>NC_073229.2:146075000-156075000 GCF_029281585.2 Gorilla gorilla gorilla
TAAGAGCAAAAATACTGAGTTGCATTCCTTGAAAAATGTTAACGTGTGCAATTATATTCAACAATGCTAGAGACCACTGAGAACTAAGTATCTTCCTAAAGCAAATGTCACCTTTCGTAGTCAGAGACATTTGGCAACCCTAACAGAGTCACATGCATTCATTTCTTCCATGTGCAGAAGCAAACAGATGTGCATACACTGCAAAGCACAAAGGAGCTTGTCCTGGAGACTACTTTGTCCCAAACGTGACATTCAAGTCGTCTGGGGAAATATGAAGTCATTGGCGTTGTTTGCAGTTATAGCAAGACCTCAAGCGGTTTTAGTAGTTTTGGTAAAAAAACATATGGATAATTATTAAGAAACAGTATAAAGCCCAAATATACTTACTTTGACTTAAAATGAACTGGAATAATTGGATTCAGATTTTCCCGATGACAAGGGTGATTATACAGAGTTTAGCTTGAGCTCAGGAGTTAGGTGGCGCATGTTGAAAATGACACCTGTATCAACACCCGTTCTTTGCCTTTCTTCCTCTGAAAAGTTGGGATAATAACACTTTTGAGCACCATTGTGAGAGAGAGTGCATAATCCATGTAAAGTACTCAGGACTGTGCCTGACTCAGAGTTTGCATTTAAGAAATGCTAGCAATTCAACACTAGAACAGATTAGTTAATGGAATCCTTACCTTGAGAACATATTTTTTTCTTTCTTTGTAATGGATTTGGTATAGTATAGCATTTCTTTTCATCTTTCAGTGTATGACTTAAAATTCTAGAAAAAAGCTCTGGACATACATAATTTAAAAACATTGTAGACTTTCATCTCATTTTTCTTTATACGAGACTTAAGTCTTCATGATTTGATTAACATTAAGAGCTCTCACGCTCTTTTCTCTTTTGCCTCAGTTGCCCGAGTCATTTAAAATACTGATCATACACCTTCATTCTGTTTATTAGCTTTGTGTATCTCTGATCTTATAGTATCAAGCCATTTTTTCTCTGCCTTTTTAATACTTTATTGAGAAAACTCCAAATCACAGTGTTTAAAACTACAAAATTAAAGTGATTAGGCACAGAAAAAATGAATAAGCCAAATGATCATTGGAGAATCAGAAAAGAAGCCTGTACACCTTCATACTGCCCCTTAGTTGGTATGTGACTTGGGCAAATCACTCATGATTCCCTGGTTCAGCTTTCTTATCTGTAAAATGGAGATTATAATATCTGTCAGGCCTTTCTCCAAGGATATTGCGAAACAAGATAGCAAATGTAAAAACTCTCTGTGTACTCTATAGATTGAGGGCATGAAAGCTTGTTTATTTAAGCTGTGGGATATGCAAAAGCTCTGTGTAAACTATAGAGTGCAAAAGTGCACGTGACATTGTATGGGAGTTTATATATTTAATCCCTCCTGATGGAGACACTGTGCTATGATCTGGGGTTTTGCAACATGGTAGCAGCTTTCCAAGAAAGGGAGTTTGCAGCTCTAAGTAGAATCTGATAAGAGCCCAATAAGTGATCTTGAGAGTGTGTACTCTAGGTGTCCAGGGAAGGAAAGGAGAATCAGGGACTGACTGAGCTCTTAGGAAACACCTACAAAAGAGGTGGGTTTCTGACCCTAGCATTAAATATTGGGTAGGATGGAAATAAATGGAGGACAGAAGGGGGTGTTCCAGATGGGAGGAACAGCCAGATCAAATATGTACAGTGGTGGAAGAGCACCAAGGTTGAGCAATGGACTGATGTGAATGAGGCAGAACCTTCCTGTAGGGAAGCAATGAGAGATGAAACTGGCAAGGCTGAGAGAGGCTAAATGGGAGGCCAAGATAATGATGTACTTTGTTAACACATCACATTTGAAAGGAAGGCCACTGAAGGATTTTTTGAACAGGAGAGTGACGTGGTAAAAACTGTGAACTCTAGCTTCAGACAAACCCATTTTTAATCCAAACTGGCCTTTTAGCCTATATTTTCTTAGGCAACACTTACTGGACACACATGGTACAGTGGAAAAAGTGTGAGACTCGGAGTCACGGGAGGATCTTTGGAATGTAAGGCCTCTTTTCTGGACCTACCTTTGGGCCAGCATGGCAGGCAAAGCCATTGCCTCATATCCTGCTCTTTCCCAACTCTTCTGGAACCATTTCTGCCACATTCTTGCTTCATTGAATTTCTACCAGTGTCCTCCAGGTTAAGAGTACAAAAAAAGGTTAAAAGATGTTTTCACTGAAAAGTCTTCAAAGAGATTTGAAACTGTCCTGTCTGGTATTAATTCTTTTTCTATTCCTTTATTGCTCAATCTTGTTTCGTTGGTCATGTTGTGTTTCAGCATTGAGTGTGCTATTACATCACAATTAGAAGCATATGATTACATTTTAAATGACCATTTCCTGTCCAGATTCATCATTAAAATGGCCTTTATAGTTAGGAAACTCCAGCCCACATCTAATGCTATTTTAACATCAGATATGTTCTTACTATTTAGAATTATCTTAAGCCACGCTTTTACATGGAGAGTTTGCAAATCATTTTTTTATGTGTGGAAGCTTATGTTAATGATGTCTTTGGTCCTTTCTGGGCCAGAAATATTTGGTTCTTAAGGTGTTAGTGGATTCCCCATGGATTATTTAGGTTATGACATGCTAGCGATAAGATTTTTCTTCACTTTTAACTAGGGAAAATAAACTCATTCTGCCCATCTGCTCTCTGTTTCTCAAAACTGGAAAGAGGAATAAACTTGTTTTTACATATTCCTTGATTTTTATCTTGGCCTCTAGAGAGTGGCAGAAACTTGTCACTCCATATACACGTGTAGATTTAGAACCAGCATTTTTAAAATCATTCTCCACATAACCTAATTTGTACACAAAGGGCAAGTCTGCTATAACTGCCAAGCCAATAAACAGGACTGAATCTAGTCTCCTAGCAAAATGATCAATACAGTATCCCCTTAAAGTGTAAAATAGAATTGTGGGGAGCCTAGATCGCTACAGTAGAGAATCAACCATCTCAGTTTCTATTTCTTTCTCATAGACATTAAATGTAACTTTAGTCGAATTGTCTCAATTTCAAGAATGTATTATTTTATTTTTCACATTGTGAAATGATATAGATATTTGATGTCCCAAACAATCATGGTCTGTCTATGGAGCAATGTGAGATCCTTGAAAAACAAGTAAACAATGGTGGAAATGCCTATGGTAATTTGAATCTGGAAACTATGATAATATCATTGCCATCTGAGTTTTAAGTTGTTATAAATGAGAATGGATTTAGAACAGTGTTACTATGAATTTATTCCCCATGCCATAATCAGTAACATTTTATAGATAAAAAAGGATGTTTCAAAATGGTCTTTTAGGGTAATTACTTGTAGTTTATTGTTCTTACACGAAAAATGCTCAGAGCTTAAATTTTCTGAAACTGGACAAGATGGTCAACATGTATTCCTCAATTTTCAACTAAATTGGTTATGCTCTGTTATGATATCTCTTTGGAGAATCATTCAGATAAACCCACTCTCTGTTTCAAATAAAAGGTTGAGGTAATTAAAAGAGATTTTTATAAAAACAACTCTAATCCCTGTTAAGAAAATCAGGAATCATTACTGACATGAGATATAAAAAAAACCTCATGGACTCCTTACAAGACTAAAGATATCTCTTGCGACTTTTTGAAAGCCATACTTTGAATTGCATTTTCAAAGCCAGCACCTCCCCCAGATGATGAAGTAAATTGAAAACTGAATGTTTTCAATCAAAGAAAGAATTCTCATGCTGGAAGGGAGAGGAAATAGAAAGATACCATTCTTAAGATTGTACTTAATTCCAAGTATAGTTATCAATTCTCACCTTTTAAACTCAAGAAGGCATTAATATTTGTACATGCCTATGGCATGGTCTAATGACACAAAAGACATGGTCACTGGTTACATTCATATTTGGGGGGAAAAGTGAATTTATATATTTGCGCATACATAAAATGTATGAGAATTGATATGTAACAGTAGAGTGCATGTTAAGAACATAAAAATAAAGGTACATTTTACTACTGTCACAGCGGTGTACACATAAATTAAAAACTAGAGTCTATGAATTAATTAAACCAGATAGTCCAAGAAAAGATAATATTGCATCATTTGGAAGAAGGATAGGGCTGGGTGTGGTGGTTTACACCTGTAATCCCAGCACTTTGGTAGGCTGAGACCTTCCAATCTCTTGAGGTCAGGAGTTCTCTGAGAGCAGCCTGGCCAATATGGCAAAACCCTACCTCTACTAAAAATACAAAACTTAGCCAGGCATGGTGGTGCATGCCTGTAGTCCCAGCTATTTGGGAGGGAGGCTGAGGCATGAGAATTTCTTGAACCTGGGAGGTGGAGGTTGCAGTGGGCCAAGATGGCACTACTGCACTCCAGCCTGGGCAATAGGAAAGTGGTGTTGCAGAGAGGAAGCAAAAAAATACCATTGTGTCATTTACATCTGTGTGACCCCTTGAGCTACTCTCCTTCTTCATCTGTCCTTGGCCTCAAAAATGGACCTGCATTGGTCACACCCACAGACCCACCCCCGCCCCATGCCCTGTGGCTTTGTACTGTTTCATTTGAGGTTCTGTTCACTTCTCCGTTTCCTCAACACTTTCAGATTAAGAGTGGTAACAGTTCACTGCTGCTGGCCACCACTCCTGACCTATCTGTGGTGATTTACTTCCTTTCCACTCAGACATTCATAATCTGTTACTTTTTAAATAAATACTCATCTAATTATTTCTATTCTGCTGGGACTTTGGCTGATACATTAATTGGTACTAGAAGTGGCCCCAGGAAACAGATCTCTTGAAAGGAGATCCTAGGATTGGTACATCATATCTTTGAGGAGTACAGAGATAATTTATTTGCTGGGGGTGAGAGGAGTCAGATAAGGTATATGGCATATGAGAGCATCATAAATACTCAAGTTATCTCTGGTGGTTGCACATGGGATAATGTCCTAGCAGAGATCAAGTGGTTGTGGCACTTAGCTGTTCTAACAATTAAGATTATTGAGTCACTTAATTTCTTCTTACAGTTCTACAAAATATACATAGGGAAAAAGAGTTATAACTATAAACATGTAATTAAGAAAGTGTATATAGAGCCAGAAGGTTTTCTGAATAACTTGGGGTAGGCACTTCTCTCCTATAGTCACAGGACAGATGCAGCTGACAACCAAGCTCAGGGTATGATTGTAAAGGTTACAAAGTTTTAGCACTAATTATAAACTTGACCTGCCAGGTCTCTTACGCTAAGTAAAAGGTAATTGTCAAGAAGCAATGAAACTCTGCCTCAATGGGTGAGGAAATTTTGGTAGATATAGATGAAGCTAAGAACTATGACTCTCAAATTCCCATAAACTTTCCTTGTCTCACAAGCAAATATTGACTCTTGTTTCAGACCTACTTCACCTGTAGGCCTATAATAAAAGTTGGAACCCATTACAGACTGGACTGAGCGTACAAAGACTATTCACAAAATGAGGAATGAATATTCAAGTCATCCCACTAGGTAAAAACCTCTCATCCAGCAGAAGTACTTCCAGATGCTAAGAGAGCTTGGAATTGGATGGTGGAAGCAGGCAGTTATGATCATCAATTTATGCTAGTGGCCAGCTACAGAGGGAGAATTTAGAAGTTATATTTTATGATACTCCATTATTTTTTACTTCCCTTTCCCTTGTATAGCAGGCAAGGCCTGATGGTTCACGCCTGTAATCTCAGCACTTTGGGAGGCCAAGGTGGGAGGATAGCTTAAGGCCAAGTGTCCAAGATCAATCTGTGCAACATAGCAAGATCACATATTTACAGAAAATAATAATAAAAACTTAGCTGGACATAGTGGCATGCATCTGTAGTCCTAGCTTCTCAGGAGACTGAGGGAGTGGGATCTTTTGAGCCCTGGGGATCAGGATCAGGGTTGCAGTAAGCCGTGATAATACCACTGCACTCCTGACTGGGTGATAAGCAGGAACTGAGCGAGACCTTGACTCAAAAAAAAAAAAAAAAAAAGAAGAAGAATTGGAAGAGTTAACTTTTTAGGCTTCAGGAGGTAATATGATTGAATTGATATTATCCCATAGTGATATGATAGTTGATGAGACTTTGTTTCTTCTCTAGTTGCAGGCACAGGCTTTCCATCCAGGCAGAAACATTGAGCAGAAAGGGCTGACTGTCTTGTAGTACAACAAAAAGCCTCCCATTCTTTCTGACTTCGGTCAAGGAGGAGCCTAGTAGGAGACAGGAAGTAGGGAAGAGAGTGACATCAGGGACTTATTCCTAGGGCTGGCTGTGCCCTCAGTGGGAAATTCCTGCTCCTCTCCAGGTGGCCTTCTGTTCTCACCTTTTTCCTAGCGAGTTCCTCTTCTCACCCCTCTGGACGTGGGATGGGAGAGGAGAGCGAGAGCTCTATTGATACTAGCACAGAGTCTCTGCATGATCTGAGCTGTTTCTTAAACTGCATTCACATCTCAGTCATTAGTCCCTTTGTAAACAAACCCTTCTTAAGTTATTCCGATGTGAGTGGGCCATCTGTTTCCTGTGAGGAAGGTCTCTGAATGACACTTAGATGTCTGATAACAAACATGCCAAAACGAACTTTAGAATAAGGAGAAGCAAACTTGGCAAGCTTCACTGTTAAAAAAGAGGTCACTAAGAATTTTCCTCCATTGTGTATCTTTTATGAAAAATATATCACTGGGTCATCTAAGAGAACACATCCAACTATTTCTGAAATGATGCTGAACTACGGCTGACATTATCCATGAAGCATGCTAAATGTCCCAGTCATGGAAAAACTGGGATCTAGGGCAACACGCTGGAGAAAGACACGATGTCTTAAACTGCTTTGCTTCCCATATATCTAATAATACAACCCCATTTAGCAAAGGCAATCTCTTTTTGAAAAAGGTTTAAGTAAAATTTTTCTCAAGTAATATAAAATTTCCACAATAATCCTTTAAATGCCCCCTCTTTTCATTTATATCCTCTGTCAAAATAAGCATGACTTTATTGTGTAAATCATGTGCTTTGAGAATTTTCAAGTTGTGATGGCGGATTTTCACTGATCCATTCAATCTTTCTTGCTTATTTCTCTCTGGTGGCTAATGACAGGTTATACAGAGAAGGCAACTCATCAGTAATTACGTTTTCTATCTGGTTACCAATCTACTAATGGGTTAAGTTAATAAACTCTACCAAACTGTAGAAACACATTCCTAGTAATCAAAATCCATTAGGTTTGCTGCCTCCTACATAAAAACCTAGAACAAACAAAATGAAACCAAACAAAAATAAGAATAGCATTGTCTTATGCCAGAATTAGTTGTTATTATTCTTTTTTTTTAGGTGGTGATTTTACCTGACACATTTATTAATTCTGTCAATATTTGAATACCAACTATTAGTTTAGGTACTGGTGATTTAAAAAAAGGCAAAGACAAATAATACATGAATTCTGCTTTTGAAGAGTTTCTAGTCTGGTTGAGAAGAAATTGTGAAACAATGGGATAAGTACTACGGGAAAGATAAGCCATGGACATACGTAGGAGGGACAGTTATGTCAGGTAGGAGATGTTGCAGAAGATCTTTTTTGGGGCATCACATAGAAGAAAGGTTTTGAAGGATAAATAGAATTAGACAAAGAAAGGGAACAAAGACATTCCTAGAAGAGGAACAATCACATACAAAAGTCTATATGTGAAGATCTGAAACAGCACAATGTTCACATCATCACAGTACCTCGCATCTGGAGAAAAAGGTGAGTATGGGAAGATGACGAGTCACAAAGCAAGAGAAGCAGGAAGGAATCAGATCACAAAGCTTGGATCAGGCTAAGAACTTTACAGAAGGTTATAAGGATAATGTCATTTGGAATACTGATCGTTATAAGGGTCAGATTATCGTATGGTAAATGGCTTAAAAAAAAAAAAAGGAAACATACTGGTTGTATAACTAAATCAAGGAACTCACTGACTTCCTGAGGATGGATTTTCCCCTGTCTCCCGGGTCCAATGTCAGGCTTTGAAAATGAGTATTCTAGCCCCTGGACTCCCACGTGCACACCACAAGGTCTGGAGGAGGAGAGGGAAGCTTCTATCCTGGCATTTGAAACGAGAGTTCTGAGATTCACCCTAATTGAAACTTTTTAGGTCACATGCCCACTCATAAACCAACCAGGGCCTTCCCCTGGGAGTGGAAAAATTTTTCATGAGGCACATATGTCAAATTCTCAAAACTTAAACATTTCACAAGTAGTGGAAATACTCCCGTTCCCACTTTTTAAACACTTTGCATTTTATTAAGAAGCTCAACTAATGATCTCTTAAAGAGATGCTTTATTTCTACCATAAGCAGTTGGGAAAAGGACTTATTATCATTTGGCCATAGACACATTAAAAACCAAATGGAAAAGGACCCATCATAAACCAAATGGAATTTCATTATGTTTTAATTTTGGCAGCCGGCTTTCCATGTGTTAAAAACCTTTGTACACACCATACATAGGTAGAAAGTGTACTTTCGGAAGATCTGAATTCTAATTCCTGCCTCACTACTTACTTCCTTTGGGCCTGTGAGCAAAAGACTCAAATTTTCCAAAGTCTTAGTTTTTCTCACTTGTAAAATACAGATAATTACCTGTGACCTGAACACATTACAAGATTATTAGAATCAAATAACTTCATTAGAAAGTATTATGTAATGGTAAAAAGAAAATAAACCTAAATAGTATTATATTTTCAAATTATTCTGTGTAGCTAACTCAACAGGTAAAAATAATTCATTTTCCACTATCTTGCTTTTAAATGAAGATTCTAGGAATATGATTCAACAAAATAAATCTCTGACGTTATGTTTTATAGCCAACTCAGATAAAAGTAAGCCTTAAAGGCCTCTATAAAGGATGGCTTCTTGTCTTACCAGAAAATACAATTTATTTTTTAAATACATATTTATTGCAGCAAATTAGGTAATACTAATAAACATAAAGAAAAACAAATTCAAATGCCCTTAGTTTCACTAGATATACATTATCAGCATTAAATTCTAAACATATTTTTTCAGACTGTTTTTTACTCATATACATAAATATTCTATATATATATATATATAAGTTCACACTATAAGGTTTATAATATGTTCTTACAGCTTCATACAACAAAACATCTTTCAATATTCATCAGATTTAATTTCAAATATAAATTATATGCATGAGGACATATTTCATTCATTGCACATCTAGCATGAAGTCTGTAATAGGTGCTTAGTAAATATTTGTTGAAAGGAGAAATGAGTGAATATACAATCATTTAAATATTTCTCCCAACATAAATCAGGCTACATAGTATATTGCAATAAGAAATAATAATACAGTACTTTATATTCCTTAAATATATTATTTTGATTTAAAATATCCAGAATGGTTGTGCATATTTACATATTCATCAGCAGTTCATATAATATTAACAAATTTGCTCTTATTTTAAAACATATTTGCCATTTTGTAAGGTGAAAATCGACATGTTAATTTACATTATTTGAATCTGACGAGAATTGTACATTTTTCTGGTACTTATCCATATTTAGTTTTTTTGTAAATCGCTTATTCAAATAATTTTGGATGTGACTCTGAATCTCTAAAACACATTATCATCTACCAATTCAGGTATTCATATTATAACAATAACAATAAAATGATTAAAGAGATGTGCTGAGAAATATTCAACCAAATTCTATAATGAGAAACATACACAGGATTTTATAATGTTATGTGCAACAAACTTAATTATGCATTGAAGGCATCAGAATTTCAATGCCTGTTCCTTTTCTAAAGAATAGGTGAGAATTTTTATCCAGTATCAGAACAGCAAAAACAGTATCAGTCTCATATGCATCTTCTGGAGTGGTACATTATTCTGTATTGATTAGTCCATGCAGAGATGTTCACATTTTATTTCAGGCATTTCTTATGAGATTCTTAGTTCTTGCCTAGGTATTTCTTCCACATGCAGTCTTTGAGGATGGCATCTTTGATATTTCTTTTCTTAGAAGTTTTTGTAGTACTTATGCATTCCTCTAATGTGTTTTGCACAATGTTGCCTCTGCCTATTCCACACTTTGTCTTTGACTGCTGCATTCTCTCTGGGGTAATCTGCTTGTTCTCATCTCAATGTTCTCATTGTCTCTGGGGTAATCTGCTTGTTCTCATCTTAAATGTGATAGATGTATTTAAGCCCCCTTCATGAGAAGTTGTTTATTCTTAGGAGTTTGAGTTCATCACAGTGCCTTGACAATTTATGAAAATGAATATTAAACTCAAAAAGATAATCCCCGTGTTGACTATTATTTAATGTACAATATTGTCTAGGCTGTACCTCTAGCAACCAATTAATAAACATGAATATAAAGATTCACAAAATTAAAGTTCATTTTTCATTTGCATTAATATAGACTTTCCCTTCCCTTTGAAGCTGGCTTCTTTTTGCTTTGATTGTTCCTTAATGTTGCTCTGCATCTGGACAGGACTGATTATCTCCTCTCTGGTACGATCTCATTTCTAACAGTGTTTGGGTTAACTTTCGCATATGACTCACAGTGATATTACATTAATTGTATCTCTTCATTAGATGAAAAATTTATTAATGGTAGCATTAATGTTTTTTTCTCAATCATTTTGTGTACTTTCTAGTGCTTGGAGGGCTACACTTCCAAGAATATTCAATATATAGTGATAAGACATGCTTTTAAAGTCAGTTAGAAAAAGTGCTCTTAATCATAGTCCTTTTGCTTGGATAAATGATTAAATCAAATGTCCTGTGTAAAGATGAACTATCAATATGAAAATGTGGGATTCACTAATGATATTCGTGATTTTCATTCACCATCTCTGTTGATTACTTGAATTACAGAGTTAAGAATTTGCTTATAAAATTTGTTGCTAATTCTAAATTTACGGGGTAAGAAAAAGTTGATTAAATGTGAACTTAATTTTTTAAATTATTAATTTAAATATGCTGTGACAATGTGGAAACATTAATCTATGAAAATCTAATGGAGTTTATATATTCAAGTGTGTAAAACATTTTTAAGGGCACAAGTCACAAGATTTTATACAAAAGTGACCAATATAATAATAGAGTACAGAATCAACAAAGGGCTACATTATACAATATGTTTTCCTATTATTTTTGGTGGTTTGAAAGTAGAGATATTGCTTTACATTGTTATCATTTAGAGTTTTTAACAAAATAGGCATTTCATTAAAATAGAGCACTGTTTCATAGTAACATCAGTTTTACCTTTCTTTCTTCAATGAGTAAACCTCATGCTCTGAAGAGTCCTACATCCTAAGGCATGAGTTTTTCACCCTTAATTTGGATAGCTACCTGATGATGTTGGGTGATCAGACTCAACACCGGGTCGTGGGGATGACAAAGTCCAGCAGAGTCAAAGGAATGAGAAAAGACAGTTTGAGAGAGAAAGTGGGTCCAGGAGGCCATCGCTAAGTATGGAGGCTGCAAAGGCCCCGAGCTCTGGAAGCCTAGACTATTTATTGGTGATCAAACAAAGAAACAGGTGTTGAGAATGTGGGGGTGAAAGGGAGGGTTGCATTAAGCACATGATTTACAGCTGTGATGGTTTAGCATCTGCTTGCTCCTTGAGATAATGGAGAGCAGGTTCTTTTAACTCAAGATACAATCGATCCTGGGGGAGCAAGGAGCAAGGAGCCAGCAAGTCTAGACACATTCCAGAGGCCACGAGCCCTGGATTCAATCCAAGCCATGAGGGGTTTTATGCCCTGGGCTTAGATTATGGTGCGTCAGGGTAGCCTTCCACCCTTTAGCACAGAGTTTGGTGTTCCAAAGGCCACAAGGGGTTTTAGACCCTGGACCCCGGACATGTTCCAAGACTCTTTTACATTATGTCAGACATGCAAGCCCTGCCTCAGCTGTTCCCAACACTCAGCTTTTCTCCCAACACCTGATGAAGTTGATGGATTTTTCTGAGGTCCTTTTCAGGTGTCTCTTCTATCATAGCTGTGAAAAAAAGAATCATTACGATTTAGAGTAGTGAGAAAATGTGGAAAATTTCTCCTCTCCATCCTTTGAACCCCATGGAAATTTATATCTTCATTTGCTTTCGTAAAATTTGTCTTATTTCTTTATTATTCTTTCTTTAAAGGTAGGGACTGTGGTATATCATTACACCTCTTGCATCAGTAGGAAACATTTCTTCCATATGAAAAGTAGAACTAGGAGTTTGGTGAGTTGAATTGGCTGTCAGGAAAACCACATTAAAATCCCCCTCTTGCTGTTAACTATCCAAGTGATATTTGATGAATCACTTACTGGCCTCAGATTTTTTCATCTGTAAAATGAAAACATTGAACTAGCTGATCTTGAAGCTGATATCTACTCCTAAAATATTACCAAGTATATAATAGTAATAACCAATCCTTAGTCATCCCCATTAACGTAACACACAAGGAACATGTGGAACATGTTTATATCCCAAAATATTTGGATTTCCTTTGCTGCGAATCACCCACAATCTACAAGAAAGTTTGCATTCCACAGTTTTCTTTAGGCTCTTTTTATTAGCAAACATGCTAAGGTGCATTTATGTATTGTATACTGATAACTGCTCCTAATTGGTGCCAACTCTGAGCAAGGAATCCTCTGCTGTGTAAGTGACTCTGGAGATGAACCTTATGTAAGAATTGCTTAGATTCTGCTATTTGCATAACTTTGCCATGTTCTTCTAGAAGCCGAGAGACTTGTTGATACAGGTAAAATAATTCAAGCTGAAAGTTTTATTTTATACTCCTGTTTTCTATCTGACTTTCAAACCTGTCCTAGAGCAAGTGAACCAGCACTTTTTTTTCCAGCTTACTTAATTAGGGAAAAATAATAAGGATATATATAAGCTGCTGTGTGTATATACTATATATAGTAAAGATCAAATTAGTTCATTGTAGATAAAATTTTTACTGAAATGTTTCCTCAATTACTAAAATGATATATGTATGTGTATATATAAAATACAGATATATATATATGTAATATATATATATATATACTTTGCTGAGCTCCACTTTGACACAGAGGGTGTGACTGCAAAGCACAGTAGCCAACAAAAACCACTTAACTAGGCCCACCTATACAGTATGACCAAGTTGAGGATAAGCCTCACTAAAATATTTCACCTGGCACGTGTTCAAGTTTTGAGGTTGAATGAGTCTGCTTTTGTTTCTCACTAAGCCTGGAAGAAAGGGAACTTGTTAGGGAGGAGGAGAGGAGAGAAGGGAGGAATGAGTTAAGTCCTTAGCATCTTTAGTGCTTTTTCTTTGCTTCTTTTCAAACAAGCACACCACATTGAATAGCATGTGGAAAATTGGCATTTCCAGTGAATAGAAATTAACTGGCAAACAACAAAAGGGAAAACAGAGGAATGCTGCTGGATGCTGTTTGACTTGTCTCATCTTGTCAGAGAAGGAACACCTGTGAATCAAATGATTTACGATGAATTTACCTACATGTTTGGCTCCTGTTCAGATGTTTTAGATTTCGTAGTAATTTTATTTACTTGGGAGGGTTTTTAAAAGTATGATTCTTCTGTAAGTTAGGAATAAAAAACAGAAGACTTAAAAGTAGTATGGGTGAACAACCATTCAAATATGCCACTTCAGAAAATTTGCTCACTTTGTTTTCTTTTGGAGAAACACAAGCGTGCGCGCACACACACACACGCTTAAATAGCCAACAAACCAACACAAATATCTGCAGTGTTCTGACTTTTAGAAAAGATTGCTAATCTGGTATTTTGATAAGAAATTTGTCTTTTTAAGAATAGAAAATCTTCTTCAATATCAAAATCCTCTCATATTCATATACAGTAATTTTGCCCCCCCCATAATATGCTGTATGCACTTCCAAGTTGGAAACTAAAACCTCATTTTATTCTAGTGTATTGTAAAAATTTACTGTGAACAAGCTGTGCTGTGACATCATCTACTGAGTGAATGTGTATGAGTTTAGTAAAAAGCCAGAAGCCAACCTCATGTCTCACTTGTTCTTTGCTCTTTCTTTGGAGAAGAAAACCATCTGATACAAATACAAATCATATTTTTTATTCAAATCAATGTTTTCCTGAATGTGGAACAGATACTGTTTGTCATGACAACTCAATCATGACTTGTGATTGAAACAATTAATCAAAGGAGGGTATTTGGTAAAAGAGCATACGTCCAGTGACAGAAATCACCTTTCATGACGATTACCTCTATAAAAAGTTATATAAGCTTATATTTTAGCGACAAAGTTGTTAAATAATTCATCACATGTAAAGTAACATAACCATGACCAACAATAGTAAGGTCTTAGAGTTTTCACAGGTCTCAGACATTGTCATTAAATTATGGTGACCGATTTGCAAAGGGGTTTAGCTTTCATGATAGTTGAGCATTAACCTCAGGGAAAAATATATCATGAGGAAAAAAAATGCCTACAGATGATGCTGCTCAGTAAAGCTGGACTTCATTATTTTATATCAGGTTATAGTCATCTGAAAAGTAGGGACTTTCAGAATCACAGACTAGTTGAGTTGGAAGGAAACTTACTTCATAATACAACCATAGGCATACCTTGTTTTATTGCATTTCACAGATAATTGCAATTTTTTTTTTTTACAAATTAATATTGTGACAACCCTGTGTGAAGCAAGTTTATCAGCACCATTTTTCCAACAGCATGTGCTCATTTCATGTCTCTGTTATATTTTGGTAATTTTCACAATATTTCCAACTTTTTCATTACTTCTATATCTGTGATGTATCTTTGATATTACTATTGGAATTGTTTTGAGGCATCAGGAACTGTGCCCAAAGAAGATAACAAGCATAATCGATAAATGGTGTATGTGTTCTGACCGCTCTCCACTAGCCAGCTGTTCCCCATCTCTCTCTCTCTCTCTCTTCAGGGCTCCCTATTCCTTGAGACACAAAAATATTGAAATTAGCCCAATTAATAAGCCTAGAATGGCCTCTAACTATTCAAGAGAAAGGAAGAGTTGCACATATCCTGCTTTAAATCAAAACCTATAAATGATTAAGCTTAGCGAGGAGGATATGTTTGAAAGTTGAGATAGGCTAAAAGCTAGGCCTCTTGTACCAGTTAATCGAGTTGTCAATACAAGAAAAAATTTATTGAAGGAAATTTAAAGTGCTACCTCAGTGAATACATCAATGTTAAAGCAAAACAGCCTTACTGCTGATACGGAGAAAATTTGAATGGTCTGGATAGAAGACCAAAGCAGCCACAACATTCTCCTAAACCAAAGCCTAATCCAGACCAAGGTCCTAACTCTTTTCAATTCTGTAAAGGCTGATGTAGGTGAGAAAGGAAAATCTCTGAAGCTAGGAGAGGTTGATTCATGAGCTTTAAGGAAAGAACTCTCAGAAAGAAAGATTTCTTTAAAAATACTACTGCTCATTGACAGTGTACCTGGTCACCCAATAGCTCTGATGCAGATGTACATGATTAATGTTGCTTTCAAGCCTGCTAACACACATTAATTCTGCAACCCATGGAACAAGGAGTAATTTTGACTTTCAAGTCTTATTATTTAAGAAATGCATTTTTAAAGGCCATAGCTGCCATAGATAGTAATTCATCTGATGGATCTGGGCAAAGTAAATTTAAAACCTCTGGAAAGGATTTACCCTTCTAGGTGCCATTAAGAAAATTCATGATTCATTGGAGGAGGTTATAATATCAACATTAACAAGTTTGGAAGAATTTGATTCCAACCTTCACGGTTGACTTTGAAGAGCTCCAGACTTCAGTGGAGGAAGTAACTGCAAATGTAGTAGAAATAGCAAGAGAAGTAGAATTAGAAGTGAAACCTGAATATGTAACTGAATTGCTGCAATCTCATAAAAACATTTTAATCGATGAGGAGTTGTTTCTTATGGATAAAGAATATTATTTCCTGAGATGGAAACTACCCCTGATAAATATGCTGTTAACATTGTTGAAATGACAACCAAGGATTTCGAATACTGTTTAAAATTAGTTGATGAAGCAATGATGGGGTTCGAAAGGATTGACTCCAATTTTGACAGAAGTTCTGCTGTTGATAAAATTCTGTCAAACAGCATCCTACAGAAAAACCTTTCATGAAAGGAAGAGTCAATCAATGCAGCAAATTCATTGTGTCTTGTTTTAAGAAATTGCCACTGCTACATCAGCCTTTCATAACCACTACTCTGATCAATCAGCAGTCATCAACATCAAGGCAAGATCCTCCACCAGCAAAAATATTACAATTCACTGAAGGCTCAGATGATTGTTGGGAATTTTTAGCAATAAAGTATTTTTTAATTAAGGTATGTATATTACTTTTAGACATAATGCTATTGCATACTTATTAGACTACAGTATAGTATAAACATAAGTTTTATGTGCACTGGGAAAACAAAACATTTGTGTAACTTATTGCTGTATTTGCTCTTATGCAGTGTTCTGGAATGAACCCACAATATCTCCAAGGTATGCCTGGATATTACTTCATTGATGAGGAAGCTTAGGCTTAAAAGTATCAAGTGACTGCACAGGAAGTTGTGGGCAAAACTTGGTCAAGACTCAGTTTTCTTAGCCCCCCAAACCATGTGCACATTCTGTTATGGCACATTTCAGGCAGATTCTGGGGATATGCTTTTCTTCATTCCATATTAGTGCCTCTGGCATCTAGAATTCAAAGAGGGAGGTACCTGTATTTGGGTTGAGAACACCAGACTGAATTTCAAACCACATTTTCTTAGGAAATAGAGGCATGCTTCTGATGTGTCCAGGAACACCTGACTACTCACTTTCAATAAATGTACAGTGAAAAGAATATTCTGCTCTCTTTTGAGTGGAGTGAGAAACTCAATTTCTAAGAAAGAAATAAAACCTTTCCCCCAGTGTTTTATCATTTTGATGAGTTTCTGCTAGAAGTTGACACTATCTTTCCAAAGACAAATATTCTTACAAAATCAAAAGAAAGAAGAGAACTGCTATTGTAGTTTTTTTTTGGGAGGGGGGAGGGAAATTTTTAGAAGGGTTCATTAAGTAAAATATTCGAAATATAATTTTTATGTCCTGAACTGGAGTCACCCTATGACTGTTTTGATTTTATTTGTTAGAAATGAAATTATAAAATTTAAAGGAAAGCATGTTTAACAGATTTTGAAAGGTTAATAATTGTTGACTATAGTAGGAGGTGATTAAGAAAGGGTTCAGAAACTTTTTTGCATGGGCCTCTAAATAATTCATCATTTGAATCTGTCCAATGTGTTCAGCTTTCACAGACCAGCTTAGTATCCCTGCCAAATTAAAGTTGGCAACTTAAAAGCTTATTGAATCTTTGGACCAAGTGTTTTCTTGTTGTTTAGAATTTTTCAAAGACAGAATAATTATTTAAGGTAGGAAAGTACTTGCCCATGAAAAGATGTTTTAATACTGTTTCTCTAAGAATAGGGTTCTATTTTAATACCTCATATTTCTCTTGTATCCTGGTGACTCCTCAACACCCATTTTCCTGGTAACTTCCCTCATTTTACTTTGGCTCATAGTAAATGACCTTTAGCTCTATGGGATAGGGTAATTTGACCCTCCAGGAAGCTAATACTGAAAATATTATTCCCAATCATATTATTCTTTGACGTTTACCTTCAAAGCCACTTAATAAAAGCCAGCTGAAACTTACTTCCCCTTTCTCTATTACTAGCTTAGTTTTTCTTAAAAGATGGTGTTTGATCATAATGTTTAAATAGATAACTCAGTTTTATATTTAAAAATGTGATTTACCTTCCGAAAATGCAATAGGCATGAATTGCAAAGTATGTACTGGATGTATGTTGCCTCTAAAACATTGTATTCAAGAATCCTCAAGAGGGCTGTCTATCTCATTTTACTGAAAGTAACACAAAGAAGCCAGATGGGATATTCAACACTGGACTTGAAAAACTCTAGCTAGATCATCGGATTCATTAGGTACATTTTCCACTTTCCATGTTAGTGCAGGCAACAGTGTTGCTAAGTTTCTGCCACTATGTAACAAAGATGCCTTGTTTCCAGGATCCAATACCATTCCTTCACCACTTTTAAAGACCTCCCAGCAGCCTCCTCAAAGATCTTGATGAGGCTTTGAGAGTTTTCCTAAAAATCTCTTCAAGGCTTCCAGTGCTTTAGATAACACTCTCCATAGGCCTCCCAAGCTTCTTTCTACTACGTCATCCCCAAAGCCACTAATATATTTTGAAACTTTGGCTGCAATAGCACCCCGCTTCCAAGTACAAAAATTTGTATGGGTTGTTCATTATTGTGTAACAAATCACCTAATAACTTAGTGGTAGAAAACAACGACATTATTATCCCTCATACTCTTTGTGGATTAGCAGTTTGAGAATAGCTTCTTGGCTGTCTCCAGCTAGAGGTCCTTCATAAGATTGCAGTTAGATTTCAGCTAAGAAAGCAACCATCTGAAGGTTACTGGGGCTGGAGGATTCACTTTCAAAGTGATGTGGTCACCTGGCTGGTGGCTGATGCTGGTTGCTGGAAGTAGGCCTCAGTTCATTACCACATAGATCCTTCTCCAGGGATGCTTTAGCATCTCATGGCTTTATAGTGTTAGGAGATGACTCTCCACACATCTCTCACATCTTGTGAGCAGGGGAACTTAAAATTTCCCTTGTTCTGAATTCTCTTTTCAAAGGTGTTTGCATAGCAAATTGCCTTGATTAATGAAGATAGTCCCCCTCTAAAGCAAAGGGCAAGGATTTTTCATTTTTATCCTCTTTAATAGAGATACTATCTCCTTACGCTAAAGGTCAGACAAGTTTACAGCCGATTATAAAAAATTGAGTTCCCTAAATTTGGGTGTGTATCTTCTTTAATACAACCCAGTACATGTATAAGCATCCCTTGTTCCACTTTGCATTGGTCTGTGGAAATTGGGGCTGAAGTAACTGAACATGCTTAAACTTTGGTTACTTTCACTGTTTTGAGTAATCAGCTGTCCTTTGACTTTGACTCAGGGGTCTTGTTTCTTCTGTTACCATCCACAAAACTGTGGCAAGGTAACTTGTATGTTTGCAAGTAAGATAAAATCTCAGATATTTCATGGTTCTTGATAGGCAGCTGGCTTCCCCTAGAGTGAGTGATCTAACAGACCAATGCAGAAGCTGAGATGGCTTTTTGAATTAGCCTAGAATGTCACATATCATAATTTCTACAATGTTCTATTGGTCAGCCTTTATTCAGTATAGAAAGGGACTATACGCAGTTGGGAATACCAGCAGGTAAGACTCATTGAGGACTACCTTGAAACAAAGCTACCACAGCTCTCCTAAAAGTTGTAAAAACCTTAGCTCAGGGATAATACACTGATTATCTTTATGTTCCCTGTAGAGTTCAAACTAGTGTTTTCATACAATATCCACTCAAAAAATATTTGTTGAGTATCATTATGTGGAAGAGTACTGAAATTACTAACAGCATGTGAATTGGGATCAAGTGAATTAAATATAGCATAGTCATAATTCATTTAATGTATATTTAACCTTATAAATTCAACTTTATGAATTGAGGGAAAAAAAGAAAATGGTTTTCACAAAGCAAAGCCCTTTAGCCATAAGCAAATTACTTCCTCTGATGCTCAACCAATAAAAACCAATAATCTATCCCTACTCCAGGGAAAAATAATTTGCTGAACTTCTCGAGAAATAGAATTATATTCAAACCATGTTTATTCTAATCATAAAAGTTTAATGAACTTTCATAGTTAATTTTGACTTAAGCAATCTGTCCCCTATAAATGTATTTAGAACCTAATCACTGAAAATATCCCTACTGCACTGTGCAACATTTTTATGGAATATTAAGATAGGGAAAAGAAGAGATTTTAGTGTGGTGCTATAGTTCATCTAACTATGTCTAAATCAAACCGCCATCTTCAACTCCTGCCCATTTGGCTTATGGTATCAGCTCAGCTAATGGCACAGACTTCTTTGAAGCTCAGTGATTGAGATTTATCAAAAACAAACCAAAACCCAAAAAACCTGCCATGATCTGGTGGAAATAATTTTGAAATTCTTATGTAGTTATTATATTTTCTGGCTTGGAATCATAAAGAGTTTAAAGCATTAATTAGGAACACATTCCATCCTTTGCCTCCCATGGTTAAACCGTTTAATTAAAGACCTTGAAGCCTTCTGGGCAAAACAATCAGGCCATGATGTGATCATCTCCCTCTTGTTTTCTTTGCTTTGTGCTTCTTCATCTTTAAAAACGTAATTCGTTTATTCTAGGACTGTTTGGCACTTTCCACTTAGCCAACAGTAGACAAAAGAAGTCAGTAGTAGTTTGGTTTTGTAGATTCTTGAAGTGATTTATTTCTGATGGTTGTAGACAGTCATTTATTGCATAAATATTTGTTGAGCAAGTGCCAGCTAAGAATCCTGATACTGTGCTAGGTGCTTTGAAACAAGTCATAAACCAGATGCAGCTCCTTGTTTGCGTCTAAAGGAGTGCTCAGGAAAGAAGGTGAAATGAGACAGGGACATTCCTATCTACAACCCAAAGAATCAAGTGGTAACATGCCATGGTAAAATATTATAAATAACACAGATGATGAAGAGATTATTTCTTGATAAGAGGAATTAAGAGACAAAAGAGACATGGAGGAGATGGGATTTAAGTTCTACTGGAAAGGAATTAGACATGCAGAGGCTGGGATGAGTGAGACTATTAAAAAAAAGAACAAGGAAGCAGAAGAATGTGAGTCGTCAAAGTAAAGAATATAAAAGGAAATAACAGGGAATAAATTTGAGCTGAGGTAAAGCATGGAAGTTGAAATTCAAATTCTACAAGTGATAGGAAACCACTGAAGATATTTTAGCAGGGTTGTGATGTCATCTGAAGTTTTCCTTAGGACTTGAAGACAAGAGAATGAGGGTGGTAAGACCAATTAATGGGTCAAATCATCTAATGATTTTGGACTTTATTCTAGGACCAAGAACAAGGCATTTTTAAAGAGTTTTAAAGATAAGAACCAGTTATTTAGATTTGTATTTTAAATAGCTCACTCAGGCTGAGGTGCAGAGTTTGGATAGGAAGGGATAAGAATAGAAAGAGAGAAAGGTAAGATGGCTCCTTAACTAGTCTGCCTTTATAGCTGTTAGTATTTGCAGTCTGCCTTTTGCTTGATGATCCATTTTAGACAATAACAACCTCTTCTGGCTTGACTCAGTATCCTCTTTCAAGTATCTTTTTGATTTTCACCTTCTGGTCTCTCACCTTGTGATCATAGAAAGAAATTTGTACTTGGTTTAAATAGAATCAACACTTTGGATCCACCTACTGCGTGGTTTCCCCAGTAGTGAAATAGGGGATGGTGAGGTGAGAGGAAATTAGAGAACATTACTGCCATTTGTCATTGTTATTATAGATTTTCCCGAGTTTAAATTAGAAGTGTGTGTGTGTGTGTGTGTGTGTGTGTGTGTGTGTGTGTGCATGTGTGGGTGCCCATCTCAGTATCACTGAAGCCACATACCAAAGACTATAAGGTTGGCCCTTAACTGCAGGCATGGGACAAAGGAAATCAAAATTCATGTCCTAGACTCAGTAGTTTTAGGAAGGATAAACTCTGAAACTTTTAAGTCTATGAATATAAAGGAGAGCAGGCATTGCGTCCAAAACAAGAAGTCTAATTTTGGTTCTCCCAAATGGGATGGATGTTAGAGAAATCCTCTGGAGCAATTGAAGCTAGAAGAAGTGAACATTTTTTGAAGAACCTTTAACAAAGCCACTGGGCACAAAAGGAATTGAACATATATTTCTATTTCCTCATTTGCTTTCTTTAAATTTTTTTAATTTCTAAATTGACACATTGTAATTGTACATATTTATGGGGTACAATCTGAAACTTTGATACATGTATATGTTATCTAATAATCAAATCAGGGTAGTTAGCACATTTATCTATTACCTTACACACTTTTTATTTATTTGTGGTGAGAACATTCAAAAGCCTCTATTCTAGCTATTTTGTAATATACAATACCTTATTGTTGACCATAGTTACCCTACTGTGCAATAGAACACCAGAACCTAGTCTTCCTAATTGTAACCTTGTACCCATTGACCAACCTCTCTCCATTTTCTCCTTTCCTATCTCCTCAGTCTCTGATAACTACTCTTTAGAGATAAATTTTTTCTAAATTCCACATGAGTGAGATCATGTGGCATTTTCCTTTATCTGCCTTATTTCACTCAACATGGATGTCCTCCAGTTTCATCTATGTTGTTGCTAATGACAGAATTTATTCTTTTTATGGCTGAACAGTATTCCTCTCTCTCTCTCTCTCTCTCTGTGTGTGTGTGTGTGTGTGTGTGTGTGTGTGTGTGCAATATTTTCTTTATGTATTCATCCACTAATGACCACTTAGGTTGATTCTATGTCTTGGCTATTGTGAATAGTGCTATAATAAACATGGGAGTACAGATATCTGTTTGACATACTGATTTTACTTTTTTGGACATACACCTAGTATTGGGATTACTAGATCATATGATAGTACTATTGTTAATTTTTGAAGAACCTCCATAGAGTTTTCCATATGGATGTACTAATATACCTTACCACCAACAGTATCTAAGTCTTCCCTCTTCTCTACAATCCCACCAATACTTATTTTCATTTGTCTTTTTCATAATAGCCATTCTAACTGGAATAAGGTGGTATATCATTGTGGTATTGGTTTGCATTTCCTTGATGATTAGTGATGTTGAGCATTTTCTCCTATACCTCTAAGCCATTTATATATCATGTTTTGAGAAATGTCTATTTGGGTCTTTTGCCCATTTTCAATCTAATTGTTTTCTTGATGTTGAGATGTTTGAGTTCCTTACATATTCTGTATATTAATTCTTTGTCAGGTGCATAGCTTGTAAATATTTTCTCCCACACTGTAGGTTGTCTCCTTACCCTGCTGATTGTTTCTGTTACTATGCAAACTCTTTTTAGCTTGATGTAGTCCCACTTGTCTAATTTGCTTTTGTTGCTTGTCGCTTTTAGGCCTTATTTTAAAAATTCTTTCTCAGCTCAATGTTGTGAAGTGTTTCCCCTTTGTTATCGTGTAATAGTTTAATAGTTTTGGGTTTTACATTTAAGTCTTTAATCCATTTCGAGTTAATTTTTGTATATGGTGAGATGTAGAGGTCTAGTCTTATTTTTCTGCATGTTATATCCAATTTTCCTAGCACTGTTTATTGAAACAACTATCTTTTCTCCAATTTGTGTTTTTGTACCTTTGTAAAAAATCAGTTGTCTGTAGCTGCATGAATTTATGGTTTTCTATTCTGTTCCTTTGGCCTATGCATTTATTTTTATGCCACTACCATGCTGTTTTGATTACTATAGCTTTGCAAAATATTTTGAAATAAGATAGTGAGATGCCTCCAGATTTGTTCCTTTTGCTCAAGATTGCTTTGGCTATTGGGGGCCTTTTGGATTTCCATATGGATTTTAGAAGATTTTCTATTTCTGTGAAGAATGTCATAGGTATTTTGACAGGGATACATTCAATCTATAGATCACTTTGGGTAGCATAGACATTTTAACAATATTTTTTTTCAATTCATAAACAGTTTATCTTTCCATTTGTGTGTGTGTCCTCTTCAATTTCTTTCATCAGTGTTTTGTAGTTTTCAGGGGACAGATTTTTAATCTCCTGGTTAAGTTTATTCCTAGGTTTCTTTTTTGTAGCTATTATAGATTTTTAATTTCTTTTTCAGATAGTTTACTATTAACATACAGAAATATTTGTAATTTTGTGTTGATTATATATCCTGGAATTTTATTGAATCTGTTTATTAGTTTTAATAGTTATTTGGTATAGTCTTTAAGGTTTTCTGTATGTAGTATCATGTCATCTGCAGACAACAACACCTTGACTTTCTCTTTTTCTATTTGGATGCCTTTTATTTTTTCCTCTTGCTTAATTGCTCTGGCTAGGACTTCTAGTACTATGTTGAACAGAAGTGGTACAAGGGAGCACCCTTGTTTTCTTTCTGATTTTAGAGGAAGAACTTTTTAGCCTTTGCCTACTCATATGTTACCTGTGGATTTGTTATCTGTAGCCTTTACAGTGTTGAGGTACAAACCTTCTATATTTAATTTGTTGAGAGTTTTTATCGTGAAGGATTTTTGAATTTTAATAAATGCTTTTTATGCATCTATTGAAATAAAAATATGGTTTTAAGCTTTCTTTCTGTTAATGAGTTATATCACATTTATTGATTTGCATTATGTTGAACCATCCTTGCATGTCTTGGATTAATCACACTTAATCATAGTGAATAGACTTTTTTCAGTATTATACTTTAAGTTCTAGGGTACATGTGCACAACGTGCAGGTTTGTTACATATGTATACATGTGCCATGTTGGTGTGCTGCACCCATTAATTCGTCATTTACATTAGGTATATCTCCTAATGCTATCCTTCCCCCCTCCCCCCACCCCATGACAGGCCCGGTGTGTGATGTTCCCCTTCCTGTGTCCAAGTGTTCTCATTGTTCAATTCCCACCTATGAATGAGAATATATGGTGTTTGGTTTTCTGTCCTTGTGATAGTTTGCTCAGAATGATAGTTTCCAGCTTCATCCACGTCCCTACAAAGGAAATGAACTAATCCTTTTTTATGGCTGCATAATATTCCATGGTGTATATGTGCCACAATTTCTTAATCCAGTTTATCATCGATGGACATTTGGGTAGGTTCCAAGTCTTTGCTGTTGTGAATAGTGCCGCAATAAACATACATGTGCATGTGTCTTTATAGCAGCATGATTTATAATCCTTTGGGTATATACCCAGTAATGGGATGGCTGGGTCAAAAGGTGTCTCTAGTTCTAGATCCTTGAGGAATCACCACACTGTCTTCCACAGTGGTTGAACTAGTTTACAGTCCCACCAATAGTGTAAAAGTGTTCCTATTTCTCCACATCCTCTCCAGCACCTGTTGTTTCCTGACTTTTTAATGATTGCCATTCTAACTGGTGTTAGAATTCTCATTGTGGTTTTGATTTGCATTTCTCTGACGGCCAGTGATGAGCATTTTTTCATGTGTCTGTTGGCTTCATAAATGTCTTCTTTTGAGAAGTGTGAATAATCTTATTGTGCTGTTGAATTTGGTTTGCTAGTATTTCATTGTGAATTTTTGCATCTATGTTCATCAGGGGTATTGGTATGCAATTTTATTATTTGTGTGTATCCTGATCTGGTTTTTGTATTAGAGTAATGCTGTATTTATAAAGTGAATTTGGAAGTGTTCCTGCCTCTTTAATTTTCTGAAACAGATTGAGAAAAATTGGCAATAGTTCTTCTTCAAATTCATCTGTAAAGCCATCAGGTCCTAGGCTTTTCTCCAATGGAAGATTATTATTACTGATTCAACTTCCTCACTCATAATTTGTTCAGATTTTCTATTTCTTTATAATTTATTTTTTTCTAGGTTAACAAATCTGTTGCTGTATAGTTGTCTATAATCGTCCTATTTTTTGTATTTCTGTTGTGTCAGTTGTGTGTCTCCTTTTTCATTTCTGATTTTGCGCCTTTTTTCATTTTTTAAAATTTTTATAGATAATGGTTTGTTAGATTTGTTTTTCTTTCCAAGAAAGCAGCTTTTCACTCATTGATCTTTTGAATTGTTTTTGCAATCTCTATTTTATTTATTTCTTCTCTGGGCCTTATTATTTTATTTTCTCCTTATATCAATCTTGGATTTAGTTTCTTCTTGTTTTTCACTTTCCTTGTCAGATTGTTTATTAGAAATCTTTCTTCTTTTGTGATATAGGAGGATATTGCTATTCACTTCCCTCTCACAACTGTTTTTTGTTGTGTCCCTTAGGTTTTGGTATGATGTTTCTATTCTCATTTGACTCAATAAATTTACCTTTTAATTTCTTCATTGACCCAATGGTTATTTGGGAGCATGTTGTTTAATTTCCATGTATTTGTAAATTTTTGATTTGTTTTTTATTTCTAATTTTATACCATTATGGTTAGAATATATACTTTATATGCTCTCTCTCTTAGATTTGTTAAGACTTGTTTTGTATCCTAACATGATCTATTCTGGAAAATGTCCCAAGTGCAGTTGAGAAGAATGTGATTCTGTAGCTGTAAAACATAGTGTTCTGTAAATGACTGCTAGGTCTATTTGGTCTATTGGAATTTCTTTATATGTAAATTGAAGGTTTTCTCTTGATCATTTAAAAATTCTGTTTTGACAGTTTAGCTGTAATGTGCCACACACACAAAAAGACATTTTGGGATTGAATGGGGAAGCTTTGAGCTTTCTGAATCTGGATGTGTATATTTCTTCCAAGACTTGGAAAGTTTTCAGGTATTATTTTATTAAATAGGTCTTCTGTGAAGTTCTCCATCTCTTCTCTCTCTAACATTTCAATAATGTGAATATTTGTTTGCTTAATGATATCCCATATTCTCTTTTTTATTCTTTGTATTATTTTTACTTCTTATTTCTTTTTTCCCTTTTTTATTCTTATTTCTTTTTACCCCTTCTGAGTGGATCATTTCAAAAGATCTGTCTTCAAGTTCAGGAACTCTTTCTTTTGCTTGATATAGTTTGTTGTTGAAGTTCTCAATTGTATTTTTAAATTTATCCATTGAACTGCTTAGCTCCAAGATTTCAGTTTCGCTCTCTTTTATGATATCTATTTCTTTGTTAAATTTCTAATCTAGATCATCAATTGTTTTCCTGATTATGTTAGATTATTTGTCTGTGTTCTCTTATAGCTCACTGAATTTCCTTAAGATCACCATTTTGAATTTCTTTTCTGGCACTTCATACATTTCCTTTCCTTTTGGGTCTGTTACTGGAGAATTACTGTGCCCCTTTGGGGGTGTCATATTTCTTCTTGCTTTTTCATGTTTCCTGTGTCCTTACATTGGTATCTGCACATGTAATGAAACAGTCACCTTTTTCAGTTTTATAAAGCAGTGTTTCATAGGGAGAGACATTTTTCTGTAGATGGGTCCTAGGGTGTCAGTTGGGTATAGCATATTGGCTTTGGTTCTCAGTGGACTCAGAAGCAAGGTGTTTGTGCAGTTTCTTCAGTTGTAATTTTCATCAGTGATGTTTCCCATTGCTTTGGTGGCCTAGGCTGTGAAGTTTCTGACAGCAGTGGTGCAGTTTTTCTGGGGATGGTGTCATGGGGCTGGCTATCAGACTAGGTGCATGTGGGAGTGGAAGGCTGGCGAGCTGTGCTACATGCTGTCAAGGAAGCAAGGCTACCACTATCCTGTCTGTAAGGCCATGTGCACATGGGCATAGCAGACCAGCAGGATGGTGCAGTGGCTGTATAGGGAGGCAGAGCCACCTGCATACTGGCTATTGGGTTAAGCATGTGCCGGTACAGGTACAGTGGTCTGGCTGGCTGTGTGGCAGGCTCTCCAGGTGGTAGGACCACTGCTGTAGTGGCTATAGAGCCAGATGCAGGCATGCACAAGTGCAGCAGGCCAGCTGGCTCTGTGTTAGCTTCCTCTCTGTGAAGTTTGGCTTATTCTCAGGGTAATTGAATGCTGCATGATTTCAAACACTGGGGTCTCAGCTGCTTTGCTGGGCCTACAGTCTAGGGAGCCAGGGTCATGCTAATGTGGCCACTCATGTGAATATGGTAGAATAATGGCAGAGCCTAAAGGATGGAGACAGGCAATGGCTACTGACCCCCAGGGCAGGAAGCACTCTAGTAGTGGTTCTGGAGTCAGGGTGGTGCTGTGCTGTAGCAGCCTAGGACACAGGGGAGTAGTAAACAATGTAGGCTCCTACTTTGCAATGTAGTTGTGTGTTCTTCAGGTGACTCTCAAAACTGGATGTTGGGCTTGTAGGAGTATTCTGCAGCAAGGACTGCAGGTGTTTATGGTGGTAATGGGGACTGCTACAGGTTTCCAGCTATCTTTTTCCTCATAAGAAGTTCCTTCTGGGTCTGAAACAATTCTGGTGGGGAAGACAATGTAGCAGATGTAGGTGATTTGCTCACCTCTCTATGATACTGTGCTGAGTTTCTGTGCTGCATAAGAATTTCACCACTACCTGGGTGCTCTCCAGCTTACTTCTTCAGTCAATCCACTTGGAATACAGTAGTTTATTTATTGTTTTGGTGCCTTTTTTTTTTGGAGGGACAAGCACCAAGTAATTCCAGCTGGCTATCTTGCTGATGTCACTCCTTCCTATTTACTTTCTTAGCACCAGAGAGCAGGGTTTGTGATCAAATTTTAGTACTTTAAATTCCCTATGGGTAAGTACTTTTTATACCTTTGGGTTGATAATGAAAATAGTTGAGCCAGTTGTAAATATTTCCTTTTGGTGAGTGACAATACATTTTTTGCAAGATAAATGACTCTAATTTAAAGAAAATATATTAACTAATTTATGCCCTCAAGAGGTATTTTTTCAAAGACAGATTGTGCGGGTCCTTTTTCTCAAGCAATTTATAGTTTAGAAAGGCAAATCAGCAATACTTATATATCAAGAAATTTTTTTAGGTATTTCTGTTAAAAATATTGCCCCACTTTGTAAACATGTGAGAAAATTATATAAGGTGGGTTTGTTTCAAGATGTTTTTTTAAAAATTTTTTATTGAAGTAAAATATACATATAAACTTTGCCATCCTTACTATTTTTAAGTGTACAGTTCAGTGGAAATAAATACATTTATATTCTTTTTCCCCCCATATCCCTCCACCCACCAATCTTAATGAGATCCATTATTTTTTAGCTCCCATATATGAGTGAGAACGTGCAATGTTTGTCTGTCTGTCCTTGGATTATTCACGTAAGAAAATGGCCTCCTGTTTCATCCTTTTTGCTGCAAATGACAAGATTTCATTCTTTTTTATGGCCGAATAATATTCCATTGTATATATATGCCACACTTTTTTTATCCATCTATTCATTGATAGATACTCAGGTTGATTTCACATTTTGGCTGTTGTGAATAGTGCTACAACAGACATGAGAGTGCAGATATTTTTTGACATATTGACTTCTTTTCTTTTGGATATACATCCAGTAGTGAAATTGCTGGATCAAATGCAAGTTCTCTTTTTAGCTTTTTGAGGAACCTCCATACTGTTCTTCATAGTGGCTGTACTAACTTACATTCCCACCAACAGTGTATGGAGGTCCACCTTTCTCTGCATCTTCACTAGCAGCAGTTATTGTTTGTCGTTTTGATACAAGCCATTTTAACTGGGGTGAGATTATACCACATTGTGATTTTGGTTTGCATTTCTCTGATTATTAGTGATGTTGAACTTTTTTATGTATATTTGTTAACCATTTGTATGTCTTCCTTTGAGAAATGTCTGTTCAGATCTTTTGCCCATTTTTAAATTGTATTATTTATTTCTTTTACTATTGAGTTGTTTGAGCTCCTCATATATTCTAATTACTAATCCCTTGTCAGATGGATAGTTTGCAAATATTTTCTGTGGGTTATCTATTCACTTTGTTGTTTCCTTTGCTGTGAAGGAGCTTTTTATTTGGACATAATCCTATTTTTCTATTTTTGCTTTAGTTGCCTATGATTTTGAAATTTTACACAAGAAATCTTTGCTCAGATCAATGTACTGGAGTGTTTCCCAATGTTTTCTTCTTGTAATTTTATAGTTTCAGGTCTTAGATTCAAGTCTTTAATACATTTTGATTTGATGTTTGTGTATGGTGAAAGGTAGGAGTCTAGTTGTATGCTTCTGCATATAGTTACCCAGTTTTCCTAGCATCCTTTATTTAAAAATACTGTCCTTTTCTGATTGGAAGTTTTCAGAGTCTTTGTCAACAATGAGTTGGTTGTATATGCATGAATCTGCTTTCTGTATTTCATTCCACTGGTCCATGTGTCTGTTTCTATGCCAGTACCATAATGTTTTGGTGACTATAGCTTTGTAATATTTTGAAGTAAGTTGGTATGATGCCTCCAGCTTTGTTCTTTTTGCTGAAGATTGCTTTAGCTATTCAGGGTCTTTTGTGGCTCTATAGAAATTTTAGGATTATTTTCTGTTTCTGTGAAGAATATCATTGCTATTTTGATAAGGATTGTATTGAATCTGTAAATTGCTTTGGGTAGTATTGCCATTTTAACAATATTAACTCTTCCAATCCATGAGCATGGAGTATCTTTCCATTTTTCATGTGTTTCATCTTCTATTTCTTTCATCAGAGTTTTGTAGTTTTCCTTTATAGATGTTTTACTTCTTTTGTTAGATTGATTCCTAGGTATTTTAATTTTTTGTAGTTATTATAAATGGAATTGCTTTCTTGATTTCTTTTTCAGATTGTTCACTGTTGATGCATATAAATTTACTATTTTTTGTATGTTGATTTTGTGTCCTGCAACTTTACTGAATTTATTTATCAGTTTTAACAATTTTTTTGGTGGAGTATTTAGGTTTTTCTAAATATAAGATCATGTCATCTGTGAATACAGCTAATTTGCTTCTTCCTTTCCATTTTGGCTTCCCTGTCTTTCTTTCCTTTTTTTTTTTTTTTTTTTTTTTTTTTTTGAGGCAGGGTCTTGCTCTGTCATCCAGGCTGGACTGCAGTGGTGGGATCTCAGTGCAACCTCCGCCTCCTGGGTTCAAGTGATTCTCCCACCTCTGCCTCCCTATCTGCTGAGACTACAGGCACCCGCCACCACACCTGGCTAATTTTTGTATTTTTTTGTTAGAGACAGGGTTTCACCATGTTGGCCAGGATGGTCCTGACCTCAAGTGTTTCGGCCTCCCAAAGTGCTGGGATTAAAAGTGTGAGCCACTGCACCCAGCCTGTATGCCTTTTATTTCTTTCTCTTGCTTAATTGCTCTGGCCTTTTTAGATTTTTAAGTGTATATGTAGGCACATCTATTTTTTAAATTATTTATTATTTCATTCCTTTTAAATAATTTATTTTTTTAGAGATGGCATCTCACTCTGTTTCCCAGGCTGGAGTGCACTGGTGTGATCATAGTTCACTGCTGCCTCAAACCCCTGGGCTTAAAGAATTCTCCTGCCTTGGCCTCCTGAGTAAATAGGAAAACCGCTTGAACCCGGGATGGGGAGGTTGCAGTGAGCCGAGATCGTGCCACTGCACTCCAGCCTGGGTGACAGAGCAAGACTCCGTCTCAAAAAAAGAAAAATAAAATAGCTGGGAGGGTTACATCAAGGGATTATATTCTGGATTTAATCCCTCTCTGTTACCAAATGCCTGAAAATTTCCTGATAGTTTTTGGGGCCCTATCCTGCCGCCCTTATATCTGCCTATCTACCTACTCTAACAATAATATCTGCCTCATAGGGCTGATAAGAGTATTAAATTAGTTAATATACCTAAAGGACCATCAATTGTGGCTGTCACATAGTAGTAAATTAATAAATATCATAATTGTTAATAGTAGTATTATTTCACCAAAGCAGCAAAGTTACTTTATTGAAGAAAATAAGTTTTAAAGTTAGTTATATAAAAATATTTTAATATTGCACAAGTGAAACTGTGAACTCATTGATTCTTTTTATTTCACATTCAACCAGTTATGATAATGGGAAAACATAATCTGAATGTAACATTTTCTTTTTATTTATTACATGACACACTAGCGTTTAGCTCATAATTTTTTTGACATTTTTTACCCATGAGAGTTAGTTTCAGCTCTTCATTCTTGCTTATAGTTTCTTGAATCCAAGTTTGGTATTCCTCACTTTTCTTGTGAACAGGGAGATTTTTCTGAACAGGGAGATAGCACAGTTTCATAGAAAATGCATGCATGTTTGAATTGAACTTGATTTTTAATTTTTGCATAACATTTTAATTTATGTGTAACGTATGTGTATCTTAGTGGACCAATGATTTAATTGCTCTGAGCCTGAATATCCTTAGGTCTAAATTGTAAACTATAAAGCATACCTTGCAGGATTATTGTGTTACCTATTATATATTTAAAATAATTTGCAAGTTGATGTCACATAATAGATAATCAATGATGGCATAAAGTTAAACAGAAACATCAGAAAAGAAGCAACATTTCCAACATATAATAAAAATTAGAACAAAAATAAGACTCTTCACCTTTAGTTTTGGAAAAAATTAAACATTTTAAAATTATGCAGTATGGCAGAAGGTTGGAAAAAACTGGAACCCTTACAAATTGTTGATGAAAAGATAAAGGGGTCCATTCTGTAGAGAACAATTATGTAGTGTCTATCAATGTTTAAAAGACACATAGTCTTTGACCCAACAATTCCACATTTATTTAACTTAGGTAAGAGAAGAAAATAAGTGCAACATGCCAGAAATCCAGTAAAGCAGTTCAAGTATCAGAAGAGCATGAATCAAAACCAAGTGCAAGAAAAGGCACCTTGACATTGAACTGAAGGCCACCAGGTACTCACTGGGTCAATGACTCTTCTCATTTTTATGTAAGTATGAATCATCAGGTGAACTACTTAAAATGCACATCCTTGGACAAATTTCTGAAACGCTGATGATTCTGGTCCTCAGAACTTACTCGAAGTACCAAGGTTCAGGTACTTCCTGCTAAAGGAGTACTTAAACAAAAGAATAAAGAAATGGACACTTCAGTCCCCATGTCTACCCCTCCATGCCAGTGGCCAATAGCACTCAAATTCAGAACACCTTTTCTGATGACCCCATACTGTGTCCAGAATCCAGCCCAACATAATGTCCCATTTTCCAAGTGTAAATTGCTCAGGTATACTTGCAATATGTTAAAATGCTAAACCCCTTTCATATTATTTCATGTGGTGGTAGGGGTGGTGGTGGTGGGGTTTCAAACTTAGGCATGCACCAGAATCAGCTGGAAAGCTTGTTTAAATGAAGATTGCTGAGTCCAGTCTGGATGCTGGGTGGAGTTTTAGATTCAGTAAATCTGAGATGAAGCTGAGAATTTGTGCTTTCATAAGTTCCCAAGTTATACAGATGCTGCTGGTCAGGGACCACAATTTGAAAACCACTATCTTAATGGAATTGCTTCTGTGCAAGAAAACCAAAACCAAAACCCAAACAAAAAAGTTCATGCCAATACTAAGTGACAAAAACCAAAAAGCTCTAATAAATTCAAAGGAAATATTTTTCTTCTTTGAATAAATCAAACTGGAAAAGCAGGACTTCTCAATCCTCCCAGAACAAAAAGGAAACAGGATTGGAAAGGCAACTTCAAAGCAAAGGGCACTCCCTGGAAAATGCCCCACATCCAAGCTGAGAACAGTAGAAGTGTGCAAAAAGAAAAGTCTTAATCACTCTCTGAAACAAGAGCAACATTGATTCATAAGATGTGTAAGCATTGTTCTTAAATGTAACACTAGATAAGGATTCATCTTGTGAACAGTAGGAGGAGGGAAAATACCTGACAGGTACCCATTTAAAAACATTTCATAACCATTTTCTTGATGAGTCTGTTGAGATGAAGTACTCCAGGTTGAGTTGTAATCTTTTACGTAAAACAGGAAGAAAAGAAGTATTCCGTGACATTCTTACTTTCCTCAAGCATTAAGACTAAAGAAATAATCAAAGAGAAGCAAATGTAGAAATGTAATGTAATTCTTTGGATGGAAATACTGCCTTTAGGAATAAAATTAGGTTTACTTGACAAAGTTTATCCAGGGAATAGTTTGGGGTTGTTAGTGAGCTTGTAAATTGCCACTGTTACTAAGTGACTTTTAGAATACTTATTGTGAACATCAGTAAGCTTGTGGATGGTTTTTCTTTCTATCCCTGATGTTAATTGAACTAAAAATAAACCAGACATTTATCCAGAATGATTTACCACATCAATTATAAATTATGTATTTACAAGATTTCCTCTCAGATTTTTAAATCTTGGATTTTTTAAAGATGAATTAACACCTTACTTTGAGAAAAAAAATTAGTTACCTCTGGAAATTCATGGGCAAGTTAGCCAACAATGATAATGTTTATCCTAACAGGTGTAAAAGATTTCTGGGGGCATAAGTTTGCTCTTTAAAAAGGGAAAGGAATTACTAGATTTAGAATAACTTTCCCCAAAGCAGAACCTGGAATTCCTCCAACCCCTTTAAGTTCTTTAAGCCTAATAGTTTCATTTTGTTGTTTCTAATTATTAAGTTATTATATAAAATTCAAGATAGTTTTACACATAAACAGCTAAAAATGAAATTTCCCCAAAGTCCATTAAGGGGATACATGTTCCTTCTAGACTTTGTATGTTGTCTGTCATTTAATCTCTCTATATCTGTGTGTGTGTGTGAGTGTGTGTGTGTATGCTTATCTGTGTAGTAAATATATTTATATGCTTTTCTTTGCAAATAATTTGTACCTTGCTTTTTTCATGCAGCACTGTGGAGATTTTTCTATGTTTATTCTATATCAAGATGTGTAGACCTATATCATTCACTTGATAGTGGTATGGGATTTCAGAATAGAGACACTAGTTCAGTTTAATATTTGTCCCATTGATAACTTTAAGCTGTTACCAGCATTTTTGCTCCTTCAATCAATGCTGTAATCAATGTTCTTATAAACACAACTTGGTGTACATATACAACAGCTTCTTAGATGGCATTGCTGAATCAAAGACTACCAAAATTTTGATTGATTATGCCAAATTATCCTCCAAAGAGTTTGTATCAATTTGTCATTCTACCAACTGTGAGAATTCTATTTTATGCATCATCTCTCATAGTGAATGTTATTAAATATTATTTCCCAAATTAATAGGTAAAAAATGACATCTGGTATTCTTTAAGTTTATTATTGTTTATTGGTTAAGTTGAAAGGTCAGTGGAGAATTCATTCTAGTAACAGCAGGAGGAAGAAGGAAATGAGGGCAACAGCAACATTCAAAGAATATTAGATAAGGCAAAAGCTTAGCTGGTGAAATAGAAAGACCTCAAAATACAGTGGCCTAAATAATATGTAAGTTTCTCTCTCTCTCTCTTATGAAATGTCTGGCCAGTGTGGGCTGATGGGGCAGCTCTGCTGCAGGTGATTATTCAGAAACTCAGGTTTATAGCATTTGCTACCCCTAGGATATGATCCTCTTCTGTATGGTAGAAGCTGGGTTGCTGCGTATCTATGCAACCTGTGGGAAGGGGATACCTAGCTACAAGGGAGGTTGAGATGTGGTTTCTAGCTAGACATTTATGCATTCAAAACCCCAAACACTAGATTTTAGCATCTTTTTACAGTGGAAGTGATGCTCCTGACAGCTGCTTCTCAAATGGACGAATTGTTGCTTTGCTCCAAAATTCTATGTATATGCCCTGTATGTCCCGGAGGCTTCATACAGTATCCCCAGGGATGAGAAAAAAAAATGTTTGCCAGGTGAATAGTTGCTATCCTATTAAGCGGGAGCTATGTTAATTTTCACCAGTCTAGATATCACTTTTAGTATAACAGCTAAAATCAGATAAAATTGTTGATAATTCACAGCCATTCTCCAAGGACCATCTAACCTTCTTCCCTGGGGCTGATTTGCAGTGTCCTCAAAAACTTCCCAGGTCTAGAAACTGAATGAGAAGCTATAAGAGGTCGTGAATACCCCCCGCCCTTTGGCAACTCAAGCCAGATTTCTGTTTAAAAGACATACACTTTTTCCAATTATATAGATCAAGTAATACCTCATCAACTGCCCGTCCACTTTATTACAGGGAACATTGTCATTAGCCACCGCCACAGATTCCTGCAGGTCAAAACACTGATTGCCACCCCATCTCTGTGGCCGATTATGGTAATTGCAACCACCTTTTCTCTGAAGGTTAAGCACTACCACATGGCCTTTCCTACCCCAGGATTCCATTATTCTCATTGAAATGAGAGATTCCAAGAAATGAGAGATCCTAATACAATGGCAGCATCCCCCACCTTTATTTTCAGTTTGCCAAAGAGCCACTTCAAAACTTTCTGAAGATGCTATTCTCTTCATGGTGAGTTTTCTTACTTGCCTTGATGGAAAGAGTACTAATTTTTTAATGCCTTCACAGAAAAAGGTACAGTGTTCTCTGGCATCTCTTGATGGACAGAGAAGGAAGGTGTGTATATTGCATATAATAAATCTGCCTCAAGACCTTAATTCTCTAAAGTCTTGTGGTTTTTTTTTCTTCAAATTAGAACAAGAAAGTTCTGGCAGATTAATATCATGAAATGTTGTTTTTCATTGAATCCAGGCTTCAGAAGCCAACAAAGGAAACTACTAGAGGTGCTTAAAGTTGCCTTGGCTAGCACACTAATTCAAAATACTGGGAAGTGCATCTATTATCTGTTGATGAATTGCCTCAATTCACCCTTATATTTTGTCTTCCTCAATATAACACTCTTAGAAACCATCCCTACACAGGTTATAAGGTTCCTGATGATCCAGTTTTAAAAGATTTTATAAGTCTTATGATATATACTGTCTCTTTTTGAAATAGGGTCATCAATTCTATACCTGAGGGCTGCTGAGATATAGCTCTAGTTATGGGGACAGAGGCAGTGAGAGATAGTGGCGGGTGGCTTTTCAGAAGAACTGGCATCCCTTTGTAAGTCAAAAGTGCAGATTAGGTCATTGAAAGGTCTTTCTGCACAGAAAGTTTATTTTTCTAACACCGGGAAAGAAAGGCTCCTTTTTGCAAAATAATCTTCAAGTGATTTGGAAAATCAAAGTTTACACGTCCAAATGGGTCTATCCTATCCAAATATCCTCATCCCCAGTCTCACAGTGTAACTTTTCAACCAATGCCCTAACCGTATCATAAGTGCTTTGGTAATGATGTGCATTTATAAAATGCAGCAATTCTGCTACCTATGCAATTATACATGGGGGCCCAGTCTTCAGGCATGTCTGCCCTGTAGTTACTAGATATAAGGGATTCTTTTAAGGTTCATTATAGGAGCTGTCTAGTTTTCCACTAGTGCTTTGTGTTTGAAATTTAAGTTGCTGTGCGTTTTTCTTCTTTTTTTTTTTTTTTTTTGGTTAGCTCCCTGCATAGTCATAAGTAGCTAGCCAGCCCATACTTTTTATAATTACCATTATTGGATCCTCCATCCTATGCCAACACTGGCAATAATCTGAGTAATGATGATACCACAGCAAGCCATTACCTACCTCCTATCTTCCTTCAGGAAGATAATGACTTCATCCAACACTTAACAAACCAGCTTCTGAATACCCTATTGAGGAGCTACTTTATGTGGCTATTCCTGGTAGTAAATACTGTATTATTCAGAATCCCTACAGGAAACGATTCTCCCCAGATGGTTCAAATGCAGAGACTTTAATGAAGGACTACTTATGGATGTGTGTGGGGGTGGTGAAGGGATAGTGAGCCATCCATGGACTAACATCAGTAAGAAAACATATTACTCCCAGGACAAAAAGGTCAGGGAGGAAATGAAGTTACTCAAGCACAGAGGGAGCTAGGATTATTAAAAATATGGGTCACTTGGTTGAAGCATTGGTCTTGGAGGGATGCAGCTAGTGCTAAATATACCTGCCAACACATGGAAACATCAGGGAAGAAATACTCTTACCTCTCTTTTTTGTATTCTCCAGTCTCCTGCCAGTGCTTCCAATCGCTGAACTGAACTGGAAACAAATCAACAAGGGAAACCAAGAGATGCATTCCTTGAAGTTCAGCCTCCTGGCCTCAAGTAAGGCAGAGGAAGAGAATACATAGATCTGTGGAGAAGAGTGGTGATGGTGGGAGCTGCCAATAAAGAACTATCAAAAAAGGTAACTATCTCACATGTCATCTCATTTTATCGTTGTACAAAAGCTATCACCATTTCCCTGCATTTTATAAATAAGGAAAGTGAGGGTCAAAGTGGCCAAGTAAGTAGCTTACATAGCTAGTAAATAGCCATGCCAAGGATGAAACCAGATCTGTCTAGTGCATATTACAGTCCTTCCTCTGCCACACCATATCATGACTTAAACATTTAGATCTGAGCATGAAAATGAAAAGAGATTGAAAGTGATAGAGTTGGGAAGGGGAGTGGGCACACACAAAACATGCGTTTTTGACATTCTTGAAATAATTTTAAATACATGTTCTTAATAGAATTTATAATAATATGAGAAGATTTATTTACAAGTTTTTTACTTACTTGAATGTAGGGCTCATGAGGACAATGATTTTGTTTTTCTTCTTTATTGCTATATTCCTGGTGACAAGATCATTGCACAAAATTTAGTAAATTTTCAAAGAATATTTGTTGAATTAAAAACTAAACAGATGAATAAATTAGTGGGTCAGGATATATGCATGTTCCTTTGGAAAACTAGTAACATAGAACTGTAGCCTGAAATAATAAATTTTTAAATAATTATTCATACCATCAAGCATTTCCTGAATATTTCCAGGAAAAAAAATATCAAGTTATATAGGTATCTATTTTCTTGTTTAAATACAACAATTGTAGTTACACCTATGCTACAGGCAATCAGTTCTGTCTTTACACCAAGTTTTGACCTCTATAATAACAAAATAATGTATTGACCACAGTAACCTTTTAAACACTTATTAAGAAACAGTTATATAAAAATTATTTCTCTTATTTAAGATAAAAGTCACTTGTCCTTTCATCTTTTCCTTACACAAACATTTCCAGATTAATTACCCTTTTGGGTACCCTCTTCTGTGCATAGTTCAATTTTTCATTAATTTTCTGAAAATGTTAATACTTGGTAACGTAATATAGTTCTTCATATGTTTACTGACTTATCAAGAGCAAAGTGGAGTGATTGCCTTCCTTTTTTTGGGGAAATATATCTCTGTTAATTAACCTATTTGGGAACTACATCTCTATTAATTAACCTATCAGTAAAAACAATTTTCCATTGTAGCCATATTCTGTTGTTAATTCAAATCGAGTATGCAGCTAACTAAAAGCATCAAGTAATTTTCACAAAAACTACTCTTAAACAAAATTCATTGTGTATAGGTCCACCTGATAGTCTTAAGACCAAATTTTGAGTTTAGCCACTGGACAATTTGCAGAAGTGCACCCATATGTGTTTTGCCTGCCACTTTATCTGTAACATGTAGCACAGTAGCTCATATACAATAATAAAAGGAATAATAATGGTAAACATTTATGAGTGTTTACTTATTTTCCAGGCACATAATTCGTATCAGATTACTGTTTCAGTCACTAGAGTTGGCTCCTGACTAGTTAGTGAGACTTTATCATTACCAGTTTTGGTGACATATCTTAAATTCCAGGTTTAAGATGATAGTAGGAATTCATTGTGATTAATTCATTCATTTCCTTGTAATGTTTTTTAAGGCTCACTTGGCACTGAATAGAGACCTCAGATTCTAGTCTATTTGATCTGCATAGACTCACAATGAGTATTACCAGAGCTGTTTCATCCCATTTACCTAGCACTCACATTTTGTTACATTTTCCTTTTCTAATTTCTTATTTTTTTAGTTAACTTTTTGTATAACTTTCCTTATTCCGTGCTTTAACCTAAACCATGGAATCAGAGGTAGAGAGAATAAAGGAAAATCACTGCAATAACCAAGGATGTACTGGGGTTTGGGAAGTATAATTATGTTTGATAAACACGAGAGACCGACAAATGTTTCTGAGAGTGCTTGCCTATCTGTATAAATGGCTATGAAATCCTGTGTGTTTATTTGTAATTGGCATTATTACATGAGGTTGATAAAATGTGTACAAATCATTTTCTAAAATACAACATTGTCTTAAATGCAACATTTATTTTTAATGGAACCTATCGTATAATATAACACCAGTGGCAAGTCACATCACATTTAATGTGCAGCCTGAGGTGGAGTCCAGAAACAATGGAATATTTTACCTCCCATTGGTCACTATAGATTCAGTAATTTTTCTCAATTCTCCTTCCTGCCATGTGTCTGGCAGTGCATGACTATGAGTGGAGATTTCTCTATTCCACTGATGTTCGGTTTGGCCACATGAAGTTTTTGGCCAATGAATATAGAATTCTGAGTCAAGATCTTAAGAGACATCCTAGGTGTTTGCTTGCCTCCTCGGCCTTCTGTGAGCCACTGTGAAGAGAACATGACTTGGATAGCTCCTGGTTCTAGGGGTATGTGGAGACATACAAAGCCCACTCGTAGTTAACCTGAAGCCTGGGATGCAGCACAGTCAACTCAGCCTACAGCAGAACCATCCCAAACAAACCACAGACCTGTAGGAGAGGAAATAAACACTTGTGGTTCCAGTGCACTGAACTTTTGAGTAGTTTGTTATGTAGTATCATAGTAGCTAGAGCTGATTAATACAGTTACATTGAATTGAGGGAAATTTTCAAAAGAAAGGATAAGAGCAAACAAAGTTAAAGATGATGTCAGGAAAGGAGCACAAGAGAGAACTTCTCTTTTTAAAAGCTAAGAGAGGAATGAAAGTTATTAAAAAGAAACAAAGTTCCATTTGCCTTCAATTCCTGGCCTGCTCTCAAACACTGGATTAAATTAATTGTTATCCCCATATTGAAATTTCAGTTTTTAGGGTGCCCACTAGTGTGAGTAGTGAATAAAAATATCTAGTAGCAAAGGAATAGTCTAATTTTCTTAAATAGGAATACACTGGGAGATGAAGGGTAGGCACAGACGGGCTGTGTATTTCAGCCTGCCTGAGTCACAATTTCCAGTGAAATTCTGTGTGCCTCTCAATTAGGTTTAAATGTTAGAGGTCCATTTATAGAGTACAGTATATCTGCTTTTGATATCCCAATCATATGTCATGGAAAAAGTAATAGGGACTTGTGGAAGAAAAGAAAAGAAAAGAAAAAGACAACATTCTTAAGAAAAAAAGTTCTGAAACATGACGTGAGTTGAAGCTTCCTTTGAGTATCTCTTTGCTCCCATCATGTTAGGAGAAGCTGAATGGAAAAACTGATCCATTATTTTTAAAACTGGAAAATTAGAAAATTACTCTTCAATGCTTTTATGAATATATAGCTAATGAGAAATAAATTCAGTTACATTCTTTAACTGCTACCCGCTCCCCCAACATGAGTGATGTCTCTAATTCAGCATGACCTACTGTCAGCTCAGGAAATTTCCATCCTGAGATTTTCCTAGCAGAGTCAAAATCAATCACCGTCAGAAACAGATAAAAAATGTTTTAAATGAGAGTGCTTGAAACTGCATTTAAATTCTATCTTAAAAAGTTGCAAAGTGCTTGGTTAATAATTTTCCATAGTATCATTTTTAAACTATTTTGGCATGCTCCATAAACAATACGTACATTTACTGTTCACATAGTTAAGAAAAAGACCTTATATTTCTTGGAACAGAGTATCTTTGAGAAAACAGAAATTCATCCCAGTCCACTGACATTATCCAGCTCATTACGGGTGACAGACAGGTTTGGGTAGACCTTGGCCTGGCAGTAGATTGGAATGAAAGGGGAATTTGGAACAGGTTGGTCTCTCAGGTATGGGTTCCAGGTGGAAGAAACATTGTTTGGGTTTTGGGAAAGCCTCCATCCCTTTTTCCCAGCTGTTTAACAACACATTCTGCAAAGATGTTATTTCTGTACTATTCTAGGCCTACTGTTAAGAGAGTCCCAAGATCCATCCATTTTCCCTTTATTTTGTTCCCCTAAATTTTGTAAGGCTCTTTCAGAAAGCCCAGTGAAGAGGCAGAAACAACACATTTAGAAGACAGAGTCATAAAGGAGATATGGATTCATAATCTAGTCAGTTATTAATTACATAGTGAGTAGACTAAGAAACAAGTAGAAAACTTGTTTCTACTTGTTAAACAAAGTTGAAAACTTGTTTCAGCTTTCTGTCACTGGGATAAAGGAAACAAGATGGAAGAAGAAGGAGTTCATAGACAACCCAAATCACAATTAAAGCAAAAATAGTCAAATGGATTTGATCAAAACATTTATTTAGGTAATAGTCAACATTTGGGAACAAAAGTATGATTCTGTAGGCATCATTCAAAAGTGTAAAAATAATATAATTTTAGTTCACAAAGACCTTAAATTTCAAATAAACTTTCATAAATCATGAACAAAAAATTTTCTGTTAGTCTGACCTGTTTACATTTAATAAATTTATCTTTTGTCAATTATTGGAGTAGGAGCTGTGCAAGGCAAAATTAAAGCCCATGCTCCCTTCCTTTCCTCACTTAATTCCTCCAGTTTCACAGTCAACATAGTGGCTTTGTCTGGGTTTAGGGCTGACCCTATAATTCACTCTCAGAAGACAGACCTAAGCCAGGGTTAAGTTAGAGCTGGGACTGAATTCACCTTCTCACCACCTACAGCAGCAAGTGCAGGATCCAATATGTAGCAAAGCCTTCATCAATATTTGTTGTATGAAAACGTGAATAAGAGACTGTTAGCCAGGAGAGGAGTGTTGATGTTTAAGGGGCTCAGTTCTCAACACCTCTCTATTCTGTTTGACTTATGAACTAACTGAGAAGTAGGACAAAAGAGTAAGTCAGATGGAAAACAAAATAATTCCCAATGAAGCTAATAAAATAGAATATGGTTTAAATATGCGGGCAAGTGAACTTCCAAATACTGATCCTCAGAACTAGATAAACTTACCTACCCAGGTACAAAAAGTACTGGATTACCAGATGCCTTCTCCCAAAAAGAAATGGGGATAGAAAGAAACTAGTTTATATGTATCTAGTTTTTTTCAGATTTACCCATCAGATTGAATGTTGTGTCTTTTTGAAGAGAAGCAAATGAAGGAGTAGAGAGAGGCTAAGAGCATCACACTGGTGGGATTCCTCCACATAGAAGGCAACATTAAAAATGCTAAAGAGCCGGCCAGGCGCTGTGGCTCACACCTGTAATCCCAGCACTTTGGGAGGCCAAGGCTGGGCGGATCACCAGGTCAGGAGATCGAGACCATCCTGGCTAACACGGTGAAACCCCGTCTCTACTAAAAATACAAAAAGAAATTAGCCGGGCTTGGTGGCGGGCACCTGTAGTCCCAGCTACTCGGGAGGCTGAGGCAGGAGAATGGCGTGAACCTGGGAGGCAGGGCTTGCAGTCAGCTGAGATCGCACCACTGCACTCCAGCCCGGGTGACAGAGCGAGACTCCATCTCAAAAAAAAAAAGAATGCTGAAGAGCCATCCCCTCACCTCCCAATAGGGAGGACTATGACAGAGTCAATAGGTGAGAGCAGGGGCACTTTGTTATACAAAGTAGTGTCCTCTGGTTACCTTTAGTTTCAGGCATTAAATCTCTATATCTTTTTTTTGGTCGACTTTTGGGTAATTAGGAAAAACCTTGAAAGTTCCCAAATGTGTTGTCTCACTGTTTGTCTCCACAATTAGCATTAATCAGCCCCCAGATAATGAAATTGACTCCAACTTCCAAAATTGTCCCTTAAACATGGAGACAAATTCTGTGCCCACCACTATGGAGGTGTTACCAAATGAGGCCACTAATAGAATTACACATGAATCATGTGAAAAATTCAATGCTAACTTTAAGTATTTTAAAACTGTTTGGGGATTTATGAAATATGATAGACTATAGGAAGCTTTTTTGTTAATTCTGTACATAATAGTATTTTAATACCACAAAACATGCCCAGGAAAATCTTCAAAACAGTCAAATAGGGCCAAGTGCAGTAGCTCATGCCTGTAATCCCAGCACCTTGGGAGTCCAAAACATGAGGATTGGTTGAGCCCAGGAGTTCAAGACCAAGACTGGGTGACCTAGTGAGACCTTCTCTGTCCAAAAAGTGATAATAATAATAAAACAGCTGGGTTTGGCGGTGTGTGCCTGTAGTCCCAGCTACTCATGAGCCGAGGTGAAAGGATCCTTGAGCCCAGGAATTCAAGGCTACAGTGAGAGGAGATAGCACCACTGCACTCTAACCTGGGTGACAGAGTGAGCATCTGTCTCAAAAACAAAAACAAAAATGTAAACATGAATTTGTATTTTAGTCCCAAGAAAAACAGAACCCCACAAAGATCCAACTTTAACTGATTTTAGGGTAAACAGTCTTAGAAACTACCAAGCAGCACATGGTTCCCATCAGAATATAACTGAGTCTGTTCAGCCAAAAATTCACCTTTGAACTGTCAAATGGTTTAAAAGCCACTGAGAACATGGTCAATATTATTAAATTATACTCAAGAAAAGTTTTATCCTATTTCCTTTTTTATAAACAATTTTTTTCTGTTTCCATTTATTTTAAAGCAACTAAATCGTATTTCAAATACTGACGAACGATTGAAAGTTGTCAAACAAATGAAATTATGTAAATATATTGAAAGGATTACAAAGTTGTACCTGTCTGGGAAACTTAGAAACCGAATAGGAAAGGTTTAAAAGAGGAAAACAAAACAAAACAAAAAAGCAAATAACCCAGGCCTAAATATTATATTTAGAGAATTAAGTTTGCCATAGAATTGTTTTCTTCTTGAATTAAAGCCAAGTCAGTGGAAACTTTTAATAAAAATCACATATTTGATACAAATTTATGAGTAATTCTGTCTCTATTTTTAGCTATATTTCTTATGGAAAAAATATAAAAAATCATGTAGCTACTTTTTGAGTTCATCTACTATGAAATAGTTCTGATTTCATTTTTTCTATGATATTTTCATAAAGAGGGCATAATAACCTCTTAAGATTTTATATGTCCTTATAAACTTGTAGTATTATATTATCAAACAGCATATAATTTTGTGCAATCTTCCTTTACAAAATAATTTTAAAGAAAGGTTTTATGGAGAATCACATAAATATAAAAATACAGAGAATGTTACAGAAATAAAGCTTCTACATTGCTATGCTTCGTTATCTTTTCGATTTCTTTCACCTCTTGTTTTTCCAACAATCTGCTTATGACTGTTTGTCCAACCTCCCAGTGTGCATTGCCTCAGAAAGCTTCTACTCCAATCCAATGCTTTCCACACACTACATTTTGGACCTAGGTGTTCTCCTCTCACTTGTGGTTCAATCCTAATTTTATACTTCCTAGAACTTTTTTTTTTTTTTTGAAGAAGCTATGTAAGTAACTAAAATACAACAGTTTTAAACAAAACTCATTTCTTCTCCCTCAGACTGCCTTTCCATTCTAATGTTGAGCAGCAGCTGGGGCACTGTGTCTATCTGCCTCTCAAGCCAGGAACTTTGCAGTTATACTTTTTCCTCCATCTTTCCTCCCTTACATCCGTTCTTCTCACAACACCTAATTTGTCATCAAACTACCAAGGTTTTTTGTAGTAAAGTTTTTTCCCCTATGACATAGTACTCTGTTACACCATATCTTCTACAGTGGGATGCACAAAAAGACAGTTTATAGTACAAATATTAATTCCAATAGAATAGAGATAATTCTGGGTTACTGTAGTAATTGAGTTACGGAAAGTTTGGTCTCATTACTCTTTAGGTTGATAAAGTTTGAAGGTAGACATAACTACCTGGTGCCAAAATAACAATCCCAAGTATGGATTATTAGCAGCCTAATAAAAATAGAACAGTATATATTTCTTTTAGATTTAGGGGTATAAAATTATCAATTAATATACATAAAATATTTGAACCCCTTCTACAGCAAACACTTACTTTTGTATTCCTTAAAGGAACTCTCAAGGTGCTGTCACTTGTTCTGGCTTCTGGGACTGCTTATGTACTTTGGGGGCAGCACAGTTTCTGATACTCTGAGTAACAAGTTATTGGCACCTAAGATTCTTTAATCCTGGTGGTACTGTGACACAAATATGGTGATATTGGCTGTTCACACTCCTTCCTATAACTTCTCATTCCTTTTCCTGCTTGCTAGTTGATTTAAGAGCCAGCCATCTTATGAGACAGCTTTAAATTCAACCTTGACTAGAAGCAGAGGGATGGATAAAATATAGATTTCAAGACCTTTTCATTCCTAGAAATTTTGCTTATTTATTTCTTAAAAAATTATTTGATAAGTAAGTGCAGTGATTCTGTGTTGATGAGTGCAAGAAAAATGTCATCGTATTAACTTTAGTCATTATGCAAAGAGAAGATAGCTCTATATTATTTATATATATATATCAATTTAGTTTATATATTTGTAGTTTTTCCTTTGAATACCATTTCTTTGTTAAATAATATAAAAACTTCACAAAAATTACAGCAGGTTAATAAACAGAATTGTAATTTAGTTCATTGAAAGATACACAGATGAGTTTAATCAAAATTCATAGCTATCTTACTAACTGAACTCATTAATCAGCTAACAGTGTAGTAATCAGTAGTAATTAGCCATCAGCCACTTTTTTATGGTCATTTTACTACTAAAATGTTAGCTTTGATTTGAAGCATAGGAAATATAAATTGAAAACTACTTATTCTAACTACAGATTACAGTGAATTACAGTCACCAATACGTTATTGGTTTGTTTGTTAAAATTTCTGTGAGATGACATATCCAAGTCTTGTGGGTTATGTGGATAGTTCTACCTTAAAGGTGAATGGATATTTTGCAAGACTTAAAGTAAAATTTCATATCAAGTAAGTGCTAGATCAAATGGAAGAATTAACCATATATTTATATGTTCCTGTCATACCATTTAAGAAAAATAAAAGCAACGTTTTTATTCAAACCTGTAAATTACTCCTGTCATCTCATTGAGCATCTTAAAAGTTTTGAAACAAAACTTCATTTCATTGCAAAGAAGGACTAAGACATTAAGATATATTTGTCTTAAGTAATAAACTTTTCTATCTCCAACACAATAATGAACAAAGCCATTGGTGAAAGGGTGCAATTGAGGGATTGTTGTCCCTCTATTACTCTGATCAGTGTAATCAATATGTTTATAAATAGTACAGGAAACTGGAAAGAGAATAGAAGGAAAAAACAAGAAAATTTATTTGTACTGTTCGTTCAGGCCCCTATAGCTGTGGGATCCAGGGATTACTCTCAGTAGAACTTCCAAAGGCCCTTTTTTCTTATTTATCTGAAAGACTGTTGTGATACAAAAAACACTCACGAAGGGACCCCCTAGAGATTGTTTCATTAATCTTTAATGCTTAAGGCAAACCTACACACAAATGCTCATATGAGACAAAGGAATTATTTTTATGGAGAATTCCACAGTCTCCATGAACACCCCATTCCAGTGTTTAACAACGGTCATGGAGTTCTGCCTTGTTCTATAAAGTCATTCTTTGTCTCGACTTTGTGCTCTGACAAGATTGAGAACATCTGGTCCTCATTCCTAATATAATGACATTTCCTGCTCCAGAGTTCCTCTTTAAATCACCCTCAACCTTCTCTTCTTTAGGCTAAATTCCAGGTCAGCTCACTCTTCTCCAGAGTCATATATGCCGAGCTTTTCAGTACGATTGCCATCCTAATTCATAAAGAGCCGCTCTCCTTTAGCCCAGAACCAGTCCCTTAGCTGAGAGGACCAGAACTTCCCACCTGATTCCTGCTGAGCATTACTACATGACCAACCTTCCACATCTCTGTATGCTCGTTACCTTCATTTAAGTTCTCAAACATGCTCAAGGAAAAGAAACTATTTTATTTCAGAAAGAGACATTTCTTTCCATCAACTTGCTTTCCTTCTCTGTCCCAAGGGAAGATTGCAGATCACACTGAGCTTTGGGAGTCAAGTGGCAGACAGCTGTGGCTTCAGCTTCCAGCGGTCACACAACTCCAGAGGGACTGGAAGGTCAAGGGAAGCATGTAGAACCGCAGGCTGTTCACGTGGCTTAGAGGAGGAGATGACCCACCCTTAATAAAACACCGTCTGCCGGACATGCCATTGGGACTGGCATGCTAATTGAAAACAGCAGGCGTGGCTCTGCGGCTCTTTGACTTTAGCACTCAGCTTAGCATAACTTTTCCTTCCACAGGAAAGGCAGTCCTCGGCCAGTAAAGCTGTGTTTCTTAAAAAAAGAAAAAAATCCAAACAAACCACTGCTCTAGTAGAAGATAAAGAAACACTTATCTTTATTTTCTTTTTTAGGAAGTTCCATCTTATTTAATTAATTAATTAATTTTGTTTTATTTTTTCAAGTGGACCAAAGCTTGACATTGCTGTCCACAAATATTTTATCAAATTAGGATGGAAAATACCTATTAATCAAATTCATTTTTTTCAATATTATGAGTGCCCTGTTATTTTTACTACAATTTATTTTTCTTTTTTCTACATCAAAGTAAAATGGGCAAATAGTTCAATAGGTTTGTATTATTTTTATGGAATAGCGATAAAGTACCTACCTCTCCCAACCCCAGTTTTCTTTCCTGGAAGCAACTACTTTATTCTCTTTTAGCTATTTCCTTTATTACTTACCTCTGTTCCTTTAAATAATATGCTTAGTGTTAGTTTTAGTTTTTTAATTTTAAGCAATACATATTGACTTTCTACTATGAAAAATTAACATTTAACTTTTGTCACTCCACCTCTTTCTCATTCACTTTTTGTTTCCCTAGCCTCTCAATATAATTATATCATAATTTTGGTTAAATAGGTGATAAGTATTCACATTATTAAAAATAGCTTATATATGTATAATGCTATTTACCGATGAGCTATATAGGATAAAATGATTATTCTTCACCATTTATATAGCATTTTATTTTCCTAGAATTATAAATTTTTCTCGTTTTTTTCTGTTCATTTAGTTTCCTATATATTTATCATGAATTCATTTTTAAACTCTCACAAGTTACCTGTATCTCCTTTTTAAATGTTTAAACATCAAGTGTTTTATCAGTTCTTTCTTGTGGCTATGTTTCTTCTGAAGCCTTTCTTGCACGCTAACTTCTTTGTCTTTAAATTGATATATCATACATGTACATAGTCCTCTAGAGTGTTTTTGATCTGCTGTAATCTGGACTAGTTTCTCTCAAAGCCGTAATCATGGTCTTTCCCTTGGCCATCATACTGAGAATTCCATTTGCTTCCCTCTTGAGTGGATCTACTGTTTTCTAGATTCTCTCTCCTTTATACAGATTTATTCTCTTATTTTGCAGTATTTGAACAACACTGTAAAGATTTCTCCTTGCTCATTTATTAAGCAAGGAGTTCCCTCACTTTCTTCTGTAGTTCTCTGAACCCTTTAATATTGGGGAAAGGATGATGTTGTTTAAATACTAGACAGTATTATTAGTCACATTGTACTATGGTCTATTGAAGAAATTAAATATCACATAATTCCATTTTTAATTTTTTAGAATAAGACAACAGATGTCGGAGTAATATCTGTATTTTATTGAACTTTATGATAATATGGCAATCAAGCTATTTTTAAAAAGGCTCTGCTCTGCCACTACAGATAGCTAAAAGTTCAGGATAATATGTAATAAAATTTAAAAAATATATAAACTGGTTTCAAGTGAAAGGAAAATTCTAAGTTGGCAAATACAAAAAAAGAGAACTCAAACCAGATCAGGCTGTGGGGGCAGCTGAGACCATGTAAACCACAGGAGCTATGGATACAGATATCGAATTTAAGGGCTGGGAGATAGGCTATTAATGCCCAGCTGGGAGGAGGAAAAAGTCTTAAAACTGCAAGCTTTGAAATCTGAGTGGAAAGAAGTCTCCAAATTCTTGCTTAAAATTCTACAGTCCCTTACCATAACAATCAGAATTAAGTCCACATTAGCATGGCTTACAAAGCCCTTAATCTGAGAATTTCCTGTGAAATTTCCAGCCTCAGCTATTTCCATGTGGTGCCTGAAACATATATGCAGTCTTAATCAACTACACACATGGTCACAAATAGGCTATACACTCTTTCTTTTCCATTTGAAAGCTTTTTATTATTATTATTATTATTATACTTTAAGTTCTGGGATACATGTGCAGAACGTGCAGGTTTGTTACATAGGTATACACGTGCCTTCATGATTTGCTGCACCCATCAACCCATCATCTACATTAGGCATTTCTCCCTAATGCTATCCCTCCCCTAGCCCCCCACCCCCCGACAGGCCCTGGTGTGTTGTGTGATGTTCCCCTCCCTGTGTCCATTTGTTCTCATTGTTCAACTCCCACTTATGAGGGAGAGCATGCGGTGTTAGGTTTTCCATTCCTGCGTTAGTTTGCTGAGAATGATGGTTTTCAGCTTCATCCATGTCCCTGCAAAGGACATGAACTCACCCTTTTTTGTGGCTGCATAGTATTCCATGGTGTATATGTGCCATATTTTCTTTATCTAATCTATCATTGATGGGCATTTGGTTGGTTCCAAGTCTTTGCTATAGTGAACAGTGTCACAATAAACTTATGTGTGCATGAGTCTTTATAGTAGAATGATTTATAATCCTTTGGGTATATACCCAGTAATGGGATTGCTGGGTCAAATGGTATTTCTAGTTCAAGATCCTTGAGGAATTGCCACACTGTCTTCCACAATGGTCGAACTAATTTACACTCCCACCAACAGTGTAAAAGCATTCCTGTTTCTCCACATCCTCTCCAGCATCTGTTGTTTCCTGACTTTTGAATGATCACCATTCTAACAGGCATGAGATGGTATCTCATTGTGGTTTTGATTTGCATTTCTCTAATAACCAGTGATGATGAGCTTTTTTTCATGTTTGTTGGCCACATAAATGTCTTCTTTTGAGAAGTGTCTGTTCATATCCTTTGCCCACTTTTTGATGGAGTGGTTTGTTTTTTTCTTGTAAATTTGTTTAAGTTCCTTGTAGATTCTGGATATTAGACCTTTGTCAGATGCATAGATTGCAAAATTTTTCTCTCATTCTGTAGGTTGCCTGTTCACTGTAATGATAGTTTCTTTTGCTGTGCAGAAGCTCTTTAGTTTAATTAGATCCCATTTGTCAACTTCGGCCTTTATTGCCATTGCGTTTTGTGTTTTAGTCATGAAGTCTTTGCCCATGCCCATGTCCTGAATGGTATTACCTAGGTTTTCTTCTAGGGTTTTTATGGTTTTAGGTCTTATGTTTAAGTCTTTAATCCATCTTGAGTTATTTTTTCTATAAGGTGTAAAGAAAGGGTCCATTTTTGGTTTTCTGCATGTCGATAGCCAGTTTTCCCACCACCATTTATGAAATAGGGAATCGTTTCCCCATTGCTTGTTTTTGTCAGGTTTGTCAAAGATCAGATGGTTGTAGATGTGTGGCATTATTTCTGAGGTCTCTATTCTGTTCCACTGGTCTATATATCTGTTTTGGTACCAGTATCATGCTGTTTTGGTTACTGTTGCCTTGTAGTATATATACTATATCAGTAGTGATATACTATATACAGTAGTGATGCCTCCAGCTTTGTTCTTTTTGCTTCAGATTGTCTTGACTATACAGGCTCTTTTTTGATTCCATATGAAATTTAAAGTAGTTTTTCCTAATTCTGTGAAGAAAGTCAATGGTAGCTTGATGGGGATAGCATTGAATCTATAAATTACTTTGGGCAGTATGGCCATTTTCATGATATTGATTCTGCCCATCCATGAGCATGGAATGTTTTTCTATTTGTGCCCTCTCTTATTTCCTTGAGAAGTGGTTTGTAGTTCTCCTTGAAGAGGTCCTTCACATCCCTTGTAAGTTGTATTTCTCGGTATTTTATTCTCTTTGCAGCAATTGTGAATGGGAGTTCACTCATGATTTGGCGCTCTGTTTGTCTATTATTGGTGTGTAGAAATGCTTGTGATTTTTTTTTTTTTCTTTTTTTGAGACGGAGTCTCGCTCTGTCGCCCGGGCTGGAGTGCAGTGGCGCGATCTCAGCTCACTGCAAGCTCCGCCTTCCGGGTTCAGGCCATTCTCCTGCCTCAGCCTTCCTAGTAGCTGGGACTACAGGTGCCCGCCACCACGCCCAGCTAATTTTTTTTTGTATTTTTAGTAGAGACGGAGTTTCACCGTGGTTGCCAGGATGGTCTCTATCTCCTGACCTCGTGATCCGCCCGCCTCGACCTCCCAAAGTGCTGGGATTACAGACGTGAGCCACCGCGCTCGGCCAGAATGCTTGTGATTTTTGCACCTTGATTTTGTATGCTGAGACTGTGCTGAAGCTGCTTATCAGCTTAAGGAGATTTTGGGCTGAGATGATGGGGGTTTCTAAATATACAATTATGTCACCTGCAAACAGACAACTTGACTTCGTCTCTTCCTATTTGAATCCTCTTTATTTCTTTCTCTTGCCTGATTGCCCTGGCCAGCACTTCCAATACTATGTTGAATAGGAGTGGAGAGAGAGGGCATCCTTGTCTTGTGCCAGTTTTCAAAGGGAATGCTTCCAGCTTTTGCCCATTCAGTATGATATTGGCTGTGGGTTTGTCATAAATAGCTCTTATTATTTTGAGATATGTTCCATCAATACCTAGTTTATTGAGAGTTTTTAGCATGAAGGGCTGTTGAATTTTGTTGAAGGCCTTTTCTGCATCTATTGATATAATCATGTGGTGTTTGTCATTGGTTCTGTTTATGTGATGGGTTATGTTGATTGATTTGCGTATATTAAACCAGCCTTGCGTCCCAGAGATGGAGCCGACTTGATTGTGGCGGATAAGCTTTTTGATGTCCTGCTGGATTCAGTTTGCCAGTATTTTACTGAGGATTTTTGCATCAATGTTCATCAGGCATATGGCCTGAAATTTTCTTCTTTGTGTGTGTCTCTGCCAAGGTTTTGGTATCAAGATGATGCTGGCCTCATAAAATGAGTTAGGTAGTGTTCCTCTTTTTCTATTGATTGGAATAGTTTCAGAAGGAATGGTACCAGCTCCTCTTTGTACCTTTAATATAATTCAGCTGTGAATCTGTCTGATCCTGAGCTTTTTTTGGTTGAATACCACATTTTCTTAATTCATCCATTGCTGGACACTTAGGTTGCTTTCACCTCTTAGCTATAATAATAATGCTGCAATGAACATGGCAGTGCAAATATCTTTTTGAGATCTTGTTTCCAATTCTTTCAGATAAATACGAAGAAGTTGGATTGCTAGATCCCATAGCAATTCTATTTTTTAATTTTTTGAGGAAACTTCACACTGTTTCCCACAGCAACTGCACCATTTTATGTTCCCACTGTCGATGACAAGGGTTCCAATTTTCTCATCAATACTTGTTACTTGTTATTTTTCAGGTTTGAGTTTTTGGTGTTTTATTATTATTATTATTTATTTGTTTGTTTGTTTCTAACATAATTGCTATGCTAACAAATGTGAGGTGATGTCTCATTGCTATTTTGATTTGTACTTCCCTGATGATTAAGAGAATATCTTTTGTGCAGCATCTTTACATATACTTGTTGGCCATTTGTATGTCTTCCTTGGAGAAATGTCTATTCAAGTCTTTTGCTCATTAAAAAAAAATGGTTTATTTGTTGTTGTTGATATTATTGACTCGTAGGAGTTCTTAATAGTTTTAGATATTAACCCCTTTACAGATATCTGGTTATTCCAAGATTTTCTCCCATTTCATTAGTTGCCATTCCAATCTATTGATTGTTTCCTTTGCTGTGCAGAAACTTTTTACTTTGATGTTGTCTCATTTTTCTATTTTTGCTTCTGTGGTTTGTGCTTTTGGTGTCATATATAGGAAATCATTGCCAAGACCAATATTATAAAGCTTTTCTCTTATGTTCTTTTCTAGAAAATTTTATAGTTTTCAGGTATTATGTCTAAGTCTTTCATCCATTTTAAGCTGATTTTTGTGTATGGTGTAAAACAAGGGTCGAATTTCATTCTTTTGAATGTGGCCATCTACTTTTTTTGCGCCATTTTTTTGCATTTTTTTTTTTTTTTTTTTTTTTTGCACCTTTCCCCATTTTGTGATCTGGGCACGCTTGTCAAAGATCATTTGTATATGTTTGGGTTAATTTTTAAGCGCCCTATTCAATTCTATTGGTCTATATGTTTGTCTTTATGTCAATACCATATTATTTTAATTACTATAGCTTTGTAGTGTGTTTTGAAGAAAGGAAGTATGAGGCCTCCAGCTTCGATATTCCTTCTTAAAATTGTTTTGGCTATTCTGCGTCCTAAGTGGTTCCATATTTTTTTAGGATATATTTTTTTAAATTTCTGCAAGAAATACTTTTGGGATTTTGATAGGGATTACATTAAATCTGTATCTTGCTTTGGGTTGTATGAGAATTTGAACAATATTAAGTCTTCCAGTCCATGAACACAGATGTCTTTCCACTTATTTGTGTCTTCTTTAATTTCTTTATTCAGTGTTTTGTAGTTTTCAACATACAAGGCTTTCACTTTCTTGGTTAAATTTATTCCTAAGAATTTTATTTTTGGGATTATTGAAAGTGGGATTATTGAAAGTGGTATTATTTTGTTAATTTCCTTTTCAGATTGTTTTTTGTTATTGCATAGAAGTGGTGAGAGTGGGCATCCTTGCCTTGTTCCTGATCTTAGAAAAGATGGTAGTTTTTCACTACTGAGTATAATGTTAGCTGTGGATTTTTCACACTTGGCCTTTATCTGTTGAGGTAAAATCCTTCTAGTCTTAGTTTGCTGAGTGATTTTATCATGAAAATGTGTTGAATTTTGTCAAATGCTTTTTCTGCATTGATTGAGATGACTGTGTAATTTTTATCCTTGTTCTGTTACTGTGGTATATCATATTGATTAATTTTCATATTCTGAGCCATCCTAGTGTTTTAGGGATAATAGCCACTTAGTCATGGTGTATGATCTTTTTAATGTGCTGTTGAGTTTGGTCTATAAGACTTTTGTTGAAGATTTTTGCATCTATATTCATCAGGAATATTGGCCTACAATTCAATTTCTTGTAGTGTTTGGCTTTGTTATTAGGGTAATGCTGGTCTCATAAATGAATTTGGAAGTGTTCCACCTCTTTAAAGTTCTGGAAGAGATTGAGAATAATTGGCATTAATTTTTCTTTAAATGTTTGGTAGAATTCTTCAATGAAGCCATCTAGTCCTGGGTTTTTCTTTGTCAAGAGGTTTTTGATTATGTTGTTAGTCCCCTTACTAGTTATAGATTTGTTTAGATTTTCTGTTTCTTCATAACTCAGTCTTCATAGGTTGTATATTTTTGAGAGTTTATCCATTTCTTCTAGTTTATCCAAATTGTTGGCATATAATGGTTATAGTAGTCTCTTATAACAATTTTTATTTCTGTGGCATCAGTTATAATGTCTCCTCTTTCAGTTTTTTATTTTATTTATTTGAGTCTTCTCCCTTTTATTCTTAGTCCAGTTAAGGGTTTGTCGATTTTGTTGATCTTTTTTATTTTTTATTCCTATTCTTTATTTCATTTATCTCTGCTCTGATCTTTATCATTTGTTTCCTTCTGCTAACTTTTGGCTTAGTTTTATTTTTTCTATCTTCTTGAGGTGTAAAATTAGGTTGTTTACTTAAGATCGATCTTCTTATTAAATCTAGACATTTACCACTACAAATTTCTCTCTTAATACTACTTTTGCTGCTACCCTTAAGTTGTAGTGTTTTGTGTTTTCATTTTTCTTTGTCTCAAGATATTTTTGAATTTCCCTCTTAATTTCTTCTTTGACCCATATGTTTTTGTAAGTATGTTTTTTATTTTTGTTTTCCATATATTTCTGAATTTTCCAAAATTTATCCTGTTATTGATTTCAGTTTGATTCCATTGTGGTTGGAAAAGTCTTCTTGTATCCATTAGGAACTTATGTGTTACTTAACACATGTTCTATCCCAGAGAAAAATCATCTGTGTGCTTGAGCAGAATGTGTATTCTGCTCTTGTTGAGAGTATGTTCTGTTTGTGTTTTTCAGGTCTATTTGGTATACAGTGTTGGTCAAGTCCTCTGTTTCCTTGTTGATTTTTTGTCTAGTTGTTCTATTTATTATTGAAAGTGAGTGTTGAAATCTTCTGATACTATTGCGTCACTGTCTGTTCCTTCATTCTGTTCTGTCAATAGTTTATGTACTTAGATGTTCTGATGTTGAGTGCATATATTTATAGTTGTTTTATTTTCCTGATTAGTTGACCTTTTTAATTATTTTATAATGTTTTTCTTTGGTTCTTGTGATAGTTTTTGACTTAAAGTCTACTTTGTCTGATACAAGTGTAAATATCCCTGGCTTTCTTTTATTATTATTTGCCTGGACTGTGTTTCTCCATCCTTTCACTTTCAGCCTATAAGCTTTAGGTCTAAAGTGTGTCCCTTGAAGATAGCATATAGTTGGATCCTGTTTTGTATCCATTTAGATACTCTTTCTAGTTTTTGTTTAACTTTTATTGTAGGTTCAGGGGTACATGTGCAGGTTCATTACGTAGGTAAATTGCATGTCATGGGAGTTTGGTGTACAGATTATTTCAACACCCCAAATAATAGGCATTGTATCTGATACATAGTTTTTAAATCCTCAGTCACCTGCCCCCCTGCACCTTCAGGTAGATTCTGGTGTCTGTTGTTCCCTTCTTTGTATCCATATGTACTCAATGTTTAGTTCTCAGTTATATCTGAATACATGCATATTTGGTTTTCTGTTCTTGTGTTAGTTTGCTTAGGATAATGGTCTCCAGCTTTATCTATATTGCCACAAAGGGCATGCTCTTGTCCTTTTTTATGGCTGTGTAGTATTCCATGGTATATATGTACCACATTCTTTATCCAGTCTACCATTGATGGGCATTTAGGTTGATTCTGTGTCTTTTCTATTATGAATAGGGCTGCAATAAATATACACATGCATATGTCTTTGTGGTAGAATAATTTATATTCCTTTGTGTATATACCCAATAATGGCATTGCTGGGTTGAATGGTAATTTTACTTTGAGTTCTTTGAGAAATTGTGAAACTGCTTTCCACAATGGCTGAATTAATTTACATTTCTACCAGCAGTTTATGAGTGTTCCATTTTCTCTGCAAATTTGCCAGCATGTATTATTTTTGGACTTCTTGATAATAGCCATTCTAACTGGTATGAAATGGTATCTCATTATAGACACTCTGTTTCTCTTGATTTGAGAGTTCAATCTCTTTACATTTAAAGTAACTACTGATAGGGGAGGTATTACCATTATTATCTTGCGAATTGTCTTCTCTCTTATAATTTTTTGCACGTCTTTTCCTCTCTGTCTTCTTTTGTGTTTCATTGATTTTTTTTTTTTTTTTTTTTGGTAATGACATGCTTTGATTTCTTTCTCATTTTTTTTTTTGTATATCTTCTATAGGTGTTTTATTTCTGTTTACCATAGGGCTTACATAAAACATCTAATATATATAACAGTATATTTTGAACTAATGATGACTTAACTTCAACTATGTAGAAAAAACTCTACGCTTTTGTTGTCCCACACAGAATTTATGTTGATGCCACAAATTACATCTTTTTATTTTGTGTATTCATTAACACATTTTATAGTTATTTTAATACTTTTGTCTTTTAACATACATCCCAGAATTGGCATTGATTTATGTACTGCCATTATAGTATTACAATATTCTGTACTTATCTATATGGTTACCCTTACCAGCAAGTCTTCTACTTTTATATGCTTTCATGTTGCTGTTCAGTGTCCTTTCACTTTAACTTGAAAGATTCCCTTCAGCATTTCTTATAAGTCAAATCTAGTGGCGATAAAACTCTTTAGCTTTCCTTTGTCTGGAAAAGTCTTTATTTCACCTTCATTTTTGAAGGATAGTTTTGCTAGATATTGTGTTTTTGGTTGGCAAGTTTTTTTTTCTTTTAGATTTTTCAATATATTAACCCGCTTCCTTCTGCAAATTTTCTGCTAAGACATCAGCTGATAGTCTTCTCTCTCTGTGTAGACTCTCTTGTATGTGACAATTCACTTTTCTCTTGATGCCTTCAAAATTCTTTTTTGGATTTCGACAACTTGATTATAATGTGTCTCAGTGTTTTCTTCCTTGGGTTTATCTTATCTGGAATTGATTTGGCTTCTTGAATCTGGATGTTCATTTCCTTCAAAATAGTGGAAAGATTTTGGTCATTAGTTCTTTAAATAAGCTTTTTTCCCCTTTCTTTCTTTTTCTTCCTCTTCTATTTCTGGGACTGTCATAATGTGTATTTTGGTCCACTTGGTGGACCAAATAAACTCATTAGGCTTCTTCTTTCTAATGAATTCATTAGGCTTCTTCTCTCTTCATCCTTTTTTTTTTTTAATTCCTCTCTAACTGAACTTTCAAATGACCTGTATTTGAGTTCACTGATTCTTTCTTCTGTTTGATCATAGATGATATTGAACCCATTTAGTGAATTGTAAAATTCAATTATATTCTTCAGCTACAAAATTTCTATTTGGTTCTTTTGCATATTTTCTATCTCTTTATTAATATTTGCATTTTATTCTTACATTTTCCTTGATTTCAATGAGCAGTTTTATGATGCTTATTTTAAATTCCTTGTCAGATAATTCACATACCTCTGTTTCTTTAGTGTTGGTTTCTGGAGATTTATTTTGTTCCTTTGGTTTGACCAACTTTAACTATTTCTTTCTTTGCCTTGTTACTTTCTGTTGGGATCCATGCATTTGAAAAAACGGTTACCTCTCCCAGTCTTTATAAACTAGCTTTATACTGAGAAAGACATTCACTAATTAGCCCAGTTGGAGATTCTGTGGGCTTCTCAAACCTTTTTTGTGAATATATCTTCTCTAAACTTGTGCATATACATTTCCCATTAGAGAGGTTTTGTCAGGTTCTCTTGCTCTGACAAGTGAGTGTCACAAATTTCCCTACCGGTTTCAATGCAATTGATTTCACACTCACTTGGGATGCATGAACCTCTTAACTGCTCTCTGGATTTCTAACAAAGATAATTTGTCTGTGTATTGTTATTGAATCAGTGTCTCCACTGGGGAAGGAGGTAATGGAGCTTTCTATTTTGGCATCTTGCTGATGTCCTCCCTCAAAGCATAATTAATTGTATAAATAAGAACAAATTTCTCTAAAGTATCAAATAGTTATTAGAACACACAGGTTACAAAAGGGTATGTTTGATAGAGCAAAGTTCCAGCCTTCCTTTTCTACCTCTCTTTTCCAACTTACACTGTAGTTGAACTTGGGGTTTGGATTGCAAAGCAAATTTCTAAGGAAAAGGGACCTTACAAGGAAATTTTAAAATAAGTCTTACTGATATTTTTAGAGCATCCAAAATAAGTCTCTTGGGAAGTAAGTTTCTAAAATTTCATCACTCAGTCTTTTCTTCATCATCACTCAGTCTTGAAGTTGGAAAATCATATTTTTTAGTAGCCTTATAAAAAAAGTGTCAGAACTTTATGTAATAAGTAGTTCAAATCACCTCAATTTTCCTACTGTTTTCAAATATCTTTGTCATGAAGTGATGAGTCCCAACTGCAAAATTTTTATTAGCTGTCAACTTTCCATTGGCCAATGATTCATTTTCTCGTGTAATAAATCACTTCCACTCCACTACACAGTAGGAAACTTCGTGGTGTGTTTCCAGCATAATTAAAAATAGTTTGTTATTCCCAGCTTCTCCTTGACTATTTGAATAAAGATATTAGAGAACCATCAAAGTCTGCATACTCAACACAGGATTGTCACACAGTTGGTCAGAGTGCCAAAAAGCCAAAGAGAAGGAAACCACAGTTGAAGAAAAAGCATTCTTCTGGCCAAAAGGAAAGATGAGTACAACTGCCTCATACATTCTATTTCTCAAAAACTGGGTTCATATATGTAAAAATTCACACACACATCTATATACACAAATATACCTACACACACATAGGTATCTATGGACAGCTGATACATATATATGTATACATGTATATATGTATAGGCATATGAATGTATATGAATAGCTTAATATTTATATTCTATACTGTTTGTACATATGCATATACACCAATATTAAGCTATTCATAAATATTCTGTAAGCTTCTTTTTTTATTATTTTTCCTCTAGAATAGAATACATTACTATATTAGATTTTCATTGTTTTGGAGCTCTCATTTGCCACTTACATTTTCTAAAATAAGTTATTTTATTACCAGGTACAGTGAGAGGGGCAGATAAAACAGAGTATAAATAAAATCTTAAGTCAGGAAAAGGTTGACAATAATTAATTTGAAAATATTATTTCCCAAATAGCTTTCTTTAGATTAAAAAAAAATCTAGTCTAGCAAGCCACATGTTATTGGTAGATATTTTGGTCTCTAGCTATAATGCTACTGATAAATTTTATCCTAATATTAATTTTAGAAACAATATAAGCACATAAATTATTTTCTTTTTCTTCAAATTTTCATTTCTTTACTTCAATATGTTTTTGGGGAACAGGTGGTAATTGGTTATATGAATAAGTTCTTTAGTGGTGATTTCTGAGATTTTGGTGAACCCATCACCTGAGCAGTGTACATTGTACTCAATGTGTAGTCTTTTATCCATTGCCACCCCTCACTTTTTTTTCCCGAGTCCCCACAGTCCAATGTATCATTCTTATGCCTTTATAGTTTATGCCTTCTCATAGTTTAGCTCCCACATCTGAGTAAGAACATACAATGTTCTCCATTCACGTTCTTCATAAGATGTTGGTTTTCTATTCCTGAGTTACTTCACTTAGAATAAGTCTCCAATTCCATCCAGTTTTCTGTGAATGCCATTATTTCATTCCTTTTTATGAATGAGTAGTACTTCATGGTGTATATACCACATTTCCTTTATCCACTGGTCGATTTGATGGGCATTTGGGCTGGTTATATATTTTTGCAATTGCAAACTCTGCTGCTATAAATATTCATGTGCAAGTATCTTTTATGTATAATGACTTATTTTCCTCTGGGTAGATAGCTAGTAGTGGGAATGCTGGATCAAACGGTACATCTACTTTTAGTTCTTTGAGGATCCTCCACACTGTTTTCCATAGTGGTTGTACTAGTTGACATTCCCACCAACAGTGTAAAAGTGTTACCTTTTCATCATGTTGACAACAACATCTATTACTTTTTAATTATGGCCATTCTTGCAGGAGTGAGGTGGTACCACATTGTGGTTTTAATTTTCATTTTCCTTATAGTTAATGATGTTGAGCATTTTTCCCCATACTTGTTGGCCATTTGTATATCTTCTTTTGAGAATTGTCTATTCATGTCCTTAGCCCACTTTTTGATAGGACTGTTTGTTTTTTCTCTTCCTGATTTGAGCTCTTTGTAGATTCTGGATATTAGTCCTTTGTTGAATGTATACATTCTGAAGATTTTCTCCCACTCTGTGGGTAGTCTGTTAACTCTGCTGATTATTTCTCTTGTTGTGTAGAAGCTTTTTAATTTAATTAAGTCCCATCTATTTATCTTTGTTTTTGTTGTGTTTGCTTTTGTGTTCTTGGTCATGAAGTCTTGGTCATGAAGTCTCTGCCAAAGCCAATATCTAGAATAGTTTTTCTGACATTGTCTTCTAGAATCTTTAGGTTTCGGATCTTAGATTTAAGCCTTTGATTCATCTTGAGTTGATTTTTGTGTAAGGTGAGAGATGAGGAACGAGTTTCATTCTTCTACATGTAGCTCCCCAATTATCCCAGCACCATTTGTTGAATAGATTGTCCTTTCTCCACTTTATGGTTTGTTTGCTTTGTCAAAGACAAGTTGGCTGTAAGTGTTTGGCTTTATTTCTGGGTTCTTTATTCTGTTTCATTGTACTATGTGCTTATTTTTATACCTTTACCATGCTATTTTGGTGACTAGGGCCTTATAATATTGTTTGAAGTCAGGTAATATGATGACTCCAGATTTGTTCTTTTTGCTTAGTCTTGCTTTGGCTATGTGGGCTCTTTTTTGGTTCCATGTGAATTTTAAGATTTTTTTTCTAGTTCTGTGAAGAATGTTGATGGTATTTTGATGGGAATTACATTGAATTTGTAGATTACTTTTGGCAGTATGGTCACTTTCACAATATTGATTCTACCCATCCATGAGCTTGGGATGTGTTTCTATTTGTTTGTGTCTTCTATGATTTCTTTCAGCAGTGTTTTGTAGTTTTCCTTGTAGAAGTCTTTCACCTCCTTGGTTAGGTATATTCCTAAGTGTTTTTTTTTTTAATTCAGTTACTGAGAAAGGGGTTGAGTTCTTGATTTAATCCTCAACTTGTTTGCTGTTGGTGTAGAACAGAGTGACTAATTTGTGTACATTAATTTTGTATCCTGAAACTTTTTCATTTACCAGTTCTAGGAGCTTTTGGATGAATCTTTAGGGTTTTCTAGGTGTACAATTTTACAATCAACAAACAATGACAGTTTGACTTCCTCTTTGCTGATTTGGATGCCATTTATTTCTTTCTCTCGTCTGATTGCTCTGGCTAGGACTTCCTATACTATGTTGAATAGAAGTGGTAAAAGTGGGCATCCTTGTCTTGTTCTACTTCTTAGGGGAATGCTTTCAACTTTTCCCCATTCAGTATAATGTTGGCTGTGGATTTGTTGTAGACAGCTTGTATTACCTTAAGGTATGTCTCTTCTATGCTGATTTTGCTGAGGGTTTTAATCATAAAGGGATGCTGAATTTTTTCTGTGTCTATTGAGATGATCATGTGATTTTTGTTTTTAATTCTGTTTAAGTGGTGTATCACATTTATTGACTTACATATGTTAAACCATCCCTGCATCCCTGGTATGAAACCCACTTGATCATAATGGATTATCTTTTTGATATGCTGTTGGATTCGGTTCTCTATGATTTTGTTGAGGACTTTTGCATCTATGTTCATCAGGGATACTGGTCTGTGACTTTATTTTTGTTATGTCCTTCCCTAGGTTTGCTATTAGGGTGATACTGGCTTCACAGAATGATTTAGGGAGATTCTCTTTTCCTCTATCTTTTGTAATAGTGTCAATAAGATTAGTATCAATTCTTCTTTGAATGTGTGATAGAATTCAGCTGTGAAGCCATCTGGTACTGGACTTTTTTTGTTGGCAATTTTTAAAAATTTTATTTCAATCTTGCTGCTTGTTATTGGTCTGTTCAGAGATTCTATATCTTCCTGGTTTAATCTAGAAAGGTTGTATATTTCCAAGAATGTATCCATCTCTCTAGGTTTTCTAGTTTATGTGGATAAAGGTGTTCATAGCAGCCTTGAATAATCTTTTGTATTTCTGTGGTATCAGTTGTAATATCTCCCATTTCATTTTTAATTGGGCTTACTTGGATCTTCTTACTTCTTTACTTGGTTAATCTTGCAAATGATCTATTTTATTTACCTTTTCAAAAAACCAGCTTTTTGTTTCATTTTTCTTTTGTACTTTTTTGTTTGAATATCATTTAGTTCTGCTCTGATTTTGGTTATTTCTTTTGTTCTGCTGGGTTTGGGTTTGGGTTTGGATTGTTCTTTTCTCCCCAGTTCTGTGAGATGTGACCTTAGATTGTCTATTTGTGCTCTTTCAGGCTTTTTGATATAGGCATTTAGTGCTATGGACTTTCCTCTTATCACTGCTATTGCTGTATCCCAGACGTTTTGGTAGGTTGTATCACAATTATCATTCAGTTCGAAGAATTTTTTAATTTCCATCTTGATTTCACTGTTTGCCCAATGAGCATTCAGGGGCAGGTTGTTTAATTTCCATATATTTGCATGGTTTTGAGGGTTCCCTTTGGAAGTGATTTCCAATTTTATTCCTTTGTGTTCTGAGAGAGTACTTGATATAATTTTGATTTTCTTAAATTTACTGAGACTTGTTTTGTGGCTTATCGTGTGGTCTATCTTGGAGAATGTTCCATGTGCTGATGAATAGAATGTATATTCTGCAGTTGTTGGGTAGAATGTTCTATAAATATCTGTTAAGTTCATTTGTTCTAGGGTATAGCTTAAGTCCATTGTTTCTTTCTTGACTTTCTGTCTTGATGACCTGTCTAGTGCTGTCAGTGGAGTATTAAAATTCCCCACAATTATTGTGTTGCTGTCTGTCTCATTTCTTACGTCTAGAAGTAATTGTTTTATAAATTTGGAAGCTCCAGTGTTAGGTGCATATATATTTAGAATTGTGGTATTTTCCTGTTGGACTAGTTCTTTTATCATTATATACTGTCCATTTTTGTCTTTTTAAACTGCTGTTGCTTTAAAGTTTGTCTTGTGTGATATAAGAATAGCTACTTCTGCTCACTTTTGGTGTCCATTTGCATGAAATATCTTTTTCTACCCCTTTACCTTAATTTATGTGAGTCCTTATGTGTTAGGTGAGTCTCCTGAAGACAGCAGAAACTTGGTTGGTGAATGTGTATCCATTCTGCCATTCTGTATCTTTTAAATGGAGCATTTAGGCCATTTGCATTCAATGTTAGTATTGAGATATGAGGTATTATTTCATTCATTTTGCTATTTGTTGTCTGAATACCTTGTTGTTGGTTTTTCTTTGTGTTATTGTTTTATAGATTCTATACGATTTACTCTTTAAGGAGGTTCTATTTTGGTGTATTTTGAGGATTTGTTTCAAGATTTAGAGCTCCTTTTAGCAGTTCTTGCAGTGCTGGCTTGGTAGTGGCGAATTCTCACACCATTTGTTTGTCTGGAAAAGACTGTATCTTTCCTTCATTTATGAAGTTTAGTTTTGCTGGATACTAAATTCTTGACTAATAATTGTTTTGTTTAAGGAGGCTAAAAAATAGGACCCCAATCCCTTCTAGCTTGTAGGGTTTCTGCTGAGAAATCTGTTGTTAATCTGATAGGTTTTTCTTTATAGGTCACCTGATGCTTTTGCCTCACAGCTCTAAAGATTCTTTCTTTCATCTAGACTTCAGATAACCTGATGACTATCTGCCTAGGCAATGATCTTTTTGCAATGAATTTTCCAGGTGTTCTTTGAGCTTCTTGCATTTGAATGTCTAGAATATTCTCCCAAATATGTTTTCCAAACTTTTAGATTTCTCTTCTTCCTTGGGAATACCAATTATTCTTAGGTTTGGATGTTTAAGATGGTACCCAACTTCTTGGAGGCTTTGTTCATTTTTAAAAATTATTTTTTCTTTTTTTCTTTTTTAATAAATTGGGTTAATTTGAAAGCCTTGTCTTGATGCTCTGAACTTCTTTCTTCTGCTTGTTTGATTCTTCTGCTGAGACTTTCTAGTGCATTTTGAATTTCTCTAAGTGTGTCCTTGATTTCCAGAAGCTGTGATTGTTCTTTATCTATTCTTTCTATTTCACTGAAGAGTTTTCTTTCATATCCTGTATCATGTTTTTGATTTATCTAAGTTGGACTTCACCTTTCTCTGGTGACTCCTTGATTAGCTTAATAATCAGCCTTCTGAATTCTTTTTCTGGCAATTCAGAGATTTTGTTTGGGTTTGGATCCATTGCTGGTAGCTGGTATGATCTTTTGGGAGTCCTAAAGAAGTTTGTTTTATCATATTATCAGAATTGTTTTTCTGGTTCCCCCTCATTTGGGTAGACTATGTCAGAGGGAAAATCTGAGACTCCGGGGCTGCTTTTCAGATTCTTTCATCTCAAGGGTGTTCCCTTGATGTGGTGTTCTCCCCCTTCCCCTAAGAATGAGGCTCCCTGAGACCAAAGTGTAGTGATTGTTTTTGCTCCTCTGTGTCTAGCCACCCAGCAGAGCTACTGGGCTCCAGGCTGATACTAAGGAGTGTCTGCAAAGAGTACTGTGATATAGTCCGTCTTTAGGTCTTGCAGCTATGGATACCAGCACCTGCCCTAGTGGAGGTAGCAGGGGAGTGAAATGGACTCTATGAGGGCTTTTGGTTGTGTTTTTGTTTAGTGCACTGGTTTTGTGTTGGTTGGAAGTGCACCTCTAGCCAGGAGGTGATGCTTTCAAGAGGGCATCAGTTGTGGTCCTATAGGGAATATGCAAATTTGCCCTAGGGATACCTGGTTAAGTATTTGGGTTTCTCAGAAGGTGGGCAGGGCCATAGAGCCCCCAAAACATTATGACTATTGTCTTCAGCTACCATGGTGAATACAGAAAGACTACCAGATTGGGGCAGGGATAGGTGTGTCTGAGCCCAGCCTTTCCTTGTGTGGGGCTTGTTGTGGCTACTGTATGGGATGGGGGTGTGGTTCTCGGTCTAATGAAATTATATTCCCAGGGGGATTATAGCTGCCTCTGCTGCATCATATAGGTCACCAGGGAAATAGGGGAAAGCCGGCAGTCACAGGCCTCACCCTGCTCCCAAACAGCCTGCAGTCCTAAAGGCTGGTCTCACTCCCACCATATCCCCTCAGCAGCACTGAGTCTATTTCCAGGCAGCTGGTGACAGGCAGACAACATGTCCCAGACTACCAGCCTCCCTCCTGAGAAAGCAACTCAACTCACAGCTTTTTTGGCATCTTGGAGAGCCTGCAGCAGTGATTCTGTTCCTTCAAAGGGTCTGTGGATTCTCTCGGCTTTCCTGCTATGTTCCTGTGATAGTTCTTGGAGCAAAAGTTCACTATGTGAGTCTCCACACGCTGCTCTGTCCATCTGGACAGGAACTGCAAGCTAGTCCTGCCTCCTATCCACCATCATCCTCCGCAAATAAATAATTTTCAACTGGCATTTATTATTAATCTGTTCCAGGCACTTAATACATATACACATATTGTCTAGTCTCAATGACCACATTATAGAAGAAGATGTAAAGCAACTTGCCAAACATCCCACAGCCAGATAGTGGCAGAGCTAGAATTGATACTGAGCAGAGAAAAGAACCATGCTCAAAAATCTTATATTATTCTTTCTTTATTCTTGGTGTTCAATTAGTAATAACACAGTCTATTTGCTCTATAATCTTAAACTAAAACACGATGTGATAGGAAAGGATAAATTATAATAGTATCATCCTACTTCGTTTTATGGTAAAGCAAATCAGTCACCACAAGAGAGAAAATCACCACACACACACACACACACACACACACACACACACACATAAAATTGTGAAATTATACAAAGTATCATTTTGTTGTCAATATGCCCCTCCAAAGACTGAGTTGATTGTACTATACCTTCTCAGAGCTCTATCTGGGAAAGGATAAGAAGGTTCACATACTTCTTTTTTTTTTTTTTTTTTCCTAAATGGCAAAAAGCCCAGACTTTTTTGTTACCATTCCATGGTAAACATTTGTCTCTCCAGTCACCCAGATTCATGATTCATTTGTTAGGGGCTTAGTGGGCACATTTTGGCTGTCAGCCTGCCATGTGCCCATGCCGGGCATTGAGTGAGTTCTGTATAGAAGAAGTCTCTCCTTTTTGACCATACAAGAGCATGTGGATGGGCTTTCTAACCAGATGCAGTTTAGCAATGAGATAGGTATGCAACACAGGAAAGGCCTAAGGAGGCACCTCGCTCACGAATTACCACGGGTGCCACACTCAGCACTGAGCAGTGTTGGCCATGAACTACATTACAGCACAGTAGCTGTACTGTTTTATCGTGCCTGTTTATGTGTTAGATAGCACAGAGATGTGACTTCTTAAGGAACCATCACTGTTTGAAACACATGAAGCAAGCCTAGAACTGCTATATTATATGACAACTATGTGTTTGCTTTGTTTCATAATGATTCGTAATGGTCTTTTGAGCATTATGAATCAGGCTATACAGCCTCAGTTTTTACATCATTTTAAAATGAGACTTCTATCAACACCAATTCTAAAAATGTCCATAAAACATCTGCACTGATGCCCCCTAACCTTGTTGGAGCTCAGGCTTTTGCCTTCAAGAAATCATTGTGCAGAACAACAACAGTATAAAACTTGAATAGCTGAGAATGTAAATGTAGAGGAAGTAAACAGGCAAAGGATAGTTAAAGCCACATCTTTTCTTTCTGTTAGGTTGGTGCCTTCTCTAACACTTTCTATGTTTCTTATTTCATTCATTCTTTTAATGAATAATTATTGTGTGCCTTCTATGTGCAAGGCACTGTAGTAGGAACAAAAATGGAGGAGATAATTTTGAGGCACAGAGTAGTTTGAGGGGTAGGCTGGTGCTGGGAAGTGTGCTAATAAGCATAGTTTAAATTAGGAAATGAGCATAGTATACCCAAATAACAGCAATATTCAAGTGAGAGAGGAATAAATATAAAGAAGTAAAAAAATTCCCATGTATATTGCCTATGCCAAATTTTATTCACAGCCAACCCTGTAGCCAGAAGGAAGTAAATATTTGTTCTCTGCCTCCTTCCTTCCTGAACTCAGAGTTCTGTCTCAAGCATAATAAGCACAATTCAACTTAATTACACATTCAATAGGTTTCAGGTGGGGAGAGGCTATAATTTAAAATATTTTCTATCAGAAAATATGTTTTAAAAGCCAAACCATTTACAAGCAAATTTTGAGAACTGTGTGCACCTACATGGAATCATGTTCTTTCCTTTTCATAGGACTTAACTCATCATATAACTATATTCATAATTATGTAATGATATAGAGCTTAGCTAACTATGTAAAGTTAGGCTGAATATGTAGCAAAATTTCATCTTCACAGTTAAAAGTTCAATATCTATTTATGGCCACTGTATTAGTCCATTTTCATGCTGCTGATAAAGACAATACCCAACACTGGGAAGAAAAAGAGGTTAAATTGGACTTATAGTTTCATATGGCTGGGGAGGCCTCAGAATCATGGAGGGAGGTGAAAGGCACTTCTTTTTGTTTTTGTTTTTGTTTTTTTTTTTTTACAGAGTCTCGCTCTGTCACCCAGGCTGGAGTGCAGTGGCGCAATCTCGGCTCACTGCAAGCTCCACCTCCTGAGTTCACACCATTCTCCTGCCTCGGCCTCCCGAGTAGCTGGGACTACAGGCGCCCGCCACCACGCCCGTCTAATTTTTTTGTGATTTTAGTAGAGACAGGGTTTCACCATGTTAGCCAGGATGGTCTCGATCTCCTGACCTCGTGATCCATCTGCCTCAGCCTCCCAAAGTGCTGGGATTACAGGCGTGAGCCACCGTGCCGGGCCAAAAGGCACTTCTTACATGGTGGTGGCAAGAGAAAGTGAGGAAGATGCAAAAGCAGAAACGCTTGATAAAACCATCAGATCTTGTGAGACTTATTCAGTACCATGAGAACAATATGAGGGAAACTACCCCCATAATTCAAATTATCTCCCATTGAGTCACTCCCACAATGCATGGGAATTATGGGAGTACAATTCAAGATGAGATTTGGGTGAGTACACAGAGCAAAACCATATCATTCCACCCATGACCCCTCCAAATCTCATGTCCTCTCATTTCAAAACCAATTATGCATTCCCAACAGTCTCCCAAAGTCTTAACTCATTTCAGCATTAGCCCAAAACTCCACAGTCCAAAGTCTCATCTGAGACAAGTCAAGTCCCTTCTGCCTATGAGCCTGTAAAATCAAAAGCAAGGTAGTTACTTCCTAGACACAATGAGAATACAGGTATTGGGTAAATACAGCCATTCCAAATGGGAAAAATTGGACAAAACAAAGTGGTTACAGGGACTATGCAAGTCTAAAATCCAGTGGGGCAATCAAAATTTAAAGCTCCAAAATGATCTCCTTTGATTCCATGTCTCATATCCAGGTCACACTGATGCAAAAGGTAGGTTCCCAAAGTCTTGGGCAACTCCACCCCTGTGTCTTTGCAGGGCATACCTCCCTCCTGGCTGCTTTCACAGGCTGGTGTTGAATGTCTGTAGCTTTCCCAGGTGCATGGTGCAAGCCGTCGGTAAATATACCATTCTGGGGTCTGGAGGACGATGGCCATCTTCTCACAGCTCCACTAGGCAGTGCCTTAGTAGGAGCTCTGTGTGGGGGCTCCAAACCCACATTTTCCTACCACACTGCCCTAGCAGAGGTTCTCCATGAGGGCCCCGCCCTGCAGCAAACTTTTGCCTGGGCATCCAGGTATTTCCATACATCTTCTGAAATCTAGGTGGAGATTCCCAAACTTCAATTCTTGACTTCTGTGCATCTGCCAGCTCAACACCACGTGGAAGCTGCCAAGATTTGGGGCTTGCACCCTCTGAAGCCATAAGCCAAGCTGTACCTTGGCCCCTTTTAGCAGTGGCTGGAGCAGCTGGGATGCAGGGCACCAAGTCCCTAGGCTGCACACACAGCATGGGGACCCTAGGACTGGCCCACAAAACCATTTTTTCCTCTTAGCCTTCTGGGTCTGTGAAGGGAGGGGCTGCCATGAAGTCCTATGACATGCTCTGGAGACATTTTTCCCATTGTCTTGGGGATTAACATTGGGCTCCTTGTTACTTATGCAAATTTCTGCAGCCAACTTGAATTTCTCCTCAAAAAATGGGTTTTTCTTTTCTACTGCATCATCAGGCTGCAAATTTTCTGAACTTTTATGCTTTGTTTCCCTTTTAAAATGGAATGCTTTTAACAGCACCGAAGTCACTTTTTTTTTTTTTTTTTTTTTTTTCAGACAAAGTCTTTGTCGTCCAGGCTAGAGTGCAGTTGTGTGATCTCAGCTCATTGTAACCTCCACCTCCTGGTACAAGCAATTCTTCTGCCTCAGCCTCCTGAGTAGGTGGGACTACAGGCATATACCACCATGCCCAGCTAATTTTTGTATTTTTAGTAGAGATGGGTTTCACCATGCTGGCCAGGCTGGTCCGGAACTCCTGACTCAAGTGATCCACCCACCTCAGCCTCCCAAAGTGCTGGGATTACAGGCATGAGTCACCGTGACTGGCCCCAAGTCACATCTTTAATGGTTTGTTGCTTAGAAATTTATTCTGCCAGATACCCTAAATTACCTCTCTCAAGTTCAAAGTTCCATAAATCTCTAGGTCAGGGGCAAAATGCTGCCCATCTCTTGGCTAAAACATAGTAAGAGTCACCTTTGCTCCAGTTCCCAATAAATTCCTCATCTTCAACTGAGACCACCTCAGCCAGGACCTTATTATTCATATCACTATCAGGCTTTAGGTCAAAGCCATTCAACAAGTCACAGGGAAGTTCCAAACTTTCCCACATTTTCCTGTCTTCTTCTGAGCCCTCCAAACTGTTCCAGCCTCTGCCTGTTACCCAGTTCCAAAGTCACTTCCACATGTTTGGGTATCTTTTCAGCAATACCCCACTCTACTGATACCAATTTACTGCATTAGTCCATTTTCATGCTGCTGATAAAGACATACCCGAGATTGGGAAGAAAAAGAGGTTTAATTGGACTTGCAGTTTGACGTGGCTGGGGATAACTCAGAATCATGGTGGCAGGTGAAAGGTACTTCTTATATGGCGGTAGCAAGAGAAAATGAGGAATATGCAAAAGGAGAAACCCCTGACAAAACCATCAGATCTCATGAGACTTATTCACTACCGTGAGAACAGTATGAGGGAAACCGCCCCATGATTCAAATTATCTTCCACTGGGTTCCTCCTACAACACTTGGGAATTATGGGAATACAATTCAAAATGAGATTTGGGTGGGGACAAAGAGCCGAACCATATCACACACTATCTTTCTACCTATTATGGATTCAAAACTGTTTTTGTGCGTGTGTGTGTGGATTTCTAGTATGAGACTTTTTATCCTAAACATTTACCAATAATACATTAATTATAACTTAAAGTATTTTCTCCTTGAAGTTAAATTTGTGGTAGAATTCTTAAACTTTAAAAACTTAGAATTCATTCAATCCTTTTTTTGGGTGAAGTTTTTGAAGCAGTGAAAGAAAGGATTTTTTTTCAATTCTGTACCAAGATCATTCCAACACTACATAATTACAGTCTTGTGAGTAATTTTAAATGATTTTCTGAGAGATCAGCTTAGTTACTGAACAAAATTTAACAAAAAAATTAGTTAAATCTGAAGTTGCTATGCTTATGGTGCAGGTACATTCTTACATTCTTTTTCTTCTCCAAAATTTTTCAGATCCAAACACCATATCAGAGTTAATTGCTTTTTAGGGCTTATATTTAAGAGACATTTTAATAAAAGTCATGAGACTTCATCCTGTGTTTTTATGGGACTTGAATCTAAAGAGACAAATCCGAGTGGTTGTTAAATCTGAATTAATATTGTTGACATTCCATTGGCAACACAACTGCTGATTTGGAATATCTGTTGTGACTTTAGTACACTTTAGTCATGAAGATTGAGTGCAAAATATTATAAGATTTCAAAAAAATTTTGAAAAGTTCATTTTGGGTCACAAATGTGGTTCCCACTTGTATTTCTCTAGTTACAGTTTAACAGCAGAGTAAATGTCCAGCATGACTGACATTCTGGGAAAAAGAATTAACTAAGAGGTTTTTCAAGTTTTATGAATAGAAAAATCACAAGAGAATTCAGATAGCCCCAAAAAGCTGTTGACATATTATAGTAGAAATCCCTGCTCACTAACGAGTACTTACAGAATAATCATTCAGAAAAAGGTGAATTTTGGCTATGCCACTTCATAGCTCAGAACTTGTGATTTTATGCAAAATACTTCAACATTCTCGGCCTTGATGTCCACATATGTAAAAGGAGAGAAATAATGGATACTATATAGAGTTATTATAAGGATGAAATGAGATCATGAAAAAAAGTGGCTGAGACATTGTGGCTTTGCAATACGTGGTAGCTGTATAGCTGTATATGCCAGGAAAATAAATGCTGAACGATAATGAGTGACTAAATCACAACAATCTTGTGAATTCTGGGCCCGAGTCCTAAAGAACTTGTGAAAAACCATGAAGTTTTCATTGACTGGTATGTGTTTTGTGTAGGAAACGTGTTTATAATGTATGAGAGATTGAAGTTCAATTCTCTTATTTTCTTTCACTCAAGAGACATCATAGTGTCATGCTCTCAATATTCTTTTTAATACTTATTTGAAGAACTGAGTCTATGCTGCCTAAGAATTTATGATTGGTAATGGGAATTAATCATATAAACTAGACCCTGCGTATGTGTTAGCTAATGCTTTACCTTTGTTTAGTCTAGAAATGCCTTAACTTTATTAAATACCTACCTCTTAAAAAAGTACTGAGAAATTGCATTGTTGGAAATTTTAGGAAAGACTACTGGGGGTGATTTGGGGAGTTGTCGTTTAAATTATCTTTGCAGACTTCTGGGTACCCTTCTGCGCATAAGGCAATTTCTGCCTGTAGCTTCTCTGCTGTTTTCACGTTCCACTTCAGGTAAACGAGGGACTGTGCTGTTTAATCACATGAGCCTATGTGACATAATTTATGCACATAAGCATAATATGATTTATCTGCACAAAAAAATCAAAAGACAAACAATATAGAAAAGCAATGTACACAAAGAAATTCACAACAGTATTTTTTATAGTAATATTAGAAATGACCTAATCACTCACAAGAGGGAAATGACTGGATAATTATCAAATTAAGTCAATGAAATATTAGTTGCTAAAGTAGTAATTATGAACATGACAATGTCATAATATAATGTTACTTAAATAAAACAGAACAAAGATTGCATTTCCTCATCATTACAACTTCAGAAAATATGTAAGCATGGATAAATTCTAGAAGTAAAAACCAAAAATCATACATGATAGTGAAAATTGTGTGTATTTGCCCTTTCTTTTTAACTTTCCTCTACTGCCATAATTATGCTGGTACAAAAGAAATAAATATAGAGTAAGCAATAAAAAATTCAATGTGATCTACAAAATGTATAGCACTGTATAAAATATGTTCAAGTATTATTCTGTATGTAAAAGTTTAACTTCAGATTATTTAAATTAATAATTATAGGAATAGTTGAATACATATAGTAATGTTTGTCAGTTAGTATATCTAAAAGAAAAAAAAAAACCAGAGTAAATGAATTAGAAGTAGAAGACACAAATTATTGCCTCAACTAAGCCACTAAGTGACAATTTAACTTGAGACGGTTTGTTTTTCTGAAACTGAATTTTAACTGTAAAACTCAGGAATTGACTAAGATTCTTTCAGATATGTTTCCAGTCTGAAGTTTTTTTATTCTGAGCCTACAGCTCTCTATCCAAGCTTTATGTAATGTTTACACCCTTTATTTCAGGCACTATCCTAATAATAATACTAATTACTACTATTGTATTTATTAGAACATCTGCTGGAAATGTGACTTAATTAAATCTTAAATGATTACAAGTTATATCCACTATTTAAAATTTCTTCTCAGCTCCCTATCAATCTTAAGAATTTTATCTTTGGAGATAGCTAAGGTAAAAATTATATATATGTGAGATTTCTTTTATATATAAATATATGAAAAATATATATTCTTTCATATATAAATTTTATATATAAATTTTATACATGATATATATAATTACTCTATCTGAAAATGAAAACTAAAGTGTATTTTTATACCTGCTTTTTGTTCTTTTTAAACTTTTCAACCTAAAAAGTGTTTGTGCACAATTTTAATTTTGCAATTTAATTAGATCATATAATTATAAGATACAATTTTTTGTAAGAATATAATTGGATAAGTTTTTTTATTAACAGACAATTTTTTATTAAAAATTGGTAAGAATTTGAAGTGATCAAATTAGTTTATGAATATAAAACAAACTACCGAGGGTATTTAGAAATAAGCTCCAGCAAGGAACTTCAGACTGTCTTAAACAAAACATATTCTCATTCTTACCTGCTCCTTACAACTGATTAGAATAATTACAAATGAGCTATAAAGTTAGGGCCATCGAGAGGCAGCTTGCTTTTTGATATTTTCAGTGTCAGGAAGGAAATGAATTGCCTTCAATCAAGGACTGGTAATCACCACAATTCAGGAGCTCACCACCTACAGGAAATGAAAAGACAGAACATAAAGTGTGTTATAGCAGCTTACGTTGCTTTGATCTTCAGCAAAACTCCATTTGCTGCAGTATCTTGGCATTCTCCACTTTATTGAATGTGAGGGTTTGTAATGGACACGGCGTGTTACTGACTAATTTCAGTGAGGAAACTCCACCTCTTTCTCTCTTATTTTCATGTTTGACAAGAAGCTCTTTCTCCTACAGATAAACACATTAAACTTTATCTGATATGGCATGAAGTAAAACAGTGTCAATTTGAGGAGACAGACAAGTTTGAATGAGCTACATAAACATTTAGGCTTTGTTGGACCAACTAAATTTTATTATAAATCTCTCCTCAAACACGTTATAGTCTGCACTCAAAGTCGCTTGTCCAATAAAAGCCTATTTATTTTTTACCTCTATATTTACTTGTACCAGCACGTAGAAATTTTTAAGCCTCAAGAGAAGACAAATCACAAAATATTCAGCACCAGAAACCCCACATTTTAAACTTCCATGGGGTTTGGGGTTTGATTATTTAGCACAAGTTGTGGGTCAGATGAAAGACATTCTGGTCAGAGGGTTTATAATTTTAGATGCTTTATTTCCTGTGTAATATTTATGATGTGGCATTTCTGGAAATATATGGTCAGGGAAGGTACAGAGAGCAACATTTTCATGAGAGCTGGTAGAAAGTTTGGCGAGAGAGATACAATAACAGGTAAAATAAACTCTTCCCATAACCCCTTTTTGTCTTACACACAAGTGACCCCTCTCTTGAGATAGGCTAACCCAATAAAGCCTGGTTGAGGTATGTCTGTTCATTAATCCAACATTTAATAATTCTCTCCCATGTACCAGGCACTGTACAAGGCACCAGATCTGGCAATGACTACCAAGGCAACCTCTAATAGGAGCAAATGCTCATTTAAAACCCTCCAGCCAACATGGCAAAACTCCATCTCTACTAAAATTACAAAAGTTAGCTGGGCGCGGTGGTGCGTGCCTGTAATCCCAGGTATTCGGAAGGCTGAGACAAGATAATTGCTTGAACCCGGGAGGCGGAGGTTGCAGTGAGCTGAGATTGTGCCACTGCACTCCAGCCTGGGCGACAGAGCAAGACTGTTTCAAAAAAAAAAAAAAAAAAGCCTCCAGCCTAAAATGACTCCTTTAGTTTTTGTCCACTGGTCATTCTATGTAACCCATTTAGAATCTGGCTGTTAAACTAAGATAATTAAAGTGAGATTAAGAAACTATTAAGACTGACATGAGAAAAATGTCAGCAAGGACCTTTAGGTTTATCTACTGAATTTGTCTCATGAAATGCTATTCAGTGACATTTACTAAACTGAAGTAGCTACAACTATGTACTTCTAATTGGAAAAAAAAATTTCATGTAGCTTGAATATGGGTATGGGAATAAGGGGAAAATGAGAGTTACTTAACTGCTGTGGTTTGAATGTGTCCCCCAAAGTTCAGGTATTGGAAATTTAATTCTCAATGCAACAGTATTGAGAGTGGGATCTCTAGGAGGTAATTAGATCATGAGGGCTCTGCCCTGGATTAATGCTGTTATCACAGGAATGGATTAATTATCGTGGGAACAGGTTCCTGATAAAGGTGATTTCAACTCTGTCTTGCCTTCTCATGCTTTCTTACCCTTCCACCTTCTGCCATAGGATGATGCAACAGAAAAGCCGTCACCAGATACCAGCACCTTAATGTTGGACTTCTCAGCCTCCAGAACTGTAAGAAATAAATCCCTGTTCTTTATAAATTACCCAGTCTCAGGTATCCTGCTATAGCAGCACAAAATGGACTATGATAGAAAATTGGTATGAAGGAGTAGTACCATAGTTATAACAAATACCTAAAAATGGAAGCCACTCTGGAAATGGGTAAGGGGTAGAGTATGGAAGAATTTAGAGGAGCAGGCTAGAAAAAGCCTAAATTGCTGTGTATTACTCCAGGATGGTAAGAAATAAATCTCTGTTCTTTATAAATTGCCCAGACTCACAGCACAAAACAAATTAAGACATTAAGATTTGCCCCATTCTTAGAATTCATTTCTTCCATTTTCCCTTTAATTAAATCAATGCCAGCATCTAAGCAGTGTGCACCTTTTGACCATAGTCTTTCTAATTGACCAGAAGCTTAGATGTGGAAAATGCAAAAACTATGCACATTTCTGGTGGGTTTAACTTCTGAGAAATTTTTACAAGGTTTTCCTTATTTTATCTGCTCCAGTAAACCTGTGGTTTCATGAACAGGCCTAGAATTTGAGATCCAGCTTCTAAACTTCAAAGGTGACTTTTCAACCCATTTGTTTATAGACTTGGTATTAACCTTTTGAGTTCTAGAATAGGGTTTTAGAACTTACTTTCATAAAAGTTTATATAGTCAATTCCATTCATTTATGCTAAGGACATAGAATATTTCTAGATTGCACAATATGTTTCTGTGGGAATTGAATGGAAATCCAGGTTTCCTGACAAGAAACAAAGGATCTCTTAGTCTCTCTTGATCCCAGTCACTTCTGAAGAAAAAAAATTATTTACCTGAAGTACATTGCTTCCTTGTGGGATTCTTTTTTTTAAATGCTGGATTGTGGATTAAATAAAAAGATCCGAGAAATAGGTCAGAAATTAAATCCTGGTGTTGTCATGGTTTTTTTTAAATAGCACCCTTGAAATTGGTTGCAGAACATACATTTTATCTGATTCTAATTATGTGGAATTTCGAAGTCATTTTGGTAACAGAAACTACTCTAACCTGTTATTAAACTCAGGATTTTTTTAAGAAATAAAAATTGCTTGGTAAGAATATTAACGTTTAAAAAACTATTAATGAATCAGACCAACAAAGCCTACTCAAATGAATCTGTATCTTTATTCATGGTTCAAGCATTACTTCCACTTAACTAAAAATGAATATATCCTCTGGAACTTAAAGGTTGAAAAAAAAGAATGCATCTTTAATCTTTTATGGTTACAGATATAATAGAAAAATTGTTTCTGCCCCAAAACCCTACTTTTAAATAATTAATGAAATATAGACATTAATAAATGTCTCTAAAATTGCATTTCCCAGGGATATATCTATTTAACTCCTGATTCTATTGTTAACATCACCAATACATGGGAAAAGAAACTGAAGCTTTTTAAATTACATGCTAATATACGGCCATCAATTTTAAGGGATTTTGAAAAGTCCACAATAGTAAAAATAGAGTAGGAAAAATTATAGTGAAGAAATAAAATAAATTAGCTAAACAATTAGGCTCTCTTTATTTATTTGAAGGAAGTATTTAGAAGTATGTGCTGATTCTTATGTTCTCATACTTCAAGATGAGATCATGTTGGCATGCACTATTAGGGCCCTCACTCTTGTCCATATTGTTTTGGCAAGCTTTAAGCAGATGGCTCTGTAATATGGTAATACCTTCTCTTTGGATAACTCTTCATTTCAAAGCAATCTGTAGACATTACACCTTTAATTACAGGAGACCTCAAGGCACAAAGCAAAAGCAGAATGAATTTCATCATGGGAATATACAAAGCAAGGCATTAACATCTATAGTTAAATAGGTCAGCATCAAACTTCTTGCTGTACCACCCACCATTTCACACAGTTCAGCTAGCTGACTCATTCATAACTTTAAGGCTAATCAGAATAAATTAATGATTCATCACTAATAAAGATGCAGAGTGTGTACCTTTATTCTTCAGTAGGGTAACATGACCCTTCTGAGTACTTCTGGAGCAAATGTGTATGAAGTGCTTGGTTTTTTGTCACTAAGTCTATGTACTCAGAAAAGACACAAATTTTCAGTATTCTGGTTTACCACTTGCCAGGCAAAGGAAACTGTAAATAAATGTTTCACCACATATTTATGTGAAAAAAATTAATTGGTGAATCGGCTTTGTTGTGATTCTTAATAATAATGAATCATAGTTTTATACATGTAGTAGGATTAAGCATTTGAGATTTGATTCTAGCATTTCTGTCTATGTGTTTATAATTTATCCAATGGAAGTATTAAAAGAAAAGCTTTTTGGGAGTCCTTATTAGAGTTCAGAAGTCTCACACTTATGCACTTCTATCAAGTGATGTAATAGGAATGTGTTTAAGATCAGCAGATGATATATTGAGTGTAAACATAATGTGCTCATGATGAAAGCCAAAACACTAATTTAATTGATTGGAAGAAAACAGAAATTCACCAGGAGTCAAAATCCCAAATAAGAGGTCCGTGTTTTCAAGGCTTATTTTAATAGTATTAACTACTTCAACAAATTATTTTTCTTTGCTTTTTTCCATTCACTTAAAAATATTTAATGGTTTTATTGAACTATATTTTACATATAAAATTCGCCCGTTGAAAATATGCAACTTGATGATTTTTAGTAAAATTTAGAATTGTGCAAATATGATAGATTCCATTTTAGATAATTTCTGTCATTCTAAAAAGATCTTTAATGTCCATTTTTAGTGAAATCTGCTCCCACCCCCAGTCCCAGCAAACACTGATATAATTTTCATCTACTTATTTTTGCTTTTCCTAGAAATTTCATATAAAAAGTGTGGTTTGCAAAATAAAATCCCCTGCACTTGTGAATATTATATCACATTGGAAAGGGGACTTCACCAATGTAAATTGCGTACAAATGCGGAGATTATCCAGGACTATCTGGATGGGCCCAATGTAATCAATTCAGCCCTCAAAAGCACAGAACCTTTCTCAGCTGGGTCAGAGAGATACAATAATGGAAGAAGAGTCAGAGAGATGCAATGCAAGAAAGACTCAGTCTGCCACTGATGGCTTTGAAGTTAGAGGAAGGGAGCCATGAGTCAAGAAATGGAGGGGACCTCTAGAAGGGAACAGTCAGAGAAATAGATTACCCTCTAGAGCCTCAAGAAAGAGACACAGCCCTGTCAATTTAGCTTAGTGAGACCCATGTCAGGCTTATGGCCTCCAAAATGATAAGATAATACATTTGTATTGTTTTATGTCGTTAAGTTTGTAGGAATTATTATGGTAGCAATATAAAACTCATAGAAATGACTTCTTTCATTTTGTATTATTTTAAGATGCATTCATTTTGTTGCATGGATCATTCTATTTTATTGCTGAGCATCATTCTATTGTATTGACACCAAATTTTGTTTTTCCAATCACCTATTGGTGGGCATTTGGGTCGTTTCCAGTTTTTGGCTATTGTAAGTGATGATTTTATAAACATTTATGTACAAATCTTTTCGTGGATATCTAAATATATGATTTTGTTTCTCTTGGATAAATACCTAAGATTAGAATTGCTGAGTCATATGGTAAATGGATACTTAACTTTTAAAACCTCCCAAACTGTTCTTCAAAATGGTTGTGCCATTTTACATCCCCACCAATAATGTATAAAGGTTCCAGTTTCTTGAAATATTTGCCAACACTTGGTATGGTCAGTCTTTTTGATTCTAGTCATTCTAGTGGGTATATAATGATATCTCATTGTAATTTTAATTTGCACTATCCTAATGACTGATGATGTTGAGCATGTCTTCATTTGGTGTTTTTATTATTATTTTTAGCCATACATATATCTTCTTTAGTGAAATGCCTATTGAAATATTTTTCCCATTTTCTTGTTGAGTTATTTGTCACCTTATTACTGAGCTTCAAAAGTTCTTTATGTATTCTGTTCAATAGCCAGATGACCTCACCTTCTAGCATTCACACCCTTGAGTAGTGCCTTCCTCATTGCTCCAGGATTGGTCTGACCAACAGAACCAAACAACATATGGCAGAAATGGTGGTGTATCACTTCCAAGGTTAGGTTATAAGAGACTGTGTTTTCCATCTCAGCTTCTTTCTCTCCCCTGCCAAACCCCTTTGCATCATTCATTCCGGAGAATCCAGCTGCCGTGTCTTGAGGACAATCAGATGGCCTATAAAGGGCCCCTGGGACAAGGAACTGAGGTGTTTTTCCAACAGCCAACAAGGAACCGAGGCCTGCCAACAACCGTATGAGTGAGCACGGAATTGTCTAGCTCCAGATGACTGTGGCTTTGGCTAACAGCTTGTCTTGAGACACCCTGAGCCAACACCACTCAGCTAAGCCACTTCCAGATTCCTGCCCCTCAAAACTGTATGGCTTGTTGTTTTGAGATGCTAAGTATTAAGAGTAATTCAGCAATGGATGACAACTATATTCTGGATACAAGTGTTTATTATATGTATGATTTGCAAATATATTTCTCACTTTGTGGTTTGTCTTTCCATTTTTGAAATGGGATCTTTCGAATACCATCAGTTTTCAATTTCGATGAAGTCAAATTCGCCAATTTTTCTTTTGTGAATCAGGCTTTCAGAATCATGTCTAAGAAATTCTTGCCTAAGGACACACATTGTTTCTCGGATGTCTTCTTCTAAAATGTGGATAGTTTTAATTTTTCTACTTATGTCTCAGATCCATGTTTATTTAAATTTGTATATGATGTAAAGTAAGCATCTGAGATTTTTTGTTTTGGTTTGGTTTGGTTTTTGTTTTGCATATAGCAATCCATTTGTTCTAACACCACTTGTGGTAAAGATTATTGTTTTCCTCTTGAATTGCCTAGGCATCTTTGTTAAAAATCAATTTACTATAAATGTGTGGGTTTTTTACTGGGTTCTTCATCCAGTTTTATTGATCTACATATCTATTATTATACTGATGTCATACTGCATTGATTACTGTAACTTTGTATTAAAATTTGAAATTACACAGGTCCTCCAACTTCATGCTTCTTTTTCAAAACGTAAATTGGAATCATGACTATTTGTCATTAACAAACTCTTCTTTCAACAGCATAATATTTTTGAAATGAATAAAACAGATGAATCAGTTTTGATAAAAATTAAGATATCCAAAATGTTTTCAGAGGTTTTCACCATAGTAAAAAAAAAAAAATACAAACTTGATTTAAATAACTATTATTCACCTATTGTTTTCTCAATGGCTACATTTCATAATGTTAGGACTGATTAACACCAAAAGCAATATCCAATATAAAAAAAAATGATGTCCTTTGAAAGGATTTTAACTATTTATTGATAGCATGTAACTTTATTAAGAAAACAGGTAACATGAACAAAAATTTAAACTATTTTTCAACACTTATCTATTGGTCATGAGAATTTAGAAGCTAAATCCTCATATTGCTGTTAGTGGCATAAATTATTCCAAAAAATGTTTGGAGAATAATTCATAGATTTCAAGGAATATTTTAAGATTACTTTTGTACTATTTATCAAAAACTGCTTATTATTTTCTGGTTTTTTGTTTTTTTATTGTTTTTGCTTTTCCTGAAAGAGTACAAATATCAATTGAATTAAACTTTTCTGTATATTATTTCAAAGTATTAAAAATAGTACCCAGTGGCAATTTTTTGTTCATCAAGACACTGTGAAAAATTGCCAATATTATGCAAAAATAAGGTTGTTTTTATTAGGACTATTCCTATTTACTACTTACATTGGATAAGCTTTAAAGCATCATGTACAGACTTAAAAAGATTTGTCCTTATTGACACTCAAAAAACCCAGGAAATCTGGACATTTAATTTTCTACTACCTCTTTCATGAAAAAGCATAATAAAGATTTTCTTGTTTTACTCTCTGTGTTCCTGTTGTATCAATGCTATCAGTCTAAGAAGAATCATTTAAAAGTTTGATTAAGTGAAATATCTGAGAGTTATTAGCTGGTACACTCATTTTGCACAGTCTGTGTAAACAGGATGATTACCTCTAGTGTTGGATCTCTGTCACTATCAGACAATTCCAAAATGAACGAAAATGTCAAAATCTGAAATTTCCTGTTTACTTCTGACTCTGAAAAGAGTCAACAAGGCATATGTGACATTTAGCCTAATTACCATGGTTGCAAAAAATCATTTAGAAAAGTGTCAGTGAACATAAACTAATATCCTTCGTCTCCTATTAACCGGTTTAATAGTTTTCTCTAAATCTTTATGGAAGAAAATTCGGAAAGATCTTTCATTGTCAGTTTACATTTGAGTTGGGTTGTGTAAATATGTGGAAGTATATCTGGACCTCTTTCAAGATCAATTAATTTGGGGTTAGGGTTAATCCAAATTCTTCTATTTGGCATATACTAGCGTATCTACTAAAATTCAATAAAATAGGTAGCATATATAGAGGTATTACTTATATAAATTATAAGAAGGCTCCAAAAATGATTAGAATATGTTAAATGACACATGTAACAGGGTAATAGGCAAATTACTGAAAATTACTTTTCCTATGAGAGCTAATGCTAAACTTTAGTTTTTGCTGAACTTTAGTTTTTGCTGTTATGTCTGCCACTAGATGAGGTATGTCTGAATATACTACCCAGAGTGCAGGCAGAAATTTCTATGTTTGAAAATTTTAAAAATAAATAAAGCTAGGTTTATTTCATGAAATAAAAGTGTTTTGAATCTCACTTAATTAAATAAAAATGGTAAAGAACAAAGCGCAGTGATTTCAATGCTGAGATCTGTGCTCCACAGACGAAGATTCCATTTCTGACTGAGACATCGATATGCTTTCAGGAAGCAGTAATGCCATCAAAACATTAAGTTCAGATACCCTGAACTCTTTACTAACTGATTTGTCAATCAGCCCTCTGCATTTTTTTCTGATCCAAACTTTTATCACATATGCATTTGTAAAAATTGAAGTCCTGCCATTTGTTACTTTACTTTTCTGTATTTATATATTTTAAATTTTATTAAGAAAACAGGTAACATGAACAAACATTTAAACTATTTTTCAGCACTTACCTGTTAGTCATGAGAATTTAGAAACTAAATTTTCATAATGCTGTTAGTGGCATAGGAAATTGTTCTAAAAAAATGTTTGGAGAATAATTCATAGATTTCAAAGAATATTTTAAGATTACTTCTGTACTATTTATCAAAAACTGCTTGTTGTTTTCTGGGTTTTGGTTTTGGTTTTGGTTTTGGTTTGCTTTTCCTGAAAGAGTACAAATGTCAATTGAATTAAACTTTTCTGTATATTATTTCAAAGTATTAAAAATAGTACCCAGTGGCAATTTTTTTCTCATCGAGACACTATGAAAAATTGTCAATGTTATGCAAAAATAAGGTTGTTTTTCTTATTATTCCTATTTACTACTTAAACTGGATTAACTTTAAATGGTCCTACTTAAACTGATTCCTCAATCGGACATTTATTCTATGTTATAATAATCTTTTTTCTTTTTCAATATTTTAAGTTTATAAATTTGTGTACCATTCAGCAGCTGGGAGAGTAATACAGGAAGGACATTATTTTCCACCAAGTAAAATATAGCACACAAAATGTTAGAAGAGGAGAGCTTGGATGGTTAGGCGAATTATGACAAGCCTTCCATACCTCTCTATGTCCAAGGAAATATAGAATTTTTAAAAGGACTCTACTATATGCACCATATTTTAACTTCCGTTTACATAGGATGGGGGATTTTTTTTACTTTTAAAAAGGAAAGCAAGGAGAGAGTTAGTATCTAGCTTTGTTATACTACATCCTGATTTTGCATTGTTACACTATTGTCCAATGTTTTATAAAGTATGTTGTAACAAACATTTGATGGTGGGAGTCACAAGAGGCTATGTCTAGCCATAATGAAGTGCTAGTCTATCTAAACAGACTTGGTTTCTACTTTACCAAATCAGTAACTTTTCTGATAAGTGGTAAATTTCTTCATACATTTGATCTTATTTTGAGTTAAGGTTTGCAGATTATGTTATAGTTCATTGAAGTCCACAGCAGTTTCCAGTCTTTTCTTTCTAAGTCACATTAAACATGTATCATTAGGGGCAGAATGGAAGTATGCACAGCTATTTTAATAAAAGCTAGGAGGCCGGGTGCAGTGGCTCACGTCTGTAATCCCGGCACCTTGGGAGGCTGAGGTGGGTAGATCACCTGAGGTCAGGAGTTCAAGACCAGCCTGACCAACATGGTGAAGCCCCATCCCTACTAAAATACAAAAAGTTAGCCGGACGTGGTGATACATGCCTGTAATCCCAGCTACTTGGGAGGCTGAGGCAGGGGAATCGCGTGAATCCGGAAGGTGGAGGTTGCAGTAAGCCGAGATTATGCCCTTGCACTCTAGCCTGGACAACAAGAGTGAAACTCTGTCTCAAAAAAAAAAAGAAAAAAAAAAAAGCTAGGACGTTCTGTTGGCAAAACCAATATTATTAATAAACATAACCCTTTTTTTGTTTGTTGCCTATGATGACATTCTTAGATTTCAATAGAAATGAGAAATGTAAATAAGTAGTCATTTCACAATTTAATGGTTCAGACTATGACAAGTTCTAGAAATGAAATTTCCTACCGTCAATGATCTCTGCCTTCCTAGCCTAGTTAACATGGTAAGGAACATCACTTCTGGTAATCCAGTCAGATTCTGTATTCAGTGTGAGTGGCTGAGTGTAAGCAGACATTTTTTCTTGTGTCTCACATGACATTGGCTTGGTCTAAGTCTTGTCTGGCATCCTGTTAAGTCTATATGACACAACTTTTACTATGCTTTTCCAGCTCATTCTTTTCTCGAGTTATGGACTAAAAATGCAGAACTAATATTCCCAAATGTTTTTACTAGACTTCTTCAGAACATTAGGAGTACTATAGATAACACCAGTATTATTGTATTGGTTTCTTTAAATAGTTTTTGAGTTTCTGTTTGTTTTTTTTTAACTTTCACAAGCAATGTATTGAATATATAGGGAGTTATATTTTAACAGAATTTCAAAATAGAAAAAGCATTTTACTTTTTTGGATTCATGGGAATTTTCAAAATCATTATTCAAAAATAATGCTTCTCAAATTTATTGAATCATAGTATATGCTCTTTGCTGGCACACTCAAATCTGACTTTGAATGTCAAAACTAATTTTTTATTGTTTCTCTGTAATTTTCAGCAAGACTACAGACCAATAATCAAAGGAAATAAGGAGATTATGTGACACAGTGTCCTTTATTCTTTTAGAGCAAATTTGGTATTGTTAAATCTACCTGTAACCATTTGGCTTTTCTTTTTAATGAGTCAATGACCTTGTAATAATTTTAATTCTAGTAAAGATTTTATATATCAGTGATAAATTAGTGCTACTAAGATTTGATTTATAATTTTAAATATATGTAGACAGTAAAGAAAATCTGCACATAGGAATTATTTCAGAAAGAATGAGTTCACTTTCTTTTATAATTATTTGTGATTCTATGTGTGATGGTATGTGTATTTAAGCCTACTTATATACAATCATATGTTTTAAAATATAAGATTATCATCAATTTTTCAACTAAGATAAATTATGTTTAATTTGGGGCTTAAAAACTCAGGCAATAATAGAAAATAAGGGTTCCCTTCTAAATTTATTGCTGTCGAGATGAAATACCAAATATCATAAGCATTGTCCTTTATAATTCCAAGTATGTTTTACTTTTGAGAGTTTCGTGATGTGCCATTTGGCCTACTTGTTTTACCTCCTTGTTTGCCAAGACAAGTCTCAAAGGGGTGTATGAAAGATATTTGGGGCCAAATAATAAAGTGTGGTTGAAAAACACTTACCTCCTGTAAATACAGTTTTACTGAGAGAATATCAAGATGTGCATCTCCAGCAATAATACCAGGTAGTCTTGTAAAATTCCTGATGTCTTTGCTTTACTTTGTTTATATGTAGAATTTTAGAGGATCAATGATGTTACATGTAAGATGGTACATAATTTAAGTTTCTAAGTTCAAATTCTCTGTAAATTAAAAATCAGCAAAGTAGTGTTTGATTTAAATGAGACATTTTCTTTGAAAGGATTGTGTCAGAGATTGTTGTCTAGAAGAAAAAAAAGACCTCCTTAACATACACGGTACCTCAAAGAGATTGTGGTTTGTAACTCATTTGACAACTGTCTATAAAAGTGGTTTCCAATATATATGATAATAAATCTTTGCTTAGATCTTATGTCTGCTTATTTATGTTTAATTACAAAGTAGCCTTTGCAGTGGCCCTGCTTCTTCTGGTATTTTATCTTATCATGGAAGCTTACATGTGCAGGTGTTCCTCACTGCTTGGTTTTGCAATGCCATTGGAGATATGTCATGTAAGGTGAGCTGCTGAAATCAGCTACTCAAGGACTATTGCATGACTCCCAAGAGTTCTGTGCTTCCTCCCACAGCTTGTACCTACTAAACAACTTTTGTTGTCAAGGTTCATATAAGACCTACATTTGGAATTCCTGGAAAATTACTCACATTAATTCTTTGAATGTTTCTTTCTTCCTGGAATTATATTTTTTGACCATCAACTTTATGCAATACTCTAGAAAGATGGTAATAGCATTCTCACATTCTCAGCACTACATTTTCTTCTCTATTATTTGTCAAGTATTAAAGGCCCCAGAGGGGTCAGCAGGATGAAAACTGAGGATTTGTCATCATAAAATTCCAGATTAAAATTCTAGTTCTGAAATATTTTGCTGTGAGGACAAATTTCTTAAGCTGTCATAGCCACACTTCCATCATGTATAAAATACAGCTGAGAACAGAGGCTAAATGAGTATTAACTATCTTTACCTCAGACCATTTAAAATGAAGCTAACTTGTAAAAGTCTGAGCAACAAGGATTAGAGGAAGTACAGTGAAATGCATAACAATGAAGCACATAACTTGTGTCATGAGAGATCCTGTGAAAATGTCCTTTAGAAACAGTGACCAATGTATACAGGTTAACTTGTAATGTCTTTAATGTAGGAGAAAAACAAACAAATGCCTATTCTTTTACTATCAATACAACCTCTGGGGTGGGTGGTGGAGTGGGTATGGTTGCTGAATCTTCTCTCTGCCTATAAATATTAATACCACTTGTATGTGTGAACATTTATGTGTGTGATGTGGTTGTAGGTAGATGCAGGTGTGGAGGTGAATTGCTTCTAGGCTTGGGTTTAAACCTCAGGCCCACACAGTGATCTAGACCACTTCTGTGATCTAGACCCTTAATTTTTGTTTCCTCATATTTGAAAGAGGACAATAACAATTTATCTCTAAATGTCACTGGATTAGTATGAAAATCTTGAGATAATTAAAGTGCTAATTAAACTGCAAAGTATCATAAAACATAAAGCAGTTATACAAGCTTTGTATATCTGCACTCAGATAGAAAGCAAATGCCTTCAATGTTCTACCATTTGCTTTCTTTTTGAAATTATAAAATAAAGCACAAAGAAAACCTCATGAAATAAATGTATAATTTAATGCATTGTTGTAAAATCAACATCCTGGTGAACACCATCCAGATCAATAAATAGAACTTTGCCAGTCACCGAGAAGCTTCTGTATGTGCACCATTCAATCATAAGCCCCTTTTGGTCTCTCCAAAGTAGCCACTACTCTAATTTTTATAGCAATTATTTCCTTGCATTTCTTTATAGTTTTATCACCCAAGTAGGCATCCCTAGGAACAATAGTTGGGTCTTACCCTTTTTTTTAAGGCAATGTCTTCTAAGTTGCTATTAATCTACCAGTTCCCTTCTCTATTCCTTTTTGTCTTCCAGTTCTCTTAAAAAATACCAATAATTCACATTGGAAATCTTCCACAATCTGAATTTTATTGATTGATGTTTCATAGTGAAGTCAGCATAGTTCCTCTGTCCTCTGTGTTCCTTGCAAATTGTTGGCTGAATACAGATGCTTGATCAGAATGTTTATCATTTTGACAAGACTATGGTTAGTTTTGGGTTTATTCATCAGTGTCTGGTGTTCTCTCTTTCTGGGTGTTATTGGCTGTTGATGCTCAATGCCTAAATCTATTAATTTATAAGAGACTGCAAAACAGTACTTTTAAAATTCTGTCATTTCTTTTTCACATATTAATGGAAAGAATTTGGTAGAGATAGTCATCCTCATATACTGTTTGTTCACTCAGTGATATAGTTTATATAGGTAAGCCACGATAATTAATTGATTGTTTTCCTTTTATTTCCCCTGGTTTTAAAATAACGAATTATTATTATATCCTTTTGAAACTCAAGTTATTCCATGGAAATTTCTAAATCTTTTTCACATGACCTTAGTGTTCTTTGATAATTCTAGATTCACCCTCTTCATGCTAAGAACTTGCGATTTTCTTTCTAGGCCTTTTCAGTGTATGGGGCTGGTATTTTTAAACGTACGTATATAAAAATGTCTCATTACTTTATTCTGATACAATTCAACTTCAGGACAGAGTCTTTATTTAACTTCATCTGAAGTGTACCTATTTCTTCATTCTTTCACAAGTGTCCTTGTTTCTCAAAGACACAGAGGATGGTACAATTAAAATACTTTATAAAACCAGATAGTTTTATTTCACATTATACACACAACATTCTCAGAATAACAATTCTCCTTATGATTACTGGAATAGGTCACAGTTTTCCATATTGTTTCTCCAGTCATCTTCTATGTTATTTAGAATAGTTGTACTATATTTACATTGGCAGAACATGTAGCTATTAAAATACTCTCCCTTTTAAATTAAACTCTCATTTAATTTTAGTTCTCCAAGTAAATATTTATTCAAAGGTACATTTTCTTTCTTTCATTATCATTAAATATATTATTCTATTTCTTTAGTGCATAAAGTATTGCTGTCAAAAGTCTGATGAAAATCTATTTTTTCTTTATAAACCATCAGCTATTTTTTTTCTTTCCTTGAAAGTCCAGTACTTTACTAGAATATGCATTGATATTGATTATTCTGGGTCAATATTCTTGGATAATCTCAGATGTATGAAACAATGTGGATCTTTCAATTTGTAGTCATATTTTTTTCAGGGATTACATTTTGTTGTGCATTTGTTCTGTTCCCTTGTTTCTCCTTCCCCAACTCCCCTTCTATCCTTTTGTTGGATCTTTTTTATCAATCTCCATAATTTGTCATTGTCTCAAATACCTTTTTATCTCTTCATTTATTTCCAATGTTTAAAAAAGTATTTGCTTTCACTTTCTATTTCTCTTAAAACATTATCTGTTATGGTTTTCTTTTGCATTTTCTCCAATTTTTTATTCATTTCTATTTTTTTATTTCTAATTCATTTCTAAACTCTTTTACCTCATTTCTAGTTATTCTAATTTATGTTTTTTTATGTCTTATAACCATTCCTTATGTGTATAGTTAAACTTATGTACAGGTTGTTTTGTGGCCATATCTTTCTGCCATAATTCCTTTGCCGGTAGGGATATTACTTTACTTCTTATCATCTTTTTTCTTTTAACAATCGGTGTGCTATTTAATCTCAACACCTTTCTGTTGCTGATTATTTTGCTAGGAGATACATATTTAACATAACTCTTCTGTTGTTTTTTGGTTGTTGTTTTTTTTTTTTTCTTGAGATGGAGTCTTGCCATGTCACCCAGGCTGGAGTGCAGTAGGGTGATCTTGGCTCACTGTAACCTCTGCCTTCTGGGTTCAAGGGATTCTCCTGCCTCAGCCTCCCGAGTAGCTGGGACTACAGGCGCATGCCACCATGCCAGGCTAATTTTTTGTATTGTTAGTAGAGACAGGGTTTCACCATGATAGCCAGGATGGTCTCCATCTCCTGACCTCATGATCCACCCACCTCGGCCTCCCAAAGTGCTGAGATTACAGGTGTGAGCCACTGCGCCCAGCCCCTCTTCTATTGTTTTTGTGAAATGTACAAACATATGGTGACTTGCTTTCTAATATTTACTGTCTCTTTATCCTTCATTTTATCTATAATTTATCTTTTATTCATCTATTTTGCTTATATTCTACTCAACTTTGCTTCCATCCCAGCAGTTTCTCCTCAGTGTGGGGCTTTCCTGGAAAAGAAATTTAGCCGGTTGGTTTTCAAAGTTTATGTGGTCCCCACTGGTCCAACCCTTTAAGAAATTACTGACTATTCTGTGGTAGGCAGAATTCTAAAGATTACTCACAAGATTTCTGTTGCCTGGTTATTCAATCAGACACTAATCTAAGTACTCTCGTGAAGGAACTTTACAGGTGTCATTAAGGTTACTAATCAGCTGACCTTAAAATCAGGAGATGGTCCTGGATTATCAAAGTAAGCCAAAATCTAAACACATAAGCCCTGAAAAAAAAAAAGGAAATGTCTCAAAGTTGAGCCAAAAGATGCCACAGAAAGAAATTCAGATATATTTGAATTATAAGAGGGACTTGACCTAACACTGCTGTCTTTGAAGATGGAGGAAGAGAGACACAAGTCAAGGATGTCAGCAGCTTCTAGAAGCTGAGAATGATTATGGGCCAATAGTCAATGAGGAAATGGGGACCTCATTTTAACAACCACATGAAATTCTGTTGACAAACTGAATGAGATTATAAATAAATCCATCCTCAGAGCCTCTAGAAAGGAATTCAGCCCAGCTGACACCTTGATTTCAGCCTTGTGGGCCCTGGAGCAGAGAAAGCTTCCAAGCTTATAGGACTTCTTACCTACAGGACTGTGAGATAATAAATTTGTGTTTTTTTAAGCCACTAAGTTTGTGATAAATTATAGCAGCAATAGAAAACTCTGTAGAGCTCTTGTATTCAGATACTTATTTAAGCTGCTATTCTCAAGTTGGCTCGTTTTCCTCTAAAATGAATACTATTGGCTATTTGGAGTTTCTTAAATTCATGTTCATTGAATGTTCTGTTACCTGTTTATGTTTCTTTTTATATAGATGCTGATAAAATCCTGGTCTTTTAGCAGTAGAATTTATCCTCTGCAGTTTGTATTTTGTGGTCTGTAGGGCTGTCATGTAAATTAGTGTTGCTGTTCATGTTATCCACAGGTTTTCAATTTGTATTCAGTTGTTCTATTTTTATATAAGGATTCAGAAGGATTAAAAATTTGCTGCTGCCATCTTGCCAGAGTCTCTCTGGCCTTAATGTTCTTGTTAGTCTATGACTCTTACCCAAACTTGATCTTCTTTTATAAACATACTGTAATTATCTCATCTGACCTGTGCCTGCCAGTGATAGCTTACCTTATTTCTCTCAGTACTTTTGAACTCCATTGCCTCATATACTATGTGGGTGTATGTCTATTAATTTGCTACTTTGAAAATGGGATTTGATTGTTTCCTGCTGAGTGATACTTAGTGTTCTTATGCTGTGGACAATGACTGCATTTACTGTATTTTGGTCACTTAAAATGGTGCACAACGTCTAGCAGGTATTTTATACATCAGGTTAGACCTATGTGTCTAATGCAATCATGATTCTTCAATGAGGAAATCCAAGAGAATCCCAAGAAAATCAACTAAGAAACTGTTAAAACCATGAAAACATTTTGTAATAGTCAATGGAGAAAAAGAAAAATATACAAAAAGATCTATGGATTTCTTAAATGCTAGAAATAGTTAAGAAACTATAATAAAAATAATCTATTAGTAATAGCAATAAAAACATAAACAACAATATAATATACTCACCAAGAAAGTGTTACCTATATACAAATCCTCACTGAGAGCCAAAAAAATTTAGCACATGAAGATATATATACACGCAATGTTCTTAAATGTGATTTTTCAGAAATAATATCATATAAGTATTAGAGTAAAATTTAAGTGACCGTGTTAGGATTCTCCAGAGTTACAGAACGAATAAGGTAAATAGATAATGATATATGAGAGATTTTTTATTAGAGGAACTGGTTCATGTGATTATGGAGGTTGAGAAGCCCCATGATAGATCAGGTGCAAGTTGAAGAACTGGGGAAATCAGTAGCATGGCTGTCCAAGTTTGAAAGCCTCAGAATCAGGGAAACTAATGTTGTAACTCCCAGCCCCAGGGCCTGAGAGTCAGGAGAAGGGAGTGGGTGGTGGTGGAGTGGTGTCACTGGTGCAGGTTCCAGAGTCCAAAGGATGGAAAACCTGGATTTTTAAAGTCTGAGGGCAGGAGAAAAAATGTGTCCCAGCTCCAGAAGAGAGAACAAATTTGTCTTTCCTCTGCTTTTTGTTCTACCCTACCCTACCCTTTTTGTTCTACCCTGTAATCCAGTCAAGTTGACACCTAAAATTAACTAGCACAGTGAATATGCATATTGTAGTAAGAAAAACCTCTTTAAGCATACTATTAAAAACAGAAATTATGGCCAGGTGCAGTGACTTATGCCTGTAATCCCAGAGCTTTAAGAGAATAGGGAGGGAGGATCCCTTGAAGTCAAGAATTTGAGACCAGCCTGGACAACATAAAAAGACTCTATCTCTACAAAAAAAAAAGTTAACAAAAATGAGCCAGGCACTTGGCACACACCTGTAGTTTCAACTAGTTGGGAGGCTGAGGCCAGAGGCTGTCTGGGAAGCTTGAGCCCAGGAGCTTAAGGTTGCAATGAATGAGACCCTGTCTCAAAAAAAAAAAAAAAGGGAACAGAAATTATAAAGAAAAGATAGAAAGATTTCATTGTCTGTCTCTCTCTCACTGAAGTTTAATGTACTTTGTTGGTTACAGTATAATTATCTTGTTTAGCAAAAATATGTTTAAATGCCTTGTTAATTAAAGTGTACATAACCCAAACTCCAGTAATTTGCCCTAAAATCATCATGAATTGAAGAAAATATTTCATTCTAAACATATTAATTACAGTATAATTCATAATTTAACAAATTGGAAATATAAAAAATTGAAAAACATAAATTTTCTAAAATTTATTATACTAAATTAATTATGTTTCACCCAACCTAGGGCATATAAGTACCAATTTAAAATACTGTTAGTTTTGTGTGTCAGGGGTGTGTGTGCATTGACTAGAAAGATGTTTATAGTAATATAGCAAAACAGCTTACAGAAAGTATATAAATTTATTTGTGGTTTTTTAAGAAAAAAAAATAATCCTGAGTACTTTTCTGAAAACAAGGCTCCCAGACTTTTCCACCATTTAATTACATTTAACCATCTTAGCAATATATTCATGACACAAGGACGTCCTCTTTAGTATTCTTTTTTTTTTAATTTTACTTTAAGTTCTGGGATACAAGTGCAGAACATACAGGTTTGTTACATAGGTATACATGTGTCGTGGTTTGCTGCACCTATCAACCTGTTATCTAGGTTTTAAGTCCCACATGCATTAGCTATTTGTCCTAAGGCTCTCCTTTCCCTTGCCCCCTACCCGCTGACTGGCCCCAGTATGTGTCGTTCCCCTCCCTTGTGTCCATGTGTTCTCATTGTTCAACTCTCACTTGAGTGAGAATATATGGTGTTTGGTTTTCTGTTACTGTGTTAGTTTGCTGAGGATGATGGCTTCCAGCTTCATCCATGTCCCTGCAAAGGACACGATCTCATTCATTTTTGTGGCTGCATAGTATTCCACGGTGTATATGTATCACATTTTCATTATCCAATCTATCATTGATAGGCATTTGGGTTGGTTCCATGCCTTTGCTCTTATAAACAGTGTTGCAATAAACATATGTGTGCATGTGTCTTTATAGTAGTATGATTTATATTCCTTTGGGTATTCACCCAGTAATGGGATTGCTGGATCAAATGGTATTTCTGGTTCTAGATCCTTGAGGAATAACCACACTGTCTTCCATGATAGTTGAATTAATTTACATTTCCACCAACAGTGTAAAAGTGTTTCTATTTCTCCACAGCTTTACCAGCATCTATTGTTTCTTTACTCTTTAACAATCACCATTCTGACTGGTGTGAGATGGTGTATCATTGTGGTTTTGATTTTCACTTCTCTAATGATCAGTGATGTTGAGCTTTTTTCATGTTTGTTGGTCACATAAATGTCTTCTTTTGAGAAGTGTCTGTTCATATACTTTGCCTGCTTTTTGATGGTTTTTTTTCTTGTACATTTGTTTAAGTTTCTTGTAGATTATGGATATTAGACCTTTGTCAGAAAGGTAGATTGCAAAATTTTTTTCCCATTTCTGTGGGCTGCCTGTTCACTCTGATGATAGTTTCTTTTGCTGTGCAGAAGCTGTTCAGTTTAATCACATACCATTTGTCAATTTTAGCTTTTGTTGCTTTTGGCGTTTTCATCATGAAGTATTTGCCCATGCCTATGTCCTGAATGGTATTGCCTAGGTTTTCTTCTAGGGTTTTTATGGTTTTGGGTTTTGCGTATAAGTCTTTAATCCATCTTGAGTTAATTTTGTATAAGCTGTAAGGAAGGAATCCAGTTTCAGTTTTCTGCATATGGCTAGCCAGTTTTCCCAGCACCATTTATCAATTAAGGAATCATTTCCCCATTGCTTGTTTTTGTCAGGTTTGTCAAAGATCAGATGGTTGTAGATGTCTGGTGTTATTTCTGAGATCTCTGTTCAGTTCCATTGGTCTATGTATCTGTTTTGGTACCAGTACTATGCTGTTTTGGTTACTATATCCTTGTAGTATAGTTTGAAGTCAGGTAGCATGTTGCCTCCAGCTTTGTTCTTTTTGCTTAGGATTATCTTGGCTATACGGGATCTTTTTTGGTTTCATATGAAATTTAAAGTAGTTTTTTTCTAATTCTGTAAAGAATGGCAGTGGTGGTTTGAGGGGAATAACATTGAATCTATTAATTACTTTGGGCAGTATGTCCATTTTCATGACATTGATTCTTCCGATCCATGAGGTTGGAACGTTTTTTCATTTGTTTGTGTCCTCTCTTATTTTCTCAAGCAGTGGTTTGTAGTTCTCCTTGAAGCGGTTCTTCATGTCCCTTGGAAGTTGTATTCCTAGGTATTTCATTCTCTTTGCAGCAGTTGTGGATGGGAGTTCATTCATGATTTGGTTCTCTGTTTGTCTATTGTTGGTGTATAAGAATGCTTGTGATTTTTGCACATTGATTTTGTATCCTGAGATTTTGCTAAAGTTGCTTATCAGTTTAAGGAGTTTGGGGGCTGAGACAATGGGGTTTTCTAAATATAGACTCATGTCGTCTGCAAACAGAAACAATTTTATTTCTTCTCTTCCTATATGAATACCTTTTATTTCTTTCTTTTGCCTGATTGCCCTGGCCAGAACTTCCAATAATATGTTGAACATGAGTTGTGAGAGACGGCACTCTTGTCTTGTGCCGATTTTCAAAGGAAATGCTTCAGCTTTTGCCCGTTTAGTATGATATTGGCTGTGAGTTTTTCATAAATAGCTCTTATTATTTTGAGATATGTTCCATCAGTATGTAGTTTATTGAGAGTTTTTAACATGAAGAGATGTTGAATTTTATCAATGGTCTTTTCTGCATCTATAGAGATAATTATGATTTTTTGTCATTGATTCTGTTTATGTGATGGATTACATTTATTGATTGTGTATGTTGAACCAGCCTTGCATCCCAGGGATGAAACTGACTTGATTGTGGTGAATAAGTTTTTGAATGTGCTGCTGAATTAGGTTTGCCAGTATTTTATTGAGGATTTTCACATGGATGTTCATCAGAGATATTGGCCTGAAGTTTCTTTTATTGTTGTGTCTCTGCCAGGATTTGGTATCAGGATGATGCTGGCCTTATAAAATGAGAGGGAGAAGTCCCTCCTTTTCAATTGTTTGGAGTAGTTTCAGAAGGAATGGTACCAGCTCCTCTTTGTACCTTTGGATACCTCTGGTAGAATTCGGCTGTTAATCCATCTGGTCCTGGGCCTTTTATAGTTGGTAGGCTATCAATTACTACCTCAATATGAGAACTTGTTATTGATCTATTCAGGGATTCAACTTCTTTCTGATTAAGTCTTGGGAGGGTGTATGTGTCCAGAAATTTATCCATTTTTTTCCAGGTTTTCTAGTTTATTTGCCTAGAGGTGTTTATAGTATTCCTTGATGGTAGTTTGTAATTTTGTGGCATCAGTGGTGATATCCCTTTCATCAATTTTTTATTTTGTCTATTTAATTCTTCTCTATTTCCTTTTCTATTAGTCTAGCTAGCGGTCTATGTATTTTGTTAATTTTTCTGAAAAAAACAGCTCCTGAATTCGTTAATTTTTTGAAGGGTTTTTTGTGTCTCTCTCTTTCAGTTCTGCCTGGATCTTAGTTATTTCTTGTCTTCTGCGAGCTTTTGAATTTGTTTGCTCTTGCTTCTCTAGCTCCTTTAATTGCGATGTTAAGGTGTCGATTTTAGAACTTTCTAGCTTTCAGATGTGGCCATTTACTGCCATAAATTTCCCTCTTAACACTGCTTTAGCTGCATCCCAGAGATTCTGGTATGTTGTCTCTTTGCTCTCATTGGTTTCAAAGAACTTCTTGATTTCTTCTTAATTTCATTATTTACTCAGGAGTCATTCAGAAGCAGGTTGTTCAGTTTCCATGTAGTTGTGTGGTTTTGAGTTAGTTTCTTAATCCTGAGTTCCAATTTGATTGCACTGTGTTCTGAGAAATTGTTTGTTATGATTTCAGCTCTTTCGCATTTGCTAAGGAGTGTTTTACTTCCAATTATGTGGTCAATTTTAGAATAAATGCCATGTGGCACTGAGAAAAATGTATATTCTGTTGATTTGGGATGAAGAGTTCTGTAGATGTCTATTAGGACCATTTGATCCAGGGCTGAATTCAAGTCCTGAATATTCTTGTTAATTTTCTGTCTCAATGATCTGTCTAATACTGACAATGGGGTGTTAAAGTCTCCCACTATTATTGTGTGGGAGTCTAAGTTTCTTTGCAGGTCTCTAAGAACTTGTTTTTTGAATCTGGGTCCTCCTGTTTTGGGTGCATATATATTTAGGATAGTTAGCTCTTCTTTACCATTATGTATTGCCTTTCTTTGTCTTGTTTGATCTTTGTTGGTTTAAAGACTCTTGTCAGAGACTAGGATTGCAAACCCTGCTTTTTTTTTTCTTTCCATTTTCTTGGTAAATTTTCCTCTATCCCTTTATTTTGAGCTTATGTGCATCTTTGCATGTGAGATGGGTCTGCTGAATATAGCACAACAATGGGTCTTGACTCTTTATACAATTTGCCAGTTTGTGTCTTTTAATTGGGGGCATTTAGCCCATTTACACTGAAGGTTAACATAGTTATGTTTGAATTTCATACCGTCATCATGATGCTATCTGGTTATTTTGCATACTAGTTGATACAATTTCTTCATAGTGTCACTGGTCTTTATATTTTGGTGTGTTTTTGCAGTGGCTGGTACTGGTTTTTCCTTTCCACATTTAGTGCTTCCTTCAGGAGCTCTTGCAAGGCAGGCCTCGTGGTGACAAAATCCCTCAGCATTTGCTTGTCTGGAAAGGATTTTATTTCTCCTTTGCTTATAAAGCTTAGTTGGCTGGATATGAAATTCTAGGTTGAAAATTCTTTTTCTTTAAGAATGTCGAATATTGCCTCCCCCCACCCCCCATCCCCCACCAGCTTCTAGAGTTTCTGCTGAGAGGTCTGCTGTTAGTCCAATAGGCTTCCCTTTGTAGGTTACTTGGCCTTTCTCTTTGGCTACCCTTAACATTTTTTCCTTTATTTTGACCTTGGAGAATCTGATGATTATGTGTCTTGGGGTTGATCTTCTCTTGGAGTATCTTAGCAGTGTTCTCTGTATTTTCTAAATTTGAATGTTGGCCTGTCTTGCTAGGTTGGGGAAGTTCTCCTGAATAATATCCTGAAGTGTGTTTTCCAACTTGGTTTCATTCTCCTGTCTCTTTCCAGTACTCCAGTCAATCATAGGTTCAGTCTTTTTACATAGCCCCATATTTCTTGGAGGTTTTTTTCATTCCTTTTTGTTCTTTTTTTCTCTAATTTTGTCTGTATGCTTTATTTCAGCAGGATGCTCTTCAAACTCTGATACCCTTTCTTCCCCTTGGTCAATTTGGCCATTGATACTTGTGTATGCTTCATGATGTTCTTGTGCTGTGTTTTTCAATTCCATGAGGTCATTTATGTTCCTCTTTAAAATGGCTATTCTAGTTAGCAGCTCCTATAACCTTTTATCAAGATTCTTCGCTTCTTTTCATTGGGTTAGAATATGCTCCTTTAACTCAGCGGAGTTTGTTATTATCCACCTTCTGAAGCCTACTTCTGTCAATTCGCCCATCTCATCCTCTCCAGTTCTGCACGCTTGCAGGAAAGGCGTTGCAGACATTTGGAGGAAAAGAGGCACTCTGGCCTTTTGGGTTTTCAACGTTTTTTTCATTGATTCTTTCTCTTCTTCATGAGTTTGTCTAGTTTTGATCTTTGAGGCTGCTGAGCCTTGGATGGGGTTTTTTATGGAGGCTTGTTGTTGTTGTTGTTGTTGTTGTTGTTGATGATGCTATTTTTGTTGCTTTCTGTTTGTTTTTCTTTCAGTTATCAGGTCCCTCTTCTACACGGCTGCAGCAGATTGCTGTGGGTTCACTTCAGGCCTTATTCATCTGGTTCACTCCAGCATCTGGAGATGTCACTCAAAGAGGCTGGAGAACAGCAAAGATTGGTGCCTACTCCTTCCTCTGGGATCTCTGACCCTGAGGGGCACTGACCTGGTGCCAGTAGGTATGCTCTTGAATAGGGTGTCTGACAACCCCTTTCGGAGGGTCTCACCCAGTTGGGTGGCACAGGGAGCAGGACCCATTTAACAAAGCACTTTGACTGTCCCTTGGTGGAGGAGGTGTGCTTCGCTGGGGGAAAACCCATTTTCTTGAGCTGCCCAGATTCCTCAGAACTAGCAAGAGGACAGAATAAGTCTGCTGGTCCGTGGAGACTATGGCTACCCCTCCTGCTAGAGGCTCAGGCTCAGGGAGATCAGAGTTCTGTCTCTGAGCTCCTGGCAGGAGTTGTTGGAGCTACTGCAGGGAGGCCTTGCCCAGTGAGGAGTGATGGGTCAGGGTCAGGCCTGAAGAGGGGCTCTGGCCACAGTCTGCCACAACTGGTGTGTTGGGCTGTGGGGAATACCTCTTGGAATTTCTTGGCTTCAGCAGGGGAAAAGCATGGCCTGGAACTATAGGGATGGCAGCTGCCCCTCCCCCTCCCTAGGAGCTTAGTGTTAGGCAGCTATCAGTCCCAGTGCTGGCTGCTGTCCCTCCCACAAAGAGCTCAAATGGCTTAGATGGCAGGAGGCAGCAGTACCTATGGTGCTGGCCACCCCTCCCCAACGGGAGCTTAGCAGACTCTAGCTGATTCTAGATTCTAACTGAGTGGCTTTTGAGAATCTGCGCCACTCCATGGTTGGGGCCCTAGGCCCCGGTGGCATGGGCTTACAAGTGGGATCTTCCGATCCATGGATTGCACACTTTCGAGAAAAAAGCAGTTTCCCAGTCTGGGTAGCATCCTCATTCACTGCCACCTTTGACTGGGGGTTGGGGTCTCCCCTGCCCTGTGTGGCTGTCAGGTGGGCCGCCACACCACACTGTTCTTCCTTCCTCTCCGTGAGCCATGCCAGGCGTGTAGTCACTTCTGATGACAGAACCTGGATATGTTGGTTGCTGGTGCTGGATTTGGGCTGTTACGGTTCTTTTCATGGGAGCCTCCGATTGCTGCTGCTTTTAGTCAGCCATTTTGGCCCCGCCCCCTTTGGAATTCTTGATATTTGTTTACACCATCTACTGGAAAAGCTGTTATTTGTATTTCTACTTCTCTTCCTATAGAAGGAGGTTACTGTTTATACCTTTCTGTTAAAAGGAACTTTTCTAATTCGAAGTAATTGTTTAGTTACAGTGATAATATACTTAAAATGGCCAATAGACTTATGAATATCCAGTCATAAGTTACTAAGTAGAACAAAATTTTGGATCAAACAATTTAAAAAATACATCAAAAGAAAAATAGTGAATTACTCAATTGTTGAGGTTAATATCTGGCTACATTATTTGAATCAGGTAGTTTGAAATTTATATATAAGAAATATATAAAATTAATTACATAAATGTATAGATAAAAAAATTAACAAACTTATTGCCGCAATTCACGTGAATATAAAAGCTTGCCCTTAGATGACTAGCAAATGGAATAGATACTACAACCCGTGTTCTCAAATTCAGTCTCAAATTTTACTCTATCCAACTGACAATATTAAAGAAGAATTTGACTCTTGCATAAATATTCATTTCATGTCAACAGACATTGAGGCAAACAAAGAAAAAAAATTGAGTCACTCCTCAATAATAAATAGAAATATATTTTAACAGTAGGGGTTAAATTTTGTCATTGTGTGGATGTTTTTATCTGATATTTAGACAACGATTACAACTTTCTATTTGCATAGATGTGTTAACAGGTACTTGAACAACCTTTGAAAGGAGTTATACATATTATTTTTAGTCAGCAGAATTTTCAAAACAATATAGCTATTTAAACATTTAAATAAATTATTTTGCAATAAACAGGAAAATTTTGTGTCTTTTCTTAGCATTTTTTTAAAGTTCAATTTAGACTACGTTTAAAAAATTAAAAGTCGACATATAAATTAATCTTTATACTTTAAGATACGAGTTGTGACCACTTAGTGGACTAAAAACAGGGTATTTGCAGAAAAGAGAAAAACACATGGATATTAAATATACAGGTGGATACATTTTTACATATGTATCCTCTTCCATGATACCACCACTAAGGCCAAAATATAGAACATTTCCAGCACCTCAGAAAGCTCTCTTATGTCCGTTACCGTCTACAACATACTAGCCATAAACCAGTATTCTGATTTCTACTGCCATATATAAGATCTGACTGATCTTGAACTTCAGACAAATGTAATCGTTCAGTGTGTATTCTTCTATGTCTAACTTCTTTTACTTAATATTATCTCTGTGATATTTATACACACTACTACATCGTAGCAGCAACATACTCTAATTACTGTGTGGGATTCCAGTGTATCTCACACAGCAATTAGGGTACGCCAAATCAATGGTTTATCACCATTCATTTCCTCATTCTACTCTTGATGAACATTTGGATTATTTCCAATGGAGGCTTTTATGAATAAAGTGCACATGAACATTCTTAAATAGATCTTTTAAATGGACACATGTGGCCGGGCGCGGTGGCTCAAGCCTATAATCCCAGTGCTTTGGGAGGCCGAGGCGGGCGGATCACGAGGTCAGGAGATCGAGACCATCCTAGCTAACACGGTGAAACCCCGTCTCTACTAAAAATACAAAAAAATTAGCCGGGTGTGGTGGCAGGCGCCTGTAGTCCCAGCTACTCCAGAGGCTGAGGCTGGAGAATGGCGCAAACCTGGGAGGCGGAGCTTGTAGTGAGCTGAGATCACGCCACTGCACTCCAGCCTGGGCGACAGAGCGAGACTCTGTCTCAAATAAATAAATAAATAAGTAAATGAACACAAGCACTTTTTTTTTTAGTTATATACGTAAGAGTGGAATTGTCATTTCATAGGGTATAACTATGCTTAGTTTTAGTAGATACTACCATAAATAATTACCCAACATGCTTTTACCAACTTACACTTCCACAAGCAGTAGCGTTAGAGTTCTGGTTGCTTCACTTTGTCGCTAACACTTGGTATTGTCAGTCTTTTTGATTTTAGTAATTCTGATGGATATATGAAAGTGCCTCATTGTGGTTTAAATTGCATTTCCATGATGAGTTATGATGGGTAGCACTTTTACGTTTTGGGGCATTAGATATCCTTTTCTGTGAAGTACCTGTTCAAATCTTATGTCTATTTGTTATTGTGTTTTTTGTAACTCTAAAACTTGATTTATAGAAGTTTTTTGAAATTCCAGGTGATTGGCCAGATAATATATTGTAAGCATTCTTTCCCATTATTTTGTCTTTTCGCCCTCTTAATAGTGACTTAATAAACAATAATTCACAATTTTAATGAAGTCTAAATTAATAATATTTTATCTTTTTGGTTTTATTTAAAACATCTTTCCCTACATTAAAATATTTTTCTATTTTTGTGTAGTTTTAATATTTTATCTTTCCCACTTAGATTCATGATCTATCTCGAAATAATTTTTGTATACGATAGAAGGTAGGTGTTTTGTTCCCCCTCCCTGCCGTGGAAAAGACTATCTTTCTTCACTAAATTGCACTGATACCTTTGCTGTAAATCAGGTGACCATATAGGCATGATCTGTTTCTGGAATCTCTACTATCTTTTATTGGTTCAGTTTCAGTCCTTGTGCCAATATTACACTGTGATCGTTACTATAAATTTGTAAAATTCACCAGTTCGTTCTTCTTTTTCAAGATTTTTCATGCCTTACTTAGGTCCTTTGCATTTCTATGTACATTTCAGCATCAGCTTTTTAGTTTCCAAACACACACACACACACACACACAAATGCTTGCTGGTAATTTTGATTGTAATTTTGTTGATTATGTTGATCAATTTTGAAAGCATTAGTTTTTTTCCTCTCAGCAATTTAGTTTTAAGCATAGAAATTTTTAATGTCTTATTAGACCTATTCCATGAGTTAAATGTTTTATTGCTATTACCATGTATTATAAATGGTAATTTTTGTACATTTCATTTCTAGCTGTTTATTACTTTTATATAAAACATATATGTAAATTTTATATTGAGTTTGTATCCAGTGACTGTGCTAAATTCACTACAATTTTATAGATTTATTTTTGATTTTCCACATAAAATTCTGTCACCTGTAAATCATGAAAGTTTTCTTTTTCCTTTTTAGTCTTTATAACTTGATTTCTTGATGCCTTTGTGCATTGGCTATAAGTATGGTGGTTAGTAGAAGAGATGGTAGTCGACATTCTTGTCTTGATCTTGCATTCAGAAGAAAAGTTTTCAATACATAATCATTATGTTAAGTGTAAGCCTTTTCATAAGTATATGTTAACAGATGAAGGGCATTCCTACTGGCTGACAATTGATTTTATCATGAGTGAGGACTGTTTTATCAAATGCTTTTCAGCATTTATATAAATTGTCATGTGGATTTTTGGAGAGGATTCTGTTAATGTGGTAAATTGCATCAGTTGATTTTGAAAGCTAAACCAACCTTGATTCCTAGAAAACAGTCCATTTGGTCAACATATGTTATCCTTTTAATAAATTACTGAATTAATGTATTACTTTATTTAGTATTTTTGCATTTGTGTTCATGAGGATTATTACCCAGTGATTTTCCTTTTCTTATGATGTTTTACTAGGCTTTAGTTTTAAGGTCATGCTGGTCTTATGAGGTAAAAAACATTTCTCCTTTTTTGATTCTCTGAAAAAACACTGTTTACGATTGATGATTTATTTTTTTATTTTTAATTTTTTTAGACACATAATAGGTGTGTGTATTTATGGTGTATATATATATATGTTTATGGTATAAATACAGTAGGTGTACATATATATCTATGGGGTACATAATGTATTTTGATACAGGCATGGAATGTGCATTAATCAGGTCAGAATAAATGATCCCATCACCACAAGCATTTATCCTTTCTTTGTGTTACAGACAATCCAATTATACTCTTATAGTTATTTTTAAATGTACAATACATTATTGTTGACTGTTGTCACACTGTTGTGCTATCAAATCTAGATTTTATTCATCTTATCTAACCATATTTTTGTGCCCATTAACCATCTCCACTTCCTCTTCTCCACTCCACTACCCTTCCCAGCCTCTGATACAACCATCAAGAAATTATTGTCTTGTTCTGGTTCTTAAGGGGAATAGTTCCAGGTTTTGCCCATTTGGTATGATGATGGCTCTTATTATTTTAAAGTATTTTCCTTCAATGCCTAGTTTTTTCAAGGTTTTTAACATGAAGTGATGTTAAATTTTATTGAAAGCCTTTTCTGCATCTATTGAGATAATCATGTGGTTTTTAATTTTAGTTCTGTTTATGTGGTGAATCACATTTACAGATTTGTATATGTTGATCCAACCTTGCATCCCAAGGATAAAGCCTACTTGATCATGGTAGATTAGCTTTTTAATTATTTGCTAGTATTTTGATTATTTGCTAGTATTTTGTTGAGGATTTTTGCATCTATGTTTCCCCTGCTCTGCTGTCCGAGTGATCTTTTTAACATCTCTAAAGTCTTTACTAGTGTCCTAAAGTTTATTCCTCATATTGATAATTTGTCTTTTTCTCTTTTATATTCTAGATCATTTTTATTGAGTTTATTTATTAATCTTTTCAAAAACCCACCTTTGGTTTTGGAGATTAACTGTATTACCTATTAGTTTTCTATTTCATTGACATTTATTCTTTTACTTATTATTTTCTTTCTTCTATGTTCTTTTATTTACTTTGAAATTCTCTCTCTAGCTTTTTAAGATGTAAGCTTATATCACTAACCTGAAACCATTCTTATTTTTATGTAAATTTAGATCTGTAAACTTCATAGCGACATGCTTTATCTGCATGTCATGTGTCCACATGTCCTGTTTTTATTGGCTTTCAGTTCAAAATATTTTTATTTCCATTGTGATTTCTTGTTTGACCCACGTTTATTTAAAAGTGTGTCACTTGGTTTCCATACATTTGCAGAATTTCTAGTTAAATTTTTATTATTGATTTTTTTTAGTTTAATTCCACTGTGATTCAATAATATATTGTTTTATTCAAATCTTCTGAAATTGTTGAGATCTGCTTTATGGGCCTATATTTTGGCAAATATCCCATGCCTACTTTAAAAAAAATGTAAAAAATGCAATTGTTTAGTGCAGTGTTCTGAAATATAAATTAAATAAATCAAATCTTAAATATTCTTGCTATATTTTATCTGTTTGTTCCATCAGTCATGAGACACGTTAAAATCTCCAATTATGATTGCTCCATTTTTCTTTATAGTTCTCTCAATTTTTCTTCTTTTTTTAAAAAGCTGTGCTATCTGGTGCACTCACATTTTGGATTGCTATATTTCTCTACTGAATTATTTCAGGATATGATGAACATCCTAACATATTGCAATTATTTTGAATATTAATTAAAATATATTTACACACACTTTCAAAGGCTCTACACTCATTCCTGTATTATCCCACTTCCTTTGAGTTGAGTAATTTCTTTTTAATATGTTTTGTATCGCCATTTTGCTAACAAAGTCTTTCAGTCTTTATTCGGCTACACACATCTTATCTTGTTTTTATTTTTGAATACTTTCAATGTGCTTACAATTTTAGTTGGCATTTTGTTTTTCTTTCAGTACTTTAAAGATATCATTCCACTGTCTTCTAATTTTCAGTTTTGGCTGAAAAGCCAACTATTCGTTTCATTTTTTCTTCTTTGAAAGTAACATTTCTTCTTTGACCTCCTAGCTGATTTTAGAATTTTCTCTTTACTTTTGGTTTCCATAAGTTTGCCTAAAATAGGCATAATGGAGTTATCTTTGTGTTTATCTGGGTTGGGATTTGCTGACCTTCATAAACCTAGTGGTTCGTGTCTTTCTTTCTTTCTATTTTTTGAGATGGAATTTTGCTTTTGTTGCCCTGGCTGGAGTGCAATGGTGCGATCTCCACTAATGCAACCTCCGCCTCCCGGGTTCAAGTGATTCTCCTGCCTCAGCCTCCTGAGTAGCTGGGATTATAGGCGCCCACCACCACAGCTGGCTAATTTTTGTATTTTTAGTAAGGATGGGGTTTCACCATGTTGGCCAGGCTGGTCTCAAACTCCCGGCCTCAAATGATCCACCTGCCTCGGCCTCCCAAAGTGCTGGGATTACAAGCATGAGCCACCACACCCAACCTATTTTAAAATAATACTTGGCCATCATCTCTTCAAAAACTGCTTTGATCCTATTCTCTTTTCCTTTCGAGACAGCAATAACATGTTTATTAGACTATTTTGCTATGGCGCTAAATTCTCTTACACATATTCCACACCTACAATGATTGGATTAGAAACTGTTGCTCACCTCTCTAGTTGAAACAGAAACTAGGAAGCTATAGCTCTCATACAGTATCATGGAAAAAATTGTGACTTTATACACTAATTCCTTTTAAAACAGGATGTGGTTTTTTTTTGTTTTTTGGTTTTTTTTTTGGTTTTGTTTTTTGCAATTTATGTGTAGTTTTCCAACTAATTAAGCCAAGATCATTTTAATGAGAAATCAGAGCTAAAATTGATGGATTATGTTTGTGATGACACAAACTAGCAAACATGTAAGAAGCCACATTGGCTTATTCCTGCCTGCTTGAACCCCTGGCTCTGTAATGAATTGCAGCTCTCCAGAAGAATGCCTTGAAGATAAAACAGAATACAGTATATGGTCCCCCATGTTTCTTGCCTGAGTCACTCTATTCCCTAAAACATAATGACCACAGTCCTTGCCTTTTTCTACACATAAAACAATGTCTGACAGGATTAGTGATTATGCCTCTGTAAGATGTGCGCTTATATCCCGATCTTTTTTAGAAATATTTTTTCAAATAGCTTTTGGGGTACAAGAGGTTTTGGGTTACATAGATGAATTGTATACTGGTTACACCCCAGTCTTGATGTGGTTCTGCTTTATTGTAACTTCTGAGAAAGCTCAATGTGATTTTGCATGTACTGAACCCCCACCACCTGTATGTAGCAGTGGGCTGAACTACCATGCCAGAGCAGTCTGACGGAACTGCTCCCAGGTCATAGGTTTAATCGATAGTCCTGAGGAAGTCTTCTGAATAATATTAATTAATTCTTTAAATACAAATTAATGACTTTCTTTTCTTTACATGTTCCAAATAAATGCCACTCAAATATGAGAAACAATTAACAAGATACAGAGCAATATTTTTCAAACAGCAAGTGATCACCCCAGCATGGTGGCTTACACTTGTAATCCCAGCACTTTGGGAGGCCAATGCAGGCAGATCACCTGAGGTTAGGAGTTCAAGACCAGCCTAGCCAACGTGGTGAAACCCTGTCTGTACAAAAATACAAAAATTAGCTGGGCGTGGTAGTGGGCACCTGTAATCCCAGCTACTTGGGAGGCTGAGGCAGGAGAATTGCTTGAACTCAGGAGGCAGAGGTTGCAGTGAACTGAGATTGTGCCACTGCAACCCAGCCTGGGCGACAGAGTGAGACTCTGTCTCAAACAAACAAAAAAAAGCAAGTGATTTTCTCTGAATTGCAATGTTGTACATCAAAGCAACCAATCTACTGAAAGTTCTTCAAAACTGCAGGTACTCTAGAAAAAAAATCAATCCATCTAAGAAAAATGTCAAGTTATTTCTATGTTCTTAATACAATGCTAAAGTTCATTCTGAGTCTCTAAATTTTATTACAAATTAATTCTATTACAGAATTAAAGTCACCAAATACAAGCTCTCTTACTTAGTTTTTGTAAAAGTTAATGATGCAGGATTTTTCTCAGCCAGTTTCAGGATTTTCTCAGCCAGTTTTACAACCAGGGACCTCCACAGCCAGTGACACCCCCTCGGCCCTGGGGCCTGGCATCAGAGGTACCCTGCCTACTTTGCCTGCTGGGCTGAGACTGGCTTATGCACTGGCTCAGCCCATGGCTGGGCCAGACGTGCCCTAGCTTGCCTGTGTTACAGCTTGTACCCACATTCGGCAGTTTCCGAGCTCATGACCCATGTCCAAGAAGTATGAGATTACACTAACATTTTGAAGGGTGAGGCGGGTAGAGAATAGCTTTACTGAGTGACAGAGCAGCTCTTAGCAGAGAGGGGATGTGGGGGCTAGTCCTCCACTCCCACAGTCAGGTGGTTTCTCTCCCTGTGTGGCTGAGTCTGGTGCTTTTATGGGCTCAGAATAGGGGAGTGGGTGCTGATTGGTTTGTGAGTATGTGAAGAAAGGCTAAAGCAAAGGCACTACTCAAAAGTGAGCATGGCAGTGTATAAAACCAATTAGGAAAGGGTAGGTATATGTATTATAAAATAAGTGAAGTATAGAGATCACTCAGAGGAAAGCACACCAAACAGGAAGACAGGTTCTCAATCTGGTTTACCCAGGACTATCTTTGGCTTGAAGGTCAGGTTTCACCAGAGTCCTGCCCTTATGTGCCTAGGCACTTGACTGCCTCTTGTCACTATCATTAATTCATAGAAGTAACTGTACTAAGTAAAAATATATGCATGAATAGCACCCAGAAAAAGTCTGAAAGGGTGTACCAGGACTATTTTTGTTTCAAATTTGGAGAAAACCAACTGAAGTCAACTTAAGCAAAAAAAGAGAATGTATTTGTTTGCATAACTGAAAATCCCGTTTCGACAGGATTTGGTCATAGGCCAATCCCCATCTTACCACCATGGATAGGGGAATGGATGGGTGGAGGGAGATAAAGTATTTGGCCAAACCTAGATGAGTGCTCTAACCTTGGAACCCCAGGCCAAAATGGGGGAAATGTGGATATCTGAGCAAAAATTACAGGTTAAAGGCTGCGTCAAGGATAAGGAAAAATGAAATTGGGAAGGTAACAACTGAAAGAGAGAAATAGAGACAAAAAATAAGAAAACAAAAAGGGACTATTCATTGGGTAGTTGGGGATTACAGTTGAATTTCCCTTTGTTCTGTTCGTAAAAAAATTATGTCTTTCAATTTGAAAAATACACTAAAATATTTGCAGTTATTCTTACTGGGAAGCAAAAGAATAATAGAGACTTAACTTAGTAATAAAACCCAGAGAACTATCATATAAAGAAATCTTAAAGTCCAGATAAAATGATCTGTAAGAGTGAATTTCTAGCTTAATCAGTTTATTAAAAATCCTGCACATCCAGGGTTTCTGGGCATTGCTGAACAAAAAATGATTCTTTGGGTTGCCAAAGGCATGCTTCAGTCATCCTCTTCAGGAATATGTCTGAGGAGAGTTAATGCCAGAAATGTGTGGAACAGGCCTCAGGCAGGAACATTCACAGACTCTAAATTGATTGTGGAGTTTCTAATCTCTTTCTCAGGAATTTTAATGTCAGGGAATAGATTAAGAGGTCCAGCTTAGCTCAGAAAACCAAAGTTCAACCTTTAGAGTCAGAATCAGCATCAAAATTCATTCCATGAATATATCTTAGTGTCCCTGTACAAGAGGAGATACATAATTGATGCACTGAAGATCTCAGCATGATATTGAAATGGAAGCATTTGCAAGATAGGTTTATGAGAAATGAATATGGGCTTTGTTTTGTTCTTATGATAATCTATGTAAAGCATTGCTATAAAGCTAATTTTCTAGTATGTGCTAATATGTGCCTTTCCAAAGATAGCTATCCAAAGAAAGAATGGGTCACATCAGGGAAATAATATTTCTACATTTGCAGAAATTGTAAATCTACAATTGTAAATTAGAAAAATTAGCAATGGTATTTCATAATTTATTAGGCTTATCTGCTTCCTATGATGAACATCAAAGTTAAGTGTGTAAAACTTACATTTTCCTGTAATTTATTTCCTTTTGAAATCAAATAAACCAATGTGTAATTATAAATTATTTCTTTTACAAGGCAAAGCATTAATTCCAGTCTTCTTTATCCTCAAATATCCACTAATAATATGCTTTACATAGCATTGTCAATTATTTGACAAGATAAATAATCCATAATACCAAGTTCCTGCCTTGTTAAAAACACACATAGAGTGAATCCTAATGTAAAGTATGGACTTTAGGTGATAGTAGTGTGTCAATGTAGGTTCATCGATTGGAAGAAATGCACAACTCTGGTGAGGGATGTTGATAATGGGACAGGTTGTACCTGTGTGAGGGTGGGGGTTTCTGTGTAGGGACTCTGTATCTTCCACTCAGTTTTGCTGTGAACCTAAAACTGCTCTTAAAAATAAAGTTTATTAATTTTTATTAAAGCACACACAAAATCTTATTTTTTATCTATAAATGTTATTCTAAGAAGTATTTCAATAATTGTATTCATAGCTGCAGAAATTCAAGCTATTCACAAAATTTATGCTACCAATTTTTTTTTTTTTTATTTAAGTTCTAGGGTACATGTACACAACATGCAGGTTTGTTACATATGTATACATGTGCCATGTTGGTGTGCTGCACCCATTAACTTGTCATTTACATTAGGTATGTCTCCTAATGCTATCCCTCCCTCCTCCCCCAACCCCATGACAGGCCCCAGTGTGTGCTGTTCCCCACCCTGTGTCCAAGTGTTCTCATTGTTCAATTCCCGCTTATGAGTGAGAACATGCGGTGTTTGGTTTTCTGTCCTTGTGATAGTTTGCTCAGAATGATGATTTCCAGCTTCATCCATGTCCCTACAAAGGTCATGAACTCATCCTTTTTATGGCTGCATAGTATTCCGTAATGTATATGTGCTACATTTTCTTAATCCAGTCTATTATTGATGGACATTTGAGTTGGATCCAAGTCTTTGCTATTGTGAATAGTGCCGCAATAAACATACATGTGCATGTGTCTTTATAGCAGCATGATTTATGATCCTTTGGGTATATACCCAGTAATGGGATGGCTGGGTCAAATGGAATTTCTAGTTCTAGATCCTTGAGGAATTGCCACACTGTCTTCCACAATGGTTGAACTAGTTTCCAGTCCCACCAACAGTGTAAAAGTGTTCCTATTTCTCCACATCCTCTCCAGCACCTGTTGTTTCCTGACTTTTTAATGATCACCATTCTAACTGGTGTGAGATGGTATCTCATTGTGGTTTTGATTTGCATTTCTCTGATGGCCAGTGATGATGAGCATTTTTTCACGTGTCTATTGGCTGCATAAATATCTTCTTTTGAGAAGTGTCTGTTCATATCCTTTGCCCACTTTTTGATGGGGTTGTTTGATTTTTTCTTGTAAATTTGTTTAAGTTCTTTGTAGATTCTGGATATTAGCCCTTTGTCAGATGGGTAGATTGCAAAACTTTTCTCCCATTCTGTAGGTTGCCTGTTCACTCTGATGGTAGTTTCTTTTGCTGTGCAGAAGCTCTTTAGTTTAATTAGATCCCATTTTTCAATTTTGGCTTTTGTTGCCATTGCTTTTGATGTTTTAGTCAAGAAGTACTTGCCAATGCCTATGTCCTGAATGGTATTGCCTAGGTTTTCTTCTAGGGTTTTTGTGGTTGTAGGTCTAACATGTAAGTCTTTAATCCATCTTGAATTAATTTTTGTATAAGGTGTAAGGAAGGGGTCCAGTTTTAGCTTTCTACATATGACTAGCCAGTTTTCCCAGCACCATTTATTAAATAGGGAATCCTTTCCCCATTTCTTGTTTTTATCAGGTTTGTCAAAGATCAGATGGTTGTAGATGTGTGGTATTAATTCTGAGGGCTCTGTTCTGTTCCATTGGTCTATAGCTCTGTTTTGGCACCAGTACCATGGTGTTTTGGTTACTGTGACCTTGTAGTATAGTTTGAAATCAGGTAGCATGATGCCTCCACCTTTGTTCTTTTGGCTTAGGATTGTCTTGGCAATGTGGGCTCTTTTTTGTTTCCATATGAACTTTAAAGTAGTTTTTTCCAATTCTGTGAAGAAAGTCATTGGTAACTTGATGGGGATGGCATTGAATCTATAAATTATCTTGGGCAGTATGGCCATTTTCACGACATTGATTCTTCCTATCCATAAGCATGGAATGTTCTTCCATTTGTTTGTGTCCTCTTTTATTTCACTGAGCAGTGGTTTGTAGTTCTCTTTGAACAGGTCCTTCACATCCCTTGTAAGTTGGATTCCTAGGTATTTTATTCTCTTTGAAGCAATTGTGAATGGGAGTTCACTTATGATTTGGCTCTCTGTTTGTCTGTTATTGGTGTAGAGGAATGCTTGTGATTTTTGCACATTGATTTTGTATCCTGAGACTTTGCTGAAGTTGCTTATCAGCTTAAGGAAATTTTGGGCTGAGACGATGGGGATTTCTAAATATACAATCATGTCATCTGCAAACAGGGACAATTTGGCTTCCTCTTTTCCTAATTGAATACCCTTTATTTCTTTCTCCTGCCTGATTGCCCTGGCCAGAACTTCCAACACTATGTTGAATAGGAGTGGTGAGAGAGGGCATCCCTGTCTTGTGCCAGTTTTCAAAGGGAATGCTTCCAGTTTTTGCCCATTCAGTATGATATTGGCTGTGGGTTTTCATAAATAGCTCTTATTATTTTGAGATATGTTCCATCAATACCTAGTTTATTGAGAGTTTTTAGCATGAAGGGCTGTTGAATTTTGTCAAAGGCCTTTTCTGCATCTATTGAGATAATCATGTGGTTTTTGTCTTTGGTTCTGTTTATATGCTGGATTACATTTATTGATTTGCATATGTTGAACCAGCCTTGCGTCCCAGGGATGAAGCAAACTTGATTGTGGTGGATAAGCTTTTTGATGTGCTGCTGGATTCGGTTTGCCAGTATTTTACTGAGGACTTTTCATAGATGTTCATCAGGGATATTGCGCTAAAATTCTCTTTTTTTGTTGTGTTTCTGCCAGACTTTTGTATCAGGATGATTTTGACCTCATAAAGTGAGTTAGGGAGGATTCCTTCTTTTTCTACTGATTGGAATAGTTTCAGAAGGAATGGTAACAGCTCCTCCGTATACCTCTATGCTACCACATTTTTTTACTTTGTTTTCTTTAGGTACTTATTTCTCCTTTTCTCAATTATCTCATACTGATACAATTAATCTCTGTAAAAAATAAATTCCCTGAGCTTCTATTTTTCCGAAGTGCCCTAGAGATGAATCTCAATGCAGCTTTGTAAAGTATGAAGCACAAGGCTTTTATTCTTCTGAGAATATTACATTTCATGTTTCACTTTTATGGAGAAATCAGTAACAAACCACTCCCCCATCTGTTTGCTTAATAGAATATTTCAGTCAATGAGGCTGGTGTCTTGGAGCCAGACAGGCCTGGTGGCATCTCAAACCATTTTCCTAACTGTTTCAGAACCAGCAAAACACAAAGCTGGTTTTACCACGTGCTTTTTCTCTTTAATTTTTAAATTTGTGCACATTGTGATGGAAATGTAATCCATCTGTTTCATTAGTACTTAATTCAATAAATTATTGTTTTGTAAGAGGAATTTGATGTCCAAGATGCCTTGTGAGTCTTTTTATTCTCCCCATTGGAACCCCTGGGAAGTGGGGTTTTCCAAAGATAAATGTATCTCAGAGTTTAGAAGGCACTGGTGTAGTGAACAATATCATAGTATTAATATCCTTTATCCTAGAAAAGTTATGTCCAGTACCACCAGAAAGATTAATTTAAAATACAGTCTAGTGGATTTAATTATTAAGCTTTCGTTTCCAGTTTCTTGGCTTCTTTCAAATTTTTTCTAATTCCAACTATCCCTAAGTGGTATAGTACATTGTTCCCAACCTGAATAATTTTTTTTCCATGCTCTGACCATCAAGAGGTTATGTTTTTCTACCAAAGGCTTTGATTACCACTAAGTGATTCCATTTCCCTAGGGCCTGGCTCTGTGTACACTTGGATGTGTTTGCATTGTCTGTATAGGAACGCCCCAGGTATATTCCATATCACTAACTCTGCAGGATCTTGATGTGTGTTATATTTTAAAAGGCTGTGTGGACTCATAAATTTTGGAAACACCAGGTTAAAGGAGACTCAATGGGCTTTTTAGTTCAGGATTTTGGGGCCTTTACTATTTTAATGAGCACTATGCGTCCCCTAGAGAGGACAGCATATGGAGCGCTGCAGAACTCTTTCAGCATGGAGCACGCTTTTCTCGGAGCATCTGGACTATTATTCCGTGGGAAAAACTTTGGAAATTCTGACCTACATCTTTTCTCTTTGCATTTATTTCATTACCTCCTGGTGTCTGGTGTCTATTGTCTAAAGACAAACAACAAACTGCCTTCTTTTAACATTTAATTTAATTTTCTTTTCATTACAGAGGGCAGGATTGTTCTGTTTCGCTGAAGAAACAATCCTACCATTAATAGAGAGTCTGAAGTATCAAAGAATATTTTGCAACTATTTGAATGGAAATCCCCATTTGTGGTTTTAGTGGGCAGTGTGGCAGCTTGGCATTAGAAGAGCTGCATTGCATTTCTTTGATTAATTTCTATCAAATTGTGCTACTATAGGTAATTTATCTGTTTTTTTTTAATCCTGTGAGAATTGGCCCACCTTTACTAAATTGCAAAAAGAGGAAGCAGAAAGACATTTTAAAAATAGCTTAAAAGTAAGAAAGAGATAATGTCGGGAGCCTTTTCTATGAAGGTGAGTTCTACCTGTCTGTCTGTCTGTCTATCTAGAAGTACATGCATGTAAGGATATAGAAATTTAGAATTACGTTTTCTCTTTCATCCTAAGGCTCATCTCCCTAAAATGTCTTTTCAGTATTTGTCTCAATTCCATGCCTCAATTTTCTACCTGGTTTAGGAATCACCTTGAGAGATGGATGGGTAGAGAATCTCATGAGAACAGTCACATCCTTTAGGAGGGCCTATATAAATCTTTCACTTCACCAATGCCTAGGGACGTGTGTGTGTGTGTTTATAGAAAGTGGAGGGAGGTCACAAATTCCTAACTCAGAGGAGGAAAGAAATAAACTTTACTCTTTTCTCAGGTGAGTCAGTTCTACACCAAGAGTGTTGGGAAGCTTCTTTTGGCTGTAACTCTAACTTCAATCTCCATTATAAGGGCCAAGGATGCCACCTAAACACACAGTAATTGTTTAGTGAAATCACCTGCATTAGACTTGTGCTTTCCCCTCATTCTGCCCATATTCCATCCACTTGGTTTATTCTAAGATGATAAATGATAATGCTCTTTTTTGCTGCCTGAATTCTGCTAGTATCTCTCAATATTTTTCCTATTCACGCATAAAGGGATTCATAAAGGATTCATGACTTCCTCTCTGTTTATGTGCAATGTCTTTTACATTATATATGCCACACTAAATTCATATATTCATTTGTCAACCATTCATGCAACTCTCTACTTTTTCATATATTCGTTAATGTATGCATTCATCCATTTAGCAAACATTTATTCTGCATGCACAATGCAGCAGTTAAGGGTGTTTTCAAAGTTTTTACCTTCAAACTAAGTAAAAATCATCCCAGATTTCCTACAAAAAGACTTCCAGATGAAATGTAAATACATAATAAAATAAATATTAAAGGCCAATAGCAACATTAATGGCAGGTTTAATTCATTTTAACTTAGAAATGGGATTCTTTTCTTGGGCTCATATAATATCCACATAATTCTAGGATTAATACTGGGTCCAGAATCACAAGGAATAATATTTTGCTTAAATATAATATTCCACATAGGAAACTGAGTCAATATTTTACATTTTCCCTAGGCTCCAGCTTCTGATTTTATTGTGCTATAGTATTGCAATCACCTTTTATTTTAGTTGTTAAATGGAATATCACTTTGGAATGAAAATATCTGAGAGATAGAATGATATAGTATATAGGACAAGTCCCATAATATAATTAAATATGGCACTGATGTTTACTGCATTCTGTTTGCTTGTGTTAGCTAAAATTTAAATAGCCAGTGTGGAAAAAGGAAATAATTTATTCAAATGAGTTTTCAAAACGTTGAAATAATTCCCTTTTATGCCTAGATTACCAGCTCTCTTAAATCTTCATAGTTCTGTGATTCTCCAGTAAATTTTCCTTTCTCTGCTTCTGTTTAAATCAGATCTCCCCAAGAGAGTTGTCTAAACTCAATGTCTTCAATTTCTTTCTTTTCTTTTGTTAACTAAGTGAATGCTAATTAGGCTTCATCTCAGTCATTATTCCTAACTGTATCATGCCAATTGCCCAGGATAAAGAAATTGGGAGTCATTCTAGACCCTCTTGTGTCTTGCATACCCCACATCCAATCCATCAACAAATCACATCAGTTCTTCCTGTAAATGTTATCCAGGATACAACAGACTGACTCACCACTTCTACAGCTACCATCTTGGTCTAACTTGTGGCACTAAATGTTGCCAGACTCATAGGACCCAAAATAAAATGAATGCAAATATAATGTTTATTGCTGGTAAACCACAGGATTAAAGTAAGAATGCATTCTGGCCAAAGGCTGCCTCTCAGCAAGGGGTCTAGAAAGTCTGTATATAGGCGCCAATCATCTCCTATTTGTAGGACTCTATTGTTTTCTCTCAAAGATCAGCGACCTCCAATGTGCCCAAGAAACACCCAGGTGGATTTCTGACTGGGTTTTTTGATTCCTTGCTGGACATGTGGGCATGTTCTCTGCAACATAACATGCTTTTCCTTTATACAGCTGCTTGGCCTCCTCCCTTGTCTCCTTTAAGTCAATTATTTAGCCTCAGCATCAGAGCCCTGTGGAAGTCTCACTGAAACCAGGTACAAATCATCAATCTCACTGTTGCCAGTGAACAAAATAGTGCTGAAAACCTGGTAATAACCACCCTGAAACTTGCCTTGGCCTCATGGTTACAAAATAACACTATTATCCTGTATATTTCATGCCTTGACTAAGGGATCAGTGTCATCCAGATACATCTCCTATGTTTAGCAAAACAGCTCAGGCCAATTCCAGGCCTGCTGGAATTAACTGACACAGCACAACCCTGTCAGTTCGCTCCTGAATTGTTGCGCTTTTCCCTGCTTCCATTTTGAGGCTTGACAGCCTATTCTTAACATAACCAGAGTGATCCTTTGAGAAAGCAAGTGAGAACGTGACACTCCTCTACATAAAACCTCCATGAATTCCTTCCTTTCATGGCCTAGAAGGCCCACACCACCTAGACCTCTACCTCCTTCCCTTTCCAGCTTGGTCTTCTCCAACTTTCCCCCTCACTTCCTCCACTCTCGTCACACTGGCCTCCTCCTCACTGTGGAGGTCATGGCTGGAAACAGGCCTGTGTACCACTGCCCTTCTGCCTGACACACTCTTCCTTTAGATAGTGCTTGGCCTCCTCCTTCATCTCAGCTAGGTAAATTTTCAAATCTCATCTTCATAGTGAAGCTTTCCACGATGAAAATTGAAAAGATCCCTCTCCAAATGTTTCTTTTTTAATCTTCTGTGCTTTCAGTTTTCTTCAGATAATTCATAACCATCTGATATGCTATATGTTTTACCATCTTTTCTTTACTATCTGTCTTCATCACAGATTGCAATCTCTCTGAGGAAAGAGGCATCTATTTGAGATTCATTGCCAAATCTCCATCTCCTAGAACAATGCCTGCTAAACAGTTGAATGAATGACAGCTTGTAAATTCATATCTGAAAATTTAGAGTATTCATTAGAGGTCTGGGCTTAAAAGCATAGGAATCATCTCTTAAATCAAACACCTGACAGATTTAAAAACAAAAGTCTTATTTCATAGTACCCAGGAAATGCTGAACTCCAGGAAGTGTGTAGGGTCTCAGCAAATGAATATACTATCTGGCTGAAGTGGAATTAAGGAAAATACCTCACATGTTCAGGGAAGATCATTGCTTATAAATTTACTTTATACATTTGAGCTTTTAGAATGTAAGCAACTCAAAAATTAGGTAGGTTTTTGTTTTAGTTTTTTAACTATAAATCAAGATACTGTGAGATAAGTTCTTCAAATTCCTGGAAATGAGGGAGCATCCAGAGTTTAGACTTGGCTTCCATTGGGGTGATCATGGAAGGTTTCATGGAGGATAAACATTGAGGCTGGATGATGTAACCACACATCCAGGTGCCCCTGCTTCTACCTGGATTTCTCCTAGGCCTCTTAAACTCTCAAGTCAATAGCTGGGACTTCATCTTTGCTAGACCAAATCTGTGATCCTGTGCTAATCCTAATATCACTGAATGGAACTAGTATCCACTTAATTGAAAAAAAAACAAACAAACCAAAAAAAAACAGGCCAGGCGCGGTGGCTCACACCTATAATCCCAGCACTTTGGGAGGCCTAGGTGGGCAGATCACCTGAGGCTGGGAGTTCGAGACAAGCCTGACCAACATGGAGAAGCCCCATCACTACTGAAAATACAAAATTAGCCGGGCATGGTGGCACATGCCTGTAATCCCAGCTACTCAGGAGGCTGAGGCAGGAGAATCACTTGAACCTGGGAGGTGGAGGTTGCAGTGAGCCGAGATCATGCCATTGCATTCCAGCCTGGGCAATAAGAGCAAAACTCTGTCTCAAAAAAAAAAAAAAATTAGAAAACTTGGAAAAACATCTTTATGTCTTTTTTTTTCCCCTCAACCCCCAAAACGAACCAAACATCAATTTTAGCAAGTAAATATTGGTATATCTTCCCACTCCTTTCCATGACCCCTAACACTGCTCCACTAATGCCATCATTATTTTTTACCTGGATACTCACCAAAACCTCCTAACTGATCATATTGTCTTCCATCTCATTGACCTCTATGTTCTCCAAACAACCAAAATGCAACTTTCAAAAATGCAAATTGTGTTGCACCTCTGCTTCCATGATTTTCTATTGTTCTTAAACAAAATTAAACCTCTTAACATAACTGTCTTGGAAGGCCATTTGTGCCTCTGCTTTTTTCTCCAGCCTCAACTCTTACCACCCTTTCCCTTACCTGTTGTGAGTGCACCCAACTGAGCTACTTTTAGAATCTACAATATACTAGGCTGAAATCTACTATTCCTTCCTGTATAATTTCCTCAGGGAAGTTACCCTGACCTCCATGTTACAACCTTCTACCATACATATACTCCACAGACTGAAGTCAAATGCTCTTGCATTGCATTTCCACCACATTCGGAAATTCCCCTGACAGAGTACTTACAACACATTACTGTAGTTGCTTCCTTAATCACATCTTTCCCACAAGACTATAGTAATAGTAAAGATTAATTGAGTGATTACTGCATGCCAGATTCTAAGTGTGATACATAAATTCATTCATTACACACAACACCTGATGAGGGATGTCTTTTTTTACAGTTAAGGAAACTAAAGCACAGAGAAGTACAATAATGTATCCGGGTTCATACATCGTGGAAGTAGCAAAATCAGTATTTGAGGCCAGAAAATCTGCTCTTAAGCCCAACAATATTTATGAGAGAACACAACACTGTATACATACTTTAAAAACATTTTTGCTTTAATTATAAATAATTTCACAACTAATAAAACAAACAACAACCACCAAAAAAATAAAGCCTTGAGCTCCTCTTGAAAAATCCATAATCTGTGTGCACTGTGGCCTGTGCCCCCTTATGGCACAATACTCTTTATAAGGGGCACGGAATTTCCAGCTTTCCATGATCTCCACTTTCTGTTGTCACCCTGATAGAACATGTTTCCTCCTTTATCATATTTGTTTACCATTATAAATTTCTTGGGAATAAGGACCTTGCCTATCTTATTGCCCCAATATTAGGATCCCCAATATTAAGCGAAGTTTCCAGGCAAAATATAGGTACTGAATAAATATTTATCAATTACATGAAGTAATGAATGCATGAATTGCAGAGATATTAGAGAAAGTAAAGGTGATACATTCAAACAGGGAAAACTACCTAAGTAAAGCAATCTCCTAAAGATATTTTTATAAGGGTGTTATAATTATGTTATCCATTTTTCATGAAATCATAGACTCCCGAAGTTTCTCTAATTGTGTAATTTTCTAATTTTTGTATCTGTGCTGCTGAAGCAAGCACAATTATGTAATTTTCTGTCCTTAAATAGTACTTTCTGGGAGTAAGTAATGACAATTCTTAACTGTACCTCTTGTGCACTCTTGAATTAAGATTTAAGCATCATTTACTGATTTTCATCTTTTATTTGTTACTGTATATGCAACATGCTGTTCAACCAATCAGTAACTATATTCTATGTGAGTGTAGTGTGTTAGTATAAAACAATAAACGAACAAAACCCCCAAACCTTCTTAAGTCAATATTATGAAGATGATTAATATCAGTGTTGTGTCAAAGACTTTAAGAACATGTTACGAAGATTGCTGATGATGTGGTTTCTATATCCTAGAGAAACAGCAGGCTCTGGAGTCCCTGGAGAAAGTTGGTCTCTCCCTCCTTTCTGTATAGATTTTCTCTACCCAACAGAAATCAATTAATCTTTTTACGCCCAAGTTTATGCTTCTATAAACTGGAGAAAACCGTTGCTACCTACACTAAGAAGAATGTTCTGACAAATAATGAAGTCATGTCTGAAATGCAATATATGACAACAAAGTATCATGATTTTGAGGGGGTTGGAATTAGCTTGTTTTCCATTTTCTAATTAGTCTGTAATAACTGAAGGACAGTCTAATAATTCTTGACCCCTTTTTCTGGGTTACTTAAGCAGCTCCTAGGAATTCTAAAGTGCACATGTAACACTCTATCTATTGCAAGCTGCTTCATGTATAAACCAATGATATACAAGTAGGGTGCAAGATATTCCATTAAGAATAAAATAAGAGGAATTTGCCTCATTTTCAATATTTTCCAAGATAAGCAATGTGACTTTCCCCTTGATTTGGTTCTATTCACTTTCTGTAGTAAATGTTCAAAAGTCATTTATTAGGACAGAGGGAAAATGTGCTGTCACTTTCTCTGAACCAATAAAGAAAACTTTGAAGTTTCCAGCAAAAGAAATTTCATTACAGAGCATTGGTGTTTTGGGAAGCATTATAGTGTTGATATAGCAAATGTTAATTAAACGACCAGTAACTTAAACAGGATCAATCTAACCTCTTCTTTTCACTGATATTTGTGAGGTACGGTTGTTTATAAAGTACTTTTGGGCTTGGAGTAAAGTACGTTTTCCCATATTATTCAGTAATTCACTGCCTCTGTGCAATCTTCAATTATTTTTAGAGTTTGGGATTTGGAGGAAATGCCTTTACAGTTTTAGTTACTTTGCAAATTAAATTCTAATTTATACGAAGCTAACTCAGTCTTTCTTCTTTCCAGGAAATGTAACAGAAAGCTGTAAGGGCATTAGCCACCTTGAGCCTTTTTATCAAGGTGTGTTCAGATGGGGAAAAGCACCTAATAGAGGTTTAGTAAAGACTGAAGTTTAGTAAAAACTTTATTATCAAAATCTATTTTATTATAATTATTTTCTGGCACTTTTCTAATTGACTTCTTTTCAAATGGTTATTTACATACTGCTCTTCCTGCATCATATTTCTCATTTTAAAAAGCTTTTGCCAAAAGTCTTTTCCCCCTTCTTTGAATAGGAAAAAGATTTTTTGGTTCTTAATTGAAAAGACATTTGCTTTGGCAACTCTCTTTTCTCTTCGATTAACTGTGAAGGATTCTGAGGTCTGAGAAAGAAGTTTTATCCCTAAGAAGATCAATCCCCAGTTGTTGGTAGTTTAACCCATCTTGGTGGAAAAGACCAGGAGAAGGGGGTAGAAACAAGGGGGTCTTAGGTTTAACACTGATAAGAAAAGACTGTAAATATTGAATTATATTGTATGACAGTTAAGGCTGACTTCCGACTTGAAGGTGAGGGTGGGTAGAATGGAGAACTTCTACATGAAATGAAAGCCTCTGCCTTCATTTTGAAAGAAAGGGAAGGCTACGCATGTTTACCCTGCATTTGCCTGTAGAATTCAATCATTCCCTGGCATAAGCTCCCCACTAACTTACCAGAAGCCTCCTCACACCCAGACACATATGTTTTCAATTGAAAAGTGCTTACAAAAAGACCACCTGCCAGCAAAGGGAATGTTTTTTGTCTCCCAGTGGGGTTCTTACAGACAGGACTGAATGTAGTTAAGCAGGAACAGAACTAGAAGCCTAAAACCATGATGTTACAGGCTAGCATGCTTATTGAGATTTTCTTTGAAATAGAAAAGGAAAATGTATAGGATACTAAAATGATCATTGTTATTTTGTTTTGTTGGGACTCCATCAGAACTTTGAATCCTTTCTTCCCCGACACTTCCTTTTCATATTTCTTTTTTCAGTCATGTTTTGTGATATGCTTGAATAGTTTTAACTAAATAATAAAGTATTTAAAAATAGTTTTAGTTTTTGAGAGGTACGACTTTAAAGCAAATGAAAGGATTTTCCATTGTGAGTGTAGGTGAAGACGATTCCTGTTGTTTACTCTGTACCTATTATACAGTCACCAAAAGCAGAGGGAATCACACAGGTTGCTGAAGAACTAACAGCTGAATCATTTAAGTATTAAAATTAACCTTGAGCATCAAATAGCAAACTTCCACACACACAGAGTGAGGTTGTTTGGGTGGAAATTGAGGAAGGGGAGAATGAAAGAGGGGAGAAACGGAATATCCTCGAGTTTAGGAATGGGGTCATTCCTTATTTCTTGTTTCTGCCATTTTCTTTTCACACATACTCAGTCACTCTATGAAGTGTAAACAGATGCTGGGGGACTGAGTTCTGGGATTTGATAACACTTTTTTTTTCTTTTTTGAATGAAAGAAAAGCCGGATGAGGGAAGCCCGGCCACAGTATTGGGTGAGATAAAAAAGCTGTAAGTAAAAGGTTCACACCTATTTTGTTTCATAAAATTAACCTCACAATCAAATAGCTAGAGGAAATGCTTCCTCCTTTGACATTCTTAGAATCCTCCACCTCCCCATTGGAGAGCTTTATATTAATCTCACAAGTACAGAGATTGCAAGTAAAACAATTCCATCAGCAATGATAGCCTTGTGTGGGAAGTCTGAGGGGACCGGCCCTCATGCAAACACTGCAGGCACATTCCACAGGGATGAAAGTGATCTCAGACACCCAGCTCCAGTTGACAAAATCTAGGAGTCAGGTGACAAAGTGGTGACATGGTCAATGATGACAGCCAAGAAGCAGTTCCAAGTTAATATCACATACAGAGACTTGAGCCAGCTTCATTCTGTATCACATTGTTATGTAGCAGAGACAAACAGCAGTGAGGAAAAAAGAAATAAAAAAATTCATTCCGCTAGCCTTCATTGTTGTGTAATGAGATAACAGTACAAAGGTTTGCTACCCACGGGAGGTCTTTGAGCAATTTACCACCCAGGAACCAAAGTGAACTAGATGAATTCTTCTTAAAACAATAAGCTGAAGGTTCTAACTTGCATGACCTCACCAGGCAAAAGCGAAGTGAAGAAATAGGAATATAATAAGGAAATAGATACATTTCCTATGGTATCTTTCTCATGACATTTTTCTCTTGAGAATTCATGGGCTAGCACTGTTTTACAATAACCTGCTTTAGAAATAGCATGAGAGAAGCATATGCAATCCATGTTTAATGAACTGAGAGCAGTCTTTTGGTTAAATGGTGTAGTTAAATCCCTGCCAAGGCAACCCCTGGTCTGTGATCCCCTAGGAAACAAGGATTGAGAGTTTTCCAGAAGTATCCATTGCTTTCTTGTTTCTTATGGAAAAATCTATTTTTTAATGTTTTTTGTTGTTGTTGTTGTTCTTTTTCCAAGAACAACATGTGTAAATCATGAGGTTCATTTTTTCTTGCTCTGCAAAACAAAATCTTTAACTTCTGCCAAAGTTAGCATTTATGGTACAGTAGTCCCCCCTTATCCACAATTTTGCTTTTCACAGTTTCAGTTACCGATGGTGAACCACACTCTGAATATATATATATATATATATATGTACAAATTATATATATCCAGAAAAAATATATATGGATGTGTCTATATATGGAGAGATTTTTTTTTTCTTTTTGAGACAGGGTCTGGCTCTGTCACCTAGACTGGAGTGCAGTGGTGCTATTTCTACTCACTGCAACCTCTGCCTCCCAGGTTCAAGCCAGCCTCCTACCTTAGCCTCCCGAATAGCTGGAACTACAGGTGTGCACCACCATGCTAGCTAATTTTTGTATTTTTGTAGAAACGGGGTTTCGCCATATTGCCCAGGCTGGTCTCGAACTCCTGAACTCAAGCAATCTGCCCTCTGTGGCCTCCCAAGTGCTAGGATTACAGGGGTGAACCACTGTGCCAGGCCCTGAAAATATTAAATGGGGAAGTCCAGAAGTAAACAATTCCTAAATTTTAAAGTGTGCACTATTCTGAGTAGTGTGATGAAACATTGCACCTTCCCAACTGTGACTTGAATTATCCCTTTGTCCAGTATATCCACGCTGGAGACACTACCCGCCCAGTCACTTAGTAGCCGTCTGGGATATCAGATTGACTGTTGTGGTACGTGCTTATGTTCAAGTGACCCTTTTTTTTTTAATAATGGCCTCAAAGTGCAAGAGTAGTGATGCTGACATATCGTTATAACTATTCTATTTTATTATTATTGTTGTTAAGCTTTTACTGTGCCTAATTTATAAGTTAAACTTTATTATAGGTATGTATGTATGTATAAGAAAAATCATAGCAGATATTGGGTTCAGTACTATCCTCAGTTTTAGATATCAACTGGGGTGCTTGAAATATATGCCCCATGGATAAGAGGGCTCACTGTATTTATTTTACTTATAGGCAGTAGCTCAGAACTACACATCTAAGCCAAATTTTCTTCTTATGTTACATGTTTCCAGTTTTAGAATGAAAGCAAAATGTCTCAATGGGAGAGAAAATCTATTACCTTGTTCAGAATACTCATAGAGCATGGCAGAAAAAAAAAATCACTTTTTTCTCATTTTCATGACGTAAAGACCTTGAATTTGATCTTTCTACCTGTCACCTAGTCTTTTTGTTCCTGCCTTTCCCTCCTAACATCTCTCTCTTGCTCCCTCCTTCCTTCCTTCCCTTGACAAAAATTCACAGACAACCATTTACTCTGTGCCAGGTAGTTCTGCTAGGTTCCACCAGTGACAGAAACATCACCTAAGAAGAATAAAAGTTTTCTCTTTTACATTTTACTTCTGAAAATTTGAATTTTATCCTAAAATGTATAAATCACTTTTCAAAGATATTCCAAATAATTTTATAAAAAATAATTATTTTAAAACAGAGGTCAGCAAACTTTTTTTTTGTAAAGAGCCAGACAGGAAATATTTTAGGCTTCGTGGGTCGTATGGTCTCTGTTGCAACTGCTCAAATTTGCCACTGTAGAACTAAAGCAGCCACGGATGATACCTAAAGAAATGGGTGTGACTGTGTTCCAAAAAATTTTATTTACAGAAACAGGTAGTAGGCTAGATTTGGCCCATGAACTGCAGTTTGCTTACCCTGATCTAAAATATTGAAACAAAGCCCACTAGTCCAGACAAGTGCAGTCCAGCTATTAGTGCCAATAGCATCATGCATGAGCCATAGTAGCATTAAATTACATATCAGAGTACATTGATCTTAAGCAGATTATTAACTATCTCAGGGCTTCAGTCTCTTTATTTACAAATTCATAAAGAAGCCTAATTAGATATTTTGAGTGTTTTTCTAACTATAAACTTTGGTTATGTCTTATATATACAACCAAACTTCACAAGAATAGAAGCTGCTTGCTACAATTTGCTGAGCAATGTACGTAGAGAGCAGGTATCTCTTGTCACTGATAAGACATGAAGGGTGGAAATTGGTCACTCAAGTAAAAATTATAAATTGGAAATTGGTCACTCGAGTAAAAATTATAAATTATGTTAAACAAATAATAAAAGGTAAATCACACTTCATAAAAATTTTATGTACATTTTCTCCTGATTCTCATTACGACTATGGTCCTCATTACAACTGCATTAGATAGCAAGAATAGTTACTATTTCCCTTGTCTTTCAGATAAGAAAGTAAGAGATTAGAGAAATTACATGAGTTACCTATTTTTCAACATTTAATGCCTAGCTGGGCAGAATGTGAATGCCAGCCAAGTCTTAATTTAGAGCTCTTCAAACCATGACAGCCTCCTTCCAAATTACATACTTTTGAATTACTTTAAAAATTGCAATATGGGCCAGGCGCAGTGGCTCATGCCTGTAATCTCGGCACTTTGGGAGGCCCAGGCGGGTGGATCACTTGAGGTTAGGAATTCAAGACCATCCTGGCCAACATAGTGAAACCCTGTCTCTACTAAAAATACAAAAATTAGCTGGGCGTGGTGGTGCGGGCCTGTAATCCCAGCTACTCGGGAGGCTGAGGCAGGAGAATTGCTTGAAGGCATGGGGTGGAGGTTGCGGTGAGCCGAGATCACACTCCAGCCTGGGGAATAGAGCGAGACTCCATCTTAAAAAAAAAAATGCAATATTAGTATAAAGTGATAGAACAGCAGTACCAATGTGACTATTAAATTACACCAGCAAAGGTAGGTATTTTGTAATAGAGTTCCATAAAGTAGATAAATGAACCACTACCACCAACAGAAAAAAAAAAAAAATCAGATGAAGAAACTATGTACAGTGCCTGTAGATGACACCAAAATACAAATCTCAAACCCTTCAGTGTATGAGGAGTTCAGGCCAAGCCGAGCTCTTCTGTTCTGCCCATGTTTACAAAGACATGCCATTTTTACTTTCTAGGAAAAAGTATAATGATCAAACTAATAATGTCTTTCTAATTAACTTCTTTAAAAATAAAAATACATTTACAAGCGGGTCACTTTAAAGATTGTGTTTTTCTCTTATTAAAGTTGAAGGTTTAGTCATTCCAGATGATAACAAAAATATTAATTATTTTTAAAAACTGTTTTTGCTGAGACATGCCATTTTTACTTTCTAGGAAAAAGTATAGTGATCAAACTATTAATGTCTTTCTAATTAACTTCTTTCAAAATAAAAATACATTTACAAGCTGGTCACTTTAAAGATTGTGTTTTTCCCTTATTAAAGTTGAAGGTTTAGTCATTCCAGATGACAACAAAAATATTAATTATTTTTAAAAACTGTTTTTGCTGATTTAGTTTTCACTTTTTTCATGTTTTTCACACTCCATCTGGTTTTATATATTCTGTATCCTTTTCCTTTTTGCCAAGTTGAAAAAAATGCACATGCATCAGTCTGCATCTTCAAAGCATTTTACAAACACTACCAAATTGAAATTCTTTAGTGGTTAAAATGTTTTTCTCATGAGCTTCTAAAATACCTCAGTAAACGGTTTTTCTTTTGTTACCCAAAAAATGTTAGTTCTCTATTTAGACAAATATTGTCTGTATTTAATTTAGCACTTGTTAGAACATACGTATAGTCAAAGCTTTTAAGGAAAAATATGTTAAGAAATAGGGAATCCTTCCTTTGTTTTCATTTTCTCATTAAGTTCAACATTGATTTAGGTGTCAAGCATGGTGCACAATGTATCCTAATATGAAGACAATGAAGTGAGCGTGCCTTTAGGAACCCATGATTGTTGAGGGAGACAGATATGACTACACCATTTTATTACAGTAGGCTGTGGTGAGGGTCAGGATGAGAGAACAACGATGACATTGACAATGATGGTGACACTAACGATGATGACAACGACAATAATGGCAGGGGCAACAGCTAATACTAAGTCCTTATTGTATAGAAGGCATTTTTTAAAAGCTTGCACACAATTAACTCAGTTAATATAGCCAACTGTGAAAGTTATGGTAGGATATTAAAATTTACTTTCAATTGCTTGATTAGTATTCAGCCAAGTTAGACTTTTAAAGACTCTCAATCATTTCTCTTTCCTTGCCTCACGCAGTGGTTTTATCAGCTACCTTTATGGCATAGTTTTCATTCCCCTCTCGCTTTTGATTTTGTAGTCTGCAAAAGCCCCTGTTATGGGCTGAACAGTGCCTCCTCAAAACTCACATGTTGAAGTCTTAATATTTGAGGTTGTATGCACTTTTTTTTTCTTTTGAGATGGAGGCTCACTCTGTCACCCAGCCTAAAGTGCAATGGTATGATCTCAGCTCACTGCAACCTCCGCCACTCGTGTTCAAGCTACTCCCCTGCCTCAGTCCCCCGAGTAGCTGAGATTACAGGCACCCACCACCACGTTTGGCTGATTTTTGTATTTTAAATAGAGACAGGGTTTCACCATGTTGGCCTGGCTGGTCTTGAACTTCTGACCTCAAGTGATCCACCCACCTTGGCCTCCCAAAGTGCTGGAATTACAGGCGTGAGCCACCACGCCTGGCCTGTATGCACTTTTCTGAAACATAAATATTAGCTATATGTGTAGCTCAGGCTAGAAAAATTAATATTTTGGAAAGAGTATGTAGTCTCAAAAATTACATACATTATTTTTTGAATTATTTTTAAATCCTGAGAGCTCATAGGGAAAACAAGAACTATTACTGTTTTCTATTAGCTTGTGCTGGTCTAATAGAGTTTCAAATTAAAAATTCTCATAACCTAGATTCTGAGATTCAGGCCTAAAAATGCAGAATTACTATTTGGGATTTAGAGACTTCAGGGATGACAAATATTAAAAAATAATATTAAATCACTTATTTATTTTTTCTGTATTAAATACCCCCTTTTCTCTATGACCATTACTCCTCCTGGCTCTTCTCCAGCACGGGTCCTGCCTCCTACTTTTGCTTCCCAAACCCTTGTTTGCCACAAAATACTACAAGTCACTAACCCGCCCTAATAAGTAACACTTTTTTGTGCCACTGTCTTTACTCACCTGGGACATCTTAGCTGGGTTCCCTTTTTCTCCTTTTCCTAACGCTCCTGGAGAATACATTTTCAATTATTATTAATTTAAAAATCTTTTTGAACTGTAATAGACTTCAGAAAAGTACATACATATGAAATTTATTTTTGAAATTCTTTACTTAATCTAGATTTACAAATGCATTACTTTGAAGTTTGTTATTCTCCTATAATTTTTTAGTCTTGTTATTATTTCCCATTTCGTTTCTAACAACTATTTGTAGCTTTTTATCTTGAATATACTTGCTAAAGTGTCTTCTTAATCTTTCAAAACACCGGTTTTTGCTTTTGTCGGTTTTTTACTTTTTGTCCCGTGGTTTGTTGGTTTATGCTTTTATTTATATTATCTTTTTATTTTCTTTTGTTTATTTTATTTTCCCGGGATCCTGTGTTCAGAGCATAGATCACTTATTTTTCATCTTCTTTTCAAACAGATACATCTAAGTTCATACATTTTTTTCTCAGACTTGCTTCAGCCCTACCCTCAAGTTTTGTTATATAGCATTTTATTTTGTTATTCAGATCCAGATAGTTTACCAGTTTCATTTTGATTTTTGCTTTAACCTAATAATTATTTGGAATTGTGTGTGTTCATGCATGTGTGTGTGTGTGTGTGTGCGTCTTTAATTTTCTTGTATGTGTGGTTTTTTTTAGTGGAATTTCTTGTAATTGTCGACAAGTAATTGCAGCCTGTATACTATCACCTTTATGGAATTTGCTGACATTTCCAATGTGGTATAGCACATGGTAAATTTTTGTGGCTGTAATCTGTGTGTTTGAAAATGATATGTAGTCTTAAGTGTATGGTAGACATTTTTGTATAGCTACTCAGTCAGGCTTGTTAAGTGCATTACACAACTCCTCCATATCCCTCTTTATTAGTTGGTGGTTACTTGGTTGGTTTCTGAGAGGGATGTTCAGCCTCTCACTGTGATTACGAATTTGTCCATTTTGCTTTGTAGGTCTATCAGTATTTGCTTTTTATATTCCCCTCTGTGGTACCCCAGTTAATCATCTTCCTTGTCTCACTGGGCCCTGTGGTCCCGGGTGTCTACTACTGAGGCTGTGAAGAAGCCTAGTTACTTCTCAGCTTCCACAGCTAAACTTTCTCTTGCACATTTTGTATCCTTTGTTCTCTTTTTAATTTGAACTCTGCTTTTAGGATTTCTTTTAATGTCTAGTCCTCTGATAATTCTCCTTCTTGTTTTTGAGCATTGAACATTTAAAATGTTTAAATTATTCTAAAGTAACTTCTATATGAATTTGATAGAAGAGGCTGAGGAGAGGCTAAAGCATATGCTCATTTCAAGCATTTCGAGATTAAACTTGAGTTATTCTAAGACACCTTTAATGGTCTTTCTCTTAAACTCTCCAGATTCTCCTTTTACCATGCCACCTCTTGCCCTGACTTTACAACCTATGTGTGCCCCTTTCGCATTTGTATAAAGGAACTACCTGAGATTGGGTAATTTATAACGAAAGGAGGTTTATTTAGTTCAGAATTCTACAGACTATACAAGAAGCATGGCTCTGACATCTGCTTCTGTTGTGGGCCTCAGGAAGCTCCCAGTCATGGTGAAGTGGTAAGGGGAAGAGGCTCAGATGAGAGAGGAGGAGGGTACCAGGCTCTTTTTAACAATCAGTTCTCCCATGGAATAACACAGTGAGAACTCACTTATAACCACAAGAAAGGTACTAAGCCATTCATGAAGGATGTCCCCCATGACCCAAACACCTCTGACTCCAGGCTCCACCTCTAACATTGAGGATCAAATTTCAGCATAAGATTTGGATTTGGAGGAGGCAAAGTGTATCACAACCCCACCAATCTTGTTTCAGTTTCTCAATGCAGAAAGATCTGTCCTGACACAAGACTTTTACATATCAGAATTCTCTGCCTGGAATTGCCATTTTCCCCATGATTGACCTGATAACCATATCTATCCTTGAGAAATGAGATAAAATGTCACTTACTTAGACCCATCTTCGGCAATCTAATATAAATCAGGCCGTTCAATTCTTTTTTATTCTTTTTTTTAACTTTTATTTTAGGTTCAAGGGTATATATATATACAGGTTTGTTATATAGGTAAACTGCATGTTGCAGGAGTTTGATGTATTAGTCTGTTTTCACACTGCTGTAAATAAATACCCAAGACTGGGTAATTGATAAACACAAAAAGTTTAATTGACTCACTGTTCTGCATGGCTGGGAGGCCTCAGGGAGGCTTACAATCATGGCAGAAGGAGAAGCAGGCAAGGTAGCAGGAGAAACAGAGAAGCCCAGGGGAAACTTGCCATTTATAAAGCCAACAGATCTCGTGAGAACTCCCTCACTATGATGAGAGCATGGGGGAACCACCCCCATGATCCAGTCACCTCCCACCCACTAGGTCTGTCCCTCAACAGGTGGGTGGGACAGGTGTTGAATTATAATTCAAGATGAGACTTGGGTGGGGGCACAAAGCCTAAACATATCATTCGATATACAGATTATTTCATCACCCAGGTAAGGATGTCTATTGTTCCCTTCTTTGTGTCCGTATGTACTCAATGTTTTAGCTCCACTTGTAAGTGATAATATGCGGTATTTGGTTTTCTGTTTCTGCATTAATTTGCTTAGGAAAATGGCTTCCAGCTCCATCTATGTTGCTGCAAAAGACATGATCTTATTCTTTTTATGGCTTCATAGTATTCCATGGTGTATGTGTATCACATTTTCTTTATCCAGTCTACCATTGATGGAGATTTGGGTTGATTCCATGTCTTTGCTATTATGAATAGAGCTGCAGTGAACATACACGTGCATGTGTCTTTATGGTAGAACAATTTATATTTCTTTGGGTATAGTACCCAACAATGGGATTGCTAGGTCAAATGGTACTTTCGCTTTAAGTTCTTTGAGAAATTGCCAAACTGCCTTTCACAATGGCTGAACTAATTTACATTTCCCCCAGCAGTATGTAAGCGTTTCCTTTTATTCACAACATTACCAGCATCTGTTTTATGGGTTTTTTTTTATTTTTTATTTTTATTTTTATTTTATTTTTAGTTTTTAATGATAGCCACTCTGACTGGTGTGAGGTGGTATCTCACTGTGGTTTTGGTTTGCATTTCTCTAATGATTAGTGATGTGGAGCATATTTTTTCATATGCTTGTTTACCACATGTATGTCTTCTTTTGAAAACTGTTCATGTCTTTTGTTCACATTTTAATGGTGTTGTTGGTTTGTTTCTTGTGTATTTGTTTAAATTCCTTAGAGATTCTGGATATTAGACCTTTTCTGGATGCACAGTTTGCAAAAATCTTCTCCCATTCTGTAGGTTGTCTGTTTACTCTGTTGATAGTTTCTTTTACTGTGCAAAGGTCTCTAGTTTAATTACGTCCCATTTGTCAATTCTTATTTTTGTTGCAATTGCTTTTGGTGTCTTCATCATAAAATCTTTGCTAGTCCTATGGCCAGAATGATGTTTCCTAGGTTATCTTCCAGTGTTTTCGTAGTTTTAGGTTTTATGTTTAAGTCTTTAATTCATCTTGAGTTGATTTTTGTATATGATATAAGGAAGGGGTCCAGTTTCAATCTTCCACATATGCAGGCCTTTCAATTCTAGTTTCTTGCAGTACCTGTACTTTATTTCAGTTTAGCATATTTCATATACCTAATTAATTATTCACTAATTTATTCTTTCTTCCAAATTTAGTTTCAGATTCAAATTGGTCAGAGACTATGTCTATTTGTTCTTCAATGTATTCTTATTGCCAAGACAGTACTGGAAATATGTAGGTATTTAAAGAATATCTGTTAAATGAATAAATAAATACCAGCCCCAAATAGTTGCACACATTGGGTAGGGGTTAGGAGGATCACAGGAACTAGTATCAAGCTAAAATTCCATATAGACACAACACGTTGATTTTAAGGAGATATATCTAGTCTGAGAATTTAGGAAAATCATAATAGCTACAAGTGCAAGACATTTTATATTTATTACAGCTAATCTTTACATTAACATTGAAATTTACAGATAAGTTGAGGATTAGGGAAATCAAGTAACTTACACAAGATCAAGTTATTTATAATAGCAGACCTGGGATTCAACACCAGATATGCTTGTTTCCAAAGCTTTTCCTTTCTTTACACTTCTACCCTTTCCACCATTATGCAATATTTGATATCTAAGAAGTATTACTAATTTTATTTTGGAGGCAATTTATTTTAAGAAAACCAAAATGACATTTTCAGCTTTGGAATTCATCTAAACTGAGACAAATACAAAAATCTAGCTACTAATATAGATTTTTAAAATTATTTGTACAACTGAAGAAATATTGAAAGATATCACTTTGCACTAAGTTGTTAGTTTCTGTGGACTTCTCTAACAAATTTTATTGAGTTCAATTTACCAAAGTAAATAAGCATGACCATAAGAATTGATGGAGATATGTGAGAACTGCTGTTTATTTCTTCATTAAGGCTGCATAGATGAGCTCCATTTAATACCAAGTCTAGTTCTTCTGTACATTAAGATAGCAACTCAAGTCAGTTTGGGCCATCCAATTCTTCCACATAAAGTTGGCTAAAACATCTGGATGATTGATCAAACATCTGGATGATTGATTAAATATGTGACTGAACTGATGGAACACTTGGGCATCATAAAAACAAACCAAGAGCTATTTTTGCCTGACTCTAAGAAATGGGAAAATAAATATTTCTCTTCAAGACTTTTCTTCACCTGCCTAATAATCTAAATGTGGCTCCTAAGAAGATGAACATTGTGTGTGTTTTATATTCCTCTCATCTCTAGAGGGGTTTTGTTTATTTAGTTTCTGTGGCTGAATGTTAAAACAAAAATGAAAAGAACAAATTGGAAAGAGTTTTACAAAAATAATAGGTTCACCCCACCCTTATTACAACATTAATTTATTTAGCCAGTTTTTTAAATAAGTAGTTTTGCAATAAAAGCAATAAATAAAAGATATAAAAACCTAGAACTTCCCAGATTATAAAAATTCAGAAAGAAAAACTGAGTAATACTTAATATATCAACATGAAATATAGCTACATAAGAAAATGTTAAATGATAAACCCAAGACAGTAATGAATAAAAGGAGAGAGAAACTGAATATAATACCTTTGAAAGAGTGTCATGTGAAATCCAACAATAATATCTCAGTTACTACAATGATACACACTGACAAAAAGCTCAAAACATAGTAATTATTAGGCTGGGTGCAGTGGCTCACGCCTGTACTCCCAGCACTTTGGGAGGCCGAGGTGGGCGGATCACAAGGTCAGGAGTTCGAGACCAGTCTGACCAACACAGTGAAATCCGTCTCTACTAAAAATACAAAATTAGCTGGGCGTGGTAGCGCATGTCTGTAATCCCAGCTACTCAGGAGGCTGAGGCAGGAGAATCACTTGAACCTGGGAGACGGAGGTTGCAGTGAGCTGAGATGGTGCCATTGCACTCCAGCTAGGCAACAAGAGAAAAAAACTCCATCTCAAAAAAAAAAAGAATTATTAATTTTATTAAACAATAATTTTGCTAATATTAAAATAATTTATACTTTCTCGAATTACTGATTTTGAAAATTTATTTTATTTACTTTTTTCCATTTTTATTCACTTTTAAATATGTTCATTTCCAGCATAAAGAATGCTGCTGTCTCTCCTCTATGTGGCCCATACATGAAAACTGTCTATTGGATTTGTTGGAAACAAATAAAGATAAGTGTAAAATGGCAATTAAGAACATAGGTCTGGAGCCATATTACGTTTCCTTCTAAATCACATGTGCAAAAAAGTCACAACCAGTGCATATAAAATTGCCTCTAATTTCTATTTGTATGACTGCAGTAAAGTTATTTAATCTATCTGTGTCTCTATTTGCTTCATTGGCTAATAACAATAAAAGTAATGATAACCCTTGTTCAGTTGCAGTGTACCAAAGTAAGAAAGAAAATTAAAAAAAAAACAATAACCCAACAAGGTCATTTTGAGAATAAGATTGATCATATACACAAAGCAATAGTACTTGATATAGAAAAAAATGCTCAAAGCCATCAAGAAGAAAATTTACTGGTATATTTCTAGCATTAGCTATATAAACAGTATTCTATAATTATTTGTTTATATTTGTTTAATGAGCAGTCTGGTGTCCATCTTTTTCACAGAAAAATGAATAGAAAACAATTACACAAAATACTATAGGTAAGGAGAGTGCAAAGGATAAAGTACAGGGAAAATTAGGCTTTTTTTTTTAGTGCAAAGGGGATATAACAGACACTCGTCTTTTGTCACATGCTTCCTTGAACATTTTACAAACTCTTTTTTACAGCCTTGAAATCTTGTTTTGACTCCCCATTCTCTATGTCACAAATCACAAAGGTCACTAATAATTAACCCCTTTTCAGGTTTCATCTTCAACATGCTCCCTCCCACAGCACATGACAATGTAGACCAATCCCTGTCTCTCTCCCCTTTCCATTTGCCTTAAATAACATGACAGTGTGTTGATTTTTTGTTTTCTTCATTTTCCTCCCAGTCTTCTTTGTTCTTTGATGTATTTTTTTCTTTATGTTGCATGCCCTTTCTTGGACATACTCCAAGACTTTGTATACTAGATAAATGAGATACCATATATGAAACATCAAACCCAGTGTCTGATATATAAGGGATCAAAACATTTAAGTTCCCTTTCTTCTCTTATGCCCTACTTATCTCAGTGATGTCATCATGCTCATGACTTTAATAATCACTTCCACATAGACAGGGCTTAAATATTTGTCTTCTACTAACTTCTCTCCTCAGATTTACTCCTCTGTTCCTACCTGCCCACTGAATAACCATCAGGTCGACCTCAATTCTTCTTTTCCCTACCCTGACCCACATACCACTACCCCCAACTTCTGTGTAAGTCCTCTAACTTATCTGCTTATGGCACTGGTGATTTATTTTGATCCTGCTGTAAATATCAAACCTTGCTTTCACCCTTTGTTGTCACCTGTAAAAATCACTAGGTACTAGAGGATCTACCTTCACCATGTCTATCACGTTCACGTTCTCTTTTAAATTCTCATTATCACCTTACTTGTTCAAGACTGTTGAACACTCAGTGCTAGATAATTTATCATAGACTCAAAACTGCTTATTCCAAATCTATGTTTTCATCATTTTATTGTCACTACTACTACATTAATCTTCCTACATATGTATATGGAGCATTTCTTTGATTATACCAATTTTTTAAAAAGTTTCTCAAATACAAACTCAATGCTTTCTGTGTATTTATAGACTTAGCATTCATGATTTTAATTCTTCCACCATGTTTCAAGAAAGCTACATTAGTAAGAGATCCCTGCTTCTGCCTTGTTCTTTCTTACCCTTTTTTATCTTCCATATGAGACTGTTCCCCTACAATCACGACTGATTGACATTAAACCTATAATTCAAGTCTCAGTGTAGGTACCACGGTCTCCATTGAGTAATTCTATTCACTTCTCAAGCTTAGACAGCGAGAACATATGTAACACAGCTTTTCGTTGTTCACAGGATTCACCACAGTGCCTTGCACATTGTAAGTAATTGATACCTGTTTGATGAATGCAAGGATAGATTTGTTTTTCTTGGGTTCCATGTACTTATTATCACTATGTGCTGTAGAATAAAGACCTTTGAGAGCAGGGGCCTTGTCCTGTGTTTCATGTTTCATTTCTCCACAGTTCCCAGTAACGTTCCAAAAACACTTAAAAATAAGAGAAAAGGGTAAATTTTATTTATATTGTTGGTTTTGAGGAGAGCAGATAGTTCTATCTCACAGATAGAAATATGAAATGACAGCTAGCTGTGGTTAGAATGAGCCATGCCCAGAGGCCTAATTTGAGTTATCAAAAATGCAATTTCAGCAGCAGGAGCAACAACCACTGTAACCACCATCCGTTTGGAGCAAAATATGATAGGCCTTACACTCAAAAAGGCTCAGCATTTGTGATAAAGAAAAATCGAAACAGAAGCCAATAAAAGGAATGGTCAAAGGGTCATTTGGTGCTGTTGATGTCTTCACCAGCAGACAGGACTGAACACGGGATACTGGAGTTGGGGGGATTCTGAGCCACACCTTGTGTGAAAGGGGCTTAAATTTTCACTTCAGCTTCTTAAGAGGGGATTCACTAACATAACATAGGTCTATTTTCTTCCCGCAGATTTGGTGATGAATAAGACAAAGTATAGAAGAGGGAGAAGGCCTCCCTTTTCTGGCACACAATACAAATGTGGCCTAAACTATGTTTTAAAAACAATTTGGGAAAGTGTTCTTTACCGGCTCTTGGTGGTGAGAGGCTTATATGAGGTGATTGATGAGGACCTTAGAGGGTTTTTTTTAAGCATAAATTTTCTCCATTCTCTTTTTTTCTTTTTTTCTCCCTCATGAGTATTTAGTCCCTGACCAGTTTTATAGAAAGACCAGCTCAAGGAAAATAGGTTACTGAAAATGAGCTTTAGAGAAAACAGTCCTAGGGTTAAATCCCAACTCTTTCACTAGGGTAAAACAAAGATAATTATAAACAAAATGAAACAAAACAACAAATATGAACAAAAATAATAGCAGCTTCTATCTGTTGAGCACTTACTCTGTATCAGTCACTATGCTGAGAACTATCCATTTGTTTTTTCATTTACTCTTCATATCAGTCCTGTGAGGAAGGTATTATTATTTGCATTGTGCAGGTGAAGAAAATTTAGCTTCAGAAAAGTTTTGGTCTCAATTATGTGAATGTAAAGACTATTTTCTTCATCCTTGTGGTTTGCCCCTCTAATTCTACAATGCTGCCCCTTAATTAACTCCTCTGAACATCAGACAGATGGAAAAGCAGAGTCTAGCCATATTCCCTTCTGACAGTGAATTCTGTGCATTGGATTTAAATTTAGGATATTTTATTCCATATTAAAGAGTTTCTTAACTTTATTTCACTTTGAACTGTTCAGACTTGGCTTGCATTTGGTACTCATGAGCAGCAGCAAAAGTAAAATGAATTGCAAGTTACTGGCTCAAAGGAAAGGCTTTTTTTTATACTGAAATTTTTGAGCACTTAAGTAAACAATCAGAAGCATGAGGGCCATATGAACAATATATTAATATGTCTTCACAAAGTTTACAGATTCAAAGCAAACATTTACTTTTGGAAAGGATAAAGATCATTCATTAGTAATTTTTAATCAGTACCATAATTAGAATTCTAAGAAGAATTGTTAAGACTGTGTAATGGTTAATTTTATGTGTCAACTTGCGTGGGCCATGATACCCATTATTCTGATTGTTTCTGTGGTGTGTTTTTGGATAAGATTTCATTTAAGTCAGTGGACTTTGAGTAGGAGACTGCCCTCTATGCTATTGCTAGGCCTTAACCTATCAGTTGAAGGCCTGGATACAACAAAAGATCAACCTTCCTCAAGCAAGAGGGAATTCTCCAGGAGACTGCTTTTGGACTTCTGCAACATCAGCTCTTCCTGGTCCCTCAGCACACTCACTGCCTTTGTACTTGAACCGCGGTTCTTTCCAGAGTCTCCAGCCTGCCCACCTCCCCTTCATACTATGGGCTCACCAAGCCTCCAAAATCATATGAGCCAATTCCTTAAAATGTTCGTGTGTTTGTGTGTGTGTGTGTGTGTGTGTGTGTGTGTGTGTGTGTGTGTGTGTGTTCAGTTGTCCCTCAGTATCCATGCGGAATTGGATTCAGGACCTCCATAAGTTACCAAAATCCATGGATGCTCAAGTCCCTAATATAAAATGGCATAGCATTTGCATATAGCCTATGCACATCCTTCCATATACTTTAAATCATCTCTAGATTACTTACAATGATTAGTGCAATATATATGCTATGTAAACAGTTATTTACCCTATTGTTTAGGGACTAATGACCAAAAAGTCTGTACATGTTTGGTAGAGATGCAACTTTAGTTTCTGAATATTTTAGATTCATAGTTGGTTGAATCAATGGATACAGAACTCACAGATACAGAGGGTTGACTGTATATACATATATATCTTGTTGGTTCTGTTTCTCTGGAGAACCTTAAGTAGTACAGACTGTTATAGCAGCATCAATCCATACTTGAGGAAAAGTTTCATCATTCTTTTGAAATTTTGAAATGAATAATTCCATTGAATTAGAAATCTATTAGGATGACCAGCACATATTTTGAGATGATCACGTTCAATGAAAGAACAGAAAGAGCTATTAGGTTTAAGGGTTTCAATTATTAAAGACCATTTACATAGTTTAAGTTATTTAAATTCTGGTTAATCTTGAGAAAGAAGTTGTATCAATATAGAAAGAGTGATTAATACATCTCTGCCATTTGCTACTACCAGTTTGTAAGACTAAAGTTTCCTGTAGATTGAAGACTATAATGATTTCAGAGAGGTCATCATTTAACAGTGTTGATTAGAAATTTGGTGAAGTCACTTGAAGCACAAATCCTGGTATAAAGGCTATATTTATATTTATAAACTGAAATGTCTTACTAGAACAAATTTTAAAGATTTTCTTTCAACATTTTATAAAAATTAAATTATTTGTTTTTTCCGTAAAACTTTATAATTTATTTTTTATTGTAATTATATAACCGAAATAAAAGGCAATGATTACTTTTTAAACCAGGGTCTATGTAGATGCTAAAACCCTCCACACCAGTGTACCACATAAATATTATGTTTCTATGTATCATAATGTGAAAAAGATTAAAAGTGCTGTTGTAGAGAAGAAAAAAATTGGACTCTTTTTCTAAAGGCAATATAGAATAATTGAACTCTGTAAAACTAAAAGGACATGAAAGATTTTAATATAATTCTGCTTGCCACATTATACCTAGATGGTTTTGAGATTTCATGCCAGGAAGTGCTTTAGAGATGTTTCAGATTTTAGAAGCTTTCAGCTCCAGCTGCCTCATCATAATGTACAAGACAAGACAAGACCAGATACATACAGACCATCTGAGGTTGTTGCAATAATCCAGGTGAGAGATGATGTAGTCTGAATCAGGGTAGTGTCAGTGGTAAGGAGAGAAGTAGAAAGATATAGGAGATATTTATGAATTAGACTCAATGAGATTTTTATTGATTTTATGTGAAGGGTAATGAAGAGAGAGGGAAAAATAAAGGTTTCTGGCTTAAACAACATAAATTGGCAACAGTACCAATGAAGAGCTCTGTGTTACCCAAGAGTGTGGTGTAGCATGACATTCACATTAATCCTCACCTTCTTCATCCACAGAGCATGTGGCGGCCCTCAGATCCTGTCCTCAAAGAGGCCAAGGAGCACAAGAAAACCATCAGCCCCTTGATATTTTCTGCTTTGACCAAAAAGAATGAGAATAGCTTTTTCCTCTTTCACAATGTCTCACAGCCCTTCCCAGAATTCTGGGTCACGTAAAAGGAACACCATTCAGAGCTATCTAACCTAAATTTAGGCAACTATATTGTAGCTTCTTGACCTAACCTTTATTTCCCTGAAGTGGAAGCTTACTTCTTAATCATTCCCACCTACCCCCATTACAATTTGTATCATTGTAGTACAAATTGTATTCATTTAAGGAAATTGGGTGCCTTTGGGGGATTTCCTTTTCAGGAGTGGAAAAGATGGCCAGACAGGGAAGTAGTATTAATAGATCAGAACACATTCAAGATTGAGGAGGATCTTGGAAACCTTGATCCACCTTTTTTTTTTTTTTATTTTACAGACAGAAAAATTGCAGCCCAGAAGTAAGGTACCATAGGCTGGGACAAGGGAAGATACAGGACAGAAAGTGAAAGAAGGTTACCAGAAGTAGAGATGTAGATAAATTAATGAGTCAGCTCAATTCTTCTATCTTAATCACTACAATATTTCACCAAAATTAAGATACCAACAGTTGTAAGGCGTGAAAAAAAGCACTGCCCGTTAAATTATGACCAAATGCTAAGATGTCACCACTGTAAGATATATCTCAACTTCAGATTTGTTAAGTATTGAACATATTTCAGTGTCTTAGAATTGAGAAACTCTGATAGCAAACTTTCCAATCAAAATTCCTACGGCACAACAAAAATTACAAAAAAAAAGAAAACAATTTCTATGGCAGATGGTGACATTTCTAGCCTGCTTTTAAAAGTCAAGAATCTCTTAAACACTATGATAACACTATGATACACAATCAGAAATTATATCCACTCAAGACTTTAAAACTCTTATTTTTTTCTGTATTATAGAAAAATGAACTTACAATTATGTGTTTCGGCTCATTCAGAATTTTGGTTACAAAAAATTCCAATGATATGTAATTAGTTATTCATATTGAATGACTATAAACCTCTTATATAATTTGAAGAGGTCACAAACCACAGACTTCTACCTTCTGCTTTATTTCAAAGCTTATAGCAGTGTAAGTAACTCTGGAAACATTCAGATGATACAAAATGCACACTTACTTTTATTTTGTAAGCATCCCTTAAACATGAGTCATTAGATAAATTTCTTGTTCTAAGTATATTTACTGGATTATTATTAAGTAATAAAATATTAAGCCAAAAATGGATAATGAAAGCACATGCTCTAAATTGAAGGAAGGAAAAAATAAGAAAATATGTGATGTAGTAAAATGCATGAACATGTAAATGTTATCCAGCCTTCTTAAGTAGGAACTGTTTTTTCTTTTGAGAGTGCATTCTTGCATGATATGCATGGAATAACATTTTGGGGGTGTAATTAGAAAAGCAGCACTAAAATCTACCTTCCTGCAATGTGGCATGACTTAACCCTAAGAGGAGGAGTATAATATCAAAGCATACATTTTGCTTTAAGTTGACAGATCACTTGGAATCGTCTCCCAACAGACTTACTATGGTTGAGAAATGCATATTTCAATTTGTCATAAGAGATTATCGTATGTTCTGCTCACCACATTGCGTCTAGGTGGCCTTTGGGTTTCGATGCTGGGAAGTACACTTCTATTTCAGAATTTAAGAGGTTTTGGAAACAACAACCTCATTGCATTCTTCAGAGGGACATGTTACACAAACACTCAGAAAATTATATAGATTAATATAGACTCAAGGAGTCTATATTCAAGGCAAGGAGTTTAATGTAGAAAAACATCAAGACAATATTAAAAGATTCCATACTCCTGACATTCTTATACAAATCTTGTGTATTGTAAACAAAACAAAATAAAACAGCTCCTTAAAAAATTCTACTTTCAGTTGTATTATCTCTTAGATTTTCTTTTATTAAAGTTTAGAGAATCTCAATATTTGCTATTCTTTTCATTAAAACTTTATTTGAGATTTGCTGGTAATGTCTAACACTGGTTTTATTTGATCTCACATTAAAGTCACAATACTTTCTAAGAGTACAGATGAAATATCATTCAATATAATTTTTCACAAATCTTTAGCAATGTATGGAAATAGAGGGGGCATCAAATGATATCAGAAGTAGAGTTTTCTTTCACACCTTTACTTCCTTCAGTTTCAGGGGAGAAAATGAAGATGATGTGCTTAAGTAAGAAATACCAGACAGAACAGAAGTGAGCAGGGTGCTATAGCTTTGCTGCTGGTTGTCTGTCTATTTGATAAACTTTTATTAGAACAGGCAAAAATATGCAAACATCAAATCCATCAAACTGACCAAACTCAGCAACAGTTAACCAAGATAACCCACAAGAAGAAAAAGATAGGAGTGGTGCTATATGAATTAGCCATTGGATGATCCCTGCCATCCAGAAATTATCATCCAAAATTTTCTTCCAATTTTTTTTAATCCTCAAGGATTATTATAAGTGATTTTCACAATTGCAAAGTAAACTGAAGCTCCAGTTTATGTTTAAATATCATAATTTATCTTTACCTACTCCTCATTTTCTTCTTATGAAAACATGTGTTTTTTTAATCTTGTGGACCATCTTTTTTTACAGCCCAAGTAATTGAGACTGACCATGCAATTATTATGTCCAACCACCAGTAGTTCAATTTCATAATAAATTTTATCTTGAGTTTAAACACTAACTAATTCATCATGTACCAAATGACTCTCCTAAGGGTGCATATGTGTACAAGGGTGTGTGTGCATACATGTGCATCTTCAGAATTGTAAAAATTTCAATAGGCTACAATCCCAAAAGCGCAAATCTGTTATTGTAATTTATGTGCTAAAAATAATAGTATACTTTAGTAAATTTCTGACCTACTGACCAACTTTATTTTCAGCAAGATTTCGTGTGGAATTTGGAATTTCATTTATGCAGCCTATTAACTAAGCTAAAAAGACTATGGCAACTCTGCAGAGAGTTACCTAATTTAGTTGTGTAACTGGAAATGAAGATGTGTCCTTCCCTTGTTAGAGCAAGCGGAAGGGATTCAACTGTGATGTTGTTCTAGGGACCTGCGTGGGATTCAGAGATGAAATGCCTTCTGGCTTACTTCACTGTAGGCCATCCTGGGAAATTTCAAGTCGTTCATAAATATACATACCAAAATCAAATTCTAAATTACAAACAGAATAAGATGAGTAAGCAAAGATCAAAGTGAAGAGGGTGTGGAATTTTGGAGTGCCAGTGGGTAGAATGGTGTGCCATGGGAAGGAGAGAGGAGCATCCTGGAGACGCTCCTTTCACCAACAAGGTAAGGGAGTGGTTTATCAAATTTCTTTGGTTCATAGGTATTGACAAACGTTGTGGGCTTCAGTTTCTAGCCTAGGGCAGAACAAAGCCGACAACTTGCAAAACTAGTTGGATCTCTTTTGACTGATAGGACTCAAAGACCAACTAATAGGTTTTATGGCACTTTCACACTCATGAGTCAGTTTCTTGACACATTTGTCTCCTTGTTTTTTTTTTATCCTGAGGGCATTTATTTAAATATGTATTCACCACTGACATTTTAGGATATTCTAGAAAACATCAAAGCAGGAAATCTTGTTGAGCAAGACTTTAAACCACCATCCCAACCCAACACATACCTCTAATCTTTGATGCTAGCTAGAGATGATTTTATGAAGACGTGAGCTGAGAGTCTTTTACAGCAGTGTGCATATATAAGAATCAGACTAGTGGTGTTGAGAAAGTTTTAAATGTTATATTCAGCAGTTTAATTACTGTGTGTGTGTGTGTGTGCATGTAATCATGCTTATTTGGCTATTAACCTCAAGGTAAGGGATGAGATTTTTTATACTCATTGAAAGGGAACCTGGGCTAAAAAGTTGAGAGATGCATTCCTATTTTATGTGGCATTAGGGCTAAGTATACTTGCTTTCCAATCTACAAGGGTGAGTGGAGGCAGAGCACGCATATTTGTCGTGTATGGCACAGGCAGCTGAGAGTTGCAGTGAAAAAGGCTGAAAGGCTGAACTGCAATGTGGAAGGCTGAGACATGCTGGTCTCTTGACCTTGCATCTTAGATCATCTTGGTCAACAGTAGAGTATTGTTACATGATATCACACTCCTTCTCCTTTCGTGTACTGGATTCATGCTTTTAAAAGAATTTAATTGATGTTTCTAGTGCAGATTTATAACTACCAAATTCATCTTAAGCACTCACCTTGCAGTTCACTTCATACTCAAGGTTATAGACAGCATTCCTAAGCTTTGTCCTCATGGAGCTCATTAAGGAGCGTAGAACATAATGGAATTAAAGACTGAGACATAGACAGGTGGAAGTACAATATGGCACCGTTGGCCTTAGCAATGTATATAATACACCAAAGGATGGAAGGATAAATATTTATTGAAATATTTTTGTTAAAACACATTATTCTGGACTTATGCACAAGCAATAAAAAGATAAAAGTAGACATATGAAGGATTGTTTCAACAAATAGAAAGGGCATTAATAGGTTTTGCCAAAATCCTTAAAGACATAATTTGTATATCTTTTGTCATAAAGTCATGTGACATATATTTATAGAGAAATATAAAAATACATGTGGGCTAAATGTTTGTGGCTAAAAATAGTTAATAAATCAAGTGCTCTATTAGAATTTGGCTGGAGATGTTGATGTTATTTTAGTTTCTGTGAGCAACTGCTAGGATACTTTTGGCAAATGAGGGTTGTAAAAAATAATCATAAATTATTACAGGTTTTATGGCATACAATTCACAGTGTTTTCCAAATCTGTGGCCTAAGCTATGCATCTGTGATGGATGAAAATCTCATTTTTTAATTCCAAAAATTCACAAAATATATTTCCAGATTATTGTTTTCAAGGATACTTTAGCAATAAAATAAGCAGTTAAAATGAATATCCTCTGCATCACACTAAGAAGCAGGGAATAACTTGTGGCTAGGTATCCCAAATTTCAAGTCAGGTTCCTTCTAGACACATCTGTGCACCAAATGAAAATGCAAAGCATTTCATTATATAGTATATCATTTGATTTCCAATTAATAAATGGAAGACTTATTTCTAACAGTTTCTTTCTCTGTTCACATCTAGATATATAATATGAAATGTGGAAGGAAGTTCTAGTTTGATAGTGTCTCAATTACAATTGCCAAAAGTAATTATCTATATTTCCAAAAAAGACAGTCATCCCTCTTTCAGGCAGTAGACAAAACATTTTAAATGGGTTTTAAACACTCCTTCTACATGAGTATGTCTCTTTCCCAATGAACCTCAGTACACTTTGTTATTAGCTATCCTTGCTGTTAGGTAGAGGAATTGCAAAATTTATTCTGCATATCCTTATCTTTACTACTATTGGAAAAGCAGAAAAGATTGCTGAAATAGCTTCATTTACTGAGTGTTGGAACAAACTTACCAGTTAAGAATAATTGTAGAGTATAAATAATGAAAAAATGTATTGAGGAAAGAAAGGAAAAATATTATATTGTCTGTTTTATAATTCAAGCTAAGATGGCAAGAAATGACTTAAAAATGTGTTTTGTTTTTAAATCATAGATTCACAGGAAGCTGAAAATGGAAAAAAGTAGTATTACCTTCCACTCAGTTTCCCCCAGTGGTTGCCTGCTACACAACTGTAGGACAGTATCAAAACCAGAAAAATCAACATTGCTACAATATTAATACTTTATCATGTGTGTAGATTTGTGTAATGACCACCACAATCAAGACACAGAACTGTGACATCACCACAAATGTCACTCTTTTCTCTCCTTATCCTTTTATAACACTCTCCTGCCACCATCCATAACCTCTGGCAACCTTTAATTTGTTCTCCATCTCTGTAATTTTGTCATTTCCAGCAAGCTATATAAATGGAATCATACAATACACGGCCTTTAGAGACTGGCTCTTCTCCACACAGCATGGTACCCTTGAGATTCATCCAAGCAGTTGCATATATGAACAGTTCATTTATTTTCATTGGAATAAATGCCCAGCAGTATCAATGCTGGGTCATATAATAAGTGTATGTTGAATTTTTAAGAAACTACCAAACTATTTTCCAGAATGACTGTAACATTTTACATTCTCCCCAGCAATGTATGAGAGATCCAGTTTCTCTGCATCCTCCCCTGCATCTGGTATTGTCACTATTTTCACTTTGGCTGTTCTAATAGGTGTTTGATGATACTTCATTACGGTCTCAGATTGCATTTCCTTAATGCTAATGATTTTGAACATCTTTTCATGTACTTATTGTCATCTGTATATCCTCTTCAAATAAGTTATGTCTATTTATTTTAAATATATTTATAGGATACAAATTGATATCACAGAATATCAAGTGATTTCTTTAAATAGTAAGTATATTTGTTGATCAAATATGTTGGATTTTTCTGTAAAGGGTCCTTGGTGACAACCCCAGGAATTATATGCAATAAAATTACAATGGATATACAATTCTATAATCAAGGACTGTTAGTCGAGTTTAAGAAACATTTTCAAACAGTAAAAACAAAATATAAATAGCAAACTCCCCAAATAAACCAAGTAAAATAAAAAGCTAAACCCTCAATGTTTTCCACATAATTTTAAAACCATGAGTAAGGTTGTAATTGTAAGACAATACAAAGGAAAGTCTGATGATAATGTTTTGTCTAGAAAAAAATATTTTGTACAGAATAAGTTGATTTAATGAATGTACTCATAACAATCAGAAGGTGAGAAAAGGACATTTAATCTAATCACATTTCTACATAAAATAAGTTGTTCAAATGGGTTTCCTTTGTCCTTGTTTTCATTTCTTATTAGTAACACAAGGAAAGCTACTGACTCCACACACAATACGATAAGTAGACTTATCATAGGGGAACCAAATGCTGACATGATAGTTATTGAAACTATATTTTGAAAGTGGCTGACAATTCTCCTGAATGATTCAATTAACTTAGGTTAAATTATTTATTAATTCATTTAGGCAGTATTCATTAAGTACCCATAGTCTATCTTAACTAATCAAATACTGTGTAAAACTCTTGGGATCCATGAACATATAAAACATATTCCATGCTTTTCAGAGACTTAAAATACAATACAGGGAGACAGAATTGTATAAAGCTTAAGTGCACTAATGTTTCCTTAAAATTTTTAAAGAAAAAGAATGATATCTGATGGTCCAGGATGGTTACCTCTCTGAACTTATAACAAAACTGTTCTGAATATTTACTTGATAGAGTTCATTTACACAGTCCTTTGTTCCTATTTATTTTCACTTATAAACCGTTTTTAAAGTCATGAAAAAAAAAACAGCAAAAAGAGAAAGATGAAAAGAGATGGTAGCTGAAAGCAACATTCTATACCTAACAGTTATGAATTATGTTTTATTCATTTTGCTCTATTAATTTCTCCAAAAGATTGTAGTTGTTTCTGGCTAATGGAAATACTATGTATATCTGTTGTGTACTGCAAATATATACATATTTTGGTTATTGAATACCTAAATGCATGTATAGATACTACATTGTATATGTGGCCCTGATATGAAGGGCATTTTAGAATTTAAGAAGGCATGGTGGGTAGTCATTTCCCGTAAATTTGATGTGTTTCTCAGACTGAAGATCCTAAGGAAGAAAAAAATGCTTGTGTAAAGTAAGAGTGCTCCCTATAGAGCTGGAAGGATTTTTAAAGAAAGGAAATGGAAATGATTTTTCTGAATTTCACTCAGGACCAAATACAAGGACATGAAAAGATGTGATCTAAGTAGATTTCTTAAGTGTTTCAAATTTGAAAGTGGTTAATGAAGTGTGTTAAAAATAGCCATCTCTGAAAAATATCTAGAATAGAATTTCCCTTTCCAAGATCTAATAGATAAGATGAACTGGATTCCTTCTCCAGGTCACTCTAACCTCTGAGAAATCCATGTGTTCTCTTCTGTAAGAACAGAGCCTCCTCCTCTCCTCCCCTACCCTGATCAGGTGAGGCAATTGACATTTTGTAACTGCTTTCTTAATGGGAATACCATAATAAACAGTGCCATCTACTGACTAACGTATGTCATTGAATACCTCTCAATAGTAGTAATTACTCTTGGGATTGGAAATCCTACTGTAATGTTTGTTCTATGTTTACATCAGTCACATGTCATAGATACTTAAAGCTGCAGGGAATGTAGATATCATTTCCTTTTATCTTTTTTGGATTTCTAAGAGATGAGGAGGTTGAGATCCAAAAAGATCAATTTGCCCAAAATTTTGACATAGCATTTTTCATTGAGTACCACTGTCAACTGAATCTTGAGATGGTAGGAAATTTAACATTTAGAGCTAGCAATCAGTCTGCAAAGTTGTCTATCCATTGATAAAAGAGTCTGACAGATGATTAATGAAACAAGCATGAAATCAATATAGCAAAGCAAGTTGGCAAACTGCTGATGTAAAGTTTGGGGAGAAGTACATGCTGACGTGCAGGCTTACAAAAAAAAAATGAAAGAGGAAATAAAGTACTTTGCTTCTCTGTTCTTAAAAACAGATGGTTGCAACTGTTTGATGATTGTTTTAGAAGATGTGTTTTGTCATCACAAAAACATAATATTAAAAATGAATCCATTATGTTTTAAGACACATCTTGTCAATACCAATTTATAGCTTGAACTAAAATAAATCTAGCTATACTATATAATCTTTGAATTTATGGCAATTAGGCTGAGTAAAATAGGGTCAACTCAATAAAAAGGCTTTTTTTTTCATTATCAATAATTAAACCCTATTTGGTTTCTATTTGTGCCCAAGAAACCCACTTAATATTTATTTCTATAAATAATATTCTTAATATTTATTTCTTAATTCTTAATACTTATTTCTATAAATATTAAGTTATTTCTATAAATATTAAGCCACATCTAAACATTGTATTCAGATAGGCTCATAGTTACATCATTCACAACATTTTAGTACAGGGCCTTGTTAATGTAAGGGGCTTAACGAATATTTGTGGAATGGAACACTGGCAGAAAGATATTCTACCTTCTCATTTAAGGTGGTAAGTTGTCAAGTTGATTACTATAATGGGCTAAAGTATTTTGTTATTAATGGTTTTAGGCTTATGCAAGTTTGTATAAAGCATATGAGAATATTAGAAAATATAAAAGCAAGTTTATATAAATGAGAATATTAGAAAATTTACAACAACTTAGGAAATTTGGGGTTAATCAGCAGCCGGGTGAATCATATTAGAAAATATTGCTAAGTACAACACTCAAATTTTATCATATTTTCTACCTTTCAAACTTAGAGGTAAACAAAAGTACTGAAAACCTAGGTTTGACCATAAGTTGGGACCATACGAGCATAGAAGGTTTGAGAATATGGCTTTCTTTCTCTGCTAACCGTACTCCCAACACCTTTCCTTGAGTCACACTAGAGTTATCTAAGGAGCCAGAATCCACCAGAACTAAGACACCAAAGGTAATAGCATAGCCAAAGCACTGGAGAAATGTGCTTTCATAAGAGTTGCACTGCTCTGCAGGATACACATGGCTTTGAAAGTGGTTTTGAGATTAAAGACAGGGACTCACACTGAGGGTATATTCCAAGTCTCCACAAAGATGTCCTCTTGGCACAGGATCAGGACAAAGCCCAGAAATGCTGACTGCAGCAACTGAAGTAAATCCCAAAACCACATGACCATTCAACAGAACACACGGATACTTGTTCTCCACACATGTATGTTGGGGTTTGGATAGGATTTCAAAATAGTTCACACTCAGCATCTTCTTTTCCAGGATCTTATTTGATGACCCCCTTCTCTTTCAATTATTTGATCAGAAGACTTGGAAAACATGACTCGAGTTCATTTTCCTATTCATCTCAGAATTAATTTACATGCTGTATTTGCCATTTATGTGGTGCATTTATGTTCTGTGCCTTTTTTTTTAATCTCATGTTAGCAGAAATTTTAGACCTGTTTAAATTATATTTATTTGCAGGTGACTAGTAAAATGAGGATAATACAGTATGAACATGTTCCCTCTTCTTCCTGCTTTCTTTCTTTCTATTATGTTAAGTCCTCAGATACTCAAAACTGAAATACATCTTGATATGGTTTGGCTGTGTCCCCACCCAAATCTCAACTTGAATTGTATCTCCCAGAATTCCCATGTGTTGTGGGAGGGACCCAGGGGGAGGTAATTGAATCATGGGGGCCGGTCTTTCCCATGCTATTGCCATGATAGTGAATAAGTCTCACAAGATCTGATGGGTTTATCAGGGGTTTCTGCTTTTGCTTCTTCCTCATTTTCTCTTGCTGCTGTTGTGTAAGAGATGCCTTTCATCTCCTGCCATGATTCTGAGGCCTCCCCAGCCATGTGGAACTGTAAGTCCAATTAAAGCTCTTTTTCTTCCCAGTCTTGGGTATATCTTTGTCAGCAGCATGAAGATGGACTAATACACATCCACTACATGATTACCAATATCTGTGGGCCAGTTATAAACTGCTTCATATAAATTTTGCACTTAATAAACTGACTTAGGATTTGGTCAGTTTGGTCCCTAAATTTAAGGGAGAAAGGGTGTGTCTGTGTGTGTGAGTGTGTGTGTGTGTAAAAGACAGAAGAAAGATCAAAGCATACACATATCTATAGAGGCAACACTACCAACAAATAAGGAACATTCGCTATGAGAAGAAGCCCAACCTATCACCCATTAAAAAAATTTAAAGCACAAATAGGTTGTAAAGAAATTTTATTTTATTTCATTTTATTTATGTATTTATTCATTTATTTATTTATTTATTTATAGAAGGTATCTCGCTCTTGTTTCCCAAGCTGGAGTGCAGTGTCATGATCTTGGCTCACTGCAACCTCTGCCTCCCGGGTTCAAGCCATTCTCCTGCCTCAGCTCTCCGAGTAGCTGGGATTACAGGAATACACAGCCATGCCCAGCTAATTTTTGTGTTTTTAGTAGAGTCAGGGTTTTGTCATGTTGGCCAGGTCTCGAACCTCTGACCTCAAGTGATTTGCCTGCCTGGGCCTCCCAAAGTGCTGGGATTACAGGTGTGAGCCACCATGTCCGGCCGAGAAGTTTTAAAATGTAGAATGCACCACAGACGAAAAGAAACGGCAAGGCTCTGTTTAATCCTCCCATTTTCCATAGATGTCATTTACAAATTCAGATAGCAGTCTCCTCACACATCAGCAAAACAGTTCTCCCACCACAAAAGCTCAAAGTCTTTTTTTAAATAGCAAATGAAAACTTAGTAAATGTTTGAAAAATCCTGGCCCTTCAGTAAAACTCTTGTTGAAGAGTGTGCCTGTGTCATTCTAGAAAGAGTACCAACACAAACTGTCAGTTTCATATAGGTCACAATTGCTCATGGTTTTACAATCATATTAACTTAGAAAGAAAACATACATTTTCCCCATCTCATTCTTATTACTCCTAAAAGAAGAATCCATTAGGGAGTCTGTTTAATTTTACATGTGTGAAAATTCTCTGAGCATGAGACACGGGATTCTAAATGTACTTGTTTTTTCCTTATGGTATAACTTTCTTTTTTTTTTTTTTCTTTGAGACAGAGTCTGGCTCTGTTGCCCAGGCTGGAGTGCAGTGGCGCAATCTCTGCTCACTGCAAGCTCCGCCTCCCAGGTTAATGCCATTCTTCTGCCTCAGCCTCCTGAGTAGCTGGGAGTACCACGCCGACTAATTTTTTGTATTTTTAGTAGAGACGGGATTTCACCATGTTAGCCAGGATGGCCTTGATCTCCTGACCTTGTGATCCACCTGCCTCAGCCTCCCAAAGTGCTGGGATTACAGGCGTGAGCCACCGTGCCTGGCCTCCTTATGGTATCACTTTCTCACCAGACAAATTCTCTATCATCCAGAGTCATGCCTCAAATTGTAATAGCAAATGCAATTCATGAAGGAGTGAAGTTAAAATATGTACAATAATTATTTACTACTTATATATTAGGTAACTAAAGGTGTGACATCTAATAGGATCTAGCCAATTAGTTAAGTCGCAGACAGCAAAGCTCTAAAAAATAAATTCTCTACTTGATTCATGTCTCTCAATTACCACATTTTAAATTTAAGCTTGAAAGTTATTAAAAATTGCAACCAAAACCCTACCACTAGCAATGATCAAAAAGCAAGCCTGTGGATTTTGGATTAGTTTTAATTCCTACTGATTTGGGAAAAGAAAATCCAAGTCCTTCTCACAAACACCCCCTCCTAATTAATCATCTTTCTAAAGTGGTCTGGTGGGGCAGAACAAAGTCATCTTCTGCTTCAGCCACTTCAATCCTTTAGAGCCCAATTCATGGAGCTATTTGTATATCCGGGTCTATTCATAGTTTTGAGCATATCTTGATAGAAATAGGCAGATATTAACAACCTCTTCAATTCTATCAAGTAGAGCTTCGAAAATAAGTTAAGTTTCAATCCACAGAATCCAGTGGCCGAGTTAGGATTGTTGTGCTCCAACGTGCCATTCCCCTGCTACCCTTCAGGTGGATACACCTGTGTTTTCAAAGAGAGTCAGAGGCACACTAGGGAAGCCCATGCAGGGGAAATCTATTGGATGTCATTTAGGATGAGGCATCAGCTTAGGTGTTTTCTCCTTAGTTTTCTCATCCAAATCAGAGCCCTGGCTTGAAGAGTTGTCTAACTGCAGACTTTTTCCCTTCCTTGGGGGCTGTATCTTCTTTACATTTTAATCATTATACTGGGAGGTCTTTTATAAATAGGATGAAAATATAATTAAATATATTTGCAGATGATTTTTGAGAATGAAAGAGAAAGGTGTTAATAATGACACCAGGAAAACAGATATAAACGAGGACTGCCTGAACAAATATGGATATATGGATACTATAAAGCCTCTAGGGTTTTAGAAAAGAAATGAAGACTCTCAATGGGTGCATATACAACCAGTGCTGTTTGGTGAACACTTTGCCATCATTCAAAGCCCATTCCTTTGTAATTATTTTTTGTCTTTCACTTCAAATATTCCCTGGCAAAGGAGTCATCTGTTCTATCCAGCTCTCACCTTTGCAATTTATCCATCTTACATTTAGCACAAGTAGATTATATATACATGGTCTTAAACACAGTAGAAGAGATAGTAATAGGAATGAATGAACAATCAAGTAATATGCTGGTTTGCCAGAAAAATACTGATGTTCAAAATGTTGACCAGGTTCTTCAGAAACGGATTGCTTAAAGTTTGCTTGGAACTATTCATCACAATTTATTTGACAGTGTCCTTAGTATTCTCACTAGTGAAATGTCTCATACAAACTAATGAATGATTAGAATACCATGCAGAGAATCATCATCATTACTATGCACGGTTTATCATGTGGGATTTTTTCTTTTGGCTTGAGTGTATTTCAAGTATAAATTTTCTATTCTATAATATTTTTCATTCTAGTCTTTAAAAAGTGGGTATTGAAAATATAGATGCATTTTCCATTGTGTGATTTTTTTCCTTCAGTTTCTAATCGTTAGTAGCTATATAACCTTTGTAGATATTTTGAACTGCTTTTGATAAGTACCTTTTGCTTAATTAGAAAGTTATGTTAAAAAAGAAATGCAAATCAAAACCACAATGATGTACCACTTCACACCCTTTAAGATGGCTAAAATGCAAAAGATAATAACAAGTGTTGACAAGGACGTGGAGAAATCAAAACCATCATGCCCTACTGATGAAAATGTAAAATGATGCAGCCACTTAGCAAAATAGTTTGGCAGTTCCTCAAAGAGTTAAGCATAGAGTTATCATGTGACCCAGCAATTCCACTCCATGGTATTGAACCAAGAGAAATAGAGCCAAATGTGCACACAAAAATTCTTACAAATAATGGTGCTATGAATGTACATACAAATGCATTTATAGCACCATTATTTGTAAGAACCAAAAAGCAGGAAAAATCTATAAATTAATAAAGGGATAAATAAATAAATTAATAAATGGATCAACTAAATAGAAAGAATAGCTGTCAACTAATAAATGGATATATTCATTCAAGGGAATATTATTCAGAATAAAAAGAAATGAAGTACTGATATATGCTACAACATGGATGAATCTGGAAAACATTATCTTAAATGAAAAAAGCTAGTCACAAAAAAACTCACATATTATATGATTTCATTTGTATGAAATGTCCAGAATAGGAAAATCTATGAAGACAGAAAATAGATTTGTGGTTTCCTAGGACTGAAAGGATGGGGAGGTTAGAAAATGACAGCTAAGAGTGCACGGTTTTGTGGGGTAATAAAAATATTTTAAAGTTGATTGTGATGATCGACACTCAACTGTCAATACACTAAACGCCAGCGAGTTGTATACTTTAAATGGGTGAATTATATACTATGTGAGGTTTATCTCAATAAAACTGTTTTTTAAAAAAAGGTAGTTAGGATATATTTTTCTTACAAAACTGTAGGCCAAGAACACATTCATTCATAAGTAAGAGACGATCACAAAAATACATAAAATTAAAATAGAAGCACATTAGCTGGCAAATCAATTGCTAGTTAAATCATGAAACGTGTAACTCAGTAACGAGTGATTTCTAAAAGTCCCACATGAAGGGAGAAAACACAAATCCTAGGCAGTTAAATTCCTAGTTGAGTAATGATAAAAAGATAAGTTGCAGAGCTATGAAGATGAATTTTCATAGCTGGGCAGATCTTTCTATATTTATTCCTGACAGAAGATCTGCTCATTAAGCCAAAAAGTAGAAATTATGGTTGAACGATATAATCATTTTTAACCTGTACTCGCATATGAATTTAGCATTTCCTCACCTTAGAACAGTGGTTATGAGTGTGAGATATGCAATTTAAATCAGTTTGGGCTTGAATCCTCTGTAATTTAAAAGCTGCATGACCCAATTTAATGTTCTTCACTTCTCTAGGTTTCAGTCTCAGCATCTCTAAAATAATATGTGCTTTATAAGTGCTATAATAAACAGAAATTCTCTTGGTGTATAATAAGCACTCAATTTACTATTTTTATTATTCCTGCTTTTAAAAAAAATCAGATACAGGCAGCCATAGCTTGAAGCATCTTTCCTTTGGCAATAGATTTCAGGGAAACATACTGAAGCAAGCACAAATGTCTCCTAATGAGACTGAAACTTTAGTATCGAATTGCCATGTGACTCCATCAGTGATGAGTGAGGATAACAATCTAAAAAGCACTCGTTAAGTTGAAAATGATACAGTATCTTATCCAATGGAAAATTATCCCAGTTATTCTGACATTGGAGAATCATGAACCAGGGCTATGAAAACATTTCAATTCTCTGTGGAGTAAGTGAACATTTATACACATTTATTCACTATTTGCTGTGTCTCCTGATCTACTTTAAATTTTAAAATATTTTATTTTACCTTTTTCATGCTTTGGTTTTACCTTAGAAAGTACTGGCTAACTTTTTGCTTCTTTCCGAAGCTTTTGTGTTGGAAGAAAATCTAGGAAAATCTCCAACGTATCCTCAGAAATAACTGATAATGGTGCTTTCAAGTTTTCTGAGATTACTAATAGCAACAATGACACCATCATATTATGTTATTTTAATGAAAAATATATTACTTTCTATATTGCAAAATAGTTGAATATTGGAATATAGAAATAATTATTGTTGCAAAATGAAGAGATCACCTATTTTTAAAAAACATATAACCCTTCTAAACTCAATAAGAGAAAGAACATCTAATAGCATGGCAAGGAGACATTTCAACATAATACAAAGGATTAAGACTGCTAGATCTGACATCAGACTATTGGGATTTAGTTTCTGCTTCTCCTGATTGCTAACTATGATTTTTGGGAAATTACCTACTTATGCATTGATTTTATTAACTGTTAAATATTAATATAGTAATAATAATACCTGCCTTATTTTCTGTTTCTGTTAGAATGTGAAAATTATTTAGAAGAAGGCTTGACAGGTATTAACTGTTCAATAAAGGTGTTGTCAGTTAATATTTTTTAACTACTCAAACCAAGAGGGCAATAAAATACCCAGCTTCCCTTACATTAAGATGTTCCAATTATTTATGACTATGAATTAGAAAATAGCCTTCTTAGAGGAACAGATTATTTTGTACTGATTTTTGCAACCCTAGTATCCCCTCCAGTGCCTGCATGTAGTTGGCAGGTGATAAACCAGTGTGGACCACACCTCCCCAAGACAGGCATGCCTGGATCCCCGAGTTTAACCTCAACTTTGAAGTCTTTGCCGCAGAAGCCCCTTCGCGTGCCACCTAGTTAAAAACAGTTGATCACTCCCACCCTTCTCAGCTCACTATCTATTTTCCTCACATCTCTTAACACTTTCACAAATTTTCTTTTATTTGCTTCCTTATTATTTTTACCCTACTAGGATATAAAGTTCACAGAGCTCATGAGACTTGTTGGTGTTTTAATTTCCATCACATCAGTGCCCAGAACAGTGCCGGAAACATAATAGTTTCTCCACAGATATCTGCCAAATGAAGGAATTTATTTTTGGATGAAGACATAGTGTTATGAAATAGGACAGTAAATTGTAAAGAAGAGATATTTCTTGTTTTTTCATCTTGTTGCATTTTGGGTTTTCTAGAAAGCGAACTTCCGTTTTGAGATGTTTACTAGGGAGTGTCACTTGGATCAATACCTGTGGAAGGAGAGGTGAAATGTGGGGTCGATCAAGGGAGGAACCCACCTATGATTCAGACCAGCAGCCTTGGCCATCTCGGAGTTAATGTGGCTCAACTTCATATTTTTCCTGTGTTAAAACCACATGGCCTTTTCTTCACACCTTTGCCTCAATCAGTCATTGTGTGTGGCCCACCCACAAAATGATGTAACCTTGGCAGCTCACCTCTGCAGCTGAGGTGATCTGAAAGGGCTGACAGCTGAAGGCTGTGGGGCAACTAGTCCTCCTTCCTTACAGAGGGATCTGGGTGGGACGTCACATCACCACACATTCTGTATTTCCCATTCTTTTATACTTTTCACTTATTCATTCAACAAATATCAGTGTGTATTTTCCATGAGCCAAGCACCATCTCAAGTTCCAGAATGTTAACACTGAACAAAACAAAGTCCTTTCCCTCAAGGAGCTAACATTCTAGAAAGGGAAGATAAGCAACAACCAAGCATACACGCATGTGTAATTAGTCAGGAAATAATAAGTGTAATGAGGAAAACCCCTTCAGGACTAAAGCTAGGAAGTGATATGTTAGCTGACATCTGAAGGAAGTGAGGGAGAAAGCCACACTTACACAGAGCGTACTAGGTAGTAGCACCAGCGAGTGAGAAGCCCTAATATATTCAAGCAGCAAGAAGGGGCCAGTGTGGGAGGATTGCAGGCCACAAGGCCAGTGAGGTAATTGGGGGCTGATTTATGAGTTGTATTCTAAAGTTCAGATTTGGAAACAGATTTTTTTTCCAGTAGTTTCCTGAATTTCTGCCCAAAATTTACTCTTTTATCCTGACTAGGGATATTTAGTTTGAGATTTCATGATTCTTCCTATTTATATGCTTTTCCATGGACTTATTCGACTGTTTACAAGCAAGGGGCAAGAAAAGTCTTTGTAACCAATGATTATAATTTTATTTCACAGCTGAAATCTCCCAGATGTTTGCTGTGTTTTCCACTATCCCGAGAGAGGCTTTAGATGCGTCTGCTTGTGGAATTAACATGCTACGTCTCATTTTCCTTTCCTTGGAGGATGTGTTCTTTTGAGAGGTTTTATTTTTAATTACTTTTCCTTTCTATTGTTAGTGTCGGTGATTTGAGATGGATACGACATCTATTTTGGTACACAGTGCTCCATAACATTTGTCACAATAGCAGAAGTACTGCTAGACAAAACTAAAACCAAAAAGGCAATTTCTGCACTCTAATCAGGGGGAAAAATGAGTCATTCCTCCTAGTATTCTTTAGAGAAACCAGGTGGTTTTATCATAAATATTCTACTTAAACATATGTAAGTCATTATGCATCACAAAGGAGACAGGCAAACAAGATCAAAGTTCAAATCTTCAACTGGTATCAATCAAGAGAAGCAAGGACAGAAGATGGGGGTGGGATCAGGTATTCTCAAGGCCCAGAGGAAGCTAATTCACTGAATTGCAGCATCAAACACCTTGTCCCCAAAGCTCACTGCAGCACAACCCAGAGCAAACTTAAGCCAACTTCAGTTGGAGAAACTTCTCCAGCATCTGAGTTCACAACTGCATGCTCAATTTGTCCTGAGAGTCCTCAGAAGGATGGTTCTAAGAGAAATGGTGACTCCTTCTCATGCTTTGCTTGGGGCCTCAGAATTTACACCTATGCCAAAAGAAGTTTAGAATTACTCTCATTCAGCCAGAGATAAGGGAAATAATAGAAAATGAGGGGAAATGTTGCACAGGGTTGAACAGAAATTAAAAACTAGAGAATGATTTCTTACCAACCACATATATTCTTTTCCTCCCTGAAAGTAGGTGAAGAGTGCACTGTAATACTATGCCCTCTCATCTCCCTTTCATAACGGGAAAGACAGAAAACTGATCTTCCTTTGAGAGATGAACAAACTCTGTCTGATACACCCTCAATGGCCCTGATATGAGTTGGAGAATAGTCAGGGTCTACATAAAGGCAGCAAATTCTTCAGCAGGTGCCTTGCGAATAGCCTGCCAGCAGCTGACATTTGACATACTATCTTTGCTTTTCTACCAGAAAGAAGAATATAGAATTGAAATAACATTCCTTATTCATCCACAGCCAAGAAATGAATGACAGGGACCAAAGAGCCTTACAAGGCACACAAATTAAATTAAAAGCTTGGAGCCTTTAGCAAAGACAACAGTAAAATGGGGTTTCAGAAGTCCCAGATTTTTATTTCTCTTGTTTTTCATGTGTGCCTTCCTTTTTTAACTTTGCATCTACCTCTGACTCTTAAATCACAGCCACCCCCTTTTTTTTTCCTCTGGTCTTCTATGTTAGATAGGATGCTAACAGGATGGTACAAAGAAATGAGACACTGATATTGCCTGGAGAGTTAAGATGAACTTTATAGGAATGTAGGGCACAAAGTTGAAGTGAACTTGATAGATGGAAAGCAAATGGATATTCCAATCAGAAGTAAAAAAACAAGAGCATGCAGTACACACCAAATAGTTTTTGCTGGGAACAGTGGGAAACTGTGCCTGTGGCAGAGGTTAGGAGATGGTGAAAAAGGAGGGGTTGTGGTGGGCTAGGATAGCTGCTAGGAGCCTTAGTAGAGATAATAACTTTCTTTACATGTCATGCACTCCTGCTCTGTAAATTCCTGCCTCCTCCCCATGACTACAATGTAACTCCATTCCTTAGTCCCAGTTGAAAGGTCCAGTCATTTTCTCCTGTTCTGAGATAGACTGAGTTCTTATGCTGATGGGGATGAAGTTTTGGATGAGGATGAAGAAGAAATAAAGAATCTTCTTTTGGTTCCTGGACCATAAAATATAAAATTCATATATCATCAAGAGTTCTTTGCAAACAACAGAATGGTTCCATTAAGCAACTATACATATATATATATATATATATATATATATATATATATATATATAGCAACTTTATATATATATATATTATTAGGATACTGAGAACATAACAGAATCATAAGAATATATGAACAAACTTAGGGAAACAGAAGAATCTGACTCTTTGGATCTAGTATCAAGATCTCAGGGACCATCTCCTTAGAGTGCTGCAGTTGAAATGCTCAGATCCAATCACTTTCCTTTTTCATTTGCCTTCCCTTGAGATACAAATTTCCACATGGAAATTGTGATTGACCTAGTGTAAATCATATATCAACTTCTTTGGGGTGGGATTAGGGTTGAGGAGGGAGAGATAATCCTGTGACTGCCATCCCAGCAAAACCAGTGCTAATGGGAGAAGGTCAGACATGCCCCCAAAAGAAGGGATACCCAGAAGACCAAAACCAGATGGATCAATTATAATTTGGGACAGGACGTTCATGTTTTCTATCATGATAACAAAAAATATGATGAGGTACAATGGCTCAGGCCTGTTATCCCAGCACTTTGAGAGGCTGAGGCGGGGTGGGCGGGATTGCTTGAGTCCAGGAGTTCGAGACCAGCCTGGACAACTTGGTGAAACCCTATCTCTACAAAAAGTACAAAAATTAGCCAGGTGTCGTGGGTTGTGCCTGTAGTCTTGGCTACTCAGGAGGCTGAGGCAGGAGGATCACTTGAATCCAGGAGGTGGAGGTTGCAGTGAGCTGAGATAGCACTACTGTACTCCAGCCTGGATGACAGAGTGAGACTCTGCTTAAAAAAAAAAAAAAAAAAATTTGCAGAAGAAAAAGGAAGCTGGGAGGGGGTGGGGAGTAAGGAAGAGAGAGAAAATAAGTAATTAGAAATGTCAGCAATCTCAGATGTCAGGTTTGCAAACCAAGGAACTCAACAAATACACCATAAAAATCAATAGCAAGCTCCTATGAGTAACTACTATGTGCTAGACACCATTATAAGTGTTGCAGATATAAATCTTATTTAATAGTCTCAACAATCCAGTGAGGCATGTCAGGTGTTCCCAACCCTTTTTAAGCCTTAGAATTATCTGAGGAGGTTTTTAATAATGGCAAATAAGGGGGTAAGCTCCAAGCATCACTGTTGTTTAAAAGCTCTTCATTTGATTCCAAATGTGAAATGGGTTAATAATCAGTGAAGGGCCAGGCACGATGGCTCACGTCTGTAATCCCAGCACTTTGGGAGGCCAAAGTGGGCAGATCACGAGTTCAAGAGATTGAGACTATCCTGGCCAACATGGTGAAACCCTGTCTCTAATAAAAATACAAAAAATTAGCTGGGCATGATGGCACGCGCTGTGGTCCCAGCCACTCGGAGGCTGAGGTAGGAGAATCGCTTGAACCCAGAGGTGGAGGTTGCAGTGAGCCGAGATTGTGCCACTGCACTCCAGCCTGGCGACAGAGCGAAACTCCGTCAAAAAAAAAAAAAAAGAAAGAAAGAAAGAAAGAAAGAAAAGAAAAGAAATAATCAGTGAAGTAGGCATGATCAACACCTCCGTTTTTGAAGAGAAAAACTCAGCTCAGAGAGGTTAACTAGCTCAATAATTACATGATAAAGCCAGTCTGGCTCTAAAATTTGAGTTCATACACTATGTGGTGGCAAAAGCATCCTCTGGCTTAAACATAAATGGATTCAAAGCCTTATGCTCCACTTAGTAAGTATTTGGTCTTGAGCAAATAATTTAACCCCTAATTACTCAGTTATAAAGTGGGCATAATAGTAACTACCTCACTGTGCTTGTGTGAGGATTCCAGAAAATCAGATGCATGTAACATATAAGGTGCTCAGTAAATGGCAGTTACTATTCCTTATACTGAGATATCAGTATTATTAACAAGCTCTCAGGTGGATACAGAAAACCTCCCTCTTGCCAGGATTTGCTTATTTCCTCCCTGCTGTGAGCTGCTGCCTTTTTCATTGCACATAAACACTGACTTAGCAGAATATAATATTATATATAATTCAGGTCTACTTACTCTAACCTGAGACCTTGAGCTGTTTTCATTTCTAATATATATGTATTAAGTTGAAATCATTATATTCAGAACAGGATTTTAGGCAAAGTCTGGAACTTTAGATGAAATCTGCAACTCATCCTATGGAAAGTGTCTTCTGAAAAAAGACGTGTTATACGACACATGTGCTACATTATCCACTGATGTAATTGGCATTCACTTGTTTTTGTTGGTTTCAGTCTGACCTTTCCTAAAACTTCTCTCTTTCATTTCCATTACTTTATTTGTGAGAAAATGTGGTCTGACGGTTACACCTGCAGGCAAGAAATGCCGTAATTCTAATTCCATAGTCTAATCCCAATTGACTCTCACTGGGGTCCTTGAAAATTAACAATTAATAATTCTAAGATTTGTACCTACAGAGTAAATCAAATTATATAGTAAACCTGGTAACATTTTGAGAAATAAAGCATTAACATATGAAGATTACAAATGAATAAAATGTTTATATTTGCTTTGAGCACCATATTTCCGAAATGACAGCAATATCTTTAAACAACGCTATTCTGAAAGGACTGTCTAGTCTTCCTGTCAATAAAGGAAGCTCAAGAGAAGAAAAGTCTTTGCTCAGTACGAAAAAATTCTGCTCAAGGTGTATATGGGAATAGAGATGTGCAATATACATGGCTTACCATATACAGTGAGAGCAGTTGTAAGGTAGAGCAGGGTATATGAAGATATCCAACACTAGTCTCAATTAAACTAAAGTACTGATTCATTGAGTAGTGGGAGTATTTTTAACTATGGTGTCTTGTATAGTTTCAGTAAAGTTTAGGAAAAATTGAATAGTGAAAATGATGACTTTGAAAAATCGAATAGTGAATTATTGACTTTGGAGGCAATATAAAAATATAACCATACATGTTGCTATTCCAATATCACATTTCTGCAGTTGCTAGATGCATAGACATTACTGTTCACATGGCAGATAAGGACGAAAAGTGAAAAAAGTAGCCATCAATGTATTTCAAATATGTCAACAATTAAAGTTTATTATCTCAATTCAAGATGCCACTGTCAATGGTTCAAAACAGTATTTGAGGAACCCATTAAAATTAATTCCTTTACATCATTCTTAATATTTAGCATATTATCTTCAGTTTTCAGTAGAGCAAGAGAACAATTTTAAATGTTTTCACCTAATACATTTATGCTTTATAAAACAAAGTAGTGTGAAATAACTTTAATATTATTTGTATTTCTTTACTAAAGGCATTACATTAATAAACGTACCAAATAATTGTTTTTTTGCTTTCATTCATTAAAGCGAAATTACATGTTATTTTAAAAATGTAAGTGTTAAGCCTTCCCTTCCATCCATTCTCCTTTCCCCATAATGCAACTCAGATTGCCTCAAGGACATGCTGTAGCTTTGTAAAGTAATGTTTTGCTGAAACAGAAGACAATGATTCAAGCATAGATTAAATTTCACTCTATAATCTTCAGGACATTTTAAAAATAGAAACTTGTTTGGAAAGTAGTAGTTTGGTGTTTACTGAACCTCAAACTTTCAGAAGGAATTTTTGATCTCTTATTCCCTCTCATAAATCTCTCAGCAACAAACCATATTTCAGTAACATTAAAAAAAAAAAGATCACAACTCTCCCTTTTACTGTACAAAGAATTTTCTCTCTGCTAGACCTTTTTAAAAGGGTATCTCATCTAAAACTCCATAATATAAGTATCTTCCTGGAGTTAATTATCATAATGCTTTCATCTTTAGGACAAGCGAATGTAGGAAATAAGACACAAAATTTAAAAAGGAAAAGGAAAAAATTTTAAGATGATTTCCTGGGAGTTTCATTTCTAAACTTAATTGATACTTGAAAATAATTTCCTATTCATCTTCGTTGTGATTTGTTTTGAGACTGTATGAAAGGTTAACTAATTTTTTTCACTTCTTTTCCTCCCATGAATCTGAGTTTTCCTTTGCAGAGCTGATTAAATACACTTGAAGGCTACTGCGATATTTTTCTGATAATCTTGGGGAAAAGCAAAATAAAACCAAAAAATCATGTAAACTATATTATACAAATAATAAAAAGCAATTCACTGTATGTGTTATACTGAAAAATGATTTCTATAACTTTTGTTCCTTGCCCCATTGCCGTTTGAGCAACTCTGCTCCTTTCTTTCCTCTCAAACGGAGCAAGTCATCACATAGCCCCCTCACGCTCACTACAGCAACCTCTGGAAACACTGCCAGCGGCACCCGCAGAGCAAATGCAGCACTCCTGAGCGAGGACCACAGGGCAAGAATTGTTTTTAATGTGGGTGTACATTAGTCTCGTTACTTTTGAGTCAAATAAATATAGGAAATTAAATTATGACTTACATAAGAAACAGGAACTTTTTAAAAGTTTTTCTTTCTTTTTTTATTTGGTTGCCTTCATAAGTGGTTAAGAAATAATACTGAATTACACACTTGCATCATTTTGGGGAATTCCACTTATGATGTTTTTGAGGAATTTGCAGCCATTAGTTAAGAATTTCATTTATACTTTCATGGTTAAAAACAACTAAAAGTTAGGTATTCAGATAATAAATTGAAATCACTTGGAATCAACTACTTGTTCTGTGAAGACCATTATTCTTCAAAAGACATTTTATGTATCTGTTATATTGAAATAACAGCGAGGTGTTATTCAATTCATACTTGAAAATAATTTACTATTCATCTTCTTTGTGATTTTTTTAGGTATATTATTTTAAAAAGTAGACTAATAAATTAATTAAACATTGCATTCTCAGGTTGTCTCACAAGTGTAAGAGTCCAAAACATCCCTAAAATAAAAATCAATTTACACATTTTAAAAGTGGTATTGTCCTAGTTCACCATTTAAAATATGCTGTGTGTCATGGTTTATATCTTACCAATTGCCATTTTTATAATTTATCAGTGTCAATATGTCCATTCCACAAAAGTATCACATGAAAGATATATTTCTTGGGCCAGTGTATATTTGGCCCTAATTTTTTTACAATGAGAGGAAGTGCATAGGTTTTGCATGAATATACATGGGACAAATGAAACAGATCTGTGATGAAGCAAATTGCTTGCATGTGTGGCTTTATCTTTATAGCCAAGTGGCTTACTCAGTCAAGCATGTAAGCTGAACTTGACTTCTGCTCTAGAAATTATCCCAACCTCTGCCATACTGCCCACTATACCTCTCAACTCTGCTAGAACAACTTCACTCTGCACACTTCACTGTGGCAGATACTGTGCTACACTGTGTTCTAGACACTGCAGGTACCAAGGACATACCCAGAGGGCTCACAGGGCAGCAGGCACAAGTAGTTACAAAATAAAATAGAGGAAAGCATAATTTATAAAGTTCATGGGGATTCAAAGACCACAGAGATTCTGCACCAATTTAAGGGGGCAAAGGGGTAATAAGAATTTCTTGGAGGACTCTTTTCAATAATATGGAGGATTCCAAATGGTGAAGATAGTGGAGAAGTTGAAACGCCAGAAAACCCAGGAAAAGGAGGTAGGGAGGAAGACTTTAATGGTAGGCTAGGGATAAGCAATAGGATTAGCGATGTGTTCTACCTTCATTTCTCAAGCAAGACTTGAGCCAATTAACCATGAGCAAGACGGCTTTGCCATGGTAAGAAGCACTTGTTAACAATTAAAAATGAAAATCTCTTTCATATGACTGGATACAGCTCTTTAACTCAGTTTAATGGAGCATTCAATGTCAATATAATTTGATAATATTACTTAGGACTGGTTTTTATTGCTTTATATATTTTAAAACTGAACATTTTCTTTCTATATATGCAATAATTTAGCGTGTAAACTAATTGGGGAAACAATATTCCAATTGGCCATTTTGGTTTATTCATGAAATGAACATGAGTGGTGTCTGTACTCTACCAAATAATTTGTTTATTCAGAGTAATACATTTCTGGAAACTTTATAGACCCCAATCCCAATTTCTCATCATTTTCATTTTTCTATTAGCATTTTTTGTGTTATTAGGAATCAAAACTAATCCATAAATAATAATGCTTCATAGGAATAGTATTTCATGTGTGTGATTCCTCTGGTCTGAAATGTATTGAGATTATATCTGAACCTATGTCTACTTTGTTTACTCAAGAGAAGGAGTGAATTTTATAATATCTTTTGATTTGATGTTTTCTACAGATTATACCATCATATCACCATTCTTATTATTTATCAGAAAACAGTGGTCATCCAGGTAAAATATTTTGCCCTCAAGCTAGTAAATGGCATGGCCATTATTCAGATATAGGCCTATTAAATTCCAAGCTACATATTATTTCCACTATATTACAATGTCTTTCTGAAAGAAAAACTATAAGTAAGAACTCACATGCAAAATTGCAGTGTTTTGTTTACATATAGACAAACAAAATTATTTCTGGGATTCACTTATCATTGGTGTTTGTTTATCTTTTTAGGTTGGACATAGTGAAATTTTAAGGTCTTAAACAGGCATTGCCTATTTCATAAAAGAAAGTAGTTAACAGATATTCACTCAGATCATATGTATCCTGAAATTGGTAAGGCACTAAATATTTCACATCAACAGGGATAAAAGCTCAGCAGTGTTTGGGTTTGGAACATCCAACATTTTTTTCCCAAATCTGAAATTCATTTTGCCAAGGAATTTTTCCCTTAATTTAAAAACCATGTTTTGTGTAAAAGATAATAGAGAAATAAAATTCAAATATTTCTGATTCATTTATGGTCAGGCTCATATATACAAAAGTATCTCAAGCACTAAATAAAGCATTTGGATTTTTTAAACAAATACAATGTTTAATAGAGTGGGGTGTAAATTTATTCAATATTAAAGAACTTAGGGTTAATTTAAAACCCAGGAACTATAGATAACATATGTCACACAGAAGTAAGGAAGAAGGGGAGGAAGAAAAGCTGGAGTGAAAGGATAGAGAGAGGAAGGAAAAGGGACGGGGAAAGGATAAAACGAAGAAAAGAAAAAGAGAGATGGAAGATAATTATGTCTCTGTTATTTTCATACTGCTTTATGATTTTAAATATACTTTCATACGTATTACTTCATATTTCCTCTACTTTTCAGGTATACTACTTCATATTTCTTAACAACTTCGAGTGTGATGTCACAATTTCCATTTTATAGCTAACTGAAGAGCTGCAGATTGTTTATATGAACAGCTTAAGGTCACACAGGGAGTTGAAAGACAGCTCCCTTAAAATCTTTCTGAAACAATTTGGGCTATAAATGGTAGTGCAGCTGTGATTTTAATCAAATCTTCTTAAGCAAGGGCAGAGCTGTACCTTTTGCACAGTGGTTCTCAACTTGAGTGTGCCTCAGACTAACCTGGAGGCCTTGTTAAAACACAAATTGCTAAGCCCCATCCCCAGAGGCTCTGACTCAGGAGGCCCAGAATGAGGCCCAAGAACTTACACCTCTCTCAAGTCCTCGGGTGAGACTGATGCTGCTAGTCAGGAGACCGCCTTTGGAAACCGCCAATTTTGCCAACCTTCTGGAGCTTTGGCCTCTGTGTAGGGGTGAGCCACTGGGATGCGATGTGAGCCGCTACTGCTCGCATCATACGTGAGCTAAGACTAGAAATAGGAGCTTAAATTTAGAATAAAATCTGATTTTTTTTCTCCCTCAGTTTTAGACTTTACACCAGGAAGAGTTCCTTTTAAAATTGGCCTTGGTGGCAGAGGTCAGAACATACACAATTCAACAACAACTTGCACCACCCACCTCCAATTCCCTGCTCTACAGGACCATCCTGACTTCCACAGTGACCCGAGCACTGGCATTCCAAGGACTCAAATGACCACCTTCCTCACCCTTCAATAAAGCTGCCTGGAATTCTTCTAAGTAACACTTATTCCTACACATTAGGGATTTTTCACCTCACGTTTCCCTTGCCCAAGAGCAAAAAGCTCAGGGAATGATTGGCTTTTCAAGCTAAAGAGTGGGAGAGCCTGGGGCGGTTGAAGACAGTCTGGGTAGCATTTGAGGGGAGGAGAAATGCAAGTCCAGAGGTGGGGCTGCGGGGCAGGAGGGAGTGGATAGCCAGAGTAATAGGGCTACGGTGTTTGGAAGATGTGGGAGAAACATTCTGGAAAGACAGAGGGGAGGCACAAAGACAAAGGTGGCTTGCTTGCTCCAACAGCTGAGTTTACCCTGACAGGCTTCTGTGTTCACAGTGCCACCCTACCCTCCCAGCCCTAGAGGTGAACCGGTTGATGTGTCAATCTTGAGTAGGTCAGATTAATTTTTTTCAGGGCAAAAGAAAACACTGAAAAAAAGAGCTTAGCTAATGTTTCCAGGGCACCTTGAGAAAAGTATAATCTATAGGAAATAAGAGTATTGATAATATTAGACCCTAAATAATACTAAAACCATTTGAGTAAAAACAATGATAAGACTTTGGGGCTGCAGGACTATGTCTCTGAGTTTGGGGCCTGTTCAAGAAGTCTTGCAAGAAAGGAGAGCCAGTTTTACCTTTAGAAAAGCTCCTGTACTATTTTCTTAGTTTGTAACTTTAACAGACAAAAGTTCAAGTTCTTCATCCCGAGTCGGGGTGATGTGAGGAAACTGTGACTGTGAATCTCACTGTCATTTATTTTTCTTCAGTATCTCTCAGTGAAGAAAGTATTTGGATGAATGACAGAAAGCATCCTGAACTGTGCACCTGCAAAAGATATTTCACACATTCCTTTTTGGACATTTTGTTATTTTCCTCTAAGCCGATAGCCTTTCCATCTTGTGCAGGAAAGATCATTAAGTATTTCATAGGCATAAACATTTCATGTTCAAAACTTTTGGTACTTCAGTTGTAATATTGTTATTGTACTACATAAATCTAAAATAAAACCAGCTTCTCTGCCCAGTACCTATCAGCTGCAATTTAGGGGAAGTGCCTTTATATTTATACCCTACAGGCCCAATCAGGTAGAAAGAGAATTATTCTTTATCTTGTCTAATGTCCCCAAATCTCCCAGGTCCCAAGTCACAGAAAGGCAATGTGGTAGCATTCTTCTGGGGACTCAGCAGATATATCCTCAAAGTACTTTTGTCAAATACATTATTCCAATCAATGTGAATCCTAAAATGTTATTATTAATAGTATAGTTATATGTTGTCAATTTTTTTTTGGATTATGAATCATTTTTGTAAGTAATATGTCATTTGATTATCTCAAAAATTCTATCAAGTTATCCCATTTTGTGGGTCAAAGAACTAAGGTTCAGGAACATGAAGGGACTTGCTTCAATTAATTGGTCAGGATGTGATGGCGGGGAGATTTGGGGAGGCTCCAGGGTCCAAGGTTGAGCCTTTGTGCTATTCTATGTCACTTGGCTTCTGGCAGAGCGCAGATCTTAGATGTTTAGCTCTTCAGTCACAGGATGGAGAGGAGGGAAAGTCAGAAGCACGGAGGCGGTCCTGTTGTGTAGCACTGATTTTCAGAATCTTCCCCCACCACTTCATCTTCCTCCTTGTTCTTTTCCTGACCAAGCCTTAATTGACCAGTTTTACTTCTAGTTAAGGACCAATTCCTTCTGGCCCAGTGCTACGAGGACATTAGCAATCCCACTCCTTCACGAAGCTGATTGTGAGTCATGCCAGTTCCTCCTCCAGGCAGAACCAGGTGTGGGCACTCTTTCTGAGCTCCGCATCGAACATGGGGACCTGTGATGCAGTGTTTTCAGCTCCCACTGGAGAGATGCAGAGAGGGCGATTTATCAGTGACAGTCAAAAAAGCTGGTTCTGCTTCTTTCTAGAGACAGATGCAGGGGCCTAAATGTTGTTATTAATCATTCATAAACAGTTCTGTGTTCAAAATAGCAGTGTTTAAATATTTCAGAACAGGTCCAGCCTCATAAAAAGTGGGTTATGAGCTGTCATGATAACATTTCATCTCCTTCACCATGCTGTGGCCGAGAGAAATAAGCTGTCACTGCCACTTGCATCCCTGACCCTCCAACATGCCAGGGCACAGCAGCCAATGGAGTGTGCTGGCAGCAAGGCAGGAGGGAGAAAGGCAGGACTACTCCATCAAGATACCACCATGAACCAAAAGGGCAATTTTCCCATATTTAGCCTGCCTATTTGGGTTAACTATCAACCAAAGACCTTTGTTTTTAAACAGAACATTTTTTCTCTTTCACATTTGATAAATAAAAGCCTTAGACTGAAATTCTTTCTGATTTTACTGCTTCCTTTAAGTTTTACCTCATGACATTTTGGATAGACTGAATGAAATCATAGTTTATTTCCCTCCCTATTCCGGTGCCTACCCTGCCCCCCACCTTTCCCACTTTCCCAGTTCTCTGAACCTGTCTGATTTAACTGTTTAGGGAAGATGGTATTAACCTAATACCATCTGAGGAACACCTGCCTGCATTATCACTACTTTACTCTGAGTTAGAAGCCCCGTGCCTTTTTCAATAACAAGAAGAGGGAGAAACCATTGTGAAACACACTACTCAGAAAGGACAGTTTAGGCTCATGATAGGAAAGGAGTCTGCAGCAAACAACAACAGTAAAAAAACAAGAATGAATTTCAAAGAGTGTGGTATCTGGAAAGTAAACTAAATGCCATTTGAAAGTCAAGTCTTACACTTGTGTTTTAATCTCCCTCTGTTCTTACACAGCTTCATAGCTGTGAAAAATAGTCAATAATATTTGTATTTGCTTCTCTATTCATTTTTTTCTCTCCAGCTGATGATAATCTGGCTTTCCTCACTAATGCCAGTGCAAGTGAAATATTAAAATAACCACTAATCTGGCGCTAAAATAGCAAGTGGACTCTGTTGCTCTGGGAGTAACCCCAACACTGTCCTAGTTTGATGGTGATGCTTTGGTAGTTAATCAGTATTTCCCAAGGGAAAAAAGTAGGATGCTAATGTAATCTTCAGTTCCACACATGCATTAGAATCAATTCCAGGCATGTGCAGGTTGTCATTCTTACTGGGTGTCTTTGCTAGGCGTGGACAGTGAGAGAAATTTTCGGTTTATTAGAGAGAATCCAATCCTCAGCTGGCCAAATAATGACAAGACTGCTTTGGGAAATGTAAAAGTAAGAGGCAGTCTAGGAGAGGGATTCCTAGAAAACCAGAAAAAATCTTGAGATAAACATCTTGAATTTCTCTATAGGTGAGACCTCTGGCATTTCTGAAAGAAGCTGAGGGTTCAACCAATACTATTAACTAAGAAAATGAAATGAGGACACTATTAAGAACTAGGAAGAAACAGGGAGACTCACATGTCTAACTGGACCCGTTTATATTTGACATGTAGAGTCTATAGTAAGACTTCTGATTTTGAGGAATTCTTAACAAATTTTCTATAAAAACACCAAAATTCTAAAGCTAGGAGCCAGGTTTCTTGCACACTTTTCATAAATAATCTTTTAATTATTATTATTATTTAGTTTTTGATTTGGAAAAGAAAAATGTCATTCTACCTTTAGGCAGTTGGCTCAAAATGCTCAGCTCTGAGAAGAGGAGGAAAAGAAATGAAGATTTAGAGATTTTAGAGACAGAAGGATTTCTCTTAATAATATTCTTCCTCATTGGAACCTTTTTGGCCATTACAACTGTTATATTATGGTTTTGTATGTATCCATTTCAGGTTATGCCCCTCCATCATCTGATCATCTTTTCCTTAAGAGCAGAGATTGTGCCTTATTCATTATATGCCCTTTAAAGCACTTAGCAGTAGTTTCCAGTAAGTGTTTAATGAATATACATAATCTTTGCCCAAATGCTCTAGAGAAAAAAAAGAGCCTGGGGCATAATATTATGTGTTAGTACTTCATTGGGGAGTGCATTCTCAGGGAAGAAGGAATACAGATAAAGGGGAGAGAGGCAGGGAAGGGGAGAGAATAAATACAAAGGGTGCATGACCTAGCTGGCCACTGCTTGAAATCAAGCATCACTAATTGTTTGATCTTATGGAATTGTCTTTAGAGCGAACATGTGGATAAAACATCTCAGGACAGCCCTTCCAGGGAAAAGAAAGAAGATGAATTTTTTAAATATCTCCTGTCTCTCATTTGGCAAAGATTTGCCACATACATAGCTCCCCTGCACTTTCAAGTTGCGTATGCCCAAGCCCTGAGTATGCCTGTAGCCCTTCTACCCGAAACAGGGGTTCTGTTAACCTGCAGCAACAGGTAGACACGAAGTTGATTGGACCACTATCATAGCATCAACTGGGACAGAACAAGTGGACAAGGACCTGGAAGACATGTGAGACCGAGAGAATCTCAGGTGGGGCTGAAGAGGTATCTGATACTTTGCTCACAAATTTGCTAGAGCTCTCAGACTAAGGACTGCCTGAAAAAGCAAGATTCCATAAAACTATCTTTGAGGTTTACTGGGACAAATGTCACTTGACAGTACCTGTGCTATATGGTTCAGGTACTGTCTTGGAACATTTTTTTAATGACAAATTTTCTTAACATTCAGTACAATGCCATTTACACTCCATATGAACCATATTTGCTGTGACATATATGTACCAAAAAATAATGCAACATAGTCCTGACGTCAAGTTTATCAACTGAACATCATATAGTGGAACATACTGCTAATAGTACAAACTCTCATTCCTCCTTGAGAGTTTCCAATAGTGAAAAATCCAAGAGAATTTTTACATAAACACAGATAAGCATGGTGGGTCACCACATTTCTTCCATACAGATAAATACAATCCAAAACTTATCACGTCAGCTTCTACTCTGATCCTGAGAGGAGATGAAGATGCTTGGATAAGAGAGAATTGTTTTTAAATTGTTCACATTCAAAGGGGTGGATAAACACCCATACAGTTGTATTGGAGTACTAGAGTTACTATACTGTGAATACAAATCCACTGAAGAGAGTGGTTACCTAGGTCCGGGAAAATGCAGGAAAGTTTCAAAAAGAGGCTTCATTTAGGTGAGGCTTTAAAGAATAAAGAAATTCTCTAGGAGGCAGAGAAAGGGAATGGCATTCTAGACATAAACAACAGCAAGAGAGAAAGGCTCCTTTCCAGTAAACATAGTACTTACTGAACTAAGAAACATCTACTCATCTACGAACTTTGTATGCATATGGTGTTAGGGACTTAAGAGTTTCTCTCATCCAAACCCAGGACTTGAATGTGAATTTGAATTAGAATGAGGAGAAAAGATCGGTCCAAAGAAGCATTAGAATAAAAGCCAGAGAGGGTACTGGTACTCAAGTCCCCAGGCACATCCAATGACAATGACAGAAACTCTCCTTTTACATCTCTGCTGGCTCTTGGGTGATCAAGCCCCATTACCGTTGTCTAGTTTCCCAGTAGGACCTCAGTTGTTAACATTGCGTTAAGTGATAGGGGACGGTCGTGAGCAAAGTGAAGGCATGGAGAGTTTCAGAAAATCCTGACCGGGGATGAAAATTTCCCTGGGTTCTACCTACCCACACGCCTTAACTAATTGAGCACAACCTTTGTGCTAGGGTCCATTATCTCTGGTGATTATTTTTATATATTATATGGTAATTTCTAAAAAGCATAAACATTTTAAAAGATTTTCGTTTTTTCTGCCTTTTTGCAAACTAGTAAAAATGCATTGCCTTTTTCTTTTTTAGTTTTGAGACAGAGTCTGGCTTTGTCGCCAGGCTGGAGTGCAGTGGCGCGATCTCTGCTCACTGCAACCTCTGCCTCCCGGGTTCAAGCAATTCTCCTGCCTCAGCCTCCCGAGTAGCTGGGATTACAGGCGCACACCACCATGCCCAGCTAATTTTTTTTGTATTTTTAGTAGAGGCGGGGTTTTTCACCATGTTGGCCAGGATGATCTCTATCTCCTGACCTCGTGATCCGCCCACCTAGGCCTCCCAAAGTGCTGGGATTACAGGAGTGAGCCACCACGCCAGGCTTCCTTTTTCTGAATTTTGTTTTTGACGATTGATTTATATATATACTTATTTAAAAAATTTTAGAACACGATTAACGTTTTCTTCGATTCAATAATCCTCTAAAGTAGCATGGTAAACAGAAAGAGGGAAAATTTTATTTCAGGAAATTCTACAAAAAATGAGGAGTGTATTTTTAAAAAGTGTTAACTTATATATTGCCTTCTCCATTTAAAAAATTCTGATTACCTTAAGAAAAACTGTATACAACTTTTTAGATAAAAATAATATATTATGCAACCTCTATTTTTTTTTTTGAGGGTGGCGTTGGAATCCTTAAATAGGTTGCATTTTACTTTTAATTGACTTCTGAACACTCATGTGCTGTGCTGGCAATATTTACTAAAGATTAATATTTTATCTTTTATTAGCTTAGAAATGTCATAATGTTGAAGCTCCACAGCTAAATTTCTATGGTGAATATCAACTACTTTTGGAACATATTGTTTACCTATTCTATCAAGTGTCAAAAATTTTGCTCAAGAAAGAAATGCAATTTCCTGGACTATGAACCAACTTTTGGTGCATAGACACATATCTAATATACTTAATGTTACATCCTGCAGTACTTGCATATCAACGTATTAACAAAAACCCAGAATGCTCCTTTAACTATTTACATACATTTCACAACTTCCCTTTTGATTCAGAATTGCTTCACCTATAATTTTTGTGCTTTCCAGAGCATTACAACAATGTGATACAATGGGGGTTGTTGTGAAAACCACTGATCATTTCACCTACTCCAAAATGCAGGGGCAGCTTGCTTGCTTGCTTAAGTGTCTCAGGCAGATGGATCATATTAACGTCTGTGCACTACAGCTTGCCCTGGCTACCAGGGTGTTTCTGGATGCAGTTCAAAGCGTTGACTTTGATCTATGAAGCTGTATACATTTTAGGCCAGGAACTATTTATCCTAAAATCACCCATAGTGGGCAAGATGAAACAGGGAACCATTGTTGAAGCTGCCAGCATCAAAATTTAAAGTGAGTAGCTTTCTCAGTAATGTCCACCAAGTTGCCATTACCTGAGGAATTCAACTGCACTTTTACTATCCTCTTAACTGTATAGTCTAATGTGGAAGATAAAAGTATAACTTTCATATAGCATAATATCTCATGTATTATGACTAAATAAAGTTAAATACTTTGGTATATTTAATTTACATGTTAATATCTTACATATCCTCATTAAAGTATGTAACTTTTTTTAAAGAAATGGAACATCTTAATTTCAGATAAAGTTTTATATGCATAAGGACTTATCACTATTAATGTAGATCCTCAAAATTAAAAAAAATGAAATAATCCATAGTTTTTTAAAAAAGGAAAAGTGATTGAATGTAAATAAGCCAAAAGAACAAAAATAATTAAAATCACCCATCATTCTACTAATGCAGGGCAAGTAAGCCCCCAAACTGGGGCTTAGCCCAGGAGGGTTCTTGACTTCACCCAGGAAAGAATTCAAGCGTAAGCTGGTGGGGTTAGGCAGCAACTTTTATTGAAGCAGCAGCAGAGGCGTTATTCCTTGCAAAGCAGGGATACCCCATAAACAGTGTACCCAGAGCAGTGGCTCAGAGGCAGTTCTGCAGTCATATTTATACTCACTTTTAATTATGTACAAATTAAGGGGCAGGTTATGCAGAAATTTCTAAAGATAGGGTGGTAACTTCTGGGCCATCAGGTTATTGCCATGGAAAGGGATGGCAACTTCCAGGTGTTGCCATGGCAATGGTAAACTGACATGGACCTAGTGGGCATATCTTATGGGGAGGTGCTTTTGCTTCCTCCCTGTTTGAGCTACTCTTCAATCTGGTCTAGAGCCTGAGTCTTGCCTTCTACCTCACTACCACCCAGATTTTGTACAAGGTTTATAATGGCTTTGAATTCAGCAAAAGGCTAAATCTACCATTAACCAAGTGAAGAGACATTCATTTAGCTCCTTATTTATTCATTTATTTATTAACTAAAGCAGTGCTACAGACTGAGTTAAAAAGACAAATGAGACTTGGAACCTAGTCTAAATTAAGAGAAATCATGTCAATAATTAATTACAATATACATACTATAGTGTTGTAATAGTAACAGTTGAGGAATATTTAAACGAGTGTAGTGGCCCAGATGACTTAGTAACTAACTCAGTTAGAGGCAGTGAAAGTAAGATTTAAGGAAACTTAAGCTAGATCTTGAGGAATGAATTCAACCGTATCAGACAGACCTAGGGAGAAGAAAGAGGAAAAGCACTAACTCTGGTACTAAGGTCTGGATTTAAATTGTAGGCTCTACCTGACACCTGTTATCTAAATGATCTGCAAGTTACTCAATTACTCTGTGCTTCCGGTTCCTCCTTTCTAAAAAATAAGGATAATACTTACTTCAAATAGTAGCTTGGGGGTTACATGAATTCATCTACCTAAAGTACTTAGAACAGCATTAGCTACTGTTATAGACATGTGAAACATCAGGACACATTTCAGAAACTGTAATTATTTGGGCCCTTGAGTACAGAGAGAGCTGGGGATTTGTAGAAAATGAGGCTAGAGGATAAGTACGGGTCAGATAATGAACAAGCTTAATTACTTGCAATGATAAGGAGTTCGGACTTTATCCTCAAGGCAAAGGAGAGCCAACTGAAATCTATAAAACAGAGGGGTAATGTAATACAATTTTTGTATAAGCAAAATAACTCTGGTGGTAATGGGGAGAAGAGAATGGATCTTAGAAAGAGACTGGAGGTGGGGAAAATAGTTCAGAAACAAATCACTACCACAGCCATGCATTATCAGCAGTTATGGAAGTTCCCTTTGCATTTTCCACATTTTTAATGAAAAGCTGAAAAAAAAAAAAGCTCAAATTGACATTACCCTAAAAAAGGAAAGAAAGAAAAAGGCAAACAACATAAGAAAACAACTCATTAATGCCATTTTCATTCTTCCTTTTCTATAAAATACTCCACGTATCTCCAAAGCTCTATTTGCATCCCACCTCCTTGAGGTCTCTAAGGATTCCAGGCCTAGGGCCAGGGCTATGCTTCATTCACATCTCCAGAGAGCTAAGCAGAGCTGTAGATCTAAACATATTTAGAAACTGACAAATAGCTTTTGATTAATTAACATCAAGAGAGGTGTTTAGAACAAATTTCACTGAAACGAGAATGGTGTGCCCTCTGGAAAGGAGGAAAAAAACCTAGTATTTTAATGAAATAAGATGACCAGCTTTACTAGAATCAAAATCTAGAATACCTACGAGCATAATTTAACTATGAAAGAAAAAATTGCCTATGTATAATTTCTTTCTCTCATTCAGGGGCACGCAAAACAGCACTTGTGTTTTGATTTGTTTTAGCTTTTCAATTTTGTATGTTTGTACAGTTGTCAGTAAACCTCATTTAATTATTATTTTACAATATTTATTGGAATAAATTAAAGATATTTTACTACACACTGGTACTTTCTACTCAGATGATATTTATAGGAAAGGTAATCAGTATTTTTCTAACTCATTTCTACTGCAACAATTGGCAGAGATTAGAGCCATTCATACATAAAATATACGTAATTTTTTCTCTTAAAATATGAAATCTCCTTCTTGAACCTAATAAACGTTGATTCACGTTCTCCAGTATTTTTAAACCTAAAGAACACTTTTTAGTCTATATTAAAAAATAGCTCCACACTTTCTCTAGAGGAAATTCTACTCCGGGGAAATGTAGAAATGAAAATCTCGGGTGAGTAGCAAGGGCTGGGAATAACTGAATGGCGATATGTCTCTGAATTAGAAGTTGTAATAAACCAGCTGCTTGATCTGGTACAGGGCTTTTCATGCTAAGGCTGGGTAGTGGAAAATGTTAAGGAGAAATTTTCCATTCATCTCGCATACTTCACTGCTTAGAAATATGAACCACCTGTAACAGGAGCCCCAGGGGATTAACAAAAGTCGTGCAGATTACCCATTAATGGCTCAGACCCCCTTCTGTTTGAAATTCAGCCCTTTTTTTCTCTCTGAACATTTCATGATCTCCTCCACTAATTATCTGAAATTCGTTTGTAATAAATGCCTTATGTTTCCCCTACTGAGGCATGCTTGTTCACTAACATTTCACTTTCTCTCTGTGATTTGAGTACCACAATAGAATTCCAAATGAAGAAAAGATAAACTTTGGGTTGAGTTGTGTTTGCTTTAGAAAAGGAGAGAAAATAAAAGTGTTTATTTGGGCTGGGCTGAATGGTCTGGTCATTGCATTTTCTCTGTTGATTCTTTCATTTTCTACTTCACTACAGACAGAAAATATATATATATATTTTAATTCTTGGGGATAATCAAACTTGTCATTGAACTGAGTGTACAACGTTTTAAAAATTATTTTAAAGATGCCATTCTATTCTTTATTTAGTCAACATACCCATATATTTGGATCCAGGACTCCAGCAAATCTATTATGTATCAGCCTTTGGGCTATTGCATGATGCCAAATGATATTCTTAGAGACCTGCATCACTGGAGTGTTTCTAAGAAACATTTAGTATCTGTATGCTTAAGTGCATAAAATTTATTTGCTTTCACGATGAGGAAATAGTTTTTGTTCCTACTTAATAAAATAGCTAAAAGATCATTTTGGCTGCAGCTCTGTCAGTTTCTAGACCAGCGCTTCTCAATAGGGTGCAATTTAGCCACCCCGCAACCCCCGCCAAGACATTTGACATTGACTGGCACATTTTTGTTTGTCACAAGTAAGAAAGGGATGTGTTATGGGTATCTCATGGTTACAGGACAGGGAAGCGGCTAAACATCCTACAATACACAGGACACCCTGCGCAACAAAGAATCACTCTGCCCCAAATGGCAATAGTGCTGAGATTGAGAAAAGTTTTTCTGGACAAAGTTAGCATCTCTGAGCTTCACTTTCATGACTTTTGAAAAGGCCATTGTTCTGAAAATTCCTATAAGCTCTTCATGCTAAATAAATGTGGCTGTTTTTCTTTTCATATGTTAGGAGATATGGACTAGTAGTTACATTACGAATTCCTTTATATCTTTGAAGAGCACTTCTGGACCACAGAGACACAGAAAACCATTTCACATATATTCAGGGATGGTTTCAGAACAGGCATAGCAGAATAGCTTACCCCTAACTGGGTGCAGGAGAGTTTTAAAAAATAACATTGATGAGGCCAGGTGCGGTGGCTCACGCCTGTAATCCCAGCACTTTGGAAGGCCGAGGCGGGTGGATCACGAGGTCAGGAGATCAAGACCATCCCGGCTAACACGGTGAAACCTCGTCTCTACTAAAAAGACAAAAAAATTAGCTGGGCGTACTGGCAGGCGCCTGTAGTCCCAGCTACTCGGGAGGCTGAGGCAAGAGAATGGCGTGAACCCAGGAGGCAGAGGTTGCAGTGAGCAGAGATCGCACCACTGCACTCCAACCTGGGTGACAGAGTGAGACTCCGTCTCAAAAAAAAAAAAAAAAAAAGCGTTGATGAAATGCTATCAATGGACTTTGCAGTTGGCACCAATAAAATCCTGGCTCAGGTATCCGAGGTGAGATATTAAAGGGATTACCATCATATTTACCACATGTCTATTTCAAGGAGCATGCAGGTTTTTGTTTTGTTTTGGTCTCAATTATTTATGACGCATAAAGAAAAAGCTTCTATTTTATTAATAGTTAATCTTTATCTACTTCGGTAAGGGGAAACAAAATTAAGCCTCCTTTTCCAGTTCTATTCACCAGAGAAACAAGATACTTCCTTGTCTGGGTCCCAGACAAACCACTCTGTTTCTATATGCCTGGAAATACTCATTGCTCAAAAAATTGACATTGACTGACATCAACAGAAATCCTCCAGCTTTTTTTTTTTTTTTTTGTCCCTAAAACAAGTCAGGTTTCTTCTTCCATTAGGGGGTTTCACTCACTAGTCCTTTGGCTGACATAGTTTTCCCCAGGAGGGTATCACAGTTGGTTTCCTTTTGCCATTCAGGCCTAAGCTTAGATGATACCTCCCAAGAGAGTCTTCTTCTAACCCTAAAATAAAAGAGTCCCTCTCATTCTGTTTTGCTCCCTTTGAAGTGTTTTTTTTATTTACATATATATATATAGTGTGTGTGTGTGTATATATATATATATGCTCAGCACTTATCAATGTTAACTTATTTTTACATTTTGATTCTCCCCCTCACTAGAATGTAGGAGGGCTTGTCTTAATCACAACTGTTTTTAAAACTATTGCCTGGTAAACAATAGGCACTTGATAATTGTCTGTTGAATAAATATACAAAGGAAGGAAGAAATGGAGGAAGGGAAGTAGGAAGGGAGGAAAGGAGAAAGGAAGGAGTGGATTTTGAAAATCTACTATGTTCCAGCCACTGCTGGAGGTCCTGGAGAGTGCAACATCAGTGAAACAAGGGGATATTTGCCATCTCCTTCTCACAGAATGGACAGGAAGTATAAGTATTGTAGTGGAGGTACAGAAAAGGACTTTGGAACTATCAGAGGAAACAATTTGTTCTGATGCCATGTACATGCTGGGAGGGGAATAAGAGAAATCATGGAGAAAGAGACATTTGAAATGGAACTTGGGGTATTCACACTATTTTGCCAAAAGGGGAAGGATGTTCTAGAAAAGATGGCCTGAACGAATGATGTGAGGCAAACTTATACAGTATGTGGTATATATTAAACAATGAAATATGTGTTTTAAAAAATGTTCATATCTTCCACTAAAATTATTCTAACAAAAATAAAATTATTTTATCAAATAAATTCTTAGATATAAGTATGTTGAGTAATATACGGCAGCTTAACAAATACTTTTGTTATATTTATGTCTAAGATTTATGCATATTAACATATATTTAAGCCTGTTACTTGTATAATAAAAACAATTTTCTCCTTAATTTCTAGAATTAGAGAATATGATTTTTTTTTAAATTAGCGTAATATAAAATCACTCGAGAGCTGTTGTCACCAATATTAATGTCTGCTAAGTTATTATGCAACCTCAGCTTTATGGGTCAGTTTTCATGGTTTATTGAAGAAACATTTTAAGTGTTGGCTTATGAGAAATAACGCAGTATCTTCTGCCTACATTCCACTCTTACTCATTACTGCCAATTGCATTTGTTTCCCCTAATTTGTGTGCTATAAATGATACATCTTGAAATCGAAAAATATTGTCAGAATGTGTGAAAGTACACTCCTTCGTAATATGGTTTTATTTTCATTTGTACTCCTGAGTCATTGATATAAAATGTACTCTTCTTTTCTTAAAAAATTCTACCCTGCCCATTTTTCTCCTGTTTTTAAAAATTAGATTAAATAATCTGTTACTATATACATGGCTAAGATTTAAGTGAATGCTTGATGTATTATAAGAAATACTTAATTTTGTTTGTTTATTATGAAACTAATTATTTCATTGATTTAATCAGTGTTTTTCAAGAGCCTTGGTTTTGGTAATACAGCAATGTAAATGACAGTAAAAATCTTTGCCCTCAAGAGGCGTTCGAGAGGATAAAAAGGTTTTTATAAAAAAAATCAATAAATATAATAATTTTAAGTAAATACATGAGACATGAATAAAATAAGACAGACCAAAGTAAAAACAGCAACTGGGAGGAGGCAGTACTAGATTGGAAAATCAGAGACGTCTTCTCTGAAGAAGGATGATTTGAGTTGAGACCGTAATATAATATAGAACCAGTTGTACAATGATACACTACAATCATCCAGGAAAAAGAAGTAAGCTTTGGTAATATCCAAGGAACTTCAAGAAACTCAGTGTGGCTAAAACCATATGAGAAAGGGAAAGTAAGATAGGAGATGAGTTGCAGGGATAAATACGGGACAAATTTATTCAGGGAAATATAGTCCATAAAAATGTGTTTAAAATTTATACTACTACAATGGGAGGCCATTGGAGAATGTTTAAGTGGAGGAATAATATAATCTGATTTAAGATTTTAAAAGATTATTTTGGTTTTTCTGTAGATAATTGACTATAAAGGGTCAAAAATGGACACAGAGAGAACAGATGGGAAGCTACGGCAGGGTCCAGGGAAGAGATGATGGCCTCTACACTACAATACTAATGTGGAGATGGAATGAGAGGTTGGATTTAGGATACAGATATTGGAGGTGGATTTGGTAGGACTGGCTATGGATTGGATATGGGAACTGGACAAAGAGAAGAGTGGAAGATAGACTTGGCCTTATGTTAGCTGGACCTTATTCTGGAAGCCTAGTCCTGACACTTGCTAGCTGTGAAATCTCAGAAAATATTTTGCCACTTCAAGGCTCTGTTTTCACATCTTTAAAGTCAGGATAAAAACAGTTAGAATTGATAGTATTACAAAAGGAAATTTCTATGCTATGTCTAATGGAGTGCTTAGAAGTCAACAGGTGTTTAATCAATATAATATTTCAAAATAATAAATAGGTATTCAAAAAATATTTATTTATTTATTTATTTATTTATTTTTTGAGATGGAGTTTCACTCTTGTCACCAAGGCTAGAGTGCAATGGTACAATCTCAGCTCACTGTAACCTCTGCCTCCCAGGTTCAAACAATTGTCCTGCCTCAGCTTCCTGAGTAGCTGGGATTACAGGCACCCACCACTATGCCCAGTTGATTTTTGTATTTTTAGTAGAGATGGGGTTTCACCATATTGGCCAGGCTGGTCTCAAACTCCTGACCTCAGATGATCTAGCCTCGGCCACCCAAAGTGCTGGGATTACAGGCGTGAGCCACCATGCTGGCCTATAATTTATTTTGCAGTGCATTGTGACATCTGCAAGACATTTAATGAAACCTTTCCTGATATTTGTTGAAAGAATGAAAAATGACTGAACCTGGTGATAATAATTAGGTGTTGTCATATCTGATTTGTCTGACTGTACCAAACAAGTATTGATTCCTGGATTCTGCCATCTGGAAAGATGTCTCTCTCTGCTATCATCTCCAGGCCTCTACCCTTGGACAGGCAAGTGTTCTGCATTTGGTTAACATTTGGATAAAGACAGAGAAGACAGGAAGTTTAGATGACATGAGAATAGAAAGGAGAGCTAATAAAAGAGATGTTGAAATCAGGACTCAAAATATTCTCAACAGGCCAACAGCATGGGCCAGAACAAACAAGAAGAACCTTGAGAGCTAGAAACGTGAAGTTCTACATTTCTGTTAAAAAAAAAGATTAACCTCACACGTACAGGATTAACAGTAACTCATGTGAAAGGGCTTAGCAGTTAGAGTTGACTGCAAGGTCAGAATGAACTTGCAGCATGACTTAGCTGCTAAAATAGTAAAGACAATTTAAGGCTGCATTAATAGAAGTCTAGTGTCAAGGACAAAAAGAAGGGGTGGTTCTACTGTGCTGTTCTGATCAAAGCCATCTGGAGCATGTCCATTTTTGAGGCCATGATTTATTCTTTAATTATTAAATAGTGACAATATATCATGTAAGATTGAAATGTAAGAGTACAAAACTATATCAAGCAGAGATCCTGTGCTCAAAGGTTTCACAGCAGAATAAGAAACTGACAAATATGTAAATAGCATACAAGGGAGAAAGATAAATGCCTCAGGAAAGATAGCATTAAAAACTAATGTGAATGTTTTAGGTAGATATCGATCACTATCAGCTGTTATAGAAATCAAAGGAGTTGGACTTCATTCTGTAGGTAATGGGACAGTCATTGGAAATGTTTGAATTGGTGAATGATGTGATCAAATCTATGTTTCAAGAAAGAAAATAGGAACCAATACCCAGCAATTTACAGATTAGTCCATATGATCCTTAAAGCACTATCTTGTGCTTGTGGGATTTAGCCACTTAAGATAGAACCAGAAAAAACTGAGAATTGCAAGAAGATAGATTTTGATTCAATATAATGAAGAAATTTCTACCTAGCATGCTGTCTTAAGATGAAAAAACTGTTGGTAAGCACCTGACCAACCTTTTCAACTCTTTTTGAACAGTTCCAGCAAAGATTACATGGCCATATTTCAAGCCCTACATGAGCTGATGCAGTAGCTGAGCTCAGGGTTTCCTTCTAGTCCTAGAGATCTTAGAGGTCTGTTTTTTCATGGCATATTAATAGGCTGATTAATTAACATGGTGAACAAAACAATTATTTCTGTATTTTGTTAGCTTCATATTTGTTCTTTCTATTGTCTATAAAATACCACTATGTATTTTATAACTTATTATATTATATGATTACATTAAAAAGTCTATTTAAACTACTTTTGTCATTATTTTAATTCAAAATTTTAAAATTATTTATTACATATTTTAAGTAATTTGATCAAATCACATTATTTTGTCTTTAGTCCCAGTAAGAGATCTTACGAAATTTAAATAAACGCCATAACATAAAATTAACCTCAGCTATATGTAGTACTAGATTATCAATTAGTACAACCAACAGGGAAAACTGGATACTGTATTTCTTCTATATTAACCATACACATATACTCAAAGTATAGAAATGGTGATTTTGCTTTCTAATTAATCACTTTAATTTCAAGGACTATTATAAAATATATTCATGATTTGGATTACAAATTATCATTCTGATTTAACACTTTTAACAAAGCAATATGTCCCAAATTTATGTTAGCTTTATGTTCATTTTTAATATTATCTGTAAAATGCCAAAGCATATGCAACAATAACATGTATCTACTTTCTTTTTATACTAGAGAAAGTAAAAATCAATCACTGTGCTGTCAACAGGCAAGGAAACATCCAGGAAACAACAGGAAAGAGGACCACAGCACAGGCTTGTAGTGATGAATTACATTGCGTCCCAGGGCTTGCAACTAAATCAACAGTGGTCTGATTAATGGTTCCCTCACATAACATTGCTGTATGAAAAAGAAAGCTTTGCAAGTTTTCATGAGAGAGTGGTTTTAGTACACCTACAGGCACAGTGTAAGGAAGAATATGTATGAGAAGTTTCTTTAAAAAAAAGTTGATTAAACTTAGACTAATATTTATTAGCAGAAAACTTATCCTGAGAAAAACAGACTCCTATTTGGACTTTATTTATTCAAAAAATTACTAGTTTAGGTAAAGTTTGTGTTGCCTTTCAGAATTGTATATTAGAAGTTCCAATTTTTCTAGAAAATGCAAGAGTATAACTGACAGACAACATTTATGAAATGTAAAGACCTTTTCCTCCATAAGTAAAGAAATTAGAATCAGATAATGTTAAATAACAGAAAACGTAAACACATCTTTGCAACTGCTAGCAATTTTCTTTTTACAGGAGTGAGCCCAAGTTTGATTTTTTGTTTACAATTTTTTTTTTACATTTTTTTCAAAATTTGATTTTTGACTTCATGTTCCAGTTAGTCCCCATTTTCGGCAACCAGGCTGTCAGTCTCCAATGGTGGGACATCCACTATCTGCTTCTTCTGCTCCTGTTTCCAGGTAGCAGAAATATGTTTTGGGAAAAACAAATCACAATACAAGACAGACAGCCCAATCAGCGAGAACTCCATTTCCATTCTCTCCACCACAAAACTTCTCTGACTTTTTACATAATCTATATGTCTTTTCTTTCTTTGTGATTATTATTATTATTATTAAATATTATTGGCCAGGCAGGGTAGTTCACATCTGTAATCCCAGAGCTGTGGGAAGCCAAGGCAGGTGGATCAACTGAGGTCAAGACCAGCCCAGCCAACATGGTGAAACCCCTTCTCTACTAAAAATACAAAAATTAGCCAGGCGTGGTGGCAGGCACCTGTAATCCTAGCTACTTGGGAGGCTGAGGCAAGAGAATTGCTTGAACCCGGGAGGTGGGGCTCACAGTGAGCCGAGATCCTGCAATTGCACTCCATCCTGGGCAAAAGAGCGAGACTCCATCTCAAAATAAACAAACGAAAACATCACTGTTATTAGCTGAAGATCATATTTTATTCATATTTCCTTAGTTTTTACCTAATGTCTTCTTGTCTGTTCCAGGATCTCATCCAAGTCAGGACATTACATTTGGTTAACATGTCTCCTCAAACTCCTCTTAGCTGTGACAGTTTTTCAGACTGTCTTAGTTTTTGATGGCCTTGACAGTTTTGAGGAATACTGGTCGGGTATTTTGTAACAGTCTTCTCAATGAAGATTTGTTTGATGTTTTTCCCATAGCTAGACTGAGATCATGAATTTTTAGGAGGAAGAACACAGAGGTAAAATGACGTTTTCATTACATCATATCAAGGGTATATACTATCAACATGACTTACCACTGTCGACATTAAGCTTGAGGTACAGTTTGTCAAATTTCTCCAGTGTAAACATACTCTTGCCTCTCCTTTTATACTGTTTTGAAAGGAAGTCGAAGTCGAAGTCACTATGCTCAGCTCATGCTTTTTATTTTTTTGAGACGGAGTCTTGCTCTGTCGCCCAGGTTGGAGTGCAGTGGCGCGATCTCGGCTCACTGCAGCTTCTTCCTTCAGGATTCAAGCGATTCTCATGCCTCAGCCTCTCCAGTAGCTGGGATTACAGGCGCCCACCACCACGCTCGGCTAATTTTTGTGTTTTTAGTAGAGACCGGGTTTCTGCCATGTTGACCAGGCTGGACCCGAGCTCCTGGCCTCAAGTGACCCACCCACCTTGGCCTCTCAAAGTTCTGGGAGTACAGATGTGAGCCACCCACCCGGCCTCAGCTCATACTTTAAAAAGTGGGAGTTATACTTTGTTTTCCAAATCATCATAAAATCTAATCACAAATTTCCCTGGAACACCACAGCAACACAGAGATAGCACCTTACTGCTAGCCATCGCCTTTGACATAGAGACAACAACATGTCAGCCAATGCTGTCATATTTTGGGTACTTTCCCAGCTCCCACCCACATGGCTTCTAAGAACAGCTGTGATCCCAGGCTCTTGGGCCCACAGAGGCATGAACCTGCTGAATGAGTCTATAAAGCAGAAAAGATGCCAAGACTATACAATTCATTAGTTATTCTTCCTCATCTGTGGTTCCTGCTTTTTGCTTAGTTTGCTAAATTTTTCCCCAGTTTTGAACTGATTTTTGGCCATTCTTTCTCTTTCCATTCTTCTTTCCGTATTCTGCCTTATTTCATAACTGCTCTATTCCCGAGTGTCTTCTTACGGGTCACTCATAATGAGTTAACAACAAATCTGATGGGATAAACCTTAAGCAACATCATGCGCTACTTCCACAGATTGTTGATCACACCCCCATGCCTCCTGCGCTAAAGTTGAAATATGAAATTCCTTTGAGCAAAGAGTAAAACGGAAACTATTTCCATGGTAACATCATCACCAATTAGTTTAATAAAATGCATAATTTAGTGTGTATAATACTAATGAAAGGAGATTCTAAAAGCCAGGAAGACACCAGTTTTCTGCATTATCTTTCCAAAATGTGTACTAGACATACAGTATCCCCAAGCTACAAATGAGATGCTGAAGACATAAAGACATTCTTTAAAAATGGCCTCTGGTATCAAGAAACTTACAGACCAATTAGCTGCTCCTGTGGTATAACTGAAAGGTTATCACCAACGAAGAGTTTCTTTGCATTTATTCTGAAATTACATTTATTACTGGAACTCTTTGTGAAGGCTATATTAAATTCTCTAGCACCATAATTAAAGAATTACACATTAAATAATAACACATAGTTTTTAAGATTTAAAAGAGTGAAACTATGTAACGTTGTTAGGATGTATTTTACTATTAATTGATTGCTCATGTTGTTTGCTGATTTTTAATTAGGTTATTCACCTCCTTTGTGGGAACTCTTTGCATATTTGGGTTACAGTTCCTTTTTCTATCATAGATTTAAGATGTTTTCTGATGTTTACTGTCTTTTTATGTATTGATCTCATTTTTACCATCCAAAGGTTTTTAATTTTACATGGCCACACTTACCGTTTTCCTACCAGATTTCTCCTTTCATATCCTTTTGACACTCTCACTAAAAACATCAAGTAGAAAATATTGAAGTTCAACACTATGTAAACAATATGACTCCAATTGTGTAAAAATAAAATAAACCAAAAAGAAGGAAGAAAATTGTACTTCCAGAATTTTCCAAACTTTTCTGGGTTAACATGTATTATCCTTATAATCAGATTAGACTATTAATTTAACAAATATTTTTAAATACACAGGTGTCTCTCAAAGGGAAAATGCATAAACCCTCCAGTACTCACCAGCATTTCAGCATGGAAAGGCCAGTATTCTTGGGAACAGAGCTTAGAGTAGGTGAATTTTAAGCAAAAGTCTGTGGAGACCACTTTTCCTCTTGGGACAGATATTCTGCCAAGACTGGTAAGGCTGATATTACCTGGACATAAGAGAAAGGACATTGAACCACTGAGAGGTAGAAAGAGCCAAGAAGAAAAAATGAAATGGTTGAATCAATAATACGTCAATTCTTTATTCATATTTGAACGAAGCCTCCCTATTTCAGTTAGTAACTGAAATCTGTAAATAATTTGGAAAAGGCAATAGGGATTAAAAGGTCATTCTCTTTTTCATTAAAATACACTAAATGATACACTGAGTCTATAAAGTGCAGCCATTTAGACCAGAGAAATCAAAGAAAATGTGAGAGTTTTAAAACAGTGTCAGTCAACAAAAGACTGAAATTAGCAAAATGGAAAGAAAAGTGTTGCCTGAACAGAGAAAGGAAGGACTTAAAATAACTCTGACCAAAACATTAGGAGATATACCTAATGTAAATGATGAGGTAATGGGTGCAGCACACCAACAAGGCACATGTATACGTATGTAACAAACCTGCACGTTGTGCACATGTATCCTAGAACTTAAAGTATAATAATAAAATAAAATAAAATAAAATAAAATAAAATAAAATAAAATAAAATAACTGACCAAGAACAGGAGGCTAAGGAGTAATCTCCAGACCAAGAGACTGCTGTGTGCACTAAGCATGACTCTATTCAGCCAGCGTGGTCACTGCTCTGGGGAAGAGTCTGACAGTGGGACGGCAGCATTAGGAGTACTTGGGCTCTGAAGCCAGTCTCAGCTTCTCCATTTAGTTATACCAGGTGACATTAAGCAAATCGTTTAGCCTTTCCACAAGGTTCACTGTGGAAAGTGTTTGAGATGATGGCTATACGGAACATGGTCCAGCTCTTGCCCCACTGCCTAGACTGGTGCTGCCTACACCTGGTGGGTGCTCTATGAGTTGTTGAACATATGAACAGAAAGCGCTTGACAATGACCTAAGATGAGTTATTCCTTTAGAAAGGACGCTGGACGGTAAATGGTGCAGACACAGGTTACATTTGCTAAGAAGAGGGACAACTGCTCTGAGCAAGTGTGGTGTGGGATGTGGTTGTAATGGAAAAGCTAGAATTTGATGTGGCCTTTGATGAATGGAACAAATTTAAATGGATTAAGAACAAGAAATAGAAGACACCAAAAAAACAGGGTGAGCAGAAGCATTTGAAAGAAGCTGCACAAATCATTTGTGCATTTCATTTCAAACAAATGGAGGAAGGCAGGAAATGAGGTGTAAAAGTAGGAAAAGTTGGGAGGTGGATTCATGAGTGTTTTATTATTATTATGTTTTATAACTTACATGTAGGTCATGTATATTTGTTTGTATCTCAAATATTAAATAATATTTCTGAAATGGATTAGAGCTGGAGAGGAAGGTTTGGTGCATCGAATTACTAACTGGAAGGAAGATGCCTCTAAATTTATGTCTCAGGGAAAAAAACTCTTATCCCATGTGTCTGGTATAACCATTTCTTCTGCTTTTCTAACATTTTGGAACTGTTCTTGGGGACTTAATGAAATGGTATAAATTTATTTTAGACAACTTATTAATAAAACTTTAAAAGAAGTATGTTGTTGTAATTTCTCTTTTATCTCAGAAATTCAACTCCTGAACAAACTCATTAACATATTTCTGGACATATTTGTGTTGCTACATGACACAGTATAAGGTTTAGGTCTGAAATAAAGCACCTAAAGTTGATTTAGTGCACAATAGCTTCTTTGGTTTCCTGCTGTTTTACTGACATAATGCATTTTGCTGAGAAACTGCCCTGTAAATCAGCCTGTTTATCAGCATTCCCTTTTGAGAATTTTAACATTTTAACAAATTAAAATGGGATATGCATAGCATCTCTTTTCAAAATAATTTTGCATAGAGTTTTTTTTCATAAGAATTAGGAGTTTGCTCAAAATGGAGTAGAGCCTTTACTGGCCCCAGGAGAAAGGTGGGAAGAAGGCTAAATTGCACTGGAGGGAAGGATGGGGTGGGAAGAGTTGGAGGAAGTATGAATTTCAGAGACAGCGAGGTAGAGGGGTTCATGCTGAGACCAGCAGTTCTGGATAAAAGTGAGGAGAGAAATCTCTGCGTGGACCTAGGGCCAATGTTTGGGGAGGGGAAGAAAAAGCACTGGAGAGGTGCTTCACAGGAAAGGCCAGAAAAAATTTAAACAAGAAACAGATTCACACTCAAGCAAAATGTGAAAATTTGTGCCCATTAAGTGAAGGAAATTTTGATGCTGAGAGCTGACCCAAATCTGCCCTTCCAAAGTGCTGGCAAATTCACAGCAAATTCAAATTAGGGCCATCAGAGGCTGGTCACTAAAACAGAACAATAACAATATTAAAAATAAAAACACTAGCCTAACAGTGGTTATTTATTGGGAGGTTTCTGTGGGCCAAGGTTGGGCTAATTGCATTACACAGATTAATTGCCTTCTTCTTCCAACATGGGTGTCATTACTCCTACTTTGTAGATGAGGAGAGACTTGAAGAAGTTAGGTAACTTGCCCAAAGTCACAGGATTAATGAGTCCTCAGGGAGGGTAGGAGCTGCCAGAAACTGTGAAGTTCTCTGTGTATGTTCAGGGCACTCCCCACCATATCCCAACACTTTTACAAAGTTGTCTTTAAAATTTTGGCTCATATATCTCCTAAAAGAATTCTGAAAAGCTTCTACTCACTGGCACATTTATAAGTTAACATCTGTATTTTTCCAAAGCTTAAATAGTTGCAAATGCTGTAATTTCTGCTATAGTTTAAATATAGACATTTCAAAATGAAACTCTTTCATCACTTTTAATTTGTCCAGTGGAACTTCTACCTTACAGTGTTTTAATACCAATCACTATTCATTTTAAAAATATATGAACAATTTTTAAGTTACTATTTAACCTCTTCTCTTTCTCCCCTTGAACTCCTATTTCCATTCCACTTTCCCCCACAAAATTGTATCCTACTGTAATGTATCTTTGTGCTTGAAATCACTCTGACATAATGTGCTATAATAAAAACATTTACATATATTTTAATGTTTTATGTTTAATTTTCTGTGCCTTCAGGCTCTAAAAGTTAAAATAATTTCTTCAGACTTGAGTTATTATTTTAAATATCATTTGTACACAGTTGACTAAAACAATATAAGCATAATCCAAATGTTGATAGTTATTACACATAAAAGTATAATTTTATGAGGAAAACATTATTAAATGGTATAGATAGAGCTTTTTTCCAACTGGTTAATGCACTCAGTAATAAATAGTATTTGTTGCCAAAATGAGTCAGGACTGTATTTTTTTTTTTTTTTTTTTGTGACATGGAGTTTCACTCTGTCACCCAGGCTGGAGTGCAGTGGCATGATCTCAGCTCACTGCTACCTCCACCTCCTGGGTTCAAGTGATTCTCCTGCCTCAGCCTCCTGAGTAGCTGTGATTACAGGCACACGCCACGATGCCCGGCTAATTTTTTGTATTTTTAGTAGAGACGGGGTTTCACCATGTTGGCCAGTCTGGTCTCAAACTCGTGACCTCCGGTAATCGTCCTGTCTCGGCATCCCAAAGTGCTGGGATTACAGGTGTGAGCCACCGCGCCCGGCCAGGACTGCAAAAAAAATAATAGCAAAAAAGGAGAGAGTGTTTGGCCACTTCTGAGAGTAATTTACCAAAGGCATATTAGTCATCATTGTTACATCATATGTATAAATAAGGAGAAAAGTAGTGAGGAGTCACCATGAACAGAAGACTTTTGCCCATGTTAAGAAAAATGGTTGGCTGGCACGGTGGCTCATGCCTGTAATCCCAGCACTTTGGGAGGCCGAGGCAGGTGGATCACAAGGTCAGGAGATCGAGACCATCTGGCCAACATGGTGAAACCCTGTGTCTACTAAAAAATGCAAAAAATTAGTTGGGTGTGGTGGCGTGCGCCTGTAGTCCCAGCTACTTGGGAGGCTGAGGCAGGATAATCGCTTGAACCTAGGAGGTGGAGATTGCAGTGAGCCGAGATCGCACCACTGCACTCCAGCCTGGCGACAGAGCAAGACTGTCTCAAAAAAAAAAGAAAGAAAGAAAGAAAGAAAAATATGGTTAATAAATAGTTTCTTTTACAAGTAAGAAAAAAGTTGAAGAAAATATAGTACGTTATTTTACACTATAAACACTATAAATGCTAGCTTTTATAGATTATTAAGTTAGATTATTTTTTTCTTATACTTACAGGCTTAACACAAATTCATCAGAATCTAATGTGAAAGTTTTCAGTTCCTCTTTCATGAAAAATATATCAGACACAGATGGGCACCTTGACTAAATGATGCTTTCCAGAAACAAATATTTTGAAAACTCTCTTTGTCACCATAAAGTTGCTTAAAAATATATATATTCTCTAGGACAATGCTTCACAGCAAGATTAAAGGTTAGGATGTCTTCCTTTTTAAAATGGAAGAATGGTAGATATGATATTGTGTATTGTGATGTAATAAGGAATATATGGTGGCCTCTGCCCCTGGATAAATATTAGTAGTGTTTCCCTGAGTTTTGTGAGCTGCTATAGCAAATTAATTGAATCTGAGGAGAGGGTCATGGGAACCCTGATTTATAGCTGGCCAGTCAGAAGCACAGGTCACAACGTAGGGCTTGCAACTGGCATCTGAAGTGGGGGCAGTCTTGTGGGACTGAGCCCTCAACCTGGGGGATCTGACTTTATTTCTAGGTAGATAGTCTCAAAATCTAGTTAAATTATAGTACACCCACTTGGTGTCTGCTGGAGATGTGCTTGGTAGGTAGGGGAAATAAACCATGTCAGAAGTGCTGTGTTGAGTGGTGTGTGAGAGTTGAAAAGGCACTTGGTTTTTCTCCTTTCTCTAATAGTAGGTGTGAAAGTGGATGCAACAAGTAGAATCCACATCACACCCTTAACCACAAATGCATCCCGAAAACACCAAAGAACCCCTTGGAAAGTCTGTGGGCACCCCCAAGAGTACTGATACTCAAGGCTGAAGGCCTTTGAGGCCATAACAAATACGTTTGAAAAGTAGGATGGAAAAGACATCAGCTTTAGAATCAGTGAGATACGAGTTCTAAGCCTGCTGCTGCTCACAACTCCTGTGATTCTGAGCATGCGGCTTAAGCTCTGAGTCTGTTTTCTAATCTGTAAAGATGATAATCCTAATGCTGGATACCCAGGATTGCTGAGAGGATAAATGAGGCAATATGTGTGAATCTCATGGTGCAGTGCCTGGACAAATGTACTTGAGACTTACTAATTTACTCTTAATAAGCTTCTTTTTTTCTAACACAGATAAGGGTACTTATTCCACAGGATTTGTTGAAGATTTAAAAAGATCATTTCAGCTTTGCCTTTTCCCGCCTAGAATGTCAGAAATTTTTATTTATCAAGAAGTTTGCATAATGTATTTAGTAAATATTTATTGAGTGATTATTATGTAGTAGGCACTGTTCTTGGTGTGTTGGGTGTAAAAATAAATAAGACACTGTTCCTGGTTTCATGAACATAGCTCACAATTTGGCCACAGATGAATGTACCCACTAACTATTTAATAATGAGTTAACTACTAATTGTATTTAGGAAATTTTATTGATTTCTGAGAGAACAATTTCAGTAAGAAGATGAGAACAGATACTAAATTCTGGTTGTATAAGGGGTACTTGGAAAGTGAGAGAAAGTATATAGTCTACTTCATCAAGAAATTTAAATCAAAATGGAAGAGAATGAAGAGGGTAGTTGATCAGAAGGCAGAGTGAAGGGATGTGAGAGATGCTAGGAAATTTACAGACCTGGCATGGGGAACTGGTACCTAAGATAGAGAATGAACATTGCAGAGGGAAAGTGCAGACCAATGATGCACAGGTCCCAAAGGTGGCTGGAAACCATGGCGTTTCAGCACAGTTGGAAGTCAGGTAAGAAAGGTAGGTAAGAAGATTGAGACAGGAAAAGTTAATTTTGGTTACTGGGTCTGGATTCCTGATACCAAGGCACAGCTAATATTCACCTTTCAGTATAGAGGCATCCTGTTTCTACATCCTTATGCCTGATCCATCTGCAACATCATCATTGGCAGAGCACTGAGTTTGAAAATGAAACTGTAATGATTAACATAAACAAGTGATGAAAGCAAGACATTAATCAATAAATTTTTGACAAAACTTTTTATATTGATTTTATTTAGACTTTCAAACAAATATGATGTTTGTTTTATGGCAAGAAAAAAGAGGAAGTTGAAGTATATGGACGAGACAACAGCTGGACGAAGGGTTGAGTATATACCCATGAAGCTGTGAAACATATGAATATATACTCAAGCCAACCCCGTATCTACTGAATTAGGGGTTCCAGGGGTCTGGCCCCAGAACATAATTTTTTAAGCACTACTTCCTGCTACCCCAGTGATTGTGATTAATGTTTGTGAACTAGTAATTTAGAACAGACTGAAATTTAAGGTCATTGTTATTAAACAATTTACCCAAAGCTAGGTGCAAGTCAGTTTGTTCCATTTGAAATGACTCCAATCACAAAAATATTTAGGTATGAAAATGTCTTGAGAAGGTTCCATCCTCCACTAACCTCAGCATCAGCATTTCCTGCTGGGTTTCTATCCAATGCAACCTACCATCCAGGGTCTTGCAGGTTGCAATACTTGGTTGGGATCCTCTAGTAGAAGCACTTCTTTACAAGTTATATATTCCTCACTCACAATTCCTTTTATGTTTTCCTGTCCAACTAGAGCCAATGACACATAATCCTCAAATCTTAAACCTATGTCTTCATAATTTTCTAGAGGCTAAAAGGTACAAATCTACTCAAGGTTGGGGTTACTAAGGAAAGGGAAAATCCTGGTTTTTTGTTTGTTTAATTTTTTTTTATACTTTAAGTTCTGGGATACATGTGCCGAATGTGCAGGTTTGTTACATAGGTATACACGTGCCATGGTGGTTTGCTGCACCCATCAACCCATCATCTACATTAGGTATTTCTCCTAATGCTCCTGTTGTCTTTTTTTTTTTAAGTACATTATGTGCTATTATTCACTTACTCTGTCCTTAATGAAAAAATAGATTTTAAGAAAGTTACCAGCGTATTATGCATGATAAATGGGAGGATTAAGGGTGTGTGGCAATTTTATAGTTCCCTGTAGAAGACAAAATATGTTTAAATTATGTGTTTGTAGACTTAGACTTTTACCAGATCTCCAGACATTATTGTGTTCTTTCTTCATGAGAAATTCTTTAGAAAATCCACCAAAAGTAATCCTGTTTTAGCTGTTCTCCCTAACTGAAATATGTATGCTTGTATCTGGAATAAAAGATAAATGATAATTAAATGTGTATCTAAGTGAAGGTGAATAGTTTTTAAGTTTGAAAGTGCTAACAATATACTGTTTAACAGTCATTAACCTCTAGATGGTGATGTCTAGATCTCAAGAAAAAATGGAAATAAGTTTGTCATTGAGTTCTCACTTTAATGTTGTACACTAATTAAGTATATAAAGGTTAGTAGAGTGGGCAAGTTAATTTTTATTTTTAATAATAAAATATTAATTTAGTATTAATTGCTGATAATTTAATTCAATCAACAATGGACTGGAGATCAGTAAAGTATTTTCAATTTCAGTAAGATGATGAGAACAGATACTAAATTCTGGTTGTGCGAGGGGCAAGTGGAAAGTGAGACAAAGTATATAGACTACTTCATTAAGAAATTTATTGATGTGTGGGATGCAAAAATAAATAAGACATAGTTCCTGGTTTCATGAACATAGCTCAAACTAAAATTATCTGACAATAAAGTCATATCTCTCAGATCTCAACTTCCACTCTTTGTACCCTCCTGGGAGGTCAGCGAACAGAGCTGAAAGCCCCAACCGTCTAATCACTTGGTTGGTTCCCTTGGCACTGGGATATGCCCTTGTACTGAGATAAATATTTAGTATAAATCATATTTCTTAATCCTCCTAACTATCCTGCTATTATCACTAGTTTATATATGGAAAATAGATTTTTGGAAAATAAAGTGACTTGTATAATGTCAAAAAACTAGTAAGTGGAAGAGCTGAATTTGAACCTATGCATTCTGAATCTAGAGCCCAAACACTACTACTCTAAGCATTATTTCTTAAAATGTGCAGGTGTAAAGAATTGCAGTTTAGGTATAGAACTCACCCACAATATACGCCCCCCCAAAAAACAAAATAAAATAATGGCATGAAGGTAGTGGTAACCTCTCGATGAACTCACAGGACTTATATAGCTCATGTTGTACAAGAATTCAGTAAAAACATTCTCAATGTGAGCTATAAAAACACTCTAGGTCATACTCTGAAGCCAAATGGATTAAAATCAGCCAGTTTACAAAAAGCAGCCTCAGATGTGATGTAGCCCTATTAGGTTTCAGTAAATAAAGAGGTCAGAAGGAGATAGTTTCCATATGAGCAGAGGGTTTGTTTCCTAGATCATGCTGTTAATGCTTTTCTCGGGAGCCTACAGTTTTTCACAAATTTTGCAGGGAAAAACTGAATTAAATGCCAAATAACAACTCAGAAAGCTTAAGATTTATACCAAAAATTCTCAATTTACATATTAACTGCTAGAATACTTAATATTTGCCAAATACTGTGCTTTTCCTAAGGTTCTTGTGACCTATATAGTACAACTAGGTGCTAATTCGAGTCATGCACCACATAATGATATTTCAATCAACAATGGACCACATATACAATGATATCCCATAGATTATAATATTGTATTTTTATTGTACATTTTCTATGTTTAGATACACAAATACTTACCATTGTGTTACAATTGCCTATGGTATTTAGTGCAGTAACATGCTGCACAGTTTTGTAGCCTAGGAGAAACAGGCTATACCCTATAACCTAGGTGTGTACAGCCTAGGATATACCATCAAAGTTTGCGTAAGTACACTCTGTGATGTTCCTCAGGAACAAAATTACCTACCAATGAATTTCTCAGAAGATGTCTCAGTCACTAAGTGATGTATGACTATGTATGACTACATAGATTAGAAAACTAAGGTTTCATGTTAAGAGATGGTATTCAGTCCCAACCTGACTGTGCTCATCCACTACTCTAGTTCTAACCTGTGAAGAACTTGGGACATTTCAGGAAGAGAGATACTTTAGATGGATTTAAAAGACAAGTAAACAAAGAAGAGCTAGAATAGTGACCAGGTGAGCAAAAAAAGAGTTTAAATAATATGACTCATTCAGAGACTTTTTAAAAAGGTGTAAATGTGCTGATGTTCACTGAGCATGGCAGAGCTGCAGAAGATGAGACTGGAGTGAGGAGGGAATCTGATTCTAAGGGCCTTTTGTGGTGTTGTGTGTAATTGGAATTTTAAAGCAAGTGAGAGGCATCATTAGATTTGCATTTTAGAAAAATTACTCAAAAAGCAAGAAAAGTTTCCCAGGGCACTAGACAGGAAGGACATCAAAGTGTGCATCCTGGGTTAAAATATACCTTCTCCCCGCAAATTAGCTGAAGTGCATTCCAATCACATTTACACAACTAATTTTTAGATACTATTTTTTATCTTTTCCCTTGAAAAATTGTAAGCATCACAAATTGTTCTTCAAGATAGAAATAGGTCAGGCGCAGTGGCTCACCCCTGTAATCCCAGCACTTTGGGAGGCTGAGGGGGGCGGATCATGAGGTCAGGAGATCGAGACCATCCTGGCTAGCACAGTGAAACCGTGTCTCTACCAGAAATACAAAAAATTAGCCGGGCGTGGTGGCGGACGCCTGTAGTCCCAGCTGCTCAGGAGGCTGAGGCAGGAGAATGACGTGAACCCGGGAGGCAGAGCTTGCAGTGAGCCAAGCTCGCGCCACTGCACTCCAGCCTGGGTGACAGAGTGAGACTCCAACTCAAAAAAAAAAAAAAGATAGACATAACTGTGGATGTTCTTTGTCCGTTATTTCCTGCAGAGTACTACCTTGTCAGATTGTAACCTTTTTTCTCAAGGCTCTGCCTTTGGACATGATACAAAGATGTTTTAATAGTGAAATTATATTGGGGCATGGGGAAGGGAAGCCATTAAGCTTATTTATCCCGATGCTACTCTACAATGTGGGGATTTGAGAAGGCAGAAAGTAAAGGCAGGAGACCAGTAAGGAGTTTACTGAAAAAATTCAGGTAAAAGTTAATACGTAAACCAAGGCAGTGGAAGTGGGAGTGGATATTAAGGCTTGGCAAATGAGATGGGATGACAAAGGGAAAAGAAAGAATCTAATGAATTTAATGTGGTTCCTAGGTTTCTTGTTTGGGTATCAAGGACAACATAGAGTACAGGAGGAGAAACAGGTTTGCGAGAGTGAAAGTGAAACAGGAAGAATTCCCTTGTCCCCTTCGAAGGCAAGGAATGGAGGTGTGGCTCCCTTCTTCAGTGCCTTGATGCTCAGACCTCTAGGGGAGCATGTAGACATGTAGGCTGTGGGGCTCCGACCCCAAGGCTGTGTCTAGGGGTGAATGTTTACAGCTCCTGAAGTTTTAGTGGGCATGTGTTACAGGGTGCTCTTTTATTTTGCCATCTATATGTGGCTTGTGTTAACCAGCTCAATTAGTCCCTCTACCTTGTCACAAGGACAGAGAACTTTCTGAATCCTGGGTTCTTGCCTTGATGTACCGGAAGAATCGGATCACACATGGGCTTGGAGAATGAGTGCAAAGTTTTATTGAGTGGAAGTAGCTCTCTGCTGAGGGGGGCGCCAGAAGGGAAATGGTTTCTCGTGGAGTTGCCCTGGCTCTCCTCCCACTGCTTGGGCCAAACTCCGCCTTGTCCTTCAGGTTGGTGGCCTGCTGGCATGCTGGCATCTGTTGGAGTGCTGGCATCTGTTGGAGTGCTTTTCCGCCAGCGTGCTCCCTTGATGTCCTCTCGCCACCCACCGCTTGTGTCTTCTTCGCTGATGTGCTCCTCTCCAAGTCTGGTCGCCTGTGTGTCTGCCCGCTAGGGCATCTGATTTTTATAAGCCCACAATGGGGTAGTGACTGGCCAGGGTGGTCTTAGAAAATGCAACAATTGGGCAGGAATGCAGGAGTGCCTGTCCTCGCTTAGGTCCGTGGGGGTGGGGCCCTAGCCAGGGACCTGCCTTTATCTAGCACTTCCCTTCCCCATTTCTGTATCATTTAAAGGGACCATGCTGTTCCCCTTTCAGCACTCCCATGTCAAAAGCATTGGAGGAGCAATGAAAAATAATCTTTGGAAAGTTTAGCTTCGTGCATCTATAGCACAGCCAAGTGGAATTGTTTGTAGAAAATTAGATGCATGGTTTTGGAATTTAGGGGAATAAGATATGGATGAAAATAAACGTATGTGAGTTTAATTGATCATGAAATAATTAAGCAGGGGGGTCATTTGGAAAGAATATATATTAGGAAATTTAAAAATAAGCCTGATGTTAGAATCCTAAGCACCATGTATAGGATAAGCTACTAAAAGGAAAACCAAGGAAGAACATCGGAGAGGTGGAATCTAGAGGTAAAACTGACATCAGAGAAGATGGGGTGATATACTTTAAGAAACAAGGCATTGTTAGAAAGACCACTAGTGAGAAAGAGAGGAAAAAAAAGTATTTGATGGACAACAACAAGGTCAACTGTCAATGAAAAATTCATGTAGTGCTTATATTAAGCTTCCCAAAATAGTAGATATAATTCCAAACTTTCCTTTCCTAATCTGTCCACTCAAAGAACAGAAATAAGTGTACCAATTAAGAATATGAGATTATCACATTAATATTAAGTACAAGAATAATAAGAAAAGAGACTGTGTGTGTGTGTGTGTATGTATGTGTGCGTGTGCATGTGACACAAAGAGAATATTATGTTAAGGAAAGATTATTAAACAAATGTGCATGATAATTTGCTAGCTGCATGAACAAATCAGTTTAGCTCTTAACCTTACACTCTGTCAATATTAACTCTAGATGATTTAAAACATTAAAAGTTTTTAAAGGATAGAAATTAGAAAAAAGTATGTGGGTAAACATTTGACTAATTTTAAGATGAGGAGGGACTTTCTAAGGTTAAAATCAGTGAAAGAAAAAAAGAAAACAATTTGCATGTAATTTTATAATATATGCATATCAAAAATCTTCTAACAAATATTGAAAAATTAGAAAAATGTTTCCAACAAATACTACAGACCATGTACTATTTGCACTGGCAGAATCTGTCTGATGTAAAATTTTGGAAGTGTAGAGTCTACTGAAGCCTTGTAACTTTCAGGGGATGGCTTGGACAGTAAATTGTGGTTAGTTTTAATCAATTTCAGCTTTTAGCAGTAGGAGTAGCAGCAGCAGCAATGCATCTTCTACCTCCCAGCCCCATAGCCAGCAACCACACATGTGTTCCCGAGGCACTTGCACATAATTTGTGAGAGCTAGGGTTAAAAATAAGGACTTTGTCTTCCAAATATCAGGAATCTGATTGCTGCTTCTGATCATGGAAGTGCACACACAGAGGCAGGCAGCCATTGTTGTACCCCTCTCACTCGGGCTGAAGCAACTTCTAGTGGATTTAAGGACCAATGCTTTTTTTTTTTTTCTGTAATCCAAGAATCCCATACCAAGCAAAACTGTCCATCAAAAGTGAGAGAGATATTAAGACATACCCAGATGAATCAAAACTCAGAGGATTTACTACTAGACCTGCCCTACAAAAATGCTAAAGCAAGTCTTGCAGGTTGAAATGACAGGGCACTAGACAATAAATCTAAGCCATATGAAAAACTAAAGATCCCAATAGAGATAAACACATGGGTAATCATGAAAGTTAGTATTATTTTAACAATGATTTGTAATTTTACTCTTGACTGTTTTTCTATATGATTTAAGAGACTAATCAATTTTAAAGAAACAAATAGCCTAAAGCTTATTATGGGCTAATTGTTTCTAAGTATTATTATAACTTAGATTTGTAAATCCATGTTTTATTTTCTACATAATTTAAGAAACTAATGTGTTAACAAAAACTAATTGTTAGTTTATGTTTTTCAAAACAACATATAAAGATGTAATTCTGTAACATCAATAACTGGAAGGGGTGGGAATAGGACTGTGAAGGAGCAAAGTTTTTTATGTTATTGAAGTTAAGCTGGTATAAATTAAAGTTATAACTTTAGGATATTAAATGTAATCCTGAGGTAACCACAAATAAAATAGTTATAGAATATACACAAAAGAAAATAAGAAGGGAATTAAAATGTTTCATGACAAGAAAATAACTAATTGCACAGGACAATAGTAATGCAGGAAATGAGAAATAAAAAAGCTATAACGCATGTAGCAAACTAATACCGCAATGGCAGAAGTAAGTCCTTCCTTATCAGTAATTACTTTAAATGTAACTAGATTAAACTTTTCAGTCAAAAGAACGTGGCAGAATGGATAAACATGATCCAACTATATGCTGTATGTAAGAATCACTTTGATCCAAAGACACAAATAAGTTGAAAGTGAAAGCATTAAAAAAGATATTTTATGCAAATAGTAACCAAAAAGGGGCAAAGCAGCTATACTAATATCACAAAAAATAAATTCTAAATTTAAAAAGTTATTAAAAAAGGACATTATACAATAATAAAAGGATCAATATGGCAAGAAGCTATATCAATTATAAGCATTTATATGCCTAATAACAGACCATCAAAATATATGAAGTAAAAACTGACAGAATTGGAGGGAGAAAGAGATAATTCTACAATAATAGCTGGAAGTTCTACCTATTGAGAGTACCAATACCTACTCTCTGTAATGGATTGAACAACCAAACTGAAGATAAGCAAGCAAAGATTGTACAACACAATAAACCAACTAGATCTAACAGATATAACAGTACATTGTATCCAACTCCTTGAGAAGAAATTCACATTTTTCTCAAGTACACATGGGAGATTTTCTAGGGTAAACTACAAGTCAAATCACAAATTACGTCTTCCAATAGATTTAAAAAATAGATGTTATACAAAGTGTTTTCTGCAATTACAATGGAATGAAGTTAGAGATGAATAATAGAAAACTGAAAAATTCACAAACGTGGAAATTAAACGACACAACTTTAATAACAAATGGATCAAAGAAGCAAGGACAACGGAAATGAGAAACTACTTGGAGATAAATGAAAACAAAAACACATCATATCAAAACTTATGAGATGCAGCAAAAGCAGTACTAAAAGGGAAACTTACAGGTGTAAACACATTTTTAAAAAAATATATTTCAAATCAACAACCTAACTTTACAACTTAAATACTGGAAAAAGAAATACAAACTAAACTCAAGCTACCAGAGTGATGGAAACAATAAAGTTTGCAGCAGAAACAAATGAAATACAGAAAAGAAAAACAATAGAGAAAATAATAGAAATACAAACTAAAACACTAGAAAAACATAATAGAGAATCAGTAGAGAAAATCAATGGAACCAATGCAATTGGTTCTTCAAAAAGAGAAATTTGGCAAAACTTTAGCTGGATTAAGAAAAAAAGAGAAAACTCGAATTAGTAAAATCATAAATGAAAGTGGAGATATTACTACCGATTTTACAGAAATAAAAAGATTTGTATTAGAGTTGTATTAGTTCATTCTTGCATTGCTATAAAGAAATAGCTGAGACTGGGTAATTTATTTTAAAAGAGGTTTAAATAGCTCATGGTTCTGCAGGCTGTACAGAAAGCATGGAGGGGAGGCTTCACAAAACTTACAATCTTGGTGGAAAGTGAAGGGGGTGCCAGCACTTTACATGGCCAGAGCAGGAGGAAGAGGTGGGGGGAGGTGTAACACCCTTATAAATGACCAAATCTCATGAGATAGTGTGCTGTTCACACTATCATGAGAACAGCACAAAGAGGATGGTGCTAAACCATTCATGAAGGACCACTCTCATGATCCAAACACCTCCCACCATGCCTCACCTCCAACATTGAGGATTACAATTTGACATGAGATTTCATGAGGTCACAGAACCAAACCATAACAAGAGTACAATGAATAATTGTATGCCAACAAACTGGGTAACCTAGATGAAATGGACAAATGCTTAGAAATACAAAACCAAGTCCGAAATACAAATAAATAGAAAATCTAAAGAGATCTATAAAAAGTAAGGATATTGAATTGGTGATCAAAAGCCTCCCAACAAAGAAAAGCTCTGTACCTTATGGCTTCATTGGTTAATTCTACCCAAAATTTAAAGAGCTAACATCAACTCTTCCCAAACTTCTTAAAAAAACCAAAGAGGAGAAAACACTTCCTAACTCTTTCTATGATATCAGCCTTGCCCTGATACAAAAGCAAGACAAAGAAATGACAAGAAAAGAAAACTACAGACCAATAACCCTTTTGAATATTAATGCAAAAATCCTTAACAACACACTAGCAAACAAAATTCAGCAGCATGTTATAAAGATTATACACCATGAGCAAGTAGAATTTATTCTGGAGTGCAACGATGGTTTTACATACAAAATTCAATCAATGTAACAAACCACATTGACAGAATTCAGAAAAAAATCACATGATCATCTCAACTGATGTGGAAAAAGCATTTGAAAAATTCAAACTTTTATAATAAAAGCATTCAAAAAATGAGGAGTAAAAGGTGCTGTGGCCTGAATTGTGTTCCCCCAAAATTCATATGTTGAACCCTAATACCCAATATGATGGCATTTGGAGATGGGGCCTTTGGGAGATAATTAGGTTTAGATGATACCATGAAGATGAGGCCTTCGCGATTAGATTAGTGACTTTATAAGAAGAGGCACCAAAGAGCTTGCTTTTTCTCTCTACTCTGTGAGAACACAGTAAAGTGGCAATACCTGCAAGCTAAGAAGAGAGTCCTCACCAGAACCTGACCATACCGGCACTCTGATATCATACTTCTAGTCTCCAGAACTGTGAGAAAATAAATTTCTGTTTGTTAAGCCACGTAGTTTATGACATTTTGTTAAGGCAGGCAGAGCAATCTAATACAGAGAGAAACTATATCAACATAATAAAAGTCATATATGAAAAACCCACTGCAGGCGTCATACTCAATGGTGAAAGACTGAAAGCTTTTTCTCTAAGATCAGGAACAAAACAAGGATGCCTACTTTCATCCCTTTTCTTCAACATAGTACTGAAAGTCCCAGCCAGAACAATTAGTCAAGAAAAAGAAATGAAAGCCATTCCCATTGGAAGGAAGAAGTAAAATGATCTCTGTTCATAGGTGATATAATCTAATATGTAGAAAACTGTAAAGGTTCTACAAAGCAGGTCACAGCAAACAGTGCGACCTCAATTTTGTGATACTTAAAGAGGTGGTTTGGAACTGAAAACACTTAGAAGGACATACACCAAAATATTAATATTTATTCTCCATGTTTTTCCAGGTTTGATAAATTCTCTACAATGATCAAGTATTGCTTTTATAATTAGAAATTATGTACAAAAGTGTAAAAAGTCTCTACAAGTTAAAGAAAGAGTGAATTAGTAATAAAAATACTAACCAACATACATGTATTTGGCCATTCTTGCACTGCTATTAAAAAATGCCTGAGACTGGATAATTTCTAAAGAAAATAAATTTAATTGGTTCACTGTTCTACAGGCTGTACAGGAAGCATACCAGCATCTTCTCAGCTTCTGGGGAGGCCTCATGAAACTTCCAATCATGGCAGAAGGCAAAGTGGGAGCAGGTGTCTCACATGGAAGAGCAGGAGCAAGAGAGAGAGTGATGGGGGAGGTGCCACACATGCTTTTAAATGACCCAGTCTCACAAGAACTTACTATCACAAACACAGGACCAAGTCATTGAAGGATCCGCCCCCATGACCCAAACACCTCCCACGAGGCCCCACCTCCAGCACCAGGGATTACAATTCAACATGAGTTTTGTGTGGGATCAAATATCCAGATTATATCAATATATAAAAGAGAAATACCAATGGCTAATAAGCATATGAAAAAAATCTAACCTCACTGGTAGTTAAATAAATGTAAATTAAAACCATTACAAATTATTAAACTGAGAGAAATAAAATGCTCATTGCCAGCAGGGTATCCTCATCTCCTGCTCCAGTGGGAATGAATTGTTACAGGTTTCTGGACAATTGTTCCTGTGACTCCAATTCAAGCTACTTTAACAAGAAGAAGGATTTGGGGGAGTCTACTTGAATCCAAGGGAAAGTTAAAGCATCTGGCCACAAAGAACAAGGATATAGTAGGGCTTCAGGCATTACTGAAATTGGGAACTTAACAGCAATCAGGACATTACCAGTGTTACCATAAGTAAAGTATCTCTCCCTTCATTGCACACTGACTTGCTCTGCATGTTGAAATGGGGCCTTTGCTGGGTACAGTGGCTTGCAACTGTAATCCTAGCTCTTTGGGAGACCAAGGTGGAAGGATTGCTTGAGGCCAGCAGTTCAAGTTCATCACTATATTACAGAAAAAAAGAAGTGGGTCCTCTGATAGCTTTAGTGCTTTACATTTTCTAGCTTCAGCTACCGGTAAGATTCTGACCTGCCTGTTTCTTAGCCCCTGGTACATAAATGCTGGGAAGAGCCTCCAGACCTATATTGGGTGATTTATTGGCCCTAGAAAATAAAATGCGGCTGCAGGAGCAAAGTTAAATAAACACATGGAAGGTTCTGTGGAAATTACATAGAAAAGGGAGAACCAGCATTGCCAGAATAAACAGGGTGGTGCTGCATAGTCCAGGCAGTAGGTGTCCACCACATAAAATAAGACCCTTTACATTTGGAACCTTGGACACAAGTCTTATACTCCATCTTAAAGAGAGATAAACAGGAACATTGATACATTGATGCACAGATATTTATTATAAGAGGAATCAGTCAGTTTGTATACATACACACACATATTATAGCACAGCCACCTTTCAAGAGGGGCCTAAACTTCAGCATTTTTCACTCTTCCCACTGTCAATGGAGAAGGGCGTGAAAAAGAGTGAGCAAAGCCTGCCCATGAATATTCTCTGGCTTCTCCCCTTCACATGTGGGCCCACACAACTAGATAAGCAAGGCTGCAAAGTTGTGTACCTTCAACAATTTAAATGTCTCTAGGGATAATTGAACATTTGTTTTTCTCCAAAGGCAATCTCTCAGAAAACAGTAGAATGATGGAGTAACACCATGCCTGGAGGCTGTGGTAACCAAAATTCATCATTTTTACGTATTCCTTAAAGAATATGCTGAGAAAACCATAGTCAAAATAGGCCATTAAAAAGATTTCTATGTCAAAATCCTATAAACTAACAAAAAATAATAGCCTAGGAAAGTATTTCTGAGAAACATTACTGACTAAAAGGTCTGTAACACAAATAGGTAGGTATGTATACATTTATAAATACAAATATTTAGGTATAAAGCCATTGATCACATGCAGCCATAATAAATTAAAAGATATAAAGGAGGTTACAGCATGTACGCCTGGAGAGGCAGAGAGAGAGATATAGAGCTGTAAGTAGAGCTGGAGAAAGGCACTTAAAACTTAAAAACAAAAAACAAAAAACAAAAAACTTATGGGCCGGGAATGGTGGCTCATGCCTGTATTCCCAGCACTTTGGGAGGCCGAGGTGGGCAGATCACCTGAGGTCAGGAGTTTGAGAGCAGCCTGGCCAACAGGGTGAAACCCCATCTCTACTAAAAATAAAAAATTAGGCATGGTGGTGGGCACCTGTAATCCCAGCTACTCGGGAGGCTGAGGCAGGAGAATTGCTTGAACCCGGGAGGCAGAGGTTGCAGTGAGCTGAGATCGCACCATTGCACTCCAGCCTGGGTGACAAAGCAAGACTCTGTCACCAAAAAAAAAACAAAAAAAAAAAAACAAAAAAAAAACCTTTGTACAAAATTCTTACCATCTTTCTGGAAAAATTATATTTCTGTGTACCAAATGGTTGGTACTGAAATTTCGTTTCAATACATTACAACGACTACACACAGAAAGACTCTATTCTTAATCCCCTTCAATGTGCCAGATACTGCTCTAAAGGCTTTACCTATATGAGCTCATTTAATCATCACTGTTAGTCTGTAGGGTAGGCCATGTTTTTATTTCATTTGCAGAAAGGCTTAGTAACTTGCTCAAGATCCTTAGTTGGTACCTGGCAGAGCCAGAACTAGAATCCACAAAGTCTGGTTCCAGCATCTGGGCCTTAGCCACTCTACTGTGTTGACTCCCTTATGATAATTTCATAACACAGCCTACTATTTTGTTTTAGTAAAATTATAAATCCACTTTGTCATTGTATAACATGGGAATACATTTTAAAACAACTTATTGAACACTTTTTATTTTGTGTTTTCTGTGAAAAGCAAAGCAGTGGTACTTTACCACAGGGAAAGTGTGTGCTTAAAGCCCACCCACTCTGAGAGTATTATTCACCGGGGATTATATTATTTATAAATATAATTTCCATATCATATCCATAAAGAATGTAAAAAAGAGGCCAGGCACAGTGGCTCACACCTGTAATCCCAGCACTTTGGGAGGCTGAGGCAGGTGGATCAGGAGGTCAGGAGATCGAGACCATCCTGGCTAACATGGTGAAACTCCATCTCTACTAAAAATACAAAAAATAAAATTAGCCAGGTGTGGTGGCGAGTGCCTGCAGTCCCAGCTACTCGAAAGGATGAGGCGGGAGAATGGCGTGAACCTGGGAGGTGGAGCTTGCAGTGAGCCGAGATCGTGCCACTGCACTCCAGCCTGGGCGACAGAGTGAGACCTCGTCTCAAGAAATAAAATAAAATAAAAGTAAAAAAGGACAAATTCTTATTTTGAAAAATATTTCACTTCTCTAACCTTCTAAATCATGCTTCATGTGAAGATAAACCATTGTATTTCAGGGTTGCTTCAAAACATATCTTTAAGTCTGGGCACGGTGGCTCACGCCTGTAATCCCAGCACTTTGGGAGGCCGAGGCAAGTGGATCACGAGGTCAGGAGATCGAGACCATCCTGGCTAACACTGTGAAACCCCGTCTCTACGGAAAAAAAAAATACAAAAAATTAGCCAGGCGTGGTGGTGGGCGCCTGCAGTCCCAGCTACTCGGGAGGCTGAGGCAGGAGAACAGCGTGAACCCGGGAGGTGGAGCTTGCAGTAAGCCGAGATCATGCCACTGCACTCCAGCCTGGGCGACAAAGTGAGACTCCATCTCAAAAAAACAAAAAACCTATCTTTGAAAGCAGTGAAAATAAAGCATTCTATTTTATATTTAGATTGTCTATTTCATGACCATTTTAACATGGCATGGGTTAAAATAAAAGTATTTCTCTAATCTATACAGCATAATTAGCAGAAGGTTAAAATCTTGAGATCTGAAATTTTTGTGGGAAAGGTCTCACTTGTTACAATATATAATTACTTTTAATTAGCCTTAATGACTATATTACTCACTTATTTTTAGATACAATGAAATAGATACTGCAAAATAAATTTTATTTGTATAAATATATAAAATAAATAAGTTATTTAACAACCAGTAAATCCAAGTATTTTCTAAGGAGAAAAACGAATAATTTTTTTAAGTTGATTATATATACATTTTTAATAAAGTAATTTAGGAGAAATCTTTGCCTATCCTTCTAAGAAAAGTTTTGTAAGAAAACTGAGTTGGCATGCATTGTTGAAACAATGTTGAGAAAATAGTTGAAAGAGCTAAAAAGGCAATCCAGAAAAAGACAAAAATCCCCAAAATAGATTCTGCTGAAAGAATGAGATAGTCAACAATCTGATGAAATGAGATAGTCAACAATCTGGGTGAATGACCAAAAATCATTGGTTATTCAAGTGTGTAATTCTAGCACCTAGGAGAGCACCTGCCAATGTGCTAGGGAGGTTTGTTCATGTCTTCAATCAATATTTATTATTTGCATGCTGTGTTAGTCTGTTTTCACGCTGCTGTGAAGAACTACATGAGACTGGGTAATTTATGAAGAAAAGAGGTTTAATGGATTCGCAGTTCTACAGGCTTAACAGGAAGCGTGACTGGAAGTCCTCAGGAAACTTATAATCATGACCAAAGGCAAAGGGAAATCATTCACCTTCCTCGCATGGTGACAGGAGAGAGCGAGAGCCATAGAAAGTGCCACACCCTTTCAAAACCATCAGATCTTGTGAGAATTCATTCACTCTCAGAACAGCAAGGGGGGAGTCTGCCCCCATTATTCAGTCATCTCACACCAGGCCCTTTCTGCAACACAAGGGGACTACAATTTGGCATGAGATTTGGGTGAGGACACAGAACCAAACCATATCCATGCTTAATGAGGGTCTAAGAAAACATAGAGGGTATAGGCTGGGAGAAGGAGAAGGTGCTGAGGTGATTCAAGTAAGGGCCTTGGTTAAGAGGCGGAGGAAAATGATTCTGTTCTCTAGTCTTGGTTGAAAACCACTGTGAGCCTCTGTTCCTGGGCTATGTGGTTTAAATGATCATTGTATAATTAAATTCAAGTGCATATATTGACTTATCTTTCCTATTTGAGATATTGAAATCAGATAACTGTTTATATAATATTCACATATATTAAAAATAATTAAGCATATTATATGGTAGGTTCTTTATGACATTGTTCCCTAAATATTCTATACCTAGCCTACTTTGTGAAATTTCTCCACCAAAATGTAATCCCTTATTTTCCCTCATATTTTAGTCACTGGGGCATTCTTTCTTACTTATATCTCCAGGTGGCCTAGGCTTCCTCACACTATGGTGGCTTTGTTGTAAAAGTAAGCATTTCAAGGAGATGCTTTTATGACATGACCATGGAAGTCAAATAGTGTCAGTTCAACCATAGTTCCCACCCATATTTAAGGGGAAGTAATAGAGTCTCAACCTCCCCAGTCTTGATGGGAAGAATATCAGTGTTGCTGTGTAAGAAATTCACGTGTGATTAATACAATACAGTAAATAACTAAATATAAATATAGAGCAATTTTAGGAAAATACAATCTGCCACAGTTTACCTTCTGGCCACAATTTACATCCCTTCCATGTGGGAAATGTACTCATTTCTTCTCTCAAGACCCATAAGTATTATCACATTATAATCAGCTCAAAATCCAGGATCTTGTTAATTAATCAGGTTGAAGTGTGGATAAGGCTCAGGTATAGTTCCTTAGGTTCAGCTCAATGAGTATAGTTTCAATCAATTAAAGATTTTTAAAATAAAGAAAAACAAATATTCAATACACAGTGGTGAGATAGGGGTAGGACAACCACTTTGCACGCACCCATTTAAAAAGGGTGAAAGTACGTATGTTTATTGCAGCCCAATTCACAATTGCAAAGATGTGTAACTAACCTAAGGGCCCATCGACCAATGAGTGGATAAAGAAGTGGTATATATACACCATGGAATGTTACTAAGCCAGAAAAAGGAATGAAATAATGTCTTTTTGCAGCAACTTAGATGGAGCTGAAGGCCATTATTCCAGGTGAAGTAACTCAGGAATGGAGAACCAAATACCGTATGTTCTCACTTATAAGTGAGAGCTAAGCTATGAATACGCAAAGACACACAGAGTGGTATAATGGACACTGGAGCCTCAGAAAGGGGAGGTGGAGGGTGTGGGATAAAAACTGCACATTGAGTACAACATACATTACTTGGGTGATGAGTGCGCTAAAATCTCAGAATTCACCACTATATAATTCATCCATGTAACCAAAAACCACTTTACACCAAAAGCTATTGAAATGAAATTTTTCTTTTTTAAAGAGGAAAAGTGTGAGGTCCACAAGAGTCAACTGGGCTCACAAGAATCAGCAGTCCTTACCAATTCTGAAATCGAGGAGCACATAATGTTAGTTCCCTGATCAGGGCTTATCCTATTATTGCCTGGGAGTTGTTCACTGTGGTTCCCTGGCCCTACCATAAAGGCTTTTGGTTCATCTCTGGATTATCTTTTCATTTTCATAAAATTCAGCCCATATTTGCAGTAGAACAGGTTTTTATGCCTGCATCTTACTCATAAAAGTTAGGAAGCCCAAAGACCTCTTTTTTTTTTTTTTGTCTTTTCCCTCCCTGTTCCTTTCAGTTCAAACTTGTATTATTCTTTTAAAAACTTTCAGAGGTTTTGTGTGCCAGTTTGTAATCCACCCACAAATATCTTTGAAAGAAACTGTTATTTCCTGGGAGCTTTGTGAGCCTGAAGAAGGAACAGGCCTTTAAGATTCTCAGAAGTCCTACTGTTTAACAGAGAGGTTGTGCAAAACATTCTCTTAAGATCCTTACAGGGTCTTTTGTCTATTTGAAGGGATCTGTGAGATGCCATCTCAAATCCTTCTGGGGTCTTAATAAGGGCTTCATCTTTAGACCAAGTTTTCCTTTCAATGCCTTGAATTTTATCTTAACTAGAGCCATTTTTTTTTAACTTTAGAAGCATTTGCTATCTGAAGAGGCTGAGAAAAAAAGTTTGATTCATTTACTTATTTTTAAATTCACAAGTCTTGGTATCTTTACATTAAATGGTTTGCTCCCTATTTTATTTTTCCTATAGGATTTTATTACAAGCAGCAAAAAAATCAGATGACATTTTTAACATTCCTTCTGTTACTATGATATCTTCATGTATTTTCACAGACTCTCTTGTTTGGTTGGATTTGAAAACATTATTCTTTTTATTTTTCTGGTTTATTAATCTTTTTGAAAGCACAAATTTTAGGTATTATTGAGCAAGTCTAATTTGCTTTTATTTTCTAATTTATAAATGAATATAATTTGTTAATGAATATTTCACTTTTAATTTTTCTTTAACTATATTTAATTCTTCTTCTAGTTTGCTAAATTCTTTTCCTTTGAGCATTTAGAGTTATAAAATGTCAGTTGAGAACCATTTGGCCACATGTATTATTATTTATTTTTATTTTTTCTTTATTATTGTTTTTTAATTTTTTTCTTTATTTTTAAATAGTTTGTAATTAGTACTTTTAATTTCCAGATTACTAGAGACAGGTTTGAAACTTACTAGTTTTATTATTTTTTATGGCATTGTTGCCAGAGAATGTGATTTATATAAAATTGTTTATTTTTTCTCCTTCGAGAATCTTTCTTTTCTTTTCTCTTCAGTCTAATACTTTCAAAGACCGTTCCACATGTCTTTGAGAAACTTGTATTTGTTATCATATATACTTATGTATGTAATATATATTATGTCAAGAGTCTTAATTGTGCTATATAATCTTTCTCTTTAAGTTTAGTCTACTTAGTCTGCTTTTACTGGATATTTTTTAACCCAATCTAAGATCATGTCTTTTTTCAAAAAGAGAACTTGTTTCTCCAGGCTTGTCCTCTCATTCCCTCCCTGTGACATCAAACATTATATTAATTTTTCCTTAAAATTCAGATCATAGTTTTTAAAATTATAAATCAATGTTTACTTTAACTTAGTACAATCTACTGGCTCTTTTGCTCACCACTGTTTCTTATATCCCACAACTTTTTCTCTTAAATTTGTATTTTCTTTTGCTAGATTATAACCTTGACTACTTCTCTAACCTTCTACTCTAACTACTCACCCAACCCTAAATCCCTGTCTATTTCTTAGAGTAGTAGTTTAGCTTTTTCTTTGTCTCATATCAGTCAAGACAAAAGAAATCAGTAATGATCTACTATTATTTATGCCTATCCCCTTGAGTTTGTTTCTAAATAAAGAGCTTTTTCTACTTGAGAAGAGTTTAGTAAACAACTCTACTGTCATTTATTTTTCTTGTTCCATTTTAAAAATAATTGTTAAACTATAGAAGATATTGTATATTTCTCTTTCTTTGAATAATTTAAAATACACAGAAAAGTGGGAGCCACAAAGAAGACACCATAAATTAATAGATTTGTTGATGAATTGCACTGAATTAAATTATAGTCAATATCTTGTTTAAAAGCATGAAAATTTGAGAATTCAGCCAGTAGTACTGTACTGAAATTTTATTTGGACTTTTTTTTTTTTTTACATGAAAGCTCTACACTGAAGATGAATATTACTAGAAATAAAAGTGAAATTGTCCTAACCGAAGCAGGGGATCCACAATATGACTGCCTACTCTGTCACCCCCCTAACCCAGTAACTCTCCACTACAAGGCTCTTTGGAGAATTCCCATGAACCCCCAGAGGTTTATCAGGACACTTAGACACGGGCATAATATACCCTAACGATTCCTTGTAAGTCAATATTTTTGTCAGCCAATGCTTTAATGGCTTTTATCTTTGGACTTTTATGAAGGAAAAATATAAATAACTACATCTCTAGATTCTAAAATCAAAAGTCATATGGTAGCCTAAAAAGACAGATTTCTGTTCAAAATAGGTGAATATGAAAGTAACAAATAAAACAACTCTTTGCTCATCCAGCACGCGAAACTTCTCAAGTGTCAAATAAATAACCAGCTACATCCCAAAGAGAAAAGTCACGTTGGGTTATAGTTTAGCATAACTATGGTGTGCTACCTAATAATCTTTGCTCAGTGACTCCTTAGCTAAGAATGCCTGTATTCTAATTTTATTTGGGTATTTATTTTCTTCAGAAACTGACTTACATATGATCTGAATAGATGTCTCTGCATCAGAAACACATCTGCACCTGATGTTGCTACACATCACTTCACACTAAATTTTCATGAAGGAACTCCACATTTACTCAAAATGCAAGCTGAATAAAAAACTCTTCAGGACTGGCATGAATCCGGGAGGCGGAGCTTGCAGTGAGCCAAGATCCCACCACTGCACTCCAGCCTGGGTGACAGAGCAAGACTCCATCTCAAAAAAAAAAAAAAAAAAAAAAAAACAGAAAAATAAAACTATTCAGGACTAGTAGGTTCTTTTGTTCTCTAAAAATCTGATTTCTTTTCAGATAGCTAGACATGTCTTTCTTAGATTCTAAATATTTATTTAGAAAGCTCAACGAACCCCTAAAATAGCACAGTCACCTTTTATAAATCATGAATGAAAGAATGCGTATGATGTAAAAGCTGAATTTGATTATTTTGTAATGCAAAGTCCTGCTGAACTTTTTTAAACCCAAACTTTAAAATATGTTTTCAGTTTCATTATAAAATTTAATCAGTATAAATAATATTTATTTTCTCTATTGATATGTGTATAGTGTGAGTTAAATAGGAGTAGGAGATTTCTGTATAACAAATCTCTCAGTCAATTTGATTTTAAACCTATACTTTCTCAATTTTTTTAATATCCTCTATCATAAGGTACATCAAATTTGTAAGTAAAGCTAAAATAGATTGTGAGAAATCTCAAATTATTTCTTATTAGACCACATAAAATTTTCATAGTCAGAGAAATTGATAGTCCTCTGATATTTGGTCTTCAAATTTCATATTACATTTTTTTCAACATTTTATTGCTTTTCACTTGGCTTAATTCTGTATGTGTTGCTGGAGAACAAAAAAGAAAGTAGTATGTCCAAAGAGAATATGCAACAGCATGTGATGCAGTCTCCTGAGCATTATTTTGACATCCCTAATAAAAGTCAGGACATACTTCAAAGTATACATCAAGAACTATTACTTATAAGCCCAGAGCAAACCAAACGGAAAATAATATCCTCAGCAATTTAATTTGGATTACATTCATCCATGTTTACTTCCTTCTGTACACTTAGACACACTAATGCTAACAAAAATTAATGTTGGCAAGAGGAGCTGTGCTAAAAACTTTTCCTACGACTCTATTCCCTCTTATCTTTCGGAATGCATAATCTGTAAATTCTACTGACAGTGTAAATCAATCAAAAGTGCTTAGAATGCCAAATGAGTGTATGCTTCATAGTTAAGTGTACAATAATGGAAAAGATGAAAAACATTACTGCACCCCTGGTATTGTTGAGAACACTTACGTAATTACACAGCTCATCAGCTCCTGCCAACTAAAAGGGCAACAGCCAGGTGGAGCATCTTGATTTGCCACATCATTCTTTATCAGGAATGTTCAAAAATACGTTATTAAATTTGAAAGAGGGAAGAATCAAAGATCAGCTCTTAAGCCTCCCAGAAAGACGTATTTTCTTTTTCTTCTGTCAGCCTTGTTTTGGGAGCAATAATTTCAGTCAGGAAATAAGAATACTTTTTTTTATGACAGGCTGATACTGCTCAGGGGTAAACCCCAACTATAATCTTCTTTGACATTTGCAATAATTTTGAGTCTTTCCTGTGTGAAATCTTTTTAAAAAATCCAACTCATAAACAATTGAATAACCAGTGGCACACCCAAAAGGGTACAAGCCCTCTTCACAGAGAGAGAATAATTCATAAGAACTTTCAAAGTTAAATGAAAAAAAAATAAAATGAAGCAAACAAAATTCTTCTTTATCAGTATCTGTCATTTATCAAGATCTAGAAACAATAAGGTTATACTCACAATAAACAGTTACAGATTTTATTGAAGGATAATTTTAGTGCACTTCTGGAGTAAACTATGAATCTTTCTTCATTAGAGTAAATCTTAGAGTCATTAGGAAATATCCTGTTGTGGGTCTAACTGGATATCTTCTATTTGTGCTCATTTGGTTACAAGTTGGTTCTTTTCTTGTTCTGTGGATTCTCATTCTCTATGTGAGATTGTTTCTTTCCATATAGAAGAGATTCTATGCACTGTGCAAGAAATACCCATCTCCAAAGATGTGCAGTACACATATTTTACAATATAAACAATTTCTCAAACAAATATGTTTATATCAATAGCTGTGTGGGTTTGTACCTTCTATTGAACAAAGGGTTGTTATAGAAGCATTGTGTAGCACTGCTGTCTTCACTTCACAAGAAGCCACACACCTTCTAAAAAATGCCACCCGCTCTGTTCCTTAGTTCTACCATAGGTTTTGTCAAGCACTTTAGGTTAGCAGAATAATGGAAGAAAAAGGAAAACCAAATTGTTACTGAATACTTACTTTGCGGCAGACTAGTTACACCATATATAGACCAACTTTTGCTCATTTAATTCGTAAACTAATTCTCTGAGGTTGGTAATTTTGAGAGGTGAAGCCAGCTGGGCTTCTGGGTCAGGTGGGGACTTGGAGAACTTTTCTGTCTAGCTAAAGGATTGTAAATGCACCAATCAGCACTCTGTGTCTAGCTAAAGGTTTGTAAACGCACCAATCAGCACTCTGTATCTAGTTAAAGGTTTGTAAATGCACCAATCAGCACTTGCCAAAACGGACCAATCAGCTCTCTGTAAAATGGACCAATCAGCAGGATGTGGGTGGGGCCAGATAAGGGAATAAAAGCAGACCACCGGAGCCAGCAGCGGCAATGTGGTCAGTTCCCCTTCCACCCTGTGGAGCTTTGTTCTTTTGCTCTTTGCGATAAATCTTGCTGCTGCTCACTCTTTGGGTCTGTGCCACATACATGAGCTGTAACACTCACCACCAAAGTCTGCAGCTTCACTCCTGAAGCCAGCGAGACCACGAACCCACCAGTAGGAAGAAACTTCAGACATGTCCCAACATCAGAAGAAACAAACTCTGGATACACCATCTTTAAGAACTGTAACACTAACCGCTAAGGTCCATGGCTTCATTCTTGAAGTCAGCGAGACCAAGAACCCAGCAATTCTGGACACAATTTCACCCTTAAATTACAACTAAAGATATCAAGCTAGACTTTAAGAGGTAAAGATCCTTGCCCGGGTAATATCCAGGTTATTGATGGAGCCAAAATGTGAATAATCTCTGAGCCTCGGCCTGTTTATGTTACAATTCCTAGACTCCATGGAACCTAAAAAACTTGCCTGTCATTAGAAATAGGACATTTACTCTGTGGTTTTTCTTGTCTTTATACTATCAAATTTACTCCTATTTCCCTTTCCTGCCTCAACTTGTAGAAGCAGTTGAGGTAAAAATAATCTTTGTGGCTCCACTGGAAGTTTTTTGTTCAGTGATTTTATTACCCCTACATAACTGATCTTATACAGAAAGGGCATAGCATTGTCTGTGCCAGGGCAAGGGGACTTACAAATGGTGTTCCTCAAGACGTGTTTTTGTACTAATGTGTATGGTCCTTAGAAACTTGAAGACAAGAATGGAAGGCATACTTGTTCATTTTGCCATCTGCAGCCTTGTGTGCAAATTTACATACAAGAAAAATAAAGAACACTGGCCAGCACCTTTACAAAGTAAAGACAATTTGAAGTTTGAACTCAATAAACTAGAAAGAGAAATAGAATTAAATTCAATAAAGAATGTCTGTCCTCACTATTCTTATTCAACACACTGCTGGAAATTTCTAGATATTCAATAATGCAAGAAAGAGGAAATCAAAGTCAAATAACTTGGAAAAGAAGAAATAAAAGTCCCTGTTTGCTGATGATACAAGGATCAATGTAGAAAATTTCCAGAGACCCACAAAACACCTTTTAGAATTAATAAATGAATTCAGCAAGGTTTCAGGATTCAGTATAAACCTAGAAAAATCATTGTATTTCCGTATGCTAGCAATAAACACATGGACACTAAAATTTAAAATGCAATACTATAATCATTCAAAAAATTAAATACGTAGGTGTAAATCTAACAAAACATGTCCAGGACTTGTATGCCAAAAAATAAAAACCAATGCCAAAAAAAAAAAAAATCACAGAAGATCTAAACAAATGCAAAGACAACATGTTCATGATTTGGGAGACTCAACAAAGCAAAGGTTCCAGTTCTCCCCAAATTGATAAAAAGGGTTCATGCAATTTCTATCAAAATCCCAGCAAGGGCTGGGAACGGTGGTTCATGCCTGTAATCCCAGGACTTTGGGAGGCCAAGGTAGGTGGGTCACTTGAACCCAGGAGGCAGAGGTTGCAGTGAGCCGAGACACTGCGACTGCACTCCAGTCTGGGCAATGAAGTGAGACACTAAAAAAAAAAAAAAAAAAAACCACCAAGTTTTATTTTAGGTATATATATACACATATATATACATGTATATATATGTGTATATATAATAAAAATATATAATATGTATAGACTAAAGGACTAGAATAGCTAAAACAATTTTTAATTTTCAAGAGGAAAAGTATATCAATTAACCAAATTTCAAGACTGATTATATAGCTGTAGTAATCAAGACTATAATATTGACAGAAGGATAGACACACAGATTAATGAAATAGAATGGAGAACCCAGAAATAGCCTCCCAGACACATGCTGAAATACTTTTTATCAAAGATGTAAGAACGATTCAATGGAGAAAGGATAACCTTTTCAATAAATATGCTGAAACTACTCGACATCCAAAGGCAGGAAGAAAAGAAAAGGAGAAAAGAAAAAGGAAAAGAAAAGTGGAGAGGAGGGGAGGGAAGGGAAGGGAGAGAGGGAGAGAAAGAAAAGAAAGAGGAAGAGAAAAAGAGAGAAAGGAAGGAAGAGGAGGAAGAGAAAGGAGGAGGAGGAGAAAGGAGGAGGAGGGAGGAGGAGGAGAAAGGAGGAGGAGGGAGGAGGAGGAGAAAGGAGGAGGAGGGAGGAGGAGGAGAAAGGAGGAGGAGGGAGGAGGAGAAAGGAGGAGGGAGGAGGAGAAAGGAGGAGGGAGGAGGAGGAGAAAGGAGGAGGAGGAGGAGGGAGGAGGAGGAGAAAGGAGGAGGAGAGAGGAGGAGGAGAAAGGAGGAGGAGAAGAAGAAGAAGGAAGAGGAGAAGTGGGGGAGGAGAAAGGAAGGAAGGTCGGTCAAACTAAGTGTCATACCTTATACAGTATACAAATTAATGCAAAATGGATCATGGAAATAAATATAAAACATAAATATTTTAGAAAAATTAGGCGAAAATATTTGAGACTAAAGGCTAGACTTGACACCAAAAGCACAATTCATAAAAGAAATAAAGGATAAACTGGCCTTCACTGAATTTTAAAACATTTGCTCTATGAAATATTATGAAAAGCTAAGCTACAGAGTGGGAGAAAATATTTGCAAACCACATATTTAACAAAAAGACTAGTATTGAGAATATATAAAGAACTCTCAAAACTCAACAGCTGAAAAACAAAAAATTCAATTAGAAAATTTGCAAGACATGAACAGAGTTTTCACCAAAAAAGATGCACAGATGGCAAACGAGCACAGGAAAAGATGTTAAATAACTTATTGCATATTTCAAAATAACTAGAAGAGTGGAATTAGAATGTTTCTAAAACAAAGAAAAGATAAATGTTTAAGGTGATGGCTATTCCAATTAACCTGATTTGATCAACACAGTGTATGTTCATATCAAAATATCACATGTACCCCATATAACTATTATGTGTTCACAAAAATTAAAAATCAAAACATTTTTTAAAAAGATGTTACATTTGATTATCCATTAGGGAAATGCAAATTAAAATCACAATGAGATATCACTGTACACCCAGCAAAATGGTAAAAATTTAGAAGTAGTAACAGCACAAAATGCGGGCAAGTATGTGGAGAAACTAGATCACTTACCCATTGCTATTAGAAATGTAAAGTGGTATAGCCGCGCTGATAAACTGTTTGTCAGTTTCTTTAGAAAGTTTTTAAGAACTAAATGTACAACTACTCACCAACCTGGCAATTGCACTTCTGGTCATTTAGCTCAGAAAAATGAAAACTTATACAAAAACCTGTATATAAATATTCTTGACAGTTTTATTTGTAATAGCTAACAACTAGAAATGGCCCCAAATTATTTCAACAGATGAGTGGTTAATCAAACCGTGATAATTGATACCATGGAATAGTACTCAGTCATAAAAAATAGATTTTTGATACACCCAAGAACATAAATGAATCTACAGAGAATTATGCTAAGTGGGAAAATTCAGTTCCAAAAGGTTGCATGCTGTAAAATTCCATTTATATAACATTCTTGAGATGACAAAAATTATAGAGTTGGAGAATAGATTAGTGGTTGTCAAGAATTAAGAATCTTTTTGGTGAAAGAAATGTTTTGTGATTTTTTTGTTTTGTTTTGTTTTGTTTTTTGAGACAGGGTCTTGTCATGTCACCCAGCCTGGAATGCAGTGGTGTGATCCATCACGACTCACTGCAGCCTCAACCCGGGCTCACGTGATCCTCCTGTCTCAGCTTCCCAAAATGTTAAAATTACAGGCATAAGCCACTGCACCCAACCTGTTTTGTATCTTGACTGTATCAATGTCAATTACTTGTTTGTGATATTATACTCTAGTTTTCCAAAATATTACCATTATGGGGAAATAAGTAAAGAGCACATGGAGTTCCTCTGTATTATATCCTACAACTGCATGTGAATCTATAATCATCTCACAAAAAACAGCTTAAGTAAAGATACTTAAAGATTGAAGTAAACAGTAAACTAGAAGGAACACCAGTTAAGGTCAATAAAATCGAGTATAAATTAGTCTTCAAAAAGAACAAACAATTGAACCAGAGAAATTAAAAATTATTTTTTGAATTATTTTAATTCCTAAAAAGCAATATAAAAACACGTCATTCACTTGTGTACATGTTCAATACTTCATTTATTTATTATGCAGAGCCTTATTGGATATTAACTAGAAACTTTGAGGGCATTATCCTTCCCAAGACACTTAAAATTGTACAGAACATTGAAAATGCCATTTCTCATGGACCTTCAACGTTGATTAAATGTTTCTATGATATTATTTTATTACACACAAACATAAAATTAGGAAGTATGTCCTTAGGGTTATTGTACTCATGCAACAATGAAGTAAGTGCTGAAATCTGTGGCAGTGCCTGGCTATAACTGGCTTATTCAAATGATCTGGAATGTGCCTGTGCAAACATAAAAATACAAAATGTTCAAAAATTAAAACACAAACATAACATTATCAGAAGTAATATTCAGCCTCTTTGGGGTCCATAGATCTTGCGTGGAAAATTCTAAAGCGTTTATATGCAAATAAATAAAAATGAAAACCTAATAAAATAATAACCACAAAACCTTGTAGATTAACAAGGAGTAATCTAATGATGTATATAGATATATAATACAGAATGTATTTCTCTAGTCCATTTGAGAAAGAGCTGCTATTGGTGACAGGAAAAAATGGGGGAAATATCTGACCCAAAAGTGAACCAAAAATAGAATCTTAAAACCAAAAAATACATAAAAAAGAGAAAGGATAAAATGAACTAAGCTACCTGGGCTGAAACAAAAGATCCTGAGTGAGTGACTAAGTAAGTAACGCTTAGTAAGCGTGCAATTGAGTTTCTGAGAGCAGATTCTATATTTACACAGATGCATAAGGAACTCAGATTTAATTAAGAATTAATGCAAGAATGATGGTTATGACCTGTCACTAAATATTGCTGAGAAAGTCCCTTCTTTATGTCATTAAATATAGAAAATAAACATTTTAATCTGCTTGAGATTTATTTGTATTAGGCAATATTCAAATTGAATTAGATGGTTTAAATAAAGAGAATTTAATACAAAAAATCATTACAAAGTTAAGGGAGAGTTAAGGAAACATATAAATGATTTAGAGGCATCAAGAAACTAGCAACAACAATCAGTTACCCACTCCTAGGCTTGAAGGGACAAGACGAGAAACACAGAGCACACTGAGAGCTTGATCTTGGAGAGAGATCACCCTGCAGGAGCTACAGTCTTTGGAGATTCAGTTACAAGCAAAGATATCAGGTTGGATTCTCTCTCTCTCCTTCCTTGCTCCTCAAATGTCCAGCATTCCAGAAGGGGCATCCAGGGAATGTAGTCTGTAGGCATCAGCCTCCTGCTTTTAAGAAAGAAGTCAATAATTGCTGTGAAGGTGAAGGAAACAAAGAGAATAACCAAGACATTATTTAACCATAATAATACATAAGGGTATCAGTCAAATGACAATAAACCTATTTCAAACTCTTCCAGATTCATAATCCTGGGACACCTTCACATCTACTTCCTAAAAAAAAAAATGGAAAATTCATGACATCGTAAAGTAGTGATTTACAAAATTTGACACTTAAGCTAGATGTTTTACCTCTTTAAGAATAAAAAGGTATTGCAATAGCCTTCTGTGATGCCTCTCACCAGGTCTCTGGATCATGGGAAGCAGATTTCCCAATCATTCGACGTTTTAGCTAATTTGTAAGAGTAGCAAAAAATGAGGTTTTAAAATAGCACTTCAAGGATTTGAACACGGGTAGTAGATGTTCTTACTATATAATTAGACTACCAGTTTGATATACACGAGATGGATTATTCCTGATACCATAAATAAAACTATTTTTTATGACGAAGAATAAGATTGTTAAAATTTTGAGATTCAGATCAAAACATACAACTATGTAAATCATCACTTCACCATTATTGATTGAAAGCAGTTTTTCATCTAATTCTATTGTAAAATATCCCACAACCCAGGCCGGGTGCAGTGGCTCATGCCTCTAACCCCACCCAGCACTTTGGGAGGCTGAGGCAGGCAGATTGCCTGAGCTCAGCAGTTCGCAACCATACTGGGCAACAAGGTGAAACCCTGTGTCTACTAAAATACAAAAAATTAGCCAGTTGTGGCTGCATGCACCTGTAGTCCTAGCTACTTGGGAGGCTGAGGAAGGAGAATTGCTTGAACCCGGGAGGCAGAGGGTGCAGTGAGCAGAGATCGCGCCACCGCACTCCAGCCTGGGTGACAAAGCAAGACTCTGTCTCAAAAAAAAAAAAAAAAAAATCCCACAACCCAAGTATTAAAATCAGATCTCAGTGTTCATTATAAAATTTTCTAGTTATATTTTTAAACCTTTACAAATTTATCACTTTACTAAAAGGTTAAGGGAGTGATTATTTAAGTTTAATATTATGTCATTCCGTTTAACTTTGTATTTCCATGCATGCTAATTTATAGGACAGTACGGAGTATAAATTTTAATACTCCCCGAAGGAGAGTAAAAGTACTTTTGGCATTATGATTTTGAAAAAACCTAATTTATTCAGATTTCCTCACTGATTCATGTTTAGAAACATTAAATATAAATAATCCATCAAGATAAATTTTAAATGGACTATGCACAATTAAGTTAAACATATTTAGAAAGACCAAAATATCTCAAGCACTAAGGCACTTGCTCTCTAGTAAGTAACTGTTCGGAAATCAAATGCAGACCCAAATTTTCCACCTGTTTCATTTTGAATATGAGAATAAGGATTTAACATGGTTGGAAAGAAAGGTATATCACATCATCTCCTGCAAAAGCCATTATAACCGTTTTATTGGGAAAGGAGCTCACATAAAAATTTCAGGTGCTAATAAACTACCTATTACCATTTTATATTTCTCTTGGGCTGATTATTCTGGTGAAATATATGTGTATTTCTTTCCAAGTTCACTTTTTAAATTTCTTTAAAATCTTTGTGAAAAGTCACTATTCCAGAAATATATACCTAAAAGGTAGCCCATTGTTTGAAAATTAACATTATAGTATGAATTCTCATGCCCATCTAGATACCCTTCAGATCAATTCAAAGAACAAATAATTTGATGGTGGATATATTTGTGCAAAATATCATGGACACTTCTACCATTGGTACACAACTAGTCCACCCTTCTAATGAACTTGGCTTTCTCCTTTGCTTCAAGATGTTGGTGGTCTTAATTAAGCAACCAAATAGGTCTGGCCTGGTTATTTAAAGCAAAATGGGGCATATTGGGAATTACTAGGGTAGTTCAGGACTTACCAAGCATGGCTGAGTGAAGCAGGATAAAAGGAAGAAAGCAGATACAGCTATACACACAAAATACTGGAACCAAAGTCCAGTCTGGCAACCTTAGTGGCCAGGAATCAGTCTCAGCCTGCAGGTAAGGCAAGTGGGCAAGATAAAAGTGGCAGCTGTTCCAACAGGTAAGAGAAACATAGTGATGGGGAATTTCATGAAGGTGGGTTACATCACCTATTCCAAGCAGGGTATGAAATACTAGTATCAGAGCAGTCTATTAAAAGGGAACAAAATTTAGTCATCTAGCTGACGTTCTGACTCAGAGAAGTAACATCATCTGACATACATTTTAATAAGGATCTCTAGATGCCAGGAAGGCCATATAGGAGTCTGTGCAATCACCCAGACAACAGACGATGCTGGCTTGAAACAGTGTGGTGAATTCTATATGTAATTTTGCAGTGAGCCCCACGACATTTACTGATAAACTAGATATGGAATGTGGGAGAAAGAAAGGCAGTATAGATATTATTTTGAAAGCTAAGTGACTGAAAAATTGAATTATCATTAACTAATGTGAGCATATAGTAGATCATGACTTCTGAAACTTTAACATGGTACTTTTGAAGGGTACTTAAGAGTACTTAACAGATACTACTATACCCTTAAGGGTACTTAAAAAGGATACAATTAATTATCCTGAGAAAACAGGTGAAACTAGAGTACATTTAATGAGGAGGAAAGACTGTAGGAGGAACTGAAGTGGGGGTGAGGTGTTGGATATCAGAAACTAAGTTTTGGATATGTTAAGAGACCTATGAGATATCTTAAGGAGAGTGTCTTAGTTCTTGCAGCTATAACAAAGTACACCATAGACTGTGTAATTTATAAACAACACGAATGTATTTCTCAACTTTCTGGAGGCTGGAAGTCCAAGATCAGAGTGCCAGCATGGTCAGATTTTGATGAGGGTTGGAGCCTACCATCTTCTCACTGTATCCAAGTTGGAGACTACCATCTTCTCATTGTATCCTCATATGGCAGAAATAGAGTAGGAGAGAGCTCTCTGAGGTCCCTTTTATAAGGGCACTGATCCCATTTATAAGGGTAGAGACTCCCAAAGGTCATACCTCCTAATACTATCACATTGAGTGTTAGGGTTTTAACATGTGAATCTAGGAGGTATGGAGACTTCAGTTCGTTGCAGAGAGATTGCATGTAAGTCATGGAATTTATGGTTCTGAATTCAGGAGAGAGTTCTGGACAGGAATACAAATTTTAGTGTCATCAGCACATTGTTGGAATTTAATGTCTTGAGATGAAACTGGATCAGAGCAAAAGGAAGTCAGTAGCTTGCTAAGAGGCCAAAAGACTGAGCTTTGAGCCACTTTGGTATTTAGAAGAAAGGAGGATGGGGCCATGCCAGTAATAAATGAATGAATAAATGAATGAATTATATGGAATGAATTCCTGTGACCCATTAAGCCATTAAGGTATAAATTTTTCCAATGCAGATATATCTCAATGCAGATATAACCTATTAAAATATATATCTAACTTGTTTTCAGTAGTTAACACCTCTGAGTTTTTCTAATACTAAAATATTGGTAGACTTTCAAATATGTAAGAAAATGATGAATCTTAAACTACTTATTGAAATCTAATCGAACTCTATTTATTCACACTGCCAAAGAATTTAAAAACTCCCACTTTTCATTAAAAAGTATTACAATACTCTCATTAAACCTTCTGCTAATGCCCCAGAAATTAAATAGAATACATCACAGCCTGTGTCCTGATCCAACTCTAGCTGAATATTATAATCACTAATAGGAGGTTGCCAAGTTCAAGTTCCCAAGGGATGGTAAGAAACAAAATAAACCTTTGTAAAATTATATTTGTATAAAATTTACCAGGACAATGTTGAGAAAGATCACAAGCCAGAGTATGGACAATATCCTCATCTGTCAGGCAACTTCTTAGTAAAGCAAAAATAGAAGTCTTCTGGCACAAAATCAAAGACTACATTTTGAAATGAACAAGATTAACAGGAGAACAATCAAGGTTTTAAAATTTTAAATGCCCATCCTAAAAATTCCTTCTAGATACATTTCTTTGTTTAATGTTTTTAAGATTGAGAATAAGTGTTACTTCAACTAAAAATCTATTCTATTCAATTTTTATTACTTTATCATGTAATAAATGCAATTCATAATAGACAAGGGAAAGTAAAATTAAAATTGTTTAAAATATAGTTTTCATGGAGTTGGGAAAGTTTCATTTTTCCTAAGGTCTCTGCTGTTCAAATGTTCAAATACTTTTATAAAATACATAATGTTTTTAAAACACTACCTTTAAACTTGAGAATTTTTTGTAACAAACCTGAGAACAACCAAAAGAGAGAAATTTTGGTCTAAGACCAAATTGTATCTCTAAGATCAAATTGCTTGTAAGATATTTTGTTTTAAATGTTCAAAACACAATTTGTCCAAAACATAGAACACATTTGCCATCTTCTAACTTAAGGTGACAACTTTCCCCAGTATTCCCAGAATTGGCCAAAAAGCCCTCTGCTCCAATTCTCTTGTTTAAAACCTTAAAGCATTTTTACTATTTTTTGTCTTTTTTTCTCATCAACTTTTGTCTAACCAAATACTATTTTTTGAAAATATATTATTTTCGCAGAGCAACTCTGCATAAGAAACATTCACTATTTAAAATCCTGTGTTTTTTCTCATTGATCCCAGGAAATGATGTCATTAAGACTGATGGATCAAGCCTATCAAGGTTTTGTTTTCGTTTTGAGATAGGGTCTTATCACTCAAGCTGGAGTGTAGTGGCATGAACACAGCTCACTGCAGCCTCGACATCTCAGGCTCAAGTAATCCTCCCAACTCAGCCTCCTGAGTAGCTGGGACCACAAGCACACATATTTTTTATAGAGATAAGATCTCACTATGTTGCCAGGGCTGATCTCGAACTTCTGGACTCAAGTGATTCTCCCATCTCAGCCTCCCAAAGGGCTGAAATTATAGGCATGAACCACTATGCCTGGCCTTCATCAAAAGTTTTTTTTTTTTTTAAATTCCATTAGCTGTCAACAAAGCATACAAAAGTCTCACTGACAGAGAGCTTATATTCTATTTAGGGATCCAATAAACATATCAATACATTATACTAATGAGAGGGAATAGGTTCTAAAAAGAAGAGAAGAAAGATAGGTGATACTGAGTGTTGGAAAGAATGTTCAATTTTAAACAGGAAAAGGCTCACTGAGGGTTGATATGTCAGCTAAGATCTGAAAAAGGGAAGGAAAGAAGGCCATGAGGGGGAGATTTCAGGTAAAAGGAACAAGTACAAAGACCTAGAGTTTTGAGAAACAGAAGGAGGCTAGTGTGGCTGGAGCAGAGGGAGCAAAGACAGATAAGTGTGGGTGCTCTTAGAGAGTTCTGGCTCAAGCCAGAACTTGTTGAGCATTGTGGAACATTTTCAGAACTTTGGCTTTTCCTGTGAGTGAAATTGGCAGCCACTAGAAAATTCTGAGCAAAGAATGACGAGCTTTGATTTACTTCTGATTGCTATTGAAACTAACCCAATAGTCCCATAGGCAGTTTTTTTGGATAAACATAGAAATTGATACTTCTGGTATTAAAGCTTGAAACTTACATTTGTTTTATCAGAGTTCCTTCAGCAGGAAACAACCCTCAGACCTCTCAAAAAGTATCGAAGAACTAAAACTGACCAGATCACCACATCTAGACAATGAGATGCCAGACCCCTCCTCCTCGTGATTGCTTTCTTACCCCTTCCTAGTTCCTGTTTTCCAACACATAGTTACATTTCTTCCCTGGTATATAATCCCCTAACTTTAGTCAGTCAGGGATTGAGACTGATCTCTAATCTCCTTGGCTGCAGCAGCTGATTAAAGCCTTCTTGGCAATACTCATCATATCAGTGATTGGCTTCCTGTGCTGTGAGCAGCAGGACCTAGACTGATGTTTCGGTAACACTATGTTGAGTACAGAATGTAGGGATCAAGAATGGAAGCCAAGAGACCAGTACTCCAGGAAAGGCAGGATGACAAGTGCTCAGAACAGGGTGTGAGGAATAGAGGCAGAGGACAGCATGCAATTCTAGTCTATCCTGAGAATAGAACCCACTGTGTTTAACAACAGATGATGTGCATGTGATGAAACAGCGAGAGTAGTGCCCCTGAGATGGGGATAACTATGGTAAAGCAGATGTGAGAGTGAGATTTGATTCAATTGTGGATATATTAAGTTTGAGATATCTTTTAGATACTCAAGTGAAGGCCTTGGAAGAGTATGAGGTTTAGGGAGATGAGGTCATTAAGTCATGAGAGTAAACAGAAGAGAGCTAAGCTCCAAGGGTATCCAGTATTAGGAGTTCTCTGGGAAGGGAAGAAAACATTTCTAGAATTTCTATTTGGCTCTTTTTCGGATGAAAAAGATGAATTCTTTCTTCATCGTTTGCTATTCTCTTTATGTTTTGATTCTTCATTCTGATCCTTAATCATTCTAAACATACAGCTTTATAGTATCTTTCAGATTGTTTTCCTAATATTGAAAGTTCTTGATGTTCCCACCCTTCCATGGGAGAGTCCTTTTACAATGGATGGCACATTTAGTTTGCAAATGGCCCAAATAAATATTAATTTCTGTATTTGATTTCTCTTCTTGGGGGATCCCAAACCACAAACACATGGGACATATAGCCCAGGATTTTTATTATCTTCAGTGGAGGCTCCTTTTCCAGAACCCAGATAAAAACATACAAGATTCCTGCGCAGTTTCTTTTTAAAATTTTACCATTAGCATAAAATCTTTTGAGGATCTAGACTTTAATAGAAGATTTCTATTCAAGCGTCCCTTCTCTTGGACATTCAAGGCTCTATCTTCAGTCTTCCCAAGGCATTAAAACCAAACTCAGCACTAGTATTTTCCACCTCTCTGGAGAAACAGTAGGTGAATATCACTGGGTGGTGGAGGATGAGGGGTTATAAGTGATTTTTAATTTTTTTTATATTTCTGTACACTGTTTTTACAGTGAAAACAAATATTTTATAATGATAAGAAAAGCAAACCAAAAGTGATTTTGTAAGTGTTCTCTGTGATTAAGATACCCACAATATGCAACACATTCTATTCTGTGTAACATGGAATTACCCACATGTCTGAGAAAGAATGCATTTTCTATGAAGATCAACTTTGGAAATATGTGCAGAGCTTGTCCCCTGTGGTACAAGAAAGTCATTGGGACTTCTAAAGGATGCTGAAGTGGCTTTCAATTTTACCTTTAAACCCGGTTGACTGAACAACAAATGAGGTGCCAATTATTTCAGTATGGTAGAAACATCTTAATAAAAATGGAGTATTTCCCAGTCATCTGAATCATTGGTTTACACGACATAAACTTGTGACCTTTAAAGAAATAACCATGTTAATTGTATTTTTTAAATCTGCTTGTTGAATGCAGTCATAATGTGGACTGTCTAAAAAGAAAATTTTCTTCCATTTTATTTTTAAGGTGTCTGACAAATTTTATTAGATAAAGAGATGGAAATAAAGAAGGTTATTATAGGAATGTTTCTACTTAAGAAGTTCTTCCTGGTTGAAATATATTTCTGTATAAAGAAAAATGACTGAGATACCGTTTCAGAGAGACCAGATTCCCTGGTGACTATCTTAACCTTCTACTTTATTTTACCTGTGTAAATACAGCCTCAGAAAATTCTTTCTCCTCTTTTCCCTCTCTAGAAAGAAATTCTCATTTTACTGTAGCTGATTTCTCAATGTAGCAATTTGAGATTTGCTATCTCAGATTTGGTATCTCAGCCATATTTCTCTGTCAAATCGTTGATCTTAAAAAAAAGAAACATGCCAAATGAAGGCAATGAGAGGAATACTTTTATGAAGTTCTCAATTTTGGAAGATGGTTAAATATTGAAAAGTTACTCCTCCCCATTATATCTATTCTTGAATCTTCTTGAAAATTCATATTTTATCTTTAAAATTTTATTTTATTTTAATTGGCAAATTATAACAATTATAGTTATCTATGGTGTTTAATGTAATGTTTTGATATATGTTTACATTGTGAGATGATTAAATCAAGTGAATTAACATAGTCTTCACCTCACATATCAATTTTTGGTAGTGAGAACATTTAAAATCTAATATTTAAGCAATTTGAATATACAATGCATTATTATTTATTATAGTCACTATTCTGTAAAATAGATCACTAAAACTTACTCCTGCTGTCTGGCTGAAACTTTGTCCCTTTTGATCAACATCCTTGTTTCTCCATCCCCTCCCTGCCCCAGGCAGCCTCTGATAACCACCATTCTTCTCTCTATGTCTATGATTATGACTTTTTTAGATTCTGTCTACAAGTGAGATCATGTGGTATTTGTCTTTCAGTGACAAGTCTAAGTCTTATTTCACTTAGCATAACGTCTTCCAGGCTCATCCATGTTGTAGCAGATGACAGAATGTTCTTCTTTTTAAAGGTTGAATAGCATTCCGTTGTATATATGGCATACCACATTTCCTTTCCCATTCATCTATTGATGGACACTTTGGTTGCTTCAACATATTAGCTATGGAAGAAATGGAGAAAAGAGAATGCTTGTTCATTGTTGGTGGGAAAGTAAATTAATACAGTACAGCCATTATTCGAAATAGTATGGAAGTTCCTCAAAAAACTAAAAATAGAACTAACATCTGATCCAGCAATCCCACTTCTGGGTATAGATCCAAAGGAACTGAAATCAGTGTGTTGAAGAAATATCTGCACTACCGTGTTCATTTCCCTTGAATCTTAATATAGTTTATTGTACATTTACTGAAATAAAAATTCAGACAAATAGGATTCAAGTAATACGTTGAGTAAATTGAATGTAAAATGAATTTTCAGATAGCACATCTCAAATTGCTACATTGAGAAATCAGCTACAATAAAATGAGAATTTCTTTCTAGAGAGGGAAAAGAGGAGAAAGAAGAATTTTCTGAGGCTGTATTTACATGGGTAAAATGAAGTAGAAAGTTAAGATAGTCACCAGGGAATCTGGTCTCTCTGAAATGATATCGCAGTCATGAAATTCTGTCTCCTCATTTTTCTTTCTAATCATCTCTTTTATTTCAGTGACATGTCTGAGGTGATTTTCAAGCAGAAATACTCTAAATCTATTTTTATAGCTTCCAACGAGGCTTTAACAGAATCATGTGGAATGTGGGTTTTATAAATTCTCCACTACAATTTCTCTATATAGACTCAAAGAAAGGGTTTGAAAGCCTGCTCTTCATCTTTTGTCACCAGATGACAAGTTCTATTCTTTTCAGGAAAGACTAATCTCTGGGAGTTCATCCTGGTAGATGTGTAGAAAAGTCTAGAAAAATAAGTTTAGATGATCTCCATTTTCCAAAGATCTTTTAAAAGTACTTTAACTTCTTGAAGCAATGCAGACAAGGAAAGAGAAGTTATGATTCAAAATACTCTTGCCAGAATTATATTCTCTATGGGCCAAGGGAGTTTACAGCTATAGACGGAATGAACGAGCAACACATCACATTCTTGCCTTCTTCTCTTGTTCTCCTCTATCAGAAGGATTAGTACAGAAAAATGTTCTGGAATTTCTTAAAAAGGAAAATATACAAAAGTTTCCATTTGGACCTAAACTGTTACTCATCTGCTCCTGGGTTTGCTTTCCTCTGGAATCATAATTGTAAACAGAGTTTCTTAGTAATACTAATGTAACCCTGTAATTAGAAAGTGCATGAAAGAAGCTATATTTCCATTTTCCCTATTTATGCTGTACTTTTCTGGAAAGAGACATGGCGTTTGGGGTGGGGGGCTAAATGAGGGTGGACAATGTTTCTTCTGCGCTTTAGTAAATAGTTTCAAAAGGTTCCTCCATAGAAGCTGTTTTTTGTTTTCACAATAAATGAAATTATGCTGAAGTATGAAGATGTATTTCCTATTAAGACACAGAGAAACCCAAAATTTCTTCCCACCTTTTGGTTAACAATCTATTGTTCTTCTGTAAATCCAACAGATATGCTTTAAGAAGAAAAGTGGTTGGTAGTGGAGATAAGTAAGACATTTATTTAAATAAGGCACTTTAGAAACTTAGCTTTCTAATGATTTAATTTAAATGTGGAGAGAAAAAATAACTGCTAGAACCAACAAATTACAGGAGGTAAATTAGTGGAAATACATCATATATTTACAGATATCTTTTTCCCAATAAGCTTAAGATTCATTAAAGACATTTTTTATTTTGATTCCTGTAAAATAAGTAGGAGACATGCATTATATTTTTCAGATTATAATCCAAAATGATAAAGCAAAGAGAGACTTCATAACCTGATAAAGTAATTGGCAAATTCTTCATACCACAGAAACTGACACGAGTGCTCCAGCATTCTACACAGCATTGTAGTTATTAGACTACGTGTGATTAATTTGGTATGAATGAATATTGCAACTAAATTATATTTATAGAAACAATTAATAGACTTGACCTTAAATGTTGACTAAGTAAGAAAAATAGCCTCCTGTTAGCCAAATACGGTCATGGCTAGGTGGATGTGCTACTAATTACACCAGACTCTTCCCTGAAATATTTCATCACCATTCTGGAATACATGTTGCTTCCCTCTTTAATTATGTGTTTGGACAGCAGGCTGCTTTCTGGAATCAGAGACGTAGCCATTCAGCTTCTATCCTCTGAATTGAACTGGATGACCCTGCCTTATAAAAGAAATAGCAAAAAAGGCACTGACCACAGGTCTGTCTGCTGGATCCAAAGATATATGTATGGGTAGCAGTGTGGGCACTGTTAAGGAGTATGTGTCTTTTTTTTTTTTTTACAATCATCTGTTGAAGGGTCAGAAACTAAAATGGGAAAGAGAAAATAAGAGCATAGAGCTGATGCTGTTGATTGTGAGGCTGACCATTTTATCTTGGAAATTCTTCAAGTTAAGATTGGGGCTTGGTGATGAATGAAGATAAGAGAGGCAAGATGACTCCAAGGAGAGATTCAGAAAATGCAGATCAGGCACTCCCACGGATGTCAGTCTAATCAAGCCTGCAATTGATCAATGTAAAATTTGGACTGTACTAGCTAAATATATTCAAATAGCATGCACCTGTGCCCTATGTTAGGGAGTCTTAATAAGTTAAATTAAATTGCAACCATATTGTTTTTTATTTTGTGCCAACATAACCAAATCTGAAAACAATGCAATAGGAAATTACTAATACAATCAAAAGTCATTAATATGTCAAAGAGTTATCTTTCTTGTCAAGTTTGGTATAGTGTTTCTGTATTTTTCCAAAACCAGTTTCAACCCAACTTCCCTTAGTGGTTTTGAAAATGAAAACAGAGCAAGTTGAGACAGTGTATTATTGCCTCCAACTCTATTCCCACAGGTGGATTTAAGTTAGTGCTACACAATCCAAATTGTTAAAGAATTGGCAGCTGCAATATTGTAGTCTGTAGCTCATTCCAACTATTATAAGAAGAAGCAACATAACAAGTTTTTTTTTGAATATAGATTCCTTTACTAATATTTAGAATGTTATATGTGGGAGAGATCTTAGAAGCCCTTTCATTTTTTTAGATAAGGAAGTTGAGTGCCAGACAGGTTGTTTGATTTGTTCAAGGACACGCAATTAATGTAGAGTAGGAGGGCCAAGAACTCCAGTGTTTTGGCTCATAGTCAGGTGATCGCAATGGGAGACTTCAAATAGTTACTATTTCACTTTTTATATGTTTTGTTGTTGTCATGATTATTCTTTTCCCAGTAACTATGACAAAGTTCACTTCAAAGTTCTCAGTTGGAGTGGAAAGAGGGCATGGACTCTGGACATACTGAAATGGAAAAATTGACAGACCTGAAACAGAAGTGAACTAGATAAGGATTCTCAGAAAATGGAACTTTGTTCTTTTTTTCAGATCTTTCTTACTGGCTGCAGTTTGCTTCACTTCTTAGAGTTTATTTGTTCCTTTAGAAAATAAGAATCACATCCTTTGACCTGCCTACTTTAATGGGTGGTAGGAAGTCTGAAATTCAGCAGTTTAGACAGAAACTTTTTTTTTTTTTTTTTTTTTTTGAGATGGAGTCTTGCTGTTGCCTGGGCTGGAGTGCAATGGTGCCATTCTGGCTCACTGCAATCTCTGCCTCCTAGGTTCTAGCAATTCTCCTGCCTCAGCCCCCGAAGTACTTGAGATTACAGGCATCTGCCACCATGCCTGGCTAATTTTTATATTTTTAGTAGAGATGGGGTTTCATCATGTTGGCCAGGCTGGTCTGGAACTCCTCACCTCATGTGATCCACCTGCCTCGGTCTCCCAAAGTACTGGGATTACAGGTGTGAGCCACCATGCCCAGCCTAGATGAGAACATCTTATAGACTGTAAGACACCTTGAGTATAGGCCATTATCTCAGGATGCCACTCATCTTTTTCAAGATTTCCAAATTGGGTTTTTCACTGGTGAGAAATAATAACATCAGTACAGAAAAATGCTTACCATTGATTAGAAAGAGAAAATTTGGTCCAAAGTCCTCTCCTGCTTAGGACTGTGAAAAATCAGAACAGGCCGAGAGTGGTGGCTCACACCTGTAGTGCCAGTGTTTTGGGAGGCTAAGGCAGGAGGATTGCTTAAGGCCAGGAGTTTAAGACAAGGCTGGGCAACACAGCAAGACTCCACCTCTACAAAAACTTAAAAATAAATAGCCAGACATGGTGGTGTGCATCTGTGGTCCCAGCTGCCTGGGAGGCTGAGATGGGAGGATTGCTTGAGCCCAGCAGTTTGAAGCTACAGTGAGCCATGATCCCACCACTGCACTCCAGCCTGGGTGACACAGCAAGATCCTTTCTCTAAAAGTAGGTAGATAGATAGATAGATAGATAGATAGATAGATAGATAGATAGACAGACAGACCGACATGAATTAAAAATCTGGATGGCAAACACACCAAGGGCAAGACCTTGAGGCAGACAGGTACATTCGTAAATGAAATGTTTATCGCTTTTAGCCTAGAGTGAGATGTTAAGATAAGTGCTATTTTTCACTTCACTTTCGAAAGTAGTTAAGGCAATTATTTCTGATGACTTGTATTACCTTAGAGAAAAATATGTGTTCATACATCTTATTAAAAAATTCTGTTTGGGTCTGAAACATTATTATAAAACTTTTTTTCTAATGTAATATTTTAAAATGATATTCATATTTTTATAAGCTCTACAGTGTTGCATAAAAATAAAAATATTTAGCATTTAAAATTACTTGGAGACAATAACTTTCAATTGTTATGCTATCTGGAATTCCGTACTTTCCCCTGATATAACTTTTTATATTATGAAGCTATTTTGAAAGACTAGAATGAGATTTAGAATTACTATATCTATACCAGATGAATTCTTTTTGAAAGAACTGACAGACTAAATTAGTTATGGAAGAAAAAAAGGAAGAAAGAAGAGAGGCAAGGAAGAGAGAGCAAGGGGAAGGAAGGAAAGAAGGAAGGAAGGAAGGATGGAAGGAAGCAGAAACGGAGGGAGGGAGAGAGGGAAGGAGGGAAGGAAGGAAGGAAGAGAAAGAAAGAAAATAAGCCCTTAAAATGAACTATTTAATCATTATTAATTTGTCCATATTTATTGTAAATAATTTTAAATACACTTCTAATGCTTTGTAGTTTTCTGCATACAAGTTATGCTGGTCTTGTCAGTATTGTCTTAGAATCCAAACATTTGCAAAGGAAGTAACATTTATATATAATTAAAATAACATTTATTATCTTCTCTTTCAAAGCATCTGTACCTTCTGGTGTCATCAACATTTTCTTCATTACCTATTAAAGTATACTGCTTATTATGCATTTTTCTTCTTCATTTTTGTAAATATTTTATATATAGTAGAGTTCAATTTATTTATAAATGTTCATAAACTTACAACTCAAAAGAAATTTGCCTAATTTACCTAATTCCCATTTCATTGCCTTAGGATGAATAGAGGCCAATAAAGTATGACATGTGGACCAAGCCTAGCCCTGCACCTCTTATTTATAAATAAAGTTTTATTGGAACACTGCTACACTCATTTCTTTGTATATTGCCTATGGTTACTTTTGCATCTCAATGGCAGAAGTGAGAAGTTATGACAGAAGTTGTGTGGCACAAAATATCCTAAAATATTCACTATCTGACCCTTCACAAAAATGTTTTGTAACCCCTGCTTTAGAGGGTCATTGTCAACTTGAGCTTACTAATCATGAGGGAGTGAGTGCTTTCTTACTCAAATCTATCTTCTTGAAAATCCTTGGGAGATACCATGCCTCTCAGAAATTGAACAATAAGATGTATAAGTATATGCACAGTCACTCTGCCTTTTTCTTCCTGTTAGGAATCTACATGATATCTGAGTAGTTGGAAGTGGCTACTCATCCTACTTTCATTGCACATCCTTGATACTGAGTTACCAACTTGTGATTTATCAAACTACTATAAAAATAGCACTATTTTCCTCTCTAGACTTCCCACCTTCCAGACTATATTATCTCGAGTCAGTTCTCAGGATAACTAATATAAATGTCTTTCTTGCCCATGATATACTAGTATCGCCCTATTTTTAGAGTTTTGCTTTAAACCTTTTCTCTAAAATGGCTCAGAATCTCTCATTTCCATTTCTCTTATCTTTACAATCCTTTGTTCCTACACACTTTTGCATATTTATACACACTAATATATGCATATATCACTTATGTATCTATATATCCCTTTACATGATCATATATAACTTTGACCCAGTCCTTCACTATCCTATTCTTACCTCCAAGTATTCACTTAAACCACATGCTCCATCTAGAATGCACTTAGCCATGAGCCAGCCTCCACAATGTGGATAACATCCCAGAAAACGTTAGGGCAAACAAGAGTATCAAAAGCCTGGGTTCCTGAAAGACCTATTGGAGCAGAGCCACCTATGTACTTTGAACTGCTCATCCATCTCTATGGTTATGTGAAAAAGAAATAAACTTTTTCTTATTTAAGCCACTGTATTGTAGTAGGCATACTTGTTATATCAGCTTAGTCTGTACTCTAATGCATGACTAATTTTATTTATATAATCCTAGATTCCCATTATCTTTTTTAAAAAAATAGTTTTAGTGGTGACAGGTTAAACAGAGAACTCTGGATAATCTAATAACTCTCCTGCTGTGTCTTTCTATGTATCTATTTAGTTCCCATGTAACTTTTAAAAAGTAGCATGTTTCTTCCATTTTGTGTTAATTTCTGTTTGGAATAGAAACACATGTAATCTTTTTGGTAAAATCCAGAGATCTTCCTATCTTGTGAAATTAAAATTTTTGATGCCTTCTCTTGAGACAAGAAAAATCTCTGTACCTTGATGATTTTGATTCACTAGAATCTTCTAGAGAGATCAGAGGACTATCTGTGTCCTGATGAGTGTTTATCTTCAAACTATAAGGAGCTATTAAAATAACTTCAGCTATACTTCAATTTAGCCATGCTAATTGTCTCAGTGAATGTTGATAGCTAAATATTCTCTAGAATAACTAAAATTTTTTTCATTGATTTTATGTTTTCCTTCCTTCATAAATGAGCCAACATTGACCTCCTATGCCTAATTATCAAAATGGAATACAGAATGAGAACATTTGCTTTACTTACACAGTAGGAAATAGCCGAGTAGGATAGGGTCAATTAAATGAGTATAAGCTTCTTAATTTTGGCTAGGGAATTTAACCTTCTGATTTTTTTAAATGATTGAAATGTATGGGGAAAAGACGATCACACAATTATAAAATTCCAGGAAGTATGTATGTCAAATATTTCAAATCTTTTGAGAAAACAGGCCCTGTAGAAATATAAACAGCCAAGATAGTAGGCCTTTCTAATTAAAGAAAGTCTCTCCCACAAGGACCCACCTGATGATCTCAGCAGAGAGGAAACAGTGACTTATAGTGAGTGCAGGATTATGTTGAGAGATTTTGACAAACAGTTCCAAAACTCTGTAAGTTGAAGTTGTTTTAATTCATCATTAAACCAATGTTATTTAAAAAACTAATACTTCTGAAGCAAAATCTACTTATAAAGCTTTGGTTAAATTTACGTTCACATTAATTTTACTTATAGGCTTTAAATTTTCAAACAGAATGACAATTATAAGAAATCTTATAAAGATCAGGGATTTTTTTTTTTTTTTGGCTGACAAGTGAAAACAATTTACCTTTCCAATGGCAAATGCGAATGTGATCAAGCACAAGGAAGGAAACACAATTCCTTGTATTCAAATGGCTAAAATTTAAATACCTTCCTGGTGAAAAATATTTGGAACAAGTTACGCCATCACCTTCAGGATCTCCTCAGTCAGTAATGCCCTGTGGCATGAGGATTGAAGAACTGTTTCTAAGACAGGGGACATCTGTAGTTATCTATCTCAGAAAGGGAGAAGAGGATGGGAAAATGCCCTAAAATTATGGAGAAAAATAATAAGAAAGAGACTTAAGCTACCAGAAATCTTCATGAGGCAGTAAAATATGTCACTTTTCCTCTTTCAGTTCAAGAGCACTACATTTTTAAGAGTTCAAATATCTTTTATGTGCCATATTCCTAGTTGATTTCCCAACAATGAACAATATTTTTAGCTTGTTAAATATCATAGTTAAGAAGTGTGGAAAACACTCTTAAACCGTAAGTTCTCATGAAGTCTCAGACAAGAAAATTGAGCTAGTTTGTTTTGATTGAAATGGTGAGTTCATAGGCACCAACCAGCCAAATGCCAAAGTGAGACATTCTGGAATATTAGAATATCACCAGTTTTAGTAAGTTGAAATTTCAGTCACATTATCATATTATGTTACAAATGAATTGCAGTCTCTTGGAAAATATAAGGAAATTAAGTTTTATGTTCTCTTTCAGTATTCTGCTCTTCATTTAGCAGGAAAGGAATGTCTTTTTGTAACTGACTTGGACTTTTATCAGATGAAAAAAAGAAGAAAAGATATTTATTACAGTGTTTTTTTCCATATGAGATAGTTGAAGAGAAAATAAGTGTAATATACTTTATTACTAAAGAGTTTTCAGTTATTTTAAGATAGAATCTTATTCTTATTTGCATACTTTGAGAAATTCTCTCTGTGAACCCTGAAGCACCTTAGAGATCAAAGCAATTTTACTGGCAATTTTCCCGAACATTGGCAAGTGTGTCTAGGCCCTTGGAAAAAAATGCTTTTTAAAGTTTGTTTTAAAAGTTTTTCAGTTGTGTTCACTATCTCTGTCAAAATGCCCCATGCAGAGTATGAATAAGCCATTAGAAGGGAAAAATTAATAAAAAGCACTTGTAAGGTGCTTCTGGCTACAGAAACACATCCTTTAAAATTCTTTATTATACTCCACCAGCTCACCCTCTAACTTACTTCTATAACCATCCCAGCTGATTAAGCTACATAATCAAGCTGCACTCACTATAAGTCACTATTTAAGCTACATCATCAGCTGGGATGATTAGAGAAGGAAGTTAGAGGGTAAGCTGGTGTAGTTATTGAAAAAACTTTCTACTTTGTGTTATGATACCAGAAACATAGTATTGGGCTACACTGACCATGGGCCCTTTCAGAGAAAGGGATTTTTCAGATGGCAACTACTCAGTTAACATTCTCTGACTCCAGAGAGCCAGAAAAGTAACATTCTGAATCAATTAGCTGAGTTAAGGAGCCAAATGTAATGTGTTTGTTCTACTGGGATGGTTAACACCATTTTGTAACACATCTAGGCTTTCAGGCTGGCCGATTTTGAGTCTCGGTTCTACCACTTACTGGTTGCTGGCAGGAGAGGTGATTGTAGGTGGAAGGAACCTTAGACAAAGTGACTTCATACATTCAACACATTTTTGTTGAGTAGTTATCAGGCATGCATCTATTTGATAGGGATAATAATTCCCACATCACAGCATTGCTCTGAGGATCAAATGAATTAATCAATATTAAGTACTAAACAGAGTGCCAGACATATAATCATGGCTCCATAGAGGGCAGCTACCATTATTGTAATAAGTGAAAACAGCTCATTAAAAGCTTACCTTTGGGGATCTACTGTACAAAAATTACATACGTAAAACAATCGTAGACAAGAAGATTGGTTACACAGTGATTAAACCATTTAGGTGATAAGAAAAGATTCTTAAATTCTCTCCAGATATTTGCATTGCCTTATTCTTGCTCATATTATATCCTCCATGTTTATATCCAATAAATAACATACCATATATTAAAAAATAAATTTTTAGTAGAAAAAGCATTATAGGCTGGGCGCGGTGGCTCACGCCTGTAATCCCAGCACTTTGGGAAGCCGAGGTGGGTGGATCACGAGGTCAGGAAATCGAGACCATCCTGGCTAACACAGTGAAACCCCGTCTCTACTAAAAATACAAAAAATTAGCAGGGCATGGTGGCAGGTGCCTGTAGTCCCAGCTACTCGGGAGGCTGAGGCAGGAGAATGGTGTGAACCCGGGAGATGGAGCTTGCAGTGAGCCAAGATCACGCCACTGCACTCCAGCCTGGATGACAGAGGAGACTCTGCCTCAAAAAAAAAAAAAGAAAAAAGAAAAAGCATTATAAATATATATGTATACACATTACACACACACACACACACACACACACACACACACACACACACACACCTGTTCTCATTGATCAAGGCCAGAGGTTCCTAAAGCGTGGTCCATAGAAATCTGAGGATCATCCAAGACACTTTGAGAAAATCGTTTCTATAAAAATACGAAGCTATAACTTGCCTATTTTCACCTTCTTGGCCTTTGCACTGATGGTGCAAAAGCAGTCATGGGTGAAACTGCTGGAGCCTTAGCACAAGTCAAGGCAGTGTACCAGTGGTCATTGTAATCAGCGTCATACACTTGCAGTAAGAAAGAAAGGGATACTTTCAGTGAAGAATATCAATGATAAAGCAGAACATATTAATTTCATTAAATCTAAACCCTGGGGTACACATATTTTTTACTATTTTGCATGACAAAATGGGATTACGCATAAGGCACTTCAGCTTTATTCCAAAGTATAAAGTAAACTGGTAGTCTTGAGGAAAAGCACTTGTCTGCTTGTTAAGAGTTGTGAGCTGAACTAGCCATGTTTTTCATAGGATTACTTTTACTTTAAATAATGGCTGACAGACAAAGAATGATTATTCAGACTTGGTTATTTGGAGACATTTTGATGAAAATGAATGAAGTGAGCTTGTCATTTCAAGGAAATCAAACATTTTGTTGCCAATAATAAAGAATTTGAGCTTTCAAATGAAATTTAGAATTTTGAAAAATTTGTTATCTGCTCCCATAAACTTGATAATTCCAAATGTGAAATATTTAAATGCTTATCTGTCAATATTAGTTATGATATTAACAAATATGATTTTTAAATGTTGCGTTACGTGTCAATCTTTGGAAGATCTGTGTAACTCGGAGGACTAATAGTCTTCAGATGACCAATGCATGATCTTACCAAAAAAAAAAAATCTCTTGATAAAATATCTAGTCAAAGTTCAAGGTAGTACAGTGGATTTTAATATAAGAGAATATGAAATGCTTATATACATGATTTCAGATTCAACATTGTAATTACTCTTTAAAAACTACCACTCATTGAGTTTTAGTGTAGTATCAGAGGAGAATATCCACAATTATCTAAAGAAGCTATCAAAATTAATCCTACCTTTTCCAACTATGTATTTCTTGGGTTTTTGTTTTTGTTTTTGTTTTTTAGAGGCAGGGTCTCAGTCTGTCACCCAGGCTGGAGTGAAGTGGCATAATCATAGCTCACTGTAGCCTCAAACTCCTGAGCTCAAGCAATCTTCTAACCTTAGCTTTCTTAGTAGCTGACATTATAGGCAAGCATCTCCATGCCCAGCTGATTTTTTAGAATTTTGTGTAGAGATGAGGTCTCACTATGTTGCCCAGTCAGGTCTCAAACCTCTGGCCTCAAGTGATCCTCCCACTTTGGCATCCCAAAGTACTGGGATTACAGCTATGAGCCACCATGCCCGGCCTGCAACTACATATTGTGTAAGGCTACATTTTCTTAATATACTCCAATCAAAAAAAAATATTTCAACAGACTGAATGCAAAAGCAGAAATGAGAATTTACTTGTCTTCTGTAAAGCCAGATAACAAGAGATATACAAAAATGTAAAGCAATGAAACTTCTCAATAATAGTTATAATATTTTTAATATTTATATAAAATAGTTTTTTCATATAAAGTATATAACTTTGCTATGCATAATAGATTTGTTATTATTTTAAAATAAATAAATATTTACAAAGTTTGTTTTCATTTTTAATAATCATAGATAGTCATAGGTATAATCTACAAAACAAAAAACTCTTTGAGGTTCTCCATATTGTCCAAAGTGAAAATAGATCCTGAGACCAAAATGCCTTCTTGGTGAAAAATATTTGGAACAAGTTACGCCATCACCTTCAGGATCTCCTCAGTCAGTAATGCCCTGTGGCATGAGGATTGAAGAACTGTTTCTAAGACAGGGGACATCTGTAGTTATCTGTCTCAGAAAGGGAGAAGAGGAAGGGAAAATGCCCTAAAAATAATGGAGAAAAATAATAAGAAAGAGACTTAAGCTACCAGAAATCTTCACGAGGAGCAAAATATGTCAATTTCTCCTTTGCTCAAAAGTGCTACATTTTTAAGAGTTCAAACATCTTTTATGTGCCATATTCCTAGTTGATTTCCCAACAATGAACTATATTTTTAGCTTGTTAAATATCATAGACAAAGGAAAACAAACAACAGAGAAATTTAATAAGGCAAAAAGGTAGTTCTTTATAGAAGTCAACAAAATTGATAAGCCCATTGCTAGATTTATCAACAAAAAAGGAAAGAAAACATAAATTACAAAAATCAAGAATGAAAGGAATTCGTCAAAGATTCTCCAGACTATAAAGAAATCAATATTATAAACAACTTTATGCTGACAAAGTTGACAAACCTCATGAAACCTCCTTGCCAAGACTGATGAGAGATCAAACAGAAATTTTAAATGACTCTCTAAAGTAAATTGAAATTGTTATCGAAAATTTTCCACAAAGAAAAGTCCAAATAGTTTCATTGGTAAAGTCTATAAAACATTTAGGAAGAAATATCATTAATCTTATGCAAATTCCTTCAGAAAATAAAGAAGAACACACTTTAGAGTATTTGCTGGTGAATTAGATTTGAGAACTGAGAGAGAAAAAAAGAAATTAATGATGATATATAATTTCGGCCAGTGCAAACTGGATGAATTTGAGGCACCTACTAGGATAGGGGAGGAACAGATGTCTGGGAAGGAGAAAAGATATATTAATAGCAACATTTAGGACATTTAAACTTTGATATGCCAAGTGTGCATGCCAAGTCTGCAATTGAATATATGAGTCCAGAGATCTGAGGAGCAGTGGAGGGCGAAGGCTATAAATATGGGATTTACCAGCATATAAAGCCATGACTAGTATTACCTGGAGACTGAATATGGATGGAGAAGAGAAGGTGACACCTCACCAAATAACAAGGAGAGTGTGTGGAGATGAAAACAGTGGTCTTTGCTGTTAATTGTAACTAAGTGGGCAAGTACCATTGAATTTGGCTATATGAACATCATTGTTGACCTTTACAAGTGCAGATTTAGAAGGGAGTTAAAGAGGAGAGAGAGTCTTCTTGGAGTGGGTTGAGAAGAAAAAGCAGAGACAGAAAACAGAAACAACTTTTTCAATAGGTTTTTTTGTAAAAGAATGGAAAGAAATTTGTTAGTAGATTGTAGATATGATGGTCAAGAGACAGTTTTTTGTTTTTTTTTTAAATGTAATTTTGGTGGTGAAAAATCAATAGAGAGGAATACATTGGTGATGTTGGAGGACCGGGCTGAACTATGTGAGCTAAGCCCTTGAGAATGGAAGAAGAATGAACAAAGGAGTTGCAGAAAGGGCAGAGTGTATGGGCACAGACACGGGTTTCTGGTTTGCTGGTGGAAGGAGAGTATTCCTAACAGAGGGCCTCAGTGTTCTTTGTAAGACACACCTCAGTGTTCTTTGCGAGATAGCTGATGAATGGAAGAGAGGAGGAGAGACAGAAAGAGGCATCAAATTTTCACGTTGGAGAGGGGAAAAGGGAATCCTTCAGGGAAATGTCAGGATTGCAGGCAGTGTTGAGTAGTCAATTAAGAAATATTGTGAAATTAAGTGAAACTAGTTAGCTGAGTTGTGTATTTCTTTTCCAGCAATGTTACTTTAACTAGGAGTAGTTGGATAGTTAAACAAGGTCATAGAATTGTCAGAACAAACACATTTGACAGAGTAAGAATCAGGGAGGTTAAGAATTTTTGCACAATAACCTATTTTTCCTCATATCATCAGTGTAGAGCAATTACTAGAGACTTTTTGCTTCAGGTCCACTGCTAAATGATGTATGAAAGGGGTCCATTTTTCTAGAAATTGTAGCCATCTGTCCATGACCTCCACAGTTTTCAGGGAATCCATCATTCAAGGGAATGGTAGTGGCCCAGTGCCCTGAAAATTCTCCTTGGTTTGGGATTCTGCCTTCTTGTATTTTTGGTAGCCATCTGACCATGAACACCATCTCATGTATTTCATCCCTTAGTGCGATATTGAGAACTTATCTCTCACCCTGTACAAGTGAAAACTTGGTCGATGCACACTTCTTGAGCCTTGCAGAATTCCTGTCCCTCACTGCAGAGTACAAGAGAGAGTTGACCCTGATCAACTCCTGGTGACAGGAATCAGTGTGACAAAATTTCAGACACAGAAGATTTGATAGGAGCTAGAGCATCGTGACCAAGAAAGTAAATAATGTTGTCCTCATCCAATCTACTTATCCTTTAAGAGGCTTACTGTGGTGTTATTACACTCCTGACCCATAAACCAGCACAAGATGAATTCTGTGCAGGCTGATCTATCTTTAGAGCTCACTGGAGTTCCTGGCTCTTCTCCTAAAGTTCATCATGTGAAATGCTTCAGTCATCATTGACAATGTTATCACCTAACATTCACATGAGCTTTGCCTAACACAGACACCTAAAAATATAGTACTGGGCTCTAAGATCAGTTGCTCTGGATTGAAAATCTATTTCGAAAGACAGGTGTCTGCACATCTAATTAGTTTTCTTCCATTAGATCGTTCAAAGATTGGTAATTATAAGTAACAATATTTATAGTGGCTAATATTTATTCAGCACTATCCTAAACATTTGATGTGGCTAACTCATTTAATCCTCACAACAACCTTAGGTAATGGGCACAATTATTATTCCCAATTTAATAGTGAGAAAATTGAGTCACTGAGTAAGTAACCTATTTAAGGTGAAGAAAAAATATCAGAGCTACAATATGAACCCTTGCACTCTGGCTCCAGGAGCTCATAATAACCACACATCATTCCTATAATTTACTAGGCTTAAATAATAAATGGTTTATTTATTAAATATTGTCATCTTGTTTCTTTAAAGTTTTATTTTAGATTGTTCTATATTTAAAATGTTATAGCTCTGATCATTTACCTCGAGGAGCTGTATTTGCATGAAAGAAATCAGATTTGCTAACCTAATATAATTCTTTAAATCCTCTTTCTTATAGTGAGAAAAAAACGTAAGCTTGAATCATATGAACTTGCTTTTGTTTTACACTTTTGAATTACCAAAATGACAATTTTGTATGACTCAACTTACACAGATACAAAGGAAAAGCTACCAACTCATATTCAGTCTAACTCTCTGCTTTATGTCAGTGTCATAAAGGTTTTCACTGTCATTCATGATCTCTTTTCTGGTCTCCCTTGTGTCAGGAATGAACAGGACTCCTTGGGAAAAGAGCGAGTCAAACCTGGGGGCATAGATAGATGGTGACTGAGGAAGAGAATCATTTCTTCTAGAATGGCACTTGGCCCAAGATGTCTGAAGACTCCTGACCTTGGTCTCACTTGCCCTATGAGCTCTTCAGTCCAAGTTCTGAATAATATGAGATGTGACTTGCCTCAGGAAGTAGGAGCAATCCAAGCCTTTATTATCTTACTGTTTTTTCAAAAAACCTCATCTGGAAGCCTAACAGCAAAGTAGTTTGCCTTTCTGATTGAAAAGTTAATTAATGATAATGGTTCCAGGGATACTGTCAGACACCCAGGAATCTTAACACCTACAATGTGTTAAATTCCTCATTTCTCCCACAGGATTTTTCAGTGCTAAAAACAGCATCAATACCAGTATTCTTGGCAAAACCATTGCTAATTGACAATCAGAGGAATTCAACTAATGTGTTTACTGAGTGTGAACAAGAAAGATTGTCACATCCAGAATTTCCAAAATAGCTTTCTTTCTTTAGAATGTGTGTATCTTCCCAAGACAAGCAGCAGTTTTCTCACGTGTTTTTAGCTTGCGTCATTGGCCACAGCTGAGTCAGAACAGAGGTGACTTTTGTGCTATTGCTAGTGCCATTTTCTGTATTTGGTAAGTGTAGCAGTCTGGATGTCCTCACCACATAAAAAGGTTGACAGAATGGTCATTTTTAAATGTGCCCAGCAAGCCCATAGAAGCCATGAGAGGTGGCACCCAGAGGATAAATGGTCGGATCAGGGCACAGGAAGTGGTTATCGTCAACACAGACCATTCTTCCTGTCAGCAAGATATCAATAACATGTCTTTTGCTGGGAGGTGATATGTTTTGTAGATACAAGTAAGAGAATATAATTTCCATCCACTTCAGAAAGAGATAAGCATGAACACCTAAAAAATCACAGACTAATATGAAGCAGACTCTAGAATAACTAATGAGACTTGGTTTTATAACCTCCTCCTCCCAAATTTCCAACAATGTTGAACGAAACCGATGCCATTAAACAGGAAGATGTATAAACTTATAAGCATATTGGAAGCCATCAACCATGGTTATATTAATATTTTATACTGTAAAAATTGTCTGGAGCTAGAGTGACAAAAACAAAAAAGGAAAGAAGCTACTAAAAGCTGGAAAAGTTGCAAGTGTTTTTTCATAATGCTGAAAATAATATTGCTTTTGGCAGGATCTTGAAGATCATATAATCCAATTGTCTTCTTTTGCCAAATAAGAAAAATGAACCAAGAAGATCTAAGCAACATGTATTTCAAAAGAGTATTTTATTAGCATTCAATAAAACTTTTAAGTTTCTTTAAAACTTTTTTAATTATTTTGCCTCTGTCAAGATTACAGAATGTCTGAGCTACTAAATATTGATTGAAAATTGAAGACTCCTAGCTCTATTTAATATATGAAAGCCAGTGAAGTATACTCTATGTACTTTCCTGGCAAATGAAAGACGTACATCTACCGTTTATGTCCTACCTTCTTCAGATATCTCAATTAGGAAAGATGTCAACAAAAAGATAGATATTAAGACAGTTTGTTATAGAAAAAATAAGTTTTTCTGAGATTAGAAGAGTTGGATTCCCCAAAGTTACAAGCTGTTATATGTAAGGTAAAATTCTTTCTAAGCCCCACTTTGCTCAATTGTAAAAGATACTCAATACTTCCTGGTCTGCCACAAAGTTCGTCAATGCCATATTTAAGCCTTGAGCTGAATTATTCCCAACACACAATTGTGTGCATATTTAAATCATACCTATGTAAGTATATTGAGCAAAAATATTATTTTTGTTCAAAATTATATTTCAAATAGCAAAATTGAATTATACAAATATTGTATAAAAGTAATATAAAAGTAATTCACAGGATTGGTTATGACTTTAAATAAGATGCTAGTACAAAATATATAAAATATATGATAAATCTTTGATATATTTTATTCATTTATTAATATATACAAAAATATTTAGTATCTACTCTGTGTAAATCTACTTCTGTGGTGGTTTTTTTGAGTAAGAGAACATAGAATTTTAACAATTCCTATTCTGAGAATATATTAGTATAAATGTCTTTCATAAGTTGGGAAAAAAGGTACTATTATAGTTGAACTGCCAGGCTACTCTTAGAGTGGTTGGCAAATGCTCAGATGAGCCTCATGCAAAATGGAGAGTCCATGCCAGCTGGTACATAAGAAGAAACTGATAAAAACTATATTGTCCCAAATGGACGTATCCTAGACTAAAAGGAAGGAATGAAAGAATGAAAGAAGGAAGTGGGAAGGGAAGGGAAGGGAAGGGAAGGGAAGGGAAGGGAAGGGAAAAGAAGGGAAGGGAAGGGAAATACATTTGCTAATGTTTTTTGGTGACATTTCTCTGTTATCAACTCATTCTTAAATCAATTCCTCTCATCCATCTCCCACCCAATACAATACTGTTCCTCTTTCTGTTGTCTAGATACCACGAGAATTCAAACTACATTTGGAATCGTTCCAGGCTTGTCCTCATCACAGAGTTTTCTCATAAGGGGCACTCAAAAATATGATTATATTGATAAATTGGTGAATTAGTAAATAAATGAATAGAGTGACTTAAAAGTCAGGCTTTAACTTTTCCTGTTATTTATATAAATTTGATTATCAAGTAGCTCCCTATCAGAAATAACTTCCCTGGAAAATGGGTGTGTTCTCTCCCCATGGCTGGCAGACAAGAGTTTATCCACACTTTTAAATCTTCCTTGCACCGTGCCCTTTTATACTGCCCCTTCTAGGACAACAGTAGGGTTAACAGTCACGTAATACAACCAGACTTATGTAGGTAAAAAATTCCTTCTAGAGCATCTTTGAGAAATTATTAGTCAGCCTCTTCTTGAACACTTGTTTCGATAAGACTTACTCTTTAACGAAGCATTATATCCCACTTTTGGTCAACTCTGATTAATAGGACATGACTCCTTATATTGAATCAAAATATTCTCTTCCCTTTAATGTTAACCTCATGATACTAATTTTATATTATCCAGTAGCATACAACAAGCTCCTCCTTCATGATACTCATATTGTTTGGAATTTACTATTATTTCTTCTCTTAGTCTTTGCTTCTACATACTAACCATCCCCAATTCTTCCAAACTCATCCAGTTTTCCTCTTAAAATGTGACCAGTAACTGTAAAAACTGGACAGGAAAGATTGAATCCATCAATAATGAGGTCTTAGCAGTCATACAGAAAAGTTATTTGCTAAACCAATTTCATAGCAGAAATGTAAATAATGATAACTTCTTATATTTGCCACTCAAATATTTTTAAAGAAATACCGTCTTTTGTGATCTTAGTAAAACCCTGATGCAGGTATGGCTGACATTATTATTATTTCCAAACATAGTTCATGTTCCTCCCATATATTATAGAAGTTTTTGTTCTCAAGACTTACTGAAAACATCTTTATGTGGAATCTCATCAAGCCTTTAATTCCTCAGCACTTCTTTACCCAAGGAAGTAAATTGCTAATTTCTGACTTCCAAGCTGTATGACTGATGGTTAAGAAGGGTGTGTATGTGCAGGTGTATGTTTCATAAGGAATGTTTGATGATAATACATTTATATGCCCCTTCAATTACAGGCATAGGTAGCATATCATCAAACTAGATGTTATAACAATAAATGACGCACAATATATTGAAAAAGCCAACAAGCTAGTTGTTATGAGATTGGGCACATTAAATAGTCATGTTAGGTATTTGGAAGCATCATTGGGGAACATGGTAAAGGGTACCTAAATATTCAATGTTATTTCCACCTAGAAAATCAATAGCCAGAAACAACCCGAGTCTTGGGAAGCTGACTTAACTTTTAGCAGAATGGTTCAAATTATATTAAATTGTAAAAATAACTATAAAAAACATAGAACATTCTTTCACTTTTACTATAAGGTAATCATTAAAAATAGTACTGTCTATGACTATTAGAAATGTAGTTGCTTTAGTTAGTCTTTGAATTTTAGGCTGTCATACACAAGTGTTACTTCTTCACACGGTCTCTCGAGGAAATCCTTTTATGAACAGAAAGGTCATTAATTTAAGGATAATGGTCAGTAATTTAAATACAAGCTAGCACAGAGTGTATAAAAAGAATTCAGTAATGGCATTAAATACTATTCTTATAACAATAATCTTACTCAGTAAAGGCATTCTTTACTTGGCTGATTAAAAAATCTTTGCCCTTTTAGAGGAATTGATTAAAACACTTGAACTTTCTTATAAAATTTACTATCAAATCTATTGAATTCCATCTTTGTTTTTTGTGCCTTTAGCATACAATTTGCTACTTAATTCTTGGAATCATGACAGACACTGTGTTTTTAACTGAATGCAGAATATTCTGATTATATGTAACAAATATTTTAGGAAAGATTGTCTTCTCACTCATTTAAATTGCATGGAATTCCCATTGCCTTGTGATTTTGACCTTTGTAACATCTCACTCTGAGTTAGAAGCCTTGTCTGTGACACCTACTAAATTGATGACTTTGGTTAAACTATTTGGCATCCCTGAAAGCAGGTATCATCTCTCGAATAAGGATGATATCAAAGGGTTATTTGGGAGAATTAAGTGAAATAATGTATGTCAAGCATTCAGCATAATGCTTGGCTTCTCATACACACTCAATGACAGTTTTTATTATCTATTAATAATGCATTTTGGCATCATACATTATGAGATCATTGCCTTTATCCTCTTTACAACTGTTTTTCACAGCAATTTTGGGGTATAATAAAAAGAGAAATGCACTGTCACGGTAGCATTGTGTTCACGTTCACATTCATTAAAATGTGCCTGGCTATAATTCTACTATAAGTCCATACCATCCCTCCCTATTAATTTTATAAATAATTTTAATAACCTGTTTTGGCTTTTTTACCTGTGACAAACCTAGCTTGTTCAGTGCTGTGCGATGATCCAGCCACTTCCTCATAGGCCTGAGCTTGGCCAAGCTGAAGTGTTACACTTGTGCCTACATGACAGCTGTAATTTTTTTTTTCAGAATGATCTCTACATGTCTCTTATTTTTAAGAATTAATACATAGGCTGGTTATTGAAGGTAGCCAGGTGGTTCCCTTTGTTGTTGAGCTTGCTCTTCTATTTTTTGAAAAGGTACTTGACCACAATATCTTTTATAGTCTCCTTCCCACTCAAAATGAGTATTCTCTAATCTAAATATACAACTCATCTTGTCTCTTTTTATCTGTTTATAGTATTGTGATTTGTGTGACATGATTGTAAGGTCTATGGAGTAAGGGATAAGCCTTCCCCATTCTCATGTGCCACCTAATGCCCAAGGCTCAATAAATGTTTGTTGGATTGGTAATAAATTTGCTTCAGGAACCCAGGTCCTAACTAAAAAAAAAATCTTTTAACAGTTCAGGCATATTTACTTTTCTTTTACACAGAATTCTTAAAAATACATGATATATCATTTATCAGCCTACAGAGGTACAATGAAATAAATTATCTCCCCCTGTACTATGAAGGAAAAGATGTCTTAAGGAACGAATCAATTGGTATAAGACCAAAAAAAATCAAGTAACACATCCTGAACCTTTAAAAAGACAATAGCATTAGCCTATTCAAAATATTTAGTGTAGGGCCAACAAGTTTGAGTCATTTCTAAGCATTTCTGTAATCAGTCCCAACATGAGGCTTAACATTAAGCATAGAAGTATAGTGCTGGGGCTAAGCACTGAAATTTTGGGATCCAAATGCCTAGATTCGAACCCTGGCTTCTCTACCTAATGACTATACAACTTTGTGGATGCTGCTTTCTTTTTTCTGTCTGGGTTTTGGCTTCCCCATATTTAAAAAGATAATAATACCATAATGCCTATCAGTCTTCAAAGATACTAGACTCAATAAATGTTAGTTATTACTAAGTGTGCTTAGTCTTCTATACCAAAATCACTTTAGACACTTTTGATTTAAGAAAATAGAAAAGTATAGACAGTATTTTAAAAGATTTTCATCTAAAAATGAATCAAAAAGAAAAAACAGATGTGAGAGAGGAAGTTTATGTTTATGTAAAACCTACTCTTTTTAAGCAGCTACTCCGTTCCAGCCACTACAATAGGAACTATGTCCAAATGTCCTCATCAAAAACAAAGGAAACTAAGGTCCAGATTTAATCTCCATCCATTTATTCAATCATTCAAGTAATTTTTATTGAGATTTTACTATTTACAAGACACTAACATCAGAAGTAGAGCCTGCATTAGATTTGGATCAACTTCTAGATGCGATCATTTATGTCAAAAATTCATTTAAGTATAATTATTTTCTGGACTAAATAAGTGATTCATTATTTTATATAAATGATTATCAAATATAAACTTTCAGTGTGATAAGTTGATGTATATAGAGTTACTGAACCATGACCAATAAATTTTCAAAGAATATCTACATATGGAAAACATAAGAAAGGAAAAAGTAAAAATAAACCTAACTCTTTGAAATACACATTTTAAAATATACAGGTCAAATCTTACTAACACCCTCTCTAAAGGTGTCTAATTGTCTGTTAAGCCATGATTTTGTGGCATTAAATATTTCTTAAAATAGTATTAAGTATCCTCTATAACGCTGAAAAATCTCAATGATTATTCAATAATTTTCTTTGTAATATTTTTCTAATACAATTTAACTATATAGAGCACAATTTTTTTTTTTAGGAAAAGAATAATCATTCCCTTTTCATGTCTTTCCTATAAGCACTGGGTATTTTGCTGTTTGTTACCATCTTTACAATCATAAAATTTAGCAACTTTGGGGTCATATAGCAAAAGACTAGATCTTAATGTCATTTTAACATGGCATTTAATAAATATGATTTATTGGCTTACTTGCATTGACTTTCAAAGCTATGGTTACATGTCAGCTCTTGAAGGTTGCTTTGATTGGGCTGAATCCTTGAGATGTGATTCAAGTGGTTTCTTCCTCTAATTCCCACTGAGAGAGCAGTTTCCTGGCTTCAGTGCTCTCCTGGCAGAAAATGAATTCAAAAAAGAAAAATTTGGCTCCGAGGTTTTAAAATTTTATCCATATTCATTACTTTATCGTCTCATATCCAAACCATCACTGACACTGTGGTGGAAACCACAGTACCTTAGAAGTTAAGAATCCAAGATTCTGATACTGATCCTTTTGTTAGCTTTGTGGCCTTGGCTAAGGCATTTAACCACTGGGTAACTCAGTTCCTTTCTCATCATTTGGGTTTTAACATATCCACCTTGCAAAGATAAGACAAATAAGATTAAGTCATGTTTATGAAAGGAGTTTGCAGTTTTTAAGATACATGATTATCTTGGTATGATTTGAGTTTGGGAAACTAAGAATAAATATCAAAAGTTATCCCTGAGTTTCCAATCCCAAATGAATTCAGAACCCATTTGTCTTTAGACCCTTTGCTAACTGAGTTGAAATAAGTGCCTTCTGGTTCCTTCCTAGCAGGAAAAACATAAAATTCTCCAGTTCATGAGACTACACTGATCCTAAGAATGTTCATTGATTAGTAAATCAAACAATGGTTCAGGATATGGCGATTCAAGAAAAATAACCTCCTGGCTATACTGTACCCTAAACACCTCACTTTTGAGGTTATATATATTTTTTTCTTTTTAACATGCCCTTTCCAGAAGTCAGCAATAGGCAGGTAATGGGCAGAGACTGGATGTCTTCTAGGTCAACTTATCAGAGTGTTGAGTTTGTGTGGTTGCTGCAATCAGCTCCTACATGAGAATAGGACACACCTTAAGGTTCCTCAAACACATCATCACTTGAACTCTTCCAAACAGTATTCCAGATGGAGGCTGTACCCCATCAGTTTTTGAGGATCAAATCTGTCAGAATCAGTGCCTTCACCATTGTCTCAGCACTACCCATGCCTCTTATCCTTACGAACTTTGTGGGGGAGTCTTTTTCTCTGCTGGAGTTATGTGTTCCCACTTCCTGCTTAAGGCATTTAAGTAAGTGGGTCTTCAATGGAAACTATATGTCCAGATAGACACAGAGTGCGAGGCTTCAGGCAGACATAATGAAGCCTGTAACATTATAAATTGAAGGCTAACTCTGAAAAGTGATATTCAGTTATATACAACCCCATACAGTGCTAACCGGTCCCCCATCCTCTCGCCATACCCTCTTCATAGCACCTTAACAAGCTTTTCAATCGCAATTCTCTTCACCAGAGCTCACACTCCAAACCTCAAAGTCTGACGTTTTCTTTTCACCTCCAAATCTGGGAAGAACATTTGCAGAATTTCCCATTTATCTTTTTGTTTAAAATAGTATTTGTTTAGTGCTGTGTAGTTTACAGTGGTCTATATTGTTGAATTTGATTCATACAACAAACCAGTAAACTACCTATGGAAAAGATTATTTTGCTATTGTGGCTGTTGTATTATAGTTTATGTCCCATCACTTTTTACAAACATTTGAAGTTATAGAAGTCTCAGCCACATTTTGTAGATGAAAAACTGAGACTCAGAAAGGGTAATTATAAAAAGAAGAAATAGATAATATCCAGGTCCCTAAACTACATATTCAAAGTTTTTCCTGCTAGAAGATGATCTGTTTTCTTTGTAATGGTCCTTATTGACATTGTCTTCATCTCCGTTTACTTGTTCTAATTTAGCCAGCAATTCAGTTACTAAACTACAAATTTAAAAAATTATAAATATCTGACTTATGTATTTAATTCCCAGTCCCTGACACATATAATATTAAGATCAGATACAGCAAATGGCCAATGCTTTAGAGTAAGGTGATTTCAAAAACTTCAAATTACCTCATGAAGAGAATTTTTCCCTACAAAAAAGTAAGACCAAGAAAAAACAAGTAAAGACGTGTGACTTATTCAATCAAAATGAAAAAGAAGCCATAAGAAAGTTTAATTGATTAAAAAGAATATCTGGAATGTAGCCCCACTCTTTGAATGGGATTCATTTCCTACTGCTTATGAACTTCCAATTTAGTAGTCAGAAACCATGGGTTTATTTTACTGCATAATGTGAAGTTTACATTTTATTAGCACTTAAGTAGTCTAATTTAGAGACCAGTTACTTCTATTTTTTTTGTTTTTTTGAGACGGAGTCTCGCTCTGTCGCCCAGGCTGGAGTGTAGTGGCGCGATCTCTGCTCACTGCAAGCCCCGCCTCCCAGGTTCACGCCATTCTCCTGCCTCAGCCTCCCGAGTAGCTGGGACTACAGGCGCCTGGCACCACGCCCGACTAATTTTTTGTATTTTTAGTAGAGACGGGGTTTCACCGTGTTAGCCAGGATGGTCTCGATCTCCCGACCTCGTGACCTGCCCGCCTCGGCCTCCCAAAGTGCTGGGATTACAGGCATGAGCCACCGCGCCCGGCCGGTAGCAATAGCTTTAATTAAGATCTTAAAATCATACAAAAAGAATTACAACATGTTATGAATTTTTAAATGACAGGTATTGCAACTGTTCTTTGTGCAAAATACTGAGTAACTACTGTGAAAATATTTCAAATGAAAGGAATGACAAAGGCATGTTGCACTTTGCGTCAGCAAGGTATTGACATCTGAAAAAAATGATCTGAAAAAAAAGGTTTCACCATTTGTCTTCTTACTTCATTTTAAGAAGCATGTGGAAATGGGATGCTATAGACCAGTGAGAATTTCAGAAATTGAAAACAATTTCATAATAAAACTGCTATATTTGAATATTTTGCATTTAAAGAGAGAATACATTTTATATAAACAGGAAAGTACGTCTGACACTTTAATTATGGAATTAACTTTTATGAGACCTTTTGTGGGAACAAAAGGTCTTCAAATCGTAAAATGTAAAGATTGCTCTTTTTATTAAGTCTTTAAAAGGGATACTTTTCATTGTATGTTTTGGGTATGGCTTTGGAATAAATTGTTTTATATTTTGTTTGAATATCAAAAAAAGATTAAGGTGACAAATGCAATAGACTTTCAAGCATTCATCATAAAATGGTAAATAATATTACCTCAGAAATTATGCTGCTTTCTAACAGCTCTTGAGACAGATCTTCTCTCACTCACTCATTTTGTTGGAAGTACTTTAGTTCTTAGAATATCAGTTACAAGGTTGTTCAACTCTAAGCACACAAAAAAAATCCAAGGCCAAAATATAAATTATGTCTCTGTTGCCTGTCTCATTGCTCCCCTGTGCTTTTTACTATTATTATTTTTATTCACATGTAATCTGATCTCAAGTATTCAAATATTTGTAATATTTCAAAACCATAATTTTCTTTGAGAATAAGTAAGCCAAATATCTGTTAAAAATGTTCATTAAATGCCAGAAAAATATTATGCATGTTTCAAGACAGTATAAAACCAATTAAAGGAATACAGTTACATTCAAAATAACACAATTTTAACATTTAGTGGGATTTAAGAAAGATTGAACACTGTAGAAATTCCTTTAAATGTAAAACCTTAAAAACATGAAGATAGAGGCCAGGCACAGTGGTTCACACCTGTAATCCCAGCAATTAGGGAGGCTGAGGCAGGGGATCCCTTGAGGTCAGGAGTTCAAGGCCAGGCTGGCCAACATGGTGAAACCCCTTCTCTACTAAAAATACAAAAATTAGCCAAGCGTGGTGGCTCAGGCCTGCAGTCCCAGCTACTCGGGAGGCCTCGGCAGAAGAATCGCTTGAACCAAGGAGGTGGATGTTGCAGTGAGCCGAGATTGTGCCACTGTACTCCCACCTGGGCAACAGCGAGACTCTGTCTCAGCAAACAAACAAACAAAAAAACCATGAATATAATAAAAATAAATTATATCATTCAACTAAATTATGAGGTAGTTGTTATTATCAGTAATAGACTGATATAATACAATACAAATGTAAATACAATAATTTACATTTGTACAAAATGTTATGCTTTTCAAATCTTTTTTCATATCAGTTCATTATTTGCTGCCTATAATTTCCAGTCTTCAAATCTTGTTGACATTGATAATTCTCAATAATTATTGAAAATTTTAACTGTAGTCCTGATATATACAAAGAAGTTTAGGACAAAGAAGTCCAGATTTCCTTAAAAAACTTCCAAAAGGAAAAATGAGAGATGGCATTTGGACAAGAATGAGAAGATATATTTTTTTGCTGTTTCATACAGAAAATGAAATGAATTTGTTTCATTATTTTCCAGTTTCATTTCATTTTTTTCCCATGTACTTCTGGCTTATTATGTCCCGTTCCCTCTTCATGATTTTCACAAAGAAAGGAAAAATTGAAGAGCCTGTGTTTCCGGATATAGTAAATCACCATCATGAGGAATTTAAGTGATTGTCACCTATTGTCCTGGATTTTGATATTTTTTCCTTTTTCTATCTGTGTGTCCTTCAACACCTACCACACTTCCCCACATCTGCTAAAGTCTTTTCGTTGGACAAATAGTAGCTGAGTCAGACAAAGACAAAAACTTCAGATTCATCAGCCATTTGCCATACATTGTGTACTAAATCCACTGATAATTGACATGCAGGTGTTTTTTATCCACATTTTTAAAGGAACAAACATATTATTTTCAAATAGACATTTTGCTAATAAAGAAACTGGCTCAGAGAAGAAAGAAATTATAAAGAAATTATATCATTGGTTAGAAAATTATATGGAAAGTCAAATCTCACTAAGTGTGGTATTTTGTGGTTTTGCTATAATGGAACAAGACAAAATGGTCTTCAATTGAGTTTCCACTTAACGTTTAATTTCTTATTACTAAGACATTGGATCTGTGTATAGGAAAATTCAGAGATAGAAAATTAGAAGCTGGATGAGTATCATTTATCCAAATGTGGAAAGAGAAAGGAAAGCCTAAAGAACTTTAGTTACATGGCTATTAAACACTGGAGGAGTCAAAAACGGACAATGAAAAATAATGCTAATTTCTTACATTTTTAAATTTTATATCATTTATTCTATTTTAAATATTGAATAATGCCTCCTTGTTATTTATGATTTATGCTAAATTTTTTTTGTTTACAAAGAAAAGAAAATGTTCCTCTACTTAATAAGACCTTGAATTGGGGAACAGCCTACTTATTCTTCCTGCTATTTCTTATGACTGAAACTATTGGTATAAAGAATATTGGTAAGATATTGGTTTGATCTTTGGAAGAGATTTTTTAAATATCACCAACTTTCTATTCAAAATAGAATCCTTGAGATCAAGTCAAAAGCCCACTTTGGTGGAGAATAATTTGGCGAATCAAAGATCAATCATTTGTTGGCCAATTTCAAGCTCAGGCACCAGAAGAACTTCAGGAAGGAAAAAAAGGCTTTTGCCTAGCATTTACCTTCACACGGATTGTACATCTTGCCTGCAAATTAGTCTTTTTTTTTTTCCCAACAGTCAATCCAGTATAGACTGACTTCTATCATGAGGGATTGGTTTATATGTATACATTTATCCTAGCACAAATGGAAAAAGTCCTGGAAGATGAAGGCATTGACGTGCGTACATCCATCCATTCTAGCCACTATTAAGAAGGTCTTTGAAGGTGCCAAGTGAGAGAAGGCATAGGCCTGACATTTATCTGTTGGTGATACTAACTTTAGATTCCAAATTCAGAAACTCCTATGGGCTTTTTTATTAATGGCAAGGAGTCACACTATAGCACAATTACTTCTCAGGCTGTTTCTCATGATACAGAAGTTTCTGTCTGGCTTGTGTAACTATACACCTGAAAATATCCCGGATTTACTGCTCTTGGATGTCACATTTACCTAATGTTCTCTGATGTTGGAGCTGATGGTAATGTAATTGCTGCTATGATTTTGCAAACAACCTCAATATCCTCCCATTCCCCTAACCATACAAATATATATTACTTATTTAACCATCCTGATGTCTTTAAGTTTGTGAATATATAAAGGCAATACTCATGGATAAAAATTTGTAGGACAAACTTGAGCTTGCAGACATACAAAATTAATTTAGTTTTGACCCTAACGCTAATGATATTCTTAAAATGTATGCCATTGAGAAAATTATAGGCAAAAATGACAACATTAGAATAACCTATGACAAAGGAAGATATTTAACACATGGTTCAAGAAGCTGAGAAATGGCCAGGCTTGGTGGCTCACGCCTGTAATCCCAGCACACTGGGAGGCTGAGGCGGGCAAATCATGAGGTCAGGAGATCGAGACCATCCTGGCTAAAACAGTGAAACCTCGTCTCTACTATTAAAAAAAAAAAAAAAAAAAAAAATTAGCTGGGCGTGGTGGTGGGTGTCTGTAGTCCCAGCTACTCAGGAGGCTGAGGCAGGAGAATGGCGTGAACCCAGGAGGCGGAGCTTGCAGTGAGCAGAGATGGCACTGCTGCACTCCAGCCGGGACGACATAGCGAGACTCCGTCTCAAAAAAAAAAAAAAAAAAAGAAGCTGAGAAATACAAAGCAAATGATTTAAGGTGTCTCCCAGGAAACTCACTCAAATCCTTCTACAATGAGGCAACATTGGAGATAAAAAGTTCTCATTGATTATAAGTTATGATCACATGACTCTTAAGCTAACATATGACTCTTTGATCATTAGTTAGGTTATGATCAATAATAAATACAAGAAAACATTCTTATCCAATTGGTTGATTAAAGTTTAGTCTGTTGAGCAGAAAGAATGAGCACATCATCACAAAGAGATGGAGGATATCTGTAACTCCATCATTACTACACTGCAAAAAGGCAGAAACGGGGTAGCCTGTAGCTTCCCCAGGGGTAAAGTAACTCTACCTGGAGGTGTCATTTCTAGACCCAACACCAAGGAGGAGGACAGAGCAGACAAAAACGCATATTCTATTAAGCTTGTAGCAAAGTCTGAAAGACCTACATTAGTCAATATAGTAGTCATTTAAGAATCTTATCTGAGATACCACTTCTAAGTACTCTGAATTATTGAATGTGAGTTTTGTCAGCATTCTAAATTGGTGGAGAATACAATTCATGTCTTTTAAAATAAAGACTTATTTAAGCTGGCACCATTAAACTTTCATGATAGGCTTTTGTTCTTTTTAGAGGACTTGTATTTAGGTTCAGTGTTGTAATGACAGGGGTAATGAATCTTTTTTTCATCTCACAGACTACCCTGTTGCCCAGTATCAAGGAAGAAACACAAAGCATGCTCTGGCTGAGTTTGGAGCTCTCAAACATTGTGAAAATTGGGGCGTTTCCTAGGGAGAAGGATAAGTAGCATTACATAATTAGATGTACTAAATTTTCTGCTTAGCAACAAATTTGTGTAAGCAAAAACATGTATTCAGCTTGAGTTACTCTGATGAATACTATAGAGGCCCTTGGAAGCCTAGAAAATCTTTTAGCCACTTAGGGATGCTAATTTGCAAGGGACAGAAAAGCAATATGCTAATTTTAGTAAACAGCTATTCTTTGAACAAATATTCTGGAATACTGTGAAGGGACAAGAACAGGGAGTACATCGCCATTATTCTCAAAGAAACAAAATAGTTTTATCCCAATATTCTAATTAAATGGGGTTCTATGGAAATTTTACTTCATGGGCAGGGCTGATATTTTTCATAATGCTTATTTGGACATAAAGTCCTTATGCCTTTTTAGTCTGAGAGAGATTTAAAGATTTCTGTTTCCAAGGTAGTGTTTTCCCCCTTCTGAAAATATTTTTGGTGACCTACTTCAACTGGACTCTTTGGGAAAAAAACAAAAACAAAAACAAAAAAAAGTTAGCAATCTCTGTTTCACAAACCTCTACCAGTTCAGAAATGTCACTGAAAGCATCTCTGACATCTGTCCCTTCTACTTCTGTCTGATATGAACAATGAGAAGGAATTTATTACCTAGAAAATGATGTCATTTGATTTTTGAACAGCTTTAATTGCTCTGAAGCTTTTCCTTACATTGACATTTTAAATCTGCCTCTCGTTATATTTCTGCCCACGGGTATTAGTTCTGCCAGTTCAAATAACAATATTAGTTTATTCTCTCTCCTATGCAACAATCCTCTGAATATTTAAAGACCATCATAATTTTCTTCTCCAGTTTTTATTAACTTCTTCTCCTTTTGCTTATATCACTTTGCATATAATATTTAAAAAATTTGTGATTATTTATGTACTTCTTTCATGCCTTAGGAAAATATATGTTTCTGAAATGCTGTTTAACTCCTCTTTGTGTGATTAGCAGAGTTTTTTTTGCACATAATAGGCATTCAACTTATTATGATAAGCCATGATTTAGCCTGTATTGAAATCTCAGTGGTGCAGCAAGAAGGTAAAACAGAATAAATTTGGTTATGAAACTGTGTTGCAGCAAGAAACGTAACTCAGATGTGGATATTAGGACCAGATGACATGCAGTGCACTGAAACAGTATGCACTCAGACAACTCCTAAGATAAAAAGGAACAAATGGAGGAATCACTTATGGTTACAGATCCAATCCGCACTGGTTGCTAGGACCACTGAACTGAGGGCATGCTTCCTTTGGTACAATTAATTTTGTGGGGCAGTACTGTATATTCCCTTATTCTATCATTGTCCCTGATATCTAGTCTTTCACATAGTTTATTTCTTAATTCTATTTAAAATATATAAGCACTCTCTGCTGAGATTGCTTGATCAGACTTACTGGCCTGACATAGCTGTTTGCCCTATTACTATTTGACGGCAATAACTTCAAAACATATAAACAAAAAGTGCTTTAAAAACTCTAGTTCTATTTGAAAATCAGTTAATGTAGCTCACTATATCCACACAATTTTCCCTGTTAAGAAGGTCAATGGCATGGCTGTTAAAATTCCAGGATGGAAAAACACTGAGTCAGCATTTCTTCACCCTGATCACAGTGTTCCTTTGCCATCACGGAGAGGTTATAAAACAAGACAAATTCTTTTCCAGTTTGATTTGATGCCATACAGATTTGCTGGCATTTGTTTATTTCTCTGTAGAGAATTGCATCACAAACCTCAATGCAACAGGGCAAAACATTGAGAAAATAAACATTCAACTCGATTTAAGTTATGTGGTTGAAGTTCTGGGGGTGCATTACTCTCCATATTTTAAGTATGAAGTACTTAAAATGGAATACTCCATATTGAAGTATTATTCATAGAAGTATAGGGAATACTCCATATTGAAGTATTATTCATAGAAAAAGAAAGTATATCTAATTCCCTTCAAATGTTTCAATTTTCATAAAGTCATAAACCCAGAAGGTACATTAGGAGTTGATCTCCTGAAATGTAAACTTTGGAACATCTTTGAACAATACCAGACAAAGGAGCATCAATAAGGAAAGATCATGACAGAATAGCCTACATTCCTCTCTTACTGTTCACCAATTCCCTTTTTGTCTTTAAATCATGGTAAGTAAAACCATAAAGGACATTATGTATTTTCAAATTCGGAAAACATATGCTTTTTAGATTTAATAAAGTACAAAAACCCACATTAAAAAACTAAGGTTTTATTCCAAAATTTTAGTTGCTGTCTTCATTTTACAAGGATATAAAGTACTTCATAGATATTCAGATCCCCCAAAATTAGAAGATTTGTATTGTATTTCTAGTTCTGCCATTGGTTTCAGACACACAATATTTCTATGTGCTTCAGCCCCCTCGTGAGATGGAAAAAATGGATTTCCCCAAATAAATTAGGAATTTTTTCCCACTAAAGTTGTAAGCAACTTCCTGAGTGTGGACAACCCCAAATCCCTTTCTATCCAACTTTGGTAGTTTTCTTTATATTGAACTTAAAAAAAAGAATAAATTGACCTTATAAATTCACCTAAAATAATAGCTAAAGTATTATTTTCAACTTAAGAAGCTCTTCCCATCCTATTTGCAACTCTTAACAATCGTTCAAAATAGACAGAAAAGACATCACTTTTCTGTTTCACAGACCAGATAACTGAGGATCAGGATGTTAAGCAAGATTTCCTAAGGCCATATTACAATTCTGATGCCTGGCCTAGTGCTCATTCTGCTGCAATATATTATGTATTTACCCATAAACCATACTTTTGAAAATTATTTTCTACTTGTCAAACACTATAGTGGCCTTTTTAGGGCATACAGACAAATTAAATTATGATCATCAACCTTGATAAATACTAATGTGATTGTATCCTGAATCCAAAGAGGAACGAACATAGCAGTATACGTACTGAATGAAAAGCAACAGAAATGAACTCTATTTACCCTACATACAAATTGTGAAATGATCTGTATGAGCTGAAGCATTCCAGAAATATTTCATGGCAGATGGTACCACTTAAAACTCAATATTTGGGCAGGTGAATGAAGTTAGGAGGCTTTCTGATTTGGAGAGGGGAAGTATTTGCTAAAACACACAGACAGAAATAGATGTGTGTTCCCAATATGCTAAAGATAGGAAGACACAGGTGTGCCTGAAGCAAAGCACAGCATTCTCTAGTGCTGAAAAAGAAAAAAAAGTTTGGTTAAATAGGGTAGGACAGCACCACTGAGGCCTTGAAAGTGTTGTCACAGAGTTTGTCTTTGAGGTAAATATTATAAAATGACAGTGCTCTAAAGTAAATGAAAGCTCTTGCGAAAGTTCTGTTTAAATAAAATTAGTCTGGCTAATTTTATGTGGACATGGACGTGTATTCAATTCAAATTGTAGTCAGGGTGTTGTAGCACCTTAAGTTTACAAGGATTATCCTGGAATGGTAAGCCACGACAATGAGGAAGAAGGATTATCCATTTCTTTTTAATGAGCAGATACTGTTAATAGACAGTAAACAAGAACAATTCAAAGTTTACTGTCCACTGTTAATAAAGAGTAAACAAGAATAGAGAGAGTATAGAAGGCATTGCATCTAGGTAACGAGAAGAATGAAAGCAAAAGGAGTGTCATGAAAAATATCATTGTAGTTAACAGCCACTCGTGTCAGATGTGAAAGAATTATGGACTGATAGAGAAAAAAAGTCAAAGTGCTAAAGAAACTACATCTCGGGATAATCTTTAAAAGTTCGAAATCATTTTCTCATTAACAATATGGGATTGAAAGCAAACATAAGCACAGACAGATGAAGTGTATAGAGCTATAGCATAAAGCAGTTTAGTCCATATTATAAGTGTGGTAACATGATGAGTGGGATGTTTTTTGTTGCTCTTGAATTGGTGACTAAGACCCAAGTCTGAGTATAGAGAAATATCCAGGACTAAACAAACTACAGAAAAGTGCAAGAATTGGAACCCCTCTCCAAGGGATAACTTAATCTTTTCTTGCCCTTAGTAATTGTGCATTGTCTGAATGTAGAGCATTTTATTTACCCATTTACTTACTGTAAGACATGCTTGTTGTGTGCCACTTTCTTTTTTTTTTAAGAGTCAGAGCCTCGTTTGAGGCTCACTGCAGGCTCAAAGTCCTAGGCTCAAGCATTTCTCCCACTTTCACCATCAGAGGAGCTGGGACTGCAAATGTGCACCACCACGACTGGCTAATGTTTTATTTTTTACTTTGTAGCCATGGGGTCTCACTATATTGCCCAGGCTGGTCTTGAACTGTTGGCCTCAAGTAATCCTTCAATCTCTTATGGCACTTATTTCTGTATCCTGAAATATTGCTATAATCGCTTATTGATTCAGTGATGATCATGCTGTCAGTGAACAGTTTCATTTCTTTCTTTACAGTCTGTATACTTTTTATGTCGTTATCTTATCTCATTGAATTAGCTAGAACTTCCAGTATGATGTTGAATAGTGGTGAGAGGCAACAAACATCCTTGTTTTGCTCCTGATTTTAATGGGAAAGCTTTGAGTTTCTTACCATTAAGTATAATGCTAGCTGTATGTTTTTCATAGATATTCTCAATCAAGCTGAGGAATACAGTAAACTCTATTCCTAATTTGCTGAGAACTTCTGTTTTGAATGGGTGCGCATTTTGTCAAATGCTTTTTCTGTGTCTATTGATATGATCATGTGATTTTTTTGGCATGTTAGTGTGATGCATTGCATTAACTGATTTTCAAATGTTGAACTAGTTTGCATATTTAGAATAAATCTCACTTGGTCATGGCATATCATTCTTTTTACACATTGTTGAATTTGATTGCTAATATTTTGTTGAGGATTTTTGCACCTATGCTGATGAGAGATACTCGTTTATAGTTTTTATTTTCTGTAATGTCTTTGGCTGGTTTTGGTATTAGGGTAATGGTGGCCTAATAGAATGAGTTAGGAAGTATTCCTTCTATCAATATCTTCTGAGAGAAATTGTAGAAAATTGGTATAATTTTATCCGTAAATTTTGGTAGAATTCACCAATGAATCCATCTGGGCCTGTTGCTTTCTGTTTTGAAAAGTTATTATTAATTAGTGATTAAGTTTCTTTAATAGACATAGGCCTGTTCAGATTGCCTGTGTTTTCTTGTGTGAGTTTTGATATATAGATTGTCTTTCAAGGAATTGGTCTATTTCATCCTGGTTATCAAATCTGTGGACATACCGTTGCTCGTAATATTCCTCTATCATCTGTATTGATGTCTCATCTTTCAGTTCTGTTGTTAATAATTTGTTTTCTCTCTTGTTTTTCCTTTGATAGCCTGACTAAATAATTATTGATTTTATTTATTCTTCAAAGAACAATCTTGGGTGTCATCAATTTTTTTCTATTGATTCTCTGTTTCAATTTCATTTTTTCTGTCCTAATTTATTTCTTTTCTTCTACTTAATTTGATTTTTATTTGCCCTTTTTTTCTAGTTTCCTAAGGTGGACTCTTAGGTCATTTCTTTCAGGTCTTTCTTCTTTTTCTAATATACGTGTTCTGTGCATTTATTTCCCTCTAAGCACCGCTTTTGCAGCACCCCACAAATTTTGATAAGATGTATTTTCACTTTCATTTATTTCAAAGTATTTTTAATTTCTCTGAAAATGTTTTTCTTTGACCCATGTCTTATTTAAAAGTGTGTTTTTTAAACTGCATGTATTTGGGGATTTTTCTTTCATTTGTCTTTCTGTTTTTTGACATTCTAGTTTAATTCCATTTTTGTCTGACAGCAGACATTTCATGATTATTATTCTTTTAAATTTGTTAAAGTGTGTTTTGTGGTCTAGAACGTGGTTTATATTGATGAATGTGCCATGTGAGCTTGAGAAGAATGTATATTTTGCTATTACTGGATGAAGTAGGAGAAGTCAATTATATCCAGTTGATTGATGGCGTTGTGGAGTTCAACTATGTCTCTTCTGATTTTCTGTCTGCTGGATCTGTCCATTACTGATAGAAGAGTGTTGAAGTTTCCCAATGTGATAGGGAATTTGTCTATTTTTCCTCATAATTCTGTCAGTTTTTGCCTAACATAGTTTGACATTCTGTTGTTAGATGCATACACATCAGGAATTGTCATGTCTTCTTGGGTAATTGACCTCATATCACTTTGTAATGCCTTCTTTTATCCCTGATAACCCTCCTTGCTTTGAAGTCTGCTCTGTCGGAAATTAGTATAACTGCTCCACCTTTTTTTGGCAGGGGGGTCTCACTCCGTTACCTAGGCTGGAGTGCAGTGGTGTGATCACAGCTCACTGCAGCCTCAACCCTCCCAGGCTCAAGTGACCCTTCCATCTCAGCCTCCCAAGTAGCTGGGACTGCAGTCACATGCCACCATGCCCAGGTAATTTTAAAATATTTTGCCCAGGCTGATCTCAAACTGGGCTCAAGTGATCCTCCCACTTCAGCTTCTCAAAGTGCTGGGGATTACGGGTGTGAACCACTGCACACAGCCCTGCTTTGTTTTTTATTAGAGTTAGTATGCTATATTTTTCTCCATCAACTTACTTTTTATTTTTTTATTTTATTTTTTTTTTGAGACAGAGTCTTGATCTGTCGCCCAGGCTGGACTGCAATGGCACGATCTCGGCTTACTGCAACCTTTGCCAGGCCACCTCCTCCTCTTTTTTTTTTTTTAAATGAGAAAAACAAAAAGGCAGAGAAGAAAGTATGAAATAACAGACAACAACATTTCTTCAATTTAATTCCCTCTGACAAAGCTTCTAGACATAAGTAAAAAAAAAAAAAGGGAGAGATGAACATTAAGAAGATGAAATGGAAGCTTTTAAAAAAGACAGATTGTTATACTTGAAAGTGACCATAAAGATATAGAATCTGACCAAGATATTCTTTAAAAAGGTTGAATGAGTCAATAGAAACATGGTTGAAGGCAGTGATTGGGAAATCAATGAAAGCTTCATGGTGGTTTACCACAGTTCAGACTTCAATCAACCAAATTCACAATGGCTTAAGTATGTGGACTATTTTATTAAATATTTGATACTCATAAAATCGGTTCTGATTTTGTATTTATAAATAGAAAATATATTGGAGGCTTTTTTGGAAAAAAATTCAAGTAAACACAACTTGTAAAATGGGAATAGCTATCTCCAGAATGAATAAAATTCATTATATAAATAAGAACGCCAGTAAACTCCAAACTATACAATAGAATTTGAACTTAGGTACTTTTGGGGGGTGGGAGGGAACATTTTGTTATGAAATGCTTTTTTAAAAAAAAACTGTCTATAGCTCAATTTAGATAAAATGTTAGTTTTATAAAAAATAGTAAACTAGCTTTAATAGAGCTTATGAGTCTACAGTAAACAGACATATTATGAGAAAATAAAATAAGAAAGAGCAAAAGCTTATACTAAAATAAATTTTCTTTCTACGTGGGAATGCCAAGCAGTAGCTTATTCTAGATTCAGTGAAATACTCATGCTTCCTAAATGAGACTAACAAAATACTGGCTCTTATCAAGCTAATATTTATAATTTATGGAAAATAATTTCAAAACTGCATTCTTCCTAATGTCAGTATTCCTAGAGTGTCTGTAAGGGTTCTCTCACAGCATATATGGCCACAGAAGATCACTTAACTGAAGTTGTTTGTTCCAACAAACAGCCCACCCCCACACTAAAGCATAAAAAAATAAAACCCTTAGAAGTAGTTATATAGTTAAACTGCTGTGCTTTAGATAAAGTTAGACATCAGGAAATGAATTAAATACTCAGGTTTTTATATAAGTAAGTGATGATTCATATTGTGAATCTACATGATGACTTGTATTTGACTGACATCCTTGGAAATTAAATTTTAATATAATACAAGGATTTACAGCCTGACTGCCTTTATTTAGCACATGAAGCAGTAAGAGACAGGAACATAAAATGTTCAAGTCAGTTAAGAGTATGTGTCATTACTTCCTAGTCTTGTCATTTGTTATTTCTGTAACACATATTTTTTATTCTAAGTATTCATTCGAACCCAACATCATCTTCCCTGTAGATGGGAAAATGTTTGGTATTGACTTGCTGTAAGATGAGAATTCTCTGCACCAAGTTCTCACAGCAGCAGTCCAGTCCTCCTTCTCCTCTTGAATGTGCCCTGAAATAATTCAAGTTGATTGTAAATACTTGCCAGCAATTTTCGAAGTGTTTTTTCAGCTTGTTGTTAAGAGCCTTCACACCACAGCCCCAAACTTTAATTTCCTCCATTTAAGAAGAAATGGCCATCCAGTCGTCTTTCAGCTGCTGAGGCCTGAAGAAGTTATCTTTCACTGCAGATAACCCTGAGTTCTGGTATGTTCTTCATTAGTGAAATCAATCACCAAGAATATAAAAATGAGATAGCTCAATGTGACCTGACAGACAGTGTCCAGAAACATAAGCCAATTGAAATCTGAAAAGCCTTGAGGAATTAAAACGTATTCCATACATTCGTTTAGCTTCCCAGTGCAAGTTTTCCCCCAAGATTTGTATCATCTTTTAGTCTTACTGCCTCATCTACAGCCTCTATGTATTCAAAGAAAATAGAACTATATGGAATACGATGCCCTAAAACATAATGCACTTAAAATCACAATCCAATGACAGAAAGGCTTTGAAATAAGAATCCAATGAATAAAATTTCCTACGCTTTTCCAAATTGATAAAACCTTTTGTAAGTGATGAATAACTTATTGATTTAAATTTCCATTATTGTGGCACTTAGATTAAAGTTACGGTATGATTTACTAAAAACACATTTTAGGATGATAAAATTTCATGTCTATCAAGTTTCTGTGTTGCAGCTTGGGAAATGACATTTTAGCTCTTCACTGTGTTACCACCCTGGTGTTATAACAAAGTTCTATAAATTTCATTGTCAAAGTTCCAATTCTCTTAATTAAGTATAGCTTTAAGACCTCAAAATGACATTGGAAAATCTTTGCATAATATTGGAAACTCAGGTACACTTAATTTTTTTTAACTTTTAAGTTCAGGGGTACAAATTTTGCATTAGCAATGCACACTGCTCAGTCTTCACATTTATTATACCATTTAACAATATATTTTAAATGGCAAAAATCTATAGAAATGGCTAATTCTGCCCATTGTGACTGAGATAATTTATGAAGAGCATGAAAATTCCCAAAAGATATAACACTTCCAAACAGGTAAAGTATGATTATCCCACACCTTCATACCAATTCCCCCCATTCTAGGAGGCAGAAAAGTTTCTTTGAATTTATTTCAGAGGCAAAAATAGAGTCTGCATGATGTCAGCAGGCCTTCTCCCCAGCAGTCTTTGTGTAACTTCAATATGTCAAAGGAGATAAATTGATCTCGTTGTGTTACTGACAATTAGACAGGAAACAATAACTATGCCCTCTTTGGTATTTCAAGCAGCTTCCCTTCCTAGTCTGCATTTCCAGGCTTAGCTCCAAGGAGACAAAGATTTTCCTTTTCACAGGAGAGCCTGTCCAACAACAGGGACATCAGTTCAAACCTCTCCCTACAATGATTTTTTTCTAGTGGCAACGTATCTTTAATCCTTCATTATGAGTCTTATCTATAGTACTAGCATTTGAATGTAAGTTCCGTATGACATTAAATTGTGATTAACTCCTCCATCAGTCTTGCCAAAATTCCATGAAGCAGTATTTTCAGGAATTCCAATCAGTCCTTGATATTAAGTTTTCAAATTGTACCACCTCTCTTTTTCATAATGATATTGAATTTAATCAGCACTCTTCTACACACTGTACTTTGTGATGTTTATTTTAATCTCTGGAGAAGTTTCTTCCAGATTTTCAATGTGTTTATCATTTCCCATAACTTAAAAGTCCAACTTTGCTATTTTAGGCAAGAATGCTTAAAATTTTCCCTCTAGCAAGGTCGTGGAGTTATATAGTTACTTTTCTGGAAATAATTTCCCAAAACAAACCCTTCATGTGGAATCCAGAGTTCTTGACAGTGTCATTTTCCTTCTAACCTGGCTGCTGTTTAGATGTTGTTATAGAAAAATAAGTATTAATGCATCTGAAACCAATGCTAAAAGTGTCCCTCCTGTGAATCATGTACTCTATCTGTGCTTGCCTGATGAAAAGCTGAATGAAAAGTGGAAAATATACTGAAGAATTCAGATGTGTGTCTATTGTTAGAACCAAATGTGATTTGAATGTGATTTTCGAAAAACTGGGCTTTGATTTAGCTAACATAACCAGATGATGGGTTAGGAAATCAGTCTTCCACATGATGACAATCAACTTTGAGTTTCCAAGAAAAGAAAAAGGAATAAATTTGGAGAACAGGAGAGTTTCCATTTTTCAGTAATCAATGAAACCTCATTTTTAAAAAAGTAAACAATATATGTATATAACTATTTGATTTATTTTGATCAGCTTTATTGAGTTATAATTTATATAAAATATAGTTTACCCATTTTAAATGTGCTATTAGATAAGTTTTGAGAACTATATGCAGTTCATAACACGCACTACAATTACAATATAGAAAACATCTATCACCCTAAAAAGTTTCCTTGTGCCCCTTTACAGTTTATCTTCTTCCCCCCCAACCCTGGCTCCCAGAAACCACTGATTTGCTTTCTGTCACTATTATTTTGGATTTTCCAAATTTTCATATAAATGAAGTAATACAGTATGTATTCTTTTGTTTCCATTATCTTTCACTTAACAGAGTGCATTTGAAATTAATCCATGTTGTTGAAATTATCTGTACTTTGTTCCTTTTTTTTGCTGACTCGTATTCCATTAGTTTGCTTTCCCAGTTCTTCACTTCCTAAATCAGAATTAATTTAATTCCAGAAGAGCTGATAGTGAAAATATGTTTTCCCATTGTGAAAACCCCACCCCTACCCACAAGGATGTAGCCTGATGTCATGAACTCTTAGAGATGGAAACATGGTTAGCTTCAGATCCTTCCTGTGCTCTGGGCTGACCTCTGCAGGTGGTGCTTCCCTGGCTCCATGTCAACTGACTTCTGGCCAATGAGAGGCAAGGCACTGGAGGGCCAGGGGAAGGGAGTAACCCTAGTATTTTTCTCTCCATCCTTTGCTTTGGTCAGCTTTTTTGAAAAAGGCTGTATTTCCTCTTTGGCTTCAGCTAGCAACAGACAAGCCTATCACGGTTCCAGTTTCCATTGAGTCAAACCAGCTCCTAGACTCCCATAACACCAGCTTATTTTATTCCTTTGGCTTTCAAGTCTAGTTAATGAACACTTCTGTCCTGTTAGTTTCTGGGTCTTCTCTGCTTCTTGTTTGGCTCTCATCTCCACCCTCATCTATGTAACCAGTTCCCTGCCTAAATTTCCTCTGTTGTCACTACTTAGGTATTCTATTTTCCTGGTTGGCCCTGATTACATTTAACAAAGTTTAAGGTACTTGATATTATCCATGGTTGCACAATAACATGTAACCAAAACTTATTTAATTCTCATACTCATGCTGAAGCATAATTATTATTCCCATTTATACATAAAGAAATGAAGCCTAGAAAAATTATGTATCCATCATGTAGAAGGTCACAGTGCTAATAAGTAATAGAGATTAAGGTGACAAAAGGTTGAGAATAGTCTGAAAGAGCCAATAATGAGCATGGAGAAGTGCTGAGTAGGCTGTATGGTTAGCAGAAGTTAGGAAAGTTTACATATTCTTGAATAATAGTGTAAAAGTATTCTGTAGGCCGGGCGCGGTGGCTCATGCCTGTAATCCCAGCACTTTGGGAGGCCGATCTTTGGGAAGATCGAGACCATCCTGGCTAACACGGTGAAACCCTGTTTCTACTAAAAATACAAAAAATTAGCCCAGCGTGCTGGCGGGCGCCTGTAGTCCCAGCTACTCGGGAGGCTGAGGCAGGAGAATTGCGTGAACCTCGGGAGGCAGAGGTTGGAGTGAGCCGAGATTGCACCACTGTACTCCAACCTGGCCAACAGAGCGAGACTCTGTCTCAAAAAAAAAAAAAAAAAAGAGTGTAAAAGTATTTTGTAATCTGTTCCACATAAATGCAAACTACTTCTGATCCTCTTTTCTGATAAAATTCAATTTCCCAGATCAATAACCATAAATAATGTACCCAAATTTCTCTTAATCTCCTCTAGCAACAACATCATATCTGGCACAACTAAAATCGGGTCTCTTACTTGGTTGAGTTTGTGGTAGTCTATTATCTTCCTCCAGGATCCATCAGCTTATTGCAAGGGCCAGACTCGTAAAGTAAATAGAAATATAATGGAAAGTTTATATATTCTTGAATAATATAGGAATAATGCAGGATGCTGCATTTTGTATGTCTTTAAGGGTGATGCTAATTGCTGCCATTCCTCTTCAGATTAAATATAGTGATTGATTTACTATTTGCTCAAAGAATGGGAGGGAAGAGAGGAATGGGGGAATTGCACAGGATTAGATGTTTTCATTTAATATTTTCTACTACAATAGCTTTTATTCCAAAGGCCAAGGAATCAATGTGGGGAATGTGCTAAATATTAAGCATGTTGACTCACTTGTACAAAGACTGGGGTGATGACCACTGAGTAGGTCTTTGATCCAGGCCTGAGCCCACTGCATTTTATTACCTGGCTCCTCTACATCCCCACTCTAACAGAGCATCATGATGGCAACCTGGACCCTGGATCAAGCGTTCTGAAAATGTTTGGACATTCCCCCTTTCCATATTTTATAGTCACCTGAGTAAATGTCTACAGAACCCTTTGTGGAAAGCATCGGGAACACATTACTGTCTACATTGTCATGCCACTGTAAGGTGTTTCCTCTTAAGGATTAGGCTTCTCTTTTAGTCAGTGGAATCCACATGTGAAACTGGGTTGAGGGCCAGAAATGAAGGCTAAAAATCATGACTTTTAATTGGGGCAACTTACCTCAGCCTCCTGATCATTACCCATAAATTATTTGTACAGGTCGAGTGGTAAATCTTAAGATATCCATGTATTCTGCTGCTAGAGATACATGTTTGATGGTCTCCACAGCTCTGTGCTGGTCAGGCCACCAGGTTGCCTCTCCAAGCTTGCCACTCATTGTGATAATTACATATATTTGGCTCCTAATTCATAAATGCTACCACCTGGTATTCATTTTCAGTACATTCCTCATCCACAGTGCTGTTAGTTCTGGAATGGTATTTCCCACCATCAGCCTTGGCCTGCAGAGGCAGGCCACCACTAAATTACTAAGTGATGCAGGCGCCCCTCTCACAAGCATGTTTCTGATGGTTTGGGTGAATAGTGTGTTCTACGGGCCTTCCCATGGAACCTAGTCCTTTACTGGGTCTTCTGAGCTTATGTTGTTTGTTCGCTCTATCATGAGCCTTTCTCTGACTCTTTCAGAGTGTCATGGATATTCTGGCATTTCAGTCTCAGCATGAGCAGCAGATAATGCCTCATATCTTGAATCCAGCCTGTTCCCTTTTGTAAATCAAGTTTTATTGAAACACACAAGCCACTCTCATTTATATATGTATTATTTATGAGAGCTTTTCCACTACAATGGCAGAATTGATGAGTTGCAATCGAGACCATGTGGCCTGCAAATCCTAAAATATTTACTATTTGTCCCTGGTAGCACAAGTTCCCTTACTGCTCAAGTAGCCCATTGCTTGTTCCATGCTTCTAGAAACCATTCTAGTAGAGTAGTATTTCCAGAGTGTTAAATTCTGTGTTCTGAGAGTCCCAAATTGATAAGTTCTCCCTTATACAACTTTATTTTCCAGCCATTCTAATCAAACACCCTCAGAAACCAGTCTCGTGGGTAGTCTCCCAACTCTTGCCAGTATATACTGGCTAGGTTCTCTAACTCTTTGGAGGCGCAGTCCCTTTCTCCATTATCAGTCTCTGCCTGTCCCTGACTGTGTCATGTTGTAACTTAACTCTAGTTATGGGTCTAGCAGTTAGAAGGAGAGGAAGGAGCATTCTAAGACAGGTATATGTTGCCTGGCAAAGAAGAAGCCTCTGCTTCATTTTCAAGCAAAGAGGGAGTGCTAGCTTCTAGCAGAGAGGCCACTTGTGCAAATTCAGAGGGTTTGGGGGAGTCGTGCCTTTCATAATTTTTGAGAGCATCAACCCAGATCTCCCATCACCTTTGCTAGGATCCCATTATGTCCCAAGCAGTGCTTAAACCTTGGCATAGCTTTACTTGGAAGTTCAAACTCATTGGCACTCAGCTACTCTGACAATTAAGCCCTGGTCCTCGTCCTAAGCTTACTCTTCCCTCTCACTGCACATGATGATTGTCTCTTTACAAACTTCCAAGGTGCTTGTCAGGCTTTCTTATTGACCTTTAATCGTTAAGTAATTGCTCTCCACTCCATTTTATTTTTGTCTGAAGATCAATCAAGTTTGTCATTACAGTTACTAATTCTACCATATTGCTAAATGCTTAATAGAATGTATTAGCTGATTAATTTTCTTTCTTCAGTATACATTGCACCAAGGCCTCACTGTTTTCCATCTACCACCAGTGATGGGACTCTTCTAGCTAATAACATACATTTTTTTTTCTCCCAGAAAGGTGGGAAAATAGAACACAAAGGAAGGATGCTATAATAAACATCCTGGATTCATCTATTCAACTTTATTTGTAATTAACACTGGTGTCACTTAAAATTTCACTAGTAGGTTAACTATTTCTATCCCACTGTATCTTTTCCCAAGAGGGACCAGGTTTCTTGACTGGAATAAAGTACTTCAGAACTCTGTAACAATTTTATTACTCATATTAACAACAGGTTAATATCTACGAAATGCCAAAGGGTAAAATTAATACTCAGTTGCAAGTATAACCCAATCTATAAGATCATCACTAGAGCCACCCTGCATTAAAAAGCGCTTCCTTTAAATTTAGAAAGATAATAACTAACATTATTTACATTGGATATTTAAAATTATATTGATTTTTGTTTCCCTTTTTTTACAATTTTAACTTTTATTATAGATTAAGGGGTACATTTTCAGGTTTGTTACATGAGTATATTGAGTGATGCTGAGGTATCACTCCCACCACCCAGGTAGTGAGCATGGTACTCAATAGGTAGTTTTTCTCCCTGCCTGCCTCCCCCATCTAGTACTCACCAGTGTCTATTGTTCTCATCTTTAAGTCTATGTGTATTGAATGTTTAGCTTCCACTTACAAGTGAGAAAATGCAGTATTAAGTTTTCTATTCTTACATTAATTTGCTTAGGACAATGGCCTCCAGTTACATCCATGTTGCTGCAAGAGACATGATTTCATTCTTTTTTATATCTGCATGGTATTCCATGGTATATATGTACCACATTTTATTTATCCAATCCACTGTTGATGGGCACCTAGCTTGATTCCATGTCTTTGCTATTGTGACTGGCACTGCAATGAACATACATTTGTCTTTTTGGAAGAATGAATTATTTTCCTTAAGGTATATACCCAGTAGTGAGGTTGCTGTGTTGAACGGCAGTTCTAAGTTCTTTGAGAAATCTCCAAATTGCTTTCCATGGTGGCTGAACTCGTTTGCATTCCTACCAACAGTGTATAAGCATTCTTTTTTCTTCACAGTTTCACCAGCATCTGTTACTTTTTGACTGTTTAATAATTGCCATTTTGACTGGTGTGAGATGGTATCTTATTGTGATTTTGATTTGCATTTTTTTCTGATGATTAGTGATGTCCAGCATGTTTTCACATTTGTTGGCCATGTGTATACCTTCTTTTGAGAAATGTCTGTTCATGTCCTTTGCTCATTTCTTAATTGGGTTATTTGTTTATTGCTTTTGGATTTGTTTAAGTTTCTTGTAGATTCTGGATATTAGACTTTTCAGATGTATCATTTATGAACATCTTCTCCCATTCTGTAGGCTATCTGTTTACTCTGTTGGTAGTTTCTTTTGCTGTGCAGAGCTCTTTAGTTTAATTGGATGCCACTTGTCAATTTTTGTTTTTGTTGCAATTGCTTTGGGGACTTAGCCAAAAATTCTCTGCCAAAGCCAGTATTGAGAATGGCATTTCCCAGATTTTCTGCTATAATTTTTACAGTTTGAGGCCTTACACTTAAATCTGTAATCCATCTTGAGTTAATTTTTGTATATGCTGAGAGGTGGGGGTCCAATTTCATTCTTCTGAATATGGCTAGCCAGTTATTCATTTACTGAACAGAAAGTCGTTTCCTTATTTTTTGGGAGGGTCAATTTTGTTGAAGATCAGATGGTTGCAGGAGTGTGGATTTATTTCTGGGTTCTCTATTCTGTTCAATTGGTCTATGTGTCTGTTTGTGTACGAGTACTATGCTCTTTTGGTTACTGTAGTTTTACAGTATAGTTTGAAGCTGGGTAATGTGATGCCTCCAGCTTTGTTCTGTTTACTTACTATAGCTTTGCCTATTTGTGCTCTTTTTTTTGGTTCATATAAACTTTAAAATAGATTTTTCCAATCCTGTGAAAAATGACATTGGTATTTTGATAAGGATAGCATTGAATTTGTAAATTGCTTTGGGCAGTATAATCTGAATGAAAGTTAATATACAGCTTAAATTTTTTCATACATAAGGATTCTTCTTTGCTTTCACAACACAACTGCTGCAATTTTCTTTCCTGTCTTCTTATATAACAGTGCTAAGAAACATGAAGGTTAAAGAGAGTATTCAGTGACTTCACTGTGGAAATATCATTATTAGGTACTGAAAAAAAAATAAGAAAAAGAAAACTGTGGTTTCACTGCAAAGTTTTTAATCATCAATATTTAAGCACACCTAATTCTGATCTAACAGAGCTGAAAGGAGGAACATTTTTATTTGCTCGAGCTTTCAAAGATATCATGGAAAAAAATAAAATGTCAATAATCGTATACTAACTGTGGAATAACCACATAGGATATCATAACTGGGCAAGTAGCGACTTTCAACGTTTTAAAACTTGAACTCGAAAGAATGCAGCTATGTGAAAAAATGCTGATGATGGAAAAAATGGTATGTACGTTAACAGAAAGAGAAAATGAGTTTTTTAAACATAAGGTGAGCAAGTGCAGAAATAGGGTGATTTTAAATGTGGGAAGCAGACTGTGAGTGATTGCTAATTATAAAAAGAAAGATGAAAGAAGCACCTGCAAGAAACAAGTGAGGCAATTATAGCAGGTGGAGAGATATTAATGGCTAAAGAGTGAACAGTATAGGGCAGATAGAATTGGGCAGGAATATGGTTGTCAGTCTTGTCTTGTTCCATCCACATAGAAACTACAATAGCAGAAGTAAAGAGGAGGGCTGTGTACCCACTTTAATGAAGAATGTAATTCATTAAAATGTAAAGACATCATGCATATTATTTTTTTCTCATAATCCATAACATTTTCTGTAGGTAGACATATAAGAGAGAAGAAATTACATGCTCATTTGCTCCTCTCCAAAGTAAGAAAAGTATTTTATTATATCATTCTTAAATCTCAGTTTCTCTAACATAAAACCAACTGGATCCAAACCTGCATCTGGCTTTGGAATTTATTTCTTTGGATGCATAGCAATGTGTGTGTATCTTTACCTCCGAGCCCTAGATATTCTCAGTACTATGGGTAAACAAACAAAAACATAAAACATGTTTGAGTTATAAGTCTATTTTCTTTTGTAATCTTAGTGTAATAGAATCTCAAAAGTGAAAGTGTGAATTCAGCCCAAACCAGATTCACTAGTTAAACAATAACTGTGAACCACTCCTTCTACTCCTAAATAGAATAGAAATTGTTTTTTATCTACAAATTCTTCTCTTTCAAATTCGCTAGACCATAGAAACCAAATATTATCTAAGAAAAAAAGATTTTTGGGGCCGGGCATGGTGGCTCATGCCTGTAATCCCAGCACTTTGGGAGGCCGAGGCAGGGGGATCACGAGGTCAGGAGATCGAGACCATCCTGGCTAATACGGTGAAACCTCGTCTCTACTAAAAAGACAAAGAATTAGCCAGACGTGGTGATGGGCGCCTGTAGTCCCAGCTACTCCGGAGGCTGAGGCAGGAGAATGGTGTGAACCCAGGAGGTGGAGTTTGCAGCGAGCAGAGACCATGCCACTGCACTCCTGCCTGGGTGACAGAGCAAGACTCCATCTCAAAAAAAAAAAAAAAAAAATTAAAAGCGTAAACAATATCATTCTGAAATATTAAAACTTAATAACATGTAAATGAAGATAATAAAAAGGCAAATAAAATCTCAATTTCAATCTAAAACTTAAAAGTTAATTCAATGCTTGGTATGAATGTCACTCAATTTTAAATCATGTGACACTCATACCAGGCATTGAATTAACTTTTTTCTGTGACTAGTATATAAATATCTAGGGGTGTGGCCCAGTAAAGTTCTAGATCATTAAAATTCCTTAAAATATTAACCAATTAATCAGGTAAGTGCTCATGAACAATTAGTATACATAGTGTATTAGTCAGGGTTCTCTAGAGGGACAGAACTAATAGGATACATGTATACGTGAAAGAGAATTTATTAAGGAGAATTGACTTACATGATCACAAGGTGAATTCTCATGATAGACCATCTGCAATTTGAGGAGCAAGGAAGCCAGTAGTGGCTCAGCCTGAGTTCCAAAACCTCAAAAGTAGGGAAGCCAACACTGCAGCCTTCAGTCTACAGCCGAAGGCCCAAAAGCCATTGGTGAAAGTCCAAGAGTCCAAAACTGAAAGAACTTGGAGTCTGATGTTCAAGGGCAGGAAGCATCCAGCATGGGAGAAAGATGAAGGCCTAAAGACTCAGCAATTCAGCTCATTCCACCTTCCACCTGCTTTTACTAGCCAGTCTGGCAGCCAATTTGATGGTGCCCTTCCAGATTGAGTGGGTCTGCTTCTCGCAGTCCACTGACTCAAATGTTAATCTCCTTTGGCAACACCCATACAGACACACCCAGGAACAATACTCTGCATTATTCAATCTAATCAAGTTGACACTTAACCATCACACATAGTAATCTGTTATTTAATATCATTATTTCCAAACAAGAAGACTATATAATCCAAAAATGAAGAAGCAGCAGACCTGAGAAAATAAAAGCTCTATCAGAGCAGGTAAGGGGTGGGGGAGAAATGGTTGATTCATTGTGGGTTTGTATAAAGGTCTGCAGCTAGCTTTTGTGTCTAGAAATAGGCAAAAATATAATTTGCTTGTATGGTTGCATTTAGAAACCTAAATGATAATTAAAATATTTTTTAAATGGAGATGCTGAGGTATAGATGAGAGAGGTAAGTCAGATTATAGACTGGCCATCTGCCAAAAGTTGATGACATACACAACAACAGAAAAAAAAAAACAAAACAAAAAATTTAAAATTTACCAGTAGCAACCATACAAAACAAGAAATCCAATTTTCTTTCTTAAATTTTGAAATATATTTGCCAAGGAAAGGTACAGGATTCTGGCTGGCAGAGTCAGGCCTTAGAAGCTGTATTAGAGGGAGGAAGAAAATCAAATTCTGACAAGTCTTATCAATAGCACATAACATGTAGATGTGTCCAGAATTGGTGGGTTCTTGGTGGTCTCACTGACTTCAAGAATGAAGCGGCAGACCCCCGCGGTGAGTATTACAGTTCTTAAAGGCGGCGTATCCGGAGTTTGTTCCTTCTGATGTTCGGATGTGTTCGGAGTTTCTTCCTTCTGGTAGGTTCATGGTCTCGCTGGCTCAGGAGTGAAGCTGCGGACCTTCGCAGTGAGTGTTACAGCTCTTAAGGCGGCGCCTCTGGAGTTTCTTCCTCCCAGTGGGTTTGTGGTCTCGTTGACTTCAGGAGTGAAGCTGCAGACCTTCGCAGTGAGTGTTACAGCTCATAAAGGCAGTGTGGACCCAAAGAGTGAGCAGCAGCAAGATTTATTGCAAAGAGCGAAAGAACAAAGCTTCCACAGTGTGGAAAGGGACCCAAGCAGGTTGCCACTGCTGGCTCAGGCAGCCCGCTTTGATTCTCTTATCTGGCCCCACCCACATCCTGCTGATTGGTCCATTTTACAGAGAGCCCAGTGGTCTGTTTTGACAGGGTGCTGATTGGTGCATTTACAATCCCTGAGCTAGACACAAAGGTTCTCCACCTCCCCACCAGATTAGCTAGATACAGAGTGTGGACACAAAGGTTCTCCAAGTCCCCACCAGAGTAGCTAGATACAGAGTGTCCATTGGTGCATTCACAAACCCTGAGCTAGACACAGGGTGTTGATTGGTGTGTTTACAAACCTTGAGCTAGATACAGAGTGCCAATTGGTGTATTTACAATCCCTTAGCTAGACATAAAGGTTCTCCAAGTCCCCACCAGACTCAGGAGCCCAGCTGGCTTCACCCAGTGGATCCCACACTGGGGCCGCAGGTGGAGCTGCCTGCCAGTCCCGTGCCCTGTGCCCGCACTCCTCAGACCCTGGGTGGTTGATGGGACTGGGTGCCGTGGAGCAGGGGGAGGTGCTCGTCGGGGAGGCTCGGGCCACACAGGAGCCCACAGAGTTGGGGGAGGCTCAGGCATGGGGGGCTGCTGGTCCTGAGCCCTGCCCCATGGGAAGGCAGCTAAGGCCTGGTGAGAAATTGAGCACAGCAGCTGCTAGCGCAGGTGCTAAGCCCCTCACTGCCCGGGGCCAGCAGGGCTTGCCGAGCCCTCGCCCACACAGAACTTGTGTTGGCCCGCAAGCACTGCATGCAGCTCTGGTTCCCACTCGCGCCTCTCCCTCCACACCTCCCCGCAAGCTGAGGGAGCCGGCTCCAGCCTTGGCCAGCCCAGAAAGGGGCTCCCACAGTGCAGCGGTGGGCTGAAGGGCTCCTCAAGTGCCACCAAAGTGGGCACCAAGGCTGAGGAGGTGCCCAGAGCGAGCAAGGGCTGTGAGGGCTGCCAGCACGCTGTCACCTCTCATGAGGACTTGGGCTCTCAGAAAATGCAACAGAATCTTTGAGGCTCACCATTTTACAGGGCTTCAGTCTGAATTGAAAAAAAATGACCTGAAACCCCAGAATATACTACCACAGGACTAAGGGTATAACTCCAACTAGATGTAGGACAAAAATCTCAGATCAGAAAATAGAGGCCAGGTCATCTAATGTAGGCTGCATTCAGGTATTTGCAAAATTACCTCTTTCCTGGCCCCTTCCCACCAGAAGGCTCTGAAAAAGTAGCTAGAACTCACATACTACAGCTCTAAAATTCAGCTCCCAAGGAGGAATGGTTCTCAGATATGGCAGTTAAAGGCAAATTGTAACCACTCACTCTCTAAATAGGGTCCACTGAAAGGTCTGTTTAGAGCTGCTCCTATTTAGCATAAGCTAAATGAAGTAACTACACAGCCATACTACACCAAAAAAAAAAAAAAAAGAAAAATGGAAGAAATAAATCAAAAATATCACAAGAGGTCATAGCATGCAAAAGCCAGATGAAGAACTTATTATGGAAAAAATAATCTAACAAATTCAGTAAAAAGATCATTCCCCACAAATATGTTATAAATGAATTTAATAAAAACATATATTCAATAATGTAAGAGTTCAAAGCTAAGATAAACAACCAAATAAAATTGAAAGAGAAGTTCCGGAGCCAGGAAAACAAAAAATCCAAAGGCTATTTGCAAACAAATAAATTGTAAACATGAAACCACAGACATACAAAAAGACATGAGATTACCATTTGTATGGAAAGGAAGTGGCCTAAAAGTTTAATGAAGTAGACAAAACTTGATACAAATGGAAGGAAAAGATTGTCTGGGCCAAGGAAATCAAAAGTGGTGTGGTGCACTCAACATATGGTACAGGAGATATGTTCAAAGACAGAATATAAAAATTTCCTAAAGCACAAAATAAGTAAAACTGTAGACTGAAACATTTAAGAAGTTTTGGAATATAATGCCTATGAGCCTTTCCAGAAAAGTACAAAGTCCAACCAACCAACAGATAAATCAAAAGAAAGATGGCAATAAAAAAGGACTGTGGTGTTTGATGAGTCCTGAATCCACTAAATACAGAAAAAATGAAACATCAGTGATATTTATATTACAGAAAAAGAATGTTTTAGAATTTTTGACAAGGAAAAGCAAGTAATATAAACTTTAAAAACTGAAGTTCAAATAAGGGGGGTTAGAGGCAAACTGGGCACTCACTTTCTTATTTTCACATAAGTAGGAAATCACATAATACTATACAAAAAATAAATTTAGACTTTTTGGCATCATCTTGACGCTTTTATATACTTTTTAACTTTAGAGGTATCTTTATGAACTCTTGTGGTAGAAGATTATTTATCCCAGGTACAACAATCCATTTTGTGTGTATGTGTGTTAAAACATTAGTTAATTTTAATACTGCTGTTAAAAAAAAATTCAGTCGAATTAAAGTTAGCAAAATTTATTTGAGCAGAGAATAATTCATGAATTAGGCAACACCCTGAACTAGTGAAGGCTCAGAGAGCTCCCCCCAGTAGTCTGAGCAGAGAGCTGTTATAGGCCAGACACAGAAGGAAAGTAGAGGAATCACCCGATTGGCTATAGTTAGGCATCTGGCTTATTCAGGCATGCCTGTGATTAATGGGAACGTGGCTGCTTGTGATTGGCTGAAACTCAGCTGTTTGTTAAACTCCTAAATTAGGTTTTGGTTTGTTTACATACTAAGTTAGGTTATAATTTGTTATGTAGGAGCTCAAACTACAGAGATAGTCTCAGGCTTAAGGCCTCTTGCTTATTTAATTTAATACTGGCAAACTAGCCATTACTATTTGATCACGTTTTATAAAATTATTACTACGTGTGTATGTGTGTGTTGGTGAGTATACATTTCTCTATTGGCCTAGAAGTATATATAAATATCTGGAATAATATTTACTTAAAGCTAATGATGGTTACTGTCAGATTATAAAATTAGGGGTGATATTTTGCTTCCTTCTTTGTTGTTTTCTATTTAGCTTATAATTTGCATGGTCCATTATTACATCAACTGTGAAATAATTTTTCTAAAAAATTTGGAAGAATTAATGGTCAAGATGGTGACAGGTCACATACTTGGAAACATTTGGTTGTTTCACAGTTTCCTTGGCTGAGCCTTTATTGACCTAAATTTTATTCTAAAGAATAAAAAGCTGTTAGCCAGCTAAAAATAATGAGTTTTCAAAAAAATTAACTGGACAGCTGAAGAACAATAAATATGTTTGAGTCCAAAAAAGCACTTGGGAAATGCATTATTGACAGTCAAAGAATGATGGTAAAATTTTGCATTTTCTAATGCTTTTTATCTTCAAAGTTCTCTCCACAGAATATTTAATTATTTCTCATAGAATACCCTGAGGGTACTAGGAAAAATCATGGTTTTTATTACAGAAAAAAAGGAGCAGTTAAAAAAAATCATGTCTGCTTCCTTCTAAGTTTATGGGTTTCTAATGTTTATTGTTTTCTGATGTCAAGGATATCTTCCAGTGTGGAAGATACAAATTATTTAACAATTTAATTACAAGCTTGCAATTTTAAACCTAAAGAACATTCCATTTTTACATTAATGCTGCTAGACCAATACATTTATACTTTAACCTAAATGTATGCCATCTACCTAGGGTTTATTATCATCTTTTGTAGAAATATAAATTCTGAGTACAAATATCTACTTAGAAATAAAAAAAATTAAACTAGAAAGATCTCTAACACAATCCCTTTCATTTTACAGATGAGAAAACTGAAATCCTGTAGATGAAGGGATATATCATTTGCCAAAATACATTGAAGTTTTGGCAGAACTTAAGTTCAAACTCACAGCCTCTCTCAGACTTTTGCTCTTTCTATACCACACAACAATAATTCTCTTGAGTGCTGTTTTCTTAAAAAAAGAAAGATGTCAAAATGTCAAACCAGGTTATCTTTGCATCACATAAAGAAAGAGTTAAGCAAAATTTTCTCCTTAAATTCTTATAAATTCAATTTCTGTGTAAATAACATAGTATATAAACATCTGAATTATTACATACAAAAAAACAAAATATTTGATTCTACTATGATTCATAAGGTATTTTAACTGTAGGCAACCAATATGGTAAAGTTACTATATGTTCCCTTGATTAGGAGGTGGAAATTGCTTATCAAAGGTATAGTAGTTCAACCAATCTTCTAGGAAGCTCCAATTTTAAAAACATTAATTATTTTTGGAAATTAAGGAATTTTATTCACAAGTTCAATGTACATCAGACATTGTGGTGATTGTCTGCATAGCTTTCACTGAAACAAAATTTATACCTAGAAGAGTTTCATCCTTTTAAAGCTATCATTTCCTGAACACATTTTAAGGCATTGTTTACTTGTTTGTTCACTTGTTTTGATACACCATATTTGTGGTTGGCAATTCTGTTATGTCATTTTATTATGCTTTGCTCTTTATATCTCTTCGAAATGTGTCACTCAAGCTTATAACTTTTTGTTCACTTAAATTCAGTTTAACAGGTATGTACTAAGTACTTGTTGTATACAAAGCATTTCTCTAAACATTGAGAGAGATCAAATATGACTACAACACAGCCCTTTTCCTTAAAGATTTAAAATTATGGGGGAAAACACTATACATAGAAATAACTAATATACGAGTTCCAACATAAAAAGTGCTGATATAAAAGTATAAACAACAGGCACTGGGGGAGGTCAGTAGAAATCAGAGGTGAAAGAACCACTTGTGATACTCCTGACGCGTTCTGAGAGCTCAATAGATGGTAGTGGTTTGTTTTTAGTCTTACTGTAGGACCACATCATGCTCCAACTCATCAACTCGCTCCCCAGAGAACATTAACAGTATAAAAACCTATTGTTAGCTGCCATGAGTCTTTTCCATTATCAAGAGAACATCAACGTACAATAAATTAAATCAATACTCACTTATTTTCATAATGCATTTAAAAATTTTACATGTTCAAAATCTACTTCCTGTGCTCATTTCTCTCTTTTCCTGCTTAGTTCCAGCAAAGTGACAACACTGGTTGAAGCCAGGATTATGGTCTAGGCTTTTCTGTGTTGAGACATAAGTAGCATCTTTAACACCCTCAAAGGTGTATCATGCCAGATCCAAGACATTCACAGGCCTACATTTGTCATAAAAGAATATTATAGCACTATTTCTAAGTTTGCTTATTCAAAAGTCAAGAAAGTTGAGAATTAAATGGAACCACACTCCTTTTTTTGTTTTTTCTTTTTTCCAAGAAGGAGTCTCGCTCTGTCGCCCAGGCTGGAAGTGCAATGGTGCGATCTCAGTTCACTGTAACCTCCACCTCCCGGGTTTTCAAGTGATTCTCTTGCCTCAGCCTCCCAAGTAGCTGGGATTACAGGCACCCACCACCACACCCAGCTAATTTTTGTATATTTAGTATTTAGTAGAAATGAGGTTTCACCATGTTGGCCAGGCTGGACTTGAACTCCTGACCTCAGGTGATCCGCCTACCTTGGCCTGCGTAAGTGCTGGGATTACATGTGTGAGCCACTGCACCTGGCCAACCACACTCTTTTTAATGAGTGTGTATCATTGTCTTATATCATTTTACTAACAAAGGCAGGATTTTCAAAACTTTGCATTAATTAGAATACCATGTCACATGACTATTTGTAGTCTTAGGAACACTTTGTGCTCTTTAGGCATGGGGGCAGTCAGAGAAAATGGAAAAGAAAAGTGACTTTTCAGGACAGCTTCACCAAAGTGCCAGTTAATACAATCCAGTTGTTTGGAGTGAGGGAAATTTCCCACCAAGTAGTTAATCATCCTTTGAAAAGTCTTGCTGAAACCTTGTACTCCTCTGCCCTTGGCAGTTAGAAACATTCCACTCTGTGAGCGCTGGCTGCAAAACAAGATAAAGAGTAAAAATCAAGCGGGAGCTAACAAAATCCCTGCCACTCAAAGACATTTGATTTGACTAATCCAAATGCTACAAAATGTATATTCAGATGCCTTTAGTCTGGTCTTGGAAATGAATATCAATATCGGACCCCATTTATTAGATAAAATCATCAAGATTCAATAAAAATTAACATATAACATATCAAAATTTATGGAATACAGCTCAAGTAGTGCTTAAAGATTGAAATGCTTTTATTGATAAAGAAAAAGAGTTTTCAAATCAATAATGTAAGCTTCTACCTAAAGACATCAAATAAAAGCAGAAACAACAGACTTAAAGGAATCAATATAAAGGAAATAATAAGGATTAGAGAAAAAATTACCAAAACAGAAAACTAGGATATTTCAAAAATTCAATGAAATAAAAAGTTGGTTCATTGAAAAGATCAATAAAATTGACAAATTTGTTACTAGACTGAATGAGAAAATAAGACAAAAATTACCAGTATCAGGAATAGAAGAGGGGTATTACTACCAACCTTACATAAATAAAAAAGATTATAAGCTAATGAAACGAAGAAATTTCTAGGAAGAAATAAATGACCAAAACAGACTGAAGAATTCTTTTTCCTAACAGAAGAAGAAATAACAAATCTGAATAGATCCATAGTAAGAAAAGAAAGTAAATTTGCAATTTAAAGTCTTCCCACAAAGAAAAGCCCAGATCCAGATGAATTTCCTCAGAGAAGAGCTTTGTCAGGGAACCCTGGTATCCTTGCACATCTCCACATAGGCCATGTTGGCAGGCCTCACAGGCAGGTTGACATTAGTCTAAACCAAGTTTTGGTGGATAACCTGGCATTCTTCCTAGATCAAAGAGAAAGAAGCTTCCTAAGACTTACTGCAAGGCAATTTCTCAGTCCTATCTTGTAGGAGACTGCCACAAGAAATTTCTCATCTACCTTCCTACTTTCAGTGAGTGCAGGACTTTCCAACTTTCTCTCTTCTTGGATATAGCTGGAGACCCATGTGGAAACATAAAACTGCTTGGCTATAGTTTAGAGGATACTTCTCCATGACAGAGTGACTCACTCTTGAGTCGTCCATCATCTGGACTTTGGTTTGGTGTCATTTGTGGGATTAGGAGTGTGTGGAGTTGACACCATGCTAACCTTGCTTCTGTTGTCTGTGTAAGTAATTAACTATCTGGTTTCTTTTGAGCTCATCGTCTCATACAACTGATCTATGGAAGTATGTTTGAAAAGTCAACCTAACAGCAGCAGTAGTCTTATTAGCCACTGCACTGATGCTTGGCTGCTTCATTGGTGAATTTTACAAATATTTGAATAAATAATGCCAATCCTTCCCCAGAAAACACAGGCAGAGGAAAGACCTACCAATCATAATTGTTACCCCAATACAAATTACCTTCAAACCATAGCCAAAGAAATACTAAAGGAGAAGAAGAAAAAGAAAACAACTATAGATCAATATCACTCATAAATAAATGTGCAAAACTTCTTAGTAAATGCACACTTAAAAAGACACACCATGACCAAGGATTCATCCTAGTAATGCAAGAATGCCTTAATGTAATATGAGAATGCCTTAATGTAATACATTCTATCAGTAGAATGAAAGACACAACCCATATGATCACAACACATGCAGGAAAAGTATTTGTAAAATAAGACACCCATTTACAATTAAAAAACTCTCATCAGATTTGGTACAGAAGTGAAACTTCTCACATGATAGAGGGCACATAAAAAAATCTCACAGCTGGTATCGTCATTAATGATAAGAGACCGAATGCTTTCCTCCTAAGGTTAGGGACAAGCAAGAATGCCTGATCTTGATGCTTCTATTCAACATTGCACTTGAGGTTCTAAACATAGATGATAATAATAATAATAACAATAATATTAATCAATTAAAGGCAACCAAATTGGAAAAGAAAAAGTATAAAACTCTTATAAATGATATAATCTTGTTTGTGAAAAATCTCAAAAACCACACACACACACACACACACACACACACACAATCTCTTAGAACTAATAAAAAAAAAAGTTGAGGAGGGTAGCAGTGAGCGATCTCGGCTCACTGCAACCTCCGCCTCCCGGGTTCAAGTGATTCTCTTGCCTCAGCCTCCCAAGTAGCTGGGATTACAGGTGCCTGCAACCATGCCTAGCTAATTTTTGTATTTTTAGTAGAGACGAGGTATCACCGTGTTGATCATGGTCAACAAATAAAAGTCAATTGTATTTCTTTACACTAGCAATAAAAAATCTAAAAGCGAAAATAAGGAAATATTACCATCCACAATACCATCAAAAATAATAAAATAGAAAATACATAGGAATAAATTTGACAAAAGAGGTATAAAATTTGTACTCCGAAAATTATATAACATTGCTGAGATAAAGATGTAAATAAGTAGATGGGCATTTCATGTTCCTGAATTTGATAACTCAATATTGTCAGCATGATAATTATTTGCAAATTGATCTATAAATTCAAGGCAACTCCTAACCAAAAGTATATCATGCTTTTTTTTTGTAGAAATCGACAATCTGATTCTACAACTCATTTGAAAATGCAAATAAAGTAGAATATCCAAAACAATTTTGAAAAAGGACAAAATTGGAAGACTATTTGATTTCAAAACTTATAAAACCTACTAATAAAGGCACAGTAGTTGTATAAATGCAGTATTGGCACAAAAATAGGCATGTAGCTCAGTGGATCAGAATTGATAGTACAGAAACAAATGCTTATATTTATTTCTAGTCAATTAATTTTTATAACAGCCTTATTGATGCATAATTCACATACCATTAAATTTAGTGTACAATTCACTGATTTTTAATACACTCAGAGTTGTGCAACCATTAGTATTATCTAATTTTAGAACATTTTTATCAACCCCAAAGAAACTCTACACTCTAAAAGTCATTATATATTCCCACAATTCTCTACAGCCCCAGGCAACCACTAATCCACTTTCGGTCTCTCTATATTTGCCTTTTCTAGAAATTTCATGTACCCAATATCACACAGCATGTGGTTTTTTGTGACTGGCATCTTTCACTTCTCATAATGTTTTCAATGTTCATCCATATTGTAGCACGTATCAGCACTTCATTTATTTTTATTGTCGAAAAATATTCCATTGAATAAATGTGCCATATATTATCCATTCTATTGGTAGACATTTCGGTAGTTTCCACTTTGAGTTATTAGGAATAATTCTGTTATCAGTATTCATGTACAAGTTTTTATGTGGATGTAACTTTTCATTTCTCTCATGTATATATTTAGGATTTAAATTGCTAAGTATTAAGTTAACTCTGTGTTTAACTTTTTGAAGAACCGCTAAACTGTTTTCCAAAGTGGGTGCACCATTTCAACTCCCCATGAGCAATGGATGAAGGTTCTAATTTTTCCAAATCCTCACCAACACTTGTTATAATATGTCTGTCTTAGTTATAGCTATCCTTGTAGGTTTGAAGAAGTATCTTGTGGTTTTGGTTTGCATTTCCTAATAGCTAATGATATTAAACATCTTTTTATGTGCCTTTGGGCCATTTGTATATCTCCTTTGTAGATTATCTATTCAAATACTTTACCCACTCTGTAGTTGGGTTGTTTATCTTTTTATTGTTGAGTTCTAAGAGTTCCTCATATATTCTGAATATGTTTCTCATAATATATATGACTTGCAAATATGTTCTCATATTCTGTGTGTTTTTCTTTTGATTTCTTAATAGTATCCTTTGAAACTCAAATGTTCAAAATTTCAATGAAGCCCAATTTGTCTATTATTTATTTTGCCTTTTATGCTTTAGTCTCCCAAGAAATTATTGCCTAACATAAAGTAGTGATCATTTACTCTCATGTTTGCTCCTAAGAGTTTTACAGTTTTAGCTCTAACATAGATCTATAATCCATTTAGTTCATAACTGTATATACTGAAAGGTCCAACCTCATTCTTTTGTATGTGGGTTTCCAGTTGTCTCAGCACCATTTGTTGAAAACTATTCTTCCCCCATTGAATTGTCTCAGCACCTTTGCCAAAAATGTATTGACTATAAATATTTATGATTCTCAATTCTATTCTATTAATCAAAATATTTATCTTTATTCCAACACCACACAACCTTGATTACTGTAGGATTTTTTGGTAATAAGTTTTGAAATTAAAAAGTGTGGGTTATCAAACTATATTCTTCTTTTTCAGAATTGTTTTGGTTATTCTGGGTCCCTTACATTTTCATATGAATTTTAGGGTCAGCTTGTTAATTTTTAGAAAAAGGTGGCTGAGATCTTAATAGAGATGGTGTTAAATCTGTAGATCAATTTATTGAGTATTGCCATCTTGATTATACTTGCTTCTAATCCATAAATATTAAATGCCTTTCTATTTTTAGATCACAATGTTCTGCAGTTTTCATTGTACAAGTCTTAAACTTTTGTTAAATTTTGTCTAAGTACTTACAATTTTTGATACTATTGTAATGATATTGTTTTCTTAGTTTCATTTTTTGGGTTGTTCATTACTAGTACATAGAAATACAAACGCATTTCACATGGTAATCTGTAACAGTGCTGAATTCATTCATTAGCTCTAATGATTTGGGGGGATTTTTAAGAATTTTCTCTATATAAGATTATGTCATCCCAAACAGATAGTTTAACTTTTCCTTTTCAAATCTGGATGCCTTTTATTTTATTTTATTTTTCTTGCTTAATTGCCCTGACTAGAACCTCTCATTCAATATTAAATAGAAATGGTAAGAGCAGTCAACTAATGTTTGACAAAGACGAAAAGACAATTCAATAAGAGAAGATAGTTTTTTCAATAAGTAGTGCTGGGATAATTGGATATCCACGTGCAAATAAAAAAAGTACAGCCTCTCACACTATATGAAAATTAACTCAAAATCAGTTATAGATCTAAATGTAACAGTTCACACTCTAAAATTTCTAGAAGAAAACGTAAGAGAAAATCTTTGTGAGATTTTTAAACTTTCAGTTTTTACATTCAATGTCAAAAGCAAAACATATAACAAACATTGATAAATTGGACTTCATCAAAATGAAAAACCTTTGCCGCAAAGGACAACACTATGAAAAGGAAAAGACAAGCCACAGACCAGAAGAAGATATGTGTAAACTATACATATGTGATAGAGGGCTTATATCTAAAACATATAAAGAACTCTTTCAACTCCAAGAGGACATGCAATCCAATATAAATATAGGCAAAAAACTTAAACACATCACCAAATAAAATATGCAGGTGACAAATATGCTAAGAAATAAGGAAAAATGTTCAATGTCATCATAAAATGCAAATCAACTATGAAGTATCACTATTCCACCCAAGAGAATGTCTATAATAAAAAAGAGAGCCAATACAAAGTTTTGACAAGGATGTGAAGAAACTGGAACCCTCATACACTGCTTATGAATGTAAAATGGTACAACCATTTTGGAAAATGGTTTGGCAGTTTCTTAAAATGTTAGACATAAACTTATACAACACACCAATTCCTCTTCTAGGAATATGCTCAAAAGAAGTGAACAATTATATCCACAAAACCACATATATGCAAATATCCATAACAACATTGTTCATAATAATAAGACTATAAATATTCCCAATATTCACCAAATGGAGAATTGATAAACTAAATATGGTATACTCAGACAATAAAATGCTATTCAGCTATAAAATATGCTACAACAAAAATGAATCTTGAATATAATACATTTAGTGAAAAAAACAGATACAACATAACTACAGTTTGTATGATTACATTTATGTGTGTGCTTTTGTTTGTTTGTTTGTTTTGAGCTGGAGTCTCGCTCTATCACCCAGGCTGGAATGCAGTGGCACAATCTCGGCTCACTGCAACCTCTGCTTCCCAGGTTCTAGTGATTCTCCTGCTTCAACCTCCCGAGGAGCTGGGACTATAGGCACCCGCCACCAAGCCCAGCTAATTTTTGTATTTTTAGTAGAGACAGGGTTTCACCATCTTGGCCAGGCTGGTCTCGAACTCCTGACCTCAGGTGATCTGCCCACCTCAGCCTCCCAAAGTGCTGGGATTACAGGTGTGAGCCACTGCACCCAGCCATTTATGTGATTTTTTTAAAAAGGCAAATTTATTAAAACAAGCAGACCAGTGATTGCCTCATACTGAAGGTGGGAGTGAAGATTAGCTGCAAATGTGAGTAGGAAACATTTGGAGTTAATGAAAATGTTCTAAAACTAGATTGTGGAAATGCTGCACAACAATATAAATCTAAAAATCACTGAATTATATACTAATAATATGTGACTTCTATGGTTTGTAAATTATACCTCAATATAATTTTTTAACAACCAAAAGGAAATATTCTAATAGTAATTAGCAGCATAACTTTCAGTTAAATCAATAACACAACATTAAACATTAGAATTGAGGTCCTAGTAAGCTTATTAAGTAAAGATAAAATAGAAGATATATAAAGATTTAAGATTAATAAACTGTCATTATTCACACATTATTTGATTCTGTTATCTCTAAAAAAAAAACAATGTAATCTACCTGCAAATTGTTTGAAATATTACAACCACTTAGCAAACTGGACAGAAATAAAATCAATATAAAAATATTAGTTATATAAATGGAGAACAGATTTTAAATTTTTATATGTAACACAACATATATATGTTCATATATAATGTAAACTATATACTACATATATTTTCTTATACAACAAATACATGTACACATATATATATACACAGACAAAATATAAAGTACTTAGAAATGTTTCTCAAAAAAGTGTACAATACCTCTATACAGAAAATCATAAAACATTAATGAAGTCTTAAACAAAAGATTCTCCATTTGTGTTTATTAATACTTTGTTAGTGAAGAGGAATACTCAAACTGAAAAAAAAGTCAAAATTCACAAAATCTGTGGATTCAATAGAATTTCCAACAAAGTTTTTTGTAGAAATACACAAGCTGATTATAAAATTTATATGGACAAGAACAACTTAAATTTTAGCCAAAACACTTCTGAAGAATAAGAACTTGTCTGAAGAATAGGGGAACTTGTCCTAGAAAATACTGAATTATTATGAATTACTTGGAGTTAAAACAGAATTGTGTTGGAAGAGAAAGGGAAGGGAAAGAAAATTCTAAATATAGATTTTTTTTTCATATTATAGACTAACTTTTAAAAGATAATGGAACTGAAGTCTATGAAATATCTAGTCATAAAATATTAGTTTTCAAGAATTGATTTCTGTCCATGAAAAAGAGGGAGGCCATGTGACTTGCAGTACTTGTCTGAATGAGTATATATTGTTCCCACATCATTCACATCAGGCTTGACCATATGACTTGTTTTGAGTGATGACAAGATGATGCACGAAGTGGAGAGCTGCACACTCAGGCATGTAGTAACAGTTGTTCAGCACATGGTATCACCAAACTGGGTCCTCCTGCCTGAGGGATTAAAGGAGTCCATGAAGCTCAGCATGCATGCTTCATCATTTTCGTGCAGCATACAAACCCCTGCCCTACTGTTATATGCTAATTGGGCATTAATTTTTATCTGAGTGTTCATAAGTACATAATTTTCAGTGCATTTAAATAAAGGATAAGGACTGACTTTAGTGTAATGTATGTGGATCAGAGATCAGAGTACAGAATATGTTTATTAGCCTTTATTCTAACAGTTAGCTCTCTACCTAACGTAATGCTAGATTTTTCAAAGTACAGAATATACTTGATGTGTGATTTAAACATTTTTAAATTGATTTTTAGATCTCCATAGCTATAAAATAGTCTGTTATTCTCAAGGAGTTGCATTGCCACCAGCATCCCCAGTAAAAGCAGAGGTCATTTTCTCTTTATCACTTAGGTATAAGTAATCAGTGCCACCCACAATTGATCACTGGATCCTTTGAATAAACTTTTCATCAAACAGGTACTCTTTCACTAAGTGATTTTGTTTTTCCAGAAAATTCAGAGCAATAGGAAAATAACTCATAAGCAGCAGTATGATTAAGAAAAAGGATTGTTGAAAACATACGAGACAGATTCAAAATAATTCTTAGGTTCTTCCACAGAATTTTCCTAAAGTCCTAATTAGGAACACACAGTCGTTATTTTACTTCATGTTAAGGAAAAATGCTACAAAATAAGTATAACCAAAATCAAGGGATTTTATCATAATTACATATAAATATATAGCTTAAAGACAGTGTTCCATTTGACATCAAAAGTGGCAAACATTAACTAAAGAAATGAAGCCTACCAAGAAACATTTACAATCTAACTGAAGGACAAATTATACTGTTTAGTCTAGTTTTTTAAAAAACAGTAGAAGGCTTTATAAATGCGTAATAAAATACCATGAGCTTAGAGACTTAAAATATAGGCTTTGGCCGACTGAACTAGAGAGACCAGGTATTCTGTGCTGCCAGCTAAAGACTTGATACAAAATATGGAAGTTTTTATGCAGTCAAAGCCCAGAAAGTACTTCCAATATCCAGGAGGAAAGCTCAGGGAAGGAAGAACACGAGGAACATGAGATCCTTTCACCAGGACCCACATAAATCTATACAAGATGTGAGGCTGCTGGTAGCAAGAGGACTCAGCACTGGGCAACTCTCATAGAAAATGGAGGACTCCTGGGAAGGAAGGTCAACACTTGGAAATTAAGAACAGGACAGGTAAACACACACCAAGAACTGAAGTACTAAGTTAAGAGAAAACAAAGAAAACCAAACTCTTGATTTCTCCCTATTTCAAGACGTAAATCTGAGGTGAGGCCAAAACTATAGCAAAGGATTATTAATTCCGGCGATAGAGGGTTTGGAGACAGGAGCCAACGAAGACATTGTACCTAAATAAATGTCTGGTACAAAGTCAATGCTCCAATATTTACTTGTGAATTTTAATTGATATACGAAGGACAACATTTGGCATGGTATCTTAAGGGTACACATGGCAACCCCTGAATAGTGAAAACAGAAACGTACGTTTTTTAAAAAGAGAGTAATAAAGAGTTTTTTCTTGCATACATTTTAGGAACTAACTTTCTCCTAAGTTTACATTTCCAAAAACTTGTTAGGTAGCCTCAATAATACAATGTCTGGACTCAAAGAGGTGAGGAGGGGAGTTGCTAAAGTTTAAGATGGCACTAATAACAAGAAATAATGCAGTACAACAAGAGTCCATCATTTCTTTTTGATAATCCTTTCCTAAATTTTTGCCAACTGTCTAAAAGTGAAATTCAAGAACATCCTTTGGAGTCTCTTGGGACTAAGGCTCTTATGCATTGTACTTTATCAACTGGCTACATCAAAGACAAGTGCAAAAAAGTTAGATGTACTTTCACATTATATTATAGAGTTTTCAGCTTATATTTACACATTTATAGGCTGGATATTTAGAATGACTTCTTAGTTACATTAGAATCAGTGCCAAAAACAAAATTCTTCTTGCCTCTCTGTCCTCAACAGACACTATGTCAATGTTCTTTCTGTGACCACAAAAGCACTAATTGCAATAAGGAAAAAATTCCTATGTCCAAGTAACAGACATTATTTTATAATTTAAAAAATGGCTATTTTTACATAATGATATGAACCCTAGGAAAGATGTCCTGGTCAGTTATAATTTATTAAACATATGATTGCACTCTATTATAAAACAAAATTTATCAATGTTGTTAATATCTTAAGTCTACAACAGCCAGAGATCCACGAAACAGGATTTGATTATCCAGTTTGAAGATAACACTGGCCTTCTGCTGCCTCCCACTGCTCAGACTGGGGACATTGAAACATGTGAAACCAAGAGAGGCTGACACCCAGGCAAGTATTTGAGAAGTTTTGAAAATTCACCTGGAGGCAAACATTGAAATCTATAGCTAATATGAATTTTTTGAAATTTCAACCTTTCAGATATAATAGTTCACCTTATACATTGCAGGTTTAAGAAGTAATATAACCAGATGCTAAAAGCATATGCTTTGGATCAGAGCCTTAACATGGAATCGTTACTCTGCTTCTTAATAAGTAACTTACATTTTTAAACCTCTCTAAAACTCTCTTTCTTGATTTATAAAATAATAGGAATAATATTATTAGTTATCTTATGGGATGTCTTGAAGATTCAGATTATATATGTAAAGAACTTATCACATTACCTGGCACAGAGTAGGTACTCATTGTTCGAGAATCTTCATTGTTTTTATTATTCTAAACAGCGCAGCTCTTAAAGAATCCTTTAGCCAAGTGTCAGAAATATAACCCTGATTTAGCAGATAACAATGCCAGCCATTGCCAGGTGGGCAGACAGCCTCTGACCATCACCAGCAAGCCCCTGTGGTTAGCTGAATATTGGCTGTCAACACTAGCTCTCGCTTTAGCGAATGGGAAAGGATCCCCTTAGTAAATGTTACTAATGTTTCTAACATGCCCCATAGGTACTGGAAGAGAAATGTGAAGACTTTTTCCAAATCTAAAAAAGAATATTGGGTTTGATTCAAGAGAAAAGTCTGCTCATTCCCAAACTGTTTGAACGAATCCCAGAACACAGTGGAAAGTGGTTTTGGTTCATTTTATTTGGGAATCTCTTTTTGATGCCTGTGCCATCTAGCAGCAGGGTCCTAAGGAGTACTTTCTCATGTTAGTCATTAAAGCTAAGGCCTACAAAGTAGTCATAAAACTCAGGCTCCAGCTCTCAACAATTATCAGTATCTAAATGTAATGAATTTTCTTCCCAGGGTCTCCACTGCGCATATAATGAGGAGTGATCAGTATACACTGAATCAATCAGAATTCTTTGTCTAGCAACAGCACTGAATCTGCTAGATGGCAAAGGATAAACACAGAAGAGACCCTTAGGGAAGCTGTTGAGAAGTCAGCATTACTGCCTATTAAATCGAACACCATCCAATTCACATGTATTGTAAGAGGTCTGAAAAGTTATCTATTGTTCTTCTCAGACATCCATTTTAGATTACATGTTTAATTTAATGGTTGAGGTCTTTGGGAGTCTGGATCCCTAGTTCTTTTTAACATACTATGCACCATCTGGATAAAATGGAGTACAGGGTAGGTTAACTCTTCCTTTCTGTATTTCTAAATGAAGATGCAAAAGCATTTATTCAGATCAGCCCTCTCACGGCACTACATTTAAATTAGAAATTACAATTATTTTCCACTGCTTTCTCATTTATTTATTTTAATACACTGTACAAAGTGGAAAGAAAGGGTAATAAAAGTGTACTGAGTGATTTTCCAGCAGATAGAAATACCCTCACTTGCATGCACCTATAGTTGGCATAATTTACCTTTTGCCATTTCAGTGCCATTTTCACTCTAAACTGTGACAGTTGGAAAAAATTATTTTTCTAAGCCACAGTCTGTTGCCTACCAGGGAAACGCATTCCTCAAAGAAAGTGCAAAATTGTTCAGTTCTCCTAACTCTTGCACACTAGCATAAGTAACATTTCAAGTAAGTCACTTCAAGTAGAATTCTGCTACAATCTTCAGTGCCCTTGGACATTAACAAAAATACGATGTTAGCAGGTATCTAACGGGTTCATCAAATTATCCTCCACTCATAGCCTGCTCCAGTCACTCAGTGATTAACCATTATACCTGCTGAGCCTAGATGCTCTTTCTTAGTGCTCTCTGTGGAAAAGGAAGAGAAGTGTCTTATCCAGTAAGTTCACTGCGGCTGCTGCTCTTGGCAATATTGCAAAAGGCTTTTCTGCCTGGAGACAACGTTGGAGGATAAGAAATATTTGAGAGAGGGCTAAACTGGTTGTGAGTTGAAACGTGTTTTACCCCAAAGAAAGAAGGATAATATATTCAAGGAGGAAAGAAAAATAATGCAAATACAGTGCTTCATATATGCTAACAGTGCCTTCTGGTTTATTACCACCTCAGGTAGTGCAGACTTCTATAGAAGAGACATAACTTAAGCCCACTTTTCAGGAAATACGAACACAGGTATTTTTGATTTTGAAATGAAAGGAGAGGAAGAAACCGAATTAAATGCTGTAAAATTTATCCAAATTTATGATGACTATATCTTATATGAATAAATAAGACAGTTTCTTCTATAAAATGTAATTGTTTTTATCAAGCTATTGAGCAAGCACCAGACTAGAATAAGTACTCTCAAAATAATCTGATATGTGAGCAAAAATATATTCACGAAGAAATGTGAATTTCAGATCAAATTTATAAGTCAAAAACTAGAAACACCTTTTATAAATCCAAACAGTTTTTGATTAAGAAAAGTATTTACTCTAATAAAATTAAATAATATGCAGCCATTATAGTTCACAACATTTTTATTTACATGGAAAAATATCCATAAAAAGTTACATAACAAAAGTAGTGTGAAATAGAGACATCAATATTTGAAGAAAACTGAGTTATTCTGTCAGAGAAGTGAAGAGGTTTGTTTTCTTTCTCTTCTGGAAGAAACGGGGTCAAGAAGAGAGGGGAGGAGAGTGGGTAGGAAAAATAGCCAAATAACATGAGGAAATCACCCAGGAACTTTAAAGAATAAGAATTCCTAAAATTGAGTTTTGGATTGCATTTGCCAAAGTAAACCCTGTTTAGCCCTCTAAGACCTTCACTCGGAGGCTGTTACATGCAGAGGGTTTTTGTGAGAAAACGTTACTTTGGGGAAACTCCACTGATTTCACTTACATGTCAATGCTTGGGAAGATGTAAAGCAGAACTTCAAATAAAAATGTGCTAGGCAGTAAGTTAGAACTTAAAGTAACAATGAGGCTTAGAGACGTGCCCCAGGCTTCAAAAGTGTGTGACTCAAGCCCCCTTAGTGGGCGAGTGGCAGAGTAAAGTCCATGCTCTTAATAAATGGTCATCTTTTTTCCTATTCAGTTGCCCATCTGTGAGCTCTCCAAATCATTCTCTAATGGAAATGATAACTTTGACAATTAGGAAAAGTAAAAGGAAAGCATTAAAATAATGACATTTTAGTACCCACATGAAAAGACCATTCATAAGCTGTTGAAGGATACTTAGGTGACATCCATGCCTATAGATCAAGTGGCAGATATTGTATCATTTGGTTGGAAAGGGAGCCCAGTAGTGAACATGCAAAGAAAGGGCAAAGTAGACCCCAGGACAGAATAGTCAGCATGAGGGAAATCAAATAGAACATGGCTGGGTGTTTCTTAAAAAAATAGGAGAATCTTAGAGGATGGAAGATGCTATCATTGATCAAATGGCACAACTATTTGGTAACTAAGAATCATGGCGTGCTTAAGGTCCTGTGATAAACACTCTATGTATATTATTCCATTTAAATCTCTAAATAAACCCAGGAGGTAGATGCTATGATTATCATCATTTTAAATATGAGAAAACAGGCACAGAATGATTAAATAACTTAGCCAATGTTCATCAGGTAGGAAGTAGTATAGATGTAATTTGAATCTAAATAGCCTAACTTGAAATTCACAAAATAACTTATTAATTACTGTTATGTGCCTAATTATGTGCCATGTTAAAAGTTTCACGTGGGTTATTCATATAATGGACGCAACAATCCCTTGAGATAGGTGCTCTTATTATTTACGTTTACAGGTAGTAAAACCAGGTCATTCTGGCTTGTGGGGAAAAGTAACTTATTAGTTCAAACTTTATCATAATGGATGGTACCAGGATCTTTTTATTTGTCCTGATTATAAACTTTGAACCCATAGGCAGAAAATATCCTCTCTTTATTATTCATCTATTTATTCATTCAGAGGATGCTTGCTGTATGATGACCAGATGTTATCGTTTTCCATGATAAAAAAACATGAAGCAACTTTAAGTCAGGAAACATATTTCAGCATGTCAAACTTGTTTACGTATGCCTGGACCATTTTGTGAATTATTTACGTATTCATGATCCCTGGTCACTATCAGTAGCTATGGCTTAGGTGATCTCAACTGATTTTAATATTAGTTGACATAAAGCATCATTAAAGTGATACATTGATTACAGTTACTGGAAGATTATGAGAAGGGAAAAAGACAAGAGAAGAACAAAGGAAGGGAGTACATTTTTAAAATTATGTTTCCCAAAGCAAAAGTTTAAGCTTTCGAGAGTACATGAAAATTGGACTGTGATGCTGTACACTCCATTTCAGATGACCATAGCACCCTCTGGTGAATAATATGTATATTTCACAGTGTTCTCTGAAATAACAAGTGGTGTGCTCCAAAATCTACCTGCTGCTTTTTAAAGTAGCTCTTCTAATTAATTGGGTTTTTTTAAGTAAGCATATGCTCAGATTAAATTTCCTTTATATCAAAAACTACTTCATTACAAAAGTGAATTTTTTGTAACATGCAAATTCTACTTCTGGAAAGAAGTAAGAAATACAGGGTTTGGTATCCTGGACTGCTCAAATTAGTTGCAGAACATACTAGTTTAGAGGAAGCAGTGAATTGGATCTACAAAGTTAACATACACCAACAAAATATGTTTTTTGTCATTTTAATGTGTAAATTTCACATTTTCACTGGTCTGAAGTACATAAATATATCCAGGCAGCATGCTTCCCTGCCTCTTTTAGCTCTTTACTCATGTGTCTGTTTCTTAGCGATGCTTTTACTGATCATCCTATTTAAAAATGTAGTTCCCACCACCCTATGCTACTTCTCTGCTTCATCTCTCTCTATAGCTAGGATGACCAAATACATTTTCATCCAGTCTAAGCCACTTTTAAGAGTGAAAGCGAATGTATTAGTATTTACACTGGAACAACAGGCAATGGAAACACTGTGGCATGGTAACCTTATTCATAGCACCTATCCCTTTTTAATATACTTATATATTTTTTTCATTTTCTTTCTTTTCCTAGTAAAATATAATCTTCACAATCGGCAGGGAGTTCTCCCTGCTTGATTTTTTTTTCTCATTGCTATAACCCTAGTGCCTAAAACAATGCTCATAATAAGTGTTCCGGCCGGGCGCGGTGGCTCACGCCTGCAATCCCAGCACTTTGGGAGGCCGAGGCGGGCGGATCACGAGGTCAAGAGATCCAGACCATCCTGGCTAACACGGTGAAACCCCATCTCTACTAAAAACACACACACACACACACAAATTAGCCGGGTGTGGTGGTGGGCGCCTGTAGTCCCACCTACTCCGGAGGCTGAGGCAGGAGAATGGCGTGTACCCGGGAGGCGGAGCTTGCAGTGAGCGGAGATAGCGCCACTGCACTCTAGCCTGGGCAGCAGAACGAGACTCAGTCTCAAAAAAACAAAAAAGGGGTTCCATAATATTGGGTGAATAAATGAACCACAGGAGGGTTCATTTATTCAATGTGATTGCAAATTCTTTGTCACTCACTTCATTGAGAAATGGAGCTTTTTTATCTTTCCTTTGAATCTGGGCTGGATTTCTGACTGCCTTGACCAATAGAATGTGGCAGTAATGACGCTGTGACAGTTCCAGGCCTAGCCCTTAAGAAGACTGACAGTTTTTACTTCTTGACTGTGAGAACACTTGTTTTTAACATGCTCCCTCTTGCAATCCAGCTGCCATGCTGTGAGAAGCCCAAGATTTCTCTGGTAGACCAGCCTAGCTAAGCTTTCACCCAACACCCAGGGCCAGTAGCCAGGTTTGAGTGACCCAATTCATTGCTAACTCAGTTGAATCCTCAAACGATTGTAACCCCAGCCAGCATCACATAGAAACAGAAGAACTGCCTGGCTAATTCACAATAAAATGGTGGTTGTGTGAAGTCATGATGGTTTGGATGGTTTGTTATATAGGAATAGATAAGTGAGACACCTGCTAGATACCATGAAGGACACAAAGGGAGTATGAAAAAGTGTATCTAAAGGAACTATTCATTGAAAGAGAATAAAAAGCTCATTTATATGAATAATATTTCTTTGTAAGATTTTGACTGACGTAAACAGCAGTTATCACCTAAGCAGTCATCACTGCCATAAAAAGCAGACATTTCCTAAGCCAAGGTGACTTAGGAATTTGTAGGAACGGTGTTCGAGGGAAGTAAAGAAAGTTTCACTAAGTTAAAGTGTTAAGAACACATCACCAGATAGAATTTAGCAACTATAGGTGGAGGGGCAGAGTTATTGGTAGAGGCAGAACTAGCAGCATGAGCACAAAGGTAAAGAGGCATGAATATTTACTGAGCTAACAACAAGAAGTTCAGTTTGGCCAGGGAATGGGCTTTATGAGGAGAAGGGAAAGCCACAAAGGAGCATTAGAAATAGGTCATGAAGCCTTAAATGTTGTGCCAGTAGCTGGATTTCTCTCACAGTTAGATGTGAGTCCGAAATTTTCTTAAATATAAGAAGAAAATAAAATCATTCTAAATTCCTCTTTCTAGAGGTAGTCACTGTTAATCTTTTCTTCTTGCATTTCTTTTATGGACATATTAGTGCAATTGAGAGATGGGAGACAGAATTTCTATCCTCACTCTTTCACTTAACATTAGTTTCCTGATATTTATCCATCTTGTTAAAGATTCTTAGAAGATAAACTTTTAATACTTATATAAAAGCTAGCATATAAAATATAATTTCTTCAACAAATATTCTATTGGTAGATATTTACATTGTTTCCAAATCTGACTATAACTATTAGGTAAATGAACATACATTCATTCAACTATACTTGAGATAGTGCTGTTGGCCTACACTGAAGAATTTTATAAGAAACAACTCCATGAAATATTGCTAGAGCTGACATAAGGATTTGGCTGAGAATATCAATTACATTGCATAGTTCATGTTTAGTAAGAAAAAAATTATATTTGACATGGGGAGAAAATTCTTTTTTATTATCTCATAGACAGTATGAATCATTAAATTGAATATGACTTCTTATCTCATAGACAGTATGAATCATTAAATTGAATATGACTTCTTTTTCTTTGTTTTCTTGAAATCATATGGGCAAGTATGTGGCTCTTTTCTCTTTGCCTCAGTTCATTCATTCATTATTTATTTCATATTTAATTGTAGCATGTGTATCTTTACAAATAACATTAATTATTTTTGGAGCAAAGCGGTTTGCAAATAAATAGCTGAAAAGATAAAATTAAATAAACATTATTTTAGCCATTTAGGTAAAATTAAGTAAAAGAGAATGATAATATAATGGAATTAAGTATGATATAAACTATTGAACCACAATCATTAAATGAATTGATAGATAAATATATCGTTTTTTACATATAAATGTGTATGGTAGAGCGGTAAAAGAAGTCCTCTAAATTACATATTTACTCAGGGTCAAGTCCAAGAAAACACAGTTACTTTCCCAAATCATAATCATACGAGGAAATGAGATTTCAAAAATTCCTTGAATAAAGAAAAAGGTTTAATAATTTAAGAGAAGACAAGTGTTGCCTACATGACTTTTATTAAGAAAGAAGACTCACAGGCAGGGAGGGTAATAACTGAACAGGACTTTAAAGAGGATCCAAGTCAAATTAAATAGATGATATAAGTATTTTACCATTTGATCTCAATAGTAGACATGGTGCTCAATAAACTTGTTTCATGTCTTTAAAAATATCATCATACTAACAATATGCAACCGTATAAGTCAAATGGTGTACTAAAAGCACAAGATATTTTTATCTGAAAACATTACTACCCATGTTTTAAGAGGGTTAATTAGCTACATGACGTATCTAGTTGCCTTTCTTTGTAGATTTGAGGGAGGTTTTAGGACTAATTGAATAACTGCACAGTGGTAATGTTTTGGCTGGAATCATACTGTATCCACTTCAAGAACTTTAGCCAGTGGAAGTTAGATGCAGAATCTATTTGTATATCTATTACAATGCAAAAATAAAAAAGAGATGAAGTTTTTTTAAATTTTTATTTATTTATTTATTTTGAGGCAGAGTCTTGATTGCCCAGGCTGGAGTGCAGTGGCACGATCTCTGCTCACTGCAAGCTCTGCCTCCCGGGTTCTCGCCGTTCTCCTGCCTCAGCCTCCTGAGTAGCTGGGACTACAGGCGCCCGCCACCACGCCTGGCTAATCTTTTGTATTTCAGTAGAGACGGGGTTTCACCATGTTAGCCAGAATGGTCTCCATCTCCTGACCTCGTGATCCGCCCGCCTCAGCCTCCCAAAGTGCTAGGATTACAGGCATGAGCCCCCGTGCCCGGCCAGAGATGAAGTTTTTAAAGAAGTAGAATTTCTTAAATTTTGAGGAGAAATGCGTAATTTATGTAAAATGCCATATTGTCCAGGAGGCAAGATTGTCAGTTCAACTAATACTCCCATATTAATATAAATACCTCCATTCTCCAAAGCCATCTAGTGAAAAATTAACTAGAAACATTGAAGAGTCTTTATAATAGTTACTGCACTGAAATTAATGTAATAAGAAAAAAGGTTAGTGTATATATTGAATGATATTTCCTTTTTTTAACTTTTAAGTTCAGGGGCACAAGTATAGGTTTGTAACATAGGTAAACTTGTGTCATGGGGGTTCGATGTACAGATTATTTCATCACCCAGGTATTAAGCTTAGTACCCATTAGTTATTTTTCCTGATCCTGTCTCTCCTCCCACCCTCCACCTTCTGAAAGACCCCAGTGTGTGTTGTTCCTCTATGCGTCCATGTGTTTTCATTATTTAGCTCCCACTTCATAAGTGAAAACATGCAGTATTTGATTTTCTGTTCCTGTGTTAGTTTGCTGAGGATAATGGCCTCCAGCTCCATCCATATCCCTGCAAAGGATATGATCTCATTTTTTATGGCTGCATAGTATTCCATGGTATATACATACAACATTTTTAATCCAGTCTATCACTGATGAGTATTTAGGTTGATTCCATGTCTTTGCTATTGTGAATAGTGCTGCAATAAACATATGCATGCATGTATCTTTATAATAGAATGGTTTGTATTCCTTATCAGATATATGTAGTACAAACAAAAAGGAGCATGGTTTTGAGGACCAGATGTTGTGGCTTCAGCCCTGATCACTATGATTCAGGAAATATGTAAAGCTAGTTTACATACACAGATTTTCTAATCCTCAACAACAATGTTAAGCTGTATTATGAATGAGAAAACTGGGATGGGGTTATTAATTTCTGAGATCACAAAGCACTGAGTTGGAATTCTGGTTCAAGTTACTGTAATGTCTGCATTCTTTCCACTTCGCAAAAATGTGGTGAGATAGTTTGAAGAACTCTGAAGAGGCTGGAATTGTAGCCCACCACAATTTCACACATACTAGCAAAAGACATAAGACTCCTGGTTCAGAAACAAAGAGGTTTTTTTACACATAGCACAGCAAGCAACATGAGTTTCATGTTTGAGTTAGTTCCCCCTTGTCCTGCCAAGTTCCATGAGGCAATGTAGAGGGGCCCAGGTGAATGCTGGGCAGATAGTGGGTTTGTCACAGTTTATGAACACTCAGTTTAGGAAACCCCCAATTTTATAAGGAGTGATGCCAGCTAACATGGTTCTCCTTTTCCCCACAGGGAAATACTTTTTTTTAATTATTATCCTGGTCAGTAAACAAATCTGGCCTCTACCACAGGTATACCTTATCTCTATTTTTCAAGCAGGTTAAGACAGTTTGATATCCAAATGTTCTTGAAAAGCTGGCCTGGAACCAAACCCTTCTTAGCCATATAGAAATGTCATGGACAATTGTCCCACAACAACATTATCTAACGAAACATCTCAACAAAGCAGATCTCTGTGACATCTACTGGACAATCTGACAAAGCCCCAAGCAGATGTGATTGAGTTGTTCTTGGGGCGTGTTTGCATACATTGATATCTAAATCTCATTCAAATTCAGGTCATTAAGGTTGGGGTCTATCTAATTAGCCAATACACAAAGGGACACCAAGTAGAGATGAGACTAGTACCTTGGCGAAGGACATAAGCAAAACTTGGTGAGATACAAGGGCTTCATTCAAATAGAGTATGCTTGGGGCAGAAATCCATCCTAGACAGGAAAATCTAAGCAGAAAACCAGTTGTATGAATTAAAACAATGTGTAAGGCCAAGCTCCATTCAATTTATTGAGTACTCAGGAAGTTAGGGTCTTATTCCTGGGCAGGGGCTGATTTGTTTTCTGACCAGGATAATAAAGATAATGTCTTCCTTTGGGGCAAAGGTTGTGCAGAGTAGCTTGCAGCACCAGATACTCAGATTATAATAGCAAGAATAATTCCAGGCTTTGATTTAGAAGCTGTTAATATGCTCCTTGTTCAGATTAGAATTAACTTTAAAGCTTGGAGGAATGTGCTGATGAAAGACATCATCAGTTCCAAGGAATAAAAATTGGGGGAAGCAGAAATTGACAGGAAAAAGAGATAAAGAACAAAGTTAGGAGGTCATTTTTTTCCAAAGAGATAGGAAATAACCAAATGAAACATCAACAGAAAAAAAATAAATAAATAAAAAATAAAACTTGTGCCTTTCTTTACGTGCTAAAGAGCTGCAATCTTTGCCCAGAAATTAGAAGTGAAATGTCAAGCCAGCTCAATAGTAAAGCCTACCTGAAAGGAGAGCCAAAGAATTAAAATTTGCAGAGAAAATGTTCCCTCCTAGCTATTTAAAACAAAACATTATTAAAGAACTCAGTTAAATGAGACCTAAACCGGATTAAATCGAAAGTACTACTTTTTTCTTGTTAACTTCCTAGTTACTAGGTACCTAAATGTTTGCAGGGTCTTAGGAATGCTGTTGAAAGGCACTGTATCATTGGGAAGATTATCATCTTTTTGCATAATTTTTACTCTGGTGAGCCATCTTAGTGTCTGTTATATGCAAGTCCTGCAATCATTTATTGTAAAAGGTAATATCATCTGCTATAACATATTGCAGTCATTTCCATAATAAAAGTTACACTTAAGGCTGACAATATCACTTATTAAAAGGAAGGTATACATATGTATCTCCAATAAATTTCTAAAAATAACTGAGAATAAGCTAAGGGACATGGTTTTTCTCTACTTATGAGTCACGGTATGCTCTTGCTTTAATTTAAAATTTTGAGAGGGCTGAGGGACCAAGACCAATAACCGCTTATCATCAAACTTTGTGTGGAATAAAGAATAATTTTCATTTTAATCTCATAGAATTGATAAAGGGAATGAGGAGAGATAATTTTTGATTCAAATAACTTTAACTTTCTTATGTTTAATAATACCGCTTGCATAGAAAACACATATGAAAGAATATAAAAAATAAGAAGAAATCTGTTCCATTTTCTCAGCCATGATTTGCTGCCTTAGAAAAAGTGGCATTTTAATTAAATTCACTAATATAGTATTTAAAAAATCAAAAAGTTATAGTTGGTTTCCAAATTTTTAGTCAAATGAAAAAGCTTTATATACTACCAGCTTTAACAATCATCAATGTAAAATTTTCATTTTAAAACTTGTTATATATGGAAAATTATTTTTATAAGCTATTTCAAGGTCTATTGTCACAGTTTCTTCTGTATCTCTTAAATGTATAAGATCAAAGAAAAGATAAGTTTTAATGACTTATTTAAGTTCACTTTGATTACTATATAATAAGAGTTCCTTAATTCCTAAAATAAATGTGATCTTTGTTTTCAAGACTGTTTCTTGAAAAATTTTGGTATGTTAAAAAGTATTTTTAAATCTCAATATTGCATTTAGTATTTATTCATAACATATCTAAAGTGAGAAAGTCAATGTTAGAAACTCAGAAGACAAAAGTAAGTCGATCTATGGAAAATATTAATATGCCACAGCTTTCCATTTAGCACAACTGAAGTTATGAATTTGTGGTGCTAAGAATGTAATAAGATTATCTAGGGAAATTAGCTCAGGTCGAAGAAAAATATTTTTAACAATCTATGGGAAAGAGAATTTCTCAGCAAGTGTGGAAAGATACTTAAGTCTAAACCAAATGTTTTAAACCATCAAATCTCAAAGTGCTAGAAATGTGGGACCTGGAGGTGATGACTGCTCTTCCAAACTATAAGAATGTAAACACATCCGGGGGGTATATGTGCTGTGAGTCTCTGAGTTAGAACATCAGAACAGAGTCACAGATCTGTGATTCCTGGGCTTGACTTTTCCTAGATGAAAAGATTAGAAAAGTAGCAGATAAGCAGCAAAATCTCAGACTCAAGGTTAGATTGTTTATAAAACATGGGTAGTTAGATTTGAGCTATAAAATTAATGAATTCTTGACTTCTTACTTTCACACACTAGAACTTCGCCATGAGCAGGCAACCATTAACATTTAACATTTAAAAAAGTTAAACAGATTTACCCACCAATTTAATAAAAGAAAAACCTTTATTCTAAATATAGAAGGGGAAAATTATGCAGCACATATAAAGGAAACTAGATTTTTACCTTTTAAAATCTTTTTGTGAAAACATCCCATCTACTCAATATTGTTGAATCATAGAAAAAAAAAACAGCACTAGACGGAAGTACTTTTTTTTTTTTTTTTTTTTTTTTTTTTGAGACAGAGTCTCACTCTGTCACCAGGCTGGAGTGCAGTGGCATGATCTGTTTTTTTGAGACGGAGTCTTGCTCTCTGTTGCCAGGCTGGAGTGCAGTGGCGTGATCTCAGCTCACTGCAACCTCTGCCTCCCAGGTTCAAGTGATTCTGCTGCCTCAGCCTCCTGAGTAGCTGGAATTACAGGTGCCTGCCACCACGCCCAGCTAATTTTTTTTGTATTTTTAGTAGAGACGGGGTTTCACCATGTTGGCCAGGATGGTCTCCATCTCTTGACCTTGTGATCCGCTCTCCTCGGCCTCCCAAAGTGCTGGGATTATAGGCGTGAGCCACCTTGCCTGGCCTGGAAGTACTATTTTTAAAAGAATTTTACTGAACAGAAGTCCTCTGACTTCAGCAAATTTTTAAATCCAATTTCAGTCTCTAAATAGATTAAAAGAAACAGATTTGAAGGTGACATAATTCATAAAGAAAAACACCTTCTTACCCTGACAATAGTAAGTGACTACAGTGTCAAATCCTCATCACCCACTCCCAGCTGAGGCCATGTCCTTTACCACCTTGTGATGTTTCTCATCAACCTTGCTATAACCAAGCCAATTACCTCTGAGGACCCTAAACCAAAGCAACTGACCTCAGAATTGGAATATTTCAGGCCATTCAATTCCGGTGTACATCTTTTATCTCTTTTAATTCTTTGTCATTGCCTTTTTCCTGGACTTTCCCTTTTTTACTCTCATTACCTAACTACTTTATGCTGTCTTCACAACTTTTGCACAATTAATTGCCTCTCTTCCTGCTGCTCTCCTCTTGCAACACCAATTCATGACCATATAGCTTGGACCTACCATGAATTATCATCTCCAACCTCAGCTAGAGCCTTAGAACTGCCTGACAATCCTGCTATGATATCCCTATCAGTGTGTGTGTGTGTCTGTGTGTGTGTGTGTGTGTGTGTGTGTGTATCTAGAAGTCCACCTTTATTTGCTCATAGATATGCTATGCTAGGAACATGGACAAGATTTTATTTTGTGGCAACCAAATAGGAAATTTTTTAAAACAATGATGAATATGTAAATAAACTATAGTTAATTTTGTTTTGTTTTGCTTTTACCTTTTATTTTTGATTCTGGAGGTATATGTGCAAGTTTGATATTCAGGTATACTGTGTGATGGTGAGGTCTGGGGTATAAATGATCCCATCACCCATGTACTGAGCATACATCGTACCCAAGAGGTAGCTTTTCAACCCTTGCCCTCTCTAGTAGTCCCCAGTGTCTATTGTTGCCATATTTCATCAGTTATTTATAGCTCATTTGTTCTTAATATCATTTATTTATTCTTCTAAGTCTAGATGCAATTTGCCAATCAAGGGTCATCATTTTTATCATAATCAATATTGTCAAAAATACAATTGATGTATCACATTTACTAGGCTCTCAGGGGAATAAAGATAGAAACTTCACAAAATATTAACTTTTATATAGAAAACTGAAAGGTTTTAATAACTCTTTAGCACAAAATGTTATTGGTAGAGTTCTGTTTCCATTTCTATTTTTCACACTAGTACATAGTCTTTTGGAGAAAAATAGCTTTCCTAAACTCCCTAGGAGCCTAAAACTAATCCACAACTGAAAGTAGAGTTTAATGTTGAAGATCAGAAAACACTGATGTCACAAATTATACAATTATAATACAAACGCTGTGTTCTGATTAAGGAAGCAAATGTATGATATACATTTTAGTTATATTTTCTTTAAATATGGCTTAATATTTGGAAAGTTTTTATATTTAAATGGGTAATTTAGTTTCAAATATCTGTTAAGTCTCTGTGACTGACCAATAATGGCTCCCAAGGATATTCCCATTTACTGACGCCTGGAACCTGTGAATATTAGTTTATGTGGCCAAAAAAAAGTGATTCAGTTAAGATATTGAAAAGGGGAGCTTATGCTGGATCATAAAGGTAGGCCCTAAATACAATTATATATATTCTCATAAGAGAAAGGTGGATAGAGTTTTGAGACAGACACACATAGAAGCCGGTGATGTAAAGATGATGGCAGAGACTGCAGTGGTGTGGCTACAAACCAAGGAATGCCAAAGATTGATGGCAGCACCGGAAGTCAGAAGAGGCATGAAACAGATGCTCTCCCAGAGTTTCCGGAGGGAGTGTGGCCCCAATGGCATTTTGGTTTCAGATTTCTGGCTACTGAACTGTGAGAGAATGAATTTCCAATGTTTTAAGCCACCCCATTTCGGGCAATTTATTTCAGCAACCACAGGAAACAAATATAATATCATATATTTTGTTATATATTATATAACAAATATAATATTACATAGTGCCTAACACACAATCACTATGTGAGTCTCTAAAAGACACTAAGATTTTTGTAAATAGTGAGTTTGAGGGAACGAGCGCATGTTTCCGGACGACTATTAACTCCCAATTTTTTCAAGGACACTAATATAGAAATAAAAATCATAACACAGTATGACTTATATATTGGAAACATAAATTAGATCCATGAAAACACAAAGAAAAGAGTTAGTAAATGATATGGAGCCAAATAACACATTAGAAAAGGTAACTTTGAGAGTGAGTAACTTTGAAGATGACTAAGAGTTCATTAAGCAGAAAAAGTAAAGTGTGGCCACATAGAATAGCATATGAGACTCAAAGAATTAAAGAAGCAAGATAGGTCCAGAGAATAGTGAGCAAATCAAAATAGGTCATAAGTGACAGGGGAATTGAAAGGATATGAAGCAATGCATTATTCTTTAGACAATGGGAAGTCACAAAAGGTTTTCAGCAAGAGCCCAGCATGCCCTGATTTCTGTGTTAAAAGATAACTCTGAAGCATTTATATGGAAAATTCACTTAAGTTGAATAATTCATTCCCCCGATGATGCTCAAAAAATGAAGTGTTACCTTACTAAGTTGGTTCCAATACCAGGCAATGAATTTTCATTTGTTTTGGCAATATAGTGACAAGCTAGTATGCTTAAATTCAACTCCTAGACAGGTTATTAAAATTTCTTTATTCAGCCAGAATAGAATTTTCAGTCCCTTTCATTCCTAAAAGAGTAGGTAGATTCAAGTAGGGGGCCTCAATTTAATACAGGAAAGTTTATTTAAAAGTATCCAAATGGGTTTTTTAAGCAGCAGGAATCTGGGAAATGTAGCTTTCCAAAAAAGGTTTCCTATATCCTGATTTTTCCCTCTTTAAATACTAAGTAATGTTCTCCAAAGGCTATTGAGTGTAGAATAAATTCATTATGGCCTCATGGGTAAGAAATTATTAACCTAATTGAGTCCACAACTTATTCTTTCAGAAAAGAAAAAAGAAATCCTTAAGAAAGAAAACTGTTAAGGACTTCTTAAAGGCTAATAAACGCTGATGTTAAAAAATATGGAAAGTAATGTAAACGTGTTACTTCTGTTAAGCGGTGGCTATGTTGTACCAACAATGATCTTGCAGTTCTCATTGTGGAAGTAAAGAGAAGTAAAACTACTTCCTAAAGTAGCTACAAGTAAGTGAGCAGAACTTAGAGACAAAAGTCTACATTTTTTGAGTTTAATGAATAATGCAGAAATGCCAGACCAAATACACATTTTGAAACTGTTTTGTTCATCCAACTTGGAAATATTTATTACTTAATGAGCCTATTTTTTAGAACTTCAGTGCTCAAGCCAACTGTTGATGACTGACCAAGAATTACAAAAGCAGTAGTCTTTAATTCTCGGCATTAGCAGCAGCCCACGAAACTTTGAGACCATGACCCAAGTTATACTTCAAAGACAAATGTTTCTATTTTCAAGAATTAAATCAAACCATAGATCTCTGCTGCACTTTTTCCCTTGATCAATAAAGCCGAAAGTAAAGCAAAGGGCCGGCAATTATCTGAGAGTACAGACAATGAACACAGCCAAACCAGTCTTTTATTTTTGCCAGAATATTCTAGATTTACCAGTTAACTGCTAACTCTACATTTCGTGTTTTCCTTTGCTGACCCTAGTAAGTCTTGCTTCTTTTTTTAATCACCCCAATTGTACACACGGAAAGTTCAATGAATGGACAAGAAGATAAAACAACTGTTAATGAATTTATCACTGTATTTTGTACTGGTGATAAATCTACTTGTAAAATTCATGATTCTCAATGGATGAGTGAATGGAAAAAATAATGGTATTTGAAAAACAGTATCTACTGTTCCACTCTATGACACAGTATAGAATTGGCATGAAGCAGAGAAAAACGTCAACAGTCCTTGCTCTCCCAGTCAATAAATCTAACTTTACTGCTGAATCAAAATTTTACAGCCACAAGGACACATGTAATACAATAGTAGTTTTTAAAAAAGACAGCGGTGAGGGTGTTGATAAATATGTGTTGGAAACAGGATGCTGGACTCAAAACCTACCTAAGAGAACCACTGTTTTCCAGCAAAGGCCCACACCCTACACATAGCTAGTTTATTCTAACCTTGATCATATTTCTCCTTAATCCATATAGTTGTGTTAATTCCTCTGAGTTTCAATTGTTCATTATAGTGCTTATTATGTACAAAGCATGGTAAAAGACATTAAGTAGGTATGTTGAGGTTAGTGACCATGTAGTATGGGGACAGGAGTGAGGATCTCTGAGAACCATTTGCAAGGTTTCCAGTTGGTAATAGCTCCTCGGGGTGTATGTGCCTGTGTGTGTGAGGAGGAAGAAAACAGGGGATGGGAAGATGGTTTGAATGATTCCCTGATAGATTTTTAAAAATATTTTCAAGCTAACAAACAAGTGTGTGTGTGTGTGTGTGTGTGTGTGTGTGTGCATACAGTTTTCAATTCTTTCTTGTCCTAAGATCTAAAGAGTTTGTATGTTTAGAATAATCTTGCAATATTATCAAATTCGTACCTAGATATAAGTCTTGAAAACCTACAGGACTATCGGCTCTCAGCAGGCCTGTTTTATTCTTCTAGAGTCCTAGTCATGCTTCTGAAGCAATATCTGAAGCAATATTAAATTTAAGGATCTCAAAGTAAAAAGAGCATTCAATTAAACATTTGTTGGATTCAGGAAAGATTTACAAAAGAAATAAAATTTGAACTGCATTTTCAAGGTTAAAGACATGTTTTTCAGGAAAAGAAGAGCAAATGAATATTCTAGACAGAGGAAAATACATGCTCAAAGGTACAGACATTTGGAACAGCATGGAAATTTTAGGGAAGAGAAAGTAGTTCTGCAAGGTAGTAGACGTCTAGAGAAGTGAGAGAAGATTAAACATAAGTCAAGCCCGTGCCTTTTGCCTCCCACATGGCAAAAGCTCAATCTTGGATTCTCGTCCTGATTCTACACTCCTTTCCTCTGTATGCATTTCAAACACATTCCCCAAATCTTTATCCCTAAATGCCTACCTTTCACTCTTGCTGATCCTGTACCTCTAGGCAGCATGTTGTATTAGCAAAAGCACTAGTTTGGAACTGGACAGAACTGGGTTTGAATCACTGCTTACTAAAGTAGTAGCTGTGTGGCCGTAAGAAAGTTACTAAATCTCTGTGTCCAAGTTTCTTTCCATATAAAATGGAAAAAATAATGCCTTTACAGTTGCGTTATTCTAAAAATTTAATGAATGTCTCTTAAGAATATGTAATATGTATTTATGACTTTAAAACAAAGTTAGCTCTCCTTTTCCACTACTATAAGAAAGCTCTAGAAAAAAAACAGCATGCCTTTCAAAGGCAGATCATCCTCATGTGAATTCCAGCTTCTTCACTTACCAGCTACATGGTCTTGGGCTTAACTCTCTGATGCTCTCTTTTCTTATGAATAAAAGATAAATAAATAAATCCAATCTTAGAAGGTTATACGGATTAGATATAGTGTATTAGGTTGGTGCAAATGTAATTGCGGTTTTGGCCATTTAAAAGTAATGTCATTTGGCCATTACTTTTAGTGGCCAAAACTGCAATTACTTTCATATCAACCTAATACCTCTCCTGTTGTCTGGCAGTTGTGGTTTCTCTTCTCCTGAATATTCTCTCAACACCTATGAGAATATGCTGACAACTGCACTTAACCTTTCCATTGAACCCTGACCAATGTCTGAAGTAGGGGTGATTGCATCACCATCTTCATCTCACACTCAACACCCTTAATGTCTAGGCAGTCACTAGCTATTACTTCTTTCCTCTATCTTAAGGATTGTTAACACCAGACAATATTCTAAAAGTCAAATAGCAAATGGAAAGAAAACTGATGAGATTCACGTTATAGCTCTCCCTAGCATTGACTAGAAAATAAAATATATGTTCCACTAATAATAAGTATGGTGGAGAGTTCGGTCCATTGAAAATTTATAATTAAAGACATAATATGGATCAATTATTTAAAATAAATCTCAAAATTCTACAATCAAGATTGCAGTCTAGTGAAGGGAAAGGAAGGATCCCATGTAACAAGCAAAATACATAGCATGTAATTAATATTATTCTTATCATTCATCTTTGGAAATTAGGTAGGTATCAGTATCCTCATTTTTATACAAATGTAACTGAGTCTTACAGTAGTTAACTTGTCCAAAATCATCAAAAAAATAGAGTTCCCTTCAAATCATTGTTATATTTACTTTAAAATATCAGTTGGCTATTTCATCAGTCTGCAGCTCTCTCCTGTGTAATAGCATAACACATTTATATATGTTGTATTAAACCCCTCCAGCTTCAAAAACATTTTATTTTTCATTGAGGAAAATATCTCATTATCTTTTGAATTTCATAGCTTGGTAACATGGCATAGAAAGACAAGCTAATCTATAGTAGAAAATAGTGTGTGTAGTTCCTACAGACAATTTAGGAGTATATTCAACCTAACTGTCTTATTTATAATGGTCAGAATAGCATATAAAGTAACTTTCAATCCCATAAAATGCAATCAGATCTATTTCCAGCCTTGGGTCAATCATGTCATTAATGTGTCTGAGTTTCTGCAAACAGTGATAATTCAAATATTTTAATATGCCAAGAAAGTCCTTTGAAATTTGTAACAATATTCAAATAATTGATTTAAATGCAAAAAGCTTTAATATCATATCTGAAGAAAAAGTCAAATCTGTGAATTAACATATAAGTAACAAAGTCTTACAGTAGCATATGTAATCATTGCCACAAATGACAGTCATGTTGTTGACCATCAAAGTTTAAATAGAAGATTCTATATGCCATGATTATATTAGAAATGTTGAAAAAGGGCACTTTATAATATTGCTTTTAGACAATATGCATTTATAAATATGGTATCAATTGAGAACTGACTAGTCATAAATCTATTTATGAGAAAACAGTAATTAAGAGACACATGAAATAAGTGAAATTATCCTCTTCTATCTTGTTTTATTAATGAAAGTTTCTAACATGGTTCCGATCAATGGGAAGATCTTTGTGAATTCTACCTTTATGAGTCTGATTAGAATTTTTTAATCCCACAAAACAACAAAAGTGAAATCTGTTGAATAATATAATTCCTTTCTCTAAATTATTTTTCCAAATTCTCTGCCAAAGCAAACACATGGTATGTGTTAGTCAGCTAGGTCTGCATCAAGTCATCAGTTGCATGAACTGCACTGATTTTGTTGCCAAACCTATTACACTAAATCCCACTCCAAACATCCTTTTAAGCTGAAGAACATTCTAAATGCAGCTTGAATGTACAATATTTTTATATATTTTTTAGCAACTTTTGGGAGTGTTCCTCTTGGATAGAGCCCACATTCTAAATTCTTTAGGTACCTGCTAACAGGAAGGTAAAATATAGACCTTTGTCTTCTGGCACGAAGCATAGAGAAAGGAAAAAGCTCATTTTCTTTATTTTTGTTAAGATTTTATTTAAACATTTCTGAAAACAATAGGAGCTGTTAGAATAGTTTGACAAGAAATGTTATCAGATGGTTGAAATCCAGGATTTTAATGCATATTTAATATACATTGTATTCTTTCTCCTACTGACCCATGTCACTGAAAAAAGTCACTTTATCACAAAATAGAAAGTACTCATTCATTCTACGGTACTTTTAACCTCACATAAAAAATATAATATTTATTGCTATCTGTTTTTCAAAGATAAGGTTGATAGTAATGATTATCATCTCATTGTTTCTGAAGAAAAAAAGATCTAGAGGAGAACAGTAGCTCTTTCCATGAATAAACATAAATTTTTATTATAACAACAAAAATGCAATCATTTAACAGCCATGATGTGATGCGAGTTGGCTACAATTACCAAAAGCTTGTGTTCACAGTTTATGCATATTCAAATTCTTAATTTAAAATGTTAAATTGAGCAAGTTTCTAAGGTTTGCCTACCTAATTTGGATATAATGTACAGTTATGTGACACTTCACAATGAAGGTGTGTTCTAAGAAAGGCATCATTAGGTGATTTGATTTCATCATTGTGCAAAATACAGTATACTTACACAAACCTAGAGGGTAGATCCTACTACACACCTAGGCTACATGGTACAGCCTATTGCTTCTAGGCTACAAACCTGTATAGCATGTTACTGTACTGAATACTGTAGGCAATTGTAATACCATAGTAAGGATTTGTGTCTTTAAACATATCTACATAGAAAAGGTAGAGTAAAAGTATGGTATAAAAAATAAAATATGGTACACCTGTATAGGCCGCTTGTCCTGAATTGAGCTTACAGGACTAGAAGTTGCTTTGGGTGAGGCAGTGAGTGAGTGGTGAGTGAATTTAAAGGCCTAGGATGTTGCTGTATACTACTATAGACTTTGTAAACACACTGTACACTTAGGCTACACTAGATTTATTTTTTAAATTTTCTTTCTTCAGTAACAAATTAACTTTAGCTTACCGTAACTTTTTTACTTTAAAAATTTTTGTTAGTTTTTTGTCTCTTGTAATAACACTTAGGTTAAAAAAAAACATATTTTATAGGAGTGCAGTGGCACGATCTCGGCTCACTGCAACCTCCGCCTCCCGGGTTCATTCTAGTCTCTTGCCTCAGCCTCCTGAGTAGCTGGGACTACAGGCGCCTGTCACCATGCCCGGCTAATTTTTTGTATTTTTAGTGGAGACGGGGTTTCACCGTGTTAGCCAGAATGGTCTCGAACTCCTGACTCGTGATCCGCCCGCCACAGCCTCCCAAAGTGCTGGGAAAAGTATTTTCTTTATATCCTTATTCTGTAAGCTTTTTTCTGTTATGTATAACAAAAGAAAATACTTTTTATACACACGCACACACACATATATATGTGCACACACGTATACATGTGTGCATATATATATATGTATAACTTTTAAAACTTTTTTGTTAAAAACTAAGACACATACATACACATTAGCCTAGGTCTACATAGGGTCAGGAGCATCCATATTATTGTCTTCCACCTCCACGTCTTGTCCCATTGGAAAATCTTCAGGGGCAATAACAAGCCTTATGGGATTGTGGTCCCATAAGATTATAATAGAGCTGAAAAATTCCTATTGCCTAGGGATGTTATAGTGCAGTGCATTACTCATATATATATATATGTAAAAAAACTAAAATAAAAATAATATGTGTAGCATAGTAAACATAAACCAGTAACATAGTTATTAGTATCAAGTATTATGTACTACACATAGTTGTTTGTGCTACATGACTGGCAGCACAGTAGTTTTCTCTACACCAGCATCACCACAAACACGTGAGGAATGGAATGCTTTACACTACAGCATTCCTAGGCAATAGGAATTTTTCGGCTCTATTATAGTTTTATGGGACCATCATCCTATACCCGTCCATCATTGATCAAAATGACCTTATGTTGTGGCTTTTTCTCTCCCATAGTTCGGCAAGTGGGAGGGAGTGTTAGCGCTCATTTACTCCTGCCACCTACAGCTTGGCAAGCAGGAGTGCTACAGTTCTTTCACTCCCAGTTTGGCAAGTTCCGGGTTCTTGTCCTGCAACCAAGAGGAATAAAAATAAAGTACACGGACACTGGAGAGTGAGTAAGGCACAGTAGAATTTTACTGAGCAACGGAAAGTAAGCTGTCAGCATGGAGAGGGGACACTAAAGTGGGTGGCCATCTGTGAGGCAGAGTCCCAGGTTTTTTATGGGCATAGAATGGGGGAGTCAGCGCTAATTGGTCCATGAGTCCAAATTATCTGGGACTGGCAATTTGGTTTTCAGGCTTTAGACTGTCCTTGGCTTGAAAGCCAGGTTTCACAGGGGACCCTCTCCTGTGTGCCTAGGAATTTGTCTGTTTTCCTGTCACTATCAATTATGTGGTACACGACTGTAATTCAATGTAGCATCACATAAAAACATTCACTTTTAGCCAATGATTGAGAACATCAGAAGAGAACATCCACAAACCACCACATTTCCCATATCCTTGGATCTTGTCCCATCTACTCTGTCTTCCCTGTGTTTAAAATGCATGAACTGTTTATCCTTTGTTCCGAGCAAAGGCTGACCTCTCCACTTGCATTCTAATCTCATCTACTCTCTCCAGCACAAGAACATTGATTCAACAATTCTTATTTTTCTCTCCTACATTATCAACTTTTCTACCTCTTTTGGGTTTTCCATCAATACATACAAATGTTGATGTTTTTTCCATATAAAAATATTCCTCTTAGTACCTCAAAACACTCCATGTGCCTTTTTTTCTTTAGAAGTAAAACTTGTCAAAAGATTGTCTCTTCAAATTCTCTCTTGAAGCCACTCTACTGGAGTTTTTCTTCTACCACATCACTGAAACAGTTCTTTTTGAGGTTGCCAATGACCTTCATACTGGTAAACCCAATGGCCAATTTTCAGTTCTTAAATTACTTGACTCCTTCCTCAATGGCATTTTATATGGTTGATCACGCCCTCCACCTGTAGACATATTCTTTGACTTCAGTTTTCCACAATCCTGGTTGATCTCCCTTTTCAGCCACACTTTATTTTCCTTTGATGTTTCCTCTTTATCTTCCCAACAACTTCTGAATGTTGAAATAACCAATGATTCAATTCTTTTATCTCTTTTATATCCTCACTCATTTACTTTCATTCAGTCTTTTCTATGCACTGATGTCTCCCAATGTGGTCTGAACCTCTCCTCTAAACCCCAGGCCCAATTACACATCATATCTCCACTTGGATGTATAAAAGACATGTCGGTTTTTTATATGCAAAGCTAAACTCCTCATCTTTAACCTCCCTCCAAATCTCCTCTCATCAGTGTCAAATAAGGGCAATTCCATCCTCTCAGTTGTTTACAAAATATCTTGCCATCCTTTACAACATTTTTTCTCTTAACTCACATTGAATCTACAGAGAATCCCATCAGCTCTACCTTCAAATACATCCAAAACCCAATGACTTCCCACTACCTCCTCCATACTTAGTATCCCAAGGCATCTTAATTATTGCTAATAACCTCCTCAGTGGTTTCTCTGCCTCCATTCTTTCTCCACTTTAACCCTGTCTCAACATTGACAAAATTTAGGTCAGATCATGACACTATTCCCAAAATTCTCCAGTGGCCCCTCATCTCACTCAGACAAAAAGGTAATTTAAGTGCAATGGCCACAAGGTCCTATGCAATCTGGCTACCTTTGTCTTTCTCGCCTTATCTTCTACAATCCCACTTATTTACTCTATTTTAGTTATACTGTCCTTCTTAATGTGCTTTGAATTTGCCAGGCATTCTCCCACCTCACAACCTCTCATGTGCTTTGTCCTCTCCTTGAATCATTACCCTCTATCTCATGGCATGTTTCCCTCAGCTCCTTCAGGTTTAATACGCGTATTATCTTCTCAGAGTGGTCTTCCCTGAATATACTATATATAATTGCAATCCTTCCTCTCAACACCATCTATCCCCTTTTCCTTGTTTCTCTTTGGCACCCATCAAAATCTAAAATACTGTATATGTTATTTAGTTAGTTTCATTTTTTTCTCACCCCACTTGCAAACTCCAGGAGAGCAGTGTTTTTTGGTGTATTTTGTTCACTCCTGTAGACCCACTGCCTAGAAAGTTGTTCCAAACATTATAGGTACTCAATAAATATTTGTAGAATAATTCCATAAGTAAGGGGTGAAGTCCTATGATAACTGAAAGCACAGATTTTGGATGTATGTGAATCCTGCCCTTGCCTCTTACTAAGTAATTTATCTTGAACAATTACTTTTTCTGAGCCCTAATTTCCTCACTATAAAATGGATTTAAGCCAGGTGCAGGGATGCTGTGCCTGTAGCCCCAGCTACCTGGGAGGCTGAGACAAGAGGATCACTTCAGTTCAGGAGTTCAAGACCATCCTGGGCAACATATGACAACAACCCCTCCCCATCTGTAATTTTATAAATAATACTAATAAAATAAAATGGATATAATGGTACCTAGCACTCAAATTTTTTATAAATTTGGAAGAAAATAATAAAGTATAAGCAAAACAGGGAAATGTTTTATTTGCAGTGAGATTCATATTGACTATCAATAAAGAGTATTAAAGATTCCCCAAATATATGTTGTAAAGTCTTTTAACTAATTAATTTAATAAATTCATTTTACTCAAAATTATATTTCACTAAATACTATTTTATACTAATAAAATACTAAGTAAAATTTGATATTGAAAGACGAGAAAATTATAGTACATGTTCATCAGTTTTTAATTGTATAATCTAATCTTCTAAAATATATTTTAGATATACTTTCCATAAAGGTGCTATGTTTTATTTTAATATATAATTATAACATTCAATAAAAGCATTTTAAATATTAAAATAAACTCTGATGGCAGTTATTTTGGTGATCATGAAACTTATAAGCTTTATTTTAATGTTAGCCTTCATTGTGTCTAATGGTCCTCAGCCATTGAGCTTACAGTAGAAATAAATCCACCATTTTGTTTCTTATCCTAACATAGAATTTCTCTGCTAACCCACATTCATTTCCAAGGTAAAGAGGATGAAATTGACAAAATCCAATATCGGCTCCATTTTGAGAGACATGGAATTTTATTATCTGTGGATTTCTCTGTCTTCTTACTGTTCAGTATCCAAGATGATTCTCACCAACTTAAACTCCAGAAAAATAAAAAATAACTTTTTTCTACCAAAAAAATAGATTAAGTCCTCCTGATCTAATCTACTCCTCTTATTAAAGAAATAGAGAAGTGAGCACAGACACTCCAAGTAGCTCAGGTTCACAAAGCTAGTTTATTAAGAAATTAGACTTTGAATTCATTTTGCCAAATGGCCAATCCCTATTTTGAAACTTTTTGTATACTTTACAGTCTCAATAACCTTTACTCTAGAGTTAAGCATCTTAACTGTGGCATTTCCCTTTCTTACCGTAACATGCATATGTGTGATTCTAACAAACATTTTACCTTTGTTGAACATTGTGAATGGAACATTCCATGTGTCACTAAATATTGTTTTCAGGCCATCATAGATTTATGTTATTGGTACAGAAAAAGTTTGGGAGAAAAAAATGTATTTCAGTTGTTAACTTTTTAATTTCCTTTTTAAATTGCAATGTAAAAGTAAGTTGAATGTCTAACAATTAGTTGTTTGAATTTTTATTGATAATTCTTACCTTTTATGAGTGTCTTATAATTCCCAACCATGGTCCTAAAAGAAAGAAAACCTGCTCTGCACCACATCTCAACAACACAACATGAATTTGAACAGAGGTTTAACTGCAAAGCTCTTTCTATTAACTGTGCTAACACATGAATTAATTGTATACCATGAAGAGCACTGTGTACTTTCTATAATGAAGAAAGCTTTAAAATAATCCGATGTATTTATTTATCCCTTCTATTTGTGCCTCAAAATATTCCATTTCATAGCTCTTATCTAAGGAGGGTTATTCTAAGATTTTTGGTTAAAGATTATGTTGGATGACATCATTAATTTGAAAGAGATTCTTTTCAAAAAATGCAATTGTAACTTTTTCTCTAAAAGTATATAAACTTTGTAGTTATAATAATTTTTACTCCTAGCAAAACAGTTTGCTGATAACTAATGCTACCACACTTATAAACTGTTACCTCCATATCAAAGGACATTTGTATTCAGCAATAGCACATTTGTGGTTCAGGATGTGACATTCCATTTAGTTACACTAATAGTGGTACAGTAACCATACTAATATTGACTAATGTGGGTCTCCATTTCACATGAAGTTTGTAGTGTAGAATGATTTGGTGAACATTGTAAATCTCTTTCTAATTCTTCACTATTATATACAACCAAATGATATGTTATTATACTTTGTGATTGATAGAGTAATTCCTGATAGCAACATAAACTTTTTAAAGTCTTCATATTTAAAATATTAGTGGAAAACTCCAATATCCTTACTGGAATAAAAACTTGGAAATGTAAATTTCAGTCATTGATAAAGATCTTTCAATGGGCATGCAGCTCTTAATCCAAATGAAGTGAAATATTTAATGTATTAGTATGTATCCACTTAGGAAACATAGGAGTGGAGAAAAATAATGAGAGAAACTTAATGATGAAAAATAATGTCTTAGGAGTGTTTAAATTTCTGGAATCTACTGCCCTCCTCCCTTGCCAATGTCAGAAATGTTCTAAATGTATTTGGCTCACAGTTTAGGTATGCATACACAGTTTGGAGTTCTTCAGAATTTGCCATGAGTCATAAATTAGTTTTGCCTTGACTTCACCAACTGTGTAAAATGACCTTTTTAAAATCATATTTTTTAAAACTATGGTTTCTTTTATGAGAATTCAATAGGATTTCTATTGTTGATCTTGATTTGCCTTGATTCAATTTTAATATTTTATATGCAAACTTAAGATTTTATCATTTAATGAAAATTTAATTATATATATATCACTACTAGGTCTTTGAAAATGGTGAGATTTTTTCAGTAGCTACTATGGAAATAAAACATCTCAATAGTAAATCATATCACTAAAATCAGTGTTATCTACACAGTGAATCAGATTAAATCCACACAACATGTTTATATACTGAAAAAATTTTGAGAAGATAGTAAATTCACTAAATCTTATAAATCTAGCCATTTCCTGACAGTTCTTTGTATACATGAATTATTTATTTCACTTTTATGTTTTGAAGGTTGATTTATAATATTGTAGAAAATGGCAAAAATATTTTGTGTCACAGAATATTTTTAAGTTACATAAAATATCTCATTTAATACAGAAAAAAATAAATAGGAAATATACAAATGCAAAATAGAATTAAAATCCCCTACATCCCAAAACACTATCTACTTTTATAGAAAATAGTTATTCAGAAAAATATATCCACACTTATGTTATATTTTAGAGATGTTAGATTACCAGGATCCTAAAAGGATGATTTAGTGAAGAGACAGATATGTAAATAAATAAATTACATAAGTCTGTAAAAGGATATGAGAAGAGTAAAAAAAAAAAAATCCGAGAGTAAAAAAAAAATTCTGAGAGCAAATAACCTAGCAGCTCATTTTCTTGGGAAATTAAGGTAATTTTAATAGACGATATAAAATTGAAGTGGAGTTTTAGGGTATGAGTAGGAGTTTCTCAAACAATTTAAATAGAACCTAATTAATATAGGAAGACACGTGGGCTTTGCCCTATAATAAATATAATGGAATCTGATGCTTTCACATAGAAAAGAGACATTATTAGATTGAGATTACAGGATGAAAAAAAAAAACAGAAATAGAGTGGAGCATGGGTTTAAGGGAGCAGAAGATTAAAGGCCAATAATTAGATGCTTTCTGTAAAAGAAGCTGGAAGAATAAAGTTTATGGAAAATGGATATGACCTAGATTAAGACAAGTCCAACTATATAAAATGACTTTTTCATAGTATCAGAGATGCAGACATTATAGTGTATAGAGAAGAAAACATATACAGTAGACACTTGAAGCTATATGTTGCCAGAATATGGTGCGGAAGAAATTTACATAATCAAGTGTTCATCTTGATTTAAAGTATGTACAAAAAGAGATTCAGAAAAAAACTTAAGAGTAATGTCCAGATGAAATGAACAATAAACACTATCATAGACACTAAATAGAAGATCTCAAGAAGTTCTACATGGACAATAGTGTCAAATTGGGATGCTGCCTGGAAATATGCCACTGGGTTTCACAATTGGGAGGTCATAGTGGACCTGAGTGAAGGCAGTTTCAGTAGAGCAGTGGGAACAGAAGTCATATTATATTGAATTAAAGAATGAGGAATAGTTAAATTAGTACAATCAGAGTATTGGAATGAGCCTACTCTTTCATAACATTTAGCCATGAAAGGAAATATGACAAAAGTGCAACAAAGCCAGGTGAAGGAAAGTTTTCACTGATAAATGCTTAAGTAGGCTAAGAAGGAGCCAGTGGAGAAGTGACTAAAGGCTCAGGACAGAGGGAAGAATTTGTGAACTGACACCCTGATGAGACAGAAAGTGATAATAACTCATAGTAGTAATAATTGCTAATAGCTAACAGAAGTGTATATTGTGTATCAGGCTCTTTGTGTTTTCAGTGTTCCATTTAATTCAGTCTGTTTCAGAACGATATGAGGTACATGTATTCATTGTATCCACTTTAGATATAGAGAAATTGAGATGCAGGGAGGTTGACCAACTGGCCCAAGTGGTAGAGGGAAGAAAAAGTCCCAGGCAACTGGGCACCAAAGACTGTTTTCTCTCAGTCACTGTGTTATACTGTCTCTGGGGTCTTTGAAAACAAAATGAAATATGTGTTATTCTAAAATAGGAGAGAAGGGACTAATGAGTAACATCATAGGTCTGTATAGACGTGGAGGGGATGAGAAACTGAGAATGTACTCACTTGATAACTTGTGTTTTCGATATAAAAATAAAAGACTGTTATCTGTTGATAATTAGGCATTTGTAGATATGGTGGAAAATTTAAGAAACTTAGTGAACTTTTAGAGACCAGACCAAGCTGCGTAAGAACAACTATAACCATTAACATTGACCTATTTACCAAATCACCTTTCTTTCATTATCTTAAGTCCTTACAGAAAATCCTGCAAGATAGGAATTATTATTCCTATTTTACATAGGTGGAAACAGGATTAAATCAGTTAATAATTTGCTAAATATCACCAGATATTAAGTGCTGAAGCTGGGATTTGAATCAAGTTCTGTCAACAATGTCTATGCATTTCTATTCTACCACAATGTCTCAATAAAGAATAAGAAAGGTGATTACTAAGAGCAAGTAGAAGTGACATTGAGAAGTACTGAGGGCCCAGCTTAGAATGAAAACCATCACTGTTATGCAGCACCAGTCTGTACAGTGAAGCAATGTTCCACACAAAACCCAGTCAATTTTTGAACCAAAATTAGACATGGGCAGTGACTGTTTTCAATTATAGCAGGGAATTAACTGCTTGGGTAAGGATGGTAGAAGCACAAGTAGTAGAGGGGAAAAGTGGAACCAAGAAGGGACTACTGAACTAAGAGAAAATGAGTAAGTCGAGGCCATGAAGAAAAATGGCATGTTGAGAGGAGAGACAATTTGAGAGAAATGGAAGAATCACAGGTATTGAAAAGAGTAGGTCTTTGGATTTAAGATTTTGCAAGTGGTATATAAGTTTTAACTAAGAACAGAGATTCTCAAATTCATAAGCAGCTACTTTATGGTTTTCAGGCTTTTGTGGAGATCCAGAGACAATGTTGTGTTTCTTAGTTGCTTAGTTAATTCTGCTGACAACCCTAAGACTTCATAAAAGATTATTTCAGCTTTCATAAGTTAAAATCTTTATAGAGTAAAACTTTGTTCCCTCTTTAGTATTGATGTTTGAAATAATGTAAAATTTATTTTAATTCAAATTTTTTGATGTTTCAGAATTTTATTAGCAGTGGTCAGTTCTTCAACTGTTTTTGAAATTCTATCAAATACACTGAGTTTTTTGCCAGTATTTTACATTGCACTCAGTAGTTACAAAGTCTAAAGTGTAGAAAATACAATCACCCTGTTTGCCTGAATCAATCATCGTTGTAGACCATGGACAGTGCAAACCACAAACAATAATTTCTTGCTGCTAGAACTTGGCTGATGACCGTAACACCTTCCAGTGAAAAATAATCATTCACCATTACAATAATCAAATAATCATTTTTAACACCACATTCTGAGAATTGTACCCTAACAAGTTCTTTGAGATAATCATTCTAATATTTACTTTATTTATAAGTTAATAAACAAAATTTATTCTAGTTAATTGCAACTGCCAAAACCTGGCCTATACTTACCTGGAAGGGGAGATACCATGATCACGAAGGTGGTTTTCGCAGGCCAAGGCTTATCCATTGCACTCCGGATGTGCTGACCCCTGCGATTTCCCCAAATGTGGGAAACTTAACTGCATAATTTGTTGTAATGGGGGACTGCATTCACACACACACAAAGAAAAATCTGGCCATTTAGAGTGTCTAAAGCAATGGAAGACCTTGGCGTTACTGCTTGATTGCCTTGATTTATAGAACCTGCCTTAATTTGACTAAGAAAAGTCTAAGTATTGGGATATGGTAATTCATTGTGGGTTTAAACAAGGACAAATCTCTGACAGGATTCTTCAGAGTGTATTTTTTAACTGGTAGTCTAAAATGACATACCTAATCCAGCAAATGTGTTGTCTAAGCACATATTTTTGATGATTATCAGAAATGCATCCGCATGCAATGAGAAAATGGTTTTATATACCCTAGCTCTACTGTAAGAGGCAAACTTTCATATTGAAAAATATTTTAGAGATATTGTTCTTCATCTCTTTCTTAAGCAGTAAAACTTGGTGAAGGCTGAAGTATCTTCAGTTTCACGTCCCAGATCCCTGAACATGCCAGATAATCTTCTAGCACTAATTTTGTAATGTTCTGCCTTGCCTGGTTTTAAAATATTGCAAGGAAATATGTTTCTGCTACCCTTCTTGGAAGATTAATTTTCCTCTCATCTTTAATGCCATATACTATTCTTAAGATACTCATGTTGAAATTTTTCTTTACTATGTAATGTAACTTTATACCTTGGAATAAAAATATATGCCATCCACAACAGATAATATTTTATATACATGAGTAGTGAGATGACTTTAGCTATTGGAAGAAGAATTCATTACCACACCCAGAAGAATCCATTCATTCTGAGTAATAAGAAGATAGAAAATATGAAGCAGGCTGGGCACGGTGGCTCATGCCTGGAATCCCAGCATTTCGGGAGGCTGAGATGAGTGGATCACCTGAGGTCAGGAGTTTGAGACCATACTTTCCAACATAGTGAAAGCTCATCTCTATTAACAATACAAAATTAGCCTGGCGTGGTGGCATATGCCTGTAATCCCAGCTACTTGGGAGGCTGAGGCAGGAGAATCACTTGAAACCAGAAGGTGGAGGTTGCAGTGAGCTGAGATTGCACCATTGCACTCCAGCCTGGACAACAAAAGTAAAACTCCATCTCAAAAGGAAAAAGAAAAAGAAAAAAGAAAAGAAAAGAAAATATGAAGCAAAACTATTTTTAAAAGTAAAATCACATCTTTAAACAATGGCAACTGGTTTTTGTGTTTTATGACATGAAGAAAAATGTGACCTACTTAAAAATATTTTATGAGCTTCCCAAGTATCTTATAAACTATCATTAAATCCAGATTCTGTTTATTTTCTGTTTATTTTTATTGTTTCTTTTGACCTTATTTTTCATTCACTTTTCATTATTTTGCAACAAACTTAACCAATGTATTTATTCTGTGATCTAGAATTAACTCAGTATAGCTTGCAAATGCAAATCTTGAAGTTAATATATTTTATATTGGGACAAAACTAAGAAATATATAGGCATGTGTGTGTGTATTACTTATTTTATCTAAAATTAAAAAATTATAATTGTCATATTTTCAAGGCATAGTACTTACATTTGATTAGGTACAATATCTTTCAAACTTATTTTTAAAACTAATTTATTCATGATATTACCCATTTGTGAATAAGCATCAAGAGTATAACACTGCAATAATGCCTTTATGCTATATATTAAGTAAATGAAACTATATTTATTATGAAACAATTTTTACAATATTAACTGTTAGGAAAATTGAGAAGGAAAATTATTTTTTACTATAGAGTTTTATTTATTGTAAAAACTTGCTATGATATAACTTGACAAAGCAGAAGACTGGAAAAAAATGGGTGGTTTTTCAAATGGGATATTTTAGCCCTGAGATCAAAAGGAAACAAGCCAGACGTATTAATAAAAGGCATAACAGAAGCTGCTATGAGTAAAAACAGAGCATAGCATTGATCATTACTTAATTCAACAGGCATATGTTTTTCACTCACATCACATTTCAAATGGATTTTTGCCAACCAGTCTTTCACTTGGTGCTTTGGGATCCTGGCTTCTCCGTCTTGTGTTGCCGCAATCTTCCAGGGACTCCTCAGTGTCCTCTGCTAGATCCTGTGCGTTTAGTCACCCAATAAGGCAAAGAGCAAAAATGAGGAGTATTATGTAGGATGCCTTTTAGCCAGGTTTTGTAGTGGTACACATCACTTTCATCCACATTCATTTATACAGAACCAGGCAGATGGCCTGACCTAACTTAAAGGGGGATAGGGAAGTCACATCTTCAGAATTCCTATAAAGAGGAGGAAATGGATTGATGAGTATTATGGCTTGAATTGTGTTCCCCCCAAAAGGGTATGGTCAAGTGCTAATTCTTTTCTTTTCTTTCTTTTTTTTTTTTTTTGAGACAGTCTCGCTCTGTCGCCCAGGCTGGATGGAGTGCAGTGGCGCGATCTCGGCTCAAGGCAAGCTCCGCGTCCCGGGTTCATGCCATTCTCCTGCCTCAGCCTCCCGAGTAGCTGGGACTACAGGCGCCCGCCACTACGCCCGGATAATTTTTGTATTTTTAGTAGAGACGGGGTTTCACTGTGTTAGCCAGGATGGTCTCGATCTCCTGACCTCGTGATCCGCCCGCCTCAGCATCCCAAAGTGCTGGCATTACAGGCGTGAGCCACCGCACCCGGCCTAATTCTTAATATCTTAGAATGTGACCTTATTTGGAGATAAGCCTTTTACAGAGGTATCAAGTTAAAATGAGGTAAGCAGCATGGTTCATTAATTCAGTATGACTGCTGTCCCTGTAGAAAGAGAAAAAACTGGGCACAAAAGCAGTCACAAAGAGAGAAACCCAAGTGAAGAAACACAGCAAGAAGACAACCATTTAAAAGCCAGGCATTTAGAGGCTAGGAAAGAGGCTGGGACAGAGCCTCTGCTAGAAGAAAAGAGCATGCTTCAGAGGGAGCATGACGGTGCTGGCACCTTAATATCAGGCTTGGCCTCCTGAACTGTGAGACAACAAATTTCTATTCTAAACCACCCACCCTATGAAACTCTGATACAGCCTGCACCACCTCATCGCCCAACCCCTGCCCAACAAACTAATACATGTACTGTCTTGCTCTCTTTTGCCACATTTCCATTTCTGATAACGACAGGCTAGTTTATTCAGAAAAACCTTCCCTAAGAAACCAACCAACTAAAAGTTCTGGGTATAATATGTATAAGCCTTCTTAAAAGCATCAGAGAACTGATAAAGTAAGAAAATAGCAGGCCAAAATGTAAGAAAAGTCATGAAACCGTAGTACCAGAGCAACAAAGCTATTAATATTTTTGCACTGATGACATTTGAGATATAAATAAACTAGCATAAATTTTGGCAGGTCTTCAGGATGAGGAGATTAGAAGAACTAGAACCTATCCAAGTTGGAGAGTCTAATACAGGGCTGCCCAACAGAAATATAATGCAACTTACATATATATTTTCAAATGTTCTAATAGCCACATTTTCAAAAGTGAAAAACAAGTAAATCTAACTTTAATAATATACTAATATTAAACTCAATATGCTCAAAATATTTCAATGTGTAATGATTAGAAAAATTTATAAATTAGATGTATTACTTTTTTGTAGTAAGATATTAAGAACCACTCTGGCCAGGCGTAGTAGCATGTGCCTAAAGTTCCAGCTGTTTAGAAGGCTGAGGCAGGAGCATCACTTGAGCCCAGGAGTTTGAGGCTAGGCTAGGCAACGCAGCAAGACTTCATCTCTAAAAAAATAAGAACTAAAAAATAAATGCCCCATATTTTACACTGACAACATATATCAAGTCTGAACGGTCACATTTCAAGCCACATGTGGTCAATGCAGTATTTGACAGCGTAGAAATGAGCACTCAAATTAAAAGGCACAAATTATCAGGCTAAATAAAAAAACAAGACTTAACTATATATTATCACAATTAATAAACTTTAAATAAGTAGATTCAAATAGATTAAAGATAAAAATAATAGGACTTCCACTTAAACCAAATGGAATAGCATCCCCACAATAGATAAAGTATAGGAAATAATAGTTATCAAGACATTGGACTCAAGTGATGAAGGACAGTGGTTGCCCAGACATATGGAAAAAATGAGGTGAGCCTTGTGAATATCCAGAGGACTGCCTGACGAAAGTTTCCAGTTGTGGAACGAGAAAGAGATCCACAAGGAGTCCTACAGTCTCTCTGAATTGAGGAGATGGACCTAGGAGTTGAAGAAAGTTTAGACAACGAGAATTCGCAGAGGAAAGTACCGGAGGGAAGAAAGCTACATTGAAAGAGAACTACAGAGACCTGTAGAAAGGCCCTTGACAAGAACTAAGTACCGACCAGCACATGCATACTACAAAACTACCTGAGGTCAGAAAAAGAACCATTAGAAAGTATGAAAGAGGAAAATGCTTGAAGCCCAAACCAACCAGAGTAAAAATTCTCATAATTCACGAGGAATTGGAAACAATCCACAGAAGAGTTTTGCCCCCTGGAGTGGGGAAAAATTAAGTCTAGACTAAACACTGCTCTGGTCCTGCCTAACAAAAACTTAAAAACAAAATAAAAAAGAATCGAAAATATTTCTAAGTAATTTAGCTGCATCCAAGAACAAAGTTCAGGAACACTTGTGGTAATACAAAAATATTCAGACCACAACAAGAAAAAGATGTAGAATGTCTGGCATCCAATACGAAATGAGCAGGCATGCAAAGAAACAATATGATACAATATACTGTGAAGAGGAAAATCAATGAATTGAAACCAATCCAGAAACTACCAGTTGATAGAATTAATAAAGACAATGAAAGTTCTAACTGTATTTTATCTTTTAAAAAACTAAAAGAAAGATTAAGCATAATATGGACAGACATAGAAGTAAAATACCACATAAACTTTGAAAGATTAAAAATCATGTAAAAAGTGAAAAATACACATGGCATAAATAACAGATTAAAAATGCAAGATAAAGTACTAGTAAACTTGAAAATATAACTGCAGAAAATATTTTAAATGATAGCCAGATAGAAAAAAGGCTGAAAATATAATAAATATAATAAGTGGAGTACTAGTGTGCTATGAAATAATTTATAGTCTTAATATACATGTAATTGAAGCCTTTGAAAGAGAGAAGGGTGGGAGTGGACAGAAAAAATATTTAAAGAAATTGAGTGGAAGTTTTTACAAATTTGAGAAAAACAATTACCCTTCACATCCAAGAAGCACAACAAATTCCAAGCACAAGAAACATGCAAAAAAAAATTACACTAAATCAGGACATCATCAAATTGCTTAAAATAAAAACAAGAAATGATAGCAGAATTATCACTGAAAGCAATGCAAGCCAGAAGACAGCAGAACAACATCACCCAAGTACAGAAAAAAGAAGAAAAAATAAACTGTCAATCAATAATTCCTGACCCTGCAAAAATATGGAGCATTAACACTGAAAATATTTTATATTATTTTTTGTGGGGGTATATAAAGCTATTTGCAACAGAACTCTTCTTGCCAGTTCTTTAAAACAGAAAAAAATGATCCTAAGCAAAGAGTAGGGTTTTTTCCTTGAAAATTTATCAATTAAATATTTCTTAATTTAAGAATTAGAGAATAAGAGTTGATAATGTTTACTATTGGTGAATAAAGCATTACAAGATATAATGAATATTAATAAAAATAATCACTAATGCTACTTTAATGAGGATAATAGTATTTCATCACTTTTTAAGTTGGCAGGAAGACTTTACATAACAGCTGTCTATGTCTCTTTTATTTTTCTTTGTAATAAAATATCCATTAGCAAATCTAATAGACATATCTTCTGATACATGAAAAATCACTTTAAAAATAAGTAGATGAGGCAGTTTTCTTCAACTATACCCACTTTTAAGCAGTAAATCCTTGAGATTTGTTCCTCTTCTGAATATTTTAAAGGGATAATACCTGTACGGTCTCTTCTTTTTGACAGTAAGGTAGTGACCATAAATATCCATGAGGATCACCCATTCACTTTCTACTTTTTCAGAATACTTAATAAGATCCTTCTGGTTTGAGACTTTGTAGAGGTAGCAAAAGTATATGTTGCTTAGTGAACCCATATCTGGAATACACAGTTCATTATCAGTCACTACGTATACCACGAACTTCAAATAACACACAAAATCAACTAAATGTTCTGTCATTAACCATTGCTATTTCTTTGGAAAACGTTAGCCTCAGAGGCATTGAGTGAATTGTCTTATCATCCATATCACATTCTTTCATTATTTCAGAATTGAGTAATCTTCTATCCTGGTATATAACGATCATAATATCTGATAACAAAATAATGTTCAAACTATAGAATGTTTTCTAGCTTCTCTGTTAAAAATCCAAAGTTTGTCAATTAAAATTTATATATAGTCTATCAAATATGTCTCCCTTGATCTATTTCTTTTCCCAATTTTTACTCTACAAATATATGAAATATTGAAATTTCAGAAAGGGTGCTTATTACTAAAAATGAAAACATTTTAATAATTTCAACAAAATGCTTACGACTTTATTTGGTTTTGATAGGAAGTCTTAAGAATCTCTATAATTTTACAAAGTGTGAGTAGGGTGTGGGAGAATATATTCCAGGCTATTTCTTGGGGACAATTTTTTTATTCTGAAGAACTTGTTTCTAAGATGACTTCTAATTTTCCTCCACTGAAATATTCTCTCAACTTATTGGCTATTTCTTTTGATAATGGAAATTCACCATTCTATCAAGATGGTGTTTAAGTTTTTCTGACTGCAGATAGGCCTTTCAATGACAGTCTTTTAAACTGCTGCTAAGCAAGATGGTACTATCATTAAAACAGGGTCATAAAGCCTGAACATTGAAATGAGGTCTTAGGGGAAGGCACAGGTAGAGGGATGAGAGTGAAGATCATGAATTAAACCTAAGAAAAGTGACTTCAACAGTCTCATTTAAGGTTAAGTTCAATCTTTCCTCTATATATTTTAAGGGGAAAGAAACATATCGAATTAGCATGTCAATTGTCATAAAATATTTTCGAATATGTATTATGTTGCAGTGTACTGGCAGTGATATTATACAAACATAAAAAGAATGTCACTTAATTCCTAAACATTTAATCCTAACTTACAAGTTTAAATTTTGAAATAAATATTGTTATTAATTATCTAAACTTTTCCTGTGTTGAATGTTTATTATATACAAGTGAAGAAAGCAAAGAGGTGTGCCATGCTGTAAATATGTACATACTAGATACATACAAGAAAATGATACACAAATTTTAAAAAATGTAAAACTACAAAGATATTTGCCTTTTATACCTAAATGACTTTCTCTATGATGTGGAATACAAAAGCTTGGTAAATTATGTATTTCCATTTCCTCCCTATAAGTCAACAAACTAAATGAAAGTATGTTATGATATTTTCAGTAAGTATAAAACACAGATCATTATTTATTAAGAGTATCCAGTGGGGAACATTTGGTAGGAAGTAAGCAAACACTTTTCAAATGGAAATGCTAGATTTCCTCGTGGTAACTGAGACTACCTGCATTCCTCTGAGGTTCTTTGTGACATCAAAGCAGTTTTTGCTCAACTGCCTGATTGCTTATATTTCCATCCAGCTCAAAACACAGGGATTTCATCTAAGTTACACGACAGACACATAGCATCACAAGCAAAATTTGCCTTTTGGACAGCAAAACAATAAACTGTAGGTAGTTCATTCATTATCAATTTATTTTGCTTGTCAAAAAAATTAATTTATTGAATGCTAACTTTATCAAGTCTTCTGTGAAATATTTTATAAAATATTTGTACAATAGAGTTCCTACCTTCAGGGACCTAACCAAACAGTTAAGGAGACTAATGAGTATAAAACAATTAAAGAAGAATAACAGATAATACAACAAAGTCGTATAATAAATTCAGTTTGCAGGATTTAAGTGAATTATTTAAGGATAAAAATCAAATGTCATGTACAATTTTCCCATTGATTTTAGAAAAGCATTACTTTCTAGATTGGCATGCTGTTGTTATTTGGCTGTTCTTATGATGAACTGATGTCTTTTAGTGGCAAGTTCTATGTCAGCAAATAGAGTTTTTCTCCGATGAGCTGAATCTGTTTGAGCTTTCAATCTATATGATGATGGTGTGTGTCTTTCAATCATTGTTGTCTGCCCTAAATTCTGTAGTTAGTATTATATTTCTTCATCAGTGTATAAATACCACTTAATGACCTCCGGGGTGTTGAATTTTTATTGCTCAGATCCAGATCAGATTAAAAAGGAAAAACATTCAAACACATCTTTTATCACCATAAGGGCTCTGTTTAGTGTAATACATTACATTCTGCCTCTTGCTAAAAATGATTTTCCCAAGTTTCTTTAAATTTAATTCATGGGGCCTCAAGCAATTTTAGGAAAGATGCAGGATTTAAACAAACATGAATAAAAATAAGCTTATTTTGTAAAGAGAAATAGGCTAATAACTTTAAAAGTTTGTCTACAAATGAAAGAAATAAAAAGATCAATTTATTCAGCTTTCAAAGGAATGTAAACCCAGAGAATAAAATGGAGCTCTAATATCTTGGCAGGTGTTGAAGAATACCATGCTAGACAGCAAAACCCAAAATGTGACAAGTGATTGCAAGAATGCTGTCAAGTATGTGCATGTGTGTGCACACACACACATGCAATGTATTTCCTGAATACTGAAGCTAATTTACTACAAACAATATGAATAGTGATCTGCAATTACTCTAAAACGAAAAGAAATCTATCACTGCTGAATGAGAGAGTGAGAGAGTTAGCTGTCTGATTCCAGAAGCAACCTTCTTCCTCCATTGTAAATAACATACTTTGACAAGTCTATGTGTTATGTGGGCTAAAACAAATGAAAGATTTTGAAAATGTGAATTATTAAAGAGCCAAAATGTGCTCTTATTGAATTATTTACTTTTCTCATAATACAAGTGCTTTTATAAAAACAAAAAGGAAGATACATGCAAGCCATATTGGGGGTTTGTGGAAACCCCAAATTCTTTAAAAACCACTTTGAAATTTCAAATGAAAACCCAATCAACCAGGTAGAAACGATACACATCTCTAAAAGAGCCACTATTGTCAAATTCCCTCAGATTCTTCTTGGAAATCAAGTCAAAGGAGATTAAATTAAAGACAAATTCTCAAAAAAGTATTCGAGTTAATTTTCAGCTTTTGAATTGATATTTATGAAGTGGCAAACATCTTTTGAAAAAATAAATTTGAATTTGAGCAATATAACTATTATGGTATTTTAGCTCACCTTGAAAAAATCTTGCCCAGCAGTAATGTAACAGGAGAATGAGGGTATGATGATTTAAGAATACTCACAACTGGTTTTTTAAAAAAGGAGAAATAAAAACGTGATCATTTTATAATACATTTTTTATATAAGCCACTGGGCTTGAATTTCTTGAATATGAAATGGAAATAGAGCAGAAAGGAATCAGCAGGCCAAACAGAAACCCACCAAATAGACATCTGTAATTGTCTTTTAAAATCTGTTAAAAGCAAGAAAAAAATATTTTTACTTCCTGGGCAATAAAACATAGAAAGTGCCATCTGAACTGAGTGAAAAAAAAAAGATTCTGAAAATAATTCCCATTCTGATTATCCTTAAGTATCCTCTGTTATTACAGGAAAAAAAGAGATTAGTATTTAGCCTACATATATAAACAACTAGTAACATCAAAAATTCTCTCACTAATTGACCTAATCTCCAGTCTAGGTATGACAATATTTAGTTTTTCACTTTACAAAAAGAAATTTAAGGATTAAGTTTGAAGCTCCAGTAATTTTGGCAAATTTTACAAAAATCTAAAACTTTTGTGCAATAAGAATCTGATTCTTAAAAGTAAGGATCTTAAGGATTTTAAAAACAATGAAGAATTTGCATCATTTCAGTTACTTATAGTATTAAAATATATTTTTGGCAATCTTTTTGTTCCTATTTTGTCTTAAAGTTTCTGAAGACAATTTTGAAACTATCCCATTCTCCTTAAAGCTAAAAGCTCACTTTTAATTTTAAATTGTTTTATTACGAAATGTTAGAAAGGACATAGTTTCTTTCTTTCTTTTTTCTTTTCTTTTTTCTTTTTTCTTGACAGAGTCTTGCTCTGTCACCCAGGCTAGAGTGTAGTGGCATGATCTCGGCTCACTGCAATCTCAGCCTCCCAGGTTCAAACGATTCTTCTGCCTCAGCTTCCCAAGTAGCTGGGATACAGGTTTGTGCCACCACACCCAGCTAATTTTTGTATTTTTAGTAGAGATGGGGTTACACCATATTGGTCAGGCTGGTCTCAAACTCCTGACCTCGTGATCCACCCCCCTCAGCCTCCCAAAGTGCTGGGATTAGAGGTGTAAGTCACAGAGCCTGGCCAAAGGACATAGTTTCAATAGTTTAAAATATAAGACTAGAAAAATTTACCAGGAATCTTTATAACTAGGATTTTATGTTTTATTAAACAAGGGTAATACTGTGAATACTTTAAAGAAAATGTTCATATGGTGTCTAAATAAGTGTGGGAAAGCATTATCTCTTAACTTTCAAACCTGAGCATCCTAGCAAGCAAGACAGAATTGTATATAAGGAATAAACCAACAGCCTTCACTGGGCCTTGCCTGCCAAGGTGTTTCTCTAGTCAATCATTTCTAATTTTCCTTACTGTATTCAAATCTCCAACTTCCCCCATAATTCATCCTAGATCTCCCATTTTATTATCAGCACATGATCATAGCTCCTACCTAGCAAGGAAAGTTCAAGCCATGAGACAGGTACTCCAACTCCCCATACGGAATCTAGAAACCTGCTTTTATCTGTGCCCATTCTTTCCTCTTCATCACCTATAAAATAAGAAAGATGCCTCTCCTTTTATATAAGGCCAGTATCTAAACCATGCACTGGAGCCCATCCTCTGCTGTCTTACCAGAAATCGTCCCTTAGTTACTTATTTTATTCTCCCCTTGCTCCATTTTTCCATCAGTATCACAAACAGTCTCAATTCACTCTCATCTTTAAAACCTGCCTTCAATCCCCCTCTGGCTACTGACCTTCTCTTCACAGCAAAATTTCTCAAGAGCATGGTTTACATTTCCTCCTTCACTTTCATAATCACTTTCATCCTTTTCAGAAATCTGAGTTCTATTTCCAGCCACTCCTTCATATCAAACATTCAGTAATCAGTGCACTCCACATTGCTAAACCCAGTACAGTTTTCAGTTTCATCATGCTTGAGTTTTCAACAGTAATCAACAGTGAGCTGTTTTGCTCACCATTCCTTCTTGAAATATTTTCCTCCATATCTATATCTAGATATAACTTTTCCTCTATATCTATATCTAGATATAAGCTAGCTGAATGTGAGTCCAGGACTGAGATACACTCAGCCAGTGCTATTCTCCAAAGACAACTCCTCCACCAAGCTGGTATTCGAAGGCAAAAAAAAAAAAAAAAAAAAGCATTTATTTGGAGTTTTGAGTGTTTTATTTTAACCACCAGGCTCATGTATGACAGGTGTTTGTATAAGAACCATCCCCCCTTTCACCAACCAGGATAAAGTGATAACATTGTACCAAACATCTCTGCTCCCAAATTAACTCTTGCTTCAACCTAAAGCTTCCATATATTCCCTTACACAAATTCCATTTGGCATTTTCTATCATATATTTAAGCATGAAACATATAGCATCTTCACCAATTCCATAATTAATAATTAAAAACTAAAAATTATTTGATCACATGAAGATTGAGTTAGGGTGAGGCCTGATACACCTAAAGCAGTAGCATGCTGTTTTCTTTTCATGCCCTTAAATTTCATCTCTCCTAATGTTCTTTTTCCTGCAATATAAACAAACTTGTGGCCAAAGAGTATGATTTCACAGGTAATGTTTTGAGGCTTTTCAGTGTTCAAAAAAAATGGCAAGATATAAATAGGAAGTTAAACTTATTATCATGAAGTCAAATCATGCAAGTAGAACAAAGGTGAGAAAAATTATTGGAAGCTTTATCGGAAGCAAACAAAGGCATTGCGTGGGTGAAAGCCAATGAGAAAAAGGAAAGAAAAGCTCAAGTAGTCATGAGCTTATATTTTAACATAATCTTTGACTTACCAGGCATACTACTGAGTCTTTTTCTAACTAAATATCTTCAGTACACAATTTAAAAGAAGAGCCTTATCCTTTGAATAGCGGAATATGTTTCCTAACGTGTTCTGGTCTGTTGGAAGAAGGAAGACAATATGCTCATAGTTAACTATAAAAGGCAATGGAATTTTTTGGTATTAATAGATTCCGAAAGGTGATTCAAATATGGTATCAGTTATTAACATCTTTAGGCTATTATTTCATTTTCCTCTTTTTTCGGTTTTTCTTTGAGGGACAGACTTTTAAAGTATTTCAAGAAGGTATTCATTTTAATGCATCCTGCATAAAATTTAAGATAGCTATCCAATGCAAATTCATATTCTCAGTCTGCTCAGGCTACCATAACAAAGTACCATAGACTTAATGGCTTAAACAAGAGAAATTTATTTTTTCACAGTTCTGGGGGCTGGAGAGTCCAAGATTGTGGTCCAACAGGGCTCTGTTTTGGTGAGAGTTTTCTTCCTAATTTTTAGAGTTACCTTCTCACTGTGTTCTCAGATGGTGGAGAGACAGAAAGAGTGACCTTTCTTTCTCTTCTTTTAAAGCCACAGTCCTGTGAGATTAGGGTTCTACTCTTATGACCTACTTTCACCTTAATTACCTCCTAAAGACTCTATCTCCAAATACAGTTACAATCAGGGGGATAGACTTCAACATGTGAATTTTGGGGAAACATGATTTGGACCATAGCATTAATTAATCAATTAAGTATGCTTAAATTATCTTTACTATTATACAATATTATTTTCTACGGATATTTCTTGATCCAAGTAAAAATTTGGTAAGTAAATTAGTATCTTAATTGAAAAAGATAAAGACTGGAATTGTGCAGTCTTGCTGTTGATCACCAAGATTGAGAATCAGGTGTTAGTAATTTTTTTAAGTCTGAAAGATTTGTTCCTGAATGTTTGAGGCCATGATCATTAGTTAACAGGTCATTGATAATATACTTATAAGGTGTTCACACAAAAAAAGTGAATGTCAAAATATACTTTCCTTTACTGTGTTTTTAATTCAAGGTGTAAATCTCTATGTCATAACAAAAACCCTATTGAGTTTATCAGGATTTTACCATAACAACTTGAGTTAGTACTCTCCACCGTGAAGTCCGTTGGGATTATGGAGGTTCCAGCCATCATTAAAGCCCCAGAGTCAAGTAATGAACTAGCAGAAAGCATATTATGAAATTATTTTGTCAAATTCACTATAAAACAAGACCAATAAAAAAAGAATTTATGCTCCTTTTCTGACTGCTTACTTTGAATTTTACTAATTCTCCTTTTGAGTCTTGCAACTAGGACTGATCAATCGTTAATAATCTTTGATAATCTTTAAATATTTTCTAAAATATTTAAAACTAAGAGCAACTATTTTTCCGGCTTTGGTATCTATTTTCTGGAAGTATCAGACACCAGTAAATAATAAACCTGGCCTTTTTGTCTTCTATGTTGCAATCCCTGAACAAATTCATAAAGCAAACTGGAGTTCCCCATGAGAAAATAATTTCTGTGGCATATTTGAAGATGCAGGTGAAAAAGCTAGAAACCCATTGTAAGTGTCTCATTCCATTTGTGCTACTGTAACAACATACCTGAAACTGGGTAATTTATTTTTTTAAAAAACCTGAAATATATTTTTTACAGTTCTAGAGGCTGGAAAATCGAAGATCGCGGCACAATATCTGGCGTTTGGTTGTAGGTCTTTCTGCATCCTCACATGGTGGAAGGCAGAAGGGCAAAAAAGGGAATGGATGCTATAAACTCATTTGGTAGAAGAGCAGAAGAGAAGAAACCCACATCACAGTCTTTTTTATAATGTCATTCATCAAGTTATGAGGACAAAGTCCCTCATGGCTCAAATATCTCCCAAAAGACCCCACCTCCTAACACTGTTGCATTAGTGGTTAGGTTTTCAACACATAAGTTTGGGAGGGAACATATTCAGATTACAGCACTGGGACATCCAATATGAAAGTACAAATATTTTACCAGTTAAGAATACAGTCTTCACTGAGGACCTAAGCAAGTAAAAGTTAAATTTTAAGCATTATTTATAAAAACATTATTTGTTATTTTAAAAATCTGCTGTTGATTGTCTACAAAAAATGAAGAGCAAGTATGAAATGTTTAATCAAATCCCACAGTTGACAAGCCAAATAGAATTCTTTCTGGTGTTCAAACATATTTTTTGAAAATAATAGCAGAAAAATTTACCATATTTGATTTAATTTTTAATTTTCCTGCAATCACACTTCTTCTGAGGGTACATTAAGAAGTACTGTCACTTTCAAATAGAGGGGGAAGTAAAACAGCTTGGAAGATCAGTCCTGTCTAATTAGTATAGCAGTCTCAACCATCTGACAGAGAATGGCCAATAGGAATAGTAAAAAAAGGAAAGACATGGAAAAAGTCAGAAAGTCAAAACTATCTTCTTAGAAAGAAATCCAGTGCCAATCTGTTATTTTACCATAGATGGGTTGAGTATATCTTCCATGAAATCGCTTCAGTTGGTTTTGTTTGCCCACATGTGTATAGTCCACACTGTGCTACTGAGCACCTTCTCCTAAACCCATAGCCTCCTCCTGACATTCATCTATCCCAGGAATTCCCTTTTCCTTCTCCCTTTCTGGATAGTGACCCTGTGCTGCTGTCTCTGGAAGTCTACTGCTCTGAGGGACATCCTCCCAGGCAATCCTGTCCAATTGCCACCCAATAAAGCTTGTAGTTACATAACTTCCATCTCATGGTCCTGTCTTTTCCTTGACTTGCAGCCAGAATGCTCAAATTCATCAGTCTCCTTAAGTACATCATGGATTAACGACAATTTGAGAAATGAAATTATGGTTATATCTGGCTCACCAATAAAAGAAAGAAAAAGGCAATGTAAAAACCAGTTGGTAATATATGTGATCTATTAAATTATAAATCCATATTTAATAGATCAGAAATGAAAAAATAAAAGCATTAATATAGCTGGTTAATTTGATCTTAATCAATTAAGAAACAAATGCAGGAGAATAGACAATATGATGACTATATTTATTTTAGTACAAATTTTTTAAAATCTGAGATTTCTATTTCCTTGTGATAAAATAGCAAACAATAAGAAAATTATGCAGATGGCAAACCTGTCCTGTGAAGGTTCATGTTGTAAATATCTTAGGCTTTTCAAGCTGCATAGTCACCTCCTTGGCTTCTTTCTCCTCCTCCCCTTCTTCTTTCATCTTGTTTTTCTTTTCTTTTTTTTTTTTATTATACTTTAAGGTCCAGGGTACATGTGCCCAACGTGCAGGTTTGTTACATATATATAAATGTCCCATGTTGGTGTGCTGCACCCATTAACTCGTCATTTACATTAGGTATATCTCCTAATGCTTCCCCCCACCTTCACCCAACCCCATGACAGGCCCTGGTGCGTGATGTTCCCCTTTCTGTGTCCAAGTGTTCTCACTGTTCAGTTCTCACCTATGAGTGAGAACATGTGGTGTTTAGTTTTTTGTTCTTGCGATAGTTTGCTGAGAATGATGGTTTCCAGCTTCATCCATGTCCCTACAAAGGACATGAACTCATTCTTTTTTATGGCTGTATAGTATTCCATGGTGTGTATGTGCCACATTTTCTTAATCCAGTCTACCATTGATGGACATTTGGGTTGGTTCCAAGTCTTTGCTATTGTTAATAGTGCCGCAGTAAACATAGGTGTGCATGTGTCTTTATAGCAGCATGATTTATAATCCTTTGGGTATATACCCAGTAATGGTATTGCTGGGTCAAATGGTATTTCTAGTTTTAGATCCTTAAGGAATCACCACACTGTCTTCCACAATGGTTGAACTAGTTTACAGTCCCACCAACAGTGTAAAAGTGTTCCTATTTCTCCACATCCTCTCCAGCACCTGTTGTTTCCTGACTTTTTAATGATTGCCATTCTAACTGGTGTGAGATGGTATCTCATTGTGGTTTTGATTTGCATTTCTCTGATGGCCAGTCATGATGAGGATTTTTTCATTTGTCTGTTGGCTGCATAAATGTCTTCTTTTGAGAAGTGTCTGTTCATATCCTTCGCCCACTTTTTGATGAAGTTGTTTGTTTTTTTCTTGCAAATTTGTTTGAGTTCTTTGTAGATTCTGGATATTAGCCCTTTGTCAGATGAGTAGATTGCAAAAATTTTCTCCCATTCTGTAGGTTGCTTGTTCACTCTGATGGTAGTTTCTTTTGCTGTGCAGAAGCTCTTTAGTTTAATTAGATCCCATTTGTCAATTATGGCTTTTGTTGCCATTGCTTTTGGTGTTTTAGACATGAAGTTCTTGCCCATGCTTATGTCCTGAATGGTATTGCCTAGGTTTTCTTCTAGGGTTTTTATGGTTTTAGGTCTAACATTTAAGTCTTTAATCTCTTTAATCCATCTTGAATTAATTTTTGTATAAGGTGTAAGGAAGGGATCCAGTTTCAGCTTTCTACACAAGGCTAGCCAGTTTTTCCAGCAACATTCGTTGAATAGGGAATCCTTTCCCCATTTCTTGTTTTTGTCAGGTTTGTCAAAGATCAGATAGTTGTAATGTGTGGTATTATTTCTGAGGGCTCTGTTCTGTTCCATTGGTCTATAGCTCTGTTTTGGTACCAGTACCATGCTGCTTTGGTTACTGTAGGCTTGTAGTGTAGTTTGAAGTCAGGTAGCGTGATGCCTCCAGCTTTGTTCTTTTGGCTTAGGATTGTCTTAGCAATGCGGCCTCTTTTTTGGTTCCATATGAACTTTAAAGTAGTTTTTTCCAATTCTGTGAAGAAAGTCATTGGTAGCTTGATGGGGATGGCACTGAATCTATAAATTACCTTGGGCAGTATAGTCATTTTCACAGTATTGATTCTTCCTATCCATAAGCATGGAATGTTCTTCCATTTCTTTGTATCCTCTTTAATTTCGTTGAGCAGTGGTTTGCAGTTCTCCTTGAAGAGGTCCTTCATATCCCTTGTAAGTTGGATTCCTAGGTATTTTATTCTCTTTGAAGCAATTGTGAATGGGAGTTCACTCATGATTTGGCTCTCTGTTTGTCAGTTATTGGTGTATAAGAATGCTTGTGATTTTTGTACATTGATTTTGTATCCTGAGACTTTGCTGAAGTTGCCTATCAGCTTAAGGAGATTTGGGGCTGAGACGATGGGGTTTTCTAAATATAGAATCATGTCATCTGCAAACAGGGACAATTTGACTCCCTCTTTTCCTAATTGAATATCCTTTATTTCTTTCTCCTGCCTGATTGCCCTGGCCAGAACTTCCAACACTATGTTGAATAGGAGTGGTGAGAGAGGGCATCCCTGTCTCGTGCCAGTTTTCAAAGGGAATGCTACCAGCTTTTGCCCATTCAGTATGATATTGGCTGTGGGTTTGTCATAAATAGCTCTTATTATTTTGAGATACGTCCCATCAATACCTAATTTATTGAGAGTTTTTAGCATGAAGGGCTGTTGAATTTTGTCAAAGGCCTTTTCTGCATGTATTGAGATAATCATGTGGTTTTTGTCTTTGGTTCTGTTTATATGCTGGATTATGTTTATTGATTTGCGTATGTTGAACCAGCCTTGCATCCCAGGGATGAAGCTCACTTGATCATGGTGGATAAGCTTTTTGATGTGCTGCTGGATTTGGTTTGCCAGTATCTTATTGAGGACTTTTGGGTTGATGTTCATCAGGGATATTGGTCTAAAATTCTCTTTTTTTGTTGTGTCCCTGCCAGGCTTTGATATCAGGATGATGCTGGCCTCATAAAATGAGTTGGGGAGGATTCCCTCTTTTTCTATTGATTGGAATAGTTTCAGAAGGAATGGTACCAGATCCTCTTTGTATCTCTGGTAGAATTCGGCTGTGAATCTGTCTGGTCCTGGATTTTTTTTGGTTGGTAGGCTATTAATTATTGCCTGACTTTCAGAGCCTATTATTGGTCTATTCAGAGATTCCACTTCTTCCTGGTTTAGTCTTGGGAGGGTGTATGTGTCCAGGAATTTATCCATTTCTTCTAGATTTTCTAGTTTTTTTTGCCTAGAGGTTTTTATAGTATTCTCTGATGGTAGTTTGTATTTCTGTGGGATCGGTGGTGATATCCCCTTTATCATTTTTTATTGCGTCTATTTGATTCTTCTCTCTTTTCTTCTTTATTAGTCTTGCTAGCGGTCTATCAATTTTGTTGATCTTTTCAAAAAACCAGCTCCTGGATTCATTGATTTTTTGAAGGGTTTTTTGTGTCTCTATCTCCTTCAGTTCTGCTCTGATCTTAGTTATTTCTTGCCTTCTGCTAGCTTTTGAATGTGTTTGCTCTTGCTTCTCTAGTTCTTTTAATTGAGATGTTAGGGTGTCAATTTTACATCTATCCTGCTTTCTCTTGTGGGCATTTATTGCAATAATTTTCCCTCTACACATTGCTTTAAATGTGTCCCAGAGATTCTGGTATGTTGCATCTTTGTTCTCATTGGTTTCAAAGAAGATCTTTATTTCTGCCTTCATTTCGTTATGTACCCAGTAGTCATTCAGGAGCAGGTTGTTCAGTTTCCATGTAGTTGAGCGGTTTTGAGTGAGTTTCTTAATCCTGAATTCTAGTTTGATTGCACTGTGGTCTGAGAGACAGTTTGTTATAATTTCTGTTTTTTACATTTGCTGAGGAGTGCTTTACTTCCAACTATGTGGTCAATTTTGGAATAAGTGTGATGTGGTGCTAAGAAGAATGTATATTCTGTTGATTTGGGGTGGAGAGTTCTGTAGATGTCTATTAGGTGCACTTTGTGCAGAGCTGAGTTCAATTACTGGATACCCTTGTTAACTTTCTGTCTCGTTGATCTGTCTTATGTTGATAGTGGGGTGTTAAAGTCTCCCATTATTATTGTGTGGGAGTCTAAGTCTCTTTGTAGGTCTCTAAGGACTTGCTTTATGAATCTGGGTGCTCCTGTATTGGGTGCATATATATTTAGGATAGTTAGGTCTTCTTGTTGAATTGATCCCTTTGCCATTATGTAATGGCCTTCTTTGTCTCTTTTGATCTTTGTTGGTTTAAAATCTGTTTTATCAGAGACTAGGATTGCAATCCTGCCTTTTTTTGTTTTCCATTTGCTTGGTAGATCTTCCTCCATCCCGTTATTTTGAGCCTATGTGTGTTCACCTTTTCTTCCTTAGCTAACCTCTAAAAATGTAAAAGGCATTCTTAGCTCACTGGTCACACAAAAACAGGCCACAGACTAAATGCAGCTATTACTGTAGTTTGACAACCTCTGAAACAGATAAACAAAATAAGGATAGTGTCTTTATGATTTTTCTTTTTTTTTATTTTTTTATTTTTTTATTTTTATTTATTTTTTTTTATTATACTTTAAGTTTTAGGGTACATGTGCACATTGTGCAGGTTAGTTACATATGTATACATGTGCCATGCTGGTGCGCTGCACCCACTAACTCGTCATCTAGCATTAGGTGTATCTCCCAATGCTATCCCTCCCCCCTCCCCCCACCCCACAACAGTCCCCAGAGTGTGATATTCCCCTTCCTGTGTCCATGTGATCTCATTGTTCAATTCCCACCTATGAGTGAGAATATGCGGTGTTTGGTTTTTTGTTCTTGCGATAGTTTACTGAGAATGATGGTTTCCAATTTCATCCATGTCCCTACAAAGGACATGAACTCATCATTTTTTATGGCTGCATAGTATTCCATGGTGTATATGTGCCACATTTTCTTAATCCAGTCTATCATTGTTGGACATTTGGGTTGGTTCCAAGTCTTTGCTATTGTGAATAATGCCGCAATAAACATACGTGTGCATGTGTCTTTATAGCAGCATGATTTATAGTCCTTTGGGTATATACCCAGTAATGGGATGGCTGGGTCAAATGGTATTTCTAGTTCTAGATCCCTGAGGAATTGCCACACTGACTTCCACAATGGTTGAACTAGTTTACAGTCCCACCAACAGTGTAAAAGTGTTCCTATTTCTCCACATCCTCTCCAGCACCTGTTGTTTCCTGACTTTTTAATGATTGCCATTCTAACTGGTGTGAGATGATATCTCATAGTGGTTTTGATTTGCATTTCTCTGATGGCCAGCGATGATTTTTCAATATATTACAAGCTCACTACTCATTTTCTATTTTCATGCCTTTGAATTTGCTGTTTTCTTCACCTGAATTGCCTTACCCTCTTCCGTGGCTAGTTCAAGTCACAATTGCTTTAAAACAAAATTTACATTTTACTTCCTCCAAGACACTTATCTAACAGAAAGTGAAACTAATATTTCTGTTATGAATATAAGTATAGAAGTCTATGAATACCAGATAATTTACTATCTGCAAACAGAACTCCAGGAACCAATATTCATTTGCCTCTTGTACAACTTCACTATGGGTTTTTATTGATAATGTTTCAGCATTATTATTTTAAGGACATGCTTACTACTTTTTAAGTCTTAACTTATGTGAACAATATAAACCATATTGCATTGTTTTCCTGTTAATATAAATTCTACTAAGTTAATACATTTGTTCTGTTATCTGGCTGCCTTGAAACAACTATACACTCAGGGTGATTCTGCATCAGCTTAATATACAAAAAGAAAAAAAAAAACAAGAGAATGTTGCTCCTATCCTAACAACAAGAAAAAGTCAAATAATCTATAAAATTATACCTATTCTTTAGCCCATAGGAAAGCTGAGTTTGTAAGGCAAACAAATGAACTGAATTCCAAAAAATGACAAGCCCTCTGAGGAGAAACAGAACACATACCTTTGCCAAGGCATGGGAGGAAGAGGTGATCAACACAGGAGTAGGTAAAAGTAAATCACATTAAATTTTGACAAAATTTTAAAGGCTGATATTGACTAGCATATCAGTTCAGAAAAGCTGAAAGTCCTAGAAATAAGAGAAGTTTGCACTCACTCACAAGCTTTTTTCCATGAGCCAATTTCATAAAAATTTAAGGTCTACAGAGGAGACTGGGAAGAGCTCCCTTAGTTACACAGGTATGCAAGCGGTAATCAGCTACCCCTGAGGAACAGGTAGAAAACTTCCATGTACTTTCTCAGACCCTTCAATTATAAAAAGAAAAGGCATTAAGTTGCTGGAGTAGAAGCAGGAGGTGATACTGCCCCTAGAGTCCAGGCAAAACTCCTATGATTCTGGCAGAGGAGTAGAAGCATAACCCAGCTGCCTCTGGAGAATAAATAAGAATCCCTCCTGTTTTCAGAACATAAGCATATAGTCACTGTTTCTGGTGGATGAGTATAAAGGGAAGAAGCAAAATCTTCCTACTCCTGAAAGAGGGGCAGGTAACCTCTTGGATTCAAGATCTTACACAGATAGAAAGCAGAGGTCTATTACCAGTAGGGTAAATGCAGAAAGCACTCTCCTATCCACTATCCTCCAAAGATACAAGGTAGGGTTTAGCTGACATGAGAAAAAAGGCCAGGTCTATGAAAACTCCACAACCATGTCCCAGGAGCAGAGAACACACTTGAAAATGAAACTATACCAAGATAATAAAGGATCCTCTTTCTCTAACATGAGTGACACAGAGGAGAAACCTATGTGTGGGGAGGGGTAAGAACATGAAGAGAGATCCGCTCCATGGTGCAGGTGTATAGGAACTGCTGAAAGCTGGAGGTGGAGCAGAAGCAATGAGAAAACCCTCCAACACTCCAGGCCTCACCCCCAGCGCAGGATAACATCCCACCACTACAGGAATTTAAAGGGAGTGATGTAATACAGGTTAAAATAGCAACAACCAAACCCATCTCAAATACTGACAAGATTGACACAATTGTCCATACTAATAAACTGACAAACGAGATGTGCTGATTTCTGAAAGTAAATAGATTTTCCCTCAGACTCTAGTGTTGTTCTATACACAATATCTGGCATTCAGTCAAAAATTACAAGACACACAAAAAAGCAAAGAAAAATCTCATTGTCAAAAGATAAACCAATCAATATCAGACTCAGAGGTGATCCATATGTTAGCTCTATCAGACAACAACTTTACAATAACTCTAACTAGCATGTTACCAGGTCTTGTAGAAAAAGTGGGCAAGAACAGGCAGAAAATTTCAGTAGGCATGTCAAATCTATAAAACAAGTGTCAAATAAAAATGCTAGAAATAAAAACAGCACTACGTCAGAGGCGAAGAATTCCTTTGGTATTCTTATCAACACACCTAACCAAGCTGAGGGAAAAAAATCAGTAAACTTGAAGATAGATTAGTATAAATTGTATAAATTATCCAACCCAATACAGAAAGAGCAAAAGAAAGCAGATAGAACAACCAAGAGGTGAAAGACAGTATCAAATGCACTAATATACATGGAATTTGAGTCCCAGAAGAAGAATAAAGAGAAAACCGTATATAAGAAATATTTGAAGACAACGAGTACTACATAGAGAAACAAAGAATTATAGCCCACTTCTCATCAATATCTATACACATCAAAAGATGTCAATTTCAAAGTAATAATAGGGTAAAAAAGTCTCTTCAGAAGTCTATGCCCAGTTTAAAAAAAAAAAAAACTTTTAAAAGTTAAAGTAAAATACATTTTTTTTTGCAAACAAAAACTGAGAGAATTTATTGCCAGCAGATCTGCACTATAAGAAATGTAAAAGGAATGTGTTCAGTCGGTAGGAGCATAGTACAAGAAAGAAATTTAAATTTACATAGGAAAATGAAGAGTGCCAGAAATGGTTAAAAAAGGGGGTAAATACAAAAGATTTTTCTTGTTATTATTAATTACTTTAAAAAGATAAACTGCTGTCAAAATCAAAAATAGTGATAATGTATTGTAAGGCTCATATATATGTAAAAGTAAAATGCATGACAACGATAGCATAAATAATGAAATGGAGGAAGTGGAATAAATATATTTGAAGTTTATGATAAATTAAGATGTACATGGCAAATTCTAGACCAACCATTAAAAAAAGATGTAGAACGAATAAGGTAATGGAGGAAGTAAAATGAAATACACATAATTGAGTAGTCAAAAAATGAGCAGTTAAAGAAGGACAAGAGAAACAAACTGATGGGACAACAGAGAACAAATAGCAAAATTGTAGATATATAACAATTATATTATTAAACTAATAATTACATTAAATGCAAATGGTCTAAATCTTTCAATTAAAAGGCAAGATTGTCAGGTTAGAAGAAAAATAGCCAACTATATATTATCTACAATAAATCTCTTTGAATATAGAGATAAATAAGTGAGAAGTAAAAAGAAGGTAAAGATATATCATGTAGCACTAATCAAAAAAATGTTGGAATGATTATACTCTAAAAGTAAACCAGAATGAAAAATATTGTCGGAGAAAAGAAAGAGAATACATAGTAATATAGAGCTCAGTTCATCAAGAATACATATTAATTTTAATATACATCCAACAACTGAGCTCTAAAATATAAAATTAAAAATTGGTAAAATTTTTAGAAGAAAAAGACAAATTTATAGTTGAACATCAACACTTGTCTTTGAATCATTGTTAAAGAGAGATATCAATAAGATATAGAAAACTGAAACAACATAATCAATCAACTCGACCTACTTGACATTTATACAACACTCCATCTAAAAACAGAACATACAATATTTTCAAATGGGCATGAAACATCCACAAATGGACATAAAGCAAAACAAACTTCAACAATTTGAAGTCATTTAGGTCATGCAAATGATGTTTTATTATCACAGTGGAATTAAACTAGAATCAATAGCAAAAAGATATTATAAATTACACAAGTGTTTCAATTTAAATCATGTTTCTAGTAACCATGGATCAATAAAAAAATCATAAAAGGAATTATATTTTTCCTTGAGTAAAAAAGAAAACAATATATCAAAATCGGTGAAATGTAGCTAAATCAAGGCTTAGAGGGAATTGTCTAGCATTAAATAATTAATTAGAAAAGAATAAAGGTCTCAAATCAGTGTTCTAAGCTTCCACCTGAAGAAGCTAAAATAGAAGACCAAATTAAACCCAAATTAGACAGAAGAAATAATGAAACAACACAAGATATATTTATAGGTTACCTATAGCAATGTACGGTGGAATTTGGTGCAAATTATTTATTTTATTCTCAAATATAAATTTTCCTTAAAACAGTCACCAAATTTTTGAGAAGCAAAGTAATATTGATGGGCATTTTTATAATGAAACCAAATTCATAAAATGGTAAACTTTCTAATATGATTCATCTTTATGGAGATGAAAGTTTGTCTTAAAGATTGCCTAGTCAACTTAGCATACAAGGTTAAAAATTGCTCATTTCCTCTTGGAAAATAAACCTTTGTAACACTTTCATAATATTTCAAATAATCCATGATTTTTTACACATAGATTACTTTTAGAATCTGACTTCTTCCAAAGAAAAACGAAAGCTGCCCAATATTAAACCACTCATGTACTAGATTCTAAAATCTATGAAGCATGGGGCCATTTGGCAACTAGGAAGTAAATTATAATGAAAATCTTCAAACACTGCCAGGTGCAGTGGCTCATGCCTGAAATCTCAGCACTTTGGGAGGCTGAGGAGGGCAGATCACTTGAGGCCAGGAATTTGAGACCAACCTGGCCAAAATGGCAAAACTTCGTCTCTACTAAAAATACAAAAATTAGCCAGGCATAGTTTCTCATGGCTGTAGTCCCAGCTACTAATATTTTTATTCTGGGATTTTTATTACTTGACACATTAATAAACATAGTTGTAAGAATCTCATTCTCAATTCAGTGTGCATCCATGATGCAGGTATACACACTCTACTTTTTATTATTAATACAAATAATGGGCTTTATTACAAGTCAACATTTGTTAAACTTTGCTTATAAACAAGATGATTCATCGTTAAGAGTCTGTACCTGCGAAAGCTTCTAAAACAGTAAACTTCAGGAGGTGGAAAAGAGAAAACAGAAGACACATTAATCCAACCTTTCCGTTGAGTGCTGTGTTCACTGAAAATTAAAACTAGATACTTAATAAAAGTCTCCTCCTGAAAAAAGCAACAAAAAGAGATGCATAATGATTAAATTAACTAAGGAATGACCAAAACAAAGTGCAGAAATCAAAGAATTTGAATTAAAAAGTATATTTGTGAGGAATACTAAATTAGAAATGATTACAATTTTACTGTTGTTACTGATTCAATCCAAATCCAACTCTTAAAATGCCACAGTTACTTCTGTTTCCAAGAAAGACAGTGTAGACGATTTTCATACTGACAAGCTTGAATCTAGTATTATAATAGCCAAATCTAATATTATCATAGGTAAAGCCACAAAAACACTAATGTTAGGTAAACCAGATAAACATTCTGCATTATCTCTTATTTGTTCCTGTGTATGGGGCACCAAACTAAGGTCCTCTTGATGGAAATATTATGTTGTACTTACTCAAAAGCAATACATGAAAAGGTAATATATTTCTCTTTTATGGCATGGTTTTCACATAACTTTACATGTATTTAACAAATATTAAATGTCTATAAATAACTTACTAAGTACCAACCCAGTCAAACATTTATAAATGTTAATTCATCTTCTGGCCTAAAATATTTTCGTTCTCTTATTATAATTAATTTAAAAGTTGACACTCTTGGTTTTTAGTTCTGTTCCTGTTTTGTAAATCTTAGGACAGCCCATTGTCGAAAACAATAAAACTCTGATCTGACAGGAAAATGAACTTGAGTGCATTTGCAGGACATTCAAGAAGTCAGCTTGACTAAAACAGATTAAATTAAAAAGAATTTATTATGTGATGGAAGTTCAGAGACAGGAGTGCTAAGAAGTGAATGATTAATAAAGTTAAATGCAGGAAAGAAACCAAAGAGAATAAAGTAACAAAGGTTGTTACTGGATCTAAAATTTTCTTATGAAGAATATGCATGAGAAAATTTCCTAAGACAGAAAACCACTTGAAAAGATGGTCATTTATTTGATCTGTGAAGGTAAGTCATAGTTAATACTTATCAAACTGAGTGATTTACTATGACAGCCTCATCCCATTGTCCAGTTGTTCCTCTGAATCAAGCGTGTCCCTTTTTTTTAAAAAAAAAGCAGTTTAATAATTTTTTAAATTTTACTTTCAGATGCATCTTTTTGGAATTAAGATCAGTTGAATACAGATATAAATATCCTATTATATTCACTGTGGTTGGTGAAAAAGTAGTTGCGATTTTAAAAGCAATGGCAAAAACTGCAACTACTTTTGCACCAACCCAATAGTATGGCAATTTCCTAATTTCTAATTCGATTTTTCTTGCTATAGCTTAAGCAATTTTTTATTATGATCCATTTTTCTGAAATTATTCTGACTGATATTTATATTTTTAATAAAAGTAGCTGATTTTATCTAATTATATAAAGAATATTTTCCCGAGAAAAATTTCAAAAAAAAATAAAATTATTTAAAAAGTAAAAGTCACCTGAATTTCACACCCTGTTATTAATGTTTTAGTGTCTCTCTCTCTCTCTCTCTCATGCATTTCTTTAACATTTTTCAATTTTGTTTAATAATTGCTTGGAGTTGTCATTTATATGGATCTGGATATTAAATATTGTGTCTGTAGTAGAATTCACTACATGGTTAACACAATATGATGTTCATGTCAATCTTCTACGTTTAAAAAAAGGCAGCTGGTCATCTAGTTGTGACTCCTTCCATATCTGTTCATGTGACTAGAACTGCAGTAGCATCCAAGAGTCATTTCCTGCTGTATATGTAATATCTGTAATCATTTAAGGGTTCTAGGTAACAGTTTTCTGCTTCATATCAGGTGATGGTTACTCATAGGAGAGTGAAAAAAGTGAAGGAGTCTTCTGGTGGTAGAGTAAGACAATAATATATTTTGTAGAACTAAACATACTGAGTCATATGATCATGTGATCATGTTCGAGATTTTCTGTGGGTTATACCTAACAATATATTTTGTTCATTTATCCAACACATATTTAATGTCTACTTTAAAAACAAAACAAAATTTTGCTGCTCAATGGGTAAAATAATCTCAAAATATTATAGGTAACTCAAAAATCTATATGCATTGAGGAATTGTCCAGAATAAAGGTTCATCTCCCTTCAAACTGTTGCCCAAATAATAAGCCATGACCTAGTATGATGTCATATTTATGTATACATGATTAGATTACCTAAGAAACTAATCAATTATTGCTTAATAAATGAAGGTTTTTATTCTATTAAAGGTAAAAGTGATAGAGAAAAAGAAAAATTGACATCTATTGGGCACTTCTACATAGTTTATCTCACTTAACCCTCAGTACTACCTTCCCAGAGAAGTAGTAGAGCTCTCATTTTTATAAATAAGAAAACAAAGAAAATAAGTATTTGACCAAAGGCACACAACTAAGTCTATGACAAAAGAAAGATTTAAACCCACATCCATATGACACGAAGCCACATATTTCTATTATTCCATATAGGTTCGCAGATGAAAAAAATGTATATTAAGCATGTTAGAAACTCTTCCTTTAGTCTAATGACAAGGTTCTACAGACTGCTATGCTGTAATGTGTAAGAGTAATGAAAAGCTATTTTGGTGTTTTGATGACTCCCAAGGATTGGATATATCAGCCAAGGGGAAGTCAGTAGATCTTTAAAGTAACTTAAGTAATTATATCAACTACATAAACACCTTGTAAAATCATTTTTCAAAGTTAATAAAGAAGTTCTGCTTTCTATTTGGAAGTTTTAAATAGCTAAAGGCAATGTCATAAATACAGAAGTTAAATCTATATTTTGTAAAAAGTAAAAAAGCTAAAAGCTTTGTGGCTTTTATTGACTATTTCTACTCACTAGGGGAAGAAAAGTTAAAAATTATGTAGAAAGTGTCAATACCTTTATTAAAGACTTGTAACATGTCAGCAATTTTGGCTTTATCTCATTGAATCTTCACAAAAATCCTCTTCTATATGAAGAAATAAAAGTTTAAAGTAGATACCACACTCCAGTGCCCACAGGCTGAACCCAGCCAAAGAGGTATTGTTTTAAATATTTTAATTACTTGCCAACATTTAAAAACTAGGGCATTGAAGACAGAAATGCATATATCTACCTACTCTTGAAAGATTTAACATTGAGCATGAAAAAAATACTTCAGATCACCAAATCCTTGACCTGCCAACTTCACTCATTTCACTTTTAACAAATCACTGTAGGTATTTAAGTTTATGATCCCTGGCTTAATTTATGGTCCAAGGTTATATTGGTAGGAAGTGAGTGACAAGGTTGAAATATTAAGCCACATCTGCTTCTGTCCAAGGGTGATGCTCTCGTTTACAGGTTTCTGTAAGGTCATAATGTACAGAGAAGATTTACATTGAAATTTTCCATAAATTATTCTTATCTCTCTGCTGTCTTTTAGGAATCACTGTTGTATGCAACATTTTCCTAAATACCAAATGTTTTATCTCAACCATCTTGATTTTCAGCTGAATTATTCACTTTTCCCATATATTGTGTATAAACTCAAGTCAAAATAAAAGTGGAAAATCATAAGTTAACATCAATAATTTTCTACATCATTTAGGTGTGTCATAATAATTCTAAGAAATGTTCAGGTAACACTGAAAAGCCTTTTTTAATTTCAGTGAAAATAGCAAATAATCTTTGCACACAGATTTCCCTCTTATATCAGTATAATGAACCAAATCCTTATAGTGCTTAAAATTTGGGTTAAAATTGACTTCATTTGCTGGGTCTTCCCCAAGCACCTTTAAGATTTAAGAGAACTTCCAAAGACACCACAGATAATATCTAAGTAACTGACATCATAGAGGAATGACATAATATGTATATATTTAACACTGAATGTATGGGCGTAAATGCAAAGAATACGATTTTCTTTTTTCTCTTTCTTTCTTTCTTTCGTTCGTTCTTTCTTTCTTTCTCTTTCTTCCTTCCTTCCCTTCCTCCCTCCCTCCCTTCTTCCTTCCTTCCTTCCTTTCTTTTCCATTTTTTTTTTCCTTGACGGCATCTAGCTCTGTCTCCAGGCTGGAGTGCAGTGGCGCGATCTCGGCCCACTGCAACCTCCGACTCCTGGGTTCAAGCAATTCTCCTGCCTCAGCCTCCCGAGTAGCTGGGATTACAGGCACGCACTGCCATGCCCAGCTAATTTTTGTATTTTTAGTACAGACGGGGTTTTACCATGTTGGCCAGGCTGGTCTCGATCTCCTGACCTCGTGATCCACCCGCCTAGGCCTCTCAAAGTGTTGGGATTACAGGCGTGAGCCTTCGCTCCTGGCCAAGGGTATGATTTTCATACAATCATAGGTACAGAGATATGCCCTTCAGCTTAAAGAGGGTAGCTTTGTCAAGATGGGAAGCTTAAAGAAATGCACATCAAATAACCTATTAACAGCATTATTACTGAAGAACTTTCAAAGAACTGACCTCATTATGAGCCACAGCATTTTTTTAAGACATCTGCAAACAAAGTTGTTTTGGCTACTATTTAAATATAGATGATCCAAGAAAACAAACGAAAAAGTTACTTTGTTTGGCATTAAGCGGTCTATAACCCCTATGAGCACACTGTTATTAAAATAAACCCCAGATGGCTGGCTTTGCATTTTTGTATTTTTATGGTGGCAAACATATCATCTTGTACTTCAATATATTAAAACCATCTTATTGCTAAGAAAAGCTACTAGTTTACAAAACAAATAAAATATAATCAAATAACATTGTCATGAAAAGTAATCAAAAAAATAGTTACTCTTGACTTCACTGAGAGGCAAACCTCACCATGTTGAAATATAATTGTATGCAGTAAGTAGTAATATTGCCCTCTTAAATATGTTTTAGAAAATCAAAGGTTGGGGTTTAGTAAAATATCTCCATAGTAAAATTATGTTAACATTTTAAAAATTATTTCAGGAAACAACATAAGACCAGAAATTTTTAATATACTCCATCATAAAAGTTTTACTTTAAGAAGATTTCACCAAAATTTCATTAGTCTCATCCAACAAAGTTAAAACATCACTAATTATCAGAGAAATTGAAATTAAAATTAAACCACAACAAGACATCATTTTACATCAGTCAGAATGGCTACTATTAACAAGTCAAAAACAATAGATGTTGGCATGGATGTGGAGAAAAGGAAACACTCATACAATTGGTGGGAATGTAAATTAGTTCAACCTCTGTGGAAAACAATATGATGCAATCTCACTACTGAGTATATACCTAAAGGAAAAGAAATCATTATTTTAAAAAAGACACCTGCACTTATATGTTCATCACAGCAATATTCATATGGCAAAGTCATGGAACCAACTGAAGTGTCCATCAGTGATTGACTGGATAAAGAAAATGTGGTACATTTATAGCATGGAATGCTGTGGTATATTCCCTGCTGTGTATGTACCACATTTAAAAAACTATAAAAAAGAATAAATAATATTATTTGCAGCAACATGGAAGCATCCAGAGGCCATTATCCTAAGTGAACTAACTCAGAAATAGAAAATCAAATACTGTATGTTCTTACTTATAACTGGGAGCTAAACAATGGGTACACATGGATGTAAAGTTGTAAATAAAAGGCACTGTTTAGTCCAAAAGCAGGGAGGGTAAAAGATGGGGTGAGAGTTGAAAAACTATCCATCAGGTACAATGTTTACTATTTGGGTAATGAGTACACTAGAAGCCCAATCCCTACAATATACTCATGTAACAAACATACACATATACCTACTGAATCTAAAATAAAGTTTCATTTTAAAAAATGTATGGATTTTTTAAAATAATATTTTGAGTAAGATCACATCAATTAGAGTTGAATGTACCCTAAATCTTTCTGAATGCTCTACACATCCAGAATCATGAGTGTCTTCATAACTAAAGTAGAAGCTTCTTTAATTTCCTGAACCTTTATTTCCTGTATGTAGCCCTTCACCTGCATATTTTTCAACAGAGTCTACCTATAGTAATGAAAAGTTGTATTAAAAAAATGAGCTGAGATATGTCAGAAAGATGACGAAATTATCCCTATCCTATCCTACTCCTATCCCCCCCCCAACACCACAAATTCTGCATGCATCTACAGACAAAAGTCTCTCTGAAGAAGCCTCAGAATTCAAGTAGGAAATTTTGAAACCACAGTGGAGCCTCAGACCTAGGAATGCACTTTTGAGAGTACAGGCCAGCATCCAGGTACCAGACTCACCAGCTGTGTTTTGGTTTCAATCCCAGAAACAGCCCCATTCCCCAAACAGCTTGATTACAGCCCCACCTGGTCTTGATCCTGCAACCAAAATGATACATCAAGAGGTCCAGGAGAAATAGTACTCACTAGTGCCTCAGCAGAAAGTCTTGCCTGCCAGCTAACATTGGTCTCAGCAGTGAGCCTGAAAGTTTACCTGTGGCTTGGTGCCAACACCCCAAGCTGAGGTCCCAGCTTAGAGCTGCTCTTGCAAGGACCCAGAGAGATGTTCACTTATATCTCACAGCTCAGGAATATGACCATCCATGATGGGATCACCAGCCTCCATCCCACAGCATATCCTGAAGAGGTCTAGTCTTAGCCCTGGCCCCTCCCACTGTAGTCAGACAACTATCATGCCTGTGGAGGGACCTGCAGGGAGATGTGTGCCTGGCAGAGCCAATGAGACAGGCTTGTCAGCCCCCATCTCATAGCAGATCTTGAGGGGGCACACTCTGGGCTCCAGTATTTTTTGCTGCAGTCAGAAAACTACTGCATTTCTAAAGGATACATCTAGAAGGTGCACCTCTCTGGGCAGCTGGAATAGGCTACCAGGTTCAGGTCCCTGATCAGCTTTCCCACATAGCTAGGATACTCCCCTTGGGTCTTCCCCAGGTTAATTTGGGTCAGAGAACCATACCAACCTGAGAGCCCTTGTGGATCTCACAGCAAACCTGGACTTAGACCTCTAGACCACCCTTTAGTGTTTAGATAGCTACAGTGGTCATGAACTCAGGGAATGCAACAGTCAATCTGCTTAGAATCCCTGAAAGGCACACTGAAGAAGGAAGGGCACAAAAAAGCCATACTGTGAAGACTGGAATAAATAACCCTTCAATGGGCAGACAACGTTACACATTCACAAGCATCAGAAACATTCAGGTAAATATGACCTCACCAAACAGACAAAATAAGCTGCCAGAGACTGACCCTAAAGTGATGTGTGATCTCTCAAAAAAAGAATTCAAACAGTTGTTTTAAGGAAGCTTAACGAAATTCAATAAAAGGCATGGAAACAATTCAGAAACTGAACAGAGAAATTTAACAGAAAGATTGAAATAATTTTTAAAAAATCAAAGAGAAATTCTGGAGCTGAAAAATATGGTGAATGAAATGAAAAATGCAATACAGAACATCAGCAGCAGAATTGATCAAACAGAAGAAAGAATCAGTGAGCACAAAAACAGGCTATTTGGAAATACACAAAGAGAGAAAAATAAAAAAAGAATAAAAAGGAAAGAAGAAAGCCTACAGCATCTGTGGGATAGTATCAAAAGAGCAAATACTTGAGTTACTGAAGTCCAAGGGGGGATTAAGAAAAACAAAAGGATAGAAAACATTCAAATAAATAATAACAAAAACCTTTCTAAATATGCAGAAAGATATAAATATCCAAGTACAGGAAGGTCAAAGGTCACCAATCAGATTCAATTCAAATAAGTCTACTTCAGGATATATCATAATCAAACTCTCAAAGTTCAAAGACAAAGAGTGGATCATCAAAGCAGCAAGAGAAAAGAAGGAAATAACATATAAGACAGTTCAAATATGCATGGCAGCAGACTTCTCAGAAGAAATCTGGCAGTCCAGGAGAAAGTGAAACAATATATCCAGAATGCTGAAGAAAAAAATATTGCCAATCAAATACACTGTACCCAGCAAAGCTATCCTTCAGAAACAGAGGAGAGATAAAAACTTTCCCTGAAAAACAAAAGCTGAAGGAATTCATTGCTACAAAACCTGTCCTACAAGATACGTGAAAGGAATTTCTTCAAACTGAAAAAAAAATGATGCTAATGTGTAACATGAAAATTTCTGAAGATATAACACTCACTTGTAAAAGTAGGTGTACGAACTATACTTACTTTAATACTTACTCTAATACTATACGTGTTGTGTAAAACACTTACATCTTTGGTATGAAGGCTAAAATAAACAACTATTAAAAATAATAACGACATTAATTTGCTAACAGCCCATATATAAGATCTAAAATGTGAAACCAAAAATTCAAAATGGGGAGAAATGGAGTTAAAATCAAAATAACTTGTTATTACTAAAAGACACTTTTGTAATCCCCTTGATAATCACAAAGCAAAAACCTATAATAGATACATTAAAAATAACAAACAAGAAATCAAAGCATACTACTAGAGAAAATGACTTAACTACAAAGGAAGGCAGTAAGAGAAGAAAAAAATGAAAAAAAACCTCTAGAAAACAAGTAACAAAATCGCGAGTAAGTTCTTACCTATCAACAATTATCTTGAGTGGATTAAATGTAACTGTAAACATAAATGTAAATGGGTTAAATTCATGTAAATGTATTAAATTCTCCAATTAAAATACATAAAGTGGCTGATGGAACAAAACTCAACTATATGCTGCCTACAAGACATGTATTTCACCTGTAAGGACACATATAGAATGAAAGTGAAGGGATAGAAAAAGATATTCCATGCAAATGAAAACCAAAAAAGAGCAGGAATAGCCATATTTATATCAGATAACAGATGTTAAGTCAAAAACTGCAAAAAGAGACAAAGAATTCCATTATATAATGATAAAGTGATCAACAGAGTAAGAAGAGACAACAATTGTAAATATATATGCACCCAACATTGGAGCACCTAACTATATAAAGCAAATATAGTTAGAACTAAAGGGGGAGACTGACTGTAGTATAATAATAGTAGGAGACCTCAACATCCCATTTTCAGCAATGGACAGGTTATCCAGACAGAAACGATAACAAAAAAGAAATGAAGTTAAACTGCAACCTACACCAAATAGACTCAACAGACATTTTCAGAATAGACTATCCAACATTTGCAGAATACACATTTTTCTTGATACCACTTGGAACATTCTCTAGGATAAACTATATGTTAAAGCAAAAACAAGTTTTAAATTTTTTAAAAAATTGAAAAAAATATCAAGTACCTTCTGACCACAATGGATGAAAACTAGAAATTAATAACAAAAAAATTCAAACTCTACAAATACATGGAAATTAACCAACATGCTCTTGAAACCAATGGGTAAATAAAGGAATTAATTTAAAAAATTTAAAAATTTGTTCAGACAAAAGAAAATGGATAAACAACATACCAAAACTTATGGGGTACAGCAAAAAGCAGTACTAACAGGGAAACTTATAGCAGTAAATGCCTACATCAAAAAATTAGAAGAGTTCAAATCATCTAACATTGTGCTTCAAAGAAGTAGAAAGACAAGAACAACTTAACCCAAATTAATAGAAGAAAAATAATAAAGATTTAAAAAAATAAGTAAAGTTTAAACAAATTACAAAAAACAACAAAACAGTTACTTTCTTGAGAAGATAAACAAAACTGACAAACTTAGCTAGACTGAGAAAAAAAGAGAATACTCAAATAAATGAAATCAGAAATGAAAAAGGAGGTACTGCAGTTAATACCACAGAAATACAAAGGATCATTAAAAGCTATTGTGAACAACTATACATTAATAAATTGGAAACCCTAGAAGAAATAAAGAAATTTCTGTGTACACACAATCATGATTGGATCACGAGAAATAAACAACCTGAAAAGACTGATAATGAGTGACAAGATCGAATCAGAAATAAAAAACTTTCTCACCAAAGAAAAGTCCAGGACCTGATGGCTTTACTGTTGAATTCTACCAGACATTTAAAGAAGAACTAATATCAATTCTTCTTAAACTCTTCAAAAAATTAAAATGGATGGAATTCTCCCAAACTCATTCTACAATGCCAGCATTACCCTGGTACCAAAAACAGACAAGCTCACAACAACAACAACAAAATACTACAGGCCAATATCCCTGGCTAATATAGATGTAAAAATTCTCAACAAAATACTAGCACACCAAATCCAATTACATATTTAAAAGACCATGATCAAGTTCACCATGATCAAGTGCAATTCATCCCAGGGATGCAAAGATGCAAATCATTAAATGTTACATATCACAGCAACAGAATAAAGGACAAAAACTTTATGGTTATCTCAATAGACATAGAAAAAGCATTTAATAAAATGCAACATGTACTTGTGATAAAAACTCTCAACAAATTAAGTATAGAAGTAATATACTTATATATACATATATAATACTGAACAAATAAACAAGAAATAAAGAATTTTGAATACTGGTCATATTCTTAGATCACAGTATTGTCATAGGATCCTTCAGGTGTTGCTTTGCTGGCCAGAAACCTCTGTGACCAGCAGCAACTTGTTGCATCCATTCAGCCCAGTAAGCTGTGCTCAGCTCATGCCACTGGCCCAGATCCCACACCTGCCAAGGGTAAGCCAGGTGTGGAGTGGAGAAGGGTGTATGAGTGAGTGAGTGTGGGGTCTGGCCACTGCACACAGTCAGGCATGCCGGCTGCTGCAGTGGGGCAGACAGCTCCCAATGCCAGCACAGGTACTGGCTCTGTGGGAGCCTGCAGCTGGACCAGACATACTACAAGCAGCTTCCACTGTAGGCACCAGAGTCTGGACAAGAGAAATGTGATGGTGCCCAAAAGCTTAGAGACACCAAGAAGAACAGAACCCAAAGAGGGTATTATAGTGTATCACAGCCCTGGCTTGGGGACCCCACGTCTGTGGGACCCCAGGTCTGGCTTGGGGACCCCAGAGGTCTGGGCTCCCAGAAAGGCAACAGCTTTTCTCTCCTTCTTGTCTCCTGCAGCATGGTGAGCTGGGGCAGGGAGGTATGTTTCATAGGGGCATGTTTCAGCCAGTTTGTGTTACAGCTCCTTCAGTCCTGCCACCTTGCTCTGGCCTGTGGCTCCTGGGCTGGCCCAGCCCTGCCACTACTTCCTGTCATAGGATGCAGCCACCTGGCACCAGTGGATGGTAGGAAGGCTATAGTGTTACAGCAGCTCTGGCTCCAGGAATCTCTAGGTCTATTTCCCCAGAAGGGTCAGTACTCTTCACTCCTGCAATCTGGGAGCATGTCACTGCCCACAGTTTGGCAAGCCAGCCAAGAACATGTTATAATTATTTTAACTCCTGTTGTTCAGTAGGTCCTGAGTTCTTCTCTTGTGTCCAGGAAGAATGAGGTTATGTGAACAACTGGAAGGTAAGCAAGGTGGAAAGGAGCTTTTTTGAGCAACAGAACAGTTCTCAGCAGAGACGGCAGTTCCTATTCACAGGCAGGTCATCCTGACAAGTTTCTGAGTCTGGATGAGTCTGAGGTTTTTATGGGCTCAGAAAGAAGCGTGTGCTGATGGATCTATGGGTGGCCATCAGTGGGCCTGGAAAAAGCACTCTCCAATTGGCTGAAAAACATCAAAGAAGTACTCACTCCAGGTTGCAAACTCCATCTGGAAATGGCAACCCAGCCCAGCCCCCAGGCTTTAGGCCATGGCTGTTTTGAAGGTGAGGCTTCGCTGGGGACCCCCCTCTTCCCATCTAAGCATCTGCCTGCCTCCTGCTGCCATCAACATGCCATCTATAGCACCGGCGCTGTCCGTGCCAAGGGGCACCTGTGGGTCCACGCCAAGCCACCCTCAGCCCCCTGGCCTCCCTCCCATGCTCACTGGTGCCTAAAGTCTGGAAAGGGCTGAGGCAGCAGGGGGCCAGCATGTCAGTGCCACCCCAAGTGCATGCACTCCTGGCTAGGTTGCAACTGCACCCGGGCTCAGCCACAACTTTGCTGTGCACCAGAGCAGGTGCTGGGATCAAGGAGAGGCCAGGAAACAAGAATAGACACTCTCAAGCCTGCAGGGGCAGGGGGTTTCCCGGGGCCCCAAGAGCACAGGGATGCCCAGGTCTGGAGCCATGGCTGGCCAGCTGCAGCTGCGCCCAGGAGGGCAAACTCCCGGCCTATCAAGTCAACTTAGTAGGGTGCAGGGCTTCCACTGGGATCACCTGTTCCTGGCCCCCAATAGCTCCGCAGAGCATGAAGCCCTGCCATGCCTCCCCAACTGCAGCTGGTGTCCTCACAGCAGCTGATCCAGACAGGCCACCACTGCCATCAAGATGAAAATGTGCCCAAAGGATCTCATTGATGATTTCTAAAAACTAAGGGAAGAAATCAATGTCCCCTATTTACTACACATGAATGACTAATTTTTAAATTGCTAAATCTATAAAAAATCTAAGAATCTGGAAAACGTGCATGGCCGTCTTAGAGATAATAATAATTTTGTCTAAAACATTTGAATGTCTGTGACTCTGAATTAACACAAACAAGAGTGAGATGGCTTTCCTTTTTCTTTTTTAGGTAAGTCTAAAACTAGTCTGAGAGCAATTGAAGGTCTTGGATATTAAAATGGAGAAGACGGGTTAGACTGCCAATTCAGCAATGAATAAAACCAATATGTGGTTTTAATTACAGTTGTCAGGGGAGGAAAATAATAACATGTTAGCAAATTAAAAAAGAAAATTCTATATATTGATAAGTTAGGTGGTAAGAAATGAAAGTGAATGATGTGTTAAAGACAATCTAGGAGATTCTTCAAGATGAGATGTTATAAACAGCCTCCCTGAGGAGGAAATTTTTGAGATGAAACATAAATAAGAAGAAATGCCTCCTATTGAAGATCAGGAGGCAGAATGTTCCAGGTAGAGGAAATATGCATTTTATCAGACATATATGAAGATTAAAGGAAATAGTACAAAGGGATTAATACAGTGGCTGGATACATAGAAAGCACTCTACAACCAGTAACTAATCAAAGGAAAATATTTGCTTATCAATGATCCTCATAATATACATAATTCCTATATGCCACATCTTTGAACATGAAAGTAAGCATATATTTGCATCCATGAAGCTCATCTCTTTGTGACTGATTATTAAGGAATGTGGCATATCATATTAATTAATTAATTAATTCTGCCTCTTCATCCCAGATAACAATGTATGGGTACTGGAGGGAAATTCACATTACTGGAATAGCAAAGATAGAACAGGCCGAGAGAAAATGAAACATCAGGAAAGGAAAAAAAGGAAATGGTTTTAGATTAGGAAAGAAAGAAGGAAGATGGTTTTATGAGTTGTGGTCAAAAGTGAACTCATGAGGCAGAATCCAAGCTATGTTCATCCACTTACCACTACCTCATTCTATATGAAAAAAAGAAAGACAGAGGGATGTGTGTGTGCGGCGGGGGGCGGCAGCTAAAATGTTGGAATATTTTTCGTATATTATCTTATTTATCCCTCACTCCAGTCTTATTGAAACTACTTGTATCTCCACTTAAAAACTTAGCTTACATAACTATCTGAGTTTAAACAATTCATTTTCCTAACATGTGTAACTAGAATTGGCTAGACAATCTTGAAGCATTCCGTATAGTTCTAAAAGCTCATGATTCTGATGATAGAAAAAGTTATCCGTGTAAGCAATGATAATGGATATGAAGTTTCTAAAAAAAATGGTTATATGACCTATCAGTCTTCATAAAGAGGGGCTTCCAGAATATTTAGCTGGAAACTACAGTCCTAGAAACATGAAACTCAGTTTCTTGGGAAATGGATGAAGAATAAAATATTCAGACTGGGAAGGCCTGGAAAAACGCCTTCAGAGATTTTGGTGAAAATCTGAATAGCCATCCAAACTAATCAAGTTTTTTCCAAACCAAATATTCAGGCCTTTTGAAGTTTGCCAGTTACTAATCAAAACCCCACTAAACACTTAGTATCTCAGACAGTTTTAAATAACATCAAACCAACTGTCGTGTAATATAATGAGTAAAGTCAAATCTGGATTTTGTGTTAAGCTACACAGACACACCAAAACTTGTCTGTGGTTGCACGGGCCAAGTTAAAAAAAATCAAGATAATTTTAATTACTTAAGTTGTATCACTCTTAAATCATTCCACTTATTTTTTTAAAGGGGCTAAGAAAATCAACTTTCCATAGAAACAGAATTATTAATAATAACGATTTGGAAAATGAATAAAGACTTCAATTATTGTTTAATACTGTTGCAAACATATTGTAATAACTTAATATTTACTAATGATTAAATGGAAGGCTTAATTGTCCAAGGTTATGATTTATAGGGCTGGGTAGGCAAAATTTAAATTTGTAAATTAATACTTCTACTCTTATATTAATATATTTCATTCTCTCTTAAAATAGATTATAAAAATATTTTATTGTAACAGAACTGTGATATCAATCAGCTTTCTGTGACCATAGTATAATTCTTCTTGTGGTTAATTTTCTTTAAAGCATTATTCAAAAATCTCAACTAAATGATGAAAGTATTTCAATATAATCTTCATACATTTTATTGATTTAATTTGACATGAAATAAATGTATTACCACAAAATGCTACTACTGTCATTTTTTTTCACTTTTAATCAACTCATTTCTTTGCTTAAAACAAAATTAATGAAATATCAAAATGGAAAAGCATTCTGTTTTACTGAAGGAACAAAATTTAGTCTTACTGAAACACAGGTTTTCTGGTTTCCCAATATAAGTTCCATATGTACTTATGTTAAAGTGAGAAAAAAAATAAAAAGTTACGTGTGTGTGTATGTGTGTGTGAGTGTATGTGTGTTTGTCTAAACTTACCTAGAAAGGTGAAGGAAAGAGCACTGGGAGTTCTAAGATAGTCATCGTGTTGCTGCCTTCCTCTCCCTCAAGGGTCACCCATTGGGGCACGAAGGACAGCACAACCAAGAGGCCACTTCTAAGAAGCCTCCAGTCACTTGCTGTCATGCTTTTCTATATGAGTTCTCTACATAGTGCTTATTTAATATTATCTTGCTTATTTAATTATTTCTTCTTTGTTAGTTGGTTGCTTTTCATCTACTCCCACTACAATATAAGTTTCATGGCGGCAATCATCCTATTTCTCTTCTTCAGTATATATCCTCAATGGTTGGCAACTTAACAGCCTTTAATTTGGTAATGAGTGAATGCATTACATACCACCAGCAAAATTGAAAAGCATACAACTTCCAAATATGTAAGAAGCAAAGGAAAACAGCTAAAACAAAAAAATGGTAAAAATAAAATGAGATCAGAAGAAATACAAGTATTTCCAGCTCTTTCAATAAATAGATAGAATAACAGATAATCCAACTAGTTTTTTAAAGCAGCTTTTTGTTGTTTTCAAACACTATACCCTAAACAGTGACAAAGAAAGATTGAAAATAAAGGAATGAAAGAATGCAAACAAAATCACAATTATACAGTAAATATTAGATATCAATAGTGAGATAATTAATATTAAAGTGAAATTTAATGCTAATGCATAGAAATAGGGAGACATTATAATATAAAACATCATTAAGAATATAATTAGTCATTTAATCAATTTAACTGATTCAAAATATAGACAGTCCCCAACTTACAGGGGTTCAACTTGAGAGTTTTCAGCTTTATGATGATGCGAAAATGATTCACATTCATTAGATACTATGACTGGAGTTTTGAATTTTGATCGTTTCCTGGACTAGCAATATGCGGTATGACACTCTCTCAAGATGCTGGGCAGCTCCACGAGGCACAGCTCCCAGTCAGACACACAATAATGAGGGTAAACAACCGATATTCTACAGTGTTACTGTGTTGCTAGACAGTTTTGCCAACTGTAAGCTAGGTGTTCTGAGCAAGTTTAGGATAGGCTAGACTGAGCTATGACATTCAATAGGTTAAGCATATTTTTGACTTAATGTTATGTTCAATTTACCATGGGTTTATGGGGATGTAACCCCACCATAAGTTATGGAGCATTTGTATTTTATAGGTATATGTATATATTTTGTTTGTACATATAAGCATTAAAAGCAGAGAACATACATTCTTATGTTCATAGAACTTAAAAACATGCATTATCTTTATAACAGGTCACAATCCTAAAATTCTAAACATTTTTAAATGGAGATATTTCATAGGTCTTATTCTTTAAACATACTCTAATAAAATTTTATATAAAAAATACAAAATATATAAATTGAAAAATTTCTGACTTAGAAAAACAGAAATTACAAACTATCCAGAAAATAATTTAAAGCCTCACACTAAATGTGTGGGATGCTGCTAAAATAAGGCTCAGATAAAGATTTATAGCTGAAATGAATTTATTATGAAATAAAAATAACAAATATTTAGGAAAAAAGTAAAAATAACATAATAAACCAAAATACAAAAAGATAATAGCATTAATAAAAGAAAAAATGAAGTTGAAAGAGACAGAAAAGAGGTAGAAAGAATAAACAAAACAAAATTACTTAAGAAAAAGTAGACCAAGCTAAAAATCACAGAAGAGATTGGAAATACAAAGTCCTAGTATACATTTTTTATCAGTGTAGTTTTTATAGCTGTATTTTATTCCAACTTTAAAGAACAAATACTTTATAATTATCATTACTTTTCTATCATATAGAAAAGAAAAATTCTCTAGTCTATTATAGCAAGCATATTTTGATTCCAAAATTCAATTAAATATAGACCAAAAGGAAAGAAGAGGAAGAGAAGAAACAAAAAGAGAGGAACCAAGGACTGTACGAAAGAAGGGAGGGAAGTATTGGCATAAATATAGACATTACTTTATCTAAAAAAAAAAAAAAAAAAAAAGGCGGGGCACGGTGGCTCACGCCTGTAATCCCAGCACTTTCGGAGGCCAAGGCGGGTGGATCACAAGGTCAGCAGATCGAGACCATCCTGGCTAACATGGTGAAACCCCGTCTCTACTAAAAAAAATACAAAAAATTAGCCGGGCATGGTGGCAGGCACCTGTAGTCCCAGCTACTCGGGAGGCTGAGGCAGGAGAATGGCGTGAACCCGGGAGGCGGAGCTTGCAGTGAGCAGAGATCGCGCCACTGCACTCCAGCCTGGGTGACAGAGCGAGACTCCGTATCAAAAACAAAAACAAACAAACAAAAACTATTACTAAAGGATCTACATTCCTTGCATGAGGGTTTCAGTTTCTCCACACCCCATCAACATTTTCATTGTTCATCTATTTTACTTTCATTGTCCATTCTAGTAAAAGTGGAGTGGTGTCTTCTTGTGGTTTTGATTTGCATTTAACTATTGACTAATGATGTGAGCATCTATTTATGTACTTATTGCAAATTTGTATTTTTTATTTGGAGAAGACCCCTTTCCCCATTTTTAATTGAGTTTTATTTTTCGTATTCTTGAGTTGTAAGCATTCTTTATGTATTCTGGATGCTAGTTTCCAAATGATGAAGCTTAATTTACCTATTTTGTTGTTTTTGCTTGTGCTTTTGGTATTATATTTGTGACCTCGCCTAATCCAAGGTCACGAGTATTTATGCCTCTATTTTCTTCTAAGTTTTATGATTTTAGCTCTTACATTTAGGTTTATGAAGAATTTTGAGTTAATTTTTGAATATGATGTAACACAGGAGTTCAAATGTATTCTTTGGCATGTTAGTATACAATGGTCCCTGCATAAATTGTTGAAAAAATATTCTTTCTATTGTATTTCTTAGCAACCTTGTCAAAAACAATTGACTACTAATTTAAGGATTTATTTCTGGACTCTGAATTCTATTCCCTCAATCAGTATGTCTATTATTGTGCCAATATCACATTTTTTTGATTACTGTGACTTTGCAGTAAGTTTTGAAATTGGAAGTGTGAGTACTCCAACTTTTCATCTTTTTCAAGATTATTTTGGCTACTCTGGGTCCCTTGCTTTTCCATGTGAGTTTTAGGTCAGCTTGTCCATTTCTGGAAAAAAAAAAAAAACAGCTGGGATTTTGATGGAAGATTATATTGAATCTATATATCATTTGAGCACAATGCCATTTTAACAATATGAAATCTTCTGATCCATGAACATTGAATGTCTTCTCATTTATTTAAATCTCCTTTAATTTATTTTAATGATGTTTTGTAGTTTTTAATTTACAAGTGTTAAACTTATTTTTAAAATTTATTCATAAGTACATTTTTCTCCTTGATGTTATTGTAAATGGAATTTCTTTTTAAAATTTTGTTTTTGGATACTTCATTGATATTGTATGAAAATACAGTTGATATTTATATTTATATATTGATCTTGTATTCTGCAACTTGCTGTATTCGTTTATTACCTCTAATAACTGTGTGTGTGTATTCCTTAGGATTTTCTGTAGGCAAGACACCTGTCACTTGCTAATAGAGATAGCTTATTTTCTTTCTTTTAAATCTGAATGCCTTTTATTTCTCCTCTTGCTTAACTGCTCTAACTGGAACCTTCGTTACAATGTTTAATAGAAGCGAAGAAATTAGAAATCCTTGTCTGGTCCCTGATCCTAGTGGGAAAGCTTTCAGTCTTTTATAATTTACGATGTAAACTATGAGTTTTTCATAGATGCACTTAGGTTGAGAAAATTAAAACACTCACTTAGGTTGAGTGTTTTAAAAACAGCACTTAGGTTGAGAAAGTTAAAACACTCACTTAGGTTGAGTGTTTTAAAAAACAGCACTTAGGTTGAGAAAGTTAAAACACACAATATTAGTGTGTTGAGTGTTTTTATCTTAAAAGATTGTTGGATTTTGTTAAATGCTATCTCCGTATATATTGAGATAATTTTAGGTGGGTTTTGTTCTATAACATACTAATATGATATATTATATCATTTGATTTTTGCATGTGAAGTCAACATTGCATTTCTGGGCTAAATCCTACTTGGTTGTTATGCATAATCCAAATTTATTTTGCTGGTTCTGTTTGCTATCATTAACCTGATGATTTTTGCATCTATGCTTGTAGGATATATTGGTCTATAGTTTTTTCTTGTGACATCTCTAGTTTTGTTAAAATGGTAATACTAGCCTCATTAAATGAGTTAGGAAGTGTTACCTAGTCTTAAATTTTGGGGAAATGTTTGTGAAAATTGGTGTTACCTTTTCTTTAAATGTTTGGAAGAATTAACCAAATAAGCCACTTGGGCCCATGCTTTTCTTGTGCAAAGGTTTGGTTTTGGTTTTTCTGTTTTATTTTATTTATTTATTTATTTTTTAACTAATTCAATCTCTTTACTTGTTACAGGTCAATTAAGACTTCTACTGTCTCTTGCATTAGTTTCAGTAGTTTACATTTTCCAGGAATTAGTTCATTAGTTGTGTCATCTGTTGCGTTGACATACAAATGTTTATACTATTACTTTATAATTCTTTCTTATTTCTGTAGGGTTAATAGTAATATTTCCTCTTTTATTTCTTTTTCATTTTTTTCTGTATCTTTGTTTTTATTTTTTGTTTTTAATTGACAAGTAATTATTGTGTATATTTACGGAGTACAATGTGAGATTTTGATATATGATAGATTTGTTAATTAGCTTGATTTATTCCTGATTTTAGTAGGTTAAGTCATCTCTCTTTTTTCTTGATCAGTCTAGCCAAAGTTTTGTCAACTTTGTTCACCTTTTCATAGAAACAACTTTTGGTACTGCTAATTTTCTTGTTTGTTTTTCTATTGTCTATTTCATGTATGTCTGCCCTAATTTTTATTTCCTTGCTGCTTTATTTAGGCTTTTTTTTTTGCTCTCATTTTTCTAGTTAAGATGAAGTTTGGGTTACTGATTTGAGATCTTTCATAATATAAGCATTTATAGCTATATATTTCCCTCTAAGGATTGCTGCATCCCATAAGTTTTGGTATGTTACAGAACTGTTCTTAGGGCCCTCAAATTGGTGTCCTTTTGAGGAGGTAGCTATCAGATAATGATTCAAAGGGCTTTATGCTTGTATTTCTTTACCCAAGATTTCTGTGGATTTAAAATTGGTCAATTTTCAATCACACAGGCTAATATTCTGTTCATATGAAACTCCTCTACAGTCAGACTGCTACTATCTCCTGAATACAAAGAAGCAACTAGGAGGAAGAGTTGGACAAATATCTTCACTACCAGAGTCAGCTAAAAACTGTTTTTGATCATTCATTCCATTTTAGTATCTGAAGATAGGTTACATGATGGTGATTAAATATTCTGACAGACAGAATAGTGTGATGACATAGACAGGTCTCTTTTATGTGCTTACATTTCTCACAAATTTGAAGGATTCCAACAAAATGTGTTTTGTCCTGGTTCATATAACTTGGGGCAATACTATAGTACAGAAGGCACAAAACATGTGACTTGTGTTCCAAGAGGTATTTGTATTCATCTTCTCAGAAAAAAAAAAGATGACTCTTGGAAGGCCCAGTTGTTTTTTTAATACATCTAGAATAATGCCAACAATATATACTCAGGACAAAGCAATAAAAAGACAACAATGGTATTTTATTTCGAAGTATTTATTTACTCCTACTATTGAAAAGTGGGATTTCCTCAAAGTTATAATTTTATTAGCTATAAGTCAAGGTGACAGTTTGAGAACACTGGGAAAATTCCTTATAAAAATATTCCAATAGCCACATGGGTCACTGTCTTATAATTTACTGAAAAAATGTGCAGAAAAATCTACCAGTCATATTTTGACTCATCACTCTCACTGCACTGCTGAGATTTTCCTCTGGAACATCCTATTTGTGGTTTGGAAACATTTTTTTCTTTTTTTATGTGGCTTGCCTTCTTTAGAGGTTTCATATTTTAATGGGCTTTTATCTCATTGTTTATTCTCAACAGCATTCATTTTCTTGGCCATGATTTACCTATCATTTTGTAAGAATTCACTCGATTTTTAGTCTAAATAGCTTCTTTTATGTACTGATAAATTTGACAAATTAGAATATCATTTTCAAAATATATGAAACTTGGATTTTTTTCTTTGCTTAGCATTTTTTCTAGCAATTGATCATTCATCAAATTTCAGTGATCTATAAATCAGGAGAAAAATGTATATTTTCATTTCTCTCATTGAGTCCAATTTGGCTCTAAGAATCAGACTTGTTTCCCACAGAAATCAAAGTTGGCCATTTAATTTCCTTTACCTCAGTCCCAATCCAATTCAAAACAAAGTTTGTCTTTCAAGTCCTACAAACTTATTATACCTAACATTTGACTTGAAGATAATATAATGTTTCTTAACCAAAAAGGGACACAAGGGCCCATATCTTTCACTGGAATTTAAGTTTCTGATTCATTTGGCCTCTACATCTTCTTCAGTTCTCATATATAGTCCTAAAGCTTTTTTACACTGTTTATCTAGACTTCCTAACAACATATATCTGGAGATTTCAAATGATAGAAGGCCAAATAATCCTGACCTTTTGGAGAGTAAAGGATACCTGGGTTTAAAAAATAATAATAATAAATAAAATAAAATAAATCATGCGTGGCTTAATGTTCTTATCTGTCTCAAGGAAAGAAATGGAGATGAGCCAGTTTATAAAAACTTCTTTGCTTCTATTAAGTCCAAATAAGGACCATAGAGGTAAAGGCAGGCAAAGTAATGAAGCACTTTTCTCTCCCTAATTTACAAGACACATCCAACTATTTGAAAGTTTTCTCTTAATAGTTTAAGAATTACTAAAAAAAAAAAAAAGTCATGCCTTCATACTTATGTTGAAAAGTCAGCAATTCTAAATCATGAGAAATTTAAACAGAACTTTCAAACAAAAAGAGTCCTTAGAGATCCAATCAAACACTTTCAAATGAATAAATTGAGGTTCAGAAAGCTAAAGACTTATCAAGATCACACAAATAGTGGCAGATATCAGATTCAAACACAGATCTCTAAAATCCTAGCAATATCCATTCTCACCAAGCTTCCTACTGTACAAAATGTCTCTTAACTTTAGAATATTTTTCTTACTTAAGAAAGTACAAATACATAATGAGGAAATAATTCCAAATGAAACTCTTTGCTATTGACCACAGTTTTTATAAATATTGTTTAGATGAAAATACCCAGCAAAAATAAGATACATAATTCTATTACAGTCACAGCTACCTAGCTGTAAGTTAAATGTTTTCAATAAATTTAAATCTTGTTTCTTAATATTAAACAGATATTTTCAAAATTGACTGAACTTAAAATTAGGTGGGTCAGCCTTCTGCTTCTTTGCCTGCCCCTGTTCTTTTGAAATATAAATTATAAAAATCTCGTTACCTGAATCAAAACTCAAATGTTGTCTAGTGTTAACTATCACTACATAAACATAGTGTTCGCGCATTACACAGTATGTATTGGTTTTTCAAGTCAACAATTTTCCATTGGTAGGCCTGTTTCCATTCTATTATTCTGGGGCTTGTACTAAAAAAACACAAATGCATTTTAGATAAATTATTTTTCCCCACAATAATTTCAGGATTTTGCCTGGTTACTGTTTTGGGACCACAGGATTAAATCCTAATGTTTATAGTCCTTTCATTTTAATTTTATTTCTCCGGACTGCCCATAATCCCTTCTAATCATTTCAGCTATGGCAATTTTACCAACTGTGATAATGCCTGCTCAAACGTTCAGACTTTATGTGTGCAGCGATGTTATTTCATTGGCTTGGCACATTTGTGTCATGTCATCAAGCCTGTGCTTTCTCAATGGCCTTTTAGTTTTGCAGTCATTAACTTAAAGCATTACTTCTAGCTGGAATGATGGTTCTTTACAAACATCAACAAAATGTGCCTCCATTTGCCTTTGCCTTACAACCTGATATCTAAGAGACGGCATATCCATGGTTCCATACAATTAAATTGCATTTATTATAAATATGTAAGTTTTTAAGTATCACAAACCAAGTCCTACCAAATAAAGTGAAAGTATGTATAATATTCCTAAATCCAAAACCATGTAAAAGCTCCTCTTGAAGAAAACTATTCAGCCAAGAAGCTCAACAAAATTTCTAAGAATCAATTTGAGAAACAAAAGTCAAAACATCAAATTGTCAGCGGAAAAACTCCTGAAGCTGAAGCATTTAAGCTTCATGTTTTAAGAAAGATTTTGAGACATTCAACATAGTAATAGCAGCTGTTGTTAAATATTGTCTTATAAGTTCAAAAAACATACTTCATGAGCTACCAGACTCTACTGTTTTATTATACAGGATGCCTAATGAACTGGTATTCTTGTCACTACAGAGAAATTATAGAATAATTCTTAGAAAATGTGCAGGACTGCCTGAAAATGAATGGCTGGTGTTTTCCAGATTGTTATTCTCTCACCCTTCATATAAGATTCAAAGTGGCAGTTTCTGTGACTGATACTCATGTGTCATTTTCAAATGCCAGTGTGATCCACTGCATCTGATATCTTTCCTGGTAATAGAATTTTGGAACCCTAGCTCAAGGAACACTAGGAAGATACAGATGAGACTACAAGGCTGAATTCCTTAGGGATACACCCTTGGCAGGATGCTCAAAGTTCAAACACGTGAAAGAAAGGCCATTCCAGAGAGTTACACAGATTCAAAATATTTCTAAAAGGCTCCTGGTCAAATTATGGGGAGTTAAACATTGTCAAGGTGATGATAATCACAATAATTCAAATCTGTAAAATATTCTTAAATACATTCATCAATAACATGGCAATGAAATAAAATGTTTCCAGTATTTAATAGAAATCAGCTATCTCTAACTGAAGAAATATACTCATATAATACTAAATGATTAATAATAACTATGCAGTGGTTTATTTTGCTGTCTCGACGCTTTTGAATTTATAAAAGAACATTTCAGAATCAAAATGATTTTTAATGATTGAGCAGTCAATCAAGCTTTAACAAAGCTTGATGCCATTTAGATGACAAAAATCCAGAAGCTCTTCTGAACCAATTAGAAGATATAAACCCTTGATCCTCTCTAATGAGGCATTTATAAGTCTTGGACTCCTTCAGCTTTCTAAACTTAAAAGCTACAGTGATCCCTCAGAGTTCATTCATATAATTGATGCAATATTTTCCATTTCACCTTTAAAATGCTGAGAAAAGTCCTTGGCATTAAAAATTTAACGTCAGTGTAAATTAACAGGAAACTTTGTGAAAGAACCCAAAACAGTTCTCCAACTCACAGAAGATTAGCCCATGAAGCTTCAGAATGTTTTGATAATTAATCTTTCTATAGTGAACCTTTTTGATTATTTAACTTTAAAAACCCAGGTTCATTTCTAGACCACATTCATTTAACTATAGATTCTTCATCCTCGGATTTTACAAAGCGATTCAAGTTTCATTTAATTTTTTTAATGATTGTAATGTGGAAAGATGCGGTCATTTGTAATCCATCCCATGCCTGAATAATAATGACCACTGGAAATGAATCAAAGGCTGAGCTGCCACTGTTGTTTTCATCATGACTGATCAACTTGACAGTCTGCTCATTTTCACCCTGAAATAAGCAATATGAAATCAGAAAGTCATGTAAAGAATTACACATTTGTTTTGAATTCTTTAATCAGAGGATGCTATAATTTCATAATAAAAAATATGAATGCTTCATTTTAAGAGATTTAGCAATAACTACATGTGGGGTTTGTTATGAGAGATTTCCAATTTTTTCTCTGTATACATTTGTTTGGAACAAGACAAAACATTAGATCATCTTCGAAGATAAGTAATGGAAAATGTCCTGTTCTCAGGCCTATAATATGAAGCCCTTGATAAATCTTGAATGCTTAAGATCATGTTAAAAAGTTATACTTAGACTTTGAATCATTTAGATTAAAAATTTTGGGGAGTTGACCCTTCATACACTTTTTCTCTTCTTTCTCCCTTATGAAAATCATTGTTATCATGAAAAACTAACCGAGCTTTACTTTAAATAAAATAAAGTCATACTTATAATATTCTCAGATACATGACTTAGACAAAGAAAAATCACTACTTTAAACTGAGTTTCCAGACTTTTAAAGGTCACAAAACTCTATTACATACCTCATTTTTGCAATTTCCAACCTAGAAAATTAAAGGATATATACCCATTGTGTCTAAATTAATTAAAAATAATTTGATATTTCAAAATGAGTAAGAGCAAATTCCAAATGTTCTCACCACAAAAAAAGATAAGTATTTGGGTTTATAAATCTGTTTATTAGCTTTAATTATTCCACATTGTATTCATAAGTCATAAACCTCACTTTGTACCCCATAAATATATACTGAATAAATATCTACCAGTGACTTTTTACTAACTTTGAGTAGAAAGGACACTAAGGTAAAATTCAGTGGGAGAAATCAAAAGAGCAACAGATTTGTCTATGAAAAAGACAAATTTCAGTGCTTAAGGAATAGTAAAAACAAAAGTAAGGTAAATCAATTCTTTGAAAAGATTAAAATTTGTCTTCAAACACAGAGCACATTCATCATTTTTCTAAGAACTGACAATTTCACCTATTTCATGTCACCAAACTTGCTCTCTGGTTGCTAGGAAATAGAGTTACACTTCCCCATTTATGATTCCCAGCTTTTTCTGCTGATAGAGAATGTACAAATCAAAATAGTAATTTCTAGATATGACTCAATAGATACTAACAAAATGAATAAAATTTTTTTTATAAAAATTCAATTTGAAAGAGTCCCCATGATGCCAAACAATAAAGAGAAAAGAGAAATTTGGTCAGTTTTTAATGTTTACTAAATTACATTCTATCTATTGCTTTGAAAATATCTACTAAGGACATAGATTTGCAGATTTAGTCTACATACTGGGATCAAATTTTAGCAAATATTTAAGAATTATTGAACTGTAGAAAAATTAATGATTGTTTGGATTTATAATTATTCATTTATTCAACTACTAGAAAATTTTCTGTGAATACATGATGTTCAATTATTAAGAAATACTCTTTCTAGAAGAGACTGTTCTTTCCCCATAGTGTGTTCTTGGCATCTTTGTTGAAAATCAATTAGCCATAAAGCATAGCTTTATTTCTGCATTCTCTTTTCTGTTTCATTGGTCTATGTGTATGTTGTATGCCAACACAATGCTGTTTTGATTACTATAGCTTTGTAGTATGTTTTAAAATTAGGTAGTATGGTACCTTCAGTTTATTTTTTTTCTTCAAAAGTTTTTTTTTATTCAGATTTTTTGTGGTTCCATATAAATTTTAAGGTTTTTTTTCTATTTCTGTAAAAAATGTCCTTGGAATTTTGATAGAGATTTTGTTGCATCTGTAGATCATTTTGGGTAGCATGAACATTTTAACAATATTAATTTTTCCAATGCATGAAAATGGGATATCTTCCCATTATTTGCATCTTCTTCAATTTCCTTCATCAATGTCTCATAGTTTGGCATATAAATATTTCACCTCCTTGGTTAAATGTTCTAAGTATTTTTTGTAGGTATTATTAATGGGATTGTTTTCTCAATTTCTCTTTTGCATAGTTTATTCTTAGTGTGTAGAAACATTACTAACTTTTGTTGTTGATTTCGCATCTTGCAATATTCCTGAATTCATTAATTAGTTCTAACAGTTTTTGGTAGAGTTGGAAATTCTGGATATCCATATGCAGAAGAATGAAATTCAACCCCTATCTTGCACCACATACAAAAATGAACTCAAAATAGATTATAGACTTAAACACAAGACCTGAAACTATAAAACTATCAGAAGAAAACATAGGGGAAAATCTCCATGCTCCATCACATTGGTCTGGGAATAGATTTTTTTTAATTTGCCTCAAAAATCACAAGCAACACAAAAAAACAGCCAAATAGGATTATTTCAAACTAAAAAGCAAAGCAACCAAGAATCTGAAGAGACAACTTACAAAATGGAAGAAAGTATTTGCAAACCATACATCTGACAAGGAGTTAATATTCAAAATACTAAACAACTCAATTTAAAAAAAAAGTAACCAAATTTAAAAAATGGGAAAAGGACCTAAATAGATATCTTTCAAAAGAAGACATACAAATGGTAGATTTTAAAAAAGTTCAATATCACTAATCATCAGGGAAATGCATATTAAAACTGTAATGAATTATCTTCTCGCATCTATTAGAATGACTATTATAAAAAAGAGAGAGAGAGAGATAGTAAGCACTGAGGTGGACGTGGACAAAAGGAAACCCTTGCACACCATTGATGGGAATATGAATTAGTACAGCCATTATGGAAAACAGCATGGTAATTCCTCAGAAAATTAAAAATAGTTCTAACATATGATCCAAATTCAAAGGAAATGAAATCAATATGTTGAAGAGATATCTGTAATTCTATGTTCATCAACACTTTATTCACAGTAGCCAAGGTATGGAATTAACCTAAATATCCTTCAATGGATGAACAGCTAAAGAAAATGTGCTTTATACACAAAGGAACAAACACACACACACACACACACACACACACACAGAGTGGGATACTATTCAGCATTAAAAACAAAGGAAATCTTGTCCTTTGCAACATAGATGAACCTGAAAAAACATCATGTTAAGTGAAATAAGTTGTTCACAAAGAGACAAATATAAATATAGAGTCTAAAAAAGCAGAACTCACAGGAGCAGACAATAAATGTGATTTCTAGGGGATAGGAATAGAGGTCATGGTGACTATAGTTAATAACAATGTATTGTATACTTGAAGATTGCTGAGAGTAGATTTTAAAGTATTTTCACCACAAAAAAAGAATACATATGTAAGGTAATGCATATGTTAATCAGCTTGGTTTTGCCAATCCACAATGTATACATATATCAAAACATCATGTTGTATACCAAAAAAATATACAATTTTTATTTGTTAATTAAAAAAATAAATTAAAACAAAAATGTTAAAAACAAAAAAGAATTACTTTTTCTAACTTTCAATCACAGAACTTTGATCTGAAGCTAAGACATCCCATAGGCAATTTCCAGAGCAGCATGCCATGTTATTCCACATGATAATTTCATATGGAGAACAAACAGCAGGATTTCAGCCCTTCAAAAATATGATTCATTTTTATTCAGGAAAACAAAATTAATCTGTTTAATAAGAAAGTAAAGAAAAATAAGCCCCAAACACAAAGAATTTATTTCTAAAACCATTCTGTATCAGTAGAAGTTTTGTTCCTACATATTTTTTATTTGATGCCAGCATGCTCTTTTTGCAGTTACCACCCCTTTCTGTTAGAATTCTTATTTTTGGATGAGTGATCAATTGCTTCATGTTGATTTTCCCCAGCAAGCTATAGGTTCACCCCAGCTGCAAAAATGTTCTCAACTCTAAGCAAAAGCTCCATAGGCAAAGTCAGCATATGATCTTTCAAATGCAAACAGTGTGACTCTGTAGGAGTCTAACTCAGGAATTTGAGAAAAGGACTTTGTGAGAGTGGTAAGTTTGTGGCATTTATTACTGTTTTTAAATCTGATCCAAAAAAGTTACTAAAACTCCCATAAAATTACTGTATTTAACTCTCAGATAAGACTTCTGACATATGAAGTTCATTTAATTTACCAAAATTTCTCATAGACTAAATACATATCATTAGCTATACTGCAAAAGAAATGTCAAAAGCTTGGAGCAAGTTGTTCAGGGGTACCCTATGTTAGTGCCAAGTTGGACATACAACTTCTAGGCTTCTAATCCAAAGTTGATAGTACTGGGAGTATCCCTATAGTCAAATATTGATAACACACAGACTTTTCCTGATAGATTGAATTTATTTCCTGTTATCTCAAAAAGCACTGGAATTTGATGTGTTGGAATTTGAATAAAATGAAAATGTAAGAAAAGTTCTACAGATGTTGCATAATTATCATCTTGTCAAAGAAGTCTGATGAAAATAAAACCAAATTTATTTCCTTTATCTTCATCAAATTTTGCAAAGACTTAACCAGCTGCTCTCTAAACTACAAGAACCTGACAAATTTCAGTGGAAGTGGATCCTGCACCCTGAACATGATTCAAAAGGACTCTAAACTAAGACAACATCAGCATCAGGATTTTATTGCCTTCTATTTATAATGATCATGCTGCAAAGTAAGTGATTCTACCTCCCCCTTGCAAATGTTTCTTTTCATTTGCTCTCAATTTATTTTATTAAATTATCATGAAACTATATCCTGTACTGCAAAATGAAATTTCATTACACAATGGGTTTACATGCAGTGGCAGAGACTTTTATCTACACATCCCCTTTCTCTCTTCCTTCCTGTAAGGAACACTCTTCTCCTTTTAAAGAGGTAGGTACTCAACAAGAGACCACATTTCCCAGCATTTCTTGCAGCTATGTGTGATCAGATGACTGGTTTCTTTCTAATGGTATTTTAACTGGAATTATATGTGCAACTTCAGCCTCCCCTCTTCAAAAGTGAAAATCACTTGCCCTCTTCTTCTCTGTCCCACATCTCACAGTCTAGAAAATAAACTTAGTGTTGAGCCAGTGTCCACCAGACAATCTAGGACAAATTTAAGGAATAGCAGAGCAACAATGCAGAAAGAATATGGGCTCCTGATTGACTCAGAAGCCTCCTCCAGGTTTCTTACATCTATTTTGCTTGAACCACTGTGTTTGGGGTTCTCTTTGTCGCCACCTCTTGCCTGTATCCAAAAAGTGCAGACATTTATTTAAATTGGAACTCCCTGTACCTACCCCAGTCTACCACTTTCATATGTATTGAAACGTTGCTGGCAGTGACAGTTTTCCCAGATATGTAGCAAAGGCCATTAAGAGATCAGTGTTTTTCCTCTTTTTGAACAAGCAAAAGCTATTTTGTGGTAAGTGACTTGAGCAACTGGGCCTAAACAACCCTGGAGTATCCAGGCTGCTACCCTTTAGCTCCATGACATTTGTTTTTCATCATTTCATTATACCATCAACATTATTTGAAGTTTCTCTTCACTGTGTTCTTGCACTGAATTTTATTCTACCTTTTTTATTACCACCACAGAACACATATTCATGTGTCTCCTTACTATCCATTTTTTTCATGTGTTTGACCAAGAGCAATCAGACAATAGAAAGTATTATTTCACTAATATTCACCAAATTTCCTGACATTTGACAGGTCCTCCCAAACTGTCCTATTGAAATAATGCTGGATATACTAAAACTACATTAGCAATGTTGCTGGAAGTATTAGTCCAAGGTACCATAGCTCCAATATGCACACATTTCTATCACTGATTTAAGGTTTTTGACAATGTTCTACAATCTGCATTTATTGCAAAGATGTCATTCTTCTCTTTTGTTCTTTAAATCATTTTTTCAAAGACAAAGATTAAACTTTCAATGAAATAAGTACAATTGCATCAAAAATGTCTCACATAATATCTGTGACTTCCAATCTTACAGCTAAGGGAAAAAATAACTTTTACCTTTGGTCTCACAAATCAGAGAGAAAATAACCTTAAAGATGATCTTCTCCAGGAGTTTTAAAACTGCGTTCTGGCACCCTACAACTCAAGAATTGGCTTGAGGTACGCCTGCAGTGGGATGGGGAGAGGAAGCTGAGCGGGAAGGACCAGAGTCTCCCCTCCCTGCTTGAAAGGGAAAAGTTTTCTTTTATCTTTATCATATTAGGGTTTAGTTTGAGATTTTGTTTGTAAAAGGGATCTCTTAATAACTGTTTGGAAAGCACTGAGCTAGTCCAAACCAGATAAGGAAATTAAAAGCTCAAGAGCATAAGATTTATCAAAGGTTGGAGCAATGACTGGTGGTGAAGCTAAGATGGGATGCTGGTCTTTCACATCTGGTCCAGAATTTTTACACCCAAGCTATAGAGATTGCTTAATAAAGTGTGGGCACCCAACCACACATAGAGTTAAAATGACATAGGTACTCTAGTGCTCATGTGACTATAGGAACTTCAGCATCAACTTCAAATATATCTATAATTTCCATTTAGCTTATATTTCATAATAGTGATAAATGCTTTAATATCCTGTGCTGTGCCCAGCAACTGAAATGCTAGTATTAATTTTTTCATTTTATAAAAAGTAATTTTTTATTAAAAAATAAAATTATGGGCTTGCCTGGCGCGGTGGCTCACGCCTGTAATCCCAGCACTTTGGGAGGCCAAGGTGGGTGGATCACAAGGTCAGGAGATCGAGACCATCCTGGCTAACACAGTGAAACCCTGCTTTAGTAAAAATACAAAAATTAGCCGGTCGTGGTGGCAGGCGCCTATAGTCCCAGCTACTCGGGAGGATGAGGCAGGAGAATGGCATGAACCCGGGAGGTGGAGCTTGCAGTGAGCCGAGATCGCGCCACTGCACTCTAGCCTGGGCGACAGAGCAAGACTCCATCGCAAAAATAAACAAACAAATAAATAAATAAATACATAAAATTATGATGTGGCAGGAAGCACAAGACTGCAAATTAGAAAACATGATTTTAAATACCACTCTGCAACCAAAGAAATAGCTTATGCTCTTTTTTTTCCCACCATCTCACCTTGATAGGCCTCAAGTTTCTTAGCTTTTAATGCAGTTAGTCTATATGATTTACAAGGTTTTCTCCAGATCTAAAAATCTATGATTCTGTCTTTCAGGTAAATTATGTTTATTCCACATCAAAGAATAAAATGTATAACTACTCAAGGTATATCTCTGTGTACAATTTATGCATGCATTAGGATATGCCTACTAATCAATAGAATCTTCAAACTTTTATGTTCCTACTTTGTGTTTTTCTCACTTTTAAAATTAAACTTACTTACATACAGTAAATGTACCCTTTTTAGTGTACAGTTCTGTGAGTTTTGACAAATATATACAGTTGCATAATCACCACCACAAAATCAAGATATATAACAATTTCGTTCTCTCAAAAGTTTTCCCCATGGTCCGTTATAGTCAATCCCATCTCTAATCCCTGGCAATTGCTGCTCTATTTTCTGTCACTTTAGTTTCATCTTTGCTTTTTTTTTTTAATCTAGAGACTTTTTACTTTCTTACTTTTGTCTATAATTCTGAAAGTTAAATAATATGCACCGCCTACCTTCATGATTGCCGTATATAAGTTTTCTTATTTAATTTTACCATCTTTATAATGCTGGCAAGTCTGCACCTATTTTATAAATGAGGAAACTGAGACTCATAACAGGAAGTAATTTTCTACAGTCAAACAACTCATAAGCAATGGAGCCCAACTCCCCTGTGACCACAGCACCACAAAACTGGCTCTGGTTCAGCCTGCCTCCAAATTTCTTCTACATGAGAGCAGTAGAAACTTCTTTTTGTTTGAGCCTCTGTTACTCGGAGTTTTCTGCTTTATAAAGCCAAATATATCCTCAGTTCTTTTGAGTTCCCTTTTTGGAGTACCCACTTCTCAGGACACATACTACATATCTCATAGCAAGCTTATCAAAGTCAGGGAAGGATCATAGTTTAATTCACAGTGGTACATTTCTGGAGCCCTGATTGTGCCCACAGGTCAAGGTGCATTCTCTTTATTTTACTTGATTTTAGATTCAGGGACTACATGTGCAGGTTTGTTTTGTGAGTATACTGCATAATGCTGGGGTTTGGGCTTCTGTTAAACCCACCACCCAAATAGTGAGCATGGTACCCACAAATTCATTTTTTTTAAATCTTTATGTCTCAGAACTTGATCTATATTTCAGTTAGTTTCAAACCCAGAGGAGGATAGGGATATTTATTGGTGTCCCTAAATTCCAACAGTTATTTCTATTTCAAATTTACCACGATTGCCCATTCTCCAATTCATCTTGTGCTACTATAATTTTTAAAACCTGTTTAAAGGCCAGGCATGGTGGCTCATGCCTGTAATCCCAACACTAGAAGGCCAAGGCAGGATGATTGCTTGAGCCCAGGAGTTCCAGACCTAACTGGGCAAGATAGCAAGATAGACCCTCTCTCTGCAAAAAAATTTAAAAATTAGCTGGGTGTGGTGGTGGTGGTGCCTGTAGTCCCAGCTACACCAGAGGATCACTTCAGCCCAGTAGTTTGAGATCACAGTGAGCTATGATCGCACTACCATTACACTCCAGTCTAGTTAACAGAGAGAAACTCTGTGTATTAGTCTATCTCATACTGCTATAAAGAAATACCTGAGACTAGGTAACTTATAGAAAAAGAGGTTTTAATTGGCTCACAGTTCTGTAGGCTCTATGAGAAGCCCAGTGGCTTCCGCTTCTGGGGAGGCCTCAGGAAGCTTCCAATTATGGCAGAAGGCAAAGTGGGAGTGAGATGTCTCCCATGGCAGGAGCAGGAGCAAGAGAGGGGGCGGGAATGCTACACACTTTTCAACAATCAGATCTCATGAGAACTCACTATTGTGACGACAGCACCAAGGGGGGTGGTGTTAAACCATGAAAAGCCACCCCCATGATCCAATCACCTCCCACCAGGTCCCGCCCCCAATACTGGGGATTACAATTCAGCATGAGACTTGAGTGGGAACACAGATCCAAACCATATCACTCTGTCTCTAATAATAATAATTATGTAAATAAATAAATATAAAAACTATTTAGTCTTGATTTTAGCATGCATGTTAAAAGTCCATTTTATGTCACACTCAAATTCACCAAAGTATTTTTACTTTAGAAGCCAACCGTGGTCACACAAATAGGACAATCTATCTCACGCCCGCAGATGCCAGATCCACAGGCCAAGGTCCCCTTCCCTTTAGTCCCCTCAGACCACCATTTATAGCGTAACATACCTTAAGATTTGAAAATCTTCAGGCTATTGACATAAGAAAAATGGTGTCTAGTATAGGAAAGAAGGCTACAATGGCCTATAAATTTTTTTTAAATATACTTACATGGGAACAACTAAAGTCTGCATTTTAAAATATTGTGCCTTTCACGTGTGCTTCCTTGTTAAACAATTTGATGAAAGTTAATATTTACTTCACATTGCAATCTGCAGACATTTTTATATAAGATATGGGAAGCATACAATTAAAACATGAAACTATTACATGAACAGTATGCAAGCAAGCTACTTGAATTAATTTTTTTAAAAAATAAAGGAAATGTCATCCATGTCCCTGCAAAGGACATGAACTCATACTTTTTTATGGCTGCATAGTATTCCATGGTGTCTATGTGCCACATTTTCTTAATCCAGTCTATCACTAATGGACATTTGGGTTGGTTCAAAGTCTTTGCTATTGTGAATAGTGCTGCAATAAACATACATGTGCATGTGTCTTTATAGTAGCATGATTTATAATCCTTTGGGTATATACCTAGTAACGGGATCGCTGGGTCAAATGGTATTTCCAGTTCTAGATCCTCGTGGGGTGGGGGCAGGGGGAGGGATAGCATTAGGAGAAATACCTAATGTAAATGATGAGTTAATGGGTGCAGCAACCAACGTGGCACATGTATACATATGCAACAAACCTGCACGTTGTGCATATGTACCCTAAAACTTAAAGTATAACAAAAAGAAGAAAAATAAATAAATAAAGGAAATTGTTAATATTTTAGTATCGGAACTACTAGCTTAAGGAAAAATACTGTTATCTGGTATCATGAAGCAAATAACATTACTTATCTTGGAGAAATAGGAAGTCATAGCATGTGTATTCGTCGGGAAGAAATTTTTCTCTATTGTCCATATAGGAAGAATTGTGCTCTTAGTGGCTAGTGGCTTTGATTTTAGTTTATGGACTTTCTGACTCTTGGATTCATTACGTTTCCCTCTTTTTTTTTGACTGCTAAAGCTTAGGGATATATTTATATACTTCTTCTACCAAGGGGATATAAATTCATGAGCTAAATTTTATATTCTTTCATCATTCCAGTGGCCATGTTTTTTCCTTAATTTTACCTTCTTTTTGCTTCTTTTAAATTATTTTAAATCATTAGTACTCTTAAATGTAGATATTCCTTTACTATTTCTTAAATCATTTTGGAACAACACAAATTCTAATTTAATTAGCTAGTAAATTATGCTAACATTGGAATTTTTAGCTATCCACTTAAGACATTGAAAGTAATATAGGTATTAGTATAGACTGTGAAAGATAATTATATTTTCCTCTTTCTGAAGTCAATAATCAAAAGATGTTAAAGTTAGTCAGTTTTATTATTTTAAAAGTGTTTATGGAGGTCTTGGCTGTCAGACATATAAATTCAATTTAACTCATAGAGAAATAAAAACATGTGAAAGTAAATAATCCTAATGGTTCAAAAAATCAGAAATTTGATATTAATGCACTACTGACTCCAAGCTCAGACTAACATATCCATTGTTCAACAATAGAATGAAAGTTAAAGTTAATCAGCTTTATTATTTTTAAAGTGTAGTTATATTTAAGTATAACCATACCAATGTATTTTGGTTGGTTCAATTTCTTATTACAAATGAACTCAAATTAAGAGAAAAATACATCTGCTATAATATTTATGTGGATATATGAATCACTTATAATAATATTTTAAATAGAATAAAATAACAAATCAAAAATGCTTAATACTGGGATAGTTTTCACTGACAGTACAGAATTTAAAAAGAGAAAACATCTCTTCTTTTTAGAACTTTTTGCCTTTGTTAGGTCCCTAAGCAATTTTACTCTAAAGTTATTTTACATACAAATTTTCAATATCATTAGTTTAACTGAATTAGTTCTAGTTTATACCCTAGATCTATTATTACATGTTAATTGTTTTAAGTGCCTCCTCTCATTACCAAAGGTGTCCTAGTTTGAATGATGAGTTAAATGGTTATCCTAAATATGATGGATTTCCATAGTTTTCAAGAATGGTAGCTAGCATAAGGACATTACTCCAAGAATGGGCAAATTAATGATACAATAGAAGAGGGGAGGTCACTCTCTGAATACTATGGCTAAACATCTTCATAAATTGTCATATAAATGATATAGGCTTAGAGCCTATTCAGGAACTTCTAGTGAAAGTGCATGAAGATAATTCTAGTAGGTTAAAATGTATTAACTCCCTATTTCTGTGTGTCCCAGGAACTATACTAAACACTTTATTTGAATTATCTCACTTATTATTCAAAGCAGCCTTGTAGGTATTATTACTACTGCCTTCAATTTACAGATGAGAAAATTGAAGCTTACTGATTATAAGCAATTTACTCAAAGTTACACAGTTAGAAAGCCATAGAAGCATACTCCAAACTTAAAATTGATACTTGGGCTGGAGCTTTCTATGACTTGCCATACAGATAGCCCACGAATCCATAAAATATCCTCTTGGGTGGTCTTATACCATCAGGAAATCCCTGCTTCACCTCTTCCCAATAACCCCACCGCAACACCCAACATTAATCTCAGAAATTCTTTCCTTAGAGAGCCATTCCCTCTGGCTTTGTTTAGCTAATGTGTAGTAGAAATTTTGTGGTTGACATTCCATTGCTTATTCTTCCCCTTAACTTTTAAATAGTTCCTTATTTAAACTTTCAGATTCATGTATTTATCATGAAGCTGACTCCACCTTCACATCTAAGAGGGAAGCATATGACCTGAGATCAGCTAATTCAGTGCATTCCTTTCATTTGCCCATAAGGTTTGGCCCATAGCTGGGCAAGTGATAAAACCTGAAAGCCTCAAGATTTACAGTCAGAATATTGGCACATAGACTGTTTTACATGATAGACATAAACAAGAACATATAGAATCTTGGGAGCTACCAGCATCCATTCGGGGATCTTAAAGATTAAAAGTAACACCACTATTATAGAGCCAGGAGAAATTGGGTCCTAGGTGGCATTTGATAACCCACTGGATCAACCTTCACTTGTCTTTGGCTTTTTATTTATGTGAGTGTATTGCTTAAGCCAGTTTAAGATAGGTTTTGTATTACTGGCAACTGAAATCAGCTGAATTAATCCATAAGGGATAACAATGGGAAATTGGCCCTGTGATATGGACAGGTCTCTTAGAAGGAGTGACATGTGGGCCAGGTGCGGTGGCTCACGCCTGTAATCCCAGCACTTTTGGGGGCGGAGATGGGCGGATCATGAGGTCAGGAGATTGAGACCATCCTGGCTAACACGGTGAAACTCCATCTCTACAAAAAAAAAACAAAAAAATTTAGCCGGGCGTGGTGGCAGGCGCCTGTAGTCCCAGCTACTCGGGAGGCTGAAACAGGAGAATGCCGTGAACCCGGGAGGCGGGGCTTGCAGTGAGCAAGACTCCGTCTCAAAAAAAAAAAAAAAAGGGAGTGATATGTGGAAAGGTGTATAGCACATTCCAATTTTGCCAAGGGCTGGAAAAATTGCAGTATTTTGTAGATCACTGACTCTTTCAGTGTAGTCCATTGCCTATAAAATTATTTTTAAAGCTAAGTTTTTATATTTCATTTTAGCTTGCAAAGGCCATTTCCATCTTACATCATTCTAGCCTCATAACAATTCTGTAAGATTGGTATTATTATTATTATTACTGCTTTATAGATTTTTTTTAAAAGCTCAGGTGATTTTCCAAAGATTATAAATCTATAAAATGACTAAGAACAAGGATTTGAAATGAAGTCTTTTTTATTTCTGCTACCCCAAGCAGAACTGGATTTCACCTACAAATAAAATTGAATGATGGGCCTTAGTTCTCTAAGGTAGCTGGAAACCATGGCAAATGCCATCAGTGTATTCATACTTTGCCTGGGAATATGATACAAAAATGATGCTTTTAAGAGAAATACGTGCTTAACTATTTGCATCTTACCTTTAACGCCTAGTGATACCCCTAAATTATTTTCTTGAATCACCTAAGTTAACTATATCTGGTTTTCTTCACAGTAAGACTGTTTATCAGAGGATTCTCCATGCCTAGAAAAAGCTCTTTGATCATCCGTGTTATTTTCCAGTCCCTACCATTAAATGGAAACAGCTCAAACTTCCAAATAGTAATAATACTAATAGCAATTTAAAAATAATAGCACTTAAATGCTCATCAACAATGCAGTGATTAGGTATCATTACTATGATTGTTATATAGATGAGGAGACCAAGGCTTAGAGAGATTAAATGACTTTCCCAAGGCCACACATTTACTAAGTGACAGAACAAGGATGTTACCCCAGATACGTCAGATTCCAAAGATCCTGCCTTTGCTAGATATGCTACAACACTCCTGCCTTTGTGATTTTTGCCCAACCGACATTTTGTCAGAACTTCGTCCTACAAGTGTTGGCATGCTGTTCTCCCACCACCCAGCTCCAACACCCTCATTATGAGATCGACTCTAGTTTCTGACGTTACTCTTTTCTTCCAAACAAAAATTAACATTTTTTCTCATGACCTACACTGAAATTTGTAACATCAGATGATAATAGTCAGATAAATTAATCATTGCTAATGGGTTGATATTTAAGGTGTAACATCTTCTCAGAGAACCATAATATTTTTACAAGTGTAAAGAGATATTGCAACACACTGACACATTAATCATATGATGATTATTATAGGGCACTATTAAATGCTACAAACTAAACATATGTTAGTGGGGCTGAAGGCATGGGAGTCAGAAAATGGGCAGCATTTTGCGTCAACTACATTCTAACATTTATAAAAACTACTACATGAGCCTCTCAGTCTACCTCTGTGTACGCTGAATCTAGCTAGTGCCTATCCATCACTAATTATACGTATGAGAATTTCTCAAGTAGAATAATAGGGTTAAAAATCCTTCCACGTATTCACCCCAAAAGTATAAAGAATAGAAATAGGTTTGCGTTGGTCTAACTAAAGAGCTCAACGGTCTGTTGTCAGCTCATTAAACCACATATCTGAAGAAGATGAACAACTATGGGATGTTTTACAGGTTTGCTGACTTTGTGAGAAAGTAAGCAGAGGCAAATGAAGAAAGTATATAAGAATAAACACTTGGAATTAATGGTCCATAAAACCTCAAGTTCTCTGCTGTAGAATAATATTGCAAATCACTTTCCTGATTTCACCTGGTTTGCAAAAATTGTATTCAGACCATCATATTTTTAGTGTTCTGTCCTCGTATCTCAAAAACATTTTGATCCCTCAGAGGCAATCTCTAAACTTCTGTCATTGCTTTTCAAATCACTAAACCAAGAGAATATACCTTGTAACTATAGGAAAACAGATCCCCAGGCAAATGAAAGGAAAGCAAAAATTATTTCATTTATTTTAATATCATCCCTCAGTCATTCTTGGCCTGTAGCCTGATTTTCACTGGCTTTTTAATCAGATTTGTATCTCTGCCCATTTGTGCGAGAACTTATTTTCAAGAGAATGCTATTACCAATACCCACTTTTCTGCAAGTCATTCCTACAGAAACAGGTAAAGCATCAACAGAAAGGGAAGTTGTCAGATCCCTTCAGTAGAGTAGTCAGGTTCCATCAATCAAAAGGTTGATGTCCAAATCAAATTTGTAGCAAAAGAGTAACAGAAAGTCTAATTTTACACATTGCAACAGGCATGCTGTTCAGAAACTCTTCACATTGTTCTGGGTAGTTTGGTAGTTTTCTAGGTTAAAAAATATCTTTCAAAAAACCACAGTGAAGTGCCTGCCTTCTCACACAGTCTACTGGATTGGGATTTAAGATCCAGCTGAGGACTTACCTATCTTATAAGGCTTATTTAATTCTTATGGTACCAAGCTGGTCCAGAGGCTAGCATCTCTTCCCAAAAGTTGAGAAAATGTAGTTTTTAGCAGGCATCAAATCATCATATTGGCCACTCTATCTCGTTCAAAATCATATCCTTCTGTTAATTCAATAATGTCTATAAGGTTGTTTAGGCTCATTTGGAGTCACCTTAAATAAGTATAGTTGTGAGAAAAGCTGTTGAATTATTTGCCTACTTGCCCTAAGGGGCTCAGAGACCTGCTCCCTAAGAAACATCTTTGTCTTTGATATCCAGCAATGCCCTTGATTTTTAAGCTCTTTCCCAGACCATGGCCAAAGAGGCTGATTTTGAGTATAATAGATATCAAAACTACCACCAAGTTGTGTCAATTCTGCCTCCTGTTTCTCTTATCCCTCTATTTCTCTCCCTCAGCACTGACACAATCCTACTCCAAGCCAGCAGGATCTCTCACCCATATCCCTGGAATGTCATCCTAACTGATTCTCTCTCTTCTAATTTTATCCACTTTTCCCTCTGCAATTGAAGGTTTTAAAAACCTAGTAAAGATGTCACGTCTTCTACCCATAATACATTTCCTTAACTTCCTATTTTCCTTAGGATACGGTTAAAAAAAAAACTTTAACATGGACTATAAAACATAAGAGGATCAGTTTCTAATCTTTCTACTCTCCACACTCACCATGTACTCTCTTGCCTATAGAATGTTGAAATACTAATCTCAACCTATTTTCAGTTATCCCACCTACCCCACCTTCCATTGGACACTTTATTGACTCACTCATCCTCCAGTCTCAGTTTTAACTCTACTTCCGCAGGGAGTTTTTCCATGACCACTGGTCCATGTCATAGCCTTGTGATTCATTCTCACTGCAACCTGCACTTCACCGTTCATGATACGCTTAAGAACTGAAATGATTAATTTTCTATGTTTCCTGCTACACCACAAGTTCTGTGACATCAGAGACTGTGACTGTACTATGTTTGGCAGCATGTATATCCAGTGCTTAGCACATAAAGGAATCCCAATAAATATTTGTTGAGTGGATTAATGAAGATGATAGGACTCTTTGATTTCTGCTTTGATAGCAGAAGTTTCCAAGAAAAATTTGCCAAATTCTAAAATGAGTGTCCACCCATTTGTCACTATCTTCAGAAATAGACTCTAATTTCTATTGAATTTGCAGATGTCAATGTCCATTTTAAGCACAAGTGGAATGCACAATTGAACATTTTGAACACAATTATGTGCTCTTCTTAGAAAAAGAAATGCATCTAAATACATGTGAATATTTATCTATATACTAATATACCTTCACTCATACGATGGGTGCTCCATGCTTATTGCTTAGGGAAAATAGAGGGAAAAAGTAAATCTGTGTGTCTATGTGTGAATGTACATGTATATAATTATTATAAAATAGCTACATGTTAAAGATATATGTGTTACTGTTTCTGACAAATCTTATTTCTTTGGAGTAATTCTCAACCTACTTTTATAAAGTAGTAGATTCAACCTACTTTTATAAAGTAGTAGATTCAACCTACTTTATTATTAGTTCAAGAGCAGAAATGAGCCTAATCCTTCAGAATGAAGCCATCACATGATTGGACTACAAGTCTCTAGGGATGTGGAGACAGGAATAAAGGTAAGAGCTGGCAGACTGCAATGTAACAGAGATGAAAAAGCAGGCAGGCATTATGGAGTCATACAATCCTGAGTCCTAATTCTGTCTTTGCTATTAACTGTGTGATCTTAAATAGGCTGCCTAAAGTATTTGAGCCTCAGTTTTCTTACTTGTAAAATAGAGGTAAGCTAATCCTACCAATGTTTCAGGGTTATTGAAGAATTAACTAATAGAACATATTGAATGTGCTTGTGTATTGCCTAGCATATAAAGGTCCTATTTTAAAAATATAGGAAACGTAAATGAGATATAAAATGAAGCACGTTATGGATTAACCTATTGCTTTTCCCCTCAACCTATTAAAAATATCTCTAAGATAGACCACTTTTTTTCTTGCTTTCTTATATTACCACATATAAAGTATTTATCTTTTCATCATTGACAGTTTCTCCTGCCAATCCCATCGCTTTATACACACACCATTTATTTTCCTTTTCTTATTTTTTTTACTTATTATCATTTAACATATGTATGTGTGTGTTTTCTTTTTCTTGCTTATTTTTTAAGAGACAGGGTCTCCTTCTGTCATTCAGTCTGGAGTGCAGTGGTGGCACAATCATAGCTCGCTGTAACCTCATACTCCTGGGCTCAGGCAATGCTCCTACATCAGCCTCCCCAGTAGTGAGAACTACAGGCATGTACTACCATCCCTGGATAATTAAAAAAAAAGTTTTTGTTATATGATGTCTTATTTTATCTTGACCAGCAAGGCTGAAATTGAACTTCTAGCCTCAAGTGTTCCTTCTGCCTTAGCATCATAAAGCTCTGGAATTACAGACATGAACCGCTATGCCCAGCCATATTTTCTTATTGTTGTATCCTTCCTCTACAATATCAACTCCAATAAAGCAGAAATCTTTGTTTGAATTTGACCACTGTGATATCCTCAGTGTCCACAACAGTGCCAGGCTCGTAGTAGGCTCATCATTCTTTTTTGTAGCTAAAGTAGATAATTTTTTAAGTAAATCACAGACAGATTTTACAAATGGATAGATTTTGAATATTTTAACATTTCAGCTGGCCAAAATATTTTTTCTATTCAAATACTACTGTGCATGAAAATATATCATTAAATCAGGTTCCTACTAAGGGTTTCTCTCTTAAAATACAGACTGTTAGGTCAGGTGCAGCAGCTCATGCCTGTAATCCCAGCTCTTGGAAAGCCCAAGGCAGGTGGATCACTTGAGGCCAGGAATTTAAGACCAGCCTGAGCAACATGGCGAAATTCCATCTCTTCAAAAAATACAAAAATTAGCCAGGCGTGGTGGCACATACCTACAGTCCCAGATAATCAGGTGGCTTAGATGGGAGGATCACTTGAGCCAAGGAGGTCAATGCTGCAGTGAGCCATGTTCCTGCCACTGCACTCCAGCCAGGGCAATAGAGCAAGGTCCTGTTTCAAAAAAAAAAACAAAACAGACTCTTTAGGGAAAGTTATGGAGTTAACTAACTTATAACAAGGTGTTAAAGACTAGATCTTTTCCATTTGGCAAGAGAATCTAAGTAATAATAGAAAGTGCTTTGAGTGAAGGAAAAACTGTAACGAAGATGGTAAAGAGAAAGATGGAAAAAAATGTCACCTACTTCAAATTTTGCCTGGCACCCTCTCTGTATAAAATTCCAGATGAGCAGTTAGGAAAAGACACTAAAAATCTGGACCATCACTTGTCTTCTCAATAGCAGACTTTATTGTGACTTCACGATTAATTTAAATAATGTGAGACTACTTAAAGCCATTTCTAAAAGAAGTACAGGTATAGAGAAGTGACCAATTATTCGGGTTTATGTTCAGTTAGAGAGGGTTATCCAAATGACTATAGGGAATGGACTTTTCACCTGCATATTTCGGCATAACTCACCCCTTTTTTCAGCTACCACGAACATAACTTTACAAGGCTTCACAGGAATTTATGGGTTTTTTCATACTCAATGATTTTTAATAATATTTTAAGTATTTTTGAGAATCAGGAACTGAATGCCTAAAAGATTAACTTTCATCAAACAATATTCAAGACAGGCTCTTTGATTTGATTTTTCCCTGTACCTTGACTGTTTACAAAAACATCAAAACATCTGTTTTGTTTACAAAAACAAATTTAGCAGAAAATGTGCACTCTGAGGAAAATGACATAAGATTGCTTCCAGCACCAACTTCAGCTGAATGTTTCTTAATGTAATAATTTTTTATCTACCTGAAGGATTTGGGCAATATACTAATATTCAGAATTTACTTGGATCTGGGAATATCATGATCACCAAATGACTTTATCCAAATACAATGGCTATTAATCTTAATTATTATAGAGCAATCTTAATGATGTTACTAAAATAACTATCAAGAACCCATACTCACAGACTTTTTGCTATTATAACTAATTTTTTAATTACATATTTTACATATATATATAGAAAAGTGTACACTTTGGAATATAGAAAACTTATCTTAAGCCCTGTATACAGCCTACTGGTATCGTCAAGTTAATCGACCTCTTTAAGTTTCAGTTTCCTTGTAAAACTAGTCTACTAACAACTACTTTATAAAACTATTACGTCAGCAAGACAGAGTTTAAAAAAATACCGGGAAGGTCTAGCACATAATAGTGCTCAATAAATAACAGTGAAGAAAAAAATAGCTGTTAGGCCTAGGTCAAAGATTATATCCGTTGGACGAAACTTTTCTCTTTCAAGATTACTGTAAACAGACCATAAAATAGTACTGAGAGGTGACAGCGTGCTGGCAGTCCTCACAGCCCTCCTTGCTCTCGGCGCCTCCTCTATCTGGGCTCCCACTTTGGCGGCCCGTGAAGAGCCCTTCAGCCCACCGCTGCACTGTGGGAGCCCCTTTCTGGGCTGGCCAATGCCGGAGCCCACTCCCTCAGCTTGCAGGGAGGTGTGGAGGGAGAGGCGCGAGCGGAAACCGGGGCTGCGCGCGGCGCTTGCGGGCCAGCTGGAGTTCCGGGTGGGCGTGGGCTTGGCGGGCCCTGCACTCGGAGCAGCCGGCCAGCCCTGCCGGTCCCGGGCAATGAGAGGCTTAGCACCCGGGCCAGCGGCTGCGGAGGGTGTACTGGGTCCCCCAGCAGTGCCGGCCCACTGGCACTGCGCTCGATTTCTCGCCGGGCCTTAGCTGCCTCCCCGCGGGTCAAGGCTCGGGACCTGCAGCCTGCCATGCCTGAGCCTCCCCGCGCTCTGTGGGCTCCTGTGCGGCCCGAGCCTCCCCGACGAGCACCACCCCCTGCTCCACGGCGCCCAGTCCCATCGACCACCCAAGGGCTGAGGAGTGCGGGCGCGTGGCACGGGACTGGCAGGCAGCTCCACCTGTAGCCCAGGTGCGGGATCCACTGGGTGAGTGAAGCCAGCTGGGCTCCTGAGTCTGGTGGGGACGTAGAGAACTTTTATGTCAAGCTAAGGGATTGTAAATACACCAGTCAGCACTCTGTATCTAGCTCAAGGTTTGTAAATACCAATCAGCACCCTGTGTCTAGCTCAGGGTTTGTGACTGCACCAATTGACACTCTGTATCTAGCTACTCTGGTGGGGCCTTGGAGAACCTTTATGTCTAGCTCAGGGATTGTAAATACAGCAATCCGCATTCTGTATCTAGCTCAAGGTTTGTAAACACACCAATCAGCACCCTGTGTCTAGCTCAGGGTTTGTGAATGCACCAGTCGACACTCTGTATCTAGCTACTCTGATGGGGCCTTGGAGAACCTTTGTGTGGACACTCTGTATCTAGCTAATCTGGTGGGGACATGGATAACCTTTGTGTCTAGCTCAGGGATTGTAAACGCACCAATCAGCACCCTGTCAAAACAGACCACTAGGCTCTACCAATCAGCAAAATGTGGGTGGGGCCACATAAGAGAATAAAAGCAGGCTGCCTGAGCCAGCAGTGGCAACCCGCTCGGGTCCCATTCCACCTTGTGGAAGCTTTGTTCTTTCGCTCTTTGCAATAAATCTTGCTACCGCTCACGCTTTGGGTCCACACTGCCTTTATGAGCTGTAACACTCACCGCGAAGGTCTGCAGCTTCACTCCTGAAGCCAGCGAGACCACAAGCCCACCGGGAGGAACGAACAAACTCCAGACGCGCCACCTTAAGAGCTGTAACACTCACGGCGAGGGTCCGCGGCTTCATTCTTGAAGTCAGTGAGACTAGAACCCGCCAGTTCCAGACACAGTACTACAAGTCTGGATATGGCCAGCATGATGGTGGGATATATTGACTAACAATCTTGAGATCTAGCTCAGTGTCCCCATAAGGATTTGTATAAAGTCATTTTATGTCAGTATAAAATTGGCCTATATTACTTTGGTGCCCATTCATTTTAAGTGATGGACAAGAAAATAATATGCTTATTTCTGCTCCGAATGTCATACTCCAACATGGAAGAGTGATTCAGTGAAGAGCAGGAGATCCACAGTAATGCTGAGCTATATTTATGCCTTTTTTTTTTTTTTTTTTGAGACAAGTCTGCTGTGTCACCCAGGCTGGAGTGCAGTGGCGCAATCTCGGCTCACTGCAAGCTCCGCCTCCTGGGTTCACACCATTTTCCTGCCTCAGTCTCCCAAGTAGCTGGGACTACAGGCGCCCGCCACCATGCCCGGCTAATTTTTTGTATTTAGACCTTTTCTCTAAGAAACGAAAGGCACTTTACCTTATGCCTTGTGATAAGGTTCTGCTGATTATCTGAACAAATAATCTTAAAACAATATTACATCCCCTGTTCCTTGAAGGGTAAGCTGGACTTACCAACTTGTTTTTTAAAAATTGAATATGAAAAGAAGAGTAAGTAATTTTTCCATGGAGAAACCTGAAAAACATGACCTCAGCCGTGTGATGAGTTTCAATATCAATAATGTTAAGGAAAAAACCAGCAAGCCCAACATAGTCACTCATGCTAAGGTTTCATGTCATCAAACCAAAATCTGAATTGTTTAATTGAGATAGCTGACCTGTGAAATCAGGAGACATTTGACATTCTGAGACTATGGATCAAGATGGTAGCCAAACGCCATCAAGCCAACAAGATTTTATTTACACGCTTATATGAAAAGTAATCTTAAAACAACCAGACCACTATTCGTTGATTGTTCCTACTTTTCCCTGCCTTTTTTTCTGCCTATAAAACTCATTCTATCTAGCTCATCAGAGATCCTTCTTATTTTATAGAGTAGATGCTGCCCAGTTCATGGATCACTAGTAAAAGTCAATTAGATGTTTGAAACTAAATTTGTTGAAATTTTGTTATTTAACAGTAATGATGTCATGTTAATAACATGTACCACTTCATATAATGTGATAATGTTGGTATTTGCCTCTGTGGTATTCTCAGAGGCAAAACTCATAACCCCAGTATATTCATGACAAAACAATAGGCAAACCCAAATTGAGGAGCATTCTACAAAATCCCTGACCAATATCCATTAAAACTGTAAAGATCACGAAAAATAAAGATTTCACAGACCATAGGAGACTAAGAAGACATAACTAAGCACAATTTATAGCCCAAGACTGAATCTTGGAACAGAAAAAAGACCTGTGTGGGAAAACTAGTTAAATCTGAATAAAATCTAAACTTTAGTTCACAGAGTTTAGTAATGTACCAATGTTGGTTTGTTAGTTGTGACAAATTTACCATGGTTGTATAAAAAAGTAACCATAATAGAAACTGGATAATGAATATATGGGGACTCTCTGTATTATCTTTGCAACTTTTTTGTAAATGAAAGTTATTCCAAAGTAAAAAGTTTACCAAAAACTTTAAAAATAAAAAAACATAATTATAGATAAGTAAGCAGAATAATGTAGCTAATTACAATCTCATTGTATCTTTAATGAAAATAAAATGACCTTGAATATATAAAGTATAAATTTGTCTATTGTATCATCGACATTATGAATCAATAATTTGACTATTGTGTGTCTTTTAGAAAAGGATGAATGTTTGCTTTACCACTGGTTTTTTAGGGAGTAGTCAACAAATATTTAGTTAATAAGTGAAAGGTTGAATGAGTGAGTATTCTTCATGAATGCTCAAAGTAATGTTCTGTCCTGATCTTTGGAAATTCCATCCAGTTGATCAGATTTGTAGTAACATTTATATTATTACCAAGTAAGTATTTGAAATTATATTCTGCTATTCTAAAAAAAAATGCACTTTGTAGAATCTGCTCTACCTCATTATTATTATTAATGTTTTTGTCATTTATTTATTTATTTTAGAGATGAGATCTTACTCTATTGCTCAGGCTGGAGGGCAATGCAGTGGTGTGATCATAGCTCACCACAGCATCAAACTCCTAGGCTCAAGCACCTCAGAGCCACCATGCCTGGCTAATTTTAAAATAGTTTTTGTGGAGATGAGGTCTTGCTGTGTTGCCCAGGCTGATCTCAAACTCCTTTCCTGAAGTGATCCGTCATCTTTAGCCTCCCAAAGCATTGGGATTACAGGTGTAAGCCACTTACTCCCAACCCTTTCCCTCCTGATTATTAAAATAAAGTCTATGCCCATAGCCATAACATTGATATGAGGATATCTCTGTTTTGGTGTCTTCACTTGGTATTTATGTGACGTCATTAACACTCATTTTTATATTTTGTTAGAAAATCTTGCACTTCTGTAGTTTCCAAGAGCTCTCCTCAGTTAGCTGTAAAAAGTTTGCCAATTAGTAAAGATAAATGCTAGAGACACAAGCAAGACTAGGAAGAATGACAAAAGTAGCAGATTCAAGCAAATGACTGTGGCAGTTTAGAACAAGTCACTGCAGACAGAAGAAGCCACTTAATGGAAATGTGAATAACAAATACATAAATATAAATGGAAATAATTAGGAAGCTCTGTGGCCAAATGGTGAGTTAACCACATGGAATGAAGCAGAACCTAGCAACAAACCTATAGAAAAAGAGAGGTTTTTTTGTTTTGTCTTTTTTTTTTTTTTTTTAGAGACTGAGACACTGGATTGGTGCCTGAAACTGGTACACACAGTGGGAGGAACGGATGAGAGCAAGCATGGACAACCACATCCCTTGTCAAGCAAACGTCAGAGCTAGAATGGCTGGTGAGGTTGGGTTGGATAGAAGCAACTTCTGAAGTGCTATGTAGAAATTATACCTTTGCTTGTGTTCACAGTGCTTCTAGAATGGTGCTTCCTAATTAACCCCACTTAACTTAAAGTGGTTCTTAACCATATAATTTTCAAGGTTTCTATGAACTACCTGAAACATATATAAAAATATAGGCAGATATGTTCATATTAGTATTTATTATCTGGAGTCAAAGCTTCTCATTAGGCTGTAGGACTCAAAGACAGGTTGGGTGGAAGAGAATGAGTGGAAGCAAGAGGAAGAGCAGGAATACAAGAAATAACATTCATGGAGTGCAGCCTGCACAACAGAATAGTGTCAAGAGTCTTATCTGAATTAACAACTCAAATCCTCACAGTTGCATGAGCTAAGTAGTGTTATTATCCTCATTTTATAATCAAGCAAAAAAAAAGTGTACAGCTTGCCCAAATTCACACTGCTCATGGTCAGGACTATCAACTGTAAAGCCCAAACAAATGTCCACAGTGTTATACTGTCCTCTTGGAAACCAAAAACTATCAAAAGTCACTCGCCTACATGGATGGGAATGATAGTTCTAGCAGCAATTTTTAAAAAATAAAACCAGTTTCAACACAGTCAAGAAGACAATGATAAAAGTCAGTAAATTATTCACTAATTTTTTTCAAGGTGCTTAATTTACATTCCATGAGTTATCTAGGCCATGACAATATCTGGCCTTATAGATAACTTATGTGCTGGTTTTGTTGCTCCTCTACCAAAAAATAGAAAGCTGTTTGAAACAACTTCAAAGTCATGAAGAAAATGTGTTTTAATTTGGCAGTCTGTGTCAATTTAATCTTGGTGACTCAAGTGGCAAGCTCCGATTAGAACTCAGAGTTCTGGACTTCTTATTCAGTGCTATCAACCTTAGGGACTTCTAATTTTCATGAAACTTAGACTAGAACTCGTGGGAACAGCAACAGTAGTGCAACCATAGCTAAAGAAAATGAGTGTATCTGGGGAGCCTCATCAAAAAAGAGAAACGTTCTTTCCTTTCATCAACTCAGGGGATTCTAGCAAACTGTCTGCCAACTTTCATGTTTTCACCTTTATTTTTTTCAGCTGAACTTACTGCATCTCCCATTGGTGAAACTTCTGGGCATGCTTACAAGGTTGTGAAATCAAGGCCTATCCCTGTTGCTAGAGTTTACAATCAAAAGAACACAGAACAAATACAAAAATAAGCCTCATCACATAGGACTGGCAAACTCAAGGAAGATCTTGGACTTAATTATTTTGAAAACCTAAAATGAAGGGTTTGTTTCAGAAAAGAAAGAGAAGGCAATGAGTTAGATATAGGCATTTGGGCTTCAAAGGCCTGGAGCTGTTAAAAACATAGGTTTCTTTTCCAGATTACAACTTTTGACACCCACTGGGGTTCATTCTTTTGCAGAAGTGCATTCTGCCTTTTAGAAGGAAAATATTATCTTCAGCTCTCTGAATTATTCAAGGCAAACTCTGAAGCCAGAAGCATCCATAATCATATTATCATCACAGACAATAAATAATACAGCATTAGAAACAGTAAGTTCCCTGATACAACTCAGTGAAACCCATAGTCAGGTTCTCTATGTCATATTAACATATCCAAGTCAACTCCTATGCTATATTTCTGTCTTTCTCAAAATAAGAGTTATCACTGTTATAGAATAAGGGAATTATCAATGTTATACAAATCTGCTGCTAGCATTGAGTTATTTGGTGTGTGTCAGCCATCCATCATCTGTACACAGAAGCTGCACACAGAATCTGCGTAGACTCAACTACCTGTTTCATTATGATATTCAAATGGAAAAATGCCCAGAGTTTCTGCAAAATAAAGTTACTTACACAGAGCTTACTACATAATACAAACCCAATAAATCTTGACTATTGTTTAATTATTGTTAATTTTTCATGATTCTCCCTCTGACATTAACATTTGAAAGAACATCTTCATGAAATCATAGGTAGGGACAACCAAACCTTAGGAAGTTTTATCAGCTTACAGGACAACTAACGTACACCAAAAATATATCATTCTATTTAATAGAGAAAAAAAGCTAAGATTTCACAGCCTCTCTTCCTGATTCATTTCAGTGTTTAACAACCCTGTCAGGAAATTCCTCAATTATTCTAACCCAGCTACCTCATACTGCAGTTTAAGTTTATTTCCTCATATTCTGGCTTCAACAGAGATAAAGAACAGATGGTCACTATCCTTTGCATAATAATAATATTAATGTTTTATGGGTACAAAGACTTAGTAAATCTTTTCTTGATTATTTTCTTTACCACAAGAAAGTCTAGTTCATTAAACATCATCAGTTGCACTATGTTTGAATATACTAGACAAGTGTTAAATATCAAGAAAACACATCTATTATTTGTAACGTGCACAAAACATTCTCAAATTTGAATATTTTGAGCAACCATCTGCATACACTATATTTCAGCAAGGTAGCAAATGATGTTTTTGAATATTTACTTGAAGAAGAGAAAATTCTTAATTAAGCAATAGTAGAATAACTTCTGCAGAAAAATTAAAATGTAGAATAAGTTCTGCAGAAAAAATGATTTGGATAGAGTTTGTCATATTTTTGAATTCACGTTCAACTTAAAAGATAACCGAATAATTGTAGATTAATTTACCTAGGCCAATATAAACTTCAGAACAAATTATGAAGAAATACTTTATAAAAACAAAACCACAAAGTTCTGAATAAAAAAATAACACCTATCATCAATGAGCCTTTGATAAGACTGATGAAATAAGCAAACATCTGTTAACTTAGCTCAGAAAAGTTGAGAGTATGTCAACTATCAAATATAAGATAAAAACAAAAATTTTTACTAAAAAGTAGAATGTCTAAAACATGGACAGTTAGAGCATTTTTGTGTATATTTTAAAAGCGAAAGAAAGATTTCTGGCATCAAAAGGGCAATTCACTTATCTACATCTTCAGGGATTAAATTTTATCATTTTAGTTGTTTGTCATCTTATTGTGTTTTTCTTTTCTGTGTGTTTTTTCCCAGTATATTTGTTGTCTCTGTCTCTCTCACACACACTTTCACATGTCCAGAAACTTTCCAGCTTTTAAAAAACTATTCACTCATAAAATTAAATTCTATTCCTATTAACAAATCACTTATATATTGAAAATTATAAGAATTCAATCTAAAAAGCGTGAATGGCTTTTCGTCTCCCTAGTACTCTGGGATAGAATGTTGATGTTTTACAAGTCTGCTCTAATTTTCACAGGAGTGGACAAACCTACACACAGAGCTGAACATTACATATTTTCCTGACTTGTTTTCTACAATTTTTATACTTACCCAAATCCAACATGCTTTTTCCTAGAAAATGTTCTCAGGTTCTTAAACTGTTCATTTCAGGAAAACTCAATCTACTTGTATGGTTCGGTCTTGTGTATCATCTTACACAGTAACAAAAAAGCAAATTTGATTCATTTAAATTACAGTTAAATTCATTTCTAAAAGACAAATATATCTTTGTCCACTTAAATGGATGTATGTCCATCACACATATGTGAGAGATTGGTTGTTAAGAACTCACAGCACCAATATATCCATATTTGTGCTAACAGAGCATGCTAACTTCCTTTTCCTAATCCCTGCATATTTTGTTCTACAGTTGTCCTATAAACATACAATGTAAAAGTACAGCTTCCCATTCATTAGTGGAAACATGTAAGCTATGTGCATGTCAAAATCTTATTTTAAAGAATTTCAAATAAATTTTAAAGAACTCTTTTAAAATTCCTAATTGTGTTAGACTCCTCTTTTGAATATTTTCATGACACCTTCTACTTCTTGTTTACCACAATTAGCATGGTTATAATTATTAAATTACTTTGTAATTACTTGTTTATAATTTTTTAAATTACATTGAAATTATTTGTTTTATCTCCCTCTCCCCTGAAAGCATCTAAATTCCTTGGGTGTAAGAACCACATCTCTGTTGTTCACTAGTGCATTGCTGCATAATGTAGGTAATGGAATATTTATGAAATAAAAGAATTAGTTAATAGATTTCAAGTTTCTGACTTCTAATTAAAATTGGGAATAATATTTTACAGCTCTAAGAAATGGCCTGTGGAAAGTTGGATTCTTGGCACTAAAACCAAATTCATTTGGATTGCTGCTACTTACTATTTCCAGTTCTGTTACTGACTATGATGCCAGTAAGGATAGAGAGAGTGAGGATACATTTCTCTGGCTCATTGAGCCATTTATAAATGAGAGAAAGTGGCTATCCTGATAGTCTCTTTATTTTATGCAATTTTAAAGTGTTTGAATGACAGTTATGTCATAAAATAAAGTTATTCCATTAAGCATCTTTATATAAAATGATTTTGCAGTGCAAGTCATATCCCTAGAGATGGTTATATAAACTCCTTCACTTAATCAACAGAAAGAAGATGCTTCTCTTGTCCTCACATGTCAGAATTGTAAAGGCATTCTACTATATAAGTTGTGTATCACTTTATGTTCATTATATCCATGACAATGTAAAACTAATTATGGGGAAAATCCCTGAAGCTCATTAGCTTTCATCCCCCTTTAGGATCAATTATATAAAGAAAATGCGTTTCCATAAGTAAGTGTTTTTGGCTCATCTCATCTCTATCTCATTTGGTCTTAGTAAACATGAATATTTACTTGAACTTGTCAACTTTTGAACAAGGTGTCCTGCTTCCAAAAATATTTATTTGGATTCTGGCCCACTGACAAAAAAAAAAAAAAGAAAAGAAAGAAATCAGCCTGAGTAATACAGTTATGCCAAGACTTATCTGACTGGCAGTCAGGGGGCGACCCATGGAGGGTCAGATCCGCAAAATATTTCTGTCTGTTTCTTTAGACTCAAACAGCGCTGGGAAAGTTTCAAATATTTGGGGCCTGGAGAGCTAATGTTCTCATTCTATTAAAACTTATTAACAGAAACATCCTTTCTCATCAATACCAGTTATCCAATCCAAAGAATGGTATTAATCACAAAGAATTATCTTAATTTAGCAATCTTAATGCCTGTAAATAATTTAACATGAAAATAAGGAAGATCCAAGATATTTAAGTAAATTTATTTGAAGGGCAATAGAAGTATGGATGACTCTTTCTTGTGAACTCTAATAAAGTCTTCAAAAGCAATGTAACCTGAACCAGCAGTGGCCTCTATTTGTCTAATATACAGTAAAAGCCTTCACTAGCCTCTCCAGTGAATGATTTGACAAAATAAAACTTGCAACTTGAACCATGTTATATGGTACATTAGGCAGAAAATGCCAAGAGCAGAAGGCAATCATCGGATGCGGGATCCGTGAAGCAAATTTACTGGAACTGTTAGTAAATTTACTGGATCATTGCTTTTGGAATTCAACATAAATCATGCAGGTCACTGTATTTAGAAAAAGTGTGTAACTGCCTAGATGAAATGTCAAAGATTGATAACAGAATGCTCCCTGATATTGCTTTTGTTGAGAATGCCTAGCATTTAGCTCACCTTTTCCTTTCAGATCCAGACAAATGCAATTCAATCCCTATTCAAATAAAGGGCATGGGATAGTCTTTCAAAATCAATAATAGAAAATTGCTTTTGGAAAGCCAAATAGAAAATACACTGCCATTTGCGTATCTTAGGACATAGCCCCACAGATTGTGGTCCTACATTTAATTTGAGTCAACTCTCCAGCCAAAAGTGCTAAGCAGGAGCAAATGCCCAGTAAAAGAAAGTTGCTGCCATCTGCAGGCTTTGTGGAACTTCATCCTAACTAAACATTTTTTTGAATTTAAAGAACAAAGAATCCCTATAGTAAACAGATTTGATGTATCAGCCTACATTACTCTAAAACAAAACTCTTAGAAGCTCCTTGCTTACCAGAACCTTCCAGATAATCTCTGAGATTTCTGCACATTAGTCAGACTTTATCTTTTAAACCAGGATGCATTTAATTTTTAAAAGTATGTTAAAACATTGAATGGTTTTAGTAAATTAGCTTTCTTGTATAAAGTAATACATAGGCCAGGCGCAGTGGCTCACATCTGTAACCCCATCACTTTGTGAAATCAAGATGGGAATATCACTTGAGCGCAGGAGTTCAAAACCAGCCTGGGCAACATACCAAGACCCCGTTTCCACACACAAAAATAATTAAAAATTAGCCAGGCATGGTGGTGCACCTATGGTCCCAACTACTCGGGAGGCTGAGGTAGAAGGACGTCTTTAGTCCAGGAGATCAAAGTAGCCGTGAGCTGTGATCATGCCACTGCACTCCACCCTGGATGACAGAGCGAGACCATATCTCAAAAAAGTAAAGAAAGAAAGTAATGCATAAACAGCAATAAGGATCTCTGATAACCTTTATATTTCCATAGCAGTATTCAACTCTATCTAATTTTTGTCATTTATAACCACCTAATTAATAACCTATAAATTACTACCATAGGCAGTATGGCAAAATGATTAGCAGCTCAAAATCTGAAGTTAGAGGCCTCATTTTCCAGTTCTGGCTCTACAACTTATTAGTGGTATAACATTGGACAAGTAACTTGGCATCTCTGTGCCTCAGTTTTATCATCATTAAAATAAAAAAATAGACACTCCGTGTGGGTGTTGTGAGTTTTAAATAAGGGAATGTACTCAGGGCACTGATAACAGTGACTGACACTTAGTTCATTAAATGTTAGCCTTATAATGATCAATGTTATTGTCATAGCAAAACTCACACATGCAGAATTAAAGAATAGCATTTTATTATTTCTGTATATAAATTTGTTTCTGTGTGTGTGTGTGTTTATGTGTGTGTGTGTGTATATATATATATGCAGGTATTATATACATTCCCATATGTCAACGTGGTCCTAAAACCAAAGTATTTATACCAGTGATTCTTAAATTTGATTGAGCATTGGAATCACCTTAGGAGCTCTTAAAAATTATGAATGCTACAACTTTAGTTACAATGATTATGATGTTAATAAACTTTTTTTTTCAAAGCTCCCCAAGTGATCCAGGTGATTCTAATGTGTCAACAAAGTTGAGAACAAATGTTATATATTTAGTTACATGTTTTTTGTTATAAAACATAAAACTAAAAAATAGATTATTTTAACTGTAGCCATGAATTGAAAATTTATTACAATATTCATCAACTGTAGAACAACTTTTGCCATGTCTTGTATATTTCTTTTCAATGTTATGCCAAGACCATTTATTTATAAAATAAACCATTTTTCTAGTTGTCAGCAGACTTTAGTAGTGAATTGAATAAAAATCTTGTACTTATTTTTACCTACCAGCAACAATACCAGTAAGATTTTGTTATTAAAGTATACCTGATTATTTGGTACATGTTAGGCGGGGCTATGCTATTGTTAGACTGATAGAAGTTTAGGGACACAGTTATGATAAAGATCATCTACTCCACTACTCAGTCTTTTAAACCTATGCCCACTTTTGAGAAATGACAATGATAGCTAATAATTGACGAAATGTACTAGGAGCTTATCATGTGTCAGCTACTATTCTGTGTGTATTCTGAGGTACTTATGAGGTAACTATTGTTACATCTCGACTTTTGAGTACAGAAATATAAATAACAAAAATGTTGAATAGCTCACTAGCTATAGCCTGGCCTGGCCAGGATTCAAACCCAAGGAGTTGGCTTCAAAACCCACAAGGGCATTTGCTATGAACATTTGGAAATAATAACAAAAAGTGTGCACTTTATCAATAGTTGAATTTTAAAAATAGGTTCTTAATTTTTCTAAATATTTTATAATATTTAATGTACCTTTTAAAATAATTATAGAAACCCAAGAACTCTGATACTTCAGTCTTACTCTCCAAATCGAAAATCATTTCTCTTTTTCAACTTTCCCATTTTACAGAGTCATGCCTTTAGGAGTATTTCTTAAACACCTATACTGAGTGATGAACAAAATATTTAGGTCGGTGCAAATGTAATTGCAGCTTTATTATTATGTTTGCACCAACCTAATACATTCTTTTCTTCAATGACATTTTCAAAAATAGCTATATAAATGAAGAAAAGATATTAAATTTAATAAATGATGGGAAAGTGTCTGAAAATTCAAAAAGGGAGAAATGAATGAAGGTTTCCTGGTAGAAGTAGTGTTAAACTAAATCCCAAAAGTGCATTGGGTTTAGATAAATGTAAATAGTTGGGAAAGATGTTTTGGACAAAAGCAAATTATTAGCAAGAGGGCAGAGATAGGAAAGTAGGTGATGAACAGGAAACAAAGTTCAAGTTGTGAGAAGAAAAAGTATGTAAGTGCATATTGGAAGAAATAATGTTGAAGCAGATGAAAGAAGTTCTGACAAATAGACAATTCTGTAAAAGATGTTTGAGGTAGAAGGGTGTAATAAGACTAGAGCTCAGCTTTGGACAGGTAAATCTGGCAGCAAATGAATAAAATAGACTGCTACGCTAATAAGATAGACCTAACAAGAGAACTGCAAGAATGGCGGGGGAAATGGAGCAAATACAAAGAGTAAGAATAGCATACAGCTAGGCTCTGTGCATTTTGAGGAACAAATTAGATAGAAGAATGAAGAGGATTCTGAGCTTATGAGACAGGATAACCGAGAAGGTGAAGGGCTATCAACAAAAATATTAAGCCCGAGAGAACAGCAGATATGAGAAAGTAGACCACAATTTCAGTTTGAAATGTTGAATTGGAGAGATCAGAACAGTCAGGGGACTATCTAGCAGACATCTTTAAAATGTTGCATTGAAATTCAAGCACAAAATAAAGTTTGAGGACACAAATGGTGGGTGCTATCTACATATTGGTTACAGATTGTAAGATTGGGTGCAAGAGGATACTAATGCAAATCATATAAAGTAAGAAGAATAAATAATTTTTAAAGTCTTTGGGAAACATCTACATTGAGAGGCAAGCAAAGAAATTGAAAAATAAAAGTCATCAAAGAGAGTAGAAATTCAGGCAAGTGGTAATTAAGAACTTAAAAGTGGAGAGAGTTTTGAGAGAGAATATGTGGTAGACAATATCAAACGTTACAGGTAGCTCAAAAGTAGAAAAACCTGATGAAGTCCATAGAATTTGTTGATTAATAAGTTACTGATATCCTTTTCAAAAGGATTTGTAGTAAGCAGCATAATGGCTCCCCAAAGAAGTTCAAACCTAAATCCTTGGAACCTGTGAATATATCACCTTACGGGCAAGAGGGAATTTGCAGATGTGACTCAGTTAAGGATTTTGATGGGAAGATTATCCCGGATTATTTGGTGGGTACTAAATGTAATCACAGTGTCCTTACAAGTGAAAAAGGAAAGCAGGAGAGGGATAGAAAGAGATTTGATGATGGAAGCAAAGTTCACAGTGATGAGATTTCTGGCTGCGAGCAAAGGAATACCAAGCAGCCTCTAGAAATGGAAAAGGCAAGGAAAGGATTCTCACCTAGAACCTGCAAAATGATCCAGTTCTGCCAACATCTTGATTTTAACCTCGCAAGACCGATTTCAGACTTCTGACCTCCAGGACTGTAAGATAATAAGTGTGTGATGTTTTTAAACCACTAAGTTTGTAGTAATTTGCTACCATAGAAATAGGAAACCAGTACAGCATTTCAGTCAAGGGGTAAAATGAGTTACTACTCTTCACATAAACACTTGAGCTCTGGAGTTAAGAGACTGAAATAAAATTCCAATGGCACAACTTACTTAATTTCTCCATGCTTCTGTTACCTTGTCTATAAAGTGAGGATAATAATAGTGCCACCTCACAGGGTTGTCGAGAGTATTAAGTGAGAAAATACATGTAAAATAATAAGATAAATGTGCATTACACAACAAGGGCTCCATAAATGTTCACTATTCTTCTGTCATGTGATGAAGGATTAAGGAGTACCCTAGGCCGTGAAGAAGTGAAGCACTGAGACCTAGAGATGGCTAAGAACTGTGAAGCTCAGTGATCTCTTGGCTGCATGACTATTTTGAACAGACCCAAGACATTCCCAGCTGTCTTGGCCTCTGGTCTTACAGAGTTTTTGCACTATATCACATGATTTGGGGCAGACGCTGCTAACTGACCCTTTCACTTTAGTAAAATACTCCCGTATTTTCTCCTGGAAATGGGTCACACACACAATTAGAGAGTATCTTTTGGATCCTCCCTTACAGATTGATGTCCCCAGATATGTACATTCTGATCAATGTACACAGATTGAACAGAATGGAACTGGAATGCGGATAGAATTGAAATATGCCACTTCTGGGTCAATTCTCAGAAAGAATCTGCTTGATCTCTACTTTCTCCTTCCCAATGCCTAAGGCTAGAATGTGGACAAGGTGCTAGTGAGCCAGCTTCAGTTACATAAAAGAAACATTCTCCAAGGGAATAGTGGACAACACAATGAAGGGAAACCAGACCCCTGATGACCTCACTGAGCAGGGCTCACCACTGCCTTGGACCATCCACCTACCTCATGACTATCATATGAGAGAGAAACAACTTCTATTATCTCTGAGCCATTTGATCCATCTCTCTATATACCGTTTCTATAAATAGTTTAATGAAATATAAGAGGAAAAAGGAATATAGAGCAAAAATAGAGGACCTCTGTGAATTCACATTGATAAATCTAATCATTACTCTAGGAAAAGTTTGGATTTCTCTTTTCTGAAGTTTAACAAAATATTGATAATAACTTTAAATAAAAGCATACTATGTTCTAGGCACTAAGCTTTTGGCATACATTGCCCCATTTAAACTCAAAATATTTCTGAGGGAGATCCTAGTCAGGCATGAGTTGGAGATACTGCAGGTGTGGTTCAAGACTACCACAATAAAGTGAATATCGCAAGATAGTGAGACACACAAATTTTTTGGTTGCCCTGTGCACATAAAACTTATGTTTATACTACATTGTAGATTATTAAGTGCACATTCCTAAAAACACGATGCATACATCTTAATTAAAAATACTTTATTATAAAAAATGCTAATGATCATCTGACTCTCCAGTGAATTGTAATCATTTTGCTGGTAGAGGGTCATGCCTCAATTTTGATGGCTGCTGACTGATCAGGGTGTGGTTGCTAAAGTTTTGGATGGCTGTGGCAATTTCTTAAGACAACAATAGAGTTTGCCACATCAGTTGACTTTTCCTTTCATGAAAGATTTCTCTGTAGCATGTAAAGCTGCTTGATAGCATTTACCCACAGTAGAACTTCCTTCCAAATTGGAATCAACCCTTTCAAACTCGGCTGATGATTTACCAGAAAAGTTTTAAAAATATTCAATATCCTTTGATGTCATTTCAACAATGTTCTTAGCATCTTTACCAGGAATAACTTTCATCTCAAGAAATTCTCTGTATATTCATGAGAAGCAACTCCTAACCCATTAATGTTTGATCATAAGGTTGCATCAATTGAGTCATATTTTCAAGCTCCACTTTGAATCCTAGTTCTCCTGCTATTCTCACCACATATGCAGTTACATCCTCTAAGAAGTCTTGAACCACTCAAAGTCACCCAAGCGGGTTGAAATCAACTTCTAAACTCCTGTTAGTGTTGATATTTTGACCTCCTCTCATGAATCGTGAATGCTCTTAAAGGCATATAAAGTGGTGAATTCTCTCCATAAGGTTTTCAATTTACCTCATCCAGATCCATCAGAGGAATAACCATCTATGTCAGCTACAGCCTTATAAAATGTATTTCTTAAATGATAAGACTGAAAAGTCAAATTTACTCCTTGATCCATGGGCTACAGAATTGATGTTGTGTTAGTAGGCATGCAAGCAACATTAATCTCCTTGTACATCTCCAGCTCTTGGGTGATTAGGTACATTGTCAATGAGCAGTAATATTTTAAAAGAAACTATTTTTTTTCCTAAGCAGTAGGTCTCAGCAGTGCACTTTAAATATTCAGTGAACCATGCTGTCAGCAGAGGTACTGTCATCTAGACTTTGCTGTTCTTTTTATAGAGTACAAGCAGAGTACGCTTAGCTTAATTCTTAAGGACTGCAGGATTTTTGCAATGGTAAATGAGCATTGGCTTCAACTTAAAGTCAACAGCAGCATTAGCCTCTAAGGGGAGAATCCGCCCATCCTTTGAAGATTTGAAACCAGACATTGACTTCTCTCTATCTATGAAAGTCATAGATAGGATCTTCTTCCAATATGAGACTGTTTTGTCTTTATTGAAAATCTATTGTTTTGAGTAGCTGCCTTTACCAATTATCTCAGCTAGATCTTCTGGATAACTTGCTGCAGCTTCTACATAGCACTTGCTACTTCACCATGCACTTTTACGTTACGGAGAGTTTTATGTTTCCTTAAACTTCATGAACCAACCTATGATAGCTTTAAACTTTTCTTCTGTGGCTTCCTCACCTCCCTCAGCCATCATAAAATTAAAGAGAATTAGCGTCTTGCTCTGGATTAGGCTTTGGCTTAAGGGAATTTTGTGGCTAGTTTGATCTATCCAGACCACTAAAACTTCCTCCATATCAACAATTAGCTATTTTGCTTTCTTATTATTCATGTGTTCACTGAAGCAGCACTTTTAATTTCCTTCAAGAACTTTTACTTCGCTTTCATAACTTGGTTGTTTGGCACAAGTGGCTGAGATTTTGGCCCATCTCCGCTTTCAACATGTGTTCCATACTAAGCTTAATCATTTCTAGTTTTTTATTTAAAATGGGAGACTTGTGATTTTTCCTCTCACTTGAACACTTAGAGGGCATTGTAGGATTATCAACTGGTCTAATTTCAATATGGTTGTGTCTCAAGGAATAGGAAGGCCCAAGGAGAGGGAGAGAGATGGGGGGAATGGTTGGCCAGTGGAGCAGTCAGAACACATCCAGCATTTAATTTCACCATCTTTTATGGGCACTGTTTATGGCACCCTGAAACAATTACAATAGCAGCAACAAAGATCACAGATCACAGATCACCATAACAAATATAAAACAATGAAAAAGTTTGAAATATTGTGAGACTTACCAAAATGTGACACAGAGACAAAGTGAGCACATGCGGTTGGAAAAAAATGGCGCCAATATGATTGTTCAAGGCAAGGTTGCTACAATAAAGCAAAGTACCATAAAATGAGGGTATCTGTATAACCTCATCTTCAAATATAAAAGCTGAATCTTAATGATATTGACTAAATTGCCCAAGATCCTACACATAGAAAGTGCCAGAGTTAGAATTTATCCCGGGCTTGCCTAACTCTACAACGCCAGGTCTTAACAACTGTATATCCTGCCTTCCATGTAATAACAGTAAACAGTAATTTAGTAATTTGGGGGGAAACTAAGGTACTAAGATTCTGCACTACATCATTTTTATGTTGTATCTAAGCAGCCGTGATTTTTTTAAAAATGTCTACTGGGAAACTTTATATATTGACCTCTTTTCCCTAAACTTTATCAGTATCTGCACATTTTTTAAATTGTAAATTTAAATTTGAACTGCATGTCTTCAGTGCACACACATACACAAACACATCAAAATTTTCTAGAAGTTAAAACAGTGGGGTCTGCTGGCTCAACTCATAAACAGAATGTGAGGAACAGCTGTTTAGGCTTTAGAACCTAAGCTGGTAATGGCTACTTGTTCAAAGGAGCTAATATTAAGAAAATTATAATTTTAAATAGTCATGTATTCTTCAAATAGACATTCTTCAATAAAACAGTCACTAAAAATTATTTCTGCAAATTGAAGTCTATCTCCTAATTACATGTTTTTTTATCTTTAGATGAGACTTCCCAAAAACATAGATTGCAGTTTTGTTTAAAGCCTGACCAGAAATTTCAGTCCGTTTTCAGAAGCATACTATTTTCTTCAAGGGTAATATATATAGTTGGGCAGGAGTAAATACCACTAATTTAAGATTTGATTTCTAGACCAGGAGTCAGTTCAGGAAAGGACAACAAAGCCTGATTGTGAATATGCTATGGACATTTGAGCTACTACTTAGGAATATAAAAATTCCTCCATTAAAACCATGTAACATATTCCAAATGAGCTACAAATTTTGTGCTGAGTACTAGATATAATACGACTCAAATCTAGGCTCAGTGAAAAAGGTATACAAATACAGACAATTTCAGATTTATAATCAAGGCTTTGTTATGCATATAAAATAATTAATCCGTTAACAAGCCTTTATGTATTGCATATTTAGTATGTGTCCAACATAAATGTAAGTGCTTTGTGAAAAACAATTTTTTGTCAAGTTCTTTTTCTTCAAAGAGCTTTAAACTTACTAGGAAGTCAAGTCTGGCTAATGGCAAACATTATTATATGCCTGGCATACTCTATGGCCTTTACATTCATTAACTTATTTAATATCCACAAAAACCCTATGAAGTAGGAATTTTTATGGTCTCTATTTCATGTATGAAGAGACTGAGTCACCAGAGGCTAAGGGACATGCTTGAGATCATGAGGTGGCTTGTGAGTGGCAGAGTGCAGTCTAACTATAGATGATACTACATTATCTCTACGCTGTTCACCATACTACAGGCCTCCTGCTTCCCATCAATCATATGGAAGAATTGTAGAAAAACAGCAAATGGAATGAAAAAATATTTCTATCCAAGAATGCCACGTGCTTATTTCATAAATTTCAAAGACAAAGGACAAATAACAAGAAAACAGAAGAATATTGATAATAGTTGAGGATGTTTAGCACTAACTATGTGCCAGATACCATGTTATAAGCTAGACATACAGTTCCTCATTTAATCTTCATAAAATCATATGAAGTAGGAGCTCTTATACCTATGTTACAGATGATGAGACTGGGCTTAAAGAGGATAGTAATTTTCCCATGATTACAAAACTGGTACATGGCAGATCCAAAATTGCAGCCCAGGCATGCTGAACCCAGAGTCTATGCTCTTAATCCCTAGGTAGCATTGGATCTTCCTCCATCCAGAACTAGGTTTTCCAAGGGATCTGGAGAAATAATTACCAATCATTTTTTTTAAATAAATCTACCTTATCTATCGCATTCCTAACTCAGCCTAAACTTTATTCAAGGTCACCTTCTAGACCAAAACTAAATTAGTAAGAACTCACTTACTAACTTCGATTTCTAGGTGCTCTTGCATAAAACAGTGACTTCTCACCTGTTTTTTATGCCTACATGTCTTTTACAAGAAATGCAGACTCTGGATTCCCTATCACTGGGCCAGTTCTATTTCTCCAAACAGCCAATGAAGTGAAAAGAGAAAGATCATTTGAAATGGAGATGTCCTCAATTTTTCACTTGTGCCAATCTAGTTTCTTCCCAAGGAGAAGGTTGAAAAACACTTTTAATTTAGAAAAAAAAAGTAGAAATTAAAAGTTTTGAAGTCCAAATACCTATTTTAAATAAACTTATAATAAGTAGTTTTTTGAATAAAGAATAATCTTCTAAATTTTTTCATTCATTTATTTATGTGATAAAAGCTGTTAGTAGTGACTACATGTTCCTCACTGTTTCAGTTGTTTTAGAGACATCAGTAAACAAAAGTACAAACACTGTCATCATGGAGCTCTGGGTCTATTGAGGGAGCTGATTTTTAACCAATGCATCAGAACAAATGTTAAATCACAGCTATGATAGGTTGTATGATGGAAAGATATATATTATTATGTGAATATAATATAGGAAGACATGATATAAATCTTGATGTCAGATAAAACTTCTCTGATGAAAAAATGTTTACACTGCACTCTGACAGTTATAAGAGGGGAGAAGATTGTACAGGCAGATAGACCTGCAGGGGAAAAGGAGGGAACATTCAAGAAACTAAAGAAACTCCAGTATGGAGCCTGGGGAAAGATGAGGTTAGAGTGAGAGGCTGAGTCAGAATTGATAGGGATTGATACACCGTGTTAATGATTTTGATCACTGCCTTATGAAAGATGGAATCCATTGAAAAATTCTAACCATGGAACCACAAGGGGACATAAAAATATTCTGGCTGCATCAAGAAATTTGGAAGAGAGAAAGAGTGATACAAGGAGAGCAATTCAGAAGTGTGTCAGTTCAGGCCCTCCAAGAAGCAGATGCCAAGATGGAGTTGGAAACTGCAAGAGATTTATTGAGGGTGATGTCTGTGAAAGATAATAAGAGAAGGAGCTATGAGAGGTAAACATTTCAGACCGCAAAACAAGTCTGAAACCTATGGAAAAGAGGTATCAGGAAGAAAGAATTTATGAACAGAGCCTCAGACTGCCATACAGCTTTGACAAAGTCTCAGTCAGTTCAATGAAGAGCTGCAATGCAAAGACTCTTCATAGAGGAGTTCCACACTGGTCAAAAGAGGCCAAGCCCTACTATCCTTTCTGTGATTAGTCATTGGCTGGGGCTGCAAGAAAAGTGTTTCACCTCAGCTCAAAATGTGGGGCCAATCCTGGAGGCAACAACCATCATCTGCACTCCTTATGGCTGGTTTTCTCTTGAAGGGAGAGCTGGTCAGTGCCCCTCTGAGGCTGTTACAGAAGCAGTTGACCTAAAAATCCAAGCTAGAGATGAGGTAGGTGGTGGTGAAGATATAGATGAAGCAAGATGAAGGAAGGGAAGGGAAGGAAGGGAAGAGAAAGGAAAGGGGAAGGGAAAGGGAAGAGAAAAAAGAAAGGAAGGGAACCAGAGAATCCAAATTTGTATTTAGAGAAAAATGTTAACATTCTAAATTGAATTTTTTTTCCTTATAAAGTAATTAAAGGACCTAAGGCCTTCTGTATCCAAAAACATTTAAATCTCCTAAGCATGAATCTTTTAGGTCTGGGTCAAAAGCCACACCAAATAATAATAAAACATGAATCTTTTATGTAAGAATTTTCTATAGTAGATTTTAAACTTTGCTAAAATAATGGAGAACATTTAAATCAATTTTTAATGACAAGAAACTGCCTCTATCTGAATGACCTCCAGATCTTGAGAAAATCTCATTTTACGGAATAGACATGCTATCAAATGTTGTTTATGAATCTTTTATTTTTCTAATGGAATAATATTTCTCCACTAACATGCTTTACCTTCATCCCAAGTCAGTCTTCAATTGGCAGAAATGACTAATAATTTGGCGTTTAGTTTCCCTGTCAAGAATCTGTCCTGTACTAAATGATTTATAATGGTAAAAGAAAAAGAAGTAATAGACAGCACTTTTAGAGAAGAGGGACTTTTCAGTGAATATTTTTATGACACAAGGTAACAGAATGGCAGTTCAAACGAATAGCCATCTTACCCTCTAAACTGTACTGATTAGAATGGGATAGCTGTGCTACAAAAGCAAATAAATCTCCAAGTATCAGTGGCTTAACACACCAAAGTTTATGTATCACTTTCTGATATGTATCACCGTCTGATAGTTAAGGAGCACTTCAAAGCATCTCTTTCTTGTGGTAACTCAGGGACTCAGTTTCTCTTTATCTCTACTCATCACTTCCAGGGGAGCTGCGGCAACAGAAAATGTGGCTAGAATGTCCTAAACAAGTATACGTGGTCAGGCCTATATAGCATGCACCATTTCTGCCCACTGTCCACTGGACAGAATGAGACGCATGGCCTAAATGTAACTGCAAAGGGAACAACAAATGTGGAGCACATGGGTAGTTGGTGAAACTTTGCTCTCTCAGCTGCCACTTATCAGGTTTTATTATTTGCAGGTACACTTCAAAGAGTATCTACAGCACATTGGAATTCATGCTCTAATCAGTTTCTATTAGGCATGTGTGTATGCATGTTTGAATACACAGGAAACCGCAGAACTCATACCCTGCCTGATTGAACACTAAAACTCTCCTTCTACAGATGCCCCTTTTCCCTTACTATTTCATTATTTGAAAACTTCCTCTCCTTTTGCATCTGTTTTTCTTTCTCTTTTATCTGTTGTTGTTTAGGAGCATCATGTCACTTCCAATTTGTCCTTTCTCATGTAACTACAGGGCTAGTCCAAGGTGTGGTCAACCGCAGCAGAACTAGTTGAAATGCAGGTGACTTGGAAGAAGAGAGAGATGGAAATCATTAGCTACCACTCACCCTCAGTTGCCATCATGAAGTCTTCCAGCCCAATGCTGATTTTACAGACAAAATACTTAGCCTCCCTCCCTCCTTCTTACCCACCAACCAACCAATGTGAGAAAATCAAGAAATAGATGTTTTTGGAGTCCTGAGAGAAGAGAGAGGAAATTCCTGCTTTATAACAGTACCCCGGTAAAGAAACAAAACCGAGAAAGAAAGAGCTTTACGGTATGTCTAGACAGAGATGCAGCCTTTCAATGATCTCCCAGCCTGAAATGTGGCAACAAAGCATCAGAGAGCTGCCAGGACTGAAGGAGCCATGTTTCTGGGGACATAGGATGTCATTGATAAGCAATGACAAGATCACTGCTGCCACACACACATGCACACCCAGGTAAGACCCTGGGACTCTGGCATAAGCTGGAGAGTTGGAGGAAACACCAGGAAGGATAGAGTCTACCTAACTTCCAGCTTCATTCCACTGCAACAGCAAAGATGCATAAAATCCAAAATATAATTGAGTTGTTTCATAAAAAATTAAGTTATGTTTGTAAACATGCTCAAATTCCACTTAAAATGGGGAATTTTGTTGCCTGATATAAATAATTTTGTTGCAACATAACATTATGTAAGGAAAATAAAATGTAGCTCCTAATCATTATTCAATGAGGTAATGGTAACTATTAAAAGACAAAGACACCTCGTAATTTGAATTGCTTCCAGCTGAGCAGTCATCATCTGGACATATGCTATCAAATGATACTTCTCCCACTGAGCCATTGTGCATTTAATGCCTTTATTTATCTGCCAAATTTCAAGACTGAAACAAAGATTTTAAAATTAAAAAATGTGCTATTAAACCAAATGTAAGATAAGCTATCCTGCCTAATCCAATAAAATACAGTATTTCATTATGATTAGTATTAATTTTCTGTAATTTTGTAAATTCCCAGGCAAATATAATCTTCTAAGATAGAAAAAAAGTCTTCATACTGTAAGAAATTGTGCAATAAAATTATTAGCAAATAATTCCATTTATTGCTGAAAGGTATAGGCTTTGGAGTTAGATGGACCTGGATTTACATCCTGGTCCTAACACATTTTTTTATGACCCTGGGACATGTATTGGATCTCATTAGGTCTCAGTTACTCATATATTAAATGGTAATGGATATAATTTATAAAGTTTAGAGGAAATAATAAAATTGAGTACTCATCATAGTGCATGAAATAGAGTAAGCACGAAAAGAAGTGATTAGTTATGAATATTATAATGTACAGTGTGAAAATATGTAATTCAAAATCTAAGCAGTTGGAATTTTTAAATATTTTGAGACTTAAGAGAGTGTGATTATGGGACCTGAATCATGTAAACTGGGAGCTGTAACCTTTTCTTCTCTGATTATAGATTAGCCTTTTTCCTTACCTACATTGTTTTCTAAAATGTTGTAAAGGACTAACAGGCACCAGGGAGGACCCCTTCCCTCTTAATTGTTGATCTTCGCTATAGATGAACTTCCTTCTTTCCTCTCCCATACAAACACTGCGTGATTATCACATTGCCTAAGATGGAATGTTAAATACAGAATTTTAAACTGGAAAAAAAGAAGGAAAGCTATAATTAAATTGTTGTGTAATTAAACCAGCCTTGTATACAAAATATTATAATCTTACTAAATTTCTTTGTTTTCTGCCTATATAAGCAAGATCTTAACTAACTTTAACTTTTGAGCATTGACCCCATTCCTTTGAAGTCTCTGTTACTTGAATGGCCATTTTTAGGTTTTTACTTAAATAAATTCTTTTGAACCAGATCCTGATCTGTTCAATTATTTCATATTGACAACACTATGCATGGTATCAAAAATCAAGTAAGTTAAGATTATTGTAGCCTTTGAAAGTTCAGGCTTAGTAAAATGTCTAAACCACAGGAGCTTAAAGAAAAAGGCATAGGAATTGGTTTGATAGCCTACAATATGTCAAAGAAAAACTCTTTGGTCAGCATTGTGCTCTTATTTTATTTATTTGGGAAAGAAATTGTGCTTTGCATCTATATAAAAAGTGTACTGTTTGCTCAAAATCCACTTTTATTTTATTTTATTCTATTTTATTTTATTTTTTGAGACACAGTCTCACTCCGTCACCGAGGCTGGAGTGCAGTAGCACAATCTTAGCTCACTGCAACCTCCACCTCCCAGGTTCAAACAATTCTCCTGCCTCAGCCTCCCCAGTAGCTGGGATTACAGGCATGCACCACCGTGCCTGGCTAATTTTTGTATTCAAAATACGCTTTTAAAATGCCATTCCTACAAAAGGAAGCAGAGACTAGAGAGGCTATAGCCCCTTAAAGAAGAGAAGCTAAATAACAGAGATCTACATTTGACAGGATTTTCCCTTAAGGATACTTCCTGGTTTGTATTGTGCATAGATGATTGAGCTCAAGCAGTAAGTAGCTGTCTTATTTTGCATCGGGGTTATAGGTCAAAGTTCAGGGTTGATCATTGATAGGAATTAAAAAGGGAAATTCCAAACATTGATACAAGGGGTAGAAAGAAATTATTTAGGCAGGTAGTGAGGGCAACAAAGTCCTTGGTGGAATTTCCCTTTTAATAAAAAGCAACCCCCAAATCATTTATTTCCTAACAAAGAGTAGCCTAAAAAATCAAGCTGCAGACATAGATAAGCAAGCTGGAAGCTTGCATGGGGGAGTGCTGGCAGCTGTGCCAATAAAAAAGGGCTACCTGAGTGCCAGGTTATGTTCAACATGGAGGCTCCACCTTCCCTTTTCTTTGTCCCCACATGTACAGTAAAGGAACAGGCAGCATGGCACTGGTAAGGTAGAGAACTCATCTGCATAATAAAAGATCAGGATAGGGGTAGCCAGCTTTTTTGCACCCTATTAAAATGGCACACCTGGTCCAACCAATCTTCTGTGCCTTATGTAAATCAGATACCGCCACCTCAAGTTCATGTATAAAATCTCCTGCACTTCACCACAGAAGCAGCAACCCATTTCTCTGGGACCCCTCTCTCTGAAGCAGAGAGAGCTCTTCTCTTTCTTTCATCTATTAAACTTCCACTCTGAACCTCACTCTTCGTGTCTGCATCCTAGTTTTCTGTGGCCATGAGACAATGAATCTCACAGTCAGCCAACAACACTGCTTCAATATGAGAAAGCCACAAATGGATCAGCCCTAAACTCTGCATGTAAATACCTGTTAAATCTTTGGATGGGTTCTACGTTTTAGAATGCAAACATTCCTTGAGATTTCTAGGAACCAAGACAAGGATTACAATTGCTGAGTAGTGATTTCAGCAGTGGTCTATTTCTGGGAAAACAGGGTTTGGAGTTCAAGTTGAACCAAATTATGAGGGATTGTCAGCCTTACAATAATGACTATATACTAATGACCTTTGGATTAAAGGTAAAATTTTAAAAAATCACCCTAACAGAGCCTAAATAAATTTTCCACAGGATCTAGGTGACTTGACAGTGATTTAACTGCCTGTTAGAACAAAATTAAATGCCTCAGAGCAAGACAACTTAGTCAACTGTCCATAACATATCATCAATAATTGTTAGCATTATGCATGCAAATAAACAGGTAAAATTGGTCCATAATCAAAACAAAGCATAAACAGAAGTAGAGCCACAAATAATCCAAATGTCAGAATTATTATATAAGAATGACACAATATAAATATGTTAAGAAAATTGTAGGAGAAGATGAATGTAATAACAGGATTTTCAAGAGATATTTTAAAACTCTAACAAAAAATTTAAAATCCTAGAGCTGAAAAATACAATATATAAATTTAAAATACATTGAATTAATAGCAGATTAGATTCTGCAGAAGAAAGAAACAAGAAATGTAAAAACAAGTCAAAAGCACAAAGGAATAAAAATAAAATAACCACTGACTCAATGAACTATAAGACAATGTCAAACTGTACAAAATAAGTGCAATTAGAGTTCCAGAGGTAGATAAGAGGGAGAATAGGGCAAAAAAAAACTTTTGAAGAAATAATGGCCAAGTTTTTCCAAATGTAAAAAAGAAAATTGGAAACCCTCAGAGTTGATAAACTTGGTGATATAATTTAAATGTTTGTCCTCTCCAAATAGCATGTTGAAGTGTAACTTTCAAAGTTGGAGATGGGGCCTGGTGGGAGTTATATGGGACATGGGGGTGAATCCCTCATGAATGGTTTAGTACCATCTTCTTGGTGATGAGTGAGTTCTCATTCAGTTGGTTCACACAAGATCTGGTTGTTTAAAAGAGTCTGGGACCTCTCCCTTCTCTGTCTTGCTCCTTTTCTTGCCATGTGATATGCTGGCTCCTGCTTCACCTTCTGCCATGAGTAAAATCTCCTAAAGTCCTCACCAGAAGCTGAGCAGATGCCAGCACCATATTTTCTGTACAACCTACAGAACTGTGAGCCAATTAATCCTCTTTTCTCTATAAATTACCCAGCCTCTGGTATTTTTTTGTAGTAAGGCAAAAATGGACTAACAACAAAAAAAATGCAACCAAGGAGTGGGTCATTGCTATAAAGATACCTGAAAATGTGGAAGTGGCTTTGAAGCTCAGTAGTGGACAGAGATTGGAAGAGTTTAGATGGCTCAAAAGAAGACAGGAAGATGAGAAAAAGTTTAGAGCTTCTTAGAGACTAGATAATTGGCTGTGACCAAAATGCCAATAGAAATATGGACAGTGAAGGGCAGGCTAATGAGTCCTCAAACAGAAATCAGAAGTTTATTGAGAATGAGAGGAAAGGTTACCCTCGTTATGCCCTAGCAAAGAACTTGGCTGCATTGTATCCATATGCTCGGGATTTGTGTAAGGCTGAACTTAAGAGTGATGACTTAGGGTATCTGGTGGAAGAAATTTCTAAACAGCAAAGCATTTGAGAATTGACTTGGATGCTTCTGACAGCCTACAATAAGATATGAGAGCAAAGTTATAACGTAAAGTTTGAACTCATATTTTAAAGGGATTCAGAGTGTAAAAGTTTGGAAATCGTGCATCCTGGACTGTGGAGCAACTACTTGTTAGAGAGATTAGCATGACTAAAAGGGAGCCAAGTGCTAATATTCAAGACAATGGGGAAATGCCACAAAGGCATTTTAGAGGCAGCCCTTCCCATAACAGGCCCAGAGGCCTGGGAGGAAATAACGATTTGCTTTGGGAGGCCAGGTCCAGAGCACTACTGATCTGTGCCACCTCAGGGGGCTGCTTCCCACATCCCAAATGCTTTGCTCCACCAGTGGCTCAATGGGCCCTAGGTAGAGCACCAGCTGCCACTTTGGAGAGTGCAAGCCACTGTAAATCTTGACAGCCTCCAAGTGGTGTTAAGTCTACAAGTGTGCAGCATGCAAGAGTGAAGAAGCCTTAGCGGCTTCCACCGAGATTTCAGAGGATGGATGAAAAACCTGGGTCCCCAGACAGAAGCCTGCTTTAGGGTTGGAGTTCTCACAGAGAGGTTGTGCTACGGCAGTGCCAAAGGGAAATATGGGGTTGGAGTCCCCACTCAGAGTTCCCTCTAGGGCACTGCCTAGTGGAGCTGTGGAAAGGTGGCTGCTGCCCTCCACATCCAACAATAGTAATCAGCAGCTTTCACCTTGAGCCTGGAAAAGCCACAGGCACTAAACTGCAGCCCTTAAGAGCATCCATGAAGGCTGCACCCTGCAAAGCCACAGATGCAGAGTTTCTCAAGACCTTTGGAGCCCACATGTTACACTAGTGTGCCTTGGATGCAGGACATGGAGTCAAAGAAGTTTATTTGGGAGTTTTAACATTTAATGTCTGCCTTGATGAGTTTCAGACTTGCATGAGGCCTGCAGCCCTTTTCTTTTGGCCAATTTCTCCCTTTTGGAATGGGTATGTTTACCCAGCACCTATACCCCTATTGTATCTTGGGAGTAGATAACTTGTTTTTGATTTTACAGGATCATAGGTGGAAGTAGCATGCCTTGAATCTCAGATGAGACATTCAACTTTGATGTTGGAACAAGTGAAGACATTGGGGGACTATTGAGAAGAGATTATTGTATTTTGAATAGTGAGGAGAACATGAGATCTTGGGGGTAGCACAGGGGTGGAATTATATAGTTTGGATGCTTGAACCCTCCAAATCTCATGTTGAAATGTGGGACCTAGTAGGAGATATTTGGGTCATGGGGGTAGATCCCTTACGAATGGCTTAGAGCCATCCCCTTGGTGATGAGTGAGTTATTGCTCAGTTAGTTCATGCAAGATCTGATTCTTTAAAAGAGTCTAAGACCTCCCCTTTTTCTATCTTGCTCCCCCTCTCACCATGTGACATGCTAGCTCCTACTTTACCTTTGGCAATAAGTAAAATCTCCAAGGCCTCACCAGAACCCAGGCAGATGCCAGAACCATGCTTTGTGTACAGACTGAAAGACCATGAGTCAATGAAGCCTCTTTTCTTTATAAGTTATCCAGCCTTGGGTATTTTTTATAGCAATGCAAAAACAGACTAAAACACTCAGTAAACTTCAAACTGGTTAAATAAAATTTTTAAAAAGCTCTCCTTGTATGATAAGAGGAGAAAAGAAACAAGTACTTACATAATAGTTAAACTGCTGAAAACCAAAGCTATAGAGAATGATTTTAAAAGCAACCAGAGGAAAAGACATGTTATATACAGAGATACATTAATGGGAATAACAAATGACTTCCAGTTTTATTTTTAAAAATGAAGAAAAAAGACAATGGAACAATATATTTAGTGACTTGAAAAGGAAGCTGTCAACATGGAATTCTGTATCTGGTAAAATGTCTTCCAAAAAAATGAAAAATAAGGCTATGTTTAGATACACAATTTTTGGCAAAATTAGTTGCCAGCAGATTTGCATCAAAAAAAAAAAAAACATGCTAAAAGGAGTTCCTTGGGCTGAACAGAAATGAAGATACCAGATGAAAATCATCGAAACACAAAGAAATGACAAGCAGTAAAACTGGTAAATATGTGGGTAAGTATAAAAGACAATTTTTCTTTTAAAAGACAATATAATGTTTAATTTTTTAAAAATAATGGCTATGGGTTTTACTTCAGCATAGAATGTAGAATGCTTCAAAAGAATATCACTGTCATCCTAAAACAAGAAAAGCCAGTTAATCTACCAAAAAAAAAAAATTATCAAGCCTTCAGAGACCTCAGGTAGTAAGAAAACAAACTAAACCGAATTTCAAAGTGTGACCAGACCCTCTGAAGAGAGGGGGGACACATGAACCATTTGGCAGAGCACAGGAGGACGTGGTCGCTTCCATAAAAGTAAGCAAGAATAAATAAGCTATAACTTTAACAAATTCCTAAAGGCCAAGTATGGGCTAATGGAACAATTTGGAATAACTTAGAGCCTCAGGTAGAAGGGTAATTTACACTCACACACAAAGTTTTTTCCATGGTCCTCCATTAGGTACTCATGAGAAAGATCTGGGAAGGCAGGAGATCAGGACGAGCCATTTCCCCCAGTGGGAGCATCTTGTGGGAGGTAATCAGCTACCACCAGGACATGAACAAAAACACTGCTGCTTCCATTTTTCTGAGTGAGGTGTAAATAAAAACTTAGGATACCGGAGAAGAGAAAGCAAACTTTCTTGGTACTACAGCCTTGCCAGAAATCCATTGCTTCTAAGCAGTGGTAAGAATTCTTATCTTCCACCCCAAATCACAAAGTGGCTGCAGTGTTGTGTTTCTGGTGCAAAATGGTAGCAGGGAATATTCTAACATCTAGCAGCAGCAATTTCCCCTTCAAACAGTTCTACAGTGTGGTTGGGGCATTGTTCCTGGACATTCAGCCTTGAATTTGTTCTTTTGATGGCCAATGGTCCTGTGAGTGCACTGTTATCCTTTTAAAGAAATTATTTTCTGTTTAATTCTCCCAGACTCCTTTTTAGCTGCTTGCGGTTAAAAACATTGACCAATGCAGTTAGTTTGAGCAAAGGAAAGCAATTCTAACAGTCAGTGCTACATTAAAAAAATTCACATTGATACTTTTCTATGTATATGGAAAGTAGGAGTAATCCTGGCTGTCAGAAGGACTATCCTCAGAAGAAACTTACTCTGTATGGAATGAACAGGAGAAGTTAGGACCAGCATTTAAGGCTTTGTTCCCTGAAATCCTGCCATCCCTATGGAGATCAGATAAGTTAGTGTGAAGAAATCAGTCTTCCAATCACTCTAGGTTCATGCAGTGGGAAACCTAATGGCTTATTTTTCTTGTTTTAACCACTATTCCCAAGATGAACTTATACACAGGAACTCAATAGCAAAATTATGCAAAGACAGAAACAATAACATTTCTGAGAATCTATGAAGCCAAAAGTATCCTATGTACACTGGATATGTTTTTATTTAAATAATGTGGTGCATGTTTTGGTTTCTCAACTGCAGTCTATTGCAATGGAGTAATTTGACTCCCAGATTATAAGTGATTCTAAAGCACCACTGGAGTGAATACACCAGATCTTGCCAATGATAAGGGACAATGATCTTCTGACTAGTGGTTTCTCAAGTCTAGCTGCACATTGCTATATCCTGGGAGAGATTTAAGAAATGCTGAAGCCTGAGTCTCAGCACCAGAAATTCTGATTTATTTGTTCAGAAGTGTGGACTGAGTGTCAAGATCTTTTCCATTTCCGCAGGTGTTTCTAACGTGAACCAAAGTTCAAATCACACCTCTAAACCCTGGCTGCTCCACAGACCAGCAGCTTGGTGGAAGTTGGTTAGAAATTTATCATCTCAGGCCCTGGACCTGTACTATATATCAGAATCTGCTTCTTTAAAAGGTCTCAGATGGTACAGATGCTAAATTTTGATACATACCGCCCTAGGCCTTTTTATATAGTTTGTGTTGGGACATTTAATGAAACTCCAGAATTGTCATTAGTGAATAAACCTCGTTTCTTCCTCATGTCCTTTCCTTCTTCCCTCCTCTCTATCCTCTCCCATGCCTTCCAGTGTTTGGAGCACCCTGAAAAAATGTTTCTCATCACACTTCAGGTTAACAACTTATATGCATGAGATTATATTCAAAATCGACATCTTCCCCTGGAAATTAAACATTTCACAATTAACACGGCTATGGCTTAAGATGCTAAATGTACCATGAAGCATAACTGATACTAATCATGGGGTAGCTTGTGAGGAAAACAATATTGATAGAAGACATTTTGAACAAAAAGGATATTTTACCATGAAAGAAAAAACACTTTATTATATGCATCATTCTAACTTCATTAAATTGACAATGATATTGTCAACTACAATTTTTTGTAGACTAAAGTAAAAAATAGGTCCTTCTGAATTTTAAAACTACAATGTTTCACAGCAAGAAGACACATCATAACAAATTATTTTACAATAAACTGGGTTGGTTGTTTGGCTTTTTCTGCTTTGTTTCATTAGGTTTTGTTTGTTTTTATGAAACAAGAAAGAGAAATTAAGAAAGCACAGAAATATATTCTAATTACCATTATTTTTTCTCATGTTTTAGCATAGATTTGATTCATATTATTTCATAAGTCCATGAATACCAAATGAAAGTATGTTGGATTTTAAAAGTTGGTATTTTAGCTTAGAACATGGAGCATAAAAACCTTCTAAACAGGGAAATTCCTGAACCTTGATAACAGTTTTTATATACAAATATAAGAAGCTCCCTTTAGGAGCACAGTTCATCATCCTACCAGATTTAGACTAAATGATTGTTTTCCTATGTACCCAGAATTTCCTAATATCTGGATTTCTGCCTCCTCCCATTTTCTGTTACTTCTGTATTTCCTCATCCCAAGAATGGTCACGCTTTATCAGTATTCCTTCAGTGCCCATCTTTCACGGAAGACATTAATTTCACAGAGCAGAAAACAGATCTGGCTGTTCATTGCTATATTTGCAGCCCTAAACACATGGCAGGAATTCAATAAATTCATAGTAAGAATTTAATAATTAACTAAGAATGAGTGATATCCAAGTATGTTTTTTATCCACTCAAGTACTAACAAAATTTTTCCCAGTAGAAGAAAAAAATTTATAAAATTAGAAACTCTCTTATAAATTTACTAAGTTTTAATTATAGACTTCTCTTATCAATGTTAGTAAATGGAAATGAAACACCTACAAAGAAGAAGTCCTGCTGCATTTTTGCAGTTTGACAACTGTGCTACTCAACACAAAATAAAAATCCAAAATTTCCCTTCTCACAGTCATCTGTGAAAATCATACTACAATACACATCAAACAGATCTTACCCAGAATACAACTTTTTAAAATTCCCATTTTGTATTTCGTACAAGGCTCTTGACACATTCCACACAATTCCATACCGGTCTTTTATATTTTCCTGGGTTATGGCTCCTCCTATCTGAATACACTCTTTTGTGATGCTGAGTGGGAGGATGGTTCCCCTTAGTCTTCTGAAGTTCTAGCTGCAAATTCATACTAGGATTCCTTAGGACCTTGCCCTTTCTTTTTTCCTCATCAGAGATTATTTCTATTCCCTATTTCCCTTTCATAATAAAAATAATCTTTACATGGCAAGCTGCAAGAATCCAAATTGAATGCTTCTTTGCCCTCATTGACTTAATTGGTTCTCATAATACAAAGCTTACATAAACTCATCCATTGTATTTTTGAATCCTGCTAAAATGTGGTAGAAACAAAGAGTGAAAATCCTTTGAAGAGTTTTTAGACCAGTACAGGAGATTACATTTTGATACAGACAACTACTACCCACAAATGCCATTAGACACACAAGTCAAGTCCCCACCTTATCTTCAGGGAATATGTTCCAAGACCCTCAAAAGATGCATGAAATGACAGAAAACATCAAACCCTATATACACTATGTTTTTTCTTATACATACATACTTACAATAAATTTTAATTTATAAATTGCACACAGTAAGAGATTAACAACAACTGATAATAAAATAGAACAATTATAACAATATGCTATAATACAAGCTCTGTGAATGTGGTCTCTCTGAAAATATCTGATTGTACTGTCTTCTTGTGATGATGTGAGACAGTAAAATGCCTATATGATGAGATGAAGTGAGGTGAATGACATAGGCATTGTGACATGGTATCAGGCTACTATTGACCTTGATCACAAGCACTGCCATATGGCAGTAGTCGATCTGATAACTGAGTCCCCTAGTAAGTGACTATCAGGTGGGGAGCGTATACATATGGATACACTGCACAAAGGCATGATTCACATCCTTGGTGAGACAGAGGACAGTGTGTGATTCCATCATACTCCTCAGAATAACACACAATTTAAAACTTATCGTTTATTTCTGTAATTTTGCATTTAATATTTTTGGACTGCAGATAACTGCATGAAACTGAGACCTGGAAGCATAACCACGAATAAGGTAGGACTGCTGAAATATATTTCAGCAGGTTGAAGGATTCATGTACTCCTCTATTATGGTGATGTAACCATTTCCTCTAGGCACTACTCAAGTACTATGTGAGTGAAGAATTGCTGCCAAGTAACACAACCCCCCCCACCCCCCGCCAACAGTGGCCTAAACAAATTATATGCTGTGTTTTTTCTCACACTGTGAGATGTCCAGAGATAAGTACTTTCTGGTATTAGTTCAGGAGCTCGTAGATGTCGGTGATAAAGTCTCTTCATTCCTCTTAATACTTCTCTCAGAGTGGCTTTGTGGTCATAAGATGATGCTCCACATCTGGAACCAATCCATAATGAAGAAAGGCAAAAACATACACCCACTGAATCTGACCCCTTCGCAAGAAGCTTTCCAAGAAGCCTCACTTCTACTTATAAATCATTGTCCACAACTGGGTTACCTGGCCACTGTTATTGGCAAAAGGGACTGGAATTTTGTTTTGAATTGAATACATTGCTGTTTCCTCCACCCCAAATATCTGAATTTTCTGAGTATAAAAAGGAAAATGAACACTGAGTAGGATACATCATGTCTACATTTTTATTACCTTTTCCTAAAATGCAGTTTCTTTACATGCCACTTCTGTTAAGCCCTCTCATTAGCTCCATTATTCTCTCCTAACAAGATCAATATGCTTGAAGTGTATGTGTGTGTGTGTGTGTGTGTGTACTCATGTGCACGCACACATGTACACATGCATGTGTGAATGAGTTAGCCTCTGGTCCACAGTAACACAAAGTATATAATAAATAAAAAAAGAAAGAAATTTGGGAGAAGCTTATTTCTTTACAGAAAACTACACCAATGGTATTTCATCTTTTAAATGTTTATGTACTATGGAAAGTAAATGATCTGCAATATATTCTCTCCCTTAATCTATGAAAGAAAAAAGATGATCCAGACTAATATTTAAAAATGCAAATAACAGACTTCTGATATGAAAACTAATGCTATTTGAAATTATTAGTAAAGTGTGATAGCAGCTAAAATTTTTAATTTGTCTTAGTCTGATTTGATAATCTGATTCTTTGTTTCTTATACTAAGATATGAAGAACACATTCACATTCAAAGATAACAAAGCTGTACAATGAGGTCAAAATTTTGAAATCGTTGAAGATATCATAAGAGACAATTTCAAGGAAACCTATTAGTAAGATAAAAATTGTTCTGTGAGTTTTTAAGGAATGTTGATTACATGTCCAAAGAGAAGTATGGAATTAATAAAACTGGAGAAGTGTTAAATATGATGCTTATAATGGATATATTTAATATAGATTTAAAACTTTGTATTGAATAAAAAGTTGTATATCTTGACTTCAAATTGATTTATGCAAATCAATTCTCTAGTAATCGTTGTAGCAGGAAGAGGTCTAAAGATCACCCACCACTCAAAAAAAGTTTTTTAAGCCTCTGTTTATTCAATCAAACACTAAAGTAGGCTCTGTTTTGAAGGGAGTTTGCAGATGTAATTAAAGTTATAAGTCAGTTCATCTCAATATACAAAGATTATTTAAGAGAGAGAGATAATCTAACCACACAGGCCCTTTAAAAGCAGGAGTAAAAGACAGGAGAGGAGGTTAGACAAAATCAAAGCCTGAGAAAGACTCACCACATCACTATGAGTCTGAAGATGGAAGGTACACATGAGAAAGAATGCAAGCAACCTCTAGGAGCAGAGAGCAGTCCCCAGCTAACAGTCAGCAAAGAAACCAGAATCTCAGTCCTACAACCACAGGGAACTGATTCTACCCACAACCTTAATGATCTCAGAAGCAGATTCTTCTCCAGATCTCCTAGGTAAGAGCCCATCCAACCAATACCTTGATTTCAGCCATAAAGAATCCTAGGCAGAAAGTTTAGCATGCTGGCCTTCTGATCTACAGAACTTTAAGTTAATAAATTTTTGTTGCTTTTAGTCATTTTATTTGTGGTAATTTGTTAGAAAGCAATAGAAAACTAATATTGATTTTGGTACCAGGAGTGGGGTGCTACTATAACTAATATACAAAATGTTGGAGTGTCTTTGGAATTAGTCAGTGTCAGAGGCCAAAAGAAGCTTGAGAATAACTTTTTAAGAATCCTGACAGATGAAGCCTAGATTTACTTTAATAAAATCCTAGTTAAACCATGGGTGTTAAACATACTGCTTGAGAAGGCTTAGAATGAAGTGAAGAACATGTTATTGAAAATCAAGGAAAAGGGATCATAGTACTCTGGTGGCCAAAAGCTTGATAGAATTTTTCCCTGAATGTATGCAGAAAGCAGAACTTGTAAATGATAAAAGTTATTTATTTAGCTGAGGAGATTTTCAAGCATGATATTAAAGGTGCTGCCTGGTTTAACTTGCTGCTTATGGTAAAATATGAGAGGAAATAGATAAATTTATGGAAGAACTGTTAAACAAAAAGGAAACAGAACTTGATGGTTTGGGAAATTTTCAGCCTATTCTGACAGCACAAGCTACTAAAATTAAGAAATTGATTTTGAAAGTGTAGCATAGAGAAAAAGCCATTTGTGTGGATAGGCAACACTTTGATCAAATCTTAAATCAAAAAGAATATTAAGTCACAAGAGATTAAAAATTTGCTTTATAGATCTTCTTAATCAAGTCAAATAGCTTCTAAGAAGATTAAAGGTGTTGTATCTCAGCCATTTCACCAAAAGCCAAAGATAGAAAAAAGATATCTCAAAATGATTTGTAGACTTGAGATCTGTCTAATGGGGTGAATCCTCATGTCATGGGAGACCCACAAGTATTTGAGATATCTATATCAGCAGAAATACTTATAACATGGGCTAAAGGGAAAAAAGATTACCAAATGAAAAGGGGTTGTTAGACTGCCATGACTTTACTGGCAGAAAGTAGCCCAAGAGTGTGGAACCAAGAGCCCAGAGAGAATTTCTGAGAACCACAGAGAATTATTGGCCACAGGCTTTTCAACCTAAGAGAGTCTGCCCGGTGGGATTTCAAAATGCCTTTGGACCCTTGGCTCCCTTTTATTTTAAAGTTTCTCCTATTTGAACAACCACTTTTACAATTATTATTCTGTTTTTGTCCCACCGTTGTGTGATAGGAACAGATAAATGTTTATTTAATATTACAGATCTGCAAATGGAATGGCATTGTGCCCAGGAACCTCATTCATGCTGATTTAGATTATTTCAATGATGATATTTTGAATTTTGAGCTGATGCTATAATGGAATGAGACTTCTGAGGACACTGGAATGGGATGAATGTATTTTACATGTGGAATAGACACAAATCTTTGTGGGGGCCAAAGGGTAGGCTGTGGTAGACACAGAAATGGTCCCTCAAAGATGTCCTGTTCTAATGCCCAGAACATATGAATATGATAATATATCACTCCTGTGTTCATACAATTGTATAGCACAGTTGAGCTGAAGGTAGGGACATCATATGGCTTGGCCTAATTTAATCACACAAGCCCTAACATAATCACAAAAGGAGATAACTTTTCTACCTGGTGGCAGAAGGGGATGTCAGAAGAAGGCATCAGTGTGCCATTGCTAAATTTGAAGATGGAGGGGGCATGAGCCAAGGAATGTGGGTAACCTCTAATGCTGAGAACAACCTCCAGCCAACTCCCAGCAAGGGAACAGGGACCTCACTCCTACAACCACAAGGAAATGAATTCTGTTAACAACCTGAAGGAGCCTGGAAGTGGACTGCCTCCCACAGTCTCCAGATAAAAGCCCAGATTAGTCGCCCTCTTAATTTCAGCCTTTTGAGACCCTAGGCAGAGTACCCAGCTGAGTCTACTTGGATTTTTGACTTACATAACAGTGTAATAATAAATGAGCATTGTTTTAAGTCACTAAGTTTGTAGCAAATTGCTACATGATCATAGAAAACTAATATCATGTTGAGAAAAAAACAAAAAGCCTTTGCAAAGGCTTTGTCTTCTTTTAGAATGGCATCAGAAATCATCTCTATGGGAATGGTGTTCATTTTAAATGAAGTAACAGTTATATTTTCTCTGGTCACTCCTTACGGAAATCATTTGTTTGTGAATCTAGAAATAAAAATAAATCTTAATTATTTTCTTTCAAATTGAAATGCTTAAATTATAAAGCCAGTAATTTAAAATGAATGAACAGAGTTAATAAAGCAAAGAAGGAATTTTGGCTTCTAAAGCTTTCAAATAATTAATTTAACAAAATGCTCATATGCTCATTTAACATATGAGCATCTACCATATGCCAGCCTCTGTGTGTTAGAAGTGTAAAAATAGACCATGCTAATAGCTGTCCTCAAGAAGTTCAAAAGACCAATGAACAATAATCTTCATAATAATGGGCAGCACTTATTGGGTACAGCTTACATGCTAGATGTTATGCTAAGAATTTATCTGCATTCTCCTTTTCCACAGTTAATAAATAAGTCCACAATAAAGGACATGATAGAAGTACATACTGGATAACATTTATGACACAAAATAAACTAGCATGTACAAATGTTGTGCATCAATAGAAATCAATAATAATAATAAAATAAACTAGTAAACATTGCTCATGAGACAGACTGAGAAGACTTGAGTTGTGAAAGACTAAGGACTTACAAGACAGATAAAATAAAGATGAGCATTAAAAGCAGATGAAATAATGTGTATTAAGCCTTGAAGGCATGAAACAGTGAGGTTTATTTGGTAAATTTACAAGTACACTAGCTTGGTACAAGAAAAGAAGGTAACAGGAGAGATAGGCAAAAATTAGCCAGTGGAAGAACTTATGTGCTAAGGAATTACAGACTGCGCTAGCTGTTCCAAAAATATTTTGACTTTGATTATAGGAATAGACTTTTTCTTTTCCACCTACTTCCAATTCTTGCATTTGAAGACATTGACCTACATTAAAGAGAAATGCATACAGTAAGAATATAAATTATTTTAGAAACCCAAATGAAAACTGCTCAGTTAATTTCACATAGTCCCACCCACTTATTTTTAACCACTGGGTATAGTGGGACACAGGAGATTATACTACTTGCCAAAGTCCCATAAGTAGAAAGGTTCTTATTAAGAATCTGGGCTCAAGTTCTATGACTATTACTCCAGGGATTTTTCCACTGGGCCTTCAAATATTTTAGTAGTTTTCACATAATGGTGTTTGAAAATTTTTAAAAAATTTCTTTAAAAGATTTGAAACCTAATTTTTAAAAATTAAGGTAAATAATTTAAGGCAAATGTTCAAAATGGGTTCTACTAGAAGTTTAATATAATACACATAATTATATAAGCTGGCCCACAATTATGTCCACAAAAGAAGAAAAAATAAAACAGATGAAAAGGAAGAGCATGAAAAACACTGATCTCAGTCTTTGGGAGGCAAACATTTTTGTTGGAAGCTTCCTTGCCATACCAGGGTCCTCTACTCTGACAGAGTACTTTACATTTCTGCGTTATGCAAGAAGACAGACATTAATCTTCCTCACAAAATCCGAGGAAATTTTATTTAATTCTTAACAAGAACATTATGCCCAGGAACACCATGAAAGCAGATTGGACTCTTTTTCAGCCTGACACAGCAGAAAACTTGCCTTCTACAAATGAGCCTCTGGTAACTATTATAATCTCTAAACACTTGCTCTTCACACGCACACGCACACACACACACCACTTAACATCACTGTACTAGTATACACAACCCTATAGCAATAATCTATATTCTTTAACAAACGAGTCTTTCAATGTTTTCCTATTTGTTTTCCTACTCTTTCTAAAAATACATCATTTTTTAAACACTGACAATTAGTCATAGCCTTGGACCATTCCAGATTCCTTGTCCCCACCCCTATAATAATGTTGGTCTTGGAAGATAATATTCCAATGCCCAATGCCCTCATATCAAAAATATCAAGGGCAAAGTTTTCACATCAAGAAAAAAAAGTGTGTGTTTTTAGCTTTTCTGCATTCATCACAATAGTTATGAGCAGACTCAAGACAGAGGTGAATGCCAAGAAGTTATCTTTCTAAGGTAACAATTGTCATGCAAAAAGGCTTTTCACTAAGTGAACAAAGACATTGATTATTCAAATAAGGCTTTTTAGACTTGGAGAAATTTTACTTCTTTATTTAGATAATTCATCTTCAGGTTTGAAAAAAGAAAGGAGGAGAAAATAACAACTTCATGCCACTAAATCTGAAATTGTGGGCAAAATGCCTTATAAAACCTGTTTTAAATTTAACTTTTATTTTAAGTTCAGGGGTACATGTGCAGGTTTGTTACATAGGTAAACTCATGTCGTGGAGGTTTGTTGTGCAGATTATTTCATCACCCATGTATTAAGCCTAGTACCCATTAGTTATTTTTCCCAATCCTCTCCCTCTTCCCACCCTCCACCCTCTGATACACCCCAGTGTCTGCTGTTCCCCTCTATGTGTTCATGTGTTCCCATCATTTAACTCCCACTTATAAGTGAGGAGAAGGGGTATTTGGTTTTCTGTTCCTGCGTTAGTATGCTAAGGATAATGGCCTCTAGCTCCATCTTTGTTCCTCCAAAGGGCATGATTTTATTCTTTTTTATGGCTGCATAGTATTTCATAGTGTATATGTACCACATTTTCTTTATCCAGTCTATCAGTGATGGGCACCTAGGTTTGATTCCATGTCTTTGCTATTGTGAATAGTGCTGCAGTGAACACACGTGTGCATGTAAAACTTAAATAGACCTAGCTATTAATGAAATTGAATCTACTCATTGTCGGAAATTATATTAGTGTTCAAAATTTTTTCAGTCTCTTATTATGATGCTCCATCCCTAAAGGAGGATTATATGTTCTCAGCCTGTTTAATCAGGTATGACTGTTGAACTTCCTTTGGTTAATGACATGTAAGCAGAAGAGATGTGTTCTCTACTCCAGGTAAAAACTTTAGAAGCCATCACACTAGTCATCATGAACTGACTACCCAGCCCTGTAGCTGGTACTGTAATAGACAAGGCCAGCTCCATCATCTTTTTTCCTGGCATTAGGTGATGGGAATAGAGCCACACCTAACCCATAAGGGAGAAAAAGTGTAAGCAAAACATAAACCTTTCTTTAAAAGCCATTGAAATGTTAAGGTCATTTGTTGATACAGCCTGATCTAAACTATCCAAAAATAGGAGGAAATTTCCTGTTTGCCTACAGCAAAGATGACACTAGTGAAACTTTAGGAGTATACTCCCTGGGTTAAATCTAAGGATACTCACTATCAACAATACTATATAATATTGTATTACAGGTTCTAGTTAGTTCTTTAAGACAAGAATAAGAATATAGATGACAGATACACAAGTTTTTTATATTTATAGTATCTAAAAAATATAGAAATATGTATAAGAAGTAATAAAATAAAACTGACACTTTCCCAAGAGAACTGACAGCCAAATACTACAATTAATCAGAGACTTCAACAATGTTGCTGGATGCATGTTCTGCCTAAAAATCATCGCAGAACATCAATTACATTCCCATATGCCAGTAACAAACAGCTAGAAAATAAAACCTCTTAAATCTTCCATTTGTAATAGTAATAATAAGATATCAGAGATAAATCTAACAAAAGATATAAAGAAGAAATGATAAAATGTTATTGGAAAACATTGAAGACCTAAATAAATGGAGCACTATACCTCCAAGTTAATCTATTAAATCATTCAGTTACATTCAAATTCACAGAATGTCAATTCATTGAAGTTAACAAAACCAATTATCACATGTATAAAAATGAGGAAAGATCCAAGAATAGTAAGTAAAATATTGAGGAGAAAATAAGATTCGGAACAAATAAATATAATACTGAAGAAAAATAATAAGGTATGGAGCAATTGCTCTATTAATATCTTGGCTAGTTATAAAGTAAAAGCAATTGAGACAATGTGGCATTGGCACATTGGGAAGATTTAAGGAAGAAGAAGAGGAAGAGGGGGAGGAAGGTGAAAGGGGAGGAAAAGTAGGAGCAGGAGGAAGAAGGGGTGATCAGAAAAGATCCCAGAATCAGAGCCATGTACATATGAGAACTTGGGACATTCTGAAGATGAGATTATTATGTATAGGAAAATAACTTAGGTCTTCAGGATAGAAAGAATAAGCCTTTAAGGAAAAGACTGATAAATCATATTATAATTTAAAACTAGGGTACATTGAAAAGCATTATAAAAGGAAGAGAGAGACAGAGAGGGAAGGAGGAAGGGAGAAAGACTGAGAAAGGACATTTGTCCTACATACAATCAGCAGAAAATTAGTAGCTAAAGTACATAATCATACATGGTTGCCCTTTGAACAACATATGGGTTTGGGGCACCACTGACCCCATGCAGTCAAAAATCCACATGTAACTTTGGCTACATAAAAACTTAACGACTAATAGCCTGTTGTTGACTGGAAGCCTTCACCAATAGTATAAACAGTCAATTAACCCATATTTTGTGTGTTATATATATTATATACTGTATTCTTACAATAAAGCAAGCTAAAGAAAAAAATGTTATTTAGAGAATCATAAGAAAGAGAACTATATTTATTCTTCATTAAGTGAAAGGGGATTATTCCTACAGGTCTTCATCCTTGTCATCTTCGCATTGACTAGGCTGAAGAGGAGAAATCAGAGGTGTTGGTTTTGCTGTCTCATGGATGACAGATAGGGAGAAGGCAGAAGCACAGGCAAGAAAGGCAGGAACACTTGGTGTAGCTTTATGAAAAAAATCATAATTTCTGTCTCACTTTTTGCTTTTTCACTTTTCTAAAAATGTTTCCATATAGTACCAATCCTTCTTTCACCAGTTCCTTTAGTTTCAGTGCCTGCAACATAGAAAGGTACATGTTGTAAAAGAAGTCGATAGCAGTCTTGAATAATTGGAACCCTTCTGCGAGATTGTGTAATGTCAATTTATTTTACTGGCACTGCTTCTACATCTTCCTCTTGGCACTGGTTCAAAAGCACTCATCTCCATCCAGTCATTTTCTCTTAATCCTCTGGTGTGTTGTCTATTAGCTCTTGAATTTTTCCAAGATTCATATCTTAAAACCCTTCACCACAACCACTGCTCCCCCCACCTTTTTTGCCATATTTACAACCTTTTTCATGATCTCTTTGAGTGGCTCTGTTATAAATCAAGTGAAAGTGAAAGTATGCAGAACGTCTGCACAGTTTTCTCCAGCAGGAATTTATTGTTTCAACTGGATGGTTTTCCCAGCTTTTTCTATAACAATGATGGCATCTTCAGTGGGGTAATCCTTCCACACTTTCATGATGTTCTCTCTCTGGAGTTTCTCTCTTGACAATGTTTTTCTCTTGTTGACAATCTTTTCCATAGAATAGTGTATGTAATGAGCCTCAAAGGTCCTTATGGTGCCCTGAGCCAAAGGCTAAATTACAGATATTGTGTTTGGGGGCAAGTAGAGCACTTTAATGTCTTTGGGGTAGAAATGGAGGTCCCTGAATAGCAAGATACTTCCTGACTTCAGGAGCACAGCACCAATGAAACCAATCCAGAAAAAGGGTTCTTATTGTCCAGGCCTTCTTGTTGTATGATGAAAAGACTGCCAGCTGGTGGTTATTTTTTCCCTTCAAGGTTTAGGGGTTAGCAGCTTTATAAATAAGGGCAATCTTGATTAGAAAGCTGACTGCATTTCTATCAAAGAGTAGAGTTAGTCTATTTCTTCCTACCTTAAATCCTGGCTCTTGCTTCTCTTCCTTACTAATAAATGTCCCTTGTGGCATTCTTTTCCAGAATAGGGCACTTTCGTCTGCATTATAAACTTGTTCAAGTAGACATCTTTTCTCCTCAATGATTTTCTTAATAGCATCTGGAAACTTGTGTACTATCTCTTGGTCAGAAGAAGCTACTTCTTTTGCTATCTTGATATTTTTTAAGCCAAATCTCTTTCTAAAATTGTCAAGCCATCCTTTGCTGTCATTAAATTCTCCAGCTTTAGATACTTCCCCTTCATTATTCTTTAAGATATCATATAATGACTTTGCTTTTTCTTAGTCATATTGGAGGCTATAGGTATGCCTTTCTTGTAAGAATCCTGCACCCACAAAAAGCAGTATTTTCAATAACAGATAAAGAGGTATTTCACCAAAAGTGCAAGATTTTTACACATGCTTGCCTAGCTGAAGCAATAGTTTCACAAATTTCTTTTTCTTTTCTTTTCAGTGCTCCTTAGGCTGGATTTCTTTATCTTGAAATGGAGGTCAACCACAGCTGCAAACCAAATCTATGGTAGATATCAAGCAATTCAACTTTTTTTCTAATGTCATCACTTTTCTCTGCTCCTTAGTAGCACTTTCAGCATCACTAGTGGCATTTCGTATGGGCCCCGTGGTGTTATTATTGAAAGTTTATGTTATTGCACTCAACATAGTGAAAAATATGCACAAACAACAAGAAATCACTTTTTACCATGATATGCAATTTACTGGAGAGACAAACCGCTCACATGAAGAGGTTTCAAGTGGATACTCACAAAATATAAGCTCATGAAATAGGAACAGTAGATGGCTATGAAATCGTTACAGCAGTACAGTATGTACTAAAATTTATTTTATGCAGTTATGATTTAATACTGCCTCTTTACATTTGTTTATATTTCTCTTGACTGTGAATGATACCATGTACAGTCTGTAAGTATGTGCATAAGTTTAGATAAATTTCAACTTTTTTTTATGTCTTAGGTCTTCTTTTTTTATTTTATTATTATTATACTTTAAGTTTTAGGGTACATGTGCGCAATGTGCAGGTTTGTTACATATGTATACATGTGACATGTTGGTGTGCTGCACCCATTAACTCGTCATTTAGCATTAGGTATATCTCCTAATGCTATCCCTCCCGCCTCCCCCTACCCCACAACAGTCCCCGGAGTGTGATGTTCCCCTTCCTGTGTCCATGTGTTCTCATTGTTCAATTCCCACCTATGAGTGAGAGCATGCGGTGTTTGGTTTTTTTGTCCTTGCAATAGTTTGCTGAGAATGATGGTTTCCAGTTTCATAATGTCCCTACAAAGGACATGAACTCTTCATTTTTTATGGCTGCATAGTATTCCATGGTGTATATGTGCCACGTTTTCTTAATCCAGTCTATCATTGTTGGACATTTGGGTTGGTTCCAAGTCTTTGCTATTGTGAATAGTGCCACAATAAACATACGTGTGCATGTGTCTTTATAGCAGCATGATTTATTATCCTTTGGGTATATACCCAGTAATGGGATGGCTGGGTCAAATGGTATTTCTAGTTCTAGATCCCTGAGGAATTCGCCACACTGACTTCCACAATGGTTGAACTAGTTTACAGTCCCACCAACAGTGTAAAACTGTTCCTATTTCTCAACATCCTCTCCAGCACCTGTTGTTTCTTGACTTTTTAATGATCACCATTCTAACTGGTGTGAGATGGTATCTCATTGTGGTTTTGATTTGCACTTCTCTGATGGCCAGTGATGATGAGCATTTCTTCATGTGTTTTTTGACTGCATAAATGTCTTCTTTTGAGAAGTGTCTGTTCACATCCTTTGCCCACTTTTTGATGGGGTTGTTTGTTTTTTTCTTGTAAACTTGTTGGAGTTCATTGTAGATTCTACCCACAGCCAATATCATACTGAGTGGGCAAAAACTGGAAGCATTCCCTTTGAAAACTGGCACAAGACAGGGACGCCCTCTCTCACCACTCCTATTCAACATAGTGTTGGAAGTTCTGGCCAGGGCAATGAGGCAGGAGAAGGAAATAAAGGGCATTCAATTAGGAAAAGAGGAAGTCAAATTGTCCCTGTTTGCAGATGACTTGATTGTATATCTAGAAAACCCCATTGTCTCAGCCCAAAATCTCCTTAAGCTGATAAGCAACTTCAGCAAAGTCTCAGGATACAAAATCAAGGTACAAAAATCACAAGTATTCTTATGCACTAATAACAGACAAACAGAGAGCCAAATCATGAGTGAAGTCCCATTCACAATTGCTTCAAAGAGAAAAAAAATACCTAGGAATCCAACTTGCAAGGGATGTGAAGGACCTCTTCAAGGAGAACTACAAACCACTGCTCAATGAAATAAAAGAGGATACAAACAAATGGAAGAACGTTCCATGTTCATGGGTAGGAAGAATCAATATCGTGAAAATGGCCATACTGCCCAAGGTAATTTATAGATTCAATGCCATCCCCATCAAGCTACCAATGACTTTCTTCACAGAATTGGAAAAAACTACTTTAAAGTTCATATGGAAACAAAAAAAAGCCCGCATTGCCAAGTCAATCCTAGGCCATAACAAAGCTGGAGACATCACACTACCTGACTTCAAACTATACTACAAGGCTACAGTAACCAAAACAGCATGGTACTGGTACCAGAACAGAGATATAGACCAATGGAACAGAACACAGCCCTCAGAAATAATGCCGCATATCTACAACCATCTGATCTTTGACAAACCTGACAAAAACAAGCAATGGGGAAAGGATTCCCTATTTAATAAATGGTGCTGAGAAAACTGGCTAGCCATATGTAGAAAGCTGAAACTGGATCCCTTCCTTACACCTTATACAAAAATTAATTCAAGATGGATTAAAGACTTAAATGTTAGACCTTAAACCATAAAAACCCTAGAAGAAAACCTAGGCAATACCATTTAGGACATAGGCATGGGCAAGGACTTCATGTCTAAAACACCAAAAGAAATGGCAACAAAAGCCAAAATTGACAAATGGGATCTAATTAAACTAAAGAGCTTCTGCACAGCAAAAGAAACTACCATCAGAGTGAACAGGCAACCTACAAAATGGGAGAAAATTTTCGCAACCTACTCATCTGACAAAGGGCTAATATCCAAATTTCAACTTTTTATAATAAATTTATGTATATCTTGTGGTACCATATGATAAAATAGACTAGCGTCCACATGTATTTTTTGTATTCATCACATACCTAATTTTTTTCTTAATTTCTTTTTCAATATTTCTAGGCTATACAGTCTATCTATGAGGTTTTTTCAAATTGTCACAAATCTTCAAAAATTTTTTCCAATGTATTTATTTTTTAAAATTTGTTTATAAATGGACCCACACAATTGAGAACCATCTTTTTCAAGGGTCAACTGTATAATCGATTAAACCAGCACAAGGCTGGGTGCAGTGGCTCACACTTGTAATCCCAGGACTTTAGGAGGCCAAAGCAGGTAGATCGCTTGAGTCCAGGAATTCGAGACCAGCCTGGGCAACACAGCGAGAGTCTGTCTCTACAAAAAATACAAAAATTAGCCAGGTGTGGTGGTGTGCTACTCGGGAGGCTGATGTGAGAGAATCGCTTGAGTTGGAGGCAGAGGTTGCACTGAGCAGAGATCATGCCACTGCACTCAAGCCTGGAAGACAGAGTGAGAACTTGTCTCCAAAAAAAAACAAAAGTACAACTCAATAAAAATGAGCAAATACTAAAAAATAATTCCTAGGGGAAAATGGCTAATAAACATATAGGAATATGAGAAAGCATTAGTAATCAGTGAAACACAAAAGTAAATGAGATGCAATTTCAACCCTTCAAATTGGCAAAAGTTTAAAAGCCTGACAATATGGAGCAATGAGAGATCTTGTGTATTGCTGGGAAGGTAAAATTGTACAGTTGCTCTGGAGAACGATTTGATCTTATCTAGTGAGGTGAAGATGCGCATCTTCTGCAATCCACCAATTCCACTCCTCAGTACATACCCTAAAAAATTCTCACACGGACTACCATGAGACATACACAAGAATCATTGCACTATTGTTAATATCAGTGAGTGATTCATCTATAAAATGGAGATAAGATTAATACCTACTTCATAGAATTGTTGCAAGAAATAAATGAGTTAAGACATGTAAATTCTTAAAACAGTACCTAAAACTGTGTGTGTAACAAGTGTTAGCAATCGTTAATAAATCTATTTTTAGGGATCCCCTTACATTATTTTGATTCCCAGCTTTTACTGCACTATGCTGAAAAGTTGAGGTATTTTCCTTTGCAAGCTTCTTTCTTTTCATAACTGCTGACCTTGTTTAATGGTTTGTTCCTTAGGTCCCAGACAAGTCGGCTTGCCGTGTAATGAAACTGCAGCCAGCCCTGCTGTGATCTGGGTGGGGCTTGCTCACCCTCTCAGGTCATGTTTTTTGCTAAACCTTTTCTCCGGAGGTGAGCTGGGCAACCATCTCATCTTACATTCTCCCCAGTAAGGTCTGCCAAAGTTCTTCAAACTATTTTGGTCTATCAGATCAACAGACGCTGAACCCAGCCAATAGGCCTTTCAACTCTGCACCTTAAGAGGACGTTTAATTGTATGTAAATGTAAAAGGGAAGAGAAAAGGAAGAAAAGAAAGGAGGAAGACAAGGGAAGAAAAGGAGGAGAGAAGAAAAGAGAAATTGAAAGAAGAGATTTCAAATATTTCTCAAAAAAGGAAAAACTACATATAATTAACAACGTAGAGAAAAGCTTTTGGCAATCTTGCCCTAAATTTAGACATGAGTAAATTTTGCCTTCCACCCTCACTTTCAGCTCTTTTATAATCTCCCTCTCTTTGAGTAACTACTGTCATCACCCCAGAATCATATCTTCAAACTCTTAATTTGATAAACAAATCTATATTAAGTATTAATGGGTGCTAACATAATAACGTCTCATACTTTCTGAGAACATATTGACATTTTTTAATTACACCCTAAAATAAATACAATCTATTCACCAGGATTCTCTAGAAGTCTATTTCTCCAATGTTGTATGTTTTAGTCATTCTAGCCATTTAGTGTAGGAGAAATTCTGGGAGAGCAGACTTTCAGGAATCTATCAAACTGCATTAAATATCTGGTTCATTGACCAACATAGGTGAGGTTGGCTCTGCAAGTGCTCTCCATCTCACCCCCTACCTCTTTCACATTATAATCACTGGAAGAAATTAGCTTAATTTGAGCATAAAAGATGTATACTCTTCTTATTAGTAACCAGTGTATTTATTTAAATAAATATTTATAAAGCATCATAATGAGCCAGGAAAATATTAATCTACTTCTTCAAAAATCATTATTTGATTTCTGCTTTATTCTTCCTTTAACTATACCTTTCCTCTTATACTAAGACTTGCTTACAATAAAGTTATGAGGAGAGGGACCATATTCTGAGGGAAGGAGTTGGCAAGACCCAGGCTATAGCAGTGAACTTGGAAACAACCTAGGATTCAGTGAAGTTCTGACACAGCCCTTCAAAACAAACCAAGCCTCCCAAATGGAGATGTTCTCTGTAGAGTTCTATTTTCTACAAGAGTGAAGAATTTTATATTCTGTTTTTAATAGGGGAGGTCACTTGCTGAAAGGACATGTGTACACCTTTTGTGACAAGCTTATACATGTCTCTAGGGATATTACTGCGACACAGGTTTTGTGATCTCAAGCAAGATACTATCACAGTATGCCCACGACTAAGTCGTGATTTAAAATTAAGCCTTATTCAAAATGTCAAAAGGAGGAAAACTGCATACAGAATTAATCAGAGGTCATTTATGCAGAGCTTATACTGGTAAGAAAGCCAGCTACTGTCACTTTGGTTCTGGTAAACTAAAAAGGGTTGGAAAGGAGAGGGCGTTTTGTGGAGTGAATGGAGGAAGTCTTAAGAAAGTCTTTGATTGGTGACTGTTCTGTTGAGGTGGAATTATTTATGAGGTAGGATTTGGGGAAGGACTTGTGGGGAGGCTTTCTGATTGGCTTTGGCAGTCTTTGGCTCGCTGGCTATTTGTGCATAACTTAAAGCTCTCTAGGCTAGTTAGGGTGATATGGGTTTTACTGTTTCAACTTAAAAAATATCTAGCCCTTGACTTTGGGGTCCAAAATTTGAATAAGCAGTTTATAAAACTAAATTATTTTCCAGTAAATTCACTTGAATGGATTTTGCATTTACCTTTATTGCTTCATATGTCCCATATAACATAAAAATGTTGAGTATAAAATGAAATGAAAAATAGTGCAGTGAAATAATAAGATTTTGGTTTAATTATTTTTTACTTCATAAGGCCACTAAAATGTTTTGATAAATAGATATAGTTCATCATTTTCTGTACAATGCATGGCTTTTGAAAATAATAATGATCCCAGGATCTGGACCCCTTATTTGATGGTCTCTATTCTTTACCAAGTCCTTATTTTTTTTTGTTTCTTTGCTCTTTGGAGACAATATTCCCTGGGTGTTTTTCTTTTTTTCTCGCTTTTGTATATCAACAAAGGGCAAAAGAATAATTTGTTTTGCTCTTTCTGAAATTATATTTTTAAATGAATTTAAATTTCTAAAAATGAATGTTCTTTCCAACACATTGGAGTGACCAGTAATCTTCCCTGCTTTTTATTGAGAAGACTGTTGCAATTTCCTTTTTCTTTGTCTACTGGCATCAAATAATCTAATCGTCTATTGCATTTTGGTCACAGTGCCTTCTTTATGCCCTTCAGCTAAGTCTCCTTCCATGACCATTCTAAACCTTTTAACTTTATACATTTGTAAATGCTGAATTATTCCTGCTTTTCATCATAGGTCAATTTCTCCTACACTCCTCAATTATCCCCAGATTCCTACTTTGAACATTTCCCAATTGGATTCCACAAAAGTAGTAAAGCTGGTCTAGATTTGCCTGTTAATCCTAGCAGAGACATCCAGTTAGTGAGTTTCTATTCCAAACATGACCATTTGCTAAGTACTTTTTATATACTTTCTCATCCAATATTCTCAATAATTCTGCATTAGGAATTTTACTAATAAGGGAACAGGTTCAGTGAGTTTAGAAACTAGAAACTTACATGTGATCACACAGTTAATAAATGGGAAGCCAGTACCTGATCAATCAGATGCCAAAGTTTATGTTCTTCCTTAAACATTCATTAAAAGATGCCTGAGAAATGTCTACACCAGAATTACCTGGAATATTTTATTAAAATACTAAAATATAGACTATGAGGCTCTTCTTAGGCTTCTGAATTAGTATCTATGGGGACAAGGACCAGAAATATACACTTTTAATAAGCCCCCAAAATGATTCTTATGCATACTAAAGTTTGAGAATCATTCAACTACAAGGCCCACATTTTATGGATTCCTCTTTGGGTCTCCATCACCAGGGACAGTATCTGGCTAATCAATAATAAGTGCTTGATGAACTAAAATGAACTACTCCTACCATAAGGAAAATGTATTGCTATTGATATAATGCCTTTGGCTCTTTAAAAAAGGTTTATAAACAGATGCTGGCAAGGCTGCGGAGAAAAGGAAATATTTATACATTATTGGCGAAATGCATATTGGTTCAGCCACTGTGGAAAGCAGTTTGGGGATTTCTCAAAGAATTACCATTAAAACATTAAAAAAGAACTACCATTCAACCCAGCAATCCCCTTACTGGGTATATACCCGAAGGAAAATAGATCATTATACCAAAAAAAAATGCAAAAAAAAGATTGCAGCATTATTCACCACAGCAAAGACAGGGAGTCAACCTAGGTACCCATCAACAGTGGGATGGATTAAGAAAATGTGGTACATATACACTATGGAATACTATAGAGCCATAAAAAGAACAAAATCTTGTCCTTTGCAGCAACACAGATGGAGCTGGAGGCCTTCATCATAAGCAAGTTAATCCAGGAATAGGAAACCAAATACCACATGTTTTCACTTATAAGTAGGAACGAAACATTAGGTACTCATGGGCGTAAAGATGGCAAAAATAGACACTGGGGACTACTAGAGGCAGGAGAGAGGGAGGGGACAAGTTGATTAACTAACTATTGAGTAGTATGCTCCCTACCTGGGTGACAGCATCATTCACACTCCAAACCTCAGCTTCACCCAATATACCCGTGTAACAAACCTGCACATATACCCCCAAAAATCTAAATTAAAGTTGAAAATATTTTTAAAAAACAAAGAAGAAGATTGTATATGAAAACAACTTGATAAATTAGTATTTTTACTTTGGAGTCATGTGCTCCTAACACTGGTATTATGACAACTTGGCAAGAGGCACCCTCATTTGGTACACACCATAATAAGGTCATTGCACAATGGCCTCTGTTTCTGAGAGAACTGATGGAGAGAATGTCTCAAGACTGTCCATGATTAAAAAGATCTAAGCCTCAAAATGTAGATTTAAAAAAAATATTGCCTGAAATGTCGTGTTCTAGTTAATGATAAGAGTTGTTTAAAGCTAACTTCCAGCATCCTGTGGTAGTACTGGCCACCAGTTCTGTAATCTAATAATATGATTGTTAAAAAGGTTTACTATGAACCATTATCTGAAACAATCATCTGCTAAAAAGAGACATAATTAATCATGTGTGTAAATAAAATCACTGGTAACCAACAACAGCCTTTGGTTTAAAGTAGTGGGAGAACTAATGGCTATAAAGGCAAAATTATAAAATAATTATTTTTTACTGGCAAGAAAAACATGAGGTTATATACTTTGTGGCATCAAGAGGCTGTATATGTGTTTCTCTTTAACCTTCTGACTTATGGTAAATAGGAAGTACTAAGACGATTTTCAAGGTAAAGGTAAAATCCTTTCTAGATAATTATGACTGCTAGAAAAATTAAACTGAATGAACTCTAAAAATTCTAAAAATTCCAGCTATGTTTATTTGCTGAGTATCCTGCTGGCTGGGTTTTGTGAGGGGTGAGAAGTTGGTAGATATATCTAGATATACATATCTAGATATAGATAGATATACATATCTAGATATAGATAGATATACATATCTAGATATAGATAGATATACATATCTAGATATAGATAGATATACATATATATATTCCTTCCATAGCCTTTTTCTGTTCTAGGACAAAGACAGGAGATGGTAAAGAGAGATAAAAGAGTCTTTGTAGGCAGGATGATGACTTCTGGGTGAAAAACTCCGTGGTATAAGCAAGAAGTACTCATTGACAACATGGGCTTCCCTTAGCCCCTACTTTGGGGAAATCATAGCCCTTTTTCTCAAGTACAGCACCTACATAGATGGCCAACAGTAATCAGTATTCCCCTTGAAGGGAATTTCTGCTTTTAGGCATTTTTCTATGCCAGTTAAATTTCTACTCTTCCTTGTTTGTACATGAAGAGACTGCAATATGTTGAACCCTCTTTCTCCTTACCTCTTTTTTAGGAGCATAACATATGAAAGAGTGCACTGCAATAATCATTTATGTAAGTCTCTTTCCAAACTATTATCCAAAATGTGATTCTACTTGGAATTTAAATCATCTTATTTTCATCTCATATCTAATTGGCTACAATAATCATATAACTTACTAAATTATGCTCATAGAGTTTATATTGTATTAGATTATTCTAATACAATATTCTAATATTGTATTAGATTATTGGTTTAGATTATTCAAGTTTATCTGAAACTTTTAATCGGTGAAGACAGTTCTATCATTCTCTTGAATTTTCACAAGGGTTACTCACAGAACTCTCTCAAGGTTTACGTGGATATTTTCCCATTGTTCCCTTTCCTTCCTCATCAGATCCTGGGCCATATGTGGCTCTGTAAGGGATTTTTCCCCCATTACTTCCTCACAGGGAGATCAGAGGCTGCATGCAACCTGTATTACCTGCTCCTCTGGGCCTGTCCATGATTACATCTTCTTGTGCTATAGTCATTGGCAGCTGCTCTGCTGATTCTTTTCCTTGTTTTTCTTAGTTTTTAAAATTTTTTATTTTTATATATTTAGGGGATATACGTGCAGTTTTGTTACATGGATATCTTGCACAGTGGTAAAGTCTGAGCTTTTAGTGTACGCATCACCCAAATCGTGTGCATTGTACCCATTAGGTAAATTCTCATCCCTCACACCTCTCTCTCGCTCCCATTCTGCTTCCCTTATTAACAGCCAAGAATCCTCTTGCACTTAAGGTAATTTGGTCTGAGTCTGTTGCCCTTGGATGATGCACAATGAAAGTGCTGAGTTCTGAGAGAGAAGCAGTGAAGTGGCCTGAGGCCAAACAATCCCAAGAACTGAGGGCAAACCTGTGGGAAAAGTTTTTCAAAGTTCAAGATTTCAGGGCAAGACCTATCAGATACATATGATATAACTGACACATACAAAAATGTAGTAAGTGTAGTGCTAAGGAATGTATAAATAGAGAGATCAGAGTAATAGAAAATCCCAAAACAGATCTCAACCGCAACAGAGGAGGCATCATAAAACATACACTAAGGAGAGAGAGAGAGCTGAGATACTTGGGTTTTGAAAAATACACAATTTAGATACTTAATAAGTACAAATTATACATAGATCAAAGAATTATATTTAGTAAGTCAATATACACTTATTTAATCTTTTAAGAGAGTTTTCTAAAATAAAATATAAATAAAACAAAAATTTGAAAATTTTTAATAACATTTTAAACTTTGCAACATTAATAAATAAAAATGCAAAAACTGAACAAAATCTGAACAAAATTTTAAAAATACTTTGCAAATACAAAAAAAGCTCATACTTACAAAAGAAAAACACTGAATCCACATTGATAAATGAACAAGGATAATGGATGGACAATTTTTAAAGAAGAATTGCAAATAGTAAACATTTCAAAAAATGTTCAACTGTATTAAGAAAAATGTAAAATTAGTAAAAATGTGATGCTACATTATTTTAATTCACCAAATAGGCGATAAAGATGATAGTCAATATTTGCAAGAGCTTAACAATATGAACACTCTCACACACTTCTGTTGAGAATGACAACTTGTTGAGCCTTTCTGAAAAAACCTTGGCAATGTACTTCAAAAGCCAGTGTTTCTACATCTAAAAACATATAATAAGGAATAAATAAAAGGCCGATATTTATGAACAAAAAGTTTCATACAGTATTATAACAAAATAACAAATAATGGAAACAAAAGTCTAACATTAACCAGATGATTGAATACATCGTATAATGGAATATAATACAGCCAATAAAATTATGTTTAAGTTCAGGTGCCGTGGCTCAAGACTGTAATCCCAGCACTTTGGGAAGTGGAAGTGGGAGGACCACTTCAGGCTAGGAATTTGAGATTAGTCTTGTCAGCAGAGTGGGACCCTCTCTCTACAAAAGATTTAAAAATTAGCCAGGCATGGTGGTGCATGCCTGTAATCCTAGCTACTCAGGAGGCTAATGTGGGTGCATTGCTTGAGACCAGGAGTTCAAGGCTGCAGTGAGCCATGAGGTTGCAACTGCCTCCAGCCTGGGTTTAAGAGGGTGACCGTGTCTCTAAAAAATAAATAAATAAATAAATAAATAAATAAATAAAATTGTATTATGTTAAAAGAACTTAAATGAAATGCTAATATTAATATTATAGCATTATAGCGTACATTGAGAAAAAAGTCACAAAATTGGTTTTAAAATAAGACCTGAATTTTATTTTTAAAGTTGAAAGGAAGTAAGCCAATATGTTAACCAGCCATTTTTAGACAGTGGACTTATGTGTCATTTATTTTTCTGTGATTCTTTATCCTATTAGTATATTCCACATTTTTCTATTTTAAAAATGTAAGACAAAAGATAAGAACACACTACTTTTTAGAAGATAAAGAATAATATTGAAAAAGTAAGGTAGAGATTTAGCTTAGTTGATTTTAGAAATCTAACAGTGACAGCTGTATAAAATATTTCAGACATACAATGTAAAAGTCACACATCAGATACATTGGGATTATTGACTATGTGGAGACAGGAGAAGGGAATGGGAATAAAAGGGAATCAAAAATATGAATAAATAAAATATGAAAACAAACTGTTCTAATAAAGTCATAAAATGGCTTCTTTCAATCATTAGCAAATATATCCCAGGCTTGATTGAGGCAAACAAAATTATGATGTTAAGATTGTGTGTATGTTTTGGTTTTGTTATTTATTTCTGAAAAGTTAATAACTACTTTTTAAAGTTAAGCCTGCAAACTTCACATAACGAAGAAAAAGACAATGCCATATTCCATTTGCAGCATGAAAGAGTTTCCAGACTGTTTTCTGCCATGATATTTTTATTCCCCTTCTTCCCATTGTTAATGTTAAACCACAGCAGATCTCCTTATGCAACTCAATGAAATGTTGAGTCACTTCAAAAAAACAAAAATGGGTCTAAAATATTATTGTTTTTATATAAATTTATCAGAGAATTTTAAAGTTCTACCAACTCTAAATTTGCATACAATGGTTCTTCCAGTTGAAGGATATATCCACTATGGAAATTATTTCAGAATACTGAGGGCTATTTTGGTCTGTATGGATTGAGTAGAAATAGTAATGAAGTTAGCATCCTTTCATTTTAAAATAAAGAGTTGTCTTTTTTATTGCTTTATTCCTAGGTGGAAGTACTACATAAATGGCACCTACTTCCAGAAGAATTAATCATGTTCATCTTGCAAGTACTAAAAGGCTCTTTCTGAGTTTTGTTTATCAATCACATATTTAAAGTTACACATTGAATGGTAGGATAAATGTATGAACCCTAAAACACCCTTGAATAGTTTAAATTTCATCAGACCTAAATATATATATGTGTGTGTGTACACATATATATGTGTGCATATATACACATATATATACACGTATGTATATATATACATATGCATTCCAGAATTTACAATTCTCTTTTATCTTTGCTAGTAACACTCTTCCTCACAATTCACTAGAAAAGGTTCTCATGGGAAAACAGTCACATAAACATGATGCTATAACTACCAAGAGAAATAGGACATGTTGAATGTCATTCAGTCCACTGCATCATTTTCATTCATCTCACATTTCATTTGGACTCTGGGTCTTCGTGCTGATCTTCACAGTCTCCAAAAACATGTTTAGCTGTGTAAACTAAAAGTCCAAACCAATGAATATTGAGCTACAGGCTTTGGTAGGAATTTGTGCTATATACAAATTAGGAAACTAGATAATAATGTTTGACATGAAAACAACTCAAAACAAAAGTTTAAAAACACAGCAAGAAACTAACTATTTGGAAATAGAAGACTGCTCTAGGGTAGGCATTAAATTTACCCAGAATAATTTATGCCAGGTAAGAAGTAAAGAATGTTAATTTTATTATTTTTTTTCTAGGATGGTATAGTCTGGTTAATTTGCTGTCTTTATTGGAAATACTACTTTAAAGACTGTCTTAGATACTGATTTTTGGTACTACATGCTCATTTACTCTTATTTTCTCCACTAAAATGTATTCCTGGTGAGGTGGGTTGGCTCACGCCTGTAATCCCAACACTTTGGGAGTCCGAGGCAGGAGGATTGCTTAAGCCCAGGAGTTTGAGACCAGCCTCAGCAATTTTTGTAGAGACTCCTTCTCTACAAAACTAAAAAAAAAAAAAAATGCTGGTCATGGTGGTGTGCGCTTGTAGTCCCAGCTACTCAGGAAGCCTCAGGTGGGAAGATCACTGTAGCCAAGGAGGTAGAGGTAGAGGTAGAGGCTGCAGTGAGCCATGATTGTGCCTCTGCATTCTAGCCTGAGCCATGATTGTGCCTCTGCATTCTAGCCTGGGCCACAGAGTAAGACTCTATCTCAAAATAAATATATTAATTAATTAAAATTAAAAACTTTTCAAAGTATGCCTGGGACTTATATTTTTTCCCCTTGTACATTTAGCTGCAACAAATATCTCCTAAGTCCCCTCTGAGTAAATCAGTTACTAAGAAAATGTTTTGTTTTGTTTTTAATCCTTTAGATGCTCTCTGTTGTCTATAGAAGTTCAAACTCTTCCAATCTGACACTTAAGGCCCTGAACAGGATGGTTCAAACCAAGCCTTCCCAGTTTTCTACTTTCCTACATCTTTTCACTCACATGAAAAAAAAAAAAAAAGCCTCACTTATTTTACTGTCCCTGCCCACATTCAGGTCTGGGTCATCCAGCAACAGGTGATTGGCGTGGCAGTCTGGGTGAAAGCTGATAGAATAAATGGCAGGAAGAAAACACAATAGACAGATTCTGTCTGTTTCAGAAAGTAGAAAGCACTTAGGTTTCCTTCTTGGGATATCCTAAGATACAGAAACAAAGACTTTGAAGAAAGAGGAGAGGGAAAACTGAAAACGATACCACTGTCTTGTACTACTGAATGCCTCAGTTTAATGTATATTGTAATCTCCTTAGAGTAAGAACATTTTTATTATCTTTTCTTTATATGCACACATTTATATACCTCATGATAGGCACTTAATACTCGTCGGATGAATAACCATCAATTTTTCCTTGTCATTTTATTAATATCTCCTTTTGTTTAAAAAAGTCTATGAATGTTCACATTTACAATTAAATGTTTATGACAATTCAAATGGCAAAAATTAAGAATTCTAATAATATCAAATGTTGGAGAGGATAAGGATCAACCTAACACTTATATAACATGAGGAACAGGGAAAATTGGAACAATTTGGAAAATAGTTTGGCATTACATTACATTGTAAAGCAGAACTTGTGCATATCCAATAACCCAGGACTTCCGCTCCTACAGAAATTATATATACGCTAGAGAAACTCTTTCACATCTGCTCCAAAATGAGGACCGAATATATATATTCAGTTTTAATACATACACAAGCACACACACACACACACACGACTTGGAGGTCCTGTCTTAGAGAGCTAGCAATGTTCATAACTAATAGCAACATATAATAGTGGGAGATTGATTAAGGATTATAATGAATTTACAAGATTCATTACTCGTTTTTATTTCATTAACTTTTCTTCCCCATCAAAGTTTTCTGAACAATAAACTTAGTATGTGCAACATATGGGAAAAATTAGACAGAAAATTCTTATATTTCATATTGTCATGCACAGAACAATCTCTTTGTTTAAGCAGATCACTGGCTTTGTCCTCAAATTTACTAGGGACAATTGGGGGTGGAGGGAGTTACAACAAACATCGATTCAAGTGTTTTTGTTTAGTTTTGCTACATTTTTGCAGCAATTTGGTAACTTTTTCAGAACTTTGTTTAATTGTGATACAAACTTTGATTCAATATGAAGGTCACTAGAAACTGCAATGTTCCTAGAAAACACATGCAACCTGATATTTTCTGCCTCCTTTCAAGAGATTTTGTCAATTAAGCTAAAATGTCTGTTTCCTTCGCTCTTTGAGTGTCTTAGCACATGAACTATCATACCTGCCAGCATCTCTTTCTGAATCCACACATCCCCCTTAGGAAATCATCCTATTCAAGAGGTAATGTTTACATTATCATATCACATCACATCAAAAGTAAAGCTATGTCTTTGAATAACAGTATAACACCTCTAATGGCAATAATTCTCATATTTATAAATTTAAAATATCAATTTTTATTATAACTTCTGTGTCCCCACATTTGTGGTGACCTGTCTTATAATTTTTCTGTTCCTAAAAGTAAGAGATATGAATGAGTGACTGAGCCAAATGTTATCCAACAATATAATCTACTGGAATTATTAAACATTAAAGAAAATCCAAATAAAATTCTGCTTCATTAGCATCTTTAAGTTCTTTACTTATTCACTGTAAATAGCAATCAATAAGAGAATTGGATTGCAGAGAAAGTTAGCAACTAGGAGTTAACGATACATTTCTAAATCTTCTAAATATCTTGAAAAGTCCTGTTTTTTCCAATTTGTCATGGGTTGGTTCCTTCATCTTCTGTCACTTTGTCTCATTTGACTTGACAGAAGCAAAATAAAGGGACATTTACTCCACAGAAGTTAATAAATGCAAAGTCAATAAATATTTCCTAAATAATAGATTAAAAACAAAAATCTGCTGCCTAGGCCCTAACATGCTTGAGACTGAAAAGTTTCTTTAAGAAATTCCTTTATGCCATAAAGACTGCTTTCCCCAGCATCCCTGACCAATGATCATTTAGCCTTTCATAATAGGATGCATCCCCACCAAGAGAGTCCATTTCATCATTAGACATTCCTGCTGGTCAGAAAATGCTTATGTTAAACTACAATTTACCACTTTGTAGCTTTCCTACGTTTGCTCTGTATCAGCCTATTAGAACAACAAGCTTGTCCTTAAGATTGTGTAAGGGTTTTTAAATAAGGTCTATTTTACATGTCCCCTTTTACTTCTTTATTCCACTATAACATCCCCAGAAGACATAGTTTCCAGTTTTTTTCCAAGTGTTTTCAGGCTTTTTTCCTGCATAGCATTTTGTCAATGTAACTTTAAAAATATGGCACCAAGAAGCAAATGTAATATTTTGGATGTGAACCATCTTAAACTTTAGACTTCTATTACTGCAATCTGACATAATTATGTCTTTCATATAATTCAACAATTATTCATTCAGCTAACATTTACCAAGTACTTACTAAGTTCTGCGTTTCAGGCTGAGCTTTGGGAATTCAAAATCAAGAAAGTCTTACTCCTTGCCCTCATGTAACTACACTACACTATTAGCTTATGGGAAATATTCAATCAGTTAAAACTTCAGCTCTTTTTTTTTTCTTTTTTTAGATGGAGTCTCCTTCTGTCACCCAGGCTGGAGTGCAGTGGCACAATCTCGGCTCACTGCAACCTTCGTGCCCGGGTTCAAGGGATTCTCCTGCCTCAGCCTCCTGAGTAGCTGGGATTGCAGGCGTCCACCACCATGCGCGGCTAATTTTTGTATTTTTAGTAGAGATGGGGTTTTGTCATGTTGGCCAGGCTGGTCTCTAACTCCTGACCTCAGGTAATCCACCTGCCTCAGCCTCCCAAAGTGCTGGGATTACAGGCATGAGCCACTGTGCCCACAGATCTCCTTTATTTGTATTTCTACAAGCAGATCACTACCTCTGTCTACTGATAAGTAGAGAAATTTACCTCCAACACTGGTGACGGTCACAATGACTTTAATCACAGATTACAAAGTAATCCTAATTACTTTTAAGAATGACAGCTTTTAGTTCTGCTTCCCCATACTTTATTTCATTTATTATCTCTTTAAACTTGTCTAAAAGTTAGAAAAAAAAGTTCTTTCACTTTCTTTATTTGTTTTTATAAAAATGAGAAGCATTGAGTGAAGGACAAGAACCTATAGTGAGCCTTCCACTTCTCTCCTCTAGTAAGTCATCATGCAACACACCTTGAGTACAATGTTTTTAACCAGATCAGAAATGATCAGTTCTATCATTCACCCTACATTTTATCAATTTGTTTACAAATCATATCCAGTGCTTTACAGTGCATATCAAGTGTTTTACTCAAGTTAAGATATATGCATATTTTCCTGATTTGCCATATTAATAATATTATAAAAGGATATAAAGTTTATTATGCTTAGTTCTCAGATAACTCATTTTGAAGCCTTTTGATGTCACAGTTCTCCAAAGTTCTTCTAAGTTCTCACAGTATTTTTATTATTCCATTCTATAATTTTGCTGGGGATTGAGATTATGTTTTCAAGTCTGTTGTTCCCAAGACTCCTCTTTTAATCTTCTGGAAGTTTAACAATTTGCTACCTGAGGTGTCATTTTTCCTCTCTTCCCAAAAAGTAACAAGAAAATTATATTTTTTTATTAGAACAAGAAGGTCACTAATACCAAATGAAGACATGCACTTGCAGCAAAAGCAGAAATGGCTGAGAGGAGGATGCTGCTACATCTTGCACTGCTGAGATTTTCAAGTTTCCTTCAGTTACCATACAGTTTCTTCAGATGAAAACGTAGTGGTAATCTGGTAACAGAAGCAGATATAATTGAAGTGTGTAATTCCTCCTCTGGTTGAAGGGAGCAAATAGAGCCCTTCTTCATACTTTAATATCCACATGAATCTCACCTGAAGATTTTGTTAAACTGCAGATCCCACATCAGCAGGTCTGTGTAGGACCCAACATTCTACCTTTCTAACAAGTTCCTGGGTGATGCTCGTGCTCTGACAGATGGCCCACACTTTGTGTAGCAGGGCCTGGGACAGCCTCATAGAGTCCCTAGGGATACCCAAAGAATTATTCTTCATGTAGCTCTAGCATTTCCGCCTTTTTTTATGTAACTCCGTATTATTATCTTCTACTCCTGTAGGCATAAATACGCTCTGACCCAAAGATGTCTACGTCCTAACCCCTGGAACTTATGAATATGTTAGAGTACATGGCAAAAGGAAATTAAGTTTCAGATGGAATTTAGGTTGCTAACTAGCTGATCATGAAATAGCTAAATTATGCTGAATTATCTGGGTGGGTCTAATATAATCACAAGAATACTTAAAAATGGAAGAGGGAATCAGAGTCACAGAGGGGTGTGACTCTTGAGGAATGGTCACAGAGAGACAGTGCTGCTGGCTTCACAGATGGAGAATGGGGGTGAGGAGCTTCTCAAACCTGGAGAAAGAAAGGAAAAATACATCTTCTCCTAGGCTCTCCAAAAAATAAAAATAAAAAATAACACAGCCCTGCTGACATTTTGATTTTAGCACAGTGAGATTCATGTCAGATTTCTAACCTTCAGAACTGTAAGACAACACATTTGTGTTTTAAGCCAATAAATGTGTGGTAATTTGTTACAGCAGCAGTAGAAAAATACATTCTCCTTACCATGTTTTTCAATGAACAACTAAAGAGCCAACTCCAATAGTCTACATAATACGACTTTCTCTCTGAAAAATCAGAAAATATTTGGGTGAAGCTTTTGTCCCTCTCTGGGTTGCTACTTCATTTTCAAGCTCATTTTGTATAGATGCTAAAAAGAATCTTATTTTATGTAGAAGTCAGTGATTTGTATATATGATGATACAGTATACTTTATTGTACTAAGTCAGCATCTGGATTTTTTTAAAGCGCTCAAAATTGCTTTGCTGGTTTCAGAACAAGATTTATTGCTCAAACTAAGTGCCTGGAGTCTGACTTTAAGTGTCACCTTTTGCTGTTTTTAGTGTTCAAAAATTACTGCTTTAAAAAAAGAATTAAAAACCCATAATATGATTTTTGGTTAGAATTTTTCTCCTTGTGGTATTTAAAGAAAGCTTTGCCACGTTTACCACCAAATAAGTTTCAATGTCAGCATAATAACCTTTCCATAAATTCTAAATTAGTTGGAATTTTGGTTGGAAGAAACCAGTACAAGTACTAAAATGGAAAGCATCAGGAATTCGATGAGCCTCTTATATGAACAATTTTTAACCTCTCAGAGATTGGAGGGAGAGGGCAATGTCAATAAAATTAAAGCCTTCTGGGATTTCACATCTTTAAGCAATTGAAGCTGTGTCATGCAACAGTTCAACCGAGGAAATTACCTTAAAATAAATGCAGACATTTGATGGCATAGCAAGTAATGTAATTGCTAATGTAATGTAAAGAAGAATATAAGTGAAATACAACATCACAAAACCTGTGGAGGAGCTTCATATATTCAGATATAGTGGCTTCTTCTTTATGCATCATTCAATAACCTGTAGAAAGTTGCTTTCTGGTGGCAGCAGGGCTAGTTCTCAATGTAAGATGTAGGACTACAAGGCGTATCACAATGTCTTCCATCTCCCACTAGGAGTGAGGATTGGGGTAAGGGGTGGGGAGATCAGGATAAGAAGAGCATCAGGGAGGCCTGAAAGGGAAAGAAGATCAGGGAAGTGCTCCAGCATAGCAACAAAGTGGAATAGATGGAGCACGAGGCACACATCAATCAAGATTTGAAGTTGCAAATAACAGATACCAAGCCTGATTTTAAGAAAAAGGGAAATAATTAAAAATTTACAGGGTTGCTCACATTCTCTGAATTGGAAAACAGGTGGAAATGAGGGCAAAAAAAAAAAAAGAAAGCATGGCCAACCCACAAAACCCATCCAGAGAAGTCACCACTGCTTGCACCACTAAATGCTGGATGTCTCGGGTCACTGTGCCATTGCTTCTGGCACTAGACATTGAAAGCCACAGCTGTCTTGAGAAACTCAATATTACTGCCACTTCTGCTGCCACTACTCAGCACCAAAATGGATTTTCTCCAGGGCCTGCTTCTTTGAATCAGTAGCTTTTTATCCAAAGTTGGAAGAAAATGTTTTTATTTAATTATTTAAAGAAAGTCATGTGCTCACATCCGTGATGAAAAGTACCTTAGCAAAACAAACACCAAGCATTTTCCTTCTCTATTATGCATGACAGGCTCTGTCTCTCACCAGGATGAATCATGCAGCCAATTCCAGGAATATAAGAAGGGGTTTCTGATGTTGTTCAGCCCCTCAAAAAGGGCAAATATGCATTTCAAGCAACCTGAATTTAATGAAAGTGAGTGTATAATTCAGTTAGTGTTGATTTTATTCAAATAAGTCTCAAATATTTTGACATAACAAAAGACAGAAAGCCTCTTTCTACTTTTCCACTAACTGCCTCTCAGAATCACTACCTGCAATTCAGGAAAATTACCTGATAACTCTGGAAATTATACCAATGTGTCAATCCCAGAGATGATGCAGGGTAAAAGATTAAATAAAATATAGTAGCAATTATGAACTTACAGAAAATCAGCCACCAACTCTATTTATATTTCCTTTTTTCAGGGCATTAAGCTAAAATTTTATTAAATATCTAGCTTTCTGGCAAGAAATAATAAAAAAGAGATTATTGATTAATTATAATACTATCTTAAGAATTCAATTTTGATGTATTTGCCCTATCCATTTAACAATAAAATATGAAAATATCTAACCAAAATAGGACTCTTATTATGTGCTTAACATGTGCTAATTATTTACACAATTATTCTATCCCATCTTTATATACAATTTTGTGAGGAAATGAAGTAACTGACTTGCTGCAATAAAAGACTTGCCAGGGATTCCACAAAAATGGCATAGCTAAGGCTCCACTCCCATTATGTCTTCACTTCAAGTTCCAACTTTGTCTAATTCCAAAGCCCAACTCTCATCAAAAAGTGTTGTAGACAAGCGCTCATCAATGGTGGACTAGATAAAGAAAATGTGGTACATATGCACCATAGAATACTATGCAGCCACAAAAGAGAATGAAATCATGTCCTTTGCAGCAACATAGATGCAGCTGGAGTCCATTATCCTAAGTGAATTAATGCAAAAACAGAAAATGAAATGCTGTATGTTCTCACTTATAAGTGGGAGCTAAACAGTGGGTACACATGGACATAAAAATGGGAACAATTGACACTGGGGACTCCAAAAGCGGGTAAGGATGGAGGGGAGTAAGGGCTGAAAAACTACTATTGGATACTATGTTCACTATCTGGGTGATGGGTTTACTAGAAGCCTAAACCCCAGGATTACACGACTTACCCATGTAACAAACCTGTACATATACCCTGAATCTGCACATATACCCTGAAACAACAACAAAAAAGTTACTGTACAGTAAGTTCAGCAAAGTTTCCCGCTCCATTTTTGTTTTGTTCCTCACTCGCTCCTTATTGTTAAAATGAACTACATCAAAACGATAGCAACAAAACCTGAAATTGTGACTGAAAGTATTTATGCAATCAGAGACCCCTCTAAGATGTGCAAGGCCTTGGGAAAATATTTTTGCAGAACCCCTATCTACATTAATCATTCGACTTTTAAATATGCTACAAAATTCATGGGTCGCTGCAAAGATTAGTGACTTCTTGATAAAGATTTGGAATAACAGATACTTAGCTGTTTATTGTCCAATAAGTTCTTGGGAAGATTCTTCATAATATCCAGGTGCCATCTCTTCCTGTTCAGGTCTCAGAACAAGCCTTGTGTGTTTTTTATTGTCAAAATGTGCTAATTTTGTATTTCTCACTGAAAGACTGTATTATCACAAGGCCATGGTTTTCAGAGCCCATTTGTATGAAAACAACACAGATCTTCTTGCTTCTGCAGCTTCCTTAGTAACATTTACTTAATGGTAGTTATTACTCACGTTGCTGAATTATACCTCATGCTGCTGTGGTTATTTTCTTCCAATAATTCTCTCAAAGGTTGCTAATATTTTTCCCAAAGAATGATGATGACCACAAATACGTCTTATCCAGAGTATGCAGGAAATGTGAGCAATAATTCTTTTTTAGGTCATGTGAAATTTTTTGTTCAGAATTTTATAGTGTAAAAGTAGGACAACACATCTTTTAACAATGTTGACCACACTCCTGCCTTCTACACGTCACCCCATCAGGGAGGATAGGCAAGAGACCCATGGGTGACACAAGAAGAATGGTTCCATTTATACAAGGAATATGCATCCCTTTATTCCACATGGCTTAGGACTAACTCAAGAGAGACCCACTGACATTGTATAGCAAGGGTCTCAAAATCTTTGAGGACTGCCTAATACAGAACAAGGAGCCTGAGAACCAGTTGGGGTGGCCACGTTGGTGTCATGGCAGGGATGGAAAGGCACACAGGATGCCTACAATCCTATCCTGCACACAAGTGTCAAGCTGTACTATGTGCAACAAGAAGTTGTTCGGTTTTATAAATGTTTTGTTTGTTGATGCCTCTCTGTGTCATTATCCCTGACTTAAAATAGGTTTTCTAAAGAGAATTGTAAGTGTAAGGAGTTCTGGAAGTCACAAATTCTCTGTAAATACATCTCCAGTCTTAGTGAATCTGAGTGCATTATTGTTACTGTTTTCAGTAGTTCTCTTGACCCCCAGTTTGTATATCCTGCTTCTCCTGTTAAATTATATTTAAAATTTAGCAACTGGCTAATATCATACAATGATCAATATTATGATAAATGCCTGCATGATGCTGCCTCAGAGCAAATTATTGGTTAAACAAACACTTGGATCAAATACAAAAACCAAGAAACACAATATACTAAGTATTTGCTGAGTAATCCTGTCTGTGGCTGGACAAATATATATGCCAGCTGACATCTGTTTTAATCTATCCTCCTAGATATAAATTGGTAGTTTGACCCTATATTTTTGTCATTTTTTTGTGCTGCTACTCACTGTAATCAAAGCATTCTATGACAAGAATCATTGGGAAAAAATAATGTCTGTTGGAAACGATTTAGACCAAATCATGGAGGAAGAAGAAGAGACGTAAAGTGTAGAGTTAGTAATGTTGAAAGGCTTTTATTTTTATTGTCTCTTATGTTTATAGCAAAAACTATATTTAGCAGAATACACTGAATTTTGTTCAGTGTGTTTTATGTTGCCTTTTTTCCCTATAGACCAATATAGTTAATGTTTTATCAGAAATTTATCATTAGTATTTTTCAAGATGTGATTTAATTTTTTCTTAAGTAACAGAATTTTATCTAGCCAAAGTCATCTCTGATTTAATAATGAAAATAACATGAAAAGTAAAACAGGATCTACTTAACAAATTTAGATAGCAGTTTTCTATTCCATAAAGGGAAGGGTAGATGAGAGGCTATGTGTAGCTCACACAGTGAGATACTTTCTGTAGTTAATTAAATGCTTATTTATATACCATTACAGATAGCTGAAGCATATGAAGAAAAAGTCAGAAGTATTTCCAACAAAAATTCTTTTAATTTTTGATACAGGCCAAGTTCTTCATCCTTGAGAAATAGTTTGTATAGAGAAGTGTCCTAAATTCTTTCAGCAGTGCACTTCTTAGCTGCTCCAAGTAATACATCTTGTCCCTGTACGTGAGAAAGTGTTTAGTAAAACCAGATGGCCAACTGTTTTCCTGTCTTGAAGCACTTACAACTGGCAAGAATAGATTTAAGGTCAAAAAAGTTACAGATCCTAATGAAATGAACACACACTTGAAAATTCTAGTACATCCATAATTAGATTATTTTAGTTATTCTCCACCCAAATCTTATTAAGTCACAGTTTGTTATCTGAAAAATATTATTCTAACACACATTGAGCTCAAATCTCCTCCATCCCTACTTTTGTTGAAAGTCTATACAAGATCTACACTATCATTTCAAGCACTAAAAATCCAATGAAAAAATAAAAGTAGATTCTCAACCCAATGTTTAAACAACTCATATTTATTATTGGATATCCGAATATCACAATTGAATATTCAACTCAGAAAGATCCATTTACTTGCCAGGTCCCAGCTCAACTATAAAATCTGCACACAAAGATAAGCCGATACTCTAGGCCAGCACTTGCCAAACGAATCACCTAGAGATCTTGTAATATGAAGAGTGGAGCCTGAGGATCTGCATTTCTAATAAGTTTCCAGATGACATCAAAGCTGCCGGACTGTGGGTCATGTTGCACAAAAAGCTTCCAGAGCTAGACAGTGCTCAGAACTCGACTGCTTCCATTCCTCTCAAATTCTCCCATGATTTGTTCCCAGGCTACTTATTCTCTTCTCCATGGCCTGTCTTTCATTATGCTTTGCCCCAACTCCCCTTCTAATAGCCATCGGTGCATCCACTGGGTTTGTAGCTTTGTTCATCTCTCTAGCCTCCATGTTTCTAATTTCAGACAAATATTTCCCATTCTAGTTTCTGGCCTTGGAATCCCTTCCTTCATTTGACAACACCTCCAGTGCTCCTCATAAGTTAACCAGTGTCTAGACAATCAAAGTGGCAAGAAAGAGTGAAAGAGAACCCTAAAGTCCCAAACGGAAGTACAAGATAAAATCAATGCCATTGGGAATCTGAAATCCATTTGAGATCAGACAATTAGGCCTAAAAATCTGTTACAAAGATAACATATAGGGGTCAAGTGATCAACCAGTACTTAGGAGTTGAGAAAAGAGTACTTAATGACAGCAGACTAAAGTAGGGGAGCTTTATGAGAAATATTGGGGATAAACCCCACTTTAAAAGTTGTATAGGGGTTAAAAAGGTAAACTGATGTGAGACAATTTAAAAGGTAAAGAGAGAGGATAACATAAACAAATGTGCAAGGGCAGAAATATCTAAGCAAATAGGTGAGGTGATCAGTGAGTACACCCATCAAAGAGAGGCAGAGAGCCTAACATTAATTTCCGGAATGCCAAGCTAAAAAAAGTTGTAGTTCTATTTGTAGGTGGTAGAAGGCACTGAGGTTATAAGGAGTTGGACGACTAGGGTTATCCCACTTCCCACTTTGCCTAGGACAGTTCCAGTTTACACCACTGTCCAGCCATAATTATAATCATTATAAATACCCCTCTTTCACGCTTCAAAATGATCCAGTTTGAACAATAAACTATATGGTATCCTAGGCCAGGTGCAGTGGCTCACACCTTAATCCCAGCACTTTGGGAGGCCAAGGCGGGCAGATCACCTGAGGTCTGGAGTTTGAGACCAGCCTGACTAACATGGAGAAACCCCATCTCTACTAAAAATACAAAATCAGCGGGGTGTAGTGGCAAAGGCCTGTAATCCCAGCTATTCAGGAGGCTGAGGCAGGAGAATCACTTGAACCCAGGAGGCAGAGGGTGCAGTGAGCCGAGATTGCGCCATTGCACTCCAGCCTGGGCAACAAGAGTGAAGCTGTCTCAAAAACAACAACAACAACAACAACAAAAAACTATATGGTGTCCTTAAACATAATGGAATTGGTATTTCACCCAAGTGGATTAGAACAGTGTCCCAAAATGCCTAGTTGATAAAGGAAGGATAGGACAGGAGGTTAAAAGAGCATTGCATTTGACATAGTTATGCTGATTATTGCATGTCAATCAAGAGTTTTATTGTAGTTACACATTATAGATCTTGGATTTAGAAAATATAGATAAACTAACAAAATACCATGCCACTTCATAAATGCAGTTTATTTTATAATTAGAACTTTTCAAGACATAAAGTAAAGAGTTGGAAAATTAATAAAGGGGTTTAAAGAAGTGGCCACTGAGTATGATGAGAATGAATTACGAAAGCAGTGGCAGCTCAGGGGGTGTGGGTGGAGAGCTGCTTAGGATAACATCTGGCAAGAAATAAGAGGTTTGATGCTAGATACGTTTTAGACAGAGAATACACAGAACTTAGTACCTGCCTGCGTACAAAATGCCAGAGAGAAGAAGTGAAGGATGAGTTTTGAGTTTTAAATTTGGATGCCTGAAACAAATAAGAAATGCAAGAGGGACTTCAGAGAAGGGGAAAGGGGAGTTCAGCAGATGAGATGATGGCATGATCTTCAAGTGGACCCACCATACCCAATAGGTACCTCAATTAATCCTTTAGTTTAGGAGATGAATTTTTCCCTTTCACTTTTTCGTTTATAAAAATCATATCTGTATTGTCTGTTTTCTCACACATACGTCTAGATTTAGAGGAAAAAACTCTGAAAATCAACTCTCACTTTTTGTAGTGATGCCAGATTTCTAGCTTATATTCCTAGCTTCAGATTCATGGAGATTCAAAACATTGATGTAACTTGACAGTGCTTTTTTAAGAATTAAGTGATCATCACCAGAACAATTAGTGATTTAAGTTATGTTTCAGACTATATGACCTTAGATATCAAGCTGTGCCCCAATTCAACAACATAGAAGAAAGCGATTTTCATTAAAACTCTAAATGAAAGAAAAAACTGGTTTAATTTGCATATTATGATTTACATAATATAAAGATTAATACAGATTCTTCTAGACCTAGACTCAATTTATGTTTGCTATGTATTCCTGCTTTACTATTTCTCCTTTCAGTTACTAGGCCAGACACAACTGAAATTTGGTACTGCCTGAACAAGAATTGTAAAAGGGATTGTATGAGGCAGGGTGTTATCTCAACTACTGAAGTTTACTTGGAGCTAGTGACTTACATTTATCTGTCTATTCACTTGCCCTACACTGACGGCTTTTGTCAGTGTCTTAAGGCCAGGTTTCTCAAACCTTAAACTCTCTGGTCTACCTTGTCCTTGGGCATATGTTTCCTCTTGAGTCCTGCCAGAGTATCTGACTTTCATATTCAAGTGTTCCCTGACTGTTGTTTTTCATCCTAGTTTCTAACATCATTTCACACTAAATTTTTTGTCTTCAAAGGTGCTTCTGGACTCTAATTTGATGACCTTTGGATTCAACCAAAATCATAATTTTAAAGTAGGAAAAAAACATGTAGCACACAATAATTTCATAGCTGATGAAACAGCCCAGATAGATTAATTAACTAATCAAAATCATAACGCAAATTTGTGGCATATTTAAGACCAAGTGTTATGTCTTCCAGTTTAAGGTTTTATCACAAAAGCTTCTTTATTCCTAAGCTGTGGCTCCAATGCTGAGACCAAATTTAACAATAATTGAGTTTTAATAATTAGCATATACATCATCTTATCATTCCTATCCTCTTACTAAACTTCATTTGCAAGATACAGCTAATTTGTTTTCACCTGTAAAATTAAGATATTCCCAGGGTGAAATATAATAGCTATTGAAGCAATTCACTGAAAGCAAATTAAGTTCAAGCAACAGAGAAGTAACATATTACCAATTTGGAAAGACATGGGGAATCTAAATAATGCTGAGTAGATATCAGAATAAAAATGTAGATACATACAGCTCAAATATATTGTCACCTTAGTAATGTTCCTAGGGAACTACTACTATCAAGGAGAAATTTCATGGGGTTTTATAAGAAGTTCTAATTTTAAGATTTCCCAGGAGCACAGAACTAATTAGTTTGTATGGTATTGACTCAACACTATTTCGAAAGAATAATTCCACATCCTACATTGCCAACATTAATGCTTTATCAAGCTGAAAAGTCATTTGGCCTACAGATTTCAATTCCTTTTAAAGATAAATTAAACAAACAACACAAACACAATCTTCCAATCCTGACAGTTGTTGCTACAAAAAGGCAGGGGGGAGAATGGGATAAAAATCACAGTAGAATTCCAGAGTCTCAAATGTACATCTTGTTCCAGCAACAAGCCACACGGATTTTGCTCTTCCTCACTGAAAACCAAAACACTAATTTAGGTGCTCTAAAGTGAACGTGGTTTTTGTGTAAAGCATTTATTGGAAGCTTGACATAGAAATAAATCAAGACATGGTTTTTAAAATGTTTTACACACAAAAAAATGAGGATTCATAGACCAAGTCAATGTATTCTTTTTCTCTACCTTTTCCGTAACAAGTCCCAAAAGAGAAGAACAGGCATAAATAATGAAGTGGGAAGAATAAAAATGTGAACGTCTGACCTTCCAAATCCTCTACAGCAATATATCAGTATAAAGGAAAGATAAAAACAGCTCAGCTTCTCTGGTACATAGAGTAGATGCCTTTTCCTTAAAACCTTTTGTGTGTGCATCTTTCAATAAAGTATATAAGAATATAAGTAACAAGATTTCTTATAAAATACCTTTAGAAAATTTTCAAAATGAACTCAATCAGAAGGCTTATTAGTTTGTTCGTTTTTTGCTTTGAAGAGAGTGGCTATAGACTTCTGAGTTAATGAGAAGAAGATATTTCACATTTATGCCCAACATGACTAATTGTTATGTCTGTGTTGCATATTGTCTCCATCACTAAGTTACAGTGGCATGATGATTTTTTTCTTACACTTGTAATCTCTCCAAAACTCATGGTAATGACGGAAATCCTGAATATAGGTCAATCTCCCTTGTTACGCTTCTTTAAAATCCTAGGAGGAAAAGTAATGCAATTCATTGAACAACTACTATGTTCCTGCTTTGATGTTAAGGGCATTAAATACAATCTTTACAGCAACTTTAGAAAGTAGATATTATTGACCTTCTGTTACCAGAGAGACTATCATAGCTCAGGGAGTAGCCAAATGGAAGAATGAGAATTCAAATCTAAATTGTTCTTATTCCGAAACCCATTCTCTCTCAACAATACTGTACTGCCGCTAGTAACTGCGGTTGGTCAACCAAATATGTGAATTAGACAATGATTTATTGCATTTACTTAAAAAACTACATAAGCTAATTTAGTTGCATCTATTCATATCTAGAGAGAAAATACTTGTATAATTATTTTAACAGGCGATTCTCTGAAAGCACTATATTTTTTTATTAAAATATCGCTGGTGTGATACACAACTAATAAACTCTTCTAAGTAATTTAGAAAAAAATCCAAAACTATTCAATGTACCACATTTCTGAATATGTATTTAATTGCTTTCTTATTTTCCCCCATATTTCCCTGTTAAAAGGGTTAATTAGTGGTAAGATAATTTCACAGATGAAATTCCACAGAACTGTCACAAAATGCAACTTCAAGTTGGTTTCTATAATAGATGTTTGCTCCAACCTTCAATTTTGAATAAGTATATAAGGAAAAGCTAACCAGAAACTTCCGTGCAGCTTGTGGCCAAGGAACAGTGTGTATTTTTGTGTGACACTAACTAGCACATAAAAAGAGCTAATGTTTTGGCTTCATTGAAATTGATCTGTCATCAAGGGAACTGTCTGACTCAAATAATCTATGAACTCTTGATGACCTCTCCAAAAACCCAAGGGTTAGCTATATGTATTAGTTTCAAATACAGTAATATATTGTTACCAAAAACCTCCATCCAAAACATAAAAATGCTAGAAAAATTATTTTAAATACACTTCCAATTCAGAATTACTTTGTGATTTATAGTAAGAGAATATAAAGTTTGTTTGCAACTTTATCATTTGAGATGGCAGTAATCCACATAATTATCAGAAGCTTCCTAAAAGGAGATCTCCACTCCTTTAAGGCTCTGAACTTTCCTTTACTTCAGAAAGGAGTGTTTGGCATTAATTTCATCTCCCTCAAAGTCACATTACTGTTGAGTGAAATAACAAAACTAGATTATTTAAGCATAGCAGGCTGCTAGGCAGCACTCCTGAGTAGTTACCACAGACCACACCTCAGGTGGCTATTGTGAGGCCCCAGGCCAGAAGCAAGGTAATTCACAAGAACTGCATAAATCAACTGAAAATCATTTTGCTTGGCTTTCATATTGCTATCATGAAATAGAATTAATCTACCCTAATAAAGGAAAATCTGCTATGGGTGGAAATTTTCCTGTGCTTTCTCTTCATGTTCATGACAGCCTTTGGTTTAAAACATACCACAGGAGCCATGTATAAAGTTCTACAGCTTAAAAGTGAAATGAACTTGCACCTTGTTTCTGGTTACTCTACTGAGTAAATCATCTAAGGACAAGAGAAATATTGTCAAAGTCACACATGTGACAAGTAAAGCAAAAAGACCATATGTGCAGTGCTGTAAAGTAAGGGAAGGGGTTTTTTTTGGGGGGGACAGCAGGGGGGTTGGGTGGCGGCCAAGTCTCACTCTATTGCCCAGGCTGGAGTGCAATGGCATGATCTCGGCTCACTGCTACCTCCACCTCCCAGGTTCAAGTGATTTTCGTGCCTCAGCCTCCCGAGTAGCCAGGATAACAGGCGTCCGCCACCACAACTGGCTAATTTTTTGTATTTTTAGTAGAGATGGGGTTTCGCCATGTCAGACAGGCTGGTCTTGAACTCTTGACCTCAGGTGATCCACCTGCCTCAGCCTCCCAATGTGCTGAGATTATAGGCGTAAGCCACTGCGCCCAGCCGGGAAAGTTATTTCTTACACATTCAGAAGAAAAGTGTCATCCTCAGATAAGTGTCCTTGTCAGTGGAGAAGGCTAAATTCTCAACTCAAATTTTGAGTGATCACTTGGGTATCTCAAAAGCATTATCAATGAGCAGCATACAACTGTATACTTTGTCAAGGAATCTGACTTCTGACCAACCTACCTGGAATTTAGAAATTTTCATTTAAAACAATGAAAATGCTTAAATACACAAAAAAGAATTTGATGATATTAATAGTATATACCATTTCAGAATGTACCAGGAACTTGGCATTCATTATTTCATTAAGTCATTCATTACTTCATTCATTGCTTCATTCACTTGAATTTTATCAATATTCGCAGAGAATTTAGTCTAATTCATTAGTAGTCCTAAAATAGTGTCAGGCACGTAGTGGATGTTTAAGAATTGTTGAAGGTTTGACCAATGCCAAAGTTGAAGGCACATTTTCCCTGGGCCATGCTAATTCTTCAAAGATGAGAAAAGATTAAGAGGAAGGGAAAAGAGGGGAGGGGAGGGGAAGGGAGAGAAGAGGAGGGGAGGGGAGAGGAGGGGAGGGGAGGGAAAAAGGAAAAGGAAAGAGAAAAGGAAAGGAGTACCATCTCCTTAGTGAGCAAAAGGAAAAACCAATCTTCTATATTTTCAACTATTTAAAGCCATTAAGTAGTTATTTGTATATCCCATCCCCGTCTGGCTAATGAAGTTGTAATTAAAATGTGGTGACAGGCCACTAAAAGTATTTAATGAAAATAGTTTGTATAGATTTTTAGGCCTTAAGAAAGGGAGGCTTTAAATTGTAATGACGCAGAAGTTAAGGCAAAGTTAGATTACTTACTCAAGGTCACTATATAAACAGCAAAAATTAGGTCATTTGATCACTCAGTTTTTAAATGATTACTAGGTGCCACACAATGCTCTAAGTGCTGGACTTTTAAGTATAGCACAGTACCTCCCTCAAGAAGTGTATAGGTTTGTGAGTAAGACGCTAAAGTAGCTAAGCAATTAATATAAAATATGTTAGAAAACATAGAAGAACACCTTCATGACCTTGAGATGAGTGAGGGCTTTTTAATCATGATGCAAAAAGTCGTAATGATGAAGAAACAATCATAAATTGAACTATAATACAATTAAGAATTTCTGTTCATAAACCATTCCCACCTCTGCCAAAGGATAATTAAGAGAGTGTGATGGTTCATTTTATTTGTCCACTTGACTGGACTAGAGACATTTATCTGCTTCTGCCCTTTAACATTGGTGTTCCGTGTTTTTGGACCTTTGGACTCAGACCAGGACTTAGCACCATTGGCTACCCTGGTTCCCAGGCCTTCAGACTCAGGCTTTAGATTTTAACTGAATTACACCACTGGCTTTCCTTGTTCTCCAGCTTGTAGACAGCAGTAAGTGGGACTTCTCAGCCTCCATAATCAGGTGAGCCATTTCTTATAATAATGAAATAAATATATCCTATTGGTTCTGTTTCGCTGGAGAACCTTGACTAATACAAAGAGTAAAGAGAAAATATCTCAAGGAGATATAACTAGCAGGGAGGCCAAGGTGGCTAGAGTTTGCAAAGCAGTGTACTGGAAAGGAGGGAGTTACACATAGAGAGCTCCAGAAATCTGCAGATTCCCCTTTTTGTCTTCAACTAAGTACCAATTAGCACATGACAATGAGAAAACTACCTGTGGCTGGAGAAAGAACCATTAGAAAGGATTCAAGGAAACAGTGTTGGAGTTTACAAAGAGCCTGGGACAGTTGCTAATTTCCCCAGCCTGAGAGAAAACTCATAATTCATGGGGCATTGAGTAGAGTACTCAGAAGAATTTAGCTTCAGTGGTAGGACAAAATCATTTCTAGAAAAAAGGCTGCTCTGGTTCTGTCTAACAAATATTAAAAGCAAGATCTGAATGTATCAAAGTGTTTCCAAGTAACTTTAACTGTGGCCCAGAAAAAACAGCTCAGGAATAATATTTATAAGAATATAAAAATGGGCCAGGCAGGGTGGCTCATGCCTGTAATCCCAACACTTTGGGAGGCCGAGGAGGGAGGATCACTTGAGGCTAGGGATTTGAGACCAGCCTAGTCAACATAATAAGAGCCCCATCTCTCCAAAAAATTTAAAAATTAGCTAGGCATGGTGGTGTGTGATTGTAGTCCTAGCTACTTGGGAGACTGAGGCAGGAGGATCACTTGATCCCAGGGGTCAAGAATACAGTGAGTTATGACCGTGCCATTGCACTCTAGCCTGGGTGACAGAGCAAGACCCTATCTCTAAAACAAACAAACAAACTAAAAGGAATACAAAAATATCCAAAACCCTTCAAGAAAAAATTTACAACGTCTGGTGTCAACTAAAGGAAAACTCAGGCTTTTATAGGATTAAAATCAGTTTTATTCGGAGTCTTACTGAGGATTGGAACCAGGAGAGTCTTTCAGAGAGCTTCTGTTTGACTGCTCCAAAGCAATGTCTCAGCCCACAGCTTATATATCAGGTGGTGGAGGTTCCGCATGTGCTCCAAAGTTACATCGAACATGCTCAGAAATTACTTTAGAACAAAATCATCAAAGTTCAGGTGCCAGAGTACATCTGGTTACAGATTACAGATCTGGTTATGTACAGGAAGAAGCAAGGGCTAGGATCATTGAACTTATTTTAAAATGCAGTGATTCAAGCAAGAGATGGAGGAACCTATGCTCTAACCTGCTTATTGTCTTCAGGCATTCTTCCAGAGGGCCAGTTCAGTCACTGAATCAGGGACTTTGTAAAATTCTGCAGACAAGGGAAAATAAAACGCAAGACAAGCAGAATAAGCAAATATGTTTTCTTACGTTTGCTACTTTGTCTCATCCTGGCAACCAACCAAAAATTACCCAACATGCAAAGACGCAGAAAAATATAACAATAACGAAGGTGAAATCAATCAAAATATACCTGGAAATGACACAGATGTTAGAATTAGTACACAAGGACATTAAAACATTTATCATCAAAAAAGAATAATAAAAATTCTTAACTAATCCTAAGAAATCAGAAGATTTAAAAATCAAAGAATAGGTGAGAGAAAAAATAGCAAAAGAAATATTTAACACAAGAACAGAAAACCAAACACCGCATGTTCTCACTCATAAGTGAGAGTTGATCAGTGAGAACACATGGACACAGGGAGGGAAACACTACACACCAGGGCCTGTCGGGGGCTGAGGGGCTAGTCGGGGGATAGCATTAGGAGAAATACTTAATGTAGATGATGGGTTGATGGGTGCAGCAAAACACCACGGCATGTGTAAACCTATGTAACAAACCTGCATGTTCTGCACATGTACACCAGAACTTAAACTATAATTTCAAAAAAGAAAGAAATATTTATACCCAGTCATCTCAAGAATCACATTATGCCTGTAATCCTAGCACTTTGGGAGGTGAAGGCCATGGCCTTCACCATGGCCAACATGGTGAAACCTTGTCTCTACTAAAAATACAAAAATTAGCCAGATGTGGTGGCACGTGCCTATAATCCCAGCTACTCGGGAGGTTGAGACAAAAGAATCACTTGAACCTCGGGGACGGAGGTTGTAGTGAGCCGAGATCGCACCACTTCACTCCAGCCTGGGCAAAACAACGAAACTCCACCTCGGGGGAAAAAAAAAAAAAATCACATTAAATGAAAATAAACACTCCAATTAAAGGCAGAGATTGTAAATTAGATAAAGAAGGAAGGTGTAAATACAAGTTGTTGAAAGGAAACTTGGTTTAAATTCCATGAGGAAACAAATAGGTTAAAACTAAAAGAATGGAAGAAAAATATATCATGCTGAAACATCAGAAGAAAGCAAAGCAGATGTCAGAGCAAAGAAATATTACCAGAAATTAAAAGATTTATTTCACAGTGTTAAAAGAATAAATTCGTTAAGAGAATATAACAATTCTAAGTTTTTATGCACTTAACTTATGAATACATAAAAATGCACATAGCAAAATGTGAAGGAACTGCCAGAAGAAATTAGACAAATCTAATTCCAATAAGAGATTTCAGCTTCAGTTTCTTGATACTGATATTAAGTACACAGAAAATCCATAAGAATATAGAAGATTTGAACAACACTTTCAATCAATTTGAAGTAATGCACATGTACAGAATACTCAGACAAATAATAGCAGAATTGTATTCATTTCACCTGAACACATTTATCACAACAGAACATATCTGGGAAAGAAAACAAGTCTCAATAGATCTTTAAAATTTCAAATTATGCAAAATATGCTCTCTGTAACCACAATAGAATAAAATTGGAAATCAGTTACAGAAAAACGTCCAGAAACATTTTTTTTCTTTTCTTTCTTTTTTCTTTTTCTTTTTCTTTTTTTTTTTTTTTTTTTTTTTTTTTTTGAGAGGGAGTCTTGCTCTGTCGCCCAGGCTGGAGTGCAATAGCGTGATCTCAGCTCCCTGCAACCTCTGCCTCTGGGTTCAAGTGATTCTCCTGCCTCAGCCTCCCAAGTAGCTGGGATTACAGGTGCCTGCTACCACGCCCGACTAATTTTTGTATTTTAGTAGAAACAGGGTTTCACTATGTTGGCTAGAATGCCTCGAACTCCTGACCTCAAGTGATCCGCCCACCTTGGTCTCCCAAAGTGTTGGAATTACAGGTAAGAGCCTCCGCCACCAGCCCAGAAACTTTTTAAATTATTTAAAAACTAAATAATACATTTCTAAACACTCTATGGGCCAAAAAGATATCATAAAGGAAACTTTAAAATACTTTTTACCGAAATGAAAATAAAAATACAGTTTACTCCGATTTGTGAAATATATCTAACGCAGTATTTAAAGGGAAATTTACAGCCTAAACATTCATATTAGGGGGAAAATGTTCTCAAATCATTGACCTTAGTTTCCACCTTAAGAAACTAGAAAAAGAAGAGAAAATAAAACACCAAGTAAGCAGAAGAAGGGAAACAATAAAGATAGGAGATGAATAAAATAGAAAGTAGAAGACTGATTGAGAAAAGCTAATGAAACCAAAGCTGGGTTTTTTAAAAAGAAGATTAATAAATTTAATAAACTTCAAGGTAGACTGATGAGGAAAAAGAGAGAGAGAAGAGGCAAATACCAACATCAGGAGTGGGAGAAGTGACATTTGTACAGATTCTAAAGATACTAAGTGAATAAGGAATATTATGAAGAACTTTATGTCTATAATTTCAACAAGATAGATAAAATGAATAAATTCCCTAAATGATATTAACTACCAAGACTCACTCCAGAAGAAATAGATAACCTGAATAGCCATATAGCTATTAAAGAAATCAGAATTATCAATACAAATCGTCCCACAAAGAAAACTGGATTTTATCATCAACATCTTCCTCTCCTCATATCTAATTACTAACCTGTGCCTGTCAATTTTTCTTTGAAATTTCCCCTTATCTCAATCCCTGTCTTCTACTACTACCTGGCCAGAGCCTTTTTCAACTTTTGCCAGAATTGCATAATATCGTCTAAGCTGTTATTCTGCTTGCTTCCTTTCGTGGTAAAAAATATATTATTTAAGGGTATTTCTTTGATTCACCTGCTTAAAACAATTCCAGGCTTCCCTCGTTCAACAGTAGCAGTCTCAATTCTGTTAGAAGCCCATTTTTTCACAGGTCTGTCACATTTGTGAAATGAAGGACTGACTGACCTCTTTTTCAGATTATTTTTTCAAGGGTGCTTATATAGAAAATAAATATAGTGTCTCCTTTCAAAGCAAATGGCAGGTTTGCTGAAGGCTTTGAAAGACAGAGATAGTTTCTCTAACTAAAACAAATGGTAGGCATATTACTTTCCAGTATAAAATATTCAGGTCTCCCTAACCTCTGGGATACTCTCCTGCAATTATACCTAGTATGTGTGCAGGTGTCATCTGGCCCTCTTTGTATCATCCTATAGGAATTAGGGCTCAAGGAACCAGCACAAAAAAATGCCAATACTCTGGCTACTTTTATTTCTGTAATAAACCGTTTTTAATCTCTGACTCAGGAGTTTCATATTTTATACCAGCATTCTTGAAACTGTGGTAGAGTAACCTTTTAGCTAATAAATAGTGTAAAATTTCAGAACCTTTACAGTTCTTCACAATTAGAATCACCTAGAGAGACATTTAAAAACACCAGTACCCAGGTTTTAGCCATATCAACTCAGAGCCTGTGGAAGTAAGCCTTGGGCACTGGCTATTTCAAAGCTCCCCAGGCAATTCTAACGTGCAGCCACATTAGAGTAAGCTACAAGGCCCTCTTACATTCAGGGCTCTCTAAAATCTGACTCGTTTGTTTCTCAAACTCATTTTCCAAGTGGAAAAATTAGAAATAAAGGAAGAGACTAAGCTGGAGAAAGAGAAACATTTCACAAGAGAAAACTGAAATATAGAAGACAGGATAGACAGCTACAATGGAGAAAATGAGATTCTGAAAGTGAGAATAGAAAGAATGCATCCAGAACTGTCTTCTGTTAAAAAAAAAAAAAAAAAGCAAGAGAGAGATTTCTAAAAAGCTCCTTGGGGCCAATGACATCGGAAAGAGAGAGAGGTGGAAGGAGGAGGAACCCCCACTGCGAGCTCGACCCCTGGTCCACCAGAAAATAGAGAATGAACAGCCGATTGAGCCCCAAAGGCAGGCCCAGGGATCCCCTACCGTGGTGGAGCACACTTCATATAGTGCCTACACCCCGACTAAGTTGCGGGAGTTAGGCAGTGTCGGCAGCATCCGGGGAAGCCCCTACCTGCCTGGATGCCCCGCCTCTGGGAAGAAGGAGCTGAGAGTATTTCCTTTTCTGCAGCCAAGATGGAAAAGTTGGTTTATATCACAACTCATCCCCACCCCATCAGCGGTTGCAGGTGAGCAGGTGGTTGGCACAAGGTCAAGGTGACCACACCCTGACTGAATGGCTGATGGCAGCCATACGGACGGTGTGGAAGGATGCTGGAGAAATACCAGAAACTGTGAGTAAATGACAATCATATGCAAAGCTGGTGCAGGTAATTTAGGAGATGGGTATGCGGCAGGCTATGTTTGATTTAAATACCGAGAGAGCCGTATGATGAACGCTTTACCTCCCACATGAGGTACCTTGTGTTGGGCTCTGTACCCCTGAGTGCCCTCGGCTCTCTGGCCGCTGTCCTCACTCCATACGCTGTCATTGTCACGTACATGAGGTGACTACTACCATGGCAGCCCTCAGGGAAGCAGAAAGCCAGCGGCAGCAGCAGGGAGTCTGTGCCATAAAGAAGGGGAAGGTATCCCTCCCACAGGCAGCCATCTCAGGGGACAAAAAGGGGCCCCAGTAGGTGACACGCCCGCAGATGTGGATTGATCTGATATTGGCTGGGGTTGTTCTGGAGAAAATTGATAGGCAACCCAATGAAGTGCTGTTAACTTTGTGGAGGCAATTGTCCTCGGAGCAGCAATTCTGGAAAATGCCCAAGAGGGGGCGGGACAATGCTGCCCCACCCAGTCCTGCCCGGATGCTCCAGCTCAAGGATTACTTGCAGACAGGCAGAGGAATAGAGCCTTTTGTGTTTGATTAGGGAACTGGCTAAGATGCCCGGCTTGGGGGGACACTGGATGACCAGAGGCCACATGTGGAATTGGCAATCCACTGGTCTCCCACCAATATACAGTAGATACTGGCACAGATTGTAGACTCATCTATGGGAACGTGGATAAGTTTCTGGGCAAGGCTGCATACGTAGACCACTATGGAGGCCAGTCAGTAAAAGTGAAACCTGTATCTCTGCACCTCAGTATCAGCCGCTTGGCTCCCCACTTATACACTACATATGTCTCCAGAATACATTCTGGGGGTGGACATTTTGCACAGTCTAGACTTACACACTATGGACAGAAAATTCAGACTCCAAGTACGTGGGGGTAAAGCTGATACTACAGGGACGTACACATCACCAGTCTCAGGTTCTGCCGCAATCCCAGCGGGTTACCTCCACTCATCAATACAACTTGCCAGGGGTGCATACAGAGATAACTGAGACTATTCAGAAGTTAGAGGAGGCATAGAGAGTGCATGGCACCCACAGCTCCTACAATTCTCTAGTATGGCCAGTCAGAAAGCCTGATGGGACTTGGTGGATGACAGTAGACTATCGAGAACTACATAAAGTAACACCCCCTTTACATGCAGCTATCCTGTCTACCACAGATTTGATGAACTGCTTGATGATGGAATTGGGACAGTAACACTATGTAGTGGACTTGACTAATGCATTCTTTTCAATTGACCTTACTCCAGAGAGCCGGAAACAGTTTGTTTCACATAAGAAGGGCGACAATGGACTTTCACAGTGTTGCCGCAGGGCTATGTGCATAGCCCCAACATATGTCATGGTCTCATTGCCACAGATTTAGCTGCCTAGCCATGTCTAAAGGGAATCTGCCTATTCCATTATATTGATGCTATTATGTTAACCTCTGATTCTGTTGTAGATTTAGAATTGGCAGCACCCCTCTTGCAACAATCTTTGGCAGCATGCGGTTGGGCCATCAACGAATCCAAGGTCCAAGGTCCTGGATTGTCTGCCACATTCTTGGGCGTTATCTGGCTGGGTAAGACGAAAGCCATACCAGAGGCCATCACAGACAAAATTCAGGTACATCCCTGGCCCACCAAGATAAGGCAGCTAAAGACCTTTGTGGGCCTCCTAGGATATTGGTGGACATCCGTGCACCATTTAGCTCAAATGATGAAACTGTTGTACCGGTTGACAAAAAACGGGGCTACGTGAGATTGGGATTATGACATCCCAATGAGACAGTCTTTCTGGCAGCCAAGCAGGCTATTCAGCAAGCATAGGCCCTGCAAGTGATTGACCAGGGGCACCCATTTGAACTCGATGTGCATGGGACAACAGATGGCTTTAGCTGGAGCCTATGGCAGTGCATGGAGCACTTTAGAACACCAGTAGGCTTTTGCTCCCAACTTTGGAAGGGAGCCAAGCTCTGGTATTCATTGATAGAGAAGCAATTAGCAGCTATATATGCTGCCCTTCAGCCTTGTGAGAGTTTGACAGAAAAGGCTATAGTCATCATGCAGACGACTTACCCAATAGTGGGGTGGATATGTTCATGGGTGAAACCCTCCAGACTGGGATGGCACAGACATCCACTTTAGCAAAGTGGGATGCCTACTTAGAACAGCAGAGTACCTTGAGTTCCAGCCCCTTAGCAGCAGAATTATAAGAAACCTTGGCACCTGTAGTCCTAATGCAAGATAAGGCCATGGATCGGCCTGAGACACCCCTGGACCCCGAGCCATCGCCATTTAAGGAAGGGTGCCTCCCCATTCCTAATGAGGCATGGTTTAGCCAGAGTGCCACTGCTACCTGGACTCCTGTCATGGTCCAGCCTAGTATTGATACCATATGGTTTGACACCGGATGTGGACAAAGTAGTCAATGGGCTGAACTCAAGGCAATGTAGATGGTGATCACCAAGGAGACACCTATGGTAAGTAATCTGCACTGATAGCTTGGCAGTTTATCAAGATCTAACATTGTGGTGAACTACCTGGAAGTCACAGAATTAGTTGGTTGGCCACCAACCCATTTGGGGCCAAGCCATGTGGCAAGACATACGGGAAATGTGCCAACGAAAGGGTGTAACTCTCTATCATGTGACAGGTCATGTGCCTTTGGCTGCCCCTGGCAATGACAAGGCAGATGCCTTGGCCAGAGTCCAGTGGTTGGAGTGAACACCTATATGAGATGTGGCCCTATGGCTACACTGGAAATTAGGCTGTATGGGGGGTAAACTGATGCAACAGAGCACTGGGGTCTGTTCTTGCCCAAGCAGGATATTTGGGAGGCCTGTGGTAAGTGTCCAGCATGCACACAGGCATACCCCAGATGGAGGCAGCTGCCCAGTGTCATGTAACAAGTGATGATAGGGCACATTCCCTTGACCAGATGGCAGATAGATTACACTGGGCCGCTGCCAAAATCGCAGGGATACACACATGTGCTGATGTCTGTAGACACGGCCACTGGCCTGTTGTTCACCTACCTTGTAGGGTGGCCGACCAACAACATACCATTCAGGACCTGCAACACTTGTGTGCTCTATATAGTTGCCACTTAGCCATTGAAAGTGATAGAGGAACACATTTCACTGGACAGCAGATAAACAGCGGGCATGGCAGGCGGACATATAGTGGGGATTTCATGTTCCATATAATCCACAGGCTGCTGGCATGATTGAACAATATAATGGACTCTTGAAAAGTGGGTTACACTTGCATGTTACTCCCCCATCTTTGCAGGGCTGGAGTTCAAGTTTGGACCTGGTGCTCCAGAACTTGAATGAGCGGCCACGAAAAGGTGGCCCAGCCATGGTGGAGATACTGCTACACCAGGCTGCTGCCTCCATTCAGTTACAGATACACACCAAGGATGACCTCCTCCAACCAGGTATGGGGACAATCAGTAATCTATTGTTGCCTGCCCCAACACCCCTAAAGGTAAGAGAACAAAAAACCTGGCTTTGGCCATGGGCCCTCCAAGACCCCCACTGCAAGTGGTTGGCCATCGTAGCCCCCTGGGAGAAAGGTCTACAGTATGATTTACATGTCACTCCTTGGGTACTTGATATATAGTCTCCACAATTGACCATTCATGGGGGAACAACCAAGAAAAGAACCCTCCTGTAGGGGATATATGTGCTGTCTGTGTAGCCTCTTATAAGCTCCCCAGTAACTTTAGCATGAATACAGAACCCAAAGGAACCATGGGGAACTGAAAAGGTATGGTACCATTGTCCAGGAGAGAAGCCCCTGGCAGCTGCACTACTATCCAGAAATGAAGAGTTGGCCTGTATTTTGCCTGAGGAGCGTGATTTACCCCATTAGTATCTGTGCCTGCTTTGTTGTTTCGACCATAGGTTGACATGCTCCAACAGCATTGTGGAATGGGCCCACACCTACACTGAAGTGACTAACATTTCCAGTTAGTAAATCTGCACCACCCTTCCAGCAGCAGCTGTGGACAGCTTGCCCTGGCACATATACCCAGCTTCTATAGACAACTGGACATGGCTAGAGACTTAGGGTCCCATGGGCAATGCCTGGAATGTGACACGGCAAGCTTTGGATAGGGGGTGCCACAAAACCCATGACATGCCCTCCCCCGGCTCACCTGTAGTGTCTATGATGGATGGGGCTGGTTAGTGAGAAAACACGTGGTGCCCCTGCCACAGGTACCACAATGTATAGAGCAACGTTGGGATAGCATCACCATGCGGTGGTTGCCCACCATAGCCTGCACAAGGTATGGTGGAATAAGTGGCCTCATCAAGGACTTTGTGCCCCCTGGGAGTTTATGGGTCTGTGGAGACACAGATTGGCCAAATATTTGCCAGTGAACTAGACTGGCTGCTGTGGCCGGTGAACTAGACTGGCTGCCACTGGGCTTCCCACATTGTCTAGATGCCCACACGACTGGGAGGTGCTACATTCTTGGATTTTGCTAGTGCGCCAGGCCCCGTGGTTGCTCTCCCCCTTAGATTTGACCACCCCTGGAGCGGGTGTCATCACTGTAGAAATGCAGCTTACAGCCCTTGCAGAGCACCCAGCTCAGGCCCTGAGTTATACCTGAGTCATCCTCCTCCTGTTAACCAATGAGGTTGATAAAACCAGAAAGGTGGTGCTGCAAAACCAGATGGCCTTAGATATATAGTAACAGCTGCCCAAAGTGGCACCTGTGCCCTTATAGGAATGCAGTGTAGTACCTTTATTCCAGACAATCAACAAAACATAACAGCAGCCTTACAAGGGATGTCACAGGAGATTAAAGCAGTTGAGAGCCTTACTGACAATCCTCTACAGAGATGGTGGGCGTGCCTGGGCTCTGGCCTATGTTAGGCCCTGATAATCATAGGCAGCATAGCAGAAACATTAGTCGTAGGTTGCTGCTCCCTGTATTGTTGCTGTGGCCTATGGGTCCAGGGGGCTGCCTTATGGGCACGTTTCCCCACTAAGAGGACACCCTCGGCTTAGGGGTTGGAGTGTAAGGAAAATGGCTGTGCAGCAGTCAAGAGTAGGCCCAGGTAAATATCCGGTGCAGCATGACACAGCGGGATTGGAGTGCAGGCACACAATCTTGTGCATTATATAGTCACAGTTATGAAACCATGTTATGGGTGGGCTCATCACCTGACTCTGAGCCACTATTGTCTGTGAGGTGCATAAATGTATCACCGACACTGTGAGAGTGGCAGTGCATAATAAAGCCATGTCCCACCTGCCTATGGCCCCCCAAGTGTTCTTTCAACTACCCGCCCACCAACTCCCCTTGGACCTCAGCTCAGGTTGGAACCTGACAGGATGTCAAAGCAAAGATGGGGTATATGAAAGTGGAGCCAGGCAAGACAAAAGCAGATAGAGTCTGAGTTAGATGCTGGTCTGATGGGAGAATATCTCCTGGGTGGGATTATCCAACTCAAAGAGTATAATTTTGACAATATAGTATATTTGACAAACAGGCAATTCTGGAATATGTCACTATCAGTGTCTACAAAAAAATCTGAAGGAATAAAGTAGAAATACAAAGAATAATGTAAAGGAAAAAACTCAATTATATCAAGCAAACAGTGCTGTAGAAGAAAAGGAAACAACTTACAAAGTAATTTAAACTTAAAAATTCAGCTGAGCTTCACTGAAGGTGTATACTGGAATGGTAGAGAGAAATGAAACTAGAGACAAATCTCCTACAGCTACAGAAAAATACATGGGAGAAAATAATGTTACTCAAGAGTTGAAACATTTAAAAACTAAGCACAAAGTTTTAAACAGCAGGCCCCTAAGGAGTACAGATTTCAGAATAACCAAAAGAAACTTCAGTTCAGAAAGCTATTAAGGGTGATTCTCAGATATTAAGAAAAAATTTTGTTCTAGTAGCAAGTTTCTGGGCTTAAGCAATTAATACTGAAAAAAATGAACAGGTTCAGGGTGTAAAATGCTTGCTCACAAAATATTGGAACACTGTAACGTTAAGTGGATTTCATGCCTATTAAACTTTGGGGTGCCTGAGGCACATGATTCAAGGGAGAAATATAAATTAAAAGAGTTTAAGTATGCAGAAGAAAAATAAAAGCACCTGAAATGAGACTCATAGGCCAAAACCACCACCATTATAATTTCTGAGCTACAAAAAAATATATAGAGTGCATGCATAGGTTTCCCTCCCCAATTCTAATCATAGGATAGTGACAAAATGGACTCTTGCTAGCAGAGATCTCAGGCTTTCAGATTCACTGCTCATGGATTTGAAAGAACTGAAATCATAGGCAGGAGTCACAGCAAGTTTGAACTAAGAAAAATATTGCCATCTAACTTCCTTCTCTTAAATACTGTTGAGACTTCAGCAACACTAAGTACATGGTCCTAGACACACACTTCTGTTTGAGATCAGTGGTCTATGAAATGGGAATTGACCCATTTTCCAACTGAACAGATGCGGAATTGGTGCTTGGATAATTTTTTTGTTCTATTAATGTGTTGGACACTTTTTCAAAAATGCAAGGGTATAAAAAATGTAACAGATACAACTAAAAGAAACCCACATATTTATATGAAAAAATTTGGCCACAGATGCTAAAGAAAACCTAACTCTACCCAGGCCAGGAAGAGAAATTGGGAAAGACTTGAAGTCCTTTTATTTTCATTTTACTTAAGCAATATAATTTGATTTGGGACTTGAAATCCATGGAATCTCCCTGGAAATTGTACAATTAGAAGGCAGTTACACTCAAATTTGGAATATCTCTGTGTTGATGGAAGTTTATTACCAGAATATCATAATGTCTCATTCATTCTTATTGCAAAATTCTGACAAGCAGTGTTGGACATTATGGTCAGCCCTAGTTGTGAAGTGCTCATTTAATTAGCAAAAAGTTCTGACCTATATCAGAGCCATCTGGGTGCTAAATCTACACTGACAATTAATGATTCCAGAAAGATCAATAATTGATACAAGGGAAGTGGCCTCATGAAGAGGGAAGCTATCTCAAGAAGTCTATCTTCTCCTCCAGGAGGAAAAGCCATACTCCTGATTGAGCATAGGCTTATTGGTTAAACTTGATGGGTGAAAAGCAACAAAAGCAACAAGAACAGTAACAATCTAAGATGATGGCAGAGCATCTTGGTCCTTTCAGGCTGCTAAAACAAAATACCACAAACTAGCTACCTTTTAAACAACAAAAATGTATTTATCATTGTTTTGGAGGCTGAGAAGTCCAAGACCAAGGCACCTGGCAGGTTCAGTGCCTGGTGAGGGCCTGCTTCTTCATAGACAGCTGTCTTCTCACTTTATCTTCACACGGTGGAAAGGCAAAGGGTCTCTCTGGGGCCTCTTTTATAAAAACACTAATGTCATTCATGAAGGCTCTGCTCCCATAAAGTAATTACCTCCCAAATGCCCGACATCCCAATACCATAACCTTGGGGGTGGGGATTTCCACATATACATTTTGTGGGGATGTAAACATTCAGACCACAGCACAGAGGCTGAGGGAAACTGAGTATATTATTAGATTGACAAATTTCGGACAAGGAACCAGACAAGCAGAGCTGAGATCTTTTCCCTTTCCTCCTCCTTTTTGGGAATCAATCTGCCTACAGAGGGCACATATTATGGTCTATCTTTAACACAAATGTAATTTTACAACTCTGCTACCTGGGAGGAGGCCTGCCATAGTCCAGACAGGCCTGTGGATGAGAAAATCTGCCTGTTTATGGGCAGTAATATTCAGCATTTATGAGGTTCACTATCTTTGCCAAACACCCAAGACAAGTGTCCCAACAGCTCTAGCAATAACAAAGCAAACATTTAAATCCTCCTCAGCTAGACTTCCTTGTCTATCTCAATTGAATCAGAATTAAGAAAAAGGGTTTGGAGAGATGTTATGTACTGTTCCTCTCCAAATCCCAAATATTTCCAGTTCTCAAAGCACAACCACACCCTGTTTTGTCACACCAGACAGTTCTATTACCTCCTTAACCAAAGTAAGCATTTGAGTGTGACCTCTGGACCAGAGTAATAAAAATAATTAAAATATTAAATGTTTACTAGTGCAAGGACCTACACTGTTATTATTTCTGTGGTAGGGAGGAGGGAATTAAGGCTTAGTGATTATACGTTATCCAAGGTCACAAAGCTAGAAAGAAGGAAAGCCAGAACTGGAACCCAGCTTTTTCTGACTTGGGAACCCTCAGTATTCTCACACTTTGTTTAGTCCATGACAAAAATATCTTGTTCATTTATTTCTATCACCCCCCAAAAAATCCCAAATTTTTAAAACTTTTTCTAGTGTGAAAAGATCGGGAATCTTAAAGCACTTAGAGCATCACTGCCTAGAAAAGCACAGACATGTGCCAGCACATTCTCAGCACTCAAGTAATATCTGCTCATTTTTATTTATAATGTCTAAGACAGATTCATATAACTCCACCCAGCCTTTAGTCTCCAAATCCATTTTTCCAATTTTTCTTCCTTCTATGAGATATATCATTCCCCTGCACAGGCCACTATGTTAATTTGGAATCCGCTTTCCTTCACATAATCTGTTAAGTCAGCATCTCCTGCTGATTTTTCTTTGAGAATATTCCTCCCATGAATCTTTTCATTGCATGACTACCACTACAATTAACCTAAGTCCTCTAAAGGTCTAAATGATTATTTTAGACCTTAAAACATCACAGAAGCATTTTAAGTGGATTTCAGTTTCTAGATTCCCAATTACAATACATTTGACACAGTCCATATTACCTTTACACAAACCACTTACTGGATTCTGATTGACTTTAAACTAACGTCCACATCCTTTGTTCATGGTCTGGCCCGTACATCTCTAATATAATACTCTACTAACTCCCTAGTCAAAGACTCAAATCCAGACAAACTGCTTTACTCATTTTTCCCTGAATATATGTTTACATTACTTTCTCTTAAGTGAAATATGAAAAATATGATAAACCAATAATACATATAAATGGGCTCACCATCATTCACAACTACAGATACTTTAATTAAAACAATGAAATACATTTTTAATTGAGTAGCTATGCAAAGATGCTAAGGGATAAATTCTAGGATTTGATAGCACAGTAAGGTGACTACAGTTAATAATTTATTGTGTATTTCAAAATGGCTAAAAGAAAGATTTAAAATGCTCCCAACACAAAGAAATAATAAATGTTTAAGGTGATGGACATCCTAAGTACCCTGATTTGATCATTACACATTGTATGTCTGTATCAGATTATCACACATACCCCATGTGATATGTGCAATTATTACATATCAATAACAAAATACATATGTACAATTATTACATATCAATAACAAAAATAAAAAATATTGAAAAATTGCATTGAATTGGACAAACACATTCACACACAAATGAGTGTGTATATGATTGGTGAAAGCTGAATAAACTATGGGTTGCATCAATGTCAATCTCCTAGTTTTGATATTATGTTATAGATGTTAACATTAGGGAATTTTAGGTAAAGGGTGCAGTACATGGGATTCCCCATACATATCTTTGCCACTTCCTATAAATATATAATTATTTCTTATAAACATGTAATTATTTCTAAATGAAGGTAAAGATTGTGAAATTCTTACCAAAATAGAAAGCTGAATATTGTTAATACTTTAAGAGGAGTGTAAATGCTATATGAATGTTTTAGGATTGCTAAAATATGTTGGCATAATCTTATAAACTCTTAACAAATCTAGTGTAAACAGCCAACAATAAAAAGAACAAGTTGCAGAATAGATGAATGGTTGTATCTCATTTATGTAAAATATGTACATATTTATTGACTAAAATATCAAGAAAGAGGCCACATGTTGGTTCATGCCTGTAATCTCAGCACTTTGGGAAGCCTAGGTGGGCAGATCACCTGAGGTCAGGAGTTCAAGACCAGCCTGGCCAACATGGTGGAACCCCATTTCTACTAAAAATACAAAAATTAGCCAGGCGTGGTGGTGTGCACCTGTAGTCCCAGCTACTTGGGAGGCTAAGGCACAAGAATCACTTGAACCCGGGAGGAGAAGATTGCAGTGAGCCGAGATGTCGCCATTGCACTCCAACCTGGGCAACAGAGTGAGACTCTGTCTCAAAAAAATTAAAATAAAATATCAAGAATATCCACTCCTAACTGTTAATAATGCTTACCTCTAGAGAATGTGATAGAGCTGGAGAAAAAGAGAGTGGAATTTTATTTTTTACATTAATACAATTCTATATTGCTTAACTTTTTTGGTATTGCTGTATTTTTGATGTAATCTAAAATTAATTAGGAGGATAATGAAACAGAAGAAATTGAAAGAGAAAGAAGGAACTGCCTCCTCTAAGCCTTTGCTCATCCCATTCCTTCAATGCCTATTTTAAAACTTTTTTTCCCGCATGAGATCTCAACAGAACTCAGAACACCAGAGGTATTTTACTTATTGTCTAACACTATACATTTGAGACTTAGAAAGTCTTTCTTAAAATATTAGACTCTAGAATTACAGATTTTTCAAGAAGTGTTTACCATGATAATACTAATGCCTTATATTTGCAAAAAGAGGGGTTATTCACAAATTATCTCATTACTTTATCTGCCATTAGAAAGAAAAGAATAAAGAAAATGCTCACTGGACAAACACAGACCTTAATTCAGTACCATAGTCTTAAATTTCTGGGTCAGTCAATCAGTCAGAAGAAAAAATAATGCAACCTTAAAGAATTAATGCAAATTTAATGAATGAAGATTTGGGGATTATTTGAACATAGCTACTTCTTTCAGAAAAGCAAGATAAGTTTTAGAAATTATTAAAATTCTCATATTAACACCCAAAAAGTGATTCTGTTCAGAGATACTAGTCCAGTGCTCATTAATACATTGTTGTATAACTTTCTGCAAAATAATGCCCTGTCCTCCTGCGGCAGCTTCTTTCCTATGCGACAAACATCCTCAAAAGTATTTGCAGTAGAGGGAAGAGATTCCAAAATGTATATGCCACTGCATTCAGACTTCCTGTGTCTTTCATTGATGTTTGGGCAAAGATAAGGATTGTTCAATGTTTGTGAAGACACAGCAGCAGTACATATCTTCATGAGTTCATCTGAAGTACTTAAATGTAGATATATCTTCCATTCTACGCTGGTACCTGTATAATTGATCTTGATATTTGGATATTTATCATTCACTTGAAAAAACTGAAAGAAATAAATCTGATATATATCAACACTTTATTCACTGAGGGCTAAGAATTAATTTTATAATAGCATCAAAATTATACCTGCATTTTACTATATCCTAAGCAATTATTGTATAAATCTGAGTATCTGAAAGATATGACATATCATCTCAATTATTAGATTACAGTAGAGAGATAGAAGAAGATTCAGTTTTATTCAGATTCCAAATAAAATGTAGGAAGTCTTTCAGAACTTTCTGTTGATTTTCCAACATAACTGTGCCTTGTGCACCATCTAGAGGAAAGATGTTAAATTTATACTGAGCAGAAACACTTGCATTGGTTGTGGAGACAAATTGAACAATCTCACCATGAGAGTTATAAACTAAAAACTATTTCATCTACCTAAGATGATTTTCATGTAGTCTTGCTGGAATATGAATTCCCATCTTATGTAGATGAAGTTAGATATCAGTTGGAATCTACCATGAATATTTATAGTTGCAATTACTTAAAACTGTTACTTGAATATAATTTAAATTTTAATTTCCCTTGGTAAATTAGAGGGCCTACAGCTAGATTTTCTTCTAACATTAAACTAAAGGTTATTTATTTAAAAGTAAATATAACACTTGTGTTATCCATAGTTTAAACAACAAGGAAAAACCCCTCTTTTATTTTCAGTATTAAAAAAAAGACAAGCTCTGTTTTACTGACAAGGAAATCAAAATGTGGATTAGAAAAACTTTCAGACCTAAGTGTTCTATTACCAAAAAAGAGACAAAAAAAGAATTGAACTTCATCATCAAACACTTTTTCCAAATATCTTTCTAAGCTTCCTAGAATCCATAGAGCAAAGTGAGTTAAATCAATGCTTGCACTATCTCCTATTAGTAAACATGTGTAATATGCAACTCTGTCTTTATAGTAGATACTCAAGTTATTTCCTAACAATAATTGTTACAATTGCTTTTAAACACAATTTTTTTAAATGAGATGAGGTCCTTTATTGTCTTACCATGCTATATCGAAAACACCTAACCAGGACAAAAACTCTACGTCCTCATCTCTTGTTAACATATACCCTCTCTTCCTAATTAATCTCATTCAAAAATAAAGTCTCAGTTAATAGTTATATGACAATGACTCCAAATTAATATATAGAATATATTATCACCTTTGTATATTTAAAAGTAACTCAGCCTCTCTACTTGTATGTTTCAAAGATATTTCAACTCAACACATTCAGGGCTATTGTGTTCCTTCCTCCACAGTTTGCTTCTCTTGCTGCACCCCTTTGTTCAGTCTATGGCGCCATGAAACTTGAAAGTCATCCTTGAAAAACTCCCTCTTCCTGTTTTTCCATATCTAAGCCATCGTCCAAACCACTAATTTAACTCTAAGTAACTCTCAAATCTCTTCACCCCTGTCTATCTTTATTCCTACAATCCAGTTCAAACTAACAACACTCTGACTTGGGCAATGGTCACAACCTCCAACCATCGCCTTGTATTATATGGCCCACACCCAGCTGACCACACAGCAGCCAGCCTGTTCTCTTTGCACTGCTCCTGCCTGGAAACCTTCTATAAGCTTTTAGAGGCTTCCCATTGCTCCTAGAGGTCAAGATCCCAGGCCTGACTCTGGTTAAGAAGGTTCCCCCTATCTGGTCAATGCGTGCTTCACTGGTCTCAGGTCACATTTCTTTTCCCTTTGTCCTCCATGCTGTAGCCCCTGGAATTCTCTCAGTTTCTCTAAATACCATTCTCTTTTCCAAGACTAGAATTTGGTAAATGTTATACTTTTTCTTTAAATGCTCTTCCCCTTGCCCCATTTTCTTCTAATTATTTTATTTTCAGTTATACTTTAGATGTCGATTCAAATTTGCTTTCTTGGGGAACCCACCCCCTGAGACTAAGTCAGGCACTTTCACTTATCCACCCCCTGGGGAATCCCCATGAGCATAGAAAACTCTGGTTTTGCTCATCATTACATTCTCAGCGCACGGCATAGAGTTAGTAAGAACTTAAATATTTCTTGAAGAAAGAAACAAATATTTGAATGAGAATGGTCACTTTGGTTTTCTTGCAAAAACAAAATCAAGATAAAAGAAAGAGTACTTGTTTGTCACTTTATCTCCTCTCTTTCCCAAGACCCAATGAAAACAATAGTATAAGTAAACACAAAAATGGTGTAAACCAACAATGAGAAATAGAACAGAAAGTGGGACACTCAATAAATGATGTTAACAAATTTTCAGAAGACTGAAAGTAGGTGATGAACTAGTAACTATTAAAGTAAGCAAAGGAAGATGCTGTACAGGACATACACAGAAAGGGAAGAAGAGGAAAGCTAATCTGTCCACTAGAAACCAGAGGACTAGGGAGTTTGAAGTGCCACTATGGTGGAGAGTTGAAGTGAGGCATGGCGTAAAAACAGAGCTAATTCGAAAGATTTCAGATAAAACATGTTACTTCCCCCCACAGCCACCTCCCTCCTTCAACCTCTGCTTTCTCAGAAGGTCCAACTGTCTTGCACTTATCCCCATCCTAACCCCAGGTGAAAGTCAGAGAGAGAAAGTGCTCACACATGTGGGACAGAAAGGAAGAAGGAAGGAAGGAAAGAAGGAAGGAAGGACAGAAGGAAGGAAGGAAGGAAGGAAAGAAGAAAGGAGCCACCCTTCTCTGTATAAAACTGAATATACTTTGGAAGAACCAGGGCAGTTTGCATGGGAATGGAAACTCAGATATTTAGGAGTCTCAAATTATAGTGTTTAGTGCCCTACCCACATACCTTAAAACAAAGCTTTCCAGTACAATAACTGTATCTGACGGAAACTCACTTGGCTTTTCTATTACCTCTTTCATAAGTCAAATGGACAAGCAAGAACCACCAAGAAAAAAACCTGCAACATGGATGAGAAAAGCCAAAATAAGCAAAAATGACTCCAGAAAAAACACAGGTAATTCATCAACAAAAGGACTCTTAAAAAAAAAAAAAGATTTCTTATTGCATCCTGACAGATATTGGAGAAGATATTTCATATATTGCATCTATAAAACAAATAAAAAACAACAAGATACTATTAAAAAGTAAAAATAAGAAAGCAAATGTGTTATTAGAAATTAAAACATGAATACTAAAAAATCTTCCAGAATATAAAACTAAAAGATAAGCAATAGAAAATAGAAGATAAAATGAGATAAAGATGATTACTCCAAGATATCCAACATAAGAGGGAGCAGAGATAATAGAAGGGAGGTGATAATAAAAAATAATAATAGAAGAAATCTCCTACAGCTGAAGTACTTATTCAGTGAAAGTCCACAGATTGAAAGAGCCCATGGTGTGTCTGGCTCAATTAATAAAAGAAAGACATAAGCTGAGCCATATCATTATAAAACCTCAAAACAATAACTATAGAGAATATATTTAAATTTTTCACTGTGGAGATAAAAACAAATGTTTAAAAAGGAACAGAAGATAGACTATCATCAGAGTTATCAGCAGTACTTGGTGACAGAAAACAATGGAAGAAGATTTTCAAAAATCTGAAGGAAAATGATTTTCCACCTTGGAATGCATGTACTCCAGCACAACCATCCATCAAATGTGAGGGAAAAGAAAGAAATACTTTCAGACACATAGGCAATCAGAAAATTTAACTACCATGGTGCTTTCTGGTGAAATACCTTTAGGATACATTCCTACAAAAGAAAGAAACAGACCAAGAGGGAGAAAAATGATAGGCAACAATGGGTCTTTCTCAGAAGAGCAGTGAAGAAGTCCCAGGATGACAGGAGAACACCAGAACAGCAAACTGTACTCTGTGGCCCGGCAAGATGGCAGTCTCCAGACAAAAGAACCAGGTGGGGGAAAAGTCCACAATGTCATAGACTGTACAATATGAACTTCGAACAAAATGTAAAATGAAACAAAGGTAAATGATGCAAAGAGGAAGAAGAAGCCAATTAGAAATTACAAGAAATAAACAATTGTAAAAGAAGAAAAATATAGATATAATGCACTACTTACCTCTCCAGTGAACGATATTTACCTGATCATAATGACATTAACACTGTCTATTCAATTTCTTATTTTAGAATCAATTTATGGACCAACTATGAAAGCACTGTGGTTATAGAGTACAATGTAAGTGGAATGAAGCTCATTAAAAGTGAAAGTACAGTGACGAAAGGTGGCAGGTGGAAGGGAAAGTTGGAGAACTGAAGGGTAGAGTAGGGGTCCTGTCCATGTTGTGTGGAGTGGAAACAAAAGATACTCTCTGTAGTTGGAGAAACAGGGAATCAAGGTTGTGTAAATCTTAAAACTGCAGGAATTAAAGCAATAGATAGAAGATAAAATTTTTAATTGAAATACACTAGAAGGCAGGGGAATGTAAGAAAGCTTAGTAAAAATGAGCTAAGTACTCCTCTATCATAGTAAGAAGTCAATAAAGAATATCAAAAATTGATAAATCTTGGAATAGATATATAAGCACATTTTGGAAATATCTTAACAGTGTACAAGCTGTGTAACTGCCAAGTTAGTTAACCCCAGTATGCCTCAGTTTCTTCATCTTTAAAATGAGAATAATAATAGTACATATCTCATGGTGCTTGTGATGATTAAATGAGTCAATATATGTAATCTTTTTTTATTATACTTTAAGTTTTAGGGTACATGTGCACAACGTGCAGGTTAGTTACGTATGTATACACGTGCCATGTTGGTGTGCTGCACCCATTAACTCATCATTTAACATTAGGTATATCTCCTAATGCTCTCCCTCCCCCTTCCCCCCACCCCACAATAGGCCCCAGTGTGTGATGTTCCCCTTCCTGTGTCCATGTGTTTTCATTGTTCAGCTCCCACCTATGAGTGAGAACATGTGGTGTTTGGTTTTTTGTCCTTGAGATAGTTTGCTGAGAATGATGGTTTCCAGCTTCATCCAAGTCCCTACAAAGGACATGAACTCATCCTTTTTTATGGCTGCATAGTATTCCATGGTGTATATGTGCCACATTTTCTTAATCCAGTCTATCATTGTTCGACATTTGGGCTGGTTCCAAGTCCTTGCTGTTGTGAATAGTGCCGCAATAAACATACGTGTGCATGTGTCTTTATAGCAGCATGATTTATAATCCTTTGGGTATATACCCGGTAATGGTATTGCTGGGTCAAATGGTATTTCTAGTTCTAGATCCCTGAGGAATCGCCACACTCACTTCCACAATGGTTGAACTAGTTTACAGTTCCACCAACAGTGTAAAAGTGTTCCTATTTCTCCACATCCTCTCCAGCACCTGTTGTTTCCTGACTTTTTAATGATCGCCATTCTAACTGGTGTGAGATGGTATCTCATTGTGGTTTTGATTGCATTTCTCTGATGGCCAGTGATGATGAGCATTTTTTCATGTGTCTTTTGGCTGCATAAATGTCTTCTTTTGAGAAGTGTCTGTTCATATCCTTTGTCCACTTTTTGATGGGGTTGTTTGTTTTTTTCTTGTAAATTTGTTTGAGTTCATTGTAGATTCTGGATATTAGCCCTTTGTCAGATGAGTAGATTGCAAAAATTTTCTCCCATTCTGTAGGTTGCCTGTTCACTCTGATGGTAGTTTCTTTTGCTGTGCAGAAGCTCTTTAGTTTAATGAGATCCCATTTGTTAATTCTGGCTTTTGTTGCCATTGCTTTTGGTGTTTCAGACATGAAGTCCTTGCCCATGCCTGTGTCCTGAATGGTATTGCCTAGGTTTTCTTCTAGGGTTTTTATGGTTTTAGGTCTAACATTTAAGTCTTTAATCCATCTTGAATTAATTTTTGTATAAGGTGTAAGGAAGGGATCCAGTTTCAGCTTTCTACGTATGGTTAGCCAATTTTCCCAGCACCATTTATTAAATAGGGAATCCTTTCCCCATTTCTTGTTTTTGTCAGGTTTGTCAAAGGTCAGATGGTTGTAGATATGCGGCATTATTTCTGAGGGCTCTGTTCTGTTCCATTGATCTATATCTCTGTTCTGGTACCAGTACCATGCTGTTTTGCTTACTGTAGCCTTGTAGTATAATTTGAAGTCAGTAGCATGATGCCTCAAGCTTTGTTCTTTTGGCTTAGGATTGTCTTGGCAATGCGGGCTCTTTTTTGGTTCCATATGAACTTTAAAGTAGTTTTTTCCAATTCTGTAAAGAAAGTCATTGGTAGCTTGATGGGGATGGCACTGAATCTATAAATTACCTTGGGCAGTATGGCCATTTTCATGATATTGATTCTTCCTACCCATGAGCATGGAATGTTCTTCCATTTCTTTGTATCCTCTTTTATTTCATTGAGCAGTGGTTTGTAGTTCTCCTTGAAGAGGTCCTTCACATCCCTTGCAAGTTGGATTCCTGGGTATTTTATTCTCTTTGAAGCAATTGTGAATGGGAGTTCACTCATGATTTGGCTCTCTGTTTGTCAGTTATTGGTGTATAAGAATGCTTGTGATTTTTGTACCTTGATTTTGTATCCTGAGACTTTGCTGAAGTTGCCTATCAGCTTAAGGAGATTTTGGGCAGAGACGATGGGGTTTTCTAGATATACAATGATGTCATCTGCAAACAGGGACAATTTGACTTCCTCTTTTCCTAATTAAATACCCTTTATTTCCTTCTCCTGCCTGATTGCCCTGGCCAGAACTTCCAACACTATGTTGAATAGGAGTGGTGAGAGAGGGCATCCCTGTCTTTTGCCAGTTTTCAAAGGGAATGCTTCCAGTTTTTGCCCATTCAGTATGATATTGGCTGTGGGTTTGTCATAGATAGCTCTTATTATTTTGAGATACATCCCATCAATACTTAATTTATTGAGAGTTTTTAGCATGAAGCATTGTTGAATTTTGCCAAAGGCCTTTTCTGCATCTATTGAGATAATCATGTGGTTTTTGCCTTTGGTTCTGTTTATATGCTGGATTATGTTTATTGATTTCATATGTTGAACCAGCCTTGCATCCCAGGGATGAAGCCCACTTGATCATGGTGGATAAGCTTTTTGATGTGCTGCTGGATTCGGTTTGCCAGTATTTTATTGAGGATTCTTACATCGATGTTCATCAGGGATATTGGTCTGAAATTCTCTTTTTTTGTTGTATCTCTGCCAGGCTTTGGTATCAGGATGATGCTGGTGTCATAAAATGAGTTAGGGAGGATTCCCTCTTTTTCTATTGATTGGAATAGTTTCAGAAGGAATGGTACCAGTTCCTCCTTGTACCTCTGCTAGAATTCGGTTGTGAATCCATCTGGTCCTGGACTTTTTTTCATTGGTAAGCTATTAATTATTGCCTCAATTTCAGAGCCTGTTATTGGTCTATTCAGAGATTCAACTTCTTCCTGGTTTAATCTTGGGATGGTGTATGTGTTGAGGAATTTATCCATTTCTTCTAGATTTTCTAGTTTATTTGCATAGAGGTTTTTATAGTATTCTCTGATGGTAGTTTGTATTTCTGTGGGATCGGTGGTGATATCCCCTTTATCATTTTTTACTGCGTCTACTTGATTTTTCTCTCTTTTCTTCTTTATTAGTCTTGCTAGCGGTCTATCAATTTTGTTGATCTTTTCCAAAAACCATCTCCTGGATTCATTGATTTTTTGAAGGGTTTTTTTGTGTGTGTCTCTATTTCCTTCAGGTCTGCTCTGATCTTCGTTATTTCTTGCCTTCTGCTAGCTTTTGAATGTGTTTGCTCTTGCTTCTCTAGTTCTTTTAATTGTGATGTTAGGATGTCAATTTTAGATCTTTCCTGCTTTCTCTTGTGGGCATTTAGTGCTATAAATTTCCCTTTACACATTGCTTTGAATGTGTCCCAGAGATTCTGGTATGTTGCGTCTTTGTTCTCATTGCTTTCAAAGAACATCTTTATTTCTGCCTTCATTTCGTTATGTACACAGTAGTCATTCAGGAGCAGGTTGTTCAGTTTCCATGGAGTTGAGCGGTTTTGAGTGAGTTTCTTAATCCTGAGTTCTAGTTTGATTGCACTGTGGTCTGAGAGACAGTTTGTTATAATTTCTGCTCTTTTACATTTGCTGAGGAGTGCTTTACTTCCAACTATGTGGTCAATTTTGGAATAGGTGCAGTGTGGTGCTGAAAAGAATGTATATTCTGTTGATCTGGGGTGGAGAGTTCTGTAGATGTCTATTAGGTCTGCTTGGTGCAGAGCCGATTTCAATTCCTGGATATCCTTGTTAACTTTCTGTCTCGTTGATCTGTCTAATGTTGACAGTGGGGTGTTAAAGTCTCCCATTATTATTGCGTGGGAGTCTAAGTCTCTTTGTAGGTCTCTAAGGACTCGCTTTATGAATCTGGGTGCTCCTGTATTGGGTGCATATATATTTAGGATAGTTAGGTCTTCTTGTTGAATTGATCCCTTTACCATTATGTAATGGCCTTCTTTGTCTCTTTTGATCTTTGTTGGTTTAAAGTCTGTTTTATCAGAGACTAGGATTGCAACCCCTGCCTTTTTTTGTTTTCCATTTGCTTGGTAGATCTTCGTCCATCCATTTATTTTGAGCCTATATGTGTCTCTGCGCATGAGATGGGTTTCCTAAATACAGCACACTGATAGGTCTTGACTCTTTTTCCAACTTGCCAGTCTGTGTCTTTTAATTGGAGCATTGAGCCCATTTACATTTAAGGTTAATATTGTTATGTGTGAACTTGATCCTGTCATTATGATGTTACCTAGTTATTTTGCTCCTTAGTTGATGCAGTTTCTTCCTAGCCTCCACTGTCTTAATGAATCATTGAAAGAACTCAGAGAAATCACGTGCATTTGACATCATCCAGATAATTTTTTTAATTATACTTGCCAAGAGAAGCACTAACTGTAAATTCATATTTTATCAATAATTAAAATAAAATGGATATTAACTAAGGGGGAAAATCTGATCCTAGGGAATACAACTCTCTAAAGTACATTCAGTGATGTGGTTTTGCTGAGAATGAACAATTCTACTGTTGGGGGAGTGAAACTTAAGAAATTAATCATATTTATATCATTTTGGGGCCACCAAAAATGGGATTCATGTTTCTTTAGCAGATTTCTTTCTGCCTGCATTTACAGGTCGCAATAGTAACAGAGAGTGAACAGCAGAGGGAGCTGAAGATGCAAGCCAGCCGGTGAACATCTGTAAGACCAGTATTTCACAGCAGGCTTGGAGTTAGCGGCATTCATGTGCAAAACTCCGCATCCTGAGGCTGTGCAAAGCATACTGATTGAAATAATTAGGAGATTTACTTATTCTCAAAAGAATTATAAAAACATAAAGGTATCTTTAATAGAATCCGTTCTTGACAAATATTATTTTGGGGGTCAATGTGATTAGGAAAAGACTTTAATTTAACAAGTTCAGGAGTACATGTGCAGGTTTGTTACATAGGTAAACTCATGCCAAGGGGGGTTTGTTGTACAGATTATTTCATTACCCATGTATTAAGCCTTGTATCCATTATTTATTTCTTCTGATCCTCTCTCTCCTCCCACTCTCCATCCTCCAGTAGCCCCAGTGTCTGTTGTTCTCCTCTATGTGTCTGTGTTCTCAACATTTAGCTCTCACTTGTAAGAACATGCGATATTTGGTTTTCTATTCCTGCATTAGTTTGCTAAGGATAATGGCCTTCAGCTTCATTCATGTTTTGCATGTGGTGTAGCACATTTTCTTTATCCGGTCTACCATTGATGGTCACCTAGATTGATTCCATGTCTTTGATATTGTGAATAGTGCAGCAATGAACATACACATGCATGCATCTTTATGATAGAATGGTTTATACTCCTTTAAGTAAATATTCAGTAATGGGATTGCTGGGTCTAACGGTAGTTCCGTTTTTAGGTCTTCGAGGAATCACCACACTGTTTTCCACGATGGTTGAACTAATTTACACTCTCACCAACAATTTATAAGCGCTCCTTTTTCTCTGCAACCTTGCCAGCACCTGTTATTTTTCTGACTTTTTAATAATAGTCATTGTGACTGGTGTGAGATGATCAATGTGGTCTTGAATTGCATTTCTCTAATAATCGGTGATATTCAGCTTTTATTCATATGCTTGTTGGCCACAATTTCTTTGAAAAGTGTTCGCTCATGTCCTTGGCCCACTTTTTAATGGGTTTGTTTGTGTCTTGTAAATTTGTTTAAGTTCCTTATAGATGCTATATATTAGACCTTTGTCAGATGCATAGTTCGCAAATATTTTCTCCCATTCTGTAGGTTGTCTGTTTATTCTGTTGATACTTTCTTTTGCTGTGCAGAAGCTCTTTAGTTTAATTAGATCCCATTTGTCAATTGTGGCTTTTTATGCAATTGCTTTTGGTTTCTTTGTCCTAAGATCTTTTCTCATTCCTATGTCCAGGCTGGTATTGCCTAGGTTATCTTCCAGAGTTTTTTATAGTTTGGTGTTTTACATTTAAGTCTGTAATCCATCTTGAGTGGATTTTGTATATGGTGTAACGAAGGCGTCCAGTTTCAATCTTCTGCATATGGCCAGCCAGTTATCCTAGCACCATTTATTGAATAGAGGAGTCCTTTCCTTATTGATTGTTTTTATCAGCTTTGTTGAAGATCAGTTTGTTTTAGATGTATATGACCTTATTTCTGAGCTCTCTATTCTGTTCCATTGGTCTATGTGTCTGTTTTGGTTACTGTAGTCCTGTAGTATAGTTTGAGGCCCTGTGGTGTGATGTCTCCAGATTTGTTCTTTTTGCTTAGGATTGCCTTGGCTATTAGTGCTTGTTTATGAATTTTTAAATATTTTTTCTAGTTCTGTGAAGAATGATATTGTAGTTTGATAGAAATAGCAATGAATCTATAAATTGCTTTGGGCAGTATGGCCATTTTAATTATGTTGATTCTTACTATCCACGAGCATGGAATATTTTTCCAATTGCTTGTGTCATCTCTGATGTCTTTGAGCAGTGTTTTGTAATTTTTATTGTAGAGGTCTTTCACCCCCCATTAGCTGTATTCATAGCTATTTTATTTTTGTGTCAATTGTGAAGTGGATTGCCTTCTGATTTGGCTCTTGGCTTGACTATTCTTGGTGTATAGGAATGTTGGTGATTTTTGTATGTTGATTTTGTATCCTGAGACTTTGCTGAAGTTGTTTATCAGCTTAAGGAGCTATTGGGCTGAGACTATGAGGTTTTCTAGACATAGATTTATGTCATCTGTAGACAGAGATAGTTTGACTTCCTCTCTTCCTATTTGTATGCCCTTTATTTATTTATCTTTCCTGATTGCTCTGACCAGGCCTTCCAATAATATGGTGAATAGGAGTAGTGAGACAGAGTATCATTGTGCCAGTTTTCAAGGATAATGCTTCCAGCTTTTGCCCATTCAGTATGATGTTGGCTGTGGGTTTGTCATAGACAGCTCAAAAAGATTTTTTAATGCATTTATCTTTAAAATATCTTGGAAATGCCATCCTCAAATATTTCAGCATCTCCAGATTCCTGTTATGAGTAATACCAATAAGTGCAAAGAGGGTAGAAGAGTAAGCCAGAACAAAACACTCTTATTATTTTTACTAAGAAGAACTTGTTTAGGGTGGCCCAGTTACAAACCTGTTGACACAGAGCATTCTTTTCATTTCTGTTTGCTACTCTCTTCTCAACTGTTCCATGTTTTTCACTTCCTTTCTTCTGTGTTGCCTTTCTCTTATATTTCATTTGCTTGTCACTTTTCTTTCATTTCCACAACTCCTTTTTTCCAAGAGTTTCCTATTTGTTCTTGGCTATTTCTATTTTATGATTTGTTCCAGTCACATTTTATTTCAACCCATTTATTATTGCCCTTCAATTTATTTTTATTTTTAATAATTTTCCCTCTTTTTCTCATTATCTTTTTCCATCTATAGGTTCTTCTTCTTTTATAATCTAAGTTATTAACTTTAAAAAATTTCTTTTTTGCCAGGCATGGTGGCTCATGCCTCTAATTCCAGCAGTTTGTGAGGCCAAGGCAGGAGGATCACTTAAGCTCAGGAGTTCAAGACAAACCTAGGCTACATAGCAAGACCCATGTCTCTATAAAAAATACAAAAATTAGCCAAATGTGGTAGCATATGCCTGTGGTCCCAGCTACTTGAGATACTGAGGAGGGAGGATTGCTTGAACCAGGAGTTCAAGGCCGCCGTGAACTATGATTGTGCCACTGCACTCCAGCCAGGGCAGCAGAGTGAGACCCTGTCTCAAAAATAATAATAATAATGTCCTTTTCTCTTTTTCTTTTCACATTTATTGAGAAAGCTACCTCTTCTCCACTTTTGCAAAGTGGGAACAATATCTTGGCTGTATTCATTCATTTACTTATTTCATAAATACTTAACGAATGCCTACAGTATATAAGACATACCAGGTATCATGGTTGGAAAGTAGCAATAAGGAATGAATGGGGAACATAAAAATGAAAAAGAGATAAATCCTTTCCTCTGTTGCTCATAAGAAATAAACACAAGGCCAGGCGTGGTGGCTCACACCTGTAATCTTAGTGCTTTGGGAGACCGAGGAGGGTAAATCACGAGGTCAGGAGTTTGAGACCAGTCGGGCCAACATGGCGAAACCCCATCTCTACCAAAAATACAAAAATTAGCCAGGTATGGGGGCGTGCACCTGTAGTCCTAGCTACTCAGGAAGCTGAGGCAGGAGAATAGCTTGAACCCGGGAGGCGGAGATTGTAGTGAGCCAAGATAATGCCACTGCACTCCAGCTTGGGAGACAGAGTGAGACTTCGTCTCAAAAAAATAAATAAATAATAATTTAAAAAACCCAAAATAACTACAAGGCAGTTTAATATCACTATCATAAGAAAAATGCAATATTTTTCTCCTGGACAGGGCATTAACATAGAAACTGTGAGGGCTCTTGAGGGACACATAAGATATCCATAAAGGTAAGTTAGGAGAGCAAGATGGCTAATAACACTGAGGCAGAAAGAAGGAATAGCTTAATTGTATTGAAGTAAGGGGTAGATGTGGAAGAATAGCTGGAAATTCTGTACATTATTTGTCTTACAGTAAGGATGGTTTCTCTGCAATATTCATAATAGAATCTGCCTTTTGGTAAACCTTTTCAGTCCTTCTATAGACTTGGTGGGAAAGATTGAAAATCACAATTACTAATCAGTACTTTTTCTTGGTTTATTTCTTCCTTTTAAATGGGAGTAAAATAGTATCTAATTCCTGGGGGGTTGTTCAGAACTAAATTAGTTAATAAATGTAAAGTAGTTATAACTGTTCTTGCAATGTATTAAGGAGTGTAAAGCCGTTTCTTATGCTGTTGTTGTGCTGAGGGTTAATTGGGGCCAATTAAAATGCTCCATATTCATTCCATGAAGATTTTCTAATCTCTCCAACCCACTCTGATCTTTAACTTTGCTGTACACCTAGTCAGTGTTACCTGGTTAATACTTAGTTATTTGCTAATGATTTTGTGTATTTTCATTTTGTGTTTTCGTTAGATCATAAATTCCTCTTGGCAGGGACCACAAGTATTGTACAATTGTCAGTGTAACTAATATGACGGAAGACACCTAATAGACACTCAAAAAAAGTAGCTAAACTAATCAATAGCTTTCATATCTTAGAAGTGCAGGAGTAAATAGTATGAAATGTAAGGCTGCACATTCATTAATGGAAAATAAAAATTATAAATAACCTCAAAAGACATCTAAGAAGAACTGCTCAAATAAACAGTATTTTAGCATTCAGAGTTATTCAACAGTATCAGGGAACATCTATTAGACACCTACTATTATGTGTCTATTTGTCCATAATAAATTCATTATTTAAATATGAGGTTTTGTAAATGAGTGAGGCTCAGAGAGGTCCACAGTCACACTATCATTAATAATGACAAAGCTTGCCGGGCATGGTGATTCATGCCTGTAATCCCAGTGCTTTGGGAGGTTAAGACCAGAAGATTGCTTGATCCCAGGAGTTCAACACCAGCCTGGGCAACATAGTGAGACCCCATCTCTACATAAATACAAAAATTAGCTGGGCATGGTGGTACACACCTATAGTCCTAGCTATTCAGGAGGCTGAGGGTAGAAGATCACTTAAATCCAGGAGTTGAGGCTACTGTGAGGTATGATCATGTCACTGCACTCCAGCCAGGGTGAAAAAGGGAGATCTTGTCTCAATAATAATAATAATGGCAAAGCTATGTCTGCCAAACTTCTAACTGCTCTTTCTTCTGTAATACTTTCCATTGATATAAGTAAATTTGAGAAATAATTTCCATTTGGGGACTGAATAGACATTTTATATAATTAGCACAATTATAGAGACATAAAGTGAAAATAAGAAAAATCAAAATGTTTATTTCCAGAATTAGCTAAAGAAACAGAGCAGGAGTTATGAAATGTCAAAAACTGATTGATTTAAAAGGTTGAAATTCTGCAAATGTATTTTGAATTCCCAAAATACATTAATATTAACATTTTCCAGTAGTGAAACAAATGCTTTTTTACAGTTAGTATGGAAAATCTTGGACAAGTATTTATTATTGAGAGAATCAAGTTTCATAACAGCAATCAAATCCTTTGATTTTTATTTCATGTTTTTAAGAATCAGCCTACACCCTTTCTTGAACCCCAAGAAGTGGGCCATTTCTTTGCTAACTTGGAGTAGAGTAGAGCTAACGCATCATTAAATAAAGCTTGTCTCTATTTCAAGTCCTTTACTCAGCTCTGGTTATTAACTTAGTTGATAGCATTGCATAAAGATGCTCTCCTCTTATTTATTCATTTTTCAATAAATATTTAATGAACACTCATAATGTGCCAGGCACACTTCTTGGAATACATCCATGGAAAAAAATGAAGATCCCTGGCCTTGTGGAAAAAATAAAAAGAAATTGGGGTTGTATAGGGGAGAGTAATCAAGAAGGTTACAATTTTAAACAGGCTGGTCAGGACAGGCCTCATAGAAAATATGACGTTTGAGCAAAATCTTAGAAGCCAGGAGGAGAATATCTAGAGGAAAGAGCATTCCAGGCAGAGAAAGCTGTTAGTGCAAAGACCCTAAGACAAAGTGCTCCCAACATGTATGAAGAATAAGGACTCCAATACATCTGCAAAGAAGTAAGAGCATTAAGAGAAGAAATATGTGATCAGTCTTCCCACAATCCCCACAACCCACGTGCAGAGGTTTTACCAGGGGCCGGGGTTGGGTGAAGACAAATCACACAGGTGCTTGTAGGCATTGAAAGGACTTTGACTTTAATTGGAGTGGAGAGATGGAGATGGAGAGCCTTTGCAAAGTTTTGAGCAGAGGAGTGACATGTGCAGTTGAAAATAAATAGCACGTATTGGTGATGTGAATAACTCTTGGTAAAGTTCTGAACAAAACAAAACTGAATCTTCTCTTTTCTAGAAATTGGATCCCTAGAAAATTAAGTACTGTATATGATAAAATCTTAAAAAAATACATAAATAAATAGTAAAAATCCATCCAATTACTTGTTCAAGGATAATTTTAAAGCATTAGGCTAGCCAAGGGAAAATGTCATTTGATAACACTTAAAATATACAGTCAATTTTTGCATTCTTAGGTATCAAGTATTGCATATTTATTAAACTTTTTATACTCAATGACAAATTTCACAATGATTATCTTAATTTTAATATGGAGAAATAATTCTCATTTCACCTAGGCTTAAAATAATGCCTTAATGTCTCATAATTAACATTTTTGGTTATAAAAATAAAAAATATTAATAGCCATTAAAATGTGTTCATGAGTTTATCCAGCCACTATAAATCAGCAAGGTTAGTAAAATGTTTTTATCAAAGTTGTTTCATATCCAGAGTAGTTGGACTTTTTGGTTGTCACAAGGTTTTGGTATAGTTGAAAGTCCTCCTATAGAGAGTACATTAGCAGTCTCAGTTGCTAAAACAATGGAAAATTATTTTCTCACTGTTCTGGAGGCTAGAAGTCCAAGATCAAAGTGTTGGCAGATCTAGTTTCTTCTAAGACCTTTCTTCTTGGCTTGCCAATGGATTCCTTCTCCCTGTGTTCTCACATAATTACCCCTCAGTCTGTAGGTCTGTGTATTGTCTGCATTTGAATCTCCCCTTCTTATAAGGACACCAGTAATACTAGATCAGACCTACCTGCATGGACTCATTTTATATCAATTATATCCATAAAGGCCCTATCTCAAAAAACAGTCACATTCTGAGGTACTGGGGGATTCAAATTTCAACAAATAAAGCTTGAGGGGACACAAGTCAGCCCATAACACATAGCATCAAGACCCAAATGATTTATCTGATGGAAACAAGACTCAGGATCAAAGCACACGATGACCTCACTAAGCACCAAAGCAGGAGAACCAAAACATGTTTTTGTTCAATTATGTTCATTTGTTTGTTTATTGCAGATTTTTATATCTTAAAAACATTAACATAGTTATCATAAAAAAGCAGAACTTTATTACACATTCTAATTCTTATTAGAATAGAGTCTTGTTAACTGGTGACTATAGGTCTTAGCCAGCCTGTGGAAGATCCTGAGTAAGGGCTAAGGGAGCAGCCCAGCCAAGTAGGTGGGTATTGGCGGCAGGGCTCTGCCTCTCATATGGGAACTGGAGTGCAGCCTAGTTATAGGCTAAAGAGAGTCAAATTGGAAGCCTGCCACTTTGAACAGGGGATGTCAAGCACTCACTCTGGGAACATCAGATACAAGAGACTTGGGATACCAGATTTGGTTTGGATTCTTCTAGGGTCATCATAGGGTAAATCATAAAGTGATAGAAAGGCATAGGCTTCAAAGTGGAAAAGTCTGAATCAAAACACATGCACACACACACACACACACGCACACACATATATATATAACATGCTGATCGTGAACCTATTAGAATGTAATCAAACCTCTCTGGGTCTCAATTTCAATAAACATCTCTAAACACCAGAACACTAGCTCATTTTGTTTACTATCTTCATTTTTCACAGCTGGCTAGGACTAGAAGAGATAGTTACAGACAATTATGAATTAATTCAGTGGAAAATAAACCAGACCTAAATTGGTCCAAAAGCAATACAGAATATATCTTCAGCCACCAGTGCCCCCAAAAATCACATGTAATAAAGTGTATAGTTTTCTGGCTTTGCATTGTGTTATGAAAATAACAAAGAATAAAGGTATCTCCTTTTATTTGTATCCAAAGGTGAAATCACCCCTGAGCACTAAATATTAGATTATTCTCTGCCTTGCTTAAACATTTGCTATTGCCATAGAAGCATGATGTTGACATTTCTTGTTGCTAGGAGCGTCATAGTGTTGGATACGTATACAATAGCATTCTGTTAGCTCAAACATGGGGCTTTTTAAACAGCAGCATGCTCTTTTTATATCCTGGTACAGTAATCTAAAGTATAGATTTACCATGCAAATTATACATGAACATCTGAATTTACTACTACACAGAAATAAAAGCACCAATGCTTAATAATTTATGTTTAAGGAATATTTTTGCAGCATCTCAGAGTGGAAAAAAAAATAAAAACCTTGAAACAAAGCAGATGCCCATCAGTAGTAGAATGGCTGAATCTATTGTGCTGCATACAAGCCACAGAATATCATGGAATCTTTAAAAGGAATAAATTATAGCTATGCCAATTGACATGAAAGAATTTCTACCATGCGTTATCAACTGAGAAAAGCAAAATGCATAAAATTGTTTATATACACCAATGTTCATAGCAGCATTATTCACAATAGTCAAAAGGTAGAAATAACTTGTGTCCATTGATGAACGAATAAAAAAAAGTGGTGTATGCATACAAACGAATATTATTTACCTTTTAAAAAGACAGAAAATTATGACACATGTTTACAGTATGGATGAACCTTGAAGACATGCTAAGTGAAATAAACCAGTTACAAAAAGACAAAGACTGTATGATCCCAAATATATGAGTTAATAGAGTAGTCAAATTTATAACCACAGAAAGTAAAATGGTGGTTGCCAGGGGCTGAGGGAAGGAGGAAAAGCATAAATGTTATTTAATGGGTATGGAGTTTCAGATTTGCAAGATGAAAGGCATTCTAGAGATTGATCACACAAGAAAGTGAATGTACTTAACGCTATTAAACTGTACACTTAAAAATTGTTAAGATGGTAAATTTTATATTGTGTATATTTTACTGCAATTAAAAGTAAATTTTAAAAATTGGGAAAATGTTTTATATAAAAATAATGCCAATAAACTCTCTTTATACATATAAATACATATATAGCCTACTGTAAATAGAGAAAATTTGGAAGGATGACACCAGGTTGTCAAATGAGTTACCCTGTATGAATGCAAACTAGAGGGAATAGTAGGTTGTTCAAATAAATCAAGAAAATAAATGATATAATCCCTACATTGGAGGCAATGGGAGTTCTCTACAGAGTGATACTCGGAGGCCTTTATTGGCTGTAGTGCTTTTTAGTACGTCTTGAAATATATCTTTAGCCACTAATGCCTACAAAGTCATATCCAACAAAATCTATGACCCCCAGCACTGAAAATTAGCTTCCCAGCTAACTGAACTCGTAGTTCAATGTAGGGATCTATTTTGTTGCATCAATTTAGAAAATTTTGCCAGATTTACACTTCTGAGAACTAATCTAAACCAATTTGATTATCCACAATGACTGTTTTGGTAGCTTCAAAGAGTTAGAGCTAGGTGAAGTTGAGCTGACCAAAACCTTACCACCAGAAAGAAGTTTATATTTTAAAAATATTAAAATAATCGTCATGAAAAAAGCAGAAATTCTGCCACACATACAAAGATGTATTAGCAAGAAGGCACAAAAAGTTATTCACCTTGCTATATAAACCTGATGAAGTATGTTGCATAGAATATGTTGCAGTATTCTAACAGTGGGATTCAGCTAACTTTCAAGAAAGTCAGGTGACAAAAATCTACTCTAAGTAGCAGTATTGCCTTTATAATCTAGAGGAGGAATCTCTTTTTGGAGCCCAGCACCTTAAAGAGCCCTGAATATCATAACACACACCAAAAAATTAATTTATTAAGGAACAAACGGTCACTTCTATCATTTGGAATCCAGCACTCCGTGTTGGCATAGTGTAACTCTAAACATCATTCCAGCAACTAAGAGCTCCAGAAAAATTCTTCTCCTACGCCCTTGAGACACAAGGTTTGCAGGTTGTACTACTTTATGCCCATGCCAGCTGCTTCTGAGTGAGAATAGTTTATTTTTTTGAAATGTTTAATACAATCTGATTATAGTTTCAAAATATTAAACTTAAAATGTCAAATTTATATGAATGATTTTGTTTTTAAATTAGAAATTTATTAATTATAATTTAATTTTTAATTTTATGATATTTCTAAATATTTTAAAACAAAATGTACAAAAACTTTAATTTTCCTATTTTTAACATGTATTTGAAATACATTTTATAAAATATATTCAGATTTGGTTGTTAAATACAGTTGTACTTTGAATACAACTACATTTCAAATACTTTGATCCAATAGAACATAGGTTATGTGACAACCTTGATGGTGACAACTAACTGAAATATAGGCAAGAAAAAATAATTTTATGGAATAAATATACAATGATCTACAAATTATATATCTCTATTTTATTAATCATCAAAAACATCATTCCTCCATCAACAGAACACCAAACAATAATTACATTTGATCTTCGCGGATCAAAGTTAATTTAAAAATATTTTGCCAACCTAGTGTCTTATGAAAACTATACATACATTGTTTGTTTGTTTGTTTGTTTGTTTGTTTTTTGAGACAGGGTCTCACTCTGTTACCCAGCCTGCAGTGCACTGGCGCAATCACCGCTCATTGCAGCCTTAAACTCCTGGGCTCAAGCAATCCTGCCTTAGCCTCCTGGGTAGCTGGAACTACAGGCATGCACCACCATGCCCGGCTGAAAACTATGATTTGACACATATCTTTTAATTTTATTATTATGAAGATACATTTTTCAAGCTAGGAGACTAGAACATATTTTATTTAAGTTTGTTAGCTTGATTTGCAATCTTTAAAACTTCTGAAATATGGCATGTAAGCCTCTATTTTTACTCTTGCTTCAGGCCACCTAAATCCCCTGAACACTGGATCTATGAGGATCCTAAGGTTAGGGCACCTAGAGAATAGGCTACCAGTTCAAGATAACACCATTCTCAGGTTAGTCAAAAATGGGGAAAGACAATACACTATTTTTAGTCAATACACATATCCTGAACTTCACTAATTTTACCAAGAAAGAAATCATTTCCACATCCATTGCCCTAGTTAACAAAACTTTGGTATTAATTAAAAAAATAAACATTAAGATTAAATCTTCATAGGAAAAGCATTAGATTAGTCTTTCATATGCTAACTAACCACCCCTGGAGAATGCCTTCCTAATTCGGGTTTTTCAACTGTTAACTTGACTGCCCCTAGGGTGCAGATTACAATTAACTACCACACTATATACTCCTCTTTAAATTGTAGTATTTTAAAGTAAATTATAGCAAATATAACAATTACCATATATAAGGGCTTTATAAATCAAGAGTTCTGCCATTAAGTAGCAAATTTTTTTTTTTTTTTTTGAGTCAGAGTCTTGCTTTGCTTTGTCATCCAGGCTGGAGTGCAGTGGCGCAGTCTCAGCTCACTGCAAACTCCGCCTCCTGGGTTCAAGCAATTCTCCTGCCTCAGCCTCCGGAGTAGCTGAGAGTACAGGCGTGTCCCACACGCCTGGCTAATTTTTTGTATTTTTAGTAGAGATGAGGTTTCACCGTGTTAGCCAGGACGGTCTTGATCTCCTGTCCTTGTGATCCGCCCGCCTTGGCCTCCCCAAAGTGTTAGGATTACAGGCATGAGCCACTGCGCCCGACCGCAAATCTTTAAGAGGTCCTAGCAACTACTTGATTCAGACAATGGCAGACTTTTCTCTGAAAGATCAGAATTCATTCAGTTCTATCCTAGGATGCCTTCTCAAGAAAGCAGCAGGTTGAGCCTTTGTTTCATCTCTACTGTACTGCACCACACTGTGAGCACAGAATAGAAAAGTCATTTCTCTTTATGGCTGGTAGGTGGATGCTGCTCATAGTAGATGACTAAACTCTAAAGAGGTTAGAAATGTCCCAGTGGTTACCAACTCTTCACAGACACCTCTCAGATCATGACACACAGCTGTGACAGTGACTACCTCCTCACTGAACCCAATTTCTCCAGTTTAGTATTCAAAGCATGAGTATATTTCTGTATCCAATTCCTATAATTCAGCTCATTTCATCTTTGAGGTCCTCAAAGGTCTTAGTTATCAAATGATTTGAATAAAATGATAACTTAAACCACATTTTCCGAAAGATAAACTCCTAACACATTCCATCTATCTTGGACACCACCTCCTCTTGGAACAAGACAAGTCCCAGTGAAGTAGAAACTTAAACCCTAACATGGTTTTATTCTAGTAGAAATAATGGAAGGCTTATATTGCAGGCCATTTCTCTATTCCACTCCATTTTTCTAATGTTTCCAGTCCTTCACGGTTTTTAGCCTTGAATTTTCTTTCTTATCAACATCTCTCTGTGTGTGTCTGAGCCTTCACGGGGACCTTGAGTTGCAGGGGTACATCAATTCCTTCTATTTATCAGCTAGCTGTTGGAGTGCCTGTGAAAGAGAGCCTCCACACTGCTTCCAGAAAGGCCAAAGCTGCATTAGAGTTTGCAGATCCCGTATCTACATTGTCGCTATACAATATTTTGCTTTGCTTAAAGAGCCTCTGCTTCCTGTCCAACATAAATAACTGGAAGAGGCTGAGTTAGGGTGACCAAACAATCTGGTTTGCCTGGGGCTGAGGGATTTCCTGGGACATAGGACTTTCAGTATTAAAACTGGAAATGTATTGTGCTAACCTGAGCTAGTTTGTCACCCTAGTTGGATGACTGATTGGATTCTAGCAAATCTGGCTTAGATTGGAGTTTTAATGTAGAGCAGTTCCAGCCCGAGTCTGGTACAAGCAGTACTAACACATTTCCCATGTAAAAAGCTCCTCTGGCTAGTGTCTTTTGCACCCAGGTTGTAGCCTTAGAAGAAGAAAACTTCTTGAAAAATTTTAAAAATTAACTTTCACAGTCTTCTAGCTCTTCACTTACTCAAAAGCCTATTCAAGAGTCCTTAAGCATTTTGCCACTGTCATTTGTTTTGAAGATATAAGTGACCTCAAACCTGGGCCTCTATAACATTCTGTTAACATCTGGCATTTCCGGGATTCTAATATTTGTTCAGTTACTAACAGCTCCTCATTCGCATGCTTCTCAGTTGAGCTATCCTTAAGCTCTTCTCTTCATTTTCTTCTCTTGTAAACAAAAAGGTTTCTACTGACTGAGAATAAATTGTAAGGGGTTTCCTTATTATTAGGTAGAGCACATTTTATCCAAAGGATTTCAAAAGCTAAAATTATTAATTCAACAAATATTTATTGAGCAGTTCCTATGTTATTATTAGCACTGTGTTGAGTGCTCAGGATACAAGAGTGAACAATGCAAGCACAATCTGCTAGTCTAGTAAGGGTTGCTGAGAAGTAAATGAGCAGCAATAGTCTGGTAAAAACTATGAAGGTCAAGTTCCAGAAGCTATAGGAGCACATGGGAGGAACAACTAACCCAGATTTGGGGGTCATGCAAGAATAAACGGATGATTAGCACTTACCTGTTCATGTATTCATTTATTAATTCAACAAATATCTATTGATATTTTAACATATATCATGCATTGTGAATGTCACTGTAAATAAGTGAATGTACATATGACATAGTATTTATGTTGAAGCAGTTTCATAGTCTAGAATGAAAAATACATGTAAATAAATAATTATAATATGATGTAGTAAGTGCTATAATAAATGTTACCAAGGAAGATTTCACAAAAGAACTTATGTTTGTACGGGATTGTACTTGACCTGGAAGGTTGAAGAAGAATTTAGGGGAAAATGGTGAAGAAGGGCTCTGCCAACAGCCTATGGAAATACATAGAGGTATAAAAGAATATGACCAGTAAGGTAACTACAAGCAATGAGGTGCGGCTAAGGGAAAGGCGTTGTAAACAATGGTAGACAATAACTGAAATGGTAGGCGGCATCAGATCAGAGAAGGCCTTTTATGCCCCTTAAGGGGTTTGAATTTATTCTGGAAATTATGGGAAGTCACTGAATAGTTTTAAGTCAGGAAGTGACCTTTTCAGATTTGTGTTTTAGAAAGAGATCCATAAAGATTGTGAAAGTGGACTGGAGGAAGAGACAATTTCTTTGATCTTCAAAACCACCCTGTGAAGTGAGCATAGCAGATATTTTTCACTCACATCTTATATATAAGGAACGAGGACTAGAAAATGTTAGGTGATTTGCCTAAGGTCCCCTAAGTCATTCCAAAATTGAAGAAAATCAACACTTTGTCCAGATAGCAATATAGGTGGAAACCTCTATGCAGTTCACCTTTGGATTTAATCATCCTATCCTTGAAAAAAAATTCTTTAAAAGCTAATACTGGTTGCACTGTTGATTCCAATTAGTTTTGCAAAATCGATTGGATAGAATTTATGGCATCATCTGATGATTTGAAGCATCAAATTGCTCCATAATATGCTTTTCTATTTCCTAGACAAAGGTCTGGATCATTCATATTTTTTAATGTTATTCTAAATCTAAGTCTTACATTCTAGGCTGCAAATGAACCATGAAAATAATCCAGCTTTTTAAACTGGAGTTAATAGGAGGCAACTCCTTTAAGAAAGTGACATTTTTATCTTCTTGTGTTATAAACATGTCAAAATTGTCGACACTGGCGCAAATCTGTTTCTTCTGATATTTTAGGGATATTATAGGTGGCAAATAATTGTGAGATAAAGCTTGATTTTGTTTTCTTCCCCTCTCAGTTTTATAAATAAGTGCAAACAAGCCAACAAGTTATAATTTCCTTTTCCCCCAAAAAAGTCTGCATTCAATACTTAGTTTTTCAGAAAATGTACTAATTATAATAAATATTAACGATTATAAGTTCATAGAAAAACAAAACATAGTCGTTTAAGTTATTCCTGGAACATCTGGATTTTATTAAGAGATGAAGCGTGGCCAAGTGCAGTTGCTCACACCTGTAATCTTATTACTTTCGGAGGCCAAGGTGGCAGATCACTTGAGCTCAGGAGTTCAAGACCAGCCTGGCCAACATGGTGAAACCCCATCTCTTCTAAGAATACAAAAATTAGTGAGGTTTTGTGGTGCAGACCTGTAATCCCAGCTACTCAGGAGGCTGAAGCAGGAGAATTGCTGGAACCCGGGAGGCAGAGTTTGCAGTGAGCCAAGATCACACCACTGCACTCCAGCCTGCCAGCCTGGATGACAGAGTAAGTCTCTGTCAAAAAAAAAAAAAAAAAAAAGACAGAAGTGAAGCATAACAATAAATCTGTACATCTTAGTAGTAAGGGAAGCTCAGTTTACTAATTTTTCCTCTATAACAGCAGTTCTCAAAATGCGGTCCCAGGGCCAGTAGCATCTGCATCATCTGGGACTTGTTAAAAATAAAAATTCTTAACCTGTACCCCAGACTTACTGAGAGCCATGGAAGCAGAAGCAGCAATTTGTTTTTTAAGAAGCTGTCCAGGTGATTCTGCGCTAAAGTTTGAGACACATTGGTGTAAATTTAAAAAGCATGTTTCAGACTACGAAAGACCTGGTTTCAATTCCAACCTTAACTAGATGATTTTGGATACATCATCTAATTTTCTGGTGCCAAGGTTTTCTTATCTGGTTAATAACTTATCCTTGTCACTGCCCTTATAAGTATTACAAATACTACCTGATAAGTGATATTGCTCATTTGCTTACTGGAAGGCTCCCCTCTCCAAGTGATTCAGACGCATGCTTAAGTTTGAGAACCATTTGTTTCAAACTTACGGTCTATAAGATGCCATACATTGGAAACAGAATCACCTACACAATTTGCAAGGTCCATTGCAAAATGAAAATGTACAGTCCCTTGTTCAAAAACTGAGAATTTCAAGAGGATGAGAACAGAGCATTAAACTAAGTATGGCACCCCACTAAGCCCAGCCCTATGAATGCCCAGCCTTTGAATGTCCAAAGACAAGTTTCTGCTTCTATCTAATCACACCTTCTTTTTTTTTAGAAGAAAATAATATAATGCCATGAAAGTAGGCCACATTTCCTCCTTAGACACTGCCATTCTTACCTCCTGAGCTGTTGCCCTCCATAGACAGACATGATCATTAGCTTCCTGGTTTTTGCTCATTCTGTTGTCTTCCTTTTAGCTATTCAAATATATCTGTACCTCAAGACCCAACTTAAGGTCCCTATCTGCCATGAAATCCTTCCTTACCACCTTAACCTCCTAATCTGTCTTTTTAAACTTATCTAGTACTTATTTTATACCAAACATTTAGCTCTTTTTGTATATATTGAGTGCTGATCACTGTGGTCATATTGTTTCTTGAGTTTGAATATAAGCATCTTGAGCTTTGAAACAGTGTCATCATTGTACAATGGAAAGGGCACATACTTTTGAGCTCAATAAAGCTTGGGTGTAAATACTCTCTCCCATTTACTTGCTGTGACTGAAGAAATTAATCAACTTTTGAGTCTCAGAATCTCCTCTGGGAAAATGGGATAATAAAACCTAGTTCATTGGGTTGTTGTGAGGATTCAATAATATATGTAAAGCCCTTGGCATATATAAGGGCTCATCAAATATTACTTCCTCTATCACATGTATGCCTCCATATATCTGATTTTGCTTCAGCCAACATCCCAGTGCTAAGCACAAAGGCAGCATTCACTAAATATTTGCTCATTGGAAGATATATATATATATCTTCCATTAAATGATATATATATATTTAATGTACTATTTTACATTTACCCAAGAAGTAAACCAATCCTATGTTGAAGTTTTGTATGTTATCTCTGACTTGTTTGTAAGTTTTTGCCTTCACATGCTGACTTCTGTAAAAAAATAAAAGTCGAATTTTGTAGACTTCATATTTTCAAAGCATTTGCACAGCCATTATAGTATTAAAGGCACTCTTAGTGGGTAAAAAGATAGATCTTATTCCCAGTCAAGAAATGGAAAAAACTGGCACTGGTGGCTAAGGAATTGTTCTAAATGACAGAACCAGTGTATTTTAATATACAGAAAAACGTCCAAGAGGCTTTATCTAAACTGAGATCTACTGACTCCTTTTCCATTGTTTTTTTCCACTATACCAATCTCTCAGGCAAAAAAGAATATATCTGTAAAGTATACGCAGGAAAAACTATTTTAATTAACTAAAATAGTACAAATGAGTCTATTTCTTTTTATTCTGGGTACAGAGTAGGCACTTGATGACTGGATTAAAAACAGCACATGATGTATCAATTGCAGTTCCTGGTTTACAGTTTTAAGTAATAGAGAGTGAGTTATTTAAACTGCTCTTTTTGATAAACATATTTTAAAGAGGGCTTTTTCTCCCAATGAAAATGTAAGAACAAGGTTCATTATTTTTAAGACAATTTCAATTTGGGGCCTAGCACATCATGCTTGAGAGCTGGTTTGTTCCTTATGCAAATAGATCCTTTCTCTAAACTGGTGCAAACCACACTTTGCCTGCCAAACTTATGACTCAAAGGCCCTGAAGGGTTTTTGTAGCCTCCCAGCCACAGCCCAGAAACCATAAGCTGTTTCCACGTGAAACATCCAAACACGGTCTCCCAAGCCTAAGGTCTGCTACCATCAAGGCTTCTGTATAAAAGGCAAATGAGCAGGCAGCGCCCCCTTCTGCTCCCACCCCCTTCTGCTCCCACCCCCTTCATGTCAGCAGCAGCCAATCGCTTTTCTCTGTCGTGCAGTCGGCCCCTGGGATTGGCCAGAGACGGGACCGGCGCGGAACCACTGCGCGCACAGGCGGAGCGCAGAGACTCGTCCGTCACGTGCGGCCGCCCGGCCTCTCGGCCTTGCCGCGCGCCTGGCGGGGTTGGGGGGCGGGGACCAAGATCTGCTGCGCCTGCGTTGTGGGCGTTCTCGGGGAGCTGCTGCCGTAGCTGCCGCCGCCGCCGCCGCCGCCGCTACCGCCGCGTTCGGGTGTAGAATTTGGAATCCCTGCGCCGCGTTAACAATGAAGCAGAGTTCGAACGTGCCGGCTTTCCTCAGCAAGCTGTGGACGCTTGTGGAGGAAACCCACACTAACGAGTTCATCACCTGGAGCCAGGTATGGTCAGGCCACGGCGGCCTCTGAACCCCTTGAATAACCGCCTCCTCACTCGCTCTCCTGCGGGGTGGTCTCTCGCGGCCTTGCGGCTCGACGCTGTCTGCGAGGCCCGCGGTGCGGGGCCTTGGCGTTCGGCCTCGCGGGGGACCCCCTGTATTGTTCGCTCGGGGAGCCGCGGGGGCCCGGCCGGCAGCGCCGCTCGCCTCAGGCCGCGGTGGGGGAGGGGCGGCCCGCGCGGGGCGTAGCGGCCCAGGCAGCCCCTTAACGGTCCGGTCCGCGTTCGGAACCGGCCCGGCGTCGCGAGGGGAATCGGCGAGCCGAGGGCGCGGGAGCCTCTTTACTGCACACTCATCCTCCGTCCTCCCGCCCGGCTCAGGGGTTACAAATCGCGGAGGGGACAGGGAGCCCAGGGCCAGGATCATCAACGTGGGGCTTTATAGGAGGCGATCTTTACCTCAGCGACCGATCACCCCCGGTTTCCCTAACACTGCTTTGCATCTGGCATCTTTATGTGGAGAGCAGTCAGGGCAATAGACATACGTTCAAACGCAGGTTACTGCTTATCAGTTGGTTTTAAAAATATATAGAAATTAACAAATTATTCTTTTGAGATTCTGTGCTATTTGTATAATGGGATTATTAGGATTGTTTTAATAAAGTACTAATAGGTGGTAACTTAGTAGTTACTAAATTTCGCTGAACAGTTACCAGCAGAGGGGCATATCGATGTGTTGATTATTGGTTTGATCTCAACTCTGGTTCTAAACAAGGATGACCTTAGTCCAGCCCTTTATCTTGTCTGGCCTAAGTTAAATCTTTCGTAAGATGGATGGGTTGCCTAGGTGACCCAAGACCTATATCAGTCCCAAATACAAGATTTTAGGCAGAATGATTATTTAAATCCACAGTGCGTGTGCATTAGAATACACTCCTAGGCTGTTGGAATCATTTTTATGAAGGGAAGTGGTTAACTCTTATTGTAGATGATCACCTATTGAGGCATATTTTCATATGTGTAGTTCTTGAGAAGAATAAGTGAAAACTACCTGCATAGTGCCTGGCACCTGTTAAGTGCTGAGTAAATGTTATCTCCCGTCCTCCTTTCTTTCCTGTTCTCCTCCTATTATAGGAACTCTCAGTTTTATTTACTTTTGTCTTAACAGGGAGTGAGCACCATATTAAGACCCTGAAGTTTTGACTTCTGTGATACCATAGTTTGCCTTGTGTTACTATTTGTTCTTTTTTCTGACTTCCTTCTAGGATTCAATTTTTGTGTGTTCCTTATGAGCAACTGAGTTATCCTTTTAGCCCCACTCCCTGCTTGGAGTTGAGTAGGGGGGCGTGAGTGTTTATATTAAGCATTTAATGAATTCTGTACAATTGTACAAAGCTAGGTGAAAATAAGAAAGCCAGCCACTAGCATGTACTTAAAATAAACACATGTCTCATGCTTTTCATCAGTTAGAAGGATTAAAAGTTGACAAGAAGGATCAGTACAGACTGTTACTCAGACATGTATTCGTGTTAGAGATTGGACTGAGATTCTCTCCCCATGAAAGCTGACTTTATCATACCTTTTTGTCTTTTATGGGCCAGAAATAGGGGCTATATATATTGGCAGTTGCTTTTAATCAGAGTATCATGTCAGTGGTAGGCCTATTAAATTCTGATTAGTAACAGTGTTTTAATAACATTCTTATTTTCTGAGCAGTGTCAAATGTGGAGAGTTTCGTACTGATCCGTAAATGCATCATTCTATGAGTTCTAAGCCAAATAAACAAGCCACTTAACCGTTTTTTAATCCCATTATTAACTTTAAGCTTATGTGTTAACCAATTTTCTAATATGCCAATGGGACAATCAAAATGTAAGCTCAGTGAGATCACTATGCCAGAGACACACTAGGTGTTTAATAATTGTTTGATGAATAAATGAGATCCCTCGAAAATGTAATGGAGTGGTAGGAATGATGAAGATAAAATTATATTTGAAATGAATCTTAGAGATCATCTAGGTTAGCCTCATCATTGTGTAGATGAGGATTTGAAGCTTGGACGGGTGAGATTATTTATCCATAATTATACAGCTCGCCAAGATTGGAGATAAGACCCTAACATAAGCTTGTCCAACCCGAGGCTCACATGTGGCCAAGGATGGGTTGGAATGCGGCCCAACACAAATTCATAAAGTTTCTTAAAGAAACATGAGATATTTTTGCAATTTTGCTTTTAAGCTCATCAGCTATCATTAGTGTTAGTGTATTTTATGTGTGGCCCAAGACAATTCTTCTTCCAGTGTGGCCCAGGAAAACCAAAAGATTGGACACCCCTACCCTAATAGATTTCTGAGCTCCCAGATCAGTCTTCCACCAATAGAACTAGACTTAATACAAGTTGACATCATATTTAGTTTTATGCCAAAATGTTGCTTGCCACAAGTCAATGGACAATTCTGAATAAATGTTGTCTAGGGCTAAGCCTAGTTGCTTAGGCAGCTGTCTCATTTGTGCTCTCCATGGATTTTTCTAAAAGCAGTGCTAATACTGAAAAGTAAAACTTTAACAATAATGTTAGGTGGAAAAACCAAAATAAGTTACTTTCATCTTTCTCTTTTCTTTGATGAATAAATGAAACCCTAGAAAATGTAATGAGAGTGGTAGGAATGATGATATAATAGTCCTCAACAGGCTTTGAATTTCCAGGTGGCAGAGACTATATCACACTATATCATATTCATTTTTTTTTTTTTGTGGTAGAGTATCACTCTGTCACCCTGGAGTACGGTGGCACAATCTCGGCTCACTGCAACCTCTGCCTCCTGGGCTCAAACGATTCTTCTGCCTCAGCGTCTCGAGTAGTTGTGATTACAGATGCGCACCACCATGCCTGGCTAATTTTTGTATTTTTAGTAGAGACGGTGTTTCACCATGTTGGCCAGGCAGTTTCAAACTCCTGACCTCAAGTGATCCACCCGTCTCGGCCTCCCAAAGTGTTGAGATTACAGGTGTGAGCCACCGGCGCCCAGGTACTCTCATGTTTTGAAAGTTGCTATTTATGGTGGTTTCTGGTTTCCTTCAAACTTGTGTTGTATTTCTGTTGAGATAATTTAGCATTTATACTATGAAAATCATTGAGAACTTTTAGAAGAAGCAGTTGTTTTGGGAACCAGACAAGCTTTTGTGCAGTTTTTTTTTTCAATGGTGGAAAATAATTTATTTCTCTACCTTGAGTGTAAGGCAAGGGAAAAAAACTCTTACCAATTGCGTTTTGGAAAACGCAGTTGGTAATATCTTTGGATAATATCTCTGGCGACGTACATAACTTTAATTTTCCTCGAAATTTGCAATATGACAAAATTGAAAAGGGAAATAATACCTCTCACCATTAAATACAAGAATATAATAATCTGAACAATTGAAATTATACTTAAATATGTTATTGACTCTAAAATAATAGAAATGCCTTAATTCCAGACTGTCTTTAAGAAAGCATAATGTGGCTAGGCGTGGTGGCTCATGCCTGTAATCCCAGCACTTTGGGAGGCCAAGATGGGCAGGTTGCTTGAGCCCAGGAGTTTGAGACCAGCCTGGGCAACATGGTGAAACCCTGTCTCTACAAAAAAATACAGAAAGTAGCCAGGTGTGGTGGTGTGCATCTTTAGTCCCAGCTACTCAGGAGGCTGAAGAGGGAAGATGGCTTGAGCCCATGAGGCGGAGGTTGCAATGAGCTGAGATCACACTACTGCAAGCCAGCCTGAACAGCAGAACGAAATCCTGTCTCAAAACAACAACAACAAAAAACAGAAAGAAAAGAAAATATGTTTTACATATTTCCATTTTCTTCTTACTCTTCTGAAAAACAAAAATGAAAAGTTTTCATTTTTTTTAACGTTTCCTTTAAATGTAAAATTTTATATAACTGTTCTTGGCTTTGGTAGTCTGTTGTCAGAATCAAGTACAGAGATTGTACTGTCAGACGACCTAAAACTGTTTTAAATCTTAAGTGTCCTAAAGAGAGGGCACATATTAGCTTGGAAGCAACTGGTGAAACTTGATATTCAGAGACAAGGCTGTAGAGGTTAAATGAAGTTATATAGTAAAAAGCAGCCTTTACGAGTTAATGAAATGTTATAACCAACGTATGCTGAAGTGAAGCAGTATAAAAGAAGGAAAGAACTGGAAGGTCATCCTTTTGTCAGTGTTGTTACCTTTGTCTCTGTTCTTCAGATTGTTTGAGAAAATGAAGTGATTTCCACCAAAGACTTTATACCCAGCTTTCCCCCCTTTTTGTGCCCTTTGGCATTCTCTGCTTCTCTATCCCCCTCATGTCAGCAGAGATGAATTAGGAAATAGGTAGGAGGGAGAGAGAGCAAAAACAGAATTTTTCCATTGTTTTCTAGCTGTTTTGGATGAATTTGAGCAGTAGGCCCTTGGACTTCACAAAGTGCTAGTATTGTTTTGAACATCCCAGCAACCATTGCATTATATTAGTATTTCAAAGTGAAAATAAGAAAGACTACAAGTGTGGGAGGATGGGGGTAAAATCCAACTTAGATGGACCTGCAGAAAAGTTGAAAGATTGATTTTCAAGTATTTTTATTTGTATATATAAGAGAAAGAATGAGCTAAAGACTCTAAAAGAGTAGCTGGTGCATATTAAAAATGATAGATTGGCAAGCCACAAATTTCTGTTCCGAAAAATGTTGTAAAGTAATGTGGCTGAAGTATTAGATTATTAGGAATATTTTGAGTGTTCTAACAAGAGTGCCAAAAGGTTAACTTGGAGAGTAACGACTGTTTCTACTCTTTGGACTCTTGCCAACATTTGTGGGTAAGGTTTAAGGAGAAGGTGCCTATCTTTCCCACCTCACTCACTAGTAGTTTTCTCATCCTTGTAAAATGCTTAGGGAGATTCTGTGTTGTATTGCTTGAACTTCACAGGTTTAAAAGACAGGAAGGTGAATTTTTGCACTCAAAGAAGTTATTTACTAATTTTAGAATAGAGACTGAGGGAATACAATAAGCAGAGATAGAGTGATGTGAATGAATAAGGAGTGTATGTGAGAGAGAGTGAGCACAGGTATAGCAAGAGATTATTGTCATCTCCCTATTTTATATAATCAAATAGTTGAAATTCTAAAAATTCAGTTTATTTGGCCAAAGATTAGTCAGTCACAGATATTTGTTACGAATCTGTTATGACCTAATATTGTGCTAGGTATTAGGAATTCATTCAGTAGTGAACCAAAGTGCCTACCTTTATGGAGCTTACATTGAGTGGTGGATATCAGTAAATAGTAAGCAAATACAAGCTGGGTATGGTAGTGCATGTTGTAGTTCTGGGTACTGGGGAGGCTGAGTTGGGAGGATTGCTTGAGCCCAGGAGTTTGAGGCTAGCTTGGGCAACATACTGAGACCCCTGTCTCTTAAAAAAAAAAAAAAAAAAGTAAAAGGAAGCAAAACACAATCAATATCATTTCAGTTAGTGATAAATGCCTTTAAAAAAAACCAAGATAAACTGTGTGTTGGTTAAGATGCAATCATAAGTCAGAAGCCACAGGTATTTTCAAGAGGGTAAGTTTAATAGAGTTACTGACTATATCAGGGAAATTAAAGAAAATTAAAAGAATACAAGAATAGTTTTAAGAAGCAGCCACTACTGATAGGGCTGAGATAGAGTGCCCAAGTAAGAACCCTTTTTGCCAAGGCTAAGATTCTTACCTTATTGGAAGGAATATGGCCATGACTCAGTAGCGGAGAAGTCACTGGTGTTGCTCTGGTGGAACTTACTGGAAATGCATCCTTCAAAACTTGGTGGGAAATATGCCCTCTAGGTCAGGGGTTGGCAAACTGTAGTCCTTTTGCCAGCTGTTTTATAAATAAAGTTTAAATAGAACACAGCTATGCCCAATCTATTTACATATTGTCTATATCTGCTTTCTCACTACAAAGGTAGAGTTATGATGTTATAATCTGCAAGCCTAATTTACTATTTGTCCCTTTAAGAAAAAGTTTATAAATCTGTGTTCTGGAGTACTCTAAAAAACTGTTTATGGGGAGATATCTTGTTAGAGATACTCTGCTTTGAAACCTCCCAAGGGAGAGGGAGCACCAGTGAAAGCTGATGGTCTTTGAGTGTTGCTGACCACCATTAATATCAAGAGCTAGGCACTGGAGAACCTGCCTCCACTGCAGAAGCTTGCCAAGGATACATGAGTCAGGAACAAGAACTCCTTTTTCTTGTAATATCTCTCTTTTATCCCCTGCTGACAGAACTTAACATCATGGCACCTAGAAAAAGAAAGATATTTATTTAAGGAACCTAGCTCTATGCTTGTAGAGCAGACAATGAAGAATGAATTTGGAGCAATAAATTGATAACTGGCCCATAAACAGACTAGGATTTGTGGATATTTTAGGTAAGGTGATGAGGAAAGCCTCTCCAAGGAGATGATGTTTGAGGAGAGATCTAAATGATTAGAAAAGATGGGCCAAAGGGGAATGACAAAAGGTAAGGCCTTGAATGTGGCTGTTCAAGGAAGCAGGAAGGCCCATGTGATTAGAGTTTCTTTAGGTAATTAGGAGAGTGAGGGTAGGGAGGTAGGCAGGAGCAGATGGTATAGGGCCCTAGATCTATAGTAAGAAGATTGGAAATGAGGGGACCAGTTAGAAGACTATCACAGTTTTCCTATATGGTATTGAAAATATTGATGGCTGAGACTAAGGTAGCAGCAGTCAAGGTATTGAGATGTAGCTTTGAAATCTTTGAAGGCAAAGCTGCAGGATTTGCTGATAAATTGATAAATTGGCTATGGTTGGAGGAACGACAGTTAAAAATGATTCATAAATTTGGTTTGAACTACAGGATAAATCCATTTGCTGAGGAAAGATGTTAGAGATTCTTTTTGGCATATTAACTTTGAGATTAAAAATGGATCTCTAATAGTATTTGAAACAGCTTGAAAATTGTTTAATTTTTCTTAAATTTGACCATGCCTAGTCATATGGCCACACCTAATTTCAAAAGGGATGAGGAAGTGCAGTGCTAGAAAAAAAACAGGAGTATTTTTGAACAGCTTGACTGACTTCCACACACCAAGATGTCCAAGTGGAAATGTTGAATAGGTGGTTGAGTATAAGACTTTGGCATTCAGGGTGGAGTTTGGACCTTGTAACTGGTAAAGCCAGGAGACTTAATGAAATCATCTTCTGTGAAGATAGAAGGAACCAAAAGATGTATTATTCCAACATTTAGAGAGTATGAAGACAAAAGCCAGCAAAGGAGGCTGAGACGGAACAGTGAAAAAGAAGGAAAATCAAGGGAGTGAACCCACAGAAGTTAATGAAAGAAAATGGCTCAGGAAAGAGATCAACTGTGTCACATGCTGTTAGGAATATTCTTGTATATCTCTCCTGGTGTATATAAGCAAGAGTTTCTCTAAAGTCTGTACACTCATATGAATTGCTGGGATATAGGATATGAAATGTCTAACCTCAAGATAGTGTGAATTATCTTCCAAAGAGATCACACCAGCTTATTCCGCTATTAGCCATGTATGAGATTTTCTGTTAATCTGCCTCTTCAAAACTGTGTATTTGTTATTCTTACTTTTTACCAATCTAATTGATGTAAAGCATTGTCTCAATGAGGTTTTGATTTATATTTTCTTGATTATTAATGAGTTCTAAAACCTTTTCACGTTCGTTGGCCATTTGTGTTTCCTGTTCTGTGAAATGTTTGTTTTGCCATTTTTCTGTTTTTTTTTTTTATTATTTGTGAGAATTCCTATATATTCTACATATTCGAGTTTGTGTTTTGGCCATATCTTCCAGTTTGTGGCTTTTTACATTTTAGTTGTCTAGCACCTTTACTGAGTGGTTCTTCCTTTTCCAATGATCTGTATTGCCACTTCTATCTTACGTCACAAGTACATATAGATATTGTCTTAATCAGTTGGGCTGCCGTAGCAAGATATCATAGACCAGGTGGCTTCAACAACAGGCATTTATTTTTTACAGTTCTGGAGGCGGAGAAGTCCAAGATGAAGGCACTGGCCATTTCAGTTCCTGGGTTAGAGCTTTCTCTGCTTTGCAGACAGCTGCCTTCTCTCTCTGTCTTCCCAATGGCAGAGAGAGAGAGAGAGAGAGACAGAGAGTGTGTGTGTTCTGGTCTCTCTTATCTTATAAGGACACTAATCTAACCTGGGGGGTCCTATCTTCATTACCTGCTCTGAACCTAACTACCTCCCAAAGGCCCTACCTCCAAATACCATCATATCAGGGGCAAGGGTTTCAACATAGAATTTTGGGGGACACAAACATTCAGTGGTTTTGTTTCTGGAGTCTTTATGCCATTCCATTGGACAATTTATCCTGTGCCTGTCTTCTGCTGTCTTAATTACTGTAGCTTCAGAAAAAGTCTTTTGGTAGGGTAATCTATCCTTCAGGAGTGCCTTAAGTATTTTTGGTCTTTAGCTCTTCCACATATGTTTTAAAATCAAGTTCCATAAAAAAAAAAAAAAGCCTTTTGGATTTTTGCTGCAATTGGATCAAAACTATATAAATCAGATTAGGGAAAATCGATATCTCTTTGTTGTGTATTCTCATGACAAGGCATATTTCTAAATTCATTTTATTGATTTATGTTTGCTATTAGGTCTTGTGGATCTTTGTTCATTTTCTTCCTGGATATCTTATATATGTTGTAAATGGTGTTCTTGACTTAAAAATAGATGTCTAGCTGTTGCTGGTAATTAGAAATACAAGTAATTTTTGTATATTGATAATAAATCAGTGAGCAAATCATTTTACTGATTTCAGTTTTCTGAGTACACCCATAGTATCTGTGATTGACATTTATTTTCTTCCTTTCAGACCTTTATGCCTTCCGTTTTTCTTTTGGCAGTAACTAAGAGTGAGTAGAAGCAATTATCATGGGATTCTGGCTTTGTTCTTAATTTTTAAAGGGAATGTTTTAATGTTTCCCCCTTACTAGGTGTTAGAATGAGAGTTTTTAACTTCATTTTTTTTTTTTTGACATCAAATGTAGTCGGGTGACTTAGTGAGGAAGGGACTTGGTAGAATGGAAGACACAAGAAAAGATTGACTTCGGGGGAAACAGGAAATGGGTTTAGAACATACTGAGTTAAAGAACATAGTGTAAAAAATGTTAACATTTTAAATTGAAGTGTGTAATTTGAGATGATCAGGGACAGAGCTGTAGATGTGTTTATTATAAAATAAAGTCAATAATAAGATACCCTACTGTGGATGAATTCTAAGGAAAGAATATGAATGGTGCCACGATCAAGGATAAAAACCTGGAAAACACAGCTACCTCTTATTTGATAGGTGGAAGAAAATTGAAAGGAAATATGAGAGATAAGAGACTCAACAGTGTTTAGCATCAAAGCCCAGAGAGTAGAACATTTAAGGAGGAGATTGTTAGTTGTACCAAATGAAATGCCACAGAGAGGTGTAGGAAGATCAGGACTGAAAAGAGGGCATTGAATTTGATATTTGACATTTTAGAAATCTGGTTTCAGTCGAGTGAGGGAACCAAAAGCAGTTTTCAGTGAGAGTAAGTGGATGGTCCTGAATTGGAGAAGGGGGGTTTAAAATACCTGCTTGTTAAATTTTGCAGTTAAGGAAAAGACAAATGGGTAGATTGAAAAAGAAGGTATAAGAGGGAAAGTTCTTTTAAGATAGGAAAAGATGTATGCATTTTAATTTTGATAATTACCTAGTTGCCAATACTGGTTATTGTCAAGGGTTGTAAATTTAATCTAATAAGGGAAAATCATTAGTTGTTTTGCTCTACATTCTTCATTTATGAGTCTGGGTCTCTTCTAAATTTCACAATGTGTTTTTCATCAAAATTGTGTTTCTGTTAGGAAGAAAGTAGAGGAGAGTAGAGATAGAGTAGGAAGCTAGCAGTCTCCATGGATAAATTTATATTTTATCTATATGTCTTCTGGGTTTATTATGTCATGTCTCCAAAAGCTTGCTTGTAAAGAGTAAGATGACATCGAGCTCTTATTTTTCTTCCCAAATGGAAAATTTCTTAATCCTTTTCTGTCCTGATTATCCCCCCATTTGAATGCCATCTTGACTTACTACCTGGTAAATTCTCAGATAGATTTGCTGGTTCATCTATCCTCTCTAGTCAGTCCATTCATCTATTTAATCACTTCTTCTTTTGTACTAAATTGTTAACACTATAATTTTATAATCTATATTGGGTAGGGTTAAAATACTCCTCCCCATTGTTCTCAATATTTTCTTTCCTGTTGTTATGTAATTATTTTTACAAATGAACTTAAGTACCTAACATTTGGTTATGATAGCATCAATTCATCTTTACTCCACAAATCATTTTTTTAATTAAGAGAGAATTTAATGTATTGGTTAATTTAGAGAGAATTGACACGTTTACAATACTGCATTTGTCTTCCTTTTGTATTTCTATAGTTTTAATATTTTTAAAGTTCCTGTATATTTTTAAATTTTATTTTTAGATACTTAACATTTTTCTATTATTATTGAGATTTTTTATTCCATTTTAGTTTCTAATTTTTTAAATTGTGGTAAAATATACATAACATAAAATTAACCATTTTAAGTGCATTAAGTTAGATTCACATTGTTAGGCAACCATTACCACCATCCATCTCCAGAACAATTTTTATCTTTCCACGCTGAAACTTTATACCCATTTCACAGTAACTTCTAACTCCTTCCTCCCTGCAGCCCCTGACAACCACCATTCTACTTTTTGTCTCTGAAATTGGCTATTATGGAAACTTCATATAAGGGGAATTGTACAGTGTTTGTTCTTTTGTGACTGGCTTATTTCACAGCATAATGTTTTCAAAGTTCTTTTCATGTTGTAGCTTGTGAGAATTTCCTTTTTTAGGTGAAATAATATTTCATTGCATGTATATACCATACTTTATCCATATATATTTCACCATGTGTTGGTGGATACTGAAGTTACTTCTACCTTTTGCCTGTTGTGAAAAATGCTACTGTGAACGTGGGGTACGAATATCTGTTCAAGTCGTTGCTTTTATGGTTTTTTGTTTTGTTTTGTTTTTTTGTTGTTTTTTTGGGTTTTTTTTTTTTTGAGTATATACCTAGGAATGGAATTGCTGGATTATATGTTCTTTGTTTAATTTTTAAAGGAACTATCATAGTGTTTTCCACAGCAACCACACTATTTTAACATTCCCACCAATAATGCACCAATATTCCAATTTCTCCACATCCTTGCCAACGCTTGTTTTATGCGTTTTTTGATAATAGCCATTCTAATGGGTGTGAAGTGGTATATTGTTTTAGTTTCGATTTTCATTTCCCTAATGATTTGTGTTACTGACCATCTTTTTATTTGCTTATTGGCAGTTTGTATATCTTCTTTGAAGAAATATCTACTCACTTCCTTGCTCGTTTTTTATCGGGTTGTTTGGGGTTTTTTTGTCTTTTGTTCTTTTTGAATTTTAAGAGTTCTATCTATGTTCTGGATATTAACTCCTTATGAGATATATGATTTGCACTTTCTTCTTTCCATTCTGAGGGTTGCCTTTTCAGTCTGTTGGTAGTCTTCTTTTCATAAAAGTTTTTAGATTTGATGTAGTTCCATTTGTCTATTTTTGCTTTTGTTGCCTGTACTTTTAGTGTTACATTTAATAAATCATTGCCAAGTCTAATGTCATGCTCTACTATTGTTAAAAGTTTCTTTAGCTCTTGTGTTTAGGTCTTTGATTGATTTGAAGTTAGTTTTTATATATGTTATCAGGTAAGGGTCTAACTTCATTTTTTTGTATGTAGATATCCAGTTTTCCCAGCACCATTTGTTGAAAAGACTGTCCTTTTTTTATTGAATGGTCTTGACACTGTTGTCAAAAATCCTTTGGCAGGGTTTATTTCTGGGCTGTCTATTTTATTTCATTGATCTATATGTTTGTCAGTATGCCAGTACCATGCTACTTTGATTACTTTATTTTTGTAGTGTTTCCAGGTGTTTGTTTTTTGTAGAGAAAAACACTAGTGACTTTTAATATTAATTTAGTAACCACGTATCTTACTGAATTCTTAAAGGGTTTTTAAATTGATTTTACAAAGATACAATTATGTCTACTATGTCTACTGCGAATAATTATAAAATGGTACTTCCTCTCAAAATCTTTTTTTTGGTCTTAATTGCACTAGTTTTAAAACAATGTTAATTATGCTGGCTACATAATTGTATTTCATTTTCTCATTGCTGGTTTAATGGAAGTTCTAATATTTCACCATAGAGTGTGATGTGGCATCTGGTTTGAGATATGTTCCTAAACTTTTGAGGTTGACATCAAAAAAGCTTAGTTGCAATTTGTTGCTTAATTGCAATTTGTTTCTTGTTCCTGTTGTCAAGAATAGAATGTTGGTCTGAAGGCAACCAGGAGGGACTGGACTACTCAAGACAGTTGTGGGATGTATAAATATATCACCATGTGTCATAGGAACTTAACTAATTTACTTTTTCTTTTTTTTTTTTCCCCCCTTGCAGAATGGCCAAAGTTTTCTGGTCTTGGATGAGCAACGATTTGCAAAAGAAATTCTTCCCAAATATTTCAAGCACAATAATATGGCAAGCTTTGTGAGGCAACTGAATATGTGTGAGTATGGACAGCAGTTTATTGGAGTACCATTATCAGCTACTGATGAAGCCATTTTTTTTCCCATTAGGGTGGTAAAGGAAAATTATTCCATACAAGCACCACCAAATTTTGACTCGTTTATTTTAGTCATTTGAATTTTGAATATTTTTCAGATGGTTTCCGTAAAGTAGTACATATCGACTCTGGAATTGTAAAGCAAGAAAGAGATGGTCCTGTAGAATTTCAGCATCCTTACTTCAAACAAGGACAGGATGACTTGTTGGAGAACATTAAAAGGAAGGTGAGCTATTGTGAACATGAGCTAATTAGGGTATTGACCTGGAGTGTGCTTGGCCAAGATTTTTATTTCAGCTGTTGAAAGTACAGAAATGCACAACTGTTCCTTGTTGGGATGAATTAGGATAATAAAGTTTTACTTGTTTCCCTGTATTTTTTTCCTAAGTTAGCTTAAAAAAAAAAAAAAGAAAAAAAAAATAAGTTCCTGCTAGAATATGAGCTCCCTGGAAGACTTTTTCTATAGTTTGTAATTGTACATCCAGTACCTACAATAAGTCTCTTCTAATAATATAAATATGCCCACATAGTAGGCATTCAGAAATACATTCAGTAATATATTTTTTAATGCATAATATCTTTTGGTAAAATAAGATATTTTACTAAATCTGTAAAAGGGGTGGACCATGAAAGAAAATGGCCTAGCATGAACCTCTTACTGCATAAATTTAATTAAATGTGGAATGTGGTAATAAAGAGGCTTGGGGGAAATTGCAAGGAGCTTGGCATAAGGGGAGAATAAAAGACTCTAAGGTATTCCTGCTTGCGGAAACTTTTTCACATTAAAAAAAAATTTTTTTTTTAAGTAGATTATTCCTTGCGTTCTCTCCCATTGAGCTCTGAAGTTTATTCTCTCCCTAGCATTTCATTCCGGGCTTTTGGAACCCGATCTCACTTCCTGAACAGGCTACGAAAACCTCTTCTAATAGGGAAGCTTTGAATTACAATCATGGGTGTTTACTGTTTCTTTGATTTTCCAAATTTACTTTTTCAAAGGTTTCATCTTCAAAACCAGAAGAAAATAAAATTCGTCAGGAAGATTTAACAAAAATTATAAGTAGTGCTCAGAAGGTTCAGATAAAACAGGAAACTATTGAGTCCAGGCTTTCTGAATTAAAAAGGTAAAGTGTTATTTCCAAATATAATTTTAATCTGGGAATTGGGTATGTGTCTATGTGTGTTGAGTTTGGAGGTTGTCTGATGTTTTATTGTAAGTACTCAGATCACTTTGCTGAAGCCAAGATCAAAGGTCATTTTTCTGCAAGTATTGGTTCCCTTTACTTTGATTTGTGGCCACTGACTTTACTCTAATATTGTTTTAATTATGATAGTCAGAAGAAGATATAAACCTAAGCGTATCAAAACAGTTTGATGTATAAGTCTTAGCAATAAACAGTAGGTCTTTAAGATGATGTAGGAAATATGATTCTATTTAGGTTAGCTCATATGGTGCTCATAGACAATGAGGGCATACGACATAAAAACCCTGTATGTTACCCATCCTTTGTTTAATGGCTGTCTCTTAAGATTTCTTTGTGCGGGCTCTTAGGAAAAAGTAGGACACAAAAAAATCGGAAAACAATGATGCAGGAGAGTTGCCCTGCTTGATACTTATTTCGTATAGACTTGGAAAAGTGTTATTCAGAGCTTTTATCTACAGAAAGATGCTTCATTTTATTTTACTACATTTCTTGGTACCATTATTCTAACTTGCCATACTAATAACTTGTGTATAGAGTAGATGGTGTATTACTCTTCTTAGTAAGTAGCTGGAATTTTTCTGTATCCTAATAGGTGCCAAGGGCTTAAGAGTGGTTAGTTTACATATTCTCTCTTCCATATCAGATGTGGGACGTTACTTTAGTTAATCATAACTCAAATATCTTCATTAAAAGAGGAACCTATAACTTTGATTTCTTTTTTAAATAAGCTTTAGGCTTTCTCTTCTTGTGTATTTAACAACTTGTTTACTGTATGTATCTTGTGTATACTAGCTGCTCTTTGACCCAGTTCCTTGGGACCACAGTTTCAGCCTTTAAAGAAAGTGATCCCCAAATCATTTTTTGTACCTTAGAGGGAACTTTCTTCTCCTTATCTTTTTGTTTGTTTGTTTTTGTTTTGAGACAGTCTCACTCTGTTACCCAGTCTGGAGTGCAGTGACTTGATCTTACCTCACTGCAATCTCCACCTCCCGGTTCAAGTGATTCTTGTGCCTCAGCCTCCCTAGTAGCTGGGATTACAGGCATGTGCCAGCTAATTTTTGTATTTTTAGTAGAGATGGGGTTTCACTGTGTTGGCCAGGCTGTTCTCAAACTGGTGACCTCAAGTGATCCGCCCACATCGGCCTTTCAAAGTGCTAGAATTACAGGCACGAGCCACTGCACCCAGCCCTACTTATCTTTATTTAGTAAGCAGATAACAACATTTTTTAATTTGAATCAGAAAAATACAGTAGTTATTCAGTAAATATTAAAATCTCCTTTGGTATACCCTTATATGTAAATCTCCAGTTCCTTTTATATTAGTTTGGATTAAATAAGATGACTTGTGGAGAATAACAAAAGATGGAAAATTAAAGCATTTAATAGGTATTCAGCATTATCTGTGCTGCTAACATTTAACAACATAATGCAGTTTCAATTAAAAAAGGTGAACGAAGAAGAAGCTATTCATATTTGGCAAGTTATTAGTTTATTATTGGATATGCTTTTTCAGAATAACATTTTAGTGGTTTACATATGCTGTTGTTTGAGATAGATCTTAAGATAGTTTTAGAATCTGACAGACTTTAGTTTGATTTCAACACTTACCAAATTATTTGTATGATCTTGAGCAGTTCCCCTCAATTCTCTGTACCTCAGTGTCCTCATCTATAAAATAGAGATGATGACTTATTTCTTGGTGGTTTTTAGAGAAGTTTTAAATAAGTAATACACATAAAATGTCTAGCATAGTGCTTAGAGTATAGTAAGTACTGGGTATGTATCACTACCCTTTATTTCCTAAGGTGATTAGGAAGGCCTGAATTCACTTGGTAACCACAGTCGAAAGATTAGCTTATTTTTTTTAAGCAAAAAATAATGAGCCAGATTGTCAAAAGTAGTAAATTGCCAACTACTATATTGATGTAGGCATATGTCTTAAGTTTCTGTGTATCTATTGTCATGAGTAGCAGATAATACACTTAGGAGGGAATGATGCTGGTGCTGGGTGCAGTGGCTCATGCCTGTAATCGCAGCACTTTGGGAGGCTGAGGTGGGTGGATCACCTGAGGTCAGGAGTTTGAGATCAGCTCTGGCCAACATGGCAAAACCCCGTTTCTACTAAAAATACAAAAAAAATTAGCTGGTTGTGGTGGCACATGCCTGTAATCCCAGCTACTTAGGAAGCTGAGGCACGAGAATTGCTTGAACCCTGGAGGCGAAGGTTGCAATGAGCCGAGATCATACCACTGCACTTCAGCCTGGGCGACAGAGTAAAGCTACACTTTTTTTTAAAAAAAAGGAATGATTCAGGAGTTGTGTCAAGGTAGTTGTCACTCCTATGTAATTGAACCAAAGTTTTCTTGGTCTCATAAATACATATAGTAAAAACAAGTGTAGTTAAGTTGTCTGGTATTCTTAATTAAAGATACTATGGTCTGGTTTTTTGATTGATTTTTTTTGTTTTGTTGCTTAATAAATTATAGTGAGAATGAGTCCCTTTGGAAGGAGGTGTCAGAATTACGAGCAAAGCATGCACAACAGCAACAAGTTATTCGAAAGGTAAGAAGCTCTTTTCCCCAGGACCATAATTTGCATTTGTTTAATGAGTACTGTTTGTGACCCAAAAAGGTCTTTATTGAGTGTCTGTGATTGATCTTAGTTTCTTACATATTGGATGCACAGATAGAAGTAAAAAATGAAATGAAATTAAGCCAAGTGTTACACATTTTTAATAAAAAAATTCTCACTAGCTAAAGATGGTTATTCCATACTCGCAGATAATGTCTCAGTAGCTTTTAGTAAATGATCTTTTGCCTAATATAACAATTTTGAAATACTTTATTTTTATGAGCATAATTAATACACTACCAATTTCTTTTAAAATTAGAAAACATAGCCTTACTGGTTTTTTTTGTTGGTTTTTATTATAAAAGGCATAGTTAAGGTCTCAGAAGATAAATGACAAATATTTTCAAATCAGTTGACCAAATTATGAGTTCAGAAAATGATTTCTCAATGTATGCTGTTATTAGTCTGTGCAGAAAAGCAGTTAACATAGTGTTGTAAAATGAATTTTAGATTTTAGTATCTGAGCTGAAAATTTAATAGAGGAGTTGGAATCCCTCTGTTTCATTGTGTCCTTGTGATTTAATCTTTGCATATCAGCTTTCATTTGCTAATAAGAGATGAAACATAGTAATTAAGGCAGCTATTTTTTGCTCATGAGTAAACTAGACTCTGAGTTTAAGCAACAGGTTTTTTGAGGGGGAGCTTCTGATTGCTCCTGCTTAGAAGGCCCTTGAACTAAAAATAGGGTTGTGACTGACAGGATCAGGGTCTAATGGAGAAGGCTTTAAAGCAGAGATGAGTAGCAGTTGCAGCCTGTAGCCTATAGTCAGCATAGATTTACTGTGTGTGTTTTTTTTTTTAAAGTATGCAAGTGAAGATTGAATGTAGTAGAATTCAGTTCTAAGTGTTTAGTCCAAGTACATGTATTTTTAAAACTTTCATAGGCAACTCTAATGTGCAGCCTGGTTAAGAATAGTTGACTTAAAACAATAGATGTACCTTAACCTGTACTTTATGGAAACAGTCTGTTAATACTTTTCAGAAACAGTGTTTTGGTAATATATTAGCTTACAACACTCTATAATGTGTAGATTTTTTTTTTCCTGAAAGCAAGAATAGTTGATAAAATAGCTATGTGACATTTCAGTTTTTCATGAATGCTAACATTCTGTCTGCTAAAATTTGAGTTTGAATCTCTGTGCTTTGGTGAGTGGTGTTTATATAATGCATGACGACAACCAATAATTTTTACTCTGCTCCTGGAATTTACTCTCAGCCATGGATTAATTGAGAATAATATGTGTGATGGTCCAGTTATAGGACTTAACAGGTACAGAAGTTACATGCTGTAAGTGTTAGATGCCTTATCTTCTTCAGATAAAAATCCCTGTGTAATGTGATCCAGAAGTGTCAACAGAGAACTGAGATGTAGAATAAATTTAATTTAGCCAGTGACTGATGTTCTTATAAATTCAACCTGAAGTTTTTAGAATATTCCCATAACATTTATTAATTAAAAAAACTGAAGTCGAATTGTATCATAGATATCTTTAAGCTTACATATTGTCTTTTCACTAGCTGTTAACATTTTCTCTTGAATAAGCAATTTGGTGGCTACCCTCCTTTTCATAGACTCTAATACTATGAAACTCTTCAGTTAAAATGTCTATATTTTTGTCCATTGAAAAATTGATATTGATTATAAGGCAGACCATTTAGTAGCCTTTTTTGTAAGGAAATGCTCACTGTTAGAACCTGTACAATAGATATTTTTAATTGATAATACTCTATTTAATCATGTAACTTCACAAAGCTTATAAGCACACTTTCTGCACAGAGTCTAAATAGTGCTCCAATCAATTTTGGCTTTTATTCATAGCTTCTCAGTGATATACTACTTTTTATAGTTTACCATATGATCCTCACCTTTTATAGCACGTTTAGGAAGTTGGCAATGTAATTTCAAGACATACTCTAAGCCAGTAGTTCTTATACTCACATCAGTATCCAGTCTACACTAAAGGGTTTTCTAAACATACTGGATCCCATGATCCGAATTTCAGATTCAGCAATTCTGTAGTAGGATTGAGAATTTAACATATCCAAAGTTCCTAAGCTAGTGTTCCTGGTATTATGGGCCACACTTTAAGAAACACTACTATAAGATATGAAAGCTTGTTTGTGTGTCTTCACAATTTTCTCTCTAAATTTAATTAAATATTAAAGATTAGCTTCCCTTGTCAGTAGGAAGTTTTGACAGATAGGTCTCAACATTAATCTTTATAGAATCAGGCAATAAACTTTTATCTTTTTCTTTTTTTTCTTTGGTTGCAAGCAGAGTTTGTTTGTTTAGAAATGGAGCATCACGATGTTGCCCAGGCTGGTCTCCGACTCCTGGGCTGAAGCAATCCTCCTACCTAGGCTTCCCAAAGTGTTGGGATTACAGGCATGAGCCACCACGCCTGGCCCATCACCTTTTTCTAACTCGAAAATTTCATGATTATTCTGAAGGAACTGACAGTTTATTTTGCCTCTGTTACCTGGTATAAGAAAAATGTTGCCTATCAAACACCAGTTTTCTCTTTTGCACCGTAATGTAATCTTCAAAGTACTTGAAGCAAAAAAGTTGGGATCTATAGCCAGGCAAGTTTGGTACTTATCACCAAAACAAATAAACTGCCTGGAAGCTGGTGTGTTTCTTTAGACAGTGGTTCTAAGGTGCGTCTGGATTTCAAGCGCTAATATGTGAGAAATTATGAGACTTAGAGGACAAATTATTATATGAATTTGTTTTATAAGACTTGGTAATAGAGACAAAAGAATTAACAGTATAATGAAATAATTTTTGTTTATATTTTTTCAGATTGTCCAGTTTATTGTTACATTGGTTCAAAATAACCAACTTGTGAGTTTAAAACGTAAAAGGTAAGTTTTTATGATAAAGTATTATGTCCTGTATATAGGCAGTCAGACTTTTTAGTGTTTAACCATGAGTAGCCTACACTTGCTGAGTATGTGCTTGTTGTCCAAAAAGAACAATTCTCCTTTGTTAAATTATACTCTTAAAATCTCTAGAGTAGTATTATTTTTTAGTTTTATCATTCTGCTGATGTTTGTGAGAGATAAGGATAGCCTAAGTGGTCACTTTATAGACATACATACAGTTAATACAAAATATTCACTTTTCATTCACATTATTAAAGTAGCATTAGAAGGCCTGAGTGAGGGAAATTTTTAAAAAGAGGCCATATGTTAAAAAAAAAAATGAAAATTTGTTTTACTTGGCCTCTCTTAGTTTAAGCCACTCATAGTCGTTTTAAATCTGTATCTCAGCCATGGGTTGTGATACCTGTAAATGTCAGTAGCTACTATCATCACAGCTAAAACATTAGAAGAATAATGGACAAAAGGAATAGTTGGAAGGAAAAAATGATCTGTAACACTAAGATTTGGGAAAAACTTGATTATGATCAGAGCTTTATGGCCTTAACTACTTCCACTAATTAGTTCTTATGATATTATCTATTTTTTTCTATATAAATACAGTTCATAGAGTTGTGTGGTTCGGTAAGCAATGAAGTATAACTGGAGAGAATAGCTTATTATAACAAAAAGAGTGTAGAAAAGTGGAGAACTGAAAGTCCTAGATATTCTCATCCAGCAGTTTCTGTTCTTAAGATGTAATCATTTTTAAGTTTATTTATTGTTACTGAAATTTTTTATTCATTATTAAAGTGAGTGTGCATGTGTGTGTGTTTGGGTAAGTTAATAGAGGGAGTTTAAATTCATTGTATATTTGCTTCACTGAACTGCATATTCTTCTGGTTTTCAGGCCTCTACTTCTAAACACTAATGGAGCCCAAAAGAAGAACCTGTTTCAGCACATAGTCAAAGAACCAACTGATAATCATCATCATAAAGTAATTTTTTAGTTAGGGTCTATTTTATATTTATTGTCTCAGACTAAATTTTATTATGGCAGTGTTTCATGCATTCAAAGAAGTGTGAATAACAATTCAAGTGTTCATCCCACAGCTTTGTTAAATTGTGACATTTTTTATTATTTGCTTTAGATTATTGTAAGAAATAAATCATCACAAATCTAGTTGTTCCAGTTGCCTGTTTCCAAGTTTTTCTCTCTCCCCCTCCTTGTCTCCCCTCTTTACTCTTCCTCGCTTACCCTACAGGTAATCACTATCTTGAATTAGTATCTATCATTCTCATGGCCATTTTGTATACGTGAATCCAGGAGCAGTACTTGGTATTATTTTGCATATATCTAAACTTCATATAAATAATATCATTTTGTGCATATCATTTTATAGTGTGGCTTTTTTTTAACTTGATGTTGCTTTTGAGATTTATTAAACATAGCGATTTAGTTTATTCATTTCTTTTTTTTTTTTTTTTTTTTGAGATGAGGTTTCACTCTGTCACCCAGCCTGGAGTGCAGTGGTATGATCTTGGCTCACTGCAGCCTCCACCTCCTGGGCCCAAGCAATTCTCCTGCCTCAGTCTCCTGAGTAGCTGGGACTACAGGTGTGTGCCACCACACTTGGATAATTTTTGTATTTTTTGTAGTGATGGATTTTCATCATGTCACCTTTGCTGGTCTCGAACTCCCAGACTCAGGCCATCTGCCTGCCTCAGCCTCCCAAAGTTTTGGGATTGCAGGCATGAGCCATTGCACCTGGCTTACTCATTTCAATATTATATAATAATTGAATATTTTGAAAATGTAATTATAATAATTTAATGTGATTATATATTCTTACATTGGTTATTTTATTTTCAACTTTTTTTTATTAATGTGCACCAACTAGACTGCTTTTTACTCCAGCAATTTAAATTTTTACCTTCATTTTGTCACAGGCTTTCTGGATAATTTGTTAGATTTCTATCCAGTGGCAAATTAGTCCAGTCCAAAGTCCAGATCTTTTTTATTATCTTTTTGTTACTACTTTCAAACTTCAGAATTCAAAATAGTTCTTTAGATTTATTATTAAAGTAATAAGATTTTTGTTCTTGGACAATCAAACTTAACCTCACATCTGATATCTTTTCCCTCTACTGTTAGAAAATAATCAAGCATACCTATTTTGTTTTTAGGATTGAAGGCTCATGTAAGTGGATGAAGATTTTTACATTTTTAACTGGGTTTATATATTTTAAAGTACTTCACATCCTTTGCCTCTTTATTATCTAGTATTGGAATTTATAGTTTTTTGCATTTTAATAATGACTTTAGTTTGCTTTACAGGATTGAACTTAGTTTGATTATACAGCTGTAGCCTGAATATATCTGTAGCTTAAGTTTAAAAAAAAATCATTGCTAAAAAGCCAAGCTAACATGTAACTGAGAGAGGTGAAGTGCGTTTTTTTCTCTTAGTGAAGGTATTTAATGAATAAGAATAAAACACATTTCAAAACAGAGCATCTTGAGCTGAAACAATATCCCTATCAGCACGGTGGCTGTCTGGTTGTGCTTGAAATTTCTAGTTAAGTCCTAAGACTTTTCTCTTTAGGCATAAAAAATACTTTAAAATTTGAAGATCTTTCCATAGAAACATTTTCAGGGGTGTCATCTTCAGGGTCCCTTACAGTAAAAGAAGTAGTAAAATGTAGAATGCAGTTAATATACCTCATACCTCTGTGAATTGGTGCTGCTAGTACCAATTAGTATGTAAGTTCCATAAGAGCAGAGAACATACCTGTTTTGCATACCGCAAGATTCAGTAAATAGTAGTTGCCCAGTTATTTTGTAGATGATATCTTGTTTGGTAGTCAATGATTTTGATTTTTAGATATATTTTTCTCTCTGAATTTTTAGGTTCCACACAGTAGGACTGAAGGTTTAAAGCCAAGGGAGAGGATTTCAGATGACATCATTATTTATGATGTTACTGATGATAATGCAGATGAAGAAAATATCCCAGTTATTCCAGAAACTAATGAGGATGTTATATCTGATCCCTCCAAGTAAGGAGTTTGTGAGATAAAATGTATGAAAATATTGATTACTTTTCTTATTACAGAGCAAAATTCAAAACTACTTTGTTCTTTGAAAAACTAATAATCTTTCTCACATTTGGATTATTAAACTTGATAATTAAGCTAAATTATTCAACCAGATAAAACCTCACCTCCTCTTCCTCTCAAAGGAGGTATACTGAAACTAATTGATTTTTAATTTTTATTTTGGAGTTAAGCACTTCTCATTCAATCTTTGTGGTCTTCTATAGTATGAAGTACCAATATTGTGATTAAGCTGCTCGATCAAGAAATTTAAGCCTTTCAGTATGTGGTATGGGGAGAGAGTTTCCATTTAGAATGAATGGATTGTATGAACTTAATAAATTTGAAAATGTAATACGTTCCTTCTTTTATTGCTGATTTAGCTGTAGCCAGTACCCTGATATTGTCATCGTTGAAGATGACAATGAAGATGAGTATGCACCTGTCATTCAGAGTGGAGAGCAGAATGAACCAGCCAGAGAATCCCTAAGTTCAGGTAGTGATGGCAGCAGCCCTCTCATGTCTAGTGCTGTCCAGCTAAATGGCTCATCCAGTCTGACCTCAGAAGATCCAGTGACCATGATGGATTCCATTTTGAATGATAACATCAATCTTTTGGGAAAGTGAGTGCTCATCTAGATGTTGTCTAAAATTATTTGCTTTCTTTGTTCACTTCACATGTTCTATTTCTCTTCGAGTAATCTTCCTTTCAGATGATGAACCCACATAGTCCACCTTTCTCTGTTTCGGTCAGTGTTGAGTTCTGTAATGAATGGGATTTAATCATCCCAAGAATAGTCTTGGTATTTTCCTGGTAGTTTCTCAGATTCCTTTGATGATATACTTCCTTTGAGTGTACATACAGTGTTTGTGATTATATATATTTGTCTATCCAAACTACAGAATAATGTAATTTCTAGTAAGGTACTTATAACAAAGAAAACTTAATAATTAGTAATAATCAGTAATGAGATTAAACATTTTATATAGTATAGAGGAAAAAGGTAAATCAGACTGTTCTGCAGGGTGTGTTTTTCTGTAAATACTAAAATTTTCTGTAAAGGCTATGAATTTTCAGTTAACCAGATTTTCAAGAATTCCTACTCTAGAATAAGATCTCTTAAGATTAAGAACCGGTAAGGATGCAGCAGCTGCTAGAAATATCTTGCCTAGCCAAGTTGTAATGGTGATTTTTAAACATAAAAACAAGGATATCTAATATTTGATTAAAAAAATTTTTTTTTCCTTAGGGTTGAGCTGTTGGATTATCTTGACAGTATTGATTGCAGTTTAGAGGACTTCCAGGCCATGCTATCAGGAAGACAATTTAGCATAGACCCAGATCTCCTGGTTGATGTAGGTACTTTGGGTAATCTTTGCTATACTGGTAGTTTGTGTGTTTATGTATATTATTTAAAAACCAGTACATCATTTTGTTTTGTATTCTACAGGTTGTTTTTGCATTTCTTTTTTAAATTAATAATTTTGTTTATCAGAAAGAATGAAAAAATAGGTTTGGGACATTGAAGGAGTGTGATTACCACCTGCCTTGGAGTAGCAATTGAACTAATTTCCCTGTGAGAACATATCAGATCTTTTCATTAGTACTGTTAAGTTCATGTCTTGTCTGGACTTGTTGCTCTTTTTTGTTTTGCTCTAGAATGAATTGTCAGTAAATAGAAATTTGTGGAAATTAGTAATAGAGGTACATAGCTAGGAAATAGCATGGAGACACCTTTTAATACTTTGGGGATTAACATTTTTTACTCAAATATGTTTTAATGTATTTGCCTTATTTTTTACATTTTTATATTTTGAGTCACAAGTTTCCCCTGCTCCAGTCCCCACCACTATCCCTATGAAGTTGACTTCAATATTGACTGGACTGAGAATTCTTATCTACCGTTTCTGCCACTAACCACCTTTCTCACTCTATTCTCTCTTGTTCCTGCTATTCCTGCCTTCTTTATCTAAAGCTTCCTACATGGTCTGGTCGCGCTCAGATGAATCTTGTTCTGTCTCCTATTTCCATTTTCTGTTGTGAACAGTTTTCTCTCTTTATCCTGGAAAATTTTGTTGTCTTTTTTCTGTGTTTCTTGCCTTACATTGCAGCTTCTCTTACCCTTTTAAAAGCCTCTCAGGCTAAACAAGAATTAGTTCTTTCTGCTCTTCGATCTTATTTCAAGTTCATTAATTTACTGCATTACTCCTCTGCTTCTCACCAGTCCTTGTCAGTGGCCCAAGGACTTGTTCTTACTAAATCGTTAGCACCTCACAGAGGGGATTTTACTTTCTTTGAAGATTTCTTTTCCATTTTGACCTGTGTTTCTATCTTATGAATACATGTTAATTTGAATTTTGCATCCATGTTGATGACCTACTTCAACTTAGCGGTAACCTGACAGTGTTTTTTGATCCTGTCAGCCTTTCTCCCTTCTTTAGATCCAGAGACCTTTCAAATATTTTTCCTTTAGATCACCAAGAATGAAATAAAATTCTATAATTCTGGCCATGTTCAAATCCTTACAGTCTTCAGCTAGGTCATTTTAATTCAACTTTAAAACATTTGCCACATTTATTTGCCCTAGACCTTATCCAGTCAACAGCCCCTTATTCACAGAGGATAATTAACTATACTCTCATTCTCTCATAAGTAATGACTCTGTTTCCAATCTTGTATCCTTTCTTCTTAGAAGTAATTCCTTAAACCAATGTGTACCCCTATCCTTTGCCTCTGTATTTGTCTCCTCTATCCTTGATCTTTCCTGTCTGCCTTCAGTAGTTAGAGATCTGCTCCATCTTAAAAAACAACCATTTTGACATCTTGCTTTGTTCATTTACCATTCTGCTTCTCTAACTCCTTTACTACAAAACTTTAGAAACGAGCGGCTGCATTTACCTCTTTTTTACTCTATTTTGTCTGAAGCTTTGTATTGTGTTGCTTATTAACTCAAACTCTGCACTGCCTGTGTTGTCTTGGTTTTTTCCATTGTAAGTACGCTGTGTGTGATTTTTCTTTTCTTTTTGCTGTATTAGTCCATTGGGCTAGTGGAAAGTTTGTTTTGAATCAGACAAATTTGGGTTCTGTTATAGGCTCATGTTACTTACTAGCTATGTTACTAACCTTTGAAAAGTTATTCTCTCTCGCCTAGTTTCTCCATCTGTTAGATGTTGCTGATGTCTAACATGAAGGGCTGTTGGCAAGAATTAGAAATAATTAATACTATTATTAACATTATTGGGCATTCTGTACAATAGAACTTTTATTGTTGATTTTAGAGGTGCTGTACTTTTTTGTTCTCTCCCTGTCTCCCTAATCTTCTCTGTTTTATCTAAGAGCTTTTCTTTTTTCTACTATCTTCTACTTAAGGGCATCCCCTAATGCACCCAATCTTTCAGCCTCTTTTATTTTTTCTATCTCTCTTCTTTTTCCATTCTTCCTCTGTGAAGAGATTTTGGCTTGTAAGATTGCTTTCAAATGTGTATATCCAGCTCTTAACATTTTTCTAAAGTAAACTGGACTTGAATTCTAATTCCGTGACTTTGGGATCATCAGGTAACTCTTACCTCAGATTACTTGATTTAACAACAAACTTCTTTATTCTCTGTATTAGTTACATTTTACAGCTTTCTGATTTTCTGTAGTGGTATTACTTCTATTTACTTAGGAGGATAGTTATCACAGAATCACCTTGAATTCTCTTTCTCTCATCATTCACTAAATCCAGTTTTCTAAAATAGCATTCACAAGCCATCCCTATATTCTGTTTTCACTATTGCTTTTCTCATCCAAGACCCTCATTATTTTATCCTTGAATTATGCCGTATTGTCATAAATAAAAAGTCCACCTATGCTGCTTTGTTCTCTGAGATGACAAAAATGGTAAGAATGTGAATAAGTGTGCTGAAAAGTTTACAGCTTCTCTCTGAAGAGTTCAGTACCAGTACTGGTAACCCAGAGTGGGGTCACAGCAGGAGAGGCCTGGCCTTAGAATTCAACCAGCTGTGTCAGCTTATATATGATCTACTTTTTCTACCATTTGTCTCCTGGGAATACATGTAGGATATCCCTGAGTTAGTGGGTAGGGGTTGCTGGGCAAAGAGGAGAATAGAGGAGCTTACAGTGCTGGTCCTCCTCAGATGCCACTCTCTGTAGGTACAAAATTTGGGTTAGGCTTCTTAGGCAGTGATAAGCTAAACTGGCAGAGATTGATTATCATGAGTCACTATCTACTCTCAACGATCTGAGCTTTCTTCCTTTTCTGAGGTTAGTAGTTGGTAAGAAAGGAGAAGGAAATAAAAAGGCAAAGCCAGGGAATTTTATAGGACTACCATGAATATGGAACTTTAAAGAAAGGAATCAGTGTCTAGGGAGAATGGAGGAAGAATCTGCCTGTGGCTTTTTTGCACCTCATTCTATCCTGTGAACCAGTTGGTGTGTTCATTCTCATAAAAGGCTAACTCAGTGAGTGCATTTCATCATTCAGGCCATTCCCAAGGCTCTTATTGCTGACAGGATGTGGCCTCTACTTTTCGAACCTATGTATATAACTTATTCAACTTAGAACTTCTGTGTTATTTCTATTTCTGGAACATATCCTACCTTCTTTGTTGATGCTGCTAGTGTTATACCCGTGTGTTCTTCCCCTAGTCTTCTCCTTTCCAAGTTCTAACCTAATATTCTCCAGGTACTGATATATATCACATAGTTTTATCAGCCCTTTTATTTCATTATGTATGTTTCTGTGTGTGCTTTCCTCCCTTCCCATTGTCTTAACTCCTTAGTGCTTTTGAGCGCCACCATCTTCTGTTAAAATACTGGATTATATCTGAACATGTGTTGCTATTTGGTGTTGGTCTTACCTTGTCCTTTAGATTGTAAGCTCCTAGAGAGCAGGAATGATGTCTTTATGATGTCAGTTATTTGTTAAAGATACTCAGTAAATTTCTATGGAATGAATGACTTTAAAGCTTATGACTTATAGTTAACATCTGTGAACTGGCCGGACTGAGGAGTGCAGTAAGCAGTGATCTTAGCACTTAAAATTTTCCTTGCGAGGTGTGGTGAAAAGAACCAACAAGTAGATATGCCATCTGTCAGAGGGCTTCACTTGAGGCATAGTTTAGGAGCCACTGTCATAGAGCAGATTCTGTAAATTTTTTACCTAACCAGGTATTCAGTGAAGGCTCAGTGTCAGGGCAGAGGTCTCAACCCTGCACACCACTTAAGGCCAAAGACATTTAGAGAAAAAAAATAAAGGAAATGAAATTGAATGGTAAATAATGAAGAAGGGAGGAGGTGAAAACCACTGTTTGTCTCAATTGATTTACCCCAATGTTTTTTAGAGAAGTTCTTACCACATGAAATTTTATCTAATGCATGGGGTAGCTTGTTCTGCTTTTGTTTGTTTTTCTTTCTGCTTTTCTCTTTCAAACTTGTTTAACTGTATAGAAGCTTCCTAGTGCAGGGGCTACATCTCTTCCCCCAACATGGCTGTATAAAAATTTTGAACACACAATTATTTTTAATTATTTTTTAAACTTATCATCTTTCTTGTTTGGTCTTTCAGCTTTTCACTAGTTCTGTGCAGATGAATCCCACAGATTACATCAATAATACAAAAGTAAGTTTTAATTCATGTTGCTCAGGACCCATAGCTATAAAAATCTACAAAAACGTCCTAATAAGTAGAGAGCAATGTCACTCCCAGCCACAAAAAGCATTTTATATTCTTACCCAGTATGTGTGATCAAGATAATAAAATTCTAGTTGAAAAATTAGCTTTTGGTTATGTGGTGAACTATTACCCACTTTTGGCACTTGTGGGATTAACTACCAATATGAAATTAACTTCTTTTGGTGCTGGGAGATCACCTGACTAAACTTGGTATATTGAAACCAATAACTAAAATATGATTTCTTCATGTTTTATGGGCAGCATTTTACATTCTTATTTTTCCTATTCTCAACTTTTTTATTAAAAAGTTATAGTACCCATATTTTTTGTGAGTTCTATCATTAGCATACAGTAAAAATTCAGGAATTCTTATTTATTGCAGAAAAGGGAAGTTGAAACGTATGGATTTTTGACTTTTTTTTAAGTAATAAGGATTTTTTGACATATAGGAACTGCACTTGGGCTTAGCAAGTGTTGACAAGAGATTCTGCGGAACTTGTTTTTAATGAGTAGTAAGGACAATTTGAAGTTATTAGAGCAGGTGTTTATATATCATTGTATTTTATATATAACTTATTGTCATGAATAGGTATACACTCCCTTTATCTTTTATTTGTACCAAATTGTTTAGTAAGGCTTGTTAAAGGTAAATCAAGTCCAGATTCCAGATTAGTGAAGCCAGAATTTTATTTTGATTCTTTTTCTTTATAGTCCAAAAATGAGCACATCTCAAATAAATATAAGTGATTAGGGTGAGGGGTGGAATTTATATGATTATTGTCATGTGTAAGCCTGACCAGACTTTCTATATTTTCAGAGTTACATTGTGGATAACTTAGGGCTTAAAAAATTTGTGAATTTGTGAACTAGGAAGTTGATTATACATTCAGTATGCAGATAATTTATATTGGAGGTTGGCATACTTTCTCCATAAAGGGGCAGCTAGTAAATACTTTTGATTTTTCAGGCCATATGTTCTCTGTCATAACTATGCAGTTCTGCAATTGTAATGTGAAAGCGGATACAGACAATATGTAAAAGAATGTGTGGTTGTGTTGCAAAAAAACTTCATTTACAGACAGGCAGCATGCTGAATTTGGCATATGGACCATAAGTCTACCTGGATTTATATTACAAGATTTTATGTAACATGCTCTGTGTTTCAGTAAATATATTACTGAATGTTATTCTCATGGACCGTTTAAGTTGAATGGACTCATATCATTTGTTCATGTAGTGAATGTGCTTTGTTGTTTATTTGCGACTGGACATTGAGTCCTTATTTGTGGATCATCATCTTATTCCTGAAACCAAGACCTTGATTATAGTTTTCAAAAACTATAAGCAGTTAAGCAACAAATTGCATTTTGCTCTACAATGCTGTAGAAAAATTACATTTGAGAGTGACTTTTCATTATAGTTCTGAATCTAGATTTTAATGTTTTCAAATAATTGGCACATCAGCTGTCCTTCCCTTGCTCATGACAGGTATTATATAACATGGATTACAACACTTTCCTAATAAATCAGATGCCTTATACTTCTCAGTACAGCAATCTTAATTGGCCACTATGAATGAATAAGAATTTGCATGGGAAATGAAATCTCATTCAGTATGATACTGGCTATGGGTTTGTCATAAATAGCTCTTACTGTTGTGAGATATGTTCCATCAATACCTAGTTTATTGGGTGTTTTTAGCATGAAAGAGTGTTGAATTTTATTAAAGGCTTTTCTGCATCTGTTGGGATAATCATGTGGTTTTTGTCATTGGTTCTGTTTATGTGATGGATTACGTTTATTGATATGTGTATGTTGAACCAGCCTTACATCCCAGGGATGAAGCCGACTTGATGGTGATGGATAAGCTTTATGATGTGCTGCTGGATTCAGTTTGCCAGTATTTTATTGAGGATTTTCGCATTGATGTTTATCAGGGATATTGGCCTGAAATTTTCTTTTTTTGTTGTGTCTCTGCCAGGTTTTGGTATCAGGATGACGCTGGCCTCATAAAATGAGTTAGGGAGGAGTCCCTCTTTTTCTGTTGTTTGGAATAGTTTCAGAAGGAATGGTACCGCTCCTCTTTGTACCTCTGGTAGAATTCGGCTGTGACTCCGTCTGGTCCTGGCTTTTTTTGGTTGGTAGGCTATTAATTACTGCCTCAATTTCAGAACTTGTTATTGGTCTATTCGGAGATTTGACTTCTTCCTGGTTTAGTCTTGGGAGGGTGTTATGTGTCCAGGAATTTATCCATTTCTTCTGGATTTTCTAGTTTATTCGTGTGGAGGTGTTTACAGTATTCTCTGATGGTAGTTTGTATTTCTGTGGGATCAGTGGTGATATCCCCTTTATCATTTTTTATTGTGTCTATTTGAAATCCATTTGTTATCAGGTTCTCATGTTTTAGAATAACGGTGACATCTTTGGAAAATACCTATTTTAGGAAGCCTAAAAATAAAGATGGTATTATTTCATTAATGTTTATATATTTATTGTGAATGCTAAGTGATGAAATATTTTTATGTACACTTTTGGAAAGGTTTCGTAGTTTTTATTATATCTTGGAGCCCTTATTTTCTCTTAAATCCTAAAACTTACACAGCTTCATTTTATGTTAAATATCAGGGGAATTACTGGAATTAGTTTACAGTTGGTTACACCATATATATTTAGTCAGCATGTAGATCTGGGACTTGCAGATGTCTGGGACTTACAGGAAAAATTAAGAACCTCTGCACCTCAGAGTTTGAACATCATTGAAAGGAGCACTGAAGAAATTAACAACGGTAAAGATATAATTTCCCTACCACAGTCAGATGTGAGGAGAGAAGAAAGTGGTTCAAAGAAGCAATTTAAATGACAGAAAAGAACTGACAGAGCTACAAAAAGGACAAGAAGAAACACCACCTCAACTTTGAGGCTTCTAAATTATAGTGATAAATAGTTTTAAGGATGTCATTATGTCATCCTGAGCTACTCTAAATATGTTCACTTATGCTAAATATTCTGTTTATGAGTGAAATGTATAATACATTTTTTAAATCAAAACTACTTAAAATGAATTTAATTGCTTAGTTAATTATCTCTCAATTAACATTTTGAAACCAGTCATCTTTGATTCATTCTGATCTTTTACTCGTGACAAATTCTATCTGTTCTGCTGCTGAAATCCCCCTTCATTTCATACTTAATATAGAACTCTTAATTCAGGTTCTTTGTTTTATCCCCTCAGTGACAGCAATAGTTCCTTAACCAGTCTTGTTATCTCTACTCAGATCTCTCTCTGTAGCCCATTTTTCCTGATGTTTCCCCATCTCATATATTTCAGATAATATACCAGTATTTACATATTGTATCAATTTTTCATTTTTTTCAGAAACATAAAATATGAAACAAGTACTTATATATATATATTTTTCTTTTAGTCTGAGAATAAAGGATTAGAAACTACCAAGAACAATGTAGTTCAGCCAGTTTCGGAAGAGGGAAGAAAATCTAAATCCAAACCAGGTAGGTATAAATATAGTATTCAGTCTCTGTAGGTTTTTTTACTCCTATGCAGAAACAAGTGCAAGCCGAGGGTAGTCTTAACAATTGAATATGCTGGCTTTAGTTCTGTGAATAGTGTGTCGAGGTTCTAGTATATAGAGAAAGTTGAATTGGTGAGGTAACAATTCTTTAAGTTTTTTTTTTTTTTCCTATTTAACTTTAGGAAACTAAAGACCCCTCATTTCTTAATTGTTGAATAAGAGCTATTGACTTGCACATTTTAAAATTTATTGACATAGTGCATCATGTCATTTCTTGTTTGGCTATATGAGAGTAGTAATTGCCTATGTGTACATCTCTGTTTTCATTTTTTTCCCCTCAGCTTGAACTCAGTATAAGCTGGTGATAAAAGAGTGTTTTTCTGATCTTTATAGATAAGCAGCTTATCCAGTATACTGCCTTTCCACTTCTTGCATTCCTCGATGGGAACCCTGCTTCTTCTGTTGAACAGGCGAGTACAACAGCATCATCAGAAGTTTTGTCCTCTGTAGATAAACCCATAGAAGTTGATGAGCTTCTGGATAGCAGCCTAGACCCAGAACCAACCCAAAGTAAGCTTGTTCGCCTGGAGCCATTGACTGAAGCTGAAGCTAGTGAAGCTACACTGTTTTATTTATGTGAACTTGCTCCTGCACCTCTGGATAGTGATATGCCACTTTTAGATAGCTAAATCCCCAGGAAGTGGACTTTACATGTATATATTCATCAAAATGATGAACTATTTATTTTAAAGTATCATTTGGTACTTTTTTTGTAAATTGCTTTGTTTTGTTTAATCAGATACTGTGGAATAAAAGCACCTTTTGCTTTTCTCACTAACCACACACTCTTGCAGAGCTTTCAGATGTTACTCAGCTGCATAGTTAAACGCAGATGTAATGCACATTATTGGCGTATCTTTAAGTTGGATTCAAATGGCCATTTTTCTCCAATTTTGGTAAATTGGATATCTTTTTTTTACAATTACGACCATTAACCTCAGTTAAATTTTTGTTTGTTTTCCTGTTTGATGCTGTCTATTTACATTGAGTGTAAGTCATTTGAACTAATGGTATAACTCCTAAAGCTTTCTCTGCTCCAGTTATTTTTATTAAATATTTTTCACTTGGCTTATTTTTAAAACTGGGAACATAAAGTGCCTGTATCTTGTAAAACTTCATTTGTTTCTTTTGGTTCAGAGAAGTTCATTTATGTTCAAAGACGTTTATTCATGTTCAACAGGAAAGACAAAGTGTACATGAATGCTCACTGTCTGATAGGGTTCCAGCTCCATATATATAGAAAGATCGGGGGTGGGATGGGATGGAGTCAGCCCCATCCAGTTAGTTGGACTAGTTTTAAATAAAGGTTTTCCGGTTTGTGTTTTTTTGAACCATACTGTTTAGTAAAATAAATACAATGAATGTTGAGTACTAGTGTCTGTTATGTGTCTTCTTTAGAGGTGACACTCACATGAAACAATTTTTTCTTCTCATAGGAAGCAGTAGCTTTAAACTGTCTGTGGTTCATTATTCTCAATATGAATCATACCAAGATATTTGTGCCTCATCTCGAAAATATATTGTATATTGCAACAAGGGAGAAATATAATCTCTAAATTTAATGTATTTTAAAGTTCTTTGTTTAAAAATTATACTGGGTTGCTTTCTATGTTTCTAATAAAAAAGTGAGAGAAGTATGCCTCTCATTGTCCCAAATAGTGTAAGAATATTATCACTGGATGTCTGGAGAGAAGATAAGAGAAATAGTCAAATCACCTCTTTCCTTTGAAACAGTTGCCCAAGAGAATTATAGAGACTTAATGCAAGGCCAGGGCACTTTATCATGTGAAGAATTTCACCTTTGGGCAAAGGGCTGAAAGCAGTACAATTAATATTGTATAGGGCTATTTAATGGGGAGTTTCAAGGCCAGTTTTCCTATTGGCCATATTCTGTCAGTGTCTTAGAATTTCTTTTATTATGATGTAAAGATTCAAAGTAAGGGCTAGCACAGAAGAATAGGAAAATTCCCTTAGGAGAGTTTTAGTTAGATCCTAAAATACTTGGCTCTGATGGTGGGATCTTGGTGAATTAATTCAAGACCCTACAACAGTGCTCTGCGTGAGCTGAAGAGGTTATGTTTTTAAGGGTGATAAGAAGAGTTTAGAAACTGAGAGGAGAAAACCTTAAAAGACTTTTCTTCATTCCTTTCTCATTGTGAAATACAGTCAAGTTTCTTCTTCTTGGGGGCATTTTGGAACTCTAGAAGCACTTAAAAAATAATTTTGAAAAACTTGATTACGACCCTGGTACTTTTAAAGTTGACATTTAAGATTTTTCATCTTAAGTTTAAATAGTTGGAAGGAATTTAGGATATAGTTAATATTGCTGTTTTAAAACATAATTGTTATATGTTTCTTTAACATTTTCCTAAAGGAATTTGAATGCCATAGTGATTTGATCTCTATCATCCACTCTACTTCCTCCAAACAATTTTTTTTTTGAGACAGAGTTTCACTCTGTCGCCCAGGGTAGAGAGCAGTGGCGTGATCTCGGCTCACTGCAACCTCCGCCTCCCAGATTCAAGCGATTCTCTTGCCTCAGCCTCTTGAGTAGCTGGGACTACAGTCATGTGCCAACACACCTGGCTAATTTTTTATTTTTAGTAGAGATGGGGTTTCACCATGTTGGCCAGGCCGGTCTTGAACTCCTGACCTCAGGTGATCTGCCTGCCTCGGCCTCCCAAAGTGCCGGGATTACACGCATGAGCCACCGTGCCCGGCTTCCTCCAAAGAATTTTATCCTGCTTTTTTATGTTTGAAAGTTAGACAATGATGATCTTTCGTGACACCTCTTTACATCTAAATTTGAGATTGTTTCCTATAACTGTAAGATTCTAGGCATTAAAAAACTTTCCCTCCAATTTTATACTGTATAACTACACAGTGGATTAAAACCATATAAATATATATGGTAGAGACTTAACTGATTGCCAAACCGTTTCCTTTTCCTATCATGTGGCTAGATTATTTCCACCACTGCAGATGGGGTAGCCATGTAACTGAGTTTTAATCAGTAAAACAGGAGAAGTGATGTGTAGCACTTCCAGTTCTGGTGGTGTAACTTCCCCCATGCATTCCTCCCATGCCATTTACCCCTCCACTGGCTTGATGCAGAGTTGTATGTAGCTTTCAAATATACAATCAAGAAGGAAAAAAATGGCTTCTTGAATTACTGCTTAGAGGAGGGCCACCTATCAGTCCTGGATAACCATTTTACACTTCAGGTGAGGGGAAACAAACCTTTTTTCTACCTGAGTTTTTGGGGGTTGATCTGTTATAGCTTGTAATATTTACTACAATTATAGTCTAATTTTGATGATCTGTTAAACAAAAAGTTTTACCAAAAATATATCTTATAGTGGAATAAACAGCTCTTCCTGAGTTTTCATAATAAAAGTTAGTACCAATTTTATTCCTATTTTTGTTTTCACTGATGTTAAAATCCTGAGAATCTTTGTCTATAGTACAAAATGACAAGTAGATGAAAAAGCAGTTTTGTATAGTACTGTTAATTTTGTAATGTCTTTAGAATTATGTACCAGAATTCTATCAATTGATGACTCAGTTGGATCATCTTTCAATTTTGTTGAAAGCAAAATATTAGAAACCAGCTAAATCACAAAAAAAGTTTTTTAACTCAGTGTCATCTCTTTCTCACCAGTATTTTTAAATGTCCCTTTACCAATTGTCTGGAGATTTTTTTCCAAAGTGCATTGGTAAGATTAAGAATGGATAAGAGATATATCTTTGTTTTGTCAAGTATGAAAAGAATAATTTTTGTTCTGTTTTGAGATAGAGTTTTGCTCTGTTGCTCAGACAGGGATTACAATGGCGCAATCTCAGCTCACTGCAACCTCTGCCTCCCGGGTTCAAGCGATTCTCCTGCCTCAGCCTCTGGAGTAGCTGGGATTACATGCGTGCACCACTACGCCTGGCTAATTTTTTGTATTTTTAGTAGAGATGGGGTTTCACCATGTTGGCCAGGCTGGTCTCAAACTCCTGACCTCAGGTGATCTGCCCTCCTCGGCCTCCCAAAGTGCGGGGATTACAAGCGTGAGCCACTGCACCTGGCCAGAATAATTGTTAAAAAGGATGATGCTGGCCGGGTGCAGTGGCTGACGCCTGTAATCCCAGCACTTTGGGAGGCCGAGGTGGGTGGATCACGAGGTCAGGAGATCAAGACCATCCTGGCTAACACGGTGAAACCCCGTCTCTACTAAAAAATACAAAAAATTAGCCGGGCATGGTGGCGAGTGCCTGTAGTCCCAGCTACTCCGGAGACTGAGGCAGGAGAATGGCGTGAACCCGGGAGACGGAGCTTGCTTGCAGTGAGCTGAGATCGCGACACTGCACTCCAGCCTGGGTGACAGAGCCAGACTCTGTCTCAAAAAAAAAAAAAAAAAAAAAAAAAAAAAAGGATGATGCCTTGTCCTGAGGCCTGAGGCACCGTTTCAGCCAGATCAGTTTTAGGAAAGAACACACATAGGAATGAAAGATGTGGTTTCTTTAAAAAACAATCTAGCTTGTGTGTACCAGAGGAAGTCTGCCTGTACTATCTGGGAAACTAGTACCACAGTGTGAAGACAGTGTAGGGGGTACACTCATTATCCCACTTCCAGCTTTTTTTTTTTGTCTTAGGGAGATAGAACTAGGACCATAAAAGCTTGCGAATTACAGACAGCTAAATGTTCTTTTAGGTTGTGTCAGTATGTGTTTGATTACAGATGGCATAATCAGGAATCTAGAGCTTGAGATGTGAGAAGAATGGTCTGCAGACTGGAAAAATACCAAAATGACATTCACTATGACTTAACGTATATAAAATGTCACGTTCAAGACTTAGAGCCTACATCTTCATTTCAAGCACACATGAAGTATTTTTCGAAAATCAATATAGCATAGTAGGTCATAAAGTAAGTCAACAAACTTCTAAGAATTGGTATCAAACAGACTAACCACAATACAAATAAGCTAGAAACCAGAAGAACCATTTTGAGATTCTTTAACATTTCTGGAAATTGGAAAAGAACTGCTAAACTTTGGGGCCAAACAAAAACTGTTGGAAATACTGATGTTAATGATTTAAAAAAAAGAAAAGTACATGCCCAGATTTATGAGATGCAGTTTAAGTGATATCTAGAGGGGAAATCTATTCTTAAGTGCCTTTTTAAGAAAGGAATAAAAACAAAATGAGCTGGACAAAAACCAAGTAAAATAAGCCAGAACTTGTTTATTGAAAAAGCACTAAAACAAAATCTTTTGGTAAGATCGAGCAAGAAGACACAAATAGAGAATGGAAAAATGAAAATTTTATAAATGCAGTTGAAATTTGAAAATGTGAGGATATTATGAACAATTCATTTGGAAACTGACAAAATAGACAAATTACTACGAGTATTTTACTCAAACTAATTGAAGATAGACATGTAATCCCACAGCTCCTAAATAGTTTCAGTAATTAAAAATTCCCCCCAAAGAAAAGCATTTTATAGTAAGTTCCACTAACCTGTTCCATATGGTACCAATTCTTAATCTAACAGTTAACAGTTCATTCAAAATAATGGCAACAATGTATTTGATTTTGTACACATATATTTGTGTGTGTGTGTGTGTGTGTATAGTCGTCATACTTAGGGGTGCTTATATATAAGTGGAATGACAGCAATGATACATGGGATAGGAAAGAGAAATTAGGATTATTTTGTTACTATAAGGTACACTGCCCAAGAAGCAGTATATTATTATTTGAAAGAGGGGTTGCATTATTTGTAAATCTATACTGCAAACACAAGGGCAACCACAAGAAAACCACGCTAGAAGAGAGAGAATAATAAAATGCCAAATTAACGCCATCAAAGGCACAAGACGAATGGAAGACAAAAATAGGAATAAAGAACAAGGTTAACAAATAGAAAACAGTAACATTATGGTAGATGTTTATCCAAATATATAAATATTTTGAATGTCAAGGGTGTAAATGTACCAATTAAAAGATAGATTATTATATGGAAAAACTGGGCCAGTTTAAAAAAGAAAAAATTGTCAAAGCAGGATCAAAGAACAAAACCCAATTATATGTTGGTTACAAGCAACCCACTTGAAATGTAAAGAGACATACAAATTAAAGGGAGAAAAATATGCCAGGCTAACACTAACCAAAATGAAGAAATAGGTATATTATAGAATAGCAGACTATACAGCAAGAATTACTATCAGGGATAATGATGAAAGGGGTCCATTCTCCAAGAAGACATGACTATCCTTAACATGTATGCACCCAAGAACAGAGGATCAGGATACATGAGGCAAAAACTGATAGAACTGCAGGGAGAATGATATAGTTTGGAAGTTGACCCCTCTGACCCTCTTGTTGAATTGTAATCTCCAGTGCTGGAGGTGGAACCTGGTAGGAGGTGACTGCATCATTGGTGCAGATTTCTCATGAATGGTTTAGCCCCATCCACTTGATGCTGTCCTTGTGATGGTGCGTACTCATGAGGTTTGCCTGTTTACAAGTATATGGCTTCTTCCTTCACTCTCTCTTACTCTGACTCTCACTATGTGAGACATCAGGTTCCTTTGCCTTCCACCATGATTGTAAGCCTTCTGAGGCCTCACCGGAAGCTGAGCAGATGCCTGGGACTGTGCTGCTTGTACAGCCTACAGAACCATAAGCCAATTAAGCCTCTTTATATATTACCCAGCCTCAGGTATTTTTTGCAATATAAGGATGGCCTGCCACAGAAAATTGGTACTGAGGAGTGGAGCATTGCTATATAGCTACTTGAAAAGCCAGAGTCTCTCTCTTACTTCCTCCAAACAACCACCCTAGTGCCCCAGCAAGGGTTCTTAACCAGGCTGAAATGGCTGAAATGACAGAAGTAGAATTCAGAATATGGATAGGAACAAAAATCGAGATTCAGGAGAAAAGTCAAAACCCAATCCAAGAAATCTAAGGATTACAGTAAAATGATACAGAAGCTGATAGATGAAATGGGCATTATAAGAAAGAACCAAACTGATCTGATAGAGCTGAAAAAGATGCTACAAGAATTTCATAATGCAATCACGAGTATTACCAGCAGAATAGACCAAGCTGAGAAAAGAATCTCAGAGCTCAAAGATTGGCTTACTGAACTAACTCAAACAAAAAGAATGAACAAAACCTCCAAGAAATAGGGGATTATGTAAAGGAAACCAAAGGGGAAGAAAGCAAGCAACGTGGAAAACATATTTCAGGATATTGTTCATGAAATTTCCCCAACCTCACTAGAATGGCCAACATTCAAACTGAGGAAATGCCCTGGGAGATACTTCACAAGAAGACCATACCTGAGGCACATAGGCATAAGATTTTCCAAGGTTGAAATGAAAGAAAAAATGTAAAAGCAGCCATAGAGAAGGGGCTGCCCAGCCTTGGGACACTGCTCAGCTCTAAAGGGCCCAAGTAAGGCTTGGGGTGCCACTTGTGCAGGGCACAAGCCATAAGCCTTGGTGGCTAACACGTGTTGTTAAGCCTGCAGGTGTGGAGAGTGCAAGGGTGAAGGAGGTTTGGCAACCTCCACCTAGATTTCAGAGGATGTATGAGAAAGCCTGAGTAATCAGGCAGAAGCCTGCTGCAGGGATGGAGCCCTCACAGAGAACCTATACTAAGCCAGTATGGAGGGGAAATGTGGGGTTGGAGGCCCAACAGAGTCCCCACTGGGGTACTCCTCAGAGAGCTGTGGGAAGGGGGCCACTGTCTTCCAGACCCCAAAATGGTTGATCCTCCAATAGCTTGCGCCCTGTGCCTGGAAAAGCTGCAAGCACTAAACTCCAACCCTTTACCCTGCAAAGTCACAGGGGCAGAGCTTCCCAAGGCTTTGGGAGCCCACCCCTTATACCAGTGTGTTCTTGTGAGGCACAAGGTAAGACATGGAGTCAAAGAAGGTTATTTGGGATATTTTAAAAAAGACTGCACTGCTGTATTTCAGACTTGGATGGGGCCTGCAGCCTCTTTCTTTTGGCTAATTTCTCTTGTTTGGAATGGTAATATTTATCCAATATCTGCACCCCCATTGTATCTTGGGAGTAAATACCTTGTTTAGATTTTAAAGGCTTATAGGTGGAAGAGACCTGCCTTGTCTCAGAAGGCCTTTGTACTTTTGAATGATGCTGGAATTAGTTAAGATTTTTGGGAGAATATTGGCAGAGGATGATTGTATTTTGCAATGTGAGAATATGAGATTTCAGATGCCGGGGCAGAATGATACAGTTTGCATGTGGTCTCCTCTAAAACTCTTGTTGAATTATAATCCCCAGTGTTGGAGGTAGGACATGGTGGGAGATAACTGGATCATTGGGGCAGATTTCTCATGAATGTTTTAGTGCCATCCACTTGGTGCTGTCCTTGTGATAGTGAGTTCTCACAATATCTAGATGCTTAAGTGTAGCATCTTCCCCCTCATTCTCTTCTGCTCTTGCTATGTGAGATGCCAGGTCCCCCCGTTGGCTTCTGCCATCATTGCAAGTTACCTGAGGCCTCACCAGAAGCTGAGCAGATGCCTTGCACCATGCTTCTTGTACAACTTGCAGAATTGTGAACCAATTAAACCTTTTTACCTTATAAATTATCCAGTCGCAGGTATTTCTTTATAGCAAATTAGAGAATAGGTTAACACAGAAAAAGTTGAATTCACTATTATAGTTGCAGACTTCAACACTCCTCTAGCAGAATGAAGAGATCCATCAAGCAGAAAATCAGGAAGTCAACAGAGAAAATTGATGAAACCAAAAGCTGGTTTTTGAAAGATTGATGAAATCAGTAAACCTCTGTCAAGCCAGACTGAGAGACAAAAATTAATATCAGAGATGAAAGAGGGGATATCACTGCAAATCCCATGGACGTTAACAAAGGTAATAAAGGAGTATCACAAACAATTGTATGCCTACAAATTTGATAACCTACATGACGAAGTCCTTGAAACACACAACCTGCCAAAACTCACACCAGAAGAAATAGATACTCCAAATAACATCTGTATCTATTTTAAAAATTGAATCTATTGCCTTCCCAAACAGAAAATGCTAGACTGAGGTGGGTTCACTGGTGAATTCTAAAAACGATACCAATTCTGTAGAAACTCTTTCAGAAGGTAGAAGCAGAGGGAATGCTTCCCAACTCATTCTATGAGGCCTAAAACCAAAACCAGACAAAAATATCACAAGAAAACTACAAACCAGTGTCTTTAATTAACATAGATGTAAAAATCCTCAATGAAGTATTAGCAAATCCAATTCAACAATGTATAAGAATTATACACCAGGATCAAGAGGGATTCATCCCAGATACGCAAGCCTGGTTCAAATATTGAAAATGAACTAATAGAATCTATCACATAAAGAAACTCAAGAAAAATCGTATGATCACATCAATAGATCCAGAAAAAATATGACAAAATCCAAAACCCATTCATGATAAAAATTTTCCATAAACTAGACCAGGCACAGTGGCTCATGCTTGTAATCCTAGCACTTTAGGAGGCTGAAGCAAGCAGATCACTTGAGGTCAGGAGTTCAAGACCAGCCTGGCCAACATGGTGAAACCCTGTCTCTACTAAAAATACAAAAAAATTAGCTGGGCTTGGTGGCAGGCGCCTGTAATCCCAGCTACTCGGGGGGCTGTGGCAGAATTGCTTGAACCCAGGAGGCGGAGGTTGCAGCGAGCCGAGATTGCGCCACTGCACTCCAGCCTGGGTGACAGAGTGAGACCCCCGTCTCAAAAAAAAAAAAAAAAAAAAAAATTCTCCAATTCTCCATAAAAAAAGGAATGGAGGGGAACCTTCTCAACCTGATAAGGAATATTTACCAAAGATCCCCAACCAGTAACATCATATTTAATGGTGAGAAATTTAGCAGTTTTCCTACTAAGGAGGAAGGCAAAGATGTTTCTTTTCACTATTTCAACATCCTAATGGAAGTCCTGGTTAATGCAATAAAACAAGAAAAGGAAATAAAAAGTACACTACTTGGGAAAGGAGATATAACATTAACATTGTCTCTGCTAGCCGATGACATGATCATTTATGTAGAAAATCCAAAAGAATTGATTACAAATCTCCTGGAACCTATATGCAATTACAGCAAGGTTGCAGGATACAAGGTTATTATATGAAAATAAACTGCTTTCTTATATAACAGTAATAACTCAAATTTGAAATTAAAACCCAATGCCATTTATATTAGCACCCCAAAATGAAACATTTAGGTAAAAATTAAGAAAATATACATAAGATCTACATGAGAACTACAGACCCGATCAAAGAAATCAAAGACCCAAATAAATGGAGAGATATTTCATATTCATGGATAGGAAGACTCAATATTGTCAACATGTCAGTTCTTCCCAACCTGATCTATAGATTCAATGTAATCCCAATCATAATCCCAGCAATATTTTGTGGATATTTGATAAAGTGATTTTAAAGTTTATATGCAGAGGCAAACAACCTGGAATAGCAAACACAATATTGAAGGAGAAAACCAACACTGAAGGAGGAATGATTGATAGTACTCATCCTCAAGATTTAATATAAAGCTATAATAATCAAGATAGTGTGGTATTGGCAAAAGAACAGACAAATGATCAATGAAACAGAACAGAGTTTAGAAACACTCATATTTAGTCAACTGATACCTAGCGAAAGGACAAAGGCAATACAATGTAGTAAAAAGTCTTTTTGACAAATGATGCTGGAACAACTGGACATCCACATGCAAAAAAAAGAATCTAGACACAGACTTTCCACCCTTCACAAAAATTAACTCGAATGGATCACAGAACTGAATGTAAAAGTATACAACTCCTAAAAGAAAACATAGAAGGAAATTTAGATGGTCCTGTGTTTGACAGTGGCATTTTAGATACAACACCAAAGGCATAGTTCATGATCCACAAAGGTCTCTCTCCCCTCCCATCTCTGACCCCAACCAACCATTAATCTGTTCTCCATTTCTATAATTGTATCATTACATTAATGCTATATAAATGGAATTATATGTGATCTTTGGAGATTGGATTTCTTTAAAACCCAGCATTCATGTTGTTGCATGTACTAATGGTTCATTCCTTTTTTAAGTAGTATTCTATGGTATAGGTTTACTGGTGTGTTTTTTCATTCATCTATTGAAGGACATCTGGGTTTCCAGTTTTGTCTGTTACAAATAAAGCTGTTATGAACATTTATGTACAGGTTTTTATGTGAACATAAGATTTTATCTGGGATAAACGGTCAATACTTTTATGGGCATTGTGCTGCTGATAATGTTGGAGAAAGACCACAAGAATTATGGAATAAAATATACTAAAGCTTGGTAACTAACATGAGTTGGAGTATTTTATCAGTAAAAGTACATTCTTTTTTAGTAAGGGAAATTTTTATACTATCTTAAGTATCTGTTAAAGAAGACAAGCATCAAAACTGGCAACCAGAAAAAATAGCTGGAAGACATAGTAGATGTAGAATATCCACTGAAAATATATTAATATTCTCCAAACTAAACTGGTCCATATACTGAAGACTCTTTAGGGGAAGAATGCCTCTTTACCTTTGAGATCCTACTTCTGGGGTCACTTACAGACAACCAAAGGGTAACAATCTCCTTTTAAGCAATTTAATTATCATTACAGAAAACAGGCAGTTACTTTGTAGTGCCAGGTCCTTTTTCACATAGGAAGAAAGGTCTAAATGTTATTATGGCCACCTAAAGTTAAGCTGCTAAATAATCAGTACACTACACACTTTCTCTGAATTCATTTATTTAGAGGTAAAACACAGCCATTCAAAATTGTGGAATACAATGTCTACACACAGAATAAGGTTGGGGAATTAAGCTGAATTGTTATATTCCATTCACATTAATAAATATTTTTAAAGAAGAAAATGTAGATTTTAAAAGCTTCATTAGACACTAGTGACACATACAAATAACTAAACTGTCATACTGCTTGATTTTCAGGTTGAAAGGTTACAATAATCTATATATTTCAATTACATGGCAGTAAATACAAAAGCATTTTAAACATCTTTTGAACTGTGTAGTATACTATAAGCAGGATTTTATTCTAAAACATTCCATCATTCTTCTGACCTGTTTATGGGTCATGCTGGACACCAGCAATCCACATCACATAAATTATCCACCAGTAATGAGGTGTAAAATCAATTATGCATGTATTTTGAATAGAAATTATTTTTAAATGTCAGAGAGAATGCTATTATTGGCCAACTTGAAATTTCCTAATTAGCTATCTGAGCTATTTAAGTCTGTACTTCAGTGTCTTCATTTTTTTAAGTGAGAGAACTGGACTAGATTTTATATAAGTACCTACTAAAGCCTAGTGTTTTGCAGTTACTTCCTTCCCTGTCAAAATTTTGCCTCCTTTGATTTTCAATGTATGTATTTTTTCTTTGTCTCACTCTGTTGCCCAGGCTGGAGTGCAGTGGCGTGACCTTGGCTCACTGCAACCTCTGCCTCCTGGGCTCAAGCAATCCTCCCACCTCAGCCTCCTCAGTAGCTGGGACCACAGGCATATACTACAAAGCCCAGATTATTTTTTACAGAAACAGGGTTTCACCATGTTGCCCAGGCTGGTCTTGAATTCCTGGGCTCAAGTAATCTACCCACCTCAGCCTCCCAAAGTGCTGGGATTACAAGGGTGAGCTACCGTGCTGGCCCAAAACTAACTTTGAAAGTGACTTTCAAACACTTCCTTCTAACCCATGATTATCCTTTTCAAAACCTTGTCTAAATCCTTCAGAGTTCCAAACATCTCCACTGAACCCATACTTCATGAGTTTAAAACAACCAAAACAGTTCACTTTGTTGGCAAAGGCCGTCTCTACCCAAGTAAGATTATTTACTCGTTATTCAATTTAGTACCCACACCTCCATCCATAACCTACACTATTGTCCACTGAACATTCCCTACCTGTGTAAGTTCCATATCAAGGGTAAAACCTTATAAGATTTTTCAGACAACTGGCATTTAAGTGACTTGTTTATAAATTTTAAAATAAACCATGTTCTTTGCAGTATCCTGCCAGGCAACACATCAAATATTTCAAAAGGCAGCCATACATTTGCTTTAATGCTTCCTAAAACAGCTTAAGGTCTAATATAATTTTAAAATAGTCAATTTTGTTTTTACTCTTCATTTCACAACTATAGAGCAGAGAATAAGCCCAATAATGGCCACTTTTACTAACTCATCACCATATTCATAAAACTTTCCTCTGCAATTCATTCTACTTCACATATGAATGCACTTGGTAAGAAAATAACAAATAAAATGACAAGCAGTAAAATCTAATTCATGCCAGAACACTGGAGAAGTTACATGGGAAGCAAAAACATACACAACTTTACAAAAGTTGGGAATACTGTTTTCAAATAAGCAATAATCAAAGTGGGACTTTCATGCTAGAAGTCTCACTCAGTCAAAATCACGATTTGTAAGAACAAGTGGTGCCACGAGTGTCCAAACATACAGCACGATGCCAATCCAACTGGAAGAGATTTTCACCCAGACAGCTGTCCATTGACTTTTCATCTCACGAGAGGGTTCATACCTAAAATTTCAGGGAAAATTATTAAAAAGGGGCAAGGGGGTTGAATTATCAGCCACCAAGCTACGAAGCTTCATTAATTCAGAAGCGTGCTTTGTATACAGTTTGTGATTTCAGATATATCATTGGTGCATCTAATCTGCTCCCTTTCTTTCTACACTGCTAGTGTGATGGTAAAAATCTGTTATTTCCTTTAATGGAGTAAAGTACACAGGCCTCTGAAATAGTTATTTTGCATAATCTCTGAAGCACTTTATGCATGTCTGCCATGTTATTAGACAGAAGAGGAACTGAATGTGACCTCTGGATAAATGAGATGTCACTATTACATAAGATTGTTCAAGATGTATATGGAACTCCTCACCTGATTTCCACTCCCCCAATCCCCTCCCCCACCCCTCCCTTCTCAGAATTAAGAGACTGGTATGACTCAGAGATATCTCCTTAAAAAAAGAAAGAATTAAGAGACTGGGAAGGAAATATATCTCAAGTTTAAGTGATTTTTGAGTTAATGAAATATACCAAAATCCTTCTGGTATAAAGCCTTAATATCTACTATTATGTGACAGCCAAGGATCTGAGTTAAGAACCAGCTGGTACTCGGGAGGCTGAGGCAGGAGAATGGCATGAACCTGGGAGACAGAGCTTGCAGTGAGCTGAGATCAAGCCACTGCACTCCAGCCTGGGTGACAGAGCAAGACTCCATTTCAAAAAAAAAAAAAAGAACCAGCTGGATTCTTATAGCTTAATATGCTACAGTGTAAGAATTAAAAAATATATATTCTTTTCAATAATAAAAATCAGTAAAGGCTGCACTCAAAGACATACAACAAAGAATAATCTTTTTCCTCCATCTTTTGCTGATACTGAAAGCCGCCTTACAAATTGTTTATTAATATTATGCATTAAAGTTATTAAAAACGGAACTTCCCAAACCACATAGTTCAATTTGAATCTTTGACCAAATCTTTCAGTAATCATTTGGACAAAACCCGAACTTGCAAAAATGAAACACTATAAATCACTATCTTCCTCTTAACAGAAAAAGATTTATGGATTAAGTTTGAAGTGATTAAAAAAAAAAGTAGCTTGTAAGAATTCTAAGCTTGTAGAATTTGTAGAAATTCTTGCTTGTAGAAAGAATTCTAAGCTTGTAAAAATTGTGGCTTGTAAGAATTCTAAGAATCTATCTGCATTAATGAATTCATACTTAAATTTAAAAATTTTCAGAGCTTTTAATAACAGTTCAAACAAAAGAGAAAAAAGGATGTATCCTTTACTTCACTATCTTTACAGAATTGAAAAAAAAATGTTAGATCCACTATCAACATGGATTTTTGTAAAAAGTATTAGTTTCATGAAAATTTTTATTTTAATCTCTCCAAGATTTGGAACTATTTCAATGTTTGTGTTACTGTTAAAGCAAGGAAGTAAAGACTGCATTTCTCATGCTGATCTCACTATTCATTTAGCTGTACATTTTGAAATGTATCAGAGGATAAAAAGTACTTCATATCACATCATGGTTTCACAAGAGAATCATAAAATGCCATCAGAATTCACACATCCAGAGTTTTCATGAAATATAAATACCTGTACCAGTTGGTAAGGGTCATCATGATATAAAGTGAAGCCAGGAAAAGCATGAAGTGAAAGAAGGAATAACTGTAAGTGACACCATCCCTTTCATTATCTACAGCTCGGTGAACATCGTCACCATCCTCCAGTGATCCATCACTTCTAGCTCCACCATCTTCTATTAATGTAGATTCATCACTTGTTAGAGTCAGTTTATTAACCTGACTATTGTTTGAAGTACGGATGCTGTATGAAAGAGAGTTTAGGAGGAGAGAAAAAAAAGAACATGTTTAAAAGAAATGATTCATAAATAAACAGCTAGACTTCTTGTTTAAAGAAAAAAATTCCCTAGTTTTTCCTACCTGGAATAAAATACACACAACAAAAAGAGAATTAGTCCTATAATTCCTTGAGCATGCCACCACTGGACTGACTGCCCTTCCTTTGGGACAGTGCTTGTTGTATTGTAGCCAATTATGCTTAGTAGACTTGGGTTGCAATTTGTTTCTGTAATATAAAGCCAAATTAAAATGTTAGAATATATTAAAAAGATGTTTTTCAGAGCAAACAAAAGTTATTTTTAACTCTCTATACCCCTGCAAATTGAGAAACAATTGCTGGAAAAGGCATCAGTATAACAAAAATAATTGAAGAAAACTTGCACTTATTAATAAGACCTTTGAAGTGTTAATAGTTCTGATTTTATAGAAGTGCCTGGAAAAGTTAAATCATTTAATTTTCAACAACATGTGATAGCTGAGAGATAACTACCTCTACAATCAGGAAAGAGGTGAAATATAGATGAACTTTCTAAGGTTAGTATAATTCTAGTAGATTTAGAAAGAAAATTCAGGGATTATAAGCCACAATGCACTGGCTTTTCTATCATATGTTGAGATTATGATACAGACTTTATGAAGCTTATCAATTTGATACAGCACACTGTTGAAAAAGCAAGACAGCTTACACAAAAACCAGTTATAAGGACTCCAGCAAATGCCTCATGGAAATTACCCAATAAGGTATAACGACCTACTGCTTACTCAAGTTTTATTCTTTTATAAAGAAGAAAGTAGGCCAGGTGTGGTGGCTCATGCCTGTAATCCCAGCACTTTGGGAGGCTGAGGTGGGCGGATCACAAGGTCAAGAGATCGAGATCATCCTGGCCAACATGGTGAAACTGCTTCTCTACTAAAAATACAAAAATCAGCTGGGCGTGATGGCATGTGCCTGTAGTCCCAGCTACTCGGGAGGCTGAGGCAGAAAGACTCGAACCCGGGAGGCGGTTGCAGTGAGCCGAGATCACGCCACTGCATTCCAGCCTGACGACAGAGCGAGACTCTGTCTCAAAAAAAAAAAAAAAAAAAAAGTAGGATTGCTAAAATATTCACTAAAGTGTCTAAAATACATATTTTTCTCCCGCAAAGCCAGATCTGTCAAACTCCATCTTACTAATGAAAATGATTCTTATCTTAAAGCCAATTAGGTAAGGCTATTTCCTTCTCTAAAGCAAACTACTAGTAATTTTTTTCTAACCACCTACCTGGAAAAAAAACAGGAAATCTTTGTGTAATACATCAAAACAAAAAACAAAAAATAAATTGGTCTCCAAGTTATAAAGTACCTATGATAAAATACCTACAGTTTGTAAACTCAATGAGATTCATATAACATCAGATAAATTTTTTAGGAAAAGAGATCTTCCTCAATAGGTAATAATTTTTGTCTATTCTAATTTGTCTCCTTTCAACGTATGTTTCTATTCTCATGGTATGCAATATAACTAGCCTATAATAAGATGCATTACAAAGCCCAATTATCAAATTCAATTGTAAGGCAGTCACAGGCTAAAAGAGTAATTTAATAATGTGAAAAAATTATACTGTTCACAATTGAATCAACAGGAATTTGAAGAGCTTTTCTTTCTATATACAACGATTATATGCTCTATGCAAATCAGATACCTTTCTTATAATTTCACCCAGTTTCTTACATAGACATACCTTGTTTTATTGCGCTTTGCTTTTTTTTTTTTTTTTTTTTTTTTTTTTTAGCATTTCACAGATACTGTTCTTTTTACAAATTGAAGGTTTGTGGCAACCCTGCATTAAACAAGTCTATTGGTTCCATTTTTTCTAACAGTATGTACTCACTTTGTTTCACATTTTGGTAATTCTTGTAATATTCCACAATTTTTCATTATTATTAATTACATCTGTTATGGTGATCTCTCATCAGTGACCTATTATGTTACTATTGTAATTTCTTTGGGGCACCACAAATCACATCCATATAAGATGGTGAAATAATCGACAAACATTGTGTGTGTGCTGACTGCTCCACCAACCAGCCATTTCCTTGTCTCTATCCCTCTCCTTGGGCCTATTTTAAGACACAACCATATGGAAATTAGGCCAGTTAATAACCCTGCAATGGCCTCTAACTGTTCAAGTAAAAGAGTCCCCTTTCTCACTTAAATCAAAAGCTAGAAATGATTAAGCTTAGTTAAGAAAGCATGCCAAAAGCTGAGACAGGTCAAAAGCTAGGCCTTCTGTTCCAGTTGGCTGAGTTGCGAATGCAAAGAAAAGAAAAAGTTCTTGAAGGATATTAAAAGTGCCACTCCAGTGAACACAAACACACAAATGACAGATAAGAAAGCAAAGCAGTCTTATTGCTGATATGGAGGAGAAAGTTTTAGTGACCTGGATAGAAGATCAAACCAGCAGAGCATTCCCTTAAGCCAAAGCCTAGTCCAGAGCAAGGCCCTCTCTTTCATTTCAAGTCTATTAAGATTGAGAGAGAGAAGGAAGCTGTAGAAGAAAAGTTTGAAACTAGATGGGGTTGGTTGTTGAGATTTAAGGAAAGAAACTGTCTCCATAACATAAAAGTATAAGGTGAACCAGTAAGTGCTGATGCAGGAGCTACAGCAAGTCATCCTAAAAATCTAGCCAAAAAAACTAATGAAAGTAGCTACACTGGTCAGGCATGGTTGCTCACGCCTGTAAGTTCAGCACTTTGGGAGGCTGAGGCGGGTGGATCACCTGAGGTCAGGAGTTTGAGAACAGCCTGGCTAACATGGTGAAACCCAATCTCTACTAAAAATACAAAATTAGCTGGGTGTGGTGGCGCAGGCCTGTAATCCCAGCTATTCAGGAGGCTGAGGCAGGAGAATGGCTTACCAAGGAGACAGAAGGTGCAGTGAATGGGGATTGTGCCATTGCACTCCAGCCTGGGCAACAAGAGTGAAACTCCATCTCAAAAAAATAAAAATAAGAAAAAAGAAAGCAGCCAAACCAAACAACAGATTTTCAATAAAGACAACATAGACTTCTATTGTAAGAAGATATAATCTAGGACTTTCATAGCTATAGAGAAGTCAGTCAATGCCTGGCTTCAAAGCTTAAAAGGACAGGCTGATTCTCTTGTTAGGGACTAATGCAGACAATGATTTTAAGAGAAAGCCAATGTTCTTTACCATTCCAAAAATCCTAGGGCCCTTAAGAATTATATTAAGTCTATTCAGCCTCTCTATGAATAGAAAAAAGCCTAGATGACAGCACATCTGTTGAAAGTATGGGTTATGGAATATTTTAAGCCCATTGTTGGGACTTACTGCTAAAAGATCCTTTCAAAATATTACTACTCACTGACGATGCACCTGGGTCACCCAAAAGCTCTGATAGAGATGTACAGGGAGATTAATATTTTCATGTCTGCTAACACAGTATTTATTCTGCAGCCCATGGAAAAAGGAGCAATTTCAACGTTTAAATCTTATTATTTAAGAAATATATTTTGTAAGGCTATAGCTGCCATAGAGTAATTCCTCTGATAGATCTGGGTGGGCAAAGTAAACTGAAAACCTTCTGGAAAAGATTCACCATTCTAGATGCTATTAAGAACATTCATGATTCATGGGAAAAATGTCAAAATATCAACATTAACAGGAGTTTGAAAGAAGTTGATTCTAACCCTCATAGATGACTCAGGATTTCAAGACTTTAGTGGAGGAAGTAGCTACAGATATGGTGGAAAGAGCAAGAGAACTAAAAAGTGGAACCTGAAGATGTGACTGAATTGCTGCAATTTCATTATCAAGCCTGAATGATGAGGAGTTGCTTCTTACGGATGAACAAAGTAGTTTTTTGAGATGGAATTTACTCTTGATGAAGAAGCTATGAATATTACTGAAATGACAGCAAAGGAGTTAGAATATTACATAAACTTGCTTAATAAAGCAGCATCAGGTTTAAGAGGATTGACTTCAATTTGGAAGGAAATTCTACTCTGGGTCAAATGCTATCAAACAGCATCATATGCTACAGAGAAATATTTTGTGAAAGGAAGAGTCAATCAATGGGCAAACTTCATTGTGGTCTTAGTTTAAAGATACTAAAACAGCCACGCCAACCTGCAGCAACCAACACCCTGTTCGGTCAGCAGCCGTCAACATTGAGGCAAGACCTCCTACCAGCAAAAAGATTACAACTTATGAAGGCTCAGATGACTGTTAGCATTTTTTGGAAATAAAGTACTTTCAAATTAAGGAATGTACATTGTTTTTCTAGACATAATGCTATGGCACACAACAGACTACAGTGTAAGATAAACAAAAGTTTTATATGCATTGGGAAACCAAAAAATCATGCTTTACTGTGATGCTTGTTTCATTGTGGTGCTCTGAAACTGAACTCACAGTTTCTCTTAGGTATACATGTAACCTTCTTATAATTTTGTTAGTGATGGAAGAAACTAAGTGAAATAAATAATACATCAAAGATAAAAACTTCATACTTTATTCCTCTAGAAGCCTAATTTTTAAGTAATTTAATCTCACAAAAAGACAATTTCTGGAAAAATAACAACAACTGCAGAACCTTTAGGAACATGTAATATAAATAAAACACACCTGGTTCATTAGTCATAGCTGACCATGTCAAATACATTGTGTAGACTGTAATTACTGAAGACTGTAACAAACCAGATCTTGGTTGTGATTCCTACAAAAAAAAAAAAAAAAATATATATATATATATATAGCAACACAGGTAAACAGTCTGACATCATTCTAGATTTTTGAAAACTTAAAAAGGTATAAGCTTTATAAAAACTAATGCTTTAAAGGGCATACTTGGATTTTTGGCAGTATAGACATTACAGAAGCACCAACGCAGAGGAGCATGTTGACGCTGATGAACGCCTTGTTTTCTGAACAACTGGCTGGATGAGTGTAGTAGACAAAGAACAGGACGATAGCAACTAAAGACAGCAGATAATTCAGAGCTGTAGCTGATAACAAGGCTGTGAAAGAAATATAATTGGATAATTAGCTTTTTATCAGAAATTATTAGCAATTAGAAATGGGACCTGTTTTATAAACAATCTGTCATTTTGTCAAAAAATATATTTTAAGCAACTAACATTGTCAGCATTATAAAGGCTATAAAAGCAGGAAAGAAAATTAATTCTGACCTTTATTGCTGAAGAATTCTAGTTTTTACACATAGCTATTATGTATTTGCAAGGATGGCAAGTTAGTAAGAAACTAATAGGATTTAATACTAATATCTATATTAGAGTTTACAAACTATGTTTACATGTTAGCCATTATTTTCAAAATAAAGAAAAATAACCATAAGAGGAATATTACTTAAGGTTTTTAAAGAACCATTATCACTCAGTTGTAAAGAAGGGCATTAAGAAAATTATTTTCATTATTAATGTTAAGCCCTCAAAACAATGATGCTTTTCCTCATGAACTAAAATCTTAAAAGATACATATTATGCAAGGGTAAGTCATTATTTAATAAGTCAACCTATGCTTTTTCTATGTAAATTTCAACATACACAAGTTGTTTAGCCTTTATGCTAATATGTGCCTAATATACAAGTATTTATGTAGATTTGCCTCGCTGACAGGGGATCCATCCAACAAATATTTATTGAATGCCTGCATTCCAGGCCCTGGGGATACAGCAGGGAACAAAAGACACAGAAACCCTTGCATTAGATTTTGCATTTAGAGAACAAGGTATTCAATGTAAGTGAAATTTCCAAATGACTAAAGCTTATTTCTTTGAGCACCAAATTATTTTAACTTGAACCACTGAGATAAAACACCACAAATTAGTTGTGTGAGAGGAATATTAGGCCAGCAGACACACTGGATTTGGCTTGCATTCCAATTTAAAATTCTTTTAGCTGAAACTCAGTCATTTAGCATGAAAATCCAGATTTATGACTTCTTTTGAAAAACATTAGAAAAATGAAGCAATACTAAGTTCACATTCCCACAAGGCAACTAATATATGGAGCTGAGCAGTAGTAATGCACTTTAGATGGGGCATTCATACTCTCCAATTCATTGTAGTCTATCTGCACAAAGCTTATGCACTTAAACTTTGTCCTCCTGTTCCCTCATTTTTGTTACCTGGTTTGGCCCTGTAAGCATCTGAATTGTGATATCTGTTTTCAAGTATAACCCCAAAGGACTCAACATCATCATTATAAATAATCATTAATTACATTACTATAGGAACTCCTTTAGTTGTTATTGATGCACATAAAAGCATCCTTTGCACTTGAATAAAACGTCCGAGTTGCTTTTTATATTTTTTATTTGCTGCTGTTTATGAATTGTATCACTGTGTGTTTATCTATTCCTAGCAATCCTCTTCCCTTTAATATTTTATTTTTAACCCATTGTAGGCTAGAAAATTAGGCTATAAAGTGCACATGCTTTCAGTAATATGCTTTGGAACATTTATTTTAGCTATTCAGGTTCTTTTGGATTCTTTCCTGGTTCTTGGGTTATGTTCCCAGTTAATCTGCTAAAAGATCTGCTCACCAAGTTGCTGATACAATGTGATATTTTGACACTCACAAAGTTTAAATTAAAAACCTCTTCATAGGAAAGTAGACCATAAAAATCCTAAGTGATTTACCTAGTCTACATATCTATTCTTGACTTCAAAGTTCAACTATACTGAAGTTGTTCTGCGACGAAAGCTTACCTGCATACCAACATCTTGAGTTCCCTTCTTCCATTTTTTCAACCCACGATTCATTCCATGAATGTGCAAAATCAATAAGTAAGACTAGTTGTATGAGGATGAAACAAAAGGCACCTGCCATGCCTACATAAAACCACACTGAAAGGGAAAGAAAGCATACATAAGTGATTGGTTAGTTTGATTTTTATCATTTCCTTTCAAAATCACAGTACACAAAAAGGAAAATAAAATTTTATATGAACATCTTGATTTTGCCAACTGGGGAAACACACACACACACACACCCACAAAAAGACAAACAATTAGAGTTATAGTTCCAGGTGACAATTATTTCAGATTCCTTTATAAAATATCAACATCAAACAACTTAAAAAGGATTTCTTACCAGTTGTAAAAGTTCCTTCTGGAATGAAGAATGCCCCAATAATAATTGCAATTGCTGCAGCAAATTTAAAGAACCAAAATCTAAAACAAAAAGAAATATAATTTTTTATTAATAGACATTCATCAAATAATTTCATATATGAAATCATTTAACTGCATCTTAACAAATAGCTACACTTTATGTGAATGCTCTACTTCTTTCTGAGGATATTATGATCTGGAGTGTAGCCATATTTGTAACTACAAAACAAGGTAATCATCATATTTAGATAATGTAGTTTGGAGAGAGAGTGAAATTAACCATTACCATGAACCCAAGCTTATATTATAGATCTTTCCAATTGGAAAAAACAAAGCAAAAAAAAATCTGATAAGAAAGGCAAGTCAAAATGTGAAAGGAATGGATTAAAGCCCAGACAGCGCTAGAGAAAGCATCAGAGCAAATGGCTGGAAAAGAAAGGGAAATGATAAGACATTTTGGGGACTACTGGACACTGGCTCTGAGCTGACATTGATTCCAGGGGACCCAAAACAACATTGTGGTCCCCCAGTTAAAGTAGGCGCTTATGGAGATCATTGGGTCACTCCACCAGGAAAAAAACCACGACCTGCTGAGTTGCTTGCTGAAGGCAAAGGGAATACACAATGGGTAGCAGAAGGCAGTCATCAATACCAGCTATGACCACATGTCCAGCTGCAGAAACGAGGGCTGTAATTGTTGTGAGTACTTCCTCCTTGTTTTGTCAAAAACATGTTCATGCATGCATATACTTGTACTAAGAAAATATCTTCATTTTATTTCCATTGTCCTTTATCATGTGACATAAGATTTATTGACTTCACATCAGCATTTAAGTATTGTTAACTTTATGTAATTAGTATTTTGGTTGGGGACTGGTGTGTTTTCAGTTGTAAGGTTAGTTGTATGACCTTATTATTGTCTTTATTTGCAGATTATGTATGATATCAGGAGATGTATACGGGTTCAAGTTGACAATGGGTAGACTTCTGATAGTTAATACTGAGTGTCGATTGAATTCAAGGATGCAAAGTACTGACTTGTAATGGTTAATACTGAGCGTCAACTTGATTGGATTGAAGGGTGCAAAGTACTGATGCTGGGTGTGTCTGTGAGGGTGTTGCCAAAGGAGATTAACATTTCAGTCAGTGGGCTGGGAAAGGCAGACCCACCCTTAATCTGGGTGGGCACCATCTAATCAGCTGCCAGCAGGGCTAGAATATAAAGCAGGCAAAAAAAACAAGTGAAAAGACTAGACTGGCCTAGCATCCCAGCCTACATCTTTCTCCCGTGCTGGATGCTCCCCGCCCTTGAACATCAGGCTCCAAGTTCTTCAGTTTTGGGACTAGGACTGGCTCTCCTTGCTCCTCAGCTTGCAGACGGCCTATTGTGGGACCTTGAGATCATGTGAGATAATACTTAATAAACTCCCCTTTATATATATCTATCTATCCTATTAGTTCTGTCCCTCTAGAGAACCCTAACACACTTGATTATCAGAAAAAACAACAATTACATAAACTGCTTTTAAGACCATTTTGAGAAAGATGTATTTCTCACTAATTCATTATGGAAAAATGAGAATGTTAGTTCCATTTCACAGGCTTATTTCACGTAAGTGGGATAATGTATCAAAGTATAAGGTGAACTGTATAAATGAATAGTTTTTATAAACACATGATAAATGCCTCCATCTAAAACTCTAATAATAAAATAATCAATGACCAAAGGAACAAAATAAAGGAAAATCAACCCGTCACATATTTTCTCATTAATATTTATATTCTACTTGTTTATTCCTTTTGTCTTTGGTAGCACATGTAACTAGATAAGCAACAGCAGATATTAAAACAGTCAAATAAGGGTACCAGAAGTAGTGCTCTATATGAAGGAAGATTGATAAAAGAAACCCTGAAGTTTCTTTCTGGGTTGTCCAATACAACCAACCTAGAAAAATCTGCTCTCTGGGTCTAGGGAACTGAGAGTTCTATGTAAGTGGACTGGTCCACCTAAAGTTAACAGTAGAAGGAGAAATAGCTATTCCCTTAGTAGTCACAAATATAATAGAGCCTCTTTTTTAGTATGAAAATATAAAACACTGTGGATCAGAGGTTATTACAGCTATTATTTAATATCCAAAGTCTGACATTCTCCAGTAAAAACAAGATTTTCTTACCCTGTCATTCATGAATAAAGTAATTCTGCAAATTGTATAAGTTTATTTTACCTTAAAGTTTCCTTAGATAAACTGGCAATTATCAAGAAGAGGCTACCCAGGCTTTTATATTGAAGCTTATTTAAAAACTTACCCATTGTGCACTGCAGCTCTAGGATCACTGCTACTCTTCACTTTGATCATTAGTAAAGAGAGAAGAAGATAGAACATAGCCAAACCAAAGCACAAACGATATACAGCTTTATAGCCAACCAAAATGTTACAAGGGACAACACCTTTCTCATTCTCACAAAATCCAGGAATCTAGAAAAACAAGAGTTTATGATCCATCATTTTTTTTCATTAAGTAAAAATAAAAGTTATATGTAATCAAATAGTTTAAGTAAAGGTTTAGAAAACTGGCATTTGCTTTACAATTTATGATGAATATGTACTCAAGATGAGTCTGATACATTTTAATCACATACAGTGGGGAAAAAAGAGTTAAATCCCCATCTGCGCAAATCATAAACGACAATACCAACTCTATGCTGGTTGCTTATTTTGAGTTATAGATTTATCCTACATTTTAAAAACTTGCATTCTACTTGAATAGCATGATAGACTTGTTTTAGTAGTGTAAGTGCTATTTCTGAGACTACTGTTCAGAACTATTAATACATCTATTATTCAAATATATAAGAATAAATTATTTCCTCCCACTCTTTCCAGTCCCAGCACTCTAAAAAAACTGCTTTTCCAGGACACTAGTCATGTACTGGTTTCCAAACCCAAAGGCTACTGCTTAATCACATTCCTTAATCTCATTTTTATATAGACACTATCCCTGTCATTCTTAAAACTTTCTTCCTAGAACCTGTACATTTTCTTTGTTCTTTTCTGTTATCCCTTCCCTCCCAGTTTTCTAGGATCAGAACCAGGTTTTCCTTTCTCCACTAACTCCCTTAAGTAAGAGATTTTGGCAGAGTTCTAGCTCTGCTCACTCTGAATGATCTTCAGCATACGCTGCCATGGTTTCAACATTCAACTTCTATCCTCAAGGCAGTCTCTAGCTCTGATTTCTCTTTTAAATTCCTTCATGTTTTCTACTTACTGCTGTATATTATTATGGACTTCATGTTTGTGTCTACCCAAAATTAAATGCTGAAACCCTAACCCTCAATGGGAGGATAGTGGGAGATGGGGCCTTTATGTGGTAATTAAATCATGAGGGTAGAGCCCTCAGGATGGGATTAATGCCCTTATAAAAACAGATAGAAGAGAGCTGCTGCTTTCTTTCAAAAATGTAAGATGGCCATGTGTAAACCAGGAATAAGACCCTCACCAGAACTTGACCATGGTGGCACCCTGATCTTGGACTTTCAGCCTCCAAAACTGAGAAATAAATTTTTGTTGTCTTAAGCCACCCAGCCTATGATATTCTTGTTATAGCAGCCTGAACTGAGTAAGACATACATATATATATACACATGTACATGATGCAATACCACCAAGTCAACATGTTATAAACTAAATTTATTATATGTTCCCCATCTCCTTCCACAACCTGACTCTCTCTAAAAATTTTCCTTTCTAGGTTAATAGCAATACTTTCCTCCCAGTTTTCTAGGATCAGAACCTGGTTGTTATTTATGATTCCATATCACTGCCAATATTTCAGTGCTAGGCTCAGTCAATTTTACATCCAGAAAATCTTATTTCAGGTCCGCTATTCTCTTCTTGATTATACCACTGCAACAGCTTCCATATTTAACTGCTTGACTTTTATACTTTATTAATTGTAAGATTAATCTTCCTAAAGTATAGATACTTTGCTCGAAAAGCTCTTTTATACTCATTATGCTTTATATTTTTCAATCTCTGTATATGCAAGTTCTAATCATTCTTAGAACATCCTTTTTTCCATGACCCACTGAGATTCTGACACCTGGTTAGAATTATACTTCTTTCTGTGTATTACCACAGTACATTTCCTGTACCACCATCATAGAACTTAACAAACTAATGTATATTATCTTTTTCCTAAAAGATTATGAACTACAACTAGGATTACATACTGTCTTATTCTATATTATTCTGTTTACAATATCCCCGAATCAGTTTTATACATATACATATATACCCTATAGCCTCAGTTAATAAATAAGAAACAAGACTAACCTTATTCAGTTGTTCTTCCATTCCTGGTATCAACATTACACAAGCTACACATACTCCAACAAGCAAGAAAAGTGCATAGATCAATCTAGTTACAGTGGAGTTGTTTCCACTAGGACAGCATCGGCATAGCAAACACGGGGCACTTCCACACAAACATGGTATCTGGGAAAAAGAATATTATTGAAAATATTATTAAGAATCAGTAAATCACTATATCTTAAAATGATACAATGAAAATTGACATTCTATCTGTTAAAAAAGAAAAAAGACTAAAAGTAATTACATCAAGGGACATAAGGTATTTGGTTCATATAAATTATCTATATACCACAAAACTTAGCAACTTCTAAGAAGGAGTAAAGACAAAAAAAACCCTTGGACTCTATGCCAAGTAAAACGGACAAATCAGCTAAAACAAAAAGGGGAAAAAAATCATCAGCAGTAACCAAAGTTTAAAGAGGAAAAGAAATGGAATATTCATGAGTAGCACAGCTGCTAAGCCCACCTCCAGCCCCTGACCTTTAGCCCCCAGATACTAGACTGATGAATACACAAAATTCTGAGGATTCTCAAATACATCCAGGGAGGGAAAAAAAAGTGAATTGATATATTTTCCTTCTTTTGACCTGGCGATAGTGATAATAATGAAAACTACAACTACAGTGAGGCAAAAAGGATAATAATACAACTGGGGCTAGCTTTTCTCCAGTGACCACCACACTAAACTAGCAGTATGCCCCCAAGGGAACAGAATATCTTCCTGTCTAGGAGAGAGGAACACTGGTACAGAGTATTTAACAGTATCTAAGAAAGCCACAGAGTAAATATTCTCATAATATCATAACCTGGGCTGAGATGTCAGACTTCTAGAACGTGGATGAACCAGATCTTCCAGCCCTAGAATTACAGCTCTAGGGGAAAAGGGTCTTAGATATCACAGTAAGGGAATGTTGTAGAAGCTAGACCACTACACCAACCAATATAAGGTAAGAATAAAGCTGCTTTATATTAAACGTCCACTAAACGGAAATACATGTCATGGCAACTATGTAAATATACTTTAGCAAAAATTAAACATAAACATCTCCCCTCAGAAAAAGGAATGAAGAAAATATAAGGCATATGAAGAATTCAGTCTGAAATAAATATAATCCAGTAAGAAAAGGAAATCCCCTACCAGTATTTCATTTGAGCTATAGAAAAATAAAAAATATTTTTTTTTAAAAAAAGGAGACCTCAAAAATGAAGTAAGAACAGAACACAATGGAAAGTGGAAATCAAAGGGCTAAAGAAATGAAAAGGGAAAAAACGGACTTAACTAATAACTATCAAGAAACAAAACAGACATAGGTAAACATAAAATTACTGATGAAAAAAGGCTTGGGATAATTACTGTAAATTCAGATCAAGATGGAGAAACCATGACCAGACTTATCCTCCTGACTTAAACAATGGAAAAAATAAGTTTTTCAGACAATGAACAACAGGCTATGTAAAGCAGCAATTTCTAAGAGAAGACAATGTGAGCCCTATGACTGGCCCTTATTTTATTGATTAATTGATTGATTGAAACAGTCTCCTTCTGTCACCCAGGATGGAGTGCAGTGGTGCGATCTCAGCTCACTGCAACCTTCCCCCACCCACTCCGGGTTCAAGGGATTCCCCTGCCTCAGCCTCCTGGAGTAGCTGGGATTGCAGGCGTGCACCACCACACCCGGCTAATTTTTGTATTTTTTTTTGTAGTTTTAGTAGACAGGGTTTCACCATGTTGGCCAGGCTGGTCTCCTGACCTCAGGTGATCCGCCTACCTCGGCCTCCCAAAGTGCTGGGATTACAGGCGTGGCCCACCGCACCCGGCCAACTGGCCCTTATTTCTGCCTAGGGAGAATGTTCACTGCAGGGAGGGTCTGGGAATTTTACCACTCAGAGGTGAAAAACTTTGTAATCCATGAGGCATTGGGTAAAGATATCAGAAGGCAATTAATGCTGGAGAAAAATCAGCCATCAAACTAAAGGCTGCACTAGTTGCACTTAACGAAACCTAAAGGCAAATAAAAAGATCACACTGTCTCTAAGTAAAATCACCCAAGTCAAAGATAAAAGCCCAAGAATATTTTTTTGAAAATAAAAGTATATCCAGCGCTGATCAAGGAAAAATTTACACTGGAAAGCTAACAAAAAATTAGCAGGCATGCAAAAAACAGAAAAATACAACCTATAATGAGGATCAATCAGTCAATATCAACCTGGAAATGATATAGATAACTGAGTTCATTTATAAATAGGGCACTGTAGTATTATTGTAAGTATATATCACATGCTCAAGGAGGTAGAGGAAAACTTGATAATGTTACGGACAGACATGGAAGATAATTTAAAATTAAGACCCATATCATACTTCTCCAGATGATAAAATAAGCCCCCTAAATATTGACAAGACAGAAGAAAAGATTAATAATGAACCTGAAGACATAAGAAAATAAATGATCCAAAATGAAATTGAGATAAAAATAAGAAAAGGATCAGAACATTGTGAGACAACTTTAAATAGCCTAATATAAGTGAAATTAGAGTCCCTGAAATGAACTTCAATTGGAGAGAAGTGACACAAGGGTGCTTCTGAGGAAGTAATACCCAAAATTTTTCCAAATTTATGAAAACGATAGACTCACAGATCCAGGAAACTCAACAAAGCCCTAGCAAAATAAACATGAAAACCACACCAAGTCACATCATAATCAAATTACTTAAAAAAAGTAATAATCAGAAAAATCTTAAAAGTAGGCAGAAAAATAAAATGAACATTATAAACTGAGGAACAAAGAAATAAATCACACTTCTAGTAAGAAACGTTCAAGCCTAAAATCAGTACCAAAAGAAAAAAATATATAAACATAGAATTTTGTACTCAGTGAAAATATCTTCCAAAAATTAAGGCAAAATAAAGACATTTTCAGGAATAGAAAAGACAAAATAATCCAAACAAGCAGAATTAAACTACCAGAAATGTTGAAGGAAATCCTCCAAGAAAGAAAATTATACCAGAGAGAAATTTGGATTTGCATACAAAGGAATGAAGAATAGAAATATTAAAGAGATATATTCTTCTTATTTAAAAAAATGGGCCAGAATTACAGAGACTAAATCCAAAGACATCATAAGAAAATAATAGACCGATATCCCTCATAAACATACACAAAAAAATTCTTAATGATATTTTAGCCATTCAAAAACAGCAATATGAAAGTATATAAAAAGGATAATATATTGTCACCAGGTAGAGTTTAGCCTGGAAAAGCAAGGCTGGTTCCACTTTTAAAAATCAACCAATGACATCTACTGTATAAACAGACTAAAGAAAAAACAAGGTCATCTCAATAGACACAGAAAAACCATTTGACAAAATTCAATACCTATTCATGATATAAACTGTTAGCAAAGAATAGAAGATAACATCCTTAACTTGATAAACGGCATTTACAAATACCTATAGCTCCCACCCATAATTAATGATGAAAGTCTGAATGCTTTCCCTGTAAGACATCAAACAAGGCAAAATACCTCTCTCACCATTTGAATTCAACTTCACACTGGAGGTCCCAGCCAATACAATGAGGCAAGAAAGAAAATAAAACATAAAAATTGGAATGGAAGACATGAAACTGCCCTCTTCACATATAACACAACTGTCTATATAGAAAATCCCAAAGAGGGCCATACACCATGGCTCACACCTGTAATCCCAGCAATTTGGGAAGCTGAGGCAGGAGGACCATTTGAGCCTAGGAGTTCAAGGATATAGTAAGCTATGATAGCGCCACTGCACTCGAGTCTGGATGACAACAAAACAAAACAAATAAAAACAACAAAAATACCCCACAAAGAACCTACAAAAATGCAACTAGAACTAACTCATCAGTTTAATAAGGTCACATGATAAAAAGTCAATATACACAATCATGTTTCTATGTATTAGGAACAACTGAAAACAAAAAGAAAATAGTTATAAATCTAACAAAACATAGACAAGATCTCAAATAATGAAAACTACAAAACATTGATGAAAGAAATCAAAGACCTAAATGAATGGCAAAATATACAGAGTTCATAGATTGGAAGACAATTATTTTCAAGATATCAGGTCTTTCCAAACTTATCTATAGATTCAGCCCAATTCCAATCACAATCCCAACATCAGATTTACAGAAATAAACTAGCTGAACAGGCAAAAACACCAGAATAGCTCAAACAAGTCTGAAAAAAGAGCAAAGTTAAAAGACACACTACCTGATTTCAAGACTAGCATTAAAGTGACAGTAATTAAAACAGAGTGATATAGGGAAAAGGGTGGACACACTAAGTAGAACACAATAAAGTTCAGAAATAGATTCATGCAAATATAATCAAAGGATTTTTGACAAAGATACCAAAGCAATTCACTACGGAAAGGATAATCTTTTTAACAGATGTTGCTGAAATAACTGGATATTCATACATTTTTTAGAAAGTTAACCTTAAGCCATAATCAAACCATATATGAGAATTAAGAGTTCCTAGATACCATATAAAAAACAGGACTCACAAAAGAAAAACAAATGAATTGGGCTTCATCAAAATTAAGAACTTTTGCTCTTTGAAACACACTGCTGAGAATGAAAAAGCAAACCATAAACTTGAAAATACTTGCAAGTCAGGTACATGATAAATCATCGGCATCCAGAATATAAAACGAACTCTAAAAACTCAGTGATAAGAAAACAAACAACTCAATTAAAAATGGGCAAAATATTTAAACAGATACTTTAATAAAAGGCATATAGACAGCAAATAAGCAACGAAAAAGTGCTCAATATCATTATTAGGGAAATGTACATTAAAATCAGAGATACTACTGCATGCATATTAGAACGGCTAAAATGAAATAAACTGATGATACCAACTACTGACAAGAATGCAGAGCAACTAGAACTCTCTTACTTTGGTGGCGGGAATGAAAAATGGTACAACCATTTTGGAAACCAGTTTGACTGTTTCTTATTTTTAAATCAAACATGCACTTACTGTATGAATAAGCAAATCCACATTCAGATAATTATTCAAGTGAAATAAGAACTTATAATTACACAAAAAAACCTTGATGGGAATGCTTATAGCTACTTTATTTGTAATCATCAAAACCTGGAAAGGCTCCTCAAATGGTGAATGGATAAATTGTGGTACATCCAAACAAAAACAATACTCAACAATAAAAACATATGGTGAATGAAACTCATTATGTGCTAAGTAAAAGAAGCCAGACTCAAAGACTATATATTGTAGGATTCCATTAATATGACACTCTAAAAAGGCAAAATCCTAAAGACAGAAAATAGGGGTTGCCAAGGACAGGACAGTGCAATGTTTTAGGATGATCAATGTTCCAAAATGGTTACACGACTAGAGATGCATTTGTCAAAACTCATGGAACTGTATATTACAAAGAGTAAATTCTACTGTATGTAAATTATACCTTAACTAAAAAAAGTCCTTAAAATAGAGAATCCTCTAAATAAATGAATTAAAGGATATTCACAGATCTAATATAAGAAAAATTTCTTAGATGGAAAAATAATCTGTGCATCAAAAGAGCACACTACTTTTTGAGAAGGGGAAAAAAAGTGATAAAAGATTTAAACTCAGACTTATCTGGTTATTTAATTTTTAAGATAAACAAAAACTCTTCAGCTACTCAGGCAGAGGAAACAAACCGCCTATGCATGTGCAGAGTTGTTTTGGGATGGTGTGGAAACCAGGCTGATATAAGACAGAATACGAAAGAGAAATAACTACAAAGTTCTGAAGGAAATTCGTATACTATATTATACCAGTCCAAAATGTCTCTCAAGAATTTAGCAGGCACTTTCAAAAACCAAAGAACTTAGGGATTCCGGCACCAATAAATCCTTTTTGAAAAATCTACTGATGACAAAATGTGGTCAATTAGGAGATGACATTAAAATAAAAAATTAGAGCAAAGCAATGGTAAGCCAAGGACTGGTAGAGAGCTTTGCATCCACTTAAGTTTACAGCACTGGTTCTCAAACTGTAACAACTACCAGAATTACCTGGAGGGCTTATTAAAACATAGAATGCCCCCAGTCAATGTTTCTAGGGTATAAGATAATGGCAACATAAAAATAATAGTACAAAGTGCTTCTAGTTAAAGATGACAGACTGAATATATTAATTTACCTATGTTCACTCTAGAAATCCCAGTAAAATAAAAAATAAAGGTTTGGGTTTTTTTTCTTTAAAAAAGAAAGAATAAAATGTAAAAGTCAAAAAGAACTAGATCTTTTGTTCTAGTTCTTTTGTTTTGTTCTTCCCAGAACAAATCTAGGAAGTAGAAACTACAAAGTAGTAACAGCCTTAACAGAGAAAGCTGAATTCTAAGTTATCAAAGGAAAAAGTTAACGAGCAACACAATTCATTTGGCAGAATCCCCAAATAGTTCAGGAACTGGTGGCACCAGGAGTCTCTGTAAGTGATACTAAAGGTAGAGTAAAAATAGATGATTGGTTGAATGTCTTTCCAAAGATCAGTTAAGACTCCCAGATTTCATTCCATTTCTTGTACTAGTCAACTGAAAAGAATAAAACATGAGGTTTGACAGGGAAACACCAAGTACCAAGTAGAGTTGACAGAAGGGGTTCCATATTAAAAACATAAAATTAAGTCAAATTTTATGTACTGAATGTGAAGAACCTCATCATTCTTTCCCTCACTTGCCTTCCAGAATGCAGGTATATTCCCCAGGTTGGAGACTGGAAGTGTACCCTGGATCTATCAATAGCCCTAGATAAATATCTGCATTAGGCTTCCACAATAAACTGTTTCAGCCAGATCACTTCACGGTAGTCACAGCTGACAAGTCCTACACGAAGCTCTTGAGTGTCCTACTCCTAAATACGAACAAATAGCTACTGACCACTGAATACTCCGGAAAACACTAAGATCAATGAAAGTGGGAGGAGTGGATAGGAGAAACTTGAAAAGAAATTATAGGCAGACATAAAAGCATAAAAAATTTAGTATTTTTAATATACTTACAGAGTATATTAATAAATTATATAGTACAGGGTATATCATAAAGATAAAAATAAAGATTTTTTTAAAAAGGGAGAAAGCTTGCTTCCATGAAACAAACACAGGATGCTATAAAAATGGAACAGAGGCCAGGAACGGTGGCTCACACCTGTAATCCCAGCACTTTGGGAGGCTGAGGCTGGCAGATCACTTGAGGTCAGGAGTTCAAGACCAGCCTGGCCAACATGGTGAAACAGTCTCTACTAAAAATACAAAAATTACCCAGGGATGGAGTTGTGCGCCTATAGTCCCAGCTACTCAGAAGGCTGAGGCATTTGAACTTGGGAGGCGGAATTGCTCGAACTTGGGAGGCGGAAGTTTCAGTGAGCCGAGATCATGCCACTGTGCTCCATCCCAGGCAACAAAGCAAGACTAGGTGAAACATAGAACAAAACAGACTCTTGGTAATTAAAAATGTTACAGCAGAGGTTTTTGTTGTTGTTTGTTTTTTGAGACAGAGTCTCACTCTGTTGCCCAGGCTGGAGTGCAGCCTTTACTAGAGTGCAGTGGCATGATTACAGCTCACTGAAGCCTCAACCTCCCTGGGTTTAGGTGATCCCCCCCACCTCAGCCGCTACAGAAGCTGGGATCACAGATATGCTGGGTGTAGCTGGGACCACAAGCATGCACCACCACGCCTGGGTAATTTTTTTGTATTTTTTGTATAGACAGTGTTTTGCCATGTTGCCAAGGCTGGTCTCCAACTCCTGAGCTCAAGTGATCTGCCTACCTTGGCCTCCCAAAGTGTTAAGATTATAGGTGTGAGCACACTGCCCCTATAGCAGAGGTTTAAAAATTCAACAGAAGCCCAATCAGTCAATAAAAAAATTTAAAAAATAAAATTCAACGGAAGTTCTGAAAACAATCAAGGATATTTCTCAGAAACCCGTGCAAAAAGCCAATGAGATGGAAAGCAGAAAGGAAGAAAACTAGAGTTTCAGTCCAGGAAGCATATTATGTGAATAACAGAAAGACAATGTAGAAAATACAGGTGAGAAAATTAAAGAATTCAAGAAATGTAACTAACTGGTGGAGAAGGGAAGGATGGAAAGGTCATACAGAAAAAGTTTCTAAAATGACTTCAGAATACCCAGCAGCAAGACTACAAGTCTACAAAGGAGCATCAAAATTCTGAGGGAAAATGACTTCCAATCTAGACTTCTATGACCAAAGCGTACCTCCTATGTGCTTCTGTCAAGGAGCATTATACCAAAACACGGTCGTCAACCAAATGAATACAAGCAATGAAGAAAAAAAGGGTTTCAACCTAAGAGAGAGGAAATGTACATCCTCATTAGAGGATAAAGTGAGATCCAGGATGAAAACAGTTGACTATAGACTAGAGCAGGTCAGAAGATTCTGGGAGAGATAACCTCCAAGGTTCCATCAATCATGCCATGTATCTGAACTTACTCAGAGATGCATACAGCTGGGGAAAAGTCTGAGGTTAAATAATTTAAATACACTGAAAATAGGCTGGGCGCGGTGGCTCACACCTATAATCCCAGCACTTCGGGAGGCCAAGGCAGGTGGATCACTTGAGGCTAGGAGTTCTGAGACCAGCCTGGCCAACATGGCAAAACCCCATCTCTACTAAAAATATAAAAATTAGCTGGGTGTGGTGGCACATGCCTGTAATCCCAGCTACTCAGGAGGCTGAGGCAAGCGAATCACTTGAACCCAGAAGGCCGAAGTCGCAGTGAACTGAGATCACGCCACTGCACTCCAGCCTGGGCAATGCAGTGAGATTCTGTCAAAAAAAGAAAAGAAAGCAAACCAATGAACAAAAAATGTTGTGCATGAAAGGAAAAATCATTGTATATTTATTACAAGGCTGACCTATGAAGAGCATTACACAAATAAAGAACTAACATGTAAGTGCTTGCTACAGCTTTACATATATAAACTTATTTAAATAGTCACAATAATGTTCATTTACCAAAATTATTTAGTATTATGGAAAGCTATGGGGACATCAATGTGTGTGTGTGATTTTGGTGGGGGTAGGGATGAGGGCCAGTTGAAATCAAGGGATGACTGCTAAATCTCCGTCTTCCATAGTTAGAAGACAATGTCTAAAACAAATAAACAAAATCAAGAATACACTATATGTATGTTAATTAGAAATACGGCAATAAATACCAAAAGAAATATTGTCTCCAAAGGGTGGAAATGGGAGTGGTATACTATTTTTCTTAAGCACACAGAGAAGTATGTACATACAGAATTATGAATTTAAAAATTTAAAAATGATACAATTAATTAAACCTGGGAACTAGGGGAATGGGTGAATACTGATTTGTTCCACCTTTCAGAGAAGTGAATCTAAAATTAAAATGTCCTTAAAAAGTTACTCCAATTTCAATGTTTTATATAATGTTTTTCTTAAACTTAAACCAGACTTTCTTAACCATGTTGTTATTGCTATTTTGGGCTGAATAATTATTTGTTGTTGGGGGCTATCCTATACATTGTCGATTTAGCAGCATCCCTGTCCTCTACCAACTAACTAGATGCTAGTGGCACTCCTCACCCCAGGTTGTGACAATGAAAAATGTCTGCAGATATTGCCAAATGCCCACTGGGGAGCAAAACTGTGTCCAGTTGAAAATCACTGCTATGGAAACACCTCCTTAGAAAAATCTTTTTAAGAAACTCTCCTGACAAATGTTAACATTTAAGAATTACTTTATTTTTTTTGTTAAATTCAAGAAAAATTAAATTCAATGCTTTGCTTAAAAATATGTTTAAGATGCTGCCATTCCTAAGAATATATTTTTGTCTATTCATCCACCCATGTATATACAAATACACAATGCACCCATGCATTGAGAGAGAAGGAAGATTTTGGGGGGACATTTTTATTTAATTTCTACTCTGCATTGCTTGACCATTCATAGCAACTATAAATCATTTCTATAAAACAAGTCACTGTATTAACAAAAATTTAGGAGGTTGGCAAAAAATACGCACTCAGTAATCACTAGTTCTTAACGACTTAACTACACTAAATATCTTGATAGGTATTGTATATAAGGTTCACCCATTCAAAAAAAAAATCAATTCTGTCTACTCACTAATACCAGTGTTGAGACTGGGATGGGGAAAAGCATGTAAGTAGGTATTAGTGATTGGTAATGTTATAGTTATAGGATTAGTTGGTATGATGTTTATAATGTTTAAAGTAATTAACAATCAAAAAAAGAGACAACCATGCATGAATAAAAAATTATACTGCCATGAACCAACGATTATGATCAATCTAATTCTAGGTCTCTTAGCAGCAAACAAAAAGTGAACAATTTAACACTCCAATTTCTGCTCAGTGGTATTACACATAATTTGTCTCTTTATAGTTCAGACATTTTCTACAATTATTTTATAAATAAGGAAAAAACTTTTACTAAATTTGATTAAGCCTGCAGAAACTTGTACTAATTAAGAATGAGGTTGGTTTGTTTTTAATTCTGGCTTACCTGATCTAATTTAATGATTTGAATGTTACTTTTTTTTTTGTTCTGTTTTTTGTTTTGTTTTTTTTTTTGAGACAGAGTCTCACTCTGTTGCCCAGGCTGGAGTGCAGTGGCGCCATCTTGGCTCACTGCAGCCTCCGCCTCCTGGGTTTAAGAGATTCTCCTGCCTCAGCCACCCGAGTGGGATTACAGGTGTGCGCCACCACATCCGGCTAATTTTTGTTTTTTTGTTTTGTTTTGTTTTGTTTTCTGAGACGGAGTCCTGCTCTGTTGCCCAGGCTGGAGTGCAGTGGCATGATCTCAGCTCACTGCAACCTCCGTCTCCCAGTTCAAGCAATTCTCCTGCCTCAGCCTCCCGAGTAGCTGGGACTACAGGCATGTGCCACCATACCCAGCTATTTTTTTTGTATTTTTAGTAGAGACGGGGTTTCACCATATTGACCAGGCGGTCTCCCACTCCTGACATCAAGTGATCCATCCACCTCATCCTCCCAAGTGCTGGGATTACAGGCGTGAGCCACTGCGGCAGGCTCTGAGTGTTACTTTTGAAAAGCTGAATAAATTTTAATTTCATCAAAACCTCTAAGTAAATGAGCACATTAAGTGTTAAGAATGTGGAAGAGATGGTCCCCTTCAATGACTATTGGCCTGCAGTAAAATCAAACAATTAATGAATAGAGACAGAGGCACAAGGAAGAAAAGGGAAAAAGATTACTGAAACCGCAAACAATAAAATAAATTCCAAACTGGGCACGGTAGCACCTGCCTGTAGTACCAGCTACCTGGGAGGCTGAGGTTACACTTAAGCTCAGCAGTTCCAGGCTGCAGTTCACTACCACCATCCCCTGCACTTCAGCCCAGCCAATACACTTAGACCCCCATCTCTAAAAAACTGCCTCACTGCTGCTACCTTTTTAATGTACTTCGCTATTAACACAGAAACTAAAAGGCAGGGTCAATTTTATCACGGACATTCTTCTAATCAATAAAGGTGGCGATCTATGTTGTAAAAGGGAAAACATGTATCTCATCTTTTAAATCTCTATTATATACAAAAAACTACAGCACGCCCACTTCATAACTGGACAAGATACGACATTACAAATTAAATTGCATAACATCTTCCAATAAAAAACCGATGAAAACAATCTTATATGATAATCAATTATCAGTTTTCAAAACTGTTTATCACACTAAATATGCCTCTTTTGTATAAAAGTCAATAATTAAACTCTCTAATATCTTGAGATAAAATATTCCAGGCTTCCGTGCAAGAAGAAATACCATATAATCAAAAGAACAGACTGGCTGGAGTAACAATCTCCACATTATTATTTGATTAAAATTCAACATTTTTAGTTCAAGACATATCAAAACCTTTAAGAGTATATATAACGGAATCATTTGGGAAGTCAGAAAAGCAATTGTTAGAAACAGAATTAACAAATTCCAGACTAAAGAAAAGTGATTTGAGTCCAAATACCTCGCCTAAAATTACAAATATCTTTATTAACTGCACTGCCAATGTTTTGCCTACTATTTTGGAGGGGGCAGAGATTATCTTAAATAAACTGAAATTTGTGCCACACGGACCAAAGTCTTGCCACTATACTGAAAATAGTTTTACTCTAACAACTCTTTAATGAAAATGCAATGTACAGCTGATTAAGCATGAAATTTCAGATGACACACGCATGTTTTGTGCCTAAAGACAAAATTGTCATTAGGCACAAGGCATGCGTGTGTCATCTGAAATTTCAATTTTAAGTTGAAATTTGAAATTGACACTTCAAACAGTTACGGCAGAGCTATGACTATTTGTTTCAAAAACAATATTACTACATTAACATTACTGCCAGGCGGTTCCAAATGACGACAGGCACTTTTTAATCATAATCTGCGCCACTGAACAAAGAGGGCGACATGAATCCAGGAACGACAGTGCGGCAGTCTGAGGTCGCCAGGAAAGAGATGACAACAGAGTGGGTACCCCACCAAAGGAAAGGGGCAAAGACCTTTGTAGAGATGGCCTGCGCAGATACAAACAAAACCACGAAAAGGGACCTGAAAGAATGGGAGACAGCGTTCACGAAGCAGGGGTGGGGGAGGGGCCCTATTCTAGTTCTCTTCCTCAATTTGGGTCATCTTCCCATCGCCACTAAACCTTACGGCCAGTGATCAGTTCTTCGCAAGACCCAAAGCTCTGAAGCTGAGTCTGAGTGACGAGAGGAGACGGGAAGAAAACGGGGACAGAGAGGGCACTCCCTGTTGGGTGGGGCACCACATTCCCGCCGGGCTCACCCAGCCCCGGCTCGGATCGCCTTCTCTTTGGTCTCTCACACTAGCACCCCAGAGGCCGCAAAAAGCACCTTACCCAGCTCGCCATGGAGCACAGCCCCAGGACGCTCCCCATCTCCACAACGTCACAAGAGCAGCGGATACAGACAAGATGGAGACAGCGTCTTTCTCGCCTTTCCGAGATTATTTACTATCTGCGAGACACTTCCGGACGCACAGCGCAACCCGCCCCTCAGCCTCGCGTCACTTCCTTCCAGGCCTGGGTGGGATAAAACACGGAGCGCGCAGCGCTGAGATTGCGCATGCGCGTCACTAGACGACACTGCTGTCTTCTCTCGTGGAGAATTTCTCAAGGACTGCTGGCTGGTAACTTAACGGCTAATGTGGATCTGACCGTAGTTTGCCAAATTAAGAAAACGGTGTGAGCAAAACCCACCTTTACCTACCATTCACTTGCATTTGGGCATTAGTAGAGAACAGAGCTGAGGTGGTGGCTGACGTTTTGCCTTCCTTCATCTGAGGAACCTCTGCTTTTTAGGGGATTGCTTCCTCTTTCTCAGTCTTTGTCCGTCCTAACTCCACTTATTTCCCATTTTTCCCACGTTTGCATCCTGTTTTGCTCTTGCGTTTGCAACGTATTCCTGCAGCCCGCTGCCCGGAACAAGTTTTATTGGGATATTTATATTCATCTGTGTGCTTCAGTTTCTCTGTATCATTTCTATTTGCTATTGACTTATATTTTAATTTCTTGTGCTATTAAGATGTTACAAGAAATTTGCACGTTAAAATTATTTTTAATTAGTTAGATAAGACTTATTATCAAACTCAAACACTGATTTCGAATGTCATGAGCTGTTGAGGCATGTGGAACCCTTGCATATTAGGTGATGATGCACATCTGCAGGGAATGCATTCCTATAAAAGTTCCAGTTATTTTTTTAGAGTTATTTGTTCTTGAAAATATTCTGGGAAACAGCTCAAACTTGAAATAGTCATTCCCATAACTAATAATAAGAAAGTGTTGTAAAATCTACAAAAATTGCATGGGTCGAGGTGGGGTAAACACCTAAGAATCTGGAAGAATGTCGGAATCCCTACTCCTAGTTATTGTAACCACTAAGGGACAATCTTGATTTATTCTTCTTTGCCTTATCTGTGGTTTTGTAGACCACTCTTAAAGCAAAGTATTATAATAGAGCATCCATTAGGTTTAAAGAATTGTGGAAATGCCTGTAATCCCAGAACTTTGGGAGGCTGAGGCAGGCGGGTCACAAGGTCAGTAGTTCAAGACCAGCCTGGCCAGCATGGTGAAACCCCATCTCTACTAAAAATACAAAAAATTAGCCGGGCATGGTGGCACGCGCATGTAATCCCAGCTACTCGGGAGGCGAGGCAGGAGAACTGCTTGAACCCGGGAGGCAGAGGTTGCAGTGAGCCGAGATTGGGCCACTGCACTCCAGCCTGGGCTGCAGAGCGAGACTCCATCTCAAAAAAAAAAAGAATAGTGGAAATGGAAATTACAAACCTAACAATATTTTTAATTATGCTAAACTTAATACGTTATTTATGGGAGAAGAGAATCCTAGTATCTCAAGTCCTTAAACTTTTCAAAGTACCAGAGAAGGAGACAAAAAACACTTATATGTGAGTAACTTTAAGGTCGTAAAGAATATTAGCCAGATGGAGAATGGGTCTCTTAAAATTTAAATTTGCACAGATTCTTGTCTCTTGCTACATTTAAGAGGGTTTCTGAGATATTCATAAGTTCTTGCACTATTCAATAGAGTTTTTTCACCTGAGATATTCAGAGTTAAATACAAAAGTCATATTAATCTTTCTGGAATGTAACACTTGGCCTTGAAATACATTAAAAAAAATTTACTTTTATTTAACCTGTAGGCTATGTGGAGTGGAATTTGCTCACTTAAGTTATTATATATACAACATTAATTGGACACGACAGTATATAAATTATAGACTATTTTATTCGTTAGAAGAGTCTTCGACACCAGTCTCATTTTTCTCTTTGCCAACTATGAAAGAAAATTGAAACGATGACTTTTTCAAATTTCAACCCAAACACAGCTCAAAGCATAGTTTTCTCAATATATACCAGCTATTAGTAGGAGCACCCATTTCTCCAGGTGACTTCCTGTAGCACACATATAACTTACAATGCCAAAATACAAATCAGTCTAAGTAAGTACATTAGTAAAAAACATTCTATCTAGCCGAGCATGGTGGCTCACACCCATTATCTTAGCACGTTAGGTGGCTGAGGAGGGCAGATCACCTGAGGTCAGGAGTTCCAGACCAGCCTGGCCAACATGGCGAAAACCTGTCTCTACTAAAAATACAAAAATTAGCAGGGCATGGTGGCACACCTCTGTAATCCCAGCTACTCAGGAGGCTGAGGCTGGAGAATTGCTTGAACCCAGGAGGCAGAGGTTGCAGTGAGCTGAGATCGTGCCACTGCACTCCGGCCTAGGTGATAAGAGCAAAACTCTGTCTCAAAACAAACAAACAAACAAAAAAGCCATGCTATCTAATAACTCAGTTCTCTGACTTGATTAAGGGCTAGTATGCCAAAAAACAAAAAAATTGGAATATTGATTTTTTTGAGAATGTTACTAAGTAGCCATGCTGGAAAAAGTTTTCAGATAAGCTTGGATGGTACTGCCTGTTACATTCTTCTCTTGTGACTGATGTTGCATATTAGCATGTTCAATTCCTTCACTCCTAATGTTTTCTAAACTTGACCTTAAAAAATCTTTTTTTCTTATGAAATGTATTAATATGCACTGTAAGTGTTCCATGAAATATAGTTTAAGAAATACTGATGGAGGGAAGGATGGACTTCATAGCCTTCCGGCAGCCCTCCTAGAATATCTTTTCTCATAATTAAACTTTTGATCCATATGTGGCATCAGAGAGCTGAAGGTTATGTTTGTTGTCAAGAATCAGAGCATGAATGCTCTGTATTGTCAATTAAGGACAAGACATAGACTTTAACATTCAAATAAATGGTATGTAAAGTTAATAGTCTCTTAGGGAAATTCAGGAGAAAGACCAAAATACTTGTCAGAATAGACATGCACAGAAATGGGCTGGGAGATCTGTGGAATACTATAGACAGGCTTAAGGTTTTCCTTAGAAGATAGTCCAGGTTCATTCTCACATATAGGTAAATGAATTCTCCCAGATAAACTGTAGTTGTGACTATTGTACCCTGAGAAAAATGTAAAGCAGGATTATGAAGCTTATCCTAGTCATAGTAAAAATTTCAATAATGGATTCACAAAAATCAATATTAACCAATGTAATTTCAGAATGATTTAGGTACAAAATTTAGGTTTACGTAAGTCACTCTCAAATATAGATTTGTCAGTTATCAGTCATTTTGGTTTGTTGTTGTTCTTGTTATTGTTTTGAGACGTAGGCTTGCTCTATTGCCCAGGCTGGAGTTCAGTGGCCTGATCTCGGCTCACTGCAACCTCCACCTCCCAAATTCCAGCGATTCTCCTGCAACCGCTGCCTGGAGTACAGTGGCCTGACCTCAGCTCACTGCAACCTCAGCCTCCTGAGGAGCTGGGATTACAGGCGCGTGCCAAAACGCCTGGCCCATTCAATTTTTGAGAGAATACTAAAAATAATAATTTTATTTTCAGAAACCACATCTTCAGCATAAAGGAAAATAAATGTCTGTAACCCTTCGCCACCTCTTGTAATTCCTGTTGAAATCCATAAGGTTATGCTGGGTGCAGTGACTCACATCTTATTTCCAACACTCCAGAGACTGAGGCAGGAGGATAGCTTGATCACAGGAGTTAGAGACCAACCTAGGCAACATAGTGAGACTTCATCTCTATAAAAGTAAAAATAGGCCGGGTGTGGTGGCTCACGCCTGTAATCCCAGCACTTTGGGAGCCCAAGGTGGGGTGGATCACCTGAGGTCAGGAGTTTGAGACCAGCCTGGCCAACATGGTGAAACCCTGTCTCTACTAAAAATACAAAAATTAGCTGGGTGTGGTGGCATGCGCCTGTAGTCCCAGCTACTGAAGAGGCCGAGGCAGGAGAATTGCTCGAACCTGGGAGGCAGAGGTTGCAGTGAGCCGAGATCACGCCACTGCACTCCAGCCTGGGTGACAGAGTGAGACTCTGTCTCAAAAAAAAAACAAGTAAAAATAAATAATCAATCCATAAGGATATGGTTTAGAATCATGTATATCACATTAAAAATTCCCAGTGTAACCTAGAATCAGTGTGTCTCCATCAAGGTTGACTAAAATTAGACTCATCTTTGGTCCCATAATCCTTCTTGCCTTTACACAAATCTCTGTATAAACTTTAATTTTTATCCTAATAAATGATCTATATCTCTGAAATATTGTGAGAGTGGAACAGATTTTAAGGAAAATAATCAGGTCATATTTTTCTGGAAATTAGAAATTATACTGCTTAGTTCTCTTGTCCTTAGTACATCAACACTAAATATAATGACGACTGAAACATCTTGGCCCCCCCACAGTAGTTAAAGGATGAATAAAATTTGTGCATAGTTTGTTATATAATCCAAGGGGAGCAAAAATATAAAAAGTATTTTATGGCTTTTATCCTAAATTAGTTATATCTTAAATGTAAACATGTTTAAGTATTTCACAGATATTCTGAAAGGATAAGCCAAAAATAGATTAGGACACAGTAACCCATAGGGGTCAGTATAAACTTAGAATTGGAAGAGACCATATTCTGATTAAAGACATGCTTTTATCTGTTAAGACAGACATTGATAGTTTTGGAAAATAATTCAAAACTAAGATATAGTGTCAAATGTACAAAAACTCTCTTCAATTATGGTCTTAATGTTAAAACAGCAAATGAACAATATTCTTTCCACACAGATTTTCTTATTTTGCTGAAATCTAAGCCTGTAATTCCATAACAAGCAGATATGTTTATACCAGTGAAATAGATGTCTACAAAAATATGTTTATTTCAGGCAGAACATACATAAATTCAGGAAAAAAGGAAATATTCACTGCATAAATAATGAAGTGGATAGTAAATTCAAATATGTGTCTAATATTTAATGTACTATTTTATAATCATTGAGAAGGGAGTGACTTCTTGAAAAAGTGTAAATGGCATTTCTAAAACATTTCACTTTTCAAGGGCAGATGTATTGACCTTGATAAAATATAATGAAATTATATACTGAAGAAATTCTTCACATTCATTCACCCAAAACGTTATTTATTTGTGCTACAGAAAGGAATCAACTAGTTTGATTTGGCACTCATCAGATTTTTGAATTCTTATTAAACATGTTATTAAGGCAACGTCTAAATCAGCACCTTCCAATAGAAATGAAATGTGAATCACATTTGTAATTTAAAATTTTTTGTAGATGTATTAAAAGAAATGGATGAAATTAATTTTAAAGATGCATTTAATTGAACTCTATATCCAAAATATTTCAATGACATTAATATAAAAATTCTTAATAGAATGTTTTACATTATTTTTCATATAAGTCTTCAGAATCTGGTTGTGTTATATAATTAAGAGCACATCTCCATTTGGACCAGCATATTTCAAATGTCCAGTAGTCCCTATATTGGACAATGCAGGTCTGTAAGCTGAAGGAGAAAGTCGAGGCAATTATCCAGGTGATACAAGCTAAACAAGGAAGCAGTCATATTTTTCTTTGTATAAGTTATTTAGATATTTCAGATAAAGTGGTTTTAAGCCTGTGCATTTGCTTTAGGTATTGAACCTAAATTGATTTCTTATATAAAAATCAGATATGAGAGATTTGTAAGAAGGATAAATGTTATATTCTGATAATCATTTAGGCTATCAAAGTACTATACTATATGATACTCTATGAAATTTGCCAGATTTGACTTTATTTTCCAGTAATCCATATATTCCATTATGTTATTTTAGCCAATTTATCTTGATTTCTTTTTTATTCACCTGAATTTCTATGGCCTTAGCTGCTTTCTTTCCTCCAGAATTAATTGTAAGAATAGAATGATATCCAGAGGCCCTGACATTTTAAATGGCCTGATCTCAAGCGACTTCAGACAGTGATTTTTTATTCTTACCCAATTCTCTACACCTCACTCCACTGACTGTATTGTCCATTATTGCGTAAAACACTTTGGCAAATTGATACCTAAAGCTCTTTCTACTGAGTGATTAAGAACTTTGGGTACTTTTTCCTCACAGTTTTTACCCTGTTGAAGATTTGCTTTAACTTCAAAAGCGATGACAAGAAAGTATGGACACCCCTTCAGGACCAACCTGATAAGTCACTGGTAAGGTCTTAATTTCTCCATAAAGCTTCCTAATATTTTCTAGTATTAAGGTCTTCATATCCCGTAACCCGCTTTGCATCACCTGCAGAAATCCTAGGCTTAGCTGTTTGGTAGCATCTGGCTGTGTCATTTGTTCTATTATTTTTCGCAGGCTCTCATCTAGAGTCCTGTTATAGTGAGGGCTGGCTTCCACTAGTTTCCATTATTGCTTATGGGTCTGTCCCTTTTCTCCAGAAAAGTCCTATCTTTTTAAAGATGTAATGTCAGATGAAGCTTATGAACCAACCACAGGCCATTTTTTTAATCGACATCTCCTGAAGGAAATTTTCTGCCTTAGCTGGCCTGACTTACTTGTATTTTGTGGCAGAATCCACTCTTTCTAGGAATCATCCAGTTTTTAAAATCATCTCAGTGGTTGTAGAGCTGAGAGCAGAATTCTCTCTACCTATTTTCTCTGCCATGGAGAAAGCATTCCCAGCATCATTTATACAAATGCTATGCACATTTCCACTTCCCAGCAATACTCATGCAGCAATTTAGATGCCATGGGAGGGTACTCCATAGTTCAGTTCTATGGTATGCTTTGATACGGGCATGGCTGGACACTGCACATTGTTCAGCAATTCCAAATGGTAGTCTTTAGTAAGAGAAAAAACATAATTAGAGTCACTTAACATATTATGTGGTGGCGGGGGGTGGGGAAATATGCTTTAAGAAGTAGCTTTCACATAGAAATGGAGTCCCAAATAGTGAACTTTTCCCATTGGATATTTATATGAATACAACCATGGATTAAATGCCAATAGGAGAAAGTGTTTTAGAGACGTGCTTAAAATCTGGAGAAAGAAAACAAAAAACAAAAAAAAAACTCCTGCAGCCAGCTCAGTGTCTGCCCAAACAGCCACCCAGTTTTGTGCTTGAAACCCAGGGCTCTGGTGGCGTAGGCACTGGAGGGAATCTCCTGGTCAGTGGGTTGCGAAGACCATGGGAAAAGCATAGTATCTGGGCTAGAATGCACCATTCTTCATGGCACAGTCCCTCACGGCTTCCCTTGGCTATCAGAGGGAGTTCCTCGACCCCTTGCACTTCCCGGGTGAGGTGATGCCCCACCCTGCTTCTGCTTGCCCTTCGTGGCTGCACCCACTGTCTAATCAGTCCCGATGAGATGAGCTGGGTACCTCAGTTGGAAATGGAGAAATCACCCACCTTCTACATTGAACTTGCTGAATGCTGCAGAGAGCTGTTCCTATTGGGCCATCTTGACTAATTGCAAGAATATTTTTAAGAGCCTTTCCAGGGCTTCTTGCTTTCTCTAGGCAGACTCTCAGAAGCTCTGTCCCAGACATATTAAAGCAGTAATCAGCAACTTAATGTCTTAATCCTGCCCTGAGAAAGGTACTTCATACTTTATAGAGTTTTGAGGCACTAAGAATCAACAAAGGGGAAAAAAGTTCCTTATCCTAATTGAGTAGCCTAGGAAACAACATGTAGTATTATGACTATGTGTTTTAATTCTGTCAATTAGAACTCAAAATTTTCTTTTTAGTCAGATCAGTTCTATAGTTTTGATAAATATCACAAAACAGAAATGAGAGTACAATGCATTTACTCATGAGTGCTTAGACATCAAAAGTCTCATTATTTTCTTTGCCCTCTTTCCTAGCTGTTAATATAATGCTAAGATTAAGTTGACACATTGACTAGACTGTGATCTCTCTTTGCCCTCTGCTTTATTTAAAGATTTTCCTTTGGCGAGCAGTTATATATCAGGCACTCCCCAAACCCAACATCAGAGACACTCAAAATTGCCGTGAATATTCTAGTAGCAATCTCAAAAGTTTTAAGTTCTTTTGTATATAGATAGACTTGACACATTCTCTCAAAGCATATACTGTTTCTTGCTTTTCACTGTCTACAATGCCAGTGCCAGTATTGACTGTAAGAGCTTCCCATGGCATGAATAAACAGTGAAAAGGTCCAACAGAGCTTAAAGGTATATAGAAAAAATAATAAAAAGTTAAAAAAAGATTAAAGAAAACAATGAGTATATTTGTAGAAATAAGTGAGGTTAGTTCTATTTGATTTGTACTGGCAACCATAGTCAATTTTTTTTTTTTTTTTCTTGAGATGGAGTCTCGCTCTGTCACCCAGGCTGGAGTGCAGTGGCGCGATCTTGGCTCACCGCAAGCTCTGCCTCACAGGTTCATGTCATTCTCCTGCCTCAGCCTCCTGAGTAGCTGGGACTACAGGCGCCCGCCACCACGCCCGGCTAGTTTTTTGTATTTTTAGTAGAGACGGGGTTTCACCGTGTTAGCCGGGATGGTCTTGATCTCCTGACCTCATGATACACCCGCCTCGGCCTCCCAAAGTGCTGGGATTACAGGCTTGAGCCACCATGCCTGGCCTATAGTCAAATTTTTTAATAAAAATGCTAACCTACACTTAGTATATCCAATAACGAATGCACTATTTTGATTTTCAATTCTGTTTATGCATGTTTCAGTAATCAATGCATACATATGTAATATTTTAATATTAGTAATGATAAAGAACAACTACAATTTATTTAAATAATGCTTCAGGTACTTTTTTCTATTCAAGTTATTTACTTAATCCAAAGGGAATAAATTTTTTGAAAATGTAGTAATAGTGATCCTGGAAAAATGTCATGTTCTATTTATATGCCTGGAGTATTTACTCCATTTCTATCTCTTCCCTTTGCTCTGTTTGATGGCTATGCCTGCCTTATATCTCTAAGAATTTTTTTTCAAACAATTTTTAGTGGGTTGTGATGTTCATCTCCGTTTCTTACTGTACAAATACTTTTCTGTTAAATTTAAAGATTACTCTCTAAAGCTTAGTAGGTGTGCTTTCATTTTCACACTGATAACTAAAATCCACATCATTACTAATCACAGACATGCATATGTGTTGATTATAAAGTGATATTGTACATACCACAAAATCAGAGATACAAAAATAATCTTTTGTTGTTCTTTTTAAAAAACTTAATGTAGAAATATCATAAAATGAAGTTAAATTGAGTAAATCTTAAGACATCATTTAGTCAAGCTCCTTGCATCAAATCAAGCCCATGATTATATAAGTGTATAGAAAAGCCCACAAAAAATTAAAAAGAAAGCTTTTCAGTGGAAAACCTGACAGACACCTTATCCAAAAGATCAAAGTTTTAACATCACCAGTAATAGAACAAATAGGTTTCATGTGTCTTCTGATGTAATGCACTGAGGAGTGAGCACTATCACTCCTGAGGCATTTTTGCCAAAAACATATAAACGGGAATAAATCATGAAGAAATATCAGACAAACCCAAATTAAGGCACATTATGCAACGTAAATGGCCTGTACTCTTCAAAATGTCTAGGTCATGAAAGAAAAGGACTAAGAAACTGCCCAGATTAAAGGAAACCAGAGACTTGACAACTAAATGCCACATGTAATCATGGATTAGATACTGGAGCAGAAATAACAATACTAATAAATAATTGCTGTTACTGCTGTAAAGAACATTATTGAGACAATTAGCAAAATTTGAATGGGGCTTGTGAATTACAAAGCAGTATCATATCAAAACTGATTTTCTGTTTTTGATTGTTATAATGTGGTTATGTAGAAAAGTATTATATTTTTGAAAATGTACATTGTAGTATATGGGAGTAAAAAGGATCATGTTGGAAATTTATTCTCGAACGGTTTACAAAACAGTATGTATGTGTGTGTGTGTGTGTGTGTGTACATACACACACATTGTGTAAAGTAAACAAGATAAAATTTTAATATTTGGTGAATAGAGGTGAAAGATATATAGTAAATTTTGTACAGTGTTTGAAACTTTTCTGAAGTCAGAAATCAGTTCAAATTTTTTTTAAATATTGCTTTGGCTTCCTATTTTACCTGTAGTTAACTGTGTCAAAAATATGCTAATTATGTTATCAACACCCAGGGTTTTTGTAATCTCGCAATATTGAAATCAAGAGACATCACAGAACACAGCAGCAAAGATAAGTTTTTTTTTTTTTTTTGAGACGGAGTCTCGCTGTGGCCCAGGCTGGAATGCAGTGGCGCGATCTCGGCTCACTGCAGGCTCCGCCCCTCCGGGGTTCACGCCATTCTCCTGCCTCAGCATCGCGAGTAGCTGGGACTACAGGCGCCCGCCACCTCGCCTGTCTAATTTTTTGTATTTTTGGTAGAGACGGGGTTTCACCGTGTTAGCCAGGATGGTCTTGATCTCTTGACCTCGTGATCCGCCCACCTCGGCCTCCCAAAGTGCTGGGATTACAGGCGTGAGCCACCGCGCCCGGGCAGCAAAGGTAAATTTAATTTTATTCCAGCTTGTGCTCAAGGGAGCTAGCACTGAGAAAGGAAAAAGGAGTTGGCTGTTCCCTGAGGGTAGTGTGTGGGTTAATTTAATAGGCTCTTTTCATAGGGAAAGGTTATATTAGGGCATATATAGGACAGCTTTTTCTAGTGCTTGCACAGTAGCTCAACATGCTTCTCCATACATTACATGTAGCATTAGCATTTAAAATCTCCACCCTTGTGTGTGAATTTTAGCATTAAAATGAGGAAGAGATAACTTTAGGTTGGATTTTTTTTTTTTTTTTTAGATGGAGTCTTGCTCTGTCACCCAGGCTGGAGTGCAGTGGTGCGATCTCAGCTCACTGCAGCCTCCGCCTCCCGGGTTCAAGTGATTCTCCTGCCTCATCCTCCTGAGTAGCTGGGATTACAGGCATGCGCCACCACACCCGGCTAATTTTTGTATTTTTATTAGAGACGGGGTTTCACCAAGTTGGTCAGGCTGGTCTCGAACTTCTGACTTCGTGATCTGCCTGCCTTGCTCTCCCAGCGTGCTGGGATTACAGGTGTGAGCCACTGTGCCCGGCCACTTTAGGTTGGATTTTAAGTCCAACTGCACGTGCAAGGCTCTGGGGAAATCCCTACCCCCCTGAAATAGGAGCTTGCTGTTAAGTTTCTTGGGTCTCTTGTCACTGATTGGCTGAAAGTTAAATAAGCTAGTGTTTGAGTGAGGGGCTTTATCGTTTCCTTTAGAACATCTTAAAATAGGGACTCAACCAGCCTGCTTGTCTTAATCATATAAATTTATTTAAAATTATCTTAATAAACCAGAACGTGGAGACTATTTTTTAAAAGAATTATTTGTCGAAGTATTACATTTTTAGTAAGTTATCTCTTTTTCTTGTGTAGCTTCCTCATTTTTAAATTTAAACCAGACAAAAAGTTTCAGTATACAGCATAAAGAACATTTGATGAAAATTTGATGAAAGTAATTTAAACAACTATAAATACATTAATTTATATCAATTTTTGATTATGGGAGAGTAATAATCCTTCATTACAAGTTGAAACATCCCCTGAATACATTAGAATGAATGCTACAGAAAACAGAAATAATTTTCACAATTATCTGCCACATATCATAATGCCTCAGACAAATTTTGTGTATGCATATAGAAGATGAAAAATTATTTCCTAATACACTCCTAGGTTTTCTGGTTAGAGTCCTCTAAATTAAATTGACAAAAGGCAGAAAAATAAGGGGAAAAAAAACCAAAAGTTTATTAACGTATGCATTGTGCATGTAACATATACCCAGAGATGAGTAACTCAAAGGTTTGGTTAGAACTTGGACTTATATAGGATTTCAGCAAAGAAACAATTTTTAGAAAAATGACAAGAGTCTCTAGGAGTGGCAGATTGTGTGAAGGCAAATATATGGGAAACTAGGTAAATAAAGGCTAGTTTGCAAAGTTTGTTATATACAGTCCTCTGATTCTGTCTACAGGCTGTAAGGGTCTAAAGCTGTCTCTGGTAATTAAGTTTTGTCCTTCCTTGTAGAAAGCGGGGGACAACTTTGTAAATTTATGTCCTGCTTTTAGATGACAGAAGAACAGAGAGCTTTTCTTGTATCTTTTTCTTCTCAATTGCCTTCAGCTCAAAGTAATCCTTGTGCCAAAGTGGAAAAGTTTGCTGTGGCATATTCTGCCACCCTACCATAGCTAGGATAGAATACATCTGTACGTGAAGGTCTTTGAGGGCAGAGGCCAGATTAATTTGTAGAGTTTTACTGCCATCACCTAACCTAGTGCTTGACATGGAGAAGGGGCTTGGTAAACAATTGAATGAATTAATGCATTTGCTTGTGCCTTCCATATTTTCCATACAACACTCTTGCAGTAAATAAAGAAAAAAAAAAGGAAAAAAGAAAAAAAAACACTCTTGCAGTAAATATACTCATATACTTTTAAATACTATTCTAAGGTCAAAAACACCTTTATCAAATATCTAAAAGCTAATGTGAAGAAAATTACATGAACACCAACCAAATTGTATGAAATAATTTCATATGCTTGGTTTATGTACTTGTTTTGAAAAGTGGGATTTTGCCTTAGAAATCAGAGGCCACTTTACATCTTAACTGAGAATCATTTTTGTCAACTCTTGGAACAAGGACAATTGCAAGGAATAAATATGACTTAATTTTTGGAAGATGTATTCTGTGAAGAACTGTTATAGTAAGAGGAATTATTTATTCTTATAAAAAGAAGAATCCTGAAATAAAAAGGGGCAGTCCCAAAGTGAAGGAATCATTTTCAGTAGGTTTGCTATTTTCCTTATCAGAAATTCACAGCACACATTACTTTTTTAAGACTTTGACAAATACTGCCATAAATAAAATTATTTAATATTGTTTAATCCAATGTTTCTTAAATGTGTATGATCTCAAACCCTGAAACAAAGCAACATATCACATCCTGTGGATCATCATTTAGGAAAACACTATTAAAATGTTAAAGCAAACTAAATATGGTCTGAGAAGGACTCCGTACTTGTATATTTGAGTCCTTGTGGATGAACTGCAGCCTAACTTAATAGGTAGACAAGATTGAAAACCTAACTTAGGAGTATGCACCAGAAACAATAGATGAGTTTTGGCCAATCCTAGCAGCAGAAGTTCAACCACTCTTACACTGCCTCGTGTTCAAACTGTTCAAATAAGGCAAATGCTGAATTGTAATCAATCTAGTTGTTTCTGTACCTCACTTCCAATTTCTGTACTTCACTTCCCTTTTTTTGGCCTATAAATCTGTCACCATGTGGCTGCTCTAGAGTCTCTGAATATGCTGTGATTCTGGGGGCTGCCTGATTTGTGAATCGTGTCTTGCTCAATTAAACTCCTTTAAATTTAATTCAGCTGAAGTTTTTCTTTCAACAAAAATATTATTTTTTTTTTCCTGGAATGTGGTAGCTAGGTGGTCTGTATTTTTACTGAGAATAAAATGAGACAAAATGGAAAAACTGAATTAATCTATTACATGAGATATAAATAAGAGGCCTAAGTATTTATACATTGAAATTATTTCCCAAAGGAAAATTAGAATCTCACTGAAAATAGAAGAGCTAGTCATCTATAAAGTATTAATTTTGAAGGTTTAGGTTAAAATATTAGAACAAACTAATGTATCAAAGTGGCATCATTCTTTAGGTAAAAGATGTGTCAGTGGTAAAAACAACATTAAATTTTCTGGAATAATTAGGCTTCAGGATAGCATCAGTCGTGTGTTACTGGAATACAGAAATCAGGATCTAAGGGAAGCACACGTGGTAAACAAAAATCACATTTAATAACAAAGGAGAGTGGTTAACACATTTCCAATTCAAAACTAGAAGAGAGTAGAATCTAGTAAGGATGGCTAGTTTAATAGCAGAGCCATCAAAGGCAGTGTTAAAGCGGAAGGATGGTGGCAGAAATCATTAGCAGTCGAGTGCCTGAGGATTGAATGTTGCATCTGTTGAAGTCTTTATCATGAATTAGCAATGGCTGTGCTTTGGTAGCATGGTTGGATTCACTGTAACTTTTGGATTATTGCTGTATATCTTGCCTTTTGTCTTTTTGCATGGAAGTAATTGTCACCAAAAATTGTCTCTCTTCTATTTTCTTGTCCCAAATTTACAACATATGTCTTTTCTTAGGAGAAATTTCTGGTGCCAGTTGATTGTTTCTGTCTAGAAATAACATATTCATAGACACATACACAAATGTGGCTAATTCATCACAAAATATACCCACGTAACCTCCACATTACCCCCCTGACTCTAAAATAAAAATAAAAACAAATGTAGCTGATAAATTGAATAGCCAAACTTAAAAATAAACTTTTTTTCTTTTAAATCCATCACTGTCCCTATTAAACTTGTGAGCCAGCTTCTTTCTGCAGAAATTGAAAAAGTCTTGAGTCCAGTTTCGTCATTTCTGGTTGTTTCAGATAATAAAAAGTCCTCCAGTCATTTTATTCCCCCTAAACCAGTCTCAATTCAATTATTGTTATCTTTCTTTAAGAGTAATAAGTATGGCATTGAAAAATATTATGCAATTATTTGTTCTCTTGTTTTGGTTTCTTTTTTGAGGATTCCAACCATAGTTGCTTGATCCACCCTCATCTTCTATATTTATTATTTCATGTTTAATGCATTTTAAGTTTATTTCTGTTATACATTTTCATTTATAAGTTTCATCCTCTATGTTCCAATAGTATCTAACTTCCATTATGTTCCTTCTAATTTCATTTCTCATATTAGTTTTTTGTGTGTATGATTTTTTTTCTTTATCTATTTCTTGTTTCTTTCTAGTTTTTCTACTAATGTGTATCTCCTTTTATTGTCTTACCATTTCTTCCTCAAGTTCTAACATTTCTGCTTTATGGTATTCTAGTTAGAGCGAATTTTATTAATACATTTTTAATTTTATGGCAGAGTATTTGATCACAGTTTGAATCTGCACCATGACATTTTTCATGTAATTTTACTTTTGCTTTTTAAAAGTACTGTGTTTTAAAACATCTTAGTTGAAATAACTCTAGATTTGCAGAAAAGTTATAATAGTATGAAGAATTCCATCTACCCTTTATCCCAATTCCCCAAATGTTAACCTTTTGCCACACTTGATGTCTGTCTGTCTATCTATCTATCTATCTATCTATCTATCTAACTACTATTTTCTGAATCAATTAAAAATAAGTTGTAGACATGATGCTGTATTTCATGTAACTACATAAATATGTATTTCTCCAAATGTAAAAGCATTTTACTGCATAACCACAATGTACCAAAATCAGAAAATTAATAAGTAAAATGCTTCTTTCTACATTGAACATATTCACATTTTGCCAATTGTCCCAGTGATATATTTTATAACAAAAAATAAATAAATAGTTTATCTGGTCCAGGGTCCAATAGAGGATTATGTGTTGCATTTAGTTGTCATGTCTCCTGATTATCTGACAATCCAGAACCCACATTCAGTCTTTTCTTTCATGACCTTGTTATTTTTTTGAAGAATGAAAGTTAGTTAAATTGTATCATACCTCTTATGTTTAGACTCATCTGATATTTCTTTGTGATTAGATTCAGCTTGTTATGTTCTGAATATTCATGTTTGTGTTCACCCCCCAAAATTCATACATTGAAACCTAATCACCAGTGTGATGGTATTAGAAGGTGGGGCCTTTTGGGAGGTGATGAGGTTGTTAGGGGACAGCCTTCATGATTGGGATTTATGCTCTTATAAAAGAGACTCCAGAGAGCTAACTAGCTCTTCTGCCATGTGAAGACACAGCAAAAAGGTGCTGTTTTGTTGTGTTTTGAGACAGGCCCAACTGTAGCATCAGCTGACTCCATGGGGAAGCTCTGGATGACCCTTTAGTCTTGACTGGAAGCAGACTCTCACCAGACACCAAATCTATTAACACTTTGATCATAGACTTCCCAACCTCCAGAAATGTGAGAAACAAATTTCTGTTGTTTATACGCTACCCAATTTAAGGTTTTTAGTTATAGCAGCCTGAATGAACTAAGTCACAGCTTAGGCATTCAGGACAGGGATATGAGAGAAGCGATGCTGTGTTCTTCTCATTGTATTAATACTGCATCAGTAAACATATGGTGCTGATTTGTCCCATTACTGATGATAACACATTTATCACTCGTTTAAAGTGATATCTTCCAGGTTTCTCAATTGTAAAGTTTCTGTTTCTCTCTTTAGTAAGTATTTTGGAGGGATATGTTTTTAGACTGTAAATATGTTGTTCCTCAGTAATTATTTACCCATTCATTTCAGCATCTATCCAAGGTTCTTATCTCAATATGTTCTTATTATGGCTACCAAATTGTAATTTTCTCATTTCATCATTCTTTCTACATTTAACTTGCATTTGGCTGGAAGTAATAGCTTTTTCTTTCATATATATATATTCATATATATACACACACACGCATGTATGTACACACACACACACACATCTCCTTATAGATTTCTGTTTATTTAATGAGTTTATAGTCTATTGTTATAATTATTTATCTTGTTGCTCTATTTGCTACGTATTTGGCAAACGGGGAAACCCCCCACCTAGAAGCTGAATCCTGTCTTTTACTTTTTCCCTTCATATTCTTTTGTTTGAGCTCTTCTTTTCTGGCACAAGATCTTCCAGGGTCTCACTGTGTTGCCCAGGCTGGAGTACAGTGGTACCATCATGGTTCACTGCAGCCACTCCCTCCCTGGACTCAGGTGATTCTCCTGCCTCAGCTTCCAGAGTAGTTGGGACAACAGGCACACCATTATGGCCAACTAATTTTTGTATTTTTTTTTTGTAGAAATGGGGTTTTGCCATGTTGCCCAGGCTGTTCTCAAACCAGTTTATATTATTCTTTCATTTCTCCAAGGAGCTCTTGTTCTACGTTAGAGAAGAATGATACTTAGAAACCAACATTGGAGCACTACGTCTGCTCACTGCTCCTGGGATTAATTGCTTCTAGGCTTTCCCACCAGGCAGAGGTAGAAAATGTCTGTCACTCACATACACAAACATTTGTATCTACTTCTGTATCTATCTGTCTATCTCTGTCTATCTAAGAAATTGTGTGTTCCCAGTGATAACTCCAATTGAAACATAATACCACAGGGATCATGCTGGCCATTGGCTTTTCATATTTGTAACTCCTTTATCCAATAGTGAGAAACTTGGTTCTCATTATTCTCAATTTATTCACTTATTTGCTTTTTCCTCCTGTATATAATCAAACTCCTGACCCAGAAAGTTGCCTTCTAGGCCCTGCCCACCTCAATAGCCCCAATAGTTTCCTTGGTCCTAAAGTTTCTACTTGTGTTAGCTGCCTCAAAGGACAGGAAGTAAAAGGAATTAATAGATTTTTTTAAAGAAGGAAAAAGAAGACACTTTTAAAAATAGTATTTCATTTATTATTATTATTATTATTATTGTTATTATTATTATTTTTGAGAAAAGTCTTGCTCTGTTGCCCAGGCTGGAGTGCAGTGGTACAGTCTCAGCTCACTTCAACCTCTGCCTCCCAGGTTCAATTTATTCTCCTGCCTCAGCCTCCTGAGTAGCTGGGATTACAGGCACCTGCCACCACACCCAGCTAATTTTTGTATTTTTAATAGAAATGGGGTTTTGCCATGCTGGCAAGGCTGGTCTTGAACTCCTCACCTCAAGTGATTCAGCTGCCTCAGCCTCCCAAAGTGCTGTGATTACAGGCATGAGCCTGGCCAAAATAGTAATTTAAAAATGGATTCTCTCCTTTTAAAATACTACTCATCATTGAATGAGTTAGGCTTTCCTGGACTGGCCATTTGTAAGAGGTTTCTTTTGGGATATAAAGGAAAGATAAAGTTTCTGGCTAAGTAATTTTCATAGAGCAAAAGCTTTCTCCTTTCCTGTTACAGAGTCATGTTACTTCTTATAAATATGATTTTTCTGTATAATTCTTTTTATAGCCCCAGGCCTTCTTAAGAAGAAAGACATGGCAACTCAGTCCATTCAGTCTTTGTACTAAGGGTCACAAAAAAGGAATATTACTTTTTGGCTTCACAGTGTACCCACACTTTCAGGAAGTATATTTTGCTGGTGCTTTTTGAGATCTATTTTTCAGTGGGTCCCTGCTCTTGAGATTTATCACCAGGGATTCTTGTTTTCACTGCCCTTTCTGTGTATACAAAAAAAGTCATGTGCTTTTGATAGTGTTTGATATAAAATGGAGTCTGGGAGTTAAATATGCATCCAAGTTCTTCAAAAATAGTTTGCAAACTTATGAAAGCTTCTTCTTGTAGCTTTTGAATAATTTCCAAGAAAAAGGGAAAATGCTGATTTATAGAGTCATTCAAATTGTGTCTAAGTCCTCCGAAAATGTTTTTCAAACTTATAAAAGCATCTTCTTGTAGCTTTTGAATAATTTCCAGGAGAAAGAAAAAGTGCTGCTTTATATAGTTATGTTTGTAGTTGTCACATGTTGGCTTCTTCAGGAAGGAGGCTCTGAGATGAAGTTTAGCGTGAGGATGTTTATTAAAGTGTGCCCTTACCAAAGAGATCAATACAACTGGCAGGGAGGGAAAGAAAACAGTAGTAGTATTATGGTTTGGATGTTTACCTCTTCCAAATCTTATGTTGAAATATGATTCCAAATGTTGGAGGTGGGGACTGGCGGGAGGTGATTGGATCATGGAGAAAGTTCCCTCATGAGTGGTTTAGCACCATCCTCTTGGTGATGAGTGAGTTTCCTCTCAGTTCACACAGAGATCTGGTTGTTTTGAATCTGGGACCTCTCCCTTCTCTCTTTCTTGCTCCCATTCTCATCATGTGACATATTGGCTACCCTTTGTCTTCCACCATGAGTGTAAGCTTCCTGAGTGCCTCAGCAGAAGATGACAGCACTATGCTTCGTGTACAGCCTGCAGAACCATAAGCCAATTCAACCTCTTTTATTTATAAATTTCTCAGTCTCAGCTATTTCTTTATAGCTAGCAAAAATGGCCTAATACAAGTAGGCAGAGGAAGAAGTTGTGCTGTGATACAGCCCAGCTTTAGCCTCAGCTGAATCCATAGGGAAGCTCTAGAACTAGAATGACCCTTTAGAGTTGCCTGAATGGGGCTAAGATCACCCATCAGTGATTATGTTAGTGGCAGTGAATCTATACTGGTCTGCAGCAACCTCAATTCCTGCCTCCTCAGAAGAAAAAATTTGAGGGGCATAAAGGAGAAGAAGAGACTGAGACAAGTTTTAGAGCAGGAGTGAAAGTTTATTAAAAAGCTTTACAGCAGGAAGAAAAGTACACTAGGAAGAGGCCCAAGCAGGCCACTTGAAGGACAAGTGTGGGGTTTGACCTTTTGACTTGGGGTTTTATATCTTGACATACTTCCATGGTCTTGCATCCCTTATCTCTTTATTCTGCACTTGGAGCTGCCTGTTCTCATGCACAGTGTGTTACTGGAGTTATACGCATGCTCACTTGAGGCATTCTTCTCTTTACCAGTGGAATGCTTCTGGAAGGTCATATACCAGTTAAACTCTACCATTTTGCCTCTTAATGTGCATGCTTGAGCTCACTCACCCAATTCCTGAGATCTTTTTGGGAATCATCTATTATTATTTTAGAGAGGCAGTGTGACAACTGCCTGACCATCACCTGATGGTCACCTGACATTCCTGTTGGAGTTGGGGGAGCCCTCTCCTCCCCCGCTCATGCCTGGCTAGCTACCTACTGTAAAAATTAGTCATTAACGTAGGCCTCTAGAAGGGACATGTGGTCTTGGGCAAACCAAGTCTTCCTGAAGAAGTGAACAGCTGAAAGATGTCTGCAGATAGCACTCCTCACTACTGGTGCAACAAGTCATTTCTTGAAAATAGGTTGTGGAAGCACATTTCAGTGTCCTGGTGCATAGCCTTTGAATACACACTCCTCTGAGTTTTGGTTTTGATCTGATTTCATAGCCATTTATGACTCAAAAATATCAAGAATCACTGCATTATTGGGAACATTCATTATTTCTGTACCTTGTTTTTATCGAGAAAACTAAGGTTAATCTAGAAAGATTTGAGCTGAATTTCTGAAGCTACTCGGTAAAAATAAACATGTTGTTTTTACAGTCGGCAAATTTTCTTTAGTTATATGTTAGAATTATGAGTACTGAAAGCCCTTTGTAATTCCACTACATTACTAAAAGCTAAGACTCACCAACTGTGGATTAGTTACGCAGATATTTCAAAAACACTTGGAGGTTTTATTCAGAGGCTTAAGCCACACATCTCAGCGATTGAGAGGGTAGCCTAGAACCAAGAGGGGGCAGCAGAGGGCCACCAGAACAGTGAGGGAGAGGTATGAGAATATGTCAGTTGAAAGGATACTGATTTTAGAGAGAGAAATACATTTATCTATTCATGCTAAACACAGAAGGAGGAGTTATGGCTTAAGAAAAATTTATTGTAAGCATATTGAGAGAATCTCTGGTTGTTCGTGGGTAGTGTTCATGGGACAAAAACTGAGCAGAGGAAAAGCAAGTAGAATTCAGGTTATAGGGAAGTCATGAGCTTCTTAGGGAATGTGTGCCTTTTGGATCTATGACCTATGGTTACTTCGGGCTCTTTATCACTGATAACATTAAGCACTCGGGGAACAATATGGGACCAGCGATAGCCTCAGTAATGTTTCCAGATATATATTTATATTGCTTTTCCACTAATTCCTAGACCAGAGTAATGGACTTAAGAGACATTCTTTCAAAGAAAATTTTTCCCCAAAGAACCAGTTTTTGCTTTTAGTGATCAAACTACATTTTCCTCTCAGTTTCTAGTTTGACTTATTATTTTTATAACTCTAACATTTTATGTTTTATTTTATTGAAGCATTTGTTCCTTTTATATTTTTCTGTAAAGTAATTTAAGCATAAGAGGTTATGAGTTTGCCCCAGTATAGCTTTATCATATATTATATATATTTTAAGAGAAAGAGTTTTTTTTTTTTTAATTTTCTCAATATTCTTTACTGGAAGCTTTGGTTTCCTTTTAACCCAATAATTATTTAAGACATGTTTTCCATTTTCCACAAAGGCAAGCCTTTTTGTTTAAGCCATTGTCATTAAATTACAGTTTTATTACATTTTAGTCAGAAGATATGACTTTTATTACTTCTACTCTGGCATAAGGTTTTGTGTCCCAGTAGATAATTAATTTCTCTTTCATGAATTATTGAAAAGGATATATTTTCTATTACAAGTTATCTATTGTCTATCTAAACTCAACTTCATTAATTAGGTTAATTTTAGACTTTCCAATATTTTCTGAATTTTTAAAAAGAAATCCCTTTGAACTGTCAAAGCATGATGCTGTGGTCTGAATATCTGTGTCCCCCCTGCAAATCTACATGTTGAAACTTAGTCACCAATGTTACTGTGTTAGGAGTTAGGACCTTTGGGAGGTGAATGAGATCAGTGCTCTTATAAATTGGCTCCAGAGAGCTCCTTCGTCCCTTTCACCATGTGAGGACACAGCTAGAAGACACCATCTGTGAACCAGAAAGTGAGTCCTTATCAGACACTGAATCTGCTGGCACCTTGACTTCTTAGCCTTCAGAAATGTGAGAATTAAATTTCTGTTGTTTATAAGATACACAATTTATGATATGTTGTTATAACAGCCCAAACATATATGATGTATTGAAATCTTCTATGAAAAATTGTGTGATTTTCCTCAATTTTTTCATGTTTCTAACAGATTTTATTTTATTATGCATATCTGAAGCTGTGCTTTTCAGCATATAAATGTTTATTGTTCTATAACTTTGATATAGGTAGTGCCTCATAAGTAGTACCTTTTGTCTGAGAGTCTGTTTTGTTTTCTTCCATGACCCTGTGAACTCCAAGGAGTTTTCTAAAATATTTTCTGCTTTGGTAGTATGCAAAATTCCTAGGCCTGAAATTTCTTTAATTATCTTTACATGAGGGGTGGTCTAGCTAGTCCAGTCTTTGCCGACTTAACCTTGGTCTTCCTCTCTGTACCTTCACTCTAGTTATATTGAATTCTGGACCACAGCCAGGGACCACATTGTTCCCACTAATCCTGTTCTTGCAGTCATTTATCTACTGTGGCTCTTCTGGAAAGAAATGGGATATTTTCCCATCCTCTCTGCTTGCTTTATTGCTTGCTTTAAATATTTAACTATTTTATTAAGTTGTCTTTAAGAGTCATGAGACATATATGCCCATGTTAATATCAAATAAAAATTTTGAAAAACCTATTAGTAATTTAAAATCAATTACTAAATCCCACTTTATATACGGCCAAGTTAATTCCACACAGACCTTGAACTTTCTTATTTGAGAACATGCTTGATTAATTCAAATTAAATCCAAACACCAAAAGTTCAGAAAACTTGAAAGGAATGCTATGGCATTAAAAAACTTTCATTTAATCTTTGGAATAGTAAGAAAAATCTGCTTGCTAGTTTGGAAGTTGCTAGCTCTGAGACCTTAATTGAGCCATCTAACTTTTCTGGACTTCTATTTACCCTCCTCTGAAACAATAGGCATTGGGCCAATGGTACAATATGGAACTTCTTCCTGGCAGGTGTTCAGAAGTATGTAGGGGTGTTTTTGTTGTCACAGTAACTGAAGAGTGCTATGGCGCAAGGGTTTAAAACATGAGACAGTTTTATACTAAAGAGAATTGTCTCAACAAAATGCCAAAAATACCCCCTTGGGAAATACTGGAAGATGATCAGCAAGTTTTACTAATTTTGTGGTTCCAGAATAGGTGTTGAAAAATAATGGGGAAAAAAATTGCCTTTAAGAAAATCTTGAAGATGGCGGACTTAGCACTCTGACACAGAGAAACAGGGTAGAGAGTAAACACTTGCTCTTCAAGTGGGTCATCAAAGGGATCGTTTCTGGATTCACCAAAGAAGCGACAGGAACCAAAAAGAACAAACAGAAGTGAAGCCAGGCAGCCTCCTACTCAGAACTGGTGTGGAGCCAGCAGAAGCCTCCTAATGTGGAGAAATGATGAGGGAATGAGTGTCCCCAGAGGATCCACATTTCCTCCATGAACCTTGCAATCATGGGCATGGGAGAACCTCCCTGACACCTTCACTCCTCCAGGCCAATACAGAGAGCCACCTGGAGTCTTTGCACAGGCACTGTTTAAGCCCATGTGAAGCCCCAGAGGACTTGGATCCCTTGGTGTCAACAGTTATAGCCCTGCTAGAGGATGCAGCCACAGTGCTGAGGAGTGGCCAGACTGCCCTGCTATTTCCTGCCAGGCAGGATCTACAGCTTGGGCTCCCAGCACAATGGCCCTTCCCCCAATCCAAATATTTTGGTTGGTGACAGCTCCTCATTCTTCTGAGCCAAAACTCTCAGAGGTAATAGACAAGGTTTAGCACCTCTGCATGCCACCAATAGCAAAGTTCACCCTCTTGGGTGGGAGGGAAGTGCAAGTGTATCACATGCCCTACAGTCTTTACTGCTGCAGCTGAGGGGGTCCTGCCTTCCTCGGTGGAAGGCCCATAGCACAGCTGCCCTGCCCCCACCTGAACATTTCACCTGTGGTCCAGAGCCCTTCTGAAAACCCAACCCCCACAGGCCTGTAATATCCCTTCAGATCCTCTACCACTTAAGTGTTCCATCTGCCCCTGCCTGAGAGTTTGGTTGGTGATCTGGGGACCAGGCCACCCCTCCCCATCACAGCCAGCACTTGACTTCTGGGCTAGCCCAACCCTAGTCCTGGCCCTTCAGGAGTCATATATGCTATCTAGTGGGCCACCTGGGGCCTCGGAACTGGGGAAACTACCTACCCCATTCCAACTCAGCTGGCATCTGGCCGATTCCCCCAGTGTCTGAGGTCAAGCTGACCAAATCAGCCAATACCACCACACAACTCACTTGCATGAGTCCAAAGGTGGAGCCACCCCTTTATAAGAAGCGGAAGTACTCTCACATTGGAGAACAGGAGAGCCAGGAAGCTATATGTATCCAGTTGGGTGACAAGATTATACCCTGAAACCACTTCCACAGAGAGTGGTGAAACAGGTGTTTCCCATGGCTTTCAACCATATTGTGGTCCAGAGTGGTCCAGCTGCTGCAGCCTCTCCCCAACATGGAGACTCATTTCCCCAGATGATCCTCCTAGTCACCCTTGTCAGAGCTGGTGTTTACACTTGCCATCTCTGTATTCATAGGCAAGCTTGGGGCTCCAGGTCAACCCAACTGTGTCCCCCAACCCCCATGAAAAGCTCAGGGCACCAGGTACTTCACTGTCCAGTCCCTCACCCAAGACAACAGAAAGCACCTCATGGTAAAGAAAGATCAGGTACACAACTACCTGCTTGTGCCACAGTGCTCTTACCTGCAAGTGCTGTCTACTGGCCTGTAGGTCAAACCACATGGCACAATATAAAATCTGAAGTGACAGAAGTGCAAAGGGCTATAGAAGTAAAGCCAAAAGACCCTACCCAACACATTTATCTCCAGATTTGAAAGAACTAGTATAAGAATTCTGGCACCATGAAAAATCTGAATGTTGCAACACCACCAAAGGATCATTCTTTTCAGAAATGGTCTCTAACCAAAATGGAAACTCAGAAATGACAGTTAAAGAATTCAAAGCATAGATGTCAAGGAAACTTGATGAAATCCAACACAAGATTTAAAATCAATACAAATAAACTTCTAAAGTAATCCAGGAAACTAAGGAAAAGATAAATCTTCTAAAAAGAAATCATTCAGAGCTCCTGGAATTAAAAATTGCTTTAGAAATTCTAAAATACAATTGAAAGTTTTATCAGTAGACTAAACCAAAGAGAAGAGAGGATTTTAGAGCTTGAAAACTATTCTTTTAAACTAATCCAGTCAGACAAAAATTTTTAAAAATTCAAAAAATGAGCAAAGTCTCCAAGAAATATGAGATTATGTAAAGTGACCAAGTCTATAAATTATTGGCATTCCTAAAAGATAAGGATACAAAGTAAACCTGAAAAATATATTTAAGGGAATAATTCAAGAAAATGTTCCTAATCTTGCTAGAGATTTCTTATATCCAGATGCAAGAAATTCAGAGAATACTTTCCAGATACTATACAAAATGAATGTTATTAAAGGATATAGTCACCAGACTGCCTAAGGTCAATGCTAAAGAAAAAACTTGAAAGATAGCTAGAGAAAAAGGTTAGATTACATGCAAAGGCCACCCCATCAGGCTAAAAGCAGACCTTTCAGCAGAAACCTTTCAAGCTTGAAGAGATTGGGAGCCTATTTTCAGCATTCTCAAAGAAAAGAAATTCCAATCAAGAATTTTATATCCTGCCAAACTAAGCTTCATAAGTGAAAGATAAATAAAATCTTGTTCAGACAAGAAATCACTAGGGGAATTTGTTACCTCTAGACCAGCCTTACAAAAGATTATTCAGGAAGTTTAAACGTGGAAACAAAAAACAATACCTACTACCATAAAATCACACTTAAGTATATAGCCCACAAAACCTATACAACAACTACACAATAGCAACTACAAAGCAACCAGCTAACAACTTTATGATAGAATCAAAACTTCACATTATAATATTAGCCATGAATGTAAATGGTATTCACACCCTACTTAGAAGGCAAAGAGCAGCAAGTTGGATAGAAAAGCAAGACCCATTCATCTGCTGTCTTCAAGAGACTCAGCCCACATGTAACGACACCCATAGTCTCAAAGGGTTGAAGAAAGATCTATCATGTAAGTGGAAAACTAAAAGAGATCAGGGGTCATTATTCTTAGACAAAATAGACTTTAAAACATCAACAATAAAAAAGACAAAGAAGGGCACTACATAATGATAAAGGGTTTAATTGAACAAGAAGACTTAACTATCCTAAATATATACATACTCAACAATGGAGCACCCAGATTAATAAAATAAGTACTTCCAGACCTATGAAAAGACTTAGCCACACAATTACATTGGGGGACTTTACCATTCCACTGATGGCATTAGACAGATCATAGAGGAAGAAAACTAATAAGAAAGTCTGGGCTTAAATTCAACACTTGACCAACTGGACACAATAGGCATCTACAGGACACTCTACCCATCAACCAACCACAGAATATACATTCTTCTTATCTGCACATGAAACATACTCTCAGATCGACCCCATGCTCAGCCATAAAGCAAATATTAATACATTTAAAAAATCAAAATAATACCAACCATACTTTTGGGCCACAGTGGAACAAAAATACAAATCACTACCAAGAAATTCTCTCAAAACCACCCAATTACATGGAAATGAAATAACTTGCTCCTGAATGCTGTATTAATCTGTTTTTATGCTGCTGATAAAGACATAACTGAGACTAGGCAATTTACAAAAGAAAGGTGTATTGGACTTACAGTTCCACGTGGCTTGGGAGGCCTCACAATCATGGTAGAAGGTGTACAGCACACCTCATATGGTGGTGGACAAGGGAAGAGAGCTTGCGCCTGGAAAGTCCCATTTTTAAAACCAGTAGATCTCGTGAGACTCATTCACTATCAGGAGGACAGTGCAGGAAAGACCTGCCCCCATAATTCAATCACCACTCACCAGGTTCCTCCCATGACATGTGGGAATTGTGGGAGTTACCATTCAAGATGAGATCTGGGTGTGGACACAGCCAAACCATATCAAATGACTTTTGGGTAAACAACAAAAATAAGGCAGGAATAAAATACTTTTTTGAAATAAAACAGACACAACATACCAAAATCTCTGGGATGCAGCAAAAGCAATGTTAAGAGGAAAGTTTATAGCATTAAATGCCTACATCAAGACTTTAGAAGGATTTCAAAGTAATGAGCTAACATCACATCTAGACAAACTAGAAAAACAAGAACAAACTACAAAGCCAGTAGAAGAAAACAAATAACTAAAATCAGAGGAGAACTGAATGAAACGAAGAGGCAAAAATCCATACAAGAGATCAATGAAATATAAAGTGAGTTCTTTAAACGAATAAACAAGATTGATGACCACTAGCTAGATTAACAGAGAAGTGAGAGAAGATTCAACTAAGCTTAATCAGAAATGCCAAAGGCAACTTTAGAACTGATCTTATGGAAATACAAAAGATCCTCAGAGACTATTATAAACACCTCTATGTATACAAATTAGAAAATCTAGAGGAAATGAATAAATGCCTGGAAACACACAATCTCCCAAGACTGAATGAGGAAGAAATTGAAAGCCTGAACTGACCAATATCAACTTCTAAAACTGAATCAGTAATTTAAAAACCTACCAACCAAAAAGAACCCTGGATCAGATGGATTCACAGCCTAATTCTACCAGACATACAAAGAAGAGTTGGTACCAATCCTACTAAAACTATTCCAAAACATTGAGGAATAGGGACTCTTCTCTAACACATTGTACAAAGCCAGAATCACTCTGATATTGAAATCTGTCAAAGAAACAACCAAAAACAAACTTCATGTCAATATCCCTAATGAATATAGGCAGAAAAATTCCTAATAAAATACTAGTAAACCAAATCCAGCACCACATCAAAATTTATTCACCACATCAAGTAGGTTTTATTCCTAGCAGTCAGGGTTGGTTGAATGTATGCAAATTAATAAATCTGATTTGCCACATAAACAGAATTAAAAACAAAAACCATATGATTGTCTCAGCAAACACAGAAAAAATCTCTTGATAAAATCCAGCATCCCTTCATGAAAAGAACACTCAACAAACTAGTCATTGAAGAAACATATATCAAAATATTGAGAGCCGTTTATGAGAAACCACAGCCAACATCATACTGAATGGACAAAAGCTGGAAGCATTTTCCTTAAGAAATGGAACAAGACAAGGATGCCCACTCTCACCACTCCTATTCAACGTAGTACTGGAAGTCCTAGCCAGAGATATGAGGGAAGAGAATGAAATAAAAGGCATCCAAATAGGAAAAGAAGAAGCCAAATTTCATCTCTTTTTGCTGATGATCTAATTCTATACCTAGAAAACCCTAAAGACTTCACCAAAAGCCTCCTAGAACTGAAAAGTGACTTCAGTAAAGTTTCAGGATACAAAATTTATGTACAAAAATCAGTAGCAATAACATTTAAGTGGAGATCCAAGTCAAGAATGCAATTCCATTTACAATAGCCACATAAAAATAAAATACCTAAGAATACATCTAACAAAGGAGGTGAATGATATCTACAAGGAAAACTATGAAACACTGCTGAAAGAAGTTATAAATGAGACAGACAAATGGAAAAATATTACATGCCCATGGATTGGAAGAATCATATTATTAAAATGGCCATACTTCCCAGAGAAATCTATGGATTCAATGCTATTTCTATGAAACTATTCAGCATAAAATCAGCATCTTTAATCTATTCAGCACTGATGTCATTGGCTACCCAGTGAGATATTAAGAACAGTGGGAAAAAAAGTCCTCAACAGGGTTTGAATTTGTAAGTGGTAGAGATTATATCACATTCTTTTTTTTATATTAAGTATCCAGTATATACTAAATGCTCAGTAGATATTAATAAAATAGAATTTAACACTGAGGAAGGGAAGAGAAGATTGCTTCTACATTCTAACACTTTTCTGTAGATAAATTTTTGTTTGCATTACATTTACACAGTTAGCACAAAAAAAAATTTCCTTTGAGTCATTTCCAATAATGCTAAATATAAACCTTTATGCTGTGCAGCTAGGAGTTTACACAAACAATGCTGTCCAAGATTGTCTTTAGAATTTTTCTGACTGCTCCAGAGGATTAATAACTTACCCCTACTCACAAGCATAGAATCCTAGATATGGCCAATTCCTAGAAAACAAGTAGGCATTGCATTTTCTTAGATATGGAGAAATTTATTTTGCATGAGTTATATGTTGTATTAGTTTGTTCTACACTGTGATAAGGGCATACCTGAGACTAGGTAATTCATGGAGAAAAGAGGCTTAATTAACTCACAGTTCTACAAGCCGCACAGGAGGCATGGCTGGGGAAGACTCAGGAAATTTGCAATCATGACAGAAGGTGAAGGGGAAGCAGGCACAGTCTTCATATAGTAGAACAGGAGAGAGAGAGCAAAGGTGGAAGCACTACATACTTTTAAACAACCAGATTTTGTGAGAACTCATTCACTACCACAAGAACAGCAAGAGGAAGTCTGCCCCCGTGATTCAATCACCCCCCACCAGGACCCTCTCCCAACACGTGGGGATTACAATTTGACATGAGATTTGAGTGGGGACCAAGAGTCAAACCATATCATTCTGCCCCCAGCTTCTCCCACATCTCATGTCCTTCTCACATTCCAGAACACAATCATGACTTCCCAACAGTCCCCTAAAGTCTTAACTCATTCCAACATTAACTTAAAAGTCCAACTCCAAAGTCTCATTTGAGACAAAGCAAGTCCTTTCTGCCTATGAACCTGTAATATCAAAATCAAGTTAGTTACTTCCAATATACAGTGGGGGTAGAGGCATTGGGTAAATGCTCTCATTCCACAAGGGAGAAATTGGCCAAAACAAAGGGGCTACAGGCCCTAGTGGAGGTTCTCTATGATGGCTCTGCCACTGCAGCGGACTTCTACCTGGACATCCAAGTGTTTCTATACATCCTCTGATATCTAGGAAGAGGCTTCCAAACCTCAACTCTTGCCTTCTGTGCACCCTCAGGCCAACACCACATGGAAACCACCAAGGCTTGGGGCTTACAGTGTTTGAAATAATGGCTTGAGCATTACTTTGGACCCTTTTAGCGATGGCTGGAGCTGGAATGCCTGGGATGCAGGGTGCCATGTCCTGAGGCTGCATAGAGCAGTGGGGCCCTGAGTCTGGCCCATGAAACCATTTTTCCCTCCTAGACCTCCAGGCCTGTGATGGAAGGGGCTACCAGGAATGTCTCTGAAATGCGCTGAAGGCAATTTCCTCATTATCTTGGCTATTAACATTCAGCTCTTCTGCACCCTTGAATTCTTCCTCAGAAAATGGATTTTTCTCCTCTACTGCATAGTCATGCTGCAAATTTTCCAAACTTTTGTGATAAGTTCTAGTTTCAGTTCATTTCTTTGTTTATGCAAATAAGCATAGGCTTTTAGAAGCAGCCAGGCCACTTCTTTTTTTTTTTTTTAATTTTATTTTATTTTTTTCGAGATGGAGTTTTGCTCTTGTTTCCCAGGCTGGAGTGCAATGGCACAATCTTGGCTCATTGCAACCTCTGCCTCCCCAGTTCAAGTGATTCTCCTGCCTCAGCCTCCCAAGTAGCTGGGATTACAGGCCTGCACCACCACACCCAGCTAATTTACACCTGGAATGTCTATATCACTATCAGCATTTTGGTCCAAAAAAAATTAACAAGTCTCTAGGAAGTTCCAAACCTTCCCTCATCTTTCTGTCTTCTGAGCTCTCCATACTGTTCCAATTTCTGCCCATTACATAGTTCCAAAGTTGCTTCCACATTTTCAGGTATCTTTATAGCAATGCCTTACTTCTCTGGTACCAATTTTCTGTAGTAGTCTATTTTTATGCCACTATAAAGACATACCTGAGCCTGGGTAGTTTATGGAGAAAAGGGGTATAATTGACTCACAGTTCTGCAGGCTGTACAGGAGGCATGGCTGGGGAGGACTCAGAAAATTTACAATCAGAAGAAGGCAAAGGGGAAACAGGCACAATCTTCGTTTGGCAGAACAGAAGAGAGAGAGAGTGAAGGGGGAAGTGCTACACACTTTTAAATAATCAGATCTTGTGAGACTCATTCACTATCACAAGAGAAGAAAGGGGAAAGTCTGCCCCCATGATTCAATCACCTCCCACTGGCCCTTCCTCAACATGTGGGGATTACAATTCCACATGATGTTTGGTTGGGGACAAAGAGCTAAACCACATCATGTGTCAAACATATTTTCTTTATATACATACTGAATATAGTAAATTCTAGATATTTTGGAGATGAATTCTGCAGCTCATGAATTATGTAGATCCTGTTTTTTTTCTTTCAAATCTCAGTAATTTTTCATTGCTAATTACATATTTTCCTTGAAAGATTCAGTCAAGAGTAGTGTCTTAGTTAGCTTAGGCTGCTATAACTATACACTGCAAACTGGGTGGTTTAAACAACAAGCATTTATTTCTCACAGTTCTGGAGCCTGGGAAGTCCAAGATCAAAGCATGGGCAGATTTAGTGTCTGGTGATGGCCTAATTCCTGCTTCATATGCGGTCTTCTCTCTGTGTCTTCATGTAGTGAAAGAGGGAAGTCTCTTTCAAGATTCTTTTAAGGACACTAATTCTATTCAGGAGGGCTCCACCTTAATGCCCTCATCTAATTCTGATTACCCACAAAAGACCCCACTTCCAAATGCCGTCACATTAGGAGGTAGGATTTCAGTATATAAATTTGCAGGGGACATGAACATTCAGTACATAACAGGTAGTGGGTCTCTGAAATGTTCATGTAGCAATTCTTGTAGAGATTCAAAAGTCACAGACGAAGTAGAAATTATGCCTAATAATTGGCTTATGGATTGCTTGTAAATTTATCCAAATGCTATTATTGTTATGGAGAGTTGTTATTCAATGTTAAAAATTTATGTAAATATTTCTGTTTATTAAAACTCAATTCAAACTGGCTTAAGAAATTAAGAAGAGTTTATTTTATATTTCAGGGTGACTGAGTCCAGGGATTTAAATGAGCTCTTCAGGATTATCTCTTTCTCTATCGCTTATCTTTCTTCTTTTATGATTATAGTGTCATTTTCTTTCATGACCACAAGCTTCCTTCAGGAAGGATTTATCTCAGCCCAGTTAGTATCCCAAAAGAAAGAGAGGGCTAGTTTATTTTGGGGTATTACAAGGCAAAGTGAATACCCTAGCACTGGTCCTATTCATTCCTCTCCTGTTTCCCAGGACCAGAGCAATGGAGGATCCTGGCTGGTGAGACACAGTGATTTTTAACACCTCACCCCCCAGGCTAGGGTGTAAAACAATTTTCCAAATAAACTGGGGACTCTGACACCAAATAAAATGTAGGAGAGAGGAAAATAATACAGGAGCACCAAAACAAATGAAACCCAAAGTGGTTTCTGTTATATTTAGTCAAACATGTTCAACTACATTCTAGTTTCTGGTAATGATAATGAATTGATTCCAATGCACTTCATGAAAGTTTCCCCAAGGATTTTCTAGGGATTAAAAACAGATAACAATACATATCCTTCAGAAATATGCTATATATTTCTGAATATATATTCAGAGATATGCATATGAGAGATATATTCATATGCATTTTTTTCATTGCTGGCTCAGTGTTCTGGGCCTATGTTTGTTGCCTTTTGTGGTAGACTTTGCAGTAATGATAAATATTTCTTTTATGAGGCTTTATTACTGTTGTCAAGTCTTTTGATCTTAAGGATTATGGCTGAAAAACTCTAATAATCTGAATTATTTCCTTAAATAAAGTTTTTGCTTCTTTCTCTTTCTGGTTCTTCCTTATTTTAGAATCTTTATAATCAACTAAATGCATTTTCCTTCTGATAAAATAACTCATTTAACTATAAATTTCACCACATCTTAGGGACTGTGGGCCTTGACTACTTGGGAAGAATATGCATTTAATGAGGCATGTTTTATTTACTGTGTTCCAAATGGTACTTATACCATTAGGTGATTAGTGTTCATCTGCTGAGTGCAGTTGCTCAGAAAATGCAACCCTTCATTTAAGATTCCTTGGAACTTGATGTCAGTCTCTGAATGCATATTTTGTCTGATTTTAGCATGTTTGTTAGAAATCCCTGGATGCTCAGAGATATTTTCCATAGCTTGAACAATGATTTAGCACAAATTGTGTTGCATTTTCTGGCTTTAAACAGTTATTTTAAAAATTAAAATTTTACCCTGTTATGTAATATTTTTCACATTTCTATTGTATTTTGTTATAGACATCCTTATATAGTTTATCTACTGAAGGATAATCATTTTGCATAACTATAGTACATAAAATGTGTTGGTTTAGAAATATGTAAAGATTTCAATGCAGACACTTTTCAGGTCATGTCCTGTTGGGGGCCAGCCTCAACACCATCCGTAGGGTATCCGAAGTCCGGTGGTAACAAAGGAATGAGAAGAGACAGGTTAAGAGTTCTTAAAGGTGGGAGTCAGGGGGCCAGTTTTAAAATGGAGGCTGCAAAAGGCCCCGAGCTCTGGTTTCTACTTGATTTATTGAGTACAATCACTTAGATCTAAGAAGCAGATGTTTAGGGCAAAACAGTGACAGGGAGGCAATACGTCATAGGCGTAATCTATAGTAATAGTGGTTTAAATGAATTTTCTTTGTGTTCAAACAGTGTAGCTTTATCGGAGAGTAGTTAGTGGGAGTGGGCTTAACTAGGAGCCTGTACGTCTGTCCACATTTTAATGTGTTAAAGGAGTATCTTTCTTTTTTCTTGAACACAGTGTTTACAGATAAGAGAGCAGGTCTCGCTCTGAGCATGGGAACATGATGGCAATTAGGAGGCTTTCCTCCTCAGAGGCCTCTTGTGGCTTTCCACAACTTATTGTCCCATATTTTTATGGCCAGTTTATACAGGCACCCCACAAGCCCTTTTCCCAACATGTCCCCCTTTTTTCTTTCTTAAAACTGTCATTGTTATTATGGTTTGTTTGTGGTGTCTGGTCTCTCTCCAGAGGTGTCTTTCGCATCTGTAGACTAAAAGTAAACAGCATAAATAGATACACATTAAAGTAAAATTTGTAATAGTTGATCCTCCAGTGGTCTTAATTTATTTAAGAGGGTTTTCGTTTGAAAGTCCATTAGTAGTTTTGGTGAGAATGTCAGTCTCAGGCAGGAGAGTTGAATGAGCCTGAGACCCTTTAAAAACCTGTTTTATTAATTTGACTAAATTTAATATTAATTTTTATCCCTTTTTTTAGATGATATTTAACTTTTTTAAAATGATGTTTAGTAGTATTATACGAATAGGGAGTTATGTAGAAATCAGAAGTATTTTAATCACATTGTATTTGTAATTGATGCTTTAAGCTTATTATATGATCTTTCATTTAAATAACAGTCTATATAAGATTATTTATTTGATTTGTTAATTGTTGGTCTGTTTAGGTCTGAGTTCCACAATTTTTGAGGAATTTTTTTGTCAATTATTGACATATTTTGTAGTTTGAATAGAGGAGTGTAAAGTAATTCCAGCAGCCACAGCAGTAGCTGTGACTGCAATAAGGCCCATAATGACTGTTATAAGGCTAAAAATAAATCTTTTTGTTTTGGTAAACACTTTTTTTTAACATTTTTGTGACCATATGAATGGAAGGAGAAGCTTTTTAAGGTCTATTGAGGAAAACTGGTATCCAAACTTTTTTTTAAATCTTTACCAGTAACACAGATGTTTTTTCACCAAATGTGAAATCAATACAGGTGAAAAGGTGACAGTTTTGACAAGTAATAGTTTGATAATTAGGTCGAATATTAATATTTTCAAACATTAACATAAAAGGAGGTTTGACAGAACTTTGGGCACCGTTCGGTTGGAAGAAAACTGATACACAAATTGAAGTCTCTCATCATTTTTTTAAAGATTATATATATTTTTAAACCCGAATATGAGTTTGGGCCATCATTAACTTCCATAATTTGGGAATTATGTTTAGGGCCTATTATTGGTTTAATTATTTTTGGATGTGGGCCAGCCATACTAAAATTGGCCCAAATTATGGGAAACTGGGCATGTTTTTTAGTGTAAGTAGTGTCATCTTTTTGATAGTATAGTTTTTGTTTCAGTCCTGTCATGTATTTATTATTTTGATTGGTACAATTAACTGTAAAGGTCCCCTTAGGAGACCAATTAATGACCATTTTATAGGAATTATTTTGTAGTACCAGTGTGATTAGAGATGTAATTTTTAAAAATTAATATTTTTAAATTTTTTCACCATTGTTGAGGCTGTTAATCCCTCTTTTTGGGAGGTTTAAATTGTTTTAATTGAACCAAACTTTGTGAATGATCTGGGTTCTATTTAGAAAATAAATGATAGAGTACTGGTTTTTTATTATGACCTGGAATTTTAACAGTCAATGTTGTCAGTAGTCTTTTAGGCAACTGATAGTTGGCCTTATGTAAAGAGGGGGAACTGATAACTCATGGACACATTTATTAACATTTCTTTCTTCTCTGGGTGAGAGGGTTTATAAGTATCTGTAGGCTCAGGCATCTAAACACTATTATTAACATAAGCCTCAACCAGGGGTTTTAACCATGTAACAGGCCTAATTAAAGGCGGAAATGGGACATATATCTAATAGGTATAATTTTGGTTTGTTGTAGTTACAGGGAGACTTACAGTCATAGTAATTACCGTAATTATAGTCACCATCAGGTTACTTGAAGTTAGTGGGTTTTGTTGTGTCTTTAGGTGTTTTTTTTGTAAGTTGGGTCCATCATTTGATTTGTTTTCAAGCTGGTGGGCTCATTTGATGGGTTTTGTTGGTCTTTATCTGGTTGGCTGAAATGTGTATTTGAGCCATCAGGCATGTTGGGGGCGCCCATCAGGCGTGTTGGGGGCGGGGGTGGAAATCTTGGCTTAAAAAATTTTTTTTTCTTTTGGAATTTTGTTTATGGTAGAGTTTAAGATGTTTTGTAGGTACCCAAACTGGAAGTTGTTTTTTTTCTGGGGAAATACAAACAAACCCTCTTTCCCGTGTAATAACTTTTCCTCTTTTTTAGGTCTTTGTTTTTGAGTTTTTTTACCACACAGGTTTTTCTTTATGAACATTTACCTTTTGTCCTGTTAAATGTTGTTTAGTTGTTGTAGTAACCTGATTTTGGGAGATGTTTAAAAAATTTAAGGTAAGAAGAGCCAATTGTAACTGTACATGAGGGGTGGAATATTTTTAATTTTTTAAATTTTTTGTTTATGTAATTGTATTTTTAAGATTTGATTGGCTTGTTTCACAATTGTTTGTCCTTGAGAATTATAGGGAATACTTGTGTTGTGTTTAATGTTTTATTGTTTTAAAAATGTTTGGAAAGATCTACTGCAGTAGTCTGGTCCATTGTCTGTTTTTAATTTTTGTGGAATTTCCATGACAGTAAAACAGGAAAGTAAGTGTCTTTTTATATGTGTTGTAGTCTTGCTGGTTTGGCAAGTAGTCCATATAAAATAAGAATATGTATTTATGGTCGCATGGACATAAGAAAGTTTGCCAAATGTAGGAACGTGGGTGACATCTGTTTGTCAGATTTTGTTAGGTGTCAACCCTCAAGGGTTAACACCAGGTTTTTGATGCGGTAGTTGTAGTACCTGGCACTGAGGACAATGTTGTACAATGTCCTTGGCCTGATTTTACATAATTTGATATTTGTTTTTGAGTCCTGTTGTGTTAAGGTGTAAGGTGTGTTATTGAGTGGAAACTTTGGGCATTAGTAAGTATGGGGGAAACCAACAAGTCAGCTTGTTTATTAGTCTTAGTCAAGGGTCCTGGAAGATTGGTATGTGCTCAGATATGAGTTATATAGAAAGGAAAACCCTGAGTACGCACAGCTGTTTGTAAAGAGTTGAACAATTGATAAAGCTGTTTACCAATAATATATTTAACTAAGGCAGTTTTAATATGTTGAGTAGCTTGTACAACATAAGTTGAATTTGAAACAATATTAACTGGCTGATTAAAATTTTTTTTTTTTTAGAGACGGAGTCTTGCTCTGTCGCCCAGGCTGGAATGCAGTGACGCCATCTCGACTCACTGCAAGCTCCACCTCCTGGGTTCACGCCATTCTCCTGCCTCAGCGTCCCGAGTAGCTGGGACTACAGGTGCCCGCCACCATGCCCAGCTAATTTTTGTATTTTTAGTAGAGACGGGGTTTCACTGTGTTAGCCAGGATGGTCTTGATCTCCTGACCTAGTGATCTGCCCACCTCAGCCTCCCAAAGTGCTGGGATTACAGGCGTGAGCCACGGCGCCCGGCCTAAAATTTTTTAATACTGTAATTACTGTTTGTAATTCAGCTCTTTGGGCTGAGGAAAAGTTAGTGTGGATAACTTTATCACATGGTCCCACATATGTTGCTTTTTTAGTACTAGAGCCATTAGTAAAAACAGTTACAGTTCCTTTTAAAGGGGCATTAGGAGTAATTTTTGGAAGAACCCATGTAGTTAATTTTAAGAACTGGAAAATTTTATTTAGGATAATGATTATTAATACATTTAACAAATTTTGTTAAATTAACTTGTCATGTAACTGAATTAATAAATGCTTGTTTAACCTGATTTTTATTTATTGGAACTACAATCTTATTGGGCTTAGTGCCGTAAAGTTTAACAATTTGTATATGAGCCTGTCCAATTAAAATTGTCTTTTTTTTTTTGAGATGGAGTCTCACTCTGTTGCCCAGGCTGGAGTCCAGTGGTGCGATCTTGGCTCACTGCAAGCTCTGCCTCCCAGGTTCACGCCATTCTCCTGCCTTAGCCTCCCAAGTAGCTGGGACCACAGATGCCCGCCACCACACCCAGATAATTTTTTTGTATTTTTAGTAGAGACAGGGCTTCACCATGTTAGCCAGGATGGTGTCAATCTCCTGACCTCGTGATCTGCCCACCTCGGCCTCCCAAAGTGCTGGGATTACAGGTGTGAGCCACCACACCCAGCTTAAAATTGTCATTTGATCAAATATACTGTAAGCATTTTTATGGTATTATGTGGCAAAAAGGACCACTTAACTAAATCATCATTTTGAATAATAACCCCCATTGGGTAGTGGAAAGTAGGGAACACTGTGAATTGTAAAGGCAAGTCTGAGCCAATCCTACTGATCTGGGCTTGTTGAGTTTTTTTTTTAATTACTTTTAACTCTTTTATGGCCTTGGGTGTTAGTTTTTTTTTACTGTGCAAGTGGAATTTTTTTCTCAATATTGAGAAGAGATTAGATATAGTATAAGTAGGGATCTTTAAGTTGGGCTGAATTCAGTTAATATCTTCTAACAATTTTTGAAAATTATTTAAGGTTTTTAAAGAATTTTTTTTAATTTGAACCTTTTGAGGCTTAATGGCTCTATTCTGCACTTGTATTTTCAAATACTGAAAAGGAGTGGTTTTTTGAATTTTTTTCAGGTGTTCTAAGCAATCCAGTGTTTGTAATTGTCTTTTATAAAGATGAATAACATTGAATAAGTTGGTTTTTATTTTTTGTTGTACACAGTATGTCATCCATATAATGAATGATGTAACAATCTGGAAATTGATTTTTAACAGTCTGGATAGCTCTGTCTACAAAAGTTTGACAAATTGTGGGACTGTTTAACATACCCTGAGGCAAAACTTTTCAATGATATCTGGCTGTAGGTTTTTTGTTATTAACGGCAGGGATGGTAATGGTAAATTTTTCAAAACCTGTCTCTGTTAAAGGAATTGTAAAAAAGTAGTCTTTTAAATCTATAATAACAAGTGGCCAGTCTTTAGGGATCATGGTGGGAGATGGGAGCTCGGGTTGTAAGGCTCCCATTGGTTGAATTACAGCGTTGACTGCTTGCAAGTCAGTCAGCATGTGCCATCTACCAAACTTTTTAAATTACAAATACTGGGGAATTTCAAGGAGAGAAAGTGGGTGAAATATATCCTTTTTTTTAGTAGTTTAACTATTTTATGAAGTGTCCCCAATTTTTCCTTAGGGAGCAGCCACTGTTTGACCCAGATAAGGTGCTGGGTCGGGCCTGAATTGGTCCTTCACTGTAATGAATGGCAGGGTGAGCCTGAATGCCCCCTTTTCATAATGAACTGTGGGTTGGGCAATAATAGGCGCAGCAAGCCGAGTCATGGCGAGCCAAGTCTTGGGCTCCCTCTCCTAGAAGGTGGCCATTTCGGACATTTCTCTGAAGGAGCCATGGGCTGAACAATTTTTTGAGTAGGTTTAGGGAGACTGGGGGGATTGGCAGAAATCACCTCCGGAGTCTCCTTTTTGTTAGTACTTGGTAGAGGTGGTTCAGGGTCCTGATCATTAGACTCCTTTCTCTCCTCCTCTGACTCAACCTCATCATTTGTCTGAAAAGGCACCAGTGCTGCATGCACCAATGACCAAACTGACCAAACAGGCAAAGGAATTTCCTTTCCTTTTCTATTTGTTTTTTAAGGTTCTCTTCAACTCTTTCCCAATTTTTTAATTTCACAGTTCTCTGTTTTCAGAACCAAGCACAAAATTGTCCCACAGCATAAAACAAATCCATAAGATTTTCCGTATCAACTTTTACCCCACCACACTTCAAGAGCTGCCATGGCAAGCTCAAATATATGGTGTACTTACTTTCAGTTTGTCCCATTTGTGTCCCTAGCTTTCTCCGAGTGCCCTGTTTACCTGCAGAGCTTAAAACTTTTTTGTCCTCAGGAGTCCTTTGTCCATCGGTCCTCCATTTCACACACTTGAGCGTTTCTTCACTGGATTCTTTTGGGTCCCATGTTGGGTGACAAAATGTTAGGGGCACCACCCGTAGGGTACCCGAACTCTAGTGGTGACAAAGGAATGAGAAGAGACGGGTCAAGAGTTCTTTAAAATGGGAGCCAGGGGGCCAGTTGTAAAATGGAGGCTGCAAAAGGCGCCGAGCTCTGGTTTCCACAGTATTTATTGAGTACAATCACTTAGATCTAAGAAGCAGATGTTCAGGGCGAAACAGTGAAAGGGAGGCAGTACGTCATAGGCGTAATCTACGGTAATAGTGGTTTAAATGAATTTTCTTTGTGTTCAAACAATGTATCTTTAACTTATCAGAGAGTAGTTAGTGGGAGCGGACTTAACTAGGAGCCTGTACATCTGTCCACATTTTAATGTTTTAAAGGAGTATCTTTCTTTTTTCTTGAACACGGTGTTTACAGATAAGAGAGCGGATCTCCCTCTGAGCATGGGAACATGATGGCAATTAGGAGGCCTTCCTCCTCAGAGGCCTCTTATGGCTTTCCACAACTTATTGTCCCATATTTTTAGGGCAAGTTTATACAGGCACCCCACAGTCCTTTCTCCCAACAATGTCCTAACCTATTTAAAATTACAGTGGTATCCTAACACACCAGTACCTCAGAGGACTAAACTTTTAATTCAAGTAATATAAAATGCATATTATTTTGCACATGTTTAAAAAATAAGAAAATGTTAATACTTAAAATAACTAGGTTAGTTTCTTCTTGAAATAGTCAAGAATATTCTTGGGATCTGTGGCTCCCATTCTCCTTAGTGAACTTCTCTTTCATTGCTCATTCCATAAATGTTCTCAACTTTCTCTCTTTTCCCTCTTCTCATTTTATATCAGATATTGGAAATTGGTGACTATACAGACCAAATCTGGTCTACAGATAGTGTATTATAATAGTAATTATTATTTTTTGGCTCTCACAATACTTGGAAATAAATGGATTTAACATTTAACAATTTGGAGATTATATATGAGATCTGTTTTCAGCTTTCTTGAAAACCTGGACTTTCTGGACCATCTTGGCTGGCACTTCCACCTGTCCATAGTTAGCTTGAGCTGTGTGCCAGCTGCTCCTTTGGACAATACATGCTCTGTCCCTTCACCTACCACTCCCTTTGGTATCCTTCGAACACTGAGTCCAAGTCTCGGTTATCACTTATCACACTGAGACTGTTGTTTTCCTTATAGTAGAAAAATATTCCTTGACATTTAAAATTAGAAAATGAAAGACCAAGACAGCTATGTGTTTAAAGGAAAATTAGACATGTCAATGTCTAAATTGCCCAAGAGGGCAAGTCAACCCTCTTCTCCCTGAAAGATTCATTCACTTCCTTAAGATTTAAACTACCATTTTTAATGTTTATAATTCTAAAATATATATCTCCCTTTCATAGTTTTCTCCTAAACTTCTTAGCCATATATTTGTATATATGTATAGGTATGTATGTATATCCAATTTCTTAGTCAGCATCTCTGTTTGAATGTCTCACAGACACTTTAACCATGACATGCCTGATGTGGACACATCATCTTATTCCCTCGATTTACTCTTCCACCTCTGATCTTTCTTTGTGGTAGACCATATTATCATCCTCAATTGCTCATTCTTCCCTTCCCTGTAAGACCATTAATCTACATCCACCTCCATGTGCATACAGTACTAGCCTTAAGAGGAGCATACTTTCCCACACCATTTAGGCCAGGCTCAGCTACATGACTTGTTTTGACCAGTGAAATGTGAGCAGAATTGACAGTATACCAGTCTGAACAGAAGCTTTCCGTTGTGTAGTTTCACCAGCTCTCTTGCTTTTACTCTCTACCTTGAGAACTATAAATCACAGGTGAGTGATGCTTCTTCCAACTGGATCCTGGAGTGAAAGAACAACTAAATTGCTGGGTAAAATATTTACATATATATATTTATATTCAATTTCAACTTTCACTTTAAATACAGGGGGTATATGTGCAGCTTTGCTACAAGAGTATTGTGAGTACATTGTGTGGTGTTGAGGTTTGGGGTGTAGATGTCATCACCCAGGTTGTAGTGAACATAGTACCCAAAAGGTAGTTTTTCACCCCGTGAGCTTCTCCTTCCCTCCCCTGTCTAGTAGTTCACAGTGTTTATTGTCCCGATCTTTAGTTCCACGTGGGCTCAATGTTTAGCTTCCAATTACAAGTGAGATCGTGCAATATTTGGTTTTCTGTTCTTGTGTTAATTTCCTTGGGATTATGGCCTCCAGCTGTATCTATGTTGCTGCAAAGGACATGACTTCGTTCTTTTTAAATAGCTGCATAGTATTGCATAGTGTATATGCACCACATTTTCTTTATCCATAGATAAAATATTTTTAAATGTATAATTATAAGGAAAGTGAGGGAACTTCACTAAGACCTGAAGCAATAAGAAACTGTGAATCTCTTTCTAGGTCAGTGCTGAAGTCAGCATTTGCACTAACAGCATCTGCTCATCCTTGGTGATTTAAAGTTTCATATTTTGATGGGCTGATAATCACAGACAGGAACACTTGGGCTCCTGTGCAAGGTGAGAGACTGGAGCAAGACTCAGAGGCAAATCCAGGAATTCTAAAAGGAACAGATTCCAGGGATGAATTCTCTTATTCAGGAAAAGGGAGAGAATAAGAATGCTTGCCTTTTTTGGCTTTGGCCATGAGTACACAGGGAAAAAAAAATTCTTTCTTTGAGAATTCTCAGTATGCCTTCCTTTTGGTTTGGGGTCACATTCCCTGTATGCTTGGAAAAAAACCCATGCCACAAATTTATGTAAAATTGGTCCTGGGCTAGTAGTACACACAGGTTCCTGGCATTTTAGCAAACTCAAATTCTCCATGGTGGTACATGCTTGAAACTCAGGCCACAAAGAAGTCATACTGATAAAGTTTAGAGAAACATGAGTTCACAAAAATATTTGAAAAGCACTTGGAAAAACAAGCTACCGCTGGCAAAATTTAGCAGAACAACAAAATGAAGAATCAGATTCACAAAGTAGCATATATTTGAATGTTTAAAGACAATACAAAATAAGGGTTTAAAATATTTATCAGAATATAAGAGGATAGCTTCAGGGCCTTGACCAGTCTCCTTTCCATAGATACCAAGATAGGAAATATTGCTTTAGAGAGTAGTGGGTTTTTTTGTTTTTGTTTTTGTTTCTCAAGTCCTTTTATTATTCATTTTAAACAACAGCCCAGGGATAGGGAACCAGGGGAAGTGGAAAGGGGAGAAGGGAGCCCCTACAACCCCTCCCAACTCACCCCTTCCCCTATTATGTATTTATAATCTATATGTAAGCCCCAGGGGTGAGAGGAAAAGGGAACTCCCTCATTGGAGTGGGGTAACCCATAGAGTGAAGTTATATTTAGGCTTTGTGTGACATTCATTCTATGCTTCTGTGCCTGAGGTCTTTGCAAGAGTAAATGGTACAGTTTGGGTGTGATTTTTTCTCTCTTGGTGTGCTTATAGCGATAAACTAACAGTAAAACTATTTTACTTTTACAGCTGGTATTAGTGTAGTTTCTTATAAATTCGTATTTTTTGGGGGAAGAAAGAGTAACGCACTTAAGTGGACATTAACTCATAAAATATTCAACCCTATTACACAATACTAAATAATTTTCCATTTTCTGAACTATAATTTCATGATAAAACTCTGGATTTGAACCGTTTATTCCAGGTATAAATAAACAATAAAATACAAAAATGTCTTTTAAAATTATCTTTCTTCTGTTTCTGACTTCTTCAAGCTCAATAAATATTAAACATTAAGAGTTGTCATTTGCAAAGAATGAAACATTTTAAATGACCAGCTTAATTTTAAAAAATACTTTATAATTTATAAAACAGAAGCTTATTTTCATTAGAAAAATTTTATTAGTTCAGATTCACACAAGGTTAAGTATAAATAAGAGAAAGTTAGGATTAAATAATACTTGAGAATAAAGGCAAAGTCTTCTCATATTTTTAAATACAACACAAACTTGAAGAACAAAGCATTTATTAAGAGATCCTTGAGAAATTACTTTAAGAACAGATAAGACAGATTAGCAGGTACCCCATGTACATGAGTGCCTCTATAGTTTGTTCATTTAGATAAGTCAAAAATTCTCACTTGAGATCTTGTTTATTAATTAAAATATTAGTAAACTATTTCTTCATGAGTTGTTTGTTTGTTTTTGAGATGGAGTCTTACTCTGTCACTAGGCTGGAGTACAGTGGCGCAATCTTGGTTCACTGCAACCTGTGCCTTCTGGGTTCAAGCTATTCTCCTGCCTCAGCCTCCCGGGTAGCTGGGACTACAGGCTCGCACCACCACACCCTGCTAATTTTTGTATTTTGGTAGAGACAGGGTTTCACCATGTTCACCAGGATGTTCTCCATCTCTTGACCTCGTGATCTGCCCTCCTCGGCCTCCCAAAGTGTTGGGATTACAGGCATGAACCACCACGCCCGGCCTCTTCATGAGTTTTTAATGATTCCTGGCTCATATTTGGAGTCAATGTCAGCTAAAAAAGCTATAATAACTAATGGGTTTCTCACAGAATCTACTATCATACAATTTAGTGTCCTGCAATAGAAAGTATAAATCTCAAAGAGCACACACGTAACTACTTGAGCTGAGGAGTGAACCAGTATCTGGCTTCCTGGAAGACTGTACTGTAAGTATGGAGCTGTCTTCTCTTTTGGTCATCTGTTTCTCTCATCATTCAGGTGAATCCACTCATCCTCATCTTCAGGCTTCAGATCTGCTTCTTGGGGGACTGGTTTTTGCTTTAATATAACTCCATAGGAGACCTAAAGGTAAATCAAAGAGTTGGCTTTCAGTTCCCTGTGCCTCTTGCATGCTCCTCTTTTATGGTTGTGATCACTAATGCTCAGTCACTTACTTGTTCGAGTTCTTGCCTTCACCTTCCAAGACCCTTGTTGCCTACTGTTAAGATGACTTCTTGGGTAATCAATATGTTCTCCTTGTCCTTGTCAATATTTACTAGGTGACTAATACTATAGACCTTGCCTGTGTTCCCAGTTCTGATTACTCTGCTGGAGACTTCCAAGTTGGCCTGCTTAGCTGTATCATCTCTCATTCAGATCTGACGTGTAGCAGGAGCCAGATTGACTGAAACTGAGGGGTTACATAAAATTCAGCATTAAGTAGGACAGATGAGTATTAGAAAGCAGAAGAGGTCCCACCACATAAGGCAATACTAAAACAAGTATTGAGATTGGGAGCGTTCAAGGAATAAATTAGGGAGAAGAGACACGAAGCAATGGAAAAGTGAGAGATTTTGGTTAAATATGGACATATTGGAAGCTTTTGCCTGGTCTTCCAGGGATATTTGAAACATGTGGCATTTAAAAGCTGGGGTGAGCAGGTACCCAATTCTAATTCTGTGCTGATAACCTCCTCCCGCCCATAGTGTGGGAATGGTGCATGTGCCCTGGCCATGTATGGATCATTTGAATCACTATTTAGCGGATTATGTCTTAGAATCTCAGCTTTTTAGAGGTTAAATGGTCTTTAAAAATATTCCATCACTTACGGATTATGTTTCTGTTTTTTTGTTGTTGTTCACTTTTTATTGAAAATATGCATTCAGAAAAGCATACAAATACAATTTCTGGAATTTTTATACTGAACACATTCTAATCACCATTCAAGTCAAGTTATAGAATGTTTTCAGTACCCTAGAAGCTTCCCTTGTACTCACCTTCAGGCATTATTCAACCCCACAGGTAACTAATATTTTGACTTCTATTAAAGAGACTTTTAAAAATATTGTTCTTTTATAAGTCTAATGCTTTTAGGAAATGTTTAAATATTAAACAAATATTCCCCTAAGCACTTACTGTGCACTAAACAATAGGGATTTTAAAAAGAATAAAATGTCATCTTTGCCTTCTAAAAAGAGGAGCTGAAAATGTTTTCTGTGAAAGTCCAGAGGGAAAATATTTTAGACTGCTTGGGCCACATGGTCTTTCTCATAATTATTCAGAGACATCAGTCTAAAGTGTTGTTTAACCCTTCTCCTGTTTGCCCTGAGAATACTCACTGGTGGCACTTACAGCTGCAGCATTTGCTCATGGATAACTTTGCTACGAAATATCTGGCTTTTATTATTATTTTCACTTTGTCTATGTATATTGACTTTGGAAACAAAAGACATAATTCTATTTATGGCATTCTGTTTTTAGTAGTGGCATTTCCATTTTCAAAATATAGTAATTCTTGATCACTGAATGTGTCAAATCCTAGAAAACATAGCATTCCTACATGTGATATTAACATCATTCTCAAACAGGTATTGGCCCAAGAATCATTTGATGAATCCTATTTTTCCAAAATAGGTGATTCTGATGTTAGTTCTGTTTATAAATAACTCCAAAAATAGTTTTTATATTTTATTTTCACCTTAAAATTAGTCATATTTGCTTCAGCCTCAAAGAGCATGTTCATGTAAAATTAAATGAGTGCTGGCAGTGAGCTGCACTTTTTTTTTTCTCAACAGGTAAAGGGTTAAAAGCAACCCCAGAAATGAATAAATGTGGCTGTGTCCCAATAAAACTTTATTTATGGAAACTGAAATTTGAATTTTATATAATTTTTACATGCTATGAAATGTTCTTCTTTTGAGCTTATTTGCCCAACCATTTAAAAATGTAAAAGTTACTCATAGCTTCTTGGTTGTACAAATGCAGGCAGTGGGCTGTATTTGGCCTGTGGGCCTAGATTACCAACCCTGCTTTAAGAGTTCAAGATTTAAGGTAATCTAGAAGGGGATAGAAGAAAATAAGCAGATACTCTAATTTTAAACACTACATTAAGTCTTTTTAGAGTGGTACCTTCACAGTTTTATTGGAGTTCATTAGTGAGAGGGACTGACTCTATCCAAGTGTGTTGGGGAAGATTTCATGAAACAAAATGAGGGAGCAGCGCCCTGCTTTAGCTGTAGGTTGTCAGGACCTCTCTGGAGAGGAACGATTTGAGCTGAGAACTGAAGGGTGAGGCAGAGTGGCAATGGGAGAGCTGGAGGTCACGCCTTCCAAGCAGGAGGTAAAGCACGTGAGAAGGTGCTGAGAGGGCCTCTGGCACATGGGAGAAGAGGAGTGCCTAGTGGGTGTCAGGCATTCAATAAATGTACCTATTGTTATAACCATCATGACCCCTTTTAGACCGAGAAACTAAGGAGTGAAGAATTAAGTCCATGAGGCTCACATTCATTAAGACAAATATATTTTATTTATGCATCATATGCTATTCATTTTATTTTTAAAGTATCTGTTAAAATACACTCAAATACAAAGATATTTTAAAAATTGGTATTCAGACACAGACTGAGCACCACATGCTGACCACTTTACTGTACTTTTCGTTGTAAGATGAAATAGAAAGATGCCTCACTTTGGGGAATGTACCATCTAGAGGAAGAAGAAAATGCTGTAATACAAGTGTGAGCACTTATTAGGTTGGAAGAGCCAAATTTGGGGGAGATAAGATGTTTTAGGCTAGGGGTACCAGTCCGTGGGCTGCTAGCAACCAGACTGCACAGCAGGAGGTGAATGGCTGTGGGTGAGCAAGCGTTACTGCCTGAGCTCTGCCTCCTGTCAGATCAGCAGCTCCTAGAGTCTCATAGGACAGTGAACATTGTGAACTGTGCATGTGAGGGATCTAGCTTGTGCCTCCTTATGAGATTCTAATGCCTGATGATCTGTCACTGTCTCCCATCACCCCCCCGATGAGACTGTCTAGTTGCAGGAAAACAAGCTCAGGGCTCCCACTGCTCCTATATTATGATGAGTTGTATAATTGTTTCATTATTTGTTACAATGTAATAATAGTATAAATAAAGTGCACAATAAATGTAATGCACTTGAATCATCCCAAAACCATCCCCCACATCCCCCACCTCCATCTGTGGAAAAATTTTCTTCCACGAAACTTGTCCCTGGTGTCAAAAAGGTTGGAGACCACTGTTTTAGGTTATACAGCCATACAAAGCAAGCTGTAATGAATTAATAAAAATCTTTTTCTATTCCAAGGCAAGAGGAAAGAATGATGGGTTAAAACATAGCCCTCAGTAACTAATAAACAGCAAAATACAATTTCACTAGTAGAGATGCCTTTTTCCTTACTCTGTGAGTGAAAAGAGATACAAGGTTTTATCTTGTTTTATGTTTTCCTGAATCTTTCTATTAAAGACTCACATTCATGGAGTGACAGCATAATAAATGTTGTCCTCAAAAACACTTTTATCAGAGCCATTGGATAAAGAGACATTTCTAATCCCAATCCTAGATGGAAACATCACATTAGCGGGGCTTTACACCCACTGTGGTCCAGATACAATACCCTAATCTTTTCTTCCTCCAGCTTTTCACTGAACTGTTGGCATTTTTCTCATTTATCATGTAGTTTCCCACCTTCCAAGATTCCCTCTAGGGTGCCATTCATTATTGCCAAATAATCGTAATATTTCCAGTTATGTTATAGTTATCCATTGAGACTGAGTTCAGGCATCAATTCCCAGAAGCATTCCCTAAAAATCCATACTGAGCCTTTTAGCCTGCTTTGTTTGGCACTGTATCCGTACCACATTACTGTACTTGCTATATTATGTTGAAATTATCAACATATTGGTCAATTTGATATATTTCCTGCAAACTAGATTATAAGCTCCTAGAAGAAAAGAGCCATGCATTTTTGTTAATTGTCATATATCTGGCACTTAGAAGAGTAGGTACACATTAAATATTTACTGATACTCTATAAGTTTGATAAGCCTTTGGAGTAACAAACCTGAGTTACACAAGCTGATTTTGTTGCATTCTGATGATCTGACTTGATAAAGGGATTTAACACAATAAGTCATGAATGCATCTCCTTAGAAGAGGCCTCTTCCATATCAAGAGTGTCTATTTACCATAGGTCTATTCTGCAGATGGTATAAAATTGAGATAATTGGCACACATCTAAGTTCACATGTTTGTGTTTTTCTCATCTGGCTTATACTCCTGCGGTGATTCTTCTCCTCTAGGGAAAGTCATTATTTCCTCTTCTTAAGCTCTCTCTGTAAATGTGTGGTGTGGGCTGAAAGTTTATGTTCCCACCTCCCCCCCCCCACCAAATTTATATTAGTTTGATGCAAACTAATTGTGGTTTCAGACCGTGAATTTTAAATTATTATAACTAAGCTCAAACACGTCTTTGTTAATCAAAGTAGGGACCATTACAATCAACACATTTTTTGCCAATGAGAAATAAGTTTATTTAGTCCTGTAGCATAAAAATTCATGCTTTGGGATTTGATGAGCTCTTGGAGAGCATTTTCTGCGTCCTGGTTGTGGAAGCATTTTCCCTGCAAAAAGTTGTTGAAATGCTTGAAGAAGTGGTAGTCAGTTGGCGAGACATCAGGTGAGTATGATGGATGAGGCAAAACTTTGTGGCAGAATTTCTTCAACTTTTGAAGCACTGGTTGTGGGATATGCAGTCCGGCATTTTCGTGGAGAAGAATTGGGCCCTATCTGTTGACCAATGCTGGCTTCAGGTGTTGCAGTTTTTGGTGCATCTCATCGATTTGCTGAGCATACCTCTCATATGTAATGGTTTTGCTGGGATTCGGAAAACTTAGTGGATCGGACTGGCTGCAGGCCACCAAACAGTGACCATGACGACCTTTTTTTGGTGCAAGTTTGGCTTTGGGAAGTGATGTGGAGCTTCTTCTTGGTCCAACCACTGAGCTTGTCATTGCCAGTTGTATAAAATTCACTTTTTGTCACACGACACTATCTGATTGAGAAATGGTTCACTGTTGTTGTGTAGAATAAGAAGATGACATTTCAGGCCAGGTGTGGTGGCTCACACCTGTAATCCTAGCACTTTGGGAGGCTGAGGCGGGCAGATCACGAGGTCAGGAGATCGAGACCATCCTGGCTAACACAGTGAAATGCTGTCTCTACTAAAAATACAAAAAATTAGCTGGGCGTGGTGGTGGGCGCCTGTAGTCCCAGCTACTCAGGAGGCTGAGGCAGGAGAATGGCGTGAGCACAGGAGGCGGAGCTTGCAGTGAGCTGAGATCAGGCCACTGCACTCCAGCCTGGGTGACAGAGCAAGACTCCGCCTCAAAAAAAAAATAATAATAATAAAAGAAGATGACATTTCAAAATGACGATATGTTTGATTTTCCATCAGCTCCTGAGGCACCCACTTATCTAGCTTTTTCACCTTTTTTATTTGCTTCAAATGCCAAATGACCATAGAATGGTCGACATTGAGTTCTTTGGCAACTTCTTGTGCAGTTGTAAGAGGATCAGCTTTGATGATTGCTCTTAGTCCTTGTCAGTTTCCGATGGCTGGCCACTACGGTCCTCATCTTCAAGGCTCTCGTCTCCTTTGCAAAACTTGAACTGCCACCGCACTGAACATTCATTAGCAGTTCCTGGGCCAAATGCATTATTGATGTTGTGAGTTGTCTCTGCTGCTTTATGACCCATTTCGAACTCAAACAAAAAAATCGCTTGAATTTGCTTTTTGTCTAACATCATTTCCATATTCTAAAATAAACATAAACAGCAAGTAATAAGTCATTAGCAAAAAAAAAACATAAAGCGAGAAATGCACATTAAAATGATGTACAAATAAGCACATTTATTTAAGAATGTATTCTAATATCAAATGGCAAATTTAAACAGTGCAAAAACTGTAATTACTTTTGCACTGGCAGTGAGAATTTCAAGCCAGTGGATCTTAGCTTGTTGGGCTCTGTCGGGGTGGGATCCACTGAGCAAGACCACTCAGCTCCCTGGCTTCAGCCCCCTTTCCAGGGGAGTGAATGGTTTTGTCTCCCAGGCATTCCAGGCACCACTGGGGTACAAGAAAACCAAAACAAACAACAACAACAAAAAACAACAAAAAACTCCTGCAGCTAGCTTAGTGTCTCAGTGTCTGCCCAAACAGCCATCCAGCTTTGTGCTTGAAGCTCAGGGCCCTGGTGGTGTAGGCACCAGAGGGAATCTCCTGGTCTGTGGGTTGCAAAGACAGTGGGAAAAGTGTAGTATCTGGGCTGGATAGCTCTGTCCCTCATGGCTTCCCTTGGCTAGTGGAGGGAGTTCCCCAACCCCTTTTGCTCCCCGGGTGAGGAAATGCCCCACCCTGCTTCTGCTCACCCTCCGTGGGCTGCACCCACTGTCTAACCAGTTCCAGTGAGATGAGCCAGGTATCTCAGTTGGAAATGCAGAAATCCCTCGCCTTCTGCATTGATCTCGCTGGGAGCTGCAGACTGGAGCTGTTCCTGTTTGGACATCTTGCCTGGAGATAGCATTTTTATATTATAGGATCATGTCATCTGAGGACAGAGAACTTCATTAATTGAATACATTTAATAATTTACTTTTTCCCCCAATTTGGATATCTTTCATTGTTTGTTTTGACTAAGGGCTCTGGCTAGGACATCCAATACTATGTTGTATAAAACAGTGAGACTGGGCATCCTTGTCTTTTTGTTCTAATCTTAAATGAAAAACTTTCAGTTTTCACTATTAAGTATAATGTTAGCTGTGGGCTTCTCATAAATGGCCTTTATTATGTTGAGGCAGTTTCTTTGTTCCTGTGTTGCTAAGTGTTTTTTAAAATTATTATTATTATGAGAGTTTGTTGAATCTTGTCAGATGCTTTTTCTGCAATTGAGATAATCATGTTGTTTTGTCCTTCATTCTATTAATGAAGTGTATTACATTAATCTATTTCTGTGTATTAAATTATCCTTGCATTCCAGGAATAAATCCTTCTTGTTCATGGTTGATATGGTTTGGCTGTGTCCCCACGCAAATCTTGTCCTGAATTCTAGTTCCCATAATCCCCACACGTTGTGGGAGGGACCCAGTGGGAAGTACTTGAATCACAGAGGTGGGATATTTTTTGTGCTGTTCTCATGATAGTTAATAAGTCTCATGAGATCTGATGGGTTTAAAAAGGGAAGTTCTTGGGAGGCTGAGGCAGGTGGATCACCTGAGGTCAGGAATTCAAGACCAGCCTGGTCAACATGGTGAAAACCCATCTCTACTAAAAATACAAAAATTAGTGGGGCGTGGTGGTGGGTGCCTGTAACTCTAGCTACTTGAGAGGCTGAGGTAGGAGAATTGCTTGAACTTGGGAGATGAAGGTTGCGGTGAGCTGAGATCAAGCCACTGCACTCCAGCATGGGCAACACAGTGAAACTCGGTATCAAGAAAAAAAAAAAAGGGATGTTCCCTTGCAGAAGCTCTCTTTCCTGCCACCATGTAAGATGTGTCTTTGCTTCTCCTTCGCCTTCTGCCACAATTGTGAGGCCTCCCCAGCCATGTGAAACTGTGAGTCCATTAAACCGCTTTTTCTTTATAAATTACCCAGTCTCAAGTGTTTCTTCATAGCAGTATGAAAATTGACCAGTATAATGGTGTATACCCCTTTTAATGTGCTGTTAAACTTGGTTTGCTAATATTAATATTTTGTTGATTTTTGAATCAATATTCATCAGGGATATTGATCTATAGATTTCTTCTTCTTTCTTCTCTCTTCTTCCTTCTGACTTCTCCTCCTTCTTCCTCCTCCTCCCCTCCTCCTCTTGCCCTTCCTCCTCCTCCTCTTCATCCTCCTCTTTCTTCTTCTTTCTTCTTCCTCCTCCTCCCCCTCCTCCTCTTCCTCATCCTCCTTCTTTTTCTTTTCCTCTTCCTCTTCCTCCTCCTTCTTGTTCTTCCTTCTCCTCCTCATCCTCTTTCTTTTTCTTTTCCTCTTCCTCCTCCTTCTTCTTCTTCCTTCTCCTCCTCCTCCTCCTCTTTTTCTTCTCCTCCTCCTCCTTCTTTTTCTTCTCCTTCCTCTTCTGCTTTTGCTGCTTCTTCTTCGTTGTCATCATCATCATAGTTGTCTGTAGTGCCTTTGTCTGGCTTTGGTGTCAGGGTAATGCCTCATAGAAGAATCTTGGAAGAGTTCCCTCCTCTTCAATTTTTTGGAAAAGTTTTAAAAGAATTGATGTTACATCTTTAAATGTTTTGTAGAATTCTCCAGTGAAGCCATCTTTTCCTGGGCTTCTCTTTGTTAGGAGGTTTTTGATTACTGATTCAATCTCTTTACTTTTTATTGACCTGTTCAGATTTTCTATTTCTTCATGAGTCAGTCTTAGTAGGTTTTATGTGTCTAGGAATTTATCCGTTTCTTTTAGGATATTCAATTTTTTGGCATGTACTTGCTTATGTTATTCTTTTACAATTTTAAATATGTGTGGCATCAGTTGTAATATCCCCTCTTTATTTCTGATTTTAGTTGTCTTCTTTCTTTTTTTTAACATAATCTGCTTAAGAGGCTTTCCATTTTTTTGATCTTTTGTAAAACATTTTTTCGTTTTGTTGATTTTTTTCCTTTTGTTTGCCTATTCTTGTTTTATTTATCTCTGCTCCAATTTTTATTATTTTTTTCCTTGTGCTAATTTTGGGCTCAGTTTTTTTTCCACTAGTTTCCTTAGGTGCAGTGTTAGGTTGTTAATTTTTTTTTAAATGTATGCATTTACAGATATAATCTTCTCTCTTAGCACTGCTTTCACTGCATTACATAAATTTTGATATGTTGTATTTTTATTTTCCTCTGTTACGAGGTATTATATAATTTCCTTTGTTACTTCTTCTTTGACCCAGGTTATTTAAGAGTCCACTGTTTAGCTTTCACATATTTGTATATTTTCTAGTTTACCTTGTGCTTTTTATTTACAGTTTCATTGTATTGTGATTGAAAAAATACTTTGTATGATTTCAGTAAACTTGAAATTGTTGAAGATTTGTTTTATGGCCCATTAAAGCTTCATTTTCTGCCTTAATATGTAGTCTATCTGGGGGAATGTTCTATGTGCACTTGAGAAGAATGTATATTCTGCTGCTGTTGGGTGGAATGTTCTGTATATGTCTGTTAGGTCCAATTGGTATATACAGACATACCTTGGAGATATTGTGGGTTCAATCACAGACCACAATATCATGACAAAGCAAGTCACAAATGTTTGGTTTCACAGCACATATGTTATGTTAACACTATACTATAGTCAAATGTGCAATAACATTATTTCTAAAAAGATGTACATACTTTAATTAAAAAATACTGTATGGCTAAAAAATGCTAATGATTATCTGAGCCTTTAGTGATTTATAATATTTTTGCTTGTGGAGGGTCTTGGCTTTATGTTGATGGTTGCTGACTGATCAGGGTGGTGGTTGCTGAAGGTTGAAGTGGCTGTGGCAATTTGTTAAACTAAGACAACAGTAAAATTTGCTATCTCAATCGACTCTTTCTTTCATAAAATATTTCCCTGTAGCATGCAATGCTTCTTGATAACATTTTACCCTATACTAGAATTCTCTTAAAATTGAAGTCAAATCTCTGCAATGTTGCTACTGATTTATCAACTATGTTTATGTAATTTTCTAAGTTCTTTGTTGTCATTTCAGTAATGTTCATAGCATCTGCACCAGGAATAGACTCCATCTCAGGGAACTACTTTTTATGCTCATTCCTTAAAAGCAACTCTTCATCATTCAAGTTTGATAATGAAATTTTAGCAATTCTGCCACCTGTTTTGATTCCACTTCTAATTTTGTTCTCTTGCTATTTTTACCACGTTTTTAGTTATTTCCTCTGCTGAAGTCTTGAACCTTTCAAAGTTATCCATAAGAGCTGGAATGAACTTTTGAAAATTTCTTTTAATGTTGACATCTTGACCTCTTCCCGCGAATTACAAACATTCTTAATAGCATCTAGACTGGTGAATTCTTTCCAGAAGGGTTTAAATTTACTTTGCCCAGATCCATCAAATGAATCATTCTTTATGGCAGCTATAGCCTTATAAATGTATTTTTTAAATAATAAGATTTAAATGTTGAAATTACCCCTTGATCTATGAGTTGCAGAATGGATGTTGTGTTAGTAGGCACAAAAACAACATTAATTTCCCTGGATATCCCCATAAAAGCTCTTAGATGACTAGGAGTATTGTCAATGAACAGTAATATTTTAAAACAAAATCTTTTTCTTTGATCAGTGGGTCTCAACAATGGACTTAAAATATTCAATAAGCCATGCTGTCAGTGAATGTGCTGTTATCTAGGCTTTGTTGTTTCATTTATAGAGCACAAGCAGAGTAGATTTGGCATAATTCTCAAGGTTCTAGGATTTTTCAGAATGGTAATAGTTTTACAAAATGGATTTTCAAGTGGTAAATGAGCATTGGTTTCTAGCTAAAGTTACCAGCTGTGTTAACACCTAATTAGAGAGTCATCCTCATTATAAGAGTCAGTGATTTTCTCCTTAGCTCTGAAAGTGGTAGATGACATCTTCTTCCAATATAAGGTTGTTTTGTCTACATTAAAAATCTGTTGTTAAGTGTAACCACCTGAATTAATGATCTTGGCTACGTCTTCTTCTGGATAACTTGCTACAGTTACTACAAAAGTAATTGCTGCTCCATCTTGGACTTTTATGTTATGGAGTTAATTTCTTTCCTTCAACCTCATGGACCAAACTCTACTAGCTCCCAGCTTTTCTTCTGCAGTTTCCTCACCTCTCTTAGCCTTCGTAAAATTGAAGAGAGTGAGGATCTTGCTCTTGATTAGCTTTGGTTTAAGAGAGTGTTCTGGCTTGTTTGAACTATTCAGACCACTCAAACTGTTTTCCTTTCAGTAAGAAGGCTGTTTTCCTTTCTTATTATTCATGTGTTCACTACAGTAGCACTTTTCATTTTTTATAAGAATTTTTTTTTTTTTTTGCATTCACAACTTGCTAACTGGTACAAGAGGACCAGCTTTTGGCCTGTCTCAGCTTTGGACATGCTTTTCCATTAAGCTTAATCATTTGTAGGTTTTGATTTCAAAGCAGATATGTGCAAATTTTTCTTTATTTGAACACTTAGATGCCATGGCAGGATTTCTATTGACCTAATTTTGTTATTTTTGTGTCTCTGAGAATATGGAGATCCAAGGGGATGAGGAGAGATGAGGGATTAACTCGTCAGCAGAGCAGTCAGAACATATACAACATTTATCAATCAGTTTCACTCTTTTATATGGGAATGGTTTGTGGGGCCTCAAATAAATTATAATAGTAACATCAAAGATCACTGACCACAGATCACCCTACAGATATAATAATAATGATGATAAAGATTGAAATATTGTAAGAATTACTAAAATGTGACATGAGGCACAAGGTGAGCACATACTGTAAGAAAAATGGTTTCAATAGGTTTGCTTGATGCGGGGTTGCCACAAACCTTCAATTTGTAAGAAACACAATATTTGTGAAGCAAAATAAAGCAAACTGTAATAAAATGAAGTACATCTGTGTTATTTAAATCCCGTTTTCTTATTGATATTCTGTCTGGTTATTCTATTCACTATTGAAAGTATTGAAGTCTCCTACTACTATTTTGCTGTTATTTCTCACTCCAATTGTGTCAAAGTTTGCTTCGTATATTTTTATTTGGAAACTTGGATATTTGGTGCATAAATACTTATGATTATTATATCTTTCTGGCAAAGTTACTCTTTTATCATTCTAAATGCCCTTCTTAGTCTCTTATAACAGTTTTTGATTTGAAGGCTGTTTTGTCTACTATACCAATATTAGGCACTAGTATAGCCACTCCTGCTGTTTTTGATTGTCATTTGCATGGAGTATCTTTTCCTATCTTTTCACTTTCATCTTACATGTGTTCTTAGATGTAAAGTGAGTATCTTTTAGAAAGCAGATAGCTGGGTCCTATGTTTTTTATCCATTCAGTCAATCTCTGTTCTTTGATTGGACAGTGTCTTAGTAAGCTCAGGCTGATAAAACAAAATACCATAGACTGGATGGCTTAAACAATACAAATTCATTTCTCACAGTTCTGGAGGCTGGGAAGTCTGAGATCAAGGTCCCTGCATGGTTAGGGTCTGAAGAAGGCCCTTTTTCTGGCTTGCAGACAGCTGCCATCTTGCTGTATCCTCACATGATAGAGAAAGAAGGAGCTCTAATATTTTCCTCTTCTTATAAGAACGTTAATCTGTGGGCCAAGTGTGGTGGCTCATGCCTATAATCCTAGCACTTTGGGAAGCCAAGGTGGGAGGATCAGTTGAGATCAGGAGTTCAAGATTAGCTTGGGCAACATAGCAAGACCTCATCTCTACAAAAAATAAAATAACTAGCTGGGCATGGTGGCACATGCTTGTAGTCCTAGCTACTTGGGAGACCGAACTTAGGATTTTGAGGCTGCAGTGAGCCATGGTCATACCGATTGCACTCTAACCTGGGTGACAGAGTAAGACCTTATTTCTTTAAAAAAGAGAAAAGAGAAAAAATGGAAAAAAAGACACTTAATTCTCATGACCTCATCTAAACCTAATTACCTCAAATGATCACACCGCTAACTACTGTCACATTTGGGACTAGGGCTTCATGTGAATTTTAGGGTAACACAAACATTCTGTGTATAACAGACAGTTGATTCTATTTACATTTAAAGTAATTACTGATGATAAAAGAATTACAATTGCCATTTTGTTAACTGTTGTTTGTATATCTTACAGCTTCTCTGTTTCTCCTTTCTCTCTGCTTCTTTTGTGTTTTGTTGATCTTCTGTAATGATATGCTTTGATTTACTTCTTATTTCCTTTTGGATATATTACATAGATATTTTCTTTGTGGTTTTCATTGCAATTACATAAAACATCTTAAGTTATAGCATTTTATTTTAAACAGATAACAAGTATGTTTAACACACACAACAACCCTACTTCTTAACAGTTCCACCTCCCCTACTTTATGTTGTTGAGGTTACAATTTACATTTTCATTTTCATATATTGTATTCTCACTAATATGACTTTATAGCTTTTGAATTTTTGTCATTTAAGTTTTATGCATCAAAATTACAATAATACAAGTCACGATATTTGTCTATAAATTTACCTTTACGAGAGTACCTTATATTTTCACATCATGTCAAATGGCTGTCTACTATCCTTTTGTTTCAACTTGAAGGGCACCTGTTAGTTAACCTTTCTTGTAGAGCAGGTCGAGTGGTAATGAACTCCCTCCCCTTTTGCTTGGTCTGGGAAAATCTTAATTTCTCATTCATTTTTGAAGGATGGGATGTTTTTGCTGGATACAGTATTTATTGATGATAGTTTTGTTTTCCTTTCTACAGTTTGAATGAGTCATTCTACTTCCTTCTATCCTGCAAAGTTTCTGCTGAGAAATCCCCTGATAATCTTATGGAAACTCCTTTATATGTGATGAATCTCTTTTTTCCTTTCTTTGTTCAAGATTCTTTGTCTTTGGCTTTAAACAGTTTGATTATAAGATACATCTGTGTTGTTCTCTTGGGATTTATATTGGTTGGAGTTTTTTCAGCTTCTTGAATCCACATGTCCATTTCTTTCTTCAGATCTGGGATATTTTCAGCCATTATTTTTTCAAATAAGCTCTCTCCCCCTTCTTTCTCTCCTCTCCTCCTAGTATTCTCATATGTATATATTGGTCCACTTAATAGTGTCCCAGAGGCTCTTTTCACTTTTCTTTACTCTTTTTTTATGTTTGATTCTCTGATTCAGTCATCTCAACTGACTTGTCTTCAAGTTTGCTCATTATTTCATCTTACTGATAAAGTTTGCTGTTTCATTCTTTAAAATACATTTTTAGTTTAATTGTTGAAGTTTTCAGCTCCAGAATTTCTGTGTTTAAAAAAAATAGTTTCCATTGACTTGTCTATATTCTAATTTTGGTCACAGATTTTTTTTGGTTTTGTTTAGTCATTTATCTGTGTTCTCTTTTAGCTTATTGAGTATTTTTATGATAGTTATTTTAAATTCATTTTTAGACAGCTCACAGATTTATGTTTCTTTAGGATTAGTTTCTGGAGTTTGTTCCTTTGATTGTGCCATGTTTTTTCTTTGTATGCCTTGTAATTTGTTTGTTTGTTTGCTGGGATTTGGGAATTTGAAAAAACAACCACCCTCTCCCAGTTGTGTACTGCCTTCAGGCAGGGAAGACTTTGCCTATGAGCCTAGCTGGAAGTGAAAGAGCTTCAAACCTTTTATGACCTCTGGCTCTCTCTGGTGTTTTTCTGAGGAACTGCAGCCTGACATGCTACTAGCCTCTGTTTTCAGCAGCTTCCAAACTCTCCCAGTCAGGTGAGAAAGAGATCAGTCCCCAAGACAGCTCTCAGATAAACCAGAACACTGGAAACGTGGTCAACTCTCCTGTTTTTGGCAAAAGCCCCAATATGGGAGAGGAGTTCTTTCTAATTGTTCTGCAATATGCCATTTAGTGGGAGACACATGAACAGACACATCAAATGCTGCAAATTTCCTTACTTCTTTCTTTGAAATCCTGTCTTGTTTTTACAATGGCTTACTTAAGTGATGTATCTACACAATTTGTCTCTGTGGTTCTCACAGGATATTCTGTTATTGTCAACTCAGTGTCTATGAGGGAAGGAGAACTTTTAGCTTTCTAGTCTGCCATCTTGCTGAAATGACCTTAAGAGTGGGTGACTTTAAAATATCATACATGTATAGGAAAAAGGCTGAACATTGTAAGGGAGCTATACAAAACTTGAATTATTGCCTCTTTAATATCACAAAAGAAAATATGTATGTGAAATTTTTTGAAAACATGGGAATTCTCTGTAAATACAAAATTAGTTTCTGCTGCCCCGTCATGTCCACATGTGCAGATGAACCCTTTAGAGATTGAAAAATATGCTATCACTATTGCTGGATTGTTCTATGACTCTTAAGAGAAAAGTTTGGAAGTTCAGGCACACAAAGAGTAACAGAAAGAGGGCATTAACTAGATGATTTCATCATTGTAGTTACCGGTAAATCTACTTCATTATACAGGGAAGAAAGCTTCATATATCCTAAACTGATTTATCAAATCCAGACTCAATTTTCCTGTTTTTATCTGAAAACCACTACTTGTGGACACTTGAACTTGTTGGTTCTTTAAATGTTCTTTATCCTTCTGCCTGGGATACAGCATAATTGCTTCAATTTCCTATGCCGCCTTCTCCTGGTTAATTCCTACTCAGCTTTTGAGACCCATCCCAGGTGTTTCCACCTCCTTCCACTCCCCACCTTTCACTTCTGGTAAGGGTTTCCTAACTATGAGCTAGATGCACCTTCTGTTTTCCAAGGGATAGCACATTGTTCTCTAATTGTCTATATTCTTATTTCTTTCAAATACTAGATTGTGAATTGCTTAAGGCTCAGAATTTATCCCGTTAATCTTTGTGGCTTTAGCACTCAGCATTGTGCTTGGCACAAAGTAGCTTAATAATTGTTGAATGAATGTAGGCAAAAAGACAGATCTGAGTTTAAATCCTGGCTGTTCCACTTGCCAGCTCTATGATGCAATGTTACTTGACTTTTGTGTAGCTCTATGATACAGACTTACCACATTTTCAGTCCTTTAGTTTTCTCATCTCTAAAATTAGCTTGACGCCTCCGTAAATGTTTGCTGTGAGGATCAAATGAGAGCTTCAGTGTAGAACATTTATGCAGCCTCATAGATAATAAACAGGCAGTAAATGGTAGCTATAATGTAGCTTGTTATCCTTAAATTGCAGATAACAATTAACTAAGGTGAAATGAGAAAAATAAAGTATCTACATGCTTCCACCTAGTTTAATCAACATACTCCAAGATGGGGAACTAAGTAATTAATTCCAAATGTGTATCTTTCAGCAAATTAGTTCTCTGTCACTCTTTTGTTTATTCAATACTTTATTAAATGGTTACATTTTTAGCAGTTTCCTTTTTTATAACAACCTTTTTATTGTAAAATACACAAAACAAAAATTGCCTTTTTAAACTATTTTTTAAGCAGACAAGTCATTAGCATTAGGTGCATTAACATTGTTGTGTAATCATCACCACTATCCATCTCCAGAATGAAATTCTGTACTCATTAAAGAGTAACTCCTCATTTTCCCATTCTCCTCCAGCTCCTGGCAACCACTATTCTACCTTCTTTATCTGTGAATTTGACTATCCTATATATCCCATATAGATGGATTCAAATAGTATTTGTTTGTGAGTAGTTTATTTTGCCTACCATAATGTTTTAAACGTTTATCCATGCTGTAGCATGTGTTAATCCCTTCCTTTTTCATGGCTGGATAATATCCCATTGTATTTACATACCACATTTTGTTTATCCACCCATCCTTTGACAGACATTTGGGTTATTTCTATTCTTTTGGCTACTATGAATAATGTTGGGCGCACGAATATCTCTTCAAGACCGTGCTATAAATTCTTTTGAGTATATACCCAGAAATAATGGGATCACCGAATCACATGTTCATCCTGTTTTGATTTGCATATCTCTAATGACTAGTGATCTTGAACATCTTTTCATATGTTTATTGGACATTTGTGTATTTTCTTTGGGGAAATATCTATTCAAGTCCTTTGCCCAGTTTTTAGTTGCTTTTTTTGAGTTGTAGCAGTTTTTTATATATTTGGGTATTAACACTGTAGCAAATATATGATCTCCTGTAGGCTGCCTTTTCACTCTCCTGATAGTGTCCTTTGATGCACAAAACTTTTTATTTATTTATTTATTTATTTATTTATTTATTTATTTATTTATGAGACAGAGTCTTGGTCTGTTGCCCAGACTGGAGTGCAGTGGCATGATCTTGGCTCATTGCAACCTCTGCTTCTGGGTCTTAAGCAATCCTTCCACCTCAGCCTCCCAATTAGCTGGGACTACAGGCGTATACCACCGTGCCTAGCTAATTTGTGTATTTTTTGTAGAAATGGGGTCTTGCTATGTTGCCCAGGCTTGTGTCAAACTCCTGGGCTCAAGCCCACCTTGGCCTTCCACTTGGCCGACCACTGTGGCCAGCCCTTATTTAATTTTTAAATGTACACCATCAATACCAATTTCTGATCTTAATATTGTATATAAAATAAGTACTTGGCAAAGAAAAGAAATGATTTTCTCTATTGTCTCACACTATAATGCATTTTCTTTTTCAGAGTGTAGGAGACTTCATGTACTGTTTTATTTGTAGAATTCTCTTGCTTATGTTTTAAAATCAATGCGAGAACAACTTTATTTTGAGGTGAGTTTATTTTGAATTGGATTACTCAAGAAACAAGAACAATTTACAACGCTAAAGCTAACTCGTGAGAACATTGCCTGATTATATTCAGATAATGTTTAAATTTTGATTCCTTTCTCATGGGTCTGCCTTTTCCTCTTATTACTGTTTTTCAACTGGTCTGTGCCTAAAATCTTATCTCTATATTGTATGGTCTTCAGATCTTCTAGTGCTTACTTCTTATCTTCTATACATCTTATTTGGGCTTCCTACTTCCTGTCCCTTCTATCAACCATCCTCTCTGTCTTTCCTTTATGCTTATCACATCTTGTATTTTGGAAACTTCTACCCACTTACCTCCTCTCTCCCCCACCTGCCAATATATATAAACTTCATCTGTGACCTGATTACTTCTCAAATAATCTATTTTTTAAATAATGACAGCAATAATAATATTAACTGATGAACTAATCTATGCCCAGGTTCTGGTATATTATATATTTTATATATAATATATATAATATATTATATACAATTGAGGCCAACCTTACAATCACCCCAGTTATTGGCCTAGAGGACTTTTCTACACCACAGCACAGGGAGATGGACCCATATATAGCATGATAATCTCTCTGGTTGTGGGGACATAGATTGGAATTTTGGTTGGCTAAGGCAGATGTGCTAAATGTAGTTATGCATGAATAAGGTGAAATTTTATGAGGTAAAGAAGAATTGGTCATCTTTAGGTTGAGCATTTCCCTGAGTTCACATAGGGCCAAGAGATTTCAAGTTCTGAGTATCCAGCGTAAAAAGATCTCACTGTACGCAGGGAATACAGTAAAGACCCTGGAAACATGGCACTGTGGTAGAAGGGCTAAACTAGCACTAGCATGGAGGCTACTCAAGCCCCACCATACCAATGCATAAAAGCAAGTCTCAAAAGATTTACACTGGTTCGTAAATAACTACCAGCCAAATACAATGCTTTCATTGGAAAAATATATAATGTAATATATAAAATTATCTTGCTATTTTGCCCTGGCTGGACTTGAGCCACTGAGCTCAAGTGATCCTCCCACTTCAGCCTCCTGAGTAACTAGAACCACAGACAGGGACCGCTGTGCCAGGCCCCTCATTTTTGAATGAGAAAAGATTCAGGAAGGGTAACTTTGAATTAAAAGTATTGATATTATTTCTATATATGTGTGATTAATAAAAATGAAGGCTAAGGAAAGAGTTTCAGCGAATATTCATTTACATTTTCTCCAGATTTGTGATATCCTCTCCCTTCAACACACATGTATTACCTCATACAGATATTTCATAGTTGCTATAATGCATTCATAATGGTCAGTTCTGCTCTTAGAGAAAATAGATGCATTTTTAGTGTTGGGATAATTTATAGAATACCCTCAGCCTGTCCTCTCTCTCTCTTCTCTCTCTCTTCTTTACATCTAACTGTGGAGATCTGTTTTTAATCAATCTACGTCTGCAGAACAAGTTTGGTCTTTGTAAAATTAATTAATTAATTTGTGTTTATCTTCAGAGACTTTACAATTTTGGTAGGAGTTTTACTCATCAGAACAATAATTTTTCAAGCAGTTTGACTTTAGGTTCCCAATTTAAAATTTAGGTTTTTAAACATAATTTGTAAATCACTGGCTGCTCTCTTTTTCTTTCTTCCCTAAAAAAGGTTCAATTATGAGTTCCTTTTATATAATCACTATTCATTCAAACAATATTACAATAGTTCTTTACTATTTTATTAGTAAAATATGACACATTTGTCTGGTTATGTAGTTAATTACTAAAATGACAGCTATTACATTTTGATTCTGTTGTCCTATGCTGCCATGGATTCCAACCACAGTCTGTCCAGTAAAAAATCTAAAAACCTTCCAGCATGATGCCTTCTTCCTCTTTTGAGGCTCTTCTCTTAGTCCTGCTTGCAGTTGCTGACTGTTGTTCTTTTCAAGAAACCTGGACAGAGGAGAAGTAAACTGGTGAAAAGTTAGGCACACAGGCTTGAGAATTAAACATGTTTAAGTTCTGTTCAAGAAACCTGGTCAGAGGAGAAGTAAACTGGTGAAAAGTTAGGCACACAGCCTTGAGAATTAAACATGTTTAAGTTTAAGCCCTAGCTCTACCCCTTGTTAGTAGTATGACTCTGAGAAAGTTTCTTAAATGGTCTAAGCTGTGGTTTCCTCATCTTCAAAATAAGAATCATGACATCAGTCGGGTTTGTAATCTAATGAGCTAATATCTATAAAGCACAAGTACTGTACTTGGCACTTTGAGTCAATTGATAAGCTTCAGAAGGTCTGTGAACATCATGACACTCTAATGTTTTCTGTTGCAATTTTCTTTTTCTTTTAGACAGAATCTGACAGAGTAAGACTCTGTCACCCAAGTTGAAGCGCAGTGGCGATCTCGGCTCACTGCAGCCTCCACCTCCAGGATTCAATTGATCCTCCTGCCTCAGCCTCCCAAGTAGCTGGGATTACAAGCATGTGCCACCACGCCCAGCTAATTTTTGTATTTTCAGTAGAGACGGAGTTTCACCATGGTAGCCAGGCTGGTCCCAAACTCGTGACCTCAAGTGATCCACCTGCCTTGGCCTCCCAAAGTGTTAAGATTACAGGCGTGAGCACTGTGCCCAGCTGCAATTTCCTTTTTATAGCCTTGAAAATGGTCTTTGTGAAAAAAAGACAGTGGAAAAATTGTTATTAAGGTATTGCATCACTTCAAAAATATGTAGACTGCTTCTCCTTTAATTACCAAATATAATTGGTAATCAGCTCTAATATGAGTTCTAGCAAATATTCCCAATAGTAGTAATTATAAGAAATGCACCCTAGCATTTTGCATAGGGACATCTCTGACTATATTTGGCCTAGTTTAGATTGAAGGATGCCAAGGAAAATAAGGTACAAAGAAACTTGCCTATTCTTTGGGTTTCTGACCAGCAGTGAATGTGATAAACATAAAAATTCCTAAATCTTTTGAACAAGTTTCTTTTTTAATGAGTGCATTGATTCCTAAAGATCCTTTATGTCCACTTTGAAATATGTTGGAAAGAATAGATTTTATTTATGAAAAAACTTTTGATTTTAATGGAGATTTTCCAAAACTTAAAAACTATCTACCAGATGACATAAAGACTAACATTAATAATAATAATATTAAAACAATGACAGTAAAATTAAAAAATAAAAGAGAGAAAAACAAAGCAATAATAAATATTAGACAAATGAAAATAAAGGCATCACAGAAATATAGCAGGCATAAAAGACAGTATTTTTGTCTACCCAATATCCTTTCTGTCTTTTTTTTTTTTTAACCAACAGAACCTCAAATTTTGCTTGGGATGCCACATTGCCTGCTAGAAAAAAAATCAATATTTCTAACTTTTCTTGCATAGAGGGGGCCATATAAGATTTCCATCTGTTGGGACATAATCAGAAATCTGCTGTGGATGCTGGTAAATTTTTTTTCTTTATACTGATGCTGCCTTTTCCTCCTAGTTGCTTCTTTATTCCTCCTAGTTGCTTCTTTATTCTTCTTTCTGACAGAATCACCTTTATTTTATTTTATTTTATTATTATTATACTTTAAGTTTTAGGGTACATGTGCACAATGTGCAGGTTTGTTACATATGTATACATGTGCCATGTTGGTGTACTGCACCCATTAACTCATCATTTAGCATTAGGTATATCTCCTAATGCTATCCCTCCCCCTCCCCCCACCCCACAACAGACCCCAGTGTGTGATGTTCCCCTTCCTGTGTCCATGTGTTCTCCTTGTTCAATTCCCACCTATGAGTGAGAACATGCGGTGTTTGGTTTTTTGTCCTTGTGATAGTTTGCTGAGAATGGTGGTTTCCAGTTTCATCCGTATCCCTACAAAGGACATGAACTCTTCATTTTTTATGGCTGCATAGTATTCCATGGTGTATATGTGCCACATTTTCTTCATCCAGTCTATCGTTGTTGGACATTAGGGTTGGTTCCAAGTCTTTGCTATTGTGAATAGTGCCACAATAAACATACGTGTGCATGTGTCTTTATAGCAGCATGATTTATAATCCTTTGGGTATATACCCAGTAATGGGATGGCTGGGTCAAAGGGTATTTCTAGTTCTAGATCCCTGAGGAATCGCCACACTGACTTCCACAATGGTTGAACTAGTTTACAGTCCCACCAACAGTGTAAAACTGTTCCTATTTCTCCACATCCTCTCCAGCACCTGTTGTTTCCTGACTTTTTAATGATCGCCATTCTAACTGGTGTGAGATGGTATCTCATTGTGGTTTTGATTTGCGTTTCTCTGATGGCCAGTGATGATGAGCATTTTTTCATGTGTTTTTTGGCTGCATAAATGTCTTCTTTTGAGAAGTGTCTGTTCATATCCTTTGCCCACTTTTTGATGGGATTGTTTTTTTTTTCTTGTAAATTTGTTTGAGTTCATTGTAGATTCTGGATATTAGCCCTTTGTCAGATGAGTAGGTTGCGAAAATTTTCTTCCATTTTATAGGTTACCTGTTCACTCTGATGGTAGTTTCTTTTGCTGTGCAGAAGGTCTTTGGTTTAATTAGATCCCATTTGTCAATTTTGGCTTTTGTTGCCATTTCTTTTGGTGTTTTAGACATGAAGTCCTTGCCAATGCCTATGTCCTGAATGGTATTGCCTAGGTTTTCTTCTAGGGTTTTTATGATTTTAGATCTAACATGTAAGTCTATAATCCATCTTGAATTAATTTTTGTATAAGGTGTAAGGAAGGGATCCAGTTTCACCTTTCTACATATGGCTAGCCAGTTTTCCCAGCACCATTTATTAAATAGGGAATCCTTTCCCCATTGCTTGTTTTTGTCAGGTTTGTCAAAGATCAGATGGTTGTAGATATGTGGCATTATTTCTGAGGGCTCTGTTCTGTTCCATTGATCTATATCTCTGTTTTGGTACCAGTATCATGCTGTTTTGGTTACTGTAGCCTTGTAATATAGTTTGAAGTCAGGTAGCATGATGCCTCCGGCTTTGTTCTTCTGGCTTAGGATTGACTTGGCAATGCAGGCTCTTTTTTGGTTCCATATGAACTTTAAAGTAGTTTTTTCCAATTCTGTGAAGAAAGTCATTGGTAGCTTGATGGGGATGGCATTGAATCTATAAATTACCTTGGGCAGTATGGCCATTTTCACAATATTGATTCTTCCTACCCATGAGCATGGAATCTTCTTCCATTTGTTTGTATCCTCTTTTATTTCATTGAGCAGTGTGGTTTGTAGTTCTCCTTGAAGAGGTCCTTCACATCCCTTGTAAGTTGGATTACTAGGTATTTTATTCTCTTTGAAGCAATTGTGAATGGGAGTTCACTGATGATTTGGCTCTCTGTTTGTCTGTTATTGGTGTATAAGAATACTTGTGATTTTTGTACATTGATTTTGTATCCTGAGACTTTGCTGAAGTTGCTTATCAGCTTAAGGAGATTTTGGGCTGAGACAATGGGGTTTTCTAGATATACAATCAATTAATCTGCAAACAGGTACAATTTGACTTCCTATTTTCCTAACTGAATACCCTTTATTTCCTTCTCCTGCCTAATTGCCCTGGCCAGAACTTCCAACACTATGTTGAATAGGAGTGGTGAGAGAGGGCATCCCTGTCTTGTGCCAGTTTTCAAAGGGAATGCTTCCAGTTTTTGTCCATTCAGTATGATATTGGCTGTGGGTTTGTCATAGATAGCTATTATTAGTTTGAGATACATCCCATCAATACCTAATTTATTGATAGTTTTTAGCATGAAGCATTGTTGCATTTTGTCAAAGGCCTTTTCTGCATCTATTGAGATAATCATGTGGTTTTTGTCTTTGGTTCTGTTTATATGCTGGATTATGTTTATTGATTAGCGTATGTGGAACCAGCCTTGCATCCCAGGGATGAAGCCTACTTGATCATGGTGGATAAGCTTTTTGATGTGCTGCTGGATTCGGTTTGCCAGTATTTTATTGAGATTGTTGCATCAATGTTCATCAAGGATATTGGTCTAAAATTTTCTTTTTTGGCTATGTCTCTGCCAGGCTTTGGTATCAGGATAATGCTGGCCTCATAAAATGAGTTAGGGAGGATTCCCTCTTTTTCTATTGATTGGAATAGTTTCAGAAGGAATGGCACCAGCTCCTCCTTGTACCTCTGGTAGAATTCGGCTGTGAATCCATCTGGTCCTGGACTTTTTTTAGTTCGTAAGCTATTGATTATTGCCACAATTTCAGATCCTGTTATTGGTCTATTCAGAGATTCAACTTCTTCCTGGTTTAGTCTTGGGAGGGTGTATGTGTTAAGGAATTTATCCATTTCTTCTAGATTTTCTAGTTTATTTGCGTAGAGGTGTTTGTAGTATTCTCTGATGGTAGTTTGTATTTCTATGGGATCGGTGGTGATATCCCCTTTATCATTTTTTATTGCGTCTATTTGATTCTTCTCTCTTTTCTTCTTTATTAGTCTTGCTAGCAATCTATTGATTTTGTTGATCTTTTCAAAAAACCAGCTCCAGGATTCATTAATTTTTTGAAGGGTTTTTTATGTCTCTATTTCCTTCAGTTCTGCTCTGATTTTACTTATTTCTTGCCTTCTGCTAGCTTTTGAATGTGTTTACTCTTGCTTTTCTAGTTCTTTTAATTGTGATGTTAGGGTGTCAATTTTGGATCTTTCCTGCTTTCTCTTGTGGGCATTTAGTGCTATAAATTTCCCTCTACACACTGCTTTGAATGTGTCCCAGAGATTCTGGTATGTTGTGTCTTTGTTCTCGTTGGTTTCAAAGAACATCTTTATTTCTGCCTTCATTTCATTATGTACCCAGTAGTCATTCAGGAGCAGGTTGTTCAGTTTCCATGTAGTTGAGTGGTTTTGAGTGAGTTTCTTAGTCCTGAGTTCTAGTTTGATTGCACTGTGGTCTGAGAGACAGTTTGTTATAATTTCTGTTCTTTTACATTTGCCGAGGAGTGCTTTACTTCCAACTATGTGGTCAATTTTGGAATAGGTGTGGTGTGGTGCTGAAAAAAATGTATATTCTGTTGATTTGGGGTGGAGAGCTCTGTAGATGTCAATTAGGTCTGCTTGGTGCAGAGCTGAGTTCAATTCCTGGGTAATCCTTGTTTACTTTTGTCTCACTGATCTGTCTAATGTTGACAGTGGGGTGTTAAAGTCTCCCATTATTATTGTATGGGAGTCTAAGTCTCTTTGTAGGTCACTCAGTACTTGCTTTATGAATCTGGGTGCTCCTGTATTGGGTGCATATATATTTAGGATAGTTAGCTCTTCTTGTTGAATTGATCCCTTTACCATTATGTAATGGCCTTTTTTGTCTCTTTTGATCTTTGTTGGTTTAAAGTCTGTTTTATCAGAGACTAGGATTACAACCCCTGCCTTTTTTTGTTTTCCATTTGCTTGGTAGATCTTCCTCCATCCTTTTATTTTGAGCCTATGTGTGTCTCTGCACATGAGATGGGTTTCCTGAATACAGCACACTGATGGGTCTTGACTCTTTATCCAATTTGCCAGTCTGTGTCTTTTAATTGGACCATTTAGCCCATTTACATTTAAAGTTCATACTGTTATGTGTGAATTTGGTCCTGTCATTATGATGTTAGCTGGTTATTTTGCTCATTAGTTGATGCAGTTTCTTCCTAGCTTTGATGGTCTTTACATTTTGGCATGTTTTTGCAGTGGGTGGTACCGGTTGTTCCTTTCCATGTTTAGTGCTTCCTTCAGGAGCTCTTTTAGGTCAGGCCTGGTGGTGACAGAATCTCTCAGCATTTGCTTGTCTGTAAAGTATTTTATTTCTCCTTCACTTACGAAGCTTAGTTTGGCTGGATATGAAATTCTGGGTTGAAAATTCTTTTCTTTAAGAATGTTGAATATTGGCCCCCACTCTCTTCTGGCTTGTAGAGTTTCTGCCGAGAGATCCGCTGTTAGTCTGATGGGCTTCCCTTTGTGGGTAACCTGACCTTTCTCTCTGGCTGCCCTTAACATTTTTTCCTTCATTCAACTTTGGTGAACCTGACAATTATGTGTCTTGGAGTTGCTCTTCTCGAGGAGTATCTTTGTGGCGTTCTCTGTATTTCCTGAATCTGAATGTTGGCCTGCCTTGCTAGATTGGGGAAGTTCTCCTGGATAATATCCTGCAGAGTGTTTTCCAACTTGGTTCCATTCTCCCCGTCATTTTCAGGTACACCAATCAGACGTAGATTTGGTCTTTTCACATAGTCCCATATTTCTTGGAGGCTTTGTTCATTTCTTTTTATTCTTTTTTCTCTAAACTTCCCTTCTTGCTTCATTTCATTCATTTCATTTTCTATCACTGAGACCCTTTCTTCCAGTTGATCGCATCGGCTCCTGAGGCTTCTGCATTCTTCACTTAATTCTCGAGCCTTGGCTTTCAGCTCCATCAGCTCCTTTAAGGACTTCTCTGTGTTGGTTATTCTAGTTATCCATTCGTCTAATTTTTTTTTCAAAGTTTTTAACTTCTTTGCCATTGGTTTGAATTTCCTCCTGTAGCTCAGAGTAGTTTGATCGTCTGAAGCCTTCTTCTCTCAACTCGTCAAAGTCATTGTCCGTCCAGCTTTGTTCTGTTGCTGGTGAGGAGCTGCGTTCCTTTGGAGGAGGAGAGGCACTCTGCTTTTTAGAGTTTCCAGTTTTTCTGCTCTGTTTTTTCCCCATCTTTGTGGTTTTATCTACTTTTGGTCTTTGATGATGGTGACGCACAGAAGGGTTTTTGGTGTGGATGTCCTTTCTGTTTGTTAGTTTTCCTTCTAACAGACAGGACCCTCAGCTGCAGGTCTGTTGGAGTTTGCTAGAGGTCTACTCCAGACTCTGTTTGCCTGGGTATCAGCAGTGGTGGCTGCAGAACAGCGGTGGCTATAGAACAGCGGTGACTATAGAACAGTGGATCTTGGTGAACCACAAATGCTGCTGCGTGATCGTTCCTCTGGAAGTTTTGTCTCAGAGGAGTACCCGGCCGTGTGAGGTGTCAGTCTGCCCCTACTGGGGGGTGCCTCCCAGTTAGGCTGCTCGGGGGTCAAGGACCCACTTGAGGAGGCAGTCTGCCTTTTCTCAGATCTCCAGCTGCGTGCTTGGAGAACCACTACTCTCTTCAAAACTGTCAGACAGGGACATTTAACTCTGCAGAGGTTACTGCTGTCTTTTTGTTTGTCTGTGCCCTGCCCCCAGAGATGGAGCCTACAGAGACAGGCAGGCCTCCTTGAGCTGTGGTGGGCTCCACCCAATTCGAGCTTCCCGGCTGCTTTGTTTACCTAATCAAGCCTGGGCAATGGCAGGTGCCCCTCCCCCAGCCTCGCTGCCGCCTTGAGGTTTGATCTCAGACTGCTGTGCTAGTAATCAGCGAGACTCCATGGGCATACGACCCTCTGAGCCAGGTGTGGGATATAATCTCCTGGTGTGCCGTTTTTTAAGCCCGTTGGAAAAGTGCAGTATTAGGGTGGGAGTGACCCGATTTTCCAGGTGCCGTCTGTCACCCCTTTCTTTGACTAGGAAAGGGAGGTCCCTCACCCCTTGCGCATCCCGAGTGAGGCAATGCCTCGCCCTGCTTCAGCTCGCGCACGGTGTGCTGCGCCCACTGTCCTGCACCCACTGTCTGGAGTTCCCTAGTGAGATGAACCCAGTACCTCAGATGGAAATGCAGAAATCACCCATCTTCTGCATCGCTCACGCTGGGAACTGTAAACAGGAGCTGTTCCTATTCGGCCATCTTGGCTCCACCCCCTCCTTTTTTTTTTTTTTTTGTTTGTTTTTAGACAGAGTTTCACTCTTGTTGCCTGGAGTGCACTCTTGTAGACTGGAGTGCAATGGCATGATCTCAGCTCACTGCAACCTCCGCCTCCCAGGTTCAAGTGATTCTCCTGCCTCAGCCTCCCAAGTAGCTGGGATTACAGGTGCCTGCAACCATGCCCAGCTAATTTTCGTATTTTTAGTAGAGGCAGTGTTTCATCATGTTGGCCAGACTGGTCTTGAACTCCTGACCTCACATAATCCACCCGCCTCAGTCTCCCAAAGTGCTGGGATTACAGGTATGAGCCACTGCACCTGGCTAGAATCACTTTTTAGAAGTAAGAGATTGGGTGACCATGGATATGACAGCTGCTGCTAAGGATACCAGAGCAGAAAGAGAGAAAGTGCTGTCGATCTGCTGTATATGAACTGAAAGTAATACTTTCAACTCATTATGTGGGATAAACTAGTGAACTTTCAACTCGTTATGTGGGATAAAATAAACTCATATATGGTTAATCCACTCTTGTTGAGTATCTGTTACAGGCCTCTGAAAATGATCCCAAACTGATACGAAATATCATTTTATATTGATAATATATGTATATTTCACACAACATCTTATTTCCTTTTTGTTTCTGTTAAAATAACCACAGCAATAATATTCATTGAGAACTAACTCTATGACAAAACTCTATTAAATGTTTTATAAATACCATAATCAAATCAATACTGAAAACAGTATAATAATACACTGATACCTATTAAAAAACACAAAAGCAAATGCTTTAAAATACAAAGAAAATTTAAAAGTATATAATCATAAGGTAACTTTTAACAGAGCAGTAATCATCAATAGATTAAGCATTGAAATTTAAACTAGATATTAAAGCATTCAAACTAATAAACTTACACAAACTTTTGTATGATATATACATTTGTCTCACTTTCTTATAAAATGTCTAAAGAAAGTGAAAAGTCATATACTTAACCCTAAATAAAATATTAATAGATTTTTAAAAATTAAAAAAAAATTCTAGCTAAATTGTCTGAGCATAACCTGTAAAATAAACCCCACAATCATTTGAAAATATGCAAATTATCTCCCAAATAGCCAGTGTCTGAAGTACCCACCTCCCCCTTGCCTGCACACGATGCTACCCTGGGGTTCCAACCTGGAGGGGTGTTTTGAGATCTGGGCGTGGATGTTAGAATGGAGAATGATGGAATATGTAGTGTGCATGCTAGAACTTGGGTGGAGATTTCCCATATAAAAAATTATCTGAATGGACTACCAGCTTCAGAAAAGCCAAGGAGAAGAAAAATTATCAATAGAGTGAACAGACAAACTAAAGAATGGGAGAAAATATTTGCAAACTATGTATCTGTCAATGGTCTAATATCCAGAATCTGTAAAGAACTTAAAGAAATCAATAACCAAAAAACAAATAACCCCATCAAAAAATAGGCGAGGGACATGAACAGACACTTCTTAAAAGAAGACATACATGTGGCAAACAAGCATTTGAAAAATATTCAATATCACTAATAATTAGGGAAATGCAAATCAAAACCACAATGAGATATCATCTTGCACTGGTCAGAATGGCTATTACTAAAACGTCAAAAAATAACAGATGCTAGCAAGGTTGCAGAGACAACAGAATACTTATATACTGCTCGTGGGAATGTAAATTTGTCCAGCCACTGTTGAAAACAGTCTGGAGATTTCTCAAGGAACTTAAAATAGAATTAACATTTAACCCAAGAATCTCATTACTGGGTATATACCCAAAGGAATACAAATCATTCCACCAAAAAGACACATGCACATATGTTCATCACAGTACTATTCACAATAGCAAAGATATGGAATCAACCTAGATGCCCATCAGTGGTGGACTGGATGAAAAAAAATGTAGTATATATACATCATGGAATACCATGTAGCCATAAAGAAGAATGAGATCATGTCTTTTGCAACAACATGGATGGAGCTGGAGGCCATTATCTTACATGTATTAATGCAGCAACAGACAACCAAATACTGCATGTTCTCACTTACAAGTGGGAGCTAAACATTGAGTACACATGGACACAAAGGTTCAAGGGGTACATGTATAGGTTTGTTATGTGGGTAAATTGCGTGATGCAGGGGTTTGGTGTACAGATTATTTTGTCACCAAGGTAATCAGCATAATACCCGATAGGTAGTTTTCCAGTCTTCATCGTTCTCCCACCCTTCACCCACAAATAGGGCCTGGTGTCTGTTGTTCCCTTCTTTGTGGAGGGTGGCAGGAGGGTGTGGATTGAAAAACTATCTATCAGGTATTATGCTGATTACCTGGGTGACAAAATAATCTGTACACCAAACCCCTGCAACATGCAATTTACCCATGCAACAAACCTGCACGTGTATCCCTTGAACCTAAAATAAAAGTTGGAAAGAAAATAAATGAATAAATAAAGGCTTTCCATCATGTGAAAAAAAAAAAGTCAAGCAGAGAGGTGAATATATGGTAGAAAGCAGTATGGCTGGTATTTAGGACAGTGGAGTGGTTAATGTGGTTAAGTGTGTAGGGAAGAGGTAGAACCTAGAGAGATCTCCCTGGGTGCCCAGGTATAGCGTTAAGGGCTTTCTAATATGAGAGAAGTCCCAGGAGCAGGGGTTTTCTCTTAAAGGCTCATTTCCCTTTAAGCATCCTGATTAACAGTGTCAATAGAGGGTGTCTTAGTGCCAACTAGAAATAAGCTGAGGCAAATCAGGTCTTCAGCTGTTTTAAGCTGCACAGTTCTTCCTTTTCTTGAGAAGAGAAGTTTTTTTGGGTGGTCAAGATAGAAAAGTTGTGGAACAAACTGCCAATAACATCTAATGAACCCTAGGGTCTTGCTCTTCAGAGCGTGCATAGCATGAGGGACTCTTGGTTGGACCCAATACATCCTAAAACCTATACCTGGAGCCGTGCTCATCACCAGATTACTCACTACCCTTCTATTCTCAAAATGACTGTAGCATTCCAAAACACATGGGATGGGGTGGGGGCAGGTTGGGGGGCGGAGGTGCGGTTTGGAGCCACAGCTTAGTTTGCAACAACTTTTCTGCCTCAAAGCAAAATAATATTCTAATAATCGCTAAATGAAACATTATGGAGCTATTTAACTGTTTACCATGATTTTAAAATTACATGTAGACTTTTCATGTTGTGATGTCTAACTATATATACAAACTATGTGGACATCATGCTTTAACTGTATATAAAAGCCATAGAAAAAGGTAAATGAGGGGAAATATTTTCAAACATTATTTCTGGTATATTCAGATGAAGAAACTGTGGTTCATTTTATTTATTTATTTTTTACTTTACTGTTTTTCAAATATTCTTGAGTAGACAAATATTATTTTTTAAAAAACTTATGAAATTAATGAATTGAATGCTAAATATGCAAAATCAGAGATAGGTACTATGGGGACAAAAGGATACATAAGAGTAAGAGAAAGGATGTTTTCCTTAAAGACCTTTATCACAGTAGAAGAGATGAGACTTTCACACATAACGTAATATATAGTAGAAAGTAGCAAATGCTATAGCACAGAGATACAGGGGAAGAAGAGATTATGACCACTACCATTAGTCATTTGTAATTTACTTTTGACCCATACAGGTCAGCTTTAGACTAGTGAATAACAAAGTCAAGTTTATATAATGGATCTGTGTGTACCTGTAGGCTATTTTATTTACCATTCATATTTTGGAGAACGGGAACCTCATTGCTAGTATTTCATAGGATCTCTTTCCTCTCAGATTTGGAAAGGTGTTCTGAAAGAAGAAACAAGGTGTCACGCCCAGTGTTAGGTTCCAGCCCATGCTGAGGTCTGAAGGGAGTGGGTGGATGGGTGGGAGATAGCTGAAAGAATACTTGGGGTGGTGGGGGTGGAGGCGTAGGCAGATAAAGTATGGTTTTATTCAGCAGCTTTCTTTTTCTTCTTTTTTTCTTTTCGAGATGGAGTTTCACTCTTGTTGCCCAGGCTGGAGTGCAATGGCATGATCTCAGCTCACTGCAACCTCTGCGTCCTGGGTTCAAGCGATTCTCCTGCCTCAGCCTCCCTGGTAGCTGGAATTACAGGCACCCGCCACCAAGCCCAGCTAATTTTTTTGTATTTTTAGTAGAGACGGGATTTCACCGTGTTGGCCAGGCTGGTCTCGAACTCCTGACCTCAGGTGATCCACCCACCTCAGCCTCTCAAAGTGTTGGGATTACAGGCGTGAGCCACCGCGCCCGGCCTATTCAGCAGCTTTCTTATACTGTCTGTCTTGGCTGCCTGGTCCGGCTCTGCAGCTCCAGCCACTCCCACGCACAGCTGCATGGCCGGCTCTCCCTACAGGGTCAGCAGCTTCACTCTCTCTCTCTCGACACGAACCATATGCACAGCATCAGCAGGACAGTTATACCTTTTACAAACAATAGTGGCTCCGAGCCAGGTGATGAACCTTCCCATATTATGGCTACACAGCTGTGATTATATAACAAGTGGAGTTATGCGTCTGTGCTCCAAACTCACTGAGTCACTTTGGCCTGGATGTCTCCTTTGGCCTACCCTTGACTAAAGCACATCCATATACCTTACACTCCAAACGCTAGGCCTAGGGAGACATAGGCCTTGGATACACAGGTTATACACATAAGCTTTGGGTACATAGGCTCGATATACACACACCGGCTTTATACATAAGTTTTGGGCATACAGATTTGATTCACCGGTTTGGCACACAGGCCTTACACAAGGGTAATTTAATTTTAACAGACCTGTTTTGACATGACTTGAATTGATTTGAAATACACCTGAGAATTACAGTAGCTTAAAGATGACCCTTGACTCATTTTCTGGTCAAAAAATACATTCCAGAGAATTTTAAATATGAAAATAACCTTTGTGAGACTTCTACAGTGAGGATTTTAAAAGCTTCTATAATTTAAGCAAGTGTATAGACTATCAGCAGCTGAACTCCTAATTTCCCGAGCCTTTCTAAAGCATTACAAAAAATAAATCTCTTAGCAAATATTAAATCTGAACCTACTGTTTTCAAAGTGGTCATCTGACACCGAAATGGAAAGCATATGTAGAGAATGATAGGGAGAAAGGACATCAAATATTTATTCTAGCTATCATTTCATTTCAATTTAGAATACAGTGTTGTGAAAGTTATACAGATCACATGTAGATACTATTCAAAGTGCTTCAATAATAGGAATACAAAATAGAGTTAAGCATTTGATTTTATTATTCAGTTTCCATTCTTTAGGTTATAAAGAGGCAAATACAGCAAGCACACAATGACTAAATGGGCAGAAAAATGGAGTTAAGTATCTAAAATTTAAATTAGATTGTTCAGAATATATTGAGTACAGTTAATAATAGCATTTTGGGAATTACAAAAGAAGAGAACACAAGCATATTTTGATTGTGTTTTTATTCCATTCACATGGAAATTTTAATTTTATTTAAAGAAAAAGAAGAAATACTTTCTTTGATAACTATGTATACCTGTATAAAATAAATAGTTATAATCCAATGTTTAAAGGAATGTTTGGCATAACAAAGACATCATGTTCTAGCACACATCCATTTCAAAAGCACTGTGGGGTTCTGATAACCCACAACAGTAACTTCCTTACTTTCCTTGACTACGACCCATGGAAAGAAAGAAACTGTCAAATCACAGCCAAAAAGATAATCTAGTTTACTTTCCCCCTTTGAGGCTGAATCATGTGTCAGCCCTGGGTACTACTGTGAAGTTCTTCTGTTCTTAAAACTACTATTATTCAGTTCATCTGTAAAATGAGTCTAATAGAGTTAGGAGGACTAAGTCAAAGAATGTGGATAAAACACTCAGTATGGGTATCATACATATGAGGCAATGAAAAAAGCATCTACTACTATTATTATTAAGAAGATAATATGGTAACCTGCTTGAGCAACCTCTTTTAAACTGTAAAAACATTTTTTTCCAAGAAATTTTTCCTCTTATATTTCTTTTAGACAATTGAATTTCCCATGCTACAATTTATACTGTATATCTAGCATTGGCAATGTCCTCTAATTATTTGTTTCACGTTTTTCTCCACATTCCTCTGCCATTCTTTAACCTTGTGAGTTCCTTGAAGTTAGGATCCCAGTCTTATTCCAATTTTATGCCCAGTGCCTAGCATGAAACTGGGTATTCAGTCAATTCTTAACATACATCAGTTCAGTGAGTGTGAATAGAAAAATAACATTTTTGACTAATATATTCTCTTGCTCTTTTAAAATTAAATTTACTTTTGAAAAAGTAATATTTGCACATAGTTTATAAGCCAAATAGAACAGAATGATATGTAACAAAATACAGTAATTTCCTCCCACTTTTCCAGTTCTCTTCGCTAGAGGCAATCACTTTTGATTTCTTTAGAGGTTTCTTCCTTTTATGTTACCATATTTCTAAATAGTATATATATATAAAATTATATATATGTATATATACACATATATGTATATGTATATAAAAATATATATAATTTTATATATATATACACAGATATATATATTATATATATTATTATATATATATTATTATATATATACATTTTTTGAGACAGAGTCTTGCTCTGTCACCCAGGCTGGAATGCAGTGGCACCATCTCAGCTTACTGCAACCTCTGCCTCCTGGGTTCAAGCCATTCTCCTGCCTCAGCCTCCCGAGTAGCTGGGATTACAGGTGTGTGCTGCCATGCCCGGCTAATTTCTGTATTTTTAGTAGAGACGGGGTTTCACCATGTTGCCCAGACTGGTCTCTAACTCCTGACCTCAGGGGATCCACCTGCCTCAGTCTCCCAAAGTGCTAGGATTACAGACGTGAGCCACTGCACCTGGACTCTATTGACTTTCTAATAAAAAGTCTAGCTAATATGAAATATGTCTAATATGAAAGTCTAGTCTAATATGAAAGAACTAGCTCCCTGAAACTTCTATCACTTCTGCTTCCCTTCCCTATTTCCTACAATAGAGTTATATCAGAAGATTTTGTTTACATCTACATTTATTGCTTAAATTATTATGAATATGTGAGTAATATTTATAACTGAGCATTTTAGAAATTTATTAAAATTACATTTTCTTTTGTATTTTTAATGTTTTAACATCAATGATAGACTTGCTTTTTCATAAATGAAAAAGAATTCATTTAAAACTTTTGCTAATTTTTCATATTTTCCAACAGTCTTTTGATAACATTTTCACCAATATCATTCTTATCAGGTAATCTACTAATTATTTTATGGAGTCATACATCTGGAGCTCTCCATCCCTTTTCTATTTGAATGAACTGCTCTTTAGAAATGCTTCAAAGCACCTGTCCAGGAACTTCCCTTTGTTGCCATGCAAAAAATTTCATTGATTTTCTCCTGATTTGGGTGTCCTATTTTCTTCATCCTGTCTTTTCTTCTTTCTAGTTTATTTCCTTGTTTTGTTGGAGTATATCCTTTATTTCTTGAGAAAGAGTGCATGAGAAATACAATATATGAGAATTTGCGTACTTGAAAATGTCTTTATTTTACCGTATCACTGCTAGTGTGGGCATTGATTTCAATGAGGCAAAAATTTTTTAGTCACAGTTGTGAAGGTGTTTCTTCATCTTTTTCTAGAGAGCAGTGGTGTTGAGATGCCTGAAATTAATTTGATTCCTCATTTTTGCATGGCATTCTATCTTTTATCTCTTTTTGAGGTTATCTCTGTTATCCTAAAATTTCACTTATATGCTTGAGTGTAGATCTATTTTTCATCTCTCTTGTTAGCACTTAGTATGCCCTTTTAATCTGGAAATCATGACTTTCAGTGCTGGGAAATTTTCTTTAATTATTTTCTTGATGATTCCCTGGTTACTCTTTAATTTCTCTTTCTGAAAGATCTATAATTCAAATATTGCACCTTCAGGACCATCTTATTTTCTCATATTTTCTCTCATTTCCTATCTCTTTGTCTTTGCACTTTAATTACTAGATGATTTCTTTGACATTATCTTTCATCAGTACTATTGAGTTTTTCCTCTCTGCCATCATGCTTTTAATCATGTTCTTTTTTTGTTTTCTAAACATCTCTTTTTATCTAGCATCTTGTTTTGGTTTCATAGATGCAGTATTTTCTCTTATTTCTCTGAGAACATTTGAACTTTCTTCTCCCACTAAGGTCTTTGTTGCTATTATTGTTTTTCTCTCTATTGTTCATGTTAGAGCTTTCCTTTGATGTCCCCTTATCCTTGTCATTTCCTCATTTTAAGTGTGGGGAACGAACAAGTCATCAACATTGAGCCAGCATTCTGGAAGCCATGAGGAAAGAATGGAGGGGTCTCAGCATTCAGTATTCAATATGTTTATGTTCACTTTTCCACCCAGTTTTCACACTGTGCTTGGCATTTCCCAGTCCAAAGGCCTCCTGTTTTGTCTTTAAATAATAAAACTCCAGTATTTCTACTGGGTTAAATGAGAGTAATCACCCAGCTATAGAAAGTGATGGAAGGAATCTTTGACTTAGTGAATCTTTTTTTTTTTTTACAACAAATTATCAGTATGTTTATTAAAGCAACTTCCTCCAGTCCTCTGTTTTTAGTCTTGGGCCATTCTAGAGATGGTGCCAGTTCCTGAGCCTTCTGTGCATTCTTGATGTCATGTTGGTTCTCTACTCTCTCCACTGCTACTTCTCAGTTCTAAATTTACCCTTTTTACTTGCTCTGTGTAAATGGAGATGGGCCAATTAAATATTTCTCTTTGCAGCTGCCATGATGTTAAGCTTTGTTACTAGGTGGTATTGGAGATACACCGCAGAAGGAAGAGGCTTTCTTTCTTGGTTCCAATGTGTTCCTTTCGTCAGGCTCCTACAGTATGAGTAGCTTCTGCAGCATGAGTCTCTTTCTAGTGCAGGTAACTTCTCCAGGGCCTGGCTTTACGGTTCACGCCAGGTAGCATAACCCAGTGGCCAGCAGCTTCCTCAGCATCTCCACATCTCAGGCAGTTTTGTTGTTGTTTTGTTTTGTTTTGAGACAGTGTCTTGCTCTGTCACCCATCACCCAGGCTGGAGTACAGTGGCACGATCTTGGCTGACTACAACCTCCACCCCCTGGGTTCCAGTGATTCTCCTGCCTCAGCCTCCCTAGTAGCTGGGATTACAGGTGTGTGCCACCATGCCCAGCTACTTTTTTGTATTTTTAGTAGAGATGGGGTTTTGCTATGTTTGCCAGGCTGGTCTCAAACTCCTGGCCTCAAGTGATCTGCCCGCCTTGGCCTCCCAAAGTGCTGGGATTACAGGCACGAGCCACCACGCCCAACCCATCTCAGGCAGTTTTAAAACAGAGTGCCTCCAGTCTGCTATCTCCCTAGAAATAGTTTTCTCTGCACCCTAGATGGTGTTTTTATTTCCAGCAAGTACACCAGTGCAGCATCAAGGCATCCTCTTTGCATCCAGGGAGCCATTTCTATTCCTTTTCCAACAAGGTCTGGATCTCAGTCTTTAGGGCTAGTGGTGGGGTTGGGTGCAGAGTGGACAGAAATAGGTTCATCTTTGGGCTCTAGCTCATTGTAAAGAGTAGTGGCTACTCCTTATATCTGCTATTCCTAAATTCACTGGATTTTTTTTTTATTTCTTACTAACTAATCTTTTTTTATCCCTATCTCCTGTTATAGTTAGTAATTCTTTATGATAAACTCTCCCTGTTCAAATTACTGCATTCAATTTGTTCTTAGCAGATACAGTTACTTAAAGCCTACCCAAAGCTCTCTGTCACCCGCAAGGTAATAGCATGGTCTACTCTGCTCTTCTTAATCTGCCCCTGACCATCTCTCCATTTATCCCCTGGCTACCCTGACCACCTGTATTCTGCTCCTAACCTCTAAATACTCATTTTCTTTTCAAGAGTGTAAACTATTAGGTTGGTACAAAAGTAATTGCAGTTTTTGCCATTAAAAGTAATGACCAAAACCGCAAATTACTTTTGCACCAACTGAATACTCAGTTTTCAGGGTCCACAAAGCCGATTGATATCCTGGCCCTTAAATGCATGCAGTTTCCTCACTCTAGAAATATCTGAACTCATCACTTTGTTGCACTCATCTCTCAAGATTGCTCAAATATCTTCTTTTTTTTTTTTTTCTGAAAAAGGCTTCCCTGACTCTTCGCTCTCATGAAATGAGTTGCTTTTAGTTCTTTCTCCTCTTAGGACACAAGCCATCCACAGGTCTGTCTCCCTGAGTTTACAGTGAACTATTTATCCTTCTTTATATTACCAGATCTTTCATGCTGACCTTTTGTTATATATTAAGAACTCAGTAAAATTGTGAAATAAATGAACATGTTTAATTTTTAAGGAATCTAATTTACAGTTTCCTCCATAGAGAATTGAACAATGAATAAGCAAGAGAAAGGTGAGATTTCAGGAAAGGGAAAAAGATTAAATAGTAGGATGACTCTTCCTTAATGTGCAGCTATATTTTCACTCCTGTCACCACAAATACGACTGCACCACCCTGCTATTTCAAAGCAGCTGTCAGGCCAGCTGGAGCTTGGAGCTCTTAATAAATCATGCGAATGGAGCAAAGTGACACAGATGCTTCTAGTTTAGGGAAAAATTAATCATCAGTATATTCCAGTATTCTGGTGGACATTTGCATTTATAGGTCAACAGGTACAGCTGAGAATTTATAGTTCGCAAAAGCAATCAGAAATCAGCATTTCTTAGATTCCTTAAATTTGTCAATTAAAAATTTTGTACTACAGAGTTGGCATTTCCCTGGGCTGGAATTTTGCTTATACACAAGGACTACTAGACTACATTACTGTGACTTCAAACTATTTGTTTCTTTCTGATGAAGATAACACATTAGCCTACAATAATGACAGAAAAAGTAATTAATTCCACCTATAAAGCAAAGATTCTTGAATTTTCCAGGCATTGTCTCAATGACCTGCTTTGAAATGTAGATATTTAAATATGTGTTAATTAGCTTTCTATTTGGTTTAGACATTATGCAGTTCAATAGAAATATAATGTTAAATAAATCCTAGGGCACAGAGATTGTCCATGCAATGCCTCTCTAAATGTTCTGATACGTTTATTAGGCACATGATACTCATAATGCTTGCATTTGAATAGTGCTTATACTCACTTCAAAAACTCACATTTATAAAGTTATAAGATGGCCAGGAATTATTATCTTCATTTTACAGTGGAAAGATAACTGAGCAGTAGTGGGGCTGTCTATCAAAGGTCACACAGCCAGTATGTTGGAAAACAAGGACTTTAATCAAGGGCTCTATTATTCAGGGGTAAGTATATAACCTGAACAGAGTAAACTTTAAAGAGATCAACATTTTAATAAACAGGTCAATTCTTTTCTTATATAGAGATTCATGCAAGGCTGGGGCACCAAAAAATCAATGAATTGAACACGAAATACTAGACTTTTCTAAGTGACCTCTAAAAAATCAATTCAAAGGAACACTCTATTAGTAACTTTAGATAATTGCCTGCACAGCTATTTGGGGAAAAATAAGTTTCCTCTTAAAGATTTTCAATAAAACCAACAGCAAATTAAGGGGGGACAGATAGGGAGATACCGTGAAGGAGATGGGCAAAACAGAAGGTAATACATTCATCAATTTATTTCTAGATCACATGTTTATGATGCTTCTTTTCTTTGTTCCAGTCACTGAGATAAACACATATAAATAGAGAAACAACAACCTCTGTGAAAAGCGCTCTATTAGTTATGAACTATGTGCTGGGAGTAACCTAGAGATGGGACTGATCCACTGGTTTGGGGGAATAAGAAAATCAGAAAATAAAGGATATTTGAGTTGAGTCTCGAGGATTAATTGAGTAATCCACGAGAAGCAGAGGAGCAAAGTCATTTTCAGCATAAGGACCAAGATGTACAAAGACTGGAAATTAAGAAAACACACAATGTATTCTAGGAAACGTGAGGAATCCATCCTGACTTGAGAATAAGCTGCAGGTGTTAGAGCCAAGGCCATAAAAACAGTTGGAAGTAATATTTGAAGGAGGTTTTTGGCTATTAGTTGTTTGCTTTTTATCTTGTAGACAGCAGAGAGACATTGGAATTTCATATATTGTGGCAAGGACAATTGAGAAAACTCAACATTTAAATTGACTTTAGACAAGACACAAAGTGCTAAAATCAAGGAAAAAAATAGAAGATAAAAGCCACACAGAGTTGGCCTGAATGCAGCATTCTCTCTTTGATGTGGAGGGGATAATCTCATATCCTAATTTTGTAGTTTCCTATCCTGCAGGCCTTCTTTTTCTTTTCAAATTGCCATTAGGACTTTAGCCTTTGGTTCTATTTCTTATCTTAGTGTTCTGCTTTCTTTCAAAACATTACTTGATGGCTGGTTTGAAGATCCTGTTCACTGTCATTTAGCTCTTGTTTATAAGTGTTGATACTTGTGAAAATGCTAATCTCATTATAACATGTAAGAGAAAAACACCAACTTGGAATTGAAAAGATGTGTATAATACAGAAATATCACACAAAAGTTCGGGGGCTTGTCACCTTGGTGAAACTTATTGTGGTCTAGTGGTTTGGGGCATTTAGATCTATGCTTTTAAAGAAGAAGGATGATATGGTCTGGTTCTGTGTGCCCACCCAAATCTCATCTTGAATTGTAATCCGAATTTTAATCCCCACGTGTTGGGGAAGGCACCTTGTGGGAGGTGATTAGATGATGGGGCAGTTCCTCCATGCTCTTCTCATGATAGTGAATGAGTTCTCATGAGATCTGATGGCTTTATAAAGGGCTTTTCCTGCCTTTGCTCAGCACTTCTTCCTGCTGCTATGTGAAGAAGGACGTGTTTTCTTCCCCTTCCACCATAATTGTAAGTTTTCTGAGGCCTCCAAAGCCATGCTGAACTGTGAGTCAATTAAACCTCTTTCCTTTATAAATTACCCAGTCTTTGATATGTCTTTATTAGCAGCATGAGAACAGACTAATACACAGGACAAGTTACTGCATCTGGTTCCTTCTAACACAAAAAGGGGGCACAACAACTTGTCAACCTCCTTGAATTTTTAGAAACAACAAACTTCTTACTTGGACATGCTATTCTGATCTATGTACCTAGTGTCTCTAAAGACTGCCAATTTTGAGTAGGACCAGAACAAAAGAAGGCTCTGTATAAGGTCCATGCTCCCATACAAGCTGCTCTACAACTTGGGCCATATGAATGAGCAGATCTGCGGGTGCCTGAAGTGTCAAAGGTAGACAGAGATGCTGTATGGAACCTCTGGCGGGTCCCTACAAGTGAATCCTAGCACAGAGCTTTAATAATTTTGGAGCAAAACTTTGTCTCCTCTGCAGAAAACTCTCCTCCTTTTGAAAACCAGCTTCAGGCTTGCTACTGGACAAGCCACAAGTAACTGAAAGCTTGACAATTATCTACTAAGTTACCAAGCCACATGTATTACCTATCACAAACTAAGTGTTTTGCACCAAGCCAAAACACTGGATATGTATAATAACACTTGATTGTCAAATGAAAGTAATATATACAAGACCAGGCTCAGCCGGGCGTGGTGGCTTATGCCTGTAATCCCAGCACTTTGGGAGGCTGAAGTGGGTGGATTACTTGAGGTCAGAAGTCTGAGACCAGCCTGGCCAACATGGTAAAATCCTGTCTCTACTAAAAATACAAAAGAAATAGCCAGGTGTGGTGGCGGGCACCTGTAGTCTCAGCTACTCAGAAGGCTGAGGCACGAGAATCACTTGAATCCAGGAGGCAGAGCTTGCAGTGAGCTGACATGGCTGCACTACAGCCTGGGCAAAAGAGAAAAACTTCATTTAAGAAAAACAAAAAAACAGGCTCAAGCAGATCTTCAAGGTAACAAATTAGTGCGTGAGCAAATGTCACAGATGTTCATGGCCCATATTTCTGCCTCATTGCTTCTTTCAACTCAACCGATACCTGTGTTCTCACGGGGAGCTCCCTATAATCAACTAAGGAAGAACAAAATTTGGGGTCTCCTTTATATGACCAGGAGAGGATTGTTTTGGATTGTTCTGTGTCAACTTGGTTAAGCTGAGAACCGTATTTCCCAGAATCTTTTTCCCTGTAAGATTGTAAGTTAAAGCTGACCAAAAGAGAACTTGTGTAAGATTTGGAAGGCACACATGTGAAACAGCAGCCTTTACTTTCTGGAAGTCTTTGTGGCCAGACAAAGTGACAAAACCAAGGAGCTCTTCTTCCCAACTCTTGGCCCTGGCAATTAAGAGCAGTCCAGGTTCAACAACAGATGCTTGTCTGTAAATCGACAGAAGCCATAGATAACTTCCCATAGACCTCTCATTAGCTTACCTCTAACAGAATCACTTGGTGGGTAGATGTGCTGTCCTCAGATTTACCTGCAATCATTGACTTTTTTACTTGCACCATTGCTTAGGGAGGATCCTACTCCTTATTTGATCTTCCTACTCTCCCTTTGAATTTGCAGTTACCTAGCTCCTCCCACAATTGGGTAAGGTCTGATTCTTACAATGTATCCCTTACCCCGTTGCACTTATAGTGACCCTACTTCCATGACTGGACTATCATATACCCTCCAAGCTCCCGATTTTTTTTGGAAATCATAATGTTAACACAAGAGGTGAACAACTAAGTGAATTTTAAGAAATTAGGAAGTCCTATTTGTTAGGACTCTACGTTTCAAAAACACATACTAAACTTACTGAAGCAGAAAGGTGAATTTATTGGCTCAAATTGCTGAGAAGTACAGGTTGTATTTGTAGGGTTTAGTCATGGCTGAATTTAGATGCACACACAATGTTATCAAGCCTCTTTTTTCATACTTCTCAGCTCTGATTTCTTGGCTGGTTTCATTCTCAGAAGCTCTGTAAGTGGTAACAAAGACAAATATTGATAGTTCCAGGCTTATATTCTACCAGCTTAGTAATGCCAGTGGATTAAGAATATTCTTTCCTCAATAGGTTTAGCAAGTTTTCAAGCTGATTTGGTTCATGTACCTTGAGTCATATGTTCACCTCTTAAGCAGCAATTGTGGATTCTACTAGTGAAAGGTACAGTCAGACTAGTCCCCAAGAACTATGGCAGCCCATCCAAACCTCACACGTTGGAAATAGAGAAGTCTATAAGAAAAAATGGGCTTCCATTGTCAAGATGTTTGATAAGTAAAATCTACATATCTCCATTATATCATCCTTAGTTGTCCAGTAAATACATAAACTTTCTTTTAATTCATGTATCTTCAACATTTCTTTTAGTAGATACGTTGCTTCTATGTAATATAATAAAACTCCTTCATACACAAGAAAAAGCCACAGTCACCTCCTCTCTATTTTTTTAAATTTTATTTTTTAATCAATTGATTAATATATATTTTTTCCATAAGTTATTGGGTACAGGTGGTATTTGGTTACATGAGTAAGTTCTTTAGTGGTGATTTGTGAGATTTTGGTGCACCCATCACCCGAGCAGTATACATTGCACCATATTTGTAGTCTTTTATCCCTTGCTTCCTTCCCACTTTTTCCCACAAGTCCCCAAAGTCCACTGTATCATTCTTCTGCCTTTGCGCCCTCACAGCTTAGCTCCCACATATCAGTGAGAACATATGATGTTTATTTTTCCATTCCTGAGTTACTTCACTTAGAATAATAGTCTCCAAACTCATCCAGGTCACTGCAAATGCTGTTAATTCATTCCTTTTTATGGCTGCATAGTATTCCATCATATATATATGACAAAGGACTGATATCCAGAATCAACAACGAACTCAAACAAATCAGTAAGAAAAAAACAAACAGTCCCCAAAAAGTGGGCTAAGGACATGAGTAGACAATTCTCAAAAGAAGATATACAAATGGCCAACAAATATATATATAAAATAGATACATAATTATATATATAATATATATATGCCACTTTCCCCACTTTATGTTTTTGTCTGCTTTGTCAAAGATCAGTTGGCTGTATTTGGGTTTATTTCTGGCTTCCGTATTCTGTTCCATTGGTCTGTGTGCCTATTTCTATCCCAGTATCATGCTGTTTTGGTGACTATGGCCTTATAGTATAGTTTGAAATCAGGTAGTGTGATGCCTTCAGATTTGGTCTTTTTGTTTAGTCTTGCTTTGGTTGTGTGGGCTCTTTTTTGTTCCCTATGAATTTTAGAATTGTTTTTTTCTAATTCTGTGAAGAATGATGGTGGTATTTTGATGGGGATTGCATTGAATTTGTAGATTGCTTTTGGTACTATGGTCATTTTCACAATATTGATTCTACCCATCCATGAGCATGAGATGTGTTTCCATTTGTTTGTGTCATCTATGATTTCTTTCAACAGAGTTTTGTAGTTTTCCTTGTAGAGGTCTTTGACTCCTTGGTTAGGTATATTCCTAAGAATTTTATTTTTTGGCAGCTATTGTAAAAGGGGTTGAGTTCTTGATTTGATTCTCCATTTGGTTGCTGTTCATGTACAGAAGAGCTACTAATTTGTGTACATTAATCTTGTATCCGGAAACTTTGCTGAATTCTTTTATCAGTTCTAGGAGCTTTCTGGAGGAATCCTTAGGGTTTTCAAGGTAAACAATCATATCATCAGCAAACAGTGACAGTTTGACTTTCTCTTTACTGAATCAGATGCCCTTTATTTCTTTCTCTTGTTTGATTGCTCTGGCTAGGACTTCCAGTACTATGTTGAAGAGGAGTGGCGAGAGTGGGCATCCTTGTCTTGTTCCAGTTCTCAGAGAGAATGCTTTCAATTTTTCCCCATTCAGTATTATGTTGGCTGTGGGTTTGTCGTAGATGGCTTTTATTACACTAAGGTATGTCCCTTGTATGCTGATTTTGCTGAGAGTTTCAGTCACAAGAGATGTTGGATTTTGTTGAATGCTTTTTTTTGCATCTATTGAGATGATCATGTGATTTTTGTTTTTAATTCTGTTTATGTGGTATATCACACTTATTGACTTGCATATGCTAAACCATCCCTGCATCCCTGGCATGAAACCCACTTGATCATGGTGGATTATATTTTTGATATGTTGTTGGTTAGCTAATATTTTGTTAAGGATTTTAGCATCAGTGTTCATCAAAGATATCAGTCTGTAGTTTTCTTTTTTGGTTATGTCCTTTCCTGATTTTGGTATTAGGGTGATGCTGGCTTCATGAAATGAATTAGGGAGGGTTCCTTCTTTCTCTATCTTGTGGAATAGTGTCAAAAGGATTGATACCAATTCTTCTCTGAATGTTTGGTAGAATTCTGCTGTGAATCCGTCTGGTCCTGGACTTTTTTTTGTTGGTGGTAATTTTTAAATTACCATTTTAATCTCGCTGCTTGTTATTGGTCTGTTCAGGGTATCTAATTCGTCCTGATTTAAGCTAAGAGGGTTGTATTTTTCCAGGAATTTATTTATCTCTTCTAGGTTTTCTAGTTTATGTTCATAAAGCTGTTCATAGTAGCCTTCAATAATCTTTTGTATTTCAGTGGTGTCAGTTGTAATGTCTTCTGTTTGATTTCTCAGTGAGGTTATTTGGATTTTCTCTCTCTTTTTCTTGGTTAGTCTTGCTAATGGTCTATCAATTTTATTTATCTTTTCAAAGAACCAGCTTTTTGTTTCATTTATCTTTTTTATTTTTATTTTTTCTATTTCATTTAGTTCTGCTCTGATCTTGGTAATTTCCTTTCTTCTGCTGGGCCTGGGTTTAGTTTGTTCTTGTTTCTCTAGTTCCTTGAGGTATGACCTTAGAATGTCAGTTTGTGCACTTTCAGTCTTTTTGATGTAGGCGCTTAGGGCTATGTACTTTCCTCTTAGCACTGCCTTTGCTGTATCCCAGAGGTTTTGATAGGTCATGTCATTATTGCCGTTCAGTTTGAAGAATTTTTAAATTTCCATCTTGATTTTGTTTTTGACCCAATGCTCATTCAGGAGCAGGTTATTTAATTTCCATGTTTTTGCATGGTTCTGAAGGTTCCTTTTGGAGTTGATTTTCAGTTTTATTCCACTGTGGTCTGAGAGAGTGCTTGATATAATTTTAATTTTATTAAATTTTTAAAATTTATTGAGGCTCATTTTTGGCCTATCATATGATCTATCTTGGAGAAAGTTCCATGTGCAATTGAGTAGAATGTGTATTCTGAGGTTGTGTTGCTGTCTATCTCATTTCTTAGGTCTGTTAGTAATTTTTTTTTTTTTATAAATTTGGGAGCTCCAGTGTATGGTGCATATATGTTTAGGATTGTAATATTTTCCCGTTGGGCAAGGCCTTTTACCTTTATATATTGTCCATCTTTGACTCTTTTAACTGCTATTGCTTTAAAGTTTGTTTTGTCTGATATAAGAAGAGCTACCCCTGCTCGCTTTTAGTGTCCATTTGCATGAAATGCCTTTTTCCACCCCTTTACTTTAAGTTCATGTGAGTCCTTATGTATTAGGTGAGCCTCCTGAAGTAAGCAGGTAGTTGGTTGGTGAGTTCTTACCCATTCCATGGTTCTATATCTTTGAAATGGAGATTTTGGCCAATTACATTCAATGTTAGTATTGAAATGTGAGGTACCCTTGCGTTCATCATGCTCTTTGTTGCCTGCATAGTTTTTTTTTTTTTTTTTTTTTTGCTTTTTAACTTATATTTTTGCTGTATAGTTCCTGTGTGATTTATGCTTTAAAGAGGTTCTGTTTTGATGTGTTCCCAGGATTAGTTTCAAGATTTAGAGCTCTTTTAGCAGTTCTTGTCGTGGTGGCTTGGTAACAGCAAATTCTCTCAGCATTTGTTTGTCTGAAAACGACTGTATCTTTCCTTCATATATGAAACTTAGTTTTGCTGGATACAAAATTCTTGGTTGATAATTGTTTTGTTTGAGGAGGCTGAAGATAGGGCCCCAATCCCTTCTAGCTTGGAGGGTTTCTGCTGAGAAATCTGCTGTTAATCTGATAGGTTTTCCTTTATAGGTTGCTTGGTGCTTCGTCTCACAGCTGTTAAGATTTTTTCCTTTGTCTTAACTTTGGATAATCTGATGACAAAGTGCCTATGCAAAGATCTTTTTGTGATGAATTTTCCAGGTGTTCCCTGTGCTTTTTGTATTTGGATGTCTTGGTCTCTAGCAAGGCTGGAGAAGTCTTCCTCAATTATTCCCCCAAATATGTTTTCCAAGCTTTTGGAATTCTCTTCTTCCACAGGAATGCCAATTATCCTTAAGTTTGGTCATTTAACATAATCCCAGACTTCTTGGAGACTTTGTTCATATTTTCTTATTCTTTTTTCTTTGTCTTTATTGGATTGGGTTAATTAGAAGGCTTTGTCTTCAAGCTCTGAATTTCTTTATTCAACTTGTTCAATTCTATTGCTGAGACTTTCTAGAGCATTTCACATTTCTAAAAGTGTGTCCAAAGTTTTCTGAATTTTTGGTTGTTTTTTTCTTTAAGCTATCTATTTCCTTGAATATTTCTCCCTTCACTTCTTGTATCATTTTTTTTTATTTCCTTGCATTGGGCTTCACCTTTCTCTGGTCCTTCCCTGATTAGCTTAATAACTAACCTCCTGGGTTCTTTTTCAGGTAAATCAAGGATTTCTTCTTGGTTTGGATCCATTGCTGGTGCACTACTGTGATTTTTCACGGGTGTTGAAGAGCTTTTTTTTTGTCATATTACCAGGGTTGGTTTTCTGGTTCCTTCTCATTTAGGTAGGCTCTGTCACAGGGAAGGTCTAGGGCTGAAGGCTGTTGTTCAGATTCTTTTGTCCCATGGGGTGTTCCCTTGATGTAGTACTCTCATCCTTTTCCTGTGGATGTGGCTTCCTGTGAGTCAAACTGCAGTGATTGTTGTCCCTCTTCTGGGTCTAGCCACCCAGTAAGTCTACCTGGCTCTGGGCTAGTACTGGGGGTTGTCTGCACGTAGTCCTGTGATGTGAACTGCCCTTGGGTCTCTCAGCTGTGTGTCTCAGTGCCTGTTCTGGTGGAGGTGGCAGGGGGTGCAATGGACTCCATGAGAGTTCTTGGCTTTAGTGGTTTAATGCTCTATTTTTGTGCTGGTTGGCCTACTGCCAGGTGGTGGCGCTTTCCAGAAAGCATCAGCTGTAGGAGTATAGAGAGGGACTGGTGGTGGGTGGGGCCCTAGATCTCCCAAGATTAATACCCTTTGTCTTCTGCTACCAGGGAGGGTAGGGAAGGAACATCAGGCGGGGGCAGGACTAGGCATGTCTGAGCTCAGGCTCTCCTTGCGTGGGTCTTGCTGCGGCTGCTGTAGGGGATAGGAGTGAGATTCCCAGGTCACTGGAGTTGTGTACCTAGGAAGATTATGCCTGCCTCTGCGAGCTATGCGGGTTGTCAGGGAAGTGGGGGAAAGCCAGCAGTCACAGGCCTCACCCAGCTCCCACGCAAACCGAAGGGTCAGTCTCACTCCCACTGTTCCCCCCGACAACAGCCCCAAGTCTGTTTCCAGGCAGAGGGGAAGACAGGCTTGAAATCTCCCGCCTCCCAGCTGTGAGAGAAGAAGGCTTGGTTCTTCCCCTGCTGGTGGAGTCTGCACACCAGATTTGCACACCTTCTCCCAAGTTCTGGCAAGGAGGCTTCTCATCCTGTTCATATTATTACAAAGTTCTGCTAGGGATTTCTTTCTCCCTATGTAGTTTTACCCTCACTTGGCTCTCTAAATTGGCTCAGCTCCAGGTAAGGTCGGAAACTTCTCCCGCAAACAGACCTTCAACTTTTCCAGTGGATATGTGCGTTCGGGAGAGGAAGATTTCCCTTTCCCACTTCTGCAGTTGGGGCACTCACAGTTTTTGGGGTATCTCCAGGGTCGTGCAGGAGCAGTCCACTTCCTTTAGAGGGTCTGTGGGTCCTCTCGGGATTGCTGGTTTGTTCTTGCACTCGATCTGGAGCTAAAATTCACAATGCAAGCTTCTGCAAGCTGCTCTGTCCGGAGCTGCACTCTAGTCCTGCCTCCCATCTGTCATGATGATCCTAGAATTCCATCTCCTCTCTAAAAAGTACAAAGCACACACATTTACTCTATGTACCTCTAGTAAGATCTTTGCTTTGTGCTTGTCTGTCAGTCTTAAAGGTAGCTTCTCATGCTTGAGCAGTCTATGACTAAGTGGTTTATTTGTTTAACCACTGACAATATAACATAATAGATAAAATAAAGTAAATAAAATATAAAATTTAATAAAATTTTCACACAGAAATGAGAAAAGCGGGAAATTAATAAACAGTGGTTTTACTCATCAGAGTTTGCAAATTCTTTCTGCATGGAAGGGTAGTGAGCTCCTTGGTCAGCCAATCTGCATCATGGAGGATTTTATTTAACAGTTTCATATTCTTAAGTAAATTACTTGACATTTGCTATTGACATTGGGAAGGACCCTTTTTTGGTGGCTGCTGTAGGTTAGGGACCTACTTCCCATTGGTGAAATTTTGGTAGTGTAGGAAACGCTTAGGAATTGGGTATTTCCAAGCATTTGCTGCCAGTGTTCGGGTTTCTCTGGAAGAAAAAATTTCTTACAGCCTTAGGAGGTGTGCAGCTAATCTGTATTTAGTTAATGATATAGACTAGTTACTGGAAACTGAGACCATGTTGAGCATAGTCTCAAGAGAAGTGTGAGTTTGTGGTTTCTGTTTCTTAGTATTAGACCTCAATGGCTTACCCATATTTTAACTTTTAGCTTAATGGTTTGTAAGTGGCACTGAATAATTAGTTGGGATTGGAAGTGATAACTAATTCTCCTCATATCTCTAGGTAGCAGGAAAGGGAATTTTTTTACTGCCTTTTAATTAAGATAATTAAATTGGAGTTACTGTCATTTTTACGTACAATATCATAGCTAACACCTTCTTCTGGCAGAAAATACCACTCAAAGTTCTTGGGGAGGTCCTGGAGATCATATCATAGCTTCCCCTAGATTCTATTCTTATTTTCAATGTTCTTGTCAGCCTCTCTGAGTTTCCTTTGCACTAACTTTTTCTTGGGGTAAACATTTTGCCTTTTTTGATTTTCAAAGCTCATGGTTATTTGAATCTTAGCTGTCTCAGATTGTTAGATGCAGATATAAATCAAGGTTGTATTTTCTTTTGTCTTTGCTTTTAAACAGGTAAGCTTGAGAGAACTGGCCAAGATATTCCAGTATCCTGACATTTTTCTACCAAGTTCCTTAAAGTTATAGTCTCAGTAGACACATGAGTCTAAGAGTATGACAGGTAACAGTTTAACCAGTTTAACTGTCTACTTTTCTACTGTATAGCATGGATGGACTACCCTATAGCTACTGTAAAAAACACTAACTTCCCTGTTGTCCACCTCAACTTGGCCAATTCAACTTTTTAAGATTTTCCAGTAACAACAACTGTCTTCCATATTAGCCAAGATATTTTTAGGTGAAAGTGACAGCAACCCAATTTTAATTTAAAGAAAAAGGTATGAATTGGTTCACAAATCTGAAAAGGCCAAGGGTAGCCTGAGGCATGGCCAGATCTGCATTTGTGAGTGCTTTAATGACATCATCACAAATCTGTCTCTTACCACTTTTACCTCTGTTTTCCTTTGACTTTTCTTCACTCTTAGGCAACATCTTTTATGAGCTGACAAACTATGGCTATAAGTGACTTCAGGCTTTTCATCTTCTAACAGTTTACTACCCCCAATGGAAGAAGCTATCTTTTTTTTCAAGTACTGAGCTGACTTTGATTTGCCTAACTTGGATCACATGCCTAATCCTGTGCTAATCATTGTGTGTTGGACTTTTAGTAGACAGGCTTGGGTCACCCTTGAAGATGAGGGACGAGGAAAAGAAATAAAAAAAGAAGTTCACTTATTATAAAAGGGGTATTGAAGAAGCAAACACAACCAGTGTTCATCACTGTCATGAGGAACACTGGGCCAGGAGTCAGAAGAAATATAGTCTGACCACAGTTCCATTACTTTCTAGCCATTTGGCCCTTTCTGAGCCTAGTTTTGTTATCTGTAAAATAAGGACATTAATACTGAACTCAATTATTTCACAAGATTTTTGTAATAACAGGTGAGGTTTTATATATAGCCTCAAAACTCATATGTAGATAACATATTATTAAAATATTTTTGAAAGATCTTTATACTAATGCTTATGTTCCTTTAAAATACATTATTTTTATACTAAAAATATTATAACCAAAAATAATAAAATAATATAGGCCTACTCCCAGAAAATCGTATTACCATTTTGAAATAATTCCTCCCTTCCTCCCTCCCTCCCTCCCTTCCTTCCTTCCTTCTCTTTATCCCCCTGCACGAACATCTTCTCATATAGCAATATAATATTCATAATTCTCAACTTTAATAGCAAAACTTCATCCAGCAGGCATACATAACTTTCCTAACCATTCTTATATTGTTGGATATTTAGAATATTTATTATTTTTAACATTATAAATAACACTTCAATGAATGTACACATAATTGTTTTCATGGAGTTCCCCTTAGTAGGAACATTTCTTTTTTTAAATTGGAGACAAGGTCTCACTTTGTCACCCAGGCTGCAGTGCAATTGCAAGAGCCTAGCTCACTGCAGCCTTGAACTCCTGGCTCAATATACAGTGTCAAATGTCTTTCCAAAATAATTGTGGCAATTTACAATGTCCTTAGAAATATATAGAGGTAAAAATTTCAATAGGCTCTCACCAGCTGTGGTAGATGCTGCCCTTGTCCTGCTCATATTTCTCAGACTATACCATTCTAGTCTACTCAGGTGACTTCCAATTGCTGATGCCTGTTACCTCTATGCTTGGAGTTTTTCTGAGATGCAGAAGGCATTTCTCTCCAAGTGTTTGCTGCAAGTCAGAAATGCTAGGAAATTAACATGCCTTGGGAGCAGTCCTCAAATAGTGGCTGATGAGAGTTGGTGAAAAGATACCCTTTGAAGTGTGTGCTTTATACTGATCCACAGAATTAAGCTCTATTCACTCACAGTGGTAGCTGGTTTCATAATGCACTCTTGATTGGCTGTTTTCTGTTCCTTGTTTCTATTCCCCAGTCCTTTGCCATGGTTCCCTGTATTGTGCAGATAAACTGTCTATACTTGAAGCTTCATCTCAGAGTCAGCTTCTGGAGCAACCCAAAATAAAACACCAGCATTAGTTATCTTCGCTCAATTTTTAAATTAGCTCATTTAATAGAAAATGAGTTATCAATTATTTGTAGCAACATAGATAAATCTGAAATACTATTAAATGAAAAAAGCAACCTTCAACGAATTTATAAGTAGAGTAGTATTCATAAAAGAACTCTTATAAAACAACATAGGCAAAATAATGTATACATGCAAAGCAATGAGATACATGCAAAAATTTTCATACGTGTAAAGTGATATAAAATATGTAACAAACCATACCAATTGAGCATGCTTGAAAATAATAAAGCCAAATTCAGAATTACAATAACCTCTAGAGAGAAGGAGGTTACTGTAGTTAGGAATGTCATTGGGAGGGTTATATAAGGAGGCTTCAAGTGTATTAGTAATGTTTTACTGTTTAAAGTTGCATTACAATTCTGTATAGCTATATCACTCTATGTCCTTTTTTTGTGTGCCTGAAATATGCTATTATTAACATTATTAATTAAAATATAGACAGAGTTAATTATAAAAGTTGTACATTTTCATATGTCAAAAAATGAATGACTCTTTTTCTTCTTTATGTTTTTGGTATTTTCCAAGTCTTTTATCACAAACAACGTTGCATTTATAATAAAAAAAAAAGTTTCAAAGGTAATATGATGAAAAGAAGCAAATTTAATTTAAAGTAAAAAAATTACTGACAATGTTTACTTGTTTAAAAAGATACATTCTGGACAGAATAGTGTGTGGAGATTCACACCATAAATTTTTTCCAAGAACCAGTGCAGGAATTTAACATAAAATCTGAAAGAATCCACAGAGCCTTTGAAATAAGTGACAGGCTGAAGCCTACTCCATGAGACAGGTGAAAAACTGTTAAGTCCCCAGAGTGTGATAGAGGAGAGTCTGCCTCCAGAGGACATATCCCCACCAGGGAATCTGAAAATCCAGGTCTTGGGAGAAGACCTTAACCTTACCCAGAGCTGGAACAAATTGAGGGAGTGGTGTGCAATATAAAAGTAGAAGCAATAGCAGGAAGTGCCTTGCAAGCAATCCCAGTCTTCAGTGTGAACCCAAGAAAACCATTACTGACTATATCTCACAGGGGCCCTCAAAGAAGTCAGCCAATGAGCTCAGGAAGGGGGTTGCAGGTGAAAGAAGCTCCCCACTGAATTTTGTAATATAATCTTGAGTAGGAACAAACTCCCTTGACCAGAACTCAGGGTTGGAGGTGGGGAGCACAAATGGGAATTGCACTGCAGACATGAGCACAGGAGCTGGGTGCCCAGCCTTGTAGAGAGACAGGGATAGGTGTGGCTAGAAAGTGGAGGTTGCTATCTCTGTGGAAAGCTTATGGCCTCGGGCAGGTCTGAGTTCTGTGTGCAGACTGCCTGGATCTTAACCCAGTGCTGTTAGTGGAGCACTGTGGGAGTGAGATTGGCCTCACCAACTGCATGGGAGCTGGGTGAGGCTTACTGCTGCCTGATACTCTCCACTCCCTTTGCAAACTCTTCTGTGCACCAAAGGCAGTTATACTCCCCTCTGGAACTTTATCCCAGTAGCCTGAAACCCTCTCCTTGACCCTCATAGGGCCTGTGGCTAGCCCCACCCAAGGAGAGTCAGAGCACAGACCCGCCTAACCCTATCCCCAACTGGCTGTGCCCCTCCACCCACGCTGATAGCTTAACACAAAGAACATAAACTTTAAGGAGCTTTATAGCTCCACCCATTGCCTGAGAAACCAGAATACTTCCCCTGGGTGACTTAGGGCAAACTCAAATCCTGCTGCTACTACCACAGCTGGTGCTCTTTTGAAAGTGCCATCTCTTGGCTGGAGGCCAACCAAAACAGTCCATTACAGCACCTCTAGGTAGAATAATACTGTGTCCAGAACGGAGAAAATGGCTGCATGACCTCAGCTGTACTCATCACCACTGCGTACAACACCCTGGCTAACCAAAGGTTCTAAGTGGGTCCACATGACAAGTTCACAATAATTATGACCAGCACTTGAGAAAGCCAGCACACTAAGCCTATCAACCAAGGAATCTCACAGAGTCTACGTCACTCCTCTACCACCTTCGTCAGAAATGGTGCTGGTATCACCTGCTGGGAGACTTGAAGACAGGTCACATCACTGGATCCCTTGCAGACATTCTTCAGCACCAGTCTGGAGTCTGGTAACTCTACTTGGTGGCTATACCCAGAAGAGCAATAACAGTTACTGTAGTCTGGCTCTCAGGAATTCCCATTCTTAGGGGAAGGGAGAGAGAACCACATCAAGGGAACACCCCGTGGGACAAAAGAATCTGAACGGCGGTTCTTGAGTCCCAGATCTTTCCACTAATGGGAAGTTTCTTACAGCAGAGACACAATTACAGTGCTGCTCTGAACCTCTATCCCAACAGGGAGGCAACCTCTCTGATCATTAAGGGTCTTGGAGACGGTGTCCTTATTCCCATGAGTACACCACTGCAGACACAGCTGGGGCTTCTCCCACAGGAATGCAACATGGATGCACCTACAGACAGCTTTCCTAGAACAAGTCAGGGTGATTGCATCCCCACAGGAAGAGCACTTTCCAGGTCAGGCTTTCATGAGAGACAGAGTCACAACTCCTCTTTACTTAGAATATCAACATTCTTACAGATGAAAAGAGGAGCCTGTCTAACCTGAATAGCCAGAACACTGGGATAGAAATGAAGCTGGGAAGTAGATGCCTTCCCTGCTGGCCTGGCAGTGTAGCTGAGGTGCTCCCACCTTTCAACCTGATAAAACCTCTGTACATCTAATTGAGGGCTTCCCAGCCACCTTTAACAAGGCTGGGACGTCTGCCCACCATTGGGTATTACATCTACCCACCTGCTTTAGCTACAACCAGTGCCTACCCAGGGATAACTCCCCTACTAACCTGAAGCCTGGATCATCAAATCAGTAAATAAAACACTGGAGAAAAATTAAGTAAATAAAAAAGCATACACCATGGGAGAATGAGATAAGCTTCAAAAATCCTTGCCATTCCAACCCCATATGAGACAGTGAAGTTGCCCACACGCCATGTACATAACTACTACAACAAGCATCTGGAAAAGCCAGTGCACAAAGACCCTCTATAACTAAGGAAGTCATACAGAGTCTTTCCTGCTAAAAGCACCAAGAATTAAATTAGGCTGCAATAAACTATAAACGTTAAAGTCAGATTCCTAAGAGGGAAAAAAAGAAATTAAATAAAAACCACAGTCAAATAAAAATAAATTCAAGAAAATTTTGAAGAAAAGTCTATCCAAATGAAAAGGAACCAGAAAAGTAATTCTGGTAATATGACAAAAGAGAGTTCTGTAACACCCCCAAAAGATCAAACTAGCTCCCCAAAAATTGCTTCAAACCAAGATGAAGTCTTTGAAATACCAGACAAGTCAGAAGGTTGATTATTAAGCTACTCTAGGAAATAACCAGAGAAAGGTGAAAACCAACATAAAAAATGTTTTAAAATTCAGGATATGAATGAAAAAATTTTCAGAGGGATGGATATCATAAAAAAAAAACAATCAGAACTTCTGGAAATAAAAGACATACTTAGGGAAATACAAAATGTAGTGAAAATTTCAATATTAGACAAGAACACATAGAATAAATAATTTCAGAGCTTGAAGACAAGGCTTTTGAATTAACCCAATCAGACAAAGATAAAGAAAAAAGAAGCAAAAGAAATGAACCAAGTTTCCAAGAAATATGGGATTATGTAAAATGGCCAAACCTAAGAATAATTGATGTTCCTGAGGGGGAAGAGAAGTCTAAGAGTTTGGAGAACTTATTTTAAGGAATAATTGAGGAAAACTTCCCTTGCCTTGCTAGATATACAGATATCAAAATACAAGAAGCTTAGATTCCTGGGAAATTCCATTGCAAAAAGATCATCACAAAAGCACGTAGTCATTAAGCTATCTAAAGTCAACACGAAGAAAAGGATTTTGGTAGCTGTGAGACAAAAGCATCAGGTAACCTATAAAAGAAAAACTATCAGACTAACAGCAGATTTCTCAGCAGAAACCTTACAAGCCAGAAGGGATTGGGGTCCTATCTTTACCCTGCTTAAACAAAATAATTGTCAGCCAAGAATTTTGCATTCTGCAAAACTAAGCTTCATAAATGGAGAGATAAAGTATTTTTCAACAAATGCTGAGGAAATTTTCCACTACCAAACCAGCACTACAATAAATGCTAAATGGAGTTCCATATCTTGAAACAAAACCTTGATCTATATCAAAATGGAACCTCCTTAAAGCATAAATCTCACAGGGCCTATAAAACACTAACATAATGAAGAAAAACAAAGTATCTAGGTAGAAACTAATATGATGAATAGAACAGTACTTCACATCTTAATATTCAGGTTGAATGTAAATAGCCTAAATGCTTCACTTGAAAAGGTACAGAATGGCAGAATGGATTAAAAAACCGCTAACCAAATGTCTACTGTCTTCAAGAGGCCCATCTAACACAAAAGGACTCACATAAACTCATGGTTAAGGGGTGGAAGAAGGTATTCCACGCAAATGGAAACTGACACATAAACTCATGGTAAAGGGGTGGAAGAAGGTATTCCACGCAAATGGAAACTGAAAGCAAGCAGGAGTCACTATTCTTACATCAGACAAACCAGACTTTGAAACAATACAATAAAAAAAGACAAAGAAGGACATTATATAATAACAAAATGATTAGTTCAACAAGAAGATATTACAATCCTAAATTTATATGCACCTAAGACAGGAGCTCCAAGATTTATAAAACAATTACTGCTAGATCTAAAAGCAACTCACCCTCCAAACTATACAAAGACATGGAAATTAAATAATCTGCATTTGAATAATTTTGGGGTTAATAATGAAATTAAGACGGAAATTGAAAATTATTGGAAATGAATAATAAAGTGACACAACTTATCAAAACCTCCGGGATACAGCAAAAGTAGTACCAAAAGGAAAGCTAATAGTATTAAATGCCTACATCAAAAAGTCTGAAACAGCAAAAATAGACAACCTAATGTCACACCTCAAGGAAATAGAGAAACAATAACAAAGCAAATCCAAATGTAGCAGAAGGAAAAAAAAAACAAAGATCAGAGCAGAACTAAATGAAATTGAAACAAAAAAAAACGATAAATGAAACAAAAAGCTGGTTCTTTGAAAAGATAAACAAAATTGATAAACTATTAGTGAGATTAACCAAGAAAAGAAGAGAGAACATTCAAATAAGCTGAATTAGAAATGAAACTGGCAATATTACAACAGATACTACAGAAATAAAAAAATAACATTCAAGGCTAGTATGAATACCTTTATACACACAAACTAGAAAATCTAGAGGAAATGTATAACTTCCTGGAAACATGTAATTCTCCTAGATCAAATCAGGAAGAACTAGAAACCCTGAACAGACCAGTAACAAGCAGCAAGATTAAATCAGTAATGAAAAAATTGCCAACACAGAAAATTTCCAGGACCAGATGGATTCATAGCTGAATTCAAAGAATATTCAAAGAAGAGTTGGCATCAATTCTACTGAAACTATTCCAAAAGATAAAGAAAGAGGGAATCCTCCCTAAGTTATTCTGAAGCCAGTATAACACTAATACCAAAACCAGGAAAGGACACAAGAGAAAAAGAAAACTGCAAACCAATATCTCTGATAAAAACAGATGCAAAATCCTCAACAAAATACTAGCTAACTGAATCCAAAAGCACATCCAAAAGATAATACATCATGATTGGCTGGGCGCAGTGGCTCATGCCTGTAATCTTATCACTTAAGCCCAGAAGGTTAAAACCAGCCTGGACAACATGGCAAGACTCCATCTCTACAAAAAATACAAAAATTCGCTGGTAGTGCACACATGTTCTCCCAGGTACTCGCGAGGCTGAGGTGGAAGGATCGCTTGAGCCCATGAGGCAGAGGTTGCAGTAAGCTGAGATTGTGCCACTGTTCTCCAGCCGAGGCAACAGAGTTAGACTCTGTCTCAAAAAAAAAAAAAAAAAAAAAAAAAAAGAAAAAAGAAAAGAAAAAAAAAGAAGAAGAAGAAAGAGATAATACATCATGATCAAGTGGGTTTTATCTCAGGGATGCAGGGATGATTCAACATATGCAAGTCAATATGTGTGATACATCACATAAACAGGATTAAAAACAAAAAATATAATTATCTCAATAGATGCAGAAAAAGCATTTGACAAAATGCAGCATCCCTTTGTGATAAAAACCCTCAGCAAAAATAGGCATAGAAAGGATTTACCTCAAAGTAATAAAAGTAACATATGACAAATCCACAGCCAACATCATACTGAATGGGAAAAAGTTGAAAGGATTCCCCCTGAGAACTGGAACAAGACAAGGATGCACACTTTCACCACTTCTATGCAACATAGTACTGGAAGTTTTAGCCAGAGCAATCAGACAAAAGAAATAAATAAAGGGCATCCAAACTGGAAAAGAAGAAGTCAAACTATCTCTGTTCACCCATGATATGATCGTATACCTAGAAAACCCCAAAGACTCATCCAAAAAGCTCCTGCATTTGATAAACTCAGTAAAGTCTCAGGTTACAAAATTAATGTACACAAATCAGTAGCACTGCTATACACCAACAACAATCAAGCTGAGAATCAAATCAAGAACTCAATCCCTTTTGCAACAGCTGCAAAAATAAAAATAAAAACACAAAAATCTAGGAATATACTTAACCAAGTAGGTGAAAGATCACCTACACTGCTGAAAGAAATCATAGCTGACACAAACAAATGGAAACACATCTCCTGCTCATGGATGGGAAGAATCAGTGTTGTGAAAATATCCAAATTCACAAATAAATCTACAGATTCAATGCAATTCCCATCAAAATATCCATCATCGTTCTCCACAGAACTAGAAAAAACAATCCTAGAATTAATATGGAATCACAAAAGAGCCCATAGCCAAAGCAATACTAAGCAAAAAGAACAAATCTGGAAGCATCACGTTACCCAACTTTAAATTATACTACAGGGCTATAATTAGCAAAACAACATGGCACTGGTATAAAAATAGGCATATAGACCAATGGAACAGCATAGAGAACCCAGAAGTAAAGCCAAATACTTACAGCTAACTGATCTTCGACAAAGCATACAAAAACATAAACTGTATATTCAATAAATGGTGCTGGGAAAACTAGCAAGCCACATGTGGAAGAATGAAACTAGATCCTCATCTCTCACCTTCTACAAATATCAACTCAAGATCAATCAAAGACTTAAATCTAAGACCTAAAATCATAACAGTTCTGGAAGATAACATCAGAAAACTCTTCTGGACTTTGGCTTAGGCAAAGAATTCATTATTAATATCCCAAAAACAAATGCAACCAAGTGAAAAATAAATAAGTGTGACCTACTTAAACTAAAAAGCTTCTGCACAGCAAAAGAAATAATCAGTAGAGTAACAGACAACCCACAGAGTAGGAGAAAATATTTGCAAACTATGCATCTGACAAAGAACTAGTATCCAGAATCTACAAGGAACTCAAACAAATCAGCAATAATAGTAATAAGAAAACCTGTCAAAAAGTGGGCAAAGGACATGAGTAGACATTTTTCAAACGAAGGTACACAAACAGCCAACAAACATATGAAAAAATGCTCACCATTGCTAATCATCAGGGAAATGTAAATTAAAACCACAGTAAGATATTACCTTACTCTTGCAAGAATGGCCGTAAGTAAAAAGTCAAAAAACAATAGATGTTGGCATGGATGTGGTGAAAAGGAAACACTTTTATATTGCTGGCGGGAATGTAAATTAGTACAACCACGATGGAAAACAGTATGGAGATTCCTTAAATAACTAAAAGTAGAACTATCTTGCAGCAATTTGTGGTAGATCCAGCAGTTCCACTACTGGGTATCTACTCAAAGGAAAATAAGTCATTATATGAAAAAAAACCATGCACACTCATGTTTAAAGCAGCACAATTTGCAATTGCAGAGATATTAAACCAACCTAAGTGCCCACTGACCAACGAGTGGATAAAGAAAATGTGATATATATACCCCATGGAATACTACTCAGCCATAAAAAAGGAATGAAATAATGACTTTTGCAGCAGCTTGGATAGAGTAAGAGGCCATTATTCTAAGGGAAGTAATGCTGGAATGGGAAACCAAATATTGTATGCTCTTACTTATAAGTGGGAGCTAAGCTACAAGGATGCAAAGGCATAACAGTACTATAATGGACTTTGTGGACTCAGAGGGAATAGTTGTGGGGGTAAAAGGCTATATATTGGGTACAATGTATACTGCTTGGGTGACAAGTGCACTAAAATCTCAGAATTTACCATTAAAGAACTTATCAGTGTAAGCAAAAACCACCTGTACCCCCAAAACTACTGAAATTTTAAAAAAGAAACTACTGATACAACAACATGAATGAATCTCAAAAGCATTACTGTAAGTGCAAGAAGCCAGACACACAACAGTACACACTACACAATGTCACTTATATGAAACTCTAGGAAAGACTCTAATCAATAATGATACAAGACCAGTTATTGCCTGGAACCAGGGACAGCAGTGAGGGAAGAAATAAAAGAAACCTTTTGAGATTATGGAAATGTCCTATAACTTGATGGTGATGATGATTACATGGTTCTTTTAATTTGTCAAAACACATTAAACCTTACACTTAAAATATATATTTTGGCCGGGCACGGTGGCTCACGCCTGTAATCCCAGAACTTTGGGAGGCCGAGGCAGGCGGATCACGAGGTCAGGAGATCAAGACCATCCTGGCTAACATGGTGAAACCCCGTCTCTACTAAAAACACAAAAAATTAGCCGGGCGTGGTGGCAGGCGCCTGTAGTCCCAGCTAATCGGGAGGCTGAGGCAGGAGAATGGCATGAACCCGGGAGAAGGAGCTTGCAGTGAAGCCCAGATGGTGCCACTGCACTCCAGCCTGGGCGACAGAGCGAGACTCCATCTCAAAAAAAAAAAAAAATATATATATATATATATATTTTTTTTTTTGTATAATTATACCTCAGTAAAGTTAATTTTAAAAAGAAAAAAGTAAAAGGAACTATTTAACATAGCACATCTTGATTTTGTTAGGCATATGTATATTATCGCATGTGTTTTTAAATTAAGTATAACTTGCCTGGCTTTGTGTGTAATTAAACAAATTGAAAACTATCAGAAGGAGAGAAAATAAAGGAAATAAATATGACATTTTAACATGGTGGATCTAAAGAATTCCTAGACAGCCACCAGGTCTATCTCTAGCATTCATACATCTCTTCATATATTAATTCATTAAACATTGGAACACTTACCATGTGTCAGGGACTGTGCCATACATGATGACTCTGTCTTTAAGATTTTACAATACACTGGAAAGACAAACAATAATTACACTATAACATTATATATGGGGCGATATAAAAAATGCTGTGGGTACATAAATGTTGGGGCCACTGGTGGCTTGATTTCAGCGTTTAGCCAAATAGTATCATACACAGATTTCAAATCAGAAGTTCTAGAGAATAAAATGAGATTAAAACCTGACCTACATTACTTTTAAGTTAAAAAAAAGTATGTGGAATAATTTTTCCTGGGATGAGGGACGCAGGGTTGGAGAAATGTAAAGAAAAAGCAATTTATGGCCCTTGAATTTGGATTCATTTTGTTTGTATATTTTTTTCTTAGAAGTTTATAGTAATTCATTACACTGCTTTTCAAACAGATTTGATGAACATTTGTGATAAAGACACAAAAAGATGTCAGATTTGTGAGTTGTCAAATCAAGTCCAAATTAATCTTGAAAAAACAGTACCCATTTCTTCTCAATGTCCATGAAAAAAAGAAATACAGATACCAGCACTGAGGGGAAATAAAATGGTTTTATCTCATTTTATATGGGGAAGAAATACATCTATTGGGCCGGGAGCTGTGGCTCATGCCTGTAATCCTAGCACTTTGGGAGGCCAAGGCGGGCAGATCACGAGATCAGGAGATCGAGAACATCCTGGCTAACACAGTGAAACCCCGTCTCTACTAAAAATACAAAAAATTAGCCGGGCATGGTGGTGGCCGCCTGTAGTTCCAGATACTCAGGAGGCTGAGGCAGGAGAATGGCGTGAACCCGGGAGGCAGAGCTTGCAGTGAGCTGAGATCACGCCACTGCACTCCAGTCTGGGCGACAGAGCAAGACTCCGTCTCAAAAAAAAAAAAAGAAAAGAAAAGAAAAAAGAAATACATTTATTTAGAACACATTAACTGGGATAAACAGACAAAAGCATAGTTAGAGGAGTTTTTTTTTGTAAAATTTAAGATAAAGGGGTAAAACTTAGTGGGCAGGAATTATTACAGGATAGTTTTAAAGAGAGAAACAATCTGATTTATGAGAAGTTAAGAAATACTGTTTAAATTAGAAGGAAATGTAGATAGAAATGTCCAGGAAGATGGATTCTACTTTAAATGTCAGTAAAATGAGGCTGGGAACCATGGCTAAAAATTAAATCAGGGTTCAACGAAAACATTTTCACAGGATTTGGAAAATAAGTTAGCATCATGTATGATGCTTCTGCTTCAAAGTGGTAAGTTTGCTACTTACATGAACAAAAAGGTGATATAGTTGTTTTTTATTTTGTATTTTTATCTTATTTTATTTTATTTAACCTTTCCTTTTCGGTATCTTTCAAGCATTTTGAATTCTACGTGTTCAAAATGGAGCTCATCAATTTCCCATGCAAAACTAATTTTCCTCTGGACTTATCTATTGTGATGAATTATAACACTATCTAGTCATCTAGATGCCAAAATGTTCTTTTGTCTTTTCAATTCCCTATATTAAATTATTTGCCTAGTTGTGCAGGTTCTCTTTGTCTAAGCCATCTTTCCTTCCTTCCCATTTCCGCAGTCACTACCCTGATCTTGGTCTCTGTTGCTCCTTGCCTGGGCCCACAGAGCCTCTCTCACATTGTGCATGGTTAATGATGTTACTCTTGACAGCCAGGCCTAATTATATCACTTCCTGATATGGCTTGGCTGTGTCCCCACCCAAATCTCATCTTGAATTGTAGTTCCCGTAATCTCCATGTGTCGTGGGAGGGACCTGGTGGAAGGTGAACGAATCATGGGGTCAGTTACCCTCATGCTGTTGTTCTCATGATAGTAAGTGAGTTCTCACAAGAACTGATGGTTTCATAAGAGGCTTTTCCCTCTTTTGCTCCTTTTTCTCCTTCCTGCCACCATGTAAAGAAGAACATGTTAGCTTTCCATTCTGCCATGATTGCAAGTTTCCTGAGGCCTCCCCAGCCATGCTGAACTGTGAGTCAATTAAACTTCTTTCCTTTATAAATTACCCAGTCTTGGGTATGTGTTCATCAGCAGCTTGAGAATGGACTAGTACACTTCCCCTGCTCCAACCGTTTTCATGACTTCTCATGACTTCAGAATCTACTCAGGAGTTCAAGGTTGCCATAATTTACCTACCACCTACTTTCTAAAGTTTATTTTCAATGACTTCCTTATAGTCTTCTTACACTCTAATAAAACTGGCCTTTCCACTGATGCCCTGACACAACACCTGCTTTTCCATCTTCATATCTTTGCAATTGTGTTTGCGGTGCATGGAATATCCTCCCTTTCCTCCTCTATCCCATATGCCCTAACCTATCTTCATCCCTCTGTAAAGATCTCTGGTACATCAAATTCTTAGGGCCTTTTCTCTTGTTTAAACTTTTACGATATTTTTGTATTTTTGTGCTGCATCCTTTCTGTTACAAGAACATATAATTTTAATTTTCTGTACTACATTACAGCACTTTCCAGAGCAGGAATTTGTATATTACTCATATTTATGGCTCTTTAATCAATAATTAGTAAAAAAGCAAAGTATTATTTTTTAAAATATCATGTATTTTATGATTTATTCAAATTTTAAAATTTGAGATGTATCAATTCCTAATGAAAAGTACTATACAACAAAATGAAAATTACTCTCTAGTATTTTCTCTAGGCCCCATGTATCAAGATCAGGTTGTAAATAAAGAATATTTTTACTGCAAATAAAGCAGCAACCTCTTCAGGTTCAGCTTGGAGAAATCTGAATTATTCTCACACAACTAGCCACATAAATAAATCTTATCTGCACCTTGACACAATGTGTTTAACAAACGTCAATTAAACACAGCTGGTTTCTTCTCAGTCAGAGAAATTAAGGTGCAAATAAAAGAAGACATCGTATATAGATACATATTGTAGTTAGCCTTGTTCTAAGATTATTAAAAATAGGTCTTAAGGTGCTTTCTATTCAGTAAAATTAATACCTCTCATTTAATTTTTAAAGTAAAAAATTATGTTCAGTGAATTTGTACTGAAATTATTTAATCACTATTTTTATATTTGACCTGTGTTGCTAGTTTGATATATAAAAGCATTTAAAATTTGTTTTTCTATCTTCAAAAAAACTAGAAAGTTCTATGTGAATGTAGTCAAATTCAAACATATTTGCTTGAGGATTCTTCTTTAGGCAGAAATGTTTCACGTGGAGTCTAAGCATGCAAACATTTTCTGCTATCTTAAATTATAAATTACAGAAAATAAATAAAGCTCTAGAAATTGGAACTTGGTTGATTTTGATGGGAAACTGGGAGCTCTGGAAAATAATGTTGGCATCTAATGATGTTATTTGTTTTTATCTGTTATATTAAATAAAGGTAATTGCTAAGCTTATTGCCCATTAGTATGTTATTCATTAAGTGAACTATTAAAATACATTTCACCTATGTTATGCTTTTTCTCATTCTCTTCTTCTTTTGTAAAGATTAACTGGCTTTTTCCTTAGCATAATATTAAAGTGAATTGTTTGCCTACATAGGGTTTGCCCCATCTCAGATTGTAAAGCCTCCCTGAACACTAGGCTTTTCAGGCTGCTGAAACTTGGGGACTGGTTTTATCCTGTATCATATCTATATGCACTATACACTACAAGCAGCAGAAAATATATTATTTTGTCTTGTATCTTCTTAGTTCCCAGCATACCACCTTCCCCCCACCAACTTTTAAAAAAGATTGAATCTGTTTTAGTGAGCCTCCAGAATGAAATGTTAATGGATAAACGAAACAGGAAGGGTTGTTTGTTTTTACCGAATTGCACTGAATACCTTGTCTGACATAACCTGTGGTCAATCTTTTCTTTTACACCCTCTAGAAAACATGTGAGTCATAGTTGATGGGGAAACAGTCATTATCATCAATTCTTGTCTGGGCTACCACTAGGTGGATGGTGCAGATTCTGTATTACAGACTGTAGCCTGCCAAATACCCAGGATCTTCCCTCAATCACAGGCTGGAGATATACCTCGAGTCCCACCAGAGCCAGGGACTTTTAGTTATTGCACAGGCAGAATATCAACTCACTCTTCAAATAGCTCTAGTAATTTTGTGGAAATAAAAATTTAACTACTGCGTCACACTGTGATTTGGAAGAATTTAACCATTATAATACCATCATCATTTTTCTACATAGAGGACAGAATAGATGTTTCAGGTCTGAAGCAATTTCTTGGTATTGCAATGTAAGATTTCCTGGGAAATGTTGGTTTCAATGTAGAGAATTTCTTCCTACTTTATCAGTCATCTCGAAGTTGTTTTTGTTATAACATTTCTTTTACAATATAAGACTATCCATCTTGACTTATGATTGTTAGTTATTATTAAAACTAGGCATTGTTAAGCATGAAAAGCTGAAAAGAAAATAAGAAGTAATACAAATTACTTGGTCAGAGAGCCTCACAAAGGACTTAAATAGATTTGGAATGAAAAATAGCAAGACTAGGTTAATTTAAATAACTTGCCATATAAATGTTGGAAAGCAATTACCAAAATCCCTAAAATTTTAAGCATCAAGATTAAAGGTTTAAAATTAATTCATTTTCTCTTACACAAACATAATCCTCCTTTTAACGTGCTTTGTTCTTTTAATTCTGTGATTTACCTAGGTGCATTTGCATTTATTGTATTTTTCTTTCTGTTTTTCTTCCTTATGATATCTTAATCTCCTTTGTGGGCAGGGACCATTAAAAATCTTTAATTGTGCCAGATGTCTCTGACTACCGAGTCAACATTCACTGATTGAGCCATGAAGATTGAGCTATGAGGATATTGCCATCTTTCTATCCGTTACAAATGTAAAGTTTTTTTCTAGCTTTCTATCTCTATGGGCAAGTGTGGTCTGAATGGAAGGCGAGCAATGAGTGTAGGTGTGGGATATGACATCATTTTAATTTTTTAAGTGTTTATGTTCTCTTACAAATTTATACTGCAGAGATGGTCTTTTACCACTATGAGCCATATAACATGTGATGTACATAGCAGTTGCTTGAAAAACATTTGCACTTCTTGATGATAGATGAGGACTTTGTAGTTGCTTATTTTTTGTCATCTTTATGGAACTAACATGGTAACAGTTATATCCTAATAGAAAAAAGTTAAAGTCCTAAAATCATCCAGGTCATTCTTAAGCAGGGCTGGAATGTCTCAGAATTTAGTAGCTATTCTTCACCAAGCAGAACTTAGTCATACCACTGTGGACTTCCCTTATTTTCTCCTATTTGCCACCAAAAAAGCAAGTGAAAGAATGTAAGAGAGGGATAAGGAGATGTGGCTACTGTTTAACAACACATCCAGTTGTTGGCTCGTGGCTTTCATCCAGATGAGAATGATTAGGAATGACTCCAAAGGCCAAAAAATGTTTATATTCCATAATGTGACATTAAACATTTCTGAATCCAAAGTCTGAATTTTATTTTTCTCAAAAGCCATTTGCACTAATGTTTGTATTATAAATATGTCCCTCAAAGAGGTTGAGCTAGAAATGGTATTATCTGATGGAGGGGCTAGACATATAGATATGTAAGCAGTTATCTTTTCTATCCTATGTTCTTATGACAGAAGCTACCTTCTTTGAAGCTATGGGAGGTGTTGATAGAAAGTGCGTTTTCTTCGTACTGCTTGTGATAAAGGAACTGATGGCCAGGTTAATATTACATATAAACATGTTTAAGTACAGACTGTAATAGAGGCTCCACGAGGTCAGGGATTTTTGTGTTTTTTTGTTCTCTTATGTATCCCAAGACCTAAAACAGTACCTAACACATAGTAATTACTAAGGAAATAGTTACTGAATGAAAGACTAGAATATGGTCACATTATTCTTGCATTTTGTTTTCTTTGGCTATGCAAGTTGTATCATATTTTCCTGTTTTCATAATCATCTTCTGAATATTGATTAATACTTAGTCATATGAAGAAATATTAATATAAGATATAGAATAGTCTTAACAATCAAGATAGAAAAAACATTTATATCCCAAGTGTTTTCTTTCTTTTCCTTTTTTCTATTTATCTTAAATAGGTTGATTATGTTTTGATTTCATTGTATAATACACTGTTGAGGTCAAACAAACTAAGCTTTAGTAAAGATTATTTTGAAAGAAACAATAGCGCATTTAATAATTTTATTTGCAAAATATATTTCAGAAACATTTTATTTCTAGCCTTAAACAGAAATCTTAATAATGTCTTCTACATTATGCAGGCAGCAAACTGTGAGACAGGCCTGCCCAAGCATTTCTAGGGAAGGACTTATACATTCTTAATAGCAATTTTAATTGTTCCCAGAATTGAGAATTTTAATTCTAATAATGACATGGGTAATATGCCAATAAGATACATATTAAAGGTGAGACCTAAAATTCATCTTGCAAAATACAATTATTCACAAATGACTCTCTGAAATACCTCTTTAGGATTCTTCTTTGCTTTCCAGGCTGTTCCACGAAATTTTTGCTGCTATTACTTTAGTATGCTACTACACCCCTTCCCACTGCTTACTTTAAGAAAATTCCCTCACACTGAATACGCACATATACATTTTGTAATGTTAATTCTAGTCTGTCTTTTCAGGTATCTTCTTGGCACAAATATCACCTCTAATAAACACCATTAATCATAATGATGGTATTAATATCAATAACAATGATTACCCATTCTAGATTAGTTTATTCATTTTCATTGACTTAAAATGATTACTTCTTGACTTGAGAGGTAAGCAGATCCTTAGAGACCTCTGAGACTAGTGAGAATAGAGCAAAGAGGCCAACTCTTAGGCTTGTCAGACTTCCTTTTTTATGCTGGGCTATGCCCCTTTTCGCAGTTTCACTTGGATGAAGAACTGGAGATTTAGTAGTTAGTGTCTTTGCAGTGTGGGAGTGTCTAACTTGGGAAGTCATAGAAGAATGAGGGAAGGTCTTATCTATTTATTTCTCTGGTATTTTTCTGGTAGCTGAATTGATTTAATTTTACCCGTGAGAGATTACACATCATTAAGGATTGTGAGTGAGGCAAATGGCTATTTAAAGGTTGACAGTGTGAAAAAACTAATTAAAACATGCACAGTCTAATCAGAAAGAAAATATATGAGAAAAGGGGAGAATGTAAAAATGGTTAAATTATTAAGCATGCACAAGATCTCAGGATAGTATCTCTACCTTATTGCTACATATTTCACCAAATAAGGATTATTTTTTTCTTATCTCATGGTAACATCAAATGAATAAGTTCAAATTTACATCTACAAACCAGAGATTAAATATGTCAATAAAAAAGTGAAATATCTGTTGGAAATGATAATCATAAATTAAGTAAGCCATAAATAGAATTTCAATGAAGTGTTTTGATTTGTGTGAATGAATTCATTAAATAAATATTATAGCAGCAAGTTAGAGGCCTGTAATATACTGACTAACTACCTAGTGGGATTCTTTTCCACTGCATTCCAAATTTATAAGAAATATGCAAAAATTAAGTAAAGAAATAGGTCTCAGAGATTATTAACTTTTATGTCATGTAGACTTAAATACAGTTTTAATGAACAGAACTGAAGAAAAATTGAATTATATTTACCACTTTTTATGCTTAGAAAAGTGGCTTCAATTTATTAAGAAAGAATCTTGAAATGGAAGATTGAAACTAAGTATGAATTGTGTGTTTAATTTACTGTTATCTCAAAATATTAAATTTATTAAATAGTATTCACAAAGTGTTATTGAGATAGGACGTGGGATGCAACTGTGGAGGGGCTCAGACACTGGGACACAATGGGGACTAGGTAAAACAGGGATGGGGCAGAAACATCTCTCCATAAGACAAGCCCACCAGTGTGCCATGTCAGTTTACCATTGCCATGGCAACATCTGTAAGTTACTGCCCCTTTCCATGTCAATAACCTAACAGCATGAAAGTTACCACTCTTTTTCTAGAAATTTCTGCATAATCTGTCCCTTAATTTGCATATAATTAAAAGTGGGTATACATATGACTGCAGGACTGCCTCTGAGCTGCTATTCTGGGCACACTGCATATAGGATAGCCCCACTCTCCAAGAAACAGCACCTCCGCTGCTGCTGTATGCTGTCGCTTCAATAAAAGTTGCTGTCTAACACCACCAGCTCACCCTTGAATGTTTTCCTTAGCAAAGCCAAGAACCCTCCTGGGCTAAGCCCCAATTTTAAGACTTGTCTGCCCTGCATCTTTATGATCAATGCAAGAGTCTCCTGTACAATAAGGTAAGGTATACAAATAGCAGCAGATGGTCTACTGAATAATTGAACATCTTTCAGCTTCACTTGGCCTGTTAGGACTACCCTTCACCTGGTACTTTTCTAACAGTTGACTTAGTTGTTGGGCTAAAGCTAAAAGGGGCCAGAGATAATTTTAATTTCTTTTCTCTCTCACTGGAATAGAGGTCTCACAAGGTCAAGGCTCCACAAGGCTCAGTGCTAAAGGAGAGGAATCTTAAAAACGGTAAAAATTGTTATAGTTTTCTTTTTGGTCTTTAATAAGATTAAATTCAACAGTCTAAAGCTAAAGAAACATTAAGTCTATAGAAGTGAAATTAATTATGTAAGTGAACACTGCAAATTATTGAAAAAACAATAGTTAAAACCTAATTTCTTTACTTCTGGTCCAATGTTCTTTCCATGCCACTATCCTGCTTCCTCCAAGCATTTTGTTACAAAATTTTTTAAAATGTGCAAAAATATATTTTCTTGAATTATCCAGAACGGTTATTCCTAATGTGTTTGGGGTGTTATTACTTACATGTTATGTTAATTATGCTGAACCTTTGTAAAATGTATGTATAACTTGTTTTTCTCTTTCTCTCTCTTAGGTTTTTCTTTCATTTAAAGATGACACACTCGGAAATTAATTTGATTTTGAGATTTGAGAATGGACATACATACTTCCTATGGAAGGTAACATCTTTTTGGTAGTGATCACGTTTTGTCATGTTTATGTGCCTAGCAGCTGATAGAATGCCTGGTGCATAATAAACATTCCCAGAACTGAATTAAACAAGTTGATACAATTGACATGTTTTGTGAAATCTTGCTTTAAAAATCATCTACTCAAGAGAGTGCTTCAAGTTTCCACTTTGTGTGGGTAGACACTGTCTAAATTGAAAGTAAACTGTGATCTGTTGAACCAAGGATGGCATTATCAAACTTATTTATGGTTCTGTCCTGGTTAGGTTTTTCATTATTTGTGTTGTGATTGTTAAGTGCAGTCTTGAGACCATCATATGATTTTTCTCATTTTAATGTAACTACATTTTCTATAATTTATTCCCATCTGTCCTTTCAGCTGACTGATAATTCCACATTACAAATTACGTTGTCTTTATTTTGATTCATGTTTTTGTCCTCATATAGTCCTTTTGCCTTTGATGCTACTACAACTTCAAAAAGAGTTTAAATAAATGAAGAGAATGTATAGGCTCAGTGCTAAAGGGCAGAAATCTTGAAAAACGTGGATAAAAAATAGTTATATTTTTCTCTTCAGTCTTTACTGAGTATTAAATTCACCAAAGTCTCTTTTTGAGAAAGTCCTTTCCCTGTACTTCCCCTCTACTGGCCCCTTCTTTATTTAGCATGTGTGTGTACTCCTTATAATTGATGATATAGCCGAGGGAAGGGCTTATGTTTAGGCAGACAACAGAGCAGATGGGTCTTAAACAGAATTTGGGAAGCTAGAATCTGGAGAACATGGGAAACAACTCCAAGAACTCTCTCAGTACTGGGCACTGCATTTCCAGGAAATTACAGCTTTAGGGCCACAGAAAATATATTAAGCACCTGTTATAACAAATTTCCCTCTGCCTCCACCTGGGTGGGGTGGTAGGAGGGAGCGATAACTTCACTCCAGTATATAGTGTTTGTAGAGAAGGGTACCAAGCAGCCTTTTTATTAAATAAAACAAACTAAATAAGCAATGTGGTTTTTTTTTGTAGTTTTTTTTATTATACTTTAAGTTTTAGGGTACATGTGCACAATGTGCAGGTTTGTTACATATGTATACATGTGCCATATTGGTGTGCTGCACCCATGAACTCATCATTTAGCATTAGGTATATCTCCTAATGCTATCCCTCCCCACTCCTCCCACCCCACAATAAGTCCCGGTATGTGATGTTCCCCTTCCTGTGTCCATCTGTTCTCATTGTTCAATTCCCACCTATGAGTGAGAACATGCGGTGTTTGGTTTTTTGTCCTTGTGATAGTTTGCTGAGAATGATGGTTTCCAGCTTCATCCATGTCCCTACAAAGGACATGAACTCATCCTTTTTTATGGCTGCATAGTATTCCATGGTGTATATATGCCACATTTTGTTAATCCAGTCTATCATTGTTGGACATTTGGGTTGGTTCCAAGTCTTTGCTATTGTGAATAGTGCCGCAATAAACATACGTGTGCATGTGTCTTTATAGCAGCACGATTTATAATCCTTTGGGTATATACCCAGTAATGGGATGGCTGGGTCAAATGGTATTTCTAGTTCTAGATCCCTGAGGAATTGCCACACTGACTTCCACAATGGTTGAACTAGTTTACAGTCCCACCAACAGTGTAAAAGTGTTCCTATTTCTCCACATCCTCTCCAGCACCTGTTGTTTCCTGACTTTTTATTGATCGCCATTCTAACTGGTGTGAGATGGTATCTTATTGAGGTGTTGATTTGCATTTCTCTGATGGCCAGTGATGATGAGCATTTTTTCATGTGTCTTTTGGCTGCATAAATGTCTTCTTCTGAGAAGTGTCTGTTCATATCCTTCGTCTACTTGTTGATGGGGTTGTTTTTTTCTTGTAAATTTGTTCGAGTTCATTGTAGATTCTGGATATTAGCCCTTTGTCAGATGAGTAGATTGCAAAATTTTCTCCCATTCTGTAGGTTACCTGTTCACTCTGATGGTAGTTTCTTTTGCCGTGCAGAAGCTCTTTAGTTTAATTAGATCCAATTTGTCAGTTTTGGCTTTTGTTGCCATTGCTTTTGGTGTTTCAGACATGAAGTCCTTGCTCAGCGTATGTCCTGAATGGTATTGCCTAGGTTTTCTTCTATGATTTTTATGGTTTTAGGGCTAATATTTAAGTCTTTAATCCATCTTGAATTAATTTTTGTATAAGGTGTAAGGAAGGGATCCAGTTTCACCTTTCTACATATGGCTAGCCAGTTTTCCCAGCACCATTTATTAAATAGGGAATCCTTTCCCTATTGCTTGTTTTTGTCAGGTTTGTCAAAAATCAGATAGTTGTAGATATGCAGCATTATTTCTGAGGTCTCTGTTCTGTTCCATTGGTCTAGATTCAATGCCATCCCCATCAAGCTACCAATGACTTTCTTCACGGAATTGGAAAAAACTACTTTAAAGTTCATATGGAACCAATAAAGAGCCCACATTGCCAAGTCAATCATAAGCCAAAAGAACCAAGCTGGAGGCATCACACTACCTGACTTCAAACTATGCTACAAGGCTACAGTAACCAAAACAGCATGGTACTGGTACCAAAACAGAGATGTAGACCAATGGAACAGAATTTTTTGTAGTTTTTTAAAAAATCACACATTTTGCAGCCTACGTGTATTTGTATAAATATCTGTTTACACATTGCTTTGTTTTCTGGTATTATTTCTTGTTAATTTCTTAAGGAAACATTGTAGACTCTTATATATGCCTTGTATATTCTTGTACAGTGAATGAATAACTTAAGAACAGAAATATGTCATGTAGATATATAAATTTCTGAGAAATAATCTAGTCCTATCTCCAAATTACTGCAGACAAAGAAACAGAAACTTGGAGAGGCTGCACAACTTCTAATCAGCAGCAGAAAGGGTTAGTCTTGGTTTCTTTTTATCCCCACTGCAATGTGTTTTCCATCAGAAAAATACAACTGCTGCCAAACTGATAGACTTCCTATAACTCTAGACTACAGGATTGAAGAGGTTGTTATTTTAGTGCTGAGCCTTTATGACCTAATATAACTTCCTAGCACAGGAATATCTCTTCAACTAAGATGTATGCCACAACCTAGAAATTTTACTTCTCAATATCTACCCTAGAGTAATGCATGTTTATAAGGATTCATAAAAAAGGATGTTGCAGCAATGTTTGTAATAATAAAGTTGTGGAGAGAACTTAAATGTTTTTGTATAGGGGAATGGTTAAATAAATCTTAATATTTTTATTCCATGAAATACTATGCAACAATTTAAAAGAATGAGTCATACCTATGTTTGGCAAAAACAGCTGAATTCTAGGATGTTGTATTACAGTGTGTACAACACATAGCCATGTAAAAAGCAATATTATATAATATATCTAGATCCATGTGATGTGTGTGTAAAAGCATTAACAAAGGGTGGGAATTAAATATGTTAAACTGTGATAGAGATAGTCACCTATGAGGATGGTGGGACTAAAAGTTGAAGGTGGCTGTCAAAGGTGATTTGATTTCATCTCCATGTCTTAAATTTGTAAAAAAATAAAATGTATTTATAAATGTATCAGTGTAATGTAAAAACAAGTTGGTTAAAGCACATTATCCAATAAAAGCTTAATATGTCCCTGTTTGACATGATCTTAGACTAGGGGCAAGGAGAGAATATGCAGATGTGGGAAAAGAGGTTGTCATTCTAGGCCGGCTCATGTTTCACAAAGCAGATAACATAAATAAGTTATTGATATTTCATTATTACAGGAAAAAGAAAATAACAAAGAATAAGGGGGCAGCAATGAAAGAAGACAGTTAAGGTAGTCACGTTTTTACCAACAGAGCCAATTTAGTTAATAACAAGAAACCAATTTTCTTCAAGTTCAAATAAGTGATCCTCAAATATTTGCAATGCATAGTCTCTGTTAAAGTTCAGAATTTTCAGTCTTTGGTTATTCTGAAATATCTTATCTTTTGATGCTTCTGTACATAATCATAATATATGTTTTGACATTAATAGAAATCAGAAAAAAGTGAGTAAAAATCAGGACAGAACAAAAGGGGGATTTTAAACATACACTTTCGGGAAAACGGTAAAGTATTCAGAAATGCCAAATTATTGGTAAGGATGAGTGGTATCTGATTAAAATATTATCTTTCTAAGCTCTGAGCCTGCTGCAGGCAAACATGTCATTTTGAAATGATGCCTTATTTATAGGAAGAAGAGCTTCATGAATAGCTATTTTACATAAACAATCATTCACAGTGAAACTTTGTGAGGTTTATTTATGGGAAGCTATATAGTGTGGAGGTTAAAATCACAGGCTCAGATGTATCCAAATTTTGAAACCTGGTTCCACCATTTACAGATTTTAAGATCTTGGGTAAGTTATTTACTCTATCTGTACCTCAGTTTACTCTTTTTTTGAAGACAATAATACTGCATACCTCACAGATTGCTCTAAAGAGGTAATAAATGAAGTAATAAAAGAAAAGCAATTAGCTCTGCAAGTGTTCAGTAAGCTACAGAAGAGTTACTTTTTTCTCCCTCCAGTGGAAGTGTATAAATGTAGGCAGACTGCAAAATGATAGCCTTTTATTAGTGTTCTGCAAAACAAGGTGTAGATTATTTAGCTCTTTAGTTAACTTGGTGAATATAGACACCAAAGATATGAGAATTTTATCTCCATAGTGCATTTTTCAAGTTTAGAGAAGGGCAGAACGATCAGACATTTCTCTTGGTCTAGCATGCCCAAGAAAAAAGGGAGAGTTGGAGCAAAGCCAGGGAGAGGCTGGAGATAAAGGTGATGGTGGGGAGGTGATGCATGCTTAGCGTGCAGTCCACAGGGCTGCCCTCTGCCCACAAAGGGTAATGACTTCTGTTGGCAAAGATTTGGGAGAAAAGGGATTGAGATAAAAGTGTAGAAGGTGTCTGCCAACGCTAAATCACTCCACAGTTGTGTGGTTCCTTTAGAATTGCCCTTGCTTATCATGGAGTATCTTTCATGAGTTTTGCCTTTTTTAAAAAAAAAAAAAACAGACAAAAAAACAAACCCTGATTTCAGACATCTGACAGATTATGGTTTATCCACCTATTAAAGTTATCTCTAAGTTAGGAAATTCCGCAGGCTCCAGCTTCTCATTAAAAATTGTATAGCAAGGAAGGTCCCCCCCACATCTAATTCCTATCTCTCGACACACACACACACACACACACCCCACATACACACACGTTTTCCCAGATTAGACAAACGTTTTCTAACTATATGCCTTTCCTATGAATAACTGAAGGGCTACTGGAAGTTACTGATTTTCAGTATTTTTTGCATTGACATACTGATTTCCTCTTCTTCCTTTACTAAAATGGATAATATCTATTCACCATTCTTTGCATAACACCCCATAGATTTGAACGTCTAAGTCAATTGTCAAGGTGTTAGTTGAAGTCCAAGTCAATAATCCAGTATTTTGTTTTGTCCTTTTTAAAAAAGTTAAATTATATCTTTGCTCTTATCATTTTCATTCATTTAGCCAATGAGATTATTTTTGTATATTAGACTTCATTCAGTAGAATAGTACTATTCTAATTCAATACATTAGTATGATGCTGAGCCAAATCTAAGCATCTTTCATTTACTGTAGTAATGTAACCCTTCAGATAAAAATCTGGTTCAAATTGATCATTTATATGTGGTTTGTATGTATTTATTTATTATTTTTATTTTTTTGAGACAAAATATCACTCTGTTGCCCAGGCTGGAGTGCAGTGGCATGATCATGGCTCACTGCAGCCTCAACTTGCTGGGCTTAAGCAATCGTCCCACTTCAGCCACCCTAGTAGCTGGAATTACAGGAATTACATGAGTGTGTCACTGTGCCTGGCTAGTTTTTTTTTTTTTTTTTTAATCATCCATATATAAGGTTTTAAAAAACAAAGTGAACTCTTTGGTTATTAAGGTCCTCAACTGGGATTCAACACATGGTATTGAAAATGCTAACTTGCTATGTAGTCTCTTTTCCCTTTTTTTTTTTTAACCTTAGTTTCCTTTTCCTGAACTTAATGAAGATTCTAACTTAATGGTCAATTTCAGTAAACACAGATGAGGTGGTTGGTACACCTATTTGATTCCCCTTTACATTAAAAAATAAATCTAATTAAATAATTGTATTTCATATATGTAATCTTTTAGAATAATAAATTTGTTTTGGAAGCTGGCAGGGCATCATTTACATAGAGGATAAATAATGAATTCTAAAAATTTTTGCAAATTACTTCCTGTAAAATGCAAAGGAGATGGATGGACTGACTAGCATACTTTCTGGATCTAAATTTCTATTATTATGACTGGTTTTGAACAACTGTATGCAACCTTTCCATCAGAAAAATGAAAACTGGTTTATCTTAAGTTAGGGTTTGAGTAAATTCTGAAAAATTTTGATCTTTAAAAGAATCATGAAGAAGTTGCATTTTAAATATTGTCTAGCCATATAGTGTCTGATAATTTGCAGTGAAGAGATCAGGAACACATTTTCAGGAAAGAAAAATCCCTGCTTTCTTGAATGGTGCCCCACATCACTTCTCTCACCCACCTGAAACTTTGCCTATAAATTACATTTGTCATCACAGAAATCAGAAAAACGTAAACACTAAGATTATTGTGCAAAGATGAAAGCCATTGCCTTTTTTAGAGTAAAAGAAGCTTTGTTAACCTAGAGTAAAAGAAGCACAGTTTATCTAGAGTAAAATCTCAAGGGATTAGCCACTGAGTTAAGGATGCAAGTACAGCAGAGCTTTTCAAACTTTAATGGGTTTACAAATCAAATAGTGATCTTGTGAAATGCAGATTGTGATTTAGTAGTTCTGAGATGGGGTCTGAGATCGTATATTTCTAACAAACTCCCAGTACTACCAATTCTACTGGTTCGGGGTCTCAGGTAACAATAATGTACATAACTCTAATATTTGGGGTCAAGTAACGTTAACATTTTTGATATTAAATTTACAAATGTTTAGAGGTCACTGGCTTTCCTAAACATTCACAGACTAAAGTTTTGATGGTTAAGGTGTGTGGTGTCAAGCTACTATTTTCAGCCATAAATTGTCCCTTTACTGAGAGAATTTGTTTACTGGAATGAAACTAAATCTAATACACCAGGCCAACTGTGTCTACAGATTTGTGCACATAGGTTTTGGAGAAAATAGAGAATTTCTTTATGTACCTGTGCTTTTTAACTTTCTTTATTTTGGATGCTCCAGATGACCCGATATAATCCAGGGGCCGCAGTAGAAAAAAGTTGGCTGCAGCAAGTTTATATGCTTTTTTTTTTTTGAAACAAATTTATATAGACTGTTTATAGATAAATATTGTAGAAATATTTAGTGGGGAAATGGAGACATTCATTAATAAGGAACCATTAAGTCATTAAGTTAATGTAAAAGCTGAGAAGACTATCACCGTAGAACTGAAAAATATTTTTTATTTGTCCCTCTCCTTGAGATGTAGCCTCAGCATTGCTATTGATAGTGACTTTATTACATGAACTCCAGAGCACAGCTCAAAATCTGCTCCCTTGTTGATAATGAGTAATTTGTAAACATAATATTCACAATTGTTAAAGCTTTTCAAAGGCAATATAGATGGTATTTCAATACAATCCTAGTTAAACTGATTTCATTCAAATCTAATGTAAAAGCCTTACTTAATTTTATAGAGGAATGATAATATTAATTACAATTTTATATGAAAATTTAGACATAAAAAGTTAAGAACACAAAAGTTGTCAGGAACAGAGTTGAGAATAGGCTGGTTATCTCAGAACGGTGTCCTGCAGATTAAGGATGGATCTGCCTTCCCAAGCCCACTGACTCAAATGTTAGTCTCTTTTGGCAACACCCTCACAGACACACCCAGGATCAATACTTTGTATCCTTCAATCCAATCAAGTTGACACTCAGTATTAACCAACACAAGTCCACCCTTTGTCAACCTGAACCCATACACATCTCCTGAGATCATACATAATCTTCAAATGAAGACAATAATGAGGTCGTAATTATGCCTAACATAATACAACTATCCTTTGTACAACCAGAAATGCACCAATCCCCAACCCAAAAGCTATTACATAAAGTTAACAATACTTAAATGCTGATGTGAAGTCAATAAATCTTATGTTACATAATAAAGGAGAAAGGAAATAAAATAAAGACTCTTTTTTTTTTAAGATGGAGTCTTGCTCTGTCACCAGGCTGGAGTGCAGTGGTGCGATCTCTGCTCACTGCAACCTCTGCCTCCCGGGTTCAAGCGATTCTCCTGCCTCAGCCTCCTGAAAGCTGGGATTACAGGCGTGCGCCACCATGCCCAGCTAATTTTTGTATTTTTAGTAGAGACGGGGTTTCACCATGTTGGCCAGGATTGTCTCGATCTCCTGACCTCATGATCTGCCCGCCTCAGCCTCCCAAAGTGCTGGGATTACAGGCATGAACCACCGTGCATGGCCAAGACATTTTCTTAGTACAAGTGTATACATGCACAAACATGTTTTTTTAACAAAAGAAGGAAACGCTCATGACAATTACAGTTCTCGTTTCTGCAGCTGGTCATGTGGTCATAACTGGTATTAATGACTACCTTCTTCTACTACCCATTCTGTATTCCCTTTACCTTCAGCAAGTATCTCAACAGGTCGTGGTTTTTTTCCTGATGGAGAGACCTAAACCTTCATTCCTGAAGGGTCTGGACCATTTGTAGTCCTGCCTGGATTGGGCTGTTGTAGTTTCCCATTGACCTTAATAGCAGGGCATGGTAATACTGAGTCACCCTAATGGATCTCCTGTATTCCATGCGTACATTTCTTTACCTTGGTTATGGAGTAGTAGACTGATTTCATCTATAGTCTGAGGCAATCACAGCAGCCAACACTGTAGCTCCCTTAGCCTGTTTACTTAAAGGTAGAAGGACCCCAAAGTGTCCAGGTGGCAATCTTAACTTCCAGTTTAATGGGATCGTTGTTGCATCTCCTGGTGGCAGCTTTCCTCCCTCTGGAACTGAGGTCTCTAGGCCAGCAGAATGTAATGTTGCAGGAACAGGAAGCAAAAATTTTGCTAGTGGATCACTAGGGGTGATGGTGAGTGGTGCCACTTCCACTTCCACCTCTTGATTGCTGAATCCGTGAACTCTGGCTATGGGAGGAAACAATACCATATATTGGATGCTGATTCAGAGCATACATGGCTTTCTGGAGAACTTTTCCCTAGCCCTGCAAAATATTGTCACCTAGTTGGCATTGTAATTATGACTTCAAAAGACCATTCCCCTGTTCTATCAATGCAGCTGCTTCAGGATGATGGCAAACATGGTAAGACTAGTTAATTCCATGAGCATGAACCCACTGCTGCACTTTTTTAGCCATAAGGTGAGTGCCTTTGTCAGAGGCAATGCTGTGTGGAATATCATGACAGTGGATAAGGCATTCTAGGAGTCCACAGATAGTAGTCGTGGCAGAAGCATTGTGTACAGGAGAGGCAAACCCATATCCAGAGTAAGTGTCTATTCCAGTGAGGACAAACCTCTGCCCTTTCCATGATGGAAGAGGTCCAATATAACCAACTTGCCACTAGGTTGCTGGCTGATCACCCTGAGGAATGGTGCCATATCGAGGGCTCAGTATAGGTCTCTGCTGCTGGCAAATTGGGCACTCAGCAGTGGCTGTAACCAGGTCAGCCTTGGTGAGTGAAAGTCCATGTTGCTGAGTCCATGTGTAACCTCCATCCCTGCCACTATGGCCACTTTGTTCGTGGGCCTATTGGACGATGACAGGGATGGCTGGGGAAAAAGGCTGAGTGGTGTCCACAGAACGGGTCATCCTATCCATTTGATTATTAAACTCCTCCTCTGCTGAGGTCACCCGTTGGTGAGCACTCACATGGGAAACAAATATCTTCACAGTTTTTGACCACTCAGAGAGGTCCATCCACATACCTCTTCCCCAAATTTCTTTGTTACCCAATTTTCCAATCACGCTTCTTTCAAGTCCCTGACCGTCCAGCCAAACCATTGGCTATAGCTCCTGAATCAGCATATAAACACACATCTGGCCATTTCTCCTTCCATGCAAAATGCACAACCAGGTGCACTGCTCGAAGTTCTGCCAACTGGGAAGATTGCCCTTCGCCGCTGTCCTTCAGGGATGTCCTAGAAAGGGGCTGTAATGCTGCAGCTGTCCACTTACGGGTGGTGCCAGCCTGTCATGCAGAACCATCTGTGAACCAGGCCCTAGTCTTCTCTTCCTCTGTCAACTGATCATAGGGAACTCCCCATGAGGCCATTGGTGCAGGCTTGGGGAGAGAAGGCAGGGTGACAGGAGTGGAGACCATGGGCATTTGAGCCACTTGCTCATGTAACTTACTTGTGCCTTCAGGACCTGCCCAAGCCTGATCACGTATATACCACTTCCATTTGATGATGGAATGCTGCTGTGCATGACCCACTTTATGGCTAGATGGGTCAGAAAGCACCCAGGTCAGAAAGCACCCAGTTCATGATAGGCAGTTCAGGTCACATGGTGACTTCATGACCCATAGTCAAACGTTCAGTTTCTACCAAAGCCCAGTAATAGGCCAAGAGCTCTCTCTCAAAAGGAGACTAGTTATCTAGTTATCTGCAGAAGATGGCAGGGCCTTGCTCCAAAATCCTGGAGGCCTTCACTGTGATTCACCTATGAGAGCCTGCCAAAGGCTCCAAACAGCATCCCTATTTGCCACTGACACCTCAAGCACCATTGGATCTGTTGGGTCATATGGCCCAAGTGGCAAAGCAGATTGCACAGCAGCCTGGACCTGTTGCAGAGCCTTCTCCTGTTCTGGACCCCACTCAAAATTGGCCGCCTTTCAGGTCACTTGATAAATGGGCTGGAGTAATACACCCAAATGAGGAATGTGTTACTTTCAAAATCCAAATAGACCCACCAGGTGTTGTACATCTTTCTTGGTTTTGGGAGGGGCCAAATGAAGCAACTTATTCTTCACTTTAGAAGGAATATCTTGACAAGCCCCATACCACTGGACCCCTAGAAATTTTACTGAGGTAGAAAGTCCCTGAATTTTAGTAAGATTTATTTCTCATCCTCTGGCATGGAAATGTCTCACCAACAAGTCCAGTGCGTTTGCTACTTCTGGCTCACTGGATCCAATGAGCACAATATAATCAATGTTATGGCCCAGTGCGATATCTTGTAGAAGCGAAAAGTGATCAAAGGCTCTCTGAATAAGATTATGACATAAAGCCGGAGAGTTGATATAGCCCTAAGGTGGGACAGTAAAGATATATTGCTGGCCTTGCCAGCTGAAGGCACATCACTTCTGTTGGACGTTATGGACAGGAATGGAGAAAAAGAGATTTACCAAGTCAATGGCTGCATACAAGGTACCAGGAGATGTGTTAATCTGCTTAACTAATGAAACCATATCTGGTACAGCAGCTGCAACTGGGGTCACCACTTGGTCAAGCTTACAATAATCCACTGTCATTCTCCAAGATCCATCTGTCTTCTGCACAGGCCAAATGGAAGAGTTGAATGGGGATGTGGTGGGAATCACCACACCTGTGTCTTTCAAGTCCCTGATGGTGGCACTAATCTCTGCAATCTCTCCAGGGATGCAATATTGCTTTTGATTTACTATTTTTCTAGGTAAAGGCAACTCTAATGGTTTCCATTTGGCCTTTCCCACCATGTAGCCTTCCCTCACCCTACCAGTCAGGGAGCCAATGTGGGAGTTCTGCCAGCTGCAATTATGCATTCTGGCACTGGGGAAATGACCACAGGATGAGTCCGGGGACCAACTGGACCCACTGTAAGCTGGACCTGAGCTAAAATTCCATTAATTACCTGACCTCTGTAAGCTCCTACTTTAACTGGAGGAACACAGTGACATTTTGGGTCCCCTGGAATCAACATCAGCTCAGAGCCAGTGTCCAGTAGTCCCCAAAATGTCTAATCATTTCCCTTTCCCCAATGCACAGTTACCCTGGTAAAAGGCTGGAGGTCTCCTTGGGGAAGGATGGGAGAAAGATTCACTGCATAAATTGTTGGCAATGTAGTGGAGTCCTTCCTCAAGGGCACCCAGCCTCCCCTTCACTCAAGGGGTTCTGGATCTGTAAACTGACTCAAGTATGGAAATTGATTGAAAGGCTGTGATTCTCTGTTTTATAATTCAAATTAGTCTTCTGTCCATTCGACCTAGAAGTTTTCTGTTTGTAAAATTTAAGTAGGAATGCAGTAGGCTTCCTATCAATTTAACTTCTGGGAACACTGTGATTAATTAGCCAATGCCAGAGCTCTACACGAGTCAGACTATTCTGATTGCTGCTTTGCCTCTGCTGACCGTTAACAGTAGCTACACCCACCTTGCCTTTCACAGTTGAGTGCTGCCACTTGGCTCCTCCCACCTCGGGATTCAATTATTCCCATTGTATTTAAATTTTGTAGTTGAGTGACTGCGGTTCCCACCATTAGATCTGACATACAGAGAAGAGCAATTACAGGGCTCTTCAAAGATGCAGGTGCTGCCCTCACAAATTTATTTTGCAAGAGATTGGTGAAGGGTATATCTTCTGTCTGAACCCTCCCAGCTGGGATGAGTAGGTCTAAAGTGACTAATCCACTCCACCATCCCAATCTCCCTAAGCCTTTTGATCCCTTCCTCTACATTAAACCAAGGGAGATCAGGCATTTCCAGCTCGCTCACAATGGGCCATCATTTAATCTATATTTCAGCTAACCAAACAAATAAACTATTATAATCTTTTTTTAACTCCCTGAGCTGCAACATTAAATGCAATGCAGAGTCCCTACTTAGTGGGCCCAAATCAATAAATTCAGCCTGATCCAATTCTATGTTCCTTCCACCATTATCCCATACCCCTAATATCCATTCCCATGCCTGTTCTCCAGATTTGTGTTTATATGAATTAAAGAACTCAAACAGTTCTTTTCAAGTGTAATGCACCTCCTCATGGGTCACACTCTCAACCTCACCTCTAGGGTCCACTGGTAGCTTAGTCTCGTTATATGTCTGGAAGCAAACAGAGGTGTTGGGGGTGGCTTCTGAGGAGAATCAACATTATCTTGCCTGGCAATTGCCTCAGGGGAGGCCATCGCTGTTGCCTCAAGCAGCACAGGGTTTGTCTCCTCAGACAAAGGTGGAAAGGCTGATGGCAGCATGGGTCAGGAAGGGGATGTTGCCACTACTGGGGATGGGGAAGGTGTTTCTGGCAAAAAAGGTTCATCAGAATTTACAAATTCAGTATCCCCAGCTTTATCAGGGTCCTCCCACACATCCCCATTCCAAGTTGCAGGGTCCCATTCTTTTCCAATCAATGCCCTCACTTTAACAGTAGACACCTGGTGAGGCTATGCATGCATTTTTTCATTGCAGGTCAGCCACTAGCACGATAAGAGCTTATATCTGTTTTTCCACAATTTCAGCTTTTTCTCTACAGGAGATAAGACTCACTCAGGGCAATCTTAGCAGATTAGAGGCTCAGTATCTGCTTTTGAAGCCGGGAGACAGAATCCCTTCATTCATCATTTTCTTTCATCACTTTGTCTACTGAACTTAGGAGCAACCAACCAGCTTCATTATGTTCCTTGGTTCTCCACATATGGTCAAAACTATTATGTATAGGGTCACCTCACTCTGCCTGTCATGAGCAGTGAATCAGGAGTGTCAAATGGATTTATTTTGGATAACTCTCTAAACAGTTGCCGCTAAGCACTATCAGTGTTCTCTATACTATTAGAAGTAGAGTCCTTAGCATTTTTGGGTCTAATCGTATTAAGCAGCCAACTCCAGAAACCCCAAAACCAATGAAAGAACTCCATCCTTAATATTCTGTTCCTCTAGAACCACTGCTGCTACCAAAATCTGTATTAGTCAGGGTTCTTTTACAGGGACAGAACTAATAGGATATATCTATATCTATATCTATATCTATATCTATAGCTATATATATATCTATCACTATAGCTATATCTATATCTATCACTATATCTATATCTATATCTATCTATACAAAGGGGAGTTTATTAAGTATTAGCTTACATGATCACAAGGTCCCACAATAGGCTGCCTGCAAGCTGAGGATCAAGGTGAGCCAGTATGAGTCCCAAAACTGAAGAACTTGGAGTCTGATGTTCAAGGACAGGAAGCATCCAGCATGGGAGAAAGATATAGGCTGGGAGGCTAGGCCTGTCTTTCCTTTTCACATTTTTCTGCCTGCTTTATATTTGCTGGCAGCTGATTAGATTGTGGCCACCAGATTAAGGGTGGATCTGCCTTTCCCAGCCCACTGACTCAACTGTTAATCTCTTTTGGCAACACCCTCACAGACACACCCAGGATCAATAGTTTGTATCCATCAATCCAGTTAAGTTGACACTCAGTATTAACTATCACAGACTGAGAAGAAACCACCTGAGGGAGCATAGGGAACAACAAGAAAAGGGCACAGAGAGCTGGGATTAGTTCTTGTTCCTTGCAGCAAAAGTGGAAAACCTCGTAATTCAAGAGACATCAGATAGAGTATTCAAAAAGTCATTACCTCAGAAGAGGGGCAAAATAAGCCCTAGATAAATTACTTCTTTCTAATACTACCTCACAAAACTTAATAGACAGACTCAGACAGATAAAGTCATTTCAGGTAACATCACTATGACCAAGACCAACATTAAGGAATACTAATAGAAAAACAAAAATATCTATCACCCACCATAAATGATAAAATCATGATGTCTGGAATCTAATAAAAAATGAGTAGGCATGCAGGGAAGCAGGAAATATGACCCATAATGAAGAGAAAAAAAGCAATCAATAGTAACAAATTCCAAATTGACACAGATACTAGAATTAATAGATGAGGATATTATGAAAGTTATAGTAACTGGATCTCATATGCTCATGAAAATTGAGGAAAGATTGAGCATGTTAAATAGAGATACGGAAGATATGGAAAAAAACCAGATCATCAAATTTCTTTAGATAATGAATGCATTGTATAAACTAACAGTAGTTTAAATATGCAGAGTAAAAAAAAAAATCAGTGAGCTGTAAGGCATAGCAATAGAACTATGAAGAATAAAACACAGAAAGAAAAAGGGCCCCAAATAATGAACAGGACATTAATGATCTGTGGGACAACTTCAAGCAGCCCAAGCACATGTGGAATTAGAGTCACCAAAGGAGATGGGGAGAAGGAATAATTATATGAAGAAATGAGTGAAATGTTTCCAACCCAAGAAGGTCAATAGGCCTCAAGTTTGTCAAGAAAATTATATCAAGGATATAATAATAAAATGACTTAAAATTATTAATAAAGAAAAAAACCTTAAAAGAAATTAGAGAAAAAGAGTTTGTACATGGCACAAAGTTAAGCAACTTTTTTAAAGTATTGGGAAAATAACCTCTCACCCTAGAATTCTGTATCAACATCTTCCTTACTACTCAAGAAAAGGGATCTCCATCAAGTATTACTGACGCTTGAACAACACAGATTTGAACTGCGTGGGTCCACTTATCTGTAGAGTTTCTTCCACATCTACCACCTCTGAGACGTCAAGACCAACCCCTCCTCTTCCTCTTCCTCCTACTCAGCCTAATCAACATGAAGATGATGAGGATGAAGACCTTTATAATGATGGATTTCCACTTAATATATAGGATATATATTGTCTCTTCCTTATGACTTTCTTACTAACATTTTCTTTTGTCTGGCTTACTTTATCAGTATATAGTACATATAACATACAAAACTGTGTTAATCAACTGTTTGTGTTATCAATAAGGCTTCTGGACAACAGTAGCTATTAGTAGTTGTGTTCTAGGGGAGTCAAAAGTTATATGAGGATTTTCAACAGGCGAGGGTTCAGTGCCCTTAACCCAGTGTTGTTTAAGTGTCACCTGTAGTTTGGAATCAATTAGGAAAGCATGGAGTCCTCCCTTTTCTTTCCTTCCAAGCTCTTCCCTTCCTTTCCCTTCTTTTTTTTTTTTTTTATAAATACAAGGTTGGGAAAAAGATTTATCTTATGCATATCTATTAACTGGTAGTCCCGAAGTCTGGTTGTAAAGGAAGATATTTACTCCTAGGAATCATAGTGGTGCTTCAACTCAAACCACTGGAAATTATTCTCAGATATTATTATCACCCTAAGATTCTTTTCTGTGATGTAAATTGCTCTGCTTCACCTTCCTACGGCTGAACCCAAATAGTGTTTCACAAGTAGCTACTAATAGGGCCAGTGTGGACTTAAAACCACTTAGGACTCATAGAAGAAGCTCAAGTGGTTGGGAATGGGAAGATGAAAAAGATACAGAAAGGAGACAGGCTTTGTTTTCTCTAACATTTTGTCTATAGAGCTGTAGCTAATGAGAATCATAAGATGCATCTTAGCCTCAATGTTCTAAGAAATGTTGATGCCAGAGATTGTATTTCAACAGTTAAGATGCTTTAAGGAATACAACTTTTGTTGTTATTTACTTTGGATTAATGAGCTAATGTTAATTTTTACAGCTTTTCTAATTCCAGTAGAGTATAAGGGTAATTCCTTACAAAAAAAGACAAAAAACAAACTAACAAAAAATCCTGTATCAATAGGGTAAGTTGGCCAGGCGTGGTGGCACACACTTGTAATCTCAGCACTTTGAGAGGCCGAGGCAGGCGGATTGTTTGAGGCCAGGAGTTCGAGACCAGCCTGGCCAATGTGGCAAAATGCCGTCTCCCCTAAAAATACAAAAAACAAGCAAAAAACAAATGAACAAACAAAAAAAACCAAAAAAATTAGCCGGGTGTGGTGGTGCACACCTGTAGTCCCAGTTACTTGAGAGGCTGAGACAGGAGAATTGCTTGAACCCAGGAGGCAGAAGTTGCAGCGAGCCGAGATCGCACCACGGCACTCCAGCCTGGGTGACAGGGCAAGACTGCGTCTCAAAAAAAAAAAAAAAAAAAAATAGGATTACGTTTACATTTTAGGTTCCTAAGCAAATTTTTAAAAGAGGCTAACTTTTAAGTCCAATTCCCCAGGAACATCTCAAAAGCTTCTCTTTTTTAAAAGACTCCATCCACCCCAACTCTGAACAGTGATACAGGAGCTATGGTTAAATTAGAGTTTATCTAAATTAAAAAGACCTAATTCATTTTATAAGACAACTTAATATTCATTATATTTATCTATAGTTATTGAGTAATTTGGGATCATAATAAATAATATCTAATACGAATAACATAAATGTCATAAAGGTGCTACTTACTGGAGTTCTGATAAAATGTATATTTTCCAATTTAATAAGATAAGGCATGAGAGACATCAGGATTTCCCATGTTAGAAGTTATGAATTCATTTTTTAATTATGAGCATCTAATCTTAGATCTAACCCAATCTTAGATTTTATGTATCTGTGCACAGAAGAAATTCACATAAAAGTATATTGAAAAAATTTGAAAGACATTTCTTTTTTTCTTTTTTTTGAGACAGAGTCTCACTCTGTTGCTTAGGCTAGAGTACAGTGGTGCTGTCTCAACTCACTGCAACCTCCACCTCCTGAGTTCAAGCGATTCTCCTGCCTCAGACTCTCCAGAGTAGCTGCAATTATAGGTATGTGCTACCACGCCCGGCTAATTTATGTATTTTTAGTAGAGATGGGGTTTTGCCACGTTGGCCAGGCAGGTCTTGAACTCGTGGCCTCAAGTGTTCCGCCCACCTTGGCCTCCCAAAGTGCTGGGATTACAGGCATGAACGACCACTCCTGGCTTTCAACTACATTTTTTACAGGTATTAGTACAAATAAAGCTTATTTGGACAAATAACTTACCACATACTTATTAGTCACGAAAATATATTTGGTAAGTTGTGATTTCTTTAATTATTTTTGGTGTTTTGTTATGTGTTAAGGTCATCCTGTTGAATGGAGAAGAGAGGTGGGAGAATGGTTAGTGTGTGTGTGTACTTATGGTCAAATAAAAAGGTGCACATTAGCTTACTTACATATTTATACAAAAATATTTATTAGATACCAACTCTGTGCCAAACACAGATGCTGCACCATTAAATGGTTAGTTGGTTAGGGTTAGCAATTCATGTATTGGTCCTGAAACATTCAGAGTTGTCTCATTTACTTGAAGAAGTTAGAAAATACCAATTTTGGAATAGAAGAATCTCATGCTGACAGTGATAGTAGAATTAGACAATACACATGAAAAGTTTTAAGGGCATGTCAAAAACTTAAGAGAATAATATTTTTCTTTTAAAATTGCCATACTCCCCAAACACATGGAGGAAAGTCTGTAAGATTGGATGGCAACTTGGCACATTTGAATGAATTGATCAGAAATGGAGAAAAATTCCTCAATAAGTTTCCCAAAGTAGAAGATTTGTGGACAGGAATTTGAAGAAATTAAGTGACACTGCTTAAGAGCAGAAGGTAATGAAAATAAATACATCCCCTTGCACCAATTATGAAAATTAGAAAAAAAGAGATCACATGGAGTGTCAAGTTGATGAGTTTATTTGGAAAGCAGGATTTGTGCTGGGAAGTGATAAGAATTAGTTAGTTGGAGGTGGATGGGTAAAGTGTTCTAAGTGTTGGGCTTAATTTCAATTTAATAAGGAGGCCAATTCAGAGACTTAAAGAAATTTAGAGCAGGATAATCCCTTAGTTCTTCATCTTCCCTTCAGTCATAAGAAAACTAATTTTACTCAGATTACACAGCCTTGAGTGGCATTGCCAGTTGGGATCAGAACCCAACATTTTCTGTTTTCCGTGTTCTTTTCATATGCCCTGCTACTCTGCAAAACAATGCCCCATTGATCAGGAGTGGGGAGAGACACATGACTACAATGGTAATAAAGGAATACTTTGTTAGGAAATTTCTATTTTAAATACTGAAAAGAAATCAGTCTCTTTCCCACCTTTCTGCTTCTTACTTTATAGACTCTGATCTTCTAAAGGACAGTTGTGCCCCCAGCTGTTTCATTGTCCAGCTTCTCCCTTGGTGAATGTAAGTCTGTAGCACCCTTTCTGCTATACAAAAGGAGCAGGGTCACTAACTAGTAGCACAGTCTGTGCCCCTTGTGCCCTAGGCCACTCTGTCACCCAAGCTTGGTTGCAGGGCAACATCCTTAGTGGCCTTTCAAAGATGGATGCTCCTGTAATCTGTTCCAAACCTCGGCTTAGTTATGCTGCTGCCCCTGCCACAATTTGGAATTCTCTCACATTGTCACTCTGCAAATAATGGATGGAAGCTTTGGGGGAACTTATAGTTCCTGGTCTTTGGTGGAATTTATGGTTCCTGTCCTGGAGCAGAAAGAAGAAAAAGCCAGAGAGTGTTATGCTTTTTAAAGAGAGTTCCATTTGTCTCTGGCAGCTACTTGAATATTTCTCAGACTGTCTGTCAGCTGGAGGAAAAGGTAGCACTGATTTAGACATTTCCTTCTTCCCTCTCTAAGGATTTTAAAAATTTTCCTTCACAAGGTACGGCTTGAGAAACTAGGCCAGCCTCTCCCACAGGTGAAGAAGGTCACTACTCTAGCCCTTCTGAATCTTATATTTTTAGGAAAGGGTGAGATATGGTCATCCTGTAGACTCTCCCTTAATACCAAGGAACCACACACGTCCTCTGGAATGGAGAGTGGGCGAATCCTCCCCTCCCCTGCAAGAGGAGGAGTGGAGAAGCCAACTTCCTCAGTTCTTTGTAACCACACTTCTCACTGTCCCAGGTACATGACTTCTCAGTGGTTTTTGTCCCCAAGGCAGATAGCTACTCTCAGGGGTGTAAAGACTCTGGGCAGCTCTAATCTTCTGATTTTCATATGTATTAAATGTCACAGTTTGAAAGCTTTAGAAACATTGATAAGGTTCATATTATTGTAGTTATCTTTGCCAAATAGACCTGAAGAGCTATCATGCCAGTGTCATCCAGCCTTGCTATTCCTCTGGCCTCCATAGACTTGGCTACAGTGGACTGAATGGTGGTCTCTAAAAAGATATGTCCATGACCTAACCTCTGGTACCTGTGAATTTGACTTTACTTGGAAAAAGGATCTTTGAAGATGCAATTAAAGTAGGGATCTCCAGGGGAGATCATCCTGGATGAACTGGGTGGATGCAAAATCCAATGACAAGTGTCCTTATAAGAAGAGGGGAATACCAATGCCAACAGTAGAGAAGAAACATAGGGAAGATGTGAAAATGGATGCAGAGATTGGAGTTATGTAGCTATAAGCTAAAGACAATCAAGGATTGCCTGTGGCCATTAAAAGCTAGAAGAGGGCTGGGCATGGCGGCCCACGCCTGTAATCCCAGCACTTTGGGAGGCTGAGGTAGGCAGATCACCTAAGGTCAGGAGTCCAAGATGAGCCTGGCTAACATGGTGAAACCCCATCTCTGCAAAAATGCAAAAATTAGAAGGGTGTGGTGGCATGTGCCTGTAATCCGTGCTACTTGGGAGGCTGAGGCAGGAGAATCGCTCGAACCCAGGAGGCAGAGGTTGCAGTGAGCAGAGATCGCGCCATTGCACTCCAGCCTGGGTGACAGAGCGAGACTCTGTCTCAAAAAAAAAAAAAAAAAAAAAAGCTAGAAGAGACAAAAGAGGGTTGTCCCCTGAGTCTTTACAGGACGTGATACCCTGCCAACACTTTGACTTCAGACTTCTGGCTTCCAGAATTGTGAGAGAATAAATTCCTTCTAGTGTATGTCACCAAATTTGTGGTAATTTTTAATGGCAACCCTAAAAAAACTAACCCACTAGCATATAAAAACATGGAGTGTGATGATGGTAACTACTGTCCACTTCTTCTGCCCAGGTGTCAGCCAGCCTGGCCCTAAAGAGACATGAAAACTAGATCTCACTTGAAACCTTGCAGCCACATCCTTCTCCCTGCATCTCTTGGTCTCCCCTCAAAATACAAACTTCTGCATTTAGTCTTTCCCAAACTTTAATCCCTAGAAGGTAAATACTGATTCTTGCTTCACCCATGCAAGAATTTCTCCTTTCTTCCACACAGCATTGGTTACATAATTTGCTGGGCTCAATGAAAGATGAAAATGCAAGTCCCCTTGGTAATAAATAAATAAATAAATAAATAAATAAATAAATAAATAAATATTTCAAGGCAGGGACAGGAGAGCATTAAACATTGCACAGGGCCTTCTTAAAAGTAGATCCTGAGCAAGGCATGTGGCTTATGCCTGAAATCCAAACACTGTGGAAGGCCAAGACAGGTGGATTGCTTGAGCCTAGGAGTTCGAGGCCAGCCTGGCCAACATAGCAAAACCCCCTCTCTACAAAAAAAAAAAACAAAAACAAAAACAAAACAAAAAACCCCACAAAAGTTAGCCAGGTGTGGTGATGTGTGCCCGTAGTCTCAGCTACTCTGGAGGCTAAGGTGGGAAGATTGCTTGAGCCTGGGGGGCCAAGTCTGCAGTGAGCCGAGATTGGGCCACTGCACTCCAGCCTGGGTGAGAGAGTCAGACTCTGTCTCAAAAACAAACAACACGTAGATCCCTGCTCAACTGAACAGGTCATAGACCCATGAAGCCAGCCCTACCTCCCACCTCTTAACTACTCTGACCTTGGAGAATCCTCATTTAATATTGAAAAATACCACCAACCTCATAAACTATTTACACAATGCTTTCTCCATTTTCTGGCCTTAAGTGGAAATAAGCTTTCTTCTAAGAATTATTTCCCCTAGATGTCCCTTTGATATAGACTGTTCATTGTTTCACATTCTAGGGTCACGGGGGCAGTGTTGGGATCCTTGTAGCTCCCCAGTATTACTTCTGAAGTCTTAATTGTCTCTTTTACCAGTCCTTGATCCACTTACGCTTTTCCTCCCTGGATATGCACCTTCTGCCCCAACTTTGCATAGTCATCCTCTCAGTTCTGGATCAGTCCACTACATTCACGGAAGTGTTTGTTATCAAACTCACTCCTTTTTTATTCTGGTATTACTGTTGGTGGCTTCAGTGTCCATATAGTTTCTTCAATACCTTAGTCCCTAATGTCTTGATCTTCGTTCTATGTTAACCAACCCCACCCTTAGCTCTTCCATAAACTGCCTATCTTTGTACTTCTAAAACTTCAAAGAAAACGATCCCATTTCCTGACTACAACTTATCTCTCTCATTTGATGTGGATTTGTAGTTCTTGGACTCTTCCTTCTTCTCCCCTCTTTGTCCTCACTTATTTTCCTATTTATTCTTGTTTACCTTAAAACCCTGTCTTAAAAATAGTATCCAAGCTTGCTCCTTGTCTTTTCATCACATCACTTGGCACAATCCCAAAGTTGGATTAAACTTTCTGCATTTAAAGGCATATATTTGACACAAATTCACAATTTACATGATTGTGTGGAATTACTGCTACCACCAATTCTTGGACTCAAAAACTCCTCCTTGCACTTATGGTCAGGTCGTGTCTAGCATTCGCAAAAGCAGCTACTGCAAACCTTTCCACATCTTCTCCTTACTTTCCTAGTAGAAATGAGAGGCCATCAAAAATCTTAAATCTAAATAGACAAAAGCATTCTATAAATAGTGTTCTTATAAGTCATTATTTGGTCTTAAGTGTGGAAACAAGGTTAATACTTATTCATTTCAAAACGGCCTGTAGAGTACCTACTTTGTGAAGGTACTATTCTAGGTGTTGAGGATATGGCCTTCATGGGCCATACATTCCAGTGGTTCTGATGATTTCATATGTAGGTTAAAAGCTTAGCAGTGAGGTCTAGTGGTTTTCTCACATTGATCCCAAAATACAGATTTTACAAAGCAAAATTTTCAAGTATAGGAAATACACTTGCAGGATCATAAAAATCCAATCATGATACCATAATTCATAAGTTCAAACCTTTTAGTATCACTCTCTGTCATAGTACCTCTAAAATAAATAAACATTAGAATAATTTGCCCTAGATAATAAAAATATGTTATTATATAATATAATAATAGGCCTTAGCAGTATGCCAGATAATAAGTTTTAAAGTTACACTAATGATATAAATAACTCTCAATCTCTTTGATTAATGCTTGTGTAACCACACAAGTAACTGTATTTTTATTAGGCAGGTGCAGAAGCTACTGCAGTTTTTGCCAGTACTTTTTTGCAATCACTTTTGCACTAACCTAATACAAAACAGTTCAGAATACATCACAATTCAGAAAAATCACAAGCTTTATTAAAAGAGTATAATTTAAGGAAGTCAATCAATCCTGAAGGCAGAAAGACCTAAGTTCAAAACTGATTTGGAATCTTCTCAGCTATTTAGCCTTGTTCAAAGTATCTAACCTTGCTGAACCTCAGTTTACTATCTGAAAATAGAGAAAATTATTACTATATTGTGGAGGTATGAATATTGAATAATTTAAAGAACTTGATTGTACTACCATTAGCACACACTGAATAAAATATGTCTGCTTATATTTTCATATTTCCATATTTAGGCTTTTGCCTAAAAAGGGAATTTGGAAGTGGTCATTGGCAGGCGTCATAGGCTTTGGGTGGCAAGTCAGAGCATAGTATGAATGAGCAAATTAGTAAAGACTAGAGATAAGAGAAGACTTTGAGTACTAATTAAGAGTTTCAAGAGACCAGAGATTTTAAGACTTCAGTGAGAAACCACTTTCTCAGAAAGCAGAGAAATTAATTTTATCAGCAGTATCGTCGTCCATGTAATATGGCTTTTAAAAAGCACAGTGAGACCTTAGTAGTAACGACTTTATTTTTCTTAGTGAGAACGTGAAGGTGAAACTTGATATACATTATTTTCTGCTTTTGTTGCACAAAAAGTTGTTTCCATTGCATATTGCTTCCTAATCTGTTAAAATAATCTGTTAACAAACTCGAAGACCCAGATTCGGGGCGCAGATAAGCCTGTATACCTTCCTACCTTCTCCAAACAGCCAACATTAGATCAAAGGGCAACCTTAATGACACCTGGAGCACAAACCCTGCTCAGGGCGCGTACAACCGGAGGGACAGAAAACACGATGCGACGTCGGAAAGCAGGAAGGGAATTGAAATTCCCGCAGTCACGTCACAGAAATCTTAGCAGAACCTCATCATCGCCCAAGGGAACTGGGAGTGGCGGGCGGGGAGGACGCGGGTTGTGTGACGATCACCGATAATTAGTTGGTGGTTAACGCACAAGTAGGATAAAAGAGCTCGCCCCAGGCTGCCAGCAGAAAAAAGCTACCGTGGCACGTGCCCCGGGGAGTACTGCGGTGGCCCGGTTTGCACGGAGAGCGGGACACCGCCTGGGGAGCCGCTCTCGTAGCCTGGGGGCGGGACGCGGCGGCCGCTCCCTCCGCCCCCGAGTAGCTGCCACCGCCTGGCTGCGCCCCAGCCCAGTAGCTCAGACGCGGCCGCATCCCGGTGGACTGTAGAGGCGGCAGCGAGCTAGAGCCCGAGTCACAGCTCCGGGCCGCAGAGCGCTGGGCGAGCGCGAGCGCCAGGGCACCAGCAGGGCAGGCAGCTGCGCGCGGCTGGTACGTACCTGGTGGAGCGGGCGCGCGAGTGGGTGTCCCTATGCGAGGAGGGAGGCGTGGGACTTGGGAAGTCGGGGGAGACTGACCCAGGGAAGATGTGGTAAGTGCAACTTTCCTATTTTCTGCCCTGCTGGCACAAATACGGGGGGAGTTCGAAGCAGATGCCTCTTTCGCTTGGGCGACCCGACCCATCGTTTAACTCACAAGTCAGGGTACTTGGTGAAAAGGACGCTTACGCCAACAGGCGTGACGTGGGAGGTCTGTCATCTGCCTTTTGCCCACTCTGCCCTGCAGGTGGCCATTGATGACCTCCTGTCACAAGTCGCTGAGTCCTTCGGCTCTCGCGCCAGCAATGCCAAGTCTTTCCCCTGGGCGGTGCTTACCAAGCCCCGGGTAGTCACGAGCGGCCGCGGGGTTAGCAGAGACCCGAGTACTAACCCGCTCGGCCAGCATCTAGCTGTGTGGCTTTAGCCAAGTTACCTCACCTCACTGGCCTCCGTCCATTCTTTGGATAAAATATGGAGGTGGGTAGACCGAGTAAACTCAAGGGTCTCCCGTAGCTATTGGATTTACCCTGCTCCTAGGACCCCGGCAGGCCGCGGGGAGGGACACGAGTGCCAGGTGGTCGCGGGGCTGAGGGAGCGGAGGGCCTGTGTTCCGGTTGGTGCTGATGCTAGCCCCTTGGGGAAATTCCTGAAGGTGCATTCCGGAGCCAAATGACCGTGCCTTGCAGCAGGTCCCTTCCAAGGGAGCTGAGAGGGCCAGGTCAGACCGGTCTTCGTAGAGCTCCCCGGGGAACGCAGCCAACGGAACTCGGGTCCTTTAGAAAAGTGCATGCGTGAACTAGGCATGTGGGAAGCACTAAAACAAACAACAAACAAACAACAAAACACCCTGCAGGTGGTAGTGTTATTAGCTGGAGTCTGTGCAGGACTGGAAAGTGGAGATTTGAGGCGAATGACCACTTAAACGTTCATCTAGAAAAAAAATTTAAAAAAAAACTCTTTTATCAGTGGTTTGCATACTGAAAGGTATTGAATTAGAAATATTGCGAGTATTGCATTTCTCTTCGTGTACAGATAGATTTCAAAATTCATCTGTCCACTTTATCTCTTCACAAGATGCCTTCCTTCTTACTGACATTGCCACACATTCAAAAAAAATCCTCCTGGGATTTAATATTTAGAAAGCTCAGCATTTGGATTATTAAAATGAGAACTGATGACCATAATGCTCACGGAAAATGGGGTAGGTTATGGATCAAGGTTGGTTAAATCAGCAGTTTATAAACCTTGTTTCCTGTTAGTGTGCCGGGTGCTGGTCAATGCCCCCCTAGTGACACTATCTCAAGAGATCATTTGCTAAAAAGGTGTTTTGGAAGTTCAAAAGATTCGATTTTGAAGGGAAGTATAGCTTTGGAAAGGAAATCTTTTGGAAAACGTTTCTAGTAATGGACTTCTCAATCTTATCTTTACCACAACTTTCTTCAATAAAATATCAAAGACTAATGGACCACATTATGCAGAATATTTTAAAATGTGTCAAATTTCATTTTTGTTAAAGAGTTTCTCCTCCTTTTTAGTCGATTGCAAACATATTGTTTAGATCAATGATAGATCAATTTAATTTTCCTCACAGTTCTTACAATTATTTAAATTCTTACGCAGTTTGCATTACAGCATTTCTTTACAACTTTATTGAGATATAATTTATATATTATAAAGTTCACCCTTTAAGGGTGAATAATATTTAAAAATTATATTTCAGTGAGTTTTAGAAAATTTGTTAATTTTGTAAAAGTTGTAAAACCATTACCATATCTGGTTTTAGAACGTTCCAAAATTGTAAAATCATTACCATATCTGGTTTTAGAACAGTTTACTCACTTGGTAAGATTCCTTATGTCCATTATGTCTTTGTTCCCACTCCCATTCCCAGGCAACCATTAATCTACTTTCAGTCTCTATAGATTTGCCTTTTCTGAACATTTTATATAAATGGAATGATACACTATATGGTCTTTTGTTTATGGCTTCTCTTACTTAGCATAATGTTTTTGGGGTTCAGCTATGTTGTGGCATATATCAGTATTTCATTTCTTCTTATTGCTGAATAGTTTTCCATTGTATGGATATACCACATTTTGTCAGTTTACTAGTGGATGGATATTTGGGTTGTTTCCAATATGGGAATATTATGAATCATGCTGCTGAGAACATTTGCATTCAAGTGTTTGTGGGTACCCGTTTTCATTTCTCTTGGGTAGATGCTTAACAGTGAAATTGGTGGGTTGTATGACAAACTTGTGTCTAACTTTTAAAGAACACTATAGAGTAATTTTTGTAGAAGTTATATATATAAAAATGTAAAAAATTCTGGAAAAATAAATGTTTCTTACTGGATCATATATGATGTTATATGTATATAGAGAGAGGCTTGGGAGAGGAACCATTGCTTCTCTTCAAATTTAGAGCTGAGGTACAGCAAACACTTTTGAAAAAAATGTCGCAATATTTCTCAGAAACGAGATATTTCTTGCCTAATGTTTTTTAATGCTAAATAAGCATGGATCAGGCTTAATCAAGACTAAATTTTCATTAATGTCAATTGAAAATGAGAAAGCATGCAGTTTGAAAATTGTATTTTAAGTGTTGAGACTTAGCCAGCTCTGAATGGCTGGACAATAAATTCGGTGGTTTTCCATTTCTTCAATGCAAAATTTTAATTGAGTTAGAAAAAACAAAATTATTCTTTCCTCAACATCAAAAATAAACTATACGTCTTGTGAACTATATGTCTTGTGATAAGCATTGTTAATCATGATTCCATATAATTATTTTAAATAATAATTAAGCATATTCTATTAGTAGATTTAGGGATCTAAGGCCCAAGAGTAAGTGATTTACATATACAAAAATCACATATTAGGCCAGGGCTCTGGTTTTCCTGTTTTAAAACTTCCCCCATTAGTACATGTTCCTCTAAATCCTGTTAGTTTCAGACATTTTCATATGTTATATGTACTTTAAAAAAGTCATTACCAGGTAGTGGCATTACATGGAAATAATCTAGGTTAAGCACTTGAACATCCCCATAAAATCAAAGACGGTTACTATTTTTTATTTTTATTAGAAGTACAACTGGTTTTGGCCCTGCGTGGTGGCTCATGCCTGTAATCCCAGCACTTTGGGAGGCTGAGGTGGGCGGATCACAAGGTCAAGAGGTAGAGACCATCCTGGCCAACATGGTGAAACCCCGTCTCTCTAAAAATACAAAAATTAGCTGGGTGTGGTGGTGCACACCTGTAGTCCCAGCTATTTGGGAGGCTGAGGTAGGAGAATCGCTTGAACCCAGGAGGCGGAGGTTGCAGTGAGCTGAGATCGCGCCACTGCACTCCAGCCTGGTGACAGAGTAAGACTCCATCAAAAAAAAAAAAAAAAAAAAAAAAAGAATTACGGCTGATTTTGAGAAATCAAATGGATATGCTACTTTTTACTGAACTGAGGTACACTTTTTATTCTAGCTGTCAAGTGGCGAATAGCAGTATTATGTGCCCAGAGCAGAGTGGATTTGTGTTCTTCAGTCACTCCTAGTTGTAAAAATGTGACATTGCCCAAGAGTTGGGTGCTTGGTTGGAGAAGAGAGTTCAGAGATGTTTAGATAAAAATAAAACAAGCTAGATTTGCATAATTTCCTGAACGGGAAGAGGTATTCTCACCTAGAATCCTGGATCTGTTAGAAGTAGGATTTCTCAGATTGGAAAGAGGGCCAAGGAAATGGAGATTCTTTAAGACAATGTGGTCTGCAGCCAAGACAGTTTTAATGTAATTGAAGAAGCAGCAACAGAAGCATCTACAGACAATATGAATGGAGCTGGATGCCTTCCTGTACCTCCCAGACTCTCCCTTCCTGCAGTCTCCTGCAGTCTCTGCTTTCTTCTAAGCACTCTTATTGGCTATGCTGTTGAAAGTATTCTTATCCCCGTGGGGGTGTGGGAGTAAGTAAACTGTAGGCTTTCTTTTTTTTTTGGATAAAGTAAAGGGAGAACTGAAGTCCAGTGTGATAGCTTCAGGAATAAAACCATGGAAGACAGGAAATAATTAGGTAGTCTTCTCAAGTATGCTTATATTTTAATGGTCACAAAATAATTTATATCTAGATTAAATTTTATGTATTGAGCTAATACATCTCAGAAGAAGAAAACACCATTCTTAAAATTCTTAAAATCATAAAATCTTAAAATCAGTGTGTGTGTATGTGTATGTGCCTGTGTGTGTAAAGAGGGCTTACAACTCATGCAATTACATTAGTATATTACATTAGTTTATTTTATATTTTAAAATGAAAATAAATACCTCTACCATGGAGCTTCTGGAGCCAGGTATAATATTAAATTTTAAAATGCTGAAATAAGCCCTACTTTTCTCACTTTTCCCAAAAAAGGTCTTGAAATCTAATGAAAAGCCAGATTATAGGTATGGTAGATTTTGTTACACTCCAAGGGTTTGCAAAAAGTCTATCAAGCCAAAATTTATAAACGCCAGGACTTCACAGAAACCACTCTTCTTTTCAGTTCCATCATCCTTGAAGAAGGGTGTCTATGATAATTCTGTGTATTGTAGTGAAGTAGCAGAACTTTTCACAGTAGTGAAAAGAAAAAAAAAATTTTTAAATATGTCTTTCTAACATGCCATGAAGCTGTGCATATGTATATACTGTTGTAATCCTGAGGAGGTTTCATCTGAAGGCTACTGGAAGGACTGCTGTAGTAGGCCAAGCAAGAGATGCTGAATGAGTCAGGGCAGCAGAATTAGGGATGAAGAAAAGTATTCAGATTCTAGAAATATTAGGAGATGAAAATAATTGAGTTTGATGGTAGTTGGGATATGAAATTAAGAAGACATGAGAATGAAGAGTGCCTCTCAGATTCTTGGCTTGAAGTGAGAGCTGGCACAATTTACAAACATGCAGATTTAAGAATGGGGCGACTTCATGGGTGTACTGAGTTGGATAATGTCTCCCCAAAATTCACGTCCTTCCTAGAATCTCAGGATGTGACCTTATTTGGAAATAGGATCACTACATATGCAATTAGTTAGGATGAGGTCATACTTGAGTAAGGTGGGCTCTTAACCCAATATGACTGGTTTCCTTATAAGAAGAGGCAAGAGACACAAAGAGAAAGACACACAGAGGGTAGATAACATGACAATGCTGGGAGAGATTGAAGTTATGAAACTGTAAACCAAGGGATGCCAAGATTTGCTGGCAACCACTAGAAGCTAAGAGAGAGGCATAAAACAGATTTCCCCTCTGATTCCACAAAAATGAACCAACCCTACTGACAGTTGATTGGATTGCTGCCATTCTGAACTGTGTGAAAATAAATTTCTGTTGTATTAAGTCACTCAGTTTGTGGTAATTTGTTACAGCAGCTCTATCAAACTAATACAGTGGGTGTGAGTAAAAGATACATTGGGGTGAAGATATCCAAGAAGCTGTTGTTTGACAAGCTCAGAAGATGCAGATTGAGTTGACACTGGCATGCAGTAGGTAAATATAATGATGAGATCTCCAGTGGGAAGCACATGGAATCAGAAGGAAAATGGGAGAAAAATGAACCCTGGGAAATGAGTTCCAGTCAGAGCCCAAGAGGAGAAGCTGGAAAGGGCATTGTCATAGCGAGAAAGGTATGTAGAGCTTCAAAATGTGTGGCATGATCAACAAGTCATAGACATAAGAGGACATAATAGGAGAAGGGTTGAAGGGACTTTTGTTTTGACAAGTAGAAAGCAAGAGTAATGGCTTTATGATTGGAAGGTTGAAGCCAGATTGTGCTGCGTGAGAAGGAAATGGAAAGTAAGGAGATAGGATCAGCTAGTGTCCAGTAGTCCTCCCAGGATTATAGGTGAAAGATGGAGGAGAAAGTTGGGTATGCAGGGAATCACGACACAGTGTCCAATTAATTTTTGTTTAATATTTAAAGGAAAACCTTTGTCCTGTCTTTAGGAGTCGTTAGTGTGGGAGAGGCTGTTAAGTATAGAAAAGATAATTTATGGAGCTGCTTTCCAATAAAGGGGATTGGGTTAAGGACAAAAGTGGAGGCCTTGAACATACAATGTTTTCAATCTGTAGTAGAAGCTTGAGATGTTTTTAAGGGTGAGTAGTTATTTTTTCTTTCTATGGAAATAACTGTTATGCTAAGAGAAAGGAAACTACTGTTTATTGAGCAATCTGCCAGACCCCTAGGGTTGGAGTCTGGTGGATTGATCAATAAATAGTAATTTGTAGCACATTTTCACTAATTTCATTTATTCTCCAATCTGTGAAGTCAGTGTTACTGCTCTATTTTTTAAGACGAGTGGGCAAAGAGAGTATCTATTCAAAGTCATTTGATAGAAAGTGGCAGAGCTGAGATTAAAAGCCAAGTTTGATTTATGCTTATTTCTTAAATCTACAGCCTTTCTACCCTTCTAATTTGAGCTCAGTAAAAATGCCCAGCTAACTCACTTATATTGGACCTTCTTAGCCACTGGCTGAGCACACACTCAGGTCTCATTCTCAATATCACTTGTAAATATGGCTGCAAAGAGGCAACAGGTTAATGGGTATCGCATCTACCGTATGCACTACCTAATGTGGTCAAAGTTCTACACCTCTGAAATCAAACAGGTCATTTCAGGTTTTTCATTTATTTGTCGCTTATGGATTCAACCATGTGGAAATAGGGGGTTGAGGGGAGGCATTTTTATTTATTTCCCTCAGGGAGTGGTGGAGAAAGTTTTTAGGGGAAGTGAGGAATACTTTTCTGGCGCGGTAGATCTGGGTGAGCTCCCTGAGATGCTTGTGGACTTTTGCCAAAGAATATTAAGCTTCAAGTAAAACCCAGCATAGTTTGTTTCAACTCTGAGAAATTCATAGTTTGGGTTCTAGGTTTGAATGCTTTGAAAGGAAAAATAAACCTTTCAGTATTCAATGAAACACTGGAGGAAACAAAGCATTGTTTTTACTCATAGATATTTATTTTTACCAACTCTTTAAAAAAGTATTTTAATTTATCCCAACTTGATGAAAACTTTTCATATTTTCTTTCAATAATATTACTGGTCTTAATTGTCAGTTGATTTGTTTTCTTTTTGTAGGTTTTTGTTTTAATATGACTCATCTGAAATACGAATTAAGTTTGATGACAACAGTTTAGGTTATGTCTAAGTATATCTAGAATTATTTTACATAAGGACTGTTAAAAAGATTTACTTTATTAAGTACATCAAGATGTTTTTTATTTTAATTCTCACATGCATCCATAATTGTTTTAATATTGGGTATCTTCCAGTTTTTGTACATTTGTAAGGATATTTTTTACATTAATGTAACAATGGTGTACAGTTTGTATCCTACATTTCTTCCTCTTAAAATTACTATTGCCAGTGTAAAAATGAGTAGAAACAGAAAATTAAAGAAAATAACATTCCTTAAAAGAATGTATAGTATCCTATGAAACAGTTTTTGGTTAGATAAAATTTCAGATCATAAGGATAGGAAACACTTTCTAGTTTGCTGAAAGGCTACATTCTAATTTCACTGCACCCTGTGGTAATCATTGATTTAACTCAGAAATGAGAAAACAAAATAAAAGAGAAACATACCCAAACGATTAAAATTCATTACTTTAGCTATTAGCAGTATTTAAATGTAGAATTCAACTTTTTCAAGGGCAGTATGTGCTTACTGTTATAAATTCTTCACCAAGAATCACAGACATGAAAATACGCTCAAACATCTTTTTCTTTCTTTCAGTCTCATCTCTTTGTCAACCCTTTATCATTACATAATAATGAATTATTCCACATGTTACTTTCTGGGCAAGTAATGTTTTCCACTTAAAATACTACCAAGTCCTAACCTTTAACATTTTTTAATAATGTTTTAGAGATAATATACGTTGCAATGAAAATCAGAAATTTCAGAATAGTTTTAAGAAAAAAAGGTCTATTTATATTTGATTTTTCCACTAACTAGAAGTAATCACTATAAAATTATTCTTTGCATATACATAACTTTTTTAAAAAACAAAAAATTATCATATCATATTCCCTGTTTCCCACTTAGTAAATCATCTTAGTATAAATTACAGTTTTTTAATGGCTCCATTAACTAATTTTCTGGTGACTCTTCAGAAAGTTACCGAATTCAGTTTTATAAACAATAGCATAGTAGATAACTCTGTTCATAATTTTGATACATCATATACACCTATTTGATTAATTCCTTTGAATAAATTTCTAGACATAGAATTGCTGCATCAGAGGATGTTAATTTTTAAAGTGTTTTGATATATTTTACAAAATATCTTTAGAAAGCCTGTGCAGTTTACATTCAAAATAATACTTTTACTAACATACTAATACAGTTTCAAAAATTTGAAATTTAGAAATCAGTGGGAAAATATAGCTACATTTGTATTTCTTTGATTGGTAGTGAGGCAGAATATTTTTAGTTAGTTATTTTTATGAATTGTTATTTTATATTCTTTGCCTATTTTTTCAATCTGTTTGCAAGAGCTTTTTATTGATAAATATATCAACCTTTTGTATGTCTATTTTACAGATTTTAAATGTTTTCTTTTTACCATTAATGATTTAGGGTGCACTGCTTTGTAGGATACTTAATTTTTTAAGGATGTCAAAGTTATCAATCTATTCTCACGTAGTTTGTGAAGTTTAAGATGGCCTTTCCCACTTGTAAAAGTATTCACCTACATTTTCTTTTAGTACTTTTTACATCTTTTGTTTCTATTTAAAATTTTAATCCATTGGCAGTTATTTTAGTAAGAAATAAAGTGGGGATCTTACCTTATTTTATTATTATTTAATGGCTAGCCTTTTTTTTATAGCTATTTGTCCTATAATGGATTCCCTCCCCATTGATTTGAATAGCATCCTGTGCCTTCTCACCCCCGCACCTGCCTTGGAACCTACCTTTCTCATAGCTGTCCCACTGTTAGAATGCGTTAGAATGCAGACATGACTGCAGGCTCTTTGACTGCTCCCCCTTCATCCACATCTGCCACTCACAACCTGAGCCCTAGAAGGAAAAAAAATTCTATAACCCTTATCATAGCATCCAGCTTTCCTAAATTACCACATTACCAGTTTTGGAACATATAATTTTGTTGGTCCTGAAAAACAGCTAATTTTCAAATGCTTCAAGTCTCTGATTTTATCATTCACCTGCTCATTTTTTCTCTTTGTGTTGAAACTTTGTTATATGTTTTGCTACCTCCCCCTTGACCCAATGTCTCCTTTGTATTCTTCCTTCGAAACCATTCCATCATGCTACCTGGAACAACTGTTCAATAATAATAAATTAATCTATATTATTAACTTCCACCTTTTCCCTTAGCCCTGAAGCTTGACTGTCCCCTGGGTATCTTACTTCTCCTTAAGCCCTTTCTATTGGAGACTGTTTATTATTTTCAATTTTATAATCTCAGAGTAGTAGAGGGGGGCACATTGCCTTCATGCCCCCATATGCCACCTGTACAATATTTGTCCACCCTCTTATACTCACTCCCGCTCCTTTGAGCACTCTGGCTATACCATCCTCTACCATTTCTCATTTCTATCATCAATGCTGAGGGTTTAGCACCTGAACAAACTCCTCCTGTTCTGAACACTCTAGTAATTGGTGTACAGTCATCTTCTCCCATCCTTCTTCTGTCCTAAATCTGGTGCCTTCCTATGTACATCCAATATCCTGACCTCTCACTTACCATGTGATCGTGTGTGTTTTTTGGAATTCCCAAAAGTATTCAGAAGAGAACCTAGTTAAAGAAGCACAGACTCAGAAGTATATAGAGCCGAAAAGCTCATTATAGACTAAGAATTCTCTCTTGGTTTCTTAACACAGATAGGCTAATAATTCAGCTTTCCATTGATCAGAATTTGTGTTGCTTGGTTTAACTTAGACAATCGTTTACTGCTAGTATCAAAATATTTGAGAATATTGTTGCATAAGCATCTGTGTAGAATCAAGAAGTTCCACACAAGGCATGAAAGTGGTTATACGTGTCTAGCTCCTGAGGCGGTGAGGTAAGAGGTTGAGTGGCTTTGTGACACTATGCCTGGCTGCTGCATTCATGGATTTTTGTGCCTTGTTTGCTCGTGTTCCTATTTAATTTTTTAATTAGTATGTTGAGGGAGGCAGATGTTGAGTAAATGCTGTTTTGTAAATTTTTAATTAGGATTTTTAAAAATTGAAATACCTTTTTTTGATTTTTGTTTAGCTCTAAATGTTTTGTTTTATATTATTTTCCCTATTTTAGTTGCACCAAAGATTTCTGCATAAACTACTTCAAGATTTGCTTATCTGAATGAAAAGTTATCTTCCCTGAGACCAGATCCAGACCACCTTTTGATGATTTACTTACCTGACCATGTCGTTCCCTTGAGTTTCTTGTTATTATGATTATAATAAAAGGAGTACAAGCAATCTGGTCATTTTAACCTACTACCAGATGGATTAGATCACTGCGGGATATTGGCTTATTTACCCTACAATGACTCATCACAGTTTAGGAGGAAGAAGACCAGCTTAGAGGTCAGGAGATTTACTTTTTTAGTTTTTGGTTAATTACTTTACTACCTGTCTCTGATATTATAGGTTAATGGTTTCTGGGGGGATTAATGAGATTAAAAACAGAGAGATGCCCAATCCTTATTTATTTTACAATTTTGCCTAGGAGTACCGTTCCCTAATCTTAATAAATTATAGTATAAATACCTCCTTGATGCTAAGGAATATGCCAGGTCTGAGGAGATCAGGTTGAACTGAACAAGGTTCTAGCCCTTCAAGAGCACAGGATTAGTGTTGGATAGGTAAATAACTGCAAACACGATGTGATAAAAGCCACCATAGGAGTATGAATCAAGTATAGACATGTCCAGAGGTGGTTATAAGTAATCTAATATCAGGAATGGTTTCTCTGTAGAGGTGATGCTATTGTTAGATCTTGAAAGATAACCAACTAGTTTGCCAGGTAAAGGGGAAGGTGTTCTAGGAAGAGCAAAGAGACTCAAAGTGCAGCATATGTTTAGGGAACTAGAGTTAATTCAACATAATAGAATGTGCACACTAAGGGACAGTGACAGGAGATGTAGCTGGAAATTTGATAGGAAATAGATTTAGAAGTGCTTTGCCTATTATGCTAAATAGATTGGACTTGATTGAACGTTTCAAATTACAGGAAAAATGGAATCTTATTTGTACAGTGGTGTACTGGCTGAAAGCCCATGTCCCTCAGAGCACATGTCTCTTCCTCCATTACAGAGAAGTAAAGGATATTAGAGGAAATACGGGGAGGGCTGGACTCAAGTTCTGAGTGGGTAAATTTTTAGGTGGATTGACTCGGTGGTTGCCTTCTAAGAAGTAAGTCACATATGGATTAAAGAAGCATGACTAATTTAGATTTGTTGAATTTGAGTTAGGGTGTGTGGAACTAAGGAGAAGTCAAGACTAAAGATATAAAGTGTGGGTCTAACTGTAGGTAATTGAAGGCCCTTCCTAGAAATTGCTGTGTTTAAACACGAGTTATGTGTTAAAATATTTTAGGAATAAGTTTGCCATAAGAATCATGGGATTTAACTCTTAAATTATGTTTTTCCCATTTTTTTGTGTTAGCACAAACTTGGTAAATAGCAAAATTCTATAAAATTATGGAAACTTTCAAAGTCATAATTTAAAAGGAACAGCCTTCTTCATTTTTTTTTGTAAATACTTAGACTATTTTTGCCAAAGATTTTAGTTCTGATGCTTTAGTTTTTCTGACAGCTACTCCAAAGATTCAAGGATAGAGTTTAAATGAAGGATACATTCAAGGGTATCCTTTAGGTAGGAACTAGCTCTGCTCTGATTTTTATTTAGCTATCATTGGAGAACATTCCGAAAAGTGTGTGTATAGATTATGTAACCAGTCACTTAGGGCCCCTGACTCCTTGTTAACCTGGCCCTCTTGAGAGACAGTGAGCTGGGGGTGCACTGGGAACAGCTAGGTCAGATGCAGCCCTGTTGCTTAGCAGTCCCCATGGATCAGTCATAAGGGGTTGTTGCTGAGCAACCAGTGCTCTAGTGGTGCTTCATCCCCCATGGCATTTTGCAGTAGTGGGGGCTCACCCCCACCGGAGAAGTAGTACAGTCTGGCAGGGTGCCAAACATCCCCACAGGCATGAAGGTTCTTAGTAAGTACTTGCCCTTAGAATCAGAGAAGATAACTTATGTTCTCTGAACGTACAAGTGATTTATGGATTATTGATGTAGATTTAATTAAACATGAACTTGGAGCAGAGCAGGTAGTTCTGGCAGCTAGAGTTCTCATTTCAAATACTTTGATTTCAGTTTCTTTCTTCTTGAGGCTTATTTGCAAGGTGAGTTTTCTGGGTCAATGCAAAGTAATTTTTTATGCTGCATGGAATACGTAACTTTCCAATTAGCATTATTAAGCCAGAGCAAACATTTATGTTTGAGAAAACCCGCCAAGCAAATTCTTACTTTGGTCATGTGGGCCTGAATGTCAGAGTATTTGATTTAATATCGATAAAAGAATTTGCCACTAATATTTGAGATATTCTTTGAATTTTCTTTCTGTGTAGAAAGGTCAGAAAATAACAATTCACGAGGACCACGTCTTATTTTATTTTTAATATTTAACACAGCACATAAATTACTCTTTAGGAGAGTTGACAAAAAGTTGAAACTAATTAGCTCTTGTAAGGAAGGCTGAGTTCTGCCAGTGTTGAGCAATGGGTTCTTCTTAAGATCCAGGCACATATTTTAAAGATCAAGACATAACATCATCAGTATCTTGAAGTAATGCACAGTTGCATCAAAGGCTAAAATGTGGAGTAGAGAAATGTGCCTTGTCAGATGTGAGAAATAATGTTGCCAGCTCTTTCCCTCCCACCACTTTTTTATTCAGTACTTCTGGCCTTGGGCTGTAACTGTTTGCCTACTGATTCAAAGGGTAAGGAGGCATGGCTCTCTTCTGTATACAAAAGGGAAGCCTCTTTGTTGGCTTTGAGATCTGTACTCTCTGTAGGATCTCCATTATTAAAAAAATACTTAAAAACTTGAAAATTTCCCTCAAGCCTTGCACCCAGACACCTTACACGCATACATATACACAAATATGTTGAAGATCATTCAATTCAAGTTATTTCTAAGGTATTACCTAAATAGTAATAGAACAATTAAGTTTTTTTCTAAGATATACTTAAAGCTACTTTTAAGAGTGTTTTTTTTACTGTTTCTATCATACATTTCATTGGCAGGAGCAATCCATTTATCTTTCTTGTGTAAGAGTATTAATAAATCTAAAACATATTAAACACAATATGTGCCAGGCATTATTCTTTGTGACAAGAATTCAGTATGTCATTTAAACCTCCTAACAACTCTATGTGGTAAATACTATTATTATAGATATTTTTACTTATAGGGAAGTCTAGACTGTTCCAGAAAGTTTAAGTAACTTGGCCAAGTGTACACAGTAAAGATTTATAATCATTAAGTCTGTCTTCAGAATCCATGTTCTCAAACATGACAATATATTGTAAGTACCAAATTATTTCAGGAGGGCAACTTAATCAAAATCCAAAGCAAACATGTTTGTAAGTTATAATGGTATGATGAAAGAATGCAAGACATTGAATATTACAAAATCATTTAGGTAACAAGTTTTGCTTATTTTATTCTTTGGGCCATAGTCCATAGCAGGAAACCTTTTTGATCAAGCTTCTTTATATCCATCACATCCTATGAACGTGAAACATGAATTCAGGGGGCATATTAGCACTCTTGTTTCTCTCCAGTATAAGATGTGAAGACATATTGTCTTTGATATAAGATATAAAGGAAGAGGAAATCCTTAAAACTTAAAAGAAAACTTAGAGGTAATGAACACGTCTATGAACTGCTTTTGAGTCAATTCTCCAAAAACATTCATATTTCTTAGAGCTTTGAGATATAAAGCAAAATATTAAGTATCAAGGAATGGTCATTTAATCATAAGAGAAAAATCATATAGAGGAGAAAATATATATAAAATCCAGGTCAAAAGTCCAAGAATATTGTGAGGCACCATGATGTGTAGTGGATTAATTGTCGGCTTTAGAGTTGAACAGAGCTGAATTTGAATCCCAGCTCTGGGACTTATTAGCTGTGTGATCTTAGGGATGCATCTCACTATCTTTAAGCTTTGCAAAAGGTCCACTCTGTGACAGACTAATTGCAATGATTAAGTGGACTAAAATGCAAGGTGTCTACTAAGGTTCATGATACAGAACAGGTGTTTATTAAATGTCAAAATCCCTTTATCTCCTTTTCCTCCTGACAGTAGCAAAGTAAAAAGAGGTTTATCCTGGGGACTTGAAGTGTGAAAGGAGTTTCACAGTGTAATTAATGGGTTAAAGTTTGTCAACATTTTTAAGACTTTGAGTCAACTTTACCAAACTACTATGTAAAAGCAGTTGCACAATGCAGATGTTACCTTTTTAAGAAAACCTGATTTTACCTTGCCTATTAAAAATGTTTATGGTTTTGACTTGAATCTAAGACAATCAGATGAGATGTTTAACTACTTGTATAAACTGATACCTGAAAGATGAATATATCTCTAATTCTTAGTCATTTTTATCAGTTCCTTTTTATTCATTCTTCACCTGCTGAGGCTTTTAGTACTTGAATAAAAAATTTCAGATAAATTGGATTTTGGTCATTTCTGTATATTTTTAAATCAACTAGTCTAGTTCTAACCCTTCTTTCCACAAAAGTGGGTCTGTGTTTCCTCCATTGTATCTACCACATGGTGGATAAAAAGATTTGCCCATGTATGTATAAAGCAGGTTATTTGAAATTTTATGTAAATTAAAAAGCTATGGGGCCTGGCTTGGTGGCTCACGCCTTTAATCCCAGGACTTTGGTAAATCAAGTCAGGAGAATCGATTGAACCTCAGAGGCGGAGGTTGCAGTGAGCTGAGATTGCCTCACTGCACTCCAGCCTGGGCAACAGAAAGACTGTCTCCAAAAATAATAATAATAATAATAATTAATTAATTAACTTTTTAAAAAAAGCTATGAAAATGTAGCAATTGCCAAGGTTAGTTTAAAAACTGTCACAGTTGTAGAAATCAAGCATATATAATAGGGAAAGAAATGGACTACAGATTAGATTGGCCAGCTTCAGTGGCTCATACCTGTAATCCCAGCGCTTTGGGAGGCCTAGGCAGGTGCTTAGCTTGAGCCCAGGAGTTTGAGACCAGCCTGGGCAACATGGACAAATTCCATCTCTACAAAAAATACAACAATTAGTCAGGTGTTGTGGCATGGACCTGAAATTCCAGCTACTCAGGAGGCTGAGATGGGAGGATCACTTGAGCCCAGAATGTCAAGCCTGCAGTGAGCCAGGATTGCATCACTGCACTTCAGCCTGGGTGACAGAGAGAGATCCAATTTCAAAATATAGATAGATAGATAGATAGATAGATAGATAGATAGATAGATAGATATAGATAGATAGATTAGAAGTCAATGAAATGAAAAATTAATAGTAGGTAAATAAGTTGAATACAATAATGCTAATTTTGTTGTGAACACTTACTAATCAATATACTTTAGTGGTTCATATTTTCACAACTGTATAAATTCATCCTTTTTGAACTTTATGGAGCAAAAGTGAGTGTAAAACACATTTGCAAATATTCTTTAAAGTTATTATTTACCTTTTGCTAATACGAGTAAAGATTTATGAATTTCCATTCAATGATCACTTATTGAATACCTACAGTATATTGTCCTAAGTCCTGCAGATAGTTGAATAAAACATTGCCATTCAAGATGTTCACACGCTCTAGGGAAGACTATCAAACACAGCTGTAACAGAAAGCATCAGAGAGTCATAAGAAGAATGATTTTGGGGCAGAGATTATGATTAATAACAATCTGGAACAATTCCTAAAGCTTCACAGAAGAGGGAGCATTTGAGTTGGGCCATTAAGGATGGCCCACAGCCTTCCAGGAAGAGCAAAAGGAAATGTGCATTCTGGACAGATGAAGCAGAATGTTTTTTGTGTGTTCTATTTGTATTAATCTTTTGCTATTTATTGCTAGCCCTATGTGGCCGAGGGATCCAAACAACCACATTTTATCACCACTTGTACAAGTTCTCATACAAAGGAAGCACTCAGTAAATATTGTTTTTTAATATATGAATGAATGAATGAATGAACACACAGATCCTTCTTAATATGAGGTAATAACTTTCAAATAAAAATTATACCACATTGAGAGTTGTTTTTCTTTACCTGATAACAGCTATGCAATTCAAAGGACAATTTAAATTTTCTAAACTCTGAGTAACAATCATCTCGGCCGGGCGCGGTGGCTCACGCCTGTAATCCCAGCACTTTCGGAGGCCAAGGTGGGTGGATCACGAGGTCAGGAGATTGAGACCATCCTGGTTAACACGGTGAAACCCCGTCTCTACTAAAAATACAAAAAAAAAAAAAAAAAATTAGCTGGGCGTGCTGGCGGGCGCCTGTAGTCCCAGCTACTCAGGAGACTGAGGCAGGAAAACGGCGTGAACCCGGGAGGCGGAGCTTGCAGTGAGCCGAGATTGTGCCTACTGCACTCCAGCCTGGGCGACAGAGTTAGACTCCGTCTCAAAAAAAAAAAAAAGAAAAAAAAAATCATCTCACCAAATTTTAACTCCTGTGGATTTTAGTCCTAGCACTCTGCTCTTCTCTTTCTATAATTAATTCCTACACTTTTGTTGGCTTGTTTAAATGCATGAGTTCGAATGTATCACTTCATAAGTTACTCCCTGATTTACTCCCCTGGATTTGATCAATTGATTGTATTTACTGTTAATATTGTTTCCCATTTGCCTATTGGATAAGCTCTTCTTGGTTGAATCACACTCACAGAATACCTGAATGTCTTAATTTGAACTCATCATGTTCCTTCCAACTTTTCTTGCCAATTCTTCCTTTTCTGGATAATTCCTGGGGTATATCTGACTCTTTTTTCTCCCTACCCAAATCAACAATCAACCCTGGCATGAATTCTTTTGACATCTTTCACATTTGTCAGCTTTTAGTCACAAACTAAAACACTTGGCTTATTACCCCAAATGACCTTCATTCATTTTTCTTCAGTCTTACAGACAGTTAATTGTTCTACATCCTTTCTTGACGTAACATAGACACTTTCATGGTCATCCCTCATTTACTGATAAATAAAACTTCTTTTTATAAAATATCATTAATTTATTTCTGATTAGAAAAGAACATGATTTAATTTATAAAATATATAAAATAAGGAAAATAAATAAGTAAACTCATACAAGATTTTAACTGTATATCATCTTACAGAAAACATTCATATTTTGTTATGTATGGGATTAACATATATACTTTTAAAAAACAAAATTGTGATTCTATTGTATAGCGAGTGTATCCAGTTCTTTTTTTTTTTGAGACAGAGTTTTGCTCTTGCCCAGGCTGGAGTGCAATGGCTCAATCTTGGCTCACCGCAACCTCCACCTCCCAGGTTCAAGCGATTCTCCTGCCTCAGCCTTCCCAAGTAGCTGGGATTACAGGCATGCACCACCAAGTCCGGCTAATTTTGTATTTTTAGTAGAGATGGAGTTTCTCCATGTGGGTCAGGCTGGTCTCAAACTCCCAACCTCAGGCGATCCACCTACCTCGGCCTCCCAAAGTGCTGGGATTACAGGTGTGAGCCACCGCGCCCGGCCTCCAGTTCTTTCATTTAACATTTATGAAACATTTGCCATGTCTTATGATTACATATTCTTTAAGACTTGCTGAGTTGAATAGCATTACTTTAAGAGTAATACAGAGCAAAGTCTGAATCTCTCCAGTGGGCTTCTTAGCTATGTGATCTTGGGTAAGTTACTGAATATTTTTGAGCTTCAGTTTTGTCATTTGCAAAATTGAGATCTTAATAGTTGTAATGAAGATTTAATGACATAGTGGATACAAAGTATGCTCTGTGCATTAATAGCTAGTATAAATGTTAGCTATAATTTCTGGTTTCTTATATCTAGATACTATTTCTTCCTATGGCTACATCATACTTTATTGGACTGCACCCCCAGTTAGACTTATTGCCTACTAATTCAATCTTAAGCCTTTTGCCTGGCTTTCAGGATTCCTTATAACCTAGCCTGACCTGACTCACAACATTTTTCACAATTTAAATTCTCTCCTCTCTGTAACCAATTTCTTTCCAGTTGCATGTGTTCAGTACGCTGACTTTCACCTTATCTCCCTTACTAGAGGTTACCTAGTGTTGTTTGTGTATACAGGAAACATTCCTGGGTAGAGGGGAAAGCTGATTCCATGGGGAGCTCAGCAGCTGGGATGTGCCCTCAGAATCCGTCCAAATGAGGGCTCAGTGCAGGTTCTTTATGCCCTGCAGTAACTCGTAATTGGAAGGTTTCAGTTGAGGGCCATCAACCACCAATAATCAGCTGGGGAAATGAATGGTTCAGTCCTGAAGGGGGCAGCTGGTGGCACACCACAATGTCCATTACAACTGCTTCATAATACTCTCTGTCTTTCATTGTACTTGAATAAGGCTTTTCTCAGCTGTGTTACCCAGATAGAGCTATATGCTAGATGTCAAGGCTGAAATATTGAGTGGTGATAGATAATGCAATATGTATTGCATTAACAGGAAAAGTACTACAGGCGCCAACTGAAAGAGCTAATGATGACCCAATCTGGAACAATTTGCAGAGCATAATAAAGTACTATTGGATTATAATCCAAAGTATAAAATATAATATCTACCATGAGTTCATATCATTATGAATAAATAATTGAATACATAAATAAATGAGAAGAAGAGATAAATCTCTTGTGCAGAAAAATTCCAAATAATTTAAGTAGATACAACATCCTCAAGGAGGTAGAAAATAACTCCTTTCTTCTTAATTGTGGGCTACACATAGTGACTTCTTCCCCAAAAATACAGAGGAAAGCAGCAGGAGACAGACTAACTTTTCAGTGGAGAAACCTGACAAACACTATCTCATCAAGGTCAACATCAGTAGTGATGCCATACTGATATTATAGACCCTTGATATGATGTGATGAAAATGGCACTTTTCCTCTGTGGTCTTCCTCCCAAAATCTCATAGCCACAGTCTAATCATGAGAAAAACACCAGGCAAATCCCAATTGAAAGGCATTCTACAAAATATCTGTCAAACTATTAAGGTCATTAAAAACAAGGAAAGTCTAAGAAAATGTCACAGTAAAGAGGAAACATTATGACTACATGTAATGCGGTATCCTAAATGACACTCTGAAATACCATAAGGGCATCAGATAAAAACTAAAGAGATGTGAAGTATGGGATTTACTTGACAATAGCATATCAATGTTAGTTCATTAATTGTAATAAATGTACCATACTAATGTAAAATACAAATAATAGGGGAAACTGGGTATGGAACAGTATAAGAACTTTCTGTACTATCTTCAGATTTTTTTTTGTAAATCAAAACTATTGTAAAAAATATGTTAAAAAGAAATATTATCATAGGACCTAGCAATTCCACTTCTGTGTATATATCCAGAAGATTTGAAAGCAGGGTGTTGAGGGGATATTTGTACAGTCATGTTCATAGTAGCATTATTTATAATATTCAAAAGGTGAAAGTAACTCAAGTGTCCATTGATGGATGAATACATAAACAAAATACGATATATACATCAGAGTATTTTTATTTAAGGCTTTATTCAGCCTAAAAAAGGGAAGAAATTCTGGCACTTGCTGCCACATAGATAAACTTTGAGAACATTATGCTAAGTGAAATGAGCTAGTCACAAAAAGACAAATACTATATGATTCCACTTATAAAACTAGATAGTAAAATTTATAGAAACAGTAAGATGATGGTTGTCGGGGTTTTGAAAAGAGAAATGGAGGTGGTAGTTTAATGGGTATGAAGTTTCAGTTTTGCAAGACAAAAAAGTTGTGGAGATTGGTTGTATAACAATATGAATATAATGAAGAATACTGAACTATATGCTTAAAAATGATTATGATACATTTTATATGATTTAACTATAATTTTTAAAAAGCACTATTAAAATTACCATTTTCAATCCATTAACCTGATAAAATCGGTACTGCACAGATATGCTATATCTGTTTCTTTTCAGTTTATGATCCTCAGTATACTGTTTGGCTAATCACCCAGTGATCTAAAACAGTAAAGAGGTTAAGTAGGATAATCAGTATCATCCAAAAATATTTGCAATGAATGCTCATCCAAAAGCCCATATAAAAGTTACCTGGAAACCAGCAGATGGGATGCTCATGAGAACTCAGGGGTTGAAGGAGAAGAAAGCATGGATTAGCAGCATTTTTTGTCATTTTTATGTCTAAAATAAAGACTTCCTTGAGCTAAGGCCACAGTGCTAATTATATATTAAGGAATATTTGGTTGATATCTTTTATTTCCTCTTTGGAAACAGAACAAACAAACATCCTATTGCACACACTCTCCATTTCTTTCATTTAAAACTCTACAACACAATGACAGAGAATAGGGACATATTTTCTACTAGTGTCCAGTAATGTCTGGAGATATTAGCAGAGTTTGAAAAAGATGGCATTAATATCTGTGCCACATATGGCAGTTGAGTTATTTTAATTAAATGGCAGGTTCAGCCAATTGAGATTTGTCACTGTTTTGAGCTCCCTTTCCTTTTTCTCACTTTTTTAGATTCAGAGTGTCTTTGACATCCAAATATATTACAGTATAATTCCTTTGGTGCTCTTTTTTTTGGGAAGCCAAAACAAACTCTTTAGAACATCACATTTCCAAAAGAAAGCTGTAAGACTTAAGAGTGTGATCACAGATACCTCTTGGGTCTCAATCTGAATTTAGTGTTAAACAAAGGAAGCAAGTTTATACTTTTGCAGATCTTCAGGGAGCGTAATAACCGTATATTTGGAATTTCATTGTATGTGATCTTCTTTAAATCTCAGAACAACCTGGAGAGACAGGCAGGATTAATATTATTATGCCATTTGATGAACAAAGGTCTGTCATTCACCTCCAGGAAAGGACATGACTCCTCAAAATCACCAGCTGATAAATAGATGAGTTGAAACTAGAACTGAGTTCAGTGCTTCTGCCTTTATGTTGCAATGCCTTTAGGACATTCTTTTACTGGTGCATTTGCAAGCTATGTGAGAAGCAAAGGAGAGAGTAATCAAACTATTTGAAAACTAACTTAGAGTGGCTAACATAATGATGTTGACATTTGGGGAAAAAGATACTTTATTTGAGAATCATAGTGAAATATCTCCACCACGTATAGTTCTTGGGTTTTATACAAATTGGAAGTTCAGTTACTGTCCCAATGTGAAAGGTGTGTGGAGGATGGATTCGAAGGGCAATGACTCAGGCAGGGATACTGGTGAGAAATGTCATAACCCCTGGAAGAATGGGTGGAATGGAAGAAGCTATGGCTGGGGAGAGTTGAGCTAGATTTGCCCATGCAAATGGAATTGGAATGAAGAGTGAATTGAAGAACAATTAGAGCCTGGAATAGATAGAATTTGATGGTTTATTACAAAGGAATAGGGAAGAGAAGACAGCAGACAGCGTTGATCCTTGAATGCATAATATAAAACTAGACTCTTCCCTGCTCTGAATAACCCTAGTATACAAGCAGAGGAATGTTGACATTACTGGCCTCACATCTAGAAAAAGAAACAGATGATCTTCATAAAATGAAAGAAACATGGCTCATTCATTTTTAACATCTAAGCATTTACTATGTGTCTGCTCAAATATGTAGACTGCCTGAGTGAAAGGGCGTCTGGTTAACCCAGTGATCAGTTGTGACCACCTCTACAGAAGTATATACATAAATGAAAATAACTAGGTTGTTTTCCAGCTATTTAAAGCTAATAACTAGTTTTTAAATGAGGACTTTTTTACATATAAATACCTAAAAGAATATGATCTGCAAAAAATATGCAAGTTGATTGGCTACCTATTCATAGCAGAATGTTAGATTACCTCTAGATGGTGAGGCATTATGCGTAGACTGGATTTTACTGGATTCATTTCTCTCCAAAAATTCCAATCACTAGATCTTGTGATTGAGGAAAACAATGTCCTTGCTCCTTGGTATTTAAATTCAAAGATGAACGGTTGCAGGGATATATTGCTTTTTAAAGCACACATTTGAGAAAGGCTGTCATTCACCTAGTGAATCTATTTTCAATGGAAATTTGAAAATCTAAAAAAAATCTTGCTTTCTTGTTGATTTTACTATTTAGTAAGAATGTCTCTGACTGTTCATGTTACACAGTTTTAGAGCAAAACATGAGAAAGACTGCTCAGAATACAATTGATGTGTTTGAATGGTGAACAAAATAATGCAAAGAAATACATTCCTTATTTATCTGGGTGTATGGAGCTGCTTACTCAAGAAAATTTGTCCTGCTCTTGCTATCAGAGAAACTGAACAAAACAATTTGGGAAAAGGAATAAAAAAGACAATGAATGTTGTTTTAACAACATGTGACATTTGGTCACTAAGTTAGACTTTTTTGTCTAAGGAACAACTTGTTCTTTTTTGCAAGAGACAAGCAACTAGAGATGTTTATCTTAATAAATCTTTTCCTGCCTTTGTTTCCTTCAGGAGTCATGCTATACTGAAAAGACACTTGATCAAGAGAACTCTGGGAGAAGCAGAAAACCCTGTGCCAGGGACAGGAAAGATAGGAGTAAGTATATTTTTGTTCCATTGATCTTGGAACATATGGAATAATATATTGAAGATGTTCCTAAAAATATATTTGTTGCTATAAAGCCAGATGACAGCAAAGAAAATGTAAGGTGGGATATCTTCATTTTAGAACACAATGTAGTTTAATATAAGATTGATAGAATATACTGTTAATTTCTAATTAATAGCAAACAATACATACTGGGACCTTGAGATACACATTTTCAACTCGTATCTGCCAGGGATAAGTGAGCTTGGTTTGATATTTCCACTATTAGCTGTGCCTACTTAAATGGTTCTTGTAGAGGCAGCTAGCCCATCAGAATAGTATTTTGAAATTTATAGCCTTTAAAATAGAAGAGAAATTCATACTGCCTATCAGGTCTTATAAACTGACTGCTTTTCTTATTACTACTCTCCTCAGAGACCATAGTAATAGAATTATAATCAATACCTACAATTAAATATTCTTGATGACACTAATAGGTGAACATAAACCTCAAGTTAATACTTGTTTGAGAGACAGGTTTTTGTGTGCTGGTATCTCACAGATATCTGTCCTATCTATCTATCTATCTATCTATCTATCTATCTATCTATCTATCTATCTATCTATGACAGATATCTGTATATATTCGTACTTGCCTACACAGTAGTGCATCCTTTAAAAATTGAGGCCACATTCATATTGCAGTCTTATTAGTATTTCATAAAAATATTAACAGTTTGTAACAAGGAACAGAAAACCAAACACCGCATGTTCTCACTCATAAGTAGGGGTTGAACAATGAGAACACACGGACCCAGGGAGGGGAACATCACACACCGGGGCCTGTCAGGGGGTGTGGGGCAAGGGGAGGGATAACATTAGGAGAAATACCTAATGTAGATGACGGGTTGATGTGTGCAGCAAACCACCATGGCACGTGTATGCCTATGCAACAAACCTGCACATTCTGCACATGTATCCCAGAACTTAAAGTATAATAAAAAGAAATAATAAATAAATAAATAAATGTTATCAGCTTGGTAAAACTTGTATTTGAGGGCACCTGGACCCCTTAGTGCTACATTCTCCTACCCAGAGTGAGAACCTTGCTTCTCCACTGCAGCTTAGATGACAGAGCAAGAGAACCCAAGGTCAGCTGCAGCCTGAGGGAAGGCTCCAAAGTTCTTCTCCCCCTCTTAGATTCCTATTAGAACACAACTCCAGGGAAGCAGGAAGGAGTGGAAGACATTACATTTGGTTTAGGCTCATTGCCTGGTCTTCTTAAAACCAGTGTACAACTTTCCTATTAACCCTCTGTGATTTCGTTTAACATTGGCAATAGGTTCATTCCCATGGCTCATCAGAGCATTTTTACTTTGATGTGAAAATTTAAATTTATGTCAACATGTCTAAAAATAAAAAAATACAAAAAAATTAGCTGGGCGTGGTGGCGGGCGCCTATAGTCCCAGCTACTCGGGAGGCTGAGGAAGGAAAATGGCATGAACCCGGGAGGCGGAGCTTGCAGTGAGCCAAGATCACACCACTGCACTCCAGCCTGGGTGACAGAGAGAGACTCCATCTCAAAGAAAAAAAAAAAAAAAGAATAGCATGTCTTAATTGAAATCTACTTTTATTAGAAAATAATTTCACACAAATAATTTTACCCAAACCATTTATATTTCTACATAAACCACTGGAACCTCCATACTAGAACAAAATAAGTAGAATTATAAATACGAATTAATTTTGTACTTAAGGAAAATTAAAACTAACATATAAAATAATTTATTGGGTCTATATTGTGGGCTGAGTATACAGTGATTTATAAGCATAATCTTCTTTAATTGTCACAGTAACTCTATGAGGAAGGTAAGGAAGGCATGGTTATTTCCTGTGATACAAGCATACCTTGCCAAATGCACACATTTAGCAAGTGGGTGGTGAGTTAGGACTTGAGCCTAATTTTGTCGGAAGCATAAGCCTATGTCCTTGACCAGCTTGAATAGAAATGTTTGATGGGAGCTAAAACACTACATTTAAGTGACTATAGTATCTTATTTTCATCAGCTATTTATAATCAATTACTAGAAATATACACTCTTAAGGAACAAATTATCCCTATACTCTATGAATTCTTTGAAAGAGAAAACATTTTTCTGATTTATTTAATAAGAAGCACAATATCAAAAAAGTAAAAAAAAAAAAAAAACTAAAAGAAGTATCACAAAAAAGAAAATCATAAAAATTCATTGAAATACTAGCTAAATAATGTAGATATCAATAAAATAGAATAATACAACACATGGTGTTTATTCTAGGAATGTTAAAGTGGTTTAGTATCAGGAAACTTATTAAAGTGATTTCATAGTCTTAGACTGAAGAATAAAACCCCTATTTTAACTTCCAAATAGATTTCAAATGAGATTTGATAAAATGCAACTATATTTCTTTTAAGAAAGCACACATACATGTAGCATAGTAATTTAGGAATAGAGAGATGTCATTAAAATATAAAACTTCTGCTTTCTGATTTCAAGAAAGCAGAAAAACCCTAGTGGCTTACTACATGACCAATTTCATCACTTATAATTAATGTCATTTAACAAATTTTAACCAACGCAATAAACGTTTTAAAAGACCAATATTTTCTGCATTTTTCTTATATATGCTAGTAACTGTTCTAAATGCTTTGCAAATATTAAATCATTTAATCCTCACAACAACCCTAGGAGATATGGACTACTATCATTCTATTTTACAAATTAGGAAGCTGAGGCCAAGAGATGCTAAGTAACAAGGCCAAGATCATGAAGCTAATAAGTAGCAGAGCTGAATTAAAACTCATGTGGTTTGATCTATGAGTCTTTAATCATAAATACCATGTTATGCTGCCTCTCAAAGGTTATAATTATTAGAAAAAAGGTTATATTTTTGCTAAAAATATATATTTTACTAAAAATCCGAAGAGAATTAACTGAAGAACCATTAGGGTAATGAACTTTGTTAAGTAACTATACAAAAGATAAATGTGTAAAAATCAGTTGATTTTTCTATGACAGCAACAAATAAAAAACATTTAAAAATCTCATCATAACAATTAAATATTATATAGCTATGAATAAACTATTAAAGAAATGTACAAGACTTAAGAAAATAACATCTATTGAGAAACATAAGATAAACAATTGGCTGTTAAGTATGTTATGCAGAAAGAAAAAATAGCAGTAATGAAGGTTTATATTGTATTCTTGGATAAGAATAATAGATGTTGTACACGTTAGCTTCCTCAAATTAATTTATAAAGTTAGTACAATTTCATTTAAAATCCAAAAAAGGATTTGGGAGAGATCTTGGCAAAATGATTATTAAAATTCATTTGGAAGTATGGACAGTCTGGAAAAGGCACATTTTTGAAAAAAGAAGAAAGTTGAAACTTGCTATTTCCCCGTATTAAAGCATATTAAAAAGTTACAATTATTAAAATTGTGTGGTATTATTTACTAATATAGAAACTTAGAGAAGCCAAATCAGTTTGAGAATTCCCCAAACAGATCAAAGCACATGTAAAAGTAATGCATAAGAAAGACCACATTTCATGTTGATGGAGAAAGTAATGATTATTCAAAAAGCACAAGAACAATAATTAGTTAATGTTAGGAAAACATGTAAATTTGTATATTTTATTTATACAATATACAAATATTTGTCAGATTGATAAAAGCAGAACAATGACAGAGACATAACTGGAGGAAAATAGATTGGCAAATAATTTCATAATCTTGTCTAACATGACATCAAAGGCAAAAATCATAATTGGAGATCGCTAGACTTGATTGTAGATATATTAAAACTTCTATACATATAAAACAGAGAAGAGACTCAAATAGCATGAACCTAATAAATGTTTGAAAATTGCTTTTTCTTGATTTTTTGAGGGGAAATGGAATTAATGAATCAGTAAGTTCTGACTAACATTCCAATATATTACTGTTTGATGGCTTAGTAAAGCAGAAATTTTTCTGGGATAGTACTAATTTGCTATTTTATCTCCTGAAGGCACACAGCATCACAGAAATTTTTGTGTGAAGAATACATAATATGTCTTAGTTAAAAATAAAGATGAAGGCCAGGTGCGGTGGCTCATGCCTGTAATCCCAACACTTTGGGAGGCCGAGGCAGGTGGATCACGAGGTCAGGAGATTGAGACCATCCTGACTAACACACTGAAACCCTATCTCTACTAAAAATACAAAAAATTAGCTGGGCGTGGTGGCGGGTGCCTGTAGTCCCACATACTTGGGAGGCTGAGGCAGGAGAATGGCCTGAACTCAGGAGATGGAGCTTGCAGTGAGCAGAGATCACGTCACTGCACTCCAGCCTGGGTGACAGAGCAAGACTCCGTCTCAAAAAAAAAAAAATCATAATAATAAATAAATAAATAAATAAATAAAGATGAAGTTCTAGTAAAGACCAGTGATAATATGGAAAGGTGAATTGTTCCACCTAAAAAGATCAATTAAATTTGGCTTAAAGAATCCAAGAGAGTAGAGGATTTCAACAAGACAGTTTTATAATTCTTGCATGTGCCAAGGCATTTTATTTCAGTAGAAATTATTTGCAACCTCCTTGAGTAATCTCTGAATTAAAATAACATGTTAAAATACGTTATTACTAATAAAAATGAAATAATTCAATTTCTGTCTTGAATAATGCAGTAGATAATCACAGAGGAGTGACACAATGATAAAATTTGGAGAGAAATGTTTCATGTTTTATTGAAGTTGATGATACAAGAAAGTTTGTTTGCTTCCTTCCAGAGTACTGCTGCTCCTTCAATGCTGGGGACTCAGAGGAAGTGTGAAAGGAAAATGTATTATAATTAATGACCAATAATTTTTTTAAAGTTTTAATTTAGGTAAAATATTCAAGGTTGTACCAGCCTGTACTATAACAATCAACTAACACTAACAAAATAGCAATTTTCTGTCCCAGGCCATATTAGCATAATTACTAGACTCTGAGGACCAAATATCTCATGGGAAAGAGTAACCAGTGTACCCGTGAACTTTCTAGTCTTTCTGTTCACATCCAGCCCCTATCCATGATTCTGGCCAATGCGTTGACTCCTGTTCACTGCTATTCCTCCAGAGAGCACTCACTCTGCTTCATGTCCTCCCACTAGCAGTCTCTCAGCTGACAGGGAATCTGCTCCCCCACCTGTGTTGCCCTTTTGTTTCAGGGCTCAAATTGCCCCAAGTTCTGCCTTCAGCCATTCATCTCTTGCCTTCTAACCCCGATCATTTTCTCTGTATTGAGTTTAGCACTTCAACTCTTTTTATCCATCCATCTTAAAGAGTTTTTTCCCTTACTTACACAAGGACTGGGACTGTTAAGAAGTGGATTTTTGCCAGGCAGGTCTTGGTCCTGGGGTTTGGTTAATAGCCATCATCATTGTCCTTCCTATAAGAACTTTTAGACATTCATGAAGTTATATCCCTGGCAGATTCATCCTGCTGGCTCAGGAGACGTGCCTAAAAGTGCCTGAAATTAAAAAAAGACTACAGAATAGACCTTAGCTCTGATACCCTTGCTAAATAAACATTGATTTTTAAACATGTATCTTTATTTGTTCATAAATCTACACTTAGTACATATATTCTTTTACCACCACCAGAAAAAAGTCTGGAAGTAGTGAAAAGAACTGTGTAAAATGTTTTCTTCTCTTGACTAATAAAGGCAAAAGAGAAACTTAGCCATTTTGTTTTAAGCACGACTAACCAAATCAAACAAGCATAACCCTAAACTTAAATAATAAATCTTGTTAATGTTCATGCTAGCCAGACTGTCACTTTTTGAAGACTGTCCAAACACTGTAAGCAGTGAATTATCGAGGGGAAAATGGAAAACAAAACAAAATAACCAACAAACAAAGGAGCAGAACACACAGATACCCTTGTCAAGGAGAGTAAAGGGAATATATACAAAGAATGAAGGTGATCATTAACAGATTAGCACTAATTCTTAGTGATCAAAGTCATTGTCAATTAATGTTTGCAGTGTGCCAAACTCATTTTCTCAATTCTTCATTCCATAAGTGTTCTTTGAATGCTTATTCCATTTACCCTGTGCCCTGCACTGTTGTGAGCTGTGGGGATCAGAGCTAAAGACACTGCAATTCTCCAGAGTCTGTGAATCACTAGCATGGAAATTTTGAACTAGAGAAAAATTGACTAGAGGAGTGTGAGGAGACCCAAAAGGTGTTATATCAGGAGAGGCTGATGTTTTCTTTGTGGAGGTCCTAGAGAAGATGCGCTAACTTTCTTCGATTACGTGAGAAATATCATGTCAAAAAATTCTGTGTGATTGAGGAGGGAAAACTAGATTTGAATGGATGGAATTAGAGGAGGAAACATTTTTGCTTAATCAAGGGAAAGGCTTCCTGAAATTATAACAAGCTACCTCTGATAACTGAGTTGATTGGTCATAAGTGGGAGGGTGACGGGTTGGTGTTGGGGGTGGGTAATTAATTCATCTCCAAAGACAAAAGTTCCAGGGTCTGTTGTTGAAACCATTGATGTGGGAAGGGTTCCCCTGAAGACAATACAATAAGGGACTACAAGGCTGCTTTTGAGTTAGATCTACCAGCTTTGTCACTTACTCTTAGGCTTTGACCAAATCTCTCATCTCTGATCCTTAGTGCCTACATCAGAGAAAAGGAGATAGTACGTGTCACAGGGCTGTGGTGAGAAGAGAAAAAAATAATGAGTGTAAATGAACTAATTCAAAATGGTTGCTATATAGTGGACACTCAATAGTTGGTACTCAATTCATGGGAACGAGAATGTCATCTTGGGAAACATTTGGACTCCCTTAAACAACCCAGAAAGTTAAAATGACACCTACTAACGTAAAAAGATCCTCTCTTCTTATTTGGGATTCATAAAAACAAAATGTTTCTAAAATGTACAGTGAGAAATGCTAAACATATACAACATTAGAAAAGCTGCCAAGACAATTGTTCTAATTCATTACCATTTCCTTATTATTTACCTATTCTTAGTTGCTGGAAAGATTTTTTTTAGCTCAATTTCTACTTTGTAGTGTTCTAAGAGACCTGTACTGTCAACTTCAGTTTGTCATATCAAAGGAGATCTTGGACAACATGTTGTGACATGTTCAAAGAGAGCCTGCTCATGCAAGTTGGATGAGTTTGAAAGTTGCTAGGGTTTAATTCTAAGTATCTGTGTTGTAATCAATTCCTATTTTTCAATCATGTTGTTGGTATCAACTGTTGCATAATTTGAACTAGCCAGTAAAAAGTCCAAAAGGACTCAGGTGGTGAACTAGAGCAAGATTATGCCAACATGAGACACATAAAGCAATTAGTGATTGCCGGTAAGAACGTTAACTCAATGAACTGTGGTTCACTTCTCACATGCCTACCAGCTGCAATAATGAATATTTAAATAAATAAATATTTCAATACTCTGGGCTCACTTTTCCAGGCCTATCTTAGGTTAGTTTCACCTTCTCTTTGTTTTCATAGTCTGTGTTCTGTTTTTTTATTCGTGTAATTCATATTATACGAATATGAATTTCAATAATGAGACATTTAAATAATGAAGAGAACAAAGAATAAAATCAATTTCCCACCTCCCAAAATTGACTCATTTTATTTTATAATGTCTGCTTAAAGTCTCCTTTATAAAGAAATAAAATACAACAGTGAAGTCTCCTCTCAGAAGCTCCTGTGAATTAGTATGCATTGTTCCAGTCTATTTTATATTTTCACTCGTGTATTTATACAACCATTCCAATATTTAGTCTTGATTTGTGTTTTTTAACTTACAAAAATAATATCACACTTCTTTTCAAAAGATTGTTTTTGAAATATATGTAGATATATATAGTTCTAGCTCTGTTCTCCCTGTGAAATTTGTATTTCACTTGGTAAATGAAACACTTCATTTGCTATTCACATCTAGTGGCCTTCCCTACTCCTAAATTGGGCCCATGGATAGCAGAACGTTATTGCTAGAAAAGTTGGAATAAAACATCATTCTAATTTATGGCTTTATATATTACCAGTGCTGGGAACTTTTGAAAATGGCAAAAGCTAAACTGGATGGGAAGTCAGGAAAATATGAATAAACTAGAATTTTCCCAGGCAAACCACAATGAAGGATCAGACTGCATATGAAGAAAACAAAGCTCCGAGAGGTGATGTGACTTTCTGGTGTTAAAGCCAAATAATCAGGAGGCCATTCATCTAGGGTTGTTTCTGTTTCCAGAACCCTTATACAAGCCACGCCAAAAGTTAACTTAGAGGCATTCCTTGTTACTGCTTATTATTATTATTATTATTTTTTTTTTTTGAGATGGAGTCTTACTCTGTCACCCAGGCCAGAGTGCAACCACATGATCTCCGCTCACTGCAACCTCTGCCTCCTGGGTTCAAGTGATTCTCCTGCCTCAGCCTCCCGAGTAGCTGGGACTGCAGGCACATGCCATCATACCTGGCTCATTTTTTATTTTTAGTAGAGACCGGGTTTCACCATATTGGCCAGGCTGGTCTCAAACTGCAGACCTCAGATGATCCGCCCAACTCGGCCTCCCAAAGTACTGGGATTGCAGGCGTGAGCCACAGCTCCCGGCTGTTACTGATTAATTTTGAATTGAGCTTCAGCCAATCACAGACACCCAGCTAGCTGATTGGTTATATAACAAGAGACCTCCCATTGAACTGTACGGAAATGCATAGCTATAGTTAATCAAGTATTTTTTTTTACTTTGTTTCCATGTTCAGACTATAAAAGCCCACTGCTTAGGCTGCTAGCCAAAGAGCTAGCAGAGCTCTTTGAACCTCTTTCAGTTTTGATTATTCATTCTTTGCTTAAATAAACTCTTAAATTTATTTTGTCTAAAGTTGTTCTTTTAACACTGGGTTACATAGCTAGTTAATGACAGTGCCTGAAATATCCAGCCCAAATCTCAAAATCAAAATATTGCATGGGGCAAGAGATAGAAAGCTTTTCTAGTTCATTGTTCTGTTTGTTATTCTGCTGCTTATGTTTAAAAAACACCCAGAGAGCTAAGATAAGGCATTCTTAGAGACACCTTGTTAGAAAAATGAAGTCTGATACCTTGCTTTCACAATGGCTGGTAAGAGTATAGTTTTAATCTATCATTGTGTCCTTACGCTTGCTATCTCACATGCCAGGTAAAGCTGTTTGCTCCCTCTTCTCACTCTATCCCATTTGTCCCTCTAGGTAGGAGAATGTGGTCTGGAAAATGAGGTGTCACTGGTGATCAGACATCATCACTTTTCTAGTGACTGTCAGCTTAGTTTTGTCCTACAGTTGTCTTGATTTCCGGCTAGTTAATGAGTGTGACATATCTTTAAGGTCTGGGTGTGCCAATGTACTGGAGACAGAAAATTGACTCACTAATTAAACCATAGCCTGAAACTTGCATGTTCAATACAGGCCTGCAATTTCCTTTACCTAGGCTTGGTCTCAGGTATTCTTCATAGTGAAGGTGATATTACTATTGTATCACTATGATTCATGGTGTTAGGACACCAAATTCCTCATTACATCTTTATTTTAAACTTCTAAACTAGTATAGCTCCTAGAATTAAAAGGATTGCAGATTTTTAATTTTTTTAAAAAAGAGGCAGTATTTAGGTGTACCTTGTAGGGAAGAGAACAAGCATAAGGAAAAGTGAATAAATTAAAGCTATACTGTTACCAGCCATTTTGAAGACAAGGTAAAGCTTTTTCATTTTTCTAATGAAGCAGCTCTAAGAATCCATTATCTTAGTTCCCTACATGTTTTCTAAACATAAGAAGCAGCATAACAAACAGAACAAAGGAGTAGAAAGCTTTCTATTTCTTACCCCATTCAATTGTTTGATTTTGAGATTTGAGCTAGGTATTTCAAGGACTGCCATTAACCAGCTATGTAACCTGGTGTTAACTATTAAGTTTTACTCACTTCAAATTTGATTTTGTTTCTCCAAAACGTTTTGCACATTTATAAGATAAATAAAAATCAGCATTTTTAGAAGGCAGCTATGATCACCACTCTACCACCAATGTCACTGAAATCAGTATTCTTGATTACCTGCTGGAAATAAAAATGTAATTGCTAAAATACTCAGTATAAGTTAAGTGATACATTACAAGTAAAGATCTATCATGTGTTAAGTTTCAAGTTTCACTTAATGTTCTTAATAAAATAATGGTAATTTGAATTCTCTACAAATATGTTCAGCCTGTAGTATTCTAATTTACAGATGCTTGAGAACACCTAATATTTTTGATTAACTTAATGTCAAACTATTATCCTACCTTGTAAATAGCATAGAAATTTTAACTATAGTCTTTAAAAATCAAATTTCATTGGTAGGGAAGTGTAAATGTATGGTTTTTTTAAAAACACAACATTAAAAGGTTGAGGTTATAACTTTCCTAAAGATGAAATCACTATTTAAAAGCTGCACATACACTGATTATTATTGTTTGTTTGTCTTAGAAGATGTATCTTTAAATTGCTGGAAGACATCATGAATATTTTCATTGCTAATTATTGGTAAAGTCTTTAGAATATGTCAGTTCTGTTTGTGTGGGTATGGTTGCTGTAGTGAGGCTTAAAAAAAAACAGTGCTTCATGTCAGTGAAAGCTCTTCTTTGGTTTAATCTGGGTTGTGGTTATATTGTTTTTTCATATCGTGTGAGCTGATTGCAAGGGGTTAACCCAAAATGAGCCACTTCACTTAAAATTATTCTATATGTTAGTTTGTGAATTCTGTTGTTGGTATTTAAACGTACATCATAGTTTAATCATATCACATAAAGTTGTGATTTCAGGAATACTTTATATTTCTTTTGCTGTTTTTGCTTGTGACAATTGACTAGTCCACCACATAGAATTTCTTAGTCTTTCTAACACTAGGTGAACATTTGAACTGACCAGATGATTTTATGGAAACAGCATGAGACAATGGAAGTCAAATCTCTGTTCTGTACCTTGCTTTGCCCCTTTCTGGCTATAGGAGCCTCAGAAGTCATTCAGAGATGCAGCAAAGTGCAGGGGATCAAACCATTGATCTCTGAATTTGAGTCTTACTTTTGTCATTTATTATTAGCTGTGTGACAGCTGGTAAATTAACTTAATCTCTCTGTCTCTGCATTTTCATTTGTAAATGGTATTAATATTAGTGCCTCTCCCCCAGGGTTCTTAAGAAGATTAAAGTAGTTGATATTTGTAAAGTACTTAGAATATTGCCTGTACAGCTAATTATTTAATAACATTTTAATGTGATGTGACCTCATTAGATCTGATGTCTACAAACAGTACTTTGAGTTTGAGAATTGTTATCATTTTAAGTGTTTCTTGCCTTTGTTTTCAATACATCTTGAAATTATTAAACTTAGACTGGTGAAAACATTGTTTCTATGTGGAGTATTAATGATTATACAGCTAACACTGATGATTTCTTTGTCATTTGTTTTAAATCAAGGCACATTTGCAGAAATAAAGGACTGCTTTAAAAACTAGCAAAATATTCATATATCTTAGGGTTGTATGGACTGTGACAACTCCTGTAACTGGGTTTGGAACTTGTTTCTGCATTAGGTACACATTTTGTTTACCTCCTAAAGGGTTAATGTCATTTATTTTATTTTTCAATTTTTGTCTTTATAACTGTGCTATTAGATGGCAGACTGTTTGGAAAGCTGAATTTGATTATTGCTTTTCAGTTCTTTATTGCCAGTGAAAATATTCTGCTGTTTATCACTTTTCTTTAGTACAGGTTGGTACATGACTTCTATCTTTTAGGGTTATCATACACACATAACTCTTTCTTAAATAATCCACAATCTGTTTTAATTATTCTTGAAACCTGTTAAGTTGGAATATTTTATAGGACAAAGAGTAGTGTAACTTGTCAGTATAAGAGTTGGTGGTAGAGGATGGGGTTAATTTGTTTTTTAATGACAGGGCATTGTCTCCAGTGTGAAAGAGGCCATTGGAATTGGAACTTGTTTCCGCTGATGGGAGAAAGTCCAACCGAGCTAGTAGGCTGATTATCTGGAGAGAATAATGATGTCAACAGGAGGTTGTCCTGGCAGATAGGGGGTCGGAGTCCACTAGGACCAGCAAGGTGCAGCAGATGGTGTCCCAGCAGGTGGGTGGGTTGTGGTGACACAGAGTCTGGAAGCAGACAATATCCAGGCAGATAAACAGATAGATATGTTCACAGATTGTGGGTCCCAAGGATTGGGGCTGAGGCTGGGGCCTGAAATACAGGCCCTGGGAAACCTGGATAGACTAGCACAGAGGCCGATCTTGGAGGGAGTAGTGAACTACATAGGGCATTAAAGCAGAGACTCTGTTAGGTGGGGCCACGGGTTAAAGGGTACTTGTGACATCCTCAGGTTTGGGGGTTATGTGGATTGGAAGGATACTGGAGCTGGGAGCCAGGAAGGTCTTTAAAGATGCTGACTTCCATATTCCTTAGTGCAGACTCATGTGACGGTCACCTTTTGAAAACTGAAAAACTCAAGTGTGTTAATTACAAAATTGTGCTTTACTTTATTACTGATGAGGAGATTAAAAGACAACTTTGATACAATCAGCCTTGCCTTTTTTTTTTGCAAAGGTTGTAGTAACCTTCAGATCAGACTTAACTTCCTGCAGTTGAAACTGCTCACATGGGGCCTAGGCGAAGTGAAGCATGCAATATGGAGGTGTTATTATTCCTTATTCTGCTTAGATTTATCCTTAGGAAGAGGTTATCTATCTAAGAAGAAAGTATAAAATGAAAGAATTAGGAAGTAGGTCTTTGTTTTTGACTGAAGCTTGCTTGTAATAGAAGAGAAAATTATGTGGAAGTTGCTGAAATTAATTTCCTTACAATAATATGAGTGTTAACTGGCTTTTTCCCTGACAGTCATTATTTGGGGGAATATCAGCCCCAGTTACATTATTTGGGAATGCCCTACATCAAACCAGGGCCTTCACTTCTAAGGACTAAGAAAAAAATTGAACATTGACTCTTTTGCTTGAGTCTTAGCATTTAACAGCCTTCTATTATTGATCTTAGACTTTATGTGTACCTATATATTTGAAATCAAAGAAAAATGAAACCCTCAAAACAAAATCCAAGCATTCTCATGCTTTACATTTTGAAATTAAATCTCTAGTTGATGTTCACTTTTAAAAAATCTAAGTTACTATGAAGTTTCAAAGTGCTATCATTGTTTTTCCAAGTACTACTTTGGATAGAGGAAAAAATCCGTGTTTCTTTTTATTAGATTCTTTACAATGGTGAACCTTGTCTAGAGAAACAATGCATTCATTTATTAAATAGAAGTTAATTTATGTAATTAAAATAAAATAAATTTTTCTGTCATAAAATATAGCTTCAAATTATCACCTCTGCGACTTTGGGGCAAGTAGTTTATTATACTGGGTTTTAGTTTCGTATCTCAATTTACACCTTCTTCATAGAAATACTGTATTTCTAGTACACCCTTGGGAATCATGATGGATGACAAAGCTTTCCTTTTTTAATGGAATTTTTCTTACTGGAAGTCATTTTAATATTTTCCACTTTTACATGCCCTCACAATCTATATGCAATTGTATCAGTCAGGCTTCCACCAGAGAAACAGATGAAAAATAGAGAAACAGAACCAGTAGGAGATATACATTAAGAAACTTATTGTGAGGAATGGGCTTAAGGAATCCACACACTCACAGAAGGGTAGGGTGGAAACTCTGGGGCAAGAGTTCGAGCTTCAGTCCACAGGTAGAATTTCTTTTTCCTCAGGAAAACCTCAGTTCTGCTGTTAAGCCCTTTCAGATGATTGAATCTGGACCACTAAGATATTGAGGATAATCTTCTTCACTTAAAGTCAATTGATTGCAGATATTAGTCACATTTATAAAATTCCTTCACACAAACACCTAGGTGAGTGTCCGATTGATTAACTGGGGACTATAGACTAGTCAGGTTGACGCATGAAGCTGATCACCACATCACAGTCCACACTTTGCAACTTTAGACTCACGCACATTTCCTGAAACCATATTTAATCTCAAAATAAAGAACATAGCAAAGTCATTCTTCCACCTAATGCAATACAGCTATCTTGAAGCATGTTTTCCAACCCAAAACATGGTAACCCTTTCCCTAGAAGAGGATGCAATGTCATTCACTGTTCTCCTTGACATTCTGTAGCTTAAACACTGTGATGTAAAGTTAACTATTATGAATATATCTTACATTAGATAATAATGACAAAAGAGGAAAGAAAGCAAAAATCGTAAATACATGTGCACACACATTTCTAACAAAATAAGGGATGCTTAAAATTTACAGAATTGCTTCTAGAACTGGCCATGTGGTCAATGCTGGTATTTATGATTCCCTTCTTCCATTACCCATTTCATAATTCTCTGCTCTTAAGCAGGCACCTCAGCTGGTCATGGTTCTTAGCGTGGCGGCGTGACCCAAACCTTCATTCCTGAAGGGGCTGGGCCATTAGCAGTCCTGTCTGAATTGAATTATTGTGGTTTTCTTCACAGAATGTGGTAGTAATAAGAGATGCCCTCAGGGATCTCCTGTGTTTCAGACAGGCTCATCCTTACCTCCACTGCGTGGTATAGCCCAATTTCCCCTTGGTAATCAGGATTCACCACCCCAACCAATATAGTAATTTCCTTCTTTGCCTGTTGATTCAGAGGTCTGGGGAGCCCAAAGTGACTGGTGGCAGCCTCAACTCCTAGTTCAGTGGAATCCTTTTGTCTCCTAGTGGAAGAACACCTCCCTTTGAAACTAAGACCTCTCCACCAGCACAGCATAAGGTTGTGGGGACATGAAGCAAAATTTCTCTGGTGGATTGCTAAGTGTAATAATTAGTGATGCCACTCTCATTTTCACCCCTTGATTGTTGGATTCATGAATTCTGGCAATAGGAGATCAAGCACCACATACTGAGCACATACATATTTAGATTTAGAACATATACAGCCTCCTAGAGGATATTTCTAGAGCCCAGCAAAATACTGCCACCTACTAGGCACTATAACTGAGTTTTCAAAGGCCATTCCACTGTTTTCTATTATGCCATCTAACTCAGGATGATGGAGAACATGGTAAGATCAGTGAATTAGAGTTTCTTTGCTTCATTTGCTGTGAAGTAAGCTCCTTGATCAGAAGCAATGCTGTGTGGATTACTGTAAGCATGGATGAATTATTCTGTAAATTTGAGGAGGTAGTTATGACAGAAACTTTACATGAGGGAGAGTAAATTTATATCCATAGTAAGTATATAATTCCAGTAATAACAAAGCAGCACTTTTTCCAAGATAGAAGAAGTCTCATATAATCAACCTGTGACCAGGTAGCTTGGTTAATCACCCAGGGAATGATACCATATTGGGGACTCAGTGTTGGTCTCTGCTGCTGGCAGATTGGGCACTCAGCAGTGGCTGAAGTCAGGTTGGCCCATCTCCAACTTCCTTGTTGAGTGGAAGTCCATGTTGCTGAGCCCATGCATAACCTTCATGCCTCCCCATGGCCATTGTTCACAAGCCCTCTGGTCAAAGACAGCAGTGGCTGGAGAAAGAAGTGCAGTATCCACAGAATGGGTCATTCTACCCACTTGATTATTAAAATTCTCCTCTGCTGAGGTCCTCTTTTGGTGAACATTTACTTACATGGGACATGAATGTTATGTTCTATGTCCATTTAGAGAGGTCTGTCTGCATACCTCTTCTCAGCTATCCTTGTCACCAATTTTTCAGTCATGTTCCTTTTAAGTTGATGGCCATCTCCAAACTGTGGACCACAGCCCATCAGTCAATATAGTCTTGTACCTCTGGCCATTTCTCCTGCCAAGTAAAATGAACACCCAGCTTCACTGCTCAAAGTTGTGTCCACTAGGAAGACTTCTCTTTAGCACTGTCCTTCAGATATGTACTAGAAAGGGGTTGTAGTGCAATCACTCTCTACATTCAGTAGAGCATTGGCATTGGCATATCATGCAAGACCATCTGTAAACCACTCTGAAATCTTGTTTCCTCAGTCAATTGGTTGCTGGGAACTCCTCAGGAGACCCTAGGTACTGACTGGTAGAGAGAAGATAAAGGCAGGAGTGGGGACCATGGGATTTGGGCCACTTCCTTATGTAAATTACTTGAGCCTGTTTCAGCTCGATCTTATATATACCACTTCCGTTTGATATTGGGGTGTGGCTGTACATACCCAATGTCAAAATGCTTGGTGGGTCAGACAACAACCATTTAATGATGGGCAGCTTAGATTTCATAGTAACTTGGTGGCCCATGGTGAGGTGTTCAGTTTCTATATAGGCCCAGTAGCAGGCAAAAAGCTGTTTCTCAGAAGAAGAGTAGCTGTCTTCAGAAGATGGCAGGGTTTTGGAACAAAGCCTCAGAGTTTGCACTGTGATTCACCTTCAGGGATCTGCCAAAGGCTGCAATCAACATCTCTATCTGCTACTGGCACTTCAAGCACCATCACCGGATCTGATGAATCATATGTTCCAAATGACAAAGAAGCTTACATGGCAGCTTGGACTTGTTATAGAGCCTTCTCTTATTTGGGTACTCACCTAAAACTAGCAGCTTTTTGGGTCACTCGATAAATTGGCCAAAGTAGTACACCGAAATAAAGAGTAAGTTGCTTCTAAAATCCAAAGAGGCCCACTTGGCATTGTGCTTCATTTTTGGTTGTATGAGAAGCCAAATGCAACAACTTAATGTTTACTTTAGAAAGGATATGTCTAACATGCCCCATACCACTAGATCCCTGGGAATTTCATCGAGGTGGCAGGCCCTACACAGACCAAGTAGACGAGTAAATGAGATGTGATGGGAATCATCACCCCTGCATCCTTCAAGCCCTTAATGGTGGCATCGAGCTCTGCAATCCCTCTAGGAATATAGATTTGCTTATGATTTACACTTTTTCTAAGTGGAGACAGTTCTGGTGATTTCTACTTGGCCTCAGTCCATAGTTCAGTAGTGTTATAACCCTTGTTTATATACAGATTAAGAATTTAGTAGATTACCTATTTCTTTTCTAGAAATACCATGATCAACTAGCCAATTCCAAAGGTCTCCACAAGTTAGACTATTCTGATTACTGCATTGTCTTTGCTGTTCACTGTGTAACCACATCAATCTTGTCTTTGATGATTAAGGCTGCCACAAGGGAGCCAATTATCCTTATTGCATTTAGGTATCCCACCCAGTTCAGTGGCAGCAATTCCCACTGTAATGTCTGACCTGTAAGAAGGATGACCACAGAGCTCTTTAAGGGTGCTGGGACCCCCCCTCACAAATTTATTTCTCACCATCATGATGAAATGTGTGTCCTCAGGACTCTCCTGGGGTATGTGAGCAGGTCTTACATGATAAATTTATTCTACTTTTTCGATCTCCCTCTCTAGCCTTTGGATAAATTCCTCTTCAGTGTAGCAAGGCAGTTAATTCTGGCATTTGATTTCATTTAATGTAGACCGCCTTGTAGTCCATGTTTCAGCCAATGAATCAAACTGTTAGAGGCTTTTCTAACCCTTTGAGCTAAAATACTGAATCCAGAATCTCTGCTTAGTGGGATGATATCAATAAATTCATCCTAATTCAACTTTATGGGAATTTTACTATGGTGGAAGGCCCTACACAGGCCAGATAGACGAGTGAAACAAGATGTGGTGGGAATCATTACCCCTGCATCCTTCAAGTCCTTGATGGTGGCACTAATCCCTATAATCCCTCTAGGAATGCACTTGATAGGAAATGATTTATGTGATTCAACTTTATGTTCCTTCCACAATTATCCCACGTACTTAATATTCATTTACGTATTCCCCAGATTGTATAAATTGGAAAACTCACGCAATTCATTTGGTATGTAGCACACTTCCTTGTGGACTACACTTTGTACCTTAATCTTTAGGGCCTGCTGGTACTTGAGTCTTGTTATAAGTCTAGAAGCAAAGAGGGGTGTCAGGGATAAGTTCTGAGGAGAATCAACAGGGTCTTGCAAGACACCTACCTCAGGAGCAGCCATTACTGGTTCTTTAGGCAACGCAGAGTTAACCTCAGACAGGGGTGAAAAGATTTTTCTATTGGCAAATAAACTCATCAGAATTTAGAGATTTGATGTCACAAGTTTGAGTGGGATTTCCCATATGTCCCCATTCTAATTTTCAAGATCCCATTTGTTCTCAATCAATCCTCCTACTTTAACAGGAGAAATTCATTTTGTGTTGTAATTCAGCAACACGCAGTGTGAGAGTCTGGTTTTGAAATCTTAGCCCTGTGGTTGTAGGAGATAAGGATTTGCTTTTGGGCAGACACAGAAGTATTCAGGTTATTTATGCAGCGCTTGAACAGGAAATTTCAAGCCCTGAGTTTATCTTTTTCTTTCCATTTTCCATAGTACAGTTGGCAGCAACCTGCCAATTTCATCATACTCTTCAGTTTGGCTAAAATGCTCTAAGGCATGAAATATATGGTCACCTAAAACCTTGCCTTTTACAAATATTTGATTATGAGTACTCAGTGGTGATATTTGTGTTTCTCCATTGCCACATCATGCCATAGACTACCAGTGCCCTCTTCACAACTGAGAATTGTCTTTAATACCTTTAAATTTAATCACATTAGAGAACATATTCCAAGAATAACAGAACCAAACCAATTCATAAAGCTTATCCTTAAAAATTCTATTCCTATGGAACCACTCTTAGGGCAGAAATCTGTATGGGTCAGTCAGGGCTCCACCAGAAAAACAGAAATTGCTCTGACATAACTTTAGGTACAATTTATGGAGAATGTACATGTATGTATATACATACCTATATATATATGCTGTGTGCATATATGTTGGTTGGTGTGTGTGTGTGTGTGTGTGTGTGTGTGTGGAGAGAGACAGATTTATTGAAAAGAATTGATTTATGTGATTATGGAGGCTGGCTGGGCAAGTCCAAAATCTTTAGGGCAATCTGCAAGCTGGGAATTCCTTGGAGGAAACTTAAGCTGCATAGTCCATAGGTAGAATGTTTTCTTCATCAGGGAAAGCAGTCATCTGTTCTTTTGATGATTGAGTCAAACCCACCCAGATTATTGATGATAATCTCCTTTACTTAAATCAACTGATTATAGATGTTACATATATCTACAAAATTCCTTTACCACACCACCTAGATTAATGTTTGATTGAACAACTGGGGCCTGTGGCCTAACTAAACAGTAGTTTAACTTTGTTCTGGATGACTCAGAGTCATCCCACATGTAGGCAGATTTAGGTGCTGTGTCCACAAAGATTGAAGCTAATTATCCGCACAGGCTCTAGAACTTGGTTTCTTGAAGAAGTTGTAGGTAATAGTTTCTTTTTCTTTAAAACATAGAATGAAATATTGCGGCCACAAAATGCTCCTTGGTAGCATGATTTGGCTTTTCCCCCGGTTCCCCATCCCCCACTAAAATTTAATTGAGGTGGTCTTTTCTCAACAGATTTTTGTTCATTCTTCAGAAAATTGCCTGTGGTCTACTGTTATTAACATCTTTGAATTGACACATCCATAATAGAGTGGGGTCATCCTGATCTTTGGGTCCAGGACCCTTTTCAATTGTACTCATGTATTGCTGCCAGTGCAGGGGCTAATTCTGCTAATAGGTTTGGAGTTTGGTTTTGTTTGGCTAGTCAGGAAGAATTCTAGGATTGGAAAGTTCCAGAAAACTGGTCCCTGGATAGCTGAGCTTTCTCAGTCTATTATTTAAAATGTTTAAAATGTACTAAAAAGAAAATAATGAGGTTGATACATGACTAGAGTGATCTCTTGGCTGAGTGAAAGGAGCACATTCCTGGGTGAATATTTGATTAGTCATCATCAAGCAAGGTGAAAGGGCTTCCTGGATTGTTTTTCCAGGTGACTAGCATCTCCACCCAAGCTCTTGTGATTTGCTTATGTGGAATAATGGTGTGTGTTGGGCTGTTCTCCTCTCTTGCATGTGTTCTGGCGACCAAGAGGAAAGACATAAATTGCTCCGACAGGATTGCAGGTGCCAATCTACAGCTGTGAGAGAGATTTTTATGAAGAACCTCTAGAGCAGGTTTTCTGATGTTTTATCATTCAAACCTGGTGGGGCGGGGATGAGGTGGGGGGAATTTGACTCCGAAACATGTACTTTATTCTCTCTATTAAACTCAATGCATTTTCTTTAATGTAACTTGAAGGGATTATTTGAAAAAAAAAAAAAAATTGGAGTTAAGGGGCTTCCTGGCCAGGCGCAGTGGCTCCCGCCTGTAATCCCAGCACTTTGGGAGGTCGAGGCGGGCGGATCATTTGAGGTCAGGAGTTCCAGACCAGCCTGGCCAACATGGTGAAACCCTGTCTCTACTAAAAGTGCAAAAATTAGCTGGGCATGGTGACTCACTGTAGTCCCAACTACTCGGAAGGCTGAGGCAGGAGAATGGCTTGAACCTGAGAGGCGGAGGTTGCAGTGAGCGGAGATCGTGCCATTACACTCCAGCCTGAGCAACAGAGAGAGACTGTCTCAAAACGAACAAACAAAAAAGGCGGGGTGGGGGCATCCTAACAATCAATAGTTCCCTCTTTCACTGGGTGCTTTTCCCCGTCTCCAATTATGGTCAGCAAGATATGCACCTCTATTTTATTTTAGGCCAGATAATGTTAGTGCTTGAAGCCAACCTGATTCTTTCCATTGCCTCGTCTAGTCTTTCTTAAGCCCTAATCTTTATGTTCTGCTCTGTCAGTAAGATGAAGTGTGAAGAATTTAGGGTTTGGAGTCAGACCAGGGTTTGGATTCTTCTTAGGAGGTTAGCTGATTTCCTCATAAAGAAAATGTAGATAATTCAGAGCATTCTGTTGGAATAAGATCATGTTTGTGTAAAGTGCATAGTACAGGATAGATGCAAAGTGTATTTTCCTTGCTGCCAACCCTCCATTTCCTGAACACAAAAATATGGGAACAAATAGGATTTTGAGTGGAGATGAGAGTTGTCCTTCCTGCCATTTCTTCCAGTCCTTTAACTGTGACTCCATATCTTACATGCTAAAGGTAAACTCACACAAGTTGCTGTTTACCTCTAGAATATTGTTTGTATTAATAATGGGCATTTATTGAAGGTCTGCTATGTACAGGGTTCTTAACCAAGGCTAAGTAGGACCATAAATATTGGTCAATATTATTATGCGATTGCAGATTTTAAGAATGTAAACCTACATTTTGGTGTTCTATCCTCAACTTTCAAAAACAGAGGTAAGCCTTATTCCCAGTCATCAGTTGTTATATTTTTCTGTACTGATTTACTCATAACCTGTCTGAATATATTACACTAGATTTCTATTTTTTTAACTTCATACTATTTCACAATTTTAGTGTTAGAAAGAGAAATGTATCTTAATACTTCAGATTTTTTTCTTGTAGGAGAAAAATATGACTCATGTTAGGTCACTTTTTGGTTCATTCTCCTAATATAATTAGAAACTTAAATTACTTTTGGCCTTCATGTTTTCTCTCCTGCATTTCAGTTAATATTCAGGGATTTTTTGTTCATTTGTTTTTGAGTCAGAATTTAACTGTTTTGCCCAGGCTTTGCCCAGGCTGGAGTGAAGTGGCATGATCTCAGCCCATTGCAACCTCCACCCCCAGGGTTCAAGAGATTCTCCTGCCACAGCCTCCCAAGTAGATTAGATCCAGGGACTTTTAATTCTTATGTATAAGTACCATATAGTCTGCTTATCATTATAAAAATTCATTGTTTCAATAAAAACATATTGAGGGCCTAAAAATGTGGAACAAAAAATGGAAATGGTACCTGACTGCTAGAGACAGAATATTTGTGTTCTCCTTTCCACCTAAAAATGTTTATATGTTGAAATCATAAATACCAAGGTGATGGTTTTAGGAGGTGTGGAACCTTTGTTAGGTGACTAGGCCATGCAAGTGGAGCCCTCATGAATGGAATTAGTGCCTTTTGAAAAGAGATCCAGGAGAACTCCCTCTCTTTTCCTCATGTGAGGATACAGCAAGAATGTAGCCATTTATGAACCAGAAAGCAGGCCCTCACCAGAGACTCAATTTGCTGGTGCCTCCATCTTGGACTTCTCAGCCTCCAGAACTGTGAGAAATAAATTTTTGTTGTTTATAAGCTGCCCACTCTATGGGATTCTGTTGTAGCAGCCCAGACAGATGAAGACACTGCCTTCATGGAGGTAACAGTCTAGTAGAGAAGACAGACATAAATAAATAAAAGTACACATATACAGCTACTAATAGTGATGAGAATTATGGGAAAAATATATATTTCTAAAGAGAATAACCTTAATATTGATAATGCTAATAAAAACAACGTACTTTTTAAAAAATTGGATAGCCTTTATAAGGCTCTCTAATTATTGACTATTATACTAGCCTATATAAGGAAAAAAAGTCATTTTAGGTTTATTCTTCTATGTATAAAATACTGAGAAAGAAGTAGCTATTTATGTTCTGTCCAGCTCTAGAGCTTTGAAACAAAAACTTAAAAAGGTGCTTGAAATTGTAAAAATTGAGCTCAATGGTAACCATATTATATTTTTGTATTTTTTTCTTCCCTTGATAATAATTTATCTTTTATGGTATTGTGAGTTTTGTTTGTCTGGGTGTGATATAATATTCTTAAGAGATTCTTTTTCTTTCTTTCTAGGAAATCTTCAGGCTTAGCACTTACAAATATTTATATATAAAAACAATTGACTATGCAACTATTGTATGCACCAGTATAATCTGACCAGATGACTTTTTGTCTCCATTAAATAAAAGATCTGATAAGTCTGTTACATAAAAGAATAGTGTGTTGTAGACATATCGTGAAAGTTCAAATCCTCTTTCAGAGAATAGTAACAATTGTATAAATCTCATTTTTTATTTTAGGTAAACTGCACACTAAGACTTTAAGCATATTGCTATACAGTTGAAAAGAATCAGTTCATGGAGAATTAAATAAAATTTTTTACTTAAGTATATTTTAAATATAGTATTTGAATTTGAGAGAAATTAAATTTGCCTATTGTGCTAAGAAATTGTTCCCATAACATCAAGCAAAGCTTTTTAGCCAAACTGATGTATCACTACTGAGCTTCGTCCCCATTCATGCCACATGTCTGGCTGTCACTGCCCCTGACCCACAGTGAGGCAGGACCATGGAGTTGCAGCTTTAGCTCTTCAGCCAGAAACCCAGGCGGGAGAAGTGAGGGGGCAAGAAAGTTGATGGGGGTGTCGGGTGTCCAGGGAGTGGAACATGAGAGAAACAAAGGAATTCTGAAATTATAGATGTAGTACTGAGGATGTCAAAGCAGAACTGGCTTATGGATAAAAGCCAGTAAAGGCAAGACCACCAATGATCCATATGTTTGCTCTATGCACACTAGCTATATTTGCCACGTACATCTCCAGGTTGTTCACCTCCTCAAAGAGGCTGTCTCTGTCTCCTCATCTAATGTAAATACTCCTTAATTTTTCATTATTATCTAATGACTTATTTTTCCCTTTCAGAATTGTAAATTGTAAATTATATATTTGATTACTTATATATGTTCTATATTCTCTTTTAGTCTTCAATTAAAATAAATTTTATTGTGCATATTTGAGGTTTATAACATGATGCTATGGAATATATACAGATAGTAAAATAGTTAAAGTAGTGAAGCAGATTAACATATCTATCATCTCACGTAGCTACTTCTTATTTTGTCTTTAAGGCTTTTTTACACCAACTATCTTCCAGTTGTTCAATAAACATTTGTTAAACGAATGAATGATGACCAAAGCTTTCAACCGGTTGCTGTTGGTGTTTCCCTTTATCCAATAGGACTTGAGTCTAAAATTGCTACTCATGGCTACATATTCATTAGGGGCACACATGAACATCACCAAAATGCTTGGAAATGTGCACATTTTTTCAAAGTGGTTATTCCGTTGGCTTGCAATAGATGTTAGTGATCACCTACCCCCAAAATGCAGCTATTTATCCCAACATAATATCACAATTATGTTAGTGTAATTAATTGTTTTTTGTTGGTGTCAATGATAGATGTAGATGATATTTTGGAGCTAACTTGGCTTTCATTTTTAGTGAAGTATGTAGAATTTCATACTGAGGGGAATTTATGAGTGAATGATTGCAGAAGTATTGGGATTGTCTCTAGTTTTGGGCATATCTGCAATGCTACTTCCTTTTTCATCATGGTTTAGCAGGAATTGCTTGGAATCTTTCTTACATTGATATTTCCAGAAAACTCTGTTGATATTTGTTGCTCTTTTTTCAGCTGTATGTTTCTAATCTTTGAAAGATATGGAAGCAATCCAATTTAAACACTGGCTTTCAGCCACATCTCAATATACTCATAAAACCAATAAAAATTCTTTCAGTCCAGCTTCACAGATACAGGAATCATGCAGCTCTTTCTTGAGCCATTAAGGGACATAACTAAAGATAAGGGTTTTGTCATATATCAGATATGTGTGGTGTGTACGCTAGCCTTAAAGATAAACTCACAAATTCTAATTTTCTGCTATTGTCCTGAATCACTGGATTAAGCTCTTTATATCATGTTGATTAAGATATACACTAAAATTAAATTTACTAATCTTTTATGCAAATTCAAAGAAAAAGCTTCCTGAAACCTTAGCTTATTAATTAAAAATAATTTAAAATATTATGTACTTTTAATCTGGGAGTCTAAAATATTTTTGTAATAGATTGGTTTTGTGCTGGTTCTGGAATAATTAATGGAAAATATTAGACATAACTTATATTTGCAGAACTAGTTTGGGCCAAGTCATGTATATTATTCCTTGACAACATCAGGCACACATGACCACTAAATTAGTTACTGTATAATTACAATAATTAAATGATTTTTACTAAGTGATGAATCAGATTTGATTTACAAATTCATAAAAGTAATGATACAATTTTTGGCTACATCTTACTCTACCACAGAGTAGGAAATGTATTGGCTTAGTTTGCTGAGTGCTTTAAGATTATAATTTAAATACTGTCCCTTGAGATGTTAATAAATCCAATTCCTTGATATTTCACTTTCACTAATTGCCTTCATTCATTTATACTCTTATTTTTTCTATTCTCAAGCTTGAATTTGTTGTTTTCATAATGATATGATGCACAGATCACTATGGAAGTGTAACATAAACTTGGAGTTCAAGCTTGATTTTTCCTTATTAGTGGGGACCCTCTCTGGGCAGAGGTCTTTCTGAATTAAGGCCAGGGGAAAGCCTTGTTTGTTGGCAAAAGCAGACCTATCTCAGGACCACTACTGGCTGCAACATCCTCTTACCTTAAATCTGAACCAGGAATCACTGAAGATAAGGGATCTTGGTAATGTTAAATGTTTATGTTAACAGTAGCATTTATTCATTTGTTAAGCATTCATTTGACAAATTTTTTATTGAGTACCTACTTACCATCTGCCAGGCACTCCTCTAGATACTGGGAATATAGGGTTGAACAAAAAAGAATCATAGCCTAATGGAACACCCATTTTTAAAATAATATTAAACAGTAAGCTTGAATTATATAATATTATTAATCAAAGCAACTTTTCATAAGGAATGAAAACTACACTTTACCAAATAGAAGTCATATGAACTTTTAAAATGAATAGACATTTCTATTTGCATATTATTTACATGGAAATGAATGCTTCTAAACACTTTAAAATAATTTATTTCCTGACAAAGTTTAAAGATCTCTAGCTCTCATTAGAATTTTATTTAGTCTGTAATTGACTTAGCAAGTTAATGAGGCTTTATATACATATAAAATAAACTTGAATGTATTTTTAAATGTCTACATATAGAGTTCTACGTACATGTGGATACTCTTTAGAAAGATATTTTCAAAATTGTTGACATCTGAAAGATTCATTCCTTACTCTGCTGTTTCCCTCAGAGATTATGCAAAATTTAATTGTGCTTTTAAAGACATTGTGCATAATCGATCTATGGATAAATCAAACTGAATATGAAATCATTTTGTAAGACCATTTGGTTCTTATATGATCTAGTTATAGGTACTTGATTGTTTTCCCCACAAAAGTACTGAGTAAACTTAACTTAGTGAAAGGAATATGATTTTCCTTTCAAACAGTGAAACGGCAAGAGTGCAACATGGTGAGAGTTCCACTGTTTGAAAGAAAAGACATCTTCTTAACTAGTATTTATTTTTATTTTTAACTATTATTTTAATTTCAGGGGTACAAGTGCAGGTTGAAACTATAATTTAATAACTCTCAGTCTTGACTATTTTTTGGTAAAGTTGCCTATGTGTATCACTAGCATTGATTTAATGAAGTAGTGAGAGGAGAATCTGTAAATGCAGAAGTGAAGTAATTGAAAATCTATTAGCTGAGAGGTTCCTGCTCATGCTATATTTAGAGAACACAATTAAAAGAAAAATATGGAAAAAAAACAAGGAACTTTTATGTGAAAAGACACAGAGAATGACAGTGCACAATAGAAAGAGCTGCATTAAATAAAAATAAAAATGGAAACATTTATCCAGTGCAGCATGATATTAAAATATTCCGAAAGAGCATGAAAATTAATTACCTACTTTAGTTTTCCTTTACAAATGAGTTGGAAATGTCAAACAAATTTCTGGATAAATGAGAAGGCTAAGCACTGAATCATTTGCAGGTGTTTTCTGAACACAGCAGAGCCTGGTGGATTCTGACATACATGAGAAAAGCCCCCACCAATTAAGGTGGGTTTCTCATAGTCATATGCACTTCCACTATTGTGGACAATATGGTCAAGAGTAAAGAAGCCCATGTTGCCCTTTGCTTTGAAAGACAAGATGATATGTTGGAAGAAACACTAGGTTGAATCTCCAGAGACCTAATTACACTTTCACTCTTCATCTCAGCAACTCAGAGACCAAGGCATGTAGGATTTCAGCTATGGAACTAGAGGACTGAGATGAAAGAGTTAAACATATTCTCCTCTAAGGTCCCTTCCAAATTGATCATGCTGTAGCCTTGGGATATGTTGTTCTCTTACAGACTAAACCACAGATACAGTCATGTTCTCCATGCTTGGATCTCAGGGCTGAGAGGGCTTAGTATATGTTTACAATTGTAATCACTGGAAAGTTTACAGGGCGTGGATATCTTGGAATTAAATAAGCACATGGCTACTTACACTAAAAAGTTTCTGTTTCATTAAGTACAAATTTTTGATTAGAATACAAGGAGGCAGTTCCCCCAACCTTTGCAATTCTGTAGCCTAAAGGATTAAGCTAAAATGATCATGTTTATTATTAAGCAACCAAAGGAAAATGTTCCCATATGGAAATGTGTGATTTCTTCAAGATAACATACTTGCAACAGGATTGTAAATGAGAGAGAAAACCCACTGACTGATATATTTCTGCAATAAATATTACCATTCATCTCAAGACCCACTCATTTAATAAACCTTCTATGTATAAGACACTTACATTTATAGATTAAATATTTATACTTAGACTTTTTTAGTCTTTTAGAAGAATAATCAACAGGTAGAAAATATACACGGTTTGTTAAATATAACAAGCTGGCATCCTAGTTCTACATTTGAAAAAATAAAATAACCTCAATTTGGGATCTGTAATCAATGTGTTCATCAAAATGCTACAAGAATAAATTGTATGGATAAAGATGATTGGCATATCGCACACCGTAATCCTCCCTCAGAGATTCACACCCAGCACTGACATCCTCTGAGTCAATTTATTTAACTTAAAAAAAACTTTATTGACATAATTTGCTACCTTAAAAGCCACCCATTTAAATAGTTTCTAGTATATTCACACACTGTCATGTCACCACAATCCATTTTAGGTCATTTTCATCACCCCAAAGAGAAACCCTATAAACATTAGTTGTGACTCCCTATTTCCCCCAAAGCCTAGGTACTCCCTCTCCAACCTTAGGCCACCACAGATTTTTCTTGTTTTGTAAATTTGCGTATTTTGGCCATTTTATATAAATTGAATCATACAACATGTGGTTCCTCTCATTTAGCATAATGTTTTCCAGGATCATCAATGTTGTGGCATGTATCAATCCTTCATTCCTTTTTATTGCCAAGTAATATTACATTGTAAGAATATACTACATTTTATTTACACATTTATCAGTGATGATGGACATTTGTGTTTTTTCCACTTTTTGGCTATTATGAATAACATTGCTGTGAATATTCCTGTAGAAGTTCTCTGTGGACATATGCTTTCATTACTTTTGGTTATATATCTAGGAGTGGAATGGCTGGATCATATGGTAACCCTATGTTTAACAGTTTGAGGAAATGCTAAGCTATTTTCCGAAGAGACTGCACCATTTTACATTTCAGCCAGCAATGATGAAGCCTTCCATTTCTTTATATCCTTCTCAACACTTGTCATTGTCTTTTTTTATTATAGTCATCATAATGAGTGTAAAGTGGTATTTCAACATGGTTTTAACTTGCAGTTCCCTAATAGGGCATAATGATGCTTTGTATCATTTAATGTGCTTATTGGCCATTTACATACCTTCTTTGTAGAAATGTCTATTCATGTTCACTGCCCATATTCTAAATTGGGTTATTTATCTTTTTATTATTTAGTTGTAGTTCTATATATACTTAACTTACAAGTCTCTTATCAGACATATGATTGGCAAGTGTTTTTTTCCAATTCTTTAGGTAGTCTTTCACTTTTGATGCTGTCATTTGGTGCACAAAGGCTTTTTATTTTGATGAAGTTCAATTTATCAATTTTTTTTGTCACTTGTGCTTTGGTGTCATATCTAAGAAATGATTGCCTAAACCAAGGTCTCTCTCTCTCTCTCCTTCTTTCTTTCCTTCCTTCTCTCTTCTTTCCTTGTCTTTTTTTTTTTTTTTTTTTTTTTTGGAGTTTCATTCTTGTTGTCCAGGCTGGAGTGCAATGGCACAATCTCAGCTCACTGCAACCTCCGCCTCCCGGGTTCAAGCAATTCTTCTGTCTCAGCCTCCCGAGTAGCTGAGATTATAGGCATGCACCACCGTGCCCAGCTATTTTTTTTTGTATTTTTAGTAGAGACAGGGTTTCCCCATGTTGGACAGGCTGGTCTCGAACTCCTGACATCAGGCAATCCACTTGCTTTGGCCTCCCAAAGTGCTGGGATTACAGGCATCAGCCACCCTGCTCGGCCTCTTTGTGATTTAAAAAACATAAAGCTGAGGCATGGAGTAATATCTTTTCCATGAGTGAGGTTGCAACTTAAGCTAACATTGAATTTAGTAATAACATTTCTAACAACTACTGAAAGCTTTCCTTATGAGGTTGGTAAAATTATTACTGTCACTTTACTAATGAGTAAACTGAAGTTTAGAGAGGGTATATAACTTGTCCAAAGACACAGAGCTAGTCAGTAGCGGAGCTAGCAAGACTCAGGGGTGTCTGATTCTAGCTGCTGTTTGTCTGCCTTCCAAGAGAGAAGCTTGAGCAATAAATTATGTAGGTTTAGTTTAGTGCCTCAATTCCTTAGGTCTATTTCTGTTGTTTCCCTTATCCTGATTGTATTATTTCTTCTTCATTTCCTTGCTTTGAAAAACTTCATGGAAATTGGACTCTGGTGATTCTGTTACATCTCTGTTGTTTTCAGTGTGTTGAAACTTCTGGACATGGGTAATTGTGGTGATAGCTTGATATCTGTTAATACCCACAGATCATGAGATGACACCTAAAAGCACTAGAAACACAAGCTATTCTAGAATACCTGGCTCATTTCAAACCATTTTAATGTATTATTTAATCTAAGATCTATTAGTCTGATCCTGGTTTTGCTTATCTTAGGAATTGGCTACACATTTAGGGATGCTCTAATTTAAAAAAGATGAATCTGAGAAAATGTAACCTGAAAGAAGAGCCTGTTAAATTACTATGTTTCCTGGATTAACATAGTTTATACCTGTGCCCTCCAGGAGCCGCTAAGAGTCTACCATCATCCCCACGTGGATGTCCCAAAATGGCTGCCACAAGAAAGTACCACAAACTGGGTGGCTTAAAACAAAGGAAATTTATTTGCTCATAGTTCTGGAGGCCAGAAGCCTAAACTCAAAGTGTTGCCAGGGCCATGCTCCCTCTGATGCCTAGAGGGGAGGATCCTTCTTGCCTCTTTCAGTTCTGGTAGCTCCAGGTATCCCTCAGCTGGTAGATGTGTCCCTCCTATTTCTTCACAGGACATTCTCTGTGTGTCTGTCTTTACATTGTCTTCCCTCCTTTTATAAGGACACCAGTCATATTGGATCAAGGGACTGCCCTACTCCAGTGTGACCTCATCTTAACTTGGTTACATTTGCCAAGACCTTATTTCCAAATAACATCATATTCACATGTATTGGGGGTTAGGACTTTAATATATTTTCGGAGGAAACGATGCAACCCATAACACCATATCTGTATTTTTTTAGGGCTGAAGTGTGATTGTTTCAGACCAATGCCTCAGAGAAATATGGAGGTGGGTGGAATCATTCTACTGAAAATTAGTATTTTAGCATTTAGAACATATGTTCTTTGTACCACTTCCTTCAAAAAATTTATTTACATATTCATGAGGATGTGGATATTCTCATATTGAAGGTCTCTACAAGATGATGTTATGTCAACTAGTGCAGTATGATATGACAACAGTAATACTGCAATGTGGTGAAAGTACCAACAACTGACAAAATCCACAGATTAGCTGCAACAGTCAGAGATTGATTGATGTTTGAAGCCCAGCTTTCAGCAGCAGCTGCTTCATTGAGAATTGGTTTTAGTGACTCAGCACTGCAGCTGCCATTTTTCTCTAAGCCAGACAAATCCTGACATGGACAATGTACTGTTATAAGAAGTATAAATTCAGCTAGTTATGAATGTCATTGGCCTAAACATGAGACTTGTAGTCATTCTCAGATTAAAGGAAGGAGATAATTTTGACACTTAATGTAAATATTAAATTTACTTATTTATTTATTTTAGAGACGGGTTTTTCTCTATCACCAGGCTGGAGAGAAGTGATGCGTGATCATAGCTCACTGTAACCTCAAACTCCTGGGCTCAGGCAATGCTTCCGCTTCATCCTCCCAAGTAGCTGGGACTACAGGTGTGTGCCACCATGTCCAGCTAATTTTTCTATTTTTTGTAGAGGTAAAGTCTCACTATGTTGCAGGATGGGCTCAAGCAATCCTCCTACCTCGGCCTCCCAAGTGCTGGGATTACGGATATGAGCCACTGTTCCTGGTCTGACATTAAATATATTTTTGTCAAGTTTTTTTGTTGTTGTTTATTTTTGTTTTGTTTATAGCCTTCTTGCCTTTAACTTTAATTTAATTTAATGCCTTAAAATGAAGCATATCTAAATAATTCATCTTCTAAAGGCAAATATATAATATATAATTGTAATGTTTAGAATTTAGAATGCCTAGTAAACACCCCTTTAGGGAAAAATAAACCTTTGTAAAAAGAATATTAATACATTTTTAAATTCAAATTTGGACTTTAGTGACATCAACAGTGTTTACATTTAGCTATTAGTCTTCCTTGGACTAGAGTGAATGGCAGCCATGAAGTATACAGTCTGTACAGCCTAATACAGTGAACTTATATAAATGCTTCTCCAGTTCTAGAAATATCATGAATCAGTAAAATTAAGCTTGTTTTTGTTCTTGTTGACTCATATACCTGGGTTAAAAAAAGTTTCAAAATGACAGCAATGACAAAAGAAATAAGGTTAGGCTGCATTGCTTAGTAAAGATAAGTAGGAAAACCAGAAGTGAACATTTCAACCTTTGTCTATTGTTGAGCAAAATACGAAACCTGAATTTGGCCAGTTTATTTTGAGAGATTGTTCTTGCAGATAATGCTTAAGAGTCACTCTTCAAAGGGACCTTTAAAATGGATTTATTGGAAAATTTTATTTCAAATTATTTTCTTAGTCTAAAATTCAAAACTAACAATCTGCATCTTATTTAGATAAAAGCATCTAAATCTGCAGCATGTTAAATAGTTAGCAAAGAAATATTCTTCTGAATAAGATCCTTCTAATGCATTTCTCTGCTGTGTGTGCTTTTTCTAGGATATAGAAGAATGAAATAGCAATGACAATGTTAGGACAAAGTAGACTCGGGAGAGAGACCTTCAGTTCAAAAAATAATGAGATCAAAATCACACAGGAATTCACACAGTGTTAGTTTTGAAAGGAAACAGATGTCAGGGAAAGGAAAAAAGAAAGTTGGTTGTAAAGTCAGTTTTTAATGAAAAAAACTGAAAATGCATTTGAAATTTTCATAGATATTTTCTGGTCCTATGCATATAATTGGTTATTTAGAGGTAATTTGTTTTTTGATGAAGCTGAGTTTATCCTCCACCCCCTAACCTGACACCTCAGTAAAGGAATGGCCTGTGACCTTGTGCTAGTCATTTAACCTTCTAAAGCACAGTTTTTCCTTCGGTACAAAGAATAGTCATAATAGCAACTTCTGTTTATTAAGCACTTACTATGTGTTAGGAATTACACTAAGTACTTTTCAGACATTGTCTCATTTAATCTTCACAACATCCTGTGAGGTGGAAGTTTTATTTCCACAGTACAAATAAGGAAATGTGAGCCGAGTTTTCCCAAGTCATATAGCTATTATGTTCTAGAGCCAGTCTGTCTCCAAAGCTCGTGTGCATAGCATTATACTGTCTTTAATGTTAGTATTTTCCAGCCTTAGCCTTCCATGACCAAACCTTTATGACCATCTGACTTCCTTTGCCCAGTGCACTCACCATCGACACTGCCTCTCAGCCAGATTCAAACAGGTTAACCTTGCAAAAGCCCTTAAATTTCCAACAGGTTACCTATGCAGAAGAAAAAACTGAAGTTCAAAGGGCTTATTGCTTTGTAAGGGGTCATTTAGCTAACCAAAATCATGTCCGTTTAATAGCAGTATCTTGACTGATTCAAAAGGGCACAAAAATATAATATCTACTTCAAAAACATTTTTTAAAACTGGGGATATGTGCTAGTTGTGTTTTTTGTTTTTGTCTTTGTTTTTGTTTTTTGTTTTTTTTGGTACTTCTCTTCCACTTCTAGGAGTCTATCAAGTAACTTTCTGGTGGATACGCAATATGAGAACACATCTCTTAGTAGTCTTGAGCTGCCCTCATGGGCGCATTTCTGTGTGCTTTTTGAAACAGACCAGACTCCTTTGAGCAGGTTACTGATCTTATCAAGGTAGGGAGTGAACATCTGGTATTAATCTATAATGCTAAGAGGGTATCTTATAGAAACCATTTTGAAAAAATATGGGATATATCAAAAGTGACCTCTAAAGTAGAATTCATCAACTTTACTTTCAGACAAAGTCTGAAAAGTATATTTCTTTTTGTTGCTCCTGTGAATCGACTTAGTCAACCACTACTACTAGTATTAAGTCAGTATGGCAGGCAGACCTGGATTCATGACTTGACCTTGCTTGGCACTGGTTCGATTATAACCTCAAGCTTCCTTAGGCATCCAATGGTACTAATATATTTTTTTTTGATGGCTTTTGAAAGGATTCAGTGAGAGAATGTTTAATGCATCTAGAAAGTCATGGGCACTCCACGATTGTTTGCTCCCTTTCCTCCCAGTGAGTTAGTATGTTCCTTTTTATATTTAACATAGTTTTCATTGGCCTTCTTCTGTGAGCACAAATGTTTATAGATGCCAGATGGAAATAATGCGTCTATGTATGTAACAATACTGGGGTTAGACTTAACTTTTTTCAATTTATTTTGTAATTAACATCAAAATTAACTGTGATGCCTAATGATTTCCTCTTTAACCTCAGATATACCTATTAAAATGTTGTAAGTCGGCCAGGCGCCGTGGCTCACGCCTGTAATCCCAGCACTTTGGGAGGCCGAGGAGATCGAGACCATCCTGGCTAACACGGTGAAACCCCATCTCTACCAAAAATACAAAAAATTAGCCGGGCGTGGTGGCCGGCGCCTGTAGTCCCAGCTACTCGGGAGGCTGAGGCAGGAGGATGGCGTGAACCCGGGAGGCAGAGCTTGCAGTGAGCCGAGATGACGCCACTGCACTCCAGCCTGGGGGACAAAGCAAGACTCTGTCTCAAAAAAAATAAAAATAAAAATAAAAATTGTAAATGAGATGAAAGATAACGTAAAGCTTATGAACTTTTTTGTTGGTGTTTGAGGATTATAATATAGGTAAGAAAGTAATATAAGCTAAGAAGTTTAATAGTTACAGAAAAAAATTAAAAGTTACTTCTTTTATTGAGGCTTTGCAAGCAAACATTAAGAAGCACTGAATAGTTTACAAAAAAAAATGTGAATCTGCTGTTTCGGTGCTGTGGTTTTTATGTGGCACATGGTAAAAAAGTAAAGAGAAGCTCTTTCCAAATTGATCTGAGTGGCTTTCAGGTTATATTTAAATGCCAGGAATTCTAGAACCACACAGGCCACACCTGAAAAGATATACAGACAGACAGGAGTGAAGCAATGGCAATTTTGTGTGTTGAATGCTGTGTGATGAAATGCAACCCCCACCCTCTACCCTGCTCCCACTTAACATATACACACTCTTCTCTTACTCCAACTCAAAATAAGAAAAGGTTTCTTTCCCCTCAAGCTAATTTCTTGGTGTACAGCAATCTTTGTTCAGGTATTCTGCAACCATATGTAAAGGAAAGGTCATTTTAGAGCAGGTTTACACACTCTGATCTACTTGGAGAAGTGAAAAGTATTGTCCGGTCATTAAGTAAAAAAATGACAGGGTTTAGAATCCCGAAATGTGTGCCAGTATTAAGAATTTAAAAGAATACTGTATATAGGATTCAAGGATAACACTAAAAACAACGGTGAAAACTGTCTTCCAAACAATTGGAAAGACCGTGGATAATGCAGTCATTATGTGAAGAGAAAAAGGAGATTCCTAACCGATTTCTCTTCAAAGGAAGACAGAGGGATATCAATTTCTCATACAAAGTGAATTAGTATGATCGACTTTTATGAAAATGTTCTGGTAAAGAAAAATGGAGTCTTTCCTGATGTCCCTGAAGCAGCTATACTACACATTCTGCAGACTAAAACAAGAGAGAAAGCAATCTTCAAAGAAAAAGCTAAAATGGTGTGTTTTGTCAATATGAAGTGGACAATGGAATACAAAACAGAAATCTTTGGTCTGACTTCTCCCTAAAAATTGTCCTCCTGGTTGGATCAACCAGGCCAGCTGGGGAAGAAGAACTGTTGGAGGGCCTAGTATGATGTTGCCTGAATGTTCTGAAATGCTGATGACCTTCCAGGAATATTAGCACATCTCACAAGCGATACAGATTCCCAAACTTTTTCTTTTTATATGTAACAGTTGGCTTCTATGTTGCCAACTTTATTAACTTCAAAGCTTAATGTGAAATTTAAATCACTATATCTTCCAATGAAACAATAAAAATTGAGGAGGAGGATTTGTTTCAATTTGCCATTTCTACTTACAGACATCAGCCCCTGGCTGGGTGCGTTGACTCACTCCTGTTATCCCAAAACTTTAGGAGACCAAGGTGGGAGGATTGCTTAAAGCCAAGAGTTTGAGACCAGCCTGGAAAATATATTGAGACCCCATCCCTAATTAAAAAACAAAACAAAACAAAAACAATCAGCCTCCTAGAAAGAATGTGTGAGTAGCAAGGCACTTATGCTTCATTTTCCCTTCATTCTTGTCATCTCTTTTCTTCCTCTATTGTGAGAATTTAAAAAGGACAGAATGACATAGGTATCTGTTGGGTGTTTTTTTTTTCTCTTGGAATTCTGGAAATTTAAACTAAAGAAATTATTGAGATCTGGCTTGTTCAGAACTGTAATTAATGCCTTTCTATTTCAAGAAATGATTGCTTTAGTTTTTCTTGGGAGCTTTAAATGGATTTAAGACATTTAGCCCACATTAGATTCCCTTTAGATTTATTTGTCAGCTTGAATCAAGGTTAATTCTGTTATTCCATGATTTTAATCATTAACCCTTTCCTATGTAGGATAATAACATTCTTTTTTATTTTAACCTTTGCTGATTACTGCTGCTCTCTTCTGCCTTCTGTAAGAATACCCCGTCATTCAGCTTTTGGCATTCTCTGATCTTAGTCTTAGATTCTATTAATTTTCACATTTTCATCTGTATATACTATACAAAATTGCTGACATTTCTATTTTCAAATTTTTCCTTTTGTCTGAGTTCCAGGCCCATACTTTCAGCTCCCGCCTTGGCTATTTTCCACCATCTGAACTCCACCCATCTCCCTCTCACCTGTTATTTTGTTGGTGGTTCCACTATTGTCCTAGTTCCCTGGGCATAAAACCTTGGAATTGTTTGAGTTCATCATTCTCCCTCATTCGGTGTAGTCTATCACCACATTCCATGGATTTTTCCATTTTGTAAATTCTTTTTATGTCCATATATATTAGTTTCTGACATCAGTTTGGCAGTTATTGCAAAATCCAAAAATGACAGTGGATGAAACACAATGTAAGTTTAGTTCTATCTTATGTGCAATCCAGGCAGGTGCTATAGGGCTGATATAGTGGCTTAACCAGGTTAGGGATGCAGGCCCCTTCTATCTAGTTGCTTTGTCATCTCCAAGGTATTGTGTTTGTCCACCTCATAAAGCATGACTCACAACAACAGATGCAGTCCAGTTTTCAGAAAGGGCAAAAGAGGAATGAGAGACCACATTCCCTTCTCTTTCAGTATGTAACCTGGAAGTGGAGTATATCACTTCTGCACCTAGCCATAGTTAATGAAGAAATCCAGTTGCATGACCTAGCAGCACGGAAGGCTTGGTAATACTATCTGTGGCTGTGTACCCAGCTAAACTTTCTATTTCTATGGAAAGGGGGAGAAGAGCAAATAGCAGCCAGCCAGCAGTATTCCCTACACTCGTCTTCCTCCAGTTTTATAGTCCGCACCCTTTGGTGGGTCCTTATTGCCCATTGCCAAGGCTATTTCTAAAACTTTTGCTGGATTTGCTATTTGCTCACAACCAATCCACCCATCACCCATTCTTTCTTATAAGGAATCACATGTTGTTGTTGTTGTTGTTGTTGTTGTTATTGTTGTTAAACCTCATCAGACCTTTGCTCAGTGGCCCACAGCATGAAGTCTCTGTTTCATTATTCTTTATAATCTGGTCCTAGTATACCTGTTGCCAGCCATCTTTCAACTTTTATTATTTCATTAATTTATTCATTTAGTATATGTCTGTTGAGTACTTACTATGTGTCAGGCAGAGTCATTCATTCTCCTAAGCTAGTTAATTTGGGTTGGTGGACAGAAAACATCCTCCTGAATGCACATCATTTTCAATATCACCATGATTCATCTCTGTGATGATTGTGTTCACCATTGTAATGCTTGAGAGGTTAAATGCATCCTCTTAAGAGTAGACTTTTAAAACTAGGTCTTACAGTTGAAGTGGTTAATTTGCTTCACATAGTCAGATGATGTTCACTGGATACATTTTAACTTTCAGGTTTTTATGTATTTTAGAACTATGCTTTGCTTTTAAAAACAACACAGAAATTTAAAAGAATACTTATTGAAGGGGCCAGGCACGGTGGCTCATGCCTGTAATCCCAGCACTTTGGGAGGCCGAGGTGGGCAGATCACGAGGTCAGGAGATTAAGACCATTCTGGCCAACATGGTGAAACCCTGTCTCTACTAAAAATACAAAAATTAGCTGGGTGTGGTGGTAGGCACCTGTAATCCCAGCTACTCGGGAGGCTGAGGCAGGAGAATGGCTTGAACCCAGGAGGCGGAGGTTGCAGTGAGCCAAAATTGCGCCACTGCACTCCAGCCTGGTGACAGAGAAAGACTCTGTCTCAAAAAAACAACAAAAAAATACTTACTGAAGTGCTATAACTAGATTTAGTAGCTCACTGACATTGTAAAATAGTTCAAATGAAAGTATAGGTTAGGTCTTATCTCATGTGTTACAGTTGTCTAGTTGCTTATTTGTTCCCAAGCAACCTCACCTGATCCCCAGTCTTACAGACTGAAGTGTAAAAGCCTTTACCGGAACATGCCTTTGACTGGACTTTGTCCTCCAAACTACATTTCCTTCTCCTTCTACAGTCCTTGGTGTTTTGAGGCAGAAATTTGCATAATGTAACTAACCTGACATGATTTTTATGTTTACAATTCATTTTTCAGAGAAGTCACTGAACCAGGTGAGATACATGAGGCTGACTTATACAAGTTCAGGGTTAAATCTGTATTTAAAACTTTGATATTTTGTTCGTCATAGATCTTTGCATAAATTTCTATTTTTACAGTGTATGGCACTTACATGTTATTTATCTTGATTTCTGAGCTTTTGGGCACCCCCTGAAATTTTGTGCTTCAGACCTGATAGATTCTTCTCCTTTATGCATGTTATTTGCATGTTAACATGGCTGGCTGCTTGAGTAATTAAAACTCAAGTTAGAAAATATATATTTGGAAGAAAAAATAAGTATTTATTGTTTTACGAAACCCTAGTACCAAAAATTACCTTAATTCCTGTTAGTTAATGGTTTAAGTATTTATATTTACAACTGAGGTCTGCTTGGGACATGCAGAGAAATCAGTTCCTGCAAGCAAGTACTGATTGTCCATCAAAAAGGAGGATGGACAAGCACCAAGATTAATATTTTTAGCTATGTTATTATATGTTTCTTGAAAAGGCTGCTCTTGTTCCATCTCCAGCCTGGTAGCCTCATCTCTAAAGTGTCAGTGTAGACATGTAGTTTTCCCTGAGAAGGAGGAGAAGAGCAGGGAAGGGAGTGAGTAGAGCATCAGACCTTGAAGCCCGAAGTACCCAGAGCAGTTCTGCTTGCATCCATCTTGAATGTAGGCCTTCTGCTGAGGGGTTCATTTAAAAAGAAAATATTCCTCATCAAAAAACAATAGTTTGAAAATGATTAAACTAAATGACATTCAAGATCTCTGCTAATTCTGAATGTGCATGTGTTTCTACTGTGATAAATTTCTGCTGATTCACCCATACTTTGATCTGCTCCCTTTGTAAAGGGTATCAGTACACCTTGATGAGTCCACTGGCTTTTTGGCTGTTGGTATGTCTTAGCTTCCATGTATATCACCAAGTTTTCTCTTGATTTAGTTGTAGTTTCAGGAGAGAGAACGGAGAAAGAATCAGACCTCGTGTGGTAGAAACGTCATGCAAATTCTGCATCGTACACTGAGGATCATGAAAAAATATTAAAACATCTAATTATATCTATTTATATTTTATTTTTAATGTCTGTTAATGTATTTAACATATATAATAATATAGCAAATAAGTTATATTAGACTATTAGGATAGTAATACTTATAATTTATAGTATAAATATTCATATATAGGAGATATGTACACACAAAAATTATTTTTGTATTTGTTAGGGGCATGCTACTGTTCTTGAAATCTTCCCAAGAATTACTGCACTTTCATTAGTAAAATATTTGATAAGTGATATTTTAAAGGATGAGTAGAGACTCTCACAGTCTCAACCTTTAGGATTTTTGTGTTAAGCATATCTTCATTAAATCTGAATTTTTATGTACATTAGTAATAAAAAATATGGATGAAATGTTTTCAGAGTCCACCACATAGGTATATCTGTATGTAAAATAAACTGGAAAGAAGTGGAGAGGGAAAAACATAACTATTTCACTCATTTTTTTTTATTTTGGTTGTGTTGCAATAGACAAGGATAGGTGGATTTCTGTAAAAAAAAATTAATCATGGAAAGGTTATAAAATTATAGGGATATTTTAAACATGCATTTTTAAAATGCAAATAGCAATGTTTACTTTTTTATCTAACAGACTTTAAACTAGATTCTTATTTATAGTTTCTACTAGATCTTTGCCAAGAGCTGCGTCCAAATCGTTGAAAATCTTAAGACTACAAAATTTTGTTTTCTTAATCATGTCTTTTAGGGGTGTATATTTACATTACATTATATAAGTTTTGAAGTTTACAAATTTTTATCTTTTTGCTACTTACTGTATCATCATTTCTTCATTTATTTCTCACTTCCTCTTCTCAGTTCCTTTTATTTGGTCTGGACATATAGGACTCATTGAAGGAAAAAGTCCCAGACAAAGAGTGAGAGGAAGAGCAAAGATCATTTGAGAAACTGAGTATGGGAACAAGGTTAAAATGATGTCTGCTTTTAATTTTAAAATTCTTCCAAGGTGGTAAAATATGCATTCAGGCAGCTCCAAGTCTGAAAAACACCTAATGCACCTTGACATTCAACAGGTATTTATTGCACTCCTCCTACCATCTGTGAAACACTCTGCTGGGAACAAGACAAATAAGTCACAGTCCATGCCCTCAAAAGGCTTAAAAAAATGTGTTTGCAGCAGGAAGGCAGACACTAAACCGAAATGTGTAATGCCTGTGATAAGCACAAAGACAGATATATACCAGAGTGCTTTAGAGCACATAGGAAGGAACCTGCCTAGACTAAGGAAGGCATAGAAGGCTCTGGAAAGGGTTGCCCAAGTTGACCCAGAAGAGATGAAGAAGATATACTAGCAAGGGGATGGGGAAGAGATGGAGGGCAAAGAAACTCAGCCACAGGTGTGACAGAAATAAAGCACAGGATTCTACTGGTGGAGTGTGACTGCGGAATTTGAGGATTGGTGCAGGTTGGGCATGGGTGAAAAGGAAGGAAAAGTGGAGTGGGGCTAGTTCTTGGAGGGCACCATGTACCACGTGAAGGGATTTGGGCTTGATATTGTAGGTGATAGGCAGACTAATAAGGGTTAATTGTAGAATGATCATGACTATATTTACTTTGAAATAATTCTACCTGACACCTGTGTAAAGAGTGGATTTGCAGGAAGCAAGAATGCATACAAGAAAATCATTAGGACGTTGTTGCCACAGTCCAGGAAGAGTGAATGGTAGGTTGAACTAAGGCAGTGAGAGTGTGGTGAAGGGAATTTGCAAAGTGCCTTATTGCTATGAGTGGCTAATGTGCATACCGATGGTTCATACTCCCGTTATTTTTCACCCTTCTTATGCCAGATGCTAAGTCCTGAAATATAAGGCCCATTCTGTGAATAGGAATAATATATAGGTAGTTTACTTTGATTTCCAAGAGCAAGATGGTTCGATTCCTTTGACATGATCCTTATGTGGGTACTGGGAATATTGGTACAATGCCTTAGAATACTTATGGAGGGTGCAGAAGATTCTCTACAATTATATTCTCAAAGTCTGGTGTGTTTCTACAAACTTCCAAAGGTGGTATCATGCCAAATATTGTCCTACAATCATTTTTATGTGGCTACAAATATTTCCTGTAATGATCAGTTGTTTTTACATGATGATTTCTCAACCTGGCAATGATCCTTAACAGCATCAATGCAGCAATCATCCACTGGATTTTGTAGCTGATAATCTTGGGAACTAATAACTGTTATTTGAAATAAGATCCTTTTGACTTTTAATAGAAAATTTTGTGTTTGAATTAGAGGTTTGGCTTTTCCCAAGAAAGTCAGGCAAGTCGTGATGTTTACCAGTTTTAACTAAATATTTTAAAAAGCCAAAAGTAATTAAAATTTGATTAACTGAATTGCCACCTTTTCTGGTTCTTCATAGTTCTTTTTTTTAATTTGCAGGAAAGAAAGTTTATCAGAATTTTTTAAACCTGTCTCAGAAATAACAACATATTTTAATCAGATTTGTAAGTATCCTTTTCTTCTTTATTTAGGAAATTATATATTGATTTTGTGAAAGAAATGGTTCCTACCATAAAACACTTGACAGGAAATGGATATTTAGTCTGAAGTGGCATGCAAAATTTGAATGAGAGTAATACATATGCAAAAATCTACCACTCCTCAAACAACAAAATAAATAAACCAAAGCCTCAATTAGAAAACCTTCACCAAATCTATCTATAGCTCACAAATATTTGGTTTGTTCTTTGGACATTTCTCTTTGATGATGTCTTTTTCATTATCATTTTTCCTTTTGTGAAGATACATGTGTGTCTACATATTTTAGAGAGTTTGTCACATCAATGAGAAGGAAGAGAAAAAGAGGTCCACAGGAAAGGGAAGAAATAGTATTCTGTTAAAAGTTAATATGGCTTTTCTATGACCACTTTTGGTGAATTTTTTTTAAAAATCAAAACTAGGTCTCATAATACTAAGGTCCATGCAGTTTCATGATAGTTCTGAAAGGCCTATTATTGTCCTATACCCAAAACTGATCAACTCAAGAATGAGGAATCTAGGAGACTTTTTCTATTTTAATTTACCAGACTTCAAGACAAGCACACATTTTCACAAACAAATATTTTATTAGATAAATTTAGAAGAAACTGTAAGTGAAAAAAAATTATGTTTTATTCCCTGAACAAAAAATCATGTCTAATGAAGTTTATTATAGCACTAAAGCAAATAATCAGCATATTGAATTTAAGAACACAGAGTTGATGGTGTAAAGCAGCAGTCCCCGACCATTTTTGGCACCAGGGACTGGTTTCTTGGAAGACAATTTTTCCACAGACTTGGGGTTGGAGGGGATAGGGACGGTTTGGGGATGATTCAATCACATTACATTTATTGCACACTTTATTTATATTATTATTACATTGTAATATATAATGAAATAATTATACAATTCATCACAATGTAGAATCAATGGGAGCACTGAGCTTGTTTTCCTGCAACTAGATGGTCCTATCTGGGGTGATGGGAAACAGTGACAGATCATCAGGCATTAGATTCTCATAAGGAGCATACAACATAGATCCCTCACATACACAGTTCACAGTAGGGCTCATGCTCCTATGAGAATCTAATGCGGCCACTGATCTGACGGGAGGCAGAGCTCAAGTGGTAATGTGAGTGATGTGGAGTGGCTGTAAATACAGATGAAGCTTTGCTTGCACACCTGTTGCTCACCTCCCGCTGTGTGGCCCAGTTCCTAACAGGCCATGGATTGGTACCCAGCCCATGGCCCAAGTGTAAGGAAGATCAGTAAAGCAAAGTCATGCAACTAAAGTCTGGAGCTGAGTGGGCTCTTCAATAGCTGTATGAGACCTTGGACAGCATAATTCTGGGGTTCTCAACTATAAATATTTGTGTTTGAGGGATGTTGACTAAAATGATGACTACCCTAGATCATTTTATGATTCCAGGATATCACTGAAACATTGCTGCTTAGTAGTTAACAGTCACTTTATCTTGGTTAACTATTATTATTATATGACATTAACATTTGTGTAGTAGCTAATAAAACTGACCAACAGGAACTGAGATATATTTCTATCTTGCTTCATCAGATAAGACCTCAGCAATTGTTTAATGAAAAGGTGCATTAAATGTTTAATTACACATTTTGCAGCAATATAGGCTGTTTCATAGCTTTGTGGCATTAGTTTTCAGTTTCATTGCATACATTTAGTAATCTTGTGATTCCGGGTAAGTTGCCTGAACTTCCTAACACTTCAGTTTGTAAATATTAATAATGACATTAACCTATACTGTACCCATGATTTCCTGTCTTTACTACATTGTTTTATAGATCTTGAGGTTTTGTCCTTGTAAAGATTTCATTTGTACGCATATATATGCTATGTTATGGATGATATTGGTATTTGTAAAGTCACTGGAAGAATTGCTATAATGCAGATTCTTGGCCACACTTCCAACTATTAACAAGTATCTTAGATAACTCTTATGAAAGTAATTCATAAGCTAATCTTTGAGAAATACAAATTTTCCTTAAAAAATGATCCCCAAATCAAAATCGAAGGGGAGGTTTGTAAAAAATACACATTTCTAGGGCTCTATCTTGGAGCTCCTGATTTAGCAGCAGGGCTGAAGCAAGGCCTTGGAACTTGTTTTTTTTTTTTTTTTTTTTTTTTAAACTATCTCATTGATTATAATACTTTGAAAATTCCTGCTTTACAGCCTCACTGCATCGCTAATTTTTGGTTGAAGGTTTTGGCTGTGCTGCTTACCATATATGGATGAGGGGTTGTAGTCAGGCTTGTGTGCTTCTGCTAGTGCAGATCAAGTAAAGAATGAAAATGATGAGTTTGGATTGTCTGCAGTGCATACATTGAGATTGACTGTCTTCTCACCCTTGGCTATGTAGCTGCTTTAAGTAAATCCATATGTCAAGCCCATAAATTTCAGATTTCCTGAACCAGAAAAGACTGTTGGAGATCATCTAGTTCAAACCCCTTATTTTGCAGAGGAGGGAATTAAACTCAGAGATTTGCCCCAAGGCCCCTGGGGAAGACCAGGACTAACAGTTGGATTCTTGCCCCAAGCTTAGTTTCATTTCTGTCACAATTGAATGACTCTAATTCTGCCATTTTAGGAACCTATGCTACTTGTGAAACCAGCTTTCTTTTGTTCCTTCCTTCCTTTCTTTCTTTCCTCTTTCTTTTTTTTTTTTTTGAAATGGAGTCTTGCTCTGTCGCCCAGGCTGGAGTGCAGTGGCGAGATCTCGGCTCACTGCAAGCTCTGCCTCCTGGGTTCATGCCATTCTCCTGCCTCAGCCTCCCTAGTAGCTGGGACTACAGGCACCCACCACCATGCATGGCTAATTTTTTGTAGAGACGGGGTTTCTCCGTGTTAGCCAGGGTGGTCTCGATCTCCTGACCTCGTAATCTGCCCACCTCGGCCTCCCAAAGTGCTGGGATTACAGGCATGAGCAAAACCAGCTTTTCTAGTGCTGACTTCAGGCTTCCAGAGCAGGCATAGAAAGTGCTCTTAACTGTCCAGCTCTATGAAAGTGAGAGCATCTTCCTTTCCAACTCCAGTTCTCTGTCCTGAATGAAAAGAGGCAGGAGGGCCACTGAGGGATTGCTCATACTCACCTGGACAGGACTTCTGTTCCTATAGTTGCACCATTTTCTCTATTGCCTTCTTGGTCTTTATGTTAGCCAGAGCCAGGCCTTTTCTTAAATTCTGTATCTCCAGAAGGCAGAGCCATTGTCTTAGTTTGCTTCTTTTTTTTAATACTTGCATCTTTCTGTTTTGTTTTGTTTTGTTTTTTTTTGTGGCACATCTTTACTTGCCCTAATGTGGACATTTTTCAGCTCTGGAGTGCAATTAAGTTCAACAAATACTCAGTGCTTCTCTGTCCGAAGAGCAGTCCTGGGTACCAGAGATGTAAAATGAATCCAGTATAGTCCTAGTTTCAAAAGCATTCACAACATCGTGAGAAATGAGATAAGTATGAGAATTGCTGCAGGAATGTTTGCAAGTGCCACAGGAGCACAGAAGCCATGACTTCCACTTACTAGGAGAGTCAAAGAAGTCTTTGGAGAGGAGGTGACATTGGTCTGTTTTAGGTGCAAAACCATAACCCACAATATAAATGTACAACATTTTGAAACCACATGAAAATAGTGTATCTAAGTCTGAATAAAGAGAGCAAATGCAATGCAGATAAATAAGGCTGGTGTCAGCATGATGGAGGAAGAGGGACACTGCAACACGTGGCGGGAGGCCTGTGTCTTCTCACACCACTGCCCCCAACTTGTGTGGCTCTCAGCGATCCAGTCAGACTTCTGGGGCTACAGGCAATCCTACATACTTGGGATACCATCAAGTGAAAAAAACGTGCATCCCAAACAAGGTGTTATGTGTGCCAAAACTTCAGTTTTGAGTAGTTGTTGCCCAAGTGAAGAGAAGCCTTGGAGGAAGAGCACTTCAGCCAGGAGGAAGCACAAACGTGCAGTGACCTGTGTTTGGAGGTGAAAGGGAGTATGTCTGAGAGTTATAAGTCCTGAATGGAGGGTAGTTTCTTTCAACTGCTGGACCGGAGGGGAGCAGAGGAGCAGCAAGAGAGAAGCCTGGGAAGTAAGCAGAGGGTATTTTGTGAAGTGTGTGAAAGGTCATGTTAAGAAATTGGGTGAGCTTTTCCTGATGTAAGGGGATGGCTGAAGAGCTGAGATGGTAAGATTTGCTGGGCTGTTGTCAAGAATGGATGAGAGGGCAAAAACCGAGGCAGGAAACTCAGTGAAGAGGACCATCTAAGCTAGAGAGGCTGGTGATCTTGGGTAGTGAAAGACGATGAGAAAAGCAGTCCATCCACAGATTTAAAACCTATTTAGAGACTAGAGTTTATATGACTTGATCATGGAGGGTGAGGGAAAAAGATGCCTCCTGGGTTTCTGGGGTGGATGTACAGTGGTGTTCACTTGCAGGAAAATCCAGGAGGAGGAACAGGTTTCAAAAGGAGGGTGATATTTCTAAGCCACGGTGATGAGATCAGCTGATTTGTCCTGGGGCTCTTCAATATTAACTGGCCTTCCACATGCTGAGAAAATCACGTACATTGTCACACTTCATCATCTCAGTTGTGAGAGGTATTCTTTTGTGAACTCCAAAGAGGTGGAAGCTGAGGCTCCGAGAGCTTAAGTGCCTTGTATAAGGTCCCTTAGATAATAGGTAGAGGAGCCGAAAGTTGAGAACAGATTCTAAACCAAACCACATGTACCTTCTATTATAGCACTGTGCTTTCTTTTTTCCTTTGACACATATAATTCTGTAAAAATAGGTCAATTGTAGAACACAAATAACTTGGGACTTTATGGATTGTTAAATAGAACACATAAACTCTACTTTCTATAGAAGGTTTGCTGAAAAATCAGTTCACAAAGGCTGATTAATTGGAGAAAAGGCATACAAATCTATTTAACATGAATACATAGGAGCCTTCAGAATGAAGACCCCAAAATACAGGGGCAATTTTCCATTTTTACGCTTAGGTTCAAAAAAGTATGGATTGCCATATAGAAATATGATTAGACAAAATTGATATTATCTCATGCTAATAGTCTGACTGGGGAAACCCAGCAAGGTCTGTCGGTCTAGATTCTTCTGGGCTGCTCTAAGCATGCATTCTTTCCTTCTGGATTTGGGGGAGGACCCTCTCTGAAATGGAGGGGTTCTTCAGACCTATGGTTGAATGAGTTAGATAATTTCTTTATGGCCAGTTTTTAGACAGAAAGGGAGAGGGAAGATTAGAGTCATATTTTTAGGTTTCATGGCTGGCTTTGGAAAAAAAGGGATTCTGATTTCTGCGACCTGCCTTGGGGAAAAGGGATTCTAGTTTTTATGACAAGCCTCAGGGGAGAATGGGACTGCCAGATAGGAAGGCAGGCCAAGATCAAAGAAAAACTTTTGCTTCTGAGGCTGCTTCTGAAGTTTTCACTTTGAGGTATTGCTTTCTGAGCTCCAACATGTCTGAGTTACCACCATCCCTCAGTTGAAATACTGCAATTGCCTCCTAACTCATCTCTTGAACCAACTTTTCCTCTTTTCCAATCTATTCCGTTTGCTGTAGCCAAAACAAACTTTTTAAAATTCAGTTTTGATTGTCATACTATCACTTAAAATCCTTCAATGACCTCCTGTCACTATTAGGATAGAGTAAATTCTTAATATATCTAGATGTTGTGGCCCCTACTAACTGACCCACTTCATCTTGTGTCTATCTTTCCCTTCTTCCCTTTGTTGTGGCCACACTGACCTTCCTTCAGTTCCTAAAATGTGCTCGTCTCTCCTGCATGAAATACTCTTTTCCTACCTCAATACCAGTTAACTACATTTCTTCCTTTATATCTCAGTTCATACTATCAATGAGTCAGGTCCTGATACATTCACATAAAACCTTGTAATTTTTTTTTTGTCTAAGACTTACCACATTTTGGAATTGTATACGGATATGTGTTAATAGTTTTTATAATGTTTTTTCTCATCCATTGGAGTTCTTTAAAACAATTATAAAACTGTTTGGGCAGGCATATAATTGGCACTCAACAGATATTTTTCAAATGAATTAATACATTCATAAGTGAATAAAAATGACTTTGGATTAGCTAATTTATATTTGATCATTTGGTAAATTACTTTTTAGAATTCAGAAAAAGGACATTTCTTTTACACCTATAAAATAAACTGAGTTTTGCTCATATACAATATTGTTTTATTATACTCCAATGATATAACATTTCCCCTGGTATTATATTGTAGTTGCATTTCTCCTTCTGAAGTCAATTTTCTTTTGCTCAATAAATGAAGATGATTCAAACAGCAGAGGGGTAATTACCTAATTGACATTTTTTGGATTAACCAATTAAGAAAAAACAATTAAAACTTGGAAATGGCAACTATAAAGATCAATATGTCACCATTCAGTGTACCAAGGAAAGAGAAAAATATGTCATAATTTACTTTAAATGTCACAGCTTTATTGCACTTGCTAATTAAATGATGCTTTTCCATCCCAGCCACATTGAAAATGATTTAGAATTTTAGGAGTGATATTTAATTGTTCCCTCAAGAATGATTTTCTACCATGTGACTGTGCACCATGTAACTAATGAGGCTTGGATATGGCTTAAGAAAGGATGCACTAATGTGTCAGCCTACAGCCCTCAAGTGGTGATGTGCTATCAGTGCTCAATATTCGTTCCAGAACTCAGGACTGAACAACTGATTGAACTGAGGGATGGAGTCTAGCGTGAGAAATTTCTACATCCTATTTTCCAGATATACTGCTGAGGCCCTCTGGGATTGTCTACTGCATGTAGACAATCATAGTTATCTAGCCTTTCAATATCTATGAACCACCTCAGAGAAATAGATTAGATAAACACTAACTTTTTTTTTTTTTAGCTCGAATAGTCTATAATTCTAAATGGAAGAAGTGGGGAGTTACAGATAGGTGGAGGAAGGCTTATGAGTTACAGAGTAAAATTATACTTGTTACAAGACACAGTTTTGTCAGGCGGCTGGCCAGTAGGGCCATGATTTATGATACAATTGAATGTTTGCCAACATGGGGGTCCTGGTCTCCTAGGATTCTATAGAATTATTAGAGGAGTCCACAAAGCCATGTGTCTGTGTCTAAATAAATACTGTCACATTAATGCTACCATTATCTAAATGTACATAGATTATTTTATAAAAAATAATTTATTTAAAGTATTTAATTCACAAAAATGCTTTTTTGTTACATATATTCTGAATCAACGGATTATCTAAAAACTGTAGGTTTTTTCAACTTGAGGGGTTATTTTGGCATAAAACCTCAATAAACATAGTTGTAACTTTTATACCTCAGGATGTGCCATATTTTTTAGTATTACCCATACAGAGTGTTTCTGACAACCCTCAGATTCTATTAGTCTATCCTGGGTGCTGCCCATCACCTCTCGTCTGCTGCTCTGGTCTCTCTGCTGTCTTCCAAAGAGAGACTTCTGCTGTCTTCCAAAGCTTCTTGAGCCTGCTGCAGTTCTCTCTGGCCCACATCCTCCTGGGATTGTTCTCAGCAATTTTACTTTACTGTCCAAAGCAAAGACATCACTAGGATGATTATGGTGCATAGTAAACTTTACCAAGCCTTGAGGATAACATGAGAGAATTATAGTGCAGAAATGGGAAACCTGGAATTGGTTATTCAACATCATTACTAGAGTTCATTAGTTGGGCCCATTCACAAGGGTCCCCGGTTGATTGGCTCTTTCCTTACTTTGTAACCTGTTTCAGGTGTCTGCTCATCTCCCACAGGCAAGGTTGATTTAATTATGTGCTGCCTCCCTGGAATCGAGTCAATAATTCTCTCTGCACATAAATCAGTACACATTATGATTATTAAAATTTGGCAGTTATGGAATTCAGAGCCTGTATTGGGCTGTTCTTACATTGCTATAAATACCTGAGAATGGATAATTTATTAAAAAGATTTAATTGGCTCATGGTTCTACAGACTGTACAGGAAGCATGGTGCTGACATCTACTTGGCTTCTAAAGAGGCCTCAGGAATCTTCCAATCATGGTAGAAGGCAAAGGGGGAACAGTCATGTCACATGGCAAAAGGAGGAGCAAGTGAGAGAGTTGGAGGGGTAGGTGCCACACTCCTAAATTACCAGATCTTGAGGGAATTCACTATTAGGTAGAGAGTACCAAGCCATAAGGAATTCACCCCCCATGATCCAAACACCTTCCACCAGGCCCTGCTTCTAGCATTGAGGATTACAATTCAGCAGAGATTTGGGTGGGGACAAATATCCAAATTACATCAGACCTCAATGAGTACAACTTTGAAATCACATCAATAAGGAACTTTTATCATTCAGAATATTATTGTTCCAAAGTGGAGTTCTCATTTAACCAAGTCTCCTCTACCCCAACAATCTACTCCCAAGCAAGATGGCTTTACCAATGTAGTAAGTCAGTTTTTTCATAAAGCCTTAAAAGAACACAGACTGACTTCTAAGCAAGACTCAAGGGCAAGAAATGTACATGTCTTTCCCTAATAGACCTTACAATCAGAAACTTTCCCCTAAACTAACAATAAGACTATGATATGATCCAGCCATCACACTTCTGAATATTTATTCCAGAGAATTTAAATCAGGATATTAAAGAGATATTAGCACTCCCATGTTCATTACAGCACTATTCACAGCAGTCAAAATGTGAAAACACTTAATTGTTCACCAATAGATGATTGGAAAAAGAAAATGTGGTATATTTATACCTTCAAAAAGAAGACGATTCTATTAAGTATGACAACATGGATAAACCTTGAGGTGAAATAAGCCAGTCACAGAAAGACAAATGCTGCATGAGCTCACTTACATGAAGCATTTTAAATAATCAGATTTGTAGAAGCCAAGAGTGGAATGATGGTGGTTGCCAGGAGATGGTAGAACAAGGAAATGGGGAGTTACTAATCAATAGGCATAAAGTTTCAGTAAACCAAAATGAGTAAGCTCTACAGATCTGCTGTACAACATTGTACCTTAGTCAACAATACAGTATTCTACACTTAAAAATTTGTTAAGCACCTAGATCTCATGTTAAGTGTTATTTTTATCACAATAAAATAAAAATTGGGAGGAAAAAAACACTTTCCCCTAAGCACAATAAAGACCTAGCCCTCAATCTACCTTTCTCTTTCACATCTACCTTTCTCTTTCATATCTCCCCCAAACAGAGGCTGGGCCTTTTACCTTTACAAATCACACCACCATGTCCACTAGTAATCTGATGTTAGAAACTGATGTTTATTCTTGAAAAAAATTATAGGAACCACCGTTATCTTATAAGTTTGCCCTAGAAGTCCAGTGACATTAGCTTTAGACTGGATTTTCAAATTAATCAGATGATTAGTCATACCAGCAGTCTGGTCTCCTATATACATCTTTGAAAATAGACCTGCTTTTTTGTTTTTAGTTTTGTTTTGTTTATTAATGAGCTGATGATTAAAATTCCTTCTAGCTCCAAAATTCTCAGATATCTACAAATTACACATTGAATGTCACTTGTTTTGTTTTCCTCTTGACTGCCTTTAATAGCATTGATTAATTTGGCTTTGCATCAATTCTCTTAAGTTGTAAAATAAGAAAAATAAACTGGATAAGGTATGCTTTGGTCAAGGTCAGATACACATGTGAGTCTCTTATGTAAAATGTACATTGCAATCTTAAAAATTAGTCTATTGAAACATTTCTGTAAATTTTTTAAATTGAGAAAACACATTTATTAATTTTCTTCCAGCTGCTAAACTTCTCAGATTATTGAAAATGTGTTATGAAAAGTTAGTCACTTGCCCCCAGTCATAGACAGTGATAGAATTAGGAACTGGATCCTATCACTATCTTTAATTTAAGAAATGAGATCATCATGAATTAAAGGGGGAGATTGTGCCAAAGTGTAGGTAATACCAAAAAGCTGCAGTTTTAAAAAGACTAAAAATTCTATTGGCATTTATAATTACTACAGTGTATATAAGCAATAGAGATAAGAATGACCCAATTTGTATTTCCCAGATAAATCTCAAGGCAAGTTTTAAAAAGGATTAAAAGAAAGAGAAGAATCTTAGGTTCAAATGAGTTTACATCATGCATAAACACAGCAGCAAAATGCCCATTCTATTTGGCCTTGGTTGGACAACTGCCTATGAAAAGAAGAAATACTCAAGGAAAATTTCTGCTGTAACTGGGCTAGCTTTTTAAAATTAATTAGTTAATTAGTTTTTATTGGCTTTTTATTTTTAATTTTTGTGGGTACATAGTAGGTATATATATTTATGGAGAACATGAGATATTTTGATACAGGCATGCATCAGGGTAAATGGGGCATCCATTACCTCAAACATTTATCCTTTGTGTTAAAAACAATCTGATTACACTCTTTTAGTTTAGAATATAAAATTAAATTATTATTGACTATAGTCATCCTGTTGTGCTATCAAATACTAGGTCTTATTCTTTCTATATTTTTTTGTACCCATTAACCATCCTTTACTACCATCCCACCACTAACCCATGATCCCCTTCCCAGCCTCTGGTAACCATCCATCTGCTCTCTGTCTCCGTGAATTCAATTGTTTTAATTTTAGCTCCCACAAATAACTGAGAACATGCAAAGTTTGTCTTTCTGTGCCTGGCTTATTTCAATTAACATAATGTCTTCCAGTTCCATCCGTGTTGTTGCAAACGACAGTATCTCATTCTTTTTATGGCTGAATAGTACTCCATTGTGTATATGTATCACATTTTCTTTATCCATTCATCTTCTGATGAACACTTAAGTTGTTCCAAATCCTAGCTATTGTGAATAATGCTGCAGTCAACATGGAAGTGCAGACCTCTTTGATATATTGATTTCCTTTCTTTGAAGTATGTACATTGCAGTAGGATTGCTAGATCATATGGTAGCTCTGTTTTAATTTTTTGAGGAAACTTCAAAGTGTTCTCCACAGTGATTGTACAAATTTACATTCCCACCAACAGTATATGAGGGTTCCCTTTTCTCCTCATCCTCACCAGCATTTGTTATTGTCTCTCTTTTTAATAATAGCTATTGTAACTGGAGTAGGATGGTATCTCATTGGTTTCTATTTGCATTTCTCTGATAGATGAATGATATGGAGCACCATTTCTTATACCTGTTTGCCATTTGTGTGTCTTCTTTTGAGAAATATTTTTTTCAAATCTTTTGCCCATTTATATATATATATATATTTTTTATTTTTCGAGAAAGGATCTCACTCTTTCATCCAGGCCTGAGTGCAGTGGCATGATCATGGCTCGCTGCAGCCTTAACTTCCTAGGCTCAAGCAATCCCCCCACCTTGCCTCCCAAAGAGCTGGGGCAACAGGCAGGTATCACCATGTCCAGATAACTTCTTTAATTTCTGTAAAGATGGAGTCCCAGTAGATTGTCTTTTGAACTCCTGTGCAGAAGTGATTCTCCTGCCTCAGCCTCCCAAAGTGCTGGGATTACAGGTGTGAGCCACCACATCCAGCCTTTTTTGCCCATTTTAAATCTAATTATTAATTTTTTCCTATAAAGTTGTTTGAGATCCTTATATATTTTAATTATTAATCTCTTGTCACATTGGTACTTTGTAAATATTTTATCCCTTTCCATGAGTTATCTCTTCACCTTGTTGATTGTTTCCTTTCCTGTGAAGAAGCTTTTTAACCTGATGTGATCCCATCTGTCCATTTTTGCTTTGGGTGCCTGTGCTTGTGAGTTATTACTCAAGAAATCTTTGTCCATTTCAGTATCCTGGAGAGTTTTCTCAATGTTTTCCTTTAGTAGTTTCATAGTTTGAAGTCTTAAATTTAAGTCTTTAATTCATTTTGGTTTGATTTTTGTGTATGGCAAGAGACAGGGGTCTAGTTTCACTCTTCTGCATATGGATATCCAGTTTTCCTAGTACCATTTATTGAAGAGACTATCTTTTCCTTAGTATATGTTCTTGGCACCTTTGTTGAAAATGAGTTTACTGTAGATGTATAGATTTGTTTCTGGGTACTTTATTCTGTTCATTGGTCTATATGTCTGTTTTTATGCTAGTAGCCTGCTGTTTTGCTTACTGTAGCTCTATAGTATAATTTGAAGTCAGGTCATGTGATTCCTCTTGTTTTGCTATTTTTGCTCAGGATAGCTTTGGCTATTATTCTGGTCTTTTGTGGTTCTGTATAAATTTTAGCATAGTTTTTTCTATTTCTGTGAAGAATGTCATTGATATTTTCATAGAGACTGTATTTAATCTGTAGATTGCTTTGGGTAATATGGGCGTTTTAACATTATTGATTCTTCCAATCCATGAATATGGAATATCTTATCATTTTTTGTGTCCTCTTTAATTTCTTGTGTCAGAGTTTTAGTTTTTATTGCAGAGATATTTCATTTCTTTGGTTAATTCCTAGATATTTTAATTTTAGCTATGGTAAATGAAATTACTTTTTTGATTTCTTTTTCAGATTATTAAATCTTGGCATAAAGAAATGCTACTGATTTTTGAATGTTGATTTTGTATCCTGATATTCTACTGAGTTTATCAGTTCTAATACTTTTTGGTGGAGTCTTTAGATTTTTCTAAATATAAGATCATATCATCTGCACACAAGAGTAATTTGACTTCTTTCTTTCCAATTTGGATGTCCTTTTTTTTTTAATTTTATTTAATGGCTCTAGCTAGGACTTCCAGTACTATGTTGAATAACAGTAGTGAAAGTTGATATCCTTATTATATTCCAGATCTTAGAGGAAAGGCTTTCAGTTTTTCCCCATTCAGTGTAATACTAGCTGTGGGTGTCTTACATATGGCTTTTCTTATGTTGAGGTATGTTTCTTTTGTATCTGTTTTTCTAGGGTTTTTATCATGAAAGGATGTTGAATTTTATCAAATGCTTTTTCAGCATCAATTGAAATGATCATTTTTTTTTGTCCTTCATTCTGTTAATATAATGTATCACACTGATTGATTTGTGTATGTTGAACCATACTCTCATCCCAGGGATAAATCCCAGTTGGTCATGATGAATGAAACTTTTAGTGAAGAGTTGAATTGGTTTGCTAGTGTTTTGTTGAAGATTTTTGGATTGATATTCTTCAGGGATATTGGTGTGTATTTTTCTCTTTCGGATGTGTCTTTGTCTGGTTTTGGAATCAGGGTAATATTGGCATTATGGGATGAATTTGACAGTATTCTTTTCTTCTTTTTTTTTTGGAATACTTTGAGTAGGACTGGTATTAGTTCTTCTTTAAATGTTTGGTAGAATTTAGCAGTGAAGCCACTGGGTCTCAGGCTTTACTTTACTGGGAGACTTTTTATTATGGCTTCAGTCTTGTTACTTGTTATTGGTCTGTTCAGGTTTTGTATTTCTTCATGGTTCAATCTTGATAGATTGTATGATAGATTGCGTGTCTAGAAATTTATCCATTTCTTCTAGATTTTCCAATTTATTCCATATAGTTACTTAATAGTAGCCACTAATGAGCCTTTCTTTTTTTTTTTTTTTGAGACCGAGTCTTGCTCTGTCGCCCAGGCTGGAGTGCAGTGGCGCGATCTCGGCTCACTGCAAGCTCCGCCTCCCGGGTTCACGCCGTTCTCCTGCCTCAGCCTCCCGAGTGGCTGGGACTACAGACGCCCGCCACCACGCCCGGCTAATTTTTTTTAATTTTTAGTAGAGACGGGGTTTCACCATGTTAGCCAGGATGGTCTTGATCTCCTGACCTCGTGACCCACCTGCCTTGGCCTCCCAAAGTGCTGGGATTACAGGCGTGAGCCACCACACCTGGCCGATCCTTTCAATTTCTCTGGTATTGGTTGTAACGTCTCCTTTTTCATCTCTAATTCTATTTATTTGGGTCTTCTCTCTTTTTTTCTTAGTCTGGCTAAAGGTTTGTCAATTTTGGTTATTTTTCTAAAAACCGAATTTTCGTTTTATTGATCCTTTGTGTTATTTCTTCATTTCAATTCCATTTACTTCTGCTCTGATGTTTATTTCTTTTCTTCTACTAATTTTGGGTTCAGTTTTCTCTTGCTTTTCTAGTTCTTTAATATGCATCATTGAGTTGATCACTTGAAATTTTATTCTTTTTCGATGTAGGTGCTTATTGCTATTAACTTCCCTCTTAGTACTGTTTTTGTGAATTCCACAGGTTTTGGTATGTTGTGTTTCCATTATCATTTGTTTCAAGAAATTTTTCAATTTCCTTCTTAATTTCTCCATTGATCTACTGGTCATTTAGGAGCATATTGTTTAATTTCCATGTGTTCGTATAGGTTCCAAAATTCCTCCTGATTTCTAATTTTATTCCATGGTAGTCAGAGAAGAAGCTTGATATTATTTCAATTTTTAAAATGTTTTAGGACTTGTTCTGTGGTCTAACATATGGTCTATTCTTGAGAATGTGCAGTATGTTGAGGAGAAGAATGTGTATTCTGCAGCTGTTGGATAAAATGTTCTGTAAATATTTATCAGGTTCACTTGGTCTGTAATGCAGATTAAGTCCAGTGTTTCTTTGTTGATTTTCTGTCTAGCAGATCTGTCCCATGCTGCAAGTGGGATGTTGAGGTCTCCAGCTATTATTATGTTGGGAGTCTATCTCTCTCTCCAGCTCTAATAATATTTGCTTTATATATCTAGATGCTCTAGTGTTGCATGCATATATATTTAAAATTGTTATATCCTCTTGCTTAATAGACCCCTTTATCATTATATGACCTTTGTTTCTTCCTATAGTTTTTGTCTTGAAGTACATTTTATTTGATATAAGTATAGTTACTCCTGCTCTTTTTTGACTTCCATTAGCATGGAATATCTTTCTCCATCTTTATTTTCTGTCTATGTGTGTCTTTATAGGTGAAGTGTGTTTCTTACAGGCAACAGATCATTGGGTCTTTCTTTTTTTTTTTTAATCCATTCAACCACTCTGTGTCTTTTTATTGGAGAATTTAGTCCATTTACATTCAATGTTACTATTGATAGGTAAGGACTACTCTTGCCATTTAGTTGTTTGCTAGTTGTTTTGTGGTCTTTTCTCCTTTCCTGCGTTCATTTTAGTGAAGATGATTTTCCCTGGTGGCATAGTTTAATTTCTTACTTTTTATTTTTTTGTGTATTTGTTGTATGTTTTTTGATTTCAGGTTACCATGAGGATTGCAAATACTATCTCATAACCCATTATGTTAAACTGATGACAGCCTAACACTAATTGCATAAACAAACAAACAAGCAAAAAGAAATCTAATAAAAACTCTATACTTTAACTTCCTCTCCCTGCTTTTTAAGTTTTTGATGTTTCTATTTATATCTTACTATACTATGTCTTGAAAGGTTGTCTCAGTTATTATTTTTGATTGGTTCACCTTTTAGTCTTTCTACTTAATATAACAGTAATTTACACACCACAATTTCAGTGTTATAATATACTGTATTTTTCTGCGTGCTTATTAGTAACAGTAAGTTTTGTACCTTCAGGTGATTTCTTCTTGCTCATTAACATTTCTTTTTCTTTCTGATTGAAGAACTCCCTTTAGTATTTCTTGTAAGACAGGTCTGGTGTTGATGAAATCCTTCAGCTTTTGTTTGTCTGGAAATGTCCTTATTTCTCCTTCATGCTTGAAGGACATTTTTTTTTTTTGTTTTTTTTTGTTTTTTTTTTTTGCCAAATACACTATTCTAGGGTAAAAGGTTTTTTTCCTTTAGCACTTTAAATGTGGCATGCCACTCTCTCCCGGCCCTAAATTTTCCACTGAAAACCCTGCTGCCAGACATATTGGTGCTCCATTATATGTTATTTGTTTCTTTTCTCTTACTGCTTTTAGGGTTCTTTCTTTATCCTTGACCTTTGGAAGTTTGATTATTAAATGCCTTAAGGTAGTCTTCTTTCAGTTAAATATTCTTGATATTCTATAACCTTCCTGTACTTAGATATTGATATTTTTGTCTAGGTTTGAGAAATTTTCTGTTATTATCTTTGTGAATAAACTTTCTACCCCTGTATCTTTCTCTACCTACTCTTTAAGGCCAATAACTCTTAGATTTGCCTTTTTGAGGGTATTTTCTAGATCTCGTATGAGTGCTTTATTCCTTTTTATTCTTTTTTCTTTTGTCTGCTCTGACTGTATTTTCAGATAACCTGTCTTCAAGGTCACTAATTCTTTCTCTGCTTTATCAGTTCTGCTATTAAGAGACTCTGATGCCTTCTTCAATATGTCAATTTTATTTTTCACCTCCAGAATTTCTGCTTGATTCTTCTTAATTATTTCAATCTCTTTGTTACATTTAACCGATAGAATTCTGAATGCTTCCCTGTGTTATCTTGATTTTTTTGTTAACTTTCCTCAAAACAGCTAATTTGAATTCTCTGTCTGAAAGGTCACATATCTCTTTTTCCCCAGGATTGGTCCCTGGTGGCTTATTTAGTTCATTTGGTGAGGCCATGTTTTCCTGAATGTTTTTGATGCTTGTGGATGTTCATTGGTGTTTGGGCCTTGAAGAGTTAGGTATTTACTGTAGTCGTCTCAGTCTGGGCTTGTTTTTACTCATCCTTCTTGGGAAGCCTTTTCAGGTATTTGAAAGGATTTGGGTATTGTGATCTAAGGCATATCTGCATTACAGGGTACCCCAAGCCCAGTAACACTGTGGTTCTTGTAGGCTTGTAGGGGTACCACATTAGTGATGTTCAATAAGATCCAGAAGAATACTCTGGATTACCAGGCAGAGACTCTTGCTCTCTTGCTTTACTTTCTCCCAAACAGAGTCTCCCTGTCTGTGCTGAGCTGCCTGGAGCTGGAAGAAGGGTGACACGAGCACCCCTGTGACCACCAGTGCTGGGACTGCTCTGGGTCAGATCTGAAGCCAGCATTGCATTGGGTCTTGCCCAAGGCCCGCTGTAACCACCCCCTGTCTATAGCCTATGTTTGCTCAAGGCCCTAGGGCTCTACGATCAGCGAGTAGCAAAGCCAGTCAGACCTGTGTCCTCCCTTCAGGGCAGTGAATTCTCTGGCACATTGAGTGAATTCAGAGATGTCAAATGGGAGCCAGGAACTGGAGTCAAAACCTCAGGAATCTGTCTGTTGCTCTATTCTGCTACAGCTAAGCTGGCACTCAGACCATGAGACAAAGTCCTTCCCACCTTCCCCTCCTTTCCACAGCCAGAGGAATCTCTCTCTGTGGCCACCACCACAGCCCCATGGGGAGTACTTCCAGGCCATTGCTTATTTTCACTACTTGCCTAAAGCTCTTCAGTCAGCTTGTGGTGAATGCTTCCAGGCTTGGGACTCACCCTTCAGGGCAGTGGGCTCCCATCTGGCCCATGGCAGGTCCAGAAATGCCATCCAAGAGCCAAGGCCTAGAATTGGGGACCTCACAAGGCTGGTTGGTGCTCTACCCCACTGTGGTTGAGCTAGTACCTGATTTTTGGTTCTTATAAAGGTGTAGATAGTTGTTAAATTAAATTGTTGTTTCTGTCAGGGGGACAATAGGTAGAGGCTTCTATTCAGCCATCAAGATCTATCCCTTATCTGGGCTACCTTATTTTAGATTAAAAATACATCAAAGAAACATTATGTTTCAGACTACATAAAGCCTTCTGATTTATAAGTTACTAGGAAACAAGTTTTGAATTTTAATCTTGGCAATTAGCAATACTTTAAATTATAAAGACTATTCAAGTTAAGAGAAGGTAGGCACCTCTGCTTTCTCTCCACGTTCCATAGAGGATTTGCTGAGGATAAAGGACTTGCATTTACATGCAAGTACATAAAAAAAACAAGACAAGAACCAATGCATATCTGCATTGTGTTTTAAGATTTCCACAACTGTAATTGGGGCTTCTGAAAATGTCAGAACATTCTATCCTCTGTACCCTGTGACGTATAATTAATTTCAGGGTCCAGCAGACCCCAGAACACAAGGCTTCAAGGTTTTCTGAAACTTCAGTACTCTAGGGTGGAGTACGTAGCTTCGAAGTTAGAGTCAACTAACTGTTGACTTTCGATGTTTCCATACTTCCTTTACTCCCCACCGCCCCCTGCTAGTGAGAATATTTAAAATTATCTTTAATTATACTAATTTTCAAATTATGACAAGCTGAGTCAGCTTTTTAGTATTTTCTTCAGCTATTTGAATTATGATAGATTTGTGGGAATTTTCTCATACTAAAATTCTTCAGCATCCTTAATCAAATGTCAAAGGATAATATTCGAAAGATCTGATGTGGAATGAACAAACTGGCAGGATGACTTGAAAGATTTTTCTTGGTTCAGACATGCTGCCTAAGATATAAATGTGACAATACTTAAAATGCCAACAGAACACTTTTATGAAGTTTGATAACATACACTTTCTCTCCCCATAGACAGGATCTGCAAATGATGTGGACTACACAGTGTCAGATCAATGTTAAGTTCACTTGGAAAGCACTCAATGAATATTTTCTATCTACTTTCCACCCTTAGAATCTGTTCTTGCCTCTCGGGAGATTTTAGTCTTCTAGGGAAAAACCATTACCCACAGAGAATGTTTAGTGAACATCATATTAAACTGATTTAGTGGTGAACTTCAGGGTTGATTATCAGAGTGAAAAGTAAAAAACTCTAGGAGATGACTGATCTAGACAAGGCCATCAGCATATATCCTGACAGGGCAGGTATTGAGAAAGTTAATTTTGAGATTTAAATTTTTAATTTACTACAAGGCAATTTTAAATAAGGTCTGAAATTGGATGAGTAGGCTTCCAAGGTCGTGCGTATGCATTTCTACACTTTGTTAAAACCACAGTAAATAGTTCATTCATTTGGGTATATATGCTGTTAGATCCTGAAGATACTTAATCAATGGATTTATGTGGCTTACCCTCACCCCCAAGAGTATTACTGGAGAAAGATGGAGGAGAATGTTGCCTAACCTTTACTCCAATTCATTATTCTCAAACTGTGTGACCACAGTTACCTAGGGTGCTTGTAATGCATATGATGTCAGACATACTGAATCAAAAATTCTAGGGAAGGTACCTGGAATCTGTATTGCTAACAGACTTCCCAGCTGAGTCTTATGAACAGAAGTTGGGGAAACACTGTCCTGGTTTAAATGGCATAAGATTAACTTTCAGTAAATAGCTGTTTTATTCAAACTTGCTTTATCTCTCCTGTATTTCTCCACATCTCCCACGTTAAGATTTGTAAAAATATCTTAGGAAGAGCTAATTTGCTTTAAATTCACTTTTTCAGTCTCCAAGCTGGCACAGGTGAGATAAAGTTTTCTCAATTTTTTTTTCTTCTCCTTTCCACAATTTAATCAAGTGTTAAAGTGAAAAATCTGGTTCTTTGTGGAGTGGTGCATAAGAAAAAAGGGGAATTAATTTACACTGCCTGGTGTCAGGATGTAATATGATTATGTTGGCAAAGCTATAAAAAGAAAATATCCAAAGCTCATAAAAAAATTCGAAGGAGGTCACTGTTAGAGCAGATGGATGGAGCACAGTGCCTGACCATTGAACAGCTACTGAGCTAAAAGGATATTCAGGTCGAGGTGTACATAGCTGGGAGAAGGTCACAAATCTTAATTAAAGCTTTCAAGGGGAAAGTCCTGGATTTGACAGTAGACGCATATTGATTGCCTTACTGTATAGAAATGACTAAAAGGACTGGTAAATAGAGTGTAGTCAGCTGTCAATTTCAATTACCCTGAGGGAATCTAATACAGTAGAGGGTTCCTATGCTGCATTCTTTGGGGCCTTCTCTCCTTTGTAACCAGAAAATACCCTTTCATGAAATGCAAACTTATTTTCATATTTTAACAAAAAAGCTACAAAGATTAAGTGCATTAAAAAGTCTAAAATTAAACCAGAAAACAGGATTATTAAACAAAAATTTATATTGATCTCAATATTTTTAATGAATTCTGCCAATTGTTGTGACATGAAAGATAAGCTAGGAGGCAAAACTAACACACCTTAAAAACAACAAAATATTTAAATTATATTAGATAGAATTATACCACCAATGAGAGAAGTATTTGTTTCTATTTTATTCTATGAAAGAATTTTATGACATCTAAATGCGTGTGTGTTCATGGATTACACATATTATATACATTATTATATTGTATATGTATTACATAATAATAGGTATAGAGAACAAAAATAAATTTTTTCAAAATTATGCACTTTATTCAATTGTATGATCTTTTTTAAGATTTAAAAATGAATTAAAGTTTTCATATCAGATGAATTACTGAAACAATATTTTGGGTTTGCTGAAACACTATGGTGAATATGCGGTTCAAAGAAGAAAAATATTCTTGTTGAAATGATTCAGGCATATTGTAGATGGCTGTACTAGGTGACTTTTAGGTGACTTCTTTATAACTTTATAAAGTTATTTTAGTCTAATCTCTTCTAAATTTATAAGGGCCTATGACTCTAGAAAAGACAATATAATGAAATTTTTTAAAATCCATGTTTTGGAATCCTATGTGACAGGGCTTAAATCCTATCTTAGGGCAAGTTTCTTAATATCTAAAAGACTCTATTTCAGTTGTTTCTTTTGAATTGTAGGGAATCTGTCTCTCCTCTCTCTTCTCTCCCTCCCTCTCTGACATCTGTGGTAAAGATTAAATAAAATATTGCATATAAAGCCATGTACAATATATATTAATAAAAGCCACTGCCTAGCTAAGGGCCCAATTAAGAGTAGCTGTTCTACCTGTGTATGGCTGATAATATTTTAGTTATCAACTGAGATTTCTTTACTCCTTTATACTTGCTTTAATACTCTATAAAGGCGGTTCACTGAGGGATGATGCACTTAATCTAGAACAAACGATCACTTAAGTTTCTGTTTTTTAAAATCTAAACAAAGAGCCATAGTCTTGAAAGTCAGCATTATTTATGACAATAGCCTGACTTTTTGAAAGAAAAGATTTCTTGAGCTATCTGAAACTGAAGAACTGAGAACAAACCGTAGAGTGGGAATTACTATATGATGATGTAAAAGTTTTGATGTTTCTGGGAAGGGAAATGAGTCATTGACTAGCTAGTGGGAGAAGAATTCAGGATGTAATGAGACCCCAGTCATTATTCAAGTCTCTGTGAAGGTGGCCAGGACTCCAGCTCACTGGGTTGAACAGAAGGGAGATTGAATAATAAAAATTCTAATGAACATCCAAATGTAAAGAGGACTATCCCTCACTTCCCAGGGAAAATTTGGGTATCAAAAAGAAGCTCTCTTTGTATGTTCTTCGACCCTAGAAAGGTAGACAAGCAATGGTCAAGAGAAGTGTCCAGGCAGATGGGCCTGACTGCCACCTCACAGAGTTCTCAGCCCCTCAGAGGAGTGAAACTCTGAAGTGATTTCATGGACCTCATGGAGGGCATAGAATGATTTAAATAGACCGTCAACCTTAAAGTCCAGAGATGGAACAAAGAGGATGCAGATGCACATATCTCTACCTGAGGTAATAGTTATACCTGAGACAATAGCAGTGGATCCCTGTGCACGCTGATGTAACTAGACACATTGCAGCTCAGTGAGGGTCAGTGTGGACACAGGATATGTGTGAACCTGATGCCTTTTCTCTACACTTCAGTCTCCCTTTCATGAGAGAAAGGAACATGCTATTAGTGGTAGGGTGTCTTAGTCACCTCCTATTTACCCTGCGGGTGAGGGAGAGCTAAACACCACCTGACCCTGAAGAGATGAGACCAACAGCAGGTTATTAGTCATGTCTACTGATGGCCTGGGGGAGGAGGACATGGCACACCTTGCAGGGCCACACAGGAGTTGCACTCAAGAGCAGAGTGAACAGCCAGGTCTGTAGGTGGTAGGCTTTGGAGAATTAAGAGGGTAGGGTGCTCCCAGTTCCTGTGGCATGGTGTGATTCACTTGTTTGATTTGGCAGGCAAATGGAACAAAACCTGCTACTCAAGGATAAATAGAAACTGTGCCTGGTCCCCTTCATAAGGATGGTGGTCTGGCTAGGATACCTGATCTATGGGAGCAGAGTGGGGAGGAGAACTTGTAGTTAGGCCATTAGAGACCTGTTTTATCAGATATCAAGCCTAAATTTTTGGCTTTATGCTACAATTGATCACTTGATGCTTTGACATCAGTTTAAATCTTGATGATAACTGAGACTTTTAGGGATTAGGAGACGTGCCTTCCTAGGAAGCAAAGTAGGCACCTGACCAAGCAGAGAGGGCCACATTTTGAGGTGGTTGCCAAAAACATGAACTTCGAGCATGTCTCCATATATAACCAGTAAAAGCAATTGAGAGACCTGTGTGACATTAATGTAGAGAGTGGGTGCTCCCAGGGGGTGTGAATTGAGACTAACCAATGCTTGTGGCAGTGGTGACATCAAGGGGGTAGAGGGACATTTGTCTCATTGTGACTTAAATAGTTCTTTGAAAACCCATTAGGCTTATCAATTAAAGTAGCTGCCTGGGGCTAACTACCTGAGGCCTATGGGAAGGCTGCATTTCAATGGAAAGCTTTCTTCAAGATTCCATTGTGTATTCTGAGACATAAAATGAGTGCCTTGGTTAACAATCTAGTGTCTAAAACTGCAAATGAGATAAGGAATATCCTGTTGAGGCCTTGTATTGTGGCCTTAGGATATGTAGAGAAACCTGTTAATTTGGTTTATATATTTATATTTGGGTACTTGTGAAACAAGAGATTCACAGAGTTCTTTAAAGTGAGACTCTTAGGCAATGGTCTAAGAGTTGTAAAAATATACATATGAGGTGAAATGGCCGGGGCATCCATTGCCAAGATAAATGTCTAGAGTGTGCCAACTGTGCTGACCATTGGGTTCTATTCTTTATCAGGGACATCTTGGTTAAGGAATTAAGAGCAACAACTCTCTACTGAGCTCTGTCATGTATAATTGTGGCAACATCACTGGTAAAATGTATGGCCTTCTATTGCCGTTCATTCAGTTGATCCCAGAGGGCTCTCCAGGTAGCCAAGGACTCTAGGAAAGGGATGACTTCCCCTAGCACCATGGTTTTGGCAAAGGACTGATGGTAGAGGAGGCCACCACCTTCTACAGATAGAATATGCCAGAAGGCCCAAGCTTGACTCCATCCTGTCGCAAAGAGGTCTCATAGCTATGCCAAATTCATGGGGGTGCTGCTCCAATGCGTTACAAGGCATTGCAGTAGCTGAGTACAGAGGGTCACAGGCTCAAAGTCTGTGATACCCTCTATTTCCAGAAAAGCCCAGTGTGTGGCCAGTAATTGCCACTATAACAGTGTATAGTACAAGGCCAGGAAAGGCAGTTTCTTGCATCAGAAGCCCATGAGCAACTTATGACCGTCACAGGTGGCCTAGAGACTCCAGGAGGCATGAGATGAGGTCACTGAAGCCTCTGAGGGCACTAACTGGAGTGCCTGTTGATTTCATTTTGGACAGCTTCTACAGCCTTTTGTTGAGGAGGTTCCCCTTTAAGATGGGCAATCTGTAAGTAACAGCATTAGTGAAATTAAAGAAAATTTGCAAAAGAATATGTTGTCTCCAGAACCCAAAAAAGACTAAAAGATATTGGACTTGTATTAACCTTGTGGGTACTGAGAGGGTTAATACCTGTTTTTTGACAGTATCAGGGATGGAGCAGCTTTTGGTTTACCAGATAACTTTCAGGAATTTAACAGAAGTCACAGGACTTTGTACTATGTGTGAAATATCCACCCTTTTTGTGTGAGTTCCTTTGTATTTGTATATTCTTAATGAATACGTCAAACAAATCTTCCTGGAGAAGGATGTCATCAATGTAATATACCTGTGCTCCTGGAGAAAGGTGGATGTCATTAAGATCCTGCCTGCAAAGACCGTGTGCAGTGGCAAGGCTGCTGAGGTAGCCCTTGAGTAGCCTGGTAAAAATATATTGTGTAGCAGCGCACCAGCATGGCACATGTATACATATGTAACTAACTTGCACAATGTGCACATGTACCCTAAAACTTAAAGTATAATAAAAAAAAAAGAATTGCATTTGTGAACTAAAATATATATATATATATAGTGTCTCGTGGGAGGTAAAAGCAAACTGTGACTGCTAAGCTGCTGACATTGGCACCAAATGGATCATATTAGCCTAATTCGTAGTAGCAAAATATTTATCAGTTGCTGATTGGATGGAGTCAGAAGTTTCAATACTCAGTTTGTTGGAAATAGGGGCCTGAACTGTATGGGACCATGGCATTAAGGTTGCAGCAGTCTACTGTGCTGCACCATTTATTTGTTCCAGGTTTAAGAACAGGCCAAACAGGCCAGATTGGGTTGTTAAATGGAGAAGCAGTGGGGATAATCACCCCTGCACTCTATAGCTGTCATATAACAAATTTTAATCCTCAAAAGCCCTGTTTTAAATTACTTCGAGCCATATTAATAATTATTTTAATTTGGGGTGGAGGCAGAAGAGTCAGGAGTTTCCATCCTGTCAAGCCAATTTATAAGTGTCAAGATTTAATTTAATTTCCATTTATTTTTCACTGGGTCAGAGCGTCCATGTCCATTATGGGATATTTTAGGGCAACGATTGCTATGACCATGATGAGAAATTTAGGCAAGACAGTAATTATGATGGTTAAGAAGAGGCATATCTCTTTGTCCTCTATTTTATATGCCAGAACTCCCCTAATGTTATGGGGGATACCATCTTTAAATTTAGGAAGATCCTAGTCATAACTGTAATCTGAGCCCTAGTGCCAGTTAAAACCATGAAGGTTTGCCAATTGGTGCATTTCAGCAGGTATTAAAGTTAATTAAAAACCTATACTGTAGAGGCACAAAAGCCAGTCAGTGCCCCTTTATCTTGGCTATATAAATGCCTTTAATATATTTTGAATTTCCAATTGGGTCAAATTGTAGATCTTTGTTTTAGGGTTCTTTTGTTGTTGTTGTTGTTGTTGGTTCCTACCCGTATCCAGGATATTTTTTTCTTTGCTTTTTTAAATTTCTTTTCTTTCTTTTTTTTTTTTTTTTTTTTAGTGGTGGTCACTGGACATATTTGGTGGTGGTGGGGTGGTGGTGAGTGATCCTCTTTACCCTGATGATACTTATAAGTCTTTTCTCTCAGAGAGCTTCAAATTAGTATCATCAGGGTTAGGGGTTTCCCCCACAGCAGTGGTTGCTTTATATGCTTTAAAGACCATGGGCTTAAGTTGAGTTTGAATTAATGGTGCCATGGGGTACCCCAGTGCCACAAAGGTAACATAAGTATTTCTCTATAACCTCAAGAATTAGGATCTTTATTGCAACAGAGACATAGTAAGCAGAGTGGTACAGGGAAAGAAACCTAGGTTTACAACCCAGACTCAATAGACCAAAATTATCTCCTGCTGCCACTGCCCTACCTTTTCTGTCATGTGGACTTTTTCCCTCTTTGTTTGTTTCTTTCTCTGCACAAATTCCCTGAGAATATTTTGAGTTTGTAGCTAGGTAAAATTGGAGCTTTCTGTACAATCACCTGTGGTGCAGACTTTCTGGGTACTTATGGGAAAACATTAGGGAGCTTAGTGGCCTTTCTCAGAAGTGGCTGCCTCTTCCTCTAGGAAGTGCGAGTCCATCTCTCTAGAGTTGAGGTCCATATCCAGTAAAGTCATTAGTCTATGGCTTGGATAGGGCCAGCAAGCCCATGATTGCAAGATTGGCCATTTGGTGTGCTGGTAGGCAGCAGTGCTGAGCCCAGGCATACTGGCTATGGGTTTTGCATTGGCAAATCATTTGAGTACCAAATGCTCCTTCCTCTCCCCACCCTTTTCTTTTTTCATTAGCACCTGTGCCACAGGCCACCATGGATCTGCACCTCGATGCCCTTCGGAGTCACGAGAGCGCAAGCAATAGCAGCTCAGGAAGCAGCAGCAGAGGAGACCAGAAAGGTCACTACCTTTGCATGAACAACAATGGCAACCAGGATACCATGCTTGGTTCTCCATGGGGTGGCCACCTTCCTTCCCACAAACTTCACACAGGGCTGCCTCTGCGCCTGTTCCATAGGTGTACCATTACAAGCAATGTCTGTATTGCTGCTCCGAGCAGCCAGTGACAGTCACCAGGCTAGACATGGTGATCAGAGAGCTCTAGCCTGAGCTCTGGTAAGCAGGACTGAAGTACTGACTGGTTAAGGCACTGTTTTCTCATTGCATTTACAGGCTGAAGCTTCAGAGATCACCTGCCAAACACAGGCTGAACCTGACAGCATGTCATACCAGGGTATAGTTAACAACCATTTTCTTCTTGGGGACAAGAGCATTGCAGAGTTAAAAGAGATGGCATAACAGTGCCACATAGGCCATAGCTCAAGCCCATCAGCAGTTAGCAGTTCTGTCTCAGGTACCCTTGCCAAATAACTCAGAACCAAATAACCAAGGAACAGTTAATTTTAACTGACTAGGTGTCTTCTGAAATGGTTGGGCATGTCATATGGTTCATAACACCAGTGGATTTTATTGCTTTCTATTCACCCCATTGGTGAACGAAAGATTCCTGCCCTGGAGATTCAGAGATGCCTAGACAACCAACACCCAACACTGGACAGATGAGATCCACAGCAGTTTACTGGTCATACATACTCACCACCAAAGGAGAAGAACATTGCAGGGCATGCAGGAGCATGTGAGGGTTGTAACCAGGAGTAGTATGAACAACCAGGGGCTGTGGGAGTAATAGTAACAAGAGTTACTATTAGTTACATTAGGTAACCAGAATAAGACTTGGATTTCTAAGAGTGACATGCTCAATAAAAGGGTAATATGACAAAACCCTAACCTCCAAGGAAGACAGTAAGGAGACTTGCCAGTCTTGACTTTGCCTTGGATGGAAACGGGGGAAAGACTCTCTTAATAACTTATGAACGAAAATGAAACCTCACATTGAGTGTGCAAATTTCCAACTGTGTAGTCTATGTAATCCGAACAAAAGTCATGCTGAGAATATAAGGCTAACCAATCTGGTATTACCCCAGACACCCAGCAGAGGCAAATTCAGAGCTAGGTAGAGGAAAACACCTTAACCCCATTTAACCCAGGTCTCAGGTAATTTTTTTAAAAAAACTTTTTTTTTTTTTTTTTGAGATGGAGTCTCACTCTGTTGCCCAAGCTGGAGTGCAGTGGCGTGACCTCGGCTCACTGCAACCTCCACCTCCTGGGTTCAAGTGATTCTCCTGCCTCATGCTCCTTAGTGTCTGGGATACAGGCACACACCACCACACCCAGCTAATTCTTATATTTTTAGTAGAGACAAGTTTTCGCCATGTTGGTCTCAAACTCCTGACCTCAGGTGATCTGCCCACCTTGGCCTCCCAAAGTGATGGGATTACAGGCATGAGTCACTGCACCTGGCCTTAAGGGAAATGTTTTTAAAAATATGATCTCAGAACCCCAAATCACAAAGCAACCAAAGAAATAAGTCTCCATGAGAAAGATTCGACAAAAACGGTAAACAATGGGATCAGAGTATAAAGAATTTAAATATTGGAATTTTTCATAGAGAATTTTTTTCACTATTTGAGAAGAATATATTTTAGTACTGTGGCATAATGTATAACTTTTTATAATAATAACTATATATGATATAGTATAGGTCTTAACTGTATCATTCATCATACAGTTATATGTTAAAATAGTTAATATTTATATGCCATAACATGAAGCATGATGTCGTGTACTTTCTCCTCCATTTTTCATTTGGAATACGTTCTACAACATGACCCAAAATGTAAGAACTTGTGACTTGTAACTTTTGTTTAAAGCCATAATTGTGCAATAATGTGCTACAGAAAGATTCAATTGACTTCTCTTATGAAACGAGCTTCAATGTTTCAGCTCTATTCTGTGAAATGTCCTTTAAGTAAAAGATAATATAACATTTTAATGCATTGTGTATAATGTACACAAGCATATTGTCCATGTACTGAACACACATTGTATATGATATTGTTATTACTATTTGTAAAAAAATCTTTATAGCCTTAATATATTTGAAAAGAATAATTGAGGGTTTTTTATTTTTTATTTCTTTTAAACTTACAGAATTTTAATGGGAAAATGCTTATGTCGTATGTTAAGCAAACACAGCAGGAAACAGTACAGTATTTTGAAAACTATTTAAAACCCCACAGAAAAAAGACTGGAAGCAAACAGTTGCTGTTGTGTGATAAGACTATTGTTTTTATTTCAATTATTAAAACATTCCTTTATTATTTTTACTATGAGAAAACATATGTAAGTATAAATGACTAAGTAATAAGATACTGTAATACAATGAACTAAACTTGAAAAAGAGCAAAGTAGATTGCCTAGAAATAAAAATATGATAATTGGAAATAAAAACAGTGTGTGGATTATGCAGCTGATTAGACACAGCTAAAGAGAGAATAGTGAACTATATACACTTATGATGCAATTCTCTGAAGAATCTAATACACTTATGATGCAGTTGCTGTTCTTATGTAGAGCGTTTTTGCCATTCTTATGTAGAGCTTTTACATATATACATACACACACATATATATACACATATGTATATATGTAAAAGCTATATATACACACATATATATGTATATATATGTAAAAGCTCTACGTAAGAACGGCAAAGATGCTCGCTTTCTATATAAAAAACGCTATATATATATGTGTGTATATATATATATATATAGAGAGAGAGAGAGAGAGAGAGAGAGAGAGAAATTGGTTCATGCAATTATGAAGGCTGAGAAGTCCTAAGGCTTTGGCAAGCTAGAGACTCAGGAGAGCTAATGATATGGTTCCAGTTTGTGTTCAAGTCTGATAACCAGGAGACCCACTATTGTCGGTTCCAGGCCAAGTCTGAGTTTAAGGCAAAAGATTGAAGACTGAAGACAGCTTGAAGACAGGCAGAGAAAGAAATTCTCCTTCTCTCTATCTTTTTATTCCATTCAGGACTTCAATGCATGGGATGTGGCCCGCCCATATTGAGAAGGGCAATGTGTTTTATGCAGTCCACTGATTCAGATGTTAATCTTATCTGGAAACACCCTCACAGACACACCCCGAGAAATGGTTAACCAAGTATCTGAGCACTTTGTAGCCCAGTCAAGTTGGCATATAAAATTAGCCATCACAATTAGCAAACTTCTTAACAGCAAAAATAGAATAATGTGGAATAATATTGTTAGGTGCTTTCATCCTAACATAGTGTATTTGTAAGAATGAAGATAAAAATAGATCTTTTCAGTCATCAAAAAACTATAGTTCCCAAAAGAATTTCAAAGGCTAAATCCAGGGGAAAGGTTGAATTATCTCAGGAATTGGAAAATGAAAAAAATAACATTGTGGAAATATAATGGTATTATGGATATACACAGAAGACCAATTCTTAAATACTTAGATATATGCTAGGGTATTTAGATATGCAGTGTCATGTTATTGGTATCTTGCTTTCAGTTGGTGAAATAATAACTGTGTGTGTGTGTGTGTGTGTGTTTATGTTTAGAGAGATTAAATATAGCAAAGTGTTGATCATTGAATCAGGTGGAGGCTCCTGCTTGAAACCCCAGTACTTTTGGAGGCCAAGGAGGGAGGATCACTTGAGGCCAGAAGTTTAAGACCATCCTTCAACTCTACAAAAAGTTTTAAAATTAGGCAAGTGTGGTGCTGCCCACCTGTAGCTCTAACTATTCGGGAGGCAGACAGGACATTGCTTTTAGCTCAAACAATTGAGGCTGCAGTGAGTTGTGATCATGTCACTGCACTCCAGTCTGGGAAACAGAGGGAGACCCTGTCTAAAAATAAAATATACCAGAAAAACACTATAGCTGAAAGCCATCTATTTAATAATCCTTAGAATTTTTGTCACAAATTATTATAAACAAGATCTGTTGTTTCCATGATCAAAAATTTCTCCACCAATATCTAATTTTGTGGTACCTTTGTGAGTCCTCCAAGATCATCATGGTTCAATGACCACATTAATAATCAAAGCCTTTTTCAGAAATCAATGGACAATAAGAGTGTATTTGTCTATTTCTAGAGTGTCTATTTTATTTTGTATTCTATTTGTCTACCCTTGAGGAATACCACACAGAATTAATAGCCATCAAGTCTGATAGTGTAAGTCCTTTACTTTTTCCTTTCTTTTTGAAATAAGAAGTTATTCTCAGTCTGTAGCATTTTCATATAAATTTTTGGAATCAGCTTATTACTCCTATTGTGGTAGATTTGATTTAAAAACTTCACCTTTTAATATGCTCTAATGGTTCTCCTTGACATCTGTCTTTATTTTCAGAAAGTGCATATTTTTTTTTTTTTTAAGACGGAGTCTTGCTCTGTGGCTACACTGGAGTGTAGTGGTGCAATTTCGACTCACTGCAACCTCCAGCTCCCTGGTTCAAGTGATTCTCCTGCCTCGGCCTCCTAAGTAGCTGGGATTACAGGCACCCACCACCACGCCCAGCTAATTTTTTGTATTTTTAGTAGAGATGGGGTTTCACCATGTTGGCCAGGATGGTCTCGATCTCCTGACCTTGTAATCTGCCTGCCTTGGCCTCCCAAAGTGCTGGGATTACGGCATGAGCCACTGCACCTGGCCAGAAAATGCATCTCATACACATCTTTACTACGTGATTTAGAAGTTTCATGATTCCCTGGTGCTTACAGGATACGTTCACATATTGTGCATGGCATTCATTTTCTTTGCCACTATGTTATGACTATGCTCCAACTCATTTTTCCAACTCCACGTGGGCATAACACTCCATGGCAGCGAAATGTTTCCTTTTCTCTTATTTAGAACTTGCTTTTTACACTCCCCTCTTTTAGCTTACAGATATTTCTCTGGCTTAGTAAGCCTTTCATTCCCATTCTACCTGTGTGGATTCCTCCCAAATTTTGAGGCTCTGTATGTGTTCTACAGCCTTTGTGAAATATTCCTTAATCACCCCAAAATTCAGTAACCATTTATCTTTTACATTTCTATAGTAGTTTTATTTATAACACTTATTTGAATATATCATATATTTACTTCTATTTTTACATTTCCTTTAATATGCAACATATTCCATCTGTACGATGAGTTCACAACTCTTTCAGGGTGGGGACCATATATTAAGCATCTTCATGCGTCCCCACTGTTTCTATCACAATGCTTAGTCTTATTTGCCACTGTTTCCCCAGAGTCTTGCACTGAACGGAAGATATAGTAGATGCTTAACAATAATTGATTGAATGAGGACTGAGTCTGTGCTCAATAAATGTTTGCTGAGGTGTAATTTGAGAAAATAATGAGTTGTGAGATGAAATGGGTTCCAGTCTTGTCTCTGTTACTTGCTAGCTAGGTTTAGCCAAACCCTTTTATTTCTATGATCATCAGTTTCCTCACCCTTAAAATGAAGACAGTAGTGACTAATCCACAGTATAGAATCACATGAACAAATTCTCATTAAAGTGCTTTAAAACAATGCATGCTTAACACATGCATATGCCATTTTTCATATCATAAAAATCTTCATTATAGAAAATTTGGAAAAAAGTAAAATTCAAAGAAGAAAATAGAAATCATTAATAATAACATACACAAAGGGAATAACTATTATAATTTCAGTATATTTCCCTTAAAATGTTTTTCTGTGCATGTATTTTAAAACTAATATATGCATAGTGGTTTTAAAATTTTGAAAATTTATGTTTTTAAATATTTTAGATATTTTCATGGCCTCATTTTTCTATTTAACTTATATAGTACTAAAGGACTATAGTAACATAATTTTGTACAAAAAAGTTTTTATAAAAGTTAAATGTATCAATTTAAATAATGCTACTTCTATTAACTTAATTGCAGGTTAATATAAACATGCATAATTTGATGAAAAAATATTTCAATGAGATGATTTTTCTTTCTAAAGTTGTTTGCCCTTTGGTTGGGATTTTTTTTCCTCTATGACCCAGAAAAATTCTCAAAACTACTCTTAATTTTTGTTCCCATAATTTTGATTGAATTTTTTGCTTGCTGCAATGTTATAATGATTTCTTCTGTAAAGTACCGAAGATAACTTAGAAAACAAATCAGAGCTCAGAAAGGCTTAATCATTTCTCTCCTTTTCTTTGTTGGAAGAAAAAAATGAATATTATATTCATTTAAATAGGGGCTAAGAGACATCCTAAGAGTTTTTCTTTAAATTGATGAAATAGAAGAAAAAGACACTGCCGAAACTGTGGGTGCATTTAAAAAAGCATTATACCTATCTATTTTATACCCATTTTATTTATCCAATTAAAGAAAAATTTATAAATAATTTCAGTACTCAGCCATGTTCCTTGCTTTTTGACTATGCATATTTTACATAGTTGGTATATGCTCTGTAATGTTAACATTCAAGAAAATTTTATTTTTTCAAAACTGTCATTAGAAATTTTGAATTATGTTGATTTGAGAAAGATTGCATTTCTAAGATATAATAAAGTGACATCAAATAAATATCATCTAGCTTCAAACTAAGTGGTGTGTAAAATATGTTGTGATATTCTTGTGTATGTGCCGCTGAAAAAATTCTGGCAGGTTATGCACCAGAATTACAACAGCACTGTTACTGGATAGCGGGATGGCAATCTCTTTTTCCTTCTTTATGTCTTTCGGAATTGTCCTTTTCCCAACAACAAGCATATATTAATGTCATATGCAAAAAGAAAAAAAATTCATGTTAAAAAGAAAAGTGGAAAGACAATTATTTTATTTATTGAGTGCTTGCTGACTAAGAATCAGGCATGGCTTTTGGTCCTATGAATACATCAATGAAACAGCCTACAAAAACAAAAGCTCTGCTTTGTGGAGCTTACCTTCTAGTGAAGGGAGACAGACAATAAGCAACAACTGCAATCATAAGTAAATGAGAATACATTTTCAAAGCTAGTAAGTGCTAAGAGAAAGTAAGAGGAATCAGAAGCTGGAGGGGTGAGATGCAATTTTAAACAAGGTGGTTAAAGCAAGCCCCACTGAGAAAGCAGGACTCCGTCAATATTATCTTTTGTGACCCTTTTTCCTATGCCATATTATCTCATTTTAATATTACTCAGATTAAGAATGCTTTTTTAGGCATCATGAAGAAATCAAGAATTTCAGTCCCATTTTAACCATTGGAGAGAACACTGAAACATGGTTTGTTTCTGAAAGTACGTGAAAATTTCACCTTTAGGGAGAAATCTTCCTATGGGCAGTGTAGGGGAGATATGGTTTTCTGTGACTGGTGACTTGTATGGTTCAGATGTTGCAGAAACGTAGACAAGTTTGTGGGTGTGCTGGGAAGCAGATTGTAAATGATTTTTTGAATGCCTTTTTAAACAATATCAACTTTCTGGAAATGTCTCAGAGTTAATCTCTTTTTCTTGACATGGAGTCTTGCTCTGTTGCCCAGGCTGGAGTGTAGTAGCGTGATCTCAGGTCACTGCAACCTCCTCCTCCCGAGTTCAAGAGATTCTCCTGCCTCAGCCTCCTGAGTAACTGGGATTACAGGCATGCGTCACCACGCCTGGCTAATTTTTGTATTTTTAGTAGATACTGGCCAGTAGATATTAGCCAGGCTGGTCTCAAACTCCTGAACTCAGGTGATCTGCCTGCCTCAGCCTCCCAAAACCCTGAGATTACAGGCATGAGCCATCATGCCCAGCTGCGTTAATCTCTTTCTGCCTGCAGTCCAACATCAGAGGCTGTCTCTAGAGCCACGTCAACACTGTTGCTTAAAAGAATAATTGATATTCATAATGATACTCTGTCATAGTGCCTATAAATTTATATGACTGATATCTAAATAAATTCCATTTGTGTAGTTGTTAACCAAGCACATTTATAGCATTAGTTCATTTGAGTCCAGGGTAGTAAAATAGATAATATAAATCCTACTTTTTAAAAATGTAGAATGCTAATCAACAAAGAAGTTAGATGTCTTTCTAGAAGTTGGAAGTCCAGGATTCAACTTCAGAAGTGTTCACTTTTAGGCTACCAAAATTCCCATTGCTCCATATAGACCATGTAACAAACAAGAGGACTAAGGGCAGTCGCTTTGAGAGTGTGTTAATGCAGTTAAGTAGTGCCCAAAGCTCTGCTTTCAAATCGTCATTTAAAATAGTTTTATTTTGAATATGTGCAAATCTAAATTACCTAAGGAGGTTTTGAAAAGTAGCTGAAGTCATTCTTAGTACAAAGAGATGGGATCAAGTGGGAGTTTTTTTTTTTTTAATTAAAAACAGTTTACTATAAAATACGTTATATTTTAAATAGAACATGTTACCACTATTTGATGTATGAGTATAAAATGAGTTGCAATGATGGAGTCACAAAAACAGTTTCAGAAGTGGAATAAATATGTGGCTACTTAAAGTAATTGCTTTGATAGATGATACTCATCTCCATCTATAAATTTTGGTGTGTTAGTAAAAATAGTTCTATTATTTGGTATCACACTGCATTTTCCCTTTGAAAGATAAATAAGTATATATTAATTATAAATGCTTTCTGAAATGAAAGCGTAAAATTTAAAGTGTCCATGTGTATAACCATCAGATGTCCTAGATGAGGGTCGTGCTGTATGAGTTTTTGCAGCAACTACTGCTCTGGCTCTACCAATCCAGGTTTACTACCCACATCTAAAAACCATTGTATTTGCCATTAGTCTACAGCCTGACTCCTATCTATTTTGATGTTAACAAAACAAAATCTATTTTAATACTGAATAACTGAACTTTCAGTCTTATTTTATTATTTATTTACTTTTGGTCTTTATTATGAATATTAATAATGTAAAGGACCTTCATTTTCAGCTCATAATCGATAGGTATCGGCTATTAATTCAACATTGATTTATTGATTGTATTAAGCAGATATGTTCCAGTCTCTCTACTAGGCAGAGGGATATGAAGCCATTTCTATTGTGACCACATTGGTAAGAATCAACTTCCCCTTCTCTTCTTCCTACTGATGTCATAAACCGTCATTTGACATTTTAAAACCATATATCTCATTGAAAAGGGAACTGACTTTTTAGGCCTTGCATGTAAACCCCCAACACAGACTGGCCATGTTCCCTCTTTGTAGGGAAGAGTACAAGCAGACCACAAGAACTTCAAAATCACATTGTACACAAGAACTTCAAAATCACATTATTTTCCCACTAGGGCAAATTCAGTGCTGGGGATTTTGTGTACTTGGAGTGTATTTGTGCCCCCTTTGAAATCTAAGAATACTTTGTGTACAATAGTAGTTGGAAAAGCAACTAAATGAGAAATGGGTGATCTGAGGGCGGCCCTTCTCTGAAATTTGCTTACTTATTTTCTGGGGTTCCATTAAATGCTATGTTCCCTGTGAAGCCTGGCCTCATTTTCTATCCTGGAATTAAGTGCTGCCTCCACTGCTCACGTAGTAAAGGTGCTAGCACGCAGCCTTCACACACTGCCAGTTAAGGCATGGGAAGACCTTACTTACTCTGCCAAATTCCACAGTACCTAGCGTGGGACTTTGCAGAGTTGGTGTTACCTAAATGCTTTTTGAATTGAACCCTAACTTCTTTAAGCAGGCTCCAGTACCTCAATAAAATAAGAACCAACAATATTTGAGTCACTGGTTAGAAAGAATAATGTGAAACAAATGAAAGTGAAGGAGTATAAATAGGGTTTGAGGTAAGGTGGGAAAAAAAGAATGAGAAGGGTTTCTTCAAATCCGTGCTAAATCCTCTCAATTCTGAATACTCTGAAGCTAGAAATAAAAGCTAAGCTATATAAAATGTAGACAGTAGGGATGCTTTGCTATGGTTATAACCACTTATATTCATCTAAAGGAGAAGTGAAAATATCACTCTATTCTGGATAACACCCAATATACATAGCACACACACACACAAACACACACCACACAGGGACACACACACCCCACTCAAGCTAATGTATTAAAAAGGAAACCTGTTTAATTTTTAGAAAGACTTTTTCGTATACAGTGAATTTTCTTTTTTATTTTTATCCCTGTAGATAGCTGGGTTTGTTTTCGTTTTTTGTTACGGAAAGCAGCAGGAGGAATCACGGTAATGGAAGAAAGAGTACCGCCTAAACTTAGGAAAGACTTTGACACAAATTAAGTTATGTTATATTGATGCATCACTTAAGTGTCTGGATCTGGAAGTCTGGACTATATCATCTTTTCAAATGTAATATCCTGCAATCATGTGAGAAATTTATTAGTCCTTTTGGGAATCTGCAAGTGGTTGGGAGAAGCCCAACTAACTCCCTGCAAACCTTTATGGAGGATACATGTTGAATAAGTCTTTCTAGTATGAAACTAAAAAGAATAAGATGACCAGTTAAATCTGACTCCCCCAAACACAGACACATACTCAAGGGGGCTACATAGTTTATTGCAGTCCATCTGTTTTATCATTAACAACATTCATGTATATTAGTATTGTAAGTGGCCTTATGTTAGTATAAGAAGTAACATTGTGCTGGAAAGGTATTCAGCTTTGTGCATTAATTTATCTGGAAAATTATGAAAAAATTAATTTGACTTTGCGTTTTGAATTTTATATGTTTAAGCTGTCAAAAATTCTCTGTGGTAAAAATAACTTCCATGTGCCTACCAATGTATATTGAAGGATCTGTCTATGCAATTAGCAAACAAGAACATAAACATTAAAAAATGTGCGTGTCAACAAACCAAAGGTAGATTTCCCTTTGACTTACACTAGAGACAGAGAAATACCATCTTTTGAAAAATTTCAAAGACAGGAAAGTTTCTAAGTTGAAAAAAATTATGCAGGTCTACATTTCATGTAAGTTCTGTTTAGCTTAAAATGATCTTGATACTTAAGTGAATAGGAGATATGTAAAGCATTTACATTTTAGGAGTGGGTAATTTTACTTTATTTCCAAATAATAGGATTTGAGGTCAAGAAAGGCAACTAGAAAGATCAAACTGTGTCTCATCTCACCAGACTCTGGGTTCCTCTTTGTAACTTGTGGGCCAAGAAAAAGGCTTTGCACTTAATAATTTAGTAGGAGCTCAAGAGATGACTGGATGAATAAATAATGATCTGTTTTTGTTGGCACATAAAGAAGTAATTCTAGTTCTTTCACCTTTTTTGGAAGAGGTTCGTATGTTTCAAAACAGAAAATTATATGAAATAAATAATTTGTAGGCAGAGAACTGAAAACATGTAGCATAAGGGATTAGGATACTGAGAGCTGGACAGAGGCAGATAAGGCATTTGGTTATCAGGGGAGACCAGTGTCAGTCTGTCCATTTGTCAGTCTCTCCTTCTCTCTTAGTCTTTGGTCAGGAAAAGCACTGACATTTTTTCCAAAATGCATGTTTTTACTTCTTTGTTATTTTGTGTTTTTTCAGAAAGTCTGACTCATACCTCCAGGGAACTAATTTAGTGGGCAAGAAGTTTATTTGAAGTCTTAGGTATAAAATGAGCAATGGTTTCACTGTGGAAGATAGGGTGAGTGATATGTATCTGGAGATTAGAAAAGAATGGATCTATCATTTTGCAATCTTGGCTTCAAGTAAGGAAGCTTGAGAAAATAATGTGTTTGAGTTAAGAAAATGGACCTATTGTGGGTAGGAAACAGTTTGCAAAACTTCTGTTTGTTTATAATTATGCTTCTAACATACTAACATCCTCTTTTTCTTAGCAGGCTCTTCAGGGCCCACTGGGTTCGGACTGGTGTTTTTTTAATATGCCTTTAGTGCTCCATTTATCTTGAACATCTTGTCCTCTTGAGTAGTGCTGGTGTTGCATTCTCAATATTTCAGAGACTGTAAAGATGCTGGCATGTGTGTATATACATATATAAATATATATATGACTGTGTAATAGTCTTTTCTCAAGCAGCCTGAAAATTGTATATTTTCAATAGAGATAGAAGTGTGTCTCAGGCAATGTAAATTGTGTTACCTTGCTGTGGGATTGCAAGGACTTTTGTGAAATCTCCAAATGTCTAAATGGTTCCAGCTCCTGTAAGCAGCCACAGTTGACAGAGCAGCACTCATCTAGAGTCCTTTGTTAATTCTATAGAAGAGAAAGAGGAAGAGTTGCTAGTGAGTCAGCTGCCTTGGTTAGCAAACATAACATAATTAGCTATTTAAGCCCAGAAAATTAAAAGACCCTCAAGTTAATCTGTCATTTTTCTCTGCAGTATTTCCTCATCTTTCTGTGGACTATATATTATAATTATCACAAGCCATTTGAAGAGAGCAATTGTCTCTTTTCTATATGTATATCACCCCTTTTAAAAAAAACCAAGCATATGCAATCGGTGTTGTATAGAAAACTAACAACAGACAAATGAGAGATGGCTACTGGGGGAAGGAGAAGCTTTCACTTAACGATATGCTATCATTTGGTTAAATTTTCAAAATGTTACTTTTAGAACCTTTCTGTGCTAGAATATCTGTTTATTTATAATTTTTCCAGGTGGATGTTTCAATTCTTTTAAATTACAAAGGTAATATATATGCTCATTAGTAAAAGTCAAAATATGTAAAGAGGTAGAGAAAAAGGTTAATATTTTCCTTGTTCTACCTTCCATTCCCAACTAGAATTTTTATTATTTGTATAAAGTTGAGGTTACATTGCATTCATAATATTCTCCCCTTTTCCCCCACACTATAAATATTAATTTTTAAACTTGCTTTATTTCACAGTGTGTCAGTGGATCTAATACATTCTTTAACACTGTGGCATAACATTCCATAACATAATTACATAGCTTACTCATATACTTTTTTTCTTGTTGGGCTTTCAGGTTGTCTCCAGTGGTACAATAAATCTCTTTGCTTTGGAGTTTAAAGAGCCCAGCTAAGAGTCACCTTGTGGATTCAAATATTCCTGCCACCAATTTCTAGGCCATTGACACATTTGGTCAGGAAAATAGCTTTTCTCTGTAGAAAGTGCCATCTTCCTACATCGTTGTGAGGCTGGGCGGGGTTAGCTATTCGGTCTGCCTGTGGTGAAGCATGACATCTTGGTCAGTCAATATCAGTGGCAGACTGAAAGGAAGATTGTGCCAAATGTGAGTTTGCCACAGCCAAGTTCAGCCCCAAAGTAAAACAGTTTTGTTACTTAGCCTCCCTATATGGCCACTTCTGTTTTCGATCTTAAAATAGTAGTTAATGAATATAACTTTAACAAACTTTTAGATAGTTTTGTGATTCTTTTATTTTCCAGCATCGATCTACGAAAAGGACTAGTTAGAAAGCCTCTATCTGAAATAATAATATAAAGGCAAAAGGAAAAACTTCCAAAATAGCAGTCAGCTAGCAGCAAAATAATCTTGAAATAAACGTGAAACCCAGAATTTCTTTTTCCATGCTGACGGCCCACTCCAAGGGCCACTTTTTAGAAGTTCTTTTTTAACAACAGACATTGGGGTTCACTTGAGGGTGGAGGGTGGGAGGTGGGAGATCTGCAGAAAAGATAACTATTGGGTATTGGGCTTAATATCTGGGTGATGAAATAATCTGTACAACAAATCCCCATGACACAAGTTTACCTACATAACAAACTTTCACATGTCTTGCTCTATCACCCAGGCTGGAGTGCAGTGGCGCAATCTCGGCTCACTGCAGCCTCTGCCTCCTGGGTTCAAACGATTCTCCTGCCTTAGCCTCCTGAGTAGCTGGGATCACAGGTGTGAGCCACCATGCCTGACTATTTTTTTTTATTTTTTAGTAGAGACAGGGTTTCACCATCTTGGCCAGGCTGGTCTCAAACTTCTGGCCTCATGATCTGCTCACCTTGGCCTCCCAAAGTGCTGGGATTACAGGCATGAGCCACCACACTGAGCCAAAAAAAAAAAATTAAAAAAAAAAGGAATTTCTCTTTCAGTATACAAATTTCAATTCAATATTCGTTTAAAATGTCCCATCTTGCTGAAGAAGTTTACCTATTTTATTTTATATAAAATATATAGCATTTATTTAAATATTTAAGATGCATATCTTAACATTTTAAAAACATTATTACATTTAATTTTAAGGTTTTAGACTATCAGGCAAGTAAGAATTCAGTTATTTATGGAGCTGTTCCTTTAAGACCAGCAGAGTTAACTTCTTTGCAGTTACACAGGAAGAGATACTAGCAGCCACAGTGGTTTCTGATGTCAAGTGAATTGGTGGAGGACAGAGTGGAAGCCAGAAAATGGGGTCTACTTCCAAACTAGCCACTTCTCACAAGCTGTTGAGATCTAAATGAAATTAATGTACCGTGGGAGGGCTCACAAGATAACCAAACATTCAAACTAGAGAAGAACACTGTGAAAAGACAGGGAACCAATTATGTGCATCAGTTGTATATATATATATGAAGAGAGAGAGAGATTATCTCATCACTCAGGTATTTTATATATATATATATATACATACACATATATGTGAACTTTAAGAAACTTTTAGATATATATATGTATATACACACATTTTCCCCCTGTTTTCTCTATATAAAAATAATAAAGGCAGAATCTAAAGTAGCTTTAGATGGTTAACTATGTGCATTATGGGGATTTGAAGAGATAATTTTGTGATAATCCATTTCGTGTTGCTTTCAGAGTGAACTGAAATTGATTTGCATGCCTGAGCGCTGACTTAGCAGCTGTGCAACTTTAAATGAGTCGCTTAACCTCTCTGATCCCCAGTTTCCACATCCACAAAGCAAGGGTCATACTTCAGTACCTCATGGGATTATTGGGAGGTTTAACTAATGTAATATAAAAATGTTCATGTAGTATTGAATAAAAATGCTGGTTTTCCTCTTGGAAAATGCAAGAGGTCTTCCCAATAGGAAAATACTTTTTGTTGGGATTAAATGGGATACACAAGAAGGTGGTAGAATAAAGAACATTTAGTGAGATATGAACAATGATGCCAGCAATCAGACATATACCTTATAGTTACAAAGAGTTCATTTATTCTTTATCTCATTATTGCTTCACCAGCATCCTGTGAATCCGTAGGCTAATTGCTATGCCCATTATATAGGGGAGGAACTGTGACTCAGAGAAATTAAATGGATTGAACACTATCACCTTCCAAGTCTATAATGGAGCATATTCTTTTTGACCAATAGTCTGGTGCTCTTTACAGTACTCTAAGAATCTATACATTCTCCACAGTTGCCAAATACCAAGCAGTTAAAAGTCTAATGGATTCCAAAATTGTATCTCAAAACATAGCTCTGTTCTCAAATTTCCCATGATTCCTGGAAAGACAATAATATCTATGGAATTAATAGAATGACTCTTTTTGGGGCAATTCCAAACTATTCCTGGACTCCTAAGGACCATGCTAAGCTCAATTTGCATTTCTTGCATTCTATGAACCAAAAATATTGTGTTTCTAATGTCAAATGCACCATGTTTTGTGACTACGCCATTTAGTGTTTAGCATTTCCCGAATTGAAGTTATTCCCTCCAACTACCACGAAAAGTTGGATTTGTTCTGTGTAGCCCAAGGTTTACATATTTCTGCCCTTTTTAGGTATCACAAATGAGCATCTCCATCCTTCGGTCGATACTTAGTGCATTCTGTGTTAGGGTGTCTATCTTTGCAGGTATATATTTTCTCTCCCTTTTGAGAGTGCAAGTTCCCTAAAGATGGAAAGTATACCATACGTCTGTACTCTCAGGCCTAGCTGAGAGGCTAGCATTAGATAGCTTTTCAATACAATGCTTCTGCTTTCGAGATGCTATTCAGAGTTGACTTCTCAGGAGAGATTCATTCCAAAACATAATAAAAAGGTCAGTTTAGAGTAAGCAATAACTGTTACCTTCCTCCCTTTATAGTGAATGATCTCTTGAGAATTCTTTCTTAGAAAGAGACAATTGCTAGGGAGATAAAGGGTGCTTAGGAAAGAGCTAGTAATTACCATGTCAACCTGAAGGTAAAAAAACCTAAAATAGGTCCTACTCTTCCAACCATTACCATGAGTCTATCGAAAATTAGGTCTCAGACCAGAACAGATCAAAATATTTAGTGCTCTCTAGGGAAAAAGCTTTTGAGATAAAGTGGAATTTCTTATTTCTAAGAAGTAGGAAAAGAGTGTTTTGTTTGGTCTCTACAAATTATAGTTATTTGGTTTCAGCCTGAACAACCACCACAAGCAAATACTGGCAGGCAGAGTCTCTACAGGAGTGGTCAAAAAAGTCAGTTTTCATTTCCTTCCAAGCCCTAGTTTGGTTGATCCATCCACAGAAAAGCAGAACAAAAGGCAAGGGATTACTGCACCCTTAAGCATCCAAGTGGCTCATTCGGCTCAGGGGTTATTTTTAGCAATCTGGCTCACACTGAGGGCTTCCTGCTCTATTCAGCAAATGTGCAAATGGATGCTGCAGGACCGTAACAGTAGACATTGATGAAGGTTGTGATCAATGATTAGACTCTCAAGCCTGTTGTGTTTTTGATCTAGCCATGCCTTTCAACCACTGTGGTGAACATTTAGCTCTGAATAGGCTCACCTTCTTCATATGCACATTCTATTTGTAGATGTTGCTATGAGGACAGATTCATCAAAAATGACTGATGTGGAGTCTGGGGTTGCCAATTTTGCATCTTCAGCAAGGGCAGGCCGCCGGAATGCCTTACCAGACATCCAGAGTTCAGCTGCCACAGACGGAACCTCAGATTTACCCCTCAAACTGGAGGCTCTCTCCGTGAAGGAAGGTAATACTCAAAATCCTCTTACAATTAACAGCACTTGTCCCTTCTTAACCAAGCCTTTTCTCTGGACAGTCTTTCTTTTATCTAGTTAAAAGTGCTCAGTTTCCTTATTTGTTTACTTAAACCTCTCAGCTTTTGTTTAAGGCTTAGTAGATGTTCAGCCTTTTCCAAAGTAGAATATTTCATCTTTTTGTCTTATGCTGTGTATGTGGAAACTGAAGTTTTATTTATTCATTCCATGTGTATAGTCATGCACAAAGCTAGTAATTGGGAATACAAAGGTGAACAAATATGATCTTTCTCTCAATGAGCTTTCAATTTTATTGAGAAGTATTCATAAATAAAATAATTTTTCTTCTGCCATCCATTGACAAATCACTTTGGAAGCTTCTGCTTACTGTAGTGTGCTACAAGCCCTTTAATTTTCAAATCTAGGAAGAAGTTTACTATCAAGTAGAGATGAGATTCTTTCAACAGAATTTTTGTATAAAAGGTGATACTTTATATGAAAGTATAAGGATACTTTAAATAAAGTGTTAAAAGGTGCCTTTCATTTAAAAACCCTCATGGAGATTTAAAAAAACAAAACAAAACCCTGAATCAAAGTTAAAAAATACACTCAGAGAGATTAAAGATCATTTTAGTTCCAAGCCATTAGCAAAATACTCAACGTTTTGTGCCCCATTTTAGACTCTCAGGTGGACTCTAGTGTATGTTTGGGAATTTATTCTTGGTGACAATGAAGCAAGTGAGAACCAGAAGCCGCTTGCATCTAACCCATTCCCGGGAGCCCAAGAAGAAGGCTCTTGGTTCTTTGCTTCAGGAGGTTATTTACTACCTGGTAAAGCTGCAAATGTTCCTGGTTCATTCTCTATGAAATAGTTATATCCTTGTAGGCCAGGAGCTGTGACCAGATCCTGCAGTTCCATGATTACCTCATCTTTTTCCAAAGGCCACTATTTCTCATATGCAATACTATAGGTGAGAGTAAAAAAGCATACACATCAACGTAAAATATTATAAGAAGAATGAAAAGAAGGAAAAGATAGGGGAAGAAAGAAATAAACATATATGTAATGTTTTTGGCCTTTTAAGTTTGAAAATGTAATATGACCATAGGAACATGACGTTGCTGTTCAAGAGTCCATTCCAAACTAGTGAGGTAGAGAAGGCAATTACTTGTTCGTGTAAAAACCGTAATTAAATTTTATACACCTTCAACACACACAAAACCTTAATGTTTACTGACATTACTTAATCAAGCAAAAGAGAGCAAATACACTGTGGGAGAGTCAGCAGTGTTCTCCATTTTATTTTGGTCACTAGAGAGACTAGGATCTGAAAGAATATGTTCCTGTTTTTATATTTTTCTTCATATCATTTTGAAATAAAGTCAAAGGCATCAATTAAGAAACTGAAAATGTTAAAAATGAATTTACAAATAACACCAGATGCTAAAGATTACACAAAAGGGTGAAGGCAAGTTGTAAAGTGAAATAGGCCAGGCACAGAAAGGTAAATACCACATGATCTTATTCATGGAATCTGAAAGAGACAAACTGCTAGAATCAGAGAGTAGAATGGTAGCTACCAGGAAAATTAGGAAAATGATGGTCAAAAGAGGTAAAATTACAATTAGACAGGAGAAGTAAGTTCAGGGGATCTATTGTAGCAACATGATGACTATAGTTAATAACAATGTATTGTATATTTGAAGATTGCCGAGTGAATAGATTTTGAGTGTTCCCACCACACATACACACACACACACAAACTATGTGAGGTAATGGATATGTTAATTAGCTTGATTTAGCCACTCCACAATGTATGCATGTATCAAAACATCATGTTGCACAACAACATAAATATATATAATTTTTATTTGTCAATGAAAAATTAAAGAGTAGAAAAAATACAGAAAAGGATATAGGCTTACATAGGTAGATGACATAGATAATATTTTATTAACAAAGTCACAAGTAAGCAGTTTGAAGGCTTATTTTTTTCTCATTAGCTAAGCATAGATGTTATTATGAATTTTAAAATGAATGGTTTCCAGTTGCTAATGAAAACTGAAAGCGGGAGTCTGTCTCAGATGTTATGGTTTCAATAATTTATTCACTTAAACATACAAATTTTGAGGTGAGGAAGATCTGCAGATTTCCCTCAGGTCTATCCTCTTTTGTTTTTATTTTTAATTTTTTTAATAAATATGCCTAAGTGGCAGGAAATCTAGGATTTCAAGTGTCTTGCATGCTGCATGAAATTAACCTGAGATTTGCCCAGTTCATAATCTGTCTTAATCTATCCCTTATAAATTGATAACCATGATAAAAAGGTCAATGATATTTGATGACATATGAACAGGAGGTGTCAGAGGGTGGCATCCTGGGATGGAGAAAGATCAGTGGATTTGGGATATGTTTTATAGGCAGAATCAATAGGACTTGCTGATGAATTGGATGTGGCAGAGATGAGGAAGAGAATTGGAGGATAACTCCTAGAGCAGTCAGGCAGGTGCTGATGCCATACACTGAGAAGGGTTAGCCTAGAGGATGGGCAATTTTAAGAGTTGGAGGGGTTAAAATTTTTGTCTTCAGGATGCCTACGAGACATCTAAATGGACAAGTCAATGAAGCGATTTGATATATAGCTCTGGTGGATCAGACGGAAAAAGATTCTGAGATATACATTTTTGAATATTTGAGTGTATTTTTTTTTTTTTTTTTGAGACGGAGTTTCACTCTTGTCTCCCAGGATGGAGTGCAATGGCGTCATCTTGGTTCACTGCAACCTCTGCCTCCCGGTTTCAAGCGATTCTCCTGTCTCAGCCTCCTGAGTAGCTGGGATTACAGGTGCCCACCACCACACGCCACTAATATTTGTATTTTTAGTAGAAACGGGGTTTCACCACGTTGGGCAGGCTGGTCTCAAACTCCTGACTTCAGGTGATCCACCTGCCTTGGCCTCCCAAAGTGCTGGGGTTACAGGCATGAGCCACTGCGCCTGGCCTTGAGTGTATATTTTCAAAACATATTTTATATGATTGAGGAGAAAACAGTGCAAATGAAATTATCCCATACCTGACAAGCCACATGAGTAGATTACCTTTTCAGTACAAATGGAACCACAGAATATGAGAAGGAAAGACGGAGCCTTAGAAGTCCTCCACTCTTTTGATATATAGATGTTACCATAACTAACCCCAAACAGGTTAAGTGACTTGCCCAAGCTCACAAAAATTAAGTGATAATAGAATGTCCGGTTCCAAAGCCTTCGTCTTTCCCATTATACCAATTTTTCTCTATAAATGTTTCATAGAAATTATTTTGGGTGTTAATGTGTCACCCAGAAAAAAAGGGTGCTGTAGTCAAATAAGTTTGGAATTGCTGGTTTCAACATAATTGGCTTTTTACACTTCTCAGAATGTTTCCTTTTTAGACAAGGACTTCTCAGAGCCTTTGTTACAGAGACTTTAAAGTAATAGTGTGTCTACACCCTTCTAAAAATAGAACATACAACATTTTTTTCTCTCATTTATTTGGCCATCTCTGAAGAAGCATCTTGCAGAATTATTGTTCTGGGAGGCACTCTAAAAATGTGACAAGGAGTAGAAAAGGCAGTTGATACAAAGAAGAGCAGAACACAAGGATGGAAATAGGAAATGTAAAAAAATAGACTATTATATCTGATTTATATTAAATGTATATTAATGAAAAGCCTAATTTAGTAAACAGTTAAAGTGGTATGTTACCTAAAAGATATATAATAAGGATCTCAATGTAATATTTATATAGAGTAACATGTTACTACATATATATATATATATATATATATATATATATATATATATATATGAGAAATGTTTTTCCAAGCTAGGCTTCTAGAGAACAGAAGAACCAAGCCAGATAATCTAGAACTCAACATTTTCTTGCTTTCCCAAGAGTTCTTATTATGATCAAAAAAGTGAGATAAGTAACAGTTCAAAATAGCTTATTCACATTTGAAATGACAGTAACAGGCTTGAAAGGGAAGTTTGATGTTGCACTCTCAGAGAAATTATGTTGGAAAAATATATTGAAAATATATTCAATTACATTGAAAGCACTTGACATATGCAGAAGGTTGAAGAATAACAACAATGTTAACTAGGAAGCACATAATATATGAAAAATCATTTTCCTTTCATTAACATCACAATACAAAGTTGACAGCAATCATAACCTCTTGAGCAGATTATTGTTTCTTTTTATCTGCAATCATCTTTGAATGTATTTCTAAACACTTTCACATTACAAAGCAAAAAATGAGACTATAAGAGGTATTTGGAATCATGTTTTATATTTTAGTTAATAATCCTGAGCAAGATACTAGATTGACAACAAATGATATCGTGTTAGTTTTCATCTAATTATTATCTTGAGTTCCTAGTTCATTTCACAGAAAGATAACACCTTAAGGGGACTTCATATCATCATCTGCTCATTAGACCAACTTAGAGATAGCAGATATAACAACTCTTCTCTGAAAGCTATAAAGCTTTGTGTGTAGCTTGCTTAGAATCAGTGGTGGCCAGTGCAGCTTCAATTACTGTACAAATAATTTAGTGTTTTGTATTTCATATGGTTATAGAGTACCATTTTCTACCAAGCTTATTTTTCTAAGGGATTTCTTTCAATAAACACTTATTAAGCATCTGCCATGTTAATTAGAAGGCAACCAATTATGATTGTTAGGGTGCAAATTCTCCCTTGATCCCAATTCTCCTCCAGCTACTGTCCTAGTTCTCCATTTCTGTTTTGTAACAAAACTCCTTGACAGAGTTATCTGCTTCTGTGATTCCAAATCTGCGTACCATTCTTTCTCTCACCCTAATAAGATTTTCACCTCACCACATCACCCCACTGCTATTTCAAGATCACAAATGACATCATTTCTGCTAACACCAGTGGTTCATTCTTAGCCCTCCTCTTGCACGATCTCTTAGTCACAGATGATTGTCACTCTTTCCTGTAACGTTTCTCTTCCCTTGGCTTTCCGGACACTCCACTCATCTGGTTTTCTTCCTGCTTCCCTGGCTGCTCCTCCTTCAGCTTTTCTTTCCTCATCTCCCCTAACTCTAAATAAATTGGAGGTTATCAGAATTCAGTCTTTGGACATCATCTCTATCAACACTCCCTCACTTGTGATGTAATCTGATTTCGTTGGGATAATGATTGTGCTTTTGATGACTTACAAATTTTTGTCTCCAACCTGGAGCTCCCCTGCACTGCACACTCATATACTAATTGCCTAATTGGCGTCTCCGCTTGGATATCTAATGGGAATCTCAAACTTAATGGGTATAAAAGCGAACTCCAGATAGTCTCCTGATAACAGCTCTTTCTGCATTTTCCCATCTCTGAGTGGCAATTCATACTTCCAGCTAACAAAATTATTGCCAAAAATATTGGAATCATCCTTTTCTCCCCTCTTTTTCTCGTATTCTCCATCCCATCTATCAGTGAATACTGTCAGCTCTACTTTCAAAATTGGTCCATAAATCTGCCATTTTTCACTCACAGGATCTAGTTTTTTCGGTACCTCTATGACTCCGTTTTCTATTCCAATTTTCTCTACCACTGTCCCGCTTGCAAATCCTTCCTGCATATTATTGTCTTTGGCTTTGCTTTTCTCTGTGCTTGGAATGCTCTTCTCCCCACTATCTATATAGAATTCTTCTTCACCTTTTCAGGCCTTTACTCAAATGTCCCCTTCTCAGTGAGGCATTCCCAGCTAACTCTGTCTAGAATTGCATCCTTCAGGCCACAAGACTTCTTGAAAATTTCTATTTTCCACTCCTGTTTTAATGTCTTCATTAGCCCTTTTTACTTCTTATTGACCACACATTTTATTTATTTTGTTTATTGTCCATATTTCTCATCAGATTTTCCTTGAGAGCTGGGATTCATGTTTTGTTCATTGCCTTGTACGTAGTACATGCTTAATAAATATTTGATGAATGAGATTTGAAGAACTGAATAGAGTCCATCAGATTTCAAAGATACCATTGATGACTTGGTAGGAGCAGTTTTGCAGGAGTAGTAGACCTAAATAGTTTCACTTAAAAATGGAGACAACAAAAGAGGGATACCTTTTAAAGGATGAAAGAGAAGATAGTATGTGGAAGACTTACAGTTGAAAGAGGGTCTTTGTTAGTTTAAAGACAGTAGTGACTTGCGGGAACGAAGGAGCCAGGAGAAAGGGAAAGTCAGGTAAAATGAAGAGCGCAGATGACTATTGGAGTCAGCCTCTTGATGAAGCAAAAATGGATAGGATGGGGGATCATGAAGGTATTAGACTGCATAGCAGGAGTAACACCAGGAGCCAGCTCCAAAATTGTGCAACCAGGGTGGTTGCATAGGGCTCCCTGATTAGAAGAGACTTGCATTTGGTTTAATGTTCTATTGTTGCTGTCTTGAAATTTTTCATTATTTTTGAGCAAGCGTACTGCATTTTCATTTTGCACTGGGCACCAACAAATTACATAGCCAGTGCTGACAAGTGCATCTTCCATTGTAAAAAGAGGGAAGGCAGAAAGAATAAGCACAGATCACAGGGAGTTTTAGACATTTAATGGCAGGAAGTTGAGGGAACTCTTGTCTGATAACTTTGATTATTTTTTTTTCCTATGAAGTAGAAAGTGAGGTTGTCTCCTAAGAAAGAGCAAAGGGAGTAGAAAGTGTGAAGAAGCTGGGGAGAGTGCAATCCTGCATAGGGAATTGGCTAAGGACATACACCACAGAGTCAGTTGGCCCAAGCTCAAGTTGTGACTGTCACTCACTAGTCTCTGACTTTGGACAAGTCACTTTACCTGCTTGTGTTTCATTTTAGTAATCTGTAAATGGAGGCTCTCAGAATACCCTAGAAGACTGTCTGGCACTTAATAACTCTGTAGAATAGGAGAAAGTTGATCAGGAGAAGGTAGATTCCCAAACCTACTCATATCTCTCTTCTTTGTATAGTTTCCATATCTGAATTGAGGGCAACATATGGATGGTGGACAAAGGAAAAACCAATGGTTGTATTCTAACATAATACAAAATAAATTTCAATATATTCCACATATGAATGGAAATTTTTTTTTCAGATGCAAAAGAGAAAGATGAAGAAACAACACAAGACCAATTGGAAAAGCCTCAAAATGAAGAAAAATGAAGGCTCATAATCTATCAAGAGTGCTGAATTTCCGCATGTTGAAAGACTTAGTGGTTCTGTTTTCCTGAGACATTTAATCTGGTGGTAACTGTGGTAACATTGCAGCCCTAAGCAGCATGTGTATATTAGATAATTGTGTTGTGATGCTACTCACTTTGATTGCAATGATGATGTCCAATGTAAGCTATTAAAAGGCAGGTTACTTCCAAACCTCACTGATGGAAAAGGTTAAGAATAATACATGATCACGGAAATGCATACCATTGTCAGTAAACCCAACAAAATTCACTGTTCTCTTTTGGATTTATTTAGCCTGATGTATTTTTAATTCAGTTTTTATGGTGATGGGCAAATCATTTCTTGGTAAATGTAAATCAAACATGATTGATTTAAAACTTCATGGAATTTGTAGAAAATTATGGGCATTTTTGGTGAGAAAGAACAATAGTCAAAATTCACATGGATAGAGTGTGTTTGTTTTTTGCCAAAAATGCCTCAGACTTTTTCCCAAACCTCAAAAACGACTTGGAAAAATTGTAAAAGTTTGATAACAAAAACATCTTTAGGATATTTTTGTCTGACATATTTTGCTTCTAGTATGTGCCTACTGTGATTTTTTTCATGTGGAAAATGCAAAATTTGTAACAAAATGGTTATATGGAACATGCCTATTAAATGAATTTTACTATCTTCCCTAACTTTGGTATGTGTATGTGTGTGTGTTTTACTTTAATATGAATTATACAAAATACTAGTTGTTTTACACTCTCTTTTCTTATTCTTAGGGCTTTTGTGTATGTCTGACTTGTTTTTAAATACCTTCCTCAGGAATGCAGACCTTAATTTTTATATTTTTTTAAAGTAGCTAACATAGCAGTAGGCACTTAAGCATTTAGTCAATGATATTGGTAGAAATAGTAAAATACATCCTTTAAATATATATCTAAGCATATATTTTAAAAGGAGCAAAAATAAAACCAAAGTGTTAGTAAATTTTGATTTATTAGATATTTTAGAAAAATAATAGAATTCTGAAGTTTTAAAAATGTCAGTAATTAATTTATTTTCATTTTCAGAAATATATGCATGCAGTTATGTTTTATTTTATTGTTGACTTAGGCTATGTCTGTATACAGTAACCAAATAAACTCTTTCACTATTAAAGAGATTTCTTACTGACACAAGTCTCCTTCATTTTATCTTCAGAAGTAGGCTGGGTAAAAAATGGTGACACATTTTATAGAATGAGGTTAACAGTCTTTGCAATATAAATCACCTCTGGCTTATTATTTTATTGACAGAGCTTACCTTTATATCTTATATACACCAAAGGGGTAGATCTCAAAGAACCTGATTGCTTTAAGTTTTCAAATATAATTTTTTCTTTATTAAATAATCAAAAGTAATATTTTAAGTGTAGCACTAATTTAATATTCAATAACATTTATCACAGCCATTAAAATTATATTTCTAAAAGTTATTTAATGACATGAGGTTATATAATCAGATAAAGAGGGGTTAGAGTGGAACAGTGGTTTTCAGCATGGATGGGGAAGAAATTTTGCCCCCTAGAGGGCATTTGACAATGTCTGGAGACTTTTTGGCTGCCACAACTGGAGGTGGAAAGCAAGGGAGAAAAGGTGCTACTGTAATGTAGTGGGCAGAGGCCGGGGATACCGCTAAGCTGCTAAGCATCTCACCATTCCACAGGGCAGCCCTTACAGCAAAGATTACCCGGTCATGTGTGTCAACAATGCTGAGGTTGAGACACTCTGGAGTAGAGTTAAACTGTTAAGCATGTGGATTTTAAATCCAGATTATCTGGGTTTGAATTCTAGCTCTGCTACTCAGTAGTTGCGTGATCCTGGGCAACTTACATCATGTCTCTAAGTCTCAGTTGTATCCTCTGTGGAGTGGTTTTAATAATAGCGCATACTTTATAGGGTGGGTGGAGGCAGTAAATGAGATAGTATATGCAAAACAATTGAATAATGCCCGGCAAAGAATAATTATTCAATAGATATTAGCTATCATCATCATCGTTGTCATATTTATTCAAGATGCTCTTGCCAATACTGTGGTAGTGGAGGTGGTAGGAAGCTCAATTTGTTTATTTGTCGGTCTTCTGCCTTTCTCTGTGACTTCACAAAATCTCTGTGATATCCCCAATGCTTGGTGCTGGGAGAAAACAGGATGGTAGAAATAGACAATTCATGGTAATTACCACATGAATGCTAATTCAATCATGCTAATGGGTGACTGACAGGCCATGAGTATTACCATTTAACAATGAGTCTGCTCACTAGTGTTTTATGACAGTTACTGCAAAAAAATAGAATCTTGAGTCAGTATTTAAATGAGTAATTTGTTCCATGAAAATGTAGAAGAAATAAAGTAACATCGTTCTTGGGTCATAGTTTTCTACAATATTTTTCTCATTTGGAAAACCAAAAGTAAAGCCATGTCCCTCCTCATTATTGCTAACAGTTACATATATTCTGAATGATATATATTCTAAATCAATTATTCACTACAATGCACACACAAACGTTCCATTATTTTGTATTACCCAAGGTATCAGGCTTGTTCACTGAGAATATGTGCTAACAAAAATGGTTTATTTTCACTGAGGAGCCCAGACAAAGGAGAATGAGAGGTCAGTAGCAGTTTAAAGACAACGCTGAATTTGCCTACCAACTTTTTAAAAAATCAAGCTATTTTGAGGAACCTATGGTATTTTGTCATAGCAAGTAGACACTTTTACCAAAGCTATTTATTTGGGACTCATTAAAGAAAGTCTCCTTGCCCATTTTGCCATCGTCTTTATACAAGGCACTTGCTTTAGTCAATAGCTATAAAGTCTAAATTAACACTGTCAGATAATCAGGCTAAAAGGTGACAATAAAGCTATAAAGCAGCTGTCTGAAAACTTTACTCTATAAAGGAGAAAGAACAAAAAGAATCTATTCTGTGTCATGTACCCAGAGATATTTTGTGATCTGGGTAGAAAAGATGTGAACTTTCTTAAAACGTTAGTGAGTATAAGGGGAGGTGCCCTACTTAGAGAATAAACCACTAGTTTTCCTCAGGTGGCTTGACAACTTGGGCAGATGTTTGGCAAGGGACAGGGGGATAGAGAGGAGCCAGAGGAAAATGAAAATTCTGGTGTTCTATGCCACTGTAGAATGACTATACTTAGTAATAATATATAATTTAAAATAGCTAGAAGGGGCCCTGTGCAGTGGCTCACACCTGTAATCCAGCACTTTGGGAGAGCAAGGTGGGTGGATCACTTGAAGTCAATAATTCAAGACCAGCCTGGCCAACATGATGAAACCCCGTCTCTACTAAAAATACAAAAATTAGCTGGATGTAAAAAAATAAAAATTAGCTTGATGTGGTGGCATTGTCCCAGGTACTCGGGAGGCTGAGGCAGGAGAATCACTTGAACCCAGGAGACAGAGTTTGCAGTGGGCCGAGATTGTGCCACTGCACTCCAGCCTGGGCAATAGAGCAAGACTCTGTCTTAGAAAACAAAAACAAATTAAAATAAAATAGCTAGAAGGAGGATGTTGAGCATTCTCAACACAAAGAAATGACAAATGCTTGAGATGATGAATATGCAAATACCATGATCTGACCACGCTAAATTGTATGTATCGAAACATCACTATGTACCCCATGAATATGTATAATTATTATTTGTTAATTAAAAAGTAAAATAAAAAAAAGATGTAACCAAAGCTCACTAATCTGTTACCCTGTCTGTGGAGCCTGACCCCTCAAGTTCAAAGTACAGCTCTGCCATTTGCTCTTATGATTTTGTTTATTTTATTCCTTGTGCTTCCATTTATTCAACATGTAAAATGATAAATTATTATGAGGATTAAGTGAGTGAATATTGGTCATTGATAAGGGCAGTGCCTGGCATACTAGCAAAAACTCGTATTATTATTATTTGCCAGAACATAAAGGATGATAAAGACTTTAAGTTGAATGTTCTAGATCTGTTGATTTTTTCCTATGTTATTTGCCAGAATAGGTTTCCTTCTATTCTTCTGCTCTTTTCTTTCCGCTAGCAACACCTCTGTGGCTAAAAACAGGACTGATTAATCAGAGTGAATCCCCCTTTTTTATTTTAGAGTTGCTGATGAGAACTCTCAGAACATTAAAAATCTGCAGTCAGTTAAAAACTGGAAGCATTGGCTCAAACAAAGGGCTGGGGCAATCTTGTTGTTACTTGTTAAAATCCCAGAATGGATTTCTCAGTGGGCACACATCAACAGAAGTCATCATCATAGGCCGGGCGCAGTGGCTCATGCCTGTAATCCCAGCACTTTGGGAGGCCGAGGCAGGCGGTTCATGAGATCGAGATCATCCTGGCTAACACGGTGAAACCCTGTCTCTACTAAAAATACAAAAAAAATAGCTTGGCATGGTGGCGGGTGCCTACAGTCCCAGCTACTTGGGAGGCTGAGGCAGAAGAATGGCATGAACCCAGGAGGCAGAGGTTGCAGTGAGCTGAGATCGTGCCACTGCACTCCAGCCGGGGCAACAGAGCGAGACTCCGTCTCAAAAAAAAAAAAAAAAAAAATCATCATCATAGCCAAATTTCTTGTGACTGGTGATTACTTAGCACATAGTAGATCCTTTTGAATCTTCATAAAAAATCATATAAAATAGTTGTTAATGTTTCTCATTTTTACAGATGAAGAAAATGGATTCAGAGAGTATCTTTGAGAGTTCACACAAGGAAGTGCAACAGTGACTTAGGACAGGGCTCTCAGAGTTTGGATGTGCACAGCCTCTCTTGTACCAAAAGTCCCCTCTTCCCCAAACCAGCTCATTCATGAGCATATTAGATTTGTCTGAATTTACTCAAAATTCTTAGGGAAATTTAAAAGTTGTATGAGAAGAATAACATATGAGCCAAAATGAGCACTGATATCTCAAAACAGCAATTTTATTTATTTATTTGGCTTTATTCTTTCATTAACTCATATTTTACCTCATTCCAGAAATGATTTTATATGGCAAGCTGTTGGTATTGTTGTCATTTAATTTTCCATTAACTTGTAGAGCCCTGAAGGAGTGCAGAGTTGGTGAGAAGACTGGGGTTCTTTGGGGTGGGAAGTAGTAGCTGGAAGAGAGGCAGAGAAGAAAGGCTCCCCATCCTTGGCTCGGCTCACACTCAGCTTGGGGCTAACCATGGTTGTGAAGAGGGCACACGGACATTCTGAGACACAAACTGCATCTGGCATGAACTAACTATGAACATTTTTAGAGAAGGGCCACATAGGTAAGTGAAATCATCTCATTTGTTCCTCAGTGATAAATTTCAGAGGCTGAATTATTTTTGGCAATGTTGATGGCAGAGAAGCATCCGAAGTGCCAGATGGGTCGCTACAGAGACCTCAGGGAACCATAAGAAAGCCAGAAATCTGAAGAAAAAAAAAAGTCTCACCTTAGAGTCTGTGGAATTGAGCTCTCATAGTGCTTTAGGCATACCAGATATTCAAATAGTCCTGTTTTATAACGTATTTGTCACCTAAATTGAATTTCCATTAGTGGAAGGGATTTGTTTTTTACATATTGCCTTTCTTTGATGTAAAATTGTGGAGAATAATACGAGAAAAAGCATGGGGCTGTCGTCAATAAATGCGGATTTGGTTCCAGGATTTTGACCTAAATTTAACCTATATTGACTACGTGCCTTTGGGTAAATTATTTTCACCCTGGGCAGTTTTTCTTATTTGAGAGAATTATTCAAAACTGACACTAGGTGGTGCTCTGCTCCCACTGGCTCTACAAAAAATTTAATCGAGGCATGCCTGAGGTTTCCAGTTTGTTTTTACCAATTCTGCTACATATGTTGGTCAGGATTACTGCAAAAACAAAACAGCAACCAAAACTACAGTATTTCAAACACAATTTTTTCAAGAGACACAAGAAAAATAAAATTATAACAGTGTGCTCTTCTGTGGCTACCAATTTTTTAGGATACCCTATGTTCTTAGGTACCAAAAGAAGGTGTTCTAATATAGCTTAAAAATATACTTCTCCCAAAGGAAAAATAAATCATTATGTTAAAAAGATACCTACACCAGTATATTTATCATAACACTATTCATATTAGCAAAAATGCAGAATCAACCTGTGTCTATCAACAGATGACTGAATAAAGCAAATGTGGTACAATACAACGGAATACTACTTAGCCCTAAAAAGAATAAAATCATATCTTTTGCAGCAACATGAATGGAACTGGAGGCCATCAGAAAGTTTCTGAGTTATTTTACTTAAGTACAACATGTTCTCACTCATAAGTGGGTACTAAATAATGCATACATACAGACATAGAAAGTGGAATTGTAGACACTGGAGACTTGGAAGGGGGTGGGAGTGAGATGAGAAATTACCTATTGGGTACAATGTACACTATTCAGGCGATGGCTACACTGAAAGCCCAGACTTCACCACTAGGCAATATATTCATGTAACAAGATGATACATAAGCCCTAAATCTATAAAAATAAAAAAATACACTTCTTAAGAATATATGGGGAGCAAGGGGAGGAATAGCTTTAGGACAAATACCTAATGCATGCGGGACTTAAAGCCTAGATGATGGGTTGATGGGTGCAGCAAACCATCATGGCACATGTATACCTACGTAACAAACCTTCACGTTCTGCACATGTATCCCAGAACTGAAAGCATAATAAAATAAAAGCTAAAAATAAATAAATAAAAAGAATATAAAGTCTATCACTTTTTCTGATGTGTAACAAAGAGTTCCTTTTTCTGTGTAACAGGGTCATCTGGATCTTTTTAAAAAAAATTTAAAATAGCAATACACAAATGCTTTATTCATTAAAATCAAATTACAAACAATCCTGAGTTCTCTACAAGCTTCAATTCAAAGTAGACCTTTGATGTCTTTCAAGTTTAAAGCACTGTTTTCAATTGTGACTTTTAGACTTGGAAGAGCCCCTGGCAGTTTGAACTCAAGTAAATGTGTAAATGCTATGTGAATATGTGGTTTTGTTCTTGATTTAATTCAAAATATCATCTTATTGCTTAATAGTTCCCCTTCCAATTAGAAGAAAGATTGGTGTCTCCTAAGTGGAGGAATTGGGGTTAACAAGATGATTATTCCTGTTTTTCCAAGAGCAGGAAGGAAAATAGGGAGAACGTTTTCCACAAATCCCACTGTGTGTTATGTGGGAAATTTGAATGCACAAAGGGGATGCTGGCCAAGTAGTCTTGTTGAGGTTCTATTGGGGTGAGAGATTCTGAGCACAGCTTCTGAAATCTCTGGAGTGCTTTCGCTCTACAAGAAGATGTACATTCAGTGACAGGCCCACATGCGGGTAGTTAACAAGGGGAAGGAACAGATAGTATATAACTAACCCTTAGTATGTATTAAAACTGTTCTCAGTGCTTTATGAGATTATTTAATTCTCACAATAGGCCAACATACGAGAAAATAGGCCCAGAGATGTACTGTCCAAGCTCACATGAGTAAATGGTAAAGCCAAGCTTCAAACCAAAGCAACTTTGTTCCAGAATCCATGCTTTTAATCACTAATCTACATCATCTCCCCAAATGAGAGCAAACACACAGTGATACTGTTGTAAGTGCTTTATTCACATTAACTGTTTTAATTTTCACAACAACCTCACGACACAGGATTTATTCTTCGTCTCCTTTCACAGCTGAGGAAACTGAAGCACAGATTAGCTAAAAGGTTAAGATGATAATTAACGTTGAGGGTGTGCTTAAAGACTGCCTCTTCTTAAAGTCTGTTTGAAGGGCACTCAGCAGGTGCAGAATTGAGCTCTGATCCCCACCACCTTCTTTTTTCCCTGGGGTTCTTCTTACTTGGGTAGATCCTTGCTGCACAGCCTCCGAAGGCTTTGGTCTAAGCCTACGGATAATTTTGGTTCCTGGTGCCTCTTGTCATAGTTGGGATTAAAAAAAAGACACTAAGTATAGAGGAAGAACAGGATACACTTCCTCTGCACTGAGCTCTACACTTTGAAAGAGCGCTGCTTTAGCAACAAAGTTCTGAGGCAACTTCACAGACACCTCCTGCTCCCTAGCACCAGCCGGCTCTCCAGGGGCGCCATCTTCCTAAGTTTTCCCTTTTAACACCACAGTCAAGAAGGGCTTGGGTCTCCTCCCCAGGTGCTTGTCGCCTACTGGTAATTAACGAAATGAATCATTTCACTCTTCTGATGAAACATCTGCTTCCCTATAGCAATGGATGTTTAGGCGGTTGGCCAGGAGGCGGAATGTGTAGACCCAAGGAGATACCTTATTAGTTACTTTACCTATTAGCAGAAAATGAGGTCCGGTGGCTGGATAATTGTGTCACCAAGAATGACAGAAAATCCAAAAGAAAAAGAAAGAGTGGTTCTCTTCCATTCACAGGTTCTTTTCAATACAAGTGTTCCTTTATTTCTTGGAACTTCAGTTTTCTTATATGCAAAATGAATTTATTGAAAAGCCCTCTAAATTCTAGCTAATTCTGATAGTCCCTGAATTTTGGACTCATTTTAAGAGAAATTTTGAGACAATAAAATGGATTATCAGTAATAATATATCTATTTTAACTTGCAACTAAATTAATATTTCCTTTTTTAATTTGTTTTCTATTTTTTCTGTGTTTAGTTTTCAAGCTGAAAGAAAACAGGCTGTATTATGCATACAGTATCTACAATTGCACATTCAACAACTGAGTTATATCATTTCTCAATATTAATTGAAGAAATGATTAGAATCCCTATAGAAAGTAATGCTGTGTTCATTTACTCAATTACGAATGCCTTCCTGAAGCTGTCCTCACTCCCCCTCATTGCTTCTCCAAGGTATGGAAATAGGCAGCCCCATCCTGCCACATGTCTATGTTACATATGTGTTATACCATGTTATCCTGGGTAATGAGTCATCCTATCTGACTGGCTGGGAACCATAAGGTGTTCTCCTTCTCTTAAGATTTTTGCCCCTTGAAATAATCTTCCTGTTTCTTCTCACACCAAAGAGTCCCTATTCTTAGATGCTTCTGGAGTTTCTATATTTGAGTTCTTCTGGCAATGATGGCCAGAGAGAAAGGAGAGGAAAGGAACCCACCAGTAGCTGTCTTTCTGCTGCCTGTCTGAGTACAGGTATATACAACGATGACGGGGGACATGGTGCGTGGAAACACATGATGAGCGTGAGCCATGCCAAGCGGGGACCTGAGTGAGGACCACTTACAGGTGTGGTCACAGAGGGAAGATGGACTTGGGTCCAGAAAGACGGGACAGAGAGATGGGCAGGAAAAGGGAGAGTACTTCACATGAGGAGAAGCTGAGAGACGGCAGAAGTGCACATGGGTATTTTGAGAGAAGCAGGCTGGGGTGGTTGGCACTGAGGCGCAGAGAGAAAGTGGTGGGAGACAAGAAAAACAGGGTTGGAAATGAGGCTCACAGCAGATTCTAGAGATCCAGGAATGGCAGGCTAAAGCACTTGGCCTTTATCTTGCAGGCAACAGGGAATCTTAAAAGGCTCTGTGTGTGTGTGTGTGTGTGTGTGTGTGTGTGTGTGTGTGTGTGTGGTAAATGAACGGGATGAGTGCTATCAAACCTTGGTATTTTTCTTAAGTTATATAAAATAAATTATTTTCTATTTTATTCTTAGCCAATAAACGGGATCAAGTGGCAACTAACAAAAACTAGCCAACTCTGTCAAAAAGATCTCCACGTCAGAAACCAAGACCTGGAAGCTGTAAGAAGCCTGGATCCACACAAACGACTGCTTAGCATTCAAATACTCCCCTCCCAGAACACTTGATGTGTTTCTTGCATATCTGACTTACTCTGCTGGCCATCTACTGACAAAAGCAATCTCTTCCCAGATGAAAATTTCTCTGGCCCTTTCTCTTTCTCTTTGTTTGTTTTTGGTGTTGTTTAAGAAACAGCATTTCAAATTCCTTCAGCCTTCCAAGAAAGCAGACAGATGTGTAAATTAGATTCCAAAGCACTAAGACTTCTGCATCTTAATAAGCTGGGACACAATCATGCCCTGGAAGCAAAAGTGAATAGAATTTCCTCATTCACGAAGGGTCTACTGTTGATTTTCTAAAAAGGAACAAAACAGTAACCAGATGGTAGTTGACAGGGCAACTTTAAAGACAAGTATTTGTTTTGATCTCATTCCTAAGGGAAAGAAAGTTAGATAATTAATAGCAGGAAAGAACAGGAGAGAAAGGCTAGAGGAGAAGAAATATCAAAGATAATGTATAAAGAGAAATGTGAGGAGAAATGGATATTGGAAAATAAGGGGAAAAAATAACAAGTTCTAGAAAAATAGAAAATGGGATGAAATGAAATATAACTGCACATTTTTCACTAAATCGTTGCCTAGGAAACAACTAGGAGTGTTTCTCCCTGTACTGAATAATCGTTGAGAAACACACTGGACTTAGGTTCTCTTGGCTTTATTGTATCAACTGGGAAACTTACGTGTCAGTCATAGTAGTTATGAGCACCATGCTTTCTATATCATGCTTCTAACAACAGAAGTAGTCAGTTTCAACAATTTTGGAGGGTAATAGCATGGGAATTGTAAGTTTGAAACCTACAAACACAGGCAGGTTGAGACTTGAAAATCTGATTAGTCTAGGATGACACATTAGTATGTGTAACACTAAGCAACAAACCGTGGAAAAGTCAATTAGAAAAGCAGCTGAAGGCCCATTTGGCAATGTGAGATCATCTTTACAGTTTGCCTGGTATCTGTTGAAAACCAGTTTTCCATATAAAGAGCCTGGTGCACTTAAAGTCATATAGTGTGGCGGCAAAGTTTCACATTACAAAGCAGTTCTTTATCCTCCATTAGCGTACAGCCCCTATGGATCTTATTATCACTGTTTTCCTTTTAATCTAATAATTATAAAGAACAAAAAGCATTAAAAAATGCTTTACTGCTCCCATTTGAATTTGTCTTTCCTATAGTTTAGTGAATTTTGCAGAAAATATTTATATACATTGTCTTAAATAAGCCCATCTCTATAAAGTTGTTCCTCCTCTATTTATTGGGCTGAATTCTCAGCGTGTGCGTGCAGGCAGGCATGCATATGTGTGTGTGTGTGTTTGTGTACGCATGCGCATACATGTGCACTTAGAGAATTGTGACAGGGGTAGGGAAAACAGGTGTGGGAGGGATTGTTTTTCATGACTCATGCTATCCTTTTCCTAAACAAAAGCAGGAGTTAAGAGTTTGAGAACGTTTGCTGTTGGTTGGAAATAGACCATGGTTATTTCATCTTATTTTTTTCTTCACATTAACATAGAGAAGTTTTCTATAAATTTGTAAGGTCATACATATCCTATCCTGTGAGATAGAGTGAATCCTAAATTGTAAATATTTTTATTTAGAGACAAATTGGAAAGGCATAACAAAACAAATAAGAAATTATCTCGGGCTCCTGACAAATGTTTGAATTGTATCCTTGGAATTCATTTTGTCAAACATTTACTCATCCTTGTATTGGTATTGCCTTGTCACTTTCATTTATTATAGAAAAAAATAAAATCTCAGTTCATAACAGGACCAGCAGCAAAGCAAACATGACATTCAACCCTCGGCCATCTGTCTGGATTTAGGTCAAGATTGTTTCCAAAACTGGAATGAGGCAGAGAAAGCCAATAAAATCTTGATGGGTTTTTATTTTGGTTGTATTTATGTATTTTCCTGGTTTTTAAAAAAATACTGGGGAAAAAACGGTCAGTTATAATATGTACCATATCTCTGCATATTTCACAACATTTAGACATAATTTATGTATGTATATATTCCTTCTTCTAGATCTTATGTTTTAGTGAGGAAGACAGCTACATATCTTAATTCTAAGTAAATCTCACAAATAAGCAAAAAAATTTAATTCAAGAATACTGATTATCATAAAAGAAATAATTGCAGAAGTTCCAATAAAAATTTGATATTACAATGTTAGTATAGTATATATCTTACCTACTGCCTCTCAAGCTATACTCAGAGATTAGCAATTAGCTGAGTGTATGTCCCTAACTCTCCTCAAATATATGAAAAAATTGGCCCAGAGATTTTTAAAAATTCTGTTCTGAAAAAAGTCTATAGATTTTTCTATTTAAAAATTCCTTATATAAAAATTAAGAAAAGATAAAACTTGGGAACATATTTATAATTACATAGATAATATAAGTGAATACAAATAAAACAATAAGAAAAGTATTAGTATTCTAATTTTAAAAGAAAAAACAATTCCAGAAAGAAGTTCACAAAGGAGAAAAAACATGTGTTTAAAAAAATAATAAAAGTGCAAACATATAGAAGTTGTTTCTGTTTTGTTTTTTAAACTATTGCATTAGCCAAAATGAACCAACAGTGCAGTGGTTAAGAAGATGAACTCTGGAGACAGACAAACCTGACTGGCATTGCTGTTCAACTTTTACAGGTTGTGGGGCCTAGGGCAAGTCTCCATTTTCCTACTAAAAATTGGAAATAGCAATAGCACCTATCTCATAGTGTGATGAATGAAGATTTAAATGAGATGACTGTTATGTGCTTCGCACAGTGCCTACCATATATTAAGAGACTGATTTTAATGAATTATTGTCATTCAAACAAGTGGAAATGTAAAATGGTACAGATATTTTAATAAGGATCTGGGAAATGTATTGATGAAATATTAAGTTGTCTTTAACATGCTTCAAATAGTTTTTAAAAACAGAAAAATGGACCTAGCAATCACAGTTTGGGAAGCACAATGAATTAAATGTTCTTATATTTTCCCTTAGCCAAGGCTGCCAACTGTTTTTTTTTTTTTTTAGACGGAGTCTTGCTCTGTTGCCAGGCTAGAGTGCAGTGGTGCAATCGTGGCTCACTGCAACCTCTGCCTCCCAGGTTCAAGCAATTCTCCTGCCTCAGCCTCCCAGGTAGCTAGGACTACAGGTGTGTGCCACCACCCCCAGCTAATTTTTTGTATTTTTAGTACAGACGGGGTTCCACCATGTTGGCCAGGATGGTATGAATCTCTTGACCTCGTGATCTGCCCGCTTTGGCCTCCCAAAGTGCTGGGATTACAGGCGTGAGCCACCCAGCCGGCTGTCAATGTTTAAGCTGTTTTGACTCAATACCTTATTCTATAAGAATATGTGTATGTATAAGCAAAACAGCAACAACAAAAAAACACTAAACAAAACTCATCAATGTCTGGCAAAGGAGATGTTTTATTACTATTGTAGAGTAAATTCTGTATCTAACTTTAAAAGTTTGAAAATGAGATTCTGTATGTGGAAGTTAAGAAATTTATTTCACATATATTCTCTGGAGATATATTAATTTTTAAACAACTTTTGGTAATGCCCACAGGTCTCCAAAATTTCAAGTTTATATTTTTAAAAACTCAGTATCTGCAAGTTTGTACTTAAATTCAGTAAACTTCTTGATTTGTAAATATACTGACATTTTCTACTAGTCAGATAACTGAATGATTCAACCATATTGTTCACTTTTTATGTGTTATGATATTATAGAACTATGAAGTTATCACCAGTTTAGATTACAAGATTCTTGAAAGATTCTTATAGTTTGTTTAATATATTTACAATACATCTATAGCTACCGATAGTTAGGTTACTTAATCTCTAAGAAACACGAGATATTAGGCATAAAACATATTTTAAACTAAGAAAACATCTTTTCCATTTGATGAATTATGCACGGCAAAACAAACCTGCTAGGTAACAATAATATTCATATAAGTAATATTTATATAGATATCATCTATCATTTTTCTATATATATTATATAGCACCTTGTAGAATATTTTGACATATATTCTGAATAAAAGACTTCCAGTATATAAGATTTACAAAGGCTAAGTTAGATGGTAAGTTTTTAATTTTTGACGAGGATAACAGAGTTTTTTGTTTTTTGTTTTTTTTTTAAACTGGCTATCATAGGTCAGGCATAGTGGCTCATGCCTGTAATCCCAGAACTTTGAAAGGCAGAGGTGGATGGATCACCTGAGGTAAGGAGTTCGAGACCAGCCTGGCCAAGGTGATGAAATCCCATCACTACTAAAAATACAAAAAATTAGCTAGGTGTGGTGGCAGGCACCTGTAATCCCAGCTACTTGGGAGGCTGAAGCAGGAGAATTGCTTGAACCCAGGAGGCGGAGGTTGCAGTCAGCCGAGGTTGTGCCATTTCACTCCAACCTGGGCACAAGAGTGAAACTCTTTCCCCAAAAAAGATAAATAAATAAAAAATAAAAAATAAAAATAAAAAACTGGCTATCATAATATGAAACTTGTCATATGTGAAATCTTTTCCTTATGATAGTTCTTAATTTCTATTAAAACAGTGAAAGGACTTAAATCTTGATTTCCAATGTATTGTAAGAAAACACTTTAATTTATTAAATTGGTATTTTTCTGTGGCTGTTTGGCAATGGAATAATTCAACTTTATTTTTGGTATGGTCTCTTAGGCAAATGATTATCAGGATTTTTAAATTTAATGATTTGTTATTCAAAATTTGCTGTTTGTAGCCAAGTAAATTTCAAAACAAAACATAAAAACAGAGAAATCTTAACTATATTTTGCCTTTTTTTTTTTTTTTTTTTTTTTGAGATGGAGTCTTGCTCTGTCGCCAGGCTGGAGTGCAGTGGTGCGATCTTGGCTCACCGCAACCTCCGCCTCCCATGTTTAAGAGATCCTCCTGCCTCAGCCTCCAAAGTAGCTGGGACTACAGGTGCATGTCACCACACCCAGCTAAATTATATATTTTTAGTAGAGACGGGGTTTCGCCATGTTGGCCAGGGTGGTATGGAACTCCTGACCGCAGGTGATCCACCAGTCTGGGCCTCCCAAAATGCTGAGATAACAGGCATGAGCCACCACACCTGGCCTATTTTACTATTTCTTACATATGAGCTAATGCTTAAGAGATTGCTAAATTAAATTGTGTATTTTATCTTAAAAATTTGCTAAAAGGGCAGATTTTGTGTTAAGTGCTCTTATCACACAAAACAGTAACAATAAATAAAAGGGCGGGAGGAAGCTTTTGGAGGGAACGGGTATATTTATGGTATAGATTGTGGTGCTGGTTTCACAGTGTATACTTATCTTCTAATTCCTCCAGTAGCATGCATTAAATATGGACAACTTTTTATATATAGATCATACCTCAATAAAGTGGTTCAAAAAAATAAAATAGATTTTCCCAAGTACTCCATATTTCTATTATTTTTCATAAAGATTGTTAATTGCCTTAATATTCTTGATGCAATTTTTAAAAATACCCATCTCTGAAAACAAAAAAATTGAAATAGTGCAGTTTGTCCTGCAAATCCAAGATTTCAGATTTGCTCCACAGAACCCATGTGGTGTGAACCAGTAAGGAAGTGCAGGCAGCAGAGATGGAAGTACTGATGATGACTTTATTCTTAGTGTCATGCAATGTCATTCACATCCTATGTACTTTTACTTTCAACACTCCAATGACAACTTAAAACTCTATTATGTAGGGACACTAGACCAACACACCTTTGCTTCACTCTGTACTATACTATAGTATACCATACTGTAGTATCACTCACATCAGCACTAGAAATATAAGCAAAGCTCCTTTTCCATCTTCCTCCATCCCACTTGCCATATCTAGATAGTGCCTGTTATATATATCCATACTTAATCATCTATTATAAATGACCTTAAAGTATTCATCAATGCTTTTTTTTTACTGCAAGAAGAAGATAGTCAATTGAATTTAAGCAAAAAGAGAGGACTTATTGACTCATGTAACTAAGTACAGAGGTGTAGCCAACCTCAGAAAAAGGGAATTTAGGGGCTTCAATAATGCTGTTGTGCTCTGCCTATATTTTTTATCTCTCAGTGTCTGTGTGGCCTTATCTGTGGCTATTTCCGGGAGCTCAGGCTTAGTCGACAAGGTTCATACTCTTTTCTTTTGTTCAGCTTGTCTTTGCTTGGCTTGATTTGTCACATTAGAACCAGGTATGTGATAGGCAAGATGGCCACCAGTAACCCCAGACTTCTTACTCCTTGCTTCAACATTCCATCCCACAGGGGAAGGAGACTGTTGCCCCCCAACAGTCCCAGCAAATAATTTTTGGGATAATTTGGTCTTTCTGACTTGAGACGTGCTCCTGCCACTGAACCACCTAGCTGTGGAAAGAAGACACATTGATTTGCCATGACTGAGAGTTGTTCTCCCCACTGTGGCAAGGAATGGAGAATTGGCCCCATCTGAACCTGCAGCAGGATAAGCCCCAGACAAAAACCCCTTAGACACCGAGTTAAAGAAGGAAGCGGTATATTCAGCCGGGAGCATCAGCAAGACTCCTGTCTCAAGGGCCGAGCTCCCTGAGTGAGCAATTCCTGTCCCTTTTAAGGGCTCACAACTCTAAGCAGGTCCTTTTGAGATTGTCGTGATTGATTGAGCAAGCAGGGGGTACGTGACTGGGGGGTGCTGCATGCACCGGTAATTAGAACCGAACAGAATAGGACAGGGATTTTCACAGTGCTTTTCTATACGATGTCTGTAATTACAGATAACCAATTAGGTCAGGGGTCCATCTTTAACTACCAGGCCCAGGGTGTGGTGCTGGGTTGTCTGCTTGTGGATTTCATTTCTGCCTTTCAGTTTTTACTTCTTCTTTCTTTGGAGGCAGAAATTGGGCATAGGACAATATGAGGGGTGGTCTCCTTCCTTATTCCCCCTGCTTTGAGAATCTCACTCAATAGTGGGAGTTCTCACTTTCATTCTCACTACGCATATCTTCTCTCAAGACAGATCAATAGTGATTCATATAGTACACCTGTGCTGAAGCATTTTGGTGAACTAAGGTAGCGACGAAGCTTTTTATCATTTGAAGAAGTACAGGTAGCAAGCAAGGGAGCAGTAAGCAGGTTCCTATTACTATTATAACTCCTATTATAAGAGTTTTAAATCCTCCTAGCCCTGGGAACCATTTTCCAAACATTGCCCCAGGATCAAATCCATGCCACACTTGCACAGGCACATGTGCCAGTTTTGTCATATCTCTAACTATGTCTTCAATTACTTGCCCTTGATCATCTATGTGTAGACAGCAATTAGTAAGGTTAAATTTTCTACAGACCCCTCCTTCAGCTGCTAGCAAGTAGTCAAGAGCCAATCTATTTTGATAGATCGCATTTCTCATCTGAGTTTCTTGCTGGGCTAGAATAGTCAAGGCTCTGCCAGTTTTATTAGTGATTATTTCTAAGACAGCTTGTAACCGTATGATTTGGTTGATCATGTAAATGGGGGTCCGGTATCTCCATGAGCCGTCTTGTGCCCAAGTAGCATGCCATAATATTGTATGATTCTCTCAGGGGGCCATTCATCATCTTTCCAATTTCCTATAGCTATGCTTCTCTTTTCGCGGGAAGCATAGACAGGGAAGCCCAGGAGTTTGCCTGTTTTTATGGGCAGTAGGAAGAAAGATGGTTTAATAGTGCCAATAACACAACTACCTGCCCACTGGTCAGGTAATTTGGCATAAGCTCTATGCCCACATATCCAGTATAATCCAGTGGGGCTGTCCAGTCCCGGTGGGACTCCAGGTGGGTCCACATGGTTTGCAACTTTGGGAATATGCTAAATGGATTCCTCTCTGTGTGATTTGAACTCCACCAAGTGACTGTTTTTGTGGGACCATTATACAGTTTCTGTCCCAGACAACTAAGTCGTCCTACGGGGTGAGTGAATTCTTTGCCTTCTCTGGCTATGCAATATTGTCCAATAATTGAGGCTTTTAGGGCCCAGAAATTATCAGGGTGATTCTTTTGAGCTGGGAATTCATCAGGAACTGTGTCTGTAGGTACTAATTCTCGGGCTTCCCATGGCCATTGATCTCCCATTACAGTTCCTTCACATACATAACATGAAGTGACATTGAGAGACTGGGCTACATGCTCAGCTAGTTGCAAAACCAAATTTCTTGTTTTTCCTGGAGTTTCTGGTACTGGCACATTTAGCTCATCATAGAAAGTTTGAAACACTGGCTCAGGAAAGCGTTTGTAAACTTCTCCTCAAACCAAGATATTTACTGGAGGATCCAGTCCAGCCCCGTCGATTCCTAAGGTCACACAATCCCCTTTTTTCCAGCAAGGATGAAGGGGATTGGTTATTACTAGCTCTAAGGGGTTACATTGTCCCTTAGTACAGGAAGGGCCATTTTTTCCTCTCTGAAGGTGGACTGGATCCTTTTCATTTTTTATCCAAGTAGCCCAAGTGACACAAGACCAGTATCCACATACATTTCCATGCAGTCCTAATTCATGACAAATGTACTTATTTTCGGTCATATAGCCTTTTTCCTAACTAAAGAGCCACATCTCCTTCCTAACTTATTGCTATTAATGACAGTACAGGCATCAAATTTCAAGATTATGCATTTGGGAATCCCTTTTTCTTCTGTTCTGGCTAATACTTGTATCATTTATGAGTCCTCACCAGTCTTCAGTCATTAATCTTATTTCAAAAACTGTGGACATGGGAGGCTCAGAGGGGTCATAACACACATCTGGTTGGTCGTTTCCTGGCTACATACCTTGTACTGAGTGTCATTATATAAATATGTTCCTTTTAAAGTTCCTAGGCATTCATAGTAACTATAGAACAGAAAGATTGTTTTAACTTGTTGCCCTACCTCGGTAACCTGATGTATACACTGAGAGCAGTCCTCCATGCAGGGAAAATCAGTGGAAGTTTTTACTATACAAGTCCAAATTATAAGGAAAATGAGTCTCATGATGATTCTCCTCATGCTTCGGCTGTGCGTGGACCAGTCAGCTTCCAGGTGTGACTGGAGCAGGGCTTGTCGTCCTCCTCAGAGTCACTTTGCAGGGGTTGTCCAGGCTCTGTTTTGCCTCCCAGGTTTCAGTGGCTGAAAGGTTTCACATGGCTGTGGTGGATCCAGGCTGGGATTCCTTCTACCTTTACAGCCGTGGGGGTGGTCAGGATGACGGTCTGAGGTCCTTTCCACCATGGCCGCAAAGGGGCTACGTTCCAGTCCTTGATCCACACGCCATCACCTGGAGAGTAAGGGTGAACTGGGGAGAATAAGCTGATGGGACACCTCTCATTTACCCAAGTTGAGATTGTTTGTGTAATTTTTCCTAAAGCCTGTAGCTGTCATTGTAATTCAATTTCACCTAACTCTTGGGGAGTGCCTGGAAGCTCCTGTAGTATTGGAGGAGGCCTATGATACAGCATTTCATAAGGGGAGTATTCTATTTTCTTAGAAGGAGTGCATCTAATTTTAAACAATACCATAGGAAGGGCCTGTATCCGCTTTAATCCTGTTTCATGACATACTTTCCTTAAACTATTTTTGATAGTCTGATTCATTCGCTCCACCTTTCCGGAACTCTGAGGTCGGTAGGCGGCATGTAGCTTCCAAGTGATTCCTAATGCCTTTGCTGTCTTCTGTACCAAGTCAGCCACAAATGCCAGCCTGTTATCTGAGCCGATTCATAAGGGCAGTCCAAACCTAGGAATAAGATCTCGGAGAAGCACACGGGTTACCTCGTAGGCCTTTTCAGTTCGTGTTGGATAAGCCTCTACCCACCCAGAGTAAGTACACACAAGAACCAGCAAATACTTGTTACCTCCACATTTCAGCATTTCTGTGAAATCCACCTGAAGATCCTCAAAAGGAGCCGCTCCATAAGCTTGTATGCCAGGTGGAACAGTGGGGCTTTGCCTCTTACTGTGCTGTCGGCAAGTAATGCACTGTTGTGCTACTGCTTTGGCAAGGGCTGGCAAGTGTGAGACGTAGAAGTACCGGCCTAACAATTTTTCAAGTGACTCTTGTCCTAGATGAGTGGTTTTGTGAATGGCCAATATGATTATGGCTCCTAGCAACTGCAGCACAGCTACTCTTCCACCTGGCAGTCTGATCCATCCTCCTTTTATTACTTGCCTCTCTTCTGTGTGGAAGAAGTCTTTTTCTTCCTTAGAATAGGTAGGTACCAGGTCAGGTGTTTGAGGGAGTAAGGGGGCTGCTACTGATGCCCGGTAAGGGGTAGATGCTGCTTTTCGAGCTTCTGAATCAGCTGTAGTGCGCTATGCCAATTGGGTGTCCGCACTAAGTTCAGCATCAATACGGTGACCTCCCGGAAGCGGGGAACAGCAGGTTGCCTAAGGAGGGGTGAACCGGCCCAGGTCAGAGATGGAGCAGGTCAAAACTCCCGTGCTGATCAGTAGTGGGATCGTGCCTGTGCTGTCTGCAGATCTGAGCTTTCTTCTTGGACACCTTATACCCACAGTCCTCTAGGTGCCAAAGCAGGCCATCCATCCCTTTAGCACACCTGACTGCTGTGGAGTGTCCCAGCAGAAGGTTGTCCATGTACAGGAGCAAGATGCAGCCTAGGTCTTTAGCAGGAAGCTTTTGCAGGTCTCGAGCCAGGGCCTCCCCAAAGATAGTAGGGGAGTTCTTGAACCTTTGGGGAAGCCGGGTCCAAGTGTTCTGAGTAGTGACACCTGACTCCGGATCTTCCCACTGAAAGGCAAACAGCTTCTGGCTCTCAGGAGCTAGTCTGATGCAAAAGAAGGCATATTTTAAGTCTAGACAGGTAAACCAGCTGTCCTCAGCTAGCAGCAGCCCTAATAATGTGTAAGGGTTAGGAACTGTTGGGTGCAGAGTCACTGTAGCTTGGTTGACCAAGCATAAATCCTGTACTGGCTGGTAGTCCTTGGTCCCTGGCTTAGGCACAGGCAGGAGGGGGGTGTGCCATGGAGACTAGCAAAGAACTGTAATTCCATAGGCTTTGAAGTGCCTGAGATGAACCTGGATTCCTTTAAGAGCTTCTCTGGGAACTGGATACTGCTTTTGTCTAATTGGTTGTGCCCCAGGCTTAACTTCTATAAGTATGTGGGCTTGGTTGACCACCAGTCCTGGAGGATTATCCTCTGCCCATACTCGGGGCCATTGCTTAGCTAGAGCTGATTTTATCTCTTGGCCTGGCTTGGTTAGAAAAAGTCTCCATTCTTCTTCCCGGGGGACCATAAGGGCCTTGATAACTCCTGTTCCCGGTAACTTTAGCTGTAAAGAGCCCTGTTTTGTAAAGCAGATGGTGGCTCTCAGCTTTCTAAGCAAGACTCTTCCCAGCAAGAGCAAAGGACAGTCAGGCATGTACAAGAACTGGTGAACTATCTTATGTCCCCACACCAAGCAGGTCCGTGGTAGACTGAAAGCCTGCTTAGTGGAAACTCCTGTTGCTCTGATTATATCAATGGTTTTCTTGGATAAGGGGGTGACCAGGGTTGTCACTACTGAATGTTCAGCACCAGTATCGACCAAAAATGTAATGTCCTTGCCCCTAATTGTAATCCTGACCATGGGCTCCTTGGGGGTGCTTGAGCCCGGTCCCCTTCAGTCCAGTAGCCCTTCAGCCAGATTGAACAAAGCTCCCTCATCTTTATCTGAGGCCTTTTGTTCTGAATCACCTTGCTTTTCCTTCAGCTGGGGACACTTATCTTTCCAATGTCTTATTTCCTTACAGTAGGTGCATTGGTTTTGTTGCAAGTGTGGGGGATTAGACTGGGTATTCTTCCCGGAACCCCCCCTTTCCCTCTCCTTTCAGGGGAATTCCCCTAATGGCCGTGGCCGGTAAGTTGGTGTTTCGCCTAGCCTGGCGTTCACCTTCCTTACGGCTTTCTCTGCGGCTTGTTGCATCTCTATTCACAAACACTTGATTGGCTATTTCCAGTAACTGTGAGGTATTCACACCTGCAAACCCAGCCTTGTTTCTGCAATTTTCTCCTGATATCTTCCACGCTTTGACTAACTAAGGCCATGTTAATCATGTGCTGATTTTCAGGGCTATCTGGATCAAAAGGAGTGTACATACGGTAAGCCGCACACAGTCTTTCATAGAATTGTGCCGGACTCTCCTCTTTTCCTTGGATGACCTCAGAGACCTTATTTACATTTGTAGCCTTTTGAGCCCCTTTCTTTAGACCTTCTATTAATGCCTCACGGTACCATCTTAGCCTCTTCACGTCTGGTCCCTCATTCGGGTCCCGTTGGGGGTCTGTTCCTGGCAGCTGAATTCTTATATATTCTTGGGGGTTTTGGTAATCGGCTGGGACGTGCTCTTCTAGCCACTTAGTTGCTGCCTGGAGCACCCTTCGCCTTTCATCTGTATTAAAGAGGTACATGAGCAGCTGAGGCCATCAGCCCAAGTAGGATTATGAGTCTGTATAATAGTTTGGAGCAAGTCAATTAAAGCTTGAGGCTTTTCAGTGTAAGATGGAGTATTATTTTTCCAATTGAGGAGGTCAGCAGAGGTGAAAGGTTGATACACAAAGGCACACCTTTCCACCATGTGTCCATCCTCATCTACCCCAGTATATCGCTGCTGTCTCAAGGGCATTTGGATTCCAGTCTCGGGCGGTAAGTGAGCTGCCAAGGGAGGAGTTTCTCCTGCGGCTTCACTTCCTCTTTTGTCTACTCTGGGCGGTCTAGGGGTGTGGTTATCTGGTGGAGGTGGAGGTGCTGTGGGCTCAGGGCTGGGGAGCCCTTCCTCTCGATAAGGAGGGGGTACTGCCGGTACCAATTCCTGCCATGATTCTTCTGGTGTTGGGTCGGAGAGACTTTTGGTGCCGACTTCTCTCTGCAGGTGGAGCGAGAACCTTCCTTAATGAACTGTTCCTTTGCTACTAGTACTGCTGCTGCCTGTCCTCTTAACCACTGTGGGGGGTCCAAAACTAGCTGTAACCGAGAGTCTATATATGGGAAGTGATCTGGGTGTCCTGGCTTACAGGTTACCCTGTGCCATACTTTCGAGACAAGGGACCTGTCCAGGCTTCCTTCTGATGGCCAACCCACCTCTATGGCCAGTCTATCTCACACAAAGTTCTAAGTTTTCCTGGTATCATGATGCCTCTATAGTCTCCCTTAAATCCCTTTTTGAAATTTTTCAATATAGTTCCTAGTGGGGTGGGCTTACTTTGTGCCTGACCCATGTTTCCTCAAGACAAAACACCACACTCACACCACACGCACACCACAAAACAAAGAACGGGTAAAAAGGGCACACACACACTTTTACAGTTTACACCAAACCAGAATCAAAACCAAAATCAGAGTATCAAGAAATCCAAACCAGGTCAAAACCAAAACCAAAGTATCAAGCAATTCAAGTCAGGTCAAAAACAAAAACCAAAGTGCCAGTACAGGCATGCTGTGGGTGATCAGGCCATGCTTCCACTCAAATGGAGTGGGCAAGTTCCAAAGACTAGTCTTACCAAGTTTCAGATGTCTGGACTCCAAGTGCCAGTTCCTTCCCGGTGTTCAGCCACTGTGTTGATCCTCCACGGGGGCCTGCCATGTGCTGCTCTGGTGAGGCATTCCACTGGGGCAATTGCCTACCTGAGTCGCTCAAGCTGGCCAGAGTCCCCTGCAGGGATGCTCCACAGGGCAGGCCTAAGCCGCCTAAGGTGCCGCCTCGACTGTCCGTTAATCACCACGTTTCCTGGTCAGGGAACCAAGAAATGTAGCAGGACAAGCCGCAGACAAAACCCCTCAGACACCGAGTTAAAGAAGGAAGTGGTTTATTCGGCCGGGAGCATCAGCAAGACTCCTTTCTCAAGAGCTGAGCTCCCCGAGTGAGCAATTCCTGTACCTTTTAAGGGCTCACAACTCTAAGGGGGTCGCTTGAGAGGGTTGTGATTGATTGAGCAAGCAGGGGGTACATGACTGGGGGCTGCATGCACCAGTAATTAGAACGGAACAGAATAGGACAGGGATTTTCACAGTGCTTTTCTATACAATGTCTGTAATCTATAGATAACATAACCAATTAGGTCAGGGGTTGATCTTTAACTACCAGGCCCAGGGTGTGGCACTGGGTTGTCTGCTTGTGGATTTCATTTCTGCCTTTTAGTTTTTACTTCTTTCTTTGGAGGCAAAAATTGGGTATAAGACAATGTGAGGGGTGGTCTCCTCCCTTAAACCCGGTGGAATGCAACTGAAGGAGAAGGATTGGAGATCTGCACTTATCAAAACAGCACATCAACAAAAAGACGCAAACAGCTTATTTTTCTGAATTTTGAAAACATTTTATGATGCTGCCTACATTTATTAAAGAACACGACCATAATGATAATAGTGAAAATTAAGTGATGATTAATAGTGTCTCTCTCTGTTTTTATGTGTGAACATTTCCATATTAGGAAAAAGAAATGTCTTTGTTTCTTAAGGTCCGATGCTCCAAAATGGAATAACGTGACTTATAACCCTAAATATCTACTCTCATGACTGACACCACCCAAGACCCAGGGAATCACTTCATATATATCCTTTCCAATATCCTATATCCTTGAAAGAGAAGGCAGCTGTATTTAAATGCCACAAATGTTTGTGGGCAGTTTCCTTGCCAGTCTGCAAAACAAATAATGCTTTGAGTAGAGGGAAGATTTGAGCAGGGGAATCATTTAGCTAAGATAAAAGACAAATTAACTTGTCAAATGATTTCTCACAGACAAGAAGAAGGCAGTAGATTCTTGTATTATAAAAGATCATTTCCCGTAACACCAAGCATACTGTTTCTTGCTTCATTTCATGTTGCAGTTTATGGTTCCAGTATTAACCACAAATCATGATGACATTCACAACAGTTGCACCTGGTGGCTGAGGGACATTTTATAGAATTAAGTTATTTATGTTACTTCTAGACATAACATGAATTGTGATACCAGCTCAACTAGGTGAAAATTGAACACGGGAATTATGAGTAGTTTTAATTGTATTAACATATACAATAAGATTTATGTAAATTTTTAAAAATTAAATAAAAACCTTAAATATTCAATTTTAAATTTGTATGTGTTTTATAATTTTAATAACTAATGTTGAATATTTCATGAGATAATTTTTTGAAAATATAAAAAATAATTTTAATTTTTGAATTAGTTTACATTAATTTTAATTTGCTTTTTTGATGAAATAGTATTCAAGCTTTGCATACACTGAATATGATTACATATTGTCTTTTCATCTTTTAGAATAATTGCTACCAATAGATCTTAAAATAGGTGAAAATATTAATAATTATTATAAAATAATCATTTTGCTAAAATGAAAGCAAGAAAAACACATTTTATGTAATAAATAATAGATCAAAAATTAAACTTGTCTTTATTACTGATTTATACATTAATCATGCATCAACAGTACAACCAGACATGTGCAATAATAACTAAATTCATTTGTCTTTGATATCTTGCTAGTTTTCAGCCTTATGAAACCATAGGGTTACCCATATCTTTGGATTTTTTCATTAGGAGAGTGTATTTGTCAAGGTAGGGAGATAAGACATATGTTTAATGGTATGTGAGCCTTATTTTTACCCTCCCCTGGGCCCCACTGCTGTTAAAGGAAGAACTAAACAAAGAAGACAAGAAACTTGGTCTAAACCGGAATGTTGTGTGATAATTTAAGGTGTTGATAAAAGCAGACTTTAGTCTCAGGCAAAGCCAGTGAAGAGAGAAAACTGGTCAGGAGTTAGCTGATGAGTGGAAGAATAAGGGAAAGTTGAGAGACTATGCTGAAAAGTTCGGATTTTGAAGCTTTGCCTGTTCTTTTGGACTGCTTGAGTTACTCTGACTTTTTCTGCGTTTTCATGCCAATTATGCTGTTATTTTCAGTCTTTATTAGCTGGTTTATATATCACCTCATAATTCCCAATAGGTATCTTTAGTGGGTTCACATGTCTGTGTGAAAATTTAGGTATTCAATAAATTCATATGTATTATGAATAAATAAATATGTGTGCTTAAATTTTTTTCTTTGAGTTCTCTAGTCTAGAAGGTATCATAAAATTGATGTCAATTAGTTCCACTTACTCTAAATTAATTCAGAATTTTTATTCTTAACCTCTGCATGCCTGTTTTCTCATCCATAAAGTGAGTACTATAGTGGTATTTACATCATAGGATGGTTGTGAGAATTAAGTGTGTTAATATACGTAAACTACACAGAATATGTAAACTACATGCCTGGTCCCTACATAAATGTGTGCTTCTATTCTTACTGCCTCATCCTTCCTGTTGTCCCTATATTCCAGATGATGGTGATGGGCTGTGAGGAAGCCAGGTACTGTGGGTGCATCTTGTCCTCGATTTTCACCATCTATGCATGCAGGCATCTATGCTGAGAAGTCTTCCTTTAAAGTTTCCACATAGTTACTACCACATCCTGTCTAAAAGACCCTTCTGGTTTCACTTTACACTTAGTTATTTTCACTTTTTTTGAGCACATAAGAAACATTCAGCTCGGAAATTCTGTGTCAGAGACGTCTATTTAAATAATGCAAATGGCACATTCTATTATTATGCTCTGCTATGCTGCAGAACTCAACAAAGCTTTCCACCTTCCACTCCACCTGGGAACTGAGGTACAAATGCTTCAACCCTCATATCCTTCCAAATTTAAGAAGGATTTCTACCTTGTACACCTATTTCAGCACTCGGCCTGAGGAAGGGAAGCCGGCAAAGGAATCTGGGGCTCCTCAGGGCCTTTCTAGCTCCCAGGCTCTCTTGCTTCCTCCCCATCTCCCTCCTTGCTTTCCTCTCATCCCTCTGCCCCAACCCAGGTCATCTTTATTTCCTACACATCTTATAAACCTGAGCTGGAGAACTGGCTCCTATGTCAGCAGACATTCTCTCAGGCCCATTGTTTATATCCCTGGGTCCCCAAACCCAAATGCTTTGACTTCTGTAACTGAAAAACCACCACCCACCCCAGCTTTCCACCCCTAACCCCACCACCATCTCCCGATTTTCTTTGTTAGCAAACCTCCCCTGGCAACTTTTCTAATGTACTAATTTGATTGAGGAAAAGGCCAAGGAGCAAATAAAAAAAAAACAATGATTTATATTTCAAAATGTTATTTTGTTCTAGTAACTCTGTGTTCTGAGGAAGAAAATTGACTTCTCATTTAGATGTGTTCATCCTTGCCTGCAATCTTTAAAAGGGTGAGAATTAGTTTTCTGTACAGAATCTATTTCACAAAAATAGTAAGTCCCTCAATCATGCATGCATGCACTCTGTGGTTCTATGGGTAATATTTCCTAACCCCTCTGCAGGGTTAAACCTAAATAGTGGGTTACATCTGCAATCTCCTTGGCTAGAATTGTCAACATTTTATATATACGGGATTTCTTTCCTCTAAATGCTGGCCTAAGCCATTCCCACCCCCAACTTTACCCTCCTGGAGATATTGGCATGATGCTGGCTGAATTTCTCCTTTATGAATAAGCTCTGAGGAAACTTCTTGCATAAAGGATGAAGAGTTGGTTTTTCTATAGATAGAATCTCTTAGACCTTTGTCTAAGCTAGTACACTTCTGAAAGTGAAAGGGGACACTTAATCATTATGCCAGGACACCATGAGTGAATTTGGATAGTCTCCAGCGAAGTAAGCCTTGTGGCTCTATTTAGAGTTTACAGACAGTGTAGTCTGTTTCCCAACCCAAAATTTTAGCCATCTCTACCCCCTCTACATTGTTATTGCCTAGTCTTTTGCCATCACCTGCTTAGTTCAAGAAAGTTATTAGTCAAGCTGAGGCTTACATAGGGTTAGTGGTCTCTCTCTGGTTTGTTGAGTCCACTAAGCTTGTGTTGTTTCCATTGTTTTTTGCTGTGGTTTCTTTAAGAGTCCCAGCTAAAGACAAAATGCCATTTTCATAAAGGCAAAGCAAAAGAAAGATGCTTACTCTGGACAAAATGCTTAGCAGCTCTCTGAAAAAAATTCTGTCTGCGAGACTAACCGATTCTCTCTGGCTTTATAATGAAATTCCAATTCCTCTTCAAAAACAAGATCTGTCTCCCAGCAGGTGCCCAGGCCACTGCTTTCTGGCAGCCCTGCAGGGTAACTTGGGCTATCTGTATTGCTGTGCTTTTGTAGATATCTGTTTCGGAAATTCAGAACTTCAAGAATGGGCTCTAAAGATAATTTTCATCCCTCCCTAAGTGTTCTCCACTGATTTAGCAAATTGAATCTTGGCAATTTACAAGCCTCTGCTGCCTCTTGTTTCTTTCTTTACATAGACTTCTGTGCATCTACTCAGAAAATTGAAAGCATTCAGTAATTCGCTCACACTCAGTCTCATCACTGTCCACTGGTTTATCTAGAACCGTATTGACCTTGGAGTCTGCCTCCTCCCCAAGTTCTCTCCCATCTGTCACCTCAAGATGACTTGCTGTGGTGCACATATTTGTCATGGATGAGCTCCTACACACAGTGGGTACTGTCACCGATAGAGGGTCATGACTGCAAGTTGTCCAGGTTCTTGGCATTTTGAACAAAGAATTGGATAAAACGCCCAGCAAAACGAAGGAATGAAGCAACAAAAGAACGAAAGAAGGGATTTATTGAAAATGAAAGTACACTCCACAGTGTGGAAGTGGACTCGAGCAGCAGCTTAAGGGCCTGGATACAGAATCTCCTTGGGTCCAAATCCCCCCCCCCCCCCCCACAGAAGTTTTCTGTTGGCCACTTCATGCTCACCTCATGTAACTGAAGTGGTAGCTGGCAATCTGTCTGATTGGTTGCAGACAGCTACCATTCAGAGGCTGGAGTGAAGTTACAAAGTTGCAAACAAAGACCAGACGGGCACTCAGGATAATTTGTTGCCAGTCTTCCCTCTGCCACGCAGAAAAGGTCAAAGGGAGAAGCCTCTGGTCCTTTTATTACTTAGGCATGGAAAGTTAGGGTTTTCCTTTCAATTTAGTTATAGGAAGTCAGCATGAAACAGCCTTAGGTTCCCTGCCTTCAGACCCTATTCTCCTGCCTCAGGTACCATTATCAGCTCACAAGACTTAGCTGTATAAGAAATATAATTTTATTTTTCTAAATTTAAACTTAGTTTTAAATAGGAGTTCCACAAAGTGGTTTCTGCCTAATCTTTTTCAATCCTAGATAAGCTCAGTTCACTTAAGGATGGTCTTTAGTTGATGAATGTGTTATATTTCATAGAGAAAATCAAACAAATATTTCCTCATCTTCTTCCACCAAACCACCAGCTTCCTGCTTCAGTGTCCACGTGGTCTGCCTTCCTCCTCCCTATTTCAATGGAAGAAATGTCTCCATGCCTGAGGCAAGTCCTCCACTGTGCTGCAGCTCTCAGACTTTTCCAACTTCTGGACGACTTTTCTGAAATGATCCACCTTTTCTTCATTTGCCCCGAGACCTTCAAGATCTCAACTTTTGTCAAAGGTTCAGGCTTCTTAAACTGAAAAACATTCGCTTTAAAACTCCTTCCTCCCATGCTCCCCCATCCCCCCACCCCCCACCCACTTTTCAGTGGTAACAATGGGTGTTTTGTCCAATTCATTCAGATCATTGTTTCCTTCTGTCTCTGTGTAGCCTCCTTTGAAGTACATGTGCTAAGACTATCCTCTTTTCTGTCCCCACTTGTTAGCCTAAGAACTTCCCCTCACACCTCTTGATTTCATGAAAATTAAATTACCTGGCTCACCACCTATCTCTTAAACTCAGCATCATTTTCATAGCCCTCGTACCCACACAGAAGATCTATCCAACTCCCAGGACTTGCAGTTCCCTGGTGTCCCTTTCAATTACAATGTTCTCCACCTAAACTCACCAACCTTTCTACTGGTTATTTCCCAGGTATTGACATCACCAATAACTGTACCACTCCCAGATTCTCATTCTTTAACAATCACTTTTTTTTTTTTCCAGTTCACTACTTCCAATAGTGCTACTCCAAAAGGCTTTAACACCAGGGATTTCTAATCAATTTACTCTACCATTTCTTCCCTGTGTCCTCTCTCTCTCACTTACTCACCTTGCCAATACTTGGCTTATATGCCATGATCTATTGCTGTACTTCCTTGCATATATCATAAAGTCACTTGACCCTTTCTCTCTCCATTGTCCTCACCAAGTGAAACTCAACCCTAGCAAAATTCATCTCTCTTCCTACTCTGGGCTGCATTCGAACACTAAAAAACATGTACTTCTTTTTATTATTAATTTATATTTATGTTACATCTCATTATAATATAGTATGAACTATTATATTATAAAATATATTATAAAGTGTGAATTTTTATTTATAACCATGATTCTTAAGTGAGAATTCAACATTTTCTACTCCTCCCAGTATGTTTTGTTTTTTTTTTTTTTTTTTTGAGACGGAGTCTTGCTCTGTAGCCCAGGCTGGAGTGGTGCAATCTTGGCTCACTGCAAGCTCTGCCTCCCGGGTTCATGCCATTCTCCTGCCTCAGCCTCCCGAGTAGCTGGGACTACAGGCGCCCGCCACCATGCCCGGCTAATTTTTTTTTTTTAATTTTTAGTAGATATGGGGTTTCATCGTGTTAGCCAGGATGGCCTTGATCTCCTGACCTCGTGATCTGCCCGCCTCAGCCTCCCAAAGTGCTGGGATTACAAGCATGAGCCACCGCGCGCGGCCTCCTCCCAGTATGTTTCTTGAATGAATTCCTTCCCAGTTTCTATGAAGTGCTGGGTCTGACCAGCAGACCCTAGCCAAACGACAGATGAAGAAATTCACACAGACACAGGTATCCAATGAAGAGTGGGTTAGGGGACCGGGCCACTTAAAGACATCAAGGAGGATGCTGTAAAGAGTCACAGCGGCTGCAGTCCCAACAAGCCAGTGCTGCGGGCGTTTATACAGTACAGATTTAATGACAAAGGCTTTGAGTCAACACACTTGTGGGTAATTAACATGGCCGCCCCTCCTCAGGGGATAGAGCAGTTCTGCGCTCCCCCCTTTCCCGTCCTCCCCCCAACGGGAGAGAGCAGATGATTACAGGCCAGGTTCCTGGAGACATGAGTAAACAAGCTATTCAGATAAACTCCCCTGCATTCTTTTGTACCTACTTCTCACCCTTTGCCCTGGGGTAAGAACCACCGCCTTCAGCTCATTCTTCCCCCAAGCTTTGCAGAACCTCCTGGCCTTCCAAGAAGGTTTGCATCTTTCTATAATTTTTATAATTTTTCCCACCACCCTGATTGAACTCCTACAGTGAGGTAACTATTTCATATTTTCCTTAACTGCTCAAATACCTTCCCCTCTTCATTCTATTAATGAAGTTGCTTCTAATCTCAATGAGAAAATAGACCCAATTAAAAAGGACTTCCTGTCGGCACCACCATGCTCACCAACATATACGCATCTGTAGCAATATAATCTGCATTCTACTCTCATCTAACCTCAAACTTCTACTTATATCCCATGTCCTCTGTTCTCTTGCTCACTGAAATGCTTTGTTCCTTCAATCCTCTCTATCTAACTACTGCTCCAATTTCTGAGTCCTTCTTTATGAAAAATTATTTAAAGGACTTGTCGATAATACATCCCGTTTGTCTCTTCTTAGTTTCTCTTAAAGCCACTCTCCTCCAGTCTATGGAAATCACTCATCAAAGTCATCAATGACTACTACATTACCCAGTCTGAAGATCAACTCTATCTTTGTCTTTCCCAACTTCTCATCAGCACTTGACAGGTGACCACTCACTCCTTAGAGCGCTTCTTCCTTTGGCTTCTGATATATGACACTATCCTTGTTTTCCTCTCACTTCACTGGCCTCTCTTTCTCAGTTTCCTTGTCTGGATCCTTCTATTCTTCCTGATTTATGAAAGCTGGAGAGTTCCTAAGGCTCAGGCTTTGAATCACTTCTTTGCACTGTCCACATTCACTCATGGGAAACTAAGGGTTAAGTGATCTATTAATAATTTGGTCCCATGGCTTTAAAGATCAATCATATCTTCTGGTTTCTCCTAAGTGTATATCTTAACCATAAACCTCTCTTATGAACTCCAGACTGCTATATTCAAAAGTCTACCATCTGATATCTGCCTTGAGTGTATAATAGACATCTCAAACTTATTTCCAAGAGAGAGATACTGATTTACCCCTTCCAATCCAATTTTTTCTCTTGTTCTCCACAGTATGCTAAGTGGAATTACAGTTCTCCAGCCAAAAGTCTTGTACTCTTTCTTGACACCTCGCTTTTTACATGTGGGACAGCATCAGATGCACTGGGGCTGAGTAGGAATCACAGAGAAGATGACTGAAGACTAAATGTCGTGATACTACTATAAAGACCATAAATTCCTTTCTGGCCCTAGGCCCCTGTCCCTGTCATGTCATCCCCTGTCCTCAGATATTAGATGCAGTGTCGTAGAAGAGAAGGAGGGAGTCCTTGAACTGATTTAGCAAAACATTCAAATCCCTCAATAATCACAAATTAAACGGAGTTTGCAGAAAAGTGACTGAATAGAGCTTTCTGCTACTAGATACACATGAGAAGTTGAGTCAGTAATGAAGTTTAGATAAAAACAAGACAAAGAAATATGTTACTATATGTAGGTCTGCGCTGAAAATTTATACCTGCTATCTTTGAGGCTTCTCTCCTACTTGTGTGGATTGCAGGCTTTCTTTCATGATTGGCTGGTTTCTTTAGAGGAGGTGCATGCGTTCCAAGGAGTCTGTTAAGGTGCCAGAATAAAATATTAAGGTACTAGAAGAAGAAAATATTAGTATTCCCGTTACTATTTAATTTTATATAAAATGAGATAGAATTTGATCTTTACTAACATTTATATGTGGATTGACACTGGTCCTTTACTTAGACATGTGTCAGTCACTTTTCATAGTATCCTGAGGACAGAGTGAACGATGAACAGGGGCAGTCTCACTTTTCATCCATTTTACCTTACTGGGCTTTACTTCATTGCAATGCAATAAAGCAAATTAAGTAAATTTGTAAATTACATTATCTAGCTTTTTTTTTTTTTTTTTTTTTTTAACAGAGTCTTGCTTTGTTCCCAGGCTGGAATGCCGTAGCACAATCTTGGCTCACTGCAAACTCTGCCTCCTGGGTTCAAGCAATTCTTCTGTCTCAGCCTCCCGAGTAGCTGGGATTACAGGCATGTATCACCACATCTGGTTAATTTTTGTATTTTTAGTAGAGACAAAGTTTTGCCATGTTGGCCAGGCTGCTCTTAAACTCCTGACCTCAGATGATCCGCCCACCTTGGCCTCCCAGTGTTATCTAGTTTTAATTAAAATGAGACTAAAAGACTGGGAGAATGTCTGTAAAACAACTGAGGATATAAGACAATGCTAATGCTATGTGTACAGTCTAACAACAAAAGATGAGTGCTGATAGGTGTTCTATTCCTAGTGCAAGTTCTTGTCAATCAAATTCTAAGGTATAAATTTGGGCCATATAAATAGTTTTAACGAAAAAAATCGCTAAGAAAGTTCATAATTACAAGATAACTTGAAATGTGAATTTATGTCCATTGTTCCTGAAGATAATCCTTACCCTAAGTGTATGCTGGGCTTTGAAATTTTAGCCAACAGTATTATGAAGCCATCTACAATTAGGAAGACAATATATAAAAATATTACTTATGTCATCTTCATCTCATTGTCTCCACATTATATTTTATATGTTTTATAATGTTCACACTATGTTAATATGGTAATATGTGCATATAAGTTATGAATAAATAAATATACATACATCAGGTTGACAAACTTTTTTGATGGGGTAAAACATAAAAATTATTTAGGGACCACTGCTCAATAGGACAGCAATTAGCATGACTGCTTCTAAATCTTACAGTGGAAAATTATAAAACGTAAAAATTATTTAGGGACCACATCTCAATAGGAGAGCAATTAGCATGACTGCTTCTAAATCTTATAGTGGAAAATGGTAGAGCTACACAATGCTCTAAAGAGTTACTTAAAGAAACAAGCTCCCTTGGGACCAACATAATATTCTGTTCTCTTCTTGAGTTTTTCCTTTATGAAGTTATAAAGCAGGGCCACTGAGTTTCACATACTTAGAATGAATTCCATGCTCTCCCATTCATTAATTTGTTCAAACATACTAATGAAGCCTTTCCTTTTTGTAGAGTATGACAGTACAGAGCCTAGATGTTCCTCATGGGGGTTTCCAAATCAGGTAGCAAGAATTCTTGCCAACAATTCTAAACTGTTCTCGGTATTTGGCCACAAACTTCCCCCATAGGGTGTGTGTCAGCTATGCAAATTCAATTACAGAAAGAGGTCTGTCATCGCTCAAGCTAAAAATCTAGACATCCAAATAAATTCTAGTTAATTTGGTTAAAAACTGATTTCCAACAAAGGGCTATTTTTCTTCCTTCTTCTTTTCTTCCTATTTTTCTCCTTTTGATGCATTAAAATAATGCTACAAATCATTACAAGCATCCAATCTTAATCAGGCTTAATCAGAGGATACAGAATTTAATAATAGCTAACATGGATTGAGTACTTGCTGTGACATTCTTCTAAGCACTTTATTTGTAGTAACTCATTTAGTCCTTACAACTACTGTTTAACTGTGACAATAATGCTTATTTTAAAATTAAATTGAGGCACAGAGAAGTTAAATTAGTTAATTTTATATATGGTGAGGAATATAAGGAGGCAGGATTTAGCCCCTGGCAGTCTGGCCAAGCATACATGCTCTAAATAACTATGCTACAATACTACTCTAGCCCACTTATGATTCATTTGGAAATGCCATTTTTTCTTTTTTTTTTTTTAACTTTATTAAGATATAATTTACAGGCCCGGCACAGTGGCTGATGCCTGTAATCCCAGCACTTTGGGAGGCCAAGGGGTCAGATCACAAGGTCAGGAGTTTGAGACCAGCCTGGCCAATATGGTGAAACCCCATCTCCACTAAAAATACAAAAATTAGCCAGGTGTGGTGGCTGGTGCCTGCAGTCCTAGCTACTCAGGAGGCTGAGGCAGGAGAATTACTTGAACCCAGGAGGCGGAGGTTGCCACTGCACTCCAGTCTGGGCGACAGAGCGCGACTCTGATTCAAAAAAAAAAAAGATATAATTTACATACCATAAATGTACCCATTTAAAGTGTACAGTTTAATAGTTTTGACCAAGGTACACACCCAAGTATTCAAAGAGTCAGTCGAGATGGAAAACATTTGCTTAAGAAGTTCCCTCATGCCCCTTTCAAGAAATAATTGAATAATTGATACTTTAATCCTGTAAAATGTTCCTCTTTGTCCCCAGTAAGGTTCATTGTCCTGAAGTCTACTTTATCTCATAATATAACCATTCCAACTTCCTTATCATTAGCATTTGCATGATGCATTTTCTTCATCCTTTTAACATATGTGACTTTATATTTATAGTAAATTTCTTGTAGACAGCATAATTTGGGGCCTGTTGTTGTTTTTTTAAGTTCTACCATCTTGCTCTTTGATTTCTCTTAGTCCTATCCATCTGCTCTTTGTTTTTTTTTTCCTTCTGTTCCTGCCTTCTTTTAGATTAATTGAATTTTCTTTAGCATAGTAATTTATAGCAACTTTTGGCTTATTATTAGCTATACTTCTTTTCACTTTATTTTGACTATGAAAAATATGACTGGGGAGTGATTTACATTGTAAAACTAATCTTTTATAAGTGGTTCTTTTTTACAAACAGCAAATATCTTAATTTGCCGTAACATTATATTGAATTTAAATGATATTTAAATCAAACAATGTTGATATATAATAGTGGCCAAAATTGATATAATAAAAACTGCAAAATGCTAGAAATGAGAAAATGAATATATAATAGTGATATATCACTATTATAACTTAAATGAATGCTTTGAAGCTTTGTAAAAGATTAGTACATGGTTCCTCATTAACTAATCAGATTTTTATTAAAATTAATGTCAAAGCAAGATTTATGAGACTTCCAGGTTAAAGTTAGCTTTATTTATCTGTGAACTCAAACATAACTATTTAGTTCTGTCCCTCTTCCCCAATTCTGTCTTTTAAAAGTTTAAAAATATTTTCTATCTCAAAGTTTTATTTTGGTAGAATTGTTTCATTTGCTTTGAACTTGAATCGTGAGAGCATCTAGATAACTGCTTCCTGAGGTATGAGATAATGTTTTCCTACAAGGTGACTGTTAACATACACAGGGGAAGTCCTCTTAACTTGTCTGATAGGGTTTCTATGAGGTTAAATTTGAAAATGAGCCAAATACTATAGAAATACCAAACAACTCTAGGACATTAGACAAAGAAGAAACCTAAGAGATGATCCAGAGTAACACTGTGATTTTCAGACCATTACTTATATGCTAAAGAAGTTAGGTTATCTAAAGATATACCCTGTGTTTTGAAACTGGCCAGACTATATAATTTATGTAAAGATGCACCCTGTATTTTGAACCTGGCCAGTAATCTTTCAGAGTCAAAACAAGAAAATCTTCTCATAATAGGATTTCAATATAGGGCAGTCAAAGATTATTATATTAATTGATCTAAGTACTAGATCCAAACAGACTTATGATTAAAAATGCTAATCCCTGGGTTGTAGAGTTTGCTTCATTTTTGTTTTGTTTTAATTATTTTGAAACCCACGGCTATCTTAAGGAGAGTAAAAGAATTGATAACACATACTTAAATGTAGAAAATAAATATGTTACCCAAAGAAGTATCAAATTTTGGAATAAATGAAGTCAAAACCTCATGGTCTCTAAATGAGAAGACTTCATATAATAATAATTTAATCCTTTCTGAAAAAGAAATCAATTTTAACTCAATTCTTTTCTGTTTTTCAAGTTTTGAAAAGATGTTCAAATTGAGGCAACAATTAATAGCCTACCAACCAAAAATGGTCCAGGACCAGACGGATTCACAGCCGAATTCTACCAGAGGTACAAAGAAGAGCTGTTACCATTCCTTCTGAAACTATTCCAATCAATAGAAAAAGAGGGAATCCTCTCTAACTCATTTTATGAGGCCAGCGTCATCCTGATACCAAAGCTTGGCAGAGACACAACAAAAAAAGAGAATTTTAGACCAATATCCCTGATGAACATTGATGCAAAAATCCTCAATAAAATACTGGCAAACCGAATCCAGCAGCACATCAAAAAGCTTATCCACCATGATCAAGTGGGCTTCATCCCTGGGATGCAAGGCTGGTTCAACATACACAAATCAATAAACATAATCCATCATATAAATAGAACCAATGGCAAAAACTACATGATTATCTCAATAGATGCAGAAAAGGCCTTTGACAAAATTCAACAGCCCGTCATGCTAAAAACTCTCAATGAACTAGATATTGATGGGACATATCTCAAAATAATAAGAGCTATTTATGACAAACCCACAGCCAATATCATACTAAATGGGCAAAAACTGGGAGCATTCCCTTTGAAAACTGGCACAAGACAGGGATGCCCTCTCTCACCACTCCTATTCAACATAGTGTTGGAAGTTCTTGCCAGGGCAATCAGGCAGGAGAAAGAAATAAAGGGTATTCAATTAGGAAAAGAGGAAGTCAAATTGTCCCTGTTTGCAGAAGACCTGATTGTATATTTAGAAAACCCCATCGTCTCAGCCCAAAATCTCCTTAAGCTGATAAGCAACTTTAGCAAAGTCTCAGGATACAAAATCAATGTGCAAAAATCACAACCATTTCTATACACAAATAACAGACAAACAGAGAGCCAAATCATGAGTGAACTCCCATTCACAATTGCTTCAAAGAGAATAAAATACCTAGGAATCCAACTTACAGTGGATGTGAAGGACTTCTTCAAGGGGAACTACAAACCACTGCTCAATGAAATAAAAGAGGACAAAAATGGAAGAACATTCCATGCTCATGGGTAGGAAGACGCTATAAAGCGAAAATGGCCATACTGCCCAAGGTAATTTACAAATTCATTGCCATCCCCATCAAGCTACTGATGACTTTCTTCACAGAATTGGAAAAAAACTACTTTAAAGTTCATATGGAACCAAAAAAGAGACCACATTTCCAAGACAGTCCTTAGGAAAAAGAACAAAGCTGGAGATACCATGCTACCTGACTTCAAACTATACTATAAGGGTACAGTAACCAAAACAGCATGGTACTGGTACCAAAACAGATATATAGACCAATGGAACAGAACAGAGCCCTCAGAAGTAATTCCACACATCTACAACCATCTGATCTTTGACAAACCTGACAAAAACAAGAAATGGGGAAAGGATTCCCTATTTAATAAATGTTGCTGGGAAAACTGGCTAGCCATATGTAGAAAGCTGAAACTGGATCCCTTCCTTACACCTTATACAAAAATTAATTCAGGATGGATTAAAGACTTAAATGTTAGACCTAAAACCATAAAAACCCTAGAAGAAAACCTAGGCAACACCATTCAGGACATAGGCATGGGCAAGGACTTCATGACTAAAATACCAAAAGCAATGGCAACAAAAGCTAAAATAGACAAATGGGATCTAATTAAACTAAAGAGCTTCTGCACGGCAAAAGAAACTACCAGCAGAGTGAACAGCCAACCTACAGAATGGGAGAAAATTTTTGCAATCTACCCATCTGACAAAGGGCTAATATCCAGAATCTACAAAGAACTTAAACAAATTTACAAGAAAAAAATCAAACAATCCCATCAACAAGTGGGTGAAGGATATGAACAGACACTTCTCAAAAGAAGACATTTATGCAGCCAACAGACAAATGAAAAAATGCTCATCATCACTGGTCATCAGAGAAATGCAAATCAAAACCACAATGAGGTACCATCTCACACCAGTTAGAATGGCAATCATTAAAAAGTCAGGAAACAACAGGTGCTGGAGAGGATGTGGAGAAATAGGAACACTTTTACACTGTTAGTGGTAGTGTAAACTAGTTCAACCATTGTGGAAGACAGGAAGTCGATTCCTCAAGGATCTAAAACTAGAAATACCATTTGACCCAGTGATCCCATTACTGGGTATATACCCAAAGGATTATAAATCATGCTACAAAGACACATGCACACGTATGTTTATTGCGGCACTATTCACAATAGCGAAGACTTGAAACTAACCCAAATGTCCATCAATGATAGACTGGATTCAGAAGATGTGGCACGTATACACCATGGAGTACTATGCAGCTATAGAAAAGGATGAGTTCATGTCCTTTGTAGGGACATGGATGAAGCTGGAAGCCATCATTCTGAGCAAATTTTCGCAAGGACAGAAAACCAAACACCACGTGTTCTCACTTATAGGTGGGAATTGAACAATGAGAACACTTGGACACAGGAAGGGGAACATCACACACCAAGGCCTGTCGTGGCATGGGGGGAGTGGGGAGGGATGGCATTAGGAGAAATACATAATGTAAATGATGAGTTAATGGGTGCAGCACACCAACATGGCACATGTATACATATGTAACAAACCTGTGCATTTTGCACATGTACCCTAGAACTTAAAGTATAATAAAAAAAAAGAGAAAACAAACAAGACAAAAAAAAGATGTTCAAAGGAAATCACGAACTTTTTCATTTATGACCCATCCCCTTTTTGTTAAAAACTGCATATCTTCCCTTGATGTTGTAAGTCAAAACGATGGCAATTTTGAACATGGCTTATGAAACTGAATACATCTTCCCTGCCCACATGCAAGACCCTTCCCTTTGGAAAGGGATGTGTGTATGTTTGTCTTTTCTACGAGTCGATGATCATTGCCTTAAAGTGTTTGCCATTGTTCAGAATCTAGACTTAATCCTGAGGATTTTGAAACATGATTTGACAGCAAAACTTGATCTTGTCTCAAACAGCAGACTCAAGTCAACTAGGCTGTCAAGACTGTTGTATGCAATCAGACTTTACTAATTTGCAAGGGAAATATAATTGCAGAGTAAATGGTGTTACCAAGTCCACTGCCTAATGTAGTTTCTTCCTGCAGATAAGTAACATGAAAACATTATAATGAGAATGCCAGTTGATTGATTTTCAAAGAGAAAAATCTTTTTTTACAGGCACATGTAATGGGAAAAAAATGAGTCTCAGTTTTTTCAAAACATTTGTAACATTGCTGTGTGTTCATTTGGTATCTCAATTCTACAATGAAAAAGACTATGGGCAATCATACTTCTTACGACATTACAGGCATCTTTTTCTCTGATTGAATGTTTATTGGATTTTTTCACTTATGTTTTATATTTATTGATCTGAATTATATTTGATTCAAAATACTGCTAGAATTAGAAAGTTTAGGTCCTTTTTTCATTAACCAAATCAGCTGGCATGGCATTTTGACCTCTATCTATCTTATATAGAGAGTTTAGATAAAGATAGATCGATTTAGATATATATCTATATATATATATATAGCCTATTTTCAGCAAATGAAAGGTTTCCTCAATAATGCTTTTGTTTATTGCATATATTTTATATTCCAGTTCTTTTGATGTCATTCTTGGTAATCTGTGCCTCTTAGGCTATCTATTCTGTCTTGTCTAATATTTTTATTTTCACTATTTAAAATGTCTCTGCATTCTGAAAGTTCTCTTCAAACAATGGCATTCTATTCATTACCGTCTCCTATGTTGATCTGATTCCTTCTATTTAATTATTAATTTTCTTGAATTTTTTCATCACCTCAGCTTATTTTTTAATTTTAGCCTCCCTGCCTCCCTTTCATCTGGCTCATTTTTAAAATTTCAATCTGTTCTCTTCTTAGGAATCCTTGCTCCTGTGTCATAGAAGCCACTTCTACCTACTGATATGCCAAAGACATGTTTTTTTCTTCTTTTTGCTTTGATAATTTTCTGAGAATATACTCTTATTCTCTGTCTTCAAGATAATGTGGCCTCTACTACTTTATTGTTTTTATAGCTCTGCCCACAGATTTCATGCTGGATTTGATTATATTTTGCTTCTCTTATTAAAGCAAAGAGAAATATTTATCAAGACCTGAAATTTTGTTACAAACAACAGGAAAGGATCTTTTTTTTTCTTTCCCTCAACATGCTGTCATATGGTAACTGATAGAGTTCTGCTCTCAAATATGTAGCTAGAGAATAGGTTTAGAGGATCAGCTACCAGTTTAGAAACTGCTGTGAAATGAGTTGGGATATTTTCTACACCTATTGCCTACTTTCCTGAGGCTTTTTAACATATTGTATGCATATTCATTAGTTGCTGCTTCAAGTGGTTTTTAAGTATTTGTTCAAGATGACAGCAACTTTTATGTAGGTACTACACTTCTTAGGGTACAATATGCTACATTCAGTCCTTCTCTAACTTTGAGTGGTTGAAGAAAGAAGAAAGACTGTGCAGGAAAGAAGGAACACAGCTGTAATCACCTAGAATGTAGTGTTTCTGTTTGTAATATCCAAGGAAAGATATATTGCCAGATTTCTGGTTGGCACAGACCTAGCATCCCATATCCTGGAGGCAGATGGTAGAGTAGATCAAAGACTTGCTTGTTTTATTTTAGGTCTTAAAGTCCATGCAGTATTAGATGATAAAGAGCATATAACCCACCAGCATACACATTCATAATAAAAATGATTAGGGAATCAGGAATTTTAGGGAAAGGTTTTACTACTAAAAAGTGATTTTCTATAGAAAATTAACATCTAGAAGTGATATAAATAGGTGAACATTAGAAGAATTCCTGGAAAAATCAAGAATGAGACAACAATACACAGTATGGTAGCTTATATTTAAACTGAATTGAAGTCCTCAGTGCAATAATATTGTAAGAAATATTAAACTGGAAAGGAGGAAATTAAAATACCATTAATTGCACGTTTTATGATCATTTACATTGAAAAATATTCTACAAATTGTTACAAATAATAGAATAGTGTAGCAAGCAGACTAGATATAATATGTTTGCTAAAGTCAGTTGTATTTCTATATAACAGTAACAAACTAATAGAAAATTAAAGGGAAGACAACATTTTCAGTAGTCTCAAGGAACCTCAATTATCTAAGAATAAATCTTAAAAAATATGTAGAAAAGCCCTGCAGGGGAAATTATAAAACATTATTATGCAATATTAATGACTACATATGTAAAAAAGTACATCATTTTCATGACTAGGAAGTCAATATCATAGAAGTATCAATTCTTCCAGATCAATATATAAAATAGATGTGATTCCAATGTAAAAACATAATTTTTTATGGATGATAATAAAATGATAGTACCATATATACATACATTAAGGGCCATAAATAGGATATTTCTGAAGAAGAGTAACAAATTGGGAGACTTGCTCTTCCAGTTATTAGGACTGTCACGAGGCTATAAAAATTGACAGCTTAGCAATGTTAGAAGGTTACAAACCTAATTGATTAGTGGAATTGAAGAGGGTTCAGAGAAAGATATTAAAATACATAGAGGACTTCGGTAAATCACAGAGATGGTATTCCATTTAGGTGGTGAAATGTTCAATAAGTGGAGTGGAAAAAATTATTATCTACATATTCAAAAGTGAATTTAAAACCCTACTTCTTATGATATACAAAAATCTATTCCAGCAAGTTAAGGGTTCAAATGTTAAAACTTTAAATCACTTGGTGGCCAGGCACAGTGGCTAATGCCTGTAATTCCCCCACTTAGGGAGACAGAGGTGGGGGGATAGCTTGAGCCCAGGAGTTTGGGACCTGCCTGGGCAACATAGCAAGACCCTGTTCTCCAGTAAAAGGAAAAAAAAAAAAAAAGAAGAGAGAGAGAGAAAAAAAGGGCTTGGTAGAAAATATAAGTGAATATCTTTTGGACCTTTGGTAGGTGGTTTCCTTAAATAAGACATGAAACATATTGACAATGACATAAAATATTAATAAATTTGGCAATATTAAAAATAAGAACTTTTGGTCATAAGAAGCTACTTTAAAGAAAGTGAAAGTAAGTTACAAACTGGAAGAATATATTCATGACTCCCACACTACAAAAATTAGGATCAATAATACAAAATAAGAAAAACACAACTAACCTATAGGCAAATGGGCAGGAGAACAGACATTTCACAGAGGTAGAAATCATAGACCATTAAACATATGAAAATATGTTCACTTCATTCATGATTAGGAAAATACAAGTCAAGAAAAAATTAGATGTCATTGTATATGCATCTGATTGGTCACCATTGAAACTCTGTCAATATTAAGTGTTGGGGAATATGTTGATCCACTGGTGAGAGTATAAATTGGTGAGTCCACTTTAGAAAACAATTTGGCATAACCGTCTAAAACTGAAGATTAACTTATGACCAATCAATGACCCATCAATTTCAATTCAAACTATGAGCCCAAAATAAACTATTGCACATGTAAAAAAGTTAATTCCTAGCATATTACATAACAATGTAAAACATTTATGAAGATTACATTAGTATATATGTTTTAAGAAAATATGTAGATGCACTGAACTAAATAAAAGCAAAAAAAACAAGTGATGAGCATGAGATTCAGGAAGATGTTTACCTTGAGTTGGAGAAAGTAAGGAAATGGATGCAGGAATGTTTTCAAAGTCCTAGGCTTTGTTTCGAAAGGAGGATTCACATGTGGGTGTTTATTACATTAGTGAAAATAATTATGTAATTAACCAAATAAATGAAAATTGGACCAGCATGGACAAGTGATAAGATTATGACACTAACCAAGGGTGTGATTAATTTAACTTTGTGCCCCAGATAATCAGAATTTTCTCTTAGAGAAGGAGCTGTATTATATTAGAAAATACTTTAATAAGCAATTAGTACTGAGGTCATGGATTAACAGGTGTCAAAGAAATAAAAGAGATGGCTACATTACTCTAGATTAGAAATGAATAGGGATTTCTTCCTTGTTGGAAACAAGGAGAAAGGAATGAGGATATCACCATTCGAACAGGTTTTGTATTTTTGCAATATTAACTGTGCCTTCCTAAAACTTCAGGAAAAAGCACCAGACTCAAAAATGCCTCCTGTCTGGTGGTTTCTCTGTGGAAACAAAGGAATGACATAGAGTTCCACATCTACCTGTCATAGTTCAAAACAGCTTGAGCACTTGAGGGTAGAAAAGCAAACCATACCCTGACATTCTCCATTGGTAGCAGCAGCAGGAATCTGGAAGTGACCCATGAAAACTCACCTCAGGGTTTTAAAGATATCATGATGATGACATGGACTTTCAAGGGAAATTCAGGGTTTCCCCAATAATGTTTTCTATCAACTACTAATTTCCTTTTATATATTACAGATTACACAATGTATAAAAGCAGCACTCCTCAAGACTCAAAGGTCTTCAAAAATTGCTGCTCACTATAATTTATAAATGATATATTTGTAACATAATTCAACATAATTTATAAAATTAAATCCTGTTGTAAGCTCTGTTTCTAAAAGTACATAAATATACAAAATTTATTATTATATGTTTACATAGCATCATTTTACTTGCCTTCAATGATTAGCACTTTCTTGTACATACTGGAGAGGCAGAAATAAATGCATTCAGAAAAATGTATTTGGTTTCAGAAACACCTTAACTTACACAGAATCTCTCATATTTATTTATGTCTACAAATGTTATTTTTAGGATATTAAATATTTCCAAAAGGATAGAAAATTAATAGGCCGAGCAGAAAACTTACGAAATGCTGGCATTTTGTTGAGTCCCAAATGGAGACTTATCTGTTAACAAATTGAGGAGTACAAACGTTTGTAATGTCATTCCCATATTCTTAAAAACAACAGCAAAAATAGTGTAATCCTAATGGTTTCGACCGATCTGGTCAGTTAAAAAAGTTGCTTTGCGGTGAAAGAAAAAGTAAAATAATGCCCCAATTTTATTTTATTTTAATTTTATGCTGCTAAAATTCAAACAAAGGCTTATAATACTGTGTTTCCAATCAGCTATTGAATGAGAAATATTGCAGATTTCAATGGCCCGCTTGTAATTTACAACGATGTTATTTATCAAACCATATCGATAGCTTCTTCAACAAATTCTCTTGCAAATAATGTGTTGCAAAGACTTAAATTTCAGTTAGAAAATATTTACATGAGAATTATCTTTTTTTTAATGAGAGTAAATATATTTCACTTATCTGGAGGCCCAAATGAACCAGTGGCTCTCTTGGAAGAGGAATTTTTAATGTCCTCTTGCATGTTCCCATAAAAGTTAATGGATAGTTGATTAAACTTTGTGGATCTTGGAAATTTATATTTAGATTGGGGATAGTCTTAATTGTAACAGCTTTTCATGTTAACATTGGTTTAGCATATTTCATCTTTAGGGTAGTTATAGGTCATATTTCTTCCTTGCTGCATAACACAAGACACTTTTATCTGATATGGAGGCACTCTTGGCATAAGTCACACACCATTTCCACGATCACCAGTAGGGTCAAGGAATTAGTAGTAGCATCAGTGGTCTTGTAGTCCTACTTTGTACTTAGCAATGAAGAAATATTAGAATCTAAATTTACTAATATGATTCTGACAGACTGGAATGTACTAGTTTACAAGTTAATAAGGCATTAAATGTATTACATACATAGGATTTCAACTTAAGATTTTGTTTTTCAATACAAAGTTCAGCCTTACCCCTAGACTGCCAATGTCAAAATCTTGATAAACTTGAAATCTCCATAAATATAAATCTTCCCAGATGATTCTAATGATCTTCCAGTTTTAGATACTACTACTATAGAATATTTTCAGACCTATACGATCTATTTCTTTACTTTATTCTCCCCTTTTAACAAACACATTTAAAAAATGTTCATTTATCTGTGTGATGGATGGGGTGTGGTAGATTGACTTATCTGATTCATGCTCTGCAGAAGCAGCAGAGGGTAAAACAGTATTTCCAAACTTCCCTATACCTACACTTGATTTAGGTTTTGCCTATTGCATAACTTGTGCAATATACTTGTGTAAGACTAGATTTCAAAATGTAAGTAAGTGGTGAGAGAGAATGCACACAAGTCATACATTTGCTGTTGAGATTCAGCCCATATGGTGTGGTTTTGGAATCAGTACTTCTGAGCAAAGCTCTCATTTCTAGGCAACAACTAGCAGGATATTTGGAAGCCAGCAGGTGGCAAAGCAGGTTCCTGATTCCCAGCTTCCCAATTATGTAGAGATAACTGTTGCCTTAGCAGGTCAGTTTATGCGGTGGTGTTCTGGGAGTATTCCTGAAAGCTTAGCTCAACCTAAAACCTGCTATTTCAACTATTCCAAGTGTTTTGTAAGCATCTAATTCCCTATATGTTGTCCTGTTTCTGTTAAAAATAGCTAGGGTGGTTTCTGTAATCTTCAACTGATCCCAGATTAGTAACTTCCTTTTATAGCTACCTACCTGTTAATCATTGCTCAATGTACACAGTAATCAACAGAGATCAGTAAACAAAAAAGATCTTCAAGGAATATAAGAACAAAAAAATTCTTGATTGATTTACAAGTGATAATAACCCATAGTAAACAGATCAGAGGATCTATAGAAAGGACAATTACCATGCATACTCATTGGCATCAGGCTTCCACATATGGCATGGCACAAAACTCTCCTACTCTTGCATTATTGAATCCATCATGCATTTGAACGCTTATTAAAACTATTTTGTGTGCTTTCATTTTAAAGAAAAAACCTAAAAACAGTGAGCCTTAATTTCCTCTTAAACATTAACATGATAGGATTAAAGAAGAGGCTTAGACACCTTTCTTTGGGGATCATATATGTTGCAAAGAGAAGAAAGGTTTGGCTGAAAACTTAGAAAAGATCATATGAACTCTAGTCTAAATTCTTATTTTTTGACCCTTTCTGGTTTTCTGTATATTTCTATATTTGTTCATATGTTTGACATTTGTGGAGCACATATCAAGTGGACTTGATACTATGCTAGACGATGGTCGTAGAGCACAATGCACAATAAAATAGATGTTTCAAGGAACTTGTGTTCTTAAGGTAGGAGAAAGATACTAAATGACTGATTACAAAAGTAATTGAAATTATTATATATGTGTAATACATAAATGAAACCATAGGATGACATAACCATGGGGTTTTGACCCAGTTTTCCTTGAGGAAATATTAATTGAACTAAACGCTAAAAGTGAAATTAACCAGGAGGCCGGAGAGAAGAGTTTTCTTGGCCGAGTTGTTGCATATGAATGACCCGAGCAGAAGGAAGGTCCTGGGACTTTTTAATAATAAACCCAAAATATGCAAAAAGTTCTCTCCTCAGTCACTATGTCAGATCTAGAAGCAGGCTAAGAATGGAATATTTAAATAATGGGAGGTAAAAGGAGAAAAAACTGCAGAAAATAGTAGAGAAATGACAAGGACATTTCTCCAAAATGCTTCTTTTCAAGGGCATGCCATACCTGGAGATTTATGTCCCTCTGACCTAGTCTATGTTGCTCAGGCTGGACTGCAGTGGCACAATCAGCTCACTGCAACTTCCACCTCCTGGGTTCAAGCAATTCTCATGCCTCAGCCACCTGAGTAATTAGGACTACAGGCATGTGCCACCACATCCCAGCTAATTTTTGTACTTTCAGTAGAGAAGGGATTTCATCATGTTGCCCAGGCTGGTCTTGAACTCCTGAGCTCAACTGATCTGCCCACCTCTGCCTCTCAAAGTGCTGGGATTACGGGCATGAGCCACCATGCCCGGCCAAGTCTATACTTTCTAAAATGCAATAAGATAAAAGTTACATATCACCAATAGACAGATAATTCACTCATTTTTTCCTACCCCTACACCTCTTCACACCATCAAATTCCATTACTGATATTGCATTTAGCCCTTGCTTGAAGATTGGGATCCTCATCCCTCCTGGGCAGGAGCTGGCTTAGCTGGTTGATTGGTGAGGGTAGGCATGATAAAATGTGTACACATGAACAGACAGGTAAGCCCCTAGGGAATGTCTGTACCATTGCTTCAGCAAAAACAGTTTGTCTGATCTTCCTGAGGAGAGCAAAGATCACCTGGTGGCCATCAAGCGGATCATCCAGAGGCAAAACTCTTTATCAGAGGAATTCAGAAGTAATTAGATTTCCCTATTATCTAAGGCAGGCATCTGGTTGCAGGTTTTTCCCCCAAAATTTGTAAGCAACTAGAATTTCTATATATCTCCAGAATACATGCGAATCAAAACTCATTATGCAACCCTTGCTGACATTAAGGCGCCAAAATGTCTACAAATGTAATCATTTATCATGACCTAAGTGGCTGATATGATCTAAATTACCCTTAAGTTCCTCCTTTAAGGACCATAAATACTCCTAAGGAAAAATCCACTGCTGCGCACTCAGTCCTCTTTTAGTGAGGTGCCCACTGCACTCTTCTGGAGCATTCTTTCTATCTAATAAAACTTTCTTTTTTAAATCTATACTATCACCTGTAAATTCTTTTTGCCAACCCTTGAGTTGACCACTTTCTGATGCCAGGGCTCTGACACCTTGCCCAGCATTACCTATTATGGGAGAGACTGTGGGCCAATGGTGCTTTTATTGTGTAATTACATTTTATTTCCAGCTACAGAGATATTCAATTACTATTTTATTCTTTGTAATTTGGTAAGAAAGAGAACCTCAAGCAGCAAGTACTTTGAATGTTATTTAATTTTTGTTGCTGCATAACTTTGGATATCTTACAAGAAATAATGTCATAACCTCGGTTAGCTTACTTTGCTCAAAACAATGTTAAAACTTTATTAACACCTTCTATTTTGTTAAAAAGGAAAAATTGTTGTAAAGCAAGGCCAGGAGATTCAGCGTCATGTGAAGATTCTGCCAGGATCTCCTAAAGCAACTTATCTTTGTTTCTTTTATTTCACTACTTTAAAAAAACAAACAAACAGGTTTTTATAATGAATTCTTTAGCATTAGTGCCACTAGTTAATAAATAAAGGTAACAACTCTGAGTGAGGAGTCAATCTGTCATAATCTTTCCCTTATGAGACTGTAGATGCGTTTGTATGATAAAAGCCACAGCAAAATCATAAATTGCTCCCAGGTTTAGAAAGCTTGGAAAAAGCCAGGAGCAGTGGCTCACACCTATAATCTCAGCACTTTGGGAGGCCCAGGAGGGTGGATCACATGAGGTCAGGGGTTCGAGACCAGCCTAGCCAATATGGTAAAACACCATCTCTACTAAAAATACAAAAATTAGCTGGGCGTGGTGGTGCATGCCTGTAATTCCAGCTACTCTGGCGTCTGAGGCAGGAGAATTGCTTGAACCTGGAAGGTGGAGATTGCAGTGAGCCCAGATCACGCCACTGCACTCCAGCCTGGGTGACAGAGATAGACTCTGTCAAAAAAAAAAAAAAAAAAAAAGACAGAGAGAGAGAGAAAGGAAAAGAAAGCTTGTAAAAAGATTTGTTAAATGTTAAACCCTTAGCACAACACAGTCTCTGCTTTTTCACTTTATCTTCTATTAAATTCTTCAATAATCAGAGCAAATAAGCTACTATTTGAAAGCAACCATTCTTAGGTATACAGCCATTATATTCTGAATAACGTAAAATAAGTCAAATATGTCAGTATATGGAGTTATAAAACAGTCGAGTGGCTTTTATTCAACATGGTATTGGAAGTCCTAGCCAGGGCAATTAGACAAGAGAAAGAAATAAAGGGAATCCACACTGCAAAGGAAGAAGTCAAATTGTTATTGTTTGCTGATGACATGATCTCATATTTAGAAAAACCTAAACACTCTTCCAAAAAAAAAAAAATGGTTAGAATTGATAAATTCAGCAAAGTTGTAGGATACTAAATCAACGTACAAAAATCAGTAGCATTTCTATATGCCAACAATGCACAATCTAAAAAAGATATCAAGAAGGCAATCCCATCTATAATAGTACGATAAACAAATACCTAGGAATACACTTAACCAAAAAAGTGAAGGATCTCTACAATGAAAACTATAAAATACTAATGAAATAAAATGAAAAAAAGCACACAAAAAGGAAAGATATTGCATGTTCATGAATTAGAAAAATAATATTGTTAAACTGTTCATATTACCCAAAATGATCTACAGATTAATGCACTCTCTATTAAAATACCAATGACATTCTTCACAGAAAAATAAATCCTAAAATTCATATAGAATTACAAAAGACTCCAAATAGCCAAAGTTATCCTAAGTAAAAAGAACAAAGCAAAAAGAACACATGGAAGCATCACATTACCTGACTTCAAAAGATACTACAAAGCTATAGTAACAAAAAGTGCATAGTACTGGCATAAAAACAGACACATAGACCAATAGAACTGAATAGAGTACACAGAAAAAAGTTTTTATATTTACAGACAACTTATTTTCAACAAAGGTGCCAAGAATATACACTGTGGAAAGGACGGTCACTTCAACAAATGGTGTTGGAAAAACTGGATAACCACATGCAGAATAATGAAACTAGACCCCTATCTCTCACTGTGTATGAAAATCAAATTAAAATGAATCATAGACTTATATATAAGACCTGAAACGATGAAACTACTACCAGAAAACATTGGTGAAATACTTCAGGACATTGGTTTGATACAGATTTTTCAGTAAGACCTCAAATGCACAGGCAACCAAAGCAAAAATGGACAAATAGGACTATATCAAGTTGAAAAGCTCTTCACAACAACAACAACAACAACAACAAAAAAAAAAAAACCAAAAAAACACTAAACAAAGTGGAGAGAAAACCTACAGAATGGAAGAAAATATTTGGAAGCTATCCATCCAGCAAGGGAAGACATAAGAGGTTCAAATGATTGAATAGCAACAACAAACAAACAAACAAACAAACAAACCAAAAAAACAAATTATCTGATTGAAAATTAGCAAAGATCTGAATAGACATTTCTCAAAGAAGAGATAAGAATGGACAACAGGCATATGAAAAATACTCAACACCACTAATTATTAGGGAAATACAAATCAAAACCACAATGAGATATCACCTCATCCCAGTTAAAATGGCTATTATCAAAAAGACAGTAAGAATTTTGATAAAGGGGCAATGCTTATACACTGTTGTTGGGAATGTAGATCAGCCACTATGGAAAACAGTACGGAGATTCCTCAAAAAATTTAAAATAGAACCACCATACGATGCAATAATCCCACTGTGGTGTATATATCCAAAAGAAAGAAAATCAGTATATCAAAGAGTTATCTGTGCTTCCATGTTTATTACAGCACTAGTTACAATAGACAAGATTTGGAATCAACCTGTGTTCATCAATGGATGAATGGATAAAGAAAATGTGGTAGTATACATAATGAAATATTATTCAGCCATAAAAAAAGGAAGGAAATCTTGTCATTTGCCACAACATGGATGGAGCTGGAGGATATTAAACGAAAGAAGCCATGCAGAGAAAGAGAAATATCACATTTTAACTCATACATGGGAGCCAAAAAAAATCAATCTCATGAAAGTAGTGAATAGAATGGTGGTTACAAGAGGCTGGGAAGTGTAGTCAGGAACATGGGATGAAAAGGGAATGGTTAATGGGTAGAAAAACACAGTTAGGTGGAATGAATAAATTCTAGCCTTTGATACCACAACAGGTTTACTATAGTTAACAATAATTCATAGCATTTTTCAAAATAGCTAGAAAAGAATATTTAGAATGTTCCCAACAAAAAGAAATGACCAATGAGGTGATAAATATCATAATTACCCAGATTCAATCATTACTCATGTAATGTTTGCATCCAAATATCATATGTACCTGATAAATATGCACAACTATTATGTATCCATACATGATTAATTAAAAAATAGTCACTTGACTTTTTCTAAAATTTCTATTACAGATATCCGTATGGCAACATGTATTCTTTTCTGCCTATTACAAGATTAATATGCAACCAAAAACACCTGCCTTTAAATTGTGGGGCTTTCATGTTTTTGATAAGGTTTAAAGGAATCAGAATTAATGGAATATATGCTCTACGAATAAATATGTCACCATCTCATATTCTTTATCTAGAGAGTGGAAGAAATAAATGGGTATGCACAAATATTTCAGCACTTGTGATCTATAAAGGGCTAAGATGAAGATATCTAATACATGATTCCTGCTCTCAACAATTTTATGTTGTTAGAATACAAAAAGGAAATGATTTATTATATTTTAGAACAATACTTACACATTCTACCACTTTAAACGTGTTTTATTAGATGAAACATATAGCAATAATTTGTAACAAAACAACTGTTTGAGAACATTTACTAGAGAAATAGTTTGCATAGATGAAACAGTCATCGGAATTTTAGCTGTAAACTGGAAATAAAATCCTAAGCACTCCCACATACTGAGCAGACCCCCTTTTGGCCAAGGGACGCCCGCCTCAAAAAAACCCTTAAAACCTGAATTCCTGGCCATAAAAGGAAGGGAAGTCGGACATACTTCTGACTTTTTGGAGTTTAGACACAACTGACAGGCATTCATGTTAAAATAGAGATTATAAAACCGACAAAACAGACTCTTTGTGTCAATAAGACACCAAACTATAAACAAGATCTAAGATAATGCAAGGCAAGAATTAGGCCATTCATCTTGCCACAGAACATCATTTTGTTAATATAAAACATTTATGTCCAGCCTGGGCAACATGGCAAGACCTTGACTCTACTAAAATTACAAAAAAATAGCCAGGCATAATGGTACATGTCTGTTGTCCCACCTACTCAGAGGGCTGATGTGGGAGGATCACTTGAGTCGTGGAGGTTGCAGTGGGCTGAGATCGCCCCACTGCACTCCGGCCTGGGTGAGAGAGCAAGACTCTGTCTCCAAAAATAAATAAATTAATAAATAAATAAATAAATAAATATAATTTTTTTATGTGGACTCCAAGTTTTAGACAGAGCCTTATTCCTTTAACCAAGTGCAAATTAAAGAATCTCTGAATTCATCTATAAGCTGTAAGCCCTCAGCTTCAAGATATCCCAGCTTTTTGAGCTGAATCAATGTATGCCTTCCATGTATTGATTTACGTTTTTGACTGTACTTCTTGGCTCCCTAAAATGTATAAAACCAAACTGTAATCTGACCACCTTGGAACCACTTTCCCAAGGCTTCTTGGGTTTGTGTTTTCCCTGGGCTTCAGTTGCTCATATTGGTTCAGAGTAAACTTCTGTAAAACATTTTACAGAGTTTGGTTTTTCTGTTAGCAAAGCAAAAGAGATAGGCCTTGGCATTAAGTTTGATTTTAGTGGTAAAGTATTAGAAATGATTCAGAGGTTTCTGGCTTGTACAGTTGGGTGCATGGTGGTATCAGTCACAAATAAAGTGAAAATTGGAAGAAAAGCAGTTGTGAAGGAAGACTACAGTTTTTGTTAAACAAGCGCACTTGAGACACCAAAGAAGAATCATGTAGCCGCCACCTAGCGTAGGAGGCCTTCTGAGCCTTCTCTGTTGGATCTGGTGTGGATTGGGTAGAAATGTGCTGGGCTGCAGTTTAATTGGGAGGGGAGAGAGAAGGGCAGGGAATATCAAGTCGGATTCTCCTGCTCTGTCCCCAGGAGAGGCAGGTAAGCTGCTTTCATTGCTGGTCAGCACTAGTAAGTCAGGAAGGAATCTCTTTGGGTGAAGGGGAATTTCAGAGACTTCCTTTAAATACTCTACTTAGAACCCTCAAGGTATTTGCCATTCTTGGGGAACCCTGAGCCAGGGCAAACTGAAACCAAAGCCCTTCTGATTCCTACCGCTCCTCCAGTTCCTGCCTTTCCCCATCACTAACTCCCAACAAATGTACACAGATTGTATTTGTGTAGATGTGGCCTCAGGAAATCAAAAGGTCCTAGAATGCAGGTAATTTAAAATCTTACTAAATAATCTTCTGTCCAGTTTTTCCACATGGATTCTATAATCTATTCAAGGAGGTCGGGGGGAAAAGCATTCTTTTATTTATTTTTGTACCTCATTAGTAAGTCCTAACCATACTCTTCCTTAGGTCCCTTTTCCAACTCAGTCTCGTTCTCACATTTTTAGAAAGGACAACGGGATCTTTAAATTCTCTCGGTTTGTGTTGGGAAAGGACCCAAATTAGTGTGCTTCCTCATTGACAGTCAGAGTAGCCTTCAAGCAGTATATGCAGGGAAGGCATTTACACCTCCTCCCCGCCCTCTTTTTCAGTTTGGCCTAGTCTAGCCTGCATTTCGCTCTCCCTGTAACTATGAGAGAAAATAACACACACTATTCACTCTCCTTTGTCTGCAAAGTCTGGCATTTCAGTGGTTTTCTTTAAGGGGGTCCTCATTTGTGACCAGCTTTGTCATTAACGGAAATCAATCTGAATGCCCCATTGTGCATCTTTTTTCTTTCCTTGCAGTCTGAAATTGCCTTTGCCAAGTTTTTTCTCACCGAACCTGAAAGCCCTTCTCTCATTTTCCCGTTCCCTGCCTCCAGCCCCATTGAATCCCTGCCGAGCTTTCTCAGGCATAAGGGCTGTAGTGTGAGGATTGGGAGGAACTCGACCTACTCCGCTAACCCAGTGGCCTGAGCCAATCACAAAGAGGATTGGAGCCTCACTCGAGCGCTCCTTCCCTTCTCCTCTCTCTGTGACAGCCTCTTGGAAAGACGGACACTGGAGGGGTGTGTTTGCAATTTAAATCATTGGATTTTTGCCCACCCTCTTTCCAAATAAGAAGGCAGGAGCTGCTTGCTGATGTGTAAAGGGTCTTCTGAGCTGCAGTGGCAATTAGACCAGAAGATCCTCGCTCCTGTCTCTAAAGAGGGGAAAGGGCAAGAATGGTGGAGGCTTTCTGTGCTACCTGGAAGCTGACCGACAGCCAGAACTTTGATGAGTACATGAAGGCTCTAGGTAGGTGACAATAAGACCGGCTGTTCTCTTCTTAACGTGCAGCTTTAGATATTTGCAGATTCCATTTTTCACTCATCAGGTCAGCAAGAGGCAAAGACAGATCACATTGTCCTGATCAGATGCTAGGCTACGCATTTTCCACTGAATGGATTTTTAATGTGGCACTTGCTTGCCTTCTTACCCAGGGCCAATAAAAACAGAACATTTGCTATTCCGTGGAGAATATGAAGCTTCTCTGACTTTTTTGGTTTTCTTCTGCATCCACTTATTATCACAGTAGTGTTTTACATGATTAATGGGCTAATCATGTTCTAATGAAACTTACACTTTAGAACCTGGATTCCAGAATCAGAAAGCAGATTCTTGCTTTGTGAGTTATTTTGGAAGTCGCTGCAGACTGTACTGTTCCCTTTGCTATTTTAGGCGTGGGCTTTGCCACTAGGCAGGTGGGAAATGTGACCAAACCAACGGTAATTATCAGTCAAGAAGGAGACAAAGTGGTCATCAGGACTCTCAGCACATTCAAGAACACGGAGATTAGTTTCCACCTGGGAGAAGAGTTTGATGAAACCACTGCAGATGATAGAAACTGCAAGGTGAGAAACTGCTTCTTCTCCAGAGTGGGGATGGGGAGCGGGGAATAAAGATAAAGATTTCCAATGCATGTTTTTTTTAAGATGTTGGAAAGTGTAGAATATTTTCAGTATTTCAATCCAAGGAGAAATATACCAAAGTTAGTTTAGTGTGCATATGTTATATTTTGAACAATGGGTACTTGCTATAGCGTAAATCTCAGTTGTATTTGTCTCTTACCATATACTGTTCACATTTTATATCAAACTTGTATTTCAGAAAATATTTAATAAGGTTTGTTTGAAAGAGAGATTGCATTTTGTTTAATTCCCCAGATTGCCTCAGATTGACTAAATGGACATTTTGCCTCATTCTAAGGCTTTCTTTAGAGGGACGACTAGCTGCAAAGCACTAGTTTAGGATTTTTGTTTTTAATATATTAAATTTTTGTATTTAGATGTATACTTTTTAATCAAATTATGAATTCAAATTTACATAATAGAAAATCTAGAAGTAATAGAAATAACAATAGGATAATTAATTGATCATGATTTATTCAATTATACAACTCTTTCAAAAATCACATCATTTGTCTTCCGTATCAGAAATCTGAATTGTATTTATTGCTATGTTCTGCATTTTGTTGTTGGTCTCAGTCTGTTGTTAGCCTGGATGGAGACAAACTTGTTCACATACAGAAATGGGATGGCAAAGAAACAAATTTTGTAAGAGAAATTAAGGATGGCAAAATGGTTATGGTAAGTAATGACAATTCTCCATTCTTCCTTGTTTTTTTCTCCTCTCCGCACACCTCTCACCTCCTTCCTTCTTCTTCCCTCCCCCTTCCATTCTTCCTCCTTCCTTCCTTCTTTAATAATACATCACTGGCAAGGTTCTTTAACTATATGTAAAACAGGGGAAACAAAAAGGTCCTAGTTAATTTTCTTCTTCAGCTCAACTTCTTTGATTGTAGAAAAAGAGAAAAATTCATGTGTAGTTAAAAAAATAAAAGTTGCCATTGATTTGCCTAAAACTGTGTCAAAAGATTTTTTGTAGGATAACTATGGATGTCTCTCAAATAAAATTTAATATAAAGCCCATAATCACTGAAATATATAAAGATAATTGCTATTATAAGAGAATCTCAGACAGATGACTTTATAGCTCCTGTAATAAGAGATCTTTAAACAGTTTATATTTTAATTTATAAAGTTACACAAGTTCAGGGCAGATAATTTGGAATATAACAGAAAAGTATAACAAAAAAATTAAAATCCCCTCTGATTTCTCATCAGTGATAACCTTTTTTTTTTTTTTTTGAGATAAAGTCTTGCTGTGTCACCCAGACTGGAGTGTAGGGGTGCACTCTTGGCTCACTGCAACCTCTGCTTCATGGGCTCAAGCGATTCTACAATCTCAGCCTCCTGACTAGCTGGGACCACAGGTGCAAGCCACCAACGCCGGGCTAATTTTTTTGTATTTTTGTAGAGACAGGGTTTCGCCATGTTGCCCAGGCTGGCCTACAGCTCTTGAGCTCAAAGTGATGCTCCTGCCTCCTGCCTCAGCCTCCCAGAGTGCTGGGATTACAGGCCTGAGCCAAGGCTCCCAGCCCCCAAAGAGAACCATTTTGATGTTACTTCTTTCCAGTTTTTATCTCGAATGCATAATATGCCTTTTAAACATATATATTCAATACTAGGTAGACATGAAAAATATTTTTTTCAATCAGCCTCTTCTTATTTACTAGGAATTATCTGTAAAAGAGGATTTATTAGTGTCCTAAGGCTGCCACAACAAAGTACCACAAACTTTGTGGCTTAAAACAACAGAAATGAATTTTCTCAGTTCTGAAAGCTAGACGCCTGAGATCAAGGCGACCCTAGTGCCACCGTCCTTCTGCGGGCCCCCTCCCTTGCTTCTTCCTACTTCCCGGATGGCTCCTGGCAATCATTGAGGTTGTTGGGCTTACAGTTGTTATCACTCTGATCCATTTCTGACTCCATCTTTACAAGACTTTTTCCCCTGTTTTTGTCCTAAATTGATCAAATATAAAATAATTAACAAATAATTTATCTAATGATGGAGTAGTATCACAAACTAGGAGAAATATTATGCCTTCACCAAGCCTTCCTCAGACACTTTTTGTGTGACCTGCAATGGTATATTGATGATACTGACATAGGTGGGTAGGCTCATTCAATTTTGGAGGAGGGTGTGAGAATGCTTTACATAGTCCTTGTACGATGACAGCAGAGAAAGTTTTGTTGTTTAAGAATGGGGACTCATGTTTCCTTCTCCCCTTGACTACTGCAATCAGCACTGTTCTGCATTGAGATATTCATGTTTCTGTGGAGATGGAGGTGGGGAGGAGAGGGACGGTTTTCCTTTCGTGTTAAAGGATATTTGCTCACATTTTTTTTGGCAACAATCAATAAAAGAAAGGACTCATTTCTAAAAGATTAGCTCTGAAGTTCTCCTTTATGCTTTTACCTCCATTTTTTTCCAGAACACAGAAAAGTAGATAGCTCAACTGTGGCATGCATGACTATGATCAGGCAAGACTGAGTTCAAAAAGGAAGACTAAAGCAATAGACTACAAGGATATAGTATACTCCTGAACATCACATCAATACATGAAAACCATGAGCACCAAAACCCCCTAAGTTCTGTAAAGTGGTTTTATAATAACTCTTCAAGTTAGATTTGACATTAGAGTAATAGAGCTGATGTTCCGCATCCTATCCACCTACCTACCTGGGTTCACATAGGCTAAACCATGACAACCAAAACAAGGAGAATATTTGTACCTTTACATGTTCCTCTTGATTTTGGAACAAGTCATTCCAAATGCCATCAGCTCAAATGATTGGATTTTCTAATGGCTATTCAAAATTTATCTAGGTTAAGAATTGAAAACTGTTATGTAAATCTATTATAAAACTCATTCACTTTTAAAGCAGATAGCAGAGAAAACAACGTAGACACTCCATTTCTCACACCTGATCTGCTCAATTACCCTGATAATTTAAGGCTAAAGAAATTCTTTTGACTTGAATCTAAAGTGCCAATCCCAGTTTTTGCTTCATTCTCATTTCAGAGACACAAACTGTATATTAATATAGGGTCTCTTTTCAAGATGTGAAATGCTTATGCAGCATTTAATGTTTGTAAATGTCATTCTTTTGCATAATACTTAGATCACATATATGATGATCTTTAAAATTCGGTGACTGAAGTTCCTGTATAAAAAGATTTGATTATCTTTTGAACCTTTCAGACCCTTACTTTTGGTGATGTGGTTGCTGTTCGCCACTATGAGAAGGCATAAAAATGTTCCTGGTTGGGGCTTGGAAGAGCTCTTCAGTTTTTCTGTTTCCTCAAGTCTCAGTGCTATCCTATTACAGCATGGCTGATCATTAATTAGAAGGTTATCCTTGGTGTGGAGGTGGAAAATGGTGATTTAAAAACTTGTTACTCCAAGCAACTAGCCCAATTTTAATCTGAAAATTTATCATGTTTTATAATTTGAATTAAAGTTTTGTCCCGCCCCCTTTTTTTATAAACAAGTGAATACATTTTATAATTTCTTTTGGAATGTAAATCAAATTTGAATAAAAATCTTACACGTGAAATTTTGTTGTTGTTTCTAATATCATTAATCTGGCTAAGAATTCTATATTAGACAATTTTAAGTAAAATAGTCACTCTTATAGCATAAAGTAAGGCTGAAAAAATTAGCACTTTGTTTAAAATACTAATTTAAAAAATAAGCAAAAGCCTTAGAAAATACACAAACACCACAGTTTTGATTGAGCCTTCCATGAAGAATCTGTGATGGTAAAATTCATTTGGCCAGGACCCAGAGAAGCCTTGTATAGTGGGTTGGGCTACGGAAGTGGTGTCATTTTTTTCCTTTTTTTAAGACAAAGATTCAGTCTTGTTGCCCAGGCTGGAGTGCAGTCATGCGAACTCCACCTCGCGGGTTCAAGCAATTCTCCTGCCTCAGCCTCCTGAGTAGCTGGGATTACAGGCGCCCACCACCATGCCTGGCTAATTTTTGTATTTTTTAGAGACGGGGTTTCACCATGTTGACCAGGCTGGTCTTGAACTTCTGACTTCAGATGATCCACCTGCCTCGGCCTCCCAAAGTGCTGGGATTACAGGCATGAGCCACTGCGCCTGGTGGAAGTAGTGTCTTTAGAAGAAACAGTTTGAAGAAACAAAATGATGTATATCAAAATGTCTTATTAAAAGGTAAATATAATCAAAATATCATGTAATCAAAATTTCTTATTGAAAGGCAATAGAGAAAGGGAGTGAATTTTAACCTGGATTATAAAAAATGTTTCTCCAGACAACTAAACTGAGTTGGATAAAGTCATTGAGAGTGCAAATGGAGTGCTGTGCATAAAGACACTCAAAATTTCGGGGTGGTGGAGCGGGGCGGGGAGAAGAAAGGGAAGGTGATTGAGTTGACCAAACCAAATTAAATACCTGTTTGTATCTGGCTGGGGTCTGAATTTGTGAAATACAAACAAACAAATATTTTACGTATTTCATCATTTACAAAATGCTTTTTATACATTTTCTCAACCATACAATGTTTAGCAAGAAGGCAGGTATTACTTATTTTTACTTTACCAATAAGGAAATTGAAGGTTAGATTTGCATGTCCAAGTTCTCATGTGTAGTAAATAATATTGAGAGCTGGAAATCTTGCAATATTTCTCTTTATTTCCTCTCCAAAATTAATATTTCAGCTAACTTTTCTTCTGAAACAAAAACACAAGATTTTATTCTCCCCGATCATTCCTTTTCTTTGTTAGCCTCTTGGGAGGCTAGGGAGGTAAATATATTTCAGCACTTATATGTAATACTGTATTCATTTTTAATCAGCCCTGTGTTTTCAGTAAGTTTTTATAAATTAATTCAAAGTTCAATTAACTGGCCAGGCACAGCAGCTCACACCTGTAATCCCAGCACCAGCACTTTGGGAAGCTGAGGCAGGTGGATCACGTGAGGCCAAGAGTTCAAGACCAGCCTGGGTAACATGGTGAAACCCTGTCTCTACTAAAAATACAAAAATTAGCCAGGTGTGATGGTGCATTTCTGTAATCCCGGCTACTCAGGAGGCTGAGTTAGAAGAATTGCTTGAGCCGGGAGGTGGAGGTTAAAGTGAGGCAAGACTGTGTCATTGCACTACAGCCTGGGTGACAGAGAGAGACTCTGTCTCAAAAGAAAAAAAAAAAGTTCAATTAACTTACAGCTATAAGTATGAGAAAATTTTCTTTTTTTTTTTTTTTCCTAAGAGATGGGGTCTTGCTTAGTTGCCCAATCTAGTCTCAAACTCCTGTGCTCAAGCAATCCTCCTACTTCAGCCTCCTGAATAGCTGGGACTACTGGCACATACCACTGCACTCAGTTTACCTGTCTTTAAAAGCATGAAACACAACATGAACAGGTTGTTGGCTCCAACTGTTCTGACAGCCACCATCTCTGCTTCTGGTGGAGGGCTATTTAACAACTGGATTTCAGCCTACACTCTACCAGAAGCCCAGATTCTGGCCTCTCTCTTATTAAAGATACAAAGCCGAAGATAGAGATTTATCTTTAGCTCATTAAAATGAAGCCAAATAACACTGCCACCAGTTTCCATAACAACTGTCTCCCAGAGTGAAGAATGAAAAGGTTTTTGGGTGGCCTAAACGGGACACAAAGATGCAATGGTCTGAAAGATCAAGGGTTGCAGCGGTAGAACAAATGATTTTAAGAGGGAAGATAATTAACATGTTTGCTTCCTAAATTTTTCTGGGTAGTCGCAAATCATTTTTCTTCAAACCAAATTCTATTTCACACTGTCATTCTGTCAATGCACTAACTTTTCTGGTTTGCCATCTTTGTTTTGTTTCTTAACATAGTTAAGAAACATAATTAAAGGAAAGGAAAAATGACCAAGACCAAAGGCAATTTGACCAACAGGCCCTGGAAGAACATTTCTGAAATGATACGAAGGTCTCAATGATACAAACTAAGCTAAGGCTGTTTTGTGAAGCTTCTGCTCTTCTTTCATGTGATTTCCCTCACCCAGATATACACACTCACGATGACATATTTGTACACCTGGAACATGGAGACCTACAAATATATGCCCATGGTTGAGATATGCCTGTAGAGATGTTGGGGCACTGTAGTTTTTTGCTTCTTAGTGAGTATTAAGAAAAAAAAAAAGAAAGTGGAGTGAGCAGAAAGAAGGATGGTGTTTCTACCCACTAATTTTAATATACTGTACTTTTTAGGATTTCAAACATTTCTTAAGTTTCAAAATGTGTATGCCTTGTTTTATGCTTACTGAAAAACTATTTTGCAACCAGTTACTTCCAGTAAAGTATATCGAAATTGGAAAAAAAAAAAGGAGTGAAAAGAGCTATTTTTATAATTTATCCTTTTCCTGGCTTTAAATGTTTGGACTAAAAACTCCTAAGTTGTTTTGTTAATCCTTACAGTTGTTTTCTCTCACCAGCTCACCATTTTTTTCTGGCTCCATTTTCTCCCATCCTCTAGAGGTTGTGAACTGAGAAACTCCAAGGACCATCTTGTCCACCACTGGAATGCACTTTGGTTCTTGCAAGCTTTTGAATCATCCAAAAGCTGAAGCAGGACTTCGGCTGCCCTGGCAGGACTTGAAACTGTAACATAAAAGTACCTGAGACAGGTCTCAATCAATTTAGAAAGTTTATTTTGCCAAGGTTAAGGATGGGCCAGTGACACAGCCTCAGGAGGTCTTGACATGTGCCCAAGGTGGTCAGGATACAGCTTGGTTTTATACATTTTAGGGAGACATAATACAGCAATCAATACATGTAAGATTTTACATTGGTTCGATCTAGACGGGCAGGACAACTTGAAGCTGGGCGGGGGGTGGGTGTTTCCAGATCATAGGTAGATTTAGACATGTCCTGATTGGCAATTGGTTGATTGAAAAAGTTATTATCAACAGAAAGGATGTCTGGGTTATGATAAGGGGTTGTTAGACCTAGATTTTGTCACACAGACGAAGCCTCCACGTAGCAGGCTTTAGAGAAAACAGACCTTAAATGTTTCTTATCAGACTTAAGGTCTGTGTTGATGTTAATTACGCATGTCCAACCCCCCCCCCATCCCCCTTTTCATGGCCTGAACCAGTCTTTCAGGTTAAATTTTAGAGTGTCCTGACTGAGGAGAGTCCATACAGATGGTCGTCCATTCAGATGATTGTGGGGGGCCTTCAAATTTTATTTTTGGTTTACAAAACAGAAAATGGAAGCACCTTGCTTCCCACTTCAAAGCCCGTTTCATGACACACACTCCCATTAAACTACATGGGATACAAAACAAAGCTTTCTATGCTGGGAAAGAAATACACTCTACAACATCTTTTTTGAGGTTAGTAATTATGGAAAGCATTTTCTTCTGCAAAGGAATTCCACGCCCTATAAATTTAAATGATTAGCTTGTCATCTCCAAGAGATCAGCATCCTCATAAATGGTGAGAGAAGGAACACAGAATACAGGATCCAGCACAGTTTCGGGATTCTGGCTTCTTTGCCAGACTTATCTTTGCTTACTTCTTTGTACAGACTTACTTCTTTGCCAGAAGTATATTCAAAAAAGTTCCGTGGAAGCATCAAATCAACCACCTCTACTTATGATTTCCATGCGTCTCTGGAATGCATAAAGCATGATTTCAGAACATGTTCTAATTCTAAGACCCTTCTCTTCCCGGCACTTTAAAAAAAAACAAAAAACAAAACGTGATATCTTTGAGCATTGGTTTTCAAACATCACAATCACTTTAACATGACCTGAAATGCTTGTGAAAACACAAACTGCTGGGCTCCAGCAGTTTTCTGACTCAACAGGTCTAGGGTGGTGCCTGGGAATGTGCATTTCTAACTAGAGTTCCCAGGTGGTGCTAATGTTCCCAGTCCAGAGACAACAATTCGAGATCCACTGCAGTATCCAGAACTTTTGCTGATATCCTTCAAATCATGATACTTCAGGGCTCTCTGCATCGCCTCTACTGAGGAGCCCTACCCATTAAAACTGGGGTAGGTTGGCCCAAGAATGGAACCGGGATCGTTGAGATTTCAGCACCCCAGCATTTTTTAGTGACTGAAATAATGAAAATTCTGATCAGGCTCCTGCTTGCTTGCACATTTTAACCACTCGCTTTCTGCCCAATATTCTCCTTGTTTCCACAATATAATTATAAACTGCTGATGTACTGCTTCCTCGTCAAGAACAAAGAGGTAACTTCGGGGTCACAAAAATGTTTGCAGAAGGGATGAATACCTCCAAGGGCTTTGCAACCAGCTGCGGATGCCTGGACGTCTAATTGCTCAAAGGTGTTATCTGAGACTGAAGAAACAGATTTTTCCCCTGGATTCTTTGAAAATCCCCCTCTCTTATTCTCTAGCAGAATAAAAACTCCCTGCTTTTTCCTTTTTACACACGGATTTAAGAGATCTTGTTCTCCCTCCTTCTGGCTTTTACTAAATTGAATGTCTTTCTCTATCCCCAAGCACCAGTATGTCAGTGTTTGACATCAACTGCACCACTGATACACGAGTCGGAATTTGAGCTTCTACAAGTACATTCCTTCCTAGGCCAAACACTGACGCTAAGAAATACGAGAACAGATCATCGCTAAACAGCAGCTGAAGGTCAGGCGAACTGACTCGCTGCGGAATCTGCCTTTGCACGTGATCAGTCGGGCGTCTACACCCGCAGCCGTCTTCTGCCTCCTCCTCACCCTCAGGCCTGACGGTCCGAGTGGAGCTGCGGGACAGCCCGAACCTCCAGGTCAGCCCCGCGGCCCTCCATGGCGCTGGTGCGCGCACTCGTGTGCTGCCTGCTGACTGCCTGGCACTGCCGCTCCGGCCTCGGGCTGCCCGTGGCGCCCGCAGGCGGCAGGAATCCTCCTCCGGCGATAGGTGAGTTGTCCGCGACCCTTCTCTTCCCAGCCGGCAAAGAGCGCGGAGCGGCGGCGCCTGCGCACAGCAGGAGAAAGTGCGTGGGGGCAGCTGCCCCCGGCAGAGGCTCGGGCTAGCCGGGCCTCTGACGCGTCCGGCGTTGACCACGGCTGCTGGGCGCGGGGAAGGCGACCAAGGGACTACAGCGTTAGGGCGTCCAGCCGGGAGGCCGGGGCTGGGCGGGGGAAATGCCCTCGCCGGTGGGGGCGCTCCAAGGGCGCGTCGGCCGGATTTCGCCAGCCTGGCTTTTGTTTACATCCTGCATCTCAGTTGTTTTACTCCTTGGGGAAGGAAGGAAAAGCTACGGGACTCAAGGGAAGAGGAAGCTGGGAGTCCGATGTCCAGCACAGCAAGAGGCCCCTAATCGGTCCTGAATGGAGGGGGACTGCAGTTTCCCCCCCAGCTCAGGGAATTAAATTTCAGGTGACTCACACTATCTTCTGTCTTGCTCGACCGAGGTCAGTGGCTTTTTCTGCCACTCACCCAGCCAGAGCGCGAAAGCACCCTCGGGTAGACTCACCCCTTAGTCTACCGTGGAACTCACGGGGACTTCATTTCACCTGGATGTCCACTAGGTTTCCTGCGGGCGGGACCCATTTTAGTCACTCCCAGCACTTAATACAGTGCCCGTTACAGTAGTGATTCTCTTAAGTGTGCCCTGGACCGGTGGGAGCAGCCGCCGCACTTAAAGTTGTTAGCATTGCAAATTTCCAGCCCATCCCAGACCTACTGAATCTGAAACGCCGGCGTTGGGGTTCCACAGTATGCTGTTTAACCCACCCTCCGCATGATTCCTTTCGGCTAAGTTTGAGACTCACTGGTCCAGAATAGATACATTTTGGTGGGAGATTGTACAATGCCATCCGAGCCTCCAGTTTCAAAAATCAAGGTGCCCCCACCTCCTCAACTCCCTTTAAACATAATTGCACTGTTAAGAGGAAAAACAAAATTAGAGAAGTGGGGTTCTGTTTTCTTTTAGGGGAGAGTTGTCCCTGAGACTCGGTAGCAGCACCTAGTGCTGAAACCTCTTTCGCTCCCTCTGTGCTTTCTCAGGACTTGGGAGCGCTCTAGGGCAAATATCTTCTCTTTGAAGGCCAAGTCCTCACGACTCAGCTGTCAGATCTGAAGCAAAAACTGTAAATCTGGTTTCCGAACTGTGGCAAATGTCAGTCATTACAAGAAATTTCCCCAAAATGCTTATGTATACTGGTTTCTGCTTTTATTACGGCTTAGCTTGTGTTCCTTTAATTATGTGACCGGTTAGGGTTTTGAAATAAAATGTCTCACGTTGCTTGAGGCCACACAATGGCAAATTCACCTGTGTTTTAAAGAGGCCTGAATGAGCGCTTTCTGGGGATTCTGTGAGTCTTCACACCTCCTGTTTGGTTGGAAAGCTGCAAGGTTGAATCCCCTCCTACTAAAGGGGAAGGAAGAGGGGTTACTGGAGTTCAGTGGTCTGAAGTGTTACTGGAGTCACTGGAGTTCGAAAGTCTGAAGTGTTACTGGAGTTCAAAGGTCTGAAGTGTTCACTCAGCAGTTTCACAATTCTCCTTGTTTGTAATATTTTGCATATTTTCTACTTGATGTGACAACTCCCCTGCCTCCTCTCAACCCCAAATGCTTGGACTTCCTTTCAGCATCCACCCTGCCTGGCTACTGCTTTCTTGTTTTGTGTTTTTGCGTTTAAATTCCCAGTCTTAGTTTTCTGCCCTGTCAAGTCCTGGTGGTCGGACGACAGAAGTTCTAGGAAGCTTCACCTGTGTGTTTTTGGCTACAGTTCTTTAGATTTAGTAGGCTGGGACTGGCTTGTGTATTGGTACTGTTAATGCAAACTAAATACGGCCTGAGAAGGACTCCTTACTTCTATATTTGAATCCTTGTGAATGAACTGTAACCTAGCTTAATAGTCAGATGAGACTAAAAACCTAACTTAAGAGTATGCACTGGTAACAATAGCTAAGTTTGGCCAATCCCAGCAGCCATACTTCAACCATTCATATACTGCTGAGTGTTCAAACTATGTTCAAATAAGGCATAAGGCGAGCTGAATTATGTCTGAACTATGGTTCATTGGATTCTTGAGAAGTTATAAAATATTTTGGATTAAAAGCTTTTCTGGTATAATTTTGAGAGTTTTTCTAGATTTGCTGAACACACACACATATTTTTGGAAGTCTTTTTTTAAATTTATTTTATTATTTTATTTTATTTTTTATTTTGAGACAATCTCGCCCTGTCACCCAGGCTGGAGTGCAGTGGCGCTATCTCGGCTCACTGCAAACTCCACCTCCCGGGTTCACGCCATTCCCCTGCCTCAGCCTCCCGAGTAGCTGGGACTACAGGCGCCCGCCACCATGCCCGGCTAATTTTTTGTACTTTTAGTAGAGACGGGGTTTCACCGTGTTAGCCAGGATGGTCTCAATTTCCTGACCTCGTGATCTGCCCACCTCAGCCTCCCAAAGTGCTGGGATTACAGGCATGAGCCACCGCGCCCGACTTGGAAATCTTTTTAAAGATAGTCTGCAGAACAGGAAAACGTGCTGTAGTAAACAGAACTTTGGACTTTGAACTAGGAAACATGGATTGGAGTGTGGGCTCTGCCACAGGCCAGGCCTTGGAAACACACATAGGCACACAGTTTCGTTAGGAGACGGACATGAGGCTTCCAGATGTTCATTATTCATGAGTCCCAGGTTAAGAACCTGTCAGAGCTCTGTTCTTGGCTTCTGTTTAAAGACATCTTTCAGTGAGTTTAAATGATTATCCCCTAATTTATCTGTCTGGAATGCCATGCAGTAGAACGATCACTAGACCGGAAGTCTGGAGAGACTGGTTCCAGTTAAGCTTTCATTACTGAGTCATCTGTGATCTTGAGGATATCATGAAATTTGCCTTTGACTAAATGTCATCATATATAAATTAAAGAATGTTTGTTGAAGGGCTACTATAAGTCATGCATATTCTAGATGCTGGCGATATAAATCTAGGTACTAAATTATATCAGAGGGGTGTACTCTTAATGCATTTCAGGTTTGGGTTTACCGAAACAGATGCTGAATATGTTTATAGTCTCTTTTCCCCTAATCTTCACAGTATCTCGAGTGTAGATATTGTCGTTATCTGTTTTCTTTCTTCTTCTTCCTTTTTTTTTTTAGAGACAGGGTCTCTGTCACCCAGGGTGGAGTGCCTTGGCCCAATCTTGGCTCACTGCAGCCTCAAACTCCCCGGCTCAAGAGATCCTTTCTAAGTTTTTTATTTTTCGTAGGCATGGGGTTTCACCATGTTGCCCAGGCTGATCTCAAAATCCTGAGCTCAAGCGATCCTCCTGCCTCAGCCTCCCAAAGTGCTGAGATTACAGGCATGAGTACCCGTTTTCATTATCTGTTTTCATGTGAGGCAAGTGAGATTGGAGATATTTGAATGTGAAAACACAGAGAGGAATTGTATGTGGATAAGGGCAATGTGGACTCTGGAGTCAGATTTCCTGAATTCACAGTTTAGCCCTGTTGCAGATGATAGTTTAGATCTGTTGCAGATGATGCATGTAACTTGAATTTAATCTCTGTGTGCTTCAGTTTCTTATCTGTAAAATGGAGTATACATAATAATGAGCTCATACATGTGAAGCATAAAAAATAGTACTAAACATGTAATAAGTACTTGAATTTTAAGTATTACTTGGAAATGGGGTTTGAAGTTAAAAAAATAACAGTAAAACTAACATTGAGCTTACTTGGTTCCATACACCTTCTAAGGGCTTTACTTCTACTAAGTCACTTAACTCTCACAGTAGGCACTATTATTATTCCCATTTCATCAATGAAATAGGCCAAGATCACATAGCAAGATTAGTGGGTGGTAGAGCTTGGGTTGGAAGTCAAGCAGTCTGACTCTGGCCTCCACTCTTAACCACGACACTGTATTGTTTCATGTTCATTTACTATACCCTTACATTCTCGAAATAATACAAATACATGTTCACGTTAAAATGATTCTCTGGGATGACTCTGAGCTATTTGCCATCTTTACTTTTTCTGCTGGGTAAAGTATATCTAAGATGGAAATAAAGATTGGGGTGTTTTCTGCATTATGGAATAAAAGAAAATTGCTTTTGTCAGATGTTTTCAAATAGTGACTAAGTGCCAAGTAATTGACCATACTACTACTTTCTTCTGGATCTTTTGTCTACCATTTCTTAGTTGTGAACATAAATATGTTATGGAATTATAATGACAACTATGTTGGGAAGAAACAACCAGCAAAAGATAACTCACCCCTTTCACCTTAACGTATCAACTGTTTCACCTTATTATCCCAGCTTTGGATTTTATTCAGTTGTAACATATTGGTAGAGTTTAAAGTTTGCATCCTACCTGTTTGCTCTGTGCTTCTGGTGTAGTACATGCTACTTTGTCACTTCTGATGTGTTTCTAGTCATAATCAGAGTAAACTCAAAAACTCAAAAGTGTGGAAAAAAATCTCTTTATTAAAACAATTTGAACATGGTCTATAAGGATCATTGAATATATATATATAAATGATGTATAAACAAACTTGGAAGCCCTTCAGTATGGGAGTTCAGATTTATTAGCTGTGTATACTTTAACAAATTTTCTATTTGACCCAGCACTGGTTTTTCAATTCTAAAATGAGAACCATAATTCCCAGTTCAGAGAGTAGTTTTGAGAATCAAATGACATAGTATATTTAAATTGCTTATCACAGTGCCTGGCACATAGCAAATACTTAATAAAGAGAGATACCACTGTGATTATTTGTTCTAGTATTACCTTCAATAAAGGAAACTTTCTTGGCTGGGTGTGGTGGCTCACGCCTGTAATCCCAGCACTTTAGGAGGCTGGGGCGGGCAAATCACGAGGTCAGGAAATCGAGACCATCCTGGCTAACATGGTGAAACCCCGTCTCTACTAAAAATACAAAAAATTAGCTGGGTGTGGTGGCATGCACCTGTAATCCCAGCTACTCAGAAGGCTGAGGCAGAAGAATCGCTTGAACCCGGGAGGTGGAGGTGGCAGTGAGCCAAGATCACGCCATTGCACTCCAGCACTGGAGACAGTGCGAGACTCCATCTCAAAAAAAACACACACAAAAAAAACTTTCTTAAGATGATTTCCAAGTAAGGGTGCTATCAAATGGGCTTGGCTGCTTCCTAAAAACCCAATGGAAGCATCCTTTTTAACAACTGCTTCCCTTAATTTTATTAACATTTTATACGAGTGTATGATAGAAGATGTACCTCTATTAAATAGCTTTTAAGAAGCTTTGGGAATTCCTATTTTTGGCTTAAAGCTTGTATTAGAGATTTATGTTCTTGGAATTAATGTTGAGAGGCAAGGTTTATAAGAAAGTAAGAGTGATATATAGTTCCTGGTTCTGCAGTCTACCTACTCAACTGTGTAACCCTAACAAATGACATCATATTTATACGTCAATTTTTCTACAAGAAGAATGTAAATAATTTGTAAAATCTTAAACTCTTAAAGGAGACATGCTATTAAGACACAAGATGATGTCATCATTGGCCTCTCCAAAGGATATTTTCGTACATTTTATTATGGAAACATAGCTTTGCTAAATATTCTTTGTTAGGTTATCATGCTGATATGAATACTGAGCTCATCGGTTCTTTTTTTTTGAGATGGAGTCTTGCTCTGTCGCCCAGGCTGGAGTACAGTGGCACGATCTCAGCGTACCACAACCTCCACCTCCCAGGTTTAAGTGATTCTCCTGCGTCAGCTTCCCAAGTAGCTGGGATTACAGGCGTGTGCCACCACACTCGGCTAATTTTTTATATTTTTGGTAGAGATGGGGTTTCACCATGTTGGCCAGGTTGGTCTCGAACTCCTGACCTCAAGTGATCCACCTGCTTCAGCCTCCCAAATTGCTGGGATTACAGGCATGAGCCACCGCGCCCAGCCTGAGCTCATCAGTTCTGACACACTTAAGTAGTAAATTGTTCCTACAGTTCCTTGAAGCTCATCTTCTCACAGAGAAGGACTGTATTTAACTTCAAGGCTTATGAACATTTAAATTACCAAGGCTTTCATCCATCACAGGGAGGAACAACCGTCTCTAGTCTTAATATAAATATTTTTATGAGAATTCCAAAAGAGAACAAGTAGATTTATCTGCATTTTTTGTGTAATCAACAGGACAGTTTTGGCATGTGACTGACTTACACTTAGACCCTACTTACCACATCACAGATGACCACGCAAAAGTGTGTGCTTCATCTAAAGGTGCAAATGCCTCCAACCCTGGCCCTTTTGGAGATGTTCTGTGTGATTCTCCATATCAACTTATTTTGTCAGCATTTGATTTTATTAAAAATTCTGGACAAGAAGCATCTTTCATGATATGGACAGGGTAAGTGATTATACAAGTACCATTAATTACTCAATATTTATTTACAGTGTCCTAAGCTTCATAAGAGTGCTGAATTCCGTAACAAGATTAGTTACATTTTAAGAGTTATTTGAGTTAAAAAAAAACTAGGTCAAACTAATCAACATTATTAGAGGTAAGAACAATTTTAGAAGTGTTTTTTTTTTTTTTGGAATACAGATTTCAGAAATATGTCAGTGTTAACTAGGAGATGAATCCATAAACAGCACACTTGCATCAATATCTTGAGGTGTTGATATTAGGTCTTCATGAAATTATCAAAGACGAAAGGCAATAATGGAAGTTTACCTGTCATGACAATTTTGTAAAGCATCATCTTCTGGCAGTATAACTAACTGGTTCCCTTCATCATTATAGGGTGAAGAGGCCCATATTTCTTTACCTGGAATAATGACCATGGCTAATACTTGTAGAATATTTACTTGGGGCTTGGCACTGTTTTAATTAACTTATACATTGTAACTTATTTAATCTTTACAATGGGTATTATTATTCCCATTTTACAGATGAGGAAATGAAGGCACTGAACATCTAAGTAACTTACGAGTATACACAACTAGTAATTGGCAAAGCTGGGATTTGAAATAGGCATTTGGGCTCTCGTTCAATTGGCATCTGCTTTTAATTATTGCAGTTTTTAGCCTCTTATAAATCTTCAGTCAGGTAGTGAAATAGGCTGGGATTTCCAGCTTATTTTTTGTATTATATTTTGTTAATTTTCTTTTATAGGATTATCTGTAGGGTAGAGGTAGGTGAAGAGTAGTCTATCAACTCTTTAGCTGTAATCTGCTGTTTTAAAATGGAAGTCTGCAATGACAGGTATAGCAACGCATCATGCATAAGTCTAGTAACTCTTTATGAAACTGATTTTGTTCTTTACAATCTCTCTCTTTTTTCAGGGATAGCCCACCTCATGTTCCTGTACCTGAACTCTCAACAGACACTGTTATAAATGTGATCACTAATATGACAACCACCATCCAGAGTCTCTTTCCAAATCTCCAGGTTTTCCCTGCACTGGGTAATCATGACTATTGGCCACAGGTAAATTTGATAGACTTTCAGAAATGCTTAAAGAATTTTTCCGATTAGTAGTGTCAAAATTGTGACAATAACTAGCTAGTGATAGGGCATGGGAATGGCTCCCTCCTTATAGAGGGAGAATATGGTCTTAATCCTAACCATCAAGAAAGGCAAAGACAAGTACTTTGGGGACTGTAAAAGTAATCTTTTAATACTTCATGAGAAGTTGTATCAATAGTGAGTTTTCAGAATAAAATTATCCAGTTTTTGGATTATTAATTTATGTTTTCCTTCATAATCTTCTTCAATTTCTCTTTTCTTTTGAGTAATGTTCTGGTTCATTTGCATGTCCATGACAAGGTTAGCAAGTAAGGTTAATATTGATAAATATTTACTTTTTCCAGAATTCTTATTAGACCTACAAGGATGTGCATACCCTGATGTAAGCTAGACTGTAAATAAAAACAAAAACATTACAAATTGCCATAAGAAGCAAAGAGGAAGGAGGTCCATGTTCAAGTCATAGTTTATCTAATTAAGACATGATTCAAGGCAGAAACCATGTTCAGAGCATTTAATGCCTGAGATACCCCTGGCTCCAACAGGTTTTTATTTGAGAACCAACCTGTGCATAACAGCAAGATGGCCGTCCTGTTTACAGCATCCTATTGTAGTAGTGTAAAATCTTAGATTTGTACCCAGAGATTTTTGTTTAAGTCCAGGGCTGGGCAATTGTCTCCTGTGGTACAAATTCAGCCTGTTGTTTGTTTTCGTAAATAAAGTTTTATTGGAACACAGCGATGTTTCCATTCATTCTACATTGCTTTTGATTGTTTCATGTTTCAGAACAGAGCAGTTGAAATGGATAGAAAAAGTTTGCTGACCCCTGGTCTAGACCTACCCTTCATTTTGTAGGTGAGAAAATGAAGGCTCAGAAATGTGAATTACTTGTCCAAGTGCTCAAAATCCCTTGGGAGCAGAGCCCATACTCTAGATCTTTTTACCTCAGATCTGTGTTCACTTAAACCAACATCCTTTTGCACATCCCTTGCCTTGCCTGATTAACATACTCAATATTTCCCAAACATATCTACTTTCACGCCTCTCTGTGTCCACATTTTTCTCTTTGCTTAGAATATCTTCCATCTCATGTCAAATGAATGCTGAATGGGGGTTTTGATTATTTTTAGTTAATCGAACCTGAATACAGTAATTTTGATGAGTTGTATTCTGGAATAAGGTTAAGTTTCCAGTGACTTCTTGTCCCTGGCCTACTATCTTGAGATGAGTAATATGTGAGTCTTTTGAGTCAGCCTGTCAACGAGCATTTGTTCCTGTTGATATGTTAGACCACACAGTGAAGAGGCTTGGGAACAAATGAGCTCCAGCAGCCCAAGGTCACACACATTGTGTTTATATGCCTTAGGTGGCAGGAAGACTGGAATATTGGAAAACACAGGAGTTCATAGTCACTAGAATGTAAATCGTTAACCAGCCCTGCTTTCCACTCCTTCCCTCTCCGCCACCACACCTCCCTCCGAGCCCTGCTTTTAATAGCTTGGCCAACTCGGGTGATTCACTTAACCTCGCTGATGCAGAGATCACTCATTTGTAAATAGAAGCTAGAAGTACCTACCCTGCAAAGCTTTTGTGAGCATTGGTGATATGAAAAAGGCATAGCTTACTATCTGGCACAGCATCAGCCCTCAGTAAGTGGGCTGGTGGTGATTGTCACATTAAGTGGTGACAGGGGATACATGTTTGTAACTCCTTTGAGGATTTGTTTGATTTTATTTTTATCTCTGTCCTCTTTTTGTCAAGTCAGATCTTACAATTCAAAGACAGAAATGCTACCTAACTTCTATAACATATCCTATTATATTAATATATACAGCTAGGGTAAATTGGGCGGCCTACATACCTTTAACAGTTAATTTTTTTTCTCTTTCTAGCTTATGATCTTATATCTAAAAATGTTCTTTCTGTTATTCTACTACCATCTTTCCACCTCACAGTTTCGGAAATGTCAAATGTAACATGAAAGCTCCACAACAAAATTTCTTAGAGGCTGATGTCTGAGATCTAACTCTGGAGAATGTTAGAAACAAATAAATTTCATAAGTGCTATTTTTCCACTGAAATTCTATGTTCATGCAGCATAGCTACATAAATATACATATACAGATGCATGTCCCCACCCATGACATCAGAAGTAGGTATCAGTGTGGACATCCTGGAGGATTCTTCCTGTTGCCACCCAAGGAAGGGTCCCCATTTACTCCTACACTGGCAAGACTGGTGCCACCGAATTTGTGGGTAGGTCACTTTCCATTAGGCTTCATTTCTCAGCAGTGGTTATGTCACAGCCAAAAAGGACTGGGAAGGAAACATGGTGCAATAGACAATTGACTGTGAGAGTAATCATGGGATTTAGACCAGCCCTGAAACTGACACCTATCCCTGGATAAGCCATCTAACTTCTCTGGTGCTTGTGTTTCTCATGTTTAAAATAGAGAAGAAAGTCTAAGTGATTTTTACATAATTCTAAGCTTCTCCATCACCACACCATACTTGGCATCCATCCCAAAGTAAACAAATGGCCAAGACTTTATGGCTTTTTATTATATGATGATAACAATGCGTACCAATTTTCAATCAGAATCTAGATTGGCCTAAGCTGTTGTGTAATTCTCAGACAGGCGACCCTGATCTTGGACTCAAACTGAAAATACATGTTTAGTCCAATTAAAACAAGTCATTTGGTTATTACTTGCCCTATGTGTATCTATATGTTCATCATGTATTAGACGCATGTATCAAGAACTACTAGGACTTGGGCATCTTCTTGAAAAATAACTTTTGATAAACTCCTGTCAGAAATAGGTCTATTTTACCAATGTACAGAAGTAAATGAAGAGAGTGAAGAAGGGGTGTCAGTCATTTAACATAATTTTTTAAAACAAAATTAAAAACAATTATCCAATTCACAAATGATTTATGGGTTTTTATTCAGTATTTACTTTTTTTTTTTTTTTGAAACAGGGTCTTTTTCTGTTGCCCAGGCTGGAGTGCAGTGCAGTGGCACAATCATAGATAAATGCAGCCTCGACCTCTGGGGCTCAAGCTGTCCTCCTGGCTTAGCCTTTCAAAGTGCTGAGATTACAGGCATGAATCACCATGCCCTGCTTCAGTATTTAACTTTCTTAAAGTTTTGTTTGTTTGTTTTCCTCCAGGCGAGGCTCCCCATTTACTTCTACAGTAGAGCTTATGTCATCCTGAAGATACTTTATGATAATAAAAATGTTTTGTACTTAAAATGTATTATTTAAAAAATCAAAATATTTTGATATAATTTATGCTGCCCTAAAGAGACTTCTCCAAATCAAAAGCATGTGGTTGTAAATCTTTATTCAAAGAGTTAAGAAGCTTATAATAGTTTGAACAGTTCAGAAGACTTTGTTAAATTCTAAAACATGATGTTTTCCTGTTCCCTCGGCATGCTGCATCAGGCAGTGCATGTGCAGGCTCAAACCTGCCTTTGGCATCTCTTTAATGAGCATACTCCTGCATCCTTCCATATCCTAGCCATGCTAAAACATGAGCTTTTCTCTGTACATGGTACACACCTATGGAACTCTGTGCTTGTGCCTGTGCCTATGCCTGTGTTTGTATCTGGGCCATTGCATTTGCTTTGATGCCCTTTTGTTAAGTTGATAAAGTCCTTATTTAAGGCCTGGCTTAAATAGTCTCTTCACTCTCTAATTCCCTGGGCTACACCTTTTTTTTGAGCCAGAGCCTCACTCAGTTGCCCAGGCTGAAGTGCAGTGGTACGATCTTGGCTCACTGCAACCTTCGCCTCACGGATTCCAGTGATTTTCCTGCCTCAGCCTCCCAAGTAGCTATGATTATGGGTGCTCACCACCATGCCTGGGTAATTTTTGTGTTTGTAGTAGAGATGGGGTTTCACCATATTGGCCAGACACTTCTTGAACTTCTGACCTCAAGTGATCCGCCTGCCTTGGCCTCCCAAAGTGCTGGGATTATAGGCATGAGCCACTGCACCTGGCCCTTGGCTACACTTGATTGTTCTTGCTTCTAGGCTCCCTGGACCTCTGGGTAGTGCCCAGCACATTGTCTTATAGTTAATTGGTTACATTTTATCCCCCAGTCTCCAACTAAGTTATAATTCCTTGAAGATGAAGTCTATCTAATAATCATCCTTGCATCTCTAGATGTCTAATGTAGTAGTCAGTGCTCAAGTAGTGTTTACATTAATTCAGCTGTGTATCTTTAAATTTCAATGGTGGATTATATTGTTTGTGGCCAGGATCAACTGCCTGTAGTCACCAGTAAAGTGTACAATGCAGTAGCAAACCTCTGGAAACCATGGCTAGATGAAGAAGCTATTAGTACTTTAAGGAAAGGTAAGTGAAAGACTTAGTTATTCCTATTTTGCCTCAATTTTTATTCATGTTATTTAGACTTAAATTTTTAATGTTTGCTTGAGTGTGCCACTTCTGGAGCACAGCCCCCAGTTTTTGTGGAGGACAGTGAGTAGTAATGCTGCCTGTGACACAGGTCATGAACCTGTTTATCTTGCAGGGAGCTCTTCCTGTTCTTCTTCTATTCTTTTTTCTTCTTCTACTCTTAATTAGGTAGATATGTTCCCCATGGAGCAAAAGCTGAACTTTGGATTTGAATGTAAATAAAAGTGTATGTTTCTAATTGGAAAATTGATTGAGAAGAGAGAATAGACACTAACTTCTAACCAAGCAGCACAATTTTATAAAACAAACAGCTGGTAAAGTGAGGATAACTAAGCTTTTAACGTGGACTTTGAGGTGCTTGGGAAAGTAATGCATAATTAGTGCATAGTAAGGCCTTCCCTGCGTCATGTCTAAAGGCCCTCTGCTCCAGTGGCTCTTGACACATCATTATGTAAATCCCTTACATTTTGTGAGCTTAACTGAGGTGTCCAGCTGTTAAACTAAGACTTTGGTGTTTTCAGAATGTTGAGACAAATATTAAGTTAATGGCTAGACTTCTCTCAGTTAAAATACTTCTTTCGGTATTTTTGTTAACCCTTTGGCTTTTGCCACTATTTTGTTATTGTTTTTGCTAGCATGCAGCAAATCATAGTATATATGAATTTGAGACACGATAGCTTAGAATTAGACTATGATTCTGATTAATCTAGGGAACTATATCTAGTCTTTTTTTTTTTTTTTTTATTAAGATGGAGTTCCACTCTTGTTGCCCAGGCTGGAGTGCAATGGCATGGTCTTGGCTCACAGCAACCTCTGCCTCCTGGTTTCAAGCGATTCTCCTGCTGCAGCCTCCTGAGTAGCTGGGATTACAGGCACCTGCCACCACACCTGGCTAATTTTTGTATTTTTAGTAGAGATAGGGTTTCACTATGTTGGTCAGGCTGGTCTCGGGCTTCTGACCTCAGGAGATCCACCTGCCTCGGCCTCCCAAAGTGCTGGGATTACAGGCATGAGCCACCGTGCCCGGCCTATGTCTAGTCTTACACTTCACATCCTACAAGACACATGGAGAGCTTATGCAGGTTGAAGGGAGAGCCATAAAGAATGATCAAGATTCCTAAAGAAATGCTCTGCCTTCTAAGGAGACTCAGCATAAAGCAGGGGAGGCAGAAAAAAGCTGAGAAGTGGAATGCAGGCCCTAAGAAAAAGCCATATGAGTTTCATAATGATATCCATTCCAATGATAGCCCTCAAAGCTCCAGTTAAACACTGGAATATAATATTAAGTTAAAAGTCATAGAAGCCATCCTGAGAAAGTCTTAAAGGCAAAAGTGATTTGGGGCAGAGATGTCTTGCATGAGGGGCCTCAAACTTTGTCATCCCAGAGGCCCCAGTGAGACCTGTTGTCATTTTCTACTACTAGGACATGAAAGGCAGCTTCTCAAAAATAACTTCTGACAAATTCAAACCCAACTGACCTGCTAGTACCATAATAAAAATAATAAGGTGTTATGACTACAAGAAAGAATAGAGAAAATTAAAGGGGCAGTGATCCATCATGATTGAAAGCTAAGGAAAGCCATGCATAGTGAGTAGGCTCAGGGCAAAGAAAGCTGGGCCATATCTTAGTGCCCAGCTCTGAAAGTGCCATTGCAACAGACCCTTGGGTGTCCCATCACCAGTGGTTCAGAGGTGTGGGTGGAATGATGCCTTTAAACCTCCTCTCCCCTGAGATTATAGCAGCTGTGGTTTGTCTGACCTTTTTTTCCGAGTAGTCTCTAGCAAGACCCATATGTGTTACCATTTTTTGGATTTTATATTTCACAATGTCTCTCATCTTAAGCCCCTAATCATAAAAGTAGAAGTTGATGTGTAAATCTTTCTTTCATAAAATTCAATCTCATTGCTTACTGCCGAAACACTTATTTATCTTTTCATGTGAATATTGGATACAGCTGTTGTTATCTCAATATGTTGGAAGCGATAGCATGGGGCCTGGCACCATAGCAGGTTTGCAGTAAATGCTTGCTAAATCTGATTCTTATCTAATAACAGCCTATCTATGTGCAAACTAAACAATGAGAAATAAGCACCAACCTCCTGACTGGATTTTAAACCTCAGGAATTTGCTTTCACAATGTTTGTGTGTATGTGTATGTTTTCCTAAATGTGTTTTAAAATTGTTTTTATAGGTGGTTTTTATTCACAGAAAGTTACAACTAATCCAAACCTTAGGATCATCAGTCTAAACACAAACTTGTACTACGGCCCAAATATAATGACACTGAACAAGACTGACCCAGCCAACCAGTTTGAATGGCTAGAAAGTACATTGAACAGCTCTCAGCAGAATAAGGAGAAGGTAGATCCCATAGACCAAAACCATATGGGAATAAACGGAAGGCAAAATCTGTATGTTTATTAAACTCAGGGTAGACTCCAGTATCAATAAAAGTATTAGAATTTGAAGATTTTTTTTGCATAAACACTTTACAACTCATGGATTTTCTTTTTTTTTTTTTTTTAATTTCGAGACGGAGTCTCACTCTGTTGCCCAGGCTGGAGTGCAATGGCGTGGTCTCGGCTCACTGCAACCTCTACCTCCCAGGCTGAAGAGATTCTCCTGCCTCAGCCTCCCCAGTTGCTGGGATTACAGGCACCCACCACCATGCCTGGCTAATTTTCGTATTTTTAGCAGAGACGGGGTTTTACCATGTTGGCCAGGTTGGTCTCGAACTACTGACCTAGGTGATCCACCCGCCTCGGCCTTCCAAAGTGCTGGGATTACAGGCGTGAGCCACTATGCCTGGCCAACTCATTTTAGTTTTTATTTATTTATTTTTTTCAGAGACAGGGGTCTCACTCTGTTGCCCAGGCTAGAGTGCAGTGGTGTGATCATGGCTCACTGCAGCTTCAGCCTCCTGGGCTCAAGTGATTCTCCCACCTCAGACTCCTAAGTAAGTGGGACTACAGATGTGCACCACCACTCCTGGCTAATTTTTTTTTCTATTATTTTTTGTAGAGACAAGATTTCACCATGATGCCCAGGTTGATCTCGAACTCTGGGGGGCTCGAACTCTGCTTTGGCATCCCAAAGTGCTGGGATTACAGGCCTGAGCCACCTTGCATAGCAAGTTTTATTTTGTTTTGCTTTTACTGCTTTTAGGATTAGTGGCCATCTATTGGTACAAAAAGAGGCCAATTCAAAAAATTGTGACTGAAGTCACAGTTGCCTTATATCATCAACAGTGTGCAAATATAGTGACCCTAATAGTTTTATAATTTCATCTCTTTTTCTTATAAATAGAAGAGATGATATATTTGCTTTCTAAATTTTAATTAATATACTTTCAATCTTGGGTATCCAAATGTCATTTAGTTATGATGAATGTGCAGAAAGATTCTCATGAGGCCTTTTTGTGTTTCTTTTTCCAGGTGTATATCATAGCACATGTTCCAGTGGGGTATCTGCCATCTTCACAGAACATCACAGCAATGAGAGAATACTATAATGAGAAATTGATAGATATTTTTCGAAAATACAGTGATGTCATTGCAGGACAATTTTATGGACACACTCACAGAGACAGCATTATGGTTCTTTCAGATAAAAAAGGTAATGTAGTGCTGTGTTTGCATCTCCCCAGTCTAAGAGTCTAGAGCAAAGCGGTGAATATCCAGTAAATTTGCTGATTTAGTAAATTAAACATTTTATTTAAAAATCTGCCAGCATTAGCCTTTTCTGAATTATCCTCAATGGTTGTATGATGAGTGTCCAAATCACAACATTAGGCCTGCAGCTGGATTTCTTCAACGTAAGCTCCTATTAGCTCCACAGGGCCAGCGTTACTTATTTGCTGTCAACACAAAAGCCTCAGAAACCCTCAGCTCACCCAAATTTTCTTTTAAATCTTCGAGTTTAAAGAAATGTCACTCTATTTTAACTGCTACACTCAAGTTTCTTTTGATGCTACTTGTTTTATTTCTCAGAATTTAGAAAGCAAAGCACAATTTACACAATGGCTTAAAATAAAATATATTAAGCTCTTACTTGCAAGTTCTTATTGATACATATATAAGCAGAGAGAATGATACAAACAAATCTCCTATGTACTCATCACTCACATTCAACATCTATCAAGATTTTTCACTTTTTTTGTTTTGTTGTTGAGATGGAGCCTCGCTCTGTTGCCAGGCTGGAGTGCACCCTGCGATCTCGGCTCACTGCAACCTCTGCCTCCCTGGTTCAAGTGATTATCCTGCCTCAGCCTCCCGAGTAGCTGGGACTACATGTGTGTCACCACGCCCAGCTAATTTCACCATGTTGGCCAGGAAGGTCTCGATCTCTTGACCTAGTGATCTGCCCGCCTCGGCCTCCCAAAGTGCTGGGATTACAGGCATGAGCCACTGCACCTGGCCTTACATTCTTTTAATTTTTTGCTGGAGTATTTGAAAGTGAATCTCAAACATTGGATCCATTTCCGCACTACATATTCTATATTCATTGCTAAAATATATGGATAATTTACATAACCACAAACTTAGTTAACAAAATCAACAATAATTATCCGGTATCAATAACAAAAATGCCCCTATTTTCTCAAAATTGTCTCTTTACAGTTGTTTCAAGTCAGTATCCACCAGTGATCACATATCACTTGGTTATGTCTGTTAATCTCTTAATCTGGAAACTGTTTATATTTTTAATATAGTTAAACTGTTATTTAAAAATGTATGTTTATGTGCATACGTTTTGTTCAGGAAGTCCAGTAAATTCTTTGTTTGTGGCTCCTGCTGTTACACCAGTGAAGAGTGTTTTAGAAAAACAGACCAACAATCCTGGTATCAGACTGTTTCAGTATGATCCTCGTGATTATAAATTATTGGTAAGTTGGCAGATTTCAGAGCTGACCCCATATTTATGCATATCTTTGCAGTTTTCATTAGTTTAGTTGAATTTTTCTCAGGACAGTCATGTGAGATGTATTTTATGTTGAAATCTCCTGGCATCCTTCTTCTTTTTTATACTTGCAGTGTTATCAGGACTTACTAAGTGTGAGCTGATGAAGTTAGTCTTTGGAAGGCTGTTTCTGTTCTGTTCTTCTAAGGACTTCACATTTATTTAGATGCTTTCATTGGTTAGTGCCATGTTTGTGGACTTGTATACGTACTGAAATGTTTCACTAAGCCATGTTCATTCTTCTTTTCCAGAATCTAAGTATCAAGAAGAGTGTAGGCTCTGTTACCATTCCCTCTCATGAGCCATTATTTCTAAACTTTTCTGTGTCCCAGTCTATTTCTCCATGAAATGGGAATTAAAATATTATTTAATTCACTGAGTTGCTATGAGGATTGCATGAACAAATCTATGTAAAGCACTTAGAAAAATGCTTGGCTCATACTAAATGCTTAATAAATGTTAACAAACAAGATTTTATTTTCAAGTTCTTGTTCTGTTACTCAGGCTGGAGTGTAGTGGTGTGATCGCAGCTTACAGCAGCCTCAAACTCCTGGGCTCAAGTGATCCTCCCACCTCAGCTTCCCATGTAGGCGGGACTACAGGCATGTACCACCAAGCCCAGCTAATTTTTATAATCCTATTGTAGAGATGGGGGGTCTCCCTATGTTGCCCAGGCTGGTCTTGAACTCTTGGGCTCAAGTGATCCTCCCACATTGGCCTTCCGAATTGCTGGTATTACAGATGTGAGCCACTGGGCACACCCAAAAAATGTTTTTAAAGGAAAAAAGTGGTAGCTCACGCCTGTAGTCCCAGCACTTTGGGAGGCCGAGTTGGGTGGATCACGAGGTCAAGAAATCGAGACCATCCTGGCTGACACGGTGAAACCCCGTCTCCACTAAAAATACAAAAAAGTTAGCTCGGCGTGGCGGCGGGTGCCTGTAGTCCCAGCTACTCGGGAGGCTGAGGCAGGAGAATGGCGTGAACCTGGGAGGCAGAGCTTGCAGTGAGCCGAGATTGCGCCACTGCACTCCAGCCTGGGCGACAGAGCGAGACTCCGTCTCAAAATAAAATAAAATAAAGGGAAAAAATTGAGTTGCATATTTGGGACAAAAGTTCTTTGGAGCAGCTTCATGGCTCCTTGCTTTAGAACAATTTAGCACAAAAGACTGACCATTTAGCTTATGGGTACTTCAGTTTGGGTAACTTCCCCTTTCTACAAACATAATTTGAAAATAATTCACTTCAATTAAAGCCATTATTGGTATAACTGCTTTTTTTTTTTCTGGATGAATTTAAATAGGAGATGGTTTTGTTATTCCCCAGAATAACAGGGAGGAGGTATGGTGGCAGAAATCTGGTTTTATTCATAAATATTTGATTAAATGGGAAAATGAAACAATTGTGTGATAAATTAGTCCAAAAGAATTTTTTCTACAACTTTCAGTTGCCTAATTTTGGATCTGAACCTCAGATATATACATCCACACACACGTATATATCCATCTATATATGTGTTTATGTATCTAATACACAGCATCTGAGGTTCAGACCCCAATGTATATTTACGTGTGTACATATGTACTGATGTAGGAAGATTCTCCTGATATAGCACTAAATAATTTCTAAAAATATAAAAATAATTTCTTATATAATTTCTAAATAATTTCTTAAAATACAACAACATATATAGTAAGACTCCATTTTTTTGAAAAAGCCAAAAATGTAAATAAGTATGCACATTCCAAATATTTATCTTTGTTTTGATCTAAAGCCTAGATCACCACGCATACACTGGAGTACTGACAAATGTTTAACAACTATTCACTGAGGGGAAATGTGCCTTAATTGGTAGTGTTTGCCAATTTCCATGACAGAAATACTCACATCATGGACAATTTCAAGCTACCAAAGTGCCACAGATTGACTAGCAACATTCTTAAAAATTTGACAATCGGCTTTTGTGAGCTGGTACAAGCTGCCTTCAGCACACCACTGATACACACAACCATTAGTGATGGTTACCTCTGAGGATGTGTGAATTGAAGGTTTTTTATTTTGTTCACCTCTCTTTATAGTTTGGATTACATGCTATTATATTCTTTCATCCTTTTTAAAATTGAAAAAGTGATACAGGTTTTTTATTGAGCCTCCCTTCCTCCCTTCCTCCCTTCCTCCCCCCCTCCCTCCCTCTCCTTCTTTCTTATTTATTTATTGAGACAAAGTCTTGCTCTGTCACCCAGGCTGGAGTGCAGTGGCGCAATCTTGCAATCTCGGCTCACCGCAACCTCCGCCTCCCGGGTTCAAGCGATTCTTCTGCCCCAGCCTCCTGAGTAGCTGGGATTACAGGCACCCACCACTATGCCCGGCTAATTTTTTTTTTCTTTTTTGTATTTTTGGTAGAGATGGAGTTTCACCATGTTGGTCAGGCTGGTCTCAAACTCCTGACCTCAGGTAACCCACCTGCCTCAGCCTCTCAAAGTGCTAGGATTACAGGCGTGAGCCACAGCGCCAAGCCTAAAATGTCACAGAAATTTAAACATGAACTCTTCTTCTTGTACAATGCCTTATGTGCCAAAAAGTGAACCAGGTTTTGTTACTGTTCTTAACTGCAGGATATGTTGCAGTATTACTTGAATCTGACAGAGGCGAATCTAAAGGGAGAGTCCATCTGGAAGCTGGAGTATATCCTGACCCAGACCTACGGCATTGAAGATTTGCAGCCGGAAAGTTTATACGGATTAGCTAAACAATTTACAATCCTAGACAGTAAGCAGTTTATAAAATACTACAATTACTTCTTTGTGAGTTATGACACCAGTGTAATATGTGATAAGACATGTAAGGCCTTTCAGATTTGTGCAATTATGAATCTTGATAATATTTCCTATGCAGATTGCCTCAAACAGCTTTATATAAAGCACAATTACTAGTATTTCACAGTTTTTGTTAATACAAAATGCTGATTCTGATTCTGAGATCAATTTGTGGGAATTTTACATAAATCTTTGTTAATTACTGAGTGGGCAAGAAGACTTCCTGTCTTTGCTTTCTTTTTTTTTTTTTCTTTTTGATGCCTAAATGTAGATATCTTTATCATTCTGAATTGTATTATATATTTAAACTGCTCATTAATAGAATGATGGATGTAAATTGGATGTAAATATTCAGTTTATATAATTATATCTAATTTGTACCCTTGTTGAAATTGTCATTTATACAATAAAGCGAATTCTTTATCTCTAAATATGATGAAGTTTTCTTAACATGATAATTTTTAGTTAAAATCTATGTATTAACTGAGGTCCAAATTGTTTACCTCTCATATGTAAACAGATGTTACCACTGTTTACATGCACTATCTACTCTTGGGAAAATACCATGGTCATTAGGAGCATGCTGAAACATCACAGGGCATGTATTGCCTAGCTTTCTTCATTCTGTGAGTCTTTGGCATTGCTAACTTTTAAGGATGAGAATGTCACACATACTTATTGCATCTGCAGTACTAGCACAAGGCCTGGGTCCTAGTCCAGTGCCTGGCACCTAGTAAATAATTGTTGAAATGAATTGAAAGCTGTGAATATTTTTCAAAGAAACGTCCTATATTACAGTGGTGGCATTTTCTTTGTCACAGTATTCCAAGATAGGATAAAAATGAGCCTTTTATTTAATGGGATTGTTTTTAGGACTCTCCAATGGCTCAAGCTGTTTTCTGCTTTCAGGTTAAGTAGGAGAATTAAAGTAGAAATGGAAGGGAGAGTGGGAGGGACTGGGGGATTTAAAGGAAGAGAAGATTGTATATCCCAACACTGGCATAGTGGAGAAGACTGTTAAAGAAAAAAACTCATCATGACACTTGTTAAAGAAGTTAAAGCAGACGTTATCCAAGGTAGGCCCTAGTGGTAGGTCTAGGGACCACTGCAATGGAATCCTGCAGTGAGGGAGAGAGAGTGGACTCAGTTCTGACTTCAACAAGGCTGAGTGGGGATCAGTGAATGGAAAATTACCAGGAGGAAAAACATCAAAGGTAAGAGGTTTCTGGCTATTACCAGGAGGAAAAACATCAAAGGTAAGAGGTTTCTGGCTATACCAACTTGATAGGATTATTGCCGAAGGCAGGCCAGTGTGATAGGATATCAAGGGCCGTCAGATACCAAGGGTGGGGCATTCTCCCTAAGCCAACTAAACAGGATTCTTGCTCAAACTGGATCCTGCAAGAACAAAGAAGGAAGCCCAATGTTGGCCTAGTCAAGCAGAGGAATTGGAGGAGCCTGACTAAAGTTTTGGTCAAAAGAGAGAGTCTTTGTCAAGACATAAAATGAGCAACCTTAGATTGAGGAGAATGGAACTCATCATCCTTGTGACTGGCTTGACTTCATGTATTAAAATGACTTTTAGATGTAACATTGCATAATAATGAAACCAAATTATCCTGATTTCCAGAGAGCTAATAAGTATTACAAAACAAAGATATCATATCTAGGAAACAATCATGATTCATTAGGTAAACTTTCTTTTAAAATTTTTACTTTTTAGTTTTCAACAAACAAATTAGTATGTTTTAAAAGTGAGAATGCCGAAACAAAGCAAAATTTTGTTATAAAATAGTCACATCATTTAGAAAACTTCATGCCTGCAATTATATTTAAAGTTGGTATTTTCAAATGACTAGATCGTGTATTCATACTTTTTTTAATTTTTAATTTTCGTGAGTACATAGTAGGTGTATATATTTATGGGGTACATGAGATATTTTGATACAGGCATGCAATGCGTAATAATCACATGAAAAATGGGGTATCTATACCCTCAAGCATTTATCCTTTGTGTTACAAACAATCCAATTATGCTATTTTAGTTATTTAGAAATATACAATCTTCATCTATTCTTATACTTACGGACAGAGGTTCTAAGAAAACAAATTTGCAACATGTAGGAAAATTTAGCAACAGTGAAAAGCAAATATGGTTTTAGCTGACTTGGAAAATGAGTCCAAGCACTGGAAATGCTTGCAGCGTTATTGTGGAGAAAATTTCTGCATCTGTTGGGGGTTGGGGGCAGTGAATATTTAGGGTCTACCCTACTTTGTTCTAGCGTTTTTACATTTTTAATTACACATTTTTGTATTCAGTTTACTTTCCTCTTGAAATATAAATGATTTTAAAATCTGAGTGACATTTAGGGACATTATCAACAGTTAAATTGATGTTTCCATTGTAAAACCAGAGCATGTTACAATTATTTATTGTGGTTTATTTCAGATTATGTTCAAATAAATTATGAATTTTATTATGTCCACAGTAAAACTTATCTTAATTTGCCTCTGTTTATTGGTGGTGCTTTGGCAAATTCATAAACTGTATCCTGTTAAGATATAGACACTGCTACTTTGAAAATGGTTTTGAATGAACATTAACCATATATTGGTAGGAAAAAAGGGGGCCGGGAGCGGTGGCTCACACTTGTAAGCCCAGCACTTTGGGAGGCCGAGGCGGGCAGATCACAAGGTCAGGAGATCGAGACCATCCTGGCTAACACGGTGAAACCTCATCTCTACTAAAAACACAAAAAAATCAGCTGGGCGTGGTGGCGGGTGCCTGTAGTCCCAGCTACTGGGGAGGCTGAGGCAGGAGAATGGCATGAACCCAGGAGGCGGAGTTTGCAGTGAGCTAAGATCCTGCCACTGCACTCCAGCCTGGGCAACAGACGGAGACTCCCTCTCAAAAAAAAAAAAAAGGAGGGGGGGGGGAGTTGGGGGAGTAAAAGTGAAGAGAATAGGAAAGAGTCTTTAAATGAGAGGCACTGTTTTAGGTGAGTAGAAAGATTTAAGGGCAAACTATACCTTATTTATACACTCACACACACACACAGAGAAATATCTATTTGAATAAATTTTTTCCATTCATAATGGCTATACTCTCCCATAGTATGAACGGATTGGTTAAATTGAGCAGGCACCCCCGCTTCTTAATATGCAGTAGAGGAATCTGCTTAATAAACTCAGCTGCTCTTCTGGTGGTGCCTAGCCTAGGACACAACTTGAACTTGTGTACAGACCTCTAACAGAGCATTCTGTTTCTCTGTATTCTTGGAAGATGAGCTGAATCCTTGTCACATCTGTCTTGAGTGACACTTTTAGGCAATGAGCTTTATGCCAAAAGGAGAAAGCTGGAACTTCATTAGGCTAATAGTATAGGTAATTTGACTATTTCTGGACCTACTTGCTGAATAAAATCTATGAGACTTGCTTTCATTGTTAAACTCATCAGATAACAAAATTATAAGGGAAGAAGGGAATAACCTTCACTTTCCTCTTGCTATTGGAGCTACCTATAAATTTCAAAATAACCAAATAAGTGCAAATAGCTACATTAGGTCAGTTCTACAATGTTGAGTTGAGGATTAAACTTGCTATTGGTTAGCAATTTCATGCTAGGGATATACTAAAGTGTAAGCTTTCAAAAATATGTAGTAATAATCATGTATAAAATACCTGGGTTAGCATTGTTCGTAATAACAATAATAACAACAACAAAACATATAAACCTACATCAACAGGAAAATGGATCAGTGAAGTATGGTTTATTCAGAACGTGGAATATTGTACAGAAGCAAAAATGAACGAGAATAAATGTCACAAGCATACTGATGAGATAAAAACAAATTGCCAAAGAATAAATACAATAAAATATCATTTACACCAAACTTTAAAAATGCAAAAATAATACATATTGCTTAGAGATAGATTTAGACAACCAAAAGAAGTATGTTAGTAAAATAAATATCAAGTACAGGATAGTTGGAAGATGATGAACAGCATAGTTAATTGGGAAGAGATACATAAGGAGATTTAAATGTGTAGTAGCTATATAGATGTCTGCTCTATTTTTCTTAAATATATGTATTCAGTATTATATAATCATTTGTTTTAAGGGGAAACAGAGGTCCAGCCTTTAAAAATGATTAATTTCACTCTTGTAGGGAGAACGATTTGTTGGGAAAGCTTGGAGACATTGGAGAATTTAATGAAATCTAGCTGAGAGCAGATTGTAGTTGGGCTGAGGAGGTGGCAGTGGAGACAGTTCAGTTTATGATATATTTTGGAATTAGAAGCAGTGGGATCTGTTGCTGACATAGATGTACAAAATGAAATACAGAGAGAAATAAAGTTTGGACTGTTGGATTTTTCGCTAGAGCAACTGGTAGATAGTGGTATCGTGAGGGAGTTAAGATTACTAGAAGGATTCCTGGGGAGAGTGTGAAGGGCAGAGTGAAAGACTGAGGGTCTTATTGTGTGTTACAGCTAACCCAGACTACCCAAGAATCTCTCTAGTTCTTTAAATGCTTTGCTATTCTAATTATCTCTAAGTGGGAGGCTTTCTTTTAAAAGTTTCTTTTAAAAAATAAATCACTATCTTATGAAAGAAGCCTAACCAACCCAGCCTCAGTCTACTATGATTGTTTCTACAATATTTAAAATTTGTGCCAAGCATGGTGGCTCACACCTGTAATCCCAGCACTTTGGGAGGCCGAGGTGGGTGGATCACCTGAGGTCAGGAGTTTGAGACTAGCCCGGCCTATGTGGTGAAATCCTGTCTCTACTAAAAATACAAGAATTAGCTGGGCATGGTGGCGAGCATCTGTAATAACAGCTACTCAGGAGGCTGAGGCAGGAGAATTGCTTGAACCTGGGAGGAGGAGGCTGCAGTGAGCCGAGATTTCGCCACTCCACTCCAGCCTGAGTGACAAGAGAGAGACTCCCTCTCAAAAAAGCAGAAAAAAAAAAAATTGTTACAGATAAACATGACTTACTTTATAGAAGTGTGCTGTCTGCCCCATCCCTTCTGGTACTGCCTAAACCACACTAGACAAATGCTGAGGAGATAAAGGAAAGGACAGATAAGATGTTTGTGTTTTTAAAATGTTTTAATTTTAATTATTATGGATACATAATAGTTATAGAGTACATGTGATATTGTAATGCAAGCAGACAATGTGTAATGATCAGATCAGGGTAACTGGGATACCCATCACCTTAAGCAGGTATTATTTCTTTGTGTTAGGAACATTCCAATTCTACTCTTTTAGTTATTCGGAAATACACAACAAACTATTATCAACTATAGTTGCCCTATTTTGCTACCAAACACTAGATCTCATTTCTTCTATCCAACTGTATCTTTGTACCCATAAACAAAATGGGTACAAAATTTTGTACCCTCTTCATTCTGTCCCACCCCACCAACTATACTTCCCAGCCTCTGGTAACCATCATTCTACTCCCCACCTCGACGAATTCCAATTTTTTTAGCTCTCACATATGAGTGGGAACATGCTGTATTTGTCTTTCTCTGCCTGACTTATTTCACTTAACGTAATGTCCTCCACTTTCATCTATGTTGTTGCGAATCACAAGATTTCATATTTTTATGTTTGAATAATATTCCATTGTTTACCACATTTTCTTTATTCATTCATCCATGAGAAACAGTTTGATTTCATATCTTGGCTACCGTGAATAGTGCTGTAATAAACATGGGAGTACAGATGTCTCTTTGATGCATCAATTTGCTTTCTTTTGGGTAAATACCTAGCAGTGGGATTGCTGGATCGTATGGTAGTTCTATTTGTAGGTTTTTTTTTTTTTTTTTTTTTTTTTTTAGAAACCTAGATACTGTTCTCCATAGTGGCTGTACTAATTTACATTCCCATCAACAGTGTACAAGGGTTTTATATATATGAATGAAACCTCTGTGTGTGTGGGTGTGTATATATATATATATATATAGAGAGAGAGAGAGAGAGAGAGAGGGAGAGAGATAGCTAGATATGCAAAGGACCTGAAATTATACATAAAATATGTATTATATATTTGTTATAAATGTCAATAGAATATATTATATATTTATATAAAATATGCATGTTATATAAATATATCATATATTATATAAATAGATATCATATATAAATAGATATCATATACTATATATTATATAAATATATCTTATATTACATATATAAATAGATATCATATATTATATGATATAATTATATATTTATATAGAGCCTCTCTTTATAGATGTTTATACATTATATTTATATATTATATTGATATATATCTATATATTATATTGATATATACATATTTATATATCTATATATTATATTGATATATACATATTTATATATCTATATATTATATTGATATATACATATTTACATCTTATATATAATATATATTTATATATTATATAAAAATATTTTTATATAATATATAAATATTTTTATATATTTATTTATATATAAATATTTATATATTTATATATCTTTATATCTTTATATATTTATATATAATATTTATATGTTAATATAAATATATATAATATATAAAATATAAATATATATTTATATGTAAATATATATTTATATATAAATATATATAATATAAATATATATTTATATATAAATATATATAATATAAATATATATTTATATATAAATATATATAATATAAATATATATTTATATATAAATATATATAATATAAATATATATTTATATATATATATAAAATATAAATATATATTTATATATATATATAAAATATAAATATATATTTATATATAAATATATATAAAATATAAATATATATTTATATATATATAAAATATAAATATATATTTATATATAAATATATATAATATAAATATATATTTATATATAAATATATATAAAATATAAATATATATTTATATATAAATATATATAAAATATAAATATATATTTATATATAAATATATATAAAATATAAATATATATTTATATATAATATATAAAATATAATTTTATATAAATATATATTTGTATATATTTATATATATTATATTTATATATACATATTTATATATTATATAGAGGCTCTCTCCGTATAAATATATGTGTATATGTAGAGAGAAGTTTTATATATATAAATTATATACAGTGAAAGGTTTTATATATATAAACATATATATTTTATAGATATAACTCCCGTTTTTCTCTCTATATATGTGTATGTGTGTGTATATATGTATATTTATATATGGAACCTCTCTTTCTCTCTCTCTACATATATATAATGTATATTATATATTGATATATCTCTGCATATACAAATGTATTTATATATTTTTCTATATATAAAATATATATTTATATATGGAGGAGTTTTATATATATAAAATATAATATATAAGGGGGTTTATATGTATTAATGTATGTATTATTTTATATTATACTAATAATATATAATTATATGTTATTAAATTTTATATATAGCGAGAAAGAGATGGGGTTCTCTTGAACTCCTGGACTCAAGTGATCCTCCCACCTCAGCCTGCTGAGTAGCTGGGACTACAGATGCATACCACCACACCTTGCTAGAAATAGTTTTAATTAAATTATTGATGAGCTATCTAATTTTTTTGGTGGAAAATGGGTTCCCCTCTCATTTAGAGTCCCCTGCGATTAGGTCTCCTTGGAGCAATTATATGGATTAGCATAATGTGGGTAATCACTCCATGGAACACTAGACAAAATAATGAAAAGATAAGGATCATATCTATTCTATGACTTCAATTTTCTAAGATATACCTAAAGTTTCTATTATACAAAATTATCCTTATTAAAAGTCAGCATGATTCAGCATCCTTACTCATTAATAGAATGAATTTCTTTCTATAATATGTATTAGTTCTTTAATTTAAAAAATTTAAATCAGTATAAACTTTTTATCTTTTATTGTAAAACTCCAGATCCTTTGCATGCTGTTCTATATATAATGCATTTCCTTTTGAAAGTTTGGTGTCCTCAAACTTTTAAGAACTAATGATTCAGGAAGATGGCTGTGAATATCCCCTGACCATTGCCTTGTAGGCCTGGAGGACTCCTTTTCATACAAGACCAGGGAATGATATGGCTCTATTGGTTTCTGTAGCTTTTTTTTTTTTTCTTTTTCAATGCAGATTCCTTCATCTCCCATCACCACCCATATTCTAATTAATTGAAACAGATTGTCAGTTTCTAAACACAAATGCAATACCCATATCTTTACCTTTTCTCATATTATTCCTTTTCCCAGTCTAAACTACCTTATTTCTTCCTCTCCCAAACTACTATTTTTTTCTAGAAGACCCAACATAAAATTTACGTCTATTGTTAAGACTTATCTAACGTTTTTAGGTAGAATTAATCTTTTCTTCTCGAGGCCATTGTAGCACTTTACTTACAATCAGTAGTGCCACTGATCACACCTCCTCTATCTTCCTCACCGCCATTAATTCTGAGCAAATAAGGGCTCTGCTTTACTCGACTTTGTATCCCTACTGTCTAACACAGTGCTTGACAAATAGGTAAGGAAGTGTATTAGTCTGCCTGGCACCACAATAAAATGCCATGGACTGGGTGGTTTAAACAAGACAAATTTCTCACAGTTCTGGACATGCCAAGATCTAGGCGCCGGCAGGGTCAGTTTCTGGTGGGGCCTCTCCTCTTGGATTGCAGACAGCTGCCTTCTCTTGGTGTCCCCACATGGCCTTTCCTCTGTGTGTTCTCAGAGAGAGAGCACGTAAGCCCAGAAGTGAGTGAGCTCTTGTCTTTTTCTCTTCTTATAAGGACACCAGCCCTATCAAATTAGGGGCCCGCTGTTATAGCCTCATTTAACCTTAATTACTTCTTTAAAGACCCTATCTGTAAATGGAGTCACATTGCGGGTCAGGGCCTCAGCATATGAATTTTCAAGGGGGCAAATTTCATTCCATAACACTAAACTTTATAATAAAATGTGTTGAATGAATGACATTATTCTTATTTTCAGAAATGTTTTCCTCAACTACTTGCAGATGTCTAAATTCCTTTAGAAACAGATTAAACTTTGAGCAGCAGAGATGAATGGTTTAAGATAGAAATGTTTGGGTGAGGCAATTTATTGAAAATCATTTACTCTAAAGTGTAATGAGTTGATTAGTCACCATCCTACGTGACTGAGTGCACCTCGTTCCAGTTCAGACAGAGAGGATGGATTCTGGCATTGGAGGGTTGGGGAAAGTGAACTGTAACGAGAAAGATGGGGTAGTGAGTTATTAGAAAAGAAAATACAAAATATTATCTCATGTTCTGATAGTGATGAAGACTTAGTGACTAGGAGGTCATTTGGAGGTGATATAATAAAGCTATCATGGCCAGAACTTCTAGTTAGAGGCATATGAGACTGATCCCAGCTCCTCCAATTTTTTCAATTGCAGCCAAGTTATTTACCCATCTGTAATTCAATCTGTCTCATCAAATAAATGAGAATTATAATATCACCTAATTTACAACTTTGCAGTGGTGGTTAAATAAAAATATATAGTGCACATTCCAGTTTCTGGACATAGTTAGCATTATGAGAAGTTAGAAATATTAAGACTATTTTTAATATTGTTAGATGCTCAAAGGAGGTGTTAGTGTTACAGCACTGAGCATAATAGACAAAGATTCCTGCTCAGGTAGAGCTTGCTCTAGTGCAACATCTGTGTGTGTGTGTGTGTCTGTGTGTCTGCTTGTGTACAGCTTCGAAATAACACTGATTGTCTTTGAACCACTCCACACATAATAAAAATGATTTAATAATTAATGTCTTCTTACAGGGTCACCTTCAGTGTAATGGACTTCATTCCCAGAGCACTAATTAATAGGGGCTGTGATTGTCAAGGCACAAAACAAAAATGCTGGAAATACTGTCAACTGTATTACAAAGATGTCCACTTGAGTTTTAAATATTTGGGAAGAATGATGGAAAGTTACTAAAATAACTACTTTGTCTAAAACCATGTAATTATATAAACATGGAAATGATTATCATAATATAGAAGAAAAATCTATTTTCTGATTACTTTCATTGGCAGATTTTATTATTTCGCTGATCAGTGTTGAGGTGCCTGTCTGATACTTACAAAATCCCTTTTTATGGATGTGCCTTCAAAGCATTTATTCTCAGATCACTCAGACTGCAAATGGAATTGTGCTTGGAACAATGACTAGTGTTATGTGGAGCATTTTGCTATAGTGTTCATTTGTCTTCTTTCCTGTTAAGCCCTTAAATCGCTGCCAAGTGGTGTCAAAGAACCATAGCAACAATAGGAGTTAGTTTCTATTCACCTGAAAATTCATTAATCACAATTTCCCTTCAAATCTAGCTAGAATCTTTAGCTGAAATTTATGCAGTTTTTAATAATCTTTTGTTTGGGAAGGGTTGGTAGTAATTATCTTAGAATATATAAATATTAAATCCTTTGAATATAAAAAATGACTTTAAAAATTCAAAATACCATTTACTAATTATTTATATTTTAATCAATATGTTTGTTTCACCAGAAAGGACCAAAATCTTTCATTTGAAATCTTTGTGCTTTGGAAGCAAAACAAGATTACTTCAATAAGTGCACATTTAAGATTCCTATTTATATTCTTCAATGGGTGTCTGTAAGCCACAGATAATTAAATTGGTGGTTCCTTTGTTTAGAGGCTACAAATGTGTTTATTTAAGTTACTCGTATGTTCAACAACCGTTTTCGTAAAAAGGAGGAGTGGGCTCATACATTTATTCATCAAGCATTTTCTTGGAGCCTGTTATGTGCAGGGCCTGAGCTAGGTAGGGAGTACAAAGATAATTAAAATATGAAACAAAAGGGAAGATAAATACATATGTAGACAAATAAAAAGAATATATAGTAGAGAAATTATGTTGATTGACCTGGCACATTTTGCTCAGTTCTTTGTAGTTGTGGTGTTTTGTAGTTTTGATTTGTAGTTTCTGCATTCAATTGAGGATTTTAATAAGTTTCTTTAATTTAGTTTTGGTTCTCATGATGAATTATTTTAGAAATATAGTACCCCTGTGAGTCTTAAGGCAGTGTTTTCTTTCCTTTTGTTGTTAGTTTTCTATAATATTCATGGTGGACCTTTTCTGTCAGCCAGCTTCAAATGATGTACGCCTATTTCTGTATTTTACCAAGAGAAACAAAAGAGTGTTTTCCATTTGTGAAGTAGAAATAGTAATAGTACTTCACATAGAGTGGCGTTGTGATGATTAGAGTTAATTGTTTAAAAGCGTAACAATGTCTGGCACATAGTAAGTGCTACAAAATGTAGTTAAATAAAATAAATAAAATAAAATATACCTTATTCCCCATTCCAGTCATTGTCTACCTGGTGGTTGTGGTTGACCTAAGTCAACTTACTCTTTCTTTTTGGTAGAAATGGTAGCCATCCCAAAATTCTTGGGTTTCAAGTAAAAGTGAAAGCAAACTTCAGCTGAATTATACCACATATACAGACATTTATTAACTAAATATTGATTAGTAAGAGAACATATAAAACAAAAATTGAAACAAATACTTTGTACAACTCATTTTATAGTTTCTAGATAGCTCTAGTTCTCCAGCCATGAAGTGCTTTGAGCACTAACCTGAATGAAAGATTTGCTAGAACCAAATGGCAAAATTCTAGAGACAAGACATTTCAGCTTTGTAGACTCTCAGATGCTCAGAATCAGGGTAGTGAGGCACATATCACAGGTGCAAAATTTAAGGAAGTACCAAAAACTCAATAATCAGGAGTAGTAATATTTCTAAAAATAATTCTTTTTTAAAAAAGAATTTATTTATTTAGAGACCGGGTTATGAGACTGGCTAATTTTTGTATTTTTGGTAGAGACAGGGTTTTACCATATTGCCAAGACTGGTCTCAAACTCCTGGCCTCAAGTGATCCACCTGCCTCAGCCTCCCAAAGTTCTGGGATTACAGGCATGAGCCACTGCACCCCACCAGGAGTGTATTTTAAGGCAGGATTGAAAAAAAAATACAAAACAAAAATCATAAAGAAAATATCAAAATGTTACATGATGGGAGGCTGTTGTTTGTTTTATGTCTCTGGGTTACTGTGCAACAAGAAAAGTTATATCCAAATAACCAATGGTTCTGGGGCTGCCAGATGGCTTTATATGGGTTGACAATGGCATGCAATCCCCTTGGGCAACACAGAGGATAATGTGGAGCTTTATATATAGCCATGTTCTTTTATTGTAGAGATGTTATTAACTTTTTTCACTTAGTTCAAAATATGGGAGAATATTTTTGTAAATATATATATAGGGGCACACTTCTTTTCTTTGCTAAACTCAGATTCCAGTATGGCTTGATGGGGCACTGCTTAGATCCCTCAAGAGTTCACCTCTGGAGGTAGGAGGGGGTAGAGATTTAGTCCAAGGCATTATCCCTAAAGGCAAGACTTCTGGCCTTTCAGCGTTCTTCTACTTTGTCATGCATATTAGAAGGAGTCAGTGTCTCTGTAAAACAAACAAACAAACAACCCAAAAAACCCAAAACTACATACTTCAGGTATTTTAAATTTCATCATTGAGAGTTTCATCATGCTACATGCTAATCCACAGGCCATTATTTCCACCAATAAAAACCCATTTCTGAGATCCAATATGCTAATTAGCAAAGAGTAACAGTTCCTGATTAGAGCTCTCACTGACTGCCTGTGGGCCCTGCATTCTTGATGGTAAATTATGTGACCACTCCCAAATGTGAAATTTGGATTACAGTGAAACTGACCCTAGATTTGAGTTGGTATCTTCTTTTGTCTCTACTGTTTGGTTGTCTGAGATGCTAAAACATCAGAATTACGGGAAAATCCGTAATTTCCCACATGGAGTAGTATTGGGCTCATCTTGACTCCATACATACATATAATTTTATTTAAGGAGACTACATCTCCCAGAGTTCTACAAACATTTCTCCTCTATAATTCTTGCCCAGTTCTTTTCTAGGAATTGTAGTCACTAATTTTACATAGAAAGAGATAGACTTACTGAGGATGCAGGGAGAAAACACATAGGTTTCTGCACTCTCTCTGGTGAGAGGTATATGCCTTGATTTCTGGCTGGTATTATAAATGCCTTGTATTTCTGTGCCAGTGGCAGATAGAGGGGTAAAGACAAAGCATTTTCTTTTTCTTTCAAGGCAGCAGATTTTCATTGCTTGAGTGTATATTGTGCAGGGGTCAGTAATTGTCTCCCCACCCAACTGCCAGTTGTAATTCTTTTCAGATTCTGGCAACAATATGACTCTTAGTCCTGGTTAGTTAACTTATTCTTTCATCAAATGTTTATGGAATTTTTCCTACATACTAGGTGCTATTTTATGCACTGGAAACACAGATAAAATAAGCCTGCCTTTATAAAGCTTAAATTCTTGTTTTGCCTCTTCATCTCATTCTGTGAATTCATGGATAGGAATAAGAAGAGCTGCTAGATAGATATCATTTGACACTGAAGCCCAACCTAAAACACTTTGGCATATCTAGCGAATTTCAAATATTAGGGTAATCAGTTTGATCTTTTCTCATACCCATAAATTACTCATTAAGGAAATTTAAATTGTTAAATAAAGTTGCACAGCATTTTATATATCTTCTACATGGACTTTTAACATAATTCATTTAGTATTTTAATGTTTCAGAAGCATTTCAGTCCATCCACCACATTATTTATGGGCAGAGTTGGCTCAGAAAGATTAAATTAACTGCTTAAGGGATATTCCTAATTAAGTAAAGAAGCTGAAACTCAAACCCAAGGCTTCTGACTTCAAGTTCAGTGATAGTTCCATTATACTAGTCAAATATGCAGTTTCCAGCACTTTCCATGTTGATGAATAATTCATTAAATTCACAGGGCAATAGATAATAAACACTTCTACTAAAACAATTTCAGTTTTTTTTTCTTTCTTTCTTTTTTTTTTTTTTGAGACGGAGCCTCGCTCTGTTGCCCAGGCTGGAGTGCAGTGGCGCGATCTCGGCTCACAGCAAGCTCCGCCTCCTGGCTTCACGCCATTTCCCTGCCTCAGCCTCCCGAGTAGCTGGGACTACAGGCGCCCGCCACCATGCCCGGCAAATTTTTTTTTGTATTTTTAGTAGAGATGGGGTTTCACCGTGTTAGCCAGGATGGTCTTGATCTCTTGACCTCGTGATCCGCCCGCCTTGGCCCCCGAAAGTGCTGGGATTACCACGCCCGGCCAGTTGTTTTTTTCACAATTGAATTAAGCCATGGATTTTTTCCAAGATTGCCTGTCAGTAGTTCAAAATGCTGTGTGTATTCAGTAAGCCTCTTGCTTCTTTGACCTGTTAGAGTCTGCTTGTTCTGAGCGCTCAGTATCAAACACTCTTCTGATGCTGCAGGCCTCCTTATGAGGACATACTCATTTCGTTGTTATCAGTGAGTTGAAAACACAACTGACACTAAGGCCACATGATGTTTCTTGGTCAGCTTCTATTGCATTAAAGCTCCCATTTTATATTTTGGTTTCCTTTTTCTTCTGATCAAGATATAATTTAGGAACCATACAAGAAAGAGCCCATCTTTTTTCCATTAACTCAGAGAAGGTAAAATATATCTTTTCAAGTTTTAGATTTTTTTCAATCTTGATTTTCATATATTAAATGCATAATGACTCTCAAGTATGTTGCTAGAAAGCTTTATCTTCTAACAGCCCATTACATATTTAATGAGGCTCAGTCAGTTGCACATTTAACATGGTCTAGTAAGCATCCATTTTAAGGAAGGCGCACAGTTAGTTCCTACAGGCTCGATTGCTCCAGTTTATGGAATAGTTTTCAAGTTTCTGCATTGGTACTAGATTATCAAGGTCCCCAGAGCATCTGATATTAAAAGACGCCTTGGACACCCATCCACCAATCCCTTCGTTAAGAAAAAAAAATCCTACAATTGCATGTCAAGAACAATAATTATATTAGGAAAAACACACTGATACATGGTTTATATCATGCCCCAGAACTTTCTCTGAATGGAAGAAATATGAATAATAACTGCTGCACACACACACACACACACACACACACACATATACTTAGACATACATTAAGGTACTCTTACAAGAGGAAAGGCTTTTCACTCAAAGATACATGAATGGGAAAGAAATATTTCTCTATTTCTCAAAAAGTCAATTAAATTTTATGTTTGATCAAATTGCCCAAGTATCTCTTAATACGTATCTAAAGGCATAAAAGTGAGAAATGACACAACCCAAAACTCTTTTCTTAGTTTCTACTAATATAGTTTTTTCAAAAGATATTAAAATGATTTTTCAACCTACAGAGTAATAATTATTTCAAGCAAGTATCATCAATGTTTGCTAAAACTATAGAATGAAAATCTGAATAAGAACAGTATATTGTATTATCCCAAAGTCTTTTTCTACAGCTCACAAACCAATTACAAAAATTGAAACAGTGATCTTCCAGTAGAGAAACATGGCAGATGCCACCTTAACCAAGTATTCATAGTTAACATAGCTAATAATGGGACAAACAGCTGATCCTCCTGTTGTGATGCATGAATGATATACCATTCCTGCCTAAAATACGTAAAATGAACATACAGTTAAGGAAACATCAGACAAATTCACATTGAGGGACATTCTACAAAACAACTGGCCTGTAATCTTCATAAGGGTCAATGTCATGAAAGAAAAAGAAAGAAAGATGGAGGAATCATTTTGGGTCAAGAGAGACTAAAGAGACCTGGCAAGTAAATGCAAAGCATGATCTTGGATTGACACAAAAAATTTCATAAAGGATGTTATCAGGATAATTGGTGAAAACTGAAAATCAGCTGTGTGTAGTATAATATTACATTAATGTTAAGTCTCCTGAATTTGATAAAACTAGTGTATGAATACACAAATACATGTTTGCATATACATATACAAATATATATGCATTAAAATAAAAAGTTGAAATGTAAAATATGAAAAAGTTAATTCAAGAAAAACATTGTACCTAAAAAATAAAACAAAGCAAAGCAAAAGGGAACAAAAATTATTGAGACTACAATTGTTGTTATTCCTTCTGTCTGTGTCTTGGAAATAATGAAATAATTTAACCAAGTTATAAAGATGAGGAATAAAATTCGTGAGACTTGTTTTATTTACAGTCCTTTTGCTATGGCAAGCTCTCTGAAATACCTTTTTGTTTTTGTTTGAGTGTCATAAACTACTTCTTAATTGTTTTAGGTAGCTTATAAAATTTCATATAGAGTGCAGCTTAATTATGTTTTCTTGAAGCTTTTTTCTCTCTCTTGCTATATTCACCATTGAAGCAAACTTTTGTTGCTATAAAACAAGGAACCATTGGATTTTATACAGCCATATCCCTGGTGCCTTTATGTAATCTACATTCACACTCTGCATATTTAGCATCGCTTGTAATGGGGCTTCCTGAACCATGGTAACCCTTGTAACTCAGTAAATAATGGAAATTAGATGGATCATTCTTTCTAGTGGCATGTTGTGAGGTAATCGGCTTTCATTACAGGCTTTCTTGCAGAGGTGATTGGGATTAGATGCTGTAAACACAGAGCAGAATATATTCGTTTTCCCAAAAAGCCAAGTTCAAGATTTGTATGAATCACTGTTGCTACTTTCCCACAGCCATTTTCAGCTTCTTCCTGAGCCTGTAAATGGACAACCTTGCTTAACATGTCTGCTTTCCATTTTCTTTTTCTTTTTTTTTTTTTGAAACAGAGTTTCACTCTTGTTGCCCAGGCTGGAGTGCAATGGCATGATCTCAGCTCACTGCAACTTCTGCCTCCGGGTTCAAGCAATTCTCCTCCCTCAGCCTCCCGAGTAGCTGGGATTACAGGTGTGCGGCACCACACCTGGCTAATTTTGTATTTTTAGTAGAGATGGGGTTTCTCCATGTTGGCCAGGCTGGTCTCGAACTCCCGACCTCAGGTGATCCGCCCGCCTCGGCCTCCCAAAGTGCTGGGATTACAGGCATGAGACACCATGCCCTGCCTCCATTTTCAACATCTCTTTAAGGGATTCTGGTCCCTCTGTAGAAATCATCCGGAAGAAAATATTTCTTTCTTTCGTATATTAATTTTGCAATGAGTAGTCTCTATAACGGTAAGCCACATTTTCCTGCAGAAAAGGGACTGCTTCTCTTAGCTTACCTTGGAAGCTTAGAAGAGAAAAATATAAAGCTTTATTTTGTGTATGTGGTTGTGATGACCTACTGTCTTATGCAAAATCAATTAAATATATTCATTTATACTTTCAAAATTTTCAGTTACAAAATGGCAGGTTACAATGAAGGAGCTTACCCAGCATTTGTATAGAGCACAGCTGCCCCTTGATATCTGTGAACAACATGGGTTTGAACTTTATGGGTTTATTTTTTTATTTTATTTATTTATTTATTTTGAGATGGAGTTCCGCTCTTGTTGCCCAGGCTGGAGTGCAGTGGCGCGATCTCGGCTCGCTGCAACCCCTGCCTCCTGGGTTCAAGCGATTCTCCTGCCTCAGCCTCCTGAGTAGCTGGGACTACCTGCTCCCGTCACCACACCTGGTTAATTTTTTTTGTATTTTTAGTATAGACAGGGTTTCACCATGTTGGCCAGGCTGGTCTTGAACTCCTGATCTCAGGTGATCCACCAGCCTTGGCTTCCCAAAGTGCTGGGATTACAGGTGTGAGCTACCACGTCCGGACATGTAGGTCCATGTATACACAAGTTTTCTTCTGCCTCTGCCACTCCTAAGACAGCAAGACCATCCCTCCTCAGGCTACTCAGCATGAAGATGATGAGGATGAAGATCTTATGACAATCCATTTGCACTTAATGAATAGTAAATATGTTTTCCTTATAATTTTCTTAATAGCATTTTATTTTCTCTAACTTACTTTATTGTAAAAATAGAACATATACTACATATAACATACAAAATATGTGATAATCAACTGTTTATGTTATCAGTAAGGCTTCCAGTCAACACTAAGCTATTAGTACGTAAGTTTTGGGGGAGTCAAAAGCTATACACAGATTTTCAACTGTCCGGGGATCGGTGACCTCTGCGTTGTTTGAGTCAACCGTATTTTCATAATATCAGTGACCTGGGATTGTCATCAGTTTCTGGTGCTTCTTCCTGCTATTAAGTCATCATTAAGTGAAACGTGCTTTTCAGTATCAGGGGATTTTGTTGTAAGGCACACTTTGTCCTACTGTGTCTCTTTTACTATCAAAGTTACTACAAGCATGTTTCTCTTTGACTGTATTTCTCTTTGAAGCATTTTGAATTGATAATTAAATAATGTAGTCCTCCCTTATCCATGGGGATAAGTTCCAAGACCCTCGAGTGGATACCTGAAACCACAGATACCGAACCCTATATATATTATGTTTTTCCTAAGTGAGCATATCTATGATAAAGTTTAATTTATAAATTAGAAACAGTAAGAGACTAACAACTTCTCTTTGACATATGTTTGGGTTTCTTTTGGTATATCCAAGTTGTCAGCATCACTACTCTTGCACTTTATTAATTAAAATAAGGGTTACTTGAACACAGCACTGCCATAGCAAGACAATCAATCTGATAACCAAGATGGCTATTGAGTGACTAATGGATGAATAGTGCATATCATGTGGATCTGCTGGACAAAGGGATAATCTACCTCCCAGGCAGGACAGCATGAGATTTCTTCACTTTACTCAGAATGGTGCATAATTTAAAACTTACAAATTATTTATTTTTGGAATTTTGCATTTAATATTTTTGAACTGCAGTTGGGTAATTGAAATCACAGAAAGCAAAACTGCAGATAAGTGGGGGCTGCTATAGTGGTTTGCACTATTATATTTGGAAGAGGAAAGGTCTAAACATTTGGCTTTTGTTGCAAATGAAGAAATTTTTTTGGGTAGGAGTAATCACCTAAAAACCTTAATAAGTTGTGATCTTGCTCGAAAACCCAAGAAGTGTTTCTTTTTTTGTTTTTGTTTTGCATATGTAGCATTATTTGTGTTTGTTTGCCTGATTATAGATGAAAGTGCTTGATGAAATTCCCAATATTTATTCTATCTCTAGGATAATGTGAACATAGCAATTAAAGCTTATAAACAGTGGAGTTTCATGCCCAGATAATTATGGCAAGAATTTTTCAGGTGCACGCTTTCTAAAATTTATATGCCTAAGGAAGCACTTATGATTGAAAGCACGAGGACGATTCTTTTTCACTGCCCCATTCATAACCATTTTTTTCTCCCATTTTACAAAGAAAGGCTTTCTGCTTATCTATTTAGGATCTTTATATGATTGATGATCTCACCATGTAAAAATTTCTCAGATTCAAAATAAAGGGACACTAGAAATATTACAGTGTTGAGAAGGTGAATACTCTAATGACTGTTAGGCAAATCCTTTTGAAAGCCAGGTGACTTCTAATTCTTTGCTATCAATATACAGAGATAGATTATTTAAAATAATTTGGATGATTGATCACTATAGGAGTTTGCAGTTAACTTGGAAACAATTCAAATAATGGATTGGCCACATGCTCATGCCTATATCCCAACATTTTGGAGAGGCTGAGGCAGGCAGATTGCTTGAGCCCAGGAGTTTAAGACCAGCTGGGGCAATATGAGGAGACCTCATCTCTACAGATAATTTAAAAATTAGCCAGATGTGGTGGCATGTGCCTGTAGTCCCAGCTACTCAGGAGGCTGAGGTGGGAGGATTACCTGAGCTAGGGTGAAAGAGCAGGACGCTGTCTCAAAAAACAAGAAAAAGAAAGAATAGATGGATATTTCAATACTCATATTACGTTCGCCCCAACTATTATTTATGTAAATGTTTCTCAGTACATATGTCCACGAAAAAAAATTTTTAAGGGAGAAAATAAATTCTCACATCTGTCTTATTCTAGCAATATGACATATCTACAATATGTAAACTAATTGGAAAGAAAAAAATCCCACAGTACCATCAATACCCTTAACAGATGCCATGGTAAACTATGTTATTGGCCTCGATTCTTTACTTTTTCCATTCTTTGCCTTGAAGCTTTGCAGTTCTCCTCACAAAAGTAGCAGATTATGTTTCTGAGTAGGAAAATCTCCTTTTATACTCTCATAACACTCTCAATACATCATTTCTGACACCAGATGTGTGGATTTTTTTCTACACAGACCAATTTTTGATACCAGCAGAGTGTTCTTTAATTTAATTAAATGTTGACACTGTCTACCTGGTGACAGCATTAGATCCACAGGTTAGGTCCCACAAGAAAGGCCCCTTGTCTGACGTCAATCATAAGTCCATGTTGTCACTTCTGAGTAACCCACTGTAGAGATTCCCATTGTCCCTTCCTCGGGTTAGGTCATTTGCTAGAAGAGCTCACAGAACTCAAGAAAACAGTTTACTTGGTAGATTAGAATTTATTGTAAAAGGATGCAACTCTAGAATAGCCAGATGGAAGAGATGGATAGGGTAAAGTCAATGGGAAGGGGCACAGCTTCCACAGCCTCTCCAGGCTTGCCACCCTGTTGTACCTCAATGTGTTCACCAGCCTGAAAGCTCTCTAAACTGCATTCTTTTAGGTTTTTATGGAGGCTTCATTACATAGGTATAATTGATTAAGCCATCAGCCATTGATGATCAAGTGAATCTCTAGTCTTTTTTCCCTCCCTGGAGGAAGGTGTAGGAGGGTGAGGCTGAGATTTCTAGCCCTCTAATCACCCAGATGGTTCCCCTAGCAACCAGTCCCCACCCTTAGGGACTTCCAAAAGTCACTTCATTAACATAAACTCAGGTGTGGTTGGAGGGGCTTGCTATGAACAACAAAAAATGGTCCTTTCACCTTTATCACTTGGAAAATTCCAAGGGTTTTAGAAGCCTGTGCCAGGAACTGGGATGAAGACTAAGTATATGCCTCTTATTATAAATTACCATATCACAATTTCCCAATCCCTCGCTTCTGGGTTTGACTTTGAGACTTGCTTTAGCTAATAGAATTGGCTGGAAGAGACAGTGTGCCAGTTCTGGGTATAGTCCTCAATAGACCTTACATGTTTCTGCTTTCTTTCTCCTGCATCTGCCAGAGCTGTGGCAAAGAAGTGACCAGGCTAGGCAGCTTGTGGAAAGAGAGGATGAGAGACATGTGAAGTAGAGTTATCCCAGATGATCTGCCCCAGCCGGAAACCAGCCAGAAGAGCGCTGACTCCCCTCTGCCCCACAGACACATAAATTAGAATAACTAGTAAACTGAATCTACTGAGTTTTGGGTAGCAGCAATTGCTAACCCACATAGATATTTAATAGTTAACAATGTATTATTCTTGTAATTTTGATCACTTGCTTACTATTAATAATAAAAATAAGAAGAACATCCGCAAGACATATTTTAATACATGTCTTAGAGCATTATGGCCACAGACAATTAAAAAATTATTTTAGGTACCTATTTTTGTGGAAGAGAAGTATTAATGGGTGGTCACATTTGGGTAAAACAGAAATGTAATTCATTTGAATGAAAATGCAATAAGCATGTGAATACAAGAAATGAAAAAGAATGAAAAAAAAGATGATTTTTTTTTTTTTTTTTTGAGACAGAGTCTTGCTTTGTTGCCCAGGCTGGAGTGCAGTGGTGCGATCTTGGCTCACTGCAATTTCCGTCTCCTGTGTTTTTTAAGTGATTCTCCTGGCTCAGCCTCCTGAGTAGCTTGGATTACAGGTGCTCACCACCATGCCCAGCTAATTTTTTTATTTTTAGTAGAGACGGGGTTTTGCCATGTTGGCCAGGCTGGTCTTGAACTCCTGACCTCAAGTGATCTGCCTGCCTCAGCCTCCCAAAGTGCTGGGATTATAAGCAAAGGCCAACATGCCCGGCCTAGATGGTGTATTTTTAAGATCAGTAATGGTGGGTATCAATTCGCTATGGTGCTTAGGTTTCAATCAGAGATGCAAAACCATTAGGGAGGTCTCTATCTATCCATCTATCTATCTATCTATCTATCAGTTGATTAGTTGGTTAATCAATGTATCTATTTTTGTAAAAGAAAGGATTTGTTACAAAGATTTGATTTTATGCCATTTTGGGATCTGGTTAAAAAGTCTCTGTAAGGTGGTAGCTTCTGCATCTGATGCTGAAGCTTCAAGTCCACAAGGCAGACAGTCTGGAAGAGGAACTAAATGTAAAGTCAGAGTTAGAACAAGCTGGATCCCTTAAGCATGAGCTTAACCAAGAACAGACTGAGATACACATTAGTTCTCACTGCCCCCAACCATAATGATGTGGAGATGCTGCAGGAGAGGCTGGTGCTCTTCATCAAAGAGCTATACACACATACGTTCCAGGAACTAGAGAAGTTGAAGGAAGATCCAGGGACAGGTAGAGCAGTTGCAGATCAGGCAGCTGATCCATGCCAACAACGTGAGCAGGCAGAGAAGCAACAAAATATATGAGCTACAAAGTGGCCACCACTTCTATCCTGCAATTTCCCACAAGGTTCTCTTGTGTGGCCACCCTTACCAGAAGCATACGGTAAGGAGAATTCTAGAAAAAATAGTTTGGCCTAATCTCATGGACACATTAGAGTGATAATACTTTTAAAGAGTTTTTCACAGATTTATTTTAAAATGCTGATGGGGTTCACAACATGTTACCCCCAAAATATGGCACCTTGGCATTTGAGAAAATGGTGGAAGCCAGAAGGTCACTCTCACCTTCCTCTTGCCCTTCTCTGAAGCAAGTCATAAAATCTAGAAAGGTCAATCTCTGACCTTTTTCCACCTTTCTACCCTGAAGCAGGTCATAGGACCTTCGTTCCAGAAGGGCCCTGCCCATTCCCAGAAGAAAGAACTTCCTTATCTCTGAAGGCACAGGGACACAGAGAAGAATCTGAGCAAACAAGTCTCACTAGGTTTTCCCCAGTTGTTAACCATTAGATTATACCTACTTTGTCTGATCATACTTCTCAACCTTCCACTTCATCATAGCTAGCATAAGAAACACACAGTTTTACCTGTTTTATTAAGCCTTCACTTCAGAAGGCCCCAGATCATAGAAAAGTATTAAATAAATGTATATGTAATCTGTCTTTGTTATAGGAGCCTTTTAACTAAAAAAAAAAAACCCTCAGTAGTTAAAACATCTTGAAAGGGACTGATAGAAAATCTTAAATATACTTTAATACAAAATGGCATAATAAGTTGTCTGACATAGAGATTAAGAACTCAACTTCTAGATTTAGACAGCTACAGTTTAAATCTCATCTTTACTACTAGTTAGTCATAGGAATTTGGCAGTTTTCTGGGCTTCAGTTTCCTTACCCATAAAATTGTTACCTGACAAAAAGTGAGGACTACCTAACTGTAAATTATATTATTAAATAAATGAGGTGAACTCTGCGCAAGTGTGAACTAATTTCTTACCTTTTTAAATTCTAAGTGTCATTCTAAAACCCTGTATATCTCACATTCAAATTATAGTAGGCTCAATGTTTTCATTATTCTGTTTACTCAGTTAGAAGGAAATTGACATTTGCGTGCTATCAACTTGGAGTTCAGCAGCTTCCATATATGGATCTACCAAAAGTGTCCTTTTGAAAAAGTATCATAAAAGGATGTGACTTGGTATTGTTGAAGTCTTTTAAGAAGAGGGAGGTGATGACAAAGAGGTAAATACAGTGAAGAAATTAGTGAGCTCCTTGGTGAGTGCTGAATGGGTAGAAAGATGCATACGTAGGGATGGGGAGCAAGTGTAGAGATGAGGTTAATAGATAAGTAAAGAGAAAAGGCTCAGATCTCAGGGCCACATTAAGTCAGAGCTGGTATATTTCTTCTTGTACAATCCATTTGTGAGATCTCCAATGATGTCATTGTAATTAATTTATAAAGGATTAACTAACCGTCTGCCCAGGGAGAACAGATGTATTATAGTTAATCCATATTTTAGATATCATTTGATGATCTTTAGTCACTGTTACCGTTTTTAAAGTGTTTCCAAACAAAAGTCATTTGTACTTTCAAGAAATGACTCTTCCTACTGCTTACATTAAAAAATAAATGACATGTAAACTATATGTAAACTATAAATTCACAGAAATTCTGCTTGGAAATAATTAATTGAGTTCACCAGAAGCCTAAAATGCAACAGACATCACCAGTCCCTGGTGTTACCACACTGTCACTGCATTTCCTTCTTACTTTTATATCTCTGTCTTTTTATTTGTTTATTTTGTATCTTACACTTTCCTCCCACTCCTGATGTTAAACATGCAGCTTCACCCAAGTGTGAACTTCAGAGAGTATTCCATCAGTTACTCTCCCTCTGTGGTCTGCACAATGCCCCAACAGACTGGTATGAATGTTGAAAGCCTTCTCCAGGCAGCAGCCTCACGGGCTTCTTTTCTTTCCTGCTTAGGGATGCTTTGTCAGCCTGTGAATGTTGCCTCTTTGGTTGGCTTTGTGGAGACAGCTTGTGCTCAGATGTGATTTAGTTGTAAGCTGATTGCTGCTCCATATGCGAAAAGAAAGAGAGAGTGACCAGTTCTGAGGCAGCCAGTCAGTGTGCCCCAGACCATTACGTCAGTATCGCATGATGGTGAACCGGGCAGTGCCAAACAATCTCTTCTTGGTGCCCTTTCTTTCTTTCTTTTTTCTTTTCTTTTTTTTTTTTTTTTTTGGTCTTTCAAAGAAAGGTAAGAAAGCCTGGGAAAAGAGCAAGAGATACAAGATACGCTTGCCTTTCCTTGAGAATTTCTAAATGCTATTTATTATCAAATACATTTTTCTTTTAAATTGAGATTCTGTAATGGAGGAGGGGAGTAAAGAAGGATAGAATCTTGAGGAAGAAATAATTTATAGTATATTGAAACTCGGGTGCGGTATATCAGTTTTATCTGTTTTGGTACTTTATTGATTTCCCCCTGCCCCCAACTTGCTCCTAGGTTTTTGTAGTGGTTATATTAATTTTTATCTAGAAATATGTATGTACATTAACAGAGCAGAGGCAGAAAATAATACTTCTTTCAGTTGGGAGGAAGGTTAATCAACATAATTAGAATGTTTCTTCTGTTATCTTAATGTTCTGGTTATTCTCCCTCAGACTTCATTGCTTAAAAGAGACTGTATGCTTTAAAACTATAGTAGGCTAGTACCCATATGTCTCATCAATATCACATATTGTTCAGGGGAGGCTTATTTGAAAGTAATGTGGCACATTGGTTTTACCAGTGTTGTTTCTGAGGACTGTACCATGGAGATTCCATATGCCCTGCGGAAGCAATTTTAGTTGGTGTTGATAACCCATTTTCACAATAGGTTTCATGGCAATCAACAGTGTTTTGACCCTCAGTTTGAACATCTGATCAAGAAGGTTTTTAAAATAAGAGCCTCATTCTACTGAGGTCCACTAACTTCTCCGTAACATGTGAACCAAACCCTAAAAGCATTTCTTGCTGCTTATCTACAATAGAATTGCAGATTATTTGTTTGATCACATGGGGCTAACAATGATACCCCTCCTGATACTACTTTTTTTCACAAATTAAAGGAAAGAGGAATTTGTGTTAAAAATAAAGGAAGGAGGAACTTGTGTGAAAAATAATAAAGTATGTTTTCTTATTCTTCTGGAAAGAGAGATAACTTTCTGAGAAAATTTATTCCAGTTATGAAGCAGAGGCACCGAATCACACACTTCAAATCTTTCTGTCACTTTTAACAAAGCTGATTGATTATGTGAGTTTATGCCTGTCACCTTTCCTTTGGTAAAGGAAGCCTTAGCTTTGTCTTTAATGTCTGAAATGTTAACGAGGATATCTTTATGTATTATTTAATAAATTTTTATTTGATAACTAAAGTAGCATTGTCACTGTAAAAAAATTAGAAAATGCAGAAAACATGAAGGAGAAAAATCATTCCATTATTCTATTACATAAAGGGAACCTCTCTTATTATTAAGTGATTGATTGGCTGACAGGTTATTTGCTAAAAGGAAAGCATCCAACTATCCAAGTTAGTTTTGGCACTTTTCTTTTTTAGTACTTGTTGCAGCTGAAATGATCTAATCCAGGGGTGTTCAATCTTTTGGCTTCTCTGAGCCACCTTGGAAAAAGAAGAATTGTCTTGGGCCACACATCAAATACAGTAACACTAATGATAGCTGATTAGCTTAAAAAAATTGCAAAAGAGATCTCATAATGTTTTAACAAAGTTTATGAATTTGTGTTCTGCCACATTCAAAGCCATCCTGGGCTGCATGCAGCCCGTGGGCCATGGGTTGGACAAACTTGATCTAGTCCTTTGTGAAATTTTTATTTTTATTTTTGGCTATCTCTCCCCAACAAATATATAAGCTCCATGAGAACAGGTGTTGTTTTCTATTTTGTTCACTGTCGTGTCCCCAATACTATTAAGAACAATGTCTGACACTAGAAGCCATTCAGTAAGTATTTGTTAAATAGTGCATTAATGAACAAGCATGAGTTACCTTTCAAGAGTCGTTGCCCAGTTGAACCTATCCTGTCTAAGCAATTTTTTCTCTTGATACTTAAATTAGCATTACAGAAAGAATCTTTCCCTAAGCTTTACATAATGTTGCAAAATCAGAAGCTAAGACTGTTGAACACTATGGGTTTGGACGGTTAGGGCAGGTTCCTTTATGTTTGTTATTAAATGATTGTTCTATTACTGGACTTCTTGGGTTGTTCTTTTCAAGCTACTTTTCTTTGGTTTTCATTGAACGGAATGGCATGGATGGATGGCCATGCCTTCCTTCAATTCCTTCTGGCCTCACTGGCCTTTTGAACCTGCCAAACTCTTGTGCAGGACCTTCGCATGAGCTGTTCCTGTGCCTAGAAATCTCTTCTGTGCTCTTCAGGGGACAGTTCTTTCAACTCTGTACTTGGCTGTCAGTTACCTAGAGCAGACCCCTGACATTGTAGAGGTGTCTGTGTACACACACTTATCACTGTCTGATATGATATCACAATTGCTTAACTATTCATACATATGGCATTTGTATCTATTACCTCTGTTCCCCCATCTTGCACTAGAATGTTTTCATGAGAGCATGAAATGTTTTTTGTTTACTGCAGTATCCTATAGACAGACTAAAGTAGCCAAAGCTTTATCCAAGAAACCTTACATTTACATGATATGTGCTAAGTACTAGGAATTTTAAGATGACTATGAGACTATCCCGGAGCCTCTGCTATGAACAGGCATTGTGAGCACTGCCAGGGATACAACCTTGAACGAAGTGAGGTGAGGCAGGGTGATGCAGATAGATAATTAGAAAAATACAAATCTATCTAGGTGGTGCAGATAGATAATTAGAAAAATACAAATCGTTAAATAATTACAGTTTTGATAAGTGCTGCAAAGGAAGTCCCAGGTACTAGAATATAGCTGGGATCTGGCTTGCATGATTTTGTTACAGTAGGTGGCTAGTCAGGAATGAATGGGGAAAGAGAGGGCTCCCCCAAAACCCCATCAGAAAAGTCGGGTGACCATCAGGTGATGGTCAGACAGTTGTCACACTGCCTCTAAAATAATAATTGGTCGCAGCCAGTGCCAGGGAAAGGCAGTTTCCCTATAGATAGGAAAAAACTGAAACTGGTGATCAGCAGCTTCCTGATGAGATCTTAGGAGCTGGGCAAGTGGGCTCACACATGTGCACTAAGAGGCAAAACGGTGGAATTTAACTGGTACATGACCTTCCGCGCCCATTCCACGGCAAAAGGGAAGAATGCCTCAGGTGAGCATGCGTACAACTCCAGTAAACACACCGTGCATGCTCCCCTCCCAAGCACTAGCAGGCCATTGTGTATGTGGACAACCCACACCAAGAGAAGAATCAGGGGAGAAGGAACGCAAGACCCAGAATCACGCCAACATATAAAACCCCAAGTCGGGCCGGGTGCAGTGGCTCACGCCTGTAATCCAGGCACTTTGGCAGGCCGAGGCAGATGGATCACGAAGTTAGGAGTTCAAGACCTGCCTGGCCAACATGATGAAACCTTGTCTCTACTAAAAATACAAAAATTAGCCAGGCGTGGTGGTGGGCACCTGTAATCCCAGTTACTCAGGAGGCTGAGACAGATAATTGCTTGAACCCGGGAGGCGGAGGTTGCAGTGAGCCCAGATCGCACCAATGCACTCAAGCCTTGGCGACAGAGCAAGACTCTGTCACCAAAACAAAAACAAAAAACAAACAAAACAAAAAATAACAAAACCCAAGTCAAAAGGTCAGACCCTGCACTTGTCCTTCAAGTCGCTTGCTTGGGCCTCTTCCAAATGTACTTTTTTTTCTTTTGTTCCTGCTCCAAAGCTTTTTTTTTTCTTTCCTTTTCTTTCTTCCTTTCTTTCTTCTTTTTCTTTTCTTTTCTTTTCTTTTTTTTTTTTTTAAGACAGGGTCTCACTTTGTCACCCAGGCTGGAGTGTAATAGCGTGATCTTGGCTCACTGCACCATCCACCTCCCAGGCTCAAGCAATCCTCCCACCTCAGCCTCCTGAGTAGTTTTTTAAAAAAATTTTTTGTAGAGATGAGGTTTCACTATGTTGCCCAGGCTGAGCTCAGATGATCCACCCACCTCAGCCTCCCAAAATGCTGAGATTACAGGCATAAGCCACTAAGCTGTGCCCCTGCTCTCAAATTTTTAAGTCAACTTTCACTCATGCTCTAAAACTTGCCTCAATCTGTTCTTCTGCATTATGCCCCTCAGTCGAATTTTTTCTTCTTTGAAGACAATAATTGAGGTGGCTGCAGACCCGTATGGACTCGCTGCTTGTAACTCAGATACTCACCACTGCTAAGAGTTTGATTCATTCCAGGTACCCTATCTAATATTGCTCAGAACATTAGACAGAAAGACAGAGGAGTTTACTTGGTGCTCTTCAGATGCATGGTGTGGATACTTTCTTTCTCCATTTCTCTAGCAGCCCTGTACATTTCCAACCAGAGACACCCACACATACCTATAGAGTTAGGACAAAGACACAAGGCTCCTAGGTTGGTTTTTACCTTAAGTAAAATTCTGTGAAACAGGGATGTGAATTAGACATTCTGAAATAAGTCAAATATTTGGATTAAGAATTGCCCTAAAATAGAAATCACCAACCCCATACCAGACATGGATTTAATTAAAGTCACTTAAATACCTGATCCTGATAAAATCATTATGATTTTCTCTGGTTGCGGGCTTCATATGCAATGGTAAAATGCAATTTGGGGAGTATTTATTTTGAGATGCCATGTTAAGTCAATGCCCAAACTAATCTCCACAAACCCTTTGATGACACTTTAATTCAAGCCAACAAAATGGTGTGTGAATTTTATTAGGGGCAATACAATATAAAAATAAATTAGTTTAAACTATAATTTTTCTCTGTCATACAAATACTTTATTGACCAGAGAGCAACTCTTTACTGCCCTCCCCTGATCTGTTGTGGAAATACTGCTTCTACTGGAGAAAACTAAATTATTCTATGATAGTACTAAGAAAAGAAAATTTAGTCTTTTAATCCCATGGATAAAGTTAAATGGCTTCTTTTCTAGGATGCAATATTGCCTGGGTTTCAAATTGCTGTACATTAGCTTCTCCCCAAAAGTAATAAGAAACTATAGCATTTAGTTGATGCTATCTTAGAGCCCCGGGATCTCTTAAGTGGTGCTAAATTTTCTTCTCTTTCCGGAAATATTACTCATTCTCATTAAAAAAATAGATGTGGGAATAACTAAAATGAGTCAAGCTCACTCCCTGATATAGCTTTACTTCACACAAAAGGGCCTTTCTATTGAACCTGTGGGTATTTAACTGAATTCCAGTAGTTCAAATACAATTTTATGGGAAATTCGTTGCCCCTTTCTTCCAGCCTGAATATGAAATTAAAATAGGCAGAAGAAGTTGAGAGGGTGTCCTGTTTAAGCAGGGCGGTTAGACCATTTACATTCAAGTTTAATATTGATACATGAGGTTTCGATCCTATCACGATATCGTTAGCTGTTTGCTTTGTAGTTTCTGCTGTGTTTTTGCTTTCTGGGGTCTGGGGGCTTTGTACTTCAGTGTGATTTCTGTTTGTTTTAGAACCATGGAATGTTAGAATCAGAAGTAAATGAGAGTCAACAAATCAGGTGCTAGCCCTTTGTGATAGTTAATACTGAGTGTCAACTTGATTGGATTGGAGAATACAAAATATTGATTCCAGGTGTGTCTGTGAGGGTGTTGCCCAAGGAGATTGACATTTGAGTCAGTGAGCTGGGAAAGGCAGGCCCATCCTTAATCTGGGTGGGCACAATCTAATCAGCTGTCAGCATGGCTAGAATATAAGCAGACAGAAAAATGTGAAAAGAGACTAGCTTAGCCTTCCCAGCGTGTATCTTTCTCCCCTGCTGGATGCTTCCTGCCCCTGAACATTGGACTCCAAATTCTTCAGTTTTGGAACTCTGACTGGCTCTCCTTTCTCCTCAGCTTGCAGAGAGCCCATTGTGGGACCTTGTGATGGTGTGAGTTAATATTTAATAAACTCCCCTATATATATATATTCCATTAGTTCTGTCCCTCTAGAGAAACTTGACTAATACGCCCTTGAATTAAAATATGCTGAAACCAAGGTCCAGAGAGTGAAGTGATGTTCAAGGTCACATAGCAAAACAGAGGTTGATTCTGCTACCCCTGATATCCTCTTCCACGTAGGCTCTTCATGGTCTGAGTTTGGAAAACTCATTTTGTCTGTGTGCACCTGGGTTGTGATAGCTTCCCCAGCTTTCATCAAACCCTTAATTCTGTTGTGCTGCCCCCTGGTGACAAGGATTATCCACTACAGCTACAGAATTTGGCCCAAGCATGCTCCTCCCTCTGCATTCATTCAGTTGACAAATATTTATTGAGATCTACACTATGCCAGTCACCTTCTAGACACTGGAGCTTCAGTAGTAAAAAAGCAACGCACTATCTCTGTCAAACACATTAAATAACACACAAGGCTATGGAGATGATAAATCCGAGAAGGGACAGGCATAAGTGGCTGGAGAATTACAAGTTTAAATCATGTGTTCCTAGGTTGGCCTCTCTGGAAATAAGACGTTTGAGAAGATTTGAAGGAAGTGAGGGCATAAGCCGTGCTGGGGCCAGGGGAAGCATGGCCTGGGCAGCAGAAATGTGAAGATGCCAAGGATCAAGAGGGCATCTGCTGGTTCTGAGGAACGGTAAAGAGGCCATTGTGTTCTGAGCTGAGTGAGATGCAGAGAATAGAGACAAGCACAGTGCCATGCAAAGGCAGAGAAGGGAAAGACCAGTGGGGCCTACGGGCTGGAGCAAGAGTTTGGTTTTTCTCTGGATATGGGGACTGTTGGTGCTGTGACTCGGATCGGGGGACCTCCCTTGGGAGATCAATCTCCTGTCCTCCTGTTCTTTGCTCCGTGAGAAAGATCCACCTACGACCTCAGGTCCTCAGACTGACCAGCCCAAGGAACATCTCACCAATTTTAAATCAGGTAAGTGGCCTCTTCTTACTCTTCTCCAACCTCTCTCACTGTCCCTCAACCACTTTCTCCTTTCCACTCTTCAATCTCTCCCTTCTCTTAATTTCAATTCCTTTCATTTTCTGGGAGAGACAAAGGAGACACGTTTTATCAGTGGACCCAAAACTCCGGCGCCGGTCACGGACTGGGAAGGCAGCCTTCCCTTGGTGTTTAATCATTGCAGGGACGCCTCTCTGATTATACATCCACGTTTCAAGGGTGTCAGACCACGCAGGGATGCCTGCCTTGGTCCTTCACCCTTAGCGGCAAGTCCCGCTTTTCTGGGGAAGGGGCAAGTACCTCAACCCCTTCTCTCCTTGTCTCTACCCCTTCTCTGCTTTTCCGGGGACAGGGCAAGTACCCCAACCTCTTCTCTCCTTGTCTCTACCCCTTCTCTGCTTTTCCGGGGACAGGGCAAGTACCCCAACCCCTTCTCTCCTTGTCTCTACCCCTTCTCTGTTTTTCTGGGAGAGGGGCAAGTACCCCTCAACCCCTTCTCCTTCACTCTTAGCGGCAAGTCCCGCTTTTCTAGAGGAGGGGCAAGTACCCTAACCTCGTACCTCTGCGCCCCAATCCCTTATTTCTGCACCCCGACCTCTTATTTCTGTGCCCCAACCCCTTATTTCTGCACCCCATCCCTTATTTCCGTGCCCCAACCTCTTATCTCTGCGCCCCAACCCATTTTCCCACTTTTCTGGAAGGTAAGAACCCCCAAACCCCTTCCCTCGATTTCTCTACTCTCTCTTTATGGGCAACCTTCCACCCTCCATTCCTCCTTCTACTCCCTTGGCCTGTGTTCTCAAAAACTTAAAACCTCTTTAACACCTGACCTAAAACCTAAATGCCTTATTTTCTTCTGCAATGCCGCTTGACCCCAATACAAACTTGACAGTAGCTCCAAATAGCCAGAAAATGGCACTTTGAATTTTTCCATCCTGCAAGATCTAAATAATTCTTGTCGTAAAATAGGCAAACAGTCTGAGGTGCCTGACGTCCAGGCATTCTTTTACATATCAGTCCCTTCCTAGTCTCTGTGCCCAGTGCAACTCGTCCCAAATCTTCCTTCTTTCCCTCCCACCTGTCCCCTCAGTACCAACCCCAAGCGTTGCTGAGTCTTTCTAATCTTCCTTTTCTACAGACCCATCTGACCTCTCCCTTCTTCCCCAGGCTGCTCCTTGCCAGGCCGAGCTAGGTCCCAATTCTTCCTCCTTAGCCTCTGCTCCTCCACCCTGTAATCTTTTTATCACCTCCCCTCCTCACACCTGGTCCGGCTTACAGTTTTGTTCCGTGACTAGCCCTCCCCCTCCCGCCCAGCAATTTACTCTTAAAAAGGTGGCTGGAGCTAAAGGCATAGTCAAGGTTAATGCTCCTTTTTCTTTATCCCAAATCAGATAGCGTTTAGGCTCTTTTTCATCAAATATAAAAATCCAGCCCAGTTCATGACTTGTTTGGCAGCAACCCTGAGACACTTTACAGCCCTAGACCCTAAAAGGTCAAAAGGCCATCTTATTCTCAAAATACATTTTATTACCCAATCTGCTCCCGACATTAAATAAAACTCCAAAAATTAAATTCCGGCCCTCAAACCCCACAGAAGGATTTAATTAACCTCGCCTTCAAGGTGTACAATAATAGAAATAGTTGCAATTCCTTGCCTCCACTGTGAGACAAACCCCAGCCACATCTCCAGCACACAAGAACTTCTAAATGCCTGAACCACAGCGGCCAGGCATTCCTCCAGAACCTCCTCCCCCAGGAGCTTGCTACACATGCCGGAAATCTGGCCACTGGGCCAAGGAATGCCCGCAGCCCGGGATTCCTCCTAAGCCATGTCCCATCTGTGTGGGACCCCACTGAAAATCGGACTGTTCAACTCACCTGGCAGCCACTCCCACAGCCCCTGGAACTCTGGCCCAAGGCTCTCTGACTGACTCCATCCCAGATCTTCTCGGCTTAGCAGCTGAAGACTGACACTGCCTGATCACCTCAGAAGCTCCCTAGACCCTCACGGATGCCGAGCTTCGGGTAACTCTCACAGTGGAAGGTAAGTCCATCCCCTTCTTAATCAATATGGAGGCTACCCACTCCACATTACCTTCTTTTCAAGGGCCTGTTTCCCTTGCCTCCATAACTGTTGTGGGTATTGATGGCCAGGCTTCTAAACCTCTTAAAACTCCCCAACTCTGGTGCCAACTTAGACAATACTCTTTTAAGCACTCCTTTTTAGTTATCCCCACCTGCCCAGTTCCCTTATTAGGCTGAGACACTTTAAATAAATTATCTGCTTCCCTGACTATTCCTGGACTACAGCTATATCTCATTGCCGCCCTTCTTCCCAATCCAAAGCCTCCTTTGCGTCCTCCTCTTGTATCCCCCCACCTTAACCCACAAGTATAAGATACCTCTACTCCCTCCTTGGCGACCGATCATGCACCCCTTACCATCTCATTAAAACCTAATCACCTTTACCCTACTCAATGCCAATATTCCATCCCGCAGCACACTTTAAAAAGATTAAAGCCTGTTATCACTCGCCGGCTACAGCATGGCCTTTTAAAGCCTATAAACTCTCCTTACAATTCCCCCATTTTACCTGTCCTAAAACCAGACAAGCCTTACAAGTTAGTTCAGGATGTGCGCCTTATCAACCAAATTGTTTTGCCTATCCACCCCGTGGTGCCAAACCCATGTACTCTCCTATCCTCAATACCTGCCTCTACAACCCATTATTCTGTTCTAGATCTCAAACATGCTTTCTTTACTATTCCTTTGCACCCTTAATCCCAGCCTCTCTTCACTTTCACTTGGACTGACCCTGGCACCCATCAAGCTCAGCAAATTACCTAGGCTGTACTGCTGCAAAGCTTCACAGACAGCCCCCATTACTTCAATCAAGCCCAAATTTCTTCCTCATCTGTTACCTATCTCGGCATAATTCTCATAAAAGCACACGTGCTCTTCCTGCCAATCATGTCCGACTGATCTCTCAAACCCCAGCACCTTCTACAAAACAACAACTTCTTTCCTTCCTAGGCATGGTTAGCGCGGTCAGAATTCTTACACAAGAGCAAGGACCACACCCTGTAGCCTTTCTGTCCAAACAACTTGACCTTACTGTTTTAGCCTAGCCCTCACGTCTGCATGCAGCGGCTGCCGCTGCTTTAATACTTTTAGAGGCCCTCAAAATCACAAACTATGCTCAACTCACTCTCTACAGTTCTCATAACTTACAAAATCTATTTTCTTCCTCATACCTGACGCATATACTTTCTGCTCCCTGGCTCCTTCAGCTGTACTCATTCTTTAAGTCCCACAATTATCATTGTTCCTGGCCTGGACTTCAATCTGGCCTCCCACATTATTCCTGATACCACACCTGACCCCCATGACTGTATCTCTCTGATCCACCTGATATTCACCCCATTTCCCCATATTTCCTTCTTTCCTGTTCCTCACCCTGATCACGCTTGATTTATTGATGGCGGTTCCACCAGGCCTAATCGCCACACACCGGCAAAGGCAGGTTATGCTATAGTACAAGCCACTAGCCCGCCTCTTAGAACCTCTCATTTCCTTTCCATCGTGGAAATCTATCCTCAAGGAAATAACTTCTCAGTGTTCCATCTGCTATTCTACTACTCCTCAGGGATTATTCAGGCCCCCTCCCTTCCCTACACATCAAGCTGGAGGATTTGCCCCACCCAGGACTGGCAAATTAGCTTTACTCAACATGCCCTGAGTCAGATAACTAAAATACCTCTTAGTCTAAATAGACACTTTCACTGAATAAGTAAAGGCCTTTCCTACAGGGTCTGAGAAGGCCACCGCAGTCATTTCTTCCCTTCTGTCAGACATAATTCCTCAGTTTAGCCTTCCCACCTCAATACAGTCTGATAACAGACGAGCCTTTATTAGTCAAATCAGCCAAGCAGTTTTTCAGGCCCTTGGTATTCAGTGAAACCTTTATATCCCTACGGTCCTCCATCTTCAAGAAAAGTAGAACGGACTAAAGGTCTTTTAAAAACACACCTCACCAAGCTCAGCCACCAAAAAGGACTGGACAATAGTTTTACCACTTTCCCTTCTCAGAATTCAGGCCTGTCCTCGGAATGCTACAGGGTACAACCCATTTAAGCTCCTGTATAGACGCTCCTTTTTATTAGGCCCCAGTCTCATTCCAGACACCAGACCAACTTAGACTGTGCCCCCAAAAAAACTTGTCATCCCTACTATCTTCTGTCTAGTCATACTCCTATTCACCGTTCTCAACTACTCATACATGCCCTGCTCTTGTTTACACTGCCAGTTTACACTGTTTTTCCAAGCCATCACAGCTGATATCTCCTGGTGCTATCCCCAAACTGCCACTCCTAACTCTTGAAGTAAATAAATAATCTTTGCTGGCAGGACTATGCTGAATCTCCTTAGGCACTCTAATCAGATGTCCTGGGTCCTCCCAATTCTTAGACCTTTTATACCTGTTTTTCTCCTTCTGTTATTCCATTTAGTTTCTTAATTCATCCAAAACCGTGTCCAGGCCATCACCAATCATTCTATACGACAAACTTTTCCTCTAACATCCCCACAATATCACCCCTTACCACAAGACCTCCCTTCAGCTTAATCTCTCCCACTCTAGGTTCCCACGCTGCCCCAGTCCCGCTTGAAGCAGCCCTGAGAAACATCGCCCATTCTCTCTCCATACCACCCCCCAAAAATTTTCGCTGCCCCAACACTTCAACACTATTTTGTTTTATTTTTCTTATTAATATAAGAGGGCAGGAATGTCAGGCCTCTGAGCCCAAGCCAAGCCATCGCATCCCCTGTGACTTGCACATATATGCCCAGATGGCCTGAAGTAACTGAAGAATCACAAAAGAAGTGAATATGCCCTGCCCCACCTTAACTGATGACATTCCACCACAAAAGAAGTGTAAATGGCCGGTCCTTGCCTTAAGTGATGACATTACCTTGTGAAAGTCCTTTTCCTGGCTCATCCTGGCTCACAAAGCACCCCCACTGAGCACCTTGCGACCCCCACTCCTGCCCACCAGAGAACAAACCCCCTTTGACTGTAATTTTCCTTTACCTACCCAAATCCTATAAAACGGCCCCACCCTTATCTCCCTTCGCTGACTCTCTTTTCGGACTCAGCCCGCCTGCACCCAGGTGAAATAAACAGCCATGTTGCTCACACAAAGCCTGTTTGGTGGTCTCTTCACACGGACGTGCATGAAAGGGACCACTAGCCTTTCATGAGTAGAGGTATGACATGAAACTTCGGAAGCCTTTGGAGTCAGTCCTCTGACTGCTGCATTGCGAATACACAGGAGTGGGGGCCACAGTGGAAGTAGAGAGGCCTAGCATGAGGCCATTGCAATAACCGAGACAAAACGATGGCAGTGAGTAGTGGGGAGACAGCTGTGAGGCAAGACCCTGTACATGTCCTGAAGTTAGAGCCATTAGCCTTTGCTGATGATGTGATGTAGGAGGTGTGGGAAAGAGACACATCAATGTTGACCCCCAAATGTTCTACCTGAACATGAAAGAATGGAGTGGCCATTAAATGTGATAAGAAAAGGCTGAGTGAGAAGCAGATTCTCAGAAGAAGATGAGGAGCTCAGTTTAGAACGTGTTAATGTTTCTACTTATTTACATATTGATTACTTACAGTGCTCTTCCTTCCCTCATGTAGATCCAAATTAGCATCTGGTATAATTTTCCTTCTATCAGAAGAACTTCCTTTAACATTTCTTTTAGTCCACATCTGCTGGTGACTAATCCCCTCAGCATTTTCTGAAAACATCTTCATTTTACTTTCAATTTTGAAAGATATTTTCACTGGATATGGAATTCTGGGTCAGCAGTTCCTGCCTCCCCCCACCTCCTACCCCTACCCCAATCAATAACTTTGGTTGCTTCAATGTCGTCTGACTTTTATAGTTTCTGACAAGAATTCTTTTGTCATACTGATCTTTGTCCTTTGAATTTAATATACTTTTCTTTCCTGGTCCAGCTGAAACTGTTTGCTTCGTCATGTGTTTTCAGCAATTTGATTATGGTGTGCCTTGGTGTGGTGCCCTGTATGTAAGTCCTAATAAACTCATCTAGTTGTCAAGCTGGACTTGTCTGAGTCATTCTCTGGTCTCTCAGCACCTTTCTTGTTTGTGGGGGGAGAATGTTATAGTCCTAAGTTTTTCTCATAACGGTAGTTTCACTTGATATGCTGGAGGGTATTGCCAATAGGCAAAGAAAATCTTTTTTCTCTCCTTTCCATTTTATAGGGCTTATCACTGGAACCCAGTATTTTCTTTCTTTTAAAATTATATACATACATATACATAAATTATGCACATACATATGTGTGTGTGTGTGTGTGTGTGTGTGTGTATATATATATATATATATATATATGTGTAGTCTGTGACAAAGCTTCAGGAGGTCCTGAGAACATGTGCCCCGGTGTGGTTTTCTTTGTGTTTCTTCTGTTTGGGGTTCTTAGAGGTTCTGGGATATGCAGGTTTATGTTTTCATCAAATTAAGAACATTTTTTATCATTTTTTAAGGGTTTTTTTTCTGTCAATTCCCTTTACTGAGTCTTCAACTACATGCTGTTATATTGCTTGATAGTGTCAAACAGTATCATTGATAAGGTCATGATGCTTTGTTCATTTTTTAAAAAGTCTTTTTTTCTCTGCACTTTATCTTGGACATTTTCTATAGCTTTAAGTTTACTTTAATATTTGTAAGTTCACTAATCTTCAGTTTTGTAAGGTTTAATCTGTTGTTAATCTTTTCCATTATATTTTTAATTTCTGACATTGTATTTTTATCTCTGCAAACTATGTGTAATTCTTTTTATAATATTTCTACCACTTCTTCCCTCATAATGTTAATATTTTCTTCCACTTCCCTGATTGTATGGAGTATAATTATAGTAGAATTTGAAATTTTCTGTCTGCTAATTTCATCATCTCTGTAAATCTGGTTCTGTTGCTATTGAGTGACTTTCCTTTTGGTTATGGGTCATATATCCTCCTTCTTTGATGTCTGTTATTATTATTGTTTTTAAAATTATTATTTTTTTTGAGACAGAGTCTCACCCAGGCCGTCACCCAGGCTGGAGTGCAATGGCATGATCTTGGCTCACTGCAACCTCTGCCTCCCAGGTTCAATCCATTCTCCTGTCTCAGCCTCCCAAGTAGCTGGGACTACAGGCATGTACCACCACACCTGGCTAATTTTTGTATTTTTAGTAGAAATGGGGTTTCACCATGTTGGCCAGGCTGGTCTTGAACTCCTGACCTCAAGTGATATGACCGCCTTGGCCTCCCAAAGTGCTGGGATTACAGGCATGAGCCACTGCATCTGGCTTGATGTCTGTTATTTTTTATTTGAAGACAGACATTATACATTTTGTGTTGTCAGGGGCTATATTTTGTTGTATTCTTTTAAATAGTGCTGAACATTGTTCTGGCATGCAGTTAGTTAAGTTGCTTGGATTCAGTTTGATCCTTCTGAGGCCTGCCTTAAGCTTTGTTAGGGTGAATCCAGGGTACCTTTTGGTTCAAATTTAACTTATGCCCAATACTAAGCGGACACTCTTCTGAGGATTTTACCCAGTGCTCTATGTATTTCAAGGTCTTTCTCCTTTGGTTGGTGGAAACATTGAGTATTTTCCACCCTGTGTGAGTGTTTAGAATTTTTCTGCCTGCTGTTTTTTAAAGGGGTTTTCTCCAGTCTCAGATAGTTTTCTGTCACTTATGCTCACATCAGTACTCAGACAATGACTGAGGTGCTCCTCTGCAGTTCTTGAATCCTCTCTGTGTAGCTCCCTCCTGTCTGCCTCACAGATTCTAGCTGTTTTGGCCTTTCTCAACTCAGATCTCCTCTTCTCTACTCTGTGAGATACCTTGGCTCTGGGTTTCTTCTGTCTCCTCTACAGCCTGGAAACTGTCCAAGCAGTAAGCTGATAGTAAGGATAGAGCTCATCTTGCTCATTTTTTTTCTTATCTTGGGGAATTACTGTGCACACTACCAATGTCCAATGGCTGAAAATTATTGTTTCATATATGTTGTCTGATTTGGTAGATGTAAAAGCCTAGGATGCTGCTGGTGGTGGTTAAATCCAATTTCTGTTATTCCAGATTGGTAGAAAGCAGAAACTCTTAGGGCATTTTAATTTGGGGATATGTCTGTTGAACATGCAAGTACTGTTGTCATGTGGGCATTTAGATATATGTGTTTGGAGATCAGGAAAGAGTTCCAGATTAGAGGTACACATTTGTTATATACATTTAATCACATATTGCCTTGGAAAATTTCTTTCCAATGGCCCCATCCCTCTTATCAGAACTAAACTGTTACACATTCTATCTTATCAGGTGTCACTAAGGAGATAGACTAAACAAAATAAGGTAATAGTGTCATTGAGTCACTCTTTTCAGGTACATATTTATCCATTAATAGGGCCTACCCAAGTCAATATTCTTGCCAACCAAACACAAATAAATTTTACCTGAATTGCCAATTCTTTTCCATTAATAGTGGCTCCCTGAAGTGCTATGTACAGAAGAAATCTGAGGCCATGTCCAGGCAAAGAGTGCCATGGCTGATTACTTATTTCTGTTGTGGAAGCGGGAAGGAGAATAGGGATAACTGTACCATGTGTTATGCTGCCTGTTTTGGCATAGAACAATAAATGGATATATTTGGGGAAAGTGATATACAAACAACACAATATAGACTATCAACTATTTTGCTTTTATTGAGAAAGATATTACTAGTTATTTCTGTAGAATAACTCATAAGCATATATTCCCAGCCCCAAATTAGTTAATAGCACAAATTCATGTTGGATTTTTTTCTAGCACAATGTGGTTGGAAAATAGAACCTCTCCTTATGCAACTCATAGGTGGTTGTAGTGTGACAGGTCCCTCACCAGGATACCTAAGGGCATATGTCTGCCACCTGAACCCTGAAGGCTGGGCGGTGAGCCAAGGCCATAGCGCCCAACCCAGGTGTCCCTGAGAAACCAAACATCCTGGAGAATATCTGAGAACATACCAAGAAAAACAGTCTCATTGTTCAAACACAGTCAGCAAAGAGCCAAAAAATTAGCTTAATAGCATGCTGCATCCAGGAATGCCCTGTATGTAAGTCAAAATAAATCACCTACTCATCAATCTGGACTTGTCTGAACCATTCTTTGGTCTCTTGGCACCTTCCCAGTTTGAAAGGGGGGATCGTTACAGCCCCAAGTTTTTCTCTTAACAGTGGCTTCATTCAATATGTTGGAGGGTGTTGGCAACAGGCAAAGGAAATCTCTTCTCTCTCTTTTTCATGTCATAGGGCTTATCACTGGAGCCCAGCTGTCTTTCCTATATAAGGGGAAATCTAGAAGAAAAAAAAATCGCATTTTTTAAACTAGAAGTTAAGAAAAGCTCTACCTGGAACATCAGAGCTAAACCTTCTTTAGATTATATTGAATTGCATTTTCAAGTTTATTTGAATGATATTTGGAATATAGTAGGCTTTCAATAAACAATTTGTGAATGCATTAAGTGACTTTTCTATTTTCAACCTTGAATGGATATTGTATTAGTCCATTCTTACACTGCTATAAAGAAATACCTGAGACGGGGTAATTTATAAAGAAAAGAGGTTTAATTGACTCACACTTCCACAGGCTGTACAGGAAGCATGACTGAGGCAGGGGGACCCAGGAAATGTACAATCATGGCAGAAGATGAAGAGAAAGGAGGAACGTTTTACATAGCCAGAGAAGGAGGAAGAGAGCGAAGCAGGAGGTGCTACACAGTTTTAAACAACCAGATCTCTTGAGAACTCACTCACTATCATGAGAAAAGCAAGGGGGTAATCTGCCCCCATGATCCAGTTACCTCCCACCAGTTTCCTTCTCCAACACTGGGGTTATAATTCGACATGAGATTTGGGCGAGGACACAAATCCAAACCATATCAAATACCTAAGCTTATTGCTGAGACCTTTCCTTGTAGCCAAATGTTGACACTCTGGGATCACAAAACACCTCAGGCAAGTCTTGAAAGACCTCAGCCACATAAAACATACTAATTGTGGCTGATCAATACCTTCAAAAGGGTGAATTTAATCCAGATAACAGGGTCATGATACTTAATTTTATGTGTCAACCTGACTGGGTTAAGGAATGCCCAGATAGCTGGTAAAACATTGTTTTTAGGTTTTTATAGGGGTGTTTGTGGGGGTGTTTCTGGAAGACATTAGTATTTGAATCAGTGAATTGAGTAAAGAAGATCCTCTCTACTAATGTGGGCAGGCATCATTCAATCCATTGAATGCCAAGACAATAAAAAAGTGGAGGAAGGGCAAATTCTCTCTCTCTTTCCCATTGAATTGGGACACCCACCTTTGCCTGCTCTTGGATGGCAGAGTTCTCGGACTCTGGGACTTACACCACCACCCTCATCTCTGCTTCCCTGGTTTTCAGACTGGGAGTTTTGCCACTCAGTTTCCTGGTGTTATTAGTCAGCCTTCTCCCAACGGACAGAATCAATAGGATATATGTATATATAAAAGGAAGTTTATTACAGAGATTTGGCTCACACATTTACGTGGTGAAGTCCCATATTAGGCTGTCTGCAGGCTGGGGAAAGAGAGAAGCCGGTAGAGGCTCAGTCTAAGTCTGAAAGCCTCAAAACTAAGGAAGCTGACAATGCAGCCTTCAGTCTGTGGCCAAAGGCCCAAAAGTCCCCAGGAAGCTGCGAGTGCAAGTCTTAGAGTTCAAAGACCAAAGAACCCGGAGCCTGATCTCAAAGGACAGGGGAAGTGAAAGCACGCATCTGGCACAGGAAGAACAAAGAGAGCCAGGAGACTTGGTAGGCAAACTTATCCCACCTTCTTCCACCTGCTTTGTTCTAGCAGTGCTGGTAGCCAATTGGATGGTGCCCACCCACACTGAAAGCAGGTCTTCCTTTCCCAGACCACTGACTCAAACGTCAGTCTCCTCTGACAACACCCTCACAGACACACCCAGGAATAATACTTTACCAGCCATCTAGGCATCCCTCAATCCAATCAAGTGGCACCTAATATTAACCATCATGCCGGGGTCTCCAGTTGCAGATGTCAGATTGTGGGACTTCTGGACCTTCATAATTGCTGAGTCAATTCCCATAACATATCTCCTCTAATATAGAATTTATATCCATCCTATTGGTTCTGTCTTTCTGGAGATCCCTAATACAAGGGCCCAACGTGAGGTGCAGTTTCCATCTTTCCACACCAGTTACCCATCATGATTTCTCTTCAGTTGACTCAAGCAGAGTTAGTTGCACCTGGGAAGTTTGTTTGCACTTCTCATTTAATTCAATTTGACAAGCATTTAACAAGACCTTACTCTGTAGCAAGGTTTCTCAACCTTGCCACTCTTGACATTTTGCCTTGACATTTTGTTGTCTAATTCTATGCTGTGCTGTGCTGTCCTGCACATTGTAGGATGTTTAGCAATATTCCTGGCATTCACTCACTAGATGCCAGGGGTATGCTCAACCCCCCTTAGTCTTGATAATGTCTCCAGACATCAACAGATGTCCCAAGAGTAAAACCACTGTTATTTGAGAAGCACTGCCCTAAACTCTCACCTTTGTAAATAAACCTTCCTTGAATTATCGTATTTTAAGTATGACATCTGTATCCTGTTGGAATTAGTGACTGATACAGAGTGTGTGCAAAGCTAAATGAATTTGAAGTTCATTTTGAAGTGCACAAGGAGAAATAACATGTTTGGTCTTAGACTATTTGGTTATCTTATACAGTAATTAAAAGTAAATAACTTTGGCTAGTGGAAAGAGTGAAGTGTTTGATCTAGAATTGGTAGAATGCCTAGACAGGTGATGATGAGGGCCTAAGTCAAGGCTTCCCTACTGAATGAATGGAGAATAGCTGTAGAGAAACATGGACCCCTCACCCCTCGGGATGGTTGAAGGATTCTGAGTCTTGTTTCCAGTAACTTACACAATCAGATTTTTGTCCAGGCACAGTGGCTCACACCTGTAACCCCAGCACTTCGGGGGGCTGAGGCAGGTGGATCACCTGAGGTCAGGAATTCGAGAGCAGCCTGACCAACATGGCAAAACCCCATCTCTACTAAAATACAAAAAATAGCCAGGTGCGGTGGCAGGTGCCTGTAATCCCAGCTACTCAGGAGGCTGATGCAGGAAAATAGCTTGAACCCAGGAGGCGGAGGTTGCAGTGAGCCGAGATCATGCCACTGCACTCCAGCCTGGGCAACACAGTGAGACTCTGTCTCGGAAAAAATAAAAATAAAAAGAAAGAAAGAAAAAAGATCTTTTACCCCTATGGCCTGTACTTATAGAATATAATTATTTTCTAATGTGAAAATAATTTCACTTTTATGTGGAAAGTGTGAAAACCCTTGCCTAAACTAATTCATGGGCAATGAGGACAGTAAAGAGGAATTATATTTCCAAGATGCTGATAAGGCAAACTTGATTAGACTTGGTGATTGATTAATATGGGGGTGAGAGATAGTGAGGAGTCAAGGATGACCCAAGTATTTGCTTAGGTGCCTAGATAGGTAGCTGTGGTTTTGCCAACTAAGATTGGGAACACAGAAGGAAGAGAAGAGCATGTTTTGGAGCAGTGGTTGTCAAAGTGTGGTTCCTGGACTAGCATCATCGGCATCACCTGGGGACTTGTTGGACATGCAATTCTCAGACTGCACCCTCGTCTACTCTGGGGGTGGAGCTCAGTGATCTAAGAACCTGTCCAGGTAATTCTGATCTATGTTGGAATTTGAGAGCTTCTGTTTGGATGTAAGGTAATACTTTCCACCTGAGGCTTGTTGAATGTTCCAGCAGGACATTCAGCGAAGTTTGTGGTCTCGAACTTCCTTGGCTTCCTTGTGCTTAGTCTTATGGGTTTTTGTTGTTGTTATTGTTTTGTTTGCTTGTTTTTTTTTAGTGAAGGAAGAGCTGTCAAGCTCCTTTTTACCCCCTTGTTCCTTGAGGCAAACAGAATCACAGAGAACATTTCTTTTAGAAAAATGATACACACAAAACTTGGATAAACGATGGTTATGGTGTTGATATTTCAGTCTGAAGTCTACTTTTTTTCAGAGGAGCTCTGGAATTCTGGGAACTGACGGGAGGATTTAGGTTCATCTCTTTCTGTTTTCCTTTCTGTGCCTTATTCTTAATTAGTAAATGGCTTGAGTACTCTGTGCAGAATTCTCAAGTGGAAGCAGAAAAGTGCATGTACATTTGGAGGTACGTTGATACCATCTGGGCTCATCAGTAGGTGTCAGGACCAATGAAAGTGAAAAGGTGAGGAAGGAGAAGTAGTGAGCAAACCTACTGCCTCTTCTTCCTCCCACCCATTTGTTTTCTGTATCAGGGATCAGCAATGGCCCATGGGCCAAATCTAGTCTCTGACCCGTTTTTGTAAACAAAATTTTATTGGAACATCACCATGCCCATTTGTTAACATATTATCTATGACTTCTTTTGCACTACCCAGCAGAGTTTGGTTGTGACAGAGAAAGTATGAAGTGCAACATCTAAAACTTTTCTTCTCTGGCCTTTTAGAGAAAAAGTCTACTGACCTCTCCTTGAGACCAGCGGTTCTCAAAGTTCAGCATTCATCAGAATCCCTGGGGTGGGGAGAGGGGTTTGAAACACAGGTCACCAGGCCTCCCCTCCAGTGTTTCTGATTCGGTAGGTCTTGAATGCAGCCTGGGAATTTACATTTCTAACAAGTTCCCAGGTGATGCTGATGTTGCTGGTCTGGGGGCAACACTTTGAGAATGTATTAGTCCACTCTTGCATCTCTCTAAAGGAATACCTGAAACTGGGTAATTTATAATGAAAAGAGGTTTAATTGGCTCATGATTCTGCAGGCTGTACAGGAGACATAATGCTAGCATCTGCTTGACCTCTGGGGATGCTTCAGGAAACTTACAATCATGGTGGAAGGTGAGCGGGGAGCAGGCACTTCACATGGCCATAGGAGGAGCAAGGTGGTGGGGGTGGTGCCACACACTTTTAAACAACCAGATCTTGTGAGAACTCACTCACTCTCATGAGGACAGTACCAACGGAATGGTGCTAAAGTACTCAAGAAATCCACTCTCATGATCCAGTCACCTCCCACCAGGCCCCACCTCCAGCACTGGGGATTATGGTTTAACATAAGGTTTTGGTGGGGACACAAATCCAAACTATATCAGAAAACTACTGCTTTCAACAGTGTCTTTGTACCCTCAGAATTCACCCCCTAGATCAAGGAAAAAACTGCCTATACAAGCTCAATCAGGCTCTGCTGTCTACCTCAGCATGGACTGTCGCTCTTATGGAACTCCATTTTCATCCTACTGGTTCCCTCTATGTGTGAGTCCTCTCTGCACAAGTTTTAAGATAAGCTATTTGCTTACATTAAAAAAAAAAGCCTTCCTTTCTCCTTATTTTTCTGAGGTACAATATATTAGAATGTTGACATCTAGATCTTTTTAAGAATTAGCAACTATTCTCATTGATTATGCTTATGATCATCTTTTTCTGTTTATTCTTACCTATTTACCTTGTTCCTGTACCAAATCAAATAAATAATTTGAAGACACAATTTTTGTTTTCCTTATTTGAGTGAAAGCTTTTAAGGAGAGGGAAACTGTTTTTCACAAGTTGGAGAAATTTGTGAAATTCACAAATTTCTCCAACAAACACAGTATCAGCCTGAAATAGGATTAGGAAGAAGTTGAGATAGAATCAAATAGAGGTGTTGACTACTTTCTCCATTTTCACAAGCTAGGCTTTTACAAGGTTGTTTCATTACTTTGTTAGAAGTGCTGTGGCTTAATCACCAGAGCACCAGACAGGGTCGTATGTGAATGTAGGTGAGAGTACATTCAATAATAAAAGCTTTTGTAATATTCAGGACTTTTCATATGGTTGCTTTCTTCCCTTCCTACAGAAAATATAAAGGTGACTGTCTCTGTGTTTACAATGTAATATAAGGTTGATATAATTTAATTTTGAACTGTAAGTTCATAGAAAGTAGGACTATATGTGCCTTATTAGTTGACCAACTATGAGTAAAGTACTATATCTACCCAACAGCTTAATAAATTCATGCAATAACATTTCTCTTCCCCTTCTTCTCATACTGTATTTATCAGAGTCTATGGTTGAGGAAAAAAACTACCAAGGAATAGTGAAGGTTTATGAGTCAGTTTGTTTCTCCCCATTTCTGCCCTGAAAAAAAAATTGGCAGTAGGAAAATCAAAGTCTGATAAACTTATCATCCAACTTTTAAAAAACATAAAAATTGATGAATTGTTGGGATGAAGAGCCAGGAAAATAGCTACCCAATCTATAAATTGCTCAGCCAGAATGACGTATTAGCAGCCACTCTTTAAATATGAAATGTACTAGTACTGGTTCTATCCATTTATCATAGATTTTATGCCTCAAATATATTCATAATGTATTACAGTGCTGAAGTTCATTTCTCACACATTTATATATTTAATATTTTCCCCCCAGAAGATTTGAATGTGGTTAAAGGCAAAGTTGTATTTCTTCTTGATAATAATAAAATAATAAAGTGTTGCTCATAAAAGAAGTTCAGTATGAATTTATGGCTGGAGCCAGGCTGTATTTTATGCTGCAGTAGTAATGCTCTTGCTCACCTGACAGTGGCTTCTTTCAACATCATTACTCTTCTGGTTTAGGACTTTGTGATAAAAAGCCATCTTTTTAAAACTGGCACTTTCAGTTCTTGATAATTCAAGATGATGGGCTTTCAGAAAAGCACATGCCCTGAAGAATACCTTAAGGAAACCAAGTGTCTCTAATTACTGTGTCTTTGATTTAATACCAGATGGTAATAATATGACTATTGCAAAATGGCAGAGTTGTTTCTACTTAGGAATACATTAGTAAAACTATTCTGTGGTATTAGAACGAAGGATGGTTATACCAGTTACATCTGGAAGGGTCATTACTTACTGGAAAAGAACATGAGGGGTCTTTTGAGGTGCTGGAACAGTGCATTCTGTTTCTCCATCTCAGTGCTCATTTCACAAGTGTGGTCATTTTGTGTAAATACATTGATTTAGGATTTGGGTCCTTGATATATGTTAAGCTTCAGTAAAAATGTCTATTAAATAAGAAAAGGTACAATCTATTAGGGTGACTTGGAAAATCAGCCCTATCTTTTTCTGAAGTTGTCAACTCTATGTAAATTACTCTATATAAATTGTCAACTCTATATAAAGACCAATTATTTTCTACTTTGGAAAATCTGCTTAATTGTTTTTCTTTTTGTATTGTACAAACAACATGATGTATGGTGCTTAGGCATCCCCTTCTTCTATTTTCTCTGGGATCCTCCCCCTTGCTGCTGACACTGCTTCTTTTGTGGCATACACATTTAGGGGAGGCCTCCATGACAACATGGCAAGAGGTTTTATTTTTTGTTTTATTTTACATAATTTATTACAATTGGAAGGTTCTCGGAATGACCCTGGAAAGATGCTGATGGTATCTATTCTTCCAGTTTACTTCTACAAATTGAAATAACACTTTAGGGACAAAATGTTATATATATACATACATATACAAGTGTGTGTTATATTTTCATTCCATAACAATGGATATGCATATATCCATTTGAACATCCCTACTCCAAAAATTCAAAATCCCAAATTCTCCAAAATCCGGAACTTTTTGGTTACTGACATGATGCCACAAGTGGAAATTTTTTTTTTGAATTTTGACAAATCTTATTTAATTCAGATAGCAGTCTGATCACACATGGTCCAACAACATTCAAATAATAAATCAAATATAATCAGATGTTAAAGACTGGTCTTCAAACATCATAGCCAATGATGCCACGCTTGCCTATGATCTCTCCGACATAAAACCACACAACACCTCAGTGGCCACCAAACCATTCAGCACAGCTTCCTTAACTGTGAGTTGTTTGAAGCTACCAGTCTGAGCACTATTGACTATTTTTTTCAGACTCTGAATAGCTCTAGGGATCTCAGCAGGGGTGGGAGGAACCAGCCCAAACTTGGCATAGTACCAAAATGTGGCCAATCAAGGCTTTGAGTAAGTCACAGCAGCGTTCACCAGCACCAGGGTCTTCTCCACAAGGTTACGGACAAATTGGGCCAATGGTTCTGGCATGGTAAGTCTGTCGCCCTGAACGCCACAAGTGGAAAATTCTACACTTGACCTCATGTGATGGCTCACAGTCAAAAGGCAGTCAAAACTTTGTTTCATGTAATTAAAACATAAGGAAATTTTGTGTTTAGAGAAAATCCGAAATCTGAAAAACTGATCCCAAGCATTTTGGATAGAGATAGTCCACCTGTAAGTAACTTCTGCAGTGAGCTGCCGTCAGCTGAACAGGAGCTGATAAACTCTTTCACACAGAACTGCCAATAGATAACACTTGTTATCCTTTCCAGACCTATATGCTTTATTGTGGAATGACAACATTACACACACATATAATATATATGTATATACTATATATTATATATAATATGACATATGTATAAATATATGTAACATTATATATACATATATGTATATTTTATACATATATAATACATAAAATATATATAAAACACATTATATATATATACACACACACATATATATAATGTAATACATTATCCAAAATGCATGGGACCAAAAGTGTTTGAGATTTTGGATTATTTTGGATTTCAGAATATTTACATGTATGTAGTGAGATATTTTAGGAATGAGACCCAAAGTCTAAACATGAAATTCATTTATGTTTCATATACACCTTATACACATAGCTTGAAGGTAAGTTTGTAGAATATTTTAAATAATTTTGTCCATGAAACAAAGTTTTGACTGCATTTTGACTGCAACCTATCATGTGAAGTCAAGTGTGGAAGTGGAATTTTTCACTTGTTATATCATGTCAGTCCTCAACAAGTTTTAGATTTTGGAGCATTTTGGATTTTGGATTTTCAGATTAGGGATGCTCAACCTCGATATTATGTTGTTTGGATTGGAGATAGGAAAGCTCTGGGAGGAAAGAAGTCATTTAGTATTTGGGTGGGGGACATGCTTTCCATTCTGACTGAGCACCACAGAACCACTCCCCAAAACTGGTCGTCTATGACCATATTTTGGCAAATCCCTTTGCAAGGGGTTTCCTTCAGACATGGGTAACATAAATGGGTGTAGTGGTGAGGATGCACCACTGGATTTGGCTCTTGCAGGTGCTTTGTCAGGACTCATGTATGACTGGCATTAACAGATTTTGAACATGCACAATTGGCTACTCCAGATGCCCTGGCCTGCTGGACAGACAATGAAATACTTCAAGCCATCAAGTTAATAAAAGCGTCTGATAGTAAATTACATCTACTCCTCTAGATTAGATTTCTACAGATGAGTGTATCTGTTTGCATTGAAGGCACTTATGCATGCATTCAGATCATTATGCTCACAACGCTAAGAGAAACATTTTCACAATTTTTGATATATACATCTAGTAGCCAAAGTATACATATAAAAACATTATGTTAGCATAATATATTTATATGGCAAGACGGAACATTTTTAAATATCATAATTAGAGTTCAGGATAGGTCCTCCTGTCTCTTCCATAATCCCTATCCTAAAAATTCTTGAATGAAAATGATCATCTTCAGAAAATTTCTTATAGTCTTTCCTCAGGAAATAATTTATTTATTAATAATATGGCAGAGAGTGGCTCAGAAAAAGAAAAAAATATAACCTATAGATTATATTTTTAAAATTCCTAGAAGCTAAAGAGAATTAGAAAATGAAACCCAAGGGATCAATAAATCTTCCAGAATGTTGCTGGATTGTGCAGAGGTTGCACTGGCTATCTCTTTGTGAAGGGTACTTCTCATTTACAGTTTACCCATGCACTTTGCAAATGCAAAGCACAGCCCAGAATATCCTCATTTAAATGAAGGACACAATTAATAGTCCATCTGCTGGGCTAAGGAGAGAATAGTGTGATAGCGAAGCTGAGCTAATTCTTTGATGCTGGGTTAGAAGTCTTGGTCCTTAACCTCATTTCAAATAAAGAGATCAGAAGTCTCTACAAATAAAAAGAACAAGAGAGCCCTGGTTATATTAGGGGAAGAAAAGATGAGGAATCTGAATGTTTGAGTCCAGACTCTGCCATTTACTCCTTTTATGACTAAGCTTAAAACCAATCTCAATACCAGCTTTTCCATCTGTAAAATTAGCATAACGTTGCTTTACTGAGATAAGACATGGAGATGCAGCAAAAAAATAAAAAGCCTGTAAAAACAACTATGATTATGATTGATACAGAAATGTCAAGCACATGCTATGCTTTGTGCCTTAGGACAGTCCTATGAAGCAGGCTGGGAGAAAAGCCTTGGAAAAATTTGCTAAATTCTTCCTTCATTTGAGAATGAATGGGCTTGAGAAACTGTTTTTAAGGAAACATGTACAGCAAAGCTGGGGTTATTCCATAAGCTTCAATACGGGAGGGTGGGGGGGAAAGAAAGGATGAGGCATTCTTCAGCCCTTCCAACTTGCTCTGCATCTTGTTTGCTAATTTGTCTTTATTAGAAAATAGAAGATGTCTGCCACTCAGTGCTTCAAACGAGAATGGAAAAGTACAACTGGGTGTCATCAGTGTCAGTCATGTTGGGTGTAAATGAGGCAATCTAGCAGGGAGGAGAAGCAGAGGAAATAACTTGATTATGGATAGTTGTGGGTTAGGGATGGCTGTTTCCCTGATGCTCTACCTTTAAAAGAGGTCCAGGAGAGAGGCTACACCAGCAGAGGGCTGAGGAACAGTGTGCATAATTCTAGTTATTACTTAATGTTATCTTGAGTGGAAAATAAAGGAATATTGTTACAAAACTCTTCATAGTACTATCTGTTTCTGGGGGTGCTGAAACTCTTGTTCCTGATGCATAGATGCATCACTTTGGGACTTGTTAAAAAAGAGTGGTTTTCCCTAACATTTGTCAGAAATTCCCCTAAAACATTATTTCTTGCATATTGCAAGTGACATCTTTGATTGCTCATGCTCCTCTCTCTTTTCCTTAACTTTTATTCACAAATTGCTACTTGTCTGCATTCCCCTTTTCTATCAGCATGGCCACAGCCATGAACTCTGATGGCTACCAGTGTTGGTTATTGTTTGCATTCTCTTTCTCGATCTCTCTCTCCTACCTCTCCATTCGATTCCATCCTATAAATCATAGCCTAATATTCCTGAAGCACGTCTAAGAACATTTCATAGCTCCCCAGTACTTACCAAACTGGATACACACTCTTCAATCCTCATTCACTGCCTTCTCTAGTTTAATCCCAACGTTTTTTTTTTCTTTGAGACGGAGTCTCACTCTGTCGCCCAGGCTGGAGTGCAGCAGCGCAATCTCGGCTCACTGCAAGCTCCACCTCCCGGGTTCACGCCATTCTCCCGCTTCAGCCTGCCGAGTAGCTGGGACTACAGGCGCCCGCCACCATGCCCGGCTAATTTTTTGTATTTTTAGTAGAGACGGGGTTTCACCGTGTTAGCCAGGATGGTCTCGATCTCATGACCTCGTGATCTGCCCGCCTCGGCCTCCTAAAATGCTCGGAAGTTTTAATTCCCCACTGCTCTCACGCATTTGCCAGTCTTGCTGAAATACTCGCACTGGCCAAACATACGTTGTGTTCCTCCACTCAGGCCTTGATCTTCCCATTAAGATCTCTACCAGTAATGTTTCTCATCTTTCTCCTAACAGGAGCAGGTCAGGTGCCAGATCTTTTTGAATGTGCAGTTCATAAAGAGAGGAAGGAACTTGGGTTGTCTGAATATCTGCTTCCAGGGCAAAGTGAGGAAGGGAGGAAGAAACCTTGACTGCAGAGAAGGAAACCAGGCAGCTCTGGCACATTACCGTCACAACAGTGTCTATTCTACTTATGAGAGTATTGAACCTGATGCCAATACTTCATCCCATTGTATCTCCCACTAGTTGCTTGTATCTATTCTGATGCCTTTCATCTACAATGGGCTAATTCATGGTTCTCTCTCCTTTTCTTTTTTTTTTTTTTTTGAGACAGACTCTTGCTCTGTCATTCAGACCGGAGGGCAGTGGCTTGATCGCAGCTCACTGCAACCTCTGCCTTCCGGGTTCAAGCGATTCTCCTGCCTCAGCCTCCTGAGTAGCTGGGACTACAGACATGCGCCTCCATGCCCGGCTAATTTTTTTGTATTTTTAGTAGAGATGGGGTTTCACTGTGTTGGCCAGGCTGGTCTTGAACTCCTGACCTCAGGTGATCGACTTGCCTCGGCCTCCCAAAGTGCTGGGATTACAGATGTGAGGAACTGCCCCCAGCCTCTCACTTCTTTTCTTATCTATTTATCTATCTATCTATTTATTTATTTATTTATTTATTTATTTATTTAGAGACAGACTCTTGCTCTGTCACCCAGGCTAGAGTGCAGTGTGTGATCATGGCTCATTGCAGCCTCAACCTCCCTGGGCTCAAGCGATCCTCCCACCTCAGCCTTCAAAGTAGCTGGGACTACAGGCATGCACCACTGTACCTTGCTAATTTCTTGTTTATTTTTTGTAGAAACCAAGTCTCACTGTGTTGCCCTGGTTGGTCTGGAACTCTTGAACTGAAGTGATGCACCCACCTCTGCCTCCCAAAGTGCCAGGATTACCAGCATGTGCCACTGCCCGGCCTGTAACTTTACTTTAAAAATAGGCTTCTTTGGTGTACAGTTCTATGAATTTTAACATATATATAGACAGATGCATATAATCACACCACAATCCGAATATAAAGAAGTTTCATCACCCCTCAAATGCCTTCATGGTATCCCTATAACATCACACCCTCACTTTATCCATAACCTCTGGGAAGCTAATTTATTTTCTGTAACTATAGTTTAAAAAAAATTAAATATTTTAAATAATTTATTTTATTTTAAGTTACAGGATACATGTGCAGGATGTGCAGGCATCTTACACAGGTAAACGTGTGCCATGGTGGTTTGCTGCACCTATCAACCAGTCACCTAGGTATTAAGCCCAGCATGCATTAGCTATTTATCCTGATGCTCTCTCTCCCCTGCCGCCCCCTCCACAGACCCCAGTGAGTGTTGTTCCCCTCCCTGTGTCCATGTGTTCTCACTGTATTTTCTGTAACTATAGTTTTATCCCTTAAAAATATTTAATACAATTTGAGAATATCACATAAATGGAATCAGATAAATACATAGATAGACTAAATAGAATGTTACCTTTTGAGTATGGCTTTCTTTACTAAGCATAAGGCTTTTGACAAAATAGACATTTTATTTATTTATTTAGAGATGAGTCTTGCTCTGTCCCCCAGGCTGGAGTGCAGTGGTGCCATCTCGGCTCACTGCATCCTCCATCTCCCAGGTTCAAGCATTTCTTGTACCTCAGCCTCCCAAGTAGCTGGAGTTACAGGTGAGTGCTATCATGCCTAGCTAATTTTTGTATTTTTAGTAGAGACGGGGTTTTGCCATGTTGGCCAGGCTGGTCTTGAATTCCTGGCTTCGAGTGATCCAACTGCCTCAGCCTCCCAAACTGCTGGGATTACAGGCATGAGTCACCGCGCCTGGTAACATTTTTTATTTTAATGAATTCCAATTTATCAAGTTTTTTCTTTCATGGATCATGTTTTTGGTGTCATGTCTAAGAATTCGTTGTCTAACTACAGTTTATGAAGATTTTCTCGTATGTTTTTTTCTAAAAAGTTTTATAGTTTTATATTTTACATTTTGAAGGTAAGATGTGAGGTTTAGGTCAACATTTTATTTTTTACTGCACTTTTATCAGTGATTAGCACTGAAAAGTAGAAATGACTCAAAAGTCCGCCAGCAGGTAACTAGCATTGCAGTATATCCATTCAACTGAATACCACTCAGTAATAAAAAGAATAAACTATTGATACAAGCAGCAGAATAGATGAATCTCAGAATAATTGTACTGAGTGAAAGAACCAGATACAAATGAATATATGCAGTATGATTCCATCCTGTTAAATTCTAGAAACAACAAACAAATCCATAGTAACAGAACATAGATTAGTGGTTGCCTGGGGCTAGATAGGGCAGAAGTGAGAATCAACAAGGGGAACAAGGAAATTTTTGGGGTTGATGGCCGGGTTCACTATCTTAATGGTGGTGATCAATTCTTAGGTATATAAATATGTCAATACCTATCAAATTGTATACAGGTATGTGGCGCTTATTATATGGCAATTATATCTCAATAAAGCTGTTATAATGTTTTTATTATAACTGCTCATATAGTTATATATGAGCAGTATTTCACCACAGCTCATCTTAAAGATATTTTATAATTTATCCTCTATTTTTACAGCAAAATGGTCACATTTCTGTCAGTTGATAATAATTTTTTTTTGTTTGTTTGCTTTGTTTTGTAGAGTTGGGGTTTTGCCATGTTGGCCAGGCTGGTCTCAAACTCCCGGCTTCAAGTGATCCACCTGGCTTAGCCTCTCAAAATGCTGGGATTACAGATGTGAGCCACCATGCCTGGGAGATAATAAATTCTTGAAAGATTGCCAATATTTTACCAACTTACACATTAAATTAATCTTCCCATTTTCTTTGTCCAATTAAGTTTTAGAGCAAAATAATGAAAATATTTATAGACCCAAATTGTAAACACATTTCAGTTTTGAAGAACAATATAAAGTAAATATAATATGGAATTACAATTAGAACACAAAGTTTGCACTGATACTTTTAAAACTTCTGTGGGGAAATAAGTTTTTCAAGTTAAGAACACAATGTATTAAATTAGAAGGTATTTCCCTTCACTAATGAAAATTTTTGTTTTTAATTATCTGTTGTTTTCTTTCAAATTTTGGGTTTAATGGTGACCAATCAATATTGCTTAAAGTTACAACATAGACAAACAATTCAAATATCTTAGCAAATTGTAGTTCTGGTTATTCTCATATCATAATATGTAATTTAGAGGGTGATGACTCGAGATTTAAAAAATTAAATAACATGGCCATACAATTTTCTCTAAAATGTTCCCTTCAGATTTTAGGTCAACATTTTATTTGTTTTTTCCTTCTGCATATTGATGTCAATCGTTCCATCACTATTTGCACTATTTGTTGAAAAGATATGCTCCCTCCATTGAATTGCTTTTGCACTTTTGTCAAAAATCTATGGGCCAAATCTATTTGGGTCAATTTCTGGGTTCTCTATTCTGTTCCACTGATCTTTGTCTACACATCTGCTAATATCATGCTCTCTTGATTACTCTAAAGTCTTAAAATATAGGAGAGTGATTTCTCCAAATTTATTCCTTTTTTCAAAATTATTTTAGCTATTCTAGTTACTTTGTCTTTCCATATAAATTTTAGAATTAACTCTTCTATAGCTACAAAAAATCATGCTGGAATTTTTATTGACATTGTATTAAATCTATAGATCAATTTGGGGATAATTGACATCTCTACTATGTTGTGTCTTCAGACCTTTATCATTGTATGTCTCTCCATTTAGTTAGATTTTCTTTAATGTCTTTCATTAGCATTCTGTAGTTTTCAGCATACAGATCTAGAAAATGTTCTGTTAGATGTATACTCATTTCACTTTTGAGGAACCTATTATACATGGTAGCGCTTTTAAAATCAGCTTACAAATATATGTTGCTAAAATATAGAAATACCATGGAAATTTGTGTCTTCACTTAGTTTCTTGTGATTATGTTAAACTCACTTTTAAGTTCTAGGAGTATTTTTGCAGGACTGTTTCATTTTCCCCCAGATTGGCCTTTGAAGTCTTGACCTTTCTTTCAGCCCTTTCTTAAATACAATTCCTTCTCTGAGGCCTTTCTAGTTCCCTTTACCAGATGTGATTTCTTCATCCATTAAATATACAAATCATTTTGTCCCTACATATCACTTGTCTTTTTTTCTCTATATTATGGTGAACTGAATACTTCACTCATTCCTCAGTACAGTATGGGATTATCATAGTGTTAAATACTTTAAATCACAATTCTGTCTTTTCTCACCCTGGAATATTGGGCAAATCCTTAAATCTTTTTGGCGTTCAGTTTTCTTTTCATTTGTAATCAGTGAAAGAATAATTATTTTGTAGATTTATTGTGAGAATAATGCATGTTAGGTGCTCACTAAATATTAGGGTTTTTTTCCCCTTTAGAGTTATACATTCTTGAGAACTTATTGCTACATACTTGCTTGAGTTCTCTGCAGTATCTGGGATGAAGTACAGATATATGTTTAATTGTATCCACAGAACTTAGCACAGGACAAGGAACACTATCTATGTTTAGTAAACTCTGGTCTTACAACTCTTTATTGTATCTATAAGAAATTTTAATATTATGTGATTGTGAGGATCATTAGGAAATTAGCCAACTTGTAGCATTAATATAAGCAAAACATGCAGAGAAACTAAATTATACCAGATTCTCTAGGCAGCTATTAAACTAAATTGAGGTCATTATTAGCTGAGTAAGGGAAATGGTTAGAGGAGGGCAAGAAAATGGTACCCTTTAGTGAGCTACCAGAAGAGCAGATTTTACAGCAACTGAAGAATGGATGATGTTATGGTTTGAATGTGTGCCCTAGAATTCATATGTTGGAAACTTAATTTCCAATGCAACAGTATTGGGAGGTGGGGCTTAATGGAAGTTGTTTAGGTCACAAGGGTTCTGCGCTCATGAACAGATTAATGCTGTTATAAAAAGGGCTTGTGGGAGTGGTGTCCCTCTTTTGTACTCTTGCCCTTCCACCTTCCACCATTTTGATAATACAGGAAGAAGGCCCTCACCAGATGTTGGCACTTTGATCTCAAATTTTCCAGCCTCCAGAAGTGTGAACCAATACATTTCTGATCATGATAAATTAACTAACCTTAGGAATTTTTTTATAGCAGCACAAAATGGACTAAGACAAATGAGGGTATGAGGAGGACTACCAGTTTAAAAGAGATTACTTTGGGATTTCAGGTAGCAAGGCAAGCAGGGGAGCATTATGCTCTTTGTATTAGAGAAGAGGAAGAGTAGTATCTTCACCATCACTGGTGACCGGGAAGTTTACTGGCAGGGTTAGAATTCTTGTTGCTATCACAGTGCCACTAGGCTATCTGACTGAGTCTAGAAGCATCTGTTTGTGCTCTACATAACAAATAGAAACGACTTTAGCTTTCAGAAACTTGAAGTTAACTGGGATCTTAGTCAGTTGGGGCTGCTATAACAAAAATGCCATGGACTAGGTGGCTTAAACAGCAAACTTTTATTTCTTAACAGTTCCACAGGCTGGGAAGTCCAAGATTAAGGAGCTAGCAGATCTAGTGTCTGGTGACAGCCCACTCCTTAGCTTGTAGACAGCTGCCTTCTCTCTACATCCTTATATGACTGAGAGCTCTTTTCTTTTAAGGACACTAAACACATTCATAAGGGCTTTACTCTCATGACCTAATCACCTCCCAGAGGCCTTACCTCCAAATACCATCATATGGGGGATCACATTTCAACATACAGATTTTGGGGGAACACAAACATTCAGTTCATAGCACTAAGAAAGCACAATCATTTGCAGAAATTGCTGACATCTAAATATTAGCTGGGTCAGTCTGTGGACCAAGAAAGAGAAGGAAAATATCTGTGGGATCTTAGCATTAGAGACTATGATGCATCTGTTAATGTGTGTGTGTGTCATTTAGAGCATATAAATGAAGCTTGTTCTCATGTGGCAGTCTAAGAGCAGGTGGTGTTCCTGAGGAAGTCCAGCAGGGTGCACTAAGAGGCTAGGGGAAGAGAACACACTGGGAAATTGTGCAACCTCATAGCATAATATTAAGTTTATCATGACCTTCAATGCAGAATTACCTAGGTGAGGGTGGAAGGGTATTGCAACAGAAAAAGATAAAAGGTAGCAGTCAAACATCACAAAGTATTTCTGGAATACTATTTAAAAATACCACTTAAGCATTTAATCTTTGTATCTAGATTAAAAAGTTGTCCTGCAAATATTCACATGCTTTGCCACTAAAACAAGCTATAGAAATTTTATTTAATAATTTTATTCTTTACAATATGAGCCTGGTGCATACTAGGTAAGATGTTTTTCATAGCTCTTGGAAATAGTTATGCCTTTATCATGTGTATGAAAGAAGATAGGGATAGTAGATGCTATGGTTTGAATGTTCCCTCCAAAGCTTGTTAAATTTAATTGTCATTGTGATAGAATTAAGAGAGGCAACTGTTAACAGGTGGTTAGGTCACAAGTCTCTGTCCTCCTCATAAATTGATTAATGTAATAATCACAGGAGCACATTATTATTGTGGGAATGGGTTACTTATTGTGACAGTAGACTTGTGAGGCAACTGTTAATAGCTGATTAGGTCAAAGGTTTCTGTGCTCCTCATAAATTTATTAATGTCATAATCACAGGAGCACATTATTATTGAGAGTAGACTTGTTATAAAACTGAGGTTTCACCCCTCTTGCTGTCTCTCTCATGTTCTCTGGCTCTTCTGCCTTCTGCCATGGGATGACACAGCAGGAAGGCCCTCATCAGATGCAGGCACCTCAACTTAGGCTTCTCAGCCACCAGAACTGTAAGAAATAAATATCTGTTCTTTGTAAATTGCCCAGTTTCATGTACCATGCTATACCAGCAGAAAATGGACTAAGACACAAAATTGGTACCATGAAGTGGGGCCATTGCTATTAAAAATGTTGAAGTGACTTTGAAAGTAAGTAATGGATAGATGCTAGAAGAATTTTGAGGAGCAGGCTAGAAAAAGCCTAGATTGCTATAAAAAGAGCAGTAAGAGTGATTCTGGTGAGAGTTGAGAATAAATGTAAAGAAACCTGGAACTTCTTAGATATTACTTAATTGATCATGATTAGAATGTTGGTAGAAACATGAATGGTAAAGGCCATTCTGATGAGCTCTCAATGGAAATGAGGAACAAAATATTGTAAACTGACATAAAAGTTATTTTTGTGACACAGTTGTAAGGAACTTAGTAGAATTGTGTCCATGTCCTAGGACTCTATGGAAGACAAATTTAAGAGTACTGAATTAGAATGTGTGGCAGAAGAAATTTCTAAGCAAAACATTGAAGGAGCTGCATGGCTACTTTTAACTGCATACAGTACGATGTGAGAGGAGAGATATTAGAGACAGAATTTATAATAAAAGGGAAGCAGAGCAGAAAAATTTGAAAAATTTGGAGCTTAGCCATTGTATTAGTCAGGGTACTCTGGAGGGACAGAACTAATAGCATAGAGGTATATGTAAAGGGGAGTTTATCAAGGAGTATTGACTCACATGATCACAATGGGAGGTCCCACAATAGGCCATCTGGAATCTAAGGAGCAAGGAAGCCAGTCCAGTCCCAAAGCTGATAAATTTGGAGTCTGATGTTTGAGGGCAGAAGCATGGGAGAAAGATGTAGGCTGTGAGGCTAAGCCAGTTTAGTCTTTTAACATTCTTCTGCCTGCTTTTATTCTGGCTGGGTTGGCAGCTGAATAGATTGTATCCACCCGGATTGAGGGTGGGCCTGCCTTTCCCATTCCACTGACTCAAATGTAAATCTTTTTTGGCAACACCATCACAGACACACCCAGGAAGGCCAAATCCTTCAATCCAACCAAGTTGACGCTCAGTATTAACTATCACAGCCATGTAAACAGTGAAAAGGATTTTTACATTTGCTTTAGAAGAGCAAACCAAGGGTCTAGCCAAGCAACTATTTGCTAAATTGGTATTGATAGAGGAGAGCCAGGGGCTAGTTTTCAAGACAGTGGGAGAATGACCCAGAAGGCATTTCAGAGATCCTCCAGGCAAGCTGTGACCTTGAGGGCAAAGTTTCCAGAGAGGCACCCAAGGGAGCTCAGGATTTGCTGCCCAGGGTTATCCCAAACTTTGGTGTCTAAATTCTGGGGCAGCACACCTTAGCTGCCCCATTTTTTTTTTGGCTCAAGTGGGCCCAGTACAGCTCAATCAACCACTCTGGAAGTTACAAGACATAAACCTTGACAATGTCTATGTGGTACTAATTCTGCAGACAGGTGGAATACAAGAGCTGTAACTTTTTCCACTTAGATTTCAAAGGATGTCGTAGACAGCCTGGGCACAGGCAGAAATGTCTCAGGGGTGGAGCCACCACAGCCAGCCACCACCAAGGCAATGCCCAGCAGAACTGTGGGGTTGGGGTCACTGCAGAGTCCCCACTTGGGCAACACTTACTGGGAGCTATGGCAGCTGTCAAGACCCCAGGACTGTAGAGCTACCAGCATGCCAACTCTAGCTGGGGAAAGCCATAGGCATGAGACTTTAATCCATGAGAGCTTCTGGGTAGACTGAGCCTAGCAAAACCTCATGGTGGGGCTGCCTGGGGCCTTGGGGGCCCAACCCCAGCCCAGGGTGCCCAGAATAGGGGACATGGAATCAAATAAGATTATTCTTCAGATTTACAACTTAATGTTTTCCTTGTGGGATTTTGGACTTACTTGTTATAGCTACCCTTTTTTCTTGCCTACTTCACCCTTTTGGAATGAGAATGGTTATCCTATGTCTTGGCTATTTTGGAAGCACGTAACTTGTTAATTTCACAGGCTTACAGCTGGAGAGAAATTTGTTTAAAGATGAATCATGCCTTGAGTATCACTCACATTTGATTCAGATGAGACGCTGGACTTTGGACTTTTGAGTTGGTGCTGAAATGAGTAAGACTTTTGGGGCTATTGGCATAAAATTAATGTATTTTGTATATGAAAAGGACATAAGTTGTGAGGTGCCAGGGATGGAATTCTATGATTTGAATGTTCCCTCTAAAATTTATGTTGAAATGTAATTGCTATTATAGCAGTATTATAAAGCAGGACCATTAATAACTGATTATGCCATGAGGGTTCCACCCTCATGAAAGGATTAATGTCATTATCTCAGGAGTGGGTTAGTTATTGCAAGACTGGGCTTTTTATGTAAGTGAGTTCAGCTCCCTCTTGCTCTCTCTCTCATCCTCTCATTCCTTTCTGCCATGGTATGACATAACAAGAAAGCCTTAGCAGATGGGGGACCCCTGACTTTGGACTTCCAGCCTCTAGAACTCTAAGAAATAAATGTATTTTTTTGATAAATTATATCTAGACATTATTCAGTTATATCAGTGCTTGAGAGGGAGTGAGGTCAATCTGAATTCAGTCTTTTTTCACAGCTTTAGTTCACCAAGAAACGGGAAGAAAAATCGGAGGGGAGCAGTTGACACCACTCATTAAATATGCCATTCTTTTCTCACTGAGGTGAAATGTGAGCTTCATCATATGCCGAATGATTACATATCCCCAAGTCTGTTTTTAGATATGAATTTATTTTGTTGATTTATTTGCCTAGTTCTCTTCCAACACTATGTTATTTTAATGTTTTGATATTTATTTTTATTTAATAAACATTTACTTAAGACTACATGCTGAACATTATTTTTAGTGATTTATAACTTTGAAATCATTTCATCTTCAAATAAACTTATGAAGTGGGTCCCATTGATTGAATCCATTTTACAGATTAGGAAACCGAAGCACTGGAAGGAGTGACATAAATTCTAGACCCCCCAACCTATGTTCAGTAAAAACGCCAGTGCCCTCCTAAGAGTCCCAGGAATTCCAAAGTACTTGTTTTCTCATGGTAACTGATCCAATTTTTTTTCCCCTAGGAGTTATTAACATCAATTGAGTCTCACTACACAGAACTGTTTTGTGCTGTCTGCCTTGTACTTCCCAAGCTAAGAAAAATCACCATTTCTCTTGTTCCTAAAACACTCCTTTTCCCACGAGGTTTTTTTTTTTTACTGAAGGTTTGACAATTGGACAACTGTTATTACATCTCAGGAATTAAAAGTCCTTTAGTTCACTATCAGGGATATGTCACTGGCTAGTATTTCTCATTTCCAGTATCTAGATACCTAATGAATCTATCTATCACCTATCTGTATGTAGTTTTTTTCTCTTCTTCCTCCTCCTTCCCCTCCCCCTCCTCTTCCTCCCCTCCCCTTCTTCCTCCCCCTCCCTTTCCTTTTCCCTCTCTCCCTCAATCCTCCTCCTCCTTCTTCTCCTTCTCCTCCTCCTCCTCTTTCTCCTTCTTTTTCTTCCCTGTTCCCCCACCACGCTCTTTCCCCTTTTATTTTGTATTCCCTTGCCTCAAAATCATATACATAAAAGATGAGCTTTTATATCCAAACTTGCTAAAAGAATGAAATGGGCATGTCCTCTGGATTGAATTTATTCCAACTCACTTAGGGACAGAAACAGCTGCAGGAAATGGTAGACTTAAATAGTAATTTACCCCTTCCTTCTCATCATCATTAAAATATTGCTTGTGAATTTATAGTTGTGTTTATAGTCCCAGCTATTCAGGCAGCTTAGGTGAGAGGACTGCTTGAGGCTAAGAGTTTGAAGCTGCAGTTAATAGCCTGTACCTGTTAATAGCCACTGCTCTATAGCCCTGAGCAACATAGGGAGACCCTGTCTAATAATATTAATATTTGTGTTTAGTAAACATAAACTCATAGACTGTTAGAACTGGCAGTCTAAGTCTTCTTTTATAGACCAGTGATTCTGAAACTTGGTTGTGCATTAGAATCTCCTGGGACCTTTACAAAATACTGATGTCTGGGAACAGTGCTTGCTATTCTGATTAAATTAGTTTGGAGTGTTGTCTGGCCATCAGGAATTTTTGTGAAGCTCCAAGGTGATTCTAAGGTACAGTCAAGTTGAGAATGACTGTTATTGATCCAGAGAAAGAAATCTACACAAGATCAACACAATTGGGAACAGAGCTAGAGTTAAATTCAGCATGGTATTTAAGTCCAAGTTTTATCATTTACTGTTATCTTGGGTAAGTTTCTTTCTTTTTTTCTTTCTTTTTTTTTTTCTGGAGATGGAGTCTTGCTCTATCACCCAGCCTGGAGTGCAGTGGCGCGATCTCAGCTCACTACAACCTCCGCCTCCCGGGTTCAAGCAATTCTCCTGCCTCAGCCTCCAGAGTAGCTGGGATTACAGGCACCTGCCAACATGCCAGGCCAATTTTTGTACTTTTGATAGAGATGGGGTTTCACCATGTTGGTCAGGTTGGTCTCTAACTCCTGACCTCAGGTGATCTGCCTGCCTCAGCCTCCCAAAGTGCTGGGATTACAGGCGTGAGCCACTGCGCCCGGCTACCTTGGGTAAGTTTCTTTATGGTTCTCCGAGTCACTCTGCACACCACTTGTACTCTGTCTGGGTTTGAAGTTGGACAGGGTGAGAGCTGGCATGGTAGAGAACAAGGACATATGTGCATGCACACGGCAGTGCTACTGCTTTTTTAGGAGTCACTCCTGGCATATTTACAATAATTATTTACTTTCAATTAAAATAATAAAAACAAGGGCTCTTTTAGCCAGGTCGATAAAGGAAAGAGAAGGTTAAGGAAAGGATAATAGAGAACAGCTGTTTTCAATGTATTGCAAAGCCCCTTGTATTGAATTACCCTGTGTAATGAATTACCACAAACTTAGCGGCATAAAAGAATACCCATATTAGCTCACAGTTTTGTAGGTCAGAAGTCTGGCATGGCGTGGCTGGGTTCTCTGCTCAGGGTTTCATGAGGCTGAAACCCAGATGTTGGCCACATGAGGTTCTTTTCAAAAGGCTCTGAGGAAAAATCCTCTTCCAAGCTCATTCTTATCATTGGCAAAAATTCATTCCTTTTGGCTCTAAAACTGAGATCCGTTTCCTGGCTGGCTGGGAGCTGGGAGCTTCTCTGAACTCCTACTGATCACTTGCATTCCTTGCTAAGCTATCCCCTCCATCTTCAAGCCAGGGATGTGTGTCGATCAAATCTTTGTTATGCTCTGAATCTTTGACTTCCTCCTCTGCCATTTGCTAGAGATTTGTTTTTAAAGAGCTCATGTGACTAGGTCATGTCCATCAGATAATCTCCTTATGTTAAGGTTGACTGATTTGGAATCTTGACTCTCTTTGCAAAACTCTAGGTACAGCAGTTCCTAGATTAGCGTTGGACTGAATAACTCAGAGAAGGTATATGTACACAAGGCACCAGGAATCTTGGGGCCATCTTAAAATTCTGCCTACCACATTCTATTCAAGATTCATACATGGTTTAGAAGCTTCTTATTTCCTATACCATCCTCAATTCTGAGAGTAGTGTTTTTTGTTGTTGTTGTTGTTTTTGTTTTGTTTTGTTTTGTTTTTGTATTTTTAGTAGAGACGGGGTTTCGCCATGTTGGTCAGGCTAGTCTGGAACTCCTGACCTCCTGATCTGCCCGCCTAGGCCTCCCAAAGTGCTGGGATTACAGGCGTGAGCCACCGCGCCCAGCCTGAGAGTAGTATTGAAGTATTATCGAAAGGCTTTCGTGATACACTGGCTAAAGAGCAAATTTGTTTAATAAAATAAACCAATCAAACAGCCAATCAACTTAATCCCTGAAATATAGAAAGTAATCAACCTTCATTCCCCACAAGTGTTAAAGTGAGGAACTATTTTCTCTTCACCAAAAATTTTTTCATGAGCAAGAGTAGGAAGAACATTCTGGGGCAGAAACAGTACAAAAACGGGCATACAGAGTGAAAATTTGCCTTGCTTTCCAGAAACTGGAAGTAAAGAGCTTAAGCTATGGAGTAGCTTGGTCAGGTTTATGCTTTAGAAATATCAGCTTCTCATCAGAGGACAGATGGGGGATGGTGGTGGTGGTGAAGCTGCTACATTTTCTGGGATACTCAGGGTTCATTGCCTTGCGCCAGGAAAATTTAGGACATAGACACACACATGAGGAGTTTAGGAGCGGAGGTTAATAAGCAAAAGAAAGAGAAAGAAAAATAGCTCTCTCTCTAGTGAGAGGGAGGGGACTTCCAAGAGGAAAAGGCGAGACAGCAGTGGATGTGCTGGATTTTATAGTCAGGTATAAGGAGGCGGTGTCTGATTTACATAGAGCTCACAGATTGGTTCGATCAGGTACGATGTTTACATATCAAATATCGTATAATTATTAAAATAGTTCTTATCCTTAGATACATATTGGAAACACCCAAAGAGCTTTATAATCTACTCATGCCTGGGTGCCATCTCAGAAATTCATACTTAATTGGCGTGAGGGCCAATGAAAAGATCTCCAGATGCTTCATTTATGCAACCAAGGTAGACCCCCTAGACGTTGTGGGTATGGAGAAGTTCAGGAGTCAACAGAGATCTCCAGAAAGTCTAGTATTTCCTATACCCCTTAGATTTCTTAGATTTCACCAAATATTCGTGTTTTGGATCTAACTAAGTGTAAAAACTAGTAATGAAAAATGAAAATCTCTGTGTGTAGAGATATTGGCAAAGTTATACTAAGAAACAGTATAGTAAAAGATCGTAAACCATAATTCCTCTGCGACAAAGAAATTATGGCTAATTTTTACTATTTGTAAGGCACTTTAAGGGCAATATCTATTTTATCTCATTTTACCTTTACAGTAAAGCTCTGAGGGTGATATTATTAATCCTTATTTTACAAATGATGAAACAGGCACAACTATTAAAATGCAGAGTCATGATTTAAGCCTTGACTGTCAGTCTGTTGAATTTCAAAGCTGATGCTCTTAGCCAAACAGTTGTACTTACTGATAACTTTGAAAAATATAATGCAGCTTCAACAAGTTAAGACATTTGTTTTGTCTCACCTATTAAAGAACAGAAAATATACACAACATATACACTTGTGCATTTAACTTAAGATTTCCATATACACACATGAAAGGATCCAGTAACAGGAAGACCTATGTACCATATTTATTAATATGGCAAGTTAAATGACATCTCTGGAAAGCTAAGTTTAACATAGCTAACCTATGGAATAAGGATTATAAAGGGGATTAGTGTCATGGAGTAGAAATGAACCAGAGGTTAGGAAACTTGAGTCAGTGACCTCTCCCAACCTGCCTCTCCTAACCTAGAAGAGTTCCAGGACCCTGAGTTAGCTACTGTCCTTCTTTGCTTCTGGGTGTCCAAAGTTGTACAATGTAGCATAAGCATTGAATTATCTTTTAGAGCCTTTCTATTTAAAAAAGGCAATTTTTTAAATGATTTGAAGCTATTGTGTATCTGTTTTCTTTTCTTCGGCACTTATTCATTTATCTGTTTATTAGTCTTCAATTATTTGTTTTACTGTTGAAATTCAATTTTATATCAGAGAAATAATTTAATAATGGTAAAATAGATGATTATTATGATAATAGCATAGGTTTATCAAACACTAAATTCTAGACACATTTATGAATTATGTATGTTAACTCATTTGATCCTCATGACAGTCCAAAGAAATAGGAACTACTATTATTACCCCCATTTTAGAACTGATGAAGCAAAGAAGTCACAGTACTGATGGTAGGCAGCCTTCCTGAGGTTGCAAAGCCAGCATATGGCAGAAAAATGAGGTAGTTCAGTCTAGAATATTTTCTTTAAACTGTTTTACACTCTACCTTCCAATCTTTTTGGTGCTATAAATGGGAGATTTACATGCTTATTTAATGGAGTTTATTTAATGACACATTACAATTTGAGGAACCCCCAAATGATAAAACTGTTTTCTACATTTCAATGGTATTTGACTTAACAAAATTCTTTCTCTCTACCACCCTCCCTGACACATACTGACACACATATATGCACATACTATCTCTTGAAACTCATTCTTTATTTTATATATGGCCCACGTGACAGATAATCTCTGGGATATTCCTCTCTGAGAACAATATAAATATCATATTTAGAAAAGATGAGAGCATCTGTTTTTCTGTTCAGGACATGATATCTTCTCACTTTTCTCTGCCTTCTGGGAATTTAATTAAAACAATAAAATAGAGCTACAAGAGTTTGTCACCTAATGATAGGAAAAGGCAACAGCACATAGTTAATCCCTTCTATGCAAAATGTTGCTTTATATGCACATTCATCCAAAAATTAATGATGCCAGTCATATCAATAAGGGGCAACGAGCTGACTGCACAGTCTGAGGGATTGGCTGATTGTACAGCAGTGTTTCAAGTCTCAGCTGTAAAGATCTAGAAAATACACAGTGGCACAGGAAGTTGCCTTTGCTGTGGCGGTTAGTTACCATGGTTTCTGGGTCTAAAGGTAGAAATGTTGCAGCAGAGAGGCTTCTGAGTAGAAACCCTTAATCCTAAGGCAAAATATGGAATTGGAGCAATAGTCTAGATAATTCTCACAATGTGGAGCAAAAGTACATATTTTTTTCTTTTTCTTCCAGGGATGATCTGTCTGGATGGTAACTTTAAATCATTTCCCATTGTCAGCATAACATACTGCCTGCCCCTCCTGGAACATGTGGCTTAGCGAGATAGACAGCACTGTGCTTTATTTATTTATTTAAAATTATACTTAAGTTCTGAGATATATGTGCAGAACATGCAGATTTGCTACATAGGTGTACATGTGCCATGGTGGTTTGCTGCACTCATCAATCCATCATCTACATTAGGTATTTCTCCTAATGCTATCCCTCCCCCTTCCCCCCACCACTGACAGGCCCCAGTGTGTGATGTTCCCATCTCTGTGCCCATATGTTTTCATTGTTCAACTCCCACTTATGAGTGAGAACATGCGGTGTTTGGTTTTCTGTTCCTGTGTTAGTTTGCTGAGAATGATGGTTTCCAGCTTCATCCATGTCCCTGCAAAGGACATGAACTCATTCTTTTTTTATGGCTGCATAGCATTCCATGGTGTATATGTGCCACATTTTCTTTAGTCTATCATTGATGGGGATTTTGGTTGGTTCCAAGTCTTTGCTATTGTGAACAGTGCTGCAATAAACATACGTGTGCATGTACCTTTATAGTAGAGTGATTTATAATCCTTTGGGTATATATACCCCATAATGGGACTGGTAGGTCACATGGTATTTCTAGTTCTAGATCCTTGAGGAATCACCACACTGTCTTCTACAATGATTGACTAATTTACACTCCCATCAACAGTGTAAAAGTGTTCCTATTTCTCCACATCCTCTCCAGCATGTGTTGTTTCCTGACTTTTAATGATCGCCATTCTAACTGGCGTGAGATGGTATCTCACTGGGATTTTGATTTGCATTTCTCTAATGCCCCGAGATGATGAGCTTTTTTCATCTTTGTTGGCTGCATAAATGTCTTCTTGTGAAAAGTGTCTGTTCATATCCTTCACCCACTTTTTGATGGGGTTGTTAGTTTTTTTCTTGTAAATTTGTGTGAGTTCCTTGTAGATTCTGGATATTAGACCTTTGTGAGATGGATAGATTGCAAAAATTTTCTCCCATTCTGTAGGTTGCCTGTTCACTCTGATTATAGTTTCTTTTGCTGTGCAGAAGCTTTTTAGTTTAATTAGACCCGACTTGTCAATTTTGGCTTTCCTTGCCATTGCTTTTGGTGCTTTAGTCATGAAGTCTTTCCCCATGCCTATGTCCTAAATGGTTTTGCCTAGGTTTCCTTCTAGGGTTTTATGGTTTTAGGTCTTCATTTAAATCTTTAATCCATCCTGAGTTAATTTTGTATAAGGTATAAGGAAGGGGTCCAGTTTCTGTTTTCTGCATATGGATAGTCAGTTTTCCCAACACCATTTATTAAATAGGGAATCCTTTCCCCATTGCTTGTTTTTGTCAGGGTTGTCAAAGATCAGATGGTTGTAGATGTGTAGTGTTATTTCTGAGGGCTCTGTTCTGTTCCATTGATCTATATCTCTGTTTTGGTACCAGTACCAAGCTGTTTTGGTTACTGTAGCCTTGTATTATAGTTTGAAGTCAGGTAGTATGATGCCTCCAGCTTTGTTCTTTTCGCTCAGGATCGTCTTGGCTATACAGGCTCTGTTCTGGTTCCCTATGAAATTTAAAGTAGTTTTTTCTAATTCTATGCAGAAAGTCAATGGTAGTTTGATGGTGATAACATTGAATCTATAAATTACTTGGGGCAGTATGGCCATTTTCACAATATTGATTCTTCCTATTCATGAGCCTGGAATGTTTTTCCATTTGTTTGTGTCTTCTCTTATTTTCTTGAGTAGAGTTTTGCAGTTTTCCTTGAAGAGTTCCTTCACATCCCTTGTAAGTTGTATTCCTAGGTATTTTATTCTCTTTGTAGCAATTGTGAATGGCAGTTCGCTCATGATTTGGCTCTCTGTTTGTCTCTTATTGGTGTATAGGAATGCTTGTGATTTTTGCACATTGATTTTGTATCCGGAGACTTTGCTGAAGTTGCTTATCAGCTTAAGGAGTTTTTGGGCTGAGATGATGGGGTTTTCTAAATATACAATCATGTCATCTGCAAACAGAGATAATTTGACTTCCTCTCTTCCTATTTGAATACCATTTATTTCTTTCTCTTTCCTGACCTGGCCAGAACTTCCAATACTATGTTGAATAGCAGTGGTGTGAGAGGGCATCCTTGTCTTGTGCCAGTTTTCAAAGGGAATGCTTCTAGCTTTTGCCCATTCAGTATGATATTGGCTAGGATTTGTCATAAATAGCTCTTATTATTTTGAGGTATGTTCCATCAATACCTAGTTTATTGAGTGTTTTTAGCATGAAGGGGTGCTTAATTTTATTGAAGGCCTTTCTGTATCTATTGTGGTGATCATGTGGTTTTTGGCATTGGTTCTGTTTATGTAATGGATTATGTTTGTTAATTTGCATATGTTGAACCTGCCTTGCATCCCGGGGATGAAACCGACTTGATCACGGTGGATAAACTTTTTAATGTGCTGCTGGATTTGGTTTGCCAGTATTTTATTGAGGATTTTCGTATCAATGTTCATCAGGGATATTGGCCTGAAATTATCTTTTTTATTTTTTGTTGTGTCTCTGCCAGGTTTTGGTATCAGGATGATGCTGGCCTCATAAAATGAGTTAGGGAGGATTCCCTCTTTTTCTATTGTTTGGAATAGTTGCAGAAGGAATGGTACCAGCTCCTCTTTGTACCTCTAGTAGAATTCGGCTGTGAATTCATCTGGTCCTGAGCTTTTTTTGGTTGGTAGGCTATTAATTAATGCCTCTATTTCAGAACTTATTGTTGGTCTATTCAGGGATTCAACTTCTTCCTGGTTTAGTCTTGGGAGGGTGTATGTGTCCAGGAATTTATCCATTTCTTCTAGATTTTCTAGTTTATCCGTGTAGAGGTGTTTATAGTATTCTCTGATGGTAGTTTGTATTTCTGTGGGATTAGTGGTGATATCCTCTTTATCACATTTTATTGTGTGTATTTGATTCTTTTTTTTTTCTTTATTATTCTGGTTAGCGGTCTATCTACTTTGTTAATCTTTAAAAAAAAAAAAAACCAGCTTCTGGATTCATTGATTTTTTGAAGAGTTTTTCATGTCTCTATCTCCTTCATTTCTGCTCTTATCTTAGTTATTTCTTGTCTTCTGCTAGCTTTTGAATTTGTTTGCTCTTGCTTCTCTAGTTCTTTTAATTGTGAGGTTAGGGGGTCGATTTTAGATCTTTCACACTTTCTACTGTGGGCTTTTAGTGCTATAAATTTCCCTCTAAACACTGCTTTAGCTGTATCCCAGAGATTCTGGTACATTTTGTCTTTGTTCTCATTGGTTTCAAACAACATATTTATTCCTGCCTTAATTTTGTTATTTACCCAGTAGTCATTCAGGAGCAGGTTGTTCAGTTTCCATGTAGTTGTGCCATTTTGAGTGAGTCTCTTAATCCTGAGTTCTAATTTGATTGCACTGTGGTCTGAGAGACCGTTTGTTATGATTGCCATTCTTTTGCATTTGCTGTGGAGTGTTTTACTTCCAATTATGTGGTCAGTTTTAGAATAAGTGCTATGTGGTGTTGAGAAGAATGTATATTCTGTTGATTTGTGGCGAAGAGTTCCGTAGATGTCTATTAGGTTCGCTTGGTCCTGAGCTGTGTTCAAGTCCTGAATATCCTTGTTAATTTTCTGTCTTGTTTATCTAATATTGACAGTGATGTGTTAAAGTCTCTCACCATTATTGTGTGGGAGTTTAAGTCTCTTTGTAGGTCTCTAAGAACTTGCTTTATGAAGCTGGGTGCTCCTATATTGGGTACATAAATATTTAGTATAGTTAGCTCTTCTTGTTGCATTAATACCATTCCCGTTATGTAATGCCCTTCTTTGTCTTTTTATATCTTTGTTGGTTTAAAGTCTGTTTTATCAGAGACTAGGATTGCAACCCCTGATTTTTTTTTGCTTTCCATTTGCTTAGTAAATCTTCCTCCATCCCTTTACTTTGAGCCTATGTGTGTCTTTGCATGTGAAATGCATGTGAATATAGCACACCAATGGGTCTTGAATCTTTATTCAATTTGTCAGTCTGTGTCTTTTAATTGGGGCATTTAGCCTGTTTACATTTAAGGTTAATATTGTTATGTGTGAATTTTATCCTGTCATTATGTTGCTAGCTGGTTATTTTGCCCATTAGTTGATGCACTTTCTTTACAGTGTCAATGGTCTTTACATTTTTGTATGTTTTTGCAGTGGCTGGTACTGGTTTTTCCTTTCCATATTTAGTGCTTTCTTTAGGAGCTCTTTTAAGGCAGACCTGGTGGTGACAAAATCCCTCAGCATTTGCTTGTCTGTGAAGGATTTTATCTCTCCTTCACTTATGAAGCTTAGTTTGGCTGGATGTGAAATTCTGGGTTGAAAATTATTTTTTTTTTTAGAATGTTTTACGTTGGCCCCAACTGTCTTCTGGCTTGTAGGGTTTCTGCAGAGAGATCCACTGTTAGTCTGATGGGCTTCCCTTCGTGGGTAACCTGACCTTTTTCTCTGGCTGCCCTTAACATTTTTTTCTTTATTTCAACCTTGGTGAATCTGATGATTATGTGTCTTGGGGTTCCTCTTCTCAAGTAGTATCTTTGTGGTGTTCTCTGTATTTCCTGAACTTGAATATTGGCCTGTCTTGCTAGGTTGGGAAAGTTCTCCTGGATAATATCCTGAAATGTGTTTTCCAACTTGGTTCCATTCTCCCCATCACTTTTGGGCACACCAATCAAATTTAGGTTTGGTCTCTTCACATAGTTCCATATTTCTTGGAGGCTTTGTTCATTCCTATTCATTCTTTTTTCTCTAATCTTGTCTTCATGCCTTATTTAATTCAGCTGATCTTCAATCTCTGATATCCTTTCTTCCACTGGATCAGTTTGGCTATTGATATTTGTGTATGCTTCATGGAGTTCTCAGGCTGTGTTTTTCAGCTCCATCAGGTCATTTATGTTCTTTTCTAATCCAGCTATTCTAGTTAGGGTTGACAGACACCTCATACAAGAGAGCTCTGGCTGGCATCTGGCAGGTGACCCTCTCAGACGAAGCTTCCAGAGGAAGGACCAAGCAGCAATGTTTGCTGTTCTGTAGCCTCCACTGGTGATACCTAGGCAAACAGGGTCTGGAGTGTACCTCCAGCAAACTACAGCAGACCTGCAGAAGAGAGGCCTGACTGTTAGAAGGAAAACTAACAAACAGGAAGCAATAGCATCAACATCAACATCAACAAAAAGGATGACCAGTCAAAAACCCCATTCGAAGGTCACCAACATCAAAGACCAAAGGTAGAAAAATCCACAAAGATGAGGAAAAACCATTGCAAAAAGGCTGAAAATTCCAAAAACCAGAATGCCTTTTCTCCTCCAAAGGATCACAAACTTCTTGCCAGCAAGGGAACAAAACTGGACGGTGAACGAATTTGATTGATTGTCAGAAGTAGGCTTCAGAAGGTGGGCAATAATGAACTCCTCCAAGCTAAAGGAGCATGTTCTAATCCAATGCAAGGAAGCTAAGAACCTTGATAAAAGGTTATAGCACAGTGTTTTAATGTGAAAACTAACTCGCAGCAATTTTTGAGTATTTTTGTCTTTCTAATGAAATCGATAGGGTTGTACATATTATATGTTTATAACATATTACATAATAAACATATGTACAACACAATGTAAACATATGTGTTTTAGGTATAAGATTGCTGAAACATATAAGGACAAAAATATAACATCGTAGGTAGTGTCCAACTCACCAATATATCACTTTCCCAATTGATGTATAAATTAGTTGTTTAGAAACCCATTGAGTGTTTCCCTACACAAAATAAGTAAACAAGTATGCTTTCTTTTTTTCACTCTCACTTTGTGAAGAGATATTTAGTGTTACATGTGTTTTGAAGTATACTGTGATTTTTCTTCTAGTTCTTGTCATCAGGAGTCTTTTGTTGTTACAAGAGAAGGAATCAGAAGAAACCGGAAACATTAGAGATGGGCGTATGGGAAATTCCGAGTTGCTTAGTACTTTCTCCTGCGTCCTATTCAACTGGGTCCCTGGGCCCTGCTCAGGGCTATGAGCTGTCCCGAATCTCTTTCCAGGGCACCACACTGAGGCGAGCCCCACAATGTCTTCACAAACATTATGTTCTTTAACTTACTTGTGTATTATTCTCCAGATATTCTCTGCGCTTACCAATCAAAAGCAATCTGAAGTAAATAATTAATGTCAATAACAAATCCAAATTCCTTACACAAAAGGATTACACAGATTTTTTTTTAAGTAGATCTTTACCATGTTTACTTTGCAATTATCACAACATTACTTAAAAACTTATAGGCCTATTAAAGGGATATATTTCTTACACTTTTTGCTTTTACCACAAAACATTTTTAAAGCAAATACAAAAAATACCAGAAAACGCAAATAACATTAATGTTATATAATGGGCCAGGTGGGGTAGCTCATGCCTGTAATCTCAGCACACTGGGAGGCCGAGGCAGGGTGAATCGCTTGAGCCCAGGAGTTTGAGACCAGCCTGTGCAACATGATGAAACTCTGTCTCTACAAAACATACAAAAATCAGCTGGCTGGGTGCGGTGGTGCACACCTTTAGTCCCATCTACTTGGAAGGCTAGGTGAGAGGCTTGCTTGAGCCTAGGAGATTGAGGCTACAGTGAGCCAAGATTGCACCACTGCACTTCAGCCTGGGCAATGGAGAGAGACCCTGTCTCCAAAAAAAAATAAATAAAAATAAATAAATAAATAAACAAAAAAATATATATACACAATGAATTATCTTAGGCTGAAACTAAATAATTGATGTTGACTTTAATAGTAGGAAGATGTATTGATGTATTTTTTTATATTTTACTTGTTAGATTGACTCTTAATTTTTGAATGTGAGACACATCAATTGGATCACATATTATTGTTTTTATTATTTTTTCCTGTTGAACTATAACCTTTTTTAATCGTCAATGATCATTTTTATTGAAGAGCCAATCAATTTAATGGTATATATAAAAATAAAACTGAAAGGTGTTTTTTATTTATTAGTGGCAATCAGCTGTCATTAGCTGGAACATATATAGTGATCCGCTAATGAGCTATTATAAGTTAGTATCAGAAGAAATAGAATCTGCAAGTTGTGTCTGTTCTTATTGAGAGTGGAGAAAGGGCTGCTATAAGGAGAGTTCTTTTGAGTTTGGCAATTCTATACCACCATGTTCATATAATAACTCAGCTCTGTTTTCAACATTAAAAAAAACTTTTATTCTAGGTTTGGGGGTACGTGTACAGTTTGTTACATAGGTAAACATGTGTCATGGTGGTTCGTTGTACATATTATTCATCCTCAACGTTTTTCTACTTGACCAATTTAGGAAAGTTTGCTAAAATCTCTAGCAACGCTCTCTCCTTCACTGCCCGGTACTTACAAATGTCTACTAAGCCATTCAAGATTTGCAACCCCTGCTGGGTTACCACACTGACTTAGAATCCCAGCTTCCCTTAACTGCTTCCACTTTTCCTTTTCTTCCCCATAGAATTTTATTGTCATTCTTTTCCTGCTAAAATGTAAACTGCATAAGGCCATTCTTTGTTTTGTTCACTGATCTATTACAACAGAATAGTACCTGTAACATGTAGATGCTCAATGACTATTTGTCAAGTGAATAAAAATAATAGACAAAGTTTATTAACACATACGATGTTCCCCCATTGCTAAAGAGAATTTATATTTACTAAACTGTTTACTTTTCCCCAAACCTAAGAATTTTCTCTTTTCCAGTCTTGTGTTTGAGGTAGTGTGATTCAGAATTAGGAATATGGACTGGAATTTAGAAAAGAAGACTGAAGAAACAAAGGAATTTGAGAGGAGGACAAAGAAAAAGATCCAAAGCTAACTGGATGTGGTAGAGCTTCATGAAAGTTAGCAGGCAGGGAGTTGGAGTAAGGGTTTAGAGAAAGAGAAATTCTGGAGGATTAGAGAACGAGAGAGGCAGTGAGGGATTGTTTTAAGAGGTGTTGCTATGCATTAAGAAATTGACCTCCTTTAAATTACTTCTACTAACTTGAGTTTTTAAAGGGAGTTTATCTGCATTATGCACTATTCCCTTGAGGTCCTCTGCCTCGTATTCAGAGCACACGTACACTTGTCCTTTTCTTGGACCAAACAGATTATTGACACAAATGACAGACAATAGTACTGTATTTAGTTATAAATTATTGAAAGTCAGTACTAACTAATAAGATAGATATTTGAATGACTATCTCAACTGTAAAAAGTTATCAAGGAAACCAGAAAAATTAGAAAAATACCTACAGATTTTAAAAACATATATAACTCCAAGAATATAATCTTTGCTGAATATGATAGATGGCCTTTAACTTTACCAGAGGGGATTTTCAAAGAGCAGAGGGTTACTATGCAGATGCCTTGCCAGTCAGAGAGAACTCTCTGCATTTCTCCAGAGGGATCACAGAAGACCACCCATTCTCCAGAGACCTAACTTTATTCTGTTCTTAAAGTAGGCTTTTTAAATTGAGTTTAGATCCCAGGGCACTCTAAGCTCTCTCTAACTCCTGTGAAGACCAAATCCTAAACCTTATAACAGGGCCAATTGGAACACATACGCATTCTGGGAAAATTAATAATTCATTTACTGAAACTCTTCTCTATTATACATGGCTCCAAAAGTTCCCTAATCTTAATTTTCTTAAGTTAAATTCAGGCATATTTGGTAGAATAGCATTCCAAGTAAAATGGAGGATGGTAGAACTAGATCCATTATAATGAGATATTATAACCTTAAGAATTATCCCTAATAAAGGTTGATGGCATGCCTTTCTGTGTGGCATTAATGGTGGCATCACTGGCAGAAGACTTGCCATCACAGAAATTGTTGCTAACCTCATTGCCTCTTCTGTCCATCTGTTCTTTTGGCTCCTTCACCTTCCAATTCCCTGTTTGCATTTGGCTGTCTCTGATAAGGTTTCAATTTGCTGTACCTCACATTTTCTTTTGGGCAATCTTGCTAATACCCAAGCATCATGCATATATTGTTATTTATGTCCCTGGTAGTAGATGTATTGTCTCAAGATAATTGCTGATTTAAAAATCATAAACAGCACACATTGAACATACACTCATGATCCTTTTTATTCATGCAAATTTAATAGCATCCCAATAGAAAACCTTACACTGAATGGAAACTATGATACCTCTTTCTGCCTTCTTGTCTTTTGATTTTCATATCAAATGTATACTTTCATTTTCACACTTATATTTACTTTCACACACAACAAGAATAAACCAACAACCTTAACAAGGTATTATAAATATGAAAAAAGTATCAAATGCAGGCAAAAATACTCTTTTAATCCATGTACCATATGACCCTAGCTACTGGGAATAACAGAATTCAGAGATGAAAAGGTCTTGCGGAATTGTCTGATCCAGCTATTTATTTAGTGATAGAATTCCCTCTACTTAGAACACTATTTCTGATGAATGACTACCTGGTCTCTGCATGAATACTTTTAACATATTATTCACTCCTAAGCAAGCTCATTCTGCCTCTAAAGAGCACTGTTTGAAAAATCTTTGTTAACATAATCCTAAGTCATTTTGTTATAATTTCTTTTTCTTTTTCTTTTATTTTTATTTATTTTTATTATTTTTTTATTTTTTATTTATTTATTATTATTATACTTTAAGTTTTAGGGTACATGTGCACAATGTGCAGGCTAGTTACATATGTATACATGTGCCATGCTGGTGCGCTGCACCCACTAACTCGTCGTCTAGCATTAGGTATATCTCCCAATGCTATCCCTCCCCCCTCCCCCCACCCCACAACAGTCCCCAGAGTGTGATGTTCCCCTTCCTGTGTCCAAGTGTTCTCATTGTTCAATTCCCACCTATGAGTGAGAATATGCGGTGTTTGGTTTTTTGTTCTTGTGATAGTTTACTGAGAATGATGATTTCCGATTTCATCCATGTCCCTACAAAGGACATGAACTCATCAATTTTTATGGCTGCATAGTATTCCATGGTGTATATGTGCCACATTTTCTTAATCCAGTCTATCATTGTTGGACATTTGGGTTGGTTCCAAGTCTTTGCTATTGTGAATAATGCCACAATAAACATACATATGCATATGTCTTTATAGCAGCATGATTTATAGTCCTTTGTGTGTATACCCAGTAATGGGATGGCTGGGTCAAATGGTATTTCTAGTTCTAGATCCTTGAGGAATCGCCACACTGACTTCCACAATGGTTGAACTAGTTTACAGTCCCACCAACAGTGTAAAAGTGTTCCTATTTCTCCACATCGTCTCCAGCACCTGTCGTTTCCTGACTTTTTAATGATTGCCATTCTAACTGGTGTGAGATGGTATCTCATTGTGGTTTTGATTTGCATTTCTCTGATGGCCAGTGATGGTGAACATTTTTTCATGTGTTTTTTGGCTGCATAAATGTCTTCTTTTGAGAAGTGTCTGCTCATGTCCTTTGCCCACTTTTTGATGGGGTTGTTTGTTTTTTTCTTGTAAATTTGTTTGAGTTGATTGTAGATTCTGGATATTAGCCTTTGTCAGATGAATAGGTTGCGAAAATTTTCTCCCATTTTGTAGGTTGGCTGTTCACTCTGATGGTTGTTTCTTTTGCTGTGCAGAAGCTCTTTAGTTTAATTAGATCCCATTTTTTGTTATAATTTCTAACAGCTGTTTCTATAAATTCTTCCCATAGAGCTATTTTATAATTTGAATTTTTCTATCACATGACTACCTTTCAAATATTTGGAGACAGCCCACATTTATAGATAAAGCAAAGGAAATACCATAAAATGAAAAGGGAAGGTTGTTTTATTGACAAGGAGGAAGGAAACAAAGGTATTAATTGATAGAACCAAAAGTAAAGAAAGAAATGAGACTTGGCACAAGAATAAAGCAGACGGTTCACTGATTCACTGAAACCAAAGAATGTGTGAAAGTCCCTAAATTCACAGAATGATGCTTGATCTTCATGAGGAAAAGCTGTGTAGAATTCTGAAAAACTAAGTGGGATGTGCAAGGGAAAGCAAAATTAATCAGGTGATCACCAACTAGAGTAGAGTGACCATAGAGAAGGTGAGCTGCTATTCTGGCCATGCAACGTGGAGTTCACTAACAAGAAGGGATATTCTGTGATTGTAATGGATCCCAGTATGTACAGGCAATGACATCATCACTCAAAGAGATCATCAAGAAGTATTTCTTCTTTTTCTTAATGTGTGAAATGGGATGAAAAAGTGTTCTTACATGTAAAACGAAGATAATACACCTGATTAAGACTATGTCATCCTATACCGATAATCACAGTTGTCAAATTGTGATTTGAGTCATGACCGAGATAGGCAGGCAGTAAGACAGGCTATACAACTCTATAGTGGTATAGTGTGTGACTGTTTTCTCTATGAGATCTCTTCTCAAGAACATCTTCTCGGTTTCTCTGAATTTGGCAGTCAGTAGCCTTACACAACTTGAGTTTTCTCAACTCCTAGTAAGTGGCTAAGGACTGGAGGTTACTGAAGACTTCTAATATAAAGAGAGTCAGAGATTTCTGGAAGAGATGAGATTACTTATGTTCAGCTGCACTTAGTAGTGGTTAGTTTATGTATTTGTGGTAGAGTGAATAATAGTCTCTTACAGATATCCTCATCCTAATCCCTGAAATCTGTACATGTTATCTAATGTAGCAAAGAGATATTTTTAGATATGATTAAGTTGAGAATCTTGAGATGGGGAGATTATTCTATATTATCCTGAGAGCCCTAAACGTAATCACAAGTGTCCTTATATGAGGGATGCAAGAGATCAAAGTTAGTAGTAGGAGATATGAGGAGAGAAGCAAGAGACCCAATAGTGTGGTCATAAGATAAGGAATGCAGGCAGCATCTAGAAGTGGGAAGAAGCAAGAGAAGCAAGAGATGGATTCTTCCCTGGAGCATCCAGAAGAAACTGACTCTTTAGAAACCTTGATGTCAGCCATGTAACATTCATCTTGGATTTCTGACTTCCAGAATTGTAAGAGGATAAATGTGTGTTGTTTTAAGCCATTAAGTTTGTGGTAGTTTATTACAGCAGAAATAAGAAACTAATACAATATTATGTATATTTTCTATTAATTTAACATCTTCCTATCAATCCAGTATAAAAACATTTTTCTTTTTTTTTAAATATACTTTAAGTTTTGGGATACATGTGCAGGACATGCAGGTTTGTTACATAGATATACATGTGCCATGGTGGTTTGCTGCACCCATCAACCAATCATCTAGGTCTAAACCCTGCATGCATTAGATATTTGTCCTAATGTTATCCCTCCCCTTGCCCCTCATCCCCCTGACAGGCCCAGGTGTGTGTGATGTTCCCCTCCCAGTGTCTGTGTATTCTCATTGTTCAACTCCCACTTATGAGTGAGAACATGTGGTGTTTGGTTTTCTGTTCCTGTGTTAGTTTGCTGAGAATGATGGTTTCCAGCTTCATCCATGTCCTTGCAAAGGACATGAACTCATTCTTTTTTATGGTTGAATAGTATTCCATAGTGTATATGTGCCACATTTTCTTTATCCAGTCTATCATTGATGGGCATTTGGTTTGGTTTCAAGTCTTTGCTATTGTGAATAGTGCTGCAATAAACATACACGTGCATGTGTCTTCATAGTAGAATGACTTACAATCCTTTGGGCATACACCCAATAATGGGATTACTGGGTCATCTGGTATTTCTGGTTCTAGATCCTTGAGGAATCACCACACTGTCTTCAATAATGGTTGAACTAATTTACACTCCCACAAACAGTGTAAAAGCGTTCCTATTTCTCCACATCGTCTCCAGCATCTGTTGTTTCCTGACTTTTTGATGATCACCATTCTAACTGGTGTGAGATGGTATCTCATTGTGGCTTTGATTTGCATTTCTCTAATAACTAGAGAGATGGACTAGTGATGACGAGCTTTTTTCATGTTTGTTGGCTGCATAAATGCCTTCTTTTGAAAAGTGTTTCAAAAGTTCATATTCTTTGCCCACTTTTTGATGGGGTTGTTAGTTTTCTTTTTCTTTTAAATTTGTTTAAGTTCCTTGTAGATTCTGGATATTAAACTTTTGTGAGATGGATAGATTGCAAAAAGTTTTCTCCCATTCTGTAGGTTGCCTGTTCACTCTGATGATAGTTTCTTTTGCTGTGCAGAAGCTCTTTAGTTTAATTAGATCCGATTTGTCAATTTTGGCTTTTGTTGCAATTGCTTTTGGTGTCTTAGTCATGAAGTCTTTGCCCATGCCTATGTCCTGAATGGTTTTTCCTAGGTTTTCTTTCTGGGTTTTTATGGTTTTAGGTCTTACATTTACATCCTTAAGCCATCTTGAGTTAATATTTGTATAAAGTGTAAAGAAGGGGTTCAGTTTCTGTTTTCTGCATATAGCTAGCCAGTTTTCCCAACACCATTTATTAAATAGGGAATCCTTTCCCCATTGCTTGTTTGTGTCAGTTTTGTGGAAGATCAGGTGGTTGTAGATGTGTGGTTTTATTTCTGAGGCCTCTGTTCTGTTCCATTGGTCTATATATCTGTTTTGATACCAGTACCATGCTGTTTTGGTTACTGTAGACTTGTGGTATAGTTTGAAGTCAGGTAGTGTGATGCCTCCACCTTTGCTCCTTTTGCTTAGGATTGTCTTGGCTATATGGGCTCTTTTTTGGTTCCATATAAATTTAAAGTCGTTTTTTTCTAATGCTATGAAGAAAGTCAGTGGTAGCTTGATGGTGACAACATTGCATCTATAAATTACTTTGGGTGGTATGGCTATTTTCACAGTATTGATTCTTTCTATCCAGCAGCATGGTATTTTTTTTTTCCATTTGTTTTTGTCCTCTCTAATTTCCTTGAGCAGTGGTTTGTAGTTCTCCTTGAAGAGGTCCTTCATGTCTCTTGTAAGTTGTATTCCTAGGTATTTTATTCTTTTTGTAGAAATTGTGAATGGGTGTTCACTCACAATCTGGCTCTCTGTTTGTCTATTATTGGTGTATGGGAATGCTTGTGATTTTTGCACATTGATTTTGTATCTTGAGACTTTGCTGATGTTGCTTATCAGCTTAAAAAGCTTTCAGGCTGAGACGATGAGATTTTCTAGATATACGATGAGTTATATGCAAACAGAGACTATTTGACTTTCTCTCTTCCTATTTGAATACCCTTGTTTCTTTCTCTTGCCTGATTGCCCTGGGCAGAACTTCCAATACTATGTTGAATAGGAGTGGTGAGTTAGGGCATCCTTGTCTTGCGCAGGTTTTCAAAGGGAATGCTTCCAGCTTTTGCTCATGCAGTATGATATTCGCTATGCATTTGTCATAAATAGAAAAGCATTTATTTCTATACAGACATTCCCAGGGTGCTGTGAGAAGAAGGCATCTGGGGGAGTGAACACTAATCTATGCAATGCTACACAAAAATAAATTCTATTGGTTAATGTCTATTAGTTGCAAGGATCAGAAAACAACTCAGATAACAGAAAATAAATTTACTGACAGGATATTAGGAATATCACGTTAGGAATTAGAATTAGAAAAATAAATAAGAACAAGGGAGCTAGGTATCAGCCAAGACCAGGCTAACAGCACTCTCCAGATGAAACCTGTGAAGACACTGCTGCCGCCGCCACTGCCACTCACCACCATGGCTCACTTGGTAGTCCATCATGGTACCAGAAACCAAGCACCACCCTGCTCAGCTGACCCTGACATCTCTGGAAACCTAATGTTTTTGCTGGTGTTGCTATCCCATGCCACTAGAATAGACTTTTTGTGGACCTTGTGTCTTTGAATCTTTAACTCCTGTTCATAGCCTCAGTTGGGTAAATCTGATTGATCAAGGCTGGGTCACGTGAGGCACACCTTAACTATTATATAAGGGAAGCTGGGAAAATGTGCATCTGGTGCTTTAAGCTTCAGAGAGATTGCTCTATTTCTCACTAGGACTAATAAGGTATGAATTTCCCCAGTATAGGAAAGAATTTCAAATGATGAGTGGCTTTAAAATGCACAAATGTTAAAAACCTAAATGTTAAGGAAAATTGGTATAAAATGCACTGATACACAAGCAGGAAAATGAACATAAGAATATGGTATAGCACATATAATAGAGTAAACAAGATATTTTGAGATTTGGGAGAAAAGAGCTCAAAACTTAAAAAAAAAAAAAACCCACAAATGAAAAACTATCCCTATTCAAAAGAAAGTATACAGTTAATATTCATCAAGTGCTTGTTATATACCAAGCACCCTTCTAAGTATTTAACACATGTTAACTTTGTTCGTCTTTGTAGGAAAGCACTATTATTTTCATTTGTAGGTAAATAAATAAGACATCAGATGTTTAAAAAAACATGCCCAAGGTCACACATGTGAAAGTAGCAGACACAGAGTATAAATACAGGCAGTGTGATCCAGCGCTGTAATCACTAGAGTTTACTGATGGCTGAGGAAAAAAAACAGCATCTTAAAAAAAAGAAATAAACAATACTTTTGTGTCTTTTTAATTTAAAATCAGACGTGCTTACTGTAGGAAGAGCTAGTAATACAAGAGTTTATTTGAGTAGAAAGTAACAGTGTTCTTTTTTCCCGTAAATCTCACCCCACCCAGATGGACATTCACTGGTGTAGTGCACTTTCTTTTATGGTATCTAAGGTTAGGCTGGCACTGTGTTCAGGTGACTATGTGTCTATAAAATCTCATGAAACTGAAATCTGATAACCTCAGGAGACTGTCTCAATGAAGATTTTAAAAAAGAGAGAAACCTGATATTTTTGATGTGGTAGGGTTCTGTTAGGCTTTTGTTCTATCCATTTTCTTCCTGACCCCCATCTTTCATACTTGGGTTTTGGAGAGACTTAATGAAAAATTTGAGCTCAGGTAATGAGCCAATAACAATGATACAGTGAAATTAACTCACACTTGCACAATTTCTTTTTTGTTATTGTTTGGTTGGTTGATTAGTTTCAAGATGGCAGAGTGAATTTGGTGTCTCTGGCCTAACGAATTAAATTATAATAGAAGACTATACTATTTAAGAACATTTGTCATTTGTATTAGGGTGGGGTGTATAAAGTCCCCACCATCATACAAAAACTCTTTCAGTCCAAAACTCTCTCAATCAGTAGCCTAAAAACTCTTCTAATCAAATATTCCCACTCTTTCCATCAATGGTCCTTCTCCATTGATTTTTGTCATAAGCACTTCTGTTTGAGATTGTAATTTGCAGGTGTTAATCACTGAATTACATCACAGGATAAAATGCCTTTTGATTTGGGGCAATTACATCTCAGGATGAAGTGGAAATTTGTAAGAAATGCGCATTTTACCCACTCCTCAAACTTCCAACTCTCTCAGCCAAATTTTTTCTCCCAGCTAATTGCTCCTGCTTTCTTACACATGTGTGCAAATATTGAAACTATCAGAAGAGAACTTCAGTAAACTGCCACACATTCTCACACATCTTCCCAACTATCAGCTTCTGCCTTCTTGTACGGTGTCGCCTGCCACATTACAATAGAACTGTCTGTGCTGCACCTGAGGCCCACCCCGCATTCTGTGCTAGAGCCCACTCCTTCTCTCAGACTCAAGGTCACTGCTCCCGTGATTCTCCCTTCAGTGGAATGGCAGTGGAGAAAACACTGCCATGTTGACTGCTGTCACTTTAATATATTTTTCCCTTGGAAAGTTATTTAATTATTTACTAAAGAGTTTTTTAATGGAACATTACACAGACTGACACAGCAGAATATCCACTCATCTTTCCCCAAATGTCTACCGTAAGTCAGCTGCCTCGACCTTTGAGTTTCCTTCTTTCTTCCATATTTTCTATCAAAGCCCCAAATTGGGCTAGTTTTCTTATTTTTTTCAACTCCATTTCACTATTTCCACCCCCTGACCCGCCCCTGTCACTTGCCTTTGAAACTTTTTCTGATCTGTCTGTGTGTATGTTGGGTTGTGGGGCTGGAGCGGGGAAGGGGATCCAGTGAGTTTTGAGCAGGGAGGAGAGATCCTTGATGTTTCTTTTTTTTTTTTTAATAAAAACAACAACTTGTTAATTGAAAAATACAGCATGCATCAACAAAACATGTAAAAGGTAAATGTTCAGTTAGAGAATAATTATAAAGCAAACATCACTTAACAATCACACAGGTAAAAAAAAAATGAGTGTTAACAGTTCCCTCACGTGTCCCTTTCCAAACATAATTATTTTCCTCCTTGGTCTTAAGTAATTACTATTTAGAATTATTTTAAATCATTTCATTGAACATTTTAAAATGATCTAAGTATGCATTTGTAAAAAATATTGGCTAGGTTAATCTGTTTTTGCATTCTATTGATATAATTCTAATGTATGTATAATATATGTATAATTTTGTGTCTTCCTTATTTTGTACAATGTTTTAAGATTCATCTATGATGCTGTATGTACATGTAGATTGGGCATGTTTGTTGCTGTATAGTTTTCCATTGTATAATTATGCCATCACCATCAATTATGTAACTGTTTTACTGATGTTACAGTTGTTGCAAAAGCAACAAGAAACAAATACAATATTAGAGAATAAATTATAAAACAAATTTATAATTACTGGGCCTGTGGTTGACGATCCTGATACGATCATCCTTTGATATATCTTTGATGTACATATGTTGAATACTTACAGTTGAAATAGATGGGTCATAGGCTATGCATATATTTAACTCTAGCGGATACTACAAGTCTTAGCAATTTATACTTTCACCAGCTGTGTTTGAGAGGTGCAGTTCTCCACATTTTTGCTATAACTTCACATTATCAGCTTTTATTTTTTAAATGTCAGCCATCCTTCTGGGTAGTACTGGCCTTTCACTGGTCCATAAACACCTCTGTCATAAAACCAGTATTAGTGTAGACATGTCCCCTGCTTGAGCTCTTTGTTTCTCACCTTCTGTTTCTGACATTTACTTCAATCATGCCTGTAGTCCTGCTACCTTCCTCTAGTGGCTGCTTCTCACACTGTCATAGATGACTACTTCATTAGCCTCTTTTCTTATAGTAATATACCTGTCCAACTTTTTCCTGACTCCATACTTTCATATCTAACTGCCTAGTTGACATCCCACTCAGAGGCTCTAACACTTAAACTAACACTTAAAAGGTCCAAAATTAAATTCCTGGCCCCTGACCCCAAACCTGATCCATGTCCACAGCTTGGGTGATGGCAACTCCATCCTTACACTTCCTCATGATCTATACCTTCAACTCAATGAAGATATACATTTCAGTGTGATTGTTCTTTAACTCCCCATTTGAAATTGTGCCTCTCCATCTTAGTATTATCTATTTTTCATGTCTTGTTTTTACAGCATCACTAATTATCTAACATAATACAGACATATGTTTACCTTATTTGTTTTTAGCGACCCTCAGGTGGAAGGTAAGCTTCAAAAGAAGAGGTTTTGGATTGTTCTGATTTTTCTTGTATCCCCAGCATCTAGAAAAGTTCCAAACATACAGAGATTGATAAATAAATATTTGTCAAATGAAAGAATAAATATAAGGCCCTGTTCTTTTGGTCTATTACATGAATAAACATGCACACTGTCTCATTTACCATTAGGAACATTTGTAAAAAAGACTTGGAAATCTCAACTGATACCAAACTATAGGAATTGGCAGTGGGCCATAATTGCCTAAAAGCTATTCTTATCTTAGGTTACGTTATACATTTAGAATCATGGACAAAGGAGGTAAGATAAAACATGAATATTTTATTCAGTTCTCTTGAAAAGAAACACAATCAAACTGGGAGTCAGTAACAAAGGAATTTGGTTGTGAAATAGTATAGGAAAATGGAATACTAACATTTAAGAAATGTGACTCTGAGAAGACAAGACAGTTTTCTTCACATATGTGTAATGACTCCTGTTTTAAAGAAGTTGTAAGGTAGCTTTTGCAAGACCCCAAAGGATTGAACTACTGATGGCTTCAGTAACCATGAAACATAGTTTTATCAAATATAAGTATGAGGTTTCATACTGTCATAATCTGACAGGTGGAAGGACCTTTCTTATGCTTTACCTCCAGCCATGCCTCCATAGATGCTGTACGGTCTTCATCCACCCCCAGGAGATCCCAGACTGCAAGCCCTTCTGTCACAACAAAGTCTATAATCAAGCCCAGAAGCCAGGGTGCCAGCAGCCTTGAGCCTTTAGTCTCTCTTCTTCTCTCCTCTTTTCTTGAATTCAGATACTTTCCAAGGATTTTGGAGATGCCTCTATTTTCCAGAGACCCAAGTTCAGTACATATGCCTGCACAGTATTTTACAGTGTAAGTGTGCACAACTTTAGACAGTTACCCTTCTGAATGGTCATCTGTTTAGACTTCAGTTGTATTCCATGAGAGCTAAGGGTTCTCATATATCAAAAGATGACAGAAGTGAAAATTAATTATCATGCATACTTATGGTCACCTAAATACACATCACTCTCAACCACTTTGTCGTTGGTCACTGCCTGAAATGAAAGTCCTTATGGTTCTGGATCACATGCCGTTTTTATTCTCTCATCTGAATTCTCCTTTTTATTTTCTTTCTCCAGACTCAACTTTAACTTTTCTTTCCTCTTCACACCTTTTTGTTATGCACTGTTAAACACAGTTCTGTTGTTAACAAATCCTTTACATCCTTGATTTCTTTACCGACATTTCCTCAACCTCCTGTTCTTCCTGGCAAGCTAATTATCCCTGAGGACATCAAGACCCTGCATCCCTCCCAGGTGAAGGCTATAAAATCTTATTCCCAAATCTTAAGGTAATGGAATGTGTTTGGTGGGTTCTCTGCCCATGCCACCATGTCAGGACCACTAATCACTCTCCTTCATGTAGCTCTTCTTCTCTTTTGAGGCTCATGTAATCAGCTGTACTTCTTGTGTTGTTTGTAGATACTGTCATCATTCATTTATTTCATCCACTGCTTGGTCATTCCAGAGATATTCATCCACATCTCTGGATAAATATCTTGCATCCTGGCTGCCCCATTCCTTGGGAGCCTCATCTCTAATGACATCTTCAACTTCTCACTCACACATTTTCATGTCCATGTTCTGGACCGAATCATCACTCAGAACTGTTCCACTCTTGCACTCCAACTTTTAATCTTTCCACCTACTTCACTTAATATTAGGCAGGATTCTTTGTTGCAAAAAATAAATCTGATTTGGATAGCTTAAGTAGAAAATCAATTAATTAAAGTATACTAGATAGCTTGAGGAAGTCAGAGAGCCATGTCTAACTGCCAGAAGCCAGGAATGGTGTTTGACTGACTCCCTTGGGGACTGCCCTAGTAAAAACATCCTTGCTGCCACTACTTAGCACCACCATTGTTGGTGGTACCAGTGATGCCAAAGGTTTCACTGGTTGCTGAAAGCTCCCTGCTAATTCTCCTGAGGATCCAAGTGTCTTTGTTAATATGGTTGCTAGAAAGTGAATTCCTCTAGCCAGCATCCTTACTTTGCTCACTCTCTGTAGTGATGTTCTGAGAGGATGCATCTGATTGTTGTTCACATGCCTACACTCCAGTCAAAAAGGTTTCCAGGAAAATTTCTTGGTCCCTACTGTGGGTAGGCAGGATTCATAAGGCAGAAAATATGCAAATACTTCACAGATAATCAACAGGTTTCTAAAACTCAGAACATATTACAAATAACCACCATAATAATTATTCCTTTCTTCCTTGGTTTTGCCTTACCAGGAATTTTAGCATAGATCCTTCTAATTCAATCTCATTTTATCTGTTTTCCATCTTCGTGTCCTCTCACAGGTAGCTTAGATTTCATGGTACACAGTTCCAGTCACTCCCTTACATGTATACCAAGCTTCCTTGCTCTATTATTTTGTCACACGGATAGACCCCAGTGCTGAACAAATCCAACTATTTAACATTTTTTTTGTCTGTGTAGGAGTTGTGCAGTACTGTTGGAAACAATCACACAAGCCGATAATTGGTGCTCTAAATGAATGGTTCTGAGGATCATACTCCCCCCATCCTCAAGATTTGTCCAATAGTACTTGCTGTTTGCCTTGTCAGTTCTCTCTCTATGTGTGTCATTTCAAATGTTCTATAATCTTCTCAAAATTATCATTCTACTATTCCACTGATTCCCTTCATATTTGGGCACATTATCTTATCTCTACTTCAGAAAGAAAATGGGGCCATCAAACACAACATTTTTAAAATGTTGCCCACAAACCTATAAACTTAGTTATATCAACATCAATACTCTCTTCTTTTGCACCTGATATCAAAGATAGAACTCTTTGGCGTGTGTTTCCTTCCCTGAGAGACGTCACTTTTAAAATTCTTTGCACTCTATCCTCTCTTTTGTTTCTATGGTCTCCTCTGTCAGCGTTCAAGCACACTCATATTGCTCCATATTAAATTAATTTAAAACATCAAAAGCCAAGCAACAAAGTAGCTGATTGTACAAAAGCAAACATTTATACAAACAACCCACCTACAATGCGCCAGCTACTATGTTATTACTTTCATCCTTTAAATAAAAACTTCTTGATTTCTGCTTCAACTTTTCCACTCAAACAACTCATGAGGTTATTCATAATCTACTTTCCCTTCCTTCCTTCCTTCCTTCCTTCTTTCTTTCCCTCTCTCCTTCCTTCCCTCCCTCCCTCCTTCTTTCCTTCCTCCCTCCCTCGCTTCCTTCCTTCCTTCTCTCCTTCCTTCCTTCTCTCCCTCCCTCCTTCTTTCCTTCCTCCCTCCCTCGCTTCCTTCCTTCTCTCTTCCTTCTTCTTCTTTCTTCTTTCCTCCTCCTCCACCTCCTCCTCCTCCTCCTCCTCCTCCTCCTCCTCCTCCTCCTCCTCCTCCTTCTTCTTCTTCTTCTTCTTCTTCTTCTTCTTCTTCTTCTTCTTCTTCTTCTTCTTCTTCTTCTTCTTCTTCCTCTTCCTCTTCTTCTTCTTCCTCTTCTCCTCCTTCTCCCTTCCTCCTCCTCCTTCTTCCTCTTCCTCTTCTTCTTCTTCCTCTTCTTCTTTCTTCCTTCTTTCCTCCTCCTCCTTCTGCTTCCTCTTCTTTTTTCTTCTTTGTAATGTCACTGTCAGCTTTTCTGACTTTATCTTACTTGGCCTCTCTAGATCCCTCAGGATATGACCTCTGCTTCCTTCTTAGCCTCATTACATGGAGCAATGGGATATAATATTTACCCTAGTTTTATTCTGGAAAAATTACATCCGATGGATCCATGATTAAAACTCAGGGTGTCTGAATTTAAAAATGTGTTAAAATCTTTGCTAAGGTTGCACTCCATGAGACTTTTTGTCATAGGGGAGACATATTATGAAGAAGAGAAACACATTAAGAGTAACTAAAAATGAGAAAAAATTGGAAGGCTTCAGAGTTGCTTTGTTGTGTTTACCAGCTGGAAGTGCAGGTGGGCCACATGAGGGCCTGGAGCCAGAGCTGGACAGCAACGGCCTGGCTCTCCTTGCTCCATCTCTTAGTGCTATGAGGTCTCCCTTGGTGTCTTCTCAAGCAGATCAGCCTTTTCTTGCTCTCTGTAGACTATCCTTTGCTTCTGAGTGCACATAGACAAATGAATTTGGTTTTATATTCTCCTCAATGCAATACCAGAAAATTTTCTCAGAGATTCCTTAGTCACTGAGGAAGAAGGATTTTTGTCCTGCCTGCATCCCAGGGTTGTTCCTTAATCCTAGTAAGAACTGTTTTTCAATTATCTGAGCTCTAAAATCAATGATTTTCTTACATTTTATTCTGGATTCAGACATCTTCCTGACTTGGCCCCTCTTTTTCTTCCTGCTCTAAAACTTGTGCACAATATTCTGGCTGATGAATGTATTCAGGTGTTCTCGTGACCTTGAACATATTATCTTATTTCTCTTCCAATTTCTTCATGCCTTCTGCTCCCATTTCTCTAAAACACCCTTTTTTACCCATCACATGTTAGTCTTCTCTTATTTTTTCAACAATTCACAAATTGTTCTTCCTTAAGTCTACCTATAGTCCTCTTAATAAAATGTAGGAGGTCTTAATCCAGTAACCATAGCCTTAAAAATAAAACCATTATTTATATAGCCAATAAATATGTATTGAATGTATACTGTGTATTGTGTGCTGTGTGAGGCTCTGAGTAAACAGAATGCCTGAAACTTATTTTTCATCCTCCATCTTCTGGCTCAGAGATTAGGGGCATTGTGGTTATTATTTCATAGATGAGAAATTTAGACTTGAAGAGTTTATGCAATACCTGTCCAAAGTCTTATGATTATAAAAAACGAGTCAGGATTCAAGCTCAAGTTTGAGTTCAAAGTACTTGCCTCATAATCTGCATAAAATTCGTATGGAAATTTCAGTGGGGACGTATCTCCATTCCATTTGTTTGGTGAGGAATTAGGTTGAATGGAGGCTTCCAAAAGTTATTTGTCCCCAGAAGTGATAAGAAAGAAAGATATTTGATTAGATTGATATGTATGCCAATGAAAATGTAAATGTAAAGTTGTAATTTGTGTGTGTGTGTGTGTGTGTGTCTAAGAACTTATTCAAGGGCATTGTAAAAGAAGTTCCCCAAATATTTTGATTACTGTTAACCTCCCTGGAATAAATGTGTATTGTAATCTTTCAAGGTGAAGGATACTCTGAAGGATAGCCTTTAAGTGTATGTACACGTTTTTTGTTTGGCATTTAAAAAGATATCTCATTATTTTAACATTTGTTCTTAAAGACTTTGAGGAGAAATATCTTACTACATTATCCATCATTACCACCTTAGAACAGTAAGTTTATCATGTTAATTTCTGTTACTTAAGCTGCCCAGGGAGAATGAGATGACAAAAAATTTTTATGTACTAAGCCAAAAACATTTTAAAGTATAAAAGGGTCTACCATAAGTTTGACTTAAGTGTCTGCTTATGCAATTGGGTTAGTTGATTGAGACTTATACAGCATCTCAAAGCATGTATTTCCTACATTTTTATTTCGGCTTTCAGTCAATGTTCTTTAGCATGTAGTGTTTATAATTGAGAGAAAATATGTTATCTCCTGTTGTAGAACATAAAATATACTTCTCTTTACTGTTTGCTCACTATGTCCTTCTTAAGGTGATTTTTCTGTCCCTCTATAGCTCTCTGAACCATCATTTAAAATTAAATAAGTAAACATCTCTTTATTTTGTTAGAAAATCTAGACAAATACCATCTGTTCTTTGAATTGTTCCAGGTACAGCGACCACCTATTGTTCCCCATCTGTCAAATGTACATTTATTCATGTCATCTGTGCTGCCAGATGATTTTATGCTTTAAAACAGTGGCTGGTTTTCTGTATCTCTTTTCATGTTAAGTATAATGTGGAATGCTGATTTACAAATAAGATATGAAACTATAAAGCAGTGAATACAGTTTCCTAAATTGACTTGGAAGGGCATTTTAAAGGAGGATTTCCAAAAATGGTTGCAGCATCACTGGCATGTATTCAGCCTTTCAAGGTGAATTGTTTGTATGGTGGCATTCATTTGAATGTTTACTTTTCAGTAAGTTAAACTTTAAAAGTTAAGCCTATTTGACTGTCACAATTCATACAAGTAAGTAGTAGGAACTACATCAGATAAATTTAGAAAAAGGTAGGCACTTCAGTGACAAAAATTTAGCCTTTTCCCTTAAAATTATAAGTAGCTTTTATTGGAACTTTAAAATTTTAATTTAAGCAATATTCTTATTGAAAAGTAATATCTTAATATGTATGTTAAATGAAACTCAAGTGCAGAACTCTACAAATCACATGGCATTTGGCCACAATTACTAGGCTTTTAACAACATATAAAAATAATTCTATCTATCTTTATAGTTAAGAAGTTAGCTAGGGATTTACAAAATATTATAAAATTTATATTCATTTATAAAAAAGTATATTTACAATACAAAGAAGAAGAATAAAATTAAGAAGTATGACCATGCAAGCTAATAAATAGAACGTTGCCAACATTCAGAAGCCCTTATGTAATGTACCAAATCATATATCTTTTCATTGTCCAGCAGCTAACTACTAATCTGAATTTTGTGTAACCATTTGCTTCCTCATTGTTATAGGTTTATGATATGGTTTAACTGTGTGCCCACTCAAATCTCACCTTGAATTGTGGCTCCCATAATTCCCATGTGTTGTGGGAGGAACTCAGTGGGAGGTAATTGAATCATGGGGGTGGGTCTTTCCTGTGTTGTTCTCGTAATAGTGAATAAACCTCATGAGATCTGATGATTTTATAAAGGGGCGTTCCCCTGCACAAGCCCTTTTGCCTGCTGCCACATAAGACATCCCTTTGCTCTTCCTTTGTCTTCCATCATGATTATGAGGCCTCCCTAGCCATGTGTAACTGTGAGTCCATTAAACCTCTTTCCTTTATAAATTACCCAGTCTTTCGTATGTCTTTCTTTGCAGTATGAGAACAGACTAAAATACCATCCGTGATAAATCCATAAACAATGTACTGTTCAATTATACCAGCTTTTAAACTTAATTAAATATATTCAATGTTATATATAAGTTTCTGTGCTTTGCCTCTTTTGATTAATATTATGTTTCTGAGGTTCATATACGTGGGTGGACATTTGTACTTCTCCACTCTTCAACAGTATCACACTATTGTGACTATACATTCTAGGACTGGTAGGCATTTGACTTGTATCCAGGTTTTGGCCATCATAAATAAGGGTGCTATAAATATCCCTATAAAAGTCATTTTGGGAGCATATGTTTTCATTTCTTTTGAGTAAATTTGAAGGAGTGAAATTACTGGGTTATAAGGTTTAAATGTACAAGAAACTGCCATATAGTTTTCCAAAGTGGCTGAGACATTTTATTTTATTTTTATAATTTCAGCTTTTATTTTAGACTCATGGGGTAAATGTGCAAGGTTGTTTCATGGGTATATTGGGTGATCCTGAGGTTTGGGTTATGAATGGTCCCATCACCCAGATAATGGGCATAGTACTCAATAGGTAGTTTTCCGGCCCTTGCCCCCTTCCCTTTCTCTATCCTCTGGTAGTCCCCAGTGTGTATTGTTTGGCTGTGACATTTTAAATTCACAACAGCGATTTTAAAAGTCTCAGTTGCTCTGTATTCTCACCAAAATTTGGTATTGTCAGGTTTTGAAATTGTAACCAATCTAAGGGAGTTATAGTGGTATCTCATTGTGAGTTTATTTTGCATTTTCTTGATGAATAATTTGAACATTTTTCTATGCTGATTGGCCATTCACAAATCATTTTTTGTTTGTTTAAATCTTTTGGCCATTTAAAGATTGGGTTGTCTTTTTATTTATTATTGGTTTAGTAGCAATGCTTAATATTTTGTGGGCACAAGCCTTTTTCTAGAAATGTGTATTGCAAATATTTTCTTCCATACAGTCGCATCTTTCTTACTTTTACTTATGGTGCCTTCGATGGACAGAATGTTTATTTTGATGAAATCCAATGTCTCTTTCTTCATATTTCCTTTTTTGTCTTTTTGCTTTAGGGTTGGTGTTTTTGTATCCTCTCTAAGAAATGTTTATCTTACCCACGTTCTGAAGATACTGTTCAATGTTTCGCGTTAGAAACTTCATAGCTTTGCTTGTAGTTTTAATTATAAAATTGATCTTGAATTAATTTTTTCTTTCTTTCTCTCTCTCTCTCTCTCTTTTTGAGACAGAGTCTCACTCTGTTGGCCAGGCTGGAGTGCAGTGGCACGATCTCGGCTCACTACAACCTCCACCTCCCCGATTCAAGTGATTCTTCTGCCTCAGCCTCCCGAGTAGCTGGGACTACAGGCATTTGCCACCACTCCCAGCTAATTTTTTCGTAATTTTAGTAGAGATGGGGTTTCACCATGTTAGCCAGGCTGGTCTCGAACTCCTGACCCCTCAGGTGATCCACCCGTCTCGGCCTCCCAAAGTGCTGGGATTACAGGTGTGAGCCACTGCACCCGCCATGATGTTGAATTAATTTTTGCATATGTTATAAAGAATGGGTAATATTCATTTCACTTTTTTTTTTTTTTTTGAGACGGAGTTTCACTCTTATTGCCCAAGCTGTAGTGCAGTGGTGCAACCTCAGCTCATTGCAACCTTCGCCTCCTCGGTTCAAAAGATTCTCCTGCCTCAGCCTCCTGAATAGCTGGAATTACAGGCGTGCGCCTCCACACCTGGCTAATTTTTTGTATTTTTAGTAGAAACGGGTTTTCATTATGTTAGCCAGGCTGGTATTGAACTCCTGACCTCAGGGGATCCACCCACCTCGGCCTCCTAAAGTGTTGGGATTACTGGCGTGAGCCACCGCACCCAGCCAATATTCATTTCTTTATATGTTTTCCAATTGTCCCATCACTACTTGTTGAAGATTTTTCATTTTCCATTGAACAATCTTGGTACTTGGATCAAAAATCAATTGACTATATATATTTTGGGGTTGGTTTTTAATTTTCTTCTGCATGTTGATATATTTATCTATTCTTTTTCCAATACTAAATGTTATTTATTACTATAGGTTTAGAGTAAATATTGAAATCGAGTAGTGTAAATAAGCCAGCTTTGTTTTCCCTTCTCAATATTGTTTAGTTAGTGGGCCTTTGTATTTTCGTATAAAATTTGTCAGTAATCATAAAATACTTGTCCATGTCATAAAAAAGCCTTTGGGATTTTGATTATGAATGCAATGAAGTTATATATATCAATTAATGGAAAATGAAGATATTAATGATATTAAGTCAACTAATCTGTAAACATGGAATATTTTTCCATTTTATTTAAGTCTTTGTTATTTTGTTATTTTTTATTTTATTTTTTTTTTATAGAGATTGGATCTCAATCTGTCACCTGCTGGAGTACAATAACTTTCTTAGCTCACTGCAGCCTCAAACTCATGGGCTCAAGTGATCCTCCTGACTCACACTCCCAAAGAGCTAGGACTACAAGGTGTGCACCACCATACCTGGCTGAATTTTTAATATTTTTGTAGAAACAGGGTCTTGCTATGTTGTGTAGGCTGGCCTCAAACTAATGGCCTCAAGCTATCCTCCTGCCTTGCCCTCACACAATACAGTTATCTTTAACTCAGTTGTGGTTTCATTTGCAAAAAAATGTACATTTTTGTTTAAATTTTCTAAGTGTGTTATATATGGAGGATGTTCTATTCAATGGTAGTTAAACATTTTATTTTCAATTTGTTTGCTGCTAATATATACAGAAATACCACTGATTTCTGTTTATTGATGGTTTACACTGCAATCTTATTGCTTTTACTTAGTAGATCTGATATATTTTCTGGTAGATTCCTTAGGTTTTATACGTACACAATTATTCACTTATATTTCATTTTCTTTTCTTAGATTGATATGATTTGGCTGCGTCCCCACCCAAAATCTCATCTTGAATTGTAACCCCCATAATCCCCACAATTCTCATGTGTCAAGGATGGGACCAGGTGAAGGTAATTGGATCGTGGGGGCAGTTTCCCCAATGCTGTTCTTGTGATAGTGAGTGAGTCTTATGAGGTCTGATGGTTTTATAAGTATTTGGCATTTCCCCTGCTTGCACTCACTACATCTCGCCGCCCTGAGAAGAAGGTGCCTGCTTCTCCTTTGCCTTCCACCATGATTGTAAGTTTCCTGAGGCCGCCCCAGCACTGCAGAACTGTGAGTCAATTAAAACTTTTTTGTCTATAAGTTACCCAGTCTTGGGTATTTCTTCATAGCAGTGTGAGAACAGACTAATACATACATTGTATAGGTACTTTATTACAATGATGAATAGAAGACATGAGGCAACATGCTTACTTCCTTCTCAGTCTTAGGGGGAAGTAGATTAGACATGGTATTACCAGCATGTTCTTTGTAAAGATTTCCTTTATCAGACTGAAGTCCTATTTCCACTTCCAAGATTTTGAAAAAAATTATAAATTGACATTAGATGTCCTCAGATGTGTTTTCTACATTGGTCAAAATGATTATGTTTACTTTCTTTCATCTATCTATTTTTATCTTTTTTTTTTTTTTTTTTTAAGACGGAGTCTTGCTCTGTCGCCCAGGCTGGAGTGCAGTGGTGCAATCTTGGCTCACTGCAAGCTCCGCCTCCTGGGTTCACGCCATTCTCCTGCCTCAGCCTCCCGAGTAGCTGGGACTACAGGCGCTCGCCACCACGCCTGGCTAATTGTTTGTATTTTTAGTAGAGATGGGGTTTCACTGTGTTAGCCAGGATGGTCTCCATCTCCTGACCTCGTGATCCGCCCGCCTCTGCCTCCCAAAGTGCTGGGATTACAAGCGTGAGCCACCGCGCCCGGCTATTTTTATCTTTTTAATGTGTTGAATATACATTGATTTTCAAATGTTAAACAATTCCTGGAATACAGTATAAATTACATCCCTGATTTCTAAATCAGGGTCATAAAAAGTCCTGCAGCCTCCATCCGGGACTCTTAGAACATTCTCTCACTGCAAAATCTGAGCTGTCATAAAAAAAAGATCAGGTTCTTTGAAACCGTTGTGCTGTAGAAGCCATGTGTAGGAGCTGTGGTCAACAGATCCAGCTGAGCCTAGTTTCTTAGGCGTCTCCACTAAAGTGCTAGACATGTGAGTAAAATGACCTCAGACTCTTTAAGCCATTCAAACCACCAGCTGAATACCACCTAGTGACTTTTGTTATAAGCCTTCACATGGTAGAAAAAATTCAGCTAGCTGGGACCCACCCGAATTTCTGATCCAGGAGTAATGAGATACAATGTGGCTGTTTGAAGCCACTGAGTTTTGGGGTAGTTTATAACACAGTAATATGTGTTTTGGAATATGCAGTAAATAAGAAAGTGTCGTACTAGGTTTAAGAATAGATTAGTCATCAGAGTAGAATAAAGAACCGAGAAACAGACTCATATATATATGTTGACATGTAATTTAAAATAAAGGTGACATTAAAGCGCAATGGAGGAAATGCCAATCTTTTCAATAATTAGTGTGGGGGTAATTAAGTACTCATATGGAATGCAAAAATGAAACCAGATCCCTACCTCACTTCATAAACAAAAATTAAGTGTAGTTATTTTATTTATTTCTTTCTTTTTAAAATGCTGGTTGACTCAGCCACTGTGAAAAGACTGAGATCCTGCCTTCTTTTTTTTTTTTTCTTTATAGATGGGATCTTGCTATGTTGCCCAAGCTGGTCTCAAATGTCTGGCCTCAGCAATCTTTCTGCCTTAGCCTTCCAATGCATTGGGATTACAGGCATGAACCACTGCATTTTGCCTATAGTTGTTTTATAATTGAATTCAGAAAGCAAAACAGTAACTTTTAAAAAAGATAATTATATCTTTTTAATAATTCTTGGTATGTAAAAAGACAGGTCCTCTGATCTTAGAAATGTTCCTTATTTTACATAATTTTAGAATAATTATCAACTATTATTTAAGAAACAATTATCAAGTTTTATAGAAATCATGTGAGGATTCTGATTGGAAGTGCATCAGAAATAAATTAACTTGGGAAAACATGGATATTTTAAAAATATCAAGACTTTAAGCCATAAAAATAGTAAACTACATTTTAAAAAAGCCTTTGTCAATGTCTATCAATTAAGTTTATTATTATTTTTATAAGGAAATTTCATTTATTTTGTTAAATTAATCTTAGGTACTTTTCAAGGATATATGTATTTATTTAGTTTTACTTATGTATTTAGTTTTCTTGTTCTGTCACCCAGATTGGAGTGCAGTGGCACAATTATGGTGCACTGCGGCCTCGACCTCCTTGTCTAAAGTGATCCTCCTTCCACAGCCTCCCAAGTAATTAGGGCTACAGGCATACACCATGATGTCTGGCTAATTTTTAAGTGTTTTCTGTAAAATGGGGTCTTGCTATATTGTCTAGGTTAGTCTTAAATGCCTGGACTCAAGTGATTCCCCTGTATTGGCCTCTCAAAGTGTTGGGATTACAGGCACGAGCCAAGGCACTTGGCCAAGTTTTATCTTTTTTTTTTTTTTTTTTGAGACGGAGTCTCGCTCTGTCACCCAGGCTGGAGTGCAGTGGCGCGATCTCGGCTCACTGCAAGCTCCGCCTCCCAGCTTCACGCCATTCTACTGCCTCAGCCTCCCGAGTAGCTGGGACTAGAGGCGCCCACCACCACGCCCGGCTAATTTCTTTGTATTTTTAGTGGAGACGGGGTTTCACCGTGTTAGCCAGCATGGTCTCGATCTCCTGACCTCGTGATCCACCCGCCTCAGCCTCCCAAAGTGCTGGGATTACAGGCCTGAGCCACCGTGCTGGGCCAGTTTTATCTTATTTTTAATTGACAAATAATAGCACATATTTGTGGGTAAAATGTGATGTTTTGATACATATATACATTATGGAGTGATCAAACGGGCTAATTGACATATTTATCACCTCAAATACTTATTTCTTTGTGAAATTCACTCTTTTAGGTATTTTGAAATATATTGTTTACTATAGTCACCATGCTGTGCAAAGGATCACTAGAGCCTATTCCTTGTATTCTACTGAAACTTTGTACCCTTTGACCAACATCTCCTCCTTCCCCGTCCATTCCCCTCAACTATGGTAATTACCTTTCTACTCTCTATTTTCATGGGTTTGACTTTTTAAGATTACACATGCAAGTTAGAGCAGATTGTTTTTATCTCTCTGTGCCCGGTTTATTTCACTTAGCATAAAATATCTTCTAGGTTCATCCATGTTGTTGCAAATGAGGGAATTTTCTGCTTTTTAAAGGCTGAATAGTATTCCATTGTGCATCTTTACTAAACTTGTTTATCAGTTATAACTTTTTTTTAAAATGAAGTCTTTAGGTTTTCCTATATATAAGATCATGTCACCAGCAAACAGAGACAATTTCATTTTATTTTTCCTATTTGGATACTTTTTATTTCTTTTTCTTGCCTAATTGCTCTAAGACTTCTGGCTACTCCACATTGAACAGAACTGGTGAGAATAGGCAACCTTCTCTTGTTCCTAATCTTAGAATAAAAACCTTCAACTTTTTATCCTTGAGTATTATGCTACCTATGGGATTATTATATATGGCCTTAATTGTGTTGAAGAACATTTCTTCTATACCTAACTTGTGAGATTTTATTATGAAAGGATGTTAAATTTTTTTCAAATTTTGCTTTTTCTGTATCTGTTCAGATAATCATCTAGTTTTCATCCTTAATTCTGTTAATATGGTGAATGAAATTTATTGATTTACATATATGGAACCATCCTTACATCCCAGGGATAAATTCCACTTGATCATGATGAATGATCCTTTTGACATAATGTTGAATATAGTTTGCTAGTATTTTGTTGAGGCTTTTTGCATTGATGTTTATCAGGGATATTGGCTTGTAGTGTTCTTTTCCTGTAGTGCCTTTATCTGGCTTTAGTATCATGGTAATGCTGGACACATAAAATGAATTTGTAAGTACTCCCTCCTCTTCAAGTTTTTGGAAGAGTTAGAGAAGGACTGGTATTAGTTTTAAAAATCTTCACTAGAATTCAGCAGTGAAGCCATCTGGTCCTGGGCTTTTCTTTTAATAAAAGCACACTTTTATTTCCTGAATTAATCTTCTTACTCATTATTGGTCTGTTCATATTTCTAATTTCTTTATGATTTAGTCTTAATACATTACATAGTTCTAGGAATTTATTCATTTCTTCTAGGTTTTCCAATTTGTTGGAATGTAGTTGTTCATAGTAGTCTCATAATCCTTTGTATTTCTGTGTTATCAGTTGTGAGACCTCTTTTATTCCTGATTTCATTTTTTGATATTCCTTTTTTTAAGTCCAGCTAAGAGCTTGTTGATTTTGTTTAGATTGTCAAAATAACAACTCTTTGGTTTTTGTTGTTGTTGTTGTTTTTCTTAGTCTCTATTTCATTTATTTCTGCTCTTAACGTTTGTTACTTACTTCCTCCTATTAACTTTGGGCTTAATTTGTTATCCTTTTTTCTAGTTCTATGAGATGTAACATTATGTTGTTTATTTGAGATCTTTTTTCTTTTCTGACGTAGACATTTGGTTCTATGAATTTCCCTCTTAGAAGCACTTTTCCTGTATCAGGTATATTTTGATATGATATGTTACCATTTTCATTTGTCTCAAGGTATTCTTAAATTTCTCTTTCAATTTTTCCTTTGACCAAATAGTAGTTCAGGACTATATTGGTTAATTTTCATATATTTGTTGATTTTTACAGTTGTACCTTTCATTGTTTTCTGGTTCCATACAGATGAGGTTGGAAAAGATAATATGATTTTAATCTTCTTAAATTATTTAGACTTGTTTTGTGGCCTAACATAGGATCTATCCTGGAGAATGTTCTCTGAACATTTGAAAAGAATGTGCATTTTTTTGCTGTTGGATGGAATGTTCTGTTATATGCCTGTTAGGTCTATTTGATCTTTAGTGGAGTTCATGTCCAATGTTTCCTTATTAATTTTCTGTTTGGATAATCTGTCTGTGTTCCCACCCACGTCTCACCTTGAATTGTAGTTCCTGTAATCCCCACATGTCATGGGAGGGACCCAGTGGGGAGTAGATCATGGGGGTTGTTCTCCAATGCTGTTCTCATGATGGTGAGTTCGTTCTTACGAGATCTGATAGTTTTATAAGGGGCTTCCCTGCCTTCACGCAGGAGTTCTCCCTGCTGGCATGTAAAGAAGGAAGTGTTTGCTTCCCCTTCTGCCACAGATGTAAGTTTCCTGAGGCCTCCCTAGCCATGCAGAACTGTGGGTCAATTAAACCTCTTTCCTTTATAAATTACCCAGTCTTGGGTATGTCTTCACAGCAGCATTAAAACAGACTAATGCAGTAAATTGGTACTGCATAGAAAGGAGTGCTGCTGTAAAGATATCCAAAAATGTGGAAGCAACTTTGGAACTGGGTAACAGGCAGAGGTTGGAACAGTTTGGAGTGCTCAGAAGAAGACAGGAAAATATGGGAAAGTTTGGAACTTCCTACAGACTTGGAGGGATCAGAAGACAGGAAAATGTGAGAAAGTTTGGAACTTCCTAGGGACTTGTTGAATGGCTTTGACCCAAATGCTGATAGTGATATGGACAATGAAATCCAGGTTGAGGTTGTTGCAGATGGAGATGAGGAACTTCTTGGGAACTGGAGTAAAGGTCACTCTTGCTATGCTTTAGCAAAGACTGGTGACATTTTGCCCCTGCCCTAGAGATATGTGGATCTTTGAACTTGAGAGGGATGATTTAGGGTACCTGGTGGAAGAAATTTCTAAGTAGCAAAGTGTTCAAGAAGTGATAGAGCATAACATTTTGGAAAATTTGCAGCCTGGTGATGTGGTAGGAAAGAAAAACCCATTTTTAGTGGACAAAAATCAAGCCAGCTACACAAATTTGCAGAACTAACAAGGAGTCAAATGTTAATGACCAAAATAGTGGGGAAAATGTCTCCAAGGCATGTCAGAGACCTTCACAGCAGCCCCTCCCATCACAGGCCTGGAGGCCTAGGAAGGAAAAATGGTTTCTTGAGCCAGGCCCAGGGCCCCCTTGCTCTGTGCAGCCTCAGGACATGGTGGACTGTGTCCCAGCTGCTTCAGCTTCAGCCACGGCTAAAACGGGCCAAGGTACAGCCTGGGCCATTGCTTCAGAGGGTGCAAGCCCCAAGCCTTGGCAGCTTCCACATGGTGTTGGCCCTGTGGGTACACAGAAGTCAGGAACTGAGTTTTGGGAACCTCTGCCTAGATTGCAGAGGATGTATGGAAACATCTAGATGTTCAGGCAGAGGTGTGCTGCAGGGGTGAAGCCCTCATGGAGAGCCTCTGCTAGGGCAGTACAGAAGGGAAATGTGTGATTGGATCCCCTATACAGAGCCCCAACTGGGGCACTGCCTAGTGGAACTGTGTGAAGAGGACCACATTCTCCAGACCCCAGAATAGTAGATCCACTGACAGCTTGCACTGTGCATCTGGAAAAGCCACAGACACTCAACGTCAGCCTGAGAAAGCAGCTAGGAGGGGGGCTGTACTCTGCAAAGCCAAAGGGACAGAGCTGCCCGAGGCTGTGGGAGCCTATGTCTTGCCTCAGCATAACCGGGATGTGAGACATGGAGTCAAAGGAGATCATCTTGGAACTTTAATGTTTTAGTGACTGCCCTATTGGATTTCAGACTTGCATAGCCCCTTGTTTTGGCCAATTTCTCCCACTTTCAATGCATGTATTTACCAAGTGCCTGTACCTCCTTCTATCTAGGAAGTGCCTAACTTGCTTATGATTTTACAGACTCACAGGTAGAAAGGACTTGCCTTGTCTCAGGTGAGACTTTGAACTTGGACTTTTGGGTTAATGATGGAATGAGTTAAGACTCTGGGGGACTATTGGAAAGGCATGGTTGTATTTTGAAATTTGAGAAAGAGGAGATTTGGGGGGGCCCAGGGGCTGAATAATATGATTTGGCTGTATCCCCACCCAAATCTCATCTTGAATTGTAGTTCCCATAATCCCCATGTGTCCTCGGAGGGACCTGGTAGGAAGTGATTAGATCATGGAAGTGGTTCCCTCATGCTGTTCTTGTGACAGTGGGTGAGTTCTCATGAGATCTGATGGTTTCATAAGGGGAATTTTCTCCCCTTCCCTTGGTACTTCCTCTCCCTGCACTCAGGTGAATAAGGATGTGTTTGCTTCCCCTTTGGCCATGATTATAAGTTTCCTGAGGCCTCCTCAGCCATGTGGAACTGTGAGTCAATTAAACCTCTTTCTTTATAAATTACCCAGTCTGAGGTATGTCTTCATAGCAGTGTGAAAATTGACTGATGCACTGTCTATTGTTGAAAATAAAATATTAAAATCTCATACTATTGTTGTGTTGCAGTCTATGTCTCTCTTTAGATCTCTTAATGTTTGCTTTGTATATTTATGTGTTCCTATTTTGATGCATATATATTTATAATTTACATATCCTCTTAGCAATTGACCCTTTCATCACTGCATCAATAATCTTCTTTGTCTCTTTTTACAGTCTTGAACTAAAGTCAATTTTTTTCTGAAATAGGAATAGCTATCCCTGTCTCTTTTGGTTTCCATTTGCATGGAATAATCTTTTTAATCCCTTAACTTTCAGCCTGTGAGTATCATTTAAGGTGAATTAGTGAGTCTTTTATAAGAATAGGCAGCATGTAGTTGAGTCTTTTTTTCTTAAGCCATTCAGCCACTCTCTTTTTATTGAAAAGTTTAATTTATTTACATTCAAAATAATTATTGATAGGTAAATGACTTACTAGTATCTTTTTGTCAATTGTTTCTGGTTGTTTGTAGATTCTTTGTTTCTTTCTTCCTCTCTTGTTTCCTTCTTTTGCAGTTTGATGGCTTTCTTTCATAGTATGCTTTGAATCACTCTTTTTGTCTTTTGTGTATACATTATAGACTTTTGTGATTACCCTGGGATAAAGCATCTTATCCTTATAACAGATTATTTTCACTTGATATCAACTTAATTTTAATCACATACACAAAGTCTATGCTTATACACTACGTCCTCCCATTTTTTATTTCTTATGTCAAAACTTACATCTTTTTATATTTTGTATCTCTTAACAAATAATTGTAGCTTTCACTGTTTTTAATATTTTTGCCTTTTAACATTTATACTAGAGATATAATCGATTTGTCCACCACCATTACAGTATTAGAGTGTTTTGGATTTGACAACGTACTTACCAGTGAGTTTTGTGGTTTTATATGTTTTTATGTTACTAATTAGCATCCATTTTCTTTACCTTAAAAAATTCCATTCAGCATTTCTTGTAATGTAGACATAGCGGTGATAAACTCTCAGCTTTTGTCTGAGAAAGTCTTTATCACCCCTTAATTTTTGAAAGACATGATTGCTGAGTATAGTATTCTTGATTGGCAGTATTTTTCTTTCAGGATATTGAATATATCATCCCACTCTCTTCTGACCTACAAGATTTCTGCTGAAAAATCTGCTAGTAGTCTTATAAATGTTCTCTTATATGTTACAGTTCACTTTTCCCTTCCTGCTTTCAAAACTCTTTGTCTTGAACTTTTGATAATTTAATTATGATGTGTCTCAGTGTGCCTATGGATTCATCTTATTTGGTGTCTATTGAGCTTTCTGCATCTGGATTTCTATTTCCTTCCCCAGTCTTGGAAAGTTTTCTACCATTACCTCTTTGAAAATATTTCTGTCCCTTTCTCTGTTTCTTCTCTTTCTGGAATGCCAATAATGCATAAGTTGTTCTTGGTAGTGTCCTATAATCTCTTAAGCTATCTTCAATCTTTTTCATTCTTTTTCTTTTTACTCCTCAGATTGGATGATTTCCAGTGACCTGTCTTTGAGTTCACTGATTTTTTCTTCTGCTTGATCTATTGACATCCTCAGCTTTATGATTTTTGTTTGGTGTTTTTAAATTTTTTGTATCTCTTTGTTGAAATTCTCAGTTTGCTTTTACCTTGCTCCCCTAGCTTAATGAGCATCTTTATGACAAGTGTCATTAATTCCCTGTTGGGTAAATCATACATCTCCATTTCACTTGAGTTTGTTTCCAGAGATTTATCTTGTTCCTTTATTGGGAATACATCGCTCTGTTTCTTTATTTTCCTTGATTCTCTGGATTGGCTTCTGCATACTAGATAAGACAACTGCCTCTCTCAGTCCTGTTAGACTTGGCTTTTATAGGAGAAGGATCTCACAAATCTATCCACTGAGAGATTTTAAGGTTTCTCTCAAATCTTTGTGTTTGTTCAAACTGCACTCTCTCTTTCTGATGATCTCCAACAAACGGTTATCTTTGTTTTTGATTAGGATGTGCCATGTCCTGTTAATACCCTGAGATCAGTAAGGTAAAAGCCAGGTTCTTTAGATATAGCTGGAAATGTTAATGCCTTGAATGTGTATTCCAGTTGCTTTTATCCTCACGGTGAAGTTGAGTGTGGGTGTTTACCTCCCACTCTTTCTGCACTAAGCTGAGGAGAGGATCTTTGGCAAATGCCCTGTATTCACATTTAGGTTACACCCTCTGACCTTGCAAAGATAGCTGCTGGAAGCACGTCTTTCACATGCTCACCTCTTGGCTTTTTTTGGTCCAGGGACACTCAGGATTGCTATAACTTCCAGAGCTGGTTCATTTTGGAGACAGCCCGTTGGTGAGAGCTCTATAATTTGTGGACTCAGTGTGTGGACAAACTTCCTCCAGAAAGAATGGATAGACCTGGATTTATCACTGAGGCAACTGAAAGGAAAGGCTTGGGAAGTGCCAGGCTCCTGCTCAGGTTACCGGAGGGCTACTGTTTGTTCCATTAATGACCCAACGCAAGCAGTTAGAGGCTGGGCCATAAAAACCACTGGAAGAGTGTGTAGTAAGCCCCTTTAGAGAGAAAGTGAGAGTTGTGTCTTTCAGCCACTTTTCTACACTGCTGTCTGGGTGAGTAGTCCCTGGAAGTGTTTGCATACCCGGTAAAAAATCACCTTTTTATTCTGTGACCTATGGAGACTTGCATATGCCTAGTCCTTTCTGCTCCCAAAGCTAGGAGATTTGTGGTCCAGTGCCTTGGGTGTGTAGCTATAATAGTTGGGTCAATTGCATAAACAAACTCCTTCCAGGAGCAATTTGTAGACCTTGAGTTACTGCTGGGTCAGGTTGAGGGAGAAAAGCACAAGCAGTGCTGAACTGCAGCTCAGGCCACTGCAGGGCTATTGTTTGTTTAGCCATTTAACTTCTGGATAAAAGTTAGTTAGAAGCCAGGTAATCAAGTAGACACTGGAAGAGTGTGCCAAAAACCCTTTCCTTGGAGAAAGAGAGCTTCGTTTTTTTAGCTCCTACTCCATACTGCTCCTGGGAGGTGTAGCCCCTGAAAGTAGTTCCACATCTGTTTTAAACCAGCTCTTTTTTCTGTATCTAGAGGGACTCACACATGTCCAGTTCTCTCTCTCCGGAGCCAGGAGGTTAGAATGAAGTCCCTTGGGTAGGAACTGTAAAATTTGGGGCAAACTTTCAGAGGAAATTGGTAGACCTGAAGTTATCTCTAGTGTGAGCTGGGGGAGAAAAATCAGGAAGATGCTGCTTCTCAGTCTGCCAGCAAGTTACTGTTTTTGTGTGCCTCTTCAACTCCTCCATGAAAGTTTATTAGAATACCTGTCCTTAAGTAGTTAAGGAAAGAGTGTGTTACAAACTCCTTCCAGAAGAAATAGAAAGCTTCATTTTTGAGATCTTCCTCTGTATTTCTCCAAGGAAATGAAGCCCTCGAAATGCTTGTGCCGACATATAAAACCACCAATTTTTCCTGTGGTCTAGAGAGACTCATATATGCCTAGTCCCCTCTCCTCCCAGACTTAATGACTTAAAAGACTATGGGGAACCTTAGAGTTGGGGTGCTATATGTGAGGTCAAAGCCCCCCTCTCCACAGGGAGGTAATGGGTGTTGGTGATTCCTTTCCCAGTTGTATAGCACAGTGCCCAGGGTGGGGTCTGTGCCCAAGTGTGCCTCAGCTTTTCCTACTTGTTTGATGTGGATGTTTTCTCAGTTGCCTGGTGGGTAGAGGTTTTTTAAACTGCTTTTAAAAAAAGTTTTGTTTTATTTTGGAATGACACATCGTAGTAATTGTACATATTTATGAGGTACAACTGGTTTCTGTTTTTCTCTCAGAGGGGAGTGATCCATGAAGATGCTAAGTCAGTACATCATGAATGGAGAGAGTCAGAAGCCTCCTATTCCTCCATGTTGCTGATGTCATTCCCCCATGATTTATTTTTAAATGCATTTCTCCTTTTACCAAAATGTTTGTTTGCCCTATACTGTTTTGAATCCAACAATATTTCCAAACTCTCTTATTTTCTATAATAATTCATCCAAAACTATTTTGTATTTTTTTTACAGTCAAGCTACTTTTGGAGAGTGACTTTTTTTTGCAATTATCTTATACAGTATTTTCTTGGATAGAAGAGAGCCACAATCCAAGGAATTCAGATAGCCTCTAGAAGCTGGAAAAGATTATAAGAAAGTGGATTCTTCCCTAGAGCCTCTGGAAGCAGTATAGCTCTGCCAATACCTTGATGTTAGCTCAGTGAGGCCCACATCAGACATTTGACCTCCAGGACTGTAATACATTTGTTTTTCTTAAACCTGTCAGTTTGTGGTAATTTGTTATAGCAGCAGTGAAACTAATGCAGGATATATTAAAATATTTTCTTTCTTTTAATTTTGTCATTAGATTCTGATGTTCATTGTTTCTGCTGATTTGATATTAATTAAGGCTTTTCACCAGTATCCCAGATCTCTTATCTTTCTGGGCAAATGATATGATTTGACTTCTCTGTCCTTTTGAAAGTTTGATGTGTTCTACTGAGATCCTGACCAGTAATATGGGAAGATAAATGATGAGTGTACCTTCCTGTTTGAAGCTTTTAAGCACCAGTACACAGTTTGCTATATTGTCTTCTATTTCAGTTGTAGTCATGGAAACATATAATTGAGCTGCTATCAGCCTGAGTTCCTGAGTATAATACCAGAAGTATGACTGTTGATCAACATTAGATATGTCTAAGTATAAAATAAGTTTTTGTTGTATTTTTCTCTGAGATTTGGGTTTTTGTTATGAGAATATAAACTATAGTATCCTGACTTATATAGAAATTGGTAGAGGGAATGGGTTCTGCTATAATTTTTTAAAAAATTTCAAATGTGTGGCATTGGCTTAATGACCATTGGCCAACAGTGAAAAATATGAGAGGCGAAAAGAATTGCTATTTTTGTAATGCATGTAACCATGAATGCATGGCAAATTGTTGTCTAAAATAACTTTAAAGGCAGAAAATATACCTAATGATCATGTGTCTCTAAAGGATAATGTTGGGAAATAATATATAAGTAATGTCTGTTAGTTACATTTGATATTATAATAAATAGAAAAGCTTAAAGAAAGAATTGGTCTTAGAGCAGGTCATTTCATCTTGTTCTTTTCCCTAAGTGTGTCTTGGTTTTATTGCCCTTTGATTTCCCATATTTCAGTGCCAAATTTCAAGACAGGCATTTTTTTCTTGCTGAACCATTGAGGGCATTTAAACAAATTTATTGTTGTTGTTATTATTAAACATTTTTAATTTTTAACTTTTGTAGCTACATAGTAGGTGTATATATTTATGGGGTACATGAGATGTTTTACTATAGGTAGACAGAGGTCATTTATTTATAATTAATCCTTATACTGTGGCTGGAGTCCTTTGAGGTCCCAATTTTATGAGAGTCTCCTATTAGACTTCCCATGTTACATATACCCTTAGCTTTGTCCTCTGCTTTCCAGTCTTTATGAAGAAAGGAAATCAATGTATAAATTAGTCCTCACATGTCAACTCACAGATACAGTTGAGAAGATGTTATTCATAAGAAGGATGAAATATGTATCTGGTTCATCATGTTGCTGGAAATGAGAGTCCCTAAAAACAATGTTTTGGAAGGAATTAACTAATCATTTAAGAATAACTAATAATAACTAATCATTTAAGAAACTGCCATTTCTTAAATGATTGAAATGACTTCATCCCTATCTCCCCTTTGTTTATTGTCATATTTTACATGCCCTCCATGTAAGCTCTTTTAGTCTCATATAGAAAGGTCATTTCTCACTGTGTTTGTAAATGTAAGATAATGTTAATATCTTAATGATATTAAGATACATGTAAGATATTAAGATACATTAAGATATTAATGTTACTTAATGTTATTAAGATATATTACATTAAGATAATGTAAGATAAATGTAAATAAATATTATTAAGTATGTAAAATCTGTATCTACACAGTTCATCAAGGACTTGAACTCCATGAGTCATTTGCTCTATTCAGACTCATACCAGAACATTTATGCCAAACCCTTCAATGTTAGGGCATAGATTATCCAATTTGATAGGAAACTCTATTGGCTTCACAACACCAGAGGTTGCAATATAAGAGACATTGGGAGTAAATGGACAGTAAATGACATACTGAGAAATGTCTTAAGTCTGCCTCTATTATGGGATCAAAGGGAAATTCCTTCTGTAATATTTCCTTTAGGCCTAGGATAATATTAAAACCCCAAGGAAATTTAATTTGGTTTCAGTATCCTTTGAAATTATTCTTTTAATTAAAAGTATATATTTTCCTTCAGGCCTTATTTTAAAACACTAAGTGAATCCTTGTTGCTTCTCCCAGAAATATAAAATGAAAATGAAAATGAAAATGTTATCCTTTTATTATGACATCTGCAAAATTAATTCTTTCTCTATGGATAGGTAAGGGGCACTGGTATGCTTATAAATAAAAGTCTTTTTCTTTAAATTTCCTGTTTTCTATAATAAGTTTAAAGTCAAATTTGAGCTCTTACTTGGCAGTGGAAGAGTGAGCCAACATTCCAGTAGATCAGTCAATTTCAGACTTCTGTTCTTGAGCCCTAGGAAAAAGTTTTAAAGGCATGAAATAGCAGTGAGGGCATTGTCTCCAGATAATGATTTATGCAAATGTTATATTCATTTGTATAAGAAATGGAATTGTTGTACCATCTTCCTCAATTTATGATCTTCAGCCTCAGCATGAGAGGGCTAGGAAGACAAATATAAGTGGTTAAAATAATGAATGGAGGATATTAAATGTCATCATAGAAAAAACAGAAAAAGAATATTATACCTATAGCTTGCAACACTGTAGAAAGCCCGTATTTGACTGCTGATAATGCTTCCCAAGTGGCAACTTAGTCACTTTTAAATCTTTTAACTGTTTCTTCCCTGACAGTCTTTACATCTCTAAATAATATGCTCATATAGTTAGCTTAAACTTTATTAATTTTGTGCCCTCTAAATGGATTTCTTACTATGCTGGCTTATTTATATCATCTCACCCCCACTCCCGCATTTATTCATTCAAGAAATATTTACTGAGTGCACACAATGAGTGAGGTCGTGGGGTTACAAAAATTAATGAGACAAAGTCCCCGCTCTCAAAGAGCATATGGCCCACTGATGGGAGAGATCAGCATGCAAATGAATTAATGAGAAAATTCAAATGTTGATGAATGAAATGAAGACAGTAAAGCATGGTAATGTTAAAGAAAAAATGGAGTTTTCAACAAAAAAGTAATTGCTTTCCATCTTTCTGTCCTACTATCCTCAGCATACTGTCTTTGTCCAGCTGTGTTTCTGTTGACAGTGTGGAAAAATAGCCTTCACGATTCTAGGCTCACACACTTACGGGAATATCTAGAGTTTTATTTTTATTTCTCTGTTTTTGTACTAAAAATTTTTTCCCTGGAAGCCATTTTGCAGACTTCCTGTTCTTTGCCTTCCTCCTAAACCAATTATTAGCAAGAGCAATGGAATTACTATGATTGGTTTCAATAATCAAAATTTACCTTCAAAGTAGGAAATAAGATCACCCTTCCTAGATCATCTATGAGAGAGGTAAAAACTTAAATAGAAAAAGCAGGTTGGCTTTTAAAAAGGTGTCAGCTGCAGTTTTTTCATTTGTTTGTCTGGAGCACATTGCCATAAGTAGTGTCTTAAAAAGAATTGTGTGAGGGTAAATTTTCTGGGCTTCTGCATGTGTGAACATGTCTCAATTTTACTTTCCAAAGTCTTGATAATTGTCTAGTTAATGGACCTCTAGGATGAAAAAGTGTTTCTTCAGAACTTGAAGCAATTGCTCTATGTCTACAGGTTGCAGTGGTAAACATTTTCTTCTGCATTTTTAAGTGATCACTTTTGCATCTAGGTTCTTATGACCTTCTTCCACTCTGAGATATTTTTTGTTGTTCTGCTTAAATAATACCTTCCTCTCATCTCTTTCTTGGCTCTTTCTTTCTAGAATTTATATTAATTGCATGTTTGATGTCCTGAATTGGTCTTCTAAGGTTTTTATTGTTTATCTTTTCTCTTGCATTTTTACCTCTTTTTAATTGTTTAGGTTTGGGGGATACAATTTTCATGTTATCATTAAATTCTGAGTTGAATTTTTATTTCAGTAATCATATTATTTATTTCCATGACCTCTTTTACTTACTTTATTTATTTCTCATTACAGATTATTCTTTTCCAGTTATGGACACAATATCTCCTCTACTTTAAACTACATTTATACTAAAGTCAATTCTCTCACTATTTACTGCTGATAGATAATGTAGTCCTTACCTTTCTGAATTGACTAAAGGATTGTAGGAAACTTTAGTGGCTCTATTTCTATACACAGATATTATCTTGGAAAAACTATTTCTGTTAGGCTGCCATACAAATTTAGGAACATTGGAGAATGATATATGCAATGGCCAACAACATATGATAGCCCAGACGATTTTAGTTGTGTGCTTGTGGGGACACCACCAAGATTTACCATTGTCAAAACTGCTAAAAAGCTGGATTTATGTTGAATGTTTTCCCAGCTCTTTTTCTCTTCCCTATTCTGTACTGACATTTCCTCAATCTTTCCCATCCCCAGATTGATCACTGCCCTCATATTGCACACTCTGAGACCCTACTAAGGCCTTTCTGTCCTCAAAATTCAGCTAGAATACTTATACCATACTTCATCTATCAAATCTGCTAATACATAGCAAGAAACAAATCAAAATTAACTGATTAATTCATGTCGAAGTGTGAATGATTGATGGCCCAAAGAGAGGTCTTGAAAACTCAATAATCTTTAATTGGCATAATTGAGAGGGAAGAATATTTCTAAGAGCCTTTTTAGGGCTTCTTGCTTCCTCTAGGCAGACTCTCAGAAGCTCTGTCCCAGACACATTAAAGCAGTAATCAGCAACTTAATGTCTTGATTCTGAAAGAGCCTTATTATACCAAAAGTGATATGTAAATGTATTCATTTGCTATAAATCTACATATGTGTTATAGAGATAATTATAAACATCCACTGTCTTCAGACAGAAGAATATATCTGTCTTTCCATGTTTTTCAGAATCCTAGTAAAAATGACTAATCTCTACACAATAAAATCTATGGGAGAGAAAGAAGTATACCTGATACCTGATTTCTTCCTCAAAAACATCTGGTGTCATTTTTAGTCCAACCTGAAGTCCTTGCAAATGTTAACTAAATGAATTTATTAGCTAGAAGACACATGAAGGTCTTGCATGCATTTTTAAACACCTGACCAATGACCTAGATATGCATTAGGAGTATGGATTTCTGGTTGTTCAATCTGTTTACGTAAACAAACTTGCAAAATATGACCACAGGTACACTGAAGAATGAAGGTTAGTTATGTAATCCGAATGGAGCTTGATGACTAGCACAACACACAAAGTGTACAGACCCCCAAATTAAAGAGTGTCCTTTAGTTGAACTTGCCCTCTGTTGACTCATCATAATGGAACCACCACATATTCCAGTGTAGGAAATAGACTCAAGAATGTGATAGTTCAAGGCCTCTGCTACACGCTGCTGCAAGTGTTGCATCTTTTGCTAGCCAGCAATGAAGGCTGGTGCTGGGTAAAACTTGTGTTTTGGGAGAAATTATTTGATGATCTCTGTTTTTGTGATTATGCAGTCTGTGTTTTTGAAAACACTTACTATTAAAAATGTCTTTTTAAAAATGTATTCAGGCAAACACACACATCCCATACTGTATTTTAATATAAACACAAGACAGCAATTAGTGCATAAGTGAAAGAATAAGGATTTTGGAGTTGGACATGGACTTGAATCTGATTTTTATCATTAATGCATGTATACATTTTAGCAAGTTACTTACCTCTCTGAATTTCAGTTTTCTCATTAGCAAGAGGAGGACATATTAGTCATCTTAATAAACTATGGCAATTAAATAAGATAATTTTTTGATGGTACCTTTAGTCTTATCCAATAGTAGATTCTTAAATACATAATTTCCTCCTCTTTATTTCTCATACTTGTAAACCAGTCTTTTCTAGCACAGATGTTACACTGTTACATCCCTGTATAAATAAACATACCCAATTATGCACATTCTGACATAAATATGTGTTTTGGTGAGTATAAATAACAATAAAAATAGGAAGACAGAAAAAGTAAGACTTATTTAAAATGTGAAAATCAATGGTAAACAGTAAAACCAAGTGCCAAAGCCTGCATATTAAATAAAGATTCAAGCTTTTCTATTACCATACAGATGCCACTGCCACTACACATGTACATTTTTTTTTTTTGAGACTTTGCCCAGGCTGGAGTGCAATGGTGTGACCTTGGCAAACTGCAACCTCTGCTTCCCAGGTTTAAGCAATTCTCCTGCCTCAGCCTCCTCAGTAACCGGGATTACAGGCACGCGCCACCACTCCCGGATAATTTTTGTATTTTTTAGTAAAGACAGAGTTTCACCACGTTGGCAGGCTGGTCTCAAACTCCTGACTTTGGATGATCCACCTGCCTCAGCCTCCCAAAGTTCTGGGATTACAGGCATGAGCCACTGTGCCCGGCTTTCGGCAGGTACTTTGAAAAGATAGATCTAGGTTTTCATACTAGAATTACTTTTAATCATGTACTCTATGCATTTCCATATACAACCCACTTGTAGTTAATATGCTAATCTCATGCCTCTATTCGTCTCTGTGTAACCTAGGATGTTCCATTTCCTATAATGACCTTTTAATGTCTGCCATACAACCGTAGAATGTGAAGATTTAAAATGAAGAAATCCGTTGGTTGCTATTTACAAGAACAGGGAAATGGAAAGTATTTGTTGTTGGTATTATTGAAAGAACATTGGTGTTATTGATGTTTTTTGAAAGAATGTTATTGACATAATTCCCAGGAAGATATGTCTAACAATCATAATTGCATATGGTATACCATCTAGTGGTATGAGATATTTATAATTCTACATATGTATATATATTCACATGCTTAATTATCTCCAATTATAATTTTAGCCATATTAGGCACATTGAACTATTTTCAGGTAACTCCTTTCCTTTTTTAAAAAATTTACGTGTTTACTTTTTTTTCCTTCAACTTTTAAGTTTTGGGGTACATGTGCAGGATGTGTAGGTTTGCTATGTAGGTAAACACAGGACATGGTGGTTTGCTGCACAGATCAACCCATCACCTAAGTTTTAGGCCCAGCTTCCATTAGCTATTCTTCCTGATGCTCTCTCTCATCCCAAACCCCCTCCAGCTGGCTCTCCAGGGTGTGTTGCTCCCCACTATGTGTCCATAGATTCTCATCATTCAGCTCCCACTTATAAGTGAGAACATGTGGTGTTTGGATGGCTACCGGCTCCATCTATGTCCCTAAAAAAGAACATTATCTTGTTCCTTTTCTTGGCTGCATAGTATTCCATGGTGAATATGTACCACATTTTTTTAATCTAGTCTATCACTGATAGGCATTAGGTTGATTCCATGTCTTTGTTATTGTGAATAGTGCTGCAATGAACATATATGTGACTGTATCTTTATAATGGAATGATTTATATTCCTTTGGGTATATACCTAGTAATGAGATTTCTCATTGGCTGTGAGTTTGTCATCCATGGCTCTTATTATTTTGAGCTATGTTCCTTCAATACCTAGTTTATTGAGAGTTTTTAACATGAAGACCTTTTCTGCATCTAGTGAGATAATTGTGTGGTTTTTGTCTTTAGTTTCGCTTGTGTGATGAATTACATTTATTGATTTGTGAATGTTGAACCAACCTTGCATCATGAGGATAAAGCCAACGCGATCATGGTGGATAAGCTTTTTGGTGTGCTGCTGAATTCAATTTGCCAGTATTTTATTGAGGATTTTTGCATCGATGTTCGTCAGGGATATTAACCTGAAGTTTGTTGTGGTTGTTGTTGTTATTGTTGTTGTTGTATCTCTGCCACGTTTTGGTATCAGAATGATGCTGGCCTCATAAAATGAGTTAGGGAGGAGTCCCTCCTTTTTAATTTTTTGGAATGGTTTCAGTAGAAATGGTATCAGCTCTTCTTTGTACCTCTGGTAGAATTCTGCTGTAAATTTACCTGGTCGTAGGCTATTTATTACTGCCTCAATTTCAGAACTGGTTATTGGTCTTTTCAGGGATTCCATTTCTTCGTGGTTCAGACTTGGGAGGGTGTATGTGTCCAGGAATTTATCAATTTCTTCTGGATTTTCTAATTTGTATACATAGAGGTGTTTATGGCATTCTCTGATAGTTGTTTGTATTTCTGTGGGGTCAGTGTTCATATCCCCATTATCATTTCTAATTGTGTCTATTTGATTCTTTTCTTTCTCTTCTTTATTAGTCTAGCTAGAAGTCTATCTATTTCATGAATTTTTTTCAAAAACCAGCTACTGGATTCTTGGATTTTTTGAAGGGTTTTCAGTGCTTTTATCTACTTCAGTTTTGCTCTGATCTTGGTTATTTCTTGTCTTCTGCTAGCTTTGGGGTTTGTTTGTTCTTTATTCTTTAGTTATTTTAGTTGTGATGTTAGGTTGCCAATTTGAGATCTTTCTAGCTTTTTGATGTGGAAATTTAGTGCTATAAATTTCCCTCTAACACTTTTTTAGCTGCATCCCAGAGATTCTGCTACATTGTCTTTTTATTCTCATTAGTTTCAAAGAACTTCTTGATTTGTGCCTTAATTTAATTATTTCCCCAGGAGTCATTCAGGAGAAGATTGTTCAATTACCATGTAGTTGTGTGATTTTGAAGGAGTTTCTTAATCTTGAGTACTAATTTGAGTGCACTGTGATCTGAGGGACTTATGATTTCAGTTCCTTTGCATTTGCTGAGGAGTGTTTTACTTCTAATTATGTGATCAATTTTAGAGTAAGTGCTATGTGGCAATGAGAAGAATGTATATTCTGTTGTTTTTGGATGGAGAGTTCTGTAGATATCTGTTAGGTCCACTTGATCCAGAGCTGATTTCAGGTTTTGAATATCTTTGTTAATTTTCTGTTTTGATGATCTGTCTAAGATTGTCAGTGGGGTGTTAAAGTCTCCCACTATTATTGTGTGGGAGTCTAAATCTCTTTGTAGGTCTCTGAGAACTTGCTTTATGAATTTGCGTTCCCCTGTATTGGGTGCATATATATTTAGGATAGTTAGCTCTTCTTGTTGAATTGAACCCTTTTCCATTATGTAATGCCGTTTGTCTTTTTTGATCTTTGTTGGTCTAAAGTCTGTTTTTTTCACAAACTAGAATTGCAACCCCTGCTTTTTTCTGTTTTCCATTTGCTTGGTAAAATTTCCTCTACTGCTTTATTTTGAGCCTGTGTGTGTCTTTGCATGTGAGATGGGTCTTTTGAACACAGCATACCAATGAGTCTTGACTCTATACAGCTTGCCAAATTACGTCTTTTAATTGGGACATTTAGCCCCTTTACATTTAAGGTTAATATTTTTCTGTGTGAAGTTGATACTGTCATTATAATGCTAGTTGGCTATTTTGCAGACTTGTTTATGTGGTTGCTTCATGTGGTCACTGGTCTGTGTCCTTCAGTGTGGTTTTGTAGTGGCTGGTGATGATTTTTCCATTCCATATTTAGTGCTTCCTTCAGGAGCTCTTGCATTGCAGCCATGCTGGTGATGAATTCCTTCAGCATTTGCTTGTCTGAAAAGGATCTTATTTCTCCTTCACTTATGAAACTTAGTTTGGTCAGATATGAAATTCTGGGTTGAAAATTCTTTTCTTTAAGAATGTTGAATATTGGCCCCCAGTCTTTTCTGGCTTGTAGGGGTCCACTGTTAGTCTGATGGGCTTCCCTTTGTAGGTGATCTGGCCTTTCTCTCTGGCTGCCCTTAACATTTTTTCCCTTATTTCGACCTTGAAGAATCTCGTAGTTATGTGTCTTGCATTTGATCTTCTTGTAGAGTATCTTACTGGGGTTCTCTGGATTTCCCGAATTTGAATGGTGGCCTGTCTTGCTATGTTGGGGAAGTTCTTCTGGATGATAGAAGAATGTTTTCTGACTCGCTTTTGTTCTCCCCATCTCTTTCAGGTACCCCAATCATTTGTAACTTTGGTCTTTTTTACATAATCTCACATTTCTTGGAGGTTTGTTTGTTCCTTTTTATTCATTTTTGTCATTTTGTCTGCCTCTCTCATTTCAGAAAGATAGTCTTCACATTCTGAGATTGTTTTCTCTGCTTGTTTTATTCTGGTGTTGATACTTGTAATTGCATTGTGAAGTTCTCATGCTATGTTTTCCAGCTCCATAAAATCAGTTATGCTGCTCTCTAAACTGACTATTCTGATTATCAGCTCTTAGCTTGTTTGCATTGGGTTACAACATACTCCTTTACCTCAGTAAAGTTTTTTATTACTCACCTTCTGAAGCCTACTTCTGTCAGTGCAGCCATCTTAGCGTCAGTCCATTTCTGTGTCCTTGCTGGATAGATGTTGTGGTCATTTGGAGAAGAAGAGGCCCTCTGTCTGTTTGACTTTTCAGTGATTTTGTGTGTTGATTCTTTCTAATATTTGTGGGCTTATCTACCTTTGATCTTTGAGGTTGCTAACCTTTGAACTGGATTTGAGGTGTCGTTTTTGTTGATGTTGTTGTTGCTTTCTGTTTGTTTGTTTTCCTTTTAATTGTCAGGCCATTCTTCCATAGAGCTGCTTGGTTTCCTGGGGGATTGCTTCAGACCCTAGTTGCCTGGGTTTTTCCCTTACCTGGAGTATCACCAATGAAGGCCACAAAACAGCAAAGATGGAAGCCTGCTCCTTCCTCTGGGAGCTCCATCCCAGGGGTGTACTGACCTGTTGCCGGCCTGGACACTCCTGTAGGAGGTGTCTGGAGACCCCTATTGGGAGGTCTCACCCAGTCAGGAGAGACAGGATCAGAAACCTGCTTAAAGAAGCAGTCTGGTTGCTTTTTGGTAGAGCATGTGTGCTGCATTGAGGGGAACCCTTCCTTGTCCAGAACACCTGGACTCTCCAGAGCCAGCAGGCTGGAAAGCCAAAGTTGACTGAACCACAGAGACATTGGCCCCTCTCCTTCACCCCCCAACCCCCCGCAACACCTGGGGCTCCATCCCAGGGAGAGATCAGAGTTCTGTCGTATAACCCTGGCTGGAGTTGCTGAAATTCCCACAGGGGGGACCTGTCCAGTGAGGAGGGATGCATTGGGGTCCCACTTAAAGAAGCAGTCTGCCCATGATCTGGCACAGCAGCTCTGGTTGGGGACTCCTCCTTATTCAGACCACCTAGACTCCCCAGAGCCAGCAGGCTAAAATAGCCTAGTTGACCTAACCACAGAAATAGTGGCCACCCCTACCCACAGAAACTCGTCTATCTCAGGCAGTCTCCAACCTCTTGCACTAGTCGGCTGGAATTTCAAGCCAGTGGGTCTTAACTTGTGAGGTGCCATAGAAGTGGGGCCCACAGAACAACGCTGCTTGGATCCCTGCATTCAGCCCGCTTCCTAGGGGAATATACAGACGGATCTCCTGATTTGCCAGGATTCACAAGGTGGGAGTCTAAAACTCCTGGGTTTTCTCTATGTGAACATGAGTGACTGCTCTGCTGAGACCCTGCACAGCTCTGTGTATCAGACCCAAGGCCCTGGTGGTGTGGGCTCACAAGAGGATCTCCTGATTCACGGGTTGCAAAGATTCCTGGGAGAAGTGTGGCTTCCCGGGTAGGGTCACACAATCACTCACCACTTCCCTTGGCTGGGGGTAGGGGTTCCTTTGGCTCCATTGTCACTTCCTGGCAGGTCTTTGCCCCACCTGCTTTTCTTTGTTCTCTGTGGGTCTAGTTGTTTGCCTAGTCAGTCCCAATGTGAGAACCTGAATATTTCAGTTGAAGGTACTGAATTCACTCACCACTTTCATTTCTCTCCGTGATAACTGTGGACTGCAGCTGCTTCTAATCTGTCATCTTGCCCCCTTCTATCATTCCTTTCTTTTAAAAAATGTAGTTTAAGTAACTTAGTGCAGTATTGATTTTGAATAATATAGTAGAAATTCCAGTTTCAGCCTAAACTGTATTCACATCTAGAAATAAGCATATACGGGCATTTCTGAAGAATTGGGAGGGAAGTCCAATCTTATGGAAGTCCATTTTCATGTGTGGTAATTCATCCTGAGAGCTAAAGGAATAATGCATGAGAAAAAAACTGACTTAGTAAGAAAACCTAAAGGAAGGATGAATTTTTCCCTATTTAACATCAGATTACTATGGAAATTTGGCATTTTAAAGATGCAGATTCCTCCTTTGGTGGAGACAGCTAACCCTTGAGAAATACGGTGGTTTTCCATGCACACTGTGTGGGAGAAAGGTGATGCTAGTGGGAACATGTGAGACACTCAGGAAACTTGGATAGGCGGGGCTTGGGAACATTTTATAAGGGAGCTGAAATGCTCCATGATCAGGTGTGGGTAAATGCTTTGGGCCATTACTATTAATGAAACCTACATTATATGTATGATTATGTACCGAAGTATCTAATCTCAATAAGCACAACTGGTAACCTAGTAAGTGCTGAGTGCTCCTTAATGCTAGCCTTCCCTGGGGAGGGCAGCCTGCCCACACTGTGTGGGCTCCTGTAGCACACCATATACACTTAGAACTCTGTTCAATTTGTATTCTTCGATCAAAGTCAAGAGGTTTATAAAGAGCACTTAACACTTACATGTTAATCAATTTTGTAATATTTATTCAAAGTGCAAAGTTTGAGGAAAAGTGAACCCCCTTCCTTTGTTGACATGTGTGAAATGATAAATTATTTTCATTCATTACAGATAAAGTTTGTTGAAAATAATGCTAAAATGATTTTCTGGAATGTAGAACTAACTTTTATTCTGGAAAAATAATGTGTCTGTCCCACAAAAACTAATTTTCCTTTGTAAATATATTTAATCTCATTAATCATGCTAAATTGTGTGTATGTGTGTGTGTGTGTTGTGGTGAGAGGGCTGAGGTTTCTAACTTATGTATTTCAAAAGTCATCTTTTTTGAGGTTACATAATTCTTAGGGTTTCCTACATGACTCACAGGAGGTAGAATAAGCTAATATGCAATTTGTATAGCTTGGCATTATATTTTCATTCTTCAGCACATTTTTTTCTCTGTATAAAAACATTAGATTGACTTTCCCTCAGGAGATCTGTCTCAGTATACTTCCAGAAACTATTATTATAACCTCTTTACTTGGCTTATAGTAACCCAGGCCTTTTGCTCTGAGCATTGTTACTAACCATTGTTCTTAACTATTCTAAAATGCTGGTTATTTCTAGAACTCTATGCCTGAGTCAATCTTGTCAGCTGATTTGCTTCCTTCTTAGATTTGACATTCACCCCTGAGACTCTCCGTCCTCAAAGTCTGTAATACTTTTCACTGTTCTCGGCACACCCCCTATTCCTCTGTCGTGAAAAAACACCTGGCATTATAACAGGAAAAGTTGTGGGTGGAGACTGAACAGACTTGGGAAGTCCAGGGGTGAAACAGTAATGCCAGGACAGGTAAAGGTGGCATGACTTGGGCAGGCAAAGGAAACTGAGGTTGAGAAATGGAAAGTCACCTAATTAAGGTCAATTAACTAGCAAGTGGTAGACAGCCCTGGGTACCAAGCCTGTGAGAGAGATCTGTAATCTCCTCTCGACTTATCTGGGTCTCTCTTGTACTACAGCTCAGTAAAGAGAAGCAATAGCATCATGCTTACAACAGTATCCCAGGTCATAGGTCTGGAACTGGGTAAGACTTGATAAATACTGTGAAATTCATTAATGAGTAAAGAATAATATGCTTCCATTAAAAACCCACTATCTTTCTCAATGTTATGCCCTTCTTAAAAGTCATACACAGAAAGTGCTCCTTCCCTTGTTTCAGTGGAAGTGGTAGTGGGGAAGTTCTGAGACAAGGAAGATATGAAAAATAACAGACATACGTGCAAAATGGAAATGTAACTTACTTGCCTCTGATTATGAAGGCAGAAATGAACAAATGCATGTAATTTGAGATGACTTCACCTTTGGGCAGATGACTTCATCTATTCTTTTCTATTGGAGAAATTACCCCAGTGACACAAATATACAGCAAAGACTCTCTTCGTTTAGAAAAGATTGAGGTTTTGATGGCTAGTAGGCACTAAACCTCTCCTCACAATAAGAAAAGTTACCCATGACACAGAGTTCATCTCTTAGAGTCTTTTACCCAGAGACAAATGGTCCTTTCCATGGCTGGATTTAGGCTACCCTGTTTTGTATAAACTTACAGATGACTCTTGTCCCCTGTGAGTTTGTAAAGCAGTAGACCACAGAGAATACGGGTTAGATTCCTTAAGACTGCAGGAGAGATCTTTAGGCCTCGTGTCAACCTGAAAGCCCTCATGGAACAAAGACCTCGTAAGGCACAGTGAACAAGACCTGGACAGGGCTGTTGATGAATAATTCAGAGTTCGGGAATAAATTTAAATTGATTTCTTACATGGATTGAACTCAGCAGGGTACCACCAAGAAACAGGGTTTTTCAATCTTAACACCACCAATTAATTAAATATTGTAGAATCAATCTTTCTTACCCTGTCTCAGCATTTTGAGAAGATTACATAGCTTTGCAGTTATTTGCAGATATTGAAACCTAACATCTAGTCTAATTCAAAATTCTAATTTTACTTGCAATTTAGTGCTTCTCTCTTTCCTTTAGTGCAAGACTAGCCCAAGGTCTGAGAACAAGGGTGGGAAAGAGAAGGAGATACACACACACACCACAGAGACAGGAAGACAGAATCTAAGAGACAGAATGTGAGACAGAGCTAGAGAACCTATGCAAACACCTGAAGTTACTAAGAAAGTACCACTCATGAGTGTAGAATATCTCCCTTTAGTGTGACAATAACAGAATGGCATTTAAAAAAAAGATTTAAAAAATCAGGCAGACATTTCTGTTTAGATCTTTAAAATGTAACAACGGAAATCCTTTATTTATTTATAAAATAATTTAAATAATAATTTATATAATATAAATTTAATATAAAAATATTTGTTTTATTCCTTTTCAAACCATTACTCCTGTGGCATTGTGTGAAATGTTTTGAGTGATAATGACAGCAGGGGGTTTTCATATTATTTCAAATATATAGAATATATGTATGAAAGCATAAATAACATGCCTGCATCACTGCAAAGTTGGAGTGTAGAAGCTGAGAACTTGGAATTGGTGAGTAGTGATATAGACTGAAGTTACCCTGAAGGGTTAAATAAGACATACTAATGAATATTTATGTTCTCAACAAATATGTGAAGAATTTCTACTATTTGTTTATGGCTAAAATTGCCGTACCTAACTAAGGTTAGAGACATCAAGAAATAGAAACATTTGAATGTGTCCAAAATTCAATTGACAATAGTAGTTTTATAAGCACTCTAATAAGCAGTGCTCCCACTAAACAAAAGTTAATATTGATGTCACGATGCATATATATATATATACACATATATATATATGAGGCATATATACACATCATGATATATATATATATATGATAGATGAGAATAAATTTCTGTGGTTTGCTGGTAAACCTTTAAATTAAAAATTATTTATTTTCTTACTTAAAAACTTATATGTGATGTCCAGTATGTAAAGTTAGGAAAGATAAATTTAAAAAAAGGAACACAAGAACTAAAATCACCTGGTATTCTACCATTTAGAAATAGCAAATGTTCAACGTCTGATGAATTCTATCTAGTTTCTTTTTCTTTGCAAATATAAGTCTATCTACATATTTTACAAATGTGGCATATAAAGTTATATTTTTAAAATTTGAATTTGTTTCTTATCTCATGGTTTTTAAATAAACAAATAAACCATATTTTTGCTATTATAAATAGTGCTACAATAAAAATTTTTGCATATATCTCTTAGGTACATACAAGATCATCATTGTTATATCTTTTTAGTGGAATTATACTGTTATGTGTTTATCTCTTTTAATGAATTTTGCCTTAACTTGTATCTTATCTACAATTAACATTCTACCTGAACTTTCTCTTGGTTGGTTTATGTATATAATTTCAATAGCTTTGTGGGTACAGGTGGTTTTTGGTCACATGGATGAATTTTACAGTGGTGAAGTCTGAGATTTCAGTGCACCTGTCATCCAAGTAGTGTAGATTGTATTCAGTATGTTGCTTTTCATCCCTCACCTCCTTCTCTCTTGCCCCTCTTCTTGGTCTCTAAAGTTCTTGGCTAGTTTTTGCAAGACATAGTCTCTCCCTTCATTTTATGTTCAATCTCTGTGATTTATGTATGCATGTGTGTGAGTTTTCTAAGCATGTCTCTTGTCAGCATGATACTGCTGGTTTTTTTTTTTAATTGAACCATGAAATCTGTTTTTTTAAAAAATAGATTTAATTCGTTTTCGTATATTGAAGCTAATGACTGTAATTAATGTTTAATGATTGGAATTATTTCTGCAACCTATTTTCTGTTTCTCATATATTTTTTTCTTTTGTTACTTGTCTACTTCTCTGCCTTGCTTCTCTGCCTTTTTTTTAGATTTCTCTATCATTTTAGAAATTTCATTCAGTTCAATAATAATTTGGCACTTACTCTGTAACAGTCACTGCTCTAGATACTAAGAAGACAATGGTGACCAGAGAAGATGCATATCTCTTCATGGAGTTTATATTCTAGCAAAGGGTAGTAATAGTAGCTAACCATCCTATGAGAATAAGTGCCAGACACTGCGCTAAGCATTTTATGTATATATATTTTTTATATATTTATATATATTAACTAATTACCTCAGAACAGCCCTATGAGATATATATTATTGGTATGTCCGCATTATAAAGAAAAAATAAGCCACAGAGAGATAAAATAATTGGCCTAAAGTCATATGGCCAGCAAATGAAAAGAACTAGAATTCAACCCAGACATTCTTGATCCAGTGTTTGTGTTTTTCCTCACCCCTGGCTAAATCAGGGCCGTGTATTATAAAGTATTGGACAAGACTGTTGGGAGGTTTTGGTGTGACATATTATGGTATTAGATAACATGGTCAGAAAGAACTCGCTCAGAAGGTGATATATGAAAGAAACAAGTCATGCAGATATCTGGCAGAGGGAGGATTGCAGGTGGAAACAAGTACTAAGCCCTGTTGTGGTGGTTGCCAACAAGAAGTCCCTGTGCCTACGGACAGCAAAGATTCAATGATAAAGGCAAACAAAAGGCTGGGTCACACAGACCCTTACAGTCACAGAAAGAATTTCTGTTTCATTGGATCACAGCCACACCCTTCATTTATATTGTACATCTGGACAGTAGAATGGTTCCAATAGAGGCTATGTGGCCGGCAAAGCCTAAAATATGTACTGTTTGACTCTTTACAGAAAGTGTGCCAAGCTTTGTTCTACACCCAGAATGTTTGTTGACTGAATGAATAAAATAACTCAATTTTGATACTTTGTCATATACATAGTGATATCATTATATACAACATAATGTATATTATATAATATTCATTGTATATTTGTTTTATGTACATTAAACATATATATGTAATACATATGTATACATATCAATATATATGTAAACATAAGATGTATTACATGTATTTAAAGGTGTTATATAATATAAAAATAATATATATTTGTATAACTATGTATGATATATAACTATATATTATAGCACTATATAATACATGTATGTGTGTGCATGTCCATAACTTTTATTATTATTATTTTTAGAAACAGGGTCTCTCTCTGTCACCCAGGCTGGAGTGCAGTGGCATGATCATTCCTCATTGCAGCCTTAACTCCTAGGCTGACACGATCCTCCAACCTTAGCCTCCCTGGTAGCTGGGACTACAGGTGCAAGCCACTGTGCCTGACTCACAACTTTTATTTTTTTTCTCAATTAAACCCTAGAAAAAAACTGTGCCTTTTAATTTTTATTCTTTTTCCAAGTTAGCCTTGTGCTAAAGTATTCAATAAATATTCTAGTTGATAGAAATTATTTAAGTTATGTTAATTGTTAATCCATCTATTATAGCCTTTTGCTCCTGAACTGGATGCTTATATAAAATATCTAGAAGATAAGTTTGATAGGGAGTAAAATAAGTAAAACAAATACAAATTAATAGCTTATTGTAGGAGCAGCTATTCACATGCAAGATAAGCATACAGTCTTTTGTGGATTGCAATTAGACAGTCTCAAAGAGTTAATGAACTTCTTACAGTGTCTTATTAGCAGCAAACAGTTACATATAGGGAGCAGTCAGCTCAATGTACTACTGAATCAGAACTTTTTGCTTTAGATTTGTATGCTTTTTTTTCCCACAGGGTTTTTGGTACACTGTAAAAGCTATGGACGTTGATGGATTAAAAAGCAATATAACCAATATTGCTTGAAACTATGTAGTCCCAAACTGCTTTCATTGATACCACTTAAAATAGTGTAACTCTTATGTTCAATACTTTAAAATTTGCTCCATGGTGCTGATTTAGCCCAGTGGTTAGGAAAAACACAGATACTGGAGCAACTAGAAAGAAAATACAGGCAGGGGAAGTAAAAATAAATTGAAGGAAGCTAAATCCACATGTGAAGGGCAGTGATGTGTGTTAAGTTGGTAAAAATGGCTTTGATAATGTGTTCTGAAGAGCAAAAATCTATAGTAGAGTTATATTAGAGCTAGCTGTCTCTTCAATTATAATTTGTCACCAGCTGTGTGGAAATTTTAAAGTACCATAAACACTGCCTGACAACACACAAAATTAGAAATCTGCTGTATGTTACACAATGAACCCTATTTGTATTGGTGTCATTTATCCAATGACTTCACAAGTCACATAAATGATATAGTTCATAAATGCACAAATCTTTCACAAGTGGACATGAAATACTCAATTTTTGTTTTATCAGCTTAAATCTGCTCTAGCTTATTACATGGCACAGTGTTCATCTGATTCATACTCCAAGGTCTCTTGAGAAAAAAGATGAAAGTTTAAATCACAATTTGCAGGGTGAAAGTTGCTAAACCAATTGCTTTTTTGAACTACAAATGATGATCTGCAGACCTCAAGTCTGCCACTACTTTTGCATATGCATACATGTATTTTTGGCTGACTTAGACCCAGTGGTCTGGTCCAGTATCTACCATTGTAGCAAATTTTTACCTTTGCTTTTTTTTTTTTTTTAATACTTTAAGTTTTAGGGTACATGTGCACAACATGCAGGTTTGTTACATATGTATGCATGTGCCATGTTGGTGTGCTGCACCCATTAACTCGTCATTTAACATTAGGTATGTCTCCTAATGCTATCCCTCCCCCCACCCCACAACAAGTGCTGGTGTGTGATGTTCCCCTTCCTGTGTCCATGTGTTCTCATCATTCAGTTCCCACCTATGAGTGAGAACATGCAGTGTTTGGTGTTTTGTCCTTGCAACAGTTTGCTGAGAATGATGGTTTGCAGCTTCATCCATGTCCCTACAAAGGACAGGAACTCATCATTTTTTATGGCTGCATAGTATTCCATGGTGTATATATGCCACATTTTCTTAATCCAGTCTATCATTGTTGGACATTTGGGTTGGTTCCAAGTCTTTGCTATTGTGAATAGTGCTGCAATAAATATACATGTGCATGTGTCTTTATAGCAGCATGATTTATAATCCTTTGGGTAAATACCCAGTAATGGGATGGCTGGGTCAAATGGTATTTCTAGTTCTAGATCCCTGAGGAATCACCACACTGACTTCCACAATGGTTGAACTAGTTTACAGTCCCACCAACAGTGTAAAAGTGTTCCTATTTCTCCATGTCGTCTCCAGCACCTGTTGTTTCCTGACTTTTTAGTGATCGCCATTCTAACTGGTGTGAGATGGTATCTCATTGTGGTTTTGATTTGCATTTCTCTGATGGCCAGTGATGATGAGCATTTTTTCATGTGTCTTTTGGCTGCATAAATGTCTTCTTTTGAGAAGTGTCTGTTCATATCCTTTGCCCGCTTGTTGATGGGGTTGTTTGTTTTTTTCTTGTAAATTTGTTTGAGTTCATTGCAGATTCTGGATATTAGCCCTTTGTCCGATGAGTAGATTGCAAAAATTTTCTCCCATTCTGTAGGCTGCCTGTTCACTCTGATGGTAGTTTCTTTTGCCGTGCAGAAGCTCTTTAGTTTAATTAGATCCCATTTGTCAATTCTGGCTTTTGTTGCCATTGCTTTTGGTGTTTTAGACATGAAGTCCTTGCCCATGCCTATGTCCTGAATGGTGTTGCCTAGGTTTTCTTCTAGGGTTTTTATGGTTTTAGGTCTAACATCTAAGTCTTTAATCCATCTTGAATTAATTTTTGTATAAGGTGTAAGGAAGGGATCGAGTTTCAGCTTTCTACATATGGCTAGCCAGTTTTCCCAGCACCATTTATTAAATAAGGAATCCCTTCCCCATTTCTAGTTTTTGTCAGGTTTGTCAAAGATCAGATGGTTGTAGATATGTGGCATTATTTCTGAGGGCTCTGTTCTGTTCCATTGGTCTATATATCTGTTTTGATACCAGTCCCATGCTGTTTTGGTTACTGTAGCCTTGTATAGTTTGAAGTCAGGTAGCATGATGCTTCCAGCCTTGTTCTTGTGGCTTAGGATTGACTTGGCAATGCGGGCTCTTTTTTGGTTCCATATGAACTTTAAAGTAGTTTTTTCCAATTCTTGTGAAGAAAGTCATTGGTAGCTTGATGGGGATGGCATTGAATCTATAAATTACCTTGAGCAGTATGGCCATTTTCACGATATTGAGTCTTCCTACTCATGAGCATGGAATGTTCTTCCATTTGTTTGTGTCCTCTTTTATTTCATTGAGCAGTGGTTTGTAGTTCTCCTTGAAGAGGTCCTTCACGTCCCTTGTAAGTTGGATTCCTAAGTATTTTATTCTCTTTGAAGCAATTGTGAATGGGAGTTCACTCATGATTTGGCTCTCTGTTTGTCTGTTATTTGTGTATAGAAATGCTTGTGATTTTTGCACATTGATTTTGTATCCTGAGACTTTGCTGAAGTTGCTTATCAGCTTAAGGAGATTTTGGGCTGAGACGATGGGGTTTTCTAGATATACAATCATGTCATCTGCAAACAGGGACAACTTGACTTCCTCGTTTCCTGATTGAATACCCTTTATTTCCTTCTCCTGCCTGATTGCCCTGGCCAGAAATTCCAACACTATGCTGAATAGGAGTGGTAAGAGAGGGCATCCCTGTCTTGTGCCAGTTTTCAAAGGGAATGCTTCCAGTTTTTGCCCATTCAGTATGATATTGGCTGTGGGTTTGTCATAGATAGCTCTTATTATTTTGAGATATGTCCCATCAATACCTAATTTATTGAGAGTTTTTAGCATGAAGGGTTGTTGAATTTTGTCAAAGGCCTTTTCTTCATCTATGGAGATAATCATGTGTTTTTTGTCATTGGTTCTGTTTATATACTGATTATGTTTATATACGGATTATGTTTATGGATTTGGTATGTTGAACCAGCCTTGCATCCCAGGGATGAAGCCCACTTGATCATGGTGGATGAGCTTTTTGATGTGCTGCTGGATTCGGTTTGCCAGTATTTTATTGAGGATTTTTGCATCGATGTTCATCAGGGATATTGGTCTAAAATTCTCTTTTTTTTGTTGTGTCTCTGCCAGGCTTTGGTATCAGGATGATGCTGGTGTCATAAAATGAGTTAGGGAGGATTCCCTCTTTTTCTATTGATTGGAATAGTTTCAGAAGGCATGGTACCAGCTCCTCCTTGTACCTCTGGTAGAATTCGGCTGTGAATCCGTCTGGTCCAGGACTGTTTTTGGTTGGTAGGCTATTAATTATTGCCTGAATTTCAGAGCCTGTTATTGGTCTATTCAGAGAGTCAACTTCTTCCTGGTTTAGTCTTGGGAGGGTGTATGTGTTGAGGAATTTATCCATTTCTTCTAGATTTTCTAGTTTATTTGCATAGAGGTGTTTATAGTATTCTCTGATGGTAGTTTGTATTTCTGTGGGATCAGTGGTGATATCCCCTTTATCATTTTTTTATTGCGTCTATTTGATTCTTCTCTCTTTTCTTCTTTATTAGTCTTGCTAGCGGTCTATCAATTTTGTTGATCTTTTCCAAAAACCATCTCCTGGATTCATTGATTTTTTTGAAGGGTTTTTTTTTGTTTGTGTGTCTCTATTTCCTTCAGTTCTGCTCTGATCTTCGTTATTTCTTGCCTTCTGCTAGCTTTTGAATGTGTTTGCTCTTGCTTCTCTAGTTCTTTTAATTGTGATGTTAGGATGTCAATTTTAGATCTTTCCTGCTTTCTCTTGTGGGCATTTAGTGCTATAAATTTCCCTTTACACATTGCTTTGAATGTGTCCCAGAGATTCTGGTATGTTGCGTCTTTGTTCTCACTGCTTTCAAAGAACATCTTTATTTCTGCCTTCATTTCGTTATGTACACAGTAGTCATTCAGGAGCAGGTTGTTCAGTTTCCATGTAGTTGAGCGGTTTTGAGTGAGTTTCTTAATCCTGAGTTCTAGTTTGATTGCACTGTGGTCTGAGAGACAGTTTGTTGTAATTTTTGTCCTTTTACATTTGCTGAGGAGAGCTTTACTTCCAAGTATGTGGTCAATTTTGGAGTAGGTGTGGTGTGGTGCTGAAAAGAATGTATATTCTGTTGATTTGGGGTGGAGAGTTCTGTAGATGTCTATTAGGTCTGCTTGGTGCAGAGCTGAGTTCAATTCCTGGGTATCCTTGTTAATTTTCTGTCTCATTGATCTGTCTAATGTTGACAGTGGGGTGTTAAAGTCTCCCATTATTATTGTGTGGTAGTCTAAGTCTCTTTGTAAGTCACTAAGGACTTGCTTTATGAATCTGGGTGCTCCTGTATTGGCTGCATATATATTTAGGATAGTTAGTTCTTCTTGTTGAGTTGATCCTTTTACCATTATGTAATGGGCTTCTTTGTCTCTTTTGATCTTTGTTGGTGTAAAGTCTGTTTCATCAGAGACTAGGATTGCAACCCCTGCCTTTTTTTGTTTTCCGTTTGCTTGGTAGATCTTCCTCCATCCCTTTATTTTGAGCCTATGTGTGTCTCTGCACGTGAGATGGGTCTCCTGAATACAGCACACTGATGGGTCTTGACTTTATCCAATTTGCCAGTCTGCGTCTTTTAACTGGGGCACTTAGCTTATTTACATTTAAGGTTAATATTGTTATGTGTGAATTTGATCCTGTCCTTATGATGTTAGCTGGTTATTTTGCTCGTTAGTTGATGCAGTTTCTTCCTAGCCTCGATGGTCTTTACAATTTGGCATGTTTTTGCAGTGGCTGGTACCGGTTGTTCCTTTCCATGTTTAGTGCTTCCTTCAGGAGCTCTTTTAGGGCAGGCCTGGTGGTGACAAAATCTCTCAGCATTTGCTTGTCTGTAAAGTATTTTATTTCTCCTTCACTTATGAAGCTTAGTTTGGCTGGATATGAAATTCTGGGTTGAAAATTCTTTTCTTTAAGAATGTTGAATATTTGCCCCCACTCTCTTCTGGCTTGTAGAATTTCTGCTGAGAGATCCACTGTTAGTCTGATGGGCTTCCCTTTGTGGGTAACCCGACCTTTCTCTCTGGCTGCCCTTAACATTTTTTCCTTCATTTCAACTTTGGTGAATGTGTCAATTATGTGTCTTGGAATTGCTCTTCTCGAGGAGTATCTTTGTGGTGTTCTCTGTATTTCCTGAATTTGAATGTTTGCCTGCCTTGCTAGATTGGGGAAGTTCTCCTGGATAATATCCTGCAGAGTGTTTTCCGACTTGGTTCCATTCTCCCCATCACTTTCAGGTACACCAATCAGACATAGATTTGGTCTTTTCACATAGTCCCATATTTCTTGGTGGCTTTGTTTATTTCTTTTTATTCTTTTTTCTCTAAACTTCTGTTCTCACTTCATTTCATTCATTTGATCTTCCATCACTAATACCCTTTCTTCCAGTTGATTAAATCGGCTACTGAAGCTTGTGCATTCATCACGTAGTTCTCGTGCTGTGGTTTGCACCTCCATCAGGTCCTTTAAGGACTTCTCTGCATTGTTTATTCTAGTTAGCCATTCGTCTAATCTTTTTTCAAGCTTTTTAACTTCTTTGCCATGGTTTCGAACTTCCTCCTTTAGCTCAGAGTAGTTCAGTCGTCTGAAGCCTTCTTCTCTCAACTCGTCAAAGTCATTCTCCGTCCATCTTTGTTCCGTTGCTGGTGAGGAGCTGTGTTCCTTTGGAGGAAGAGAGGTGCTCTGATTTTTAGAATTTTCAGTTTTTCTGCTCTGTTTTTTCCCCATCTTTGTGATTTTATCTACCTTTGGTCTTTGATGATGATGACGTACAGATGGTGTTTTGGTGTGGATGTCCTTTCTGTTTGTTAGTTTTCCTTCTAACAGTCAGGTCCCTCAGCTGCAGGTCTGTTGGAATTTGCTGGAGGTCCACTCCAGACCCTGTTTGCCTGGGTATTGGCAGCAGAGGCTGCAGAACAGTGGATATTGGTGAACAGCAAATATTGCTGCCTGATCATTCCTCTGGAAGTTTTGTCTCAGACGAGTACCCGGCCGTGTAAGGTGTCAGTCTGCCCCTACTGGGGGGTGCCTCCCAGTGAGGCTACTCGGGGTTCAGGGACCCACTTGAGGAGGCAGTCTGTCCGTTCTCAGATCTCAAGCTGCAGGCTGGGAAAACCACTGCTCTCTTCAAAGCTGTCAGACACAGACATTTAAGTCTGCAGAGGTTTCTGCTGCCTTTTGTTTGGCTATGCTCTGCCCCCAAAGGTGGAGTTTATAGAGGCAGCAGGCCTCCTTGAGCTGAGGTGGGCTCCCCCCAGTTCAAGCTTCCCGGGTGCTTTGTTTACCTACTCAAGCCTCGGCCATGGCAGGCGCCCCTCCCCAAGCCTCGCTGCCACCTTGCAGTTTGATCTCAGACTGCTATGCTAGCAATGAGTGAGGCTCCATGGACGTAGGACCCTCCAAGCCAGGTGCAGGATACAATCTCCTGGTGTGCCGTTTGCTAAGACTGTTGGAAAAGCACAGTATTAGGGTGGGAATGACCCGATTTTCCAGGTGTGGTCTGTCACCCCTTTCCATGGCAAGGAAAGGGAATTCCCTGACCCCTTGTGCTTCCCCGGTGAGGCGATGGCTTGCCCTGCTTCGGCTCACACTCAGTGGGCTGCACCCACTGTCCTGCACCCACTGTCCAACAATCCCCAGTGAGATGAACCTGGTACCTCAGTTGGAAATGCAGAAATCATTCATCTTCTGCATCACCCAGGCTGGGAACTGTAGACTGGAGCTGTTCCTATTCGGCCATCTTGGCTCCACTCTCAGAAGTCCCCTTTGCTTTTATGTAAATGCTACTGATCAAATATAGCTTGTGGAGTTTGGGGGAACATTGTTTCTGGTCTTAGACTTGCAACAAAAACTGTCAGTTTTCGATCATATGTTCCCGTACTCCAACTGTTATAACAATAAACAACAGTTATTTCAAGCATATCCACTTAAAATTTCATACAAAATTGGGGCTGGAGTAAGGGGGTGAACATTGAAAAGAAATTTGGACTAATCTTATTATAGGGAACAAAAGAGAAAAAAACATTTTTCTGCTAAAGGAATAGTACTCTTTCCTTTTGAGAGCTATGTGAAATTTATTTGCTTTTACCTTAGAAAATGAAAAAGAAGAAGTTTGCCCCTTGATAAATCTAAGGGTGTGTGCATAAAGAAATGCTGAGTCTCTGTATTCAAAGAAGGAAAAGAAACTAATACCTATTGAGAACTGAATGTCTGTGACACTGTGGATAGAGGCTTTATAAACATTATCACATTAAATCATAGCTGAGTCCCTACAAATCAGAGAACTAAGCTTCAGAGATGTTAATGATATTCTCTAGTTCATCCCATATGCTTTTGTTAGTAAGTATCAGAATATGTGATTCAAATTTGTTCAATAAGGATTCACATTACAAGAAATCCAAGCTAATAGTGGGCTTCAGCTTTGATTATTTCAAGAAACAAAACATGTTATCAAGAACTCAGTTTCTTTTGGTCTCTCTATGATGCCATTTACAGTTTTGTCTTCATCATAAGACCAGTTTCTTCATGACCCTACAATACCTTCCAATCGCTTCATGCTTCTTTTTTTCACATGGGGGAGAACATTGCTTCTGGAGGCTTTCTCAGAAGAGCAAGGCAGACTTTTCCAGAATGCTATAGGCATAGTAACACTTTCCTTGAATTAAGTTGGCCTAAGCACAATCTCATTGCTGTCAAAAAGGATGAAATGATGCTTTGAACAGTCAGATCTATCCTTGGAGCTGGTGGTGGAGTCAATTCCCTTGAGAATCAGAGGATGAAAGGGGTGGATGGATATATGAATAAAGCTCAGTTCTGCTAGAGTAAAATGGCAGTACACGATGTCCTAAAACCTCATTCGCCCCATTGAGACTGACTCAACAATATACATGAACTAATTCCCATTGTGAGAAATTCAGAAATCAATTAAGAGGCTCCTGCACACCAGATGATCATGACACCAGCTACATTGAAGCTGGTAGGAAAAGTTCATCACCCTTTCAATATAGTCTCCTATCCCCACCCTCAGGACAGCATAGTCCAGTTGGGAGGAAAGTTCCACCTTCCAGATATTTTTTCTGGGGAAGGAAAGAGAAAACTAGAACTAGAACATAGTCTAAAGTGTAGACATTTTGGTGGTCTTCCAGAGGGATGATTTCTATCTTGCCTGAATCTAAGCACGGACAGGAAAGGGCATCAGTTTTGGGGCTACTGAGAATAAAGGCAATGGTTTGGGTTAGCTTGCATTAACTTGCAATAGTCTCTCTCCCAGGCTCATCATGAAATGAGTAAAAGAAAACTGCCAACTCCTGGCTTCTCCCTTGGGAGTGAAAGAGTTGGAGCATGTATCCAATATTCCATATTTTTGATGGACCGCCTCGGGTACTGGTTTCTGTGTCACTTGTCTTGAAGCACTGAGGGGACCATCTGGCATATTTTAAATGCCTTGGGGCCACTGAAAACAGGAGAGTTTGGGTGGCATGCTCCTCCTCCAGATGACCTGTGTTACAGCAGACAGAGAGAGAGATACAGCTTGGTTCCCTCTCCCTCAAGGAGGTAAAGGGGGAAGAGAAGAGTGGAGTGTGCATCCAAAGTTCTGGTTTTACAGGAAACTTCCCAGAGGACTGACTTCTGTCTTGCCCTACTAAAAGCACTGATTAGACATGGCATAGTCTAGAAGAATAGAGGCTGCTGAGAACAAAGGAGAAACTGGGTGGCTTGTGGAAACCCCAGAGACTCTGCAGTACTGCAGACACCAGGGGGAGCAAGAGATTATGAGCTCCTGAAAAAATAATCCAGTAAAATCCCCTCATTGACAATTTACATGCACAGGTTCAGAGAGTAAGTATCCACAGAAAAGGTCTGAGAGGCCCCCAGAATCTTCAACCTGGTTGATTGGTAAAGGTCTTTCCCTGTACAGTCAGGTCATAAAGACTGAGAGAGGTGGCTGTATTTCCAAATGTGTGGATCTCAGCACAAAGTTAAAAAGCACATTAAACAAAACAAAACAAAACAAAACAAAACAAAACAAAACAAAAACAGGGAAAACTGGCCCAATCAGGAAACAAAATAAATCTCTGGAAATGGACTCTGAAGATGCAAGGTGTATTATTCTATTTTCACCCTGCTATAAAGAATTACCTGAGACTGGGTAATTTATAAAGAAAAGAGTTTTAATTGACTCACAGTTCCTCATGGCTGGGGAGGCCTCAGAGAATTTACAAGCATGGCAGATGGCACAGGAGAAGCCAGCACTTTCTTCACAAGGTTTCAGGAGTCAGGGCAGGGGATGGAACCACTGCACACTTTTAAACCATCAGATCTTGTGAGAACTCAGTCATTATGGTGAGAACTCAGTCATTATGGTGAGAACTCAGTCATTATGATGAGAACAGCATGGGGGAAATCACCTCCATGATCCAATCACCAGGCACCTCCCTCTACACATGGACATTACAATTCAAGATAAGATTTGGGTGGTGCTAACCATATCTCAAAGGGATATAAATTACCTCACAAAGAATTCAAATAACTTTCATAAAGATATTCAACAAGCTCAGAGAAATCATTTATGAACAAAATGAGAATATTAAAAAGAGATAAGAAATATAAAAAAGAATCAAATAAATTTTGGAGTTGAGGAATATAATAACTGAATTAAAAAAATTGGAAAAGTCAGCAAACTCAAGGAGAGATAATTTGAAATTATCTAGTCTGAAAACTATGGAACACCATCAAATTAACCAATACGTGTGTTACGGAAGTTCTAAAAAAAAAAAAGGAAGAGGAGAAAAAGAGTAAGAAAACTTACTTAAAGAAATAATAGCTGAAAAAATCCAAAATATGGGGAAAGAAATAGACTTCCAGGTTTAAGAAGCCCAACAGCCTCCAACTAAAATGAATGCAAAGAATTCCACACCAAGACACATGATAATCAAATTGTCAAAAGTCAAATACAAAGAACAAGAGAATTTTAAAGGCAGCAAGAGAGCAAAGAATGAGAGAATTTTAAAAGCAGCAAGAGAAAAGCAATTTGTCACATGCGAGGAAACTCCCATGAGCCAGTTTGTTAGCAGAAACCACGTAGGACAGAAGGGGGTAGGATGACATATTCAAGGTGCTGAAATTTAAAAATAAATTGCCAACAAAGAATACTATATCTGGCAAAAGTTTCCTTCAAAGATACAGGAAAAATACTTTCCTAGATAAATAAAAGCTGAGGAAGTTCATCATCACTAGACTTGCCTTGCAAGAAATTCTAAACAAAGTCTTTCAAGTTGAAATGAAAGGATGCTAGACAACAACATAAAACATAAAAGTATAAAGCTTTCTGGCAAATATATAGACAAACACAGAATACTATAATACCATAATGATGGTACATAAGTCACTTTTAATTCTAGAATAAAAGTTAAAGGGCAAAAATATAAAAAATAAGTACAACTATATAAATATGTTAATGGACACACAATATTAAAATGTAATTTGTGACATCAATAACATAAAATGTAAAGAGGATAAATAAAAGTAGAGTTTTGTATAAAATTAAAGTTGTTTTTGTCAGCTTAAAATAAATTGTTACAATATACGGTATTCCCAAAGAACATGCCTATAAAAGATATACAAAAGAAAATGAGAGAAGAGTCAAAGCATATCACTATAAAACATCCATGAAACACACAATAAAAAGAGTAAAAGAGGAAAAGAGGCACTAAAGAGCTACAAGATAAACAAAAGAAAATTAACAAAATGGCAATAGTGAGTTCTTTATCAGTAATAACTTTAAAAGTAAATGGATTAAAGTGCCCAGTGAAAAGACATAGGGTGGCCGAGTAGATTAAAACAACAAGATCCAAACATATGCTGTCTATAAGAAACTCACTTTAGATTTAAGGCAGGTATAGGCCGAAAGTTAAACAATGGAAAAAGGTATTTAATTCAAATGGCAACCAACTGAGGGCAGTAGTGGCCATACTGATATCCAACAAAATAGACTTTAAATCAAAAACTGTCACAAGAGACAAAGAAGGACTGTATATAGTAATTAAAGGGTTAATTCACCAGGAATGTATAACTGTTATGATTATATATCCATTCAACATCAGAATCCCCAAATATATGAAGTAAACATTGACAGAATTGTAGGGAAAAATAATAGTAGTAAAAGATTTCAACACTTCAGTTTCAATAGTGGGTAGAACATCTATACAGAAGATCAATAAAAAATAAATAGAACTTTAACAATGTTACAGGCCAAATGGACATTTAACATGTAACATTTAACAATGTTACAGGTCATATACAGAACGTTTCACCCAATGGTAGTAGAATACACATTATTCTCAAGCACACATGAAACATTCTTCCATATAGCTCACATTAGGTTATAAAACATGTCTTAAATTAAGAACATTGACATCATATCAAGTATCTTTTCTGACCACAGTGAAATAAAGCTGGAAATCAGTAACAGAAGAAAAACTAGAAAATTTATAATTACATGAAAATTGAACAACACACTCTTGAACAATCAATAAGTCAAACACAAAATCAAAAGGCAAAGTAGAAAATATCTTGAGACAAAAAACCAAAACAAAACATATAAAATGTTGTGGGATTCAGCAAAAGCATTTCTAAAAGGAGAGCTTATACTAGCAAGTGCCTACATTTACAAAGTTTAAAGATCTTGAATAAACAACCTAACTTTACATTTTGAGAAACAAGAAAAACAAACTAAGCCCAAAGTTAACCAAAGCAAAGAAATAAATAATAAAGATTAGATCAGTATAAATAAAAAAAAGAAAAACAACAAAACATCAGCAAAACTAAAAGTTGGTTTTTTGAAAATATCAATGAATTGAAAAAGCTTTAGTTTGATTAAGAGAAAAAGAAAACACAAATGAAATAAGAAATGAAACAGGGTAACTTGTTAGCTTGAAAGTAGGAAAAAAATTTAAAAAAAGAAACAAAAGAGATAATACAACAGAAATAAAAAGGACTACAATAAATTATGATGAACAATTATTTGTGATTGAATTAGATAATCTAGAAGTGAACAAATTCCTCAAACATACAGCTTACCAGAACTGAACACTGAAAAAACAGAAGATCTTAACAGACCTATAACTAGTAAGGAGATTGATCAGGAATCAAAAATATCACAACAAAGAAAAGCCCAGGCCAGATGTATTTACAGACAAATTCTACTAAACATTTAAAAAATAACTATTGCCAATCCTCACACTATTAAAAAAAAGTTTAAGAAGAAGGAAACCTTCATAATTTCTTTTATGTGGCTGGCATTAGCCAGATACCAAAGCTAGACAAAGACACTGCAAGAAAAGAAAACTATAGGAAATCAATAATTCAGTCAATCGGTCAATCAATTAATCAGTCAATCAAACTATTCATTCCTGATGAATGTAGATGCAGAAATTCTCAATAAAATAATAGCAAGTTGAATTCAACAGTACATCAGAAGGATTATGCACCATGACCTTGTGAGATTTATCCCTGGGATGCAAGGATAATTCACCATATGAAAATCGATCAGTGTGATATACCACATTAACAGAAAGAAGGAGAAAAATTATTTGATCATCTCAATAGATGCAGATAAAGCATTTGACAAAATTCAATATTCTTTCATGATAAAAAAACACTTAACAAATAAGGAATAGAAGAAAATCAGATCAGCATAATATAGACTTTATATGAAAAGCCCACAGCTAACATTACACTAAATGGAGCAAAACTGAAAGCTTTTTCTCTAAGATCTGGAACAAGACAAGGATACCCACTCTCATCACTTCTATTCAATATAGTACTGGAAGTCCTACTCAGGACAATTAGGCCAGAAAAAGAAATAAATGGCATCTAAATTAGAAAGAAAGACTTACAATTATGTCTGTTCTCAAAAGGCATGATAATATGTGTAGAAAACTCAAAGATCCTCCAAAAATTTTTAAAACTAATAAATACATTCAGCAAATTTTCAGGATACAAAATCAACACACAAAAATCTGTTGTGTTTCTATACACTAAAAGCAAGCCAAAAAGGAAATTAAGAAATATTCCCATTTACAATAGCATCAGAAGGAATATTTCAACTTATACTTACGAATAAAGTTAACCAGTAGGCAAAAGATATATACACTGAACTATAAAACATTGCTGAAAAAAACTAAAGAAGTCTCAAATAAATGGAAATACATCTCATATTGATGGGTTGAAGGAATTAATATTGTTAGAATGTCCACACTATGCAAAGTGATCTACAGATTTAATGCAATCTCTATCTCATATTCATATGAAACCACAAACAATCAAATAATTAAAACAATCTTGAGAAAGAAAAACAAAACTGGAGGCCTCAAACTTCCTGACTTTAAAACATATTATAAATCTATTCAATGCAATCTCTGTCAAAATTCCAATGAAATTTTTTTCCAAAAGAGAAAAAATTATCATATTCATATGAAACAACAAAGGATATTGAATAGCCAAACCAATCTTGAGAAAGAACAAAACTGGAGACCTCACCACTTCTGGCTTCAAAACACGTTATAAATCCATAGTATTATAAACAGTATGACCCTAGTGTAAATACAGATATATAGGCAAATGAAACAAAATAGAGGGATCAGAAAGAAACCCACACTTATATAGTCAAATGACCTTTGAGAAGCATGCCAAAACTACACAATGAAAAAAATGTGTAGCACCCAATACTTCAATAAATTGTTCTGGGAAAATTGGACATCCACATGAAACAGAACAAAATTGAACCCTTATCTTACACCATACACAAAATCAACTCGAATTGGATTAAAAACTTAAGCTTCATTACACTGGTGTTGGGAATGCTTTCTTGGTTATGACAGCAAAGGCACAGGCAGCAAAAGCACAGGCAACAAAAGCAAAAATAGACAAGTGAGACTACTTTAAACTAAAAGCTTCTGCGCAGCAAAGGAAAGATGGGTTAATATTCCAAAATATATGAGAAACTTCCACAACTCAATATAAAAAAGCCTTTAAATGTTCAAAGGACTTTTTTTTTCAAAATAGACTTACAAGTGGTCAACAGGTATATAAAAAGATGCTCAGCACTCATCATAGGTGAAATGCAAATCAAAACCACAATGGGATATGGCTTTACACCTGTTAGGATAGCAATTATTCAAAAACAAGAAGAACAGAAACAACAAACAGAAAATAGCAAGTGTTGGTAAGGATGTGGAGAAATTGGAATACTTGTGCACTGTTGGTGGGAATACAAAATGGGGCCGCTTCTATGGAAAACAGTATAAAAGTTCCTCAAAAAGTTAAAAATAAAACTACCACATGATCCAGCAACCCTACTTCTGGGTACTTATACAAAAAGTTGAAAACAGGATCTCAAAGGGGCATTTGTCCTCCTATGTTTATTCTGCATTATTCGCAAAGGCAAAATGGTAAAAACAACCTAAGTGTCAATGGATGAATAGTTAAAGACAATGTGGTATATACATATAAGAGAATATTATTCAGCCTTGAAAAAGAATGTTCTATCATATGCTACAACATAAATGAACCTTGAAGACATTATGATAAGTGAAATGAGAAAGTCATAAAAGTACAAACACTGTATGTTTCCACTTATATGAAGTATCTAAAATCATCACACTCATAGAAGCAGAAAGTAGAGTGGTGAGTTTGTATCTTAAAAAGATATCTGCCTCTCATGTTCAATGCAGCATTATTCACAATAGCCAAAATATGGAAACAACCTAAGTGTCCGTTGATGGATGACTGAATGAAGAAATTGTGGTATGTATATACAATGGAATATTCAGCCTTAAAAAAGAAGGATTTCCTGTCACTTGTGACAACATGGATGAACACAGAAGACATTACACTAAGTGAAATAAGTCAGACACAGAAAGATAAATACTGCATGATCTAATATGCAGAATCTAAAAAGTTTAACTCATAGAAACAGAGAGTAGAGATTCTGGCCAAGACAGCCAACTAGAAGTAGCTAGCATGTGCTGCTCTCATAGAGAGAAGAGAGTGGTGAGTAAACACTTGCTCTTCAACTGGATCATCCAGGGGAACACATTGGGATTCATCAAGGAAGCAAAGCAACCCACAGAGAATGGGAGAAGAACAAGACTGGACAACTAACCAACCAGGAGTGGTGTGGAGCTAGGGGAGGCCTCTGACTGTGAGGAAACAATGAGTGAGAGTCCCTGGCGATTCACACTTCTTCCATGGATCTTTGCAATCTAGGCTCAAGAGATCCCCCATGAGTCACCCTACCTCCACTAGGGCCTCAGCTCACCCAGAAAAGAAGTCAATTGACTGTAATCAAATTACACCACTGTTAAAGAAACATCAGCCCACACAGATGAGAAAGAACCAGCACAAGAACATTGGCAGTTCAGTAAGCCAGCGTTTTCTTTCCTCCAAATGACCATACCATTTCCATAACAAGGGCTCTTAACCAGGATGAAATGGCTGAAATGATAGATATAAAATTCAGAATATGTATAGGAAGGTCACTGACTTTCGGAAGAAAGTAGAAATCCAATACAAAGAAACTAAGGATTACAATAAAATAATACAAGAGCTGAAAGACAAAATGGCCATTATAAAAAATAACCAAACTGATCTGATAGAGCTGAAAAACACACAACAAGGATTTCATAATACAGTCACAAGTTTTAACAGCAGAATAGACTAAGCTGAGGAAAATCTCAGATTCTGAAGATTGGTTCTTTGAACTAACTCAGTCAGACAAAAATAAAGAACAAAATTAAAAAGAATAAAAAAATTCCAAGAAATATGGGATTATGTAAAAAGACCAAATATATGATTCATTGACATCCCCAAAAGAGAGGGAGAGTAAACAAGCATCTTAGAAAACATATTTGAGGTTATGGTCCATGAAAATTTCTCTAGCCTCACTGGAGAGGCCAACATTCAAATTCAGAAAATGCAGAGAACCCCTGTGAAATACTATGTAAGATGACTATCCCCAAGACACAATCATTAGATTCTCCAAGGTCAATATGAAAGAAAAATACTAAAGGCAGCTAGAGAAAAGGGGCAGGTCACCTACAGAGGGAAATCCATCAGGCTAATAGCAGAACTTTCAGCAGAAATCTAAAATGCTGGGAGAGAGTGGGGGTCTATATTAGGCATTTTTAAAGAAAAGAAATTCCAACCAGGGATTTCATATCCAGCCAAACTAGCTTCATAAGTAAAGGAGAAATAAGATCCTTTTCAGACAAGCAGATGCTAAGGAAATTTGTTACCATCACACCTGCCTTACAAGAAGTACTTAAGGAGGTGCTAAATATGGAAAAGACCATTACCAGCTACCACAAAAACATATTTAAGTATATAGACCATTGACACTATAAAGCAACCACACTATCAAATCCACATAATAAGCTAACAACATGATGACAAGATCAAATTTGCATATATCAATATTAACCTTAAATATAAATGGGCTAAATGCCCTCAAATAAAAGGCATGGAATGGCAAGTTAGACAAAGAAGAAAGACCCAACTGTATGCTGTCTTCTAGAGACCCATCTCACATGCAATGACACCCATAGATTCAAAGTAAAGGGATGAAGAAAAATATACCAAGCAAATGGAAAAGAGAAAAAAGGAGAGGTTGCTATTCTATTTCCAGACAAAACAGACTTTAAATCAACAACCATCAAAAAAGACAAGGAAGGGCATTACATGATAGTAAAGGGTTAAATTCAGCACAAGGACTTGACCATCCTTAATATTTATGCACCCAACACAGAGGCATCCAAATTCATGAAGCAAGTTCTTAGAGACCTATGGAGAGACTTAGATAACTACACAATAATAGTAAGAGACCTCAGTACCCTACTGACAGTATTAGAAACATCATTGATGCAGAAAATTAACAAAGATATTTAGGACCTGAACTGAACACTTGACTAGATGGGCCTAACATATATCTACAGAACTCTCCACCAAAGAACAACAAAATCCTACATTCTTCTCATTTGCACCTAGAACATACTCTAAAATCAACCACAAAATTAGTCATAAAAGAAACATCAACAAATAAAAAAAAAGAAAGAAAAGATACCAGACACAATTTCAGGCCACAATATAGTAAAAATAAAAATTTATACTAAGAAAATTGCTAAGAGAGGAAAAAAAAATGGTGGCTAAGAGGAAGGACTAACTTGCAACTCCCTTTTGGAAGGACAGAGTAGTGTGTGGAGGCTCACATCATGAACTTTTGCTCCTGGAATTACTGCAGGAATATACCAGGAAAGCAGAGGGAATCCACAGACCCTTCGAAGGAGGTGAAATGCTGCTGCAGGCACCATAGGATAGTCAAAGAACTGTGAATTGGCTTGCTTTCTCAGCTGGGAGGCTGTAACCTGGGGCACGTTCCTCACCTCTGCTCACTGACTGCCTGGAAATAAACTCAGTGCTGTTGGGGGTGTACAATGGGAGTGAGACTGGTCTTTTGGGCTGTGGGCTGCCTGGGACATGGGTGAGGCCAGTGGCTGCCAGCTTTCCCCCACTTCACTGGTGATCTGTGTGACAGAGCAGAGGCAGCCATAATTTCACTGGGAACATAACTCCTTTGACCTGGGAACCACCTGCCCATCCCCCACAGCAGCTGCATCAAGCCCTGCCCAAGAAGAATCTGAGCTTAGACACACCTACCTTGCCCCTGCCTGATGGTCTTTCTCTACCCACCCTGGTGGGCAAAGACAATGGACATAATTTCTTCAGAGCTCTATGGCGCCACTCACCACCTGATCCTCTGTACACTACCACAGCTGATGCACCCTTGGAAGCGCCACCACCTGGCTGGAGTCCAGCCAACACAAAACCAGTGTACTTAACAAAAATACAACAAAGGACCCTCACAGAATCCACTTCACTCCCCTGCTACCTCCACCAAATCAGGGGTTGGTATCCACAGCTGAGAGACCTGAAGATGGATCACATTACACATTGTAGGACTCTTTGCAGACAACCCTCTCTACCAGCCCAGAGCCTGGTAGCACTGCTTGGTGGCTAGATCCAGAAGAGAAATAAAAATTAGTGCATTTCAGCTCTCAGGAAGCCCCATTCCTAGGGGAAAAAGGAGAGCACCATATTAAGGGAACACCCCGTGGGAGAAATGAATCTGAATAGCAGGCCTTGAGTCCCAGATCTTCGCTCTGACATGGTCTATCCAAATGAGAAGGAACCAGGAAAACAATTCTGGTAATATGACAAAACAAGGTTTTTTTAACCTCCCCCCAAAATCACACTAGCTCGACAACAATGGATCCAAACCAAGACAAAATCTCTGAATTGTCAGAAAAAGAATTGAGAAGGTTGATTATTAAGCCAAACAAGGAGGCACCAGAGAAAGGTGAAGTCCAACTTAAAGGGGGGGAAAAAAAAAGATCAGGATATGAATGGAAAAGTCTTCAGTAAAATGGATAGAATAAGCAAAAAACAATCACAACTTCTGGAAATGAAAGACACACTTAGAGAAATGCAAAATGCACTGGAAAGTCTCAGCAATAGAATCGACAAACAAAAAAAAGAAACTCAGTGCTTGAAAACAACGCTTTTGAATTAACCCAGTCTTACAAAGCAAAAGACAAAAGAATAAAAAAACAAATAAACAAAGCCTCCAAGAAGTTTGGGATTATGTTAAATGACCAAACCTAAGAATAATTGATGTTCCCAAGGAAGAAGAGAAATCTAAAAGTTTGGAAAGTATATTTGAGGGAATAGTTGAGGAAAACTTTCCCAGCCTTGTTAGAGATCTAGACATCCAAATACAAGAATGTCAAAGAATGCCTGTAAAATTCATCACAAAAAGATAATCACCTAGGCACGTAGTCATCAGGTTATCTAAAATCAAGACAAAAATAGTCTTAAGAGATGTGAGGCAAAAGCATCAGGTAACTTCTAAAGGAAAACCTATCAGATTAACAGCAGATTTCTCAGCAGAAACCCTACAAGCTACAAGGAATTGGGGTTCCATCTTTAACCTCCTTAAACAAAACAATTATCAGCCAATAATTTTGTATCCAGTGAAACTAAACTTCATAAATGAAGGAAAGATAGAGTCTTTTTCAGACAAACAAATGCTCAGAGAATTTGCCGCTACAAAGCCAGCACAATAAGAACTGCTAAAAGGAGCTCTGAATCTTGAAACAAATCCTCAAAATACACCAAAGTAGAATCCCCTTAAAGCATAAATCCCATAGGACCTGTAAAACAACACCACAATGAAAAAAAAAAAAACAAACAAGGCACTCAGACAACAAAAAGCACAATGAATAGATTAGTACCTCACATCTCAATACTAACATTGAATGTAAATGGACTAAATACTCCACTTAAAAGATACAGAATGGCAGAATGGATAAGAATTTACCAACAAAGTATCTGCTGTCTTTAAGAGATTCACCTGAAGCATAAGAACTCACATAAACTTAAGGTAAAGGGATAGAAAAAGATATTCCATGCAATTGGACAAAAAAAGTGAGCCTATTCTTATATCAGATGAAACAACCTTTAAAGCAACAGCAGTTAAAAAAGACAAAGAGGGACATTATATAATGATAAAAGGACTAGTCCAACAGGAAAATATCACAATCCTAAATATATATGCATCTAACACTGGAGCGCCGAAATTTACAATTAGACCAAAGAAATGAGATAGACAGCAACACAATAATAGTGGGGGACTTTAGTACTCCACTGACAGCACTAGACGGGTCATCAAGGTAGAAAGTCAACAAAGAAAAAATAAACTATACCCTAGAACAAATGGACTTCACAGATATTTACAGAGCATTCTATCCAACAACTGCAGAATATACATTCTATTTATCAGCACTCAAAATATTCTGCAAAATAGACCATATGATAGGCCACAAAACAAGTCTTAACAAATTTAAGAAAATCAAAATTGTAGCAAGTACTCTCTCAGACCACAGTGGAATAAAAGTGTAAATCAACTCCAAAAGGAACTTCAAAGCCGTGCAAATACATGGAAATTAAATAACCTACTCCTGAATGATTATTGGGTCAATAATTAAATGAAGATGGAAATTTAAAAATTCTTTGAACTGAATAATAGTGACAAAAACTATCAAAACCTCTGGGATACAGCAAAGGCAGTGCTAAGAGGAAAGTTGACAGCATTAAATATCTGTATCAAAAAGTCTGAAAGAGCACAAATAGACAATCTAAGGTCACATGTCACAGAACTGGAGAAGCAAGAACAATCCAAACCCAAGCCCAACAGAAGAAAATAAATAACAAAGATCAGAGCACAATTAAATGAAATTGAAACAAAAAATACAAAAGATAAATAGAACAAAAAGCTGCTTTTTTGAAAATATAAATAAAATTGATAGACCATTAGTGAGATTAACCAAGAAAAGGAGAGAGAAGATCCAAATAAGCTCAATTAGAAATGAAATAGGAGAAGTTACAACTGATATCACAGAATTACAAAAAATCATTCAAGGCTACTATGAACATCTTTAGAAAAATAAACTAGAAAACCTAGAGGAGATGGATAAATTCCTGGAAATACACAACCCTCTAGATTAAACCAGGAAGAAACAGAAACTCTTAAAAGACCAAAAATAAGCAGGAAGATTGTAATGGTAATTAAAACGTTACCAACAACAAAAAGGTCCAGGAACAGATGAATTCACACCTGAATTCTATCAGACCTTCAAAGAAGAATAGTACCAATTCTATTGATACTATTTCAAAAGACAGAGAAGGAGGGAATCCTCCCTAAATCATTCTATGAAGCCCATATCACCCTAATACCAAAACCAGGAAATTACATAACAAAAAAAGAAAACAGCACACCAATATCCCTGATGAACATAGATGCAAAAATCCTCAACAAAATACTAGTTATTGAAATCCAACAGCATATCAAAAGAATAATTCACTATGATCAAGTGGGTTTCATACCAGGAATTCAGGAATAGTTTAACATATGCAAGTCAGTAATTGTGATACACCACATAAACAGAGTTAAAAACAAAAATCACATGATCATCTGTATAGACACAGAAAAAGCATTTGACAAAAACAAGCATCCCTTTATGATTAAAACCCTCAGCAAAATTGGCATAGAGGGGACATACCTTAAGGTAATAAAAGCCTTCTATGATAAGCCCACAGCCAACATTATACTGAAAAGGAAAAAGTTGAAAGCATTTTCCATGAGAACTGGAACAAGACATGGATGCCCACTCTCACCACTGCTATTCCACATAGTACTGGAAGTCCTAGCCAGAGGAATCAGATGAAAAAGAATAAAGGCCATCCAAATTGGTAAAGAGGAAGTCGAACTGTTGTTGTTTGCTGATGGCATTATTGTATACCTAGAAAACCCTAAGAACTCACCCCAAAAGCCCTTAGAACTGGTAAATGAATTTAGCAAGGTTTCACAACACAAAATTAATGTACACAAATAAGTGGCTCTGCTATATGCAAACAGCAAGCAAGCTGAGAGACAAATAATAACTCAACCTCATTTACAATAGCTGCAAAAAAAAAAAAAAAAACACCAAAACTTAGGAATATACCTAACCAAGGAGGTGAAAGACTTTGACAAGGAAAGATACAAACCACTGCTGAAAGAAATCATAGATGACACCACACACAAAATGGAAATACATCTCATGCTCATGGATGGTAGAATCAATATTGTGAAAATGGCTATACTGCCAAAAGCAATCTACAAATTCAGTGCAATTCCCATAAAAATACCACCATCATTCTTCATAGAACTAGAAAAAATAATTCTAAAATTCATAAAGAACCAAAAAAAGCCCACATAGGGGAAGCAATACTAAGTGAAAAGACTAAATCTGGAGGTATCAAATTACCTGATGATAACAGTTTAGCTCTATGTCCCTACCAAAATCTCATCTTGTAGCTCACATAATTGCCATGTGTTATGGGAGGGACCTCGTGGGAGATGATTAAATCGTGGGGGTGGTCATTCCTATGCTGTTCTCATGATAGTAACTGGGTCTCATGAGATCTGATGGTTTAACAAATGGGAGTTTCTCTGCACAAGCTCTCTCTTTGCCTCCTGCCATCCATGTAAGATGTGACTTGCTCCTCCTTTCCTTTTGCCACGATTGTGAGGCCTTCCCAGCCACGTGGAACTGCAAGTCCAATTAAACCTCTTTCTTTTGTAAATTGCCCAGTCTTGAGTATGTCTTTATCAGCAGCGTGAAAATAGACTAATACACCTCACTTCAGATTATAAGTGTATAGTCACCAAAACAGCATGGTACTGGTATGAAGATAGCCATATAGACCAATGGAACAGAATAAAGAATCAAGAAATAAAGTCAAACACTTGTAGTTGACTGATTTTTAATAAAGCAAACAAAAACATAAAGTGGAGAAAGGACACCCTGTTCTACAAATTGTGCTGGGATAATTCACAAGCCATATGTAAAAGAATGAAACTGAATTCTCATCTCCAACTTTATACAAATATCAGGTCAAGGTGAATCAAAGACTTACATCTAAGATCTGAAACCATAAAACTTTTGAAGGATAACATTGGAAAAACCCTTCTAGACATGGGCCTAGGCTGACCTCATGACCAAGGGCCCAAAAGAGAATGCAATAAAAATACAGATAAATAAATGGGTCTTGATTAAACTAAAAAGCTTCTGCACAGCAAAAGAATCAGCAGAGTAAACAGACAGCCTACAGAATGGGATTGGGTAATTTATAAAGAAAGAGGTTTAATTGACTCACAGTTCAGCATGGCTGGGGATGCCTCAGGAAACTTACAGTCATGGTGGAAGCTAACTAGACTAATAAAGAAAAAAAGAGAAGATCCAAGTAAACACAATCAGAAATGCCAAAAGGGACATTACCACTGACCCCCCAGAAATACTAAAAACCTTCAGAGACTACTGTAAACACCTCTATGCACTCAGACTAGAAAACTTAGAACTGGATAATTTCCTGGAAACATACCACCGTCCAAGGTTGAGCTAGAAAGTAATTGAACCCCTAAACAGAACAATAATGTGGTCCATAATTGAATCAGTAATAAAGAGCCTACCAACCAGAAAAAGCCACCAGACCAATTCATAGCCAAATTCTACCAGCTGTGTAAAGAAGAGCTGCTACCATCCCTACTGAACCTGTTCCAAATAAATTTGGAAGGAACTCCTCTCTAATTCATTCTATAAGGCCAGCATCATCCTGATATGAAAACCCAGCAAAGACACACACACAAAAAGAAAACTTGAGGGTAATATCTTTAATGAACACCTACACAAAAATTCTCAACAAAATACTAGCAAATCCAGCAGTACATCCAAAAGCTAATTCACCACAATCAAGCAGGATTTATCCCTGGGATGCAAGATTGGTTCTACATATGCAAATCTATAAGTGTGATTCACCACATAAACGGAACTAAAAACAAAAACCACATGATCATCTGAATAGATGCAGAAAAGGCTTTGGATACAATTCAATTTTCCTTTATGTTAAAAATCCTCAACAAACTAGGCATTGAAGGATCATACCTCCAAATAATAAGAGCCATGAATGATAAGCCTACAGCCAACATTATGCTGAATGGGCAAAAGCTGGAACCATTCTTCTTGATAACTGGAACAAGATAAAGATGCCCACTCTCACCACTCCTATTCAGTATAATACTGGAAGTCCTAACTGGAGCAATCAGGCAAGGGAGAGAAATAAAATATATTCAAATAGAAAGAGAGGAAGTCAAATGTTCTCTGTTTGCAGATGATATGATTCTATATCTAGAAAATTCCATAGTCTCTGTCCAAAAGCTCCTAGATCTGATAAGCAACTTTGGCAAAGATTTAGAATACAAAATCAATGCACAAAAATCATTAGCATTCCTATACATTGACAATGTCTAAGCTGAGAGTCAAATCAAGAGTGCAGTTTCATTCATGATAGACACACAAATAATAAAATACCTAGGAATACAGCTAGCCAGGGGGATAAAAGATCTTTGCAATGAGAATTACAAAATGCTGCTCAAAGAAATCAGAGATGACCCAACCAAATGGAAAAACATTCCGTGCTCATGGATAGGAAGGATCAATATCGTTGAATGGCCATACTACCCACAGCAATTTGTAGATTCATTGCCATTCTTATAAAAATACCAATGATGTTCTTCACAAAATTAGAAAAAAACTATTCTAAAATTCATATAGTACCAAAGGAGACTGAATAGCCCAAGTCAACCCTAAGCAAAATGAACAGAGCTAGAGGCATCACACTACCTGACTTCAAACTATATTACAAGGCTATAGTAAACAAAACTGCATGGCACTGGCAACAAAAAAAGACACATAGACCAATGGAATAGAATTGAGAGCCCTAAAATAATGTTGCTCACCTAAAATAATCTACTCTTTGACAAAGCAAGCAATGGGGAAAGAAATTCCTATACAATAAATAGTGCTGAGATAACTGGCTAGCCATATGCAGAAGATTAAAACTGGACTCCTTCCTTACACAATATAGAAAAATCAATTCAAGATGGATGAAACACTTAAATGTAAAACCTAAAACTATATGAAGCACTTAAATGTAAAACCTAAAACTACAGAAATTCTGGAAGATGACCTAGGAAATGCCATTTCCTGACAAAGATTTTATGATGAAAACACCAAAGCAATTGCAACAAAAACAAGAATTAAGAAATGGGACCTAATAAAACTAAAGAGCTTCTACATAGCAAAGGAAACTATCAAGAGTGAACAGACAACCTACAGAATGGGAGAAAATATTTGCCAACTATGCATCCAACAGAGGTCTAGTATCCAGCATCTATAAGGAACTGAAACAATAAGCAAAACATGAACAACCCCATTAAAAAGTGGAAAAAGGACATGAACAGACACTTTTCCAAAAAGGCATACACATGGCCAACAAGCATATGAAAAAAATGTTCAACATCACTAATCATTAGAGAAATGCAAGTCAATACGACAGTGAGATACCATCTTACAGCAGTCTCACTGGCTATTACTAAAATTCAAAAAATGACAGATGCTGAACAGGCTGCAGAGAAAAGGGAATGCTTATACATTACTGGTGAGTGTGTAAATTAGTTCCACCATTGTGGAAAGCAGTTTGGCGATTTCTGAAAGAACTTAAAACAGAATTACCATTCAACCCAGAAATCTCATTATTGGGTTTGTAGCCAAAGGAATATAAATTATTCTACCATAAAGACAAATGCGTGCATATGTTCATTGTAGCACTATCCACAATAGCAAAGACATGGAATCAGCCTAAATGCCCATCAATGGTAGGCTGAATAAAGAAAATATGGTACATATACACCATGGAATACTATGTAGCCATAAAAAGGACAAGATTATGTCCTTTGCAGAAAGATGGATGGAGCTAGAGGCTATTAACCTAAGTGAACTAATGCAGGAACAGAAAATCAAATATTATACTAGATGTTCTCACTTATAAGTGGAAGGTAAACATTGAGAACACATGGACACAAAGAAGGGAACAATGGACATTGGGGCCTAATTGAGGGTGAAGGATGGGAGGAGGGAGGCAATAGAAAAACTACCTATCAGGTACTATGCTTATTACTTGAGTGATGAAATAATCTGTACACCAAACCCCTGTGACTTGCAATTTACCTGTATAAAAAGAATGACTCGTATCCCTGAACCTAAAATAAAAGTTAAAAAAAAAGAAAAGAAAAAAGAACCATAGACTAGAAGAATGGTGGCCAGGAATTAGGGAGTGGGGACAATGGGATAATGTTTGTTAAAGGGAACAATCTTTCAGTTATGGGATGAATAAGTTGTAGAGACCTCATGTACAGCATGGTGACTGTGGTTAACAATAATGTATCTTTGAAATTTGCTAAAAGAGTAGATCTTAAGTATTCTCACCTCTCTCACACACACAAGGTAGGTGAAGTTATAGATGTGTTAATTAGCTTGATTGTGGAAACTATTTTACTATATATATATATGTATATAACATCATGTTGTATATGTTGAACGTATACAATTTTTATTTGTCAATTATACCTCAATAAAGCTGAAAAAACAGTAATCTAAAAAAACAAAAACAAAAGAAAGTTGAATGATAAAGAAAATTGTATAATTTTGGAGTGGAAGGAAGGGTTGAATGGAGAGTTGCTGTTCAATGGGTATAGAGTTTCAGTCATGCAAAATGCAAAAGTTCTGGAGGTTTTCTCTACAATAATATGCATAGAGTTAATAATACTGTACTATACACTTTTTTTTTTTTTCAAGACCGAGTTTCTCTCTGTTGCCTAGGCTGGAGTGCAATGGTATGATTTCAGCTCACTGCAACCTCTACCTCCCAGGCTCAAGTGATTCCCCTGCCTCAGCTTCCCAAGTAGCTGGGAAATTTTTGTATTTTTAGTAGAGACGAGGTTTCAACATGTTGGCCAGGCTAGTCTGGAACTCCTGGCCTCAAGTGATCCACCTGCCTTAAGTGATCCACCTGCCTTGGCCTCCCTAAGTGCTGGGATTATATGCATGAACCATCTCTCTGGCCCTACACTTACAATTTTAAGTGGGTAGATTTTATGTTATTTTTTTTTCTACAAAAAATTTTTTAATTAGTGTTTCTTAGGAAGAAAGAAGGGAGGTTGCATAGTTTCTTGATAAGTAAAAACAATGTTAATGATACTCTATTCAAACAGAATCTTTGATTCGTGAGGAATCAAGACTGTACTTCAATATCCAAGGCTGAGATTTATTGGCCTATGACCTATCCATTTTAATTAAAAATAGAAAGAAAAATCAGAAAGATGTATATGTTGTATTGGGCATAATATTATTATCTACCAGTTGTGGAATTCCTACTACGTGTCAAAATACTAAGCTAAGCTCTTTACATGTGGTACCTAATTTAACCCTTGCAATAATTCTATTACAGTAGGTACAATGATATCCATTTCATAGATATAAAAATCAAGCCTTAGAGTTTCAGCAGCTTGCTCCAGATAAGTAATGAATGGAAGAGAGACTCAAACCCAAGCAGTAGAATGGCAAAGCCCACTCCCTTAGAGCATTCCAGAGAAGTCAGAGGGCTCTATTATAAGAAAACTTGATTAGAGTTAATTTGCCTTCAGTGATTGACAAAATCACTATAGAAGCATAAAAGCAGCAAAAATATTAACATTGATCCACAACATTTTGTGTAATCACTTGAAAGTAAAGGAAAGAGCAAGAATCACATAATGGTCACATTTTGTCTCTCTTGATATGGCTCCAACTTGTATTTTCCCCTTCACTGTTCTAGTATGGGATGACCTTGACTTTCTAACACAAAAATATGAATTCTGTTGTCCTAAGTTAATGCAGAAATGGAGACTCTTAATGTTTCCACTCTTCTCTTTTAACTTCTGCCTAATTATATAAACCCCGAATATGATTAAATGCTCAGAGAGGTTGCCATAATCCTTTAAGGTAGTTAGCTACTCTCCGCAGAAAGTTCAGTTCTGTGTTTCTTTAGAAAAGTTGGACAAATTGCTCTCATGGACTAGTAAGCAGATTGTTGATAGGACACTTGCTTTCTTATTCTAAGTGCTGTTTTTTGTCACTATGGGTAGGGGCAAGCCTGATGTTTCACATCTTAATTTTTACTTGGTTAGGAAAAATATGTGTTTCCCTTCACAGGTGACATGCTAAGGGCCATCACACCTACTATGTGGTGCATTTATAACAAATCTGAGGTCACGTTCCTGTATCACTTTTCCCCTGTAAGGCCATCAACGGGGTCCAGGGTAAAGCAGTCACACTTTTCATTTTTCCTTTTCATGTTATACTAAATTTGTTCCCATCCTTGGTTTTATTCTTGCATTATTTTAGAGAGTATTCTCTAAGTTCCATAAAAAGTCTGAAATTTAAAATGTGCCAAGCCATATGCATATTATAAAGAATTTGAGAATAATATATTCAACTGGTGTTTTCTTATCATTTCCTTTTCCCAATAGCTCTTCTCATCCATTATTCTCAAAGGAATTTTAATTTTCATTTTTATGCATATTTTTTCCATTAACTTTGTTTTCTTTGGCTAGCTCATGGAAGAATTTGACTACTCAGTAAATGTTTTTGCAGAGTGAACATTTTGTTTATTGAAAGGAGATGAGTTGAAGTAGAATCTACAGGTCTAAAGCTCTAAGAGTTATAATCTTGGGCTTCCTTCAGAGTCATTCTGTTGTCAATATCAGAAGGAACCATTTACTTGAATAATTTACCGTCTATGCTCCCAAGTGAGTGTTTAAAATTGTCTCTATTTTCTTTAACTTTTTATTGTGAGCATTTTCATACGCACAGAAAATTAAAGAGAATAGCATAGCAAGTCCTACATATCCATAACCGTGCTTCAACACTTAGCAACATTTTCTCAATTATTTTGAAACTTTCCACTACCCTCACTTTTTCCCCCTAGAGTGTTTTAAAGGGAATCCCAGACATCACATCATTTCACCTGCATGTAATTTTATTTGCATGGAGCCCTTGTTAAAGGTTAAGGATTGTATAAGAAAAATATTCAAATGAATGTGACAAACACAAGTATCTCCCCTGGATATGCTCGTGTGGTACAGTATTGAGGAGCCCTGGGAAGTTTTTAGTTCCCTTGAGTTAGAAGTCCTGACTCAGATATATGCTACCAGTGGGATTTTGGTCATGTACCCTGTGTTCTATGTCCTCAGTTCTCATCTCTAAAGTAGGAATTAAAAACTGTCGTTTAGCTCAGAGGCAAATACTGGCTTGTTATAAGGATGAAATATATAAAGAATACAGGTTCACTTTAGAAACTTCAAATACAAAGTATTAAGACACCTTTTATAGAGAATTGAGCATTGTAAACACCAAATAAATGTGTTAAATGGAAGAATGTTCGTGTAAAAAACAAATTAAAGTTATTATCTGTACAAGGTTGTGTGGAAAGTATAAAGTTGGATCACTTAAATATTTTGCTCAATTGACAGAATAGGCAGCCATTTGGAAATAGCAATTGTGTATATAGCCTATAAAATGTATGCCTTTAAGCCATTTGTTATTTTAATCTTTTGTCATTAAAACGACCATATAATTGACAGATTTTTTTACTTTGGTGCTTTAAAATGCTGTGTTTTGCACGCTACTGCTTATTTTAAATGTCAGATCTTTGCATCTAGTTTCTAACCTGTGTCTTTAGGGAACATTGCTGCCTAATGTGATCACAAAATGGATCTTCTTGCATGGATTCTGGTTGATCATAGATTGTCCATAGTGATCGCAGTGGTTGACTGTTGTCAATAATTTTTTTTTCTCCCTAAATCTCTTAAAAGTAAGATTTTTTGACCTGGTTAGTTAAACTTAGTTCAATCAGGCACGATGTCTCTTTGGAAGCTACGTTTTTTGTGTGGCTGTCAGGTATGCAAAGATGAAAAAGCCATGGGCACCACTCTCTTAAGAGCTTGCACATCCTTCCATAGAGAAAAACACGAAAAAGAGATCCACTGCTGGACAGAATAAAACAAGTACTTTCATGGAGGTCCAAATAAATGAAGACAGAGAAAGGAGCAATTAAATCCAGAGGAAAAGAAGAGTGAGAAAGAAACAAAATGCTTAACTAGAGGGTTGCAATTTAACTCCAGAGCCTGAGAAAATCAAATATAAGGTAATATATTTTCTTGCCCTGAGAGACCACTTAAAACAAAACAAAACAATTGTATGAAACAAGTTTGAAGTCTAAAGAAAACAGCGTAGGTTTTTCTTTCTTTTTTTTTTTTTAAATCCACAATCTCAAAGGAAGGTTGATAATATGTGTGGTATTTGTAGTCAATAACAGAAAAAAAATTAATAAGGTAAAAGAGGGTATAATGAGTTTTTCTAAATGTACCATATAACATTGTAGGTTTAAATACTTTCCGTGAAAAAAATAGCATCAAATTATAGTACGCTTTTTAGTCAAAGCACCTGCTCTCATGATTTGTATATGGTTTACTGAATTCACACAACTCAATGAGCTTTTTCAGGCACCATGTGGTTGTTCTTGTTTCATTGCACTGCAATGCTCAGTTGTCTGTACAAACCATAAAAGGTTCACAACATCTAATAAATGGAGCCGATGAGATTTTTAAGGGCTTCACTCTCGCCATCCTAGTGCTATGTAACAAAGTGTGTAAAATGTAAGAATTTGTTTTTTCTCTTTTAAGGAATGTTGGGGAACCTTTGAGTGTATCACAGCAGCACTGGGAGGATGCAGTGTGAAACTCAGTTGCTGGGAAGTAGAAGGTGAGGGATACATTGACACCCACCAATTTAAAGCCATGTACCTTATCCTTCCAACTTTTATTTTAGGTTCAGGGGGTACATGTGCAGGTTTGTTACATGGATAAATTATCTGTCCCGGAGTTTTGTGTACAAATTATTTCTTCACCCAGGTAATGAGCATAGTACCCAATAAGTAGTTTTTCAGTCCTCACCCTTCTCCCACACTCCCACCTCAAGAAGACCCCGGTGTCTATTATTCCCTTCTTTGTGTTCATGTGTACTCAATGTTTAGTTCCCACTTATAAGTGAAGACATGTGATATTTGGCTTTCTGTTCCTGTGTTAATTTGCTTAGGCTAATGGTTAAACATAGAGTTACCATATGGCAGCATTTCTCCCCAAGCAAATGAATATCTCCCCAAGAAAAATGAAAACGTATGTCAACACAAAACATGTACGTGAATGTTTAAAGCAGCTATTCATAATAGCCAAAATGTAGAAACAACCAAAATAGCCGTGAACGGATGGATAGACACACAGAATATATCCTAACAGTGGGATACTATTCAGTCATATCTAGGAATGTATTGATACATGCTACAACATGGATGGACTTTGAAAACATGCTAAGCGAAAGAAGGCAGTCACAAAAGACCACATATTACATAACTCCATTGATATAAAATGTCCAGGTTAGGCAAATATAATAGAGACCGAAAGGAGATTGGTGGTTGACTGGAGTGAGGTGTGGGAGGAGGAGAAATAGAGAATGACTGCTAACGGCATGAGTGATGAAAAAGGCCTGGAAGTAGATAGTGGTGATGGTTGCACAACCTTGTGAATATACTAAAACCCACTGAAGTGTACACTATAAAATGGTGAACTACATGGTATGTGAATTATAGCTCAATAAATCTGTTCAAAAAATAATAAATGGGAAATGAGAAGGAAAGAAAGAAAAGTAAAGGCAGATGCTTTTTGCTTTTGCCCTGAGGAATGCACACTGGCTGGCTCTAGTGGGAGAAGGGGCCTCTTCTGTCCCTCATCCAGACACTCACCTTAGTTCAATCTTCTTTGTCTTTGGAGAAGCCCTGGGTCTGGCTGAGGACAGCAGTTCACAGAATTCCCTCTACAGTTCCCTCTACAGGCTGGTTGGCCACTAAGTAAATGGAGGGGTGTGTGTGTACAGGCCTGTGTCTAGTGTTTCCTTGGCCACACATCCTTTTGGACTCACCCTCATCTTTCCTGAACTCCAGTATAGCACTAATGTGACACACAGTGCCCATATCTTTTCCCAGCTGTCTACATGGCTCCTTCTCCAAGAGTGAAGGGGGGAGCATGCTTATTATACAGATAGAGTTGATTGATTTCCATTCAGTGTGAGTCATGTTCACTTTAATTGGTACATAATCAATGTCCATTCTACTAAGACAGTCAGTATGCTCTTTTGACGAATTGCTTTTAATTTTTCTCTGGCAGTTTGTGGATAGATTCTCAAAGGTGATATTACCTTGTTCATCTAAAACTGGAAATTCTAGATTTATAGCCACATGGCAATGTTCTGACATTAAATTTAACTCATTTGAAGAAGTATAATACTAACGTTTGAAATTCTCTATGCCAGTTTCTGTATTTCTCTAATTAAAGACGGTAATATGAAGAAAGATACTAATAAAACACAGAGTCAGGGGAAATGACCATTCAATTGATAAGTGAGTTTGTATCTAAGGTTGAATTATAGTGGTTAGAATTGAATTACGAAGAGAAGATTTAAGAGTGGGTTTTAAGGCGCCATTTGTAGTTGAGACAAATTGTTTTCCACTACAATTTTATTTAAGAATTAAATTTTTCGTTCAGTAGCATAATCACAAAAACAAACCAATTTATCAGGATAGTGTGAAAAATATTAGTCAAACATAGATGGCTTACAAAGATATTTTTTCTCCCACTTTTGTTTTAAACAACTGAGTAGAAGTAAGTAAACTTATTGTTAATTATTTGTCTGGGAAATATTTGTAACTTACATAGATTCTATCTACAATCAATTTTATTTTCTGATTAGAGGATTTTAAATTTCAAAGAAATATTAAAATTATCTAACTTAACAGCACAGCAAGTAAGAAAGATGTAACTAATATCAGGTCTCTTGAATCCCACAATTTCCACTATGTAATTTATAAGGCTATTTATCACATGTTTTAAATTAATCCTATTGTAATATTTTACTTGATACATTCAGCTTTTGCATTTCTTTAGAAACCTGCTATATTCTCTAAACAAGAAAGCCAAATGCTGTTATATGTTAATTCAACATATATTTATCACATTACTACAAGACAAACCCCTAGCTTTACAGAATTTATGCACACTAGGGAGTAAGACCAAAAAGAAAAGAAAAGAAAAAATGCATTATATGCCTGTATCAAAGTATCTTATGAAAAAGAAAAGAAAAGAAAAAAGCAGGCAATTGCAGTGGAGCATGATAGACGATAAAATATAAAGATCATTATATAGCATTTTGATTGCAAAGAAAGGGCACAGATCAAACTTTGGATGTGGTGGGCGCCATATAACGGGGTTAATTTTAACTTGAGTTCTAAATGATTAGTTGTTACCATAGTGAAGAAGGATGGAAATATGTTCCAGAATTAGTGAAGGAAGAGTGGAACAGAGTATACAAAGGCTCAGAAGCAAACTGTGCAGTACTTTTGTTTCCATGGGGTGCTAGAAGACTGATTTTGCAGAAGCTGAGTTGGTTAAAGCTGGGTGAATACTAAGATATATGAATAGAGAAGTAAGCAGGGGTCAGATAATACTTGGACTTAAAACCGAGGGAAATAGAGATCTGTTGAAGGGTATTAAGTAGAATGTACATAATTCACTCTGATTTGGAGGGCAGGGAGAGACACCCCTGTGGCCAGGGTGATTATTTTACTATGTGATGTTCTTGCTTCAAATCATACAATGGCTCCCATTCTCCCTAGGACAGAATGTAATATCCTGATAAAGTTTACAGGAATCTGCCTTGGTTTCTTCCACTCTGATGACAACAGCTACAAGGGAACAGACTGTTTCATTCTAAGAAGACTGGCCTCCAGAACATTGAAAATGCTGTTTCTGACCTGGGACACTTCTCCTTTTCCTCTTTGTCTGGCCAACACCTCCACATACTTTAGATTTCAGCACAGATGTTGCTTCCTCCAGGAAGCCTTCCTTGAAATAACCTACTCTAAGCTGGTTTTTATCTACTCTGTGTCTTTGAGATTCTCTGTACCATCACTATTATACCATTGTCATCCTATAGTACGATTGCATTAAAATGTTTGTGTTCTTAAAAAAATTGAACATGAATAAGATATGTGTATGTGTGTATAATATAGGAAATAAGAATAACCACACCAGCACTAATGAAAGCAGATGTTATGATTGCAAATTTACTTGTTTCTCTCCCCAGTGGTTATAAACTATGCTCAGTAAATGTTTGTTGAATAAATGAATTGGGATGGTATAAAACTGAGGCAGTGAGTTCAACAGGAAGCAGTTACAGATATTTGTAGGAACTGACCAAGGGAATGGCAGTGGAGTTGGATAGAAGTGGATGGGCTCTCAAGCTATGAAGGAGATAAAGGGGAAGAATCGACTGGACACAGGTATCAGTTGTAAGGGATTATGGCAGAATGTTGGTTGACCTTCAGGTTTCTGGCTTGCACAATGGATTGATGATGGTATTAGGCACTGAAATGGGGACCTCAGAGGCGAAGTACTTACGGAGAGTCAAGATGAAGACTTTGGCTCTATGCGTCTTGCATTTTGGGGCCTGTAGGATATACAAGTAGAACTGTGCTCAAGACTATGGCAGGTGGGTCTGGAGCTTCACAGGATAATTTGGCTAGAAATGTGTGCGTTATTGGCATAGGAATGTCAGGTGAAGTATAATAGAGTGGTAGAAAAGAGCTGAGGTGGCAACCCTACTGAACAAAGCATTAGGATTGGGAGAAGAAGAATAATGAAACTACAAAGGTGCAATGAGGTAATAATAACAGTTAACATTCATTGTGGGTTTACTATGTCCTACAGACAGTTAAACCCACAATTAATCCGGCAAGTCCTGTGTCATTTAATCAATCTGACAATACAATGAAGTCTATTACATCCCTATTTCTCACTTTCTCTTTCATATTTTATAGCTTTCAAAGTAGTATATGCACATACAAAATTCAAAATGATATAAATATATAATTTAGAAGGTAAATATCCTATGTAATCCACTCTATAAAACAACTTTTGGTAAAGCATAGTGCATATTTCTTTAATTTTGCCTACTCTGAACATTTATATTGCTATCAACAATTCTTTTTTTTTAATGTGTTATTTTGGGCAACTTACTTTTTCCAAATGATCATAATGATTTCCTTTATACTTTAAAATAGTTGCCTGGAATTCCCCTGTATGGATACAATAAGCAATGTGCTGCAATGAGTAATATTTACAGTGAAGAAAGTTAGGCTTATAGGGAAAATTAGGTTTAGAGTAAAATTGTAAAGAGAAAGTGGCTGATTGGTGAAAACTGGACTCAGAAAAGCCAAGTAAATATCATATTGTGGAAGCCTAAAGATGACAAGATAATGTGACAAGAAAGATGGGAAGATTAACAGTGCAAATGCTCAGCGATTAAGTAAGATTTAGCAAGAATTTGTTAGTGACAACTACTAATGCATGGCTTCAATGTTAACGGAGTGAGTCAGAGGACACAGCTGAGGATGAATGGAGGGTGGCTAAGAGGAGATGTTACTTTAAACAGCTTTTTCAAAATGTTGAAGAGGAGACGAAGAAAGAGGGTGGTAGTTAGAGAGGTTTATGGGGTTGAAGAAGCCTACAATCAATACCATTTTTTACAGATGATAGATTTTGAAAATCTAAAGCCATTTCAATAGCTCATCAAAATATCTTCCTTTGATTTGTAATTAAATAACTATAAAAGCATCAGAGAAGAGGGGCGATCACATTCCTAAAGATAAAAATTTATACTAAATAAATGTGTAGCACGTAATTTGACCTGTATATAAGGTCACCATAGTATATGTATGAATGAAGTAGCTATGATTTTTCATCTTTCTTAAAAGCTTACTATGAAACATTTAAGACAGACACAGATACAAAGAGTATTACAAGAAAATCTTTATACTCACCCTACATCCTAAAATATAAAATAGTGCCAGATCATTTAAACCCTCATGGGATAACTCTTTTATCTTACCCCTCTGTCTTTACCTGAATAGTTACAAATATTATGAATTTAGCGAATCCTCTGCAAGAGGTCAGTTTTTTTTCTAAGAATATATTCTCATTTTGTCATTTTCGTGGAGGTAAGATGACAGCTAATAAAAATTAGTATAATGTTGTTCTACTATTTGACAGTATAAAAATCTCAACTTTGAAACAGTTCAAAAATATATTTTATACAAGTAATAAAATGAAGTTTAGAGGGTGGCTTAAGCCATAACAACTAAGTGAATTTTCATGTCAACCGGACAGTCTGGGCATTAATGTGAAAGACAAAGCTTATGATTTAAGCTAAAATATTTGCTTTGTCTGATGCTCCTAATTTCGTATCATTTCCTTATTCTCATGGTATCTAATATAACATTTTATGCTCAAAATGACATTTTCCAGGGTAAGTCTCTCAGGCTGAAGCAATTCCTTCTGAACTATGCTATTCATCCATTGGAAGGGACATGTCGAGTCTCACAGCAGTCTAAGTTAGGGCAGTGGAACAGGGATGTGAGATGGAGGGAGGCTAAGACAGGACATTATTCCAGACACATCAGTAGATATTTAAGTTCATTGCTCTTCCACAAAGTACTCCTTGTCCATCCAGTGATTTAAATCCAGGTCACATTGAGATCACTCTGCCACCAGAGTACAGCTAACTATTTCCTGTAAGAGCGGAGTGTTCGGTTGTGCATAGAGATGTCAGTAGTTTTGAGTGTTCAAAGAGAAATAGTACAATTCTATGTAAAGAAAGAGGAACTTTTTTTTTTTTACCAGATTACTTTTACTTTCTCTTTGTTTTTTAAAAAAATTCTCAATTATACCTTGATTTATTGATCATTTTAAAAACAAATATAGCTCTCGATGCTGTAAGACACCCATTTATTTTCTTTGGAGAAATACTATTTTTAGTCTCATAACTATAACAAATCAAATCGATAGACACTTAGAGTCATATCTTTTGAAACAAGTTTGTATCCAGTACCGGAGAGTGAATGATGAACAAGGTTCTATTCTTTTCTTGAGGAAGCTGAAGGATCTTGTGGATGCAAGACAGACATAGTTGTGCCTGCTGTTTTTAGTTCATTTAAGCCACAGGATATCTCAAAGGCTGGAATTATACTCAAAGACACATGTAACTCAAACGTCCACGAAATTTCTCTGAACTTCCAATTCTTCACCTCCTTGGTTCCCTTTCATGAGACAGGGGAATGTCTTAGAGTCTCTGCCCTACTTCCAAAAGTAGTTAGGGCAGTCACATAAGATGGGTCAGATAAGTCAAATGACTGCTTCCCAGCCTGCAGGCCTCCTTATTGAGCTCCTATGCAAAGTCCCTCTGGAGTCCACTCCTTATATTCCACCCACTACCACTATCCCATAGTCTAGCAGGCTACTCTCCTGCAGACATTTGATCATCTGACCTGGCAGGTGCAGTGCCATCACCATGAGGATGATGTTGCTAACCAGCTCCTTCCTGCTTCCATTTCTAGTATTGATAAAAGAGGCCCTGTCTTTTACTGTTAAATGTTACTCTTCTTTCTTCCCCTCTGTAGCCAACTGACTTTTCAACCAGAGTTGCTGGAGAAGATACGATGTCTAATTAGATTTAAGTTTAATTTTAAATTTTTAAATTATGTCTCTAATATTGCATAGTCCAAACTTATTTTGAAAATTTTTATTTGTTGTTTATCTAAAATTCAAATTTATCTGGGCATCTTCTTTTTCCTCCGTAAATCCTCCAACATGGCATTCAATAGCCCAGAGCCCAAGTGACCACTAAGCTTTTGGTCATGGGATGTTAGTCCAGCTCTATCAAGTTTACAGCTCCCTGTGCTGGGAAGCCACACCAAATCTTGAACTGTAGCTCTGAGGCTGTGAGCATGGAGGAATGGATGGCACAGGGAGAATGGATATGTTGATTATAGGAGACGGTGAGTGGATGACTTTGCATGAAGTAGGCAGTATTTTGAAGATTTGGGTTGAAAATTTTTTCTATAAGTTGTTTTATAGTTAAGAAATTATTACAGCCTTATTAAGTCAATTATTCTTTGACTAATTTTGAAATCATGATGCCAGTATTTTATTTATTTTATTTGACAATAAATATATAACAAACTCTTTTGCTATTCCCTTGTACTGCCTTTCAGCAAACTTGAAGCTATCTTTAGTGTCCTGTTTTGTAGCTTTTAGAGGATTACAAGATCAGAAGAAAGAAGTAAGATATGATTTTCAGGGATTATTATTCTAGCAATAGATAATTTGAAAGGACTAGATGGAGAAAATTGCTACTAACAGTTTAATGATGTAATATTCTTATTATGTTTTGCCTCATTGTGAGAGTTGCTTATATCTTTTTCAGAGTGACTTGATAGGCGTATGCTACAAAGTTGCTGAGTTGTAGGAAAGTATTTATAGTGAAGATGCCTCTTAACTTTTGCAACCAAGCAGTATGAAAATGGACCGCTCACAGTTTGACCAAGCTGCTGGCCGCTTTTACAGGGCAGAGTATCCTGGTCAGTATATTATGAGTGGTTTTCACTCTGGTGGCCAACAACAAATGATCCATAGTTTCTTCAAATGTGGAGATAAACATACATAATTCAGAGGGTGGAAAACAAAGTCCTATTCTGGCCTATCCATTGCGTATTCTTGAATTACAGTTTTGTTGAACTGAGGAACAATGTTTGTTGGATAAAGAAGGAAGGATGGAGCCCTAAAATTTCTCTAAGATGCTGCTAGGCTTCAGGTGTTTATATGGTGGGGATTGCATTCTTAGGTCACAGAATTAGAGGAGAGACCTGCTGTCAACCATGATTGTAGTAGCAGTAGATTCTGGGACCTGGCTGCATGTTCAGGTAGACAGGGTGCAGCCTCCAGTCCCCATCAGGGTGGAAGAACATTCTGAAGTCGGTGGGTTTGTGGTCAGCTTCTGGAAAAATTGTCTATTAATAATGGGTGCCTAATTTCAGATACAAGGCAATGTTCCAGCTGTTACAGGTAAATAGGCATGAGTAGAACAGCAGAGGTCTCTCCCCACACCCACTAGAAATGTCGGGTGATGATTCAGCAATTATTGCATTGCTTCTCTCAAAGTGATACATTGTCAGCCTGCACCAGTGACAGGCGAGTTCCTGATTGTCCACACCTGTTAACATTAAAGTGTTAATTAAAGGCAGACCCCAGGGAAAAGCAACTTCCTGGGCATGGACATTAAGAGACAAAAATGGCCGGGCGTGGTGGCTCATGCCTGTAATCTCAGCACTTTTGAAGGCCAAGGCGGGTGGATCATGAGGTCAGGAGATGGAGACAGTCCTGGCTAACACGGTGAAACCTGTCTCTACTAAAAATACAAAAAATTAGCCAGGCGTGGTGGCGGGCGCCTGTAGTCCCAGCTACTCAGGAGGCTGAGGCAGGAGAATGGCGTGAACCCGGGAGGCAGAGCTTGCAGTAAGCCGAGATCGCACCACTGCACTCCAGCCTGGGCAGCAGAGCGAGACTCCGTCTCGGAAAAAAAAAAAAAAAAAAAAAAAAGACAGAAATGGTGAAGTATGATCTTCCAGGTAGGTTCCACCAGAAAAAGGAAGAAAGCCTCAGATGGTCATGTGTACAACTCCCTAAACACACTGCACGTGCTCACTTCCCAAGGGTAAGGAGGACTCTGCTCATGCGGGCAGCCCACCTTAAGCTAAGAATCATGGGAAAGAGGTGAGCTTATAAAGGTCCTAGGATCCTGGTTAAATGGGGACTTGACCTCTGTCTTTAACCTTCTAATGCCCTCTTGAATCTCTTCCAAGTGAACTTTCCTTTCTTGTTCTAATGCCTTTTGAATTAACTTCCACTTCTGCTCTGAAACTTGCCTCGGTCTGGTCTCTTTTTCTGCTTTATGCTTCTTCAGTTGAATTTTTTCTTCTGAGGGGGCAAAGGCTGAAGTTGCTGGGGAGCCTATGGATTTGCTGCCGGTAACTCGGAGTGACTTAGATCTCTTCCACCACTAACACAGTCACAGGGAGAGCAACCAGAAGGAGCAAATCAGAATAACAGGTGGCTAGCCAGTGTGTAAGGGTCTGGGGCATGCTTCACAGCTCAGTCCTGTGGATTGAGTCCACCTGTGGGTCAGATATAAGGAAGTTTTCAGGTGCTGTTGGGGGAGGTCAGTGTGAGTGCACAACTTGAGCATCCAGAAGCTGGAATGATCCCCAAAATCTCAGGTTTGAAGAATGAGAGAGGAGTAGCTTCGCAGGAAGGTTTTATGTAATGTCAAGAGTTGCAAACTGGTAGCCAAGCAGATGGTTTGGTTGCCTGTGCAGTATGAAAAGAAATCAGAACATGTGGAGGCTGAGCATGTTCTCTAGTTTGCCACAATTACCATCAGTTCTTGTGGCCTCACATAGGCAGCTTCATATCTTCAGATGCCCTGCTGGGCCCTTAATGACACTGGGGACCTTTGGTTTACACATCACTTTTGTTTTGGTTGATCTGGAAAGCAAAGAAGGACCAGAATCTTCTAATGCAGCCAACATTGAATTCAGCTATGCAAACCTGGGTCAGTCAGAGGCAGAGAAAGTAAAGTTGCTGCTGACACTGCTAAAGGAAAAACTGTCATCAAAAGTATTGTTATCAAAGACATCTAATTATTCAGACACAGAAACTAGCTAAGCTTCAATTCAATTGATGAAGCCAAGGCCAGTAGCTCTTAATTACAAGGAGCTGACACACACACTTTGTGAATGATCAATTGTGGTGTATTGCATATAATGTGTTGCCACTAGGACTTGAAGGACTGAAGTTTGAAAATTATTGACCTTTACATATAAAATCGACAGTAAAATTCCTGATTATATTCTTATAACTCATTCTCTTTTTTCTGATATACTTTTTTGAGTGGAAAAATACTGGACAAGGCAAGCTTTCCAGGGATTAAACGAAACCTAAAGGCCTATTTTCTCTGTGGGTTCATGGATGATGTCCTCACATGTGTTGATATGCTAAACATGTTGAGAAAACATAGTTTGAGTGGCTAAGAAAAACGGAGCTGCTCCTGAAGGGATGCTAAAAGTTACCATTTTGGTATAACATTGATTTGAAAAGCCACAGTATCACTGGTAGTGGCTGGTCGCTATCCTGACTGGTTCTGTTTGAATTTATAGATATGTCCCCATCTTAAACTAGAAAACATGACTATAGCAATAAAATCCTAAAAATAAGCTTTTGGGAAATAAGCGTCTATTAATTTAGATAATTTACCTGCAGTATATTCTACAGCAGTGAGCTGAAAATGAAGCAGACGGGAAAGTTGCCTAGTACAAAGCCTGCATCATAACTGGTTCTCAACAAATATTTTGTGAAACAATAAACACATGAGTAAGGGACTGAAACTCCATTTGTATGTTAAAACAACATCTTTTTCAAATTTCATGTGAGGATTCAACCCATAACTTATTTGAGTGATTTTTAAAGTGGCCTTTAACATATGGCAGCCAAAAAACGTATGAAGAAATGTTCAACATCACTAATCATCAGACAAATGCAAATCAAAACTGCAATGAGATACCGTCTTACACAAGTCAGAGTGACTTCTATTAAAAAATCAAAAAACTTCAGAGGCTGGCCAGGCTGTGGAGAAAAGAGAACATTTATACACTGTTGACGGGAATGTAAATTAGTAGAGCCACCATAAAAAGCAGCTTGGAGATTTCTCAAAGAACTTAGAACTATGATTTGATCCAGTAATCCTTTTACTGGGTATAAGCCCAACAGAAAACAAATTGTTCTATCAAAAAGACCACGCATGTTCACCACAGCACTATTCACATTAGCAAAGACATGGAATCAACCTAGGTGCCCATCAACAGTGAACTGGATAACAAAAATGTGGTGCATATAACACCATGGAAGACTGCACAGTCATAAAAAAGGACAAAATCATGTCCTTTGCAGCAACACGGATGCAGCTGAAAACCATTATCCCAAGCAAATTAATGCAGGAACAGAAAACCAAATACTGCCTGGTTCTCACTTATAAGTAGGAGCTAAATATTGAGTACTCATGGACGTAAAGATGGAAACAATAGACACTGGGAACTACTAGATGGGAGGAAAGAAGCGGGGAAAGGGTTGTAAAACAAACTATTGGGTACTATGTTCACAACCTGGGTGACTGGTCATTCATACCCCAGACCTGAGCATCATACAATACACTCATGTAACAAACCTACACATGTACTCCTTGAATCTAAAATAAAAGTTGAAATTATAAAATAAAAATAAATCTCCCCTCCTCCTAAAAAAGTGGTTTTTTAAAAATATGACTAAGGATGTTATCTTAACAACCCATCAATGAATATCCAACTGGACAGGCTCAAGGTCTTCTTGTACTGTGTAAGCAACACTAGTTGCCTAGTAAGCCAGAAGATAAACAGATTGGAAAGGCGCATGAGTATCTGTAACTATTGCCAGAGAAAAGGTCAACCAATGGAAACCTAAGAGAAACAGTTTCAAAGGACTATTCAACTGAAGTGCAAAAGAAATCACAGCAATTGATCACACATCGACTCATGTCAAAAATAATTACTTTAAATAATTTGAAATATTTTATTTGTAGATTATATGAAGTATTTCCATAAGGAAAACATGGCCTATATCTGGAACATACCACTTTTTTATTCGCCTTCATGAGTTTCACTTTTCTTCCACTTGTTTCCCTACTGGGTGGCCTTTTGAGTGCTTAATGCATGCTAGACATGAGGCCTATGAGGCAGGACAAAGAGACATATGATTTCCAGGTTTCTGGAACCCTGGAAACAAACTTACTTGTGCTTGTGGTAAAAATCGTACTTCCAACGCTTATCAAGTTTAGCTAATCATGTTCCACTAAAACAAAATCAGAATCATCAGGTCGTATTGGATGATTTTTAACAGATAGGACGCAATTACAAGATTGTCAATATTTTTGAGAAGAAAATTACTCCTGAGAAAATGAAAGGGGTTCAATTTTGAACAGTTGGTAGGAAAATATGTTACAACTGAAATTACATGTCTTAAAACAAGAGCAACGAGGCAGAACTGACTTTGTTCTTATCTAGTGATGAGACATCACCAACAGGGTGACATTTAGTCACAGGCATGTTTGCTGCCATTGACAGTCCTAGATATAACTGAATTCATTTAAGAAATGACAACTCTGGGAGAGTCAGCAAAATAGCAGTTTTCCACATGTTTATCTATTGAAGTATCTTCACCCTAAATAGATGCTTTATGGGGGTTAGCATTGCTCATACCAAGCTGCTGCCCAGGGAGTGAGCACATGGTTGCTGATTAAGTTAAAAACAGTTGAGCTTCTTATATATCCAACCAGATCTTCATCCGTTTTTGCCTGCACACGTGTACACACACAGTCATGCACACGTACCCCTCTCAAACCTGTTAGGGAGTATTTTTCTTTGAGGTGGCCCTTGATGATTATTTCAATCTAGTTCTACCTGTATAATTATGTTGGAACTATTGACCCATGGAATTAAGTGACTCAAGCAAATTATATCCTTTTATGAAAGCCCTTATTAAAAGTAGAGTGTAACATTGCAAAATAAAATAAAATAACCAAAAAAATTGACTTAATATGATCCATGAAATGAAAACTGTTAAAAATATTTGTATATAGTATGTCTTATAATTTTAGATAAAACTCTTCAGACTAATAAGATTTAATATAATCATCTCCTTATTACTGCTCAGAAAGAAAGGAGAGCACTACAATCTCCACTGCATCTAACCGGGTATCTGGAAAGCATTTCTATCACAAAGGGACTAGCTGGATCAATTGGCTATCACTGGCTTCTGTGAAGGTGTGATATTATTGATAACACAACACTAAGATGAAATGAGAATTTGCCAACTATATCTGCAACATCTATTCTATGCAGTGCTTTTAAAGGCAATACCCTCATTTTAATGAACTTATCTGTAGTTCTACCTAGATATGAAAAAAAAGGAAGAAGAAACTGACGTAAACATCTGGAGGTAAGCACTTTGCCTATTAAATACAACAATGACAATGGTGATTGTGAATTATTCTGATGACAATGATAATTTCCAAATTATTATTTCATTGTTCTTAATGTTCCCCTGTGCTTAGGAGACTACTAGTTATGAACTCTCTAATACAGCAGGCCTCCCCAGATGCAGAAGCCACTATGCTCCATGTACAGCCTGCAGAACCATGAGCCAAGTAAACCTCTTTGCTTTATAAATTACCCAGTTTCAGATATTTCTTAATAGCAATGCAAGGAATGGACTAATACACAAAACTGTAGTACTCAATCAGGATATTGATTTGATACAGAAAAGAGTCTGTTCTGAGCATTTGCCAACTACATCTGCAACATCTATTCTATGCAATGCTTTTAAAGGCAATACCCTCATTTTTAACGTAACTTATCTGTAGTACTACTTACAGATAATTTTGGGATCTATTGTCATTTGTCTATGTGTGATACTTGAAGGTGATGAAACAAATAAGCACTGAAAAAATAAATGCTAAAGGGAAAATTTAGAAATGTGTTTTAATGCATAAGTAAAATGCTTTGTTGTTGTTATGAACATGTGAGCTTCCGGTAGTGATTTAATAATGCAGACATAATTTCTTTTGGTGAAATAGTTTCTAAACTATACATTAAATATAGATACAGATATAGCAGAAAGAAGATTCGAAAGTCTTTGATGCCTTTAGATATATCAGGGGAACTGGTCTTTTGGGGTCTGATGGCGAAATAGAGCTTATAGGAAGTAAGTTGGCTTTAAAAGGGCAACATAATGCATCCCTGTGTTGACTGTTTTAGTCAGACTCTTTTTTGTATCAAAATCCTGATTGTAACACTGTACCATAGTTTTGTGTATTAGTCCATTCTTACATTGCTGTTAAGAAACACCTGAAACTGGGTAATTTATAAAGAAAAGAGGTTTAATTGGCTCATGGTTCTGCAGGCTGCCTAGAAAGCATAGTGGGTTCTGCTTCTGGGGAGTCCTTAGGAAACTTACGATCATGGTAGACGGCAAAGAGGGAGTAGGCGTCTTACACAGCAGGAACAGGAGCAAGAGTTGAGGGAAGGTACTACACGCATTTAAACGACCAGACCTCATGAGAACTTACTATCATGAGGACATTACCAAGAGGGATGGTGCTAAACTGTTCATGAGAAACGTGGTCCCATGATCCAATCACCTCCCATCAGGCCCCACCTCCAACACTGGGAATTATAATTTGACATGAGATTTAGTGGGGACACAGATCTGAACCATATCATTTTGTAAGATGTTACCATTGGGAGAAACTGGGCTAAGGGTCCATGGAATCGCTCTGTATTATTTCCTAAAACTGCAGTGAATGTACACTTTTCTCAAAATAAAAAGTTAAATAATAATTCCTAAATTTAAAGTTTAATTTAATTATGTTTTAAACCTATACATCTTTTCTCATACTTTTGGGATCAGATGTCACTTGTCTGTGGGTGATACTTGCAGATGATGAAATAAATAAGCACTGAAAAAATAAATGCTAAAGGGAAAATTTAGAAATGTGTTTTAATGCTGAAGTAAAATTATTTGTTGTTGTTATGAACATGTGAGCTCCCAGTAGTGATTTAATAATGCAGATATAGTTTCTTCTGGTGGAATAGTTTCTAAATATCTTCTAATTATACACATAAATATAGATAGAGATATAAAATTATAATCTCTGACATTAAAAAATCCTCTACCAGTAATAAGAAAATTTGGAAACTGGCTTAAGTTATTCTTCAGTCTTGTAAGAAAAAAGAATCAGTTTAGGTATTTTGGAGATCAATCCTCTGGCTGAGGATGTCTAGAAGTGACAATAAGTATAAGCAAATTCTGCCTAGAGATATCAGACAGTTACTATGGTAGAATCAAAGGAGGTTTAGATGAGGTAAGTCCAGTACTTCGGGCTACTTTTTTCACTGGAGACACTTTACGATTGAAGAGAGAGCAACTTAGAGTTTGAGAGGCTGACCACTACTTTTGACATCTTTGAAGTTCTATGGGATTGGTTAGAGTCCATAACTCATAAAGGGGAAGTGTATTAGAAGCATCTTAGTCTGTTGTGCCTGCTATAATAAAAAAATACCATAAGCTGAATGGCTTATAAACAGCAGAAATTTATTTCTCACAGCTCTGGAGACTGAGAGGTCCAAGATCAAGCCACCAGCAGATATGTCTGGTGAGGGCTGCTTCCTGTTTCACTGACAGCCATCTTCTTCCATGTAATCTCACATGGTTGAAGCGGTGAACAAACTCTCTGGGGTTTTGAAATATCAGCACTAATCCCCCCATTCAGGAGGACTCTGCCCTCATGATCTAATCACCTCCCAAAGGCCCCACCTCCAAACACTATTACATTATGAATTAGGATTCTACTTATTAATTTTGGAGGGAACAAAGTGTGCAGCTCATTTCCAAACAGTTTTATTCCCTGAAATGGGATTGAGTTGATCTGCATTTCTAGTACCCAATTGCCCATGAGTGCTAGTGTTTTTAGGTGGCTGATAGAAGCCAATGTAAAAACTCTTTGGAGACAGATAACATCATCCTAGGCCTCAATTTATTTCGTAAGTGTAAGGACAAGTATATAATAAAAAGATAGAGCCATACACTGAAAAAGATAATGCAATACAACTTAAAATAAACACAATCAATAGATAAAATAATAAATAATAGAACATATCTACCAGGGACCCAAATATTAGAGTTATTAAAGACTTTAAAATAACTGATTATTATGTGCAAGGATATAAAAATATTTTTTTGTGCATATATGTCTGTGCATGTATCAAGTAGAAATCCTAAAATCAGAAAACACAATAATTAAAATTAAGAATTCAATGAGGCTGGGCGCTGTGTCTCACACCTGTAATCCCAGAACTTTGAGAGGTCAAGGTGGGTGGATCACGAGGTCAGGAGTTCAAGAGCAGCCTGGCCAAGATAGTGAAACCCTGTCTCTATTAAAAATACAAAAAAATTAGCCAGGCATGATTGCAGGTGCCTGTAATCCCAGCTACTCAGGTGGCTGAGGCAGGACAATTGCTTGAATCCAGGAGGTGGAGGTTGCAGTGAGCCTAGTTTGTACCACTGCACTCCAGCCTGGGTGACAGAGCAAGACTCCATCTCAAAAAAAAAAAAAAAAAAAAAAAAAAGAATTCAATGAAGAGACAGCGAAGACAGAGAACAGCAAATTAGAAAGAGCTGAAGAGTGATTTAATAAACTGAAAGCACATTAGACAGAAAATATCCAAAATAAAAGTTGGAGAGAAAAAATGATGAAAAATGCACATGATACAGGATGAGATATAGAGAAAATAGTGAGGAGATACAATATGTGTATAACTGGAATTCCAGAAGCAGAGGAGAAATAAAATGAAGCAGAAGTGATATTTGAAGATGTCAAGACTTAGATCACTCCAAAACAGATAAGAGCCATCAAGATAGAGTCAAGAAGCCCTATAAATGCCAGGAAGAATTTTTAAAATGTATAAAAAGTAATAAAGGAAAGAAAGAGTGATAAAAGAGTAAAGTAATAGGTGGTTGGCAAGATAGCTGAATAGGAAGAGCTGTGGTCTGCAGCTCCTAGGGAGATCAACCTAGAAGGCAGGTGATTTCTGCATTTTCAATTGAAGTACCTGGCTCATCTCACTGTGACTGTTTAGACAGTGGGTGCAGCCCACAGAGGGCAAGCCAAAGCAGAGTGGTGTGTTGCCTCACCCGGAAAACACAAGGGGTTGGGGAACTCCCTCCCCTAGCCAAGGGAAGCTGTGAGGGACTGTGCCATGGGGAAACAGTGCATTCTGGCTCAGATACTACACTTTTTCCACTGTCTTCACAACCTGCAGACCAGGAGATTCCCTCGGATTCCTACACCACCAGGGCCTTGGGTTTCAAGCACAAAACTGAGTGGCCTTCAGTTTCAAGCACAAAACTGAGTGGCCCTTTGGGCAGTAACCAAGCTAGCTGCAGGAGTTTTTTTTGTTTGTTTGTTTTTTCATATCCCAGTGGCACCTGGAATGCCAGTGAGACACAACTGTTTACTCCACTGGAAAGGGGGCTGAAGCCAGGGAGCCAAGTGGTCTAGCTCAGTGGATCCCACCCCCACAAAGCCCAGCAAGCGAATATCCACTGGATTGAAATTCTCACTGCCAGGACAGCAGTCTGAAGTCTACCTGGGACACTTGAGCTTGGTGCAGGGAGTGGCATCCACCATTACTGAGGCTTGAGTAGGCAGTTTTCCCTTCAGAGTATAAACAAAGCCCCGGGGAAGTTCGAACTGGGTGGAGCCCACCGCAACTCAGCAAAGCTGCTGTAGCCAGACTGCCTCTCTAGATTCTTCCTCTCTGGGCAGGGCATCTCTGAAAGAAAGGCAGCAGCCCCAATCAGGGGCATATAGATAAAACTCCCATCTTCCTTGGACAGAGCACCTGGGGGAAGGGGCAGCTGTGGGTGCAGCTTCAGCAGACTTAAATGTTCCTGCCTCCCAGCTCTGAAGAGAGCAGCACATCTCCCAGCACAGTGCTCGAGCTCTGCTAAGGGACAGACTGCCTCCTCAAGTCGGTCCCTAACCCCTGTGTCTTCTGACTGGGAGACACCTCCCAGCTGAGGTCGACAGACACCTCATGTAGGAAAGCTTCAGCTGGCATCCGGCGGGTGCCCCTCTGGGACGAAGCTTCCAGAGGAAAGAACAGGCACCAATCTTTGCTGTTCTGCAGCCTCCACTGGTGATACCGAGGCAAACAGTGTCTGGAGTGGACCTCCAGCAAACTCCAGCAGACCTGCAGCAGAGGGGCCTGACTGCTAGAAGGAAAACTAACAGACAGAAAGAAATAGCATCAACATCAACAAAAAGGATCCGAACATCAACAAAAACCCCATCCGAAGGTTACCAGTGTCAAAGATGAAAGGTAGATAAATTGACAGAGATGAGGAAAAACCAGCGCAAAAAAGGCTGAAAATTCAAACTACCAGAACGCCTCTTCTCCTCCAAAGGATCACTACTCCTTGCCAGTAGAGACAGAGAATGAGTTTGACGAATGGACAAAAGTAGGTTTCAGAAAGTGGGTAATAACAAACTCCTCCAAACTAAAGGAGCATGTTCTAACCCAATGCAAGTAAGCTAAGAACCTCGAAAAAAGGTTAGAGAAATTACTAACTAGAATAACCAGTTTAGAGAAGAACATAAGTGACCTGATGGAGCTGAAAAACACAGCACAAGAACTTCGTGAAGCATACACAAGTATTAATAGCCAAATTGATCAAGCAGAAGAAAGGATATCAGAGACTGAAGATCAACTTAATGAAGTAAAGCATGAAGACAAGATTAGAGAGGAAAGAATGAAAAGGAATGAACAAAGCCTCCAAGAAATATGGGACTGTGTGAAAAGACCAAACCTACGTTTGATTGGTGTACCTGGAAGTGACGTGGAGAACGAAACCAAGCTGGAAAACACTCTTCAGGAAATTATCCAGGAGAACTTCCCCAACCTAGCAAGACAGGCCAACATTCAAAGTCAGGAAATATAGAGAACACCACAAAGATACTCCTCAAGAAGAGCAACCGCAAGACACATAATCATCAGATTCACCAATGTTGAAATGAAAGAAAAAATGTTAAGGGCAGCCAGAGAGAAAAATTGGCATATCCACAAAGGGAAGCCCATCAGACTAACAGCAGATCTCTCTGCAGAAACCCTACAAGCCAGAAGAGAGTGGGGGCCAATATTCAACATTCTTAAAGAAAGAATTTTCAACCCAGAATTTCATATCCAGCCAAACTAAGCTTCATAAGCAAAGGAGAAATAAAATCTCTTACAGACAAGCAAATGCTGAGAGGTTTTGTTACCACCAGGCCTGCATTACAAGAGCTTCTGAAGGAAGCACTAAATATGGAAAGGAAAAACTGGTACCAGTCACTGCAAAAACATACCAAATTGTAAACACCATGTGACACTATGAAGAAACTACATCAACTAATGGGCAAAATAACCAGCTACCATCATAATGACAGGATCAAATTCATGCATAACAATACTAACCTTAAATATAAGTGGGCTAAATGCCCCAATTAAAAGACACAGACTAGAAAATTGGATAAAGAGTCAAGTCTGATCGGTGTGCTGTATTCACGAGACCCATCTCGCACGCAAAGACACACATAGGCTCAAAATAAAGGGATGGGGGAATATTTACCAAGCAGATGGAAAGAAAAAAAAAATCAGGGGTTGCAATCATAGTCTCTGATAAAATAGACTTTAAACCAACAAAGATTAAAAAAAAAAAAACAAATAAGGGCATTACATAATGGGAATGGGACCAATGAAACAAGAAGAGCTAACTATCCTAAATATATATGCAACCAATATAGAAGCACTCAGATTCATAAAGCAAGTTCTTGGAGACCTACAAAGACACTTAGACTCCCACACAATAATAGTGGGAGACATTAACACCCCACTGTCAATATGAGACAGATCAACGAGACAGAAAATTAACAAGGATATTCAGGACTTGAACCCAGCTCTGGACCAAGAGAACCTAATAGACATTTACAGAACTCTCCACCCCAAATCAATAGAACTTACATTCTTCTCAGCACCACATCGCACTTATTATAAAATTGACCACATAATTGGAAGTGAAACACTCCTCAGCAAGTGCAAAAGAACAGAAATCATAACAAACAGTCTCTCAGACCACAGTGCAATCAAATTAGTACTCAGGATTAAGAAACTCACTCAAAACCACATAACTACATGGAAACTGAACAACCTACTCCTGAATGACTACTGGGTAAATAGCAAAATTAAGGCAGAAATAAATAAGTTCTTTGAAACCAATGAGAACAAAGAACCAATATACTAGAATCTCTGAGACACAGCTAAAGCAGAGTATACAGGGAAATTTATAGCACTAAATGCCCACAGGAGAAACTGGGAAAGATCTAAAGTCAACACCCTAACATCACAATCAAAGGAACTAGAGAAGCAAGAGCAAACAAACTGAAAAGCTAGCAGAAGACAAGAAATAACTAAGATCAGAGCAGAATTGAAGGAGACAGAGACGCGAAAAACCCTTTAAAAAATCAATGAATCCAGGAGCTGCTTTTTTGAAAAGATTAACAAAACAGATAGACTGCTAGCCAACTAACAAAGAAGAAAAGAGAGAAGAACCAAATAGACACAATAAAAAATGATAAAGGGGTGATCACCACTGATCCCACAGAAGTACAAACTACCATCAGGGAATACTATAAACACCTCTACTCAAATAAACTAGAAATTCTAGAAGAAATGGATAAATTCCTGGATACATACAGCCTCCCAAGACTAAACCAGGAAGAAGCTGAATCCCTGAATAGACCAATAATCGGTTCTGAAATTGAGGCAGTAATTAATACCCTACCAAACAAAAAAAGCCCAGAACCAGACGGGTTCAAGCCGAATTCTACCAGAGTTACAAAGAGGAGCTGGTACCGTTCCTTCTGAAACGATTCCATACAATAGAAAAAGAGGGACTCCTCCCTATCTCATTTTATGAGGCCAGCATCATCCTGATACCAAAACCTGGCAGAGACACAACAACAACAAAAAAAGAAAACTTCAGGGAAATATCCCTGAAGAACGTCAATGAAAAAATCCTCATTAAAATACTGACAAATCAAATCCAGCAGCACATCAAAAAGCTTATTCACCATGATCAAGTTGGCTTCATCCCTGGGATGCAAGGCTGGTTCAACATACACAAATCAATAAATGTAATCCATCACATAAACAGAACCAATGACAAAAAACACATGATTATCTCAATAGATGCAGAAAAGGCCTTCGATAAAGTTCAACACCGCTTCATGCTAAAAACTCTCAATAAACTAGGTATTGACGGAATGTATCTCAAAATAATAACAGCTATTTTTGACAAACCCACAGCCAATATATTGAATGGGCAAAAGCTGGAAGCATTCCCTTTGAAAACTGGCACAAGACAAGGATGCTCCCTCTTACCACTCCTATTCAACATACTATTGGAAGTTCTGGCCAGGGCAATTAAGCAAGAGAAAGAAGTAAAGGACACTCAAATAGGAAGAGAGGAAGTCAAATTGTCTCTGTTTGCAGATGACATAATTGTATATTTAGAAAACCCCAGCGTCTCAGTCTAAAATCTCCTTAGGCTGATAAGCAACTTCAGCAAAGTCTCAGGATACAAAATCAATGTGCAAAAAATCACAAGCATACCTATATACAAAAATAGACAGCCAAATCATGAGTGAACTCCCATTCACAATTGCTCCAAAGAAAATAAAATAACTAGAAATACAACTTACAAGGGATGTGAAGGACCTCTTCAAGGAGAACTACAAACCACACATCAAGGAAATAAGAGAGGACACAAACAAATGAAAAAACATTTTATGCTCATGGATAGGAATAATCAATACTGTGAAAATGACCATATTTCCCAAAGTAATGTATAGATTCAATGCTATCCCCATCAAGCTATCATTGACTTTGTTCACAGAACTACAAAAACTACTTTAAATTTCATGGGGAACCAAAAAAGAGCCCATATAACAAAGACAATCCTAAGCAAAAAGAACAAAGCTGGAGGCATCATGCTACCTGACTTCAAACTATACTACAAGGCTACAGTAACCAAAACAGCATGATACCAGTACCAAAACAGATATACAGATCAATGGAACAGAACAGAGCCCTCAGAAATAACACCACACATCTACAGACATAGGCATGGGCAAAGACTTCATGACTAAAACACCAAAAGCAATGGCAACAAAAGCCAAAATTGACAAGTGAGATCTAATTAAACTAAAGAGCTTCTGCACAGCAAAAGAAACTATCATCAGAGTGAACAGGCAACCTACAGAATGGGAGAAAATTTTTGCAGTCTATCCATCTGACAAAGGGCTAATATCCAGAATCTACAAGGAACTTAAACAAATTTATAAGGAAAAAACAACCCCATCAAAAAGTGGGCACAGGATATGAACAGCCACTTCTCAAAAGAAGACATTTATGTGGCCAACAAACATGAAAAAAAGCTCATCAGAAATATGCTGAAAATTAAAGATGAGAAGAGAAAATAAAATCAGGCAGAGACAAATAAGAGATTACTTTCAAAGGAATAATGAAAAAATTGAGTTAACTTGACTACAGAAATAAGACAAGCCAGAAAAAAAGAAAAAAAATATTTAAAGTATTGAAAGGAAACAGCTGCTAATTTAGAATCCTATAGCTTACAAATATGTTTTTAGAGTAAAAGTAAAATAAAGTAACTTTCAGACAAATAAAACAAATAATTTATAACCCTCAGATCTGTACTAAAGGACACATTATAATGTGTTCAAGTGAAAAAACAAACAAATCACTACTATATGGAAACTCAGAGATACGGGAAGGAATAAAGAAGAGTAAAAAGGATACATATGGGGTTAAATCTAAAGCATTGATTCTCAAATTTCAGTGTAAATTAGAATCATTCAAAGGACTGAGCAGAAAACTTTGTGAGTCCCTGAATTTTAGGGAGGATTTCTGATTCAATATGTCAGGCATGGGAGTTTACATTTCTAACAAGTTCTCAGGTAATTCTAATGCTGCTGGTCTGGGACCCACATTTTGGGAACCACTGAGGAATATTGGTTGTATAAAAAAAGGTGGAGTTTAAAATTTACATTAAATCACAATCTACTCACATGTGAAAAATTATTTTTGTGTGACAACAGTTGCGCTGTCTAGTAGGGAAAAAAAGATGATCTTTTTGATAAATAGTCTCCATAAATGGTACTGAGTAAACAGGTTATTCACATAGAAAAAATTACTTGACCTATTTCTCACATTATGAGCAAAATACAATCTGGTGAATTGCAAGTCTAAATGTGAAAGGCAACAACAATAAAACTTCTAGACAGTAAACTGGAGAAAAAATATCTGAGTAATTATGGGATATTCTAAGCAGGACCTAAAAAGCACTATTCATAGGAGAAAAACTGAATTACCTAAAAATTTAAAATTATGTTGATTAAGAGACAGGGCTAAGAGAGTGAAAGAAACAAGCCATGGACATGGAGAAGATATTCACAACATGTGCAACTGACAAAGGGTTTATATTCAGAATCTATAAAGAAGCTCTACAATTCAATATTAAAGCAATCAACACCCCACTATAAACATCAGCAAAATCTCTGAAATGACACTTCACACAAATAATGTACAAATGGCCCAAAAAAGTGAAAGTTTAACCTCATTAGTAGTGATGGGAAAGCATACCAAAACCATAATGCAATACCCTTGTTCAAAATCAGAATGGATAAAGTTAAAATTATAGACAATAATAAGATTTCTGAGAACATGGCACAGTAAGAACACTCATATATAGCTGGGGGTTGGTGAAACAACCATTTGGAAAACAGTTTGGCATTATTTACTAAATTTGGAGATGCACATTACATATGACCCAGAAATTTTCATTCCTAGGTCTCTCCATGTGCACCAAAAGACATGTGCCAGAATCTTCATACATCATGGTTCATAAGAGCTCCAAACTGAAAACAACCCAAATTTCCCTCCACAGTAGAATGGACACACATATTGTAGTAGGTGTATAAAAATGAAATTCTACGGCTGGGCGCGGTGGCTCGTGCCTGTAATCCCAGCACTTTGGGAGGCCGAGGCTGGAAGATCATGAAGTCGGGAGTTCATAACTAGCCTAACCAACATGGTTAAACACTGTCTCTACTAAAAATACAAAAATTAGCCAGGAGTGGTGGCGTGTGCCTGTAATTCCAGCTACTCAGGAGGCTGAGGCAGGAGAGTCACTTGAACCTGGGAGGCGCAGGTTGCAGTGAGCCAAGATCACCCCATTGCACTCTAGCCTGGGTGACAGAGGGAGACTCCGTCTCAGGAAAAAAGAAATGCAATTTTATGCACCATTACTGAATATGAGGGAGCTGCTACATACAACAACACTGACAAAGACAAATCACACAAATTTAATATTGAATGAAAGAGGTCAATCATAACATTACATATAAATGATTACATTTAAGTTCAGAAACAGAAAAACAAAATTGTAGTTATTTAGTTGGTAAAATTTTAAAAAAACAAACAAGGATTACTTTTAAAATAAAGACAGTGTGGCTTCCTTTGTTGGAAAGAGGCCAGTAGTTAGGAGGGGAATGGGAGGGGGCTTTCTGGCTACTGACAATGCTTGGTTTCTTAACCTGGTTGGACACTTACATGTGTGTTTCCCTTGTAAGATAGAATTGAGCCATACATCTTTATTTTGTGCCCCTTTTTGTGCATATATTTTATTTAACAATAAAGGGAATAAAATGTTTTAAAACATAAAGTACTTACTCTACTCATTTTAAATATAGCAGTAAACCAAACTTTTCTTTCTAGTTACTTGAAAACACCTGAAGTCCTTGATTTAATTATTTTTCCAATAATGCTTTAATTAATCCTTTTGTTTAGATAATTTATTCTCATATTCCAGTTCCTACATTACTTTGCATTAATTTGGCAAGGTAGATTAATATTCAATGAAAATCAAATGCTCTGATGTCATCTGAATAAACGCCTTGTTTAATTTTAGATGGCTTCATGTATTCATTTTGGTTTCAGAACTGAGTTCAAATGTATAAGCAGAGAGAATAACAGTATAATCACTAAAGTTTTGTAAATATGATTTAAAAATCTTATATATACCTAACTGACCTGCTCCAACAATCCTACTGGGTGATAGAGACTATTTCTATCATATGTAGGTATGTTAAAATAAATCTATTTGAAGCAATTCTATTATTGGTAAATAATAAATAATAAAAATGTCGTCCTTCAACCTTCAATACTGGTCATAACATATGCTGGGCCAAAAAATACATTTTATTTTATAAATTCCCTTAAAAATATAGTCTAATATGTCCATCTCAGAGAACAAAATTAAGCAACTGTTTTTTCATCAAGGTGAAAGATCTGAGTTTTAACTTCACTTACAGGCTAACAAGTTAGCTGGCTGTAGTTTCACGGATGCCGATGGAAGATGCAAAACTCCTGGCTTCGAGATAAAGGATTTTGTCGCTCAGGCATAGCGGGCAGTATGAGCATCTGCATATCTTGCATTGACTGGTCCCCTGAGCTCTAATTCCCACAGATAGCTAAGAAAAGAGGATCAAGAGATACTGGCATAAACAATGGGTGGCATTACAGCAGAATAGCTCTGAGTTTAGGGAATTCAAATAAGCCTGCCTACCTTTTGGTCAGGAGAGAGATATCACAGCTTTCAAGGCTTTGTTTCAGATGGCGTACTATCTCTATCTTCCAATATCTTCCAAGACTATTTACTGTACAAATACCCTTGAGAAGACAGTCTAGAAAAAAGGGCAATTAGTGCCTTGGTCATAAGACAGGTAGAAACACAACGGATCCAGGGAGAATTGTCTCTCCATGTTGGTGATGACTAAAACTTTTTCATACAGTTGATACGAAACATAAATTTTCTTCAGCCTCTAAAATATTAGAAAAAAATGATTTTTTCAAATTTTTTAAAATGAGAACCAAAAATTTAACAGTTCACATTGCATTCAGCATGCTTGAGAAAGTCATAATCACTTAAAATCCTAGAAGGACCTTATATATAGTGCATATATATAACACACTTAAGTGGTTTATTTTCTGCCTTCCCCATTTAAAACATAAATTCCTTGACAATAATGACTGTGTGTGTGTGTGTGTGTGTGTGTGTGTAATTTATTGTCTTATTCGGGTTCCTACATTAATTTGCATTAATTTAATTAATAAATGCTCTAGCTCTACCATACAACCCTTTTCCTTCTTTCTTTTTGTCAACACCGTCGCCATGAGAAGAGCAAAAACAAGTGTGCCTGTATTTTGAGGGTTCTCATAGTCATCAACATTGAAAATGACAAGATAAGAAATGTCAAGATAAGAATATGACAAAATTTGCTTATCTTCAAGACCACCTCCTATACACAGAATGCAGAAAAATGCCCCACACCTCGTGGAACTCAGTAAATATTAGTTGCATTGAATTAACTTCAATTCAAGATCCCATTCTACAGTTTATAAAGTCAAAAGTTGCTCTTAGTAACACGCTCAGTAATGTGTACTGTGTTTTGAAAATAGAAAATATCACTTTTCCTCAAATCCATAGATAGCCATATTAAGCGCAAGGACTTCTGTTTATTTATAATGATTCTCATATACAGATGCATACAACTGAAGGAAGGATGGTATGTGTTTCCAGAAATATTTGCTTTATGATCAGATATGAGTGAAGTTCCTATTTTTTTCTTCCTTTGAGAATTATGTTTTTATTATCATTTACCCTAGTGCTCATTTTCATCCTCTTCAACAGAAATTTAGCAGGGAGACTGGTTGAAAAACTATTCATATAAGTTCCTCCGGAGGCTTAATCATCAGTACATTGCCTTGGAACCACTCTGGTGTTTTCTAAATTAAATATCTCTGTCTACAACAAATGCGAAAAGTACAGAATGTTTCCGTACTCCTTCTACATCAAAATTGCCTCCTACAGGAACGAGAAAATACGTGTCAATGTGAATTACCGTCTACAACAGCTACTCTCCAGGCCGATCTGGGGTCTTGCACACAAAGGGCGAGAGAGGGGCGTGGGGAGGCTGGAAAGCATGGTTGCCCCGCCTGGCCCGGCGACGCCCGCTCAGCAGCCTGCTGAGGAGTGGGGACGAAGAGCAGCCTAAACTTAGGGCTCGGGATATTTCGATGCCACCCAAATTGCCGTCCTACCCCAACGAGGCAGGGAAAGGAGCGGAGCGCGCGCGCGAGCTGAGTGAGTGCTTACGTCGCAGCGAGATCTGTGCTGGGATAATTAGAGAGGAGTTGGGCTGAGCCGAGTCCTCTTTCAGCAGCAGCAACCGGAGCCGCCGCCGCAGCCCGGTGGGGCGCCCCTGACTCGGACCGCTCGGGAGAGCCCCAGGAGAGGCCAGCGCCGCGCAGCAGCCGCCCCGCTGCGCCCACCTCCCCGGCTGCTCCCGGAGGGCTCACAAAGGCGGTGGCCGCCCAAGTGGCCTTCTCCATCCAGGCGTTCGCGTCCTCCTCCCCACCTTCTCTCCCGAAGGCGAAAATGGCAGGGCCAGGCGAGAACCTGGGACAGCGGGGGCCCTAGCCCTGCGATCCTCACCCCTCCTGCTGGGAGAGGCTGCGGGCTGCCCGCGGACGATGTGGTCGCGGCTGCTCCCGAGCGCATCTTCGGCCCGGGTCCCCGCCGCCACCCCTCTTCTCTGCTCCTTCCATCCCGCCCAGAGGAGTTGATGCCGCTGTCGCCGCCGCCGCCGCTGCTGAAGCCGCGGCTGATGGATGCCAGGGAGTGCCGCATTGCTTAGCGACCCCGCCTCCGGGTTTGCTGGTAGGAGCGGCTGCTCTTTCTTCTTTCTTGCTTTGGGGTTTTATAGAAAAGATAAGGACATTTTTATTTTATTCTTCACAACGTCCTCCCCTTCTCTTCGTTTTTGAAATGTGTATTCCCAGAGATATCCCCGGTCCCCTCCCTCCCCCTCCCCCCTTTTCTCCAACCCCTCGGCAAGTCCGTGGAAATGAAGGGCTAGAGGAAGGCAGAAGTTGGGGGTGGGGTTGGGGGAGCCCACGCTGGTACCAACGCCACCAGAACCCCTGCTGGTGCCTTATGAGATCACGGTGTATCTCAGAGGGGTGGTGGGAAGGTGCGCTATCTGCAGAGTCTTCACCTAATTGGATCACAATAATCTTAAATAAATCACACAAATTTGTCTTTTAAAAATAGCGTCTTTGAATAAGTAGAGGGAGAAATAATCTCCTTTCTCCCTCCTCTTTCTCTCTGTCTCTTTTTCTTCCTGGCAAAGATGATCTCTCTCCGCCCTGGAGCTCAGCGCTGAAGAGCTACCTTATTATTAATCAGAATTTCCATCGCCACCCCTGGCAGGCGTATCCTTCAGCAGGGACCGCAGGAACATTCACAGTGCAGGGGCTGAGATGTGCGTGGGGGTTGTTTTTGTTACATCTTGGAAGAGAAGAGAAGAGGACAGTACCAAGATCAGAACCACCCGTGCTAGGTGGAATTAGGGGTGATTTGTTAGGAAAGAGAAAGGACAAGAAGAGGAGTGCGGAGCCCTTCAGGGGTTCACATCTCTTTAAAGGAAAGGAAAGAGGGAGCCAAAGTAGGGTGTTGTATTTTAGGGGACGGAGGAAGAAGTTTACACCCCCAGCTCCCCAGCTTTGCTGGGGGAAAGCAGGAGCAACAGGGCACTTGATTGGACACCAAGATTATTAATTTCCTGTAGGGGAGAGGAAGCAGGCAGCAGGAGGTCTGGGGGCTGGAGTCTGGTGGTGGCAAGGACCAGGTTTGCTCTAGGACAGTCAACAAGGTCTTCTGAGGGAAAGCTCGGAGACAGGCAGAACAATGACTCATTTGCAAGCCGGTCTCTCCCCTGAGACCCTGGAGAAAGCTCGCCTGGAGCTCAATGAAAACCCAGACACGCTGCACCAGGACATCCAGGAGGTGAGGGATATGGTCATCACCAGGCCGGACATTGGCTTTCTGCGCACGGATGATGCCTTCATCTTACGCTTCTTGCGGGCTAGGAAGTTTCATCACTTTGAGGCCTTCCGCCTCCTGGCGCAGTACTTTGAGTACCGGCAGCAGAACCTGGACATGTTCAAAAGCTTTAAGGCCACCGACCCTGGCATCAAGCAGGCACTGAAGGATGGCTTCCCTGGGGGCCTGGCCAATCTGGACCACTATGGCAGGAAGATTCTAGTCCTTTTTGCTGCCAATTGGGATCAGAGCAGGTAAATCCTAAATCCAAACTTGTATTCTCCTTTTACTCTCCCATTTTCCAGAATTTACCCCGAGTAGTGTCATGGTTTTGTAGATTTGATATTTTTGTTTATTTGGCTTGGAGAAAAGAGAAACAAACCAGGAGATGAGTTTTTGGTGGGCACCCTGGGAAGGGAGGAGGGCTTGTATTTTTACTTTTAAAACTTACTTCACTAACACCCACTTTCTACTGCAGCTTTAAGGTGCTACCTTAACCACGTTATTGCACGGAGATCTAAATCACTTAACTTGTAAATAAAGCTTCTCTACATGTTTCACCTTCTGAAAAAGTTTATTGGGCTGGATAAACCAGTAAGAAAATGGGGACAACTTTTCCTCCTTCTTCCTAAAAAAATTCTTAAACTAGACCCATCATCATTGTCATCATCATCATCATCATCATCCTCTCTTTGGTACTGACGTTTTGGTACTGACTGGTACAGGCTATCTTTTAAGCATAGCCTGGTGTTCGACCAAAAGCAAGTAGTTTTGTTGCTTGGGAAGTTCTCTGTTTGGTGATGTGTAGAAGAAGGAATAATATGATTTGTGTCCCTTCAATGAAAGGAAGAGTTGCATCCTCTGTCGCTGAGCATGCCTGCTGACACTGAAAATGTACACTGACTGGTGTATGTGTTCTACACCTGCCACTAATCTAAAGAATCTGCTTCCTGTCTCATGTGATTTTTCATCTTTTGGAAGGAAGTGGAAAATATTCAGATGTGTCAGTTGGTGGACTTTTTGAGCTCATGTGCTACTTAAGAGAGAAGAAATAATATTCTTTTTATCTACATTATTATAGAAAAATGCAGACAATGACACTTCTCTGTCCTCCTTCAGAACTGTTTTCTCAGACTGAAAGATATAAGAAATTATAAAAGGCTCTTGTGTAAGGTAGTTTCAATTAAGTTCAAAGTTAAATATATTTCATGGGACTTAAAATGCTACCCGAGCTATGAATCATAAGAAACTGCTTGTTAAAACATTGGTGTATTTTTAGTTCTGTGAATGGTGACTTTCAATGCATCTGGTTAGTTTAAATCATCTCTGGAGCCATCGTACAAGACATTTACAGTTACCAAGAGGGCTTATGGATCATAGAGATTTCCAGATAGGCTTCCGAGTCTTGGTATCTTAGAATGTAAATTAATATTTTTAATTATTTTTTCTCTCATTTTATTGTGATTTTTTCCCTGTAATTCTAGGTTGAGAATCACTCCAATTTTTTTTTGGCAAATAGAAAGACAAACTACTCCCTGAAGATTCATAATGCTAAGAAACTCATACAGAGTTAGCCATTCAGAGGGAATGGAGTTTTGTTACTTACTTTGGCCAGTTATAGAGATGTTATTCCACTTTTTATCAGGTAGCTTAAAATTTTAAAGAATTACAACTTTTTATCCATTGGCCACAATTTTTGTTTAAAAATGTTTTCTTTTCATCATAAAAGTACATTGTAGGATCATGCAAATCAATGACTGTGTAAAACAGAGCTGAAAAATTTTATTCAAGGAAAAAACTAATATTCTGTATGTCAGATTGGAACTTTGTTAATTGAGCTATAGTGAAATGGAAACTGGAAATTTTATATTTATATAAATCTCGAAGTCTGTTAGAGATACCATTATGGAGGCAGATTGCATTCAGAGAGGCATACATATATATCAGACCTATTTTCATGAATTTCTATAAGTGAACTAATATTCATAATTATTTGTAAACCTAATTAAGATGAAAGTCACTTATAGTTTTCATATATATGAGTAGGTGATCATTCTGAATTTATTAAAGACACTGTGTTTTAGTTGTCTATCTCATGCTTCCATATAAAGGGCAGACAACTAGTAATCAAATTGTCTTTCCCTAGAAATCTATAATGGAAAGGGAGTTAATAATTGGTATATAGAATTATATTTCATTAAACTTACATATAATCTTAAATACTAAAATGTTGTGTATTAGAACAAAATGAGAAGCTGTGTTCTGTAGAAATTTCCTGTCAAGACGTCTAGACTTGTAATTATGCATTCTATTTCTATGGTTGGAAATAAACAGGTATAATCAAGAAATTATCGCACATCAAGGTGAAAAGGTATACAAGTGATTTAGAGCTTAGTCAAAATTTCAGTTGAGTTTCTTCCTATATTAAAAAAATAATAATTCCCTCTTCTTTCCCACCTTCCTTTTATCCCAAATCTACATAACCCAATGACAGGGACTAGTAGACAAACAGATCTGTCATCTTTGCACCCTCTATAAACCTTTAGCACTGGAGCATGTGCATAAAAACGTCCTTGGCTCCTGCTCTGAAACTCAAAGGACAGCTGCCTTTCTGCCAATGCCAGGATGTTACCAACCCTTCTTAGCCTGAATCCCTTTCCTCTACCCCGAAGGCTCCTTGACTCCTACAGAAGTCTGCCTCTTTCCCTAGGTGTTTAAGTTACTATTATTGCTCTGTTAGGTGGATAATGCCATGTACTAGTTTCTCTTATCCCTTATCCCTCCCCTGTTCTGTGAGTGAGATGTTCTCACCTTCCTGGCCCTGATCCCACCAATCCAAAGCTACCTGGATTTCTCCAGAAGACTGCATGTCTGAAAATAATCCTGGCAACATTCTTTGAGTTGTTAAGTGAATCACCTGGCTTTCAACAACTTTCTTAAAAAGTAGCCTGTTTTAAAGAAACAGTGTGTGAGAAGTGTAGATGATTACATAGGTAAATTCTAGAAATGAGGCAGAAGAAAATGCCTCAGTTTATTTGGAAAACAGGTTATTTATAACTTTCCAACTACAAAAGGAAAAACAAGATTTTATGAATTTTGAAACAATTCGTAAAGACCCCCAACAGAATTGATCTAACAAAAAGACTGTCATGTTATTATATTTAGTACGGCACTTGAACTAGAGTAGATGCTCAATAAATATTTGAGTTGAATTGAGTTATACATTTGTATAAAAAGAATTCTGAGTAGAGATTTATTTGATATACGCTTTCTCCTATATGAAATTTGTAGGACAGTTTTCTGTGCTCTTCAGGACACTGAAAACAGTAAAAGCATGTGAGACAGTGACTATAAATAAAATAGTGTCTGTTTCTGCTGCAATTTAGTGTAGTTTACTTTTAGGTTATTGTAAAGAATTGGATGATTTCCAAAGCCTTTTTGAGAGACATGGCATCATTAAGAAGACTAACGTAAAATCCTAATATTTACAGTGTACCCACCTTCTAACAAATCTAAAAAAAAAATGGAAATACTCAAATGTCAAAATGAGTTGCAGTGTGGCCTGTGGTTCTTCCAAAAAACAATAGGTCAAGCCCAGATGACCTGTTACATTTATTGAGCTGTACCATGGAAAAGACTCATATAATTTTATCTCCTATTAGATTGCCTTATATAATTTCTGACAACAAAAGTAAATGCCATGGAATTAAAAACGATTTGACTGTTACACTGCATCACAAAGATGCCTTCGTCCTCCATGTATTGCATATTGTTTTCCTTCCTAAATGATAGTGACCTGCTTAGGACTCAGCAAATACCTTCAAATGGTTAGCAGGATCTTATCAACAGGTGTGAGGATAATGTGAGGATAATGAGCTAGCAGAGGTAACACTGCTGGAGAAAAGGAAGCTTAGAAAGAAAGTACATGGCATTCTAGGTCCTAGAGCATGCAAGCATGTATCTAAGAAATTGAAATCCACTGTCACATAATTGTTGGAGATATTCACGAGTGAAATTGTGTCACCTGAAACATAATGATGATAGGAAGTGTCAGAGTTCACCTGTAAGTTGTCAGCCTGCAAGTCATATTTTATTTCTCTAGATCTCATTAGAAGTATATACTTCACTATACTTTAGTACAGCAAACAACCATTTATCTGGAATATGGTTAATAGTCATTAGAAACAGTAATTCTCAGTAATTCTCTGAACTTTAGTATAGCAAACAACCATTTATCTGGAATCTAGTTAATGGCCATTCGAAAACAAACACAGTTAGAATCAAAATGATTCTTAGTATGGTGGCAATCCAGAAGGCACTGGCCACCTTGCATGGTCTTTGGCTTATCATAGTGGACATTGATTATCACTTACAGTAGTGAAGCTCTGGAAGGGGCAGAAAACTGATTGGTCAGACATTGATATGATACTCTAACTTATCCTGGAATTTGCCCAAAAAACTTGTCAGTTTGCTCCTATTGTGTGGCTTTTTCATTCAAAAGCAAACATCGTATGAATGGTTGCTGTTTGTGGTTCAGTTTGAATTATGATTATGCTTGCATTTACTAAAATAATATGGCCAATGTTCAGAATAGAAGGTTATGGTGATGATAACTTACAATTTAAAACATAGCCATAGACTACACAGATGTGCATTAATGCCAATCACAAAGATTTACTCATCTCTGGAATTGTACTAAAAATAATGAAATAAAATAAAATAAAATGAACAGGAATAGATTAAAACAGTCCAGGGCAATTATCCAGATAATTATGGAGAAATATTTTTACTCCACAACAAAAAAAGCAAAAAAAAAAAGAAGTTTAATTTTTCAGCTTAATTTTTCAAGAATTCTTTTCTCAGTTTATTAACATATTAAATAATTCCCAGCTTTTTGCTTCACATTGTCATACCTACTGGCAGAGTCTGGAGTCTAGGAGTCCTTTTCGTAAAAATTCCGGAGGCATGGCTTTGCCGTCTTTTGGGTGGATACTGGTTAGGGCAAAACCACAAATGGCAGATATGTATTCCATGGGACTTCTCTCCCAGCAGAGCTTCCATCTTGCTTCCTTTCAGGGAAACTCTTTTAACAAATCCTCTGCTATCTGCAACTTATTCCAAACTATACTCTTGGTACATATCATGGCAAATAGGGGAGGAAAAAAAGTTGTCCTGAGAAATGTTGGAGGAATACGGTGATGAATCTCTGCAAAAATAGGACAATCTCCAAAAACTGGGGCAATTATGCAATAATTAGTAAAATAATCCCGAAATAACAGCAAAAACTACAAGTGCCAACCTTCAGTAGGACATTGACTAAGGCTGGCCTGAGCCAAGCTATTTTCATGTTTCAAAATCAACTTTAAACAAGGTCGAGAAGCAAAGGACTTGAGGTTACTACGGTGTCCTGAAAGGATGCCTCAAAAGAAATGTTCAAAGATATTTTAAAACATGAGCCAATAGTTAGTATATTAAGAAGTTATCCTTAGTAAATTAATACATCTCCTCCTTTCTGTGGGAAATGTTAAATTCTCTTACTTTACTGAGGGCAGGTACATCTATTTCACTATTATAGTAAGTGGCTATTACACTATTATTGTAACATGAAGGAAAGGATACTCCTGTATGTGGGATCGTTATGATACCATATGACAAACTGAGTGATTAATATTTTGGTCAAATTAATTGAAAAAAATACACTTTGGTTGAGAATTTGTTATGTACATAGCATTTTAGTAGGTACTGGGGGCAAATAAAGACACATACTTTGTACTTTTAAGCAATATGTAACCTCTCTGGGAAGAAAAAACATGTAAAGCTGAGTAACTATCAGAGGTCATAAGCAGCTAATGAGGACACTGTTTACCAGTGCTAGAAGCTGGGGACAGGTGGGCAGCTGTGGGCTACTCAGTGTTGTGTAGGAAAGACATTGCCTTCTTGGTTAACTGAATTCAACATTTATTGTTCCATTTTATTCATTATTCATTTCAAAATAATTCTACTGTGTGTATTGTAGCAATTAAGTACTTCACTCACGATCATACGACTGGTAAGTGGATTAGTCGCTTTTTGTGTGTGTGTTTGTAGACAGTTACCAACCTAAATCTAGGGAAAGGCAAATGTATAAAAAAATCAAATTCTGATAATTAAAGATAATTCCGTCTATGGTTTAGAAAATCTCGATTAAATATAACAAAACAGGCAATTAGGAACAGAACGTTAAGATGGAAGAATAAGCTTTCTGAAGTCAAAGACTTTAGTAACTATATGTTTGCTTAGAGTACTTGGCCCTGATAAAAAGAATTGCCTTTCTGATGTGTTTGTATTCTCCCAGCACAATTCTGTTTTATTTTATTTTATTTCTTGGTGGCAATAGATGCAAAAGTTTTTTCTTTACCTGTCTTCTTCAGAGAAAGACATTTTGCCTGCAGATGTTTTATTTCCAACGATTCTCTTGTTCTCACTCACCTACATTCCCACAGCAGTAAAATTAAAGCAAGGCTCAGACATCTAATCTTCTGTGCTCAGTAATACAAGCCAGACAGATGAAATTTCAAGAGTTCATATTTATTCCAGGGATTGTAGATTTAGCCATTTCTTATTCTGAGTCCTAAGGATGTCTTATTGCTTTTCCTCCACCAAAGCTCCCTATTGTGGTGAGGCTGGAGAGTGCCAGAATACTGACTTCCTGATCTCCTATTTTCTGACATATATATTATGCTACCATGAAAAAGCAGACCAGGCCAGGGACGGTGGCTCACGCCTGTAATGCCAGCACTTTGGGAGGCCAAGGCGGGTAGATCACCTGAGGTCAGGGGTTGGATACCAGCCTGGCCAACATGGTGAAACCCCGTCTCTACTAAAAATACAAAAATTAGCCAGGCCTGGTGGCGGGCGCCTGTAATCCCAGCTACTTGGGAGGCCGAGGCAAGAGAATCACTTGAACCCAGGAGGTGGAGGTTTCAGTGAGCTGAGATCGTGCCATTGCACTCCAGCCTGGGCGACAAGAGCAAAACTCCATCTCCAAACATAACAAAAACAAAAACAAAAAAACAAACAAACAAAAGACCAATTATCTATTCATCAAACTCTGTTCTGAATAGGAGGCACCATGGAGAGGGAAAGAGCACTGGTCTATGTGGTATCAGAAAGATTTGGCTTCGAATCTAGGTTCCCCGTTTTTCCTAAGGTGATTTAAAGCAAACTGTTTAATTTTCTCTGAGACCCTCTGTCCTCATCTGTAAAATAATAAGAACAAATCCAGCTCAGAGATTTTGCAATTGTTTTGAGATTAAGATAATGCATTTGAAATTGCTTTGGAAATCTTAAACTATTACCCAGATAGACATATTGTTATTATTACCACTCAGTAATATAAAACACCTAGAAGGCTTCATCAGCTTTACCACTAATAATACCCTGAGGCATTAATAAAGGTAATTTTTCTCCTTTTTTCCCTCCCCCTAGCACCTTCTACTATGAAGTGCTTCAGACATTAGAAAATGTGGCTTAATGAAAACTGAGGGGTGGGGGAAGCCTTAATAAAGAATTTAATAATGGCTGATTGATTTAGTGACAAAGAGAAATTGCTGGTGTTATGCTGCTCAATGCGATGCCAAGATGCTAGTTTTTTCTTGTCATGCTGAAAAGGTTGAAAAGTAGAGGGATATGACCTATTTGTCATTAAGTTGATCTTTGCACTGATTGAAAGCTGTGGTAAAGGAGGAGATGCTGAGAACCCCAGGAAAGAAGCATGGGTCAGGTAGTCACCAAAAAAATTGCATGGCCAGAGGCAGGAGAAGAAGCTTCTCTGATCTAAAAAATTGAGGGGGCTCCTGGTTGCAGGCAGGGTGCCACCCCTCCACAGTGTGGCAGGACAAGGCTCTTGTCCTCTTTCTGGTCCAGGAGCATGTTTTGTATTGGGCTGACAGGGAAGCCTTAAGTGAATGTTATATTTAAGTGATGCCATTATGGCACTTTGATGACTGTAAATGTAGATATAGGTAAAATAAAGCAGCATGGTCTATGCCCTTGGGAAATAGTTTGATTTTAACATATATTATTGTGCACCCACAGTGTGCAGCGAACAGTATTTGGTGCTGAAGATAGAAAGTGGTATCAAACAGTGAAAGAGTTTTTAAGCTAAGCTTATATGTCGGGCTATAGAACAAACACTGAAGCACTATAATTTCAGAATATGAGAGAGAGGGCGCTGAGGTCTCCAGCAGGTCGAGACAATCTTGCAGAGCAGGGAAAGCTGGTGGCGGGCCCAGAGGAGGGTAGAACTTAGGTGAGGTGAAAAGGAAGGGGAATGTTCCCCTAGATTTAAGTGAACATAAAGCATCGGAGTGTACCAGCTTGTTGGGGGTTGAATATGACAAGACCTTGACAGCTGGGGTGAGCCTATGCTTGGGTGTACAAAACAAGAAGTATGGTTATTAAGGGAATGGTGCAGTTTTGAAAGAGCCATGAGGGAGTGGTGTCGTGTGCAGGACAATTTTTCAGGCCAATTAATGTTTTAGGACAATTTATCTCACAATAGAGGGTAGGCAAGATTTCTGGAAGAGAAAGATGGGAGAGAAAGAAAAAGAGACACAAGTGCCATTATATTAGGAAATAAAGCTAGGACTCTAGTAGAAAGAGTTAGATGCCAAAGATGTATAAATATATAAAAGACAAAAAAAATTTAGGACTTGGTGAATAAATGTAGAGGGAGAAGGAAAGGGAATATTTGAGAATGATTCTTCATTAATTGATTAATGTACGCAATCCCAGAGGAAAATGGGAGACACTAAATTGATTTACACTAATATATGTCAGGTAGCAAGGAGTCACTAAGGTGCTGATGTTCAGATGGCAACTAGAAAGATGAGGATGTTGCACAGGACTGACACTAGCTATGTGGATATCGAGCCGTCACCAATGTATTGGCCAAGGGGATGAGGGCATGATTTGGTAACTCCAGGAGATACTATATGATGACAGCAGGGGAACAAAGTCTTATTTCTACATTTGGATGATCGCAGCAGGGAACCAAAGATGAAAGATAATAGACTGACCAGAAAAGTGGAAGGAAAAAAAGTTCAGTGCAGCGTCACAGAACCAAATAGAAGAGTTTCAACAGCAATAATCGCAGAAAATATTTATGGTTTCTATTATATGTCAAGTACTGTTAAAAACTTTACATATATTGTTTCGTTTCATTTTGTCCTCACAATAATTCTATGAAGTTAAGATTAAGTGGTTAAAAAGTACAAAAAGCAAGTATGGAATATGTGATTGTTGAAAAAGCAAAAGTCATACAATTGTAGAAGTCGTAGAAGTTAACGTTTATTGTTTGCTATGTGCTACCCATTGGGCTAAGTAGTTTACATTCTGTCCTATGAGGTAACTATTATTATCATCATTTTTAAAAGAGAAAATGGAGACTTAGAAAAGTTCAGTAACTTCAAGGTGTATGAGACTAAGCTGCGATTAGACAAATAATCAAGGATCCCCATTTTATTTTGTATTTTTTAATAGCTGTGAGTTTTGCTTTAAAAAAGGCTTTTAAGTTACATAAACATGCCCCAAATAATTAATTCATGAATATATATCCTACTGTGCAAGGAAGACTGATTTCATAACTGAAAAATTTCAAGAGATATTAGATGTTTTCCTTCTGATTGCACAGGTAGTACATAGTTGCTATGGGTATTAAAGTCTGCTCCATATGTTTTTTATGTGTTCTAGCAGCTTTTATTCTTTTCAAGAGCAGTATTCTACATAGTCTGGTGTCAGTTGTTAAATTTCTTATTGGTGTCATGATTTCTTCTTACTACATGCTACACAGCATTCTTTTCACAAATTCAAATTTTACTTAATGCTATTTTGAGAAGCACAATCAGGAGTCAAGAGCTGCAATTATGTGCTAGTCTTGATTTATAGCTTTCTTTCAGCATACAAGAGAAGAATAACAATGGTGGAACTCACACAATTTCAATGTAAGCCCCAAACGTGAACAAGTAGAGTATTTCATTGTAGTGACCTCTAATTTGTAAATTATAACAGTTAAAATAATTTTAAAAAGGAGAGTATGGCAGGAGTCCTGAAGAGATAAAATTCATAGATGCTACATTTCTTTGGAAGATATTTTACAGATTCTGGCAAGATCCTGTGTAGTACTGTTCTGCTGAGGAATAGCCTGCTGAGCTGCTAATGGTAATAATGTGAGATGTTTGACAACAGAGAAGTGGAGTTAAGAGTGGTTTTGACCTGCCCATTGAATGGAGTTAGCTAGTGTATTTTTATGTTTCTTTTTCTAAACTTCTAAATTAATGTGATTTTTATAAAAATCATTTGATTCTCTTCTTGGAGCCAGATATTGAATTCAAAAAAGGTGGTTAGACTTACTCTTGATAATTTTGCAAACTACTTTTCTGCATTGCTGATTTTGGGATTTGCGTTATATTATTTCCTTTGGAATAATGATATGTGTATCAACGTTTATCTTGATTTTGAAACAGTTTAGGAGAACCATACTTCAAGTGTGTTATTTAAAACACATTGCCTCTTGTTTTCAGTCCTTACTGGTACCTTGATTAATTTTTACTACATACAATGTATCATCCTTCCAAAGCTGATTTCAAATTTAAATTTTATTTAATGGCATTTTGGTATTAATGCTATTTGATTTCTTATGGATAACATAAGAATGGTCAACCTCATAATGAGGGAAACCTTTGAAGTTGGACTTTTTGAATCCTTAATTTTCTTCACCATGATATTATTATGAATTTCAGAAATTAAAACTTTATTTTTTGGTGGGGGTCTGAATTTCAACCAGAAATACAGTCTTCCTGCTCCAACCTTCCAATGCCTGTGTTTATAGGTTTCAGGTCCTGACAGTGTGTCAGGCCATTATGTTTAAAATGGAGGTAGGCCAGCCATAAAGGGACTTTTAAAGGTGTTCACCCACACATGTTTCAGAGATTTAATAACAAATACATAGTAGAGCTCTATAAAAAGTTTTATTTTATACATTCAGATAGTTTTTTGGATGCTGTATCCCTAGGCCTTTTGACTTTCGCCTTTTATAATACTAATAGCCTATCCTAAAGATGATCATTTCTGATTTATATTCTGCCTAGTAAACTATATCTGTGCTTATCATTCTAACAAAAAGTATGCTATGTGTGTATTCCAACCAACATTTACTGAACACCTGTTTATACCGAGAACTGTGCAAAATTGTACAAATGTTTTCACCTGAGTCATCTCTTTGATGACTCTCTGGTGCTGCCCCCAGCCCTCCCCCAAACATGGCCAATGAGATAATGAGAATAGAATGAGATAGGGACAGTTAACTGATCCTCAGAATTATAAATCAGCGACATATCCAGGACCATATGGCTAATGAGGCGCCGGGCAGAGATTGCATCTTGAAGTCTTCTGACACCATGCCCTGTGCCTGATTAATGCTAGGATTCTAAACAAGATTCTGTTCCAAACTGCTGATTTTACAGGTGAAGAAATGAGGTCCTGAAATGGTGAGAAATTGCCTGAAGTGCTAATGTTAATTATTCTTTCCTTTCTGAACTACTATGCTTTCTCCTAGCACATCCAAGTGTTTTTAGAAGTAAAAATAGACCTACTCCCTCATATATCTTCACTGTATCATACTGCCTTCCTAACGAACTCATCATTTCCACTAAATGGGAATGATTTCAACTCCTAATCCACTCCCCTCCCCATCCTGCCTCTTCCCTGAGGTCCAGATCTCTTTCTCTAGCTATTCCTGAAATCTCTCCTGAGTGTGTCCGGAGAAAAAACTTAAAATGCAAGGTGTATAAAAATTGAAATTGTTAACATCTTCCATAAAATTTCTCACTCCTCTTAAAGTGCTGAGATTTCTAGGGATTCCCTTTTTAGAATAATTATCTGATATTTCTCTTAGCTCTGACTGCATTACCTCCTTCACTTCATTGAACTTAGAGTCTATAAGCTTTTAATTCCAGAATTTTCAGTTTTGAGCTCTCCCCTGAGTTTAGGATCCATTTGTTTCAGAAGCTTGCTTGATATACCTCTCTGGGTATACTACATGTTTCTCAAATACAGTAAGTTCTATTCAAAACTTTGTATTCCCAGCCATTTCCAATAGTATTCTATTTTTGCATTATTGATATTGATTAAAAATTTTACTGTGTATTCAGGCTCTGAAGCTAAAATATGTGTCATTTTTTACTCTTCCCTAATTTCAGTCCTCACATTGTCACAGTATAACAAGATTGTCTAAAATGCCACTCAAATTTGGCTTCTTATTTTTGTTCTTAGTTCCGTTGCCTCCATTGAAGCAGTGTCTTAATCTCCAACCAGTGTCTTTCTACTCTAGTCAAGTCACTTTCACAGTAATATAAAGAGCATTTATTGGGTTACTGGAACGTTTCAGGAACTAACCTGCTAAGGTGAAAAGCAGAAAACAAAACAAAACAAAACAAAACAAAAAAAGATCCAACCCTTGAATTAGGATGGTTTCTATTATTGTAGGTAAATTTCCATGACTTTTCCCACATTTATTTATATTTATCTCCTTCTCTTTCTATCCCTACCACCTTTCCTTTTCTTTATGATACAAACTCAATACAAGTAATTTGAATTGAGTAACTTTTATTGATAGCTGTCATGTACAGTGTTTTCATTTATTGATGAGACTCACTCAAATCTCATTCTCAGTTTTTTCAAATACGAAGATATGAAATGTCAATACTACTGATGGCATTCTTGAACCACTTAAAACGTGTGATGCCTGGTTTTGGGTTAGTTGAATGAGATTTTAGAAAATCATAAGAAGGCCTGGAGGTAAACTAAATGATGATAAAATATGAAAAAGCATTTCCATTTGTTTGGGCAGAATACATGTTAAATTCGATTATGTTCTTGGAGTACATATAAATTAAACCTCTTCCTAAAATAGGTTTTTAAACAAAATTATTTCCTTAAGATTCTGAAGGTATTTTAAAGTGAATTTTTAGTGTGCTAGAAAATATTTTATAGCTTTTTGGAAAAGTGGTTGTCAGACCTAATTTAGTACTTTTCTGTCGCCGATAGGTACACACTGGTGGATATTTTGCGTGCCATCTTACTTTCTTTAGAAGCCATGATTGAAGATCCTGAGCTTCAAGTGAATGGGTTTGTTTTGATCATAGACTGGAGTAACTTCACTTTCAAGCAAGCCTCTAAACTCACACCAAGTATGCTGCGATTAGCTATTGAAGGCCTGCAGGTAGGATATGGAAATTACCTACTTCCTTGGTCTCTTGTGTTTGACTTCTCTTGTCTAATGTGTTAGAATGAAAAAATGTCTTACTTACAGCATAACAAAAACAAAAAAAATTTGTAGTTGTTGAGCACAAACATTAAAATACTAACTGAAGAAAGGATTATAGAAGAAATGCTGAAGGAAGAGAGTTTGTGACACTAGTACAGAGCTCCCTGTCTAAACGTAAATACAGGTAATGAGCTGAGATTTTTAATCTGAAAATCAGAACAAGCAACATTTTTTAGATTGTAATGATTAGCTATTTGGGCTTGTTTTTGTTTCTTTTTTCTGTGCCTATTAATTAGCTAAATATTTTCTTCATTATTTCATTTAACCTGGTGAATTTGGGATATGATCAGCAATATGTTCAACTGTTGGAAAGTCAATCAATATGTTTTTTGGTCTCTAAGATGCAAAGATCATCTCTCTGAAATTTTCTTTAGACTTCATTGGGTTTTTTTGTGAGTGGGAGGGGCTGTCACATGGAATTTATATAGGAATAGTGCTTCTTCCAGTGAGTAATGTTTAACTACTTGGGAATTAGAAGATGGGAAACATATTATTATTTAGTGGTATGTCATAAACCTGCTATTGTCAAGTTGCTTTTAACTTCCAGGGTGTCCTTCTATTCTCTCTCTTTGCTTTATGCTACTTTGTGTACAATACTTATGGAATTGATTTTAAACTTCTAAAAATATTTGCAAGTTAGTCCTTGAGTGATGTAATTCATTAGACTGGGGCATCAATGTTGAGTAAGCCCAAGTCATCTAGATTTTTACTCATTAGTAATTTCTGACTGCATCTATACACACCTAAATTGATAACTGCTGACCTCTTAAAAGTGGGCAACTTTTCCAGGTGCTGGAAATCTTCAATTTCTGCCTCTGGACTGAATAAGACACACTGATGTTTCTTCTCCATATAGGTTTTTCCTGATGTAGGCTTCCTGACTTGCTCTTGGTGAGACAGCCTTGCTCCTCTCTTATCTTAAACAATGCTTTTTTAAAAACCTCCACAGGGACGGTTAATACAGGATGGTAGAGAGCATAAGATAATGCATGTTTGGAAATGTGTATATCATATAGAATCAGTCCTAACTCTGCCCTTTTTCCAGCAATGTATATGGTGTTCTTCAGTTTGTGAACAAGATTGGTTACCACCCACTATGTTACCTAACACAGAATGGTAACCTAGCCTTTTATAATTGTTATCCCTGTTTAACCTGTGCCTTCTCTTTGCACTAGAGCTAGGCTAGGCCTTCAGCTCCTGAAGGACTGGAGAACTCATATTTTTTTTTTTCCCAAGAAATTAAAATAAAACACCTCAAGAATAGACTCTTGCTATTTTCCAACCTACTTTATGGAGTTTTTTAATAATACTGTGATAAGTCATTGCAGGAGAACAAACTGACAATTTGGAGATGTTTGGGAGCTTCCTTGTTAGCTGTAACTACTATCAGAAGTTCTTTAAGTGCTACCTGTGAACACCAAGGAACTACACTCAGATGAAACCTCTGTGCTTATGTCTAGTGAAGGAAATAATCCCATTCTCTGCATGGACCTGTAATGGCTGCACATTTGGAGCTGCCTTCTCTCTGTTCCCCACAAATATCTCAGCCCCTTTCTCCTTTTTCCCAGAACACAAGACAGAGTAAGAAGGGTTGATTCCTCCTAATTTCCAATTAAGAAGCCACTTAAGAGAAAAAAGCTCTTCCTGGGAATAGATTTGATGTGTTACTAACCTTTAAACTCATTTTTATTTTAAGTTCAAATTGACTTTTTAATGCTATATAATTACATCTATAACCTATGTCTGTGTCTGTATCTGTGTCTGTGTCTACTATATGTATATCTAAAAACAATGGTAATTCTGAATAAGAATATAGGATTGCTAGAAATATTCCGTTGTGACATGCATGATCTCATATTTAGTCTCGTACTGAAGTAACACTTTCTGACTTTTTAAATCAAGTCACTGTTTTACTTTGCATTTGCTATGTGACAAATATTGTGTACCACTATATGTTTCATTCAGAATATGAATAAACATTTTTTTCAATATCAACATAAGACCACAAAATGTTTGAAGTAAAGATACACACACAGTTTTAGGTTGCTAAACACAGCCACCACCATGCCAAGACCATCAACACCACAACAGTAATAAACCTCTTCCAGTTAGTCAGTAAAATGAAGAAATGAGAAGATTTTAAATAAGTCAATTAGAACTTATGCCATAATTCTGCTATCATGTCACCTTTATTTAGAAAAACACAAAAAATATTATAGGGGATTGAACCAAAAATAAGAAAGGCTATCAATCTAGCAGCCAGAGAGGAAACTTACGTGCATTATGAATGGGATGTAACTCTGTTTTGAGGACTCCTTGTCTCTTTTTCTCTTGAGTTGGCTGTAACCTATCAATCCACATCATAAAACTACTTTTTTTTGCATTTTATTTTATTTTTTTATTTTATTATTATTATACTTTAAGTTTTAGGGTACATGTGCACAACGTGCAGGTTAGTTACATATGTATACATGTGCCATGTTGGTGTGCTGCACCCATTAACTCGTCATTTAGCATTAGGTATATCTCCTAATGCTATCCCTCCCTCCTCCCCCCACCCCACAACAGGCTCCAGTGTGTGATGTTCCCCTTCCTGTGTCCATGTGTTCTCATTGTTCAATTCCCACCTATGAGTGAGAACATGCAATGTTTGGTTTTTTATCCTTGTGATAGTTTGCTGAGAATAATGGTTTCCAGTTTTCATCCATGTCCCTACAAAGGACATGAACTCATCATTTTTTTATGGATGCATAGTATTCTATGGTGTATACGTGCTACATTTTCTTAATCCAGTCTATCGTTGTTGGACATTTAGGTTGGTTCCAAGTCTTTGCTATTGTGAATGTTGCCGCTATAAACATACGTGTGCATGTGTCTTTATAGCAGCATGATTTAAAATCCTTTGGGTATATACCCAGTAATGGGATGGCTGGGTCAAATGGTATTTCTAGTTCAAGATCCCTGAGGGATCGCCACACTGACTTCCACAATGGTTGAACTAGTTTACAGTCCCACCAACAGTGTAAAAGTGTTCCTATTTCTCCACATCCTCTCCAGCACCTGTTGTTTCCTGACTTTTTTTTTCTTAAGCAACAGTATTTAAAGTGACCTGGCTAGAGATAGCACCATATACCTTGTATAAAGATACATGAACCATTATTATATATATTCATACATGAATATAGTATAAGATCAATTAAGGGACAATGTGGGAGGGTAGAAATAGAAAAGCTTCTAAAGGCAGACAGAACAGGATTTGGATGGCAACCCTGCCATGCATCAAATACTTGGGCACCTGTTTGAATCTCAGTCTATTCATTTATACCAATTTTCAAGTGTTATTCTATTAGAAATGATACGTCTTCTACCTGGCAGGTAATATCAATGATTAAAGTAATTGATGTGGATCAGCTCATTTTTCAGGTGCCATATTTTTCTGGATGTGCACTGCCTTTCTCACAAGTCAGTGACTACATAAACTGTGATGAATTAAAGTTGAATGACTTTGGGAATCTGAATAATACCATAGTATTCTTTTGGTGCTCAGACTTTAGATACACAGACTGCAGTCTTTTCTACAATTTTTCTGTAGTTAAATAGCATCTAGATATTTTTATGTTGGGTGTCAAATAAAATACATTTTCATGTTAGAAGCAAAGAATGAGATTGTTTCACCTGGTGAAATTTCACCTTTGTTTCTTTTGGAAGAAGCTCTAGGCATAGCTGGAAAGGTGAGGATTGTGGAGATATCCTTGGCTTTGAAAGTTGAGTGAAAGTTTGCTAAGTGGACAAAAACAGGTAGGACATACTGATCAGAGCAACATTGGGGAAGTACTCTGAACAAACATGCAGCTATAGGGGGCTGAAAACACAGGATGAATCTGTATTAACATGGCTAGAATGGGAAATGAATTGAGGAAAACAACCAGAGATGAGGCTGGAAGGGCAGGCTGAACCCTGGCTCTATGGCATACTATATGGTGTGGCTTGTGCTCTCCAAATATAGGGAGGTTTGGGACAGGAACGCATCCTAATCACTTCTCTGATTTGGAAACATCCTTTGGATAAATGAACTGACTTAGATCAAAGGAAAGAGAAGTTAGATCTGGAGAACCCCATACCACCTTTGAAATAATTATAATAGTCTCATTTTTATAGGATAGGAAATGAAACTTTGAGGAGTTTAAGATGCTTAATCAAGTTTTCTCAGCTGACCTCAAGGCTTGAGTCCTGGTTGTCTGACTCCAAAGGCCAATGTCTTTCGTGAATCTTGTTTCTATTGTTTCCAGGCCTGTCTCTAAGAAACAGTAAGTAGGCTCAGATCAAAGTAACTTCTCCCACCAATACTCAAATTCTCACATATTAATATAGGTGAAATTTATTTATTGGAATAGACAGTGCAATTCTAACTAAAGATGTCACAAATGGCTAGCCTGTGGCTTTGGACTTTTTTGACACCGCATGGCAGAACCATGTTCTTTTCCCAGTGAGCCATCTCTTTAAGTGACTATTAGCCTCCCAGTTCTCTAGGATAAAGCATGAAGGCCAAGGGGAAGTCACTTTGCTGATCACCAAAGATAACTTTTATTAATATAACAACAAAGTGATAAGCCATTCATAATATTGGTCCAAGGTAAGTTTATATGCTTTCTCTGTGCAAAAATCTTCAAATGTTTTCAAATATGAAAGACAGCAACCATTTTTACCAACAAAATGTATTTCCTTGATAGGTAAGGCACAACATCAGACTTTTTTTTTTTTTTTTTTTTTTTTGTGGAAAGGGAGTATTCAGGGTGGCAAACAGAAAAAAAAAAAAGAAAAAATTAGAAAGTATTCGGCTTTGATAGAAAAGAAAAAGAAAAGATTGTCTTCCTACTTACAAGAAGTTAACTGATTAGGGTAGTCATAGAAACAGGAAGTTTCTTAGAAAATCAATACAAGATTAAGTGAATGTAACTGGTCGGCTAAGATACCTGCCTGGAAAGCCAACTAAAACACAAACTGTTTAGAAAGACCTACAACCTCTTAGACTCTGAATTTACAGTAAAATTACATGCTTTTTTGGGGGGGCAGGGGGAGGGTTACTCTGTTTTTTTAATAAAATATCTCTAAAACTCTTTATTAATGAGAAACTCAGACTTTTTTATAAATCCAGAATCTCCCAATTTATAGATGATTTTTAGCTTATCCTAGCCCTACCCTGCTGCCCTTGAGACATATTTATCTGTTTTTCTCCCTTGCCTCTGCCCTACTGGGTCTCTGTGCTTTTGCCTTCACAATTTCACAGAACTCCCCAAACTCCATCTGCCAATAAGTACATAATGTAGTCAAGGCATGGCTTGCTGGCAAGGGGTTTGGCTGTAACAATGGATTGAATAGCTCTTTGAATTGCTACATAAGACTCAGATGTATGGCCATCACAAAATGCCTAAAATAGTGCCAGATAGTGTAAGAGCCCTTAATAAGTAGGACTTGTGACAGAATAAAGAATATGTAATCAATTCACTGGTCCTTTCATTTGACTCAAGGGCCCAGTGTTACCAGTGGCCACCAATCTGCTAGCTCTGAGAGCTGTGATCATTCATGTGGAAGGCAAAAAGTGCTGCTGCTACACATTCTGGCTCTAAGCGTTTGGAAGCCCAGTCCTACCTAGGGAATCTTGCCAAAAACGCAGGACATGCTAATGACTTGGAACATCACTGTCCAAGGCTGGGGCGTGAGGAGCTCTCTTAGCTTCACTATAGCATTTGCTTATTCAGTCCTTCAAGTCCTACCTATTTGTAATTTCTAACAGCTTTGAAATTGCATGTGTGTGTGTGTGTGTGTGTAAGATGGTTAAGGGAGAGTGTAGAAAAGAACTTAGTGAGATATTGACTAAATTAGGAATTCATAATGAAACAAAAGGAGTCTGTGTTTTACAACAGTGTTCTTTGCAGTGGTTGTTAAGCTGCCAATAGTTTTCAGGCTTAGAATGCTTTAGACAATAGCAGAAACCTCTTGTTTACGAGCTACATTTTAAGCTTAAGGCAGCATTATGATACATTGATGGGAGGGGGCTGAAGCAATGCGTATCTTTTTGAAAGTAAACACACAGACTCGTGAACTGTATTCATTCAGGCAGCCTGGAGATGGGAACGTTTATTTCTACATTTTGTATGCAGAGGCATTACCACATTGAGAAACAGTGACAAGGGTAGTGTGTAAAAAAAGTGACATTTTGTTCGTCACATGCATAGCTGACTGAGCTAAGTGTGCTTCTTCTTAGTTGTTACTTAACCTAGAACAAAATGAATGAAAACCCTAAAGTTGCTTTATTTCATGGTGTGAGAATGTAGTTTGGCTGAGAGGTTTAGTTCTCAGAAGTAGGACGTTGTAAGTCTTTCTTAAAAGCTGACAATAGTTAAAAGCTATATATAATATTCAGTTCAGCAAGCAGGCTAAGGATTATATAATCTTTGATAATGGACTAGATTAATTCTGTACATATGCCTATGTATGTACATATAATTGATGTATTTTTCTTGTGTTAAAATTGCTGTTCATTTCTTTTGATTTTGAAATCTGTTAAAAGTGTCTAGTTGTAGGAAGCAGTTGTCAACCTTGACAAAAAGTAAAATATAGAAATGAGCGCTCTAGGGTTATTTAACATTTACTGAATTAAAGAGAATTACTAATTATTAATAAAATTTAATACTTCTACACCTTCAACCACTGACAATGTGACTTGTTATCATTTTGCTTCAAATAATAGAACAATTGAAGTAACACAAGGGAAAGAAGAAAATAACACTTTTTGGTCTGAGTCATTGAGCTAATGACAAATGGATAAAAAGTAATTATCTATAATGAAAAACTGAACAAAGCATATGAACTACTCTGGATTTCATTTTATTGGCTATGTTTAGACATGTCCTGAACTAGAGAACAAAAAAGATGAGTGAATGCAGGCCCTCTCTTATTCTTTTCAGCAGCAATGTAAATGCATCTTGATGGGTTCTTCTTTCCCAGCAAAACCTCGTTTTTTTTCTCTCTTCAGATCAAAACTCCAAAATGTGAACATCAGTTTATCCTTTTAAAACACTAGGACTCAATGGCATCGGTTTTTTCTGTAGATACTGATGAAATTGACATACTTGTCTTTTAAATGTCTATTCATTTCATTTTTATAAATTTTATCTCATGAACACTTAATTAAAATCTTTCAAGTATCAATTTAAAGGTTTTGTTTTCTTATATTTAAAAATTTTGGTACTATATTGCCAGAATCTTAGAAGTGAGTGATTCTCTCTTATCCATGAATAATACTCTTGTTCTATTCTCTTAAGATTCTTCTGAAAACTAAAATACTCTTTTTTCTTTATATTCTGAATAGCTTTTTTTTTTTTTTTAAAGTGGGCTTGATTTTCTTCTCTTCTGCATTTGGAGAAGCCACAGTAAACTCACAAGAGAAATGCCTCCTTGGATTCATCCTGGGATACCATTTGATGTGCAATTAATAACAGTGTGTTTCTATGACCTAAAGTCAACTACATTTTGAAAGTCTCCAATTTGAGTTTTAAAACATGGATGAGTATAAGGTCATTACTTAATTTAATGATAGCTGCTGTAACAAACAAACCAAAATGTGTACATTGACTCAACCATCTCTCACATGAAGTCTAAGTGATGGTGCTGCTCCTTTTGATTCAGTGGCCCGTATTCCTTCCACCTTCTTGCGCTCCTGTCTTCTCCATATGGTTTCCAAGGCCACTTTGCTCAATTTTATTCCTTTTCCCTGTAGGGTAAAAAGCAGGGAGAATCACATGCAATAGATTCCTATGGGTCAGATCTGGATGTGTTGCACATCATTGCCTTTTGCATTCCACTGGCTAGAACTCAGACAACGGACAATCATTATGACAGGGGAGGCTGAGAAATTGAATATAACTTGGTCTTAGGAAGAGGAGGAATGGGTGGGCACCTGTACTCTCTTTCACAATGCTGACCCTCTAAAATAATTTTGATGATTCTTCAGTCGGCACTGTAAGGGGTGTTTTGCTTATGTTCTGTGAAAGGAAGAGTTGATAATCAGGCACTGTTTCGAGGAACTTTAATTCCTACATTCAAGTACAAAGGAATAAATATATCATCCCTACAATTCATTCTGTGTACTGACTGTTCTCTGTACCTGACTAGCTTTGCATAGGTTAAGGGGCAGGCGATTTCTACTTTTTTGTATCAGTATAGCTATATCTCTATAATAAATGCAGTACACCTGTGATTCTATCAATTCTACTCTCCACAAATTTCCCTGGCTCCTGTGATGAGTATTTCCAAACATCCTGAATTTAAAAAGAAAAAAAAGGTAAATTATTCCTGTAAATTCTGAAGACTATCTCCAGGACAGCTGCATTAGTCTAGGTTCTCCAAAGAAATAGAACAAATATATAAGGCAATTTATTATATAAGACGTTGGCTTATGCAGTTATGGAGGCTGAGAAGTCCCAGAATATGCACTCACCAAGCTTGAGACCTTGCAGGGCTGATGGTATAGGTCCAGTTCAAGTCCAAAGGTCTGAGAACCAAAAGAGCCTATGGTATAAGTTACAGTCCAAGTTCAAGTTCAAAGGCAGGAGATGATCAGTGTTCCAGCTCAAAGACAGATAATTAGAGTGAGACTCTTACTCTGCCTTTTTTTTTCTATTCAGACTTTTGACAGATTGGATGAGGCCTCTCCCCACTGCGGAGGGCAGTCTGCTTTACTCAGTCTATCCATTCAAATGTTAACCCTATCCCAAACACCCTCACAGACACCCAGAATAATGTTTAACCAAATACCTGAGCACCCCTTGGTCTAGTCAAATTGATACAATAAATTATCACAATAGCTACATAGGTTGAATATTCCTTTATCCAAAATACTTGGGATCAGAAGTACTTTGGATTTCTGTATTTCTCAGAGTTTGCATTATACTTATCAGTAGAGTATCCCAGATCTTAAAACCCAAGATCTGAAATGTTTCAACAAGCATTTCCTTTGAATGCCATATCAGTGCTCAAAAAGTTTTGAATATTGGAGCACTTCAGATTTTGAATTTTCAGATTTGGGATGGTCAAACTGTAGCAATATAGCTGTTGCTTTGCCTTGAAGTTAGAAATCATCCAAATTTGGGATTCAGTTGTCCTACAATGAGAATAAGACATTTTTAAAAATGAGGTGGCCTAACAGGAAACTTTCAGAAATGAATACTAGCTGCTACAACACTGAGAGAGTTTCACGATAAAGTCTTGTTATATGTGTGGACTTAGAGAATAGAATCACTGTTAAGCTTCAGCATGTCAATAGGATTCACCATATTATCAAGATTTTTCAAGTACTTTACAAACTGGTTGGAGGTTTACTTACTGTTTAGCCACATACTGAAAACATGCAGAAGTCAATATAGTTTTAATCAGTATAGAAATTAATAAATAAAATTTAAAATTACATTATCATTACTTAGTCTATCAATTATATTATATACTTCAAATAATCAACTTTCCTCTTGGGAATATTCTAGAAGCTCTTTATGTTATAATTTTTCCCTCTTTTTATTAGTCCTATATTAGAGTTGTCATCCTAGAAATTTAAAAAATTTCACCTTTGTGTCATCTTAGCTCTTGCTCGAATTTCATTGCTGCAAATCTTAGAACTCTTTTCTCTCTCTTTCTTTTGTTTCGTTAGACTCAATCTTAAGGGCTTTTGTCATTGTTCACTTATCTGAAAGAGTACGGGGGGGTAAAATTGCAGAATATTTGCATTCTCTAAAATGTGTTTATTTTGTTTTCACATCTGTTTGACAGTTTTACTAGATATACAAATATGACTTCAAAATAAATTTTCTTAGTACTGTGAAATTATTACCTTATAGTTGTTAGGCATCTATTATTTCTGATGAGAACTTTGAAATTATTATCTTATAGTTGTTAGGCATCCATTATGTCTGATGAGAACCTTGGCTTCAAACAAGTTCTTATTACTTTGTAGGTAGCTGAAATCTCTCTGTAAAAGATTTTAATACCTTTTTTGTTATGTTTGGCATTTAAGCACGCAACCGGGAGGGGATCTTTTTATGTGTCCACCAGACACTTAATACATGCTTCAGTTAAAAAAAATTATTATTTTTTCCTCTGATTTTTTTTGGTGTTTCTATAGCATGGATTTTGTATTTCTGTTCTTAGTCTTCTGTATATAATAACATTTCTGTTTTGTAATTACATATATATGATAAATGTTTTATTTTTATTTTGAGACCATCGTATTATAGATTTATATGCAGTTGTAAGTAATAATGCAAAGAGATCTCATATATGTCTTTCCCAATGGTAACATCTTCTAAAACAATTGTATAATATCACAACCAGGAAATTGGCATTGGTACAGCAGGAATGAAGGACCTGGTTGCTTACGCAGCCTTCTCTGGCATCACTCAGATGGGGATGAGATGCCTTATTACAGCTTGGTGAGGGTGTAACTCTAGGCTCCCCTCTCAGCCTTTGCTGCTATGGGTGAGGATGAGGCCATATTTTTTTTTTCCTGATATTTGGCTAGAATAGTACAGTTATTACCTAAAATTGTTGTTGGTATGTATCTTTCCTAGTTCTTTGGTTAGTGAGAACAAGCTTTTCTTATGGCTTTTAGTCTTTGTGTGCCCATAGGATTTTCCAGTTTCTTTAGCTTTAAATTTGGGATCTATGAGGCAAAATCAAACTAAGGAAGCTTATCACTGTGTCATTCTTTGGGTATCAAGGCCCCTAGCTGGTATGCCTTATTCTCCTTACCTTTTAGAGTATTCTTATGTTTATTTTATATATAATGTTTAGGCATTTTAGTTATAATTAATGGGAGGAATGGGGAAAATTATTACCATCCCATCTTTATGGAAGCAGAAGTTAGAGCCACATGTACATTTTATCTTCTAAAATTTTATCAAACTGTCTGATTTACTAATGTTAGTCTGCCTCATTTGGTTTCTAGTAGTGTTGAAAATTCATCATAGTTTGTACTGTCTACTGTCATTTAAACTTGTGGAGGGAGGTAAGGAAAGTGTGCTTATTCAGTCTGCCATGTTGACTTGGAAGCTCCTTAATGCCTTAAAGCCAGTGATTAGTTTATGATTACAAGATGATAAAAATGAAGGTCATTAGCCACCATTTTTACCTTAGCATAATGGTGGTAGGAGATAAATTATTCTTTTTCTATATGGTAATTGTTGTATGGTGATGATGATAATGATGATGATAAAGATGATACTCCTCGATCTGGATCCCCAGAGAGGTCTTTCCCCCCCGCCCCGGGGTAAAATATGGAAGAAATTTATTTCCAAAATCAAAATTCTAATGGATGTACTTATAATTCTTGGCAAATAAATGCAACCAGCCTTGAACTAAGACTCTTAAGCTTAGAAAACCATGCTTATTTGTAGCTGGATAGTGATGCAAGCAGATTGGCAACTTTATCAGTTGATTTCAAAAGACCTCAGGGAGATACATCTGGTCAGCCCATTATTTCTCTTGAGATGACTAAGGGAAAGCACATTCTGCCTCACATAGAACAATGATGGGTTTCTGCAGGACTGGACAACAAACTATATTTAATGATAACTGAGGCATGGTGTCTTAACATAAGGTGGATGATAAACATCAAAGCAGGTCCTATTAAATGCTAAATGTGGAGACATAATTTAGTTAGGGAAAGGGAAGTGAAAACACTCTTATGTAAATAACAGGAAACTGTGTTCCAGTTTTATAGATATTTAGAACTAGGAAAGACCTTAACTCAAAAAGAGTAAAAGTAACTTAAACATTGTTTAGGAACCATCAGAGGAAGCCTAGATTGACTTCAGCAGGACCATGGAGAGCTCTCTGGAACTCAGTTGCTGTGGTGTGTGTCCTTTTCTCTGCAGTTCTGTTTCTCTCTAGCCATCAAGGCCTTTAAAGAAGGTCCCTCTCTTAGAATAACTTGAGGCTGCTGCAGAAGTAGGGTTTTCCTGCATTGTCCCTGAATCTCACAGTTTATGTGTTTGAGTTGCCAAGCTTCTCCCTACAGGAGTGCTTGTTTTTCATTATTCAGCTATTGTTTTTAGAGTTGGTGGAATTATTTACTGGAAGCTTATGTGTTGGTATTAAGAATAGAATTATCCCCTCCCTTTTCTTTTCCCTTGGAGGCTTCCCATAAGGTTATTTATAACCTAATTTACAAGCACAAAACATTCTTAAGTTATATACAATAAGAGAGAATTGATGTACTGTGATTTGAGTTTTATCATGAGGCCACATAAGGAAGAAAGAGATTTACTTTTTCTCATCCAAGAAAGCATCTAGGAAAATCATAATTTGATTATCTGCCTTCTTCATAAAGAGATTTTGGAGAACAATTACATAGGATATAGTCCAATCACAGTTTTCTCTTCTCTTGACAACTGCTAGGATAGGTTAGACTTTAGAATCAAGCATTCCTGGGCTTAAATCTTGCCCCTATCATGTCCAGATTTTAATTTTGGATAGAATACTTAACTGATCGAAGTCTTTGTTATCACATCAAAAATAGGGCTAATGCCTCTACCTGGTATTGTGATGATTATATGAATTGACATACATGAAAGAAATTGGCATGGTACCCAGTCCTATAAGGTTAAAATCAGCCTTGGTCATTCATTTCTTTTTTGTCCTATGCTCAAGAAGAGAATGCAAGTAAACTTATGTAACAAGAAGATGAACCCTTCAGGCTGAAATATGTTTTTTATATAATGTAATTAATCAGCCAAACCTGGCACATCATACAAAACTCACCAACAGAAGTTTGATATGAAGAACATATACCATCCCCATTTTCTGAAAATAATGTTCTTTTTAAAAAACCATAGGCAGTCATAGGCAGTTTTTCTCTTAGAAGTTTATGGCCACTGCCTCTGGCCTTCCATGTTGTAAGATAATGATTAAAAATGATTATCATAGGTATTAGCTCTTTACAACAAATGAAAATCACTGGTTTATTCCTAGGACACAAAACTTGAGATTTTCACTTTTGGGAATGTCACAAATATTTTCTACTGAAACCACATGAAGAGATTTGTATATACATGATTAATATACACATATCTCCTCACTGTTCTCAACTACATGAAGAGACCCTCAATGGTAACAAAAACACTCAATTCAGCTAACTCACCAGGTGGCAGCAAGGAGGGTCATGCCATTGGCTCTGGGTGGACTAAAGGCATATGGTAGAATTTTGATTATTAAAACTTCCACCTGACATGAAATAGGGTAGGATTCTCTTCAGAGACCATACCCTGGAGGGTTCAATATCTCAGGCATTTGAAAGATTCAGGATAAGTAGTCATCAAAAGGACTATGAGAAAGATATCTAATGTATTAGAGAAATACTTTCTTGAAAAATGGAGGTAATAAGATTTGGAAATAATACTGGCCAGGTTGTGGCATTTTAACATCAGAAGTATGTTGGGTGCAATTATTGTAATGAGTTGTCACACTTGGAATGGCAGCATAGGGGACGCCTAGTACTCAGGAAGCTTTGGATATAATTATTAAGCCATGTGTTCCTAGGAGAAATATAAATGGGAAGACAATAAAGGTATTAAAATAGTCAACCAAAAGAAATTCAAAGGATGAGGGCAGCTATCCCAATATAAGCTTAGGATACCATGCCTACTTTCTTCACCTGAGCCAGTTCTCAGACTCCAAATCCATGAACTGAAGAAGAATATAGATCCCCATGAAGAAAGACCCTGCAATACCAAGGGTATAAAATTATTTCATCAGTTGTTTTCAAAGAGATTTACAGTCATTCACCTGGATAACTAAACACGGGAATAAGGGGGTTGCCCAGCTATTTAAAGGTCTGTTGGACACATGAATTAAGCTGACATCAATATCCGGGGACCTGGAAAGCCGTTATTAAGCATGCCTTCCCCCCCACATTAGAGTGGGAGTGAATAGGTGCAAAAAAGTGAATAAATGGAGTTTTAGCTGTGATCTGATTCACAGTTGGTGGACTGAATCCATAGCCCAGTTCTTGGCTCATTGTCATTGGTTGGGAAAAATGCATTGTAAGAAGGAAGTGCTTTGAGACCAGCAGCATCTGTGAGAGCTGTGATTTGTCTCACTATCCTGTTTTAAGTGCCTCTCCACAAGATAATATGAACATATATGAAGCAAGTGAATCTGAGTGGTATAAAGGGTGAACTGTAATGGATAGTGCGGTGTGCTGCCTAGATTCCCTTCCTTAGGACCAAGGCAGTTATACTCCCAGGTGCCAGGAATGTTCGCTGCTGATAGCTCAAGCTGAGTCCTTCTCCAAGAATTGCCCTTGCTTAAAGGGAGCTACTTTGCCAGACTTTATGTCCCCAGGGAACATAAGTAAACATAATGTGATAGGTTCAATGCACAAGTACAAATACTTTACCCATTTCCTCCATTATGGACAATTCTGAGAGACCACCTCAACTCCAGAGCTTTCTGGGGAGTTTCCTCTGTTGTAGCTCCATCATAGTTGAATGTCTCCCTCTGCCTAGTTTCTTTCTCTTCCTTATGAGTTTTGCTCCTGAGATCACTCCCTGATAAAATTTCTGTAAGCAAATACTAGTCTTGGCATCTGTTACCTAGGAAATGCCACTTAAAACACATAGCACTATTTATGATATTTATTATAAATTTATAAATATATTGATAATTTTAATGCTGAAAATTGTGACCCACATAGTAGGCATATAGTAAGGAAATAGAGTGAGACAGATTTCTATGAAGGATGATCTTTCCATGGTAAGAGTAATATTTGCAAAGTGTAAAAATATGAACAATGATTATGCATAATATTAAGTGGAATATGTGCAATATAAACAAATGTAAAATATTGTCACTTTGATGTAAATAATACATTCAAAGACAGAAGAAAAGGCATTGGAATGGACACAATCCTTATATGATACTAATAGGACTATGGTGAAATTTTCTTTTTTATTTTCTGCATTTTACATATTTTGCTATTTGGAACATAATATTTTCACTCTAAAATCTTCATTTCAAAGAGACATGATATATGGTAAAAAAGTAAAGCAAATTATTTTGCAAATAAATATACAATGCATTATGTTAAAAAGGTTAGTCTCTATTTCAAAAATAATATTAGCATAGTTTGATGAGCAAATTAATAGAATCAGGCAGTTGCAGCTGCTCATCTTAAGAAAATTATGCATTGTGAATACATATAGCTGTGATGGGTCACATTTGGGGCCACAAAGGAAATTTATAGCAAGACCCGAGGAAGCAGAGTTAGTGAAAATGTAAACATGCCTTAGAGAAAAATATCAGGCATCTTTTGAAAAGCATATTTTATGAAGTTATCAGATTCATATAAAATCCCAAATATTATGCTAATATTGTACCTGGCATGTACTGATCAGTTTTTGGTAGGGGAAAGGAAAGAAGTTGAATTCAGTCTGGTAGCCATCAATAAGCACCATTTAAAAATAGTTTCATGAAAATCTAGAATAAGATAGCCATGAATGAAGTTAAAACAAAAAAGGGGAAAAATTACATCATATGAAGACACACTTTTAAACAATATGCATTGTTCTTGTCTGTTAGTTATATTCTTATGTTATTAAAATCAATTCAACAAATGGCAAAACAAGTTTTACAGGATTTTCTTGGGGTATGTGGAGAGATGTAGGTAGGGAAACAGCATGAGCTAAGGTACAGAGGCGAAAATGCATATATTGCATTATGGGTATCGTAATGAGTCTAGGCTGTCTGATATGAAGAGTTGATCAAAGGAAGGCAAGCAAGATAAAGTAAAGAAGTCATCTGTTAGATAAGGGTCAAAATGTGATGCACTTTGAATTTAAACTCTATTTTATGAAGAATGGAGGATCAGTGACATCTTGAGTAGGGGAACAAATCATGAAAAACGGACAATAGAAAAATTAATGTGACACCATTCATTTGTTTATACTTTCACCCTATAAATACTCATAAAATGGGATAATTTTAAAGAGAAAAGTTCAAGGAGTAAGAAGTTTAGAGACTTTCATAGCAAACTAGCCCAGAGATGCTAAAAGTCCACATTAGTGCAGGCCAAGCGATAATTAAAAGGAAGGGGGAGATAGTTTTGTCTACGTCCTCTCCCATTCACATTTTTCTTCCATCCTCATTTAAATCTGTTTCATCTCACCTTGGTTACCTCAGAACATAAGGACATTGCCTTGCCTTTAGCCTGCCCCTGTTCAGTCTCTCCTGTGCATGGTGATTACAATTGTCTTCTGAAAGCATGATCTCTCTCACAGTCATTCTCTCTGGTCCACTGGTTTTCTCATCTTGTTTCTTCTGCATAGACTAGAAGTAAGGGCTCTGCAATACTATGTGTACCTGGAGCTCATCAGGCTTAACTTAAGTGAAATAAACCAGGAGTCTTGGCAAGACAACAGTTTGGGACTTAATTTAGAATGCTGCTTAAAGAGATTCTTTGAAAAAAATTAAATAAGTTGTTATGCATGTTAAAATCTCTTGTGGAAAGGATTTGCTTGAGAAGGTTTATATTTGCATTTGCTCTGTATCTGATGATAAATTGTGTTTATTATATTAATGTACTGTGCATTTACAGAGAAGTACATTAATAGCACAATATCTTACATGAATTTTTAATAATAACATTTATTTTCTTCTAAAATCTGATCGAATGTTGGTAAATCATAAGCAACTTTGTATACTTTAAAGGTTTAAGGGTTACAAATTCACAGTTGGACAAATTATTTTTCATTTAGACTTTCTAGACCAATAATTAAGTGCACATGCGTGAAAAACTGAGTATTAAAATATCGGAGAGCATCTGACTGTGATTGTTCTCATTTAATAGGGATTCTATTTCTTGGCATTTTGTGTTGAACTGTTGGCTATGCTATACAGATCTAAATCAGTTTTAGCAGATAAGCACATGCTATATTAGATCCTGTATGAAAAGTTTAGTGCAAACATGTCTAGAATCTTAGAATTTTAGCATTTGAAGGAAACTTAGAAATCGCTGAACATCTTGTGTACACATAACTTCCAGGCACGGTGGCTCATGCCTGTAATCCCAGCACTTTGGGAGACCGAGGCAAGCGGATTGCTTGAGCCCAAAAGTCCGAGACCAGCCTGGGCAGCATAGTGAGAACTTGTCTCTAAAAAACAAACAAACAAACCAAACAAGGTCATGCAGCTTCTGTTTGTGCACATTCAGAGCATGCTAGTGTACTACTTCACACAGCAGCTCTTTTCATCTCTGAGTTTGGCAACAAAAGTCTTTCCTAAATTTAGCTAAAATCTTGAACACAGGATTAATGCCACTCTACTAAATGCAGTGTCTTGTATGAAACAATTTTTCAAAGACATAGGCAGCCTGTTTCTTTGAACACTGGAAGCTATCTGATATTATTCATTTTTATATTTTTTTTCTCCAAATGTTTGTGACCTGTTTCTCTATCCCTTTCTCTTCATGACATAGTTTTAAAATAGTGTATTATTCACCTTCTAAACTCACAACATTTTGTCAGTTTATCGTCAATGCTAGGGACCGAATGTTTGTGTTTGCCCTACCCCCAAATTCATAGGCAGAAACTCTAATCCCCAGTGGGGTCATTGGAAAGTAATTGGGTCATAAAGGTGGAGCCCTCATGGTAAGATTAGTGCTCTTGTAAGGAGAGACACACAAGAAAGTTTGCTTTATCTTTCTCTGTCTCTTCCACATGAGGAAATCAAGAAGGAGACCCTCACCAGAACCTGGCCATGCCTGCACCCTGATCTTTGACTTTCCAGCCCCCATATCTGTGATAAACAAATGTTGTTTAAACGACCCAGACTATGATATTCGTGTTATAATTTTTCATACTAAGATACCAAAGTAGAAAAGTAATCACTCCACTTGTGTTTTGATCAGTGTGGTACACATTTCCCACTATTAGAAAAGTATCTCATTAAAAAGCTAAAGGCTGTGTTAATTTAAAATTTCAAATGCTATGTAAAAGTGCAAACAACATATGAAAGGAAAAGGAAGTAAAAAGCCATTAGATCTTGCTTAGGGAAAGGACTGAGAAAAGAGATATCCATAGAAAGCCCTTTTGAAAGAAAGAAAATGCATCGTTGGAAGCATTATAGACTAAGAAACAGTTGATGGAGAGGTGATCATATACATGATGCATTTGGGTATTAGGAAGTAGGTTAGTTTAGTTGTATCTTAGTATTCATGAATAAGGAAATAAGGAATAAGGAAATAAGGTTGGAAAATTTAGTTGAAACAAAATAGTAGAAGGACGTGAATGCCACTGTAAAAAAAATAAGTTTTTTGTTTGTTTGTTTGTTTTTGTAGGAGAGTTATTGACTTGACAGGACAAGTGTATCTTAATAGATAAATCTAGCATCCCTATGATAAAGAATGTATTAAACAGGGGAAGATACTATAACAGTTGCAACATGCAGTTGGTTCACTTTAAGTATGTCAGCAGCCATATTTCTTACAAATACTGCCTGATGATGGAATTCATAGGTAGCAAGGAGCCTGGGCATTAAAACAGATCGATGAAGCAGTTTTTGTCAAGAGCATGGTGTGACCAGTTCTCATGCATCGTCCTACGTGGAGAAAGGCTGTTAGACCTGAAGATGCATCACCTTCACTTAGTGAAATGCTCATAACCTCTGCACACTGGACATTTACCAAGTCATACAGAAAGAGCAAAGTAAAAACTGCGCAAGCGCTGGCTGCCAGAAAAAGAAGTACAGTTTATCGCCATCACAGTGTTGTCTTGTAATATTCCATTGTCTCCTTTCATATCATTTTTTCTTATGTCTTTGAAATAGAATTTTAAATGGGCTGTTAATAAAAGTGTGTAAATTTAGTTCTTTTTTTATTCATTTCTATCCGTGTTGGATCTTTCATCTCATCTCTGTTCCTGTGGAGCTATTATAAGAGACAGATAAGAGACTGGATTCTTGAATTCATTGTGTAGTGTTTAATCTTCAGTGGAGTCCCAGTTATCCAAGAACCTTGTCTAATGTTCTGTTTTAATGTTTTCAGGCTCTAGCAGGGAGAAGAAGGAATGAGTCATTTTGAAGTCAAGCTTTATGCCACCTAAAACTATCTGTTGTTCAGACTCATGTATGATTGCTTGTTTGGAGAATTGCTCATTCCTTGCTGGCTGAGCATAAAGGTCAGCCCTATCTTCAGTAATATTTTCTCCAGTTCTGCTTCCCTTTGTCTCTTTCCATAGCTCCAAACTGGACTTTGGAGTCCAGGTAATATTGAAGTGGAACTAGGCTGTAGACTGTATATCCAAATGATAGTATATACTTTTTTCTTCATGTTAATATCTGAGACCAGCATATACTTTCTTCTTTATGTTAATATAGGAGTAGCTCAGCCAAACTAAATCGAGTTAATCGTAGGGCTTTAAAGGTTACTTTGTTTGCTAGCATTAGGGCAGAGTCAAAGTACTTTAGTAAGGAGAATATATATATATATAAAATATATATATACACACACATATATATTCTCATATATGTATTTTCAAATATATATATATATCTCATGTTCTCAAATATATATCTCATATACCTCATATATATATATATTCTTATTTGAGGCAGGGTTTCACTCTGTTGCTCAGGCTGGAGTGCAGTGGCACAGTCATGGCTCTTTGCGGCCTCAACCTCCTGGGCTCAAGTGATTCTCCCACATCAGCCTCCCAAGTAGCTGGGAATATGGGCATGCACCACAACTCCTAACTAACTTGTTGTATTTTTTGTGCACCACCATGCCTGGCTAATTTTTTGTATTTTTTGTAAAGGCAGGGTTTCGCCATGTTGCCCAGGCTGTTCTCAAACTCCTGGGTTCAAGTGATCCTCCCTCCTCAGCCTCCCAAAGTTCTAGGATTGCAGGCGTGAGCCCCTATGCCTTGCCTAGAATCTCATTCCTATCTAAAATGTTAAAATTACCTCTGTTTGCACAAGCAAATGTCAGTTCTAACTCCAGCTCACACATCTGTTAAAGGACGGGGAAATGGGGAGATGTTGGTCAAAAGAGACAAACTTTCAGTTATGCAAGATGAATAGTTCTGGAGGTCTCATGTACAGCGTGGGGACTATACTTAATAATAACTATATCATTTACTTGAAATTTGCTAAGAAGGTAGACTTTAAGTGTTTTCACCACACAAACATACAAATAGTAACCATATGAGGTGATGGATATGTTAATTATCTTGATTATAGTGATTATTTCACAAAGTCTGTGTCTACCAAAACCCTAAGTTGTACATCTTAAATAGATACAATTTGTATTTATCAATTAAGCATCAATAGAGCTGGGGGAAAAAGAATACAATGATCTTTTAAGTGGCTGTTTCCAGAAGATTGTCAGGAAGTAAAACTCCAAACTCTGCTGCTAAGACACCCAGGGATGTATTGGAAGTCTACCAGTAGTACCTTTTTTTTTTTTAATTGCCTTAGCCTCATTATGAGGAACTTGGTCTTATTTTTCTTTCTTTGACTTGATTTAATATTATATCAAGTAAGCTACTTACCTCTTCATGAAGATTAAATAGAAGAGATTATAGTTACAAGCCAGAACCCCCTTTTCACTATTTACTGCCAATATCTTATAGTTAACTTTTCTTAACATTTCTTTGGGAAATTATTTCTATTCTTTTAAAAATTGTTCTTTTAGCCCAGTCACTTTCTTTTCTAATTTGTCTAATTGATTCCTGGTCTTGTTGCAGCGCTAATATCCTAGATTGGGTTCACTTAACTCTTAACTTAAACCTACAGTTTCTTGTTTAATTCATGTACATTTTCCCCTTAGTTTTTGCATTTACAGTGCCTTTGATTTTTCCCGGTAGGCTTTTATCTCCTTTTCCTATTTGAAAATACTTTGAAATAATTGATATGATGATGTTTTTCCTCCAGTTATCTCACTATTTGTGCTTTTCTTTTAAAAAATGTTTTTCCTGTCATTTTAAATAAAATCTCAGGAGTAGGGGAGACAAATATGTGTTTTCAGTCTGTCACTTTAAATCAGAAATACCTACTTATAATGATACTTACTTTATCAAAGGCATTCTGGTAAAATATAGAGTAAAAAATCTTATTTCAGTTAGAAAGGAAAATCCACGGAAGCAGGCATGGTGTCTTACACTTACTAGGGGAGTGGCAAAAATGACATTTAACAAATATTCCTTAAATTACTTTATCATCAATAAAATATGATTTTTTAACCTAAACAAAGAAAATTATAAAAGTGAGGGTTGGTTGTGGAGTGGGTGAATGCTGCATGGCTATAGGAGTATGTGAAGTAGCATATTCTTAGTATGATACTCAGCTCTGGTTTAATATTCAAATTTTGATCTCTTTCCCACTTACCAGTGAATACAAAAATTATAGGTAAGTGGAGTAAGCAGTAGATTTGAAACTGTGGTAGGGTCCATGCTTACCTTGATCAACAACAGCTTGATTATATCGGCCTTTAAACTTTCTGTGCCTCAGTTTCTTCAGGTATGAAATTAAGATCATACAATGACAGGTTTGTCCAAGGCATTATGGGTATTCTATAAATCCAGAGCAGCAAAGATTTTTTGTTGTCTATTGTTTCTTTATATAGGTAAGAGTTTTTTGAATTAGTCATTTCTTAGTTGTATTTTTTTCTGCTAATTTTTCTCAGTCTTTAGATAATGTATCTTTGACTCAGGTGTATGGTTTATCATTTTCATGGTGGCATATTAGCCATTTTTGGTTTAAAGGAAACATTTCACACTAATATTATTTGGTTCATGAAGATGAAAAATTTAAAATGACAAGATAATCTGTCATCTTTGGGGGTAAGGAATTATTTTATTAAAAATCGACTTTAATTTATCTTTTAGAGAACAACATAAGATTATATTTGAAAGATATTTTTAATGTACATAGTGAAAAGAAGATTTTGTTCTTTTTTGTCAAATTGATATAGCAGTAATAGTATTAGAGAGATAAATATTAGAATGTGGAACTAACAATGGGATAAACATAGATCAATAGAACAGAGGACCCAGAAATAGACATACACAAATATGTCCAACTGATAATTGAGAAAAGTGCAAAAGCAATTAAACAGTTGAAATACAGCTTTTCAACAAATGTTGCTGGAAGTAATTGGAAAAGCACAGGCAAATGAAACAAAAGAACCTCAACTTAAAGCTCAAACCTTAGGCAAAAATTAATTCAAATGGATTATGTATTTAAATGAAAAACAGCAAACTGTAGAACTTTTAGAAAAAAATAGGAGACAATCTTTAGGATCTATGGCTGGGCAAAGAGTTCTTAGACTTGGTGCCCAGAGCATAATCAAAAAATAAAAAATTGGTAAATTGAACCTCACCAAAATTAAAAAAAATTTGCTCTGTGAAACATCCTGTTAAAAGGATGAAAAGATAAGCCACCGATGGGGAGAAAATATTTGCAAACCACATATCTGACAAAAGACTTTTATCTAGGGTCATATAAAAAATCATTAAAAATTCAACAGTGAAAAAACAATCCAATAAGAATATGGTTAAAACACATGAACAGACATTTCACCAAGGAAGAGACACAGATGGCACATAAGCACATGAAAAGATGTTCAACATCTTTGCCATTAGGGAATGCAATTAAAACCACAGTGAGATATCACTACATACCTCTCAAAATCATTTAATTTTTTAAAAAGTGAAAATAGTAAAGGCTAGCAAAGATGAGGAGGAACTGGCTCTCTCATTCCTTATTGGTAGGAATATAAAATGGTACAGGCAATTGGGAAAACAATTGGCAGTTTTCTGTAAAGCTGAACATGAGACCATATGATTCAGCAATTGCATTCTGGAACATCTAATGCAGAGAAATGAAAACTTATTTTCACACAAAAACTTGTACACAGACATTTATAGTGGCTTCATTCATAATAGCCAAAAACTGGAAGTAACTCAAATGTCCTAAAATAGGTGAATGGTTAAAGCTGTGATACATTCATACCATAAAATACTACCTTGCAGTAGAAGGAAAAACAAACAAAAAAGCTATTGATACACACAACAATTTTTGTGAATATCAAGGGCATTACAGTAAGTGAGAAAAGCCAGTCTCAAAAGGCAGCATACTGTATCATGTACATAAAATTCTCAACAAAATCCATCAAAATTACAGAGCCAGAGAAGAGATTAATGATTACTAGGGATTAGGAATTGAGGTCAGATAGATTGAGCGTTACTCTGAAGGGGTAGCATGAAGGAGCACTGTGGTGATAGAACATTTCTGTGTCTTGAATGTGGTAGTGGTTACACAAAGCTACATAGATAATAAATTGCCTAGAAGTGCATACATGCACACATTCACAAATGAGTGCTTGCAAAATTGGTGGCATATGAACAGGCTCCACAGATCGCACCACTGTCAATTTCCTGGTTTTAGTCGTTATTCTAGTAATTTCACTGGGAGAAGCCGGGCAAGGGGTGCATGGGACCACACCCAGCTCAGTTTTTGCAACTTCCTATGAGTCTATTATTATTTCAAAATGAAAAAAAATAAATAAATCAATAGATAGACTCAGGTACTTTCTGAGTGGTGAAAAGTAAAAATATATAGTCAGCATCCCACTACCAGCATTGTGCCAATACAGAGTATCGCAGGCACAATAAATACTTGTTGAATGAGAAGAAAGAACATTTTATTATATCTTTTGAAGAACACCATGGCATTATCTTCAGAAAGCATTTTTGTTTTGCATCATTAAAAGAAGTAGGGTATTTTGTTACTGTTTTGTTTTTGGTCAAATCTATATGGCAGAGAGAATAAAAGGGATACAAGCAGAATTCTTCAAAGTAAAATCTACCTATTTGTTAACTTTTACAAGTGGAGGGTTTTTTGATTTTTTTTCATGTGAGGATTTTTTTAGGATTAATACATAAATCTTAAAATGGAACTTACCATTGGGTACACACATACATACCCATACAAACATGAACACATATAAGACATGTTCAAGGAATGGGAAACAGATGGTAGAAAAAAGGAAATATTATCAAAATCTGATCCAATGACAATCTACATGGATGAGGTCGGTTAGAGTGTTGAAGATGAAGATGTTGGGTAAAAAATCTCATATTTTGTCTTCAAAAATCTCTGGAATCTGCCTAGTTGAGCTACACTATCTATTCTAAAAAGTAGAGATTAGGTTTCAAAAAAAAATGAAGATTGAAATACCATAAATATGTCACATACTTCCATGTTTGAAATGACTTGCATTGCCCCAGTGGCAGTCAGATTCTCATGTTCTGTAAAACAGGTTATTGAACCAGGTTTTTTTTCTAGTTTCAGAATTGCTTTGTTCAGTTAGGTATCAAGGGTGGGTGGAAAGTCAAGGCATGTAATCTTTTTCACTTGTACTCATACATTTCAAGGAAAAAGTTGAAGCTAGGGAGGTCTCTTAACCACACAAACACACACCCATATACACAACAACTGTTGGAAAGAACATTTCTTTATTCAGAAGATCTGTTCTTCCTAGAGGATTTTATGCAATAGTGATGTGGCTGGGATGGACATTTTTTCTTTATATGACTGAGATTGTGAAAGGAAAGACTGTAGATGTGTGTGGTCGTCCTGATGTGTATGCTTGGACAAACAGAGATGCTTGCATATCTTCCAAATGCATATTAGTAGAACAAATACTAGTATAAACACTCCAATTCCTTTGTAAAATTTGAGGGAATGGAATCATTGAATGCACAATAATGCTAGGGGCAGACAGTAAGTGCTAATCATTGACATCTCCACTCCCATGAACTGCATGATGGTTCAACAACTTGTTGAATATTATTTCCTGAGAAGCTTTATTTGTTGGAGGACTTTGTAGCAATGTAAAATAAAACTTCTAGAGAATAGCTTTGGGTGATTATTACTTTCCAATAAAGTCACAGGGGATAAAGCAAAAGGAGGAAGAATTCTACTCAGGCCATCTGAATTTCCCGGTGTTTTAATTAGAATCTACTCCAATTAACCAAAATTAATAAATTTCTGTAAGATCTTTTGTAATAAATCCAAGAAAAGCTCAGTAAAATCTTTGAAGCATTGAATTAGATGTTCTTTTTTGTGTTTAGAGGTACATTCATTAAGTGTTTCTGGATTTTGAAAAGAGGGTGATGATCCCAAGCTGAACGCTTGCTTCTTTCTTGTTGTGTTAAATAAAACTAACAGGTAAGAGTAAGTAGATCTTCTTAGATTAGCTAAACTGAGGTACCATCCCCTTTTCCCTTCACCTTTTCAGGAAACATTTAGAAACAGAATTAGAGTTCCTCATCAGCACTTTCAGACTGAGGGGCTGCCTACACGCTGAGCCCCAGTCTTGCTGTTGTTCATGTGTGCTTTTTTGAAGAACATGTGCCTGAAACATCTTTAGATCCTCTCAAGCTATCTTTATAATCTACTGCCTCACAATCCATATGGACACCACACAGTTCTGAAAGGAGGTGGTAGAGCTAAAAGCGTTCTGGCAAATGATTGGAAATCATCACTCTGGCTCAGTAACCTCCCTCTTCTCTCCAACTCCTTAGTCGAGCCAACTCCATGATATTGGTCAATAACTTAAATTAGAGAGAAAAATGTGTATTCTTATTATTTTCAAATATACAGATTACTGTGGCACTTAAAAATGCCTTTACATGTATTCACGAATCTTTTATTTTTTATTTTTTTTTCTGTGTTTTTGCTTTTCTACATCTCTACCGTGGCCTGAGCTATCCCAGCTCAGGAACATCTTCATGTGTGTGGTCTACAGACACTTGAAATTCACATCACTCTCTCAAATATGATTCTTTTCAGTTTCTAGTACAATTAGTGGTCTGTCAACTAACCCAGATTAAACTGTGGCAAACTGCTTTCAGCTATTCTCTCCCACATCCCCTCTGCATACAATTGTTCGTGAAGTTGTAGAGCCTCATGTCACTCATATGTTCAACATGGTTACCTAGTTTTTCTTTTATAGTTAACCCTTTGGTATGACTCAGATTTGGGCCCTGGTTACCCTGCCAGTACTAACAGCTTTGACTTGACATCTCCAACTTCACTTTCTCTCTACCTGAAATCAAGTAAGGTAGAGAATTTTGCAGGTATTTAGCAAACAACCTTGGCAGGCCAAAACATAAAATCACTGTTTTCTGCTCTAAGAAATGTGCACCAAAGACACCTATGACCCTTATTCCACTCATATCTCCATCAGTTCTCAAGTCTGACTTCAGTGCTTACCAGCCCTGACCCTCACTGCCTTAACTCAGATTTAGGTGGCCATGATGTGAATTGGGGGAACCTGGTATATGGATGTCTGTCTCACACATTACTTAGTCATTAAAAAAAGCTAAATTAAACTAAAATAAACTAAACTAAAACTCTACTTGCTACTGCTGTTTTTTCTTTACTTGTGACTCAATGTCTCCACATTAAATTGGTTGCACTAAAATATAAATATTAAAATGTGAAGTTTCTATATCAAGCCACATGCCCCTACTAAATCAATGTTCCCGCAGCACAGCTTCAATGTGTCACACCCTTCTCAAGAATACCCAGTGCCTTTAAGATATGCACAAACCTTTCTGTGAGACAGCTGGCACTATCCAGGTAGGCTCCACATTGTCTTCTCAGCTGTGCTGCCAAGATTTCCTTACACTTACCTTCAACTCCAGACAAACAGTTTTGACAACTGGATCCTAAAGGTGGCCTGATCTTTCTTGTCTCTGTTCCTACTGCCCCTTCTTCCTGGGACACTCTTCTACCAGATTCTTATTGACACTCCTGAGATCCATTCCTAATGCTATTTCTTTTGTGAGTTCTTCCCTCATCCCTCCAACTTTCAATCTCTCATTCTTTCTCTTCTTTAAGCCTCTTAACACCTTATGGAAGTTATCTTTCCTTGCTTTATGTTACTTATTCTCTACCAGAATATAAACTCCGTCAAGGTAAATACTACTTCATTCACATTCCCCTTACATTTCCTATCCTTGAGTAAGTCTTAGTAAATATTTGTTAAGTTTAATTAATGCTTACAGTGCTATATAATTTGTCTTTGTTCCAATTTTTTTAAAGGATGTGATATTTTTCTATTATACATATTTGTAAATGTGTATACATGCATGTATGTGTATAGTACATTGGCCATTTCAGAACATTTGCAAAATATAAAATGTACAAAGAATAAAGTAAGTCATCTATTATTACACACATTTAATCAGGTTAATATTTTCATGTATTTTTTCCAAGGCTTTCACATTATTTTTTAAATAAATTATTTTTTCCTAATTTATTAACCTAATATTGTATATTGATTTTTTTTCTTTTGGTCATTAGGAATTCTTTGAAAATGCCGCTTACTGGCTCTTTGATATTACATATTATAAACACATTATCCACATATTCTTTTGTTGAAGTAAATTTAAATTGATTCCAACATTTTTCCTAATTACAAAATGTAAAAATGAAACAAACATTCTTGCACAAAACATTTTGCCCAAATTAATGATAATTTTCTTATAACTGATGTCTGGAAGCAACATTACACACATAACAAGTATGTTTTGAAGTTTATTTCAATAATATTTTACCAATATATGGCCCCTCCTCAGAATATGACAGTTCCTGTCTTGCCAAACCCTCGCAGCACTGTTTCATCATTAAATTCAATCTTGGCTAGTTTCACATGCCTGATGTAGGCAGAAGTGTCCTGGAATATCCACTAAAGACTTTAGCCTGATTCTTACTGTATTTTTTTCCTCTCAGTTTCTCTAGCCTACATTCTGCCACTTACCTCCCTTTTGGCAATTTTAGATATGAGAACATCAGCACTTCTAAAAGTGTGTTATCTAAAGTAGCTTGAAAGTCAAGTAGGAGACCCAATCCATTATTGATATACTAGCTGGAGTAATAGTAAGACCTTTTTGCTGTCAGATGACAAATTGGAGCTACAAGCCTCAATACGGTTCATAGAAAATTAATACACTCACTCCTTTGATTAAAAGTGGCACAGTTATTTGTGACCCTTACTGTGCATTTAGTTTTAATAAAGGAGCCTGACTTAGGAACACATTTTTATAAGGCAGTAGTTTTTGCTCTGCGTTCTCTCCTGCTGTTGTACTTGATTGAGACTGGTGCTTTCTAGACTGCGAGGTGGTGTGAGAATGACTTTGTGTCACATTCTCTAGGCTATTTTACTCCTGATTGTATCAGGCACACACCAGCAGCAGCTGACTTAAACAAGCCCTGTGTCTTCCTGTTGAGGTGTGTGGCTATGACTTGCTTCCATCTGTTATCAGCCTTCTCTGGCAGAAAAGGTAACTGGTGAGAAGGCTATGTATGTTTTGCTCACAAAAGAGAGATCTTCTTGCCCATTCAGTTATGATGACTAAACATGTTACAGATTAGTTTTTAGTGTTGGTTTTACTTTGAGAAATAGGTAGCTAGGTAAAATTAGCTCTTTAGCTATGTAAAACTCCCTCTTTCAAGGGAGAATATTTTATATAGTATTCTACTTTAAGTTGTCTATATTTTACTGTACTCAGGACTCAGACATTTCACTCCATATGCAAAGTTGATATCATTGAATCACTAATAAAACAGCAGTCACCAAAGCTGAGAGTTTTATCCTGGTATAGAGATCTATCCATACAAATACATTAACATCGTATCAAGGGTCCAGGCTTGGGCAGGGGGTGGGTTGTATCTGAAATGCTGTTAGGCTTCACCAAGTGATCAACTGTAGGCATAGAAAAACTGTAACAAAAGAATGATTTGTCAATAATTAGAATAGGCCTCAGATTTTGAGATAGCCTAATCATGTCTGGCCCACACATGTCAGAAGCCCTGTGCATATAGTCATAATATACTCCTGTAGGTTTTTCCCCCATAATAATTCCTCTGCTCTATTTGGTAATTCTGGGTATATGGCTGAAACTGAAAAGCAGGGATACCTTTGCTGATACAGACACATTGCCTAATAGGTTAGTGGATTTATTACTGGAATCTGGGAGTCAAGAATGTTATAGATTATTTCAGTACATGTGTTCAAAACAGACGAGAAAAAGAAAAAAAAAAGAGTAACATTGTGTCCTCCCCGCCATGGAATCAATATATAATTGTTAATTACGCACCAGGCGCAGTGGCTCATGCCTGTAATCCCAGCACTTTGTGAGGCCGAGGCAGGTGGATCATGAGGTCAGGAGTTCAAGACCAGCCTGGCCAAGATGGTGAAACCCTGTCTCTACTAAAAATACAAAAATTAGCTGGGCGTAGTGGCGGGTACCTGTAAGCCCAGCTACTCGGGAGTCGGGAGGCTGAGGTTGCAGTGAGCCGAGATCGCGCCATTGCACTCCAGCCTGGGTAGCAAAGTGAGACTCCGTCTCAAAAAAGAAAAGAAAAGAAAATAATTGTTAATTACAAGTGATAATTAAGTGGCAAAAGAGGAAATGAAGTTATTCATTGTATATTTGGACTATTCATACAGTTTTTTTCAGAGTTTAAAAAATTAAAAATTTGGAAATGATAGTCTACATTATGATTACAATAATGATAAGACCATCACAAAACTCTCATTTTTCCATAGTCAGGTGACAGTTGTGTGCTATCTTGTATGAAACAAGTGGAACTCATGCCATTGTATGGGCCTGCATTTTCATAAACTGGAGCAGCCCTGAGCACAACGTTGTTTTTTAAACTTAATTAGAAAAATGCCCAAGTGAAATGATGTTGTCTGATAGGCTCCTCTACAGGTTGCATAAAGAAAAACTTAAAGGACTTAATAAAAGGATAGTTCTGAGTTGCAGGGAAAATTCCTTCCAGTCATCTTGAGTAGAAGTTGAAAACTCTCCCTGTCCAAACTATAAATAGTGATTGTAGAATCACCAAAGCAATGCAGCCAAATCCTTCTGCCTTCAAAATGTTAGTGTGAGACCTGTTCTCCCTACAGTAAATGCCCGCCCACAGTTTAAAGAACACAATTTTGTAAAACCTTAAGAATCCATGGCAGATTTTCTAGTAGTGTGCACCGAGAAGATATGTCACTTGGGCATTATCTCTAATTAACTTTAAAACAGCAATAACAACAAACAAACACCCTCAGACAGAAATGAAACAGAGTAAAGCTGCAGATCTCTATAATGGGAACTGAATTCCCTTAAAGGAGAGTGACAGGGCAAAAGAGAGGTTTTCTAGGAGTCACAGTGTCGTGAAGTCTTCTTTAGCCAATATTAACACATATAGAATGGGGAAATGATTTTTTTTAATAGTAATGGCAGAAAGGATATGTATGCCTTTGGATAGAGCATATTCTGTTGACTACACTTAAGAGAAATACACGTTGACACAATTATATTCATGATGGAAAATTTAAACAATAGCTGGCATTTGGCTGAGGGTCTTAAAGAGATACTATAAAGCATCTAGATGTGAACCTGGAACATCAATTTTCAATTTAAAAATTAATGCTAAAAAGTTATCTACATTCTAGTGCATATTTGGAATTAAGATTTTAGCATCTGAGAGGGCACAATTATTTCAAAATATATTCGTATTTCAAAAATTGAATATTCTAAAAAAAGTTACCTACAAAGCCACATATTAATGGGAAATGATTGTATCATTTTAATCACTATTTTAAGTGATTCATTATGGTAAATCCATATTATTTCTTAAAACACTTATTAAAGTTGAGACACTATTTTTAAGGAATCATGAATATGTGATTCACGTGCATTTCATTTTAGAGAATGCTCATCAAGTAAAAACCCTTTCTAACCATTGATTTTAAAATACAGTGTTGTATATCTCTAGAGACTGATGTCTCCTGTAACAGGAATTGACTATTCATTTTTCAAGCCATTCAATTATCTTTTTTTCTCTTTTCTCTGATGGCAAAACTCCTAAGTGTTAAATAACTTGGTAAGAAAAAATATTATTTATTATTGCTTTCCTACATATCAGACTAACTACTTTTTTTTCGGGTGAAATTTGGCTTCTACACAATTCCTTGCATCTAATCAAGTTCCTTTATTGTGTGTGTGCCAGGGCAGCATGAGATTTTAATGAGGAATGAAAGTTAAGTGGACAGAGGTGGAGCTGCCTCTGTCATGTGTACAATCCCAATTTAAACTCTTGTCTCTGTATGAAGGATGAAATCTTTTGTTTTCAGTCCATTCATTCAAATATGGCTCATTACCAGTTATAAGTGAGGCACAGAAAAAGACATTCCAATTAGCTGGTAATTAAATAGTTTCCTGGCTGTCTCTTCTCAGTTTGGCAGAAGACACTGGTTGGAATGTTTTGGTAAAAATCTTTGCTTTCGTCAGGAAGGCAAGTGAATGGCTTGCCTGGATCTGTCTGTCCACTAGTGATAATGAGCAGCGATTTGGAACTGGGAAAAGCATGACTTTCTTCAGGAATCAGAACCTTCTAGAAGATGAATAAGCCCTGTATACAAACAGCTAATACAACATTCTAAAAAATGGATACAAGGTATCCAAATGCTGTTATACTGTCTAGAAAAGACACCCACAAAAGTCATATTTAGGGAATCACAGTGTGGTTAGCATGTTAAGGCAGACCAAACTTAAATTCAAACACATCCGAAGGAAGCTAATAGTGATGTTCCTGAGGGAATTAGCAATACCAACTGCCACAAAATCACTTCTACTCTCTAAACCAAATCACTTTCAGAAAGAGTGATATTATATATGTTGTACACCTCTGAGCCATTACCAATAATTATTATCATAATTCCAGACAGGTACATCAAGTTTCATATCATCTATATAAAACTTGGAAAAAAACTTGAGCGCATACATCAAGATTCTTAGAGTATTGTGTCTTCCTCTGGTTGGTAAAAGTATGAGTGATTTTTTTAAATTATACTTTTTTTGTATTGAAAATGTCTAGAGTAAGTATCTTTTATATTTATACACATAGTGTATTCCTAGTGTCAAGTAGGATTAATGCAATATTTTAGGTCCTAGTATAATTTTATTGGTAGAGTTATGGAATTAAACATGTAATTTCTAGGTGCTGGGCGCTACACCTTATCACTATATGCCCTTTGCTATGGGGCCTATAGTAGTTGAAGCTAAATGTTTCAAAAAAGTACAAGAAAGTGATTAAACAAAAATATTTTAAAGGCTGATAGATTTAATTTTAAATAAGTAAATTACACGTACAATTTCTGCCTATGTTCACACTGAAAACACATATTAACACAACTGATTGGTTTAGGACCCTAGACAGTGTTACTTGTGACCAAAGTTGTGGATTTAATTCTCATAGAAAAGTTCATTTTGCTCTCATTTGGAGCCATAAACTGTATCCTGATTGACTGTACCAGAAATTATACTGATTTATTTTCTTCATAAATCAGACAATATTACTTGTAGTAGTATTTATCCTAACACATCATTTTTGTGTTTCATCAAAATTTATTTAAAAGTTAGAATAATGTGCTATGGTTCAGATTCTTTACTTTTTCTTTTTGAATAGTTAGATATGTGAGGCAAACATGTTTTTGCTAGAAATATATGAATAATTCACTGATACACATACACACACACATATAAAGATACATATCAATTAATTTACCCCATAAATGACATCCAACTTTCCATTAATTGAAGCATTGAGGCAAGTCAGTCTTTGCATTAGGCACAAAGTGCTTTGCTCAAAGAAAAACAAAGGAGTGGAAGCAGGTGAATTGGCAAAACCATTTGGAAGTTAGAAATTTTATTACCTTTTTTCAACGCATCTTGGCTGCACTCTTCCTGATTGCCAGGCCATTCTATTTCATTGTCTCCAGTGAAGAACTGTGTAGCCAGCAAGTCAATGATTGGCATATTGCATACTGTGATTTTTATTATTACTTTGTACTTTGTAGGTCAAACAACTGCCACTTAAACCACAGTGTAAAACTACCTCTGTAAAACCAAAAGCGCTTTAGATAGATCTCAATCAATTTAAAGGGTTATTTCACCAAGGTTGAGGACGTGCCTGGGAAAAGGAGACCCAAGCCACAGTAGGATCTATGGCTTGTGTTTTTCTCCAGAGAGCATTTTGAGGACTTCAGTACTTAAGGAGGGATGAGTGGGCAGGAGGGAAAGGGGAAAGAAAAAAAAAAACAAGGGAGGATAAGTAGTGAGATAAGGGGTCACATTCTTGTGAAGCTTTGATTAGCTGCCCACTGAATCTACATATTAGGTGTGAAGGGAGGGTCTAGAAGAACAGTCAATTATGCATTCATCTCCTGCTACTTGGTAAATCTGCATTTGTCTCGGCTGGTAGAGGGATGATTTCTAGTCTTTTCTTTGTCCTGAACCTGTGAAGATAAGCTGTTAATTTAGATTGTCAGGATGAGGGAGACCACTTGGGAAGCTATGTGGCCTTCTATCTTGCAGCTGTCTATTTAGGAGCAAAGGTAGTTTTTTGTGTGACTCAGTTTCCAAGCTTAACTTTTCCCTTTGGCTTAGTGAGTTTGATGTCCTGACATTTTATTTTCCTTTCACTCCTCCATGGTCATTTCCACATTTGTAAGATGGGGCTGGTGGTTAGTATGGTAACCCTGTATCTAGAGGGTGCGCTGAATAATTAACAGATATTGTGAGTGATCAGTAATCCTATTAAATGTTGTTCCCATTTTACTGATAAGGAAATTGTGAATCAGAGAAGATAGTTTGCTTAAATAGTTTGTATCTAGGCCTACTCAGTGAACATTTATCTACCTCTTCTGGTACACACACACACACACACCACATTTTTGAAATTCTGGGAATATAAAGATGAATGAGGCACAGTCTGGCTCAGAGTTCAGTACAACAAAACAGAAATCTCTTTGGATAGTTCAAGAACAAACGGATTTAATACAGGGAGTTAGTGTTTAAGGCCTCATTGGAAGACCTAGGGCAGTGGAAGTTAAAGGAAGACTACAGCTGAATCCTTGGTTTTGAGGCCACATCCCTGTGGAAGTGATTCAGAGTCAAGAAACTAGTGCCCACATTGGCTACTGCTGTCCCAGAGGCCTCTCACCTCTAAGTGACACCGAGAAAGAGGAAGGTGGGGTTCAGACATTGCTGCAAACAATTTCTCAGCTAATAAGGTGCTTAGCAGCTGCCACTGCAACACAAAGGTGACTGCTGCCTCCCCTTGGTCCCTTAAATCTTGCTCAGGTACATCTCATTGGCAGAACTCTCCCATTTAGAATGCTATGTTTAACCTTCCATTTCCACCTTATAGGGTAGGGGATGATGTGAGTGGAAATGGATTACAGGCCAGGCACCAATAGACCTACAGAACATGTAACCTCTGCATTTAAGGAGCTCGCGGTTTAATAGTGGACGCAGACAAAGAGACAGTTTCAGGGTCATATGGCAAGTGCAGTGATGGACCCAGGCTTTTGCTAGTGATGGCAGAGAGTGGGCTTTTATGAGTGAGAAGTGAGAGAAGAGATCAAAAAAACTTCCTGGAAATGATGTTTTTGGAGCTAAGTCTTAAGGGATTAGTAAAACCAGATTATACTCAAAGGGAGGGAAGGCCACAGTAGGTGTGTGGGAGAGAACAGTTAACAAGCTGTAAAACAGCATGTTGACCACAAAAGTGAAGGGGAGGCAGGAAAATGACATGCAGTTGGGCATGATTGGAAGCGAGGAAGATCACAGTGAGGGAAAGAAAGAAATCAAGGGCTACGTTCTTGTTTTGGACTTTGATGCCTGACAGGTGACACTAAGCCAAAATTTTAAGCTAAATCTACTTGATTGCAAAGTCAGAGATCTCCCTGCTCTTTCACTCTGCCTCAACTGTGATTGGGTATTGATCAAGTATATCTAAAGATGTGCCCAAGAAAGCCCATGACATTGCATTGTGTGCAAGTTATGTGTATATGTTTGCATATTCATGTTTTTCAGGAGAGAAGAAGAAGCATGACCTTCTTGTGATTCTCAAAGTTTAAGAATCATTTGAGCCGGCCAGGTGCAGTAGCTCACGCCTGTAATCCCAGCACTTTGGGAGGCCGAGGTGGGCGGGTCACCTGAGGTCAGGAGTTTGAGACCAGCCTGACCAACGTGGTGAAACTCTGTCTCCACTAAAAATACAAAATTAGCCGGGTGTGGTGGTGCATGCCTGTAGTCCCAGCTACTCAGGAGACTGAGGCAGGAGAATCGCTTGAACCTGGGAGGAGGAAATTGCAGTGAGCCGAGATTGCGCCACTGCACTCTAGCCTGGGTAATAGGAGTGAAACTTAGTCTCAAATAAAAATAAAAATAAAAATAAAAATAATAATAATCACTTGAGCCAAGACTTTTGGCTTAATAGCTGGTGTTCTTTTAGTTTTATTCTAGAGATTGCTTCAGGTAGTGCAGCAGGTTAACAATTTTTAAAGATCTTTTTGCCATAAAGTACCAAGATGTTGGTTTCATCACAACAAAAATATTTCCACGTGCGTTGCTGAACTCTCAAGAATGTGAGACAAATCCTTCTAAGCCAAGCACACACTAAAATCTACAGGAGAAAAACAGGAGAGCAGGTGAAGGCTGGGAGGAAATTCTTAACTACAGGAACCTAGAACTTTGGAGAATAGTGGTTGCCTGAATTGTAGGGTGCTCAGGAGGAAAGACTAGGCTTGCATACATTGAGGGCAAGTGGGGGACTGGATGCGAGACCTCATTCCTATAGGTGCTACATTCTTAGGGAAACATTAAACTAGGAAAATACCTGCTGGCCAGGAAACCTGTAAGGAAACCTCTCTATGACTCCCATATCCAGGTGAAATAATAATTATTAATAATAATAATAAGATATATGAGTATTTGTCTTAGTATTCTCTTATTTAGGCATACACTATCTTCTTTTTATTTATACATATTTCATAACTTTAAAATATACTATGCCTGTATTCAGATTCATTTTATTATTATAATAACCTCTCAATGAATGAAAACCACATATTTACAAAACAAGTAACACACTGACATAAAAAGTAAAAGTTTTATCTTAAGCTATTTTATTATTTGTTGAACTACTATTGCTTTATAGGGTATTATTCTCAGAGATAGAAGTTGCTTTGAAAAATGAAATTTGGCAGCTCTGCAAATCAATATGCAAATACTAGATTAATTCACTACTGCTCACAAGTGTCCAAAATAAAAACAAAATATTTTTATGGGGTTATGCCCTGCAAGTCTTTGACCAGAGACTCTTATTCAAGAGGACATTTAAATTGAAAAAATACAATTATTTTAGTTCCTTTACTTTTCTTTTCTTCCTGCTCATGCTCTAAATAGAATTCAGAAGAATGCCGAGTATTATGATGCCACTTCAGAGGCACTTCTAGTAGGCTAGTTTTTTTTTTCTTTTTGAAGAAGACCTTTGTAGTGAGTTCAATGTGTAATTTTGAAAGAGTAGCAAGGATCAGATCCATTTATGTAGAATCGTTAACATACTCAAGTGCAGTGTCAAATGTTGCCATTCATTTGGGTTAAGGGTTCCCTTCATATTTTGGAATGGGCTAGGGCTGTACCTATTTAATCATGGGTAGGAAGAGGAGGAGGCTGGCTTTACATTTTCGTCCTGTGGAGTGAGATCAGAGAGATTCGATTTTCATTTAACCTAGCAAAATACATCCTTAAGTTTCTTACAGTACAACTCTGCATTTTTATTTTGCTTAAGCATGTTACTTTCTTGTAGTTAAAGTAAGGAGAAGATAACGTTTATAACTAAGTTGATAAAATAATAAGATAAAGAGAATAAACTGAGTTTTGTGTCTGGCATTGCTCACACTGTAGATGACTAGATAGGGATTTAATAAAATATTTTATTTAAAAAATAAATTTTAATATAAATATAAATAATTTAAATGAAACCTTTATACAATGTAGATTCATTATTTGACAAATCTCTAATGACTTTTGTTTTTGTTTCTTGGCCTGTACTGACTATTAGCAGTTTATAGGCTTAAAATACGACCCTCTTAAAAATGCTGAAATTTTTATCAATAACCTATTCTTGGGAAGGATTTGATTTATTATACATTGCTTCAGTTACTGTATGAAAAGTACAATGTTTAACGTGGTAAGGTTCTTCTTTTCTCTCCTTAACTCTACAGATAATCTCATCTAAGTATGTGAAAGAATAAATTTGTATACCATATAACCTTTCCTAAACCTTCTCAGTCTATTAAAGCATATTTTGATTGTTTTTTTCTCCATGTTACTCTAGGATAGTTTCCCAGCGCGATTTGGAGGAATTCATTTTGTTAATCAACCATGGTATATCCATGCCCTGTACACCGTGATCCGGCCTTTCCTGAAGGAGAAAACTCGGAAAAGGGTATTCTTTTCTTTGATTTTTAATCCTTTCTCCTCTGCCATCCAATGAATTATAATGCATAATGTGTATATAATGTTAGCTATAGTAAAATGTACTTCTACATTGTGTAGAAATCAACATAGAAGACATTTTAAGATTCTTCCAGATTTTGTGGTTGTGAACAGTATATCTGTGAAAGAAGCATTTAAAAGCTAGCTCTCCTACTTGCTCACAAAAAGGAGGACATTTTAGCACATTCATTGTATGTTAAAGACTCAATTTAAAGGCCAAAAAAACCTCTTATGCCGTGTTACTATAGTGTTATTGATGCACTTAATTTGAAGTAAAGTCTAAACAAAAGTTATAATTTTATATGCTGGTAAGTGGATGTTTTTTCACAGCATGTACCGCAATGAATGTAGTGAAATCTGTGGTATCTAATATAATTTTTTACAATAATTATCATGATCAATCACACATTTTGAAAAGAATGCTAATGTGTGGAAATTTTAATATTTCTTTAAATTATATGTTACTTGAAGTCTCTTTAAATTCACTTTAATCTAACAATGAGGATAGTCAAAGTGCATAAAACAAAATAATTTTTCTGAGATTGAGATAATTTATGTAAAACATTTAATACAGTGTAGGGCACAAGGTAAATACTGAACACATTATTTTTATTAAAGTATGTCTTGATGTGCATTTCACTAATTCTTGCAACAGCTCTGAAAAGTAAATTTAGTAACCATTATTTCCTGTTTTAGAGCTGAAGAAACTAAGTCCTGGAATGGATAACTAACCTGCTTACTCACATACACAGAAGAAAAGTTGCAGAGCTAGTATACAAACCCAAATATTTCAGCCCCATGTATAGAGCTATTTTTACTTCCTGGTGCTGTTCCCAGTTTTCGAATGATTAGTTCCACAGCAAATTACATTTTCCTCTAAATCTATATGGAAGATAATTTTCCATGTTTCTCAATGACCTAGAAGGCACTTCAGGTAGAAGCTTTATTGTGAGTGTGAAAGTGCAATAAGAACACATGGACACAGGAAGGGGAATATCACACACCGGGGCCTGTTGTGGGATGCGGGGAGGGGGGAGGGATAGCATTAGGAGATATACCTAATGTTAAATGATGAGTTAATGGGTGCAGCACACCAACATGGCATATGTATACATATGTAACAAACCTGCACGTTGTGCACATGTACCCTAAAACTTAAAGTATAATTTTAAAAAAGTGCAATAATTACATGTCCATATCAAGCATTAATGAACAAAGGGCTTACTGTAAGTGAATTTGCGCTCCTGAAAATACAATAATTACATGTTCATATCAAGCATCGGTGAACAGAGGGTTTACTGTAAATGAATTTGTTGACAATGTTTTAATAGTTTAGGAAGAAGAATTCTATAAACAATTATAATTTATAGTAAAAATTATTTCTACCACCAAGTATTAAATTAATTCATATTTTGGAATCCAGAAAGTGTATTGAAATGCCTCACAAGTGCTTTTGCAAGATTTGCTTTAATGAAAGTATGATCAAGTGATCCAAAAAACCTGCAGGGGCTTTTAGTACAAATTATACTGGTGAATGCTTATACAGTATTCACTCAATGCCACATGCTGTTCTCAGTGCTTTGCATAAGTTAACTCATTTAGTACTTACGACACCACTTTGGAGTATATATTGTTATTTTTCTCATTTTATGGATGGAAAAATGAGGCTTGGAAGGTTAACCAATTTGCTCTGAATCACAGCTAGCAGATCGTAGAGCCGGATACGTGAATTTATGGGAAAGAGAGTTTCAGGCAGAAGGAATAGCAAAGACAAATGTCTTCAGGTAGAAACACACCTAGTGTATTTGACAAACAGCAAGAAGGTACAAAAGCTGCAGCAGAATGAGCTATGGGGGAAGATGATAGGGGATGGAGTAGGTGGTAGAGGATGGGATAGGAGGGACTGCTTTGTACCAGATCGCATAGGGACTCATATACCATTGCTGGAATCTGGGCTTTCAGTCAGAATGAAATTTGAAGCCCTTGAAGGTCATTGAATACAGGGGTTACTTGTTCTGAAATGATTTTTAACATGATTCTGCTCTGTTGAAAAAGACTGAAGAGGATCAATTCTGGGAAGCAAGGAGTGCACTGCATTTTGGGGTTTTGTAATTGAATTGGACAGCTTTGACAACCTAGAAGTATGCACTGCTAGCATTATTCCAGATGGAAGGAAGGTATCTAAACTTTACCATTTTAGTTAAAATTATATGACTTGGAAATTTTCATATGAGAAAATAATTATATATTTAAATACTTTAAATTTCTACTTATATAATCAATACACAGTGCAAAGCTATTAAATTTCTTCACTGATATTCCAAGTGAGTCAGTATCACAATATTACTCACACACCTTATGCTTCGGATGCTGTAAGTCTATGTTCTGAAAAACTAGTAAAAGAGAACTGAAGAAGCAGTTGTGAATCTTTTTCTACAAACTCAGGTGTGCAAGAATCACCTGCTTCATTTTCTTAAATTAAATTAAATTTGACTTTGAGTCTCCAACTTACTGGGCTGCTGGGAATATCACCCTTAGTACAGGTGTCCTTTTCCCTCAAAAGCTCACCAGTATCTGGAGTCTTTCACGCAGAGCCAAACTTCCCATCCATCATGGCCACTTCTGATGTCCTCATTGTTCAAACCAATACTAACTAGTTCCTTAAACTAAGGTCTCCTACTGCTCCCAAGTTATCTGTGAAAAAGGGGTATCTTTGCAAAAGCTAAAATCCAATGAAACCCACTACCCTAGTGTATTCTTCAGCAAGTCAATAGTTGTGCTCCTGCTACTTAAAAGTTGATGGGAAACAGGTTTTCCTACTAATTGGCAGAAATTTCTTCGTTTTAGTCAATATGGCCAATGTTGTCTTCTACTCCTTGGTGATTCTCAAAAGTCTTTCATCTGTTCTTTTTCACTCCAGATCACCTAGCATAATCTCTTTAATGGCACAGTGTAGAAAAGTGAAATAAAAAATGGAAGTATTATTCAGGCTAATTATCAGAATTGTAAGGTATTCAGAGGCACAGGAAACAACAAGGACCAAACTTCTTGCATGAAATGGAGGAAGGAAAAAATATAAGGAGAGAAAAATAGTAAAATGTTAATAAATGATGTTATTACACAGAACTAGTGAAAACAAAGAAAAATCCGAAAGTAGAAACTTAACAATTGGGCAATTGCAATGCATCTTTACTGCCTGGTCCAGAGATGCAATTAACATGTAAGAGTTCTAAAAGAGCATCATCATATAATATATACTTTTTCAACAAATCTTGGCTTTGGAGAAATAAGAGCATTATACTTAATGAATTGCCAAGACAATATATGCATGATTTAAGTAAGGAAATTATATGATATATTAGAAGTTGGGAGGTGCTGTCAAGAAACATGATACATAGAAAGTGGATAGGCTTCCCAGGTTGGGCAGGTTTACAGTATTAAACAGGTTTACCAAGGAAGGCCTTCCTGACAAGGGGCCTTTTAAGAAGAGATGTGCAGGATGTAGGTCAACAAGCCATGAGGACATTTGGGAGTAGAAATCTCCAGAGAGAAGAAATATCCGTTATAAATGTTCTGAGGCAAGTGCATAGAAGGAGATGGGTTCAAAGAAGTAATTCTTATAGGACCTTATAGTTTCATGCTAAGAGAAAGAAGTCAATGGGGAATTGTGAGGAGAAAGATATGACCTGACTTATATTTTGACATGGTCATTCTGGCTGCCCTGTTGAGAATAGAGTGTAGGTGGAAGAGTGGATATAGAGAGGACAGTTAGGAGGCTCATGCAAGAGCACACCTGAAAGGATAGTAGCTCTGTTATGGGTGTAGGGGTAGAGCTAATCAGAATGATTGGATTTGGGATACATTTTGAGGATAGCACCAAAAAGATTTACTGACAACTGAGATGATGAGGGGAGTAAAAGGCTGAGTTGAAAGTTTTGGTCTGAGAAAGTGGAAGAATAGTGACACCATTAACTGATGCTGGAGATAGGGAGGAGCATATTTGACGTGGGGGAAGATTATGAGTCCAATTTTGAACACGTTAAATTTGCAGCGGCCATTGAATATTTAAGTGGATATTTTAAGTGGAGAGTGGAAATACAGTTATGGAGTTTGAAAAAGGGGCCTGGATTCAAGACATACATTTCTAGTGCAGGGATATTATTTTAAAGCCACTGACTGAATAAAATGAACTTAATGAAATCACCAATGAGAAAATATAGTTAAAGAAGAGAAAAAATCCAAGGATGAGACCAGTAGTTCTCCAGTTAAAATATTAGGAAAATCAGGCCGGGCGCAGTGGCTCACGCCTGTAATCGCAGCACTTTGGGAGGCCAAGGCGAGTGGATCATGAGGTCAGGAGATCAAGACCATCCTGGCTAACATGGTGAAACCCCGTCTCTACTAAAATACAAAAAAATTAACGGGGCACGATGACGCGCCTGTAGTCCCAGCTACTCGAGAGGCTGAGGCAGGAGAATCGCTTGAACCCAGGAGGCGGAGGTTGCAGTGAGCTGAGATCGCAGCACTACACTCCAGCCTGGGTGACAGAGTAAGACTCTGTCTAAAAACAAACAAACAAACAAACAAACAAACAAACAAACAAAAAAAGATATTAGGGCAATCAGCAAAAGAGACTGCCAAGAAGTATTTAGGATGGTAGAAGAAAATCAGAAATGCATGAAGAAAATGTTTCAATAAACAGAGTCATCTATTATACCCATTGCTACTGAGGGTTAAAGATATATAAGGACTGGGAATTGGATACTGAATTTAGCAATGAGAAGGACCTTGACAAAACTTGTTTTCATTCAGTGGTAAGAGACAAAGCCAGACTGGATTCCATTTAGGAAAAATGAGGAGAGTATTTGGACTATGAATATAGACAATTCCTTGGGTGAATTTTGCTATAAAGAGAAGGAGAGAAATAGGAAAGCAACTGGAGATGGAAGTAGGGCCGAGAGAGGTTTTATGTGTCTGTGTGGGGGGAGTGGAGTCAGGATGTTCTTTCTCTGATGGGAAAGATCCAGCAGAGAGAGGAAATCTGAGGATATGTGAGAGATAGGAGAGAACTGTTAAGAAATACAACCGAGTAGGGGAGAGAGGATGAATTCTAGTGCGCAGGTGGAGAGGTTGCCCTTTGTAGGGTTTATCTGTTCATTGTACTAGCAGTGAAGGCAAAATACATAGACACAGATGCTGGTGGGTGGGTTGATGTCATCTGGTTGTCCTATTTTCTTAGTGAAAGTGGAAGCAAGGCCAAAGCGGAAAATGATGGTGCGGAAGGAGGCAACAGAGTGTTAGAGAAGAGAGAGGAAGTAGTGTGCTAGGATTACACTGACTGCTCCAAGGATTTATTACCATGACTCTTGCATGAGTTGAAGAAGATTTCTTATGTGAATGATCCCATTTGATAAAATAAAAGTTATATATCTAATAAAATAAGGGTTGCACGTGCCATAACTTAACTTTCACAGGAAAATTATTTTCATTTCTTCTTATAAGAAGAACACAGGGGTGCACATGTGTTTTCCTGGATATAAATACTGGCTGTTGTGCCCTTAGACAAGACAGGGAAGGTGTAAAGTTTGCAGTTAACCTGGTGTACTTTGGGGCAGATGGCCTCTTCCACCTCCTGTGGGCCTCATGTCATGTACTCCAGGCAGCTGTTTGCTCTGCCTATTTTGGCCAGTGACCTGCTGTTATCTGCTTTTACTCTTCTATAATTTGTTGAAAATGCTTATTAAGTGGCAACTACCATCTTCTAATTTTATTTGATGTTGTAGAGTAATCTTTCTTTGTTTTCCAATGTATTTACTTCAGTGGATTCTGAAGGTACAGAAAGCAAATATGAATGTGTTAGCTTATTCTTCTTGAACTCAAGAATGAAATTATTTTTGTGACTTATAAACTATAATTTTGAAATAAATATTATATAAATGTAGATGAGACAACAGTGTTGTAGCAGAGAAGGCCAATCTGTAGTTTTGAAACTGAAATGAAAGAAGAGCAAAGGTAGCAGTTTATGGAAAAACAAATCTAGAGTATGCGGCTTGAATATGTCTCAAGTTTTTTTTTTTTTAAAGCACTATTTAGGATGGTAGAAGAAAATCAGAAATGCATGAAGAAAATGTTTCAATAAACAGAGTCATCTATTATACCCATTGCTACTGAGGGTTAAAGATATATAAAGACTGGGAATTGGATACTGAATTTAGCAATGAGAAGGACCTTGACAAAACTTGTTTTCATTCAGTGGTAAGAGACAAAGCCAGACTGGATTCCATTTAGGAAAAATGAGGAGAGCATTTTGTCTATAATCACAGACAAAATGATTAAGGTATGCATACAGCTTTACATTTTTAATTCATTGTTTCTTTTTCTATTTGGACAGTCAGTATGGAAATCTTTAGTAGAGAAGATACTGGCAACGTTACAGAACATAATGTCCTTTGGGACATGAACTTCACTCAGCCTTTCATTATGATGATGCTAATCTACTTTGGTTATTTACATCACCCACTTTGCATTATAAAACAGTAATTTAGTGGTTACAATATTCTTATTTTTATTGATGATAAAGAGAAAGCCTTGCAAGTGACAGCTTTTTGGTGTAATAACTTGCATAGGCTCTGTAATTGATGAGTCCCTTATGAGAAGGGTCTGTTTTCACAGCATTCATTATACACATCATCAAGTTTGCACAACTAACACCAGGATGATGTACAGATCAGCATGTACATATTATTCTGCCCATGTCCCTGCCTATGAAGCAGGAAACCAAATTTGTGGTTGCAGCTCTTTTACCCAATAACTCTCTGACCTTCCAGAAATTACTTAAAGTGTCTGAGCCTCAGGATTTTGGTATGAAATATTAGGATAACAGTACCAGCTCTGCCTGTTTTACAGAGTAGATGACTGGCTAAAGTACTTTAACAGACATGGGAAACTCATATTTGCTATTGCTATCCTCACATCCCCCCTGTAGGATTTAGATGGTATTTAGTTTCCTCTGTGTCTTTCCCTTCCTCCCGTCTTCTTGCATTTATAGATATTTTTGCATGGTAACAACCTGAACAGTCTACACCAACTAATTCATCCTGAGATCCTGCCCTCTGAGTTTGGAGGAATGCTGCCTCCTTATGACATGGGGACATGGGCAAGAACACTGCTAGACCATGAATATGACGATGACAGCGAGTACAATGTAGACTCCTACAGCATGCCTGTGAAGGAAGTAGAGAAGGAACTCTCCCCAAAGTCCATGAAGAGGTATGCTGGAGGTAGACTGGGGAGTGGGCTGGGCCGGGGCAGGGAGAGGCATCCTGAGTCAAACTCAAAGCTTTCTATTTTTCTGTATGCATTTTTCTGGTGGGATTTTAAAACTCTTTATGCCCTATGATTGTATGTCTAAGAGTTTTGAGTCAAAGATAAAGTCATTTTCTTATAGTGAGAACATTTAAAATTTATTCTCTTAGCGGTTTTCAAATATACAGTACATTATTATCATATATTTGAAAACTGTAGTAACCCTGATGTATGATAGATCTCCCAAACTTATTCTTCCTGTCTAATTGAAACTTTGTACTTTTTGATGAATATCTCCCCATCCACCCCCCCTAAACCGTCCTGCCTCATCCCAGTGCTTGGTAACCACCATTCTACTATCTATTTCTATGAGTTCGACTTTTTTAGATTCCACATATAAGTGAAATCATGCAGTATTTTTCCATCATATTGTATTCCATAACTATATGCAATTATCTGTCAATTAAGGAAAAGATAAAGTAATTTGAGGTAACCTCAACTTAGTGTTGTTCCAAATTCACAGACAGTCTAGCAGGGCCCTTGGAAGTCACCAAATCTGGTGGTTTTCAAATTGTATCCTGAGAAACCAAAGGTTTTGAGGGGGTGCCTTAGGCCAAGTAGGTGGAGTAGAGAGAGTGCCCATTTCCACTGTTGTGGGAGCAACTCTCCTATAAGCAATTTATTGGATTTCTGTGTAAGATTTCTTTTGAAGAAAGCAACCACACACACCAGTTCAAACACTGTGTTCAAAGTTTCTGGTCCTTTTTCAATATCTCTGCCAAGTCTTTGTCTAAAGATCTAAACATTACTGGTACAAAACATTATATTTCACTTCAGTTTTAATCTTTATAGAGTTCATTGTTGAGTCAGAGTCCAAATACCTGCTTTGACTCTCACAGCACTTTTATGCCTTTTATCTTTCAATCAATAGTCTGGGGAGTTGTCAGACATTGCACAAATGCATACCTGGCTCTGAGTTTGCATTCTGTCACAAACAAGTAGATGTGTAATTCTCAGACTTCCCAGGCAACCACAGCTCAGGGTCCATTTGGATAACAGTAACAAATATTACTTCTCCGGTTCATTTCACATTCACAGAAATATGGGCACCGTAGCCCCTGCAAGTCTCGCCTCACCTAGCTCAGGGAGGATACAAGGACAATGAACGGGTCATGCCAATGTCTGGCATCCTTCTCTGATGAAAGCCTTAAGGCCCTTTGCCCATAGCTCTGACTCATGGAGTAATGTGCCTGTTCTTTAAGGACGGTCTTCTTTTTTTTTTTTTTTTTTTGAGATGAGTCTAGTTCTGTCTCCCAGGCTAGAGTGCAATGGCGCAATCATGATTCACTGCAACCTCCACCTTCCTAGTTCAAGGGATTCTCCTGCCTCAGCCTCCGGAGTAGCTGGGATTACAGGCTCCCAACACTGCACCCAGCTAATTTTTGTACTTTTAGTGGGACAGGGTTTCACCATCTTGTCCAGGCTAGTGTCAAACTCCTGACCTCATGATCCACCTGCCTCGGCCTCCAAAATACTGGGATTACAGGAGTGAGCCATTGCGCCTGGCCAGGATGGTCTCTTTTATGCTGCTGCCTCTGTTGTGATTGTTGTTAGTATGTGTGTGCATTGATTTCCTCTCTCCAGGCTGCTGCACAGCTCCTTGGAGAGAACGGAAAGGCCAGAAATTTTCCCTGCTCTAATTTTCCACTAGTTAGCAAGCTTATATTTAAACCAACTTTAGGCTTCTTAACTCCCTTCTTTTAGAACAGAACTTCTCAAGATCTCTGCTCTCCTAAGGGGTTCATGGATGGGCTCTCAAAGGATTCTGTTAAGTGCTAAAAGTTGTATGCAAAATTTTGTGTGAGTAAGTATGAATGTACTATATGTATATGTCATGCATTTATTTTCTGGGGAGAAGTCATATATTTCATCAAATTATTTGAAAGTTTTTAAAAACAAAAGTGGTTAAAAGCAACTATCCCTAAAATAGTTTTCTTCTAATAAAATAATCCTAATGATAACAGTTGTTATAATCTATCATTTACTAGGTACTTTTCATGAAGTAGGTGTCTTTTTTTTACATTAATTTATAAATCCTCACAACAACCGTGTTAAACAGATACTGCATCCTCAACGTTAGGTAGTCTATATATAGTCGAGCAGGGCTCCATTGCATGAGATGTGGAGTCCTTCGCACCACTGACATAAAGCCTGCCTACCCTTCGTGGCACAGAGGCCCTTTCTCAGAACTGAACTACATAAGGATTTGGAGGCAGCTGTGATCTGTGTCCACTAGTGTTCTTCTTTGTCAGCTAATGAGGCCCTTTTTCTTCAGCCATTCTGCCTGAGGCATGATTCCTCATGTGGCCCATCACGTGAGCACATTTTTCTCTGTATCTTCTACACATCACCTGCACTCTGCTCAGCTGCACCCACCCCCTACAAATTATTTAACTGTTCTTGTTGATTCCAGCCTTACCTGCTCCCCTACTCCCAATTTATTATCCACATGGCAATCCAAAAATCTTTTTAAAATATGAATCAGACCATGTCACATCTTGGCTTTATTTTTATTTTTATTTTTGTTTTTTTGAGGCAGGTTCTCTTTGTGTTGCCCAGGCTGGAGCACAGTGGCGTGATCATGGCTCACTGTAGCCTCCAACTCCCTGGGCTCAAGCAATGCTACCACCTCAGCTCCACAAGTAACTGGGACTACAAGTGCCTGTCACCATGCCTAGTTAATTTTTATTTTTATTTTTTTGTAGAGACCAGGTCTCACTATGTTGCCCAGACTGGTCTCAAACTCCTGGCCTCAAGCGATCCACCTGCCTCAGCCTCTCAAAGCACTGGGATTACAGGTGTGAGCCACCAGGCAGGCCTTGGCTTTATATTTTTAGTGACTGCTATTTATACAATGAATACAATCACCTCCTTATCATGGCTTACAAGGTGCCACCTGATCTGACCCTGCCTCCCTCTCTCCTCCAGGTGTATCCTGTCTGCTTCCTCTTCCCCTGCTTTTCAGACACACTAGTCTTCTCTTTTTGCCCTTGTCACCGCCACCTGGAATGTTCTTTTCCTTCATCTTCAAATGGGTGGTCCCAATCAAAGGTCAGCTCCTCAAAAGAGTCTTTTGATCTTTGTCACCCACCTGGTCTTAGTCAGTTCTGTTTCCTCTTCATTCTGGTCACTCCCTGTCCATCACCCTTCTTTATTTTATTCTCTTCATAACACTTTTAGCCTTTGAAATTGCTGATTTTGTTTAATTTTATATCTGCACCCCACCCCAAAGTAAGCTTCAAGGAGACCATATTGTCTATGTTTACCCTATTCTCTGAATCCCCAGTGCCTGGAGAAGGTCCTGGAAAAACAGAGGGTGCTCAGGAAATACCAGTTGAATGCATGGAGGAGGGCTCTGCTGCCCATCAGTGGCCCCCTTTAAGTGCAGTATTCATAACTGAATAGGGAACATCTAACCTGGTATTGGCACTTGCATTTAAGTTGCAGAGTTCTCGCTTTGCAGGATAGACCTCACTGGCTTCTTTGGGTTGCTGTTGTTGTCACTGTTGCTATTGTTCAAGCAGCCAAAACTGACTGATATGGGGGTTCCTAAAACTGGAAAGTCTCTTTACTTACCAATCCATATCCTCCTATTGTTTAGGTTTGTCCTCCAATCACATTATTTTAATTGATTAAGGCCCATCTTGTTAGATATAGCCTAGTCTATCCACCTTTTGTATCCTGATTCTTTTCTCCAATTAAATAGACCATTTTCTCCCCTACACACTTTGCTTGTAGCCCATTAGTGGCCCCAATCCTGAGTTTCCTGCTGGTGTCATGGGCTGATTAGAGTTTTAGGCATTGTTTGGTGTATGTTTGGTATCATATGAAACATTTATGATTCTATGGAAAACTCCTGAAAAATGAGATTAAGAAAGGTGTTGCACTTGATTCTCACGTTCTCTATGTCAGGGAATGGCAGTTCGCCATCCAGGACAAGAGAAGATTGCTCCTATGTTCCACACTGATTGCCCTTGGCCCTTTTCTTTTTGTAGTTTTATATCTTTAGATTAAGAGGGAGAAAATAATTCCATCACTAAAGAGTTGTGGATAATTCTTCTTTTGGGTAAATGTAGCTAGACATGCAAAAAGATGACTTGTCTTTTTGTATTAATTTCTGGAGGAGAAGCATAGTCATGTGTAAATATACAAAGTTCACTAGACTAAGTATTTTAGAACTGGAGAGTGTCTTTTACCTTATGCCGCCAATGCCTATGATAGTGCCTGGCACATAACAGTAGTGAGTAACCATACCTATTTCATGATACGCACTTCTGATTATTGAATATTGAATATATTATTATTGAATAAGGTTAAGCATTTATTATTGCTTTGTGCCAAACCCTGTTCCAATGCTCTATGTATGTTGATTCATTTGCTTCTTGAAGCAAGTAATAAAGTAGTAGTATCCCCATTTTATTGATAGAGAGACTGAGAAACAGGAAAGGTAAGTGACTTCCACATGTTGCATAACTACAAAGTAGCAATGCTAATATCTGTACATAGGCAATAGTATTCCATGAGCCATTTCCTTAACCATATGCCAGAATTTGTGCCGGGGTTTATGGATGCATTGTTGCATCTGATACTCATTATAACTTTATGATGTGGGTATTATTTTTCCTATCTTAAACAATAAAGAACAAAATCTTAGGAAGTTTAATCTTCCCATGATCACACAGCTAGTAAACTGCTGTTATTAGCAACTGGAGTTATGATCTACTTCTGTCCGAAATCTAGTTTCTTAAACACTATGTATTGTAGATGCATGAGAAATGAGTATTGGATATCTAAATCTAAATTACTAGTTTTCAAGAAAGAAAGAAAAGTTATTCATTGTGAAAACAATAGAAGCTGCATAGAAACCCCTGAGATGGGCTGGGCACAGTGGCCCATGCCTGTAATCCCAGCACTTTGGGAGGCCAAAGCGGGTGGATCACTTGAGGTCAGGAGTTTGAGACCAGCCTGGTCAACATGGTGAAACCTCATTTCTACTAAACATAAAAAAAATTAGCCAGGCATGGTGGTGCACGCTTGTAATCCTGGCTACTTGGGGGAGGTGGGAGCATCAGTTGAACCCGGGAGGCGGAGGTTGCGGTGAGCTGAGATGGCGCCACTGCACTCCAGCCTGGGTGACACAGTGAGTCTTTGCCTCAAACAAAACTAAACCAAAACAAAGAAAAAAAAAACCCAGAAACCTCTGAGATGTATGAGTTAATGATAGCTCCCTCTGCTGTGGCTAGAATAAATCAATTCATTAATACTTCTGATCTTGCACGAATAATCCTGTTCTGTCATAAAAGAGAGTAAAAAAAATTGGACTAAAATAACTATACACTTGGGACAACTAAATACCAAAAAGAAAAAGAATTAATCACAAATTGTTTCTGACTCACTTTTGTTCTGTGACTGAGGCATTGTTTCACATATGGAATCAGCATTCATCATCCAACAATCCTCATATCTGTAGTGCATGCTAAAAGCAAACTAGAAACTTAATCCCAGCTTGAATAATACACTGTAATTTAGAATATTTTGTTAAAAATGTCATATTCTCTAATATTGTTTTCAAAAACAGTCATGAAACACACAGACTTAGAATGTGTATATGTGAGCATGTCTGTATAACGTGTAATAGAATATTATGGCAAATGCTTAACTATTGTGCCTTGTGCAGTCTGAAGAGCTTTGGTATGTACTTATGGAATATTATTAGGATATACCTCAATATTTATATAATATATTTGATTTTATGAAAAATTTAAAATTTATTTTCTATAAAGAAAACAGAATTGCTTTCTCTATTATCCTCATTACTCTTCATTTTGAGTGCTTAATATTGAAGTTCTTTCAATTTGGAAATTATTTACTGGCTAGAAGTCAAGACATGAAGAACTTACTCTTTTCCAAGCCCTATGATGCACGTTGTATTCACAATAAGGAAAGAAACTGATAAAGTCCCTGCTTATGGAACTTGCAGTCTAGTGCATATCAGTTGTCAGGTTAATACTTTAGCACAGGACATTAAATGAGCCTCTTTCTCTTTGAACATGAATTCATCTGAGAGCCAATTTGCTTAGTTGGGTCTTACCTAAAAACAAAGTTAGAAGTCTAATTACTTAGTCTTTTGTGCAATTGTCTCCTTTGTTAAAAAGTATTTTATTCATGTACTTTAAATAAAGATGATTATGTATTATTGCATTTAAAAGTGACACAAAACCTCTATTCTCTCTATTCTTTCTCCTTATTGTCCTTTTCCTCATCCTATTCTTATATTCGTATCTTATCCTATTATTATCTTATATCCTCATCTATTCTCTCTTATGCTCACACACACAACTTTAGCAAGTCTTTTTTCCCATGATAGGCATCTAACGCCTATTTAATATTGAGATAAAATAGTGTAAATGACACTTAGGAAACAAAATCTCTCAATTTTTTAATGCTTTCACCTTCATTTTCATTCCCTCTTTAGGAAATAATTTAAGTTTATTTAAATTTAATCAGTTTATCAGTTAATCCTGTGATTATTTTTTCTTTGATAATTAGTTCCGTTGCTGTTCTTTTTCATTTGCATGTGCAGTTGTGTTTTAGCTTATAGTCTTTTCAGAAGTTAATGAGGTCTGCTAAGAGGCATATTGCCACAGCAAAAGCCAATTGGCTGGAATGCAGCAGCAGGGGAAGAATTCATTACCAAGGAGAATTCTAAAAGGGCAGCTGCTTACTAAATGCTACAGCTATTAAGATGGCAGCTTCCTGCCATGACAGAGCATGTTTCATTGATTTTCCTCTTTCCCACTCTCATATTGTTTCCTAATGACAAATTGAGACAGAAGCCCCACCTGCTATCAAAGGCATGTATAAGTGGGTTTTCAAATTATGTGCTTTCCTAATCATAAAGTGTTGCTGCCTAAACAAGAGGGGGTTTTACTTTTTAAAAATCTATAACTGTTCCATGAAGTTTTCAAGATGAAGGTTGATTTTATTTGGATGTTCTACTAGGACATTTAACAGAAACATACAAATTTTGATCTTTTTGTTGATACAATCATTAAAGTTAAAAAATGACGGTCAAAAAAAGGTGCATTCTTGTTGCATTTTTTTCATATGTTTTTAAAAAACTGGAATTAAGCCTCCTGTTATTTCTATTTAGTTTATCATAATAATCATTTCACTGTAATTTTTTTTCCATTTGGAGATGTTTTATTGGAAAACATCTATCCTACACTAGAAATTTGTGATATCTCAAAGAAAAGAATCTTCCCTAACTGTGAAGAGCTCTTAAGCCTGGTATTGTCTGTTTAGAATCATTGGCGGCTCACTATTCTATTTAGAGGCCAGAGGGGATTTTTTCCTCACTCCAGTGCAAAACATCACCAGCAGTGGTTTTTCTCTAAATGTGCAACATCCACAATTCATAAATTTCTTGATATAGAGGAAGGGAATTCACATTCCTGGGAGAAGTAATGACAAAAAGAGGAGAGAATGTCATCTGCACAATTACCTGGTAATAACTCACTGACGTTGGCTTTATCCTTTCCAGATCTCAATCAGTAGTGGATCCTACAGTACTAAAACGCATGGATAAAAATGAGGAAGAAAACATGCAACCATTGCTTTCTCTGGACTAATAACTTCTCTACATCCCCTTCATGGATTAGAAACGGAAAGTATTGGTTTTCAGCAACAGGGACAACACTGTAGAGGAATTACCAGCTGGAAACCGACTTATTCATGTTAATGTAGCATAATATATAACAAGGCATCGGGCTTTCCTTGGCCTGAACCATGGGGGCCCTGGGCTGGATTTTTAAAATGTCAATAATTTATTCTGTAAGTGCCAAGTTCTTTGTAAACATAATGTAATCTTCATGTCAAGTTTGTAAATTTCAGTAGTAACTCAGTTTGGAAAAAGTTGGCTCAAAAGTCCATGCCAGTGATATGAACTATAACAAAAAGCAGAAAAGACACAGTCAAAGCTAATTAAATGTAGCCCTCTTTCCTATGAAGCCATATTTCAGCTCTCATAGTGATTGTTTCATTGTTTTTCTCTGAAACTCTGTCAGTATTCAAACATACTCTTAACGGGCACACACAACTAAATGATTCCAGGAAATTTTATGATTAATGTATTTCCTGTTTAGTGATTTTCATTTCAGAGAAATGTGTCTTAGTAACTATCGTTGGCCTTGCATTTTGGAGGCAAGGAATGGCAGATGAGCTGGTAAACTGAACACTTGAACTCTTCTATGTTGTTTAATTCTCGGAATCTTGTGAAAAGATGTGTTTCCTCAATTAAGACGTAGAAATGTAAAAAAGAGTGGATTCTTTTTAAATTGCTGTCTTCACAATGTGCCCTTTATTCAAGACCCCATTATATTTCTTCCTAATGTACTCTAAGTACATTTCCCCTCCAAAACTCTTTGACTAAGAGAATGAGAACTCATGTGAACAGTGTTTTGACAGCTAATTTTGAACATAAAATTTTCCACTTACAGATGAGGGGCTAATTTCTAATTGTGCACTGGTTAAAAAGTATATATATATATACATTCACACATATATATTTTTACTGAGCTCTAATAAATCCTTAATGTGACAGGCTTATAAAATAAATCATAGATATTCAATGATCTTATAGATAATTACATGAGATAACTCTGGAAAACTACTTCCACTGAAGTTAATGAAAATGAGAAATAGTGAGACTGACTTTCAGTGTTCCTATTTAAAGGAATTCCAAGTTAATTTATAATGCAATCTTAAATATGTGCCATCTTATTTGAACTATATTTTTCCTTCAAAGAAGCAATAGGTCTCAACATAGTGTAGGTAGCATCAGGTGACAGAAAGCCAATTTTATTTTCAAATTTAAGTTAATTATCTTCGTGATCCTATTTATCCACAATTTCTTTCAGAAAAGACTGAAAAAACACATTATATTCAGGAGATATAATGAAATTATTGGAAGGCATCTACGACAACATGTAATCATTTATACGTGGATTTAGAAATTTGCATATTTAACATTTTATTTCATAAAATTTATACAATTACAGCAAATCTTAATTTTTTAATTTTAAATTTCAATGTGAAAAAATGATTTTTATCACCCATAATAAATTTTGAGATTGAGAGTTTACCATTAAAGTATTCTTTTGGAAGAAAAATATCTCAGAAACTCTTGGAAACCAACAAAAATAAAGGCATGTGTCAGCCTTCACATTTTTTGGCCAAAAGCTCCCAAAATTTGTTATAATTCTGCAGCCAAAAATTGTAAAAGCAAGCTGAATACACCAATGTACAGTGTATCAATGGACTGCCTCGTGTGTGTAAAAATACATTAATTAACACAAATGAAAGATACCTTAATAATGCCAACCTCCAGTCAAGTGCAGAAGAATAATGACTGTCAGGCACTCTGTTCTCCTTGTGACTTTTACAGAGATTGGAATGCACTGGGGACAACATGTCTCAGCAGTTCTTACCTTTATAAGAATTCTAACCATTGATATTCTTACATTCTTGCCTACCTGACATACATTTTGTAGCCATGGGCTTTTTAGACTATATAAATCTTAGGCAGTATAATCCATTGGAATAAAATAGAAACATTGTTAAGTGCAGAGGGCAGTCAACTTTTCATTCTCATGAGTTTCTCTTGATGTGTACCATTTATTGCCAGTTTTCAGAATTCTGCCAGTTTCAGATGTCAACCAGCATTGGCAGCTTCTTTCCCCTATCGTAAAGTTAGTGTCATATATAAAAATAACTAGAAAGGCATATTTTATATGTATGCCTATCTAATTATAAGTATCATTCACACTGTCTCCCAGACCCACATTTGGAAAGTTTGCATTGCATTACTGCTCATCTTTAGATGAGCAATTGAGAGTTGGCTAGATTGTGTAAAATATTTTAAAATGAATGAACAAATTACAATGATGATGCCTTTTGAAATTACCATATCTAGTTCACTCTGTGAATAAACTCATTTTCTAGTAATGTTTGTGAACCTTAGTCAAGGGATATTCATTCAACTTTATAAATTTACCCCTCAGCACCAGCTATCTAGCACTGTTTAGGAATTTTTCCCTTCATGATATTCTGTGTCACATCCTATGTCTATGTATAACCTATACACTATAGTTGTATGCCTATAAGCACTCCTATACTCTTGTATTTTAATTGCAATAGTATACCTCCACTCTCTCTCTTTCTCTCTCATACACACACACACACACACACACACTCTTACACACACACTAACACACTAGACTGTTTGCCCTAATGAATTTTCCTCTGTACTTCGAGAGTTATTTTAGTTGTCTTGTCACTTGAAATTTGTGGGCTTCAAAGAATTTTCGCATTTGACTTGGAATGGTCCAGTAGTCCATTTACTTCTTTCACCCTGCCTGTTCCATCTTCTATTTCTGATATTTTTTCTTTCTTCCAGTTATTTCAGGGGCAGGTGATTCCAAAGCTGGTTTAAAAATAAATAACTTCTCATGTTGTCAGTGATGTTTGCCTGCATTTTTGACTACTATTTAAGAAGGAAGAGATTATCATGAAAATATACTCTAAGAAATATGAAGAAGTGCCTCTTTGAAAATGGAATAAAGCAACGATACTGGCATATGGATTTCATTTGTACTCTCTTCCAAAAAGTAAATACGTAAATCTATATTATATAGGTGAAATATAGATATCACTTGAAGAAGGATATTTAAGGCCTTTATTTGAGCATACTCATACAGTATTAAGTCTCTGTTGTGTAAGTTAAATACAGTAACTTTAGTACATGTTAATGATAAACGTGGCACTAGGCTAAAACGATATACAAGTATTAAACAGAGTTTTGCAAGCAAGTTTTTGAAGTGGGCATGCATGAATTCTTTCATTTCAGTAATGGTTTGCGTAAGTGTAGACAGAGATATTTCCTAAGTTTTTTCATATAGAATACTTATTTACTTTATAGTACCAAAAATTCATACATTCATAAGCAGGAAAGCCAAAAATTCATACATTAATACTTAGCTTTTTTAATACTGTTAACTAGGTCATATTGTTAAACACGTGAAGCGTCTGTAATATTCCTGAGGGAACAGAAGTCCCTCTATTGCATCAAGAAATTGGAGAGTTGTTTTAGACATTGGGGAATATGTTTATGACTCTTCACATAAAGAAACCTTCAGAGCCATGGAGTATGTCTTCAGGGACAGGGATCATTTGCTTCTACAATGTAAAGGTTAATGGACATGTCTGTGGTCCTTTAAAGAAGTTACATTAAGAAAGCTTGCTGAGAGGCTGTACACTCTTCTGTTGTTTTATTTAAAGGTCTGCCTTGTGTGGTTGGTGAATAATATCTCAGCTTCTTTTTTGTGTATATTTATTAATGATTACATGAAAAGTTGCCATCAGCCATGAGGACACTTCAAAAAATTTTCAACACACAAAATAAAATGAGCTGAGCTCTAGCATGATATTTGAACTTTCAGATATGGTATATGTACATTTTTTACAACAATAAGCTCATAGGCATATATTCCATTTTAGATCTGCTATATAAATACATAGCCTGAAACATAGTAATGCATTCGAAATTTGTGAGGTCACTGATCATACAAGAAGAGGCAGATTATAAACCAATATATTGGAACAAAAGAAGATTGGTTAAATATGCAAGGTGTGTAATTATCTTCTGTAATGAAAAGGATTTGTTTTCTTGTTTTTGGTCTTTGGTTTTAGTTGAAAAAAATAGCTTCCCATATGCTACTGGAACTATTTGACATTATTTACTACATGAAAAAGGGCAAATAAGTAAAAATATAAAAGAAGCTTGGCTTTGTAACATTATTATATTATGATCTCAATGGCTTAGAGAATATAATCTTTTTTAAGAATTAAAGATTTTATTTTATAAATATTTGGAGGTTAACATCGGACATGAAAATAGTGCTGTGGATTCTATTATGTACTAACTATGGGAATGAATTCCCCGGTACCATAGGAAAAAATATAAAATAACAACTTTGTGGATTGAAACACTCAAATTAGCCTTTTTTTCAAGGAAGCAGGTGTACAAATGATGCTATTGAAATAAAAAAATGTAGAAATCACTTAATTATAGGAGTTAAATATAATCAATGCACTCATGGTAAATAGTGGAAATTGTTAAAATTTCGAAGAGTTTTGTCATTATTTGACTTAGATTTAAGTCTCAGTGCAAATATGTCTGTCCTTGATATAGGTGCATTTGTTCTGTAAGACTTATTTTACCTGGTGAACGAGATGGACTTAGGTGAAAATAAATTTTAACCACAGTTTTAAGGGTCACCCAATCCTCAACTACTTTAAAAAATTGCAATGAATTTTAATTCATTTACTTTTAACAGAGATACAAAGCACTGTCTTGTTTCTAATCCAGTTTTTCAATTTTTCAGATTTTATATTTGCTTAAACAATAAATAAAACTCAGAAAACCAAATAGTTTTTGTTTTCAAAGCTATCCAGGAAAAATAAAAGATGTCTAACAGGAAATCATACAAGTCCTTGAAGCATACTGAGTATATTATTTGCTATTTTACTCAAATGTTATTAATTTTTACTACTACATACTACTTATTTAGTACTACACGGTATTTACTATTTGGCCTTTTGAAGGAGTTATAAATTCCAAAACACTATAATATAATTTTTGGACAAGTATACATTTCTGTTTGAAAGAAATGTATGCTTTTATTTTGTATATTTTATATTTTAAATGTATACATTGATTTGCACATTGTTAATGTTAAATTTGGTAGTCCTGGATCTGCTGCATCTATAAAATGGAGATTTCTTTAAAAAATCGTCTAAAAATTAGCAATATTATTATTTTGAGAGAAATTGTGCTTAGCTATTTAAGTTAAGATTCCTCAAGTTTGTGATATTTGTATGTGTGGGGATCAAAGAGGAAAATATATAGTAATTTGTTTCATCAAAATGACATATTCAATATTCTATAACTTCTAGTCAAACTTTCAAATGAAAGTTGAAAGAAGTAAACTAATGTTTTAATTACATATAGCAAAGGAATGATCAGTAAATAAAATAACTAGGGTTTTCACATTTGCAATACAATGACTGGATTAGGCAAGAGATTAAATTTAGAAATTTGAATTACAGAAAAGCATTGGTTTAAATAAATCCTCAAAAAAGTAATCCCAGGTCAAAATATGATGTGAAATTAAAAAAAAATTCAGCCTGATTTGAGAAAGAATGCTTACTCAATAAATATATATTTGTGTCTTCTGTGAGTTTCCCTCATTTATCCTATCTGTGGATGAAAAGTCATCTAATAAGGTATAAGAGACTCAATTACATTTACCTAGAACCATCTACAAGTAGACTTCATGAATTTCTTTGGCTCAAACTCAGAGGATTTCCTTTACACAAGATTCTTGAGGTTATCAAGAATCGTTATTGCTGCTCCCTCCTAAAGGCAGGCCAGGAGAAGCCACATTTACAGCAGTAGTATCCTCAGTGGGAATGAACCAGAAAACAAAGAAAAAGCCAGAGATATTGTCTCCACTCTCGTTACAAAAAAGTGCGTTCCTTCTTCAGGAGGATCGAGTAGAAAATATTTTTAATTATAAGCAGAAAGCTATTTCAAAATGTCAGGGGTTTCTAACATCAACAGTTAAATACTTGACAAGTAAAGAGGCCATGGGGAAGTGATGGTCAAATCTCTGTTGTGAAGCAAGTTTCCACACAGAAACATCGTCAAAAACACGTACCTCTGAGCATCACTTCTTTCTCTAAAAATAAAAATAAATATGCTGTTTTCCTCCCTTTTTTCTAATTGGCATCATAAAAGTATAAGAAGCCACAAATGCATTGTTGCCACTTAAGAAAAAAATCCTGTATTATACATATATGAGCATAATTCACTTAGTTGCATATGATTGAAATATTTGCATGCTGGTTTATAAATTATTACCTAGAAGTTTTACGAAATATAATTATAAAGTTTTAGTGCTAGAAAAATTGTTGTTTTTTGTGTCTTGTATTCATAGGGAAGACTGGTAATATCCCTTACTCCTCATTCATATAGCTAACAATTTTAATTGGATGGCTAATGGATATGGCGGATTTAACATTTACAAAACCAAACTACTTTCACTCTGACCCTGCTTCCCCTTTAGCCTTGTCATCTCACTATGTGTCGAGCCCAATCTTCCAGTTTCTAGGAATAAAAATTTTGGAGTCATCCTCTCTTTCCTTCCTCTTTTTCTTTCAAAACTACATCCCATCAGCTAGCGCATGCTGTTGGGTCTTCAAAATATATCCACACTCTAACCACTTCTCCAATCTTCTTCATCACTGTATTGGACCAAGTCTTCAACATTGTCCATCTGGAATATTTTAATAATCTAAAAACTAGTCTCCTTGCTTCCAGAGTCAGTTTTCAACACATTAGCAAGAGTGAGTCTCTTAAAATGTAACTCAGACCATTTTGTTCTCAAAACCCTCTGAAAGAGTAAAAGCCGATGTCTTTATATCGGTGTATGAGAAGTCTTGATATGAAGGCAGTAAGCACCAGTACAGCAACATACCATGGTTTTCGATTGGGCTGGCATTTTTGCTGGTACTATGCAAAAATAGTTGTTAAATACTTTAATTTCTTGCTTCTGAAGTTCTCTACCCCGTTCTTGCCTTTTCTTAGATCATCTCTTAAGAATCTCTCCTTTATTTACTGCTGCCAAAGTGTCATCTTTGCTGTTCCAGGAACTTGCTAAGCATGCCTCTACCTCGGGACTTTCACATTTCTGTTCCCTTTGCCTCTAATTTCAGATATCCACGTGGTTTATTCCCTCATCTTCTTCAGGTATTTGCTTAAATGTCATCTTCTTTGTGAGGACTCTCTTTCCCAATTTTAGATGAAACAGCCCTGTGGTTCTTCATATTCTCCTTTCCTGCTGTATTTCCTCTCCATAGCATTCATCACCTGATACACCATACAGATTATTTATTTACTTTGCATTTTCCCCCAATAGCAATGTGAACTCTACAAGGGCAGGAATTTTTGTCTGTTTACTACTCCATTACTGGTGCCTTGTACAGTTCCTGGAACTTAACAAATCCAAAAGGATTTCATGAGGATCCTAATTTGTTTCAGTAAGTTATGTAACAGTCAATAGTATGAATTGAAAGAGTTTCTTGTTGTCTTAATTTAAAAAATTTTGTTATTTATCTTTAAAGGGGAAATTTTACCCTCTCATGATGATAGAATCATGAATCAAAAATGATATCCTCTTCTCCCCAATTGTGGTCTCTATCCCTGAGCCTAAGTTTTACATTAGTGTTTCAGTTTTGTCTTTAGAAGTTACTCAACGATTACTGGACCCTATATCTATCCACACGGCTTACTCTTGGAGAGACTACAAGATAGCTCAGGGGAAAAGTCATTTTGAGATTAAAACTATATGGAATTGTTCTTTATGGATTATCATAGTTAATTTCAATTTTTAAAAATATGCAGGAAGTTAAAAGACTATAATTCCAGTATTGGAAGCCAGTTTAAGAGAATATGACTACGCAGTTACTTTTAATGGAAAGGCGAAGAAGAGGAAGAAAAAGGAAAGACATTGTGTTCATACCTTCTCTGCAACAATTATAAAATGAATGAGGAAGTATTTTGGTGTTTCTAAGGTCTTTCCATGATCTTGAAATCTATATATTATAGTCATTTAGTCTGTGAACCATTTTAACAATTGGGTTTCATGTTACATATCTTTAAATTTTTATGTTGAAAATTTATAGCTGTGACACAAGATGATAGAAATTGCTCATGCTCACATATATTCCAACTGGCTTTTCAGCTTGCTCCCTTCTCTTTTAATTTCAGCTATCATTTTTAGAGCCTTACAGTCACAATTGTTCTTAACTATCCCAAATTTTTATTTCCTATTTGGACTGACTTCTCCATAATTTTAGTAACTAAATGACCTAGATATTGGTTCTTGGTGTGATAGGTTTCTGATTTGTATCCTTTGCAGTTTAACTTTTAATCCTTGCCAAACATATGTTATTCCTTTTCTTCAGCTACATTGTTGTGCCTTTCCCAACACTGTAATAATTTAAGCCTCCTGTTTTATAATCTTCTATCAGAACCTATATTAAGAAGACACTGAATTTAAAGAATCAGCAGGTGGGCCGGGCGCGGTGGCTCACGCCTGTAATCCCAGCACTTTGGGAGGCCGAGGCGGGCGGATCACGAGGTCAGGAGATCGAGACCATCCTGGCTAACACGGTGAAACCCCGTCTCTACTAAAAATACAAAAAATTAGCCGGGCGTGGTAGTGGGCGCCTGTAGTCCCAGCTACTCGGGAGGCTGAGGCAGGAGAATGGCGTGAACCCGGGAGGTGGAGCTTGCAGTGAGCCGAGATCGCGCCACTGCACTCCAGCCTGGGCGACAAAGCAAGACTCCGTCTCAAAAAAAAAAAAAAAAAAAAAAAAAAAAGAATCAGCAGGTGATGTTGAAGAAGAAATATAACCTGAAGAATAAGAATAGATGTTTGAAACTGTTTCAGAAGTTAACCAGTCTTTTAGCGGCTTTGTAATGGGTAGGGGTTTTATTCCTCTTTGTGTGCTATGCAGGACATTGTTAACCAATATAGCTTATGTTTCTTGTCAGTTACACAAGGGTAGGTAATCAGGGTTAACAGTTCGGAAAACATTCTCTAGAGAAGAGACTAATGATTCTTGCTCACAAACAAGGCAGAATTTCCTTATGTTTCTTAATATTTGATCCTTGATAGTCTGTACAGTGGAAACCATTTCCCTCTGTGACATCCTTTTTTGCCAACCTATATGAATGTGTTTAGCGTCACTTCAGATATAGAGTTCAAGCTCAAGTATACACAGCACATGAAAGATCCTATAGTTCATGTTCTCTTAGGTTGAATTTTCTTTTCATAATTTTTTATGATTGAATTCTAAGGGTACGTTCCTTGGTAAATTGTGTTAATTATGTCCACTTTATAATGAATTTAACAATTTTACAAAGCAGATCATTGTTTATTATATTCTGAAAACCATTATATTAATATTTTATTTCTTTTTTTGCAGAGAAACTATTGTCTTTTTTGATTTCTGAGGATGAATGAAGTACTGTTAAATAAAATGTCACTAAATGAAACTTCAGATTCAGAAATGCGTGTGTGTGTATATGCCCTTTCAGTTTTTTATCATTAACTAAATTTCTGTAAATTTAGAAAACATCATATCAAATAGCTATGAAGAAATTTGTCATATAGAGACATGAATTTGGTGCTAGCATTTGGACACATAAAATGCTTTAAAAACCGACTTTAAACATATATGGCTATGTTGTTATATTTTGAATTTATTGTTGATTTGATCAAGTATATTTGATACATTGGTATTATCTCCAAGTCATTAGAAAGAACTTCCTGACTTCTAGAATGATAGATAGAATGGAGATACAAGAAAGTGTCAGTTATATATAAAGTCTTCCCCTTAAAGCAGTGGACTGGGTTGAATAATGATTTCAGTTTATTTCATTTTTTACATTAACATTACCTATGTTCTGTGTACTGGGGGTATGGGAATAAACAAAACAATCTCTTTGCCCTTCTGAAAGTCACACTCTAGTGGAGACAACATATAAAAAGCCAGGAAGAGTTGCAAGTGCAATGAAGACCTACTAGTTTAATTGTGTGATCTCCAGCACACTGTTTTCTCATCAGTAAAATAGGGCAATAATTGTACCAACAGTATGAGCTAAGTTTCCTATGTATCCTCTTGAAAACTTGGTTCCTTCCTTTTCATGGAAGACCCCAATATAATCTCCCCTTATCCATGCTCTTTTGAGAATGGCATTAGGGTCATGTGGTTTCTGTCTTTCTGCTCGGAGGTGGCAGTGATTGCCAGGGCTGTAGATGCTCAGGGCAAATGAATCTCCTAATCAGTGCTTTTCAGGGTCATTCAGAGGTGCTGGCTCCTGCAGTTTATCTCTTTTGAGGTAAATTCCATACTCATTTACTTCATTGTAACTGAAAAATAAACTTTGATTTGCCATCAGAAGACAAAAAAGAACAAAAGATTTTAAAATTCTGGAAATTGCACAATTTACTCTTTCCATTTAATTTGTTATTCCCCCTTACCCACAGTCAGAACCACAATTCCTGGTTTCCACTGATGGGCTTGAGTATACTTTATGTAATACAACTGATGGAAAGCCCAACCATTGTGGTTCCAGATGTGCTAATTTAGATAGTATTAAAAGGATCATTTTGGCTGGTATGTGAAATGTAATGAAAACATTTGCTTTTTGTATGATGATCATACTATAAAACCTCTTGAAAAACTCATAAGAAAGTTTCAAAGTATGGGCAGAGTACAGAAATCCCATGAGTACTGATTGTACTCATCTAGGAGGAGCCATAAGTAAATAAGTTTCTCTTATGAAAAAAAAAGTAACAACCAGCAAATGATATCTACCTTAAGGAAACATGTCTATTTCTCTTCATATAAAAATATTACTATAGGAGAGTTTCTATGTTAGTTCAGGCTGGATGCCATGTTAATTAATGAACATAAAATTGATTCTTCTTTCATATACTGATTTTCATAAAGCAATATTTCAGGCCATCAACGATTCAGTCACTAGATTTATGATGGAGAAAAATCAGAGCCTCTATTGTGATCACAGTAAAGAATACTATTTTTGGAGGCAGGAAGGTATACATACCTTTCGGATTGCCTTTAAAAAAATAAAAAAACTGCTTTCTTTATGAAGTCTTTATAAATTTATTTCCATCATTGATTGTGTACTGAAGATTTAAGCCAGTCTCTGAAAAAACAAATAAATTGTGATTTTATACAACTTATTTACTAAAAGATATTTGAAAGCATTTTTTTGATATGAAAGAATTTTAAACCTTATTTTGCCACAGTTGATCTTTTATCATTTAGTGAACATTATAACATGTTTTAACAAGTTTCTCAAAAATAGTAAAATAGGCCAGGCACTGTGGCTCATGCCTGTAATACCTGCACTTTGAGAGGCCGAGATGGGTGAATCACCTGAGGTCAAGAGTTCAAGACCAGCCTGGTCAACATAATGAAACCACATCTCTACTAAAAATACAAAAAGTTAGCTGGGTGTGGCGGCACATGCCTGTAATTCCAGCTACTTGGGAGACTGAGGCAGGAGAACAGCTTGAACCCACAAGGTTGAGGTTGCAGTGAGCCGAGATCCCACCACTGCACTCCAGCCTGAGCAACAGAGTAAGACTCTGTCTCAAAAAAAAAAAAAGTAAAATAAACTGTAGAAACAATTAAATACTTTAAAAATAACTAGAAATATCTAAGCAAAAATATTTTTAAATTTAGAATAATGATGAAGATATTTAGCAATTATATAAAATATTCAAATAGCAGATACTGCCAAGTAGATAATTATCAACATCTACGAAAATACACAAAGTATAAACTTTCCCATTTCTTCTCACCCCATTGAAAGCTACCTCTTTCTTTCTTTCTTTCTTTCTTTCTTTCTTTCTTTCTTTCTTTCTTTCTTCTTTCTTTCTTTTCTTTTTTCTTTCTTTCTTTTCTTTCTCTTCCCTTTTATTTCTTTTTCTTTCTTTCTTCTTTCTCTCTCTCTCCTTTCTCCTCCCTCCCTTCCTTCCTTCCCTCCTTCCTTTCTTCCTTCTTTCCTCCCTCCCTCCCTGCCTTTCTTTCTTTCTTTCTCTTTCTTTCTTTCTTTCTTCCTTTCTTTCTTTCTCTTTCTTTCTTTCTCTTTCTTTCTTTCTTCTTTCTTTCTTTCTTTCTCTTTCCTCTTTCTTTCCTTCTTTCCCCTTCCCTTCCCTTCCTTCCTTCCTTTCTTTCTTTCTTCTTTTTTTCTTTCTCTTTCAAATAATAGATGCTACTGCTAGAAGATCCTTTAGAGCTTTAGAGATAATCAAAACATGGCTGGGTGCAGTAACTGACAGCTATAATCCTAGCACTTTGAGAGGCTGAGACTGGAGGATCACTTGAGCCCAGGAGTTTGAGACTGCAGTAAGCTATGATCGTGCCACTGCACTCCAGCCTGGGTGACAGAGCAAGACCCTAAATCTAAAAAATAATAAAAATCAAAATCTTTAATTTTATTAGTATATAAATAGAGACATACCAGGTCTGTCTTGATAAAAGTAACATCACTAGTTAGAGAAATACTAGTACCAGAACCAAGATTTCAACTGGTCCGGTTATGTTGCTGCTGCTGTTCCTTTTAATAATTTTCCCCTGGCTCTCCTAGAACTTTTTCTATTAAATTCTGTTCTACTTGGACATGACCTCATTTCATTTTCTCTGTATCATTAATTGTGCTCAGAATTATTCATCAGTATTATATTAGGTAAACATCTACTAATGCAAAGGGGGACAACACTCAGGAATCTTTACATTGGAAACAGATTGTACATATCCACTCTCTCCAGCCTTTCAAGATTTTAGCAATCAGTGGATTTAGGATGAGCTCAGTCCAGTAGGAAGAAGAGATTTCAACAGGCCTATGTCTAAATCAAATGATAGTCACTCAAGGAAGCCAACTTTTCTGATTTTAGAAGCATGTGCTCCTTAACTTCAAGAAGAACACTGTGTTCTCTGTGCCCTTTTCGCTTTCCCTTGTGAATAGCCTTCATTTGGCCGATCAAACGGGGAGCAGGTCAACACAGGTAGTCAGTTTAGCTCCTGACTTTCTTCTCTACATTTGTCAATGATTTAGGGCAAGTAGAAGCTCAGGATGTTGACTTTTTCTATCATTACAGCTGCCAAGCAACTATGTAGTGTATCAGAAAGCTCTGATACTGCATGCGAGAGAGTCCTTCCCAAAGGTTGATTCAGGAATTTTCCCCTATTAAATTAACTTATGAAATGCTTTTCTAATAAGACTTACCGTAGTAATTTTATGGATTAGAATGTTAACACATTGGATTATCTTAAGTCTTAAAAAATGGAGAGAAGTTGTAGATCTTAATAGATTGGTTTAATCTAAGCATGCAAAAATATTTAATTTGATTCACTACAAGGTAATTAAAAGGTTCTGCATCATATATTGCTTGAGATTATTTTAGCATTGCTATTGTTCAGTTTGGAAAAAGGCAGCCTTGGAGTTACTTGGTCTCTCATTTTATCCAAATTTTAACTGCTTTTATATGGTTTTAAAAATAATGTGTGAAAACATTGTATTAGACTCACACCAAGGATATAAACATCACAGAGTCATACTCTCCTAAAATAATGCATTTAAAAAAACAGTATTTATCATAGCATTCTCTTCTAAGCTGACAGTAATCTATTTTAAATAGGATTTCTTTCTGAGAAAAGAAATTATGTTTAAAAACAGCACAACTCCATGCATTATACCATACATTATAAACTCCAAATGTATTATAAATTTCAAATATTAAAAAAGAAAACCATAAAAGTATCAGTAGAAAGCATGAAAGAATGTCTTTATAACCTTGGTGTAGCGACCTTTATGCCGATTATTCAAATTCCAAAAGTTAAAAAAAGAATACATTTCATCAAGTGAAATTTAAAATTTCTGTATGAAAAAATTATAAACAAAACCAAAAGACAACTGACAGACTGGGAAAATTTTTCAACTCATATAACTGATGTAGAGCTAACATCTCTAAATTAAAAAGCTTCTAGAAATTAATAAGAAAAGAATAAAACTTAATAGAAAAATAGCTAAAACTGCTGGGCGCGGTGGCTCACGCCTGTAATCCCAGCACTTTGGGAGGCGGAGGCAGGCGGATCACCTGAGGTCAGGAGTTTGAGACCAGCCTGGCCGATGTTTAGTGAAACCTCGTCTCTACTAAAAAGTACAAAAATTAGCTGGATGTGGTGGCGCAAGACTGTTGTCCCTGCTACTTGTGAAGCTGAAGCAAGAGAATCGCTTGAACCCGGGAGGCGGAGGTTACAGTGCGCCGAGATCGCGCCACTGCACTTCAGCCTGGGCGACAGAGCGAGACTCCATTTCTTGAAAAGAAAAAAAAAAGAAAGAAAGAAAGAAAGAAAGAAAGAAAGAAAGAAAGAAAGAAAGAAAAGAAAAATAGCTAATACGAACACATGGTTCAGAAAAAAGAAAATATAGTGGCTCTAAAAATAAGAAAAGATGCTACACCATATTCAAACTATGCAGTAGTTTCATAATACACCCTCAGAGAGGCTGTGAGAAGCATCTTTCCCCTACCTTACTATCAGCAGACTACATGGATACAATTTCTGTGGATGACAATTTGGCAATATCTATTAAAACTACAAATGGAAGTATCCTTTCACTCACCATTTCTCTTCCGGAAATGTATCCTTCAAACCTACTTGCACATTTGAGAAATATATGTACAAGGATACTCATAGGTAAATTACAAGAACAAAAAAAAAAAATTGAAGAAACTAAAAAAAGTTTAAAAATACATAATGTAGCCAAAGAGAGGATACTATACAAATCTAATGTAATCTACTTAAATTGATATAGTCAATCAAAAGAATACTATGCATATCTAAAAATAGTGAGGAAACACTTTATGCATTGATATAGATCCCTAAGATATCCTACTCAGAAAAAAAAGTAAGGTACAGCTACTGTACTATGTATAGTATATGTGATATTTCATGTAACTATGTGGCAAGGGGGATAAAAATAAATGGTCATATTTGCTTGTATATTCTTAAGGAAATGTAGAAGACTATATAACAATCTAATAACATTGGTTGTTTGCTGGGAAGAGTTAGAAATTGGGTGGATTGGGACAAGGTGAGAAGAAGATTTTCACTCTTCTACAATTTGTTTTCATTGTTGAACTTTGTGAATGTATTACCTATTGAAAATTTTTTAAATGACTTAATCTTTTTTATCTTACATTATTTTGACATCGCAAATAGTTAAAGATTGTAATACAGATGTGTGTATATATTCTGATATATTCTGATATATAGATATATGGTATTCCATCCATATATATATATATATATAAACTGCTCAACCTAAGATACAGACTACTATACATAGTTTTAAATCCTCTTGCATGTCTCTGATTTCCCCTTGGGGCCTTCTGATTTCCACTTAAAGCTAACTATCCCAAATTACGTTGATTATTATTTTTATTTTTTGTATAGCTTACCACTTACGTGTATATCTCTAAAAAATACCTTTGCATGCTTGAACTTTACATAAATGTCTTACTATATGCATTTTTCCACAACTTCCTATATTCACTCAATAGTATGTTTTTCAGTTTCATTCATGATGTTGCACTGAAGATTATACATTTTCACTCCCGTAAATTTGATTATCCAAAAGAGTTCATGTAAGATTGGAATGATCACTTCTTTGAATGTTTGACAGAACTCAGTTAAATTACCTGGGATTGGTGTCTTCCTCATGGAAATATTTGAATTATCAATCTCATACCCTCAATGATTTTAGGACTAGTATTATTTTCGGTTTCTTGTTGAGTTCATTTTGTTATTGCATTTAATTTTCTAAGAATTTGACTATATTCACTGAATTTAAAAAAATTATTGCTTGCATTTTATAATATTCTCTACCTTTGAAAATATAAATGCTGCATTTGTCTTTATTGCTCCTTTCTATTCTTCATATTATTAATTTTTAAATTAATATTTTAATTAATTGAAGCCTTCTCTATATAACTTAGCTGAAATTCTTGTACCTTTGCTTCCTATTCACTAATTCCACTATAATGTTTATTGTTTGCTTCTTTCTTGTGTAAAATTTTGTGAATCTTGTTTTTTTTAATAATTTCCTAATTTGGTTCTAAACTATTAAATTTAAGTCTTTCCTATTTTCTAATAAAAATTTTTTGAAAGTGATGGATTTTCCCTTGGGAAATGATTTTTTTTTCAAAATATTTTACATTTTTGCCTCTCATATTTAATTCTAGACCTATGTGGAATTGATATTTGTATGCAGTGAATGGTACAGATCAAATACTGCTTTTCCCCCTACTGACCAGGAGATAGTGTAGCCTGGTGTAATTACTTATTGTTCTGTGTTTCAAATGACCCAGACCTGTTTTACTCTGTACCCTCAGTAACTATTCAAACCAAAACTTTAGATGAAACAAAGTCAGCAGAAGATCCAGCTCTGTGGATGTCATTAGTCTCTGATATCCTTCCTTGGATTCTTAAACCTCTCTTGTATTTATAAAGTGAAGATTTCCCTTATTTTCTTGCCAGTTTAGCTTTATTTAAATAGTGTGGGGTTTTTGTTGTTGTTGTTTGTATGATAGCATTTCTACTTGTGTTGTTGAAGGAGAAGTTGATAGTGTATTACATATTAGTACGAGAAATCTATTAAATTGATTGTCATTATAAGAACTTGGAACTCCCACAGAATAAAGCCTTTGGGATAATGAACCTAACGTAGTTTTAAAGAAATTTACATTAATGTTGCTAATCCCTTTATGTGTTTTTTTAATCATCAACACTTTTGACATATGTCTCAGTACAATGTGTTCCAATATTGTTCATTCAAGAAAAGAAAATTATGGGAGTAGGACGCGAAATAGCCACTGATTTAAAAACATATATTCTAGACATTGTAGGTGCACATTAAGTAAGGTATTCCATATTGGTTGTAATTGATGGTAAGTTTCCTTGGAATCACAATTGCTTCATTTATTTTTCTCTTACAGACAATTTATGTATTGGCATAGGCAAAAAGTTTTGTCATCTGGTGCCTGTGTACTCTTCTATAATATTAGGCAGCACTTTCTGAGGGCATGGATACACAAAAAATATTCAACAAAGAGTCTGTCATTTCTTCTGCATTTCTTCTTTTTAAACAATCACATATGAGAAACGAATTCATTTTGGGATTATAGGAGGCAATGTTAAGATAACCAAAATAATTGGGTAGGCTTCTTTCTACTTCTAATTTTTCAGAACCTTCAGGTTGTCTCTAAAGCAGTTTATTAACAAAATTATTTTATACCTTATAGAATGAGTGGTCCAGAATTACACAATTTTCTTACAAAATTTTTGCCTTATAAGATTTATGATGGTCTCTTACAAGATTTATTATTTGTGGACCAACATGAAACCTATCAAACATTGCTCAGAACCTAGGATGACTTTTAGATTCCTAAATAGTTTTCTACAATTGTCTGGATAAAAAGGTTCGCAGTGGGTATTAACAATATGAATAGACTAGAACAACTGATACTTATCAACAAATCAGGGACAAACTAAGATAACCATGAGAGTAAGCCCTGATACCCTAGAATGGTGGCTAGGTGGTCGCTCAGATCAGACTCTTGAGTTTAAGTCCTTTGTATTAGCTTACAAGGGCAGTCATAACAAAATCCCAAGGACCAGGTGACTTAGACAACACAAATGTATGCCCTTACAGTTCTGGACTCTGGAACCCAAGATCGAGGTGGTTTATTCTGAGGGTTGTCTCCTTGATTGCGGCTGACGCCTTCTCAATGCCTTCACATGGTTCTCCCTAGTGTTTTCTGTATGTTCAAATCTTCTCTTGTAAGGATACTGGTCAGTTTGCATTAGGGCCCATCCTAATTGTTTTATTTTAGCTTAAATACCACTTAAAGGCCGTATCTCCATGTCTTAGTTCATTTTCACAGGCTGCTGATAAAGGCATACCCAAAATTGGGAACAAAAAAATGTTTAATTGGACTTTTAGTTCCACATGGCTGGGAAGGCCTCAGAATCATGATAGAAAATGAAAGACACTTCCTTCATGGTGGCAGCAAGAGAAAAATGAGGAAGATGCGGAAGTGGAAACTCCTGATAAACCCATCAGGTCTCATGGGACTTATTGACTATCATGAGAATAGCGTGTAAAGGCCAGCCCCCATGATTCAATTACCTCCCCCCTGGGTCCTTCCCACAGACATGTGGGAATTCTGGAAAATACAATTCAAGTTGATATTTGGGTGGGGACACAGCCAAACCATATTATTCTGCCCTGGCTCCACCAAATCTCATGTTTTCACATTTCAAAACCAATCACGCCTTCACAACAGTCCCCCAAAGTCTGAACTCATTTCAGCATTAACCCAAAAGTCCACAGTCCAAAGTCTCATTTGGGACAAGGCAAGTTTCTTCTGCCTATGAGTCTGTAAAATCAAAAGAAAACTAGTTAATTCCTAGATACAATGGGGGTACAGGTATTGGGTAAATACAGAAGTTCCAAATGGGAAAAAATGGCCAAAACGAAGGGGTTACAGGGCCCATGCAAGTGCAAAATCCAGCAGGGAAGTCAAATTTTAAAACTCCAAAATGATCTCCTTTGACTCTAGGTCTCACATCCAGGTCACGCTGATGCAAAAGATGGGTTCCCATGGTCTTGGGAAGCTCTGTCCCTGTGGCTTTGCAGGGTATAGCCTCAATCCTGGCTGCTTTCATGGGCTGCTGTTGAGTGTCTGTGGCTTTTCCAGGCAAGCAGTGCAAGCTGCCAGTGGATCTACCATTATGGGATCTGGAAGACTGTGGCCCTCTTCTCACAGCTCCAGTAGGCAGTTCCCCAGTAGGGATTCTTTGTGGGGGCTTTGACCCCCCATTTCCTTTCTGCACTGCCCTAGCAGAGGTTCTCCATGAGGGCTCTGCCCCTGCAGCAAACTTTTGCCTAGGCATCAAGGCATTTCCATGCATCTTCTGAAATCTAGGTGGAGGTTCTCAAATCTCAATTCTTGCCTTCTGTGCACCCACAGGCTCAACACCATGTGGAAACTGCCAAAGCTTAGGGCTTCCACCCTCTGAAGCTACACCTGAGCTATATGTTGGCCCCTTTCAGCCATGGCTGGAGCATCTGGGACACAGGACACCAAATCCCTAGTTTGCACACAGCATGGGGACCCTGGGTCCGTCCCATGAAACCACTTTTTCCTCCTGGCCTCTGGGCCTGTGATGGGAGGGGCTGCCGTGAAGGTCTCTAACATGGCCTGGAGACATTTTCCCATGGTCTTGGAGATTAACATTAGGCTCCTTGCTACTTACGAAATTTCTGCAGCCAGCTTGAATTTCTTCTCAAAAAATGGGTTTTTCTTTTTCTACTGCATCATAAGGCTGCAAATTTTGTGAACTTTTATGCTGTTTCCCTTTTAAAACCGAATGCTTTTAACAGCACCCAGGAAACCTTTTGAATGCTTCACTGCTTAGAAATTCCTTCCGCCAGATCCCCTAAATCATCTCTCTCAAGTTCAAAGTTCCACAAATCTCTAGGGCAGGGGCAAAGTGCTGCCAGTCTCTTTGCTAAAACATAACAAGCATCACCTTTGCTCCAGTTCCCAACAAGTTCCTCATCTCTGTCTGGGACCACCTCAGTCTGGACCTTATTGTTCGTATCACTAACAGCATTTTTGTCAAAGCCATTCAACAAGTCTCTAGGAGGTTCCAAACTTTCCCATATTTTCCTGTCTTCTTCTGAGCCCTCCAAACTGTTCCAACCTCTGCCTGTTACCCAGTTCCAAAGTTGCTTCCACATTTTCGGGTATCTTTTCAGCAGCGCCCCACTCTACTGGTACCAATTTACTGTATTAGTTCATTTTCATGCTTCTGATAAAGACATACCCAAAGCTGGAAATAAAAAGAGGTTTAACTGGACTTACAGTGCCATATGGCTAGGCGGACCTCAAAATCATGGCAGTAGGCAAAAGGCACTTCTTACACGGCAGCAGCAAGAGAAAAATAAGGAAGAAGCAAAAGCGAAAACCCCTGATAACCCATCAGATCTCACGAGACTTATACGCTATCATGAGAATAGCACGGGAAAGACTGGCCCCCATCATTCAATTACATCCCCCAGGTCCCTCCCACAACATGTGGCAATTCTGGGAGATACAATTGAAGTTGAAATTTGGGTGGGGACACAGCCAGATCATATCACTCCAAATATATTCACAGTCTGAAGTCCTGTGGGTTAGGGCTTCAACATATGATTTTAAGGGAACACAGTTCAGCCCATAACATCCGTCCTTGTCATTTAGTAGCTGGAGAGACATCAGGCCATTTTTTTTTCCTCCTTTGTATTTCTTAGGATTGTTGTGACTATTAAAGGAAAAGGCACATGCTGAGCACTTAGCTTAATGCCAGGTAAAAGCAAATGTTGGTGATTGGTTTTAATTATGATGTAATAGAAACTTTACATTTTTACATTTAGGTGAGAAATTATAATATACAAAGAAATAAGATAATAGTGTGAAGTGTGGTGTTAATGTAAAGGAGGGCATCGAAAACTGGAGGTCATAAACCTAGTGCCTCTTTTGCTCCAAATTAGTCTTTTATATTTATAAATGTAGTAGGTTTTTCCCAGGTCCTCAAACCCCATTTGAAGACAGAAGAAACAAAAAGTGTTTCTGGCCTGTGTCTCTTGCCTTGTAGACCATCCATTTCTATCTTTTCTTACCACTGAGTAATTCTTGCCCCTACCCGCCATCAATGGGAGGTTGCAGCTTACAAAGGGCAAATGGGAAATGGAAAAATGTCAGCAGAGTCATGAAGTTGAACTAGAAGATGGGGAGACAAGACTTTTCAGTTTGAGATGAGTATTTTTCGGCAATATTGAAAAGTATGTCAAAGAAAAGTCTCAAATAATAACGAATGTTGAAATAATATTGGTCATTATGTTCACTAAGTGTTGTTAACAGTACAGACAAAGTAACAAATGATTATTGAATTATTAAGTCACTAAACACTGAATTATTTTACTTTATTATTGAATATATAACCTTCTACTTTTTAAACATTTTTAATAAACATGAAATAATGGAGACCATATTATGTGCCATGTACTTTTTAAATGAAAGTTCATTATTTTTATACTTTATTTTGATGAAAGTAAAGATTTTCTGAATATGAGTTCAGAGTAATAAATGATAGAAGCAGGATTTTTTAAAAAGTACTTGGTTATCTAATACCTAAGATATTTCCACTACAGCTTTCTGCTACCTACATGTACCTTGATATTACCAGAAAGTTAATTTAATCAGGATATTCTGCTTTTTAAAGAATTCTAATTCATAGAGATTTTGCAATATGTGTTATACTGTGCAGCATATCAAGCATGTTATATATAACATGTTTTGTGTAATCAACACAGATTAGTTGTTTAACTGCTAATGGAAATGATCTTAAGTCATTTTATAGTAATAAAAAATTTCTCTCTGTTGTGTTTATTTACAGCAATTTGGCTTTCACTATTGATATATTTGCAAAATGTGTCAATAAAAGCAAGATCTAAAATACATGGAAGATCTATCCCATAAAAACAGTTCTATCTACATATTTTGACAGATTTTTAGTGCAGTGTAATGACCAGTAATGTGAAAATTATGGTGTGTGAATGCCATTATTTCTATATCAAAGGCAAAGCTGAACGAAATATATGAATTGAAAATAAGAATGGACACTCCCAAAAAGGAGATTCATATTGGAAGCATATGTTAAATCTAAGCCTCTTGGAAATAATCACCAGGAAATGGCTTCTAGTGTTCTGTGAATATAGTACAAATGTGGCATGTGCATTACATGTGTTAGAATTTTTTAAAGTTTACTGTTTAAGCAAAATCACTTTATAGGCTGGGCATGGTGGCTCATACCTGTAATCGCAGAACTTTGGGAGGCTGAGGTAGGCGGATCACTTGATGTCAGGAGTATGAGACCAGCCTGGTCAACATGGTGAAACCCTATCTCTACTAAAAATACAAGAATTAGCTGGGCGTGGTGGTGAACACCTGTAATTCCAGCTACTCAGGAGGCTGAGGCAGGAGAATACCGTGAACCCTGGAGGCGGAGGTTGCAGTGAGCCGAAATCGTGCCACTGCACTCCAGCCTGGATGACAAAGCGAGACTCCATCTAAAAAAAGTTTTAAAAATCACTGTAAAAAAAGAAGAAAAGTGTGAGAAAACTATCTCTAACATTTTGTTATTTACAAACAAGTGAGTTTTATTAAGGTATACATGATCTCCATTGCATGGGGCATGGCTCCCCTTCCTCCAGACAGGCTTGGCAAGTGAAATGGACAAAACACATGGCATGAGGATCATTAAAATGCTCATCTTCATCCTTATCTCTGTTAATTAAAAAAAAATCTCTTATGCTGGCTCTGTTTGTCTGATCTTATCATATTACTTATTCTTCCAGATGACATAGTGAAAGAGACATTGAATAGATTTCTTGGAACTCTAACAACTAAAGCCTACCGTTACTTGGTTCATTAGATTAACCATATGCCTCCTACCAGTTTCCCATAATAAATAGTAACAGACGTTTTGAAAAAATTAAAGAAGTATAAAGAGAGAGATGAGAAATATATAAAATAAAATTCTAGTCGGTTAAAAAAATTTCTGGATGAAGCCCTCTGGAATGAGAAACAAAAAATTGCATAACGTGAATCATTTGATTCTTTCTATAGCTAGATAGGTGATATAAAGGATCTTTATAGGACACAGAATGTTCTTTATGGAACAGGGAAACATTGACATATTTTGAAAAAAAAATTAAATTGGCCCAGCTCTCACTCCCAAGTGGTGGGGGTGGAGAACATTGCTTGATAACACAATATCTCATTTGGGTATTTTTGCAATTTACATGACAAAAGTAATTTGGCTGCCAGTCACAGTCGATGGAAATTCTGAAAACTAATAATTCATAGTGCAGTGCTGTTTATGGGACATTATTCCTAATTTTAAACTCTTTAATTTACCTCCCACGTGATTTCCAATTAGAAAGAAAATGCATAAAAGTACTGAAAAGAAAACAGAAACCATAGGATAGAGAGTTTTTGCTAATTGTTTTTATAACATAAATCCTGCTTTTCCCAATTGTAGTAAATCAGTGAGTCACTTGATATATAATATTTATACATAGAAAAACAGGATATTCATTTATAGCAACATGTACAAGCAACACAACTAGAATGGGTATGATACTTAAATTTTTTAAAATGAATACCTGAGCAAACAAGAAAATAAAGGAAATATTCAACATAAAATGAAAGTACTGAAGCACTTGCATTAAACTGGGTGGTGGGAATGTGGAATGGAGAGGTGGGAAGTTGGTGGAGAACTTTGCTATTTTTGGGTGTAAGAAAAGGGTGACAAATCAGAACTGAGATCCTACACTAAGGTAGGTCCCACAAAGGGGTGTACTCTAAGTAAAAGGTTAGAATAGAAAGAGCCCACTCACCCCCAAAGGTAAACCCACCCTCATATGGAGCCTGGTAAGCCTCAGTCTGGCTTCTTGTGTCAAATATAAGTCTCCTTTGAGAATTCATAACCATCCACCTCCTTCTTGCTTGTGTGGACTACAGGTTCCAATTTATACTACATGAGTGGTCCAGAAAACCATAATCAGAAATCCTATTTAAAAAGTAGTCCCAACTGGCAGCACCCCTGGAAGGCCTGTCAAAAACAAAAGCACCATTCTGGAGACATGGCCAACCCATGTTCTCAGGATTTCCACAGAGATAAGCTTCCTGAAGAGAAGTTCACCATCCAGTTTTAAAATCTAGGAGAAATAAATTTACCATGAACAAGAATCATCAGATATGAGAAACTGTAAAAAGCATATCATCTCCCTGAAAGTTTTAGATATTAAACTATCAAAGATTATAAAAATGGTAAGTGTGGCTACTGACTTATTTATTCAACTTTCTTAACAGATTCACACACTTGTTTTTGCATTCAATAAATTGAGGACTTGAATATAAGAAAAAAACAAAAATTTTAGAAGAAAGCACAGAATACCTAATGCTAGAATAGGAAAGAATTTATTAAATCCTCCTTCCAAATAATTGTAAAGTGAGAGATAAGTTTGATTATATTAAAATTAAAATTCCCTGTACAGAAAAAGATACCACAAATAAGTGATAAGCTAGAGACTAGCGAAGGCTTTTTGGGAAGAACATATCCAACAAAGATTTGAATCTGGAATATATAAATAACTTCTGAAAATAAAAACGAAGAGGTAGATAATGCAGTAGAAAAGTGAACAAAGATCAGCCAGGTGCAGTGGCTCATGCCTGTAATCCCAGCACTTTGGGAGGCCGAGGCGGGTGGATCACAAGGTCAGAAGATTGAGACCATCCTAGCTAACACGGTGAAACCCCGTCTCTACTAAAAATAAAAAAATTAGCCGGGCGTGGTGGCGAGCGCCTGTAGTCCCAGCTACTCGGGAGGCTGAGGCAGGAGAATGATGTGAACCTGGGAGGCAAAGCTTGCAGTGAGCCGAGATCGTGCCACTGCACTCCAGCCTGGGCGACAGAGTGAGACTCTGTCTCAAAAAAAAAAAAAAAAAGTGATTGAGAGAAAAATAAGAAATCTGAATTGCCAAAAAAAAAAAATACAAGATGCTCACTAGATATTGGAGAAATATGAGTTAAAGTAACATCATGATACTATAGCACACCCAAAGATTAGGAAATTTCAAAATATTTTATAACACCGAGTTTTGCTGAGGTTTCTGGAGAGAGTATAATTAGTGTCACCTTTTTGGAGAGCAATTTGGCAATATCTAATAAAATTGGAAATATGGAATCCTTTCACTCTCAGGGGTACATTCTAGAGAATTTTAACATGCACACAATGAGATTAGGTACAATTCTCCTTGTATGATTCGTAGTAGCTAACAAATTAAAAACAATCTCAACATTCATCAAGGGAAGAACAAATAGTTACACTGTGATATATTTCACCCTGGAATGCTATACAACAATTAAAAGAACTGGTGCTACAAGTACAAAAAATGTTGATACCTATATTATTATGCAACTTATGTAAAATTTAATAATAAGAAAAAGAGCATTCTATTCATATAAAGCAAAGCTATAACAACCTAACAAAGTCAAAACATCGATTACCTGCGGGGAAGGAAAAAAGGAAGTACGATCAAGCAGGAATTTAAAGTAGCTTTAAATATATGTTTTTTAAAAAAGAAATACATATTTTAAAAATATGTATTTTTAAAAAGAATTATCTTAATTTCTTTTAAGTTTTGATCAAGAAGCATGGTGGGGTATGTGAGTCTTTATTTTATTATTCTTTAAAATTTCTTGTATGTTTGAAATATTTCACTATAAAAAGGAATGTCATGATTTTGGCTTACTCCACCACTATATAAATATTGTCCTGACAATTAAATAATTTTGATGAAGTGCCATTCTGTTAACCTGCCCAAAAGGCTCACATGTGCCCATGTTTTCCAGGCCCTGTAAAATGTGGTTAAATTAGGTCCAGGTGCCATTTAAGGTGAACATTGTTCTCTGTGCAAGCTGCTTATAGGGTAGTGTTTAGCTATCTCAGTTCCATTAAAGAGAGTCAGAGAGATTGATCCTCATTAAATGACTAGTCTGCAAGACTTTTTATGGACTGAATTGTGTTCCATAACCCCCAATACGACTGTGGTTGGAAATAGGGCCTCTAAAAACATAATTAAGGTTAAATGAGGTCATAAGGTTGGGGCCCTGATCTGATATGACTGCTGTCCTTATAAGATCTTCTTATAAGGGACATGAGAGGTGTGCATATGCAGAGGAAAAAGTCACAGCAGGAAAGAGACTGTCACAAGAGAGAGAGCTCAGGAGCAACCAAACCTCCCAACACCTTGATCTTAGACTTCCAGGCCTTAGAGCTGTGAAAAAAATGCATTTTTGTTGTTAAAGTCAATGAGGTTGTGGTATTTTGTGGGATGGAATTTTGTGACATGAAATTTTATGATTTGGAAGCCCTAGCAAATAAATACAGCTATTACAGCATGAAAAGATATGAGATTGAAAGCCCAGAAATAGATGAAAGACCAGAAGTAGACAGGTTAATTAGCCTATGAAACTGAAGATATTAAAGGAATACCAAATGGCCTTTTCAGCAAAGTTGCTGGCAGTATCAGATTTCCTAATATAAACATTTCCTAGCAGCATCAGGTGGCCCATGGCCTTATTCTAACATCAGGTGATTGTCAGCATGGCTGAATACCCAAGTATAAGTCATGTCTGCAAATAGAAATAGATTTTTTTTTAGCTATTGTTACAAATAGCTTTCTTTGTTTTGAGTTGTATACTTTGTTTATATTACTTCTCACACAATACCCTATAAATTCTGGCATATTAGTAATTACTCCAAGGTTTAGTGCCAAGCTGCCTAATTTAAGTCCATTTCTGTTGTTAATAATTAGAAACTGTAGGAAAAAACAAACGAACAAATAAACAGAAACAAACAAACAGCACAACCAGGTCTTAAATGGGCTTTGGTTTCCATTTTAATGATATGTTAGTCTTTGAGTGTGTGTTTTTTTTTTTTTTTTTTTTTTTTTTTTTTTTTTTTAGATAGACTTTCACCCTGTCACCCAGGCTGGAGTGCAGTGGCGCGATCTCAGCTCACTGCAAGTTCCGCCTCCCGGTTTCACACCATTCTCCTACCTCAGCCTCCCCAGTAGCTGGGACTACAGGCGCCCGCCACCATGCCTGGCTTATTTTTTTGTGTTTTTAATAGAGACAGGGTTTCACCGTGTTAGCCAGGATGGTCTCGATCTCCTGACTTGTGATCCGTCCACCTCGGCCTCCCAAAGTGCTGGGATTACTGGCTGAGCCACCGTGCCCGGCCTAGTTTTTGAGTTTTAAAAAATAATGTTAATGTTACCCATTACTGCTTCTTCTCAGACATGAGAAAATTTTTTCTTTATTCCTTTTGGATAAATGGATTGTTTCAAACAGAAAGAGAAGATTTGAGATAAAGGGGCCTGCTGAAGGCAGTTAAGGGAATGACTAAATAAGAAGATTGAATGAAGATAGTGACAGCTAAAAGAAAATTGGATTACTATGGAAATAAGACATTTAACATAACACTCATAATGATATCTACGAGTTTTTGAGCCCTTATATTACACCTGGGTCTATGCTCTGCCTTTTATGTATTTTATTCAATTTAATCTTTAAAACCACCCTATAGAGTAGATACTAAGATTAGCCAAAATTCTCAGATGAGAAAACCGCCGTTTAGTGACATCGATTAATCTGCTCAAGGACAGTGTCAGGATCTGAATCCAACTCTTTCTGATTCATAAACCTAGGACTTTGTCTTAGTCCATTTGGAATGCCATAACAAAATACAGCAGATGGGGTGTCTTATAAACAACAGCAATTTATTTCTCACAGTTCTGGAGGTTGAGAATTCCAAAATCAAGGCACCAGCATATTCAGTGACTGATGATGGCAAGCTTTCTCATAGACAGCTCCTCTCACTCTAACTTTACATGGCAATCCATAGAGGAGTCTCTCTAAGGCCTCTTCTATAAAGGCCCTAATCCCATTCACGAGTTCTCTGCCCATATGACTTAATAACCTCCCAAAGACCCCAGTTTCTAATACCATCATCTTAGGGGTGAGGATTTGAACATACAAATTTTGAGGACACATAAACATTCAGATCACAGCAGCATCTTTAACCACTGCAACATACTGCTCCACAAAAGACAGATATTTCTTTTAAGAAATTACAGAAGTCAACGTGAAGCATTATAATTGAAATCTCTTGTACATTATCAGGAGTCAGAAGACAGCAAAGCTGAAGACTGACTCTGCTTTGCCCTGCATAGTTTCAGGACACCTTGTACTTCAACTCATGTTTGCTGATGACTCAGTGTGGCTGACATCTCCATGACACACAAATTAGACCAGAGAAGCAAGGCTCTCCCTGAGCTGGAGCTGGCCCTCAAGGTAGTGTATACCAATCAGATATATCCTTGGAGGACTCCATAATCAGATTTGGGAGGTCTGGAAGGAGCCCAAACTTTCTATTCAGCAGGAGTGGGCTGAGATTCAGCTGTAAATAGAAGAGAAAGGCTGCCATAGCAGTGGAAAATAACTATGTAGCCTTGGCTTGTCCATTTCGCATAAATGCCGCAATGATTCATCTTTGAGTTGATAAACATGTTTTCCTAAGTGAAAGTCAGACAGACAGGATGTGATTCCCAGCTAGAAGGGCTTCATTACTAAAGTATTATAGAGAGAAGCTGCTGAGCCTATGCCTTTGCCATGCTGGAAATGGATTTTTGCTAGGGGCACAGTTTTTCATTTCAGTGAAATGCAGATAAGGGGAAATTCTGGCAGTTTATTGTAGTGAGTCTTTAGTCTTAATTTCCTTTTAGTTCTCATAGTGACACAGGTCCGGTGTCATATTCAGGGCTCACATTAAGAATAGGAGCAATGCTCACTGACTTCATTGACATAGTCACCAATGTATTCCCAAACCTGAGGGGGAAAAAAACACCACAGACTCAGGATTTGAAATATAGATGGCACTGTTAGACTCAGGATCTATGTTTAGAAAGAAATTAGGCACATAGCCACCAGATAGATGCAAGGAAAATACCACACCTCAGTTATTAAGGCATCAAGTTTTCTTACAGGCTCTTGTTTACAAGTACAACCCAAGTTCACCACCATCACCCCACACCACCCCATACTTTCAAAAATCACTTTATAATTCCCAGGGGAGAATTATAAATCAATGATGATTGATTGCTCTGTAGTATATGTAAACAAATAAAACCAATGGGCATGGGGAGCCCAATTCACTGCTTCTCTTGTGACAAGATTAATTTCAAGTCAATCCAGCACTGAACAAACATACATTGGGCATGTAATATTTGGTGGACTCCATCTGGTTGCTGGGATAGGAGTATGAATAAGAAGCAGCTTTTACTTTTGAGGGCCTTACAACCCAATAAGGGAGACAGAAGCACAAACACCTGTAAGTGTAATGTGGCATGAGAAATAGTAGAATTAGAAAGTACGATGAAAAGAATAATGAAAGAATAATTTTTTCCTGACCAAAAGTAGAGTTAGGAATGAAAATAGAATTACAGAAAGCTGGAGCTAGGAGCTTGATAAGGTCTAAATGTGTTTCCCCTCCAAATCTCAAGTTGATGTGTGATCCTAAATGTTGGTGGAGGGGCCTGCTGGGAGGTTTTGGATCACTGGGGCAGATGGCTCTTAAATGTCTTGGTGCCCTCTCCGTGGCAATAAGTTCACTTGAAAGCTGGTTGTTTAAAGACCCAGTACCTCCCCACTCTCTCTTGCGCCCTCTCTGACCATCTAACGCACTTCCTTCCCTTCCCTTCTGATTTGACCAAAAGCTTCCTAAAGCTTCACCAGAAGCTGAGCAGATTGCAGTGTACAGCCTGTGCAGCCTGCAGAACCGTGAGCCGAATAAACCTGTTTTCTTTATAAATTACTCAGTCTCAGGTATTCCTTTACAGCAACACAAAATGGACCAGAACAGAGATGGTATTGTGATAGATTTTAAAGCCTGAGAAAATCATTTTTCAGGTAGACTAGTGAAGTAATGCATTCTAAGCCTGGGGAAGAATATGGGCAAAATCATACCAGAGGGCCTGTTTGTGGTATATTTTAGGAATGGTGACACATTAGGCATGGCTGTAGAGTGAGGTTTTGTGAGGACAGTGTGGAGGCAAAACTAGAAAGGCACATTGCAAGTAGGTTGCGGGGTAAGTGGGGCAGGTTTTAAGTGGGAGTGGGGAGGTGGGGAGTAACATTGTTGCCTTTTTTGCTCTAGAAGGTGGAATACCAGCAGAGGCCTTTAAAAAAGAATCTGACAGGATCTGAGTTCAGATATAGATAAACCACCTCTATCCATTTATTTATCTTTTATTAAATTATTCTGCATTTTTCTTGTATGTAAAATCTGCTTTTCATAAGGCCATATTTTAATCAGAAGTGCATTTATCAGGCAGCGCCATCAAAGTAGAAGACAGAACATGGGAGAATGGAAAATCAGGAGAGTAATTTTATCTTCAGGAATGAAAATGAGCATTGAAAGGCCATTGTTCTGTCCTTTGCCTCTTGAGGCTGGCAAATCTAGACACAAGGAGTCAGAGTTGGTACTCTTTCTGGCCTTAATGATAGTAACATCAGGATTCTTTCAAAGCACAAAATGACACTCATAAGAAGGATCCTGCTTACCAGACAAGCCTCATTCTTCGGCTCTGCCATGTGGGAACCCCCAGCTTCCGTTTTTCAGCATGAGTTTCAGGAGACTGATTTCACCATAATTTCTTCTTTCTGTGCTTTTTCATATTCTGATAAATACTTAAAATAGTCTTTCATTTAACACCCTTTTTTACTGGATGATTCCTATTTGATTCCTATTTATTCTTTCAGCTCATATATAATCTGCTCCAGGAAGCCTTCCTTGAACATTATGAACTTGGGTTAGTTCTTCCCTTATGTGTCTCAATGTTATCTCACATGTATTTTCATTATACCAATTTTCCCATTGTATTAAAGTTGCTTAACTTTTTCTACATCAAATTGCAAGCTTTTGGTAGGCAGGCACTTTATCCTACCACAGTATTCTTAATGTCATATACTTAGAAGATCCTCCAAATGTTTGTTAAATCTAATGCAAGAGAATGAGAAAAAGAAATAAATTTAATTATTTAAAGTCAGATAAAGAACTCTTCTATAGCCAAGGACTGGATGGTTTTAGCAAGTAAATATAGGTAGATAATAAAGAAAGCCTTTTCTTTCTTTAACATGGCAGAAAAGTTAAATAGTTGAAGAGTGGGGCCAGCATATAATGGAGTAAAGACAATAAATTACCAATACGTGACAAAATGTATATGTGCTTGAAAAACAATGTCAGGTTTAGGGAGAAGGTCATTAGCCTCTCAATGGCCCATTTTCATTTCCAATGATGAAGAATCTTTCAAGTTTAGGTGTAAATGGTGCCTGTGGGAACCTAAGATAAACATCATCTCTATATCCTTGTTTGCCCCTTAAAACCTTAATAAGCAATAGTTACTCCATACAGAAAATACTGAAATTTTAATGTTTAACAGGCTTTTCAGGTGACACCTACCGGAAGAAGAAAAAGTTTATAGTTACTCTTCCAGAAACAGAAACTCATTGACTTGGAATTTAATTTAGAGATAGAAGCACAGTGCCTCAATTTTAGCTCTTACACCTATCTACACAGCATCCAGTTACCAAGTCATGTTGATTCTGCCTGCTAAATAGTTCTCAAATCCACTTACTTTTCTATGTCCTCTTCCTTAATCCTAGCTTTATGGACTATCTCAATAATCTTTTATTTGGTTTTTCATATTTGACACATTCTTTTGAAGTACAAGACTGAGTGTACCAATCCTAAAATTAAAATCCTTCCAAAGAAGTCTTCCTAATGTTTTGGGATTAGATATAAAATGTGGAGTGCAGATCCTCTATTCTGGGCCCCAGCAGCTCCTGTCTGTGTTCTCCTTCTTGCACACTTTTACTGCTACCCACCCAATCTCTGCCTTAGTGACTGTCACAAACTACTTCTCATTCTTAACATTTTCCTCATCTGTGTGCTTAGAAAATATCTATGGGTTTTCTATTGCCATCTAATAAATCACCACAAATTTAGCAGCTTAAAACCATAGTTTTCAAGAGTCAGGAGGAGTCTAGGCATAATTTAGTTGAGTGTTCTGCTTAGGGGCTCACGAGGTTGCAATTAAGATAAAAGCCTGGGATATGATCTCATCTAAGCTTTAGGTGCATTTCCAAGTTCAATGGTTGTATGCAGAATTCAGTTCCTTGTGACCATAGGATTGAGAACTTCAGCTCCTAGAAATCACCAACATTCCCTGCCACATGGGTCTCTCCACAGCATGGCAGTTTGCTTCTTCAAGGCCAGCAGGAGACTATTTCTGCTCCAAGTCTGAATTCTAGATCCTCCTTGAAAATGCTGACCTGACTAGTACAGGCTCACTCAGGAAAAACTCCCTTTTGAGTCATTTAAGTCAACTGATTAGGATTTTCATTACATCTGCAAAATCCCCTTACTTTTGCCTTATAACCTAACCTGATCAAGGGAATAACATTCGATCACATTCACAGGTCCTACTCAAACTCAAGAGAGGGGGCTTATAGGAGTATAACTCTTTGGAGGAGATCTTAGAATTTTGCTTAACTCCCTTGGATAAATAACCTCATTTTAGTTCATCTTTCCTCATTCTAACCCTTACTGAAACTGTAATCAAATCAGGTATCACAAGCTCAGATGCCTACAGTGACTGGCAGGTTTTGTTAATGAATAAAGTGACAGTAAAGAGTGGTAGTAAATGTGGTGATTTCAAAGGCTTCTGGCCATTAAAGTAACCCAGATCTCCTCAACTCTAATCAATCATTGCCTTGCAGAATTATGGCCTAGCAGCCTTTTCTAATTTTTTCAGATCAGCCAGGAATCCAGATGTTTGTGTGTGTGTGTGTGTGTTTGCGTGCTAGCGCATGTGTGTGTATGTACATGTGTTTGTCTATTATGCAGTGTGTGTCTGTTATGCAGTGTGTGTCTATTATGTGTGTGTATGTACGTGTGTGTGTCTATTATGCATATCTTGAAGCCCGATTCCCTGATGTGATAGTATTTGAAGATGTGGATTTGCGGAGTTAATTAGGTAATGAGGGTGCAGCCCTCATTAATATTTGTGCCTTTATAAAAGGGATCTCAGAGAGCTCACTCTCTTTCTGCTATATGAGGATACAAGGAGAAAACAACCATTTGCAAACCAGGAATAGTGCCCTTATTATACACCATATCTGCCAGCACCTTGATCTTGGATCTTCCAGCCTCCAGACTGCAAAAAATAAATTTCTGCTGCTTAAATATTCTGTTTTAGTAGTTCTAACTGACTGACACAGTGTCTGAGTATAAAATATTCTGATTTACAAATGTTCTAATTAATTCTAATAATAAAAACTCTCTCCAGGCCAATAGTATGCAGAATAAATAAATATATTTGCAGTCAGGATTTTTCCTCGTGCTATTACTTTGAAAATTTTAAGTGATTCCATCAAGATTATAAGTTATATGTATCTTTTTCAATACATTTTTATCCTTGTAGACTATAACTCCATGAGAACCTGGGTTGTATCTCTTATTCATTTATATATTTCAGCACTTAACACACTGAGGACACATAATGGATGATCAATACATATTTGTTGAATGGATTTATAAATGGAAACCTTGTGAATTCTCAGTAAGATAGGCCTGGGTTAAAATTATAACTTGCCAACTAGGCAGTTTGATCTTTGATGAATTGTTAACATTCTGAGCCTTACTTTCATTATATACAAAATGTGATTATATATAACTACTAGTTTTATTGTGAGGACTAACTGGAATAATGAATATAAATTACATAGGATAGCAGTTTCTCATTGTAAGATGATTTTTCTTTTTCAGAGATGGCTCACAGATATGAGTGAATGAGTGTACACTATGTTTTAGCACGAAATACTTCAACCATATACTTTCGTACAATTTCTACGTTTTAGAGTTACAGTGGTGGATGGTCTTATCAAATTCAAGTGTTATATAGGAAAATTATGTATGTATGTCACTATATATACATAGAAGATATATACATATAAATTACATTGTATATATACAATTTACATATCTCAAAGGTTGATAGTTTTTGTTAAGGTAATAGAGTTGGATCTTTGGCAAGGAGAGCAGGGAGCAGGGAAAGCTGTGGTGCTGAGGAGAATGAGGCAGTATGATATTGTATGCAGAGCCTCTTTTCTGCCTCCCACACAGAAAGCATGAAAAAAGAGCTACTCTCTAGTAACAATATTCCTTTGAAATATTTTCAAAGGAAATGAAACCACAATTTGTTCCTAACTGCTTTATTTCACAAACACTATCAGGAAGGGAAATTCCTATTGTACTTAGTGGATGCATTAAATTCTGGACATTAGTATTGTGCTTTTTCTAGGTATAGTTACAAGCATTTTCATAAGTAGACAATTATAGACAGCTTATAATTTATTATTGTAGGGTTATAAAATAAAGGAACAAAAAAGAAAAAATCTTCTTTTAAAATAATGAATGCTTTAGTTAAAATGATCAGATAAATCCACATGAGCAAAGACAAAAAAAGTCACAGGAAGCACTTCTGCAGAAAGATCAGTCCATCATGTTAGGAATATTCAATGATATTGTCCTTATTTCATTTTTTAGGCTTCTACTGTGTATACAGTGGAAGCTATTTTATTTTGTTGTACATCAGAAGATGAGAATGTACTTAAGGGAATTTGATCCAATTAGTATTACATTGCTGACCTTTAGTAAGGAACATACCAAATGAATTCAAGAGTAGAATTGAAATATATTGGCTACACATAGTAAATATTCTAGAGTTTCAAGAGTACCAAAAATTTAACTTTGTAATTACAAGCAAATGCATTATAAGATTTTAGAATCTGAATTGTTCATAGCTGTAGGGAATCATTTCAACAAACGATTCTTGGGGAAGAAGTACAGTCAAATGAAGCTGAACCATGTAACAAAATTAACAGTATGCACTTGGTAAACTCCTTACTAAATGTGTTAATATCATCAAAGACAATCTCTCCTACCATCTGCAGAAGCAGTGAGAATGTACAAGAGTAAATAACTCCCACAATTTTTCAATTTGTTATTAACAAACTTGTAAAATTATTTTATAAATTTCTTTCTAAGACATTATCTTTTATAATCATTAAAAATTTTACACTGCTATTTGGTGTATTTTTAAATGTAGACGCAAGCAAAAAAATAATCTAGCTGCAAAATAGACCCAAATACATTTCTGCTTTTTATTTTTTTCAAGGTCATAATAATTCAATTTTTACCTTTTGCAAGTACTACACTGGAACTAACCAGAAAAAATATTTTTGACTACATAAAACAGGACAGATTTGGGATTAAGAAATAGGGAGTTTAACACATGTGGACTTTGTTTTACATAGTAAACGTATTTCCAAAATTATATATTAATGTGAAGCAAGCAAGGAGTTATTTATGCATGCAAATGATAGCTGAACTTATATAAGTAAATGATATTGCCCAGGGAATATTAATATCCTTCCTAGTGCCAACTGAGATGCCCACATTTATTCCTTCCTTAGTCAGTGTAAGAAGGCATGCTCACCGTGGCCTGTTTCACTGACAGGGTGTTGTAGAAAATATCTGCTGCTGCTCTAAGCTAAGAGCTGACAATTTTGGAAGGAAACTCAGGTGTTAAGCTGGGGTGGCCTATATGACCCTCGCTTTTGCTCCAGGAGCTTGAAAATATGGCGCTCCTCAATCCTGTGTACCCAGATCAGACCATTTATGCTCTTAACATCTTTCTTTGTGTGCTTTCATCTTGGCATGTATTGCCTTAGTCAAGGACTTCACTCCAGTTTTCCCTTCTTCTGGTATCACTTTCTTTTCTTCTCATTGGATCATTCACATCAACAAAAATATATACTGTTGTTTTCCCCACCTTCAAAAGAGAACAGAAAACTTCCTTTGACCTCACATTCCTTTCTAGCTACTCCTGAATTCTCTGCTCTCTTCTAGAGCAGATCTCTTTTAAAGTACTCTTGGTTTTTGCAGTCTCCACTTATTCATTGCAGTTGTTTCTTGAATTTGTTCCAGATTTTCATCTCCACCTCTCAACAAAAATTGCTAGTGTCAAGGTCATCAATAACCTCCATAGTAATAGATCAATAAATTCAAATTCCAGCCCTCATTTTTCTTGATTTTTCAGCAACATTTGAAATACTCTCTTTTTCTTGTATTAAACATTGTCTTGTCTTGCCTTCTGGAAGAGCGTTCTTGTTTACTTTCAATTGTTCCATGTGGATCGAATCCATCTTCTTCACAACTAAACATGTCATGCTCCAGGCTTAGTTCTCAGCTATCTTCTGTTCTCTAACTGAATTTATGCTCCTTCATTCTCAGGATTTTGATATCATTTATATATGGATGACTCTCACATTCATGTCTTCAACCCGGACTTGCCTCCTAAGCTATATATTTTAATCTCCAAATTTATACTTGATTTTCCTTTAAGATATGCAATACTTATCCCAAATTAGCTTAAGTTAAAATAAATTCTTGACAATTGTCTTTCAAATATCTTCCTTCTTTAGTCTAAAATAGTGGTTCTGGGGAATAATTTTGTCTCCCACAGGACATTTGGCAATGTCTGAAGATACTTCCAAGTGTCACAACAAGGGGTGTATGCTACCGACATCTATATTCAATATACAGCCAAAGTGGAAAACTTTGTTCTCCTCTTCCTCTCACCCTCATGTTCAACCCATTGGCAAAACTTGTCAAATCTACTTTGGAAATATATCTGGAATTCCTCATCAATTCCAGTGCTACTTCTCCATTCTATGCCACCATCAACTCTCACCTGGATTAATTCACCTCTTGTCCCAACTAGTCTCCCCTTTTCTACTAGTGCAGATGAAAATTCTACACATTAGCCAGAGCAATCCTTTTAGAACCCTTAGGAACCTCCAGAGACTTCTTGTCTACCTCAGAATGAAATTCAAAGCTTTTACTTTTCTTCATAGCCTATTTACATTTGTTTTTTTAAAAAATCATTTGTCTCATCTTACCAACAGTATAAACTTAAAATAACAGTGACTCTGTTTTGTTTATTGCAGTATTCCAGAGCCTAAAAGAGTATAGTATTCATAGTAGGTACATAATACATATTTATGGATTGAAGAAATATCCACAAGGTAAGTGTATTAGTCTGTTTTCACGCTGCTATAAAGAACTGCCTGAGACTGGGTAATTTATAAAGAAAATAGGTTTAATTGACTCACAGTTCCACATTGCTGGGGAGGCCTCAGAAAACTTACAATCATGGTGGAAAGCAAAGGAGAAGCAAGCACCTTCTTCACAGGGCAGCAGGACGGAGTAAGTAGAAGCAGGGGAAATGCCAGGTGCTTACAAATCCATTGGATCTCATGAGACTCATTCACTATCACGAGATCAGCTTGGGAAACCGCCCCCATGATCCAATGACCTCCCATCAGCCCCCTCCCTAACACGAGGAGATTACAATTTCAGATGAGATTTGGGTGGGGACACAGAACCAAACTATATCACTGAGTCATGCTTGATGACCCAGTTAGTAAGGATCTTCCAAACACTCCGGAGTGGACAATACTAACCGCAGAAAAAGCCATGAAGTTATATCCGAATGTGCTTTAAAAATATCCCTTCTTAGTCAAATACAATGTTGGTAGCCCTATGGTAGCCCCCCATTTAAAAAAAAGTATTCATGTCTTATAAAATTCAAGTTCTAGGGATCCTGGTATAGATTTTTATAGTCTTTCCATCCCCCTTTCTCTTTCCACAACTCTAAATTAGGACCAAATGCTTTCCCGTATAAACTACTACAACATCCTCCTGACAAGTCATTAACTAACTTAAATTCATCATTTTCTGCATTAAAAAGCATTTGAAAACTAACCAATTGCTTGTCAAATTAAGATAAAGAGTCTCTTTTTGGCATTGATGTTCTTGATGATACAAGTCCAAATAAATTTCCAATTTTAGTTTTCACTATTCCTTCAGAGAGAAGACAGATTTGCCACTGAGCAATTCTAGATTACCTTTTAAGTCTATGTTTTTTGAGCTCCATGTCTTTACTTAACCTGGTCTCCGTAGATAAAATGATGGAATTCTCTTATTACCATCTGCAACACCCCAACCTTTGACATTCTACAGAATCCTTGAGGTTCATTTAAAATGACATTTTTCCTTAGAAGACCTCCCCTATATTCCCTGAGAAGTGAATTTCCTTCCCTTAAACGCCACAGAGCTCAGTTAGTACTTTCTTTATGTTCTAGTCTTCCTTCAACCAGGAATTGAAACTTACAGATATGTCTTTTCTCTTAGATGGCACATTCTTGAGGAAAGTTTTTTCTTTTTTTAAATTTTTATAACTTTCTTAAAACTTATCAAAATATATTTGGATTTAATATAATAACATATAATGTGTGTAAGCTTCACATTTTCAATAGTATTGTAAGTTCCTTAAGGTCTAAAATTGTGCCAGATCTTTTTGCATTGTATAAACTATCTTTTGAATACCATAATTCCTAGATCCATAGTAAAAGCTCAGTAAGCAATTATTGAACAAAATGCCTGAAAACTTTTAACATTTGTAATGAAAAGAAGTGTGTTAGAAATATATGTGTTTATATCTATGATAAACTGAATTCTAAATTTTATTTGTGAAGAAAGACATACAAAATACAAGACCTTGCTGTTTTTATTTATGAACATTTTAATTTACATTAATATTTTGATGGTATTAGTTTCCCTTTTAACACAGCTAAACAAAACTCTTTTTTGGACTCAGAAGTTATCATTATCCTATGAACTGGATGTATTGAATCTTCCCCATATCGTACATTCTCTTCTCCCTGCTGGGATAACTTCTATGAATTTCTAAGAATAGCTTAAAATGTTTTAATCAAGAAGGCTCACCTGAGCTTCTCAATATAATTCTGATAGAAGACTATCTAACTGCTTTAAAATATTAATAAAATGCTGTTTTGTTATTTTTCTCTATCTCTAAACATAATTGAATGTCTTATATAGCTAACAAAGTTAACATATGGAAAAATTAGCACACCACTGATGAAATATATTGTCTTTGTGTTAAAAAACTGAAAATATAGATCTTGGCTATGAAGAATTGTGCTGACTTTCTGTGCAAATTCTCACACCAGGCTAGGGTCTCTCTCCTGCCTAAGAGATCTGGTCTAGATATACATACCCTTCTACATCATCCATTTTTCTCTTTACTGAATATTCCCCCCAGAATATAAATATGCCAAGTCTTTCCTATTCTAAACAACACACCACCCCTACACACGATTGCCTTAGAATCCTCTAGTTCCTGCTTGCTCCTCCCAAACCTTCTGCAAGAATTGTTAGAACTTCCTTTCCACTTCACCAATATTATTCAAACCAAGGCATTCTGGCTTTGATCCTCATGATGGTTGACTCTATGTGTCAACTTATCTAGGCTATGTATACCCAGGTATTTGATCAAATATTATTACAGATGTTTCTGTGAAGGTATGTTTTTTAGATGAGATAAACATTAAATCAGTAGACTGAGTAAAGCAGATTATCCTCCATAATATGAGCATACCTAATCCAATCGGGTGAAGGCTATAATAAAAACAAGACTGACCTCTCAAGAAAGAAAGGGAATTCTGCCAGCAGACTGCCTTTGGACTGAAACTGCAATGTTGGCTTTTCCCTAGGTCTCCAGCTTGTTGGCTGACCATGCAGATTGTGGACTTGCCATCCTTCAAGATTGTATAAGCCAATTCCATAAAACAAATCTCTCTCTCTCATATATATGTCATATATATATATATATGTGTGTGTGTGTATGTATATGTCTTGTATATATGTATATATATAACTATCAGTGACTTCCTCTCTACCCACTCCTTTCAGTCAATTTTAAACTTCTTCTACTCTTTAAATATTTCTAGTATTGGATTCTTTTTATTAATGTGATTTTCATTAAATCTTATGGATTTCATTGCCACATAAATATGGATAGTTCCAACATCCATCTTAGGTCTCTTTCTGCAAGCATGTTTATATACACTGGTGTCAAATAATTTGCTTTTCAGTTTTTTCCTCTTCCTATCCTTTTGAATTCTAGAACTCTTTTCACCATCCACTCCAAAATTGAAGTGGAAAACATGTTAGATGTTCACAACTCTTCATCAGTTTCTACCTCCAAACAAATATCAACTTCATTCACTTTTATTTATGTGTTTGTGTGTATTGGAAGAGTTTAAGATTTGTAGTTATTTTTTTCCACAGTCTAAAGATATTTCACTATTTTCTGGACTCTATTGTTCATTGATAGGTCATCTGCCATTCTTGCTGTTTCTCTTGAAAATAATTCAATAATTCTCAGGCTACATTGAAGATCTTTTTTTTTTTGTCTTTGCTTTTAAACAATTTTACCCTAATGCTCTCAAATACAGGTTCTTTTAAAAAATACTGCCAGTTTTGGAAAATGTTATGTCATTATCACTTTAAGTTATTTATCTGTCCAATCCTTTCTCTTTCTGAAATTTTTGACATTTAGACATTTTCATGAAATCTCATAAATGACTTAGACTCTTTTTAATGAATTTTTATTGTTTTCTATTCATCCTTCAGTGTGAATATTTTCTATTGAACTATTTTCCAGTTTAGTAGCCTATGACTAACAAGCTGATAAATATCTATTAAATCTTTTTTTAAAATAATTTCAACTTTTTTTTTAGATTTAGGGAATACATGTGCAGATTTGTTACATGGGCTTATGTGTAATGCTGAGATTTGGAGTATAAATGATCCTTCCACTCAGATAGTGATCATAGTAGCCAACAGGTATTTTTCAGCCCCTGCTCCACACCCTCTCTCCTTCATCTAGTGGTCCCTAGTGTCTATTATTTCATCTTTATGTCCGTGTGTATCCAATGTTTAGCTCCCACTTATAAGTAAGAAAATGCAGTATTTGGTTTTATGTTCCAGTGTTAATTCACTTAGGATAATGGCCTCCAGCTGCATTCATTTTGCAGCAAAGGACATGATTTTATTCTTTTTTTGGCTGCATAGTATTCCATGGTGAATATGTAACACATTGTCTAGTGAATAGTGCTGCAATGAACAAATGAGTACATGTGTCTTTTTTTATAGAACAATTTCTTTTCCTTTAGGAATATACCTAGTAATCAGCTTCCTGGGTCAAATGATAGTTCTGTTCTAAGTTATTTGAGCAACCTCCAAGCCACTTTCCATAGTGGATGAAACGATTTACATCCCCACCAGTGGTGTATAAGTAAGTGGTGTACGAGCGTTCCCTTCTCTCCACAGCATTGCTGGCATCTTTTTTTTTTTTTTGACTTTTTAATAATAATCATTCTGATTGGTGTGAGATAGTATCCCATTGTCATTTTGATTTGCATTTCTGTAATGATTAGCGATGATGAGCATTTTTTCATAAGTTTGTGGGTCGCTTGTATGTCTTCTTTTGAGAAATCTCTGTTCATGTCCTTTGGCCATTTTTTAATGGGGCTATTTGTTTTTGCTTGTTGTGTTGTTTAAATTTCTTAAAGTTTCTGGATATTAAACCTTTGTCAGTTGCATAGTTTATGAATATTTTCTTTCATTCTGTATGTTGTCTGCTTACTCTGTTAACAGTTTCTCTTGCTGCACAGAAGCTCTTTAGTTAAGTCCCACTTGTTAATTTTTGTTTTTGTTGCAATTGCTTCTGAGGTCTTAGAATAAGTACTTTGCCAAGAGTGAAATCAAGAAGAGTATTTTCTAGGTTTTTTCTAGGGTTTTAAAGTTTGAGGTCTTACATTTAAAGTTTTAACCTATCTTGAATTAATTTTTGTATATGGTGAAAGGTGGGGGCCCTGTGTCATTCTTCTGCATGTGGCTAGCCAGTTATCTTAGCACCATTTATTGAATGAAGAATCCTTCCCTATTGTTTATTTTTGTTTACCTTGTTGATGATCAGATAGTTGCAGGTGTATGGCTTTATTTTGGGGTTCTCTATTATGTTCCATTGGTCTATGTGTCTGTTTTGAACCAGTACCATACTGTTTTGGTTACTGTGGCCATATAGTATAATTTGAGGTCAGGTAATGTGTTGCCTCCAGCTTTATTCCTTTTGCTTAGGATATATTTGGCTATTCAGACTCTTTTTTGGCTCCATATGAATTTTAGAAATTCTTTTTAAGTCTGTGAAAAATAATGCTGGTAGTTTAATAGGGATAGTGATGAAACTACAGACTTTTTTGGGCAGTATGGCCATTTTAATGATATTGCTTCTTCCAATCATGAGCATGGACTGTTTTTCTATTTGTTTGTGTCATCTATAGTTTCTTTCAGCAGTGTTTTGTTGTTCTTCCTGTAGTGGTCTTTCACTTTTTGGTTAGATATATTCCTAGGTATTTGTGTGTGTGTGTGTGTATGGCTATTGTAAATGGGATTGCATTCTTGATTTGGCTCTCAGCTTGAACACTATTGGTGTACAGAAATTCTTCTGATTTTTCTACATAGATTTTGCATTATGAAACTTTATCGAAGTTGTTCATCAGTTCTACGAGCCTTTTGGCAGAGTCTTTAAGGTTTTTTTAGGTCTATAATCATATCGTCAGTGAAGAGAGATAATTTCACTTCTTTTTCTATTCAGATGCCTTTTATTTTTTTTCTCTTGCCTGATTGCTCTTGCTAAGACTTCCAGTACTATGTTGAATAGGAGTGGTGAGAGGGAACATCCTGTTCTTAAGCGGAATGCTTCCAGCATTTCCTCATTCAGGATGACATTGGCTGTGGGTTTTCCATAAATGGCTTTTACTATTTTGAGGTATCTTCCTTTGATGCTTAGTTTACTGAGGGTTTTTATCATGAAGGGATGTTGAATTTTAACAAAAGGTTCCTCAGCATCTATCAAGGAGATCATAAGGTTTCTGTTTTTAATTCTGTTTATGTCATGAACACATTTATTTATTTGCATATGTTGAATCAACCTTGCATTCTAGAATAAAGTCTTCTTGATCCTGATGAATTAACTTTTTGTTGTGTAGGGATTTTTGCATCCATGTTCATCAGGGATGTTGGCCTATAGTTTTCTTTTTCTATTGTGTCTTTTCCTGGTTCTGGTATGAAGATGGCTTCATAGCATCATCCCTCCTCCTGATGGCTGGATTCCCTCCTCCATTTTTTTTTTTTTTTTTTGGAATAGTTTAAGTAGAATTGATACCAGCTTTTCTGTTAAAATTTGGTTGTGAATCCATCTGGTCCAGGTTAGTTGGTAAGTTCTTTATTACTGATTCAATTTTGGAACATGATACTGATCTGTTCTGGGTTTCAATTTCTTCCTTTTTTAATCTTGAGAGATTGTGTGTTTCCAAAAATTAATCAATTTCTTCTATATTTTCTAGTTTGTGTGCATAGAGGTGTTGGTAATAGTCTTTGACAATCATTTGTATTTCTGTAGGATCAGTTATAATGTCCCCTTTGTCATTTTTTGTGTGCTCTCTTTTTTTCTTTGTTAATCTAGCTAGTGGTCTATTGATCTTGTTTATTCTTTCAAATAACCAACTTTTGGCTTCATTGATCCTTTGTATAGATTTCTAGGTCTCAATTTTGTCCACTTCTTCTCTGATTTTAGTTATTTATTTTCTTCAGCTAGTTTTGTTGTTAATTTGTTCTTATTTTTCTAGTTCCTCTAGGTGTGTTTTTAGACCATCTATTTGAGATCTTTCTATATTATTGATGTAGGCATTTAGCACTATACACTTTCCTCTTAACACTGCTTTTGCTGCATCTCAGATATTTTGTTATGTGATGTCTCTGTTTTCATTAATTACAAGGATTTTTTAAATTTCAGCCTAAATTTCATTGTTTACTAAAAAGTTATTCAGAAGCCAGTTGTTTAATTTCCATGTAATTGTATGGTTTTAAAAGATCTTCTTCTTGTTGATTTCTATTTTTATCTCACTGCAGTCTGAGAGTATGTTGGTGTGATTTTAAATTTTTGAATTTATCGTGACTTGCTTTGGGGCCAAGAATGTGGTTGATCTTACAGTATGTTCTGTGTGCTGATGAGAAGAATGCATAATCTGTGGTTGCTGGGTGGAGTAGTCTGTAGATATCTATTAGGCCTAATTAATCAAGTGTCTAATTTAAGACAAGAATTTATTTGTCAGTTTTCTGCCTTGTTTCACCCAGGAGAAACCGCGGCTACTGTAGCCTTCCTCCTGCCCCAGACCTGCAACAGGGAAGAGCACGTTCCAGGACCTATTGCTGGGGCACCTTCCACACTTGTCACACAATTCTGGCTGTTTAGACCCCCATCCTACTTCAGAGCCCCAGTGTTCCAATCTCTGTCTTGAGACTAAAACGCCTGTGTGGCCATGCTGCCAGATTGCCAAAGAATGACTTATGTGTATAAACCTGGATTAAAAATGGTATCCTGCTGCCAGACTCAGGTCTGGGAAAATGCCTGTAGATTTTTCTGGTATTCTTCCCGCTCATTGTCTTCAAGCCTCTCCCCAAGTTTGTGCCAGAGGTTGAAAGAAAAGAAGAGTTCTCCCATGGCCTGCATTGCACAGAACGCCGGGGGGAAGGTGGGTCACAGAGAGGGAAACTCTGCCCGTCTTACATTCTGGGGCTTCATTAATTTTTATCAGCCAGATGCTGTCACAGGAGCTGTTTGCCTACCTACTTCTATAGGACTTCTGTGTTCTTTGCTATTGTAGTGGATTCCTGTTTTCCTTCTTAAAGCTCACAGTGTTGATCCTTACACACGATTTTGCTATTTCCAACTAGCTGAGGCATGTTAGAAGCCTCCAGTCCACCATTTTGCCCAATTAAATCCTGAATTTATGTTATTATATTTTTTGTTTTAGAGTTTCATCATCTTTATAGATTCCAGATTTCTGATGAAATTTTATATTTTATCATCTTTTGATCTTATCATCTATTTGAATATATTAATCACATGTGTATTAGGCTCTTCTTGCATTGCTATAAATAAATATCTGAGACTGAGACTGGGTAATTTATTTTTTAAATTTTGTTTTGCCATTCTGAATTATTTTATTTTATTTTATTTTATTTTATTTTATTTTATTTCAAGTTCCAAATTACACATGCAGGATGTGCAGGTTTGTTACATAGGTAAACGTGTGTCATGGTGGTTTGCTGCACCTATCAACCCATCACCTAGGTATTAAGCTCAGCATGCATTAGCTATTTTTTTCTGATGCTCTCCCTTCCCCCAACCCAGCCCCACAACAGACCCCAGTGTGTGTTGTTCCCCTCCTTGTGTTCATGTATTCTCATTGCTCAGCTCCCACGTATAAGTGAGAACATGCAGTGTTTGTTTTTCTGTCCCTGCATTAGTTTGCTGAGGATAATGGCTTCCGGCTCCATCCATGTCCCTTCAAAGGATGTGATCTCATTCCTTTTAATGGCTGTATAGTATTCTATGACATATATGTACCATATTTTCTTTTTCTAGTCTATCATTGTTGGGCATTTGGGTTGTTTCCATGTCTTTGCTATTGTGAATAGTGCTACAATGAACTTGATATGTGTGCACTTATCTTTATAATGGAATGATTTATATTCGTTTGGGTATATATCCAGTAATGGGGTTGCTGGCTCAAATGGCATTTCTTGTTCAGTTCTTTGAGGAATCTTTACACTGTCTTCCATAATGGTTGAACTAATTTACATTCCCACTAATAGTATAAAAGTGTTCCTATTCCCCCACAGCCTCTCCAGAATATGTTGTTTCTTGACTTATTAATAATCACCATTTTGACTGGTGTAAGATGGTAGTTCATTGTGGTTTTGATTTGCATTTCTTTAATGATCGGTGATGTTGAGCTTTTTTTTCATATGTTTCCTGCATCCATCTAACAAAAGTCTAATATCCAGAGTTTATAAGGAAGTTAAACAAATGTATGAGAAAAAACAAACAACTCCATTAAAAAGTGGGCAAAGGACATGAACAGACACTTCTCAAGACTGGGTAATTTATAAAGAAAAGAGGTTTAACTGGTTCATGGTTGTGCAGGCTATACACGGGAAGTATGGCTCTGGTATCTGCTCAGTTTCTGGGGAGGCTTCAGGGTGCTTACAATCTGGCAGAAGGCAAAGCAGGAGCAGGCACTTCCCATGGCAGAAGCAGGAGCAAGAGAGAGAGTGTGTAGGGGTAGGGAGAGAGGCTACACACTTTTAAATGACCAGACCTCCAGAGAACTCAGAGTAAGAGCTGACTTATCACCAAAAGGATGGCCAAGCCATTCATGAGGAAACCACCCCCATGACCCAAATACTTCCCATTAGGACCCCACTTCCAACATTGGGGATTATATTTCAATGTGAGATTTGAGCAGGGACAACTATCCAAAGTTTGTGTTTGTGTTATTTCTAAGTTTGTGTTTGATAACTCTAAATGCGTACCAGTGTGTTGGTCCTTAATCTGTTGTCTAGTTTTGTCATCTTCTTCTTCTTAACTTGTTTTTCTTGATAATATCTTACAGATTGCCATATTATTATATGAATAATTAGAGTTTCTGGATGATTTAAAGGTGATTTTCTTTTAACTCTAACAGAAAGAGTAGAATTTTTTATTATTTATTTATTAATTTTTTTAGATAGTGTCTCACTCTGTTGCCCAGGCTGGAGTGCAGTGGCATGATCTCAGCTCACTGCAACCTCCACCTCCTGGTATCAAGCGATTCTTGTGCCTCTGCCTCCCCAGTAGCTAGGATTACAGGCGCACACCACCACATCCAGCTAATCATTGTATTTTTAGTAGAGATGTGGTTTCACCATGTTGGCCAGGTTTATCTCAAACTCCTGACCTCAAGAGATCCACCCACCTCAGCCTCTGAAAATTATATTAATCCAATCTTAGGTAGCAGTGATTAAATTCTTGGCTTTCTATGTATGAATTGATCTATTTTGAGTTTTCCCTTGCTCCTATGATGCATCCTTTCAGGTGACCATACTGATAGCCCAAGTTTTATTTTTCTCCCTCATTAAATTCTTGATTGAAAAATGATTTCAACAATGTACAAGATGGTTTTCATAATGATAATGTGATATTTACTGTAATAACCATGGAAGCCCACTTTGAATAAGGCAGCAGTGAAAGCAAAGAGGAGCATTAGCTAAAGAATCAAGTAGAGGCACTAAATCAAAGGGATTTTTCTGTTTTCTCGTGAGAATAAATTCTCCTCTGAATAAATAAGATTGTGTGGTGTTGGGAGCATAAAGAAAAAGACACAAAGGAGAAGCTTTGATGGAAAATTTAAGTAAAGATTAGCGATACAGTTGATAACTTTTATATCCAAAATTAAACTATCACTTTATCCCCCTAAGACAACAAGAAAAGAAAACACCCTCAGAGTTCCACTTTCTACGTCTGCCAGAAATGTCCCAGGAAAAAAATTTCCTACATTGCAGTATTTCAGAATCAGTACAGAGTTGTCTCTAGGGCTTGTAGAGCAATTGCCAGCTCTACAAGCCCTAAAAACAACTGTAAGACTTGAGAGATATCTTAAAACAAGGATAAGACGTACCCTAAAACAAGCATAAGAGATATCCTAAAACAAGGGTAGAAGCCCTAGACAGCGCTAGACATGGGCCTCTTACTCTGTTTTCTTTCATAGAAACATATACCTATGTATTTATTTTGTGTGTATGTGTTTGTGTTCTGTCTGCTCAAGTTGGAAAATAAGCTAAATATATGAAAATGATGGTATTAGACTAGTTTTTAATCAATGAACAATATCTACGTTGTAGAGATTCAGTAATGTTAATAAAATTTCTCTGTCCCAAAATATGTACATAAGCACTGATAATAATACTAATTTGCACTCCTAGGAATGGTTTTCTTTGGGAATTGAAGATTCTTTTGGTCAGCAAGAATCTTGACAATACTCCTGAGAAATACATGTTACTATTGAACAGCTGGCATTATAAGGGGAATTATCTTGCTTCCTAAATTACTAGCAGTTAAGAGAGCATATGCTACTGGGACTGAAAAGAAATGTGCCTCAGGTGGAGAGTAGAATTATTAGAAAAGAAGGGAACAATGACAAAGACAACTTGATCCATTTCAAAATTCTGCTTAGGGCTGCCTCTGAAAAATGATCTGTTATTGACATACTATAATTCTCCAGTCTTAAAATATAGTTTTAGAGGAAGGACCATCATACATCTAAGAAGACACCACTCCTGGATTTACATAGAAGCAATGAGGGGTAGTTCCAATCTTATTTCTTTAAAGAGTTAGTGATCATCTTCCTCAACCCTTTGACTCTTATATTCATGATGATTTGTACAAAACAGATGATTCCTTGGTAAAGAACTTTGCCTATTCTTTACTAAAAACCTTGCTATAATCTTTTTCTACATTAAGAGGCTTGAAGTAGTCAACACTCTTTTAGAATTCATTAAATACAACCTGTACTATAGCTTATTTAATATTTTTCTCTAACTTGATTTAAATTGACCCAATTTCTTTACATAGTCTTATCCTAAGACTTAAGGCTTATGTAATTTCTATAAAATTATTAGCCGTGTATGTGTGTTTGTACCTGTGTATGTGTGTGGCAGGGCATGGCTTATCATGCATATATATGTATGTATATATGTATCTATAGTGGGCAAATTAAAATATATAACATATATAAACTAAGAATTGTTATATTATGAAATTATAGACTATATTGAGAGGTGAAGCTGGCTGGGCTTCTGGGTCAGGTGGAGACTTGGAGAACTTTTCTATCTAGCTAAAGGATTGTAAACACACCAGTCAGCACTCTGTGCCTAGCTAAAGGTTTGTAAATGCACCAATCAGCACTCTGTAAAAACGGACCAATCAGCACCCTGTAAAATGGACCAATCAGCAGGATGTGGGTGGGGCTAAATAAGGGAATAAAAGCTGGCCACGTGAGCCAGGAGAGGGAAACCGCTGGGATTCCCTGGCATGCTGTGGGAGCTTTGTTCTTTCACTTTTCACAGTAAATCTTGCTGCTGCTTACTCTTTGGTTCCGCATTACAGCAAGGGTCTGCTGCTTCACTCCTGAAGTCAGCGAAACCATGAACCCACCAGGAGGAACCAACTCTGGACACATCATCTTTAAGAACTGTAACACTCACTGGGAGGATCCACAGCTTCATTCTTGAAGTCAGTGAGACCAAGAACCTACCGGAAGGAACCAATTCCGGACACAATGTCACACTACATTTCAAAAAACATTGTGCTACAATATAATGCGTTTAAAATATTTGGACGTTTTCAAACTTTCAACTTTTAGAAGACTAACATTTTCTTTAAAATATATGTTGCTTTTCTCTGTTATTTATGGGTTATTTAGCCAACAATTTGTGATTGAAGCTGTGTGTCCAAGCAATTGGAGCTTCTGAATTTAATAAAAACAAATCTTCACCATTTGGTTTCCATTATTTAGCACAATGAAGTAAATACTGTGCTTTACTTTACCGTGCTTTAAAAAGCATTTAAAAATTTAAATGCTTTTTTGACATAATATTTAAATTTTTTATTGACATATTATTTAATCTGTGTAATAATCCTATGTATAGGTCATATAACACCTATTTTAAAATGAAGAAGTAAAGCCCAGAGAATTTAAATAGATCACCCAAGTTCACACAGACAATCAAAAGCAGAGCTAAATTTCTAACCCAGGTTTATCTAACTCCAAAGCTCAGGCTCTTAATCACACTGTAGTTTACATTGCATTATTTAAATGAGTGAGCATCATTATTAAGTGAATGAGTATATAACTTATTTTCTTTTAGCCATTTCAGGGAGCCTATTTTCCATCACATGGAAGATAATTTCACAATAATATGACTATTCTTCTCTCATAGCCATAAGATGATGAAAATAAATCATTTAAAGTGCATTTTCTTACCTAGAAATGTCTTTTGTTTGGCAGAATGATTAAAATAACTGTCACTTATTCACTTAGGAAAATAAAAGTAGTTGAAGGGGAGAATAACTTTATAAAGTGATATTTTCAGCAGCAAGGGTGGCCTCTTTTTCTTCTCTTCAACACAATTATTTCTAGTTAATTTTACTGAGGGAGGGAATTTCATGAATTTTGTACTCTGTAATTAGTGACCAACATTTTTCTCAGTTGCTAATTTTCTGTTAATGAGCAATTGCTGTGGTTGGTTGGCATTATAAATTGAAGTTTATAAACTACTTTAAAAAATTAGTTAAAATATCTGATTGTGATCCTACCAGAAGGTAACATTAGAAACCTACTGAAATGATCCGTAGCTTTACTTTTTTTGTTAAGCATAATTGTATTGCTTGATAATATGTACTAATCAAGAGTCATAGTAAACATATAATCTACTCACCAATTGAAATCTTATGGCTCAGGGAAATTTTTTGTTTTGTTTTAATAAGCAGTCTCTTTGCAAATTAAGAGATTTTTAAATTGTCGGGATAAATATAATGGGGACTATTCTCATACATTCATACATACCAAAAACTGCTTTAGGCAATTTTTTGAAAATATTTCCACATTATATGCAATCTTTGGAAAACAGGAACCACCGCTATAAGCATATCTGCTATGTTAGAACATGAAGCAAAGGTTAATTTCCGATTTAATGTTTCCTCCCAGATGGAGCTTCTACCTAGCTTGTCATCAACATCTCCATTTAGTGTGACCAAAATGAATAGTGACCAAATCAGAATTCTAGAGTTTATAGAAATGTTGAGTTCATCCTCCAGCCTCTAAGCTAAAATGTGGTTAATTGTCCCCTGGCCCAAGTCTCTCTCAATGTAATGCTGTTCATTTCCCAAAGGTTTCTTCTTCTTCCCTTATATAAACATGACTGAAGCCTACAATGATGCATTGTAAGAGCATCCCCACTTATGCAATGTTGGAAGGAAGCAGAGATTGGCACCTTATATCCTTTTTTTAATTATTAGATTTTGGAGAAATCCCTATTCTGAGCTTCTCCACAAAAAGAAGATCTCAGGTGCTTTTCTTGCCTCGCAGCACCAATTCCTCTTCTGTTAATATCACATATATTCACTTGAGGAAAACTCTCCTCCCAGACATGATTTAGGTGGAATTGCTCCGATTTCCACTTCCTTCACTTGAAAGGAAAACACACACACCAAGACCTAAAAAACTAGTGCTTAAGTGCTTGGCAGACAAACCCAAATTTGCAGGCTTCTAAGAGCTCACATTCTTGATCTGACCACCCCAAGATCCTAGTTTACAGGTAGTCATATGTCACCTTCAGGATATTCGCCACAGCCAAATACCACCTGTTCTGTAATTTACTTACTCTTTTTTTCTCTAATTTGACTTTGTTAAGTAAACTTTCTATTTTGAAATGATTTTAAATTGACATGCATTGGTAGGAAATAATATAGAGATGCATTTGTAGGAGATAATAACATGCATTTGTAGGAAATAATATAGAGATCTTTTTACCTGGTTTCCCTCAATGGTAGCATCTTGCAAAACTATAGTACCACATGCCAACGAGGATATTGACATTAATACCGTCTACCAATCTTAGTTGGATTTTGCTGCTACCCAGTTTTACATGAGCTTTGGATACCGGATACATAGACTGACATGTCCTCGTTTGCATCAATTAGGATTTGTCTAGCACAAATACGAGCATCTTTGCTCATTGGTATGCATTTGTTTTCTAAGTCTCAGTAGATTATACATTTTTAATTTTTTATCACTGACTTCTAAGTTTTAGTCTGATAGATTTTCCTAGTTACTTTCTTGCTGTTTGGTAACTATTGATCAGAGTGGCTAGTCACCATAAAGAGTGCTGTTGCAAAAAATTTAAAAAGACATATCTCCTCAAGAAAACACAGTGGGGATAAGACTTTGCTAGCAGAATATAGTTGGATTACAACCCCATTTGTCTACACTGCCAGTTAGCCTTGTGCTGGGCATGGCTTTCACAATCGTATGTGACAATAGTGGGATTCTGCAGTTATTGTTCTCCTTTTTTTGGTTGATTTTGTCTTATTTTCCACAAGTATTGATATATAGCATTTTCTACAAAATTCAATTCTAAGTATTTTAATTTTTATTATGTTCATCTCTGATCCACTGGTTACCAAAAATATGTATTTTAAAATTTCCAACTTTACAAAGCTTATTTATTCTTTGTTAAATAAGGTTTCTAACTTAATTATGTTAAAATCAAAGAACCTGGTCTGTATAATAGCAATTATTCAAAATTAATCTAGTCTTGAGATAATGTAGTGCATTCTATTTTCTTGTATTGCAGTCTAGCACATGTTCAGATTTTGAAAATGTCGAAGCATTCTTAAAGTTTCTTTCTGTGTTTTGATGTCCACTAAACCAAATTTGTTAGCTTTGTTACTCACATTTTCTAAATCTTTACTAAACATTGCTTTCTTGCCCTTGCAATAAATAACTGTTAAAATTTTTCATTATGAAAATTCTGTTTCTCCTTGTAGTTCTATTAATAATAATTTGTGCATCACCTATTAATTTCTACATCATACATTTTGAGGCTCTTTTATTGGTGCATGGAAGTTTACAACTGTCATATATGGAGACCTTTTACAATATACAAGTACTCTTTTTATCCTTAAAAGTGCTTTCTTAAAAATTCAAGTAAATTTTAATTTTAACATGATATTAAAGTCACCCATATTAACAGCCACCCCAGATTTATTTGACTAGTATTTGCTTCGTATATCTTTTTCCATTCTTCTATTTTCAGACTCAAGTGTTTTATGATTTAGGTGTGCCTCTTCTTTATAACTTGTGACCTACTTTTTAAAATCCAGAGCGCAACCGCTGTTTTTAGATGGATATATTTAGTACATTTATATTCATTGTGAACACAAATATATTTAGACTTACATTACTATTTAATTTTGTGTTTTTATTTGTCATACATTTTCTCCGCTGTTTCTCTCTTTCCCTTCCTTGCCTTTTCTTCCCTTCTTTTGTAGTAATTTTTTTCCCTTCTGCCATTTCTCCCCTTCCCTATTTTATACGTCATAAATGCATTTCTATATTTCTAGTATCTATTCTTGAAATTTTATAATACATATTACTGTCAGTATAATTTTAATTTTTTTGTAAATAAATTTTCTCTTATCTAGTTTTTTCAAAGATATATAAAATATATTCAATAGCTTCACTATGATGTGTCTAGGTCTAATTTGTTTAATGTTTAATTAGGAACAATTCTATATATATATATACACATTTAGAAAAGTAGCAGAATGAACACTTATGAATTATAAATACTCCCAAATTTGCCAATTACCAACTAATAGCCAATCTGCTTCACCTACATACTCCTCCCTTTCTTCAGATTATTTTGAAATGAATGCAAGATATCATATAATTTAATTTGCAAGTTATCAATACAGCATATGAGTATTTTTTAAATAAAAGCTATCATATCCTTAACACACATAAAATTATAGAAATGATTTAATGTAGTCAAATATTTGGTCAATTTAGAAGTCCCTGGTTGTTTATCTGTCTTACATACACACACACACTCACCGATGCATGCACATAAACACACACACATGCACATGAGCGCGCGCACGCGCACACACACACACACACACACATATTCCTTGATCAAATCCAAATCCAAATGAAGTCCATATATTATATATTAAAACCAGATAATATGTGTCTTAAGCCTCAACTTCCTAAACTATTTTCTTTGAGACCTAGTCACAGGCAGATTTAAAAATTAAAACTGAATGCAGTCATCTTCTTTGTTATTCTTATTTAAAGGTAATTCACACTTTTCCCAGTAAATGTTATGCTTGTTACTTTTCAATAGGTATTCTTTATTAAGTTAATAGTGTTTCCTTCTATTTCTTATTTGCAATTAATTATTTTATCTAAAAACCATGAATTGTATTGAATTTTGTATCACATTTTATTGCATCTCTCTTTTCTATTATTGAGATAAACATGGGTATTGCTTTTATATCTGCTGATACATTTAATTATATTAATAGATTTTAAAAATACAAACATAGCTAGCTGAGTTGCTGAGTGTGTGTGTCTGTGTGTGTGTGTGTTGGTCTTGTTCTTTAATTTCTCTTTTTCTATTGGCTATTGTTTGTTCTCTTTCATTTTGTCTTATTTCCTTCTGTGCCTCATTAGGTTTCATTTTGTGTTAAACTTTAAAAAATAATTTGTACAAACAATTTCATTCTAATCTTATGTGAGTTTTCTCCAGGCAGGATTTTCCTTTGCTTCTGTCGGTTACTGTGGGCATTAGCAATCTGGAACCACCATAATCTAATCTCAGGACTTGAGCTTATCTGGTCCACCCAGTTGACTCAAAGCTGAACTGTGTCTAGGTGAAGTTGGCTAGCTTCCAATTCATTTTTAACTCTTGTTGGGTTGGAACCCTGCATTTAAAAATTAATTTCTGAATTTCCTATTATAAGTGTCGATTTTTAAAGTTTCCTTTAGAAGCAATGACACTCATGAATTATACTGTTTATTTTAATTTTTGACATTTTGTATATGTAATACTTTTCTTTCCTTATACAATATAAATTTTGGTCTCAGGAGCAAACGGAAAACTCATATTGAAATGTTTTGATTGTAAATACAGTCACACACCACATAATGATGTTTTGGTCAATAATAGACTGCGTATACAATTGTGGTCCCATAAAATTTTAATAGAACCTGAAAACTTCTATTGCTTGGTGATCCTGTAGCCATCATAAAGTGTAGTGCAACACATTACTCATGTATTTGTGGTGATGCTGGTGTAAAAAACCTACTGCACTGCCAGTCATACAAAAATATAGCACATAGAACAGTACATAATACTTGATAATGATACTAAACAACCATGTTACTAGCTTATGTATTTATAATACTATACATACTTTTATCATTATTTTAGAGTGTGTTTCTTCTACTTATTAAAAGGAAAAATTAACAGTAAAACAACCTCAGGCAGGTCCTTCAGGAGGTATTTCAGAAGAAGGCATTGTTATTTTAGGAGATGACAGCTCCATACATGTTACTGCCCCTTAAGACCTTCCAGTGGCACAAGATGTGGAGGTGGAAGACAGTGATATTGTTGATCCTGACCCTCTGTAGGCCTCGGCTAATGTGTGTGTTTGTGTCTTAGTTTTTAGCAAGAAAGTTTAAAATGTCAAAATTTTTTAAAAGTTAAAAATAGAAAAATACTTGTAGAATAAAGACATAAAGACTATTTTGTACAGCTCTGCAATGTGTGTGTGTGTGTGTGTGTGTGTGTTTTAAGTTGTGTTATAGCAAAATAGTAAAAAATAGAAACTTTTTAAAATTAAAAAGTTTGTAACATGATAAAGTAGACTGGGCACAGTGGCTCATACCTGTAATCCCAACACTTTGGAAGGCTGAGGTGGGAGGATCACCTGAGCCCAGGAGTTCACAACCAGCCTGAGCAACATGGTGAGATTCTGTCTTTACAAAAAAGTAAAACAATTCACTGGGCATGAGGGTACATAGCTTGTAGTGCCAGCTACAAGGGAGGATGAGATGGGAGGATTGCTTCAGCCTGGGAGGAAGAGGCTGCAGTGAGCCATGATCTCACTGCACTCTAGCCTGGATGGCAGAGGGAAACCCCGTCTCAAAAAAAAAGTTACAATAATCTAAAGTTAGTTCATTATTGAAGAAAGAAAAATAGTGCTTTAATAAATTTAGTGTAGTCAAAGTTTACAGTGTTTATAAAGACTGCAGGAGCGTACAGCAATGCCCTAGGCTTTCACATTCACCCACCACTCACTCACTCACTGACGTACCTAGAGCAACTTCCAGTCCTGCAAGCTCCATTCGTAGTAAGTGCCCTATAGAGGTGTGTCATTTATTGCTTTTATACTGTATTATTACCGTATCTTTTAAATTATTTTTATATTTATAGACACAAATACTTACCATTGTGTTACAACTGCCTACAGTATTCAGTACAGTCACATGCTGTACAGGTTTGCAGCATAGAAACAAAGGGCTATACCTGATAAGCCCAAGTGTGCAGTAGGCTATTCCATCTAGGTTTGTAACTACACTTCATAATGTTTGCACAATGACTAAATCACCTAACATTTCTCAGAATGCATCCCTGTTGTGAAGTGATGCATGACTGTAGTTTGGATATGTCTGTATATTATCAATTAGGAAAGCCTTATATCCCCAATAGTGTCAAAAATAATATGGACAAAGAAAACAAAACTGTTTAAAGTCATATAAAAAGGTAAGCTTTAGCAGCTTAAACCCTTTCATAGTAATGTATGTTGCAAAGTTCTCTGTTGATAGATGTCATTGTGGAGATGTTTATGGAACTACTTGTATCTAGTAAAAGTTACCAAAAACCATGTTTTGTTAAACTTTTATATTTACATACAGAGCCCCTTGCATCTTCCATTATATTTTTCATAGAGAAGTATTGTTATAATTGTATTCAACATTATATTTTGTGATGTTTAAGTCATCACACATTGATGTTAATAGTTAAATGACATCTACTACCCTTTGTACTGCTGTCTTTCCTCCTTATTGCTGCTACATGCAGCACTTTCTCCCAGATTTTTTTTCTCTTGCAAAGATTGTCTTTTCTGTGAGTATTTTTAGATGGTAAACTAACATTTTTTTGGACTGAGATTGTATGTAGGTGGGTATAGATTATTAACTTGACAGTTGCTTTCCTTCAGCACTTTAAGATACTATTTCAAAGTCTTCAGCCATCTTCAATTGCTTATTAGAAAAAAGTCTGAATGTCAGTATAACTGTCCTCGTTTTTTTTTCTAGTAGCCCATGAGATTATCTTTTCTATGCTCTTCTGTAATTTCAATGCTGTGTGTCTTGATATAAAATCATGGTTTGATTTTGTTTGACTATGTGTGTATGCGTTAATTAATGCCAGATAATTCTTGCTTTCTTGTTTTTTTTTGAGGGGGTGTACTTCTTCGATTGAATTTTTTTCTGTTCTCACTTCCTGGGGGATCACAGTCAATTATTCATGTTTACTAAGTTATTTTTCTATATTTCATCTCTTTTCCTTTAGTGTTATACTAATCTCCATAAACCCTAATTTTGTTTTCCACTATTCTAGTTTACTCTTTAAGCCATCTTTTACTTTTTACTTAGATAAAAATGTATAATTCTATTTTTAGAATTTTAAGATTGATTTTTATTCTACCATAAATATTCTTCTTTTAAAATACCTTTCTTCTACTCTAGTACATCAGAAATTAAATGTGCTGTACTTTTTAGATCTGTGGACTGTTTTCCTTGTTGTTGAATTTCCTAATGTGCTGTGCAATTTCTGTTTGTGAATTAATCTCCAGAGTTTTCTTCTGTTGCATGCCTTATTGTGGAAACATGCTCCTAAGAGGACCCTTTGGAGTTCCAAAAAAGTTTTATATTAGTTTATTTATTTGGGATTTGCATACTTTGGGGTAAATTCAAATTTGGATTCAATTTCTTGATAATTATTTAGGCCCAGGCTTAAGATATTTTATAAATATTGTTTTCTATTTATGGCAGTGCCTTCCAGTTCTCCTGCATGAATGAGTTATAGTTCCCTGTCTCATACTGGACTTCAAGCTTCAATACTTATCTCTGCTCTAGTATTAAAACATCAAAGCATGTATTAAATCCAGGTACCCCATGGGCACATAGCATCATGTCTATTTTGCCATTATTGGTTTCCTCTTTATTTCTGGCTTCTGGTAATGCTTTTTTCTTGGCCGAGCTCTACACTACCAATAGTCTTAAATGTTTAATTTTCATTTGCTCCTTTGTTTATATTCATATTTATAGCAGCAGTTGGTGTGTAGATGGGAAGAATTCCCGTATTTTGTAATGAACAGAATTACTTTACTTATCTATTTTTCATTTACTTTTTAAAAAATATGTTCTGTGATAAGCTCTCAGATTAAAGAAACAATCCCTGATCTTCAGCTTACTCTAGTGGACAAGACAACCTAAATAATCGCAAGAATACAATGTGGTAGGTACTATGACAGGGGCTGGAAAGGTTTCTACATAGCAGAGCCTCCTGGGTCAAGCTGAGGAGTGTAACAGAAAAGATTTTCTAACAAGTAAGTTTTTTGAATTGAGGATAGTGATGTTTTCCCAGGGAATGGAGAGCTATGAGAAGGTTTAAGTCAGAAAATGATAGGTTACATTTTGGATATGCTGCACTTTAGGCCCTGGTAGGATATTTAAGTGGAAATGATGGTAGGTTTGAGCTTGGGAGAGCAGATTACAGGATCATCTCTCTGTGGCAGTTGTACCTTTGGAGTGTGAGGTAAGTAGGAAAGAGAAAAATAATGATCCAGACAGAGTGCAGAGTGGTAGTGATGAATGAGATTTTCCCAGTGTCTTTGAGTATAGCTGGAGGGAACCTGCAGGCTGTGGAGAAAATGGATACAAAACAAAAGAAAATGTGCATTCTGTATTTGGATCTCGTCTAATGTTTTTGAACCATGTGAATAATAAATTAAATTTGTATAATTTAGATTTGTTCAAATCTAAATTGAGTATAGCATTCTTGGTACAAAGCTATATAGGGCTCTGACTCGAAAGAGTTATTTTGAGAGACATATATTTGAGAGGACTTATCTGGAATCAGATAAGCATATTTTCATATGATTGCCTGTATATGGGAACAATGAAGCAAAGGGAAAAAGATTATTTAAACTTGATCCGTGATGGCCACTAAAATGTGTATGCTGATTTAAAGAGACACTGTGAAAATGACTTCAGGCCAGAAAATTGTCAGTTCTAAGAAAATGCAGTGCTCTGGATGGGATGTACTATCAAAAGGGTCAAATCTATGCAACAATTGTGTAAGTTAACTAAATCGAATAAGACTAAAATATTTCCCTCTAATGTGACAAGCTGAAAATTAATTTAATCCTTCCTGCATTCAGGCAACTGCAGGATTCCTTGACGTACTGAAGTCATTTTTGCACACAGAAAGGGAAATCTAGTTCGCTTGGATGGATTTTAGAGTTTCACTCAGATTTACAGGCCGATGCCAACCCTAGAGATTTAGCTTTGTTGTGGGACACAAAACAAATGTGGCTTAGTCACCAGAACATGTTAATTCCTACAAAAATTCTGGTATATTTTCAGAAAGTGCTGTGCCAAATTCTAGATATAAGGCCTTTAATGGGGCTTAGGGAATGACACATTAATAGTGTAAAAACGGACAGTTTCAGGTATAGAGAAATATCCATATTTGTATATGAAGAAAGTACCTGCTCACAAAGTTGTTACTGGAATCAGTGGCAAAAAAGTAGACACTAGAGTGAATATATGGCAGGGAAGTCAGTGGAACTTGGGTAGTAAATCTCTTACTACAGTGTCCAAGGGCCCATGCACTGTTTCAACAGGCCATCTGCTGAGCGGCAGGAGAGGGAAACTTGGGGGCTCATAAACAGCTCAGTAAAAGCTGTCTAGACACTTTTCAGTCAACAGTAAATAAGCACTGACTACATTAATAGCACTAGGAGGTCCTCCAACTCTTATTGTTGTTGAAGGTTATCAGGTCTTAATAAAAGTAGGTGGTGTAATCAGCGTTCTGTTAATAGAATCCGTTCTTAAAGTTTAGACCTGAGATGGACTTAGGAATCTGCAATTAACTCAATTGCCACTTGAATGAAAATTCCAGGTAAGCAACAGGGCAGTCTTGTTTGGAGGAAAGCCAGGTTGGGTACTTAGCTGGAGACTACACCCGGACATTTGCTTCTAGCATTGCAGGGTGGTAACAAAAAGTAACTTTATCACAGAGAGTAAGGGGTGAGTAAGGAGAGAGAGATGATCCAGTGCTTTACTACGATGTGATGAAGGTGTTAGTGACTCACTGACACCATAGAAGCCTTGTCTTGGGCAGGAGAAAGGGGATATTATTGAGTGGGGTGTTGGCACTAAAAACAACATCTTGGCTTCCAAGGAAATTTTTCCATTTTCCCATATGCCAAAGAGGGTTTTATCTGATTACTCAGCTTCTTCTTTCCCTCCCTTCTCAGCACTGAATATGGTAATGTTTGCTACTCTAGATTCTTTCTTTGATTTTTTGATGCTGTAAATTGAAATAAAATGGAGAAAAGGATCTATGACTCTAAAAAGTAGATGAAACCAAGAGTGACTTAAGATAAGAGGTTAAATTGATATACACAATGAAATACAGAGAAGGTGCAAAGTCATTAGGAGGAGGAGAGAAAGAGAGACTGGGGGAAACTTAGGAGATGTTTTTTACAAAGAATACGTTAGTGGAGTAACTACAGGGACCACGAGAAATAGTTGGGACGGGATAGAAAATACATACAAGTGGCAGATCATATCTTCCAAAGATGGCTGCAACTTCTTGCATTCCACATGCTCTTCTGCAATATGACCTTGGCATTACCCTCATCAAGAGGGGGAGCCACATGTCTAATCTTCTGGGATCTGGACAGGGTCTTGTTGCTGTCTGACCAAGAGTATGATACAAAGGATGTCATGTGACTTTTGAGGCTGGATCAGAAAAGGCTAAGTGGCTTCCACCTATTACTCTGGGGACATTGTTCAGAGCCCAGCTGCTCCCTCTCAGAACCAGCTGCCATGCTCTGAGAAGCCCAACCACACAGGAAAGCAGTAATTTTTTGCCCAGTAGGAAATCTCAGCTAGGCCTAGTCTTTGAGTCATTTTAATGAAGGCATTAGATATGAGAAGCTTCCAGGTTATTCTAGCCCAAAGCCGACTGGGGATCCAGTCATTGTGGAGCAGATACACCCATCCTTACTTCGCCCATTTGAATTCCTGAACCACAGAAACTATGAGCCTAATAAAATAACTGTTTTTATGCCACTGATCTTGAGGTAGTTTATTATGCAACAACAGATAACAGGAAGAGTAATGCTGCACATCTGTATTCCCCTAATGATCTTGATGAGATTTAGTAAAAATGGAATTATCCTTCAATTACATTTGGTTGTTGAACAGTGCTTATTGAAAATATTGTAGTTTGGAAGGCTGCACTAATCAGAACGGTTACTAATGTAGTGAACTTGATTTTCAGTTCAATTAAACTAGCATATGATTAGTGATAAACATGTAAAAAGCACTCACTAGGCATTCTGATCTTGATTTTATTATTTTATTATCTATTTAAAAATCAAATTTCTAACCAAGAAATATTCTTGACATAGTGGTCCTTGAAGGACCAACTTTGAGCTTTAAGATCTAGAAAAAAAATGCTTACTGATATGGTTTGGCTTTGTGTCCCCACCTAGATCTTATCTTGTAGCTCCCATAATTTCCACGTGTTGTGGGAGGGACCCAGTGGGAGATGACTGAATCATGTGGGCAGGTCTTTCCTATGCTGTTCTTGTGATAGTGAATGGATCTCACAAGACCTGATGGTTTTAAAAATGGGAGTTTCCCTGTGCAAGCTTTTCTAAAATTTTTGCCTGCTGCCATCCACGTAAGATGTGACTTGCTCCTCCTTGACTTCCGCCATGATTGTGAGGCCTCCCCAGCCATGTGGAACTGTAAGTCCAATAAACCTCTTTCTTTTGTAAATGTCTCAGTCTCTGTTATATCTTCATCAGTGGCATTAAAATAAACTAATATACTTTGGACCACACAAATATCTTTTTGGTGCAAACCAATTATCAAAGTCTATGATATATTATTGATGAAAGAATTCTAGTAAGTGTGTTTCAGAAAACTACCTTTGGACCACCTCATTATGCATACAAGTAAAATTTGTGAAAATTTATGTGTCTATGGAAAATCACTTCACATTTTTTGTGAATCCTAAACTTTTACTAAAATATATTTGTGGTATTAACAATTATTTTCAAGTAGTTCTTCGATTTTCTCAACACAGATTTTTTTTTCCAGTTGCTTTTCACTCTTTCTAGCAGCTGGTCTGGTCTGCTGTTACCTGAGGATTTGAACCTTCACCAGCTGCTGTAAAAAGACTGTGATCCAGTCTATGTAACTCTGGTTGAGGAAGACTGTTCTAATCAAAAGGCTAAATTGGACTTTATTTTTCCCAAAATCCAGAGAGCAATTGGCACGTCATAGTGAATTTTGAAACTCCTGTTATATCCCAAGGCCTCATAAGTAAAATTTTCTAATACTATGTCCCCAAATAAATGGTTATTATTACATTTTAATGTATCTTAATGGGCACACCAAGAACTAAATATGAAATCATTCTATTCTGCCCAAGAACATCAAGATGAATCAGAAACCAGTCTTATATGACCATAGAGGATGTTAAAGAAAGTTCTTTCTTCAAATGAAAATGTATTTTTTTATCTGTATAACAAGGTCAAACATCTTACGGAATATAAGCTTCTTCAAATCAGAATTACAGAAATACAAAACTCTTCTTCAAGTTAATTTTTTTAATTTCCTCCAAAGTTTGCATAAAGCAAGATGTAACAACTCTTTGAAAGCAGGGTTCATACTGTTACTTCAATTTAGCACCACATCTGGCTCATGGTAGGCCTCAAATTTTTTTCCTTAAAATGAATTGAGTAGCACATAGAGCTAAATCCTGAGTTCCACATGTGAACAATATCGACTAATGTGAGAGCCAGGCACTGCCCCCAGGCCCTGCCCATAAAAAGTAAATAACTTCCTTTTTTACTGGAAATTTCAAAACTGTAAGCCTCTAAGTTAGTACCCATAGTATACATAAAAAATTTTAGTTACACTGCACTAGAAACCTGGAGAATCCCTAAAATCTCATTGTTTTTGTTGTTGGTGGTGGTGTTGGTGTCAGTTATTTGGTATTTAATGATAAATATGCTAACAGATGTTTAGTCCTTTTTTTCTTTTCTTTTTTTAAATTTAAGATCCTGAATACATGTGCAGACATGCAGGTTTGTTACACAGGTAAATGCGTGCCATGGTGGTTTGCTGCACCTGTCAATCAACCCATCACCTAGACATTAAGCTCTGCATACATTAGCTATTTATCCTGATGCTCTTCCTTCTCCCACCTCCAACAGGTCCCAGTGCATGTTGTTTCCCTCCCTGTGTCCATGTGTTCTCATTATTCAGCACCCACTTAAAAGTGAGAACATGCAGTCCTGGCACGGTGGCTCATGCCTGTAATCCCAGCACTTTGGGAGGCTGAGGTGGGTGGATTACCTGAGGTCAGGAGTTTGAGACCAAGCTGGCCAACATGGTGGAACCCTGTCTCTACTAAAAATACAAAAATTAGCCAGGTATAGTGGTGCACGCCTGTAGTCCCAGCAACTCAGGAGGCAGAGGCAGGAGAATCTCTTGAACCCGGGAGGCAGAGGTTGCAGTGAGCCAAGATCACGCCACTGCACTCCAGCCTGGATGACAAGAGCAAAACTCTACCTCAAAAAAAAAAAAAAAAAAAAGTGAGAACATGCAGTGTTGATTTTCTGTTCCTGTGTTAGTTTGTTGAGGATAATGGCTTCCAGCTCTATCCATGTCCCTGCAAAGGACATGATCTGGTTTTATTTGTTTGTTTTGGTTTTTTTTTTATGGCTGCATAGCAATCCATGGTATATACATACCACATTTTCGTTATCCAGTCTATCACTGATGGGCATTTTGGGTTGATTCCCTGTCTTTGCTATTGTGAATAGAGCTGCAATGAATATATACACGCATGTGTCTTTACAATAGAATGATTTATATTCGTTTGTGTGAACACTTTACACTATTGGTGAGAATGTAAATTAGTCTAACCATTGTGGAAGTCTCCTTGTTAATACAATTAATTTGGGAGGACAAGAAGGAGAGAGCCCTTTGGGCTCATAAAGACCTATACAAAGCCAATCTGATGTGAGTATGGCCCAGCATTTGAGGTCCTGAGAGTGGGACTAACCAGGTGAACACCTAAGGTCAACCTCAACCATGCATTCATTTATTCTAAAATGTTTCTTGAGCACCTACTGTGTGCCTGCACTGAAATAGGTGCTGTGATAAAGTAGATAATATAGGTGACGTGATCCTTTTCCTCACAGGTTTACAATCCCAATCATGGTTTGATAGGCAACAATGTGAGACCTTGACTCTACAAAATATTAAAAAAGTAGCTGGGTGTGGTGGCATACACCTTCGGTTCCAGCCACGTGGGATGCTGCTGCAGGAGGATCACTTGAGACCAGGAAGTCGAGGCTACAGTAAGTTGTGTTTGTGCCACTGAATTCCAACCTGGACAACAGAGCGATATCCTATCTCAGAAAAAAAGAAAAGAAAAGAACAGAAAGGAAACAAGGAGACTCAGTAGTTTCTGGGTTAGAGTTAAAATGGACAAATTGTTCAGCCTGAATTGTGGGCTTTTAGTGGGGGAAATTCTGACAATTAGAAATGAAAAACAGGAATTGGTAGAAAAAAGAAACAATTATTAAAGCTAATTTAAATATGCTCAGTATATAAAAGAAGCTATAGTGTTAAAACCAAAATGAAAACAGTACATAAAGTATGTTCTAAAAGTTACTATTTTGCCCATATGAGTTTTCAATATTGTTTCTAAAAGTACTGTAAAGTGACCAATGTGTGAATCTAGGAGTGGAGTTATTAGCTTCCTGGATATATACGATATAAGGTGTTTTTTAAAAAAATTATTTCAATAGTTTCTAGGGTACTAATGGTTTTTGGTTACACAAATAAGCTCTTAGTGGTGATTCCTGAGATTTTTAGTGCACCCATCATGTCACCCAAGTAGTGTACACTGTACTCAATATGTAGTCTTTTATCCTTCGCCCCCCTCCCAACCTTCCCTCTCAAGCCCCCAGAGTCCACTATATCATTCTTATGCCTTTGCATGCTTATAGCTTAGCTCCTACTTACAAATGAGAACAGATTATATTTAATTTTCCATTCTTGAGTTTAAAACTGGATTTTTTTAATATAGACAAAAAAGAGTTTTGGAAAGGCATATGGCAGGGTGGGGGTGGGGTGACATATTGTATAATATATCTGGCTTTTCTGTGTTTTCTGTCCTGGACCTCTGGTGGCGCAGTTTGTCTCACATTTGTGGATTGCTGTAGAACTCTTATTTGGTTTCCTGTTTAGTGCTATATGGGAAGTCGTATGAGTCACATGCGAGGTTGTCTGTGACTCAAGAAGAGAAAAAAGGAAGAAAAAAGAATGAAGGAGGGAAGGAAAGAAAAGAAGAAAGAAGAAAAGAAAGAAAGGAAGGAAGAAGGAATAATGGAAAAAACAAAGCCAGTTAAGATCCATTTTGGGAAACTGAACACAAGCCATACTGTGTTTGACAATGAAACTATATGCAGAGCCCGGCTCAACCCACTTCTGTCATTCACTAGATAAAAATATGAGGCAGGGTAGGCTTTGGTATGGAAGAAGTGCCCCAGGATCTATGGACACAAACTGAAGCAGATTTTAATTATAATGAGGTATGAAATTGGATTAATAGTGAGTTAACTAAGAACAACACATAACTTTCCATGAAATAGATACTTTCAAGATCACTTGGAAGGGACAGATTTGGAGGGGGAAAGGATGTATGAAGCATTTAATATGGAAAATGCATTATCAAATAACCCAGTAATTTTGGTTTTCTCACAATATAATAATTCCTTGATAATATATTGCAGAATAGAATTTCTAAAATGTCATAATGACAAATGGACCTACAGTGAGTGTGGGGTAAAGATGCTGTTCAGTTTGGAGGACAATTACTAGGGCTGTTCATCTGTAGTTAAAGAGTCTTTGGGCTGAAGAGAAATTCTCCCTTTATCTGCATAAATGTCTTCTTTTGAGAAGTGTCTGTTCATATCCTTCACCCACTTTTTGATGGGATTGTTTGTTTTTTTCTTGTAAATTTGTTTCAGTTCATTGTCGATTCTGGATATTAGCCTTTTGTCAGATGAGTAGATTCCAAAAATTTTCTCCCATTCTGTAGGTTGCCTGTTCACTCTGATGGTAGTTTCTTTTGCTCTGCAGAAGCTCTTTAGTTAATTAGATCCCATTTGTCAATTTTGGCTTTTGTTGCCATTGCTTTTGGTGTTTTAGACATGAAGTCCTTGCCCATGCCTATGTCCTGAATGGTATTGCTTAGGTTTTCTTCTAGGGTTTTTATGGTTTTAGGTCTAACATGTAAGTCTTTAATCCATGTTGAATTAATTTTTGTATAAGGTGTAAGGAAGGGATCGAGTTTCAGCTTTCTACATATGCCTAGCCAGTTTTCCCAGCACCATTTATTAAGTAGGGAATCCTTTCCCCATTTCTTGTTTTTGCCAGGTGCAGCCAAAAGACACATGAGAAAATGCTCATCATCACTGGCCATCAGAGAAATGCAAATCAAAACCACAATGAGATACCATCTCATACCAGTTAGAATGGCGATCATTAAAAAGTCAGGAAACAACAGGTGCTGGAGAGGATGTGGAGAAATAGGAACACTTTTACACTGTTGGTGGGACTGTAAACTAGTTCAACCATTGTGGAAGTCAGTGTGGTGATTCCTCAGGGATCTAGAACTAGAAATACCATTTGACCCAGCCATCCCATTACTGGGTATATACCCAAAGGATTATAAAATATGCTGCTATAAAGACACATGCATATGTATGTTTATTGTGGCACTATTCACAATAGCAAAGACTTGGAACCAACCCAAATGTCCAACAGTGATAGACTGGATTAAGAAAATGTGGCACATATACACCATGGAATACTATGCAGCCATAAAAAATGATGAGTTCATGTCCTTTGTAGGGACATGGATGAAGCTGGAAACCATAAATCTCAGCAAACTATCACAAGGACAAAAAACCAAACACCTCATGTTTTCACTCATAGGTGGGAATTGAACAAGGAGAACACATGGACACAGGAAGGGGAACATCACACACTGGGGTTTGTTGTGGGGTGGGGGGAGGGGGAGGGATAGCATTAGGAGATATACCTAATGTTAAATGACAAGTTAATGGGTGCAGCACACCAACATGGCACATGTATACATATGTAACTAACCTGCACGTTGTGCACATGTACCCTAAAACTTAAAGTATAATTAATAAAAAAAGAAAGAAATTCTCCCTTTATCTCATCTGTAAAGTACAGCGTTGACCCTAAACAGTAGATCTTAGTTGATTTTGAAAAGGGACCAACACCACTATAAAATGCATCACAGAGACCCTTCATTCCAAACAGATGTATAAAATAAGCTGCTTTGTCCTGTAATACTTTGGATATGAACTGTGTTTTAGGGGAAATGATGGATAACAGATCCTTTGAAAGTATCATTGCACTGATAGTATGAATTAAATGTGAAGCAAGTCACAAACTATTTGTAACATTTACAACAAATAATTCAAAGAGTTAATGTCCAAATGAATGAAGACCTCTAAAGCAACAAGTAAGCCACAGACACCTCAACAGAAAAAAGATGAAGGATAAAAATAGGAAATTCATGGAAGAAACAAAAATACTTCATAAAACATGTGAAAAGTAACCAGGGAAATTCACATTTTAAAAATTAGATTTTTTTCTCATAAGATTAGGGAAAAAATAAGAGCTTATTGATAACTATTGATAGTTATGGTAGGAGAAAATGGGTACTCACATATATTTTTGGTAGGAATTTTGTAGCTTTATTCAAGGTCAATTGGTAGTATTGAAGTTAAAATGAACCTCTCTCTCAATTCATGATTTAACTTTAAGCTATCAATCTCAAAGAAATGCTCACATGAAAACCCAAAGAAGCATGGATGAAAATGCTCACTACTGAATAGTGGATGTGGATATGAAGTTATATTACATGGTCTTATCCTCAGGGAGTTTATGTTGTTAGGAAGTTAAGACTTGTACCTAAGGAAATTAAAACCAGAATATTTAAATGTTCCAATCCAAGCAACGTGTAAATACGTGGAAGGAAAGAAAGATAATTATGATGTGGGTTTCATAAGAAAGATTTTGTCTAGAAAGTAAAACGTCTGGTTAATAAAATTGTATACCTAGTTATTATTAAAAAGTGAGCATTTATTAATTAAAACCTAAGTTTTATGAAGTCAGGTTTTTGTTTATTTTATTTCTTGCTCCTCCACAAAACCTGGAACAGTGCCCAGCATAGAGTAGGCAATGAGAACATATTTCTCAAAGAAATTTAGTAATATAAAACTGTATAAAATATTTTAAATAAGAAAGTTTTTAGATATAAAGACAAATAAAATGACAACAAAAAGCAAAAACAAACAAAAAACAAAAAAAAAACCCACAACATAAAGCAAAAAGAAAAACAAAACCCCACAACAAAAACCAAAATAACCATAGGATTATTAGTGTATGATTATTATAGGCAGGCAAGAATAATAATAACAGCTGAATAACCGTGTAACACTTTGTTCTATTTTGTGAAATATGCATCTAAAATCATTTAAAATGACAGATAACTTTATCATTTCAAAAACAAAATAAACTCAAAACAATTCTCAAAGGAGCCCTAAAAGCAGTATGTTTACGTATTAAAATAGTATTCATCTCTTTACATTCTACATTAAAGTAATTGTCTGCTGTTTTTATAAATAACATGTGTCTAAGCTGTCAGTTTACTAAATGACATGTTATCATTCTTGTTATATCCCAAACCAAACTTTGCTAGAAAATTTATGTCTAACCTTGCTCTATTAAAAAGAGTGGTTGTGATTTCTTGTTTTTATTTGTAAAAGTATATATCAAGGATGTTGTGTCAGCATACACTAAAGAGAAAGAGTTGTCAAATCATAATATTGAAGTCCCTTAGAGATTGTCTACTCCCATTCATTTTTATTAATCTCCTAAATGGGGAAGCCAAGACTCAGAAAGGATGACTTACAGAGGCTTCAAAATCAAAACGACTTATGTATGAAGCAGTTGTGTACATTAACTGCAGAAGCCCAGAGATGTTTATAACCTCTCTGGGCTTCAGTTTTCCCACTTATAAAATGGGCATAATAATACCTTCCTTTCCAGGTTTGGGAATAAAATGAGATAATATATGTAGTGTACTTATCACTATGCTGTAGACATTTATTCCCTCAGTAAACAGTATTATTCACAATGATAATGTTAGTTACTGTTGTTAGTAGCAGCAATGCTCAAGGTGACACACCTTGTGTGGAGTAACTGGTACAGTTGGAGACAACCTGAGCTAAGCATCATTTAGTCCACTCATTTTCTAATCAATGATGCATCAAAACGAATCAAATGTTTACAAGTGGAATAAATGATAGTACATATCAAGTGAATACAAAACATCTAGGTGAGTATACAGCACATATTTCTAGAGGAAAATGACAAAATTTTAGGAGCAGGCACTTTCCTGAGTTTATAATCGTACATGTAACTCTCAGTATTGGTCATAACATTTTCTACTTTTTTTATTGTCAAAAATATTCTGGTTTGCGTTTGCTGCCCCAGCATAATTATTAACAATGTTTTATATTAATTTCAAAAACATTCCAGATTAGATAGTAAATTATATAATAATTCTAGGCTTAAAACAACTATATGCTCTCTAACTGACACAGCTTAAAAAAAAATTCTAGGCCAGGCACGGTGGCTCACGCCTGTAATTCCAGCACTTTGGGAGGCCGATGCAGGCGGATCACCTGAGGTCAGGAATTCGAGACCAGCCTGGCCAACATAGTGAAACCCTGTCTCTAATAAGAATACAAAAATTACCTGGGCATGGTGGAAGGCGCCTGTAATCCCAGCTACTCCGAAGGCTGAGGCAGGAGAATCACTTGAGCCCAGGAGGCAGAGGTTGCAGTGAGCTGAGATCGTGCCATTGCACTGCAGCCTGGGCAACAAGAGAGACACTCTTGTTTTTTTTTTTTTTAAATTCTAATCATAAATAGGTCACAAGTGAGAAGGTTGCATTAGTGTGGCCTCATGATGAGATATATTTTACCAGTGTTAGTCCATTTGGAAGCTAAATCTCCATTGAATGGGACTTAAACTCTAAGAAAGAAAAAGTAATAAGTCATCTACAACACATAATTGGAGATTTTATTAATTATGTCAGAACACCTTATCAAAGCATTAAGTGGTAACATTCTTCCATAAAAAGTCGTTAAAATCAAATGGTTCGTTGGTATTTAGTACCATAAACGCAAATGGGAACTGAACAAGAATTTTCATTTCCTTTTAAAATAAAAGTTTATTGGTTACATATTAATATCTGTGGAAAGCTACAGAACTTGCCTAAACATATCGTAGGAATATAAACTGTTAATAAATAAGGTGCTGCCAAACCAAGGCAGCCTACCTTGTCATTATCAATCTGGTTTCCTAAAATACTTTCTTGCCTCTAATACATCATTAGTCAGGTAGATAAAGCCATTTTTTCTTTCTGACAGGTTAGAGCCCTGTATTCCAGAAAGAGGTGCATTATTAGCTAAGAAATTGCTCATAATCTTGAACTTGTTGAAGTTTACCTTTGTATATGGGTAAATGAATACATATTTGTGGAAGTGTTTCCAAAGAATTTTGTGCTAATAGTTATTCTGTTAGATGCCTATACTTCTTAAATTGTCCTAAGGTAAACTTTCACCATCATTCTTCAAAAAATTCTTTTTCAAAAGCAACTTTGAGCCATTAGATTTTCTCTCCATCATTAAGAAGTTCACACTCTGGTGTGGGGCAATGAATAATGAAGACACAGAAGCCCAGAGACAAATAGAGACAGGCAGAGGCTGTGAATTTTCCACAAATTGGATCCCTTTGAAACTGGGTTGTAATAGAATAAACAGTAGATAAACATAGTTTGCATTCAGAAAAATCAAGAGAAATAATCCAGAAAATAGATTTTTTTCAAACAGAAAAGCAAATTTTAGTGTTACGTAGTTAATAATAATTATTAAAATAATATTACTATCACAGACCACGTGCTGGAGTAACATTGCTTTATTGCAGAGGTCTTCACTGTCAATAGGAGTTTCTTGCAAAATCTTAAGCAATAAGTCAGCATTCACAATTTAGTTTTTGAGCAGAGGCTGAAGGTCACAGACACAGAGCATTAAAAGAGCAGGCTAACATCATAACCCTTAGTGTTATACCGGGATCACTGGATATCCACAGTGAAGGTTTTTCCTCATTCTCTATTCAGCACCAACTAGAATCAGGCCATTTCACTGCACATAGAATTATGCAGCTAAATTTCCAGGCTTTTTGTGAAATATTAAAGCTTTCTATGTTTGTAAGTTTCTGAATCCCCTTCGTTTATTTAGGTTTTTATGCCTGTAAGCAGAGCTGTCAGAAGAAGTTAGTTTTTAAAAGATTACACAGAAACGGGAAAGCAGGAAGCCAGAACAATCAAGTCAGCATCATTTTTTATTCAACCACACAAGGAATGATATTGTTAAGGATCTCAGAGTGTATTGCCTACAGAAAGGGAGACGGGAAAAAAAGCATTAGATTCTGCTAGAAGAGTGTTTAAAATGAGGCATTCCCTTTTCTTACGGTTAAGAAATTCATCTACATATATTTTATAACTAAGTGTTGCCTGTAATGATGACTTTTCACAGAAGTATGTAATTAAATGATGCACATTATAAAAATAATGACTGAAATAAAGAACGAATTCACAGTTTGGGGATTCTCTTAATAAATCCTGTGTGACAGATGCCAATTATGATCATTGTAGCTGCCTAATTTGCTTTCATGTTCCTCTCTATCTCACTTTTCACTCACAGTTTTGGCATCTTGCCATTTTTTGTACATCTTTTCAATTATCTCTGGTTTGAATCATTCCCCAATCACAAGAAGGATCAGCCTAGTCCCAACCCACATTCAAGAGATGTCTTTGAAATGTCAACTTCCCTTATCAAAGAGGGTTGAGGATAAATCTCAGCCAAGTCTCCCAAGAAGGACGAGCAGTACTCAGGCCTCTTCTCTAAGTCCTCCATGATTTTCTGGCTTCCTTAGGGTGATCATTCTCTAAGGCTCTCAGGACATTCCCCTGTTGCAGGACTTACTTTTTAAATAATATTGCAGTTGTCTGTTTACTTTCCCCTCTTCCTATTATGCTCTAAGAGAGTAAGGATTATGTGTTTCCTTCATTGGAATATTTGAAATCCTAGGACCTATCTGTGTCAAACATATAGTAAAGCTCTATAAATATTTGTTGAAGAAAGGAATGAAGGCATTGATTAATCAATTAGCTAATTAACTAGGAAGCTACTGGAGATAATACTTTTGGAAACTGTTTACTCTCCTGACGTATAATTAGGGACCAGTTGAAACTGTTTCTAGCTCATTTTATCTGTTTATTGACATATCAGGTATAACATTCATTTGTTCATCGACAAGAAAAGGTATTACCTATTATCCAGCAGGAACTATTTTAACCCATTTATGCCTATTTGTTCATTGACAAGAAAAGGTACTTATTGAGTACGTATTATGCAGAAGGAACTATTTTGACCTATTTATGCCTGAGGTACAATTTTTTGAATTTTTGCAATCAGACCTTGGCAATGACCTTGAGCAGTAGGATATAAATAACTCTCACATGCTTAGCGCTCTAATAATGGAACACTAGGCTAAATGGGTAGTACCAGGGAAAGAGTGGTCAACAAAACAAACCAAATGTCCTATCTTCCAGGACCCTAGAAATGGTTTGGCAAAAATTAGAATAATAATGTAGGAACTCATAGAATATGGTACTTTTGATTGTGAGTTAGTGGGAGGCATCTCAGGGAAGATAACTATTTGAGCAGAGACCAAAATGAAGGGGAAGACTAAGTGAACATATAGGGGAAGAAAGTTCTCAGCTTTTGTCCAGAGAAAGACATGGAATCTTTGTACAGTTTTGAACAGAAGACTACTGTGATATGATTTCCACTTTTAAAGGATTCTTCTGAATATTATGGAGAACAGAATGACATCAGGAAGACTTGTAGAGGACTACTACCATTATTTAGAAGACAGCTGATGGTTTGGTGTGAAACTGCTGTAGTGGGGGTGGCAAAATGTTGTAAACGTAAAATATATTTTGAGGATAGAACCAACAGAATGGACTAGATATGCAATATGAGATAAAGCGGAGTCAATAATTCGTCTATTTTTCTTCCTGATGAGCAATTGGGTGAATGAAGTTGGCATTTATTGTGATTAGGAATACTAGGGAATTAGGAGTCTAGTTAGTTTCTGGTTAAGTTTGAGATGTCTATTTGACATCATAACAGAGATGTTAAGTAGGAAGTTGATTATGAAGCCAGAGTTCAAAGTTAAAATTCTGGGCTGGAGATATAATTCCTGATGCCATCTGCATACCAATATTGCTGGAGTAGAAAGATCACCACCTGGGAAATGAGTTTATTCATGATCTCTAGTTAAATGTTCTGTGCTGTCTTTGGACTTTTAAATTTTTTTCTTGGCATGATTTTTCATCCTAAAGACTAATTGTTTTCAACCTCAGTTTAAATGTCTTTTTCTCATGGAGGCCTTTCCTGACTTTCTAGAGAGATGAAATACAATTTCTATAAATGCCAGTATCACTGGCGTTACTACTTAGCCCTGAGTAACACACATTGCATTTCTGTAACTTGACAAAAAGTATTATGTTGCATGATACTTGAAGTCAGGTGTTGTTTTATTTTAGTGTACACAGTTCCTAATCCAGTACAAGTGTATCATTGGTCTTCAGTAACCTTTTTGTTAAACTCAGTTGCATTGTGATATAGTTTGGCGCTATCCCCACCCAAATCTCATATTGAATTGTAGTTCCTACAATCCCCGTGTGTCATGGGAGGGACCCAGTGGGAGGTAATTGAATCATGGGGGCGGTTACCTCCATGATGTTCTCATGATAGTGAGTTCTTACAAGATCTGATGGTTTTATAAGGGGATTTTCCCATTTTGCTTGGCACTTCTCCTTGCTGCCACCAAGTGAGGAAGGACGTGTTTGCTTCCCCCTCCACCATGATTGTAAGTTTCCTGAGGCCTCTCCAGCCCTGCAGAACTGTGAGTCAATTAAACCTAGTTCTCTTATAAATTACCCTGTCTTGGATATGTCTTTATTAGCAGCATGAGAATGGACTCATATAGTAAATTGGTACCAGGAGAGAGTGGGTTGCTGCTGTAAAGATACCCAAAAAATGTGGAAGCAACTTAGGAACTGGGTAACAGGCAGAGGTTGGAACTGTTTGGAGGGCTCAGAAAAAGATTAAATGTGGGAAAGTTTGAAACTTCCTAGAGACTTGTTGAATTGCTTTTACCAAAATACTGACAGTGATATATGATATACAACAATAAAGTCCAGGCTGAGGTGATCTCAGATGGTGTGATGGTTAATATTGAATGTCAACTTGATTGGATTGAAGGATGCAAAGTATTGTTCCTGAGTGTGTCTGTGAGGGTGTTGCCAAAGGAGATTAACATTTGAGTCAGTGAACTGGGAGATGCACACCCACCCTCAATCTGGGTGGGCACCATCTAATCAGCTGCCAGCATGGCTAGGATAAAAGCAGACAGAGGAACATGGAAAGAGTAGCCTGGCTTAGTCTTTGGGACTACATATTTTTCGCATGCTGGATGCTCTCTGCCCTCGAACATTGGACACCAAGTTCTTCAGCTTTTGGACTCTTGGACCTTCAACCACAGATTGAAGGCTACACTGTTGGCTTCCCTGATTTTGAGATTTGGGGACTCAGACTGGCTTCCTTGCTCCTCAGCTTGCAGACGGACTATTGTGGGACCTCATCTTGTGATTGTGTGAGTCAACATTCCTTAATAAACTCCACTTTGTATATACATCTATCCTATTAGTTCTGTCCCTCTAGAGAACCCTGACTAATACAGATGGAGATGAGGAACTTGTTGGGAACTGGAGTAAAGGTCTCTCTTGCTATGCAAAGAGACTGGTGGCATTTTGCCCCTGCCCTAGAGATTTGTGGAACTTTGAACTTGAGGGAGATGATTTAGGGTATCTGGCAGAGAAATTTCTAAGCAACAAAGCATTCAAGAGGAAGCAAAGCATAAAAGTTTAGAAAATTTGCAGCCTGACAATGTGATAGAAAAGAAAAACCCATTTTATAGGGAGAAATGGAAGCCTGCTGCAGAAACTTGCTTAAGCAATGAGGAGCCGAATGTTAATCACCAAGTCAATGGGAAAAATGTCTTCAGGTCAGCCCCTCCTATCACAGGCCCAGAGGCCTGAGAGGGAAAAATGGTTTCCTGGGCTGGGTCCAGGGCCTTTCTGCTGTGTGCAAACTTGGGACTTGGTGCCCTGCATTCCTGCCACCTTGTGAAGAAGGTACCTTGCTTCTCCTTCACATCCTGCCATGATCGTAAGATTCCTGAGGACTTCCCAGTCATGCTGAACTGTGAGTCAATTAAACACTTTTCCTTTATAAATTACCCAGTCTCGGATATGTCTTTGTTAGCAGTGTGATACTGGACTAATACACATTGTTAACCAGAAACGAATCTCTTTTGACTTTTGAGTAAGCAGTCTCTTATGACATAAGATTATTATCAAATAGTTGTAATTGCAGAAGTACTGCGCAAGTCTTTAAAAGAAAGTGCCGTTCTCCAAATCTACACTTTCATTCCATTGCCATTCCATGCCAGTGCCATCCTGATTGAACAGTGCAATTAGATAGAGTGTTAATTGTCTGCTAATAGGAGGATAATGTTAAAATTGCACAGTTCATTCATGTAATAACACCCAAATTGTTGTTTTAGATTCTTTTCTAATTTATAACAAAGTTCAGGGATGCTGACCCAATCTTTCACAAACACGGTAGCAAATTGTGTTGATAGAAAACATTGTATTGAAATTCTGAATTTAAAATGCATACTAGGCTTGCATTAGGGGATGATCTAAAAGGAAAGAGTATTCAGTTTTACATTTTTAAATCCTCATTTAAAATATCTTTTGTAAACATTAAACCTAGAAAGATATGTAGCAGTTTCTCCAGGATTTGCTTTTGGATTGGCTTGAGGGTGTCAAAGAAAGAAAAGTACACAGAAAAACCTTGTACAACAATGAGCATTCACTAAATACAAATGGGGTTTCAGTTTAGAAAGTGTTATAGGAGAGGTACTGAGGTTAGGTGTTCATCTACATTGACTGCATTTATCCTAATGGTCCCCTGATTTTTATACTAGTCACATTTTATTTTTAACAATGTATGTTGTTTATATTTTCTCTCCCTACTTTTTTTTTTTTTTTTTTTTTGAGATGGAGTTTTGCTCTTGTGACCCAGACTGGAGTGCAATGGTGCAATCTTGGCTCACTACAAGCTCTGCCTCCCAAGTTCAAAGATTCTCCTGCCTCAGCATCCCAAGTAGCTGGAATTACAAGCATGCACCACTATCCCCAGCTAATATTTTGTATTTTTAGTAGAGACATGGTTTCATCATGTTGGCCAGGCTGGTCTGGAATTCCTGACCTCAAGAGATTCGCCTGCCTCAGCCTCCCAAAGTGCTGGGATTACAGGTGTGAGCCACTGTTCCTGGCCTCTCTCCCTACTTTTAAAGATTCAAAAAAAGCTAATCTTCTTATCATATTCCTTAGAAGTATGTGAAAGTCTAATATATTTCATGCTATTAAACTGTAAATAGTTCAAATACTTACTCATATTTGCCTACGATAGTTTAATCCTTTTAAAACAACACTACTCCACTCAAAAATTTATCTTAGTACCCATTGCTTATGAATAATTCCTGAAATCAAGGCCCTTTGCAATCTGAATTTTGCTATAATTTTGCTTTCACATTAATTTCCCACTATTTCCAAGCACAAATCATTTAAACCTCACAAAAATAGACACTTCCAGTTTTCACTCAAACATACTGCTCCTAAACCTTGCTCTATATTTTACTCATGCTAACTCCTATGCTTAGAATTTCTTTCTCATTTGAATTTCTTAGCTCTATATAACCTTCAGGATGAAAATCATAAACTTATCTCCTTACATTTCAACTTGTATCTTTCTCTAGTCACGAAGCCACCATAACATTTGTTATTTTAATTATTACATTTATTTATTCTATGCATATTTATTGACCTTTCCAGTTCAAGTCAAAATTTGTTGATTATTTTCCATGAGCAAATGTGGTTTATAGGTACTTCAAAAGCAGGGATCATGTCTTATTTTTCTCTCATGATTTTCATAGCATTTGCTTTATGCCCCATAAATACTTGTTGACTGAATAGATTAATTAATGTACATTTATAGATTTTGTACTGTCTCATAAGACCAGGGTAGTAGATGTCATTAATGTTTTGACTGGTGACCCATTACCCACTGCAGCAAGAGCCTTTCTTAGTGTCTAATGACTTGCATGTGAGACCTTGTCCTAGACTTGCCCTTGACTTATGAGTTCAACCTTGATTAAGGAAACCTGGAGATGAACTGCTTGATTCATCAGTTGGTGGTCAGTTTTTTGTAAGAAGCAAAAGAAACTCATCATTATACTTATGGTGAAACATCAGATTTCATACTAAGGGACTTTGTGAGGTTACATATCCTCTCTCTTACTTTCTGGCAGAATCCCTGAGCATACTTAGAGTATAATTATTTATTTACAGACTGGTATAACTGTTCCTAGTGTAGCAGATCCCCACAGATGGACATTCTAAAGTCTTCCCAAGTAAGTTATTTCATATTCTGGGAGCACTAAAAATTTAAGGGCCTATCTTGATTATTTCAGTCATCTTTACTTGAATTTATAATCATGATTGTTAACAAAACGGTCAATTGGTGCAAAATTTGCTCTTTTTTTTTTTTTTTTTTGAGACAGAGTCTCACTCCGTGGCGCCCAAGCTGCAGTGCAGTGGCATGATCTGGGCTCACTGCAACCTCTGCCTCCTGGGTTCGAGTGATTCTTCTGCCTCAGTCTCCTGAGTAGCTGGTACTACAGATGCATGCCATCATGCCTGGCTAATTTTTTGTATTTTTTAGAAGAGACGGCATTTCACCGTGTTAGCCGGGATGGTCTCGATCTCCTGACCTCGTGATCCACCCGCCTTGGCCTCCCAAAGTGCTGGAATTACAGGCATGAGCAACCATGGTTGGCCACATTATTGTTAACTATTTTCACCACATTGTGCAATAGATCGCTAGAACTTTTTGCTTCTGTCTAACTGAAGCTTTGTACATTTTGACTAACATCTCGCCTTTCCCCGTCTACCCTACTCCCAGCCTCTGGTAACCACCATCTTACTCTCTATAATGGAATACTATTTGGCCTTTAAAAAGATGGAAGTTTTGTCATTTGCAACAATGTGGATAAATCTAGAGGATATTATGCTAAGTGAAATAAGCCAGACACAGAAAGACAAATCCTAAATGATTTTATATGAGAAATCAAAAAAGTAGATGTCGTTATTTGTAAAGACATTTTTTAGGCAGATGTTCCATTACGTCCAGTTAAAGACATCCTAACTGAAATAGTATTAATCTATTTCTCACTTGGAGTGGCATGGTACAACATGTATTTATTTTATGTTGAATTCTTCCTACAATTACTTTAAATAATCCTTTATTTTGAATTCTTCCTGCAATTACTTTAAAGAATCTTTATCTAATTTATGCCTGATTTGAGGTTAAGAAATCTGTGACACTCAGCCAAATTATACCCATAGTGTAAGGTTTATAAATACAAGTCTCTATTCAGACAGATCCAAGTTTCATTCTAATTCTGGAATTTATTGACTGTTTGATACTGAATCTCTGTTCAAAGCTTCAGTGCCATCATCTTTAAGGTGAGCCAAATAATACCTACATTTTAGGGTCTTATCAGAACTGAATAAGATGGTGTATATAAACTATCTAGCAGAGGAAAAATGGTGGCTAGGAGAAATGACTAACGTGCAGTTCCTGCTTGGATGGATAGAACCGTGTCTGGAGACTCACAGTGTGAACTTTTGCTCCAACAACCACTGCAGGAACATACCAGGAGAACTGAAAGAAATCACAGGCCCTTTGAAAGAAGTGGCTTGTTGCTGCAAACACCATGAGACAGCTGAAAAACTCCAAAGCAAAAGACAAAAGCTCTTGGGAGCTCTATGGCTCCATCCATTGCCTGAGAAAGCCAAGTACTCATCCTAGTCAACAGAGGGCAAGATTATATCCCCCCCCTTTATAATACTACTGCAGCTGGCACTCTCTTGAAAGCACCACCTCCTCACTGAAGGTCAACCAACTCCAGTCATTACAGCAACTAATAACAGAACAACCTCCTCCAAAAAAGGAGAAAATAATGGCTAATTCCACTGCTTGTAGCACCCTGGCTAACCAGAGGTCCTGAGTCCATCCATGTGACAACTTCACTGTTAACATAACCAGCATCCAAGAAAACCTGTGCACTAAACAAAACTACTATCAAGGACTCCCACAGAGTCCACTTCACTCCCCTGCCACTTTTACCAGAGCAGGTGCTGGTATTCATGACTGGGAGACCTGAAGATGGATTACATCACAGGACCCTTTGTAGACATTCCCCAGCACCAGCCTGGAACCTGGTAGCCATGCTGGGTGGCTAGACCCAGGAGAGCAATAACAATCACTGCATCTGACTCTCAGGAAACCCCAACTTTAGAGGAAGGGGGAGGGCACTGCATCAAGGGATCACCCCATGGGACAAAAGAATCTGAACAGTAGCCCTTTAGTTCCAGATCTTTCCACTGAAACAGTCTACCCAAATGAGAAGGAACCAGAAAAAGTAATTCTGGTAATATGACAAAACAAGGCCCTATAACACCCCCAAAAGATCACACTAGCTCTCCAGCAATGGATCCAAAAAAGAAGAAATCTCTGAATTGCCAGAAAAATAATTTAGAAGATTCATTATTAAACTGCTAAAGGAGGCAGCAGAGGAAGGTGAAAACAAACTTAAAGAAATTTAAAAGACTATAAAAATGTGGATGAAAAAGTATCCAGATAAATAGATGGCATAAAGAAAAGACAATCACGAATTCTGGAAATGAAAGACGCACTTAGAGAAATGCAAAACACACTGGAAACTTTCAACAATAGAATCAAACAAGTAGAAGAAAGAACTTCACAGTTCAAAGACAAGGCTTTTGAATTAACCCAATCCAACAAAGACAAAGAAAAAAATTTAAAAAGTAAACAAAGCCTCTACAAAATTTGGGATTATGTTAGATGACCAAACATAAGAATAATTGGTGTTCCTGAGGAAGAAGAGAAATCTAAAAATTTGGAAAAGCTTATTTGAGGGAATAATTGAGAAAAATTTCCCTTTTCTTGATCGATATCTGACATCCAAATACGAGAAGCTCAAACATCATCTGGGAAACTTATCCTAAAAAGATAAGGCACATAGTCATCAGATTTTCTAAAGTCAAGATGAAGGAAATAATCTTAAGAGCTGTGAAGCAAAAGCATAAGGTAACCTAAAAAGGAAAACCTATCAGATTAATAGCAGACTTCTCAGCAGAAACCCTGCAAGCCAGAAGGGATTGGGGTCCTATCTTTAGCCTCCTTAAACAAAATAATTATGAGCCAAGAATTTTGTATCGAGTGAAACTAAGCTTCTTAAATGAAAAAGAGATAAAGTCTTTTTCAGACAAACAAATGCTGAGAGAATTTGCCACTACCAAGCCAGCACTATAAGAAATGCTAAAAGGAGTTCTAAATCCTGAAGCAAAACCTTGAACTACACGAAAATAGAACCTCCTTAAAGCATAAATCTCAAGGACCTATAAAACAGTAACAAAATGAAAAAAGAAGCAAGGCATTCAGGCAACAAATAGCACAATGAATAGAACAGTATTCACATCTTAATACTAACGTTCAATGTAAGTGGCCCAAATGCTCTGCTTAAAATATACAGAATGGCATAGTAAGTAAAAATTTACCAACCAAGTATCTGCTGTCTTCAAGAGACTCACCTAACACATATTGACTCACATAAACTTAAGGTAAAGGGGTGGAAAAAGACATTCCATGCAAATGAATATCAAAGTGAGCAGGAATAGCTATTCTTATATCAGACAAAACAGACTTTAAAGCAACAATTGTTAAAAAAAAAGACAAAGAGGGACATTATATAGTGATAAAAGGATCGGTCCAACAGGAAAATATTACAATCTTAAATATATATGCACCTAATACTGAAGCTCCCAAATTTATAAAACAATTACTACTAGGCCTAAGAAATGAGATAGCAAAACGATAATAGGGGGGTTTTCGGTACTCCACTGACAGCACTTGCCAGGTCATCAAGACAAAAAGTCAACAAAGAAACAATGGACTTTAATTATACCCTAGAACAAATGGACTTAACAGATATTTACAGAAAATTTTACTCAACAACTGCAGAATATACATTCTATTCATCAGCACATGGAACATTCTCCAAGATAGACCATATGATAGGCCACAAAAACAAGTCTCAATAAATTTAAGAAAATCAAAATTATTTTTTGTACTCTTTCAGAGTATAGTGGAATAAAATTGGAAATTAACTCCAAAAGGAATACTCAAAACTATACAAATACATGGAAATTAAATAATCTGCTCCAGAATGATCTTTGGGTCAACAGTTAAATCAAGATGGAAATTTAAAAATTATTTGAACTGAATGATAATAGTGGCATAATCTATCAAAACCTCTGGGATACAGCAAAAGCAATGATAAGAGGAAAGTTTACAGCATTAAATTCCTACATTGAAAAGTCTGAAAGAGCACAAATGGACAATCAAGGCTACACCTCAAGGAACTAGAGAAACAAGAACAAACCAAACCAAACCCAGCAGAAGAAAAGAAATAACAAAGAGCAGAGCAGAACTAAATGAAATTGAAAGAAAACAAAGATAAAACAAAAAGCTGGTTATTTGAAAAGACAGACAAAATCAATAGACCATTAGTTAAATTAACCAAGAAAAGAAGAGATAAGATCTAAATAACCTCAATTAGAAACAAAGCAGAAGATATTACAACTGATACCACAGAAATACAAAAGATCATTCAAGGCTACTATAAACTCCTTTATCCACACAAACTAGAAAACCTAGGGGAGATGGAAAAATTCCTGGAAATATATAACCCTCCTAGATTAAACCAGGAAAAAATAAAAACTCTGAACGGTCCAATAACAAGTAGCAAGATTAAAAGAGCAATAACAAAAATTGCTAACAAAAAAACTCCAGGACCAGATGGATTCACAGCTAAATTCCATCAGACATTCAAAGAAAAATTGTTACCAATCTTACTGAAACCATTCCACAAGATAAAGAGGGAATCCTCCCTAAATCATTCTATGAAGTCAGTATTACCCTAATACCCAAAACGGACAATTACAGACCAATATCACTGATGAACATAGATGCAAAAATCCTCAAGAAAATACTAGCTAATGGATCCAATAGCATATCCAAAGACAATACACCATGATCAAGTGAGTTGCATATCAGGTATGCAGGGTTGGTTAAACATGTGCAAGTCAATAAATATGATACACCACATAAACAGAATTTAAAGCAAAAATCACATGATCATCTCAATAGATATATAAAAAGCACTTGACAAAATGCAGCATCCCTGTATGATTAAAATCTTCTGCGAAATTGACATAGAAGGAAAAAATCTTAAGATAATAAAAGTCATCTATGATAAACCCACAGCCAACATTATATTGAATGGGAAAAAGTTGAAAGCATTCTCCCTGAGAACTGGAATGAAACAGGAATGCCCACTGACACCACATCTTTTCAACACAGTACTGGAAATCCTAGCCAGAGCAATCAGACAGAAAAAATAAAGGGCATCCAAATCAGTAAAGAGGAAGTCAAACTCACTGTTCACTGATGATATGATTGTGTACATACAAAACCGTAAAGACACATCCAAAAATTTCCCAGATCTGATAAATGAATTCAGTAAAATTTCAGGATACAAAAATCAATGTACACTAATCAGTAGCACTGCTACACACCAACAGAGACCAAGCTGAGAATCAAATCAAGAACTCAACCTCTTCTACAACCCCTGCAAAACAAATAAATAAATAAATAAAACTCAGCAATATACCTAACCAAGGAGGTGAAAGAGCTCTACAGGAAAACTACAAAACACTGCTGAAAGCAATCATAGAAGACACAAACAAATGGAAATACATCCCATGCTCATGGATGGGTAGAATCAATATTGTGAAAATGACCATACTGCCAAAAGCAATCTATAAATTTAATGTAATTCCCATCAAAATACCATCATCATTCTTCACAGAACGAGAAAAAGCAATCCTAAAATTCATATGAAACCAAAACAGAGCCAACATAGCCAAAGCAAGACTAAGAAAAAAAGACCAAATCTGGAGGCATCACATTACCAGGCAAGGATATAGTTACCTAACAGCCTGATATTGGTGTACAGGCATGTAGACCAATGGAACAGACTAGAGAACCCAAAAATAAACCCAAATACTTACAGCCAACTGAACTTTGACAAAGCCAACAAAAAAAGTGGAGAAAAGGACACCCTATTCAACAAATGGTGCTGGGATACTTGGCAAGCCACATGTAGAAGAATGAAACTGGATCCTTATCTCTCGCCTTATACAAATATCAACTCAAGGTGGATCAGAATTAAATCTAAGACCTGAAACCATAAAAATTCTAGAAGATACCATTGGAAAAACCCTTCCAGACATTGGCTTAGGCAAAAACTTCTTGACCAAGAACTCAAAAGCAAATGCAACAAAACCAATCATAAATAGATGGGACTTAATTAAACTAAAAAGCTTCTGCACAGCAGAAGAAATAATCAGCAGAATAAACAGAAAACCCAAAGAATGAGAGAAAATCTTCATAAAGTATGCATACAACAAAGGACTAATATCTGGAATCTACAAGGAAATCCAACAAATCAGCAAGAGAAAAACCAAATAATCTCATCAATTCTCAGAAGAGACATAAGTGGCCAACAAACATATGAAAAAATGCTCAATATCACTAATCAGTGAAATGCAAATCAAAACCATAATGCGATACCACCTTACTCCTGCAAGGATGGCCATAATCAAAAAATCAAAAAATAATAGATGTTGAAATGGATGCAGTGAAAGGGAACACTTCTACACTGCTGGTGGGAATGTAACTACTAGTACGACCACTGTGAAAACAGTATAGATATTCTTTAAAAAACCAAAAAGAAAATCACCATTTGATCCAGCAATCCCCCTACTGGGTATCTACCCAGAAGAAAAGAAGTCATTATATGAAAAAGACACGTACACATACATGTTTAAAGCAGCACAATTCACAATTGCAAAGATATAGAACCAGCCTAAATGACCATCAACCAAGTGGATACAAAGGCATAAGAATGATATAATATACTCTGGGGCCTTGGGGGGACGGTTGGGAGGGAGGTGAGGGATAAAAGACTACACACTGGGTGCAGTGTACACTGCTCGAGTGAAATCTCAGAAATCACCACTAAAGACCTTACCCATGTACCCGAACACACTACCTGTTCCCCCAAAACTATTGAAATTATTATTATTATTATTATTATTATTATTATTATTTTGAGATGGAGTCTGGTTCTGCCACCCAGGCTGGAGTGCAATGGCACAATCTCAGCTCACTGCAACCTCTGCCTCCCAGGTTCAAGTGATTCTCCTGACTCAGCCTCCCGAGTAGCTGGGACTACAAGCATGCACCACTACGCCCAGCTAATTTTTGTATTTTTCGTATGGGTAAATAATATTTTTTTAAAAAACTGTTTAACAGAGTTTTTGGTACAGGTTAAGCAGTTAAAAGAGATAATTTTAATGAATGAAATGGAGATGGAAATTCCACCACCATTGTAATCGCCATGGCAGTGTGTCAATATATAATCTAGTTGTAGTTTTCAAACTCTGTAAATGCTTAGCCCTACCTCAATCACTCCCCAAATTGGAGATCCTAAATTAATCCTCCAGGTGATAATCTCTACCAGCAGGTCTCAATTACTGATGGCAGTGTGTCATATTACTCAGGTGTGCTAGGCCAGAACAAAGAGAATCACAGTATTACTAAATCCACTTATTATTTCTAGGTTCTCATTAGCATGATGACATACTTAGATATTTGGAAACAAACATTATGCTAACATGAGGTCATTCTTGTTATGTCTCTTCTTCTTCCCCTGTCTTTCCCACTCAGTCTTGGTTTCTAGACCACTCAGTCTTTCTGTAACCTAACTGGATGCATTCCAGTTTGTTAATATCCGTTTCAAAATATACTGGAACTGAAACCAGTAATTCCTCTCTGGGTAGCATAAAGAGGAAAGATCAGCAGCCCTTGTAGTTTTCCTCCACTGAATGTTGTGCTTCTGGAAATGTGCCTGCAGCTTCGGGCACTCTTTTAGCACTGTTGTTACAACCACCATTGACTCGCACTATGCTTGTATCCAAATCTTTTTTATATGCTTTTCTAAGCCAAAAATCCCATAATGCACATAAATGCAGGGATTTGTCTTTATTTTCAATAATATTAATCTCACTTGTTTTAATTCATTATTCCATCTTAGTGAGATAACTTATTTACCATTGTTTATTTTTTTAAAGTGTATTTCTGGTTACATACATAATACCTGTGCAGTAGAAAATATGTGTGAAATACAGATATAGTAAAATATTAAAATACTTTTCTCCTCAGATCACAGTGATAAAACTCTCATTGCCTGTTTGTACATCTTTCCATGTTTTAGTACTCATATATGTATGTAATTGGCTTACTAGGTCACATAGTTTTATTATTTGCTCTTTTTAATGTAATACTTCTGATATATATTTTGGTACTATGTTTGATTATGTCCCAGCTTTGTGTTGTAATCAGCCTTTGCTTTAAAGGCAACCCATTCTTAATTCATCAAGTTCAGAGTTAAGAAATATTGAAAGAACAGAATCAAATAGAGAGATTGTTACACACACTACATCCTTCATTCAGGTTGACATCACTCTATTAATCAACTCTTTGAATGCAGTTGTGCTTTTGCATACTTAAGCAATCTTTCAACATGTGTATCTACATCATGTCCAGAAGAATGGTGTTCAGTCAATCACTTATTCATTGGATGGATTAGTTTATCCAAATGGAACTTGAGAAAAGTTCCATGCATTGTGTTAAGCATTGCACTCAGGTCCACAGACACAAACTGAATAAAACTTATTTTTATGCCTTTAACATACACACAGTCCAGGGGAAAGGGGCGTATTTAAACAAATTTTGTTGGCGTATGTTGAATGCTAAATGCATAAAGAGTTATGAGGATTAAGGGGAAAGAAAATTAATGTTCCTGAGAGGATTAGGAAAGGCTTCATATTATCTGAAAGATTCTGATCAAATTCCAGAATGAATTCTTGATATAGCTTGAGAGCGGAAGTCAGAGTAAAGGATTTTAAACTGTTATTATCTTTGTTGCCAATGGAAAGCAAAAGGAAAATGAAAAGTAGAGATTAAAAACTCCATTTTTATTGTAACCCTAACTTTTAAAAAAATAGCCTAAGTTATTTAAGCTATACCAAATAAAACTAAGTTCAGATTAAATTAAGGAGTATTCAAAAAAATTGTAACTGATATTAGTAGATATGGATATTTGTATTTTGATGGTAAAGACCTTTGAAAGTTTGTAAAAATATTTTGAAACACTTCTATAAAATAAATATATGAATATAATGACATTTTTGTTATTAGTATATATTTTCTGAGATATGTTGTGATATTTATATTATATAATGTATTTATAGAATAGGTACCAGTCCCTGCCTTGATTGATTCATTTGTATTAGTTTCTATAGTCCTCATTACATCAAGATAAGGGAAGTGATAATGGTAACTTACTCTTGAGGAAAATTACATCTATAGTAATCAAGTTACTTGCCCATTGTCCTATGGCTAACAACACAGATTCGGGATCTAAAGCCAGCAAGTACCTTGCATTCACTATGTACCATCACTCTGTAGTTCTTAATGGCTGCATTTTAATAACAATGGCCTGAACTCCCTGAGGAAAAAACAATCTAAGTCATATTTGGTCATCTCTAAGTCATATCTAGTCATATTTATTTTGTATTGCTATTATGACAAAACATACTTATATAGTTATTATTTTCTCTGATTCTATAGTTGAGAACTCTTATGTGGATTAATTCTTAGTTTTATTTCTGGAGGTTTAGGTTGCTTGGGCAATTTTAGAAAATAACCTTCCTCAATAGATTTTCTAGAAGCCTGGGAGTCATTTACACTCACTGGTCATTTTTAGAGCCTTCTCTGCTTGGTCATTCTCTGCTGAGCTAATTGCAGCTCAGATGCAATTTTGAATGGACCTTTACGCAAACAGAACCTGCTAAATGTCACCATAAATCTCACTACTTGGCACTATCATGGGGACTGAGGAATATGCCAAGAGCATTAAATACATTTATTTAAAGAGAGTGCTTAGTCTTTGATCAATTGTTGTAAGAATAGAAGAGAAAGCAACAGTGTTTAGAAAAGGAAATTCCTCTGGAAAAGGTGACTAAGCTTGCTGTGGGAAGGATGTGTTAAATTGGGGAGTCCACGCTTTTAATATGAAGGCTTTTTAACAGAGGTGACAGCAGACCACCTTGGAGACAAAATAATTGAGTTAGTCTCTACTGTGACATGACTAGATCAGATAGGCAGCAAAGAGCAAGCTTCTCTTTGCAGCAAAATCACTTTGATATATCCACAAGCAGAGGACTCAGCCCTGGAAGACACTGGTTCAAACTCAGTTTTCTTGCCTTACCAGATTTTTGTCCTTAGGCAAGTGACAAACGTAGTTTGATCCTCGGTTTGGTCATCTATACAATGCTAATAATTTCCCTAGCTCACCTGATCTAATGAGATGATATATGTGAAATATAAGACAGTAAAATACTATACCAATGCTATTAATATATTTAAAATTGTGACCTGTGATACAATATATTTCTACTTTTCTCATAGCTCTAACACATGTGTGAATTGAATGTTGGGTTCTAGACCAGTATCTAAATGTACAAACTGAAAGCTAGCCTTTATTGTCAGCTAGCCTTTGAAAGCTAGCATTTTTATCTCATTTACAATTTTACAAAATTGTGTCAAACACCTTTATATTTCTGTAGTTTGTGAAGAAATTAATGACAAAACTAGTGTGTGTGTGAGTGTGTGTGTTTACTAATTTCTGCAACAAATAAATCAGAAATTACTAATGACCACTGGATTATTCTGCATGGAGGAAGACAGTGGTGCCTAGTCAAAGATTGGCTTTGTTATAAAATTAAAATCAATTTATATTGTAGCTCCAACAAATACAATCTTTGGGAACTTAGAAATGTATTATGGCATTTTCTGAAACTTGCTTTTACACCTGTAAATTGAAGATGATGAGAGCTGTTTTCTTATCTCAAAGGAATTTATGTGCCACAACAAAGAATGAGTCAGAAACAAGTGCCTTGAGTAAAACTTGGAGCTATTCTCTCATTGTTCAAAGACCATTTACTAGTTGTTTACTGTGTAACAAGCCCTGGAATTTTTCTCAATCAAAAAGCACTGATTGATGGTTACTAATATATTTTAGAACTGATTTTTCTTTTTTCTTCTCAAAAATTGGAAGACTCACAATCTTTATGTAGAATGTAAACTACCTAGTTTTACCCAATGTGATTTGTAAAACAGTACTGAGAATAAAAATCTTTATTTTTGATCTTATATCCTGTTCTTGTGTTATCAGCAATAATAACAATCACATTAAACCTAATAGATAAGTCCAGGCATGGTGGCTCACGCCTGTAATCCCAGCACTTTGGGAGGCCGAGGTGGGCGGATCATGAGGTCAAGATATCAAGACCATCCTGGCCAACATGGTGAAACCCCATCTCTACTTAAAATACAAAAATTAGCTGCGTGCTAATTAAAGGTGCCGCGCACCTTTAATCCCAGGTACTCGGGAGGCTGAGGCAGGAGAATTGCTTGAACCCGGGAGGTGGAGGTTGCAGTGAGCAGAGATCGTGCCACTGCACTTCAGCCTGGCTACATCTAAAAAAACAAACAAACAAACAAACAAAAACAAAACCTAATAAATAAGATTTCATCCTCCTAAATTCTTCATGGAAGAACTACCACTATCCCTACTTTATACATGAGGAAGGCATGTTAGGTATCTTACCCATGGCCGTACAGTTAGCACATGGCAGTCATGATTTAATTCCAGGTATTCATATCCTCAAACGTACAGGCTTAACCATTTTCCAAGAATGCTATTACATTCAAAGTTCTGAAGGAATTTCTTTTAAACATCTGCATAGCAGAGAAAACTGAAGTAATTTTCTATAGGTTCTATTACCTGAGCCAGGCAGCATGGAAGGAAGAAATGGCTTTAGTTGTTAGTGATAACAATATATGAATTTCTTACACTGCAATAATTTTCTGTGCACTTTTACCCTAAAAACTCGTTTTCCTTGTTTTTACACACATTTGTCGGATTCTTCTACCATTTCTTTTTCTCTTCCTTTGCACTTTATATACTAGATTTTATTGTATAAATTTGAATGTGTCATGAGTATGGATGGGGGAATGCATTGTGTGATTTATTCTGGAAACTGTCTGTTTCTAGGGAAGGTGTTTTTTGAGAAATCTGTGTCTTATTTCATGATTGCTTTGGTCTTCTTTATCATCAGGGTATGCTTTTTGCATTTCTAAGATCAATCAGAACAAAAGCTAACTAGTTGTACAAAAAAATATGTTACCAAAGTCATTATTTTTAATGTACCTTCTTCAAAGATTGTAAGAAACTTTAGAATCACAACTAAACAAAATTCCTCTCATTTTGCAATGATCTTTACAGCAGAATAGATGTTTTCCCCTTTTCAATACCATGTATAGGCTGGGCGCAGTGGCTCACGCCTGTAATCCCAGCACTCTGGGAGGCCGAGGTGGGCAGATCATCTGAGGTCAGGAGTTTGAGACCAGCCTGGTCAACATGGCGAAACCCCATCTCTGGTAAAAAATACAAAAATTAGCTGGGCCTGGTGGCATGTGCCTACAATCCCAGCTACTTGGGATGCTGAGGCTAGAGAATCGCTTGACCCGGGAGGCAGAGGTTGCAGTGAGCCGAGATTGCACCACTGCACTCCAGCCTGGGCAACAGTGCCAGACTCTGTCTCAAAAAAAAAGGCACCATATTTACATTAGATGCCAACCAGTAGAGTTTAGAGATGCAGTCATAGCAGATGTTAAGCAGTCTTTTTCCCCAAAGGAAAACTTTGGGTGGAGAAACTAGTAGATGTTTGAATTGTACCTTAGTATAAGCAAATACAGTCTCCAATGAGAAGCTGTAAGCACAAGTGTAAAAGAATGAGCATTATTTTCCTACAAAATTTGATTTCAGGATTATTTAAATTAGGTTTAAATATTATCATAGGTTGACAACTTGGAAGTCAAAAAATGAAAAGCTGTCAGATTCTGTAGGAAAAGTCATTTTGGCCAGAATAACATTTTAAATGTTCAAAATCAGTTTCCTTTGTATCCAAGGAAATAGGTCTTTGTCTCTTTAGGGTTTCAAAGTACATGTAGGGTGTGTGTGTCTGTGTGTGTGTGTGTTTGTGAGTGTGTGTGTTTAGTATGTATGTGTTAGTTTTGTTTTGTCTCCATTAAATATAATGACCAAGGAGAAATACATGGGTAGCTCAAGATATTAATTTTTATTATATTAAATTTAATATTTAATTAGTATGAGAGTTCTTACTACATCACATAACTTAAAATCCACGGATTCATCTGAAAGCTTCTTGGTTAGCATGAATTATGTTAGATGTTGCATGAGTGTTGTATGGGTGAGGGAAGTGTAGATAACTATTATGTCATCTCAGCTTGTAGAGATAACATGTTAAACATATGTACACCTCCCAGAAATTGTTTACCTTTAGTTGAACATCTATTTATCTTCTTGGATGCAATTAAATATTTGTCTGAGAGCCGACGTGGCTCAGAATCTTTGGGTCAATGGTGTTCGTATGCTCCTCCCTTAATTCATACAGCTGCATATGGTGTTTCTCTTGAGAAGCCAATGACACCTCTGGGCAGGTTGAACATGTTACAGGCACTAGGATGTTGACTCAATTATGCTGAGTGAATATCTTACCTAGTTTTGAATATCAGGATGGCCTTATTTGTTTTTTACATTTAAATAAACTTCCCCATCATTTGTGAAATGTAATTAGTTTTTTTTTTAGAGTATTTTCTTTTTTTTCTTTATTTCTTCTCAAAAAATCCAAAATGGATACATGCGCAGAACATGCGGATTTGTTACATAGGTATACATGTGCCATGGTGGTTTGCTGCACCTATTGACCCATCCTCTAAGTTCCCTCCCCTCACCCCTCACCCCCCAACAGACCCTGGTGTGTGGTGTTGCCTCTCTGCGTCCATGTGTTCTCAATGTTCAACTTCCACTTACGAGTGAGGACATGTGGTGTTTGGTTTTCTGTTCTTGTGTTAGTTTGCTGAGGATGATGGCTTCCAGCTTCATCCATGTCCCTGCAAAGGACATGATCTCATTCCTTTTTATGGCTGCATAGTATTCCATGGTGTACATAATTAGTTTTAAAATTTGTTATTTGTAGCCTCAAATCATGTGGGTAGCATTTTTGAAAATTGTAAGGCTGACTCAGATAAATGCTTTGTGAAACTCTATTCCACTCCATTTAAAAGAAATGTAAAATATTTATTTTTCTTCCAACCATATTATTGATAGAGTTGGAGAAATGGTTTAGTTTTATACTCTACCTAAGTGTTTCTCAAAATGCACCCAAAAAGCACAAATTCACTTTTGTGATTTAAATAGAAACTATGGGATTTCAATAGTAGTTACACAAAATAATTCGGGGAATTAATGAAATGTTGGGTCAAACAAAGCTAAATAGGTTTTATCATAATTTATCACAGATTTTAACAATTATTATATTTCTAATGAAAATAATATTAATTTGTTATTGTATACATACTATTTGCTTATTGTTATTCTAGTCTTTTACATGTGCTAACACATACTTCCCTCCACTGAATACAAGAAGGAAGTATTGTTATTATTTATTTTGCTATGGTGTAGAATCTGAAATATGAAAAGGACAAATAACTTACTCAAAGTTATTTGAGTATTAGCATTAGTTATTGAGTATTAGCATAGCTAATATGTGGCAGAATTTGAATTCAGACAGAAAATGTGACTCCAGAGCCTATGTCTTTTTTTTTTTTTTTTTTTTTTAGACGGAGTCTTGCTCTGTTGCCAGGCTGGAGTGGAGTGCAGTGGCGCAATCTCAGCTCACTGCAACCTCCTCCTCCCGGGTTCAAGTGATTCTCCTGCCTCAGCCTCCCGAGTAGCTGGGACTACAGGCGCCCGCCACCACACCTGGCTAATTTTTGTATTTTTAGTGGAGACGGGGTTTCACCATGTTACCCAGGATGGTCTGGATCTCTTGACCTCGTGATCCACCCGCCTCGGCCTCCCAAAGTGCTGGGATTACAGGCATGAGCTGCCGTGCCTGGCCCGAGCCTATGCCTTTAAATGAAGAAGTGTATTGCTCTGGAAAATACTTTTATTGTGCTGATTTAAATCGTAACTCTCAAAAAGGGAATATTATGTTTAACTATGAACTCATTTCTCACTGAGAATCTGCAAGCACTAATATACCTTATGTCACACCACTGGGAAATGGTGATTTATGAATACTACTAATGCTGCAGTTGTTTGTGAATAAATATGTCAATTTGCGGACATCTTTATTCCACTCATGCAAATAGTAGAGGTCACATATTCTCTATGTATCAAGGGGATGATACTTTTAATAACATATCTGCTTAGCCACATCATTTGAATCTAATCTGCAGTGTTGAAGAGGAACCAGAAAAAATTGCTACATGAGGCTTGTTTTTATGCACATTTTATTGCTTCATTGAAATATCCAGCTACCATTGAAGGCTACTGTAACTGCTATCAGTCACTACTATTTTCCTGGCATTCCATATATTTGCATTAATCAGTCCATAAAAGCTTCTCATTTCTTTTCTACCTGTATATGTTTACAGGTCTGAGGCTATCTTGCATATAATTATGCAAGATAACATTTTATATGACATAAAATACATATCTACACACACATATATAGATATACAAGTATACAAATATATTTGGTAAAATAAATCATAAATTTAGTCAGTACTTTTGTACACAGCCTTATTAATTATCAATTTTTTCCCAGTTTTTAACTATAAAACTCCCAATTCATCTAATGCAGAAGTGAAGAGAGAGTTATTGAAAGTCTGTATAAAATTAAAATTAGCTGGCTGGGTGTAATGGCTCACAACTGTAATCCCAGCACTTTGGGAGGCTGAGGTAGGACGATCACTTGAGGCCAGGAGTTCAAGACCAGCCTGGGAAATATAGCAAGACCTTGTTTCTAAAAAAATAAAATAAAATAAAATAAAAATTAGCCATGCATGGTGGTGCATTCCTGTAGCCCCAGCTACTCAGGAGGCTGAGGCAGGAGGATCACTTGAGTCCAGACATTTGAGGCTGCAGTAAGCTATGATAGTGCCACTGCACTATTCTGTCTCTAAAACGTTTTTTTTATTAAAAAAAAGAAGTACAATTATCCTAAAAGCTTAATAAACTCAGAAACCGAATGGATTTAAGATGGGAAGGCAGAGTGATAGGGAAGACAAAAGGGAAAAATTATAGCTTTTAGAAACATGATACATTCCTTGCAAATATATGGAATCATTCCATATACGTTGTGAAATTAAATCCGGCTCTGTTCATACTAAGATTATAAATAATATCTTTTATGAATAAAGAAAAGAAAAAATAAAAGCAACAAGTGCTATAGTAAATTTAATTGATAACAATGAATCATTCAGGACCTTTTTCCCAGCTGGAATTCTGGAGAGCCAAGTGCATTCTGTCTGCAGATTCATCCAATGCTGAGGAGACATCAATTCTGTGTCCAGAACTCCTTGTGGTACTAAGGATGAAGCAAGGAACATGGTCAACAATATTCCTAACCTCATGGAGATTACACTGGAGATTACACTCTAGGAGGACAAGGCAGACAACTAATACCAGCAATTTGTTCAGATTTCAATTACTGAGTGAAATCAACCAGTTGGAGGTGGGAGTGATTATTACATAGATACTGATGATAACCAAACAACAACAAAACAAGTTTCTCTTTCCTGACTCAAAATTTCTCAGTGACTTTGTAATTTTTAAAGGCACTTTTCATTTGTATCTTTTTCCTTCTTTCTCTGCTTTCTTTCTCACCCTATTTTCCTCTTATATTTTCCAGCATATTTAGATGTTAACTGGCTTTCACTAGTGTTTTGCCATCTGGAGAATCATGTGTTGGGGTTTTGTAGAAATATTGTGATTTTTTTTTCTATTGTTACAGATGAAATTCTGAAGTACAAAGAGGAGGAATTACTGGCTCAAAGTAATATAAACACATCTCTGTTTCCTGTATCCTTAGCCCTTGATATGTATGGTTTGGCTCTGTGTCCTCACCCGAATCTCACCTTGAATTGTAATAATCCCCACGTGTCGTGGAAGAGATCCGGTGGGAAATAATTGAATCATGAAGGCAGGTTTTTCCCATGCTGTCTTTGTGATAGTGAATGAGATCTGATGATTTTATAAAGGGGGTTACCCCTCACATGCCTTTTATGCCTGCTGCCATGTGAGATGTCACTTTGCTCTTCCTTCATCTTCCACCATGATTGTTAGGCCTCCCCATCCATGTGGAACTGTGAGTCCATTAAACATCTTTCCTTATAATTGCGCAGTCTTTGTTGTGTCTTTATTAGCAGCATGAAAATGGACCAATATAGACCTCTTACACCTATATATGAACTGATTTTCAAACAGCTTCAGTGCTCCCCAGTCATGGAGGACCAGGAGATGCACCCAGTGCTGCCTTGTTAAGGTACAAGTAATAAATGAGTGAGCATGGAATAAACAGATCTCCAGTTAGAATAAAATAAAATCACTTTATAAATGTAAAGGAAAAAAAATAAACTCAATTTTTGAATTACAGGAACACTGAGACATGTGATAAGCCTCCCTCTAATTATACTATGTTTTCTGAGCTGCCTCTGTGCTGTACTGGTAAATACAGAAAATTAAACTGACTCTATTGCTACAGTGGAGACAGCCAAAGAGGAATTAGTACTTCCTTTGCTTTGCGGCCCTGGTAAGCACTTAGGAGGCAGACCAAAAAAAAAAAAAAAAAAAGAAGTCAGCACCAGATGGCTCTTAGCAGAAATGTTCTTAATCATTGAATTGTCCCAAGGAGAAAGCCAAGGAGAAATGCTTTTGAAGGAGGTTGTTACTGAAATTTCATAAATCCATCTGTTTTCTTGGCCTAGTGTGTATGACCCAGGCCCTATAACTTCAGTTATAGTGGCCAGAACCTATAAACCTATAATCTAGCTCAGCTCCCTGGATCTATCATAATACTGTTTAAGGCTGTTTCTTGCAAAACGCACACACACACACACAGGCACATTTCAAATTTTAACAATATTAATGCCTATGTGTACTCAGTATCAAAATTAAAAATATCATTCAAGAAGCACCCAAAATATGCAATAAGACCTAAAACTGTCTAATAGCATTTTGTGGTAACATGTTCCATGTTTACATGACATTGTATAGTTAACCCACTGAGCCATGATAAAAAATATGCTGAGCAGATGGCTTTGACTCTTTTTTTTTTTTTTTTTGACAGAGTCTCGCTCGGCTGCCCAGGCGGAGTGCAGTGGCGCGATCTCAGCTCACTGCAAGCTCGGCCTCCTGGGTTCACGCCATTCTCCTGCCTCAGCCTCCCAAGTAGCTGGGACTACAGGTGCCCGCCACCATGCCTGGCTAATTTGTTTTTTTTTTTTGTATTTTTAGTAGAGACAGGCTTTCACCATGTTAGCCAGGATGGTCTCGATCTCCTGACCTCGTGATCTGCCCCCCTCGGCCTCCCAAAGTGCTGGGATTACAGGCTTGAGCCACTGTGCCCGGCCCAGATGGCTTTGATACTTGCCTGGTGTTTAGATGATGGTGATTCAGGTATACTATTATAATATTTCAGTAACATGAAAAACTACAACCTTTTGGTTGAAATAACCTTGGCTATAATAATAAAAATAAAGCTGAACAGCAATTTCTGACTTAATTCCCACATCAGCCTCATTAGATAATGTTTATGATTATCCACATGTCCAAATGAGGAAATTGGGAGTGAGTTTAAGTATCTTACCTTTAGTCACACAGCTGGTAAGTAGTGTAACCTACATAGCTTTTGAATTATGCCCTAACTACTACTAAATTGCCATATCAGTTAGCATGTTGATCACTTCAAATAGTAGGCAATTTACTACATGTATTTAATCCCATTATATTTTCTAAAATGTTAGATGTTGCTTTAAAAAGCGAAATCTGAACCCAATTTATGTCCTGTCTCCAATGTATGTCCACTTGTCTGTAGCTAATGAGACTGAAGAGCAGCACCCAAGAGAGATACTTTGTGGAAATTCCTTTTCTTACATTTAGAATGAATGACTCAGCTGTGATCCATTGAAGAAGACATTATTGAGCGCTTATTATGCGTATGGAAATATATGGTAAAAAGATGAACTAGTGTAAATCATTCCTGCATAATCTTTCAGTCCAATAAGGGAGATAGCATGAATTTAAAACAATTTAGAAAATAGGTATAAAAGGGAAGTACAAATAAAATGTCATAGGATTTAGAAGAGGAAGATATTGCTCTTATGGGAAGAAATTTGAGACCGTTTGATAGGGAATGAGAGGGTATTGGTGTTCAAGCTAAATAATGGACAAGGTTTAGAGAAACAAAGATGGGAAACCCTTCTTTGCAATGGTAGCATAGGCAAAAAAGTAGAGGCTGGAAAGTGTGACTCTTCTGTGGGTATAACAATGTTGAAAATAGTCACCACTCAGTGAGTATCTATATGACATAGACTGTGGTGTGCACTTGGCATACCTTCCTTTCAAATCCATGGTAACCTTGTAAGATAGATATTACAGATGTGGAAATTGGAGTGCAGGGAGCTTTAAAGATTTCTCCGTGGGAGTAGCTTCTCAGTATTAGTTTGAATTCCAACCCAAATTTGATTGGGTTACCATATGACATAGGTTTTCACAAACTACAAAAAAGCAGTATCCCTTATTGTGGATAAATATTTGAAAGGGACTGATGAAACAAAAAAAAAATTGAAAAGTTAAATTGGGTCCTGGAAAAAAATAGCATGTTTTTATACGCCAAGGATTGTTGTGACTCTTTCTTCACTTAATACTCATAACAACTCTATGAAGTAAGTATTATTACGATTAACCCCTTTTGTAGAGGAGAAATCTGAGCTATACAGAAGGTAAGTTTCCCGGGGACGCAGAGCCAGAATTCAAACCCAGAAGTCTAGCATTAGAATTTGGGCTCTTAGCCACTAGGATTGGCTGCCTCTCAGATGACGGAGGATAGAGAATGTTGTTGCTGAGTAAGGGATTTGGATTTCCTTATGAAATAACAAGGAGGCAGTGAAAATGTTTGATCAAAAAGGTGACAAAATCAGAGCTTACACTTGAGATAAATTATCTTGATGCAATGTATGCTTTGGATCAAAAAGGGTAGGGCCCAAACAAGGGATAATTTTCCTATCTGGATGAAATATAATCAAGGAATGAATTACTTTATTTTTGGAGGGAAGCAAATACTTGGGCAAGAGATATTTTAAAAGGAAAATGGCAGATTTTGTCACTTATTAGAAGACGTGAGAACCAGGGAAGATCTAGGAGTCATTTCTAATGAGAATAGGGGTTTGTGGCTTTCTAGAATGTCCATGAACCCTTCAAGGATTCCTTTGTATCTTTACTCTCTTTTCTTCATAGTCTTGCCCTGAGTTCCATCTAATGCTTGTCCACTAACCACACTGGTTACCCAGCAGCCTCTCATGTATGTTAATCACTTATCTTAAGAGTGGAGTAAATGTTCTGCTTATTTTTCCTTCCTCTCTCAAAATCTTTATATATTTTAATGTATAGGCCACTGGGAGACATTATCTGCTACTGCTCCTCAACCCACCTCCCTGACATTCACTCTTATTAATGGAAAATTTGGTCACCTGGGTCAGTCTCTGTCTTTACATTCATTACTTCAGAATTCTTGATGAATTTTTAAAATATGGAGAATATTTCATATCACATATTATATTACATGTATAATACATGAAATATTGCATAATCATGTACATATGTGTAGGTGTGCATGTGTATGTATGTGTATGTATATACACATATCCTGGCATCCCATTTCAGCTTCCTTCTGTTATGTTTTTTACCAATAACTGCTGTGCTACATCCAAACTTGTAGTTTTAGGTATCCCACCTTCAAACCTGTGCTGAGAATTGTCGCTACCTGTGACTCTAGTGCCCACTTCAGCAAATCTTCATTCCCATCAACCAAGAGAGTGCTGACGTCATCCCTCCTCTAACCTCAGGCTGCACAGCCCAAGGCTCCAAAAGAGGCCCCACGGCAGTGTTGGTACCTAAGGTGCAAGACAAAGACCCCTTTACTTTTCCCTCTGCTCTCCTCAAGCAGAAAATGTTTTGCCCCATAGACACCACAGCTGGTTATATACTGAGTCTCACTTGAAGCCAGCAAGTCTCAGAGACTCACCAATACCCTTTGTTTAGTACCTGGGTATGACTGCTGGTTATTCAGGGCCCAAGGGCTCTTCAGTTAGCAGGTGATTAATGCTGGCAGGACTGGGTCCTTTCCTTCAAGGCAGTGGTTTTCCTTCTGGCCTAGGGTGTATCTAGAAGTGTATTCTGGAAGCCAGGGCCTGAAATGGGGGCCTCTTCACTTGGACCACTGCTGTGGCTGGTTGTAAATTAGTCTTCCTCAGTCTTCCCTCTCATGTCCTCAAGCAGAAATAAGGGGTCTCTGCCATGGGGAGTAGAGCTCCAAGTGAGCTGTTGGGGTCCCAATTCTAAAACAGTCAAGTTTTAGAGTCAACAATGATGGCATTTCTGGACCTGCCCTGGGCCAGAGGTGAGCCCACTGCCTTGAAGGAAAAGTCCCAGGCCAGGCACCATTCATGACAAGCTGACTTAAAAGACCTTGGGCCTTAAGGGAACATTGGTGGTAGTCTGGAAGTATTTCTTGTGGCATGGGATGGCAGTGGCTATGGAGTGAGGACCCCTGCCTTTGGAAAGGGAAAGGGGGACATCATGTTGTTTGAGTGCCAACTCAGCTGCAATAAAATAGAATATCAGGTAAATTTCTAAGGTTTCTGACTGTAGTCCCTGACTCCTGGATGGCACTTCTGGACCCATGTGGGTCTTAGGGGACCTTGCCGCCCTGAAGGAAAGGACATAGGCCTGGCTGGCTTTGCCACCTACTGATTGTAGAGGCCCAGGGCCTTGAATGAACGTAGGCAGTAGCCAGGGACTGGTTACGGCAGGTCTTGGGTGAGATGCAGTGTTCTGCTGGTTTCAGGTCTGACCCAATGCAGTCATAGTGGTGGTGGCCATAGGTGTGCTTGTCACTCCACCCTCAGCTTTAGGTGGCTCAGAAAAGAGAGAGAGACTGTATGCTTGGGAAAAAGTAAGAAAGAGAACAAGACTGTCTGCCTGAAAAAGCAGAGAATTCTCCTGGATTTTGCCTAAGACCATCAAGTTGGTACCTTTATGAGTCTGCAAGAACCAGAGTTACAGGGCTAGGGGTGTCCCTAAACAGAAACAGCTTAGATCACAACTCCCAAGTCCTTTCAAATATCCAGTAAGCCTTTATAAGAAGGAGAGCTACAGATAAGCCCAGGCAGTGAAGACTACATTAAATAACCCTTCAATGCCCACACACTGAAGAACATCTACTAACATCAACACCATTCATGAAAACATGACTGCACCAAATGAATTAAACAAGACACCAGGGACCAATCCTGAAGAAACAGAGATATGTGACCTTTCAGATAGAGAATTCAAAATAGCTGTGTTGAGGAAATTCAAAGAAATTCAAGATAACACAGAGCAGGAATTCAGAATTGTATCAGGTAAATTTAACAAATAGATTGAAATAATTAAAAAGAATCAGGAAGAAATTCTGAAGCTTAATAATGCAATTGGCATAGAGAAGAATGCAGCAGAGTTTTTTTAATAGCAGAATGGATCAAGCAGAAGAAGGAATTAGTGAGCGTGAAGACACACTACTTGAAAATACACAGAAGAGACAAAAGAAAAAAGAATAGAATACAATATAGCATACCTACAGGGTCTAGAAAATAAACTAAAAGGGAACATCTAAGAATTATTGGCCTTAAAGAGGAGGTAGAGAAAGAGATAGGGGTAGAAAGTTTATTCAATGGGATAACAACGAGAACTTCCCAAATGTATAGAAAGATATCAATATCCAAGTATAAGGTTATAAAACACCAAGCAGATTTAACCTAAAGATTATCTCAAAGCATTCAATAATCAAATTCTGAAAGGTCACAAATAAAGAAATAATCCTAAAAGTAGCGAGAGAAAATAAAAAAATATTATACAATGGAGCTCCAATACATCTGTCAGCAGACTTCAATGGAAACCTTATGGGTCAGGAGAGAGTGGAATGACATATTTAAAGTGCTGAAGGAAAATAACTTTTACCCTAAGATAATATGTCTGGCAATAATATCCTTCAAACATGAAGGAGAAATAAAGACTTTTCCAGACTGACAAAACCTGAGGGATTTCATCAATGCCAGACACATCCTACAGGAAATGCTAAAGGGAGTACTCCGATAAGAAAGAAAAGGAAATTAATGAACAACAAATAGTTACCTGAAGGTACAAAACTCACTGGTAATAGTAAGTACACAAAAACACAGAATCTTATAGCAATGTAACTGTGGTGTGTAAACTATTTTTATCCTAAGTAGAAAGACTAAACAATGAACCAATCAAAAATAATAACCACAAAAAATTTTCAAGACATACTTAATGCAATAACATATTACCAGAAACAGCAAAAAGTTAAAAAGTGGAGGGATGATGTCAAGGCATAGAGATTTTTATTAGTTTTGTTTTTGCTTGTTTGTTTGTTTATGCAAATAGTGTTAAGTTGTTATCCGGTTTATCTAGTTGGTTATAAGATGGTATTTGCAAGCCTTATGGTAACCCCAAATGAAAAAACATACAATAGAAACACAAAAAATGAAAAGTAAGAAATGAACTTATATCACCAGAGAAAATCACTTTCAATAGAGAAAGACAAAGGAAAGGAAAAAGGAAGAGAAGACCACAAACAATGAGAAAATAAACAAATAACAAAATGCCAGGAGTTATCAATAATAACATTGAATGTACATGGACTAAACTCTCCAATCAAAAGGCATAGACTGGCAGGATGAAAGAAAAAACAAGACCCATTGATCTGTTGCCTACAACAATGTACTTCACCTATAAAGACAAATATAGACTGAAAATAAAAGGATGGAATAAAATATTCCATGCCAATGGAAACCAGAAAAAGGGTAAGCATCACTATACTTATATTAGACAAAATAGATTTTGAGACAAAACCTATAAGAAGAGACAAAGAAGGTCACTATATAATAATAAAAGGGTCAATTTGGCAAGAGAATATAACAATTTTAAATACATATGCACCCAACACTGGAGCAACCAGATATATAAAATAAATATTATTAGAGCTAAAGAGAGAGATAGTCCCTCATACAATAATAGCTGGAGACTTCAACACCCCACTTTCAGCATTGGCCAGATCTTCCAGACAGGAAATCAACAAAGAAACATTGGAATTAATCTGTACTATAGACCAAGTGGATCTAAGAGATATTTACATAATATTTCATCCAAGAACTGCAGAATACAGATTCTTTTCCCCAGCTCATGGATTACTCTCAAGGATAAACCATATGTTAGGTCACAAAACGAGTCTTAAAACACTCAAAAACACTGAAATAATATCAAACATCTCTGACAACAATTGACTAAAATCAGAAACTAATAACAAGAAGAATATTGGAAACTATACAAATACATGGAAACTAAATAATATGCTCCTGAATGACCAGTGAGTCAATGAAAAGTTAAGAAGAAAAGTGAAAAATTTATTGAAACAAATGATAATGGAAACACAAGATACAAAAACCTATGAGATGCAGCAAAAGAAGTATTAAAAAAGAAGTTCGTAGCTATGAATGCCTACTGTAAAAAAGAAGAAAAACTTTAAATGAAATTTAATGATGCATCTTAAAGAACTAAAAAGACAAGAGCAAAGCAAACCCCAAATTAATAGAAGAAAAGAAATAATAAAGATCAGATTAGAAATAAATGAAATTGAAATAAAAAAATACAAAAGATCAATGAAACAAATAGTTGGTTTTGTTTAACAAAAGCAATAAAAATTAATCAAAATTGACCAATCTTTAGCCAGAATAAGAAAAAAAAGAAGATACAAATAAATAGAATCAGAAATGAAAAAGGAGACCTTACAACTCTTATTGCAGAAATTCAAAGGCTCATTAGTGGCTACTATGGACAACTATATGCCAATAAATTGGAAAATATAGAATAAATGGACAAATTTCTACATACATACAACCTTCCAAGGTCTAACCAGGAAGAAATGCAAAACCTAAACAGACCAATAACAAGTAATGAGATTAAAGCTGTTATAAAAAGTCTTCCAGTAAACAAAAGCCCAGGACTCAATGGTTTCACTGCTGAATTCTGCCACTTAAAGAACTAATACCAACTCTACTCAAACTATTTCAAAAACAGTAGAGGAGAAGGGAATACTTCCAAACTCATTCTACAAGGCCAATATTACCCTGATACTAAACCCAGACACATGTAAAAAAGAAAATTACAAGCCAGTATCTCTGATAACTATTGCTGCAAAAATCCTCAACAAAATACTAGCAAACTGAATTCAACAATACATTTGAAAGATCATTCATCATGACCAAGTGCAATTTATCCCTGGAATGTAAGTATGTTTCAACATACACAAATTAATTAACATGATACATTGTATCAACAGAGTGAAGGTTAAAAACCATATGATCATTTCAATTGATGCTGAAAAAGAATATGGTGAAATTCAACATCCATTCATGATGAAAACCCTCAAAAACTGGGTATAGAAGGAACATACCTCGACATAATAAAAGTCACATATGACAGACCCACAGCTAGTATCATACTTAATGGGGAAAAACAGAAAGTCTTTCCTCTAAGATTTGTAACATGACAGGGATGCCCACTGTCTCTATGTTATTCAATATAGAACTGGAAGTACTAGCTAGAGCAATTAGACAAGAGAAAGATATATAGGACATCCAAATTGAAAGGAAGGAGTCAAATTATTCTTATTTGCTGATAATATGATCTTATATTTTGAAAAACCTAGACCCTGCAAGGAAACTATTAGAACTGATAAACAAATTTGGTAAAATTACAGGATACAAAAATTAACTTACAAAATCAGTAGAGTTTCTATATGCCAACAGTGAACAATGTGAAAAAGAAATTTTAAAAATAATCCCATTCACAATAGCCATACATAAAATTAGATACCTAGAAATTAACTTATCCAAAGTGAAAGATCTCTATAATGAAAACTATAAAATGCTGATAAAGGAAATTGAAGAGAACATCAAAAAATGGAAAAATACTCCATGTTCATGGATTGGAAGAATCAATATAGTTGAAGTGTTCATACTAAAGCAATTTACAGGTTCAATGCAATCCCTATCAAAATACCGATGACATTCTTCACAGAAATAGAAAAAACAATTCTAAATTTCTAAAATTTATATGGAACCACAAAAAAACCCCACAATAACCAAAGCTATCCTAAGCAGAAAGAACAATACCGGAGGAATCATGTTACCTGATTTCAAATTATACCAAACAGCCTGGTATTGGCATAAAAACAGACACATGAACCAATTTAACAGAATACAGAACCCAGAAACAAATCCATACACCTGTTGTGAACTCATTTTTGACAAAGGTGTCAAGAACATATACTGAGGAAAAGACAGTCTCTTCAATAAATGATGCTGGGAAAACTGGATAACCAAATGCAAAAGAATAAAACTAGACCCCTATCTCTTGCCATATTAAAAAATAAAATCAAAATGGATTAAAGACTTAAATTTGAGACCTAAAACTATGAAACGACTACAAGAAAACATTGAAGAAAATCTCCAGCACATTGATCTGGACAAAGATTTTCTGAGTAATACCCCACAAGCACAGGCAACAAAAGCAAGTATGGACAAATGGGATCACATCAAGTTAAAAAGCTTCTGCACAGCAAAGTGCAGAAAAAAACCCAGAGAATAGAAGAAAAATATTTGCAAACTACCCCTTTCACAAAGGATTAATAGTCAGAATACGTAAGGAGCTCAAACAACTCTATAGAAAAAAAATCAAATAACATGATCAAACCATGGGCAAATGATTTGAACAGCCATTTCTCAAAAGAAGACTTATGAATGGCAAACAGGCAACTGAAATGATGCCCTACAGCACTGATCATCAGTGAAATGAAAATCAAAACTGCAATCAGATATCATCTCATCCCATTTAAAATGGCTTATATCAAAAAGACAGGTAAACAAATACTGACAAGCATGTGGAGAAAAGGCAACCCTTGTATACTGTTGGTGGGAATGTAAATTAATACAGTAACTATGAAGAATAGTTTGGAGTTTCTCAACAACCTAAAAATTGAGCTACCATATGATCCAGCAATCCCACTGCTGGATATGTAACCAAAAGAAAGGAAATCAGTATATCGAAGAGATATCTGCACTCCTATGTTTGTTGCAGCACTGTTTACAATAGCTAAGATTTGGAAGCAATCTATGTGTCCATCAGCAGACAAAGGGGTAAAGAAAATGTGCTGCATATACAAAATGGAGTACTACTTATCTATAAAAATGAATGAGATTCTGTCATTTGCAGAATGGATGGAACTGGAGATCATTATGTTAGGTGAAATAAGCCAGGCACAGAAAGACATGCATCACATGTTCTCATTTATTTATGGGATCTAAAAGTCAAAACGATTGAACTCATGGACATAGAGAACAAAAGGATGGTCGCCAGAGGCTTGGAAGGGTAGTGTGGGGTTAGGGAGGAGGTGGGGGTAGTTAACGGTACAAAATACAGAAAGAATAAATAAGATCTACTCTTTGATAGCACAATAGGGTGACCATAGTCAATAATAATTTAAGTGTATATTTTTAAATAACTTAAATAATGTAAACGGATTGTTTGTAACTCAAAGGGTAAATGCTTGAGAGGATAGATAGCCCATTGTCCAAGATGTGCTTATTTTTCATTGTGTAATTGTATCCAAATATCTCATGTACCCCATAAATATATACACCTACTATGTACACACAGTTTTTTAAAAATACGCCAAAATGTCTGAGAAAAAAATTATGGTGGAAGAACATATTTATTAACCATTTCTGGTTTGCAAATGAAAGCAACTCAAATGAAACTGACTTCCAGCAGGAAATCTTTAAAATTCTGATATATTTATCTTGGAATTTGTCCTGGGCTTATGAGTATGATACAGGAATAATCCAGAAAACAGAAGGCCATTTACTAAAAATGACCATAGCAGATGCTGGGTTTCATGCTGAAGCATTCTGAGTACTTTAGTCCTTTGAGTTACTTTCTTTCCATGCAGTATCTGCATCCTAGTACATTTATTCAACATGAAAAGTGGGATTGATTTTTAAAACTATAGAGTCTGCATGCCCTGTGCCCTGTGTTCTACTGACCTGATTGGTAAAGATTTTCTGAGTTTTCGAAAGGACAAAAGTAAATTGAAAAGTAGTGAGAAAGAAAAAGCAAAAGTTGGATTAAATTATGTAAATAGAAATAAAATTATGTAGAAAATGCAAGTTATTAAGTCTATATTCTTGCTAGGATGGCTCTCAAATTTAAATATAATGCTTGTACCAGTAAAAGTGAGAAGAGAAATATTGCCAACTATACAATGCATGGTGGCCAAAGGATTAAAAGCTATCCTGTTACTTTAGAGAAGCACAGCTGCCACTTATGCAATGCAATATCCTGAGATATTTCTCATAGGAATCATCATAGAAAAGATGATGTATATGCTGAGAAAAACACCTTAACATCATCTTCATAAATGACATTTATATTAGAAAATCTCTTCACATTTCAAGTCAAAAAATACAGAAATCTTATTAAATAAGACCTTTTCTTGGCCTGCCTTAAAGATACTTGGTGTACTAGAAACTGCTTAGAACATTCATCATGAGAGCAAATAGAAGGTGATTGTGAAACAAGTGACCTTAAAACTCTGAAATTTGACTGTTGAGACATGTCACAGCTCTGTGACAACTACAGCAGTGCCAGCACAGGCCCTTGATTCTATTACAAAAATAAAATCTTATAACAATGACAATCACTGTTGACAAGAATGCCTTTTTTTCGTCCTTCTCAGTGGTGACAGACCTAGTGTGTCAAATTTAGACCCAATAGAATTTTTTGAACAGAACAGGTTTCATCATTTTCTTGCTTTACAGTAGAATGCAATGAAGGAGCAGACTATCGTGTATTTGAAGCATACAGCCTACCTGGTTCCAAGTACTGTTGCTTATTAGTTGTACTCTCTCCTTCCCTCACTCCTTTCCTTCCTTAATTTTTTTCTTTTATTCCTTCCTTTACACACCACTGATTTAACATGTGTTGAATACATAGTTTGTGCCAGGGAAATCTTTAGCAAGTAAGTAGTTAGGAAAGCATGTCTTATGTTTTATGAGCTAAAAATGCAATTATGTTTTGAGAAAAGATGAAAAAGATGGAATTTTCTAGCTTTTTCTGGGGCCATCAAGAAAGACATGTCAGATGCATCTTTGAGGATAAATAATGGCTCACCAGAAAAATCAGACGGAAGAAGAAACAGGCTGTGATAACTCCAGAGCTTTGAAAGAGCATATTATGTTCTGGGAACTGCAAGTATTTTCAATGTCTGGAGAACAAGAGGCATATGTGTGACTGCAAAAGATAAACCATCATTTACATACTACTGACCCTCAAATTTAGTTTGTTGATAATTGAGAGTGATTGAAATGTTTAAAGCAGGACATTGACATGAGTATATTTGTGTTTTAAATAGTGGCAAGGTGGAGGGAAAGTAGAGAGGTCAAGTCTGAAGGAGGAAATTCAGTTAACATGGAAACATAGAAAAGGAGAATGGTGAAGTGAAAGGAGCATGGGCATTAAAGCAGAAACCAAGGTACAAATCCCAGCAGACAACAGTAATAACTGAGGTTGATATGGCACTTCAGAAATTAAGTATTTTAAATGTTTTATCTTATTTAATTCAATTGTTCAACTATGTTCAAGAGGCTCTCAGCATCTTGAATGTCTTATAATCCAGCTGTTGTTTTCAGTATGCTGTGTAATTCTGTAGTCCAGTCAGGCAATATCCTTTTGGCAGAATTTTTTTTTAATGATTCCATTTGGAAAATGTGTTAGCATTCCTCTTAGACAAAAATATCAATTTGATGAATAAAAATCAATGTATTGATTTCCACTTAGTATAAAGAATATAAATTTGTAGAAAATACAATCGTAGAGTTTAGCCTTTTAATATTACAGGATACTTGAAGATCTTCGCATTCTCCCTAGAACCATAATTACCTCTTGAACGTAATACGTCTTTAAGAACTCAGTTATATACATGTTGAAGTTACACAAAGGAAGATAAGTTAAACCAGAAAGCTCCTTAGTGAGCAAAGAAACATAATCAGGAGGAAAAAAAATGTATTCTTCAATTACTTAATGTCGTATGAAAATAATCTGCTAAATCTATTTCCAAAATGCTCATCTACTATTGAACTGGACTGTATGATTTTATTTTTATGTAAATTAAGATTTTTCATGTGATTTGGATAGCATAGGTTTTATAATTTATAATTTAGAAAAAAAAAGTTTAGAATGTGTGGTTATGCCTCCAATGGTTCTGCAATTGTATAACTCATCTATCTATTCAGTAACGAATTACTATTGTTAAAGCACAAAAAATCTGGACTTCCACTTCCAATCAAGATGGAAGAAACCCTCAGCAGCCTATCTCTTCCACTGACTACAACTTAAAACCCTGGGAAAAATACAGAAAGCAACGTACCTGAGACTTCTGAAAAGTGATCGATGATTAATAGCAGGTAGATTGGGGCAGGAAGGCAAAACACTGAATAACAATATGGCAGTTAAGAGTCCCTTGTATTTTTTTCTCCATCTTTATCTCTCAGCTTTGACACAACAGTAGACCAAATTGAGAAATTATGTAACACACAGCAAACTCCAAGAAACATTTATCTTTCTGGCCAGAGGTCTGGGGAAAAAGGAAGCTGTGGGCCAGAAAGTGTGAAGAGGGTAAATCCTTATTTGTTTTTTCCCTATTTTCATTAAAGCCCTACCCTGAGGCCAACCTGAGTCATGGGACAACAATGCTATATTGCTGTGGTGATGGCCTTGGTCATCTAAAACCCTACAGAGAAGGATTTTTCCTCTGGATAGAGAAACTGGAAAATGTATCCTTTGTTGTACAGAGTGTGAAGAGACCCCACATTAATATTTCTCTCTCTTTCACTCATTGCTTCACTCCAAAAGGTAGACTCAATTGTAAACAACTGCTTAACCGAGTGGGAAGCTAAACCTCTGATAAAAACCTGCATTTCTGGGCAGCAAAACTAGAAAAGGGGGTTTCTCTCTCATTGAGAGTGGGAGAGTGTGGGAGAAATTGTGTATGAACCTATACCAGTTCTGGGCTCACTGCTAAGCTGTGCATACATGGAACACATCCAAAGAATCGTGACAGCAATTTTGGAATTAAATTAAAGTGTAAACTACTGTCCAAGTTCCAGACGGAATCTGAGTTGCACATGTGACAGGCTCATCCAAATAGCATAGCAAAGGCTTTAAAAACTGATCTGAAGTTAGAACCACTGCCATTGGAAGGTGCAACAGAATTTGGAGTTTATACCCAACTGGGTTGATTGCATGCTAAAACAAACAAATAATCAGCATTCTACCCAAAGTTGCTTTAAAAATATAATACTCAAAATATATAGAATAAAATCCAAAGTTTCTCAACATACTCAAAAGTATGAAACTATGACAAATTATCAAGGGAAAAGACAAACAACATAGTAACCTCAAGAAAATCCAGGTATTGAAATGATCAGATAAACATTTTAGAGTAGTTATTAGAACCATGTTCCATTAGGTAGAAGTACAAAGTTTTTAGATGAATAGGAAGACAATAATTCTCAGTTGAGAAATAAAAAACTGTAATAAAGACCAAATGGAAATATTAGAACTGAAAAATCAGAACTAAAAAATTTTATTGGATAGGCTCAATAGCAAAATAAAAATAAATGAAGATAAAGTCATTAACCATAAATACAGAACAATATAATTTATCATATTTGAAGACTAGAAGGAAAAAAATAATGGACAAAGCCTCGGTGATATGTGGAAAATATTAAAATGTTTAACATTTGTGTTGTTTGATTCTCTGAAGGGATAAAGGCATGGATGAAGAAAAAATAAGAAACAATGACTAGAAACACACCAAATTTGATAAAATAAATACATTTACAAATTCAAGAAGCTTAGTGAACACAAAATAGGATAAACTCAATGAAAAAAATGTTCGGATACATTATAATCACACTTTTGAAAACCAAAGTTAGAAAAAACCTTAAAGAAGCTGGAGGAAAATGACACATTATGTATCAGGAAACAATAGCTAGAACTAATGTGAATTTCTCACCCAAAGCCATTGAGACCAGAAGATGGTGAAAAAATACAGTCAGAGTGCTGGGGGAAAAAAGATGTTCAATCTATATTGTATATCCAGTTAACATATCTGTCAGGAATAATGGAGAAATAAACATATTATCAGACTTAGGAAAAACTAAGAGACTCTGTCATTAGTGTATTTGCTTTAAAACAAATACAAAAGGAAATTTTTATGATGGAGAGATATGATCCCAGAGGAAACCTTGGAAATTTAGAAATGAAGAATTAAAAACAGAATTGGTAATAGGAAAATTGTAATAGGATTTTTTTTTTCACTCATGAATTATTTAAAACATTTATGACTGTTAAAAGCAAAACTCACAACATTGTCTGGGATTACTTTAAAGTATATAGGTGTAATACATATGACAAATATAACAAAAATAAAGAAGTGTAAATAAACTCATGTGGTTGTAAGGCTCCTGTACATCCATAAAGGAGTAAATATTTATTTTAAGTATATCTATAAAGAAATAAATGTTTATTCTAAGGAGACTGTGAAAAGTTATTAGATTATATCCTTTATAGAAGCCACTAATAAATGGATACAAAACATTATAACCTAAATGACAGTAGGAAAATTAAAGTGTAATACCAAACATGCTCAAGTAATTCAAAAGAAGGCAGGAAAGGAGGAACAGAAACAGAAGAAACAAACAGAAAAATAATGAAATGTTCTTTATAATTACTTAAAATATAAATAGTCTAAACGTAAATTTAAATATGGAGATTGTTAGATTTGATTTTACAAAACAATTAAATGCTGTGCACAAGAAACCCATATTAAATATAATAATACGAGGAGATTAAAAGTTACAGGGTAGGAGAAGATATATCATACAAATACTAACCAAACTAAAGATGGGGTAGCTATATTGATATCATGCAAAATAGACTTCTGAACAAGAAAAATTTCCAGAGAAAATTAAGGTATTAAATAATGATGAGGGTAAATTCACCAAGATGTAGCAATCCTCAATGTGTATGCACCTAACAACAGAGATACAAAATAGGTGAAGTGAAATATGGATCAAACTAATAGGAGAAATATACAAATCTACAATTGTAGTTGAAAAATTCAACTCTCTACTCTCAGTAATTGATAGAACAAGCAGACCAGAAAATCAACAAAGGTATATAAGTCATGAAAAATGCTATAGATCTACTTGACCTAATTGATGCTTATTTAACACCCCCCAAAATAGCAGGATACATATTCTTTTCTAGAGAACATAGAGAATTCATCAAGATAAACCATAATCTGTGACATAAGACAAATCTTAACAACTCTAAAAGATCTGAAAACATACAAACTGTGTTATCTTACTGTAATCACATTAAAATAGAAATCAAAAAGAAAAAGATGTCTGTAAAATCCACTAAACGTTTAGAAATTTAACTTTTAAATAATCTTTGTCAAAGGGGAAGTTTATGGGGAAATGATAAAATATTTGCAACTGATGAAAAATAAAAACAGCATATCAAAAAATGTAGGGTACAGAAAAAACAGTTATTCAAGGCAAACCTACAGCATCAAATGCTTATATTAAAAAGGCAAAATTATTCAAATCAATAGCCTAAGCTTCAACCTTAAAATACTAGAAAAAAAGAGAAAAAAACATAGCAGAAGTAAAAACATTACCAATATCAGAAATACAATATATCAGATTGTACAGACATTTGCCTTTATATTATTATGAGATAACTCGAGGAAGCTTTCATTGTTTAAAGGTCATTGGTCTATATTTTACTTTAAACTTCTGTTCATATCTTTTGCTCATTTTCTCTCAGCTTTCATATTTTGAAAATAATTTTTATAAGGCTTTTTATATGCTAGTGAGAGAGTACTGTATCAGTGATATGTGTTACCAATATTTTCTGTAAATTTGATTTTTTGAGTTTGCTTTTGATAATTTTCTATGCAAAATATCATATTTTTTACTATTATATAGCCTAATTTATTGATCTTTTTAGTGTATCAAGGTTTTGAGTATTCTTTAAAAGTTCCTAACACTGGGTTAAGAAAGAATTCACCAATGTGTTTTCTAGTACTAATTTTTTTATTTTTATTTTTTTGCGTTTAGATCAATGATACTTTTAAGTTTTTCTTATGTGTAGTGTGAGATATGAGACCTGTTTAATCAGTTACAAACGGCTGTCCAGTTTTCTCAATATAATTAAAAATATTTATCTTTTATTCAGTGATTTTAAAGTGCTACCTTTATCATAGTCTATCATTATGTACTTGGTTTATGTGCTTCTGGAATATTTATTCTATTCCACTGGTCTGTTTTTCCATGAGTCACTATTACAAGATATATTACAGAGGCTTTAGGTGTTTCAGCGTCTGGTAGGGCTTGTCCCCTTTTATTGCTTATCTCCCTTTCCATTCCAGTGCTTTCCTGAGTATTATGTCATCTTTGTTTTCTATCTAAAATTTAGAATAAATTTGTTTACCTAAAATTTAGGAACAATTTGATTAGTTCTCAATCAAATTGTAATTTTATTGGGACAAGGTTAAAGTTGTAATAGTAACTTTGGGAGAATGGACATTGTTTGATACGTCCATTCCAAAACAAAAAATCTCCTTCCATTTGTTCAAGTCTATTTTCATGTCTTTCAGGGAATATTTTAAGGTTTTCCTTACTGAGTTTTTTTTTTCACATTTGCTCCTAAATATTTTACTTTTGTTGTTGCTTTGTAAGTGGGTTATATTGTTTTCATTTGTGAACACTATTGACTTTTGCATGTTAATGTATGTTTCTGCTATCTTTTTGAAGTATTTTATTGTTTGTATTGATTTGAAAATAATTTTTAGTTTTCCAGTTATATAAATAGTGATAGTAGGGTGATAATGGGCGCTCTGTGTTAATGAAAATTTACCCTACTGTTTCCCCACTTAGCAGGATGCTAGTTTTCATATTATATAGATATAAAATCCTGTTAAATATCTATTGTATACTATTTTAATAGTGTTTCTATAAAAACTGTTGTTACATTTTTTTCAAAAGTCTTTTCAACATTTAAGGAGATAATCATAACTTTTCTCCTTTGGTCCACTAATATGGTGAATTCTATTAATGATATCCCAATATTTAATCAACCATTAATTCTTTGGTGTGAATGATAATGCTATCTTTAATAGATGTGTTTCAATGTCACAGTGATTAATGTTAAAAATTGGAAACTTTTCCCCCGAATGATCTGAAACTTTTTTTTTCTTTTTTCTTTTTCTTTTTTTTTTTCCTTTGGACAGAATCTCACTCTGCGGCGTCCAGGCTGGAGTGCAGTGGCGCGATCTCGGCTCACTGCAACCTCTGCCTCCTGGGTTCAAGTGACTCTTCTGCCTCAGCCTCCTGAATAGCTGTAATTATAGGCGCCCGCCATCACACCTGGCTAATTTTTTGTATTTTTAGTAGAGACAGGGTTTCACCACTTTGGTCAGGCTAGTCTTGAACTCCTGACCTCTGGTGATACACCTGCCTTGGACTCCCAAAGTGCTGGGATTACAGGTGTAAGCCACTGCGCCCAGCCTGATCTGAAACATTTTAAACAATTTATGCAGCATTGGGATTTCATGATCATTGAAAATATTCATGAATTTCTCTGTGAAACCATCTGATATTTGTGCTTTCTATTGGATAATCTTTGACATTTCTCTCTATTTCTTCTTTGGATAACTGTGTTTAGTAATACTAAATTGTATTTTTTTCTAGGAAATGTTCTATTTTACACAGGTTTTCTAACGTATTCACACATAAATAATATAGTCTCTGAAGATTTTTATTTTCATTTCCTTTGTGTCAATGCACAGCAAAGCTTTGGTGTGTTTTCTGATATTGTGATTCTGTTTTTGTCTTTTAACTTCCACTCCTGTTTCCTTCTTGCTTTTCACTGCCAATCTTCTAAGTGATGCCTCCCTTTTCTAACTCACACCACTTTCCCCCAGAGGCAGTGCCTTCTTAAGTGGTGCCATATCTAGTCCCAATTTTAATCACTTTCTTTCAACTCTCCAGTAGCTGACACTCTGCTCTATCATGTGTGTTCTCAATAGATCAGCTTTTAGGGTGGAACTTTCTCTCTCTGGGGTGACTGGTTTATGTTCCATCACCTCTCTGACCCTCTCCCCTTTTTTATTCTCCATAATATTAGCCTCACTCTACTCTGATGTGGTCATGAAATTGGCTCTACTACTTTCTGGTATGTATTTCTCAAATTACGCAAAATGTTACTTTGGGCCTTTGTCTCCTGGTTATTCCCTATGTGAAAATTAAGCTTATTTAATTTACTCTCCTTGTTTATGTGTTTGGCTTACTTGTAGGATGTGTAGAGAAATCCACTTCAACAGTCGCTATTATATTATCAGGTGCTGTTTATGAAGTGATGTTTCTAACCTCTTTAAGAATCATGATAACTTTCTCCCACATAAAAGACTGTTAAACCTTTTTCTTCTGAAGAAAAAGAAGTAAGAGTACAAATGAGATATTTGCATTTCGCTCACCTCTACACCCTTTTATATTTCTTGGAGAACATATTTTTCAATGGATATATTGTTTTTGTAATGTGTGAACATTTCTACTGTACTGAGGTTATGGCTTCTTCTTTTGAGAGATGAAATGCTCTCTGGGTCTTCTTTATTAAGCCTGCAAATTCCTTTGATATAACTGGAGTTGAATAGATTGCAAAACAGATGACAAATGGGGCACAGGTCAATGTTAATAGAACAATCTTCCTCTAAAATGAATGAGAACAGGAAAAATAAATGGTATGACTTATTCAGAATTATTATGGATGGAATTCTATAATTAAACAATGAGAGAGAGAGAGCATACAATGTTTGCCCTGAATTTTGAAAACTTTTGAAACTTTACAACTGCAATCTCATTTCTTTTGACTATATTTTTGGTATATACATTAAAGTACATGATGCAGTTTGCTAGATAATGTAAAAACAACATATTTCAGTAAGTTCCAAGTAACTTCAAAGGAAGTTAATAATTGAAATAAGAAATATAAGACAAAACTGACTATAATTAGATTAAAGGACAAACATGATTATAAGCAGAAGGTGAAAGCTGCGCCAGATCAATACAATTTCAGCTTAGACTTTACATATTAGCCTAGAGAGACTGGATGACAACTTAAATGGGTTCTAGATGGGTGACAGAAAAAGAGTCAACTTGGTTGTTGGTAGAATGTTGGCATTCCCAACAATCTTGGTATGTTTAGTGAAAGTAAAAGATAATACTAATGATTTCAAATTGTCTTGAATTATTTTCAACTTATAGGCAATGTTTTCTGGATCATTCAAAGACAAACCGTCTTATCCATAAATAAGTTTCCATGGATGTTTTTTAGTTAAATGGGTGAAAAATAGAGCCTTGCTATGTATCAGACTCAGCTCTTCAGTAAAGAAAACCATAGTATCTGACCTCAAACCCCTCTTCTAAGCTTTCTAGAAATTTTTATATTGGGAGTTCTTCGAAACTATCTATATTCTTCAAAGACCTGAAGAGCAGCATGCCACTCAAAGATAGAGTTATCCTTCATAACGTAAACTATCTATAATATTTACAGAGACATCTTCAGTCATTAAGACTGATCTATGTGACATGATTAAAAAGTCAGAAAGAAAACTTTAAATACCTACAACTAGCTGCCATTAATCCTTAATAAGTTTTTTATGCTTTCATGTTTATTTTAAATGGAAATGTAAATGGCTAAAGTAGCACATTAATCTGTTATCAGTAATTTATTTCTATAAATAAAGGTTTAAAAATTTAATGGTAGGGATGAAAACGCCAGGGTCCTGGGGGATGGGAAGAAAGAAGTATTAGAAGCTGATAACATTTCATGTGTTTCATGAAGGTTGAAGAGCTCTCAGACAAAGCCTGCCATTTAGTTTAGATCAAAATATCTAGACAAAAAATAAAATGTTGTTAGTCATCCAGTTGTTTTGACATTACATAGGCCATAGAGCATTATGAAAAAAGCATGAGTATTACTTTTCTCCTAGATATTTCTCAGTGTATAATCATAGCCATAAATATAATAGTTTTTACCAAAGGTAGTTGGAATATGTCAATGTCATTAATTCAAGTTTTTAAAATATGGACATTAAGAGCAAGTTGATATTGTAAGTTATGAGCACACTGATCACACACATCTAATTTGGGTCCCACACCCCCACTAAATTATAACAAATCTTTTAAAGACATTTTGTGGAATATGTTAAGCCACAGATAGAAAGAGAAGAGGACAAACAATAGAATCTTAGAAGCTAAAAAGCAAATAGAATCTTAGAAGCTAGAAAGCAAAAAAAAGAGGAAAAGCTGAATTAACAAAATGGAGAAGACAGTTCCATTCTTTTCTGCTAGGTAAGCAGAGGAGAAAGCTCAAACCAATATATATTTTTTTCCTGAATAATTGTCAAAAAGCTCAGAAAATACCAATCCCAAATATCTCTGAAAATTGGGGCAGGCAGGACACTAATATAAAGATGATGTAGGTAAAGGATATTTGTGTAAGAGTCCTGAATTCCTCCCAGACTTTTCACCTCCGGATGAGTGCTTCCCTCCTACACTAGCACAGTTACAAAATGTTATTTCCTAAACAGAGGATAAAGTCTTCGTCCTGGAGATCTATAGAAACAGTAAAAGCCACTAGTTTCTTAATGAAAATGGGGCCATCAAATGACCTCATACATACTCAGTGCTGCATCTTGGTTCTCTCTCCTCTTCTCAACTCCCAGAATGCTGGCAGCCAAAACTTTATACTTCACACAAAGGATAAATCTCAGGAAAAATTCACATCTCTGGAGGAAATACTTAAAGATACTGGTGTTGAGCACTTTCTCCCCAAAATATTTTCAGACATACAAGTTTCAAGGAATATCTCTCATGCACCCTTTGCCAATGGAGGTGCCAGGGGATATACTGCAACAAAATAAGGCAATAAACTAAGAGAAAGTGGGCCCCAAAATACAAGAACCAGAGAACTGAAAAAGCAGAGTGGCAAATCAAATCCCTAGAATAACACAAAAGGAAAGCTCAGGGTGATAACCTATGTATCAGACATGGAGGGCAAACAGTTCAACTTGGGGCAGTCTGACTCAAAGGGGATGTACACTGAGGCTACCATCAGCAGACCTTTCTCTGTGATAGCATTTTATGATCTGAGAAAATTATTGGGGAATATATTTCAGCAAAATTGGAGAATAAATGAAGAAAGAAAAAAAAAAACAAGAGATAAATAATCCAGGGAATCCAGCCTAGAGGAAAAGCAGAGAGAATTCCAAGATAAAGCTAAGGATGTCTCAAGATGGCAACTGAACAGCAGACAGGAGAGTAGATGTCTCCAGGTAGGTCATGTCCAGGAAAAAATGGCAACATATGGATTGCCTAGTGTGACTGACATTGTTGAAAATTGTACTGAGAGGCTGCTGGAAGGTAGGGGAAGAATTAGCAACAGATACAAATAAAACAAGCAGGAAAAAATTGGGTGATATTATACAATTATAGTAAAATACAACATTCAATTATGAATAACATTTTCATGGATGGAAAAATGTAGACACAGGGGTGGGATCCGGCAAGATGGCCTAATAGGAACAGCTCCAGTCTGTAGCTCCAAGTGAGACCAACACAGAAGGCAGGTGATTTCTGCATTTTCAACTGAGGTAGCTTGTTCATCTCATTGGGACTGGTTAGGCATTGGTTGCAGCCCATGGATGGCGAGCAGAAGCAGGGTGGGCGTTACCTCACCCTGGAAGTGCAAGGAGTGAGGGGCCTCCCTTTCCCAGTCAAGGGAAGCAGTAAGGGATTGTGCTATCCGGCCCAGGTACTATGCTTTTCCCATGGTCTTTGCAATCCGCAGACCAGGAGATTCCCTTCTGAGCCTACACCACCAGGGCCCTGGTTTCAAGCACAAAACTGGGTGGCTATTTGGGCAGACAATGAGCTTTCTGAAGGAATTTTTTTTTGTACCCCAGTGGTGCCTAGAATCCCAGTGAGACAGAACCCTTCAGTCCCCAGGAAAGGGGGCTGAAGCTAGGGAGCCAAGTGGTCTCGCTCAGCAGGTTCCACTCCCACAGAGCCCAGTGAGCTAAGAACCACTGGCTTGAAATTCTTGCTCCCAGCACAGCAGTCTGAAGTTGAACTGGGATGGCTGAGCTTGGTGGGGAGAGGGGCATCTGCCATTACTGAGGCTTGAGTAGGCGGTATTTCCCTGACAGCGCTAAGGAGGCCTGGAAGTTCAGACTGGGCGGAACTCAACACAGTCCAGCAAAGCAACTGTGGCCAGAATGCCTGTCTAGATTCCTCTTCACTGGGCAGGGCATCTCTGAAAGAAAGGCAGCAGCCCCAGTTAGGGGCTTATAAGTAAAACTCCCATATCCCTGAGACAGTGCACCTCAGGGAAGGGGCAGCTGTGGCACAGCTTCAGCGGACTTAAATGTTACTGCCAGCCAACTCTGAAGAGAGCAGCAGATCCTGACAAAGAGGGTTCTCCCATCACAGAGCTTGAGCTCCGCTAAGGTACAGACTGCCTCCTCAATTGGGTCCCTGACCCCCGTGCCTCTTGACTGGGAGAGACCTCCCAACAGAGGTTGACAGACACCATATACAGGAAAACTGCGGCTGGCATCAGGCCAGTGACCCTCTGGGACGAATCTTCCGGAGAAATAAGCAGGCTAAGTTCTGCAGCCTCCACTGGTAATAACCGGGCAAATAGGGTCTCTAGTGGAGCTCCAGCAAACTGAAGCAGACCTGCAGAAGAGAGGCCTGACTGTTAGAAGAAAAACTGACAAATAGAAAGTGATAACATCAATATCAACAAAAAGGACCCCCACACAGAAACCCCATCCAAAGGTCTTCAGCCTCAAAAGTCCAAGTTAGATAAATCCATGAAGATAAGAAAAAAAAAAAAGTAAAAACAGCACAAAAATGCTGAAAATTCCAAAAACCAGAATGCCTCTTCTCCTCCAAATGATCGCAACTCCTCTCTAGCAAATGCACAAAACTGGACAGGGAATGAGTTTGACGAACTGACAGAAGTAGGCTTCAGAAGGTAGGTAATTACAAACTCCTCTGAGCTAAAGGAGGATGATCTAAACCAATGCAAAGAAGTTAAGAACCTTGACAAAAAATTACAGAAACTGCTAACTAGAATAATAAGTTTAAAGAAGAACATAAATGACCTGATGTAGTTGAAAAACACAGCACAAGAACTTCGTGAAGCATACACAAATATCAATAGCCGAATTGACCAAGCAGAAGAAAGGATATCAGAGATTGAAGGTCAACTTACTGAAATAAGGCTGAAATAAGGTGTGAAAACAAGATAGGAGAAAAAAAGAATGAAAATGAATGAATAAAGCCTACAAGAAATATAGGACTATGTGAAAAAATCAAACTTACATTTGATTGGGGTACCTGAAGGTGATGGGGTGAATGGAACCAAGTTGGCAAACTCAATTCAGGATATTATCCAGGAGAACTTCCTCAATTTAGCAAGACAGGCCAACGTTCAAATTCAGGAAATACAGAGAACACCACAAAGATACTCCTTGAGAAGAGCAACCCCAAGACACAAAATCATCAGCTTCACTAAGGTTGAAATGAAGGAAAAAATGGTAAGCACAGCCAGAGAGAAAGGTCAGGTTACCCACAAAAGGAAGCCCATCAGACTAACAGTGGATCTCTCTGCAGAAACCCTACAAGCCAGAAGAGAGTGGGGGCCAATATTCAACATTCTTAAAGAAAACACTTTTCAATGCAGAATTTCATATCCAGCCAAACTAAGCTTCATGAGTGGAGAAATAAAATCCTTTATAGACAAGCAAATGTTTAGGGACTTTGTCACCACCAGGCCTGCCTTACAAGAGCTCCCGAAGGAAGCACTAAATACGGAAAGGAAAAACCGGTACCAGCCACTGCAAAAACATACCAAAATGTAAAGATCATCCACACGATGAAGAAACTGCATCAATTAATGTGCAAAATAACCAGCTAGCACCATAATGATAGGATCAAATTCACACATAACAATATTAACCTTAAATGTAAGTGGGCTAAATGCCCTAATTAAAAGACACAGACTGGCAAAAAGATTTAAGACCCACCAGTGTGCTGTATTCAGGAGACTCATCTTATGGGTAAACACACACATAGACTCAAAATAAAGGGATGGAGGAATATTTACCAAGCAAATGGAAAGAAAAAAAAAAGCAGGGGTTGCAATCCTAGACTCTGATAAAACAGACTTGAAACAAACAAAGATCAAATAAGACAAAGAAGGGCATTACATACTGATAAAGGGATCAATGCAACAAGAAGAGCTAACGATCCTAAATATATATGCACCCAATACAGGAGCATCCAGATCTATAAAGCAAGTTCTTAGAGACCTACAAAAAGACCTAGACTCCCACACAATAATAATGGGCGATTTTAACATCCCACTGCAAATATTAACAGAACAACGAGACAGAAAATTAACAAGGATATTGAGGACTTGAACTCAGCTCTGGACCAAGTGGACCTAATAGACAGCTACAGAACTCTCCACTCCAAATCAACAAAATATACATTCTTCTCAGTACCACATAGGACTTATTCTAAAATCAACCACATAACTGGAAGTAAAACACTCCTCAGCAAATGCAAAAGAACAAAAATCATAACAGTCTCTCTGACACAGTGCAATCAAATTAGAACTCAGGATTAAGAAACTCACTCAACACCACACAACCACATGGAAACTGAACAACCTGCTCCTGAATGGATTACTGGGCAAATTACAAAATAAAGGCAAAAATAATGAAGTTCTTTGAAACAAATGAGAACAAAGAGACAATGTACCAGAATCTCTGTGACACAGCTAAAACAGTGTTAGGAGGGAAGTTTATAGCACTAAATGCCCACATTAGAAAGCGGGAAAGATCTAAAATTGACACTCTCACATCACAATTAAAAGAACTAGAGAAACAAGAGCAAACAAATTCAAAACTAGCAGAAGACAAGAAATAACTAACATCAGAGCAGAACTGGAGATAGAGCCATGAAAAACCCTTCCAAAAAAACAATGAATCTAGGAGCTGTTTTTTTTTTTTAAAGATTAACAAAATAGATAGACCACTAGCTAAACAAAGAAAGATGAAAAGAGAGAAGAATCAAATAGACACAATAAAAAATGATAAAGAGGATATCACACTGATCTCACAGAAATACAAACTATCACCAGAGAATACTATAAACACCTCTACACAAAGAAACTCTAGAATAAATAATGAATAAATTCCTGGACACATACACCCTCCAAAGATAAACAAGGAAGAAGTTGAGTCCCTGAACAGACCAAAACAAGTTCTGAAATTGAGGCAGTAATTAATAGCCTACCAAGTAAAAAAAGCCCAGGACCAGACAGATTCACAGTGAAATTCTACGAGAGGTCCAAATAGGATTTGGTACCATTCTTCTGAAACTATTTCAAACAATAGAAAAAGATGGACTCCACCCTAACTCATCTTATAAAGCCAACATCATCCTGATACCAAAACATGGCAGACACCTAAGCAAAAAACGAAAATTTCAGGCCAATATCCCTGATGAACATTGATGAAAAAATCTTCAATAAAATACCAGCAAAACAAATCCAGCAGCACATGAAAAATCATATCCACAATGATCAAGTCGGTTTCATCCCTGGGATGCAAGTCTGGTTCAACATACACCTATCAATAAATGTAATCCATCACATAAACAGAACAAATGACAAAATCCACATGATCATCTTAATAGATGCAGAAAAGGCCTTCAATAAAATTCAACACCACTTCATGCTAAAAACTCTCAATAAACTAGGTGTTGATGGAACATATCTCAGAACAATGACAACTATTTATGGCAAACCCATAGCCAATATCATATTGGAAGCATTCCCTTTGAAAAAGGGAAAAAAGCTGGAAGCATTCCCTTTGAAAATTGGCATAAGACAAGGGTGCCCTCTCTAACCACTCCTGTTCAACATAGTATTGGAAGTTCTGGTCAGGGCAATCAAGCAAGATAAAGAAATAAACAGTATTAAAATAGAAAGAGAGGAAGTCAAGTTTTCTGTTAGCAGACGACATGATTGAATATTTAGAAAACCCCATCGTCTCAGCCCCAAAACTCCTTATACTGGTAAACAACTTCAAAAAGCCTCAGGATACAAAATCAATGTGCAAAATCACAAGCATTCCTATACACCAATAATAGACAAGCAGAGAGCCAAATCACAAGTGAACTCCCATTCGCAACTGCTACAAAGAAAACAAAATACCTAGGAATACAACTTACAAGGGATGTGAAGGACTTCTTCAAGGGGAACTACAAACCACTGCTGAAGGAAATAAGAGAGGACACAAACAAATGGAAAAACATTACATGCTCATGGATAGGAAGAATCAACATCATGAAAATGGCCATATTGCCCAAAGTAATTTACATATTCAATGCTATTCCCATCAACTTTCTTCATAGAATTAGAAAAAAAACTACTTTAAGTTTCATATGGAACCAAAAAAGAGCCTGTATAGTCAAGACAATCCTAAGCAAAAAGAACAAAACTAGAGGCAGCATGCTACCTGATTTCAAACTATACTACAAGGCTACAGTAACCAAAACAGCATGGTACTGGTACCAAAACAAATATATAGACCAATGGATCAGAACAGAGCCCTCAGAAATAACATCACATATCTACAACCATCTGCTCTTTGACAAACCTGACAAAAGCAATGGAAAAAGGATTCCCTGTTTAATAAATGACTCTGGGAAAACTGACTAGCCATATGCGGAAAACAGAAACTGGACCTGTTCCTTACACCTTATACAAAAATTAACTCAAGATGGATTAAAGACTTAAACATAAAACGTAAAACCATAAAAGCCCTAGAAGAAAACCTAGGCAATACCATTCAAGACATAGACATGGGCAAAGACTTCATGGCTAAAATACCAAAAGCAATTGCAACAAAAGCTGAAATTGACAAATGGAATCTAATTAAACTAAAGAGCTTCTGCTCAGCAAAAGAAACAATCATCAGAGTGAACAGTCAACCTACAGAATGGGAGAAAATGTTTGCAATCTATCCATCTGACAAAAGGGTGATATCCAGAATCTACAAGGAACTTAAACAAATTTATAAGAGAAAAACAAACTGCCCCATCAAAAACTGGGCAAAGGATATGAACAGGCACTTCTCAAAAGAAGACATTTATGTGGCTAACAAACATGAAAAAAAGCACATAATCACTGGTCATTAGAGGAATGCGAATCATAACCACAATGAGATACCATCTCACACCAGTTAGAATGACAATCATTAAAAAGTCTGGAAACAGCAGATGCTGGAGAGGATGTGAAGAAATCGGAACAGTTTTACACTGTTGGTGGGAGTGTAAATTAGTTCAACCATTATGTAAGACAGTGTGGTGATTCCTCAAGGATCTAGAACCAGAAATACCATTTAACCCAGCAATCCAATTACTGAGCATATACACAAAACATTATAAATCATTCTACTATAAAGACACATGCATACGTATGTTTATTGCAGCACTATTTACAATAGCAAAGACTTGGAACCAACCCAAATGCCCATGAATGATTGACTGAATGAAGAAAATGTGGCATATATACACCATGGAATACTATGCAGCCATAAAAAAGAATGAGTTCATGTCCTTTGACAGGATATGGATGAAGCAGGAAACCATCATTCTCCACAAACTATCACAGGAACAGAAAACCAAACACCACATATTCTCCCTCATAGTGGGAGTTGAACAATGAGAACACCTGGACACAGGGAGGGGAACATCACACACTGGAGCCAGTTGGGGGTTGTGGGGTAAGGGGAGGGATAGCATTAGGATGAATACCTAGAGCATGCGGGACTTAAAACCTAGATGATGGCTTGATAGATGCAGCAAACCACCATGCCACATGTATACCTATGTAACAAACTAGCATGTTCAGCACATGTATCCCAGAACTTAATGTAAAAATTTTTTAAAAATTTAAAAAACAATGTAGACATTGAATAATAATTAACACAAACATACTTATTGTTAGAGTGAAGGAAGAATATCTGAGGGGATGGCAATACTTGAAAATTCTATTACCAAAAATTAAAACATGAGCAATTAAAAATCCTTGCTGTGACTTAGATTTGTCATTATTGTTATTATAAGTATTATGTTCTTTTCAAGAGAATTCTGACTATTTTTGTTTATTGCCTTTACAATCAGCCTCTTCATATCTGTAGCAACACTAAAAGAAAGTTGCAGTATATTGATGAGCTTTGGTATGATTCTGATTTAATAGTAAAGGACCAACATTCTGAGACTAGTGGTTCAATCTTAAATATACTTATTCATTTAACATACATTGAGTGCTGGTTCCTGTTCTACATATTAGATAGGAAAGAAAACAAATATCCTGTTCTCAAGAAGCTTGTATTCCAGTGAAGAGAAAGCAAACTATAAGCCTAAGTTGAATGCTGATAACTGCCATGAAGAGAAAAAGCAGGATAAAGATAAATCAAAAAATGGAGGATGTTGATTATCAAATTACACTGAGTAAAGCAAACATACACAGCCTGATAAATGATCATTGATCATCAAAATAATCATGTGTTTAAATAAATGTATACAGTGTCTCAAAATGAGATTCGGCAGGTAAGTGTTTTCTTTATAATACATGATATGCAAGTATAAGATGAACTTTTCAAGGTGAGAAACTTTTTCCCCATCTGTGTTAGTTTATGAGGGCTGCCATAACAAAATATCATAGGCTGTATAGCTTAAGCAACAGAAATTTATTTCTCATGATTTTGGAGGCTGGAAGTTTGAAATCAAAGTGCCTTCATAGCTGGTTCCTTCTGAGGGCCGTGAGGAGAGGATCTCTCCCAGCCTTCTCTCCTTGGCCTGTGGATAGTCATGTTCTGTGTGTGCATGTCCTCACATCATCTTTCCTCTGTACATTTCTGTCTTTGTGTCCAAATTTTCCATTTTATAAGGACACCAGTCATACTAAATTAGGGTATGCCCAATGATTTTATTTCAGTTGATAGCTCTGTAAAGTCCCTGTCTCCAAATAAGGTTACACTCTGAGATACTGGGGGTAAGGACTCCATTGTGTCTCTTTTTTGGAGAGGAAACAATTTAACTCATGATAGCATCTTAGGTCTCTCAAGGGGTCAGATCTGGAATTATTGACATTTCTCTAGGCCTAGGAAATCTCAGGGTTTCTCTAAAATCTCCCCTATAATAGTTGGTCCCTGCCAGCACATTCCACATACTTCCTGTGATGTGGGACCTTAAGGAGAACCAGCTCATCAAGGTAGAATACTATGCTACTCCTGGAATTTAGCAGCCCTCTCTTAGGGATGTGGATCTCATTTCCTGTATCAGTGATGCGAGCTAGAGTTCTACAGTGAGGAAATGCAGATCTGTGTTGCTACTGACTGCCTCATGCTAATTACCTCTGGCCACAAGGCTACAACCCTCCCAGCAGACTGGATCTTTTCAGATACTGGTGCTCAAAATCACCAACTAGCTTTGGCCATGGATATTATCAGTACTGTTCTTCCATCCTTACTTGGCCTTGATTCCATCCTCACTCAAATAGCTCAGGAAGTTGAGATTCATGAGTACCTTAGGCCTGAGTCCATGTATGTGATAGAATGCAATGCAAAAGCTACATAGAGATTCTAGATAATATTGATTTTTAAACTTTTAAAATCCAATATGGAAAAAATAGTTGATTTGTAGATACACAAAGCTTAGAAATATCTAAAGATTCTGTTTGTGTGTAATAATAATTATACTCAATATGGAGAAAATGAAAATGATGTTTAAGAAGGAAAGCTACCTAATATGATCTAATCTTATCTAATAGTTCAAGCCGGGCTAGAATGTCCTCTTAGGTGTGGGGAAATGCCCAAGACATTCTGATTTTTCCTCCATCTGCACTGGAGAAAGTATAATATTCCTCATAGGTGAAATTATGTATTTACTTCTTATTATTTAGTTTTTATACTTAAGGTATCTTATCTTCAAGATTTTCTGGAAATGAGATTTTATAGCCTATGTTTTCTCATTTCATTTCATACCACTGTTTTGGGTTGAATTGTGCCTTCTGTACCAAATTCATATGTTGGAGACTTGAGCCCCAGTGCCTTAGAATGTAACTGCATTTGTAGATAGGGCCTTTTAAAAGATAATTAAAGTTAAATAAAGTCATAAGGGTGAAGCTCAAACCCAATATCAATGTTGACCTTCTAAGAAGAGACAGATAGACCAGGGGTGTGTGTATGCTCAGAGATAAGGTCATGTGACAACACAGCAAGAAGGCTGCCATCTGCAAGCCGAAAAGAGAGGACTGAGATACAAACCCTGCTGGCACTTTGATCTCACATTTCCAGCCTCCAAAACTGTGAGAAATTCCTGTTTGTGGAGACAAAGATGATTCCATCTTGGATGATAATCTGCCATGTTGACATCTGATTAGCCCCAGTCCCATGAATGCCTTCCAATTCTTATTTTATTTACTGTCCTTAGTGTGAGAACATGTCAACCTTGATGTTATTGCACAAATTATAGGCGATGACGCACACAGCATTCTTGCCTGTTCTGGAAGGTTGCCTTTAATTGTCTCTATAGAGCACATAGATACTGGTACATACACTTTTCCTCTGTAGTTCCACCAGGGCCTGCATCAGTTGAAACGTGAACTGAAGCAGATGATTTCTTCTGGGTCTGGGGAGTAATAGTGTAGAGCTCTAGCTATCTTGTGGCCATCCAAGACCACTCCCCAAGAACCACGTCTGTAAGTTCCTCCAATAAACCACCCTTTGCCAACAAACTGGATTTGTTTGCCTAACTCTAACTTTAACTCTAAGCTTTATATACTTTTATGAATAAAATGTAGCCTCAGTTCTCAGAAATTCAGAATCCAGTGAGAATGGCATATCCAGGGAGCTAAGTGCCATAGGTTGCTATAGGACTGCATTGGAGAATTAATTTACTCATTCTTGGGTGGTAAAGGAAAGTTTCCATGAAAATTTAACTATGAAACACATTCCTAAAGGATAATTGGAAGCTAAGCAAGGAAATCTGTGGGAAGACTTTACGGTTTCAGATGTTACTCTATGTTGGCAGGAGTAAGGGGAACTATACGTATTCTAGCACTGTAAAAATGTGGAGTGAGAGGGAATGGCTACAGAGAGTTAGCTGTGACAGATGAGTCTAGAGAGAAAAGCTGAACACAGACAGTGAACTATGGCAATGTTATGATGAGTTTAGACTCTCTTCTATGGGTAGACAGACACCAAGGAGAATAGCAGTAGAATGACATAATTAGATTTTCACATGAAACTTGATGACAGTGTAGGAAATGGACTGAAAGGACAAGACTAAAGGCAAAGAGATCACTTAGAATATTGCTATAGTTACTCAGTGATGGATGCTGGTGATCTGAGCTAAGGGAATAGAAGTGAAGATGGAGAGAAATGGACGGATACTGAGAAGACAGAACTGTCAGAACTTGGTGTGAAAAGTCGTGGCTCAAAAGGAAAGGGAGGTGATAAGGGAAAACACATAGACACAGACAGATTCCTGGCTTCAGAATCAATATCTGTGGATACAATTTTCTTCTTAAGACTTAATTGAAAACTATTAAGACTGATGATGGAAAACCCAAGGCTTTGATGTATTTAGCTGAAAATAGTAAATAGCCTAACAGTGTAAGATAATGGCATTGAGAAATTAGTATTGTCCATAAATATGCTTGTGAAGATAGCACTTACATAAATTACACCTTAGTTAGGTTGCTTTTATTAATTCTTCCAAGTCAATTCAGCTCTGAGTATGGGGATAGGAGAATGTTTGAATGCCCAGAAACAATTTCCATGAGATATCATTTGAAAGAAATAAATGATGACGTAGTTGTTTCCAACTATGTCAGGAATTGTGTCAGGAATTATGTAAGGAAATATCACGTAGAATCAAAAGCAACTGATTTATGTATGCTTCAGTAGATAAAAGAGTTATTTTAGATCTCGTTTCATAAATGTCATTGATTCCTTGGTTAAACATTCTGAGTGATATTATGTAGTCTTTTTCTGAAATTTAATGGCAATCAATAATTTCTTTATCATGAATTTCACACTCAGGCACCAAAACTGACTGCTTAGAAGCATCTTTGATTAACTACTTCATGTTCCTCATTTCCTCACTACTCCACCTGTCCTTTCACATGGCCCTTTCACACAACAGTAAGACTGTTCCTTCAAAACACCATCACATTACAATTTTCACAACACTAGGCCTTTTCTGGTAATTCTCCCCTTCTCCTGAATTGCCTTCTCCTGCCGTGCCTCCCACCTTACTGCCATTGGGTCTCCCCTTAAATGTCCCCACTTCTTCCTTTTGTGTCACACAGGTCAGAATGAAGCACATCATCCTCTGGCTCCCATAACGGGGTGTGTTTGTGTGACCATTTTATAGGCTTGATATCATTGTTTCCTATTTGCTTACAGATCTGTCTCTTCTTCTTGACCTGACATGCCTGAGCCAAAAACCACAACTTATTCATTGTGGTATCCTTAACCCCTAGTGGCTGTGCTATGGGTCTGGCATGCAATTAATGATCACCAAATGTTTGTAAATGAATTAGTGTGAGATTGTTGCCTAGCATTCTTATTGGAAGACCAACATTATGTTGTATAATCTGTGCAATATATTCCCTGGCAATTTAAAAATAATATTCAGAATGTGTAATGATATCTTTAAAAATAATGACAAAGCTTGGCTTTTACAAATAAATGTGACAGAGTAGCTATTTTAGGACATCATTCTCATAGTTAAAGCTGCCCAGCTAGGACTATAACTTTATAGCCTTCTAATTGAGAGACAGGCTTAGTCACTAGCTCTCTTATTATTCCAGTTTTCAATTTAGGGAAGTTAACATTAACTGATCAACCATTAATCCTTTTGATGGGAAATTTTGGTACAGATGAGGTATTCTCCCAAGAAGGGCAAGAGCAAACCTTATCTCTTCTGTGCTGATAATGATTTTTCTTGTTAAGTTCAGAATGGTTGCAGAGTAATTGGATGTAATTATTTGCTAATTTAATTTAAGCAAACCACTTATCTGATTCATCATTAGCATAATAGAGTTTCCCCACAGCTCTGAAGAAATTGAACTAAATAGGGAGAAAGGTGTTCTTAGAAGATGGCATCAGAGGCAATGGATTGTAAGGGAGCAGAAAATTACACATGCTGATTAAATTAACTTCTCTTAAAAAACATCAGTAGGTAAAATGCTTTGTGGTGGCAACTGCCTGTTAGAAAGGGCAGCAGAGACAAGAGAGTGTAGTATCTCCAGAAATTAAAGGAAAGGAAATGTTAAGAACAAGTACAGCAACTCTAAGACTGAAAGATAGATGGGTGGGAATGAATTGATTTTCAGACATGTTTTGAGCAGACTGGGAGTATTGTTCTCCAACTTAAGTAAAAGTTGATTACTACATGCTACTATGAAAGTTAAAGTCCAGGTAAGAAAGCATTATAGGAAGACATTTGGGATTACATATTTTTTTGGAAAATATATATGAGGTCTAGTAAAGATGTGTCTTTGCTGCTCCCTTTCCACATCTCCTTGTTTTTCACATCAGGAGGCTCTCCCTTATTCCAAAGCTTAAACTCTCCTGAGCACTGTGTTGGAAGTGGTTGCTGGATTCCATGATTTGTTTCCTAGTGAAAAGGCCACTTTGGGAGTAAGCGGCACAGACATAGCCTCAACGGCATGATTTCTGGGTCATGGGCAAGCTATCTTCATCAAAACAATTTATTCTTCCTGAGGTTGATTTTTGGTGGCGTTCTTATTTCTTACCTTTGGGGAAAAAATAAAACAAAAATAATAAATAACCCCCAAGAGAGAAAATGTCCTTAACATTTTTTTTCAAGTCCCTCAAAATGAAGAAAATAATTGTGGAGGGCAGAGGCGGGAAAGGAAGGTGGGCTTGAGAATACAAAGATGGGACGGTGAAAGCAGAGGAATCGGCAGACATAGACATTGGCCAGCACCCCTGGGAACCTGCAAGGTGATACTGGATATTGACTGGCTAAAGTCAGAGTGCTCCTCAAGAATCATATGGCAAAAGAATATCAATGGATCAAATAACAATCGATTGACCTAGACACTGAAAAACAAGGCAGGGTGGATGCTAGGAAATTAAGACCAAAAAGAAGAAATAAAAGGTAGGAATAAAAGAAACTATCCTTTATTGAGTCCCTAGAATAAGTCATCCATGTATTTGATAAATTAAGTTCCCAATTGCCCAGTGAGGCATAACTGTTATTAATATACCTGTTTTATATAAGGAAACTGCTTTTTAAAGAGGTTAAGTAAATTTTCCCAGGGCAAAAGGCAAATAAGATTCAGAACCAGGATTCAAACCTAAATAGGCCTGACTTTAAAGCCAAATGATTTATATTATAAAGTTTTCTGAAGTAATTGGGCTACAAATTTCCAAGTGGGAAAAAAGCCAACAATGGGGCTTAACCCATCTCAGGCCTGCAGGTACAAATGGGCACATTTCACTGGAGGAAAAGAAAGGAGTAAGCGGATTTTTCCAGTTATGGTCTATGAACAATGATACATTAGATCAGGTGCTGGCAGGAGATAAAATAGCATGAAGACATTTACCAAGTGAGAAGGGGGAAGATGTAAAAGAAACACAAACAACCTACTTAAAAAAAAAAAACTGACCATTTTTCCCTAAAAGTGACCCCAAATTAGACTTAAATATAGGCTTATCCCAGATATGGATCCAGAAATACTTATATCAAAATATAAATATGGGAAATTCTTCATTTTTATATTTAATACAATCATTGCTAATGATTCTAATGAGAATACATTTAGGAATAAAATGTGTTTTGTGATTTCTGGAAGAGAGGTCTTATAAGGAAGGACTTTGCTCAGTGTTAATGCAGTTGATATTCAGAACTCAAACAAATGAAACCGTGATGGGACCTGGAGGAGTTCTAATGTCAAGACAGTTATTTGCTGTCTTTTTGGCTGAGTAAGGACTACCTTCTGCATTTTTTCTCAGAGAGCTCAGGCTGGTGCTTCGCCGTAAGCCAGCATTATGTTAACTGTTGTCTTCACTTAATATACTCCAGAAGAACCTGTGTATTGAGATTCACAGCCTTCTACAGCCTGTGCTGTTGACCTATGGTCATGTTTGGATCCTGATCCGACACACACTTCTGAATAGTTAATCAAATCATTTTCCGCCTGGGCAACTTCTGTTTAGTGAGCAACTGTAAAAGTGTCTCATTGCTTAATTTATTATCTCTGAGTTAAAATTGCAGTGAATGCACTGAAAAAGATAACCAATTAGAAAGTTTTTCTACAAAATTTTATATTCAAACCAATTAATTTTAATTTTTATTATGTATCAAATTATAACAAAAGCCATTTTACTTTTCTTTAGCCTTCTAATAGTTATACACTCTTGATAATTAGGCTATTCCCATTAAGTGAATATACTTATAATGAACAATAAATTTATGTAAGGACACAAATAGCTACCCACAAATGACTTTATTCCTAAATTTAGATTTGTTTCCTGTGAAACATATTTTAATATGTTTTCTTCAATTTTTGCTTTTAGCCTCAGTTTTACAGAGCATTAATACTTTAGGGAATAGTGTGAATGAGAATCCATTCATACTTCTCCTTTCACTGTCTGCTTTAATGGCGTAATGGTTTACACTGCTTTAATGGTTTACAAAGGTTCAGCCTAAAAGCAACAGGGTACCTTGGCCACTTCCCTAAACCTTATGTCTTGTTACACCCAACACTCATACCACTTTTTTTCTGTGACCCTGTTCACTCGGTCAGTTCTCTCCTGATATGGCTTTATAGGGCTATGACAATACAAATTTAAGCCCCAAAAAGCTGGTGATGCTGACACTCTCTATAAAAATGTGAAAGGGAGTGGAGATTTTTACTTCCAACCATGATAGAATAACTGATATAGTACTTGTTCTTGCACCATAAACCATTAGAAACCTGATGAATATAAATAGCACAAATTGTCTGTACAAATTGAATGAGAAGCAGAGTAGAACATGGATTTCTTGAAAGAAGAAGACAAAAGCTATAGGAGCAATGATGGCCACATAATTCTGTCTGAAGAAACTTTTCAAGTTGTGGTGCACAGACGGGGAACCCAAGCAGGACACGGCAGGCACACTGCATTAGGTAGGAAAAGAGAAGATTCAGGCAGGCTCAGATGGCAGGAATTTGTACAGCAGAGTATTGAAGAGGAGAGGGATACAAAGAGGGGTTCAGAAATACACATGGAGTCAGATGCTGAATACTAATCCATGCTCACCTAGGGTGAAAATCTAGGATGCAAGGTAAATAATGATGGGGCATTTTCATCTGAATAATTCCCTGAGTTCTCACAGTTCATTCTAACCAACCAAAGTGGAGACTTCTCACTGAAAACCCAGATCATTCAGTGGAGACCACAGATAATAAAAGATTAAATAGCGGATAATAAAAGTGAAAAATAAGGCTTAAAGAAAAAAGTTGATTCATATTTGGCTTATTACCAGAAGAAGTTGAACACTCTTTAAAGGAAGACAAAAATTCCAACATGTAAAAAATGTTCAGCATTAATTAAATATTACTAAACATGCAAAGAAACATAAAACTGTGTCCCATATCAGGAATATCAGTCAATAGAAACAGGTCCAGAAATGACAGTGATGAAGGAATTAGCAGGAAAAACCTTAAAATAGCCATTATAAATATGTTAAATTATTTTTTAAAAAATTATGAACATAATGAGGTAAAAATAGATAAAATAAAATAAAAAGAAATATTTGAAATAAAACATTAACTGGGTCTGCATATCAGCAGATTACACAGTGTAGAAGAAATGGTCATGAGCTTGTAATCATAACAAAAGTAAAATTTTCAAACTGAAATATAGTAAGAAAAAAGGCTTAAAAGATATGAGCAGAACCATAGTGAGTTCAACAGTATAATATACATGTAATTGAAGCCCAAAAAGGATGAAGGGCAATTAAATATTTGAACAAATAATGACTAAGTTTTAAAAATTAATCAAAATTATAAACCCACAGATAAATATCCTCAACAAAACTGAAGCAAGAGAAAAACAAAGAAATTCACACCAAGATACATAAAAATCATATTGCTGAAACAAATGTTAGCAAGAAAATCTTAAATACAGGAATGTCACATGACATACAAAAACCAAAGACTAGAAAATCTGAAGATTTCTCATTAGAAATAATACAAGTCAAAATACAATGAAATGACATATTTAAAATACTTAAAGAAAAAAACAAATGGAATTTTATATTCAGTGAATAAATCCTTTATAAATCAAAGCCGAGAATATATTTGAGGCATAAACAAGCTGAAATAATTTGTTGCCAGCTATATTAGTCTATTTTCATACTGCAATAAAGATATTACCTAAGACTCGTTAATTTATAAAGGAAAGAGGTTTAATTGACTCACAGTTCCACATGGCTTTGGAGGCCTCATGAAGCTTACAATTGTGGTGAAAGGTGAAGGGGAAGCAAAGACCTTCTTCATATGGCAGCAGGAGAGAGAAGTGGGTGTATTGGTCAGGGGAAACTGCCATTTATAAAACCATCAGATCTTGTGAGAACTCTGATATGGTTTGGCTGTGTCCCCACCAAAATCTCAGTTTGAATTGTAATAATCCCCACGTGTCAGGGGCAGAGTCAGGTGGAGATAATTGAATCATGGGGGTTGTTTCCCCCATACTGTTCCACTGATAGTGAATAAGTCTCATGTGATCTGATGGTTTTATAAATGGGAGTTCCCTGCACAAGCTCTCTTTGCCTGTGGCCGTATAAGATGCAACTTTGCTCCTCCTTTGCCTTCTGCCATGATTGTGAGGCCTCCCCAGCCACATGGAACTCTGAGTCCATTAAACCTCTTTTTATTTATAAATTACCCCATCTTGGGAATGTCTTTATTAGCAGTGTGAGAACAGGTTAATATAAACTCCCTCACTATTACGAGAGCACCATGGTGAAAACTGCCCCCATGATCCAGTCACCTCCCACTAAGTCTCTCTCTCTCAAGACCTGGGGATGGCAATTCAAGATGAGATTTGGGTGGGTACACAAAACCTAACTATATCACCAGCCAAACTCCACTTAAAGTTCTTCAGAAGAAAAATAAACAAAAAGACATGGAAACTCATTGGCTATTTTTTATAAAGATAAGCAGACACTTCACTTATGATCCAAGAATTCTACCCTTAGGAGTTAACACAAGAGAAATAAAAACATGTCCACACAAAGCCTTGAACATGAATGTTTCTAACATCTTAATCCATAATAACCAAAAACTTTATACATGCCAATTGTACCTCAAAGATGATTAGACAAACAAATTGCAGTATAACCAAACTATGGAATGAAGTATTACTCAGCAATAAAAAGGAATGGACTGCTGATACAATATTATGGAGGAATCTCTTTTTTTTTAAACTTTAAGTTCTGGGATACATGTGCAGAACATGCAGGTTTGTTACATAGGTATACATGTGCCACAGTGGTTTGCTGCACCTGTCAACCTGTCATCTAAGTTTTAAGCCCTGCATGCATTAGGTATTTGTCCTAAGCCTTTCCCTCTCCTTGCCCGCCACCCCCTGACAGGCCCCGGTGTGTGATGTTCCCCTCCCTGTGTTCATGCATTCTCATTGCTCAACTCTCACTTATGAATCAGCACATGCAATGTTTGGTTTTCTGTTATTATGGAGGAATCTTAAAAACCAAAGCTTCCCAAACTTTCTTGGTTCATAGAGTCTGCAGTGTTTGTCATATTGTTGTAGGCCTTAGACCAAAAGAAATACATTAAGCTACCTAATTTGATTAAGCATTTAAATCCAAACAATTTATAATTATTCATGTATTAACAATTCAGTAGCTGTTTAAAAGTAATATATATTAATAGAAAGAAAAATGATATATTTATATTTAATAGAATTTTTATTTTATTTTTTAAAAACAGCATTTATTTCCATTTGGATTTGTGTATCAATTGAGCACCATATAACTGTCTACACAGGAATTAGACTGGACACTACCACCACCATCCTTTTCTGTTTCACATTAATTTTTGTGTATTGCTTACTTTTTATTGAAGTAATTACTGAAAATGCAGCTTCATAAAGATTTCATGTTATCAAAAGGAATGGAGCACAATTTAACGCTGAAATTGTATATTGCTTTAAGCTATGAGTCCACATAGCATTTGGCAGAAATGACTATGTTTCCCTCAAAAATCTAAAATATGTGGTGTCCTTGTGAATTTCTCCACAGTGTCCCTGCAGAGTTTCGGAACAATGATCAAAAACATTATTCTGAGTGAAAAAAAATAGCCAAAATAGTATGTACCATATAACTCTATGTATATAAATTTCTTGAAAAGACAAAATCAACTACAGTAATAGAAAGAAATTTGTGAATTCAAAACTGTGCTTAAAATGATAATGGCCATAAAACTTCATCTGCAATAGTGATGCCCTCAGTGTTATAGTTAATTTATAGCATTCAATTAGTGATGTACTTCTAATCAGTTATGTTTCCAGTTGCATTAGACCAAATAGGAGAAAGTAGTTTTCTAGAGTAGCTTGAGAGAGTGGAGAAAAGGGTGACACATAGGGGGATTGTAAATAATGGCAGAAGTCTTTATTATTTTTAATTATGAATTGTACCACTGAGGTATGAACCTCATATCTAGCAGCAGATAATATGAAGCCAATAGGACCTTCATTTTTAAAGATGGAGACAAAACAAAGACTTTTTCCTTCCTCAATATTGCTTAGGGCTCTGCCTTGGTTGTATAAGCTTGTCAAGGGACACAATGTTAACATCAAATGCATACCAGTATAATGTCTTTATAATGCTTCTTAAAAGCATAACATTCTTCTTTACCAAAGCATTGGATGTACACTTCAAGTAACATCTACATGTAAAATTATTAAGACATATTTTCAAAGATCATTTGGACAAATAAAAAAGTTGGAGTATGTGACTGCATTCAAATAATGAGAGACAAAAAGAGGGCAGAAAATCAATGCCAAAGGCGAGACTCAAGAGGCACATAAAGGACCAAGTTTTATGCTAATAATGTATTGAGAAAGCAAAGTTTTTTCCTAGATTAGAAACATTACCAAATAAAGGCAAGTGGGAAGAAAATGAAACAAACAAACAAAAAACAGGAAACACCCCAGCAGGCAACACAAATAGAGATCAGGCATGCAGAGTTTAGACCTGAGAATAAAGGGGTTTTAAAGGAAGTCTGTATTAGTCTGTTTTCACACAGCTTATAAAGACGTACCTGGGACTGGGTAATTTATAAAGAAAAAGAGGTTTAATGGAATCACAGTTCCATGTAACTGGGGAGGCCTCACAATCATGGTGGAAGGTGAAAGGCATATCTTACATGGTGGCAGATAAGAGAGAATGAGAACCAAGCAAAAGGTGTCTCCCCATAAGAAACGATCAGATCTCATGAGACTTATTCACTACCATGAGAACAGTATGGGGGAAACCACCCCCATGATTTAACTATCCCCCACTGTGTCCCTTTCACAACACATGGGAATTATGGGAGCTACAATTCAAGATGAAATTTGGATGGGCACACAGCCAAACCATATCAAAATCCAAGTCCATTTTCTATAATCTTCATCTTCATATTGAGAGATGACAACATGCTAGCAACCCTCACTCGCTCTCAGAGCCTCCTTGGCCTCTGTGTCCACTCTGGCCATGCTTGAGGAGCCCTTCAGCCTGCCACTGCACTGTGGGAGCCCCTCTCTGGGCTGGCTGAGGCTGGAGCCGGCTCCCTCTCCTTGTGGGGAGATGTGGAGAGAGAGGCGCGGGCAGGAACCGGGGCAGTGCCTGGTGCTCCAGTGTGAGTTCCAGGTGGGTGCAGACTCAGTGGCCCCGCACTCAGAGTGGCCAGCCGGCACTGTCAGCCCTGAGCAATGAGGGTCTTAGCACCTGGGCCAGCAGCTGCGGAAGGGGCAACAGGTCCCCCAGCACTGCCAGCCCGCCTGCACCACACTTGAATTCTCACTGGGCCTCAGCCACCTCCCGGCAAGGCAGGACTTGGGACCTGCAGCCTGCCATGCCAAAGCACCCCCCGCCCCCACCGTGGTGGGCTCCCGCGCAGCCTGAGCCTCCCCAACGGGCGCCGCCGCACCCTGCTCCACGGCACCCAGTACCATTGACCACCCAAGGGCTGAGGAGTGCAGGCATGTGGTGTGGGACTGGCGGGCAGCTGTGCCTGCAGCCCTGGTGTGGGATCTACTAGGAGAAGCCAGCTGGGCTCCTGAGTCAGGTGGGGTCTTGGAGAACTTTTATGTCTAGTTAAAGGTTTGTAAATGCACCAATCAGCACCCTGTGTCTAGCTCAAGGTTTGTAAATGAACCAATCAGTGCTCTGTGTCTAGCTAAAGTTTTGTAAATGCACCAATCAGTGCTCAGTGTCTAGCTCATCTGGTGGGGACTTGGAGAACTTTTATGTCTAGCTAGAGGATTGTAAATGCACCAATCAGCACTCTGTGTCTAGCTCAGGGATTGTAAACACACCAATGAGCATTCTGTGTCTACCTCAAGGTTTGTAAACGCACCAATCAGCACTCAGTCAGAATGGATCAATTAGCTCTCTGTAAAATGGACCAATCAGCTCTCTGTAAAACGGACCAATCAGCCCTCTGTAAAATGGACCAATCAGCAGGATGTGGGTGGGGTCAGATAAAAGAATAAAAGCAGGCTTTCTGAGTCAGCAGTGGCAACCTGCTCAGGTCCCCTTTCACACTGTGGAAGCACTGCTCTTTCACTCTTTGCAATAAATCTTGCTGCTGCTCACTCTTTGGGTCTGCACTGCCCTTAAAAGCTGTAACACTCACCACGAAGGTCTGCAGCTTCACTCCTGAGGCCAGCAAGACTATGAACCCACTGGGAGGAACAAACAACTCTGGATGGGAGGAACGAACAACTCCAGACACGCCACCATAAGAGCTGTAACACTCAACATGAAGGTCTGCAGCTTCACTCCTGAGGCCAGCAAGACCATGAACCCACCAGGAGGAATGAACAACTCCGGATGGGAGGAAGGAACAACTCGACACGCCACCATAAGAGCTGTAACACTCAACATGAAGGTCTGCAGCTTCACTCCTGAAGCCAGTGAGACCATGAACCCACCGGGAGAGAAGGAAGAAACTCCGAACATGTCCAAATATCAGAAGGAGCAAACTCTGGACAGACCATCTTTAAGAACTGTAGCAGTCACCACGAGGGTCCGCAGCTTCATTCTTGAAGTCCGTGAGACCGAGAACCCACCAATTCCGGACACAATATGAATGCACATGAATAATTTCACGGACTAGAGAAAGGTTTACACTTACAGAAGAATAGTTATAAGAATTTCTTTATATTTCAGAGATATTTGTTATAAATGCATTTATTTGAAAAACAGAATTTCTGGATCATTTAACTCTTAGTAGTTCTGACAACTTGATCTAAGGGCAATAACAATTCCAACTGTACTCCATTATCAAGTTAAAGACTTCAGAATCTTTTTCCAGAAAAATTAATTTACTTTCTTCTAATATATAACCTGGATTAGCAATTATGTAAATGAAGTATGAAGAATTGTGTCTTCTATTAAGATGTACAAAGCTAGAAAAATGTTACTCTGACCCTAACAATAAGAAAAAGATCAGAACACCTTCAGAATTACAACTTTTCTCATACTCATCAAAGAGCTGTAGCTTACCTGTGAAAACTAGCATGCAACCTCAGGAAAGATGGGTACCTCCAAGTAAAGACCAGATGTAATTCTTGGCTTACTAGAGAAGCAGGAGAAAAAATGGTTTCAATACCAGAAAGAAAGAAGAAAAATTCTGTTAATGCCTTAAAAATAAATATAGGCTAGATGAAAGTATTTAAAACCTAAAAGCCACAAGCATAAACACAAGGAGAGTTCACCTTCCTCCCATCACTTTCTTATTTATGGACCTCACTTGGTGCTTTTGAAAAAGATTGAGGCACAGCAGGAGAGTAAACAAAGCTTTGTGCAGAAAGGCAGCCCTGGATCAGGGAAATCAGGACAGGCATAGGGCTCCAAAGTCTTCCCTGAGGAAAAGCTTTAAGACAATGAAGGAAAGGCAGAAAGCTGCTTTTCCCAGGCCAAAGGTGAAGACAGACTGTGTTGGGGTAAATGTAAAAGAAAAAAATTCTACTTCAGAATGAGGGACAAGTTTGTTAGTCTCACCTTGACACCTTGATCTTGGACTTCCCAGCCTTAAGAACTGTGAAAAAAAAATTTCTATTGTTCATAAATTACCCAGTCTAAGGTATTTTGTTAACAGCCTGAATGGACCAAGACAAGGTGACAGTAGAAATGATTACTGAAAACAACAGAGTAAATCGATAAGCCCCAAAGCTGTTTTTTGTGGGGGGGGGGAGGGGGAAGATAAAACTCTAGCCAAACTGAAAGAGAGAGACAGAGACAGGATACAAATTATCGGTATTAGGAATAAAAGATGGGTCATCAGTACTAATCATACAGTCATTAAAAGGACAATGAAATAATGTTACAGTTTTATGTCCATAAATTTAATGACTCAGATACAATGGATAAATGCTTAGAAAATACAAACTACTAAAGTCATGCAAGAGGAAATTGATAACCTAAATTGTTCTATATCACTGAAATGTGAATTTGTAGTTAAAAGCCTTCCAACACTAATAACAAAAGCCCCCAGCCACTTAGGCTTTATTTTTGAGTTCTACAAGACATTGAAGGAAGAAATATTACCAATTCTGTATAAGTCTTCCAGAAAATAGAAGGACTCACCTCTCTACTGACATTGTGAGGCCAGTATTACCCCAAGACAAAAATCAAGCAAGAACATTACAGGAAAAGAAAAGTAAAATTTAATATTTGTCATCAACTTACAAGAAAAATTTCTTTTTTTTTTTTTTGAGATGGAGTCTCGCTCTGTCGCCCAGGCTGGAGTGCAGTGGTGCGATCTAGGCTCATTACAAGCTCCGCCTCCCGGGTTCACGCCATTCTCCTTCCTCAGCCTCCCAAGTAGCTGGGACTACAAGAGACAGGCTAATTTTTTTGTATTTTTAGTAGAGATGGGTTTTCACCGTGTTAGCCAGGATGGTCTCGATCTCCTGACCTTGTGATCCACCCGCCTTGACCTCCCAAAGTGCGGGGATTACAGGCGTGAGCCACTGCACCTGGCCAAGAAAAGTTTCTTGGCAACATATTTGCAAATCAAATCCAGCATAGTATTAATGTAATATAGATATATAGATATCAGTGGAAGAGAGACAATGTTTCTGAAATAGACCCATATACATACATATATATATGTATATACGTATATATATGACCAACTGATTTTGGAAAATGTTATACCAACCAATTCTATGTGGAAAATTTAGTATTTCAACCAATGGTGTAGAAGAATTGGTATTTATTTGCAAAAAGAATATGAACTCTGACCCATACCTTGCACCGTATGAAGAATTAATTCAAAATAGATCACAAACCTAAATGTAAAACTCAAAACTGTAAAACTTCTAGAGAACAATATGATGGAATAACCTTATGGTCTTAAGTCAGGCAAGAGTGTTTTAGGTAAGACCACAAAATCACAATCTATAAAAATTATTGATAAATTGGACTACATCAAAATATATGCTCTTTGAAAAGCACCATCAAGAAGATAAATGACAAGCCACAGACAAGGAGAATATATTTGCAAAGCACTTATCTGGTAAAGTACTTGAATACATAATGTGTACAGAATGTTTAAGAATCAATAAGAAAATAAAAACATTTAAAAATGTGCAACATATTTGAATAGACATTTCACTAAAGAAGATATATAAATAACAAATAAGCATATGAAAAGTTGTTCAACATCATTAATTATTAAAGAAATTCAGATCAAAACCACAATAAGATATCACTACAGACCTATTAGAATGGCTAAAATAACCAAAAACAAAATAAAATAAAATGCATGGCAGTACTTATTTATAACATCCCTATTGTCCTCATACTCCCTCTACTGAAAACACCATTTGATTGAGGTACCCTGTTTGAAAGATTATTAAAGAAAAATGTACAACTTGAGGTCAATAGAAAAATACTACACATCAACGAATTGCTGTCTTAAAGGTGAAAATAAAGAACACACCGCTGAAAATTATTGAATAAAACAGACTAGAAAACTTCAAAGAAATTGAAAAAATTTTAGAAAGCCATGGACATCTTAAATATGGCATAAATATACAGCTTTAATGAACTAATTCCCTAAAATATAGTAAATGGCCCTTCACCATTATCATGTTATTCAATCATATCATCATGGAAAGTAAAACTAGATATGACATTTTTTTAAATTTTGCTGTCTATATATTATCTAAATCATGTATAAGTTCTGCTTTTAACTGTGATTTGGGTAAGTCAGTGAAGTGCTCTGGTCTTTAGTTATCCTATTTGTCAAATTGCAGGATTGTCTCTTCAAGTTCAAAATTTCTACGATTACACATATAAGCTTTCTACTTACGTGTGTAGGCTTTTCTCTAGGCATTTAAGGCTATTCATGTTACACTAGTAACTATTTTTTAAAAATTGATATTATTTTATAATAAAATACTAAACATAATTTTTTAAATGTTCTTTTTAAAGATATGTGGCCAATTGTTTCTGAAAGAAAACAAAAGGTACTCATTTTTGCCACTTATTAAATTGATGTTCCATAAATACCAGCATCTTTCTCCTTGTTAACTTAGTCGGGAGCTTTAATTATCATTTGATTACTAATATACAGATGCTTCTCAATTTACAGTGGGTTTGCATGTTGGTAAACCCAGTAAATATAAGTCAAAAATGTATTTAATACACCTGACCTACGGAACATCATGGCTTACCTAACATGTGCTCATGACACATTAGCCTACAGTGGGCAAAACCATCTAACACAAAGTCTATTTTATAATAAAATATTGAATCTGTCATGTAATTTCTTTAATTTTTTAATTTTTAAAATTAATCTCATTCACCAAACCCAGCATGTAATGTATTGAATTATTGTAATGTATTGAATACTGTATATTGCATCAAGATTGTGATGGTTTCACACATTATAAAGTTGAAAAGTTATGAATTGAGGGCTGTCTGTATCCTAGTAGTTAATCTACCAAAAGATCCTGACATCTTTATCCTAATCTGGTTAGAGTTTTATTTTAAGAACATCTTTGTAAATCTAGGAATTGTTCTGCTAACCGAACAATAAAAATCTTTCAGTGTGTTTCAAGATTATTTTCTCTATTTCCCCAAACTGCCCAATTCTTGACTAACAGTAGTACCACTGAAATTACAGAAAGCATACTTTGTTGCAGTCCTATTTTCTGTAGTAGATAAGTTTATTTCACATTAAATACGTTATTTGTGACCACTTCACACAAGATATAAAGTACAATTTCTATACTATTCCTCAAAAGGAGCTCGTAACAATTATAACATTACGTATGTTCTATTTTTACTCAGTTTTAGCATTATGCTATAGTAAAAAGTGATAGGAAACCACTAGTGAGGCAAACAGAAATCACCAGTTCCCCCAGTTCATAACTAATGATTTGTAGTTAATGATGAAAAAAAAAATTCTGTAACTGGGCTTCCAAAAGCAAATTTCAGTAAAATGGATATCAACACCATGAAGTGAAGTTATTTCAAGTCTTTTTGTGTTTAACAGCTTTTAGCAGAGCTAAGCAGTCTAGCTAAGTCATTTATTTTATTTTATTTTATTTTATTTTATTATTTTGAGACTCTCGTTCTGTTGCTCAGGCTGGAGTGCAGTGGTGCGATCATAGCTCACTACAGCCTCGAACTCCTGGGCTCAAGCGATCCTCCCACCACAGCTTTCTGAGAAGCTTGGATCACAAGGGTGGGCCACCGTGCCTGGCTATTTATTTATTTATTTATTTATTTATTTATTTATTTATTGTAGAGACAGAGTTCCCCTACATTGCCCAGGCTGGTCTTCAACTCCTTGGCTCAAGCAGTCCTCCTGCCCTGGCCTGCCAAAGAGCTGGGATTACAGGCATTGAGCCATCTTGTCCTAGGTGCTAGCTAAGTCACTTTACATAGGCATATGATAAATTTCCTCCTCACTAGACAAGGACTTGCAAACTCTAACAAAACTAAATAAAATGAGATGTGAATGAAAATTTTTATAGACTTTCGGCAAAGATTCTTTTGAACTAAGAAGAACTAAAGACTCTTTCACATCAAAGGTACAATTGTAAAGCTGAGGGTGTTAATGGTGTGAATCATGACCTTTTGATTTCTTTAAAGTATGTTTTATGGGGCTCGTGATGAGATTAAAAATTAGCGTTATTTCCAGAGCTCTGAAAGCAGACATCAGATTTCCTGTTATTCAAAATGACCTACTAGAAAATCTTTGCCTAGTAGTCTTACATTTCTGTAAGTAAATATTACAGATTAAAATTCCTCCATATTCTTCAAAAAAAGGATAATTTCTTCAACCTCAAAACTTTATTTTAAAAGAAACAAACATTTATATTTATAAAAGCTTGTGCAATATATTTTGTTTCAGTCATGCAAAAACTTATCACTAGACTGGTATTACTGCCATTTATAGTTGTCAAATTTCCAGTTATTAAAATATTCAATTTAATCTTTTAAATGAATATATTTCTCATTTTAATGGAAATATGCCAGCTGTGGAATTCTAAATGTTGACACTTTCTGGAAACTACATGAAACAACAAAGAAAACAAAACAAACAAAAAATGATCCAAAAGCATGTATCTTCACCAAAACTTGGAAGCAAAACATAGAGTCAAAACTATATATATATTCGCAGCCAAAATAAATGAGACCAATGAAACCTACATGGGCAGTCGCAAACAGTGTTCAGAATTACAGAATGTGGCAGGACCCTAGACTGGAAGATCTCAAAATCCAACAGTGAACATTCATTCACAGAGGGAGAAAACCTCATCAGAATGCTAACTGTTGTGAGCAACTCTGGGCCCTTAAAAGGAGCAATAACTGGGGATGCTATTGGCAAATGATCACAGCTTATAAAATTACAAATGCATATATTTTTTAATTGAAAATGCCCCTTCAGTGAGTTTGGCCTTATATATTTGTGTGTGTGTGTGTGTGTGTGTATACATGTGATAGTGTCCAAGGTTATTCACTGCAACATTGTCAATAATAGCAAAATAATTGAAAATGACCTGAGTCTGTATAATTAAGGACTAGTTCAATAAATGATGGTATATCCATACATTGAAATCCTATACAATTGTAAACAAAATATGAGAACCATTTTTACTTACAAGCATGATGCAGTAATTTTATCAAACTAATCCTCTTGCTGAAAACAATTACTAAAGCTAGTTGGAAAAAAGAATCCATTTCAAGGAATCAAAAATCAAGTATAGTAGCCAAGAATCAAGAGTCCAAAATTCTAGAGAAGAAAGGAAATATACTGTGGTGAGTTCCATATTCATCTGTTTTGTACATTGGAGGGATTTGACAAGTTACGTAATGAGGAAAGGAGGCCAAGCTAAATCTTTCAGTGGCCTCTATGGGCTGGCAAGACAGAAGTTGGAGTTCTGGCAGCCAAGGTGGTCGAAACTCAAGGGTTCAAGATTACAGAGAATGCAATTATCTGGAGAACACATTTACCATGCAATTTTTTCTCAAAGGCATTTGCTTACTCCCAATCTTCTATATGTAGGGTAAGACACAAGAAATCAAATAAAGTGGATAATCTAGGAGGCTAAAGATTGGAGCACAGCATTCAGCAATCTGTAGTAATACAGAATGAAGTTCAGGTCTCATTAGAGTGGAGATGACCTGGTCAACAACCCAGCTTTCATTGAGAACACAGAAAGGCGATACCCTAGGAGTAACTGCTCTAAGGCTGGGAAATAAACTAGCCCTAATACAGCTAGAATCTCAAATTCAACTGTATCAAAGCAATCTGCTCATGGTCTATATATCTGCCAGAAAAAAATTAAATATTCTGCAACCAGGGCCTCTACAATGTTTCAGGATTTTAAAAAGTAATGTATGAAATAAGATCAAATGCAGGAAAGAAAAAGGATCAAAACCAAATAATAGAAATAGATTCCTTGTAATGCAGATATTTTATTAATCAGCCAAGGAGTATACAGCACTTATTTTTAAATTAATCATATTCTGGGCCATAAAGAATGCATCAGTATATCTCAAAGAATTGAAAATATGTAATGGAATTAAGCTAGAAGTCAAACAGAAAAAATAGCTAGCAAATTAAAAATTGTTTGTAATTCAGCAATATGCTTTAAGTAACCCATGGAACCAAAAAAAAAACAATGAAAATGAGAAAATATTTTAAATTTTATGATAACAAAATGTGACATAAAATGTGTTAAATGCTAAGGCAGACTTTAGAGTAAAATATTATATATATATATATATACACACACACACACCATATACACTTCAATGCAGATGCTGAAAAAGAATTAAGAATAAGAATGAATAATCTAATCATTTATTTTAGGAAGGCAGGGAAAATGACAAAATTTATTTTTATACGTATAAATGCAAATATTAATGAAGTAAAAAACAATGTGCAAGAAAGAATATTAAAAAATAAAGGACAATGAAAATCATTATGAAGAAGCCAAATTGGGATGAGTAACACTACTGTTATTAACATTTACTATGTTACCATAATTAACCCATGTAGTATTGGCACATGGATAGGCAAATAGACCAATGGAACTGAAAAGAAAATTGAGAAGCAGACCCATACGTATAACATTTATCTCTTTTACAATGAAGGAACCCTTACAACATAGTGGAAAAAATTGTCTTTTGAGTAAATGGTGCTGAATTATCTGTATATTCATATAGAAAAAGTCGACTTTTTCTACTTCACATTATATACATAAGATGAATCCTACCCAGATTGTAGACCTAAATGTGAAAGGTAAAACAAAGTTTCTGTAAGTTCATAGAGGAAAATATCTTTATGGCATTAAGATAAGTAAGAATTTCTTAAGTTGGGCTTAATAAGCACTATTTATAAAGGAAAAGATAAATTGGGCTACTTTAAAATTTAAGTTTCTGATAAAGATGGATTTAAGAGAGTAAAGTTACAAACCACAGAGTAAGAGAACACATTTATAACACATATAGCTAATTAAAGACTTGTAATGAAAATATATTAAAAATTCCTATGCAGTCATGTACCACATAACAATATTTTAGTCAATGATAGACTTCATATACAATTGTGGTCCCATAAGATTGTAATGGTGTGTTTTAATATACCTTGTCTGTGCTCAGATATGTTTAGATACATACATACTGTGTTGGTTCATTTTCACTCTGCTGATAAAGACATACTCGAGAACTGGGCAATTTACAAAAGAAAGAGGTTTAATGGACTCACAGTTCCAGATGGCTCGGGAGGCCTCACAATCATGGTGGAAGGGAAAAGACACGTGTCACATGGCAGCAGACAAGAGAAAAGAATGAGTGCCAAGGGAAAGGGGTTTCCCCTTATACAACCATCAGCTCTCATGAGACTTATTCTATACCATGAGAATAGCATGGGGGGAAACCGCCCCCATGATTCAATTATCTCCCACTGGGTCCTTCCCACAACACGAGGGAATTATAGGAGCTACGATTCAAGATGAGATTTGGGTGGGGACACAACCAAACCATATCACATACTTTCCATTGTGTTACAATTGCCTACAGTATTCAGTACAGTAATATGCTGTTCAGGTTTGTAGCCTGGGAAAAATAGGCCATATCACATAGCCTAGGTGTATAATAGGCTATACCATCTGGATTCCTGTAAGTAGTACATTCTGTGATGTTTACACAATGACACAATCAACTAATGACTCATTTCTTAGAATGTATTCTCATCATTAAAGGCCCATGACTGTATTTTTAAAAAGACAAAAATCTAATTAACAGAAGTCCAAAAAGCTTAATCAGAGTCTACATAAAAGAGGATATCCAAATAATCAATAAACATAACACAAGTGTCTCAGTATCACTAGTCATCAGGAAAATCCAACTTATAAGATCATGATGTTCCACTTCATACCCACCAGAAGTTAAAATTAACAAAACTTATAATAGCAAGTGTTAGCAAGGATCTGGAGCAGCTGGAACACTTATACTCAGTCAGCAGAGTATACATTGGTACAACCAATGTATCAGTCCATTTGCATTGCTATAAAGGAATACCTGAGACTGAGGAATTTATAAAGAAAATAGGTTTATTTGGCTCACAGTTCTGTAGGCTGTACAAGCATGGCACCAGCATCTGCTTAGCTTCTGGTGAGGCCCAGGAAGCTTCCAATCATGGTGGAAGGCAAAGGGGAACAGGTGTGTCACATGGTGACAGAGTGAGCAAGAGAGGGAGGGAGGGGGCACCGGGGTCTTTTAAACAACCAGATCTAGTGTGAACTAAGAGTGAGAATTCACTCATTATTGTGAGGATAGCACCAAGCCATTCATAAGGGATCCGCCCCCAAGACCCAAACACCTCCCACTAAGCCCACCTCCAACACTGGAGGTCACATTTCAACATGAGATTTGGAGGGGACAAAACATCCAAACCATATCAAGCAGTTAGAAAATTGTTTGATATTATCTACTAAAGATGAACATTCTCATACTCGATAAGCCAGTAATTCTACTCATGTGTATAATGTCCTCCCCTACTCTGCACACATATAAACGCAGTAAAAGGCACTAACCAGACTGTTTAAAGCAGTGTTATTTTTAATAGACAAAACCCTGAGACAGCGTGAATTACCACACATAGTAGAATGTATAAATAAATTTGTTGGTATATGCATACATGGGTAATATAAGACAATGAAAAAGAAAAAAAATTACTTCTACATGTAACAAAATGAATGAGTCTCAAAGGTGTAATGTTGAGAAAAGAAACTGGGTACAAAAAAGATGTAATTTACTATTTCATTCATACGAAAGTCAAAACAATTGAAACAGTTCTTCAATGATAGAAATCATAACAGTGGTTCACCTGAGGGTATTGACCATGTGAAGCGTGAATGAGGCTTCTGGGGTGCTGTTAATGTCCCACATTTTGATTTCAGTTGTGATTTCATAGATGTATCTGGCTCTACACTTGAGATGTGTGCACTATACTGTGGGTATGAGATCTATCTATATCTGTATCTATGTCTATTGGTATAAATGAGAAAACTTTGTATATACCTGTATACAAATAATCTAGGATACATTGTAAAGAAAAGAAAGCACTGAATAATGCTTGTAATATGTAACATTTGTATAAGAAAAATAAACAGTAAGAATATATTTTTGTTTCCATTTGTATTTTCATGAGACCCTATAAATGTGGTTAGCCGTAGAAAGTATAGGAGTGAATGGGAAAGTGAGGCAACAGAGATGAGGTGAAAGGACACTTTCCACGTCCTCTTATAATACCATTTTGATTTTGAATAAAGTTAATATATTCCTAATTTTAAAAATATTCTTTGATACATGTATGTTCCAAAGATGAAAGTAATTTGTTTGCTAGCTACATTGTTCCTCAAAATTGCTAGAATGCAGTTGTGTTTCCCTTTTCTATAAAGCATTGCTTCCTTTGCGAAGAATGCACCTTCCATTCAGATCATCCATTTAGATAAGTTCATCTGTGCCCATGTTTGCATCAAGTATATTAAATGGTTTCTCACTGAGTTGTGTGTGTGAGTGCACTGAGACACACACACACACACACACACACAGAGTGAGAGAGAGAGAGAGAGGGAGAGATGTTTTTTTCCTAAGCAAACACCATACACTAAATGTTTTAATGTTTTGAGATGCTTCCTTTAGTATTTATTTTAACACTACCTTCACTAACTTAGATTGCTGGAATACCTTCAGACATTTTAGTGAGTGCTCAACCCTTGGCGGTGTCTTGGGGTACATGAGTCACTTTTCCATCTCAGCTCTCATTCAGAGTATCACTTTTCCACAGGCCTCTTACATGGTCCATGTGTTCTGATTCAGTGGGTTGAAGGATATTCTGCTGTCACTGATTTATAGCAACTCTGTGAAAATGACACAAAACTAAATTTTTTAAGCGCAAAATTGTTTTTGTCAGTGTAATGTTCCCATTTTTGTATTTGGTTTGTGTAGCTCTGATTTTTATTCGCTGCTTTGGCTAATTCCACTTGGCAACACTAGGTCTAAAATGCAGGTTGCATTTGGATCATTTAATAACAAAACTGGAAGGAAATTTGAAAGATCTTAGCAATAGTATCACTTTACAAGGTACATTTCCATAATATTCCTTGCCAAAGATGAAAGTCCTTTTGCTGCTGTAGCACTTTTATTTTCATTTGGAGATGAAGTATTGAAGGACAGAGAAGATAAATGACCAGAGTTACTCCTAGAGTTAAAGTCTGACCTTGGGTTTGTGGACTCCTCATCCGGTGGGCTCTCCACCACAGCATGGTTGTTCTGAAAAGACATCTGGCCTGACAGAGCTATTCAGAGGCATGGAGTGTTCTACCGACCTACCATTGTTATTTAAGAGACTTTGAGCTGTGGTGGGTAAAAAATAGTTCTAATGACTTAGTTAGAGTACTTAACTCATGTTAATAGTTCAACAAGAAGCATATATAAGTGAATTGATGACATTGCAGAGGGCAAATGGCCTGGAGCTGGATGTGGCTGTATGAGAAACTAAGAATTTCCTTCTTTTTGTTATCATTGCTTTGATAGCATGTGTTTCTTACTGGAACTTGTATGACTCAAATACTAATATGTAATAATTCACTTCATCAATTATTCTGAGCTCTTCTTTAGAGTTCAAGTGTGTTTTACAATTATTTGTCTTTCTTATTTTATTAACCTGAATCTTCGGAAAAGCTGAATTTAAAAAAGTTGTTTTTGCTTTCTTGTTATTTGGGCCACATTTTTTTTTTAACGACTAATGATTTTTCAATAGTTGGATAGTTTGGGAAAATAAAGGTCTTTATTTTACACACAAAGGAAAGCATCTACAGTAATAACTAAATGTTTCATGGACATATATGATTAATGAGGGGGAAAGGAAAGGTACAGGGTAGAGCTGATATAATCCTGCAAGGAGTGGGGCAAAAAATGTTGCAAGGAGGCCAGCTACTGGGAAGTCGTGCTGAGTTTCTATTTCTTAATTAGTTTGCAAGTAACAAAGGGAAGCTTTTATGATGGTGACGATATCATATGGAGTTACAAAGGGCAGGAAGGATATGAATAGGATTAGAAAAAGATTCGAGCTTTCAATCGCATTTGTTCTGCTGCTTACTAACAGTGTGCCTCTAGGTCTGCCACCTAACCTCTCTGACATTTATTTTCTTTACTGTAAAGCAATTGAATGCAACACACTCTTAAGGCACTTTTCAGCTTTCAAGTAGGAAAAAAGACAAGTCTTTTCATAGAGGGTTACATGTCTATCACCGAGTATAATTTGCAAGATGGATTTGAGGATACTGGAAAAATAAGTCAATATTTGTAATAACACCCTGAAAACTGAAGAACATTTGGGAGTTAGCTGATCAAGGTTCTAGGCCTGGTTTTGAAGTAGTCAGTTACTTTGGGCAAATTTTCAAGTTTCTCTAAGGATTAGTTTCATTTTCTGTATGTGCCACTTGGCTTATATGGTCACTGAGTTTTCTATCAGCAATATTTGTTATCTCCTTTGCTTTTTTCTCCAGAAAAATTACTCAAGGGTACAAGTTAAATCTCTAAAATACACGGTATCACAATACCAGTTTCTAAAATATTTCTGCAAGAAGTTAAAAGGTTTTGAAAAGATATGCCAGAATGAGTCAACATACAGGTGCTTTTGCTAGGGTTCATTAAAAAAAAAAAGAAACAAAAAAAACACTTGCCCCATTTGAATAATGATTTATCAGGCTTTAGGAAAACTAAATATAAATCAAAAACCTAAGGAAAAATCGATTCTTATTTTCAGATCTTTATCTATTAAGAGCGGATGAAGGGTGGGTAAAAGCAGGGATGTAATGGGAGTAGTGTGTACCAATTGTGCAAAATAACTAAAACAATTATGAAATGCTTACATATTCCTGGCCAGTATAACTTGAATTATGAATGAACCATTAAAGACAAAGATTCTTGATCAACGGTTTATCTTTTCCTTTTAAAATGTAAGGCATCAAACTTGGAAGATCTATAACTATTTTATTAGACGGTAATATATAAACAAATGACAGTTCAGATAATATTTTTAAAGTGCTATGATCATTGTAACTTTAATCAGATAAAACGTAATTATTATTAACATTTTTACATTATAGCTGAGTTGTCTAAATTCTAATTACAATAAAATATATCATGTTTTATCTTATCAAATAGTTTTTATATTGAGAGTGAAAGAAACAGTAAAATAGAGGAAAAATTAGTGCCATATCCAAAAGTATTACTTCAGAAATTTACTTTAATATCATATTTATATTAAAATATTTTATTTGTCTCCATGGTATTTCTATGAGATATTAGACTGTTTGTCCCTATATCCCTATTTTACTCATGGAGAAACAAACATAGTATGTTTAGTAAATTTTTCAAGGTCATTCACTATGTCAGAATAGCACTGGGAATCTAATTTATTATATTTTTCTTATACAATACAGCACCTAACACAGTGCCCTAAAAGAGTAGGCATTCAATAAACAGTCATTGAATGAAAGAATTAATGGACAAACCATTCTGTTCTATGAAATCTAAAACATCTATCATATTTGCTATTTCTTTACTCAGTAAATTCAGCAGGCTGGAGGAGCAGTTGAGCAATAAACTTTATGCACTCTCCTACCCACAAGTTTAGATTGTCACCTGAAGGGGCTTTGCAAGATGGTATTGTCTGGTCATTCCTGAAATTATACACTTCCAGGATGTCTCACATTCCCCATAAAGAGAGTCATTAATCTGGTTCATGTAACACTGGCTTTCGTGGTGTGAATGTGGTCCACCAGCTTTTGGCGGAGACCAACTTCTTTCACAAAAGTCTCCAAAAATCCATTATTAGTAATGAATGTATTACTGATACCTAGCCTAATGATTTTTAGTGAAACTGTTTTATATCTTGGTCCTAAAGAACCGTAGTTAGTGGCAATCCTTGAAAATAAATCACTTGGCTAGTATTGGCTCTGGCTATCTCAGGCCTTGCTGATGATAATTACAATGCTAGAAAGGATAACTCAATTTATTTCCTGAGTTAATTTGTCATAAGTTCAGTTGCAATTGTAAACATGATAAAGGTCACAGAGGCATGACTTTTAGAGTTGATAAAAACAATGTGGTAAAGAACACAAGTATTTATATTACCAGGAATATGACAAAAACATAACAGTCATTCCCAGTGATGCACTGTCGAGTAGATTAAAAATTGTTATCCGTGTCATTGGCACTGATGACCAGTTACCTAAAATACAAGTAAGACATCTCACGAAGGCATTTAAGGCTAAAATGAATTCCTTAAAATTTGATGGCATTCATATTTTGCCATTATGAGAAAGAAAAACATTTTACTTCACAGAAAGAATGTATTAAAGTGAAATGAAAATATTTTTATATTTGTCACCCAAATTTAGTGATTGATCTAAAATTTCACCCAGGTGACATTTTTATTAAGACACAGTCTGGAGAAATTTCAGAATTCCACATCTCATTTGCTAATATTTTAAACAAATGATTCACCAGACCTGACTAATTGAATGGTGTATTTCCACTGGACTGAATGTCCTAATTATCATTCAAGACATATCTTAAAGATTTATCAAGCATTTACTCTCCATCTTACCATGTCTAAAGCTCAGAGATATTTTGAGCTCTAAAAGAGTATCACAAGAAATTTATAGCAGTCTGTAGTACAACTATTACCCATTCTTAGAGCAAAGCTACAACTAAAATGGAAATAGACAAAAATAAAATAAAATCATTAAGCATCAACTTATTGGGTAAATTAAGTTTAGATACCCATATGATGCAAAAGAGTCACTTTCATATAAGCTTCCCCATCTTTTAAACTTAGAGCACAGTCTATGTTGTCATTAAAAAAAAAATAGCTCACTGAAGCCAGGAATTCATTTTGCAATTGTGTCAATTATTTTAAAGATACCATTATTAAGTAAACTTTAAATTAGTTTGTGTACAACCTTATAGTGACTGGAAATAAGATAAATACAAGCACCCCCTCCCACCGCAGCAAACACACATAACAGATTCTTGAGACTTAGACCCTTAAACATGTCTGCTCATCACTCAATCCATTTGGCCACCCTTCCCGGCCACACTAGGCCAAAGAGCAAAATGTTTTCACAGAAATTCTCTGGGTTGCATATTCTTAATTGCCTGAACTATTGTGGACAAAACATCACATTTTTAAAATCTTAAAGCACTTGTAAGGGTCATACATGTGTGTTTACTGTCCTTGTTGCTTCTGTCCTGGAGAATTTGCTTGACCAGAGCTCTCTCCAGGGCGGTCTGCAGGAGTGAAAGGAAACTGAAATCCATAGCCATTGTACCCATCCAAGTAGACACACTGGAAGAAACTGATGGGACCTAAGGAACAGAGCATGACAGTTTGTTAAAACATGCAGAACATGAGCAAAAAAGCACAGTGAGGCAGTGCAGTACAGCAGATAAGGTCACAGATTCTGCCATCAGCCTCCGTAGCTGTTGGCAAGTTACTAAACTTCACTTTGTCTTGGAGTCTTTATGTATAACATCAAAACAACGAAAACCGCACAGAAATATTATGACAGTTAAATGAGTTACATGTGCTCTTAAAATTCTTCCTGGTAGATAATAAGCCTTTAATAAGTGATAATAAAAATGGCCTGGCAGAGAAAGTCAAAGTTCTGATCATATAGACATCTGTTGATGTGCATAGCAATCATAGAGACATAGTCACAGGTTTCAAAACATGAGCTTATCAATATGCAAAGCAACAGACTGTGTGTGTGTGTTTTATAATGTCACAGAGAGGTGGTGCCAACATCTAGAAGTTTTATTTGCCCTTACTTTAGAGGCAAGAGCTTTCCTAAGGTGGCTTGGTTGCTCTCTGAGCAACAAAGGTAGCAGCCAGGTAGCAGCTCTGAGTAGAAAGCAAAACAGGAAAGTTAAGGGAATGTGGTGCAAGTAAGGACTCTGGACTCAGTAAGCCGGTGCTCCCAGGTTGCAGCTTTGGTAAAAGATGGCGAGTTTAGCATCTCCTCACAATCTTGGGTGCCTACAAACTTCCAGAGTTTTCTATCCTATCCATTTGCATTCTGTCAACCAGCCATAGATTTTTGCAGAAGGCCAGGAAAGAAAAATGATAATTAAAGCTAGTGGTGTGTGGGAGATAAGGAAGATGGCCAAATCCATATGAGACTAAGGGTTTATGAAGTAGAATAAAGCAAAGGATAGGAAAAAAGGAAGCTGGAGAAGCAACCAGGGAGTATTCTGATTCCATTTCCTTGGGTCACTGGGATGACAATAGTTTGAAGAATCTTGAATTTAGTTATCTTTTCCAATGCATCTCATCTGGAATGATTTCTCTTTTCTTCTATCTTCAAACCGAAGCAATAATACAACTTCCCTCTCTTCAAGTTTGTGGAGGTTATGGGAGCTTGGGGGTTAAGCAGGCTACAAGAGGGACAGTAGTAAAGCTGGCCCTGCACAAGGAGAAATGGAAACCCATTGCTAAAAGGAGAAGGGCCCATCAATGACAGGCTGCCTTCCAGCTGCTTATCAGAAGTGGACACTGTTTTGACACATTTATTTAATTGATGTTGAATAAGCTACTCATAAAAATATTATTATGACTGCAAATATTAGAGCTTAAATTAAAGGCTCATGAATATCAGGCTACAGAACTGTCTTCTTGTAAGATGAAGATAGCAAATATCATTTTGATGCAATAGATCTCCCAATTGAGGTTAGAATATTTGACACCATTTTACTAAAAGTATTTGTGTTTTGTTTTTAATTAAAATTTTTACTTTGAAATAATTGTAGACTCACATGTAATTGTAAGAGTTAATACAGAAAGATCCCACATATCTTCACCTAGTTTCCTCCAATGGTAACATATCGTAAAACTATAGAACAATATTCCAACTAGGAAACTGGTATTGATACAATTCACCTGTCTCATTGAATTATATTTTAATAGTTATTTAAAATATATGAGATTTCAAATGTTTATGTGACATAGCCACAAATTATTACCAGTAGGTTAATAATTGGGAAAGCGTTGCTATATAAAATGAAAATATGTCCATATTGACCTATAATTCTTTTTCTTATGGATTTTGTAATATTACTGAAAGTATCATAAGACTCTGCTTATTTCCCTATATTTCTCACAACCTTATTATATGAAGGATTATAATAAGTGTCTTATCTACTGCAGTAGTTCCAGCATCCAAAGAAGTACTTGGAACATAGTAGGCATTCAGTATCTGTCTAATGAATCACCTATTAATACAGAGTAGGAGGCATTTGCTATTGTAAGGGGCAGTTTAGTAATTTCCTGCACAAAAACATCCAAAAAGCACTGGAGAATCAAGAGACATCATTTCTTCAGACAAATATCTAGCTCTTTACTTTAAAGGCATTATGTGACACAAACTTCAGTTATACCTATTTCAAAAATTGCTTCCTTTATTCTGTTCTGCAATGACTTTAATGCAAATATAGATTTAAAATTTATTGCTTTACCATATGAACAAAAATGTCTAATTTGGAAGAACCGAAATAATGAGAAACTTGGGCATTGAATTTTGTAACTGCATATGAATATTGATTGGATTCTAAAATAAATGATCCCAAAGTTTGAATATTTAGAACCTACCATACATCTAGCAAAATCAAAAAGAATCTTGAATCTTAGAAGTGAGTTTCCAAGCAATTGAATTGCTAAAACCTATTTCTTCATTTTTTTCTACCTGATATAAAAAAATTTGGCATATTACTTCAGCTGTCCTATTATAAAGCAGGCAATAAGACACATTTAAGCATAGATTCAGCCAGAGTACTAAGGATCAGAAATATGTAGAAGGATTTGTGATAAATGCCACTTCAACCATTACTTGTAACTCTTCCAACTATCTGCCTCTTGCCTAACACAAAAGTGATACGCTTCTCTTTAAAATATAAATGACCTACTTTAATGTTATTCTTCATGTCTATGCTAAAAAAAATTTTCTTCGAATACTGGTCTTAAGAGAGTCTAACATTTTTACATAGATGTAGTATCTTTAACATAGAATGATTTATTACTTTTAATCTCATTATAAACTTACTTTTCTGCTTCTTTGTGGGAGACACATCTTCAGTTTCTTCTAGTGGATAGAAAAATATAAAAGTAAATAACTTGTGCATTTACAACTATTATATAAATATATATGGAACTAAGAATGTCTAAACAGAAGCACACTATGAAAGAAACAGGAGTTACCCTTTTTATAGTATACTCCAGATTTGTACACAGATTCTATTCATATTTTCACTGTAAAATTTAATAGGCAAGAGCCAGAGAGAGAAAGGGAACCCATGAAAAAAATGTCATGCTACAAACAATTGTTTAAATAGGAAACCTGGCCCTGATGTGTCAGATATTCATTAATGAGGATAGTTGACATGCATCCCTTTCCTGAGAAGGGATCTTTGATGCTCAGAGTTACAATTTGGTAAGGGTAAAATCTGGCTAAAGATGAACATTTTAGTCAAAATAATCCCAAATTTGGAGGGACATATGTTTTTCGTGATCATCCTTGCCATGAAAGTAGAGCAGCAGCCCAGTATCCTGCATTCTTCCCTTTTCACGTCTGATTCACTGACTATTTATTTATTTTTGCTGTAGTAATATCCATCACAAATTTATGTAGTGTTGGATAACTTGAAACTATTTCTTTGAATCCCTTTCTTCCGATTAGAAGTTCTTAACTGGTATCCACGAATGGGGTTTTGGGGGTTTTTCTATAAAACACTGAAATAATTAGAAGTTGTGAGAGAGTGTGTGTGTGTTTGTGTGTACATGTGTGTTAGTGTGTGTGTTTCATAGAAAGTTAGGTTTACAGATCTTATCAATTTTTCAGTTGGTTCTAGAGCGGTTCCCCTCAGAGTGTAATCTATGTACCACTAGTTTCAGCATCATTTGATTTATTTATATAAATGCAGATTTTTAGGTTCTAACTCAGATATTTAATTCTAAGGAGACCTACAGTTGATCTGTATAAACATTAAAGTTTTAGAAGCACTGGTCTATGAGTAAAAAACCTATTAGGGTGGCTAGTCTTAATAATTCAATTAAAAAATATATATAAAATATAGTATTCAGAAAGGTATCTTAATACAAGTGTAAATCTCAACTTTTATTTGATAAGGTCCCGTCCTGTGTGTCTTTTCTCAAAGCACTATTTTCCACATTGTTGGTTAATTTTGGGCACTGGCAAAGAATTTATACTTCGTTGGCTAGAACAATGCTTAGGCAAATACTTATTGCCTGCAGACAAATTTAGAAGTGGAAGAGAAAATACTTTTTTTTTATATGCAAACTGTGTACCTGACAAAGGTCTAATATCCAGGATCTATAAAGCACTTAAACAAATTTACAAGAAAAAAGCAAACAACCTCATTACAAAGTGGTCAAAGGACATGAACAGTTACTTTTCAAATGAAGACATACATTCAATCAACAAGCTATGAAAAAAAGCTCAACATCACTACTCATTACAGAAATGCAAATCAAAACCACAATAAGATAACATCTCACACCAGTAAGCATGGCTATTATGAAAAAGTCAAAAAATAACATATGTTGAGGAGCTTGCAGAGAGAAGAGAACACTTGTAGACTGTTGGTGGGTGTGCAAATTAGTTCAACTATTGTGGAAAGCAGTGTGATGATTCCTCAAAGAGCTAAAAACAGAACTATCATTCAACCCAGCAATCCCTTTGCTGGATAGAGCTGGAGGTCATTATCCTTGGCAAACTAATGCAGGAACAGAAATCCATATACAGCATGTTCTCACTTAAAGTGGGAGCTAAATAATGAGAAAACATGAACACAAAGATGGGAGGAACAGACACTGAGGCCTACCCAAGGGTTGAGAGTGGAAGGAGAAAGAGGATCAGAAAAAATAACTAATGGATGGCAGGATTAATACCTGGGTGATGAAATAATCTGTACAACAATCCCCCATGACATGAGTTTACCTATATAACAAACATACACATGTACCCCTAAACCTAAAGTAAAAGTTCATTTCTTTTTAACATAATGCCTATTTTATAGCAGCCCTAATGAAAAAGCCAGGAACCTTTCAGAAAAAAAATCAAGTTAGCTGAAGCCCTCACTCTACAGATGGAGAAATTTTGTCCTGGAAAAACTTTATGAAGTTCGTACATCTGGAGATTGCAGGTTTTCCTGACTGTTTGTCCTCTAGCTTGGGCTGGAAGAGTGCAGGGGTTGAGTCCAGCCTTCCATTTCTTCCTTCCTTCCTTCCTTCCTTCCTTCCTTCCTTCCTTCCTTCCTTCCTGATGGTGCTGCTAATATAGGTGACTCATCTCAAGTCTTCTTAATAAAATCATGACATTCTTGTAATTCTTAATGGAATAGTGATTTTGAAGTATTATTCCTGTAGATTGGCATATAAATGCATCTGATAATTGTAAATAAATCAATACCCAACTAGTGTTTTTAATATGTGAAAAGATGTATATTTTCCAAATAATGTTAAAAAGCTGTTTGCTTTAAAAATAAGCCTACCATGTAAATGTTGCCTAGAAAAGCTTAAGACTAGATCAAGAATAGCTAGGAAAAAAAAAAAAGACAGACAAAAACCTTATAGCTTTGAGAGAAAACTTGTAAATGATCCAAAGGCAGCAAACTCACCTTTAGCTTTCTTTGAAGCTGGTACATCTTCAACATCTTCTAGAGTACAGAAAAAAGGCACATAGAATCACAGTCAATTTTTCAGTTTTCCTAGAGGAAGTATTGTATTTAAAGGTTTTTAAGAGTCACAAGATCCCTGAATCTACAAACTCAGCACCTACAGTCTCCATAAATAAGAGCTGTCTGACCAAAACAGGCACTTCTCTGACTTGGAGAGAGGATGTGGAGAAAATGATGAGTGCTGCACTCTGGTAATCAGGCTGGTAAAGGTTACTTAGGGAAAAGGCCTGTGGTGACCTCCAACACCCACCCCCAGGTTTCCCTCCTCCTCTGACTCCTAAAGCTCCTTTCAAAAATCATAATCATTTATAGAATTTAGGAAAGTTAAGGTAAATGGATTCACGAATACAGGCTAGATAAAGAGATCAGTGTCTACCCACACAATTTATTAGCAGATTGATTAGATTTTAGCCTTTTTGACAATTCTAAAAAGCCCAGAAATAAACCCATGCATATACATGAGTCAACTAATCTTTGAAAAAGGTACCAAGAATAAACAATGGGGGAAAGATAGTCTCTTCAATATATACTGTTGGGAAAACTGGATATCTATATGCAAAAGGATGAAAGTGGACCTTTATCTTCCACCACCCCAAAATCAATTCAAAATGGATTTAAAGACTTAAATGTAAAACCTGAAACACTTTTAAAAGTAAACACAGGGGAAGAGCTTCTTAACATTGGTATTGGCAATGATTTTATGAATCTGACACTAAAAGTATAGGCAACAAAAGCAAAAATAAACGATTGGAACTATATCACACTAAAATGTTTGTGTACAGCAAAGGAAACAATGAACAAAATGAAAAGGCAAATTATGAAATGGGAGAAAATATTTGCAAGCCATATATCCAAAGGAGGTTAATACCTAAAATATATAAGACATTGATACAACTCAATAGCAAAAAACAAATAAATGGGCAAAGGATCTGAACAGACACTTTTCCAAAGACATATACAAATGACCAACAGGCACGTGGAAAGATGCCTTATATTATTAATTATCATGAAATGAAACAAAACCACAATGAGATATTACCTCACATCTGTTAGACTAGTGATTATCAAAAAGTCAAATGAGATGTGTTGGTGAGGATTTAAGAGAAAAGGGAACTCTTGTTCACTTTTGTTGGGAATGTAAATTGGTATTGCCATTATAGAAAGCAGTATGGAGGTTCCTCAAAAATTTGTTTGTTTATTTATTTATTTTACCACTAGACAATAGTCATCCTCAACATATTTAAGAAGCTACCATATGATCCAGCAATTTCACTTCTGGGTATATATCCAAATATATATCAAATACATTGTATGCTTGAAACTTTCTAAGAGAGTAGATCTTAAATGTTCTCAGCACACACACACACACACACACACACATACACACACACAGAATGGTGGTAATTACGTGAGGTGATGGCCATGTTAATTAGCTTGATTTTGGTGATCATTTCATAATGTATATGTATATCAAAATACCACATTGTATATCAAATATATATATAATTTTTATTTCTCACTTATATCTCAATAAAATTAGTGGGGAAAGGAAGACACTACATTTGAACTAAAGCTCAAATACATATACAATATCTCTTAAGTTGTATTGTGTAAATCACTTGGTCTTTTCTGCATTCAACTTACAAGCACATATTGGAATAATGTGGAAGTAATTTTAAGTCTGAGGTAATTCTAATGCAATATAACGGAATGATGCTTTAATTTTTAACATTTGAAATTATCTGAAAGAAGGTCAGTTTTGTCTTATTTATTTAGATTTTGCATACCAACTGTTCACTAATAAATGAAAAAGGGGTAAGATAGGGTCAGTATGCAAATTTCCTCTAATAGGAAAGCAATGTGACCTTTATAGAAAAATGCTATTATGTAGAAGAACACAACAGAAAAAGAAACAAAATTACTAGATTTTTTTTACTATATATTATTAAACTTTTGATCTGGTCAGTTGTAAATAATATTTAAACATAGGTTTAACTCAATTAAATACTGGATAAAATGACCATGGTCTTGAACTGCTTAATCAACTGCTATAAATAATGAAACAGTACAAACTGTTATATGATGTTGTGAAATAACTTAATATCTATATTTTAAAAATGATGTCAGTTCCTAAACAAATCAAATAATATCTTAATTGTGTAATAAGTTCCTCTTAATTCCTATGAAAGTTCTGTACAAAAATAAAATGAAGCAAAGTCCGTGTCCACAAGGAACATATATTTTATTTTTGTAGATTATAGCACACTTGAGACTTATTCTTTGGATCCATTTATTACCACTAGAAAAATAAATACAAATGGAAGGAATAAAGACCTCAGTGTCTTCAGATTCTATATTCTGATCCAGCATCAACTGGCTATAAGTGACAAAAGCTGGCAAGAGCTGAGTCACATGTCAATCGCTCAGGAGACAGAAGCACAAGAAAGTAAACGGCAAACCTAGGACAGTTGCTATAGAGATGCATTTTCTGTGGAAGTGACTTAGCAGCAAACATTTACAGAACTAGGAATAAAATTCAAGAAAGGAATAAGGCACTTACTGTCCACTTATTCTTACAACTTGCACATTGAGTGAGTGGTAGTTTTGATAAAACAAATATTTGACTCTGAGAAGGTAGAATCATGGCAGTGAAAGGAGTGTCAAAATGTGCCAATGAAATTTTAAAGAATGACCTGCTTTGTCGGACTGTCAGGAAAATGTTTAATGAAGGAAGTAAAATGTGAAATGGGACTTATAATATTTTCAAGAAGGAGATGCCAAAATTAAAGTGAGGGCAACAATATGAAAAAAGGCTAGAGACAGCAAAGGACAGAGATATTCAGGGAGTAGAGGAGACGTTCTGGAAAACTTGGATAAGATTATCATGTGGAACATCTTATACATCAGGCTAAGTACCCTCAACTAAATTTCATAGCTAGTCAAGGTTGCTCAAGAGATAAATAATGTTTTAGAGATGTACTTGGTAGAAATAAATAAGACTAGAGCATGAGAAAATGAATGCAGAGAATGCAATTTGGCAAGTGTTCTAATAGCACAGAAATAGTACATTCTCCAAGTAGGAGTCAATGAAGGAGTTAAATACAAAAAAAGGCTTTGCCAAAAGAATGAAATAGAATTAAATACAAGTAGGAACAAGAGATTAATACTATAAGGAAAATAACGATATGTTATTTGAGTTTGGAGAAAGACAGTGGTGCCACTCCCAACTACAATGAAGTCCCTAGGGGACACTGATACTTGCTGGGGATAATGAAAAGTTCAATTCTCTGTGGGTTGAACTGTGGTGCTAGGCCAGTCATGCAGTTGCAAATGCTTAGTAGGAAACAAGACAGAGCCGGCAAGATGTCTGAAAAGATTAGAAGTGATATGCATCAAGTTAATGGGCAAAACTCAGTAAATTGTGAGATCATCACTTTTAATTTTTGCAAAATAGTTAATATTTCTTAAGATTTTCTACATGCTAGGCCCTATTAAGTTATTTCATATGTGTTAACACATTTGATCCTGAACAGCAACCATATGAGGCAAGGACTTTTTTGTTTGTTTGTTTGTTTGTTTTTGTTTGTTTGATTTTTGAGATAAGATCTCACTCTGTCACCCAGGGTGGAGTGCAATGATGCCATCTTGGCTCACTGCAACCTCCGAGGCGAGGACTTTTATATTGAATCTACTGTACAAATAGAGGAGAGAGGGGTTAAATGCTGCCCAAGGTCACAAAACTCATGAGTGGCAGAGCCAGAACAAGAACATAATCCAAATCTCCTATATCAGGGCCTCTTGAAAGAGTGTTGAAATTTATCCCATGAATAGAACACCTGCTATGTGCCAGCCACTGTTCTAAGCACTTTATAAATGTTAATACTTTTCACCTCCTCAGAATATCTGTGAGGAATATACTCTTATTGTTCCTATTTTATAGGTGGGACAATTAAAAATCAGAGAGATTCAATGTCTCAGAGCTATAAGAAGTGAAGGAACTGGTTTTTAAGAGTATGGCATTCTGGTTCCAGAGATGGTGCTGTTAATCACTAAGCCATTCTGCCTGCATTAGTTTGTTTTCATACTGCCATAAAGAACTGCCCAAGATGGGTAATTTATAAAGGAAAGAGATTTAATTGATTCACATTTCAGCCTGGCTGAAGAGGCCTCAGGAAACTTACATCACGGCAGAAACAGAAGTCAACATGTCCTTCTTCACATGGTGGTAGGGAGAAGAAGAATGAGAACTGAGCAAAGGGGACAAACCCTTTATAAAACCCTCAGATCTCCTGAGAATGTACTCACTATTGTGAGAATAGCATGGAGGGACTGCCCCCTTGATTCAATTACCTCCCACCAGGTCCCTCCCACAACACGTGGGGATATGGAAATATAGTTCAAGATGAGATTTGGGTGGGGACACAGCCAAACCATATCACTGCCTCTGGAGGATGAACTTCTAAACCCACTTCTCTCTGATTCTAGTACCCATGCATTATGTTGACTAACATACCTGCTGGCAGGCTCTGACAGATTCACGTTATGCATGAGCCACACACACACTTGTGCAGAACAGAAATGAAGGAGGAGGCATTCCACTAACCCCTTAAAATGAGAGGGGGTGCTAAATGTGTCCCTCTGCACTTTTGACAATCTACTCTCCCTCAGTGGCGATGAAAAGTTACTTAGTTGTCTTTAAAAATAAAGACAATGAAGAGGTAAGCATAATATTTTTTCTGTTTGCCTAAACATTATAAGTAGTGTAAGCTACAGTTATTTCTAACATTGAAGAATAAAATTGTACTATCTTGACTTTCAAATTCTAGAGTTCATTCTTCGCTTACATAGAAACAGATTCCAGAGGAATCAGAGATAGCAGTGAATCCATCCTCCTATCCAAGCAGTTGTCTGCACTATAATAGAGTCATGAAAAAATGGGCCATCTTGTCTGTATGGCTGTCATTTTAATCAAGGACTAGGTTTTGTATAACTCTTTAATACTTATTTAATTGGGCCTACTGACACAAGGGTTCTTAAATGGCTATCAGTTTATTAAAAATTAATAAATTTACAATAGAAAGTCCTGGATTTTGTTTGGTCAAGTAGTCCTTGTATTTTCTGGTTAACTGAAGGACTTTCTCCTTTGTCCTAAATCCATGACTTGCCTCATTTCACATAACTGTCTGTTTCAACACTTAAGAAAAGTGTTATTCTGTGATCAAGTGGAATGCCTGAAAAAGTAAGAAATCACCTCTGTTCTCTGCCTGAAAGTTTTTACTTATCTCCAATACTGTTCTGCAGCCATGGGTCAAAAAAGTTTCACGGCCAATGGGATTTTTAACAGGGTTCAGGTGTTAAGTCTTCATCTCTTTGGAGTCAAGGGTGGACTTGGTTCTATGAGGTTGAAGACACAGATGATTTAAAGACTTGATCTGTTGGCATTTAGGAGACTGCGTGTGTATGGACTCTAATAAATATGGACTCTAATTACAATTGGCTGATAAAAATTCCAAGTATATGAGAAAATGTAAAGTCCAGCCTCAGCACCAATGGTAGGTATGGTATATAACTACGTTTATTCTTAATTATATAGGCTTGATAAGTGAATTTGCAAATTTTATACTAAAATGCAGATTTCTCATTCTCAGCAAACAATCTTAGCTTGGTTCTACATTTTATTCTCTAGAGCGGTGGCTTTCAGTTTTTTCTTCACAGAATTCCTTTATAATCTTAAAATATTAAGGACCCCAAAATATTTTTTATGAATTATATCTATCAATAGTTACCATAATTGAAATTAAAGCTGCTATAAAGACACATGCACACGTATGTTTACAGCGGCACTATTCACAATAGCAAAGACTTGGAACCAACCCAAATGTCCATCAGTGATAGACTGGAATAAGAAAATGCAGCACATATACACCATGTAATACTATGCAGCCATAAAAAAAGGATGATTTCATGTCGTTTGTAGGGACATGGATGAACCTGGAAACCATCATTCTCAGCAAACTATCGCAGGGACAAAAAACTAAACACCACATGTTCTCACTCATAGGTGGGAATTGAACAATGAGAACACTTGGACATAGGAAGGGGAACATCACACACCGGGGCCTGTCTTGCGGTGGGAGGAGGGGGGAGGGATAGTATTAGGAGATATGCCTAATGTAAATGACGAGTTTATGGGTGCAGCACACCAACATGGCACATGTTTACATATGTAACAAACCTGCACATTGTGCACATATACCCTAGAACTTAAAGTATAATAATAATAATAATAATAATAATAATAATAATAATAAAAAGAAAAATGATAAAACCACCACTTCTAAATTTGGATAACTGGAATATATTCAACACCCTTATCATATATTTGCAAAACAATTTACTAGAAACATATTCATACCATTTTTCATAGATGGTTGGAATCTCAGTTTCTTCTTCATACAAAAGATTAATTCATAATGTATATTTTGTGATGTAGGCTGTGTGTTTATGTTATAAAAAGTAAAATCATAAACAGATTTTTAAAAATTTCAGTCTAGCTTTACAGTCAAAGTGAATATTACCTTGAAGGTTTCTTATGATTTATTCATTTAAGATAAAGTTACTTTTCCAGCAACAACTATGAGAACTACAATGAGATATTTTTCTGTGCCAGGTATGCTACTAGGTACTAGATTTTACATATGTGTTTTAACCTAAGTCTCACCAATACCCTTATGAATTATGGGGAAAATATCTGTTTTTACAAGAGAACTTTGAGCCCCAAAGTATTTGAAAAGAACTTCCCTGCAGCAACACATTTTAAAAAGTGTTGAAAGAAGGCATGAAGCTAACTTTCCTCAATATCAAGACCCTCACTCTTTCCTCTAAACTATTCTATCTTTACTTGCAAAGCACTTTGCTCTGTGCCCTGGAGGAACCAAAAGGAAATAGGATGCTACTTAGAAGTAATTTACAATCACATGTAGAGAAAATGAAAAAGTACCCAACCAAATAGAAGGGACTCTGAAGTATGAGATAGTATATGACAATTGATAGTATAACTGCGAGGTAGTTTCAAGAGTGAAACTTCGATCCTCTTACGTAGATCAAAGAAGTTTTTATGGACACTCTTCCATTGGTGATGGACTTTGAGCAATCGTAATAAATTGCATTGTTAGAGGTACAAAGAATTGTTCAGGAAAAGAGAATGATGGGATCAAATCTAGGAGGCAGCAGTATTAGGAATATAGAATGTTCAATTGGGCTAGTACCTACAATAGGTATAGAAAATGATCACACACACAAAAAATTTTAATGTAGTTTATACCTGGATTATAGAGGCCCTAGACTCCTGGGCTTAGAAATGTAGAATTTATTCCAAATTTACAATGAAGAAATAGTCAGTGTTTCTCACATATATGGCCCAATCATTTTAAAGTTTGGAAAATTTAATGTCAGTGGACATAAAAAGGAAGAATGACAAGTCAGAAAAGGGCCTGTTGGGGAGTGAATGCAATGGTTTAGAGGAGAAACAGTAAAAGCCTACATGACTTAAAACAAAATTAGGGTCCGGGACAAGTAATACTGATTAGTCAAAGTAGAATTCAAAGTTTTTTGTCTAAGTGACTAAAGAGTGGAAGTCAGATGGCAAGAGTAGAATCCCCTCTTGGGATATGGAGAGGGTGGAGGGATAAGGGCAAGAAGAAGTTTATGATATGAAGATCAGTTGTAAACTTGTGCAGACAAAGGGCGAAGTTAGGAATTGAATGTGACTGGAGCTGAAAAAATAGGTTAAGCTTCAGAAGAATTTTGGGTCTTATCCACAAAGAAGTAGATAATGTAGATAACAAAACTGGATGGCCCCACTGAGGAATAGCACAGAAGAGTAGGAAAGAGAGCTGAGGTTGGAAGAATTCAACCTCTAGGGAAAAACAGCAGAAGCCCAGTACTGAGCAAATAGACTGAAAAAAAAAAAAATCCTATATTATGAAAGCCAAGAGAGGAAAACATTTCAAAAAGGGCAGGCGACCCACAATGTGGAAGGCATTAGAGAGTTTAACAATAGGGGAGAAGTGAGCAAAAGGTAACTCAGCTTTACAATTTGGAACGCTGTGTTGAACTTGAGGTTAGCTATTTGGGGAGACTGTTGGGGCAGAAATGGGGGCAGATATCCAAGCTGCATGGAATTAAACTGAAAGAGTAGAGAGAAATTGCTAGGAGATCTAGTTCAGAAGTGGCTGCAAATGCAAGCAGAGCAAAAAGACAACAGCTCTGAGAAGCAGAAAGGGCAAGGAAAATTTTGTACAAAGGAATATTTGTAGGCAGAGGTAGGAGAAACTCTTATGGTAAGAACTGCAGAGGCATGATTGAGGGAGAAAGCAAGAGAGGATGGAATAAAAAAGGAATACAGAATGTAAATCTTAGGAGAAGCAATGCTTCTTGATATGAGAATGGGAGGCCGGTGATAGGGAATATACAAAAGAGTAAAAAGAGATTGTAATTTGGGGAGAAGGCAAACTTTGAAGAACCCACATTTATGGCATAGATTAATTTTGTTTTTCTCAGTTTTAAACATAAAATTTTTCTGTGTAGTGTCCAGTCTGCTCTGTACGCTCTTAGCAAACACTATAAATAAATCAAAGCCCCCTAAATAATGCATGTATATGTACCAGCTCAGTTACTCTATGTTCATCTCTACCAGCAGTCTATTTTGATTTGTGCAGTTTCAAGAAATCCTCATAAGTAAACATGTGGAATCCTTAGTCATAGATGCAAAAAAAGCTTAGCATGAATATTTGTATTCTTCCTCAGCCCTCTTCCTTTATCAAATTCACTGCCTCTCTCTGTTTCTGCAGAGATACCCAAAGCTCCAAATTATTTTCTCAACTAACTGGCCAAATTGTGTGTAACCGGTTTAACAGAATATTACTTTCTTAGAGTTCACATTTTCCTAAGAAATCTTAAAAACCCATGGTAGTTCAAAGCAACATTTGACAGCCAGTTTATTTTAGCTCTCAGGTGTGAGAAGCTCCTTCTATATGTGCTATTATTTAAAGTAATAACGAGTTTTAAAGAAAATGAACTGCTACACTGAGAACTCACTGAAGATTCTTAAAATTGACTCTAGGGAATAATAAACTATGCAGGGAAATTTCACATTTGGGATTTTGTAGGTAGCACACAGTGAAGCCAGGAGTGTTCAATGAATGTATGCGACCCTTTCTTAGTGTCTGTCCCATCACTCCCAGGATAAACACGGCTCTCTTGAGGGCAATGTCAGAACAACTTAACATCACCCTTAAATGAATGAGGCCACAGTGCTGGGACCCAAAGTCTAATAATGAACAGTGACAAACGTTTCACCAAATGCGCCTTATACACAACCTTTCTCTGGAGTTTAGCAAAAGGGGTGATCAGAGTGGTGAGTATGATCACTGGTACATATTAAGGAGGCTTCAGCCAATTTTTTCTCCTAAAACAAAATCATCGTGAATTTAATCACCCTTGCTTTAAAAAGTGAGATTGTTTTAAATCCAAGCAAAAATAAGAGATAGATGTTTTCTTTTTATTTTTTTATTTAATAATTGTATCCATTTTGACACAAAAGTTTAATAATTGAAATCTGTCCCTTGCTAGGGGAGTAACCCATTGCCATTACATAATCATCATCATCATCCTCATTCTTATAGCTACCAATTAATAATCACTTATCATATACCAATCCCTATTCATGCACGCTACTATTTTATTTTAATCTACCCAAAATTTCTATGAGATGAATATTATTATTCAAAATTTAAAAATAAAGCTATTGAAGCACAAAAATGTTAAGTAATTTTTCCAAGTTATGCAGCTTTTAAGTCATGATGGGAACCAGTACTTCTGAAGCTAGTTTCCCTGGTATCGACTACTACCCTATGATACCATCTGTATACGTATGTCTATTACGAATTTAGTGCTAATTTGTTTAGCAAAAACTACAGTAATGATGCCATTCCATTTCAGCATGTGACCTCTAACAAAACAGAAGTTGTTTTATAAAAACAATCACTTTCAAATCATATATATGTGTGTGCATTTATGTATAGGTATGTGTATATATGTTTATACACACACACATACATTAAATATATATACACCCATGTGTAGCCGGAAATAAGCTTTCATCCATTCATTACAAGAAGACTTTTTTTTCAGTTTGTACATATCTGTATTAGTTGAGAATGGTTTTGCTTTAATAAAAATTAAATTTAGGATTCTATGATGAAGCACTTGCTAAATTTTTAATGACATAATTAGTTTTACAAAATTGTCTAGAACTGGGATGTAAGATATCTTGTTTTTTAATTTAGAAAAAGAAAGGCAATAATCTTGGTTAAAATAAGATTTGCGGATAAAATCTTAAAAACTATTAGACACTAATACTTCTGAAAATATGATAGACTGAATACACTAAAGTGCTCATTCACAGCAACAAAAACTAATACCTTTTGTTGAAGGACTGGGTTTAGAGGAAGTAAAGGAAATCTTCAAATAGAATTGTCCCTTTTGTCCCAGGGAAATTAAAATAAAAAACTAACCCTGCTGATACATGAAAAGTGGGGTCACATTAGGACAAGTGCTTATATTAAAACTGAAATTCAGTAATTAAGTGTGCAAGGAGCAAAACTGGGGTGTAGAGGCTAGGATCGTTTGTTAAGCCAGGAGGGGTGGGACAATGATACAATTGTCCTAGGGGACTGTGAGAACATAATAGCAGTATAGATCTTAAATTTCCTTCATATTTCTCCCCCGAAAATGGATAGAATAGGTAGACAACAAAAACCATGAACAATATTTATAACAAATTAGATGAACCCTAAGATAACTATGTATTGAGACAAATGAATAGTCAAAAATCCACAAGGAATCAAAGTCTGTGGAAGAGGAAGCAGAGGGAAACCATGGGGAGTCTGAGAGATGGTGATCAGTCTCTCAGATAGCCAATAGGTATTTCCCAAAGGAAGTCAGACTGATGAGATCATCAGCTAAAGTTGTGAGGGACTTTGTCAAGTCCAATAGCAGGTAAGCATTGAGAGCTGAAGGTGCTGGAACCATCAGATACCCTGTGACCTTGGGAAACTGACAAGCCAGGGCTCACTTTCAGGATGGATTCTCACAAATGGTAAGGAACTGCTGGGAGTGGAATAAAAGTTGAGCAAGACAGGGTCAGTAAAGACAAAGAAAAAGATAAGGTCAGGTAAGTGAGAAAAAGCAACCCAGCTAGGAAATCTCAAAAAGCTATCTGTCCCAAGTTTTGTACGTTATTTATTTTATTTTTTAAGGTTTATTTTTTAAAATAATCACACAGTAAATTGAGTTTTTCGGTGCAAACTTCTATGAATTTTAAGACACGTATATGAATTTTAAGACACGTATAGATGTGTATGACTACAACCACAATCACCTCCAAAAAATACCTTTGTTCTCCTCCTTCATAGTGACACTCTCCCTCTGTCCCTAACCTTGGGCAACTACTGAGCTGTAACCCAATGGAAGAATCCCATATGCATGAAAACTTCCCGTATGGAACCTTTGGAGCTTAGCTTCAGAAGAAATAACATATTTGAATTCATATAAGTGCTGCACATATGAATTTTTATTCCTGAGAAATATTCTGTTGTGTGGATGTACTACAGCTTCTATATCCATTTGCCTGTTGAAGGACATTTGGGTTATTTCCAGATTTGGCGATTGTGAATATAGCTGCAATAAACATTTATGTTCACATTTTTGGGCGAACATAAATTTTTATTTCTCTCATCCTTCAGGAGTGAGATGGTTGGGTCACAACATAAGCATGTGTTTCTCTTTATAAGAAACTCTCAGTTTTCTATAGTGCCAGTACCATTTTGCCTTCCCAACAGCAATGTATGAAAGTTCTGCTTGTTTCAAATGCTTGCCAGCACTTGTTTTTGTTTTTCCATGTTTTAAAAAGTTACTTATCCTAATAAATGTGTGCTGTTATATAATGGTGGCTTAGTTTGCAATTCTCTAACAGCTAATAATGTCAAATATCTTTTCTGGTTCTTATTTGCCATTCATACATCCTCTTTGGTGAAGTATGTGTTAAAATCTTTTGTTTACTTTTTAAAATTAATTTTAACTAACATTTTATTTCACCCAATTTGTAAAAAACACAAGGCCTTTGTTGGCTATGTAGTCTTTTCCACAGAGCATAGATTTTTAATTTTGAGATGGTATACAATTTATTATTTTTTCTTTTACAAATAGTCCTTTTGGTGTCATGTCTTGTAACTCTTTGTCTAATGTTAGGTCTTAAAGATGTTTTCTCCTAAAAGTTTGATAATTTCATGTTTTACATTTAGAGATATCTATTTTTGATTAATTTTTGCATACTATGTGAGGTTAAGATAGCAGTTTATTTTCAAAAAATACATAGATGTCCAATTGTTTGAGTGCCATTGGTTAAAAAGTCTACTTATTCTCCATTAAATTTTTTCGGAACTTTTATTACAAATCAAATGGTTATGTTATGTGGGTCTATTTCTTGGATTTTTAACACTACATTGATCTATGTGGCTATATCTTTGCAAATCCCATACTCTTGTGATTACTGTAAGAGTACAGTAACATTTAAAATTAGGTAATATGATTATTCCAAATTTGTTCTTTTAAAAAATGTTTTAGCTATTGTAAAAGAGATTTTATGTATTAAGAAATTCTGTCTGAGATTTTGATTGTAATTGCATTAAATTATAGATCAATTTGGGGAGAACTGACCTCTTTGCTATGTTGAATCTTCCAATTTATGAATATGGTATAGCTCTACTTATTTTAGATTTTCTTTAATAATTTTTATCATCACCTTGTGGTTTTCAACATATAGATCATATATACATTTTGATTTATACATAAGTATTTCATATTAGGTAACACGAACTAATTTTTTTTTAATTTTGTTTCCAATTGCATGTTGCATGTGGGAAATAATGAGTTTTCTGTATTAACTTTATACCCTACTACTTTTTTTTTTTTTTGAGATGGAGTCTCGCTCTGTCGCCCAGGCTGGAGTGCAGTGGCGCAGTCTCGGCTCACTGCAAACTCTGCCTCGCTGGTTCAAGGGATTTTCCTCTCTCAGCTTCCCGAGTGGCTGGGACTACAGGTATGTGCCACCATGCCCGGCTAATTTTTGTATTTTTAGCAGAGACAGAGTTTCACCATCTTGGCCAGGCTGGTCTCGAACTCCTGACTTCATGAACTGCCCGCCTCAGCCTCCCGAACTGCTGGGATTACAGGCGTGAGCCACTGTGCCCGGACACCCTACTACCTTTTGAAACTCACTTACTAATTCCAGTTTTTGTGTTTATACAGGTTTTAGATTTGCTACATAGACAATCATGTGAATAGGGATGGTTTTGTTTTTTCCTTTCCAAATGTATTAATTTTTTTTCTTGCTTTTTTGCAGTGGCATAAAGGAGAAAAAATGGAAGAGACAATATTTTGAATAAACAATGGTTATGGATTCCTCAAGTAGGTACAAGAAAATGATAAATTCCTGTGCCCTGAAAGTATGTCACAATAAGAAGAAATCCTCATTCCAACAAACTATAGTAACACTGCAGCAGAACAAAGGCTAAGAGAACATACTTGAAGAAGGCAGAGAGAAAAGATATATTACACAGGAAGAAATGACAATTAAATTGATAACAGCATTCCCCTATTCTATCAGTAGAAAAGAAAACAATAGAGTCGAATAAACATTAAAAGATGCTTAAAAGTGTATAATTGGAAGCCTAGATTATATGACAGAAAAAATAAAAGGCTTTCAGGAATGAAATGATATAGAAAAGCTGTCAAGTAAGTAAAAACTGAGAATGTTTTCTACTAATAAAACTCTACCCAAGGCAATTTCATAGAAGGCACTACTAGGAAAAGTCTGCTATCAAAAGAAAGTCAAAAATGCAAAAGAAATGGTAAACAATTAAACTGGTAAACATATAAGTACAGATAGGCACATACTGATTAAACAAATAATACTAATAAAATTCACATATTCAGGTTTTTGAACAAAATTACCATGTAAGTCAAGATTAGATGTGTTGGAATTTAGATGTTTTCATATTCCTCTCTTGTTTAGAAGGGGTTTTCAAGTAGCAATTTTATACTTTGTTAGGTGGGTATGGTTAAAATGTACGGATAATCACTAAAGTAATAGAAATATGGTCTCCGCAAAATGGAATAATAAAAACATATAAAAGGAAAAAACCCTCAATTTATAAAAGTCAAGAAAGATGATAAAGAAGCATTGAGAGAGCACGAGAAAGAGAAAGCAACAAGACAGTGAGAACCAGACCTAAGATATTAATAATCACGATAAATGTAAATAGTCTACATCCATCAGATTAAAACTAAAGATCATTGTAGTATACAACGTAAAATAAAATTTAGCTCAATATTGTTTGATAGACACATATATAAAACATCATGTCACGAAAGGACATAAAGTAAAGGTTTAATTGAAAATACATTCAGATAAAATATTAACCAAAAGAAAGCTAGAATAATTATATTAATATCAGACATACTGCATAATACTCTTTTTTGTTTTATTTTGTTTTGTTTTTGACACGGAGTCTCACTCTTTGGCCAGGCTGGAGTGCAGTGGCACAATCTCTGCTCACTGCAAACTCCACCTCCCGGGTTCAAGCGACTCTCCTGCCTCAGCCTCCCAAGTAGCTGGAACTACAGGCGCACACCACCACGCCACGCTAATTTTTTGTATTTTAGTAGAGACAGGGTTTCACCATGTAGGCCAGGATGGTCTCAATCTTCTGACCTCATGATCTGCCCACCTCGGCCTCCCAAAGTGCTGGGATTACAGGCGTGAGCCACTACGCCCGGCCATATACTCTTTTTAAAAAGAGCATTGTAAGGGATATAGAAGTCATCATATAAAGATAAATGTTCAATATATCAGAAAGACACAAAATTGCTATAAACTTGCGTATAACATGAAATAGCACCTGATATAAAAATTGATTAAACTACAGGGATAAACTGATAATTTCTCATCATAGGAGGAGATGTCAATATAGTTTATTCAGTTATTGATACTTCAAATATACAAAAAGTCAAAGAAGATACAGGGTAATTAAAAAGACAATTAAGCTTGATTTAATGGCTATAGAATTGTGCTTTCAACCATTAGCAAAGACACAATCTTCTCAGTCATATATACAGTATTTACTGAAACTAATATGTTAGTTCACAAGATAAACACTGAACATATTTCAAAGAAAACACTTTTCCTGTGATTACTACACAATTAAATTGGAGTTCAGTTAAATAAGAATAACGTCAGTAATTCTCATAGGTTTAGAAATTTTAAAATATACTCTATAAATAAAATCTATATAATACACTAGTTAAAATTAATTATAAGAAATTAAATATGCTTAACATTGAATTGTAATGAAAATACTACATATAAAAGTTTGTGGGATGCTGCTGAAATAGTGCTTAAAGGAAAATTTATTGGTGTTACATACATATGTAAAAGTAGAAAGGAAATAGATTAATAAAATAAGCATACGTATTTGATATTTATAAAGGAAACAGAAAAACCTCAGATAAATGGGAAGCATTGCAAATGTCCAACAAGAGTAGAACTGATTAAATTTGTATGTTCACAAAGTAATATACTATATATGGCAGTGAGAATAAGTAAAATATAACTACTCAAAAATACTGATAAATCTGAGAAGCATAACATTAAGTAAAAAATTTCAGAGTATGTTCTACAATGTGCTACACACACAGAGAGATGAGAGACCAATACATGTCATAAAATTAGAAAAAAGTAATCAAGGAAATCATAAAAATGAAACTCATTGTAGTAGTTACTTCTGATAGAAATCAAGGGTTGGAATAGTGAAGTTACAGTATTTGTATTATCCAGTTTTCAAATATATGTTACTTTGTATGTATCAGAAACTACATAATAAAGTATTTTTAAAGAACAAAATAGACTGGAATAATTTATATTAGTAAGAGGGATAGGAAATTCACATTTTTGATATTAATTTGTACATAAATGAAAGCTATGACAAAAAATTATGATCTCTCTCCCAAAACTTTATTTTCCAATAAATTATTTTAGAAATGGGAAGGTCTTTTTTTCTCTTTCTGTTTTTGATTTCAGTATATAATCAATCTTACTTGCCGAAACAATGTAAAAAAAAGCCATAAATACAGTTATATATTTATAGCAATGGATTTTTTTTCACAAACAATATTAACAAAGTAGTAAAAGAGACTTAATAGTCATTTTAGTTTCAGCAATTCGGTTTATTTTTTGGAAACATTTAGATCTAATTATAGACAAATGAATTCAAAACGTAATTGGGCATGAATAACATTATTCAAACTCATTTTGTAAAGTTAAGCAAACAATGTTTAAAGACTTGTTCTATAACTACATCCGAATTAGACTATTAAATTTTCTTGTGCAGTGCTAGATATGGGACTGGCATATGTTGTAAAGCGATAAAATTGATTCATTTATTTAAAAGTTAAAATATTGATACATCATCATTAATCATTGCATATTATTTTTATCAACAACTTAGTCTAAGATAACATAAGTTACTTGATTTTTGAGGTGAATTTACTCTGAAGTAGCTTTTAGATTGAATTTGGTTATGCTAGAAAGTATCATTAATTTAATTATGTAAAAAAGGAAAGCAAAGATGCTATCAACATAAAATGAAGCATATTCTGTTTGTGTTTAAGAATTTCTGTGTTTAAGAAGATTAGTTCTTTTCTGCCACTGAATTATCATTTTATAATTTACTTACTCATTAATAGTAACATTATTATTTGACAAATTGAAATATTACTTCAAATGGGGAATGACATACTTATTGGGAAATTCCAGTTTTCTGAAATTACTGAAAATTTTCAATTTGGGAAAATATAATCAATAAAAATAGGTTATACTTTTATTTATTCATCATTATATATTATAAGGACAAATATGATGCTTTAGTTATGGTTAATTATAGTCATTAAAAGAATCTTTACTAGATATTCATGTCACAGTTTTCTTTTCAGACATAAGATACACTAAACATGTAAATTCAGAAAAAGAATATAAACTTTTATATCTATGAAATCTGTATTTAATTTTATCTTATGCTTAAATTTCAGACTAATTTTCAAAGTGCTTAATTCTGACATCTAAAATATCTATTATACTCTAATATTGAAAGAACTACCTTATTTACTTAGCATATTTACAAAGGAAGGAAAAAATGCAGAACCAAAATACTAAATCAGAATATTAAGAGTTAGAAAGCTTTTGAAAAATCACAAAAGTAAGATAGAAAAAAAGTTGTTTAAAAACATGGAAATCCTAACTACTTTTCTAGCAGGCTTGGTTGAAACTTCATTATAGAGTAATAAACTTCTAGAAAAGACTAAATTTATTATTATGGAGATGTCAAAGTTAAATTTATTATCTTGGACTAATATCAAAATTGTAACTCAAAGATTATAATGATCTCACAACTTGGTGCATTCAGGTAATTTTGATGAAGTGCTAATGGCAAAAATGCTCCCCTGTTCAAGAAAAAAAAATTACAGGAAACATGGCAAAGTTAAACCTCCACATACAATAATCTCAAGAAATGTTCCTACTACACTATTTCACTTGAAATACTCATTTTGAGGATCTAACCAACCTAACTTTATATAAATGTTGACTCCCAGACTACAGCAACAAAATAACTATGCACACCTGTAAAATCTTTTTCTTTGATAAACCAACATCCATTGGGATAAATACCTTGCCAGGGCCATCCCCCTGTCAAGAGCCTTATGACTCTTCTGGTTGAAAAACCTTCCCGCAGCATTGTTTGCCTTTTAAGAATGTATTTTATCATCCCTTGGTTTTATTTCACATTTTGCCTTTGGGCAAGTTCCTGGAAAATAATATTTTAGGATGTATTTTTGCTTTTTTAGAGAAAAAGTTTTCAAAAAATTTAAAATGTTAATATCAGGAATAGATTGTGGTGTTATTTAAATTTTAAGAATGTGGGATTTTTTTGCTTTTAATTTTTAAAATAATAAGTACTAAATATAATACAATCTCACACATCCTCCTCCCAATGTCTTCCTCCAAACTCCATGAGAAGCACATTATTTATCATATATTTACCATATCTACAAAAATAAAGATACAGAATAAAAATCAAATGAATATTTAGAAATTAGAAAGCAAGAGGCTGGGAGCAAGATGGCTGTCTAGATTCAGCTAATACGAGCCTCTTCCATGGAAAGAAACAAAAATATCAAGTAGATAGTCAGACTTTGAATAGATGGTCTAAGAGATTACACTGGAATTCAACAGAGAAGTGATAGGAAGCACCAAAAGCAAAGAAGGAAAACAAAGTGTAGCAGTCTGTCTGGCTGTGATGGGCTGGCAGCCAGGAGAAGCTCTGGAATGTGGGGAAAGTGTAAGTAAGTGTTTCCCAGGGCTCCACATTTCAGCCACAGACTAACAATACTAGATATGGGAGAGTTCCTCAACTCTTGCAGGCCTCAAGATTAACATGGAGAGCTGCCTGAAGATTATGCAAAGGCATTGCTCCAGAGAAGGAACTCATATTGAGCCCCACAGGCTTCTGAGCCCTGAGCAGCTATAGCATGACATCATTCTGAGAGCTCAGCTCCAAAAGGATTGTGTCCTGCTCTGGAGTCAATGCTGCCACTGCCATCTTGACAAGGTCAAGGAGGGAGAAGGAAGGCCTGGCACTTTCATGTGCCCCAAAGACAAATTCCACTGTTGCTGCTGAAGGTTGCTACAGAACCAAGGTGCAAGAAAACTACGTGTCCCTAGTTGCCTGCCTATGCCACTCTACTGAGAGTGGTCCCATCATCCTTAGTGGCAGGCCCACAGCTGTCACCAGTCTGATAGCACAGGCCCAAAGGACTGTGTTCTGCCCTGGGGCTAACATCACCATGGTCACTAAGGAGGGAGAGGGAAGGCAGGCCATTTTCAGACAGCCAAAGTCAAAGCCAAAGTACCCTATCCAAACCAACAACACATACACATCTTTAGGAAAAAGTCCTCTCCTATTAAAGCAAATCCATAAAATTGGAGGAAACAACTGTTACACCAGATGCATAGATAGCAACATAAGGATATGGAAAACAAAACAAGAAAATATGATACCTACAAAGAAATACAATAATTATCTAGCAATAGATCCCAGTGGAAAAGAAAATCACAAAATCCCACAAAAACAATCAAAATACTGATTTCAAAGAAGTTCAGTGAGATACAAGAGAATTCTGAAAAACAATACAGAGAAGTCAGGAAAACAATTTGGGATATGAATCAGAAATTTAAAAAAGAGATAGCTATTTTAAAATAGAACCAAATTGAAATTCTGAAACTGAGGAATTCATTGATAAAATACAAAACACATTGGAAACCTTTATCAAGTAAAAGAAAATCAAGTAAAAGAAAGAAAAATCAAGTAAAAGAAAGAATCTCAGAACTTGAAAACAGGTCTTTGGAAATAAACCGGTAAGTCAAAAATAAAGAAAAATAACTTAATGATGAGCAATTTTTTTTGTTACAGTTAGGATGACATAAAGTGACAGAATATTGAAATTATCAATGTCCCCAAGAGCAAAGAGGGTTGGAAAGGGTTAGAAAATCTATTTAATGAAATAATGGATGAAAACACCTCGAGTCTAGCAAGATACTTGGACATCCAGTTACAGGAGAAAACTAACAGGAATTTATAAAACATTTTGTCAACAACTACAGAATATACAAGTTTCTCCAGTTAGAAAGAAAACTAACAGAAAGCAATAACACCAACATCAACAAAAAGGACGTCCATGCAAAAACCCCATCCAAAGGTCACCAACAACAAAGATCAAAGTTAGATAAATCCACGAAGATGAGAAAAAGCTAGTGCAAAAAATGCTGAAAATTCCAAAAACTAGAATGCCTCTTCTCCTCCAAAGGATCACAACTCCTCGCCAGCAAGGGAACAAAACTGGACAGAAAAGGAGTTTGATGAATTAACAGAAGTAGGCTTCAGAAGGTGGGTAATAACAAACTCTTCCAAGCTAAAGGAGCATGTTCTGACCAAATGCAAGGAAGCTAAGAGCCTTGAGAAAAGATTACAGGAGCTGCTAACTAGAATAACCAGTTTAGAGAAGAACATAAATGACTGATGGAGCTGAAAAACACAGCACGAGAATTTCTTGAAGCATACACAAGTATCAATAGCCGAACTGATCAGAAGAAGAAAAGGTATCAGAGATTAAAGATCAACTTAATGAAATAAAATGTGAATTCAAGATTAGAGAAAAAAATAATAAAGAAGAATGAACAAAGCCTCCAAGAAACATAGGACTATGTGAAAAGACCAAACCTATGTTTAACTGGGGTATTTAAAGTGACGGGGAGAATGGAACCAAGTTGGAAAACACACTTCATGATATTATCCAGGAGAACTTCCCCAACCTAGCAAGACACACCAACTTTCAAATTCAGGAAATACAGAGAACACCACAAAGATACTCCTCAAGAAGAGTAACTCCAAGACATATAGCCATCAGATTCACCAAGGTTGAAATGAAAGAAAAAATGTTAAGGGCAGCTAGAGAGAAAGGTCAGGTCACCCACAAAGGGAAGCCCATCAGACTAACAGCAGATCTCTCTGCAGAAACCCTATAAGCCGTAAGAGAGTGGGGGCCAATATTCAACATTCTTAAAGAAAACAATTTTCAACCCAGAATTGCATATCCAACCAAACTAAGCTTCATAAGCAAAATAAGCGAAGGAGAAATAAAATCCTTTACAGACAAGCAAGTGCTGAGGGATTTTGTCACCACCAGGCCTGCCTTACAAGAGCTGCTGAAGCAAGCACTAAATATGGAAAAGAAAAACTGTTACCAGCCACTGCAAAAACATACCAAAATGTGAAGACTATCAACACCATGAAGAAACTGCATCAACTAATATGCAAAATAGCCAGCTGGCATCATAATGACAGGATCAAATTCACACATAACAATGTTAACCTTAAATGTAAATGGGCTAAATGCCCCAATTAAAAAACACAGACTGGTAAATTGGATAGAGTCAAGACTCATCAGTGTGCTGTATTCAGAAGACACGTCACACATGCAAATACACACGTAGGCTCAAAATAAAGGGACGGAGGAAGATTTACCAAGCAAATGGAAAGAAAAAAAAAAGCAGGGGTAGCAAATCCTAGTCTCTGATAAAATAGACTTTAAACCAACAAAGATGAAAAGAGACAAAGGAGGGCATTACATAATGGTAAAGGGATCAATGCAACAAGAAGCACTATTTTAAATATATGATGCACCCAATACAGGAGCACCCAGATTGATAAAGCAAGTTCTTAGAAACCTACAAAGAGACTTAGACTCCCACACAATAATAGTGGGAAACTTTAACATCCCACTTTCAGTACTAGACAGAACAACAAAACAGAACATTAACAAGGATATTCAGGACTTGAACTCAGCTCTGACCCAAGCGGACCTAATAGACATCTACAGAACTCTCCAACCAAATCAGCAAAATATACATTCTTCTCAGCACCACATAGCACTTATTCCAAAATTGACCACATAGTTGGAAGTAAAGCACTCCTCAGCAAATGCAAAAGAATGTAAATCATAACAGTCACTCAGATCACAGTGCAATCAAATTATAACTCAGGATTAAGAAACTCCCTCACAACTGCAAAACTACATGGAAACTGAACAACCTGCTCCTGAATGACTACTGGGTACATAAAGAAATGAAGGCAGAAATAAATGAGTTCTTTGACACCAGTGAGAACAAAGACACAATGTACCAGAATCTCTGGAACACAGATAAAGCAGTGTTTAGAGGGAAATTTATAGCACTAAATGCCCACATGAGAAAGCGGGAAAAATTCAAAATTGACACACTAACATCACAATTAAAAGAACTACAGAAACAAGAGCAAACAAATTCAAAATCTAGCAGAAGACAAGAAATAACCAAGATCTGAGGAGAACTGAAGGAGATAGAGACATGAAAATCCCTTCTAAAAATCAATGAATCTAGGAGCTGTTTTTTGAAATGATTAGCAAAATAGACCACTAGCCAGACTAATAGAGAAGAAAAGAAAGAAGAATCAAATAGACACAATAAAAAATGATAAAGGGGATATCACCACTGATTCCACAGAATTGCAAACTACCATCAGAGAATACTATAAACACTTCTATGCAAATAAACTATGAAATCTAGAAGAAATGGATAAATTCCAGGACACATACACCCTCCCAAGACCAAACCAGGAAGAAGTCAAATCCCTGAATAGACCAATAAAACGTTCTGAAATTGAGGCACTAATTGATAGCCTATCAACCAAAAAAAAAAAAAATGCCCAGGAGCAGATGGATTCACAGCCAAGTTCTACCAGAGGTACAAAGAGGAGTTAGTACCATACCTTCTGAAACTATTCCAAACAATAGAATAAGAAGGACTCTTCCCTAACTCATTTTATAAGGCCAGCATCATCCTGATACCAAAATCTGGCAGAGACATAACAGAAAAAAAAAAAAAGAAAATTTCAGGCCAATATCCCTGATGAACATTGATGCAAAAGTCCTCAATAAAATACTGACAAACCGAATCCAGCAGCACATCAAAAAGTTTATCCACCACGATCAAGTTGGCTTCATCCCTGGGATGCAAAGTTGGTTCAACATGTGCAAATTAATAAACATAATCCATCACATAAACAGAATCAATGACAAAAACCACATGATTATCTCAATAGATGCGGAAAAGTCCTTCGATTAAATTCAACACTCCTTCATGCTAAAAACACTCAATGAACTAGGTATTGATGGAATGTATCTCAAAATAATAAGAGCTATTTATGACAAACCCACAGCCAATAGCATACTGAATGGGCAAAAGCTGGAAGCATTCCCTTTGAAAACTGGCACAAGACAAGTATGTCCTTTCTCACCACTCCTATTTAACATAGTGTTGGAAGTTCTAACCAGGGCAATCAGGCAAGAGAAAGAAAGCGTATTTTAATAGGAAGAGAGGAAGTCAAATTGTCTCTGTTTGCAGATGATATGATTGCATATTTAGAAAACCCCATTGTCTCAGCCCAAAAACTCCTTTAGCTAATAAGCAACTTCTGCAAAGTCTCAGGATACAAAATCAATGTGCAAAAATCACAAGAATTCCTATACACCAATAATAGACAAACAGAGAGCCAAATCACGAGTGAACTCCCATTCACAATTGCTACAAAGAGAATAAAATATCTAGGAATACAACTAACAAGGAATGTGAAGGACCTCTTCAAGGAGAACTACAAACCATTGCTTAAGAAAATAAGAGAGGAAACAAACAAATGGAAAAACATTCCATGATCATGGAGGGGAAGAATCAATATCGTTAAAATGACCCTACTACCTAAAGTAATTTATGGATTCAAAGCTATTCCGGTCAAGCTACCATAGACTTTCTTCACAGAATTAGAAAAACTACTTTAGATTTCATATGGAACCAGAAAAGAGCCTGTATAGTCAACACAATCCTAAGCAAAAGGAACAAAGCTGGAGGCATCATGCTACCTGACCTCAAACTATACTACAAAGCTACAGTAAACAAAACAGCATGGTACTGGTACCAAAACAGATATATAGACCAATGGAACAGAACAAAGGCCACAGAAATAACACCACACATCTACAACCATCTGATCTTTGACAGACCTGACAAAAACAAACAATGGGAAAAGGATTCTCTATTTAATAAATAGTGTTGGGAAAACTGGCTAGACATATGCAGAAAACTGAAACTGGACCCCTTCCTTACACCTTATACAAAAAATTAACTCAAGATGGATTAAAGACTGAAATAAAATTAAATAAAAGATAAATAAAACTGTGCACTGAAATAATAAAATCAAAACAGCCAGCTAGCCTAAGCAGGAATATAAGAAATAAGATCCAAATAAACTCAGAGGAAAAAGGAGACAGTATAACAGATACCACAGAAATACAAAAGATCAAGCTGGGCACAGTGGCTCAAGCCTGTAATCCCAGCACTTTGGGAGGCTGAGGCGTGTGGATCACCTGAGGTCAGGAGTTCGAGACCAGACTGGCCAACATGGTGAGACCCTGTCTCTACTGAAAATACAAAAATTAGCCAGGTGTGGTGGTGGGCGCCTGTAATCCCAGCTACTCCAGAGGCTGAGGCAGGAGAATTGCTTGAACCCAGGAGGCAGAGGTTGCAGTGAGCTGAGATCATGCCACTGCACTCCAGCCTGGGTGACAGAGTGAGACTCCTTCTCAAAAAAAATAAAAATAAAAATCAGAGACTCATATGCACAACTACATGCTAATTAACTGGAAAAAATATTGGATACTGATAAACTCCTGAAAACATAAAACTCACCAAGATCGAATCAGGAAGAAATAGGACCTGAACAGACCAACTGTAGCAAAATTTAGTCAGTAATAAAAAAATCTCTCATCAAAGAAAATTCCAGGACTGGATGGATTCACAGTCAAATTCTATGAAACAGAGAAAGAAAAACTTAATACCAGTTTTAAAACTATTCCAAGAAATTAATGAGGCGAGAACCCTCCATAACTCAATCTACAAGGTCAGCATTACCCTGATACCAAAACCAGACAAGGACACACAAAGAAATAAAACTCCCAACCAATATCTCTGTTGAATATAGATGCAAAAATCCTCAACAAAATACTAGCAAAATGAATCCAACATCATTTTGAAAAGATACTACACCATGACCAAGTAGGATTCATCCCAGGGATGCAAGGATGGCTCAACATGTGCAAATCAATAAACCTGATACATCACATCAACAGAATGAAGGATAACCCATTTGAAAAGTGGGCAAATGAACAGACATCTCGCAAAAGAATACATACAATCAGCCAACAAACGTGAAAACATACTAAGCATTACTAATTATGACAGAAATTAAAACCATAATAAGATACTATCTTACACCAGTCAGAATGGCTATTATTAAAAAGTCAAAAGAAATATGTTGACGAGGATGTGGAGAAAAGGAAGGCTTATACACTGTTGGTTGGAATGTAAATTGGTTCAATTCCTATGGAAAACATTATGGAGATTTCTCAAAGAACTAAATTAGAACTAACATTTGACCCAGTAATCCCACTACTGCATATCTACCCAAAGGAAAATAAATAATTATATTAAAAAGATACCTGTACTTCTATGTTTATTGCAGCACTATTCACAATAGCAAAGTCATGGAATCAACCTAAGTGCCCATTAAGGGATAATTAGATAAAGAACATGAAGTATTTATACACCACAGAATACTATGAAGCCATAAAAAACAGTAAAATCATGTATTTTGCAGCAACATGGATGGAGTTGAAGCCCATCATCATACGTGAAATAACTGAAACAGAAAATCAAATTTATCATGCATTATCACTTACAAGTGGGAGCTAAATGATGTGTACACATGGACATAAAGGTGGAAATAATAGACATGATGACTTCAAAAGGGGGAAGAATAGAATGTCCTAGCCAGAACAATCAAAACAAGAGAAAGAAATAAATAGAATGTCCTAGCCAGAACAATGAAACAGGAGAAAGAAATAAAAGGCAACCACATTGGAAAATAATTCAAACTATCCCACTTTGCTGATGATACGATCTTATATCTAGAAAAACCTAAGGACTCCACCAAAAAAACTTCTAGATTTGATAAATAAATTTAGAAAAGTTGCAGAATACAAAATCAACATAAAAATGAGTAGCATTTCCATACACCAATAATGAACTAGCTGAACAAGAAATCAAGAAGGTAATTGCATTTATAACAGATATAAGAAAAGTACCTAGGAAAAAATCTAATCAAGAAAAAGAAAGATCTCTACAAGGAAAACTACAAACACTGATTAAAGAAATTGAAGATAACACAAACAAAAGACATGACATGCTCATGGCTGTAAAAGTTGGAGGACCTGGTCCCTGCTAGACAAGAGGTGCAGGCACTAGAGTGGAGTTAGGGGAAGAGAGTGATGGCCACGAAGCACAGCTATTTCATGAAGCTCCTTTAGTTAAAGAGAAACAGATGACTGAAAAAAAAGTCTGAGCCCCAAAACCCACTCCTACCACCACCACTAGCAAAATATACATATACATAATGCTGTAAAAGGATTCGGAAAAAGAATGATACTTGTTTAGTTTCAAATATATATAGTATGCTCTTCTTTATAAATACCTAAGACAGTTTTTTGATGATTGCTCCTAAAAAAGCATAATAAAAACAATAATATGTGCTATAGAGAAAATAAGCTTCATATACTCAGAAAACCACCTTATTAAACAATCATTCCATGATGTCTCTGATCATTTATTTTAATATGGACCACAGAATGATATATTTTAAATGATATATTTTTCTTTCTGATATATTTTTCTTTTCAGTTACTGCTCATAATCTTACTCTTACTACTACTACTGCTATTACTATGAAGCTAGGTGTCCCAATAATTCCTTGACTTTTTACTTCCTTCTAGGAGGAAGTAAACCATAGCTTTCTGTGGCACATTCTAAAATATTTTGGCCTCGAATATTCTCTACCTGACAGTTTCACCCGAAATGTGCTTACTTCCCACTTCTTTCCAACACTACACCTCAACTTCAACCGATACTTCTGATGCTATCTTTCTTTGTCAGTCATTTTTATCCTTTTCTCCAGCTATCCAAATCCTAACCATTCTTCAAGGCAAAAATCTTGGCATTACCTCCTTATGTAGTCAGCTCTCATTACCTTTGGCTGTAGGGGAATGGTGTGGAATAGGGCAGCTTCCAAGGGCCTTTCCTTTTATCTATACATTTTGTCCTTGCCATCAGTGGGACAATTTTGTGTCCTTACAATATCTTTCCTTTTATTAAATTCCTGAAGCAAGTCTATGATCACCTGTAATCAAAGACCTTTGAATGACATGTGGTATCATATTTTAATGGTTCATTTTTATTGTCTTCAATATTAACATTGGGTACAGTAGGACCTTCTCTATCCAATGCTGTAGCCACTGACTGCATGGGGCTTTGGGAAATTGAAATGTGACTAGCACAAGATAAAATGTAGTGTAAGTTTAAAATACACATAAGATTTCAAAATCTCAATACAAAAAAAGAATGTAGGGATAAATACTTTTCTATATTGATTATACATTGAAATCACATTTGTATAAAATAAGTTACATAAAATAAAATATTACTAAAATTATTTTCACTTGTTTCTTTTTGTCTTTTAATGTGTCAACTAGAAAATTAAAATAACATATTAAAATTAAAATTACACATATGAAATTAAAATTACATATATGTAATTAAAATTAAAATTACATATATATCACATTTTATATTTGTATTGGGTGGTACTTATTTAGAATATTTTTTCATAAATATGGAAATAAAAAAGGATAAATTGTTATTTCCTTGAATCTTAGGAACTTGTAAGAATATTTACAGTTATATCCTATATACATAGAATTTCTTTCTGTACCTGGATCCTGATATTCTAGAGAATCTATTCTGGGAGCTGTGGTTTATACTATAGGAGATACATCCATTCCTAACTACGCTGTTTTTCTTAGATACACAATTATATTTAGGTTTCTTAGATATACAATTATATTACAATTTAGGTTTACAATTAAGTTATAACTATACAATTAAATTACAATTTAAGTTTCTTAGATATACAATTTCATTTAGGTTAACGAACATTAGAAAACAGCAGCTAAAGCATCACTGTTCGACCATATGTGGTCTTTGACAAATTTCTAGTGATTGACAGTTTAAGGCAGATACAGAATTATTTTATTTCACTTGAATTTAATCATTGAAAATATTTATTTATTTAAATGCAAGTCATTTTTATTTTCAGGCTTGAGAAAATAATAAGGTATTTCTGTTACAAGTTGTAATTTCAAATAACATAGTTTTTTTTTAAGTTTCAACGTAAGTAACAATAAAAGCTAATAAATTCCTGTCAGAGGATTTAGTTTAGAATAAACTATACTGAACACTTCAAAAATAAAAATATTTTATGAATCTCATCTTAAAATTGATACTATGTATCAAAGAGAACTTGTCATTAATACAAACTGTACTTACTTGATACTCTTGCAGGTTTTTCTGCTAAAAAGAGAAAATAAATAAGTTTTGTTTAACTGAGATAAAATGCAAGGAAATTATAAATCAGTGGACTTTATAAAAATATCTAATTATTTTGTTTCTTGCTTATTATTTAAGAATCAATGAAGAAATACAGTCATCTGTTGCCTGTCAACATAAGTCTTTGTTTTGTGATAATTTTTAATTTTTTAAAATTTTTATTTAGAGATGGGGTCTCAGTTGCCCAAGATGACATGAAGTGGTACAATCACAGCCACAGCTCACTGCAGCCTCAAATTCCTGTGCTCAAGCAATCCTCCTTCCTCTGCCTCCCAAGTAGCTAGTATTACAGGTGTGAGTTACTATGCCTGGCTGATTCTTTGAATATCTTGGTTAATCTATTTTATCTAAGAAAATATGTCAGCTATCAAAAAAGCTATTCATCAAACTGTCACAAAATATTTATGCTTTTTAAATACTCTTACTAAAATCAAGATCTTTGTTAAATTAAGAGTTTGGGCTCAACTATTATTATACTTAGCTTGAATAAAATTACTTTGCATTATGTAACAGCTAAATATTTTCTTTAAAATTCCCAGACTTTATAAAATATATCATTTAGAATTATTTTTCTTTCAAAGATAGATAAAATAAATAATTACCAGACTATAAAATACATCTTAAAAAACAACATGCAAAGTAAGTTTACTTTTCATAATAATTTATTTATTCTAATGAGATGCTATTATTCTTCAAAGAAATGTGCTTTCTTATTAAGCTGTATGTCGGACAAGATAACTAAGGTGAAATTATTGTCCCAAACACTAGAGCAGACATTCTAATTTCTTGTAAAAGACTAGTAACAGTTCCATTCTAACATTAGTCTCATTTAAAGAGCCAGACTAGAAAATATGATTTTTAAACAACCTGTATTACATGGTTTATTTTGAGATTTGTAGAGTTTCTAACATAAACCTAAGGATTAAAATTTTATAAAAATTAGGTTATTCCTATTAAAAAACATTTTCAGCTTGGATACATGTTTTCAGTATTATTAGAGTACTATGCTTCATGCATAAAATTATGAAATAAATAATTTGGAAAACTATTTCACTAAGACTAACATGTTATTATTTTTTTCTTTAAAATACTAGCATTGGTTAGGAAGACAGAAATATAGGGGAAAATAGACTTTCACTGATATAAATGAAGGAATGAATAAGAATATGCCTGCTCTCAATTATCTCTGAGTTGGACCTGTGCTTTCGTACGTAATCATTTTTCTCCACTGTTTTCACAAGATGAAGACTTTAAAACTATAGATTCACAGAACAGAGTGAGAAGTCTGAATCAGAAGTCTGAATCCCTTGTACAGCTGAGTTACGGAGGTTTCCTCAAATCATCTCTCTAATAGATCACTCCCTTGGGGGCAAATTGGGATATACTCTATCCTTGGGCTGCTGTGATTGGCAGAAAACTTTCTCTTGTATTTGCAGCAGCGTAATAGAATACCGAAGTACGAATAGATGGCCTTAACCATTATAGTGTTTGAAAACATACAAACTTGGAGCCAAATCTTGTCTGTACCATATAAATACTCTTGAGATGTTAGATTTTCTTTTATTGCACTTATTTCATCTTTAAACTGGGCATGATAATTGGGCTTTACTAAGAATTAAGTAAACTAATAATAGGAAAAGGTATAACCATACATTTTCTAATTAATTTATTTTTTTCTCATCCTTCTGGCTGATTATCTCAAAGGATATTAAACAATATTTAAAAGAATGTTTCAATATAAAAATTGTGCCCCTATATTATTCTACAAATGTAATTGCCCTTCTATTGAAAGTTTTACCTCTCAATATTAGTGATAATTATGAATACATTAATAATTTTATGTGTAAAAGGTATGTCTAGATATGTCTAGTCATTTCAGGGATACACATTTCAGTGAGCAGTAAAAGGGAGTCAGTGAAAAACAAAGCTCTTTCTCTCCCTACTAGAGATTTATGTATTTGCTGTGAATGAAAATAGTTGTCTTAGTTATGATATGTTTACCTTAGAATGTAAAGCACTTTTTTAAAGTAATTGAATTTGCCTAAAATTATGTTGCCAAGGCTACATAATTTAGTATAAACCTTATTTATAGTTTTATGATAATATCAGCAAAATAGATCATTCTCTTTTTAAGAAAAAAATGTCTGCATTGTGCATGCTGGCATTTGCCTATTTTGTGTCTAGGTTGAATTAATTTAAAGCCCTAATTTATAAGCAATAAAAAATATATTCATGATCTTAACTATATGTTATTTAGTGATAGATAAAAATAAATCCCAGTAATATTTATTTTTACTACCATATTACTTTTGACATTATTCATGCTAAAAAAGTCTTTGTAATTGATAATTTTTCTTCTGATGTGTAACAGAATATTTGTTCATGTTAACGTTGCTAATAGTTCTGATTTCTTCATGTTTTCTTATTTTCTATTGAAATGTAAGCTTTCTGCTAGATTTTCTACCTGTCCACTTCCTCTGCTATTAAGAGAAGTTTGTATCTTCTAGATTTCTTTGTTCCAAAATAATTTAATATTAATATTAAGCAACAACATAATTCATATGTTTTCATACAAACATAGTAGTTATGTAATTCAAGATTACCTTTTGTCACATTGTGTAATTGAAGACTTTCTTTTCTTGTTGAGACTGTTAATAAGGAAAATGTAAATTAAAATATAAATTTTTAAAGTAAATTTCCATAAAAATTTTGTCTCACATCAACGAATGAGGATAATTTAAGTGTTATAAATATTTTCTCAAGTTGGTTTTCAAAAATTTTTCTATCTAACTGGTACCTAACAAAAATAAATGTTAGCACTAGACATTGTTTTATAAACAGAGGTATAACATGAATGTAGGAACAAAATTAACTAGAATCTATGAAAAATGGGTCATTCTGATTAACTGGATTTGGAGATAAACAAAAAAGAGTTATTTTGTTATTGACAATAATTCTGATATGTCTAAGAATGCTTTCCTCCTGCTCCAATAAACTATTTGATAATTAAGACCTTTGTAAGCTTTATGATAATTATACTCAAATCAGTAATTGTCATCTTATATGGTGTAGTTTGTCAAATAAATAAACCCAATATTAAGAAAAACGGCAGCATTGTGATTCAGTTTATACTTTGCTCATCAATGGCAGAACAAATTGACGCTTATTTGCATGGGTTGGCTTACCATCCATTGCTTCTTTGACACTGCCGTTACTACATAACCATTTTTATTGTGTTTTTTATTTACCATATTTCTTCTTTTACTCAGGCTAACACTCATCACATACATTTAGAAAAGTTTTTTTTTCATATGATATAAATACATTTTGACTTAAAATATTTTAGCTTCAGGGCTTTGCATTCTATTTTTTATTCTTTTAAAAAATTACCTTTATCTTCTCTAAGATGCTTCATGTCTGCTTTTTCTGTATAGAAGAAATAGTAACAGGGTAATTTATTTATTTATTTATTTTTAATTATACTTTAAGTTCTGGGATACATGTGCAGAACATGCAGGTTTGTTACATAGGTATACATGTGTCATGGTGGTTTGCTGCACCCGTCAACCCATTATCTACATTAGGTATTTTTCCTAATGCTATCCCTCCCCTTAACCCCCACCCCCAGAGAGGCCCCAGTGTGTGATGTTCCCATCCCTGTGCCCATGTGTTCTCATTGCTCAACTCCCACGTTTGAGTGAGAACATGCAGTGTGTGGTTTTCTGTTCCGGTGTTAGTTTGCTGAGACGATGGTTTCCGGCTTCATCCATGTCCCTGCAAAGGACATGAACTCATTCATTTTTATGGCTTCATAGTATTCCATGGTGTATATGTGCCACATTTTCTTTATGCAGTCTATCATTGATGGGCATGTGGGTTGGTTCCAAGTCTCGGTCACGTGCTATTTCTGGTTCTATATCCTTGAGGAATCGCCACACTGTCTTCTGCAATGGTTGAACTAATTCCCACCAACATTGTAAAAGCATTCCTATATCTCCACATCATCTCCAGCATCTGTTGTTTCCTGACTTTTTAATGATTGTCATTCTAACTGGTGTGAGATGGTATCTCAGTGGTTTTGATTTGCATTTCTCTAGTGACTGGTGATGATGAGCTTTTTAAAATATGTTTGCCTTCTTTTGAGAAGTGTCTGTTCATATCCTTCATCCACTTTTTGATGGGGTTGTGTGTTTTTTTTTCTTGTAAGTTTGTTTAAGTTCCTATTAGATTCTGGATATTATCCCTTTGTCATACAAATAGATTACAAAAATTTTCTCTCATTCTGTAGGTTGCCTGTTCACTCTGATGATAGTTCCTTTTGCTGTGCAGAAGCTCTTTACTTTAATTAGATCCCATTTGTCAATTTTGGCTTTTGCTGCAAATGCTTTAGCTGTTTTAGTCATGAAGTCTTTGTCCATGTCTATGTCCTGAATGGTATTCCCTAGGTTTTCTTCTAGGGCTTTTATGGTTTTAGGTCTCACATTTAAATCTTTTTCTTTTCTTTTCTTTCTTTTTTTTTAGAAAGAGTCTCACTCTGGCGCCAAGCTAGAGTGCAGTGGCATGATCTTGGCTCACTGCAACCTCTGCCTCTCAGGTTCAAGTGATTCTCCTGCCTCAGCCTCCTGAGTAGCTGGACCACTGGCATGTGCCACCATGCCACGCTAATTTTTGTATTTTTAGTAGAGACAGAGTTTCACCATGTTGGCCAGGGTGGTCTCGAACTCTTAACCTTGTGATCCGCCCACATCAGCCTCCCAAACTGCTGGGATTTCAGGCATGAGCAACCACGCCCGGCATGTTTACATCTTCAATCCATCTTGAGTTAATTTTTGTATAAGGCATAAGGAAGGTGTCCAGTTTCTGTTTTCTGCATATGGCAAGCCAATTTTCCCAACACCATTTATTAAATAGTGAATCCTCACTTTCCCCATTGCTTGTTTTTGTCAGGTTTGTCAAAGATCAGATGGTTGTAGATGTGTGGTGTTATTTCTGAGGACTCTGTTCTGTTCCTTTGGTCTATATTTCTGTTTTGGTACCAGTACCATGCTATTTTGGTTACTGTAGCTTTGTAGTATAGTTTGAAGTCAGGTAGTGTGATGCCTCCAGCTTTGTTCTGTTTGCTTAGGATTGTCTTCACTATAAGGACTCCTTTTTGGTTCTATATGAAATTTAAAGTAGTTTTTTTCTAATTCTGTGAATTAGTAGCTTTATGGAAATAGCATTGAATTTATAAATTACTTTAGGCAGTATGGCCATCTTCACAATATTGATTCTTCCTGTCCATGAGCATGGAAGGTTTTCCATTTGTTTGTGTCCTTTTTTATTTCCTTGAGCAGTGGTTTGTAGTTTTCATTGAAGAGGTCCTTTACATTCCTTGTAAGTTGTATTCCTAGGTATTTTATTATTTTTGAAGCAATTGTGAATGGGAGTTCACTCATGATTTGGCTCTTTGCTTGTCTATTATTGGTGTATAGGATCGTTAGTGATTTTTGCACATTGATTTTGTATCCTGAGACTTTGTTGAAGTTACTTACCAGCTCAAGGAGTTTTGGGGCTGTGACGATGGGGTTTTCTAAATATACAATCATGTCATCTGCAAACAGTGACAATTTGACTTCCTCTCTTCCTATTTCAATACCCTTTATTTATTTCTCTTGCCTGATTGCTCTGGCCAGAACTTCCAATACTATGTTGAATAGGAGTGGTGAAAGAGGGCATCCTTGTCTTTTGTCGGGTTTCAAAGGGAATGCTTCCAGCTTTTGCACTTTCAGTATGCTATTGACTGTGGGTTTATCATAAAAAGCTCTTATTATTTTGAGAAAATTTCCATCAATACCTAGTTTATTGAGTGTTTTTAGCACGAAGAGGTGTTGAATTTTGTCAAAGGCCTTTTCTGTATCTATTGAAATAATCATGTGTTTTTTGTCATTGGTTCTGTTTATGTGATGGATTACATTTATTGATATGTGTAGGTTGAACCAGCCTTGCATCCCAGGGATGAAGCTGACTTGATTGTGGTGGATAAGCTTTTTAATGTGCTGCTGGATTCGGGTTGCCAGTGTTTTATTGAGGATTTTCACATCGATATTCATCAGGAATATTGGCCTGAAATTTTCTTTTTTTTGTTATGTCTCTGCCAGGTTTTGGTGTCAGGTTGATGCTGGCCTCACAAAATGAGTTAGGGAGGAGTCCCTCTTTTTGTACTGTTTGGAGTCATTTTAGAAGAAATGGTACCAGCTCCTCTTTGTACCTCTGGTAGAATTCGTCTGTGAATCTGTCCGGTCCTGGGCTTTTGTTTTGGTTGGCAGGCTATTAATTACTGCCTCAATTTCAGAACTTGTTATTGGTCTATTCAGGGATTCAACCTCTTCTGGTTCAGTCTTGGGAGGGTGTGTGTATCCAGAAATTTATCCCTTTCTTCTAGATTTTCTAGTTTATTTACATAGAGGTGTTTATAGTATTCTCTGATGGTAGTTTGTATTTCTGTGGAATCAGTGGTGATATCCTCTTTATTATTTTTTATTGTGTCTATTTGATTCTTCTCTCTTTTCTTCTTTATTAGTCTGACTAATGGTTTATCTATTTTGTTAATCTTTTCAGAAAAACAGCTCTTGGATTCACTGATTTTTTTAAGGGTTTTTTTGTGTCTCTCACTCCTTCAGTTCTGCTCTGATCTTAGTTATTTCTTGTCTTCTGCTAGCTTTTGAATTTGTTTGTCTTGCTTCTGTAGTTCTTTTCATTGTGATGTTAGGGTGTTGATTTTAGATCTTTCCCACTTTCTCTATATCAGAGTAATATATTTATTAACAAGTCTTCTTAAGGTGAGGAATTGAATTTTATGTAGGCAATATTCACAGTTCAGTAGTAATATGAAAAGAAGTCTGTAGTTTTAATTTAGTAGTAACAGGTAGAGTCTGCTTTCAGTTCTAAATTCCTGATCCTTTTAGATATTTAATAAAAATGCAATAACTATATGTTTTGCATGATGAACTGTAATGTACTATAATTATGATATGTGCTATAAAATCAGTGTCTTCATTTTCATCAACTGTTTTTAAATCATATAATTTGTATAAATTTGTTTTTTTGTTCCTCTGTTTTTGTGGCTAATTTGATGTACGTGTCTTAAAATGTCATTTTTACCTTTACTTTCTTTTTCAGATATTTCAGTTTTCTTCTTTCCTAGGGGAAAGAAAAACAACAAGAAACCATCATTTTAAAAAACATGACTTTCTTACTCATTCTTGGAGTAAACAGTTGGAGATGAGACTTAATCTTATGAGTGGAGGGAGTCAGGGCTCTCTCATTTCCTTTTTGTTATGCTTGGTCATTCTGTTTATGTAGTCACCTATAGGGTCAAAATTTCTCCTCCTCCTCCTCTTTGGCCTCCTCTTCCTCCTCTAAGTCTTTTACTCCTCTTCCTTCTTCTTTTCCTCCTCCTACTTCTTTTTTTCCTCCTCCTCTTCCTCCTCCTACTTCTTTTTTTCCTCCTCCTATTTATCTTCTTTTTTTGAGATAGGGTCTTTCTATATGCCCTCAAATTCCTGGTCTCAAGGGATCCTCCCTCCTCACCCTCCTGAGTAGCCTGGTTTACTTACAGGCATGACCCTCCTACCCACCTCCTCTCCTTTTCTTTTATGCTTTGAAGACAAGCTAGAATAAGCCATGCCTCTGTTAACAAGTTTAAACTAGAAACAATAGGAAAAACAACTACATGTTAAATTTTTACCTTTAGGAAATAAGAATTTGCCTGGCATGATGGATTCATAAGTAAACTAATGAATTAAAGCAATAAAAATGTAACATAATATTTCTAAGCAAAATGTGGATCCAGTTTTCAAAGCAGTCTTGGTAAATAATAATTTTCTTGCTACACTTTTTAGACAAAAGTGAGAAGAAAAACAATATTTAATGGGTGACTTGTAAGTTTGTATGCGGTAAGAATGGACACATTGCATCATTTACTCCTTATAACAAGCCTTTTGGGAAGTCATTATGCCTGTTCTGTAGAACAGAATATCTGGAATTTGAGCAGCTAAGGGATTTTCTAAATGTTATACAGCTAGAAACTTAAATTTACATACTGTTTCCACAACTCTATCTTATCTCCTCTGAAAAAGTAAATATTTACCTGATTCTGTGACTTCTGATGTTCCTTCTTTAGAAAAAAAAAAAAAAAAAAGAATGTAGAAAGAAAGGAAAAAAAAAAAGAAGAAAAAGTACAGTTTTTTATTCAGTAGCAAACAATTGAAACTTATCTTCTGATATTTCTTCCTAAATTACAATAGGCACACATACTCAAAATGGCAAAGAAATGTACTGATGATTAATATTTCTGATAGCTGTAACTAGATATTTTGAAAATAGAACAAATATTCAATTAATCTAAAATGGTATATTTAAATATTATAGAATTGGTTAGATAGAATAAACAAGATATAGTACTTGATAAAAAAACAGGCTGATTACAGTCAACATTAATTTAGTGTGTGCATTTTAAAATAACTAAAATATTAGAATTTTTATAACACAAAAAATATGATAAATGCTGATGTGATGGATACCCCATTTACTTGCCTATATCAAAATATCTCATGTACCCATAAATATATACAACTACTAAGTACCTACCAAGTTAAAAATAAAATAAAATGAAATGTAAAAAATTAAAAAACATACGATATAATTAATGAATTCTAAATTCAAAATTGGTTTTCTTAGTTACAAATTATAAACCTGTCACACAAATTTTTAATCTTCATGGATGCATGCAAACATTCATTCATATAATATTTATTAAAGTAGCTTCATTTATAAGATGCTGTCAGAAATGCAATTGAGTGTGGTCATGGGATGAGATTAAAAGTTAACAAAAACAAACTCAGTTCATATTGACTACAGTCTGATAAGTGATAGAAGACATAAAATTATATTTGCCTTTTGCCTATGCTCATACAGAACCATGCTTTCTTCTTGTTCCTTCAGTAAACTTACAGATTAATATTTCTAAGTATAACCTGGCAAGTTTTTTTAAAAAAAACTTTGTGTCACAAATAATTTCAAATAATAACATTTCCAGAAAATAAAAATTCTCTGATAGTTTAAGAAATATCTCATAAAATATCAATGTTTTCTACAAATGTGGTATCAGTTTTATCAGTCTTACACAACTATTTTGAGTAGCTAATTTCAAAATTCAAAAAAATTAAAATATTTTATGACCATGAAGGTACTTTAAAATGGCTTTATAATGATGTTTCATATTAGCATTCTAGTTTTGACTTCCAACCCTTAATTTTGGGAATAGTGTTCATATTAGTAGCAATATTACAAACTATACTAGAGAATATCTCCAGCCTAAAGGCTGTACTTAATGTTTAAAATTGGCATTGAATCCATCATGAAGTAGCCTGTAGCTGCATGATTAACGAATCTGTCATGTGCTGTTAAGAAAACAGGTTAGTTCTGGGTATTAAAACATATAAATACAACATCCAGAGACACTTTGGATTGAAATGCTTGATTTTTAATCCAGGTTACAGTCTGAGTATTCTAACAGGATTAAATAAACAGCTTCACTGTTTACTGTTACATTTTTATTATTGTTTAAAATGTCCAGGAAACCCCCGTGATTTTGAATTACAAAATAAAATGTACCTCAGGGCTTAAAAAAAAATTAGAAAATAAAAAGTTAATGTGTTAAAATTAAATACATTGAGGACATATATTATGTGCTCTTAATTTTTCTCAACCCACACAATAACTGTTAGAAGATCTTCATACTGTGTTTATTCAATACATCCAAACAAACAATTGAAAGTAGATAAGAGAGAGACACAATTACTGTGTCTTTTGTTTTTGTTTTGTTTTGGTTTTCTTTTATTGTAGTTTGTTTGTTTATTTGCTCAGGTATTAGTTATCATTGTAAATGTGTTAGCAAACCAGGTATATCAACAGAAAACATCATAGGCATTCCCTCATACATCCTGGTCCAGTGTCATAGACCTAAGAGGTGCTCAATAAATACATGTTCAAGGATTAATAAGTGTAATACAGGCATACTCATTTTATTGTGCTTCACTTAATTGCAATTCTCAGGTATCACATTTTTTACAAGTTGACAGTTTGTAGCAACCCTGTATGATTAAGCCTACTGGTGTAATTTTTCCAATGGCATTTGCTTCCTTCACATTTCTGTGTCTCATTTTGGTGATTCTCACAATATTTCAAATTTTTCATTATTATTATATCTGTTATGGTGGTCTGTGATCAGTGATCTTTGATATTACTAATGTAATTATTTTAGTGTGCCACACACCACACCCATATAAGGTGGTAAAACTTAATGAATGTGTGTATTGAGACTCTCATTCACCAAGCCCTCTCCCTTTCCTCTAGTCCTATTTCCTGAGACTCGATGGTTTTGAAATTAGACCAGTTAGTAACCTAAAATGGCCTCTTAGTATTCACAAGAAAGAAAGACTTGCACATGGCTCACTTTAAACCAAAAATTAGAAATGATTAAGTTTAGTGAGAAAGGCATGTTGAAAGCTGGGATAGGCTGAAAGTTAGGCCTCACGTACCAAAGAGTTAGCCAAGTTGTAAATGCAAAGGAAAAGTTCTTGAAGGAAATTAAAAGTGTTACTCCAGTGAACACATAAATGCTAAGAAAGGGAAACAGCCTTATTGCTGAGACAAAGAAAGATTTAGCGGACTGAATAGAAGATCAAAGCAGCTACAACATTCCCTAAGCCAAAACCTAATCTACAGCAAGGCCCTAACTCCCTTCAATTCTATGAAGGCTGAGAGAAGTGAGGAAACTGCAGAAGAAAAGTTGGAGGCTACCAGAGGTTGGTTCATGAAATTTAAGGAATGAAGTCACCTGCGTAACGTAAAAGTATAAGATGAAGCACCAAATGCCGTTACAGAAGCTGCAGAAAGTTATCCAGATCTAGCTAAGATAATTGACCAAGGTGACTACAATAAACAATAAGCTTTCAATGTAGACAAAATAGCCTTCTAGGGAGGATCACTTGAGCCCAGGAGTTTGAGGCTGTAGTGAGCTATGATCCCCAAGCTGTACTCCAGCCTGGTGACAGAGTGAGACCCTGTCTTTAAAAGAACAACAACTTAACAAATAGCCTTCTATTAAAAGAAGATGTCATCTAGAACTTTCATAGCTACAGAGAAAAGTCAATATCTGGCTTCAAAGCTTCAAAAGACAGGCTGAGTCTCTTGTTGGAGGCTAGTGAAGCTGGTGACTTGAAGTTGAAGCCAATGCTTATTGATCATTCTGAAAATTTTAGGTCCCTTAAGAATTATGCCAAATCTACTCTGCCTGTGTTATATAACTGGAACAACAAAATCTAGATGACAGCACATCTGTCTGCAGCATGATTTACTGACTGTTTTAAGCCCACTGTTGAGACCTACTGCTAAGAAAAAAGATTCCTTTCAAATATTATGGCTCATTGACAATGCACCTGGTCACTCAAGAGCTCTAATGGAGCTGTACAAGGAGATTAATATTGCTTTCATGCCTGTGAACACAACATACATTCTGCAGCCCATGGGACTAAAGAGTAATTTTGACATTCAAGTCTTATTACTTAATAAGTACATTTCATAAGGCTGTAGGTGGCATATATAGTGACTCATCTGATAGATCCGTGCAAAGTAAATTGAAAGTCTTCTGGAATGGAATCACCTCTCTAGACGCTATTAAGAACATTTTTGACTCATGAGAGGGAGTCCAAATGTCAGTATCAACAGGAGTTTGAAAGAAATTCATTTCGACTCTTACGAACGACTTCGAGAGGTTCAAGAATTCAGTAGAAGAAGTAACTGCAGATGTGGTGGAAGCAACAAAAGAATTAGAAGTGGTGACTGAATTGCTTCAATGTCATGATCAAACTTGAACAGACGAGGAGTTATTTCTCATGGATGAGAAAAGAAAGTGGATACTTGAGATGGAATCTACTCCTGGTGAAGATGTTGTGAACATCGTCAAAATCACAACAAAGGATTTAGAACATTCCATAAACTTAGTTGATAAAGCAGAAGCCAAGTTTGAGATGACTGACTCCAATTTTGAAAGAAGTTCTACTGTGAGTAAAATGCTGTCAAATAGCCATACGAACTACAGAGAAATCTTTTGTGAAAGAGTCAATCAATGTACCAAACTTTATTGTTGTCTTATTTTCAGAATCACCACAAATTTCTAACCTTCAGAAACCACCACCTTCATCAGTCAGCACCCATCAACATGGAGACAATACTTTTACCAGCAAAAGTATTACAACTTGCTGAAGGTTCAGATGATCACTAACATTTTTAGCAGCAAAATACCTTTAAATAAAGCTATGTACATTTTTTAGACATAATCCTCTTGCACACTTAATAGACTAGAGTATAGTGTAAACATAACCTTTATGTGCACTGGGAAAACAAAAAATGGTGTGATTTATTGTGGTGGTCTGAATGAAACCTGCAATACCCCCGAGGTATGCCAGGACAATGACATCTAATTTTCATTGAATTGCATTTTTTGAATCACTAAACATCTCTTCATGTGCTTATTGGTCTAGGGCTTCTTGCTCTACCCATTTTCTTTTAGTTGTGCTTTTTGTCTCCAAGGTATGCCTGTACACACAATATCCTTTGTCAACCAGACTCACTTACGTGGTAATGGTATAATGGCTATTACATTAACAAACACACCATACATATTTAACTTCAGTTATAACTCAAAGAAATTGTGAAATTAAAACAATGAAATAGGACAATCTTAAAATTCTAAAATGGTACACTTACTTGGAGTTGGTTTTGGTTTGTCTAAAAAGGAAAAAAGAAAAAAAAAGAAAATGAGTGATAATTTTCTATCTATGGGTGACATATCAGCCCTTTATATTTCCTATTTTTGCTTTTTATTGTAAAAATAAGACTAAACTTATATCAACAATGAACAGTAGGAAATGTGTTTTTAATAATTTTCATATCATACTCCCAATGAGTTTCCCATGGAGCAGTAAAGCCTGAAAGTATGGAATCTTTTTTGGTCTCTTTTTTATTCCTGTAAACCTCATATTTGATTTGATACAATATTAATCAATGCTCACAAAAATCTGAACTTCTTACTGTTTCTGAAATAGCATAAAATACATATTCTGCCACAGTCCTTTTGGAATACATATTAATATTAATTTATACTAATATTAATTATTAATATTAATTTTTACTAACTCTCCCAATCCAGTATGTTGAACAATAAGGTTCCTTTATAAAATCTCAAGAATGAATGGGTGGTAGGTAAAAAAAATCCTAAAGACATTCTATTTTTTTCCAATATAACATGTCTTCTAAAATATATTAACTAAAAACGTTAACTGTGTCATCGTACATCTAAAGTTCTATTTCTTCATAAAAAGTAGAAAAGATTTAGCTATGATTGCAGGATTGAATCATCTAAAATTAGGTAAAATAACTAATAGCTAACAGAGGGAATACAAATTGATACTTTTTTTGTAGATACATTTTGTGTTTATATATATATAATATATATGATATATATTATATATAATATACATGTTATATATATTATATATTATAATACGTATTATATATTATAATACGTATTATATATAATATATGTTATATATGTTATATATATTATATATAATATATGTTATATATGTTATATATTATATATAATATATATTATATATTATATATTATATGTTATATATTATATATATTATATATAATATATAATATATATTATATATAATATATAATATATAATATATATAATATATAATATATAATATATAATATATATTATATATAATATATAATATATATTATATATGATATATATTATATATAATATATAATATATAATATATAATATATATCATATATAATATACATTATATATTATATATAATATACATGTTATATATATTATATATTATATATAATATACATGTTATATATATTATATATTATATATAATATACATGTTATATATATTATATATTATATATAATATACATGTTATATATAATATATTATATATAATATACATGTTATATGTATTATATATTATATATAATATACATGTTATATATGTTATATATATTATATACATGTTATATATATTATACATGTTATATATATTATATACATGTTATATATTATATATTATATATGTTATATATATTATATATATATTATATATTTGTACTGGTAGATAGATAATGCTAGAAGGATACTTTAAGAAATAACAGTGATTTGGGAGGCCGAGGCGGGTGGATCACGAGGTCAGGAGATCGAGACCATCCTGGCTAACACAGTGAAACCCTTCTCTACTAAAAATACAAAAAATTAGCCGGGCATGGTGACAGGTGCCTGTAGTCCCAGCTACTCGGGAGACTGAGGTAGGAGAATGGTGTGAACCCGGGAGGTGGAGCTTGCAGTGAGCTGAGATCGCGCCACTGCCCTCCAGCCTGGAGAGAGAGACTTCGTCTCAAAAAAAAAAAAGAAGTAACAGTGATTACCTCTGGATATCATCACATATTTTTGAAATGAGAACTGGTAGAATTTACCAAAAGAGAGAGATTTTTGCAGTTAGCTTCCTATATGCCTCAGTGTTTGGACCATGTGAAATATTACATATTGTAAAAATTGAATGACATTTTAAAATAATTAAGCTAACTTTTAGAATGGGGTAACTTCTCTTTTAAGAGGATATATCAAGCTGAAATTCACAATTTGTGAAATTTAGCCTGTGTAATTTGACAAGATATTTTAAAACTATCAACTTAATCTGTATGATAAATTATGTTAATACTGACAACAGTAAAATACTGAATATTTTGGAAGGACCTTGTGAATCATAAAAGCAAATCTAATTTGTTAATTTTGCTCTATCATAATTGCATGTTTGGCAATCCATGTTTGATTGACAACAATATTGCCCTTAGGTCAGATAAACTAGATTACACTACAAAACCACAGGATGACACATTACCAGGAAACACAGAGAAAATGACTTGTATGCATTACTTTAATTTTTGAATATAATAAAAATAGTGAACATAAGACAGAATATAAACCAAAAATGGTAAAATACCTGTTTTTATAGATAGAGGTTCTCTTTCTCGATGTTCAGTTTTTTCTAGAGAAAGAAATCAAAATTCACTGGCAATCTGTGGATTCTTTGTTTGGCAAATATTTCTTATTTATGTATTTGCAAGTGATCCTCAGTTTACCCAAGAGGCATGCCCCAAAGTCATTTTCATGTAATTTGAAACAAAGAAAGCATATTGCCATAAAAAAATTATAAACAGGGTTAGGTTCCTTCTCAGGACAGCCAGGAAAAGGCTTTTTTCTACATTTGGCTGAAAGACAGTATTAGGGTTTTATCCCTTTGGGGGCTGTGTTGTATAAGAGGATAGAATATGGCAAAAAGGAGAATAAGAATATTGTTTCATTTGCTGAAAATTGAATCATTCTTTGGGGACATTTTTAGCGGATGGTATTTGTCTTTGACATTTTACCAACTCCTCTTTTTTCCTCTTTGAATCCTAGTTACCTTCTTGCCAGTTAGAAGCAATGTACTGCTGAACACTAGTTTCTTACTGAAAATTTAAACTAAATCTGCTGTATTCCAGAGAGTGCCACATTTTGTATTTTTATTGACCTGTACCACCCTCCCTTTCCAGGTTTTCTTAAAACTCTCATAGCTGAATCTCAACTATTCTAGGATATGACAAAAAGAAATAAAAATGTATGAGTAATTGACATCCCTCTTAGTTCTCTGAAAAATATTTGAATTGAAAATTTTAAAGAGATCATTCTCTTTCATGAAAAGTGGAATTTAAAGTCAACCATATAGGTGGGATATCTTGAATGGGATTGAGAATATCTGTCAATTGAGTAGGACTCTGGAACAGACCAAGTGTTACCTCTAATGACCTCTATGGTCAGTTCTTCTGAGCTGTTCTTGATGTTTACTTGTCCTTTCTTTCCCTCACTCTTGAATTTGGAGTTTCTCTAAACTTACTACTTTTTCCCCAAATTATGCACCAACACTGAAGTAGGTGGCAAGATGTGGGACTCCAGGTGTCATCAGACTAAACAGATATTTGTAAATTAGGAACTGATGCCATTCAAGAATAAACTTCCATGAACTGAATTTGCATAAATGTTACAGTAAATAAGCATTCAAAATAAAAGAAAATGAAGCCAATATTCAAGGTATTAAACTGTTATAACAGCATTAATAATAAATCAAGGGAACAATAATAATATAAAATATATATTCAAAATACAATTCACAGATTCTAGGATGTGAATATGTTCTGATTAGAGTCATTCATTTGTGCTATATAGCCGAAACCACTTATATGTATTCCTAAGCTGTGTCACACGTTCACCTTTGGGTCTTGTGAAGCTATTTTGCATGCAAGAGCCAGAATATATTTGACCAACAGCCATTCATGCATTTGTCTAAGCTTGTGTTTCACAAATGTGCACCATTCAACGACCAACATCACAATTTTGACACAATATTGAATATATTTACTACCACAGTGGGTAAATATTTATGCCTTCCTGAGTCCAAAAGTCATCTTTAAACTCTTCATCACTATACTCTCTGTGTCACACCTGTACAGTGAAATGAAGGATCTTCAAAGTCCACATTCATAAGGACATTTCATCATTGTAATGGACAAATGGCAAAATGTTTATAATTAAATGGATTTCTAAATGCCAAAGCTACCTACAGTTTAATTAATGCAGCTTAAAGCAAACAAATTAAAAACAGTATATGGTTCATAACACTGACAATTGTATATCATTTCATTTTCTTTTGTTATTCATTACATATGTTTAAAAGATTTCCAACCTACCTTAACTTACTGTGAGCGGTATTTTATAGCCTATATGGATTCCCTCTTTTAATATTAACCATAGTGACAGACTTCTGGATATTTCTTTTGTATAGTTATAATCATTAATTAGTAGTGATTTAATTAATCATTAATTATTAATCATTAATTAGTAGATTGATTTAACAAGAATGTTAAATCAATGCCATAGCAATAACATTATTTTATCACTAACAATTAAATAGCAATAACATTAATTTATTATTTATAGCTATTTAGCCACAGACAACACTGAAAATAACATTTTTCTTAAAAAAACTAAGCAAAATTGTTAAAGCTGAAATGGTCAAGCGATATTTCGCAGGTGTTATTCTATTCATCTCTTACTTGTTGGTTTGGGCTTGGCTGTGGAGAATGGAGGCAAACACATGGCATATTGATGAGTACAAACCATGGAAAAAATAACTGTTTAGTATTTGTATCTACTTAGTTTTAGGTCCCCTCCTTAGCTTAAACTTAACCTGTTTTCTTTGACCACTAATATTTTACTGTCAGCAAATACATTAATCAAACTGCAAAAAACTAGTAAGACACATGCTATGCACATAAAATTTAAAACAATCTATATATTTGAGTCACAAATACATTGAGCTAGCTTCTTCATAATTCCCAAACATCCATACAACTGAATGAGATACTCAGGTGGCCATATTAATACCTTAGGGTGCAAATTAAAGGAACATTTACTAAAATTATAAACTTAGGCAGTGGTTGGAAGAAAGTATAATGGTCATATGAAGTAATGTGAAAATGGCCTTATGAGATTTCTTTCTTTCTACTTATAAACTAGTCTATAATTTCTATGAATAATTAGATCTCTCCTCAATTCTATTATATTTTTTCCTCCAAGAAACTATTTAAATCCTTATTATCTGATTATCTCAGGAGAAAAACATGTTTCACAGAGTTTTTCTTTTGGAATGATTATTAATAAGAGATGGGATTCTCTTAATGGCTGAAGTGGGTAGGATTTCTGTCTTGGAATCAAACAGAGGAAGCTCAGTGACTCAGATGTGAATTGATTTCAAGACTCATAAGTTTTCTTTTTCCTTACAGGAAAAACTTCTGAATTGCAAGAGTATGTGTCTTTTCTTTCTCATATGAACTAATGACAGATGGAGTGTTTTTACTTTAATATTTTATGTTCTGTTGATCATTCTCTAAGGCAGACTTTAAAGTTATATAACCATAACCCTCTCTATGGAGCTTTCATGAAAGTAAATTATTCCAGCTAATTTATAAATAGTGGAAAGTTTCAGACTTCTGTAATTTTAAGATTTGAGGAAATGTGGTTTAAAAATAAGATTAAACACCTAAGTATACATGATAATCAATGCATTATATAGATTTTCTCATGAATTACACATAAGCTTAGCTCAATCACACTTAAAGTTATGCTACTCTAGTTATTATTTTTTAACAAAAATTATATTGAACATATTTTTAGTTATTCACAAGAATTCAGAATGTTAGAAGTTATGGTACTAAAAGCCTACACACTTCAGTGAAGGGGTGTGTGTGTGTGTGTGTGTCTGTGTGTCTGCATGCACACATGAGTGCACCACATAACATATAATGAGACATAGAAAAAAGATGTAAAATACCTTATTTACCTGTTTTTTCTATTGTGACAGCTTTTACCTGCTTGAGAACTTTTTCTTCTGTGATAGGAAAAAATGTTAACACAAGTAGGAAATTTGAATACATCAGTGACATATTTCAACCATGATTTTTGTATTCTTTTGAAATAGTGCCAATGCCAAGAAAAACTTGTTGCCTCAATAAAACAGCAAAAACATCTTCTATTCAAATTGGATGAAAGCACAAAGAAAATCTGTCCAGCTGAAATGTCCTTTGCAGCTATCTTGCTATAGAAGTTTTCCTAACTTAAATTGTTCCCTAACATGCCAATATGAGCCCTATTTTTTGCCTTCACTGTATTTCAGTGTATTTATCTGCCCAGAGGTACTGCTTTATAAAATATATGTTCCCTTACTATTATTAAATTAGAATAGGAAGGAGCAATTTTTGATCTTCTTGTACCGATACCTCCCTGGGAACCCAGGAATAGGTGGAGAACCCAAATTTCTTACAGTGTGAAGCTGGGGAAGAACAAAGTTGATGCCTTTGTGGGATGTCCTCTGTTCTCAGTGATTTTTCATAGTCAAAGATGTTTGGGTCAAAGTAAAGAGATTATTGCCCTGATACTACATGAAATTAAACTTCTCAAGCATTTCACACTGGGTATGAATCAACTGATCAAATATCCTAAGTAGAAAGTTTCACTGGATAACAGAGAATTTAAAGAGCATGATGGTGTAACTGAAGTAAAAGAGTTGTTCCTACAAGACAATACATTTGATGTACACTCAGAGACTAAAGTCTGTCACTTCTCTTTATTTCACCTCAAATTGGCTAATATTTGGGACATAAGAAAATAACAATGTTTCATTTAATGAGGAGCTTCTGAAAGTTGTTTCTAAGGTTCTGCTTTTGTCAATACAGACAGCTCTTCTCACCTCTCCACACTCCAGCCCTGCTTTCCTTATTCCTATATTTTCTGTTGTTGGTGTATCACAGTTTTTTTTAAAAGCATATGCAAAACAAATCGAACAGACTAAAACCCATTGTATACAGATTTTCTAAAGTACAATTTATAAAAGTAAGCAAAGGATTTCCTAAGATTTGTTTAGAGAAAGTATGTTTTTAACTTTTCAAAGATTCTGGCCTAACTATATTCACAAATTGCATACATATTTCAGCCTGGAATGAAAAATAATATTCTACAGAATAATCAGGGCTTGGGTAGCCTCAAAATTAAATTCATATTTAATTAGCTGAAATAAAAACTTGTTTTTATTCTTAAATAAAAACTAACTCATAACCTTGTTTTGATAAATTATGTATCTTTTTTTTTTACAAGAAGAACACATTAGCTTACTTCTGCTTTCTACAAAATGCAAGACCAGGAATAAAAAGAAAATAAGAAAGGGAAGCAAGGGTGAAGAAAATAAAGAGTCAGGAAAAGAAGCATGGAGAAATGTTGACTTCTTCAGCATTTTTGGGACTTGGAGAGTCTAAAATGATCATATTTGAATAAGCCAATCTGAATTACAAGTTTGCTCAGAGTGCCTTGCCCAAATCAGAAAAAAACAGAAAGTATAGAGCCCATTCATCTAAGTGCTGGGTGACTGTGGTTTTTGTGCAAAGCTAACTCTCTGGTGGGAAGGGAAGACTAGTTGTCTAGTTGCATCTCACTGGTTAAGTTCTCAGTACAAAAAAAAATTCTAAAGATGACTAAAATTGGAGATGGTCTAGAAGCTTATGACTTAAGACATGAATTGTCCCAAATAACTTTAGACTTGACTCTAAACTCTTCCTTCTGTTAAAATTAGAACATTGAGAGGTTATTTGAGACTACAAATACCACCTGCAAAATACCTGGTTTACCATGAGAAACAGTCTTTTCTGGTTTCACTATGTCTTGTTCTGAAAATAATAAAAAGAAAATCTTTTTAGGTATTTAGAAGCTGGGAAAATAGCTAGCAGATTTTAGCAAATGTGCCCATAGAGAAAAAATATTCTGAAATCTTCATATCATCCTTGTTTCTATGTAAAACTTAAAGGTTTTAGTTCATGAAAACAATATGCCAAGAATTCTTATTTACAAAATTTTTGAAACTATAGTTTTCAAAACACAGGCTGTAATAAAACATAAATATAAAAGCACAGGTTTAAAATACATGATTTTGAAAACATTTCAATATTTTTTTGTAAAAAACTCTATATAAGCATAAAAGATAAAATTAATACATACTGTGAATTTGTACTTTTTCAGATATAGCTAAAAATAAATAAATAACATATTAGATTAAATTACCTGCAAAATGGAGTATTTAACAATAACAAATATAACTGGTTATTGTAAATAGAACTAGGCATAACTAGCTTTAAATAGTATTGGGTTTCTGGTTAAAGAAAAGTAAAACTGGCAAAAATACAAAATGCTTATATCTGGTAAAACATATCCACCTACAGCAGATAAATATAATCAGGAAAATAAATAATAAAATAATAATAAATCATAATAATATTTGTAATGTAACAAGGCTGTTATGATCCTTAATATATTGTAAATATATCACAAGAGCAACTATATTCAAGCTTATGATCAGTTGCCAGGTAAGTTCTGGTGAGAATTCAGGGGCTGAGGTACTATTGAATATGTGTCTAGATTTGTATTCTTGATTTGTTGATATTGAAGAATCTTGCTAAGTAATCTTTTATAATGAAGAAATAGCTACCATAGAGCCTGAGGGTTTTTTTGAACTTGCCTCAGGTCAATTGCTAGTTGGTACCAGAGGTATGACTTAAACACTAAAAAACAATGTAGACTTGGAAAGGTCACACTTTTTTTAGGTCAATGCTACCTTCTAATAAAATGATAGCATTTTAGGGACAATCTCTTAAGGGGAGTACCCAGGGTTTGGTGCAAATCAGACATGGGGCAGACCCCTAGATTCAACATTGATTAACTTGAAAATCCTGGAATAATAACTTATTTTCTGAACTTGAGCTATTGAACTGCTTCTTCAGATATTAAGTGTAGGTAATAATTGCCATGCTGTCTGTTTCTCATAATGATATGATGAAAGTAAAAATCCTATGCTAGTCCTTAGCTCACAATAGATGCTTAATAAGTTCTTGCTCTCATTCCCTTCAAACCACAACAGTCTATAACTTTATGATTTTATAATTCTGGTATATTACTGGAAATACTTCAGAATTATAAAAACAAAGCCACCAGAATTATGAAAATAAAGCCATAAGTTAAGCATGATTATTATTAATTTCATAAAAACCTTAGAAATGTCTCCAGAAACTTAGAGTCTCTGTTGAGATTTATTTAAGGCCATTTTCTAGGTGTTTTAGTCTAGGGAATATTCCCATTCTCACCTAATCCAGTGCTATAAAATCATGTTGAGCAATGGAGTTGACAAAATAATGAGGAACTTGGAGACTCTGTGCATGTCTCCCTAGTGAGATGTAAGCCTCTTTTAGTACTTAATAAAATAAAGATAATGTCAACTCTGAATCTATATAAAATAAAGCTCATGTTACCTGGTTTTGCTTCTTTTTTAATTTGGGGCTCTGAGGGAGAGAAAAGGCAGAAAATTTAAAACCTGAAAAAATAAACTAGAATACAAATTAATTTTTAGAAATAATTTTATTTGGTTATCATAATTGGGAGGATGAGGCAGGAGAATTGCTTGAACCCAGGAGGCAGAGGTTTCAGTGAGCTGAGATCATGCCACTGCACTCCAGCTTAGGTGACAGAGCGAGGCTCCGTTTCAAAAAAAAAATTTTTTTTACTAAAATTTATTTCAGTTTTACACTGGTTTGCCAATGATGGACTATTAAACACGAAACAGAAACATGCTTTGCACTTGTCTGTGAAATTGTTGCTATAGCTAATTCTTTTAAATCTAAATTTTCTACTTTTTTTCTAAGATGATTATTGCAGAAAATAGTTCCAAAGTCAACAAAAGATAAATTATTTTAACAACAAGAGTTGGAAGAGACTCTTTGAAATAGATGTAATTGGGTACTTACGTGATTTAGGAATTGAGACAAATAGTGTTATGGCTCAAATGTGTTCTCCCAAACAATCTGTTGAGTCCTAACCCCCAGTGCCTCAGAATGTAACCTTATTTGTAAATAGGGTTGCTACTGATGTAATTAGTTAAGGTAAGATGAGGTCATGCTAGAGAAGGGTAGGTTTTTAATCCAATATGACTATTGTCCTTATAAGAAGAGGAGAAGAGACACAAAGAGAGAAGATGACCATGCGGTAATAGAGGCAGAGATTGAAGTCATATATCTTCACACCAAGAAACACCGAAGATTGCTAGAAAACACCAGAAGCTAGGAGAAGCAAACAAATATTCTCCTCTACGGGTTTAAAAAGAAGTGTTGCTTTGTCAACACCTTGATTTTGGATTTTTAACTTCCAAAATTGTGAGAGAGAAAAATTTCTCCAGTTTTAAGCAACACAATTTGTGATATTTTATTGTAGCCATCCAAGGAAACTAATCAATTTTGGTTTAGGAACATAGGTGCTGCTGAAACAAACACCCATACATGTAAAAGTGGTTTTGAAATTGGGTAAAGGGTAGAGTCTAGAATAATTTTGAGACACTTAATATAGAAAGCCTAGATTGCTTTGAAGAGATTATTGGCAGAAATATTGGCATTAAAGGTTATTCTGATGAGGGCTCAGAAAGAACTCAAGAGAGCTATAGAGAAAGCTCTTGTCATTTTAAATGATACATTTCTGACTTAGTCCATTTTGTGCTGCTATAATAGAATATCACAGACTGGGTAATTTACATAGAACAGAAATGTATTTCTTATACTTCTAGAGACCGTGAAGTTCGGGATTAAGGTATTAGCAGGTTTGGTCTCTGGTTTGGAGATAATGCCTTGCTACTGTGTCCTTCAGAGAGAAGGAATGCTGTGTCCTTACAGGGCAAAGCCAAAAGGGGAAGACAGCAGGCTAGCTGAACACTGCATGGAGCCTCTTTTATAACGGCCTTTTTCCCATTCACAAAAGAGGAGCTCTTATGGCCTAATCACCTCTTCAAGGCTCCAGCTGTCAATACTATTTATTACACAGGTAACACATAAATTTTGAGAAAACACATTCAAATCATATAGATATATATTATTGTAAGTAGAAGTAGAATGTTGCTAGAAATATGAGTTTTAAAGATGAGGTCTCAAGAAAATGAGGAACATGTTATTGGCCAATAAGGAAAGGTAATATTTGTTATAAAGTGGCAAAAAACTTAGCTTAATTGTGTTCTTCTGTTAGGTGGAAGATGGAAATAGTAAGTGAATACTTAAAAATTTAGCTAAGAACATTTTCAAGCAAAGTATGGAAGGTGCAAACTGATTTCTCCTTGTTGTTTATAATAAAATGTGAAAAGAAAGATACACATAAATTGAAGAAGAAACTGTTAATCGAATAAGAACTGGCACTTACTGATTTGAAAATTCTCAGCCTATCTAGACAGTGTGCCATGGAGATAGAGCCAAGGTTGTGGTTGGACAAACTTTTGCTAAAGAGATTAGATGTATGACTCATGGAGCCACTTCAGCAGAAGACAGAAATAGAGATGTGGTTATCCAGGAAACATCTGTGGAGGACCCTCTTATCTAATGGCTTAGATGCCCCATGAATTGAATGTGACACTAGTCAGGTTTTCGAGAATTTTAAAGAAGCAAAAACAATGCCAGCCTGGACAGAAAAGGGACAGAGACATGATAAAATGAAGGGATAATGACTCCAAGAGAAAAGCCATGAATTCAAATGCCTGGGTTAATGGGACCTCCTGTGGCAGAGAAGGCAGGGCTGTCAGCACACTGAGGTAAGAGGACAGGGCCACTGTTCCACCAGTCCCAGAGTACAGAGCACTGAGCCAGAAAGAACATTCTCAGGCTTTGAAATATGCTAGGTTTTGGATTTGCTTAGGACTCAGGACCTCTTTTAATTTTATTGCAATTTCTTCCCTTTAAAAGGGGAATGCCCATCCTATACGTATCTCATCATTTTATTTTGGGAGTAAATAATTTGTTTCATGTTTTCACAGGTTCAAAAAGAGAAGAGGAATTTTGCTGCAGGAAGAATCATACTCCAAGTTTTATATGTAACTGATTTAGATGATGAGATTTGGAACTATTGATTGATATTTAGATGAAATTTTGGACTTGGAACCATGCTAGAATGGTTAGGACTTTTAGAAATGTTGGGATGGGGTGAACATATTTTGCACCTATGGAGGACATAAATTTTGGGCCAGCCAGAGAATGGACTGTTATGGATTTAATTGCATCTCTCCAAAAGGTATGCTTACATCCTAACCTCCAGTACCTTAAAATAGGAACTTGTTTGTAAATAGGGTTATTGCAGATGTAATTAGTTAAGATGTGGTCATGGGGCAGTAGGGTGGGTATTTAATCCAATATGACTGGTGTACTTATTAGAGGAGAAGGGTTTACAGAGCTAGAGACACAAAGGGAGAAGGTTTCCATGTGATGATGGAGGCAGAGTTTGAAAGTGATGCATCTACAAGCCAAGGAACACCAAGGATTGCTGGAAAACACCAGAAGATGCAAGGAAGGATTCCTCTCTACAGATTTCACGGAAAGCATGTCCCTTGTGACACCTTCATTTTGGACATCTACTCTCCAGAACTGTGAGAGAATAAATTTCTGTTGTTTTCAGCCACCCAGTTTGTGGAATTTAAGCCACCCAGTTTGTGGAATTTTACTACAGTAGCCCTACAACAATAATACAATTATGAAACATTAAACAAAATTTTAACTGTGTTCAGAACCAGACAGTTGAGTGTTCTTTTGAAAAAGTTTCTACTGCCTACTGTAGCCTTCAGAAATGTTCATCTGACTCAGAAGCCTCAAAAGAGAGAAGGATGAGAGCAGATGTTTTGCTGATTGAATGTCTGTGTCCTACAATAATCAGAAAATTTTGGTTTTGTGGGAATCAATTTAATTACTTAGTTACTTCTTCTGAACCATGTAAATTTCTCAGAGATTTCACCTATGCAAATAGAGGTTTTTCTAGAAATGGGTAGCATAGAGAAATATATATTTTGTTAGTTTTTTTTAAGTTGGTCAAGGATAAAATTTGATAAAATATTTGTACTAGGACATGACATTTGCAAAGAGATATTGTGCTATTTATTCTAAACATGGAAATCATATATGTGTGTAAATAAAATATACATACCTGGCTTCTCTTCTTTTTTTCCTTGTAGTTCTAAAAATATAGATGAACATTAGTAACAACGATTATAGAAAGATATTCATTTCCTATATACTCGTACATATTTATTTTTATATAATTATTTTCTATGTTATTCATTGGTTTCAATCTCCTATTAACTTCGAAAAGTTAATGTCACATTAACCATATTCTTATGATTGTGGCAAACTAGTACGTAACAACAGATTCCTCACTATTATTCCAATAAGAAATATTTTGAGAGCCAGGCATGGTGGCTCATGCCTGTAATCTTAGCACTTTGGAAGACCAGCCAGGTGTGTTGGTGCGTGCCTGTAATCCCAGCTACTGGGGAGGCTGAGGCACAAGAATCACTTGAGCCTGGTAGGCAGAGGTTGCAGTGAGCAGAGATCACACCACTGCCCACTGCCTGGGCAACAGAGTGAGACCCTGTCTCAAAAAAAATTTTTTTTGAGAAAATAATGGAAATGTGAGCTGAGATTTTTAATGACAAGGTAAGGAAAGATACTTCCAGTGAATAAAGGGTTAAGGAAAATTTTGGTAAAAGCATTTTCTCAGAAATACATGTAAGAAAATGAGTACATTGTCTACACAAAACAAACCTTTGACTTTAAGCAAAATATTCAACATGAAATCAAGATAAATAACAGCATGCATTTAAGATTTGTTTTATGTATGTATGTACATATGTACGTATTTGTTTATTGAGCATGCATATAACATACGTGGAGGTTTAGGCTTGACTTCTTTGCCTAGAAAAAAGTAAAAAAATTATTAAAGGCTGAGTCATACAATTCTTATTAAATTGACATTATTGAATGTGATATAATATATTCAAAAATAAAAATCAAACCATATAGACCCCACCTATCCTTTTTTGTTGAACTTCTATAGAATGTGTAACTTATGGCTAAGTTCTTTAGTGCAAGATTGGCAAACTTTTTCTGTAACAGTCAGATAGTGTATATTTTCAGGTTTTAGGCCATATAGTCTCTCACAATTCTTCATTTGTGTGAATATAGAAGTAGCCATAGATAATAATGTAAATAAATATGACTGACTGTGTTCCAATAAAACTTTATAAAAACTAGTGGCCAGTCTGTGGGCCATTTTGTCAGCCTCTGCTCTATTCACAGTCAGTTTTATTTTTCTCTCTCTTTTTGCATCAACAAATATTTGAATAGTCAACACGTTTCTCTGATTCTGTTTTCTTACAAATGCCATCTATTACCCGTCTGTCACTGTTCAACTCAACTTTTTAAGGAATATCATCTTTACTTGTTTTTTCTACTTCTCACTCCCACTTCATCATTAATTCACTGTAATCTAGTTTCTAGCTCCACCATTCTATGGATTAGTCTCTCTGGTCACCAATTTCCCATTACTTTCAAAGACTAATGAACATATTTGACCATATTGATCACTTTCCCTTTCTTTTTAAGTTCCTGTTCACTTGGCTTTTGGGAAAGGTAAACATAATATGTATGCTCTACTGTAATGACATAAATATTAATACTGCCTTCTTTTAATTTCAAAACTATCCTAGTAACTTTTTCTTTTAGCAAAGATAACATAACAGGGGTCTAATTACTTCTCATACTGGAAATTAAGGAAAACAGACAAAATATATAAAACAATGGTTTTAAAGATATTGAACATCAGACAACAAAGAACAGTGATACTTTAGTGATGGGAAACAAATGAGATGTACCCTGTGATTGCTTCCGCTTAGTGCTTGGAGAAAGCTACAAGGCCTTAGTGCAGCAATGAGTTGCCTAGCAACTCAGCCTAGGCAAATCACGGAGCTTATAAGATGGAGCTGGGAGTCTGGAAAGGCCAAGACAGTCAGTTATCACAGATCAGAGTAAGGTAGAGCAGAGAGCAGCAGAGAAGAGGAGGGGAGTTCTGGAGATGTGTGGAAGGTGACATTAAGTCATCAGAAGAGCACTGAACAGCATATACACACAAAGAAACTACTTGAAGCCAAGGAAAGAAAAAATGGAAAGAATTTTAAAACTTTATAATAAGCTTTGAAGTTCAATAGTGTCGATCTTCCAACTTTGTTCTTTGTCTTCGGTACCTTGTTTGCTATTCTAGATCTTTTTCCATTCCACATAAACTTTATATTCAGTTTGTCAACACACACAAAATAATTTTCTGGGAATTTTCCATAATTGCATTGACTCTATAGGTCAATTCGGAAAGAATTGACACCTTCATAATTTTGAATCTTCCTATCCACATATAGTGTCTCTCTATCTAGATGTTCTTTGACTTTTTTCATCATCAGGGTTTAGTCCCCTCACTATTTTCTTTTCGTTCCTCTTCTTTTCTTTCTTTTTTTTTTTTTTTTTTGGCTAACCTCTGCTTAAGGCCTAGTTTAGCTGTCTCTTTCTCAGAAGACTTTTTCTGATGCAGCGGAATTGCTTACTCCTTTTATGTGCTAATACTACTTGGTAGATCTCTTTATCATTTTGTTAGACATAATCTATTGCAAGTATCAACTTCAGTGAATGCCTTCTTTTCTACATTGTGAGATATTTGGGGACAGAGGTCATGTGTATCTATCACTGAATGCAGGGAATTGGTGCGATTCCTAATACATGGTGATAAGATAGGCTCTCATTCTTTTTTTGTTCATTAGATAAATAAGTAAAACAAGGTAAAAAATTGAGAAACTGAGCAAAAATGAATGTAGAAAAATATATAAATTTAGGAATTGTATTAAACACAAAATACATGTTACAGTTACTGCATAGTTTCTTTGACTTGGGTTGCAAATTTACCTCTCATCTTTCTGATATTCAGGCGGAAAAAAAAGCACAAATGTTAAACCATCTACAGTGTTCTTAAGATGTAAATACTTACTCTGTTTAAGAGAAGCAGAGTAATCACTGGCAATGATAACTGAGATAAATTTGTTTCCTGGGTTCTCAGAACAAAAGGCTGTGTAATGTAAATAACAGCCTCAGCAATATTTTTACCCTAAATGTGTGATGGCTTTTACAGAACTCCACCTACTGCTCTTAACATGCACCAGAGATACAATACAAAGCACAGTTCAATAAGAGGAAAGTCACTTTTGGCCCAGTAAATGTGATTTAGGGACATAGCTATGTGCTCTGGCTAAATGTAAGGATAAAATCAAGGTTATGGAGATTCTCTCCAGTGGTATTGGAAAGGATAATACATAGTCATATTTCTTTCTGAGAATCTAACACATGTATTGACACAATCCTCTAAGAAACATGAATGGAAACACCAAAAAACCCTAAAACACACATACAATTGTGTGAAAATATGTGTGTTCAGTTGTGCTCTTAAAGCCCAACTAGATTAAGAAAATGTTGACTTAATAGTTCTGCTATTTATAAAACCAAGTTGTGATAAATACAGGACAACTGCCTATTCCCACAAAGCTGTCCAATTATAAAATTTGGTTTCCAAGTTAGTTGTCTACATGCCATGTCCTATATCAACCTCATCAGCATTCACATAACATCTCTCTAGTTATTCTGCTTTCTCTTTATACTATCTATCCATTAGAAGCTGACTTCTGTCTCCCAAAATACATGTGGAAGTCCAGACGCCCAGTACCTTATGAATGTGCCTTGTGTGGAAATAGAGTTTTTGCAGTTATAATTAAGTTAAGATGAGATCATTATCCTGGGCCCTAATCCAATATGACTAGCGTTATGATCAAAAGAGGAAAAGAGATACAGAGATGGACAAACATAGAGGGAATGTAATATGAAGACACACAGAAAGAATACTGTGTGACAACAGAGGCAGAGACTGGAGGATGGGAGTGATGCATCTACAGGCTCAGCTTCAGAATTTATATATGTATCAATAGTCAGAGGTCTACAATGAACTATATATAGTTCTACATATATAAGTTCTATATATACGTTCTATAAGTCTATATAGTTTAGCCTGTTAACAATTCTAGCTCCACAGTCATTATTGAATAATGTCAATAAAGGCTTGTACATAATCTGTTTTATACCAAATTTCTTCCTAAGATGATTAATCAACAGTGATCAACAGTGAAATAATATCATTTAATAATCTTTCTGATCCACATATCTGTAAATAGATTTAACATACTTTAAGAGATATTTGTCAAATTACTATATTAATTCATTCATAAACTTTCTGTTATATTTATATTAAACTTTATAACTACCTCTACAATGTGAGATAAACATATCAAAAACCAATCAAGAGTGTGCTAAAGCCTATATATTATGTGGTTTAGAATTTTCATTGTAAAAGTAGAAAAAAGTAAACTTTCCAAATACAAGTAACAAACTGAACTTTCATGAATTTATTCACAAAATTCATAATTTGCTTAATTATGTCACAGAAACTGCTCTATTATTAGATCAAATGAGGAAATTAGTCCTGTTCCTCAACAGAGATTTACTATATTTTAACTTTGTCAAGACAATGTAAGTCAGTATCATAAAATTTGACTTTTGTAAAATTTGTAAGTGTAATATTATTTGGGGCATATAACACATATAAAGATCTTCACTGGAAAAACTTTTATTTAGGTGATCTTATAAAGACTCATTAAGTAAGTCCGTTAAAGTTTAATACAAGATAATAATTTGCTATAAGAGCAGTAGGACATTATAGATTTTATAATGCAAAAGGAAAGAATTTTAAAACTGAAAAGATCCTGGAAATCATCGGAATAGCTTTTTTAATGGGCCACAAAACAAGTCCTTAAAAACTTCAGAAAATTGAAATGATAACAAGTACTCTTTCAGACCACAGTGGAATAAAATTAGAATTCAATTCTAAAAGGAACCTTCAAAACTATAAAAATACATGGAAATTAAATAACATGTTTCTGAACGATCATTGGGTCAACAATAAAATCAAGATGGACATTTAAAAATTCTTTGAACTCAATGATAATAGTGAAACAAGCTATCAAAAACTCTGTGACACAGCAAAGGTGGTGCTAAGAGGAAAATTCATAGCCTTAAATGCCTACATCAAAAAGTCTGAAAGAGCACAAATAGACAATCTAAGGTCACACCTCAAGGAACTAGACAAACAAGAACAAACCAAACCCAAACCCAGCAGAAGAAAAGAAATAACTAAGATCAGAACAGAAATAAACGAAATTGAAACAAACAAAAAATATATAAAAGATAAATGAAACAAAAACATGGTTCTTTGAAAAGATAAATAAGATTAACCAAGGAAACAAGAGAGAAGATCCAAATAAGCTCAATTAGATACAAAAATGGGAGATATTACAACTGACACCACAAAAATATGAAAGATTATTCAAGGCTACTATGAACACCTTTACACACACAAGCTAGAAAACCTAGATGAGATGGATAAATTCCTGGAAATATGTAACCCTCCTAGCTTAAATCAGGAAGAATTAGAAACCCCCAACAGATCAATAACAAGCAGCGAGACTGAAATGATAATAAAAAATTACCAACGAAAAAAAATTCCAGGAATTGGGAGGATATACCCAATTCTTTAAATGTCTGATAGAATTCTGCTGTGAATATTTCTGGTCCTGGAATTCTTTTTCATTGGTAATTTTTTATTACCATTTCAGTCTCTAAATGATGAGTTAATGGGTGCAGCACACCAACATGGCACATATATTATATATATATATATATATATATATATATATATATGTAACAAACCTGCACATTGTGCACATGTACCCTAAACTTAAAGTATAATAAAAAATAAATAAAATGCACTAACTCTTGCCCCCCCCACTAAATTGGTACCAATTCTGTTGACATTATTCGACAAGACAGAGAAAGAAGGAATCCACCCTAAATCATTGTATGAAGCTAGCATTACCCTAATACAAACAAGAAAGGGACATAACAAAAAAGAAAACTACAGATCAATATTCTTGATTAACATAGATGCAAAAACTCCTTACCAAAATACTAGCTAACCAAATCCAGCAGCATATCAAAAAGACAATCCATCATGATCACGTGTGTTTCATACTAGGGATGCAGGGATGGTTTAACATATACAAGTCAATAAATATGATATACCACATAAAGAAAATTAAAAACAAAAATCAAATGATCATCTGAATAGACACAGAAAAAGCATTTGATAAAATCCAGCATCACTTTATGATTAAAACCCTCAGCAAAATTGGCATACAAGGGAAACCCCTAAATGTAATAAAAGCCATCTACCACAAACCCACAGCCAGCGTAACACTGAATGGGAAAAAGTTGAAAGCATTCCCTCTGAAAACTAGAACAGGACAAGGATGCCCACTCCCACCACTTCTGTTCAACATAGTACTGGAAATTCTAGCCAGATCAATCAAACAAGAGAGAGAAATAAAGGGCATTCAAATCAGCAAAGAGGAAGTCAAACTGTCGCTGTTTGCTGAGGATATAATTGTACGCCCAGAAAACCCTAGACTTCTCCCAAAAGCCCCTAGAACTGATAAATTAATTCAGCAAAGTTTGAGGATACAAAATTAATGCACACACATCAGTAGCTCTGCTATATACCAGCAGTGACCAAGCTGAGACTCGAATCAAGAACTTGACCTCTTTTACAATAGCTGCAAAAAAATTAAAATACTTAGAAATATACCTAACCGAGGACGTGAAACACCTCTACAAGGAAAACTACAAACAGTGCTGAAAGCAATCACAGACAATACAAACAAATGGAAACATATCACATGCTCATGGATGGATAGAATCAGTATTGTGAAAATGACCAGGGTAGAATCAATATGTGAAAATGACCACATTGCCCAAAGCAATCTACAAATTCAGTTCAATTCCCATCAAAATACCATCATTATTCTTCACAGAACTAGAAAAAAAAATCCTAGAACTCATATGGAACCATAAAAGAGCCACAGAGCCAAAGCAAGACTAAGCAAAAAGAACAAATCTGGAGGCATCACATTACATGATTTCAAACTATATTATAAGGCCACAGTCACCAAAACAGTGTGGTGCTGGTATAAAAATAGGCACAAAGACCAATGGGAAAGAATAGAGAACCCCAAAATAAAGCCAAATACTTACAGATTGCTTTTGACAAAGCAAAGTAAAACGTAAAGTGGGGAAAGGACACCCTATTCAACAAATGGTGCTGGGATAATTGGCAAGCCACATGTAGGAGAATGAAACTGGATCCTTATTTCTTACCTTATACAGAAATCAACTCAAGATGCATCAAGGGCTTAAAATTAAGACCTGAAACTATAACAATTCTAGAAGATAACATCAGAAAAACCCTTCTAGACATTGGCTTAGGAAAAGACTTCATGACCAAGAATCCAAAAGCAAATGGAACAAAAACTATGATAAATCGGTGGGACTTAATTAAACTAAAGAACTTCTGCACAGCAAAAGGAACAGTCAGCAGAGTAAACAGACAACCTACAGAGTGGGAGAAAATCTTCACAATCTATACATCTGACAAAGAAATAATATCCAGAATCTACAAGGAACTCAAACAAATTAGCAAGAAAAAAAATCCCATCAAAAAGTGGGCTAAGGACATGAACAAATATTTCTCAAAAGAAGATACATAAATGGCCAGCGAAAATGTGAAAAAATGTTCAACATCACTAATAATCAGGGAAACGCAAATCAAAACCACAATATGATACCACCTTACTCCTGCAAGAATGGCCATAATCAAAAAATTAAAAAATAATAGATGTTGTCATGGATGCAGTGAAAAGAGAACACTTCTACACTGCTGGTGGGAATGTAAGCTTTATAACCACTTTGGAAAACAATTTGGAGATTTCTTAAAGAACTAAAAGTAGAACTACCATTTAATCCTTCAATTCCACCACTGGGTATCTATCCAGAGGAAAAGAAATTATTATACTACAAGGATACTTGCACAGACATGTTTATAGCAGCAGAATTCACAATTGCAATAACATGGAATCACCCCAAATGCTCATCAATCAATGAGTTGATGAAGAAATTGTGGTATAGGTCGGGCATGGTGGAATACTACTCAGACATAAAAAGGAACGAATTAATGACATTCACAGCAACCTGGATGGAACTGGAGACTATTATTCTAAATGAAGTAACTCTGGATTGGAAAGCCAAACATTGTATGTTCTCACTCATGAGTGAGAGATAAGCTATGAGGATGCAATGGCATAAGAACGATACAATGCATTTTGGGGACCCGGTTGAAAGGGAGGGAGTGGGGTGAGGGATAAAAGACTACAAATTGGGTTCAGTGTATACTGCTCGGGTGATAAGTGCACCAAAATCTCACAAATCACGACTGAAGAACTTACTCATGTAACCAAATACCACCCGTTCCCTCAAAACCTAGGAAAAAATAAAATACGAGGAATTAAAAAAACACACACACACATCAGGTTTCACAAACTCTTCAGCATGTGGGGGAGTGTTGTGTGTCTGTGTTTTCTCACTGAGAAGTCCTTGTCAGTCTAGGTTCTAGTGCAATGGTCCTCAAAGTGTACTTTCCAGAGCAGCAGCAGCAGCAGCAGCAGCAGCAGCACCTGGGGAGTTGCTAGAAATGTAGCTACTTGGACTCCATTCCAGACCTATCAAATCAGAAACTCTGGAGGTGGGGCCCAGGAATTTGTCATTTAACATCCTTCTCAAATGATCCTGATGGCCACTTAGATGTACAAATTATTATTCTGAAGGGATAAAATCATCATTCACCACATATAGTGCATAAAAGGATAATTTATTAGAATTTGTTAATCAACAGATAAGAAGCACAGAAAGAGTGCAAAGAGGTCTTAATAATGAAATCTCACCAATAAAATATAAACATCTTTTAATTCTTTTACATTTCCAGTTTCATGAATTCATATATTCAGTTAAGATACTGGACCCATTTCAAATCTGAAGACATTTTACAGTTAAGCACATATCCAAATATATTAGTGAATACAGTGTCTGTACATGTCTGTCTATCCATGGTCTAAGCCTACATACTCCCTAAGGTCTATATTTAGGCAGCAATAGTAAGCCCAAGAGTAGATTACTGGGGGAGAATTCTGTAAGGCAGTGGTTCTCAAACAACAATATCACATAAGAACTTATTAGAAATGTAAATTTAATCTTCCAGGTGTACCTGATGCATGTTGAAATTTGAGAACCACTGTTTGATAACCGTAGTTGCTTTTTTTAAGAGCATTCATGTAACACAAAGGAATGGCTGTTTGTCACAATTCTGAGTCCCACGTAATTGTATATATTATGTTTCAGCAAATAAGGCTTAATTAGAGTCAAAGAGAAAGTTTTCAGTCTACTGAGACATCAACAGATAAAGCTAAAAACAGAGCATGCTTGTGTTGATCATGGTGTGTCAACTTTTCAATCCCAATGACAGTAATATTCAAATTAGACATTTGTGACTGAGGTCTATAAAATATATGATATGAAATCAAATTTATATAAGAAAAAATATTTTAACAAATAAAATCAGATAATAGACTTGACGTTCTCATGGAGGTAATAATTGGCTGTGTATGATGGAATATGTTTCAAATAGTGAGTAGCAATATAAGAGTAGACACACACACACCCATATATGTTTATTGTAATGATAGGGATTTTAGCCTTATTTTTTATTATAGTTATTATATTTTCTATATTTTCCAAATTTCTTTAATTGCATTAAAAGCAAACAAAATGTCAATGGCATGTTTCCATTTATACCCCTATTATGCATAGATTAATTTTTAAAATAAAAATATAAAGGTCACATTCAATGAATTAGCAAAGGAATTAAAAAGGAAAAATCAAGTGTTCCAAAAACACACAATAGGAAAAGAACAATCTCTTTAATAAACAGTGCCAGGAAAACTGGATATTCACATGCAGAGAATGAAACTGGGCTCTTATTTCACAGTGTATACATAAAATCAACTCAAAATTGGTAGAAGACTTAATATAAGACCTGAAATTGTAAAGCTACTAAAAGAAAACACCGGAAGAACTCCACTGGTCAGAGTAGTTATTTCTCAGGTAGGACTCCAAAAGTACAGGCAACAAAATCAAAAATAAACTAATGGGATTGAGTGAAACTAAAAAGCTTCTGCACAGCAAATGGAACAATAAAAATGAAGAGACAACCTATGGAATGGGAGGTAATATTGGTAAATCATACTTCTGATAAACGGCTAAAAGCAAAGAGATTTGAGGACTCAAACATTTCAATAACAGAAAACAAACACCTTATTTTAAAATGGGCAAAGCATGTGAACAGACACTTCTCAAAAGAAAATATATGAAAGGCCAACAGATATGTGAAAAGATGTTTGACATTTCTAATCATGTGGGAAATATAAATTAAACTACAATAAGATAACACCTCACACCTGTCTGAATGAGTATTATCAAAAAGATGAATGATAAGTGTTGATGAGAATGAGGAGAAAAGGAATCCCTTGTACACTGCTGGTGAAAACATAAATTAGTACAGGCACTTTGGAGAATAGCATGAAGGCTCCTCAAAAAAACTAGAATTACCATATTCAGCAATTTTCAGCTAGTTTACAGCAATTTCACTTCTGTTATATCCAAAGGAATTGAAATCAGGATGTCAGAGAGATATTTGAACTCCCATGTTCATTTCAGCATTATTCACAGTAGGCAAGATACTAAGTGTCCATCAACAAATATATGGATTTAAAAATGTGGGGTGTGTGTGTGTGTGTATATATATATATACACTATACATATATAGTATGTATGTACAGTGTATATATATACACACACACTATATATATAGTATGTATGTATAGTGTATATATATAAAATATGTTATATATATTATATATAATATATACACAATATGTTATATATATTATATATAATATATACACACACGTACACACACAAAATAGGATACTATACAGCCTTAAAAAAAAAGAAGAAAATTCTGTCATTTGCAACATCAGTGGATACTGCATGATTATATGTGGAATTTAAATAAGTCAATCTCATAGAAACAGAGAATAGGAAGGTGGTTACCAGAGGGTAGAGAATAGAGGGAGAGATGGGAAAAGCGATGATGCTGATAAAAGGGTGCAAAGTTTCAGTTAAACTGGAGGAATAAGTTTTAGTAATCTATTGTTCTCATGGCGATCACAGTCAATAATAATGAGGTAGGGGGCAGAACTCAACTCTGGAGGTGGCACTCAGACACTGGACCAGATTGAGGCCTAGCTAAAACAGGGCCCCAGTGAAAGCAGCTTTCAATCAGACACTTCCACTAGCGTACCATGTCAATTTACCATTGCCATGACAACACTCAGGAGTTACTGCCCCTTTCCATGGCAATGTCCTAGTGATTACAACCCCTTTCATAGAAATGTCTGCATAATCTGCACCTTAATCTTCATGCAATTGAAAGTGGGTATAAATATGACTGCAAAACTGCCCTGAGCTGCTACTCTCTGCCTATGGGGTAGTCTCTTTTCCCTCAGAGTTACCCATCTTGAGTCAATGTAGTGAAGTCAGTGTCTAGGATGCCCAGACAAGAGCTATCAACTTGCGGGCCCCAGAGCCAGAATCAGTGTGCCTGCTATGATCAAGAGGGCCATTGACAATAAGAATGTTTTGACTATCCCTGGTGAAAGATAGAAAAAAGTTCTCCACCAACTCCAGAGCTAACTCTTTCACTGTCCCCAGTAAGATGCAAGCTGTCTTGCTCAGGTAAGTTTACTGGGAGTCTTGGACCCAAGACCCAGTGGAAAGTTTCCCACAGTGGCAGATAAACAGCTGCCTGAACATTTTTCTTTAGTGTCTCCACTACTGGGTGAGCTCTCTGGTGCCTTAGGGACTCCGGGATAGTCCCTTGAGTAATGCAGTTCACTCCTTCCCTTCTTTATTTGATGCTATGGAATCCCCTTCCCTGTCTCTTTCTATTTTCCACACCTATTGAGGCAAACAAAATTTAGTCAGGCAGATGGGTCCCAATTTTGTAAATAACTTGAATCCAGTTGTCTTGTATAGGTAATTTTATCTAGTGTGTTTCTTTAGCTCTATCTACAGGCATTGTGATATGTGTTGTGTCTAGCATGCTTTGAAATTGGCTTATAAATAAAAGAGCACTCATAAATTAAATAAAACTAGTCAAAGCTTATTAGTTTGAAGAGAATATTATGTCTTCTAAATTTAACAGAATTTTTATCTAAGTAAATCACTGATGTTCATCGGCTTTAAAATGGTTAAAATGGCTTTAAATGGTGACACATTTTGCATGATATCTTGTTTCTTAGAAGTGGTCTAGATAAAACTGTTAAAAGTGAAAGAATGGAATCGATGCTCAAATAATGAACTTATTGTGTGGTTTAAACTCTTAAAATGATAGAATAATCCTCATCTATAGAATGTCAATGTCTGCTGGGCAGTTCAGGATTTCTTCCTTTCTAGGTTTATATAAAATGTGCCAAAGAAATATATCCTTTATTTGGAAAAAATAATTTTTATCTAATTTGGAAGTTATTAAAAGGGAGGTTCAAAATATGAGGGAACCAGTGAGTAAAAAAGAGAGATGTAAAAAATGTTATGGATAGAAAATGTACTTTCTGGCTGGGTGCAGTGAATCACAACTGTAATCTCAGCACTTTGGTAGGCTGAGGCAGGCAGATCACTTAAGGTCAGGAGTTGGAGACCAGCCTGGCCAACATGGCGAAACTCTGTTTCTATTAAAAATACAAAAATTAGCCAGACATGGTGGCACACATCTGTAATTCCAGCTACTTGGGGGACTGAGGCAGCATCATCGTTTGAACCCAAGAGGCAGAGATTTCAGTAAGCCAAGACTGCAAAACTGCACCCTTGTCTGGGTGGTGGAGTGAGACTCTGTCAAAAAAAAGTATTTTCTTGGCCGGGCGCGGTGGCTCACGCCTGTAATCCCAGCACTTTGGGAGGCCGAGGCGGGCGGATCACGAGGTCAGGAGATCGAGACCATCCTGGCTAACACGGTGAAACCCCGTCTCTACTAAAAATACAAAAAATTAGCCGGGCGTGGTAGTGGGCGCCTGTAGTCCCAGCTACTCGGGAGGCTGAGGCAGGAGAATGGCGTGAACCCGGGAGGTGGAGCTTGCAGTGAGCCGAGATCGCGCCACTGCACTCCAGCCTGGGCGACAAAGCAAGACTCCGTCTCAAAAAAAAAAAAAAAAAAAAAAAAGTATTTTCTTTTGCAAGAAAGTATATAATAAAAGAGTAATTTTATATGAAGAGGGATCTTGTATAGTCAAATTTTGTCCTACAGTAAAATGAGTGGTTATTTAATAAAGAGGTAGTATAGGCTGGGCACAGTGGATCACGCCTGTAATCCCAGCACTTTGGAAGGCCGAGGCAGGTGGATCACGAGGTCAGGAGATCACGACCATCCTGGCTAACATGGTGAAACCCTGTTTCTACTAAAAAATACAAAAAATTAGCCTGGCATGGTGGTGGGTGCCTGTAGTCCCAGCTAATCAGGAGGCTGTGGCAGGAGGATGGCATGAACCCGGGAGGCAGAGCTTGCAGTGAGCCAAGATCACACCACTGCACTTCAGCCTGAGTGACAGAGTGAGACTCCGTCTCAAAAAAAAGAAAGAGGTAGTATAGGACAAGTCAGAAAGTTCAAGCATGTTGTAGACAGTCTGTGTAATTTGTGATAAGATTCATAAATGGGGAATTTATAAAGGGAACTTTGTGTATAATTAAAAACTTTCTACGATTAAAGAAAATTATTTGTAAAAAAATTTCTACAAATGGCCTATATATCAAAACCAAATTTTCTAAAGGTATTAATTTGCTAAATTACCAGAAAATTTTATTTTCAATTCTGCAATATATTTCTTTTGAAAGCTATGCAGATTCATGTAACTCTCTCCTTCAGCTTTTTTGTCAGCTCCTGTTAATTTTTCTCCTCTGTTTATGACTGCTGTTGTGGTCTGATGGTAAAGTGTTTTGTCCTAGAGATCTGTGGGAGCAGTGTTTCCTCCAAATACAGCTTAATTCTATGCTGTTGGTTTTCCTCAATGGGTAATCTCATTTTGGCTTTTGGTTTTTGATTCTTAAGTTGATTAGAAGGGATTTGGGGGGCTAGTGGGTACCTGCTCAACTCCATTCCCTTCAGCCCATGGATCTTGATTTTTGTTTTGTATTACCTCTTTTTGTCATGGTGTGCTAGAGGCAGCATCAATGGCCATGTTTTATTTTGTCCTATGCTGATGACAAGGTCATGTGCTGCCTGCCCTGGGTCCATCATGTCGCTCAGTGGGACCCCCATGGCTGGGGCATTTGGAGTCAGGGGACTTGTAGCCAGTTGGATGTTCTGGCCTGGATCAGAGTGGAAGTGGGTGGACACTTATTGGCCCTTGAACCCCTTTTTAGCAATGTGGGAGCCAGAGACTAGGAGCCAGGAAATGTATTTATAAAAATTACTTGTCTGTGGACAAGTTTAGCTGCTGTGGTCTTAGCTTATAGTAATTAGCTATACAAACTTCCCTTCTCCCTTTTGGAATTTAGGTCAGGTTCAAAAGGCTTTCCACTATAAAAATAAAATATTACTCTTCTTCAGAGAGGAAAAATAGCTCCCCTGTTTAACCAGGAGACTTACTTTTGCTTAAACCTGGAAAGAAGAATCCCCTGAAGATCAACTACAACCAAAATGGAAGGGCCCTTATCAGATGTCATTGAGTACCCCCTCTGCTGTTAAACTTCAGGGAATACCTAGCTGAGTACATCTGTCCAGGGTTAACCTATGTCTTACAAGTCACAGGTACAAAAGGGGGACACCAACACCTACATCTGTGAACCTTTGGGGGACCTCTGCTATTTAAAGAATCAACATCTCAGCCAGAAGTGGTAACATGATGCTGTGGGTGGGAATGGGAGCTAAAATTTTTCTCTTCTTCCTGATTGTAATACTTCCTTTGTATCACTTTAGCCAATCTCTTGGGAAACATCTCTTTTGTCTTTGTTGGGCATAGAGGCCACATTAAGGCCCAGCTGAATCACGATGTCACTGTTCATCCTGTTTGTTCTCCTAGTTACTATGATCCAGTATGGGTGGGAACATAACTCTATAGTAAATATTTCAACAATTATTGCATCAGGAAATCATCTTCACAGTTGCTGCATTTTTCATCAACATTCCCAGGCTAGAGAGGTCTATCTTATAGCTTACTTGGAAAATCACTCACTACAAGTCTCACTTCCCACATCTCACCTGGTTTTTACCCCAGACCTAACTAACCATAGTGATGCTGAAATATTCAAACCCCTACTTGGTAAACAGAACTCTCCCCACTTAATGGATTATACCTGAATCCTCCTGCCACTATTACTTGGACCTGAAAAATTGTGTACCTATATCTCCAGTGCACAAATGAGTTTATCATTTGCACCCACTGTTGTGTTAATGACACAACAGCAGAAGTTTCCCTGTGATTTTTTGATTCAACTACAGTTGGCAAGTTCCCAAGGCTGCAGTAAAGTAAATGGGATTCCACTTGTAAGTTAGGAGACCATATATGGTGCATTCTTCCAGATCACAACATACAAGGGAAAAATCACTGCCTAGTCTGGAAAGGTAGGAGTACCCCCCTTCTGAAAAATAAAGATTGTCCTGCCACCCCCATTGGAACAGGGAAAAAATATAGACACAACTTGGAAGCAAAGGATAAACATCACACCCTGTAGGGCTTCTGTTTGTACCCCCTCTGGGCTCATTTTTGTTTCTGGTCATGAATGGGAAGAAGTCAAACACTGTAACCTTTAGGAACTCCCTAGGGAGTCACCTGTTGTCTTAGGAGTAGCTTTCCCCTGTACATCAAAAACTTGGAACAGAGGTGAATGTACATTGGCCAGCGTTGTCCCCCAGGAGTCACTGTCTATTATTTCATAAGACCCAAGAATACCAGAAGTAAGCTAGCAATAGGGTTGATTCTGACAGGAATCAAGGCAGTGATGGGACTAGCAGCACCTTGGGGAGGCTTTGTCTACCATAAGTCAATCCTAAGGAGCTTGACTCAAACCCTAGAAACCTTAGCCACCAACACGGGTCAGGCATTAAAGGGAATACAACTGTCCTTAGACCCTTTGGCAAACGTAGTTTTTGATAATAGACTAGTGTTGGATTATTTACCAGCTGAACACAGTGGATTCTGTAAAGTTAATAATAAAACATGCTGCACATATATTAACAACTGTGGACAAGTTGAGATTAACATTCAAAAGGTCTATGAGAAAGCTACCTGGTTACATAGATATAACCAGGGCACTGACCCCAGCTATATCTGGCCAACTATCAAAAGTGCCTTCCCAAGTCTTACCTGGTTTTTACCTCTCCTAGGAACTTGGTTGCTATCTTGTTACTAATATTGGCCCTTGCTTATTTAACCTCCTAGTAAAGTTTGTGTCTTCAACATCGGTGGTCTCCAACCTTTTTGACACCAGGGACTGGTTTCATGGAAGACAATTTTTCCACAGCCTGGGGTGGGGGGTGTGGATAGGGGTGATGGTTTCAGGATGAAACTGTTCCACCTCAGATCATCAGGCATTAGATTCTCATAAGGAGCATGCAACGTAGATCCCTTGCACACGCAGTTAACAATAGGGTTTGCACTCCTATGAGATTTAATGCTGCTGTTAATCTAACAGGAAGTGTACATAAGACAATAATGCTCACTGGCTTGCCCACCGCTCACATCCTTCTGTGCAGGCCTAACAGGCCACAGACTAATAACAGTCAATGGCCTGGGGGTTGGGAATCCCTGTTTTGGGGACCCCTGTTTTAGATTACCACGATTTTACCAAGTAAAAACAGTGCTGGCACAAGGCTTCCAACCAATTCCATCTACTGACCTGGAGAATGGAAGTGTCCTGCTTCTGGCCCCTTACAGCAGGTATCTAGAGATTTTTACTCCTCCAGTGCTAGGCAGGGCCTACTCCCATAAACTCAGCAAGAAGTAGTTACAGAAAATGAATCTCACCCTTCTGCAGTCTGCTTAAGATTAAGGAGGAGTATCTAATCTTTGAGGGGGCAGGAAATGAGGAAGGAGACAGGACTTGACTCCAGAGGCAGAGTTCAGACAGTGGACCAGATTGAGGACTAGCTAAAACAGGGCCAGGGCAAAAGCAGCTTTCAATCAGACATGCCCACCAGTGTGCCATGTCAATTAACCCTTGCCATGACAACACCCAGGAGTTACCGCCCCTTTCCATGTGACTCAGTGATGACTACTCCTCCCCTAGAAATTTCTGCATAGACTGCTCCTTAATATGCATGCAATTAACAGTGGGTATAAATATGACTACAAAATTGTCCTGAGATGCTACTCTTTGACTATGGACTAGCCCTGCTCTGCAGGAGCAGTCACAGAGCTTAACATCCCCAGAGCTGTAATGCTACCTCTTCAATAAGGCTATTTTTATGTACCTTTGGCTTACCCTTGAATTCTTTCCTGGGCAAAGCAAACAACACTTGCAGGCTAAGCTTCACTTTGGGGCTCACCTGCCCTGCATCTATAATGTATCATATATTTTAAAATTGCCAAAAGAAAATATTTTTTATATTCTTATTACAAAACAATGAAAAATTGGTGAGGTGATAGGTATCTTAATTAAGTTGATTGACTCTTTCTACAATGCATCCATAAATTAGAACATCACATCGTACCTCATATATATACACAATTATTATTTATCAATTAACATGGTAGCTCATGCCTGTAATCCCAGCGCTTTGGAAGACCGAGGCAGGTGGATCACTCGAGACCAGGAGTTTGAGACCAACCTGGCCAACATAGCGAAACCCCATCTATACTAAAAATACAAAAAATTAGCCGAGTGTAGTGGCATATGCCTATAATCCCAGCTACTCAAGAGACTGAAACACGAGAATCGCTTGAACCCAGGAGGTGGAGGTTACAGTGAAACGAGATGGCGCCACTGCATTCCAGCCTGGGTGATGGAGTAAGACTGTGTCTCAAACAGAAAAAAAAAAAAGATGAATGAATGGCAAATTAAAACTTTTAAAATTTTATTAATTTAAATCTCAAGAGTAAATTGCTTAATGGGGAAATGCGGTTCAGATAAAAATCAACCTGAAATGTTGCAGCATTATTTTCTCCTGGGTTTACTGCTCTTTAAGACATCTATTTACTCAACTCCTGATAGATTTTCTGCTGTGGGAGCATGTTTAACTTTAAGGGCGTATTAACAAATCTTGTTTTTAAGACCAGTGATTCTGATGCAGATATATCTATGCCTACCACTACTTAGAACAGAGCAGAGGTTGACTTTGCTGTAGATATACATCTTAGCCAGAAAGAACCATCCGACAGGCATTTTACCATTTAAATTGACTTGAAGATTAATATCTAAACTTTCTACCACATATATTCAATAAGAAGACCATTAGGGGGATGCAAGAAAATATCATAAGGACTTTAATGGGATGCTTCAATCAGTTTAGAAATGTTACTACATTTTACCTGAAGCCATTATGATTCGGAGACATGTTTTCTGAGATTCATGAAACTTTTAATTATCAAGATTAAAATGGAAATATAAATGTTAAATATATAAAATATAAGACTGTAAGAGAAAATGCCTTCTGAGCTGTGTATGAATTAGAGTTAACAAACGTTCTTTTTTCTTCCTTACTTATAGAGGTATTCTCATATAAAGGCAGTCTCATTTATCAAATGTGCTGTAAAAACTTACTTGAATAAAATAATATAGTTTTATGTATATAATTTTGGAAATATGTTCTTAGGGATTTCACAGATAATGATGTTTGTTAATATTATTTACACAATGCTGAACATCAGGGAAAGAAATGGTAAATGCTTTGAAAATTTCCCTTTAGTCTTTTAAAGGCCATTTGGTAAACAAGAATTGTCTCTGACAATTAGAACAAATTTCTGGAAAAAATTTTGCTTCATGTCAGGATAGATAGAAAAGTGACCTGATAGATAAGAAGTAGAAATATTATTTATGGTGTTTTTTATTTTTAAAAGCAGCAATAATGGGCAAGATAAGAGAGTGTTTGGAAAGTTCTTTAAACAAGATTATCTGTAACAGGGTCTGTGGTTGATATGACTTCTTCATCCTAGTTGGTATGCATTGGCTATATATTATGCTAAGTTTTCTAGGCACCCATTATTTTTAAAGTTTTTTTTTGAGGCTGCACTACAATAATTTCTATGAAATATTTTTAGTTGTTATTCAAGCATCTTACAGTTGACCATTCTGTTCTCACTTTTCATCTCAGACAGTTATCTCATATTTTGCCTCAAATGAGTAGTGAGAAACCCTTTGTGTTCTGCCTCTTGATGTTCAAAGGTGATTAAAGTGATGTTGAAGAGACTGTTTAGTAGCAAATTTTTGTTTGCACCATGATTGAGCATGAAAGATTAGAGGAAGTTAATAGAGAACCAATAGAGAAGTAGATATGATTAATCAGAAACACTACTTCAAAGTTTTTTTTAATGTGGATCTTTGTATAATACTGACATTATACAATGATTATTTAATTATCCAATCATTCATTCAGTAAACATTTAGTATGTGCTAAGCACTTCAGTCTCCCAAGAATTTTTTGCCAATCAGGCTTACCTATCAATTGAAACTGAATTCTTATGGATGAGTTTAATTCTGATCATAGCCACAGAAATAAGATTTGGTTGAAATGTAATGCTACGTATATTTCCTTCAAAGGCCATGCAAAGGGCATATCCATTCCAGACATCACAAATTTCTCTTGAAAATATGGAGAAGAATAGAATATCAACGGATAAATGGACCTTTTCCACTATTGAGTCACATATCTAACCTTCTGAAACAAAGTGGATATACCTCAGGAAATTCAAACTTAAATCCAAAATTGAATTCATGATATACTATTTCATCATCCACACGTTTCCTATATTAGTAAATGATACCATACTTCACCTACTCTTCCAACCAGAAGGTTAGAAGTCTTCTAAGATTCCTCTCCATACTCACACGTGTGAATAACTTCATCATAGGCTTGAAAAATATTTTTATACATAAACATTACATTAATCCATGAAATTGAAAAACAAAAAAACAAATTTGAGCTAAGAGCATTGTTTTAAAAACCAGATAATATATTGAGCATTACAAATAGTACATAAGCATGGTTAGTTAAAAGAAAGAAAAACAGGAGATTAGGACTAGGTTCTAATAATGAAAATAGCCATGTCTATTGTCCATAGAGTCCTGTTGATTCTATTTTGTAAAGATATCTCGAGTATGACCCCACTTGTTTATTTCTTCCTCCATTTCTGCCTTCATTGTAGCCTCAAATATATCATTTTTCCTTTTAGATGTCCTTTCTCTTTTTTGCTACATTTCACCATACCATGCCCATTTACTAGGACTCAGCTCACTCTTCATCTTTCTCTGGAAGCCTTTCCTGACCTCCTTCCACCAAGGGTTAGAGATAATTTGTACTCTCAACATCTTATGTAAGTCACCGTCCCTTTACATTCTAGTTGCAATAATCTGTAATCATTTACTCACTTGTCTCCCCAGATAAAGTAAGAAATTCACTAGGCAAGGGACTGCAGCTATCATCTTTGTATTCTCAGCACTTGCGCATTGTCACACATGATAAACCATAATTGTCTTTAATAAAGAAGTGACAACACCACATAAAATGGGGAATTTATTTATTGAGAAATTTACACTCCAAATACACTTCTGCTAACAATTCATCAAAATACTGCTAAAATATTGGGAAAGGAGTTGCAAAAAAGAGAATTACTCTGCAGCCCTTTACTGAAACATGCCATTAAAGGAAATACTACTTTTTCTCTCCACATAGGAGATTTTTCAAAATTATATCATGGTCATCTAGCTTTGGGATATGTGAAAACAAAACATGTATAAGTTTATATATGAGATTTATCATTAATGTTGGTTATAATTACTTCACCTAACAAACGGAGAAAATTATGCCATGTTTAGGTGTGACTATTGGATAGTTTTGGTCTGGAATAGAAAATGCATCGGAGATAATTTTCTATTGATTAGTACCCTCTGGCACAGCATGCTTTAATTGTTAAGATTTATTAAACTCTGTCATCCTAATCACCTCCCCATCATACCCTGATCCTTTAGGTGGGTCTTGGGGAAAAAATGAGACAATAAGAAATGGGCCCCTACCATGATATAAGACCTGGGAGATCCTGTTCTTGTTTGGAATGTCAGGATATTGGTTAGGCCATGGGAAGGGGGTGAAGGGTTTGTGAGAAGGAGAGCACAGTAAAATGTCTGAATCTTCATGGACATGGCTAAAGTAGTCAAGCATGGCCCTTAAAGGAACCATTATTTCTCTCAGGTTTGCTATTTGTCACATCCATATCAGCACCTGGGCTTGAGAATATTTTGTTCTGAAACCAAGGAAATGAGAATAGAAGAGATGGGTAGTTATTATGTCTTTACTTGCCCACTACACTCAAATAAATAGTCCTGTTTTTCTTTCTTAAGATGTTTTGGGTTATTGAGTGTCGAATTTGAGCAGCAAGTAAAAGAAAAGGGAAGACGTCATACAGGTGCCCACAAGAGGCTTCTGAAACACCTTCCTCTGGAATATAATTTAATTATTAAGTATCAAGCCTCTTTTAAGTATCTCACCAATGTGAAGTACTTCATGATAGACTTGAGAAAATTATTCATACATAAATTCTATTATATTAATCCACTAAATGGGAAAGTAGAAAAAAAATGAGCTAAGAGCATTGTTTTAAAAACTAGTTAATACATTGAGCATTAAAAATAGTATATAAGCATAGTTGGATGAGAGAATGAAAAAAGGAGATTGAGAATAGGTTCAAATAATGAAAAACTAATATATTTTAGAATAGCAAAGAAGATACAAACTAAGCAATATGTTCACATGGAGAAAACTTGTTTCTTTTTAAATTTCTGAACATTCTGTCAGAGGAACTTACAAATTAGCTTAGAAACAGAATCCTTTCTAATACAGTTGACTTCCTAACAGTCAAGTGTTTAAAAAGCTTCCAAGTTTTTCTTTTAATTTAGAAGAACCACAGCATCTGCTTCCTATGTGGGAAGTAATAAGGACTTCTCTAGTGAATGGCTTGTACCACTCTGAAAGATGCAGTTTAATTTTCATTACTACCACCTTCCTGAGTTAAAGTTTAGTTTGGGTTGAAATTGGGAAGGAAGTTTTTCAGTAATTTATTTTTAAAAGGAAAGAAAAGAGCATTATTTTTAAATTCCCATGAAGTACATAAGCAAGAAAATCAGTCTGAAGAAAGCTCAAAAAGTTCAAATTATGGCTTTTGGAGGAGTCTCAAATACAGCCAATTGAAGATTAACAAGACTAACTATCTGAATAGTGGTCAATAACACTGTTTACAGTATATGCATAAGTAATCTTTAGTAATTTTAATGAAGTTATCATCATTCTGTCTTTTTTCTCTTGGAAGAAAGGATGTGTATATTTCCTGAGGATCCACAGAGAATGAATTTCTCTGAGATTTTAAATCAGCTGAGAAAAATTGTGCCTGTCATAGACTGGTTCAGAAGCTATTAATGAGACTACACTTGATTGACTAAATTGGCTAAGAAATAGTTCTTCTAAGCTCCTGAAGATAAATTCAATCAGAAGAAGATTCCAGACTATAGCACTCAAGTCACATGAAATAAAAATTAATTTTAGTTTTGTAAGCTAAATGGCCAATAATAGTGTTCTATTCAGATTTTGAAAGATGTAGCAACATTTAATTCTAGAAAGTTGTCTCATGTACTTACTAGTATAATATATAACTAAAATATTAGATGTTTAGTTTGTGTCCAGAACCATTCTAAGCATTTTAAAAGAAATATCTTACCATTATGTCCATGAAGTCAGTTTCCCCTTTTAACGAATCAAGAAACAGGCTTCCAGGTCCATTTTACTACATAACTTACATATCTTATTGCACTTGATCATTCAAAGACATTAACTGGGCTCTTATTGTGTGCCAGGAACTGTTCCTAGCACAAGAAACACATGAAATGAACCTACAAAAATTTCTACTCTAAGGAATATGGAGTCTATTGTCCTGACAGCATCTACATCTATTATCTTAGCTTTACTTTAGGTTTCCAATTCAAAATAGCCCACAATTCCAAATTTTCCCCCTTTCCTCCTACCCCATTCATCTCTGTTTATATTGAGAATAGAATTGTAGTGGTATTTTTCAAGTTCTATGTTTTGTAGCAAAATAATATGGAGGATATGTTGACAAGAGGAACATACACTGCTTTAAAGGTTAAATTGAAGTAAAGGATAACTATCTGTGACACTGTAAATCTTTCTCTCACGTCCTTGAAATCAAGTTGGCCATGTGAGTAAGGTCATTGATAAGTTGAAAGAAGCCAGGTCATCTATCAACTTTGTAACCTGAACATCCAATTGATCTTTGTGAGTCCACTTCCCTGCCTGTAGCTTGGGCAAAATAATGAAACTTAATGTCAGTTTATGATTTTACATTATGAAATCAATTTATACATGTATGTGAATGAATCCTCTTAATTAATTCATTGATTGCTCCACCAATATTAGTTATTTTTAAATTTTCCAGGATCTGGCTTAGTAAGTACTCAATAAATGTCCTTGAACTAACATGGTTAAAACCATTAGAACTTTCTCAATTTATTGTAAGTTTTCTTGTAATAAACCAACCTCCCAGTACATATATATATGTATGTATATATATATATATATATATATATATACATATATATATTTGTGTGTGTGTGCGTGTGTGTATATGTATATGAATGAAAATATCTGGTGGTTATTCAATAAACCATTTTGTCAGTGATATAAATACTGATTCAACTGCCAACTCATAAATGAAAAATTCATATGGGGGTCTGCGTGCATATTTATGTAGTATTTCTTATCAGTCATCACAGATATTAACTGTTTAATGATCTTTGCATTGATACATTTCTTGAGTGTTTAGGTTATTCACCTATACATCCTCAAAGGCTAGCAAAGCCTAATGCATGATAAAAATTCGATTTTACATATAATATGTATATATATAATTCTACATATTATATTTTATATATATATATGTTTCTCTTGCAGGATCACTATGGTAACTTTTAAATAGATATTATATTTATTCTACTGATGACAGATATAAACTAAATAGAGTAATCAATTAGAAGTTTCTTAAGTGATATGAGCCAAAGAGACTCTGGTGACTGATGAGTACCAGTGCATACTGTTTTTCTTTGAGTAAGTCATTCACCCATTATGTAAAATTTTTAGCCAACTGGTAAAATATAAAGGCAGTTTACCATTGATATACATGTTCTTCTAGCTAAATATGGGTTTATTTATGTCTTTTAAGCTCAAATAAACACACAGGTAAGCCATTGATCCTTTGCATATTCAGTGTCAGAATAAAGGGACAGTTGTCTTCTTTAGTCATTTTTAGGATGACCAAAGTCCAGAAATCACCTATCAAGTCAGTGGGTGGATGATGCCAACCAGTGCTCAGGAATGGCGAAGACCTCACTGTTAGTTAGCAAGCATTGATACAGTAACTTGGTGCATAGTCATTCAACAGATAGGGATAATGGAATAAGTGAATAAAACACTGAAAAGTCAACAAAAATAGGACCAAACACATCCATTTTGAATTAGCCAAGTTAGTGGCAAGAGAGAAACTTGATGTTTTTCTTTCTGGAGATAAGGGCAGTACTGAATGTCTATAAATTTTTGAACAAGGCATCTCAAATTTTAATGTGCATATAAATGACTGAGGACTCTTGTTAAAATGCAAGTTCTTATTCATCAGTTCTTGATGGGCCCTAAGATTCTATACTTCTAACAAGCAGCTAGGTGATGCTGATGTTGTTCTTTGGACCACACTTTAAATAGTAACTGTATAGATTATAACCTTTTATATTTTTCACTTACTTTATTGATATATTTAATATGTTTATAGTTTTTTTAGGCATTTTCATTATGTCACATTTAGATATGCATTACATTGCTAAATTTTTACAATAAATTTGATAGATTGGCTTGGAATATACTGTCAGTAATTCCATTTTAAAGAAGCTGAGACTTAGAAGTTAAATCATGATGTCAAATCACTTAGAAGTTAAATGATGATGTAAACCACTCCATATCAATTGTCCCAGAGCTCCTTCCTCTACATCTTTCTGTCTTCATTGGTCTTTTACACACAGAAAACTGCCTGTGCATGTGGTATATATCATAAAGTCAAGAAACATGTCAAAAACAGATTTTTAAAAAATTATTAACCAGTGATTTCCTTTCCATAAAGATAATGTTGTTGGACCTACTGTGGCTATAGTGGCTTTTGAAATATTTTTTTCTGCCTTAGATATTAAAGACATAACTCACAAAACAAATAATATAGGAGCTAAGACACAAGGTTAGAATAAATCTATGCAACAAACGACATGAATACCACAGGATACATTAGAAGAAAACGTGCAAACAGACCAAGGATAAAGACATGTTTACCGCTAGAAAGTCATGGGCAGGTGGGATAGTTTGTTGATGAGATTCGAGGTTAGATGAATAAATAGGATGTTTTTAGTGAGGGACTGAGTGAAAGGGGAAGATTCAAAAGACATTGAGAAGAGAAAAATTCACAGAACTGGTAATGGTTTTTAAATGTCTGTGTGGGCTTCTGGTGATGGTTGTGGTGGATTAGACAAGTAGAAACTATGGAAATAAATATGTTGAGGGCAGTATAATATAATGACAATGAATGACAGTAACCTAGCACTGTTCCTTACAGATGTCCATGTTGTAAAGATAAGTAGCATAGGCTTGTGGTAGATCTTTAAAGAGAAAATGTAAACAAGATAATAAGTTAATGATTTTGTATATTTATTCAGGGAAGAGATAATAAGAATCAGAAAAAAACAGGTTTTACCCAGAAGAATTAAAAAAATGGAGAGAATAAATTTGGGAGACACATAACTTCGTGCCTACTTGGATGCTGGGTTCTGAAACAGAAAGAAGAGTTGTAAATGACTCAGAAGTTTAAGCCCATGTAACTGAATGGCAAGTCATGACTTCCATGAGATAAGGAGCAAAAGAAAAAAGGACAATGGAAGAGATGTTGAGTTCAATTTTAAGGAAAATGTTTTGCAGACAGAATAACCATATAAAGAAGAAGTTGATTAGCAGTTAGAAATGCAGTTACAGAACTGTGAAAATTTTGTATATGAATATTAATTTAATTTTATTTTATTTTATTTCTTTTTTTTTTTTTTTTTTTTGATACGGAGTCTTGCTCTGTTGCCAGACTGGAGTGCAGTGGCGCCATCTCAGCTCACTGCAACCTCTGCCTCCTTTGTTCAAGGGATTCCCCTGCCTCCCAAATAGCTGGGACTACAGGCATGCTCCATCACGCCCGGCTAATTTTTTTGTATTTTAGTAGAGACTCAGTTTCACCATGTTGGCCAGGATGGTCTGGATCTCCTGACCTCATGATCCGCCAGCCTCGGCCTCCCAAAGTGCTGGGATTAAAGGCGTGAGCCACCGTGCCCAGCTTAATTTTCTTAATATAAAAGTAAGATAAATGATTGCATATTACTTATGCAAGTTTTTTTATAAACATGTTTTTTCTCTTGTGTTAAGTTATTTAGTTTATTTGAAGATTGTCTGACAAAAAACTGTGTTTTTGGTGCACAGCATTAAACACAGGTTTCTGATAATTTTAAATCAATGGACCAAATAAAATTGTACATAAAGAAACTGATGGATCCATGAAACTGCTAATAGAGATCAAGCTGAAAATAAGCTGATTATATAACATTAAATAACTGGTAAAGATAATGTTTTTATGATTGTTATTTAAAATATTATTGGTCCTTTACTTAAATGCTTTGTTTTCCAGATTTCAAAAAAAGTCTTTCTTAAGCAATTTGGTAAAATATAGTTATGTAAACAAAGATAAAAACATTTTTCTTCTTATTTAATTTCTCCAAAAATTTAAAAACTATTTGCAAATATTTTTATGGCAATATGGTTATTTACAAAAGTCCAATAAAATCTGCTCTCTCTTTACAGCAAAATACAATTGAAAACATTGCTTATACTACCAAGGTGCCAAGGCTTCAATTAAAATGTCACATTTTACAATATGTACAAAATTTCTGACTTCAAGAGTTCCCATTCTTACAATAAGTAAATAAAAACTGTCATTTCCTGGAAGGCCCAGGAACCTTAAGACAGTAAGCAAACTCTAAAGTCTGCCTTGGTTTGGCTTCCTAGCTTCAAGAGTTTTTTAAATCCAGGGTTTCTATATGATCAATTAAAAACATGTTTACAAAGAAAAGCTATAATACACCTGTTGTTAGATTGTAACTCTATATATCATTTTTGAGTTATTGTTATCTATCTATAGGCTAGACTAGGTCTTAAATTGTTCTAGGTTCCTCCAATTCAACTTTGTTCCATAAAAGTGGTAAAATGAGAACTGCTCTGTCCTTAAAGCCCTATAAGGTAACGCTAGGCAAGTTCTAAAGAACAATTCTCATGTCTGGTATATGAAACACAGAAAGTTCACAAAACCGCCTGATGCCATGACCAAAGACATTCAAACTACAAACTAGGACAAAAAGTTGCTGTTTTCCACATGAAACAACTTTCCTTGAGATGTTGGAACAAGATTCCGTATTATTATGAGACTCTTACACCCCTCGAGGCTGCCTTTTTCATTTGACTGGATAATGGCATAATTAAAATTTCAGTCGGTAGCTTCTGTTGGTAACTTGACATATCTTGACCTAAGAAATCCCTTTTATCTGTATTGTGAGCAGCTCTGACAATATCCCTATCACAAGTTTTTGTTCAAATTGTACTGGTAATCCTTTTGGTAAAGCTGGTATTCTCTGCTTCAATTCAACCCAGTCATAAACTACTACTCAGTGGGTATAACAAGTCTCAGCAGAATATGTCTGGACTTTTAGATATGTTTTGTTGGTTACCTTCAGAATTAGGTTTAAGCTTTCAAACTATTTATTCAAACTGGATTTATTATATGTTTACTGACTGTTTTTTGTATAATTTTTAAGCTTTGTTTCTATTGCCTGCCTAATCTTTGTAAAGCCAACTCTTCCAACAGGATAATATTAGTTCAATACCTCAAGATGATTGCTGATGTCTGCCTAGGGACAGATAAAATGGAATTTGATGCTGGGATCCAGCCAAATCTGCCCTGAGAACATTTTTCTTTCTGGCCTATTTGTTACTTAAATGTGGCCTAAGTCTCTGATGACCCCAAACATTTCCCCAGACATGGGACAGAGACAACTAGGACAGGTTCATCTTGGCATGAAGGGATAATTAAGCCTAACTGTAAAATGATTGATTAGTGACGCTTTCAGATAAGGATGTTGATCAAAAGGGGGGAAATGTGAAAGCTGATAATCTAAATTGGGTCTTTCTTGTCATACTCAACTAAAACAAAGTCTAGAAAAGCCAGGGGGAGGGCCGGGCGCGGTGGCTCACGCCTGTAATCCCAGCACTTTGGGAGGCCGAGGCGGGCGGATCACAAGGTCAGGAGATCGAGACCATCCTGGCTAACACGGTGAAACCCCGTCTCTACTAAAAATACTAAAAATTAGCCAGGCGTGGTGGCGGGCGCCTGTAGTCCCAGCTACTCGGGAGGCTGAGGCAGGAGAATGGCGTGAACCCAGGAGGCGGAGCTTGCAGTGAGCCGAGATCGCGCCACTGCACTCCAGCCTGGGCGACAGAGCGAGACTCCGTCTCAAAAAAAAAAAAAAAAAAAAAAAAAAAAGAAAAGCCAGGGGGAGAAAACACTCAGGGCACAAAACAGGGCTCCAAGAATGTAATTCTCTGCACATACTTGACTGCTGGAATTGCTTGTTGTAACCTGAAACCAGTTTTATCTATAGCTTCTGAGATAACTTGCTGCAACTCTAGGACTAATTTTGTCCACCTTTGTCACTCACCAATGGGAGCTGGCTAAACTTTCTCGAAAAACAATACATAAAATTTATCCTTTCTTAATAAATCCTCTAATCTTGTCTTTGTTCTTTAGACATAATCAAAGACCACCCAGTCTGCAGGTATGCCATGAATTGCTATTCTTTCTTCCCAAATAAAACATGAAATTTAGAAATTTGTCTTTATATCTTTATTTTTACTTCAAATGCATGTCATGTTTGCCACCATTTTTATAAAGGGGTAAAGAAAGAAAAGAAATTTAGTGTCCAACAATATGCTATGCTAAAAATAAATAATTGTTATACTGTTGCTCCAGTATTTAAAAGCATAGTCATTTTTTGTTGTTTTAATTTTAACCGTTGGGGGTTAAATGATTTAGCTTTGCTAAAGAGAGGATTTTTTCTTTTTCTGAGAAATAAGAGGTGGAAAACATTGTCTAATATTGCTGAGGGGTCATAATAAGCAAGAAAACCATCCTCCGGATTTGGCAACAAATGTTATTGGTCACCTTTATAGGAGAGGATTTAGAAGAAAAGATTACCAAGCAGTACTTCTTCATAAATACTCAGCTTTAATTTAATTTATCTTTTCATTATTCCCACAAAACTCTGGGGAAATTTTTTCTTCCTCTTAATTAAAAAAATTTCCTCCATCTAGAGTATGTATTCCAACACTTCTTATATCTGGGACAGTTCTTTCTTAATTAATATCTCTCTGTGCTGGTTCCTTGCTCCTCCTCTTCATGGAATACTTCACCCTATCATAAACATGAAGACAGTAAAAATATTTCTTTGATTCTACATACAAGAATATCACTTTTGGCCTCCCTTTGACAACAAACTCCTCACAAAAGTAGTTTGTGCATTTTCTTCACTTATGATTGATGCATTTTTTAAATTCCTATAAACTAATTTCTGTTTCCACCACTCTACTGAAAATGCTCTCCAAACATTCACAGGATGACAGGGTTTTTGGTAATATGTATTGGCTTTGTCTCACTCATCTTACCCCCATGACCTTTCTGAGACATTGATACTGACTCCTGACATTCCCACTTTTTCCTGAAAGTGTTTCCACTTTGGGAGGCTGGCACACTGTAGTCCCTGATCTTTCTGGTAACACTTTTTTTCTCTTCACTAGTTATTTTGCTTTTCCAAGAAGTTGTTCTCAGTTCTTTTCTTTTTTCTTATGCTCATTTTTAAAAAATAATTTCAACTTTTATTTTAGATTTAAAGGGTACATGTGCAGGGTTGTTACCTGGGTATATCGTGTGATACTGTGGTTTGGGGTACAAATGATCCCATCAGCAAGGTAGTAAGCATATCACCCAATAGTTAGTTTCTCAACCCTTTGTCCCCTCTCTTTCTCCCATCTCTAGTAGTCCTAAGTGTCTATTTTTGCCATCTTTATGTCCATGAGTATCTAATGTTTAGCTCCCAGTTATAACTGAGAACTTGCAGTATTTGCTTTTCTGTTCCTGCACTGATTCACTTAGGATAACGACTTCCAGCTGCATCAATTTTGCTTCAAAGGACATGATTTTATTCTTTTTATGGCTGCATAGTATTCCATCATGTAGTTGTACCATCTTTTCTTTATCCAATCCACCATGGATGGGCACCTAGCTTGATTCCATGTCTTTGTTATTGTGAGTAGTGCTGTGATGAACATATGAGTGCACGTGTGTGTTTTTTTTTTTTTGGTAGAAAGCTTTTGCATAAATACCCAGTAATTGGATTGCTGGATTGAATGGTAGTTCTGTTTCAAGTTCTTTGAGAAATTTCTAAACTAGTTTCCACAGTGTCTGAGCTAATTTACATTCCCATCAACAATATATAAGTATTCCTTTTTATCAAGTTTGAAGAACTCTCTTTCCTTTGTCTTCTACTCTGGACCTCTCATCTCATAAATACAAAACCCAGCCTGAGGATTCAAAGTGAATGTTCCCAAATTACAAGTGTCTATAGAAAATCTCTACGTAGAGTCTCCACAAGCACTCACCCCACTTGAATTCCCTTTGCAACTTCTAGTTAATCACCTTCATCTTCCCATGCTTCAGACCTTGTAGTTATACAGAACTAATGTCATCAACACCTATTATTTTCATATGAAACAGTTTGATGATTACAAAAGCCTTTATAACACAGTACAGAGAGAATGATAGTCTGTTTAAAGCATAAGTACTCACAGGCCTGAAGGAATATGTAACAAAATGTTATTAGTAGTTTTCAATAGGTTTCAAAGCTGAGTGATTTTTTAAAACTTAAAAAATCATTTACTGAACATTAGTCATGGCTCTAAATAATTTTGAAAGTAATCAATGTTAATTTAATGTAAATATTCCAAGGTCATTACTTTCTCTTTATGCCACCTTTATGTTGCTCCTACTTTTATTTTATAATACCTAGATTGTTATAAAAGATTTTGGTTCAAACTCCTGATTCTAATATATTTCTATAGAATTTCACTCTACATGCCATTATGACTAACAATTCCACCTTCTTCTCGATTATGGCCTCAAGAATCCAAATTTCACTTTAGTCTTCTAAGCCCCCATTCCTGGATTTAAACAGCCATCTTCTTATGGCTGTATCCTACTACTGCAACTTTGCCATCTTCTGCTAGCCATGTGACTCCTGGAATGTCCTTAGTCCTCTCCTCACCTCTCCCACCACTGTTGTGCTCATTCCTGTCTCTAGGCTAGCTCCTAAATATAGCTACCATACTGAAACTGGACCAAGTAGAAAGCATCATTTCTGTTTCATGTAACAAATATGCTAGGTGAGTATGATGAGCTTCACTCAATAGATAAGAAAATTAATGTTCAGAAACATTAAGTAATTTAAGTAAAGTTACACCCCTGAACAAGGGGCAAAGGGAGTAAAATTCATGTATCGCTAGTGTAAAGCCAACAATGGTTCCATCATACTTTATAGTAATTTCCTTGTCTCAGCTGCTCTTACACAGTTGACTCTTGAACAACACAGGTTTGAAATGGTCAGGTTCACCTATACATAGTTTTTTTTCAATAAATACATTGAAAATTTTGGGGAGGTTTGCAACAATTTGAAAAAACACACATGAACTGTGTTGTGTAAAAATATAAAAAAAAAACAGGTATATCATAACTGCATAAAATATATGTAGGTACTAGTCTGTTTTATCATTTGTTACCATAAAATATACAAATATATAAATCGATTATAAAAAGATAAAATTTGTCTAAACTTCCACTATAAACACTTCCAGATCATACAAGGTGCCATGCACAGTCAAGAGAAAGGTAAACAAATGTAAAGACGCAATATTAAAGGATAACTGCATAAAATTAACTATAGTACATACTGTACTACTGTAGTGATTTTGTAGCCTCTCTTGCTACTATTGTGATGAACTGAAGTTTTGTGTGTAGCTGTTTAAAATGCTGTGTGACATTAATCTCTGCATGAGCAGTTCGTCTGTCCAGTAAATTGCATATTTCAGTAAAAGGTGATTTTTTTGTAGTTCTTATTTATCATTTTTAGTGCAATACCATAAACCTTGATTAAAATGATGGGACCAATATGAAGTGCCACTAGTGATGCTGAGAATGCTCCAAAGAAGCATAAAAAAGTCATAACATTACTGGAAAAATTTGAATTCCTTGATAGGTACTATAGATTGAGGTCTGCAGCTGTGGTTGTCCACCATTTCAAGATATATAAATCCAGCATAAGGATAATTATTCAAAAAGAAAAGGAAATTTGTGAAATCTTCATTGCAGCTACACCAGCAGGAGTGAAAACCTTGTACTTATTGCAAAACACTTTTTTATCTCATTTTGATAATGTAGCTTTTATGTGGGTGCAGGATTGCTATAACAAAGTTGTTCCTATAGACTCTATCATAATTGAAGAAAAAATTAAGTCATTATATGACAACTTAAAGAAAAAGAAAGGTGAAGGATGTAAAGCTGGAGAATTTAATACCAGAAACGGATGGTTGGATAATTTTAGAAAGAGATTTGGCTTTTTTTAAAATGTCACAACAATAGGAGAAGAAGGTTCAGCCAACCAAGAGAAGGCAGCAGAAAAGTTCTCAGACACCATTAAGAAAATCATTGAGAAGAAAGGATTTCTGCCTGAACAGGTTTTTAATGCAAAGGAAAGTGACCCATTTTGGAAAAAAATAATACTACAAAGGACATTCATTAGTAAGAAAGAGAATTGAGCCCCAGAATTTAAAGCAGGAAGGGACAAGTTAACTCTACTGTTCTGTGCAAATGCAATTGGGTTTATGACCAGGACTGACTTTATCTAGAAATATGCTAACCCCCAAGGACTGAAGGGAAAGCATAAACACGAGCTTCAAATCTTTTGATTGTACAAGAAGACCTGGACAATGAGAACCTGTATTAGTCTGCTTCATACTGCTAAAATAAATACCCAAGACTGGGTAATTGTATAAAGAAAAGAGGCTTAATTGACTCAGTTCGCATGGCTGGGGAGACCTCAGGAAACTTACAATCATGGCAGAAAGGGAAGCAGAAACACTTTACGTGGCAGCAGACAAGAGAGAGCAAGTGTGAAAAAAGAACTGCCAGACACTTATAAAACCATCAGATCCCATGAGAACTTACTATCATGAGAATAGCATGGGGGAAATCGCCCTCATGATCCAATCACCTCCATCCCAGTCCGTCCCTCAACACATGAGGATTATGGGGATTACAATTTGAGATGAGATTTGGCTGGGGATACAGAGCCAAGACATATCAGAAACATTTTTGTGGAGTGGCTCCATCAATGCTTTGTCCCTGCAGTCAGGAAGTACCTCGCCAGTAAACGGCTGACTTTTAACATTCTCTTAATAATTGAATAATGCCATTGGCCACCCACAACTCTCTTGAGTTCTACACCTAAGGTGTTGAAGTGGTCTACTTGCCCCCAAACAAAATGTCTCTAATTTAGTCTCTAGATCAGTAGGCCATAAGAACTTTTAAGGGTCGTTAAACATGGTTCTTTATGGAAAGGATTGTCTGCTATAGAAGAGACTTTTGACAGAGAGAACATCATGAAAGTCTGGAAGAACTGTATTATTGAAGATGTCATCTTTGTTAGAGGAAAAAGCCATGAAAGCCATCAAGCTTGAATCAGAATGTTTCTGTTGGAGGAAACTATATTTAGATGTTGTGCATGACTTCACAGGATGTATGACAGAGTCAATCAAAAAAATCATGAAATAGACAGTAGATATGGCAAAAAATGTGGGAGGTGAAGGATTTCAACATTCAGGTCTTGGAGAAATTACAGCACTAATACACACCATGCCAGAGGAATTAATAGAAGATAATTTAATGAAGATGAGTACTTCTGAATGAGTACCAGACAAAGAGGTAGCAGATTTGGAAGAAGTAGTACCAGAAACACATTGGCATTAGAGAATCTGACAGAGGGGTTCCAGTTACTCAAGACTGCTTTAACTTATTTTACAACATGGACCCTTACATGAAGCATCGCTTCAGTAAAGTAAATGCTGGAAGAAGGATTGACACTATCTAGAAACATTTTTGGAGAAATGAAAAACCAAAAAAGTTAGACAGAAATTACCATGCATTCTGTAAAGTTATGCTTCTGACCCATTTGCATTTATTCCGCCTCTTCGACTTCTGCCACTCCTGAGAGAGCAAGAGCAACCCGTCCTTTTCCTCCTCCTCCTCAGCCTACTCAACATGAAGACATAGATGAAGACCTTTATGATGATACACTTCCACTTGATGAATAGTAAATATATTTTATCTTATGATATTTTAAATAATATTTTCTCTTCTCTAGTTCACTTTGTTGTAGGAATACAGCATATAATACATAAAACATACCAAATAGTTGTGCATCCAGTTTATATTACCAGGAAGGCTTATAGTTAACAGGAGGCTATTAGTAGTTAAGTTTTGGATAAGTCAAAAGTTACATCTGGATTTTCAACTGTATGGGGGCTAATGCACCTAACTACCACATTGTTCAAGAGTCAACTGTATATTCCTGAATTTCTAGCTTAAATATATTATCTCCATTAACTTTTCACTTACTGCTACTTAGGAGTGGCTATAGGAATGGCTCCTCTCTCTAACTTCCTAGGGAACCCTTCACTAATATCATTTCCTTGTAGCCATCTTTCAATAGCTCATGTCTATGTCCCTGATTACACTCTTTGAGAATGGAAATAATATCTTACCACTTGTTTGTAAATTTTATATCACTAAGCACAACTCTGGACATATGGTAGTGACATTAGCATAATATATGTTTTCAATAAGTTGTTGATTGATCATATTTTATAATAAAAAATGCCTTAATGCTGATTTATCTTTCATAATAGGAAATTAAAAGCAAATATCATATAAAAATAGACATATTCTTTCCTCCACTTGGTCTATTCTGCTATTAATACTTGTGATTGCATTTTTAGATTCTTGTATTGTGTTTTTCAGCTCTATCAGGTCACTTATGTTATTCTCTATACTAGCTATTTTGTCTGTCAGCTCCTACAATGTTTTACCATAATTTTTAGCTTCCTTGCATTGCATTAGAATGTGCTCCTTTAGCTTAGTGAAGATCAATTTTATCCACATTCTGAAGTCTACTTCTGTCATTTCAGCCATCTCAGACTCTGCTCAGTTCTGATCACTTGCTGGAGAGGTGATAATAGTCATTTTAAGGGAAGATGGTACTCTGACTTTTTGAGTTTTCAGCGTTCTTGCACTGATTCTTTCTCATCTTTGTGGGCTTATTTACCTTCAATCTTTGAGGTTGCTGCCCTTTGAATGGAGATTTTTGTTTGTTTGCTTGTTTTTGTTTTTCTTTTAAAAGTCTGGCCTCCTTTCCATAGGGCTTCTGTAGTTTGCTGGGTGTCCACTCCAATCCCTAGTCACCTCAAATTTTCCGGTACCTGGAGGTATCACCAGTGAAGACCACAAAACGGCAAAGATGGCAGCCCTTCCTCTGGGAGCTGTGCCCCAGAGTACAAGGACAGAGACACAGACCAATAGAACAGATTAGAGAACCCAGAAATAAGACTCCACACCTACAACTATCTGATCTTTGACAAAACTGACAGGATTCCCTATTCAATAAATGGTGCTGGGATAACTGGCTAGCCATACGCAGAAAATTGAAACTGGACCCCTTCTTTAGACCATATACAAAAATTATCTCAAGATGGATTAAATACTTAAATGTAAAACTTAAAACTAGAAAAAGCCTGGAAGACAACAGAGGCAATACCATTCAGGACATAGGCACTGGCAAAGATTTCATGATGAGGATGCCAAAAGCAATTGCAACAAAAGCAAAAATTGACAAATGGGATCTAAATAAACCAACGAGCTTCTGCACAGCAAAAGAAACTATCAACAGAGTAAACAGACAACCTACAGAATGGAAGAAAATTTTTGCAAACTATGTGTCTGACGCAAGTCTCACATCCAGCATCTATAAGGAACTTAAACAAATTTACAAGAAACAAATAAACAACCTTATTAAAAAGTGGGCAAAGGACATGAACAGACACTTTTCAATAGAAGACATACATGCAGCCAATAAGCATATGAAAAAAAGGCTTAATATCACTGATTATTAGAGAAATGCAAATCAAAACCCCAATGAGACCATCTCATACCAGCCAGAATAGCTATTATTAAAGTCTAAAAGTAACAGATGCCAATGAGGTTGTGGAGAAAAAGGAACACATATACAACGTTGGTGGGACTGTAAATTAGTTTGACCATTGTGGAAAACAGTGTGGCGATTCATCAAAGACCAGTGTGGCATACCATTTAACACAACAATCTCATCACTAGGTATATACCCAGAGGAATATAAATCCTTCTGTTACAAAGACACATGCACACATATGTTCATTGCAGCACTATCCACAATAGCAAAGACATAGAATCAAGCCAAATGCCCATCAATGATAGACTGGATAAATAAAATGTGGTACATATATACCATGGAATACTATGCAGTCATGAAAAAGAACAAGATCATGTCCTTTGCAGTGACACAGATGGAACAAGGGCCATTATCCTTAGGAAAGTAATGCAGGGACAGAAAACCAAATACCACATGTTCTCACTTGTAAGTGGGAGCTAAATCATGGGAACATATGAACACATAAAGAAGAATAACACACACTGAGGCCAGTTGGAGGGTGGAGGGTGGGAGGAGGGAGATGATCAGAAAAAATAACTAATGGATATTAGGCTTAATATCTGGGTGATGAAATAATTGGTACAACAAACCCCATGACACATCTTTGCCCATGTAACAAACCTGCACATCCTGCACATGTACACCTGAACTTAAAATAAAATTTAAGTAACAATAATAAAATAGACATAAATACTTAATGTATACTAATAATAGGAAATTGTTAGTGCATGTTACTTTTTCTATTATATATCATCAGTAAAATAAAGCATAAAATACAACGCTATGCAAACAGGAAAGGACAACATAATGCACCTTTTATCTGATTAGTGAGTTTTCACTACTCCAGTAAAAATGCTAACAATAATAAAGCAATTTTTTGTACGCAGTTTTTCCTTTTCTGAAGATACATCTGAAGTTCATTTGTAACTTTTGATGTAAACACTCAATACACCATTTTATCTCTACTATTTTTTTTTCTGCAGTTTAAAATTGTTCAGCTTTTCATTGATCTTCCAAAGAATGCATGTTTTAAAATTATATAAAATTACTTTAAATGGGAATGCTCATTCACTAAAAATAAGAAAATAATTTATTTTGATCTGATGGCAATGCTCTTAAGAGAAATGACTTTAATAATTTAATATTTAACATATACATAGAAGGGTGATTTATAATAACTGCTTAAATATAGATAAAATTTGTGCAAATGAATATATGCAAAAATTTTTAGACCCAACAGCATGAATGTCTGCTTTTTTGTAGTATCACTTTCACTCTACAGAGAGATATAGATATAGATATAACTTTCTTTTGGATAGATATAAACATATAAATCTCCTTATAAAGATACAAAATACTTGAATTAGGATAAGCCATAGAAAGACTATAATTGAAATTTTCCTTAGGATTTAGTGTCTTCCTTTTCTACATTTTCCCATATTCTATGATATTCATCCACTCAACCTTCATCAGTAGCCTTGAGTGCCCAGCTAATCTCTTGACTTCTTCCCTTGCAAAACCTGTTTTTAGAAAGTCTATTTTAAAAGTATTTCAGCTTTCAAATTAATGGCCAATAGGTCAATGGATTACTTCTCCATAAAATATTTGCACATTTAATTGTGGGAAAGAAAAGTGTTTAATCTGTTAGGTTGAACCATGTGGGACTCCTTTTTTGGAGATCAAAATGGTTGAAAGTAGGTAAATACAGGTTCATAAAACTCAATCCATGATAATAATAAATTTAGGCATTTGCCACACTCTGTATGGAGCCTCTGACATCTAAGGTGCCCTTTTAGCATTTCATAAACAGTGTTCAATTGTCCAGTAAATAAACAAAGAGCAGCGTATGTGCTAATGGTTCTAGTGCTTTGATAAACTTACCCAAAATCTGCTACCAGAAAGCAAGGAATTTTTGTTAACTTTAGCATACATTTAGTTTTATTGCTTATTACTTGTAAAATATATGGCACATAGCATCAGTATTTTTTTAATGTTTTAGATGTCTAAATATTTTATCCAGCCATGATTGTAAAACTGTAAAACTAGCTTTCTTCCAACCAAACAGAACATCTCCTTGTATGTAAATCTTACAAAATATCCTTACCTGCTTTGGACATCTTTTCATCTTTTTTAGTTTCAGGTTCTGGGGTAAAACGTACACATAAACACGTACAAACAAAAGGGGAAAAAATAACATTTGAAAAATAGTCAGTACAAAGTGGATTAATAGGTAGGCTTCACTGATTTTTCTTGTCTGTTTTCAATTTCAATTATAGTTATATACTGTTATCAAAATATTAATGGAATATGTATCTTTGGTAAATTATAAAGTAACTTAAGCAAAAATACTTTGATTTTAAAATCCAGTTTGCAAAAAAGTTTCATGCTAATCAAGTAATTTGGCTTCTTGTCTTTAATAAAAGCCAGGACTTATAATTTATGCATTCTGAAAATATTGCAAATTAAAAAATTAATAAAAATTGCTCAGAAGAAAAACGTCATAAATTTTCCTAATTTGACCAACTTAAGCAATTTTGTCTTTGACTACCATTTAATTCATGGGGCTCCACCTAGTGGTTAATATAATTATTGTTTTCCTAGTATTTCTATTAGTATCAATTTTATAAAATAAATCAATTTTACCTAAATTTAATATAATAATATAAACAATCGTGACATAAAGTATCTTGTTCTCTTATTGTCCTAGGACAATGTCTTTTGTCCAGAAATTCTGCATTCTAAAAACACCAGTATAGAATAAATTCATACCTTTTTTAAACTATTCAAGTAATATTCATAGCACAACCCTAATCAATAAGATAGTTGACTATATTTTCATGTTGCCAGTCTATCTTTTTATTTAATCAACTTTGCTTAGCCTTAATAATTATCTGTTCTTGGTATAGAGTCTTCTTTTGATTAATGGAAGAGTCCAGGTACATTATAGTTTTCCTCCCTTCAAACAGCAGAAAAAACTGACTTCATAGTTGGAATACCTACTGAGCATAAACTATGTATAAGGGATAGTGCTACCAGCTTTATTTGGGTTTTAGCCTAGCAGTGTCTCATTTTCTGTAGTTATAATTTTAAAAACTAATTTGTTTAACTGCAGAATTTTATATAATAAAGAACGTCATAGACTTTTACACACTACTTCCTATAATACTTGAGTGCACCTTCTGTAAAAAGTAGTATCAGTGCTATTAATGCACTCTAACACTCTTTGGCACATATTTCTCCCCCTTTTTGACACATTCACTTAGCTTGGTAGATACACCCTATTTTAATGTTTTCTATGTGCCACAGTATTATAGAAAATTTTGTTATTGTCTGTAATCACTCTTTAGATTTTAAGCGCCATTAGTGCAAGAACTGTGTTTTGTTTATTACTCAAATATCAGCACTGGGTGAAATATCTGACATGTGGTATATGATCAACAAATATTGTTGAAGGAATGAATGAGTGAACTAAATGGAATATATAGAATGACTAAAGGCTCCCTGTTGGGTATCTGAAGTCCTAGAAGGAATTGATTCATCTTATGACTCTAGAACTAGAGATCAAAATTCAATGTCACATAGCTGTTGCATTTATATTTTATTTTAGAAACTTAAAAAACATAAGTGATGTCTTTATGTGTCCAACGATAGCAAATATGACCTGCAACAATTCAATGATACCTTCAATTATTGGGTTTCCTGGTGCTATGTTTTGTCTCAGTCAGTTCAGGCTAAATTTAATTCCTATCTAATTACTTAGTCTACAATAACACAATTCTCTCTTTTGATGGTGAGTTCTGATGAGATTTTCGCTTCACTGGAAAGGAAACAACTTTTGTTTTTCTCTAATAGTTCTGTCTTTATTGAATCTATGCTAGGTCAACAGTACAGTTTAAACTTTCAAGCAAATTAGCACAATTCTAGTGATGAGAATTATTTTTTCTGGAGTACTTATGGCTCAAGTGCTGGTCAATTATTGACTTGCATTATTCCATTATTTTATGAAGTACATGCTATTTTGATCCCCACTTGGTAGATGAAGTGTCTGAAACTTACAGAAGTTAGTTTGCGGAACCTCATTCAGCTGCTAAGTGGCAGAACCAAGATTCCATTTTCCCAACCTATTTCCCTTCACCTGGGTCATATCCCAAGGTCTGGATAGAATGATCTTGGTCTCCTTCTTAGTTCTGTTTCCGAAGTATGGCTAATTTGAATATTTGGATTTCTTAGAAACGAATTCCCACAAATTTAAATCTTTTCTTCCTAGGACACAGTTCATTAGCATTTTGCTCATCAATAATAGGCATCTATTTGAAACAGCCTTGCTTCCCACTCTGCACACGGCTTTCACTCCTGTCAATCATATTGTAATCTTGAAATGAAATCTTCTCAGCCTTAATGTTTGTCAAACGATCTTTTGGAAAAAATAAAAATTGTGGAGAATATTTTTACCAACTATGGGTACAATACAACCAGAACCAACTCCGATCTTGTACACAGAATTTTGTAAGCACTCTTACGAAAAGGTACTATCTAACGTGTGGCTGTGGGCCCTCTTACTAGAATAGAACTACTGGCTTTAGTGTTATGTGAACAGTAATGCTAAAGATGACCTTAGGACAAGTCCTTTTGGTGTATGAAGAGTCGGTTTTTGGGTTCTATAATCTGACTTTAAAAGCAAGCTCATTTCCTAAGTTTTGTGACCTTGGGCATTACTTAAAACCTCAAGTCTTCATTCTGTCATTGCTAAAATGGAGAAAATAATGTAAAATTGATGTGAGAATTAGAAGTGATGTATATAAAGAGCTTAGCTATTTTTAAATTGTGCTCATAAACTTAAATTGCATGATCTTTCAAAGTAATTTTCTCTTTTTTTTTTAAACAGAATTGGGATTTTACCCTTGAATACTCAAGGCAGGAATTGATATGTGAGAAATTGGCAACGGATTTTCTAAGTTGAGCAGCTCTTTTATTAGGCTACTTGATTTTTAAGAACTCAGTGCACTCATTTTGTAGATGATATTTCTACTGACAGTAAAGTATTTTTTGAGCCATATGAGATTACAGTTTCTAACTGGGATTTATTTCAAGCCATATAAAAACAACTATATATATATTTACATATGTGTGTATATATATAAACTTTATATATGAAGCTTAATGAAAAGTTATAATGAGATGCTTCAGGAAACCAAGGACAGTTGTTAGTTAATACTGGCCATTGGGACTGGGAGGCCAGAGAGACAGCAGGCGCGCATTTATTTTTCATTTCGTCTTCACTGTTTAATTGTTTTCTACCACAATTATTCTTGTATAATAATACAATATCTAATTTCTATAAACATTTGCCACTGAAGCCCTTCGTTTTGGGCTACACGTACAAGCATTGGGGAAATATGGAACCAAAAAGTCCCCATGCTAAGTTGTTGAGGCAGGCAGCCTGCCATTTCCTATGCAGCACTGACTTTTCCAGGCTGTTGATTTTATTTGTGAAATGTAAATTGCTGATGGGCCTGGGGAAGGGAGCTTCATTAGTGATTTTTCAATGTCATCAATAGCGTTTTCAAGTAGAATAAGCAGACCAAAACTTCAGCATGCAAGTGCTTAAGTCAGAAGGGCAGCAGTGGAGACAAACTCTGTTTAGGAGTCTCTGCTTTGTCTTCATAAAAAGAAAAGAAATAAATTTATTCAATATATAAATTCGAAGAATCTGCATTATTTTCAGAATGCCTCTATTTTAAGTACCGTGCAAGGCAAAAGCTAAATATCATTGATTTTTTTCTTAATTTATTTTGCTATTATCACGGTTGTTTCTTTAGCACATAGATATCTCACATGTGGAATAAAATAAAATAATAATTATTATTATTTTGCACCAATGACACTTTGTATTTGCCACATGGTAGTCTCTAAGGTAAGTATATTATATATGTTATCTATATTTTATTGATATAATATTAAATATTCATTTGTTTATTAGCTCTCTAACCCCAGTAGCATATAAACTTCACGAGTCCCGGGATGATTTTTTTATTTTCCCTAATACATGATAGTGCTTAGACTGTTCTTTGCACAAAAGAGAGATCAACAAATATTTGCTGAAAAAATGGACAAATTACATAATCCTTTCCTACCACTCCTATGTGGTAAATGTTATTATTAGACTCAATTTACAGATAGCAATACTGAGACTTAATAATATGTTTAAATATATACTCCCTAGTAAGTGGCAAAACTGGGATTCGAATTCTGTTTTCAAAGTTTTAAGCGCTTCAACACACTTCTATAACTAAAGTTGCTACAGATAGAATTAAAAGCTTTGAAGCATTTAATACATAAAAACTATATAGCACACCACATTCTACTTCTTATAAGTGGTCTGTCTATATTATCTATGTTGTATTATCTACACAAACTACTAATAGTCATTAGGATTATAATTAACATATACAATATAATCACAGAGGTTTCTATTTTTTTTCAAGCCAGTCTTTAAATCATGAATCGTATTATATAGTTTCCTACATTGAGCTGGTAAAACTAAGCAGTCTGAGCATTAATAGAAAATGAATAACTCTCTCACACACTCCTGGAGTAGTATTCAATATTTAATGACATGGGAAGTTGTTATATTTAAAAGCGGGTCACAAAACCTACTCCTGTAAAATATATAAAGGAACATTAGCAGTGTTATCTCTGGTCAACCATAGGTGAGTTTCAGTATGAGGGGGTCTGGAAAACGTGGTGGCTGAGGACATAGGTCTAAAATCAGACTGCCAGACACCAGTTCTGGATCCACATCAGGCAATTGTGTGACCTGGGCAGGTAACTCTCAGTGCTTCCATTTTCACGCTAATGCAAACAGGACTGCTGTGAAAATTAAACACTACACGTGAAGTACTTCGAATGGTGCCAGGTACAAAGCAAACGGTGGAGGTCAATCATTTCACTGATATTTTAAACTACTTTTCTCGCACTTTTCTAACCCAATTTTAAATACAATACGTATTTTAAAATTAAAAAAAAAACATTTTATTTGTTATAAGCAACATTCATATATTTATTCCAAACCCATGGTTTTTCCATCATTTGGACCTTTTTTTATTCAGGATCTCCTGAATATTTGGACTTTGATGAAAACCTGCTGCTACTACTTGCTATTACTACTATTACCACTACTACACACAAAGACACGCAATTTCACAACTTTGTTGTGGTCCTAACTATATTATTATTTAAAAGAAAATGTGATGCACTGTGCATGTGCCTGCACACACACACACTCACACTCTTCCACATTCTGTTTTCTGCATGAGGAAGTACTGCATGGAATATAGAAATACTGTCACTCCAAATAGCTTGACTTCAATGTTTCAGATATGGGATAAGCCTCCCTAAATAAGGCTTAAGAGGAATGCTTATTTTGCAAAGATTCAGTCTGCTATACTAGATGGTATCTGATTTCTTCTGCTGCAGACACAATGCTTTGTGGTCCAGATAAATATAACTGCGAAAAAGACAAGATTTCACTGCCTTTGAGTTTGATTTTGAACTTCTTCAGTTCATAGATTGCCAAAAGAAGAAATTGTTCTAACTTTGGGTGAGGTCACACAGCGAACCAACACCCAGCATCTGCTACTACATAGCTTTTCATCTTATCTGGCTGTACATTTCTTTACTTCAATATTTTACTGACTGTTTAACATTTTCCTTTCTCTTATTTAGCCACATCCATATGGTCTTGACACTTCATGCATTCTCTATGCTCCCATTTTCCCTGATTATCTTTCTGAATTAGTATCATCTTTGCTCATGAACTGAGGAATCCTTCCATGCATAATGAAGAAGCAAGGTGATGATATTCTCAAGTGATAGTTCAACTTCATTCATGTCAAGGAGTTGCAGAGATCATTTTTGCCACTGCAGTTGAAGAAAAACAAACAAACAGGCAAAAGCTAACCAAGCAAACAATTCCTCAGTTTGAAATTTATTTCCTTTTTAACCAAATAATCTAATATGTGATCTCTGAAACTCTCCAAATTTCCATTTTCTTATCTTTTGAAATGGAAACATTATAATTATCTCAGGAATTTGTGGCTAGAATTAGACTAAATGATTTAACAAATATTTCCTGAGTATTCAAGTACTAATATTGAAATAACAGATCTCCATTGATTAGATGAAAATTTGGCCTGCCTTATTGAAGGGAGCATTGGCGAACACTTCGCTTTTCCCCTGTCCCAGCTCTTTTTTTAAATTTATTATTATTATTATTATTATTATTATTATTATTTTTGAGACGGAGTCTCACTGTCACCCAGGCTGGAGTGCGGTGGCGCAATCTCGGCTCACTGCAACCTCCGCCTCCTGGATTCATGCCATTCTCCTGCCTCAGCCTCCCCAGCAGCTGGGACTATAGGTGCCCACCACCACGCCCAGCTAATTTTTGTATTTTTAGTAGAGACGGGGTTTCACCGTGTTAGCCAGGATGGTCTCGATCTCCTGACCTCGTGATCCACCTGCCTCAGCCTCCCAAAGTGCTGGGATTGTAGGCATAAGCCACCGCGCTTGGCCTGTCCCACCTTTTTTCACTGTCTTGTGAGATCTTTGAGGACAGGGAATATGTCTTTTCATCTTTGGAGCCTCACTGCCTAGAATAGCCACAGAACATTATGTGAACACTCAAAAATTGTTACGGATATATAACAAAATTAAAATGCTGTTTCAAAATGACAGGAAAATCAAAATGCTAACTTCATTTTTAGGGTGTTTAAACCAAAATATGAAGCAGAATCCCTTTCTCACTATCCAAAACCCTTACATGTATGGAAAAGCACATTAGAACTGACCCACCAGACGTTGAACCCTGGTGTGCATTATCTTCAGATATTTATATTTAATTTGTCTGTCTAGTAAAATTATTCAGAGTGGCTACACGAACTAATTTGTTTATTGTTAGTTATTTCAGGAAGCAAGAGCCTCAAACTACTGACATCACTGCTTTTCCCATAACACATAGACACACACACAAGCACACCTCCACACACACATGTTCTCTGTCTCTGTCTCTGTCCCTCTCACACACCTCTCAGACCCATTAAGTCAACAACAGAAACAAAACAAAAACAATTATGGTTGATAAGTTTCTGTAGGTGTAGTTCTAAAATGGCTCCAGTTTGTAATGCAGGCGCTTAAGTCATGACTCAATGCTTTATGCCTAAGTCCTGATTCTGCAATCCTTCCTTGGCAAAATTCCCAATGGAGTTTGATGCTTACAGAAAAACTTTGCTGAGTGGACATTAAACACATAAAATGGGCCATAGGGCATTCTCTCTTTTCAGCACAGAATAAATGCATACATTGTCCCTGCCTTATTCTGTCATCATTTCATTTTCATGGTCTTTTGTCTTTTGTATATGCTAAATGCAATGTACCACACTTCTGATAGTGTCACTCTGCTTTTATCTGTTCTTTCTTTTATGCCTACTTATATGGTCCTCATTATTCTTTCCTTCCCTGAAGCTTCCCAGTGTGAAGAGTGTGCATTTAAAATAGGTGAGATATAATTGGAGGTGGCTGCATGCATTTGTAGGTCCTGCAGAAATTGTCAGAATCAGGCCCTGTGATGTTATTTGAAGATGGCAGATGGCGAGTTGGAAATATTTCAACTAATGAGCCTGCTGACTTTAAACCATTCAATGAGTTCAGAAAGTTGTGCAAAAGCTGCTTACCAAGGTAAACAAGCAGGCATTCCTTAGTTTTCCTTTACTGAGGGGAAGTCACTAGACTCTTGCTTGTTTTTCTGGGTACCAGTATCGATTTTCTTGAATTTGAAGTAAGAATAATCAATTAAGTAGATAAAATGTCATAGGTTTAAGTATGAATCATCTTATATCTTATTCAAAAATGTAAAAATAATAGATGACTTACAGTAGAAATAATATATTTTTTAAAATGTTAATGGACAGAAGCCAGGTGTGTGGTGCATGCTTACAATTCCAGGTACTCAGGAGGCTGAGGCAGGAGGAGCTCTTGAGCCCAGGAGTTTGAGGCCAGCCTGAGCAACATAGCAAGACCTCATCTCTGAAAAGAAAAAACAAAAAACAAAACAAAACAAAATAAAACAAAAAAACCTTCAAGGAGAGAAGCATATTAGAACATACGCATAAAATAGCTTGGAGTGATAAGACAGGTTGCAGTGAGATCATGACCCATTCTTTCATTCAATTCTGCCTTTTGAATGAGGGCTGATATTTAAAAAATACCAAGGAATGAATATTGGAGCTCTACACTTAGAGTTGCACGTGTATTTCACCTACATACAGCTGTACACATGTTGCTGTATATTAACATTTTGGATGAAGAATATAAAGATTCTCAGTGCTTGGATACAATACTTTCGTATAGCTAATGCTTGCAGAGAAAATCCTGGCCCCCTCAACTACTTTTGAAAATAATACATGACCTCTTTCCATCCTATCAACTTGGCATTTTGGCATAATGGACATAACAAGAAATGTGTTAGGCTGTAAATTGCTGCTTAAAGTGAACGTGCTACTGTTATGGATCCAACTTTCACTTTAACAATTCTTCAGAAAATGAGTAATCATGGATTTTAAAGGCATCTTCTAAGATTTTATTCTTTAGAATCCTGATTGGTCTTTTTTATTAATCAACAGATTATCTGTAATATTCCTTCATTCCTAGCAAACACAATAAAATTATTACTCAGACAAAAATTTTGACTATGTGTTAGGATAAGTTTTGCTAATATATTCCAATATTGAAAAAAAGAAAAATAAGATTATTTTTAGTGGTTATTAAGTCTGATACTAAGTAGCTAATTCAGCATAAAAATCTTGGATAATCATTTAATCTTTGGGCATCAATTTCTTCACTGTTAACATGATAGTTGCAGTATTTCTCCTTAAAATACTTCAGAGCAGAATTAAATCATGCTAAGAATTTATATTAGAGACTAGGCACCAAAAAACTCAGAAAAAGTACAGAAAAATTAAAATACTAATGTTGATTACTAAACCAAATATTCTAGACCCAGTATTAGACTATGAAAATATTTTACTGAAAGTTCTAATATTTCATAGAGGAGGACAATGACATGAGTGAAGATGACATATGTGAATTGCAATACTATTGGAACATTTTAAAAATTTAGAGTAGTGAATAAAATATATAGATTAATTGAATCTTCTTAGAGTTATCAGTTTCAAAAGACAAAATAAATCCTTGTTATATCAGTTTAAACAGAATCAGAACACTAAATAACTTTAAAACTGGAACTTTGGGGACAAATCTCCACCTTTTTATGTTAATCACTGGACACTGGAATATTTATGGTCTCTAGATGTAGCAAGACAAAAACACTAGTTAAGTTTACTATGGCATATGTTGAATTAACTTATTCTGAAAGGTGCCTTTTGGAATAAGTCTCTGAGACCAACTGTCTTGATTCTTTCTTATAAAAGCAGACTACACAACACATACTCCTTCAATAAATCATTGAGCTTTCCCCTGCAGGTTTGTATCTGAATTAATCAATATTAAAATAGTGCTTATAGAAACAACATTGTACCTTTGCAATGAGACACAAAAACTAGTGACAACTGAACATGCAAAATTACCAATTTCTGTAAAATAAATATCAGAGAGAGTGATTACTAGTATTGGACTTCAAGTTTGTTGGTAGTACTCATGTTAAGAAGAAGGTTTAGGGTTCCTCAATTTTGAGACTTAACTTTATCCTCTACTAACATTATTTCTCTTACTCTTGGCTCTTTCCATAAGAAATCGCACCCATGCATGGCATGCCAACGTCTTCAAATTCAGAATACAGGTTCACAAGTGTATCTCCAACCCAAATATTTTTTCTGATACTCACACCCAAATAGCCAGCTTCCAGCTCTAGATTTCTACTAGAATGTCCTAAAAATACCTCAAATTCAGCATGGTGTAAAAGAGATATAGAGTCTTATATTCTAAGCATGTCCTTTTCTAGTATCCCATCTCAAAGTCCCATCTCATCTCAGTGTAGCATCTCATTTTGATTGAATCTGGCTTCTAACATGTTGAAGCAATTTTGAAATGTATTTCTACTTTTTAAAATATTATCAGGTCCATGACATTGAACTCTGAGTATATTAATATTTCTCTTAAAGTCACCCAAATTTTCTTAGAGACATACACCTGCTATTAATGTTTGGTTTACATAAATGTCCTATACAAAACTTCATGTAGTTTAGATAGATTTCAGCTATTGTTTCTCTATCATCTATTTGAATTGAACTGTGTCATAGAAATAAATTGTTAGTCCACATTGTAAATTAACCAAGAAGTACTGATTACAAATATCACCCACATTTTTCAGTGATCATAAATTTATTATTTGGTCATTTGCTCAATTAGCTATTTTTAAAATAAATAGAAACTGGCAAATTTTAAATTTCAAGTGCTTGCTTTCAGTTTAAAAATAACATCTGCAGATTTTTAAAATATCAGTTATTTTTCTTTGTTCATTATATGCACTGCAATATATTTTTCTAATGTGTGGCTAATCTTCCTCTTCTGGATTTGCTCTCTTTGTGTCTTAAGAAATTCTACTGTAACCAAAAGCTATATATATATTCTTCTCTATTTTCCTGAATGTTTGAAGTTTGTCTTCTAGCATCAAGTCTTGAAGATGTCTTAAATTTCTTTTTGCGCAAATATGAGAGCGGAATTTAAATTTTTTCCTACATGAGAAGCAAGTGTGGTTTTCCATTTATTTTCTCAATGATACATCTGTCATCTAATGTATTTTCCTACATTTAGGGCTTCATTTCCGGGCTCGCTGTTATGTTCTCTCAGTGTGCGTTCCTATACCCGTACTATTTCCATATCATTTTAATTAAAGCAATTCTATAAAAAATAACTATATTTGGTCAGGCAATTCCACCTTATTATTTTTCAAAAAAATATTTTCTTATTTTTGTCCTTTCAAGTTTAAAGACATTTAAGAAAACTTTTTTCTACTCTAAAAATACCGTTGATATTTTTTATATGAATCTATACATTACTTTAAAGGGAAATGATCACTTCCAGATAGGAAAAGGAAATATTGCTTCACTTATTCAAGCCTTTAAAAATGGATTTCAAAATTTTTTTCATTATTTTTACATGAAAATGTCATCAATATTTAGATACATTTATTCTTTGTAACAGAGTTTGTTTCCATTGTGAATAGGGTACCCTGAACGAATAAATTTTTGAATTATTCATCACTTATGTTTAGGAATGCTAAACATTAACTTTCATAGGATGATCTTGTATCCAGAAGTTTTGCTAATTTCTCTTATTCATACTAATATTTTGCTTGTGGGTAAATTTGGAATATTTATGAAGATGGCTTTTCTGCAAATACAACTTTGATTATCCCTTTTCAATTCTTATACCTTTTCTCCATTGGTACTATATCTGATACAATGTTGAAATCAGGATGACATTTTTAGTGTGTTTTATATTTAATATTTAAACGTAAGTACATATGTATAATTTGTAATGCTATATAAATGCATATATGTGATCATATTACACATATTCATGCACATTGATTTTTGCGTTGTTTTGTTTAGTCAAAATCATTTTAAAATGCTTGTATCTCTCCCATAAACCATATTATCAACCTAGTCTAAATCACTCCATATTTTCCACATTTTCTCCATACTGTTATAATAATCTTCAAACATATAGAAAGGCATGTAATGGCAGAAAATCCTGACTAGCCAACACAACTTGTTCTTCATTCCTTCTCTCACCCAGAATCCTCTGCAGTTAAATGTATCAGGAACCTAAATCTTCCCTGGTGGCAAGGGGATGGGACTGATGCATGCCACCTGGCACGCACGCCCTCACACTTCCTCCTCCTTTGTGCTGGCTGCAATGCCAATGCATAGGCAGAACTTGGAACCGTGTACTGAAGATGGCAGAGGCCGCCCCAAATGACCCCATACCCCCAACCAACACCAGCACCACCTGAAAACCTATCTTATTATTAATTTTTTTCATATGATTTGGAATTTCAGGTTATATTTCAGCCTGAGAACTGTATTATTGTGGTTGTTGCCGTTTTTGTTTCTTTTTTTCCTATGAATTGCGATTGTGTGATTCCTTCCTCTCACACCAATCTTTCACTGGGCCTCTAGTCCCAAGTACACTTTGATGGCACCAAAACTTGCCTCATTGTTAGTAGGGATATTCCTGAACAAGTCTCTATTTCAATACATGACTTGCTTCAGGTCCTAGATGAGGGGCTGAGTTTATTTTCTCCACTTTTCTGGGTCTGCACTTTCCTATTAACTGTAGCACCAGAGAACTATTTACGGCAACTGTTTTTCACCTTCTTTTCTTGAATGGGGGTTCCACTTCAGTATCTGGTTAATTGCATTGAGACTTGTGTAAAATCCCTGCTTATTCCAATGAACATTATTGCCTTATGTGATCCTGGTCAGCAAATTCTGTTTAAGGATCCAGAGCCCAGCACCCCCGCAGCTTCTTTTTGGCTTACTACCTTGTTTTCACTCTGTTTTTCAACCAATTAAATGTTTCCCTCTTGATTGCATATGGTTACGGCTTTTAAAATTTATCCATCTATAATTTATCTTTCGTTTTAAGGAATGAAGATGAGAAGAGCCTTCAAATCTTGAAAATGCACTTCCATTTTCCTGGAAAACGAGAGTTAAAAAGCCAGAGTCCTTGTCTCCACTACATGATTACTGAATCAGAATCTTTGGTCATGAGTCCTGAACGACATTTTTATTTTAATTCAATAGGAGAGTTTAGTGCATAACCAGATTTAAGAGAATAGATTAGAACACGGTTCTACCTTTACTCAAAGAAGAATATGCTGTGGCTATTTAAGTATTATAAGATTAACACATAACAGATTAATTTCTCATTTAATTGTGTATGATATTGCCATATTATGTCTGATGCTCCTTTAATGAAACCTTTTAAGGAGCTCTCTAATTACTGAAAGAAGTGTTAAAACTTTAACCTAGAAAATTTTCTTTTAAAGTTAATTCCTGTTACTAAAGATTTATTTGAGATGTGACTGTTCCAATATGTGTGAGATGGTGGTGATCCCCTTTAATGAAAGAAAGCCTAATGAGACAACACCTCCTACAGGTGAAAGTTAAAGTCACTTTGCATGATATGATTACACTTTGCTGATAAAATCTCCAGGAGTTGTCATTCACATTCAGCATCACAGGTCTGAATTTTGGCTGGTTGTTTGGAACAAAAAAGAAGAAGAATTTCAACGCATACAATTGTAAAGCACCATTAATATTCTGGCAAATTTCTAGGAGACATCACTGTCACTCTAAGTGGGAAAAATAAAAATGACAATTAAAATCCTGACAGTAATTTAAGGGCTGAATTTCTAAAATAATAATAATAATAAAATGGGATTTAAAATAATTATTCTGGTTATTACATTTAATTGTCTTTTTGTACAAATCACTGTCTAGTCATAGCCCTTACTAAAAATTAGGAAGAAAATGGTACAATGAAGTAAAACTGAGGATTTAGCTAATGCATCTTCTTCAACATGATATATGTTGCCCCTGTCCCCATCACTAATATCTCTAACGATCCAACCACCTGGTATGGGATTATGGAAAGAAGATACTTGGAAGAGTAGAAGAAGATTCTTTGAGAATATATTTCCAGACATCAGAGACTAAAATAAACAAAAACTAAACTTTTAAAATAAAAATATTGATATATATAATATTCCTGTCTGCACCTTTTAAAAATATTTCCACCTTATATTGGCAAAAGAAATATAGCATCATTGTGTGATTAAATTACTTAATGGTATCTAACCATTTCAACTTACATTGTTATATCCAAGTCAACCAACAGTAAGATCATGTTAAAGAAACCTAGAATTTATTTAAGATGAATTAATGTTTTGGTAAGTCCAGGATATTTTTCTTACCTTTCTCAATTAATTTAAACTTTGAATACTAAAATGTAGTACGATTTATCTGCCTGTTGGACATTTAACATAACATATATGAATCCTCTTGCAAGGCAAAATATACTAATTTACATATCATGTCAAAATAACAAAATAGTGTGCAGCAATAAAGTAACTCTATCATAAAAGCTGATGAAAAGAAAGTTTTAGTTATAATAACACATTTCTAAAAGAAGGCATAAGTTCCTTAATAGGTTTGAAGCTATGTTGCTTTAATTTTTTTTAATTAGATACATATTGGGCTGAGAAAAAAAATCATGTTGTGTTCTTACATTTCATTAAATAACAATTATGTTTATTTTAACATTAGTTGCAAAATTAGGAAAGTATGACTTAAGGCTATAGTTTTATACATTGCTACACTCACTAATGGGGGCTCTCCATGCATCCTTCATTCCTCTTACTGATCTTTCTGTCAGCTTTCCTCTCCCGCTGATCCCCATACCACTTCCAACCCCAATCCATGCTTATGTAAGCTCACCAGAAATCCTTCTCTTATCAATAAAAAAATCCCAGTAAGATGAAAGTTGTACAGCTAAGTCCCTGTACTAAGTGTGGTCAATATTTTACAGGGAAACAGGCTCTTCTTCTAACATTCACAATAGTAAGTACATTACTTGGTTTTTATAATTTCAGTGACTCATTAATATGGGCACAATGGAAAATTTTTAATATTTACTTTGACACCAGGAAATATTAGACAACTCTGAGCACAATGCCATGTCCACAGAATATACTTGGATTAGTTAGAAATTTTATGTTTTACGTTGAATTTGGCAAGTTTATTTGTGTTTTAGGGGACATAATTTGATGTATGGCATATCAGAATCCACCTTACTTCAAGCCTATCACAATGGAAAGGCTAGAGATGCAACACAGCACATTAGAAAAAGAACAGTGCTTGATTTAGGAGATTGAAGTTCTAATGCTGTCTCCACTACAAACTGTAACTTTGAAAAAGGTCTTGACTATTTGGGCTTCATTTGTCTGTAAGACAAGAGGATTGGACTACAGTTTCTAAGTTCCTCTTAGCTATACAATATGTTTAGGATTCTATTATATATGAACTTACAGAATCAAAAGATTTCACTGAGAAATTTTTACTATTTCATTTTATCTTAAATCTTTGGTTTCCATGGCTATTCCTAAGATTCGCTCTTTGGATATTTATAAAATGTAGATTCCTCCATTTCACTACAGACCCATGGAATCAGAATAGCATAAGACTTTTTAAAATTTTTACATTATTTCTGATGCAGCTACACTTTCCTTTTTTGTTTCATAGTACAATTTAGAATTTAATGATGGAATATAAATCTTTTTTCTTTTGCTTAAAAACATATGAAGGCTATGGTTTTGAGAGCCTGAAAATGAAATGATTCATTACTTTGTTGCAAATAACTGAATATGCAAAAGGCAGATCAATGTGGCTTCACATTTCATTGTATAATATTACCTTTTTCCTTTAGCGAAGCTGGAACTTTCTCTTCTTTCCCTTTAATAGGTTCTGAAAAGAAACATCGGACATTTATTTGAAGCCAAGACAAAGAGATTTTCAGATACCTATAAATGAAGTCAGTAAGCTGAAAGTATCAGTAAGCTGAAAGTAAGTGGAAACTTTATAACACACTTTAAAAATGGTTTTACTCATATAGGGACAAAGAACCAACAGTATAGAATACAATAAGCCATAAACTGATCATTTTTCCTTGGCACAAACATAAGTTGTTCAACAAGTTATAATCTACTTGTTTAAGAGAATGAGTATTTGGATGGATAGGACCTTATTTATGTGTAATTTTTAAAAATCACATGACTTCAGCATGCAGAAGTCTTCCAAAACTGTTTAATCAGCACAAAGCCAGTTTATTTCTTTTAGCCCACATTTTGTCAAAAAAATAAACAACCAAATAGAAAATCCTGCACATATCATGTATGTAGCGGTGTTTTAGTCTTCAGACTCAAACTTGAGAATGAGACTAAAATAAAATTTGAGAGACAATTTCAGCTAGGAGACAATTTTACCTATAAACTTTTAAAGTCTTCAAAATGAAGGCCTTGGTTGAAGTAACTCAAATAAAACTTTACTTATTCTACCACCTTCCAAACACATCTTCAGTGTGATTCAGACCATATCATGGGCTCCAGACACATATATGGTCAATGTCTTTAACATCATTATATTCAACAGCCTAATAAAAAATAAAACATAAACACATTTTATGCTTCCTCTGCAACATTAATGCTCAATATAGATTTTATGGATGAAAATGACTTTTAATGCAATTATAAGGGAAAGAAAGAGATCTATCCTTTCAGCCCCTTTTTCTATTCGCACCATATTATTTGGGTGAAAATACAGAGACTATGATGGTGGTGCTTGTAAATGGAGATGCCACTCTAGTAATCACTTAGAATTAACTGAGTCCAGATAGTTTTGGATGTATTAAGAATTGATTTTGAGGTTTTATTAAAAGAACTGCATCTTTCAAAGCAAAATTTTCTTGTCGGGTAAGCTGTAGCTTTAGATATCCATAAGCATGTAGAAGTTTTTTTAATGTCTTTGGTGACAAATAAATGCCCATGTTGCTATTTATGGTGTTGTGTATAAATAGGGCTATTTTTTCCGTACTTCAGCATATGAAGATGAAATCAAGAGTCATGAATTGAACAAACACACTGGAAAGCTTCATTAACTGTTTTTCAAGCTGATGGGGGTAATTTACTGCTCTTGCACTTCCTGGCTAAGCCAAAAGGATTAATGTGTTGTGAAATGAGGAGTGGTGGTGGAAACAGACTCCCAGTGGGGCAGGAGAGTGCAATGCTTCGAGTCTCAGAATTCAGGATTCAGCATGTTGATCTAAATGGGTGTGTATGTTTGTGTGAGGGTTTAGTATTTATAAAATACAGGACCTAGAATGAGATCCCACAGAACTACATTGATTTTAGTGGAGAGAGAAGGAAAGGGTGGAATAACAGATACACTTTTATAGGACATTCAAAGATTGTAAACCCAATACCGTAAGCTTTGGAGAATGATCTCAGAAAATAAAAGTGATTTCTATTTCCAAGTTTGCTACTGGAAAGATGCCTTCGGTTCCTAGGCTGAGTCATCACTTGCACTGACTTTCCTACAGATCATTTATTCTCAGCATCCACTTTGTCCTCAGGGGCTTTTGTCCCAGTTTAGGAAGTCCACAGACTTCTCTGAGGAATCTCTAACTACCCAAGGAAGTGAGGAGGATATTAAATCTGACAAAAAAGTGAAGAAAGTATTACATGGAAACCCTGCACTTCTGCATTAGGAAGGAGAGATACATCAGTGGTTTGAGCCAACTCTTAAGCCACTTTTCAGCTTATCTATCTTGTTTGTCAAAAGCAGAATATTGGAAAACGTTTTTTAAAATATAGTAGTTTCTTTGTGTTTGTCCAAGAGTCTATAGGATGATTTATGGTTCTTGATTATCAGGGCCTATAAAGTGTTTAATGGTGCTGGGATATAAAGTGGAACTCTGTCAAAATTATTGAGGCACGAACATTGTTATGGAAAAATAATCCCTAAGGGATAGGAAAATGGTTTCAGATTTGCCACTGCCTTACACTACCCCCAGAGACAAAGGCAGTAACGAGGAACTGGGTTAGTATCCGTGATGAAGTACAGCATGGTTGGGGAGGAGTTTCGAAGTCTTCAGACAACTTACCCCACCCTTAATTCTAGCTTTGAATTGTTGATTGGAAATGGCCAAGAAAAACATGTTGAGGACAAATGGAAGTTGGGGGATCATAAGTTGCAGGTCCTGAGCATCAGTAAAAGAAGATCAGTTCTGTCAAGATTCCTCTGCCATTATATCCAAACATACACAGACATGGGGTGCAAAACTAGTCAATAATTTTGATGTCCAATTGCATTACTCCAATAACAGAGAAACCTAAAAGTGCTATTATTTTGTTCTCAGAGGAGGAGAAATTACTTAACTACTGTGTTGCCTCTTCGGATTCAGTTTGCTGTTTCTCAGTCCGTAGGTGAATCTTCCATACTCAGATATGTCAGACCAGGAGTTAGAAACAAGTTATCTGGGATAGGGTTGAATGCCACAAGGAAGATAACCAATATCATGGGTCACTAACAGGATTTTCTGTTTTCTGGGTGGTCAAGACCTCAAAAGCAGGACTATGTCCCTGTGGGTGTGTTGAAAAGGCTTAAGTGAGTCCATTGGTCCAGGAAAGTCAATAACTGAACCAGCAACAAAAGTTAGCAAGACATATCATTCTCCTGATTTTTTTTTTCTTTGCAACGGTCATCCCTAGAACTCTATATGTCCTTACTTAAAGGCAAAAACCTAATAATGTATCTCTGAATGCCCCAGTGACTCATGGTTATCACAACTCTGATAAATGTGGCTCCAAATGATTTCCTTGTAATAATGCTGGTTTTAAACTTGAAGCATCATTTTAAAATGAATTTGGATGTACACATGCAGGTGGAATGTATGAGTAACAGGCAAATGTAGGTAATCTCTTAGTGGTTTAATAGAAGTAACTGACAAAATACAACGCTAATAAAATAAGTGAATTTTTAGCAAGTGAAATTGCTGCATTCTGATTCTGCCACAGCTTAGCAGCAGGCTTCAAAGAGACTCTCCAAAAACAACAACACCGCAGAGGCTTTTGAAGTCCCTAAAATCTTATAGGTAATATTAAAATTTTGTCTTTGATACTTAGTAATGATAAATTATATTCAGAAAAAATGAAATTCTTCTAAAACAGTATTCGACTTATATATAATAAAGGCATTCTGGGGGCATTAATGCAGTTTGAATTAAAAAGTAGATATATTTATATCATCCTAAATCAATAATCATATGCTGCAAACCTTTATATATATATTTTTCTAGTGATTGAAATTTTAGAGAAAATAGTAGATAATTTTACATTGAGCAAAAACTTTTCAGTAAGGAATGTCAATTGTAAAATTATCTACTATTTTCTCTAAAATTTTCAATCACTGGAAAATTACATATATAAGGTTTGCAGCATGTGATTATTGATTTAGGATGATGTAAAATATACAATTGCAACAATATTAGAAATTACAAAAGCCTACTTAATGAAGTGGTCAGTGTGGATTTATTTCCTCCAGATAATGTTTTCCAGGACAGATTTTAACAATTATTCCTCCAACTAGTTTAAGCTTTGGCACATGTGAAGATTTTAAGTAATAGTTAAAAGTTTTGATAATTATCATTGCCCAAAGTGTAGCTTTGGAGTTAAGCCCCAACCTTTCTTTTGAGCTGCTTTCATAGCGAACAATAACATGTGGTTCAAGTGTTCCTGTGATATAAGTGCAGACTAAAATAAAGACATTAATGTCCCCAAATGTCTTCCATATGACAATGGAAGAAGAAAATATTTAGATTTTACAAATTGTGAACTGCAAATTATGTATGTATATCTTTTCCTGATAGTATGTTTTCATGACAATTTTGATTTTCACAAAATCAAGGATGCTGTTTTTATTGACTTTCATATTACATGAGAGTGGAGGCTGGGAATGGAACTGTTGCAAAATACAGGTAATCACTAAAGAAAAATAGATTAAGCCCATCTGTGAGAATTAAGTGTAGTTACCCCAATACCAAAAGAACTTAGACTATTTTTCATAGTGTATGTCCAATGTATCTATGCCAAATAGATTTTTTTTTGTTTTTATAAGGTCTACACTCAAAGCAAAAGTGCTTTTGTGAATACAAATATAAGATCCCTATTCTAAGACAAAAGCAGTGTCTGTGTTAAAATGAAAAAATGGAATTTAAAGTAGGGCAGAGATAACTTTGACTCTTACCTTTCCCTATTACCCACAGTGTGACACTGAGTAACTTATATTGCTAGACCTCACATTCCTTGTTCACAAAAATAGAGGTAGCTAGCACATTTTGCTGAAACAAATACGTAAAGTAGGTATCAAGGTGCCTGGCAAAGAGTAGATGCACCGCTTTTGGACTTCCTCCAAACAATTACCACACCTTTAAAGGCAAACTCTTCACCTTCTCATTTACATTTCATATTATTTCTCCAGGAAAAAACTTCCTGGTCACACAAAATTGATCAAAATCTCCTATTACACCCTCTCATAGCATCCTGTATACCTCCTTTATGATTGTTATAATTTTAATTATGTTATTAATACTGTAACTTCTCAGAGATTATAGTCTATGCTTTTTTTGCATCCTTCGTGTCTAGTGAGTATCTGAATTAATTACATCATATTAGATGCAGGATAAATAATTATTGAATATAGCACTGATCAGTCCACACAAAAAATTAAGGTGAATAATATCAGACCTTGAGATTTAAATAGATGAATTTTAGTTAATTTATTATATATACATATATTACACACACTTATATAATAAATTATATGTTATAGTACATATATATAACACATATATACGTACTACAGAATAAATTATAAATATTACAAGTGTGTTAATTCAGAAGAGAGGGGACTCATTGAAGGCTGAAATAGGTAGAGAAGGCTTGATGCTGTATGTGGACATTATTCTTAGGATCAGTTTAAATATTTACATAAGCAAAGAGGAAAAGCAGTTAGTCCATTCAGGAGATGGAAGTTACAAAATTTAATTAAGAATTTCATGCTTTTTCATAGCAATATAGAGTGTGACAAGACTAACGCAGGCAGAATATGCCTCAGAGCACTTGAAAATATCAAAATGCAGAGTTCTAATTACCAAATATTACTTCCTATTTGTAGCTTTGCCATTTTTGTTGTCATCATCATCTCCAATGTTTACCAAGTGATTGGGATATATTATGCACTAAATATATATTTTAGGAATAGAAAGGAGAGAATCAGAGAATTTGGGGACAAGTGCTTCTTAATATTCTTTACTTCTCTATTTTTTATCTTTTTCATTAAAAAAAACCTTTTTTCATTTTTCTTTCTTTTTTTTTTGGGAATTGTAATCAGAGCACTTTCTTGGTAATAATGAGAAGAAATAATTTTAGAGACAAACAAATAAATACAAGTTTTTAAAAATATGTGTGTGACCTCTGCAGTTCTGGTTTACATATTTGCAAAGGGGATGCTGCTAATGTACTATATTCTCAATAATATATATTTCCTAATAAATTTGTAATATTATATTAAATTAACTCTGTTACCTTTATCTTTCAGAATTGAAGAAGTCTTCCCAGATTTTTCTTTTCTAATTTCTGCAAGAGAGATCATGGGAAGAAAAAGTTACAAGGAATAAGAGAGAAAAAAAATGCAAGTCTCTTCATGTGTTTTGTATACTGAGGCTTAAAGATCACAGGGCGTCTGAGTTGATATTCACAATACAAATGTCTCCAGGCATATGTTGTCTATAAGACATTGGACTAAATATGTAAACAATAGAAAATAAGCCCATGAATTTCTATCACAAGTACAGACTATGCCATATATACAAAAAAAGGTACATGTAAACAAACATGGGCTTTCAAGAAGAAAGATATGATAAGAAAGATAGCTAACATTGTCTACTTACTACGTGTCAGGCAATATTCTCTACCATTTTCTCATTCAGTGCTCACAACTCCATGAAGTATATAGGTTCTGTTATTATTTCTACTTTTCACATAAATTGATTAAATAACTTTCCAAGATCTTTAAATAGGAGACCTTGGATTTGAACCACTATATCTATGCTCTCAAGCACATAAGTACTGGCTCCAGTAGTTGCATAATGGGCTCAGTGAAGGATGTAAGAAAGTATGCAGTACTGAGGCAGAACTTGATGAGGGAAAGAAATTAGACCCGCAAACATGAAATGGAAAGAAAGACACATTTTAGAGAAACAGAGAGAGAATAGGAGGCCTGGACAGGGCAGATCTATCAGTTTTCCTCCGTAGGCCATTTACAACCAACAGAAGTGGAGGTGATGCTGTGTGACTTCCAAGGCTAAATCAAAAAAGGTCATGAGGTATTCACCTGCTAATCTAGTGACACCTGCTTTGGGAAATGCAGCTGCCATGTGAGTAATCTAATTAACACCACCATGCTGGAGAGGCTACATCTAGGCAGTCCAACTAACAGCCCCAGCTGAGCTCCCAGCCAACAGCTAGTATCAACTGCCAGCCCTCTGAGAGAGCCAACCTTCACATCCAGGAATCAGTGATTTTACATGACTGCAGCCCAGCCAGACATCTGACTGCAATCACATGAGATAATCAAGTGAAAACAGCCTACTGTATCCTTCTGACGTCCTGACCTACTAAATGATGAACAACATGAAATCAGCTGTTGTTTTACACCACTAAGTTTTGAAATGGCCTGTATGTAGAAATAGTTGTGAAAAGGTAGTTAATCAACAAACAGCAAAATATTCGACCCTGTGAAAAGTACTCCAGTAAAGTTATATAGATAATAGGGAAAGAATTTATTAATTCTAATTTTAAAATTGGGGAAGGTTTTCACTGAGAGTACGCCATTTAGGTTTAGGCTTATAAATTGGGTGGAATTTCATTGGCCAGGAAATGCCATTTTAATTGCATAACTGTAAGTAGATGTATTAGGGTTTTTGTTTTTGTTTTTGTTTTTGTTTTTTTGGTTTTGCTTTGTTGCCAGGCTGGAGTGCAGTGGCGCAATCTCGGCTCACTGAAATCCCAGGTTCAAGTGATTCTCCTGCCTCAGCCTCCCAAGTAGCTGGGATTACAGGCACCCACCAGCATGCCCGGCTAACTTTTGTATTTTTAGTAGAGACAGGTTTTCACCATACTAGCCAGGCTGGTCTCGACCTCCTGACCTCAAGTGATCTGCTGAACTCGGTCTCCCAAAGTGCTGGGATTACAGGCGTGAGCCACCATGCCCGGCCATGTATTAGGTGTTTTTGTTTTTGTTTTTGTTTTTTAAGCTGAGAATGGTTCTTAGAGTTCTTACTTGGCTTACAGTAGGATAATTTCCCCTCACCTGAGATATAAAATGTGAAAAGGAGAGGTCTTTGGAGGAAGACATTATTTCTGTTTTGAAAGTATTGTGTTTCATGTCAACAGGACGCCCAAAAAGGAAACATCCAGCAAGGAGTTGGAAAAAACAGGTGAAGTGCAGATCATTTACAGGTGCTGCAAAGCAACCTACAGTATTCCTTATAAATGAAAACTATCAATATGACTAGTAACTTGTTTTTTTAAAGGCCTCAAATTAATCTTATTTGCTTTGTTCACACAGACTGACTTGACTTATTAAGTAAACCAATTATATAAAAGCAAAATAAACCAGAAAGTGAACAATTATTTTCTTAATAATATGTGACCGGTGAAAACACACCCACACACTAAGACTAGTGTTCTCAGCTGTTCTTTTTACCGGCATGTTTCAAATCCAATCTCATATAATTTGTCTGTATTGATATATCATTTATATATTGGTAGTGATGGCCTTAACTTTATACATTTTGATGTGCTATTGCCAGACCTTTAAAAATTTAAAATACAGATTATGATCAAAATAGCTATAGAAGTCGAGTTTTAAATAATCTGAGATAAAAACTATTCATTTTGAAAATAATACTCGATAGAAATGCATCCAGGAATTTTCCAGTTTAAGTTATGGGCCTGAGTATATTTAACCAAAAATAAATAACAAAGAGCTTTTACTTTTAATTGTATTGTAGAATATAAAAGGTATATATGGCAATAGTGTTTCCTTTTCCTTCCACAAAAATTCTTTGAAAAAAGAGGCTCACGAAAAAGACAAGACAAAAGACTGAAATAGTGGAAAGTCTTATAACAGAGGATATCAGCCCTAGAGTTCTTTCCTGACACAAGCATAAACATTTTGAATCCAAACTACAAGTATTCATCTGTTTAAACGAAACAGCAGTAATTATTAATACCATTGATCTGCCTATTATTTATTATTCATTGCTCTGAATGATCAAGTATAAATTCAGTTTTATCATTAGTGACATTTAATGAGAATGTTAATAAAAATATTTTGTTGGAGCGTTCTGGCTTGGTGTCAACATCGAACGTAGCTAGAACAAAAAAAGAAAGTGAAATTGGAAAGTGTAAAGGATTCTAACAAAATTATCAGGCAGTTAAGATCCCTTGGTTCTATAAAGAACCAAATTCAAAATTCCTAATCTTTCTTACCAAGCTTGCTCTACTGAAGTGCTCAGAAATATAACTTCAAAAACTCTCTCTCTCTTTCTCTTTTGTAGTTATAAGATGCTTGCTGATCTGAGATATTTTTTCACGAACATAATGAATAATACCAACATACCAAACTTTTTGGACTTTTCTTCTGTTGGAAAGAATAATTGTAAAGAACCACCTGGGGAGCTTTATCTGAAACTGCAACAATATCTGATAATTTCCCAGAGTGTAACTTATAATGTACATCATCACACAGCATCAAAAAAGAAAATAAAATTGTCTCATAACATTTTGTGGTTGCTTCCTAATATGATACTGCACTGTTCCTAAAGTTATTTAATAGTGATTAGTTGCATAATTGTTTTAATAGTTAATATGTGAATCCTTTACATGAAAGTCTCTTTGTTTTATTTTAATTCGAATGCAATTTTGATAATCCAGGATATTTTAGAAAAGATATTTTATAATATTTTCAATCTACTACAAACTCCAACATATAAAATTTATAAGTAAATACAGAGACAGAATTTTCAAGTTGCCTAAATGATTTAAAATATTGTGTTTATAATTATCATGAAGGAAATAATAATATATTGATGCTTTATGTAACAGTAAATTTGAATTCTTCTGAAAGATATAACAGACTAATTTTACTGTAGACACTGTTCATTAACTTTGTAATTAAATATAACTTGGTCAGGACACCGTCTTTAACTTTCTCTTTGTCATAATGATACATTTAACTGTTCTTTATTCTATGGGCTAAAGAACTAAATATAGTTTTTTAACATTTTACATTTTTTTCCTGAATATGTGTTTTAAAATCTTTACAGCATTTCCAGCTGAATTATATCTATACATTGCTATCTTTTTAAACTTGGGACTTTCATTTTATTTATTTCATAGTCTTTATGTTTTACTTAAAAAGAATAAAATTTTGCAACCTATGTAATCCTCTATCTCTAACTGGACAACCCAATTAAAAAGCATAATATAAAATTTTCTTGAATGACATCTGAACAATGTTGTCAGTACGTGAAGACTGTGGGAAGATATTCCTCAAGAAATTGTAAATAAGGGAAATTAGACTATTCTCTCAGATTTTAGTTATATATTTAACATATTTAGGGGATGGAGAATAAGTGAATTCCAAAAGCATCAACTAGAAAATACTATATAACACTTTGTAAATACTTCTTTGAAGAGCTTCCTTCAATTACACTTGTATATTCTAGACAAGCTGGGCTGTATCGGCATGTTAAAACAGTGACATATACAAAGGCATAAGAATGCGAAATAACAGCCTTATGCAGTAGTGTCAGTATTCTAGTCTTTTTGATAAGCTCTTCCTTATAGTAGTATAGTTCTTCAAATTACCTTAGCTGAGGGGCTTCTCTTGAAACAATCTAAATAACCTTTTCCTTTGACTAAATTCTGGTTCAATTTCATAATTACTTGGTTTTGAGGCTGTGTGGCTCGGCTGCAAGCATTGGAGTATTCATATATACACACTTTGATATTCTTATCCTTATGCGCCTTAATAATCTGACTACTAATCAAAATTAGTAGGGTGCACTTTAGTTCATCTCTGTCTAGCTCTTTCAGAAAGATCAGCAATATTTAAAGATATAAAAACATAAAATTAGCCCTCCTTTATTTGATAAGAAATTAGATATGCATTCTATTAACTTCTATTTTAATGTTGGGGAGATGAGATGAACTAGGATATCTTAGGGACAGGGTTGGCTACTGAACCACTAAAGAATACTCTTTCAAAGAAAATTTTATTAGTCATGAAATTTTTCTAGTGTAGTCCCATCAATTTAAGATGTCAAAGCTTCCATGTTTAAATTAAGATAATAACTTTATTACAATACTGTAATTTCCTTGAGGGCAGGGCTCAAGGAAATTCCTGTATCCACGTATAATGATAAAGCATTATTTTGTGTAGTTAGGCATTTTTTAACATAAGATCGCTTTAACTTCTCACCTGTCTCCAAAGAGGTAGGTATTATCCATAATTTTATAGATGTGATATCTGAAGCTAAGAGATAAGTAACTTGCCCAAGGTTACAGCTAGTAAATTGGAATGGAAAATTTGAACCCAGGTTATGAGATGACAAAGTTAGGGTTAAATTTCTACACTATGCCTCTGGGAGCATCCTGGATTATAAAGTAGATATCACCACAAATTGTTCCTAAAAGTGAACAGGGTGCCTATCCGAATCACCAAATAACATCAGTGTTCTTCATAACTGCCAGCCTGCCACAGCCTTGCAAATCATATGTCTGAAGCAGGGACTAGGTAGCCTAACACATACTTGAAATTCCACAACTATCTGTTGAATGAGTTAATAAGTTTGCCAAATTTTGTGCTGATCACATTTTATCAGGAAACTTATTGTCAAATCTTTACACAGTAACCTGATCATCATTATAAACATCTTTCACGATTAGCCATTTTCCAATTTGTAATCTTTGTGTGGCAAAAGTGTCAAGTAAAATGAAATGGCCAATATCTGATAGTTTTCCTGGACAAAAAAGAAAATTACGTATATTTAAATCTAATGTTTACCTCACATTTTATTTTTTTGTTATCTAAGAAATTTTGAGTGACTTTCCAAAGTTCAGTAATCTCACACACATATATTACACATTTATGCCCATTTATTTTTTATAATAACCTCTGATCATCCATTCATTTAAGATATAATACATTCTTTATTTCTATAACAATGTTATTATATTCTATATTGTCTTTTGAACTTTTTAAAATGGAAATCCTGTCCTAAAACACATTTATGTGGGATCTCAAGAATCATTATCATTATAGTGTAACTGTTCAAATTGAAACTTAATTTATGATGATATATATTGAAAAATTGAAGAAATATAATTGAATATAAGAAAAAATGTTAACTGAATAATTATTAATATAATCAAAATAAAGGAGGCTTTTAATATATCTTTCTGCTACTCATGGTATAAAATTTCAAAATATACTTCAAAATTAACTTAGTGAACTGGACTAATTCTTCGAGATTTCCATGCACTCGAGTTAGTGGTGCAGCACACCACCAAGGCACATGTATACATATGTAACTAACCTGCACATTGTGCGCATGTACCCTAAAACTTAAAGTATAATAATTTAAAAAAAATTAATAGACCTTAATTTTTAGAGTAGATTTATGATTACAGCAAAACTAATCAGAAAGTGCAGAGTTCCTGTACATTCTTTCTGTAACAGACTGAACGTGTCCCTTCAAAATTCATATGTTGAAATCCTACTCCCAATGTTATGGTATGGCACCTCTGGCAGATAATTAGGTCATCAGCATGGAACCCTCATTAATCAAATTAGTGGTCTTAGAAAAATAAAAGGAACCCCAGAGAGCTCTCTTGCCCTCTTTCTGCATGTCAGGATACAAAAAGACAGCAGTTTGCAATCCAGAAGACGGCTGTCACAGCACATCACCATTCTAGCAGCCTGATTTTAGGCTTCCAGCCTCCAGATCTGTGAGAAATAAAGTTTTGTTGTTTGTAAGCCACCCAGTCTATGGCAGTTTGTTATAGCAGCCCAAACTAATACACCCTCTTCAAGCACACTCAGGCTCCATCACTATCAGTATCCCTCAAGAGTGTGGTACATTTATTACCATCCAAGAAGCAATATTGATACATCTTTATCAACCAAAGTCCATAGTTTACATTAGGGTTCACTCTTAGTTTTATACATCTTATAGATTTTGACAAAAGTATGACACGCATCTGCCATTGTAGTTTCATTCAGAATAATTTCATTACCCTAAAAATTCTCTATGCTCCACCTATTCACCCTTCTCTTCTCCCCAAACCCTAGTAACCACTGAGTTTTTAACTTTCTCCATAGTTTTGCCTTTTCCAGAATGTCATACAGTTGTAATTATACAACATGTTGACTCTTCACATTGGCATATTTCACTTAGAAATATAATTTAAGGTTTTTCTATGTATTTTTATGGCTTGACAGCTCATGTATTTTTCACACTGAATAAAAATCTCATTATATTAATGTACCAGAATTTATTTATCTGTTCACCTACTGAAGGACATCTTGGTTGCTTCCTAGTTTTAGGAAATACGAATAAAGCTGATATAAACATTAGTGTGCAGGTTTTTGCATATACATAAGCTTTCAGCTTATTTGGATAAATACCAAGGAGCATAATTGCTGGACTGCATCGTGAGAGTAAGGTTAGTTTTCTAAGAAGCTGCCAAATTGTCTTTTTGCATTTCCACAAGCAAAGAATGAGAGTTTCTGTTGCTCTACTTCCTCCCCAGCATTTTGTATTGTCAGTGTTTTGGATTTTAGCTATTCTAATAGGTGTGTAGTGGTATCTCATTGTTTTAATCTAATGACATGTTATGTTGAACATCTTTTCATATGCTTATTCCCATCTTTATATCTTATAAGCCCAACTTATAATTTTTTTCTTTCATGGACTTTGTCTTTTGTGTTTTATTTAAAATGTCATTGTCAAACCCAAGGACAACTAAATCTTCTATGTTATTTCCCAGGAATTTTATAGTTTTATGTTTTACATTTAGGTCTATGATCCACTTTGAGTTAATTTTCTTGTGGAGGATGTAAAGACTATTTTTTAGGGTTTATTGTTTTCTTTTTTCTTTTTGTTTATGGATGTCCAGTTGTCGCAACACCCATTTGTTCAAAAGTCTACCCTTTCTCCAGTAAATTGTTTTTTCTCCCTTGTCAAAGATCAGCTGATTATATTTTTGTGAGTGCATTTCTGAGTTCTCTATTCTCTTTCATTGATTTATTTGTCTGTTCTTTCACTAATATCATACTGTCCTGATTACTGTATTTTTACAGTAAGTTGTGAAGTTCAGTAGTGTCAGTTTGCCACTTAATTCTTATTTTCCAATGCTGTGTTGGCTCTTCTGGGTCTTTCGCCTTTTCATATAAACTTTAGAATTAGTTTGTCAATAGCCACAAGATAACTTGCTAGAATTGTTTTTGGAATTGTGTTAAATCTGTAGCTCAATTTAGGAAGAATTGGCAGCTTGACAATACTAAGTCATTCTATCGATGAATATGGAGTATCTCTCAATTTATTTAGTTTCTGTTTATTTTTTTTTACGTGGTTTCCCTCCAACAGGTCTTATACATAATTTAAAAAATATACCTAAGTGTTTATGTTTTTGTGCCAATATAAGTGATCGTTGTGTTTTTAATCTTGTTCATTCAAATTTTCCATTACTGATATAAGAGAGTAACTGACTTTTGCATATTAACTTTGTGCCCTGAAACCTTGTTATATTCTGTGATTAGTTCCAGGAAGTTTTTGGAATTTTCTACATAAATAAGTCATATTTGAACAAATACAGCTTTATTTTTTTCCCAACTTGTACACCATTTATTTCCTTTTCTTATATTGTTGCATTCGCTAAAACTTTCAGTATGATGTTGATGAAGGGGTGTGAAAGCAAACATCCTTGCCGTGTTCCTGACCTCAGCAGGAGAGGTTTTAACTTCGCACCATTAAATAGAATGTTAGCTGTAGGATTTCTGTAAAAATTATTTTCCAAGTTTAAGAATTTTCTGTCTATTCCTAGTTTGCTGAGAGTTTTTAACCATCAATGGGTGTTAGATGTTCTCAAATGCTTTTACCATTACTATTCATAGGGTCATGTGTTTTTTTCTTCTTTAGCCTGTTGATGTTATTGATTACTTAAACACTTTTCAAATGTCAAACTAGACTTGCATATCTGGAATACGTATAATTCGTTTTATGTATTGTTGAATTTGATTTTTTATATTTTAGATTTTTATTAAATTTCTTAAAAATTTCCACACTAACTGTATTGTAATCTTTGTGATGGATATGTACACAGAAAGAAAATTGAGGTCCAAGACTCTCAAAAAGGGTTTGGTTGGAGTAAAATAAAAGCCGATGCCATTTCAACAAACCAGAAACTGTTCTTTGTGTTGTGCTTACCAGAGTGACAGAGTGTCTCTACTGTGGATAAAGAAGTCCAGGACCCCTAGAATCCTTTCTCTTGAAAATGATATTATAAAAGGAGGACACAAGTTTGTGTTTTAAAAGATAAACCATATTATATTTAATAGATATTTGTTGAGTGTCTCTTTTCTACTGAGAGCTGGAAAAATAAGGAAGATTGTGTGGAGTTCGAACTGTGTTGTGATGCAACCACATAGACAGATTAAATACGATGATAGAGGGCTCAGAACTCTGGGTGCATAGCAGAAAGCCTGGCAAACTCGACCTGAGAAAATGAAAGAAGACTTCACAGAAACACTGGCATTTGTGATGGATTCAAAAACTGATAAAATTTGGAATGAAAGAAGAATTAGAAAGGCATTTCAAACATAAAAAAAGCATAAGAATACCATGGAGTGTGAAAGTTCATGTGGATTCTTGAATGGAGAACGTGGGGTAGAAACAGTGAACCTTGGCTGGAAAGTCACACTGAGGCTTGGTAGCAAAAGGAACTTGTGTTACCCTCTAAGGAATTTAAATGTATATGCTTCCAGTGATAAGGATTTAAAGATCCTAAAGCCAAACTTTTTCCTGCCATTGTACCAATGAATTTGCAAAATTTTGCTAAGAGAATATAGTACGTACTGAAGAACTGACAGTACAAAGTCATTATTGCCATGTTGCAAAAATAATCAGAAACCACCAGTCACACACAGTTGTTATCTACATTATCTTATCTCCAGAGACATTAAGTTCTTCTGTTCCATTTTTTATAGTTTTTTTCTGTGTGTATCAAGGGCATACTTTCTATATCCTGTGTGCCATTATTACTAATTCGCATGCTTACAACCTTACTTAAAGCATTTTATGTCATTTAATTTGGTACCCAATAGCATGCCTTATTCCTGAGATATTTTTGAAATTTAAGTGTAATGTAACATATCAGCAAAACTTTAAATATTATCATTCCATTTAGTAGATTTAAATAATATTTTAAGGTATTTTCATTTTATAATCTAAATTGGACTTTCCTGTTGATTGATTGTACTTGCAATCAGAAGACAGCTTGTTCTTCAGCATTGGGGGCAATGTGGAAATGTCTTGAGCATGGAAAACATGTCTTACAAGTGAGAATTGAACAATATTAGAGATGGAAGGTCCTTTAGAGATAGCTTAATACAATAATATTTGCTTATTTAAAAAAGGCAGTGCAAGGCAAATAAGTAGCCCAGTCACAGAACAAATGATTGATAGAGCTAAACTAAGCCCAAAGTTTTATTTCGAGATAGCTCTGTGCTCTATTGTTCAAGCAGGTTAACATTTTATAATTGCCACTGGCTATCATCAATTATTTCTTCTTTGAAGACCAAAGTTGTAAGTGCTAACTCCAAGTTAAGAATTTTTGACCATGGAATGCAATGTAAAGGCTTGAAATGAGAATGCAGATTCTCTGTCTGGGAAATAATTTTTCCTTTTTTTTCTGTATAAAAATCAAGTGAAGTAAAACCCAGACTTTTCAGGTCATAATGATGAAAAACTTTTTAACTACTACTTTGACATTCCAAGATCTGAGTTAAATTTTGACTCTTAAAGCATTGCTTTACAACTAGCTTGTAATATATCACTGGTCTATAAAAATTGGGACAATAATAGTCACAAAGATGCAGGTAAATGTTGTGTAGAATATTGATAAAGTGTTCATTTTCATTACTAAAATTACTTGACCTGAAATGTGTAATTTAATTTACAATGAGAATACAGTAACAATGCATTTTTACATAGGGCTGATGGTTTCAGACTATTTCTGTGATTTAATTTTAGAGTATGAAACTTAAATTTCAGTAATTTGGTCCAGGAACTGGAAAAGCAATTGATGATAAGGAACTTTATTTAAGATAGTGAAAACCAATTCATTTGTCTTTTCATAAATAGGCCTGTAGTGGAAAGCTAATCTGTAAATAAAAGAAGAAAATAAATAAAAAGGAAACAAAATTTCTCAGGAAACAATCTTTGCTCTGACCGCTCAGCTTTATAATGTAGCAGCTTGTAATATACTTTCTATTAAAGATTCTTAAGGGAAAAAGAGATACAACCTACTACGGCTTCAGCATAATAGCAGGAGTGAAGGTAAATATTAATAGATAAAAAATGAAATTAGCAGCTCAATAATCTTAAACTCATAAAAAGTATTTTCTTGCTGTGTTGCATGGTGAACATTATAATGCATTTCTGATTTCTTTTATATAATCTTGTCTAGAATGTCAAAGGGATACATAAAGTTGGTTATTCCCTCACAGACATAATTGACACACATTGCCCATTTTTTGGGGTGAAATTCTCTTTAATGTTGAATAGCAATCCTATCAATGTCTGAATCACATGAATCAAATATTGCATGGCAGAAAGCAGACCTCTATGAGAAATTAATGTTAACAATATGAACTTCCATTGAGTACGTATTATTCTGCTGTGATAAGTAGGATTTAGATCTGTCTCTTATTAAAGGAATAGTGTGAGTGGAAAGAAAGAATTATAAAAGAAGGGACTAGAAAGTAATTTCCCATTAATGAGATAAAATATAAGAATAAATTGTTTTCATAATATTAAGTAAAATAAGAGTAAGAAGAAGTAAAATGTATTATGTGAGTAAGTGAGGCAGTGGAGTGGAGAATTGAGTTGCTAATGGTTCTCTTGAAAATATATAAACTACATAAACAAGGAGAGTATCCTCGTTTTCATGCATTGCCTTCATATAGACCATCTTCTCTCCGAAGCCCATGCTATGCCCCTCACACCCATTCCCCAGCGCCTGGCCAGTTGTGGGCGCTCAATAAATATTAAACAACCAAAGCACGAAGTATTGTCAAAAAGTTTAGAATTCACAGGAATCTATAATATTGTTATTACAATTTAACATTTATTGAGGGTCAACAGCATGACTTAGTCAACATATGCAAATAAGTTATTTTAAAAATACATATTAAGCAAATAATTAAATACAATTGTGTTAACTAAATCTTCTGTTTTACTTCATTGATTTTAAATGTAAAATTGTTTCTGTCTTTTTTTATAACTTTGGTACACCAAGAAATATGAACATTCATTATATTCAAATGGATAAAGTTTTCTCAGGGAAATCATTACTCTTAGATATTATTAGCATTCACTTGAAAGTATGGAATAAATCTACAATCAGTACACATCACAGATTTTAAAAAGACCAGTGCATACACAAAGAAGAGAAGAATCTGATAAGGTGGATGAGGACAGTGACAGATTTACAAAACTTGCAATAGCACTTGGGTTTTGCCTGGTGTTGTGACAATGTAAAACACTATTACAATTATGTAGGGAACCACTGTTTACAGAATAGCATCAAAAGCAAAGAAACAAACTCTTCAAGTGGACACAAATTAGCCCATTTATGAATTTCAAAACATTCCTTAATTTAAGGCAAAGTTGAATATTTTATTATAGTGAAATCTTATACATTTATGATCAACAGGCTCCAACTTTATACTTAATAAAATGTTTACTAACTGTGTTAAAATTTATTTTTTGATGGTTAGTAGACAAATTTTATTTAATTACCTAAAAATATTTTTGTCGTGTTTCTACTTAACTGACTGTCGAAGTGATTTTTAATTGTTAAGAGAATTGAACACTACATTATTCTGTAATAAAACTTTCAACTTAATTTTGAGATACTGGAATATCCATAAGTATTTAAGTCCAGAGATTCAATATGCACAATTATACTCAGATCACAAAGTGTACTTCAACTCTGTTAAGAGTAACAAAAATCATATAATTTTCCTAAATAAAGTCCACATGTTTAAACAAACAAATAAAATAAATATTTAAAGAGGATTTAACTATATTTCAATGAATTATAAACTAATAATAGATTATTTATACTTCTGAAGATAACTAAAAACTATGTAAGAAAGCAAATTATACAAGTCTTAAAGCATTATGCATAACTATTAGAATAATATGAGACAATTTATAGAATGTCATTACTTCTCATATTACTTTATTAAAAGCACAAAATATCTATTTTTCGTATCAGTTATTAGTAATAGATATACTATCATAAAAATATGCAAAATATCCAAATATATTATTTCCTATGATTGTTATGATTGAAAAATATGAGGCCATTGTCATACAATATTTAAAATTGAAATGATTTACTAAGTCAATATAAAAATAGCCATTGAAAGAACCTCATTTTTTTCACACAATCCAAGAGCCTAAGCTTTAATAAGATAAAAGAAGATTTTAGTAAACAAAATTATAAAATCATCTGAAGGAGTAAGATCATATCTCTAAGAACCATTTCCAGTCTCTTGTCCACTAGAGGAGACATTATAAAATTAATGAAACTGACACCAATGTGACGATCAGAAGAAAGAAACAATCTGTTGTCAAATCAATTGTCTGTTTGGTACTATTATTAGTGTGGGTGTTTTATATTCTAGTCAATCTTCTTTTGATATACTGTGGCTATGAAAACAACCTATGAATGTCATGAGTAATCAGCACTTTTATACTAGAGGGGGAAGCTATAAAACTCAATGAAATCAAAGTAATTTGATAATTTATGTCATCTGTGTTGAAACTGATTTTATAAGAAAAAATGCCTAAGTATCTGTTACATGCTTATCTAGAAGTTTACACATTTTCATATCCTTTCACATATGTTTTCATGTTTGCCCTATACAACATCTTCTCAGATGGGCAGATCAGGGATAATTACCTTTATTTTTTAAAAAAATAAATTTAGACTCAGGAACACGCATAAATGAACACACTGAAATTAGGATCCAGTGCTCCCACTTTATATTTCAGAAACTAAAATTCCACTCTTCTTCAAAAAGAAACCAACAGAAACATCTACTGAACTGTAAAATTTCAGAGTCCCCAGAAGCCAAAATAAATTGGAAAACATTTTCCATGCAATTATAATGGGATTTTATTTTGAAAAGCCCAAGGAAATAAATTCTTAACCAATCTTTTTACTTAACTGAATTCTTAACCTTAGTTTACTTATTTGACATGTGAGGGATTGAAGGATTTTCTTGATATATTTATGTCAAAAGATCTTAACTTCTGATATTAGGATTTCATACATTTAATTGCCTCTCAAATTTGAAGGAGAAATCATTTAGACTTTGTTCTTGATAAAATTATTGCAAGTTCTAATTTAATTTATTACAATAAATATAGTATTATTATATGAGAGCAATGACATGAGGGAACGACAATTAAAATTACTAGCACACTTGAGCTCTAAGAGAAGCCACATCACTTTAAATGTTTTAAGTTTAGTGTACTGTAGCATTTTTCTCAAGCAGACTCTGGAGTGATCTATTTACGATATAACTACATAAATACAAATAAAATGCATTAACTATTTTATACCATTATGATTTATAACACTGAAATTTCAGACCTTTTGGGAGAATGAATAGTTGAAGTCATAAAATAGTATATATCATAATATACTCTACTTACTGTTGCCGTTATTTTCTTCATTTTAACTTTTACATATGTTTTTCAAGCAACAGAAATAGTTTTTGCATATATAGGATTGGGCCATGTTTATTTTTCAAATTATAATCAGTAAGGTGGTGTTAAAACCACACATCAAATAGGAATATGTCTACCAGTTCCCCTGGATCATTGTCTTATTCCCAGCAATCTTCAGCATGTCCCCTGAGGTAATTAAACAGTTTGTGGAGTTTCCCTGTTCGGAACTGATATTCAAAGTTTAGTTACACAAAAGAAAGACCAACCCAGATTGCTGTCTCACATTCTCCCTGGCACAGAAAAACATGCAAGGACAGTGATAAAGAGTAATAGACTTAAAGGTTATTGTCTTCTGCCTGTCTGAATCCAGTGCTTTCCTCCGCATGTTGTTGTCTTTCTAAAGAAGATAATGTCAACCTCCTTCATTTTTTTTTACCTTGCTCCACTGTCTTGGTTGTTTTCTCTTCCTTCTTTCCAGGTACAGCTGCAAAACAAAGATAAGGTTTAGAGAGGAGTTCCAGACAGAAATACTGCTTCTGCTCAAAAAAAGCATTTTGGAGTTCTTTCAATGCTAAATCTTTCTTTTACACAAGTTATTTTGAAGCTTCTTAAACATTTCTCATTTCTCTATAATGCAATTGAAACCAGATTTTATATCTAAAGAATTAAAGAAAAAAGTGATAATCCCTTGCATTATTCTGCCTACATTTCTGCAATTCTATCTGTTTTATTCCTTTACACTCAGCTTTGATAAACAAGCTCTACATAGAATTCCACTTGACAGGACTATGATTAATCTACTTACATTCCAGGTTATTGCTGGAGTCATTTAGTGTCTTGTAAATGTCAACTAGATGCTCCTTTATATTCGTGCTTAACATAGCTTAATCAGCTGAAAGAATAGTGTAGTCATGCCTGAGATTCATTTAAATATTAAATGAAACCATCCCAAATCATCAGTAACCAAAAGGGGATTATTTGGGTGCTGTATCCCTTTCTCTAAGATGTTTTGCTCTCAGTGAAGTATTCACTGTTTGCCTATTTACAGTAGTTGACAGTCCAAAAGTAGAACAGTACAAATGATTCATTCGGAATCAGTGCACCCCACTGAAATAATTGATTCAAGAAAATCTTCAGAGTTCATTAGCAACCATTAAATGAAAGATTGATGAGGAACTGATTATTGCTATTGCACCCAAGTATCACCCCACATAAAACTGAAAGAAGAAAAAATACAACTTTAAAATGAAGAAATGTGTCTGTAGCCAACTTAACCCACTGATGAAACTTAGAAACATTCATTCATATCAGGACATCCAGACATCTTTTGCTTCCTGATGAGATGCCATGTGGCATATACAGTATCATCTCTAAAGTATTATTTCCAAGGTATCCAACTGAAATTTAGCTAAGCCAGATTTAGCTTCCAGTTTCATCAAATACAGGATGTATAGAACATTTTAAACCATATTGTGAAGAAATAATTAGACCAATCAAAAATGTCTATAAGGCAACTGGTCCTGATCTTTGTAAAAAGACAGTGTAATTAAGAAGGGAAGAAGGAAGGAGGGAGGGAGGGAAAAAAAGGAGGTGAATTTCACCTTTGATTATATCTGTTGAAAAAAACAGATATCCAAAAATTTGAATATGCACTGGTTAGAAAAAATTCCCTATATTTCCAGGAAAGTAACCTATTATTTTACCCAATTATGACCCAAAAATAGAGCAAACCATGTGACTGTGAAGCAAGGAAGATGTTAAACTAAAAAGCAAATAAATATGTATGAACCTCACAAATCACACCTGTAGATAAATCTTACATAACACAAGATATTATAGGGTAAATACCAATGAATGCTATGCTCTTTATTTTGCTGTTTTTGTTAGATTATGGTCAATATTAGGGTTAGGACAGTGGGAAGGGGTAAGCAAGTTGGCCTTCAATGCTGAAATAAAGGCACAAGTCCCAAGATACTCCTGAGGTGACTTTCCAGAACTGATTTATTACCAGAAAAGAACTGTGCAGTTTAGCCTGAAATTATCAAATTCCCTTGAAGGGCAACCACAGTTCTGGTTATTCTAAGGGATTATGTGTCCTAGAAGAAGAAGCAATGAATGTTTTAGAGTGCACAGTCCAGTTTTGCCACTGAATTACTGCAAAAATGAGTGCACATTATTTTACCTTGAGCCTTATTCTTTTTGTTAAAAATGCAGATAATGCTACAAGAGCTGTTTTAAGGTCTAAATGAAAACAATTTAAGGAAATCAGCCCAGTGGCAGCCACATAACTCATTAAATGGAAGCTGTTATTATTTTATTAACCTTTGCCTAAAACACAATCATCTCACTTTCACAGGCTAACTCCTGTTTATTCATCCAATCTTATTTTAGGGCTGTAATACATTTTCTTTAAAAGGCAAATTAAATCTGAAAAATAAAGAAAATTTCTATAAAAATAACATTAAAATTGTTCATAGATTAGTTAGACATAAGTAATGAGTAAAGGGCAACGTAGAAATACATATCTGAAGAAATAGCCTGGAATTCATCCCAGAGAAACAAAAAGATGGAAAATATACAGGAGGTTAACAGACATAGAAGATATAATTCATCTTAACATACATCTAATTGAACTTATAAAATAAAAGATTAGACAGTGTGAGGAAGAAGCGATATTTGAAGAGATAATAGCTACAACTTCTCCAGAATTTCAGGCACTAGCAATAGGATTCTGGAAGCACAAGAAATCTAAGTAGGGAAAGGATGGGCTAATTTAATTAATATCTTTCCCTTACATTGTAACAATAAAATAAAATAAAATAAAATAAAATAACTATTTTCTTTTAAATTGCACAAATCCTACTACTGTCTCTTAGAAAAATATCAGTCTTTCTATGCAGTAGTGTCACATTTTGGCTTTAATTTCAGTATTTCCTGATACCTAATAATGCCACATGCTTTTGATATACTTATCAGCATTTAGATAACCTCTTCTGTGGAGTGCCTCTTCAGATTTTTGCCTAATTTTTTAATGTTTTTTACATTGATTTGTATGCATTTGTAATATTCTAAATGAGTCTTTTAAAATATATATATACACATACACACATATATACTTATACTGTAAATGTCTTCTTCCACTTACATTTTTTTCTCTCTGGTTTACGTTAACAGGAGTTTTAATGATAATTAAATTCAATGTATCAATCTTTCCTTTGTAACTAATACTTTTTGTATTCTATTTAAAAAGATTTGCCTCCACCACGGTTATAAGATATTCTAAATTTTCCACATTTTTTCCTGGTAGCATTATAATTTTTAATCATTTAAATTTAGAAGTACAATCCACTGAATTATTATTTGTGTAAGGTGTGAGATAAAATTTCACATTTTTCCTAATGGATACCACTCAGTCTTGATTACTCCTGTAGGTTTAAGATAATTCTTGATATCTACTACTACAAACCTTCCAGTTTGATCTTGTTCAGGATTGTCTTGGCTATTCTTAGACATTTGCTTTTTCATATGAAAATCGAGTCAGCTTATCAATTTAAATAAAACAATAGCAACAACAAGAAATCTGCTAGGATTTTGACTGGGATTATGATGAATTAATAGATCATTTTGAGAATTGATATCTTTGCAAAATCAAGTCATCTGATTGGTGAACATAAAATATCCCTCCATTGAGTTTTGTGTTCCTTAATTTCTCAAATATGTTAAAATGTAAGAGATCTTCAAGAACATTATGCATAATTTGTTACATTTATTTCAAGATATTTTATGGATTTGATGCTATTATATTAGAACAGCATTGTAGTCATCTTTCACTTTATTTTCCAAAGTTTTGCTCTTGAATTGTAAAGCAGTTATGTTTCATTTGACATTTTATGCAGAAAACTTGCTAGTCACTCAGTTGTAGCAATTTTCCTCTATAGATTGTTTTGAATTTTTTAAGTGGATAATCATATCATTTGTGAATAACGTGTTTTATTTCTTACTTCTCTATTTGCATATTTACGATTTCTTTTTCTCATTTTACTGCACTGGATGGAAAACCCACTATGGTGTGTGATAGAACTGGTGATTGCAAACATTCTTATTTTGTTTTGATTAGCAGGGGGAAAACCTTTAATTTCCTCCATTAGGTATGATGTTTGCTAATGGTTTTTGCAGATGTTTTATCAGATTAAGTAAGTTTCTATACTTGTGATGAATTATATCAAATGCATCTACTATGATGAATATAGTTTCCTTTTATTCTGGCTAATTACATCAATTTGTGTGTATTTTAATTTTTTGAGCTTGCATTTCTGAAATTAAACCAACCTGACTGCATTTTATCTTTCATACATACTAGCAGACTTAATCTGCTAATATTTTGTTTAGACCTATGCCTCTAGGTTTACAAGAAGCTTATATATATATATATATATATATATATATATATATACACACACACACACACACACACATACATATATACGTGTGTATATATATATATATATATATAGTTGTTGCTCTACTTAAGTTTTGGTATTACAGTAATTCTAACTCCATATAATGAGAGAATATTACCTCTTTTTCTATTCTCTGGAAAATTTGATGTAAGATTGGTGCTAATTTTTTCTTAAATGTTTGAAATAATTCACCAGTGAAACCATCTGGCTAAAATTGAGGGAGGGGAATAGAATTACAATTATAAATTTAAAATTTTAATTTTATTAAAATGTTTTAGTTTATTGGAAAATCTTTTTATTTGCTTATTATCTATAGAATCTGTAGCGATGGTCCCTTTTTATTTCTGATATTGATATTTTGTACCTTCTCTGTTTTTTCTTAATATATTTTCATAAGCATTCATAATTTTTATTGTATTTTATTGATAATAATATTTTGACTTTTCCTGTTGTACTACTTGATTTCTAAATAAATAGCTTTGGCTCTTTCATTTATTTCTCTTCCTTCTACTTTCCTTGGGTTTAATTTTATGAATTAAAAAATATTGACTTCTTAGCTATCTTCTATTCTGCCTTTTTTCTTTTCTGATGAATGTTTCTAAAAGCATATAAATTTTATCATACATTTGTTCATTAGATCTCCAAAATCCCACTTTTTTCTTTGACTTACAGAATACTTAGAAATGTATTACTTACATTTACCATAGCACCTAGAATTGTTCCTAACATAATAATTAATTAATATAGATTTGTTTTGTAATTAATGTATCACTTGGCAAAAGATATGTCTTGATAATAAATATTTTCAGTTGAAAGAGAAAAGAGATCAGTTTCAATGTTAGTGGTTTTCCTGGAAAAGGAGATTTTAGGTATAGCCAATGATATATGAGGAAAGACAAAGGAGTGGCAAAGACTTAGATGTTCCTAGAGGAAGTGTAGTTTGAGCAGAGGATTTCCAGAGAGGAGATAAGGGATAGTCTAAAAATAGAGAATAGGAACAAATGCAGAAACCTTTGAAAGCCAAATTAGAGCTACACTTTACAATGTACGCTATAAGAGGCTAGTAAGATGTGTAGTACCTGAGTCTATTCTATGAATGTTCTGTCTCAAATCAACATGGAAATGAAACACTGACAATTTGTAACTATAATAGAGCCACATAGGTAGGTATTCTTATTCATAATTCTTTTATTCAGAATAATCATTATAAGTATGTTTAGGAAATACACATTTTTTAGTTATTTTAATTGAATCCCTTGAAGGGTACATGTCTCAGAAAACAACTGAAGTGTGACTTACATATAAAGACCAAGTTTTCTTTTCAACTATGGGTTCATAATTTCTGGCACACATATTAAATAGAGAAGGCTAATCCCTTAAAGTGCTATGTTTTTTGTTGCTCAGAAAAGGTCACTGGAAATGCTGATTATCTATACAGAAAAGATGACATTTCACATAAAATGTTGATCCTTTCATTTCTGGTTCTAATGTAAAATTCATCAATTCTAATTCTATGAAGAGCAAACATTAGAAATAAACAGCTCATCAAAGTAAGTGAATTTTTTAACTGCTTGGAGTCAAAAGAAGACCGTCATCAATTTCTCTTTCTATACCACAAGATATCTGGAATATCCTTTAGTGCCGAGTGAAGAAATTTTTCTACCTTTGTAGAAGCGTATTTTAGAAAAAAAAATAGATTCTTATTTCACTACTTCAGAAATCAAAACTAATGTAAAGGAGACAAAGCAGCTAACACATTTGGTATGTAATGCCCAGATTAGGGCTATTCTTTAGCTAAACCCGGAGCTGAGACATTGGTTTTATGTAGTTTTAGGCTTTTATTTCACTATTCTTCCCTACAATTTTCCTTCAGCACCCAATTCTCCAATACAATTGACATCCCTCCCTTTTTTCTCCGTATCACCCATGGGGGCTCTGATGTATGCCCTTTATTAGCAGTATTAGCAGGTGCTTTTTTTTTTTTTTATGGAGTTTTGCATTTGTCGCCCAGGCTGGAGTGTAATGGCGCAATCTTGGCTCACTGCAACCTCTGCCTTCTGGGTTCAAGCGATTCTCCTGCCTCAGCCTCCCGAGTAGCTGGGATTACAGGCGCCCGCCACCATGCCTGGCTAATTTTTTGTATTTGTTTTGTTTTGTTTTGTTTTGTTTGTTTTAGTAGAGACAGGGTTTCACCATGTTGGTCAGGCTGGTCTCGAACTCCTGACCTCAGGTGATCTACCTGCCTCGGCCTCCCAAAGCACTGGGATTACAGGCGTGAGCCACCGCGCCCAGCCTAGTAGGTACTTTTAAATGGAGAAGTGAGACTTACCTAGAGGAGAAGTATGCTAGAACAGTGGTGAGGAAGTGAGGAGTGGTAAGAAAATATTGTGCCGTTTGAAGTGTCCCTCATATGACACATATTACTTCGGAGAGGTAGACCTACAGCCATAGCATGATAAACTATTATTTCCAAAGATAGAATGCTATTATTTCCAAAAATATAAGATACTGCCAGAAATGTAAGAACTGTCCATGATCTATTCAGATTTTACAGGTACTGCCCCGAGAGGTCATTGACTGAAACATTGGAATAAATCACTAATTATGAAAGAAAAAATATTGCATCAATTTAGTCTCCAGATACATATTATGGTGGAAAGTGGAAACAGAGGTTTCTCGTCAATTCTCAGGTGATGTTAACTACTTAATCTGTTCACAAGGCTATCACTTCCTGCTCCAATCTTCCTACAGTCTTCTAACATAGTCAGAATTATGAACATAGCATTATAGGATTGTTGTAGCATAGAAAACAAGGCATGTCTAAAGATGAAGTTGGAAAAGGATATAGGAGCCAGTTCTTGGGGCACTCTATATGCCATTTTAACAAGCTTGGATTTTATCTTATGGAAAATGGGAACAGAGTATTAAATTTTAAGTGGCTTATTCAGTTTTGTGGTTTTACTAAATTATTGTGGCTATTGGGATGTTCTACTAGATGAATATTAGTGGAATAAAAATAAAAAACATGAGGGCAGCATGAGGTTATTTCAGTGGTTCTGGTAGAAGACAATGAAGGCTTGAATTAGTATGGTAGTAATGGCTACAAATAAGAGAAAATATGCTCAAGAAACAGAAACAGTAAGTTGGAAAGAGAAAATGAGGAGTTTAGGTTAAGAAAGATTGAATGTGAAGGGGATTTTTTTGTTTGTTTGTTTTTTTGAGACCGAGCCTGGCTCTGTCGCCCAGGCTGGAGTGCGGTGGCCAGATCTCGGCTCACCGCAAGCTTCGCCTCCTGGGTTCACGCCATTCTCCTGCCTCAGCCTCCCGAGTAGCTGGGATTACAGGCACCTGCCACCACGCCTGGCTAATTTTTCGTATTTTTAGTAGAGACGGAGTTTCACCGTGTTAGCCAGGATGTTCTCGATCTCCTGACCTCATGATCCACCCATCTCGGCCTCCCAAAGTGCTGGGACTGCAGGCATGAGCCACTGCGCCTGGCCGTGAAGGGGAATTTTTTTTTAATTTTTTTTTTTTATTTTAAGTTCCGGGGTACAAGTGCAGGAAGCGCAGGTTTGTTACACAGGTAAACGTGTGCCATGGTGGTTTGCTGTACCTATCAACCTATCACCTAGGTATTAAGCCCAGCATGCATTAGCTATTGTGAAGGTGAATTTGAAGATATTTATTGGGCAGTTGAACATACAAGCCTGAAATTCATTAAAAAATTCTGAGATGGGGACACAGGATTGAAAAAACTTCATGATATAGGGCAGAGTTTCAACTTTGAGAGCAGATATATCTCAAAAGGAAATGGTACAGAATGAGAAGTTCAGATGATTAATAATGAATTATGAGGAACATCAACAATCACGAGGCAACAGATGAAAGAAAAAACACAAAGAAGCCAGAAATAAAGGCCAGTCATATGGAGAGAACCAGGGGACTATATTGTCATGGTAGCCCAACAACAGAGAAGTTTGGAGAAGAGACAAAGTGATAAATGCAACTGAGAAATCTAGTAACATAAGGATGGAAGCATTCTGTTGGCTTAGCAATGATGATGTCATCAGCAGCTTCAGTGGCATGGTAGGGACAGGAGCTTAGTCTTTGTGGAAGGCCAGAGGCAGCGCTAGGACTCCAGCATTCAGAAAGCTGGCTGACATGGGAAGGAGATAAAGTGGTAGAGAGACAGAGAGAAAGAGAGAGAGAGAGAGAGAGACAGGGAGAGAGAGAGAGGTGTAAATCAAGTAAAAGGAGTAATTTTGAATCGGAGAAAAAACATTTCCAAGATGAGGAATAATGCCAGTAACAAGAAAGAGGAGGATGCCACAAAATGGGATGGATGACTAATTTGGAAGGAAAAACTGGAGAAACTGGTCCTGAAGAGAAGGAGAAACACTACCTCTGAGATTAAAAGAGAGATGGATATGTGCCACATTTTCTTTATCCAGTCTATCATTGATGGGCATTTGGGTTGGTTCCAAGTCTTTGCTATTGTGAATAGTGCTGCAATAAACATACGTGTGCATGTGTCTTTATAGTAGAATGATTTATAATCCTTTAGGTATATATACCCAGTAATAGGATTGCTGGGTCAAACAGTATTTCTGGTTCTAGATCCTTGAGGAATTGCCACACTGTCTTCCACAATGGTTGAACACCATAGAATACTATGCAGCCATAAAAAAACGATGAGTTCATGTCCTTTGCAGGGACATGGATGAAAGTGGAAACCATCATTCTCAGCAAACTAACACAAGAACAGAAAACCAAACATTGCATGTTCTCACACATAAGTGGGAGCTGAACAATGATAACAGGGAGGGGAACATCACACACCCGGGTCTGTCGGTGGGTGGGGGGCAAAGGGAGGGATAGCATTAGGAGAAATACCTAATGTAGATGACGGGTTGATGGGTTCAGCAAACCACCATGGCACGTGTATACCCACGTAACAAAACTTCACGTTTTGCACATGTACCCCAGAACTTAAAGTATAATAAAAAAAGAGAGAGAGAGAGAGATGGATATGGGCTAAATAAAAACACCAGCTACTATCCTATTTTTTATTCCCAGCCAACTATCTTCATCATCATTTCTCATATACTTCACTCCCTCTTTCCTCATTCAATTTGTCACCCTTTATGGTTTTTGGATGTCACTCCCCTGAAAATTCTGTATTGAAAATTATTAATATATTACGTACCTGACAAATCCCATGACCACCACCTTCCTATTGAAAGTTTTTTTTTTCTGCAGTTACTGAAGTTATTTTAGTCTGCTTTTATCTTTGATTTTCCTTGTTCTTTCCCCAAACAAATGCAAATATAAATGTTACCTTATCTCATCATGATCAGACAAGCTCAATTACCTCCATGCAAAGGGCACCAATGTATACATCTCCAGCCTATCATTGTCTGGAGCCCTAGTTTTACTTCTAGAACCACCTGTGTGATGCTACCTTCATGTGCTACTAGCACTTTGACTTAAATTTATGTAAAATTAATCTTGCCTTTTCTCTCCAAAGTCTTTCGCTTTTCTTTTTCATTGTTATTAAGAATATTAACAATAATCTTCTAGCAGCCAGTCTGAAGAACGCTATTGTCATTAAATTATTTTTCTTTTCTTCCTTCCCAAAGCTTATCATCAGTTGTGAAATTCCACTGAATCTACTTCTTTATTAGTGCTAACATAATCTCTCACTCTTCCAATCTCATAACTAATGCCCTAGTCCAGGTACTAATACTTGTCACTACATTGTTGAGAATCTTTCTAATCTGCCTATTTCAAAATTTTCCTTTATGAGTTACTTTTCCTAAAGCATATGTTTGAGTGTTATTTATAAACTCACAATTTTTCATCATCTCCCTAATTGCCCATGGAATAAAGTCCAATTTTAAAATAAGGCCTTTTACGGCATTATTAGCCCAGGTTATATTAATTCCTACAATGGTCTTGAGATAATTACTGTTCCTCATATACATACCACAAATTTGTATCACTTTGCCTTGCTCTGAAATCTATGCCCAGGATATTTTTTTCTAACTCATTTACATAGCAAAACCCCATCTCTTATTTAAGGCTTAACTCTAAAGTCATCTTCTGCCGTAAACATTGTCTTTTCCCCAGGTAAGATTAATTTTCAAACTTCCATAGAACTTTACCTGTATTTATGTCTCTACCCTGATGGCTTTCAACCTTGAAATATGGTAATACAAAAAACTTTCATTGACAGTAAAACTTCAGGCCAGCTTAGTGACTTAATAAAGGTTCACCTATTTTTAGTATTTTAAATTGCTCAAGAACAATATTAACATTTAAAATTTTTCTCAATTTTTCATATAATATATAATCCACAAATATATGGTGAGTAAATATGAAAATGATTAGAAAACTGCAAGGTGAAAATCAGATATAAATTAGCAAGCTGCTATCATATTAATGATTAAATACTATGTATCTCCAAATTAAATGACTTAAAAGTAGGCTTAAGATAAGACAATTTATGCTGCAGATAAATTGACACATTACAGTGAACACCTTAAAATATTAAATTATTATTCATCTTCAAAAACATTAAAACAATTACAAAATTAGTAATTTCCACTTAACATTGCACACAGTTCCTAGTTTAAGCCTTGATTTAGAACAATTTTGTAATATCTTAAAAACAAAAAAAAATACTTGCTTATTCTACTCACATGTGAAAGGCTAGAGGTGGACCAGATGTAAAGTATGCTAAGTATTGTGGAATTTGGGAATTGGGTAGTAAATACATGATGAGAACAATATATTTTTTCATGCACGGCTGATTGTCAGTGAGAGGTAGGAGATGAATAAGTTACTTGACAAATGAGAAAAGTATCCTTTGATTTTTGTTTGTAATTTGTCAAATTGGTAAAACCCTTCATGAGTTTCAAAACAGCTATGGTTGCTTTGAAAAGGACACTTATTTCTGTTCGTGCTGTAGTTGCAAATAAACTCAATATGTAGAATTATATTTAAATTGAGAATTGGGGTATGAGATCTATGACCAACTAGAAGCAAAGTAGTTGATGTCAATAATGTATGTGAATAGATAGATAATTTATTTTCTTTCACTTCCCTCTAAGCCTGACAAGCAAGTCTACGTAACCCCAACCAAAATGTTTGGCCATACTCTATAAACTCAGTGACCATTCTTAGCTGAGGACTCTGGTGAGTTCACTAATTGATGGTTCAATTTCAATTCTGTCTATCTGCTAACTCCAATTTGTCCTGATTCAACCCCATACTATGTGAGCTTATATTTCTACCCTAAATACTGTTCAATCAAGCCTAGCCTGAAGTTGCCTCCTTACATATTTTGAGTTTGGCGTAGAGGTTTCTCTGTACATAGTGAACCCAAATGGAGGTAGAAACAGGCTGTAATCTACTCTTGTGCTAATTACCAAGTTTTGGCCAACCAAAGGGAACCAGCTGTTCAAACTGTGTCCAAAAGAGGCAAAGGTCAAGCTGTAACCAATCTAGCTGTTTCTGTATCTCACTTTCTTTTTCCGTATGTCATGTTCCTTGTTCTGTCCATAAATCCTTCCACCACGGGGCTTTGCTGAAGTTTCTCTGAGCCTACTCTGGCTCAGGAAGCTGCCCAATTCATGAATCATTTTTTGCTCAGTTAAACTGTGTTAAATATAATTTGGCCAAGGATTTTCTTCTAAGAATATCCAGGCTCCCACTGATGCAGAGCGCAGAGTCTATGGATCAGCTACCAGGAGTTCAACCTTTGCTTCTTACCTGTGTCTCAAGACTGTCTTCCACAAACATAGATTCACTAAGGCTCTGTATATAAAATCTAATTCCAGTCGGGCGTGGTGGCTCACGCCTGTAATTCCAACACTTTGAGAGGCTGAGGCGGGCAGATCACAATGTCAAGAGATCGAGACCACCCTGGGCAACATGGTGAAACCCTGTCTGTACTAAAAATACAAAAATTAGCTGGGCTGATGGTGCATGCCTGTAGTCCCAGCTACTCAGGAGGCTGAGGCAAAAGAATTGCTTGAGAATTGCTCGAACCTGGGAGGTGGAGGTTGTAGTGAGCCGAGATCGTGCCACAGCACTCCAGCCTGGTGACAGAGCAAGACTGTCTCAAAAAATTAAAAAATAATAAAAATAAAATAAAAATAAAATCTCACTCCAAAAGAAACCTATCTTCTGCTGTTTGGACATCTTGTTGCTTTTAGCTTTGTCTAATTTTTGAACATAAGTTGGCCACACTTTTGTCCTTTCAACATAAATCAGTGCCTTGGCCTTAAGTCCACTTACTGGGCCCATGAACTCTGTATCTATGTCTAGGTTAGTGATTTTCTCTGACATTATATTAAGACTCAGTTTTTTCTTGTTAATACAATTACTCATTTTGAAGCAAACAAGTTTAATCCACATTTCACTTAATACTAATGAGCAATGTCAATTCCAGAATATGACACAGCATTAACAATAACTTCTGATAAATGAATTACTCTGCCATTTATAGTACAAATGGTGTCAATGAAAGACGTATCATGATCACCTAGCTAAAAATTGACATCACAAATATTAGATTATAAGAAAAAGAAATGACTAGGAAACAGATTTTAGCCCTATCTACTGTAAATTCAGAATAATAGAGCTGTATTTGAAAGAGAGCATCTATTAATTTCAATAACTTAATTGCTTCTAATTATTGCCTGCAAATACAGTTCATATCTTTCTTAAAGAATTCACTATCTAATTTTTGTTGCTTTCCCTTAGAGATGTATGTATATATAAAATAATCAATAAATTAATTTATAGAGTAGCTAACATTAATTTATACTGTATTTATCAATAAACATAAATTTATATTAGATATTAAGTTACATTCCTGTATTCATTTATATTCATATGTATACATTGTTTGGGATTGAGTATGTGAATATGTGTCATATATATTTTATATCTCTCTACAATCCTGTTATATGTTTTCTTTATAAAGCATGTGCAATAAATTAGTCTTTTAGGAGAAGTGGTTTTAGTGGAGTATGTGTGTAAGGGTATGTGTGCAGGTTTGTGTGTGTGTATGCATAAGTGTATGTTGAGGATAGGCTTATTAAATTGTCTCTTGATATACTTCCAAAGACATTGGCTACATTATTGACTTCATTTCAGACTTCCCAATATATTTCTTAAAGCAAAATGTCTCCAAGTCAGCATCTCATCTAATACATTTCATAATTTTATACTATTCTTGAACAAAGTGAATCTTGTTCATGTGAGTACTTTTAGTTAAAGTTTCATTTGTTCGATTCCTAATCTCTTAAGGCAGTATGTTGCACTAGAATGCTCTCCAGATGATGGGGATCCTATGGAGTTTAAACAGTTACATTTCTATAATTTTTCAAAATTAACTTGCAATTTGACTAGCCTAACTAGCTTTAATTTATGGTCCTAAAGGAATAAAACTATAGGCTTTAGAACAGTAATGATAAAATCTTGTGCAAAATAGGTTTGTTTCTATATCAACGAACTAGTAAAATCAATAAATAGAGCTCTTCTCTAAGCACAAAACAATACATTGTTAGAAACCTTAGCAGAAATAAGTTATAGTTATGACATCTTTATCTTTAAGCTGCATTTACCTTTTTTACTTGAAACCGCACCAATCTCCTCTTTGGCTCGTTCAGTTTCTGCAAGTTCAGATATTAAAGGAATGAGAAGTGGATATTAGTGATGCCAAATTCACATCTTATACTATTGAGAATAAAATTAAAGATAAAATGTATGTTGCACACGAGAGCAAAGCAAGCTGTAGAGAAAGCCAAAATACAAAGTGCTTATATGATTTTTTCAATTAATAAACTTCCTTAAATAGCAATAAAGAAATTCTCTTCCAAGGTGCAACTCTATTATCTTAAAAATGTAGGTAGTGACCATAAAAGAAGGTGGCCTATTCCATAGACTTTAGATCAATAGTTCTTAAAATTAAGGCCACATTCAATACAATGGGATACTAATTTATTAGTCTACAATTTTTTTTTTTTTTAAACGGCTCTTGCTGCCCAGGCTGGAATGCAGTGGTGCAATCTCGACTCACTGCAACCTCTCCCTCCCAGGTTCAAGCAATTCCCCTGCCCCAGCCTCCCGAGTAGCTGGGACTACAGCCGCCCGCCACCATGCCCGGCTAATTTTTGTATTTTTAGTAGAGACGGGGTTTCACCATGTTGGCCAAGCTGGTCTCGAACTCCTGACCTCAGGTGATCCGCCCGCCTCAGCCTCCCAAAGTGCTGGGATTACAGGCATGAGCCACCACGCCCGGCCATAGTCTATAAATTTTAAGTTACATGAATTATAGGGAAGTGCATTTAAAAGGGCTTCTTTGTTTAGCTTTTAATCATGGTTGAGTCTGCTAAAAGTTGTTTAATACTGATTGCAAGCAAACAATATTTGACCTCAATGAATTAGTTTTACACTGTAAAAGATTAGCTGTAATATTATAGAGAATTTCATCTGAATGTTTCTTCAAGAGAGACAAAGAGAATAAAATGACAAAAAGTGGCCTTTTGGTTTCTCTAAATACTTAGAGTGGAAGACAGGAGAGCTGCCCTGAAGTCATAATCTGAACTGTTGGGGCTAGGACAGAGTATTGGACCACAAATCAAAGCTAGTTAAAGTCAAAGTTTTCTCTAGTCCACAGGAAAATAAAATAATAATAATAATAATAAGCTCGTGAATTTTCACGAAGTCTTATTTCCTCATTTTACAAACTTTTGATTAGTTGAGGTTGTTCCCCTTGGTCATATATATTCTTATTTTTATTCTTATTGGTATTTGTTTGTATCACCCTTCACCCATATATGCTCAGCACTGATGCTCTGAGAACAACCAAATCAAACAAGGCGAGCCTTTACACCCCTCATCCTCTCTGTGCCACAAAACCCGGCTTTTGAAAGACATCAGACATCAGAAGGAGATCTTCATGTCACTTTCAGGTTTTAATTCCACAATGATAGATGCCCCAAGAGTCACAATTTAAACCCAGGCAAGAAGTGACATAAATAACCTCTTCTTCGAGCTATCTCAATACCCTGAGCTTCAAGACTGAACAGACTCCTGGCGGTTTTATACCTTCCAGGTAAAGACTTTAGATCAATGGCTCTTAAACTTAAGCATGCATCAGGTTCACGCTGGAGGGCTATTGAAACAGATGCTGAGCACAAAAGGTCTGATTCAGTATGTCGGAGGCATGTTCTGAGAACCTGCATTTCTAACCAGTTCCCAGGGGATGCTTAGGCTCCTTATTTGGACTGCACTTTGGAAACTGATTACCAAATTTCGCCTATGAATCAGTCAAGACTATTCCTACTGTGAGTCCCCTCCCTACTTACCTCAGTTACTACCATGAGTTTCAGCCTTCTAGCAGAAAACAGAGTCCATATGGCTCTGTATTTCTCCTAGAAGCTGACATACTTCCAAATCCCTTCCTCTGTGTCCTCTGTCCATCAGCAGCACTCACTCCTGTATCTTCAGCCTCTTCTCAGAATGTTCATTTTACTTTCTTCCTTTAATCAAATCCTAGCTCACTAAGGCCACTTATCCCCTCCTAATGGTAGTCTTCTAAAATGGAGAATGCTTGTTTTTCCATCCTCCACATACCAAGGTGTATAGAAGTAATGCATATTTATATCCTCTTTGTTTCTCATTACTCTTCATAGATTATCTCCTTGCTTCCTCCAAACCCCAGTTCTTTTGAAGTACATGCTATCAGGTTGCACCAGCCTCTACTCCTCTTCATTGTTGTCATCAACCAGTCTTGTGGCCTATCCTGACATTCATTGACTATTTTTGCACACAGTTATCATCCGCTCTACTACTACTATGAATATTATTAAGAATCATTCTTAACCCTGTCTGCACCTTAGAATAAGCTGGGGAGTTTTTCTAAGCCTATGATATTCAGATATCTGGAGTGGGCAACAGAGCTTTGAGATTCTAAGTTAATGAGTCTGGCGTGAGTCCTGAGTATTGGTATATTTTTAAGATTTCCAGGATACTCTAACATTTTGCCAGGGTTGGGAGTCACTGATATACACAACTCATACAACTACATGATCTCTGACCTCCTTGGCCTCCTCAATTCAGAAAACTAGAAACCCCACTTCTCTGGCAATTTCCAACTATATTTGTACCCTCAGAATTTTCCTTTACTGCCAGAATTTTGATTTTAAAAATTATATTCTTTGGCACCATTTTTTCTCTTTAGAGCTCACTTACACAAGAACTCCCATTATACGGTATCTGATCCCATTAATACTTCCATTCCTTGTTCTTGCCACTTTCTCATTTTTCAAGATTTTCCTCATATCCTCACTTTACTTCTTACCAAGCTTATGCATAAATGAGCCATAGTTAAATCGCTCACGTATTTTCTGTTGTTATAGTCATCTGCTGTATTAATTTTCTAGGACTGCCTTAAAACTATTGGGTAAATAAATGCAAAACAAATACATTTTTCCACAGTTCTAGAGGCTGAAAGTCCAAAATTCAGCCATTGGCAGGACCCCAGAAAGCTCCCTCTAAAGGATCTTGGGAAGAATCCTTCCTTGCCTCCTCCTAGAGTCTGCTAGTTGCCAGAATGCCTTGGCATTCCTTGGCTTGAAGCTGCGTCGCTGCAATTTCAGCTTTTATGTTCATGTGGCAGTCTTCTGTATGCGTCTGTGTGTCCCCAATTTCCTCCTCTTTTAAGGATACCAGTCATCAGATTGAGGGCCCACCCTAATCCAGCATGACCTCATCTTTTTTTTTTTTTTTTTTTTTTTTTGAGACGGAGTCTCGCTCTGTCGCCCAGGCTGGAGTGCAGTGGCGCGATCTCGGCTCACTGCAAGCTCCGCCTCCCGGGTTCACGCCATTCTCCTGCCTCAGCCTCCCGCGTAGCTGGGACTACAGGCGCCCGCCACCACGCCCGGCTAATTTTTTGTGTTTTTTGGTAGAGACGGGGTTTCACTGTGTTAGCCAGGATGGTCTCGATCTCCTGACCTCGTGATCCGCCCGCCTCGGCCTCCCAAAGTGCTGGGATTACAGGCGTGAGCCACCGCGCCCAGCCATGACCTCATCTTAACTTGAGTATATCTACGAAGACCCTATTTCAAAATCGGTCACATTCATAGGTACCAGGGTAGAGCTTCAACATATCTTTTGGTGGGAGGCACAAATCAACCCACTATGTCTGCCAAAACACCAAATGTTCAACCCACTATGTCTGCCAAAACACCAAATGTACTTTATGCCTACCACCTGAGCAGTCATCGAAGCTGAAGGAAGACCCTCACCCTGCAGCAGACCTCACTTCAAATGTGGATCACATTTATGAGATCACTTAGCACTGGCCAGTAATATTACCACAGACCCAATAAAGTTGCTTTCTCATACTCTTAACAAAAGTTTAAAATATTCTCTTCCCTCCTTAAACATCCTACAACATAAAAGTAAGCTGCTGTTGAGAAATTCATAGACAAAATAGGGGCAGACTAAACTACATCACTGTTCCACTATCATACCAGCACATACTCATCCATTTTTCTTTCCAGTTCCAAAAGGTGATCAGTTCCTGCCCCTTTTTAGTACCAGTCCTTCCATATTTTTTTCTGGATCCCATCTCCTTTTGCCAAGTCAAGGCCTTTGTTCTTGCCAGTATTGCTTCGATCTGCTCCCTCATCAGTTTTCTCCTTCACTGATGCTTTTACAGTGTCTCATGTCACTCTTTAGAGCCACAGACAACCACATCCTTCAATTCTATATGACATTTTCAGCTACCTCATCTCTCTGCATAGAGCTGCTACACTCAATGTCACCACTTCTATCCTCTCACTCTCTGTTTTTTAAACCTGTTTTATTGTGAAAGATATTATATAAACAGAAGGCATATAACATTTGTGCACATTCTAATGAATAGCAATAAAGAATGTTCACCTTTGTAACCTCCTGCACACCTAAGAAATAGAATATCGCCAAGGCCTTTGAAACTTCTTACTTTTCCTACTATCACTGCATGCTTCTCTATCTCAAAGTTACAGTTGTTCTATATTTTGTAATAATTATTTCCTTATTTTTCTATATGGGTTTTTATTACACGTATTTGTCTCTAAATAAAGGTAAGATAATTTTATATAAATTAAATTACAATATTTAGTGTTATATAAATTAGACTGTATTATTTAATTTGTGTGATTTTTTGAGATATAACTATGTTGATATGAGTAGCTGTAGTTGATTAACTTTAACTGCTGTCTAGCATTCCAATGTTTGGTCTACAAACTATGGATTTATTCTCCTGCCAGTGGACACTAGGTCACATCCAGTTTTGTGTTTTCTAAATGATTCTGCTATGAACATTCCTGCACATGTGTCTCCTTTTGCACATGTGCAATAATTTTCATAGAAGTGAAATTGCTAGGCATGTACCCTAGATAAATGACACATTTTTCTCCCTAAATTCTGCATTCACATCAGCAGCATATGTGAGAGTTTCTTTTGCTCCGTGTCACTACCATCACCAGAATAAGCCTATTCCCTAATTTTGAAAATTTAGTCTCATGTAAAATACTATCTTGTACTTTTAAGTACAATTCCGTTATTACTTAGAGGTTGAACATCTTTTGATACGTTTATAGAACATTTGCATTTTTTCTTTTTTTAATGCAGTCTTATATCTAGTGCCTATTTTTTTTTTCTGCCCATTGTCTATCAAGGTCTTTGTCTTTTTTTTTTAATTTTTGGAGTTGTTCATCTATTTTTTGCTATTAATCTCTTGCTATTTAAATATATTACAAGTATTTTTACAAGTTTGTGGCTTGTCCATTATCTTTCTTTATTGCATTTATTGATAAATTGAAGATCATAATTTTAATACAATAAAATGTCAGCTATTAAATGTATGACTAGAATTTTGAGCATCTAGTTTTTCAAATCCTCCCATATTTCAAGAAACTGTATATTTTCCTAGGTTAAAAAAACTATGCCATGTTTTGCCTTTAGTATTTAAGTTCTTGAACCATTTGGAACTGATATTTTAGAACTGTATGAAATAAGAATAAATTATATTTTTGTATTGAATACCAGCTATATCAGCAACATTTAAAAATAATCTATCCACACTCTGACTTTCTGAAATGGCTGCTTTTTCTTATGTCAGATTTTTGCTCAAGTGTGATGTATTTTAAGTCTCTTTTTTTCCGTCCTATTGGGAAATTTGTTTATATCTACACCAATACCATTCTACACTTCATAATACAATATCTGGGGACTGCTTTATTACTAACACTTAGGACACATAGTCCTGATCTCAATAGCTGTGCTTTATAGTGCCATGTTGCTGTGTTCATTATGTTACTTTTAAATACTAAAATTTATTTCTGGTTTCCCATTTGAAATCCTGTCCCTTTCTCCCCTACCTCTTCATGTCTTAATTGAACCTAGATTTTACTTCTGTCAGTATTCATCAGTCTAGCTCTTTGTGTCAACCTTGATGAACATTCTTGGACTCTGAACCATGGCATTTTCAGTTTGGAGCTGGCACTCAGGACACCAACCTCATCTTTACACATAGTTTTAAACAACAAGCATGCCTTACCCTACCACCTAAGGCAGTCCCAGGTCTCTCACATCTTACCTTTCCTGGTACTTAAACCTCATAAAATCATCACTCTAGTGCTGTATGAGTGCTGTTTTGAATATATTCTGGCAGCACCAGCTGTGATACTATTAGTAATTATATAATATATTATACAAAATCGAGCAAGTGAAAAGAGGTGCAAGTAATAATTATTCTGGGACAATATAGTACACCAAGACTGTTCTAACTGACGAAGATCATACATAGATCAACCAAGATTATATTTGGCATGCAGTGTGTGGTCTAGAGACAACTCATTTTATATCAAGCATGCTGGTTCAGGCCTATAGATCTTCCCAGAGACTTTTGCCATTTCCATGCCAGAGTACTTAAACTGAGTCAAAAAAAAAAAAAACATGCAATTTTATTAAGAGCAATTGTCTCCAAATATTCTTCTAACATACATAGCTGAATAAATTCAATGGGACTTTACTTTTAAATTCTGCATACAGATGTCTCCTAAATGATCTTGACATATATTAGTAGATTAGATGATAGATATCTGACTCACATTTAGACACTGAAGTGTGGTTAAGGAGATAAATATAGTCAGGCTCGGTGGCTGAACATAACACCCAATCTGTGCAATGCTAAAATCAAGGGGTGAAAAATGCCTGATTATTAGATCCAGAGTTAAAAATGACTATATTTTGGCTTTATCCTGGGCTTTGGTGGCTATTTTCCTCAAAATTCAAACTGACCACTGGCTGGCTGACCATGCATATGGAATACATGATCCCAGCCCTAAGGTCCTTGAGGTGGAATAAAGTGACCTGGGACAGTGCTACCCAAGGTTCTGAAAAATAGTGATCCTTGATGTGGTCATTGAAAGAGAAAGGGGTGATGCTGTCACATATATTTGGTAAACAATGTCTACTATATTTCTTCTTGAAGATTCACCATATATACAGTGTTAAAGCCATGAAGCACTCTACAGTCTACACATCTACTTGTTGTGTCCTCTTCATGCTTGGAAATGACTAATTTTATTGTCAACCTCTGTGTTGCTATCCAATGTGTGGAGAGGCACATGGAGGGGAATGTAGGTAGGGGAGGTGGGTGTGTTGAGGTCTTTTTGCTCACACTATGATAAAGAAAGGAGTCTTTGCTGACTTGCAGAAATTGTCAGTCTAGTTTCAGCATCCCTGCCTAGCCCAAGGTACACTTTCTTCATCTACACCACACCCTGACACATAACTTTCGATGTGGAAGCATAGAGTGCTCTTCTTTAGCATCGCACCAGTAATCTGAAAGGTTTTCATTTTCTTGAAGCTCATGTTACTATGAGACTCTATGATACGGTTTGGCTGTGTCCCCACCTGAATCTCATCTTCAATTCCCACACGTTGTGGAAGGGACCCAGTGGGAGGTAATTGAATCATGGGGGCAAGTCTTCCCCATGCTGTTCTTGTGATAGTGAATAAGTCTCACAAGAGCTGATGGTTTTAAAAATGGGAGTTTTCTCACACAAGCTCTCTTTTTGCCTGCAACCATCCATGTAAGATGTGACTTGCTCCTCCTTGCCTTACACTATTATTGTGAGGCCTCCCTGGCCATGTGGGGCTGTCAGTTCATTAAACCTCTTTCTTTGGTAAATTGCCCAGTGTGGGATATGTCTTCATCAGCAGCATGAAAAGGGAGTAATATATGCTCTATTCTGAAGGTGATGTACGTCCCAAGCTTGTCCATGTCCTCCAGTATTTTTCCTACTGTGATTTCGGGTGTTTCCTCAGGACCTAGAGTAAACAATCCCATACCACAAACTCAATCCACTTTCCAGTTATTGCCTTTAATCCAGTCTTAATGACAAATCCCCTTTTACTTTTTTCTTGGACTGACTTTAACCCTGTCAATCTCATCTATCCCTTTAAATTCAACATTATGGAATTGCATCACATAAATACATAATTTATGTTAAATCATCTATCTCTATCATTCTCATTTGACCTCACAACTTAACATACTGTAAAATCATATCCCAAATGTGCAGGTTATATACAGAAAACTATGTGCACCATACTATATGGATAATTTAAAGGCTTTTCAATAGTATCTATAATGATATGTAATTTTCATTTTAGGCATTAACTTTATAAGTAGCCTGCTGTATGTAGCAGCTGAGTAAAAATTCTCCTGCTGTATGACTTCAATGCCAAAATACATTTTTAGTTGGGAAAATGGCTGGTCACCTTGTTATCAGATAATTTAAGCAGTTTGTGAATTACGTCAAATTAATTTTTGTGTTGAAGGATAATGGCCATGTCAAGTGCAAATCTCTCAACTGTATAGGAAGTAGAATATTAACTCTTACGAAACTTATATTATGTTTAATTTGGCAAGCTAATTTGCTAATTTCCTGCAAAATATGCTGATCTCTTCAAAACCTGATTGGATAGTCTATTTCATAGATAGCAGAACTTACAGATTTTTTTATTGCAAATGAATATTTTTATCTATATGTCACATTTTTCTAGGAAGAAGATTTTCATTTTCAGAGCAATCTTCAATCTAAAGCTCTCTCCCAGTGCTACAAAATTATCAGATTTGTTTGATATATTTTCTTGATTAAGCATTTCTACAGACTAAGTATCAGCATAGCAAAGACTCCATAATATAGAGTTCCAATCAGCTTTACATTTAACTAAAATTTTTCATGGAAATATAAATGGAATTTTAGATTCATGTTAAACCTCTCTTGTAAAGTTCTCAATGTCTATGTGTATACTTCAAACTGTAACTTTTTTAAAAAAAAGACATTCCTATCAAGCTACTCAATATATTTTTCAATTTTTATCTGATGTATCTACTGACATAATATGTCTCAAAAACTACTTGGGAGGCTTAGGCAGGAGAATCGCTTGAACCCAGGAGGCGGAGGTGCAGTGAGCCAAGATCACGCCGCTGCACTCCAGCCTGGTGACAGACAAAGACTCCATCAAAAAAACAAAAACAAACCAAAAAAAACCCTCAGCACTAAATAACAGGCATTTGTTTTATGTATTAGTAGCATCACCAGTACTTGTTTACCTCTAACCTCTCAAAAAATATATAAGCACATTGATGTCACGCATAGAACTCAGGACTGACCTAAATCCTATATACAAAGCTTATGTATTTCTTCCTAAGGCAAAATATTTTCCATTATGCTTAAAATAACTTTTATTAATAACAGTCAGGTACTTCATCAAACTAAGAAATATCAACAATTTCTCAGCATTTTTTCCTAAGCATATTGTCAAAGTTACCATTGCTGCAAATGCCACGGTATGTTATGGTTATCAGTTAATACTTCACAATCCAAGAATAGAAACCTTAAAAGGGAATTGTCACATTCCAAGAGCAATGGTTAAGAAAATGTTGAGGATATTCATAGTATCCTCAACATAGACAACATAAACATAGACAACATAGACAGGATATTCATAGTAGACAAATTAGGTTGCCTACTGGTTTGATCAACTGATTAATCTTTAGGATAATTCAGTCTGATGTGTACTGAAGAGTTCACTTATTATACTGCAAAATGAGAAATAAAAATGTAACACTTCCCAAAGGGGTTATGATGTGGCCAAATTAACAAATGAAAGCTCTATAGATAAATTTTAATAAGAATGAATTCACGGAAAAGACAGGGATAAGTAATATTGCATATTCAGCACAACAAATAATCATACCAAAAAGCTGGTAAGCCATTCTCAAAATTAGCATTAGCATAGTCTATAGCAGAAAATTCAAATGAGTAAGCTGCCCAAATATGCTCTTCTTTAAAAATTTTGTTCAACATACTTGCTTTTACTTGTTTTTCACTTGGAACTGTTAATGACAAGAAATAATAAGGTCAACAGTAATTACAAATCTGCTTATCTCTTTCCGAAATAATTTTAAGGTTATCTTAATTGTTTAAAGATTGTGTGTATAATATTGGAAGCTAAAGAAAAATAAGATCTGAGAAAAGGAAAATATAATACTGTGCCATTTTTCTGATATAATCCAAATATATTCCATGAATTATAGAATTTTATTGTTTGTTATTCATATTTCTCCCAACACAGAATATTCATTCACAGATCAATCATCTTGCTCTCCATTTTTAATTATCCAAGGATCTCATTTTTTTATATACAGGCAAATGCATTTTCCTCAAAGTCTATAAAATAGTGTGAAAAGAATGAGTTCACTTCATAAATTATTCAAATTGATGGTTTTAATTTTTGAACTACAGCTAGTTACTGCTAAGTTGCTGCACTGTAATCACACACTGAAAAAATAGATAATAATTTCAAGCAATTTATTGTATTTTGTCAGGTTCAATATTAGACAGTAATATTTAACTATTAAAACTGTTAAAACTGGCTACACCAATAGTCATTCTGTATATCTCTCTGTCTTTCTATAATGCACGCACTATCTTAGGTTTCTTGTTACATACGTAAGTGAGAAGATGTGTTATGCTTGAGGAAATGCAACTCTGAACCAACAGGGTGTTCTCTGTAAAGTAGACAAAACATTTCTTCCCAAAGGTCAAATACTGTGAAAATATGAAATGCTGAAATGTGCAATTATTGCATCTTGTAAATTATTTTAAAGTCTTCTGTTTTTAAATTTATAAAAATGTAATTATTCTATTTGGTGTTTCTTCCTTCACTCAATAAGCCATCATCAAGCGCCCAATGTGTCCTGGCATTACAATAGGTGCTCTGAGAATAAAGAGAAAAAACAGTCGGCTTCTTCTAATTTCTGACTATATAAGGTAGAAAAGGGAAAAGATAATACGATTTTAACAGCATATGAAATATTATAAAAGTAAGAAAATGATGCTATGGGAAGTAATTGGACAGACACTTAAAACAGATTTGGGCTGTCTCAGGATATTTTATAATCTTTAAAAATGAATGATAAATGTGGATTCAAGCCTGTAGTTTTCCGTGGTTTGTGGTAGGGTGAGACTACAGTTGGGCCCCTTTGCATGGTTTTTTAAATAAGATTGAGCAGATGCTATTTCCATTTAAATAAAATGAAATGGGAAGAATGACTGATAGGTATTACATAAGGTTATGATCACCCATATACACACACACACACAATACTAAATAACTCAGTGAAGCTCCTTCAGTAGGAGTTAGCCAGGCAAAATCAAGAGGTGATAGTTTTAAATGAGGGAAATATAAATGGTTTCAGAAATTTTCATTTGAAATGATTAATTGGGCAGGTTAAATGCTAGAAAACTTCAAGACAATAATTTGGTATCCACAGCAACTGCACTTTTAGTTTTTGTTGATAGGTTTATTTGTCTTGCCTAGTTGTTTGACTCTCAATCAGTTTTTTTTCTCATCAGAATGTAAATATATTTTGGGCAAAATCTACTTTTGCTCTCACTGCAACTCCCCTGAGCACTCAGGAAATGTTATTAAGTAAGATTATGAATAAGGAGATAATATTTGCTGGAAGTAATTATTCCATATTTTAAAAACAAAGCAATGTATAATGCATTTACAAAAAGTGTTTTGTTCTTGTTTTGTTTTGCTTTTACACTAAACTGTGAAAGAGTACTTCGCAAATACTGCACAGATGAATTCACTGAGGGTCTTGTGAAGTTGCAGACTCTGATTCAGTAGGTCTTGAGGGGGGCCAAAAATCCTTCATTTCTAATAACATTTTGGGTGATTCTGATGCTGCTAGTTCACAGAACACACATTGAGGAGAAAGGGTGTAACATTTGGCTTTCATTTTCTAAAACTGCATTGATGTTATGTCCATGTCAAGAACTTGGAAAAAACACTGTGCGATGGAAGCATTCCCCACCCTTTACTGGTGCTGCCTTACCACCTGTTTGAGGCTACAGCATTAATAAACACTGGACATGAGTATTCGGAATCCAGCAACAGTGGTCTTACTCACCTGAGTGTTCTTTCTTTGGTGACTTTGCTGTATCAAAAAGGAAAGAAAAAAAATCAGCATTCTATGTCATTCAATTGTAATTCAGTATTCAATTGCAAATCAAATAATATTATGAAATTGTGAGAACAGAGGAATTTAAAAACAGTTACCTGGTTCCACATGTTTTTCTTTCTTTTCCTGTTCTGAAACATATTATTATTGTTATTATTATTATCGTTATTATTCTAAAGTTTATGAATCCCAACTTAATTGTTTTAACACAAAGAAACATGCATGTGCTGATGCCAGATTGCAGCAACTAATAATGGCTTACATAAAAAGGCTAAGATTGTATACTTAAAATAATTCTTTTTTCCATTTATCTTGGGAGTTTCCTTATGGGGCAGCATCAAAATATTCTGAATATTAGAGGAATTTGACTTTTTTACAGATGATAAACCAGAAAAATAAAATAGAATCCATAAAGTGTGAAAAAAATTAAATGTGCTATTATATTAGATCGATATGAAATAAATTTGAGTCAAAATAGTAAGTACAAAAGACAATTATTACAGCTTTTTAAGAAATTGCTTAATTTTTTTGAGACAGGGTCTTGTTCTGTTGCCCAAGTTGCAGTGCAGTGTTACAATTCTAGTTCACTGCAGCCTCCACTTCCTGGGCTTAATTGATCCTCCAACCTCGGCCTCCCAGGTAGCTGGGATTACAGGCACACACCACCATGTGTAGCCAGATTTGTAGTGTGTATGTGTGTGTGTGTGTGTGTGTGTGTGTGTGTGTGTGTGTGTGTGTGTGTGTGTAGACAAAGTCTCACCATGTTGCCCAGGCTGGTCTCAAACTTCTGGGCTTAAGAGGTCCACCCACCTCAGCCTCTCAAAGTGCTAGGATTACAGGCATGAGCCACAACACCCCACCTTATTGCAGTTATTTTAAAATAATTCCCAGAAAGATGAAGATTAGCACATTTCATGTGGACTGCCTCTTCTAAGAATCTTCTTACATGGAAGAAATAGCTGTTAAGCTAAGACAAAGGCTTTGTGAGGCATATTTAAGACACTAAAATAGAAAAAGAAGTTTCAGGGTAAAACATTTGCCTTGCTTTTAGGACAAATGCTCCTTTTGGAGTCCTCTTTATATAGCGTTTCTTTTCAGGAATCTACTTTTTTCAATATTGTATGAGACAAAGCATTATTTTGTTCTCAAGATTAAGCTGACATTTACATTATAATAAGTACTAATTTTATAAGAATTGCAAGCACTAATTTTATATGAAGTGCTATCATCTACATTTCTATTCTTATTTATTTTGCCTTGACAACCTTGTCAAATTAATGTAAAAGAAGATGTTCAAGAAACACTTTAACATACCCACATTTTTGTCTGATATTTTAAAGAAGAATGGAAAGATTCTTAAAGTTTTATTTAATGCATAGATTTTGAAGACTAGAATATGTTCATACTGAAAGAACTCTACAAACTATATTTTAAAAATATAGAGTGTCATAGAATGCTACGGTCATCACATCAATTTCCCAAGTATACAATTTTGTTAGTCAGACTTCTAATTAAATAAGTGTGGTATAATGAGCAACTTATCCTCTTTTAAGACAGCCTTTAAGCAGTAAAACAAAAAAATGAAACAAATGGCTTGGCCAAGTGTTGCAGGTCAAAAAGAAGAAGCTATGACGATTTAGCTAAAATTAAACAAAATGAGAACATTATCAAATGTTGTCTGGCAAATGAAGAGCAATTAAATACACTGTTTAATTTATTGCTTAACTGAAGCTCTAATTATAAAACATTTCCAAGAAATTTGTGATGACAGTCACAAACAGTGATAACAGTCAAAAAAGTACTGAAAGCAGATTTGGACATGCATCAAAATCGAATACCAGCTATACATAAGATTAAAAGTTAAAGTCCCCTCAATCTTATCAGAAAGCTGAAAAACAGCTGTGCTAATTTGTTCATTATATAGGATAGCTCATGGTGTAATTACTGAATTACCTTAGTAAATATACATTGATTTACCCTTTAACTCTACAGGGACTGCAAACTCATGTTTATGGTTGATTTTTGAGGTCTCTTTCTTTTACTTTTTATTTTGAAAAAAATTATAGCTCACAAACATTTACAAAATGTACAGGATGGTCTCTTGTACTTTTCATCCTGTTTCCCTTAACCATAATTAAAAATATCTGAAAAGTGAACAACCTTTAAGTTGTGATTATAAGAAAAGTAGAAGCAAAATAAAATATAAAATTGGGGTGTACCATTGAGTAAAGCAACCCTCAAGATAAAAAATCCAAATAAAAGAAATTCAAAGATACAACACTAACAATAATAAAAGCAAGTCTAGATGATAAACCATAGCAAATGAGTGAATTTGAAAAGAATTGATAGGTGTTTTGAAGAAAACTATTTCTTCTCCTTATTGCTGCCCAAGTCACAATCTGCGGACCTTCTCAAGGAGGGAAACAGTTGGGTTGTGAATGAATGCGTGAAAAGGCATGTTTATTTATTAAGTGCATCAGTGCCCTGAAGATTGCCAAGGAGCTGCAGTGTGTGCAGGAACTTTTAAATCTTACAAACTGTAATAAAGGGCCTTAAGGCTATCTCTATATGTACTTTAATACTATTAATACTATTTTTCAAATATCCAGTTGTTCTCCATTTTCCTGCTTGTGCAGCGTTTACAGAGTGCTTTCTGTATCTCTGTGCCAGTACTCATCAGTAGCTCTGCACACACGTAAATCTGGAACTGAGAGAACTCTCTGTAGATGGATTGCTCCCCCTGGCTGAGTCATAGTATAATTTCACGAGTGTCTCCACAGGGCATTTTACAGCATTTTTACAATGTTGAATGTCTCAGCATCCTTGCTTTTTGTAGGGCCAAAACTTATAAATATATTTTAATTGGTATAGATTTTAAAACATTTTTGGTATCACTAGAATCTTAAAATCTATATTGCTGGTAATGTGCTAATTTTTAATAGTGTATTGAATAAGTTTAGGTGTTTTTTTTTTTTTTGCTTTCTTTTGTTAAATATATCTTATATTCTTGAGAGGAGAACCTATATTTGTGAAAGACATACCTTAAGTTATTGAGCTTGACTGAACTGTTAGCACACAGTCTTAATAGTGTTAAAGCAAGAGTGGATGAGGCTGAATAGCAACGCTATTAGACAGAGCTCATAGTGAGTGTAGGGGGGAAATTACGTTATGGGAAAAATGTCATATATCACATGGGCAAGCCAAAATATCTACAGATTACAAAAAGAAAGATAGGAAAAAAGTTGTAAAACTAGCCTGTAAAAGAACTTCTAGTCAATTTTCAAAGGACTGACAACTAACCAGATTAGGACTAAATTTACAAAAGCATAAGTCAGTTTGGGTTAATGGAATGCAGTTTTACTTTTGATTACAAGCCCATCAAGAGTATTGTTAGATGATTGCATGAGCTTGAGAAAGAGTTCTAAAAATGATTACTATGCTTCTCAGTCCACTCTAACCCCCAGACTGTGTATTTTTTCACTTGGACAAAAAACAACTGAGTTCACATGCATAAAACATAGGAAAGGCGGATTCAAAATTGCAGGTCTAAATACAGCAGCAGGCAAATAATAGTAGTAAAAAAAAAAGTACACAAATACACTGCATGCATTTCCTTACTTTTTCCCTTGGGTTGTTCTACTGAAAGAAATACAAACAAAATCATTGCTCTTAAAACTTTAAAGATAAAACGTACTACCCTACATATTGATTAGACTGTAATTTTTCCCACCCCTCCTTCCAATTTTCTCTCCTTAAATTTCACAATGAGGTGAAATTTCACAGTGAGGCTCTGAGGTATTGTTAATTACTGTAGGTGCTTCCATAATTTGATTGGCAAATATTATTTGACAATAAATTAACCCAGGATTATACTGTTTAACCGTTTTAAATTATTTACACCTGATATGTAATAGTCTCTTAAACACATAAAAACACTATGTGAACAAGTCTAGGAGGCACAGGTATACTTGCCAAATGAATTATTCGAGACTGAAAGGAAGAAATCAGTACCTAATTGATGCTAGTCTATCAAAAAGTAATTTAGTGTGTGCTTTCTAGTAAAATAAATGTTTGATACTGAAAATTTTTCAATTTCTTGTTAAGTAAACATTTCTTTGGAAACAATTACTGTGAAAGGATATGCAGTATTTATTTCTATTACTGCGAAATACTTCTCATAGCAGTATTGTCAGAATAGATTTGGCTCTCTCTCTCTCAATCTCAATCATTTTTTCTTCTCCTCTATCCCACACATAATTCCTTCTTCTACATCAATCCTTTAAGAAGGTATGCTGTTTCATGGTTCATCAAACATAAGGCAGAAAAAAAAGAAATATGTTCAGTACCTTCTGCAGGTTTTTTTGTTTTCTTGGAATCTGAAAACACAAAGACAAATTATTAATAAAACAGATACAATAAATCAACAGCTGATTAGCCCACAACAAATTTCTATAAACAATCAAATAAAATTGATTATTCAACAAATTGATCATTTGTATATTTCTAGAACATGAGACTTAGAAACTGTTCTGTTTTGTGGGAATAAGTATTAGAGTGAAGCAGGAGTGGGAAACTCTTTATAAAATATCTTATATTAATAATATTTTATAAAGAATATAAAACATTGAAAAATATAAAGGGAAATATACCCACATATAATTTATAAAGAAATTTTGTTTTGCCTATGTAAGTTAATAACCTGTTAATAGAACATCAAACTGAGTAAATATATGCTGTGTTTCCATAAAGATGCTTAGGAGTTCATGAAGTTAACTTGAAACTTTCATTTGTTCAATCTAAGTCAGTCCAGGTGAATTATGTTGCACTGTCTTTGAATAATCAATACACTTCCAATATAGATATTCAGGCATTCTTATGGTAATGGAAAAGAAATAGATTACTGTTGACTCATGGGTTACTAATGAATACATCACTATATTTATAACTGTCATGTAGTAATGTCTATTTCGTGGTCAAAAGACATCTATTTCATTTATAGTAGATGGGCATTCAGCCTAGATCTGATAAATTTATTATTTTCTATTATTTGGGCCATGAAACTTTCTGCTCCTACCACTTGAAAATGAAAACAAGAGGTTTTTAAGCTCATTTGTTTTAAGATTGAAGCACCTGAGCTTGAATTTTTGCTTAGAATACTTTATTTTTTAATCTTCTTTGTCCTTTTACTGTTTCTGTAAGAATTTTTAAATTCTCTATTACTGAAATTAGAACCATAATAATGAACTATGAATTGATACCTGCAAAAGGTAGCTAAATTGTTTTCTGGCTTACAATTATCTGGCTTGGAACCTAGAACAGTAGACATTCACTAATAGTTTGCAAGTTAATGGATTTCTGTGCCTTACAGAGGTGTGGTGGTATCACGACTTCACTTCCATGATGAAGAAAGGGAACTAAAATGTTTGGATATGACAATGGACTCATTGTCTCTTCACAAAAGGCAGTCAGATGGTCAACAAAATTGTTTTATGTAACAATAATAATCAGTGCCAGTAACATTGTGGTGAAGGTAATGTCCCACTTCCGTAGATGTATAAGCTAGAAACATATTTTAGGAAACAAACTAAGAAAAGAATCCAGGAAGTCAAAAAAATTAACATGCTTTTTGATGTGGTAATTCCATTTCTAGAAATCCAAAGAGAAAAAAAGCAATATTATCATAAAAATAAATATTTAGGGAAATGCTTTTCTCATGATATTGCTTTTCGTCTCTCAGTAACAGGCATATTAAACACTACCCTCTGAACAATAAGAGAGTGTTGATGAATTTGTGGTATATTCACACAATAGAAAAATACACAATTATTCAAATGATGTTTTGCTAATTATGCCACAATGTGGAAAATATTAACTAAATAAGATAAATTAAATAATGCACAATAAAAATAAAAACATAATATAAAATGACTTTATGTGTGCATGTGAGTGTGTATGAAGAAAGATTAGAAGAAAATATGCCAACATACTAATGGTAGCTGTGGACAGATTAAATAATTAGGCAAGATTTTATTACCTCTCTTTCTGAATTTCAAATTTTTCTGTAACACGAATATGTTTTATTTGTAAGGGGAAAAAAAACCCTTGATTTAAAAAATAATCGATTCCTGAGACAAAACATTTGCTTATTCATCATTTGTTAAACACTATTGTGTCCAGCACACTACAATGAAAATAATTTTAGAATAGATTTTTCTTAATTAACCCCAGCTCTGAAAACCAATCTGAAAAATATTCTTGCTATTTAGTTTGTCATCAGGAATTTTAAATTAGTAGGCTACATTTGCTATCTGAAACATATGTGCTTTGCAAACATTTTCCTATTCATTTTCTTCCTGAATAATTATTTTAATTGGATAAGCAAGCAATTCAAATACACAGAAAAAATATGACATAATACAGTTTTATATTAACAATATGCAGTGGCCACTTCTACTTGAAACATAAGAATCTTATAACACAACAGCTTAAGGTATGAACTTGATAGTTCAATGTCCATTGTAAGTTGTCAATTAGTTTGACTCCACTATACTGAAATAGGATTTCTGCCTGCCCAAGCAGTTCTGTGTTCCTCACTGAACAATCTCTTGAGTCCAGAATATAGCCAACAGGAAAAGCACAGGATTATGAAGAGAACATGATCATGTAGGAATAAATTCAACCTAAAGTTTGGGGGAAATGTGGGAACACAGAGAAGATAAAACATGGCATATTAGAACAAGATTATTTCCAATCCCTATATTCTCTGACCAGATACTGGAATGGAATATGTACAGAAAGTTCAATATAATAAATGCAACTATAGAATATCTATAATTTTAATCTGCCTTTCTATTTCCTAATAATAAGAATCAATAATATATTTTATCATATATCAATTGTATTAAAATGAAAGAATAAAACACAATGTGAAGTCCAGGGTCAGGCAAATGAAACTCAAAATGTCATGATAAAGTTATGTATTTTCTTTTGGAGTCAATAGTGCAACAGAAATGTAGAACTAAAATAATAGAGCAACTTAAAAATATAGTGCTTGGAGTCCAAAGATCACATACTGACCCTGAAGAGCTATTAATACTAGCTGGTAATATTCATGCTATTAAACTTCATTATGCCCTTTCAGCATTCTTGGCTCAAACAGCTTAAAACATTACAAAGGCTTACTTGGTCAATATACTTCCCTGCCCAACAACCTGGGCAGTAGTCTTTTAAGAACATTGAGGCTCCCAGCACCTGTGATTTAGAAGCAGTGATGTGTTTGCCATCTGTTCAATCCGTCACTCACTCATCTGTAACAGTGTCTCAAGTAAGGCCTATTATGTTCAAAAGTGATGCCAGATGAAAATGAAATACCAGCCGGGCGCGGTGGCTCATGCCTGTAATCCCAGCACTTTGGTAGGCTGAGGAGTGCGGATCACTAGGTCAGGAGATCGAGACCATCCTGGCTAACACTGTGAAACCCCGTCTCCACTAAAAATACAAAAAAATTAGCCAGGCGTGGTGGCAGCCGCCTGTAGTCCCAACTACTCGGGAGACTGAGGCAGGAGAGTGGCATGAACCCGGGAGGTGGAGCTCGCAGTGAGCAGAGATTGTGCCCACTCCAGCCTGGGCGACAGAGCGAGACTCCATCTCAAAAAAAAAAAAGAAAAAAAACAGAAAGAAAATGAAATACCAATTTATATTGAAGGGAAAAGTTAATTTTCTGATAGCCTACTAGTGCTAGTACTGAAGTATCCTATCTCCTTTGTGGAACCTCCCTGATTGACAACTTTAGTCAATTACAATACTAGGAATTTTGCTTTGTTTTTCAGCATGATTTATCTTTGGGTCTGAATCTGGAAGCCATAGAACTAGGGACTAATTCTCACATGTATTCAGCTCTATTTTCTCTATTTATAGTAAAAAATAAATCTCATATGGCTGGTTCTCAGTGGATTTCTATCTTTCAGAAGATAACCTGGAATTCCTAGAATTCCGGTTGCTAGGAATTCATCACTCAATCTGAGTTTAGATGAATAAGATCTACCTGGATCTGCTCGTAGAATTCAAGGAGCAGCTAGTGATTACACACACCTAAGAAGGACAGTCAATAGCTGATTATAACTTCCCAAACCTAAAAAGCTCACTGGAATATACCTCCTAGTAGTTAAAAAAAAAAATCATTCCTTGCCTGTGGTGTGAGAAAACAGGTACCTATTCATATTTCTTCTGGGTATTATATTTATCTTGAGTCCTGAATATTACTGGTGCGTGCATAGAATATATATTTGTTCAGAAACGTGCAAACCAAGGAAATGTGCTCATCCTCCATAAGGGATAAAAGTTAATTGGACATGGTCCCTTAAGACAAAAGGCTTAAGTCAATTAGAGCAATAGGAAAATAAACACAAGTAACATGAAGTACAAGGTGGCAAGAAATAAATAATAGTGGAGAGATACAAATGGAAGATTATACATGCAGGAAAGTATTTTTAATTGGTAGCATCAGACCAACTTCTCAGAGACAGGAAAATGTATGAATATTCATAGAAGGAAAAAGGATAAGCTCTGTTAGGATAACAGCAAGAACAAAGGCAAGATGCCACATTGTATATGTAAAATAGAGAACGACTTGGTACAGATGAAGATGATAAAGGAAGAAACTGGGTGAGAGTATCGGATAACAGCTCACCATGATGTCCTGGCAACTTTGCACATATCCATACAGGCCATGCAGGTAAAGTTTTGAACCACAGTTAATTTAAGTTTTGGTAGGATGCTTTGTGATTCTCCCAGAACATAGAAAGAAGGGAGGCTTGTAAAGACCTGCTGTGAGATCACCTCCCACATGGCTCCCTATCTCTCCCAGGAGGATGTCAAGAGGCAGCTTCTCATCACCTCCTGATTCCGCCTAAAGCTGCCTGGAATGGAGCTGCAGACCACAAAATCATTTTGCTGTAGTCTGGATTAGCTGCTCAGCAATGACGTGTCCCCAACTTGTGTTGCATTATCTGGCCCCTTTTGTTTGGGCTTCATCGTTTTTGGTGTGTGGGGCAACAACCTTGGAGAGCTGGAACCTCTAGCTACTCTTACATTTGCTATGAAAGTAATAAATTGTCTCAATCTCAAAAAGGGATCATTGCATCTTTACTGTTGGAATTGTTTAGGCCTTGGTCATGACCTTGCCTTGAAGTACGCTTAATAGGCAGTTAGGAAAGACAATTAAGAAAAAGAATTTAAAAACTTTAATTGAAGGTTAAGACTTGTAGAGTACATTCAGTGTACTCTACAGAGTCATTGTAAAGCTGCTCAATATTTTAAATAGGTTATGACATGAAAAGTTGAATGAAATCTGTTGACTATTTTGGAAAGAGGTAATATTAGAGGCAAATTAATTATTTTTGTCAAAGTTTTTCATTTTCATCTCAGGACTCCTTTAAAATCTTAACTATTAAAACTCCCAAACAGCTTTTATTTATGTAGCTTCTTTCTATTGATGCTTATCATTTTAAAAAATTAAAGCTGAGGAAATTTTTAAAATATGGTATTATTTATGCATTTATTAAAAATAATAAACCTGTTAAATGTTAACATAAATAACATTTTTATGATCGATACACTTCCCAATACAAAAAACATGGTGAAATGAGTGACTTTTTTATTACTTTTCTGACTATTATTAATGTCTGGTTTAATGAGAAAGCAATAGGATTTGCACATCTGCTTGGGCGTTTACTGTGTTGTATTATTACCATTGTTTATCCTCTAGAAGTCTCTACTGCAAACTCAAGTGAGAACGACAGTGAGAAAGGCAAATGAAAACTTCCTATCATTTATAAAAATAATTTTAACCTTATAGAACCACTGAAAAGGTCTCAGAGACCCACAGGAGTCCTTGACCACTGATTTTGGAGATTATTGATCTAGTTTACATGAGAAGTTAGTAAAACCAACATGAGGTCACAAATGGCAATGTGAGATCGCAAATAAAGAACTGGATCCTGTGAATGATGATTAGTTGTTCTAATTATTATAGGAAGAATTAAACAAAAGGATAGCTCAGAAAAAGTGAAAATTCTGGAGGACTAAATGTCAGGGGAAAAAGAAAAAAATGGGGTTGAAGCTGATACCAATATTTCAGTCTTGCTGCCTACAAGGAGTGTTTTATGTGTTTTTTAGCTGGTCATGGACACTGGATCTCTTGAATCTACAAAAGCACACACAGCTCATCCCAAGCTCCTCCAATATTGCATATTATTATGGACAATGTTTCAAAAGGAGAAAAAATGAAAAGAGGTATATAAGCCAGAAAAAATAGAACAAAAAAATCCTAGAGGCAGAGCAATGGGAGAAAAAAAAAAAACAGATAAAAAGCTTAAAGCTGTGAAATTGAAACTTGACTACTGTTTTATATACCCCAAAGGCTTAGAAGACTTTGATTTGAATGCCGATGAGAATGAGTCTGTATTTTACATAGTTCTGAAATTTGATAAAACTGTCAACAGAGTAGGAGCCCTAGGATTTTTGAGAAGCTATGTTTTATTCCTTATATCTTGAGAAAGACTAGATTAAAATTACTTTCAAAAAGTAGCTCACCCTTCTGTGTGAGGTGAAGTAGAAAAAGCACATTCATGCAAAATGTATGCACATAATAGATCCAGTTATCCAAGGGGAATATAGACAGAATAGCAGTCAAAACCCAACTCAGGATATTGGTAAATTGTACTCACAAAAGGCTCAGTGGGATTTTGCATAAAACATACCTTCCTTCTTTTCATCCTTCTTAGCTGCTGCTGAAATAATGAAAATAGCGTTAAGGCATATGAAATGACCATTCCTCAGAATACTCCCCAGAATATGAGAATGTATTCCATATATTCATAAATTCAGTGGTCACCTATACACTAATCAATTCATCCAAATCTATGATAGGAGTGTAAGAAGAAAATATTACTTCATATAAAGATATTTGTAAACTCAGAAATAAGCATTAGCAAAAGAAGAATAAAAATATATGGAGTTATGTAGACAAGAAGTCAAATTTATATGTATATGCTTAGTGTAAATTCATTTTAGATTTTAAATTGTTGTATCTGAGGAAACCACAATCTCTTCTAGAAGGTCGTAAAATATAGGCTGTGACTGAATTAATCAAAAAAAGTGGAAGTGATATTCCAAAAATTATCTATGCTTAGCTACTGAGGAATTATATACCAGTCTGCAGTCTACATTTGCATTTATAATAACCATGTATAAAATGCCCAATTTCAGGAAGGGAAAATAAATATTCTACCCTCCTTTTAGCAAACTTATGCCTTCTTTTACATAGAGAAAAAGGTACAGAACACTTCAATCACCTTTGAATTCTGGCTTCCTCTGCGCTGATATTTATCCAATTCTGGACCATGAATCTAAATCTGGATCCACGTTGTTGCTTATGGGTATTACCAGAAATATTTGGGAGAGGTGCTCAACAGGCTTAGAATTGCTCCAAGCAATATGACCCCTGGTTCTGTGTAATGTTCATCCAGGAGCCAAAATCATTCAGAGGTATCTTAGGCCACATTAGTTGAATTTGAGATTGTGCATATTCCAGTATTGTAATCTCACCTCAGTGGGATAGAATGTTGGGGATCACTTAGAAACAACACTTAGAAAACACCTAGAAACAAGTGCTATGGACATTTGCTCTGTGCTACAATTGCCAAAGCTCTTTCAGGTACATCCTCTTGTTGGGTCTTCATCCTGACCTTGTTATAAAAGGCAGCCCAGAGCAGAAAATGAAGCCTCTGAAACATTAAAATAATTTGCAGAGTATAAGCAGCAGAATTGGCTCTAAAAATCAGGAATAAAAGACAGGAAGAAAATGTATTTTAATTTACCACAGGTTATTTTTCTCTATTTTCTAAATGTTATTGATGTGCTATTACTTTTGTAGTAGAAAAGTGAATTTACAAATAAGCTAATTCTACTTTGGGACATTTGTTTCTTTTTGATGTAGTTTTAACTAATAATACACAAAATGTATAGCAGATTCATATTTACAATGTTTTTAAGTTAAGAAATTGTTTATTCCAATGATATAATAAGGATAAAAACAAAGATAACACCGAAAATGAATTAAAGGATATGGACATGGCCTGATGAATTTCAAAGCCATGAGGTTTGATTTTAGTAAGTCTCTGAGTTTGACTCAACAGACTTTGTTGTTGATTCTTTACATTGAAAATAAGAATTTCCTTCAAAAAATTTTACAATTTTCAAAATCATCCAATCATGATTTGGATGGATGGGTATGGGGAACTCTTTAAAGAAAGACAAAATGAAACAACATAAAATTACCCCCTCGAAGGAGCTCTGGTCAATGAATTGCTCTGAACTCTAAAATTCATCAATTTAACCATAAACACACATCTAAAGGGCAACCTGACAAAGGCCTTGACCAACGCCAAAAAGAGGGCTCAGAATGTGAATACATTTAGCAAAACTGTAGTTTCTTACAAATTCTACAGACAAGAAAGCCTCTGAAACTTAAATTCCTTCAAGATTAGTAAAATCTTGTTAAATTACAACAATTTTTTTGATTTCTAAAATACATGAAAAACAATCTGTACATATGCATATAGAGATGCAAGCATGCATGCATGCACATGTATCTTCTTTTTTCCCATTCTTATATATTTGATAGTTTCAGTTTCCAGTTTTCAGCGACAATGGAGATAGTTGAATGAAGGAGTTTGACCTATTCCATCATAACTGATTCTGGTTTCTGTTGTTGCCCTGGATCCCTTGAAGGTGCATGGCTTTTATTTATTGCCAACTGGAAAGCCATGTTATCTACCAAGCTGGATTCCAGGCCCACAAGCTACTCAAAGCCAGGGTCTTGGGATTCAATTGTTTCTAGAACAGTTTTGTAGCTTGTGTTCCATGTGTCCCACTTCTGGTCCTCAAATTCAGCTTGCCTGGTTCTAATCTACTTAACTCTGTTATGGGATTGGATGACTCCTGAATTTACTGAGTAGACATGGTTCTCAATAACGGAGTTTTTGGTTTTCACATTGTAAAAAGACTGGAATGGCTAACATTCTAGTTTTGTTGATGTTGTTCTCTTTCTATGTTCTTCCTATAGTATCCAGGAGATTCTTAATGTTTGCTTCAGGAATCCAGAAGAAAAAAGCCAGTGGAAATACACTAACACAGAGTGCACATACCCCATCTTTTAAGCCGAGTTCCATTATGGCATGTGTTCTCTCTTTGGCATTTTAATATCACTAGGTGTCTACCTCACCATTGCACCTAACTGATTAAAAAAAAAATTCCTCATCTCTCTCCTTCCTTTCCAATTTGGGTCTATATCAATTTCTTCCAACAATTTTTTATGTAGTACCTGTGAACTAGATTGATCCCCCATCTAAATTCTAATTGGCTCCAAAAAAATTATTGTCCAATTATTTTACTTCTGCTCAACATTCATCCACTGAAGAATGAATCATCTTTTCCCTTCAGCTAGTTTTTTCCCTTCAGCTAGTTTCTTCCCTTGAAACTTAATATTTTTGACAATTACCATCTCCTAATTACCCAGTTTCCAAAGCTCAGTATCATTTTTATTCTTTCCTTTGTTTCTTTTGATATACTCTATCAAATATTAGTTCTTCAAAATGTTAATGACATTTGCGCTTTTTTTCTTATGTCATTGCCACCATCCTAGTTGAGGTTATTGTCTCATGTCTTAATAGAAACAAAAGCCATTCCTTATATCTACCTAAATTTCTTAGATCTCCAAATTGGAATTTCCTGTAGTAGTGAGATATTTATTTTGTTGCCTCCTCAGTGCCTCAAAACTTTGTTAAAATAATTTCCTTAAATTATTTTAAAATTCCAAAGGATATATGCTAAATCTTAATAATAGTTATAAATAAATATGAACATATATACATACATATGTATGGAAAGCCAGATTTTTAATATGTCCTTGGTTGTAAAAGTTAAAAATAAATAAATGAACAGATCTAATCTAGCCTTTTACCATGCCACAAAGATCATGATCAATTTTGTCACTTTATACTTCAAAAACATCAGTCTACTATAGGATTATTGCCAATTTTGTTTAAGTTTTTTCTCCACGTGAAGTACTTGCAAATATTAATCATTTCTATGCATAATTTAATTATATGCCTATGGCATTAAAATAAACATATCTAAGAAAGATCTATGGAGGATTTGCAAAGACGCGAATGATATGCAGTTCTGCTTTGGTGTGTCCCTGCATTGGTGTGTCATTTTTATTTCAGTAAACGCATACACAGAATACCTCACTCTTGCCTTGTTCACTGTGCTTCATCAATCTTTTCATCCAATTTCCTTCCAAGGATAATTCTAACAAGACTTTGAAACTCTAGGTTACTATTTCCTCAAAAATAAATAGTTTATTCCAAAACAATAGGCTCTAAGGTTGACTTGTCCAATGTAGTTTAAATCTTGAATGGTTAAATGTAGTTTAAAGAGCCCATGGCCTCAAGCTCAAATATGAATCAAATTTTCAGATATCTCTTCATTTTCCTCCTCATGAATGCCTCTAACATGAGGCTGAAGTAACTAACACAAAATTCCTGCCTCAAGTCATAGTTCCACATCTACACTATGGTCCTCAGAAGTCTCAGTCAAACAGAAGGAGCCTAAGGTGATTGTGGTTTTCTATGAAAACATATATACACTAATAGCAATGATTTCTTAAACTGGTAGTCATTGGCTTGAGGAAATCACCCTGACCTGCATTTTCATGTATTAAAAAACCAAAGGTAATAATATTTGTCCTGCCTTTCTATCGTTCATAATATTTACTATATTCCCTATCAGAACTTTCCTAAAGAAAAACAAGTTTTTCAATGTGAAAACTAAAAATTGGTATCATAGCTTTTAATCATTCTAGCTTATTTTGCTCACAGACAACATCCTCGAGTCAAATGGCATTTAACAAACCCATGTTACCAATATTTTCGGGGGTGATTCTGCATGTTGCTGGGTCCAAGATTAAACACAAGAGAAAAATTTTTGCTCAGATGTAATACATTCGGTCGTACATCATGTGATATGCTAAGAAGTCTGCTATGAGAGCCTTCTACCCCTGAAAATTGTACCGCCACCTATCCACCTATGTGCATCTCCTTTATTGCTTGATATTATATAATCTAGCATAGAAGAGATGATAAAGATCTTCTCCAGTAAATATTGTATCTTTTATTTTCTAAGTGTGTTCCATAAAGTTTTGCCACATAACAAAGGCAGAACACTTGAACCCTTCCCTTATGCTTTCATCAAATTAATCCTCATGGTGTGAGACGAAACTACTTTTGATATCCTGAAGATATTTGTAAATGGTGAAACTAATTTTCTTAGATGGCTCATAAAAATAGGATAATTACTTTGTAGCCATATCTGGAACCCTATTTTTACAGTTTTGATGTTTATGAAGTAATATTGCTTTAATAAGATTCTGATTTTCTCATGTGACATAAATTACAAGGTATACTGAAAATTATAGAAAAGTGTACATTATTTTATATCTGTATCTGTATTTCTTTATGCACATCAATGGATTATTTTTAAAAATATACATAAAGCTCAAATACTGAAACTTGGAGCCAAGACTAGTTCTTGGGTCTTTCGGCAGTTCCTCTGCAAATTTAGCATTACTCTCAGTCATGCTTGCTCCAATAACTAAATAAACACTTGTATTAGAAAATACACTTGAACTGTGTATTTTCATTCAACAATACTTTTTTTTGCAATATCCCAGCAGATGGTGCTATTCTGCAATAAACAGCTTTTGCTTTTGTCAATAAAGTGCTATAGATGTTTTGAAAAAGGCAATGCTTTTTAAAGTGTTTTATTGCTTACCTTGTGCTGCAATTTTTACAGTCCCTTGTTTGGTTTCAGAAGCTTTTCCCGGCTCTTGGAATGAAAAAAACATAAATTACCATGAAGTATGATTTTGGAAAAATATATAAATAAAAAAGGGGCAGGGGAGAACAAACACAAACGAGCATAAAAAGTGTTGCCTTTGACACGAAGAATTTTTGTTAAGACATAAACTTATTAGAGGAATTGCTGAGAATGGAGCTTACTGAAAGAAAAACATGACTGAAGCAATTTAAATCATAAGATAAAGATTCCAAACACTGTTTTGCCTCACTGTTAACTGGCCATGGAATATCACTTTGCATTTGTTGAGCATCTGAATTTGAAAATCTCAGAATTCTATTTAAATTATGTCTGTATTATCAGCCCTTTGAAATCGATGGCACATGTAGAACCAAATAAGATGACTTACTGAAGGTCCCTTAGTGACTAATGTGAGAATAAAGCCTGAAACAACCAATCCCAAGTTCAAGCCTTTGACTCTAAAATGCCCTTCCCTAAACTGCAGTGGCACCAATCACTATTAGTGTGGCCCTGGGCAAAATATGTCCGAAAGAATGAGCAAGCTTCATTATGAATCTTTCTTCCCTCTTGTTCTAAGTTTTTTTTGCTATGTTTTTCTCCTCTGTTCAGAATTTTTCCTTTAAAGAAAAAGGATTTATTAAAAAAAACTTATATGATAAACATTTAAATATACTTAATCAGAATGGGAAATAATGGGTAAATAAAAATTTCAAAAAATAACAGCTCACTTCACATTTGACTTAGCATGGTTTCTGATTGTCTTTACTGTTTTCAATTATTGAATTATTATTTAATAATGGAAAGTAATATTGGGTCATTTGTTTTAGATATTCACTTTCATTCATTCATCCATCACATGTTTAGCAATAATTATGTGTGGACACGAAGTTAGGTGGATATGTAATAGTTGATTCACATATATATTCAATCTTTCATTTAGTTATTGTCAAATGTTGATTATAACTTGTTTAATGTTGATTTGATTTCTAATTCATGCTTTACCTCTTGCTGGTAAGATAATTATTCATTTATATATAAACATGATTATAAAAATTCTAATTTTTATTTGTTGTTACATAAAATAAATATTACTTGATTCATAAATAATTCTAATTACTATAGCTATTTATTCAAAGAAAATATCTTTTGCCAAAACTGAATTCAGTCTACCCTTGATATTTACATAATTAATTTTTTTTCTGGAGGAAAACTGCATGCATGCTAGTACCATCTTTGTCAAACCTAGACTAAATGGTCTCAATTAGTAATTATATATAACTGACATTTAGTAGACAAGTATTAAATAATTGTTGACTAAAACAAATGGAAGAAAAGAAGAAAATAATATGCCCAAAAATTTCAACAAATGAGCACCATTCTGCTCACATGTTTTACTTCTTGGAGATCTCAAAATATTAGAAAATTATACTGCAATTTGTAATTAAATTTTAAAGAAAAAGATTTTAAAATATCAGTAGGTAAAGTACCTTAGAATTTGTAGAAATATTTGCAAAAATTTGCAGCCAATTTTCCTCTTATCTTCTCCTTTCTCCTTTTTCTTTATATCCTCTTAAATCACTGATCCTAAACAACCTCATCACACCTAAGATTCCATTAGAGCACGGAGGTCACACACACCTGCAAATTATGTAGTGCTTTTCCTAGGGCCTTATCACTTCTCCCACAGACTGTTTGGTTTCTCTGTCAGCTGCTTTCTCCCTCAGCGGTCAGGTTCAGAAACATGCCCCTGAGTGCTGAGCTTTTCCCATTTGAGTGTTCCAACAGGCTGGTCATCTCTCAATGGGGTTTACCTCTTTAATAACCTTAGCCTGTCCTGGGTTGGGCTGTGTGCACATAGATTGGGCATGTTTTAGGGTTCCTTATCTATGGGCTCTTCTTTCTACTAAGACTTAGTTCCCTCCCTAAGCCTTCCCTGCACCTCATTGTCCCGCGTCCAACACATGCCAAAGAAAACAGTCCACAAATGCACACTGATGCATTGAAGATACTGTTTCCAGGTACAAGTGTATTTTAAAGAGGTCATTCTACAATGTCGACCTGCAAAAGAATGATTTCAATGGAGGAAAATCTCGAGATCATAGCAGTATCATGTTTGTCCCTCATAACTCCACCTATTCCTTATCTGATTTTAAGCTTTAAAGTTCATTTATGAGGTTGGTGCAAACGCAATTGCAGTTGCACCAACCTCAATTGCGTTTTCACCCCTCTAAAATATTAGTTCACAAACTACTACATGATCTATATCTCAATAGAAATTAACAGTTTAAAAGCAAATGCCATTTCAGTAAGTCTTCCAGCTTGCATCCAACCAACGACAATATCATCCTTGAAACTATTGAGGACACATGCAAAGAAGATCAGATTTGACATCTGCTCTTGCACAGCATTTCCGTTTTCAAAATTGCATGACACTGGGGGAGGAATCGACCCTGAGTCCATACATGTACAACACAAGAAGGCTGCACCAAATATTGTACTACTGAAAACACATTAATCCAGACAGACAAATTTTCATTATAAATAATTTTTATGTCTCCTTTTGATTTCTGCCAACTACAAAAGAAACTACATTTTTGTTAGGGAAAATTCTAAACCTATACAAAAATAAAAAAGACAGGATAATGAACCCACTGTTTCCAACACCTACTACAGTATTTCATCTGTACTGCCTCCACTACACATATTCTAATGAAAATTTCTTTATATCAAATGATTTTATCTTGTCATAGTTTTGTTTATAGCTGTGTTTTTGGAAATAAAGTACAATGACTTAAATAAAAAACAGATGACCATAACAATATTCAACTAAAGATTATACTAATTCTGAAATTGATAAATAGTATTTTGGAGTTTTAAATCAGAGACACGATGGACCTAGATTAAAATGTCAGCATAATTCACTTGGGGGTGTTTTTTCAGGAAATTATCAGAGAAGTTAGTATTTGTAGATCCCTGAAACATGTGGTATTTATATAAACAAATTGTCATGAATCAGATGAGCCAAATGTTTCAATGTCTTCTGATTCCACAGACATGGAACAACCTGATTTACAAAACTGAAAAGATATCATTAGTCTGCAAACATTTTGTTAAAGAGCCAATTTTTGCACAGAGATTTAAATATTAGTTTAATATGATTAACTTTTCATTTCTAGGACACTGTTTATATTTTGACTTCATTTAATGTAAAGTGCAAATCCATTACATTTTCAAAAATAGGTTTCACATAACTTTAGTGGCAAATGGACTGCTACACTGTCAGCAGCCAGAATTGGTCTTTGGCTAACGGACAGTAGATAAAGAATAATAGTATTGCTGAGAAACCTACCCACATCTTACATGTTTTTGAGCATTCTCCCATCTCTGAAAAAAAAAAGTGTATTTATTATGTTTTAATTTTAGAATAAGTTGGTAGAGATCAATTATTACTTCAAAAGAGACAATAAACAATGTTATTCAAATACCTGAATAACATGTAAGTCCCTTACTTATAGTAACAACAAAATAAATAAGAAAGATTCCCCCCAGCTGCAGTGAAGTGGCTGGCCATTAGAGAGAGGAACTGACAGGGGCAGGAGAATGAGTAGCAGCAAATGGTAAAGCAGGTAGTGGGCTCCTATCACACAGACTTTATCCTGGTTATTGACAATACCCAGCCCACTGACCTCCACAGTACAGATTTCCATTTCAATGTGAAATCATATAATTATTTACTCGTACAACTTCCCTTCCTACTACCCTATAAATTATCTGAGATCACTGATTGATTGTCACTTATTCAACTTTATAACTCCAGACCCAACAAACTGCTGGAAAAATTGTCTCTATGAAACAATAAGAAATGGCACAGAATATCTAACTATAAAAATGAAAAAAAAATCCAATTGCTTTGAAATGGAACATTAAGTTCAGGGATCTATTTCACTTTTAAGATGACGCAAAATCTCTTTTTCTCTTTGATCACTGATTACGTGTTATTCAGAAAGTGTATTAACTCTAAATTTTAGAACTAGATTTTTAGTAGAATATATGGTAACCCACATTGCAATTGGGAATTTTGTAAAATTAACTAATTTAGACAAATTTGCAAATTTTTAATTAATTTGCATGGATTTTGTTAAAAGAATAGGAGGAGAAACAAACAACAAAAAATGGAAATATTGGAATTCTACTTAAGAGCATGTTTGAGATAAACATTTTTTCAGGATTCAAATTATGACTCAAACTTATTTTACTAATCTTCCAAAGAAATGAAAACAGCTTTAAAGCTGTCTCTTGCTACTTCATCAATATTACAAGGAACTTAGACTGTTCTTATTTTCTTTTATTTCTTTTGCTTTTTTTTTTTTTTTTTTTTTGAAATGGTGTCTCACTCCGTCGCCCAGGCTGGCGTGCAGTGGCACGATCTTGGCTCACTGCAACCTCCGCCTCCGGAGTTCAGGCAATTCTCCTGCCTCAGCCTCCTGAGTAGCCGGGATTACAGGCGTCCGCCACTGTGCCCAGCTAATTTTTTTCTATTTTCAGTAAAGTCAGGGTTTCACCATGTTGGTCAGGCTGGTCTCGAACTGCTGACATCGTGATTCACCTGCCTCGGCCTCCCAAAGTGCTAGGATTACAGGTGTGAGCCACCGTGCCTGGCCGACCGTTCTTATTTTCTTAGGTAAGAAAACTAAATATAGAAAAGTTGAATGGCTTTTCCACAGATCAGGAGTTAAATTCATGTTTATTAATTCAGCAGCTAAAATTTGACCCAGCATTATAAAACCTTGACCCCTCAAAATATATACTTCCTTTATTTTTTGCATAAGATAGTGGAAACTAATGACAAATTATCTTGCAGTCCAAAGAGCTGCTAAATCAAATTCTAAGTTATTGTTTTCTATTCTTATAAAATCCAGTATTATTTTTAGATATAGATAGTACCAAAATAGAGAAAGGTTAACATTTAAGCTAAAAGTTGCTACATACTTGAAAGCTCTAGGCTAAGCCTCTTGTACTTATAACTCCAGGAAAGCATATTTCATGGGCATTGCTTCATTTCAGTATGATAATTACCCTATTGAGATGAAATTAATCATGAAGCAGCCTTTGGCCATTCTGTGTGACCAAGGGGACTGAAGCCTGAAAGAAGGGCCTATTTGCAGCCAGATATGCAAATTGCAAAAGGTGCACAATGCAGAAATATGAATAATGTATCAAAATAATCTGTTATTGCTAGAGGTTAAAAATCTAAATAAGTTGGCAAAATGATTTACAATAGGTAACATAATTTTGCTAGATTTTTCCCCCAGAAAATCTTCACCTCATCAAGCCATGTATTTTTGTTTTGGAATCTAAGTAGCTTTTACCTTAATAACTTAGCATTATAGCGTTTAATTCAGAAAAAAAATTGATTATTTCACGGCTACTAAAATAATCTATATTTTAATCTAAAAAAGACTATCGCTTCCATTTAACTCATCTAAGTATTTCTTAATTTGAAAAAAGAAAGAATTTGGATGCTTTTACTACATGTAGGTCAAAATCTACCTATAGATGTTACACATAAAATCAGCTTTTTCCAAAAATTAAGCATAGGAAAACAGAAAATGATTGGGAAACATCAATCAGAATAATGAGCATTTCCCCCTCATGGCATTATCTAGCTGTCTGGATAGAATGTGTGAGAATGACAAGTTTCTTAAGTAATCGACAATTTAGGGTTGAAGACCAAGGTATCAATTAATTTAAATGATTAGCAGAAGAAACTTTTTTTAACATAAAGGATAGTTATGTGCAAGATACAGATCATTTGGCCTTTTACTCTTCAAAATATTTGCCATATTAAGGGCAGATTACATTTAGACTAAGGAAAAGGTTTATTTCATGTGTCTAATAAAACAACAGAATGCAATACCAGGGAAGATATGAAGTCCCATTTCTTGAGATGCCAGAGAAAGAAATACCTGTCTTAGACGGGTCCTAGATGTTTTTGCCTAAAGCAAAGAGACAGTACCAGCTGGTCACTCAAGGTTCCTTTCTACCTTCTATAGCAACTTTCTAAAATCAGTGATTATGAACACAGATAAAAGTATTAGAAGAATTTGCCTACATTATTTTTGATGGCAAATTTCTTGATTATTTATTCATTTGTATTATTAAGACTTATCCTGGTAGTCCTCCACTACCATAAAATAAGCATTCCTTTTGCATTGATAATATTTTAAAAGCAAGCATTCTGACCAACAAATTGGAATGATTTCCTTAGGAGAAGAATACACTTTCTAGAACAGTTAGGACTCAAACACAAATGTGAATCCTACTTAGAATTTTAAGTAGAAATTTGACACTTTAGTGAAATAAATGTTATGATTTGGAAAAACTATTGCATTCTCTGTATGAGTGATTCATTTATTGGGCTAGGATTGATTCAGACTCTAAGAAAAATATAGTAATGATTTTAAAAGTCAAGAGCTTATTTTAGAAAATAAGCCATTTTATTTGACATAAAGAATATGTATGTGTATATATATATATATATATATATATATAAACACACACATACACATATACAAACATATAAAGGAAACAAAATTTCTGATTTAGCCATATTCTTCAGTTAAAATTTCAATTTCAAAAATTAAATAAGGTCTAGTTGACAGGGCCTCTAATTTTGACGGTCCCCAACATTTTTGGCACCAGGCCTGGTTTTGCGGAAGACAGTTTATGCTCACAGGGACAGTGGGGGATGGGGGTAATGGGGGATGGTTTTGAGATGAAACTGTTTCACCTCAGATTGTTAGGCATTAGTTAGATCCTCATAGGGAGTACACAACCTAGATCCCCAGCATGAGCAATTGACAATAGGGTTCAAGCTCCTATGAGAATCTAAAGCCCCAGCTGATCTGACAGGAGACGGAGCTCAGGCTGTAATGCTCCTTTCCTGGCTGCTCACCCTCTGCTGTGCAGCCTGGTTCCTATCAGGCCACAGAGCAGTACCAGGGTTTGGGGACCCGTGCTCTAATGCCCACTTTACATATAAGGTAGAGAGAGTGCTTTCCTCATTAAAGGGTGTCATAGAACAGTATGATCTAAATTTAGCACTTAAAAAATCAGCCCCTTTTTTCTAACATTAGTAAGCAGTATATGTGAATATCACCATTCTGTTTTTCCTTTCCTAGAAAATAAGAAACACACACACCACTTTTATCTCCTTACCCAATTCGGAAATGTTATAAACAAACAGAATTGTGTGAATGTAGTCCTCTGAAAATATAATGTAATAAGAATAGTGGAAAGAAAAACTAAGGGCAAAGACTGGCTTTTGTGTACCTTGTATCTCTAACACAGTTCTTGGTACTGAGCAGCCATCCCGAAATGTTATTGCGTGAAAAAGTGAATAATGATTGGGAGACAAGGTGTTTGAAAAGCCCATATTATATGCCTGACAATTCTAAACCAAGTATGTGGCAATTATCCTCACAAAATTACGCAGACTTCTTGAGCCCTTTTTTTCCTCTACAGTTCTATAGATGTCAAAATCTAAAGATGTTATAATCAGATTCAAAGAGAATTTAAGTTTTTTGTAAAAATGGCTAGGTTTGTAAAATGCAGATTACATTGATAAATTACCATGATTTCCAAAGCATAGAAATCCTGAATGGAGAATTCTAAATCAAGCAGCCCAAGGAAGAATACAGAGGTTATTTCTAAGCAAACGCTTTCTGGTAAACTTAGTCCTCAGATTAAACAGGGGGTTAGGGGTTGAACATTATGCAATTTGATTTTAAATGAGAAAACGCGTCTCCAAATAACTACTGAGGTTTGTCACTTACTCTTCTGTATTTATTGCATGAGTGCTTACTGGGAATAAGGCATCTATATTACCTAAACATAAGAATTAGTTCCACCCACAGTTTGCTTAGGAATGCTGTGTGAAAAAATGCTAAATAAAGTGTATGGTACTCTGAGTTTTAGAGATTGGCAATTTTTAAGGAGGCAGGATATAGATAAGATTTAAAGGAGGCCGGGTATAGTGCCTCATGCCTATAATCCCAGCACTTTGGGACACCAAGGTAGGTGGATCACCTGAGGTCAGGAGTTCGATACAGCCTACTGGCCAACATGGTGAAACCCCATCTCTACTAAAAATACAAAAATTAGCTGGGTGTGGGAGTGCGCACCTGTAATTCCAGCTACTAGGAAGGCTGAGGCAGGATAATTGCTTGAACCCGGGAGGTGGAGATTGCAGTGAGCCAAGATCACGCCACTGCACTCCAGCCTGGGCAACAGAGCGAGACTCCAACTCAAAAAGAAAAAAAAAAAAACCTAAAGGAGAGATAAGGTGTAGAGCCACAAAGGGGAAAGGGAAAGAAAGCTGCGGAGTGAATGACAATGTATTCTCCTGGAATTATGAATCAATCCAGCTGGAGCAGAAGAGTCTTGTTTGATGTTAATGAGAAGTAAAACACACGAAATAAGCAGAAGGCCATTGGCCTGAGGCTGTCTTCACATTGTGAGTTCCTACATAATGAACTGCAACCTAACTCAGTATGTAAACAAATTGAAACCTTACTTAAGAGTATGTTTTTTGTAACAGAAAACAGTCTCAGTCAATCACAAACAGCTGAGCTTCAGCCAGTCACAGGCAGCCAACTGATCAGACCACGTCCAAATAAGGCAAATGTCTAGATTTAACCAATCAAGCTATTTCTGTACTTCCCTTCAGTTTGGGCTATAACAGCACACTGTCCACCTGAGCAGAGCTCTCTGAAACTCTTTAGTTTTGAATCGTGCCAGGTTTATGCATCATTTTTTGCTCAAGTAAATTGTTAAATTTAATTTGTTTAAAGGTTTTATTTTAATAAACCAAATGTTGAAGTTTGTTTAAAAGTAAATTATGGTCAAAATAATTGACCTTGAAATCTCAGCAAATAAGATAGACTTTTGTCGTAGTACATTGAGCACTACTGCATTTTTGGGTAGGAAAGTTACACAGCAGTGTTTTGAAGAGATAAAAGTGTCCATGATTTTCTGGGAAAGGGCTTCTGTCCCTTTAGCATAGAAGCCAGGTACAATGTCACTGGAATACTCTGTGTAAGGTGATAATACCTTAGACTAAGCAAATGTTAATGGAAATGGAAAAAAAAATAAGCTAGATATTTAAAAGAAGAATCTAATACAATTTTGAGATTTGTTTGACATATACAGAGAAGGAAAGAAGGCTGTTTGTTCAAATAAGACAGATTTTGGACCTGATAAACAGAATAGGTTTTAACATAATTTAACTAAAGCTTTTAACACATGTTAAGTTTGAAGCGATGGTACAAATTCAAATGAAAATATTGAGTAGACATTTGAAGAAAGGAGGGTCCTTGAAAAGATATGGAGATTCTAAAGTCATGCACATAGAAGTGTAAACTGAAATTAAGAGAGTGAGCAATTTTTCCCAGAGACAGATGAACAGAAGGCTTCAGACTACCATCCTATCAAGAAATATATTAGTTAATAATCTATAAGAAAAATCCAAATGTTGATTTCAACAAGGCCAGGGAAAAGACATTTTTTTTTTAAATGAGGCAATAAAGTTCAGGGTTAAATAAAAAGAAATAAAATTTTATATCTAAGAGATCCCTGGAAACCATTGTGGATATGGTTTTGGAATGGAAAAGAGCATAGAAGGAAGCTTACCTTTAGAGCTGTAAGATGGACAGTAACAAAATAGAAGTGAGTGGAATCCATTCCTGTGACAAATGTGGCAGAGGCCATAGGAAAAAAAGAAACTACAAAGGGGCTTGAAGATGGCAGGAAGATCAAGCAAAGGCTTTTTTCCTGTTTTGTTTGAAGAGAATAAAGAAACACCAAATGGAGAGAAAAATATGGAAAAGTCTGGGAAATGGGAAGACAATTAGGGTAGCAAGATCCCAGAATGTGTGGGAAGAAATAAGAAAAAAGCATAGGTATAAGTATCTGCCTAGGGAGATAAAGTACATCTTAGTCTGGAAATCAAAATTCCCCTATTAAAATAGCAGGAATACATAGCTGTTTCCTAGAAGGACAGTACTCTGATCAATGATGACACCTTGCAGAGCACAAGGAAGAGGTCCAAATTTAAAAAACTCAACATAACTGAAAATAGAATTTTACTAAATAAAGAAAATTTTTGCGAATCAAAATCAGGAATAAAAAAATACAGGAGAAAAGAGGAATTGAAAAAATGTAAGTAATACAAATAGAAAATAGTGAGATAAAAGATAGTTGAAGGGAGGAAAATGGGACAAGATATTTGATATTCAAATTATTATTGAAATGATTCAGGTTTTATAATATATATAATTGGGATACTACATATTATTGGTGAATATTCTAATATATTAAGGTTATAGGGCAGCTTTTCCTTCTCAGACCAAAAAGAACCACTTAATAAATAGTTAAGAAATCTCTAACAAAGACAGATAAGCCACACTTGATTATTTCCTTCTTTCTGATATTGGACTCTCAATCTTCTCCTTGGACTTTCATAAACATTCATTAAAAACAAAGCAAAAATTTGGATGAAAGGACAATTAATTTTGAAGCTATGTACTGTGATAGATGCCACATACTTGATGTCCTTTCCAACCTAATATATAAAAATATTCATTTCTGTAAACATGGAAATATATTGTTTGTTATCTCTAAGATGTGTGGGAAAATATGCAGTTAGTATTTGAGATGTAATATTGCTGAATTACTGAGCCATTTAGATTACAATCTATTTTTAACCTTTTTTAATTTTAGAGACTGTGGACTTTTTGTAATGTGTGGTGAACTATTTTTTGTCTTTTTGTGTTTTGAGAAGTTTCTGTCACCCAGGCGGGAGTGCAGTGATGAGATCTCAGGTCACTGCAACCTCCACCTCCCAAGTACAAGTAATTCTTCTGCCTCAGCCTCCCAAGTAGCTGGGATTACAGGCGTGCACCACCACACCTGACTAATTCTATTAAATAGAGATGGGGTTTCTGCCACGTTGGCCAGGCTTGTTTCGAACTCTTGACCTCAGGTGATCCACTCGCCTCAGCTTCCCAAAGTGCTGGGATTACAGGCGTGAGCCACTGCGCCTCCCATGGACTGTTCTTTAGTTCACGTTTGTGTCATGGTTCTAAGAGTTCAAATGCTTTTACTGTCAGCTCACACGCTAATGCTCTAGATAAATAAATGGGCTTCTCAATATTGGCTTCCCTAAAAGGGAATTTCACCACTTCATTCTCTCCTTTATCAGTGTTAAAAGGAATTATGCACAGCTCTGAGGAACAGTAGTCCCCAATGTTAGGCATGCAGATCTAAACTTAAATTGGTATTTAGCTGGCAGCCTAGTGGTTCTCATAATATTAATACAAGCTAAGGTTACTGAATATTGACATTGCTTCTGGAGCCCACATCTTCACGTATTGCAGCAAATGTATCACTTTCTCTGGAGAACTATTCTGTGAAGCATAATGTGTTTCTTCAGCAGTCAACCTAGAGGTTGCCTTTAACCATTGAATATTCAAAATCCATGCTTATATGCACAAATACCATATTGAGTCAATATTCAAATGCTGGAGCAATGTGCATAGAAGTGTTTGAGAGCAAGTGAGTAAATGCTAGTACAAAAAAACAATTTCCCACATACTGTGGTAAAAGGCAAGTTATTGGTCTTCTAACAAATGGCTCAACTGAAATCTACTTTTATAGCTACTAGGCTTTCCAGTTAGCCCATCTCCATCATCTCAAGATGGTCTGAATTCCAACTAACCCATCTGAAGGCAGTAGAAATTTTTATAAATATGAACTATACGCGGAGTTTTAAAATTAAAGAGTTTGGAAAATTCATTTAAGAATAAAATGTTACAATGTATTCTTCTGTGGATTACATTTTTGAAGACTTTAGCATCAACAAGAAATCTCAGAGGCAAACACAATTGGTTTCTGTATTACATGACGAGGCTGGAAATGGCTAAAGTAAGGGTGCAGTAGAGGTTACCGTGATAAATTCTCAGACCAAAAAGTTTAGTAATTCTCATCTTTCAACCAGGCTCACATGATGATATAAAATTTAAAAAGTCAATTTAATTTAAAAAACAAATAACTGCAAATTTTTTTTAATCAAAGGAGGAATATACCTTTCACCAATGGCCCCATACTAATTGTAATCCTCATGGGTACCTAATCCAATACTTCAAGTACTACAAGCAGAGAACACTCATTAGATTACTTACACTAAGAAAAATCTCCCATCTCTTGAAAAGCAAATGGAAGCTTAACGATAGTCCCTCAGTATTTTGTGCTATAATGTTTTATAGTTCATATTTAATTTATCTTGAGACCATATTTGACTCCAAGTAATAGCTAAAATATGTCTACTCAAATTTCTAAAAAACTGCATTGATTCTTCATCCTTCATTTGTTGAATTTTCTAGAAAACCAGATAAGCACAAATGCACAGATTAAAATTTTAGTCAGAAACATTTTTAAACCAAGTAAAAGCCAAAATAGAATGATGTAGGACCAAAGAAAACTAAAACCTATAAATATTCTGAATGTTATTTTCAACAAAAATAAATTTCACAAACATCAAGATTGTATACCACATTAAATTCAGAAAGTATCTCCAATATACTGAAAAGCTCACTCTACACTATTATTTGAATAAAAAGTTAAATTTTTAAGCACAGTGTTTAAAAAGTCTTTGCATTAATTACCGCACTTGATCTGTATCATTACTCTGTAAGATAGGCCACTAGGCCTGGACTAAACTGCAAGCATTCTGACCCTAGCCCAGAATGTTGTCAATATAACAAGAATTACCACTTCTCTTCAAAATAATGCCATTTTTCCTTGCAATTTTAAACTATAAATTTTAATATAAAGCTTAAAACTTTATATTATGTAATATATAATATTAAATTTTATTTTCCGTCATATGCATGTATATAAAATGAAAAGCCAATATAATTTCTAAAAGGTTTGCTGTGACTCATTGTGATAGCCATATATAAACATAGGAAAATCTTTTACATAAATGTCTCTGCCTTTAAAATAAAATAACAACAATGGCAATTATAACAGCTAATTTCTATACAGCAAATTTATAGAAAATCCCATATTGTTTTACTTAAGAAGAGAAAGTATTATTTCACATAACAGGAAGTCCAACATAGAAGGGTTTCAAGGTTTATTGATTCAAAAACAAAAATTGTCGTCTTTATCTCTGTGCTCTCCCCTTGCTCCAAGCCTAGTGGGTTGGCTGGTAGGGTAATCAATTTCAGGGGCTTCAGTAGAGTAGGAAAAAGAGAAAAGAAACCCACAATACCTTCCCACCTTCAGGCTCCAAGCTCAGGGTGCTTGCTGAGAGGGCCCAAGCTTAGGTGGGGGTGGGGTGGGGGAAATTTTTATTTGAATGAAAGTTGGGAGCTTTGATAATATACTGGATTGGATGTCTTGAAAAAAGACACCATTGTTTTATTATCTGAGTTGAGCATGACCGGGCAAGCTATAGTGTCTGTTCCTGATTTCACCCAAGGGGTGAAGAGAAGCAAGTCTACAGAGTGGGTTTGCATTGGTAGTTACAGAAAGAATAAAGTTGCTTTCTGCTTATACCAACCAAACGGAACAAAACATGTTTTATTAACTCTGTGCATACAGAAACAGAGTCAGGGCTCTTCCCCATGCCCTTATTTGTCTTGTTCTACTTTTCTCTTTTTCTTCACAGTCAACCACTTTTTACCCTCCAAAGTAAATACTATCATTTCTTGGAAACTTTTCTGATCCTCGTAGTGCAATTGTTTTCTCCCTCCTTGGGGCCAACATAGTGCTTCACCAGGACTTTCTTAAGGCATCTGTCCCTTTCTATGCTTGCTTTTGCTGTTCAGAGACATGTTTCTATCTCTCCTCCTAAGTTGCACACTCCCATAAAATTCCCATATGCATCTTGTTTTTTTCTTTTGGCTCATGGCACCCTCTCTGTGACTATGGACAATACATACTCTTTCTCCTTTTTTTTTGTATAAATAATGAACTGAAGGAATAAGTCCCTTGAATAAAAAATGTTTATTATTTTGAAGGATTAAACAGCAAGGGAAAAAAGCATGGCAATATTTTTTTTGTAAAAATTAATCTTAAGGAAGGTAAAAGTAAGGCCTCTGCCTTCTATAATTGCTTGATTCAAAATTGTTATAAACCTTGAAAATTATAGCAAAACATGAAACACTTTTGTAATAAGAAATTATTTTTCCACAAAGACCTCACCACAATAAACCACCTAGGAAGTAGCAATATTGTAAACACATTAAGAGCATAAGTCCTAGAGGTGCCTGGTCTGGGTTTAAATCTTGCTCCACCAATTTCTAATTGTGTGGCATTGGTGAATCATTCAACAGCTCTCTTCCTCAGTTTCCCAAATATGGCTTTAAAATGTATTAACAGTGGTACCTGGTTTTATGCTGGCACTAATCAGTACATTGAAATACAATGAATCAATGCATTGAAAATGCTTATAGGAGGTCCTGGCAAATAGTAAGTATTCAATACCATGTGTTTAGTGCTATTTATCTTGTTCATCCCAACACTGTGCTCACCATACTTCATCATCAAAATCTCTGAATTTCATTGAAGCATCTCACTATACATGGTACTAATTAAGCACTTGAATAAGGTCATATTTTATATTTTCTAATATAAAGTACAAAATTCTCATACCTATGTCTTAGAGAAGTAACTTGACAATAATTGTTTTGGGCCAGGCACGGTGGCTCATGCCTGTAATCCCAACAATTTGGGAGGCCGAGGTGGGTGGATCACCTGAGGTCAGGAGTTTGAGACCAGCCTGGTCAACATGGAGAAACCCTGTCTCTACTAAAAATACAAAAATTAGCTGGGTGAGGTGGCGGGCACCTGTAATCCCAGCTACTCGGGAGGCTGAGGCAGGAGAATCGCTTGAACCCAGGACGCAGAGGTTGCAGTGAGCAGAGATTGCGCCATTGCACTCCAGCCTGGGGGACAAGAGTGAGACTTTTTCTCAAAAAAAAAAAAAGAATTGTTTGGCAACATATGTATATAAATTAATTTCCATACTCTACCGTCCCAGAAGTACCCATTCGAATTCCTTATTTAAATTTACATGGCAGAGCATATCTTTAAGAGTAATAATCTCTGACAAGAAAAATCATTTTACGAGTGATATATAGCACTTTAAAGTGGAACCCATAGAATACTAGTCCAGATAGATGCTCTTCTCCACAAAAGCAGCTCAGGGTCAAATAACACTGGAGAGCACTGCATACAAAATGTTACCCTCCTAAGACTTGACAATATACTTAACATATACCAGACTGAAATTCTGCAGTAGAGAAACCAATCTAAGTTAGGGCACTGATTCCTAAACATACGTGATGATAGAACTTTTCTTTAATGCAACACTCATTAATGAGGAACATAGACTGGGTGATGTTACTCCTGGAAATGGAAATAATAAGTATTCCTTGCTTCTCTTTCACACTAACTACAATAATAATACCATATAGTCACTTAGCGATTTATTTAACAGATGTGTCTTGAAAACCTATAAAGTTCACAGTACTTATGTAGAATATTTACAGTTTACAAGCCTCTTTGACATATATTCTTCAATTTAGCCCACAAAATGGGTAGTAGTCAGCAACACAGCTTTCACAGATTCTCAAAAGCAATGTGGATTAGTGAAAAGAACATAAATATTGCAGTCCGAAAGGTCACGCTTTGAATCTTGGCTTTGCCATTTCGTATTTTCCTTGAGCATGCTTAAGTTTTCAAAGGCTCATATTGCTGTGAGGATTAAATGAGGCGACATATGTAAAGTACCAACCATAATACTTTGAACATAATAGGCACTTGCAAAGGTATTCGTTCTTCCTACTTTTGAATGTTAGCAGAGAAACAGATTCTTCTGCTTATGTATTGCAGTTATTAATTCACCTTAATTTTGAACACAAGCATGACATTCACTTCGCAAAATGTGCCTTGCTCTGTCAGTTAAAACAGATAATGTAATTTACACACACACACACACACACACACACCCAAAACTCAGAGTCTAGTGAGAAACAATTAAATACCCAGTATTGTATGCCATGTGCTATTATAAGGGATAGAGATTTTATGAAATTCATTGAAACAAGACACCTGTCCATCCAGAAGACCAGTAAGGGGTGATATTTTATGAAAACAACAGCTGGTATTCAAACAAAGGGGAGGTGGAGAGAGGAGGATAAGGATTTGAACAAAGAAGCCTCTGAAATAATCATAATTGTAAGAGAGAGTGGGTTGACTTTAAACAATTGGATGGACTTTTATATGGATGGAGCAAAGGGCGAGGAAAGAGTTATCAAGAGATGAAGCCAGAGAAAGATCAGGAAAGACATTGAAACTCTTCAATTAAGACTTTATGCTAGGGACAAAGTAAAGCTTTGGCAGGTTTAAGTGGAGAGTGAAATAATCAGACATGCCTTCAGTGAAATCATTGATGCAGAATATTTGGTGTAAAGTACATATTGTGAAGGAGGATACAGTACTGCTCCAGACTAGAGTAATGATGACCTGAACTAGGACAAAGGCTGTGGAGTCCAAGAGCTGTGGGCAGATATAAGAGATCAAATTGGTAAGACATTTCTATGCCCAATCACATAAAGTAAAATAGAACACCATGCATTTCCTCCCCTTTTGCAAGCACCTAGCATCAGGACAATAAAATATTACTCACTGCACTCACAAAAATTACCAAATAGTTTACAGCAAAACAAAAAGTGATCAACGAAGAAACAAAATGAACCAAAATGTAATGTTAATCATTTCTATAACATTTATTGTATTTTCTCTTCACTTATTGAAACGAAAAGTATTTTAAGTATATATTTATTGTGTATCCACAATAAGTGACTAGGGAATTTATGACAGCAACAGCAACAAATAAACATAGGGTCAGTGAAAATACATGCGGTATTAATTAAATGTACAGTGATTTATACACAGTTTTACTAAAATGATAGTGGATTACATCACTGTTTATACATATCTGGACATCACAAATATTAGTATTTAAGAGTCAGCTTTGAGGGTGAAATAGAATGTGTAATTAAAAGGAAGACAGAGATGAAAGTCTGAATCTTTCCAAAGGTTGTAGCCTTTATTTCTGTCCCTTAGTGTGTTAATATATTTCTAAATTTTGCTTCAAAAATACATAACAAAATGACACCTATTGATTGCCAACATATATCGGCAGTGTGCTAGGCATTTTGAAAATTATTATACCCAATACTAATATAATGAACGGCCAAATTTGATATTTACAAGCAGAAGAGTGCCTGGTGTGTAGCTGTTATTCAATAAGTTTTGTTACATGTATGAATAACTTTCTTTCTTTTTTTTTTTTGAGTCAGAGTCTCGCTCTGTTGCCCAGGCTGGAGTGCAGTGGTGGGATATCGGCTCACTGCAACCTCCACCTCCTGGGTTCAAGCGATTATCCAACCTCAGCCTCACAAGTAGCTGGGGTTACAGGTGCCCGCCAGCACGCCCAGCTAATTTTTGTATTTTTAGTAGAGACGAGTTTTCTCCGTGTTGGCAGGGCTGGTCTCGAACTCCTGACCTCATGATCCGCCTGCCTCGGCTTCCCAAAATGCTGGGATTAGAAATGTGAGCCACCGCACCCAGCCTGAATAACTACTTTCTAAGGAAGATTGATTATGGCAAATAAAGGGTCCTTCAAGCAACAGGATGAGTGTGAATATCAAAAGGAGAGTTTGCGAATAGAGGCTGAAGAGAACTGAATTGCTTTGTATGACCTAGTTGGAAAGTTTGGAATTTCTGGGGGAAATCCAAAACTCAGGGAGTGAGAACAAGCTATGGCAGAAGGAAGGCACCAAAGAGGAGTCAGAGAGATGACGTGCAGTGGGAGGGAACCTGGGAAAGGGCAGTGAAGAGTAGCCTGAGGATATTAAATAGCAAAGATACCCAGTACTTAATCTGTATTTATTAATATTGCCACATAGTGAGATCTTTCCCCATCCCCTCTACCATCCGCAGGTATCTTTTTAAAAAAATTCTATGCTTTGCACAAATGGTTTCTGAAAATGGATTTTACGGAAACTAAAGAAAAGTGCTTTTATGGAAAAAAACAAAAGGCCAGCATACAGAGAATTAAGAAGCCAGTCCATGAGCTGAACCAAGTAAGTAAGAGCAGAACTCACAGAGAGAAGTGATCTAGGGCATGTAAACCTTAGCAACATTTAAGAAAACATGGGAAGGATTTGGGACTTTTACAGAGTATAGGTATATTAGAGACAGTTTGTACCAGCTTATGAGACCAGATAGTTAAATTTTCAGAAATCCTTCTGGCTGGTTAATTTCATGTTGTTAGCTTCAAATTGGCCTTGGTGGAATTACGTACACCACGGAAATCAGCAAACACTATAACGCAGTACTATTTTTATCTCCCCAAAATATAGCTGACCAGCACACCATGGAATCTTATCTAGTTATTAGATGAACACAGGACCTGAACCTTGCCTTAACTAAAACCACAATTTACTTCCCAAGTCTATATTATTGGAAAACAAGGGAAATGGGTGGGAGCTGGGGAGAACGTGGTAAATTTAAAGATTAGGCAGCGCTGTCCAATATGGCAGCCAATAACCGTATTAAGCTGTTCAAATGCAAAATTAAATAATTTAAAGTTAAATAAAACTGAAAATTTGACTTCTCAATAACTAGTCATATTTCAACAGCTAAAGAGCCACCTGTGGCTAGTGGCTGCCACATGCAACAGTACAGACATAAGATATTTCTACCAATATAGAAAGTTTAATTGGATAGTGCTAGAAGACCATCATCACATTTTAAGAAATGTCCTATTTTTCTTCCTAGATTTAGAATTTCATTGTGGTATAGCTGCCTGGTGAGATTATGAATACTCTTCTGGGTCTCTTAATGTTCTGTAAGCAAGATGCCTGATCATCATTGGTTACATCTCTTTATCAACAGACTGTAGGCTCAGCTGGGAACTTACCAAACTCTGATATGTAGCTTTTAGTACCTTCTATGAATAAATATTTTGTGGTAAAAATTTTACAAATTAAGTAAAACAATATCAATTTTTTAAAAAATTCTAAATAATAATGGTAAATCCTAAAACGACCAGAATAATTCTCATCATGTGATAAAATCATAAGAAAAAAATAAAGAAAAATTATGTTCGGTTCATTAGTAACTAGCTAATTTAGACCTTGACAGCTTCCAGCAGATTGGAATCCCCAAAAAATATATAAAATGTTCAATAATTCTCTGTGTTCAAACATAGAACTAAACATGATTACTTAAGGATGAATGTGGTGGACAATGAAAAAATCACATGAAAAAGAAAATAGCATGGAGAAAACGAGGGAAAAGCAATATAAGAAATCAAGATATCATAGTACTTCTTGATTTGAAAAGTTAACACTCTTTAGAAAGTTTGGAATCCATGTAATGTGATTCTGTGAAAAGGTCATTTAATGGTTTCATCTTTCTGTTCTCAACAAATTCCCAGTGTCGGGGCAACAGTAGTAGTAATGTCAACGACATCAGCATCTCAGTCTCTCAGTCTGAATCTTGGACTCAATGTCCTGTGATTGCTCCCAAAACAATTATCAAAAACACTTCAGTTTCAGAGACTTGTATATGTCTGGACTTTCTGGCATCAAACAATCAAATTGCTACTTTAATTAGGATTACATCTGAAATCACACCTTGGTGAAATACCAGAAAGTACTGGTTATAAAAAATAATTAAAATAGTTTTTCTAAAGGGTGTAGAATTGACCATTACTCAAAATTACTTAGGAGTATTTTAAGCACTTAAGGTGAAGCTTTGGTTCTTTATAGTGAGCTTGAATTGATGACTTCATAGCCTGATAAAAGTGAATTCTCCAGGAATAATAGGGCATTGTAAGAAAAAGCACTTGACAAGAGAAAGAGTGGTGTCTAATACAGCCAGTTGGCAAGTGAATATAGTTTCCCAAAAAGCATTCTTGAAGGTGTTTTTTCACATAAAATTGTAACAAATTTCATTGGCTTTGAAGATGTGCTTGCCTATTATAACAAACATGTCAAAAACCATTGACAAATCATGAACAGGCTTCTTACAGATAAAGAGATAGTCAACAGTGTCAAATGCAAAATCTTTTTAGTAATGAGTAAATCCAGAGACTCTCAGAAGAGGATGAAGCCCCCTACTCACCATTAGACATCTCTACCAGATTAAGAGTTATCCATTACTAAGTGTTGGTTAGTAAAGGTTCAAGGGGTAACTAGTTGTCTCTTGCATTCAGTCCATTTTCTTACCTTTTAATCACACATCAAAAGGCACCTTTTCAAATGCTTTGCTACACATGCACCAAGCCTGCACAACTTCTCTGATCTTCAAGTTCGCTATCTGATGAAGAATTAAGGTTAATTTTACATGACTTCTTTAATTTTGATGAACCTATGCCACATCTTTGCATTTAGCATTCCTTTTAGGTTCCAATTAATAATACTTTCTGAAATATTGGTCAAGGTTAACCTTAAGGTTACTAAATCCTTTTTATTGAGATTTTTTTTTAAAAATTCTAGAAACCACTGAAATATCATTAAAACACAGAATAAGTGTTACCTCATGTTTAATGAGAATATACTCCATAGGATTTATAGAAATATGTGAGTTATAGGAATTTTCACATTGCCTTGATATTCTGAGATTCATTGCTTGAGGGAGGCTGTCCATGGAATATATTGGATATTAGTAAGCAGTTGACATTGTCCTAGAGTTCATTTGATAAATAACAAATGCATATATACAAATATCAGCTTTTCTTTCAGTCAGGAAAAATCAAATCTTTTATTCTGTATGTTGTGGAGGTTTTAGCTGAATAGAAAATATATGTGTAATAATAAAGAGTTCCCAATCAAGAACTTGGAAGCAGGAAAATGGAATTGCCATTCTGAGAGTTAAGTCTTAAAACACACATTACATTTTAGGGGAAAAACCACTATATGCAAATTTAGTGATTCGCATAATAGTTTTGCCAAAATTTCTCTCTTTAAGTATTCTGCTCACAATTAGTAATATAAGAATCTTTTGATTATTGCTGGAAAATGAGTACCCTAGGATTATTACTGATTTCATTCTCCTGGGTAAAAATGTAATGATAATACAATTTTGAATATCATTTCAGTTTTACTTACGTCTATATACAGAAACTTTAACATATCAAATTTTATTAAATAATTACATGAATAAGAAGTAAAACTAGATAATATTTATATTTAAGGAGTCCTTTCTAATTCATTCATTAAGCAAATATTAATTGAGCATCTACTCTGTGCCAGATGCCACTCTAGGCTCTGTAAACACAATTATTAAACACTCAGAGGCTTGTCCTTTTGTAGCTTTGCATATTTCTTGGTAATACAAATGTATGATGGATATTCCAGAACAGTGCTTACTACAAATAAGGAATTCAACTAAATGCTTATTGAGTGATCAGGCTGAACTATCCTTACAAAGTAGTTACTTTTTTATATTTAATTTTCCCATGAGACATGATTTGACCTTTAGCTTATCAAATGCTACATACCAAATACATACAAATTATAAAAATATTTACCATGTATTGGATACTTGTAATATTCCAAGTACTGGGCTAGACAGCTTACATAGATTTTCTCATTTAACCTTGACAAGATCGCTGTAAAGTTAGAACCATTAGAGTCTTTCCGGAGAAGGAAACTAAGGCTCATCCATAGAACTTGCAGGTGACTGAGGCAAGGCTCAAAGCCAGACAGTCTAAGCAGGTAGCCCTTAAGATAAACACCCATGTAATGTTAAAACATAGTTCTTTCTATCCCATATGTAAATTTATATTTATTAGGCAAACACTATATAAAAATAGTAAGTGTACTAGCCAAATAATCATAACCACAAATATCACAATAAAAAGAAAATGATGTGGTCTCTCTTTGGATTCAAGACTACTGTTGTAGAGACCTAAGAAAGAAGACCTAATAAAGGTCAATGGTACCTCAGTGATAAGTAGACATTAGGCTAATTTCAACTGAATAGCAATTTATTTATTACCTACTATGTGAACTGCATTGCATATACTGTATAGACAAAAATAACTACTGGGCTAAACTAAAAGATTCCTCAAAGCACAGAACAACATCAGCGAATACTTTAGTCGAGTTTCCATATTCTAGTTTTATATGTGCTCAATAGACATATTTACCTAGGAGGATAAGTATTATTGAAAGTTTTAGCACTGCTGGGCCTAAATGCTTTTGGTTTTGCAAATACTCCAGGATGGAGTATGACGTTCACAACTGCGACCACCAGATGGCACTAGTCTTATCCTTTTCTGAAGAGAATTTCATATGCAAAATTCAGTGACAGCAGTGTCACTAAAGTTAAGGGGACAGAGCAAGAGGCAACTAAACAAATTTTCCAGCCAACAAAACACACGAGAAATGTGTTTATGTTAATTCTAATTGTTTTCACTTTTATAATTGCTTAAAATGATCTGTACTCAGGCCCTTTGAAAGCATCAGACCTCACTCAGGATAATATCTTTTGTGATCCAGATCTCCACAACTCTGTTAACTTCACCTCCTATCACCTGCTCCTCACTCATGCTATTCTATTCCACTGCTTCTTTTCCTGTTCCCTGATCATTGGGGTTTTTGCATTTCTTCTGTGTGAAGCTTGCATTTTTACTGTATGAAACTATTTTCACAAATGTGTGTGCAGCTCACTCCGTTCTTCATCCAAGTCTCTGTTCAGATAGCATCTCCTTAGAGAGGCCTTCCCAGACCACCCAGTGAAAACATAGCACCTTCCATATTCTCTATCCACTTGCCCTCTCAATTCTTCATAGCAAGTATCATTCTCGGATATCATACCACATGCCCTTTATGATTTGTCTCCTTCACTGGACTATGAAGTTCTATAAATGCAAAAACTTTGTCTCCTTGTCACCATTATTCTTTTCCTTTTTTTTTAATTTTTTTTAGTTGACAGAGTCTTGCTCTGTTGCACTCAGGCTGGAGTGCAGCGGCATAATCTCAGCTCGCTGAAACCTCCGCCTCCCGGATCCAAGCGATTCTCTCGCCTCAGTTTCTCAAGTAGCTAGGATTACAGGCATCTGCCACCACGCCTAGCTAATTTTTTGTATTTTTAATAGAGATGGGGCTTCACCATATTGGCCAGGCTGGACTTGAACTCCTGACCTTAGGTGATCCACCTGCCTCCGTTTCCCAAAGTTGTGGGATTACAGGCGTGAGCCACCACGCCCAGCCACCATTATTCTTTAGTACCCAGAAAAGCATCTTTCTCATGAAAGGACTCAATAAGTGAACAAATGAATTAATGAATGAATACCTAAGGAGAATAAGAGAATCATTAAGTCTATACAAATCATTTCTCAAGAATGTGGATTTGCATACCACCAAGGTCACTCTCAGTCCTGCATCTCCTTTTATATCTGTTTCATAAAATTATTATGTTATGATCTCTCCAAATTTGAAATTTTCTCAATTAATTTGAGGTAAGCATATTAAGTCTACCTTTCAGATTCAGGTATTATTGGCCTAAAATCCTACAATATAAAATTTTTTGATCCCTATTACCAAAATCACAGAATGTAATTTGGTTTTACTTTCAGCTAACTGAGATAGGAATGGCTTTCCGTGTTCAGTTCCAGGGATACAAATTATTCTTTATATTCTAATGCAGGAAGACTGGTAGCAATGTATATAAATAACATTATAAAGGGCTATTTCTGTGATTGTTTTGAAGATCAGAAATATGGTCAAAAGGGCTCTTTCGATGCCTTTATAAAGTGAAATCACAAAGGTCAGCCAATGAGAAGAGAAAAGAGGTTTCTTTTTTCCTCATTCCCCCACGTATCCTTGCCCTTTTGTACTGTAAATTGCACAAGCTGGCATTTAAATGCACAATGTCAAAGGCAGAGCACATGCATTCAACCTGTGCAAAAAAGACAGCTGGCTAGGGGCAGAAAGAGAAAAATACCGCCCTAACACCTTCAGGGCCAAGCTGCCAATGATACATCCCACCTCTCCGTTTCTCATATTACAGTATTTGCCCTGTGGACAAAGAAGAAGTAGCCAAAGGAGCACTTTCCTTCTGACAGAGCAGCAGCTATATTCCACCTCTGAGACCAATAACCCCTCCTAGCTGCTTTTGTTAAGCAAAGACACCAGGGATGATGATCCGAACCATTTCAGCCCTTAAATCACGTTTGTAACAGTGGCTATTTTTGTCGAGGGCTAACTCCACATTTTGCTTATTTGGCTCTCACAATTAAAATTACTCATCCAGGACTGGGTAAGTATAACACACAAATGAAAGTGGGATTCAGACACTAATAAGAACATGCTGTAATAATTTTGACCCAGAGGTAGCTTGTCATAATAGGTAGGGTAAGTGTGACCGTTATTTCCCTGGTTTAGGAATACACGCCAGCTGACAAGGAAGGGTGGATGTTTGCACTGTTGCCCTCCAGCAACTCAGTAGGAAAAAGACTAAAAAAATCCATTTGTGCTCACATCATCAAATACATCTTCAGCTGTTGTTTCACGCTGTGTGTGTGTGTGTGTGTGTGTGTGTGTGTGTGTGTGTGTGTGTGTGTGTGGTTAAACTAAGCAGCTGAAAAGCAAGTTACTGAATCAAGTAGTTGCTAAATCCAATCTTTTTTTAATGTTTTGATTTAGAAATAAAAATTCAGGACCATCTACCTAAGTTTCCATTCTTTCTTTTTTCCTGCTCCAACATAGGCAATGATACCATACAACATACTTTCATCCCAAACACTGGCACCCTAAAAGCAGTGATTTTCCAAAAGAACAAGTACCTCTTCACTCACCCTCAGCTCCCATGGAGGTAGGTGGCTACAAGAATCTCAGAATCTTGTTATAGTTTGACAAAGTCTCATACTTTGAGACTTTGCAAGGTACTCTTTCCCCTACACTCAACCCCCAACCCCAACATAAAGCCACTGACTCCATTCCATCTTCTCGGTTTATAAAGAAAAAGCAGAAGCCTGAAACGATGAGGGTTGTGAATCCAGTGGCAGGGTTAGACCGGGTTAGACCTCAGGTCCAAGCTCCCGACTCCCAGCAAAGCATTCTGTTTAACTGCTCGTGGCTGCTTTTTTTATGAGCCTTGATGAGTGTTTTGCTTACCTGGCAGAAGAGAATCACCCAAGGATCATTTTTAAAATACAGTTGTCTTTCTTATCCTTGCACCAGGCCGACTGAATCATAATCGCTGATGGGAAGAGAGATTCTGGTATTCTAAACCTCCAGAGATGCTGTTTCAGGATGAGCAGGTCTATCTATGTGAACCTACTCCCAAAGGCTATGGGAGCTGAGAGGCTAAAAAAAGGAACTGATAGATCCAGTTTCTCTGAAAGAAGCATTTCCTAGGGATTTACAAGCAGAAGCCATGTCTCGGGTAGCTGAGAGGTGGTGGATCCCCGCACTGTTAACCCCCAGAGCCAGGGCTTCTATACCATAGAGAAAGGGTATAGATGTTTCAGAAGGAATTTGCCTATAAGCAGGATTTGTGGTAACTACTTGAAAATAGAAATCTGAGAGGAACTGGGGTTAAGCAGAAGTCAGCATAGTGGATTAGTTTCCATGATGGAGTTGCTTTAGCCTTTACACATACATAATTTTTTTAAAATTTATTTTTTGTTTTAGAGACAGGGTCTCACTCTGGCACCTAGGTTGGAGTACAGTGGTGTGATAACTTACTGCAGCCTCTATTTCCTGGGTTCAAATGATGCCCCTGCCTCAGCCTCCAAAGTAGCTAGGACTACAGGCATGTGCCACGCCCCAGGTTAATTTTTTAATTGTTTATAGAGGGGGGGCAGGTCTCACTATGTTGCCCAGGCTGGTCTCAAACTCCTAGTCTCAAGTGATCTTTTCACCTTGGTCTCCCACAGCACTCGCAAATACATAATTTTAAAAGCTTCTGAGATGGAGTATAATCATCCACACTGGACATCTCTGAGAATAAAAGAAAGTGTGATGAATAATTATGTCAATGCTGCAGGAGAAAACTGGTGTGTATGTCACCTTAACCTTGGGTGATACTACTGAGTACCTCCTGCCTCCCAAGTGCTAATGGTCATTGAAACTTTGACAATCGTTTTAGAATCAGAGAAAACAGATTTCAAGTCCTAATTCCTTCCTACATCAGCAGTAGAAATTTTTACTCTCGAAAACAAATGAATGTGTGCATTTCTGTGAAATGAGGGTGACAATTTTCATCAGTTTTTCTTCAGTACCCAGTGGAGTGATTGAAACCTTGTAAACAGAAGTGAATATTGACACGAATGGTCAAACCACAGGAAAAAGGGGATCCTGAAGTTTTAAGGAGTTAATGCAAGCAAAGTGCTCGTAATTTAATAGGTGGACAATAAATGTAAGTTCCTTTTCCACTTAGGGCTTTAATAAACAAAATTACAATGATCTTAAATGATCTAATTGCTATTTTTGCTATTTTTTGGATAGAAATTATTTTAAAAGCTTATTTTATAAAGCTGTAAGAAAACAAATGACTTTCATAAAGTTTAGAAATGACTGTCCTCTGACACGCACTAGTGGTAAAAGATGGCAGCTGAAATACAAGCAGCCTTTCAAATGCTCTTTCTGGTTCTACTGTTTTCCTGGCAGAGATGCAAGGATTTTTTAAAAAAAAAAAACAGCAAAACTGTCTATTATTCTCTCAAAACAATTAACACAAAAACTTTTGAATTCAGTGAGGGTCAGAGGATTAATAGGTTTTATCTGCAATGTGTTTGAAAAGCTAATTAAGACTCCACATACAGCAGACGAGACTGGGAATACAATATTTAGTTTTTCTCTACATGACCACAGTGAGCAAAAGTGGATAAAGACAAAGTAAATGCAGAAATTCACAGATGGGAGGCAAATCCTTTTTGAAGGATATAAAACTAAAAATACATCTCATGTGATGGAAGATGCTTCCTTTGTTTATTCAATGGGTGGATCCAGCATCTGCTTCATACTGGCATTACACTAGGTGCTAGATACTCAGTGTCGAAAAAAACAGAATGGACTCACTTTTTTTTCTCTAGCCTAAAGATTACTTAAGTAACAAAAGAACCACATTATAAATTAATGGAAAAAATTTTAATTGTTGTTAAATGCCAAAAGGAAAATGGTTTTTGGGTTCCCCAAAATATTGTTTAACAACAACTGAACCAGCCAACTGAAGTGCTCATATGAAAACAGTTATGTTTTTAAAAAGTCATCATAACAGAAAGGTATCTATTTGCCTCTGATTCTTTCTTTTTTCTAACAACATTCTTCTTCCAGTTAAAAGAGAGGAAACAGCAGAGATCACAAAATTCTCTGAGGAAATTTATCTGCTAAAAAGCCATTTAAATAAATACTGATACATGTTTTCTTTTCCTTCCTTAGAAGCTCAGTTGCTATATACTGGGTGAATTTCCTTTATAATGCTTTCCATGGCTCTCTCCTCTCAATCTGCCACGTTGGATTAGGCCCTCCTTACCTGTCACCAGCACTGTTGTAATTGACTTGAGCTCTGTAATATTTATTGATATAACTTTCTAACTACTATTTCTCTTGGTCTCTTGCCTTTGACAGTATATTGGCAGATTAATACTTTTAGGCAAAGATATGATTTTGTCAATCCGTTTCCTTTACACATTTACCTGTCAAATGAAGTGTAAATTATCCAGTTGTGCCCACAAACTTAATTATATCAGCTACCTGATAGGAATATCAGGATCTTTCTTCCCAATTTCATTTCCCACTGTCTCTGCTGTTCTCTCTTCATACTTGACCTGAACTTTTCCTTATCCTCTTCCCACCTAACCTCTTTTGACTTTTTCAGGAGGACTCAGCCATAGAAGTAATTATATACAGATGGCCAACTCTGCATCAATAGGCTTTGCATAGGTGAGCGCCACCATTTTTTGCAGATCAGGAATATTTGGGGCCAGGTGCAGTGGCTCCTACCTATAATCCTAGAACTTTGGAAGGTGTAGGCAGGAGACCTGCTTAAGGTTAGGAGTTTGATACCAGCCTGGTCAACAGAGTGAGACCCTTTCTCTACAAAAAAAAAAAAAAAAAAAAATTGGCCCAGTGTGGCGGCCCACTCCTCTAGTCCCAGCAACTCAGGGGACTGAGCCAGGAGGACTGCTTGAGCCTAGGGGTTTGAAGCTGTAGTGAGCCATAATAGCACCACTGCACTTCAGCCTACAGAGAAAGGTCACATCTCAAAAAAAAGAAATATTTCCAAGAAAACAATAAAAATAACACAACAATAAAAATATATACATAAATTAAAAACCAATACAGAATAACAACTATTTACATAACATATATTTTGTATTATATATTGTAGGTAATCTAAAGATAATTTAAAACATATGGGAGGATGTGCGTAGGTTATATGCAAATATTATCTCACTTTTTATAAGAGACCTGAACATCCTTGGATTTTGGCATTTCTGAAGCATCTTGGAACCAATCGCTGGGACATAACTGTATTCAGTTCTGCCCACACATCTAACATGTTACCCAAGTTTGGCCAATCAGAAAATTCCCTTAGAATTTTGAGTTCAGCGTGTTTTTTCCTTGGGGTTCAGCATTTAATGACTTTGTAAGCCTGACATTTACAGAAGCAATCTTGTTACAAGGTATAGAGTTTTTATCCAAAACTTTAACTAAGCAGGAAAGCTTAGTTAAGGGAGATGGGAAAAGTTATGGGACATGGGAAAAGAGAGATTCAGAGAGAGAGCCATGATAATATCTTTCATAACTCTGAATCCAACATTCCTCCCATTGGAATTCCAAGAAAAGCAATCTAATACATATTTTAAAAACTAATTTGGACTAAATTAATCATGATGAATCAAAGACATAAAAGTTCCCCTACAAAATAGTGGGAATTCCACACATTTAAAAAATTATTGAATGGAATCATTGCTGCTCACAATTTATACAAGTAGTAATTTAGGTCAAAGTGGTTAAATAAAATGGGGCAAATTTATGTAACAAGACTTAGGCCTAACAAAAAAAGTCTTCAGTACTTATTACCTAAGGTTAAGTTCTAGATTGCAAACCCCTCTACTTATCCTCAATGACAAGTATAACAGGTTTTAAAATCTCCTAAATCTGCGTAGATACAGATTATAATAAAGAGGTTGTGTGTTTCCTTCAAGGGGCTACTAGGAAAAAATTAGTAAAAAGGTGTAACAGGAATAAATTATGGATTACTATGTAGCACAAGGGATAGTGGATTTTTTCTAACTATAATTACTAGCAAAGCAGATAAATGTAACAGCATTATGGGTAGCTGTGTCTAATTTGTCTTGGGCTGTCTCCCTGTGTTTATTAATAGTTTGGAGGAATAAACATGTTGTTAATTTTATACTCCAGCTATAAAATGCCATCTTTTCACATTAAACATTTAAAAAAACAGAAGTTAAAGCTCAGAATAAAATTAAAAGAAGCATTTGAATTTTGTTTCCTATTTTATTCATAAGATAAAACCAATGAAAGTTACCCCTGCTTTTAGTTATAAAAATTTTGAAATTTACATTAACATAATGTTTTCTGGCAAGTAAATGCTGAATTGACAAATATATTTTTCTTCCTAAGTCTCATTAAATAAATACATATTTATTCACTCTCTAAACCAGCTACCAAAATAGGCATATTTAAACAATTATCAGAGAAGTTATTTTCCTCCTATAAGAAGTCATGCAGCAAGGTGAGTTATATCAAACATAAAATGTTTTATTTAGTTTGTTATCTCACTCTCATTATTCAAGAGTTTTAAAATTGCTATAACTATTCTAAATCTGTATGGATGTCTATTTGAGTAATAAACATTTAGTTTGAAAATTACAAAATACAAACATAAACTAACTTAGACAAAATGAGGAATTAATTAAATCATGTAATGTAATGTCAGGAGGTCAGGGGAATAGTACTTTCCAGGGATACATGAATCATAGTCTTGAAATACCTTTAAACCTCTACCTTAATATGTTTTTTTGTCTTATTTTATGGGGCAGCATTATTTTCAAGATTAGCTACCACATCAAGGATGTAAATACGGCCAATAGCATTTCTTGCACTCACTCAAATTACCATCTATAAAAATAAATCATCTTCCTTTTTTCCTTTTTACTTAAAGCCTATGGACAGCACTCTGGCCCAACTTGGGTCATGGGCCCACACTCATGGGGAAAGTGACAGGTGGAACAATGACAGTAACTTGAAACCCCATTTGAGCCTACATGGTTAGAGTTTAGGGGAAGGGCCATTCACCAAATGAGCAGAATAAGAAGGAAAGAGAAATGCCAGAGGAAAATTATAACTGTGCATTGTCATTTTTTGTTGATTCAGTCTTTCACTAGGCAAGAATATGAGTTTTTAATCATCGTATTTATATACCCTACCTAGCCACATTCGAAGGCACATATGGAAACTTTATGCCTCATGTTACCAAGGCATCAAACTGAATAAAAAAATGTTTTCTAACCTGCAGTCTTTAACTCCTTCCTGCCTAACTGCCCTTTTCTGTCCCTAATTGGTTATTCTGGCCTACTTCTTTCACAATGACATTCACACATCCATGCCTTCTCATCAAGGCTAAATCCTTTCTATAGAGACCATTTTACAGCAAAGTTGAAGTCACGGCTCTTTTCATATGCATTATGTTTTCACAGTCCCTCTATAAACAAGAAAAAACAACTCATGCATCAATTAGCTCTCTGTCTGCGTTTTTTTTTTAACTTGCTAGTTAAATATTTCATACACTAATTGGTCTTGTCATTTTGATAAAATTTGAGTGAAGCTAAAATTCAGTTGCAATAGGAAATTAAATTGTGCATATACTTTTGAAATCTAAATGCTGAAACCGTGAGTTCTATTGGAAATGGAAGAAATTTCTTCAAAAAACAAATGATTACAAATGGCAAGCATGTGTGATTAGGACCTCAGTTAATGGCTTTGCTGCATGAGAAAGGCTGCCCAGGTGTTATCGTCGCCCTTCAGTTGATGAATAGCCTTTTACACCTTTGTGGAGACTTTAGATTTTATTCTGAGTGAAGTGGAAGCCTCTGTAAAGGTGGAAACAGATGAAGGCAGAGCATCCATCAACCTGGGTGCCTAAGCGACTATGATGAGTACAGCAGGTTTCCCAACTTGTGCCTGAAGAAGAAAAAACGTTCTCATTTTTCAAAGCTGCTGAAATTTTCGGGGGTTTTCATATTGTTGTTACACTATGAACTTGACTTTAGAGGTAAGAGACTATGGTACCAGAACTGAGGTGGTTCATAAAGGTAGTGAGGAAAGTTCAGCTACTAAACATATTTCAAAGGTGAAAGTGAGAGGATTTAATAATGAATTAAGGAAGAGAAATAATGGAGTCAGCAGTGGCTAGAGAGATTTAAGCCTGGGGAAAAAAGGGTGTAGCAATCTTCTAACAAGAGGAAAATACTGAGCATAGAGCCACATTCAGAGGTAGAGGTGTGTGTGTGTGTGTGTGTGTGTATGTGTGTGTGTGTGTGTGTGTGTGTGTGTATGTGTAGATGAGGGGTGTTGTTTGTTTAAAAAAACATGTTAACTTCGAGAAGTCTACTGGATATTTAAATGGAGATGGTGAATAGGCAATTGGATAGATGAAGGTGTGATTTTGGAGTTCAGTGAGAGGCCCCAGTTGGAGACATACATTTGAGAGTCATTATTACAAGAATGGTTTTAAATTTATGAAACTATGAGCTCACCAAGGAAGTGAGGATAGAGAAAGAGAGAATTGAGCCCTAGAGTGCTTCCAATTTGGGATTCCAGAAAGAAAGGGAGGAAGCCAGCAAAAGAAAACAAGAGAGTGACCAGAGAACTTAAAAGGAAAGAATGTTGTCTAAGAGGGTGAGTGAAGAAAGAGATAGGCTGTGAAATGCTCTTGAGAAGGAGTTCACTTTTGGACATGGTAATGTGGAGAGTTGACAAGAACTGTGGTGGAGTTGAAAGCCTAAGTACAGGGGGGATGAGAGACTGGAAGGAGAATGTAGACAATGCTTATGAGGAGTTTAGCTGTAAAGGGGATCTGAGAAATCAGGCAGCAACCTGAGAAGGATGTGCTGTCAATAACAGGATATTTATATAATACACATATCTATCTATCTATCTATCTATCTATCTATCTATCTATCTATCTATCATCTATCTACACACACACAGATACATATGCACACATATGACATAGCACATTTTATGCTGCTGAGAATGACCTTAGAAATCAAAATGAATTTGCAGAGGAGAGAATTGCAGGAGTGATGCTCCTTAGTTAGCAGGTGGGGAAGGCATACTGTGCACCAGTGGAAGGATTTTTCGTAGAAGTATGAACATTGAAACCACTGTATTGCATTGTCTTCTGCCAAGAAGGCAGAGAATGTAAGGAGACAGATGAGACGATGAAGTACATGGTTGGATTTGATGGTCAGAGCTTGTGAGAGATCTCTTCTAATTTTTATTTTCTGAGAAAAATAGGAAGCAAATAATTTGGCTGATAGAGAAGAAGGGTAAAAAGGTAAAGGAGTTTTAAAAAAGGAACAGTTTGGAAAGAGTAGTCTCAGAAAAGAGAGAGTGAACTATTAGGATTCTATTTCTAAAACATAATGGAATCACCAGGCATTCTTTCAAAAGCTAACTTAGGATTGATTTCACAAACGTCCACTGAGCCCCTGCTGCATGTGTGGAATAGTGGAGCAATAGTAAGTAGTACAAATTCCTGGGAATGTTAGTGTCTATACATATTTTTAGAGGGAAGACAGCCCAAGTAGTTTACCATATTCCACTGATAGGCTTGTATCACATGTTCAAGCCATGGTGTATTTTCTTCTTTCTCCTCAGATTTGTATAACATATATTTTCACCTCTACATCAGCATGGTATCTTTCAAGGCAATTATTTTATATGCCTTTCCTTCTGGTGTATTTTAGCATTAACTACTTCATCTGTTAGCATTAGCTACTTCATCATTTTTGACCTTATATTCCAAAATTAATATAGCTAACAGGATATGTGAAAGTGACTAACAAAATTACTTAATTGTTTATACTGACCTAAATTATTTTTTGAAAAATACTGTTCTTAATTGCAGAGGTAATTTATTACATGTGCTCCTCAAGCCTCCTTTAACTACTTACAACAAACAAACTTTCTAAAAAATAACCACAATTCTTATTTTATGGTCTAGAAACTTGCTGTCTGAATCATTTTTCCCTATTTTTTGCATTATAAATAATTATTAAACTTTCTTTCCTACCTTAGGCTTATTGTCTTTGGGGTTTTTCTACTGAGATGTCTCAAGATATTTCTTTGCCCTGAGGACAATTAATCATTATTCCACATGTGTAATAAATTTTATTTTTTTAGTGCCCTTGGTTTATGCAGATATCAATAAAACATTCTATGATAAGATTCACAGTGATGTTTTTTGCTGGAATAGGCAGTCAGGAGAGATGGTGTCAGCTCAGGTTATATATAGTGAACATTTACTATGGCCTCACTTCCTGGAATAAACTCTTGACCACGCCTTTTGTTTTTTTGTTTTTTTTTTTTTTTAATAACTAACCTTCTAGAAGAGTAAGACAAGTGGCTAAATTTAATACAATGATAACAATAATAATAATAACTTCACTTCAAAATTTAAATAATCTAGACATTAGTTTCATTTAGCTAGATGTTTAATTTTGAAAAAATAGAATCTTGTAAGTCTTCTTAAATGTAATGTAATCCTTCTTCTTACAGGATTACCTCCACAAATTCAAGAAAGATACCCACTCTTTCTCTGTTTGAAAACTTCAAATGGCAGTGTTCACTGACTTAAAAGATTCCCCATATAATCTTAAACATCCCACATTGTCTACTTCTAACTTCCACCATGGAGTCCTCATTCTTAGGGATAAAAAAAAGTAAGTCTACACCTAAATAGGAGAGTAGATCAAAGTTAGAAACATGGCTTTGATGTTCTCCGTTTCCTCATTTCCATATTACACATCCACATTTCTGAGCTACTCTCTCCTGAATATAATCTGGTTTATTTCAAAATATCTTTATTAAAATTAAAGACTATTATCCAAGTGTAATTCTAAAACTACAAAGTAGAGGGGAAGGATTTCATTCTTTACTAGACATAATATTTTCATGAAGGAAACCTGCAATTTTGCTTGCTTTTGTTGATCACACTGCTTTATTCTATGTTGGGTTGGTTTTCTAAAATACTTAAGTATTCCCTCCATAGATGACACTAAAATTCCTCCCTTGTGTTATTCTCTAAATAAAAATAAAGAAATCATATCACCTAGATTTTCACCATCTAGAAATGACTTCTTGAAGAGAGTACTTACATTTCTTTTTCAATGTTGTAGCTAGTCCATCTCATCATTTTTTAAACCTAATCTAGGGAATCATCACCCAATCCAATTTCAGCTCGAATGTTTTGGACAAAGTTTATGTAATTTCTCTGCTGGAGGGATAGGACCTGTGGCCTAAGATAAACCAATCAGATTATTCTTTCACCCACACCACAAAGGTTAGTTCAGGAATGGGCCTATGAAGACTGATACTACTCAAGTTTTTGTTTGACCTTTCAGGACACTGATCTATTCCACCCCTACCCCCTTTCCCAAGTCCCTAGCAGGACATGAACAAGAGAGGATATAGGGCAGCACCTATGGCCAATTTACAGCTACATAGGCCAATCCCAAGGGAGTAGAGTCCAAAAGCAGAGAGAGATAAATCTCCTGATGACACTGTGTGACCTCTGCATCAAGCTAAACTCAAAGCCAGTTTACTCCAGAATAGTAGTTGGATAAACTAATAAATTCCTTCTTTTAGATCATCTGCCACTTGCAAGATCAAGTATCTTCAGTGATATACCACTGTTAAAAGTGTATGTGTTCCAGTCTCTATCCTGATTAAAAATAAATATTATATGTGTCTTGGTCAAATACCTAATTACATAGGTCGATGGTGTCCCTGTTCTAGATCTCTAATAGTCACTCACCTACCACAAAAGAGAAGTAATTTCTATACTTCTGCCTTGATTTTTGCGTGAGCCCTTGTATTTACCCTATTATGGTGCTCATGGTATAATTTTTACTTATTTGTTTGCTGAAGTCCTTGGAGACAAGATCTATGTCTATTACACTGATCTATGTCCAACATTAAGCAGATTTCCTTGCATGTATTATGGAATTATTAAATATTTTTTGAGTGAATGAATGAAGGAAAGCATAATTTCCACAAGAAAAGTAAGAGTCAGACCTACAGGATCTCTTCTGCGTTTTTTCCTACATGTTTACCACTGTCTGCAATATCATCCGAAGGAAATTAGCAAAAAAGAAAAAGAGGGAGGAAAAAAATAAGACACTAAAGCAGTCTACCACCATTGTTTCCTAGAATTAGAAGACAAAGTGCTTTTGGGTCCCAAAAGACAGTGAAGCTTTATTTGGTGACTTTCATACTGACTTCACTCTACTTACTGGTGATGATGAGCAAGTAATTTACCTATTCCAATGCTGGGTTTCTCTTTCTATAAAAAGTGGATTATAATGGTTACCTTACAGAGTTGTTATGATTAAATGAGAAAACAGATTTAATAACTGTTGTTATGATTACTCTAAAATGCTGCTGATAAAATGAATCTATACTGGCAGAATTTGCTGTTGTTTCAAAAATACGCTTTTGGGATCCCTAGGGAGGCTGCAGTTGAGGGAGATATCACTTTGATGTTTTTAAAGCTTTACTTGCACTTAAAGGAAAATCTTATAGACTTTTAGGATATATAACGACAAAATTTGCCTGGATATTTCACATCTGCATTATTAAATATGTATCTCAAGTCACAAGGAAAACTCAGGCCACACTGTCACATTATTGTCTAACAAATTGATCAAAATCTCTCCATATTTTTAAATTGAGATTAACAGATTAAAAAATAACTTGTGTCTAACTGACATTCCATTTCTTATGCCACTCTGTGTCATTTTCCCAGGAAAATGTATGATATTTGCAAGAGACTACTGTATAATTACATTATTTTATTTCTTACTTTTTTCAGAAAATAATTTATCCTATTAATAAATATGAACTGGAATTTAAAATAATTTATCTAACATGTGTGCAAGACCTGCTAAAAATTATTGATATATCAATGCATACAGAGAAGAAATATGTGGTCTATTTACTGATATTTACTGATTCTTCTTTATATGTATTTCAATTCTCCCTGTTGAAAGAACTTAATAAAAGATAATACAAGGCTGGGTGCAGTGACTCATGCCTGTAATCCCAGCACTTTGGGAGATGCAGGCAGGAAGATCACTTTAGTCCAGGAGTTTGAGACTAGCCTGGGCATCACAGTGAGACCTCACCTCCACAAAAATAAACAAACTTAGCCAGGCATGGTGGCACGTGCCCATGGTCCCAGCTACACAGGAGGCTGAGGTGAGAGTACCTCTTGATCCCAGGAGGTTGAGGCAGCAGTGAGGCAAGATTACACTACTGTATTAAAGCCAGGTAGACAGAACGAGACCCTGTCTCAAAATATAATAATAATAATAACAATAAAACAGGCTGGGCGCAGTGGCTCATACCTGTAATCCCAGCACTTTGGGAGGCCGAGGCGGGCACATCACAAGGTCAGGAGATTGAGACCATCCTGGCTAACACGGTGAAACCCCGTCTCTACTAAAACTACAAAAAATTAGCCAAGCATGGTGGCATGTGCCTGTAGTCCCAGCTACTAGGGAGGCCGAGGCAGGAGAACTGCATGAACACGGGAGGCGGAGGTTGCAGTGAGCTGAGATCGTGCCACTGCACTCCAGCCTGGTGACAGAGCAAGACTCTGTCTCAAAAAAATAAATATAATATAATAATATAATATAATATAACACACCTCTCAAGTTTAGGGGTGACCTTGTTTTTGTCCTCAGAGAGGGTAGCCCCAAGTCCCCAAAATAAGCATTAAAAAGATTAAAAATAGTCGCATGTATACTAGTCCTCTTTTCAGGCCTAAATATTTTTAACATGAACCTTCTCTCCTTCTGAGTTTATAATATTTATTTTAAAATGCCCATGCCCTTACCTCATTTTTGCATTCAGCCTAAGCTCACTTTTGTATTGTTCAAACCGAAAGTGAATATGTGAAAAGTTATCTCAGATATTCCCACAATAAGTTATAGTGGTAACTCCATCTTACTTTCTCTAAAACAGATTAGCTTCCAGAGCTAATATCATAGTAAGTAACAAGATATCATAGTAAGTAACAAGTCAGAAGACTTTCCACTGTTGGAAAATCTCTTATTCTCAAATGTTTAAACAACTATTGTCTTACCTAAGTTCCATGATTATAAAACACTTGAAAATATACTCTCTTTCCTTCAAAGCCCTTCAAGCATAGCCAATGTCTTTAACACAGTCAAGACGCTGTCATCTGAACTCAGATTTACAACCTAATCTGTTGTGGAACAAAAGGCTAACTTGAAAGGAATCTACTATTGCCTTGTAATTGTGGAGCCTCACTAAGTCAAGGCTGGGAAGTACTGATTAAACCAGGTCTAATGTGTACTAGATTTTCCATTTTTTACTTATCTGAATGAATTTTAAAAAATTTTATCTGGAATATGAAATAATACAACTGCCCCAATATCACTCAAAAGTGTATGAATTATCTACATTTATAACTTGATAGTAACTCCTGGATTACTATCAAATATCCTGAAAAAATTTATCTAGATTTCAATGTCTAACAATACCAATTGGACGCATTTGTTAAATCTTGCCCAAATACACATTTGCAAAACTCCAGAAAAAAGATAACTTTCTAAAACCAAGTGCTTTTCAAATAAGGAGAAAGATGTGGGTGATCAGAAAAAAAGCTATAATCTTCTCAATATACAAGTCTAGAAAATGGAAGGATGTTCTTTTACACTAAAACTTAACATGAATACATATGAAAGATACTGTATGTTATTTTGTCCAATTATAAATGTACACATAAATATTTCAAATAGGTTTCTTTTAGTTACATGTAAATGTAGAAATTTAAGTGATCTGTAGTCTGCCATATATATTATTTTGAGCTAGAACAACTTGTTACAAAAGATTCAAAAGTAAAATACATAATATTCTAATGCCTGGTAGACAATAATATTTAATGGTATATTCAAAGCAATAAGCTTCTGTAAAGGACTCTTTGCAATTTCTCAATGAGAAAAGCAGATTTTGTAGAGAGAAAGCAAATAACCAAAGGTTTTAGTTTGTACAGAATATTATTTGCCCCATACAGTAATTGAAAATATTTGATGGAAATAGATATGAATGTATCCCTTAAACAGCACAAATTCTTTATGAGTTCTATACTAGACAAATCTTACCTGACCAATTCATCACCACAAAGATGTTTCAGTGTAAAGCTCTAATGGGGTATTGTAAATGAATGATCCTTAAAGAGCTTTGCTAAAATACATTTCACAAACTTTCCTCAGTGAGCACAAAAGACATTTTGGATATATCTTTTTCTAAAATTGAGGCTTTTATCTCAGAATGTATTTATTATTGGAGTTTTAGTTTTATCACCAGAGCCACCTAATCATATATTGTATATTTTACAAATGCATGCCTCTCTTTTAAGGCAATCTGCATAGAATCCTAGTCATAATTTGAAAACATCAACTTTTTAAATATCAGAGCACTTGTGGTGTTATCTCCAAAAAAAAAAGAGTAGTTTTCACCACATACTCATCAAACTATGATTGCGCAATTATCTTTTCGATTTCTGCTTATATATTCTGTCCCTCTGAGCATCAATCTCCTACATTCTGTTTATGTACATCAGGTACTAGATTGAACTATTAAAGCAAAACTAGACAAAACACAAAAGACTTTACTCCTCTTACAGCCATAATCCTTCCCCCTTCCCCACAAAATCTACACTTTAGTCTCCATTTTTGCACCTCCCATTCCAACCTGACTTTATCCTTTCACTCCACTGACTGCCCTTGTGTCTTCTGCCCTCGTAAAACAAACTTGTAAATGACATTCACAAAGTTGATAACTTTTTGCTTCTTGAAACATCTATTTCTGAAACATCTATAATACCAAGCTCTTAACTTTTCCTTTAATATCTCTGGCAATTTCTTTCAGCCTCTCTTGCTTTATTTTCCACCATTGAATTTGCAGGTGTTGGACTTCCCCAGGTCTTGATCCTGGATTGTATTCCCTTTTTCTTTTGACACACTGTCTCTTTTTACTCTCATCTATTCCAAGAGCATTAACTACAATCTATAAAGATTCCCATATTTAAAACTTCAGCTCAATCTCTTTCATTACACTTTTAATAAAGTCCAAACACCTATACATGTTCCTGCATATTCTGACTCCTAGTACAAACCACACTCCCCTTCCCCCACACATCATATATATATATATATATACACATCACACAATGATCCAGCAATCAGTGGCTGAGTCCTTTCAATACATCAGATCTCAATTTAAATGCTGTCTCTCAGAGAGGCCTGCTCTAATAATCTTATCTATTTAAATAACTTCCCACCCCAACGCATTATTTTCTATCATTGCCTTAAATTTATTTTCTCCACTGCCCTACTCAGAGTTGAACTTGTGGACATTTTGTCTTTATTCACTGTGTGCCTCCCTTGTCAAACTGTAAGCTCCATTAGGGCAGATCTTGTCTGTTTATCCACTTCTGTGTACTCAGCACCTAGTACAAAGCTTGGCATATAGTAGGCATTTTTTAAATATTTCCTTCAAGATGCATGCATGAATGAATGAACACATTCATTTTTTCTAGTAGCTTATTTCAGAAAAGCTATGTGGTTTTAATATCCTTCTTGTAATTTATAGTTCTATACAGATAATTCCTGAAAAAAATCCTATTGGAAAGTGTGATAATTAAATATGATTTTATACCATTATCAATAGTTATTTTGTCAAAATTATTTTCACAGTTAATAAGTTTATAAACATATAAGATGATGACAAATTTAACTCCAAAAAGTTTACAATTGTAACTATGAAAAGGCCAACCCAAAAGCAATGGGTCATCTTAGCTTTGGCCTGTTTCTCTTGTGTGTCTATGTATTTTGCCCAGGTTATAATCGTTTTGTTATGAGACAAGTCAACTTGTTAATTGTTCAAATATTATAATCTAATCAAGTAGGTGAAACGTTATTTCTTCAAAAATATCACATTGTGGTGGAAGAGAGAAACAATATCCATGCTTCTTTTATCTACAGTGAAGGTGAAGAGCAACATAAACTTCAGGTAAGTGTGCCTTGTGAACACTTGGAATTGCCAAATTTGATCATATTGCTTAGTTGTGTCATCCTTTTCATCTTTTGGGGGAACTCAAAGATAGGTTTCATCACTATAAAGTGTAGGTGTTCAAAAACCATCTCTTATTGTATGAATTTTATCATCTTGGACATTCCTGAAAGTATCATTTTTATAGATACTATCGATAGCCTCTTTCAACTTCCATTTCACTCCACTTCCACTTGAGAAAATTGGAATGCATCTTACAGACTCACTTGCAGCCAGAGTTCTGGAGACATATGAAGTTCCACCAGACTGAAAACAGAAATGGTTTGGCAGAGCAGATGAATGATTTGGCAAATGAAGATGTTAGTAATCTGCTGAGGCTTGCCTCAACATTTCCAGGATCTAGTCTTTGTGGTTGTGAGAAGACAGTGCTGGTGAACAAAGCAGTCTCCTAACCTATTGATCTGCCCTGATGCTTAATAATCCAAATTTTGATTATTTGATTTCAATGATTTTAGTCCTTCAGTAACATTGTAGGTACTCAGTTCCCTGTATAGAATGTCTTCTAGTAGTGCCAACTATAGTGTTTAGTGTTTCTAGCACTGAAGTCTAATACAAACCTAGAGAGATGTTTTTAAAGTCTTTATTTCTTTCGTTCATTGCTTTTTTTCATGGTATTTCTTCAAGTGAAAATGTACCTTATAACATTGCAAAAATACCAAGATTTTTTTTTAATTTTACATAATGTTTTTAAGTGGCAGGTATTTATTTAATTTTTTTGCCATGGATGATTTCAAATATACACTAAATAAAGGAGTGTTATAATTAACCCCAATATACCAATTGCTCAGTTTCAACCCCTATTAATTAATGGGTTGGCAATTTTGTATCATATAAAGCCCACCTACCTACAACTTCCCCAGAGATCACTGGCAAAGTGTGATTTACCAGTGTCATACGGTAGAAGCCCATTTATCACTGAATAGAGTTTAAGCCTTAAGTTTGTCATGTCGGCATAATAATACAATATAAGGGAATAAAATAAAATAATAATATAACATATAACATATAACTAAATGCATATATTTTATAATATAAATAATATTAACATTAACATAAATATAATAAAATATCACAATAACACATATATTAAATAAGCATGTAGGCATATCTTATGCCTTATAAATTTGCTATTTGGGGCTACAGTAGTGAGATCATATGCTCTGCCATGTTCCTCTATTTTAGGAAGAAATGACCTTTGTCCCCCAGCTCTTCAAGATTTCAGGTTATTCTCAATTTCTCTCATTATCTCTGTAAAATTTTACTACTTTCATAATAAGCTTGAAACTTGCTGTTTGTAAACCATACTGCTGTCACATGAAAATATAAAGAACTATTAAACCCTAAAAAGAAACGAGTTAGAAACTAGCACTAACTGAAACTCAATCTCTCTGTCTCTCTCTCTCTCTCTGACACAGACACACACAAACACAAACACACACACACATACACACACATGCACACACTGTTTTGAGTATTTGGGGGTTGAGGGATTGTAAACAAACTCTGCCTATCTTTTATCAGGAAGTTGAACTGATTTGGAAAAATCAGTGGAATTTTGTGTAATCAAAAGTAAAAATGACAAGCATACAAACAGAAAACTGGTTCCAAGAAGGACAAGACTAGCTGAATAGTCCTGCCTAGATGTGCTGAGCAATTACTCAGTTTGGTCTCTGCTTCAGTGGCTGAGCACTGTCCTTGTAGGAAGTGATATTGGCATAATCCGTTCTCTTGCCAGTGGTGCACAACCTCACTTTGACATGACTGCTGGGCTAATAACACAGGTCTCCCAGTGGCAGGGGAGTATCAGATTTTCCCATGAACCATTGCACATAAAGAAGTTTCATCATTTCCCTCAAAAAGCTAAAACCAAGCCAAACACACATGCACACACACACACGCATGAGCACACACAAACACACACAAAATCATTGAGTTTTGCCAAAAACACGTTTTCAGATTTTGCATTTGCATGCATATGAAAAATGCTTGAAAATTACAACTCAAAATTTTCTTCTGCAACTCTTTTAGTAAAATTGATAGCAAGGAAGAAGTATCTTGGTTTATCTTTACCCCTCAATCATGTAATTTTCACAAATCCACTGCTCTAAGCAAGCAGTTTCTCAGATTCATAGAGTCAGAACTGTTTTTCCCTTCTTATGATAAAATACATATTTCATCAGAAAATAAGAAAGTTTTAAAAGAAAATGAGTGAATATTTAATAGAACAATAGACTACAATAATACAGCCTTAATAATGGAAATTTGGATGCAAAGGAATGGGCAATCAACTCTTGGACACACAGAACGTCTGGCTGATCCTTCTTGCTCATTTCATGGGCCACGTAATCATGCAATTCTTAATATTTTACATTTTTTCTACCCCATTTATAGCATGATGCCAGATATTTCTATGCATTTCTATTTGCTGCTTGCTAATCATAATCTTTATATAGTTGACATCCTATGCTCTTCTTTTTAGGGTCCTCACCACCATCATTTTTTCCACATACATTATTACTACTTAGAAAGGGAAAGATTTTCACTAAAATGCCATCTAACCCAGCCTGCCCTCCCCAGACAGTTCCCCACCCTGAAGTTTTCAATCTTCTTCGTTTAAGCTTACCTACCACCTCATGTTCTGGGGTACAATTTTTAGCTTAGTATTACACAGGAAAGATCTGGAAATCTCATTTACTTTAAGTTCTTAATAGCTGAGAGGAATTAGGTTTTTACCCCATATACACAAGCCCTAGAAGATTTGCATTTTAATAGGGGACGATTCCTTCATAACTCAAAGGAATGGAATGGTTCTAATGGTAGAATTTTAAGCATCACTGACATCAGTGGAGGAAATCTTTCAGGTGAGAATGCTTATCACCAAACCATAATACTTGAGATGATTGTCTTTTCCATGTAAACTTAAGCCTAACCTGAATCGAAGCCAATATTCATGTTTGAACAAGAATAGAAACAGAACAAAATTTAAAGCAAAAATCGAAACTGTCAAATAGTTGAATAACCTTATTTCTTAATAGGGTGCATTATTCTTTCTCAGCTTCTTATCTTTGCAATGTGGTATTGTTATTACTATGTATCTCTTCTCAAGTTCATTGTATCTTGACCAAGGTGGTCCTCACCTTGATTAAACTTTAATAGGTTTCTTTCTGACTTTCAGCAGCTCCTGATCTCCCTTTTCTTAGAGCATTTACTTCAGAAAACTGGAAAACTTGTCATTGTAAATTCTTTCTCTACTTTATTGAGATACAGATTTTTTTTTTTTTTTTTTTTTTTTTTTTTGTAAGGGGATGAGGAGACAGGGTCTTCCTCTGTTACCCAGGCTGGAGTGCAGTAGTGCAATTATGGTGCTCACTACAGCCTCAACCTCCTGGGCTCAAGCAATGCTCCTGTCTTGGCCACTCTAGTAGCTGGGACATTTACAAGCCACTTTTCAGTTTCACAACCCATAAAGCCTTTCTCAAGGAACTGAGAGCCATCCCTTTGAAATGTAATCATCAAGAAAGATAGTGCCCCATCTCTAAGTTTCTGTGGAAGAGTAGGAGCCTAACTTCCTTGGACTCCTCGCTCCACATTGTGAAACTACTTCTTACCATGCAGATATAAGACTGAAAGTTTACGTTTTGAGGGGGAAAAGCCAATATGCAAAAACAGATGTCCTGTGATTCCCCATACCAACCATTACAAACACTCCTGCGTTTTTTGGGGGGGGAATTGAGTTCAGACTCAATTCCAGTCTCTCTGTCCTATTGCAATAGCCTTGAATAAAGTCTTCTTTGCCTGTTTAACTTTGTCTAGTGAAGTTTTGCTTTGACCTTCACGTCTTGGGTAGATATAAGTAACTGTGTGCAATTTGTGTATGTTGCATGAGGAGTCTTTCATGAAGCAAACATCCTGAACGTAATCCATCTAAGGAAACAAAGAAAGTGCAATACCTTTTTTTTCCACATCAATGGCAGTTTCCTTCTCACTTTTCTTTTTGACATCTTCTTTTTCTGCTGGTAAAATAAGAAAATTATAAGCCTTTACCTGTTTAACTTGCAAATATTTCAGGGCATGCATGACTACCAGTGAGGCATCTAATTTATCTTGTATAGAGAAATCTTAAATCAGCCATAAGTCATGTCAAATATGAATAAGGTAGCACCTTCATAACAGACTAGTGGCTTAGGTATAATTTCTCTTCAGGAAACAGAATTTTTTTTTTTTGCCAAAGGCAAAAATTATTTAATAACAGTGAAAACATTAAATGGCATTATTAATTATGGTATTATTTAACAGCTTTCCTAACATATATTGAAAAGAATATATTGAATGTTCTCTGAGCTATGAGGTCACCAGAACCATGTCAAAAGTTCTGAAATCTCTGAAGTTCACTTGGGACATCAGATAAATTATTTGAAAACAACCAATTAAAATATATATATGTGTGTAAAACAAACCAATCAAGTATTTTCTGCCCTCTACGTAAAATGACTTTTAAAATTAAACTGAATTAGTTAAATAGTAACCATCATATTCACATATATAGTTAAAGTAAAGTAGTGAATTAGAGAGAATTAAGCAGCTGCTCTTAAGAAAGAAGAAATAATCACAGTAGTAATTTTCAAAAAGTGTTTAGGATTGAATTCTCTTTTTAAAAATTGACAATTTTAATTTTATTTAGAATATCTAGACGTGTTAAGAGTGTTCATTAATAACAATGACAATGCATTTATTAAGGGAATTTCTTTCCTAGAAAATAATAGATTTACCAGTAGTATTATGCATGGACACTAATTGATTTATGTGGTACATGGCTTTTAAATTTCCTACCTTTCTTTTTTGTTTCAGAAGTAACTTTCTTCTCAGCCTTCTTCTTTTCCCCTTCTTTTTCTAGAGAATACATTTAAAATATTTCCTTTAGGGAAATTTAGTATGAAAGCAAAACCAAGGTTGAAATGAAGGATTTTTGTTAAGTCAGTTCTGCCTGCAGCTAGCTTTGTGACTGAGCAAGTAATTTAATCCCACTAAGTCTTATTTTCCTCATTTATCAAATAATAATACCTCCCTCAAAGTTAATGTTTACAAAACACTGTGTAAAGTGCCTGGCTCACAGTAAATGTGTAACGTTGTAGACCGCTAATACTGTTTACAAATAATGAACGTGATAGTTTGAACTTTCTGAACCAAACAATTGTTTATCTAGTGCCTAAAAGTATTGATATATAAAATTAAAACATATTTCTTGGAAAATATACTGCAGATAAACTAGAAGAATTAATATTTGTTTTCTTTTATGCATTTAATTTCATTAGAAATAATATATTAGACCATTAAAAAGGTATCTTTTGATGTAGCTGTTTTTCATATCTGGCTCTTGCCAACAGGCATTTAAGCCTGATGACAAGTGTCTGGCAGTGTGTTGGAGACATAACTTCCACGGTCCTTTCTGAGTGGTTGTATCAACAAGGCTGTTCAATCTTTGCACCCAGAGGTTGCAGTAAGTCTGGATGCCACATCAAACTGTTTGTGGTACTTCTAAACTTCGTGGAAGAGCCCTGTTTCATAAATCTGAGACAGCCTTGGTCTGAGGGAGCAAAGACAGAGAATTCACATGCTGCCCAGGCATAGCCACATAGCAGGTGGACATCCCTGGATACTTTTCTGGTAAGCATAATCATTTTAGATAACAAAGTCCTGTACTAATACATAGTTGTTGAAATTGAATGTTCAGTGGTTTTAGATCTGGGACAATAATAGCTATGGTTAATGTTGTAAATGTACTGATTTTTATCTTCAATTAGCAGCGCTATTTACCTTATATTTGAAATTCCTTTCTCTTTGTCAGTTGTCTCTCATCTCAGGTACAGGTACATTCAAAGACTTCCGTTACCCAGAACTATTATAAGATCATTATTATGCTAAAGAAATTCAATATGTAGTTCTAGAATGAATCCTTAAGTTGTCTACTAATGACTGCATCTTATTAAATAGAGGAATTAACTCATTCCCTTAGGTATAGAGCTTTTTTACCTACAAGATCAAAGACAACACTTTCTTTCAATGTTAGACATATAATTTATAAAGAACCCCTTTCATGATTTCTAGAGATAATCTAATGTCTCAGGGAAAAATGTATTCACACTTTGTCTAAAAGTGTCTACAGCATACTATTACAGCTCATCCAATCAGAAGTAGAAAGTCAAGAAGTCAAATTTTGATAGTTCCAGAGATAGAAATAAACCAATTGATTTCCACTTCTTCTTTTCCTAAAGGTTTATGCATATTAAACATGCAGATCATATTTAAAATTCTGAATGAAGATACTTTCAAGTATTACTACTTTCAGCTTCTCTGGGAGAAATTTTATGTAGTAGTGAATTTTACATCTTCTCTAAATAAATGTATACGCCAGACAATTGAATAGCCATTTGCTAAGCATCACCTCTGATGTCATGTATCAGCAAAGGGGTTAATTAAAATACAAATGACTTGTAAATATTTCTAAGCTCATGCTAAACACTAATGCCATAATAACCATAAGATCAGAACTCAGTATCCAAGTCTCCAAGTTTCATAAGGTTGATGAATAAATATTTCATTAAAAAGCTTGTGCCAATTAGTCAGTCTTACACTGAACTTCACAAAGAAAGTAGATATTTGAACCCAGAATATGGAAGGCATTCATTTATTTTTCAATTTTCTTTTAGAGAATGCTCTTGTGCAACAAATTCTACCCTTCAAATTAATATAGCTGGAATTTTATTGTGGTGATACAGTATTCTTGTCTTTGTCCAAATTGAATTAATGCTCCTATTGTACACTCTGCTTGTGATTACAGTCATACACTGTGAGAGTCATGAATAAGAGCAGAAGTCCACAAAATGCAGATATAAATAATGTCCTTTAATAACATTTTTATGAATTAGACCTTTAAGCTGTAATTATAAGACTTATTTTATTCATGCTGAATTTCATATAAAATGTCAACTTCTTAAGATTCTACATTTCCTCAAGCACTATTGTCTCTGTTATATAGGTGATTTGGTAGTAATGGAATTAAATTTTTCACTTATAAAAACATAACAATTTGATTATATCCTACTTGGATATAAAAATAACCCATGTTTCTTTTGTGAAAACTTCCCTGCCCCTGACTTTTTCTTCCTCAACAGCCAAGAGTGCTCTTCCCTTTCTGTCTACCTGACTTTGAACGCACATAAAAAATTTCCTCTTCCATCTCTTTCTCATTGGTTTGCCATTTTGTTTGTAACAGCTAGAGAAGAATTAGAGCATTTAAGCCCATTGATGTTCAGAAGATAAAAAATTAAATGTATCTACAGGATGTGAAAGTATCAGAATATTACCTTTCCCTGACAAAAGTATAATAAGCCCTGAAACGATGGCTGTATTCTGGCAGGGATCACAGAAGAGTGTGGTTGGGAGAGAAATCTTCCCTACAATGAGCAGCTCTGAGGCACAAATATGTTATTAGCTTCTGCATAAATTAACATCAGATGAAAGAAAAATTAAACGACTTACTTCTTACTTTCTAAGCCCTCACAATGGGCTTTTCTCTTGCTTTTAAATGTTTTTTATGCCATGTCAAAGCCAGACAATACACAATACTTGATTACAATTGTAAAGCTTTCTAAGATGTTGGTTCCACGAGGAAACAAATGCAAAATGTTTTATTTTTGTCTTATGTTTTGTTCCTCCCCTCTTTGCCCTTCTAGTGTAGAGATTATCCTAATTCTGTGTATCAGATGAGTGCTTTTATTCTAACACTGTGGCCAGAACTGATGTATTCCTGGTTCCAGTTAAGTAAATAAGAACTTGTTTCTTTAATAACAATGCATTCCAACATACCTCATCACTGTCACCTTGTTTTCTTAGAGTGGCAGAGATTGGCCTGGAACCCAGCTCACAATATGACCATGGAAAATTTTACATAAGCTGAAGATAAGTTCAATTACACGAGTGATTATTAGAGTTGTCCCATTGTTATCTACAGAGGGGTGTGGAGCACGAGAGAAAGCACAGGTGCTGGCACTGATGACCTTGGGCTGAATTCTGTCCATGACTCTTCCTAGTTGTGTGACCTTGGGCAATGTGCTATGGCACACCGAATTTCATTTTCCTCATTTGAAAAGTGGAGCTAATAAAATCTACCTTGCTTACTTGTGAGAAATGGAGATAACTGGGCTAAAATGCCTGGAACAGAGTAGGTATAGAAAAATAACAATAATAATGACAAGCTATTACTATATTTTACAAATAATAAAAATCTGACCACATATAATCTTTGTAGGTAATTTTTTAGGTGTGACATTTACTGACCTCTTTGAGTAAATGCAACTTTATTCTTATTTTTCTATATCCAGGGAGGGTATGTCTAGAATATTTTGTATTGAGAAACTAAAGGGAAAAAAATACCCATAAGCAAGACAGAAACATGTTATGAAGGGTACTGTACTGCAATGAAGTGGATTCAAGTCTCAGTTTTGCTATAATTAGCAGTCATTACCTTATGCAACTATAGATGAATGCTGTATCTTCTGTCTTCGACCATAAAAGGCAGAGAAATGAGTAGAATGTGTTTGAGTCCCCTTTCACCTGTTTATTCCTTATTTACCAAGTGAAATATGCATCATCTTGCATTTATTTTCTAATTTTCCTGGGAATAGGTAACCTAAAAAGAGTTGCAAATATCAATGGCATGTTGTCTGGTTTTCATATGGCTTAAAATTGTTTAAAGCAAGAGAAAAGTCCATTTTAGAGGCTTAAAATGAATATGTATGTTTATAATATATATATACATATACATATTATATATATATATTTTGGACAAGTGATGATACAGATTAGGAAAAAAAAAAAAAAAGCTTTGTTTTGAAAATTAAGGCCTGAGACCATAGGAGGTGGCTTGGTTTTTTTAAAGGTGGATCGGGGTAAACTTTTCTGAATGGGCAATTGAAAAGATTATTGAAAAAATGGAAGAGCTTTGGGCTATTAGGGAGAAGACTTTTCAGCAGAGGAAAAATACCTGCAGAGACCCTGAAATGACAGCAGGCTAGATAAATTCAAAGAAGAGCCAGGCCTGGCTGGGCACGGTGGCTCACACCTGTAATCCCAGCACTTTGGGAGGCTGAGGCAGGTGGGTCACGAGGTCAGGAGATCGAGACCATCCTGGCTAACAAGGTGAAACCCCGTCTCTACTAAAAATACAAAAAATTAGCCAGGGGTCTAACGTTTAAGTCTTTAATCCATCTTGAATTGATTTTTGTATAAGGTGTAAGGAAGGGATCCAGTTTCAGCTTTCTACATATGGCTAGCCAGTTTTCCCAGCACCGTTTATTAAATAGGGAATCCTTTCCCCATTGCTTGTTTTTCTTAGGTTTGTCAAAGATCAGATAGTTGTAGATATGCGGCGTTATTTCTGAGGGCTCTGTTCTGTTCCATTGATCTATATCTCTGTTTTGGTACCAGTACCATGCTGTTTTGGTACCAGTACCATGCTGTTTTGGTTACTGTAGCCATGTAGTATAGTTTGAAGTCAGATAGTGTGATGCCTCCAGCTTTGTTCTTTTGGCTTAGGATTGACTTGGCGATGCGGGCTCTTTTTTGGTTCCATATGAACTTTAAAGTAGTTTTTTCCAATTCTGTGAAGAAAGGCATTGGTAGCTTGATGGGGATGGCATTGAATCTGTAAATTACCTTGGGCAGTATGGCCATTTTCACGATATTGATTCTTCCTACCCATGAGCATGGAATGTTCTTCCATTTGTTTGTATCCTCTTTTATTTCCTTGAGCAGTGGTTTGTAGTTCTCCTTGAAGAGGTCCTTCACATCCCTTGTAAGTTGGATTCCTAGGTATTTTATTCTCTTTGAAGCAATTGTGAATGGGAGTTCACTCATGATTTGGCTCTCTGTTTGTCTGTTATTGGTGTATAAGAATGCTTGTGATTTTTGTACATTGATTTTGTATCCTGATACTTTGCTGAAGTTGCTTATCAGCTTAAGGAGATTTTGGGCTGAGACAATGAGGTTTTCTAGATATATAATCATGTCATCTGCAAACAGGGACAATTTGACTTCCTCTTTTCCTAACTGAATACCCTTTATTTCCTTCTCCTGCCTAATTGCCCTGGCCAGAACTTCCAACACTATGTTGAATAGGAGTGGTGAGAGAGGGCATCCCTGTCTTGTGCCAGTTTTCAAAGGGAATGCTTCCAGTTTTTGCCCATTCAGTATGATATTGGCTGTGGGTTTGTCATAGATAGCTCTTATTATTTTGAAATATGGCCCATCAATACCTAATTTATTGAGAGTTTTTAGCATGAAGGGTTGTTGAATTTTGTCAAAGGCCTTTTCTGCATCTATTGAGATAATCATGTGGTTTTTGTCTTTGGCTCTGTTTATATGCTGGATTACATTTATTGATTTGCGTATATTGAACCAGCCTTGCATCCCAGGGATGAAGCCCACTTGATCATGGTGGATAAGCTTTTTGATGTGCTGCTGGATTCGTTTTGCCAGTATTTTATTGAGGATTTTTGCATCAATGTTCATCAAGGATATTGGTCTAAAATTCTCTTTTTTGGTTGTGTCTCTGCCAGGCTTTGGTATCAGAATGATGCTGGCCTCATAAAATGAGTTAGGGAGGATTCCCTCTTTTTCTATTGATTGGAATAGTTTCAGAAGGAATGGTACCAGTTCCTCCTTGTACCTCTGGTAGAATTCGGCTGTGAATCCATCTGGTCCTGGACTCTTTTTGGTTGGCAAGCTATTGATTATTGCCACAATTTCAGATTCTGTTATTGGTCTATTCAGAGATTCAACTTCTTCCTGGTTTAGTCTTGGGAGAGTGTATGTTAGACCTAAAACCATAAAAACCCTAGAAGAAAACCTAGGCAATACCATTCAGGACATAGGCATGGGCAAGGACTTCATGTCTAAAACACCAAAAGCAATGGCAACAAAAGACAAAATTGACAAATGGGATCTAATTAAACTAAAGAGCTTCTGTACAGCAAAAGAAACTACCATCAGAGTGAACAGGCAACCTACAAAATGGAAGAAAATTTTTGCAACCTACTCATCTGACAAAGGGCTAATATCCAGAATCTACAATGAACTCAAACATTTACAAGAAAAAAACAAACAACCCCATCAAAAAGTGGGCAAAGGACATGAACAGACACTTCTCAAAAGAAGACATTTATGCAGCCAAAAAACACATGAAAAAATGCTCATCATCACTGGCCATCAGAGAAATGCAAATCAAAACCATGCCAGTTAGAATGGCGATCATTAAAAAGTCAGGAAACAATAGGTGCTGGAGAGGATGTGGAGAAATAGGAACACTTTTACACTGTTGGTGGGACTGTAAACTAGTTCAACCATTGTGGAAGTCAGTGTGGTGATTCCTCAGGGATCTAGAACTAGAAATACCATTTGACCCAGCCATCCCATTACTGGGTATATACCCAAAGGACTATAAATCATCCTGCTATAAAGACACATGCACACGTATGTTTATTGCGGCATTATTCACAATAGCAAAGACTTGGAACCAACCCAAATGTCCAACAATGATAGACTGGATTAAGAAAATGTGGCACATATACACCATGGAATACTATGCAGCCATAAAAAATGATGAGTTCATGTCCTTTGTAGGGACATGGATGAAATTGGAAATCATCATTCTCAGTAAACTATCACAAGAACAAAAAACCAAACACCACATATTCTCACTCATAGGTGGGAACTGAACAATGAGATCACATGGACACAGGAAGGGGAACAGCACACTCTGGGGACTGTTGTGGGGTGGGGGGAGTGGGGAGGGATAGCATTGGGAGATATACCTAATGCTAGATGACAAGTTAGTGGGTGCAGCGCACCAGCGTGGCACATGTATACATATGTAACTAACCTGTACAATGTGCACATATACCTTAAAACTTAAAGTATAATAATAAAAGAAAATAAATAAATAAATAAGTAGATTACCTAAAAAAAAAAAAAAAAAATTAGCCAGGGGACGTGGTGGCGGGCGCCTGTAGTCCCAGCTGCTCTGGAGGCTGAAGCAGAAGAACGGCGTGAACCTGGGAGGTGGAGCTTGCAGTGAGCTGAGATCACGCCACTGCACTCCAGTCTGGGCGACAGAGCCAGACTCCATCTCAAAAAAAAAAGAAGAGCTAGGCCTAGTGAGGCCAGAGTAGAGGACTCAGGAGGGGAGTGTTGAGTGCTGCAGCCAAGATGTAGTAGGGCAGATCTCCTAGAATCTTGTTACTGGTATGAATTTTCCATTTCCCTGTGAGTAACATAGGAAGCCACTGAGAGGTTTAAGCAGAGAAGTTATACAATTCTGAGTGATGGTTTAAGAAAAACTTTGGCTGTTGCTAGGTGGTCAAGTGTCTCATTGGATTTTGTGATCAAATTGAAAGGGAGAAGACTTAGGGAAAAAAATAATTCAGAACAAATATTCTTCTTCTATTTTTTTTTCCAAAAATTTCCTTGGAATTTTATTTGGGACTCCGGAAGGCATGCAACTTTATAGAAACATGGTAAGAGTACCTCCCTTCACATTGTAATTAGGTTGCTATGACAGAAAAGCTTTTTAAATTAAGGACTTCACTTGAGTTATGTGGCATAACTAAGCTGGCCTTTCAGGCTCTGCAACCATTTTTTTTTTTTTTTGCCTTGACTTTTCTTTAGTGATAGCTGAATTATTCTCAGAAGTCTGCTCTTCTCATTATCAACTGTTAACAACAAACAACTAACAAGCAGCAATTCTACAGCACTTTCCAGTGACTACCCGAGACCTTTAGTCATACAATTTATTCACATAAATCAACAAATGCTTATCTAGTCTTATGCCAAAACCCTTTGCCAGTGTTTGGAGTTTTAAAAACCTCCTTCCAGTAATACTAGGTGTGACAGCAGTAAGTAAGAAAGTTCATAATTACAATAAGGACTTTGAGAAACAGTAGACGTGAAGCATGTGGGAATCAAGAGAGACATGCAACTCCCCATGGCTGAGTGGAGTGGAAAGCTACTCCTGGGGGTTGTAATCTCAGACTGAATCTAAAAGGGCCCGTGGGGCCCGGCATGAACTCTGGATAGCACGTGTTATTATAAATGGCAGCTGAAGGAACTGAGGTACAGTCATAGCTCATGTCTTGCAGATGCAGTTGAGAACTCAGTGAAGCTATATCATTCATGAAGTAAATGTTGTAAAGGACTCTAGGTCTTATCTGTTTAAATTCAAACTTCTTCAAGATACCATACTGCAGGCAGTGACCCAAGATTGTGGCCACTGCACTCTAGTCTGGGCCACAGAGTGAGATCAGTTTCAAAAAAAAAAAAAAAAGGTTGTTGTGACTGTTAGCTCCAGATCGACTGCAAGAACAAATCAGCAATCCCAAGAGGACCCACAGACCCTCTGAAGGAAGCAGACTGCTTCTGCAGGACCTGGGAGACACCTCAAATGCCGAGAGTGCCCCAACTGTGGAATTGGGAAAGGGAGACCCTCTTCTCCCGAATACACACCTCCACTGTAGAAAATGATGGGCTGTTTGCAGGAGAAGTTTCCAACTTTATCAGGAGCTGAGTCAATTTGGAGAGTTGAGCAAAATGCAGGGGCAGAGGAAGCAGCAGAAAGACGCTGAGAGCTCGCTGGGTCCCCTAGCAGGCCATTCCTGCCTGGCACCACAGGGATTCATCAGGAGGGTGGTCAGAAGAGCAGGGGAGTAAACACAGGGAGAAGAAAATCTCTAGCTGAACTTTGTAACAATTTGAATGGGGTGAGAAGCCTCCTGGCCAGAACTCCGGGGAGGGTGCAAATCTGGTGTGCAGACTCCACAGGCAGGGGAAGAACCAAGCCCTTTTCTTTTGCAGCTGGGAGGTGGGTAGCCTCGGGCAAGTTTTCAAGCCCATCTCGCCCTCCACCTGGAAACAGACTTGGGCTGTTGGTGGGGGACATGGTGGGAGTGAGACTGGCCCTTTGGTTAGCTTGGGAGCTGGGTGAGGCCTGTGACTGCCGGCTTTCCCCGACTTCCCTGTCAACCTGCATGACTCAGCAGAGGCAGCCATAATCCTCCTACTTACACAACTCCAGTGACCTGGGAATCTCACCCCCATCCCCCACAGCAGCCACAGCAAGACCCACCCAAGGAGAGTCTGAGCCCAGACATGCCTAGCCCTGCCCCCGTTTGATGGTCCTTCCCTACCCAGCCAGGTAGCAGAAGATAAAAGGCCACGCCCACTACTGGTCCCTCTCCATACTACTGCAGCTGATGCTCTCTGGAAAGCACCACCTCCTGCACTTTGGTGCAGGAGGCCAACCAGCACAATAATAGAGCGTTAAACCACAAAAGCTAAGAACCCTCACAGAGTCCATTGCACTCCCCTGCCACCTCCACCAGAATAGGCACTGGTATTCATGGCTGAGAGACCCACAGATGGTTCACATAACAGGACTCTGTGCAGACAACCCCAGTACCAGCCCAGAGCCGGGTAGACTCACTGGGTGGCTAGACCCAGAAGAGAGACAACAATCACTGCAGTTTGGCTCACAGGAAGCCACATCCATAGGAAAAGGGGGAGAGTACCACATCAAGAGAACACCCTATGGGACAAAAGAATCTGAACAACAGCCTTCAGCCCTAGATCTTCACTCTGACAGAGCCTACCCAAATGAGAAGGAACCAGAAAACCAACCCTGGTAATATGACAAAACAAGGCTTCTCAGCACACCCCAAAAATCATACTAGTTCACCAGCAAAGGATTCAAACCAAGAAGAAATCTCTGATTTACCTGAAAAAGAATTCAGGAGTTAGGTTATTAAGCTAATCAGGGAGGCACCAGAGAAAGGTGAAGCCCAGTGCAAGGAAATCCAAAAAACAATACAAGAAGTGAAGGGAGAAATATTCAAGGAAATAGATCGCTTAAAAAAAATCAACAATTCAAGAAACTTTGGACACACTTTTAGAAATGTGAAATGCTCTGGAAAATCTCAGCAATAGAATTGAACAATTAAAAGAAAGAAATTCAGAGCTCTAAGACAAGGTCTTTGAATTAACCCAATCCAATAAAGACAAAGAACAGTGAATAAGAAAATATGAACAAAGCTTCCAAGAAGTCTGGGATTATGTTAAATGACCAAATCTAAGAATAATCGGTTTTCCTGAGGAATAAGAGAATTCTGAAATCTTGTAAAACATATTTGGGGGAATAATCAAGGAAAACTACCCCAGCCTTGCTAGAGACCTAGACATCCAAATATAAGAAGCACAAAGAACACCTGGGAAATTCATTGCAAAAAGATCATCACCTAGGCACATTGTCATCAGGTTATCCAAAGTTAAGATGAAGGAAACAATCTTAAGAGCTGTGAGACAGAAGCACCAGGTAACCTCTAAAGGAAAAACCTATCAGATTAACAACAGATTTCTGAGCAGAAACCTTACAAGCCAGAAGGGATTGGGGCCCTATCTTCAGCCTCCTCAAACAGAACAATCATCAGCCAAGAATTTTGTATCCAGTGAAACTAAGCATCATATATGAAGGAAAGATACAGTCTTTTTCAGACAAACAAATACTGAGAGAATTTGCCATTACCAAGCCACCAGTACAAAAACTGCTAAAAGGAGCTCTAAATCTTGAAACGAATCCTGGAAACACATCAAAACAGAACCTCTTTAAAGCATAAACCGCATAGGCCCTGTAAGACAAAAATAGAAGTTAAAAAGCAAAAACAAAACAACCAAAGTACACAGGCAACAAAGAGCACAATAAATGCAATGGTGCCTCCCATTTCAATACTAACATTGAATGTAAATGGCCTAAATGCTCCACTTAAAAGATACAGAACCACAGAATGGCTAAGAAATCACCAACCAACTATCTGCTGCCTTTAGGAGACTCACCTAAGACTTAAGGACACACATAAACTTAAAGGAAAGGGGTAGAAAAAGGCATTTCATGCAAATAGACACCAAAAGCAAGCAGAGGTAGCTATTCTTATATCAGACAAGAAAAACAGACAAGAAAAACCTTAAACCAACAGCAGTAAAAAGAGACAAAGAGGGACATTATATAATGGTAAAAGGTCTTGTCCAACAGGAAAATATTGCAATCCTAAATATATATGCACCTAACACTGGAGCTCCCAAAGTTATAAAACAATTACTAACAGACCTAAGAAATTAGATAGACAGCAACACAAAAATAGTGGGGGACTTTAATACTCCACTGACAGCACTAAACTGATCATCCAGACAGAAAGTCAACAAAGAAACAATGGATTTAAACTATATCTTGGAACAACTGGACTTAACAGATATATACAGAACATTTCATCCAACAACCACAGAATACACATTCTATTCAATAGTGCATGGAACTTTCTCCAAGATAGATCATATGGTAGGCCATAAAATGAGCCTCAATAAATTTAAGAAAACTGAAATTATATCAAGCACTCTCTCAGACCACAGTGGAATAAAACTGGAAATCAACTGCAAAAGGAATCTTCAAAACCATGCAAATACATGGAAATTAAATAACCTGCTCCCAAATGAGCACTGGCTCAAAAACAAAATCAAGAAGGAAATTTAGAAATTATTTGAACTGAATGACAATAATAACCAACCTACCAAAACCTCTGGGATTCAGCAAAGGCAGTGCTGAGAGGAAAGTTCATGGCCCTAAATGCCTACATCAAAAAGACTAAAAAAGCAAAAATTGACTTCTAAGGTCACACCTCATAGAACTAGAGAAACAAGAGCAAACCAAACCCAAACCCAGCAGAAGAAAGAAAAAACCAAGATCAGAGCAGAACTAAATAAAATTGAAACAACAACAAAAAAATACAAAAGATAAACGAAATAAAAAGCTGGTTCTTTGAAAAGATAAATAAAATTGATAGACCATTAGCAAGATTAACCAAGAAGAGAAGAGAGAAAATACAAATAACTTCACTAAGAAATGAAACAGGAGACATTACAATTGACACCACTGAAATAAAAAAGATCACTCAAGGCTATTATGAACACCTTTATCCACATAAACTAAAAACCTAGAAGAGATGGATAAATTCCTAGAAAAATACATCCCTCCTAGTTTAAATCAGGAAGAATTAGATACCCTGAGCAGACCAATAACAAGCAGCAAGACTGAAATGGTAATTTAAAAATTACCAACAAAAAAAAGTCCAGGACCAGTTGGATTCACAGAATTCTCCCAGACATTCCAAGAAGAATTGGTGCCAATACTTTTGACACTATTCCACAAGATACAGAAATAAGGAATTCTCCCCAATTCATTTTATGAAGTCAGTATTACCTGAATACCAAAACCAGGAAAGGACATAATGAAAAATGAAAACTACAGACCAATATCCTTGATGAACATAAATGTTAAAATCCTTAACAAAATACTAGCTAACGGAATCCAATAACATATCAAAAAGATAATCCACCATGATCAAGTGGGTTTCATACCAGGGTTGAAGGGATGGTTTAACATATGCAAGTCAATAAATTCAATACACCACATAAACAGAATTAAAAATGAAAATCATATGATCATCTCAATTGATGCAGAAAAAGCATGAGACAAAATCCAGCATCACTTTGTGATTAAAACTCTCAGCAAAATCAGCATTTAAGGGACATACCTTAATGTAATAAAAGCTTTCCATGAAAAACCCACAGCCAACATATACTGAATGGGTAAAAGTTGAAAGCATTCCCTCTGAGAGCTGGAACAAGACAAGGATGTCCACTCTCACCACTTCTCTTCAGCATAGTACTAGAAGTCCTAGCCAGAGCAATTAGACAAGAGAAAGAAATAAAGAGCATTCAGATCGGTAAAGAGGAAGTCAAACTGTCACTATTTGCTGACCATATGATCGTTTACCTTGAAAAACCTAAAGACTCCTCTAGAAAGCTCCTAGAACTGATAAAAGAATTCAGCACAGTTTCCAGATACAAGATTAATGTACATAAATCAGCAGTTCTTCTATACATCAGCAACAACCAAGCAGAAAATTAAATCAAGAGCTCAATTCCTTTTACAATAGTTGCAAAAAAAAACATAAGATAGTTAGGAATATGCCTAACCAAGGAGTTGAAAGACCTCTACAAGGAAAACTACAAAACACTGCTGAAAGCAATTATAGACAACACAAACAAATGGAAACACATCCCACGCTTATGGATGGGTATAATCAATCTTGGGAAAATGCCCATACTGCCAAAAGCAATCTGCAAATTCAATGCAATCCCCAACAAAATACCACCGTAATTCTTCGCAGAGTTAGAAAAAACAATTCTAAAATTCATATGGAACCACAAAAGAGCCCACATAACCAAAACAAGACTAAGCAAAAAGTACAAATCTGGAGGCATCACACTACCTGATTTCCAACTATACTACAAGGCCATAGTCACCAAAATATCATGGTACTGTTATAAAAATAGGCACATAGATCAATGGAACAAAATAGAGAACCCATAAATAAACCCGAATACTTATGGCCAGCCGATCTTCGAAAAAGCAAACAAAAACATAAAGTGGGGAAAGGACACCCTTTTCAACAAATGGTGCTGGAATAATTGGCTAGCCACATGTAGGAGAATGAAACTGGATCTTCATCTCTCACCTTATACAGAAATCAACCCAAGATGAATAAAGGATTTAAACCTAAGACATGAAACTATAAAAATTCTAGAAGATAGCATTGGAAAAACCCTTCTAGACATTCATTGCCTTAGGCAAAGATTTCATGACCAATAACCCAAAAGCAAATGCAATAAAAACAAAGATAAATAGCTGGGACCTAATTAAACTAAAGAGCTTTTGCACAGCAAAAGGAACAGTTGGCAGAGTAAACAGACAACCCACAGAGTGGGAGAAAATCTTCACAATCTATACATCTGACAAAGGACTAATATCCAGAATCTACAACAAACTCAAACAAGACAGTAAGAAAAAAAACAGACAATCTCATCAAAAAGTGGGCTAAGGACATGAATAGACAATTCTCAAAAGAAGATATACAAATGGCCAACAAAAATATGAAAAAATGCTCAACATCACTAATGATCAAGGAAATGCAAATCAAAACCACAATGAAACACCACCTTACTCCTGCAAGAATGGCCATAATAAAAACGAATAAAAAAACAGTAGTGGCATGTATGTGGTGATTAGGGAACAATTCTACACTGCTGGTGGGGATGTAAACTAGTACAGCCACTATGGAAAACAGTGTGGAGATTCTTTGAAGAACTAAAAGTAGAACTACCATTTGATCCAGCAATCCCACTACTGAGTATCCACCCAAAGGAAAAGAAGCCATTATTTGAAAAAGATTGAACACGCATGTTTATAGCAGCACAATTCACAATTACAAAATTGTGAAACCAAACCAAATGCCCATCAGTCAATGACTGGATAAAGAAACTGTGGTGTGTGTGTGTGTGTGTGTGTGTGTGTGTGTATGTATATATATACATGATGGAATACAACTCAGCCATAAAAAGGAATGAATTAACAGCATTTGCAGTGACCTGGATGAGACTGGGGACTATTATTCTAAGTGAAGTAACTCAGGAATGGAAAACCAAACGTCGTGTGTTCTCACTAATTTGTGGGAGCTAAGCTATAAGGACACAAAGACATAAGAATGACACAATGAACTTTGCGGACTTGGGGGAAGAGTGGGAGGGGGACGAGGGATAAAAGACTACAAATACGGTGCAGCGTATACCTCTCGGATGATGGGTGCACCAAAATCTCACAAATCACCACTAAAGAATTTACTCATGTAACCAAATACCACCTGTACTCAATAACTGACGGAAAAATGTTAAAAAATGATATCATACTACCTTTTTCCCTTTGAGCCTCCAAAAGGTGTGATGAAAGGATTTTAATAATCACTTTATTTTACATGGTCAAACAAGGTAAAAAAATATGTTTTAGTTTGGGTTGGAACCACAGTAATTTCAAGACAATAAGAAATTATACTATTAGAATAAAGCACATGAGCTTATATGCACTAGAATATACTTCATTCTCAGGTAAAAGTCTACACATCTTACAACCTGTGAGGAAATGGGCTCAGGAAAGATGACGAATGGGGCCAACTTCACAGGTCATATGAGTCGGGGTCCCCAACCCCTGTGCTGCAAGCCAGTATTGGTCAGTGCCCTGTTAGGAACTGGGGTGCACAGCAGGAGGTGAGCAGAGTGCAAATGAGCATTACTGCCTGAGCTCCGCCTCCTGTCAGATCAGCAGCTGCATTAGATTCTCATAGGAGAGCAAACCCTCTTGTGAACTGCACATGCGAGGGATCTAGGTTGCATGCTCCTTATGAGAATCTAATGCCTGATGATCTGAAGTGGAACGGTTTCATCCTGAAACCATCCCTCCTCTCACCCCTGTCCCCGGGAAAATTGTCTTCCAGGAACCAGGTTCCTGGTGCCAAAAAGGTTGAGGAATGCTGATGTAAGTGACAGAACAAAATTTAAATCTAAAGATGATCACAAACCCTGTTTCTCTCCTGCAACATGGATAATGAAGCTTGAGATAGATATACTCTGTGAAAAACTTTCAAGCTGATTGAGTCATGGGCAGAAAAGAGGTGCCACCTTTTACTTCATCAATGCTAAACTTATCTTTCAACGGTCTCACAACCAAAGTTATTTGACTTCACGATTTTTTTTTCTTATTTCTGAATTTAGTACGCAAAAGGAAAGGTAACGAGAAAGATTATTCAATACATTTCAAATTGCAAAAAATGTTTCTATGTTAATTAAACTTAGCATTTAAAATGGATAAGGTAGATTTCTCCCAAACCTTTTGAAAATGATAAAGCTTTTTACATGAGTGATTGCATTTATTTAAAATGGGTTGTGTTTATATAGCTGAGGGGTGCCACATCTGTTCTTTCTCACTTTCTATATAGAAGTGAAACAAAAAAGGCAACCACTGTGTGTGTGTGTGTGTGTGTGTGTGTGTGTGTGTGTGTGTTAGAGAAACAAAGAGAGAAGGAAAGAGGAGCGAGGCGGGAGAAGGAAAGGGAGATGCTATATTTTATTTTTCCACTCAGTGCTTTTGCATTTCAGAAGGCAAATGCTCAAAGTTTACTGACTTGGACTCAGAGGAGAAGCTCAATTCACATGCACTTATCTCTTTAGATAACTCCATAAATTACAAATGCTTTTGTTTGTTTGTTTGGTGTTGCTGACATTTGGAAATTCCTAAAAAACTCTTTTAAATTTTTATGCAGAATCATTGCTTACTCAAGATGTTTTATTGTAAGCTTTCCCAAAGTGTCTTGTAGAAATAGTAAAGAAAACATAAATATAAGTTTCTTTTCTAACAACTTTTCATTTACAATATCATGTTACTTACATAAAATTACTTTTTCCATATTTTATCTATATGTTTTTCTACATTTTTCTGTAATTGGAAATGGATTGCAAGAGTATTTCATTACATTTAAAATGTCAAGGATGCCTAGAAACATTAGAAAATTGAGCTTTTTCTTTTCATGACTAAATTATCAGTACAAGAAAAAGTTGGTTGCAACTCAAAACCAAAACATACATTACCTTAAAGTACTATTTCAAAGATACTGCTATTTTTATAACAGTTTTGGACTTGATTTATTAAATAAATTAATAAGACCCAATAGCTATTTTAAAATATGATTTGACTTTAAAATAAAAAATTACTAGTATATGGGACACATGTGTAAGTCTGATTTTCAAATGAAGCCTTTCAATTTTTTAAATTTGCCTAATGGATATCCATTCTTAAAATAGAAGCAAGTGCCCATATAAAGACCACAACTTTTTAAGTTGTAATCATTTCAATATGCTGAGTTCAGGCTTATTTGAACTGATGCACTACATGAGAGATTTTACCATCTCTTATGGATTAAAACAAACTAGTAACACATTATGTCTTCTACTTCTTAATATAAGTTTTATTCTAGTAAATTAAAAATGTTTTTATATAAAATTCTCATTTAATTGAAGCAGGCATTTTTTTTTCTTTTTTTGAGACAGGGCCTCACTTTGTTACCCAGGCTAGAGTGCAGTCGTGGGATCTTGGCTCACTGCAACCTCTGTTTCCCAGGCTCAAGTGATCCTCCCACCTCATCTTCCTGAGTAGCTGGGACTACAGGCATACGCCTCCATTCCCGGCTAATTTTTATATTTTTTGTAGAGATAGGGTTTCGCCATGTTGCCCAGGCTGGTCTCTAACTCCTGAGCTGAAGCAATCCACCCACCCTGGCCTCCCAAAGTGTTGGGGATTACAGCATTCCTTATCCTTTATTAAATGAGCGATTTCCAAGACTGTTTACTCCATCTATGTAAAATACACTTGGTCTTGAAGATGCAGCCACTTTTCTCACTCATTCTAGAGAGGGAAAGGATGACGCCATTTGGAATTGTAACAAGCTGGTATAATAGGAAGAACTATTTATGTCAAACAGACCAGATCGCAAACAAATGTTTTATAAGGAAGAATTGGTACTTGTAAGCAAGAGCATTGGAGGAAACATTCTTTTTAATAAAATGTTTTATGAGAAAATTTGCTGACACAAGGAAGTTTCACTTAGAATTCCATAACAAGAAAGCCATTAGATCAAATTCGCTCAAATTCACAAACTGTGTCACCCTTCTTCTTTGGTCTTTTACAAGTCAAAATGCAAGTAAAAAACCATTTCTTTTATACTAGCATTAACAGTTAGGAAAGGGCTGTGAAGCAGGAAACTGGCCCTGATCTCAATAGAAGGCCCTTTTCCTGTTTCCCGCATCATGGGGAACATTCTTGGTCTTCAAAGTAAATATCTCTTGATACTGAACAGTCAAGACAGACAGATGCCCCTATCTATCTTGGCAGATGTAGAGGGTAAGAAAAACAAAACTGCTTCCTCTTATGGATAGGACAGTGAGAAAAAGTTAATTGTTTTCACAAAAGGTCTTTTTAATAATCAATAACAGGAAATCAAAACCAATATAACAAAAGAAGAAAGTTGTAAGTTTAGAGATACAAGTTTCTTGTCTATTAAAATATATTTATAGCTCATAATTCATGGGGAACTCTCATTTCTTTCCCTTTTCATTTTCCTTTTTTTTTCTTTTGATGCTTTGCCACCTATTTGTTTTTGTGTTTTTAAGAAAATTTACTCAACAGTTATTAATACTTACCTACTTTTCCATGACACTAAGCTGAATTATACTTGTTTTAACATATTAACTGAAATATACCTATGTTACCTCAGGCCAAGCCCTAGTACAGTGTTTCAGTTAAAAAAATAAAAAACAAGAGTCTAAAATTCTAAGAAAAAATTGAAAATATGTTTAAATCTTTATTGAAATATCTCAAATAGTCAACATCATATGACCCAAAACAAAATATTCTAAAGATTCCATTCTTAATCTAGTTTCCCAAGCCTCCGCCATCACAGCTTTCTCTCCAAAATTCTTTTTTCTTCCGAAAGCACTACTAAATCCTACTAGTAAATATCATCTGGCAGATGAGGAAACCCAGTCTTTCAGAGATTAAGGGAACTAATAAAAATCTTACAGTTGACCCTTTAGTTCAAACTCATGACTACTGCATCCTCATTTATATGTAGCAGAGAGAAAATTTAGAGTCAAGAGTAGATGAGCATAATTTTCTAATTGACAAATCTAAATTTTCCTGGCCAATCTTTGTGTTATCCATCTCTCTGGAGCACTGGGGCCTGTTATACCCTTTTCTCTTTCATATTCTCTCATCCTTGGCTTTATCAGTTTGTATTCTAATGATATTTGTGATAGCTAATTTTATGCATCAATTCGGGTAGGCTTTGGTAACACTTATTTGATCAAAGATAAGTCTAGATGTTTCTATGAAGGTAGTTTTTAGACGTAATTCACATTTAAATCATAGACTTTGAATAAAGCAGATTACCCTCTGTAATGTGGGATGGGCCTTGTCTAATCAGTTGAAGGCCTTAAAGAGAAAAGACTGAAGTCCCCCAAGGAGGAAGTCTTCTTTCAGACTGCCTTCAGACTTAAGACTGCGAAATAAACTATTCCCTGGGCCCTCAGACTGCCTGCATGCCCTGCAGATTTTGGACTTACTAGCCCCTGCAGCTGCATCAGCCAATCCTTTAACATAAATAATATTTTCTCAATAAATAGATAGAGAGATAGATGTCTCCTACTGGTTTTGTTTCTCTGGAGAATGCTGACTAAATCAATGTGTTCTACATTTCCTTTCTCGGGTCTATGCTGTGTTCTAAACAGCCTCAGATTCATGGCTGACCTGCTCTTTAGTTATGTTTGAAGCTAACCTTTGTATGACAGTGTTTTTGAGATCATTTGCTCTTTAGGAAATTGATGAGTATTATCAGAAATAGAAATATTTCTGTGATTAAAAAAAGGGGAACACTGGTTTAAAAAAGTTAAACAGATTTCCTTAACATACAGAATTTTTGGATCCTTTGATATATGTGTGACTGCATTGTGAATGCAAAAGAAAAAATATAATATATTAAGCTGCCCAAAAGTGTTTTGTCATGAAAACTGTTTTTAACAAATAATATCATAACTAGAGTTTCTCATAACATACTCCAAGAAATGCTGTGCCACGGCTAACTTATGACCTCAATATCTATATCTCCCTCATTTGTAAACTCCTGACTCATATATTCAGTTGTCCACTGCAGATTGCCACTTGTGTGGATCAAGCTCAGCATCCTGACTGACATGTAGTCTCCATGTTCTCTCCAGGTCCCTCTCCACCCTGACCCTTATGGGTTACATTAATCAAGCCCCATGTCCTCCGAATGTGGGCTGTTTTGTCCTATGAGAGCAACATCCAGAGATAATACAGTAAAACAAAGAGAGAGATCTGGGCATCTATTCTCTAGTTTCCTCCCAGGCTCACTGAGAATTTTACATACATCATTTTACAGAGTGTTGTTTGGTGGTTGTGGTCCCCTACTGAAGGACACGACCTTCAGATGTTCTGATTGGACATCTATTCCCTAAAGCTATAAGGCTTTCTGGATGTCTAAACCATTCTATTCTCTTGCCTCTTCAGGCATAGGAGTGATAAAGGCTTCCTACTTTGGCTAGCTCTTGGGGGCTCCACCATAACCCTGCAAACCTTTAAAAATACTATATTCATTAAACTCTTTTAATCACTCATGCAAGGGTTTCAGGGACCCCAATACACCCAGCAAGCCCCAAATGTAACTCATTATTATCTCTCAAAACCTGTTCTTATTCTTAATGCCATGCAATTAACCAAATCAGATAAGAACTTTAGCAATTATACTCAGCTCTAACACTTAATTGCCATTTTAGGATAATGGAAATAGACTGAGCCTTGGTAGGAGACACCTGGCTTCCAATTCCAGTTATACCATTTTTAGAGCTGTGTTATCTTAGGCAATTTACTTGATTTCTCCGATCTTCTCTTTAAAATGACATAAATCATATTCACTACTTGTAGTTGTTTTGAGAGTAAAATGTGATTGTTTAAAAGAAAAGTAGCATAAGTTTTCCCATGGGCAGTATTCTCCTAAATTTGTCTTATACTCCCAACTCTTAAGCTCACCACTCACCAGTTCATCTTTTCTATAGTTGACACATAATCTTGAAGACAAAGTTAATCATACTACTGTCTGCTCAATTGCTTAAGCAGTACCACACAGTCTATCAGGACATGTAAAAGTTTTAGCTGTGTATACAAAACATTCCAAGATACAGTTCCAGTCCTGTATTGAAAAATTATATTAGAGTTTTATGTATACTGACCAATGTCATGAAAGCAATCACCTTACTAGCTTCTGTGGATACCAATAAAGAGATACCATAAAATTAATGGTTTTTATATGTATAAGAAATTTCCTGATATAAAAAATATTAACAGCAACCAATGGTTGAGTATCTAACTGTGCTAGAAAATGTGCTATATTGTTATTAGCAACTCTTTAAGTGAAATAGGTGGTAAAAGTAGTTTGGTTTATATATTTTATCATAATTTGTAACTAAAGGGCAATCCTATTAAAAATCACCAAAAGATATGACTTTATTTCTCCACAAAGCAAAGAAAAATATAATATTGACCTGAAGTTCAATAAAATCTATTGTGTCATGGAGTTAATGAAATAAAAATTGAGGCCAAATTTCTATTTTATTATTTTATTTTATTCTTTTACTTCTCAGGATATATCTCACTGAGGAGCTAAGGTAATAAAGTTCTTGGTTTAATAGAATTGTAAATAAAACCTTACTAGCTCCTGTAGAATATTGTCTTTAGATGCATCCTACGGTAAAAAATTATCTTATAATAAATTTTATATAATGTTCCTTTCTCCTCTGTATCTATACAAATTCAACTAACTTACTCTTTATGGCTCAATGAAAGACTTGCAGTTTCACTTGATAACCTTGCCTCATTTATATCTCATCTTCCTCCTTTTACAGACTTTATGATTTATGTAACTTATTTTCGTGTTTCAATAAATAATGCTTCATAGTATTATCCATTGTCCCAACAACTTTAACATCTCTATCATATCTACAGTTGCTATTTAACCACTAGGCAAAGCTATGTAGGGTTCACTCTGTTCTTCTGGCAATTTATTACCAATCTACCAGCCTGAGAAATACAGGTGTGAAATCTTTGGGTATAAAAGCATAGAGGGACTTTAGAGACTATTTAAGTTTGGTTCATAGGTGAAGAAATTGAGGCCCTAAGAAGTCAACTGATTTGTCAAAGACCATGCAACTCATTAGTATCAAAGCTGAGACTGGGCAGGACTCTGGTCTTCTCTCTAGAGTTCTCTTGTTCACATACAAGTGTTAGCATTTATAATATTATTTATAATTGCAAGACTAAGTACTAGTTATATATTTATTCAACAAGACATAGGGTACTTGATAGTAATTCACCTTTCTCTATTCGACTTCATTCATGTAAATTGCAGCTGTTTAATGAAATATTAAAAGTAATTTAAGTATAACTTAACTTCTTCCTTCCACATCTTTGCCACAACAGAGGAGTCCTGGTAATTTTATACTAAATGCCCAATAATTACATGTGGGTGAAAGTAGTGGGAAAGAAATTATCTGGTATTGTTGATTAAAGATGAATGGAATCATATATGGTAATTTTGCTTATACAAGGATTTTATGAAACAGCTTTTCTGCCTTCCTTGGTAATTGGGAAGAGGGCGGGTAACATTGCCTGAAGTTGTTCTGCTTAACCACTGAGGATTCTGAGAAATACAGTTCTTGAGGTAAGAGGTTAGCAGAGATGCTGAAAAACATTTGATGATAAAGGACCTTTCATGCTAAGAGCTAAAATCACCTATAATGTTAATATTATAAGATACTATTTGATTTGAGGAAAAACCTCACATAAGTCAGCCCCATTTTTGAAAGAAATGGATAACTACAGTGTCCCTTTGAACTTGTAGGCGTTTCAGCCCTAGTAAGAGCTCCCAATAGACATGAGAATTCAAAATTGCTTAAAAGATGAGAATTAATATTATATTTACATTAGGTTCATTTTAAATTAGTTTCAGTTATATCCATAATTAAATACAAATTTACAACAATGACCACAATGATGATGTGAAGTGGTTATTGTACAAGATCTTTTCAAAACCTATTGTAGCCAATTTTTCCTGGCCAAACAAATTCTAAAACGTAAAATAAGAGTCAAAGGAAATAAATGATTTAATATATAATTAGTCCCTTTGTATCAAAAAATGCAAAGTAATAAAAACTTCATTATGGCAGACAAAGCATGCAATGTGGGGACAACACAGAAATCCAAGAAAGGCAAGACCAATTTCAAGGCACTAAATAAGTGGACTGAGACAAGAAGTACACAGATACTTCCCAGAACAAAGTAAGTACTGTGGAAGTTTTGTCTCTTACGTGCTATGAAAGCACAAAGAAGGATTTTATGGGCTTTAAAGATGTGTAGTATTGGCTTTACAGATTTGTAGTATTCTTTTACCCATAAACAGAGCCACATTTTTTTTTAGATTTCTACTAATGAAGTTTTATTTGTTTCTAGTCTCCTGTGAACAAATTTAATAATCTAGTCTCTATATGAGCTCTACTTTTAAAAAACATTAAAATTGAAATATGTACATTCTCCTACATTTTGACCTGATATAATTGTATTCCTCAAATATAATAGCATACTTTAGTGCCACATGAAAGTTCCTCCTTTTTACATAAAGCCTTTATTTTTTTTTTCTTTTTGCAGCTTGGTTCTAAGGAAGTTCCAGACTAAAATAGTGCATCAAGAGGACTGGCATAATCAGCCTCACTAAAAACAGCCTGATTAATACTAAATATGTCCTAGCTCCTAATCAATTATGTTAATGAAGTCATAGGCAGAACATCTGCAAGCCCTGACAAAGCCCATGATCTCAGCATTGCCTGATAATATGGACTCCCCGAGCTGCTCAGGGTTAGCAGCCTTCGAGCTTTCAGAGAAGACACTGACAAAGGCTTGTGATCCTCAAACCTTGTTATTTTATTCACCACAGCCTATTACTAGGTTCTGGGATGAACTGTCAAATTACATTGCTCTTTAAATAAAATAACAGGAGCTCATGCCTGTAATCCCAGCACTTTGGGAGGCCAAGGAGGGTGGATCACGAGGTCAGGAGATTGAGACCATCCTGGCTAACATGGTGAAACCCCGCCTCTACTAAAAATACAAAAAATTAGCCAGGCATGGTGGCGGGCGCCTGTAGTCCCAGCTACTCGGGAGGCTGAGGCAGGAGAATGGCGTGAACCCGGGAGGCGGAGCTTGCAGTGAGCCGAGATGGTGCCACTGCACTTCCAGCCTGGGCAGCAGAGCGAGACTCCGTCTCAAGAAAAAATAAATAAAAAATAAATAAATAAATACAATAACAGAACCTAAGCATCCTACTTAACAAATGACACATCCTTTTCCAAGTGACAGATTGCTAAGCAAAATATTTGCTACTTGGTGTTCTATGAGCCTCTGCTAGGAGATAACTTGGCATCAAACACTTGAATAATCTGACTATCAAAGTCTCCCTCAAGTTGGGAAATCTGAATTCGTTGCTTTATATCCATCTGGAAACAACAACAGAATTAGAATCCCATGAAAAATTAAGGCAACGCTATTATTTATAGGTGTTGTCTTGTCCAATGAACATTTTGGCGAGTGAGATAGTTTTGTGTCAAATTCTCTTAAGTCATGTGAACTATTATAGTCCAAATGCCAAAAGAAATGTAATTCTGATTTTTTTGGTCTATTTTCTTTCTTTCTTTTTTTTTGGACTGGTTGTTTCTAAATCACTTGTTTACTCTCTAGGTAAGTGATATACAATAGTAACCTCTTCCTGGATGAATCCTCATGAGTGTCATCACTTAGTCTCAAGGGATGGCCAAAGCCAATGGGCAGTTGTTGAGCTGAGTGGGAAGATCTTGAACAAGCAGGCTGGAGTGACCACATTGCACACAGAAGATCCTTTCCAATGTGGGACTGAGCTAGGGGTTTCTACCCCTTTCTAGGGTGGCTGTGATCTGAGGAAGACCTCCATTTGTACTGTTGTAAAAAATTAATGATGTTTTAGCTTTAAGTACTGGTGTTTTATATAGGCAAATTGAGTCTTGACAGAGAAGGAACTGTTTTCTATTCATCTCTGAATCCCCAGTATTTTGGACAATATCTGAAATGATCCCATGTTTGGGATTTAATAAAAGTTTAAGAAATGAATGAAGACTTAAAGAAATGACTTTAAAGTTCCTGCAAAATTTATTACAATGCTGATCTTGAGACATCATATTTTCAAGAATTATTAGTAGTATTAACTACCAGTTGTATATAGTACTTATAAACTATACATATACATAAAACAGTATTTGTGTGCGTGTGAGTGTGTGTGTATATATATATTTCAATCCTCACAATAACGCTAGGAGATCAGTGCTCTCCTTATATCATCTTAGAGATGGCAAAACTCATGAAGAGTTAATTTAAATAACTTTCCAAATTTACAAAGCTAGGAAAAGGTGGAGCTCAGTTTCAAACCCAGGAACTCTGGCACCAGCCTCTTCAGAGACTAAATTGATCAAGTTATGGTAAAACTCCAAGAGTTGCAAGGCATAGCCTTATCTATTTGTCCCTATATTTTTTTGCTTGATTCCCAAAGTGCTAGAGTGGGCATCCTTCTGGAAGCTGAGGGTCACCAATATAGAATCTTAAGAGGACATTTTTGGTTTTCTAAAAGAAGCAAATTGCAATTTTAGGAAAAGTAAATTATAGTTTAGACATCATAAAAGTATTTAAGAAAATATTGGATTTTGCTGTTGCTTTGTGACTATTTTTGTTGTTGTTGTTCCTCTACATTCTATTTTATCTACAATAGAGATCTTTAAGAAAAAAAAAAAGTACTTGCCTTCAAGGGCAGGTGATGCCGGAGTGGGTCTGGAAGCTTGTTCTGTCGGTAATGGAGGTGGAATGGCTGGGCTTTGTCCTATACAATGTAGAAGTAGGAATTGGAAAAAAATAAAGTATTAACAAATCTAATATCCACAACTAAAAAGCTAGATCTGTCCCCTACATGCATAATTCATAATACCAAGCCAAATATAAATCATATTATTATGCAAAAAGAAAGCTATTATTAAGTGAGATCTTTAAGAAGACACCTTCGCAGATTCAGTTATCTTCAGAGCCATTTCTGAATATATTATTTTCCATAGATGGATATGCAATGTTAAATATATCTACTGGACTTCATTAATGGAAAATGTACATGTACTCAAATTAAGCAATTTATTTTTAATATACACACTAAATTATGGAAACTAAAATCTCAGAAGCTGAGGGGAGATCTTAATATAAAATTAATCACTATTTTTTCCATTTAACTAAAAATTCTCAAATGATATAATATGAGCAATAAAAGAAGGTTGAAATTCACAGGCCTTTTGATATTGAACAGATACATTTTTCCCTGTCATAATAAATGACCTGTAGTTAAGTAAATAATGAGCCAAAGAGAAAATATATTCAGTTTTATAGAACTTTGAAAGCTTCTCTCAAGTCTCTGTCTGAGCTTATTATGAACTGCAAAAAAAAAAAAGAGAGAGAGAGAAAGAAAGAAAACCCGCAATCATTTCCAAGTACTTCTTTATCCCAAGTGATTTCTTTAATTAACCAATACCATCCAGGCCATGAACTCTCAACATTAGCTATCATATGATCCCATATACATTGCTTGCAAAACATTTTATCACTACTTTTCATTCCATAAACTTCTGCTGTGTGTTTTTTATCCAGAAATCAACATGCAACATGGGCATGTGTACCTTCTAAAATCTCACTGACAACTAGATATTATCAAATGTCAGCAGACCTGCCTTACTGAAAGTTTTCCTTTTTTAGAATTCACCAAAATTAGTTATCTATGGTGTAATATGGTTTAGCAAGCAAAGTAATTAGAGTTGCACAAACACCACATTTCGGGCCTAGCCCTCATGCCACATGGAGCTCTGTTCATTATATACGGTTCTTGTAGCTGTTACACCCATACAGGTTGATTACTGAGCATGTTTAAGTATGTATAGAAGCCAAACATATTGTTTCATAACTTACAGGCCATATGCCTAGAAAAATATCCATTCATAATATTGTTAATTTCTTTCATTATGGAAGTAAAGATTGACTTAAACATAATATAACATGGAAGTTAATTTTTTCATTAGCAAAGAAAAAATAAGGCTGGGAACACTAAAAAGAAGGTTGATCCACATTATCTTTCTTTCCCTAGCTAACAATTATATAGTGTTTACTATGTGCCAAGAATGATCCAAATGGTTTTCCTGCATTAAGTAATTTAATCTTCACAAGCTCTTTGGGATGTGCATATTAGTCTCATTTTATAGTTTTTAAAACTGAGGTTAACCAGAGTTTAGGCTTCTCAGCTCCTAATAAGTGGAATTGGATTTCAATGCAGGTTCCCAAGTTGCAGTTCTTAAAGTTCCTCTCAGATTGCCTATGCCTAACAGAATGGTCATCTATCAGGAGTCCATGATTATAGCTGACGAGGGACAGAGGAGTGAAGCCTCTTCTCTAAGTTTGTACTTTCTCAGTGGGTCAAAGGGATATATATACTTGGAAAGATCTATTCCCCAACCTTGTTTGAGGGCCATTCTTGAAAAAACAATTCTAAGGTACGGTGGTATTTTGTAGCTTTGAAAATAAGCTACAAGGACAAAGAAGGAGTCAGTTAAATGACCAAACTTTTAAAATACAAGTGTCCATGAATATACATCAATTGTTTCTAAATACTAAGATAGATCGATATCTTCATAGAATGGTGCCTGTTGAGTCTAAGCTGCTTTCTACCCTGTCATATACCTCGGTGAATAGTAGTGGGTGTATAATTATAGTCTTTTATAGTCTTGTTGAGTTATTGAGGAACTTATTATACTATATATAAAATTATTTCCCTGGAAATTTCACATAATTTACACTATTACATATATTTAGATTTATCTGAAGGAAATGTAAAGTTATTATTTTATTTAAAACAACTTTATTGCATACTTATTATATACCAGCACTGAAGAATTATTAAACCCCAACCCTGCCTTCAAGAAGTTCCCAACATACTGGCTGAAACAGACCTCTAGACAGATCATTACATGATAGTGTGTTGAAGGAAAATCATATATACAAACGATATACTGCAGAAAGAGTCTTGCAAGAGAGTAAGTTAACAGCCTAAAAGGAGCCTGCCAGGTAAGGAAGGATGGGGAAGACGGAGGGATTCCAGGTGGAAGGTATGTGGTAAATTAAAAAAAAAAAAAGCCTGGCTGCCAAAATATATATATTTATTAAAACACACAAACTGGTGCTTCTGCAGCATAAAGTGCAATATGCAGTTGATATCAGAAATTCTGCACAACTATAATGCTCTTTTTATTCTGCTCTCTAACATGGCTGATGGCATGGTTGTAAGGCAGTGGACACAATGGGTACAATGGGAAAGTAAGACCACAAGCAAAAAAAAATTAAAAAAAGAAAGGAGAAGCCAGCTGGCTGCCTGTCTCCATAGTGACAGTGATACTAGCCCTGGCAGGGAATTACTAACTCAGGACAAGTTTTTGTTGTGATAGGGTGCACCAAAACAAATCAGATGGGTCATACTTGAACATGACACACGACTTTGGTCCTGACTCACATAATAAGTAATGTCAGAGAATCTTATTGAAATCACAAATCGTTTTGTTAGGTGAATGAATACATTATATAACATATATAATAATACATAATGAATTATATTAAATGTAATATTATATTTATAATACAGCTCTACAACAAAATCAGAGTTGTTTAGTATAAAGACTGCATGCTTAGGAGTCACATGGGTGTTAAGTGATAGCTTCAGATCTGTCACTTAGAAGCTGTGTACATTTGAAAATCTCATAACATCTCCAAGCTTCAGTTAAGGTGTTTATAAAATGTGGATAGCTGTAGGGGTGTTATAGAGATTAAGTGATGAAGCACCCAGTGCATGGCAGATACTCAAAATATTAATTCTTTTCCTGATAATGTATTTACAATTTATATCCCATCTAATTTCACAAGAAGATTTGAAGCTGACTTTTGAAGAAAAACAAAAACAAAAACAAAGAAAATTGAACATGACAGAAATAGCAGAACTCATTTGCAGAAAAGAGGCTTATAATTTTATTAGGAATATATTCTTTTGGAATTCCTGAAGATTATTACTCTCTGAAGGAAAGATTTAGGCTGTTGAAATTTACATTCGAACTCTAAAGGTGCCCTTCATTTTACAAGCTATTACCTGAAAATCCCTCTGACATTCAAACACAGTAAGTTGGCTTCATTTCTGTTCCTTGAGTGATTTGGGCTGGCTTATTTCCATAATACCTGAATGGTAGGTTGGCAAATTGCTAATACTTTATTGTTCTGAGTTCTTTTCCATACAAGTCAATTTGGCTGTTTTTGATTTAGTCAAATTCTTTTGGGGCTAGTGTACAGTGTGCATTCATTCTAATGATCTAAGTTACTGATGTTTTCTTTACTTTGCTAGAAATGATGAATGAGATTACTAAAAATCTTGTCAAGGTAGGAGGCTATGAGCTGAATTATGATTGCATGATGGAAAAAAGCAATTCACTACACTGAAGTTTAATCTATCTAGTTTCTTTATGAATGAGATTCCCTGATTGAAAACCATTTCTGAACAACCGAAGCCTACTCCCTCTGTCTTGTAACAAATGTTAAGGCTGTTTTTTTCTCTAACATCTAATAGAGATTTTATGTCATAGACCCTCACTGGATTTTCCTGGAAGTACGGAGAGCTACATCCAGAGAACTCTGAACATTTTGGAAGGACCCCAATCCTGCAAACAATGAATGGCAATAAATCCTGGGACTGGAAAGGTATGAGGACCTCCGAGTAACCATTGAGTTAAAATTCCTTTACATTAAAAACACACAGTATATGAAATCATTACAAATCCCTGTGTCAATTTGTTCTTTCAGGTTCATAGAAGGCATTTGTAAATCTATGACTAAAAGTAAAGTGAGAAGATGTGAGTTTAATAAGGAAATGATAGTCAAGTTTATTAAAGCAATAATATTGCTTATGTATTGGTATAAGTTTCCTAGACTACTTTTGTAAGATGTGGAATATTTTGAAAGTTTGGAACTTAACAAATACTAAAATTAAATGAAAAGATGGTTTTATATTTTAGGCTGAGACATGTGATTGTGCTAAGGTTGTGTGTTAATAGGGACACCTTGACCTTCATGCTTCCTTACTATCACTTGCTTCTGTCTTGTACTTTTGGACCACTTAGGGATGGAAAGAGGAGACCCTAGAGATATGGAGTGCTAACCACTCCTCCCTTTCCCAACCCCATCTATTAAAAATAATTGAATTGCCACTCATATAATAATCAGAGATGTTCAAATTTGCCTATTAAACAAAGACCTCTCCAACTGGGAATAATCTGAAGAAGTTCAGGAGTTTGTGTGAGGTGGGCAGGCACAGGATGTTTTTACTTCAAACAGACATCCTTATACCTTCCATTTGTGTATTGCTAAATGTCACCACTGTACTTTGCATTTCCTCTTTCCAGGGGCTTCTCAACCCCAAGGCAACCATAAAGTCCTATACAAAGAAAGATACAGCAGTGTGAAAGCGGCCTGGATGAAAATACAAAGACAGAGCCAGTGAGCCAGAGCCAGAGCCAGAGGACAAGAGAGAAAGGCAGAGAATGGAAAACACAGACAGAGAAGGCAGATGCATAGAGAGACAGAGATTCAATGAGAAAATAAGGAAGGAAGAAAGAAAGAAAACAAAAACGTTCTCAGCACTACAACTTCTGCCTTGTTCTGTTCCAGAACAGTATGAGCTCAGTACTTTTTCAGACTCTCAATTTTCTACAACTAATAATTTGCTCTTTCAGTTAGTGGCAAAGGCTTAATGACAAAGGTTCATCTTTAATATTAGAGAGGCACTTTTAAAATTTATGATGCTAAGCCTTTTGTTCTGGATATGGTATGTTGCACAGGTCTAGGGACTGGGATTTCAGATGTCTAGTCCATACCCTTATTCTTTTATTTATTAAATCTTTTAGTGTGTATTTTTTTCTTTCTTCTCTTCTTTTATTAGTATGTATTTCTTGAGTCATTAACATACAACATATATAGGACTTCCTCTGAGGATACAATAATGTATATGATGGACAAGATACGTAAAAGTGCCTTGAAGAGACTTGGTCTTGTGAGGGGACAGACAGGAAACAGGCAATTATCACCTAACTTAGATCTGTTGTTTCAAGGTAAAATAAGAATAATAACATCTGTGTTGGCTGGGATGTTGTGAGTGTTTGTGGAGATAATAGTACAAATGAAATTACTGAGGGACAATGGTGAAGATAGGGCCGTATCATGGAGCTTACACTAGTGATGGAAGGAGATGGGAGATACAAAAGCAAGACAATATTTCAGATTTCATAAATGAATGGCAAGCATAGAGCAGTGAGGCAGAGAATGACTGGAGAAAGAGACTATGCTAAACTGGATAGTAAAGGAAGAGCAGGACCCCACTAAACTATATGGAGTTTTGTGCAAATCACATGAACACACGTAGAACATTTTAGGCTGCTCATGTGACTTTGGATTTGTCCTAAGGGCAATAGTAAGCCTTTGAACTGCTTTAGCATGATAGGATTTTAAAAGATCACTGGCTGCTGTGTGAACAAAAATAATGTTGTAAAGAAAAGGATATTAGCTGTATCAGATCAGTTGGAGACTACTGAAATAACCCAAGCTGGCTTGGACTACATAGGAGTAGTGTAAACTCATTCATTCATGCAAGAAATACTTATTGAGTGCCTACTCAGTACCAGACCCTTTTCTAGGACATGGAGTTATAGCAGTGAACAATATAGAAAAAAATTCCCGAATTCATGGAGACTCCAGTGGGCAGAGACAAAAAAATAGCAACTAAATAAGTTAAAAGGAATTGAGTACCCTATAAAAATTTATCAGGGAAATGTTATAACGAATGCCTTTCGGAGTAATGGGTAGAGATCTTAAATGTATGGTCAATGAAAATCAGAAGTTGTAGAGAAGTGGATAAATTCACAGTACGTTTTAAAGTAGACCTAATAAGACTTAATGAATTTGATGTGGCAAGTGAGAAAAATACATCAAGGATGATGACTTTTATAATTTGACTTGAGTATCTGGGAACAAACAAGTACAGTGCCATAATAAGGGCAGAAAATTTTCCATTCACCCAGCAACTTATGAACTCATTTGTTTAGTCTTTATTGCCTCTTGCATTATATAGTTTTCACTTTGCTGGAGTACTTGTATAGAAGATCACCAGTGAAGAAGCCAGAGATGGCTCATTTGGTTATCCCAATAATACATCTTATTGTTAATTAACTCTCAAGGGTTTTTTTTTTTTCACAATTTTAGAAAAGTTTTAAGCAAATGAATTATTTAACATGAATTGGCTATGTGACCCTACTATAAGGTGTTTAAAACACCAACAGCTTAAACTTCTTAGATCAAAGGACATCCTCCAGGCCAAAATGTTTCCACTGGAACGGTTTCTTTGCTTCCTGATTAAAAGCTTCCCTAATATATTTCCACGTGTTATTACATATTTTCGTATTCACTTTGATGGAAAGCAAGAATAGCAGCCAAATACATATTTCATGCATTCTTTTGATTAAAAATGATAAAGGTAATATTAGTGTTTTTTTCTTTCTCACCTCCAATTTATGAAGTGGAAATAATTTTCCATGGAATGGCCAACTAAAGTAAATATGATAAATTCAGATCATACCATTGTTCCATTTATCCTTGTACCCTGTCTGTGACAGAATACCTGATGTTTGGGATATAACAAAAATAGATGCATAGAATCATAGAGTTTAAGAATGTAAAAGACTTTTGAAATCAGCCATTCTAATACCCTAATTTTTAAGATAGACAAAAAAATGGTCTCTGGAAGGATAAATAGTCTAACAAAGGTCACGCATTGAGAACAAACCTAATATGAGCCAAGATGGCCGAATAGGAACAGCTCCGGTCTACAGCTCCCAGCGTGAGCGACGCAGAAGACGGGTGATTTCTGCATTTCCATCTGAGGTACCGGGTTCATCTCACTAGGGAGCGCCAGACAGTGGGCGCAGGACAGTGGGAACAGCGCACCACGCAGGAGCCGAAGCAGGGCGAGGCATTGCCTCACTCGGGAAGCGCAAGGGGTCAGGGAGTTACTTTTCCTAGTCAAAGAAAGGGGCGACAGACAGCACCTGGAAAATCGAGTCACTCCCACTCGAAGACTGCGCTTTTCCGACGGGCTTAAAAAACGGCTCACCAGGAGATAGTATCCACACCTGGCTCAGAGGGTCCTACGCCCACGGAGTCTTGCCGATTGCTAGCACAGCAGTCTGAGATCAAACTGCAAGTCGGCAGCGAGGCTGGGGAGGGGCGCCCGCCATTGCCCAGGCTTGATTAGGTAAACAAAGCAGCCGGGTAGCTCGAACTGGTTGGAGCCCACCACAGCTCAAGGAGGCCTGCCTGCCACTGTAGGCTCCACCTCTGGAGGCAGGACACAGACAAACAAAAAGACAGCAGTAACCTCTGCAGACTTAAATGTCCCGTCTGACAGCTTTGAAGAGAGCAGTGGTTCTCCCAGCACGCAGCTGGAGATCTGAGAACAGGCAGACTGCCTCCTCAAGTGGGTCCCTGACCCCTGACCCCCGAGCAGCCTAACTGGGAGGCACCCCCCCAGCAGGGGCACACTGACATCTCACACGGCAGGGTATTCCAACAGACCTGCAGCTGAGGGTCCTGTCTGTTAGAAGGAAAACTAACAAACAGAAAGGACATCCACACCAAAAACCCATCTGTACATCACCATCATCAAAGACCAAAAGTAGATAAAACCACAAAGATGGGGAAAAAACAGAACAGAAAAACTGGAAACTCTAAAAAGCAGAGCGCCTCTCCTCCTCCAAAGGAATGCAGTTCCTCACCAGCAACAGAACAAAGCTGGATGGAGAATGACTTTGACGAGCTGAGAGAAGAAGGCTTCAGACGATCAAATTACTCTGAGCTACGGGAGGACATTCAAACCAAAGGCAAAGAAGTTGAAAACTTTGAAAAAAATTTAGAAGAATGTATAACTAGAATAACCAATACAGAGAAGTGCTTAAAGGAGCTGATGGAGCTGAAAACCAAGGCTTGAGAACTACGTGAAGAATGCAGAAGCCTCAGGAGCTGATGCGATCAACTGGAAGAAAGGGTATCAGCAATGGAAGATGAAATGAATGAAATGAAGCGAGAAGGGAAGTTTAGAGAAAAAAGAATAAAAAGAAATCAGCAAAGCCTCCAAGAAATCTGGGACTATGTGAAAAGACCAAATCTACGTCTGATTGGTGTACCTGAAAGTGATGGGGAGAATGGAACCAAGTTGGAAAACACTCTGCAGGATATTATCCAGGAGAACTTCCCCAATCTAGCACAGCAGGCCAACATTCAGATTCAGGAAATACAGAGAACGCCACAAAGATACTCCTCGAGAAGAGCAACTCCAAGACACATAATTGTCAGATTCACCAAAGTTGAAATGAAGGAAAAAATGTTAAGGGCAGCCAGAGAGAAAGGTTGGGTTACCCTCAAAGGGAAGCCCATCAGACTAACAGCGGATCTCTCGGCAGAAACCGTACAAGCCAGAAGAGAGTTGGGGCCAATATTCAACATTCTTAAAGAAAAGAATTTTCAACCCAGAATTTCATATCCAGCCAAACTAAGCTTCATAAGTGAAGGAGAAATAAAATACTTCACAGACAAGCAAATGCTGAGAGATTTTGTCACCACCAGGCCTTCCCTAAAAGAGCTCCTGAAGGAAGCACTAAACATGGAAAGGAACAACTGGTACCAGCCACTGCAAAAACATGCCTAATTGTAAAGACCATCGAGACTAGGAAGAAACTGCATCAACTAATGAGCAAAATAACCAGCTAACATCATAATGACAGGATCAAATTCACACATAACAATATTAACCTTAAATGTAAATGGGCTAAATGTTCCAATTAAAAGACACAGACTGGCAAATTGGATAAAGAGTCAAGACCCATCAGTGTGCTATATTCAGGAAATCCATCTGACGTGCAGAGACACACATAGACTCAAAATAAAAGGATGGAGGAAGATCTACCAAGCAAATGGAAAACAAAAAAAGGCAGGGGTTGCAATCCTAGTCTCTGATAAAACAGACTTTAAACCAACAAAGATCAAAAGAGACAAAGAAGGCCATTACAAAACCATGATCAAGTGGGCTTCATCCCTGGGATGCAAGGCTGGTTCAATATACGCAAATCAATAAATGTAATCCAGCATATAAACGGAGCCAAAGACAAAAACCACATGATTATCTCAATAGATGCAGAAAAAGCCTTTGACAAAATTCAACAACCCTTCATGCTAAAAACTCTCAATAAATTAGGTATTGATGGGACGTATTTCAAAATAATAAGAGCTATCTATGACAAACCCACAGCCAATATCATACTGAATAGGCAAAAACTGGAAGCATTCCCTTTGAAAACTGGCACAAGACAGGGATGCCCTCTCTCACCACTCCTATTCAACATAGTGTTGGAAGTTCTGGCCAGGGCAATTAGGCAGGAAAAGGAAATAAAGGATATTCAATTAGGAAAAGAGGAAGTCAAATTGTCCCTGTTTGCAGATGACATGATTGTATATCTAGAAAACCCCATTGTCTCAGCCCAAAATCTCCTTAAGCTGATAAGCAACTTCAGCAAAGTCTCAGGATACAAAATCAATGTACAAAAATCACAAGCATTCTTATACACCAACAACAGACAAACAGAGAGCCAAATCATGAGTGAACTCCCATTCACAATTGCTTCAAAGAGAATAAAATACCTAGGAATCCAACTTACAAGGGATGTGAAGGACCTCTTCAAGGAGAACTACAAACCACTGCTCAAGGAAATAAAAGAGGATACAAACAAATGGAAGAACATTCCATGCTCATGGGTAGGAAGAATCAATATCGTGAAAATGGCCATACTGCCCAAGGTAATTTACAGATTCAATGCCATCCCCATCAAGCTACCAATGCCTTTCTTCACAGAATTGGAAACAACTACTTTAAAGTTCATATGGAACCAAAAAAGAGCCCGCATCGCCGAGTCAATCCTAAGCCAAAAGAACAAAGCTGGAGGCATCACACTACCTGACTTCAAACTATACTACAAGGCTACAGTAAACCAAAACAGCATGGTACTGGTACCAAAACAGAGATATAGATCAATGGAACAGAACAGAGCCCTCAGAAATAACGCCGCATATCTACAACTATCTGATCTTTGACAAACCTGAGAAAAACAAGCAATGGGGAAAGGATTCCCTATTTAATAAACGGTGCTGGGAAAACTGGCTAGCCATATGTAGAGAGCTGAAACTGGATCCCTTCCTTACATCTTATACAAAAATCAATTCAAGATGGATTAAAGACTTAAACGTTAGACCTAAAACCATAAAAACCCTAGAAGAAAACCTAGGCATTACCATTCAGGACATAGGCATGGGCAAGGACTTCATGTCTAAAACACCAAAAGCAATGGCAACAAAAGACAAAATTGACAAATGGGATCTAATTAAACTAAAGAGCTTCTGCACAGCAAAAGAAACTACCATCAGAGTGAACAGGCAACTACAAAATGGGAGAAAATTTTCACAACCTACTCCTCTGACAAAGGCTAATATCCAGAATCTACAATCAACTCAAACAAATTTACAAGAAAAAAACAAACAACCCCATCAAAAAGTGGGTGAAGGAGATGAACAGACACTTCTCAAAAGAAGACATTTATGCAGCCAAAAAACACATGAAAAAATGCTCACCATCACTAGCCATCAGAGAAATGCAAATCAAAACCACAATGAGATACCACCTCACACCAGTTAGAATGGCAATCATTAAAAAGTCAGGAAACAACAGGTGCTGGAGAGGATGTGGAGAAATAGGAACACTTTTACACTGTTGGTGGGACTGTAAACTAGTTCAACCATTGTGGAAGTGAGTGTGGCGATTCCTCAGGGATCTAGAACTAGAAATACCATTTGACCCAGCCATCCCATTACTGGGTATATACCCAAAGGACTATAAATCATGCTGCTATAAAGACACATGCACACGTATGTTTACTGCGGCATTATTCACGATAGCAAAGACTTGGAACCAACCCAAATGTCCAACAATGATAGACTGGATTAAGAAAATGTGGCACATATACACCATGGAATACTATGCAGCCATAAAAAAGGATGAGTTCATGTCCTTTGTAGGGACATGGATGAAATTGGAAATCATCATTCTCAGTAAACTATCACAAGAACAAAAAACCAAACACCACATATTCTCACTCATAGGTGGGAATTGAACAATGAGATCACATGGACACAGGAAGGGGAATATCACACTTTGGGGACTGTTGTGGGGTTGGGGGAGGGGGAAGGGATAGCATTGGGAGATATACCTAACGCTAGATGATGAGTTAGTGGGTGCAGCGCACCAGCATGGCACATGTATACATATGTAACTAACCTGCACAATGTGCACATGTACCCTAAAACTTAAAGTATAATAAAAAAAAGAAAAATGTTCACCAAAAGAAAAAAAAACCTAATATAAGATTAAATTTTTTAACTCCATTTTATTTTCCTATTTAATCAACTATTTGGACAGTCAAGATAAATGCCAATTATTTTACCTGTTACCATAAATGACTCATAACCATTGACAAATCTATAGGTATTCACTTCCTAAGGTAAAGAAAAATCATACTTTTTTACATGGTCATTTTCTGTTTAACCTTAGTTAGACGTTGAATGGACTTGATATATCCCACAGAAGAGGCCCAGTACTTAAAGACCAGTCTCCATGTTAGCTGACCAATTTCTGCAGTTCTAGATAGAGTATCAACTGGGATATTTTTTAAACTTTCAGAATTACTAAGTCTTCATTTTTTAAAAATAATTTCTTTTAGTTATCTGAACAATATTTCTTTCAACTCCACAGAAAATCATATTTGCGTATAGGTAAGGAAAATGGGAGATGGTGAAGACAGAAGATATAGGTAAATAGGTAAATATGAATTGTGTTTTTATTTTAGTACAAAGACCAAAGCTGATAGGGAAAGAGATTAATGAGGCAAAGTGGATGGATTAAATTCTCGATTAAAAATAATAAATCTATTTAATGTACCCAGCATGCAATGTCCTAACTTGCCATGGAATCATCCAGTGAAATGTTCAATACATGGGATTTCAAATTTTCAGTGATAAAACTGCCTAGAACTTGGCTAATTTCAGTCAATCCTCAAAGCTTAGCTCTTTTAGCCCTTCTTGGACTCCCCTCTACCCATTCCCCTGAAAACACTTTATGCTCTCAGAGGACCCAGTGTATGCTTTATCCTCTGCTTCTGTGGTTCTCAATACATTTGTTCATTTACAAGTTTGTTTGTTTTTTTAAATCCTCAGTAGACAATAAACAACTTAAAGCCAAAATATGGACCATATTAGGCAATACATATTTAGTAAAGGAAAGAGCATTATTAAAAGTGAAAATTATTGCTTAAATGAGTGAGTAAACAAATGAATAATTCTAAATGTCACTCTGTTTTACTGCTTCTGGAGTGTTTTAATATGAACAGACTGAATTATAGTATTTTTAGAGTGCTTGGTAAAATGTGAAATAGTACCAAAGATATATAACGAAACTTTAACTTATATATTTGTGGTTTTTTTCACCAATCATTTATAGTTCTAGACCAAAGTATTTATTTTCTTTCTTGAGGAAGTTTACTAATTTATGAGTAGAACACTAATCTTTCAAAGAAAGTTATACATTTTTCCATGATTAGTGGGAAAAAGTGAACTAAAGCTTCAAGATGAAGAAAGATAGCTTCATTATTTAAACAGCTCTACTAACATATAGCACTTGTAATATATTCTGAATATCTATAATTCCCCACAAGTGGAAAGACTATGTCAATTATCTATTGTGGTATCTTTCAGCCTAATGAATTCTGCACTCACGTATTAAACTTGAAGAGTGTTTTAGTGCCAGCAGAGTTCACTGAGAACATTGAAAAGCAAACAAAATGGATGACTTGCCAAATTCATCCAACTGACTTACAACTAGGACCCAAGTATGCGGAGTCCCAGTGCAGTGCTCTTATACAACAGTATCCTGTCTTTGAGCTTGCATTTGCAGGCATTTTCAAAAGAGCATAGAGGACAGGGAATGAACAAAACATAAGACAAAATTTTAGAAAAGTGCAAAACAATTTCAAATAATTACAGATAGATATTATATTGCCATATTATGTTTCAGAATTCTAGTTTATATAATTTTAGAATAATAATAAAAATTTAAATGTAATATTCCATAGTACAGTAGGAAGACATTATTGAGGGGCATTTTAACCCTTGTTTTATTTGAGGATAACTTAAAATACAAAGAACACATATTTTCAACCATCAGTTATGGTAACGCAATATTCAAAGTTATAATGAACTCAAGTTTCTGAGATATCTTTTTTCAATGTCAAAAATATTTAACATTTTTTATCAAAATAGAGATGCCTATTCTCTGAGGTGTTGAATGGTAGAAGTGGCTATAGAATAAATATCATTCATTTCATTAGAAATCCATTTTTCTTCATGGCAAATATTTAAAATATTAGATTTATGTATAAATTGTTTAGGTCCATAATTAAATATCATTAAAAATGACTGACTTTCATAACAGAGTGACACTCCATTTCCAAAAAAAAAAAAAAAAAAAAAAGAATGACTTTCAAGAAAAAAACACAAAACTTTAAGTAAAACTTCAAGCTAAAATCTCACGCTTAATTTATATCCCTCGGCATGCCCTTCCCCTCTCACATGTTAACATACGGACTCACTAATAAATAAATAATAACTTTATTCATTTAATTTAATCGATCCATGCTATGAATACAGAAGAGTTATCAGTTCTCATAAGGCGGTTGTTTACCAACGAAGTTTTCACAATGCATATTCCTGAATATGGGTACATTGAATATGTCATAGCCTCTCAAGTTAAAATGTAATAGTTTAGGTTTTATATTCAGTATTACTTTCCAGAGATCCAACATGTATTAATGACTCACTAAAAGACTGAAAATCGAGTCACATTTAATTATCGATTTTTGGGAATGTGAGTGGCAACCAGAAAGGTGAAGAAATAAGAGGAAAAATGGTTCCCAGAGGTAAAATGATTACATTTACAACATGTATTAAAATAATTTATAAATAGAGTAACAAATTTGCTTCTCAAGAGATAGGAGGCTTGACATTTTTGTAAACTACCTAAACATAGAAAATAAATAATGCCTCCTATCTCCTATCTTTGCTGGTTGTTTGACTTTAGGATTCTACTAAAAAGGTTATTGACAGAGAGCAGCTGGCATAGTTGATCGCTAAATCAATTCCCAGACTCCTAGAACCTGTTGTTTTCATTTTAAACAACCTTAAGACCCACCAACAACTCCAGAGATAAATTTACTCTGTGTTCTCTTTCATCTCAATTTGCTGTCACTCTAACCATTAAGAATACAATTTACACTTAAAAATCTAATCACGGAACTGGATGATATTTTATCAGTCCTTACAGTCAGCTTAATGGATACTCACGAAATTTAAAAGTAAACCATATCCAAGACTCTCTCAACAATTTTGGTGATAAACCATTTGTGCTGTGAAGTATGAGATCACAGACAACTCTGCTTGTGGTTTCTATGCCAGATTCCTTTCACTCACCAACCAACAAAGGCAGCTAAAAGCTATCAGCCAATTATCTGCTTTGTCAATTATATTGACAAGGTTTAGGTGTGTATGTCATATTTAAATTATAAGGGAAACAGTGATTATATATTTGTCTTAAATTATAGTACTTAGGAAACAGAGTGAAGAAAAAGGAAAAAAAAAAAACCTAAGTGACAGGGACCCTCTGTTTTTGAAAACATATTTGTAATCCTCCCTAAGTCCTGGAGAAAATATATAGCCATTTGAAAAAATTCTGTAATTTCCCCTGGTTCAATTTCCTAATTTCTGAGTTGAAGAGGTTATAACCCACTTCACAGGGCTTTGTGAGAAATACATAAGATGATCCATACCTAGAACGTAGCACAGTACCTGACATACCATTAGCACTCAGTACCACACGTCTTACATCTACTTTTATTGTCCTCATGTTGTCATCATGATCATCTCTGACAAACAATCTCCAAAACTTCAAAAATCCTTAAAGAGTAGAAGCAGAATAATATATTGAGAACTACCTGAGTTTTCCTCCAATTCCACTTAGCACGCTAGGCCAGGCTGTTTGTAAATTTCCTTTCTCATTATCCTTAAATGCAAGGGGATAATTTTTAAAAGCTATCACATGGCATGTGAAAAAGGGTTGCTTCTCTGTTATTTAGAGATCTAATTCCTAGAAAATAAAATCAATTTGGCACTTTTTAATCACCCTGTTAAACTATTTCCATACTACTTGATATTTGGCAAAAGGAAGGAATGTTGCAACTGTAATACCTCCCTTCCCCTTTGTTTCCACCTGTGGGAAAATGTCTTTCGTTTTTTTCTGTTTTTTGGCTCCTACACATTCAAATATTCTGTGTTCACAAGAAATTCAAAGAGACATGAAAAGCGTAAAGCAGAGCTATACAGCCAATTAAAAAGAAATCTGGTTTTGGAGTTTACCTCAGAAGGAGAAAAAAGAACTTGAGGTTTTACTTTAGCAGAAAATTTTCTACAGGGTACTTTAATAAAGATAATAAAACCACATATTTTCAACTACAGGCATGCAACATAAACTGAAATATTTCGTAGATAGAGGATAAAATGGAAGCATGTTAATAATTGTTATTTAATAGGCTTAACACGACAATTAAATTCACAAATACATTCTCACTTGAATGACACATTTGGAAGTCATCCAATCTCTCTTCCTGCTTTATATTGTGTATAATTGATACTATGTTATTATTTAAAACAGTACACACTGCTTATCCAGTGTCTGCCAAGAGGCTATTTATAATCACATAAAAATAATATTCCTCTGGGAGAAAATCATTATTAATGTAAACATTGTCATGAATTATAGAAAATGGAAAAGGTTTACATCTTAATGCAACCAATATATAAGAGAATATTAAATCATCAATTTGTTTCTAACAGGGAGTTTCCATATGACAATATTGTACTTTTTTCATATCTATTTTCACTCACTTCCTATAAGAAATTGGAATTGGAATTGTGCAAACAAGTCTTCTCTACTAAACAAGAGCTCATTACCCAAACACTGTGGATGGTTACAATAGAAAGTGGTTTATAGGTGACACTTTTTCCCTCAGGAAAGCAGCATGTTAATCACAAAGCAGAAATACAGAATCAAATAGGGCAGTGGGCATTTGTAAGACAGAATATCAATAATCACGTGTGAATAACTAAGGACAGACACAAGTATGAATGGTCTAATTTGGAAGAGAACACAGTGGTACAGATCACATCTATATGGTGCAATGTTTTGTTCAGTTTTTACCTTGGATTGATTTCTCATTTATTATTATTATTATTATTATTATTATTATTATTATTATTATTATTATTTGAGACCGAGTCTCGCCCTGTCGCCCAGACTGGAGTGAAGTGGCATGATCTCGGCTCACTACAAGCTCCGCCTCCCAGGTTCACGCCATTCTCCTGCCTCAGCCTTCCTAGTAGCTGGGACTACAGGCGTGTGCCACCATGCCAGGCTAATTTTTTGTATTTTTAGTAGAGACGGGGTTTCACCGTGTTAGCCAGGATGGTCTCGATCTCCTGACCTTGTGATCCACCCGCCTTGTCTTCCCAAGGCGCTGAGATTACAGGCGTGAGCCACTGCACCCGGCCAGTATTATTAATTTTTAAAAACTACATCTAATTTTATTACCACTTCCTCCCCTATTTTGGATGAAAAAAAATGGCCAAATAAATAGGAAACAATACTAAACTCATTGCAAGCAATTAATGATAACAACCACAATAAAGCTGAAGATAAGCATTGATAAAACACGCCTTGATAAGGCCTGTTCTAACCACTGTGGCCCTCTCTCTGGAATTTTGTAGAGAATATAATCTGCATCATATGATTTAGTGCTTAATTAGCACCTTCTTCTATTTTTCTCCCACAGCTGCCTTATATTATTCATTGTTTTATTCATAATCTCTGACGATTGTTACCTCCTTCTGGTTTGAAACTCTTGTTATGACTGCTAGCATTAAGTACATACTAGAGATTCAATAACTGCTGAGAGATTGATTAATAGAACAACTTTGAGCATAGCAACTCAGATGTTGATGAAGATGTAAACAGAAAAATATACTGTCTTTCAATTGTGGAACAATTATTAGTGCTATGCAAGAATAACAGTATTATTATGTCTTAATGTATGATACTTTAGAAACCAAAATATGAAATATACTAAGCTAGAATAAAAGTCATAGAATTGACTAAAAACTGTTGAGCAACGGGTTGAATAGTCTATAATCAGTACAATCAGTATAATCATCAATGCTACAATCAGTAACGTTACTGTTAATATTGCAAAATTCATTTTTGTCTTCATCTTTTGCAAATACAAAAGCATCCTCTGCAGAAAAAAAAAGCTATAGAAAAGAGATATTGCTTATCAAATAGCTCTCTCTGAAAATAGCCAATTATTTATATCAAAATAGGTATGGGCATATTTATTATTTCCATATTTAAAAATAAGTCCGCTTAAGAAAAGGTATAAGAACTATGCATTTATGGAAATGGTTAGAAAGAGTCCTATTCTCTATTTTGTATCCACTAGGCCACACAAATGAACCTTAGAACAGCACTGGAAGAATATATTCATGTAATTTTCTAGAGTTCTTTTTCAATCTTCACTTGTGCATATAAACTAACAGATAAGATTATTAAAATACATGGTGCATTAATAAATAACACATAATTATTTCAATAATTCTTTGATTAAACCTTAATTTTCCTTGTTTCTCATGCAGCAATTCAAATTACTCTGTATTATTTCTTCCTTTTCAGACTGTATTAGAACATGCTTTTAATAGTCCCAGTGGGTTACCTGAGAAGGAATTTATTCTTGTCTGACAGCAAGTCCATGCCATTAATAGTGACAAGGCTAGACCAAAAAAGCCACTTTAAGGAAAGTTCTCTCAAAGCAAAGATATACCTACAGAACCTGCCTCCTCTTTCACAAGACTAGGAGACAAAATTCTAAAATGAAAAAGCTTAAGCCTTCATTTTGTTTTCTTTTCTGGACATAGAGGATGTAAAGTAATATGAACACTGTATTAAGGGCAAAGTAGTCTTATTCACTAGCCTTCTCCAAAAACCTGAAGCATTTTATCACAATGAAACTGACTGAGAGAGTGGTAACAGCTTCAGAGGAAACCTCCACTCAGAAGTACATGGATCTATTTCTGCGTGTATTCCAGTTACTTACAGTGACTAGAATGTTTAATGGATTGATTTTGACAAATATGACAATCTGATACATTTATCTTGAATAGCTTCCATAGACTTCATATAATCAGAAAGCAACTCTCATGAGGGTATGGCAAGTCCAGGAACTGTGTGCTTCCGTAATTAAGCCTAGGCTCGCTCTCATTTCTTCTTTCATTGTAGCCTAATTCTGTATGCTGCCTGCAGTCTACTCATGCATGCAGCAAACCTGTCTTTGTTAATTCTGAGCTTCTGTCTCTAGAGATATAACCAATAACTCCTTTAAGAAATCTTTACACAGGTCTATTTGCAATGTTTAGAAACCTGTCATCTTTTAAAATAACAAGATTATTTCTACAAATGAATAAAAATTGCTGCTCTGGGATGATCATCAAATTTTTTTTCATTGAAATAAATATTCTACACCCTGAACTTAATTCAACAAACATATCAGGTTTCTGGCAAGGTATAAGGCAGTGGAGATTTAAAGACAAATATTTATTGAAGGTATATATAAGCAGCAGAAAAAGAGTTCTAGGGAGAGAATAATAATGCTACATGAATATTAAATCAGAAAGCTATAAGAAATGGGTAGAAAATCACAATTCTGCTATATATGGGAACCACCATCCACACCAAACACTTAAATAATGCTTATTATGGTTATTATAGTCAAGAGGGTTTTATGTGTATGTATATGCTCATTGCTTAAAATATACATTAACCCTATAAAGTTATCTCATTTTATAGATGAGGAAAGAGGCTCAGAAAGTTAAGTAACTTGCCCATGTTCATTTGAATTTTTTCTTATATAATTAATTCCTTTTATGACACTAATTATTCTATTTAATTCTTTTCTCTCCTATTCATTCCATGGCTTCAACCATTTTCTCTTTTATTTGCTCCTGAAATCCTTGTGCAGCTCATTCTGTGAATGTTGTATCACTAGTGGTTTTGTTATCAGGTAACTGAGGAACCCAAGGACCTGGGCTTTCATTCATAGCAAATTAAGAAGAAGCTCCATTTTTCCAGACTGTAGTGAGTCTGATAAATAGTCAAAATCTTCCATTATTAAATTTAAAGGGCATACAAGTGCAGTTCCAACAGAGGCATAAGATGACTTAAATTACGATAAATGAAATGGATCCAAACATATTTTCTGAAAGATTTTACACTTAGAAAAATGTTGTATATCTAAACGTCTTATAACATCTTGGGTTTTGGGTTCTCTTGGTGTAACTTCTTTTTTTTTTTTTTAACCACTGTTGAATAGTAAGATTGATGATAGGCTTATCGGGTATTTTCCCTCAATTTGGAGATCTAGAATATTTCCTCTGTGTACAGATGCCAATCTATTTTTGCAGTCTTATTCAATAAATTCATTATACTATAGAAGTTGCCGTTTAGCTGATAATTTTGATTCAATTATACTAAGACACTTTTATTGTATTCCCGTTGATCCTTCAACTAAAAGAGTTAATGTTGTAAACATTACCTGAAGCACTTGGCATAATGTTCTGTCTCACAGAATCACATTTCAAGTTTGTATAAACCAAATAGAGCATTTTATTTTTATCATATTTAATAGGGCCAATTACATAACCTTATCAAAAATATAAGCAGATCTACAACTATAGGCATTAATCATATTAATCATTCCTCTAATAATAATAATTTTTTTCTGGATGTTTGTGTATGCTTGATGGCTAGCAATAAGTTCTACATAAATTCTACCTTGGCTTCATGAGGGCAGGTACCATACATATTTTGTTTACTGCTATATCTACATCTACTAGGAAGTTACTAGTACTGTTCCTAGAATTCAGAAGACAAACTACATTTGCCTAAATTCTACAGGGACTACAGAATTTGTCCATATGATCCTCATAACACTACAAATTATGTAATATTATTACCCATGTTATGCGGTAGATAGTAGAACAAAGGCTAGGAGACATCAGATGGCTACTATGGGCAAAATGAGTCTGGTATGTTATTTGTTGATGTGGTTCTGAAAAAATATTTTTCTGTCATTATCAAAATTCTACTCGTAATAGTCATTATATATGTGCTCAAGCACTAAATAAGAGCCAACACTCAGAGAGCCATGTGCTGTAAATGCACTTCGACCAGAAATACAAAAAAACAGGACTCAGCCAAAGGAGGAAAGAAAGATATATTGCTCCATTTCAGGTTATAAACAGGTCAAGTTCTAGCAGCTTCCTTACTGCATTATATTTTTAGTGGATAGTCATGCACATGTCACTGTTGGTCCTCCTTTAAGTCTAGATCTCATTTAAGTATCCACCACATATATGAAATAAAATTGTCAGGATACTTTGTAGAATTTTGAGTTGCAACATTAATTTCTTAAGTCACACATAGTGCTCATCACCACCCATGAATAATGGCTTCCTAAAGTTTACCCTTCCTTCCTTCAATTCTATGCTTTAGACACACCAGTTTTGGCCATATTCTACAATTTTTTTCTCATTTCCGATCCCATAAACAGACTACTACCCATCATGCTTCATGAAATGCTGCTTTCCTTCATTGTTCTGCTTAAAGTCCTTCAAAGACTTCCCTTTATGCCAAATATCACCTCTTTCTGATTGACCAAGTGTTCTATAATCTGTCATCAAAATATATACAACGTATTATTGTCTGATGTTTGCCAATTTTAGTTTATCCTCTTTTCAGTCTGATATCCTCATTGTCTTATAAACACATCAATTTCACATGCACTATAATGTTCGCATTCATTTTCTCCTTCATTCACATACAAACAAAGCAATCCCAATATATTTCTCAGCACTTAGTCAAATATTATCCATCTTTCAAGTTCTAGATCCACTACATCTTTTTTGACAGCAGGAATCACAGATGTTTCTCCTCTGAATCTTAAAACATTTAGAGTTCGTATTATACAATCTAATGCCTAAGTCTAAACTTATTCTACTATTTATTTTTTCTCTTTTAAATAATTACTCATTTCACTTGCTCCAGTCAGGGATCATCTTTTAGTATTCTTACATCCTCTACTATGCTGAGCCTGGGACTGCTGAGCATGCAGAAGATATTTAATATTTACACTCTAACTTATTTTACTCACTGTCCTAGTGACCCCTTCTCTACCTCTGACTTTTCTCCAAAACTCCACACTTGATTATCTAGCTGCTTACTTCAGTTAGAAGTGCTGTGAATTATCATTGCACTATATAGATGTCACAGTTTGCTGTGAGAATTAATGAGATAAGTATGCAAAAAAATGGTAATGACCCTTGGTATTTGGCAGATGCTAAACAAATTATATTTGGACTAGAATCTTCACATACTTCCCTTTTGCAGCTAGATACCATCTGTGGCTTGAAGAATATGTGGTGAATTCAAAGTCTCCCACTTCTCCCGGCCATGTCCAGTCCAGTGAGCAGTGACCCCACTGTATTCCTATACTCCCTACTTAAGGTATCCTTTTAGTTCTTACAGACCAACAGCTTCTAAATAATCTTTTACTTTCCTATCTTTTGATATCTATAAATCCCATGACTCTATCTCTGTGATAGCTCTAAAATTATCTTAATTTTCTCCATCCCATATTCTATGATCAGTCTTTATTTCCTTTCATTGGACTTTTCCTGGTTGATCTTTTTAATTTAATTCTCTCCAAACCATCTTGTACAACATTTCCAATCTTGTTTTTTTTTTTTTTTCTAGATTTCCTGAGCACTAAGCAAAGTGACCTCATTTGCAATTCCCTGTCTATGTCTGGGAAACAGATAGATTTGGTATAAAGATAATACTGAAGACTGTGGAATTCGGCAGTCTTGGATTTGAATCTCCTGTCTGCTGCTTTGTGCCACCTGGGCAAACCACTTAAGCTCTTTGTGTCTCAGTTCTTTTATCTGTAAAACATGGATGATAATATACTCCTTCTAAGGTTGTATTAGGATTATATAAGATTTCCATAGCCTGGTGGAGAGTAAATATTTAGCAACTGGTACTCACAGAAATCACTTAATATTTTGTGATTCTGTGCTTTAATATTATCACCTTAGCCTTGTATATTTTTATTCTAAATTTCACACAGACATATCCTACCAATATCTCAAGGTCTACTTCAATTGCTATGTCTTCCATACCATCTTCTTTGGTCTTTCACACTACGAGTACTGTTTTTTTTTTGCAATAAATATTCATAATAAAAGAGAAAGCAAAAAAGGGATTTGGGAGAACATGTACATATATATCTTTTAATCATTTAAACAATCTTAAGTAATAAATCTTATAAATAAACTGATATTCAAAAGAACAAAAAACACAAGGGAAGGATTTAAATCTTGGCTTGTGTGACCACCGAGTTTATATTTTTCCCATTGGTTCTCATTAAACTATCAGGGTCCACTGGAGTCAATCAGAGTTTTTTTAGTTTCTTTTGTTAAGCAGTTCTGTTTATAAAAATTAATATTTCTTGACTTATTTGTTTTCTTACAGGTCTTCCAAGAAACAAAAGGAAATTTACCTATTTCTTAAACAGAACAAAACCCATTATATCTTATCATTACCATGTGACAGCATTGGACAATTTTAAACATGTAAGGCACTTTATGGAAACTTCTTGATCTTTTTTTTCTTATATTAAGCATTTTCTATTTCATCAACATAGGGACTGTTTCATCATTACTCATCAATCGTTCCTAACAATGCTTAAAACTAAAACAATAAGGAAGCAGAACAATGATGAAATTGCCTAGAAAGATGATGCAACTGCAAAATATATCATTATTGCCCCATCATCACTATGATTGTTTATAGTGTCGACTGAAGTATTACATCATCATTCAAGAAGATATAAAAGAAGCCTGGAGACATTTTTTTTTTGAGACACCATTTTTACAGCCTACTTTGTTTCACTAAACACAGTTTATAATTCAGAATTATTTTTTCCATCCATAACTTCAAATAGAAGAAAAGTGACAGAGGAAGATATTTCAAAATTATTAAATGAATCAGAAGATGAATGCAAAAAGACAGAGAGCAGTAAGCTAGACTCTAATGATTAGGGTAAAATTGAAATTGATTATACAAGTGAAATCTCAGACTATGAGTCTTCATAAGACAATGGATTTTCTTAAACTATAGAACCAATGAGTGAACAATGCATTTCAAAGAGAAAAAAGGAAATATACTACAGTAGTTCCCTCTTATCCACAAAAAAAAATGTATTCCAAGATATCCAGTAGACACCTGAAACAATGAATAATGCTGAATTCTATGTATGCTGTGTTTTCTTGATCTGAAAACCGAGATAGCTAATAAGTGTCTCACAGACAGGTAGCTTAGAGAGCGTGGATATATCGGACAAAGGGATGATTCACATACTTGGTGGAATAGAGCGTGATAACATGACATGCTACTCAGAATGGTGTCCAATTTAAAACTTGTGAGTTGTTTATTTCAGGAATTTTCCATTTGATATTTCCAGACTGTGGTTGACTGTGGGTTACTGAAACTGCAAATAGCAAAATCATGGATAAGAGGACACGACTGTATTCTCATCTAGTTAGCCCTTTAACAGGAAGGAATTTATCCTGTTATATTTTGTGACAAGAACCTGAACCATTTCATTTTGCTAAAAGAGCATGTCACAGTACTCTTTCTTTATAAAATTCATGTGCCAAAATCTGTGGTTTCTAAGTGCACAAATGCTAAAGAAAGAGAAAGGCAGGCATCCAAAAGAAATGGACAATGTGAATTTAAAAATAATTGAATGCATTATTGTAATCTGTTTGTAAATACAAAAATGAAAACCTGGCCAGGCACAGTGGCTCACGCCTGTAATCCCAGCACTTTGAGAGGCTGAGGTGGGCGGATCACGAGGTCAAGAGATCAAGGCCATCCTGGCCAACATGGTGAAATCCCGTCTCTACTAAAAATAGAAAAAAAATTAGATGGGCACGGTGGCCTGCACCTGCAGTCCCAGCTACTCGCAAGGCTGAGGCAGAATTGCTTGAACCCGGGAGGCAGAGGTTGCAGTGAGCCGAGATGGCAGCACTGCACTCCAGCCTGGTGACAGAGTGAGACTACATCTCAAAATAAATAAATAAATAAATAAATAAATAAAGAACGAAAGAAGGAAGGAAGGAAGGAAATGTTTTATTATGAAATGAAGATGACATTTTCTTTTCAACAAAATTATGGACCATCAAGGATTACAAAAATGAAAGTACTACATTTTGATGATGCACGTTCTAGAAAAACCAGAAGTAATAATATATAATAGAACCTATTAAAGATATATTCAAAATTTGAAATTGGTATCTGCAAGATGAATACACCGAAGGCTCATAGATGATAGCTGATGAGCTGTTTGTTTCTTTCTGAAGATATTTCCCATTTGAAGTATATACATCTTTGAAAACAGGGAATATAAGATAGAAACATTTTGTTTTACTATATTTAAATTCTTATCAAAACTTTCACTTTCCCTTTATTCCTACTCCTGTAAACTATTAGAAAAACTAAATAATTTCTTTTAATAATTAAAACTCCAAGAGATTGATAGAGAAAATTACTCATTCCTGGTATACTGAGATAAAAATGTATATTTTCTATGTCTTCATTGTATACTTATCAAGTTATCCTTTTTCATACAATTATTTATGTCTTAGCTTACCTCTTTTCTGGACCACCAGCTTGCTGAGAGGATTCAACAACTACTTACTGAATAAACATTAAAATTCCCGAAACTTTTGTTGTGTGAAAATAATTAAATGATTGGAATTAGAGTGAATATGTTTTTATGGAACTATGCCTACCTTGGAGCAGGATTTTTTTCAGAAGTCTAAAGCAAAGCTAAATGGTACCTAGTCTTGTCTAATACAAGCAGTGAGCTCTGAAATACATTAAACCATTAAATAACAGTGACTATAATGCAATTACATTTGACCTCTTCTCAGCGAGATTTAACCAAAAATATAGTTAAGCACCACCAAAGTTCAAGAAAAGGATCTTAATAAAATGAGAGTACTAACTTATTCCTTGAGGCTCTTTCTAGCTATGGACTTAAAACCCATTGAATTGGAATACAGGCTGCCAAAGAATGCCTTATTACAATCAGAGAAGATTTTGATAGGTGAGTACCCTCAATTTAAAGAAAACAAATGACACAAAAAGCAGAATAAATTACCGTGACATAATTCTTGGCTCAAGTAAAAGTCAGACAGTAGCTGAAATTTTAATAGTGGAATATCTTCTAAGGGATAAACTTTAACTTGTATTAAACTTTAATCATAATAGTTACAGAGATGAAAGCTAAAAAAAATTATTAAAATTACTAAGCACAAGCACACTAGCCCTGGTCCTTGTACTGGACGTTTAAATTGGTTTCTTTATCTATAGTGAATATAAAGAGGTCTGTGAACCATGTGATTTCTTCCTTACAGAAATTTGTCTCTTTAACTTGGGTGACTCTGCCCAGAAACCCATGCAATTTATTAAGCCCAGATAGAAGTTGGTGAAGAAGGAATATGAAAATGCCAAGCAAGATCCTGATGTGTTTTCTTAAAAATAGTCTACCTAAATGAATAAAATTATCAGTATAGCTGTCACTTAAGAAAAATGTGCTAAGCCACACAAAATTGAAAAGGAAATTGGAATTACTGGAAGGTTGATAAAGATAAATAAATCTGGCGGAATATACCTTGACCATCTGTACTATCAATTTCCAAAAAAAGAAAAAGAAAAAAACCCATAAATTGTGTTTTGATGTTGCAAATAATGTCTGTCTTGACCAGTTTTAATAGTTCTCTTATGACTAAGTGACAAGTAGACTACTTTAAGCCCTAGGAAAAAAAGTGGAGGTTAATCAGTTTCAAGACAGCTACCATAAGACGAATCAATCTCTTTCTTTCTGTCTCAATCTCTCCCCGACCCTCATCTCTCTGTCTTCCCTAAGGCAGGTTATGAGTTATTAAAACACATCCTGTATAACACTGACCATCTGCACAACCAAAGATCTCAATATGAAGATGTTAGGTCATTAAATGGAGAAAGTATTTCTGGAGAGGGGAGATCTTCGATGTTCACAATATACCTAAAATTATGAAATGTACATACAGGTCTATGCCAGTTGCCCATAGGACCAGTGTTGATAGCATGCATTCACTTCCTAGATTTAAATATAATTTTCTTCATGTTTCAACTTAATATAGAGTAAGTCAGTACAAGAGAATTTTGATTCAGTACAACCAAATAAGCAGATCTTTATAATTTATACTGGTTTATTAAGATGGTCCCTATAATTGAAGTGAGGATTATCACTGACCCTAGGATAGTGCATATTCACTATTCACAACATAAAATCAGAAAGAGCAATTCAATTAATCTTCAGGTTTATAGACCAAATCTTAGCTAAAAATTTTAAGAATATCTTAGAAGCATTTTATTTGATGGGATAAAAGGCAAAACTTGGGACTTATTCATAGTGTCAGCACATTTCATCAGCAAGGGTTTTCAAATTAGAACTGCAATTTGGGTTACTTTTGAGGGTGTGACAGTATTCTACAAAGGAAAAACTGAATCCCAGAGGGAAAATAAAATTATAGTTTTGAAAACTCATTACCAATAATTAATAGTGAACTCTAGCTAAACAATACAGGTGTTCCACTAATCCCAAACAGAAACAGATGGAAGCACAAATGTTTTATAAATAGTGGATACATGCAGAGCAATAAACTTGGCAAGAATTGTCTTATTCTTTAATTGTCAGTCAGAGTCAATGTCTCGCCACTTACATTTTCTCTAAATTAATATGCCCAGATTAAATCTGTGTTTCTCATTCCTTATTTTTGAAAATGCAAGCCATATTTAATGCTTTCTCACTCCATGTTTTGTATTGCCACACTGACAAAGATAATATTCCTGAATTTTGTTTAGGTACATTTACATAACATCATATAGTTTATTAAATGAAACAACAGGCATATTACATAGGCTTCCCTTCTCTCCCTTCTTCCTTTTCAACTCCTGGACAAGAAATAACTCGCTTTTCAAGTATTTCTTTCATTTCTTAAACCTTCAAAATAATGAATGTAGGTAGATGAAATAAATTAAGAATTCAATTAGTAAGTCAATTAATGGTACAAAGAAATCTAATCCTATAGAACTAGGAATTATCTTGAGGGGTTGCAATACTCTATAATGTTGTAGGTCTGAACTTAGGACTTTTTAGAGTATGTTTGCATATGCCTCTAGAAGGGCTTTCTCTGTGTGGTCGTTAACAAAATCATCTTTAATTCATGCACAGATGATTTTATTATTTCTTCTAACCTTACCCTGTTGTTAGATTTTCAGAAAGAAATGATTGGTATTGCGACTATTAAACTACTAGCATCCCTCACTGAATTTCTTAGTGCATGGTTCTCTGTGTCTTGAGACTTTCTTAGGAATTATATTTTATGATCAACAAATAACTACTATGAATGATTTCAGTGGGACGGAAAACAGATTATTTTCTTCAAGTAAAGAAATTTTAAAACTAATAGAATATGAAGAAAATAATGCATGTTAGTCATTTATTAATTCATGCTCATCAACAACATAGATTCATCTCATCTCATATGTAAGTAAACACCTAGTTGACTCTATAAAAATTATGTGTAGAGTATGAATTTCTTGAACCAACACAGGTGAACAAAATGGTTAGCACACCTTTGACCTAAAATTGAACTTTTTGTTTTTTTGAGATGGAGTCTTGCTCTGTGGCCCAGGCTGGAGTACTGTGGCGAGATCTCGGCTCACTGCAAATTCTTTCTCCCAGGTTCAAGCAATTCTCCTGCCTCAGCCTCCCAAGTGGCTGGGATTACAGGCACCCACCACCAAACCTGGCTAATTTTTGTATTTTTAGTAGAGACAGGGTTTCACCATGTTGGCCAGGCTGGTCTCAAACTCCTGACCTCAGGTGATCTGCCCGCCTCAGCCTCCCAAAATGCTTGCATTATAGGCAAGACCCACCGGGCCCGGCCAAATCGAACTTTTTAATTATTTATTTATTTTGAGACAGGGTCTCACCCTGTAGCCCAGAATGGAATGTGAGCCATCATAGCTCACACACCCCTGCAGCCCCAACCTCCTGGGCCCAAGCAATCCTCCCACCTCACCCTACCAAGTAGCTGGGACAATGGGTGCATACCACCATGCCCAGATAATTTTTATAATTTTTTTTTGCCAGTTGCAGTGGCTCATGCCTGTAATCCCAGCACCTTGGGAGGCCGAGTCAGGCAGATAACCTAAGGTCAGGAGTTTGTGACCAGCCTGGCTAACATGGTGAAACCCCATGTCTACTAAAAATACAAAACTTAGCCGAGTATGTTGGCAGGGGCCTGTAATCCCAGCTACTCAGGAGGCTGAGGCAGGAGAATCGCTTGAACCCCGGAGGCAGAGGTTGCAGTGTGCCGAGATCACACCATTGCACTCCAGCCTGAGTGACGAGAGTGAGTCTCTGTCTCAAAAAAAAAAAAAAAATTTGTACAGATGCGGTCTCCATATGTTGCCCAGGCTGGTCTCAAACTCCTGGGCTGAAGTGATCCTCCTGCCTCAGCTTCCTAAAGTGCTGTGATGACAGGTATAAGCCACCACACCCAGCCCTAACATTGAATTTTTGATATATATAGACTGAAACTTGTAAGTATTGAGAGGTTCTCTTCATGTAGGGAACTCACCAGGCAGGTAGTGGTGAAATGAACAAATTAAAGTTATAACATTTTGTTTGTAGTCACTAGATGATTTGTCAACAATGCAAGGTTGTGACTGTGATCTTTATTTTAAATGTAAGAACACTAAAAATGAGGTAGAGTTCAATTATTTGCTCAAGACCTAATACTAGAAAAGGATGGAGTTAAGAATTATCACCGTATTTCTGTCCAAAGCCTTGTCTTTCCACCATATCACACTACCTTCCTGAAGGTTTATTTCCAATTATGCTATGTTACTATACACAAACATCGATAGTAATTAGTTTCACCTATTAAGTTATAATATTTAGCGATTTTCCCCCTCATTTAAATTTCTTACTGAAAATGTAGAAGGAAAAGGGGAGGAGGAGGAAATTATTTAACTAGAATAAATTACTGGGATCAACAACATTTTCTGGAGTGCAAAGGTTCTCATTGGTCTAGTTTTCTAGAGCCTAGATGTGTTACCTATTTGTTTTAGAAATGACATGTCTCTTTGATGACATACACATAAATTATAATTATATATTTTTGAAAGGCTTTCACAAAAATAGTTAAGAAAATAAAAATATAGCTGGCTTTAAGCAATTAGCTTCATTTATTCTAATATAAATGAGCTCCTTCCATAACAATACTGTCTTCTTGGAAACGTTTTCCCAAACATGAACATAGTTCTGTCAGTTTTTAAATCTGCAAAAGGCATAGTACAAGCAATCAAGTTACTCATGCTCAGTTCAGATGTTAGTAAAAAATACCTTTTTATACTCTGGGCAACAATTAAAGATACAAGACAAGGTAGATATATTCATTTAACTCAAAATCCTTCCCCATTGTTTTGAATATTAATTCCAAGATTATCTATCTCCATCAATAGTTCTTTGGAGTGGCTAAACCAAGTTCATGTATAAGGGAGAAAATTTTAAAGTTTTGGAAAACAAAGCATAAATATTTGAAATGTGATGATTTTAATATGAACTGTGTTCACTACTAAGAAAAGAAAGATATTTTCATTGTCATGGGTCTTTTCTTCTAAGTTTACCAAGAATAAAATAAGATGATTCACTGCTTCACTTCAAGACATTATTAAAGATTTTAGCATTCCTTATATAGAGAGATATTAGCACATATTTTACATTTCAACTGACTTCATTTGCAATAGGCCATGCAGTGACTGAAAGTAAAATTAAGACCTTAATGCCAGTTATTACCGCTTTTTATTGGTTTTATTCTAGATCTACACATGCATTATGCAATTTTTAAAAAATGAAAATACAGTTAGGTACACAAAAAGCCCACAATCTTAGAAACAAAGACTATTAAAACAGACGAGTACAAGAATTGCTTGGAATACCTGGTTTTAAATCCCCATGGACAAATATGTCAATCATATATCGACAGAATGCATACTGATCTGACAGAGTAGAAAGAAAAAGAGCAATGAAAAAATGTCATCAACACTTCATTTTTCTACAGAGAAATAATTTAACAAAGCAAACAAAATAGCACAATTCTATTTTGGTTATTACAATATTTTCTGTAAAAAAAATAATTTGCACTTATATGAAAATACAGAAGGAAAGAAAGATGACAAATGTAATGCTTCATTTCTTCCATAAAAAAAATAACCTCAAAAATTGAAAAGGACTAGTTCACGGTAATCTTATAGTGGTTGTTTTCAAAATAAAAACCTATTTTGTCAAATAATTGATTACAAAAGTCATATTAAAGCAATTTTTCCCATTTGTCATTTTATAAACTTTCAATAATGAAACAGAAGTTTTACAAGAGGAAATTGTTTCCAACTTGGAGCGTTTTATCAAATACTCAGTTCCAGCCCTTCTGCTAATTGTCTCTATGGAGCAGCAGAATGTCTTTTCCAAAAGACTATCAGGAGAACTAACCTCTTTGCAACCTGTTAGGTGGCCTCTGAATAAAAATGCTCTTTAATTGGGAGAGTAAATCAAGAACAGAGTAACAGAAGCAAATGATATTGTTGTTAAACTAATCAAATGAGTAATCTTTTTAAGATCATCTTATGATCTTGACTAGTTTATGGCCTATGGTGAAAGTAAACAAACAAACAAAAAAACCATAGTATGTAAACATCATTTTGGGCAGACCTGGTCTTCAGGAGTTGGTTTTTTTCTATTCCCTCTAGATTAAAGACATTGCACTTAACTTTAAATCCTCACAGAACTTTAGATTCTCCTGAGGTCAATCCAACTCAAAGCTCAATTGGTGAATCTTTACCGTATCTGCTTTAAAGCATACATATTATGAAATAATTTACATTTCAATATTCCTGAAATATGCATTTTATTAATCCACCAAATCCAAAGGCAGCTTTAGGACCAAGAGAGTTTATTGAATTTAAGCAACATGTTACATTCTTAATTGCTCCAAATTATGCATATCAAACATATGAAATAACAAAGCTTGTTACTAAACAGATACATCTCTAAGGATTTTTGTAAATCTCATTCTTTTTAGAGTAGTAACAGCATTTTTAGAGGAATCCATTTTATTATGAAATTCTGTTAGGTCTTTAAAAAATAAATGTAGTTATTGAAGAAGATATAAAAATATAATCTTTTTCATTAATACCTAAATAAGGGCAGGCCAAAACTCATAAAGTTCCAAAAATTTAGATGTATTTTAGTTGTTGAAATTGGAGCACATTTTCCCACAGGAGAGGTAGGGAATGGGAAGGAGGCTAGTCCTCAGGTCATTCCATGCATTGATTTGCCCTTTGATGTACTGGCAGTAATAGCTGGAGTTTCTGATCCCAGGACCTGGGAACCCTATGATTGGGAAAGACATAAGGTTAAGGTAGAAGGTATTTTCTCTTTTCTAGACACGAGATTGTTTTCCTGAACAAAACTGTAGAACTGGCAATTTGACTCTAAGACAAAGCAAGATGAAAAAGTACATTTCCCTTAAATGAAAAGTTTGAAGTCAGACCAGTGTGGACTTCCTGAAATTGGCAGTATGTTCCCTTTATTTCAGTACCTTAAGTGACTGTACTCTTTTTAGATTTGTTCTGCCTATACTCTAGGAGTAGTTCTCAAAGGGTAACTTAAACATGAGAAAGAGAGAGGAGCTGTCAAAATACAGATTTTTGGGCTCCATCATCCAAAAAAAATTAAAATGCCATGGATCTGGACCCTAGGAATATGCATTTTATACAAACTCCTTAGATGAATCTAATTAGACTGCATTTACAGAATCACTGATCTAAAACCTTTCATTCCTTTTTCCCAAAATAATTACTCTTAGAGGCACTATAGACTCCCATGACAGCAAATAAGAGTGTTTGTTTCTATGTATGTTGGAAGTTTAGAATGCAGGGACTATTTGTAATATAACATCCGCTCCAAATGAAATATTATCTGCCCCATGTTGTGATGGGATAGTTATATACATAACATGTTGAAAAGTGTACTGCATTAATTAAAATCTTTACACTTCAGAGAGTCTTCTTTAGCTGAATGCTGACAATGTAATGAAACTTTTCAGCTTGTATGTTGAAATATTATCAAAGTACAGTCAGCCTTCCATTTCCCACGGTTCCACATTTGAGCATTCAACAAACCACACGCCTGTAATCCCAGAACTTTGGGAGGCTGAGGCGGGAGGATCACTTGAGGTCAGGAGTTCAAGGCCAGCCTAGCCAACATAGTGAAACCCCATCACTACTAAAACTACAAAAATTAGCTGGGCATGGTGGAGGGCACCTGTAATCCCAGCTACTCCAGAGGCTGAGGCAGGAGAACTGCTTGAACCCGGGAGGCAGAGGTTGCAGTGAGCTGAGATTGCGCCACTACACTCCAGCCTGGGCAACATAGTGAGATTCTGGCTCAAAAAAAAAAAAAAATATATATATATATGTATAGTTACAGCTACCATGGTTGGGTCTGTACTGAACATATACAGACTTTTTTTCCTTATCATTATTTACTAAACAATACAGTATAACCAGTATTTACAAAGCATTTATTAAATATATTAGGTAGTATCGGTAATCTAGAGATGATTTAATGTATACAAGAGGATGTGTATAGGTTATATGCAAATATTAGCCCATTTTATATAAAAGACTTGAACATCTGTGGATTTTGGTACCCGCAGGGAATCCTGAAACCTATCCCCCACAGATACTGTGGGACAACTGTACCTTACTTATATTTCTTATATTTCCTAGATCCAAAAATCATTCATTTAATTAATACACCAACAGCCCAATGAACTTCTAATTGTAAAAAGGAAATTTCTTATGAATTCAGAGGATGTTTTCTAACCTAGAAAATTATTTGTTACAACACTTAGAAGATTTTGTTATATGTAAATAGTGCTGTGATCTTGTATTCTAATGGTACCAATATATCAATAGGAATATGAGAAAGATGTTTTTATTCCTATCAAAGCTGATAGGAATTTTCAAATATTTTAAGTTAGGATGCCCATTTCCACCTGTCCTTGGCAATGACCTTAACAACGTATAAGAATTCTAGGTAGATATGTGTTGGGAAGTCTGCAGTTTATCTGCTTAACCTATCTAAGAATATCGAAAAACCAAGCCTTCCTGATTTTGAAAGATTTGTTTTCTAAAAATGTTTCTTTAAACCCAACTTAAATATTATAGCAGAAAATTTTTCACAAAGAAAATCTAAATTGTCCTGCCATTCTAACTTTTATAGTTCTGAGATAATAATTTATATAATGTTAATTTGCTCATCATTGTAAGTACTTTTTCCCCAAATAAACATCCTTCTTGGAATAACACATGCTGTCCATTTCTCTCCTTCTTGATTCTCAGGAAGCAGTGATAGATGTCATTCAAATGATACCTAGTTGGTGTTCCCTGTGGAATAGTAACCAAGGGAAAATACATTCTGGGTGCAGAATGTCAAGAACAACAAAAAATTTTTAAGAAACCTCTAATGAGGATGGGGCACATGTGGTCCAGTACTCTATAACAGATTCACATTAGCTATACTTTCTCTGCCTGCCACAAATATCAAATAGTTGTTTAAAAAGAAAGAAAGAATGAGTGAAGGAGCAAAGTGTGTGGCAGCTGGAAAATTCGTTTCTCCTTCCCCACAGACCTCCTAGAGGTCATCAGAAAACTAGGGAGCAATGTCTGACTATGCCAACTCTTCCTACTCTACAAACAGATTTAGATGGGTTCATAAAAACTAGATTATTTGATGGGTGTGTGTGTGTGTGTGTGTGTGTGTGTGTTTATGGTAGGTGTGTATATACATACGCATCTTATCCCTAATGCTTTAAGCAGAAAAAGAGATGTATTATTTCCATATACGATATTGAGAGTAACTACATTGAATATATTCATATGTATACTATGTAATTAAATAATTACTAATAAATATGTGCCCCATGTGAAAATCTGTTTCCAAGTGAGTAAAGGACCTATGAGCCTTATTTCTTTAAAAAGAAGTACTTAGAAATCTATATGAAAACAATGCCTCAAACATATTAGGTCTAACTTAACTATGTGAATGAGTATTCTCTTGTCCAAAAAGCTAACTCAACAGTTAGCTTAGTTGAGCTAACTCAACTGAGTCATCATATAAAATTTTCAAAACCAAAGCCTCAGAAATTAAAAAAAAAACTATATCTTTATCTTGCTTAGCTAAAATCATAATGTAATTAGTTTTCTTTAATTTAAAAATGCTCTTAATTAAATCTTTGCTTAGTAACAAAAAATGAAAAATAAAATGACATATTTATATGTCTGATCTGCCATTAGAGGTTAAGTTTTGAATACTTACCTAATGATACATTTATATAATTGATGGCAATTGTTCTCAATACTGAGACTTGTTTTAGCAATTGCAATTGTTTAGCTGATAAAATCACATTTGTGCTTTTGTTTTAAACTCTAAATGATATTTGAATGTCCTTTTAATAGATAAATAACTCTTTGTGTAGAAATAAAAATAGTAGACTGAAAAGGGATATGGTAATATAATGCTGTCTTTAATAAATCTGATTACTGATAGAAATGAAATACAATATTTGTGTCCTGGAAAATAAACATTATTTTAAAGTGTTCCGGTGATGAGTTTTTATCAATAAAATGTGGCTCCCAAATCCCCAAAGATATGAAAAATTAACATCAAAAAATACATTCACATTCCTAGTTGTTAGATAAGTATTTTGACATTTCCAAATATAACTGGCATCAATTTTTACACTCTGTATTTATGGTTAAAAATTAGAATGTACTTTGTAGGTTTTCACTGATTTCATGTGATTATTTTTCTTTTTGAACAGCAATCTAAAGTGTAAAGGATTTTAGGATCTAAGTAATCATACCAGTGAATCCAAAGATTATTTCTGCTGTTTTTTTACCACAGTAAAATATTATATTCAACGTATTTTCTCTTTACTTACTTCATCCTTTTTGTCTACCAAAATATTTCATTAATGACATAATTTTGATAGAAGTAATAATTAACTTTTAAATTTTTTTCATGGTGATATAATCACCTTGAAAATTGGAAAAAGTTTTAGAGCTGCTAAGTTTTAATATGACTTATATCTTAAAATAATAAATTAAAATTATCTAAATTTAAAGGTTTGTAGATCACTAAAAAAAGAAAAAATCTTTCCTTTTTAAAATATATAGTTTTAAAATATGTATCTTTTGTCATATAAATCAGAGTTGACAAATACTACATGTGAATCAAAGTTTACAAATGCAAATTCAAGAGAAAAAAGATGAAAATACAGTACGAGTGCATTGCAAATTTCATTTCTTGTGACTTATGAGGAAAAATTAATTTCAGTTTCATCCTCCAAATAGCCTGCTCTGTAACAAAATTGTAACATTTCTTAAACCAAAATCTAATAGAAACCAATTCTTTGATACACTCCTTAGATAACATTAGTCAAAAGTGCTACAAAGTAAAGAAAAATTTGGTTTTGCAATGCCTCCAAGAAACATCAATTACAGGAATAGTCTCTAAATGTTAGATCCCCGTATTCTATAAAGGAGTCTCAGGATTATACAGCAACCTGGAGTCAGGAATGGACTTAGGAAAAGAAAGATTCAATAAGTGCCAGAGATGTGGTATGATAAGACCCTTAGTTGCCCTCCTAAACCTTCAGCTCTGTATATTCACGTAGCAACCTTCCATAAAATAAAAATTCAGGTTTATATGCCACCTCCATTGAAGTGATATATTTTTGCAAAGTGGGGATGTAAGTTTGACATCACTCGTGCTGAAGAATGGCAAAATATGTCACATTCAGAGCTTTATAAAGTTAGAAATTTCGTCAATGGAAACGGAAAAAGAATCTTGAGAACTGTCTTCTCTATAACATCTTGCCTATTAAATAAATTTAATAATTGGATGTATATTCTAAATGATGTGCTCTTGCCAATACAACAGTAACGTATGGATAGTTTTTATGATATTTACTCTATATGATTCCAACATGTACCCCTTCACAAACTCCTTAGGAATTGCTGTCATTTTGGGGGACCACTTTCCTCCAAAGAGTATGACACATACAATCTTTATTCCACCTCTTAGTAGACATTCCATATCTCAAAAATTCAACATTTATCCCCAATTTTTATATGATTTCGGATGCTACCTCCAAATCCCTTTTAAAAATACTTCAAAATGCCCCTTTAGATATGTGAACACATTTTAGTATTTTTATAAATAAATATTAATTCCCAATTTACTGTATTTCTTTTCTGATATATTTACTTTAATGTCTTTTACCCCCATTTGAAGTCTGATTTTGGTCTTTTTCAACTTTTAATTTCACTGCATGTGCTTCTTGCCCAATATTCTCTTAGAACCTCCGGCAGCCTCCTGCTCTGAATGTTTACCTTTCTGTTCATGCTTTGACACAGCTGCTTTCTCTTTGTCCTCCTTTTCTTTGGGTTTTGACGGTGTTTTCTGTACTTCTTTTACTTTTGCAGCTGTTTGCTTCACTTTCTCCTGTTTTCCACCTTTCACTTCCTTTTTAGTCTTTTCTTCACTCTTTTCTGCAGTCTTAGCTTTCTTCTGGTCTGTATAAAGTTAAGAAATGTTGAAATACTTTTGTTTATTTACAAACATAATGTTTCATCTGTACTATGTCATTAAGGAAAATTGGAAAAGAAAGAGGGAAGAAAGGAAAACAATGAAAAATACTGTTCTTAACATAAACACTTGTGACTTACCAGAGTTTTATACAGTTTATGAAGTGCTATATTAGATAGACTACTAAAAGTGTTATGGCTTTTAATTTGTACATGAAAACGCTATTTTTTAAGGCAATAGTAACTTAGCATGTCAACAAGGAGGCATTTGTAGTATGCAGGGGATGGATGTACAGGAATTTCTGTGAAAGACAATGTCCATACCAAACAGCCCAGTGAAGTAGTCTCCTTTTATAAGCACGTGATCATTTTGCTCGATAACTGAAAGATCTTAAGGGTCATTCAAGAAACTGAAATGCCAACAAAGTCTTTTTTAAAGACAACAATTAGTAATGCAAGTGTAAAATTATCTGCATTGGTGTTGACTAATAGAAATAAAACAATGAAATCCATTAGAAGATAACTGAAAGACCTATAGTCTAATGATTTGGCTTTAGAAAAACTGAAAGTGAAGAAATTCAGATATTGGCTCCTGTTTATCTTAAGTCAGCAATAATTCTACTAGTTTTTAAAGCCCTTAAACATATTGTGGGAAATTCAAAGGGCTATAAATAAAAATATATATGAATAGATATATAAATTAGAACATATACATATTATACACATATATTCTTAATTTGATATTATCCGTATTTTGGAAGAGGAGAGGGAACTGGGATGCAAATAACTAGTCTGTGGATCATTCAAGCATCTTTTAAAAAGCAGTAATAATGTAGCACATAATTTGTGGAAAATTGTTCATAATAGATGCTGCATATTGGACATTCCTTTTTGTATGTGACTACACATAACCACTATACACCACAGCAACTCTACTGCAATGTTGGAATCCTCTATGCCATTTGCTAATGTACTGTGTAGCCTTTGTTGTCACTCATGTTAAAGAATTTGATGAAGGCCGGGCATGGTGGCTCTTGCCTGTAATCCCAGTACTTTGGGAGACCAAGGCGGGCGGATCACGAGGTCAGCAGATCAAGACCATCCTGGCTAACACGGTGAAACCCCGTCTCTACTAAAAATGCAAAAATTAGCTGGGCGTGGTGGTGCATGCCTGTAATCCCAGCTACTCAGGAGGCTGAGGCAGGAGAATCATTTGAACCAGGGAAGTGGAGGTTGCAGTGAGCCGAGATTGCGCCATTGCACCACAACTTGGGCAACAAGAACAAAACTCTGTCTCAAAAAAAAAAAAAAAAGAATTTAATGAAAAAATGTAATCAAGTTTCTTGACTTTGGTACCCTAAATGATGATTTCAGGCTAAGCCAAGATAATATCAGAAGGTCCCACTGAGAGAATGAAAATGATAATGCCAGATGCTGGTTAGCTTGCAAAACAAAAATCATCTGTGGTATCGCACCTAACTGACTATGCCAGCACTTCCCAAAACACTGTTTCTCAGATACTTCAGATATTTACAGGAAGATGTTGATACTGTATTAGGTATTGGAGAATATACTTATGGCCGAATTCATTTGGCAACAATAAGCTAACCTGGTCGTTTAGCTTGGACTTTCTCAAAGCTGAAGTGTACTGAGAATTTTTAAGAAGGAGAATTATGATACACACATTATTCAATATTGTTTAATCATAAAATTCTCATACAAATATTACTCAATTACTCTATAAACTTTTTTTTTTTTTTTTTTGAGCTGGAGTCTTGCTTTGTCATCCAGGCTGTAGTGCAGTGGCACGATCTCGGCTCACTGCAACCTCTGCCTCTCAGTTTCAAGGAATTCTCCTGCCTCAGCCTCCCAAGTAGCTGGGACTACACGCGCCTACCACCAAGCCCAGTTAATTTTGTATTGTTAGTAGAGAAGGGGTTTCACATGTCCATAAACTTTTCAACATCTTTGTGGCTTCTGTAACTACACTCAGGGGATTTTCTTCTTCCTATAAATCATTTCTAAACCTCCTTTGCTGGTTTCTGCTCTTTCCTGCAGTAAACTCATACATTTCTGTGACTGAAACCAGCAGCTTTCTGCAGATGACTTTAAATTGAAATCATTCCAGAATTCCACACTGGAATGTTTATTAGTGTCTGTCTGGAAAGAAAGTTTCACTGGAATGGTCAACAGCACCTCGATCTCATGCAACTCATTCACCTAAAAAACACTTCTAGAGAGTCTATGTTGACCTGGGCTTACAGCTAGTTGCTGGAGCTCTAAAAATCAGCACAATAATAAAACTACCTGAATAAATTTTAGCACAGCAAAATTAAAACCGTGCAATATCTGGCTTCCTCCTATCTCCCATGTTACAGCATTTTTCCAAAAATTTATTCCTCTACTGGACTGCTTTCTTTCTTTTGAATATTTTATGTATTTTTCCATGTGTCAAATGTTGTCAGACTGCATTCTCTATATTTTCTATATTTTTCCACATATTTAAATTTCTTTCTTTCTTTTTTTTTTTATTTTTGTCTTTTTGTTTTTTTGTTTAGATAGACTCTCGGCTCTGTTGCCAGGCTGGAGTGCAATGGTGCAATCTTGGCTCACTGCAACCTCTGCCTCCCGGGTTCAAGCAATTCTCCTGCATCAGCCTCCCGAGTAGCTGGGATTTCAGGTGTGCACCACCAAGATCAGCTAATTTTTGTATTTTTAGTAGAGATGGGGTTTCACCATGTTGGCCAGGCTGGTCTTGAACTCCTGACCTCAGGCGATCCACCCGCCTCGGCCTCCCAAAGTGCTGGGATTAAATTTCTTCATGGTCAATTCACATGCAAAAAAAATGGCTCTCCCATTTGAATTAATAATGTCTTCCCATGAGCTTCCATTTGTCTGAATTTTTATTAAATTATACATTTTATTCTTTATTATATATCTTGAAATATAGATAGTTTGATCTATCTGTCTTCCCTACCAGACAGACAGTGCTTAGGGGCAGGAATTCTATTATTATTTTTGTATCACCATAGTGTCTAGCACAATGCTTCTTTCAGAGAAAACACAGGATAAATGTATACTGGATTAGCAATTTTGATGAAGGAGAGAGTAAATATTCCACTATACTCAGATCATATGTATAATATAGTGATATAGAGACTGCATTATGTAAATATGTGTTTAGAAATAAACTTGTCTAAACCTGTTAAACTTGCCAACTTTTTTTTGTTTATACTAATTTGTATGAAATTGTTATATTTGCTTACTCTAAATGACAGCTATCTACTCCTTGTAAGTTACAGTTGATTTAACCTTAACTTTATAGTATGGAACTATAGATGTGTGAAATTCAGATTTATTTTTAATGCCATTATAATTTATAAGTGGGCAATGATTATTTTCTAAGAGGTAGAACCACATATATAGCCAACTCATTATAATCATTGACTTTAAGTATAAAAATAATAAAATATTTTCTACTATTTTAGACACTCTTCAATCACATTCACCCTGGAAATAGATAACTTTGCCTCATAGTAGAAAAAAATGAGTGACAACTAAACAATGATGTGGCTATAATAAAGAAAATATCATGAAACTAAAGCAACGCCCAACTTCTATTTACTTTTGAGTACACATTCTTCAGTTTTGTGCCAAAATATTTTTCCTGATTTTTCCCTAAAATAATTTAAGTGATGAAATGTATTAAGGAATGAAAAAAACAAAAAGTATTGCCATGGGTATTCAAATCACCCAGTTTTATTTAGGAAGACATTTTATTCATGCCTTTTGTCAAATGGAAAACAAAATGGCCTAATCAAAAAAAATGACATCAGCATATTTGATTCAGTCTTGGAATTAGCATGATCCATTAGCTACTGCATCAGATTCAGAATGTCTGATGCCAAAGTATTAAATAGAATAGTATCCCTCAATAAACATACTACACATATTGGGAGTTAGAAAATAACAAATTTTCTCTCTCATTCCATAAAGAACTGCAAACTGCTTAACTTCTCTCTGCTTCAGTTTCTTTGCATTAAAAAAAAAAAGAATTGCCACTATAGCTGCCTCTTCCTCTATGGAAGCTGTGGAGATGAGTAACACTGAGCAAAATAACTTTGAATTCTGCAAAATAAGTATGTAAACATTTCTAATATTATAGCTGCATAATCTGCATGTCTAGAGCTCTTGGAGTTTCCCTAGAACTTATCCAAAGTTTAATGTACAGCAGGAATTACTATTTCATTATTATTTTACATTTGAAAAATCTAAGTATCAAAAAGCCATTTATCAAAGATGGTGCAACTAAATGAGTTAGGAGTAGAAAGAGTAGAATCAGAATGACTAACCCAATTTCTAATCACAGTGAATTGCACACGCATTAATATTAACCTAAAAAGATGATACAAAAACTGTATTTTAAGACATATAAGGGCAGATATAAATATACATGAACCATGTGAAAGCGATAAAATGTCTTCCTGAAAGTGACCAAGGCAGCAATAACCTCTCCCACATCATCAAACACACAGACATCTGAAGGTCACACTGACATCCACATCAATTAGACAGCCTGGCCCAAACTTGGCTCACCTCACTCAACTTCTCTTTTCATCATTGTTTTCTTCTTCTTCTTCTACCCTGTCTCTGTTGTTTTTAATGAACTACAGAAATAGGCTAGTTTTCTCAGTGGATATGGGGTCCTACATATGTATCAAGGTAGACATTAAAGGTCTACTCTTCCCCAGGAGGAATCCCTGAAGTGTTCTAACCAATGGCTGCCTTTCAGCAAGCAGTATGCAACAGAGCAAGAAACATGCTGTGTTCTATGCAAGTGCCTCCAGAAATCACAGCTCTTCAAAGGGAGATTCTACTTTAACTGGTCACACCTTTCAAAGATACTTTATAATATTTTCTATCTTTAATGTCACATAGAAGGCTTAGGACTTTTTATCTTATTTTGTTTTACCAGAAACCACCTATTATATAAAGAACACTTTCTATTAATTTCTTATAATACATACACATATAAAATAAAAATAAAAAGTATATACTGTATACAAACATCTATACACATATACACACACATATATATGTTTTAAACAGACTCATATATACATATGCATACGTATATACACACATATATGTTTTAAACAGACACATATATACTTATGCATACATATATATACACACATATATATGTATGTTTGTGTGTGTATGTGTATGTGTGTGTGTGTACCTCCCCCAGACGAATGATGTAAATATTTAAATGGAAAGTATTTATGGCAAGCAGACTCAAAATGGCCCCCAGTGACTCCCAACTTGTGGCATTCATATCCTTGTGCAATCATCTTCCCTTCAATATGGGTTGCCCTAGGAATTTGCAGCTAACCCATAGCATATACTAAAGGTGATTGAATATGACTTCCATGATTAGTCTAGATAAGATTGTAATTTCTGTCTTCCTGTTTCTCTCTCATTAGGTTTAATGAAGCCAGCTGTCATGTTGATGAGACTCATGTGTCAAGGAACTGAAGATGGTCCATAGCCAACAGCCAGCCAGGAACTGATTGGCTAGTAGTCCTTGAGGAACTGAATCTCACCAACAACAATATAGTGAACTTGCAAATGGTGCTTCCTCAGTTGAACCTTCAGATGAGACTGAAGTCCTAGTTAACACTTTGTTTGCTGCCTTGTAAGACTGTGAAACAGAGGCCTGAGCTAAGCCATGCCCAGATTCTTGATCCACAGAAATTGTGAGATTAATAAATGTGCATTGATTTAAGCCTCAGATTTTGTGGTAATGCTTTACAAAGCAATAAGTAACTAATGCAGTATTCAACAAATTTTTTGAAAAAAAAAAGATGCTTGAAGACCTGTATTTAATTATTTTTGTGAAGAATACTCAATGGATACTGACTGCACCTGGGTTTTTAGTCTTAACCCAATCATATAGTAGTTTTATGACCCGGCAAAAATTTTTTTCTCTCTCCCTAGAGGTCACTTTCTTCATCTGTTAAACGAGGTAATTAATTTAGATGATCTTTAAAATGTCCACTAGATTTCATACATCTATCACATGTGATTTCATGTATATGTAATGAAAATAAATTTTATATATATACAAAATTTATTTTCATTTGCATTTATGAAACAGGAGAAACAAAATAAAATTACATTTATTTATTTTAATTTAATCTTGAAAGTAAATTCATGTTATCTTCTAAAAATGTTTCAATTTACAATTCATCCATATTAACTTTAATAAAATGATATTTGGTTATCTAATGGAAGATTGAAAATATATCTCCTTCAAATATCTCATTATTTTACATTTAGTAGATAAACTAAATCTTAAAAATGCTTCTGAGTTTTACCTAAACGGGTATTTCTTAAAAATACTGAATTGAGGCCTCTAGCTAATTGCCTAAAATGTACATTTTAAAAGATAAGGAAGAAATTTAAATGTAGGGAATAAGATTAAATTACCAAATAAAATCCATTTTTTCTAGTAATTGGCAGATAAATTTAATACAGAAAAACTTTGTTATTCAATATGCCAAAATATCTAATATTAAAGTGATATACTAATAAATATATTTGGCATATTATTATGGTACTTTCAGTTCTCAAACTTTTAAAGTAAAAATATTGATCAAGATTTATGCATGACCACTTTTTTTTTTTTTTATTTAGACAGTCTCATTCTGTTGCCCAGGCCGGAGTGCAGTGGTGCAATCTCAGCTCACTGCAACCTCTGCCTCCAGGTTTCAAGGTATTCTCCTGTCTCAGCCTTCTGAGTAGCTGGGATTACAAGTGTCTGCCACCACACCTGGCTAATTTTTTAATTTTTACTAGAGACAGGATTTCACCATGTTGGCCAGGCTGGTTTTGAATTCCTGACCTCAAGTGATTCACCAGCCTCGGCCTCCCAAAGTGCTGGGATTACAGAGGTGAGCCACTGTGCCCAGCCAATTATTTCTTTTTGATGCAAGAAAATCATTTATGGTGCAGAAGTTGTCTATTTGTCTATTTTTGCTTTGGTTACCTATGCTTTTGAGGTCTTACTCAAGAAATCTTTGTCCACACCAATGTCCTAAAGTGTTTCCCCAATGTTTTCTTCAAGTAGTTTCATAGTTTCAGGTCTTACATTTAAGTCTTTAATTCAGTTTGATTTGATTTTTGTATATGGTGAGAGATAGAGGTCTAGTTTCATTCTTCTACATATACAGTTTTCCTAGTACAAGTTATTGAAGAGACTGTCCTTTCCTCAATATATGTTATTGGTGCTCAGTAGCAAAATAGAATGACTATAGTTAACAATAATTTATTGTATATTTTAAAATAACTAGAGAGTGAATTTGGAATGTTCCCAATGCAAAGAAATAATAAATGTTTGAGGAGATGGACATCCCAATTACCCTGATTTGATCATTATATATTATATGCTTGTATCAAAACATCACATGTACCCCATAAATATGTACAACAACTATGTACCTATAAATATTGAAAATAAATAATTTTTTAAAAAGAAAATTCTGAATTTGAGATTCTAAAATCAAATTCAAGGTATAATACTGGTCAAAAATTGTGAACCAAATATGTTATTTTAGTTTTTTTATTGCTGTGGTAACAAATTACAACAAACTTAGCCACTTAAAATAATACCCATTTATTATCTTCCAGTTTTTATGATTCCAAAGTGTTGGCTCAGCATGGCTCTACTGAATTCTCTGCTTAGGGCCCACGAGGCTGAAATCAAGTTGTCACCTAGGCTTTGTGTTTTACTAGAGGCTAGAGGAAGGAATTGGCTTTAATGCTTATTCAACTTGGAGGCAGAATTCATTTTCTTCTCACATTTTCAAGACAGCCAATGGGCAAAAGTACTCATACTTCAAATCTCTTTGTTCTCTGCTGAATCTGTCTACATTTAAAGACTCATGATATTACATTGAGCCCACCTGGATAATCCAGGATAACCTCCCTATTTTAGAACAATCTTCACTGCCTCTGCAATTTTTTTTTTCTCCATGTAATATAACATAGCCATAGGGATGACACCAAGGGGTGAATGAGGGTTATAGGGCTCAAAATTCTGTCTACCACATATGATGGAGCTCTTCATTTTCCTCTCACATTTTGAGATTCTCTATTAAGTGTTCAGTTTAATTATTCTTTTAGATATTAAATTTTAAATGTAAGACCAAATTAACTTTTTAATATAAATAAAATGATAAAAGTTTACAAATATCCAACTATCTGTTGCCCAAAAATTAATCTTTCAGAGTAAAAAGAATTTAGTTATGGATATAATAAATTGAAAAGTTACCTTTCGCCACTGTCTTTGTTTCTGGTTTTTCTTTTTTCTCAATTTTTTCCTTGTGAGTTGCTTAAACAGAAAATTTTACATTAGTACACATTTTTAATAGATTTCAAAACCAAGCTTTCTTTTGACCTTAGTTTCACAAGTGCTAAAACCTAATCTGTAATATTTTGAAAATTTATGACACTAATAAGTCTAATTCAGAAATAAAGAGTTACCAGTGTAATAACAGTTGTATTGAATTCAATGTTAAAGTCTAGGCATTAAGACTTAGCAAGCTTGTTGAAAATCAGATCTACTCTTTCTCAAGTCATTATCTCAAACAGGTAAAGCTTTCAGGGAAGACAAACTGAAAGGGAAAATTTTCTATAAGAATTTGTCAAAAAATATGTCATTATGTGTATTTTTAAATTTGAATTATATTAAATTGTGTTGTTTGGTAGTTTCCCAAATCATCATACATTTTTCAATATTTACATACTATTTTTTCAAGAATAACAATGGTAATTAAATAAACTACGAAAATTACGTAGTAAAATATGAGATTTAATTGGGCAGTTAACAAAGTGTATGCACTGATTTGCTAGAGAAAAAAATTAGTTCCACATATTTCCATTTCTCCTACTTCCAACAAGAATAGTAATAATGTACATCAGCTTTACTTACATCATTAAGAAATGCTTACAATATGTATTTAAAATCTATTATTTTTAAATACAGTTGATAAACAGTGTCCTCCAGAATCTTGGAGAGATGATTTAAGCCTCAGAAAGCCTAATATTCAGTTGAAGAGCAAGTGTCCCTAACACATGCAGAGCTGCTGAGAGACCAGGTGCCTCCTCCTCCAGAGTTTCAGCCTCTCCACCACTCAGGCCTGCCCACAGGTACCTCCACTACCACTTGGGATTATGGGTAATAGCTTAGACAATGTTAACAAAAGGAGCATTATGCTAGGCTAAGCAAGGCACTCACTATTCAAACAAGGTCACAGGACTACATTATAATAACATATCTCCTAAAAAGCAAATATCCTTCAATTGGCGTAAGGTAAATAAAAGAGCACTTACAATGCAGCATTTTATTTCTGCTTTTCAATTTGAATACATTTTTTTCTGCAGCACTTATAATTTAAGGGCAAAAATTCCTAACTTTTTTTTTAACAGAAAACATTTAGCTACTGTAAAGTTTGGAAAAAAAATCACAAGAAATAGCAGATTATTTCACTGAGTCAGAATACACAGATCCTAGTGCTAATAATTCTGCTTAACCCAATATCAGACAAGAAATGGTCACCTATTTCTAGAACAGAGAAAGGAGATGGCTATATTGAAGTTCATGGAAATTGAACATGAAGAAAATAAGATAAGAAAATAAGAAAATAAACATGAAGAAAATAACAATTATTTAATTGAAATTTTCTTTTTTTCTGTAGGTTATTGGGGTCCAGGTGGTATTTGGTTACATGAGTAAGTTTTTTAGTGGTGATTTGTGAGATTTTGGTATTTTCAAGTGTAAATATACCATAAAAAATATTGAAGCATGTTTCAACTTATCTGATTCCTAAATGTCATAATGTGTTCTACTTAACTGGAGTGTTTAACAAAACAAAACACTTCAGCAGACTATGCATACTCTGGATGCATAAATCAGCTGAAATCTGGCCCAGCTATCCTAGACACAATCCACCCTAAAACAATGGCAAAAATTAAGTTAGAATCTTACTTCGTATCATACACTGAGATGGATTTTTGAGGAATTAAAGTTAAATTTAAAATGTGAAACAATCTTTTTTGGTTGGGTGCTGTGGCTCACACCTGTAATCCCAGCACTTTGGGAGGCTGAAGTGAGCAGATCACCTGAGGTCAGGAGTTTGAGACCAGCCTGGCCAACATGGCAAAACCCCATCTCTACTAAAAACACAAAAATTAGCTGGGTGTGGTGGCACATGTCTGTAGTTCTCATGCTGAGGCATGAGAATCTCTTGAACCCCAGAGGCAGACGTTGCAGTGAGCCAAGATTGCACCACTGCACTCCAGTCTGGGTGGCAGAGTGAGACTCTGTCTCAAAACAAAAAAACAATCTTTTTTAAACTTGAGGAAAATATTGGTGGCTATTGAATTAATTCTTGAATGAAGATTCAAAGCCAGAAACACCACAAGAAAATGTCAGCATATCTAACCACCTAAAAATTCAAGAATCTAAATATATGCACACATGCACACATATATACATGAACTCACACATGTCCGTTCACAAAGACAGAAAGCATAATATTAACTGTAAAACAAATTCAGAAAAATATTTGAAAATAAGTTATAGATGAGGGGAATACATACCCAAAACACACACACACACACACACACACACACACACACACACACACACACACACAGATATCATTAGGAGAAATGCGCAGTGAGTGTGAACAGTTACACATGATATATACATTGCTAAAAACCATATTTGAGTCTTTCAACTTATAAATAGTAAGCAGTTAAAAATACTTCGCAGAGACATGGATGAAGCTGGAAGCCATCATTCTCAGCAAACTAACACAGGAACAGAAAACCAAACACTGCATGTTCTCATTCATAAGTGGGAGTGAACAATGAGAACACATGGACTCAGGGGTAACATCACACACTGGGGCTTGTCAGGGGTTTGGGGGCAAGGGGAGGGAGAGCATTAGGACAAATACCTAATGCATGCAAGGCTTAAAACCTAGACGACAGGTTGATAGGTGCAGCAAACCACCATGGCACATGTATACCTATGTAACAAACCTGGACATGTATCCCAGAACTTAAAGTAAAATTTAAAAAGAAGAAAGAAAAACTAAGAAAACATGACACCTTCAAAGGCACACAATAACACACCAGTAACAGGCCTCCAAAAAAGGGAAATCTATGAAATGCCTTTCAAAATAATAATCTTAAGGAAACTCAGAGAGAAAAAAAGAGAACACAAATAAAAAATACAAAGGAAGGAGAAAAATAATTCATGATCTGAATGTGAAATTCAGTAAAGAGATAGATATCATAAGAAAGACCCAAACAGAGATCCTACAAATGAAGAACTTAATGAATAAAATAAAAAATAAAATTAACTTTAACAATTAACTAGATTATCAGGAAAAAATACAGTGGAAGAACATTCTCATTTAAACACTATGCAGCTTTTTAAAGAGAATGAGGACAATATTTAGTGATATGAGAAGATTTCAGGATATATTGTTAAATTGTAAAAGTCAGATTATATGACATACTAGATTTTGTGTAAAAATAGGGAGGAAAATAACATGGATTATCTGGAAAACATACAGTAAAGCTCTGGAAGGATGCATGTAAAATTCACATGAGTGGTCTACTGTATGTGGGTTTGGCATGAAATGGGAGCCAGTAGGCTGGGAGCAAGGTGAGAGGAAGGTTTTCACAAAGTATCTTTAATAAGAAATTAAAGCAATCTAATAGATAATCAAAATATGCAAGTTATAATAATGAGATCTACTTTCTTACCTATCAAACTGACAAGTATTTCTGATATAATATCCTCATTGCTGGCTAAGGCAGTCTCAAAACTGCCAGAGGAAAAACTGACGCAACATTTCTGGAAAGTTACCACTTTCCAGTTCAACAGTTCTTAACAGTCTGAAGTATTTTATTTCTCTCAATCCAGAAATTCCTTTTTTCAGATTCTATTCTGAGAAAATAATCCTAATTTAATTTGTAAAACGTCGTGGTCATCTAGAATCTGAATGTAAAGAGTAGGAAGTCAATGGGAAAGGACTCAGTGTGTTAAACAGTAATAAAAGTAACTTCATACCTTTCTTTTCAGGTTTTTCTTTTTCTCTTACTTTTTCTTTTTCTTTTTCTTTGTGTGTAACTGAAAAGAAACAGATAAATAGTTTTCATTTAAATAACAGGAATAAATGAGGAGATGTTTGCATGGCAGTTTTTGATGTCAAAATTTATTTTCTATTTTTAGAAATCTTTCTTTAACTGGATTCAGATTTTATGTAGTTAGAGGTTTAAACTTCAACATAATTACAGATTTATTTCTTATTTCTATTTTTATTTCATATCCAAGCACAAACTAGTACCCAAACCAAGTCTGATTGCAAAGATAAGAATACCCCCGTCAGCTTTTCCAAATCTTTAAATGAAATAATTGGAAAATTTTAAAAAATTATTATGCCATATGCCAAAGGAGCCCGGCTTTGATATTGGATGAATGCTTGAAATATGAGGATGAAAATATAGAGACATAATTTTCTGATCTTGAAGCAAAGAACAATCAACCTAAACAGTATGTGTTAATCTTCTACAGAAACATTCTACACTAAATGTTTTAAAAAATATACTGGAATAAGACTATAAAATACCAAATCTTTCAACAAAAATAAAATTTAATTTAATATGAGCAGTGATCTCCTCCATTATTACAACAGGACTAAAATTTAAGTCATAATCTTACCCCATACCTTAGTCATAATTCTTATTCATTATCCATGCTAGAAACATGAGACTCATCCCAATTTGTCTTTCTCTTTTATTTTTCCTTTTCATTCATTCACCATGCTCTTTCAATCATGCCTTTTTAATATTCCTCTTCCTCATTTTCTTTTATCCAATATTATTTTCCCTAACTATCATTTACTTATACAAGAATATAGAAAGAACACCTGCTATGTGCTAAAGACTCTCCTCAACAAGATAGAGTTCATTCCTGTCGCCATGATGTCAGTAAGCTAATGATTAGTGAATGCTAAGCAAATAATTACAAAGGTGGGTAACTGCAGGGAGTCGAATTGCTATGAAGAAAATGTGTAAGGTGGAATGTTGATGTATGAAATGACCTAATCTAATCTGTTTGTTAGGGGAAGAGCCCTTGGCAGAAATGACATTTAAGAGTACGAGAAATGAGAATAAATTAGCCTAGTAAGAGATTAGGAGGGAAAAGGGGAAGAGACCAATTTCCAATTCAGAAGTTGAAGCAGGATGTTTCTTTTGGGCATATTATTATACTTATCACAATATTATAATATCCTGACTTCTCTTTTGAACCTTTAGATTTTAGATTTTTATGTCTCATATTAACCTTTCTAACATGAAAATTCGATATCATTGACTCCTCTGTTACAAATATTAGTGCCTCCTCACTGCTTAGTATATCTGTCACATAGTGGGTGCTATATCAAAATAAAAATATTTTACTGCTCTAGTGATCTGACATTTGCTTACCAACCCCATGTTTACCAACCCAATGTCATCTACAAAGAATTTCTCCTTGAACTTTATATTCTCATTATAACTAAATGCTAGTAGCTCCACAAGCACACCACATGCCCTCATGATGCCTTTATGTCTCTGCCTGTATGTGTCTTCCACCTAGAATTACCATACCCACATTCATTCATTTTCCTTTCCCTATTCCATGCACTCTTTCATCTTGGTTCAAATGCCTCCTTCTCTGTAACATTTTCTTTGATCTCTACTTATTCCATTCACCAATTGCACCATGTACATAATTATATTTCAGCAATTCAATAATAATATTGATATTGTTAATATCTCTACTCAGTAAATGAAATCCTTAGGGGCTACATCATATTTATTTTATTTTATTTTTTTACATTTCCAGGTCATCACAAGGTCTCAGTCACATAGTGGACTCTAATATTTTTGAATAAGTGAAATTCTAAAATATTTTAAGAGCCAGTTTTATCGTCTAGTTAAATTCTATTTATGGATGATGTGGTAGAGCTATAATAGACACTGCTTGCTTCCAATTATGTGAAACTTTTGACAATTTATTGAAATTTCTCAAATAATCAAAACCTAATGAGAAAAAGGAGAAAAAAACTCAGCTTAAAACATTGAGATATTATTTTTTTCCACATTTAGTGGCTCTTTTAGTTGTTTATTAGCTACTCAGTTCAATATAAATAGCTCGCAAAATAAGGCAAGGAAATCACTATTCATAGTGACCACAAATGGTTTATTTTGGTTCCTTTGAATCCCTATTAATTAAGCAGAAAACCAAGAGAAAATCTTGGCAAAAACAAAGCGTCTTTTAAAGTTTCTCTGAGGGGGAACCAAGTTTGTGTGAGATAAGCTGTGCTTTCAGAGCCCTGATTGGAAAGACCCACAGGGGAACACCTAATCTGTGTCTCTGTCTCTGTAAGGAATGAGGACTCACCCACCTTGGACAGCTGGTTGTCCATTCCACTAAAGGATTTTCAGATTGACGTGTGCAAAGGCATAAATGGGAGAATTAACACAAAATCAAAAGAGCAAAGGGACTGAATTCGGACTGAAATTAGCATATTAATGCCTCATTCCTGTTACCCTAGGGAGAAATCCAGTTCCTCCCAGTTGAAGTGTTGATTTACAGACCCTGTACTGTATGCTAGCATTTTATTATCCCCCTCAGAAATGGCATCACAACACTTCTTAGTGAAGCAGCTGGACCCTTGGGCCCTAGGGAGCTGTTCATAATGGCAGACAGCCACTGAAGCTCCTTGGACAGAAACTTCAAACTTTGGCAAGACTGCTCAAATACCAAGTTTTGAAATGACTTTCAACACAGCAATGCAACAATCAGCAACTGCCTTGGTAATCACTCTAAAATAAAAATCACCTGATAGAGCAGCTGCATTCGCTTGAGCGTCTCTGCTTAGATCCCACAACCAGGAGTTTTCATATGGAAGAAGAGTACCTCCTTGTCACCAGCCCTATTTGGCAAGTTATATCTTAGCCAGGACAGTTTTTAGCTCACGACAGAATAAGCTTCTTGCACCTGCTAGAGTTTAATTTGTTTGTCATCCTTATTTACAAGAAACAAAAGTCCCTTCGGTATGCTGATAATTAAAAACAAATGGAATCCACCAGTTGGAATGGCCCTGATGTCTGGCATCTGAGTTGGCATGGGCCTGCTGTTCCTGCCCTTGCCCAGACTCTGACCTTTCCCTGACCAGAACATTCAGCTCAACTGGACCCAAGCACATCTCTCACCCTCCCATCTGGCCCCTTTCCAGCCCTCCCCAAGCTGTGCTCTGTGTTTTTGTTTTTGACCCTGGCAGTCACCAGGCAGACTATGTCTTTTTCTCAAGTATATCAGAGCTCATAATCTGCCTGACCCTGTGGTTTTTGTTTTTGTTTTTGTTTTTGTTTTTTAAACAGGGAAAACACTCCCTTGGGGTCAAATCATGGGAGCCAGGATATCAGAGTTCTTTACTTAATCGTCCTGTTCTTAGGTTGAAAATCAAAAATTGTAATGCCAAAATTTGTAAAGTACTGATTTGTATAGGCTACTACATTCTTCAATTGATGGCTAGCAAATCAATTTAACCAAACTCTAGAACATACTTGACTTTAGACTACTGCACAGGACTGATCTTGAGTACCCAACCAAAAAAAAAAAAAAAAAAATCAGATGGATAATCAGGTAAGCATTACACCTTTTCATTATTAACAGAAAAAATCTTTGAGGAGCATCATTACCTGTAATAAATTTTACTGATTTTTCTTTTAGCTAATTCCTCTCATTTTCACATTTCTTGTGCTTTTTTGTTAGGTATTAGTGCTAAAATACTCTATAGACTTTAAGTAGGTGAACATTTCAAACAGCTTCATAAAATTCATATATATCTATATTTTAATTTGTAATGTTTTATGAAAGAGCATGATACACATTCATTTTAAACCCTTAAAAAAATTCTGTTTCAGCCACCATTAAACAATAAGGCCAGATCTCTTGGTTAGTGTGTATGTCTTTGTGTGTATGTTTCTTTTTTATTTTTGGTAGCTAATTTGTAGAAGTTCAGTTCTGTGGTAAGGCAAGATGATCTCTATGCTTTTTAAGAGACAATCATGAACTTAATAGAAATGCAATATTGAGTTAAAAATCTTAAATATTATATTATCCATTTTTCCTAAAGGAAGAATTTATTATTTTAACTTTAATATAAGCATGCAATTTCAGAGCTGATAGGAATATAAGAAGTAACTACCCTGAACTTCTTTGTCCGTGGATAAGAAAATATGCTCATAAGAGTCCGTGACAGACCAGGAAAAGAATGTAGTTATCTAATTGCTAAACCAGTACTCTCCTTCAAAACTACGCAGCCCTGTCTGTCCCAGGTTCTGTGCAGACTATAAACTTGTTCTCATGAGCCAAAATGTGCTGATCGAATTCTCCAAGCACATTATCTGTGATCTACCTTCCAATAGTGCACATACTTCTTTTTCATAATAAAAGTACTTTCATTTACCTATTAAAGTGAAGATTAGGCAAATTACCCAAAGTTGTAAAGCTAATCTGATACTTACGCGTTAAATCACAAAAGATATTTTATAATTCTAAAATATTAGTTTTATTTTCAAATTCAATTTAAATGTATGGACAATTTCCCCTTCTCCTGGGGCTACATAGCCATAGTAAGAACTGTAATCGCTTTCTCATAAGTGAACATTCACTATGGACACTGTGATGCATAGCTTTGTGCACACTCTTCTGGTTTCCTTGTCCAGGTTTATTTTTCACGATTGCCAGAGAGGGAAAGAAAATATATTTTGTACTTTAAGGAGTTAATGAAGTGCAGCTAAGAGAAGACAAAAGTAAAAGTTTATACAGTACAGGATGGCTAAATGAATTTGTGGGCTTTAAGAGCATTTTTATAAAGGGCTTCAGGATATTTAAATACATTTTAATGTATTTGATTGCATTTTGACTTTTGAGCCTCACCATCAACTAAATCCCTTGTCAGCCTATGACCCCAGTCCTGCAATTGTTTCCCAAAAACTGAAGGAGTTCTAGACAAATCAGTGTTATTATTCTGAATCACCCTTTTTAAAAACATTCTTTTGATTTTTTTGTGCATATGATATTGTTATGGGTTGAATTGTGTCTCCCCAAAAATATATGTTGAAGTCATTAGCCCCAGAGCCTAAGAATGTGACTTTATTTGGAAATAAGGTTTTTACAGAGACAATCCAAGTTTAAGTCATGAGGCTAGTCCCTAATTCAATAGGACCGATGCCCTTACAAAAAGGGAAATTTGGGTCCAGAGAAGGATATGCACAGAGGGAATGCATATCCTGTGAAAAGACAGAGACACAGGGAGAGCATCATTTGAAGATGAAGGCAGGAATTGGAGAACTTCATCTACAAGGCCCCAAAGCTTGCCGGCAAACCTCCAGAGGCCAGGAGAGAGGCATGGAACAGATTCTTCCATGATCTGGAACAGATTCTTCCAGATCACAGCCCTCAGGAAAAAACTCATCCTGTGCAAACCTTGACTTTGGACTTCTAGCCTCAGTAAGGTAATATTGAGGCTAATGTTAATAATAATAGTAATAATTAGACTTCTGTTGCAGCCCTTGAACCAAGTTCCCACCTGGTTCCTTGAGGACTGACCTCAGCTTAGCTTTTGTGTCTTCCCTGTTAAGTTTCAGAGTCCACACCTGAACCAAAAACCACTAATTCCTCTGAGGTCCTTCCAGAAAACTGCAGACAGACTTACTCAACAACTGAGGTTGCCAAACCCCAAACTACATCTCTCCTCGAGGACATCTCTGTGAAGTACTTACTACACGTGGTATAATTGTGTATTTACTCTTTCAAATTTATCATTAACTGGATCTTATTCATCATGGAATTTGTAGTGCCCAGTATGGTGTTTGGCACAAAGTAGGTACTGTGAATAAGTGAATGTGTATTATCACCTAGTGGCTGTGACCACTTTTTCCATTTACACTATCTGCCTGCCAGAATATACCCTATTCCCGCTGTCTAGCCCACTCTGAAGCTGACCATATGCTGTCTCTCCAGTATACATTTCTGTTAAGTAAACTTCTCCATTTTTGAGGTCACTTTTTCACCCAACCACCTGACAATACAGGTGGATGTAGCAGAAACCTACTGTTTTGCCTGCCTACCGGGCCGTCCTATTGTCTAGGAGCCTTCTTGGAAAAAGTTCACATATTTAGTTATATGTTTACCACTGGGTTCCTGTCTTTTCTGATTTGTTCTGTTCTACAAGTAAATTGACATGTTTATTAGTTAAATAGAAGACGAAATCTTATCTAATATCACCAATAAAATTCACAATTGCAAAAAAATAAGGCAATATACAATAAACAAATAACTACATGGGGGGCAAAGCCAGAGGAAAATTAAAAATACATTACTATTTTTCTCCAGATAATTGGATTGTGGGGGTGCGGTTCCTCTTTTTTTTTTTTTTTTGCATTTTTCCAAATCATCCATATTTATCTGTATTATTATAATTTTTGTTGTTTCAGTGTGGGTGTTTTCAGATTACATATTACAGAAAGTTTTTGTTTTACTATGAAATTGTTCATTGCCATTAACCACAGAAATTTGACTTAAATTACAATGGCTTAATTAAAGCTAAATGGAAAGTTGTCTGTAGGAATGTCAAATGCAAAGTTGTCTGTAGGAATCCAGTAGAGATTAACAAAACAGAAGAATACTTCATTCACAAATTAAATCATTATTTCAGTATTTATTGAGTGTGTTGGGTACTGTTAGATGTTAGAATGATTTTTAATTTGATATAAGCATACAAATTCAGAGCTGGTGAAAACCCGAGAAGACTATGAGCCCATATCCCTTTGTTCATGGATAACAAAACAGAATCATAAAAGGGAGTGGCAAGGCTGCCCTAGAACATACATGAAGACAAACATAGTTCCCTCCCTCAGTTAGTTAGATCGACATATACCCACAATTAAAATATGTTGTCAAAGTGCTTGGAAGAGCAAAAGCTGGGGTGGAACAGCATGGACAAAGTGCTTAAATGCCCCCAGTGAAGAACAGCAGTGGGGACTTCTTAAAGGAACTGACACTCCATATGAGAATCAAAGAAATAAGCAGGCTTTTGCCGAGGGACTACACAGGAAGGGCTTGATGGCTGGAGAGAAGAGAGCATACAAAAAAAGTGAACAGTTATGAGACAGTGACAATGCCTGCTCAGGGACTACTCAACAGCTCAGCCTGCCTGCAGTACAGGGGGCATCAGTGGGATCTGGAGTGCTAAGGGTGGCAGGGAGGAGGAGGCTGTATCTGTGAGAAAGCTTGGTAAGGAGGTAGCAGAACAGGGAAGACGTGATAAACTACGAAGCTGGAATGCTGTAGGGGTAGCAGTGATCAAATGCCAGATTGGAAAATGTCACTTTTATCTCTTAGCACTGGGGCACCAGCAAATGGATTTAAGCCCGTAAGTGACTGGATTAGCATGGATCTGAGGGGTTAATGCTGGGAAATCAGTTAAGAAGTGACTGTCACAATTTAATTGAGAGATGATTCTGGAGAAGATAGCAGTTGGAGAAGAGAGAAAGTAGACTAAATTATAGTACAGAGGAGCTAAGTAGGGTTGAGCTCTAGTGCTGAAAGAGACCAAAAGGTCTATGGCAGGGACAAGCTTTGGTGTTGAAAGAGAACAAGAAGTCTATGGCAGGAACTAAAATTCAAATGCCTTCATAGATGAGACAGGTAAATTAACAGGTACCCCAGTGGTGAAAGAGGGAGTGGTGGAGACTGTCGTAAACAGAGGGTGCAGGCCCCACTTAAAGGCATCCAGTTGCTCATTATCTAAAACACTGGCTCGTCAAAAGAAACCACTGTGGGATATATTTGAACTCTAAGCCATGAGTTCAACAGACAGTGATTCTAACCCCGGCTACTCATTTGAATCATTAGGGCAGCTAGGCCCAAACCCTGGCATTACTTCTCAAACATTAATGGCCCCAGGATGGAGTATGAACATAGATATATATTTAAAAGCTATCCTGGTGATCTAAAGTGCAGTCAGGGTTGAGTACCACCCCTGGAAACAATGGCTTCTAGATGTTTAGCATGAATAATTTGGGTGGACAGTGATGTCAGTCATTAGGACAAAGAACACAGACAGGTGAAGACATTTTCTGCAATAGATGTTAATATGGGCTTGAATACATTAGATGAAAGAAGTCTGTTAGTTACCTGTGTAAAGTCAGGTGGGAATTTTATAAGAAGGCTCAGAGACTTTATATTCTATACTTTCAGCCTTTTCAAATATCAAAATTAATTAACCACATGGGATCCTAAATTAGTTGATGGCTTAAATAAAATGCTAAGGGATTATCCAATTAAGAAAATACTCAGGATATTCACGACATTCTTAAGATTTTATTTAAGATATGTGCACATTAAAGATGCATTTTTAATGAGGAATTTATATCTTAAGGGAATGATGGCACTACATTGGCCATACACAAACTGTGTTCTATTGTCAAGGTGACTAAGCTCTTCACATATAGTAAGAAAAGCAAAACAAAAACAAAACAAAATTTTAATACCACCAAAAAACAAAAGAACTCATCTTGCTGCCTAAGGAAAAAGCAAAATTAATAGTTATTCTGACTTGTTCTGATCTCTCAAATAATGAAATTTTGAAATTTCAGAAATGTTCATAAACCTGAGTTCCATAAGCATAGTAACTTTACATCTTACTTTTGCTATGCTGATATCTGAAGATATACAAAAGTCTTTGTGATAATGCTGCTATTTTTCTACCATGAACTGTAAACTTGGTAATATTTGCCATTTTGTGGTTTCTATCTTTAAATACTTTTATCTTTCTATTGACAAACATGAAAAATTGCTTAACATCAGTAACCATCAGAGAAATGCAACTCACAACCACATCGAGATATCATCTTACATCATTCAGAATGGTTACTATTAAAAAGTCAAAAACAACAGATGTCATGGATGCATAAAATAGAGAACACTTACACACTGTTAGCGGAGATGTAAATTCACTCGACCTCTATGGAAAACAGGATGGGGATATCTTAAAGAAGTAAAAATAAAACTACCATTTGACCCAGCAATGCCACTATGAGGTATCTGCTCAAAGGAAAAAAAATCATTATATAAAAAAGACACCTGCACTCACATGTTCATCACAGCACTATTCGCAGTGGCAAAGTCATGGAACCAACACAAGTGTCCATCAGTGGCTGATTGGGTAAAGAAAATGTGGTATATATACATCGTGGAATACTATTCAGTCATAAAAAAGAATGGAATTATGTCCTCTGCAGCAACGTGGATAGAGCGGGAGGCCATTATCCTAAGTGAACTAACTCAGAAATAGAAAATCAAATATTGCATGTTCTCACTTGCAATTGCTACACATGGACATAAAGATGGAAATAACAGACACTAGGGATCTCAAAAAATGGGGAGACTGGAATGGGAAGTGAGGCTTGAAAAATTACCTATTGAGTATTATGTTGAATATTTGGGTGATGGACACACTAGAAGAGCTCAATCCCCATCATTATGCAACATACCCAAGTAACAAACATGCACATGTATCCCTTGAATCTAAAAGTTTTTTTAAAAAAACTTGTATTTTTATATTTAATTATCAGTCCCTCTAAACTCTGACTGGCATGCATGCTTGTCAAGACTTCTTTCTAAATGGGGCCTTTAAGTAATCCTTTGACTCCACGATGCTGTTTAAGTAATTAGATCTGGTGATTTGAAGTTTATTTATTGAAAAGACAGTGGAATAGGCCAAATAATGGCCCTCTAAAGCATAACTATATCCTAGTCTCTGGAATCTGTGAATGTTACATATATATATGGACTTTGCAATGTGATTAAGTCAAGGATCTTGAGATGGTGAGATTATCTTGGATTATTCAGGTGGGCCCAGTTTGTGGTAATTTGTTACAGCAGCCACAGAAAACTAGTACACCTATGACAAGCCATCTGACACATCTACCAAGATAAGTACTGCCACATCTCATTTCTCAGTTGTGTTAAGACTGAAAATAGTAGAAACGGGATTTAAAGATGCATACAGTCTATGCATCTTTATATGGTGTCTACTATACAGGTAAGCTATTAGAATTAGGTAAGCCCACATCAGGCTACGTGGCACACAGACTGATGGGAAGAGAACAGAGATGGTATCTAGGAACTGATAGATATGTACAAATGCAAGCAGATCAGTGAGGTCAACCAGCAGGAAGCAAGGTTCTAACCACAGGGTTTCAGAGACAAATTCTAGATCCTATGGCTATGAGCAAATTCTGGTGCTACAGACTCAGCAGGCAACAAAGAACAAAAAGAAGAAAGAAAATTGGATATAGGATATACTGGAAAAGCCACATGTTCTTACGTTAGAGATAACAGGCAAAAATGTGGCTCTACAAATTACTAAACTTGACACAATGATTGAATGCAGGTAAACCTACGTATTCTTAGTTTAAATGGAATTATATCTACCGTGTTAGATTGTTCTATGAAGATTAAGTGAAATATTAGACATAAAAAATTATATACAGTATTTCATCCATAGTAGATAAACACTCATACAATATTAAATTTTTAAGAAGGGAAACACAAATATAGAACTGACAAGGCAGTAAAAGTAGTTTAGGGTTGTTACAGGAACTTGGGATGACACATCTTATATTTGTTCAGCCTATGATCAGACAGATATCAAATGATACTAAAGATAGAGAAAAAAGGAATTCAGATAAGAAAACTGTAAGGGACTCTCATCCAGTTAGAGGTGGTTAGGATGATTAATTAATTAACTGATAGTTACTGTTTAAAATTAGTCAATAATTATTTTAAGAATTTTACAAGTACATTTCATAATTATTTAATCCTTATGACAACTCTATTATCCCCATTTTACAGATGAGGAAATAAAGGCAAAGAAAGATTAATTATCTTGCCCAAGGACACATAGCCAGAAGTTACCAAATTTGGATTCTAACCCAGATAATTTAATTAAAGACCTTTCTAAAAGTATAAAAAGGTTATGGTAATATTACCCTTTATGAAAATCACACACCATGCTCTTAGTTTATTTATTAATTAGAATATCTGAGTATTTACCACGGGTAAAGGAAATGTTCTTTAATAATCATGACTTGGACCTTTTATTTATGACAAATAACATTCTCTTTAATTCTTTGAAGTTAGTCTGTATATATCTTTTTATTTAAAACATCTGGAGGCAGAGTTATTTATGATTACAAAGGAAACTCAGACTGTTGACTGCTAGAGAAGACTGGTTAACATTTCTTATCATTCCACATGTGGACCTACATCTGACCATGGGTATCCATTGTTGGATATAGTTTTAAATATGATTATATTCTGCAAGATCATTTTGACCTATAAAAACTTTAATTTGAAACCATCACCCTAATGTGGAATCAGCGTTCTTGGAGGTAACTTGTACTAGAGCACTCTGCTTGGTACTCAAAACTACTCCATTGTGGTTAACTCATTCTGCCTGTTCCCCAGGGGCCATTTATATGAGTCACAATTTAGTTAATGATATGTGGTAACCCAAAAAATGTTAAATTATGGTTGGAAGTTTTTTCTAAGCAAATGTAATGTTCCACTATATTACTATATAAATTCAGAACAAGGTCACATACAGTATTCTGATTATATTTATAAAATAAAATAAATTTCTACCTCTTTTATGAGGTACTGTATGTGACCAATACAAGGTCACATGCAGTATTCTGATTACATTTATAAAATAAAATAAATTTCTACCTCTTTTATGAGGTACTGTATGTGACCAATACAAGGTCACATACAGTATTCTGATTATATTTATAAAATAAAATAAATTTCTACCTCTTTTATGGGAAAAAATCCAAGGTTAACTTAGTTCAAGGTAAACCTTAACTAACATGTCAGAGCTTGTGTCCTAAAAACATAATAAGTATTCATTGCCTGGTTAACATTTAAAAGGCATATTCTTTAGCTCCATAAACTGCTGCATTCTTCCCTGAGGAAAATATCAAACAAAATAAACAGAGGGACAAAGTAGAAATAAAAGTTAGCTTGATATGATAAAGTAAAATTATTTAATGTGGTTGCCTATAAAAGTACCTAATTTCTTAAGAAAAAGAGTCAGAATTGAAACTCATTATTTGACACTATAAAATCAATTAGCATATTAATATAGAATTGTTTTAGAAACACATATCCTGTGGGATTACATATTCTGTGTGATTTTTTTTTTTTGGATCCTACTTGATGGGTCAATTATATAGGTGTAGACTCCCAAGGCTCTCCCAATGAGTTCCATGCTTCTAAAACCTTTTAGAATATCATATTGTCCCTTGAAGGGGAAAAAAACTATAGAGAAATAGAATGTGATCTAGCTTCCACCATAACGAAAATCTTTTGTCATCCCACAAAACACACCAGCTTGAGCATAATGAATCTTTTTAGACTCAGATATTTATTGACTCATTTATAATCATCACAGACTACTACTACCTTTCAAATACCTTATCTTTTCTTCTAAGGGTTCAAAATGCTTTGATAATAACTTAAATTCCTAACTATCCATCACATACAACCATAACTGACATGGAACATGGCATACAGAAAACAGTATTTATCCACATACAAGAGCAGTTGTAAAGCAAAACATTTATTTTCACTGAACTATTTGAGAATAAAGAGCAGGCATTAGTCTACCTCATTTACAGATAGGAAACTAAGCAATAAAGTGAAATCTTTTGTTCATATTCACACAAAAAAACTGTGGAAAACATAAGCTCTCTCTGATTTCCAGCTCAGTGTGGAACAACTGAAGCTCTACTTTCACTTTCTTGAGAAATAGTTACTTTTACAAAACATATTTGGTCTACTCAAGAAATATATTCAGGTTAATAATCTCCAGCTCAGTCTTTGAGAAATTTATTTTAGACTTCAGCCAAATTCACTGTCTTAATTATGGAAGACTTGCTAGTTTAATAAACCCATTCTACAGCCCACTGCTCAGTCTTTGACATCAGAATTCTAATATAGCCAGGTCCAAAATGCAAATGGTGCCATCTGCATTACTACCTCCACTCCAGCAGCACTGTTATTAAATTAATAGCACAGTCTGCAAGAAAAAAACAGCAGGGACCCAAATGGTGTGGAACCAGTTGAGTTTCTGTTTAACCTTCAGCAGATAGAAACACAGAGCCAGTTCAGTCATGGTTCGCTTAGTCAATCCATACTCAAGAGCTGTGTCCAACTTCTATGATCAAAGGAATTAAGAACCAAAAAAAGGAAAGAGAACAGTAAGGAGACATTAGTTTCCTAAGTACAAATATAAATAGGTTTCAACTGAGTGAGCTTCAATGTTCTGATTGTTGAAGAATTGGCTGACCAATCTAGAATGAATTCAAACATTAGGATTAAAGACATAATATCTGTAGAATGATTTGAGCCCTTCCCAAAAAGAAAGCACATGAAGTATATTTTAAAAACAACAGCAACAACATGGCATTGTATTAATATAAATTCACGTGCTAGTATAATTTACTTGGTACTTTTATTATTTGAAAATTTACTATCTGCAACTGTGGTATTTACTACAGATAATTTTGTATTAGCTGGTTTATGACATAGTAAATACTGGATAAAATTCCATTTTTATCTCAGAAATAAATTATCTCATTTTCTGTCTGCATTATACAAATATAGTTATTATGAGATCTTTATTTTTGCCCTGGCTCATTCAAAATCATGTGAAACTGACCATTGGGAGAACCTGGGCATGCTTAGAAGAGTATATTTTTGAATGTCTTGCTTCCTATTAGTTTCTTTAAAGTTTTATGACTATCTCTGTCACCCACAGAAAAGTTATGCTTATAAGATAAGCAATACAATGCTGGCCTTTCTTAATTTGCTTCTGCTGCAAGATTGCCATTACTGGATTCAGTTCAGCTGAAAGTGATATTAATCATCATGTTGTCACTGTCCATCTACCTCTTGAGGCTGTGCAGGAAAGCCGTGGGGCTTTCTTACATGACCTCTGCCATGAGGTCATATAATGACTCTGCATTTCTACACCAAAGATTGTAAAGATATTGCATGACAGAAGGAATTCAGGTAAAAAAAAAATAAACTCTGACTTGTTACATTAACTTCTTAAAAGAAAAAAAATTATTTCCTCAGTAAGTCAATATGTATTTGAGCTACTCTCTTAGTAATTGTAAATAATTTAAAAATTATCACACATTTTGAAGTTACTTTGATTTCAACTATTAAATATTATTTATGTTATTTATACATTTATAACTGAAATTAACTGAGGAGTAAATTTACTTATTTAATATCAAAAATGTTACAAAAACACTAAACATGAAATTTTTTCTCCCATATGAATACACAAAAATGTATATCTAAATGAAGAATAAACATAAAATGAAATGTTTACCTTTAGTTTGTATTTTCCTTTCAGGTTTCTCTTGTTTTTCAGTCTTATCTTTGTGTATTTCTAAGAAAAAATAGAATTTATAATTTTAAAACTCTGAAAATGTATAAAATTTAAGCCATAGCTATGACCTAAACTTTATAAACCTACCACAAAGTTTAAATTATTATACAGTTACTAACAAGTTTATTGGAGTCTAAAAGAGTCTTTGCAACATATTGCTAAACAAATCACTTATTTATTGAAATAAGGGAAAAACTGGAGTTATCTCAAAATTAGGGTTATTTGGAAAAGCTTAAACATTTAATAGACAGAGCTATGTTGTCACCATTTTCAGTGCTAAAATTGGTCACAAACTATAATTATTTTTATTTCAATTACTCTCAATACAAATCAAGAATCCTTAATAAGAATGTCATTTAGATTTAGGAAGATTTAGTTTTTACATATTAAATTAAGAATTTGTGAAATGAACTGTAACAACTATCTAATAGGAAATATATCTCAGAAGTATTGACTCTAATCTATGTTTATAATCAGCATTTGGCATTACATTTAACCAATAATTACTGCAAGCAGATATGACACATTTCATAGAATAAGTTAGTTGTACGTTGTTTTCTAAACATCAGGTTTTAGCAAATATATTCAATTTTCTGCTAGCTTCAGTATACATACATTACCGAGGCTAAGAAAATGAAATTAATTCTGAATTTACAGTTAATTTGGATAGAAGTAAATTTGAGATTAGAGTTTACAAATATGATTACTACCTTTGAAAAGTGACTTAATCTTAAATATAATGTTTTTTCTTAGAAAAATGCTAATGAGGTTTACTTATTTATTTATCACAGCTTTGTTCCACAGATAGTCTGAGATGGTGTTAATTACTGTACACATTTTAAATTCTCCATTTGTAAATCTGCATTTGCATTTTTGTAATTTTTCCAAAAGTCTACTAGATTAAGATCAACCATGGAAACACCCTAAATATCTTCAGAAAAGACAGCTACTAGCTTTCATTCACCTGTTAAGGAGGTAACCACCATTGTGAAGGTTTTCTTCCTAATTTTTCTCATTAATCAGTTACCTTACTATTTACAGAATCACTAATCTACTCTTAACTGTGACTTTGAATATGGTGATGAAGATATGAACAGGTAAGGCACTCATTCTTTTCTCTGAAAACAATTCTCCAAAATGTAAGGAAATATCTCCAAATGATATAGGAAATGCCCATCTTCCTGTCTCTCTCACCATTTTGTTTATTTCTTCTCTAGTCCCCAAATTTTACTCTACAGCAGGGTTTCTTACATTAGCACTTTTGACATTTTGAATTGGGTGAAGCATTATTTTGGGGAGGGGCTATTTTGTGCATTTTAGGATATTCAGCAGCATTCCTAGCCTCTACCTTTTAGATGCCAGTAGCCCCCATATCCACCTCCCGATCTTGACAATGAAACATGTCCAGAGACTTTGCCAAATGTCTCCTACAGGGCAAAATGAATCCTAGTTGAGAACCACTGCTCTAAACTTACATGATAACCAGAGTAATCACTATCACTGTCTAGACCTATACTATCCAATGCAGTAGCCACTAGACATTTGTGCATATTAAGGACATGATATATGGTTAATCCAAATTGAGATGTGCTGTAAGTATAAAATGTACACTAGATTACGAAAACTTAGAATAAAATATAAGTAAAATACCTCATTAATAATTTTTATATGAATTACATTTTGAAATGATATTTTGGTCATATTGGGTGTGATGGTTTTATTATTGGCTCAGTTTGGCTAATCTATTATCCCAAGTTATTTTATTGAATACTAACCTAGAGTTGCTTGCAGGTATATTGCAGATGTAATTAAAATCACTAATTAGTTGACTTTAAGTAAGACGATTTTGCAGATTTTGTATAATTTGGATGGGCTTCTCTGATTTCTTTGGAAAGCCTTAAAAACAGGCCTGAGATTGCCCAGGGCAAAAGGAGAAATTCTGCCTGTGAATGACAACTTTGGTTGACAGCTTCTAGGCTCAACTTGCCTGTGATCCTCCCTTCCTGACTTCCTGTCATATGGGTCCAAAAATGCATGGCCAGTTCCCACAATCGCATAATCCAATTCCTTGTAATAATTTTTTAAAAGTATAAAAGTATCTCCATAATCTTCTACTGGTTCTACTTCTCTGTTTAATCCCTGACTGATACATTGAATTCAATAAGATATATTATTAAAATTAGTTTTATATTTTTCTTTTTACTATTTTAAATGTGGCTACTAGAAAATTTTAAATTACATATGTGGCTTCTATATATTACTACTAGACAGGTCTAATGCACGTCTAATCCCAGGGGGAGCAAAGGACCTTTATAAAACTTTAGGTCATCCACAGAGACAAACTGATTTCAAATGAACTGAAAAAACAAACTTGATATTCTCTCCTGTCAATACTGTTTTGCTTGCTCCCTCCTCTCCAAGCCAACAGATGCTATGAAGAAGATTGGTGATTTGTTTAATTCAGGTCCATAAAGCAAGTAAAATATCAAAGATTTAGACTGGTCTTTGGATGTACTAAGGGAGTTGCCTTTAAGAGATCATTCCTTACTCCTAGTAGGTATTAATTGGAATATAGAGATGGCATGAAATTTTTAAAATTGAAAAATTGCATGGAATGCTACATTCACCATGTAATGGGGAGGCCTTAAAATTGTCATTTAGAATAATATTTTTTTTAGAGGTAGGGGTGTGTGCATATGTGTGTACATATACATGTGTGTCTTCCACGGATACCAGCTGACCATTCAAAAGAATAAAGAAGGGATTCTGGAGCTCACACAGGAGAATAAGATGTGAGTTAGACTCTTCCATAGAATCCAGAGCTGAAGGCCATCTTGCCTGAAAAAATCCTGTCAGAGCCTCCTACTCTAACTTAGATTTTGGAGAAAAGACTGGACAGAGTTGTGGTGGTTTTGGGGACTAGAAAGATGGTCCTTGTTGATCATAGGAGGATTTCCTGCAAGGTAGGTGTAAGTTTGCACATTGGAAAACAGATGAAAGAAGTACTAGCAGGAGCTACCTTGCTCCTCTTAGCTCTTGTGTACTCAGCCATATCCTGACAAAGGAAATGAGTGCTAGGTAGTAGCAGTAACTGAAATGAGCAAGGGACCATCCTGAAAAAAAAAAAAATAAAGACAAATCTCAAAGACTAGGGTCAAGACCACCACTCAGGAGAAGGGAAATGCTAGGGTAAATGTATTATCTCCCTTTCCCAAATATATGAAGGGGAGGTAACTCTAAAGTGAAAGGTAAGTACTTGCATGTTGGATATGCTTCATAATAAGTTTTACTTAAGCAAAAATAAAAATAAATCAAGGAAAATTAGACCGAAAAAATGGCAATTTATTTCAGAGCAGTTATTTTTTACTCTATGGTAAGCAGAGTAGATGCAACCCAGTTCTACAACTTAGGTCAATCTCACAGGGAAAGCCTCATTTTTTATTTTCCTGATTCTGCACTTCAGCCTTAGAACAAACTAAGACAACCTCACTGCTGTGGGCAGATGCAGGCAGTTGTTTTGCAAGCAGAGGTCAACCATTTTTAAGAAGATACACACACAGTAAAGTCTCTAGAGCTCACAATAAAGTATACAAACTTACATAGGCAGATTTTTGTTTTACAGGTACATTATCAACTATTTTTAGCTGAAATATTAATATTTCTACAGAGGCAAGCATGGAAAAACACAGCAGAACTAGTAAAGACATACACACACCTACATTTATTTGCCCAGGAAGACAAAAAATTATTTCTGATGATTCAGACTTAAGGAGAAATTAAATGTTTCTGTGCATGTTTTATTGCAACTTTGCGTTCTCTTTGGGGACTGGATTCCATCACTGGTGTCACTGACTGTGGATATCTGATGTCAGAAGAATCCAGTAAAGCCTCCACATGGCGTGCCAGTTCTGTCTCCTTACACTTTAGCCAGGAAATGATGCTATTCAAGCTCCTGTCCAATTCAGTAACATGTTACTAATTTAGACTTTGGAAAGGTATTTTTCTCATAGGGAGGCAATGCCTGATTTGTTACCTTCAATTGCTCTTTCCAGCTAAGGCTATATTTGTATAAATTGCAAAATCAAATTTAAAAGATTCGAGTCATTAAAGGTAGAAATTTATTGTCCAACAATCTTAAAATAAAATTAAGTTTTCTATATTATGTTAATACTAGCTTCTGGTTATTTAATAATTTGCAAAGATAGGTGAATGTCTCCACTTAATATAACATGAAATAATGTGTAATAGCATAAAATTTTACTTAAACATCATGACATCTTTTGAGGACCAGTTCACTTAAACCTGAACCAAACCTGGATACAAGAGACTTAGAAGAAAGGCAAGGCAGTCATTATTCACCTCCACATATATGTCCTTTGCAATTAGGTGGATGTCCAATGTCTCTGAAAAGGTGTTAAGTCTCAGCACCAGATGCTAGTTGGAATCATAAGCCATATTTGTAACCGGTAAATCTTAAAAATTGTTTTGTGTCTTAGAAAGCACAGAGGTCAAAGTATCTTAATCCAGGTGTGAGTCTGCCCATAAATTCTTAAAGGTATGAGTTTCTATTTGAATTTTGAGAAGGGAAGAAGGGAAAAAGACATGGAAAAAAAAGTTACAATTATCTTAATGTGTTAGGAGGCAACAAAGGGAAATCCCTTTGTTCTACTGAGTCACTGGTAGCTTTGCCTAATAAGAAAGAATTAGCACTCCACTAAAGTTGCCGGTGTCAGTAATGGTTTCAAGGGCACTGAAGGATTTAAGAGAAGCGCAAATTAATTTCAAAGAATGTAGGAAGTGTATTTCTACTTCTTTTACTACTCCTGACTTTCCCCTAACACTTTTCTGGCGGCTGGTACGGAGGTATGAGTGAAGATAAGGGAGGAAAAAGTAGTATCTCCTCTTAGATCCTTATCGCTATTCATCTCTCACTCCAAGACTAAAAGCTTTTGAAATCCAAAGAAAACATTATCATACTGGGCTTTAAATGTATTTACAACTTTCTTTCATTAAGGAACTCAGAGAATTTAAACTCTGACTTTCATGGTTTATCATTCAATGGCGATAGCAATGAAATATATCTTCCTCACACAGACTGTTTTTCCAAAGTACAATGCCAAACAGAGGAGGAGTTATAATAATTTATTATGGTGTTGAGAATAAATAAAAACTAGTCATATTTTTAGATTATTCTTTATTTCAGGATTCTGATGATCTGTCAAGAATTATTTTAATTATTTTAATAATCATCATATGAAAGATGTTATAAATCTATAGTATACTAATATAATTAAAATATCATGCATTTTGATAGGAAAATGTAGACATAGATAAAACTATTAAAAGATCTATACAAAAATATGTGCATCTCTGACATCCATTAAAATACAGCTTAATGTTGAAGTTAATTAACACTGGAGTCAATCTGCTCAATTCAAATCTGATTTCCATACTTACTAGCTGTGTGAACTTCATTTCCTCATCCATAAAATAAGATTAACAGTAGTGTCTACCAGATAGGATTATATGGGGATTAAAATATGTTAAAATGTAAAACATTTAGAGCATCATTTGTGTCAAGTAAGCATCATGTGAATGCCAGCTATTATTATTATTTGTCTCTCTTTCTCACTAAATAACTAAATTTGATGAGGGCAAGAATTATGTCTATTTTGTTCCACATTAAATTTTCAATGCCTAACATGATGACTGGAATATACTAGCCACTTGAGAAATGCATACTACTTGAAAAAATATTCAACCATGATTATGAGTTATCAATTCTTGCATATTTTAGAAGGTGGTGATGGATCATATTTTACTTATTTTTTATGATACAACTTTCAAAATACTATTTAACTACTAAAATGATTATACATGAAAATTTGAAAAAATATTTTATTTCTAAATATTTTAAATTTCTATTAGAAATACAAGGGAAAGTTGCAAGATTTTACTACTTGTGGAAATAAGATATGCCAAAGGTACTTATAAACTGCAACGATTGGCCAGGTGCAGTATCTCACACCTGTAATTCCAGCAATTTGGAAAGCTGAGGTGGGCAGATTGCTTGAATCCAGGAATTCAAGACCAACCTGGGCAACATGGTGAAACTCCATCTCTACAATAAATAAATAAATAAATAAAAATGAGCTGGGTGTGGTAGTGCACAACTGTAGTCCGGCTACTTGGGAGGCTGAGACAGGAGGATCCCTTGAGCCCAGGAGGTTGAGGCTGCAGTGAGCCATGATGGTGACACTGCATTTCCACCTGGGCAACAGAGTAAGACCCTGTCTCAAAATAAATAGAAAAATAAAAGAGAAAACAGAAAAGCAACTGCAACAATTGAAAGTTTTTTATATTTCAGAAATTTTTTTCATGTACTGTTTTTTCTAGAGCACTGAAAAGCTAAACTGTAATTATATTAAGGACATTAAGCATGTTTTTAACATTGCTGTATTTCAAAATTTATAGATGCTCATACAAAAACTAGATAAACTATAAGTAAGTATATTATGCCTATAATAAAATGTTAATAAAATATAACTATTTCAACAGAAAAAAACTGAGAGCAAGATTTAAAACCAAGCTTAAAGGAAGGAACTTAAAATTTCTATTCCCTTTGTTCTGCAGATTTAATATTATTACATTTCTCTAGCATTCCTTATTAATGATTAGGGTATTTCAGTGATAATCTACATTCTATTTTGTCTTATAACACTTGTCTCTATATTTATGGTATTCTATATGAAGAAATTACAAAATTTAGCCATTTACTAAATATATTTATGCTGGACATTTGAAAGGACAAGGATAGATTTTAATGATCCTCTTGGTAGTCCAAGTTAGAGTTTTCAAGTATAATGGAGAATTTTCTTGTTCTCATGACGTGTGCTGAATGTCCCATAGGAACATACAATTACTCAAAGGGTGTAATCTCTAAAACTTCACCAAACTCCAAGTGAAGATTCACTTCATTAGTTTCTCTTCCTCCTCATGAGGCCATTTAATTCTGTCAAAATGTTACATAAGGTCTATGTCTACCACAGTGCCAATGGTAATCATCAGGTCAATACATTTTCCCCAGACTCTCGGAGCTCAACTTCCATATGTAACTGGGAAGAACAGCCACAGGTATTCAAAATGAGAAGGCTGGTAGTAGCAGCAACCAATGGAACAAAAATCAGTGAAAATAGATTGTATCAGTGATTCCTATGAATGAGCTGATTTTGTAGTGACGTATTTCTAAATTGTTTTGTTATATTACATGTGTTTTGCTTATGATAGTTTTTATCTACTTATGATTATACCAAATCTTGCTGTTGAGTAGACAGATAGTTTGTAATTTTGTCTAAGACTTACATGGCCAGTTTAAAGCATGCAATTTTTCTCTATTAATATGGCAAACTGTTAATAAATTCAGAATGTTATCAATTGAAGATTTTCAAATGACAGATTCAAGAAGTTAAAAGAATAATCTCTGTCATCAAGGCAATCATCCTGATTCTTTTAAGATGACAATTCTGTTTACTAAATTATTATAAGCGTTGTGTATTTCAAAGAATGCCTCTCATTATGTTTTCTCTAGATACCTCACAAGCACCAGATAAAATAAAATGCCTTCTTACATTATTTCCCATTTTAATATTAAAAAAACAAATTATTTATTCACTTAAACATAGAATCTTTATAAGAATCTGCCAATTGTTATTAGAGCACAACAGATTAATTGTAACAGATGAACAAGCAAATCTTGTTATCTATTTAGTGGCTAATTAAATAATGCCAAACACAGCTGTTTGCTGAATTATTAATATTTTAGATAAATATTCCAGATTATCTGTAGATATCTGTATATTCTTTGATTTTCTAAAACTTTTTATGTTTCATTGGTAAACAAATATTTCTGGGGAAAGCGTACTACTCACCATTAATGAAGACTATAGAAAGGAATACTCTCTCCCCCTTGAAGCACCTAGTATGTGTATGACTTAATGGGCAACCACTCCAGATACAGTGATAAGAAGATATTAAGAACAGTTTCTTTCAGAGATGTTGAAGCCCATAAAGGTAAATTATTTTGGATCTTTATTTTATCGTGTTTGATTACTTGGTAAGATAAGCTGAACTTTTTCCAGAAAAAATAATAGATTCAACACTGTATACTAATGATCCTTAAAAATTTTCAAAATAAATATACTAAGATGATATCTACCTAATCTCATTTTTGCCATTAAATTTGTTATCTCAGGTTAATTCATTTTTTCTCTTCGAATTTTATTTTCTCCATCTATAAATGAGATATCATTTCCCATGTGTACATAAACCAGACAGTAGTACAAATGATTGCAAATAATACCTTTTATAGATTATCAATGGTGAAGTTTGCAGATTTGGAGATTTGAATAAGATTTTGGCTGTATTAGCGTGTTTCATATTTGATGATGTGCTAGATAAGACCGATGTGTCTGTACATGAGAATTATCTGGGGAGATTTTAAAACATATTCCTGAGCTACTACTCAAATGTTATTAATTTGTCTCTCATGGCAAGGAAATTTTTAGAGATCTACAATTTAAATAAACTCTCAGGTAATTTCAGAACCACAGTCCAAAGTGAAACTACTGTCTTGATCAATGTTTCTCAAATTTTAATGTGCATAAGAGTCATTAGGGATCTTAAAAGGCAGATTTTAATTCATTATGTCTAGATGGAGCCTAGATTCTGCATTTCTAAATAGGTCCCATATGATGCTAACATTGCTGGTCCACGGGCCATGCTTTGAATTTCAAAGCTCTAGTCCAGATGAAACTCTTGATAAAATTATCAATGTATGGCATCACAATTTAATCATAGAATCGTAAAATATCATAGCTAGAAAAGACCTGGACATCAGTAAATCTGGCAGTTTTGTTTTACAGGTGTGAGAACTGAGAGCCACTGAAGTGACTTGGCCATAGCTGGTTAACAGCAGAAAGGGAAACAATACCAATACCTCCTTGTTGCATTCATTCAAGCTTATCTGTCATGTTTAAAATTTTGATATGTTTAGATGATGAGCATCAACTATGAATAGTTATTCCAATGGCTTAGGTCAATGCGACAGTGATATATATATTAACTTAGTTTGCATCCTATCATTCATGTTTTGGGATTTTGTTAACAGTAGATTTATATACATTAGTCATTGTGTGTAAACAAATTATGCAGTTATTCACTTATCCTTGACTGTCTAACTCACTGGCCTCAGGATGCATAAAATTCCCTATTTATAGCATTACTCTTTTGGGTTGCAATGGCTCTCACTCTGATTGTGAGTTAGAATACCATTGTGGAGATTTTAAAAATTCAACTATTTAAGGCTTGACCCCTACAGATTGTTATTTAGCAAATCGGAGATGGGAGGTAATCTAGAATTCTGAATTAGAAACAAAAATTAGATGATGTAGACATTTGTGGCTTTCCTGCTAGAATCCAGTATTCCTGATAATATTCCTCTTAATTTTGGGAACCACTTTTTTCCCCATGCTAACCCACCCTTCATTTCCAAGGGTGGGGGCCCATTTCATAGGCCTTGATAAAGTGCATATTTCATCTCTCTGTCCAACTGATTGTCTCCAACAAGGATATGCTACTAAATCCAGATTAATGGGAGTGAACCAGATGCTTTCGCAGAGGCATTGAGGAAGAGAACAGGCTCTTCTACTGAGCTGCTAAAGTAAGATAATTTTGGCCTCAACTTTCTGGTCCCCATAATAGCTGCTAGGAGAGAAAAGCCTGCCTGCGACTGAATCAAATGAAACAGAGGAAGGAAAGCAGGTTCCAGAAGTGAAGAAAGAGGATTTACTAATAACATGATTAAAAAAAAAAAACTATATCAAGTCATTTCAGAAGCCAACTCTATATATGCCTTTCAATCACTTGAACAGAAAAAGTGTTTTTTTGTTTGTTTGTTTGAGACAAGAGTCTCGCTCTGTCACCCAGGCTGGAGTGCAGTGGCGCCATCTGGGCTCACCACAGGCTCCGCCTCCTGGCTTCACGCCATTCTCCTGCCTCAGCCTCCGAGTAGCTGGGACTACAAGCGCCCGCCACGACGCCCGGCTAATTTTTTGTATTTTTGGTAAAGACGGGGTTTCACCTTGTTAGCCAGGATGGCCTCCATTTCCTGACCTCGTGATCCGCCCGCCTTGGCCTCCCAAAGTGCTGGGATTACAGGCGTGAGCCACCGCCAGTGTGAATTGGATTTTGGTCTCTCACAAGCAAAAGAGTTCTAATTAAGACATCACTTTAATCTGACACACAGAGTTGAGAAGCATTGGTAAGGCTTCTGTTATGCTTTTTGTTGTTGTTGTTTATTTTATTTTTCAACAGACCCTTTCTAAATGAAAATCTATAATTTAAAATAGGTAAAGCTTTAAGCCATCTGCATTCAACTAGCACATTAGTTTCTCTTGAATTTGAAACAGGAAACATACAGAACTGCAGAGGTATTATTTTAGAATAACTGTATTCTGAAATACATTAGACCTAACAGCTTCCTCCTCACATCCTTTTCTCTATTACTCATCTTAGGTACAGGTAGAAATATAACACCAATGAAATTATTCTTGCTCCAAGAGGAACTACATAAAATGGCTGGGCCTGAGTTGAGTTGCCTCAGAGACTCTTTTAATTCCTTCTGATGTTGGCACCAAAACCTGATCTCTTGCTTTCCTTGGCCTGTTAATTCAGGCTCTGGTTTGACCCACCATTATTTGTTTCATCCTGGGTCAGTTTGCGTGCGTTAACAAAGATGAGCTCTTTTAGTAGCACGAAGTACTACAGTTGCCTGAGTCAGTGGGCTCAGAGTTTACTCCTTAGCAACTACCTGGAGAAGTGACTCGATCCTAAATCTCCTTTGACCTCGCCCTCCTCAGCCTTTTTCATTTTGAGCCAACCTCCACACCTACTGTCTATTCTCTCTGGGCTTTGTCCCCCTCTCACCCCCATCACAGGTCTGCTCCATGCTTGGGAAAGATAGGCAGAAGATAAAGCTCTAAGCTCCTCATGCAGCCTGAGAGCGATATGCAATGGTGCAGTTATGGAGATGAGCTTTGATCTAGATTTATTTAGAGGAGACGTCCAAAGATAAATGTATACTTAACAATGTTACTAGGGCTACCTAGTAACCAATATTCTGAGGCTATGAATTTTAACAAGTTTAGTCATCTTTCCATTCTCCTTCCTTTTTTCATGCACCGTATTTTTCAGACACTTAATGTTCAGCCTGGTGTAAACCACTGAATCTGCTGGCAAAGATGGATGCAATGAAAGCTCTGACACACATACGTCTATCCATCTTACTCCCGATGACACGATACAACCTTCTGAATGGCCTAATCCTAAAGTCTTGAATATTTATGATGCTTAAATTTTCTGGCTCTTTCTCATTCGCTCAGACTGCAAGAGCTATTGTGGATTGTAATAAAGTAAGAAAAATACACAGTGAAAGAACTGAGTTAAAATTTACCAGGCAGCTCTTTTCAACTTGCAGAGCTTTAGGGAAATTTAAACATGCGACTATAGGGGGAATTGTAATTTGTTTTGCTGTAAGTGAGGAATCTCTTCCTCTGCCATTGACATGCATCAAGTACAATCTCATAGAACATCATCCTCTATATTGGGTCTAGCTTATCCTTAAGGACAATTTCTTATTTCAAAGAGCAAGTAGTTAGCAAGAAAGGAAATTAAACATAATGTAGATTGGCTTCTGGTGTTTTCCTCTAAGGCAAGAGGTAAACCTATAGCCCATAAGGCCACCATGCTCCTAAAATTAAAGATCAGTTTCTCCTGTCCAAAAAACTAAATGTGCATAACTCTGAATGACTACAATTATTCTTTCCTAACTTTAAAGCTAGATGTCAGGAAAAGACATTACAAAACCTAATTCCTTGTTAGGAGCCTATTATTATCTTCTAAAATTACATATTCCAAAGGATATAAATGCTGTAATGATTATTCTTATATACAGATATATTATAGATGGAGGTTTAAGTGAGAATAAACTGTAAAAAGGAGGTAGAGATAGGTGCATCTGTTAAGTTGCACTTAAAAGTGTTAGTACCAGTATTTTATTAGTAAAATAAACCACTAATAAACCAGTATTTTATTTTTGAACATAGAGAAAAACACTAAGATACCTATGCTGAAAAAACACATATTATTTAACTTTGCTTTAAGACTTTTGGGTTTTCGCTCTCTCTCTTTCTCTCCCTCCCTTTTTCTTTCTCTCTGAGTGTGTGCATGTTTGCGTGTGTGTGTGTGTATGTGTGTGTCTGTCTGTCACTGCGTCTGGCCCTGGTTTTAACTTTAACTTTGGGTCTTTATGAATAATTAAGGGAATTAAAATTAATTTATATTTCTAAAAAATAGATATCATTACTATTATTCATATTTTCATATGCTTTCAGTTCAATTTATTAATGATAACATCATATAAAGATTTACCCTCTTCTTTATCAAATATACAATGCCCCAACTATTCTATCTTATTTACTGCCTTATTTGATCATGTATTCATTAAATTTTTAACTGTGGTATTTGCAGGACATTTTACTAAGTAAGGTGATCTTTTACACCTTTGCAATTACGTAAGCTATAAAATAACATGTTGCATTGATCCTGATGCTAGCAATACCACATCAAAACTCCATTACCGTCATTTATTATTTTATTTAATAAATGTTCATCATTAGTCTTTGGGAATGTGGTAAGCAAATAGTACATGTTCTCTTCCACCAGCTCATTGCTTGGCTCATAGAAAACACTTGAAAAAGATTAATTGAAAAATACATTTGTTGATTGAGTTTAATCCCAGAAGGCATAAAACATGTCCGAATTCTGTATTAGTGATTAGCTAAGGATATACGTTGTACCATCGTGAATCTTAGACCTCTGTGCTTTGCTCTCACTCAGAAACCTAGGAGTTACCCAGAAAGCAAAATGTTTATTTTCTATTACAATCATGCTCAATTTTTTCCCTTTTATATTTCTTAGAAATTTTGCTAAACTCTGCATCCCTTCCTACAAGTTCTAAAATTTTTCATCATAAGTTGAAGGATTACAAGTGATATAATTTATAGATTATTGTAAATGTTGACATTTAAAAATAAAGTTGCCATATCCCTTTTAAAAACTGAGTTGATGGACTCCAAACACTATAATATTTTTAGATGTCATTATCAACTTAAAATATTTATCAAAAAATTATTTCTTAACATTTGGAAGGTTTTCATCTTTCTCTTTTCTCTTTGAATTCATATTTTCATTCCACCTCTCTCACAAAAATTTTACCCAAGAGCTACATTATGATTCTCTAAGGAAAAAAGTGTACATATTGAAAATTTTAAATTTCCTCCATATTCTGTGATTTCACATCCTGTAATATATTAACCTTTAGACTATAAGAATCTAAGAATCTAAAGGTTAATATATTGCAAATCTTCATAAGTTATTATTAAACCTGAAAAATGAATTTTTTTTAGAATGCCATCTAGTGAATGGAGTTTTAAAATCACCTATCTGTGGATTAATATATTTTACAGTTAGAATGAGACAGCGTTCATCAATAAATCTAACCCTATATTTTACTTTTAAAGATACAAGTATTGAGAAGCCTTATGCACATCTGTACACACACACACACACACACACACACACACACACACACACACACAATCTTATTAGGGCAATGTTACTTAATTTTTTTGTCTCCTTCCAAGTAACGTTGAATACCACAAAGAACCAACAACAAATTTATTTATATTTGAAGTGGAAATAGTACGGTTGTAAACCGGGCATGCTCTCAAGCAGATCAATTTTAGGAAAACATTCAAATGACATTCAATTCCTTTAAATCTCTCTGCACTTTTATACCCCTTAGAAAGTGAGGTGCTAACAGATCCATGATGTATACCCTGGTGTGAAAAATATTGCTTAAAAGCACACTTCCAGATGTGCAAAGTATATCACTATACACAACAAATAATTTTTTCAGAAAATGTGATTTATGATAGTATTTGGTTTTCATGGTTATAATTTTTAGACAACTATGTAATAAAATATAGTATTTTCTAAAGATTCAGTGCCTTGGGGTCTCATCATGAAGTGTTTAGTAATAGAACTCAGTATTTTAAAATTTTGACAAGTTGAAAAATATGCATGAAGAATACAAAGACACTAGGTACTACATGTAATACCCTGAAGCTATATTTATATATAACAACAGATTCCACAGGCTAGCAGAATCAAATATTTCATCCATATTAATAATCTGTTTAATAATCAATACTGCAACCCTGAGATTAGTCGACTACACCATTATTCCATATCAAATTAAAAACTGCAAACTTCAACCATAAATAACAAACTGGCCGAATTTTTATTTTGTTAAGAATAGCAATAACTCAACAAATAAAACTAAGTGTATTCAAATAAAATGTTTTAGGTAGATATAGGGCAGTTGAATAAAAAAATGCTACAGCCTGATAATTTAGGCAATATAAAATGACTAAATATTATTGAATATATATGAATTTAGAAGGGTATTAATGAAGAGTCATTTAGATGTGTAAAAATCAAATGTTTTAAAAGACTATCATTCTACATTGCCCCCAAATTCCTTCTTAAACCAACATTTGTAAATGTAAACATGAGTAAAATAACTTATAAGACAAGAATAATTTATAGAATTTCTCCCCTAATAATAATGTTAAAAGTATACTTAAAATGTAGAATATGTATTATAAATGTTTTATAAAATATTACCTACTGCTTTAAAGCTCTCATTGCTTCTATACTTCCATGAAAGAAAAGCTTACACATAAAAAATAATAATTACAATGAAATAGATCTTCTTGAATTCACTTTCAACTAAGGTTTATTATTACATAGCCTCTGTACCCAAGATAGAGCATCTGAGATTTTTACTTAAATGACAATTTTTTTCATGTAACTTTGTGAATAATACTATTAAGAAAATATATTCAGGTGATTTAAAGTCAATTCTCCTAATTTTGAGTATGTAATCTTTAAGGACATTAGTGCACATGTGTTGAAGGACATATATCCCTTAGACTATTTTTGACTAATAAACATTTCTAACATTTTTAAAAGTACCCTAAACAACTATTTAATAGTTTTTCTGGCAAAAATTTGATTTGCTGAATCAAGGAAATAATTTAAGAAACAATAGTAAAACAGCTTTGTATGAATTTGCAGTTTATACTAATTACTATATGAAGCTTAATTTTAAAATAATTTCAAAGAAAAATTTAAATCAAAAGAAAATATTTTTTATTAAATAGTAAATATCAATTTATGAAAAATATGGCTTTATAATAGTCTTATGGAATTCAGTTTATAAGTATAAATGAGCAAACATTATTTATCTGTTTTCCCTTCTTCCATTTCCAATGAAAATAAACGTGCATAAGCTGTTATTTCCAGATAATGACTAATAACTCACTTAAAGTTTGACTATGTTCACTCTCTATGGGAAATCAGCTATAAATCTCTTGAAGTTTATAGACAGATCTAGAATCTCTAAACCTGAATTTGATGGCTGAAGTCTGTCTTGAGTACTTGAGTTCTCATTCTGGATTTGCAGGTGTATAAACCCTTCCTTTCTCCTCACAGAGCTTTATAAACACTTTCATTTCTGGATGCCTTTGCCATAGTTGAGTTTGACTGGCTTAGCTCTTTTTTGCTGCGTAAGTTACAAATCCAAAGTTTCTAATTTAACATACACTAAGTGGATTTTACCCCAGATAGTGTGGGGTAGTCATCATTTTCTCAGGGAAGGCTGAAACTGTAAGTTTAGATCCCATTGTTTGAATCCACAGTAGGTATTAGGAGAGAGCAACAGAAGCCAGGGTTATCTTCCTGGGTAAACCCTCAACAGCCTGCCTATGTGTAGCAGTAACTAAAACACTGCAATTGTTTTAAGTCTGGCTTGAATATTTGGCTGTTTTCTCACAACAAATGTACCTCAAGATGGTACTACCTGCTCCCCAGTGCCCCTTCCAGATGCAGTTCCTACCCCTTCCTGTCAAAATCCCTGTCTTCTGAAATTCCTGTCCCATTGCTGTCCTCCTTTGTCCTAGGTTTATCGTTCTTATCATTCAGATTGTGACCACTTCACTCAGTCACCTTATCTATTCCTGCAAGTAATTCCTCTACAGCACATCCAGGCACATCCAGGTAACTCCACTCCATGACAGTGACACATCACACATACCAACTGGATATGCCTTTGCCTCCTACACTGTTATGTCCCTCACCGTCTTGTTGTCCTGGCCCATAGTCATCACCTAACATGCAAAATAATGATGGCAAAAAAATTAAAAGGAAAAGAATAAGAATAAAAATTTAAAATAAATAAATCTGACCATGGTGAGAATAAATCATGGGTGTCATTTTCTGGGCCATTTCTAAGGCTACAGAATTCTCCCCTCATTCCTCAAATTCCAGCTCATATTGGTCTGTGTATAAATGAATCCATACAAATCTACTGAATAAGGCATTTAAAAAGTAATCAACAGAAAAACAGTGAGATCACCTTCATTGGAAAAGAAATTGAGTATTTTTTTTCTGACTATAAATCTTGACCTAATTGTTAAACAAAACATTTATATTAAAATAAGTAAAATATATTTGAACCATGCTGAAAACCAATATTACCATAAGATAAAAATAATTATTATCAAAGGTGAAAACAACTAACCTTTTTTTCTCAAGGGAGGCTCATCTATTTCTCCTAGACCAAGATTAAAAGAAAAACAATATTAGAAAATATTTTAGCATAGAATAATATGACATCATTATTTTCCCCTCTTCTTTGTTTATTTAAAAAAATCTATTAGTTTTAACAATCATAGTCTTTACATTACTTTGCTTCCCAAATTCCAGTTTTTAAGTATAAAGTTTGTTTATATACATTTATATAAGATTGTTTCGTTTTTATGAATTCAATAAAATTGTGGCAGTGATCCAAATTATACATTATAGGTTATATATCATGTTAATTTCAATTCTCTATTGTTCATGTTGAACTCTTACTGGGGCCAAAACAAATATAAATTCAGGAAAAGTTATAAAAATACTCTAATAATAAAAGCTTTCCTGGTAGTCAAGGCTGAATACATGATTTCTGATTACTAAGACTGACCCTAAAAAGTGTTATCTAATAGATGGAATCACAGTGCTTTGTTCTTTTCATACTCATTCAATGGCAGTTTTTATGTGGTTTGAGTTGGCTATTTCCTTTTATTCATTAATATATATGAGAGAGCACATAGGTTAGCTGCATAATTGTTAGGACATTTAGAATGTGTCCTTCTATTCTACACCACCATTTGGTCCAATAAATTTACTCTTTAGATTGTACTTTTAATAAGATTGCTTTCTGCTATTTGACTATAAATATGACATATGTGTATAAAACACTTATATGTATTTTTAGTTTTACTGTTTTTATTTTAATCTTCCTAGAGATAAACTTGAAAAATAACTGTTTTTTCCAAAGAAGCATATAAATGTGAGTTTGTATTGTGGTTTTATAGCAGTGCATAATGTGACTCTCTTTGCTGTAATGATACATTAATATTAACATTTAATTTTGACATCTTTGCCATAATGGTAGATAAGCTATAAGATGAAAATCAAATGAAGAACAATTTACTGTGTTTGGCAGCCTGTTGATATGCTTTTAGCAGTCAGAAGTGTATTCATTTTGGTTTAGCTTGACCCAAGTGCTCATTTGAATTTAAACTGAGGCAAGCCACTATAATACATATTTAATGTTGCTCCTAGCAGTTAGATATATCTCTATGTTCTTTGTACCTTTATGAGTATCTTCGTCACCATCATCATCTTCTTCATCTTCAGATGAGATGATGTCAGATAACAAAGAAAAGAAGCCATAGATCCAGTCCGTGGTTTCCTCCACAGCATCACGTACCAGTTTTAAAGGATCTGAGCCAATCTTGGCAATAGAGCTTGCTAAAAGTAATTTAAAAAAAAAAAGAAAAAATTAGTGATCATTTCCAAATAACTTAAGAAAAGCTGTTTTTACTGATTTGTTCTTTTGACAAAAAGAATATGTCAATTTCAACATTCTAAATATCTCCTGGCTACAATTTTTTGCTCAGAAATAGAAACTTTATCTTGCTATAATATGCATGCATGCCAAGAAAGAAAATGCCCTTGGGAAGTTTATAATCCAAATAAGAGTTAGCACTGGAAAAAAATTAGGAATGAATTAAAATAATGTGTATTTATGTTACCCAGAGTGCAAATAAACCCTATGTTATGGATGTTCAGGAATGGAAGAAATAATTTCAGCACATATTGTATGGGACAGCATTATAGAAAAGATGACTCTGTAAGTTTTCAGACAAATAACAAGTTCTGCAAGTTGACTAAGGTAGTTGTGGCTAAATTAAGACTGATAGGCCCATTTATTCTAATTTGTGATACCACAGGAAGAATCTGGAATAGTCAAGTTAGTGATCATATCAAGCTCTAGTTGGAATAGATTGGATTTATCTGTTAGTCATCCCTGTACATGAAATAAAAAAGTATTTGAACTGCTAGTAACTTCAATGGATAGAATCTATAAGTCTTCCCTTTTCTATGTCCTAGGAGATATAAAATGTTTGCTAAATGAAAGATTGAATCATAAAAAATGCAAGCAAATAGATTAGGGATTTCCTAAATTTTCTTCCAATCATATGAAAACTGCTCTGAAGAGGCAAGCATAGCCTTTAGGATGTGATTACAGAGGTGATCTATCTAGAAATATGGTATAAATTGCATCTGATTTTTTATCAAGCTGTAATTAAATTTTAGAGCTGTGTTTTCCTTAATTTTAAAAACTATTTTAGCTTTTCAGAGATTCTTCTCTCTTTAATGTATTTAAGAGATGAGAATTATATCAATGTATTATACTACCTAAAGGTTAAGTACATCTAATTAGGCTTTTACTGTGACTGACATAGTAAGTCATTGGAAGATTTGAGCAGAAAGATGAAGTGATTTGACTTCCTTTACTGTGTTGAAGATTGAAAGGGTGCCAGGCTGGGAACAGGGAGATGACTATGAAGCCAACTGAAATAATCCAAGAGAAAGATGATCATGATTTCTATCAGGGTGGTAACAGTGTGTGTGGTGAGATGCAATCAGATTCTGAATGTATTTCAATGACAGAATTAATAGTAGATGCTTCCAGTGTGGCTGTGATGTGAAAGATAGAAATCCAGGATAACTTCTAAGTTTTTGGTGTGAGAAACTAGAATGAAGGAAGGAAATGCTCTGAGCTGGGGGAGGACTGGGGAGAAACAAGATTCTTGTTGGGTGCGGGTGGGGTTGGGAGTAGAAAAGTAGCTGAGTTTTAGACTTTCAAAATTTGGGTTGCCTATTAGATACTTACATCAAGATGTAGACATTTGTATAATGCAACGTGATTTACAAAAGAGAAGCTCTAACTGAAAACAGAAACTTCAGAATCCAACGGAAGACAGAAGGTATCAAAGCCATAACAATGAGTGAGATCACCAAGGAAGTTGACCCAGAGACACTTTAACAAATGTCAGGGAGATAAGTCAGAGAGATAGGGAGGAGCCAACAATGGATTCAGAGGGGAGATGACAGAGTGAGTGACAGGCAGAGCAGGAGTGAGCAAGAAAGAGAGAGGGAGAAGGAACCAAGAAAGTGTAATGCACCAGATACCAGGTTAATACATTGTTTTTGAGGAGGACAGAGTGATCAACTGGAAAATGCTATGGATAGGTCAAGAAAGTTGAAGACTGAGAATGGACCTTTGGATTGGATGATGAGGATGTCACTCATGACCTTCAAAGAGCAATTTCAGTGCAGTGCATTCAAGACAAAATAGAAAAATTTGGAGGCAGTGAGTATATTTTTATGCATGTGACAGAGATTGAGTAATACTAGAAGAGGAACTAGGATCATAGTGAGTTTTTCTGTTTTTACCATTGTTCAAATAGGAAGAATATCCCATGGTTTATACTGATGGGAAGATCTCATAGAGAGGGGAAAAATTATATGAAAGAGAGGATTTCTGGGGAAATTTTTAATTTTATATTCCATTCTGAGGGATTCGTGGAGCACACAGACCATTCAGTGACCCCAGGAATAAAATGCTGCTTTCTGGGAAGCCTGTCTCCATGATTCATTGATAATGTACTTTCACTCTTTGCACCCCATTTTACTACACTCCAGAGAGTTTCATGTGAGCAAGAAATGGTCGCTTGAATGGTGAGATTAAACCTTAGACAAAGGAAATGAAATGGAATTTTATAATTGCAATTGAGGATTTTAAAAGAATCATATGTAAGGAACTGGATTGTTCTGGCACCATTAAAGGCATTTTTAGCAGTGGTATATTTTATACCTAATGGAAAAATCTGCAAATGAGATTTTTATGATGAGAATAGATTGAGACTATTTCTCCATTTCCCTTCTTTCTAAGTGTTAACTGAAGAGCTTAGCAATAAAATCCAACAAAATTGGGATCAGTTTAATTATCCTTATGCTTAAATGCACTGTATGTATTTTGCAGATATATATATATTGACTGGTTCTAAAATTGTCAAAGCATGCTATTTTTATGAAGTTATCATTGCTAGCTTGAGATCAGCTTCTGATTTTCTGATTTTCAGCCATGTGGACCACTTCTTCCAAAACCTAAATACACACACACACACAGTTAAATAAGACAGTAGTCCTGAGGTTGATTCTTATTCTGTCTTTCAGACCTCACATCCAAATCCAGATCATATCAATGGAAAAAATATTATTCAACGCAAACTAAAACTTTTATTTATGTCTTTTTTTAAGGAGATACTTAGGTAATTGTATTTTCTTAGCTTTCATGTTTCCCTAAGTTTAATTATATACATGACTGTGAGAATCATCTTAAAAATAATAGTCAGACACCATTATAAAAACTTTACAGGTATTAATTCACATTTTCTTCTCAATAACCCAATGACATAGGTATATTATTTTATACCTTTTTTAAAAACATAGGCAAACTAAGGCACAGATAATTTAAATAAGATGCCTCAGGTTACATAGTAAGTGATGGAGCCACATTTTACACCCATTTTAGGCCACCAAAACAAGATTCTTAACTATTGTGCTATATGCTGTTAAACAAAAAACATAAATTCACAATTGATTCTAGGGTCTCATTTTGGGTGGGGAGATTTTTGAAGGGGTTTTCTTGCTCTTAAAAGGAAGAACAAAGACTTTACTGCATGGGAATAAAAAAGCTTGCAGCTGCTTCAGTCATCTTGTAACCATGAGAACAGTAGCTGGCTCTTTGAGAAAGGCAAGGATTAAAACTGGAAAAAAAAAATGAGTCCACGATGACATTGCTAAGGCCTTGAAGTATCCAATGTTGAAATCACTCTACCTTCAGCACTTCTGTTATATGAGATAAGAAATGTTTCTCAGTGTTCAAGTCATTCTTAATTGTATCCAAGGTTTTTTCCAGAAAAATATACCACTGAATGCTGGGAAAACTGCTTTAGGTTACTCGTGGTCAGTAATTGGATTCTTGGCACTGATGAAAGAGTGCCAAGAGAGACAAGAGAGGCCAAGAAAAGTTTAAATAAGATTTTTATTTGTCCTCTGGTTTTGAAGCTAAACTATGCACGTACTTAAGTTTCTAAATGGGACTATACAAGAAAAATAATCATTTTCTCTGCTTCCCTTCTAAAAAATCAAGTCCACAGTTTCACTGTTATCTTTGGCCATCAGTCTTAGAGTCTGTAGGTAATATTTGACCCTTCTTTATTTTTCATATCTTGAGAAACATCAGCACACAATGGTTACAAGCTTGGGTTTTGAGTTCAGACTGATAGCATTCAAGTTCAAGCTTCCTACCCAGTGCTGTGCCAACTATATTGAAACAAAAGGAGAAACAGTAATAATCATTCTGCCTTTGTTTAAAATGTTGATATTTTCTTCATTATATATTTTTGCATTAATTTTGAAAATTTAAACTCTGCCTGAAAATATTTTTTTTCAATTTTTGAGTGTTTTGGAGGACTCCAATTTTGCACCCATGGTACTTAACTCACTTTTCTCTAGTCCTGGTACTTCCCCAACCTATTAGCTCTATGATATTGAGAAGATTAACTTTTGCCATGTCTATAAAATTTATCAATGCCTTGCTTTCCCAAAGTCACTATTCCAAATCAAGACTTCAACCTTCTAGTGCCTGTTATTCCTCTATTCAACCTCTCTGTACTCCAATTTAGAACATATTCAGTTAGTAGGAAAAAGGATAAAGTACTCTGTGCTTCCATTTGCTGAACCATAAAATGACAATAAGACTGCATAAGGATCTTATGCGTAATACATGAGATAATATAGACAAATCAAATGGTACGATGCCTGCTAATTAGTAAACATCAACGTGAAGAAATAAGCAAGATTGTCTGTTGAATGACCAAAATGTTCTTTTCAGCTTGCTAGCCAGAACTAATAGCTTCCCCTCCCCTCAACAGGAGGCCTGTGTATGATCTCAGTTTCTCCCATACTCTTCAAGTGCTACACAACTGGTGTTTCCAGCATTCCCTGATGCACTTAGCACCTAAACTCTGACTGCATAGCGCTCAAACCCAAATGATTAACCCCAACCTTAATGCTACCCTCATGCTTTCCTTCCAAGGAAAGAACAACTAAGAGGTGGAGTCTCTAGATTTGCCCATCTGCATCTGTCTGATCCACTCCACAGGAAGGCAAGAAAACAGGGGTCCCAGGAATCTTCTGCCCTTCTGCCCATGACTCTGCCTGCACCAGATGACACTTATTGGTGTTCACTCAAGCACAGTGTATGTAAACTTTTTGGTGTAAAGCATGTGTATTAGTCCGTTTTCACACTGCTGATAAAGACACACCTCAGACTGGGTAATTTATAAAGAAAAAGAGGTATAATGGATTCACAGTTCCACTTTGCTGAAGAAGCCTCACAATCATGATGGAAGGTGAAAGGCATGTCTTACATGGTGGCCAGCAAAAGAAAATGAGAGCCAAGTGAAAAGGGAAACCCCTTATAAAACCATCAGATCTTAGGAGGCTTATTCACTACCACGAGAACAGTATGGGAGAAACTGTCCCCATTGATTCAATTATCTCCCACTGGGGCCCTCCCACAACATGTGGGAATCATGGGAGCTCTAATTCAAGATGATATTTGGGTGGGGACACTATCAAACCATATCAGCATATAGGGCAGATAATATGGTTTAATAAATGTTAGATAATTATCAGTTTAATTTTCATGACCATTTACCTCAAACATACAACGCTCCATAAATGCAGGCTGCTATAAATATTAGCATGAGATCACTTAGTCACCACGCCCTCATAGCGAACCTTGGTAAGGTCCATGAAATCCAAAGACTGTTTTCATTGGAACTCATGAAACAACTAATGTTTGCCCCTGACCTCCCAGAAAATATTCAGATCCAAATATTTGGAACTAAATTGAGGTAAAGGTTTTTTTTAATGTCATGAACGCTACCCAAACCAGGAACAATTAAACTTGGTATATGTTGCTGTATGTACCTTCTGTATGGTAGTACTCAATATGAGGTTGGCTAAGCAAAACAGAGATTTCTCTTTTACAACAATTACTGAGCACTGATTATGTACAATATTCTAAGTGTAATATATAATTGATATCTAGGTGGTTCTAATTTTGGTATGTGAGGAAAGTTATTTCAAAATACATAGAGATAATTTTCTAGACCTAAAGAAATAATTTTAAGTAACCAGTTTTTCTCCCTTTCTGCAAATATGTATATGAATATTTTTGGTTCTGTTGGTGAAAATTTCATCAAGTTAAGAAAAATTTTAGCAAATTATGTATTATTTAATATGCCCTGAGTTACATGTCAATTTTTGCTTAAATTACTGTGAAATGACTTAGTCTTTGTCTTGAAGGTAAACAAATGTCTTTAGAACTTTCCCAATGCCAAATGAAACTTCAGATGTGTTTCCTCATTCCCATCCCACCGCCTAAGTTGGGAAGAAAGAAAAAACAGATAGGAAAAACACAACAAAAATGTTTTTAAAATCTGAAGTGGTGGGTCAGTATATGCATAAAACAATGCTCTCTCCACTAAGTCAATAGGTTTCTTAGACTCAGAAATGTATCTGAGAGAATACAAAGACTTATGAAACAGTTTGGGCTCAAGGTCTGGCATTATTTGTTAATAGTCAACTATTTCTTAAGGGTATAGGGTAGAAATGCTAATTTAATTTATTTCTAAGCAGAATCCATTGGAAACAAGAAGCTTGCACAGTGAATTTAATGGTCTTCTGAGACTTTGGGTCCTGGAGTTTTCAGCATCAACAATACTAGGCACAGGTGTTTACGAATAAACAAAAATATGTGCTTATACATTCACATTGAAATTTGGTGTCTTCATTGACCTGATGTTTACTGAAGACATTATACTTTAAAGCTTTTTAAGTCCAAACAGTTTCTCATAAGTTGGGTCACTTGTCCTGGGTATGTTTGGTTGACTTCACTGATGTTAGAACTGCCGTTTTTAATTTTGTCATCACGGTGGAAGAGATTTCAACCTCTTAGAGCCAAATGCCTTTTTTTCTCCCATGAATTTATTGCTTTCTTATTTTCTGTTTTATTTCAAATTGAAAGTAAAGACAAAATTAGAGACATAAGTAAAACATCCAAGGAAGTCAAGAATTCAAAAAAATGTTTATTGCAACACCTTTATTCCTCTGTATTTAACCCCTAAGATGAGTTTATATCCTGCCAGTGGACGTTTCTAAATGTATAGTACTGGAATTACATATTTTCTTATTATTTTTTCTTGAAAAATGCAGGAAGGATGGCTATATTTGTATATATTGCTTCAGTTCCAGAAGCAACACTTGATATTTTGGCATCTTATAAGCCACTTTTGTTGTAACCAAAATAGTAATAATTTATAGTCCTAAAACCATGTTTCAAAAATAGATTTTCCGCACAGAAGCATTTTAAGAGAGGCTCATTTTTTGAGATCCTCTTTTTATATTCACTTATATTGACCCTTTAAAATTATTTATACTAAAATAATAATTGGGGAAGAACTGGCTAACTGATAGCAATTTGAGAGGAACAAAGGTAAAAATAATAATGAAATGCAGAGGTGGAGGCCAATGAAAATTGAATCCAGCTACTGGGCTATAATCTTTGCATTTGATAATTTTGTTTACAGTATAAAAGAGTATTTCAAGGATCCTCACATGGACAGAAATGTGGAATAAAAGCTATGCTGTAAAATTTTCTTGAAACTAAATATGTAGAATAAAATAAATTTTTTATTTAACACTTTAGCAAGATATACAAATATTGAATAATTAGATTTCAGACTGAGTAATCAGATTGTAAAATAAATTATGAGATGCTTCTATAGAGCACCTTTCAGATGCTTTTGTAAAGAGAAGAGTATAAGGAAACCGCATTTTCATATATTTAAATGCCTTACTTTACAAATGAGTGAACACTTTGCTATTGCCATACTTAGGAATAAATGTTCTATTTTAAAAATAGAACATTTAAATAGTTGTATACAATCACTTGAACAATAAATCAAAATTATATAAGTGATTTAACTTCAAAACTAAGTGTCTGAATAGATTTTCATTCAATGAGATTTTTAACATAGAGACCATATACATAGGTTGAAATTTTCTGGAGTCTCTTATCTTTAGCTCAATGAACACTCCTCAAAGCATGATGACATTAAAAGTTGGGTTAATAAAATTCCCATGGTGCTTCTAATATTAACCTCACTTGGAGGGTTGATTTTACAAAAATTCTAATTGCAATATAATTTTTTCCTGTTCTTTTTTCCTGTTCAGTCTCTCTTTCTCTATTTCCTCCTCTTTCTCTTCCTTCTCCTCCTCCTCCTCCTTCTTCTTCCTCTTCCTCCTATTCCTCTTCCTCTTCTTCTTCTTCCTCTTCCTCTTCTTCTTCTTTTCTCTCTCGCTCTCTCTAAATCTCACTCACTCTCTCTCCTTATGACTTCTGGATAATACCAATATTAGACTAAAATGACCAGTCTGTCCCTCTCCTCTAGTGACTTCTATGGTCTACATGTCTACGCCCCCACAAAATTCATATGTTGACATCCAAATCCAAAAGTGATAGTGTCAGGCCTCTGAGCCCAAGCTAAGTCATCATATCCCCTGTGACCTGCACGTACACATCCTCTTTCTCTTTCTTGGCGCCACACTTCAATCTCTCCCTTCTCTTAATTTCAGTTCCTTTCCTTTTCTGGTAGAGACAAAGGAGACGCATTTTATCCATGAACCCAAAACTCCGGAGCTGGTCATGGACTCGGGAAAACAGTCTTCCCTTGGTGTTTAATCACGTGGGGACAACTGCCTGATTATTCACCCACGTTTCAGAGGTGTGTGACCACGCGGGAACGCCTGCCTTGGTCCTTCACCCTTAGCAGCAAGCACCACTTTTCTGGGGGGCAAGCACCCCCAACCCCTTCCCTCCATGTTTCTACCCCTTCTCCACTTTCCTGGGGGGCAAGCACCCCCCCCACCCCTTCTCTCCATGTCTCTACCCTCTCTTTTCTCTGGACTTAGCTCCTTCACTATGGACAACCTTCCACCCTCCATTCCTCCCTCTTCTCCCTTAGCCTGTGTTCTCAAAGACTTAAAACCTCTTCAACTCACACCTGACCTAAAGCCTAAATGCCTTATTTTCTTCTGTACTGCCACTTGACCCCAATACAAACTGGACAGTGGTTCCAAATAACCAGAAAACAGCACTTTCAACTTTTCCATCCTACAAGACCTAAAAAATTCTTGTCGTAAAATGGGCAAATGGTCTGAGGTGCCTGACGTCCAGGCATTCTTTTATACATCGTTCCCTCCCTAGTCTCTGTTCCCAGTGCAACTTGTCCCAAATCTTCCTTCTTTCTCTCCCACCTGTCCCCTCAGTCCCAACCCCAAGCGTCACTGAGTTTTTCCTCTTTCCAATCTTCCTTTTCTACAGACCCAATGACCTCTCCCCTCCTCCCCAGGCTGCTCATTGCCAGGCCGAGCTAGGTCTCAATTCTTCGTCAGCCTCCACTCCCCCACCCTATAATCCTTTTATCACCTCCCCTCCTCATACCCAGTCCAGCTTACAGTTGCATTCTGTGACTAGCCCTCCCCTACCTGCCCAGCAATTTCCTCTTAAAAAGGTGGCTGGAGCTAAAAGCATAGTCAAGGTTAATGCTCCTTTTTCTTTATCCCAAATCAGTCAGCATTTACACTCTTTCTCATCAAATATGAAAAACCCAGCCCAGTTCATGGCTTGTTTGGCAGCAACCCTGAGATGCTTTACAGCCCTATACCCTAAAATGTCAAAAGGCCATCTTATTCTCAATATACATTTTATTACCCAATCTGCTCCCGACATTAAATAAGACTCCAAAAATTAAATTCCGGCCCTCAAACCCCACAACAGGACTTAATTAACCTCACCTTCAAGGTGTACAATGATAGAGTAGAGGCAGCCAAGTAGCAATATATTTCTGAGTTGCAATTCCTTGCCTCCACTGTGAGACAAACCCCAGCCACATCTCCAGCACACAAGAACTCCAAACGCCTGAACTGCAGCTGCGAGGGATTCCTCCAGAACCTCCTCCCCCAGGACCTTGCCACAAGTGCCGGAAATCCGGCCATTGGGCCAACGAATGCCCATAGCCCAGGATTCTTCCTAAGCAGCGTGCCATCTGTGTGGGACCCCACTGGAAACCGGACTCACCCGGCAGCCACTCCCAGAGCCCCTGGCACTCTGGCCCAAGGCTCTCTGACTGACTCCTTCCCAGATCTTCTTGGCTTAGCGGCTGAAGACTGACACTGCCCGATCGCCTCAAAAGGCTCCTGGACCATCACAGATGCTTTGGGTAACTCTCACAGTGGAGGGTGAGTCTTTCCCCTTCTTAATCAAAATGAAAGCCACCCACTCCACATTACCTTCTTTTCAAGGGCCTGTTTCCCTTGCCTCCATAACTGTTGTGGGTATTGACGGCCAGGCTTCTAAAACCTCTTAAAACTCCCCAACTCTGGTGCCAAATTAGACAATACTCTTTTAAGCACTCCTTTTAATTATCCCCACCTGCCCAGTTCCCTATTAGGCCAAGACACTTTAACTAAATTATCTGCTTCCCTGACTATTCCTGGATTACAGCTACATCTCATTGCTGCCCTTCTTCCCAATCCAAAGCCTCCTTTGCGTGCTCCTCTTGTATTCCCCCACCTTAACCCACAAGATTAAGATACCTCTACTCCCTCCTTGGCAACTGATCATGCACCCCTTACCATCTCATTAAAACCTAATCACCCTTACCCCAATCAATGCCAATATCCCATTCCACAGCATGCTTTGAAAGGATTAAAGCCTGTTATCACTCGCCTGCTACAGCATGGCCTTTGAAAGCCTATAAACTCTCCTTACAATTCCCCCGTTTTACCTGTCCTAAAACCAGACAAGCCTTACAAGTTACTTCAGGATCTATGCCTTATCAACCGAATTGTTTTGCCTATCCACCCCGTGGTTCCAAACCCATATACTCTCCTAACCTCAATACCTCCCTCCACAATCCATTATTCTGTTCTGGATCTCAAACATGCTTTCTTTACTATTCCTTTGCACCCTTCATCCCAGCCTCTCTTTGCTTTCACTTGGACTGACCCTGACACCCATCAGGCTCAGCAAATTACCTGGGCTGTACTGCCGCAAGGCTTCACAGACAGCCCCCATGACTTCAGTCAAGTCAGAATTCTTTCACAAGAGCCCGGACTGCGCCCTGTAGCCTTTCTGTCCAAAGAACTTGACCTTACTGTTTTAGCCTAGCCCTCATGTCTGCGTGCGGCGGCTGCCGCTGCTTAAATACTTTTAGAGGCCCTCAAAATCACAAACTATGCTCAACTCACTCTCTACAGTTCTCATAACTTCCAAAATCTATTTTCTTCCTCACACCTGACGCATATACTTTCTGACCCCCTTCACTACCTCTCAGCAAGCCAAACTCATTGCCTTAACTCGGGCCCTCACTCTTGCAAAGGGACTACACATCAATATTTATACTGACTCTAAATATGCCTTCCATATCCTGCACCACCAAGCTGTTTTATAGGTGAAAGAAATTTCCTCACTATGCAAGGGTCCTCCATCATTAATGCCTCTTTAATAAAAACGCTTCTCAAAGCCGCTTTACTTCCAAAGGAAGCTGGAGTCATTCACTGCAAAGGCCATCAAAAGGCATCAGATCCCATCACTCAGGACAACGCTTATCCTGATAAGGTAGCTAAAAAAGCAGCCATCAAAAGGCATCAGATCCCATCGCTCAGGACAATGCTTATGCTGATAAGGTAACTAAAAAAGCAGCTAGCATTCCAACTTCTATCCCTCATGGCAGATTTCCTCCTTCTCATCTGGCCACTCCCACCCACTCCCTCACTGAAACTTCCATCTATCAATCTCTTCCCACACAAGGCAAATGGTTCTTGGACCAAAGAAAATATCCCCTTCCAGCCTCACAGGCCCATTCTATTCTGTCATCATTTCATAACCTCTTCCATGTAGGTTACAAGCCACTAGTCCGCCTTTTAGAACCTCTCATTTCGTTTCCATCGTGGAAATCTATCCTCAAGGAAATAACTTCTCAGTGTTCCATCTGCTATTCTACTACTCCTCAGGGATTGTTCAGGCCTCCTCCCTTTCCTACACATCAAGCTCAGGGATTTGCCCCACCCGGGACTGGCAAATTGACTTTACTCACATGCCCCGAGTCAGAAAACTAAAATAACTCTTGGTCTAGGTAGACACTTTCACTGGATGGGTAGAGGCCTTTCCCACAGGGTCTGAGAAGGCCACTGTGGTCATTTCTTCCCTTCTGTGAGACATAATTACTCGGTTTGGCCTTCCCACAACTATACAGTCTGATAGTGGACCGGTCTTTATTAGTCAAATCACCCAAGCAGTTTTTCAGGCTCTTGGTATTCAGTGAAACCTTTATATACCTTACAATCCTCAATCTTCAGGAATGGTAGAACGGACTAATGGTCTTTTAAAAACACACCTCACCAATCTCAGCCACCAACTTAAAAAGGACTGGACAATACTTTTACCACTTGCCCTTCTCAGCATTCAGGCAGGCCTGTCCTCAGAATGCTACAGGGTACAGCCCATTTGAGCTCCTGTATGGACACTCCTTTTTATTAGGCCCCAGTCTCATTCCAGACACCAGCCCAACTTGAACTGCACCCCAAAAACTTGGATAGAGCCTAAAAGCTCACCAACCAAGCAAGTAATTATGCTCAACCCCCTTGAGCACTCTCTAATTGGATGTCCTGGGTCCTCCCAATTTTCAGTCCTTTAATACCTGTTTTTCTCCTTCTCTTATTCCATTTAGTTTTTCAATTCATACAAAACCGTATCCAGGCCATCACCAATAATTCTATATGACAAATGCTTCTTCTAACAACCCCACAATATCAACCCTTACCACAAAATCTTCCTTCAGCTTAATCTCTCCCACTCTAGGTTCCCATGCCGCCCCAATCCCTCTTGAAGCAGCCCTGTGAAACATCGCTCATTATCTTTCCATACCACCCCCCAAAAAATTTTCGTCGCCCCAACACTTTACCACTATGTTAATTTATTTTTCTTATTAATATAAGAAGACAGGAATGTCAGACCTCTGAGCCCAAGCTAAGCCATCATATCCCCTGTGACCTGCATGTACACATCCAGATAGCCAGTTCCTGCCTTAACTGATGACATTCCACCACAAAAGAAGTGAAAATGGCCGGTCCCTGCCTTAACTGATGACATTACCTTGTGAAATTCCTTCTCCTGGCTCATCCTGGCTCAAAAGCTCCCCCACTGAGCACCTTGTGACCCCTGCCCCTGCCCGCCAGAGAATAACCCCCCTTTGACTGTAATTTTCCTTTACCTACCAGAATCTTATAAAATGGCCACACCCCTATCTCCCTTCGCTGACTCTCTTTTCAGACTCAGCCCGCCTGTACCCAGGTGAAATAAACAGCCTTGTTGCTCACACAAAGCATGTTTGGTGGTCTCTTCACACGGACATGAGTAAAATGTGAAAGATAGTATTTGGAGTTGTGGCCTTTGGAGGCAATTAGGTCCTGAGGGCAGAGCCCTCACAAACAGAATTAGTGCCCTTATAAAAGAGGCCTAAGAGCTCACCCCTTCCATGATGTGAGAACACAGCAAGAAGCCTATGAGCTACAGAGTAGGTTCTCACGGATACTAAAACTGCTGGCAACTTGATCTGGAATTTCCCAGCCTCCAGAATTGTGAGAAATAATGTCTGTTTATAAGCTATCCAGTTTATGGTATTTTGTTATATCAGCCAAAAGAGACTAAGAGAGTGAGACACATGCAAAAAGTAAAATAAAATAAAGGGTAGGATGCAAAACTCCTGAAGTACATTGGATTCTAAAAGATAAAATCCATTTGATTTGCAATTTTGAAAAAATAAAATACTTGCATCTGCAAGTATTGTTGGATATTTAGATGCTTTTAAACCAAAGGAAAAACTAGGATCCTGATTTAAAAGCACTTTTGGTAAGCTAATTGTTTTATTGACTGCAGAAGGAAATGACTGTCACTTTGCTAATCTACATTTGAATAGTCATATTGTAGCTCCAATCCTCGCTTTTCAATATCTGAGGCATGGGCATTTTCCCTCTGCTTTAAAAAACTTTCTCAATTGAAATTTTTCCACACTCATCTTTACTATTAACTTACTTCAGTAGTTTAGAAATGTGCACTTGTGTGGGACCTAATGAAATTAAACACAAACATCCCTACTTACAATTATATGGTTATTTCAGTATATAATAGTTTATGGCAATGTAAAACTAAGTTTACTGATACTCAACTATTACTTCTGGAGGCAAAAGGAACATTACTGAATGCAAATAGATGTATATTTCACCTCTCTTACTCAGTATGACCCTAATCAACCAATTCTTTACCAGCAAAATTGTGCGACAGATGTTTAAACCTGGAATATTTCCAGCTAACTGGAGCTAGACCTATGTCAAATAATGGGCACTTTATATTTCAAAGCAAAATAAAAAACTACTTCTGGCTTCTTTTATCTCTGTCAAGTATCCAGATGAAAATTAGGGCATCATGTTGTACTTTTATTAATAAATATGTATAAAAGGTGTGACTATTGAATTTGCTTTTCTCTTCTTAAAAAAAGCCCATGTTAAATATAAACAAGATTCGAATCTATGCATATAATAAGAAATGGGAACACATGGTTTTTTGTAGGTTTATAGATTTCCATAGATTTGTTTCCAAGCTATGATTCAACAGAAATAATTTTCTGGTGGCATAAAAGTCAAAATATTATACTACTCCAGTTGGATGATTTACTTGGATCACTATATTATAAACTTAACAGATTAGTGGAGAAGAGATAATACAGCAATTAACATATTCTGACTAATTATTTAATACGTATTTGTTTAATGAAGTTGAGGTTTAGTTTTGGAAGCTTTACTTTTCGTTTGTTTGTTTTTGTTTTTGTTTTTGTTTTTGTTTTTGTTTTTAAGATAGGGTCTCACTCTGTCACCCAGGCTGGAGTGCAGTGGTGCAATCTCAACTCAGTACAACATCCGCCTGCTGGGCTCAAGTGATTCTCCCACCTCAGGCTCTTGCCTTTATTAAAACAACAATAAAAACAATATCCGGTTTTACCACAATTTCAAAAGAGAATTTTAAGACTAAAAATGTAGGAACAATATAATCTAAGAATTAAGAACACTTCTTAAAAATGAATACTTTTTTTCTTTATCTTTTTCCTCATTTCATGAAGAATTGATACACTTTTTATTAGAGTCTGGGAAATATTGAATTATAGAACTCTTTGCTTCCTTCAGGTACTCATAGACAGACTGAAGTTGCGTAGTAAAATGCATCTTTTTAGGTGTAATGACCAAGAGGACCAAATAGGCCTGGGGTAGTGAGCAGAAAATATGGAATTTGAGATAAGACTTGAATCAGAGTAAGAGACACACAAAATGTCCTTCTTGAAAACTCAGTACACATGAGAGTTGATAGAGTCCTAAATGTTGCATTTAGTGTTTCAGTCTTCCATGTTTCCTAAAAAGTAATAACATATTCATGTGTGTGTGTGTGTGTGTGTGTGTGTAAAATTAAATATTAAATTCGTACTTTCTGACTGACTTTGGGCCTTCCCTAAATGATTTTACTCTGCTAAACTCATAGCCTGACAAACCGTGCACCTGCTTAACTGGGCTAAGTGCCAAGAAAAGAAAAAAATCAGGAAAATTAATTTCCAAGAGCAGTAGATAAATGGCACACCTCATTAGAAAATCTATTTAAAAGGCACATCAGGAGATGTCTGCAAGACTTTTCATAAGAAATTGATGCTTCCTACTATTATGTCTTTGCTGGCTCTCTTCTCAGATTACAGATCTTACTTCCTGGTAATAAGATTCAAATTCAAGTTACATTTAATGAGTCCCTCCTATGTGCCAGGCATGTATGTTTTACATAGATTATTGTATTTAATTCTTACAAAATTGGTTTGAAATAAGTATATTTTGTGGAATGCTTGCAAAAATTACCAAGTGTGCTTTGAGACACGCTGGTACGACCATGTAATGATGTTTTTCCTCTAATGGATGAGGATGCTAATGAATGATGATCCTTGTTCTTAGGAAGGAAAAGAGTTACCACACTCTATTGCTGTACATTCTGACCTAGAAGAAAATCATCAACATCCACTAATGCCTTAGTTTGTAGTCATTTCTTTATAAATCCTATTTGTTTGCACTTCTGATTGTTTAGAGAGAAAGTTGTCACTTCATAAATAAAGCAAAAGAAATTTGTAAGAAATTTCAACCAAAGCCTACAAATTCTGGCCCCAAAAGATCAGAATACATAATCAAGGCACCCCTTCATTTTCTGAGAGGGAGGTCTTTCTGGCTGAATCTGCAGAAGCTTGAAGGGAAGATCTCCGGCAGCCTTTCTAAGCCCCTAGCCTCAATTACTAAGAGAGCAATGTTTCTCTGTCCTCCCATCCCCCACTTAGGGTTTCCAAAATCATTCTTCTTTGAGGAGAGAACTAAAGTCAATGTGGATAACAGAGCGATCGACCATACACCTTGGTTTGTGTCTGATGTCCTGAGGTAAATCTTAATTGCTCTCCATTTCACTCTCACGAGTATCCTGTTTCAGCTGTTAGATGATATTGTTGTCCTATATGAAGACTTTGCACACTGTCAAAGCACTAAGCTGGAACTGTCTTCCCAGAAATCCCGTATATGTATGTTTTCAGGTAACAGTTGGAAACAAGACATTTTTGCAAGTTTTGGAAGGCACGAATGTGGCAATAATGAAGCCATTATTTATTGTCTGAAGGTTGGTGTAGGGCAGGTGCTTTTGCAGCTCACGCTCATGATCCCAGAGAGTCTAGCTGCCCTTGTTGTGTGGCAACAGCCGCCACATCTCCAGCGCACACTCGCTGGCTTCTTCAGCGTCTCCAAATCCTGGCCAGGTGCGCGTGCAGTTCCGTGGGGGAAAGGCGTCAATTTACCCTGCAGCTCATCCGCATAATTGTAATTTGTGGTGGTGAGAGACAAACAAGTCTTCCACTTTGTTCTTGTCAGTTTCAGTTTGTCCCAAGTCCCTCCCATTCTATCCATCTTCCCTTCCCAATTTCCACCCTGACTACTTTCCACTCAATACCAGATGCATTGCGACAGCCTTACATAGATTAATCAGCTACCATGAATTCATAAACGATATAATAAACCCTTATTCTATGTAATTCAGAGTAGCTTTCAGCTATTGTGTCAAACATTGACAGATAGGCATAGTATTGTTTGAATATTATTTGGATGTTACATTAAGTAAGAAGTGTGGTGTAGGTGAAATACCTTTCCCAGTCTGTTTATTTGGTGCCTTAAAATTTGTCTCATTTGATAAGAAGAATCAAAGTCGAAAATTTTGCAGAATAGAAAGCAAGATGTTATCCCCATTTCACAGATAAGTTCCTAGTCATGTTAGCTTGTAGGTTCATAGAGCTGAACAATGAACCCAAATCATCTAAATGAAGCACAAATAAAAGCCAATTCTGCATGTCCCCCACTAGTAGCAAATATATGCATACATCAGACAGAATTCTGAAAATAGGGAATTGTAAATGTTGCCTAGAAGAGAATTATTCTTCTCAATCCAGTACAGTATTTGCTTATAAAAACAGATTTTCATTTCTCTATGAACAACCTTTTCATGGCTTCACAGCATTTACCTACTTTTCTAAACTTCCAGAGAGTAACTGACAGCTGCCCTGACTTTCTGGCCTCCAAATCATTTCCAGCTTCTTTCTTTTACCACTAGCCTTGTTTTGTAAATACTAACAATTACGTATTTCAAAGATTATCACATAGTACAAAAGATTCATCATGATAATACTAATCCCTAACAAAAGTTTGAATTGTGTCTATCAAAATTAACATTAAATATGTGAGTATAATTTACATTTTGAAACTGTTATTGAAGCCATAATTTATATAGTTCTTTCATTTTTATAATACACATATTTCAAGAATTGCATATAAATCAAATATTTGTAAAGTTAACAATGTACAAGTGTACTACAGAAATTATCATTGAAAGGAATTTGTTCTTATTTTATAAAATGCACAGCTACCTATAATTAGATTTTTAGATTAGATTACTTCAAATAAGGCATACTTATAGTTCACAGTAGAGCTTCCATTGGAGCGCTGCGATTAATTTCTATGGGCAATGCCTATGTTACTGGCATTTCATCTGATAGGGAAATACTTCAGTCAATGCAAGCTCAAGGGAAATGAAATTTTGTAGAGTAAGGTAACCAAGTGTCTTTTACTTAAAACTCTAGTTCATAATTTACATTATAGACATTACAACTGTGTATATTTTAAAAGCCTCTATTACACAATAAACTATGTATTGCCTGTTTAGGTTAGACATTTATGACTCTGGATAAATAGCCCTTTTGCTTTCATTGATATCATGGGACTTTTCTCTACTTGTTAGATGATGCTCACTTTAGTCCAGCTACCAATGGTATGCTGGCAGAGTCAACTCAATCACACCTTGTATTAGGTTGTTCCGGCATTGCTATAAAGAAATACCTGAGACTGGGTCATTTATAAAGAAAAGAAGTTCATTTGGCTCACACTTCTGCAGTCTGTACAGAAGCATGGTGCTGGCATCTACTCAGCTTCTGGTAAGGCTTCAGGGTGTTTACAATCATGGTGGAAGTTGAAGGGAAGGGGTAGCAGGCAGGTCACATGGATGGATGGCTAGAGGAGGAGCAAGAGAGAGAGTGGGGGGCGGGGGAGGTGCCACACACTTAAAAAATCCTATCTCACAAGATCTCATTCACTATTGTGAGGAAAGTACCAAGGGAATTGGCCAAACCATTCTTCAAAAATCCATCTCTATTAAACAATAATCTTCCAAGAGGCCCCACGTCGAACACCGGGGATTACAATTTGACATGAGATTATATGGGACACATATCCAAACTATATAATTTTATCTCTGGCCCCTCAAATCTCATTTTCTTCTCTCACTGCAAAATACAATCATCCCCGACCAATAGTCTCCCAAAGCCTTAACTCATTCTAGCATTAACTCCAAAGTCCAAAGTCCACAGTCTCATCTGGAAATAAATTCCTTCCACCTATGAGCCTGTAAAATCAAAAGAAGTTATTTACTTCCAAGACACAATGAGGGTATAGGCATTGGGTAAACATTACTGTCCCAAAAGGGAGAAATCAGCCAAACGAAAGGAGCTAAGGCCCCATGTAAGTTGAAAACCCCACAGGGCAGTCATTAAATCTTAAGTTTCCAAAATAATCTTTCACTCTGTGTCCCATAACCTGGGAACACTGATATGAGGGGTGGGGTCCCAAGGAATTGGGCAGCTCTACCGTTGTGGTTTTGCAGGGTTCAGCCCTGGAGGCTGCTCTCACACATTGTTGAGGGCCTGCAGCTTTTCTAGGTGCAGGGTGGAAGCTGCCAGTGGATCTATCATTTTGGGGTCTGGAGGACAGTGGCCTCCTTCCCACAGCTCCACTAGGAATGCCCCAGTGAGGAATCTGTGTGGGTGGGTCCTCCAAACACACATTTCCCCTCTGCACTGCCCTAATAGAGGTTCTCTGTTCGGGCTCTGCCACTGCAACAAGCTTCTGCCTGGGCAACCAGAATTTCCCATACATTCTCTGAAATCTAGGTGGAGGCTGCCAAGCCTCTTTAACTCTTGCACTCTGCATGGCTGCAGGCTTAACATCACATGAAAGCCACCAAGGCTTACGGCTTGTGCCCTCTGGAGTGGCAGCCTGATCTGCACCTGTGGCCTTTTAAGCCACAGCTGGACCCAGAGCAGCCAAAATGTAGGCAGTACTCTTCTGAGGCTGGCCAGGGCAGTGGGGCCCTGAGCCTGACCCAGGAAACCCTTCTTACCTCCTAGACATCTGGGCCTATGATAGGAAAGACTGTTGCAAGGGTCTCTGAAATGCCTTCAAGACCTTTTTCCCATTTTCTCGGCTATCACCACGTAGCTTCTTTTTAGTTATGCAAATTTCTCTAGCAAGTGGTTTCTCCACAGCCTGCTTGAATTCCTCTCTCAAAAAAGCTGTTTCTTTCTTTGCCACATGGCTAGGCTGCAAATTTTCCAAATTTTTACACTCTGCATCCCCTTTAAAGATAAGTTCCACTTTAAGTCATTTTTTTGTTCCCACGTCTTTGAATAGGTTGGTAGAGGCAGCCAGGCTACATCTTGAATGTTTTACTGCTTAGATATTTCTTCCAGCAGATATACTAGGTCATTACTCTCAGGTCCGTACTTCTACAGATCCCTAGGGCATGAAAAGAATGCAGCCAAGATCTTTGCTAAGGCATAACATGCATCACCTTTGATCTAGTCTCCAATACATTCCTCATTTCCATCTGAGACCTCATCAGCTTGGACTTCACTGTTCATATCACTATCAGCATTTTGGTCTCAACCATTTAACCAGTCACTAAGAAGTTTCAATCTTTCCTTCCTCTTCCTATCTTCTTCTGAGCAATCCAAACTCTTTGAACTTCTGCCCATTACCCAGTTCCAAAGTTGCTTCCACATTTTCTGGTATCTTTATAGCAATATCCCACTACTGGTGCCAATTTTCTGTATTAAGCTCTTGCATTGCTATAAAGAAATACTTAAGACTGGGTAACTTATAAACAAAAACAAAATAGGTTTAATTGGCTCACAGTTATACAGGTTGTACAGGAATCATGATGCTGGTGTCTTCTTGGATTCTGGGAGGGCTTCAGGAAGCTTGCAATATGGTAGAAGGAGGAGAGAGGAGCAGGCATGTCACATGGCCAGAGAAGAAGCAAGAGGGAGAGAGTGGAGCGGGGAGGTGCCACACACTTAAACAACCAGATCTCATGAGAACTCACTATTGTGAGGACAGCACCAAGGGGACAGTGCCAAACCACTCACTAAAAAATGCATCCCTGTGATCCAGTCACCTCCTGCTAGGCCCATGTCCAACACTGGGGATTATAATTCATCATGAGATTAGAGGGAACACATATCCAAACCATATCACACCTTTATGCCAATAAACCCAAACAACAGAGTTATATTTTCATAATTTTATATTGTATTTCTTCTTGACGTCTGTGGCATAGCCATTTCCTGACACAAAGAATACACATTTGATTGCTGAATGAGTAAAATTCCATAATGAGAAATAGGAGAACCCTGAATATGTAGAATGCAATTACTAGTATTTATACTGTCTGGGTCCTACTGATTCTACTCCTGTTGGAGAAAGAAAAAAAGGGAGGGGAGAGTACATATGAGAGAACACATTAAAAGATTAATGAAGTGTTTTGCTTATGGTAAAAAAGTGATAAGAATAAATTCACTCATCTAGTCATGTAACATTTACTGAGCGCTTGGCTGATTCCTTTCCTTAGGGAGCTCACAGTCAATAGAGGGTGTCATATGTCAAAATAGATAAATACGGTTTAAAATATATAAAATATCATTGAACAAAAAATGAACAATTATATGTAATTTTGTGAAAAACTCTCTTTATTTTCAGGAACTCAAAATAGGATGGCCAGTGGGAGAAGCAAAGAGTTTGTCTGGCAAGGACGCTTAGGACCAGATGACAGCAGGGCTTAAAAATACTTTAAAATATTTTCCATTTGTCCAAAAGTTTTTTGATTGGTTTGGTTTTATATTGCCAAGTGTAAAACCTACAAATTATTCCTTATTAATGCTTGATAAAGTGGCAGTTCCAAATGAAATCTTCACCCAAGCTTTTTAACTATTATTTTTATGAACTGCAACATTCAGGCTTTGTTCAGCTCTTGCAAATAAGGATATGAATTTCATTGGAAATCAATAAGTACCACCGACAAAGAAAGAGAATAGGAGGAAAAAGAGAAAAATGAACCAGATTTCAGTGATCCTCAAGCACATTTGTGGGGTGTTTCTTCCTCACACTAAGATGAAACAGAAACCAAGCAGGAACTGGAGGAGACACTGTTTCTTTCCATTTGAATTAATTTTAATTTGAAAGCCAAATTTCATGGAACTTACCTGAAAAGTTTTTGTAATCCACTAAATCAAACATAACGATGGCAACAGCTGACCACGTGATTATCAGGGCAATGACCAGAAGCCAGGCTGCAGGGGAGCTGAACGTCGTCACTATGTCTTCTGTGACTGTCCTCTTCAGCACTTTTCCGGGGGATTTGGGCACAGATCCATTTTTGCTGTCTATCACAGTTGTGGTCGTAGATGCATTTCCTAATCAAACATTCAGAAAGGAAAATATAATTTAGAGATTCATGGTAAATATTGATGATAAGAAACACTGACTATATGAGTGCTGAACCTGTTTATACCGCTTTCTAGAGCAGCACAACTCCTTAGTGGCAGGACAAAGCCTCCCTGCCCACTAGCACATTAACTTTTCCTCAGCATTTACTATTCTCCCTAAAACTCGTGCACTCATATAATCAGTGTTTCTCATCTCCTAAGTCCTCTGAGGGAGAATCAACACAAGTGATAAAATGGTTCAAATGGATAAAACTTCTTCTGAATATTTTAACTTAATTGTATAATTGACCCATCTAGTGAGGTCATCTAATGAGGTCATTCATGTTTTGTTTGTTTGTTTGTTTGTTTGTTTGTTTGTTTGTAGGGGCACAGAAGATCTAAGACACTGATGTTAGAAAGTCTTACTATATCCAGTACCTCTTTTATTCCTGATTTTAAGAGTCCACATGTTCATGAGAGAAAATTCAAAAAATATAAAAATAAAATAAATAGATAAGCAGATAGATAGTTTTAATCTCACCACCCAGAAATAACCACTGTTAATATTTTGCACGTATATTTCTGTACATACATATAAATATATAAATACGATTTATCTGGTTTTGACAAGTCATTAGCACATTGTCTTTTACTTTTTTTTACTAGGCAATATATCAGAAGTGTGTTTTATTGCCATTCTGTATTTCTCAAAATACCGTTTAAATGGCTTCATGACATGTAATTTTATGGCTGTGCGTAATTTAATCAAAAAGTTTTCTATCTTGGGATAGGGCAGAAATTTTCTCAGCACATATTATTATTTATTTCTTTAGGAGAAAGTCCTAAATATAGAATTCCTGGGACAAATAACATAATCACTTTTATAGCTTTGAGAATACATGCACGTATTTGAAAGTTAGTATCTTTTAAAAATTGTGCATGCCAGTAGTTTTGTTACCTTATCCTTCACAATACTATCAGTGATGTTTAAAATTTTGGCAATAAGAGAAGATTTGAATTTTATTTGCAATATTTGATTACTAGAAATGAGCTGTTTGTATGTTTGTTTTTCCTTGGTATTTCTTTTCTTGTGGGTTATTCCTCCATTCTGTAAACCTCCTTTTGGTGGTTTATAAAATTGCATACATACACACATATGTAAGATAATAACACTTTAACCTTTATGTTGCTTTTTTTGGGTGACTCTTTACCTTTTCTTTTAATGCTATTTCAATATACAGAACGTACATCTAACAATGGTGTAACTCATTCTTCTTCTATAAAATTGATGCTACTGTATGGCTAGAAAGCCTCCTGGATGGAGAGAAGACATGTCTGATTATCTGGGCTACACTTGACTCACAGAAAGTTAAATCTCGAAGTAACTGAGAGATCATCTGAAACAACTATTTCAGGTTACATTTAAGAACAATTGCAGACCTACCAGAAAATTAAAGTCATGTTCATAGCACTTTAAATCCCAAATTATACATATGTGAAGTAAGTAATTGAATACTTAAGGGAAAATAAAATTCTACCAATCCAAATATTTTTGCCAAAAGCAAAGTTAAAAAACATATTTTTGTGTATTAAAATATAGACCACATTGTCTATAATAATGTAATAATTACATGCCAAGAAAGAAAACTTTGATTCAATATAAAATACATGATTACATTGTTTCAATTTTACTATTTATCTCAAAATTGCAACATCTCTATGTGATGGATACATAAGAAAATCTAAATTTTCAAATTTCTTTAACATTTTTCACAAAGTAAATTTTACCCAACTGGAAAAAGTAGCTGTAGTTTCTTTAGAATGTGTCCAATAATAATTGAAAGATTTTAGCCTTTGTGCTCTTTGAAGACAGGGTGGAATTAAAGTGCTTCTTTCCATCAGTCTCTTGCTCTACCATCACAACTCTTCCTTTCAGGTATGTCCAGCTTTTCCATGGAAACAGTCAAGCAAAAAAGTTATGCTTTGGGCTTCATAGATAAGAGATTGGAATTAACTCCTGGCTTCTCTCTGCATTACCCAAATGGCTAGAAGGTCACTATTACACTACATCTCTGAGTGATAAGCATCTATATCTGATGAATGAGATTGGTAAGACTCAATTTGCAGGTGTGCGATCGTGGAGAAATCTCATGCAAATTGTTTGACACATTTCCTGGTACATGGTAGTCATTTAATAAATGACAATACAACTACTACTGAACTATATCATAATCATTATTATCATCACCACTATTTTCATTTATTACATCATCACCTTCATTGCTACCAGAACAACTATAACTCTGACTACAACTACAAATATCACTCTAAGAAAAGGCTAGAAAGGGAGGATTAACCTCGGAAACAAAGGTGGAAGCACCAACTCTTCAATAAATGCAGGCATTTGTTTCCATTTAATAAGCACACACATGAGGCTAAGATATTTTCAGGGAATCAAAAAAGGATTCTCTGACTTCCTTGGTATCCTTTCCAATCAATTAATTGACTGCTTGTAATACAGTCAAAGAGGAACATACAGTATAATTTATCCATACAAGCAGAAGCTGTTTTGTCCCATTAGCAAAATTAGGAAAGATGATCTATGGCAAATAGAGTTATTTCATCACGGTACAAACATTATCACTATAACTGAATTCTTTAAATTAGAAAAATAATATTTGAACCCTTCAAACAGATATGTACACAGGATGCTTGTAGTATAAGTCCAGTTTATAAGATAATTTTTAAGTATTGGAGAAAGAAATAACACTGCCAGCAAAATTAAATACTTCAGTTAATAAAGTCTTACTCTTCTGGTTTCTTTAGTCATAAAATAATACTATCCTTCTCTTTAAAAAATGAGATAAATAACATGAAATTCTACGACTAATCAGGAAAGAAAATCAAATGCATTCAAGAGCACATACTAACAGGTAGTAGTAACCAAACAAAATTAGTTTTTTAGTTATTTTTTAGATAACAGTGATAAATTTTGCCCCATATTTTCAAAAAATTCAAAAGCTGATAAGGAACATTGGAGCAAAATAATTTAATTAAGATGTTTAAATGGCTTTAGGTAGAAATTAACAATAGTGACAACAAATCTCTTTTCGGAAAAAAAACTGTGGAACACATATCCAAAGTTCTTGAACTTAACTTAGTGAAAATGATAGCAAGATAAAAAAAATACTTCTAAAACCCAGATTTCACAAACTGCACTTGAGGTGGTGCTCAAGAAGGAAAATTTTAAAAGGACTCATATACTATCTTCTCATTGATTATTGTGCCAAATTCACATCACTCCTAATGGTAGTTCTGAAAATGGATGAATGATAGGAGTGCTTTGAAATGCAATTTAAGACCCAAGTGGGGCTACAAGTGAATCAAACCTTTGGAATAATGATTTGCAGCAAAGTAAACCAATTATGAGTGTTTAGGACTGGCCCACCTGAAAGTTGATATGTTGTAATCTGCAGTTTTTTAACCACTGGAAGCCTTCCTACTACCTCTAAGCAGAGAACACAAGAATTTGCTTTTGCACTTCAGATTCACTGTATTGAGTTGTATATTAGAGACTATTTCTGTAAACAGTATTACACATACCTGCTTTGTATACCGAAACTCAAGGAGTAATTTTACTGAGATTTGATATGAATTAGTTGAATCCTGGTCACATTTTAAAAAGGCTAAACATTTAAAACAGAACATGAATTTATATATACATATATATACACATATATTTATATATACATATATACATATATTTATATATGCATATATATACATATATTTATATATACATATATATACATATATTTATATATACATATATACATATATTTATATATACATATATATACATATATATATACACACACATTTTCCTTTCTTTGATCAAAAAATTGAGAAAGTATAAATATTCAGAAATGCAAGCTCTGAGTTAAAAATGAATTTTACGTTTTCTAAACAACTGACATGATATGAATTCTAAATTTTTATTCACTTAATGATCCTTCCAATCCAATTACGGTACAATTTTTAAATGGATGAAAATGATAAATTAATACTGTTATGCTGTTATGTTTTTCATTGTCCTTTTTTTAATCTTCACACCCTCAAAATTTCCACTTAAGAATTAATCATGACTCAAAGATAATGAAAATATGTTCTGAGTATATAACCGCAAAGCTATAAGCAATTTGAAAGTAATCTGAAGGTCATCCTTCTTAAAGAAAATTATGTGTTGCCCTTGTTATGAAACACATTAAGTTGTACCTTTCAATTTCCATTCAAATTTACTGCAGAAGCCACACAGCCAAGAGGAATAAAATCGAGAGGGAATAAATTGCCTTCTCTGACAGCTGGTCAAGATAAATGCAAAGAACAGAGTATGTGATCTGAGATTATTTAATGTTTGAGGAGCACTTTAAAGATGACAAGAGCTAGTTATTGATATGGCAGAAAAAATGAGAGGTAAATATTACGGAGCAATTTGACATGGGCTATGCCTCTTGAAAGTTGGTATCTCAGAATTGGAGCAGAGCAGCTAGGATATGTAAAGCACTTTCCAGGCCTGCTTTTTAATTCTATTCATTTTGATTTCATACAAAATTTTGATTGTCAGACAGAATCAGCCTCAAAAGAAGTAGGGATCTCACTTAATGGCCATGTGACTCTTTCCTATAGAGTAAAAGGAGGGGTTGCTTACATAATGGATCCAAAGACTGGCTCTAGAGTCAGGTTATACGCAGAAGAATAAGCCATAAGCCTCCTGATAGAAGTCACTTAACCTCATGATGCCTTATCGATCAGATGAAGAAACTGCCAAGTGCACTTCCATATTATTATTCTTTATTTTTGCTATAGGACACTGACAATACAATCTCTTTCAGGATGCTCAAGGAAGACACCTACATTCTAGAATGGCATAAATGAAACATTGCATTCTCATTACATAAAAGCATTAATTATGATTTTGCATTTCACCCTGTGATGTGGTTTGTGTAGTACTCTTACACTGTATCTCTCTTTCAAGATGTGTAGAGCAAATGAGAGAAAGGAAGTATATACTACTGATGGCATTATATGTGTTATTCCCAAATTACTTTAAGAACATAATTCCCAATCACATGAAAAAGTGACTCTTGCTATATTGTTTGTGTTCCAAAACACATACATGTAAATAAGAACTTCATAGAAATTCAAGTGGAAAGACATTTGGGCAGATAAAGCTCAAACATAATAAATTCATTATTTAACTTAAAATGTTTTTTACCAATTCTAGTGTTTACAAAATGTAAACTAGTCTCTGGACACTTTTAATGAATGCTCTAAATTGCCACCTTTTCTCCCAGGTTTTTGGGATATGATTATCATAATGCAATTTCAGAGGATGTTTTTGCCACTTAATCTGTCTGCTGAGGTTGACATATGTATGGTTTCTCTTTTTTAATTTATTTTTATTTTTATTTTATTTATCTATTTATTTTAACATTATCTGGCACTCCTTCCTACCCACCCACTCCATTCACTGTTCCATTGAGTGGAACGGGTGAGGAGTCTCTCCCAGGCCGCTTTTATAAGGTCACTAATTCCATTCATGGGCTCCACCTTCCTGCCCTAATCACTCCCCGTTGGCCCCAACTCCTAATGCCATCACCTTAGGAATGAGGATTTCAATGTGTATTTTGGAGAGACATAAACATTCAGACCATAGCAATGAAGGTCTACTGCCAGGAAAGGGAGGTCTGGGAAACAAGGGCTAGTTCCATTTCTAGTCCCACCACTAGAAAAAGAAATTCACTTAATGGAACAGTGGATTGAGTGAAATTCACTTAATGGAACAGTGGATGGAGTGGGTGGCAATTTAGGGCTTTCATTAAAAGTGTCAGGAGACACGTGACATCAGTTTACATATAACTCACCTGCACATGTACTGCCAAACTTAAAATAAAATAAAAAAAAAAGAAAATGCAAACTTCATAAGGTAGGGGAAAAGTGAATTTACAGGAGTTAAAATAAGAAGGAACATTAGCACTGTTGAGAAGTAGGCTATCAAATCACAGCAAGTGTCTTCATTTGCTCAGGCTGCTTTGACAAAATACTATAAACTAGGTAGCTATCAACAAGAAATATTTATTTCTTACAGTTCTAGTGGTTTGGAAATTGCAAGGTCAAGGCAGATTTCATTTCACGGGGGTTTGTTGTACAGATTATTTCATCACCCCAGTACTAAGCTTCGTTACCCAACAATTATTTTTTTTCTGCTCCTTTCCCTCCTGCCACCCTCCACCCTCAAGTAGGCCCCAGTGTCTGTTGTTCCCTTCTTTGCATTCATGAGTTGTTATCATTTAGTTCCCACTTATAAGTGAGAACATGCGATATTTCATTTTCTGTTCCTGCATTAGTTTCCTAAAGATAATAGCCTGCAGCTCCATCCATGTTCCCACAAAAGACATGATCTTGTTCTTTTTATGGCTACATAGTATTCCATGGTGTATATGTACCACATTTTCTTTATTTAATCTGTCATTGGTGGGCATTTAGGTTGATTTCATGTCTTTGCTATTTGATAATGCTGCAAAATATTTGCATGCATGTGTCTTTAAGGTAGAATAATTTCTATTTCTCTAAGCATAGACCCAGTAATGGGATTGCTGGGTTGAATGAGTTCTGTTTTTGGTTCCTTGAGGAATCACCATACTGCTTTCCACAATAGTTGAACTAATTTATACTTCCACCAACAGTGTATAAGTGTTCCCTTTTCTTTGCAGCGTCACATCTGTTATTGACTTTTTAATGATAGCCATTCTGACTGGTGTGAGATAGTATCTCATTGTAGTTTTCATTTGCATTTCTCTAAAGATCAGTGATATTGAGCTTTTTCCATGTGCTTGTTGGCTGCATGTATATCTCCTTTTGAAAAGTGTCTTTTCATGTCCTTTGCCCACTTCTTAATGGAGTTGTTTGTTGTCCTCTTGTAAATTTAAGTTATTTATAGATGCTGGATATTGGACCTTTGTCAGATACATAGTTTGCAAAAATTTTCTTCCATTCTGTATGTTGTCTGTTCATTCTGGTGATAGTTTGCTTTGCCGTGCAGAAGCTCTAAAGTTTAATTAGATCTTGTTTGTCAATTTCTACCTTTGTTGCTATTGCTTTTGGTATCTTTGTCATGAAATCTTTGCCCATTCCTATGTCCAGGATGGTATTGCCTAGGTTGTTTTCCAGAGTTTTTATAGTTTTGGGTTTTACATTTAAGTCTTTAATCCATCTTGAGTTGATTTTTGTATAAGGTGTAAGGAAGTTGTCCAGTTTCAATCTTCTGCACATGGCTAGCCAGTTATCCCAGCATCATTTATTGAATAGGGAGTCATGTGACATGAGTTTACATATAACTTCCCCATTGCTTGTTTTTGTCAGCTTTGTCGAAGATCAGAGGGTCGTAGGTATGGGGCCTTATTTTTGTGCCCTATATTCTGTTCCATTGGTCTATGTGACTGTTTTTGTATGAGTACCATGCTATTTTGCTCACTGTAGCCCTGTAGTATGGTTTGAAGTTGAGTAATGTAATGCCTCCATCTTTTTCCTTTTTGCTTAGGATTGTCTTGGCTATTTGGGCCCTTATTTTGGTTTTATACATATTTTAAAATATTCTTCTAGTTCTGTAGAGAATGTCACTGGTAGTTTGATAGAAACAGCATTGAATCTATAAATTGCCTTGGGCAGTATGGCCATTTTAATGATATTGATTATTTTTATCCATGAGCATGGGATATTTTTGTTTGTTTTGCCTTCTCTGTTTCCTTTGAGCAGTGTTCTGTAATTCTCATTGTAGGGATCTTTTACCTCCCTGGTTACATGTACTCCTAGGTGGTTTTTTCTGTGTGTGGCAATTGTGAATGTAATTGCCTTCCTGATTTGGCTGTCAGCTTGGCTGTTGTTGGTGTATAGGAATGCTACTGATTTTTGTACATTACTTTGTATTCTGACATTTTCCTGAAGTTGTTTATCAGCTTAAGGAGCTTTCAGGCCAAAACTATTGATATTTTTAAATATAGAATCATGTCATCTGCAAATAGAAATAGTTTGACTTTCTATCTTCCTATTTGGATGCCCTTTATTTCTTTCTCTTGCCTGGACAGGACTACCAATACTATGTTGAAGAAGAGTGGTGGGAGACAGCATCATTTTCTTGTGCTAGTTTTCAAGGGAAATGCTTCCAGATTTTGCCCCATCAGTATGACGTTGGCTGTGGGTTTATCACAGATGGCTCTTATTATTTTGAGGTATGTTCCTTCAATACCTAGTTTATTGAGAGTTTTTAACATAAAGGAATGTTGAATTTTATCAGAACCTTTTTCTTCATCTATTGAGATAATCATGTGGTTTTTGTCTTTGGTTCCATTTATTTGATGAATCAAATTTATTGATTTGCATATGTTGAACCAACCTGGCATCACAGGGATGAAGACTACTTGATAGTGATCGATTAGCTTTTTGATGTGCTGATGGATTTGGTTTGCAAGATTTTGTTGAGGATTTTTGCATCAATGTTTATCAATAACATTGGCATGACATTTTCTTTTTTTGTTGTTGTGTCTCTGCCAAGTTTTGGTATGAGGATGATGCTGGCCTCATATAATGAGTTGAAGAGGAGTGCCTCTGATGTGGTTAGGCTCAATGTCCCTACCCAAATCTCATCTTAAATTGTAATCCCTATAATCCCCACATGTCAAGAGAGAGACCAGGTGGAATTAATTGAATCATGGGGGCAGTTTCCCCCAGGCTGTTCTTGTGATGAGTGAGTTCTCACAAGACCTGATGGTTTTATAAGGGGCTCTGCCCCATCCCTCACTCAGCACTTCTCCTTCCTGCTACCCTGAAAAGAAGATGCCTTACTTTCCTTTCACCTTCCACCATGATTGTAACTTTCCTGAGGCCTCCCCAGCTATGCTGAACTGTGAGTCAATTAAACCTCTTTCCTTTATAAATTACACAGTCTCAGGCAGTTCTTTATAGTGGTATGAAAAGGAACTAATACACAATTTTAGAAGGAATGGTACCAGCTCTTCTTTGTATATCAATTAATAATAGAATTCAGCTGTGAATCTTTCTGGTCCCGGGCTTTTTTTGGTCAGTAGGGTACTTGTTACTGACCATTTCAGTCCATTTCAGAGCTCGTTATTGGTCTTTGACTTTACATTTTCAATTTAGCACGTCCTCACCATTCAGAACACTATTTTTTCTACAAATAGTAAATTGAATTTAAAGGTGAAAAGCAATGATGAGAGCATAACTATGTAAAATCAGTAAAATTTAAAAGCTGGAATTTAAAGGCTAGTAAAATTTAAAAGCTAAAATTTAAAATTTAGAACCCCCAAAAAACACTTTAAGCCTTGAGAAAGATGGGACTGTGATCTGAGTTACCTAGAGTTACAACTTCTCAGATTATAGATTAACTCACCTGCATATTTTTCTTGTTCTCTGCAATGGCTAGACAGAATTAAATGACATCAGGAAAAACCTCTTGCCTTCTAATGACATTGTTATAGATTAACTTCCTCTTTGTTGTCCTTGTTTGCTTAGAACAGATGACAGAAAACTGTGATTATTATATCCTTTATAAAATATATATTAAATGTACCGTGTCAAAAAGAGACCCTGCCTATCACCAATCAAATAGCTGTAACTATGCAACAACCTTGTATAAATAATGTTGGAAAACTGCTTAGAGTTCTTCTCTATGTAAATAAAGCCTCAACCGCTCTACTTTGGAACACTGGCTTCATTCCTTTGCAGTTGGTGTTTCCAAGTGGTCCATCCTCACAGTTTGCACTTGAAGAAACTCTCTTTAAATTATTAGATTATGATACTTTTAATTATTTTAGGTTGAAAACTGGAATTCATTTCTTAATTTAATTTTTTATTATTTCTAGAGACAGGGTCTCACTGTATTGCCTAGGCTGGTCTCAAGCCCCAGCCTCAAGTGATCCTTTCCCAACAGCCTCCCAGGCATCTGAGACTACAAGGAAGAGCTGCCACACTTGGCTAGAATTCATTTTTTGAAGCCAGAGATATTGAATTCCTGAGACATTACAGGTGAAGCCCATTGCATTTTACTAATTTAAAGTGGCCAGAAGTTCCTGATGAATCTGTATTTATTTTTTAAAAAAAATCTTATTAAATTCCCACTGTTTAAATCTAACTCCTCTTCCAAGATTTACCTCAGATATCAACTCCTTGACAATATTTCCTTAATCTTTTGACCTGAACTCCACTGTTCTTACTTGTAATACTATAGCATTTTTTGATGAATACTGTGATGTGAACAAAATTATTCTGACTTTTTTTATAGATCTTTGTTCTTCAACAAGGCACTAGGTAGGGATCAAGTCATCTACCCTTTCAGAGCACTTAGCACAGCACATTTTGCACAGTTAAGGCCCCAATAGTTATTAAATATGAGAAATATTAGAAGTGTTGCTACAGGAAATCAGCTTTAAAAAGTGTCATGTTAAATAACCTCAATATTTCTGCATATAGAAGGTTATGCGGTATATAGTGACCTCTAATCCAAGAAATAAATAAGTAGCAAAGAAAACATTTTCATGATATGAGAAAACGTTGAGATGAGAGGTATGCTAGTGGTAGAAGTAAAAATATGTCTGTTCAAGAGAATCTCATAAGAACTGCAAAGTTTTGCTGGTCCAAAGAAGGCTACAACAGTGGAGGAAAGACTAGTGGGTTAGAAAAAAATGACAGAAAGAAAGCATATATTCAGTAAATAATGCCAATCATTAAACAGAGAAAACTTTTTGTAAGGAGGCAATTTCAGATGCTATTAAAGCTTTTAAATTTCCAACTGGCAACATCTGGGACAGGTTTCTAAAACCAGATTGAAGAGATTAAATGGGTAGATAGCCAATCAAAAAGAATCAAACTCTGTAAAATAAATGAATGGATTTATTCTGTGCCAAATATAAGTGACCAAGGCCCAAGGCACATCTCAAGAGGTCCCAAGAACATATGCCAAAGGTGAATGGGTTACAGCTTGATTTTACACATTTTAGGGGGACAAAAGTTACAGGCAAAACCAATAATCAATACATGTACCCTATACATTGGTTCAGTTCAGAAGAGTGAGACAACTCGAAATGGGGGGCAGTTCCACTCGAAGTGAGGGGCAGATCATAGGCAGATTCAAAGATTTTCTGATTGACAGCTGGTTGAAAAAGTCAAGTAAGAGTTAGGTTATTATCTAACAACCCAGAATCAATAGACAGGTGTGTCTGGGTTAAGATAAGGAGTTATGGATTTCATGCGCGTCCGTGTGAAGAGACCACCAAACAGGCTTTGTGTGAGCAATAAAGCTGTTTATTTCATCTGGGTGCAGGTGGGCTGAGTCCAAAAAGAGAGTCAGTGAAGAGAGATGGGGTGGGGCCATTTTATAGGATTTGGGTAGGTAAAGGAAAAAGGGGGGTTGTTCTCTGGCAGGCAGGAGTGGGGGTCACAGGTACTCAGTGGGGGAGCTTTTGAGCCAGGATGAGCCAGGAGAAGGAATTTCACAAGACAATGTCATCAGTTAAGGCAGGAACAGGCCATTTTCACTTCTTTTGTGGTGGAATGTTATCAGTTAAGGCACGAATCGGCGATCTGGATGTGTACATGCAGGTCACAGGGGATATGATGGCTTAGCTTGGGCTCAGAGGCCTGACATTCCTGTCTTCTTATATTAATAAGAAAAATAAAATGAAATAGTGGTAAAGTCTTGGGACAGCAAAAATTTTGGGGGATGGTATGGAGAGATAATGGGCGATGTTTCTCAGGGCTGCTTTGAGCGGGATTAGGGGGGGTGTGGGAACCTAGAGTGGGAGAGATTAAGCTGAAGGAAGATTTTGTGGTAAGGGGTGATACTGTGGGGTTGTTAGAAGGAATAGTTGTAATTTAGAATTATTGGTGATGGCCTGGATAACAGTTTTGTATGAATTGAAAAACTAAATGGAATAAGAGAAGGAGAAAAACAGGTATAAAAGGTCTAAGAATTGGGAGGACCCAGGACATCTGATTAGAGAGTGCCTAAGGAGATTCAGCATAGTCCTGCCAGCAAAGATTATTTATTTACTTCAAGAGTTAAGAGTGGCAGTTTGGGGATAGCACCAGGAGATATCAGCTGTGATGGCTTGGAGAAACAGTGTAAACCGGCAGTGTAAACAAGAGCAGGGCATGTATGAGTAGTTGAGAACGGTGAATAGGAGTATGACTAGACAGAAGATAGTAGGGATGACAAGTTTTTTGGGGGCACAGTCTAAGTTCTGGTGTCTGGAATGAGACTGGGGCCTAATAAAAAGGAGCGTCTATACAGGAGCTCAAATGGGCTGTACCTTGTAGCATTCTGAGGACAGGTCTGACTTCTGAGAAGGGAAAGTCATAAAAGTATTATCCAGTCCTTTTTAAGTTGGTGGCTGAGCTTGGTGAGGTGTGTTTTTAAAAGACCTTTAGTCTGTTACTTTTCCTGAAGATGGAGGACCGTAAGGGATATAAAGGTTTCACTGAATACTAAGAGCCTGAAAAACTGCTTGGCTGATTTGACTAATAAAAGCTGGTCTGTTATCAGACTGTATTGAGGTAGGAAGGCTAAACTGAGGAATTATGTCTGACAGAAGGGAAGAAATGACTGCGGTGGCCTTCTCAGACCCTGTAGGAAAGGACTCTACCTATCCAGTGAAAGTGTCTATTTAGACTAAGAGGTATTTTAGTTGTCTGACTCGGGGCATGTTGAGTAAAGCTAATTTGCCAGTCCTGGGTGGGCGCAAATCCTCAAGCTTGATGTGTAGGGAAGGGAGGGGGCCTGAATAATCCCTGAGGAGTGGTAGAATAGCAGATGGAACACTGCGAAGTTATTTCCTGGAGGATAGATTTCCACGATGGAAAGGAAATGAGAGGTTCAAAGAGGCAGGATAGTGGCTTGTACTATAGCATAGCCTGCCTTTGCTGGTGTGTGGCGATTAGGCCTAGTGGAACTGCCATCAATAAATCAAGCGTGATCAGGGTGAGGAACAGGAAAGAAGGAAATATGGGGAAATGGGGTGAATGTCAGGTGGATCAGAGAGATACAGTCATGGGGGTCAGGTGTGGTATCAGGAATAATGTGGGAGGCTGGATTGAAGTCCGGGCCAGGAACAATGGTAATTGTGGGACTTAACAGAGTGAGTACAGCTGAAGGAGCTGGGGAGCAGAAAGTATATGCGTCAGGTATGAGGAAGAAAATAGATTTTGGAAGTTATGAGAAATGTAGAGAGTAAGTTGAGCATAGTTTGTGTTTTTTGAGGGCCTCTAAAAGTATTAGGGTGGCAGCAGCCACTGCACGGAGACATGATGCCTAGGCTAAAACAGTAAGGTCAAGTTGTTTGCACAGAAAGGCTACAGGGTGCGGTCCTGGCTCTTGTGTAAGAATTCTGACCGCACTAACCATGCTTAGGAAGGAAAGGAGTTGTTGTTTTGTAAGGGATTGAGGTTGGGGAGATTAATCGGACACGATCAGCAGGGAAAGCACGTGTGTTTTTATGAGATTATGCCGAGATAGGTAACAGATGAGGATGAAATTTGGGCTTGACTGAAGTCATGGGGGCTGTCTGTGAAGCCTTGTGGCAGTACAGCCCAGGTAATTTGCTGAGCCTGATGGGTGTCAGGGTCAGTCCAAGTGAAAGCAAAGAGAGGCTGGGATGAAGGGTGCAAAGGAATAGTAAAGAAAGCATGTTTGAGATCCAGAACAGAATAATGGATTGTGGAGGGAGGTATTGAGGATAGGAGAGTTATATGGGTTTGGAACCATGGGGTGGATAGGCAAAACAATTTGGTTGATAAGGCGCAGATCCTGAAGTAACTTGTAAGGCTTGTCTGGTTTTAGGACAGGTAAAACGGGGGAATTGTAAGGAGAGTTTATAGGCTTTAAAAGGCCATGCTGTAGCAGGCAAGTGATAACAGGCTTTAATCCTTTCAAAGCATGCTGTGGAATGGGATATTGGCATTGATTGGGGTAAGGGTGATTAGGTTTTAATGAGATGGTAAGGGGTGCATGATCAGTTGCCAAGGAGGGAGTAGAGGTATCTTATTCTTGTGGGTTAAGGTGGGGGAATACAAGAGGAGCACGCAAAGGAGGCTTTGAATTGGGAAGAAGGGCAGCAATGAGATGTAGCTGTAATCCAGGAATAGTCAGGGAAGCAGATAATTTAGTTAAAGTGTCTTGGCCTAATAGGGAACTGGGCAGGTGGGGATAATTAAAAGGAGTGCTTAAAAGAGTATTGTCTAATTTGGCACCAGAGTTGGGGAGTTTTAAGAGGTTTAGAAGCCTGGCCATCAACACCCACAATAGTTATGGAGGCAAGGGAAACAGGCCCTTGAAAAGAAGGTAATGTGGAGTGAGTAGCCTTGGTATTGATTAAGATGGGGACAGACTTATCTTCCACTGTTAGAGTTACCCGAAGCTCGGCGTCCATGATGGTCTAGGGGGCTTCCGAGGCGATCGGGCAGCGTCAGTCTTCAGCCGCTGAGCCAAGAAGATCTGGGAAGGAGTCAGAGCCTTGGGCCAGAGTTCCAGGGGCACTGTGAGTGGCTGCCAGGTGAGTTGAACAGTCCGATTTCCAGTGGGGTTCTGCACAGATGGGACGTGGCTTAGGAGGAATCCTGGGCTGCAGGCATTCCTTGGCCTGGTGGCCAGATTTCTGGCACTTGTAGCAAGCTCCTGGGGGAGGAGGTTCTGGAGGAACGCCTGGCCGCTGTGGTTCAGGCGTTTGGAAGTTCTTGTGTGCTGGAGATGTGACTGGGGTTTGTCTCACAGTGGAGGCAAGGAATTGCAACTTTTTTCTATTATTGTACACCTTGAAGGCAAGGTTAATTAAATCTTGTTGTGGGGTTTGAGGGCCGGAATTTAATTTTTGGAGTTTTATTTAATGTCGGGAGCAGATTGGGTAATAAAATGTATTTTGAGAATAAGACGGCCTTTTGACCTTTTAGGGTATAGGGCTGTAAAGTGTCTCAGGGTTGCTGCCAAACGAGTCATGAACTGGGCTGGGTTTTTCATATTTGATGAAAGAGCCTAAATGCTCACTGATTTGGGAGAGGTCTGATAAAGTAAAAGGAGCATTAACCTTGATTATGCCTTTAGCTTCAGCCACCTTTTTAAGAGTAAATTGCTGGGCAGGTGAGGGCTAGTCACAGAATGAAACGGTAAGCCGGACCAGGTGTGAGGAGGGGAGGTGATAAAAGGATTATAGGGTGGAGGAGCGGAGGCTGAGGCAGAATTGGGACCTAGCTTGGCCTGGCGAGGAGGGGAGAGGTCAGATGCATCTGTAGAAAAGGAAGAGGAGAAAGACTCAGTGATGCTTGGGGTTGGGACTGAGGGGACAGGTGGGAGGGAAAGGAGGAAGATTTGGGATGAGTTGCATTGGGAACAGAGACTATAGAGGGACCAATGTGTAAAAGAATGCCTGGATGTCAGGCACCTCAGACCATTTGCCCATTTTACAACAAGAATTATTTAGATCTTGAAGGATGGAAAAATTGAAAGTGCTGTTTTCTGGCTATTTGGAACTACTGTCGAGTTTGTATTGGGGTCAAGCGTCATTGCAGAAGAAAATAAGACACTTAGATTTTAGGTCAGATGAGAGTTGAAGAGGTTTTAAGTTCTTAAGAACGCAGACTAAGGGAGAAGAAGGAGGAATGGAGGGTGGAAGGTTGCCTATAGTGAAGGAGGCAAGCCCAGAGAAAAGAGAGAGTAGAGACATGGAGGGAAGGGGTTCGGGGGTTCTTACCCTCCAGAAAAGCGGGAAAGGGGTCGGGGCACAGAGATACGAGGTCAGGGCATGGAAATAAGGGATTGGGGTGCAGAGATATAAGAGGTTAGGGCACGGAAATAATGGATCAGGGTGCAGCGATATAAGAGGTTGGGGCACGGAAACAAGGGATTGGGGCACAGAGATACGAGGTTGGGGTACTTGTCCCTCCTCTAGAAAAGCGGGACTTGCTGCTCAGGGTGAAGGAGAAGGGGTTGGGGGTTTCTTGCCCCCCAGAAAAGTGGAGAAGGGGTAGAGACACGGAGAGAAGGGGTTGGGGTACTTGCCCCTTCCCCAGAAAAGCGGGACTTGCCGCTAAGGATGAAGGACCAAGATAGGCATCCCTGCGTGGTCTGACACCTCTGAAACCTGGGTGAATAATCAGAGAGGTGTCCCTGCAATGATTAAATACCAAGGGAAGGTTGCCTTCCCTAGTCCATGACTGGCGCCAGAGTTTTGGGTCCACGGATAAAATGTGTCTCCTTTGTCTCTACCAGAAAATGAAAGGAATTGAAATTAAGAGAAGGAAGAGATTGAAGAGTGGAAAGGAGAAAGTGGTTGAGGGACAGTGAGAGAGGTTGGAGAAGAGAGTAAGAAGAGGCCGCTTACCTGATTTAAAATTGGTGAGATGTTCCTTGGGCTGGTTGGTCTGAGGACCTGAGGTCGTAAGTGGATCTTTCTCACGGAGCAAAGAACAGGAGGACAGGGGATTGATCTCCCAAGGGAGGTCCCCCGATCTGAGTCGTGGCACCAAATTTCATGCGCGTCCGTGTGAAGAGACCACCAACAGGCTTTGTGTGAGCAATAAAGCTGTTTATTTCACCTGGGTGCAGGTGGGCTGAGTCCGAAAAGAGAGTCACTGAAGGGAGATAGGGGTGGAGCCGTTTTACAGGATTTGGGTAGGTAAAGGAAAAAGGGGGGTTGTTCTCTGGCAGGCAGGAGTGGGGGTCACAAGGTACTCAGTGGGGGAGCTTTTGAGCCAGGATGAGCCAGGAGAAGGAATTTCACAAGACAATGTCATCAGTTAAGGCAGGAACAGGCCATTTTCACTTCTTTTGTGGTGGAATGTTATCAGTTAAGGCAGGAACTGTCGATCTGGATGTGTACGTGCAGGTCACAGGGGATATGATGGCTTAGCTTGGGCTCAGAGGCCTGACAATGGAGATCAAGGTTCTTATTATGTAAGTGAAGCCTTCAGGTAGCAGGCTTCAGAGAGAATAGATGGCAAATGTCTCTTATCAGACCCCAAAAGGTGCTAGACTCTCAGTTACTCTCTCCTGCATCAGGACAAGATCTGGAAAGGGAGGGAAATTCTCTACAGAATGTAGATTTTCCACAAGAGAGAGCCTAATAAGGCCATTTCAAAATATGTCAAATATATTTTGGGGTACAATATTTTTATTTCTTGTAGGGTCTGCTATCTATCACATGATGCTGTACTAGTCAAGTTGGAATCTGGTATCTTATTGCTACAAAGAGTCTGTTTTGTAACTCTTAAAATCTCTGTTTTAATGTTAATGCTGGCAAGTTGCACCTGAATTCCAAAGGGAAGGAGATATAAGGAGACATGTCTACACCTCCTTCCCATCATGGCCTGAACTAGTTTTTCAGGTTTACTTTGGAATTCCCTGGGCAGAGAGGAAGGAGCCATTCAGTAAGTTGGGGGTTTAGAGTTTGATTTTTACTTTACAAAATGAATAAAAATCCTGATCATCAATTTACAAATGTGTGATGATTTATGTTCTCAGTCTGCTTGGGCCGCCATAACAAAATACTATCCCTAGTGTGCTTAAACAGGAGACATTTACTTCTGAGAGTCTGAAGGCTACTCTAAACTAATTACCTCTCGAAGGCCCCTATCTATAAATACCATTACATTAAGGGTAAGGATTTCAACATGAAAGTTTTATCGGGCAGGGCTGAATGCAAACCAGTCCATAGCATGTATCTTTTTCTTGGAATGTTTAAAGAAATGCTGTAAAAGACTATTAGTATATGTTAAACTTGATAAGCTTAGCTATTTTAATAGAATAAATATCTTTCATGTTAAAATAACAGAAATCATGGCCAGGATTCCTTATTACCTCTACATGCCCAAGTAGCCTAAATCAAAATGTCAGAGGGCACTATGTACAGTGGGACAGATTAGGGATAAAAATTAACAGGACCCATGAAAAGACCTTTTACGAAAATAAATTTGACAGGTTGAATCAGTTTCATTGTAGAAAAATTATTCATCTTCCTCTCATGAACCCAGGAAGTCTCATGCGGTAAGATAAGCCATTCCAGGATTTGCCCAACTTTGTGAGTTAGAAGTTTGCAGAAAGAATCTGCAGAAAATCTCCCAAACTATGTGGGTTCAATCTCATGGATATAGTAGCAAGGCTCTGGTTCTTAGCAAATATCATTTGAATAAGATAAACATAAGATCCACGAACTATACTCAGTTCATTTGGGAAATTAATTTTCTAGTAATTTATGTTTGTGCTGACACATTTTCTTCCTGGGCCAAGTTTGCACAAATAAAACTTTACCTAGCCCCAGCATTCCTCCTACTAAATTGTCCCATTGTCATTGAATTGCAAACCCACTGAAACAGAAAAGCCTTGAGTAATGACATGCCATTTCAGTTTGGAAAAAAATACTAAGCTGAATGCTTCAGAATCATGAGCTTTTCATGATTTGTTGACTCTAATGTGCGTTTTTTACTTTCTCTTTCCTAAAGATATTTTCATGGAAATCAGCTCTTCCTTAAGAATTAATCATTTCCTGCTGCTTTACCCCACATGGAGTCATAATCATACTATTGTGTCACAGTAGATTCTATTCTATTATCTGTAAGAGAGTTTGACAGCCCCCCTCCTTCAAAGGCACACAAGGTAACCATAAGTTCATGCAAATGTATTCACTAGTAATGATAAATACTTCATATAAAGCTTCTGCTTAAGATTGTAGGCAGAAAATTGTAGATTCCTCATATTGCCAATAGCTACTTTCAGGAAATTTATGGAAGTGCAAGGACTAAGACCCAAGTTTCTTTTTTAAATTTTACTTCTTTCAGTATTCAGGCAAATGTGATGAAGCAACCTGTTTTTTAAAAATATATTTAAATATAAATGATAGTAGTCCTATATTTTCTACTTATAAGGAAATTTCCATCCATTAGTTGGAAAAGTAGTGACAATTTAACAATTACAATTTTTAATATGTATATGTATATGACTAGAGATATGTTACAGCTGGAGTCCCCAACCCCCAGGCCACGGACCCATTAGGAACCAGGTCACACAGCAGGAGGTGAGCAGCGGGTGGGCAGGCAACACTTTACCTGTATTTACAGCCACTCTCCACGGCTTGCATTACCACCTGAGCTCCATCTCCTGTCAGATCAGCAGCGGCATTAGATTCTCATAGGATCATGAACCCTATAGTGAATTGTGCATGGGAGGAATCTAGGTTGTTGGTTCCTTATGAGAATCTAATGCCTGATGATCTGTCACTGTCTCCAATTGCCCCCAGGTGGGACTGTCCAGTTACAGGGAACACACTTCAGAGTTTCTACCAATTCTACATTATGGTGAGTTGTATAATTATTTCATTATATATTACAATGTAATAATAATAGAAACAGGGCCAGTCGCTGTGGCTCACACCTGTAATCCCAGCACTTTGGGAGGCTGAGGTGGGCAGATCATGAGGTCAGGAGTTTGAGACCAGCCTGGCCAACATAGTGAAACCCCGTCTCTACTAAAAATACAAAAATTAGCCGGGTGTGTGGCACACGCCTATAGTCCCAACTACTTGGGAGGCTGAGGCAGGAGAATTGCTTGAACTCTGGAAGCAGAGGTTGCAGTGAGCCAAGACCGTGCCCATTCTACTCCAGCCTGGGCGAAAGAGCGAGGCTCTGTCTCAAAAAAAAAAAAAAATGATAGTAGTAATAATAGAAATAAAGTGCATGATAAATATAATGCGCTTAACTCATCCTGAAACCATGTCCCCTGCCCTGGCCTGTGGAAAAATTGTCTTCCACAAAACCGGTCTCTGGTGCCAAAAAGAATGGAAACCACTGTTTTAAAATATATAATCAGTAAACAGGGAAATGACTGAATTTATTGAGTAGCCCAAGAGCTTTGATATAAAAAATTATAATAAAATATGTCTACTTTCATGCATCTTTAATTATCAGTAATATAAATTTGTCAGTAATATAAATTGACACTTTCTTTAGTGACTCCAGAATTAATGCTATTACCACAATTGTGTAGAAAACAAATCCATAGAGTATTTTTCTCTCTCATATAGTAAAATATTTAAGAATTTTGTGAGAAAAAATATACATTTAAATATGGACACCACTGTATTAACATATCATTATGTTTGTTTTACCTGAACCCAAATATTTTTTTTTTCTTTGAGACGGAATTTCACTCTTGTTGCCCAGGCTGGGGTGCAGCGGCACGATCTTGGCTCACTGCAACCTCCACCTCCTGGGTTCAAGCAATTCTCCTGCCTCAGCCTCCTGAGTAGCTGGGATTACAGGCATGCCCCAACACGCCCAGCTAATTTTTGTATTTTTAGTAGAGATGGGGTTTCACCATGTTGGCCAGGCTGGTCTCGAACTCCTGACCTCAGATGATCCACCTGTCTCAGCCTCCCAAAGTGCTGGGATTACAGGCATGAGCCACCATGCCCAGTCCCCAATCTTTATTAAGTTATTTAAAAGGTTTAGAACAGATCATGATAGTTTTGCCCAAACCTCTATCTTTCTGGATTGAGTATACACATCTCATGAAGGAAATACACATATTTTAAGAAGAAAATGCAGCCTGAAAATTTAGAGAGATAAGGTTTCCTATGTGTTTTGTTTTTATCATTTAATCTATGAAGAAAAAAACCAGCAGCTTCCTGTGCCTTTCAAAGGACTTTTAAATGAGCTTGAAGCTCCTTTATGTGCTTCTGAAAAGAACATTAAGGTATTCATGCCCATATTTCAAAAGAGCAAGCAATTAGGTAAACACAAATAATACTTTATACAACACCTTTCTTCTAAAAAGCTCACAGAGTTTTAGAAACAGGCCGATAAAGCTGCATCCACCTAGAGAGTGGGGACAAGTATTCTTTTCCTCTTTGATATGAAAGGAAACTGAAAAAGAAGAGTTAAAAAGAACCAATTTTCTGAAGTCTACTCATTATCAGAGTTTTCAAAGTACTGTGTATTGCTTAGTCTTCAACATTCTCATCCTGCTCGTCCAAATAGACCTAAGATGGGGGTCTTAAAATTTTTGTGAGGAAGAAATGCCACTCATTGGCAACTAATAAAAGGCTTTTTCTCTGGGCAATTGCATTGCTGATAGAAACTGACTTTTAAAAGCAAAGATATAAATAAAATAATGAATGGACTTTTTCTATCTGGCCCCTTCACACTGCTTAACATTTCAGTTTTTACTAAGCAGGAGAGCAGTCATTTTATTAAGTATTCCCAAGATAAAATTACATCCTCAGCATCTAAAGGAGGTTAAAAAATAAATGAAAAATGAGACCCTTGTCCTCTAAGAACCAATTTGATATTTACTGTCAGGGGCACTCAACCTTGTATTACTGCTGGAGACAGGCAGGACGTCACTTTCCTTGGGGTCAATGCAGGGTGGACTCTAGGCACTGGGACTGTCAGTATTACAAGGAACAGTGAATTCCCTATCGAATCATCTCAAATAGCTTATCTGAATAGGATTTTACTGGGAAAAAAAATGACAAGCCCATATTTCTGACATTTAAATCACTCAAAGCAGTAATTTCTGTGGAGTGAGCTTCATAAGCTTTATTTGACTAAGCTTATTCAAGCATTACAACTGCATTAGTGTCAGCAAGCCATAGCTGATTCAGTAAAATAGGCTTTATAAAATTGTGGTTACTTTAGAGCTCATGTTTTTGGAAACTACTAAGCAGCCTCCCTTGAATAGTATTGATCTAGGGTTATGCTCTGCAAGATATCTGCCATTCAATGTCTGCTTCTATCTTAGAAGAAAATAAGAAAAATGAAAAACAGTTTAGGAATCATTTTTTTCTTGCATAAAAATCACTTTCTTTTTTAATCTGATAACAACAGGGATACACATTATATATTCAAATTTGGATATTAAACTCATTGGTTCAGCGTTAGAGGAAGTTCTTCAAAAATAGCATCAATTATTTTACCCATGTTACTTCCAATTAAACATGTCTTCTTTCAAATACTCTACAAATCATAAAAAGAGCCAGATCACTAAAGAGTTTTGCTAAGGCAGTTTTCATAAGAAAACTACAATAGTTAATATGCTAGCCCCAAAATTGATCACAATTACATTGCTATAGGCTTATATAACATCTCTGCACCAGTGAAACTGAAAATCATCACACAAGCCAGATTTCTGGAGGTATATATGACTTCCTGAGAAATATTCCATCATTTCAGAAGCCACAATGACTCAAAGAGCACTTCGGTAATAAAATGAGGCCATCTTATGAGTAGGGCTTAACAAAACTTAACCATGGATGAAAGCTGACTTGTCATTTGGCAAAATATAAATGCTATGTTAGTTTGCTAGGGCTGACATAACAACATACCACAAACTGGGTGACTTACACACAACACAAATGTGTTGCCACACAGTTCTGGAGGAAGCGGAAGTCTGAAATCAAAGTATTGATAGGGTTCTTTCTGAGGCCTGTGAGGGAAGAATCTGTTTAAACTTCTCTCTTTGGCTTGTAGATGGCTGGCTTCATGTTAACATGGCATTCTTCCTCTATGTGCTTCTGTCTCCAAATTTCCCCTTTCCATAAGGATACCAGTTATAATGGATTGGATCACAGCTTAATGACCTAATTTTAACTTGATTACCTCTGTAAAGACACTATGACCAATTAAGATCACACTCTGAGTTTCTGGGAATTAGAACTTCAACATAAGGTTGTGGGAAGATACAATTCAACCTATGACAAATGCTATATGGTCTCCTCACCATACAATAAAATTATCTTTTAAAAGTTTAAGTTAAATATACACCTAAGGCATTACTATTAATGAGTTGTGTAAAATAAAATTTTGATTAAATTGTAGAGGAAATTGATTCCTTCTCAAATTCCAGATGTAGCTGAAAACTGAAATCATCCAAGGGATGGCTTCTGGTCATAATTAGGTTGGCTGGATTAAAAAATATTTGTATGTAGAAAAGTGTGTATTTTAAAAGATGTATGCATGTGTGCACATACATGCAAACACCGTAGGTCAGTGAGGCACATGCCATCAACATATTTTAATGAAATGATAATGTCAGAATTCAGCGTAACTACAATTTGACCAGAAATTAAATGCAGCTATTTGTCCAAATTATTCATTTTTTCAATAAATTGAAATATTAGATTCTTTAAATAAGATTTTAACATTCAAATAACCCTATTATTTATATCTTATGAATCTATAACTGTAAAAGACCACATATTTTATTCTTTCATCAAAAATCAATATTTGTGGATGCCTAATCCAGCCTAATCCAGACCAAGGCACTAACTCTCCTCAATTCTGTGAAGGATAGAGCTTTCAGAGAAAGCTTTACTATAGGTTGTAGCTTTTATATAATTTAATTACATCATGTCATTTTAAAAATTGTTAAATTAAAATATTTACAATAAAATGTTTCTCCAAAGGAAACCCACTTTCTTCACTTATCCCAGAAAAAGAAAATTTTTATCTAATGATTTAAAAATGTCTAAAGCATGAATGTTACCAAACAGAATGAAATTCTGGTTATAATGTTTGTTAAATGATTCTACAATAATTTATTCAACAAAATCCACTACCCTCAGAACCTAAAATACAGGGATCATTTTAGGGTTAATAAACAACTGAAAACTTATAGTATGAAATGCCAAAAAAAATGCATTTTAATACATTTTTAGTATTATTTAGGTAGCATGACTTTAGTTTTAAAAAATCAAGCTTATTAAATTTATCAATTAATCCTGAGAAATTCTAAGTTGTGAAAGGATCAAACCCCATTCTCTAGCAAGAAGGCCTGATATTTGAAACTAAAAGCAAACAAGCAAGTGAAAAAAAAAATTCTAGAACATGGCTCCACCCAGAATATGCCTCTGTGGTATGCAAATAGCGTTAAGTTGTGCCATCTTGAGACTCACAGTTCCTTATACAGAAAATAATGACCATTTTTGAGTCTTTGGAATTCATAATAACGTTAAAATGTGTGTTATAGCAAAATAGCAACATTTCCTGGTGTCCTGCAAATTATTTCTCATGAAATTTAAACTGAGAATAATCTATAACATCTAAGTCTTAATTATGTAAAGCAGAACATTTTAATGAAATCACTTATTAATTTATTCCATTGTTCATTTGTACTTCTCATAGTTCTTTTGAATAAAAGTCTTTTACAAACCTCATTATTCTAGTAGTGTTCCCTATGAAACAGGATTTTATTATTTTTTATATGACACTTTCTGCAGTCATATCCTTCTCAGACTCTACGATCTAAAGCAAGCTCTTGGTAAATGGGACAAAGCCAATTTGCCCTGCAGTGGATCCTGATGAAAGACTGACTAGTTACTAAGTGAACTTACCGTAAAGAGATTTGGAAATCGAAGTGAGAAATTAAAAGCATACAAGTAAAGGCATACTACCTTTTATTGTGCTTCACTTTATCACATTGCAGATCCTGCACTTTTACAAATTGAGGGTTGTAGCAACCCTGCGTCCAGCAAGTCCATTGGCATCATTTTTCCCATAGCATGTGCTTGCTTCATGCCTCTGTGTCACATTTTGGTAATTCTCACAATATTTCAAACTACTCCATTATTATTACATCTGTTACAGTGATCTGTGATCAGTGATTTCTGACATTACTGTTGTATTTGTTTGCACCCATTAATTGTTTATAGGCTCCATGAATCCCACCCATTCAAGAAGGTGAACTTGATTGATAAATGTTGTGTGTGTTCTGACTGTTCCATTAACTGGCCATCTCTACTCTCTCTCCCTCTCCTCAGACATCCCTATTCCCTGAGACACAATCAAAATTAGGCCAGTTAATAACCCTACAATGGCCTCTAAATGTTCAAATGGGAGGAAGAGTTACACATCTCTTCTTTTAAATCAAAAGCTACAATGATTAAGCTTAGTGAGGAAGCCATGTTCAAAGCTGAGCTAGGCCAAAAGCTAGGCCTTTTGCACCAAAGAGCTAAGTTGTGAGTGCAAACGAAAAGTTATTGAAAGAAATTAAAAAGTGCTACTCTGGTGAGGACATAAATGATAAAAAAGCAAAACAGCCTTAATGCTGATCTGAAGAAAATTCAAGTGTTCTGAATAGATCAAACCAACCAAAACGCTCCCTTCAGCCAAAGCCTAATCCAGACCAAGGCACTAACTCTCTTCAATTCTGTGAAGGCTTAGAGAAGTAAGGAAGCTGCAGAAGAAAAGTTGGAAGGTAGCAGAGGTTGGTTTATGAGACTTAGTGAAATAAGCCATCTCCATAAGATAGAAGTGCAAGGTGAAGCAACAAATGCTAATGTAGAGGATATATGCTGCAAGGTGTCCAGAAGATCTAGCTAAGATGATGGATGAAAATGGCTACACTAAACAACAAACTTTCAATGTGGATGAAACAGCCTTATATTGAAAGAAGATGCCATTTAGGATTTTTATAAATCAATTGACTCCTAGAGAGAAGTCAATGCTTGGCTTCAAAGCTTCAAAGGACAGGCTAACTCTCTCATTAGGAGCTAATGCAGCTGGTGACTTTAAGTTGAATCCAATGCTCATTTACCATTCTGACAAACCCAAGGCTCTGAAGAATTATACTAAATCTACCTTGTCTATGCTCTATCAGTGGAACAACAGTTTTTTAATCTATCAGTGGAATGACAAATCCTGCCTGACAGCACGTCTGTTTACTGAATATTTCAAGCCCAATGTTGAGACCTATTACTCAGAAAAAATATATGTATATATTTCTTTCAAAATATTTCTGCTTATTGGCAATGTACTTGGTCACTCAAGAGCTCTGATAGAGATGTTTAAGGAGATTAATGTTGTTTTTGATGCCCCCTAACACAAAAATATTTTCTGTGGCCCATGGATCAAAGAGTAATTTTTATTTCTAGAGTTATTTTTTAAGAAATACGTTTTTGTAAAGCTATAGCTAGCGACTCTTTTCTTGGATCTAAATGAAGCAAATTTACAATCTTCTGGAGGATTCACCATTCTATATGCCATCAAAAACATTTGGGATTCAAAGTAGGAGGTCAAAATATCAACATTATCAGGATTTCCTTAACAGTTGATCCCAACCCTCTTGATCACTTTGGAGGGTTCAAGACTTCCGTGGAGGAAACAACTGCAGATGTAATAGAAATAGGAAGAGATCTAGAATTAGAAGTGGAGCCTGAAGATGGAACTGAACTGCCGCAATCTCATGATTAAACTTGAACAGGTGAGGAGATGCTTTCTTATGGATGAGCAAAGAAAGTGATTTCTTGAAATGGAATCTACTCCTGGTAAAGATGCTGTGAACATTGTTGAAATGACAACAAAGGATTTAGAATATTTTATAAGCTTAGTAGATTAAAAAACTGGCCTAGTTGTAGAGGATTATCTCCAATATTGAAAGAAGTTCTCCTGTGAGTAAAATGCTATCAAACAATGTTGCAGGCTATTGAGAAATCTTTTCTGAAAGTCAGAGTCCATCGATGCAGCAAACTTCATTGTTGTCTTTTGTTAAGAAATTGCCACAGCCACCCCAACCTTTAGCAACCACCACCACGATTGGTCAGCAGACATCAACATCAAGGCAAGACACTTTACCAGCAAAAAGATTATGACTCACTGAAGGCTTTGATGTTTGTTAGCAGTTTGTAGAAATAAAGTATTTTTAAATTAAAGTGTGTATATATTTTTAGACATAATGTAATTGTATACATAATAGACTACTCTATAGTGTAGATATAACTTTTATATGTACTGGGATACAAAAGAATTAGCGTGATTTGTTTTAATGAGATAATGGCTTTATTGCAGTGATCTGGACCTAAATCTGAAGTATCTTCAAGGTATTCCTGTATTATTTTTTCCTTTGAAGATGACTTTAGTTCCTCTGAAAGTAAAGAATAATTAGAAAAGATCTTATCAGATTATTTTAATAAGGCATTAAGAATATGCCATGGCTCCACAGCAAAAGGTTGTGGATGGAGCAGCAAACTGGGTGCTGGAAGAAGAGTTTGCTGGGGACCCTAGAGGTATCACTTCATTTGTCTAAAAACTAGTCATTTTCTGCAAATGTAAATCAGGGACTGACCCTCCCTTCTACAGTGACCAAGATCAATGGAAAGTGAAAGCATGTAATATTCAAGGTAAATAGCAGTACTCAGTAAGTGCCCTTAAGGGAATGTACCCTATAGCAAAATCCTAAGTGCAATAGACACGCTATCATGAGGTTGAAGCAAAAATAACAGATCGTATTGTAGGTATATTTTCCACTTCCATATTTAAGGCCCTGTGTATAGTCTCAACATTACAAAAAAAATGAAGTATCAAAGATTGCACACTACGTTTAAGAAACCCTAGCTCCCATTACTCATCCCTTCTAGTTGTATACTCCAGCAAACCCAAAACCTGTGTGAATCCTGGGACTCACAGTGATCTCTCAGTTCTTATGAATTTGAGTATTCTGCATCTTAAATCTGAAATAAATTCACCTGATTGTCTACCTTGCTACCTACTCCCTTTGCAGGACTCAAGTTTATTGGAACACAGCCACACCCATTCATTTTCATATTGCATTTTGTCTATTGTCTATGCGTTCCTCCCACAGTGGCAGAGTTGAGCAAGAGTGATATAGACCATACAGCCCACAAAACCTAAAACATTTACTAACAGGCCCTTTACAAAAAGAGTTCGCCAATTTCTGCTCTTTTAATCTAGAAAAGTAACTGACATAGTAAAAACTTTAAAAAGTATTACATGTTTTTTAAATTTGGTAGTAATAATTTAAGCCAGCATTTCATAAATATGAATCAGACATAAGAGAGGCATATGGCACAGGAAATAAAAGTAGTGCTAGGATGGGACAGTGCTGGGTTTGAATCCTGACTTTGTACTAGCATCTACACCTCGGTGTTCTCTATAAAACAGATCATTAAAACTACCTCATAGGATGATCATAAAAAATAGTTGCAGTACTTAGCAATATGTCAGGCACAATAGCTGTTAACTCTTCCCTCTACTGACAAACTCCCTATTAATTGATAACAATGATAAATATTCTTACATATAAATATGGCTTTCTACAATGTCTCTCTGAGGGGAAATTACTTCAGCTCTATCCATTTATTCTTTGCTCTGTACATGAAATTCTAAAATTCTGAGACTAAACTGCTTTTTCGTGGATATGATAATTGGGGTTATATAACTGAGAATATAAGCCCTGGAGGCTGAGAGTTTCATTTATTTGAAGAGCCTTTACATTGCAAAGTACACAACTGATGCTAAACTCATTCATAACTACCATTGCAATAAAGCCATGAGATGTAAACAATTCAGAAATTTATTTCTTCAACCAATGTTCAGAATGCATAATAGGTAAAACTATGCATTTTCATTCATGTAAAAATCATACTGTTTTTAATGCATTCACTACCAATTGCAAAAAAGCACATTATTGCCATTTTTTTGTTAATCCCTTTCACAATTTGGTGCTATTTTTTTTTCTAAATAAGCATTATGTCCTGAAAGATTTCTGTAAGGTGGTTATTTGGAGCACAAATGTATTTCCCCATTTTGATTAAAGAATGTATGAGGGTTGGTTATGGTCTCAGTATCAAAACCTTTTTAATATTATGCAACCTACCAAAACTTTTTAGTATTATGCAGCTGAATTGTTACACAAATAAAACTCTAGACATCCTCACACTTTTAAATATGTTTGCATTTTATCTAGTGTGGAGCAAGTGCTAGTCAGCTCAAGCTTCAGTTCTTTCAGGAAGCCATGGATATATGCCTCCGAGATGAGATAAATGTCCTTCCCGGATGTTTCCAGAATACCCTTTTTGCACATATTGGCATATTATATTGCAATTGCCTGTTTATGTTTCCAGATCTCCCATTAGAACATAAGCTCCTAGAAGCTTCTCATACTCATTTGTATACCTCTGGTGCCCAGCACAATGACTGGCACTAAGCAAATGTTATTGAATTGGTGTGCAGAGTTGAATACTGAATGCCGCATGATGCCTTTTATGGAATAGATGCTCCAAAAATGTGTACCGTATTAGAAATGAACACCTTTGTGCCCTTTTGTGTTACCGTTCCCAGGCATTTATTCCAGGAGCATGTTTTGTATCTGAACCTGTATCACCAGATCCTCACGGTATCTGAAGACTTATTAATGTGAATAAGTAGGGTGCTCTCCCTTCCCTTAAGCTAAGCCCCCAGAGGGTCTGCATGTAGAACACCATTGAATCTTAGCCACTGCAATCGAATCTCCAGGAGTAGGAGCTGAGAAATGAGGAATGCCCTCCTCAGAATGGAACCCGGGTTGGGTGTGTAAAGGGGAAAGATTTAGCTTCGGACTATGATGATGGAGCTGTGCAGTGGACAATGGAGAAAATGGGTGGAGTCCTGGCAGTGGGGGCCTGAAAAAAGGGCAGGAAGCTTTATTATGGGAAAGGGATGGGGACATAATTTGAGGGAACAGAAATAGTGGTAGCTGTTCTCAGTTTTTCTGGGCCCTGAAGTTTTGTTCTGGTAGAGATACACGGGGATATGAAGTGCATTCAGTTTTGTGTCCAAAAATATTGACCGCTCTGGTTATACAGCAGTTGGAGAGGCAGTAGAACATTCATCATTCAAAATCACAAATAACTATAAGTATTGTTGAGAGACGTTCATCAGTACAGGGATAATTCTACTGTCCAGTTTTTGCTTCCCACATTTAAACTCTAGAGAAAATAATTCTGCCTTTGTTTAGCACAATTACATCTATTGAATAGTATTATATGCACTTATGGCTGTTAGCAAATTGTTTTAAAAACAAAAAAATTATTATTTATATGTACTTATCAGTTAAATACTGAACATAACTGAAAAGTTGCAAATATGAAAATACTTGGAAAAACATACATGTTGTATCTACCTAATTCCTTATTTTTTCCCCACTCTCTCACCAGCAAAAGTAGACAATTTATCTGTGTTATTATACAAGGCTGGCCAAGAAAGGCTATTTAAAGTATACCATAATCAATTTTGTGATGATGACTATTAAATATATGCACATCCATTTTTAATAAAGATATCAGTATTAAAGTTTTATATTTTTCTGGATGCACAGCAGAGATAGAATTTAAGTAGGTAACAAAATGTCCTGCATTGACAAGTCTGACTTTTGAGGACCAAAATTTATCAACTTTCTATGAACAGCATAATGCTTTACCTTACAACAGGTTAAAGAAACTCAGAGTGATATGTTGTCATCAACACCTTTTGTTCACCCCTGTGGTATGCATACCCATAGGATTTAAGAAGGACAAAGTTGCAGCCCTTTCTGTACATTGAATAGCAGGTTTCATTATAACAGGGACTATATTTTTTAACACTAAATCGAATATAATGGAGAATCAATGGTGATCTTTGCCATGGCTCCAGTTACTCCACATGCCCCATTGGTGCTAACTGGTAAAAGGAGTTCCCTCCTCTAATCAGTCAGGGCTGCTACACCTGAGCTCAGGGTTTCTTGCAGAGAGAACATGTCAGATTTGCACACATTCTCACTTCTTTGTCCAGGCATCCTTCTGCAATCTGTGGCAGTCCCAGTTTTGATCTACATGAACTGGGAAACTCTAAGCTGGCAGGTAACAAAAGACCACTTCAAAGGTTTTTACTTGTTTGTTAGGTTAACAATATTATATTAATACATTTGTGCAACACTTCAGTTTGTTACACAATTCACATACATCATATCAACTGATCTACTTGAGGTTGGTTGGCAGCTAGTCTCATTCTCACTTTAGAAAGAGGAAATAGGCTCAGAAACATGTGATAAGTACTGGAAAATGGTGGTATCAAGACTAGGACTCAAAGAGCTAGACTTTTTCAATTCTATTAGCTGGAACTAAGGTATCAAGAATAATTGTAAATACCTAATGAATGGTAACTATATGTCAGGAACCCTTCTAAACACTGGCAGTATAGTCCCTGCTCTCATGACATTTACATTCTAGTGAGGAGAAGTTGCTTTTGAATCTGTTTTTTTAAAAATAAGTTTGAATAAAAATATATAACCAACCTAAATGCCCATCAACCAACAAATGATAAAATGTGGCATACATACCCCATGGAATACCACTCAGCCATAAAACAGAATCAAGTAATGGCCATTCCAGCAACTTGGATGGAGCTGGGGGCATTATTCTAAGTGAAGTAACACAAGAATGGAAAACCAAATATCATATGTTCTCACTTATAAGTGAGAGCTAAGCTATGAAAATGCAAAGGCATTAGAATGATACAATGGACTTTGAGGACACAGAGGGAAGGGTTGCGGGGGGGAACGAGGGATAAAAGACTACATATTGGGTACAGTGTACCCTGCTCAGGTGATGAGTTCACCAAAATCTCAAAAACAACTACTAAAGAACTTATCTGTGCAACCAAAAACCACCTGTACCCCAACAATTATTGAAATAAAACTAAAAAATGAGTTTGAAGAGCAAAGAGAGGTACCCCAACTCAGCTGACTCCAGGAGTTACCCTATCTCAATGTATTTCCTTCCATGTGAAGGGTACTGCTGACAACACAGAGAAACTGAACTCCATGAAAATCATACTACTTAGGATAAACTTCCCTCTCTCTGCACTTATGGTGGAAAGAGCACCTTTTAAAAGGAAGCTCTTGTGATTTCCATATGTCAGTGGACTAGCACTCACAGCCCAGGACAAAATCTCAAACCAGCAACAAAGTAAAAACAACTTAATTACTGTGTTATTCATACACATCAACGACTTCATGCTATTACTTCAGCCAAAGGACAGTTATTTAAAAAAAATCAGTATGTGATTTAGATTTACGAGATTATGCAGCAGCACTAAACTGAATTTTAATGTTGGATGTATTATTTAATCTAGCATTAGTTCTCACTTAAATTTCAGATATTTAGAACTCAGACCTTTGTTATTCCAAGGACTAATGTATAACAAATGGATAAATCAAAGAACTACTGAAATCCAATCACAACCATAATAGTATTTATTTTTACTTTTTTCTGTGTGCTAGTTTCCTAGTGTAATCAGCACCAAAAAAAAAAGGCATTAAAGAAGAGAAGAATGCTTGTGTTTCTGAGTTTGTTTTTTCATGAATTGTACACATAATCTAAACTAAGATCACAGACACACAATTAGAACTAGAAATGAACAGGCTGATTTAGTCTTAGTCTTATCTCAGAGGCCACAGGAAAAATGTCAACACTTGATTTTTATCTTTCTAATCAAACCCAATGCATATCTTATCCTTTACTGAAACTATAGTACTATAAATTATGTTCAGAGTTATCTCCCTTCCTCTCAAAACTTCTTTTATTTACATATATACCTGTTTTACTTTTTTTTTTTTTCTGTATTGAGGTTTGTGATGATTTTTCAAGACACTTTATTTTGGTATTTGTTTTGTTTTTATACCACAGCTAAATATTATAAAATGGGATCAGTTTATTTACTTATTTATTCAATTATCCCTCCAACATTCATGCATTTATTCTTTCATACATTCATTTATCAGATGTTTACTAAGCACTTACTATGTTCCAGACATTGTTTCATGTTATGATAATGAAAAAGAAGGACCTAGACTCTATACTCCTTAATTTTTAAAGATTTGAAATTCTTTATACTTTGCTTACTGCCATTGTCCATGTTCCATAGATTCTGAACCCTTTGCTGATAATGACAACTGGAAATTCCCTTGGATATCTACTCTGCAATCATTTCGTAAAAGTTAGATCTTTCCAGAAATTTTTACCTCACAGCATGCATTTCTGAAGATATCATTGGGCATAAACTGAAATTAGCAATTCACATGCATCTAATAATCTACTTTTCTCAAATGCATCAGTTCCAATAATGTACTCACCCCTACTGATATTTTCTTATATGTTGTTTAGAAAATGTAATTAGAGTTAATATTTTTATCAAAAGGAATAACATTATACCTGTCTGGAATAAATAGATGAGTTACTGAAAGATTGCTACAACTAACTCAACTACTGAATTTGTCCCCTTTTATCATTTGACAAATGAATATTGAGTGCTTACCATGACAGTGTTGGACACAGAAAGACAAGATCTGATCCTTCCCTCAAGGGTCTTAGAGACTGCTGAGGCAGACAGAGAAGTGAGCCATAATCACAGCACTGTTAATTGTGTGACCCTGTCACGCACAGGCTGCTGTGGGAACATACTGTGAGGAGGACAACTAAGCCAGGGAAAGGGGCAGCATGTGTAAAAGCTTAAAGAATGAAAGAAGCCTCCATTCATGACATTGCAGGTCTATTCACATTGCCGGAGGCAAAGACACTTATAGCAAAATGGAAAGGGAAAAGGATAAAGAGATAGGTAGGCAGAAAATACATTTACAATGCCTGCGAGTGCTGAAATGAAGAGGCTGGACTTCATAACAAACAACACAGCAAGCCAGAGCTAAATATTACGGAAGGATCTTAATCATATTTGTATTTTGGAAAGCTTATTTAAACAGCTGCGCACAGTAGTTGGGGTAAGACTCAGAAGCTAAATTAGAAGATTTTGCAGAAATCTAGGTTTTTGTGATAAGAGGCCAAACTCTCAGAATGACACGAAGAATAGAGAGAAAGAGATGGAATTTAAAAATATCCAGGAAACAGTGTCTGCACGACTTAAATTGTTTGATGATTAGAGAGTGTTTGTGTTGGGAGGGGTAATGATATGATAAATTGAGGGTGGGGAAGGTCAATGATTTGATTATTAGTGTTCTATTTCTAGAAAGTGGGTAAATAAACAGACAGTGGTGTCATTCACCACTACGGGAAATCAAGGAAAACAAGTAAGTTTGCTGGGGAAAATTATGAATTTATAGTCACTAGAATAGATTAGTACCTAGATGGGAAAAATAACGGTCATTTCTTAGTTCTTAATATTGTATATTATTGACAAATATGCCAAACATGTAAACACTCACACATATCTCTTTGTGTGCACAAGCAGATGTGATTTGCATATTATTGTTGACTAGATGCATGTAGATATATTTGTTTACAAAATAAGATTTTAATTTGAGAGGTAAGCTGTCATCATTGTGACTCTTGTAACAAAGTAGCCAGATGGTATGTTGCCTTCTATCCTCATTTTATTCTAAATTATACTTTGTCAAAAATCAATATTTTAATAATTATTTAATAATTATTTCCATCAAATAATTATTTATATATAAATATATATTTATATATATTTATATATAATACATATAAACACACACATATATATAAACATATATGTATAAAATATACATTAACTCTTTCTAGGGCTAGGCAAAACTCCTCTGAACATATTGGAGAGAAATAAGCAGATATTTTAGAAGAAAGCCTGAAATAATTGACATAACACATCAGATGTGTAAGATGATTCATATGATTCAAGACGGTTTAGTGATGGCAGCCAACAACAAATAAAGATGTTTTTGGGCCAGGCGTGGTGGCTCATGCCTGTAACTCCAGCATTTTGGGAGGCCTAGCATTTGAGACCAGCCTGGGCAATATGGCGAAACCCTCTCTACAAAAAAAAAAAAAAAAAAAATTAGCCAAGCGTGGTTGTATATGCTTATAACCCAGCTACTCAGGTGACTGAGGCAGAAGAATTGCTTGAACCTGGGAGGTGGAGGTTACAGTGAGCCGAGATTGTGCCACTGTACTCTAGCCTGGGTAACAAAACAAGGCTGTCTCAAAAACAAAAACAAAAGCTTTCTAATAATAAAAGATTGCATTCCTGAAGAAATTAATATTTGTAAAATTTATAACCATAGTTTAATTAACTTTTATGCCTATTAAGCCTCCTATTTTGTTTTTGATGGTTAGCATCACTGAGTAAAATGTTCAAGTTTAAGTTTCAGTGGCATGGGCAGAGACTGGCCTCATTATCTCTGTGAAAGAGGAAGCCAAGCCAATGATCATTATTGGAAAATCAGTCCTTTCAAATGTGTGCTCATTCAGTGTTACCAAACTGAAGTTTATCTCCTAGTTTCCTGTGAATAAAGAATTTGCTAAATATATTTATAGTGCAAGCAAGATAAAAATGGCATTTAATGAAATTATAAAGAACAAAATTAAATAATTTAGTAGAATGAGAAAGACCGTAAAGAGATTTTTCAGTAGTTTAAGTATCAACTTTATTATTTCTAACATAATCAACTATCACTCATATTATTTTTAATATAATCTGAAAAATATTTTAATGATTTAATCCATACATACATATATATACATTTTATATAAGTGCATAAATACATCTGACCAAATATAGACTTCTATTGAACAAGCACAGTTTTTTCCCCTTTGTTTCCTATTTGCTTTGTTTATGCCATAATTTGTTGTACCATAGATTTTGTGTGTGTATGTGTGTGATGGACATATGAATATGTCCATCTTATTAAAAAATATATCCTAAATTTTCATTCTCAGGAAGTTCCTCATCATTAGGCTTTACATAAAATTTTCTAGTTTAGTCAACACTTTTATTGTTTTATTTTTATATTTAAGATGTTATTCTTTCAGTAGTTACTCATATATGGTAGAAACAGAGGGTTCACTGATTTTCTTCCTGATATATAAATGTGTCCATGCAGTATTTATTTAATAACCCATTTTTAATCATAAGCCAAATATTCTTTGTTATGTATAAATCTACAATATTTTAAAAACTTTTATTATGTAGCAATTTTCAAAAAATATAGCTCATCTAGCTATAGTTATAAATTATGGGTTAGATGTGCTAGTTATATTGCTTCTAATAAGTATTCAAAGAAATGTATGACTATTAAAATAGAAATGCTCATCTTTATACTATATACAATCATCTTTACCATTAGTGGCACATGCTACATGTTGGCAAGCACTAATCTAGATACTGAGGTCCCCTGGGAACTTGTTGCCTCTGGGAGTCCCCCCACACATTGATAAGCCTGAGTTTTTGCCTTTGCCTCCACTGAAAGAATCTGGAGGGTTCTCTTCTTACAAAACAATTTGAAAACACTGCAAAGCTTTCAGACACAGTCACAAGTGGTTCTCAAAAAGAAACTGAATTCAATTACAGTACTGGATTATTGTATTAATTAGGGATTACTTTATTGATTCATTTTCATAAATTATTTCTTAATGAATTTCTGCTTCCATTATGAGGTACATGGTCTTTAACATTTTAATTCTGCTAATTTGGAAATGTGAAAGTAAATATGCTTCATAGACTAAACTCAATAGGACTTATAAAAGCAGCATTGTGCTGGAAGGACATAAACTCACTATTGTTGGTAAAAAATAAAATAGGTTATTAATGTTGATATATGCCTATGAAGAAACTCAGAAGAAATCTCAAAAGAGATTCAGAAACTGTGATCGTGTACTTTCTCTATATATACAGATTACATTAATTTAGAAGATTACTGGGCCTTAACATGTGGAGATTGTATTTTCAGCACGTGGCCCTCTGCTATATCAAACAAGCGTTTGGATAAAGGTTGCAGTCTCTCCACACATGGCTTGTGTTTGAATTTACAAACATGTCGTTTGTGTTGCTGCAGCAAGATTTTGTTTTTAATCGTCAGATGCTCTCCATATAGAAATTATACAACTTGTGGATTATGTTTATTTGCTATATTCATAAATTCTGATTTACAACCTGAAGATACTTTCATTTGTAAGGAAAATATTAAAGCCTCTTTCCTTTACTGTTAAGCTATTCCATGGCTTCACAGTCTACTATGTTCTAGACATGTAACTTTATTAATGGCACATTCAGATTTATGCTTTCTCTTTTCGTCTTTTTTTTTTTTTTAAATTAGAGATGGGGCCTTGTATGTTGCCCAGCCTGGTCTTGAACTATTGGCCTCAGGCAATTCTCCCACCTCGGCCTCCCAAAGTGCCTGGATTATAGGCCTGAGCCTCCAAGCCCAGCCCAGACTTATAATTTCAAAATAGCTTTTACTATGAAGAAGTGCCAATAAGGTGTCAACTATACTCCAAAATTTACTAACTGCAAGTGAAAATAATGATATTGAACTTAGGAGCCTGAGATAAATGTGATACTTCAAATGGGCAAACTTATATACATATATCATATATGAACTCAGACAACATGGGCTCAATTCCTTTCTGTACATCTTACTAACTGATTGACTGGGTAAATTATTTAGTATCTCTGTACTTTAATTTCCTTATCTTTAAGTTTCATTATTAATATGCTCTATCTTCTAGGGCAGCTATGATAATTTAATTTAAAAAATACTTGTCAATCACTTGCAATTCTATCCTGATCCGAGCACGGTCTTCAAAAGTGTTATCTTATTGCCAATTTCACTTTAGCCTTCTTAAAACATTTTCACGAGAGTTGTGTTTATCATAAATATCTTAGTGAAAAAATGACTAAATCAGTGAGAATTGAAAGCAACTTAGTAAAGGGCTATATATTTCAAATATATGGTTATAACTCATTTGAATTTGGCAAAATTTATCCTGAAATGTGTAGGCAATTCACAAAAGAAACAATATTGAACAATAAATGATAAACCTCAATCTCATTATGCAACTTTAAAAATGATATGTTTTTTCTTATATCATCAGAAAACATTCAAAAGTACATTCACAGTATTGGAAAAGGTATGAAGAAATGAAGATTAACATATTGAATATGGTTGTTAAAACTGGGATACGTTTTCTGGGGAAAATTTATCATTACGTCAAATGCTTAAAATCATATGTCTTTGAATCAGCATTTTAAAGTTTTACAAAGGAATGAATCACTGAGCAAAAATATGATCATTTCTGTATTGTTTATACTCATGAAAAAAAAATGGAAGCAGGCTGGGCTCCGTGGCTCACACCTGTAATCTCAGCACTTTGGGAGGCCGAGGCAGGCAGATCACTTGAGGTCAGGAGGTCATGACCAGCCTGGCCAACATGGTGAAACCCCGTCTCTACTAAAAATACAAAAATTAGCAGGGCATGGTGGTGGGCGCCTGTAATCCCAGCTACTTGAGAGTCTGAGGCAGGAGAATCACTTGAACCCAGGAGGCGGAGGTTGGAGTGAGCCGAGGTTGTGACACTGCACTCCAGTCTGGGTGACAGAGGGAGACTCCATCTCAAAAAAACAAAAACAAAAAGAATGGAAGCAGTATTCAACAAAAAAGGATCAGCTAAGTAAACAATATAATGAAATACAATATATCCATGCATACATATGTGGAGTAAAACTTATATTTACTGATAGGAAAAAATTCAAGAAATTTTTATTAGAGAACTCATCGTAAAACATTAGTCAGCATAACCCCATTTTTGTAAAAATATATAACATACATGTGAAAAGAAATTAGAGGAGCATAATATAGTTGTAATGATGAGTGTATCTTTTTTCTGTTTTCTGTACTTTCTTTTATAACTCAAGCATATGTTATTTGTGTATTTATAAAAAAAGAAATCCATCTTGCCAATCTCTAACTGCTTGATAAACACTTGTTTATTAATTACATGAGAGAATTAAATATAAGTTGGCAAAACACAGATGGAGCAAAATCAGGGAATTAATCACTTCTCTCTTTGTTCTTCTCCAAACTGACTTGAATTGGTTCTTAAAGACTTCACTCAGGTATCTCCTCTAAATAGAATTTATTCCTGAGAATGTTCCCACTTTTGTCCCTAGCCTATGGGCTGGTATCCTACTTATGTGCTATCATGATATTACGTGCATGAATCATAATTGTTCTCATATAAAGTTTATAGATATATTACATTAAAATTCCTGTCTTTCCACCCTACCAGTCTCTATTCCTAGCTCCTTCTACTGTATCTAGCTAAAAAAGGAGGCACTCGGTATATGATTGTTCAGTGGATGGATGATATATAAGAAACTTTCCAAATAATTAGAAGTAAATTCATACTAGAAGTCCTGAAATAAGCTTTTTCAATAAACTAAAGTTACAACTGGAGAATAATTTTATATGGAACAACCACAAGTGATTTCAAAAATAGCTTTAATTTTCACCTGTCCAGTTGACTTCACAAGTGAACGGAATGATTTCTTGCATGCAATACCTATTAAGACTCTCCAAAATATACTGAAGTTTCACAAGTGCCATGTCTAATGATGCCTCAGTAAATGCCAGGGTATTAAAAATGTTAGAGAAAATAGAGATAAAAATGAATATACCAAAGAACAACATGGCTCAGCCATAGTAATGCACCATTCTCACTGTGAATTTCTTTCTTCCCTTAAAACAGGTGCCAGCTTCAAATCAATGCAGCCTCTATTGCTTCCTGATGCTTGGTAACATCACTTATGTGGCCCAGGAAGAGCTTTGAGTTACTGATGACTCTCATTCCATGTGGCTATGTGTTCATTCACTCTGCAATGATTTACTGAATGCCTACTATGTGCCAAGCACTCTGCCAGGTGCTTGGGTACAAAAGGTAAGCAATTTTTTTCATAGTCGCTGTCTTTACTGGGCCAAGAGTAAGTGACAGAGATATCTATTAAATAATCATATAAATGAGCAATTGTATCTGTGACAAATGCTACAAATGAGACATATCCATGCTATGAGAGCCTATAATGTACCTTCATTTTAAACAGCGACAGTTGGACTATGAGTAGAAGTTAATGCAAGACCAGACACCAAATGCATCCTCTTTTTCTTTTAAGTATGGGGACTCTCTGGAAACAAAGTTAAATGAATGTGGTCCCTCATGTTTTTCATAACATTTAACAAAAGAAAAAAACTGCATTAAGTTTATTTGAGCACCAAAGTGGGACTCCTAGAGTCTAAATACATCTAGGAGAGCAGATCAGATCCTAAAAATGTGCCACAGATTTGAGAGGCCCCAAAGTAGAAGACCCAGTTAAGTCACACCCAGACTCCTGACACAGAGAAACTGTGGGATAATCAAGACTGCTACTTTAAGCTGCTGAATGTGATAACACTGTAGCACAACAATAGAAAAATAACACAAGGGCCCAATAAGCTAAATGAACTCTGAGAAGACTATTTACCTTAGTCATTTGTGAGCATTCTTAGAGCTGAAAGAAGTAATTTACTTAGGAACTTCATAATTCGTGTAAAATACTAAAATGTGATTAGTATGCAAATGAAAATTGAAAAGTAAAACCTCAATGTATAAAAATAAGGTTTTACTTTAAATTCTAAATCTGATAAATGCAAATGCGAATACTTTTGGAATAACCAAGAGAACTGAATTGAGTAGAACAAAAATTACACTGTATTCACAAGATATGAGAGGGCAAAAAAGAACAATGTAACAGTTGCCCACACTGTAGTCTGCTTAAGTTAGAGGGACATTATAATCTTTACTATTATGAATAAATAAAAATGAAATAATTTTTATGTATTATCCATTTTATATACGTATGATTCATGCATACACCTATGTAGATATATAATTCTTTAGAGCTCCCATAATGTTGTTTGATCAACATAAGATAAAAGAAATAAATTCATATTTATGATGTCCTATTATGTATAAGACGGTGCTGGTACTTTCATATATATAGTATATGAACTGTCATTGTAATCTTCCTATCATAGATCAAAAAAGCTGCATTTCAGAAAGATAACATGGATAAGTCACATTGTGAGTACAGGATTTTAGATCTATGATTGTCTGACTCTTCATACAATTTTTTCACCAAATATTCTTGATACACAGAGCTGATATTTAGTCAGTAAGCACAAGCACAGAATCAAGGCTGGCATTCCATCTAATTAGTTTGGTGGAGATTTTTGGATCAGTCAGAACCTTTGCTGTATCTGATAATAAAGTTTGAAATATCACATCTACGCATTCCCAAAATACACTATTGAGATTTGCGCATAAGAAGTTAATATGACTAAAAGTCTGGAAATAATATACAGCATATGAAGAAAAGTTTTTCTTGGTTCAAACCTTTCAACTTAAGTCAAAAGCTAAGAACGATGTTTAAGATTAGTGTTCTACAAAACAAAGAATCTCTATAAAGACAGTGGTGATCTGCCATTTTCAAGTTCGAAAATAGAAGAGGGGGCCGGGCGCGATGGCTCACACCTGTAATCCCAGCACTTTGGGAGGCTGAGGTGGGTGTATCGCCTGAGAGGTCACAGAAGTTCGAGACCAGCCTGGCCAACATGGTGAAACCCGGTCTCTACTAAAAATACAGAAAAAAAAAAAATTATCTGGGGTGGGGGGAGGGGGGAGGGATAGCATTAGGAGATATACCTAATGCTAAATGACGAGTTAATGGGTGCAGCACACCAACATGGCACAAGTATACATATGTAACAAACCTGCACGTTGTGCACATGTACCCTAAAATTTAAAGTATAATAATAATAAAATTTAAAAAAAAGAAAATAAGAACAGCAATCCAAAAAAAAAATTATCTGGGCATGGTGGTGGCGAGCGCCTGTAATCCCAGCTACTCGGGAGGCTGAGTAAGGAGAATCACTTGTGTTAAATCTTAACAGGAGAGATTTAGGAGAGGACATCTTTTAAGTGCAGTGGCTGTTCACATGCCTGATCATCATGTATCACAGCTTTGAACTCCTGGCCTCAAGGGATCCTTCCGCGTCAGGCTCCCAAATAGCTGGGACTACAGCCACGCACCACTGTGCCTGGCTTAGATGAAGACATCTTGACATAAGTATGGTTAGGCACAAGTAGTTTTCTAAGGAAAATATTGAGTACCAGTGCGTGGAAATATTTAACTATAGGGTAGATATTAATTTTCTTTGACTTTCTCACAGTTTAAGCATATTCCTGCCTAGGGACAGTAGACAGACTAGAAGTAGTCTCCAGGAACGTAATTTTTTAACATGAATAACACTTGTGTCTTATATGAAACTGCTTGAGATGGCCTTCAATTCATTCCAACTCTATTTTTCTATAATACCACCTACTTATTATCATGACATTTCTTTCTCATCATAGAAATAAAATCAATAACTGAATACAACATAAAATTAGATGTTTCAAATAAGGAAAAGTGGTATATTTGGTTAATGACCTAAAATAAGTACAAAGGACGCATCATCCTTCACTTACCAAAGCATTGGGAAATTTTATGCATTGAACAAATCTGAGGCTCATATTGTGTGCCAACAGTATCCTAGAAAACAGACTCATGATTTGGGAATGGTCAGCTAATGCCAAACTTTCCATGAGCAAAATCCCAACTTACATTAAAACTGGGAAACATTTCCAATTTCAATTAAAATAAACGTAATGATTTGGTATCAGTTTAATTAATAAATACATTTCAGCATATATTTGCACGTTTTATGTTTCCTAATTATTACAAGGAATTAAAAATTTATCACTCTTAACAGAAAGAGAGATGAGCATATTTTTCAACACTAATCCATTAAAGGTAACACTATTAATTAATCCACTATTTTATTCTGCTCAACGAACTCAATTATTCAGAGCTTGGTTGAAACTTTTTTTTTTAAATTAAGCATGGAGACAGCTTGCAGTGCCTTGTAGAGAGAAATGTGTTCAGAAGTGTCCAACCTAATATAAGACACCAGATGATATTCAGTAAATATAAATTGATAGTAATTGATAATTTAAGTGTTAAAAAGCATCAAAATAAAATGTCTTACAATTAATATCCATTTAAAACATCTAAGCCTTCCAAAGCCATCATAAAAGTATCATTGAAGGGTGAAAAAATTGTTTTTAGATTTGGCAGGATTGAAACTATTTGATACCACATAAACAATGAATATGAGTTGGATGGCACACAAATAACCAGTATTGTGAACTTTCCTTCTTAAAAAGGCTCATATACATTCTTTCAAAAGTCACATAAAAGATAAATGATAAAAGAAAATCTTCTTCCTCTGGTCCTTTCTCACAGGATATCCATTGGTTTATTCATTTCAGTTGAAACCTAGAGACTGGAAGCTAAAGCAGAGTTATTTTCTAGTCACCCTTTAAGATGCTCTAGGATATTGCTACTCAAACTGTGGTCTAAGACCAGCACCTCCTCAGTACCTGGGGGGCTTGTTAGGAATGCAGGTTCTCAGGCTCCATCCCAGAACTACTAAATCAGAACCTGCCTTTTGACAAGATCCTCAAGTGATTCATATACATGTTAAGGTTTGGGAGGCATGGCTGTAGGTATGTATAAATCACTTCCTGCTTTAAACTCCCCACCATATGATGAACATAAGAATGTTACCGTGGGACAGTGCTTCATTAAAAAAAAAAAACAAAAAAACAAACAAAAAAAACCCTCAAATTGACCCTTTTAATATGAATTCAAAGATATACAAAATGTAAATTTAGAAAATAAAACATACTTGCAATGTTATTCTAGAATAGAAATATTAAAACTAGCTACTGACTTTAAGCTACTGTTATACTATTACACTATTATATATAAAAATACAATTTTAGAAAATTATTTTTAATTACACTTATTGAAGATATTTATATCAATATTATAATTGCAGAATGGTCAAATATTTTTGAAAAATGTAAGTGTATTTAAAATTTTAATTGAAATTTATTTTAAATTAAAGTTTAATTTTAAATTAAAATTTATACAAAAATTAACTCAAAATGGATTAAAGACTTAAATGTAAGACCTGAAACCATGAAACTACAGGAAAATTTAGGGGAATTCCTTTAAGACACTGGTCTGGGAAAAGATTTTATGGAAAAGACCACAAAAGCACAGGAAACAAAAGCAAAAATAGACAAATGGGATTATATCAAACTAAAAAGATTCTGCACAGCAAAGGAAACAATCAACATAGTAAAGAAATAACCAACAGAAAAGAATAAAAGATTTGCAAACTATTTGTTTTATAAGATATTAATGTCCAGAATATACAAGAAACTCAAACAATAGCAAAAACAAATAATAAACAATTAGTGTGATTAAAAACCTGGCAAATGAACTGAATAGACATCGCTCAAAAGATAACATACAAATGGCCAATAGGTGTATGAAAAAAATACTCAACATCACGAATCATCAGTGAAATGTAAATGAACGCCATAATGAGATATCTCACTCCAGTTAGAATGTCTATTATCAAAAAGACAAAAGATAATAAATAATGGCAAGGATATGGAGAAGGGAACTCTCACACACTGTTGGTGGGAATGTAAATTAGTGCAGCCATTATGAAAAATAGTATGGGGCTTCCTCAAAAAACTGAAAATATAACTACCATTGATCCAGGAATCCTACTACTTGGTATATATCCAAACGAATTGAAATCAGTATGTTGAAGAGATATCTGCACTCCCGGGTTTAGTGTGGCACTATTCATGATAACCAAGATATGTAATCAACCTAAGTATCCATCCACAGATGAATGAAGAAAGCAAATGTGGTGTATGCGTCTGTGTGTGTATATATGAATAATGGAATGTGTGTGTGTATGTGTGTGTGTGTGTGTATGTGTGTGTGTGTGTGTATGTGTGTGTGTATATATATATAATGCCCATTCACGTTTGAAAAACATGTATACACACACACACACACACACACACAATGGAATATTATTTGTCCCTAAAAAAGAATGAAATCCTGTCATTCACAGCAACGTGGATGAGCTATGTCAAGTGAGATAGGCTAGACACAAAAAGACAAATATTATTTGTTCTCACTCATATGTGGAAGCTATAAAAGTTGATCTCATAGACGTAGGGAGTAGAATAGTGGTTACTAGAGGCTAGAAAGTGTGGGGATGTGAGGATAGCCAATTTGGTTAATGGATATAAAACTACAGCTAGATAGGAGGAATAAGTTCTACTGTCCTACAGCATTGTAAAGTGACTATAATTAACAACAATTTTTTGCATATTTTTAATAGCTAGAATAATGGATTTTGAATATTCCCAACAAAAAGAAATGATAAATATTTGATGCGATGAACATGCTAATTACCCTGATTTGATCATTATACGTTTTATGTAAGTGTGGAAATATCACATGTAACTCATATATATGTGTCAGTTAAAAATATATAATAAAGCAAAAAAGACCTATAAAAATTAGGCTGGGGGCAGTGGCTGAAGCCTATAATCCTAGCACTTTGGTATGCCGAGGCAGGAGGATTGCTTGAGGCTAGGAATTTGAGATCAGCCTTGGCAACACAGTAAGATCCTGTCTCTACAAAAAAAATTAGCTGGGTGTCGTGGCATGTGCCTGTGCTTGTAGCGACTTGGAAGGATCCCTTGAGCCCAGGAGTTTGAGATGCAGTGAGCTATGATCATGCCACTGGACTCCAGCCTGGATAACAGAGTGAGGCACCATCTCAAAAACGAAAACTATATCCATAATATACATTATACTTTACATTATTTATAAAGCAGGTTTGCAAAAAAAAATCAAATGTTTTCTTTTAGTGCTTCATGCAGTGTCTGATATATTGTAGGAACTCAATATTTATTAAAATCTTTAATTTCACATTTTATTCTGTGCATCACAAATCAAATATATGTATACTTCATATTTATTCATATGCATTTATACTGTGTAAATGCTGTATAAATATGTATGTATGATTTCTTACCACTTACAATTTTGCTCTGTTGTTATTGTTGTTTTCCTTCCTGAATATTTTCTTTTAATACTCCTCATCAAAAGTATGTCTACATTCTGCCCTTTAAATAACATCCAGTATTTCCAGATCAAACTGACACAACTTGCTTTCCTGCAAACCTAACTTTATGCTTATTCCAAATTTCTATTTCTAACTTTTATTTTTACAACAAATTCAGTTAATCACCTTGTCATATCTTCTTGTATCCCACATTCTGATCCCCATTTTTTTTTCTCTAAGTAGTCTTATTTGGAAGATGTTTAAGCACAAAGATTGTTTCAGAAGTTTAAAATCTGCATGATTTTATGCAAGGATTAGAATTCCTAGACAAATGAAAAAATATTTCATGGTGCAAATATAAAAGACATATTTATTTGAGTTTGAACAACAGAGTGATCACACATCCTTCACCTGCCTCCAACAGATCATATTTAGCTGACATGACTATGGGTTTCATGAAATTAATCTCTGACCTGATTTTTTTTAACCACAGCAGTGTCAGCTTTCTATTAATAGGCTCTTATCCAGCTGAAAATGTACATAGCTTCCTGATGTGTGCCAGCCCAGGAAGGTGAAGGATACCCATTCCAAAGTAGGGCAAGGTGTCCTGGTCTAAGAACCAGAGGGGTCGTTTTTAAAAGTTCAGTTTAAAATGCAGATAATATGTATTATATATTGCATGTAGGTGGCTGAATATATATACAAACACCATTGATTATAGAACAAGTCACAGTTTGTATTTCAGAAATGCTTGTTGAGTTGAATGGAAGCAGGTTCAATGTAGCAATATTAAGAAGAAATAAATATTGCACAAGCTACAGTCTCTCTCCTAAGGTTTTCAAATATCCATTAGTGGAAAAAAAATAAAGTGCCTCTCTAATTTTGCTGATTATTAGCTGGAAAATGTTACTTGCTAGATAACTTCATTTCTTGTCTTGAAAGTCATTGCTACAGAAAGAATAATCTTGTTCGCCAATGTATCATTAGTTGTCACAATCATGAGCTCTGTGACCTTGATAAAGGAACTCCTTTTTAGTTTCAGATGGCTAATATAAAAGGGGGACTATTTATTTTTAAAAAGATTTATGTAAAAATATTTCATGAAAAATAAATTTGTTTGTTTTTTGAGACGGAGTTTTGCTCTTGTCACCCAGGCTGGAGTGAAGTGGTGCGATGTTGGTTCACTGCAACCTCTGTCTCCCGGGTCCTAGTGATTCTCCTGCCTCAGCCTCCAAGTAGCTGGGATGACAGGTGCCCGCCAACACACCCGGCTAATTTTTGTATTTTTAGTAGAGATGGGTTTCGCCATGTTGGCCAGGCTGGTCTCAAACTCCTGACCTCAGGTGATCCGCCCATCTCAGCCTCCCAAAGTGCTGTGATTACAAGAATGAGCCACTGCACTGGGCCCAGGAAAAATAAATTTGCCATTCTCCTATGCTAATTTTATATGAGCCCTCTAAAAATTTGTCTTCTAGTGAGTAAGAGAGAGTTATAGTAATCAGATACACACTGGTATATTAGTTTTCTACTGCACCATAACATAGTACCACAAACTTAACACAAATTTATCTTACAGTTCTGTACTTGGAAGTCCAACATGGCTCTCAAGGAGCTAAAATCAAAGTGTCTTCAGGGCTACATTCCTTTCTGGGGCCTCTAGAGAGAATCCATCTCCTTGTACTTTCTACCTTCTACAGGTTGCCACATAACTTGGCTCATAGCTTCTTCCTCTATCTTCAAAGCCAGTGCTGGCTGATTGCATCTCCCACTGGCCACCAACAGAAAAAGTTCTCCAATTTTGAGGACTTCCATGATTTTATTGGGCCCACCTAGATAATTCAGGGTCCTCTCTCCCACTCGAGGTTCTTAATAAAATCACATCTGCAAATTCTCTTTTCCAGGTAAGGTAACATATTTACAGATTGTGGGGATTAGGACATGAATATTTGGGGGGACAATTATTCTGTATACCACAACCAATATTCTCACTACTCTTCATCAGTAGACATTGTGTGAGCACTCTCTTATGCACAGTTTGTTTAGGCCTGCTCAGTGAAATTAAGTATTGCTCAAAATCCATGGCTCACAACCGTGTATCTTTTGGGCATTCTAATTTAAAAAATGCCCATTCACATTTGCAAAATTGTCAAGTTGTGTGACAACCTTAGTTGAGAATCTGCTTTTTTCTCTCCTCCTCCTCCTCCTCCTTCTCATCCTCTTCCTTCTTCTCCCCTCTCTCCTCCTCTTCTTCCTTGTTCTTTTTTATGAATTTCTCTCCAGTAACTCAAACATTTTATTATAATAATCAACATTTATTAAATATATTTTACTAAAGGAATAAATGTGTAAATAAATCAATGATGAAACTGAAGAAGTATAACAATTATAAAATTGCCTAGCGTCATGTTGAATTTGGCTGAAACAACTGTACACTAAATAAGTTACCATTATTCATTGGGTAATGTAGTATTATGAACTTAGTGTGCAAGATTGCAAGATACATTAGAAGTCAGGAGATTACAAAGATGCTAATATAATGTATTATCTGTAGCTGCATAATAAAAGATTCCAAAGCTTAGTGGCCTAAAACAACTATAATCATTTATTTTGCTCAGAAATTTGTAATTTGGTTAGAGTTCAGCAGGTATGGCCTGCCTCTGCTCCACAGTTGTCACATGTGGTGACTCTACAGGGGACTAGAGGATCCATTATCAAGATGACTCATTCACATTGCTGGAAAGTTGGTGCTGGCTGTTGGCTGGAAGCTTGGCTGGGTTTGCAGGTCAAGGTCTTGGTCTCTTTCATTATGGGCCTGCCTCCAGGCTGCTTTAATTTTTTCACAGCATAGTTTCAAAAGCAGATATCCCAAACTAGCAACCTGGATATGTCTGGTATTTTTATGATCTAACCTTGGAAGTCATTTTCACTGTATGTTCTTTGTTGAAGCTGTTATACAAGTCTGTTTGTGTTTAACGGGAGGAAAAATAGACCTCACCTCTCAAGAGAAGAATAGTCAAGATCACAGTATAAGAAGAACACATGAGATGGGAAATCTTGCTGCAGCCACTTTTGAAAAATACAATCTGTCACATACAGACATCCATATATGAAATAACAGGAGTTTAAATTAGAACAGGAGTTCTAATTTAAAAAATAACTGGAGTTTAAATGAGAAGAAAAAGGAAAAGGTGAATATAAGAAATGAGGACTCCAAAGTTTAGAGACTGTGCATACAGATGAAAAAACAGAACCCTGCAGGTCCAGAGAAATAGCTGATTATGGGGAAAATTTCATGAGTTTCAGTGTGCACATGTTGGGCTCTTGACCTCCACACACTTTTGCTCTCTTCCAGGCAAATAGTTTCTCTCTTTGATTTCTTTTCCTCCATCTCCATTCTTCAGATTTCCATTGCCCATGAAAAGAATCTTCTTGTGCATGATCATAAATTTATCATGAAAAGAATCCTCTGTTATTGTGAGTTTTAAGCCACTATACTACATGATTGATTTGGATCTTTATCCCTAATTAATTGGAAGCAGTAAGGAATTTGTTTTAAAAGTCTATATGTAGTTAACTAGGGTTGTGGCTCTCAAACTTCAACATGTGTCAGAATGATCTAAAAGGTTTGTTAGAACACAGATCACTAGGCCATACTCTCGTCTTACAGTTTATGATCCCAAAAGTCTGAGATGTATCCCAGTAATGTTCCTTTCCAATAAGTGCCCAGGTGATGCTGACACTGCTGGTCTGGGGACTACACATTGACAAACTCTGATCTGGGAGAATAAAACTTATTCGGAATTTTCTCAAAGTTGTTATGTCCATATAGCTCACATGCATTCATACATTTTGACCCAAATCAAAAAAACAGAAAAGAATGTCTAGTATACCCATGCTCTTCATAAAGTTTTACAAATAGAATTTTTTTTTTTGTTTTTGGAGGTAATACAATATAGATAAATGGAGATAGATTATCTTTTAATCCTTTTCTCACACACTGAGGCAGAGTTAGGCTTTCTACCTCAGTAAAACCTCCTTCCGTTAAATTGAATATTGAATAATTTCTGAGAGCTTAAGCTAGCAAACTAAACATAAAGTGGACAAAATTAACTGCCTGAAGTTGTCACCTTTTAAAGATGGGCAATCTTCATCTAAAAGCAGGAAGAGTAGAAGTGGAAACCTAAGTTTTGCCTGAATGTTAACAATAGCAATATTCTAATAAAGCCAGCAAGTCAAATTAAAGATGATGTCCATTGGATAAAAGTGTACCAAGGATCCTAGAAGGAGGAGCCTCAACAAGTAAAAACTCAGTTGCTCTCACCAGTGCCCAGGACAGCAAGGTGCAGAACCTAGTGACAATGGAGATTCTAGTCATGGAGTGTTCTGACAGCAGCAGGAAAATAGGGACCTTTTTTGTCCACTGCTATTGGTCCAGCTCCAAGTAAAATGCTTGGCAATGAGGACATGACATTCAATCAATATTAGTTGAATGCCTCACTCTACATGTCAATTTTTACATTGCTGCCCATACAGTCTCAAAAAGGGGTTGCTATACGGTGAGGATTACTATCTCAGAGACAAAACTCTGAGAAGTCCTTAGGATTCTATTCATTTTCTCTCTGCTCCTCCAAACATCCATTTTATATATCTTGTGAGACTAGATCAATTTCTTCTAAAAAACAGGACGTTTCTAGGAGACACCCACAAGGTCACCCTTTCTCCACATTTTCCAATTAGATTTAAACAATCCAGTTTGAGTGAGCAAGGTGTCTTCTTCATGCTGAATTCAACTTTTCACCATAGAACATAGTGCCATGAAATAAACATACATTGATAATAGAATAATAGATATTAAAACTAAAAAAGAACATAAAATATCATTCATCATAGCCTCCCCCAATTGAAACAAAAATCTATTGGATAAACAGTGACTTTTATGCAATGAAACACTGTACAGAAAGAAAAATAAACTCTAGCTACATACAACAACATAGATGACTCTTATAAACAAAATGAGGAATTAATGCAGCAAAACACAGAACAATACATGCCAGGTGCTCCATTTATATAAAGAACAAACTTAGCAGAACTATGTTGTTTATCGATGTTGAGGTCATAAAACTATAAAGCAAAGAAAGAAAACCATTACCAAAAAAGTTGGTTCCCTGGAGAGGAAAGTTCAAAGAAAGAGGAGCCTTAATTGGGAAGCCACACCAAAGTGAGAGTCAAAGTATGGATAGATGAATATGGGCTTCCCATGTGCTGGAAATAGTTCCCTGATCTGGGTGTTGGTTATGTGGATATCAACTCCATTACTCCTTAGTAAATGATATATAAAGACAGTTGACTCTTGAACAACATGGGTTTTAACTGTGTAGTTCCACTTACGTGAGAATCTTTTTTAATGAAAGTTATAGCGCATATGTCTGGCTCTCTGGCCTCCCCTTCCAACTCCTTAACCTCTTCTGCTTCTGCCACCACTGGGACAGCAAACCAGTCCTTCCTCTTTTTCCTCCTCCTCAGTCTACTCAATGTGAAGACGATGAAATTGAAGGTCTTTATGATGATCCAGTTCCACTAAATGAATACTAAATATATTTTATCTTCTTTATGATTTTCTTAAAAAAACATTTTCCTTTCCCTAGCTTATTTCATTGTAATTATCTCTCTCTCTCTCTCTCTCTCTCTATATATATATATATATATATACACACACACACATGCACACACATATAACATACAAAATATGTGTTAATCAACAATGTTTTTGGTAAAGCCTCTGGTCAACAGTAGGCTATTAATAAAGTTTTGGGAGGAGTCAAAGTTATATGTGAATTTTCAACTGGTGAGTCGGTGTCCTTACCCTTGTGTTGTTCAAGGGTCAACCGCATATGTGAGTTATGAACCTTTCAGAGTCTGTATTTTACTAAAATGAATTTTTAAGAAAAATATTTTAAAAATTATGATGACTCATAGTATGTTTTTAAACACTGAACTGAGGAGACAGCTGTTCTCTTGAAAACTAAGCGGGACAGCATTATTCAGTAATCACCACAGTGTCCTAATTCTTTTTACACTTGTATATACAGTTCTTACGCATTTTGGCCTCTAGCTCAGTATTACCTAACAACTTAATTTTAAGCAAGTTTTTATATGATTTGAAAATACATTTGCCATCATGATAGTATTGCAAAGGATTAAAGAAACACTGGAGGTACTCTAAGCACATATAGAGTTCAATATGACACAATATTGGGTGACTCTCAAGTAAAAGAAATGTAATCCACCTTGAGGTTTGCTATTTAGCTTGTGTAAAACTCTATCGGGCAATTTTGCAAAGCACTCTCTTTCACTTTACCCATCAGAACTGCTTCCACCTGTGCCTCTCCTCAAATTCTGCTGTCACTTTTCAACTCATTAGTTAGCTCAAGGACACAGAAAATAAGTCATCACCTTTCACTGATTTTTCTCAAGAGGGAAGTATGTCATTCCATTTAGTTTGTGAATCTTTTTGCCCTATATTTCCCTGAGGTTATTGTCTTTTTTTTCCCCTTTCTACTATAGAATTATAAGTAGCAAATTGAGGCAAACAGATAACTGATTGGAGAAGCAAAATGAACTTCTCACCAATCCAAATCCCCTCTATTGACATAAAAAGAATCTTATATATAAAACTGAAAGATAACTAAGCTTAGAGTTTCTCATAGTTGAGGATTTCAATCCCATCTCCTTTGAAGCTACCACTAACATCTATACTCATCTTTATGTTCTTGTTAACTGTGGTGTAGTTTATCATCTCTGATAGGAGATGTTTGGGGGATGTTTATGGAGTCAAAATTATGGTGAGAGGTGCTACTGGGTACTAATTATTTTGCAATCTTTAGGGAAGATCGTTGCAACAAATTTTTCCACCCTGAATGCCAATAAAGTGTGTCTCCTTCAGCTTGGTTCACTGAACCCAAGATCACCATATTTATTAATTTAGTTTAACAAATCAAATACTTGTTTCTAAAATGAATTAACCTGGAAGTTTTAGGATCTAGGGATGTTGTTAAAAACTTAATTCTTTGCTCTTTCTTCTGTGTTCCTGTCCTTTAATTTAGAAATATTCTTCAAATGTTAACATAAGTTCTCCTCCTTTATGTCAGTCCCTGATCAACCAAATCCATCCATTCTCCTAGCTTCTTAGATTTTCCCAATAGTAATATCTCATCAGTTGATTTGCTTATTTGTTTTATATTGATTCATTCCCTAATAGCTTTATACATGTAAACATTGTCTATTTTAAATTTGACGAGAAACCAAGAAACCTATCTCACAATTTTTGTACATAACTTTATACATACTTCTTTCAAGAAACTTTGAACTGGCAGCCCAGTATCAGAGAGTTACATACACAATTATCTTATCATTTCTTGAGGACTAGATTTCTGTATATTTTATATTTCATCCTTAGAATTAAAACTGTACCTGGCAAAAGTAGATACCAAAAATATATACAAGTGATGTTTATTAGGTGCATGATTATCACTCAGGGGGTCAGACTTTTCGTTCCTCTCCATCCACAGGTAAATGACAGAGTGATAGGAAGAAGATAAAATACTATGTCTCAAAGCACCTGGGTATTGAGAGCTCACGTCCCTCAAAAACAGAGACCCATACCACGATAGTATAGCACATCATTCTAGCCAGACCAACAAGACACTTCAAGTCCTGAGGGACTGGGCAGAAACTGAGCAGTGAAATCTGGTCTACTTAATTCAAGAGGTAGCCAAAATTTTCCGGAAACTGTCAGAACTATTATTTCTAATATAACTCTCAGTCACTATGAACAAAGGCCCTAGAGAATTCTGCTGACTTATTGCCTTAATCTAGTCATTACTGCTACCCTAAGTACTTTCTGCTCACATTTTCAGAGGCTTGGTCTATGGACCCTGTCATGCTTTTACAGCAACTCTTGACAAGACCACTGGCCTGACCACTAGTTCTCATAGTATTTAGAACAACTCTGCCAATAGATTTGGTTTTACTTTAGCAACTGATTCTTCTTTGTAAGCCTGAAGAAACTCGTTTAATGATTACCTTTCTGACAGTTGGTATTTTTTTTTTTAATTTCTTCATGAACTGGAAATGGTCTCTATACATACAAAGTAAGCTCAAAGTAGCGTATGTGGGGATGGAAATCAGCAATAGAGGTTCAAATAATGGGAGAACACTCAGATGGGATGACGGAACTAGGAAACATAATAACTGTTAAAAACGAATCAGAAACATGAAACATCCAGCTTTTATAGTATTATAGCAACAGTGTGCCTGACCGAAAATTTAGTATTTAAATCAGGAATTTTACCCAATTTCTTGGCAAGGTAACTTGGTATCCCAGTCATCCCAGGGCTGCATCCCACAGACTACTAATTCTCACCTACTTCCTGTCTCTTTTTTTTTTTGTCATTTCTGCATTGATCAAATGTACTCTTGATCTCCTTACTCCTTGAAAAATCATTACACCTTCACAATAATGTCATGTGCACTGCGAATTACCAGTGTTAAGAATAGGACATTCTTTAGTTATACTAAATTATTTTCAGCAAGTTTCAAAGTGAAATAATTAATCATAAGATTTATGAACAATAATATGACATTCTTTACATCAATCACCATAAGGCACACCTTGGAGATACCATGCAATAAAGCAAATAATTGCAAGAAAGCAAATCACACATTTTTTTCTGTATCCTAGTGTATATAAAAGTTATGTCTGCACTGTATTCTAGTCTATTAAATGTGCAATAACATTATGTCTTAAAAAGCAATGTACAGGCCTTAATTTAAAAATACTTTGTTGGTGGGGATGGTTAATGGGTACAGAAATATAGTTAAAAAGAATAATATCTAGCATTTGATAGCACAGTAGTGACTACAGTCAACAGTAATTCATTGTACATTTAAAAATAACTAAAAGAGTATAACTGGACTGTTTCTAACACAAAGAAAGGATAAATGCTTGAGGTCATGGATACCCCGCTTATCCTGATGTGATTATTACTCATTGTATGCCTGTATAAAAATATTTCATGCATCCCATAAATATATACACCTACTCTGTGCCAACAAAATTGAAAATAAAAAATACTTTATTGCTAAAAAATACTAACAATCATGTGAGCCTTCAGTGAGTCATAATCTTTTTGCTAATTGAAGGTCTTGCCTTAATATTTGTGGCTGCTGACTGATCAGGGTGATGGTTGCTAAAGGTTGGAGTGGCTGAAGCAATTACTTAAAATAAGACAACAGTGAAGTTGGCCACATCGATGGACTCTGCATTTCATGAAAGATGTCTCTGTAGTATGTGACATTCACTGTTTGATAGGATTTTACCCATAGGAGAATTTCTTTTGAAATCGGAGTTAATCCTCTTAAACCCAGCCATTGCTTTATCTTCTACTCTATGTTATATTCTAAATCCTTTGTAGTCATTTCTACAATGTTCACAGCATCTCCATTAAGAGTAGAGTAGCTTCCATCTCAAGAAACCACTCTCTTTGCTCATTCATAGAAAGCACCTCCTAGGCCAGGCATGGTGGCTCATGCCTGTAATCCCAGCACGTTGGGAGGCCAAGGTGGGTGGATCCCTTGAGACCAGGAGTTCAAGACCACCTTGGCCAACATGGTGAAACCCGTCTCTACAAAAACATACAAAAATTAGCCTGGCAGTGTGATGCACACCTATAATCCCACTACTCAGTGGGTGAGGCACGAGAATCGCTTGAACCCAGGAAGCAGAGGTTGCAGTGAGCCAAGACTGTGCCAGTGCATGCCGAACTAGACACTGGCTCAAAAGAAAAAAACAACAAAAAAAGTCACTCTTCATCCATTCAAGTTTAATCATGAGATTGCAGCATCTTCAGCTTCCACTTCTAATTCTAGATCTCTTGCTGTCTCCACTGCATCTGCAGTTACTTCCTCCACTGATGTCTTGAGCCCCTCAAAGTCATCATGAGGGTTGGAATCAACTTTTTACATAATGGTGATATTTTGACCTCCTGCCATGAATCAAAAATATTTTTTATTGTTCAATTCCCCATGTACCCAGAACTTAAAGTATAATAATAAAAATAAAAATAAAAAAATTTGTAATATAAAAAAATATATTTTTTAATGGCATCTAGAATGGTGAATTCTTGAGAAAGTTGTCAATATAGTTTGCTTGGATCCATAAGAGGTATTTCTCCCTATGTCACCTATAGCCTTACAGAATTTTTTTTAAATTTTTTATTATTTTATTTTATTTTATTTTATTTTATTTTAATTTTAATTTTTTGAGACAGAGTTTTGCTCTTGTTCCCCAGGCTGGAGTGCAGTGGCACGATCTCAGCTCACTGCAACCTCCACCACCCGGGTTCAAGTAATTCTCCTGCCTCAGCCTCCCATGTAACTGGGATTGCAGGTGCCTGCCACCACGCCCAGCTAATTTTTTGTATTTTTAGTAGAGGCAGGGTTTCACCGCATTGGCCAGGCTGGTCTTGAACCTCCTGACCTCAGGTGATCCACCCACCTTGGCCTCCAAATTGCTGGGATTATAGGCATGAGCCACCGAGCCTGGCCCACAAAATGTATTTCTTAAAAAATAAGTCTTGAAAATCAAAATTACTTCTTGAGCCATGAGCTGCAAAAGTGATCTTGTGTTAGGCACGAAAACAACATTAATCTCTTTGTATATCACCATCAGAGCTCTTGGGTGACCAGGCGCATTGTCAATAAGCAGAAATACTTTGGAAGAATTTTCTTTTTGAGTAGTAAATCTCAACAGTGGGCTTAAAATATTCAGTAAACTATGTTGTAAACAGATGTGCTGTCATCCAGGCTTTATTATCTCATGATAGAGCACAGGCAAAGTAAATTTATTATAATTCTTTAGAGCCCTGGAATTGTCATAATGGTAAACCAGCATTGGCTTCAACTTGAAGTCACCAGCTGCATTATTTCCTAACAAGAGTCAGCCTAAACTTTGAAGCTTTGGAGCCAGGCATTGACTTCTCCTATCTAGCTCTGAAAGTCCTGGATGGCATCTTCTTCCAGTAGAGGACTGTTTAGTCTACACTGAAAATGTGTTGTTTAGTGCAGCCACCTTCATCAATGATCTTAGCTAGATCTTCTAGATAACTTGCTGCAGCTTCTACATCAATCCTTGCTGCTTCCACCTTGCACTTTTATGTTGTAGAGATGGCTTCTTTTCTTAAACCTCATGAACCAACCTCTGCTAGCTTCCAACTTTTCTTCTGCAGCTTCCTTACCTCTCCACATCTTCACAGAATTGAAGAGATTTAGGGCCTTGGTCTGGATTAGGCTTTGGCTGAAAGAGAATTCTGGCTGGTTGGATCTTCTATCCAGATGACTAAAACTTTCTCCACATCAGCAATAAGTTTGTTTCACTTTCTTATCATTCATGTGTTCAGTAGCACTTTTAATTTCCTTCAAGAACTTTTCCTTTGCATTCACAACTTGGCTGTTTGGTGTAAGAGGCCTAGCTTTCAGCCTATCTTGGCTTTTGGCATGCCTTCCTCAGTAAGCTTAATTATTTTCAGCTTTTGATTGAAAGTAAAGATATGCAACTCTTCCTTTCACTTGAATTCTTAGAGGCTGTTGTAGGTTATTAATTTTCCTAATCTCAATATTTTTGTGTCTTGGGGAACAGAAAAGCCTGAGGAGAAGGAGAGATAGTGGGAATGTCTAGTTGTTGGAGCAGTCAGAACACACATATTTATTGATGAAATTCACCATCTTATATAGGGGCAGCTTGTGGTGACCTAAAACAATTATAATATTGATATCAAAGAGCAACGGTCACAGATCACCAAAACAGACATAACAATAATGAAAACATTTGAAATACTGTGAGAATTACCAAAATGTGACACAGAGACAGGAAGTGAACGCATGCTGTTGGAAAAATGGTGGTGATAGCTTTATTCTTTTTCTTTGAAAAATTCAATATCTGTGGCATGCAATAAAGCAAAGTGCAATAAAAAGAGACATGCCTGCAATTCAAATTGGAATCAAATGTTTTAAAATCTGTCCAGTCTTTATTCTCACTATTATTTTTTGCTCTTTTCTTTTTGTTTTGCAATGTAGCAGGGACCTTTTATTATTCATTTATGTGTCCACATTGTCAGTCATTCAATTTGGTACGTAATAGGTATTAAAATATTGAATAAAACCAAACCTCTGGCATGACATACTGCTTTATAAATCTACATCTAGGTTGATAATTAATACCATAGAATCTAAAATTTTGTTATATTTCAGATGGAGGTAACTTGTCTTTTTCTAAATGCAATGCCTAATATTTCTGCAGATTTAAATTCACAAACTTGGCATTTTACTATACTGTAGTAACTTTCAGATTTTACAGTACGCTTTTTCCCCTAGGCAATAATATATAGGTTAAATAAGAATAACCATGGGCAAAAATAATAGCTCCAGCAGTGAATGTCAGAGAAGTGCCACTTCATATCTCTTATTTTTGTCTTGACATTATATTAAATGTCTTCTTTAAACAGAAAATTCCCCTAATCACATGATAATTTTATTTTCAAAGGCAACAAACAATTTTCCAAGGAAAGTTTGCTAAATATGTATTTTGAATGTCTGTATAAATGGAAACTGAATCTCTCACATCCACGAGCTCACTAATGCCCTAGACCATATTAAAACTAAGTTTGAAATACTAAGAGTTTTTCCTTCTTTTGTTTTTCTCAACACTTTAGTAACCTGTGTCAGGGAGGGGAGAATGATGCAGCAAATGCATAGCAAAGATAAAACTGGTTTGTCACAATGAGTTCCAGCTTCATGCTGTCTAAATGAAACCAAGTTTCCCTTATAAAGAACAGGTTGCTCCATTTAAATTATCTTTGTTCTTATAGGTCAAAATATCATGTCTTTAACTTGTTTGGGTGAAAACCACATGCCCTAGCTTCTGGCACAGATAACAAATTAGAAAATATCTAAACCACATATATTTAAATGTAATATTTAAAGTACATTGTAAGTGAGATAGAGTCTGCAGTTTATGAGGAAACAGCTCATTTACATACCAAAGAATCTCTCAAAATTGTAAATTCTGTGTGTCTTTGACAGCTTCACTCCAGGCATGGAGATGTGGAGATGTTTGATGTTTAGAGAGCATTAACTTGTATAGAGCAGAGCAAGACTTTATTCATTGCACATTTGCCAAGGATACTCTTTTTGGTTTCCTTTGAAGATAAAAATTACTATCTGTTTGGACCAGGAAGTTCATCTGTCTCTGCATAACCCTCACTAAGGGTAATATATATTTACATGACAATCAAATAAGTATTCTCTGTAAAAAACCAAGCCTGTCATTCATATTATCCAGGGCAGGTGGGAACTGGAGACAGCAAAAACTTAACCTTGACAAATCTTCCTAGAACTTTAAGTAAAATGGAGCCTGAACTCCATAAAGTTGACCTTATTGTATGATGTTAATGCATAGTTGCCAGATGAAGATTTTTCCCCTGCTTTGTTCTTTTTAAATATGTTACATTAGATAATATGTATTTTTTAAAAATACATTAAACATGTCCCCAACGGGTTTCTTTTTGTTTGAAAGAAGAAAAGAATAATGTTTTAATACTGTCTTTAAGCTCCAACTAAGCATAACTATAAAACCAAAAGCTTTACTGGAAAATCTTAACCATTTTCTTTTCAAATTGATATATTCAACACAAAGGTCAATGTAGATGATTTTAAAATTGCTTAGTTGCACTGTTTTATGTTTCTCTCATATTAAATATTGTTAACTGATTAAAAATTAATGCCAACAGTATTGGAGGCCTTAAGTCTCTATGGATTCCTAAGCCTTTAGTATAATAACTGAATAGCCTCAATTCATTTTTGCATTGTAAAAGTAGCATGAATTTTAAATTACAGTCACAATGATAACCAAAAATAAATAGGAAAAAAAATAAGAAACATTTAAGCTGATAAATGGAACATTTTCATGGATACTATGTGCTTATGGGGTGGGGAGAAAAATAGTTCCTATTACAAATAATAATAAAAACTACAAGAAAAAGCTTCTTAACGAAACCTAACAAGGGCTGACACTACACAGCTATATTTTCTGCTCATTGTCACTGCAAATTTTGTATTATGGATGATTTGAACAATTTAAAAAACATAAACTTAATTTGCCAAATAGCATGATCTTGTAAAATTTTAAAAAATTCCTCTGGCCATATTATTTTTAATTAACCAAGTTCATGACCCTTCTTTTGAGGCCCCATCCTCCCCAGGCCAAGAGGGGTTGAGTAGTGGAGATAGTGCCTGAACCCCAATTTCTGACTTAAGTAAAACTCCATGCACTTACTCCTCTATCACACTCTCTTTTCTTAATGCTTCTTTCTCCCAGCTCTGCACTATATTTTCTCTCTGATTTTCAGTGAACTGTACTCTCCTGGTTTTCACAATCTGCTTTTTTTTTTTTCTATTTTCCTAAAGTGAACTTGAGCAGTAAAGAATAACAAGAAGTTTCAGAGTCAGACTAATCAGGTTTATGTGATACCTGCCTTTCACAGTTTTTGTGATATTTCAAAGAGATAGTCATACAAAAGCTTCATACTTAATACCCTGTCAATAAATGCAATGTTCCAAGCCATAGCACTTTTTAGAACTATTGTTTCTTGCATCATGTTGACTTCTTAGGCTTTCAAATTGTTCTCAGGTTTTCCCATGACCTATCTCGAAAACAAACTGTTTCTAATTAATGTCTCTAATTAATGTTACCAATAATATGAAACTAACCTCCAGATTCCCATATTATAATAGATATTAAAAATGATTACTTCCTTGTCTGCTTTTACAAACATATTTCCAGACTACTCTGCTTAATATGAGCATATTTGGTTTTCATTTCAGTAACAACAGACACTGTTCAATTTAGAGAGTAATTTGCACTTACGAATAAATTTGGTGACCAGAGAATTCACTGACCCATATATGTTATGAAAATTAAATTCTTATTAAAATATTTACTAACAACATCAACTGTTTTTTTCTTAACTCTTTATTGTGAAGAAGCTTAAATAATCCCAAAAGTAGACAATATTATAATGAAATTTAATGTACCCATCATCAGCCTCAACATAATCAACTAATGGCCAATCCTACCCCACCCACACCCCAACTACTTTCCTCCTGGGCATATTATTTAGAAGCAAATTTCAAATATCACATCACCCCCTTCATAAATATTTGAATGTGTATCTCCAAATAATAACTAATTTTAAAAGACAACCACAATACGGTTATCCCGCTAAAAATATAATTATTCATTAAGGTTATCTAACATCCAGAGTATATTAAATTTTCACTTGTTTCATCAGAATTTTTTAAGGTTGTTTGCTTGACTCATGATCCAACCATTCCATACATTGTGATGGGTTGCTAACTTTTTACATTTCTTCTCATCTGTTCTCCAGATTTTCTTGTTCTTATTCCCAGGAACTTATTTGAAGTAACTGGGTTGTTTGTACTGTAGAGGTTCCCAGAGCCTACTGCCTACTATGGTGTAGATTTTGGCATATTCCTCATCCCTCTATTTATTAAAAATTGGAGGCTGTGTATTTCCTTTTCCTTCCCTCCTTTCTTGCTTTCTCCTTTCTTTCTAGTCAGAAGAGTCAGTTCTAGCTATCATTTTAATGGTTGGTTGGGTTTTGCCTTGTATTTTGCCAATAGTGTGACTTTTTTGTGACTTCCAGACTTTTATCCATGGGTCTGTGCATTGCCCTCAAGTGCTACAAAATGAAAAAATCCAGTCTTCTACTTAAACAAACCATGCACAAATCTTTTCATTTAACTGTGCCTTTCACCATCGTGGTACTCCTCTTTTGAATAGGCTAGCTTTCTAATGTCAGTTTTAAAATGTACTTATAAGACTAAAAATAATATATGTGGTATGTTGCTTTATCAGGAAAATCAAGAACATCTCCTGGAAGTGACCGGGCCTTGAAACTAGTGCTACATCCCTTTGTACCCGCAGCTCATCCCCACTTAAGCCAGAGCAGCTGCCCTTTGCTTTGATGAGGTAAATGCAGAAACATAGGTTGGATCGCCTCATAATTTCACCATCTGTCATGCTACATGATATAACTTGTTTGCCTAGTTGTTAAGTAGTCTGGCTGTGAATTATTGATTTTTTTTTTTTTCTTGAGAGCAACAGTGAGTAATCTTGTGCTGCAGACTATGGGAGCAATGCGGTGTGTAGAATATAAATGACCATTTTTGCTCTAAATTTTGAATATCAAATCTTCTCATGGGTTTGATTGTTACAGAAGCAGTGGAACGTGATTCAGCTAATGGTAAGGAAATTGCACACTATGTGTGCAATAATTCTTCTCCTGAAGCCTGAGGTTATGTAATAGTTTATAAGTTGAGAGTTTGACATAAGCTCTTCTAACATTTTAAATAAAAAGCTTTCTTGAACTAAGCGTTCTAGTAAATACTAAGTTAATTATATATGGGATTCCCAGCAACTTGGATACATTACATTGCAAGGAAGATAAAGGACTATTTATAGCCCTAAACCTGTGTGCTGTTTGAGTGTAATCCAGTCTGGGCCTGATTCAACCTACCTAAATGTAACATGGTCCTAGTGTAGGCTCCAACAAAAACGTAATTGACCAACCTAACAGTCTCACACAGTAAGAAGACATAACCAATATGACTCTGTGGTCAGGCATGGGTACGAATCCTAGCTATATCACATACAGTTGTGTGAATTCTAGCACATTCTTTAAACTCTCTCAACCTCAACTTCCTATTCTCTAAACAGCAATAATATTAGCCTTTATTCTCATTTGGTGGCCCTGTAGATTAAACGAATATTTATCAAGCTTAATACAGTGCTTGACATCTTATGTCTTCAGAATAAATATGTTATCATTGCTGTTATAATTATCTTTATTAATTTATTATGCCAGAATCAAAGGTGTTATTACTCTAAAATCCTTTGGAGTTCAACTTTGTCCTATTTCTAATTTATCTATTGCTCTGTACCTGAAACACAATTCTGTATTTAGCATTATTTCCTTTCTTCCACTGGATGAAGTAAGCCAGCTTGGAACCTGCAGTGGAAATTGACGTGAGCAACTAGGTGAGGTTATAGGCACGACATGCACTGTAGTTGAATAAGCACTGGGATGAGCCACAGGAGGCATGAAATGTATCCTCAGATCTCTCCTAATTTCCCATGACCATGAGAGAGTCATATAATCTGTATGAGCCTTGTCTTCCCAAAACCTGAGATGAGGACAGTTGACTAGAGCTTTCTAAGGTAATGAGTTATCTCTTATATTCTTAAGTGCCACAAACTGTTGTGTGTGTGTGTGTGTGTGTGTGATAAATGGATGGAAAAGGTAATTGACTGATAGGTGGCATAGGTCTACTGATAGAGTGCTTACATTTCAGTAATGTGTCCAAAAGTGATTGCAAGCCCCAGGCGTGGTGGTTCATGCCTGTATTCCCAATGTTTTGGGAGGCAGAGGCAAGAGAATCTTGGCTTAAGGCCAGTAGTTCAAGTACAGCCTGGTCAACATAAGGAGGTTGTGTCTTTACAAAAATAATAATAAAAAAAAAATTAGCCAGGCATGGTGGTGCACACCTGTAGTCCTAACTACTTCTGATGCTGAGGTAGAAAGATTGCTGGAGCCCAGGAGTTTGAGACTGCAGTGAGCTATGATCATGCCACTGCATTCCAATATGGGTGACAGAGAAAAATTCTGCTCTAAAAAAAATAAAATAAATAAATAAATGGTTGAAAAAAATATAGCAGATGAGATAAAATAAGACTATTTCAGGCTCAGAAAATAGCCTGTACCAAGGCACTGTACAAAGGTATACCTTTTATAAAAGACTGGAGGAAGGCAATTGTAGCTAGGGCACAAAAGGTGAGAATTGCAAAGATAACATGAAACTGTGTTAAAAAAGTGTGAAGAAACTTTGGATATCCTCAAAGAATGACTGTGCTTCCTTAAAAGATGAGTTTATTTGAGTTGGCAGTCTAATTTTCATTTGAGAAATATTATTAATAAATCATTCCAGAAAACAAAAAAAATGCATAATTGATGTTCAGATAACATAGATCCTATGAACCGTTAAGGCCCGGAAGTGGAAAATGACCATCACCCAAGAATAAGATGGTATTTCTAATTTTTAATTTTATTACTAATGTAATTATTTTTATGGGTAACTCCAGAAGGTCTTCCAAGGCCCTTTTAAACCCCCGCAGAGCAAAGGCAGAAACAAAAGCTCTATTTCATAATCAAGAATTTTCCTGTAAAAAGTCTTTTGAATCAAATGCAAGTTCTACAAAACAATCCACAAGCAAGCCCAAGATGGTTTAGTCAACTGACCTCCTGAATCACCTGGGAGCCCAAACCCTGAACAGAGGTAGAGAAACAGAAGATTAAGACGCTCATAGCTATCTTAATAACTTGTGCAGAGCTAAGCAAGAAGTTTTTATACATAGCTTTCTTTAAGGCAAACTAAAAGCAACATGACACAGAATAAGGAATAGGAAAAATGCTATTTATATTTAGTTAGCAAATTCTGAACTAAAATTGGTAAAGAGTAAACCTGATATCCTCTGACAGAAAAGAAAACACACACACACACACACACACAAACAAGATTTAAAGGGGCTGGGTTTAAATGTTAGTAATGCTGGTCTTGAGCAAGTCACAGAACATTTTTGTTACAGTTCCTTTTTCTGCCAAACTGAGATAATAATGCCTACTTAATTGAATTGTGTCAGTTTTAAATAAGTAAACACACATAACATTCTGAGCAAAATACCTAACACGTAGAAATCTCTCAGTAATTGTTATTAATATGGGGTGTCAGACTGAATTTCTCAGTGCAAGGTACAAATAAGGCACTTCTTATAAATATTGACTAAAAATCTCCAACAGAAATTACTGTGTGTCCATACTAATTTCTACCCTCAAAAATAAAAACAAATATTCTATTTTTCAGCTGTATTATTCAAAGCAAACCAGCACAGCATTTAACTTGGAAGTTGTTAAGAGCACCACCTGTCTGATTTTCTTACAGCTGTCAGAAGCAAATTTTAGATCCACCTCCAAAAGTTTTACCTCAACTAGAACCAGACTGTGTCTGTATTCAAAGTAATTTAGTTTTGAAGATTTCCTTCATTCTAAGAAATACGTACATATATATATGAAGTATATATGAAATATAAATATATATAACTAGCAACCATCAAATAGAAGATATGTATTATAGTATGTAGCTTTCAGTAAAGCATTGAAACAGAAAATATTTATTGTAACATAAAGATAGAATTTACCATTTAGAGGAAAATGAAGAATGAATTTACAAAAAGAACCAGAATTCTAACACTTAATTGCTTTATTTTAAAAATCATATTGATTCACAGTAAGTTTGTGGAATTCCAGTCTTTATCTTTGAATTTCCATTAATGGTCAAATAAATACAAATTCTGTGGGAACACTTATGTCTTAAATTGTATATAAATCATATATATGTATGTGTGTTTTACATACCCTAGTAGGAAAGGAAAAACAAATTTAAGGTCTCCATTTAAAAATATCATAAAGCAGAAATGCTTCAAATTACTTTTTAAGTTTAAGTAAGCATTAGTGTAATATTTTAAGTTCATCATGGTCTCCATCCTTGAAAACTTCGTAATTTTTGCTGGATAAGATATCGGCCATCATGTTACATGACCATAGCTATTTATAGAGGTGTGAGTAACAACTGTTAACTAGTGGGGCCTTTGGTATAGCAGAGAACAGTTTCCACATGCAAAATTTAAGAGAAATCTCTTTTTGCTCCCCCAATATACAGATCTGGCAGCCTCTCAGCTCCTAAATCCACTTCTCAGATCCTGTATAGAATCATTGACCAAGGCAATTACCTTAAAGCAACATTTTAAATGGACACATCGACAGTTAATGTGGCTGTCAATTTGCATATTTTTTTTCCTTACTTGATACTATCGGAAAATGGTAGCAATACCTTCAGCAGTGATCTCAGTCATGGTGGTCGTCAAAAGTAAAAGTCAGTTGAAAAGTTCCCGTCAAGTTGCACTTTGCAGAGTATTTGGGGATTTGCGAACTCTGGTGGAGGGTTCTGTGTCAAAACCTGGGGGCTCTTCGTTTTCCTGGCTGTTTCTGCTGCTTCTTTGTTGTCCTGTTGAACTTTGCCTCTCCTCTGCAGAGTTCTCCCCCTGGAAACAACCTAAGCCCTTTCCAAGCAGCACTTGTGGGCTCAGCTAGAAGTATCAGCTTCAAACAAAAATAGCCTCATCTCCCTAGGACTCTTCAGCAATTTTTTTTTTTTCTTTTTTGGCACTCTAGAGGAACACACACACAGACACACCAGCTCTTCAGCCCCAAAGAGAGAAAGGCAAAAAAAAACAAAAACAAAAAAAACAAATGAACTACAAAGTACCATCTAAGCCCCCGCAGTTTCTCCAAGATAATTACAGATCCTGGGGTCTGTGTCAGAAAACATGAAATAAAGAGTTGAAAGTAATCTTATCCGTGAGAGCTCAGATTTATTCTTAGGGCTCTTAATGCTCAGAACATTCTTCTTTCCCTTATTTGGTTTGGGGAGGGTCCCAAATGTCTACCACAGGCAAAAGGGAGGGTAGTCTTGAGTAATTTTCTAAAAGTTATGTTCCTGTTGATACAAATCCACTTAGCAAGTGCAGTTATTTATATAGGGCTACACTTAAAATTGCAACTATTAAATCTTGAAGCTTTCTTTTAAAGTAGTCATATTGTAGAAGATTAATATTTTCTGAACACTGGCCAATAAGAATTATGTAATGTGAATTTATAGTGTGATACTTGAAAAACATTGGATTGATGAATTACTATCTTTTTAATTCTCTCTACTACCTTACTAAGAACTAAATATCTGCATTTATCCATGCAGTAAAAAGGAAGGGAAGGTGACATAAAGTTTAGTAGTCCACAACCAATATTTAAGTAAAGTATTTCCTTATCTCAACTTAAAAAAATAAAGGATTACAGCAGCCACTAACAATTAACCAAATTGGCTAATTAGCATTTCACCTTCCCACTCCTAGACAGGTGTTAATGAGCAAAAAAATATTCAATAGTTGGTAGTTGGAAGCAAAAGGAGAATCGAAGGGCATTGATAATCATAAACTCTAGCCAATCCGTGAATAATCAAGGGTTGACTACACTTTTATTTTATTCTCATATTCAACCTAATAAATGCTTGTAGTTTAATCGTTTAGCTTGAACTTGATACTTTTCATTTTCAGACCTCCCGAATTCTTGTGGTACTTCATAGATCATGAAGCAAAGCCATGTTTGTTATTTTTAAAATTCAGGCTCAGAAGAGTGCTGCAACAGCTATTTCCATAGGCAATGACCTCCTTCCTGTTAGTGGTTCTGTCTTAATCTACTGCCCCCATTCCTGACACAATATAAAGTTGCTCATTTACCAGCTGAATACATAAATTAGTAACAAATCTTAATTTACAAGGAGGAAATGATTACATGATTACATTCATGATTTTATTCAATTCCTATATCTAGGACTGGGCCTAGAGCCTTTTAACTACAAGTTTGCTATCTTCCCCAAGAAATGAGGCCTTGTTGCAGATACTATGACTTAAGGTAAAGGGGGTCACTGCAAATTAGGCCCGCTAGCGGGATGAAAAGATACAAAATCCTCAAGAGCAGCTTCCCAGAGCTCTGGGTTGGTCTAAGGAGGTATCCTAAGAGAAAAGCCCTCCTTACGTTGCCCCCCCACAAAGAATCTCCAGTCAATAGTGCCACAGCAGTTCCAATTGTTTTGAAAAACATAGCACTTCATATCTCCATTCATCAGTTACTTTCATAATCTTTCATTGTAGTTAACTGAAGGAATGACATCTTATGTAACTCATTAAGAATTTTCATGGGTCAGATCCTAAATAAAATTAGGCTCTGGAACAGGAAAAAATTCAACTTTTCAAACTAGTTTTACTCAATAAAAAGTTAAAATAAGACTCTAGAAAAGAAATACTAAATTCCTAGTATTGATGTTACTCTTAAGTTCCCAATTACTATTTTCATGTTAAACATACTAGAAGGAAAAATAAAAGAAAACATATTCTAGACAATAAACATGTTTTGAAGATAATAGCTTTCTCAAACCTCTCTGTGAGATGAGTTGATGAAAGTCATTAGGCAGTGAGAAATTGGCATGGTTCTCATTTTGAAAAGTTATTAGGACTCTTTCAATTTATCTGAAACTCCATTCATGAGGTATGTCTTTGAATTCCAAATGGAACCCTGCCAAGCTTTCTGAAACCAAGCAACTGACATTCTTACAAGTGTTTACACCTACTCTTCAGGGAACTCAAAGAATAAAACATTACAAACAATTCATTTGCCCTTCTTCATTTTTAAAGGGTCTTCATTTTTAAAGAGATGTTACCAGTTCATTGAGCTCTTTCAACAGGACCCAAAAGTGATAGTGCTCTCTTCTCAGCAATAGCTCCTGGAATAACTGTCACGTTCCGCTTCTGCACAATCAGCACAGGTAGACTTGTCATAGTTTTGCATACAGGGATATTTATAAAATTAGGACATTAATAACTGAGCTAGTCTATATAAGTAAATGATAAACTGTGAAAATTTGTTCTCCTATTAATGTTGCATTTAGGTCAAGGGGCATCTCCAACCTGATTATACTGATCATTACCCCTTGTAATATTCACTAGGTATTCTAAATACTCAAGTTAGTAGATAAAAATATTCTCCCTTAGAGAAATTTTTAAACCTTGCTCCTGTGTCTGCTATTATCATAAACACTCAATAAGACATGTATTCTATTTAGCTATGAGCAAAATACTGTCATCCACACCAAGTTTCAAAATGGCAAAATATTTGGGAGGCAATCAGAGAAGTTTTGTTGATTTGTTTCCACCATAATAAAATAAAATTAATTAAAAAAATTCAAACCATACTGCATTACCTCTTTCAGTGCTGATTTGTTTTTTCTATGATGTGCAAAAAGAGACATAGTTGGGTGTAGTTTGGTATTTACCATTACTCACTTATTTTCTCAGGGACTGGGGATATTTGAGAGAAAGTAAATTTTAGAGTTTATTGTCAAGGCTTTCTGTTTCTTAATTTACAGACACAAATGGCTTATACACTTTGCTAACCTACACACAAATTGGTGGTAAGTGGCAATAATGGAAACACACTTTGTACAATATAGCATGTCTAAACAGAGTGCAAATAAATGTGTAGGATATACAATTGGGAGAGAAAGAGCTATTTACTTGGATTTAAAAATAATAATTGCCATAACTTCCACATAAACCTAAGGTTTCAGGTTCATTTTAATAGGAGACAAAAATAACCAACTGGAATGATTTCAACAAAGAGAATGAGAGAGCAGAGTATCACGATGCAAAAAACTTCCATAATTAAGAGCAAACAAAATATAAGTTACTGTTTTAGTGCCTCAGTTGAAGTAGCTCACAAGGGAAAATAGACAGAAGTTTACTTTCAGCTTTGTAGGTGAAGAAAAACTGGCAAACACAATTTAAATTTGTAAAGAATAAATGTTGGCATTTTAACCCTTGAAATGAAGAAATATGGAAGAAACTAGGAATAGTGGAAGTGAATGTGAGACTATTTGCCTTCATTTGACCTTGAGATAGCATTAAATAACCTAGAAATTTCTCTGACGCTTGCATTTAATAAACTTAGAATTCAGAATCACAAGCAAAGCCTCTATTGAACTATTATTTCATTAATCTTACTTCATCTCAGCACTGTTGTTCACTTCGTTTTAAATTGTTTTGTATTCTATTTGTGTCACGGAAAATATCGTTCTGTCCTTATTACTATCTCTAAATGGCCTGTGCTCATTTCTTTAATCAAGGTTGAAAGTCATTCCATAGGTTTGGCTTACCATCTGATTATTTAGAAACTGTGTAATCCAGATCGTTTCAAATGACAGAAGGCATTCCAGTGCAATTAAAAACCTTCCTCTCTTTAACTCTGACTCATGAGTAGCTGTGTCTCCAATATCAGGCTTCTTTCCTCACACACATTTGACATTGTCAAACATTCTCTTAGAAATTTTTCTGTCAATCTGGTTTTTAGTTAACAAAGGCCATCGCCTTTGTTGCCCCTTCCTTCTTAGAGATTCCATTCTCTGAAGAGCTGGCATCTGTCCACTACCATTATCCTGTTTAAGAAGATCTGCTGTATCCTGCATTAGTTGGTCCCTGTGGAGTCCATAATTCAGGTTACTGCTTTCTATTCTGCAGTCGATCACATATGACCTTCAGTCTGTGTTCCTGGTTGCTATTCAGAAGCAATTTATCATTTATACTTTTTCTATTTTCTTATAAAATCACAAATGCTTTTCTTATAAAAATAAAATATCTGATGACCAATTCTTAGATACAAATTTTTTTCTTTTAAATAATTTAAACGGATATTTCTATTTCTAATTTTGAAAAAAATTATAATGTCATCTTGTTCTTGGCATTTTGCTATTTCACATTATCAACAATGTGATCTGCTGCATCTGGTGTATCATTACTAAATACCTCCAAGAGTCACCAATTTTGTGAGCTTACTTATTAATAATGATGCAACTTATTAATCCCCTTCTTCAATAAATATATATTAGCTATTTGCTCTGGGCACTAGGCTAGGTTCTAGTGAAACAAAAATTAAGACAGGGATTTTTTTTTTCTTCAAGGAGTTTATAGTCTAGTAAGAGAGTTAAACATTATAATGCAGTGTGTTAAATTCTAGAATAAACTCTATGCATTTTGGGGGCAGAAAAGAAGTTGTAACAGTCCAGGAAAAACTTCAAGAGAAAGGAAATACTGGAGTTGAGTCTTGAAGTATAAGAAGCTACTTAAACACATGGTTGATTGAGGATGTAATTTCTAAGTAGAGGAAACAACTGAGGAAAAATTAGAGAGACCTAAGCATCATGAACTTTAAATAGTTCAGTAACATTTGGTCACAAGGTACTTGTAAGGAAACTACAGATAAGGAAATAAGAGAATAAAAAATGGATGGATACTAAAGTATCTCATAAGTCATACTAAGGTGTTTGGTCTTAACTCTGATTTAGGATGACAGTAAAGTGTTTTTAAGCAAGAACATGAAGTGATCATATTTACCTTTTAAAAGGACTGGATACGGCAATAAAATGGTCATCATACTTTCCTTAAGACAACTTCAACGCAGTCTTAGATATAGAAGCCAAATTGCAGGATGAAGGGCAAATGAGAGACCACACGATGAAGAACGGAACTAAAATACACTTTAAGGAAGTTTTTGGAAAAGCAGGGAAGTGACATGGATTAAGAATTAGATGGGGATACAGGCTAAATAGGGATAATTTAGGATACGGTCTAAATTTTTAAAGATCAAAGAGTCTTGATCATGATTATCCTTTAAGGGAAGAAATACAGGAATGAGGGAGGAGAGATTTATAATATCAGAGAGAGAAACTATAAGAAATAGAGAAGGAGCTTGAAGCAGATGGAAGGGTAAAATTAGAGCTCATATGGAGAATACTTTTAAAGAGAAATAAAATTCTTCATAAATCTAGAAGAAAAGAAGTAAGATTTGGCACAAACATGGATAATTTTTTAGTTGTGAAAGGAGAGAATTAAAGGAATTCATGCCTTGTGGCATTATTTTCTCTGTAAGTCAATGTAATCTGCTGAGAAGCAAAGGGTGAAAATGGAAGGATACCTTGAAGAGAGTTCTGAAAGTTTCAAAAAGCTGCAGAGGTAAAGCAAGAAGCAGCTCCATAATGGCTGCACAATGCTAGTGAGAGGCCACTGGGCTTAGAGACCATACATTTGTAGTAACAAATCCAGACTTGTATTAATTAGGGTAAGTCAAGTGGAAAAACCAAGAAGACCTTTAAATACACCTCAAAAATAAAATAAAACTTACTTCCGTCTCCTGTTGACACTCAATCTACCAAGAATGAAACCATTTCTATGATTGGATATCAGGGTATTTGACTTCCATTTTTAAAAGTATTTTTTAAGCATTTCTTAATTCAAATCTCTTCTCTCTTTCTCTCATTTTATTTGGAGAGGGGAGTGGACTACCACCTGAATGTACCCCTGCAGAGTGTTGCAGCAATTCAAACTAAAGATGTATTTTACAGTCATTACAGAAGTCCAAGGAGGTATTCCAGGTTCGAGGGCAGCTATTCCCTATAGGGGCATTTAGAGATACAGGATATTGGCACTTCTGCAATCAATTATGTGACTTCCCAAATTGCTCTGGACATTAACACTCCAGCCAGAAGAAAGGCCATGAGAAAGGGCATGTGAATTGAGCCTGGAAGTGACATGAATTGCTACTGCTCCAGTCCATGCAGAAAATTTGATTCTTGGTCATACTTAACTGTAAGTGGGTAGAATTGTGGGATGGCAGTGACATCCTATTAAAACCCTGTTACTAGCAATGAAGTATCCACCACCCCACTGTTTTGGGGTTCTCCGTAGCTGTGATAGTAGATTGAGCATGAGAACAGATCATTAGATGGTTGAAACAAAATCTTTAGAAAGTTTGGCCTTCAAGAAAATTTTAGCTAAAGTTCAACCGAGGCAAGGAAATGGGAAGAACAGTACAGATATGAGAGTTTGGGAGAAAATACATACTCTAAAGGGCCTTTATTTAAAGTAGTATCTAAGGATTACAGTGCATATTTATAAATCAATCCTTTTGCATTCAGAATGAGGATTACCCTTGTACTTCTAAATACATGAAGAGCTGTGGCAGCTTATGAATATTCATGTGAATGAAGAACAAAGACGTACCTACCAAGAATGAAATCATTTCTATGATTGGATATCAGGGCATTTGACTTCCATTTTTATAAGTGGTTTTTAAGTATTTCTTTATTCAAATCTCTTCTGTCTTTCTCTCATTTTATTTGGAGAGGGGAGTGGACGACCACCTGAATGTACCCCTGCAGAGTGTTTCATCAATTCAAATTAAAGATGTATTTTACAGTTGTCACTGATATATGACTTTGAGAATATGAACTGCTGTATAACTGTTAAATGTTCCCATCCTCATGAAAATCACATTTCACCTAAGAGCCGTGTCTGGTTTTGTTATTCATTATTCATTTGCAGTCAGAATTTTTCATTTTCAATATTATAATTAATTTGAATATTATTAAGTGTTGTCACAACTGGCAGATTGTCAGCTTTCCTTGACCTCTTAACATGTATTCACTCTCATTTTAAATACTTCATTTTTATTCTTAATCTCCTTCAAAACAAACCAGAACCATTTACTCTGTCTCTAAAAATTCCATTTAACAAAACAGATCTGCTTCTCTTTCCTCACTTCTTATGCTTTTATTTAACAGGAGTTATTTTCTGTCTTACACGCCCCCAACAGTGTCAGCCTGACTACCTCAAAGTCAACGCATGTAGGATTTGCATTAGGAAAAATGTACGTGTTTTGTCAACTTTACATCCCACACAGAAATCGTGGGCTTTAAGTTTAGAATATAATTTCAAACCAATATGAGTGATATTTCACACTGGGAGCAAATTGGAGTGGTGAACGACACTGGGGATATAAATCCATGCTGTCCTGGATGGTCAGTAAGTAGAATAGATGGTTGGATATGAAGAATAATGTAGAAAGTGACCTTGTCCCAAAATGTGTCACCCAGTAGAGAAGCCTGTTGTATACAAATCAAAGAGTCTGTCTTGTAATTTAAAAATTAAATTTGAAAGCTATTTTCAATCAAAACGGGAATAACATTTGGAATACAAAATTAAGTTAGCAACTGTATGGCTTATCCTGCCATACAAGCCCTGGTTTTCAGGCTTGTGCCCTTTACAGATATTGCTTATTTATTGTAGCATCCTCTCTCAAGAGTCTGGATACTGTCTTGAAACCCTGTCCAACATCACAGTCCATGCAGCCACTACAGCTTACCTGTTGGTCCTTATGATGAATCGCAGTGCCATGAGCTTGAAAAGGGAGTCAGAGGGACTGATTGAGAAGGTTGAGATCTCACTGAAGGGACAAACAGGGGCATTGCCAATGCCAAACTTCACAAACCTCTAAATTAGGGTAGGGGCTGCTGTGTCTTTACGTACATAAGTGCTCAGCATTATAATCTGCAGAGACAATTCTGACAATTCACTATATCATTCCAACTATAAAAATCAGCAGTTACTTCAGCTGGTTCAAATTAGAAAGATCTATAATTTTGTTTTTGCTTTGGAAATGTTGTGGACTACAGACATGTTTGATTTAGTCACTGATTGCATTTACATTCCACTAGATTAATCTAGCAGCATTCTATTTTTTTAACAGAAAGCTTAAAAGCAAAGGAAATGAAAAGAAAAAATAAAATATTATTATCAAAAAATTATTAAGTTTCTACCTACTCACAGGTGGCACTTATTTCAAAGTATGATTAGTTTAGAGATGTTTAGAATATGCACATTTACAGTTTTAAGGATATTAGAAATAGTTAAAGCTAATGTTGGCATTTTACAGGGGAAAGAATTAACGCTTGGAAAGGCGCTAATTTACCCACATGTATATAAATTATTAAAGAGCCTAAACTAGAATCTTAGCCCGGTGATCTTTACATTACTCCTTGCTGGGTTTCTTACACCCTTATCCAGCCTTTCTGGATTTGAACAAGAATCCCATTTATCATAAATATAAATCCCCTTTGGTCTACTCTGAATCCTAAAAAGAGGTGGGTGGTCTTACATATCATTGAAATAAAGGATGTGAATGATATCACCAGTTCTTTCTCCATTTTTCAGCTCTGTTTCTATCTATATATTTGCTCCATTCACATTTTTTAAAGACATTTTCTATGTGATGGGGCAAGTTATGGGCATGACTACAGATAGCCCCAGGTTCATTCAGATCAATCAAGATTATTATCTCAGAAGAAAGAGATGATTATCTTTTCCAAATCTCTGTATCTAAAAATTATAAAAATGGGCCCTTAGTGATGGTCTGGCTTAAAATATATGTACATTTCCCAATCAATATCTTGACCAGGAGAATGGAACACTTTGATAGGCCCAAGCCAACCAAATCTTATGGCCCGTGGGCTCAGTGCAATGATTGGCAGCCTCTCAGAAGTGTCCAGCATAGGGGTATGAGGGAAGAGCAGCAGCCCAAGGAGGAGATGTTATTGCCAGAAGATAGTGACCCTTGAACAACCTGAAGTTTAGGTGCACCGACCCCTATACAGTCGAAAATCTGCATGTAACTTTGTCTTCCCAAAACCCAACTACTAATAGCTTACTGTTGACCAGAAGCCCTCCCGATAACATACAGTTGATTAGCACACAATTTGTCTGTTCTGTATATTATATCCTGTATTCTACAATAAAATAAGCTAGAGAAAAGAAAATATTGGCTAGGTACGATGGCTCACACCTGTAATCCCAGTGCTTTGGGAGGCCGAGGAGAGTGGATCACAAGGTCAGGGGATCAAGACCAGCCTGGCCAAATGGTGAAACCCTGCCTCTACTAAAAATACAAAAAAAAACTAGCCAGGCATGGTGGTGGACACCAGTAACCCCAGTTACTTGGGAGGCTGAGGCAGGAGAATTGCTTGAACCTGGGAGGCGGAGCTTGCAGTGAGCCGAGATCACACCACTGCACTCCAGCCTCGGCAACAGAGTGAGACTCCATCTCAAAAAAAAAAAAAAAATGTTACTAAGAAAATCATAGGGATATTTACTATTTATTACATGAAAGTGGATCATCAAAAAGGTCTTCATTGTCTTCATGTTGAGTGTGCTGAGGAAAAGGATGAAGAGGGGTTGGTTGATCTCACTGTCTCAGGGGTGACAGAGGTGGAAGAAAGTCCACATATACATGGACCCACACAGTTCAAACCCATGTTGTTCAAGGATCAACTGTACTAAGCCAACAAAACAGATGTTCCCTCTTTATTGCATATATGAGAAAACACACACATACAGTCGTGTGTACATTTTTCAGTCATATATATGTGAAATGTCCTGTCCTTCCAACACAACTATCCCACATACAAGTAGGACGCATTTCACCTCCTCACCAAAGGGCTGAAACACAAAGTCATGTCAGTTAATTCATCTCTGGATAATGGACAAAGCTCTTGATCTGGTCTAGATGTTTTTATTTTTATAACCCTGAACCTAGAGTTAAATGATACATTTAATCAATCTATAGTCATTTAATATACAATGGTAGAGAGAATAATCTCTTTAAAAATGAAGAAAAAAAGGAACATGTAGTTATCCCTGGTTCAGAATGTCATACATACTTTGAAAAGAAGCGAGAACTAATTGTTTTCACTTTCCTGAAAAACTACACATGAAAGATGCCACAGTACCATCTTAAAACCATAGTGTATTAGTTTGTTCTCACATTGCTAATAAAAACATACCCGAGACTGAGTAATTTATAAAGAAAAAGAGGTTTCATAGACTCACTGTTTTACATGGCTGGGGAGACCTCACAATCATAGTGGAAGGCAAAGGAGGAGCAAAGGCACATCTTACATGGTGGCAGGCAAGGCAGCATGTGCAGGAGAACTGCCCTTTATGAAACCATCAGAGCTCATGAGACTTATTCACTATTACAAGTACAGCACAGAAAACTGCCCACATGATTTAATTACCTCCCACTGGCTCCCTCCCATGACATGCAGATTATGGGAGTTAAAATTCAAGATGAGATTTGGGTGGGGACATGGCCAAACCATATCACATAGTCTGTTCTCCACAAAAGTCTCATCATTTTTGTGCTCTCTTTACCATTACACTTTCATCAAGGACTGACCATTCCTTGAGGATACCTTTTCTCATGCAGTCTGTCAAGCAAGCAATATTTTATCTTGTACCTTAATGCCTAGAGATATTTTGTGGGGTCTGTCTTACTTCTCATTATCTTTTTAGAAAGGTTTCTCCCTCTTCTTCAAAATTCATGTATTTACTATACATACTCCATCTTGTCACTGCCATCTATGTCCCCGCAAACCCTCTCATTCACTGGAAATGTTAGCACCCATCAATGTCTCCTCCATTTCTGTTTTCATCAGACAGTCAAGAAAGTGCTGTACAGAGCCATATTGGAGCTTGAGGCAAAATAAAAATGTGCTCCTCTATGTACCTATAAAAACGTCTTCCCATATTGTTTTAGTCTATCCAGGCTGCTATAACAAAATGCTATAGAGTAGGTAGCTTATAAACAACAGAAATTTATTTCTCCTAGTTCTGGAGCAAGTGTGAGAAGTCCAAGATCCCTCTTTCCTGGTTCTTAGGTAATCTTGTCTCACTGTGTCTTCACATGCTGGAAGGGGCAAGACAGCTTTCTGGAGCAGCTTTTATAAGGCATTAATCCTATTCTGAAGGATTCTGCCATGTTATGACCCAATCACCTCCCAAAAGTCCTCAATATCACCTTGGAGGGGTCAGGATTTCAACACATAAATTTGGGCAAGACACAAACATTCAGAACATAGCATGTATTTTGAACCAAGTAGAAAAGTTAATAAAAGTTAACAATCAAAACACATGACTACACAGAGCCCTCCCATTGCCTAATCTGTTTGCACGTTGTTGCTCATTTCCATAAATTACTCAGTAGGGACACAAGTCCACAAGGGCCTAGGTATTGTCAGCTCTTTGGAAATGGCTGTGTATACTGATACATAAAAACAGTGTTTGAATACATACTATATGCCCAGAACTGTGCTTTTTACCAGTTATCCATTTAATTACCAATAACTTTTTACCAATTATCTCATTTAATCCTAGATGTTTTCATCATGTCTCTCTAAACTTCTTTAGAACAACAGCTTTGTCTATTTTGTTCACACAGCCACATTGTATCTCTATAACTAGCATAGTTCCATGCCCTTGGTATGAGTTATAGTAACAATACAAATATTTAAATAGAACTGAAAATGAACTTGGAGAAAAACCTTCAGATGACATCTCTTTTCCAATATTTGCCTGAACCCTTTAAGACTGGATAGTTTTGGATGGTTTTGTGTTTGTAAAAAGGCTTTCCTAATTAAGTTAGAGTTTTCTGTTAAACAAACAAGGCCTCAAGAAATTGGATTCAGTTTTAGTGGCTTTAAACTGTGTAGATATTTTTGCTTATCTGGCATAATGGGTTTATATAGGAAAAGTAATTCCACTTCTAGTAATGCCAGATGAGGTAATTTGCACCAATTCTCCCACCAAAGACAAGAAAATCTTGGATAACCAGGAAAACATATATTTTAACACCTGTATTTTAGAACTAGTGAAACAATGATTAATTGGCAGTAATCCAGTGACAAAGGAAGCCCAATTTATGAGCTTCTCTTCCTGTGGGGTTCTTTCTTATTTCAGAAGGAACAGATGAAAGTTGAGACAATGAGTGGTACTTTTGACAGTGTTCATGCATGAGAATGAGGATTTGGAGTACAGGTCCTCACAAAAGAGAATGGAACTTCTGAACTTCTCTCACTGAAAGGCTAGGAGTAAAGTTGTACCCTAGGAGTAAAGTTGAATCAAAAACAGACAGGCTCCAGAGATATAGAAACAATCTAAGCACCCCTTAATAGATTAATGAATGGATAAAGAAATTTGTGGTGTGTTGTGTGTGTATGTGTGTGTGATTTGTTATATATTACATAAATATAAAATGAAATATTGTTCATCCCTAAAAAGGAGGAGAGCCTGCCATTTGCTACAACATGGATGAACTTAGAAGACATTATGTTAAGTAAAATAAGCCAGATGAATGAAGAAAGAAAATAATGCATAGTCTCACTTTCAAGTGTAATCTTAAAAAAAAATACATACTGAATACAGAGAAATAGTAAAACAGCAGTAATGCAGAGGGTAGGAAGGGATGCACAGTTGTAGGTCAAAGGGTATAAAACTGCAGTTTTATAGGATACATAAGTCTAGAGTTCTAATGTACAATATGAGAACTGCAATTAATAATATTGTATAATATACTGATAATTTGCTAGGAGATGTTAGGTAGTCTTAGCACAAGAAAGAAAAGAAAGCTAATTATATGAGATGATGGGTATGTTAATTTACTTGACTTTAATAATCACTTCACTATGTATACCAAGCTAAGTACACGAAAATACCATGTTGTGCACCTTAAAAATATATATATACAATAAAAAGTTACCAAACCAAAAAAGAGAAAAAAGAAAAGAAAATAGGGTCCTACAAGGATGGCAGCTCAAACTCACGTAATATTTAATCCAGAAATTGTATTAGGATAATTTCGAAAAGCTGTTTCCCTAAGATACCTGGCCAAAGTAATAATAATAATAAAATATAAATCCTCTCTGGAGGAAGATAATATTCTATGCCAGAGTTTATTTTTACCAAATGCTTGCAAATACTGTTCAAAGACACAGTTTAAAAATAGGCAATAGAGACACAAGATAACATGAACACACAGAAGCAGAAATAACAGTGGAAGAAGTCTCTAAAAGCCTCTGATATTGGAGATATCAAATATTGATTTTAAAATAATTATACTTACTATGTTCAAGGAGATAAAAGACAAGAGGGAGAATTTTGAGGGAGAATTTTTAAAACTACCGAATTAAAGGGAATCCTAGAACTGAAAAAGTCAATAACTCAAATAAAGGATTCATTGGATAGTTTTAATAGCAGATTAGGCTCTGCCATAGATAAGTAACTATATATATCTCCAGACTAAAGCTGAGAGAATCAGCTGGAAAATACAGATGATGGGATGCAAGACAAAGCTGATCGAGAGAATGTGTATTAGATATAAAATTGGAGACGTGATATTTTAAAATATAATGACTAATAACTTTCTAACACTGAAGAAGGTCATCAAGTAAGTCATAGATTCATGAAGTATGAGAAACTGTACAGAATGAATACAAAAAAACTTCTCACAGGCATATCAGTAAAACCACTGAACACCAGGGACAAAAAAAAAATGTAAATACTGCAAGAGAAAACAAGAAAGGTTATCTTAGAAGGAGCATCAGTTAGATTTAAAACTGACTTTTAAGCAGGAAAATGTAAGCCAGACAAGAATAAAATTACTTCTTTAGAAAGCTGAAAGAAAACTGATAACTTAGAATTATATTCCCAACTATGAATATCTTTTAAAAATGCAGGTAAAATTAAGACCTTTTCAGGAATATAAAATGTGAAGACTTAATCATGAGCCTGCCTATAATGAAAAAAATTCTAAAAGTCACTGTTTAATTGCATAAAAAGAGAACAATTTGAAAAAGAATTAAGAAGCAACAAAAAAGGTAAACATTTGAGAATATCTCAGTGATACTGATCATATAAAACAGTAACAGTGATGCCTTGTGGCCTTCAAAATATAGAACATAATTAAATTACATAAAACAATGACATAGTTAAAGTGTTCCAAGTTCCTTGAGTTGTTCAGGATCAGGGTGAAAATAACAATTAGTATGAGACTTTGGTAAGTGAAGAATGAAGTTTTCTCTGGCGAACAGTACAAGAATCTTAAGACTGCATATCATCCAAGCTAATAGGAGATGAAAAGAAATATTTAAAAACTCAATCTAAAAGAAGGCCAGATGGGAGAGAAAACCCAGAACAGGAAGGACAAATAGAAATGGCTGAGTAAGATGGCAGAGCTAAAAGATATTGGTAATTACATTAAATTAAATTACATTAAACATAAAAATAACTAAATACTCTGTTTCAAAGATAAAAACGGAATTAAAAATACAAAACTCAACTGTATACTCTTTATAAAGCCCTCATCTGAAATACGATACAGAAATATGAAAAGTTAACAGATGAAGAAGTTATACTTTGTACTATTAACCAAATAAGGCAGGTGTGACTATGTTAATATCAAAGACAGCTCTGAGGCAGAAAGCATGGCTAAAAATAAAAAAGGGCACTTCATAATGGAAAAAAGTTAAAATGAACCTGGAAGCTACAATATTAAATTTGTATGCACCTAATAACATAGTTTGAATAATATAAAGCCACAATCTAAACAACTTTATGGGAAAAATAGGTAAACCCACACATCTCTCACTAGCTGATCAAATAAAAGGACAAAAGAGAATCAGAAAGATACAGCAATATAAAATATTTGAACACCATAAACACCGTAATTGGATATGTACCCTACAGTCTACTCAAAGCTACAGAAGAAACATTCTTTTTAAAATGGGACATAATATTAAAAATTGATTATATGCTAAACTATATATAAAACAAATCTCAAAATATTTCAGAGAACTAAAACAATACAGAATATATTATCTGCTCACTAAACAATTAAGTTAGCAACAGCAAAAGATAACTAGAAACCAGTACAGTTTACATATATGACCACACCAAGTCTCATGTTGAATTGTTATCCCCAGTGTTGGAAGTGGGGCCTGGTGGGAGGTGATGAGATCATAGGGATGGATTTCCCTTGAATGGCTTAGCACCATCCCCTTGGTGCTGTGTTCATGATACTGAGTGAGTTCTCATGAGATCTGGTCATTTAAAATTGTGTGGCAAAACCCACCCCCAACTTTTTCTCTCTTGCTCCTGCTTTCACCATGTGATGTGCCTGCTTCCACTTCACCTTCCGCCATGAGTAAAAGCCTCCCGAGGTCTCCCCAGAAACCAAGCAGATGCTAGTACCATGTTTGTATAGCCTACAGGATCATGAGCCAATTAAACCTCTTTTCTTTATAAATTACCCAGTCTCAGGTACTTCTTATAGCAATGCAAGAACAAACTAGTACACAAAACTTTAGAAAAATATAAATTATAAAAGCTAACAAAAGAAGATCTAGAAACTATAGATATCTGGAAAAAATAAATTTAAATCCATAATTGTAAATTTTCTCAAAGAAAAAACTCCAGACCCAGATACCTTCACTTGTAAATCCTACTAAATATTTAAGAAAAAATGAATGCAAGTTTTAACACAAAATCTTCTAGAGACTAGATAACAAATCATTACTCTAAAATATGTTTTAACAGTTCATAATAACCTCAATAAAAAACTAGAAATAATAATCACAAGAAAAAAATTGCAAGTCAGCCAGTCTGTTTATACGTATAGATGCAGAGGTCCTAAGCAAAAAAAAAAAATAGAAAACTACTCCAGAATATATAACAAGATGCTGCATCCATGTCTAATTTGGGTTTACCCCAGGCATATGTTTGGCTTAACATTAGAAAATCATGTATACAATTTATCATATTAACCAAATAAGGGAGAAAACTCATATGACCATCTCAACAAATGTACAAAAATTTTCTGATATAAGAAAATATTATTTGATGTATGTATGCGTGCTTGAAAGCATTAAGGACCTTTCTTAATCTGGCAAATGGCCCTTACACCAATGTTATAGCAAAGAACTCATCTGATTATTAAATGTCAAAAGCTTTCATTGTGAACCTGGGAACATAACAGACTTTTCTAACCAACATGTCGTGAAGATGATGGTCTTATTGTAATAAGGAAATAATAATATGTCAAAAGATTTGAAAGGAAGAAATCCAAATGTCACAAATACAGTGGACATCATTATGTACATAAAAAATGCACAATAATTTCCTGATACACCATTAAATTTAAAAAATTAGTTTAACATATAAAAGCTGATAAAGCATTTTCAGAAAACCAGCACTAATACTAATTCCACTCTCAAGCACATACCTAATATAAATGCAAGCACATATACCACATGTGCCCAAGAGACTTATTCAAGAGTGGTCCTAGTAGTATTGCTAATAATAGCCAAACATTGAAAACAAATTCAAAATTAATCAGTGGTAGAATGAATAAGTTGTGGTGTATTGATACACTGGATTACTATTCAGTAAGGAAATTAAATGAACTACAGCTATAACAACTTATGTAAATCTCACAACCTAATTTTAAATAAAATAAAGAGACATAAAAGAATACATATTGTATGTGCATCTCTCTATTTGTATCATTTTTTTAAATAGACCAGGTAAGATAATATTTGAGAACACATACTTAGATAGACAGCAATCAAATAAGTCATGGGAACAATTACCAGAAATGTTAGGATACAAGTCAACCTTTCAGAAGGAGAAATGGATCTTTATTGGGAGGGTGCATGAGATGCTGGCAATGTTTCTTTCTTGATCTAGGTGGTGGTTACACGTGTATTTACTTGCTTTGTATTAAAACTTCAAGATGTATACCTTTATTAAAATCTATTTTCTACATGCCCTATTTTACAATTGAAATGATCAGAACAAAAAAACACTTTTTTGTTTTCAAATTTGACCAGGAACACCAAGAAAGCCAGTAATAATAATAATTTAGGAAATAGGGCAAGGATTAGTATGAAAGGAGCAAGACATTTACCTCTGGTGTAAAATGTAAGGGAGAGACAAAAAACTCAGTAATCAGACAAAATAATATTTTAATGGAATATTTTAAAATATTACAATAAACAAAATTCAAAAGGATCAGTAACAAAGCACAAATATGAAGACAGGATTAATATAGACCAGGCCTGTTTTAAGTGATTTACATGTATTAATTGATTTAATCTTTGTGAGAACCCTATGAGGTAGGGTTCATTATTCCCCATTTTGCTAATAAGGAACCTGTGGCACAAAGGAAAGCAGTTAGTGTCTCAAGGTCACCCAGCTGGTCCATGGCAAAGCCTTAGTGCAGACCCAAGCCATTGAATCCGGAGACCATGCTCTTACGCACGACACTCCACCTACCCATTTGCAAGAGTACCCAATGCAGTCAGGTTGTAACAGCCAGTAGTCTCCTTTAATATTTCTCTCATTCTGTCCAAATCATATACTAATATTTGCAATAGATTATTGTTTTGGGAGGGGAGATAAAATTGAATGAAATCTTTATGAAGCCTCTCTTGTCTTGAGTAAGTCTGATTCCCATGGTGTGAGATATGGCAAGCAGCCAAGAGCATCTCTTAGAGTTCTCCAAGTCCTGCTGCTCTAGCACCCCTGTAAGAGTTCTTCAGAAAAGGTAATATTTGAAAAATATAGGTGAACACAAAGTACAAATGTATAGCTATTAATTTGAAAACTATACCACAGTGTATTGGTGTATTTTAAAAGCATCATAGAAAACTATGAAAAATTTGATGGCTTTTTTTAATAAGGATGAGGGCCTGGGAAGAGAGTATGTAGCCGAGGTTTAACCTACCTTCGGATATACCAAGTTATTAATCAACCAACATCATTAATCTCTTGTCTTCTGTTAAAATAAGCTCAGTTTGGGCCAGAAAAAAAAAGTCAGAGAATCAGTTTGATAAAAATGCAAAAAGCAGCTTAAATTTCAAAGGTGGCTCAAAAATGAATGGCTCTTAATTTCCACAAGGTGAAACAGTATGCTTGGAGAACACAGAAAGAAACAGGGGGAAAAATTAGGGAACTAAATAATTCCAATAAATATTTATGAGAGGTGCTTTTCAGGCAGAGTTTTGTGTGTAGAAACGAAATAGAATTTGTGAGAAGGTAAATTTCAATGAACAGTTATTTATAGATATACGAAATGAGTTCAGCTGAATTTCAGTCCTTTTTAAACTATGAAAATGTCCATTTTTTTCAAACAAGTCGAACTTTTCAGAAACAGGGCTTCCTATAGGCTGCCGATATATCTCAGTAGAAGGTGAAAAATCCCATTAAACAACCGCTTTTTAAAATCTTTCCTAAATAGCTACCTTGATGGTTTCACAGAACTATAACTCTTAGTGTGTTTCCTGAATCTTAAAAACTGTCTTTAAGTTTTTCCCCTTCTTAATTTCTGTTTTTTTGTCAAACTGTGGCATAAAATACCACTTTTTAAAAATGAGAATTCTGTTTCAGGAAAGCTCTGTAGACAACGATTGTAACAGAACTGAGAAAGTGAAACCAAAAAGTGGAAATACAACTCTAGTGCCCTGAGGAAGATGGTGAATGAGTTAAGGTAAGACCCAGAGTATCGATCACAGTAGGAAAACTTAGAACTAAATGTTTTAAAGTGCCATTGTGAGAAAGTTACAGTTTTCCCTTCTGAGCTTCAATTAGCAACCTGTGAATTAAATTTCTCTGAGGCTCATTTTGAAAATTTTAGAATGAAAACTAGTAGTAGACAAAATGTCAGGCCCAAAACTTTAGAATAATCTTTGTGATACTCAGTCGAGTCTCAAAGCCTTTCAATTCATCTCCTTCTCATTATTTTTTATAACAAAAGGAGTTATTTTTGACTGTTAGTGTTTCCATGCAACCATCTTTGACTGTTAATGTCAGAGATGGATCTGTCAGGGCTGTCAATATTCTCTGTGTTTGGGATTTCAGCCTTTCATCTGAACATAAATGTAGAGCTCTTGTATTTTGCAGTTTTGTTTTTTAGTGAGCATGAATGCAAAAGAAACTGAACTTAGAATGGCAGCTACAACTCTTCTGACAAAAAAAAAAAAAAAAGATAATGCAAAAAGGACCAATTTTTAAAAAAGGGAAAATGTTTGGGGCATTAGAGGTTTTGTGACTCTTGCAATATGTTTCTCTTTTCTGAATTGTTGCTCATTACTGTCAATCACCACTCTATCCTAGAACTCTAGATCCTGTCATTTGAATTTCCAAATGTAAATGAAAAAATATATGCCTTTTCAATCCAAGTGAACTTCTTCAAGTTTACTTTAATAAAGGGTTTGTTGTTGTTTGTATGTTTTCTGCATAAGGATCTGAGTAAACATAAGCAATACAGAGTTTTCGTCTAGTCAGTCAGGGTTAGAGGAATGAAAGCTCAAATGTTCCAAGAAGATCTAATTATTTGTCCCAAATGTCAGAATATTGCAGTGAGCTGTGCACCACTCTTTCAGGGAAATGAATGATGGACACTGGGGAATATAAATTGACCCTATGAAGAGTTAATAATTGTGTAGAGAGAACATTAAAATTCTCCATTCTACCTCCATAAATTTTCCTTCCTTCAACAAACAGTAATTGAGTCCTACTCAGGTACTGTGCACCTGGGGATGTAATGGTGAACAAGTTACAACCATAGCTCTAAAAAGATTATGGACAGGTAAGGAGAACCAGACTAACACTGGGGAAACAAAGTGAGGTTTCCAATGCCACTACCCTTGTTTGCCCCTAGAAGACAGGGAGTCTATTAACATAATGATGCAGCAGAGTCCATTTTTGAAAGGCAACCAGAAATTGCAAGCTTTGTGTTTTAGCTATTTCATTTTTAAGATTCTGAAAGACCCTGTGCATCACCCATGCATTGACTATATGGGAGATGTCTGTTTGTGAGAACATGTGAGTCCCCTCATCTCACCGAAACAAATGAACCAGTGATCAAACTAGATCACTGTCCTGTTCAAACTCTCCATGACTTCCCACTGCAACCAGAATAATATCCAATCTCCTGCTATGCCTATAAGGCCTTGCACAACATGGCCCTGAATACCTCTCTGATCTCCTTTTCATCTCTGCAACTAATGCTGCTATGACAAGACCCTCGTTTCTGCTTGTGCCAAGCTTGATCTCAAGTCAAGACATTAGTATGTTCCTTTGGCTTGAAATTATCTACCTGCAGATGATTGCATGGCTGTCTTCTCACCATTCAGGTAAATTTACAATTGCCAAAACAGTGACCTCTTCTTGCCCCTTTCTTCCCTTCAGCCCCTCAACTTAGTTAATCTGCCAGAGTTTCTTGTTTGACTGTTTTTAGCATTTACCTGCAGTCTCAAATTATGTATGTGTTTGTGTGTTTACTGAATGTCTTATAATCCTGTAGGCCTTCCAATGTTTTCATCTCCCTATTCCTAGAATCTAAAGTATTGCCTGGCATCATAATAGGTCCTCAAAAAAATATTTGCTGACTGATGCACTGACTTGTTTCAAAGATTTTCAGAAATATTCATGGGAGAATGGGCAATAGAGTTTCGTGGGTACAAGATGTGGGCAAAAACAGAAAATGTGCATTACTGTCAATATGAAGTTAATTTGTATGTACAGACCACAGAAACTATTCGTGTAAGATATATGCATTTCAATATAAGTGCTATAAAGGAAATAAGTCAGAATTTGAGAGGGAAAAAATACCCAGGAAGTAGTGATATTTGAGCAGAGATCTGAAGGATAATAGGATATAGCTAGTTTCTAGAAGAATGGGAGATGAATGGATAAAGGTGTTCAAAAAATCAAAACCCAAAGAGGTTTAACTCTACCAAAAAAAAAAAAAAAAAAAAAAAAACTAGGCCAGGTGCAGTGGCTCACACCTGTAATCCCAGCACTTTGGGAGGCCGAGGCAGGCAGATCACCTGAGGTCAGGAGTTCAAGACCAGCCTGGCCAACATGGTGAAACCTCGTCTGTACTAAAAATACAAAAATTAGCTGGGCATGGTGGCAGGCGCCTGTAATCCCAGCCATTCAGGAGGCTGAGGCTGGAGAATCACTTGAACCTGGGAGGCGGAGGTTGCAGTAAGCCAAGATCGCACCATTGCACTCCAGCCTGGGTAACAAGAGTGAGACTTCATCTGAAAAAAAGAAAAAAAAAGGGAGAGACTTTGAAAAGTGTGAAATGAAAGTAACACTAGCATATTTGTATTATAGATAAATAAATAAGTTGAGACTAAAACTAGGGAACTGAATTAGAGAGCTGCTAAAGAAATCCAGGAGAGAGAGGTGATGGTGTTCTTAAACTTGAATAGATCCACAGGGGAACAATGGAATTGGATAAATAAAAAGACTGAGACATGATATAGACTCAACAAGACTTGGCTAATTAGTTGGGGGCATAAATAAAGGGTGTTTTTTAAATCTAATTTTCCTTATTAGGCATTTAGATGCATGGTGACTCCAGTCAATGACATAGATGATTTTGGAGGAGATTTCAGGTTTCAGTGGACGAGATGATGTTCTTATTGAGCTTAAGTTATTAGAGGAGCAGCTAGGTGGAAATATCCAGGAGGCTGTTGGAAATACATGCCTAGGAGGATACACTTGTGCATCATCAGGGTATAGATGACAATTAAGTCATGGGAGTGAATGAGGTCAGACAGTAATAGAACACAAAGGGAGAAGAAAATAAAACCTCAGCTGAAACCCTGTGAAACACCAGTTTGTAACACATAAAAAGAAACCAGCTATCACATTTACTTAGAGCAGCCAGAAAGATAGGAGAAAAGCTAAGTGTGAAAGCAACCAGAACCAACAAAAGAGAACATTTCAGTAAGAATAACAATTCAACAGTGTCAAGAACTAGGGGAAAAAAATCAAATTAGATTAGGTTTCCAACATGCCCATGAGATTTAGTGAAGTTTCTGATTACAATCACAAGAAGCTTTTATTGCAGTGGTGGTGAAGGTGGGTTTCAGATTGCAGAAATCTAAACAGGAAATGGAAGGCGAGATATGGTCATAATGATTGAAGATACATTTTAAAGACATGTAGCCACTGGTGAGAGAATAATGAAAGATTGGAGCAGAGAGGTGAGGAAATATTGAGGTTATGATTGAAAGTAATGGAGAATGCATAAATGAAGATGGGAAAGAGCCAATAAGGAGGGTGGTCATGAAACTACAAGAAAAAGAAGAGATAATTAATGAGCAAGATTGCTGAGGAAGTAGGAGGAATGATTGTATAAGACTGAGATAGATAAATTATAAGAAGGGACACTTCTTCCCATGAGAGGATTATAATAGGAAGAATATATGTAGAACAAGTAAATTATATATGTGTGGAATAGGAGAGACAAATAACAAGGAAAATGCAGGGAGAATGACAGATGGTATTGATGATATGAATTTTTCAAGGCAGAGTAAGTCTGTGATTTCCTTCAGCAGTGCTCAACTGCTCAATTATAGAAATGAAAAGGTGGTAGTTATATTGGTCAAGATTTGGGGGGCTGTTGGGTATTCAAGTGAAAAAGTAATATAGCAATAGAGTTAAGCTGTTTTGAAACTGTGAACATATGATCTAATATGAACAGGAAATAAAGATAAGAGGTGTTCACAGCCCAGCTGGTAGAATTCCTAAGAGCTGAATATTCTGACATATTTTCCTCTCATTCACTTTTTAACTGATTCCAATAAGACTTTGTCTCAAACACACCATAGAAATGGTACCTGTGAAGAGTATTCATAATTTCCATCATGCCACATACCAATGAAGAATTCTCAATCTTCATCTTCCTTGACCCTCAGTAGCAAGATCAAGAAGAGACAGGGGATCACTCCCTTTCTTGAAACTTTTTCTTTACTTGGGTTCCTGACAACCATTTATCTTCAGATTTACTCCTACCTTCCCAGCCACTCCTTGGTCTTGCTCTCCTGTTCTATCTCCTCTTTCTGAATCATAATTTTGGAAGCACCTAGCACTGAATCATTGAGCCTTTTTCCTTATTCCCTAAGTGATCTCATCCAACTTCAAGGCTTTAAATATCATCTATTTTCTGATAGCTTCAACATCAATCTCTTCTGTTCCTACTCTCCCACCACTTAACATCTCCATTTGGATGTCCAAAAAACAGCTCACACTTCAATTATATAAAACAAATTTTTCATTCTTACCACCAACCCCATTCTTCCTTCAGTTGTTTCCACTTAATAAATGCCATGCCAATTACCAAGTTATTCTGACTAAAAACTTAGCAGTCACCTTTGATTCTTCTCCTTCTCTCACTTCTTATATCTAAGCCATCATCATATAATATTGAAATGGGAGAGTTCCCTTATCCCCCTCACATGGTGTGCAACAGAGGTGTGGCTGCCCGCTGCTCAAACCCCTAGGGGAAGCATGCAGATGGGTGGGTGCAGAGGTCATGGGGACAGCTTTTAGGTGTCTAGGGCTGAGTGTTTACAACTCCCGAAGCCCAAGTGGGCATGTGTTACAGTGTGCTCTTTCAGCTTTGCTGTCTGCAGACGGCTCGTGTTAGCTCAATTGGACTCTCTTCCTATTACAAGGGCAGAGGGCTTTCTGTATCCCAAGTTCTTGTCCAGCGTACTGGAAAAATCAGATCACACGTGGGCTTGGAGGATGAGTGCAAGGTTTTATTGAGTGGTGGAGGTGGCTCCCAGTGAGATGGATGGGGAACAAGAAGGGAGATGAAGTGGGAAAGTGGTCTTGTTCTGGAGTCTGGCCACCCAGAGGCTGGACTCTCCTCCACCCATTCCTGGTCAAACTCACCTTGGCATCCACATCATTCTGTCATTGATGTTCTGCCAGCGTCTGCTGGTGTGTTTCTCTCAACATCCATCTGCTTGTGTCTGCTCCTGCTAGGTCACAGGTTTTTATGGGCACAAGTTGGGGTGTGTGGCAAGCCAGAGTGGTCTTGGAAAAATGCATCATTTAGGTGTGAAAACAGGAGTGCCCATTCTCACTTAGGTCTGTGGCCACAGGCCCGAGGGTGGAGCCCTCACCATGGATCCCACCCTTCTCTACCCAGCACTTCCCTGCCCCCCTCCCATATTAATATGGTCTTGCCAATAACCTGGATCTGTATCCAGAATTCTACTTCTCACCACCTCCACTATTAATATCCTAGTATGAGTCATAATCTTTCTCTCCCTAGTATTGCCCAAAAAACCTCTTAAGTGATTGCTGTCTTTCATTTTTGTCCCCCTTACAGTCATTTCTCTACATAGCTGCTTGTGATTTTTGTTTTGTTTTGTTTTGTTTTTTTGAGACAGTGTCTTGCTCTGTCACCCAGGCTGGAGTGCAGTGTCACAATCTCAGCTCACTGCAACCTCTGCCTCCCGGGTTCAAGCAATTCTCCTGCCTTAGCCTCCCAGGTGGCTGGGACTATAGATGCATGCTGCCACACCCAGCTAATTTTTTGTATTTTAGTAGTGATAGGGTTTCACCATGTTGCCCAGGCTTTTCTGGAACTCCTGAGCTCAGGCAATCCACTCACCTCAGCTTCCCAAAGTGCTAGGATTACAGGCATGAGCCACCGTGCCCAGCTGCTGTGATCTTTTAGAAACAGAAATTTGATTACATATATTTCCTGCTCAGAGTATTTCAAAGGCTTCCGATGTACTTATTTAAAAATCCAAATTTCATGGATTTAAAGATCTATTAAAATTTTATCATTAAACACCTATTGACTTTGTCTTCCACGACTACTCTTCCTTCATTCACCCCATGTTTACCATACCAAACAAACTGTTATTTCTCTAACTTGTCTCTACTTTTAAGTCTTTACACTTGTTGTTTCCGCTACCTGGTATGTTCTGTTCTCAGTTATTAATATAATTTCTTTAATCCCTTATTCAGATCTTAAATGAAACGTCAATGAATTTCCCCCTTTCACTCAAAATGATAGATTGAATAATTGGTCACAACTCTTCACTCTTCTGCATGAGTTTTATATAAATCCAACCTTTCATGGCCTTATGCACATGTAGGTGGCATGTATTTCTCTGACCCTTGATTTAGGGCCAAGCCCTGTCTGTGACTTGCTTTAACCAATCGGGTATTAGCAGACCTGACAAAACCAAGGCTCAAAATGTGATTACCCAATTTGTCTTTCCCTCTTATTCTGATCTTTTGCCATGAAAAGAACATGCATGAGTGGCTACTGACTTAAATGGGTTGAAGAAACAGGTGGAAACGAACTGAACTCAACCTGTAGCATGGAGCCAAGTCAAGGGAAGCCCAGCCTAAATCAAACTTTAGCCAGCCTGCAGATAGGTGTGTTGTACTGAAATTTTGAAGTTACTTTATTTTGCAGCAATATTGTGTCAAGAGCTAATTATTACACTCTTTTTAAAAGAGCCATATATATTCCATCACTTTTCATTCTTTTTCAGCTAAATTTTTGATATCATTCATTGCTACCCAACATTAAAATATGCTTCTTTAGTTTTTCTCCGTCTCTAAAATATTAATGTCTCTGAGAAAATGTCCTGTATGTCTTATTTAGCACATTATTCCCGGTGCCTAGAACCTGGTTCAGTACAGAGGAGGCATTCAATAGATAGTTGTGATCGAATGAATAAGAAGGAAGAGGAAGCCAGATACTAAATGTCATGATAAAGTGGGAAAAAATCTGCTGGAATTAAACAAATGAATGAAATGGAATGTTACATGGCTGAAGTCAGCAAGTTCAATTTTGGATTTGATATTTCAGAGGTGAAACACTTCTAGGTCCATAGATCATATGACAGAAAAAAACAGTGTGAGTGAAGCCTGTGCTGCCTAAACAGATAAATCTCTCTCCCCTCCCCGCACCCCTGACATCCATCAAAATGTCAAACAATCATATTCTGCATTTCTTAGGTCCCTTTTAAAGAGAATTGGATATAATAACTTTGCAATGTGAATAGACAGGGAAAAAATGTCAAATTATTAAAGTCACCACAGGCAGAAAGCAACATAACAGGTGAGTAAGGACATTCTTTTATGAGAGAAACAGGGCACTTGAAACTAAGTGTAGTACTAAAATTATTTGAATTCATCTATTAATATTTAACAAGTAATTCGAGTTGAGAAAGACTTCCTCTTCCTACGTAGTAAGTAACTTTTTAAAAAGCACCTCAGAACATCTGTTTGCATAATGGTCTTCCAGTGTTCTTGAACTAAAATGTCAATTGGCAAGTTACATTTAACATTTTTAAATGTCTGTAAACTTGGGATTTGTTAATTATTTCTCCATTTTTCTGTGATGTCACTATTTTCTTCTTAGAATGCTTCATTTCCTGAAGGCTATCTAATTAATGGTCAGGCGATGAATACATGCTTAGCATTGGAGTGATGCAAAGTCTATTAATCCCGACAGTAACTCCCTAACATCTTTGTGCCGGTGCTACTGAAAGCAGATTGCATACATTGGAAGCTGATAAGAGTGTTTATTCCAAGATTCAGCACTCAGGAATCTGATTGTGCTGGGTTTCAATATATTGCTTTCAATATATTGCGATGGGAGAAAAATAATGTCTTTTATTTTGTTGATGAAACACAAGTATTCCAAATATGTTGAGAATTTTGTCTCAAACACATTATGAGAAATAAGTAGTTTATGTAATGTATAAGGTAGTTGGTTGCAAGCAATTGAAACTAAACTGGGCTAAGTTGGTCAGAAAAGAAATGTACTTTATTTAGGCTTGCTTACTATGGGTAGAAAATCAGCTAAAGGATCAAGCCATTTAAAAGGGCAGGAACCAGAGTAGCTATAATGGTACAGGGCTCAGGAAATTCCAAATTCTGGCTGTGGTTAGAATGAATGAGCTCTCACCCTTTTTACATGTTTCTGTCTCTCTCATCAAGAGTTGAAGTAACAGAACAGAAGTGCCAACTGTCCAAGTTTTGGTCAGGTATCAGCCATGCTGGGAGAAAACAAGGCACAGACTACATGTAATAAAATAGAGAAAAGTCCCCAAAATGCAGTGGGTATGCTGCTACTGAAAGAAGAAATGAATGACCAAAAGCAATGAATATCTATCATTCTCAGGAAACTCGCAGTCCTGATTAAGGAATAAATATCCATAACAATCATTCTTTAAGGGATGCAGTTTGTCAGGTTTTACTTACTATTTGGTCATCAGAATCTTGATTTTCTTTTTAAAGTGGGTAAAAGCAGTTCAACTCTCAGATACAATGAGGCATAAAATATTTTCTTGAGGTTTTTATGAAGATAAAAAATTTCTTAAGAAAGAGTGAAATAAAACTCTGGCTTTATACAATTTACTTTTTGATATGGTTTGGCTGTTTTCCCACCCAAATCTCATTTTGAATTGTAAATTCTCATAATCCCCATGTGTTGTGGGAGGGGCCTGGTGGAAGGTAATTGAACTGTGGGGCGGTTATCCCCATGCTGCTGTTCTTGTTATAGTGAGTGAGTTCTCGGGAGATCCAATGATTTTATAAGGGGCTTTTCCCTTTGGCTCAGCTCTCATAATTCTTGCTGCTGCCATGTGAAGGAGGACGTGTTTGTTTCTCCTTCCGCCATAACTGTAAGTTTCCTGAGGCCACCCAGGCCTTCAGAACTGTGAGTCAATTAAACCTCTTTCCTTATAAATTACCCAGTCTTGTGTATGTCTTTATTAGCAATGTGAGAACAGACTAATACACTTTTATTATAAGCAAAGGAAATTATGGAGTTCTGTGTGTACATTGGGTGCATTACATGCGTATACATAAATATGATTCTATATATAAATTTTTATAAAATTATTCATCTATAAGTTGATATACATCCTATAAATCACTATAAATATTCTTTAATGGAGCTCTGATATACACTTAAATTCTCCTTCAGAGATAACAGGATAATATTAATAGTTCTTAAACAGACAGATCAGAGTTTTCTCTTCTGATTCAATTTTGGCTTTTTGTCTCTTTTCTTTACCTTGGTCCGATGCTCTTGCTTAGCGAATCCCCAGCATTGACCCCACCCCAACCCTGCTTCTGCTTTGCAATAGGATATAATTGTACTCTGAGCCCAGTTACTAAGTTCATAGTCTTTTACTCAGTTTATTTTAAATACTGGGTCTTTATGAGTAGAAGTGCAAGAAAAGCTTTTCTTTTTTTCTGTTCTCTCATAAATTGCTAGGCACTTGTTTTATTTCCCACCAGGAATGAAACTGTGATGCCACAGCTCTGTCTTTCTCTCTAGCCTGAGCAACCAATGGTCAATAATTCATCTTGGGTAGTATGAATAAAGCATTTCAAACTCTTTTTTTAGTAGAATATTCACTTCCACCTGAGTTGCAGGTTTAAAAGTAAATGCATTGTTTGGCAATGGTATAGTACTTCCAATAAATAATTCCATGAATAGTACTTACCAGTAATGCTGGTTAATTAATTTCAACCAATATGAATTATATCACTGATGATAGTACCTGATCGTAGTACTTACCAGTAATATTAGCTAATTAATCCTTTCCTAATTTTGAATGTCATATAAATAGTCTATTATCAAAAACTATTTAATGAACTAAAATATAAAGATATGTTGGGCATTTCTCAGATTCTTTCCAACTTTGTCCTTCAACATTCCTTTTGACAGTTAATAAGCCTGTCAAAATCAACTACATAGCAATTAAATTCAAGACATTCAGTTTGTAAGTACATGATAAAAGATTTTATTGTATCACTTTTTTTCTCAGACACAAGAAGGAAGGTAAGGTATAAGACATATTTAGGAATTAGAAATCTAAATCAATTTAATTTTCTAAGTATAAGTTTATTTTATCATATGGGGTTGGAAAAAATAAAGAAACAGTTTTTCCTTTTATACTCACACCACTTTCAATATTCTCACACTGGTCACCAAAACATTGGATGATTTTACCCATACCAAGTGTATTAGTCCATTTTCATACTGCTATGAAGAAATACCCAAGACTGGGTAATTTATAAATAAAAAGAGGTTTAATGGACTCACACAGTTCCACATGGCTGGGGAGGCCTCACAATCATGGTGAAGGTGAAGGAGGAGCAAAGGCACATCGTACATGTCAGCAGGCAAGAGCATGTGCAGGGGAACTTCCCTTTATAAAACCATCAGATCTTGTGAGACTTATTCACTATCACGAGAACAGCACAGGGAAAAACCCACCCCCATGATTCAATTTCCTCCCACTAGGTCTCTCCCATGACGTGGGGATTATGGGAGCTACAATACAAGATGAGATTTGGATGGGGACACAGCCAAACCGTATCACCAAGCAGTTCCCCAATGCTCAGTGAACAAGAACTGGGTGTGCTACAATTTAACTCAATTCTGACACTATCTACCTAGAGATAACCTCAGATCCTACAGATTAAGAGCTCAGTTTTACAAGACTGCCTCCCACTTCAGAAGTCAAGCACAAGTATTAAGTCCTCAGGTTACCACAACTTCTGTCCCATGTGGCTACAAGCCTGAGGTTCCCACAATCCGCTTCTCAGGTTCAATGATTTGCAAGAGTGGTTCATAGAACCCAGAAAAACAGTTTGGTTACTATTGCTGATTTATTGCAAGGATATTGTAAAGGATACAAATAAACAGCCAGATACAGATACTTACATAGAGGCTACAGTTTAGAAGGGTACCAAGTGCAGGAGTTTCTGCCTCATAGAGTTGAGTGCACCACCCTCCTGACAAATGCATGTCTTGTTGTTCACCAACCCGGAAGCTATCCTAACTTTTTCCTTTTTGGTGTTTATGGAGGTTTCATTATATAGGCATGATTGATTAAATCATTAGCCATTGGTGATTTGCTCGACCTTCAGCTTTTCTTCCCTCCCCAGAGCCAGGGATCCCACTCAAAACTCCAAGCCTTTTTTTTTTTTTTTTTTTTTTTTTCTGAGACAGAGTCTTACTCTGTCTCCAGGATGGAGTGCAGTGGTGCAATCTCGGCTCACTGCAACATCTGCCTCCTGGGTTCAAGTGATTCTCCTGCCTCAGCCTCCCAAGTAGCTGGGATTACAGGCACACGCCACCACACCCAGCTAATTTTTGTATTTTTAGTAGAGATGGGGTTTCACCATGTTGGCCAGGATGTTCTCAATCTCTAGACCTCGTGATCTGCCCACCTCAGCCTCCCAAAGTGCTGGGATTGCAGGTGTGAGCCACCATGCCCAGCCAGTTCTAAGCCTTTAATCACATAGTTAGTTCCCCTGGAAACCAGCCCCTATCCTTAGGGGCTTTCCAAAAGTCATCTCATTACATAAACTCAAGTGTGGCTGAAAAGCGTTTGTTAAGATTAGCAAAAGAACCTCCTTTCACCTTTATGGATCTTATCCTTTAGGAAATTTCAAGGATTTTGGAAGATCTGTGCCAAGAATGGGAATGAAGACCAAATATATATTTCTTATTCTAAATCACAATATCATAGATATACAATCTCAAAGTTTCATGTACATATTGTAACTGGCTGGATCAGCTGTAGTGTGATTTGCCATATGTTTTAACCTACTTTTTAAGGAATCTGATACTGACAAAAAAATCACTTAAATTATAGCACATGGTTTAACTTATTCTTTTACTTTGCAAATATTAGGGTTTCTATTCAGTAAGCTCTTAGAGCCTACCTGGAAATTGTAGCATATGACAGCATTTGAAACTTACTGGCATCAAATGAAAATTATACGAGGTCATTGTTTTGAGCTGTTTCTGTACTAGGCCCAACAGAACAAGCTAAAAATCAATATGAAGTCTCCCGTGTTAAAGTTTCAGGTCACCAAACCCAATCTAAATTGTTATCTGATCTTCTGAGAAAGATACTAACATCCAATTTCCCAAACCATCCAGTTTTAATCTTTTTTTTTTTTTTTTTTGAGATGGAGTCTCGCTCTGTCACCCAGGCTGGAGTGCAGTGGCGCGATCTTGGCTTACTGCAACCTCTGCCTCCCGGGTTCAAGCAATTCTCCTGTCTCAGCCTCCCAAGTAGCTGGGATTACGGGAGCCCACTGCCTAGCTAAATCTTGTATTTTTAGTAGAGACTGGGCTTCTCCATGTTGGCCACGGTGGTCTCCAACTCCTGACCACAAGTGATCTGCATGCCTTGGCTTCCCAAAGTGCTGGGATTACAGGCATGAGCCACCGCCCCAGGCTCAATCTTTAATCAGCATGATAATGAGATTTCCCCTGCTTTAATTCTTACACAAAGAGGTAGCCTGAAGTAACCTGATGTTAACTATTTAGTCACTTTCCTATTAATTTATCTCCCTGTCCCCACCTTATAAGAAAAATAACTTTAAAGAACTAATAACTCTTAGTTACAAATCATAAAATAATACAAAGCCAACTCTTTCTGCTCAGTAGTTCATTGGAACACTTATTCTGTTTTATAGAATGAAGTGTTACCTAATTCTAGATTTGAAAATAAAGCTAATTGAGGTCTTTAAACTAAATTTGTAAAATGGAAACCCATGCCAAATTTTGCATATGTTCAGCATGGTGTGGCTTGTAAGAAAATATTCAACATAATAATGATCTAAAATAGATATAAATTAATGCTAGGATTAGATGATATAACACAAAGAATTCTGATACACATATTTCCAATTTTTATCAAAACAAAACCTAAAACAAAACAAAACTATAGTGGAAGTAGTTAAAAGCAAAACATCTTTTGTTGATGATTTTTAACATACATTGATGTTTATTGCAGCATTAATATTACACGAAAGAAGACTGGATCCAGACCCAAGAGAGGGTTCTTGTATCTCAGGCAAGAAAGAATTCTGGGCAAGTTCACAGAGGAAAATGAAAGCACATTTATTAAGAAAGTAAAGCAATAAAACAAAAACAATGGCTACTCCACAGACACAGCAGCTCCGAGGCTGCTGGATGGCTACTTCCAAGGTTATTTCTTGATTATATCCTAAATATGAGGTGGATTATTCATGAGTTTTCCAGGAAAGGGGCGGGGATTTCCTGGAACTGAGAGTTCTTTTTCCTTTTAGACCATATAGGGTAACTGCTGGACGTTGCCGTGGCACCTATAAACAGTCATGGTGCTGGTGGTAGTGTCTTTCAGCATGCTAACGCATTATAATTATCATATACTGAGCAGTGAGGACCACTAGCCCTCACTTTTCTTGCCATCTTGGTTTTGGCCAGCTTCTTTACTGCATCCTGTTTTATCAACAGGGTCTCCATGTCCTGTGTCTTGTGATACCAGTTCCTCTGGCCTCCTGTTTCATGCTGTGACTAAGAAAGCCTAGCCTCTTGGGAATGCAGCTCAGTAGCTCTCAGCCTTATTTTACCTGGCCTCTATTCAAGATGGAATCATTCTGGTTCCAACACCTCTGACATTAACACTCAAGATTAGATAAATTCCAGTATCAGTGGCATTTGTGGAACATAATCTTTAAAATATCTACTGTTTAGAAATAATACTTATAAGAATAAAAGAAGGCTGGGCACGGTGGCTCACGCCTGTAATCCCAGCACTTTGGGAGGCCAAGGCGGGTGGATCACTTGAGACCAGGAGTTCAAAACCAGCCTGGCCAACATGGTGAAACCTCATCTCTACTAAAAATTAAAATATATATATTAGCCAGACATGGTAGTGCACACCTCTAATCACAGCTCTCAGGTGGCTGAGACATGAGAATTGCTTGAACCCGGAGATGGAGGTTGCTGTGAGCCAAGATTGTGCCGCTGCACTCCAGCCTGGGTGACAGTACAAGGCTCTGTCTCAAAAAAAAAGAGTATTCACAAATATATTGTGTCAAATCATGATTAAAATTATTTCTACAATGCGAATATTTTTCAAATGGATATACACATTCACATAGAAACAAAAGCTGATGGAAAATACATTACTGATTTAAAATATGTATCTCTCTATGAAGAGGATATAGATGACTTTCATTTAATTTCTACTATTTTGTTAGTTTTCTATAATGATCATACATTGCTGATATGAAAAGAAAACTACAGAGAACATTATAAAGCAAAGAAATCATGTCAATTTTGATTCCTAAGTGTTTTACCTATATATTGAGGTTTATACAGAGTTCAATAAAATGTATTAAAGTTACCTTTTAAATAGTCTTTAAAAGTCATACTTTTTACATCAAATTAGACTTTCCTTATGACACAAAGCAGTTCATTACACTTGTAAATAGTATCAACGTTAGCACTTATAATTCTTTCCCCTTCCTCCCCAAAACCTCGGTGAGAATACTATTCAGTATCTGTATAAAGGATATAATTTATTTTAAAAAAATGTATCTCTTACTTTCCCTACTGATAACTAGTCAACAGACAAACCCCCAGGGTGTCATTAAACAGATTATTTAGTTTTTTTATTTAAAAAGTTTAAAACAGAATGTAGAATTTCTCAAGATTGTTGGCAAGAGGAAATTATTTTAAAATTCTTTTCATAGTTCTTTGAAAGAAACATTTCTTCTCCAAAATATAATTGTTTCAATCTAGGATTATTTCAATTCAAGCAATAAGAGTACCACACAGCTCAAAAAAGAGGTATTTATCTCAAGGATTCCAAGCCACTTTCTGAGAATCTAGAGCAGAAATCAGAGGCCAGTGTTGGGAAATGGAAGTGTAGAACCCACAGCCTATTTGCGTCCTGAAAGCCTTTACTCACAGGCTCTCTCTGAGCATCTACCTCTCGTTTCTTTCTCCTTCAGCTGATTTATGGTATCTGTTTGTCGAAGTACAATGGCCTCAAATGGCCTGACACATTTGTAGATTTTAAATTCTCCTGTATACTGAGTCCCAATCCTAAATTCTTGTGCTAAGAAACTGATTTGCATAGCATGATTAAGGCTATCTCAGAGACATATCCCAGTGTGAAAGTAGTTTTTCAACAAAATGGGTAGTGCTTGCAGACGTGCAGAATACTTCCGTAAGCATGATCATATGCTATAACATGATGACCAGTGGGTAAAAGCAGGTACGATAAATGTATAATGTGTTCGTGTATGTGTGCATGTATGTGTGTATAATAGTTCATATAATTTACTCTTGGCAAGAATAAGGCCAACTCATCTATAATACTTATATGTCTTATATACAAACAAAAACACCAAAAATATAAACCCCAAAAATTCATAATTAAAGACAATAAAACTGATTTTCTAAATTTTCACTCTAAAATTGTACTTGTAAAAATTTTAGAGTTAGGAAACAAGGGGGATTAAAGTACAGCTCTGGAGTTAAACTGCCTGAGTTTGAATCCTGACCATTTATTAGGTACAAGCTTTCCATATATCACCCAATTTCTCTGCCCTTCAATTTCTCCATCTGCTAAATGAGAATAATAATAGGCTCAGGGTTGTCCGGAGGATTAAAGAAGTTGCTATATGAAATGCTTAGACTTAGCATCTGCCACATAGAAATGTAATGTATTTTAATTATTAAAATTTGTTGTATGCTTTGTTTTCAGATGACCAAGCCCTCAAGTTTCTTTAGACGTGGACTATTAAAATTGTTTGTGGCCATAAATTTGATTATATGAAGTTGTTTAATAATATAAACTTTGTAATTAACTGCTATCTGATATAAATATTAATTATAAAGAAAATATATATGCAGCACAAATATCACTAAATTAAATGCCTTCCTTTTCATAATTTCTGACTATAAAATATATACTAATTTTAGATAATTTGGAAAATAATATATAATTAAGTAGCAGAGCAGATCACTGATAATCTCATCCCTCAGAGGAAATTACTGTTAAATTTTCTATTTAGTCTTTAAATCTATCCATATTTATAAATTAGTTGCAATCATTTATACAAATAGTTTTGCTTTTTCACTTGCCTCTTGCTTTTACATTTAATGCTAAATAAAGATTTAATAACATAAAACAATGATTGACATAATCACTTTATAATCATATTTTTATGGCTTGGTAAATAGTCCAAATTATGAACCATTTAAAACCAAGACACTTTCTAGGCTGTCATGGCTGGTTTGAAGTCACGGAAGTAATAAAAATATTTCTATTACTCATGAAGCTGAGGCAGTAGGATAGCTTGAGCCCAGAAGCTCGAGTCTAGTCTGAGCAACATATTGAGATACTGTCTCTAGAAAAGTAATAATAATTGAACTAAACTTATTTAAGAATTTTTATCCCAGATTTCCAGGCTAGAAATCTTGGAAATAGATTGCAAACACAATCATCTTTAAAAAAACAATAAAAAGAAAATATTTATACACCTATAACAGTTATGTAACACCTAAGCCATAAAGTCTAAAAGAGCACTTTAGCTACAAGACTTAGCTTGTTCGCATTCTCAGAGGTTCTACAAGCACTTACACAGACAATATTTCTCTATAGCCTCCCACTTCCTGACCTGCTCAGTCAACATATATATGTCATCATATATATATACATATATATATTTCTAAATCACGACACTAATTACCTCTTTTAAATATTATCCCTTTCAGAAATATGAATTTTATGCATACTCAATCATCCTATGATATTCCTGTGTGAGGGAAAAAATTGATTAGAAGAGTAGAAATCTTCATATTAATGATTTCACTGATATAATTTATATATATATATAATCTATATATGTTGTATTAGTTTTTCTTTGTTTCTATAACAAATTAAGTTCTCACTTAACAGCATCCATAGATTCTTGGAAGGTGCTTCTTTAAGGAACACAAGTGTAACAAAATGAATTTCACCGTAGGCTAATTGATATAAATAAGAGTTGAGTTCTTGCAGCATATTTCTGGTCACAAAAACATCACCAAACTTCTAAATAAAGGCCAAAACACTTCTCATATTAAACATTGAAATAAATGTGAAGTATACATACATGTAAGAAAAATTAGTAGAAAAAAATAAGATAATTATTTACTCAATTATTTCAGTTCAGAACAGCTCAGGGGCCAAGGCAGAAACCAGCCCTGGTCAGGACACCATTCATGATAGGGTCAGGATACACTCATGAACACACCCACACTCACTCAGGCTGGGACCACATAGACACAAAGATTCACTGAATGTGCACATCTTTGTGATATGAGAGGAAACTGGAATACCTGGAGGAAATTTCCTCAGACATGGGGAGAATGTGCCAACTCCACACAGACAGTGGCTCTGGCCAGGAATTGACTTTTTCCTCATCAACATTATAATATAACAACATTGAATGAAACAATGTTTGCCATGCAAAGGACCAGCTGTCTACAGGTCTTTTGAAACCTACTACAAACTTGATGGCTTAAAACAACACAAACTTGTTATCTTAAGGTTCTAGAGGACAGAAGTCCAAAATCAGTTTTATAAGGCTAAAGTCAAGATGTTGGTAGAGTTTGTTCCTTCTGGAGGGTCTGAGGGGAAAATTGTTTCCTTGCCTTTTTTCAGCTTCTAGTGGCTATCCATGTTCCTTGACTTGTGGCCTTTCCTCCATCTTCAGAGGACATTGTTCTAACTACTGTTTCTGTCATCATATATAGCCTTCATCTCTAACTCTCACTCCTCTTGCATCTTTCTTATAATGACCTCTCTTGTTATGTTGGTCAACCTACCTAATACAGAATAATCTTCCCTCTCAAGATCCTTCATTTAATCACATCTATAACATCCCTTTTTCCATAAAGGTAATTTTCACAGACTTGAGGATTTAAGTGTAGGCATATTTGAGGGCTGTTTTTTTTACCTACTGTATTAGTCCATTTTCATGCTGTTGATAAAGACATACCAAAGAATGGGCAATTTACAAAAGAAAGAGGTTTATTGGACTTACAGTTCCATGTGGCATGGGAGGCCTCACAATCATGGTAGAAGGTGAAAGTCACATCTCACATGGCAGCAGACAAGAGAAGAGAATGAGAGCCAAGCAGAACAGGTTTTCCCTTATCAAACCATCAGATCTCATGAGACTTGTTCACCACCATGAGAACAGTGTGGGAGAAACCACTCCCATGATTCAATTATCTCCCACTGGGTCCCTCCCACAACATATGGGAATTATGGGAGTACAATTCAAGATGAAATTTGGGTGGGGACACAGAGCCAAACCATATCATTCCACCCCTGACCCCTCCCAAATCTCATGTCCTCACATTTCAGAACCAATCATGCCTTCCCAATAGTTCCCTAAAGTCTTAACTCATTTCAGCATTAACTCAAAAGTCCACAGTCCAAAGTCTCATCTGAGACAAGGCAAGTCCATTCTGCCTATGAGCCAGTAAAATCAAAAGCAAGTTTAATTACTTCCTAGATACAATGGGGGTACAGGTATTGGGTACATACAGCCATTCCAAATAGGAGAAATTGGCTGATACAAAGGGGCTACAAGCCCCATGCAAGTCCAAAATCCAGCAGGGCAGTCAAACCTTAAAGCACCAAAAGGATCTCTTTTGACTCCATGTCTCACATTCAGGTCACGATGATGCAAAAGGTGGGCTCCCACAGCCTTGGGCAGCTCCATCCCTGTGGCTTTGCAGGGTATAGCCCCCCTCCTGGCTGCTTTCATGGGCTTCTGTTGAGTATCTGTGGCTTTTCCAGGCACACAGTGCAAGCTGTCAGTGGATCTATCATTCTGGGGTCTGGAGGACAGTGGCCCTCTTCTCACAGCTCCACTAGGCAGTGTCCCAGTAGGGACTTTGTGTTGGGGTTCCAACCCTACCTTTCCCTTCCACACTCCCCTATCAGAAATTCTCCATGGGAGTCCCACCCCTGCTGCAAACTTCTGCCTGGACATCCAGGCATTTCCATTCATCCTCTGAAATCTAGGTGGAGGTTTCCAAACCTCAGTTCTTGATTTCTGTGCACCAGCAGGCTCAACACCATGTGGAAGCTGCCAAGGCTTGGGGCTTCCACCCTCAGAAGCAACAGCCCCAAGCCATACCTTGGCCCCTTACAGTCATGGGTAGAGTGGCTGGGACACAGAGCACCAAGTCCCTAGACTGTATACAGCAGGGGTACCCTGGAATGGCCCACAAAACCATTTTTTACTCCTAAAACTCCAGGCCTGTGATGGGAGGGACTGCCATAAAGGTCTCTGACATGCCCTGAAGACATTTTCCTCATTGTCTTGGTGATTAACATTTGACTCCTCATTACTTATGCAAATTTCTGCAGCTGGCTTGAATTTCTTCTCAGAAAATGGGATTTTCTTTTCTATCACATCGTTAGGCTGCAAATTTTCCAAACTTTTATGCTCCTTTTCCGTTTTAAAACTCCATGCCTTTAACAGCACCCAAGTCATCTCTTATAAGTGCTTTGCTGCTTAGAATTTTTTTTTTGCTAGATACCCTATATCACCTCTCTCAAATTCAAAGTTCCACAAATCTCTAGGGTGGGACAAAATGCTTCCAGTCTTTTTGCTAAAACACAACAAGAGTCACTTTTGCTCCAGTTCCCAAGTTCCTCTTCTCCATCTGAGACGACCTCAGCCTGGACCTTATTGTTCATATCACTATCAGCATTTTGGTCAAAGCCATTCAACAAGTCTCTAGGAAGTTCCAAACTTTCCCACATTTTCCTGTCTTCTTCTGAGCCGTTCAAACTATTCCAACCTCTGCCTGTTACCCAGTTCCAAAGTCACTTTCACATTTTTGGGTATCTTTTCAGCAGCACCCCACTCTACTAGTACCAATTTACAGTATTAGTCTGTTTTCATGCTGTTGATAAAGACATACCAAAGACTAGGCAATTTACAAAAGAAAGAGGTTTATTGGACTTACAGTTCCACATGGTTGGGGAGTCCTCACAATCATGGCAGAAGGTGAAAGGCACATCTTACATGGTGGCCGACAAGAGAAGAGAATGTGAGCCAAGTGAAATGGGTCTTTCCTTATCAAACCATCAGAACTCATGAGACGAATTCACTACCACGAGAACAGTATGGGAGAAACTGCCCCCATGATTCAATTATCTTTCACTGGGTCTCTTCCACAATATGTAGGAATTATGGGAGTACAGTTCAAGATGAGATTTGGCTGGGGACACAGAGCCAAACCATATCACCTATATGTTTAGTGGCTCATGCCCTTAGCTAAACTGTATGGTATATTTATGACCTCTTTCTATAATTATCATATTTGATTCCTATCTTGGTATTATCCATATCTTCACCTCAATTATTGTTTTTGTTCTACCAAATGCAAATTTTTAATTCATACACCACAACCAAAAACAAGTCCCATAAAACATGATCAAATGCAACAATGCCATACATATTTTTGCATTTTGGAGCACTTGAAAATAGCAGCAAACTACTTTTGTCTAAGTATTCAACTATTTTATATTGTAAAATACTAAAAGTTTTAAACTAGCTTAATCTGTTTCTATTATGCAATCTCATATTTTTTCAATTTTATTATTTTTAAGTGGCTTATGAATGTTTATCTTTTTTGCATATGTATGTAATAATCTCCATATCCTTATTTAATAAAGCTGTAGTTTTAAACAAAAATTATAATAAATTCAAGTACACCAGTCTCAAAAGTCTATCCTGTGGGTATCTCTGTAACCCACAAGTTAAAAAATAATTTATTAAGAGTTATCAGGACAATTCTCAAACACTTCAGTAGTTTTCTTCTATAAAAACTACTCCAAAAAGAAAAGAAAATGATAATTAAAGTACATAATAGCCTGTATGTGACATATAAAGGCTATGACATACTGACAAAGACAGAGCAATGCAAACAAGTGATTATTCCTTTTCTAACTTTTCTTTCAAAAATAATGCAAGTGTCTCAAGAAGTGTGTAGGGAAGATTTGTGGAGAACAGGTTATGCAATACTCGGGTAAATGAACAAACTTTTGGAATAGCATCGGACTTAGAATGTTCTTGAGAATGCTTTGGATTTGGGTCTTTAATTCTGCCAAATTCTTCAATGTCTGTGCATTTATTTAATACTTATGAAAGAAAAAAACATGACATTTTTCTGGCAGTTAATATTTCAATTCACCTCAGAGATATTTTCCCCACCAAAGACAGCCATTTGCTGACATTTTGATTCAGGTATTTGCAATTGCAGACAATTGGTACCTAAATGAGTTGTGACAACTGGAAGAAAAACTTCTGTTTTAAAAATTTTCTTTCACATGTCAAATCATTTCATTACTTAATTTCCAATGACAAATCTAATGGCATTTTTCATCGTGATAAAAGTAACACAATCCAGAAACTGGTTTTTTGACATGCAATGTATTTTGACATAAATCAAAAGACCTATTAAGTTTTTAAATCACATTACATTGTGTGTATCCTGTTCATTGTTTCTCTGTTGCTAGATATCTATGATATATAAGGTCTATTCAAAATATCTGAAAACTCTGACTTTTCTAAGAAAACATGTTTGATGGTTATTTATTTTGTAGAGAAAAGTTTATTCACTTAGAATTCCCTGGAGGTGGGTAGAGAGTGTGGACAGTTGAAAAGTCCCTCTGGCTGCAAGGTTATCCCTACTGGGAATTAAATGCAGTGCACAAGCTTGACGATAAATTCTAATATTATGTATAGCAAGGAAGTTTCCATACCAGGAGTGGGGCTTTTATATGGTTATGAATATGATGAAGAGACAAGCCACAATAAAGAGAAAAAGCAAAGTTGGAAGTCAACTAGAGGAGTGAATCAATACACTTTGTAAGTTACTCCATCTGTTACCTCATCTTGCAGATATTCAGTTAAATCGCTAAAATCACAATGTGTTCGAGACAGAGTTTCTGATGAGGTCAGTAAAAGGCAGGATCCAGGTCAGTCTATTTAAGCTCAGGGACGGAGATAACTGGGGAGCTGAGGAAGTAAGATGAAATGGGTGAACTTAAAGTGAGCTCTCACATACCCTTTGCTGTTGGTGCCTGTGAAATAGCACATGGCCTAGGGATGTGTAGGGGCTAAATTCAGCAAGAAGCCATGTGCCCTGACTCAGCACTCCGTCAGCCTGCTACAAGAAGAAACCATTCTACCTCTGGCTTACGTTTGGTGTAAGGATTTTTGAAAAAACTACCAGAATTAGGAATTAAAATAACCAATTTAGAACTATATCAAGAGTTCATCCACCTCTTTGTTTAATGTATAGTCCTTGGAATACCACTTAGTAGTCAACAAAGTTGTTGGAATTATTCTGAGAGTATTATAGAATTACAGCCTTTGGCGGATGAAATATTTTAGATTAAGTGATTCAGAGAAGTAAGAAAGTTTACTGTATGACTTCTGAAGTGAGTACATCAACTAGAAAATTTCAGGCTGGAGTTTGGATTTCAATCCATCCTTCACTGACATGAACTTCCTTAGGAAATTAGAGTCTTTTCTGGAAGGGGAAAATTAGTTCATTGTGGCAGATGATGATTTTTGGACTGATAATGATCTCTGTCCCGCTTCACCTGATAAAACAGTGGTCCCTTGGGGCTGAAAAGCTAAAGTGTAGCTGGCTGCTGGGACAATTTTTCAGAGCTAAAAACTCATAGGAATCCTAGCAGGGAATTCAGTGCCAGAGACCTGAGAATGTAGAATTGAGAGTCATACTTGTAACAATCTCCTAAAATATTAAAGGGTAGCTCTCAGAAAAGGAAAAAAAAATGATTATGGTGGTCAACAGACAACTCTGAATAATCTAAAAGCCATTGAAGTGTTCATTTTAGATGACTAAATCATATGGTATATGAATTATATCTTAATACACTTTTTAAAAGTGAGGAAGCAATGACCATTACTAGCAAGTTGCAGGATCTGGCAGTAGTACGTGTAGACTTAAAGCCTTGAACTATGCATTAAGTGACTTTCAAAGAAAATAAAATGTAATAACATTAAAAAATTAAGGCCAAAGAGAAAAAAGTGCTGTAGGATAAATACATAGGAAAAAAATTACCATAGAAACATATGAAATAATAATAACACTTATATAGTACTTATTTTATGCCAGACTATTCTAAATGCTTTGTATGTAATAAATTATTTAATCCTCACAGCAATGCTGTGAATTAGATACCATCATTATTTCCACTTTATTGATGTGGGAACTAAGGCTCAGAAGGGTTAAGATATTTGCTAAGAATATATAGAACATACAGATATTTGTTAAGAACATACATATGGATGCTAAGCATATATATTTGCTTAGCAAGTAGAATAGCTAAGACTTGAGCTCTGAGTTTCTAGGTCTAGAATCTTCCTTTAATCACTGTGTATATTATATAAGGTAATACTAGGTGCTATATAGACAAAATGCCAAAGTTTATTAGCTTGAAATAATAGAAATTTATTTCTCACTCATATCAAATGTAGTATGAGTTTTCTTGTTTCAAGACAGCTTTCCTTCTCATGCTCCTTTGATCCTGTGGTTCTGCAATCTTCAGCATTCAGATCAAGGTGGCTGTATTCATTTTCAAGCCAGAGAATGGAAGGAATAAGAAGTTTGGCACATGAATGTTATTATGATCCAACTGTGGAAGTAACATCACTTTCATTCACATTCTATTGGCACTCGGTCACATGACTACATTTAACCACAAGAGAGGTTGGAAAGTATGTACTATCTGTGTGCCCAGGAAAATAGGTAATGATCGGGTGCTCAACCTACAGTCTCCGTCACTATGCTAAACTTTGACTTGTGACTGAATATCTATCTTGAAATATGCCTCTTCTCTGAGAAAATCTCTTTCCCTTGTCCCAAAATTAGGGTCAGGCAATGAGAGATTCTAGTAACACCAACCATTCTGGTTTGCCCTCAGGACCTAGGATTTTCCATTTTAAAACTGGGATAGTTTTGGGCAAATCAACTCCAAGACAATTAGGCTAGTGTTTACTTCTTCCTCCTTGGTATGACTAGATTCTTAGTGGAAGCAAAAAACATGGCAGAGTTTTGCCTGTTGGATGGTGGAGAATGAATCTAGCTGGGTGTTCTGTGTAGGCATGGGAATGGAGTCAGAGGGTTTAATAATGGAGCCATTTGTGAAACATAAATCTCATTCGCTAAGGGCCAGGGAAATCTCAGTAAATATCTCCATGCAAAGGGATTCCATTCATGGGTTCCTTTTGTTTCTATCTTGCCAAATATTTAAGTAATTTCAAAGCAGTTACAAACCATCTTATTTTCTCAATCCCAGCTTCTCAATTCCTTGTATCCACTTATTTTTATAATAAGCTGTCAACAAAACAGGAATTAAATCTATACATAATAAAAGTGAAATGACAACAGTAAATGAGAAGTGAAGTAAGACTTTAAACAGTTCATGTTCGTCCTCTTTGTTTTAGGATAATTTTTTAAGTCATCTGAAACAAAGTTAAATGATCAGTAAACCTTTAGAATTACCAAAAAAAAAAATTATTCTAACTAGCTTTGGGAAAATATAGAACCCATCTCCGTCCTCATTGGCATGGTTCTTCTATGTGCCCTAAAAATGATGAAGTTTGATTTCTTAGGTTACTGACTAAACCTCTTGTCAGCAAGCCTCAGACAGTAAAGATTTATTGGGCATTTATATGTAATTTCTGTAATGAGTACATCGTTTTAAATTGAAACACACTCAGATGTTATTAAATGTTATTTTACAATGTATTTTGATAAGACAAAATATTCAATAAGGTATAATTCTCCTTTCTAAAGGTTACCATGAAACACAGTGCCAACATTTCAAGATTTTGTAAACAGTATTTGAAACTATTATTTTGAGTACTTGAAAATGTGCATTTTGCCACTTGTTTTTAATCTTTTTATTAGTTTTTCCCTTATAAATGTGAATTATATTTTATCAAGTATTTATCTGTGAGCTAAATGCACTGGGTTTTTCAGACACACATGTCTGCAAGATATAAGATATTCTGAAGTATTAATATACCAATAAATTATTTAAAAGATTTATGTAGGATTTTATTCTGAAAAACAAACATATTTGCACAGTCCTTCCTAGAGCCATTAATCTTTCAGTCTTTGACCGGTCTGGAAAAAGAGAATTCCATTATATTGTAAGTTTGTAAGGTTCTGGGTATAAAACTTAATTTGCAGGTCCATCAGCGCTATTCACTCAGCTCCAGGAAGAGTCATACCCTAGTTAGAAAACTCAGTGGAAAAAAAAAATTGAAACCATTTCTGATTAACACTTAATCTGCCTTTAAACCAAATAAAGGAAAACCTGAGAACCATAGAAGGTATGAACCTTCAAACTAAACAAAGATTTACACTTAAGAATACACACACACACACACACACACACACACACACACACACATATATAAATGTATTTTTCTTTTGTAAAAAGAAAAGCATTGGTGCAGTGTTTGGAAGTTGAGAGGAAAAATCACAGACGTACCAAAAACCACCATATGCCCAAGGTCAGTAAATTTTTAAAATGTTCACGATAAAAAATAGTTTGGAGTACTCAAATCTCTCAGGTTCTTTGATATACTATTTTGGAGGAAATATATATTTATATATATATATATATATTCTTGGTGCAAAATATAGATTCGAAATACATCTCTAACCATATCTGAAAATAAATAATAACAGAGATATGCAGAAACTCAGGAGAAAAATTACCCTTTTACAATTGATTAAAGAGCATTTCTTTATGTTACAATGATATTTTTCTGTTGTTTTTCCAAAATTATCAAGGTCAATAACAAACTGGAATCAGCATTAATCATCAGAGGATCTTCAGAAATTTTGATTAACATCAGTAGAGTAAGTTCTTTTTAAAATGAAAGTAGAGTTATGAGGCTCACTGTTTGCTAATAAGAAAAGGGGATTGCAACTTCACTTGTTCTACTTGTATTTTTCTTGATGGTAGACTTGAGATAACCACAGCTGAGAATATGTTGCTTTCGAATTCAAATAGGCAGGTGAACCATATCTTCCCCATCTGATAGTCATTCTATGTCTTTATTGATGTCTCTTTTTAAATCGCAAGTCACATTAGTGTCTCTTTTCCCTCCACAAAAGATAGGCTTTCATATGTCAGATGTGAAAAGATAGGCTTTCACATGTCACATGAGGATTACTGCTGATCTGTAATCCTCAGTGAGCAGAGCCCTGGTAACTTAGGGGTTTTACACCTGCCTCTAATTTAATCACCTACTGTGACTGTTGCTCAACACCAAAATAACTCAAGTAGTCTTCATCTGCTAGGGGGAAAAAAAATTGAATTCTTAAAGAGGAAGCTTACTAGGAGAATTTCAACCACCCTGACACATCTCTAAGAAAAAAAAAGAACCTAAAAGCTATTTTTCAAGTGATTAACACTGATTAATTCACAACTAAAAAGATAATTTGCATAATTTTAGAATATATAATTAACACCATGATTTCTCTGAACACTTCAGACATAAAGAGTTTAGTTTTTCGAGGTTTTCTCCCCCTGAATCAATTTACTATTTATACCTACACTTAAGGTTGCTAAATCAAGATGGTGGTGGTCTGAGAAACGCTGAAGAAGGTTGGAAAGTGTGGATGTTAAATAAGGGGCTTTGGAGTCACAGATCTGAGTTTTAAATTTGGCCCCATACCTACTGTGTAACCTTGGATAAGTCATTTAATCTCTCCAAGACTTTCTTTTCTTATCTGTAAATTAGGGATCAAATTCCAACCTCAGAAAGTTTACTAATTATTAATAACATAATATAGGTTACACATTTAGCCTAGGAGTACATTAGTAATTAGCTCTCCTATAATTATTGCCATAATGCTAATAATTTTTAATGTTTTTTTAATTGCCTTTAGATAGATTTCAAGGTCATGCTACATTTATAGAGCACTTAGTATTTTATTGAGTATCACAAATGGTAAACTGTAGAGGGAGTGAGAGGTGAGATGGAAACAGAAACTGGAGAGCTTGTCTTTCCAGAATGTCTCCTCACTTCTCAAAAGTATGTGCCTAATCATAGTGGTAATAAAAATTCATACTTGACGAAGCCTTTTGTATACATATCTCTGTTTAAGTTAGCATATAACTAGGCTAGCCTTACTGAGAAGATTGGGTAAACAACAAAAAATCAACAAAAGTTACATGGAGCTAACAAAGCAGAGAAGAGACGGTGTGGCAGGGAAGTTGCTACCTCAGCACAAACTCTATAAATATTATAATTAGCAATAGTAAATGGGTGCTAACAATAATAGGAGATATTTATTGATGGCGTATCTGAGGCAGACCCAGGTTTAGTGAGCCCTAAAATTCACATGATTTTGGGGGCTATTTGCAAGAAAAAGAAAACACAAAAATACAAACACAATTTTAGAGGTTTGAAAGGTGTCCACGCAGTTGAGGGTCCTGACGCTTAAGTGTTGTTAGCTTTTTAGTAAATTCGCTTCTGGTGCTTACTATATGTATAGTACTATTTCTACTAGTCAGTGAAGAAGATGCTGTAGCAAATGATACAAAGTAAGACAGCCTCAGTCCAAATCCTGACTCTGTTCCACGCAGTATCTCAATTTGGGCAAGTTTCATTCTTTCTTTTATTTTCCTCTTTGAGCCTAATTTCCTTATTTCAAAGTGAGGATAATGATGTGTGGGTAACTATGCTGTGGTTAGATTGAAAAAAAAAATTATAAAGTGAGTGATAAGTAAATTTCATCATTATTATTATTATTAATAGATTTTGTTTTGTTTTGTTTTTGAGATGGAATCTCGCTCTGTTGCCCAGGCTGGAGTTCAGTGGCGCAATCTTGGCTCACTGTCACCTCTGCCTCCAGGGTTCAAGCAATTCTCCTCTCTCAGCCTCCCGAGTAGCTGAGATTACAGGCACCCGCCACCATGCCTGGCCAATCTTTGTATTTTTAGTGGGGACGGGGTTTCACCCTCGCCGGCCAGGCTGGTCTTGAACTTCTGATCTCAGGTGATCCACCTGCCTCGGCCTTCCAAAGTGCTGAGATTACAGGTGTGAGCCACCACATCTGGCCCTATTAATAGTTTTTAATCATCGTTTTATTAACAAGTAAAACAAATTATGTAATTTGACCACCATCAGATATAGACAATGCGTAAAAGCAGATTCCATCCCAAATTTGTTAGGTGGCAAAGTACATGCTCCTAACTACTATATAACACTCTACTATCTTCAAACTCAGAGTAGAAGTGGATCTTCTGAAAATATCTAAAACTTTGAAGAGAAATGATAATGACATGGTTATTTTCGCGTTCTTTCTTGTTGATGTATAGTTTCCAAAAAGAACTAAACCCTAGAAAGTATACTAGCAAATGCTAATTTACATTCTCAATTCAAGAACCAAGGCCAATTCCACATACAAAAAATATATGGCTATAGACATGCTTAGAGAAAATTCAAATACTGCACTACCACTGAGGAGGTCTTCTTGAATCTCTGTGTATTCATAAATTTCAGTGAGGTCCACGGCACTTCTTCAACATTTTTGTTCCATTAAGGGAAATAGCTATAGTCCTAAATATGCTTGCTTAGAAAATTGGCACAAAATATTTAAAATTGTAAAAATATTAAAATTTTAAGATTTCTCCATCTTGAGATTGATGCAAAGAAAGTATGAGAATGTATCTGGCTGCGGTATAATAAAAACACCTTGCTCAGTTCAGATCCACTAAGGAATTTTGCATTCTCAAACTTCAATATTGATTGTCAAATAGGCCAAAAGTAAATACCCTATATGCTTGTAAGATTATATGACCTATTAGGAAAGAAAGAGTGAGATTTGTGAAGTGTAGAGGCTTTCACAAAGTCTGGGATACTTATAAGTATCTGTTATAACAAACAGTCATAAATTCATCTTGAAATCTATAGGTTAAAATGATTTAAAGCTTTCCAATTTATGTGACTTGTTTCTGTATACAAATTCACCTTATTTCTGAAGTTTGATTAAATTTTTGTATACATAGACTTCCATCAAGAAATTATTGAAATATTGGTCAATGAAAAGAGATACCAGTACATCTAAAGAGAAACTCAGCATGAGGCCCGTTTCCTTTTATTCTAGAGGGATAGAAAGGTTGATGGCAGCATAAGGCTTTGGAACGAGACTATCTAAGTTCAAATCTGGACCCCACCACTCTCAAGATCCCTCACTCTTTACTAGTTATGCAAATTGAGGAAGTTATTTAATGTCTGTTTGTGAGCAGGTTTTTTTAATCTCTAAAATGAATCTTATAACAAATGGACCTCACTGAGTTGCTCGAGGGTCAAATCAGTAAATGTATGTGATGTGCTTACAGCAGTACCTGACACAGGGCTGAACACTCAATAATTATAAGCTCTACTGTCTATTTTGCTACTTTAAATATATTGTTCTTTCCATAAACTACCCTAAAATAAACAAGTAAAATGCAGTTATATGATCAACATTCCAGGTATTTGCTTTGGATGGTTCTGTGTTTATCCTCTCTCTATTTATAAGAGGTTACTTATAAGAAAAAGAACACAAAATAAATACAATTTTAGAGCTTTGAAAGGTGTCCATGCTGTTGAGGGTCCTGACCCTTAAGTGTTATTGACTTTTTGATAAATTCACTTCTGGTGCTTACTGTATGTAGTCCTGCCTCTACAAGTCAGTAAAGAAGATGCGATAGCAAATAATACAAAGTCAGACAGCCTCAGCAGCTCCTTGATCATCTTGCTTCTAGGTTCTCAGACTCTCTTATCCTACTTCCATCTTCTGGGACGGCACATTTAGCTTCTGATCTTGGCTTCCAAATCAACTCTAGTTGTACATTTTTGCCCATTTTTTTTCTCCCAAAGTCTCTTAAGGAATTCTGATAGCAAAGACCCCAATCTGACTTTCCAGGTGTTCTAATGCTTAACAAGCCTCTCTATCTATTACACTCACCACCCCTAACCAGAAGAGCTTCAGGTATGTTTTTAAAAATACAAGGATGATTAAGACCTCTTACTGTAAAAGCTCAATTTAAGAGTACCCGAGGAAGACAAAAACTATTTACTCCCCAAATGCAGAACACACTAGAAGAGAGAAAAACCTCCTCAGATATATGGTTTGAAACAGTTTGAGTTCTGCCATTATGAATAATGACCACTCTATAGTATATCACCATCTAGCAAGGAGTACCAACCATCTAGCAAGGAGAACATGGAACGCAGACCTAAGGCACATACAAAACTAGTGCAAAATATATGTCCAAAGGAGAATGAAATAGAAGGACTAGCTAGTCCTGGATTCGGTATTTAATATAAAACTAGAGTAATCAAGATAAGTTTCTACTGGTGAAAAGGTAGCTATATTGCAATGAAACAGAATAGAGTGCAGAAATAGATTCATACATCTGTGGTCAATTATATTATGACAAAATATCAGGTGATTCAATGGGGAAAAGGAATATCTTTTCAACAAATGGTGCTGGATCAACTATATGTCTATGTATAATTTAGAAAGAACATCACTCCAACTTCACATCATACCTAAACTTGAAAAAAATTTCTAGAAGAAAACATATTTTTTAGAACAACAACAAAAAAGCATAAGCCATAAAATAATAATATATTGAATTTTTATCAAAATTTAAAACTATTGCTCTTCAAAAGACACCATTAAGAAAATAATGCACACTGGAAGAAAATATTCATAATACATTTGTCACACAAAATACCTGAATGCGGAATATATAAAGAACCCTTGTAACTCAATAATATGACAAAAAAAACCTAAATAATTGTCAAAAAAAAACTAAGCACAGAATTTACAACAGAAGATGTACAATAAGCACATAAAAACATCTTCAAAACTATTAGTCATCACAGAAATTCAAATTAAAACTACAATAAAATATCATTACATGACTATTACAATGGCAAAAGAACTGACCATACCAAGTGCTGGCAAAAATATGAAGAAACTGGAACTCTCATGTATTGTTGGGCAGAATGTAAAGTGGCCCAGGCACTTTGCAAAACAGTTTTTCAGTTTCTTAAAAAGTTAAAAAAAAAAACCTATATAAATAATTGTCCATACAAAGACTTGTATAACCATGACCATTGTGGTTTTATTTGAAATAGTCCAAAACTGGAAATGTTTCAAATGTCCATCAATAGGTATATGGATAAACAAATTGTAATATATTGATTCAATGCACTACTGCTTAAAAACTAAAAGAAATAACTGTTCATAGATGTAACAATGTGGATGAATCTCAAAATTATTATGTTAAGTTAAAGTAAACCAGATAAAAAGCAGTACACACTGCATGATAACATTTACATAAGCCTCTAGAAAATGTAAACTATCTATAGTGACAGAAGTATAGTTGTTGTAGAGAAAAATTGCAGGTGGGGGTTTAGCCAAAATATTCCCTTATTGATTGTAGTCATGAATTCATAGGTGCATATGTATGTCAAAACTCATGAAATTATATACCTTAAATAAGTTAAGTTTCCTGTACATCAGTTCTACTTCCATGCATTTGTAAAAAAAAAAAAAAAAAAAAAAAACTTTAGAAAAATTTTGCCCATGTTTTACTGCCTCCTTCTGATGGTAAAGTAGAAGTTAAGAATAAAACTACTAAAACTGGTAGTGCATGTATATAAAGCAGAAAGCCTGATGGAGGTTTTTCCCTTTCTTCTCCAAGATATAAAAATGGCTCTTGAAGAGGCTGGTTCAGGGCTAGGGGGTTGGAGTAGAATAGGAGGGAATGATATGATTTAAGATAGCTCTCTAAGGATGCATTGAAATCCGTTTTTGCAGAGAAAACTGGAACAGTGCATTGTGAGAAGACTAGGAAGAGAAGTGAGTGTGAATCCAAAAGATATTCAGGTAAAGACAATAGGAAAAAAAAATTGGAGTATTGTGAGACTTTGGCCCCATCTCTGACAGTCATCCAAAATTCAGTCTGTGGCCCAAAAAGTGCCAGATCTCATAGCTCAGAAGAACTCTGTGATGAGTCAATATTCAAGTGGTTGGGAATGCACCCAAATAACCAACATAGACCCCAAAGCAAGGGAACAACTGGTCTGACCAGACTGCTCATCACGTGGGTAGAACCATCACAACACCTGAGCCTCAAAACTTCACCCTGCTATGGTGTGAGTAGATCACTACCTGATTGATTCTCTGGGTCAAACAAGTCAAATTGCTGGGCTACCTCCAGAAGTCATATTCCTATCATATCCCAGGATGCTTACAGATGCTCTAGGAATTATTGGGCAGATATCAGGGTGGTGGAAGAGAAAGTTTAAATTCTCATATATTAGGACCAAACTGGGAAAATCTAGGAGTATTCTAAACTTAGAACAGAGGGGTCACCTATTGAATTAATATTTAAAATAAGTTACATAAAACTATACACATTTTAGATAAATTATATAAAACTATACATAGTTTTTCAATACAGGAACAGAAAACCAAATACTGCATGTTCTCTTATAAGTAGAAGCTGAATGATGAAAACACATACACTCAGAGGGAAATAACTCACAGTGGGGCCTTTCAGTGGGTGAAGGGTGGGAAGAGGGAGAGGATCAGGAAAAACAACTAACGGACACTAAACTTAATACCTGGATGATGAAATAATTTGTACAACAAACCCCCATAACACAAGTTTACCTATATAGCAAACCTGCACTTGTAACCCTGAACTTAAAAGTTAAATAAAGAAAATGAAACTATATATAGGTTTTCAACCTGTAGTGTTACTTCAATTCCTTCTAGTTGCTATTTCTGCTATCTTCATAAACTACTGATTTAGGTAGACATCTGGATCAGACAGACTTATTCAACTGGCCAATTGAAATTAAGAATCCAATGGTCCAAATGGCCTAACCAAGTAAGCAGCACACCTTGAAGATTCCTGTCTCATGTAGACTTACTCCTGTCTAGTTCTATTTCAGCTCTCATTTCACCACTGAACAATTGTTCCACCTTTTTAGCTACAGAGCACTCACTCTTCTGGGTTAAAGTTATTTTGTTTAAGAACTTGGAAGATTCTATTTTCAGTAGGATTAACTTATGCTTATTAGTTTATTATTCCTGAAGGTTTCTATCTTTGCAATGAAAACACACATGCACACACGTATATACAAACACGCACACAAATCCACCTAAGGAAGTTCTGTAGAACAAACTGATGGGATGAAACATAAAAAGACACCAGTCATCCAGAAAGAAATACACACATCGCAGTGGGTGAAAAAAATTTGAAATTAGAACTCTTGAGTAACAAACCTTGAACAAAGGTAGAATGTATTGTTTCTGTGGTTTTACCTCTTCAGAACAATAATTTCATACTTTTATTTTATGTTACTATGGGTTTGTTTTAAAAGAACCATTGAAGTTTCTTATCACAAAAGCTAATATAAATGAAAATACAAAACAAAGGAATAATCCTATTCTCATAGTTATGTTTACATCAAAATTCTATTGGCTTTGAAGCATAGTTGAAGTGTTATTTTACATCAATTAAATATAGTATCACTTAAATATGGTTTCCAAAACTGGGCTAATGTGCTGTTGACCACTCAAATTCACTAATGACAGAACATTGTTTTGAAAAATGCATGGGGATTTAGATGTACACAAAAGTGATCATTTTAACTCTAAATTTCATTGTCTGTGTGATCGTGGGCAAGTTCATTATTTTTTTTGAATCTCATTCACAATACTGGGATATTAATACTTATATTAGGAGATTTGTGAAATTTTAAAGGGATAACATATAAAAATTACGCCAGGTGTTGCCTTCTCTTACATCCAGAATTCAGATTTTTGTTTTTAAAATATTTGTTGAGGAATTTTTATGCTGGAGAATTAGAATAAATTCATTTTTAGAGACAATAGAAAGACCAGCATGTGTAGTTACCTCTATCATTCATCATCAGACATCAATGAACATTTGTGTTCTTTTCTCTTGTCTCAGAGATTAAGTGGCTATGTCGCTTCTCTCTTCATAATTAGAAAGGTAGACATAGATATTCTTCTGCTATTTCTAAAACTGCACCAAGATGATAAGAAATATACAGATACTCCTAGTGGTAAAATGCTCAGCCTCTAAAGTCGGCCTCCTGGAACCGAAACCAGCTATACCATGTATTAACACTGTGACCTTGGGCGATTTTCTCAGTGACTTAGTTTCTTATCTCTAAAATATGTAAGATTATTTTTGGGTTAAATTTGTTAACATATGAAGAACAATGCCAGGCACTAAGCAAGTACTCAAAAAATAATTGCTATTATTATTTCTCTTGTAGATTTCTTACCCTCAAGCCAACAATTAGCTTTCACTTGAAAAAGGAATCTAATAACCTGTTTCCATTCTTGATATTAGAAACATTGATGTAGAGAGGGGATACTAAGTGTGCAACTCTCTGCCCTCAAGCTTCATTATTCATTCATTGGGGAAGAGGAGAAGCAAAATAGACTTTCAAAGGGAAAACATGTTGATGAACACAAATACTATTTTGCCATGGTAATGTGGAAATTATTATAATTTGTTTGCTTGTTTTTTAGTTTTGTGATGTTCAGAAATAAAGTAATAGAAAAGGCCATGGGTACTAGTTTGAGAGCAATTGAAAAGTGGGGAGAAGGGAGGGAAAAGCTGCCTCTCTATATTTAACAAAACAATATTTCTGGGGGTAAAAGGTGAGGAAGGAGTGAGGCGACTAGTTGTGATTCTTCTTTTGTACACTCTATTTTCTACCCATCAGTATGTTCTGTCAGCTCTTCCTCCAAATATATTCCAAATTTGCACCTTCTCATTGTCTTTGTTAATTGCATCTGTGGTCCTATTTTTTTATAATCCTGTGGACTTCAGTAGCTCCACTGAGCTGTTCTTCCTGTCTATTCTTGACCCCAGAGTGTATTGCCACACAGCAGCCTGAATGATCTGTCTCAAGTGTACATTAGATCACTTAATCACCCTTGTAAAAGCTCCAGTGGCTGCCAGTTACAGAATAAAAATCTAAACTGTAAAATTCTGTTTCCTGAGTGAGGGCTTTTGCACTTGCTGGTCTTCTTACTTGTAACAGTCTCTCCCAGACTTGTCATGCAACTGCCCGTGTCTCATTATTTAGATCTTTGTTGAAAGGCACCTTGTCAGAGAGGATTTTTCTAACCATCCTACCCAAAGTGTCTTTCCCCACTATTTTTATCTTCTTCATAATACTTCTCTGTACCTGAAATCATCTTATTTATTTTCAGGTTCACCTTCTGTCCCCTTCAACTAGTCAAGCTGCTTGGAAAGAGGGCCAGTCTGCTTTAGTCCTGTATCCCCAACACCTGAAAACAATAGCTATTTGTAGCTTGACTTACTCAGAGCCTGGGAATGGCCACCTCTCAAGGTTAGAACTATTACATCATTGCTGGCCAGGCTCCTCTGGGCTTTACTGGCTCTTCCACCCTTTTTTTTTTTTTTTTGAAACGGAGTCTCGCTCTGTCACCCAGGCTGCAGTGCAATGGCGCGATCCGCCTCCCGGGTTCACGCCATTCCCCTGCCTCAGCCTCCCGAGTAGCTGGGACTACAGGCGCCCGCCAGCACGCCCGGCTAATTTTTTGTATTTTCAGTAGAGACGGGGTTTCACCATGATAGCCAGGATGGTCTCGATCTCCTGACCTCGTGATCCACCCGCCTCGGCCTCCCAAAGTGCTAGGATTACAGGCGTGAGCCACCGCGCCCGGCCACTGGCTCTTCCACTCTTAGACATCATTTTAGAACCTAATAATTACTTTTAAAATGAATCTTGTGTCACTTGTAAGGAGATAAATTTTAAAAGTATGTGCTCTCTTAAAAATTACACAAAAAACTGTAACACAAATCAGATGGATCCCAATGTTTCTGTATCCCTGACCTACTAGTTACCCCTATTCTTGACTAAGGCTTATGACAGGGGCATGAAACATCACATTGAAACATACCTGTAAGTCAAATCTATTTTCAGAGATTACAAAGGGAATGTTTATATGGTAATTAAATTTTTCCCAAAATATTTTATTGTCTCTTTATCAATAAAAACCATATCTGTTTGCTGTATCTACCCAGGCAAAGCTAAGCATAAAATGAAAAATTTTTTTAGTTTTACATATATATGTACATATATGTGCATATATATGCGAATATATGTACATGTATGTGCATATATATGCGAATATATGTACATATATGTGCATATATATGCGCATATATGTACATAGTTTTACATATACACACATAGTTTTACATATATGTAAAACTAAAAAAATTTTCATTTTATGCCTGTAGATATATATACACGCACACCATATATTATATATATATGTATATATGGTGTGTGTTAGTGTGTCGCATGTGTGTATGTATCTTTCTCTTGAAATTGTCAAACTGTTGAGGAAGTACACACACATACACACACACAGATACAGGTATATATATTCAAATTATAAAATTCCACTTCAACTTACAGCATACACTGACACATAACCAGTGACTATATTACTGGGCCATTCTTCTTAAGTAAACCCTATGCAAAGACAAAATTGTGTCAATCCTCTTTCATAGAATTTTTTTTTTCATTTTATGTGAGACAGAGTCTCATTGTTGCCCCGGCTGGAATGCAGTGGCATGATTTGGATTGAAGCAATACTCCCACCTCAGCCTCCTGAGTAACTGGGATCACAGGTGTGCATCACCATGCCTGGCTAATTTTTTTTTTTTGTTATTTTTTGGAGAAATGGGGTTTCACTGTATTTCCCAGGCTGGTCTCAAACTCATGAACTCTCGTGATTCATCCACCTCGGCCTCCCAAAGTGCTGGGATTACAGTCATGAGCCACTGTGCTCAGCCTTATAAAAATATTTTTAGTTACTTAACATCTAAAGGAGTTTTGTTTTGTTTGTTTTCTTGTTTTTAAAGAAGTGAAGTCTTCCCATGCTGCCCAGGGTGGAGTGCAGTGGCTATTCACAGGCATGATCATGGCACATTACAGCCTCGAATTCCTGGCCTCAAGGGATCCTCCTACCTCAACCTCCCAAGTAGACTACAGGAGTGTACTATTGTGCCTGGCTCAAAACAGTTTTCTAACCCATTAAGAGCCACTAGATATTTGCATCCTTTATTTAAAATTTATAGATCTGAATCTCTGACAAATAGATCTATTATTTTTATAAATTACTAATTATATTCCACATTCTTATTACTACCAAATGACCAACATATACCCAGAAAATCTCAGACTCTCTGTTTGAGGTTGAATAATACAGTTACTTACTAATTTCAGGTGAAATTAAGACAAGTTAGGATATCATCGAAGAGTCAAATTAAACCTCAAGAATTGACTGTATAAAAATAATTCAGATTGTGTGGGAAAGTACACTCTTAGAAAACAAGAAATTTCTCCGGGAAAAAAAGGATAACAGAAGACCAATGGGAGGAAATCGATTTGGAGAAAAGCAGCGGTATCTTCCATCTGCACTCTCACAAGAGAGAAGTCTAAACATTACATCGCAGCAGATTTTTTACCTCTCAATTGTGAACACAGAAAAAGCAAATCCTGCTTCTGTAGTTGGTTTATAAACAGCATTCTTTCTGATTTTAATGAGAGGGTTTCAGGAAGAAAGGATCAGACAATATAATTTTGCACCCAGAAGCAAGGCTGCCAAGGGGCTGGAGAGGGTCTTCCGCAAATGCACACTGATAACAGGACCAGGCAGCAGAGAGACCCTCAATGATAATGACCTCATAATTTGAGATACAGTTATTAAAATGAACCAATATGAGAGGGGTAGTCTATTAACTATATGAGGAAAATCCAAAGAAAATTATATATGATCTGCTTTCAGATGGAAATAGTTTTTGTTAGGCAAATGCAATATTTAATAGGCTTGTAAATTGGATTGTGGCATTTACTGGAATTAAAAGGAAATAGAGTGATTAGGTAGCCTGTATTTCTTAGATTTTTCTTCTTATCCCAGGGATTCTATCATATTTGAGGTGGTGAATTAGCATATGAAACAATGTTTTTCTAGCTTCTGATAAGCAGCACCAAACTGACAGAACAGAACATTATGCCCTTGGTCAAAATGTGGTAGAGAGAAAGATGTTTTAAAATGTGATGTTACATGTGTGATGGGGATGAAACGAACAATGCCATATAATACTGAAGGATCTCTCTTAATTAACCAGAATTGCCCTAAGTCACAGAAGTTTTGGTAGAAAATGAGGCAGCTTGTTATACACATTTTAGTTTGAAGTGTCAGTGGAAATTTCAAATTGTATGTTCAGAAAGAGAGGAAATTTGGAAATGAACTTCCTTAGAAGAAAAAAAAAATCAGCAAGGAAATATTTTGAATAAAGATTTTGGATTGCTTCACACTTAGAATATAACATAGCTACCATATGTGAGCATAATGTAGACCAAAGCTTATTTTATATTCCTCTCTTAATTGTCACAAGCATCCTTTAATTTAAGTATTATCCCTATGTCACAGACAAAAATAGGGCAGAGTGAAATGAAAAGCCCTTCTTCAACTACAAGAAACAGAATCAAGAGTTAAGATCAGGTTTTCTGATTCCAAGTTTCCTGCTCCTTCATTTATGCAACAGCTCATCTGGAACAAAGAATAAAGAGAAAAAAGAAAGGAAGGTCAAGGAAAAACCATGGACAAATTTATGACTCAGAATTAAGTTAGCATGAATTTTCAGTCAGCATAATTTTGAGAGTTTATCCAGCAAAGTCCAGCAACCTGGGAATACAACCTGCAAAACAGATGGTAGAGCGATTCACTGTTGAAGATTGGCAAGTTGACACTATGCAAGGTTAAATATGCAAGGGTTTTTAAAGGTGGTAATGAGTACATCACTGGAAAGTGGGGCCATGTTGGCAGAGGAGCAGGTGAAGCTAGAAGGTGATTCATAGACTAAGAGTTTGAAAATGTCTGGCTGCCTCCCTGCCATTATCAAAGCTCAAAATATCAGATTTTCATTTTCTCAGACTCTTGATTCCAGAACATAGGTGCATTGGAGATTTCTAAAGCTGGTTCTGCAAGATTTAGAGAAATTCTCAGAGCTTGCTACTATCCTTTCAACAGATTCCACTTCATCTTAAGTTAATGAGAGGAGTTCCCCCCTTTTTCTTACTAATACAATGTTTGATCAATTTTGGTCTTATTTTGTCTGCCCTTTCTCTCCTCCAAATTCTTTAAAATTACAGAATGCAGTAAAGTATGTGATCTAGCATCCAAGGAATTTGGGAGAAACTCTTAGAAGGTAGAAAATAGATGGCATTGGTTTGACGTGAATAGAGAACCCCACAAGCTTAAAATATGTACATGAGGAAACTACTGGAAAGATTCAGACTACGAACAGTTCCAAAGATGTTCATAGATGTAAGTGTACAAATGGAAGAGAACTGGCTTCCAAACACAATCATTAGGGCAGTTAATGAACTGCCTTACTCACAGCATAACTGGTAAGCCAAGCAAGGTTCTTTCTCTTTCCTCATACCTGGAACACTAGCTATTAGGAGTTGCATTCATCCCCAGGATAAAAAATTAAAACCACACTCTAAGAAAGTGAAACCCCTGCCTAGGGATGCCTTCTTAGAAGATGTTAAGGGGCTGGGAGAGAAGCAGAGGAGAGCTTGGCAGAATGTTGGATGTCCAGGGAGGGAACTACCTTAGATCTTCAAGCTGAAGAAGTGGGAGGTTGTCACCTTTTCTACTTATTACAGGCTCAGCCTCCTGAAAGTGAAGTCAGCTGGTCCACATTTTCCATCGAACTATACAAACCCCACAATCAGTTCTTCATCCAGAACAGCACTCTGGCTACTTCAGCTGCATTTAGCCATAGCAAAAGTCTAAAGAGAGTAAAACATGTCTTTGCATTATTTATATGTTTGTACTCTACCATTTTAGTTTGCTTTAAACTAAATCATTCATAAAATAATCTGATATCAGTTACTTATACTTTATATCTAACTGTTGAATAAATGACCCTTTATAAAATAATTTCTGTAAATAAAACAGGCTTTTTGATGGAAGGATTATCCTAGTTTCTCTAAAATCATCCAAGATCAGTGTCTTCTATATTTTTCCTACAGTGTGAAAAGACAAAATTACAACAAAGTTAATGTAAAGTTCTAATCAGCTTATACTGGTGATTCTAGAATAAAGCAACATCCCATTCTATAAAGGATAATGGATGATCTGATAAGTTGAGTGGAGGTGATGGACTTTATAGGCAGAAAATAGCTGAAGAAAGCAGAAACAGGAAACACCAAGAGGACTGGTTGTTTCAAAGTTACTTTCCTTTTAGGGTAAAACAGAGGGGACTTTCTTATGCTGGCTCAGGAAAACTGGGCCCCTTCTGATTGGCTGCTGTCAATTTCCTGTTTCTTGGAAAACTGGTCCATTTCGAAGCTCAGTTTGATTATGTGACACTTAGCATGGGTTTGTTCTGGTCTATTAGGGCTAGTGCTGAACCTTGGTTCAAAACAATGATCCCCCAGAAATTTTATTTAACAATAGTAATCACCTACGGAACATGTAGGGAAACACACACATACACACACACACATGCAAACACATACACATTCCTGAATCCCACTCCAGACCTACTGAATCAAAATCGTCATTTTAAGCCCATTGAGGGACTTGAAAATCAAAATCTTAAAGAAGTAAGCCAGGTAATTCTGTAATCTTACACATATGGGAAATACTACAGAATATGGAACTATGCACACCACAAGCATACTCATTCACCTGCCCCTACACACCTACACACAAAGCATTTATGCTTTCCTGCAAACCACCTTTCATAAACCTTTCCCATGTTCGCTGTTTCCTAGTGGTATAAACTGAAAGCTATAAGTGTTTAAAAAGAAGGAATGATAACTTCCAGTGAGACTTGTTAATTCTTTTGTTGGCCAGTGTTGTTGTTCTCAAACTTCAGGAGGCATAGGATGTTCTCAAACTTCAGGAGGCATAGGATTATCTCAAAAATGATTCGAGGTGCCCAGCACCAACTTGTCCCATCCCCCTGCAGAATCTCTGATCCAGTTGGTTAGCAACAGACAGGAATCTTCATATGTAACAAGCATCCCTAGGTAATTTCATCACTTTGAGGAACACTTTCCTCCTCTCTCTTTAATTTCTCTGTGTCTCTTAGCCCACTCCTCACACTACTTATTTATCTCCTTTGCTTCATTTCCTCCTCCACTTTCCCTGCCTTAGCTAGCCCTCTTTAAGTGACTGGAAATAAGATGTAATTCACAAGTGTCATACCTATTTGGGTGAAGATTCTCAATACTATTTGCAAATGACATATGTGTTAGCGCCAGAAAAAATAAAAACACTTTTTATTAGTCTGTTCTCACACTGCTATAAAGAATACTACCTGAAACTGGGTAATTATAAAGAGAGAAATCAATGAAAACAAACAGACCTTCCTCAATACCTGCTAAAAAATAAGTGAAGTTTAAGTTGAATTGAGGGTAAATATTTTAGATGAATTAGAAACAGGTGAGTTACAAGGAACATTTAAATGCTTCATACTCCAACAAAAAAGCGGGGAGAGATTAGAGTCAACTCCTCTTTTCTGAGTAAGACCCGGAGAAAGAGTAAAAGGTGTAGCAAGAGATATTTTTATTTTTATGAATGCCTACGCAAAGAGTGAGAGGGAAGTGACAGACAGATGAAAAGTTTGAAATAATCTTGAAGCTCAGAACAGATAGGGGCAACTTAACCAATGTCAAAAGCAAAATTAATAATAAGAAAAATTACTGTCAACAGTATTGAGCCCCAGAGGGCTTGAGGCAGGTCATAGGAGGTTTATATTAAGCATAATCAGAAACAAAACAAAAGAAGACAAATGGAAAGGTTTGCACTGCCAGAATAAACAGTGTTTGGAGACTTTTGTTTGGTCACGCAGAAAGGATGTTACCCAAATGTGAAGGCTATCTTTTGTTTCAACAATAAGGATGTACCTAAATTGGCTGGTTATTAAACATAAAATGTCAGCAAATGTACAAGTAATCCTGAAAATCCACATCAAAAAAACTCTGGAAAATAAGAAAACCTCATTTTTAGAAAAAAAAAATGCAGTTAGGAGAAGCTGTAAATTCAGATAAGTCAACTTATTTTCTTTATGTAGGAAGGTAAGAAGACTCATTTTAAATTCACTCATATGATACTGAGGACAAACATCGGCTCCTCAATATTGAAAAATCAACTCCTCTAAACAAGTCAACCTGAAATGACTTTCCCAGAACAAAATTTTAATTCTAAATTAATCACACTCTTTAATACAATGAAATAATGGCATGTGTGTGCACACCACACACACTTTACCCTAGGTCAAAACATTTTTTCTGGTCTCCACCATCTCCCTTTCCTGTATTACATAGCCTAACATTCTGAAGAGAGAGTGTTTGTAACTTTAAAATGTAATAAAATGAAAGTATATTAAATGAGCTCTATAAATTATGATGCATATGCTATTGTTCTGTTTTCTGACTTTTTAAAAATTTTCATAAAGCTAAAAATATAATTAAAAGCTAAATTAAAAATTAGTACATATTTTGGAGAAACATACCACTACTCCGTATAATTTAATTTTTCCACATGTAATCTTTTTGCTGGATACATCATAATATTGAATGAGAAGGGTAAATACATGTGGGAAAGAGCTTGTTGTGAATTCCTCTACCTGTGTAATACTCCTTCTTGGGCTTTCCTCTGTTGTCTGTGCTTGGAAAAATCCATTGGTTAATTTTAAGTGCACCTCTTACTTCACTGGTGTGAAATCCAATCATATTTATTTGAGTACATCCTCTTCCTCCAATATTGGCTCCATTTAAGCACATCTTAACTATCTTAATGGCTGTAATCCAGTCCAAGTGTGAAGGCCTGAGAAACAGGGAAGGTGATGGTATAACTCTCAATCTGAAGCTGAAGGCCCAGGAACTTGAGGGACCATTGGTGCAAGTCCTGGAGTTCAAAGGCTGAAGAACCGAGAGTTCTAATGTTCAAGTATAGGGGAAGATAGGAACTCCAACTCAGGAAGAGAGAGCAAATTCACCTTTCCTCTGCCTTTTTGTGGTATCCAGGCAGTCATTGGATTAGATGGTGCCCACCAACATAAGGTTTGGGCAGATCTTTCTTACACAGTCCACTGATTCAAATACCAATCTCTTTCAGAAACACTCTCAGAGACATACCCAGAAATAATGCTTTACCAGCTATCTTGGTATCTCTTACCCAGTCAAGTTGACACTTAAAACTAACCATCACAGCTGATGACTATTAAAATACCAAAACTAAGGAGGCATTGTAAAAAGGTGGTCTGGACTACCAGGATGTATGAAGTCAATCAGTAAAATACGACTTGCTACTCTTGGCAGTAAGAATCTGCAGGTGGCCAGTGGTCCAGGAAGGTAAATGATAGATTAGTGATCGTGTAAGTGGCAGATGTCGCAGCAGGTGGAAGTAAAGACCCATAACAGGCAATTATAAGCACGGAAACAGAATCCAGGACATCAAAATCAGGCTCCAAAAAGGCCTTGTGGGAGTCCGTTCCCTTAGGCCTGCTGAGTAACTCAGACTCAAAGACTTACTAGCTTTGTTAACTTGGTCTAAGTTAGACTTGGTTAACTTAGACTTTTGACAATCTGCTTTGCCTCTTTCTTTTTTTTTTTTTTTTTTTTTTTGAAATGGAGTCTCACTCTGTCACCCAGGCTGGAGTGCAGTGACATGATCTCAGCTCGCTGCAACCTCCGCCTCCCAGGTTCAAGCAATTCTCCAGTCTCAGCCCCCTAAGTAGCTGGGACTACAGGTGCGTGCCACCATGCCTGGCTAATTTTTGTATTTTCAGTAGAGACGGGGTTTCACCATGTTGGTCAGGCTGGTCTCAAACTCCTGACCATAGGTGATCCACCTGCCTTGGCCTCCCAAAGTGCTGGGATTATAGGTGTGAGCCACGGCACCTGGCCCTGGTTTTTTATCTTTACTTTTATAGTGCCCAGATCTGCCTTCACCATTATTTCCTTTTCTTGACGTGATCTTATTTTATGTTTCTGAACATTTGGAGGCTGAGGGAAGTTTACTGCCAGGACAGAAGTTAGGTGTGGATGGGTCATCCGGGAACATGACACAGCACTATGATGCAGGTGCAAACCAGAGCAAGAGTGAGGATGTAACATAGAAAAGATACAGAGCACATCCAGAACCTGAGTTATTGTGACATAAGTGGTTCTATAAATATGAAATAATTATGTTAGTGCACATGACCTCAACAATCAATAAGGTCCATAAGTGACTGCCAGGGAATGTTACTCCCAGTGATACTTCTGCTAAGAATATGCCAAGAAAAGCGTTTTCTGGGATGAAGGAAGAGCTTTCACGGGAACTCCTAGACATATCAAGATTCGGTTCTTTTTATCATCATTTTATCCTTTTCTGTCAAATAAACCACAGTCCACAGAAATTTGGAATTGCATTTTTATTCTGTAACAGCCTTGATGTCCTTCAATGGGAAAAGATAGGATCGTTTACTCATGTCAGATTCTCTTACATGTAGTTGTTAGTCTGGCAAGCCACTCTAAGCTAATACCATGCAGATACCACTTCCCTGGATGGGTCTTTGATTTTCTGATCTATATTTGAGGTCAAAATAGGCAAAAAAAAAAAAAAAGAATTAAGTATTTGGATGGCAGAATATGTATTCTGGAATTAAGGAGCATATAGACTTTAAAATCTTTGAAATATGTATAGTGGCCCAAACTGTTGCTATCTGATTTTAGGAACTAAATCTATCTAGAAGGCAAAGTATGCTTGTATACATTTTCGTTTGGGGGCATATATCTTGTATAGATCTATATGCAATTTTTGTTTATTCATTAAAGGGTAAAATATTCGTTTCTATCCTTTTAAGTGTTAGGAATTAAAGATGAGATTGCTTCTGCCAATGTTGATCACATAGTCTGGGATAAGAGGGATAAGTCTGGGATAAGGGGAGTTGACTAGTTGACTGCCATATTGAAGGGCAAAGTACATAGTAATATAAATAGTAACATATAGTTAATCCTAGCCATCAAGATGTCATTAGGTGATTTTGATTATAAACCAAGTTTCTTGTTTTTTTTTTTTTTTGAGATGGAGTCTGGCTCTATGCCCCAGGCTGGAGTACAATGGCATGATCTAGGCTCACTGAAATCTCTGCTTCCCAGGTTCAAGTGATTCTCCTGCCTCAGCCTCCCCAGTAGCTGGGCCTACAGGCATGCACCACCATGCCTGGCTAATTTTTGTATTTTTAGTAGAGACAGGGTTTCACCATGTGGGACAGGCTGGTCTTGAACTCCCGACCTTAGGTGATTTACCCACCCCGGCCTCCCAAAGTGCTGGGATTACAGACCTGAGCCACCACGCCTGGCCCAAGTTTCTTTTCTGATAAGGTTTTTCTTGCCCTAGCTAAACGCAGTCACATGTCAATGTGTCTGTAAGTTACGAGCTGTTAGCTACTAAATGTTTAATGAAGAAAGAAGTATTTCCTAGTTGGAATTTGTGTTATGCAGGTCAAGTATGTGTCAAAATTTTCCTGAAATGGAACACTTATGATCTGAGTGTTTCCTTGTATGTAAATTTTACCTCAAAAGAAGAAATTAGGGCAATAAAGAAATATTAAACTTTAGTTAATGATGTGCATGCTGAGATGTTACGTCTGTAAATAACTTTGAAATGCATCCAAAGATAAGGTGAATTGTTGGATGGACAGAGAGACAAGTGTGTGGAAAATCCAGTATAGTAAATATTAATTTTAGTATCTTATTGGTAGAAATTTACATTCAAAATTTGTTATGCTTAAATTTTGTAAGGAAAAAAGCCCTGGCCCTATTAAAGTTGGGAGCTAAGGAGAGTTATAATAAAATGTAGAGTAATAAAATATAATATACTGGGCATGCATGGTGGCTCATGCCTGTAATCCCAGCACTTTGGGAGGCCAAGGCCAGAGGATCACTTGAGCCCAGGTGATTAAGACCAGCCTGGACAACATAGCAAGACTCTATCTCTACGAAAGATATAAATAAATAGCTGGGCATGGTGGCATGTGCTGGTAGTCCCAGCTACTCAGGAGATTGAGGCAGGAGGATTACTGGAGCCCAGGAGGTTAAACCTACAGTGAGCCATGATTGCGCCTCTACACTCCAGCCTGGGTAACCGAGACCTTGTCTCAAAAAAATAAAATCGAAAAACAGACTGAATTCAGATACCAAGTAATTAAGTAGGCAAAAGAAGTTATCATAAGATTAATGTGAAACTCAGATTCCAACATGAAGTCTGGGTTTAAAGCAAATAAAGGCAAAGGCAAGAGTAGTCCACAGTCCACAGAAGTACTCATTACTGTCATTACTTTTTTGGGTTTTTTTGGCTTTAGACTTTCTTAGACCTTGTCCCTGCGAGTATGTCTTTGTCAATTTTGAATGCAAGGTCCTTTAAACATACTTGCACAGAATTTACTTAATTAACATATATTTTCTGATTGTATATAATGCATTAAGACATGCAATCATGCTTCATAATAAGCTTCCAGTTGGAAAAGACTCAATCACACTCTATCCTTAAAAGAAATCATTTCAATTGAGTAATAAGTGCTCACAATAAGCAGTTTTCCATGATTACAAAAAAAAAGTTATGATTGGGTAAATATGCTTACTATAGCAACCTCTCTGTAGCAGTGACAAAAATTTTCTTAACTTTTTATTCATAATATACACGATTTTTAGCTTTCTACACTTTTATTTGGTTATAAGTCCTTGTCCAAATAGAGAAGGACCTGTATAACTCAAAACGTGGACAATAAAGGGCAGAATAAGAATTGTGTCTAAGAATGAGCAAATCTATTCCCCTTCAGTATCTTCTAGTTATTAAAAAGCTCTAATATCTTTTGGATTTAATACAATTTTTAATACACTTGGAAGTGATTATAACATGAATTTTTCCAGGGGATAAATTCATGTTATATTCATATCATCATGCCAATTCTTTGCCTGGAATTGAGTTGATTTTCAGTCCACGTGGTTAAATGAATGACTGGTTGTCTTAGTCCATTTGTACTATAACACAATACCTGAGATAGAGTAATTCATAAATAATAGAAACTTACTTTTGCAATTCTGGACACTGAGAAGTCCGAGATTGAGGCACCAGCAGGTTCGGTGTCTATGGAGTGTCTGGTCTCTCTGCTTCCAAGATGGCCTCTTGTTGCTGAGTCCTCCAGAGGTGAGGAAAGCTGTGTCTTTACATAGCAGAAGGTAGAAGAGAAAAGGGGCTTTGCTATTTCCCTCCAGCTCTTTCATAAGGGCAGTAATCCCATACATGAGGGTTCTTCCCTCATGATTTGATCACTTCTTGAAGGCCCTACCCTTTACTTCTATGGCAATGGGGTTTAAGTTCAACCTATAAATTTTGGAGGGACACATACATTGAGATTGACATAAGTAGTAAACACAAACATTTGAAAGAAGTACTTGTGTTTCCACATAGTGGAAGCATTTGAAAGAAGGAGCAGACTCCAAATTGCAGGAGGAATAATGCTGAGATTAATAGACAAATATATTAGTTAATATAAAAAAAGAGAAGTACGTATTAACATGTCTATGGGAAGGCAAGAAGGGAGACAACTAAAACTGAGCAATATTTAGCTTATTACTAGAACTACTGTTAAAGATTTCAAGGGGGGGGGGGGTGTTCGATTTCAACATGTTAGTACAGGTTGAGCGTCCCTAATGTGAAAATCCAAAATGGTCCAAAATCCGAAAGTTTTTGAGTGCCCACATGATGCCACAAGTGGAAAATTGCTCACATAAGCACTTAACATGAATTTTATTTCAGGCACAAAATTACTTAAAATATTACATAAAATTACCTTTAGGCTAGATGTATATGAAATGTAAATAAGTTTTGGATTTAGATTTGGGTCCTGTCCCCAAGTTATTTTGTTACATATCTGCAAATATTCCAAAATCAAAAAAACTGGAATTCCAAAACACTTCTTGTTCCAAGCATTTCAGGTAAGGGATATTCAACTTGTATCTCTTTTTTCCCCACCAAATGCTGTTACCTAGTTCTTCCTCCCAACATCACATTGAAATGAACAAAGGAAATGAGCAAAGTCTTAAGATAGTTATCTGCAGGAACAGCAAAAACTGGAAAGGTCTCTTCCCCAGGCCTGAAAATGTGATTAACTCCTGACAGATATGAGGCTTGTGAGCCTTGTAAGGTAAGATTGTTGTGCTGTCAGCTCATTATGCAACACAAGTAAAAAGCTACCCAGTGAAAAAGTAGGCAAGTTTCACCTAGTAAGCATCTGTGTCAAGGTCCTTCTTGAAGCAAGCTATGAGGCAAAATTGGGAGAACCAAGCTAGGGGAGGGGAGCCACCAGATCACAATTTAATCTGACCCTGAGTGAAGGAGAAAGGAAAGGAAGGAAGCAGGATTCACTGAAGTTCAGAGGAAACTTCAGCAAGACCATTGGAAAGACAAAATTGCTGTCAGAGGGGACATGATTCTCCTAGGACCAGGCCTGCCTTTAAATCCTTGCCACACTCACTCACTGGTGAGAGCAGTCTATGGGGAATGTGGCATCCACTAATTAACATGCGGCAACAATGTCCGATCACAGCAACTGGGGGTCTCAGAGAATTCTGCTCCTCGTGGTCCGAGACCTGAGAGGTACAGCCTCATGGCCACAGCATCCACCTCCCCTGTTCTGATATAAGACACACTCCTCTATCGATCCCATGGGCCTCTCTTTCTGAGAGAAATTGCAAATAGGCAAGGCAGAGGGTGTAGGATGAACTATACAGTCCCAGTTGCTGTAGCTCATTTGGGGGTTGCCATTGTTTCTTATCTCTCCTTCTTCCACTATTTGTTTCAAATTCCCCCTCATTTGTCATTGGCTCTCACATTGGCAGGTAATGGTGCTTACATGGTGATATGACCCAAACCTTCATTGCAAAGGGCGTTAAACTCTTGACAATCACACCCTTCTTAGATTAGGGTTGCTACACATGTTTATTCACAGTTACGATGGACCAAGGGAGCAGCAAGAGGTGCCCAGTGGATCACCTGGGTTCTATACATATGCTTCCCTGATGCCACTGTGTAAGAGCAACCCTACCTCTTCCTAGGGATCAGCATCAATTTTGCATGCTGGTATGGCAACTCCTCTTCTTACCTGCTGGTCTGTGGGAACAAGGAGTCCAAAGGGCCCTGGCAGCAGCCATAACATGTACATCAATTGTACCCTTCTAATGGCACAGCATCTCTCTAGTCAGGATCTATTGCTTCTTGCTGGATGAGGCAACAGTTTCTGATGCAATAACAAGTATTACTTTTGTAATATGTTTTTGATGACTTTTTGATTTGAATCTTAGTGCCATGAAATCACTTTGGAGTGAACTATAACTATTTCCTCCTCCCAATGCACACTCAGATTGTTGTTAAGAAGCAAATGAAATAATACATGTAAAAGAGATTAATGGAAAACTTGGAAAAAGGTGGGATCAGATAAATATTGAATATTTATCCAAATCTTATCCAATGATAAGTGATAAGCTATACATTTTAAACACTATTTTTGAAGCATCAGTTATTAATTTAACACACAATAATTGGGGACCAGTTTGTGCCATGCATAGCACTAAGCATGGGCATGAATTAGATGGGGTTTATTTAACACATTTGGAGCTGACCCTATGTTCTTTTGCTCCTCTTTTAAACTCAGCCCATAAAACATGTCACAGTGGCTCCTTTCTTACACAAATAACTTAAACATTACCACTTAACATTTAAACTTATTGGTACTGAAATGACAGCATTAGTTTTTTTTTCAGGGGAAATTACAAAAACAGTGCATTATCTCATCATTTTAATATATTACTTGTAGCTTAGTAAGTAGCACCCTTTTCAACTAGTTCTTAATAGGTGTACATATGTATTGTCATTTTTTTGCCTTAAATTTGCATCTAGGTATTACTCATATTTTGATATCTAGTAAAGCAAACAGATATTCATCTTCCTGACACTTTCTGTACAAATCTGGGGTGTTTTTACAGTATTTGGTTTCTATGGCTGATTAAAACTGTTCATGATATAGCCTCTGTGGTTTACACTACCTGACATTCATTAGCATGTAGAATTTGTTTTTAAAAATAGTGAATAATGCATCTCAATGAAAAATCGGTACCGTCAGTAGGAACACCAAATTTTCCTTTCCTAGAGGCAGAAGAACATTATATTCTTTCTTTGGTATCTTCTTTTGTTCTGTCACAATGTCTTGAATATTTTGTTCTGAATACTGTTCCAACCATGGTGTTCTGTACAATCACAGTCCAGGCTCTATGCTTCTCAAAAATATCAGCTTTGTAGCAATGTTTAGTTTACTGAAAAAAATAGACTAGTTGGGCAATGAAAATTTTCCTTTAAACAATGAAATATATGTTGAAGAAAAAATAGTCAAAATCTTAAATCTTTATAATAAAAAAGTGAGCCAAGTAAAGAGAGTCAGGGGAAGAAATATAAAAGAATGAGCAAGGGAACAAACAATAAGAGAATCAAGAATGTAATTAGCACGAGATATACAATGTTGGGAACATTGTTCAAAGAATTTTGATTCCACATTATAGTTCAAACTTAGCATATAAATAGCAAATTCCAAAAATGGAGTTTTAAGCCATTTTCTCAATTACCAGTTTGGGATTTTGAATGGATGCAATTGTGAGATTGTTTATACTGACTAAAATATAGAAAAGGCCAAGACAAAAGGTTCCTGAAGATCGACTTCAAAGTATTTGAAATGTTTTTGTCACTTTTGAAATGGATATTTTTATAATCATTCTTAAAAATAATAATCCACTCTAGTCCTCCAGAAATATTGAAAATTTCAATTTATTTTATTTGGCACATTGTTATTTTCAGAATAGAAAAATATTGTTCATAATTTCATGATCATAAAATAAATTGATTTATACTGCATTATAATAGATTAGGGCCAGCTCTGGGGACACAGGCAAAAAGGGCAAGCTTTATGGGTGACCTAAGCTGAGAGGCTCCAAAATCTCGCTAATGAACATGTTTCCCATGTCAGCTGGCATGGAACCTGAAACTCCCAATAGAGTCATTGTTAAAGTTAAGCTAACGATTCCAGAAGGCCTCGGTAATAATGCAAATGTTTCACCAGTAGTGAAAATATTAATCTATTATCATTAATTTTTAAAATTATAAATAGCTAGCTGCTACTTCTTAAAGGCCATGAATTACTGAAAAGAAATGACAGGGAAATGCTGAGAGGAGGCAGAAGGAACATATTATTTCAGATGTATGGACTCAGAATGTGACACTGTAAGATGAGCTTTTTTAACTGGGAAAGTTAACAAATTTGTTTTAGGTATTGCTATCTGTCACTCAATGGAATGTTCTACCCCCTTTGTATTTTATGCAGACAATATGGCTAAAAACTCATTTTCCAGATGCCCTTGTGATTAGTTGTCTAGATGAGATTAGCTCCTACCATTGAGATGTACTCATTCAAGTTTGGAGAATAGAAAGGGTAGGAGTTATTCTTCATTATTTTATTGGAGCAGGCAAATAAGCAGGACACAGCAGCTGTTCTATCTGCTGGGTCCAACTTCTTTGAAAATAAATGTAGGTAAGAGGCAGCTGTGAGGTTGGTAGTGGTGGTAACTATTACAGCAGAACTTTCCCGATCACTGGATGGCAGTAGCATTTTTTGACTGCTGACTTATCCTCTAACACAATTTTGCAAGCACCTTAATTCTGGTATTGAATTATTTTCTGCTTGAAAACATTGAGTGATTTCTTTTCTCTGCCATGAATCCTGATGAACAAGATCCAAAGTCAGGAATCAGGAAAATAGATGCTGAGGTCCTATAGCAATGCTAAATAAGAGTGGCCTCAGACAGAGAATTTATATGCGCGACTTAATCAGAAAGTAGCCAATCCCCATGAAATACATGAGAATCCTCAGGACACAGTGAGGAGTGTGAGGGCAGCTGCTAGTACAGGATCTGGGGAGAGGCTGACTTTGTCATAGGTCTGGATCTGAAGAGCTGCCTAAGGGAAGTAGACTGAGGTGGAACAGAACAATAGCCTGGTAGAAGAAAAGAACAGCAAGTCTGTAACTCATTTTCTCCATATGGCTCCTGTAACTTGCTTGTATAATTTGCAAAATATTAGAAATTTTGGTGTTGACCAAGATTTTTGATTCATATCTCTGCTTTGGCAATTCAGCATGTATGGCAAAAATTTGTAGCAGTGTCTAGATTATCTTTCAAACCCAGGACATATTTATGAAAATAGAAGGGAAAGAAACATTTCATGAGAATTTGGGGTCAAGATGGCTCCCAACAAATCCTTGATAAGAAGTGCCAAGAGCCTTGTAGAAGATTCTTGGGACAAGTCTTACCAACTGGCATTGGTGGAAATAGCCCTAGGGAAATTAGCTAAGTGGATTAGAGAGAGAACTCTAAGCTACTACTGGCATCATTGATGAAAATGAAATCTCTAAAGGGTTAACTAGAAATGTGGAACAGAAAGAAATTAAACCATTTTTTCCCTAGTTACCCGAAAAGCATTTTCATGTTACTATGGCTACCTGGTTAGATATTATATTCATCTACAAAGTAATTTGCTTATTATCATTGATCACCAAAAAAGACTACAGTGGGAGTCAAGGGCCATGGCCAGATGTCAGGGACATCCACAGGGTAGGCTGTCTATTAAATAAAGAGCTAGGCTACTTCATGGAGAAATTCTGCAGAAGACTAATGAAACTTGGTTATGTAGATCCCCAGAATAAATGACTAGGGGACTGCACCAATAATTCTAGATTCTGCTGAATAGAAGAAATTACTTGGGTTTACCACAGATAAACAATGGTCTGCACACATTTGTGACCAGCCCCATCATGATGGTTTGACAACTAACTCGATGCAGTGGGTAAAGTTGGGAAGACTTACTTTGAGAATATAACACCATATAGACCCACTCCTTCCGTGACTAAGACATAGAACACTCCTTCCAAAGCACAGGAATATGTGAGTACAGGTGTTCTTAGGTTAGTTGCATGATGATCAAAAGTGGAAACCTAATTTAATGCTGGTAACTGATTATAATACTAGCTGTGAAAGAAAATTCTCCAGTCCCAGATATCTTATATAGGCATGTTCTTGGAGGCCAGGACATTATTCAGATGACAGAATATGATTTATTAGACCTGATTTCACTAAAGGAACTTAGTGATGGGAAGCCTTGTCCTATCCAAAGTAAAGGTGATACTAAGCATGGGGTGAAAGAGGAAAAAGAGAACAAAAATCAGCTTAACTGGGTGGGCTTTTTAGAAGGCTGTTGAAGAATGGAAAGAAAAAGCGGGAAATTGAAAGGATTCTTACTAGAGGATTCATAACACATTATCAACCCTTGGGAGCTAAGAAATCATCTTCAAATCTATCCTTGACTCTTATGCCTCAAAAGAGCCCTGCCAGATTTACTTTATATATCCTGGCTTGGAAAAATTTAGATCTGCTTATTCCATTCAGAATAGGAATGCTAGATCTGCCTTATCAAATAAGATATATCAAAGTCTGCCGTTTACCAGGTTTAAATTGGGCATTGGTCCAATTTAACCGATGGAGAAACTTCGTATTGCTTGAGCCCTCCTTGGTAACAAATATCAAGCACTATAGAACTCTAGGAGGGCAGCAAGAAATTACTACTTTAAATATGGAAATTACTGAAACTAGAGTATGAATTTCCTTTAACTCCTTTTTAAACAGTCCCATCTGACCTACAAACAAAGCAGTCTTGGGACCAACATGGGGTCTGACAGTAGGTTAGCAGAGATTAAATTAAGAAATCCCCCTTGGATGAAACCCTGAGAAGAAAAATATGTTAAAAAATTTACAAATGCTGTGTCCCAGGCATTATTCCTCAAATCTTTTACCTCAATGCTCAGTTGATTTTTAAAGTGTCTGCAAATACATCACATGACATTTGGAACACATGGCAGAAACTGAATACTGCTCTTCATTGGAAATTGCTGGAGTTTTGGATTCAAAAGCAACCTGATCGAGGTTCTTCATATAGTCCTTATGAAGGAGCATAGCTAGCTGGGTTTTGTTAGGATTGCTCCCACTGCAGAAGAACATCAGACAATCCTGAGGTTAAAATGACCTATCAAGTCTTGAATAACATCAGAGAAACAGTATAGAAACAGAGAGGCCAGTAACTCACACCTGTAATCTCAACAGTTTGTGAGGCCAAGGCTAGAGGATTGCTTGAAGTCAGGAGTTCAAGACCAGCCTGGGCAATATAGTGAGACCTCCATCTTTACAAAAATAAAAATAAATTAGCCCAGCCTGGTGGCACACATCTGTAGTCCCAGCTACTTGGGAGGCAGAGTTTGATGCAGCAGCAAGCTATGATTGCATTGCATCCTGGGTGACAGAGCAAGACCCCATCGTTGAACAAATTTTAAAAATTAGAAAAAGAAACAGAAGAGCAGAGCCCATTGTTAAAATACAAATGGTACATTTAAGAACTTGCAACAGGGCTGATGTGAATAAACATGTTGCTTCATTGCCGATGATAGAAGTCACTGAGGTTTTAGCTATTCCCATCACTCTGCAGTCTGAATTCTGATTCTATCCCAACCAAGGTAAAAAAAAAGGCTGCTTAGTTCACTGAAGAGAGGTCCCTGAGGATAAAGGTCTAAACAAACCTTGCAAGTGGACCATATCAGACCCTTATGGGTAACCCCAGGGGTGTATAAGTTTATGTTAAAGGAAATTGACTCCTGTGCTGGATGTGCCACTCGTCTACTGAAGTGTTATCTGCAGGAATTGCCTCAGCTGTAAAGAGCTGCCTCAATAATAGTGTCACACTTCCCAGGGAGGCCCACAAGCAATGAGTGATCAAGGCTGGCATATGAATGTCTGGTCATTTTGGCCCAATTTGGTAAATTCTGACAGTCCAGTTTAGTTGCACAAGTCACTGTGAGGTTGGCCAAATGTATTCTTGTCTTGTATCACAGCTTGACTTCCCATTATGACCAATTCTGCTTCCTTCCTCTTCTTTCCATAGATATTGATCCCAAGGACATTCCCTAATAAATGCAATAAGTGGTAAAATCCATCCAGAATCTGCTTATCAGAGAATGCTACCTATGATCATATCAGAAGAGGAGATTTGCAGGAGCATCAATCATCCGTGATAACCTAGTTAGTAATTACGTCTTAATCACTAATTGTAGGTGGAGAACAAATTAGTAGACTGATGGCAATCTAATCGATAAGTCTTTTGTCAATAGTGAATTGGAATTGTATACTTGAGTAAGGAAATTCATAGTTGACATTTATCAGGTATTGACACATGTGAGGGAAATTGTAACTAAAGGATTTGTATGGGTAGTGCCCACTCTATTGACATTTTCAGAAAACATCATGAAAAAACTTAGAGTGATTAACATGTAATTGAAAGCCAAATGTGAAAGCCAGAGAGCCTTCCTGGTAGCATACGAACAAGGAAGATAAAATAGAAAACTGAGGACCAGACCCACTAATCTCCAGACTGTCTGAGCCTGCAGAAGTTGCCAATTCCTCCATCTTCACAACAAGCACTTCCTTCTTGCCCAGCCCCCTCTCCTTTTGATATCACCGCTTATCTCCCCTGCTAAACACTAGGCTTATAATAAAAGCTTACATCACAGCAGAACCCAGGTGAAAGACCTACCCTAACCTGTACCAGCAAGAACCCAAGAGAATATAAATAGAGCAGATTCTGAGAATTACTGATCAAAGGAGAGGGAAAACAAGATTGAGTAAGGAGAGTTTCTTGATTTGGGTGCAACCTCCTGAAGTATCAGAATTCAACATCCTAGCAAGAACACCCATAAGATATGGTGAGAAGTCCCTAGCAGGAAGGTTCCTAGAGTTATGGAAAAAGAGATAGCCCTTGCTAAATGAGGTTGAGATGTCAGAAGTGCAGAGGCAATGATGTAGGAAAGGATTAAAGGGCACAGAGAAATGGTCCTGCTGGAGTTGGTCGTCTATCTTAGGCTGGAAGAATCACCAAATAATTATGTTCCACTGCAAGGTCCAGAGTATATGCCATTTACTAAAATTTTAACAATATCCAGACTAGAGGAGGACCAGCATCACTAAGTTCAGTGTGGGCTCTCTTTCCTAGGTCAGGGCTGTCAATGGGAGAAGCAAACCTCTATAGAACTAGGATCTCTAATAATAAAGGCAATGGTAGGATACTAACTAACATGGCACATGTATACATATGTAACAAACCTGCACGTTGTGCACATATATCGTAAAACTTAAAGTATTAAAAAATTAAAATAAAAAAATAAAACAGTAGAGGAAAGGTGGATCCAATTTTCCCAGTAAAGCAAGGTTGGAAAAGCAGGCGAGATCTGACCTGCAAACAGTTGTGCAGAAAATTAATAAACACAATGTTTTTAGGGACAAACTAGAAACACGGGCAACCAAAAACTATTTAATTTGTATCATCAGAATAAACCAGGAATGAATGACCAGAAAGCTGAGGGCGCCCAATAACATGTCATGATCCCTTGAACAAGCTGTCAGATCTGAAAGCCATTAATTGAAAAGGAGTCTGAGTCCCAAATAGATCACTGTGCCGACATACTCACGCCTTTAGTTATTTTCCAAGTCTCTAATATATAATTTGGATAGATATATTTGGCTGTGAGCTGAAACTTCACATTAGGTCCTTGTCCCGAGGGGTATGGGTTATCAGATGGAGAAGGCTAAGCAGATAACACTGAAACATCTTTATACAAATAAGCCAAGAGAATGACAAAAACAATATTGCATCCTGAGTGGATAGTGGAAAATAGTACCACCTTTAAGGATCTAAAACAAGAGTTGGCAAACTATGACCCATATGCTAAATCCATCTCACCATCTGTTTTTTGTAAGTAAAGTTTTACTGGAGTCCATCTGTTTACGTGTTATATGTTATAGCTGCTTTCACATGACAACAGCAGAGATGAATTGTTGCAATAGAGATAATATAACCTGAAATGCTTAAACTATATGTTATATGTGCCTTTTCAAAAAAAGTTTACCAAACCCTGTTCTAAAGGGTACAAGGGCAGTAATCTTCATCATATCTCAATTTAATTCACCAGCCTGGCTCCTGAAATCAGACAGATGCAGCAGAGTCACATAGACTACCACGAACTCACAGGTATAGTAGTGCCGATTTCAGCCACCTTGAGAGATAGAGTGCTCTTACCGGAGCAAAGTAATATGGTCTCCAGTATGTGACATGCAACCCTAGATTTGGCAGATACATTCTTTCCTTTACCTGTTATAAAAGAGGATCATACATAATTCACATGAACATGGAATAAATAAAATTATATGTTTATAGTTGCCCCATAGCTATGTAAACTCTCCTACCTTCTGTTGAAAGACAGCATAAAGAGATCTGGATCATCAGAACATTTCGGAAACCATCACATCCATGATGTACATAAATAACATCATGCTAATCGGGCCAGAGGAGCATATGAGAGGCCATGGTAGGACAGTCATGCTTCAGAGGGAGTGAGTTAAATCCCATAAAGATTCAGGGTCCACCATATGAGTAAAACTTTCTAAGGACTGGTGTTTAGAAACAAGCAGGTATATCTCATCCAAGGTAAAAGTTAAGTTATTTAATCTTGTCTTACTCGCAATGAAGAAGATAGTACAATGCCCTACAGGTGTCTTTGCATTTTGGGGATAACATATTCTTTTTTTTTTTTTTTGAGATGGAGTCTCACTCTGTCACCCAGGCTGGAGTGCAGCGGTGTGATCTCGGCTCACGGCAACCTCTGCCACCCAGGTTCAAGCAATTCTTCTGCCTCAGCCTCCTGAGTAGCTGGGATTACAGGTGCCTGCCACCACACCCGGCTAATTTTTTTGTAGTTTTTAGTAGAGATAGGGTTTCACCATCTTGACTAGGCTGGTCTTGAACTTCTGATGGCTCTGTCTCATATCCCAATGATACAAAAAGATGTTGGCTTTCAATTTACCCTAGAGCAGGAAAGGTCTCTGCAGTAAGTCCAGGCTGCAGAACAAGCAGCCCTGCCCTTGGGCAATACATCCAGAAGACCCTAAGGTATTAGAATATATTAATGGGAAAGGTACAACATGAGGAATTTATATTAAATCTCAGTGGGAGAATCCAAATTCAGACCACTGGAGTTCCCAAGAAGGACTTGACATCTTCAGAGGGAGATTACGTTGGGGCTCAGAAAGCAATACCCCAAAATGAAGGCCTCAGTAGCCACCTCAGAAATAAGAGTATTTCCCTGACCTTCTCCTGTTCCCCTCTCTCTCAGTCCCATTCTCCCTGAGACTAGCCATAGAAACTAGAATCCCTCTTCCAGAAGGTGGGTCATAGAAACAAGAACGTCTTTTACCCCAAAGCCAGTCATAAAACCTAAAAATATTACTCTACCTTTCCCTCTGTCCTATCTATGTAAAACTTGGCCATAAAAAGATGATCTGACCTATCTTTTTTGACTGTGTGTCATAAGACCCCCATTCCAGAGAAGTCCTGCCCCACACCCAGAAGGAAGGAATGCATGCTCACAGAGGTCAAGAAGATTCTAGACTGACAAGCCTCACTGGGCTTCCCTCACTCAACCTGTTAGCATTAGAGCATATCTTTTTGTCCAATCATATTTCTACATGGCTGTTTATACTTTGTTGAAGCTAAGCATTAAAATGGGCCATTTCCCCTGGGTCTTTGTGTCTTCATTCTGAAGATATCATTCTGTGTATAGACATTAAATTAATTTGTATACCTTTCCTCCTATTAGTCAATCTGCCTCATATGAGTAATTCTCAGCAAAGCTTGAAGGAGCCAAAGTCTTTGGCCCCTATCTGATATACCTTTTGAGAAATGACTCCTTTTGTTCAACAGTGCCATGAAGAGGCCTTGGCATAGCAGATGTTACAGTCTGATTTTTGAGTAAGTGGTACTGTTGAATCAAATTCTCCCACCAGGGAAGAAGGTTTAGGATAAAATGGGTAATAACGGGAAGCAATAAAGATTATGGCAAGTAGAAAGGAGGCACAAATGAATCAAAACTCCAGGAAAGGAACTGATAATATTATTCCCACAAGAGCATCTTGGAACAAGAGAATAATACTCTCAGCCATTTCTGTCAGATTATATTTTGATGAATGGCCAATGCTGGGAGAAATCACCTGATCTGTTTTCTGCAGAGAAGAAGAATAAAATTCATGCTTATTTACTAGCTCTTGTCTGGACTCCACCTGAATAATTTCGAAAAAGATGTAATACAGTGCCCCCTGGTGACTCAACTGACCAATAGCCAATTATAACTGCTAATTAATTGTAGCTACCGTTTTACTATTTACGGACTGTATTTACTACTTGGTTCTTTTTCAGATAACCAGAGAACTAAATTGCCTGTGAATTACACAAAGCGTGGGTTCACGAACAGTTTAGCATCTGCGCACCGTGTGTCAGTTAATCAAGATGGCAGCACACTGCTAAAGGAGTTGCCTAGGAATTATAAGAAGCACATTGCTCTTGGCTGCCTTGTGTGCCAGAGCTGGCTTTTCCCTTTTGACCATATCAAATATGAATGTAGACTGAATAACTTTCGGGAAAGTAGAAATAGAACCAAGAGAGCCCTGAGGAGAATGAGAAATAGGAATAACATAGTTATATACCATAGAACAACATGCCCATTTGAAGTTTTATGAAACACCCAATATTTTGGGCGTTTATTATGTACCTAAATTGTGCCCATGCTACAAATGCCTGAGAGTAACAACATATATGGTGGCCCAATCAGCATGCATCCCCATCTAGCCAGACATGATGTGGGAATATTAGAAAGTAGTCACTGATAACCGGGTCTGGCAAAAATATCCTTTCTGAAGGCTCATTATTGTGATAAAAAGAGCTGCTAATACAAATTCATACTGCATTACAAGGAGGCCAATAGTAAATGTGGAAAGAAAATGAAGTGATTTGTGAGTGGGATAGAAGTATAATCAAGCTAACAGAACACCTACCCTTTATCAATACTAAGTGAGGACTTATCATCTCTCCCAGTGTTTCAGTTATCTATTACTGCATAACAAACCACCCCAAAACACAGGCACTTCAACATCAATGCTTATCTCCAGTGGTTCTGAGGGCTGACTGGGCTCAGCTATGAAGTTCTAATGTGGGTCTCGTAGGTGGTTATAATCAATTGGTGGCTGAGGCTGGTGTCTTTTGAAGACTAGATGGGGCTGCATGCTTAAGATAAATTTTTACTACCATAGCTAGCACCTTAGCTGGGATGGATAGAAGAGATAGGAGCTATCTGGGGGTCTCTCTCTGCAGGATAGCTATATGTAGCTAACTCAGGCTCTCTCATAGCATGATGGTCTCAAGATAGTCAGACATTATACATGAGGTTGACTTTCCCCAGTGTGAGCATTTCAGCTGAAAGATGCAAGGCTTCTTATGAAATAGCCTTAGGAATCACAGAGTTTTACATCTACCACATTCTGTTGCTCAAGAGTGAGTCACTGGCGTCAGAACTGAACAAATGAAAGACTCTATACTGTGTTGTCTCCGGACAACCTGAAAGTCTTACTCCAAACAGCTGCGTATTATGTCAAACACTATGTTAATCCCTCTGATGCAGTCGTGTGTTTTTTGTTTTTACTAACAGAATTAAATGAAAATCAGTTGGTAATCCCCAGGACACAAAATACTGATTTGAAGCCTGCCACTGATAGAATACCTATGAAAAATGACTTGGTGAAAAGGAAATAAATGGGTAAAAAATTATACACGCACTTTAATAGGTACATATAAAGAAGTTCAAATCACTTTTGATGACTGAAAACTAGGAAGAGAGTATCAACGGGGGATATGGTCATAATTAACATATATTATAAAGATAATTTCAACTCTCTATTGATGATTCACATTCTGGTAATTATTGGGATAGTCATTGATTTATATATTTGTGTTAAAAACCGCAGAAATTTTTGTAAGACTTTAAAAAGAGATTCCTGAGAAACATGAAGCAAGGAGAAACGGATGCAGGTCAGAGGATGGCCTGGGAAGGACAGATTTCACAGGAGGTCTGAAACTATCTCCTCAGAGGTATTCAAACCATCAGATTCTCAACTGGGGAAGGGATAAATTCTAAGGGCAAAAAAAAATCTTACTTCTTATGTATAAAGTACAAATAGTATACAAGATAATAAAAATTGCGGCATAAAAATTTCATGGGTTACGTTTAGAAAAAATGTATAAAAAGTTTCTGTAGATGGGTAGTAATGACAAAAAGATTGAGAAATCAGGTCTTAAGTCAATTTTGCCTTGGACAGACAGCCTTGTATATGTTCTAATGGCATTTAGATTGCTAATTATTACTATACCAGAAATTTATAAACTTATGGAGTTCAGTTGCCTAGAAAGTGGACATTAGACAATAGGCCCTTTTATTTTATTTTATTTTAGTTGTGAGAGTTCTTCGTATGCCCTGGTTACAAGTCTTTTATCAGATATGTAATCTGTAAACACTTATCTCAGTCTCTGGCTTTTTTGTTTCGTTATTTTAGCAATGTATTTCAAAATCAGAAGTCCTCAATTTTGATAGTCTAATTCGTAAATATTTTCTTGTATGGTTCATGCTTTTAATATTGTATCTAGGAAGTATTTGCCAAACCCAAAATTAGAAAGATTTTCTATTAGCTTTCTTCTGGAAGATTAATGTCATTGTGTTTTACATTTAGTTCTATGATACATTTTGAGTTAATTTTTGTACATTATGCAAGATGTGGATCAATATTCAATTTCTTGCATATGAATAGTTGTTCTAACATTATTTGTTAAAAAGCTGTCTCTTTTTCCACAGAGTTGTCTTTGTACTTTTGCCAAATATCAAGTGACTATGGGTGTATAGACCTATTTCTAAGCTTTCTAGCCAGTTTGTTGACCCACTTGCCTATCTTTAGGCAAATTTCACACTGTCTTGTTACTGTAGCTTTACAGTAGGTTGTCCTAGCCTGTTTTGTGCTGCTGTAACCCAATATCTTATGGTTCTGGAGGCTGTGGAGTCCAAAGTCAAGGTTCTAGCAGATTTGGTCTCTGTGCTGCGTCTTCCAGGAGGAGAAATGTTGTATCCTCAAATGGCAAAAGAGCAGGAAAGAGGAATCCACTCCCACAAGCCTATTTTATAAAGTGATATTCATCCTTTCTTCAAAGGAGAGACTTCATGACCTAAACATTTCCCCCAAAGGCCCAACCACCCAATAATAACACATTGGGGATTGAATTTCCAATATATGAGTTTTGAAAGGGAAAAAAAAATCAAAACATAGCACAGGTCTTGAAGTCAGTTATCATAAATCCTGTAACTCTTTTTTTTTTTTTCAAATTTCTTTTGGCAAGTCTAGATTCTTTGTATTTCTATCTGAATCTTAGGATCAGCTTGTCAATTTATTTCCCTGGAAAAGGCTGCTTATATTTTTGTAGGGAACACGTTGAATCTGTAAATTAAATTGAAGGAAATTAACATGTTGGTAATATTGAGCCTTCAAATCCATTAATATAGTTTATTTATCCATTTATTTAGGTTCCCTTTAATTTTTCTCAACTTTTTATGGTTTTCAGTGAATAGGTGTTTCAAATTTCTTTTCAAATATTTCTAAGAATTTTATGTATTTGATGGTATTACAAATGGTCTTGTGTTATAAATTTTAATTATCAATTTTTATTGCTAGTTTGTAGAAATACATTTAACATTTATATATTGATCCTATATTGTACAATTTTGTTAAATTCATTTACTAATTCTAGTAGCATTTTAACACATTCATTAGATTTCCACATAGACAATTATGATCAGGACAGGAGGTAGAGAAATTCTAGGCAGACAGGGGTGGGTCCCTGGCAAAACCCCACCCTCAAGCCTGAAACCATGGCCCAAAATGGGAACTTATTCCGTTTTCCCACCCAAATATTGCTTTTTCCAAAACTACCCATGGCCCTGGCCCCACCCCGCCCCATCCTGTGGCTATGAAAACCCTATACTCAGCAGGCAGAGAGAGGAGAAGTAGCTTGACATCAGAGACTATGGCTGGATGTCAGAGAGAAGCAGCTTGATCTCAGAGGGCCAGCATGATGGTGTAACTTCGGAGAAGAACCCAGCCGGAGATGGCTGGAATTCAGGAGAAGATTACCTTCTCAATCCATCTCCTTGTCAGCTCTCCTTCTGGCTATTAGGCACTTTCATCAGAAATAAAATCCCCCACATTTACCATCCTTCAATTTGTTCATCCAACCTTATTTCTCCTGGACAAAAGCCTGGAAGTCACAAGTGCCAATATAAAAGACAGAGACCCACTTAACACTTAAGTTAACACTTAAGCCATCAGCAGAACGGCAGAGCTAAAAGAGCATTGTAACACTTCTTCTGTGGCTTCAGAGGTTGTGGGTCCGCATGGAGTTTTGCTCCTGCTTGCACCCAAAAGTGCTCTCCTCAGCTCCTGCACCTGCTCACCTGCACACTCCCTCCTGCAAGTGGTGGAATGCATCAGGTCCAGGTCAGTGGAGTTTGCCTCTGCCATAGTGGCTGGCTGCTTCCAAAATTCCCACACTCCAGCTCCTGCCCCGTTCACTTGTGTACTCCCTCCAGCAAGGAATTGAAAACTGCAGGCTGGGTAAACAAGTCACCCCTGTCACAAGTCCCACGAAAGGTCAGGGAAATATCCTGCTTCAATTATGTCGTTTGTAAATAAAGACTTTTGTTGGATTCTTGTTCAGACTGGATGCCTTTTATCTCTCTTTCTCTTTTTTTAACTAATTGCATTGGCCATTACTTCTAGTACAATATTGAGCCAAAGTGTTGAGTGTGGAACTCCTCATCTTTCTTTCTGATTTTGAGAGTAAGCATTCTGTTTTTCACTATTATGTGTGACGTTCATTGTAAGATTTTTGTAAATATTCCTTAACAGGTTGAGGAATTTATCTTCTACACTTAGTTTGCTGAGGGTTTTCCCCTGGAATGACTGTTTGATTTTATGGAATGAATTGTCACTATCTATTGGGCTTTTATTTTGTTTTGTTTTAGTTTTTAAATGTAGCAAATTACACTGATTTTTTTTATTTTAAACACTTCACTTTCCTATGATAAACACACTTGATCATAAACTTTATTTTCTGCATAGTTCAATTACATTTGCTAAAATATTGTTTAGAATATTTCTATCTATGTCCCTGAATGATAGTAATTTGAAATTTTATTTTGTAATATTTTTGTCCAGTTTTGGTCTCAGGGAAATACTGACTTCATAGAATAAGTTGGAAAGTATTCTTTCTTCTTCCATTTTCTGGAAGAGTTTTTAGTAAAATTGGTATGTTTTCTCTCTTAAACATTTGGCCTAATTCACAAGAGAAGCCACTTATGCCTAGAGCTTTTTTTGACAGGTTTTCTAACTAAAAAATTTACTTATTTAGTAAATGTAGGACTATTTGAGTTATCCCTTTCTTCTTGAGTAAGCTTTGGTAGTTTGTGTCTTTCAAGTAATTTATTTATTTATTTATTTATTTTTCTGACTAATCCGAGTTAGTCAAATCCTGGAAGGAATTTCAGGAAATTCCTTCCGTAAAACTGCAAGATCAAGTTAAGGATTAGAGGCATGGGGATGAAGCTGCAGGAGTAGCTGCAAAAGTGAGATATTTGTATAAAACACATTAATATACACCAGAAAGAAGCCCCTATACCGACAGAATTAAACATCCAGTCACTGTAGCCACCTCAGGGCTTTGGCATTTGGGTCATGAATGGAGTAGCCATGGTGATAGAGAGTGAAGCTATGCATGAGCCCACCAGCATAGGCTCCCCCTCGCTAAGGCTAATCTACTTTTCCTCCTGTTAATATGTCCAACCTGTCAGGAACAGAGAGAGACCAATGCTAAGTCCCCAGTATAGTACCCACCCACAAGGAAACTAATCAGACATTTGGTGGATAAATGATGACATTGAACCCCTTCTACCCTCAAAAGGGCAACATTTTTTTGTGATCAAAATTAATATACCTTCTGGATATGTGTTCACCTTTCTTCCTCACAGTGATTCAGCAAGCACTACTACCAAGGTTTCACAGAGTTTTCATCTCCTAATATAATATCCTACATATTAATATCCTACATAATAATATCGCCTCAGACCAAGGGATCAACTTCACCTTAAAAAAGAAATATAATCATCAAATCAATTAGTCCTACCACATAATGCACAGTTGGAAACCACCAGCCTAAGAGAGCAATGAAATAGCCTCTTATAGATACAGCTGAGGTGCCAGCTTGGAGATGCTATCCCCTACAAGCATGAGGTGCTACCATTCCCCATGTGGTATATATTTTATACCAATTGTCATTTTATGGCATGATCCACAATAGGTAGAGAACATGGCTTTAGTAATCAAAGGGGGATGTAGGAGTGGTCCTGGTCATCATCACTTATTCCTAAAGACTTACTTAGAGAATTTTTGTTTCCTGTCCCCACAGGTTTAGGCTTTGCCAGTCTAGAGTTTCTGTTTCCCAGAGCATGTATTATTATGCAAGGATACATAGTTACAGTCCCTCTAGATATAAAAATATGTCTGCTGCCTGGTCATTTTGTACCCCTCATGCAGTTAGAGTATGAGCAGATAAATGAGCTCCCATACTAGCAGGGGTAATTGATTCTGGTCTTCATGAGGATTTAGGGCTGCTGCTACATAATAGGGACAGGGAGAAATATATTTAGCAATCAGTTGGGTGGCTCTTGATAATTTGCATGCACAGTTATAGCTATAAATCAGAAGTGCAGCTATTAAGGCTTGATAGGACATAGTAACAAGGAACCAAACAACTTATGGGTAAGGGTCTTATTTAGCCTCCTAGGCAAGCCGTATAAACCAGTATAAAAGCTAGCCAAAGGGAGGAAGAATCTAACGGAAGAGTGATATATTAAGTATTAATTATGATCTTGAAATCAACTGAAGCTATGGCAACTGTAATTTAATGCTGCTCTTAACAGTTTTCTCAGAAATTTTGACAAATGAGAATACTAGAGAAGTTGTGTCTGGATGTAGAGAACAAAATGTGACCAGCAGGTGGATCTGAGTAGAGCAGGGAGAGGATTGTAGTGGTACTATTGATGTCTGCCCAAATACTCATTAAGGTGAGCAGTACCTATTCCCCAGCTAAAGTGTTGGCTGATAACTCCCACCTACTCCCCCTGTCTAAATAATTTCCCTCAGCTAAATGAATGCCAATCTGACTGGGTAGCTAACCCTACTCCTCTCCAGGCCCCTGGAGTTGAACTTCGCCAAAGACTGAATTGTATGTTCCACTTGCCTCTAGTTTACTAAATCTATTGTACATTTCCCTCCAAATTTCATTGTGGGTTGAGACTAGACACCCCTAAGACCAAATTATTCTTCCCCTACCATATCCTGCTTCCTTCACTCTCTCCCAAGAGCATTCCCACAATAAACGCATGAGGAAGAATCTCTGTACCAAGTTTTAGGAAATGCAACCCGAAAGTCTTGGGAACCAAATCAACACAGGAGACTAAGTATGAAACCAAAGGCAAATGTAGGCAAACAAGAAGCAAATTTCCTTTATTTTGCCCTTTTTTTTATGGGTTTGACGTATGTATATATATATATATCCAGTGGCACTAACTCTAATACATATATATCAGTCCTACAAATATATACAAAAATTGCTGAAGAAATAAGTGAACTACAATCATAGAAACAAACTACTGTAAAAGTAATATGGATACCTTCATTGTATTCAGAATGCTGTTGAGAAATCTTATCAGAGCAACCCCTTCTGGTGTCCAAATACTGCTCAGAGATCATCACAGTTTCTTTGGTTCGCAATTTCTTTGGTTCTCACATGTGCATTTCTTACAAAGCGAAATGCTCGATCTTTCCCATGCATCTTCAATAAATATGCTAATAAATATATAGAAAATCTGTAAATCTAGAATTTTATGAATTCATTTTTTTTTTGAAACAGGTTCTGGCTCTTGTGCCCAGGCTGAAGTGCAGTGGCACAATCTCAGCTCACTGCAACCTCCGCCTCCTGGGCTCAAGCCATCCTCCCACCTCAGCCTCCCAAGTAGCTGGGATTACAGACATGCACCATCATGCCTGGCTAATTTTTATATTTTTTGTAGAGATGGGTTTTGCTGTCTGTTCCTCCAAAGACTGATTGCAATCTATATTTTGAATCAGTTTTGTTTTACTCCATACTGCAAGTCTTTATCTGCTTTTTAGACACAAGAGGCCTTGTCTACTAGCCAAAACCCAATTTTTGTTCCATGCTATAGCCTGATAAATATCACTATGTCTGGTGTTCTCTTATAGACCCCATATAACAGCTTTCCATTACTTGATTTTTATATTATATCACAATTAAAGTTGCATGTTGAGTAAAACACAAGTACAGCTAGCTAGCTATTATTCAACATAGATTTGTGGTATCTATGGATCATAGTATTCTATATAATGAAAAGATGAGTTTGATTGATTTTTTCCATAAAGCATTCTAAGATTATCAAATTTCCATTATAATAAAATAAAATATGCATAATGGCATTATTACCGTTTAGTGTTTTACATTAATAGATTTAGTTTAGATTCATAAAGCCCTCGATTTAAACTATGTTAAAGATGCTATTGTTAACTTCATTGACTACAGAACTTTAGATGTGTGGTTCCAATTAACAGAATGTCAGGTGTCAGATAATTTGCTATGTTATTGTAACTCAATTAAAATAATGAATAATTAGATTCCATAACCAAGCTACAGGTCTGGAGAATGAGCAAGAGTTCTGGCTTCATTCCCAGCTCAGTCAATATCCATTACAAATAAATAATCTCACCTGCCTATTTCATTTTCTCCGTCTATAAATCAGAAATGCTAACAGTTACCACATTAAGCCCTCAGAGCAAGTTGTAAAGATTAAGAAAGTAATGATTGAAAAGCTGTTTGTAAATCTTAAATCTTAAATTATTATTCAAGGGGTTATGATTATGTGGTTTCTACTTAAATATAGAACCATATAAAGTCATATTTAATCTTGAAAAACTGAGCAGATGCAAATGCCATTATAACATCCCCTACACACATTCATAAATGCTAGCTTTTTTCACATTTCCAAAATATATGTGAAAGATATAATATTATTACAAAAGGTAATAATTTCCATATGTTAGTACAAAGGAAAAATGAGAGTAAATTTACCATTTGAAAGTTTGAAGTCACTACCCGATATAAGAAATTTAGTTCTACATAAGTCAAAATCAAAGACTGAATATAGCATTTCTCTGCAGAATCAATGTTTTAAACTATCTACCAATAATCCCATATCAGTTCTACTTCTCCTAGAAAAATGTATTCTCGTTTTCATAAAACACTTTAACAAGTCTTCAAATATATATATTTTATATTCAGGTTCCAAAATATAACATCTCTGACTCCTTTTACTTTAGACCTTGGATCGGCATATCTCTTTACATTCCATTTTTTTCCTTTCTTATGACAAATTTAAATAAATAGCTTTTAGTGATATGGGATATTGGTGATCTGATCAACACCTTGTAAGTTTTAGATTTAAGTCTTTAATCCATTTTGATTTGATTTTTTTATATGGGAAGAGATACAGTTGTAGCTTCATTCGTCTACATATACTTATCCAGATTTTCCAGCATCATTTATTAAAGAGATTGTCCTTTCTTCAATGTATGATCTTGGCACCTTTGTTGAAAATTAGTTGGCTATAAATGCATATATTCATTTCTGAATTCTTTATTCTATTCAATTGATCCATGTGTCTGTTTTTATGAAAGTACCATGCTCTTTGTTTACTATGGCTTTGTAGCATATTTTGAAGTCAGCTAGTGTGATGCCTCCAGATTTGTTCTTTTTGCTCAGTATTGTTTTATGTATTCAGGGTCATCTGTGGCTCTATACAGATTTTAGGGGTTTTTTTTCTATTTCTGTGAAGAATATCATTGTTATTTTGGTATGGATTGCGTTGAATTTGTAGATTGCTTTAGATGGTATTGACATTCTAACAATATTAATTATTCCAATCTGTGAGCATATCTTTCCATTTACTTGTGTCCTCTTCAATTTCTTTCATCAGTATTTTATAGTGTTACATGTAGAGATCTTTCACCTCTGCTGTTGAATTTACTGCTAGGTATGTTACATATTTTTGCAGCTATTGTAAATGGGATTGCTTTCTTGATTCCTTTTCCAGTTTGTTCACTGTTTGCATTTATAAATGCTGTTATTGATTTTTATATGTTGATTTTGCATCCTGCAAATTTACTGAATTTGTTCATCCGTTCTGGTTTTTGGTAGTCTTTGTGTTTTTCTAAATATAGCATCATGTCTGCAAACAAGGAAAATGTGACGTCTTCCTTCCCAATTTGGATGCCATTTACTTCTTTCTCTTGCCTAATTGTTCTGGCTAAAACTTCCAGTATTATGATGAACAAAATGATAAAAGTGGACATCTTTGTCTTGTTTCAGATCTTAGAGAAATCTGGCTTTCAATTTTTTCTCTATGCAATGTGATGTTAACTGGAGGTTTGTGGCCTTTCTTGTTTTGAGGTATGTTCCTTCTATGCCCAGTTTGTTGAGAGTTCTTATCATAAAGGCATGTTTAATTTTGTTGACTTTTTCATTAAAATATTAAATGGTCTATTGAAAAGTCGTGTGGCTTTTGTTCTTGATTCTGTTAATGTAATTGTATCACATTTGTTTATTGATTTGTATATGTTGAACCATCCTTGCATTGCTGGGATGAATTCCACTTGATCATGGTTAGTGATCCTTTTAACGTATCACCTGCCTTTCTGCCTTCCTTCCTTCCTTCCTTCCTTCCTCTCTTTCTTCCTTCCTTTCTTTCTTTCTTTCTCTCTCTCTCTCTCTTTCTTTCTTTCTTTCTTTCTGTCTGTCTGTCTGTCTGTCTTTCACAGAGTTTTGCTCTATCACCTAGGCTGGAGTGCAGTGCCATGATCTTGATTCACTGCAGTCTCAACCTCCTGGGCTCAAGCAATCCACCTGCCTCAGCCTCCTGAGTAGCTGGGACTACAGGTGCACACCACCACGCCTGATTAATGTTTAAAAACCATTTTTGCAGAGATGGGGTCTTGCTGTATGGCCCAGTCTGGTCTCAAATTCGTGGCCTCAGGTGCTCCCTCCACCTCAGCCTCCAAAAGTGCTGGGATTACAGGCATGAGCCACCATGCCTGGACTTGCTTTTTGTTGTTGTTGTTGTGTCCTTGTCTGGTTTTGGTATGAAGTTTTACAAAGCATAGTCTTTTAAAATATTAGGAAGAGATCTTTGAAACGGAATTTGTAAAGATATTACACTAATTGCAGATTTAGATAAAATTAAAGTTTATTAAACTGTGAGAGAATTTTTTATAATGGTAAAAAATTGCAACAAACCTAAATAGATGTCAAAAGAGTGTGAAAATTGTCAGAATGAAAACAGAATCATGTTAAAATATTGAAAAATGGAGCTGGAGATGGTCATGAAGAAAGGGTTCTCATGCACAAACTCCTGATAAGAGCTATTACAAAAGACTCTGCAAAAACCACAATCTTGAACAAAGGCCATCACAACCTTACACACACACACACACACACACAAAATGTGTTGAAGAGGACATCTGCCCAGCAACATCCTGTCCAACCCTGAACAGGTACCACACTTGTTATTGATCCTTGAAGCCAAGAATAATTATCTCAAAACAATATGTAGTCCTCCTCATTTTTCTTTAAAAATCTTTGTCTTCCTTCACCTTCTTAAATACACACATAATTTACTATGGCTTGTATAGTCCCATTCTAACACTTATTCTCAAGTAAATATCATTTTCTTTTAGAGAGTCTCCCCTCTTTACTTGCTATTTAGGTTGACATGAGTAATAGCAAAATAAATTATATTTTGTACATTTAATAGAATTACTATGCAGCTACTGTATTGTTGATTTTGTGTAATATTAATACTACAAAAATGCTTAAACATTTTGTGATGTGAAAATGCAGGATGCAAAGCTATAATACAAGATATTTCAAAGTAAAAAAATGCTTGTGGAAAAGAACAACTGTAAGAAAATATAACAAAATCACAGAGAAATTATCAGTTTTATTTTTATTTTTTATACATCCTTAGATTTCTCTCAATTTTATTGTCAACCATTCTCCATTTCCTTAATATCTTGGGAAAAATGCATCTATGATGAAAGCATGTTGACCAAAATTTCTGCTTTAGTTTTGTAATGTCATTTTGACATTAAATTTTTGTATTTCCATTTGAAATTATTTCTTTAGCATCTATTGTCTTAAAACTTTAAAAATTTTTCTTACGCTCTACTTCAAGAACCATAAGAGTTTTCTAAAATCACCAAAATATTAAAATTGAATGTTAAAAATGAGCTATCCTTTTATCTATGACATTTTGCTCCTCATTTCTCTAATAACTTATAAATGAATTAAATTATTCCAGAAATGTGTGTTAACCTTCTATTATATGCCAGTTAAATTACGGTATGTCACAATTACATTCTGCAGTTTTTGGCTCGACTTTATTTAAAATAACTTTGAGGATGTATTTTGGTGTTTTTTTGCATTTTGTCCTATTAATAACATATTGTTTTAATCTCAGGGGTTGATACTTACATTGGCTTTCTAAGCCTGGATTTCATCCACCTTGTACGTGAAGAGGTTGGAAAGCTAAAACTTAACATTTTCTGCACTTTCAAGTAGCTCATTTCACTAATTTAATGTACTTCCACAAAAATGGGGAAGTGGAAATGAGGCAGAGGCAATCCTTCTGTGATTCTGGGCTGTCACCACTAGTGTGGAAGGTCATGGTTTCTCTGTAATAGGTTCCAGTATTCATTTTCAGGAATATGCTCTGATACCTGGTTTGCAGCTTTGTGTGCCCATGCTCTAATTTCCCTGTGTGCAGACTGTGTCAAAGCGACCAAAACTTTAGACCTAGACTGGTACAACTTGGGTAGTGACATCAAACATGATAGTTCCCTTAGTGTGTCAGCTTTATATTATTATTAGAGTCATTCCAAGAACCCTGCCTGGAAACTGCTGATTTACCCCATTCAACAATTTTGCAAAGTATTTAAACTCTTGTGTTAGTAATATCTTGCTGAAATATCTAGAGTGGTTTTTGTTTCCCACATTAAACCCTGCCTGATTATCTCATTCTTTTCTTTAGCTATTTTATCCTTGATACTCATTAAAATATATTTCAACAAAAATTATAAAGAAGAGAACTCACTATTTTAAAAAAAAGTAAGTTCCTCTGTCCTTCATGGGTAAAGATTTTTTTCTTTCTTTCTTAAAATGTCATTTTATAAATATATATAAATATTACATATATAGTGTGTGTGGAATCATACATCTATGCACACATATATATAAAGAGAAACACATATGTGTATGTATATATATATACATACACATATATACACGTGTGTGTATATATATGCATACACATACATACACATATATACAGTCTCACACAGTTTCCTGTGGCATAAATATAATAATCCTAAAGACACCCATCTTCATGCAAACAGTTGTATAATTCAAATTTCTCCCTGAGATAGGTGAGAGTTCAATCCCATTGAAAAATTCTTTGTGCTTTCTCTGACCTTTGCAGATTTGTGATTGCTGAATCGTCTACTAAAATATTTTAGCATCAGTAAATGTAAGTGAACGTAAAGTAAATGCCAACAAGGTACAGGAGGGTATTTTAAACACTCTACATTAATAACATTACTAAAAAGTCAAAGATTTTATGCACATAATAAACGTAGAGAGATGGTAGAAAAATTAATAGGCAGGTTAAGCACATATATTGACCAACACATCAATACTTATATGCAAACAAAATGTATATTTCTTCTTAAAATTTTAAACCTGTTACAGCCGGGTGCGGTGGCTCACGCCTGTAATCCCAGCACTTTGGGAGGCTGAGGCGGGCCGATCACGAGGTCAGGAGATCGAGACCATCCTGGCTAACACGGTGAAACCCCGCCTCTAGTAAAAACAATAATTAAAAAGAATTAGCCAGGCATGGTGGCGGGCGCCTGTAGTCCCAGCTACTCGGGAGGCTGAGGCAGGAGAATGGCATGAACCCGGGAGGCGGAGCTTGCAGTGAGCCGAGATGGCACCACTGCACTCCAGCCTGGGCGACAGAGCGAGACTCCGTCTCAAAAAAAAAAAAAAAAAAATTTAGATCTGTTAATATTTTAAGTAACAATGGATTTTAATCCTCACCACCCCATTAATTATCAGTTATTCTTTAGAAAGAATAGTGGTCTACATAGTTGACTTATTAAAATAGTATTATGCTGTGGTTTGATCAATCAAATTAAGAATTATTTATATGAGCCGGGCGCCGTGGCTCATGCCTGTAATCGCAGCACTTTGGGAGGCCGAGGCGGGCGGATTACGAGGTCAGGAGATCGAGAGCATCCTGGCTAACACGGTGAAACACCATCTCTACTAAAAACACAAAAAATTAGCCGGGCGAGGTGGCGGGCACCTGTAGTCCCAGCTACTCAGGAGGCTGAGGCAGGAGAATGGCGTGAACCCGGGAGGCGGAGCTTGCAGTGAGCGGAGATCGCGCCACTGCACTGCAGCCTGGGTGACAGAGCGAGACTCCGTCTCAAGAAAAAAAAAAAAAAGAATATTTATATGAAATTGAGTTTCAAATCAAACAAAAAAGGAAGTCAAACCCATAAAAGCCAACAATGTAAACATCAACCAGTAGAATTGATGTCAACGTGTATGATAGCATTCCAAAAAGAAAAACCGCATTTTAAAATATGTGTCACCAAAACTTAAAAGCAAAATATGTATTCTATGCATTCATTGCCAAGCCAAATGTTAATTGGTATTTGTGGACCCCAGCGTCTACAATGCCTCTTTTGGAGATTATCACTTAATCTCTTCCCAAAATTAAATTTAACTTTTATTTTATCTTATTTATTATTTCGAGATACAGTTTCGCTCTTGTCGCCCAGGCTGGAGTGCAATGGCATGATCTCGGCTCACTGCAACCTCCACCTCCCAGGTTCAAGCGATTCTCCTGCCTCGGCCTCCCAAGTATCTGGGATTATAGGCAACCGCCACCACACAGGATAATTTTTGTATTTTTAGTAGAGATGGGGTTTTGCCATGCTGGGCCTGGCTACTCAAGAATTCCTGGCCTCAAGTGATCTGCCGGCCTCAGCTTCCCAAAATTCTGGGATTACAGGCATAAGCCACTGTGGAGGCCATTTAACTTTTTTAATGATCTATTTAAATAAACAGAAATTTATTACACTTCATTCATGATTGATTGTTTGAATGCATAGTTACAAACGCAAACTAACTCAAACTAACTTAAGAAAAAAATAAGGATAAAAGTTACTTTATGTAATCCAAAAGCAAATTGTGGAATTACAACTCAGATATAAATAGGGACAAGAGAAGTCAAGAAACAAGTCTACTGTTTTTAGTGTCACACTTTCCATCATTCCCCCACTGTAGTCTGTTCTATAGTCTATTATCCACAAAGTGACCAGTGTCATAAATAAAATGACACAAATGAAATCATGTCCCAGATCTTCCAGAGGCTTCCCATCTCAATAAAATAGGGCCAAAATTATGGCCATAGCCTATAAGACCTGTGTAGTCATCTCTCTAACCTCATGGCCCACTCTACTTCAACAATACTGATTTCCTTGCTGTTTCTAGAAAAATTGTGCATGCTTTTGCCTCAAGACCTTTGTGGAAAATGCTCCCTCTTGCTGGTATGGTCTTTTCCTAGAAAATTTACTATTGGTAACGTATTATCCCAAAATGTAGTGACTTTAATAAACAAGGGTTTATTATCTCATATTATATCTATGGCTCAGGAATTCAGGTGTGGCTTCATTAGGTGGCTCTGGTCCAGGTCTCTCATCAGGTTGCAATTCAAGATGTTACCTAGTACTGCAGTCATCTGAAATTTTAACAGGACTGGAACTTCCACTTCTAAGGTTTATCACACGGATGGCAAGTTGGTGCAACATATTTGTGATACTCAAAGGAAGAAAATATGAATTGGCCAGGCATGGTGGCTCACACCTGTGATCCTAGCAGTTTGAGAGGCCGAAGAGGGTGGATCACCTGAGGTCAAGAGTTCCAGAATGGGCTGGCCAACATGGTGAAACCCTGTCTCTACTAAAAATACAAAAAAGCTGGGTGTGGTGGTGGCTGCCTGTAATCCCAGCTACTTGGGAGGCTGAGGCAGGAGAATTGCTTGAACCTAGGAGGCGGAAGTTGTAAGCCTAGACTGTGCTACTGGACTCCACCCTGGGCAACAGAGCAAGACTCTATCTCAAAAAAAAGAAAAGAAAAGAAAAGAAAAAAGAAAATACGAATCAAGGATTTTATATCCTGCCAAGTAGTTAACCTTCAAACATAACGACCATAAGAAAGTAGTTATGCAGCTGCAAGAATGTTAGTTTAAAACCAGTAGGAAGTTACAAAGATGAAATCAGAACAAAACTCTAATCAAAATCCTCTGCACTTAATTAATATACTATAATGAGAAAAGTCAAATCTAAAACTGTTTAAACATATAGAAGTAATTTTATGAGGTCACATCATGGGCTCATGTTTGGCCTACTGTTATTAGCAATAATTCTAAAGCACAGCCTTCAACCCAGGCAGCCGTGTTGCAATTATAAAAGTATGAGTGATTTAAAAAGAGCCTAGCAGATATTTGGTATGGGAATGGCTCAGCTAAAACCAATACCCATAACTGTACAAATAACTCAAAGACCTCTCATCTTTTCTTGGGTCAGTGGCATTTTCTTAATCCATTGATAGTGTCTTAATAGCCTAACAAGTGCTTATAGTCTATTATTCTTCTAATAAAGTCTAGGTTTAAAAAAATACAAGGTGACTTTACTCAGAAAAGTTCACAAATAGGACTAACAGATTAAATCATGTAATAATAAGGCAAAATAATATGTAAATAAATATGATTTTTCAGTAGTGACTTTGGATAATGGCGAATTATGAAAATAACAAAATATTCCAAATCTGGGTTAGATTGTTTCTAAATATGTTATAAATTTCCTATCAGTTTATGTGTCTTATCTTTGCATTCTTTAAAGTCCCCAGTAGTATGCCTGCATTGCAACTGATAATGTTAAATATCAATTTAACATTTTGATTGAGAGAGTGGAGGAAAGATGACTTTTAGTCTATAAAATCAATACACCAAAAAATTGCATTTGTTTAAATCAGCAATAAACATAAAATCTAATTTTTAAAAAGACAATGTTGACAATAGCCTCAAAAACTATAAGAAATCTGTTACATTATTGCATTTAACAAAATATGGAAGAGCTTGTTAAAAAAACTTATAAAACTATTTAAAAATCTGAAGAAATGTACATAAATGGAGATGTATCCTATATTTATAGATTAGAAGAATCAATATTGTGATGATGTCAATATTCCACAGATTTTATCTCTAGATTCAAATAAATTTGACTCAATATCCCATTTTCATAAAGCTTAACAAAATAATTGTGAATTTTATATGTGAGAGCAAAGAGCTAAGAATAACTATGACTCTTAAAATGAAAAATGGCAGTGGTATTTTGGAGGGAAGGTATTGCCCTTCAGATGCCCCTGTCAGGGCTAATTATGAGTCTTTAATAATTTAAAATTGTGATAATTGCACAGAGTTAGAGAAAATAGTAAGATGAGTAGAAAGCCCAGAAACACTAATGCAAATTAGAAACAACAACATATGACAAATATAGCATTATGTATCAATGAAGAAATAACGGACAATCATATGCTAAAACAACAATATCCAAAAAAGAAAAGAAAAGAAGGAAAAAGGAAGAAAGAGACGGAGGAAGAAAAGGAAAGAAGAAAGGAAGGAAAGAAGGAAGGAAGGGAGGGAGGGAGGAAGGAAGGGAGGGAGGGAGGGACAGAGGGAGAAGGGGAAGGTGGGAAGGGAAGAAAAAACGGAAGGAAGGAAGGAAGAAGAAGGAAGAAAAATCAGATCTCTAACTTGCACCATAGAATACTACCAATCCAAGATAAATTTTTGATTCAAAGGTAATTACAAGACTTTTAATTTTTTATAAAAAAATAAAATATTTCTGACTTTGACATTGTGAAAAAAGTGATTACCGTAAGATAAAAAATACCCAGTTGGATCACATTAAAATTGAGAATTTTTATCTTTTAACATTTAAATAAATAGATACCATTAAAAATGAAAAAAGCAAAGCCATAAACTGGCCAAAAAATATCTGGAACACCTATAAGTCAACCAATGTTTATTAATTATTTAAGGAACTTCTACAAATAAGAGACAATCTAATATAAATATGTACAAAAGATATAAAGGCATTTCAGATAATGAAAACATATGTGGTCAATAAACATGGAGTGAGGTTCAGCTGCCCTAGTGATCAGGTAAATGCAAATTAATATCATACCAAGATACCTTTTTAAACCTAGTACATAAACAATGTTAAAGTGGATTAAAATGGAAACCAGGCCTGAAGAGTCGCTGAGCAAACAAAGCCAGTGAGGCCTCATAATTGACCTTAACCTTGCTTAATTTGCAAACGTAAGTGAAACTTGAGCTATTACTGATGAATGCCTATATGAAGGAAAAATGAAATAAGATTAACAAATCAGAAGCTACTAACTAATAGTTGTATAACTAGGAACTTACAGCAGGATAGACCAAGTGAAACAAGTGTATAACTGTAACTCATCCAATATTTTCTTTACTTTAATTCCGCATTTGCCCTATGAAAGCCTTCCCTTGTGTTTCCTTAGTGAAGCCTCCCAAACACTTCTGGTTTGCAGCTGCACTGATTCATGAATTGCCATTTGCTCAAATAAATGCTTTAAAATTGTATCATGCTTCAGTTTAATTTTTACCAGCAATAAATAGAAACTTTGACAATATCAACTACTTTAGAAGGTATGGATCAATAGTGACATGGCTAGTAAACGAGTGAGTTTAAACAACCACTGTGGGAAACAAGTTAACATTACTTTGTAAGGTTGATATTCATTCACCTAATAACCAGAAATTCTAAGTCTAGATATGTGCCATGGGAAACACTTGCTCACATGCATCAGAGTTCACGGACCAGAATGTTCAGAGAAGCACAAATTATAATGTCGATGAACTAGACGTAATGCCCACATGTATTATACTAGTTTAAATAACATTAGGTTTAGTCCCACAGTGAAATATTATTCAACAATGAAAATAAAATTAAATGAGTATTTAGATGAAATATTATTTTTGTTATTTAAGAACGCTGTTTATAAATAGATATTACTTGTTTGTCTTAAACGGATATAACCCTAGTTACTAGTTCTTAAATGAATATTACAAATTGTGTTTGTGGTCCAGTGTGGTGGCTCATGCCTATAATCATAGCACTCTGGGTGGCCGAGGCAGGCAGATCACCCGAGGTCAGGAGTTCAAGACCAGACTGGCCAACATAGTGAAACACCATCTCTACTAAAAATACAAAAAATTAGCTAGTCATGGTGGTGCATGCCTGTACTCCCAGTGACTCAGGAGGCTGAGGCAGGAGAATCACTTGAACCCAGGAGGCAGAGGTAACGGCGAGCCGAGATTGTGCCACTGAACTCCAGCCTGGGTGACAGAGTGAGACTAGGTCTCAAAAATTAAAAAAAAAAAAATTTGTTTTAATTGTGTTTGTGTGAATATTCTTGTGCATGGACCCTGATAAGGCTTGGCTGTGTCCCCACCCAAATCTCATCTTGAACTGTGGTTCCCATAATTCCCACCTATCATGGGAGGTAATTGAATCATGGGAGAAGGTCTTTCCCAAGCTGTTCTCATGATAGTGAATAAGTCTCATGAGATCTGACGGTTTTATAAATGGGACTTCCCCTGCACAAGCTCTCTTGCCTGCCGCCATGTAAGATGTGGCTTTGCTCCATCTTCTCTTTCCACCATGATTGTAAGGCCTCCCCAGCCATGTGGAACTGTGAGTAAATTAAACCTCTTTCCTTTATAAATTACTCAGTCTCAGGTATGTCTTTATTAGCAGTGTGAGAACAGACTAATACAAACCCTGATGCATATTAGCAAGTGTTTCCTACAGCATATACCTGGATGTGGAATTTCTAGTCATAAGGTGAATGAATATCAGCTTTACAAAGTAATGTCAACCCAAAAATAAAGTCACATATCTACAGCCAATTGATCTTTGACAAAGTTGACGAAAACTTACACCTGCAAAAGAACACCCTTTTCAATAAATTGTGCTGGGAAAATTGGATTGCCATATACACAAGAATGCAACTGAACCCCTATCTCTCACCATATACAAAAGTCAGTTCAAGATGGACTAAGAACTTAAATGTGAGCCCTGAAACTATAAAAGTACTAGAAGAAAACCTAGAGAAAATTAATCTCAATATTGTTCTAGGCAAATAATTAATGACTAAGACCTCAAAAGCACAGGCAACAAAAAAATAGACAAATGGGACTTAATTACACTAAAATGTTCTGTACAGCAAAAGAAGTCATCAACAGAGTGAACAACCTGCAGAATGGGAGAAAATATTTGCAAGCTATGCATACAATAGGGGACTGATGTCCAGAATTTTCAAGGAACACAGACAATAAAAAACAACAACAATAACAAATAACACCATTAAAAAGTAGGCAGAGGACATGAATAGATATTTTTCAAAAGAAGACACACAAATGACCAACAAGCATATAAAAAGGCTCAACATCACTAATTATCAGATAAATACAAATTATAATCATAATGAGATATCATCTTACAATAGTCAGAATGGCTATTATTAAAAAGTCCAAAATTAACAGATGTTGGCAAGGACGTGGAGAAAAGGGAACAATTATACACTGTTGGTGGGAATATAAATTAGTACAACGTCTGTGGAAAATAGTATGGATATTTCTTAAAGAACTAAAAATAGAACTACAGTTCAATCTAGGTATCTCACTGCTAGGTATCTACTTAAAGGAAAATAAATTATTATATAGAAAAGATAACTGCACTCATGTTTATCACAACACTATTCACAATAGCAAAGATGGATAATCAACCTAAATGTCTATCAATGGACGACTGGATAAAGAAAATGTAGTATATCTATACAATGAAATACTATTTAGCCATGGAAAAAGAGTAAAATCTTTTGCAGCAACCTGGTTGGAACTGGAGAACCTTGTCTTAAGGAAACAACTCAGTTAAGAAAGTCAAATACCACACGTTCCCATTTACGAGTGGAAGCTAAGCAACTTGTAAACGTGGGCATACAGTGTGGAATAATAGAGATTGGAGACTCCAAAAGGTGGGATCGGGGAGAGAGATCAGGGATGAGAAATTACTTGATAGGCACAATAATGGTTACACTAAAAGCCCAGACTTCACCACTGTGCAAAATATCCATGTAACAAAACCACACTTGTACCCCTTACATTTATACAGAAAAAAAAAAAAAGAAATGTTTATGAAGGAAGCCTCCATTAGCCAAAAATCCTCACCTATTTCACCTAAGGTTTAACAAAGCAGTTTTACATCGTCTCTTTTATATACACATGTAAGTCAACTTCCCAACCCCTAACAGATACACACACCCACAAACACACACACACACACACACACACACACACACACCCCAGGCACTTTTTCAGAAATGTTTTTGAATGCACAGGGATTTATTTATTTACAAATAAACAAAATTAATGTTAAAAATTGATTATACATCTTGATGAGGGGAGAGTCACAGTAACAAAGAAAATATACACATGAAAAAAAGTGTATGTAGGAATATTGAAATTCATAGGAATATATGAATTTTTACATTTTGAAAGCCATATGAGCCACCACGATAAACAAGAACAATACATAGCTGAAAGGGGACATAATATATATTTGAAATGAGTCACACGGTTTGTGTTCCTTCTGAATGTTTAACTTACAGACTGGGGAGGGAAGGGTCTCACTTGTAGGACAGAAACAATATGTCTTAGAAACAATGTTGACAAGAAAAAGCACTTCCCAGATGAGTGAAGAGATTATTCATGTTCATAAGGCCTAAGAACAAGCGCAACTGGACAAAATATATTTTATGCGGCTAGAAATATGTGTAAACCTAATTTTATGATTAATTTTTAAAGGAAGGTAATAATTACTTCTAGCAGAGAGGAATGGAGATCAGATAGAGATGGAACACATAATTGTATTGGTAATATATGGTGGTTTCATGCAGGAGAAAAAAAAGAAAACTGGAAAAAATTACCCTTGTGATAAATCTAATAAACTTTTAAATAACCTTTTATTTTAGAAATTATATTTACAGAATTCTTTTAAAGATGTATAAAGAGTTCCCGTATATGCTGCACCCAATTTTTCCTATCATCTTACATTAATATAATTCCTTTGTCATAATTTTTTTTTTTTTTTTTGAGGCAAAGTTCACTCTGTCACCCAGGCTGCAGTGCAGTGGCACGATCTTGGCTCACTGCAACCTCCGCCTCCCAGGTTCAAACGATTCTCATGCCTTTGCCCCACCAAGTATCTGGAATTATAGGCGCACACCACCATGCCCAGCTAATTTTTATACTTTTAGTAGAGACAGAGTTTCGCCATGTTGGCCAGGCTGGTCTCAAACTCCTGACCACAAGTGTTCACCTGCCTTGACCTCCCAAAGTGCTGGGATTACAGGCACGAGCCACTGCGCCCAGTCCATTTGTCATAATTATAAACCAGCATTGATATGTTATCATCAGCTCAACTTCAGACTTTATTAAGAGTTCTTCAGCCTTACCCTAATGTCCTTTTTCTGTTCCAGTATTCCATCCAAAATACCCCATTACATTAGTCATCATGTCTTTTAGGCTGTTTTTTGGTTGTAACAATTTCTTAGACTTTTCTGCTTTTAACTTGATGATTTTTGGTAGTCTTATGGATTACTGGTCAGGGATCTTGTAGAAGGTCCTCCAATTGGTATTTACCTGATGTTTTTCTTGTGATTAGAACGTGGTTGTGGGTTTTTAGGAGGAAGACCACAGAGGTCAAGTGCCATTATCATCATTTTATATCAAGGAGTCTTATTATCAACATGACTTAATCACAATCACTGTTGAAGTTAAACTTGATAGCTGGCTGAGGTACAGTTTGTCAGGTTTCTCCACCATTGATTTACTCCTTTTTTTCTCCCTTTAGAAGAAAGTCACTATGCACAGCTCACACCTTAAAGAGTGGGTTGTGTTCTGCCTCCTTAAAAGCAGCACATCTACACAAATTATTTGGAATTTTTATCCAGGGGAGATTTGTCTATTCTCCTCTATTAATTAATTAAAATCATTATACACTCATAGATATTTATTTCACACTTTGGGTTATAATCCATGCTGTAGAGTAAATGTTTGTGTCCTTCCCAAATGTATATACTGAAATCCCACAATGTAATTAAAATAAGGAGGTAGAGCCTTTTGGAGGTGATTAGGTCATGAGGGCTCTGCCCATTCATGAAATGGGATTAATGACCTTATACAAGAGATCCCAGAAGACTCCCTCAGTCAGTAGTTCTGCCATGTGAGGACACAGCATGATGACAGTCATCCACAAACAAGGAAGCAGGTCCTTACCAGACACCAAATCAGCCAGTGCCTTGATCTTGACTTCCTAACCTTCAGAACTGTGAGCAATAAATTTCCATTGTTTGTAAGCTACCCAGTTTACAGTATTTTGTTACAGCAGCCCAAACAGACTAAGACAAACACCTTGTAGGAAATAAAGACTGTTCAGGGATAATAAGAGATATTGCCTCAGTAACAAAAGAGCATGCTACAAAAGAGGCACATTCAGAGAAAAAAAGAAAAATATGCCTGGACATTAAGATTATAATAACAGAAATAAACAAAAACTAAATAAAAACATTGAAAGATGAAGTTGTGGCATTGTTGCAGCAAATATAGCAAAAAGATAAAGAGATGAAAAATGAGAGACAAGATTAAAAAAAAGAAAAAGAAGAAGAATGACTCCAGTGATCCTACTTCCGAATAAGAAAACCTCAGGATAAAAAAATTTAGAAAAATCTATTGGCACCTTTATCTTGGACTTCCCAGCCTCCAGAGCTTTAAGAAATAAATTTATGTTGTTTATAAGCCATCCAGTTTATGACATTTTGTTATAGCAGCCTGAGCTAAGGCAATCCAATACTACTTTATTTTGTTGCTAAAATTTTCCAGCTGTGGCCATTGGGAAGACTTTCAGTTGACTTCTGTGTCTTTTGAATATACCCCCACCGATTTTTCCAAGCACTTCCTTACTTTCTAGCACCAGAAGATGCTCCAGACATCTTGTATATTTTGTGTCCCATCCTAGAACCAGCCAACTCTGCAAAGAGTTACTTTTCTAAATTGGAGCATGGTGTTAGAAACAAGATACAGTTACCAGGTTTGCTCATTGCTACTGGGGTGTCATTGCTTCTAGGCTTTCTCAGGTGACAGAGCAATGAGACATATTAATATGTTATAATCTGTATACATATATACTTAGCCATAAATATATACATATGTTTATAAATATATAAGCAACAATATCTATCTATATTAAGCTAATAAGTTCATTTTGATATCTCCAACTCTAATTGATTACCAGATGGATCATTTCAGCCTTCTCCCTTGCTTATCTGTATCATTCCACTCTAACAGTGAGAAACCTTGTTCTCACCATCTACTGTTCATTTACTCAATTGTCCAATTCCACTGTATGTACAGTATATGTAATGGTTTCAGAATTGTTAACCCATACACCCATGGGAAACAACTTTATCAAGTAGAGTGTAGTTTTATGTAGAGCTCTCTTTGCCTTTAGCCTCATAGACTCCACTCCCTTCCAAAGTTACTTAGGTCAACTTTTTCCTCCCCCAGTCCCTTCAATGAGATTGTTTTATACATCTGTAATATAGTTAGATTATTTTTTTTCACGTTGTGTATTTCATTTTGAGATCCTTCAACTTCCTAAATGACTTTTTAAATATTTTGATACATAAATTTTTACTTTTTATGCTTTAAAGATCTGTATATTCTGAGACTACAGGTCTTATATTAGGTAAGTGCAAAAGTTATTGAGTTTTTTGCCATTATGTTCAATGGCAAAAACCACAGTTACTTTTGCACCAACCTAATAGCTTGCCCTCTCCTTTACAGTATCATACAGAATCGTTTGACTGCCTCAAAATTATGTTGCTTCAATTTTTAACCCTACCCTATTCCCTGCTGTACCCCTGGCAGCCATTTATGTTTATCATCTCTATAGTTTTGGCTTTTTCTGAATGTTATACAACTGTACTTAAGCAGTATGCAGCTTTTCACACTGGCTCTCTTCACTTAGCAATATGCTTTTAAGATTCATCCATGTGTTTTGTGGTTTAATAACTTATTTCTTTTTCCTTCTTTCTCCTATGTTCTGAATAATGTCTTATTATATGGATGTACCATAGTTTATCCATTTACTTTTTAAAGAATATCTTGATTGTTTTTGATTTTGGGCAATTACAAATAAAGCTAATGTAAGTATTCATATGCAGGTTTTTATATGAACATAAGTTTTAAAGTCATTTGAGTAAATACTTAGGAACTCACTTCTGGATCTTAGAGTAAGATTGTGTTTATTTTTGACAGTTTGAAACTGTCATTGTCTTCCAAAGTGGCTATACATCCCCACCAACATTGAATGAGAGTTTTTATTGCTCTATATCTTCACCAGCAACTGGTATTGTCAGCATTTTTTGGTTTGGTTTGTTTATTTATTTGTATATATTGAAGTTTAGTCATTCTGATCATTGCGTCATGGTAACTCAAAGTTTTAATTAGCAATTCCTTAAAGATAAATGAGGTTGAGCATCTATTCATATACTTAAGTGTTATCTGTATAACATCTTTGATGAGGTGTCTGCTCAGATATTTTACCCATTTTATAATTTATATGTTTTCTTATTAATCAATTTTAAGAATCATTTGTATATTTTGGATACATGTCTTTTATTACCTATGTGTTTAATATTTTTCCCTGTCCTTAGCTTATATTTTTATCTCTTTAACAGTGTCTTTTACAAAGTAGAAGTTTTAGTGAAGTCCAGTATATCAATTATTCATTCATAGATCATGCATTCATTTGGTGGTACATTTAAAAACTTATTACTAAATACAAGGGAGTGTAGATTTTCCTTATGCCTCCTTCAAAAACTTTTATAATTTCCCATTTTACATCTAGGTCTGTGATCAATTTTGAATAATTTTTGTGTCAAGTCTAAAGTCCATGTCTAGATTTGCTGTCTCTGTGTGTGTGTGTGTGTGTGTCTGTCTGTGTGTGTGTGTCTGTCTGTCTGTCTGTCTGTGTGTGTGTGTCTGTGTACCTATAATCTTCCAATCAAATTCCATTTATGTAGATTTAGGCCCAAAACACCATTGTCTCCCCCTCTGAGTTACTTACAAAACTCAGGTTATAAAACTCTCTTATTTGATATGTTATTTATTAAATTCCAAGTTCTAGGGTTCCGGCAAAAGGCCTCAGAACTTGAGCAGGAGCATTTTTAGGAAATACCAAAAATTGTGGTAGGAAAAAGGATGCCTACTTCAATTTATCTCCAGGGTAAGTGTCTGTGCCATGGATATACCACTCGGGGGACATACTTCTTGCTCCCTGGGGCTTATAGCTGTATGTTTTAGATACCTGGCCATCAATCTCAATGTTACTTTATCCTGGTTTTCTTTCAATCCAAAAGCAAGCTGTTCATTGTGAATTCTCTCCCAGTGACCCTGCCAGCATGGCCAGACTTGGTGACCATCTCCTTAAGGAGCTAGCAGATGTCCTTGTTCTCTGATTCTGACATGTAAGTTATCTCCCAAGCCATATAAATAGGCCTGAGAAAATGATATTTATTAGTACTAAAACTCATCACCCTTCTGATGTTTATCCTAAGACAACACATTTCTCAAAACACTTAATTGACAAAATTGACATTTTTATTTGCAATGGCTAAGTGACAAATTCTTGTTAATATCATTTGGTGGATAGGTTTCAATCTCATATCCAATACATTTAATATTAAAAATTGAAGGTACATAAATGAAGTATATACATTTATTTGATTATATATATTTTTGGTAGTCAAATATTGAATTTAGATCATTTATATTATAGTTTATATGTTATAAGCTCACGGGTTCATTAGCATATTTGTGAAATATTATTAGTAAATATAATTAGTCAATTATTCTTCATGCCTTTTGAACCTAAGAACGTTATTATTATATGCTCCTTGGTTGGAATTTTCAAACTAGTTCAATATTCTAGAACACTCTTTTTATAATGTCATTAGATATTGCTAAAAACAACAATATAAGCAACCAAGTAAGTAAAAATATTCTAAACCTCTAAACTAAAAATGTCTGATCAAGTCTGGAATATTTCCCAGAAAGAATCCATTGAATGTAGGTTACCATGGTGATTAGCAAGAATGTGGAATGAAGTTCATTTCATGATAATTGCTACATATTTGCAGCTGAAGTGCATCTTTCAGTTTCAGTCTCAGACTTTGAGACCATAATAATAGCTCTGGAATATGAGTTGTATATTTAAACCTATAATATTGTGCAGGGGCATATCTAATTCTGTGGAGGTTCTTTTTTTGCAGTGACCAACATGGTAATTTTTAAAAGCTTATTCCTGTTTGTTGGAATTTCTGTGTATAGTTAATTGAGATTAGTTTGATTGATTCTTAAAAAACAGAATTTATAATGTCTCCAAATCAATTTAAAGATAAAAGCATTTTATTTTAAAATCCTCCCCCCTTAGAAAGAAAGCTGAATTTAATTTTGAGGCAGCTGAATGCTCTTGCTTTGTAATTATTTCTGAAGAAGTTCATGGTCAGATGCCAACTTTTGTGAATTAATAATAAGTTTCGATAAATTGTGCCAAAATCGGAAAGTTAGTGCTTTGAAAAGCTGTTTTAACACTTTAGGACTAAGCAAAAATTAAATGCAGAATGTAACAAGTTGCTAAGGGATTAGTGTGTGATATTGAAGTGCTATAAAGAAGCCCAATAACAAAATTCTTAAAAATAGACGTAGAATAGCTATGTCAAAATTCCTTTGCTGTGTACTACCACTTTGTGTGATGTTTCCTGCTTACAGAATATTATCTGTTTTTGATTAATTTTTACAAGAGCCTTCCAAATAAAAATAATATCAAAAATAAAGATAGTACGTTTATCGAGAATTTACTGTGTAACAGACAGTATTCTACATATACTAACTCATTCAATCCTCACAATAATACTAAGGAGTAGGTTACTGTTATTATCTTTGTTTTGTGGATGATCAAATCAAGGCACAGAGCAATGCAGTGTTATAATTTGCCCAACATCACATAGTGTAGGGCACAGCAAGAAATCAAATTCAAAGAGGCATCCTCTTAAACAAATGATGCTACTACACCGCTGATCTGAAATATTTTTATTCCCAATGTATAGTACCAAAAATGAAGGTTCAAAGAAGCCAAGTAATGCCAATGTTACATAACCATCAAAAGGCAGAAGTGGAACTCGGGCATTTTTTTCTGATTCTAAATCTAGGGGCCAGTAGAACTCATGGTCATTATGGACTTGAATGTACAATTCATATCCCTTGTTACCTGGCCAACTGGGAGATAAAACAATGTTCGCTCAAATTGCATGTTACACTTAAGAGCCTTAAGAGTGGACTCACCCATCTGTTACCTATACCTGCCCTTTCCATAAATTAAATATATATTGTCACATGTAAAATGTGGAATATATTATTTTATTTATGTATTTGGAGACTGGCAGAAGCAGGTACTTTATTCTTTTTTCCTTTCACTATTGAAAAACCTATGGAGTTAGTGTTTATATGTTAAAAGGAATTTTCAGTCTAGTTACAATAGTCCTTTTAAAGATGAGGAAAAAGTAAAGGGAAGTGTAGCATTGCACAGTTTCAGAGGGTTAGGAAATTAACTTTTCATATGATTAGCAAAATAGAGAGGAAGGAAGCATGTTAGAATACATAAAACTATTATCTAACAAACGCCTACAGAAGTAACCTTACCCATGAAGAAATGGTCACAAGTTGACATTTAGTGTGTGTGTGTGTGCATAAACTAGGAGGAATTGAAGTTGGTGTCCACATTTTTTAAAAGCCAAGAAAACACGAACAAAAGCCACCTCCAGCTCATCCCAATCCTATAAAAGTCTACTGTGGAAAAATAAGCTGAGCATTGTGGCCTGAGCCTGTAGCCCCAGTTACTTGGAAGGCTAAGGCAGGAGGATTGCTTGAGTCCAAGAGTTTGAGCCAAGGCTGGGCAACATAGTGAGACTCCATCTCTAATATATATATATATATATATATATATATATATATATATATATATATAATATTATATATTATATATATATATTATATATATTACATATATTATATATATATTATATATATTATATATATTATATATATATTATATATATATACACACACAGATGTGTACACATATATGCCTATAGACAAAAAGTGTTTCTGACAGAGAAAGAAAAGCACTTAGTGGCAGTAGGCAAACCAGGGGAACTGCTGGCTTATGACTCTAGTGGACATAGCTAATGAAAATAACTTCAATAAATCTTTAAGACTAGAATTTTCATGTTATTTGGAATTTTAAATTTAAATTGACAATAACAATTACATGCATCTAGCAGTTTTTCACTCTGCAGTATATTGCTTGACATTAAAAGACCAGGACACTAGTAAAAATAGCCACCCTTCAAAGAGTCCTGCCAGGGAAAGTTTATGGAGCCTTCATTTAAGGATATCTGTTTACTCTCTGCTTGTGACTCTATGTGCATATATCCAAGCAGCATAATAATTTTGGCCATATTTAAGAAGAAAATTAAGATATTAGAACAAAATATCGTGTCTTTTTACTTATATTAAACATTTTTATAAAATTAAATTATAGCAACATGCATAATAGTAGTACATTTTTATAACTCAAAATGGGTACAAAGATTCAAAATCCTTTGAATTGTAACAGTGAAATAATTGCAAATAGAAACCCTTTTCAGTGCTTATGTAATAAGTAGTTTACCTTTGATAGTTCTATCATTGTCTTATCATTAATGAAGGAATATGGTAGATAGTTATTAAGCGCCAAAGTCTATGAAACATTTTACATATTGTTCCTCACTGACATATAAAAATTAAAACCCCCAAATGAGCAATTTGTCATTATTATAAGTAGTTTGCCATTTAGCTTTTTAAAAAAATTTTCAGTTGTTTATACCCATACAATCTATATTCATTATTGCAATTATTTAAGTTATGAAGATTCTTTAAAAAGAAATAATTAACATGAAAAGCTTTCTGCTTTTATCGTGCCCATTTAGCAAGAATACATTGAGCCCTTATGGTTTGGGAAGTCACTTGACATTGCCTGAGAAAATAACAGACTATTGTGACTCCTCAAATTTGCTAATGATATTTTAATATATACAATTCCCTATAAAAAAGTCAAATATAACTAAATATGTTAAGGAATGACTTCCAATATGTAAGTCACTAAATAAATATAGGATAGAAATTATAAAGTTATGAGTGTTAATTTCACTACTAAAATAGAACATGCTCTATTAAGTACTTCATTATATGATTAGTGTATCTAAAGTTGTCAATTTGTTTTCATGGCACAAGAGTTATTGCTGATTTAAGAAATAATACAGAGCAACAGATCCATGTGTGGCTGTGGAAAGCGAGAGGTCAACAGAATCACGCATCAGCTACATGACTCATTCCCACACACCAGTCTTACAAAGCTGTGATTCAAAGTTGTGCCTCATCAAAATCACAAATGAGTACATATCACAGGCCTTCTACTAGTCACAGAAATAGAAACTCCAAGTGTTCAATTGGAAAATGCCAAGTATGTTAGCAATTGAGACAGTTTCGAAAGAAAAATGATATCCTTCTTGAGTATAAATAATGTAGTTGGAAGGAAGAAGACTTTCATAGAATGCTGAAAACAAGCAACATCCAAATTACTACAAAAATATAGTATGCATTAAATAGTTACATTTTTCCTGTAAGAGTTTTCAAAATCACCTCCTCTGTTAAGTATTCCTGACTTCTCTAGGCAAATTAATATTTTTTTCAATAAATATATGTTTAGTAAATCTTTCTTAGTATCTGTTTCATATTGTTTTTCCTGTTGTGTCTATCCTCAGAAAGAATTCGAGAATGTCAAACAACACAGTAATCCTATCATATTCATCTTTGGATTTCCTAGCACATTGCCTGAAATATATACTTGTTTATCAAATTAATTCAGTCCCTTAGGCTTTGCTGCGCATGGAGTATTGGACATAAATAACTGACCTTCCCCATTTGCACCAAGAAGGCACTTAATCAGGTGTCATCTGTGGATTCAAATCATGAATAGTAACATTTAAATAAATTGCATGCAATTTATCCCACACCTGGGATGCCATGCACAGATATACACACAGAGAGGCCATGTAGAGGTATCATGGTTGGAAAGGCATACACTGATGTGACAGTAGAGGATTCCCATCAGGAGAAGATGTTGATAGTTGATCCTCGTTTTCTGGGTTTCTCTCTAGATGAAAGATCTGCACGTTTACACTTTCAGAAAAGACAGTTCTATTGCATATTTCACTATTCACTGTGTATTTATACATTATATTTTATTTTCTGTCATGATTCAGACAGTTACATTTTTCCCCTCCTGGGACTTCCATATGTAAAGTTGTGATAGCAGAAGTTCTGCTTCTAGTTCTCCTTGTCCATGATAACGCCTTCTCCACAGCTAGCCACTGATGGCTAGGAAAGAGTGATGGTTGGAGCTACTAAAGCACAGAGGTCAGACACACCCTCTACTCCTGAGTTCCTGAGTTCTAGGGCTTTCATCACTAGGGATTCATTGTCATGATTTAATCATTTCTCCTAGTTTTAAAAATAAAAGTTGTCACAGAGAAATTTTTACTGTGAGTGAATTGATCAGATCCCTTCCTTTCTAGATAGGAGAAATCTTAGAGCTTCCCCTGAAAGAACTTGACGCCACAAGAGAACATGAATGATGCGATTTAGCTTTGTCTTTCCTGGCAATGCCACTTGGTCTCGCCATGTTTTGTTTATTTTTTAAAATACCATTAAGGAAAGGGGATCTATGGTATCTGCTTTTAGTATATTCTTCTTCTGTATTTCCCATAGCAGGTAACATAGCGAATGTTACATTTACTGAAAACATCCAATTATTACCTTTTCATCAATTAATCAATATTTGTTTTTTTCTCTTTCAATATGAAAGTATTTTTTTCTAAAATTGTTATTGTAACAGACATGTAATTCTGAGATAATTTCTGTTAAGAGAGTGCTTTCATTTAAAACCCCAGAATGTTGAAGCTTCATTTACCAACTATTCAGAAATCATGCTGAGTTGGCACTTGCTTGGCAGCCTAGATTCAGTTGCACTATTGTAGAACCACTTAGCCAATTTAGAGAGTTCTACAGTCTAGTTCAACATGATATTTAAACAATATAGAGGCTTTTCAGAAAGGGAAAATATGAAGATCTGTATTTGTGTCACACTAAATTATACTAAATATTGATATAATGCCACACAAATAGGAAGAGCTTTTCTGTTCTTATAAACTCTCAGGGGAGTCAGCATTATCTATAAATTCTGTCTTTGAACTGTTTTCAACTTCTGTTCTTCTTGGCTGTAAAACAGATGACTAACAAGGTTTTTCATTGTTGTTCCACGAAGTGTTTAAATGTATTCTTTCTATTGTTGGTTATTTTCAGGAACACTTTCCACATGTATTCATTTCAAAAATTGGTAATAAAAAAAGAATATAAGAACTAACAGTATCATTATGATATATATACACACATTTAAGATGTGAAATCAATATCATACTACTATAAATTTTAAAAGCTATGTATTTTAATTTTAATATCATAAATATGCATCAGCTATTGCTTATATTACCATTCATATGGACTCCCTTAGGTCAAGAAACTTGATAGATATGAGTGTGTGTGTGTGCGTGCGTGTGTGTGTGTGTGTGTATTTTTTAAGTTGCCTTTTTAATATCCAAAGTTCTACTGGCAAAATATCATAGACGGCCAATTAGCTGAAAAGAATATATAATCAGTGTTTTTTGTTGTTTTTATACAGAAGCAATATCTAAGTGAATTATACATCTAGTTTTTAAAGATATAAATAGTATTTAAGTTTATAGCATTTAAACTAAGGTAATGTCGGCTGGGCACTGTGGCTCACGCCTGTAATCCCAGCACTTTGGGAGGCTGAGGTGGGTGGATCACCTGAGGTCCTGAGTTCTAGATCAGCCTGACCAACATGGTGAAACCCCATCTCTACCAAAAATACAAAATTAGCCGGCATGGTGACGCATGCCTGTAATTCCAGCTACTGAGGCAGTAGAATCACTTGAACCCTGGAGGCGGAGAGCCAAGATTGTACCATTGCACTCCAGCCTGGGCAACAAGAGTGAAACTCCATCTCAACAACAACAACAACAAATTACTTACTCAATTTACAAAAATATGTGAAGTGCCTACTATGTACCAGGCATTATTCTAGATTTCGAGGAAACTGCACTGGACAAAACATAAAAATTTCCTGCCTTTCTGGTATTTATATTCCTAATAGGGGGAGACATAAAATAAAAACAAAAAAAGTAAATTGAGATCAATAACTGTCTTGTGGAGAAAAAGAAGCTGAAAAAAAAATGACATTTAATTTTAAAATAAGGTAGCCAAAATATATAGGTCAGATGTTAATTGATATAATTGTAAATATTCTTTGTGGCTTTTTCACAGGTTCTTAGAGACCCAGCTGAGACACAAGATGGGTGTGTACATAAACTCCAATAATGACTGTGAAACAGGATTTTCATTGTTTGCCAGAGTCATCTTATTAAATAGCTATGGAAACAGCTCAGGGCATGAGCAGTGTGATTTTTCTGGTCAGTTATGTTCACCATCAAAAAAATTGTGTACACTTTTTTTCTGGGAGAATCAAGAAAATTTGTCAAGACTGGTTCTGGGGATAGAGGAAGAGGTATAAAATATTTTTTTCTGACATATGGAGGATAGAATCTGATACTTATTTAACCACCAGATCCTTTCAAAAGTAATACTTTTCCATAAGCAGTAAAATTAATCTTGGGTTTCTTTTGCATTTTGGAGCCTAATTCAGTAATGACTAAGTAAAATTTTTGCACTGTTTTGAAACAGAAAATTTTATGGATGATAAGAAATGTATGAGCTGAAAGAATAATAAAAATGAGCTTTAAAAATGAAAGAGCCAGAAAGATTAGTGCCATGATGCATCTAATAGCAAAATCTAGCAGAACAAATTATTTTCTAAGTAAATATTTTGGAAAAACATAGATTCAGAAAACATTAAAATGCTTGTTTAATTTTTTATTTCCGGTACAAAACAAGTTTAGCTTAAATCTTACTCTTATCCTCTTATTTGAATGCCATTGGCAGAGAAAAAAATCTAAGAAATAAGTTCCATGTAGAATTATCTCTTACTCTGACAAGTTATGAGTTAATCATGAATAATAGCAATTATAGTTGACATTTATTTAAGGAATACTATGTACTAGATATAATTACATTTGATCTTGACAGCAACTTTATGAGTTTTGTTTTATTGATGAAGAAATTGAGGCTCAGAATATTGTTACTTGGTCAAAGTCAGGTAGCCAGCAAATGACCGAGATAGGAATCAAAGTATTAATAGATCTAGAGTCCACATTCCTAAGCTATGCAAGTTGACTCTTTTAAGTAACATCCTTGAATCAATTGATATAACAGAAAGAAATATTGAAATCTAAAAGTTAAGAGAGGAAACACACATATTGTGAAGATGGACAGAAAAATAACAAAATTTTTTATTATTTTATTATAATAGAAAATATTAGGATTCTTAGAAAAGTAAAGGTTGTATCATAGCTATACCTTTCCGTTTTTCCTTTTCTTTTCTTCTTTCTCTTCTGCCTTCCGTCCAACATACCTCCTTCCTTTCTTTCTCAAACATTGTAGTAGTGTCAAAAATGTGGCAGTTACTGGAATAGCTAAGTGGAATACAAATATGTGAAGGAATAAGCATATGAAAGCCTTGACAATTTATATATAAGGAGCTCATTGATCATCCAAGACAAAAATGCTAGTGGATCTAGGAGGGAAAATTGGTACATGCACACATATGAGATGAGAACAGGAATGGAGGGGTTAGGACAAAAATGTGAGTCAGAGAAAGGTCACAGATGACACCCTATGTCAGTAGATTATTAAAGGAAGGAACGTGTTTCTCAGACAGATAAGGAAAGGAAGCCATGTTCATGCAGAGCCATTTTCATAAGTATAGAGACATTCATTCATTTGTATAATACTTGTCTATGTAACATCTGAAAGTTACCAATGTTTGTACTAGGAACTGGAGAGACAACAGTGAACATAAATTCTTGTGTTTAATAGAACAGTAGAGAAATTATAGTTAAAAATAATTTATTGTATATTTCAAAATACCTAGCAGAGAAGAATTGTGATATTCTCAATACAAAGAAAAGATAAATATTTGAGATGATGGATATCTTAATCCCAAATACCCTTATTTGATCATTACACATTACACATTTATTAGAATATCACATATACCCCCAAAATATATACAACTATGATACATCAATTTTTAAAAAGCAAAAAGAAATAGGCTATCCTCAGAGTTTACATTCTAGTGGGGGAGATAGACAAAAACAAATTTAATAAAACTATAATTTAAATTTAGTTGCTAATAAAAAATAATGCAGAGCATGCATTTGGAAAGATTTTATTTTATTTTATGCCTGGTGGTCAAGAGAGGTCTGTGTGGAAAACTACTTAATCACATAAGTTGGGGAACTAGCTTTATGGGCAACAGCTCAATTCTGCCTCAGTAACTAGAAAACAGTCATAAACTGCACATAAACAAATTGGTGTGGATATATTTTAGATAAACTCTGAAACCGGAAGACAGACATGATTTGATCCTTTGAGCTGTAGTTTGTAGGCTACTGTTTTGAAGCAATGGTTCTGAAATTTGGCAGCACATTATAATCAACTGGAGATCTTTAAATATATGTATATTTACACCTGAATTGGACACCAACAGATTCTGATTTATTTGGTCTGGGATGTGGCCTGCCCTATGGTTACCAACTGTCCCACTTTGCCCAAAACAGAGGGATTTCTTGTACATGGTTCTTCCAGTGCTATAACAGTCCTTGGCATCAGCTCCACATATAATGTATGCATCCAATATTGATAATCATGTAAATAGGATCATTCTGACCATGATGTGGAGTCTGATTTCATTCTATGTGTGACAGATATCACTGGAGGGTTTTAAGCAGGTGGAGTGGCATAATCTGACTTACATTTTAAAGCCAACCATTACGCTGGCTGTTGACAGAAACTCTAGAGGAGCAAGAGTGGAATATAAGGGACCAGTCAGACGATTCATAGTGAGACCAGGGAGGGAGGAAGATGGTTCAGAGTAGGTTAGTAGTAGGGGAGTGTTTTGTTAGTGTCCCCCCATATGTTGAAACCCTAAACCCCAAGGTAATGGCATTTGGGAGGCAGGGCTTTTGAGAGGTAATTCCGTTTAGATGAGGTCCTGAGGAACTTATGATGGAATTGGTGTCCTTATAAGAAGAGGGTGAGACCAGAGTGTGCTTCTCTCTCTCTCTCCCTCTCTCTCTCTTTATTCCCGCCTCTGTCTCCCCAGTCCCTGCCATATTAGGATACAGCCAGAAGATGGTCATCTGCCATCCAGGAAAAGGACCCTAACCAGGCACCAAATGTGCTGGCACCTTGATCTTGGACTTTTCGGCCTCCAGAACTGTGAGAAATAAATGTGGTTGTTTAATTCACCCGTTCTATGGTATTTTGTTACAGCAATTGAAGTTGATTAAGACAGGAAGTCCGCAAAAATTAGTCTGGTGTAGAATACATTTTGAAAGTTGAGTCAAAAGGATTCATTGCTTAAATAAGTGAGAGAAATGTAAAAGAGAGAAAAGTATAAGTCAAAGATGGTACTTTTGGACTGAGATTAATGATGCAATTCCATGAGTTGGAAACACTTGCCGAGGAGCAGGTTTAGGGAAGGAGGTTGACTATCATGAGAGGAAGACGACTGGATATCCAAATGGCCATGTCAGGAAGGCAGCTAGAGCTGAAAATCCGGGGATCTGGAGAGGATTCAGGCCTGGAGACATACATTTTGGAAACTTTAAGCTATGGGAGACAGTATAGAGAATGACTGTGGCTGCACAGAATCTGAATATGAAGTCTTAAAGACCATCTGAATCTACAGGAAGAGAAAAAAGGTGATATCACAGAAGAGTTTGAGAAAAAAGAATCAACCAGGAAGATAGAAGACCAGAAGACAACATGGGGCATCTAGAAAAAGGAAGAGTTAGAAGACATTAATGAGGAACAGCCTTCTTACTCTTCACTTGTCTTCATCATCAACACTTACATTGTAAAGATTTTCTTGCACATTAAGGCAAAAAGGTATCCAAGGATTCCTTCAGAGAATATGTTTTCTTTTTTCTTTTTTTTTTTTTTTTGAGACAGAGTCTCTATCTGTCGCCCAGGCTGGAGTGCAGTGGCGCGATCTCGGCTCACTGCAAGCTCCGCCTCCCAGGTCCACGCCATTCTCCTGCCTCAGCCTCCCAAGTAGCTGGGACTACAGGCACCCGCCACCATGCTCGGCTAATTTTTTTGTATTTTTAGTAGAGATGGGGTTTCACCGTGTTAGCCAGGATGGTCTCGATCTCCTGACCTCGTGATGGTCTCAATTTCCTGACCTCAGGATCCGCCCACCTCGGCCTCCCAAAGTGCTGGGATTACAGGCCTGAGCCACCACTCCTGGCCTTCTTTTTTTTTTTTTTGAGAAAAAAAAATTTAGATTTTTATTCAGATCATTGTAGTCAAATGCAGTTTCCCCATATTGTAACATCTTGCAAAACTATAGTACAACAGCACACCAGGATATTGACATTGGTATAATTCATCAATCTTGTCCAGAATTGGAAGTTTTACTTGTTACACTCATTTGTGGTTGTGTGTGTGTGTGTATTCAGTTCTACACAATTTTGTGATGTACAGATTCATGCATCCACCACCAGAGTTAAGACACAGAATAGTTCCATCACAAGGTTTCCGTGTATTGTTCTTTTATAACTATCCCTAACCCCTGGTAGCTAGTAATTGGTTCTTCATTTCTAAAATGTCATCTCAAAAATGTTACATAGACGGAATCATACAGCGTGCTAACTTTGGGAATTGAATTTTTTTACTTGGCATGATTTCCTGGAGATTCATCAAAGTTGTTGTGTGTATCAAGAATACATTCTACATTATTGCTTAGTAGATATGTGTAACCATTCACCCATTGAGAAATATTTGATCTGTTTCCAGTTTTTGCCTATTTTGAATGAAGCTTCTAAGAATATTAGCATACCGGATTTTCTTATAAATATAAGTTTTTATTACCAAGAAGAAGAGCACAAGAGCCCAATACCTGGTCATATTATAATTGCATACTTTTATTAAACTACCATACTTTTCCAGATTTGGTGCACTACCTTACATTCCCATCAACAATGTGGAAATGATCCAGTTTTTTGTATCCAGCATTTGGTTTTGTTGCTATTTTTTATTTTAGTCTGTCTGATATATGTGTAGTGATATCTCATTGTGGTTTTAATTTGCATCTCCCTAACGGTGAGTGGAGGAGAATATCTCTTAATGTACTTGTTATTTGTATATCCTGTTAGGTGAAATGTCTCTTCATGTTCTTGCTTATTTTCTAACTGCTTTTTTTTTTTAATGTTGAGTTTTGAGAAGTCTTTATATTTTAGATTCTAGCCCTTTTTCAGATATGCATTTTGAAAATATTTTCTCTCAGTCTGGAGCTTATCTTTACCTCCTCTTCACCTAACCTTACACATAACAAAAATTTTACATTTTGATGGGTTCAATTTCTCAATTCTTCTCTTATGCATTCTGCATTTTGGCATAAATTATAATGATTCTTTGTGTAACTCTAGATCCTGAATATTATTTTCTCCTACCTTACTTTTCTAAAAGTTTTATAGCTTTTTGTTATACATTTGAGTTCATTAATTAAGTTTGAATTAATTTTTGTGTGAGAGTGAGGTCTAGATCAAATATCCTTTTTCTTGCCTAGGGATATTCAATTACTCCAGCATTATTTGTTGAAAAGGCTATCTTTTCTGGATTGAACTGATTTTGCACCTTTGCAAAAAATCAATTGTGTATATTTATGTGACTCTATTTCTGGGCTCTCTATCTTGTTTCATTAATCCACATGTCTATCTCTCCACCTATACCACCTACTCTTTATTACTATAACTATACAGTAAGTCATAATATTTCATTGAATCATTCCTCCCACTTGATTATTTTTTATAAAGAGAGTTTTAGCTATTCTAGGCCTTGTGCATTTTCATTAAAATTTTAAATTAAGCTTGTCTGTGTCTCCACAAATCTCACTGGGTTTTTATAGGGATTGAATTAAACCCATAGGTTAATTTGTGAAGAATTGATATTGATATATATGTAATACCTTGAATCTTCTAATCCATGACTATGGTATGTCTCTCCATTTATTTAAATATTTTTATTGTAATTTTGTAATTTTCAGAATAAACATCTTGTATATATTTTGACAAGTAGATATCTAAGTATTTCATTTTATGTGAAGCTATTATAAATGGTGTTTTACTTTTAATTTTGGTTTCTGCATTGTCATTGTTAATACATAGAAATGTAATTGATTTTTATGCATTCATCTTATATCTTTTTACCTTGCTGAACTTCTTTATTAGTTCTGAGAGTACTCTTTTTAAAAATTGATATTTCTAAAAATGTTCTGCTTAGCAGTCATGTAATCTCCAAATAGAAACAATTTTATTTCTTCCATTTTGATCTATATGCCCTTTTATTGTTTTGTTTTGATCTTGCCGTATTGATAGGACTAGAACTTCCAGTACTGTTCAGTTTGCTGGAACTTCATAACAAATATCATAGACTGAGTGTCTTAAACAATATAATTTTATTTTATGACAGTTCTGGAGGCTTGAAGTTCAAGATCAAGGTAGTGGCAGGTTTGGTGTTTTCTGAGGCTTCTTTCTTTGTCTTGCCAATGGCTGCCTCCTTACCGTGTTCTCACGTGGTCTTTCTTGTGTGTGTGCACAATCCTGGTGTCTGTGTGTCCAAATTTTCTCTTTGTATAAGGACCATCAGTCAAATTAGGTTAGGGCCTGCCCTGACAGCCTCGTTGTTACTTAATTACCTCTTTGAACACCCTGTCTCAAAACACAGTCACATTCTAAAGTACTAGGAACTAGGGCTTCAACACATGAATTTTAGGCAGACACAATTCAACTCATAACAAGTGCTGTGTTGAATAACAGTGATGAGAGTGGACGTCCTTGACTTGTTTCTGATCTTAAAGGGCTATCATTCATTCAGTCTTTCATCATTAAGTATGATGTGAGCTGTGAGATTTTGTTAAATGTTCTTTTTCAGGTTGAAGAATTTCTCCCCTTCCTAAAGGAGTGAGAAGTTGTTTTTTTTGTTTTTTTTTTTTATGAATCGGTATTGAATTTTGTTAAATGCTTTTTTGTGTGTGTGCTAATTGATACTATTATACTATTTCTTATTTTTAGTGTATTGACATGGTAGATTACATTAATCAATTTTCAAATGTCAAGCTAGTCTTGCATACCTAGAATAAATTCCACTTGGTGTATAATATGTTTTATTCATTGTTGAATTCATTTTGCTAATATATTTTGCTTAAGATTTTGCATCTAAATTTATAAGAGGTATTTATCTATGATCGTTAGTTTTATTTTGGGGGACAATATCTTTGTCTGGATTTGGCATCAGGGTAATATTGGCCTCATAAATTAAGGGGGAAGGTATTCCATCCTCCTCTTTTTCTAGAGGAGAGTGTGGAGAACTGGTGTTGATTCTTCTTTAAATGTTTTATAGAATTATCCATTGAGAATAGCTGTACTTGCCAATTTCTTTTTCAGGAGCTTTTAAATTATGAATTCAATTTCTTAATTATTATTCAGATTGTTAATTTTATTTTGTTGAGTTTTGGTAGTTTCTAATTGTCAAGTAAATGATGGGTTTCTTTTTTTAACATTAAAAAAAATTTTTTAAGACAGGGTCTTGCTGTATTGCCCAAATTGGAGTGCACTGGGGCAATCTTGGCTCAGTGCAACCTCTGCCTCTAGGCTCAAGTGATCCACCTCAGCCTCCCCAGTAGCTGGGACTACAGGTGAACGTCACCACACCGGCTAATTTTTTAAATTTTTTGTAGGGAGAGTGTCTTGCCATCTTGCACAGCCTGGTCTTAAACCTCGACTCAATTATCCACCCACCATGCCCTCCCAAAATGCTAGGATTACAGGTGTGAGCCACCATGCCTGGCCAGATACATTTCTTCTAAATTATCTAACTTATGAGTCTAAAATTGTTTGTCATGTTGCCCTAGCCTTTTATTGTTTGCAGGATCTGCAGTGATATCCTCTATCCCTTTCCTGATACCGATGATTTGTTTCTTCTTTCTGTTTAAATTTTTGCCAGACTTGCTAAAAGTTTATCAATTTTGTTTATTTTTTAAGAACCAGCTTTTTATTTTGTTGTTTTTCAATGGGTTTTGCTAGTTTTAGTATCAGTGGTTTCTGGGCTTATCTTTATTGTTTCTTTTCTCCTGCTAGCTTTGGGTTTATTTTGCTCTTCTTTTTCCAATTGCTAAAAGTAGGAACCTAGATTATTTATGTGAGTCACTTGATCATTTCTAACGTGGATGTTCTGTGCTATGTTTCCCTCTTAGAACTATTTTAGCTGCATTCTTCATATTTTAATATGTTGTATTTTCATTTTCATTTGTGTCTGTGTACCTTATAATTTCCTTTGAGAGTTCCTTTTCAATCCATGGATTATTTAAGTGTGTTAACTTTCAAGTCTTTGGAAATGTCCTACTGTCTTTCTGATTTCTCCTTTATTCTCTTATGGTAAGGGAACATGTTCTTTAGAATTTCAGTGTTTAAATTCACTTATGTTTATTTTATGACTCAGAATACGATATATTTTGATGAATGTTTCTTGGGTATTTGAAAATAATGCTTATTCTGATGTTGTTCAGTGAAGCTATATATTTGAATTCAATATATCTGAATTAGATTCTGTTAATTAATTGTATTATTCATATCTTCTATATCTTAGCTGATATTCTATTAGTTCAATTAGTTGCTGAAAGGGCAATGTAGAAGTGTCTAACTATAATTGTGGACTTGTCTGTTTCTCCTTTAAGTTCTATCAGTTTTTACTTCATGCATTTTGAGGCTCTGTTCTTTGGAACATACACATTTCAGACTATTATGTATTTCTTGTAGATTGATTCTTTTATTATTAAATATATCCCTTTTTTGTCTAGTAATATTCCTTGCTTAGAAGTCTACTATATCAGATATCAATATAGCCAAACTTCCTTTTTGTTATGATTGCATGGTATATTTTTCCATCCTTTTTCTTTCAATCTACCTGTCTTTTGAATTTAAAGTGATTTTTTTTGGTAAAAATAGCCAATAGTTGAATCGTGTTGCTATTGTTGTTGTTTAAATCCACACTGCCAAACTCTGTCTTGTGATTGGTAAAATTAGCCCATTTATATTTAAAGTAATTGTTGATATGTTAGATCTTAACTCTGACATTTTATTATTTGTCTTCCTTTTGTTTCTTCTTACTCTTTTTCCTGTGGCTCCCTTTTCTTGCCTTTTAGTTGCTTAAATATTTTTTATAATTCCATCTTGATTTAGTTACAGCATTTTTAAATTACTTTGTATAGATTTTGAGTGGTTGTTCTGGATATTACAATATTCAAGTCTGACTTTTCACCATTTATTGGTATTGATATTTACCACTTCAACTGAAACGTGGGAACCTTACTTCCATTGTGATTGCTTTACTCACTTTTAAATATCAATAATATTTGTTTTAATTATGAAATATTGTTTCTGAAATTAATGAGAAGGATATTCTATTGTATGTACTCATATTTCTCCCTCTTTCTTGTTTCTTGTTTCTTTTTCTTTCTGATGCTCAAAATTTCTTCTCTTTTCATTTTTTTCCATTCAAAGAACATTTCATAGTCATTTTTTAAGGGTAGAATGACTAACAAAAAATTATTAGTTTTCCGTTTTCTGAAAATGTCTTTATTTCACTTTCATTTTAGGAAGATAGTTTTACCAGATTTAGAATTCATAAATGATAGTTCTTTTCTTTTAGCACTTCAACACATTGTGCAATTTGCTTCTGGCCTTAATGGCTTCAGACGAGATATTAACTCAAGATGTTAATTCAAGCTGGTGTTCCCCATACATAATGGGTTGTTTCAAGTTGGCTCCATTCAAGATTTTTTCTTTATTTTTAATTTTCAGAGGTTTAATTATGATCTGTACTAGCATGAATTTGTTTGAATTTTTTCTATTTGCGATCCACTCAGTTTTTTAGATTTATGTATTTCACCAAATTTGGAAATTTTAGCCATAATTTCTTCAGATATTTTTTAATCTTCATTTTTTTTTCTTTTGGATATCAATGTATGAATATTAGGACTTTTGTTATTGTTCCACAAGTTCTGTTCATATATTTTCTATTTTCACTTACTTGGTCATTTTAGGTAAATTCTATTGATTTTTCCTTGATTTCATTAATTTTACACTGTATTATCTCCACTCTACTATCAAGTACATCAGTTAGATATTTTTGTTTAATTTCTATTATCATCGTTTTCAGTTATACAGTCTCCACTTGATTATTTTTATGAATTCTTTTTCTTTGCTGAGATTTTCTATTTTTTCATTTATTTTAAAAGAATTTGTAATTAATTATTGAAGCATATTATGATGATTGCTTTAAAATTTTTGTCAAATAATTGCAACATTTGATCCATCTCAGTGTTTGTTTCCATTGATTTTATTTTCTAAGTTGTGATTTTTCTTCTTCTTACTATTACAAGTGATTTCTAATTGCCTCCTAGGCATTTTGTGTATTATGGTATAAGACTCCGAGTCTTACTTAAATCTTGTATGGGTAGCAGCAGTCACACTAGGTTAAACATGGAGGTTCTGGTCCACTTTTGTGGGCTGTGGTGGCAATATGAAGACTTGAGAGTTTTACTTTGACCTGCTTGGTTTATGTGGTGGCAGTGGAAGTCATACCAGGTCCTTCTGTGGCTGCCTTAAAAAAGGATTTCCCTTGGCCAAGCTGCCCATTGGTTCTCAGTAGGTGAGAGAGGTCTTAGTGCTACTAGAGTGTAGGATACAAACATTTCCTTGACTCTTGGCAAAGTGACTCAGATTTAGTGCACCAGGATTATAGGAATATGAGGCACAAAGTCAATTGAATGAGAGGGCCTTGCCCCCTGAAATTTCTTCTTTCTTCTTTGTGCACTTTTAACTTCATTTTATTCTATTTTTATGACAATTGTATTGCTGCAGTACTTAGGGAAGAACATTAGTGCTTTCTTCTCCCTTTCTCACATTCCCAGGTCTTCTACCCACACAGAATTTAGCATGGTAGAGCTACCTTGGGTTGTTACCATTTGCCCCTATATATACACATAGAACTGAGTAGCTAAAGCAGGAAAGGGGAAGTGTATGTGTATTTTAAGATTTGACAATAATAAGTTTACACTTCTGGGTGGGGGTGCACACACACAAATAAGATAATTTCAGATATAGTAAGTGCTACCTGAACAAGAAAATAAAACAATGGTATAGACAGTGATTGGGATGTGTGTGTAGCTAATTCAGTAGACTTCTGGTAGGACCTCAGAAATGCCCAGACCATGGTCTTAAACTCGGTAAGTGTATTAGTGCATTCCCATGCTGCTATAAAGAACTGCCTGAGACTGGGGAATTTATAAAGGAAAGAGGTTTAATTGACTCACAGTTCTGCAGGGCTGCAGAGGCCTCAGGAAACTTACAAAAATGGCTGAAAGGGAAGCAAACACATCCTTCTTTACATGGCAGCAGGAGAGAGAAAGAGTCCCCAGTGAAGGGGAAAGCCCCTTATAAAACCATCGGATCTCATGAGAACTCACTATCACAAGAACAGGATGAGGGAAATTGCCCCCGTGATTCAATTATCTCCACCTGGCCCCTTCCATGACACATGGGGATTATGAGAACTAACTACAATTCAAGATGAGATTTGGGTGGGGACACAGCCAAACCATATCAGTGAGTTTAAGGACAATAAGAAGGCCAGTGGGCCTGGAGTATAACTTGCCTCAGACCCACAGTTACAAAACAACTCAGTACATTCCCCTTTACCAGGGATCAACATCCCTTTTGCTTATTGGACTTTAATAAACCAGGTCTAATTCATTTCAGATTAACTTTCACATTATATCTTGTAGCCTTAATGCTTTTTGAAGGAGGAGTGAGTTTCAAGTGGCTGTTAAGAGGACTATACCACTTAACGTAGAAATGAGAAGAAGTACAGCAGTGATACACTACAAAAAAAAAAAAAATCCTTGGCATCCTAGACACGCAAAGTAATTCAAAGAACTGAAAAGACTAATGATAAAAATGATAAAAAAGTGTACAAGATTCAAGATTATGATTATAGTCTTAATCATTATAGTTTATAATTCTGTGTATCACAATGGAGATAGTAACCACTTTTCTCTAACATATTCCTGGAAACAGTGTCATGCAGTGGATCAGTTTTTATCTAGAAATGTTCTAATTTGAGGTTTAACATTAACTGAATATATGACAGACATGATCAAACATATATCAGAAAAGTTATTATGTTATGCACTCCTGTATTCATTTAAAATGAAATAGGATGGGCATGGTGGCTCACACCTGTAATCCGAGTGCTTTGGGAGGCTGAAGTAGGCAGAGGACCTGAAGCCAGGCATTCGAGACCAGCCTGGGAAATATAGTGAGACCCTGTCTCTACAAAAAATTTTAAAAAAACAGCTGTGTGTGTTGGCATACACCTGTAGTCCCAGCTACTTGGGAGGCTGAGATGGTAGGATCCTTGAGCCTAGGAGTTCAAGGTTGCAGTGAGCTATGATTGCACCACTGCACTCCAGCCAGGGTCACAGAGCAAGATCCTGTCTCTAAAAACCTTAATAAATAAAATAAAATATTTATGCAAAATCTTCATAATGTTTATGAAGTTACAGAATAGCTTGGCTATATAAGGAATAAAATATATATATATATATATATGTTCACTTATTCCACAAAACTTTATTGAACACAATTATACGCTGAACACTGTACTAATTTTATATATTTTATTTATATTAATCTCCACAAAATGCTTTTGAGGTAGATACTACTATTACCAGGCTTTTTTCAAATAATAAAAGAAATGCACAGCTAAAAATATCAGGGTGGGGATTTAAATTCAGGGTGTCTGAATCCAGAACCTGCTCTGTTCATTACCAGGCTGTATATTTCCTCATTATATAATATTAGTTTCTGATCTCAAAGTGCTCAAATTAATGTAGAAGGCAGACAAAAATGACAGTATCTTATTAAAAATATATTTTATAGGGTGCTACAGAGGCATTTGGAGGGAGTACTTAGTTCAGAGGGGGATTTTTCAGAAAGACTTCCTGAAGGAGGTACACAGAAACGAGATTTGAATAGTGAGTGGAAGTTTGCCATCAGAAGATTAGGTAGCAAGGATATTTTAGGCAAGAAGAGCAAAATATCTATTGCAAAAGTCTGAACCTAAAAGAAAAGGATTGGAGTACTGGAAAGTTTTAGGAGGAAAATGAGGGGAGACAAAGAAGTTCATATTATGGAAAGTTTTATAAATCCTAGCATGCAATTTTAAAAGGTTTGTGGCATTAAAGGATCTCAATTGGTGGAGTTAATAACAAATATGTTTTGACAGCAACATGGGAAATAAAATAAGGGAGAGAAACTGCAGGTACATGGAAAATAATGATCAACTGAGTTAACATATTGGCAACTGGAAGAAGTGGGTGAAGATTCAACAGCTGTTAGGAGGAAGACTCTCTTTGACTTAGAGGTTAAATTGATGGATAATCCACAACAGAAAGAGGATGTAGGATTGAAGAAGAGATTTTTAAGAGAAACTAACTGTCACATACTTATGTGTAAAAATTCAAGTAGTGTTAAAAGTGCTCTTCTGTGGAATCTGTCACACCTGAGCTCAGAAGATGACTCTACGATTCTCAAATTGTATGATTATATGCAAGATACTTAAGTTTCCAAGGCTGAGCTTCTTTATTCATTCTTCCTTAATGTCCTACAGTCAGTCCCCATGTGCTATAACTTCTATTTATTAAAAATAGCTGGAATCTGTATCTTTTAGTTTTCCTAGGCTTTTATCATATCTTGCTTTAATTATTGCAGAATTCTCTTAATTGGTCTTCTTGCCTCCAATATCTTCTCCTTCTAGTACATCTTCCACATGACAGCCAGAATAATCTTTCAAAACAAAGAAAGGAAATATATTTTTCTTTAAAGAGCTCCAGCTTTAGTGAGATACTGAATAAAGGGGAACAAGAGTAGACCAAGGAGACTAGGCGGCCTTATTATGTAGTCTAGGATTGATTTGATGTTTCAGACGTGATTAGAAAGGCAGCCTCAGAGTTGCACAAATGTGGATTTGGAAGAGACAGTTGTGGTGATAGGGGAAGAAAGGGATGTGTAAAGGAAGGCTCCTTAATTTATAATGTGTGTTACTAAGTAGAAATGGATCAAAGATGGGGAGAAAGTTGTGTTTGTTCTTGGACAAATTGAGAGTGAAATGATTTTGAGATATGCAAATGGATACACAGAAGAAGCAATTGAATCTGAGTCTGAGATCTGTACATACCAATGTCATGAGTATACAGGAACCTATGAACTTACAGACATAGATAAAATTGTCAAATAATGATGATGGAATGAAAATGTCAGCAGACGTATGACATCACAAATGCCAACATTTAATGGTAAGTAGAAAAGGAAGAACCGGCAAAGGACACAAGATGCAACCAGAAAAGTAGAAAGGAAGCAAGGAGGATACAGTGTCACAGGAGCTGCCAGAAACATTGTTTCTGGAAGGATATAGTGGTCCACAACTTTGAATGATGCTGAACAAAATGAAGTCTGAAAAGCCCAATGGATTTAGCAATATGATTCTTACTCAGGACATTAGTACATGGCTTTCTCAGGGAGTAATGGGTATGAAAGTGAAGAGTAAGTTGAGGAGTAAGTGTGAAATGAGGAAAAGGAGAAAGTAAGTAAAAACAACTTAAAAGAAGTTGGGCTGTGGGAGAAGGGGAGAGAGAGAAAGTGATTTTGCTCTCAAGGAACACAGGAATAGCCAGAGTAATCTTTCAAAACAATGAAAGGAAATGTATTTTTCCTTGTTATGAGGAAAGAATGCATTTAGTTGTGATGTCTATCAGTGCACAGAGGAGGTTTATTGGACTGAGGGAAAAGCAAACCTGAACACCTGGATACTCTCATCAAAATATCCTTCTGTATTGTGAACCAAGTGTTAAAATAGAAGCTTTACAACAAAAAATAATGACTACATATAAAGCTCCCTCTTGCCCAGTCTATTTACACACCACTGCCCACCCTGGTAACAGGAACCTGGGAAACACTGGTTACTTGGAAGATGACTGTTTTTGTTGCACAATAAGACAGAATGGTAAAACAAGCAACAGCCTATCTTAATTTAAATTTTCGATATTTTGTTCATCATGCATTTTTGTGTATTCTAAAATATTACATTAAAATGGCATTTATATTGATTACTAAATTTATTGGCACCCCCTTATATTTTGCACCTGAATTGTATGCCATACTTACCTCAGTTTAATGCTGATCCTAATCAAAAAGCAAGGAAATCTGATTGACAATTATGATTAATAGTGAAGATAATGGGATTAGAACTATTCATGATAATTTAGGAAGTATGTTAACTGCAGAGGGTTCTTAGAAAAAGCTGTATATAATGATGTAGATAACAAGAAAGCATACCTTAAAGGAGCATTCATTTATTCATTCAAGCAGAAAATATGTTAAATATTCAAAACACTGACTTGAATTTGAAAATATCCATATTTACTTATATGACACAACTCCTTTTTTAAAGAGTCTTGTGGTCTAATTGAATGTATTTTTCTACCACATTTCTTAGGTAAGAAATTATATTTACATGAGTTGAGAAACCTCAAGCTATAACACAGTGTTAAGTGAGAAAAGGGGCTGATTTTCAATATGAATTAGTTAGCATATAGACTAAGTTTAGATGATAATTCAATGTGATTTTGTCATTAATTTTGAGTCATGTCAATAAAATGCCATCTTTTGACAGAGATAAATGCTTTGTGGTTTCCTCAGTATACCAAAACACACCAATTGTACGTAAACTTTTTTCTTTTTTTTCCCTCTCTCTCTCTCTCTCTTTTTTATTTATTATTATCATTTTTTTGAGACAGTCTTGCTCCAGTGGTGTGATCTTGGCTCACTGCAACCTCCCATTCCTGGGTTCAAGTGATTCTTGTGCCTCACCTTCTGAGTAGCTGGGATTACAGGTATGCACCACCCTGCCCAGCTAATTTTTTTTTTTTTTTTTTTTTGTAGAGATGGGGTTTCACCATTTTGTCCAGGCTGGTCTTGAACTCCTGACCTCAAGGGATCTGCCTGCCTCGAGTTCCCAAAGTGCTGGGATTACAGGCTTGAGCCACCACACCTGGCTCATAAACATTTTTTCTTAGCATTTCATTTTGCATGTCTTGAAGGCTCAAAATATCAAGCATTTTTGCTGGGGTCCTTTTCACAGTATTTTCAACAACTTATTTTCATTTTATTTATCTTTAGTATGTCAGTAGAATAATGTTTGGTGTTTAACAAGCATAATATAAAACAAAGTTGGATTAGTGGATTTGTTCCTTTGTAGTTCTCATTCCGAGCTAATACTCTACCTAGGTGCAAAATATTTGTAGAAAAAATTATGTACTTTAAGAACAGATGCTCCTTTCATTAGCAATTCCATAAGTTTATAAATCTAGACTATTCAAAATTATTTGGGCCTATGCCTTCTTTATAGTTTTTTAAAATTTTTATTTATTTATAATTGAGATAATTGACACACATATTTATACATATTACTTAAAATTAAAATGTTACTCAACATCTCCATAAGAAAATCTTTAACTCCTTGCTGTATCTGACATTGTATTTTCAAAGCAATATGGTTTTGGATGGCCCAGCATATGGCCTTCCATTTGCTGGCATTTAAGGAGGGTCAATAAATAATGTTCATATCTTCTCCTCTTGTGTTCAAAACCAGTTGAGAAATAGGCACAGCAGTTGGGCAGATGGAGATAAATATTTTAATTTTTGTCTTTTCCTGATAAATTCTTATTAGAAAATTCTCAATAGAAAATGTGAAAATGGATCATAGTACACTAAAATTAGGCAGACTTATTCACCCAGTCAGAGGTTGCACTGGTCAATCACCAATCTCTCCTGAGGGTTCTTGCCACATAACATTTGTGTCATGAAGAACAGTCCATTTTCTTCTTCAAGTCATCTATTAGGAAATTTATGATTCCCCTGGAAGGGAATGAATGGAAATACACCGACTACAAGAGTTACTTTAAAAGAGTTGTTCTGAAGGTGTGGGTGGAGGATCCCTGCAGCCTCCCCAGAAACCTTTTTGGGCTCTGCGAGGCCCTCTTTTTTCTGACCACTTACCTGTATGAGGCTGGATCCTCATTCTGTAGTTCAATCAAAACAATACAGTGCATCCCAGTGAAGGAGAAACAGATCTGAAGATCCTGCTGTCTTTTATTAAGTCAAACATGAAAGAGATTTGTGGAAATTACAATAGGGCATCTCATTTTGCTAATTTTTATAACAACATAGTTATTTTTCATAAAATGATATCATTTATAGTAACATGTAACCAGAATATTTTTTCATAAAATATCATTTTTCATAAAATGATATTTATAATAGCATGTAATAAGTATAAGCATATTATTTTTACTTTAAATGAATTAATAGGTGTATTACGGCTCTCTAAAGGGACAGAACTAATAGGATAGACGTATATATGAGGGGCAGTTTATTAGGAGAATCAACTCACAGGATCACAACATGAAATCCCACAATAGGCTGTCTGCAAGCTGAGGAGCCAGGAAGCCAGGCCGAGTCCCCAAACCTCAAAAGTAGGGAAGCCAATAGTGCAGCCTTCAGTCTGTGGCTGAAGGCTGGAGAGCCCCCTGGGAAATCACTGGTGTAAGTCCAAGAGTGCAAAAGCTGAAGAACATGGAGTCTGATGTTTGGGGGCAGGAAGCATCCAGCATGGGAGAAAGATGGAGGCCAGAGACTTAGCCAGTCAAGGCTTTCAGCATTACTCTGCCTGCTCTTATCCTAACCTCAATGGGGCAGTTGACTACTTGGTGTCCACCCAGATTGAGGGGGGTCTGCCTCTCCCAGTCCACTGACTCAAATGTTACTCTCTTTTGGGAACACCCTCACAGACACACCCAAGAACAGTACTTTGCATCCATCAGTCCAATCAAGTTGACATTCAATATTAACCATCAAAATAGGTAAACATTTTTAAAATTTCTCAGCTCCTTATACAGTAGATATAACTCATATAAACAAAAGCTCTTTGTTGTCCTCAGAAACATGTAAAAGTGTAAAGATGTCCTGTGATAAAGTTTGAGTCTGGGCACAGTGGCTCATGCCTGTAATCCCAACACCTTGAGAGGTCAAAGAAGGAGGATGGCTTGAGCACAGGAGTTTGAGACCAGCCTGGGAAACATGACAAAACCCCATCTCTACAAAAACATAGAAAAATTAGCAGAATATGGTTGTACATGCCTGTAGTCTCAGCTACTCAGCAGGCTAAGGTAGGAGGATCACTGCAGCCCAGGAGGTTGTGGCTGCGCTGAGCTGAGATAGTGCCACTGCACTTCATCCTAGGCAACAGAATGAAAACCTGTCTCAAAAAAAAAAAAAAAAAAAGAAAGAAAGAAAGTTTGGGAACCATTGCTCTAATAGAAGCTCCTTTGCATGAAAACATGAGAAATAGGTAATAATTATTTCTCACTTTGTTCTTTTTACTCTCAGCTCAAAGTATTGGACAGGATATTTGCTTCACTGCAGACTATTGTTTTAGATGCAGCTAATACTAAGCTAAAGCACAAGCATTCACCAAACATCTTTTTGAACAGAACTTGGCAGTCTTCAATGATAGTAGATTGTATGTATCTGGGGTAAACTTTATTTAAATTTTACTTGCTGACTTGCTTTTCAACCCTGTTTCACTGGCTTAAATGGAAGGACATTATGGAAACAACCTTGGGAAACTTTTGCTTCTTCAAAAATTTTCATAAAAAATGTAATTAAAGATTTTTTAAACTAATATAGTGGCATCTTTGGAACGATTCAGGAGATATATCTTTCAGATATCAACAACAAAGATCATTGTGCTTACTTTAATCTACTGTGTTCTTTACTCATTGTAAAGATTGTCAGTTTAATTCCTATCATCATTCACTCTTATTTGCTGGCTGCTAGTAAGTTTAAGCCCAATTTACAGTCCTCTAGTAAATTTACTGCTTGGTGCTTGGTATTAGCATGTTATTGTGTGCTACCCTAATGATGGACCTCAGTTTAGCTTCTCATCTCTCATTTTGTTTTTGTTCTTTGTTCAGATTTATTTCTACTTACCTTCCCTCTTATTTTTCTTGCTTTCGTGTCTTTAAGCCATCTGAAATCTTTTCTAGAAACTAGGAGATTTTCAAGAAATGGTTTAAAAGAACAATTTGAGTGAATCACATAAGCTAAGGAAGTGGTGCTTTTGAACTTATCCTGTATCTATATTATATGTTAGTTATTATTTTCCCCATAGTCAAAAACAAAAGAAGAAAGGAAACTATGTGAATTTGCAAGGCTAATGCTTTTATACTAATTAAATATGGGGACCTCAGGGTTTTTGGATTTTTTTCCCCATAATTACTCTAGTATGCCTCTGTCACAGAGTGCTGCCACTTTTTCATTTGGAATTTTTACGGATCAGTGATATAAATGCAAATATAAATGAAAAGACTTAAAACATCCAAATCCCTATCTTGATTCATTTAACTAAAGTATTCTCCCATATTGGCCTTTTTTTCTCCCTGTTCACAAAAGGTATTTATTTCTTTATTGGAAAACTCATTACATATGCTTGTGCAATGTCAATTAGCGATGGTGTAACAAGAATTTTATGTTTGAGCTACAATGAATTTCTGAGGAAATCTGTTGTTTTCAAGGCTGAGGCTGCAATTGGAGAAGATCCAAATCATTACCTAAATTTACATTCTATTGTTATGCATGAATCTTTTTACAACTTCCTATAGGGTATTTAGAAATAAACAAAAGTTTGGTTTGTTTTCTTTTCTCCTTGCTTCTATTGTACTAATATCATTTTATATAGCCAGCATTTGGGGGTAAAATCTAAATTAGAAAAAAAAAACACAGAAGAATTACATCTCAAAAGAAACTCTCTACTTCATAAGAAATTGGCTGGTGGAAATCAGAGCTACCTTGTGGCTCTTTGCTTTTACAACAGAAACCAAAACCAAAAGTAATACAATAAAATCTATGTTTTGTTATAAGAGTCTGTTTGCATTACTTTGGGAATTGGTTTAGCCAGTTATATCTCCATATTTTTGTATTTAAAATCCACTTCTTAAAGATTACTGTTAATTTTACATTAACAAATCAAGCAATTGTGAAAATACCACAAAATCCTGCTATCCAATGCCGTGTCCCCAAGGAAATGGCCTCTGAGATTGAGATTCCTGTGTGGGAGGGTTAGCAGGGAGGATGCATCACAAAAACACCTATAAAGGAGTGAAGGAAGCAGGACTGGACAGAAGGAGAATGTGACTGAGATGCAGGCACAACCAGAGGCTTCAGCTGATAAAACAGGGAGCCTTAGATCTAGAATACACCCCCAGAGGTGTCCCAAACCATCTCAAGTTGAGGCAAGAGCTAGGTCTTTGTAAGCCTATATGGTCCGGTCATTAGATGAGGCCTGACTTGTGGAGGGGAACATAACCCTTGCCAAAGCAGCTCCTTTCATCTGAGAGCAATTTTGTGGGAGGAACTCAGCTGTGAATGATGTTCTATCAGAAGGCAACAGTCCTGGTAGTCGGGGTGGTGGTCTGAGTCCTGAAGGGGAGATCTGAGCAGTATATGGTAGCATCCTTGAGCTGCTGGGATCCACTTTGTGTAAGGTCACTCCGTGTAGGAATAGTACCTTCAGGTTTCTAGTTTGTCTCTTTTCCTTGTGATATTTGCAAGAGGTAGATTACTGGCATAATTGCCCAACAGGTTCTTCCTGCCCACTGCACAGGAAACAAAAAAATTCGCTGAGACTATGGTATTACAGAAATGAAAGAGTTTAATTAACACAAGGCCAGCCACCTGGTAGATGTAGTTAGTACTCAAATCAGTCTTCTCAAAAGCTCAGAGGTTAGGGTTTTTCAAGGATAGTTTGGTGGGTGCTGCTGATTGGTTGGGGATGCAGTCATGGGTGTGGAGAACAGTCTTCCTGCCCTGAGTCCACCACTGGGTGGGGGGCTACTGAACTGGTTGAGTCATGAGTCACGAGTTCAGGCAGGGTCAGTCAGTTACCAAAAGTCTGAAAAATATCTCAAAAGATGAATCTTAGTTTCAATAATAGTGATGTTATCTATAGAAGCAATTGGGGAAGTCACGAATCTTGTGACCTCTGGCCACATGACTCCTGAGCAGTAAGGGATTAAAGAAACTACACCTACACTTTGGCAGATTTCCAGGCCCTCCTATAATCCTAATCTTGTGGCCTTTCATTAGTGTTACAAAAGCAATTTCAGCCCTCTAACAAGGATGGAATCAGTGATAAGGAGGGATTATCATTGTTCTTGCTTCAAAGTTAAACTATGAATTAAATTCCTCCCATGGTTAGCTTGGCTTATACCCAGGAATGGCCAAACACAGCCAGCCTGTGAGGCTAGACGTAAGGTGGAGTCAGCTGTTTAGTTTCTCTCACTGGCAGCATCTTTGCAAATGCAGTTTCAGTAGGATGAATTTTAGCCCCCACTGCTGTGGTTATTCTTAAGACCACACTGATAATTATATTTTCTCTCCTATGTTAACCATTCTTGATTTTCTTGCCATTATCTCTGTTGATCTAGGTGGCTTATCTAGTGTGGTATAAACAACAACAACAACAAAATTCTAAGCCTCCCAGTGGCTAAATAGACCCCCTCTTGGCCAAGGTGGACCACAAAGAAACCTTATAAACTGAGTTCCCAGTCATGATGGGAAATGAGGTCAGACACATCTCATTATATGCTCTACCTTTTGGAGTTTAGGCATAACAACTGATCATCATTAATGTTAAAATAGAGATCATAAAACTGACAAAACAGGAAATTTGTGACAATAAGCTACCAAATTATAAATAAGTCGTAAGGCCAGGCAAGGGTAGGGTTAAAATCTTGCCTGCAGGCCACAAATCTTGTTACATAACATCCTTATCTTAACTTAAAACATTTTTAAGTTTTAGACAGAACCTTATTCCTTTAACCAATAGCAAATTAAAGAATCTCTGAATCCACCTATAACCTGTAGGCCCCTGCTTCAAGGTATCTTGCCTTTTCAGAGCAAACCAATACATACCTCATCCATGTATTGATTTAGGTCTTCATCTCTAATTTCTGCCTCCCTGAAATGTATAAAACCATACTTTTATCCAACTGCCTTGGGCAGACTTTCTCAGGGCTCCTTCAGACTCTTGTTTTTCTGAGCTGTGGTCATCATATTGGCTTAGAATAAACCTCTTTAAAATATTTTACAAAGTTTGGTTTTTCCATTAACAGGGGTGATATGGTTTGGCTGAGCCCCAAGCCAAATCTTATCTTGAATTGTAATCCCCATATTCCCCACGTGTCATGGGACAGAAGGTTTCCCCCATGCTTTTGTGATAGTGAATTCTCATGAGATCTGATAATTTTATAAGCCTCTGGCATTTCCCCTGCTTGCACTTACTCTCTCTCCTGCCACCCAATCTGCCATGATTGTAATTTTCCTGAGGCCTCCCCAGCCATGCAGAACTGTGTGTCAATTAGACCTCTTTCCTTTATAAATTACCCAGTCTTGGTATTTCTCTATAGCAGCATGAGAACAAACTAATACAAGGGGTAGCCCAGATCCTCTTCTCCAGATGTGTTCATTTCTAATAACCATGCCTTTATCAGGCCATGGCTGCTGTATTTGTCCATTCTCTATCATAATTGGGCAGAGAAGTTCTAAGAGGCATGACAGTGAATCACTTAAAAGCCAAACATTTTCTTACTTGCCTCTACTGCATAGCAGAAACCCTCCCTCCTCCTAAACGACAGAGTAATTACACCTGTGAGAACAGTACCTCAGTTCCTTGCTTCCTGGTAGTCTCTGCGCAAGGAATCCAAGATGACCAAGTTGTGGCAACAGGTTAGAATTTAATGGGATATTTTCTATGTTCTCTGGTCATCCGAACTAGGACATCTAAACCTGCAAAGACTAGAATTGTAGGTGAGAAGAGCACACATTCACCAAGTACTTCATTGAGATTGACAGTAAACAAAGCCATCCAACTTCCATCCCTTGGTTTCCAGACCCAGACACAAGTGTTCTACATACTGGGACACAGACCATAAAACGGTTGTTGATTTGGTGTGCATACTACATCCTGAAGGATGATGCCCCATCCTTGCAGGGTATAATCTCCAAGCTGGCACCTCAGCTGTGCCGTCCGAGGCTTTTCCATCACTCTGTCAGGCTGACAATTTACTGGAGGTACAGTATGTGATAGGACCAGTCAGGTATCCACAACTTCACTCCATTTGCTCTAAAGTGTGTTCTTTAGTCTGATAGGATTGATATGATGATATATATAATTTTATTTGGCCAGGCATGGTGGCTCATGCCTGTAATCCCAGCCCTTTGGGAGGCTAAGGCAGGCAGATTACCTAAGGTCAGGAGTTTGAGACCAGCCTGGCCAACATGGTGAAACCTTGTCTCTACTTAAAAAAAAAAAAAAAAAAAAAAAAAAATTTATTTACGCACTCTCTAAACCTGGAATACTGGTGCTAACTGAGGCCCTAAATACAGGAAAGAGTTCAAAGTAATCAAGTTAACCCTAAGTAACTAGTTGATTTCCCAAAAGTATGGTTTCATACTGGGGGCTCACCACTGGTTTCCATTGCTGGTAAATTGGACATTTGGCAGCAGCTAAAGCTAAATCACCCTTGGTGAAAGGAAGCACAGGACATAAGCCTCATTCATAGCCTTCATTCCTGCCACCACGGCCACACATTTCATAAGCCTGTTGTGCCAGCACTGAGGTTAATTACAGAGGCTGGTTGATGTCAATTGGCTGAATCATTTTTTAACATTCATTTGGTAGTGCTTATTCTCATGTGGGCACTCTCTGAAACGTTTTAGTATGTTATAGAAAATACTTTGGGTCCACTCCCAGAGCCCGTCCATGTGTCCCTTCCTCTGACCTGTCTGTCCCTCATTTCCAAATCTTTCTCCTTCCAGACAAGTTATCCTCAAATTGCCATTGGTCCATATATTCTAATCTTGGGCAATTTATTTATTTATTTATGCAAAGGAAATGACCAGGTGTACCATCCAAATATGTGCCTGTTGGGAATATTTTCCTTCACTGATGTCTTTTTGGCCCTCTACCGAGTAGAGCTATACTGTAGCTGTTGTTAATTTTCAGTATACAGACCTATATTATGTGAATGTATACTTTAAAAGGCTCACTTCTTTCTGTCATTTGATCTTAAGAGACCTCCCATGTGGTGATAGAAGTTAGCCAAGAGAGGTGCCAGTGTGACAATAGTAGGGACATGGGATTCTGGGCCAGCTACTCATGCAACTTACTTGTGCCTTTGGGCCCTATTCATGCTGAACATAAATGCAGCATTTCCATTCTGCAAGGTATTGCTGCTGGGCTAGCCTGACCTTACAATTTGGTGGGTCTGACAATATCCAGCTCATGGTGGGCAGTTCTGGCAACACACACACTTGATGTCCCATGGCTAAATGTTCATCTTAGCATACAGAAGAAAACCAGGGACTCTTTTTGCACGGTATATCATTCTTTTCTATAGATGACATGGCCTTGCTTCGGAAACACCACTTTCTGAATACTTGTTAGATATTTACATTGTAATTCTTTTGCTGGGACTTTGTATAACTTTTACATGGCATCTTTTCCCATCATGGATGCAGCTAAAATCATAGATGCTGCTGTTTCTGTCATATGGACCAATTTGCAAGGGTGCTCACACTCTTGCCTGGATCTACCACCAAGAACTTTCCTGGTTTGGGACCCATCCAAAGCTGGCAGCCTGTAATGTCATTTGGTAACAGGACTAGGAAAAAAATTCCCACATAAAGAAAATGCTGCTTCCAGAACCCAAAGAGGTCTACCAGGCATTGTGATTTCTTCTTATTGGTGATAAATGCAAGATGGCATAATTTTTTTTTCCTCTGAAGGTGACATCTCAGAATCTCCCAGACTACTGAACTCCTAAAAACTTCTTTGGTGTGGCAGCCCCCTGATTCTCCATAGGAAGTGAGTCCTGAGTCCATGTCCTCTTATTTGTACTCATTTTACTCAACCTATCCACATTATCTAACAATCACTTCCCTTCTTGAAAACATTTTTCACTTGTTGTCTGTGAAACTCTTCCCTAGTCTCCTAGTTACTGTTCATTCCTTACCACTGTCATTTGTCTACTCCTCCTCATATACCTGACCTCTAATCATTGCAAAGACCAGGGCTCTTCTCTCAAAACTCTTTTCTATCTCTTCTTAATTCCCAGATGATCTCCAAATGCAAGAATTTAAACATCATCACTAATCTGTTAATTCACACATTAAAAATTTTTTTTTTTGCAATTCTCCCCTAAATTTCAACCTTAAACATCCAATTGCCTACTCAACATTTCCATCTGAATATTTAAAAGACACCTCAAATTCTAAATATTCAAAACACAACTCTTAATTCCTTTCCTCTCTGTTTCCACCTTCTTGGGGGGAAAAAAACCTCTCCTTTTCCGTAAGTCTATCCCATCTGCACAAAAAGCATCTTTTTTTTCCAGTTGCTGAAAAATCTTTGAGTTATCCTTGAACCCTCTTTTCTTTCACATTCCACATCTAATCCATTACAAATTTATTTCAATTCTTACTTTGAATCCTATCTGATATATGAATCTGTTTCCCCACATTGACCATTAACATCCTGGCCAAATCACCATCACTTCTTGTCTGGATTGTCGTAAAACTTCCTAATTGATCGCATCTCTTTCTTTCCCTTTGCAGTCCATTACGCATGCCAAAGCCAGAGTGAGCCTTTTACAATATGAGCCAGATCATGTTCCTTTTCAGATCAATTCTTAAATGGTTTTTATGTATTTGGATCAGGCCTTACGTGACTTGGTGTCCTCCTGTTTCTCTGAGCTCATCTCCAAACACTCCCCTCCTCATTCACTCTGCCCTAGCTGTGGAATTTTTTGCACAGGGCAAGTCCACTTCCACTGAAGGATCTTTACACCTGCTGCAGCTCTGTCTGAAATGTTTTCCCTTAAAACTTTTGAAGCCTTTTTAAATGTTCATTTATAAGACCTGCCTTTCCCGGCCCCTTATGTAAAATAACACTCCATCACTTTTTATCTTCCTTATCCTAATATATTTCTCTGGCTAATGTTTATTGCCACTTACATACATTTATTTATTTTCCTCCTTCCTTTGTTTCTTATTTCTTATTTGTTTTTTGTTTCTCACTTCTAGAATGTAAAATCTATAAAAGAACAGATTTTGTGTATTCTGTTTGCTATAGAATTATTGTGCCAAAACCAGTACCTAGCATATAAGAAGTTAATACACATTTGTTGAATACATGAATAAAAATTATTCTGTGGTTCTTAAAATAGTGAACTAAACTTAAACTTTCTATCAGGCATAGAAATAAGATGTTCAAAATTTTATGTAGGTATATTTTTATTGTTATGTCTTTATTTTAGAGTATTTTACATATTTGGATTTTATTATTTCTTATATTTTAAGTATCAAGAAAAGAATTAGATGAGGGCATTAAGTATTATGCCTCAAAGATTGTTTGTTTGTTTTGCTATGTAATCCTCTATGTATGTAGCAAATAAACATGATATCAAACTTGTACCTAATTATGACAAGAAGCTTTTCTAAATAACTGGAATTTTGGACTAGGGAATTTCGTCATTGCTGATATTTTCAAAACACATTTCCCACAGAACAAGTAGGTATGTATAATATATTTGCAAGCATCACCTATACTACTTAACTGATGCTTCCCTGGACTAGGGAGAGAACAAAGGAAAACAATATAGAAACTGATAAAGTATTAGCTTTCTTTTTAGTAGAAGAAAAGAGGGAGAAAATAATGAACTATACATATGTCTTAATTAAAATTAAGAAAGCAGAAATATAGATGAGAAGTAAAAATAATGAATAACAGATTCATTAAAAATCATTAAGCTTGGAATACTAAGCTCTTACTATGTGGCACAAACTTGTGAAATGGTTTACATAGTATTTTCTTATTTAATCCTCATGATACCTCCATGAGCTAGATTCTGTTACCCTCTCCCATTTCGAAGATGGGTTCTCTAAGAGAAGACAGTGACTAAACCAAGGACAGATAAATGTTGAAGTCAGGATTACAAACTAGGTTTTCTGACTCCAGAATCATGTTTTTTACTGCTGAGCTAGGAGTTTACAGCATAATTCTGACAGAAGACTGCAAGCAGCAGTTGTCATCTACTAAATATCGTGTTACCTCAAAGATCCGAGGTAACCTATTTATCCTTAATTGTTCATTCTCTAGCTAAGGTCTTACTTAGTGAAGTTAGGTCCTTACCTGTGATCTAACTGCAGCACTGCTTTGAAATCAATGATAAAGGACACCACCCTTGATTTTAAAGAAAAGAGAGCTGGAAGTTATTTTATTTTCAATAGTCTGTAACACAGTAGTCCCTCCGTATCTGTGGGGGACTGGTTCCAGGACCCTCCTTCTCCCACAGATACCCAAATTCAGAGATGCTCAAGTCTGTCATATAAAATGGTGTAATATTTACATATAATCTATGCACATCCTCTCATATTCTTTAAGTCATCTCTAGATTATTCCAAATGCCTAATAGAATGTAAATGCTATGCAAATAGCTGTTATACTGTGTTACTTAGAGAATAATTACAAGGAAAAAAGTCTGTATATGTTCAGTCCAGACATAACCATCCTTTTTTCTGAATATTTCTTGATCTGTGGTTGGTTGAATCCACAGATGTGGAACCTACAAATATAGAGGGTTGAATGTGTGTTTAAAACTGTTGTTATTCTAGCTAATGATGTAGTAAAATAGTTTTAAACAAATGCTTGTGCAAAAGTCCAGAATGTTACAGCTCAGACTGGTTAAGGGAACTATTCAGACTGAAGAGAAAAACAGCCAAATCCTGAAGTCAGAAACAGGTGGATAATGAAGCACCACTGTAATCTGTTCTTACATTTCCATTTAGGCATTTATTTTTTAACTTGGGCAGGGAAGATGAGACAGAATTCAAAAAAGCACTTGGAGAGTTTCTTCAATGAGCAAAGAGTAGCACTGAATGCTTTGGGTAATACAAGGAGGTAAGATTTGATACTTGGCCCTCAGATATCTTATTTCATAATGTTAACCTTTGACCAATCTAACCTTACAAACATACACAGAGTGAATCTACACTGGTGCCTGGAAGGGATTGCTTTGTTTTGTGAGCAGTCACCTTAAAAAAGAAAGTATGTTGTGTGGCACAGGCAGCTCCAATCATTTACTCTGACATGTCTTGATGTATAGCAGACTTTTTTTTGTTGTTCTTAGTTTAATAGTTTCAGGCATAAAGCATTAGCCACATGAGGTCACTGTTGTTCATGCATGAATTATAACTATAATATAGTTATAAGCATAAATCTTGATTCTCCTGGTTGAGTTGTCTTACGATCCATGCGATGAATATGTAACATGTATGTGGAGGAGTGGAGACAAGGTATTCCATCGGGCATGCTTGAGGAATTAAGAATTCATTTAACCTAGATACACTCCTTTAACATTTTAGGATGTATTTTATGGCTAAATCAGCAATTGCTTTTAATGAATCCAGAATTAAAATTTTTAAACTATTTCAATTACAGGAAAAAAAATCTAATAATGTATACAAAAGATAACTTTGTCCTTAGAGTAATTCTGAAATTATCCACATGTGAGACTGAATCATTCAGGCTTCACTGGTGGTTTAATTTAATTTAATCTATATTTTTGGGGAGACAGAGGGCTTCCTATGTTTCCAGGCTGGACTCGAACTCTTGGGCTCAAGTGATCCTCGTGCCTCAGTCTCTCAAGTAGCTGTGACTACATTTGCCTACACTGCATCTGGGGTTTCACTGGTGATGCTAACAAGCATGCTAAGTTTCATAGTCTTATATCTAGTCAATTATCATGGAATATCTTTAGCAATATAAGAAATAAATTATTTACATTTAGATAGCTTTATTTTAAATCCATGGGGTCAGGACACTGTGGAAAAATAAGAGTTGCTGGCATAAACTGCTACTTCTCACAGCCAGAGGTCCCTTTTGAATTAAGGCACTTCGGAGTTATTAAATTAAACAATGGACAAATAAATACCAGGCTTTCCAAACAATGGAATATCCTGGATATACTGTTTATGTACCAGAGGACATTATAATTGTGTGTGTGTGTGTGTGTGTGTGTGTCTGTCTGTCTGTCGGTCTGTCTGTCTGTGTGTCTGTGTGTGTGTATGGTCTTGTCTTGTGCTCCCACCGTGCCACCAAAACTGGTTTTGTCAAAGTCACTAACAACCTCTATATTAAGTCCAATGGACACAGTTTGGTCTTCTTTTTACTGGATCTCTCAATAACATCGAATAGAATTGACCACTCCCTTTTTCTTGAAATTTTCTCTTCTTCTGCCTTCTATAAGGCCATCCTCTTCTAATTTTTTTTTAATTTCAAGCTTTTTAAGCTGTTTCTCTTAGATACTCAACCCCTGAATATTGGCATTCCTTAGTTCTCTCTTGAACCCAGTCTTCATCTCTATCCCCCCAAGTGACCTTATTCATTTTTATTTTTAAAATACCATCTGTGTGCTGATGACTACCTAATTTATATTGGCACCCCCAGTTCCTTTTCAGCTCCAGACTAGCATATCCAAACTGCCTAGTTAACACCTCCATACGAGTGTCACCCAGACATTGCACCTCAGCACCTAGTACATTCCTGACAAATCGTAGAAGTTTAATGGATCTTTCTTGAGTGAATGAGTTTGCAGGTGTGCATGTACATCATGTCTGCACCAGCTCCTATATGATTTATTTGTATTGAGGTCACACTGGATCACTTGTGTATTAAGACTTTGAGAGGAAATATATGAAATAAAATTATAGCATATGTGGAAGAAGATGTCCCTTATACTCTTCGCTACGTCAATATTTCTTAAAGATATTTGGTAAATCACATAAAACATGTTATTTTATCATACAACATATGGAAAGTCATAGGAAATGATTATTGAATTTTTTCCTACACTTAGTCACTATTTTACGTTTCTGGCCAAATTTTCTAACATCTCTTTCCAACTCTGTTTTCTCAGCTGCCCTCTTAAGCTCTACTGGGAAAGTGTCTTTTATTCCATATACTTTCCAACATTAATGAGAAAAGAATAAATATTGTGATAGCCTCAGTAAGATGATTGCATTCTTATCATAAATATTTCTATTGAATATTGGACATATAATTATTTTTAAGGATTTTTTAAACAACAAACTTGCCAACTTGATTTAGTGGAAACATGAAAGATGGGATCTTCATGAAGGTTAGATTATCTAAAGAAAAAAAAATTTATGAATAAGAGTATCGTCCAACATTTTAATATTAGTATCTTCTGAGATAAAAGTGATAGCCATGTTAAATAGAATAATGAGACTAAAGGCTAGTGGTTCCTCAGAATGTTTTCAAAGTTAGAGAGGCTGCCCCCCTATTCATTTCTCTTTTTATGATTAGTAGGCTAATTAACTTTGAAAACCTACTTTTGTTAAACCCTTATTAAGCTAGGATTATGTCTTCTGATTGTCTCTTCTATGGGACCAGAGGTAAGTAATGAAAAAAATATACTAACTTCAGATTTTGTTAAAGTTTCTAACCTAGTGAGTTCATTCTGGCTGCTTAATTCCAAGGCTTACTTCAGTCACTGACTTTTCCACTTCTGGTTATTGTAAATTATGAAATGTTGAGATTCTTATCCCTTGCTAGTCCTCCATAAGGCTCGGTTCAAGCCTGTTTCTATTTATAAGCTCTAAACATTAAATTTTCATTGAATGGAACATATGTTTTTAATTTCAGGGCATTTGACTGCATATAAATACTTGGAAGACTGATTGACGCTTCTTAACGTTAAAAATTATATGAACACCATCTTTGACTACTATTTTGAGTTTCTTAAAATGTTTAGAATATTACTGAATATAGAGTGAACAATAACATGTAATAAATCTTTTTTGATTTGGAAAACAACTTATTCTTTTCCCCTTTTGGTAACAAATATACTCTTTTGAAGAGCAACATTTTTCACCCATCCAACCAGTGTCATAAATGAGAGACTCAACATAGAACCTGAAATCACAAGGAACAGCCATCTTCATGGATATTTTTTTCATTAGTCTGAGAAATTATTGCTAAACTGTTGACAGCCAATTAAAAACATTATGAGATAGCAAATTTAGAGTCTTCAGAAACTATTGAGTATTAATACCGGTGTATGTAAGTCTGTTTGTGTGCCTGTGTGTGCATGTATTTGTGTGTAGATGCTGGGTATGTAGGTCTGAAATTGCCTGTTTTGATACATATGCATGTCTATTCATTGCAGGTAGGAGAAATAAGCAAATAATTTTCCAACAGAGGTATTTTCTCTCCCTATGATTTCTTTCATTATGTAGGTGGTATACATACACCAATGTGAGAAAGTTTAGTGAATAAATGAATGAACAGATTCAAACCTGAGCTTCGAGGCATCGGTTGAACTCCAAGAGATGGAAATGAGGAGTAAGCAGAAGGACCCCTGTGTGGTAGTTGTGCTCTCGTTACCTCAGGGGCCTTGGTTTCTCCTCTTTAAAAGAGGAAACATGTAGGATTTGTGAGTATTTGTATCTACCGGGTATTTATAACCTTTTGGGTCTAAGACCTCTAAATATTGAGTGACCATATAATTTATCAAAAATGAAATCCTCTTGAGAATTAAAGTGGGGCATTATTAATAATTAACCTAGGATAATAGGCATGAAATAACTTTGCTTTGAATACACTGGGATTTATGGCCAAACTCCCATGATAATCTGATGAAAGCTATTAACACTACGTTTGAAGCCCTTGATAATTATCTATCTATTATTTTGAGGGGTCCTTCTCCTCCAGAACTTGACTATTCAAATTACAAACTATTCCTTTCTTTGCGGCTTTGAAATCGAGCACACAGGTCCTTTGAATTCCACAGATTTTCTTGTTGATTATACAGGGTATACAAAAGTCACACAGCTAATTAAGGTAACAAATGAAGCCCAGTCTCTTGTTCTAAGAGGCTGGATATTCAAGGTGCCTTCTACACCCTTGATTTTTAGCCCAGTAAGCATGGACTTTAGAATCACACAGACATTAATTCAAAGTCTAGTTTATCACGTACCGTGTGCCTTTGGGCAAATTATTACTCTCTTTAAGTCTCAGTTACTCCATCTATAATACAGTGGTATTGAGATGATTAAATTAGATGGGAGTTGTTTAGTGCTTAGGATAATGCTGAACAAATAATATATGTCCATGTGCAGCAATGTTTTATATAATTAATCTCATTAGTTTCCAGCTATTCTCTAACTCATGGCAGCAAAAAACAGGAAATAAAATCTCCAGCCCTGACTTTTTCCCTGCTATCTATACACATATATATCAAGCTCCTTATTTGATATCTAAACTTGGTTGTCTAAAAGACACCACCAACTTATGGAAACAAACAGACCATTTGTAGAAGATAAAGCACAACTTGCTCCTCCAAAAATCTTCCACATTTCTGGAAAGTGTAACGCTGATGACTCAGGTGATCAGGATAAAAACCTAGGAGTTATTCTTAATCCCTAGAATTGTTACCCTACTCACTTTGTATATGCCATTTGTAAATAAGTCCTGTTGGCTCTAGCTCCCTGGACTTCTCAAATCTGACCATTCCTTCTCTATAAGGACAGCTCTAAACAAACAGTTATCTCATGTCTGAACCACTACAATTGAGCCTTATCTACTTTCTCTGCAATCCTTTAAGTCAAAACAGCTAAAGACAATTTAAAAACTTGATTGATTCAGATCACATTCATTCCTAACTTTGAATATTCCAATGTGATTTTCTTACTGCATTTTCAATAGAGTCTTTTTTGTTTGTTTAGTCACGGGCTACAAGGTCATCTTACACTATCTAGGTCCTGCCTACCTCAGTGGGCTCATTGTCTCTAGCTTCAAGGTTTCTTTTACCACCTTCTGGTCACTCTGGCTGTCTTTCTGCCCTTTGGATTTGGTAACTGTGTCGTCTCTGGACCTCTGAACTGTCTATTTCCTCTATTTGAGTCATTTTCTTACTGGATCCCTCATGATTACCACCATCACATTTTAAGGTCCAGACGAACTTTAATTTTCTTTGAGAGGCGTTCTGTAAACATCCTACAAAAAGGATTACCTCATCCTTTGTAAAACATTTTTATTAAGTGTTTTCCTATCACTATCAGCTACTTGCCTGGGTAGATGTAATATATGCATTTACAGCATTTACAATCAATGATTAGTTTATTGTTTGCTTTCCCCAATAGAAAATAGACCCCATAAAAGCAGGGTTTATTCACTACTCTATTCCCAGCATCCAGAATCTTATTAGTACATAGTGGATGCTCCAAATATAGATACTGTGTACACGATGTTTTGCCCTCCATTCTGTTTCCTAAGCTTTACTGGTTATCTTCATATGCATGCGTTCACCAAGGCTATGAAAATAAAATACAAGCCCCCACCTACAACTTTGCAGACCAAAGGATAATGCTGAAGGAATAAGCAACTGACTCAACATTGCTTAATGTTGATGCAGGCCAAATAAATAAGTGTCAACTGAGAAATAATACAATAAGTAAAGCAACTTAAAGCCAACATAATACCTTGATTACTTCTAAAGTTGATAATACTGGAGACTATATCTGAGGGAAAGTGAAATTCCTAAAACCAAATTAGGGAGTCTTTTTTTTTTTTTTTTCTTTGAGACAGGGTCTCATTCTGTCACCCATGCTGGAGTGCTGGAGTGCAGTGGCACAATTATAACTCACTGCAGCCTCTAACTCCTGGCCTCAAGTAATCCTCCTGTCTCAGGTTCCCAAGTAGCTGAAACTATAAGCATGCTCCACCACGACCAGGTAATTTTTTGTTTCAATTTTTTTCTTTTTTTTTGTAGAAATAGGGTCTTGCTATGTTGACCAGGTTGGTGACAGTCTTAATTAGCAAGCCCCAGGCAGGGCTAATAATCACAGCCTCATCATATAGAAGGATGTCTCTGTAAAACTAAGGACATGATGCAGGCATGGATGTTGGCTATTTAGACATAGTGAGGAATGGCTGAGCTACATAGGTCCAGGTTCTTCTTTTGAACTTACCACTCAGGTTAAGTCTATTCTTATCTCCTGCAGAGAAGTGAATGAGAGGGCGGAGATAGGTAGGCAGCAATGGTCTAATCATGGAGTTTGCACTAATGGACAGAAACGTAAGAGCGGTGAGGAAATATCCCTCCAGCTTATGACTAACACTATAATTTTTTTTAGAATGTATATAGTTGATTAAATTATGGTCATACATTACCTTTTCTCATTTTTAACTTTTGAAATAATTTTTATTAATCCTGAAAGCCAAAGAAAAAGACCCTAGTATTGAATATTACAGATTCAGATGAAATGGCCATAACTATAAGGAAAATTGGTGATCTTTAAGAATAACTTCTTAAGATATGATCCTTGGTAATTATCATAATAAGACTAACATTTGAAATGTATTTTAAGTCAACACTTTAATTCGGTAGGCACTTAGACGAAGCTGAAATGGAAAAATTACCCATTTTTATTGAAAAATGATTGCTTATTATGACTAAATTTGGGAGCTCTGCATTATTTACCTACTGTGATAAACAGACATTAAAATGGTTATTGCTAAACGAAGGGCTTAGCTTCAGTTTTCTCTACTCTAAACATAACAGAATATATTAAGCATGTAGAAATGTTTTGAACTCAGTGGGAAGTTATATTGATAGTACTAGTTTTTCAAGTTGAAAACAAAGTGGTTTTATAATGTCTTTGGGATTTTATGTTACTTTAGTGTTCAAAGATTTTTACCAACCATAATTGAGATCATCACTTATGCAAAGCATCATAGTGGGTGATCAATAAAGCAATCAGTACAATGTAAATTCTAGGGAGTAGATGGGGAGTTTGCTGAGACATGACTACCGTATGCTACCTCAGTTTTTTTCTTGGAAAGGAAGTGGTCCCATTATGCTGACCCTGCTGTTTCTTACCATTTTCTGTGTCCTACAGTTCCTTGTTGATACCTCCTGGACTTTATTTCTCTGTAAGATGATTTTTACTAGGTAAATCTTTCCATATTATCACATCTATTTCTTTCTAGCCCTAGTTCAAGTCCATGTGTGAGTCTCATCAATGATTTCTGCGATCCTCATTAGGTTGATCAGAAACAAGCAGATTTTGAATAATCCTCTTTGGGCTTTCCTCCCTTACTGCCCTGAATTATTATTACAGGATGGTGAATTACCTCATTCTGGGAATCTGTGATACTAATGCTTATCCTAATCTGATTTCTAACGTGAATAAAGTGGAAAACAAACATATCTACTTGCCAACCATGACCAATTGACTACGAAATTAAAGATGCTGGAATTTCTGCTGAACTCCACTGAATTAAGAGATTTTTACCAGATTGTGAAAAAATTCTAGAGAAAATGACTTGTTTAAGAGCACAATAAATCTAGTTATTGGTATTCTAGGCTCTACGGATGATCGCACTGTTTAAAGTTAAGTAGATTAATGTAGCCACCACATTAACCCATTTGACTAAAAAAATGCATTAATTATGAATTATTTCAGGAAAACAATTCCAGAAGTTAAAGTGAAAACAATAAGTGGTGTGTATGGTGGCCTCTCTAATGTAGGCTGCCCATCTTTCTGCATCTTGGTTTGGGCGTTGAAGCAGCAGAAGCATAAATGATGCAATGACCTCTAGCATGACTCAGAACCATAGACATAAGACCAGCATCTTTTGGTAGGGTGTATTCCACAAGAAAGGATCTCGGGTGCTTGGTGGGTTCAGAAAAATGACACTCATGTGTCTTCAGTCCACAGTCTGTGGTGGAGGCTGGTTTGAACCTAATCGTCTCCATGGACTGTGAGTAACATTGGAACAATCTTTGTAGGATATGTATCTACACTGATTTGCCTATAGCAAATACTGTGGTGAAGTGTGGTTAGTATGCTTGCAAGTAGGGGGATAAGTATCAGCTTGACGTGCTCTTGGGGAGAGTGTTTATTGAAGCCTTCATAGGTCAAAAAATTGTCCTCTGGCCTCTGACATTTTAGACACAAACTTGCATATGAGCATCCAAGTAAACTGAACTCAAAATTACCTGCTGATAGTAGTAATAGGCTAAGAATTAGAATGCAAAGGATGAGAGGGTAAGAGAGAAAGTGGGGATTCACAAATTTTAAAGGGAAATATGTGTTATTCTTTGATGAATTTTATAATACCCAATGATACATGCAAATGATTACAACCTTATCGTCTTAGAACTTTTTACATTCCTTTATTTAATTTTTCCAGCAATCATATGGTGTACGTACTACGTTACTTCCCCCATATTATAGATGAAGTCACACAGGGCTAGAAAAGCTAAGCAAGATGTCTAAAGTTGCACAGATTATGAAGAGCAAAGGAGCATATTGAATGCAGGACTGGCTGACTCCAAAACCCATGTCCCATATATTACCCTAGCTTGGCATTTGCATCGTTTCCTAGAAGCTTTGTGTTAGAGTCATAGAACTGAACTTTGAGCCCGGCTCTGATTCTTCCAACTCTTTGATATTCTGCAAATTGCTTAATCTCTAAGTCTCAGTTTTCTTACCTGTACAATAGGGATACTGGTATCTATTTCAGATGCCATTGTTAAAAGTGTGTGAGAGTGTGTGTAAAGTGATTAGCACAGGGCTTGAAACATGATTAAGCACTCAACACGTGGTAGTCAAAAACAGAAAGAACGAAGAAAATACAAGATTGATGCTAGAATACAATAAGAAGCACATCATTTAGAGGGACTGTGTAGCAATATTTCCCTGAAATAAATATCGCTACCTAATTTTATCTCACAAATCTGATTTTCACACCTTTTTTGGAATAATATATTTATTTTAAATGTTATTAGGTCAGCCATGGTGGCTCATTCCTATAATCCCAGTACTTTGGGAGCCTCAGGCAGGAGGATCACTTGAGCCCAAGAACTTGAAACCAACCTGCGTAACATAGTAAGACTCTGTCTCTACAAAAAAAAAATTTTAAGTAGCCAGGTGTGTTGGCATGTGCCTTTAAGTCCCAGCTAATTAGAAGGCTGAGGTGGGAGGATTGCTTCAACCCAAGAGTTAGAGATTTTAGTGAACTACAATTGCATCACTGTACTCCAACCTGCGCAACAGAGCAAAAACACAATCCGTAAAAAAATAAATAAATATTATGTTTGACTTAATATGGAATTATGTTAGTTGGCCTCAGAACATGCAGAAGATACTGTAGCCTCTGTAACGCTGAGTCCTTCTGTATTTTCCATTGTGGCAGGTCTTTAGGTACAGTTAGACATTAAGTACTAAAAGATGGAGTGAGCCATTGTGACAGGACAAACGATGTGCTCTGCTTTCTTTATGAGCAGGGAAAGTAAGCCTTCAATGTTAATAATTACAAAACATCTTTATATCAATAATATTTATGTAAAAATACATGTTTTTAGTATTTGAATTTTGAGGCAAATTTATATAAAAATATTTGATGTAGTGTTTTTTTTAAATTTATGAAGAAAAGAAGTTTAAGTAGCTCACGGTTCTGCAGGCTATACAGGAAGCACGGCAGCTTCTGCTTTTGAGAAGGCTTCAGGAAACTTACAATCATGGCGGAAGGCAAAGAGGGAACGAGGCATCTCACATAGTGGGAGCAGGAACAAGGGCGTGAATATTTTTCTTAAGATAATCTTGAAAATACTTTGTAATCTATTGAGAACTACATATTTGTCAATCATTCTCATTATCCAATTTTACTGACCATGAATATCATTCCACTTCACTAAACTTTTATCTGGAACATAGTATTTTTTTTTCTTACATTTGAACACCCATGGCATTTTTATAGCTTATGGTACTTCTCCTTCTAGCAAAAATAAATAAATAAATAAATAAATATAAAAAACAAAGAAAACTCTTTCCAAAAAGTCATTTTTTACTTAGTTAAAATAAAGGTTTTTGGAAAAAATATCTACTTTTAAGACCTCTTTACACAAGTCACTTTTTAGTTAAAAAGATTTCAATCATCAGATAATATGACAATTTTGTCACCATGCAAAATGTGAAAACTGTAATCAACATAAAGCATTTCACAAAAGTATGTGACAATATAAATATCACTTGGGCAATCAAATCATGAAATCCTTCAGGAGAAAGAGAAAAAAAAGCACTTGGCATTCCATCTTCATAGGAACCATGAAATGTCTTTAATAATTTGGTATTGCTATAGCTCTGCTGGAATGAATACAAACAACTATAAACGTCCAATAATTTTTATAATGTCTTAAGCTAACTATACAAATATTTCTCTGGCTTTACTCTTTTCACCTACATTATAAATATGTTCTCTAGGGCATCATTTTAAAATGGCAGTCTTTAGTCCAACAGTGATACCTAATTATATATTGCCATTTGAACAAACATTTACTTTCTATCTTTCCATCCAAGTAGACATATTTTAATGAAAATGTATTAAAAATTAAATAGATTACATGTATAAGGATATTCCTATATCTTAATATTTAAACTGTGAAAGAAAATAGAATCTTGGGACCCCGAAGTCACTATGCCAAAGGAAAAGTTAAACCTGGGAATTGAGTCTCCCGATGCTGTTTTTCTTTTGTTCCCAAACAGATAGCTGCAATTTTACAACCCTATGTCACGACCTCATCCATAATCCAGGTACCCATGATGATAGAAAGTCACATATCTCCCCAGAAGGCCTCCTTCACCGATTGGTCACAAGGAAATTCCTTGTGAACCCCTAAATCTTTCAGGATGCATATCCCTCCCTATAAACTAGCCCTAAAACCAAGTTCTGTTGAAATCTCACCCTGACAGTGTCAATTACCAGCTTATGTTCACAGAGAGAGGACAAGGACAAGACCAGAAATCATCCCTCCACCTACACTGAGATGAATGCATAATTGACTTTTTCTTCTACTTCCACTTTTCACACGTAAAGTGTAGATTTACTGAGGTTAATCAGAGCCTCACCAGAATGCAACTATTTGCCTCACTGCCTACCTTCCCTTCTTTTATTTCCCTCTCTTGCTTGCTCTTTCTTCTTTAAATACTGAAGTTCCCAAAACTCCTGTTGTTTTGAAAAAGCACAGGTCACAGATGCTCTTGTAACTTGCCTTTCATTCTGGGCATGTCCTCAACTTTGGCTAAATAAACCTCTATTTATGGAGAGCTGCCTCAGTCACTTTTTGGTTAACCAAGCTTAAGACATAATAAAAGTTATTGACAGGCAAAAGTTGCATATCATGTGTTATTTAGAAATGAAGCTCATGATATATTTGGATCTAAGTATGGTGATACATATGTCACTGTAACAACTGATAGGAAAAGTGTATCTTTTATTCTTAGAATACAAGTATTAAGATATCTGCCAAAGGCGCTGTAGAACATCAGATTCATCATATACATTTACACTGGCAAAGAATTGAACTAACAGAGGGAATAAATGAATTGATCTGATAATTTAGAATAAAAATACATTTCTGGATGTCTTGGCCTTAGTATACAATACGAAGCAATGATTTCTGGCTGTGGTATTTGGTGGCTTCCTATAGCTCCAGTTCCTTCTTTCCTACATATTTGATGTACAGCTGCTGGATGAAGAGCATGGCTCTTGTCACTACTCTAATCAAGATCTGTAAGGAGCTTCTTGTTGCCTACGTGGTAAAAGCCTAAACTCTTCAGACTGACCTTCAGACCTGCCATTTCAACAGCATTGCCTCCATTCTCCACCAGGCTCCTGTGTTGCCATTAAACTGATCTCCTTGCTGAGTCTGGATCTGTGATTTTTCTAGCTTACCGACTTGAGCCAGCTTAAATCCTCTGTTTCTGATTCACCCAGGTGGCAATAAATTTGCCCCCTCAGAACTGCCACAGCTTTCAGCCCTCACCTCTATTGATTTATGGCCCTTAATCATTTTTCTTTTTGTTATGGTAATTTTTAGAATCTCTGCCCACGTTCACCTTCCAAATGTTAACCCCTAAAGGGGATGTCTGTGTTTCACTCACCTTGCAGCTGTTAACAAGTATAATAACATTGTTGCTCCCTTTCTGCCAGCTGCTCTGTCCCTGTACCCCATCTTCTATGATTGTCCTCTCCTGGAATAATAAAGATATCCATCAGAGGGGGTCTTGACCAGGTGGGAGAAGACAGAGAAACATCACTTTCAGCCACTAGAAGGATGGTGGAAAGTAAATCATGGCATAAGTAGGAGTAGCAAAGCAGGAGGGTGTTTAATGGTCTCTTCCTTCCCTATCCTGGCAGAGAATCACATTCTTGCATGGTGGGTATAGATTGAGAGCAAAGTCTAGAGGAAAATGGTTTTTGCTCCTTTTCTCTCCCCCACAGCACCAGCATGGGGCAGTATCATCCGAGTAAAAGTGGCAAGGTGTTGTGGTTGACAGAAAGTCTGGGTACAGTTTTCCAGTGTCCTTTGGCCTCCTAACTCATGTGTGGACAGTATCTAGAAATCCCCTGTGGCCCTGTGGAGGAATCTTTGGTCGCACCAACAGTGCTAACTGGACACTCACAATTTTCCTGTTGTAATGCCCAAGGAGGAGGTGATTGGGCTGAATAGCATTATGACTAATGATATTTTTATTGTGACTGGAAGTTAGTGCTTATGTGGTTTTGCCAAAAAGACATATGTAAAGACAAAAATACTTCAGGAAGGCAGGATTATTGGCCATACCTCCCTCCTCAAGATCATTTTAAGGAGGTATCAAAGGACCACCCGTACTTACCACAGAATGCCTGGGAAAAGACCCCTGGAAGCATCTAAGAATTACTGCATCTTTACCAGTCAGTCCCAGAATGGGTGATGAAGCTGGAACAGACTTACCAAAGAAATCATGGTGCTATATTCCAGCTCACAGCAACAAAGGGCAAATCCAAAATGTTTCCACCCTCATCCACTTCCAGATTTTAAAAGGTCAATTTAAATTCACTATTCCACTAAAGAATCTACCTTTTTCCCTCAAAAAGAAAAAAATACATATTTGATTAGAATACTGTATTTATATTACTGAACATCTTAACTACAAAGAAACAACTGTGTTTGGGTATTTATTTTTCCGTCTAAAAGCTCAAAACATACCAATGTATAAGGATTTTGATTTAATCCTATTATAAGTAAGTATACCATATCTACCTTCCTAAGATTTCTTTGTCATTTTCTAATATTCCATTAAATTGGTGTTTATTAGGGTTGTAGAAGGATAAACTGGGGAAAGCACAGCAAATAAAGAAATATTACAGTAAATACATTATCTGGAAAGATACTTTTAAGCTGTATAATAAATCTTAATTACACAGAAAAAAAGTAGTGTACATATTACTATAGCCTCACTAAAAATGAATCATTTGTTTAGTCTCATTCTACTGAATGGTTTAAATACTTTATTCCTCATCTCATAATTGTAGGAAATAGGAAATGAAACCCAACTTTTAACTTGCTTTTGAGTATGTGAAGTAATTTGAACGGATGGAATATGTTCTCTCTACTTTCCTTGCCCACAGTATATAAAACTCAAAGTCAAATGATTACTTTTATTATTAATTTTGATTCTGGTTCATTTAGTGCAACAATTTATTTTATGTTCAATTAGCTGGCTTCTCCACAATATTAGCATAAAGATAACTTTTTTATTTTAACACAACAGCATTACTGTCTAAATTTTAGTTTTTACTTATTTTAATTTTCAAGATAGTAAATTCCATATAACTATGATTCAATGATTAAAATAGAGGTTTTAAATCATAGCATTCAAATTCTTTGACATTTCTTCCATTAATAAGTGACACTTGAGGTCTTCCTTTTTCAAATAAGGTGGTCTTGTGACTTCCTTATAACCAACAGCATATGGCCGAAGTGGAGCTGTGTGACTTTTGATGCTGGGTGGTAAAAGGCAGTGCAGCTTCCACCTTGTTTTTTGGAACCCTGTACTTGGAGCCCTCAGCTGCCATGTAAAATATCTGCCTACCTCGAGAGAGCCAAGTTGCAAAGGGAGGACACATGTAGGTGCTCTGCTCAGCAGTTCTAGTCTTCAAGTCCTTCCAGCCTATGTGTTGGACATGTGAGTGAACCAGTCTTCAGATGATCCCTGTACTGAACCATGGAGTCACATCTAGGCTTGGAGTCTTCCCAGCTGAAGCTTCAGACATTCTGGAGCAGAGACAAACTCTCCCCAAACCTCCTCAAATTCCTTACCCACAGAATCTCTGAGCATAATAAGATAGTCATTCATGCCATCATTTAGAGTGGTTGTTACACAGCAATAACAATTAGAACATTAGGCTTAACCTTACACTTAGTTCTTCATGTAAAAAAAAAAAAAATCAGCCAGATTAGAGGAAAATAAAGAGACTAACATATGGCTTTTCTAATTTCTAACAAATATTTTCATTCCTAAAATTGTATGTCCTTCTGAGATAACTTGCTAAAATAATATAACTAAGGTTCTTATATTTTTAAAATAATTTTATTAACATTCTTAGAATATATCATATTAAATATAATTGAAATGTTAAAAATATTCATTAACATACGAAAATGATCATCAGCAAATAGCTACTGAGATCTTGGTATATTCGTGACACTCTACTTGAAAAGTAAAATGTACATAAATTACAAGTGAAAATCATTTAATTTAAAAGGATGTATCCCACATAGTATTTAATACAGAAATCTGACTGGTCAGTCATTGATCATAACTATAGCTGTGGTCTTTTTCATGGCATAATCTGTCATCTTTGCTTAATATCTTTTCAATGTTTTCTCTGAGGGCCTGCAGATTAGTCAAATGGATAAATGGATTTTTATTGCTATGGTTCTGTACTACAGAATCTGTCACTGGATAATTTTATTAAGGAATGGAATTGAACTTTTAAGACGAATCAGTACAGAAAGGTGGGAGTCATTGTGATATATAGTATTTACAGGTCATGGTCCATTTTAACACACTTACTGGGTTTTTAATAAATAATCATTGTATAAAAGAAATGCAAATTACAATGGAAAATGGAAACTTTTTAAAAAATGATAATATCCATTACTAGTAAAGGCATAGGGAAAACAGCCTGTCCAACCCCCACACAGATACATTGATAGAACGCCCTTACAGTAAGCTTGTTATTATTTATCAAAAGCCTTACAATTTTGCTTTTTTCCTTGACTTACAAGTCTACTTCTAGAAATTTGTTATAAGGGAATAATTATAACACAGGCAAAGATTTATCTATAAATTTATTTATTTAAAAATGTGTAATATTGAAGCACTGAAAACAAACTGAACTGGTTTTTTGTTGCTACTATAACAAATTACCATGAATTTACGACTTTACAATTACACATATTTGTTATCAATAACACATATTTATCATCTTACAATTCTGTATGTTAGAAAACTGACACGGGTCTCAGTGGGCTAAATCAAGCTGTTGGCATAAATGTTGTCCTTCTGGAAGTTATGAATGAATTCCATTTCTGTACCTTTTCTAGTTTCTAGAGAGTAGTGCTTGACTCGTAGCCCCTTTCCTACATCTACAAATCTTTTCCCCTCCTAGCCTGGAGGAGTTTTCTACTGTTAAGGGGTTATGTGATTATTATTGGGACCTCCTGGATATTCCAGGATACTCTCCCCATCTCAAGATTCCTAGTTTAATCACTCCTGCAAAGTCTCTTTTGTCCTATGAGGTAATATATTCACAGGTTCCAAGAATTATAGTGTGGACATATTTAGAGGGCCATTATTTTGTCCATCACAAAAGCTATAGGTATAAGAAAAGGATATGAATTAAATAATTGGGATACTTGGTGTTCTATATAGTCACAAAAACTACGTTTTATGCAGAATAATGATAATTAACAATATTAAAGTATTAACTGCTAATCATTTGTGATGGTTAATACTGAGTGTCAACTTGATTGGATTGAAGGATACAAAGTATTGATCCTGGGTGTGTCTTTGAGCTGCCAGCATGGCTAGACTATAAGCAGACAGAAAAATGTGAAAAGAGAGACTGACCTAGCCTCCCAGCCTACATTTTTCTCCCATGCTGGATACTTCCTGCCCTTGAACATTGGTCTCCAAGTTCTTCAGTTTTGGGACTCAAACTGGCTCTCCTTGCTCCTCAGCCTACAGAAGACCTATTGTGGGACCTTGTGATCATGTGAGTTAATACTTAATAAACTCCTCTTATATATATATATATATACACACATATATATGTATATATATACACACATATATATGTATATATATACACACACATATATACATATATATGTATATATATACACATATATATACATATATATGTGTGTGTATATATATATATATATATATTCCATTCATTCTGTCCATCTAAAGAACCCTGAGTAATGCAGATTGTGGTACCAGCAGTAGTTCTAGAAGAACAGAATATTAAGGATGGAGTTCTTTCATTGGTTTTGAGGTTTCTGGATTTGGCTGCTTAATATGACTAGACCCCAAAATGCTAAGGACTCTACTTCTAATAGTATGGAGAGCATTGATAGTCCTTGGCAGGAGCTGTTTAGAGAGTTATGCAAAATAAATGCATTTGACACTCCTGATTCATCACTCATAAGAGGCAAGGAGTTTAGCGACTCTATACATAATACCATTGACCATATGTCGAGAACCAAGGAACACAATGAAGCTGGTTGGTCCCTCTTAAGTTCAGCGGACAAAGTGATGAAAGAAAATGATGACCTCAGGGATTCTATCTCCTGTCTTCAGAAGCAGATACTGAGCCTCAAATCTGCTAAGACTGCCCTGAGTGAGAGTCTTATCTCCTGGAGAGAAAGAGCTAAAACTGTGGAAAAACAGACACAAACTGTTATCATGTGAGTGGCTGACTTGCAACGAAAGCTGCATGCACAGCCTCGCCAGGTGTCTACTGTTAAAGTGAGGGCATTGATTGGAAAAGTATGGGACCCTGCAACTTGGAATAGAGACATGTAGGAGGACCCTGATGAAGCTGGGAACACTGAGCTCTGAATTGAAATAGGATTAAAAGATGGCCCACTGTGAGCAAGCTGGAAATGCCTGATCTCCCTTGGTTTACTGTACAGGGAGGGATCCAAAGGCTTAGAGAGATTGGGATGATGGAGTGGATTAGTCACTTTAGACCTACTCATTTCAGCTGGTAGGACCAAGAAGATATACCCTTGACCAATGCCTTGTGAAATAGATTTGTGAGGGCAGCACCTGCATCATTGAAGAACCCTATCATTGCTTTTCTCTGTATGTGAGATCTAACAGTGGGAACTGCAGTCACTCAACTACAAAATTTAAATACAATGAGAATAACTGGATCCCAAGGTGGCAGAAGTCAAGTGGCAGCACTCAACCATCCAAGGCAAGATGGACAGCAGAGGCAAAGCAACAATCAGAATAGTCTGACTCATGTAGGGCACTGACATTGGCTAATTAATCACAGTGTTCCTAGAAGTGAAATTGATAGGAAGCCTGCTGCATTCCAGTTTAATTTATATAAACAGAAAACTTCTAGCTTAAATGTACAAAAGACTAATTTGAATTACTGAAACAGAGAATCATAGCCCCTCAATCAATCTCCAGAGTTGAGCCAGTTTACAGACCCAGAATCCCTTGAATGAAGGAGAGGCCAGGTCCCCTTGAGGAAGGGCCCCACTACATTACCAACAATTTATGCAGTGAATCTTTCTCCCATCCTTCCCCAGTGAGACCTCCAGCCTTTTATCAGGGTAACTGTGCAATGGGGAAAGGGAAATGATCAGATATTTCAGGGACTACTGGACCCTGCCTCTGAGCTGACGTTGATTTTAGGAGACCCAAAATGTCACTGTGGTCTTCTGGTTAAAGTAGAGGCTTATTGAGGTCAGATAATTAATGGAGTTTTAGCTCAGGTCTGATTTACAGTGAGTCCAGTGGGTCCCTGGACTCATCCTGTGGTCATTTTCCCAGTGTGAGAATGCAGAATTGGCATAGACATACTTAACAGCTGGCAGAACCCCTGCAATGCCTTCCTGACTGGTAGGGTGAGAGCTAATATGGTGGGAAAAGCCAAATGGAAGCCTTTAGAGCTGCCTCTACCTAGAAAAATAGTGAATCAAAAACAATATTGCATCTCTGCAGGGATTGCAGAGATTAGTGCCACCATCAAGGACTTGAAAGATGCAGGAGTGGTGATTTCCACCACATCCCCATTTAACTCTCCCATTTGGCTGGTGCAGAAGACAGATGGATCTTGGAGAATGACAGTGGGTTATCGTAAGCTTAACCAAGTGGTGACTCCAATTGCAGCTGCTGTACCAGATGTGGCTTCATTGCTTGAGCAAATTAACACATCTCCTGATACCTGGCATGCAGCCACTGACTTGGCAAATGCCTTTTTCTCCATTCTTGTCCATTAGGCCCATCAGAAGCAATTTGCCTTCAGCTGGCAAGACCAGCAATATTTTTTACTGTCCTATCTCAGGGGTATATCAACTCTCTGGCTTTGTGTCATAATCTTATTCGGAGAGACCTTGATCACTTTTCGCTTCCACAAGATATCACAATGGTCCATTACACAGATGACATTACGCTATCTGGATCCAGTGAGCAAGAAGTAGCAAACACACTGGACTTATTGGTGAGACATTTGCATGCCAGAGGATAGGAAATAAATCCAACTAAAATTCAGGGACCTTCTACCTCAGTAAAATTTCTAGAGTTTCGGTGGTGTGCAGACTGTTGAGATATTCCTTCTAAGGTGAAGATTAAGTTGCTGCATGTGGTCCCTCCTACAACCAAGAAAGAAACACAATGCCTAGTGGAGCTACTTGGATTTTGAAGGCAACACATTTCTCATTTGGGTGTGTTACTCTGGCCCATTTATCAAGTTACCCAAAAGGCTGCCAGTTTTGAGTCTGGTCCGGAAGAGGAGAAGGCTCTGCAACAGGTCCAGGCTGCTGTGCATGCTGCTCTGCCACTTGGGCCATATGATCCAACAGATCCAACGGTGATTGAGGTGTCAGTGGCAGATAGGGATACTGTTTGGAGCCTTTGGTAGACCCCCATAGGTGAATCACAGTGGAGGGCTCTAGGATATTGGAGCAAGGCCCTGCCATCTTCTGCAGACAACTACTCTCCTTTTGAGAGACATCTCTTGACCTGTTACTGGGCTTTGGTGGAAACTGAACGTTTGACTATGGGTCATCAAGTCACTATGCCACCTGAACTCCCTATTGTGAACTGGGTGCTTTCTGACCCATCTAGCCCATAAAGTCACTCATACACAGCAGCATTCCATCATCAAATGGAAGTGGTATATATGGGATCCAGCTCGAGCAGGTCCTGAAGGCATAAGTAAGTTACATGAGGAAGTGGCTCAAATGCCCATGGTCTCCATTCCTGACACCCTGCCTTCTCTCCCTCAGCCTGTACCAATGGCTTCATGGGCAGTTCCCTATGATAAGCTGGCAGAAGAAGAGAAGACTAGGACCTGGTTCACAGATGATTCTGCACAATATGCAGGCACCACCTGAAAGTGGACAGCTACAGCACTACAGCCCCTTTCTAGGACATCCCTGAAGGACAGCAGTGAAGGGCAATCTTCCCAGTGGGCAGAATTTTGAGCAGTGTACCTGGTTGTGCACTTTGCATGGAAGGAGAAATGGCCAGATGTGTGATTATATACTGATACATGGGCTGTAGCCAATGGTTTGGCTGGATGGTCAGGGACTTGGAAAAAGCATGATTGGAAAATTGATGACAAAGAAATTTGGGGAAGAGGTATGTGGATGGATTTCTCTAAGTGGTCAAAAATTGTGAAGATATTTGTATCCATGTGAGTGCTCTCCAACGGGTGACCTCAGCAGAGGAGGATTTTAATAATCAAGTGGATAGGATGACCTGTTCTGTGGACGCCTCTTTCCCCAGTCACCCCTGTCATCGCCCAGTGAGCCCATAAACAAAGTGGCCATGGTGGCAGGGATGGAGGTTACACATGGGCTCAGCAACATGGACTTCCACTCACCATGGCTGACCTGGCTATGGCCACTGCTGAGTGCACAATTTGCCAGCAGCAGAGACCAACACTGAGCCCTCGATATGGCACCGTTCCTCAGGGTTATCAGCCAGCTACCTGGTGGCTGGTTGATTATATTGCACCTCTTCCATCATGAGAAGGGCAGAGGTTTGTCCTCATGGGAACAGACACTTACTCTGGATATAGGTTTGCCTATCCTACATATAATGCTTCTGCCTAGACTATCATCTGTGGACTCATGGGATGCCTTATCCACTGTCATGGTATTCCACACAACACTGCCCGTGACCAAGGCACTCTCTTTACAGGTAAAGAATGCAGCAGTGGGCTCATGCTCATGGAATTCACTGGTCTTACCATGTTCCCCATCATCCTGAAGCAGCTGGATTGATAGAATGGTGGAATGGCCTTTTGAAGTCACAATTACAACACCAACTAGGTGACAATATTTTGCAGAGCTAGGGCAAAGTTCTCCAGAAGGCTGTGTATGCTCAGAAGCAGTGCCCAATATATGGTACTGTTTCTCCCATAGCCAGGATTCATGGGTCCAGGATTCAATGGGTGAAAGTGGAAGTAGCACTAACAAAATGTTTGCTTCCTGTTCCTACAACATTACATTCTGCTGGCCTAGAGGTCTTAGTTCCAGAAGGAGGAATGCTGCCACCAGGAGACCCAATCATTCCATTAAGCTGAAAGTTAAAATTCCCATGTAGACACTTTGGGCTCTTCCTACTTTTAAGTCAACACGCTAAGAAGGGAGTTACAGTGTTAGCTGGGGTGACTGACCTGGACTATCAAGAAGAAATCAGTCTACTACTCCACCACGAAGGTAAGGAAGAGTATGCATGAGATACAGGAGATCCATTAGGGTGTCTCTTAGTATTGCCATGCCCTGTGATTAAGGTCAATGGAAAGTACAACAGCCCAATCCAAACAGGACTACGAATGACCAGACCCTTTAGGAATGAAGGTTTGCGTCACTCTACCAGGAAAAAAAAACAACACACACACATACACACACACACACTCACACACACACCCTGCTAAGGTGCTTGCTGAAGGCAAAGGGAATACAGAATGGATAGTAGAAGAAGGCAGTCATCAATACCAGCTATGACCAGGTGACCAGCTGCAGCTATGGGGACTGTAACTGTCATGAGTTATTTCCTCCTTCTTTTGTTAAAAATATGTTTGTGCTTGTATACACTTGTACTAAGAAAATATCTTCATTTTATTTCCTTTCTCCTTTCTCATGTGACATAAGATTTTTTGACTTCACATGAGCATTTAAGTGTTGTTAACTTTATGTAATAGTGTTCGGCTTGGGGATTGGTGGGTTTCCGTTTGTATGAAAGATAGCTGTACTATGTTACGCATAATTATGACCTCATTACTGTCATTATTTGAAGATTATGTATGATATCAGGAGATGCATATGGGTTCAAGTTGACAAAGGGTAGACTTGTGATGGTTAATACTGAGTGTCAACTTGATTGGATTGAAGGATACAAAGTATTGATCCTGGGTGTGTGTGTGAGGGTGTTGCCAAAGGAGACTAACATTTCAGTCAGCGGGCTGGGAAAGACAGACCCACCCTTAATCTGGGTAGACACAATCTAATCATCTGCCAGCTTGGCTAGAATATAAGCAGGCAGAAAAATGTGAAAAGTGAGACTGACCTAGCCTCTCAGACTGCATCTCTCTCCCATGCTGGATGCTCCCTGCCCTTGAATATCAGACTCCTAGTTCTTCATTGTTGGAACTCGGACTGGCTCTCCTTGCCCCTCAGCTTGCAGACAGCCTATTGTGGGACCCTGTGATCCTGTGAGTTAATACTTAATAAACTCCCATATATATATATATGGCATATACATAAAAAACATATATATATAACTCCCATATATATATAAATATATATATTCCATTAGTTCTGTCTCTTTAGAGAGCCCTAATACAGCATTGCTCTAAAAGTTTTACTTAGTTGATGCTTACTAAATTCTCCCAAAAACTCTATATGTGCATTATTACCCCTCCCATTTTATAAATAAGAAAACCAAAGCACAAAGAGCTAAGCAATTTACCTAAGACTACATAGTTGATAAATGGCAGAGCTTGGATTACGAAACTAAATGTCTGGCTGCAGAGTCCATGAACTTAATAGTTAATAACCTGGATACATGTTTTTGGTCTATTGTCAAGTGAAAAAAAGCAGGTTAAAAGATGTTGTGCATGATATCACCCTATTTTTGTTAGAAAATGGTTTGTATAAAAATGACATCAATTATCTCTGGATGGAAGAATTGGTGGCTATTTTCATCTTATATGCCATTAATATTTAAAATATACTATCATTTTCCTAATCATTATCCAAACAAGAAAAAAAATCCATGTTAATATAAAATATATAATGTATACAATGAGTCAAATAGGTTGGTTTTGTGATTGTAAAGATGTGATTATTATTCATCCTATGCCTGTATCAAAATGTCTCCTGTACCCCATAAATATATACATCTACTATGTACCCACAAAAATCTTCAAGAGAACTAATTGTTGCTTTCATGCTTTTAAACTAATGAATGGAGGCAATAAAACTCAGTGAAATTGTTTAGCAGAGTTGCAACGCCAAGCTTGAGCTTTTGGTGTAGCTGAAGTGATTGAGTGTTAGCAGTCTGTAACCCGGTTCACTCAATGGCTGTGTGCCTACTGCATTGCATGAGTTGTTCTGAGACATAAATGAGATAATAGATCTGAAACAACCTTGAAAAGTACTTTAAAACAGTATGGCAAGGTGAGGCAGATGGAGATGTGGAATATGCAGCACATTTTCCCCACAGAAACAAGGCAATTCACAATAGTTATGTCACCATATTAGTCAACAAAAGGTCTAACACCTTATATAGCAAAACAGTTTATGACCTTATTTCTAAGTGAAAATGCAATCAACATTCAAATTGGAGACATCTCTCTCCTTCACACATGTCTGTGGAACTGTTGGGATTCTCTTTTTAGTCTTTTCTACTAAGACACTCAGTTCCAGGAATAATAGAAAACAGAATAGGAAGTGCATAGCCACATTAAGTTATAGAATTGCATCTATAACTAGGGTGACCTTTCATAAGTCAGGCATTGCCTATACTGTATGTAAAGGATGTGATGCCAATTTAGAGATAAAATATGTGTGATTATTCTTCTAAATATTTTTGTCATCACTTTCGTATGGAATTCTAAAAGAATGACAGGGAAGTATATTGAAATAAAGGAGTGTGGTACAGTAGTTCGAAAAGCGAATTTTGGTGTCTTATAATCATGCCCTTCAAATTCTAATTCTGCCACCAAGAACATGTGCATCCGTGATAAAAATATTTGATTTCTCTCTGAGTTTGTATGTCTTTAGAATGTGCATTGTATCAACTCATGTGTTTCCTGTGAGGAATGAATGAGACGATGTAGGTTTAGTACATAAGGCAGTAGTTGCACATACTGAAGTCTCAACATTGTTTGTAGTTCACACTTCTGAGAACACTGTGCCAATGACGTCAGATGAGGTATAAAAGCCCCTGGAGACTGCCTTAGTTTGGGATTCTCAAGGGGCAGGCTCTGACACAAGGATTTGAGTGGTTTATTTCAGAGGTGATCCCAGGAAAGAGTGGTATGAAAGTAGGGAGATGAGGCATGGAAGGGAAAGAAGCCAATTCAGAGCGCATGAATGAGCCAGTTACTACTGTGGACACCTAGGGCTCAATCCCGGTGGGGACCTTAATGGTGTAGATTAGAACTTGTCTTACGGTTTCCCACATGAGGACTGAAGAAGCTGGGGTATTTATCCTCTAATTCCCATCCATTATTGCGTGAGGGTAGCTCTTAGGGCTGGAACCTTATTGTTCAGCCAAGCACCTCCAATGGCTAGAAAACAGACTGTCCCAAGTGATTACAAAAATGCAAGCATGGACTGAAAGGGCACAGTCCAAGAACTATGGTGGGGCACTGCTGGAGTCAGATACAGCTAGCATTCTGCTTTCCTATACAACCTAAAGATTACTCAGGCTATTGCTGGTTGCAGGGAAACCTCTGCAGGATTATGGAGGGATCCATATAAATGTGTTGTTCCTATGATTAATTTGAGGAGGTAATAGAATGCTTTTGACAGTATGGCAGCAGCTTCTTCAACAGTCAATTAACTTACAGCTTTCTGTTTGGCAATGCAAAATACCCATAACCCTAGCAGGTACAGGACAGCTAACGTGTATAAAGACAGAAGAGCAACTAAGAGAAACATTTTCCACTAGATAACTCTGGCTTCAGTTTTACCAAAGGTTGTGGAACTATTACCTTCCAGGCTTTGCCGTGCCTAAGAGCACATATTGGGCTCTTGGGAATTTTATTAAACATTGAAAGACACTTTTCAGAAGAAAAGCCCCTTTACAAATGGGGCGATTAAAACCAGACATCCTCATTATAGCAATAAAATATCTGTGCTCCATAAATTTAACAAAGTTAATCCCTTTTTGGCTCCCTAGGACTGACGAATCGTTTCTGAAAATTCAGTGCCAGGCTCTGGAGAATAGTCTCTCTGCCCTATTCAATTTATTTGTATTTAGTCATTCTGATACGTCATAATGTTTATTCAAAGGAAGCAATCATTCGGGATCCTTATTTGTGGTTCCCAGCATAACTTTATCCTGTATAAATGCCATTTTTCTCAGTAGGCGCCAAGTTCCAGTTGCTACAGAAAGCTCTCTGCTTGATGTGGCTTCGTCATCTTAATCTCTTAAGAAGGGTGCTAGGGAGCTGTTTGCTATTTAGCTCCCTAAACCATTCTCTTATCAATCGCGACACTTCACCCCAATGAGTCAGTTCCTCAGTGGATCTCAACAAATAATCTTCACTTCCTGGAAAAGTTAGGATTGCTTTCCTTAGCTGCCAGGGCTAAAAAGGAAACTTGGTCCTAAATATCCACGTCCCAGGGGCAGCCACTTGGGCCAGCATGTTGCGCCCTTCAGCTTTCCGCCCGCAGGTGGCAGCAGCGGGCTCCGAAGCCTGTCTCTCCAGGTAGCAGCCGCTTCACAGCTTCAGGCCGGTGCTCAGCGGAGGCTGGTGCATCTCCACTAGGAATCCACACCCAGCTGGGACTGCTGTGAAGCTGAAGTAACTGAGTATTAAACTAGTCTCCGACTCTTTAATATTTTAAGTGAAAACAAACAACAGTTTGAAGCAGCAATAGCAACTCATTGCATCCCTATTCCCTCCGGTTGCTAATTTTTCCCAACTCCAGCAGCAACTCGGTCCCCTTCCCCAAGCAGGGTCGGCTCCGTAGCTCTCCGCGCTCCGACCCTTCATATCCTCGGGAGCCCAGGGGAGCCAGGTGCTGTGCGGTGCGTCCGGTGCCGCCGCGCCCCTTCTCCTCGCCACCTCTGGCCTCTCCGCCACTCGGGCTTTCCGACCGCTCTGGATGCCTCGGTTGCACCCCTGTTCCATGACCCCAGCCTCCTTCCCTAACCCTCCTCTTCGTCCCTTCTCCCCCGAGCGCGCGCGCACACACACACTCGGTTCGCTCCCGCGGAGTGGCTCTGGGAGCACGACCGACTCCAGCTCAGCAAACCGCGGTCATGCCGCCCAGACTCCTCGCCCCGAGGCCCCGGTCCCCGCCGCCGCCGCTTTCGCGCCGTTCCTTTCCGCCTAGACACCGCAGCCTGCGGCCGCCTGGGCGGCAGCCCCTGCGGTCCTCAAAGTTGGCCCCCTGGGAGGGGGCGGCAGGGAGCAGGTTGAAGGATTTGTTGTAGGAGGAGGATTCACACATCTGGGCGAAGGGAGGGGCAGCACCGCTGCTGGGACGCGGCGCGGACCCGCATCATTGCGCGCAGCAGCCGCTGCAGCAGCCGCCGGGGACCGCCGAGCCCGGACGCCCCCGCTCGGCCCGCGCCCCGCTCCACCCCCGCCCGCCGGGCCCAGCAACGCAGGGTGCCGAGGAGCCGCGGGCTGCGCAGGGAGGCGGGCAGCGGCCCTCGCGCGCTTCTGCCGCCCCCGGAGCCGGCGCGCGGCGAGCGCAGGGCGAGCGCGCGTCGGGCGGCGGCCGCGCTGGGGGGCGTGAGGCGAGCGGCGCGGAGAGCGGCAGGGGCGAAACTTCGCGGGCCAGATGCCCGAGGGCGCGGCGGCGCTGCCAGGCTGCCGCTGCTGCCCCTGCGGGCCCCGGGCGCGTCTCCGCAGGCGGCGCTGCCCGCGGCGCGGCGTGTGCACCGAGCGAGTGAAGGTATGTGTGGCGGGCGCGGCTGGAGCTGCCGCCGCCGCCGCCGCCGCGCCAGCAGGTCCTAATGCCTGTCACTTCCCAGGACGCTGGCAGCAGCAGCAGCCCGGAGCCCCCGAGCCCTCGGCAGGTTTGCGTGTCCTTCCCCGCGATCTGATTGGATAAAGTGGGGGCTCGACGGTGGCCGACGTGGGACAGTCTGGCTGTGGCAGGGGTCTCGGAAACCATGGGTTATTGCAGTGGCAGGTGCACGCTTATCTTTATCTGTGGCATGCAACTGGTAAGTGACACTTGGGTCCCCTTATTCTGTAATGTGTCTTTGAGATAGTGGGCAGGGGAGTGCAGCAAAGGGTCTGCCATTGACTAGAATGGACGAAAAAGATAAAAGAGAAGGTGACAGATATATTGCCTATATTGAAGATGATTTCAGGGAGACGCACTCTGGGGTACAGGAGAGGTGAGCGTTTCCGTTCCCACCTATTTCTGTCCCTCTTAAGACAGTTTGGCAGGTGCGGGTTAAACTTGTCTTTAATTTCTTTAGGAAAAGCAAGATGTAGCTCTTGTTCTTTATGCTTTGCATTCCTATTCATGTAACAACGTGATTGTCACCTACAATTTACCGTACAGGTGTTAAACAGAGAAATACGGAATTTTGGACTTTTCTTCTCTATACTAATTTTGCAGTATCTTTGTTTCTTCATAGACATGTTTTTTTTTCTTTTTTTAAGGAAAATGTTGTCTTTAAGTATAATGCTCTAAAAAAGCCACTGTTTAGGGCACATGGTATCCTTACAACAGTCTAATTTAGACTGTTTGAGTTTTAGCCACATTGAGTTTTTAAAGTATGCAGATTGAACAAAAATACTTAGGTGAACTCAGCAACACCATTGTCATAGACGGAATCAGTAACCTTTAAATCACAATTAACACAGACAATTCCAAGAAAAAATATTCTGTCTTACATTATGCATATTATTGCTCCTGAAATAGATACTGTTGTCTGATCCTATAGGAAGGAGAATTGTATGTACTTTTTGAGGAATGTTGTACAGTTGCAACGAGGCAAGGAACCAATAATGGAAAACGTCATGTCTCTGAATTTCAATTCCCTAAGGGCAATGGAAGGAGGGTCTGAGCAGAGAGTTGAGAGGTGAAAAATATACCACTCTAAGTGGTTAATTTGAGGTAGGAGCTACTTGCTCACACTTGTCATTAAATATATTTCCTTAGAAAGTATAAATTAACTGGAATAGTCATGTACGTTTTCAACAACTGTTTCATAAAGGTTGAAGTGACTACAAGGCAGAAGATGTTTAAGTGTCCAATCAGTAAAGTGTTCAAAAGAGCAAGGATTTGCCATTGAAACTGGCAGAGGAATTCCTTAAGTGTTCTTGTTTATCAGTTGTCGTGAAGCCCATGAGTGTTAGTTATTGCTGCTTTGTTTAATATTTAGCTGAAACAGTGCTTTTTGTTGTGTGTTGTCTTAGGATGTTTTTCTTTCCCATGAAAGTTATCTGATGGTGTCTATTTTGATCTGTGATTTATGCACTTATGCACTTGGTTGTAAGACAAAGATGGAACTATAAATGTAATTTTCAGAATGTGGTAGTTTCTCAATGATGTGTAAACCAGTTTATTTTTCTGTACCACAGATTCGTATAAGTTTTGCAATGAAGGATTTTTACTCTTAATAATAAAGCTAACCAAAACAATGAGGGAGTTTACTTTGTTAAACAACCCATTAGGCTAAGTCTGCCAAACTGTATAAAGGTTTTCAAAACATTCTTATTTTTATATATTATTCAGAAAAAGAATACATTTGCTGATTCACTGTGTGAAAGCATAAAAATGTGAGAATGAGTGGGTTGTAGATCATTCTTATGCTCTTTTCAATTTAAAATTTGAAAAATGTGATTTAACTTCTAATCATGTAATATAATAGGGCTTTCTTATGGCAAATGTATGCACTAGGTCTATATGACATTTTGTGTGATGAATACAAACTCCTCAAGAACTTAATTTTAGAAAAACATAAATATACCAGTAGGGAAGCTATCTATTCAAAGTAGAATGATAAAGCTAAAGGTTCCTTTGTGTTTTTGTGTGCTCACATATGTGTGTATGTACCTATGCTCTTGAGTACATGCATGCATCCATACATACAATGGTGTCTTGGAGAGTTGCACCATCACTTATGAAACAGAAATTCTGAATTATAATTAAGTTCTCTAACAGAATAGATGTAGCTGTAATACAGAAGAGCACAATCTAAGTAAGTGTACATTGGAATCCTAAGGAGTTTTTATATTATATGAGAATCATGTGATTTTTCCCATTCAGACTTTATGTGCCACCAGGCTAATATAATTAGCAGCCATGTTAATGCAGATGCAGAACAAAAAACAAAGGACAAAGAAAATCCAATTGTTTTGATAGGGTGAAATAATCACACCTTAAAGGACCTCAGAGATTCTTGGTAATTGTTGCTTTTTGGAAATACGGTATTTGATTTTAAATAAAATAATTCTTTTGCAAATTAATAGTTGCAAAGCCCTGCACTAAAAAATAGGTAGGTGTGTATGTTTTCCTTTTGCTCTCAATAGATTTTTAAAAACTTTTTATGTCTTTGCGCTATTATGAGTAGATTGTTTTACAAATAAACCAGGTTTCTAGACTAAGTTATGACTCATGTACCATTGACTGAAATAAAAGTTAACCCAGTTTTGTTTACTTCTCAAGTGTTTAGTATGTGTTCTTGTAACATTTGGGCATCTTTTTTTTTGGTAACTGTACAGGAAAAAGGCCAAAGAGACTAAGTTAGAAACTTTATTCAGTTTCTTTATTACGTGACTTGATTAAGGTTCTGGAAACATTAATCTCCAGTCCTCTGAGCAAAGTATTTGTATTTTAAATAAACTTAAGGGAATATTTACATCTGTACCAATTTGCAGCTAATCTTAGGAGAGGATGAGGTGGCTTTTGGTATTGTGGATATGGTGATCTCATTTATTAAGTTATTATCAGACCGGACACGGTGTTTTGACCATTTAACAATTGAGGGACAGAGGCAGATTCTCCAGAGACATTTGCCTGTCAGAATTCTATATCTGTGCTTTAAATTAGTTAAATATACGTTTAATTTAATGTTTGGCAGACTACAAGTATTGATAAACATATACTCTTCTCAAAAATCAGGAGATCCGTTTATAAAACAAGAAACTAGAATTCCATACCATAGAGATTCATACAAAACTTCCATTTTATGAAAAACTGTTTCCATATATATCATAAATTAAAATCTTTGAGTTGTATGGTTATGCCAACTTCAGATTTTAGGGTGATTCCTACGTGAAGGAGTATGATCCCTGGAAACAGATTTACTCCATGTGCAGAATCCAGAGCTTAAGCTCATAATCTCAAGAAGGTAATTTTCTTTTTATCATTGCTGTCCTTAATACTCAGAAACTGAAGATTTCAGATAGTAACAAAAATCATCACTGCATTTGCAATGGTGGATGTAGTGGTATAGGACAAGAAGTTTTTAACTTCTTATTTACTATTTGTAACTTTCAACTTGTGAAAGTTTTGGCATGTTTTCCCCAATGTTTGATTGAATCAGAGTTCTTTTATAAATGTTGAAAAAATTACTCTGATATCTCTCAGTGTGAAAAAATACGTTAAAATATGAAAGAATATAACTTAATTTAGACTGAAAGGACAGATTTGTTTTCAAGTAAGGAAACTCAAAATCCCCTATTTTGTACATTAGACCTCTGGGTGGCACAAAACATGTCATAAACTATTGAAAGAAAGTTTACATTTACACTCCACAGATTAACACTTGAAAAATGCCACTATTGCCATGGGCTGTATGAAATATTGTTAACTTGGAGCAGGTGCAACTAACAATTAGGTTAGTACACATTTTGTGTGCAGCTGTGTGAAGGAGTACATTTGAAACTTAATTAAGAAAGATCAGTTACTTTCTATCACAGGATTGCTAACCATTTTCAAAGGTGCATATTTTTTTTCCTTAAAATGTTGTGAGTGTAGACTAAATTAAAAACAATTTTATTATAATTATGGAATACTTCAGTGATCATGATTTTATGCAGTGTTCATAATCATGTGCTATTTTATTACTTTTTAGAAAATAAAGCATTGCCGTGAAGTAGCTTGAAAAGTGCAAGTAGAATCTTATGATATTCCTAGTATACTTCTGACAAGTTTGACGGTTTTTCAGAAGTTTATAACTTTATCTGCCACAAAACTTCCTGGCTCAGAGAATTTTAACTTTTTAGGATTCAGATGCCATTGATGATAAAATCTTGAAGTTGTTAACCAAACTTATTCATGAAGAAGACTGAAAATCCCCATACAATACTTTAGAAACTTATGATGTAAAAATATGTTGAGTTTGCTAAGTTGTAAAATGATACCTTTCTTCTTTTTAAATGTTTTCTATTTATGCATCCTGAATATTGTTGCACATGGTTTTTTTAAAATTTATTCTCACTGTAATTCAGCACTACTCTTCTCTGCCTTATATATACCGAGAGATACCTAGAAACTTCTTCCAGTGTCCAACTCTTCTTTCTTTGTTCACAAAGCAGGTAGCGACTTATTTTCTTGAATACAGCTAAAGTTTCAAAAAGTCAACCCATGTGGAGCTGTTCTCTTGCTTTCTCAAATAAAGGCTTGGATGGGCAGCATTTTTTCTGCAGAGTGCCAGAGTCATCTCTGGCGTGGGGCCCGTATGTGGGTAATGACCCAGAAATGCAAATGTGCTTTGCTACCTCCTTTCTCTCTGATGCTGCTTTACTTTGAGGTCAGATTCTCTACTTGCCCAGTCAGGAATTTCAGAGTGGAAGTCAGGGATTCCTTAAAATAGGAAGTCTTTATTTTTTGTTTTTTATTTTTAATATGTGTGTGCTTGAGAGAAATAAAATCTGAGAGACAGAAACATATTTTAACATTTCTATGTTGATCCTGGAAATATAAATACAAAAGTTAATGGCACCAATTGCATTAAATATTTGTATATACAGATAATGCCTACAATTCCAAAGGTTGTATTTCAGTTATGTTATTTGGTAGAATTTCAAACAGTGCAGTATTGTTTTTTCATAAGCAGTTTTGAAACTAATATTGTTATTAATGGAAATTACCCTATTTCCAATAACACACAAATGTCAGAAATGAAACACACACATAGGAAAAATATTTGTTTCCCGTTTTTTTTTTCTGATATAATGAACTCTTCTGATTTTTGTTATTTTTTTCCCCTCATGGAAACTTGATTGTTGTTTATTATCAATATAATAAAATACATAAGCCATCAAGATACAATGTATGTAGGGCTACCTTTTTTCATAACAATGATAGAATAAGTACTCTATTTATTCCTAATTTCTATAGGATGGAAATAAAATTATATGAAGCATTTGTTCTTACCATTCCCAAGAAATTAAAGCACATTTTAAAATTATGAAGGAACAAGATAAACTTATATATCATTTTCTTTCTCCAGGTTATGGTAGAAATGAAGTTTATAACTCGGTTTTCTCTTCTTTTAGTATTTCAGGAGTTCATATTTTGTAATAACTGCTGTGCACATGTGCGCATGTAATAAATTTGTTACGCTTTTTCTTTTGTTAAAAAATATTTCAGTTGTCTTTAGATATAAAATGCTCAATATTTAAAGAAATTACTAGCTTCATCTTCCTGAAATAAGTATTTTTCTTTTTCTTTCCTTGAATTATAAAACAGGCAGTGGGTCTAGCTTATAGGAATATTCTAAGATTTAATCTTATGCAGGTATAGACTCTTTTTGTTTTTCCAACCTGAAATAAGAATAAGGTGACTTCAAAAGCTTGTAATTTTTACCCTTTTAGCTAGTTGTGGATCACATGCTAACTTGATCCATGTAAAAACTCCTTGAAGTGCTACATATAAACTGATTTTTATGTGCATTTTGAAATAAATTATTTTTTCATTTCATGCATTTTTAAATAACTTGTTATGCATTTCAAATCTAGTTTTATAAAATAATAATGAAAACTATTATTTATTGGAAGCTTGTTCTTGGCTAAATATGTTTTTTTTTCCCCCACTGAATCCTCTCTGGTAATCCTATGAGGTAGGTAATAGATATTAATATCCTCACTTTACCAGGGAGGAGATGGAGGCCTTGAAACGTTAAGCTGTGTTTTTAAGTCATCCTCTTAGTAAGTGGAGAAGCTTGGATTCAAACCCGGGTCTGTCTGAATCTCAGCCTGACTCTGAACCTGTGCCACACTGCATCCCTTCCATGTAAAATAAAACTATAGCAGCCTCTCATGCTTTTTTTATTAAAGAAAGTAAGTACCTACCTACTAATTCCTTAGTGACCCATTAGTCAACACCTAGGTTTAGAGAGGTGGGGTTGATTGATGTCAGGCTCCTGTCCAAACCTGACCGACTTAGGTAATCTTGGGGTTTGACAACTATGAGCAGCTGGTGTATGGACTAGAGAATAAAAGGGCAGAAGGGGAAGCTCCCCGCTGCAGAGCAAGTATCCATTGCTGTTCTCATGCATTTGGGCCAACTTTTGACAGAGAACCATGAAATAGGGTCTTGGAAATTTGATATGTAAGCTTAAAATGTATTATATGGAAAGAAAAAATATATTCTTTTTTTTTTAAATCCAGCTCTTTTTAAAACCACTCCTTGATGAATGGCCAGTGCACAGTATTGTTATTTGCCTGTTTTTTGTTTGTTTGTTTGCTCGTTTGTTTTTTACATGCTCCAAATCCTAAATTCATCCAGACCACCAATGACCAATAATATTTGCCATAATTATTGTACTTGGGAAGAAATAGAGTAAATATGTTATTTAAAATATGTGTTGAATATGCTTGAACACATTTTGAACCTGAGTGTGCATCAGAATCTCCTGCAGGTTTTTTAAACATAGATTTTTGGGCCCTCTCCTAGAGTTTCTGACTGCAGAGGCCTGGGCTAGGACCAGAGAATTTGTATTTCTAAGGAATTCCCAGATGATACTGATGTTGATGATCAGGCACCAGATTTTGAGAACTACTGGCCTAGAATATGTGTCTTCACCTAATGGTGTTACAAGAGAAAGTGAACCTATTTTTGAAATTCTTCAATCCAACTAGATAATTAACTAAATTCTTCCTATGTCCTTCTACTGATATGAGAGAAAACTTTTCTTCAGGACCTATTTCTGACTTTTAGCTTAGTTCTATTCAGAAGTTTAAATAGGAGAAATGCAAGGTCTTTCCAGCGCGTTTATGTCTTTGTAATGTATTGAAATATAGAGGAATCTGAAAGCAAGCACCCTCATGTCTGGTAATGCTAGAACACAATTGGATCCTTCACCTACCTCTCTTTACTAGCCTAGCCACTCATTAGGGTAAGCACAGTGCTGGGGTGGGGGTTGTGGGGGGGTGGGGGAGAGAGGGAGAGAGAAAGAGAGAGAGAGAGACTGAAAAAGTACTAGGCTAATTTAGAAGCTGGATTTTAATATACCGAGAGAGAGAGAGAGAGAGAGAGAGAGAGAGAGAGAGAGAGAGACTGAAAGAGAGAGAGAGAGAGACTGAAAAAGTGCTGGGCTAAGTTAGAAGCTGGATTTTAATATACCAAGGAGCTTAGTGCTTCTGTATTGGGTGACTAAATAACTATGACTTTGCTTAGACATTTGTATTTCTGGGTGCTGTTTCCTCATTTGAAAAATAGGGCAAATAATTCCTGACCTATTTACCCTATAGAATAGGAGTATCTAGGGGAGATAATATGCTTAAAGTTAACATCTTTACAGTTTTAATGTTTTAACCTTTCAGAACAGTCCATCTAGTGAGCCCAGGAGTAGTTAAAGGGATGTTTATGGCCAGTGGCCCTAGTTAGAACAACTAGTTTTTTTTCATAGAATCATTTTTTTCTTCACCCACCCATAAATTTTGTGAGGCTTTATAAATAATTAAAACACTAGGTACAGGTAGTTTGAACTAGATAATGTGCTATGTGCCTGATATACGTACTTTAAGTATTCATTAAAATGAAACTTGGATTTTACAAACAAGTCAACATTGTTCTTCAGGCCAGTATTTCTAAAACTGTGTTCTGTGGACACTAGTTCAGCAAGTCATTCTACTGAGCAAGAACTCTTATGCCCCCCACCGCCCCCACCCTCAAGGGTCACAGTGCATATTAGCATATTAGCAGCTACAGGAAGTCCTGCACTAAACCTCTGCTTAATTCCATTTAACTCAGCAAATATTTACAGAGTGCTTGCAGTGAACCAAGAAATGTCTTTTTGTGATATCCCCTATTAATCTTCCATGGAACTAGCATTTTCAGCAATACTTTTCAGTGAAATATTACTCCAGGCTAATGATGCAGTCTACAAGTTAATATTCAGTGATTGCCTAAACAATATTTAAAGGTTAAGAATTCAGTACAGAAACTCAACTGATTAAGCAGATATCTAACAAATAATGCATAAGGATATTTAAGAATATAGAATATTATCAAGTTATTAAAACAAATGAATAGAAACTTGTTTTCAGATGCTTGGCTATTTTATATTATATATGTTCACTTGAGTTTCTTGAAATTATGTTTCAGACACTAAAATCAAAACCCTTAACTGAAGCTCAGTCAAGTCCAATTGCTGATGTTGCAAAGAGGTTGACATGTTGCAGTAGTTTTGGAACTTCTGATATTTAGAACTCCAGAACACCTTGGAGAGGGCATTTGCAGAAGCACTTTCGTTTTAAGGCAGTGGATGAGGAGCAATGTCTGTATCCTACATCTCTAGGCAGGCTAGCTTTTCCAGCATCTCAGCCTACATATTTGCCTTAGGCGGGAGAGTGGTGAAGAGTCCTCATACTGACTTTTGTTTTTTAATCAATGCATTACACTCTAAAACAGTAACACATTTAAAACCCCCAACAATGTTGCATTCTTTGGAAACAAATGAGTCTTAGTTTGAAATGGAGGAATCAAATTGGTACACCCTACTCTTAACAGAAGTCTTTGTGTGCATCTGTATTATTCTAATTACACAACAGAATAAGGAGATATTTCAAATCCTTTAACTGACAGCTGTGTATCAAATGATGGAAGGGTCTATGTTACATGTGAACTGTTCGGTGGTAGGGAATTCATAGTATCCTAACCTACACGGGCTTGTAGCCATAAGAGTTATACAAGGTGGATCACCCAGAGTATTATTTGTATTATAGTCTCTGACACCACTTGGAAACAAAAGTTATAAGAACCTCTGCAAGCCACAATAAGAAGAGAAAATTATACTGGGGTGGAGTGCAGCCTTCTGTGGTCTTGGCCCCTGGAGAAGGGCTGTGCTGATTGTCCCGGGGTTGAGCACTTCTTTTGTTATGGCACCTGCAGTGGTGGAAGGCACCTTGATGCTGGGAATCATAATTCATCCCGGTGGGCATAGTGACTCTGACCTCACTCTCTTGTTAGTCTATAAGCTAGAGATCCGGTACCCTATAAGAGATGGCATATGAAGGTTTTACCTGATTGCTTTGAAGTGCAGGGATGATATTAGGGTTTGTGGATATGTTTACCCCTAGTTATTGGGAACAGTTATAGAATTACATATTTGAAGGCTTTTAGAAACTATTGTAGATTTGGCCAGGTGTGGTGGCTCATGCCTGTAATACCAGCACTTTGGGAGGCCGAGGCTGGTAGATCACCTGAGGTCAGGAGTTCGAGACCAGACTGGCCAACATAGCAAAACGTCATCTCTACTAAAAATACAAAAATTAGCAGGGCATGGTGTTGCGTGCCTGTAGTCTCAGCTACTCAGGAGGCTGAGGCATGAGAACTGCTTGAACCTGGGAGGCAGAGGTTGCAGTGAGCCAAGATCATGCCACTCCAGCCTGGGCAACAGAGCGAAACCCCATCTCAAAATGTAGATTTGATGATACATAGGTGGTATATAAAGAGCTCTGGACCTTTTTTTTTTTTTTGTCTTTTTTTCTTTTTAAATAAAACTTGCTCACAACTTTAGTGATTAGTGAACCTATAGCCTGAGATTTTCTCAAATATTGGAGCAATGTATAGGATTATGTGTTTCTTACCCTTATCAACAGGAATTAATGGAGTTTCATTTTTGACCATGTTTTATAAAATGTGGTTCCATTTTATTCACCCAAAAGATAGTAAATTACAGCTGTTCAGTAGTATTTATGAGTTTGCCTTTTCTATGCACCTGGAATTAAAGGCTTCTTTCATTTTCCTACAAGGCAGGGGGTGGAGGGATGGGTGGAACCCCTGAATGTTCAAAAGCAATTAAGTACTATTCTACTTAAAACAATGTTTTAACATTCATTGTGAATTGGAATCCACAATAAATCGAATTAACAAATGAATTCATAGATTAATTTTCTTAAGAACATATTTCTGGTTTTATCAAAAGCGTTCCTGGGAAGTTTCACAGGCTCTTAGAGATATGGGACAATGCATTTTTAGTTTAACGTTTTATAGACTGCCCTGGAATAGATTTATTTTTATTCAGAAAAGCTGCCTTAAAAATCAGGCAAATAGCGTAAGTTCAGTTTACATTTAGTAAATATAAATCTTGCAACAACAATATGTGGTGACATTTAATTATGTTCCTCTTTTATTAAAATCCTAAAGGTAGACCTGTGGTTTTCACTTTCTTTTCATAAGAAAGAGGTGTTAATGATCACTCTGTTACTGTTCCTAGCTTTACTCACACTCTGTTAAGTACCTTAAACTCATGTCATATTTTTTCCCTTACATTGAGAGAAATAAACCCCAATGAATTTTTTTTTGAAGTTTACATAGTGATTTGATGCAAACTTTACACACAAACTAGGGTCGTTGCATATTTCCTACTGGTAGGCCCATCTTTTAATTTAATCTTTCATAATGTGAATAAAAATTTACATGCAATGGATGAAGAGCCAGACGTGCAGGCCCTGCCCTGGATGTTGGGAGCCGAAGACCCTGGAAAACATTTGCCTGGAATGGTTCTTAGCCTGCAGTGCTGTGTTGCAGTCATGATCATTTAAAAGTGAATGAAGTAATGAATGAATAGTGGGAGGAAATTAAGTAATTACTAAATCAGCTTCATCAAGTAGGATTTATGAAATGTCCACATACGAATAGCATAATGAACATGTGCTGAATAAATTGTGTGTTTCTACCCTTTGGCAATTAGGATATGATGTAACTGAAAAGAACGTCAAGCCGTGTTTCTATCGTAAATCTAGTATCTAGTGGTTTTAATAATTCAAGATTAGTTTAAATTGCAACCTGTTCTTTATCATTTATTTATTTATTAAGCCATATTACTTACTTACTTATGCTAGAAGCTAAACATGTTTTACTATCTTTCATTCATTGTGTACTATAAAATCACATTTATACCTACTGTAAATAAGATCAATTTTGGTGAGACATAAATGTGGATGTCTGGGTCATTTTGCCCCATTTTAAAGTGTTAATTCATATAAGCTTAATTCATATTATCTAGTATTTGATGCATTTGATGCAACATTACTTCCAAGAGTTTTGTTAAATCAGAACATAAATAATGAAGTTAATATTGTCTTTATTTTTCATATCTCTAGAGCAGTAGTTTTGAACGTTTTTTGTTTGTTTTTAGCTTGTTTGGCATGGAATCTTGCAAATCTGATAAAAGCTACTAACTCTCTTACCAGGAAAATGGGCTTCAAAAACTTGTGAACTCAATCTGTGAAACTTAGATGAAAACCCCTAGTATAAATTCTTAATTTTTTTTGTCTGCCATTTCATGAAGAGCTTCTGCTTATCAACAATTTTGATTCAGTTATTTTGAGCTAAGGAAACATTTAAGAGATTATATACATACTTGATATATACAATTATATATTGTAAAGATATATGTATGCACACACACGTATGTGTCTATAGTGTGCAAGAGTGTGTGTGTGTATAATGCAAAATTTGAGAACCCAGGAGTAGAGTTGGGGAGTAGAACCAAACTGACCTCTGTCAAGCAGATTAAATGTGGCATGTAGATATACCGTTAATACAGGGCAGCATGATAAGAACTTAAGATAATTAAGAATAAAATACAAAGGAAATTTATGGGAAGGATTAGTTATCTCCTCATAGGTTGATCAAACAACATATGGGGTACTAGTATACGATAGGGAGGATTTCTATAGCTAGAGATTGCAAAAAAGAGTATCCCAGGTGGAAGAAATGATGGTAGTAGAAAGGTGAGAATGAAAGAGAATATGTGTGGGACAATGAAGGGTCCAGATGAATGGCAAGTAGGGAAGAATTGTGAGGTGACTTAGGGAATGGAAGGGATAGGAGTCTGGTTTAGTCTGGTTCATGGTTGAACCTGAGCTCCTTGGAAGGAGTTTGGGACCTTATAGAATAGGATATAGGTCTATAGTTCTCTGTAGATGTTAATCATCAAGGCGTATGTCCCAGTGCCCTACAGTAGAATAAGAAACAACACAATGTGAGAGTGAAGGCTTGGGGTTTGGAGCAAGCCCTGTGGGGAATGTGAGGGCAAAGTAGTAATAAATTAAAAGATTGCTAAACTGCTTCAAAGTCCCCGGTGAAATTAGGTGGCAAGCATTTGTAAGAGAACCAATTATTTCTCCATCAGCACCCAACTTTCTAAGAATTGGAATGAAAAAGCAGAAAATGGAAGTTGCAGGGCTTGTGAGAGCTCTAAGATGACAGTGAGAATAAAATGTCTGAGCACAGGTAGGTGTGGGTGGGAAACCATGCTGTCAGAATGGGAAGGGGTAGTTAGATGATTGAAATGCTAGGCAAACATTTGAGAATAAGGAGGTGGGTACAGCAGAAGTGAGACAATAGAAGAGGTGAGAGGTAAGGTGGCGGTGGTAAGAGACAAGAACAGAAGTCTAGATCTTGAAGAGGAACACTTCCTGGATGACACAAGGCCCTTGATTGGCCACCTAATTGGTAGAGTGTCTAGTTATTGAGAAGGATAGGAAGCAATGAAGCTCAGCTGTTAGAAGAATCATCATTGTACATTTTGGTTTTATTAAAGATGCTTGGAAATAAGAGACCTAAGAGGAACACAGTGAGGAGAGAAAAAGATTGTTCTGGGGGCTGTATATACTGGTGAGAGTTTGGGGAGAGTTTGGTGTAAGCAGATGAAAGGAGCTGGAACAGAATGATGTTTAGGGAAAGTCTGGAGACAACTGGATGGTGGGGGATGATTTTGGAGGAATAGAAATGTTTGTTTAATGAATATGTGAATGGAGTGATTATGGAAAGAGTAAGGTAGGCTTCAGGCAAAGCATTTTTCTCAGTGTTCACAACATTGCCATTTTGGAATGATAATGATAATTATTTGTTATGAGGAGCTGCATTGTGTATTATAGGATGTTTAGCAACATCCCTGGCCTTTATACACTAGTTGGAGTAGCATACGCCGCGTTTTGACAACCAAAGTGTCTCTAGATTTTGTCAGATTGCAAAATAGTCCCTTTGTCAAGATCCTCTGAGCTAATATAAAGAGCTGGAAAGAGCACTTAGAAATAACAGGACACTTTCTTCAGAAAGAGTTTGAATTGTCCAGAGGGCAGCTGAGGAGATTGTGAAGGGAAAGACCAGACTGGAGCCTAACGGTTGCAGACCTGTGAGAGTCATGCTCTTTATCCTGAGGCCCGTGTCAGAATCATCTGGAATTTTCAAAGATGTCAACACCAGCACCCCTTCCTCCATCCCTTTGACCTATGAAAACGGAATCTTCAGGGAGGCAACCCAGCCATGTAGCCATTTTGAAAACTCCTTAGATTATTTTGGTATGTTTCTAAGCCAGTGGTAAATGAGGAGAGCAGGCACATGAATAGTGGGTATGAAGGCATGGGGAAAAAACAGGATGAAAGTAAAAGAAGATTGGAAGGTAGGTTGAGACATACGTTAGGAAAGTGGGGTGCTGAATAAGCATTTGTGGGAGTATTGACTGGAGAGGCAATGTTGAATCTAGATTTATTTGAAAGCTACTTTTTATGGTCAATTATGTACTCAACCAAGCCTTCAGTATTCTTGGCTGTTTTACTCAGTTTAGTTTGAGCCAGGTGGATTTTATCTAAGACTCAGTGAATGTCACCTTTCTTTTAGTGCCAGTAAAAACTGCTGATGAATATTTGACACTTTTAATTTGTCTTCTCCCAGATGCAATATTCTGTTAAAATATGCATATAGTATATGTTTCTTCATGAAATGTCTTAAAAAGATTTAAGATAGGAATGCATATTAATTTTCAGACGTATAATTATTGTTGACATGCAGGGCAAACACGTATTTCTGAATGTAGAAGTTTTAGGTCCAAGTATGAGTTTTTAATTCAATAAAATATGTGGATAAGAGTTAAAAACAATGTGATTGTAAATTTAAAAATTATTTTTTAGGCTCTAACAAATTTTAAAACTTCTTGTGGAAAAACACACACACACACACACACACACACACAGGAATCATAACCAGGAACTTCTGTTTGAAATAATATTAAGCTATTAACATTTTTTAGGTGATCCCAAACCCAGGAAGGTTCTGCAAGAATTTTAATATTTGATATCCTAATTCACCAGAAGGCCCAGTTATTGCCAAAGAAGCATAATAAAACAGCAGAGATTTATCTTTTTAAATTATCCTGCTGTATAATTTCGCTTGATCCAATTTGATTTCTTTCGGTAACACTTTTTGGTGGACTCTAATTTGCATGCCTGGAGAAAGGGGAGTAAATTACAAGACTTCTTGAAGGTCCTTTTAACTTGATGGTTTCATGATTAAATCTTGCATCTTAAATTGCCTTTCTCTGGAAGAACCAGGCATTTCTGGCTTCATTTTTGTGTAGAGGAAATTCGTATATCACCTCATGTGTTTTTCTCTAAGAAAGAACCAGACAAAACAGCAGTAATAGAGGCAAAACAAACAAACAAAACGTTATAAACTTAGAACTAGATGTAGATGAGGCGTATCTTATTTGCAATTCTCCAAGGATGTACTTGGGTCCACTGAAAGTCCAGGTGAGTGGAAAGGTGTGTGTTTGTGTGTGTGTTAAGCGGGTGTAGGATGTGTAGGATGGGAGCAAAGGGGGAATGAAAATGATACCGTTCATAGGTGTTAACTTCGTCAGGTGTTCTGGCTATATGTGAGAAGAGGAAAGTGGGTTAACTCAGAATACATTCCTTATTTCTTAGTATATTGTTCTTCTGGATGTGGTAGGTTTTCAACAGGTCTCGTTAATAGATAATCTGCAGTGCTTAGGGTGAAAAGCAGGAGTCTTCCATCTGTATGCCTCAGGAATAGTATCAATGCAGAATGAAATACAGACAGAGATTGGAGAAAGACTACTGTATTCAGTTGAAGCCAGTGGAAGTTTAGGTGGGCCCGATTGCAATTATCCCCCATTGGAATTTAGCCAGGACACACATTAGTGCATGCTACTTTCTGTCTAGCCTAATTAAAGGATTGTTGAGAACTAACAAAGTTGGCTGACTTGCAAAAGTCAGTGCTTGCTAAAATTTGTAAGTTATAAGTGCTTAACAATATGACCTGATTTTTCTGCTGGGGTCATGTTATTAATTAAAGTTTTCCAATCGTCTAATTAGAAAATACAGTCTGAACTGAGTCTGGAGGATTCCGAGTCTTACTTGCTAATTTAAAGAAAAGTGGAAGGAAGAAGAACAGCTCCCAATTAAAGCAACGCAACGGAAAGCTGGTTCTGGACATGCCCTTGGAGATGCCCCATACCAGCAGGGTAATTATTTAGGATGCACTTCCAGTAAAGAGATGTTAAAGGGACACCAGTGAGTAGCTTTTAAAAGCAGAAATCTGTGCCAGTCCCCAAATTAACTCTTGGACTGGAATGGAAAGCTGGAAAGCATGACCAGCACTACAGATTTATGAGAAAGAGTTTGCTCATTGCTTCAGAAGTTATGCTTGATTTTTTTCAGCTCCAATAGTACTTTCTTAAAATAGAGGAATGAAAAGAGCAGTTTGATAATGTTGGTATATTTTAGATGGTAACCTGACACTTTAAAAAAGGTAGATAAAATTCTCTGTATTTTCTAAAGATAAGGTCCTGGAACTGAGATGTCACATTTAAGTCCTTAATAGCCTCGAGTTTAGTTATCATCAGCGTCCTTGTAATAATACCAGGCTAGAGCAGTACTGCATTCAAAATAAAAATCTTTCAAAACACTCCAATCAACATCTGCTATGTGCCACCCACTGGACTAAGCAGAAAGTATTAAAAGAAGGACAAAAAGGGTGTGGCCAATGCAAAGGATACATTGATTAGTGTATATATGGCAGTTCACTAGTTACTCAGAGTTTCTGATTCTCCTGCTTACATAGCTAAATGAACTCTTAGTGTTTATATATAAGCAGTAGAAAATGCACTACTGGGACAGAGAAGAAAATAAATTATTTCTTTATGATGAAATTAAAAGGACAGAAGATAACTTTTAATTTTTGTTGGAGATTTTTAAATAAGATGCCTGTATTATAAGTGGCCTTGATCAGTTCTGTAGACACATGTTTGTAGATGCACTTCCCATTAATGTGGCAGCAACAGAGGAGAGTGTGGTGGAACCAGTATGCTCCCTCTGCCTTTCCATGCTGACCATCCAGATGCTTTACAGATGAATAAGTCAAGCCAGGATCTAGATGGTTGTGCTAGACCAGAATCTCTCCTTGCCAGCCATTCTGTACATCATGAGTGGAGATCACAGGTTTACCAGAAGTATATTTATTTATGTACCTTGTAACTGAATTGAATTTGTTAAAATTTGATACTTGCTTGAAATTAATTGGGATATTGTTGCCAACATTTTGCTATTTAGCTGTACCCCTCAATGCTTTTGATTTTGTTTAAAGCCTATAGGAAAATGCTACCTAACTTAAAACTTGAAACTTAAAATATTACTCATCCATTCTTCTGTAAGAGACTTACAAATAAGACATGTCAAGTTAAAACTGCAGTTTTAGGCCTCATTCAAGAAACAATTAGAATGAATATATCACAAACCATAGGGGGGAAAACACTTTAGCTGTTTCACAGTGAATTGGCCTCAGAAACAAAGCAGCTGATGGTTTACACCGAGGACATTGATCAGGATTCATTTGGGCTGTTGCTATTGTGTTTTAATGAGTAACATTACATGCCAGCCAATCACATGTCACTGGATCATTATACAAATTGACAGTTTGGAAGAGTATAAAAAACGCTGACCTGAAAGGGGAATTCTGTAGAAGTGAGACGTAGCCACTGGATATTTACATCATTTTTCTTGTTGTTGAGAAATTGAAATAACCCTTTAATGAAAATGGCTCCTTCATATTGTCTCTCACTATTTTAGATCAGGCATCTTATTTTTAGTTTGGAGAATGAGAACAGCTGGTGTCAGGCCAGGTGCTGATAGTACTAATGTTGATGTAAGATGCTGCTCAAATGGACAGTGCAAAGGGAATCATTGTCCCTTGATTTGATCATGCTGGCTCTAAAATTTATTTTTTGATTTGGCATTTGACTTTGCATTATACTCAGAGAGTTGGAAATCACAAAGCCGTGCAGCTGCAGAGTATATCTAGATATAGACCCTGTAACATTACCTCTTAAACCCAGCACTCAGTATTAGCAGTCTTTGTAAATGGAAGAATTCTGTTCTGTAACAAAAGGTAGTATTTTTCTTTATACTGTGAGGGAGGCCTATAGTTTGAAACCACTGTGGGTGTGTAGAGGGAGAAGCGGGGGGCCCGAGGGCTGGAGCAAGGAGTGTGGCTGTGGGAGGATGAGGGAGCCGTGAAGTTCAAAAATACTGTTGGCTTTTAAGGTCTCCATGACCCTTGAATATGGGTATGAATAAAGTGGTTTTAGAATCTAAGAAGATTTCAAATATTTTTCTTAAAGCTAGTAAGAGTAGCAGGGGATGGAGTATCTGAAAATCAGAAAAATCAGAAGTCAGTTATTCTGCACACACAGTTAATTGAATTTGAACACTTTTTCTTTTCAGCATCCATTTTTATATTGATGGCTTTTCCCTTTAGAATGAGAAAATATGATTCAGATTAAATAATCACTTAAATTAACTCTTTCAAACCTTATGTGGAATTAAGAACTAAAGAACTATTGCTTAGGAAGTATTAATTTGAACTTTGTTGTCACGTTTAATGAGATAATGTACTATATCCAGGTAAGTGATTTACACAAATGCCAGAATTCTTTGCACTCGGATGACTGTTAAAAAAAAAAACTCCTGGTGTTCTGACAACTAATTTTTTATGCCTTGTTTGTGTACTCTTCTCTTTGCACTTCCTAACATTGGACGTTTCTGAAGGCCTAGTTCTTTATTTGCTATTCGTCTTTAAGTTTTGCTATTAGAATTATACATTCTGGAGTTGATAAGCCAGTTGGTTAATAAATATTTATTGGATACACACAGTAGGACATTTACAGAGCCTGGTATTGTGGAATACAAGGAAATAAGAAACAATAAGGAGTTTTCCATGTGGTTAGCAATATTAGAATGCTTAGACTATCTTAGGGAGGTTCACTGATGTGGTCGGTCTAGTTGAGTATTAAAAAATGGGTAACATTTACATGGTTTAAATCAGAGTTTAGAAGGGAGACATGAGACTGGGTTTATGGGAGACATGATCCTCCCATTTAGATTGAAGTATTTTTGGAGGTGTAGTGGGGGTTGTGAAAGGATAGAGTTGGGTAAGATTATGGTTTTTTAGAGTATAATGTTTATGAGAGCTTAGCTGCTGGAATCTGATTCTCAAATCCTGTCTCCAAAATTCCTGTAACTTTGCACAAATTATTTCTCTATGCCTCAGTTTCTTAATCTGTAATGTATTTACTTCAGAGAGCTGTTGGGAGAATTTGAGTAGTTAATGCATTTAAAATGCTCAGAATGGTCACTTAGAACTTAGCACTCCATAAATGATATTTTTTGACATTATGAAGAGTTTTGAAATCTAGCAAAAGAGTTTAAATTTTATGTGATAAGTAACGTACAGCCAGGATAAATTCCTTATTATATGTTCAAAGCAGCATTTAAGGAAAAGTAAGTAGAAAACAGAGGACCAATTCAAATGGAGGAGGCTGGGGTCAGGAAGACCACCTACTAAGCTGTAGTATTCGGAAATATCAGGTTTTAAGTTAATGAGAGGCTAGGATAATAGCTACAACAAATATAATGATTAATAAAACCGAAACCTGTATTTTCTTTACAAAACACTTTTGACCTAACAGTACGTCCTGGATACAACAGTATCTCTAATTTGGAGATAAAGAAGTGGAAACTTAGTGCTGGCTTCTATCATTGTGGTAAGAGTGAAAATAGTGGATACAAATCAGATACCTGAGGATCTTTAGAGAAGTAATTGTTGAGATGTGTTGACAGATGGGATAGTTTGACAGAGTGGTTGAGAGGGTGCTAGGTCAGTTCTCAGAGAGGGAGGAGTAAGGAAGTGACATTACTGTTGGGAGGTAATTGAGTTGGGAGAGGGAAACCAGTTAAGTGAGAGTGATAGGAACTTGTTTTGAATTCTTTTGTACTTGATGTGACCATAGCAAAGGTGATGGAAATGTAGCTAGGCAGTTGTAGAATGTGTGTAGAGGTCAAGCTTTATCAACTCAGTCTTGGGCCTTATCAACAAGTGGGAAGCAAGAAGAGGGCTGGGACTGTGTATTCAGAAATGCCACTCAGGGGATTTGAAGAGAAGAAGAATTATTGAAGAGAAAAGAAGTAATTTGAGTAGGTGGAGAAGGATCAGGTAGTGTATCATCAAGAGACTCAACAAGAGGAAGGAGCAAACCAGAAGGGTGAAACACTGAAGAGAAATTCAAGGAAGAGGAGGAAGACTGGGAAAGCATTTGGATTTGAAATTCAGGGAGTTTTTGATAGGGTAGTTTCATTAGCATTGGAAAAATCAATGTGAAGGACTTAAGAAGAAATAAGTAGTTAGGAATAGATGGAAAACACATAGCATATTCTTTAAGAAATTAAAAAATACTGAGCTGGGAAGTAAGATCCTTGGGGTTTAGCTTTAGATTTGCCATTAACTGCATGACCTTTGATACTTTGTCTGTAACTAATAGAATTTATCTGCATGTAACTGAAAGCACTTATTTTTCATTTAGGAAGCACTTTTGACCTTTTTGACAATCTTATTATATATAGAAATACAACACATAGTCAGGATCCTGAAAGTAAGTGGAAGAGGCCCCTGAGGTTCCAGACAGACGGATCTCACAAAGTCCATGCACTAACACTTATGCACCCTACCAATAATCACCACCCACAGGCTTTCACTGAAACTGCCTTATTCCTAGACTGAACTATTATACATGAACATGATTATCTGTATTGTAAAGTGCAGCAAGCCATTTGAGAGGACAAGGTGAAGAAAGATCTTTCTGGGAGCTACACTGGTGGCAATAAAAATTACATTACCTAGTAAAAACTAAAGGTGAAAAAACCTGTCTAGCTACAATTAAAAAGAGTAGCAGTTTGAGGACATTTTGGGAGGGTACCATCAGCTCCTATGCACCTCACTTGCCTTTGAGGGCCTTATTATAGAAACTTGGAGTAGTTTACAATTTAAAAATTACTATCCCATAGAGCATTAGGACAAATACCTAATGCATGCAGGGCTTAAAACCTAGATGATGGGTTGATAGGTGCAGCAAACAACCATGGCACATGTATACCTATGTAACAAACCTACATGTTCTACACATGTATCCCAGAACTTAAAATTAAAAAAAAAAAAGAAAAAGAAAAAACAATTACTATCCCATTATCCAGTCAGCAAGGGAAGAGTTTTAGGTTTAGGATCAGGGCTCCCTGTTTGGAGGGAGGACACCAGGTGACCTTTTTGCTTTTCTACCTGATGGAAAGGTTGGGTTCAATGTGCTCTGTTTCAGAAAAAAGCAAGGAAGTACATGATATGCTTTTTGAAAGGCTTCCAATCTGTCTTAACCCATTTGGGCTGCTGTGACAAATGGCATATCAACCACAGAAATTTATTTCTCACAGTTGTAGAGGCTGGGAAGTTCAAGATCTCACCGGGTGTCTGGTGAAAGCCTGATTTCTAGTTCATAAATGTGGGCACTTTCTAGCTGTGCCTTCATATGGTGGAAGAGGCCAACAAGCTCCCTTGAGTCTTTTTTAAAATGACACTAATCCCATTCATGAGTGCCCTGCTGTCATGACCTCATCACCTCACACAGGCCCCAGATCTTAATACCATCACCTTAGGGTTAGGATTTCAACACGTGGATTTTGTGGGGACACAAACTTTCAGACCACAGCACAGTCATTAAGGGTAAACAAAAAATAATTCCTAAAGAAATATGCTTCTATTATCTGGGAAGTAGCATTTGTATTCAAAAGGTGTTTCTAGCTTAAGTTGTTGATACTAGTTAATTGATAAGTTTTATTGAAAAATCTGTTTTCAGAGTATCCTAACACATTGATACCTATTTGGAACACAAAGATATGTACCAGTATAATATCCTAATCCTGAAAGGATGCTACCTCACCCAGCCCCACATTTGCCAACTACTGTATGCCAGGAAATGGATAATTTACTTTTTCTCAGACGCCATTAAAAGGATCATTAGAGTATTCAGGATGGCTTGAAATGGGCATATTCAGCTACCCCAAAGCAAATTTTCAGACTGAGCTTTGTTTTGAGGATCACTGAAACTGACTCAGCTGTGCAATTCAGTAACTGTGGACATGTCAAAACACCTCATTTTGTCATCTATTAAAATCCCCCACTGTGTGTGTTTAAAGATTTCCTTTGCTTTAAAAACAATGATAAAAACCCTTATGCAGCATTTGGTATGATACGTGTTTTCAAACAGTAGCCCATCTCATTTCAAGAGATGGAATAAGTATCATTAAAATGGTAACTCAAATCAGTCGAAGCACTTTTCTGGAATACTTAGATTAAAAGTGATTAAGAACTGCTGTGGTTTGCTGATAGTTACTATTTTGTATTACATTAATTTCTGCATTTGAAAATAGATAACTACTTTTAGTGTCTTAGGATAACATTTAGTATCCACTGAAATTCACGGATTTAGTGGGGTGATCCCATTCTATGGTGTTCTTCGGTCAGAAAAGAATGAGAATACTGCTGACAGAAGTCCCAGCAAGGCCACTCCTTCAGCCCCACCATTAACAGATGCATGACATAAACTCTGGGAAAAGAGAGATTTGTCAGATTTTTGCCTTCAGAATGGCCAAAAGAAATCTGAAATATAAAAATATAACTAGTTGAACAGTTTCCAAAATACCATGGGTTTTTTAGTTCTATTTTTTATGTTTTACTTTATTAAGACAAGATCTGGAGAGTCAGCTTTTTAAAATTGTTGTAAAACATACATAACAAAATTTACTATTTTAACCATTTTTAAATGTACAATTCAGTGTCATTAAGTACATTCACATTGTGGTGCAACCATCACCACCATCCATCTCCAGAACTTTTTATTTTCCCAAACGGAAACCCTTTCCCATTGAACAGTAACTCACCATTCTCCCCTTCCCCGAGTACCTGGCACTACCCTTCTGCTTCTGTCTGTTTGAATTTTACTGTTCTAAATATCTCATATAAGTAGAATCATATATTATCTATCCTTTTGAGCCTGACTTATTTCCCTTAATGTAATATCTTCAAGGTTCATCCATTTTGTAGCCTTCTTCAGAATTCCATTTCTTTTTAAGACTGAATAATATTCCATTTTGTTTATCCATTCATCCATCAGTGAACTCTTGGGTTGCTTCTATCCTTTGAAAATTGTAAATAATACTGCTATGAATATAGGTGTACAAGTATCTGTTCAAGTTCCTGCTTTTAGTTCTTTTGGGTGTATATCCAGAAGTGGAATTGCTAGATCATATGGCATTTCTATTTGTAATTTTTTGAAGAACTGCCATGCTGTTTCCCATAGTGGCTGTACCTTTTTACATTCCCACCAGCAGTGCATAAGGGTTTCAGTTCCTCTGCATCCTGGCTGACACTTATTTTCTGTTTTTTTTTTGATAGTAGTCATCCTAAAGTATGTGAAGTGAAATCTCATTGTGGTTCTGATTTCCATTTCCCTAATGTTTAGCGATGTTAAATATCTTTTCATGTGGTTATTGGCCATTAATCTATCTTTTATGGAGAAATGTCTATTCAAGTCCTTTTCTATTTTTTAATCAACTTTTTGTTGTTGTTGCTGTCATTGACAAAAACATTGTTCTGAACAGAAGTAGTTAGAAGTATGGTGTTGAAGTGTATTAATGATCATGGCAAGAGATCAGGCAAATTGAACCAATGAATTTCCTGTCCTGATGTCTTGATATACAGGAACCCTGCTACTTTGCCCCCAGAACAATTCTGGAATAACTTTGCAGCTTTTATTTATTTGCTTAATTTAGGCTTCTTCTGGACTATTTCTTATACATTGTACCACATGAAAAAATTAAAAACGATAACATTCAAATACTTGATAGATTTTGTATTTATTCAGCATCAGCCAGTAAGAAGTATCAATTTAGCCAGTAATTTGGATATATATGTATTATTACTTCGCACATCAAATCTCTTCAAGAAATGTGATTTAAAAGAAGTGTTGAGTATGTGAAAATATTAACTGTGTATTTTGACACAGATATCATTTGAATTTGAACACTTTTTGTGAAATGGTGCTATGATTAACATAGTAAAACTCAGAAATATTTAAAAATGTTTTCCAAGTTGTTTCAAATTTTAAAAAGGTGTAAGTTAGATCTAGAGACAAAGGTAGGGATAAAGGAAGAGAAGAGGAAACATAAATGGCGTTGGCTCTGTTAAAAAAAAAATACAGAGTAGAATTAGGATTTCAAAACATCACAGGATAGCAGTTCCTCTCTCTCTCTCTCTCTCTCTCTCTCTCTCTCTATATATATATATATATATATATTTGTATGTCATATATATATATGCAAGTTCCTTTGTCTGACTTAAAAGACTTTTGTAGAATCAGCATACCTATTCAATGTGTATTACTTTGTGTTTGTCATGAAATTTTACTTCCCATTTGCCTTTGGTTTTCCTTTTCTTTGGAATAGCCTTCTGTCATGCACTGCCTGTTAAATTTTGTTTAATCTTTGTGGTCCTGCTCAAATGCCATTTCCCCTGTGAAGACTTCCCTGAGGCCTCCATCCTTCCTCTGCACTCACATAGTCCTTAGGCTTATCATGATTTTTCTCACCCTGCCTCTAAGCAGTAAGCTTCTTGAGGGCAAGCACATGTCTTATTTGCCTCTGTATTACCTGGTCCAGTCAACATTTGTTAAATGAATGCACATTTTTAGAATTACTGGTTAACCTCGAGGACTGCTGTAAGATCTCCAGCAACACTGTGTTAACTGACTAAAGAGTATTTGTGTGAATAATTTATACGTGAAGTGATACTCAAATAAATAAAAGTTAAGTTACCAATAGCTCATAAGACAGTGTTTGGCATTCTGGAAGGTTTCCCTTGAAAATAATGTTATATGTTGGCTGGATTATTAAGCAACTCCTAAAAGCCTATTTAATATCACAAACCTGAAATACAGTTCTGATGTTATTCTATGTCATTCCCCTGCTTAAAACTAATTATGTCTTGTTATTGAAGATACAGTCCAAAATCCTTCATATACAGCCTATATGATCTGATCTCCACTTAACTTTTGTGCCTCCCTCTCCCCCTTAAGACTTGTCATTCTTCCACTTCCTAAAATATCTCAAACTTCTTCTCATCTCAGAGGTTCATGCTGTACCCTCTCTCATCTCAGGAGCTTCATGCTGTACCCTCAACCAGGGATTTTCTTACCCCCCCTTACCCCAGCTGGCCTTGCTTCTACTAAACTTTCAGGTTTCAGCTTAAAGGTCTTCTGGGAAGCTCTCCCTGACCTTCAGGCCAGATCAGGTTCCCTGTTACAAGCTATCAGAGAGATCTTTCTTAGAACTTGAGAGAGATTTATTGCATTCGTGTCCTCCAAACTACGCCTGGTGTTCTGTAGGTGCTCAATAAATATTCATGGAGTAAAAACAGGAATATATGAAAACTGCTTAACTGTCATTGAATAGATAATGATTCTAATAGAGACTGGTACCTGTTTATCTATTACACCTTTACAACTTTAAAAGGAAAATAACTATACTTCTGTACTTGCATGTGTTAAATCCCTATCTGCTCTTGAGCTAAGATTCTTTCCTATGCTAACTCTACTTTCTCCTTAAGCAATCTTATCCATACTAACATTTTTTTATTATCACCTTTACTCAGATGATTCTCAAATTAAAATTTTCCACCCAGAGTTCTCCCTTGAGCTCTAGGTCTAATTATCTAATTGTCTATCTGACAGCATCCTGTGGGTGTCTCAAAGGCTTATCAAACTCTATGTGTTTGTTAGGATATTACTAGCTGTTGTAACAGACATAGCCCCAAATTCCATTGGTATAACATGATAAAACTTGATTTCTTGCTCATGTGACATCCTGATTCAGGGTTTCTAGTCAGCAAGCAGCTTCCTACATGACGAGTCAGGGAAGTTAATCCTCAACTTTACTTTGTCTTAAGGCTTGTGGACTTTTGCTTGTAGACTGCTTATGCTTCCTGGCCCAGAAATGACACATAGTACTCTTGTCCATACTCCATTAGTGAGGACCAACCACAGAGTCCCAGCTAAATGCAGAGGGGTGGGGAGGTTTGGGAAGTATAGTTATTGGTAGAACAGCTAATTTCTCATAATGACTCTTCACTGTGAAAAGTCAAGCACTAATCCTTGGCTGATAACTAGTCATCTCTGACACATTCAACGTAACCAAAAGTCAGCCAGTTTCCCAAAATAAGCAAAGTGACTAACTAATCATGCAGACAAACAGACCAGTAAACCCTGGCCTTCTTTCAGTGTTCTTTGTTTTGGATGATGCTACACTTCTGCATAAGCTGGGGACATGTATATTGTTCTTGACATCCTCTTCCCCTTAACCCTTACATCAAAGAAGTCTATAATTTGCCTGGCTTCTTTAATTAATGACTAAAATCTTGGAAATGAAACAACCTTAAATGTTAGGGAAATGGGACTCAAAAGCCAAGGAATCATTCCTGACTTTTCTCTCGCCCCGTGTGCTGTCATTACTTGGTCTTGTGTAGTTTGCATCCTAAAAATTTATTGGCTGGGTTCATCTCTTCTTAGTGACAGTAACACTGCCATCCTCCTTGCTTAGACCACTAAATAGCCCAACTTCACTTCCACACGTCCTCTGGCTCCCCTCTTGTCTTCTTTACACAGCAGCCAAAGTGAGCATTTCAAATGCATTTCAAATGCAGATCTAATCGCATTATTTCCCTGCTGTTAACACTTCAAAGCCTTCCTGTTGCTCTAGGTGTAAAGGCAAAACTCCTTAATTTACAAGGACATGCGTGGCCTAACCCCTTCCCTGTCTCACTCCCCTTTGCTAATATATTTTCCACCTGTTTGAGCCTCACTGTCTTCTGGTATTCTCCGTGCTACCCTCTGCCATATGGCCTCATCTGCAAAATTATTTTCTCTTGTTCTCACGTAGTTTACACTTACATATCTTTGATATCAAAGTAAAATAAGTTTCACTTTCTCAGGAAAGTTTTTGCTGACCCCCCTAGTCAGGTCAACTTCACCCACTGAAAAATTTAAAAACAACTTGTATTTCTCTTTTGTAGCATTTACGATAAATAAATTTTCACATTTCTTTTGTGAATATTGAATAAATAACTGTGTCTGCCACTGGATTTTGTATTTTCAGTAAGCAGGGACTGTGTTTTGCTCAATTTTGTCTGTCCAGCGTGTATATCACAGTACCTGGCAAGGGATTGGTGTTAATTTGTTTTGAATGAATGAATCAGTCAGTGACTGACGAATGAATGATTTTATATATCAGGTGGTTCTGTCATCTGGGGAATGAACTGCTATTATCTCTGCAGGTTTGTAGAGATATTAATTTAGGAAATCAGACCAGCTCTGGTAAATCTGTAGCTATCAGCTTTTGTAAGTTGCATATTTAAGGTTACTTTATGGAACAATGCAAGTCTTGCAAAGGTCAGAGCATAAAGACTAAAAATGAATTAGTTCTGCTTAGAGATTTACATCAGATCTTTCCATGCTTGAAACTTTCTTTTTTTCTTCTTCTTACTGGGTTTCCTAGCAACATATTTTGCCATTACCATGGGATATTCTGATAGTGAAACTGTAGTGTCTTTGCATTTATCTATCCTGAAATAATATATTTGGCAATTGCATTTCCTAACTAGCTATCTAATTTTATATATATAATGTATATATATATGCATATTTATGACATTTGATGAAAATAGTATGTATGCATATTGTGTAATATTTAAATCTTTTATATAGCCATGATTCTCAAAAGTATCCTTGGCAATAGCATTTATTTTTAATTTCTGGGAAAAGTTATCTAAGTGTCTATATACTTAGTTTTAACTCTTTTTTTTTTTTTAAGATAGCCACACTGGGTTTTTTTTGTTGCTGTTGTTAATTTAATTATTTTTATTAAAGACTTTATTTTTTACAGCAGTTGTAGGTTAATACCAAAAGAAAGAGATAGGTAAGAGGTTTTCCCATACCCCTCTGCTGTTAAGTATGCATATTCTTCCACATCAGAGTGGTACCTTTGTTACAGTTTTTTTTTTTTTTTTTTTTGAGACGGAGTTTTGCTCTGTTGCCCAGGCTGGAGTGCAGTGGCATGATCTTGGCTCACTGCAAGCTCCGCCTCCCGGGTTCACGCCATTCTCCTGCCTCAGCCTCCCAAGTAGCTGGGACTACAGGTGCCTGCTACCACGTCCTGCTAATTTTTGTATTTTTAGTAGAGACGAGGTTTCACCGTGTTAGCCAGGATGGTCTTGATCTCCTGACCTTGTGATCCACCTGCCTCGGCCTCGCAAAGTGCTGGGATTACAGGCGTGAGCCACCGTGCCTGGCCTATAGTTGTTGAGCCTGTATTGACACACTGTAATCCCTGAATCCGTTTTCATTAGGGTTCCCTATTGATGTTATATATTCTGTGGATTTGGACAAATGCATAGTGGCCAGTATCCATCATTATAGTATCATGCAGAGTACTTTCACTGCCATGACAAACCTCTGTGCTCCATCCATTCATCTCTGCGCCCCAGCCAACCCTTGCAACCACTGATCTTTTTACTGTCTCTGTAGGTTTTCCTTTTCCAGATATCATATAGTTGGAATCATACAATATGTAGCCATTTTGGATTGGCTTCTTTCACTTAATAATACGCATTTAAAGTTCCTTCATGTCTTTTCATGGCCTGATAGCTCATTTCTTTTTAGCGCTGAATAATATTTCATTGTCTGATTATCACAGTTTATTTATCCATTCACCCAATGAAGGACATCTCGGTTGCTCTCATGGTTTGGTAATTATGAATAAGACAGCTATGAACATCCATGAGCAGGTTTTTATGTGGATATAAGTTTTTGACACCTTTGAGTAAATGCCAAGAAGCAAAATTTTTGTATTCTATGGTAAGAATACATTTAATTTTGTAAGAAACCGCTAAACTGTCTTCCAAAGTAGCTGTACCATTTCGCATTTCTACGAACAATGAATGAGAGTTCTTACTGCTTCACATCCTCACCAGCATTTGGTATTGTTAGTGTTCCAGATTTTGGACATTCTGACAGGCATGTAGAAGTATCTCGTTCTTGTTTTAATATGCATTTCCAGGTGATATATGATGTGGAGCATTTTTTATATGCTTATTTGACATCTGTATATTTTCTTTGTTGAGGTGTCTATTAAAGTTTCTGACCCACTTTTAAATTATGTTGTTTGTTTTCATATTGTTCACTTTTAAATGTTCTTTGTATATTTTGGGTAATAGTCTTTTATCAGGTGTCTTTTGCAAATATTGTTGCCCAGTCTTTGGCTTGTCTTCATATTCTCTTGAAATTTGCTTTTAATTTAGTGAAGTCTACCTTATCGATTTGTTTTTTATGGATCATCTCTTTGGGATTTTGTCTAAAATATAAATGCCATAACCAAGTTATCTAGATTTTCTTCTGTGTCATCTCGTAGGAGCTTATAGTTTTGTGTTTTACATTTAAATCTCTCTTTTGTGTTGATTTTGTGAAAGGTGTAAGGTTTGTGTCTAGAGTCACTTTTTTTTGCATCTGGATGTCCAGTTGTTCTACCATTTGTAGAAAAGGCTATCCTTGCTCCATTGTACTGACTTTCCTCCTTTATCAAAAATCATTGACTATATCTATGTAGGTCTGTTTCTGTGCTATTTTGTTCCACTGATTTATCTGTCTGTTCTTTAGGCAATACCATATTTTTTTTGATTATTGTAGCTTTATGGGCAGTACTGAAGCTGGGTGGTGTCAGTCCTCCCATCTTCAATATTGTGTTGACTATTCTGGGTTTTTTGCCTTTCCATATAAGCTTTAGAATCAATTTGTTGATATGTATAAAATAAGTTTCTGGGATTTAGATTTAGATTTCATTGAAGCTGTAGATCAAGTTGGGAAAAACTGACATCTTGACATTGTTTCCTATTCCTATTCATGAAAAGTATTTTTCAATGTATGTACTTCTTTGATTTTGTTTTTGTAGTTTTCCTCACACGGATTTTGTATATCTTTTATAGATTTGTACCTGATTTTATTTTGGGTTGTTCTTAAGCAAAAGGTAATTTTTTTTCCTGTGTGTATGTGTGTTTTTTTTTTCCTGTGGTTTTTTTTTTTTTTTTTTTTTTTGAGTCTCGCTCTGTTGCCCAGGCTGGAGTACAGTGGCACGATCTCGGGTCACTGCAACCTCCACTTCCCAGGTTCAAGCAATTCTCCTGCCTCAGCCTCCTGAGTAGCTGGTATTACAGGTGTGCGCCACCATGCCTGGCTACTTTTTGTATTTTTAGTAGAATCGGGGTTTCACCATGTTTGTCAGGCTGGTCTCAAACACCTGACCTCTTGATCCACCCGCCTCAGCCTCCCAAAGTCCTGGGATTACAGGTTTGAGCCACTGCGCCTGGCCAGTATTGTGTTTTTAATATCAAATTCCACTTGTTCATAGCTGGTATGTAAGAAGGTGATTGACTTTGGTATATTACCCTTGTATCCTGCAACTTTGCAATAATTCCATATTAGTTCTAAGAGTTTTTTATTTAGTTAGTTATTTTTGGAGACGGAGTCTTGCTCTGTTGCCCAGGCTGGCGTGCAATGACGTGATCTCAGCTCACTGCCACCTCTGCCTCCCGGGTTCAAGTGATTCTCCTGCCTCAGCTTCCTGAATAGCTGGGATTACAGGCGTGTGCCACCAAGCCTTGTTAATTTTTGTATTTTTAGTAGAGACAGGGTTTCACCATGTTGGCCAGGCTGGTCTTGAACTCCTGACCTCAGGTGAGCCACCTGCCTCGGCCTTCCAACGTGCTGGGATTACAGGTATGAGCCACCACACCTGGCTGTTCCAAGAGTTTTTTTGTCAATTCTTCTATATTTTCTACATAGACAATCATGTCACCAGTGAAAAAGACTATTTTATTCTTCCTTCCCAATCTGTGTATTTTAATTCATTTTCTTTATCTTATTGAATTAGCTAGTACTTCTAGTATGATGTTGAAAAGTGGTAGCAAAGAGGGAGCATCATAACCTTGTTTTTATCTTAATAGAAAAGCTTTGACTTTCTCGCCGTTAAGTATACTAGCTGTAGGATTTTTTGTAGATATGATTTAGTAAGTTGAGGGTCCCCACTATACCTAGTTTACTGAGAGATTTTATGATGAATGGGCATTGGATTTTGTCAGATGCTTTTTTTTTGCATGTATTGATATGATCATTTGATTTTTATTTATTAGCTTGTTGATGTAATGGACTATATGAGTTGGTATTTGCATGTTGAATCAGCCTTACATACATGTGATAAATCCCACTTGGTTGTGGTATATAATTCTTTTTATACGTTGTTGGATTTGATTTGCTACTGCTCTGCTGAGGATTTCTATATCTATGTTCATGAGAGATCTTAGTCTTTTGTTTTCTTGTATTGTCTGTATCTGGTTTGGGTATTAGCACAGTTCTAGCCTTTTAGAAGGAATGAGAAGTATTCTCTGCTTCTATCCTCATTTTAGCTGGATAAATGAAAAAATAATGTGTGTATTTAAATTTAGTAACCATTTCACTGACATCTCCTTGTATCCAGTTTCATTCAATCAGTTGCCATTACTATTGAATTATATCACAAAAATAGAGGAGCATTTGAAATTCCACCCACCCATGTTTGTTAATCAGACTGATCAATTTATTCATGTTTAGGTTCTCAGCCTAAGTTTTTCTGTGTGCGTTCTTGTTTTTGGTATGTGGCTATCAAAGTATTCTGTACATAGTTGTCATTTTTTAAAAAATAGGAAAAGAGATAAATCTATTTACAATCTATCTGCCCATCTATTCATGCATAAGTAAATGTTATTTATGTTTTGATTATGCCTTTCTCTCATGACTAAAGAGTAATCTTGTTTTGTTCTTTTTCATAGATATTTTCTTGAGTACATAAAGCAAAGCAAGTGTGGTGTTTACTCTTCAATTTTGGAAGAGACTCTCTATGTGCAGACACAGAGAGACATCACATTGCATAAATGAGTGAATTCTTTATTTTGTGGTTATGATCTTATAGCTATTTTTCAGCTTGTATTTAATGGAATGTATGCACCTCTTCTCTTCAAAACAATTGTGTTATCTTGGGCTGCTACTGCCTAGAATTCTGTAGAAATTCTTTATCGCGTGAAATGTTACCTTATTATAATTTTTTGTATTCTTCTGTCCACACTACTTAGTGTTTTTCTTCTCTGGCTCCCCCTGAGGATCATGGTTGGACAGTACCCTGTGGTTCCTGCTTACCCCAGTCTCTGTTGTGAATTGTATACATTTATAAGCATTAAATCAAATACCTGTAAAACGTTCATTAAAATACACCTTCTCTACAATATTATTGGAAAGTCAAAATGGAATATTTCAAAAATTGAAATAATACAAAAATAAAAATACTATGATACAAAAATAAAAATTCTGTAAAACCAAAATAAAACAAATATCCATGAGTTCATATTAGTATTAATACATGATCAAATAACAAATGGTGGAGAAGGGATAATGCCTCATTATATAAAAATATTACTGTCTTTAGAACTCTCTACTCTGGAAGGTGAATCTTAATTCCCTACCCTTGAGTAGGGAATTAAGGGAATTGAGTAGGCTGGACAAAGCGACTTATTTCCAAAAGATAATATATGAAAAGGGAAAAGCAAAAGTAAATTTACTTTTGAGAATCTTGTCAGTAAGAACCTTAACCAAATGACAAAGATTAGTATTACCACAAGAAATTTTGTTGATATCATGTACCCCTTGATATGATGTGATGAGAAGTGCACTGCACTTCTGTGGCATTCTTCCCCAAAATCTATAGCTGCAGTCTCATCATGAGACAAACAGGAGACAAAACCAAACTGAGGGACCTCACAATACCTGAACAGTTGTCTTAAAAACTGCCAAGGTCACAAAAAATTAGGTAAGATGAGGAACCGTCACAATTTGGAATGAAGCTAAGGAAAATGGTGACTAAATGAAATATGGTGTCCTGGCTTTCATCCTGGACCAAAAAAAAAAGGTGACATTAGTGGAAAACACGGTGAAATCTGAATTGTGTCTGTAGTTTAGTTCATTGTAATGTACTAATGTTAATTGTTTGCTTTTGAGAAAAGTACAAATGGTTATGTAAAAATGTTAACATTAGGAGAAGCGTGGTGAAGGTTACACAGGAACTCTACTGTCTTTGCAACCTTTTTGTAAATCTAAAATTATCAAAATTAATGTTTATCAAAAAATAAGATATTATGAGTACCTCAAAACACTCCTCTCCGACTTATTTCTCATTCCCCACAAAAGATGCACATTAAAATAACCTTGATCAGCAAATGAGTGAATGTTGACATATTAGAATATGCTCTGATGTTACATAAATCCGAGGTGTTTGTTACATTCGTTCATATTGTAAAAGTAGCATATGCTCATTGTAAGTATCAGAAGAAATGAAATCACCCATATTTTGTTTTACCGTCCAGGAATAACTACTGTTAACTGTTTATACTTAAAAATCACTTTACAAATGTATGGTTGGTATTTTATATAGCATTTGATTTATGGTGCATGTTTTATTTTATACCTGACTTTTTTTTTTTCCATTTAGAAATTTGTTATTACACCATTCTCGGAGAAAGTGACTTTTAAGATTGTGTAAACAAACCTGCTATGTCAAATAGGATTTCCAATTATTGTCTTCCAGCTCCATAGGTCCTACGACCCTCTATCATACCCCATTTGAGTTAGTGGGATTCTGTCCTTCCAGTTGTTAGCAAAAATGGTACTCATCCTTGACAACTCTTGTTTCTCTTCCACCCACATTTAGTCTATCAAGACATTGTGTTGATTCTACCTTTAAAATATATCCAGAATCCAACTACTTCTCACTTACTCTTTTACCCCTCAGGTCCAAGCTCATCATCTTTCCCTTTGATAACTGTTTGATTTTTACGAATGTAACACAGTTTATTCTCAACGTAATAGTCTGAGTGATTGTGTTAACAAAATTCATGTCTTTCCTCCACTCAAAAATTTTCCTTGGCCTATCTTACCACTCAGAGTAAAACCGAAGTCCTTACTATGCTCTGACATTCTTTCTGATTTTTTTTCTGATTTCATTGTCTAGCTTAGTGTTGGGCTATTTCTTATTTAGAGGGAATTTGAGACAGTTTTGATTTCTGTTTTACTGTGGGACATTCCATCTTGTGGAAAGTGATGTGAAAATTACATTTCAATATATTATTTCCAAGATGTCCTTGTGCATGGAATTAGTTGCACAGATTGTGGGAAGTTTTGTAGAGGGAACTTGACTTTGCTCTGAGAAAGGACAGTGTGTATAAAACAGAGTTATACAAGTATACCTTGGTAGTAGGATCTTGCAGAAGAAACAAGACTTTGAAGTGGTGGCCCATAATAGGAGAAAAAGTTAGCCCTAAATAGGATTTTCCAGAAAAGAATGGCAGAGTACCTAATACAATATTCTTAGAAAATATACACCAAAAATTTGTTTCAGGAATGCAACAATGATTTTAAATTTTCTCTTTTTTTTTCTGAAATCAAGAGAACTGAAATAAGACAAATACGATGTTTTAATAAGTGGATAACCATAAGCCAAAGTCCTTAAGTCAACCTTTTAGTTTCTAATATATATGGAAACTTAACTGAAAGGGTTTTGAAAGCTACTTCATAAATTCTCTGCTTTATGAATCTATATTTTGCTGCTTTTATTACCTCATAAATTCTGGAGGATGATTTATATAATAATGAGTGTCCTTGTCTCTCCATTGCTGATCAAGAGAGCAATAAACCAGTTTTTATATAAAAGTTATAATATTTATTCTGCTACTGTCTGAAGTAGTTTTTACTTGAGTTATGTCAAATTTCCACTCTTAGGAAGGTTTTGGATTTTACATTTGGAAAAAAAGTGATACTGTAAAATGCCGTTTGATGAAAAATACCTAATATATTGAGTTTGTTTCACATAAGGAGTAAAAATAAATGTGCTTCAGGCAAAAGAGTCTATCTACAGACACGCATAAAGTAAACACAACTCTTGGAGGGATCATTATGTTAAAGCAGTGTGTTTTATTACCTTTCTACTCAAGGGGGTCAGGGGACCAGCGCATCTTTTTAAATGAGTAATTGCCATTTAAACGTGCATTTGAAATCAAGTGTCTTTCAAAAAAAGTGTGAGATTTCACCCTGTATGCTAGAAAAAGGCAATTTACCTCCTAAGGTTAGATTAGAAAATCTATTCTTTCTCCCTTTGCCCACTTAAGGATGCTGCTAGCAATGCGTTTTCTCGCATATGGATAATGACTCTCTCTCACAATTTAACCTGCAGAATTCCTAGTCATACTTAGCTTTCAGCTCCATCTGCACTGTAGCTATCCTGCCCTGCTTCAAGTCCAGGAAGCAGAACAGCTCAAGAACAGAGGGCCGCAGCTAGTTTATGCTGCTTAGGGGGAGAGGGACTCTGTGTGTCCTGTTTGGTTAGCACAGAAGGCTGGCAGAACAGAGCATATCCTTCCCACTTGAACTTGCAGAAGGAAAAAGGATCTTGAAGGTCATTAAGATACTTCTAAACCTAAACACTCCAAAAAAAAAAAAAAAAAAACTGGAGTCAATTTCAGAGTAACTTTTACAAGTCGTAACATTTGTAATTAATATAATTTTTAGTACTTTAAGAAAAATACTGTAAAGTTATTTAAAAATGACTTGTAGTCTCCTCATCTGTAAAAGATATTTTAATTTGATTTGATTTATGGAAATGTGATTAGCAGACAATCTTCAGATGCTTAAGTGTGTCTATAAAGAATATGTACTCCAATCCTATTCTTTCTGTTGAGTTACTCCTAAACAACACAAAATAAGCATTTCGTTTTGTTTTGTTTCATTAAAAAAATGTTCTTAGAGAGTTTGTAGTTCCCTTTAATAGCCCAATCTTTTTCTAACTTTACTAATTTATTTTCACTTTGGCTGTTAACTACCCTCCCTCCCACCTACTTTTTCTTTTGCAACACTACAGCAAAATTGAGGTTAGCTAGTAGCATACTGTTAGTCATTAATTCTGCTTTTAAATAACTGAATGGTTATATGTTATTTCCAGTCTCCTTTTTGATTCATGGGTATTTATCTAGGGATTATTAATAGAGAGAATATAGGAATGATTATGACAGAAGATGTTCCTATGCTCAAAATGTCGCTCTTCAAAATCAGAAGCCTCTTGAAGGATATAAGCAAATGTTATAGAAAAAATGCTTCAAATGTCAAGAAAACAATATACAAAGCAAAACTCTTAACAGCAATAAATGGATCACTAAAAAACTTTCCCTGCAGGTGGATATGATTAAAAATAAATTGATTTCTAACAGTTTTTGTTTTCCACATTTTCGATTTCATGGATGTTATTTTTGGCCTAATATTTTAGATAAAATAATAATCACCTTGAAAGCTTTTTTTCTTCCACAGTTTATAACCTTTGGTATTCATAAGTATGGCAGGAACAGTAATTGACAAATGCTTTATGTTTATGTGCATGTGTTAGTCTGTATGTTTGTGTGTATTTAATTACTACTGTTATCCAGAGTACTTAGGCAAATTCTGTATTCTTCGTATATGATTATATAATGTTCTAAAAACATTCACTTTTTTAAACTATAAAAGTCATATTCAGAAGATTTACGTATAAATTTATATCTCTTCTGCCAAAAAATTATACAACCATAGGGAAAAAATGAAACACAGTTTTTCCTTTTAATCAGAGATGATTTTTAAGCTTGCAAAACTATCAGCAAAAACTCACATATTTGTACCTAAAGAGATGTTAGATTGAAGGAAAACTTGTAATTGTCTAACCTGATTATTTTTATGATTTACACTGACGAAAAACAATAATAATTTTTAACTTCGTTATATTTTTATGATTTTAAGTAATTGCTTATGTAGGTATTGCAATTCTGAAAGGACAAAATAGTCATGGATGTCAAACATCTAAGATCTTTTTGAGGTACTTGTCCTGTCTTGAAATACACAAGAATTTATAGTGCTTAGAAAAATGAAAATGCATTATTCAGTTTTTATTGTACTCTGGCTTTTGGGGATCAAAAAGCAGAAAATAGTACAATAAGACTACATTTCATTATCCTGGGATTTGTATGTGGTAGAAAGAACACTTTCATTAATTACATTTGATATTTTTATAGTTTATATACTATTTATATATGTTTCCTGTAGGGATGTTAGGAAACTTTTCAAAGTGTAGTCTAGATAGGATTTTACAGCTTTATGTAAAAGGAAAACAAATTGTTTCTTTGAGACCATCAAAATTATTACTTTTCTTTCTATTTCACAATTGCTTAAGGTTGCAAACCAGCAGGACTTCTTTCCTCTGTGTTTTTTAAATGCAATGTAAATCTGATACAAATGTCCAAACTCAGGTACTTTTGAACTGTAGCACAACTGTTATTCTATACCCGCACTAAGCAAATTGCCTAGTCTAGAAAGTGTGAATAGGGCGGTATATGTACACAAATTGAAGAAGAAAAAGAAGCTTAAACAACTTTTTTCTTTTGCACCGTATCTTTGGGAACTTTAACATAGCTCTCTCATTGGAACCAATTTGTAGGTATGATTAACTGCTAACAAGTACTTGAGATATTCTTAATTCAATTATCTTGGACGAGGTCCAAAGTAAACTGGCCTAATATCTATAATCAGTGTTACAATTGTGAGATGTCAGAGTATAGTATATGTGTTTTCAAGGCATAATAATTAAATATGGAGACATAAGGCTGAAAGGAGTGACTTGCTTTATAACACTATATATTACAGTCCCTTTGAAAAGTAAGCAGACCACTGCCCTTATCACTGCAGGGACAAATTCAGTTGTGATGGTAATTTACACCTCATAACTTTCTTTTATGACATCCATCCATCATCAACAGGAAGTCTGTACACAGTCTAAGGAAGTTTCCCAGATATGACATTCTGGGTAGGGCTCCCAGTCTCCTGAAGAGAGTAATGCAACCAATGGTCACGGGAACCACTTCACCTTAACAGCTGCTGAGTCAGCCCTACATAACCCCCAACTTCCAGGATGCTATGGATTTTTAAAACATTTCCATCATTTTCATCAGCAAAAGGAAAACCAACAAAGCTAACAGTAGCAATAGTCAAGGGATCCTCCATCATCATTAAGACTGTGGCTTAAGTTTTCTTGGATCAGTTATTGTATAACCTTGTCAGTCAAGCAACTATAGGATGACTTACAGGATGACAGGTGTAGGATGGTTTTCAAAAGTCGCATTGAGAGCTCCATTTTATGCACTACTAAACTGTTGGATACTGTTAGTAGATAATGGGAAAATTCCATAGTAGATGAAGTGGAAAGGTTAATTAGCCCATTGTGATTTTAGGACTATCTGTCTACCAACATCAGTAGACATCTGATTTTTCTTTGTTGTTTTCCTAGCTCCAAGGTGCTAAAATAATGCTAACAAGACAATTTATTCAAATTACTTGGAGACATTATACACAAAAATAAATTTGTGGCACGTATTAGTCTGCTTGGGCTGCCAAAACAAAATGCCACACACTGGGTGGCTTAAACAACAGATATGTATTTCTTACAACTGTGGCAGCTGAGAAATCCAAGATCAAAGTGCTAGATAATTCAGTTCCTGGTGAGGGCTCTCTTCCTGGCTTGTAGATGGGCACCTTCTTAATATCCTTATGTGGTGGAGTAAAAGTACTCTCATGCCTTTTTCTTTTCTTATAAGGATACTAGACCTATCAAATTAGAGCCCTATCCTTATGACCTTGTTTAACCTTTATCATCTCCTCAGAGGTCCTATATACAAATATAGTCTTGTTGGGGATTAGGACTTCAACATATGAATCATGAGGAGACACAACCATTTAGTGCATAACAGTATATAAATAATAAGATTGATATATTCTATTGCACTTCTTAAGAACTTTACAACTTCAGCAAGTGGAATCTTTGGCAATGATGACTGATTTGACTCTTGTCTACATTTTTTTTTTTTCCCCTAATTTAACGTCCACTTAGAGGATTAGCTCTGCCCAATGCTATGGGATCATTCTTGTTCTGAAACTAGGAACAGCTAAAGACCCCATGCTAGTTAATGCTTAGTCTGAGTGTTTGTAGTTTTTGCTCTGAATTTCTACTCAAGCTCTACGAGTGAGGCTCCTTCCTCTTATCTGGTCCAGTTCTTTATGTGAACTCAAGTAACTAGATCCTGGTCTTATCTATTCAGTGCTGTAATACATACCTTCAGGGTGGCTGATTTACTCAGCCACTCAAACCCATTGTGGGATAGGGGTAGACAGGTGAGCAGGTGCATGAGCTGGGGCAAGTGCCTTTGGGTGCTGGCAGGAATGCACCCTGTACCGGCCTGCAACAATATCTAGGGGTTGTCCATGACCTCTGGAGCCCCAGAGGGTGTGTGGTACAAACAATTCTCTTTTAGCTTTGCCACTGCACACAGCTTAAGTGTTAAACACTCAGTGAAGACTCTGTGTGACAGCCTTTTTGGGTTCCAGCACCCAGTGTGTCCTGTATTCTTGTCCAGAATCCAGGAAGAATCAGGTCACACAAATGGATTGAAGGGTGATGTATGCAGAGAGTTTTACTGAGCAGTGGCAGTGACTCTTAATAGGATGGGGAGCTGGAAAGGGGATGGAGCAAGAAGATAATCTTCCCCTGGAGTTTGGCTGGGGATGAACCATAGTCCCCAATGTTCAGCTGCCTCTTCTCCTCTCAGTGTTCAGATGCTGCTTCTCTCCTTCTCTGCCGAGCCACTCTGGCCCTTTGCCAGGGGAGCTTGGGGTTTTTATGGGTGCAGGGCAAGGTGTGTGGAGGGCCAGGGTGGTTTTGGAAAAGGTATCTTTTGGTCGGGACAACAGGAATGCATATTTTTATTTAGGGCTGTGAGTCCAGGCTTGAGGGTGGAGCCCTCACCAGTGACCTCGCCCTCTTCTACCCAGTGTTTCCCTGCATCCTGTCCTTATCATCACGAAATATGAGACTTAAGAAAGGGTAAGATTATTGAAACTTATATAGGATCAGAGCTACAGAAAGAACAGGGGTTTGGGGCTTCTGACGGGTGGTGGCGACGCAAGTTACGGGAGGGTAATGGGGGAAATGTATGGGTGAATAAAGGTTGTCTTATGGTGCAGCTAAAGTCTCTCAGGTAATAGAAGTTTTCTAGGAACAACCCTCAGAAGAATAGGTGATAGCCTGTGACAAAGTCCGGGCATGATTTTGACCTTGATCTCTGCTCCTGTGATACACTCTTCCCTGGTTCATGAGATTCCCGTAATGGGGATTAATGACAAAATGACAGATAAGTTCCACTTTGGAGGTTCTGTCGTCAGGTAGGTAAGAGAACTTATGAGAAGGCCTCTGCCCTGCCCTTTGGGGGAGAAAGATGGGTGAGAGACAGGAGGGCAGGAGAAGATCGGAGAAGCTTTGGTTCTCCTTTAATTCAAAGCACTCAGCATGCCAAAGTGCCATACTTTGCAGTGTCATTCTCTGAACCCCAACCGTGTCCTAAAGATAAAGAGGAGTTAGATAAGTGTTGGGACGAAAGCGATTCTGGCAGAGGGAACCAGACGTACAGAGCATTTTGAAGAAGGTAGTGTTTAGCTAAAGCATAGATTATGAGAGAGGAATTAGTTTTACCTTGTTTTCACTAACATTTTTCAGGTATTGGAATTTAGATATTCAATCCCATTTTTGTAGGTTTATTTCCTTCCGCTCCCTGCCTCTATTGCTCACATCCCCTTTAACTGCTCACATCCCCTTTAAATAGCATCCCCTTTAACCAAATCTCTGTTACTCGTCTCCCCTTAATGATCTCTTAGTAGCTAACATATACACATGTTTTCTGACCAGATGAAATAACTTTCAGGCCATCTAAACTTCAGTTCACACCAGGACAGATCTATGAGGAAGAGGAGGCAGAGCCTGATCATACTACATGGATACATATGTGCTTCTTCACAAATGCTGTTGTCTAAAGAAAGTAACCAACCCAGATTGATGGCAGAGTTTATCTTACCATCTGATTTAAATCCTGCTGTACAAGGCTAACAGATGTGACAATTCCTGATGTCCTATTTTATGTTCCTTCTACATCACCATATGGCAACCATATTTATATGGTCAGTATTAGACATATACTCTTCATCAAGAATTATTTCCAATTTAGAATGATTTGAGGAGATTTGCTATTGTATGCAGGCCTATGACTAAATCTCAACAAGTAAAGCCAAACAAAATTACTTAGTTTGAGTGACAGAGGGAATACTGAACAAAAGAATTTAACATTATTTGAGAAGAAATTTGTTTTAAGATGTTAATTGGAAAACAACCTTAAACACCAATTGAATAGAAGTGTTTTGACTTTTCAAGGGGTCATTGTAGACTTTTGAGACAAATGGATGTTGAAGTGGAATATTCTATTATAGGTTTATATGCTTGGAGTGAATCAATATATGTACTTCTATTTGCTGGTAGCTTGCTACACTTCTGAATTAGAGTACAAATACTATAAAATGTGATATCTTCTATGGCAAAGAACAGTTTAATAATATGAAGAATCCAGTCATCTGCAATAGTTTAAAAATGGCATAGAATTCAAATAGCTCACAAGTCTTTTGACATAAATAAAATGTAATAACTTTCAAACATTTCATAGGTAGACATGCAGTCATCAAAAAGAATAATACAAAAGTGACATGAGAAATAGAGATTTAACAATTTTTGCTTATGTGATATGTTTTCCTTTTATACTTAACACCAAATCCTGTGTTATCACAAGTGAATTGTGTAATTTGGGTTTCTCTTCACCTTTCTGATTTTTATTATACAGTTGACTCATGAACAACACAAATTTAAACTCTGTGGGCCCACCCATAATCAGGTTTTTTTCAGCCAAATGTGGATTGCAAATACAGTATTTTCTGGATGTGAAATCCATGTAATAAGGAAGGCTGACTTTTATGTATGTGGGTTTTGTAGGTCCGACTGTAGGACTTCAGTGAGTCTGCATGGATTTTGGTATACACAGGAGGTCCTGGAACTAATGCCCCACGGATACTGAGTAATGACTGTATACCTTATATTTCTGATAGTTACAGAGAAGAGAAAACCAAGATCAGTGATGCTAAAGGGTTCCAAGTGAAAATACCAGTTGGACAAACTTGTAGGAAATTTGAGTTTCTATTATTCATCTAATATATATACAAATTACTTCCCTTTTTTTCTTCCAGCATCTTTAAATACTCTATATTTTTCCTACATGAACACTTTACCGGGTCTCTCTGACTCATCCCAATCTCTCTTTTCTTTGAATTCTACCCATTCTAATTTTATAACTATGCTTTTGGAAGCTTACATTTTTATATGAATGTTTTATATGCATCTTCTTTTTCTAACCATGCAGGAGCTATATTTTTGCCCTATTAAAGTGTTAAACTTGGAGCAGCACTCAGTGTGTATATGCTGAGTTGTTATTAGGCTTTCAACCCTATCATTTCTAGGTGTGTGTAAACCTCAATGTGATAGGAAAGTTTGGGAAGCTGGCCTCAATGAATAGCTTTTCTTACTTATTTAGTTAAGTCCTCATAGGCTAAGGATTTTTCCCCTTCCTGGCACTCCAAATAAGTTATGCTTTTGCCTCAATTCTTAAAAAGTGAACCCTGAACTTGCTTCTATTCTTACCAGAACATTGAGCCAAGTAAAGGAGAGATGCAAATAGCTACGGGCTGTTTTTATTTAAAACCTCTACCCCATGGGTGTTTCTTGAAATTGGCTAGTCTAACTTGTAAACATCTGTTGCTTAGACTTCTTAGTCTTTGCAGTTGATGTTTTGCATTTTAGAGGTGATATTATCTCAGTTGTGATGAACTAAGTGGGATGTTAATAGGAAGAAAAAATGATTTTTATAGCAACATTGCATCAAGTAAAACTAGGTTGATAGAGAATGTGAGAACAGTAAAATTCTTCAGATAAAAGAAATAGCAAGCAGTATTTGCACATGGTCTTGTCATTTCAATATTCTTCAAACCCAGGCTTCCTGATGAGGGCGCTAATGAAGAATACTGTTGGAATTATCTTTTCTAAAGGCATTTTCATTCTATTACCACCCCCCACGCCACCGCCACACACACGCACGCACACACACACACACACACACGCACACACACACATACACATGTCTCTTATTTCCTCTTTCATTCACAAATATCCACTCTATTCCAGGCACTGTACTGGAGATGGAGATAAACGGATGAACATGTCCTTATGGCACATTCAGTCCAGTACTGTGTAAGATGGCAAAGAGCAGAGGAAAATTGTTGACTAGGAATACATTCTTTATTTCAGAATTTTATATCTTGGTTGAAAGGCTAATAAATTCCAAGTGTGCTTTTATCTCTTCCTAAATCAGCCTGTTTCATCTGTCAATACATACATATCCACAGTAGTGAACACGTGTATATTTTTAATGAACATGTACCAAAGGAAACATATTCTGCCATCTCTGAAGACATTTTTATCACAAGCTGACTTTGGGGAATTCTGAATATATGCAGTGCCAATATCCTGAAAGATGATGGAAAGGGATTAGATCTTATAGCAGTAATGGCTTCATTTTCCTTAGCTCATATTAAATCTTTCGGCCAAACAGAAAAAAAAGTAACATATACAAATAATTGTATTGCTCAACAAAGGGATCTGAAGGATGCTGTATTTTGATTCATCAAACCAAGTGGCATGTATCCCAGTGGATGGAACTTTCTGCTTGGAATTAGAAGACTAGTGTTCTGAGGCCTTTGGGAAGAAAAGAAGAAGAAGTGGAAGATGGATGTCTTATTCTACTGCTTATGATTATGAACTTGAGTATATTACATAACATTTGAAGGATTTGTTTCCTTTTCTTTAAGATGATTAAAATAAATACCAGTTTTGTCTCATGAGGATCCCATTTGTGAGAATAACTCATAAACAGATGAGAATGATACAGCTCTATCTTTGTTTTTAACTATTGGCCAAATATTACCTAAAACTTTTCATTTTAATTTTAAAATTGATATATCTAAAATCCAGACCTATCAGTCTGAAGTGGTGAAACTTTATACTGGCTGCAGTTTATAATTACCTAAAAAATCTTAAAAAAAATGCTGTGGCCTTGGTAATTGGGATGGTACGGAGCTTGAGAATCTTATGTCTTTAAATCTCTCCTTGGGATCCACTGTGCAGTCAGGTTGAAAATTGTTGGTTTAAAGTCAAGTACTTCAAACATGAGCACCTTTATATATCAAGCAGCAGCGTTCTAGCTCCTAGAGCAATAAATGCTATGTGTAGCTAAGAATTAAATAGGAGATATTCTTTATCAAAAAGCCATCATAAAGGTGGACACTGTTAAGTGAGGAAAGTGGAAATACTTCCTCAAGGAGTATGACACTATAGTGATTAAACGATATACATTTACTGTTATCGTGTGGCTGAAAGACAAAAGATGCTTTAAAAACCTGTGCTGGGGCCTAGAGCTTTGATTTATAAATAGCCATACCCAGCAATGAGAGACCAAGGATGAAGGGATGAAGAATCTGTAGACCATTGCCAACTACAGTATGATTCTAAAGTGTGAATATTTGCATGCTACCTGATATGGTTTAGCTGTGTCCCCACCCAAATCTCATCTTGAATTGTAGTTTCCATAATCCCCATGTGTCGTGGGAGGGACCCGGTAGGAGGTAATTGAATAATGGAGATGGTTACCCTCATGCTGTTCTCATAATACTCAGTGAGTTCTCACAAGATCTGATGGTTTTATAAAGGACTTTTCACCCTTTGCTTGGAATTTCTCTCTCCTGCTGCCATGTGAAGAAGGAGATGTTTGCTTCCCCCTCCACCACAATTGTAAGTTTCCTGAGGTTTCCTCAGGCCTGTACAACTGAGAGTCAATTCAACCTCTTTCCTTTATAATTTACCCAGACTTAGGCAGTTCATTATAGCAGTGTGAGAATGGACTGATACACTGCCACAGTCTGTTTAAGGACTGGGGATGATTTGACTGAGCCAAAGGGTGTGTGCTTACTTTCAGAGTGCACCCGTACTTTAGAATAGACAGAATTCTGGGTCATTGGTGATATTTCTTTAATATATTTCATACCAGCATTCAGATTTGGAGAGAAAGAGCTGAAAAACACAGCATGTCTGCCAGTTTTAAAGAGTTCCCACTACTACATCCACAAAAGATAGAAAAGTTCTAGGACTTAGTGATATTTCTGCCAAATTATTTAAGCTAAACTTTAAAAATCATATGTCATGGTCTTCCCTACTTAAAACATTTCTATAATTCTCAGTTTTCTATTGAATAAGCTATAAGCCCATTATCTTGACACTCAAAGCCTTTGGAGATTTTGGCAACCAGATTTCCCTTAACTTTGCTGTACTTGCTCCAGGAATCCTACACTGATCCTGATACTATTAGTTTCTCTTTTGAACTCTTGTACTACTTTGTACAACTTTTAGATAAACTGATTCACTCATCTTTATATTATTTTCCGTCACTTTTAGTTATAATAGAATTAATACTAATAACAGCTGTCTTCTTTCAGAAGCTGACCTTGAGGTAATTCATGTAAAAATGATAGACGAGGAAGTGTTCCTAGGAAAAAACCAGTAGCAGAGTTGGGAAGTAGACATGGAATGGCAGGAAGCCAAGCAATGGTGAGAGATCCTGTAAAATCCCAGGAGGAGGTGGGTGTAATGTAACTTAGTTCTGCAGGGTAGCTCTGCAGATAGTCTGAGGCTCACCTTAGAGTCCCACTTAGGAAGCCAGGGGGATGGATAGAGTGTTTGTACGTCCCTACCCCTGTTAGTCATTAGCTACAGGCAGAAGTCTGGGAGGTGGCATGAACTCCCTGCACTTTCCTATCCCTGTGGGTGTAGGCAAAGCAGTTTCGGCAGTCTGCAGGCAACTTTGTGACAAGGAGCTACAGAGGCTGGGGGTGGGTGCCAGTGTGCTTGTAGCTGGTGTGCAGGAAGCTGGTAAGGGGAGACAAGGTAATATGGGCAGGGTGGCCATATATTCTTTTAACTTCTGTGTTAAATTACTTCTTGGACTGGAAGCTGCTTGGAAGCAGTTATGTATCCCTAATTCTTATAATACCTTATCTAAAATATTAAATATAATGCTTTCATAAGTATTCAGTGATTAGATGAGTCAGTGTTTATTATTATTTACAATTTTCTTTAAAAAATTTTTTTTGAGACATGGTTTCACTCTGTAACTCAGGCTGTTTTTTTTGTTTGTTTGTTGTTTTAACTTTCTGTAGAGATGAGGTCTCTCTTTGTTGCCCAGGCTGGTCTCCAACTCCTGGGCTTAAGCAGTCCTCCTGCCTCAGTCTTCCAAAATTCTGGGATTACAAGCGAGAGCCCGCCTGCCGAGCTGCTTTTTTTCTCTAAATGTTTCTAACTGTAGAACATGTGCACTGATAATCCTTTGGGATGTGATCAGATCTCTCTCCTGGTGCTCATTTCAGAACATTCTCCTGAGCTCAAACAGCGAATGATTGAGGAACCCCAAATTAGCTGTTACACAGAGAGCTGACCTAAGATACCTCAGAGTAGAAGGGACTGGATCACATTTCCCCGCCTAACTGGCTGATAACACTTGCAAGCTGCTGAAAAACAAAAACAAAAACAAAATATATATATATGTATACACACACACGTACTTATTTTTTTCCCCTCCAAGCTAAGGGCTAGTGGTGGGTCTACCAGTCAATGTTATCAACAAAGTGAAGCAGTTTGAATTGAGGCAATGAGTAATCCAAGGACATTTTATCTATGTTCTTGTGGGAACAATTTTTATGTGTTTAGTAGGCTAATTTAGTAGAAGGTCTTCTTTCCCAGAGTTCACTTCTAACTTTTTTTCATTTTGTAATTTTATTTTAAATGTAGTTTTAATTGACAAATAAACATTGCATTTATTTATTATGTACAACTTATTTTGAAATATGCAATTGCTAAATTGAGCGAATGAACATATGCATTACTTCACACACTTATTTTTTTGTGGTGGGAACACATAAAATCTACTATCTCAGCAATTTTCAGGAATACAGATTGTTATTAACTGTAGTCACCATGTTGTACAATAGGTTTCTTGAACTTAGTCCTCATAATGCAATTTCGTATCTTAGACCAACATCTCCTGAGCCACTGGTAACTACTCTCTATTTCTATTAGTTCAACTTTTTAGATTCCATATATAAGTGAGATCATGTGGTATTTGTTTTTCTGTGCCTGGCTTATTTCTCTTAACAGTGTTCTCCAGTTACATCTTTTTTTTGTAAATAATAGGATTTCTTTCTTTTTTAAGGCTGAATTGTATTCCATTGAGTATAGATATCATATTTTCTTTTTCCAGTCATCATCCATTGATGGACACTTAGGTTGATTCCATATTATGGCTATTGTGAATAGTGCTGCAGTGAACATGGAAGTGCAAATGTCTCTTCAACATACTGATTTCATTTCCTTTGGATATATACTCAGTAGGGGGATTGCTGGATCATATGGTGGTTCTATTTTTTTTTTTTTTTTTTTTTTGAGACAGAGTCTGGCTCTGTCTCTCAGGCTGGAGTGCAATGGTGCAATCTCGGCTCACTACAACCTCCGACTCCTAGGTTCAAGCAGTCCTCCTGCTTCAGCGTCCTGAGTAGCTGGGATTACAGACATGCGCCACCATGCCTGGCTAAGTTTTGTATTTTTTAGTCAAGATGGGGTTTCACCATGTTGGCCAGGCTGGTCTTGAGCTCCTAACCTCAGGTGATTCTCCCACGTCAGCCTGCCAAAGTGTTGAGATTACAGTTATGAGCCACCACGCCCAGCTGTTTTTTATTTTTTGAGGAACTTTGATACTGTTTTCCATAATAGCCTTACTAATTTGCAGTACCAACAGTTTACAAGTGTTTCCTTGTCTCCACATCCTCTCCAAGACTTGTTAGTTTCATCTTTTTTATTTATCTGATGATTAGTGATGTCGAGCTTTTTTAAAAAATATACTTGTTGGCCATTTGTACGTCATCTTTTGCAAAATGTCTAGTCAAGCCCTTTGCCTATTTTTAAGTCTTGCGATAGAGTTCTTTGAGATCCTTATTTATTTTGGACATTAATTGATTATCTGATGTATGGCTTGCCAATATTTTATCCCATTCCATAGACTGTCACTTCAGTCTGTTTATTTTTTTATTTTCATTTTATTTTTATTTTTTGCTGTGCAGAGATTTTTAAATTCGCATAATCCATTTGTCTGTTTATACTTTTGTTGCTTATGCTTTTGGGATCATATCAAAAAAATTATTGCCCAGACCAGTGTCGTGAAGCTTTAGCCATATGTTTTCTTCCAGAAGTTTTAGTTTCAGTTTTTACACCGAAGTTTTTACCTCATTTTGAGTTGCTTTTTGTCCAATGTTATAAGGGTCCGATTTCATTTTTCTGCGTGTGGACATCCACCAGTCCCAGCACCACTTATTGAAGCGACAACATGATCTTTTGATATATGTATACATTGTAGAATGGCTAAATCAAGTTAATTAACGTATGCAGTACTTCACAAAGTTCATTTTTTTGTGATGAGCACTTAAAATCTACTCTCTTAGCAAATTTCAAGTACACAGTATATTGCTATTGACTATTGTACCTCTGATATACAATAGATCTCTTGAATTTTTTCTTCCTGTTCAACTGAAATTTTGCATCCTTCAGCTAACACCTTCCCAGTCTCCCCAACCTCCACTGTTTTACTCTGTAACTACTACATGATCCAGCAATCCCCTGAACTGAGTATATATTCAAAGGAAATAAAATCAGTATGTTGGAGGGATATCTGCAGTCTTGTGTTCATTGCAGCATTATTCACAATAGCCATAATGTGGAATTAACCTAAGTGCCCATCAATGGATGATGAGTGGATAAAGAAAATGTGGAAAATACTATTCAGCCTTTAAAAAGAAGGAAATCCTATCATTTGCGACAACATAGATGAACGTGGAGAACATTATGTTATGTAAAATAAGCCAGGCACAGAAAGACAGATACTATATAATCTCACTTACATGTGGAAATCAAATTCTTCTTATCCCTTCCTGAACTTTACTGTAAACACACATTGCCACAGAAAATCCAAAAAGAGGTGTTATTGTGTAGAGTAGATGTGGTGCTCCATGGAAATCTCTGGAATCAAGAGAAGAATAAGGCAAATATGTGCTATTATGTGGCATTAATTAAATGTTTCTAAATGTTGTACCATGTTTTACAGATGCTAGTGTGATAGCCCCAAGCATTCTGTAGACTTTATCGTCATGTTGAGTATCATCATTGATGTTTCCTAAATAAGCACTATGATTCAGAGTCCTCATGTCTTGATACTGTGTACCACAGAGTACAGTAAAGTTATATGTTTTAATGTGAAGAGCAAGAATCTTTTTTTGGATCAGTTTCCTATAACTGTTTAGCTTTATCTTGGGGGAAAAAAATGACTTGTATTATGACAGTAGAAATTTGGTAATTACCCCTAAGAAAAAAGATCTTTCTTCTTTCACCTTAAGCTTACTCAGTGTAAGTGGATAAATGCCAAAGTTCTGTAAAGTGCAATGCATTTTTTATACATAATTCACAAATCTACAATAGAAAAATTGAATGGTCTCTTTGGCGTGCAGCCCAAGTAGACAGTGAAAACCTATGGGAAATGTAATAATAAAAAAGAAAGCAGAGAGTTAGACCTGACATTTCGGTCATTCATTCTACAAACATTTATTATATTATAATGAAATATTAGTTATTGCATTATCAGATAAGCAGAAACAAAGCACTGTGTTAGAAACACTAGCCTTTTCATTGTATTTATGAAAACATAAGAAAAAAAGAAATACAAGTGACATTCAGGTACACGGAGTAATGACAAAAAGGAGGAGAATATTCAGGAGGAATATTCAGGAGGAATGACAAAAAGGGGGATGATATAGAAAAATCAGACTAGCAAAATAATTCATTTATGTGATTTCTAATATTTATCTGCAGTTTACATTTGAATGAAATTGTAAAAGATAAATTTCCTTTTTTTTTTTTTTTGAGATAGAATTTCACTCTTGTTGCCCAAGCTGGAGTGCAGTGGCGCTATCTCAGCTCACTGCAACCTCCACCTCCTGGGTTCAAGCAATTCTCCTGCCTCAGCCTCCTGAGTAGCTGGGACTACAGGTGCCCACCACCACGCCCGGCTAATTTTGGTGTTTTTAGTTGAGACGGGGTTTCACCATGTTGGTCAGGCTGGTCTTGAACTCCTGACCTCAGGTGATCCGCCTGCCTCGGCCTCCCAAAGTGCAGGGATTACAGGCATGAGCCACCACACCTGCCCGATAAATTTTCTTTCCTTACTCATATATTCCTCTTAGTACAAGGTAAAGGGTTTAAAGATGAACCATGAGGGAAATTTAATTTCAAAGATGTATGGGAATCGGTGCTTTCAAAACAAAATTTGAAATATACTTTGTTATGCCTTTTTCATGCTGTACAAAATCCATCATTTATAAAGATACTGATTCTGTCAGTGCCTCTCTTCAACACAGGACATAAGGCAGAGCAATCAAAAGACATTTTAATTTTTAAAATGCACTCATCTGCTTTTCCATTGCCTTTGGTAGCTTATACAATTTTAGAACATATGCTGCATGCCAAGTTGTCTGGCTTTATCTTATCTGTAGAGGAAAAATGTCACCACGATAATGTTTGACTGTTTGCTGGAAATGGAGATTTTCCATGAATCAAACTTATTATGGGTATTAAAACATTAACAATTTTTATTATTAGTTAAATAATACATTAATGCTACACTTAAGTACTTTTATATGCCAGGTGCTGTGCCAAATGTTTCACATACATTATTACATTTTATCTTCCAAGCAACCTTACAAAGTTCTCATCAATATCCAAATTTACAGACAGGTAAGATTAGCCTTAGAGTACATAAGTAACTTGTGCAAGGCCCTTCATCTTAATTGAGAAGAGCTCAAGGCCCAAGCAGGAAGGTGAAGCTCTGTACTCTGGAGGGTGGGTGCCCTCACTGAACTTTTCTGTGATGGAATCAGAAGGTCATTAACTTTATTAGGTCTTCAGGTTTTTCCTAGAAGGATGCTGAACACTGAGGTGGATCTGAAGGAACTTTGGTCTTCTGCGTCTTTCCTTGGCTGAGACAGGACACCAGTGACTATTCTTTTTCTCCTGGCATTATCACTGAAATGAAATGATTCTCTTCACTGTCTTTGGAGCAGCATTCACACCTCTACTCTGTCCGAATGTCATTATATTCTAATGTCAAAGTCAGTTGGACAGCTATGAGTTTGAAAAGTGATACATAAAATAGCATACAAGAAAATAGTATAAATGTATTCCTTTACATAAACAGATTTAATATAATATATGAAATTTGCATTGTTGGAAATCAATTCTTTGCCATGGGTTTTAAATTTATCGCATTTATGAATTTTCCTAATGGAATTTCATCTCTAATTTTTATAAATTAAAATATTGTGAACAAATATTATTATCATTCTGTTGCAATATGTATGACTGAGTCAAACAGTGAAAAATATTCTTGGCTGTTTTAAGTCTGACATTTAGAACCCGGGTGGCACATAAAAAAATACTGTCAATGTGACATCATATTTCCCACTGATTCCGGAAACTAATTTAAATAGTAAACACTTAAACTTGTATTTTATATGAATGTCATTTTAAGAAGACTTTGATTATTGCAAATTGACCCAGAAGTGATGAGTGTAAAGAGATATTATCTAGTACTGATTCTTTGTGGTTGGGTGTCTCCATACTTGTCAGAGCACCATATTTGCCACCCAGCTTTGTTGCCAGACTATTATAGACCAGCCACGGTTACTGCAGTTTTCTGTCAGCCACCCTTATGTGCTGCACATGCCATGTCTGGGGACAATGGAAATGAGACAGATATGCTGGTGTTTTTGCATTAAGGAGGCAGTTCCTGAGTGACAAGGCTATTTGTGTATCCTGCATATAAAAATTGCCTCACAATGTCTGAGTTCACATGGATTCACCATAGAAAACTTGCATAAATGCCAGAAAATTAATTGCACTGCTGAGACGTATGGTAGAGCTATTAAAATGATGGCTATGTTTTGAGGAATACTAGGTTGGCCTTATTACTTGTACCCTGCAGGGTGTAAATGCAGTTTTAGCAATTATCAGGGTGATATCATTTTGAAGTTTACAATTAAAAGCACTGTACCCTCCCACAATATCTTTTAAGATTTTATGGTTTCAAATTATCCATAGTTTAAAAACACCAAACTGGGAATAATGGTTAAGATGTTGCCTATATCCTTGATTTCTTTTGATTTCTTACTTTTTCACTTATCATAATGAGCTGTCAAATTTGTATGGCCTGTTTATTTTAGACCTTGCAATAAAACCCCTTCCTTTTTTTCCTCCCAGACATGTAGAACTAAAGAATGTTTGAGAATTAACTAGAAGTCTCATAACTTTCCTGACAGCTTTTTGATCCTATAACTCCAACATTATGGATATGTTAAAAATGTTATTGTTAAGCCGAGAAACTGTCTCGGAATATAAAATAAATTTTTATATTTAACCCTCAGTCTTGTAATATTTGTGATGTAACTTTGTGATTATTTGGTTTTCACTTATTCCTATTTTAGTGAACAGTAGTTAATAAAATGACTTCTGAAATTATCATTTGATATACTGAAAATTATTAAAAGTAGCCATTGGCATATAAATGTTTCTCTTTCTTTGGATTTACTCTGTATCGTAAAGTTGGTAAGAGCTTTAGTTGTTGCTTTTTAGAAAAAATGCCAATAAACAGAATCTTGCCTCAGGGATATCTAGTTTACAAATTACAACAAACTATAGATAAATTTGTAATGGATTGGAAGAAATGAAGTGTTTCTCACTAGGGGTTCTGTTGACTACCTATATCTGTAACATCCCATGTGCTTGTTAAACATTCAGATTTGGGGCTCCACCACAGCCCTACAGAATTTGTAGGAGGTGGAGCCGGCCTCTGTACTATAACAAATCCCCAGGTTGTTGAGCCTACTCAAGTTTGAGAATTGCTTGTGTCTTTTAATACCTTCCTCTCCTAATTAAATCAATTTAATCACATAAACAATAAAAATAACTTTCTGATTGATTTCTGGTACCAAAAGCATACAAACAAACAACAACATAAGACACAGTGGGGTTGCTAATTTTCCTTTTCTGACTACAATAATCAAATCTCAATTTAATTGTTTATCTTTTTTTCTCATATTTTTATTCCTCATAGTTGAAGTATAATACTCTTAATCTTTTATTTATTTTGATATGGAAGTATAAAGGACTTCTTTAACAGTCTGGGAAAGCTATGAAACCTCTGTCCAGAAGAATGCCTGTCACATTTTTACATACAGTGTCAGGGGTTTATGGAACCCCTGGAGTTCATCATGGACCCTAAAATAAGAAACCCTGTACCAGCAGGACCTCATCATATAAAACAAGCCTGTGATTTAGATTTTTTTTTTTTGCATATGTGATGATTATTGGACAGTGCGACCAGGGGCTTTTCAATGTGTATATTATTTACTTGGTAGTCTGTAATGGTTCCTAAGGGGCTATAAGCTTGTAAAGTTGTAATTATGGAATTAAAAACAATCTATACAGTTTTTCAGATGGTTCATAATAGCACCAATGTGTATAAACATGCACGTATGTTTTTTTACAGTTACATTTGAGCAATAGGCCATAATAATTGAAAATTTTTATTTTTTAAGTTTGTAGAAGATTAAACATGGAGAAAAAATTATGTAAAACCAGAGCCCATTGTCTTACCTTATGTGATGTTAAGACAAAATTTTACATGAGAAGACACTTTTTATTCTCAGAAATTCATTTAATGCAGAACAAAACACATTTATTTAAGATAGCTCTTCTGGCAGTTCAACATGCTTAATAAAGACATGTTTAAATAACTGATTTCTTAGGAAAAAAGACCACACATATTGAAGCAGAACACTATCGATTGTATTCATCAGGCACACTGCAGGCCAGAAGATCAAAGCTTCTGCTTTCATAATATCATTTAACCTCTCCAAAATGTAGTCAGCTGCCCCATATGTCAGTGCAATTGTATTTGAAGAGTGAGAATGACACAGATTATTGGCCTGACAAGGCTAACCTCCTAAACAAAGACATATCAGATTTATCTGTTGACTTGGAGAGATAGTGTGAATGTGTTCTTTCTTCTGCAGTTTAGAGAGTATATTAGGGAGATATGAAACTGATAAAACTATCCACTCGTGGGAAGAAAGGAATTTAAATATTTTCACATACTATTTGTGGAACTATCCTTCCTAACATTATTATTATTATTTTTTTTTTTTGAGAGGGATACTCGCTCTGTCGCCCAGACTGGAGTGCAGTGGCATGATCTCAACTCACTGCAACCTCCGCATCCCGGGTTCAAGCGATTCTCCTGCCTCAGCCTCCTAAGTAGTTGGGATTACAGGTGCCCACCACCACACCTGGCTAATTTTTGTATTTTTAGTAGAGACAGAGTTTCGTCATGTTAGTCAGGCTGGTCTCAAACTCCCAACCTCAGGTGATCTGCCCGCCTCGGCCTCCCAAAGTGCTGGGATTACAGGCGTGAGTCACTGTGCCCATCCTCTAACATTGTCTTTTTAATTTTCAAAACCTGTTTTATAGATGAGGAATTTGAGGGAGAGACTATATAGGGGAAAAATAATTTTTCCAAATACATATTTACATTTAAGGGACAGGATAACATGGAGTTATAGAGGAATACAGGATAGAGGTCATTAAAGCAGAAAGTACTGCCTTTAGAGCTATGCAAATAGTTCTCTCTTTAGTAGTAGAACTTGGATGAGATTCTAGGCTGATGGACTTCAGGTCAGACTGTGTGGATCAGAATCACAGCCATATTGGGCCACCATCAAAATCAGAGTCATATTGAGTGGGAAATAAGTTCAGCACATTATTGAAGAGTCAGTTTTGTGGAAGCAGCTGAGATCAGTACTGGGAAGTTCTTGAAAACAGTGGGTGTGATGCCAGAAGATTTAATTGAGACCAGTCCTGGGTAAGCAGCTGTGGTGATGGGAATGGCTCTGAGGACACCAAATGCTAAGACAGGTGAACTCATTTTTTTTAGTCATTCTTATACAAAGGATAAGATTTTGGACATATCTTCTTTATAAGCACATATATTGACATATGTGTGTTTCATTATATATGTGCATATGTGTAACTTAAACATATATATGTACATAAATTACTAGAATTTATGTTGTTTTAAAAGAAGAATTACCACACAGGATATGACTGCACAATTTAGTATACAACTAATAATTAATTAATGACTACACAATTAGCTCCTTTTTTTTGAATGACATAAGAAATTCAATCACAAATAGAAGCTATTCTTTTGAATTGCTATTAGAATTCACTGATGCTGTGAACAGATTCCATGTGATCAGTACATTTTTCCATATAGATAGACTGTATGGAAAGCAAATCGTATCAGTGATATGTGGGAAGCAAAATTATAATCAAAAGATTATGTGATGAGTTGGGTGAATCAATGAGGCTGGTCATGGCAGTGATAACAGTCATATTGCAATGAGACAATTGGAGTATTTCTGTTCCCTCCACAGTGTTTCTGTTTTCTTCTGTTATAGACACACCGAGAATACATTTTCCCTGGGCTTGTAAGTTGCAAGATGTTATTTTAAAGAGGCAGCCAATTCAGGACTTGACAGATTTCTCTAAATCTTGTGCAGCAGCATCCTCAAGAGCATTTTGAGAAGGACCATTTTAGCATGTGGTCCATCCATTGGTCCTGTTATCTACCCCCTGTTTCATCTGTAACACTCTCACATTCATCATGTTAGAACAGGGATCATCTAGGTATCTGCCTATTTACTTTTTTTTGTTTGTTTTTGAGACGGAGTCTCGCTCTTGTCACCCAGGCTGTAGTGCAGTGGCACGATCTTGGCTCATTGCAACCTCCACCTCCAGGGTTCAAGTGATTCTCCTACCTCAGTCTCCTGAGTAGCTGGCATTACAGGCACATGCCACAATGCCTGGCTAATTTTTGTATTTTTAGTAGAAACGGAGTTTTGCCATGTTGGCCAGGCTGGCCTCAAACTCCTGACCTCAAGTGATCCACCTGCCTCAGCCTCCAAAAGTGCTGGGATTACAGTCGTAAGCCACCCCGCCTGGCCCTGTTCGCTTTTGAGAAGCAAATTTGCTTGTCAAAAATGTCCCCTTTTAGTTAGTTAGCACTAAGGATAAATCAGATGTGATAAGGATAAATCAATGCCACAGTGGAAGCACTTCTACTTGAAGCACTGAAAGCACATCTACTCTCTAAAAGTACAAGATGTTGAGGAGATGGTGTCTGGCCCCAAGAATTTCACCAAACATCAGCAGAGCATTTACTCACCCACAAGCTGAGGCAGGAGAGAAATACAGATGGAAGAAAAGATGCACCCATCTCCCTCCTGCCAATTTTTTGTTAAAAAAAATGCTGGGAATTATTTAAAAAGTATATTATCTCCAGAAACAGTAATTATAAGGCTGGGGATGTGGATTTGATTGAAAACCAACTGCACCAATGTGTTCCTAGCGTTTAAAATAATAGTGTATGTATTATTATTATCTGAGACAGGATGTCACTCTGTCACCCAGGCTGGAGTGCAATGGCTCTATCATGGCTCACTGCAGTCTCAACCTCCTGGGCTCAAGTGATCCTCACACCTCAGCCTCCTGAGTAGCTGGGACTAAAGGTACATGCCACCATACCCAGCTAATTTTTGTATTATTTGTAGAGATGTGATTTCACCATGTTGCCCAGGCTGTCCTGAAACTCCTGGGCCCAAGTATTCTGTCCCCCTTGGCCTCCAAAGTGCTAGGATTACAAGCGTGAGCCACCATGCGTGGCAATAGTGTGTATATTAATCTCTACTGAATTTATTGAAGCTTTTTATATATGAAAAATTATTTCCCTCTCTTCTGACCACCTCTCACATACTTTTCTCCCTCTCTGTTTTGCACTTCTCATGTCATGTCTCCTTGCCTCTAATTTACTCCCACTCAGTGTTTGCCCCTTTGAGAAAGCCTGCCGGAAATATCAACTCCATTTTCAGAATGCCCGCAGTATGCCAGTTGTGTGCCCAGGTATCTTCCCAACATCTCTTCTACCTGCCCCAGCATTACCACTCAGGTGTTCTTCACAGGTATCCTGTAGGAACAGCAGAGGATTAGAGACACTAGGTGGGTCCACATCGATGGGCTCCCAAATCTGTGTTCTTCCTATACCATGTCACCTCCTGTGCTATTAAATGATGTATTAGGGGCAGATAATGGCTTCCAATGAGTGCTCAGTTCACAATTACCACAGAGCCTTTAAGATTTCTGTCTACTTGTAATAAATACTTCTAATAAATCCTGACCAAAAGAGGCTAAGTAAATGTAAATTGAAGCCAGAAACAAATAAGAGGAAGTCTATTTCATTTTAGTAGCATTTTTTTAGAGGTCAGAAGCAAAGCTTTCTAAATATCTGCTCACAGTCTAATATTATATTGTATGTGTGTCCAAAATTAATTCAGTCTATAAAGGTCAATAATGTAAAATGTATTCATGTGTTCAGGTAAAAATTTATGATGTGCTATAATGTGATGGTGTTTGACTAGTTTACAGCCCTGGTGATACACCATTGGAAGACATTTGGAAGTGATAAAATAAGGGCAGATTTTTGTCGTTTCTTTATGGAAACAGTAACCTGAAAGTCATACTAGATTTTATTGAGAGTCCATCCCTAGGTAACATTAAAATAAGTGTTCGTCTCTCTAATTCTGTCATTTTCGGGAGAAAATCTAGAAAATATGCCAATTAATCATGTAGTTAGATAATTCATTTGATTATCTTCATCTGTGTAGAAAACACCAGAGTGTGAAATGTAACCTGCAAGTTTTATTTTTTATTTTTTCCTAGATTGTCCTCTAAACTGGACTTTAAGCATAGTTATATTTTACATTCTTGGTTAAATTTCCCCTCTGGTTTAATTTTCCTTTAATTTATTTTGATACCCGTTGTATCAAAATCTTATTTGTACTGTAATATTGCCAGTTAGCTAGAGATGAGGAAAATTAAATAAGGTTAATAGATTAAACATACATGCATATGATAATTTGATGTCAATTAATTTGTATATCTGGGAACAAACAGGATGAAAAATATATTTTTGTTATCATTATTATTACTACCACTGACATTCTTCTAAAGGCTATAATATAATCAAGAAGTTTTCAATCTAGATTCCAGCTTTGTCACTTACTACAGTTCAAATTGACCATTTTCTCAAATCCTCTGTTTCTTCATATATAAAATGGGAGAATTGTTTATTAATTTGTTATAGTGGGGAATGAATGCCAGAAAATATATGAAGCATTTATGGGGTTGCCTCATGCTCCCTCATGTCACTGAAGTTCACTATCTCAGAGGTGTCATTAAAATGTCCTTCTCCAGTGACCCTGCAGCCAATCCTTTGCAAACTCAGTTTTTTAGTTTTTGACTCTATCTTAGTTTTATTGGTTTTGCCCATGTTATCATTTTCATTCCAGATCTTTATCACAGCTTACATGGACTATAGTAGCTGCATCCTGATGAGCCACTCTGTCTCCTCACTTCATCATCCAAAAAGGTTAAAGGCAGTAACACCCTTACCTAGTTCATATTCTTTCTTATACCCCTTTTGCTGATTGAGCTCAAATGTAGCATCTTAGCATCCCCGGCCAACTACAGTATGGTCTCTCAGTTCATTCCCTACTGCTCCATAGTTTATACCCTGTGATCTAATAAACTGAACTTTTTATTCCTATGCATTTTTCCTTATGCCTTACTTTTGCTCATACTGTTCTTTCTGCCCACAATATCCATTGTTACTATCCATTTCTCATAACCTGTCTCCATGTTGGCACCCACAAACACACACAGCATTGTTTTACACTGGACTCTCAGAGCCCTTGACTTTCCTTCTCTTATGGCATATATCTTATCTTTTTCTACGTATATGACTGTCAGTCTTGTATCTGTCATTTTCCTCCTACTGTACGGTAAAGTCTTTGTTGGGTAAAGATTTAGTCTTATTTACCACTGAGTCCCTGGGAGTATCCAGTGCAGTATACATAGCAGGTAGCCAATGAGTAATTGTTTTATTGAATAGCCGCATCTCAAAGAGCTTTATTTTCCTGTTATTAGACCTGTAGGATTCTCTAGGTGTAAAGATCACAATATTCAGAGCATAAGCTTTAAAAACAGCTATTCTCTATTGCCAACTGGCCTCTGGAGGAAGCATCAGAGACACAGATAAGGACAGAGCCCTGTGGAGGCAGAGGGGGAAACATTTATGTTGAAAGAGCTTTTAGGATAGAAGTAGATATTAAAATTAAATGATATAGATTTTAGTTTTCTAACTGGATTATAATAATTTGGTAAATATAGAGTCTGTCAGAAGTAATCCACATTTGTTCTAATTAGGTTTATAGATAACTGTAACAATTAATAACTTAATCTGGACTTCAGTTTTACTTACCTATTCCCCTCACTCTTCATTGTTACTTCCAAATGAAGTTTTATGTTTTACCACCTTATCTTTTATACACAATATCTATGAACTTTTCTTTATGCCAGCAAATTAGATAATTAACGTGTAGAGGGATGAAATAGTCTTCTCAGCCCTTCTTGGAGTTTCCATCGGATCATTACTCAAGTTGTGATCAGATGATCTCACTTCTGAGAAAACTGTTTGGGGCTTTAGTGATAATTGGCAGGAAAGATGATTACTATTCAGGCCCTCTTGGCCTGTGGGCACCACTGGGAGTAGAGTTGGTACACCTTGGTGCCTTCCATACTTAAAGTTCCTCCTGGACTTACAACACCAGCACCTATGCCCATATGCTGCTCTTAGGACGACAATGCAGTTTGCCGAGGGTAAAAATTCTTCTCTCATCTTATAAATTTGGGTCTCCTCTTCCTCTCCTGTCCACTTTGACCCTTTCCATCTCAGCAAGGCTAGTTTACCAAAGCTCATTTTTTTTCTGCCATAACAATAATGCTATGCTATAAATCCAGTTATATGGCTGTCATGGAAGGTATACTTAATGAAGAAAAAAAGAGTTCAGATTTAACATTTGGTATGCATCTTTCCTTCTTTCAGCTATAAAGATCAAAATAATCAAAGAACATGATAATCCTTTAAAGACAAATACTACTACTTCCTCTAGCCTCAGGTTGTGTTTTCTTTTTTGTTGATTGCTTGCTTGCTTGTTTTGTTTTTCTTTGTTTCCTGTTGTTGAAAGCATGAGAAAGCTATAAAAAAACATTTTGGGATCTGCCAGCTAGTGTCTCCCAGATTTCTATAGCCTGTTTTAAACATTGTAAGAAGTAGTTAGACTGAAATTGACTCTAGTGTTGTGAGCTTATATTGTAAATAAATAGGCAGGATGACGTGGATAACTTACAGAGTAAAATTCAATGATCTTGACTCCTCTGTTTCAATGTCAAATAAATCATCTTTCCATCTTTGGACTGTAAATGTAAGATTTATTCATTGAATAGATGTTTATTGACTTTATTCCTCCTACCAAGTACTGTTGTCTGAGCTGAAGATACAGAAGTGAACAAAACTGAGTCCGTATTCTTATGAAGCTAACATCCTTGTGTAGCAGACAGACCATAAACAAATATATAACATGGCAAGAGGATAGTTAGAGATGTGGATGTGGGAAGGTACATTTTCATTTAGAGCGGTCAAGGAAAGTATTTGTGGTAAGGTGACATTTGAGCAAATCTGAATTAAATGAGCGAGGGAACCATGTAGATAACTGGAGGGAAGAACATTTTGGGCAGAGGGAACAATAAATGCAAAGCCCTGAGGTAGAAGTGAGCTTGGATAAGTTAAAATTTTAAAATATATTAAGAATAAAAATTCAGTAAATTGAGTGTAATCACTATTCAAGTGTTCTATATTTGCCTCTAAAACTAAAAGGTGTGCTAATTGAATCTCAGTTAACCTCCTAGAAATTAATTGGTTATTTAGAACAATTAGCAAAAACATTATATCAAGCTTTAATCATTAAAATTTTACACAGAAATATCCTGGTTAATTATCTGTGCTTTTTGTTGAGGTTTTATTGCATTTTTATAGTCATCTGTGCTCCAAGAATATGTTCACATTTTTTCTCTAATCCTTCTAATTAAGTTAAAACCACTGTCCTTAGAAAAGACCATTCTTTTAGTCTAGGACCCTTTTAGTAAAAAAAGAAAAAAGTATTCTTTAGAATCTCTTAAAATTGTCAATAGGTCTAACACAGCTTCTTTCAATGTGAGCAATACATTGCTACTGACAAATTAATATATAAAAAGCCTATTGTATTATTTATGAAACAAGTCTCTTGGATATTTTGGTAATTTTATCCTAGTGCTTGAATTTTTTTCAAAGAGATAAATATTATTAATAGTTTTTGGACAGTTGTTCAATATTAACAAAAAGCTATATCTGATACTATATTGGTGTAAAATATCTTTATTTTTAATTCATTCTAGAAGAGTCTTGAGGTAAAGACAACTCTAAAATGGCATCTATTCCAGTAAGCAGTATTTTTACATTCTCTATTGAACTATATGGAAATCTTTACCTCTTTTTTCAATTATTTCTCATAATCCTCCTTTATTTTTTATGATTGATTCAAAACAAGAAATTAAATATCGTTATATTTCACTTATTTTTGTTATACGTTTTATTCTATGTGTAAACTAAAATATTTCCAAATCTTTAATGCAATTATTTCACAGCCTGCTTTTAAAAATAACATATCAATATTCTTGGAAATAAACTTCAGAATTCCAGATGGTTTAATATGTACTAGTTAAGTAACCCCTCAGGGACCGTGTGGTTCCATGAGTCTATGTCAAGCCGTTGCCATTACACCAAAATCAATGGTGGTTGGAACAATCAAAGAGAAGAATGGCTTTGTTGAATATTGTGAAAACAAAAAAATGCATGAATAATTTGTAAGGAGAGAAAAAGACAAAGCGTGCAAATAATTGGAAACACATAAATATATAAGGCAAGATTTTCAAAAATTTGAATCGTACAATGTAACAAAATGTATTTTCTCTTGTTTTAATTAGACAAATAACCTAGCTCTCTTTGTGAAATGATAGAAAATGCGTCACTTTCAAGGGTACCCATGAAGGATACCATAGGTAGTTTTGGAGTCTATCTCCCTAGTATAAACCATAATATGATTTATTACTTAAGTAAAGCTGACTTTTCCCCATGGCAGTTGCAACCAGAGGTAAACGTCTCTCATGCATTTCACTCAGTGCCGTTGGTTAGTTTTCTCTCTCCTGTACCTTTAACATCTCTTCTTGTATTTACTCTTTTTCCCTCTCCTTTTGACAACTCCATCCTCATCTGACTATTACACTGCCTGTCTCCTATCCTTGACAGCCACATTTCTTAAAAGAGTAATTACATTCATTGTTTTTACTTCTTCAAGTCCCACACCTTCTTCAACCTGTTATAATCTCCTTCCTAGGCATTCCGAAGGTTCTAAGGAAACAAGCTAGGATTTTCATTAGCAAACATAATACATTTTTTTTTTCTTTTTTGAGACGGAGTCTCGCTCTGTCGTCCAGGCTGGAGTGCAGTGGTGCGATCTCGGCTCACTGCAAGCTCCGCCTCCTGGATTCAAGCCATTCTACTCCCTCAGCCTCCCGAGTAGCTGGGACTACAGACGCCCGCCACCAAGTCCGGCCAATTTTTTGTATTTTTAGTAGAGATGGAGTTTCACCGTGTTAGCCAGGATGGTCTTGATCTCCTGACCTCGTGATCTGCCCACCTTGGCCTCCCAAAGTGCTGGGATTACAGGCGTGAACCACTGTGCCCGGCCTGTACTGGGTTCTAATTGTGGACTTCCTTCAGTCTCCTCCATGAGGCTCTAAGCTCCCTGGAGGCATGGCTATGTCATATGCATGTCTAACCCATCACCATTGCTCAGGTGAGAGTAAGACTGAGACTAAGTAGATTCTCAAAAGTATTTGAAGTAAAATGACCAAATAAATTAATGAAAGGCTGGGACATATGTATGCATAAATTAAGCTTCACAGGACCATTTTTCCATAATAGTTTGCCATAAGAAGAGTGTTTGTACTTATTAATTGATTTTTAAAAATTTTCAAACTGCTTGTGGTATTTTTCTGAATGCTGAAATTGACAGTTAATCCATTCTTCCTGACTACCAATAAGATATAGTCTCCAGCTGAGTTTCTCAGTAATACATGAATAGAGAGTGTGCTAGTAATATCACTGATTTGATGAATATGAATATACAAGTAGTATGGTTTAGAAATTAATCAAATTTCAAAATTATTTACAAATCACTGCCTTTACTTTGTATTACCTGAATATAGGCAAAGAGAGAAAAGTTGATTACAAACTAAATTGCCCCATTGGCTTCCTCATTTAACATCTTACACATTTTGTGTAGAAATAATTACTTTACCACATGACCCACTGTACCTTGTACTCAGAACTCTGCATAATATTAGGAAACATTAATATTGATATGATAATTATAGAAATCATCTGATCAGTTCTCGTTTATATTTTAGAGATGGTGAATACTTTTTTAAAAAGAAAGAGGATAAGCAGAAAAGAAAGAAAATGACCTACATATTAATGAAGTCTGTACATTCATCAGGAAGAATTTTCATGTCCCAAATAAAGTCTGTGACTGATTGGTCATCTTTAAATCCTAAAACATCCGAAGAACTAGAAGATCCTGAAGAGTTATTTAGTTCTAAATATAACGTGCTTTAAAGACAAATTGAGAAAGACATAGGCTTTTAACAAAAGGGAAAAGAAACACTTTGGCAAATGAAATTTACTTTGAGTAGCTTTATTTGTCATTAAACTGAGTTACTCCATAAAATAGGCCCACACTTATTCTTTCCTAGACCTAATTGACCTCTTATCAGAAAGTGTTCAGTATGTTTGAGATGAAAAAGTAATCTCTAAGCTTATTGCATTGGTCATTAGCTCTTTTACAGCTATAAAACCAGAAGAGATTATAGATTTTCATCTTTTATACCAACCAGCAACAGAATAAGTGGGTTTCCTTCTGCAGCTCTCATACTCCCTTCGAGAGCTCTAAGCCCATGCAACTGTGAATTGATTTGAAAGCTAAATTATTAACTCATTATACTTGCATCCATCCTGAGTTAGAGTTTGTTCACAGAAAAAATAAGAACACCATGATTCGCCTGTCATTAAATGGCAACTGAACAAATTGCATAGTTCAGCATCTACAGGGACACGTTTGAAGTCATTCAATTGGATTCATATCAATTTCTTGAATAACTGTAAATGGCAGTGCTTTCTGCTGGTAGGGCTTTGGGAGAACATATGTGTTTCTATTTAGTTTACTTAAATGAAACTCTCCCAACAAAGATGTTGTTCTCTGTCCATGGTACCCACTTAGGACAACAAGGCATTTGCTTATGGTTGGTTATCAGTAAAAGTAAATACCTTAAAGGATAGCCCTGGAGAAAGCAAAGATAAGTTTACAAATTTTAAGGCAGTCTTAAAAGCCATTGTTTTACATAGGAAAAAATAGGCTGTCTAAATGGACTTGTGCGTGATTTTCCACAAAAGTCTTTCCTCCATGCTGTCTTTTTGTAAGTTGAAAATATTTTGTCAAAACATGATAATCTCTGCAACATTATATAATGAATAACTAGAGTTGGGAATGTAACATGGTCGTGAAGAGCTCATATTCTAAATCTGTAATTGTCAGTAAACTTGACAATTATTTTTTTACTCTGTGTGCCAGATGGTCATTTGAGCACTGGGGATATAACAGGTAAGAGACAAAAATTCTTGCTCTTATTGAGTTTACATTTAGGTGATAAGGCAGACAATAGACAATATAAATAAATATGGTATTTCAAATGGTGAAGTACTATGGAGAAAAGCAGCCTGAGAGAAGGGAAAGCTGGTGTGTGTTGTGGGGAGTTGGGGAAGGAGGAAGTGATTCATTTCAACTTTGATTGATTTCTGTTTTAAATAGAGTGGTCAGAGAAATTCTTCTAAGATTGGAGGATTTGTTCAAAGACCTGAAGAAGTAGGATTGCAAGCCATTTAGATTTCTGGTGAACAAGCATTCCCACCAGAGAGAACAAAAATCTTAGTGCTGTCACTTTCTGTGTATGAGACTGAGCAAAGATTGATGTTCTCTAAGCTTTAGTTTTCTGCTGTGTAATATGTGGACCATCCTAATGCCCACCTCAAAGGAATACTGTGAAAATTAATAATGCTGTTATATATGTAGTGGAGATATATATTAAACACTGAATAAATGTTAGGTATTATATTGTTATTTGGGAATTTAGAGTTTTTCTTTCATGTCACTTTATTCAACTCCTTCACCTATTCATTAGTGCCCGGTACGATTCCTTGTTTGAAATAGGCAGCTATAGTGAAAAATATTGTACTGTTTTCAGTGGCAAACACATGTTGAGTGCTTAAGTGCTGAAATATTAGATAAGAGAAAAATTGCTCAAGCTCTTCTTTCTCTGTTTTTAATGTTTTGCTTTACTAAAGTTATATATATATATATATAGTGTGTATATATTTGTCTTTTTTTAATATAATCTCCTCTCTACTCCTATTTTCCAATCGTCAGAAGCACCTCTTCAACTCTTCAGCTATTTTTCTTGATATTTGCTCAATATACTTCAGTGGCATGCTTACATTGCTGATTCTTGATTTTTTCAATTTTACACATTACCTATTCATTTCCCACCACAAGAATTGGGAATTTGGCTTCTTTCTGCCATCATATATGTCCAGTTTCGATGTCCCCATCTTACCAATACAATTATGTCATACTTTTTGTTAGATCAGTATTGTGTGGTCACATTGTGACTGTAAAGTACTCTTCACAGCTGTACCATACATATTTTTTGTTTCTCTTTGGCTTTGGTTCCCTTTTGTTAATAGTGATCTTTTTTATTATTGATTTATTTGTTCACCACTTCATCCCCAAAATTCTCCCTTAGGAGTATAAATTTCACTGAAATATGTTCCAACTTCAGTGTCCTCTTAGTTGCTGCTTCTTGGAGATGCCTTGCTGGAGCATTTCAATTAGCCATAGTCTGACCTGACTGCTCCCCAGGTCTGCTTCAGAGCTAGCCTTCATCACCGTCACCTCCTAGAGACCCTCTTTGCCTCCTCCCCCCAGTTGAATGCTGTTTGTATATCCCATGTGTTTCTTATTCTTGCTTTATTCTCTTGTTTTAATAGTGTACATATCCAGGAGCTTCCAGAAAAAAGGGGCATAGAAGATCTATTTGGACACTTTTCACATCTGAATGTCTGTTCCACTTACAATTAGTTGCCTGGATATAGACTTCTTGTATTGAAGTGATTTCTCCCTAGGATTTTGAAGTAATTTCTTTTCTGTGCTTTAGCTTCTAATGTTGCTGTTCAAATGTCTGCTGCCATTCTTATGTTTAAAAAGTTAAACATTTTATTTAATTTAAAACATATAAATATTCATTCATTGACTGGTATTTTAGTTGTAAAGTCAAGTTTATTTCTTTGAATATGAATCCCCGATTGAATTTCCTTATAATCTCACATGAAAAACACCTGTAATGCATCATCTGTAATTTGTGTTTCCTGTTCTTTAAAGAGCAGTGGATTCTAGACTTTTCATTTATTGACATGCCCCTTCCAATTTTGACATCCTTTTAAGCTGATCATTTTATTCCTCACTGCTTACCCAGTGTTGTGCTGTTCTGGTAGCATCACCAAAAATTACAATTATGTTTATTATTATTAATTTTTTTCATATTTTATTTTGCTTCTATTATTTGTCTTAGGTTGAATTATTCAGAAGTAGAACCTGAGGTGAGGATTCAAGTAAAAGCAATTTATTAGGAAGTGTTCCCAATTAAAACTGCTAGGAAAATGAGAAAGTGGTCCTGAAAAGGAAGAAGTTCACATATGAGTGTAATATCAAGGATAATGCCCTGAGGAAGCTTTGGAGACAGTGCAGAACACACCTTAGAATTATTCGGTTTACTAGCAGCAGCCAGGTTGTTTACAACCGTGTGCATTTTAGTCACTGGGTAATGGTGCCCTGGGAGGGCCTAAATTCCCAGGCTCCCAGGGGTCTGGGGCAAGATGGGATCCAGCAGCTTGAGGTACCTCTCTATGGAAAGCCGTGAGTGCTGGTGTTGGACTGAAAGCACAGCAGGTACTGGTGTTCATGATGATGGTCGAGGAATTTGAGGATATATGAGCAGACCACTGAATGAATTTGCTACATTATTTTATAAAAATTAGCTAATAAGAACCCAGAGGTCTCATGAACACACTACAGCTCACACAAAGATGAGTTGATAATCACCAAGAATGCTGAAAGCAAGACTACTTTGGTCTCAGTCAGGCACTCATTGCTCTTAAATCACTTGGCTCTTAATTTAGATTATGGGGAATAAAACAAACTAAGAGATGTTTTTAAGTGCTTGATACATTATTAAAATTGTCTAAAAGGTAAGTGTGATTGATTCTGGAACTCTAATATTTTTAGCTCTCCAGGAAATTAATCCTCATAACACCTAAAATTATTATTGGTCAATCCTACATTCTGGTATCACACACGTTTTAAGAACACCATATTAAATTTTTCAAAAAGTGTTTGTTGAGGACTTACTTGTGCTAGGCACTATTTTTGTTGTTGGAGTTAAAACTTTCAGCAAGATGGACAAGGTCTCTACTCTGATGGAACATAAATTCTAGTGCGTTGAGACCATGAACAAATAATGATTAATAGAAATATCAGATAGTGATAAATACTGTAAAGAAAATGAAATGGAATGAAGTATTATAGAGTATGTTCAAGGAGGACCCCCACCCCCGGCCACGGAAGAGCTAATATATATAATCTAAGGCATGAATGATATGAAAGAGCCAAGCATGGGAAAACCTGAGGAAAAATTACTCCAAGGACTGGGAACTCTGGTGCAAAGAGAGGGATGAGGTTGGTTTGTTAGAAAATCTGAAAGAAATTTATGTATTTGGAGTGTCAGAGCAAAAAGAAAAGATGAGGTTCAAAGTTATTCAGGGCCAAATAATGAAAATCCTTGTAGGCCATAGGAAAGAATTTTGTGTTTCTTTCACTTTGTTTTAAGAGTCATGGGAAGCTATGAGAATTTTAAGCAGTGCACTGACGTGATCTTTATATTTTTGAAGGTTTCTCTGAAGTGTGTATGGAAAACGCAGGCGAGAGGAGAGAAAGGGAAACTTTATAGGAGGGCATTTCTTTAGAATGAGACATGATACTGGAGTCAAAGAGAAGTAGGCAGATTCTGAAAATTATGTGGAGGTAGAATTGACAGGTTATATTTATGGAGAATAGATAAGGGACTGAGGAAAGAGTGAACTCACAGATTCCTAGGTGATTGTCAGGAGAGACTGGATGGATGGTTGGACCATTTTCTGATCTTTCGTTATGCCTATAATTATCAAGTACAATTGATTTGAAGCAGCATTGCTGTACTCTTTATTGTATGTAGAGTTTAACTATAGGTAAATGCACGCTGTTCATTCAGACCTTTGTGCTTTGTGATGATGATTTTTGCCCTTTTCCTGTTTGTTTATTTATTTATTTATTTATTGTTAAAACAATGTTTTGACATACAGGAGGAGCAAGAAAAAATATCTGCTCATATTATGCCATCTGCTCCTTTTTAATTTCTTTCAAGGAAATTCTCCAGGGGAGTATCTTGTCTCATTGATGCCCATTTCGTTGTCAGAGACCATTACATTCCCAGGTTTTAACCCTGACCTGTCCTGTGGCTGTCAGAACTGGCTTACTGGAGACATTTTTTTCCACCATGGAGAACACTTAGCTGTGCATCCTGCCGGACTTCTAGGAAGGAGATGGTTTCCTTCCCTCTTCTGCTGAATTCAGGCTGAATTCCTAAATTCTGGTTTGTGACACCATTGTGTTATATTGTATTTGTAACTCAGTAGATTCATTAATTATTTCTGATTTTAAAAAATCACATGAGAAACATTCCAAATTTTCTGGTTAATCTAAGTAATCTCTTGTCTTTGAATGCTAGACCCTGATCTCAGAAGCATGCCGGCTTGTTTACAGCCCTGACTGGGAAAAGGCATGAGTAGGGGGAAATGGATATTGCACACCATCATTATTGAATACATTTTAGCAGCCATGTGAATTAGAGTAGCTCTTAATAAAGAGCCTGAAGGAGCTTATTTTGGCACTAAGTGAAATAATTCCTTAGAAACCAAAATACTAATGCAATTTTAAAATATAATTCACTTCTCTAGAAATATATATTTTTCAGAATATTGGCTCTTATTAAAATGAGATGCAAAAATATTATGTGAAAAAGGGTTCATAAAAATTGAATTGGCCTATAAAATATTTTTATCACTTCTTCTGATTATAAAAATATGTCTATTGTAGAAAATTGAAAAAATATATAAAGTCATAAAGAAGAAAATAAAAACAACTTGTAATCCCACTGTCAGAAGACAACTGTGGTTACCATTATTGGATAATTCTTTGATCTTTTCTCGCTATTCCTACATACATACATACATACATACATATATATGTGTGTGTGTGTACATACACCTATATAAAGGATATGAATATTTTAAACTATATAGAGATTTTAATGATTTGAGCTCAGTTTGTACTATTTTATATGACTTTTCCATATTATTATAGGTGCATTGGAAAATTTAATGACTGCATTATATTTTATATACCATAATATATTTGTCCTGTTTTTCCATTTGGGGACGTTTAGATTGTTTCCATTATTTTTAGAAACTCAGATTTTTCTTCTATAATAAATAACACTGAAACAAATAGTTTTCTAAACACATTTTTTACAGGTTTTCTGACTGTTTCCTTAGCATAAATTCCTAAAATGGAGTTATTTGGTTAAAATGTATGAACATGTAAAGGTTCTTTTTATTTATTAGCAAATAACTTACTATATGCATAAAAGTATGATATGCCTTGTTAATTTTTGCCAACTTGATTTTTTAAAAATGTAATTTGCTTGTTTCATTTTGCCTTACTTTGATTATTGGTGAGGTTAAACATTTACTCATACATTTATTTACCATTCATATTTATTCTACGAAATGCCCATTCATGTTTTTACACATGCTTCTTATTAGTGTTTTTGTGGGGTATCTATATTTTAATGATTGAATTGTAAGGTAGGTATGGTACTCATATTTGTTTTAAGTATGTTTTCTAATCGGACTTTTCTTAAATTTTTTACAAAACGTTATTGATATAGAGAGCTTCTAAGGTTTATATAATTAAACCTATTTGCCTTTTCTTTTGTAGTTTTATCCCATATTTCAGTGCTTAGAGACATTAAGCTGGAAAATATTTACTTGTCTTCTATAGCTTTACTTAAAATTTTAATCAATATAGAATTTATTTGATTTACAATTTTGGATATGCTAAAATAGAATTTTATTTATAATTTTTATTAAACTTCCCTACCTTCATTTGTTGAATAATTTGATCCTTTGTGAAATTTCCTTTACAAAATTGTTTTTGTTATTATTATTATTACTGTGTATTAGTACATATCAAGTTCATATATACCCCAGGAAGTTTCAGGGCAGTCTCTCAGTTCTGTTATTCTGTCAGTCTTTCGTATGACCACATTGTTATAATTGTTTCAATATGTGTATATACACACCCAAGTCATTTTTTGATATGTTTAGCTATTTTTTTGTTTATTTAGTCTACCAGATAAAATAGTTCTGAGACCCTATTTATTTCTTTCACTGGAATTTCATTAAATTTTACTGGTAATTTGCTATAGTCTCAGAAGTCTGTCTGCTCATACATATCTGCAACCGAAAAATATACAATATTTCTCCATTCTTTCAAAATTATTTTTATGTTTCTCTATAAAATTATTATGTTTTATACATAGATGTATCCCATCATGTTGTGCTCGAATATTTTAGGTTGTTTATGATTTTTCAGCTATTTAGATTATAAGTTGATTTTTGCTTTAACCAGGTTTGCATATACATAGCTGTATTTAGTAGGGATTTTCCAGAGAACAGAACCAATAGGATATGTATACACAAACAGTCATATATATACATACACACACACACAAGATTTTATAAAGGATTTGCTCACGTGTTTATGGCAGCTGAGAAGTCCCACAATTTGCTGTCTGCAAGCTAGAGACCCAGGAAAGCCAGTGGTGTAGTTTAAAAGCCTAAGAACTGATGAGCTGTTGGTAGGGAGTCCAGTGCCAGTCTGAAGGCCTGAAAACAAGGAGCACGGAGGGTAGCAGAAGATTGATACTTTCAGCTCAAGCAGTCAAGCAGAGAGTGAATTGAACCTTCTCCCTTTTTATTCTATTCAAGTCCTCCAGGGATTGGATGCTGCCCACCCACATTGGGGAGGGCCATCTGCTTTTCTCAGTCCACTAATTCAAATGCCAATCTTTTCTGGAAAGATTCTCATAGACATACTCAGAAACAATGTTTAATCTGTGGCCCAGTCTAGTTGGCACATAAAATTAACTGTCATAATTGCATAAACATTAATTATTATAATTTAAACTTTTATCCTGTCTTATTGATTTAAATATATAACTTTTTTCACTTGTTTTTCAGGCACAAAAATTACCCCAAAATATTGATAATGTTATCTTCTCATTTCTAATACTTTTTGCTATTTCATGTCTGATACCTTTGGCTAAAATTTCTAGAAAGTTATAATAACAATTAGAAATGTGTTTTTATTTTGGTCCAGATTTTATTAGAAATCTATCTTTTGTTTTTACTTTTGATATTCTATGGGCCTAATATTATTTAACATATAAATTATTCTGTTTTTATTTTCCCAGGAAATGCATTTAAAATGAAGTATGCATATTAAGATTTATTAAATGCCGTTTTAGTTTCTATTAAATTTGTCACTTTTTCTTTGACCTGTTATTATGCAACATTTGCTACGTAGATTTCTGAATCTTAAACCATCCTTGTATTATTGGGGTATTCCTTACCAGATCATAATAGCTGAAGCTTTTAATGTATTAATGAATTTAGAATACTTATATTTTATGACACATATTCATCTATAATTGGAATTTTAGATGGGCATATGGAATGTATGGGAAATAGATTTCAAGCCAACTACAGTCCTTCAGTGGTAACAAGCATTACTACGTTGAGAATTACTGTGAAGTTGCAGGTTCAGTCCCATGCACTCTAGGTAATGATGGAATGTGCTAAGTGGTGACTGAATGCCCTGTAGACAGAGGTCTGTATTTGTATGCTTTTATCTTTCAAGTCTGCCTCCTCCTGTTCTGCCCCTGTTCTTTAGTGCTATTTTGAGAAAATGTTGATGTTGGGAGTAGAGTTATGCTTCATTAAATTAAATAGCTAAGTTTTTGGACACATAATCAAATTATGTAGCATGGCCTTTAAAACTCTGAGAAGTTTTTAGTAAACTTTATTTTCTGGGATGGTTTTCGAAACCAACTTTTAATAATAATTTTTGATAATTATTTTACTGTATTTCTTTGTGATTTGTTCAATTTCGTTAGTTAATTTTAGCTTTTAATAAATTGTAATTATCGCCGGGTGTGGTGGCCTATGCCTGTAATCCCAGCACTTTGGGAGGCTGTGGCGGGCGGATCACCTGAGGCCGGGAGTTCAAGATCAGCCTGACCAACATGGAGAAACCCTGTCTTTACTTAAAATACAAAATTAGCCAGGCGTGGTGGTGCATGCCTGTAATCCTAGCTACTCAGTAGGCTGATGCAGGAGAATTGCTTGAACCCGGGAGACGGAGGTTGTGGTGAGCTGAGATTGCGCCATTGCAGTCCACCCTGGACTACAAGAGTGAAACTCCATCTCAAAAAAAAAATTGTAATTATCCAGATTTTCTAGAAAAATACATAATATTTTCTGAGGTAATTTTTCCCTTATAACTTTAAATAACTTTCATATGTACACTTTTCCGTTTCTTACTGAATTAGTCATTTCCTTCCTTTTATTAGGTTCAACTATTCTATTATTTTTAAAGATGTCAGAACCTTTGTTCAGTCAGTTGTCAAGACCTGTCATTGTCAACCTTTTAATTTTGTCCGGACTTCTATTTTTATTTTTATTGCCATTGATTTCTTCAGGCTTGCTTTTTCTTTTCTTGCCTTCTTTTTTTTGGTTTACATTACCAGAACCTTTTAAAACCCTTTTCCTCCAGGCTATACTCCATGTTGTGTTCAGAATAATTTTTAAAACTCCAAATATGATAATATATTCATTATTTAAAATTTTGAATTATTCTTTATCTTCGGGGTAAACTTCAAGTCCTGTAACATGGTTCCACCCACTACTGATGCTCTGAATGCTGCCTGCCTTTCAACTGTTTCCTTTCTTTCTGTACTCTATATTTTGGCATTGCTGGACCTGTAATGCCCATCTCTCCACTGCCTCTCCTTCGTTCTCCCTTCCTACCTCCCCCTCCTCCGTGCACCACTCATAGCCTTGCCTACCTAGTGGCAAACTACTACTCAGAAGTTCACTCCAAAATGACTTCTGCATGGTTGATTTTCTTGCCCTCACTCTCAGAGATAGTACTTTTTCCTACATTCTGCACTCTGCCTTTTTTTCCAATACTGAAAATGAGTGGCTTTAATTTTTTTTAGAAGACTCTGTTTTCTTTAAAAAGCATCTTAACCTCTAAGGCTTAGAAAAGAAATAGTATGTACTATGACATGCAAATAATTGCATTGAGAGTTCTCATGATTGTATTCCTTTTCTAGGCATTGTCATGCCTCTTGGGAGCTGAGTCGAACTGTTGGGGCTAGAAAGTCATCACAGCTATGCCCTCAGTTCAAGATCAAATGGAACTCGATATAAGTAACCCAAATGCTTTTTGTGAATATGCTTCATGTCTGCTGCTCAGATGTGTCTATTTATGTAGTATGGTTATCTTTGTCTCCAATAGGTAAATCTAAAGGATATAGTTGATCCATAATGCAGAAATTCATATTCTGTCCTGTATGTCCTGGCCCACCCCATTTTGTATTGGGGTGAAGGCTAAGTTGCTATAACAAAGAAATCTGAAATACGGTGGCTTTTAAGAATATATCAATTCTCATTGCTTATGTAATATTCTTGAAATTAGTGCTCCAGGTTATTGACACAGCTCTGCTCCTGGTGGTCATTCAGGAGCTCAGGTTCTTTCTACCTTGTCTTTCCACTGTCACCTAATGACATGTTCATAACTAGGACACAAGCACGTCGGTGTTCTAGCTAATAGGAAGGAGGAGCATCTGTTTTGAGAGCCCCCAGCTAAATTGGGGTACCAGTACCAGAGTGACTGGCAACCCTGCCTTAAAGAGAAATAAAGGGGAGCTGGACAGACATGGCTGTTTCCAGTGTACCTTTCACAGGATACTTCTTTCACATAGTGGACAGCCTGATGCCTATTTGTCCAACTTGTGACCAGGGGATCCCTCACACAGACAACTTGTTAATATTGGCAGACGCCCTTGTGACTCTTGTCTGACCTGTGTTCAGTTTATACTTGCCTGACATTGCTCTGGTGCTGGGAGCCTGAGTTCATGTTCTCCCTGGTGTCTTGGGGAAAGCCCAGGCTGGGGCAGTCCCTGGTTCTTCAGATGGATGGAGCAAATTCAGTATACTACTGCAGTAGGAAACAAGTTCAAAGGTTTTTACTTACAGATCCTGGGCGAGAAGGGCACAATGATTTGGGTAGAGCTGAGAAGAGTCAGTCAGGGAGGGAAGAGCACGAGGCATTTTGCAGTATATGTAAGGGACTAGAGCATGGATCATTAAGTTCTCACTATTAAAGGATAAAGCAGGAAAGTAGGGAGCCCCGTTTGTTAGGTGGGAGAGAAGTTATCTCTGTCCACTGGCTTGTGCCATTTGGGTGTGGCATAGAACTGGAAATATGTCAAGGTCTAGTGAGCCCTGCTGCTGATAGAAGAAAGTTAAATTTCTATTCAAAATGAATGCCAAAGCTACATAAAATTATAAGAATTCACTACAGGATCCCAGGCCCAGAAATGGCACATGTCACTTCTGCTTGAATTCATTTAAAGAGACCTTAGTTGCACGGAAATACCTGCATGGGAGGCTTAAAAACATAGCGTGGCAGCTGTAGCACCATTACTGGCTAAGGAGAGAATGGATGGTCCACTAGCCACTGCCATCACACATCTCTATTTCAAGAACTGCATATTTGAAAATAATAGTTTGGGCCTTAATGTATTAAAAGGAACTCTAAAAGATGGAAGCACAGAATGTATTATTGCCTTCATTTTAAAACTACCAGTTAGTTAGAACTTATCAGAATAAAAATATTGCTTATTTAATGTATCTCAATATGCTTTGATTGAGTCACTTTGGTGTAATGCAAGGTTGAAGTAATGGTTTTCAGACCGTATAACCATAAAAAATAAAGGTGTTTAAAATTTTTCATCTTCAATTCCTATGCAACTGTAAAAAGCTATCTTTGATGGAGTGGCAAATATTTCTCTAAAAGCAACTAATTCAGAGATATTCTTTAGTCAGCTTTAGTGTGAATGAAAAGAATTAGCAAATATAATTCTGTAGATTTTCATCAAAGTTATATTACAGGGTGGGCAAGGCTGTGAGCAAGAAAAAAGCTTAACAGGAACCACAAATGGTGTACTGAGTTAGGTGTGACTAGGGATTTTGTCGCCTAGGCTGTTGGGCAGTAGCACCATCTTGTCTAACTGCAACCGCCACCTCCCCGGTTCAAGCGATTCTCCTGCTTCAGCCTCCCGAGTAGCTAGGATTATAGGCGGCCACCACCACACACAGCTATTTTTTGTACTTTTAGTAGAGACGGGATTTCACCATGTTGGCCAGGCTGGTCTCGAACTCCTGACCTCAGGTGATCCACCCACCTCGGCCTCCCAAAGTGCTGGGATTACAAACATGAGTCACCATGCCCGGACACTAGGGATTTTATTCTAAAGAATTAGTCAGAAAAATAGAAACAAGTTTGTAAATAGCAAGAATGGCTTCTTCTCTTCCAACTGAATGAGAATCCAAGGAGGGCAGAAGGACAAGCAATACAGTATGTTAAATGAAATGCAGTTTACAGTGAAAACCGATGGAGTGCATCTAGTGTCATAATTTGGATAGCTCCCTAAGGAACTAGTTTGGTGTCACCTCTATAAAGATGTATTAGCCAATGGATTGCATAGAAAATGCATTATCTTCCATTCTTAAGGAACTGTTTTTAGAGTCTGTTTTGTGTTTATGCCCATTTTAAAATGTTTTCTATTTGTGGATTTCATATATAATGATTTATCATAGTAATAAAAAAGATGGGAGTTCGAAGCATGAAATCATATTAGGATAGCTCTCTGATGACTAATATGACAGAAAGATGAGACTGATGTTTCATTCTGTAAAGCACTATCATGACTTAGCTATGAAACAAACTCATAAATAGGTTAGATTGTGTGTGGACATTCTGTCATACATGAATATGACACTTTTAGTCATATTCTGTAGATCTTTAACATGGTGCATTACCTAAAATTCAATATTATTATTTTTAAATTTCAATATACCATATTACTAAAATAGAAGGGTGTCGTATCTTAAAATCTGGATTAGCTTGTATTTGATTCATTGTATTTGAACTCACATAATGGATAAACTAAAAATCTATGAATATTTTTGAGAAATTAAAGAGATTGTTAAAATTTTTCATGTCACTAATCAGTAATTTCCACTGTCTGTTAGGACCAACCTCCTCATATTACTCACTTTTATGTTGTGTTTTAAATTTTTGCACAATAAAATATATCAAATATATATTTAAAATAAACTTATATGTATATGTAGTCATAACTTGGATAAACTTAGGTACAAGATATTCAGGGACTTTGGCCATTAATTATGAAAAAAAATCACTGCTTTAGATATAAGGTTGAAAAAGATGGCATGAGTCCCTTTACATCCCATTTTTAATTATGAGATCAACTTATCACTAATGTCCTTTCAAACCACTCTAAAATAGGGACAATTATTTCATCTTGATTTTCAATGATTGTTTTTAAGTCTTTATGTAAAATTAATAGAAGGAGGTAATTTACAGGTCCTGTTAATGAATTTGAATGCAAAATACTGTGTGTATTATTGTTAATTGACTTTAATAATAGTGTCATACATTATTTAAATTGAATTTGTATTTTATTTCATATATGTGTATGTTTGGGGGACATTTTTAATAACTTACATTTGAGTGAAAATGCAAAAATATTTCTTCTGATAAAAATGTTGCCAGTTTTCTACTGTGTCACTGCTGTCATTGTGTAAAGATTTGATAACTGGAATTTTACAGCACAAATTTGTAGTCCATTAATTATGATGATTTATTCAATATTTAATAAGAGCATCCCAGAACCTTATAAAAGTTGAAATGAAAAGACCAATTGTTTAAGGAGAAGAAAAACAAAACAAAACAAAATATGTAGATGTAGTTGGTTCCACATAACTGTTTCTCATCGTGTTCAGTAAATTCACAGAACACCACAATCAGCCAGAAACTAAGCTGGTGAAACGTTGAGTCTTCTTGTTTGGTCTGGGGGGTGTGTGTGTGTGTGTGTGTGTGTGTGTACGTACATACATGTGTGTGTTTGTATTATACACGCACTGATATGGTTTGTGTCCTTGCCCAAATCTCATGTCAAATTGTAATCCCCAGTGTTGGAAGAGGGGCTTGGTGGGAGGTGGTTAGATCATGGGGTTGATTTCTCCTTTGCTGTTCTCCTAATAGTGAGTGAATTATTATTATTTTTTTGAGACGGAGTCTTGCTCTGTCGCCCAGGCTGGAGTACAGTGGTGTGAACTCGGCTTACTGCAAGCTCCACCTCCTGGGTTCACGCCATTCTCCTGCCTCAGCCTACCAAGTAGCTGGGACTATAGGCACCCGCCACCACCCCTGGCTAATTTTTTTGTATTTTTAGTAGACACAGGGTTTCACCGTGTTAGCCAGGATGGTCTCGATCTCCTGACCTCGTGATTCACCCGCCTCGGCCTCCCAAAGTGCTGGGATTACAGGCGTGAGCCACTGCACCCGGCGTGAGTGAGTTCTTGTGAGATCTTGTTGTTTTTTAAAAAGTGTGTAGCACCTCTTCCTTCTCTCTCTCTTTTTCCTGCTCCAGCCATGTAAGACGTGCCTGTTTCCCCTTCACCTTCTGCCATGATTGTACGTTCCTGAGGCGTCTCCAGTCATGCTCCTTGTAAGCCTTCAGAACCACTAGCCAATTAAACCTCTTTTTAAAAAAAAAAATTTTTTTTAAATTTTAAAAAACCTCTTTTAAAAAAAAATTACCAGCCAGGCAATTTAAAAAAGAGGTTAAATTTTTAAAAAATTAACCTCTTTTTTAAAAAAAATTGGTGGCAGGTGCCTGTAGTCCCAGCTACTCGGGAGGCTGAGGCAGGAGAATGGCGTGAACCTGGGAGGCAGAGCTTGCAGTGAAACGAGATCGCACCACTGCACTCCAGCCTGGGCGACAGAGCGAGACTCTGTCTCAAAAAAAAAAAAAAAAAAAAAAAAATTACCTAGTCTCAGGTGTTAGTTTTTTAAATTATTATTTTTTTTAACTTTTATTTTAAGTTCAGGGGTACAAGTGCAGGTTTGTTACATAGATAAACTTGTGTCTTGGGGATTTGTTGTACATATTATTTCATCACCCAAGTATTAAGCCTAGTACCCATTAGGTGTTTTTCCTGATCCTCTCCCTCCTCCCACCCTCCATCCTCTGAAAGGCCCCAGTGTGTGTTGTTTCCCTCTATGTGTCCATGTGCTCTCTTCATTTAGCTCACCTCTATAAGTGAGAACATATGGTACTTGGTTTTCTGTTCCCGTTGCAATGGATAATGGCCTCCAGCTCCATCCAGTCCGTGCAAAGAACATATTTCATTCATTTTTGTAGCTGTATAGTTTTCCATGGTGCATATGTACCCCGTTTTCTTTATCCAGTCTATCTCTTTATAGCAGTGCAAGAACAGACTAACACACACACATTTTTGTTCCTTTTAAGGAAACAAACATAGGAATAAAGTAGTAATTGGAAAGACTGAAGTAGTAACTGAAAGATTTTCCTAAGCTCTCTGCCTGTGTGGGTGGTTGTGTGTGTTTCTTGAAGTAATCTCTTACACTTCTAATTACCCCTAATACCATGGGTTAGTTTAATTAATCCTCTAATAATTTGGCCTAAGAGAAATTTAGCAATGATAAGGTAGTGACAAAAATTGGTTATGATTTCTACATTTTTGTATTTCTGATAATTTGTTTAGATATTTTTTAGGTTAACAGTTCACAGACAGTAAAATAATTAATTACAAACATTACAAACACTTCATGTCCACTGGTCATGATACTAGATAAAACTTTCATTCAACATGCTGAGATGACTAAGTCTGTGACAAATAAAAAAAGTACTCTATTTTACCCTTGATTACTATTTCAGCTGAGCAACAACGTCTTGATTATACCTCGATCATTTCAGTCATTTTAAGTGTCTATATTTTTAGTTAATTGATTGTAGTAAATATAGCTAATTCTGTTGATTATTTATCACTGTTCTATATGCCTATTAGAGTTCTCATTATCTCAGGTGCAGTTTTAGGAGGCAGTTTTAACCTATTAAATTCACAAGGTTTGGTCCAGTTTTAGGAGACAGAAAGAAGTAATAATATACTCACAAATTAGACTTTTAAAATACTTTACCTGATTTGGGGCCTTTTAATATATTTAATCATTTAGCAATGTATTAACATTTTTGTATGCATATTTATCCCCAAGTCATGTATTCTGGATGCCTTTGTCTTCTTTCTGAACAATGTCAAATAGTTCCAGTGTGATTTCGCTTTTTAATTAGGCTGCAAGGACAGTTGGCCCCTGATAGGATTACGGGATGGCTTTGTATAAAATTTGCTTCTGATTAGCAGCTGCAAGGCTTTGACATCCTACAGTTTTGATCTTTATCTCTTATCAGTTGTTCTGATAGCTCCTCTACAATAACTGTATTTCAGTCATTTCTAATGCATTGGTACTGAAAAAGGAAAAAAGATGTTTAGGTAGGAATTATTGTCATTGATCAGATTTTGTATGTTTTTGTTTCCTTAAAAAGTTTTATATTGGAAATAGTTCATATTTAGCTTGAAAATATTCTGGCATAAATAATTAACGTGATAGGAAAATGATCGTGGATAATGGAGTTTTAAGAGCAGTTAGGAATTACCCTAAATTTTAAATTTGAGACAAATGTGTTTTCCGTGATGCAAGAACAGCTGCCAGTCTAAGGAAGTACAAGAAAGAGATTTTTGAATTAGTGAGCTACATAAAATTGTCCTCACATTGATTTTCTAAAGTAGCCTGCCAATCAGAGGTCATTTTTAGTTCAACATTGCCTCTTACTTAGTATGAATTTTCCATTTTGCACACAAATATAAGAAATACAATTTAAAAAATGGTACATTAGGAAAGCTAAAGTACTTTACTTGACTCTTAGTTTACATTGCCTTAGTGACACCAGCCAATGAGGAATGAAAAATCCAGGTGAGATAGAGCAATGATCAAAAGAAAAAAAAAAAAAAAAGAACAAGAGTCCCCCCAACTAGAAGAATACAATTAAAAAAAGAGGCAGTACACATGGTTAATAAAGAGATGAAAAAATTAAAATTCACTCGTACTATAAGACAGGCAGATTAAATTATTTTTACCTATCAAATTAACCAGAACAAAGGCATGCACTTTAGTGAGGATGAGGAACATACAGATTCACTGGTGAAAGTAAATGTACACACAACCTTTCAAGTTGATAGTTTGGCAGAAGTTGCTAAAAACATTTAAAGCTTTCATACTTTTTGATAAGGCTTTTTATTTTAGAAAACATAAATAAAAAAGAAGAAATACAATGATTTCTTTATAAGTATATATTCATAGAGTATTATATTACTTCCACATGATGGCATATTTTGCAGGCATTAAAGTGATATTGAAGAATAGTAAAGAAGCACACCCAGTACATAGTGTTAAATAAACAAGGACACCAAATATATATACCTTAGTATCTAAGTCCTGTAAAAATATGTGTTTACATAGGAAAAAACTTAGAAGGAAAATGCAGAATGCATCAAGTCTGTGTTTTCATCTGGAACTATGAATTTCCTACAACAAGCATGTTAATTATACTGAACTAATGAAAACTGCTGATTAAACAAAGAAGTGAATGCTAAACTCAAGCCAGTATATAACTACTTTTCTATGTAGCACATGTTAACTGAAAGGGGAAGCATATAAAGTTAATTTTTGATGGAAATGTTCACAAAAGTAGCCAATCAATTTAATAAAAAGAAAAATCAATCAGTTGGTCAGTTCTTTCAGAACAGTGAAACATTTTGTCAGTTGCCCCAACTACAATTATTCCTCAATTGACTGTATTGATAAGCTGCTTTGAAGTTGTTTAGACGTGTTTTTGGAGAAAAAAATATTGTTGAAAAATACTTAGTGAAACTTAATAACAGGGCACAGTGGGAGATCATTAAAATGAATCCTCTTGCTTGGTTGAGGCAATGTATTGGAATGCAGATCTTATTGATTTACTGCAAATATCTGTATGAAAGTGAGCCCATATATTAAAATCTGTGTATTATAGAAGTCAGAATACAAGCCTGTTTGATATAGTTTTGATGAACAACTAAGTTAATTAGACTATTTTGTAGTTAGTGGGTCATCTTTAGATTTCTTTCGAGCATTACAAACAAATTCATTAACTAATGACGTTAACTATTTTATGTCCCTAGTGGGCACTTAGAAGAAGAATTGGCAGTTCAGTACTTTGCTTCTAAGCTGCTTGTAATGATGAGTCTGTATTTGTGACATCTAGTGGAAATAGATTATCCATTCACGAGGTCTACACTCAGATATGACATGCTATTGTTCTTCATGGTTAAGAGGCATACTTTTTCCAGCTTTCACTTTATTGCGTGACTTATTCACATAGTTTCTTTACAGTAACACTGTTTTAGCACACTTATCTTTACATATTGCAGCCATTTTCAACAGTAAAACCAGATGGAAAAATCAGGGATAATTGGTGGCAAGCTGTATCAATTAAAGGGTATTAAATCTAAAGCAGGTCGAGCTGTGTCCTTTTCTGTGTACCTTCAATTCTTGGTACCTTCAGTTCCTGCACACCCAGTTTTTGGCACCCTGTTGCTCATGCTCTCAACCATTGTAAATACATTGAAAGTGAAAAGCTCTAAATTATAGAATTTTAGAGGAAGATGAGATCTTACCAAAGATCTTCCATTTTCCTAATGAGACATCAGAAGTCCAGAAAATTTATGGAAATTGCCTAAGGTCAGATGTAGTTAGTGACAAAATTAGAATTAGACTTTTGTTCTGTTACCCTATTATCTATCATTTCCTTCTGCTTTGAGAGACTGCAGATGAATCCTTTCAATAGAATGGTGATTAAGACCATGGGCTGGGGAGCCTCACTTTCTTGGTTCACATTAGAGCCCTATTCCTTACTAGCTCTGTCACTTTGGGCAATTTACTTAACCTTGCTGTTCATCAGTTTGTTTGTACAATGATGGTGAGAATACAACTCGTATTGGTAATTGTGAAGATTAAATGACCTAATATTTGTAAAGTGTATAAAATAGTGCCTGGTATAAATTAAATGCTCTATATAAATATAAATATCTAGAGTAAATTAAATGCTCTTTAAAATATAAATGTCTAGAGTAAAAACAATCTAGACAAAGAGGACACATTATCCCTTATGTGTAGAATGTTGTTTTTAATATTGCAGCCAAAATGTGCTTTAATAATACTAATTTAATATAAAGGAAACATAGGCACCATATCACATGAGTTCTAAAGATTAATGGAAGTCATATGTGATATCTTTGGTTAATATCTTCAGCTCTTACATTTTCAAACACACCCTTCACTTTCCTATTGCTTAGAATGCTTTTTACTTGGGCCTTTTTTGAATTGAAGGTTTTTAAAATGCACTTTTAGATAACAAACGTACATTTTAAGTCTTAGAAAATGTACAGAGGGAGCATAAGGGAGAAAATACTGAGCTATGTCTAAAACTTAATAATGCTTAAGTTTTGTGTCTTATAAATCAGCCTCTGTTAATATTGTATTTTTGGTCTTTTGTCTCTTGCCACAATAATCCCTGAATATTGTCATTCTACAAACAATATCAAATCAATATTAAAGTTCCTATAGAATATCAAATTTAAGAATATATTCCTTTGTTCGCATTTTTTAAAAAAGCAACTGGTCTTTGTTTTCTTTGGTTTTAGTACTACATTTCTATCTAGTCAGAGGCCAAATAATCCCTATATATTTATTCCTTTCAATTGCAGAGAATATTTTAGGGGTAAGTTTTAACTGTTTCTCTTAGGGACTGTCCATACTTGAGAAAAAAAGCCTGAGGCTTAACATTTTCTGTGTATGTTTGAAATGGCAACTGCACCGTCATGCAGGCTTCATTCTTGAGCTATTTTCAGCTCTGGCTGCTTTTAAAACCAAGTGGAGAGTGAAGCAGCAGCTACAGCAGGGCGAGCTGTATCATGTACTTTCAAGTGTAGACCTAGCCTTAAAGAATAATCTACTGAATGGCATTGAAAGGATAAGACCCAGAAGAGATATTATTTTCTCTATTTTAATGCTTTCTGAGTGCCTTGAAAGTGATGCTTGACCTGTGTATCATAAATCCAAACCAGAACATTTTAGAAGAGTCATTTATATCTCAGCTTTTCATGCTTCCATTGCAGCCCATGATAGTGCATTTCATCATATTATTAGTTAGACTAAGTGCCTCCTAGGGGGCATTGTGACTTGACATATGCGGAGCTGGTTGATCTGAATGGCATATTCTAAATGAGATGTCCTGCTTAAGTCACTAAGAATGGTTTCAGGGAGGGCATTGTATTTTGCCCTTTTCTACCCCAGAATGACCTGAAATGACAGCTGGGTTCATTCTGCTGACAGTGAACCTCTTGCTCTGCCCAAACTTAGGTTTCTTAGAGGAAAGGAAAGAAGAATCGATTTTGCAACTCATTTGCTACTGGTGACATGACAGGCTGACTCCATGTGAATACACGATTCAGAGAAGGCAAGGAAGAAGAGGAAAACAAGCATTTTGGGCCAGTGGAGAAATAGTATCACCCTACATTTTAAATGAGTGTCCAACTTACTTCATATAAAAGAGACTCAGAGAAAAGGTTTATTTCAGGCCTTTTGTTGAAGTAATAGTTTACACAAAGGAGAACATGGTTAAATAAAGCACTGATTGAGTCACTGAGTTTTGAGTAAGCTTATAGCTACTCATGAAATTCAGGATGTTATTAGAAGTTAGGGAGCATATAATTCATACCTTCTCACCTTTACGTTTTCACCTGTCTTAAAAGAGTTTCTGTTTCTTCCTTGAATTTAAAAATAAAACCAGAACATTTAATCAGTGGTCGAAATATTTTAATTTTCTCTTAATTTGGGGGTTGGTTTTTAATTTTTTAGTCATTTGTAAGCCACAATGATGGCAGAAGATGACATAATTTGTATGTAAGGATTGCCACTCATCTGCATGTGTTCAGTGAGAAAAACCTACCACTCATCTTTGGTTCACCTCATTTTCTTACTCATATTTGAAGTCCCCTGCAATGGTCACAGAGGAATTAGGATGCTTTTGTTATCTCATACTGGCTTAAAAAATAGAGCAGTTTATTACCTCATGTAAAAAGACATCCACTGGTGGAGTAGACTCCTTGGTTGGATGATTTTGCATTCATTATATCATCAAAGATTCTGATTTTCCCCCCTTTCTTCCCTGTCATCTTTGGAGTTTCAGTCTTGTCCTCAGGCTCCTTCCTCTTTTAGTTATAAGACTACTCAAGCAGAAAACTAGGACAGCATGTTCTCTATTTATAGTAGTGGAGGATGAAGTGGAAGGAAAAAAGGAAATCTTTCAAGTCCTTAAACATCTTTCCTTTTGTCTGATTGACTCCATCCTGGACCAAAATCAGTAATGGGGAATACTATGAGCCAATTTGCTAAGTAGCATCACCACCTAGAGCTGGTAATGCAATTGGTAACAAAATGAAATGGGTTATTTAGAAAAGAGGAAAGAAGAAATGCATGTTGGGTAAGCAGCCATCAGTGTTTTTTTCAATCTGAGGCCTTATGTGAAAAATAGTACAAACCATTTTATATCCATTAGGATGGCAATTATTAACAAAACAAAACAAAAAATACAACAAACCCAGAAAGTATCCAGTGTGGGCTAGCATGGGGAGAAATTGGAACACTCATGCATTGCTGATGAGAATATGAAAGGGATAGTTACTATGGAAAGCAGTTTGGCAGTTTCTCAAACAGTTAAACATAGAATTACCATGTGATCCAGCAATTCCCCTTCTAGATATATACTTATAAGAATTGAAAACAGGGACTCAAACAAATACCTATATACCAATGTTCATAGTAGGTAAAATAGCTACTCACGATAGCTAAATTTTGGGAACAGCCCCAGTTGCCATCAACAGATGATGGATGGACAAACAAAATGTGGTGTATGCATACAATGGGATGCCATTTAACCCTAAAAAGGAATGAAATTTTCTTACATGCTACAACATGGATGAACCTTGAAAACATTTGCCAAGTGAAAAAATCCAGACACAGAAGGACAAATGTATGATTTCACTTTATAGAGTGACTGGAATAGGCAAATTAATAGAGGGACAGAAAATAGAATGGAGGTTACCAGAGACTGTGGGGTTGGGCAAATTGAGAGTTGTTTAATGGGTACAGAGTTTCTCCCGGAGATCATGAAAAAGTTCAGGAAATATTGGGGATGATGATACAACACTGTGAATGTACTTATTGCTATTAAAGTGTAAACATAAATGGTTAAGATGGTATATCTTACGTCTATTTTACCACACACAAAAAGCAATGTAGAGCCAACGGGATATCATGTGTTGGTAACATCAAGAGCTTGGAAATAAGATACAAGAATCAATAAATTAGTGTCTCTTCACTCTTTTTTTTCCTTACTCCTGCATACCAAGGGAAAGTGGAACTGAATTTGGACTGTGGGTTGAATGCTGTTCAGCAATACTTAGTGCTCTAACTTCCAAAGACCAGTGCCCAAACATTGGTGCTTATTCCCCATAGGAAACATGGTCTCTTTAGCTGTGTAAAGTTGTGATAAACCAACTGACTGCAGCCATTCTTTAAAAACAAAATGTAATTGCAATTATAAGCTTCAGCAATAAACAGAGGGCAAAATGATCTACGTTGTTCTATGTGTTTCTAGTCTTCATATTTATTCTCAGATTTTCTCGTCAACAAACCACTAAGCTAAAGGTTGGAGTATAATGCCAAATTTCTATTTCTTGCTTTACTTTTTTTGAAAGAAATAAAGAATAGATACTAAAATAGAGATGAAAATAGCCTTATTATTGGTTGGCAAGCACTTTCTCCATGAAGCAGGGCTCTGATAAACTACATAAAAGAGTGAGGCTCATACCTAAAACCTAGTTATGCTTTTATCTCCTTTGGAGCAGATCTGTGGATGAGGCCAGTTTTTCAGGACAAATTTAATCAGTCTCACATATTCAGTCTCAGAGAACCTGGAAGAGAGAGAAAATGGTGTTTTTTATTTTCTCAGAGAAAGAGAAAATGGGGAGGTCCTCCCCAGGTGTACCTAAAAGTAAAAGAAAGTGAGGGCCCCATTACACCTGAACACAGGCAGGTCAAACTGCATTACATACTTGGCCCCAGCCACAAATGTGCAGTGCCCTTTAACACATGAATCTGGATCATCTGCTAACAAAACATGATTCAGTGACTGTATTAGTCCATTCTCATGCTGCTGTGAAGAAATACACAAGACTGGGTAATTTATAAAGAAAAGAGGTTTAATTGACTCAGTTCCACATGTCTGGGGAGGCCTCAGGGAAATTACAATCATGGCAGAAGGCACCTCTTCACAGGGCGGCAGGAGAGAGAATGAGTGCAAGCAGGGGAAATGCCAGATGCCTATAAAAACATCAGCTCTCATGAGACTTACTATCATGAGAACAGCATGGGGGAAACCACCCCCATGATCTAATTACCTCCACCTAGTCCCAACCTTGACACGTGGGGATTATTATAATTCAAAATGAGATTTGGGTGGGGACACAGAGCCAAACCATATCAATGACTATCAGGTTTTCTGCAATCAGATTAGCTGCTCCTCCTTCCTTAGGGAGGAAGGAACATACTTTTTAAATATTCATGGAGTGGGGATGGAAACAAATGTAGATTTGTATCTAACAGTTAAATGCATACTTTGTGGGAAGTCATCATGCAGACTAGCATGTACAGATGCTAGTCAGTCTGATGAAGGGGCTGTCCACCCCAATCTGTATTCTTGTTCGGCACTGTCCTAAGGGTGAGGGTCAGATGCCATATACCTCAAATTTCTTGCCTTGATATTGATTGAGCTCAATCATCAAGTATTTTTTTCTGAAATAAAGTTGGGCAACAAGCAGAAGGTAAAATAAACTGAAGTTCTGTGATGCTAACTAGAAAATAACTAAATGAATTTTAAACCTTTCTGTTGGATATAGGACATTCTTGCCTCTGTTTTCAAATAATTGTTATATAAAGTTTTTAGCTCTTACTGCTCTTTCACTGAAACTCATTAATATAGGATGATGACTTGCTCCACGAAGTTCTTTCAGTTCATACTTCTTTTTCCTTATTGTGTTGAAAACTCAAAGGAATGTATAATATTATAGAATATATATATTTTTAAGACCAGGTCTCACCCTGTCACCTAGGTTGGAGTACAGTGGTGGGATCATATTTCATTGTAGCCTTGAATTGCTGGACTCACATCATCCTCCTGTCTCAGCCTCCCAAGTAGCTAGGACTGCAGGTTCTCGCCACTGTGCCTGGCTAATTAAAAAAAAAAAAATTCTTTTTTAGAGATGGGGTCTCGCTACCTTGCCCAGGCTGGTCTAGAACTTATGGCCTCAAGCAATCCTTCATCCTTGCCTTCCTATAATGGTAGGATTGAAGTCTTGAGCCACTACTCCTAGCCTAATATAGAATCTTGAAGCTCTAAAAGATAACAACTCTCTGGTCTTGTTGATCCACTCATTTTAAAGGATTAGGCCATTGAGGCAATTGATGCCTGCAGCTTGTAAGTGACGTGTTCAGTGTCCTGTGGCTATATAGCGGTAGAGCAAAGCTCAGGGCTTAGGTTATTTGTCCTTTTAAATTAGAATTTATTTAAATATTCAAATAAGAGGCAGCTATGAAACCTTAAAAGTACAGATCCATAATGTGAAAAGATCACCCCCAACCCTTGGCTTTCATGCCCATTTTATCCCTGTAAGATGTCTGGCAGGGATTATTCCAGGGGGAGGAGGCCTATTTGGCCAGGGCCTCAGTTCACAGAAGGCCCAGTATCTTAAATTTAGACTTTTGAGCTTCTCTCTATAGGAGGTTCCTTAGTCCCAGGGATTAACTGATGGATTTAGAGAAGATTTAGAGAAGAATTTAGGTTCATTTATCCTAAATTTTAAACTCAAGTTTCTTCTGAATTTTATAATTTTGTTTGGGTACTACAAGTAAATGTCCTGTCGTTTTTAAATTAAAAGTGTTAATGTGTTTAAATGTAGACATATAACATTTATTTACATTTTTAAACCTCTGTTTGGCTTTTTTTTCAGTTTTTTTATGTTTTTCAGGTGTCTCAGAAATGGACAGTGCTGGGATATCTCTTGAGCCCTGAGCTGTCCTGTTCATGGCTGGTGACTGCAAAGCCTGCTTGGCCAGGCAGAAGCTGTTCACTGTGGGTCAGCGAGTGCCACTGTTTGATGGCTCTCATTGTTGGAAATTTCAGCTGTTCAGATCCTAGCCTTCTGAATCCTTATAGGCTTTTGGAATTATTTGGGACTCAAGAATAACTTAACAAAATCTAGAAACCATTGTGTTGATAGAGAAACAGAGGAAACAAATGGCAGAGAAGAGCACAGATTGTGAAGGTTAGAGACGGTGTACTGGATGGGGCATAGATTAGCTGTCGATGTTTTTAAAGGATCTGTAAAACCTGAGAAGCATTCTAGGAAGGAGATGAGGTAGAAGCTACCAGAAAAAGGAAAACAGAGGGAAAAAAAGGAAGAGTGGGCAAGGAAGAGCACCAGTCATGGAGAAAGAGAATGAGTGAGAGGGACAGCTCTTGGGGGACTTTCCAGGAGATGAAACTGAGAATCTTGGATCATTAGTCATTTATATCCGAGGATTCTCTAAAGGAAATCCATGTGTCTACAATGAGTATGTGAATGCGGGGAAGGGGCAGGGGTTAAAGGAGGAGATTTCCCTGAACTCAACCTCTAAGGGCAATCAAAAGCCATGGCAACCGTAGCAGCTCAGCACACTACACAAGGGGAATTTGGCTATGTTTTAATACCATTATAATATTTCAGTCAGGCTAAATTGATTGAAAGAAAAGATCCTCTCAAGTTACCTTGGGAAAAAGCTGGATTTTAAAGAAATACAGACCGGAAGTGGATCTATAGCGCCCTAGAGGCTCAAGGCATCTATAGGGATTGATGGGTTTCTCTTGCCCCAGTTCCTTCTCCTCCTCTACATCCCTCCTTTTTTTTTCCCCTTTCCTGCCCCTCTGTCCTACTGTTCTGCTGCTGCCTCCTCCTTCTTACACTCTCCTTCCCTTTCTTCTCTCTTTCCTCAGTTCTCTCTCTCACACAGACACACACACACACACACACACACAAGCACACACACATACACAGAGCAACAGCAGCAGCAGCAGCAGCAGCAGCAGCTCTGCTTGTGGTTCTCTTTGCCCATAGATTTCATTGTTTTTTTACTGCTAGCTGACTACATCCTCCTTCTCTCCATGTCTTTTTGGGTCTCTCCAAATTTTGGATTACACGTGGCATTATTTCACCACTAGGTTACTACTGACTGGCATAGTTTCTTGTTTTTTCCCTTGATATATTTTGAAAACAAAGAATCCAGCTGGCTTAGCTTACTCTTTCAGGTCTACCTATAAGGTACATCCTGTGCTATGAATCAGCTGTCCATCCATCTAGTGCTGATTCTTGGTCTGCTTATCTAGGGTCAGGGTAGGGTCACAGGAACATGAAATGTGGATGCTTAGACAAAGAAGACTGTAACTAGGGTGAGGAGTTAGCCAGGAGAGATCCTTTGACAGCTCTAATGCAAAAACGTAAGTTTAAAAGTATTATGAGATAGTAGATGCAAATGCAGTGAACAGAGCTGTGTTGTAGAATATGGTGTGGTACAACACAGATTCCAGACTTCATTTATAAAAGACAAGGCCAGACGCATAAGAAAGTTATGTTACCTATAAGAGAACAAACAAACATTGGACTCGAGAGGTTGATGAATCGCTATAACATTCGTTCATCTCCCTTATATGATATCAAATCTTAGAAAGGCAGCTGTTCACAATTTTTTTGTGTGTCTGGTAAATCATCTCAAGCTGCTGCAGATTCAGTATCATGCATATGACAAAATTAGGCAAGTCAACTGTGTGTTACATGAGTGGTTCATTTCGCCTGATGTTCTATTACATTTGCAGCTGCATCTGCATCTCAGACATGTAACATTAACTGATGTTCATAATGATAACCCTGAGTCATTAAGGAAATGTTGTATTATGTCTGGTACAGTACACTTGAGAAGTAAAGAGATGAAATGGAGAAAGAACTGAGACTTACTGAATGCTTGCTGTATTGCAGATACCGAGAGAGATGAGCTACTTATGTTACTGCCCTTAAGCAACAGAATCCTGTGACATAGGTACAGTTACCTTCATTTTACAACTGAGAAAAAAACGTGTTCAGATAAGGATATTTTCCAGATTTGAATTAGGAATCCAAATCCATCTTATTCTAGAATTTTTGCTCTCCCTTTGTATCACCAACCTGTTTAATTTTTTTAAAAAGACATTTTCAAGTCAGTATTTAAATGAGATAGCCTTAGGTAGTCAGTGTTAGTTAGTCAAAGACTCAAACTCAAAATATTCACAAAAGAAAGAAGAGAACTAATATTTAAGCACATGACCATTCTTGATGATTTATTCCCTGTGAACTATGTATTATTATCCCCAAGTTATAAGTTAAGGAAATTCATTAAGGCAAAGTGACTTGTCCAAGGTTGCTCATTGAGAGAGATGTGGCTTTAATGTGTTTTTGTTTGTTTGTTTGTTTTGCAGGCTTCTTTTATCAATCCATTATGTAAATATTAGTTTTCTTAAGTCAGTCCTGAGCTCCCTCATTTTCTTCTCCTTCAGTTTCCTTTTGTAGGGTAGTTTCAGATGTAATAATTCTGAAATTTATAACTGTAGATCCCACCTTGCTGTCAAGTTCCCTACGTAACTTAGATACGTTTTTCATATGCCGTGAAACACTGAAACTCAAAAGATATAATTTTTTCATTTCAACAGTCTCCAAGTATACCTGCAACCCCACATTTCTTGTCTAAGTGAATGACCCCAATTACCCAAGCAAGAAATCTATGTATCATCCTACTTGACTCAGTAGGTGCTGACTGGCCACCTCCTGTTGTCCTTGATATGAATCTCTTTCTTCCTCTTCCTCTACCACTTCTCTAATTTAAGCCAGTCCTAAACAATTGTAGTAGCTATATCAGTCTGCATTTCTCAATGCCATTAGAGTGAACTTCCTATTGAATAATTTTAATCGTATCACTTTCTTGCTCTTAATTCTTCAGTGATCCCCATAGCCAAAAGCAAAGCATCCATACTGCTTTGCACAGTAGTACTCATAACCCTTCATGACCTGGTCTCTGTTTGCTACTTATTCCCACCTTCACGGTGATATAGCAATTTTGACACACTTATGGCTCCCTGGACACACTGAACACTGTCAAAGTTTTCTAACTTTGCCTGTTTCCTTCACCTGCTGGTTTACCACACTGTTCGTCAAGCATCCTCTCAAATGCTTCTTGATTATTAAGTCTTTCCATCTGTTTTTCAGGGCTGCTATGACTCTTTATTCACACTTCAAATACAGCAGGTGTCTTAGTGTACTGTAATCACACGTGGATTTTTGCTCCTTGGACTGATAACACTGGGCTGAGATGCAGTGTGCACTGGGATGGACATACTGCCCTTTGTGGCTGGCATGCTTTCTGATTAATTACGTATCTGTTATGAGTGGTTGGTGTTTATGGCAAGCAGTTGTTCAATATCTTGAATATCATCTCCTGCTTACTACCAAGCAATGTCTGGCATAGAGAGGGTGCTCATAAATACCTGTTGATTCTTGAATTATGAATGAATGAATGCCAAGTTATGGCTGGCTTCAACTTACCCTCTTCCCTTCACTGCCTCTGGCTGTACTACACTGAGCTGGTCGGGTTTCTGTGACATATCTACCTGGGCTGGTTCTGTACTGTAGCAAAACAAAGAATAAATGTATTTTGTGAAGAGCTTTCACATATGTGCAGAAAGTTTGCATGTCCCATTGAGGCTTCATTCCTAACAAACAAAATATCCTCACTTTTATCAATGATTTTCAGAGACTTCTTACTGCTCGTAGATGTCCTCTAATCATACAAATTTCTACTTACAGCACAAGAATGAGAACTAAGAATAATAATCCAGATATGATCTCATCATTGCAGGATGAATTATGATGATTGGATTCTGTGAGTTGGAAGGCCACTGGCGGACACTGATATAGGCTTAATGACATGGACTTCCTTCACAGCCATATCATCTTGAGCTTGTGCTCACTTGAAGTCCAGGATTTTACTTTACTTTTTCCACATGAGCTGCCATCACATCAGATATGTCCTGGCCCATTAAAAAAATAAATTTGTACTTCTGATTATCTCACTCTGTATACTCCTTTGACCCTCATTCTGGTTTAGGATTTTCTGCAGTTTGACAATTGTGCTTTTGACATCTTTCTTACAAATTATGGATGAAAATACATAAGCAGCAGAGCAAATTTCAGAATCCCATGTTACACCACTTTTCCTCCAGCTTCAGACTGATTCATTAATCAACATTGTTTGGGTGCAAAATGTCCAGATATCAATTCCTGGCTCCAGGGGTGTTTTTTTTTTTATTTCCTTCTATCTAATTCCCTGCTTTGTCCACAAGATATAATTAGAAACCTGAATGGCTCACTTAAATTAATGAGTGCCAGGCCTGTATAGTTTATTTAATCTATTAATTTCCAGCCCTTATTAGGAAGTCATCATCATCATCACTGTCATCATTCATCTGTTGAAATCAATTTACCAAAGTAAATTCCTGTCTTTGGTATTAGCTGGACCCCAGTCCTATGTCTTGGCAACTTTTAACTTAGACTCACCTCCAGTACCATGGCCTGGAAGGGCCAGATTCTCCCCATGCTTCCTCCTGAGTCGTAGGGCTTCCCCTGTTAGCCTCTCTGCCTCTGTCTTCTCTCAACTGCCTTCATAACCTCAGCCACAAACTGAAGACTTTTTTCTGGTGAAAACCATTCAGACTAAGCCTTCTTTGAGTTTTTCAGGTCCTGTAAAGATGGATGTGCACAGAGGTGGGTCACATCACTTATTGTGTAGACTCCTGTCTCTTTGTTGGCTCTTTAAGGGACTTTAGGCCATATGAATAAATCTGTATCTGTATGATAAATACTGATCTCATTTTGCATATAGTGTTGCTAAACTGAAGCTTAGGCAGATAAATTGGCTTTGGCCAAGATCCATGACTACTGAGTTGTGAGGGTGAAATTTTAATACAGGTTTAAGCCTCAGAGGCTCACACTTGAGCCATTAAATTAACTCATCCTGTTATCTTGTGAGCACAGATTTCCTTCCTTCCTTCCCTCTTTTCTTCCTCTCTATTCCCTTCATTTTCTTTCCTTTTCTTTTGTGCTCACCTTATCTCCTGTCTCCCTTCTCTCTTTCTCCCTGACCTCATCCTCCCTCTATTTTTTTCTTTTTAGAATTCATGATCACAGTACAGTTCTTTCAGTCCCTGGGATGCTATTTATTTTAACCTAGGATTGATAATTTACCTCACAAGCCAACTTGGATTTGTCGAGAAAACTAGTCCTTTTATTTTATGTATAGCAGATATAATCTTCACGCACCTCATGCACTGGTAAATGGAAGGAAACACACTACCTACAGGTCAAATCGATCTCAAGTTTAGTCTGTCTCATGATGTAAGCAGCCCCTTCTGAAATGACAGGCTCTCAGATAGCTTTCTCTTTTCTTGCTTCTCTCCCTCAAGGATGTCCTGGTCTAGGAGAGGTGGGGATTGTGACTTGTGTGTCTTTACAACACTGGGAGTTGTGGTCTTAGGCCCTTGTTCAGCATATACCTGTTGAACACACACACACACAGGGTGCAGCCCTAGCCTCTGTAGGGTCACCTGATCCCTTCAGTATGAGTCCTGGGCTGGGGACACTGTCAGCTTGGAATTTGCACTTCACTAGAACTGAGCCGAGCACGGGAGTGTCAGCCAAGCATCTCTCTCTGACCGTGATGCTCCACCTGCTTCGCGAGGCTGGGCTTACCTGTTGGCCTGGAGCCCTCAACCCAATGGTCCCTCTCACAGTGCTAGGTGTCATGTATAGGAAAGAGGCCTAGGTTCACGCATTGTACACCAAAGCCCTCAAATTAGAAATCAGAACATATGTTGTCTCACCTTTTTTTCATATACCTTCCAATAAATCTTACACGATGAAAAACAGGATGGGTGCGGTGGCTCATGTCTGTAATCCCAGCACTTTGGGAGGCTGAGGCGGGTGGATCATGAGGTCAGGAGATCGAGACCATCCTGTCCAACATGGTGAAACCTTGTCTCTACTAGAAATACAAAAAATATTAGCTGGGCGTGGTGGCACGTGCCTGTAGTCCCAGCTACTTGGGAGGTTGAGGTCGGACAATCGCTTGAACCCGGGAGGCGGAGGTTGCAGTGAGCCAAGATCGTGCCACTGCACTCCAGCCTGGTGACAGAGCGAGACTCTGTCTCAAAAAATAATAATAATAAAAGAAAAAAGAAAAACGGGCAAGGTTTTCTGTCTCCAGATTTCTTTTTCTTTTTTTTTTTTTTTTGGTGACTTCAGACAAACATTAGTGGTAGAAAGGGATATTTTCCTACAATCTGGTTAACCCCCCAAGCTGGCGTCTTCAAGCTTAGTTTTTGACATGCAAAAGGAGGCAATGAAGAAATTTGGAGAATAGTTTCTCTAGAGATTGACTTTAAAAGCTTTTGGCTTGTTGTCTAATCATATTTTTATGTCAGAAGCTGACCATTTCTTCAGCTTTTCTCTTTGCAGGACACCTAAAACAAATCTTAATCAGTTCCTTGGGAGATGGCTACCTCAGACTGGTTAGGATCAGCAAAAGAAGATTAAAAATATTTAAAATAGCCCCCTTAAGTAAAAGACAGGATATATTTACAGTGTTTACTTTTGCATTTGATTTAATTTGAGATTTTCTTTGAGAAGATGGAAGGAATAAAGAGCAGTTGAGATGTTACACTTTTGATATCACATGTGTATCATTCCATCGTCCTCTGACCCATGTCTTTAGCCTATTGCATCCTTGGTTGTCTTCTTCTAAAAGTTGTCTTTTGTGTTGATATTATTGTCCTTAGTATTTTTAAATGTCTTAGTTCACTTCGAACTATAATCTCCATAGAAGAACCACCAGCTTCTAATTTTATTTGTTTATTCTTTGTTTTGTGCTCCTGTCCCTTTCTTGGCCATATTTTCATACTGAGTTTTTTTAGAAAGCAGCCAGTGAAGTAGCACTGTTTCTGTTTGTTGTTATTCTTGTTTTAGTGATATCATTTTTTTCTCTTTAGGATTATTTTTAATTAAATATTTATATTTGAGGTCTTAGAAACACTTCACTATATTTGTCTTAGAGCCTCAATGGCAGGATCCAGTTTAATATTTCTTGATGTTTTTGAAATATTTCATAAATTCCAGAATAAGTGACTCAGTATACCAAGTGTTTCCTTTGCTTTTTGTTTGTTTCCCTCTAATTTCAACATGGAATGATATTATTATTCTAAGATTCCTGTCACTGCCACAAAAATGAAACAATGTTTCCTTATGGGTCAGAAGTAAATTTATGGTAGACATTTCCCTTCTGGCTCCCTCTGCATATCAGTCATTTTTCTGCAAAGAAAGTGAAAATTTATTGCATGAGAAACTTTGAAACATCACTCAGTTCTCTTGTTCGTGGTCATATTTTATGGCTTTGAGTGGGGACTTCTGTTCATTCCCATATTATGAACAACAGACTGTTATTGTAACTCATCTAACACAAGAGTTTCCACAATAAAATTAATCGGAAATTTTAGAGAATTGAGAAAGTATAGCTTAAATTGATCTTTAGTTAGGTGCAATTTCTTCTTTACCCTGAGACATGAAGACTTTAAAATAAAGACTTAAAAAAAAATAAGGAGGCTGATACTTATTTTTGTAGTATGGTGCTAGTTACATAAAATAAAGTTTTGTTTTAATGGGTTGTTAGACAAATTTTAACGTAATAAAAATAATGCAGAATAATCTGTCTCTGTAGAAGCATAGCCTCAGATTTATGGTCCAGAAATCTAGGAGGGTAGCATGTAATTTAAATATTGAAGGGCATAACTTATCAAATGATATGTCAAGTACAAAAATGGCCTTGTAAAAAGATGACTTTATTAGGGGAGGAAGTAAGGCATATAGTGAACATACTACATAGACTCACATTTTGGAATCGATATGACTACAGAAAACCACCTTACTTGGACTGGATGGATTTGATAGTGGAAATGAGTGGCCTGTGGGGATGGAAGTTTTTGTATTTATACAGGTTTATGCATCAGAAGTTGGCACTGTCTAAAAAATCCAAAATAAAAAAGGCTAAAAAAAGTTTCATTTTATTTTGCTTTAAAACAAAAATTCCTACATCTAGTGTGATGTAGGTGGTACAGCTACTTCAGTATCTACATGTTGACATTTATAGTTGCATGACTATTTTCATATTAAATGTTATCCAGAAAGTATGACCCACCTAATATTGTTATTGAAACACCATTTCCAGTCGTGCAATTAATCCTAATTAAACATTAGCACAAAATTTGGAAGATCAGAAAGTTGTTAGTACCATCTTGAATCTCATGATTGCAGAATTAATTTAACAACCCTGTTTGGGCATAATACATTCCAAAAAAAGATTTAAAGAAGCATCGATTTATTCAGAAGGGTTATATTTGCTTCATATGCATTCTTCAGTGGTATTCAGGAAACAGCTGTCAGATAAATTATAAAAATACATGATAAACAAAACCAACTCATCTTTTTAATTGATTTTAATCTAGCTTCATCTAGGCAGCATAATGCTCTTCACTGATAGTAGAGTGAATAATATGAATGCAATTACTTAGCAATTCACCATGACTTAAAAATATACAGAGCCTTAATCTAGTACTAATATAGTGTAATGTCCAAAGCAGCAAATTATTGGTGGGAACTATTGAAGATCAGCTGCTAGTTAGTCATACTGCTTTGTTCAAATTTAATTTCAAGAAACAAAGAAGGAGACATGATTACTGGTAGTAACAGCAATGAATTATGGGAAACTACCACTGATTCATTTATTGATTGATAGTGAGTGAAAGTCATTATCCTCTGATGGCTGTTTGAACAGCTAATATGAAACGATGCAGCTGATGTCTGTCACGAAACCTCTGCCATGTTAGCTGTTTCCTAATTGTCGCTTTTATTTTTTGCAGCAGAAATTGGAGCATGGGGGAAGAGCCGTGAATCTAAATTTGTTTTTTGTTGTTGTTGTTTTTTTTGCTGATGGAGAAAGTGCTTCTCGGTTTTAAATTCCTACCAAAATAAGAGGGAAGGAATTTTATTTAGTTACCTGAAGTAATGCTAGATATTAAATGATGAAGACTATCAAGATTCCTCCATTTTATGGTATGCTTTGTAATATTCAACATCAAAGGTTAGCACAGCCTTTTGTATATTCAAGTAGATAGGAATGGCCCTGGGTGTTACTATCTACCAGATAGAGCAAGAGAAAGTTGACTCTGGCAACTATCATTACCATTTATTTCTCTCTTTTCCAAACTTAGCCCCCTTTTTTCTCCATAGCAATTGGCTAGAGTCCTCTTGAAGTCTGTATTGCCAACCATAAGTTGTCAGGTGTACAGTAAGTTTTCAAGATAGGATTTGTAAGGTAGACCTAATTATCTTCTTATTTTGGATATTGGGAATATGCAAAGGCTATGACCAAAATTTAGTAATATTATTTGCCTAATTATTATTTAACTTGGTTAATAAGCCCTGATTTAGTTACACTATCGATAGGATGAAAACCCTTGCCTTGAAAATTGGCAGCTGTTGTTTTTACCATTGAACTGTACAAAGCTCTTCCAGTCTATTATACACATTTTTTTTTTCTAAAGAAAACAAGAAATGATTGGCCGGGCGTGGTGGCTCACGCCTGTAATCACAGCACTTTGGGAGGCCAAGGTGGGCAGATCACCTGAGGTCGGCAGTTTGAGACCAGCCTGACCAACAAGAAGAAACCCCGTCTCTACTAAAAATACAAAAACATTTAGCCAGATGTGGTGGTGCATGCCTGTACTCTCAGCTACTTGGGAGACTGAGGCAGGCGAATCGCTTGAACCTGGGAGGCGGAGGTTGTGGTGAGCCAAGATCGCACCACTGAACTCCAGCCTGGGCAACAAGAGTGAAACTCTGCTTAAAAAAAAAAAAAAAAAAAAGAAAGAAAAAAAAGAAATGACCAATTAAGTGTATCTGATTTAGGAAACGAATGTTGATAACTTGTTTTCAGATTCAGTCCATAATGGAAGTTTATAAAAATGTCAACCAGTTATCAGGGCATAATGCCAGGTCATCTTTGTGTTCTTATCATCTTCAAACAGATCAGATGTCTATCATCTTCCTGCTTTGTGCACAGATCTGGGCCACTATCATAATCATAATACATTAGATTTACCTAATGGTCGTTTCCTGGGTTACCCTCTCAGACTTTTGCAATGTTCAGCCTTGCTTTAATGGTTTCTTACAATGCACAAGTACACTTAAATTGCAGCACTGGATGTTTTTCTCCAAAAGTGTTATATATGGAAGGGGAAGGGGGTGAGAAAGATCCTGTAATTGAATAGTTAATAGGCTTTTCACTCAATGAACATGTCCATGAACCTGATACATACTTGTTTTGACATCTAAAAAATGATATTCGAAATGGCTTAACTTAGTTGTTGATTAGCAAGTCTCCATCTAAAATTTTCAGTCAAATATTTCTCTCCCTCACTTGGATGTAAGCCTAACTAGCTGAGCCGGGGGTAAGAAGGACAGAACGAGTTGGTGTGGGCAGCCTGGTTTGAGTTCTTTTTGGATTGCCTGTTGTAAATCTTAATCCTCTGGGCTCAAATGACCAATATTATATTTTTCAGAAATCAATAATCATGAAATTAATCACTGTTCATTTATAGGTGAACAATTACACACTGAAGAGGCTAATTACTATTCTATAATATTTTGAAAAACTAGAAAATGGAAAATTGCTAAGAAAATTTATCCATTCCTTTTGCAAAAAAAGTTGGGTTTTGTCAAGAATGTGAAAAGTCTGAAATTTTACTCTACTTTCAGGCTAACAATTTATTTAGCCTTCCACAGTTTCATGGCAGATGCTGGCAGAAGACATGATACTCCTAGATCAGAGACAAAGACTTCATTACAGCACAGCAAGCAAAACGAACTCTCTTGTCCCTCCAAGTGCTTTGGGGTTGACATAGAGGGACCTCAGTGGGTACTGTGCAATTAGTGGGTTTGCATCACAGCTGAGGAATCCTAAGTTTAGGAATCCTGAATGTTTTGTAAGGGATGACAAATTAATCTGCCTGAACTTTGCTCGGAAGAGAACCACTATCTTTGTTATATTGGGCCATAAACAAAGCTGCCCTTACCGTCTGTTTCCATGGGAGACACTAACTCTATATTCCCAGCCTGTTTACTATCAAAACATTATTGAAAAGAGTTCAGAACAAAAGCATAGTTAGTATCTTTGCTCTCAATATGTACAGAAATGTGAGAGACCTATAGAGGTCTAGTTCTAATGTACCTAATGTACACTGTGGACTCTGATAGCTTATGGGTAAAATGATGAAAGGACCGAAAAGCCTATTGATGCGCTTGCATAATGTATATATTTCTGACTCAGATAAAAAAAAAAGAGAATATCTGGGAAACACTACCAATGGGGATGGAAGTGAACCAGTTTTACCAATAAAATCTTCTAAATAGTGTAACTAAGACAGGAATCTCATTAGTCCTAGATTGAATTAATGCATGCTGTGACACATCAAGCTGAAAAGTACTATTAATCTTTGACTCTACATAAAATATGTATTTTGACATAATAGTGTTAGTTTAGTGTGTATGTCATATATATAGGTGCCAGATTAAGATGGATTTTGGAATTGTTTTGTGCCTTTTCAAGCAGTATAATTTTTAAAAACAAATTCTTGATACAGGTAGTTGTGATTTTCTTTTAACATTCCATGTTAAGATGAAAAATACTGGAATTAAAAACCCATTATGAGAAAGAGTAAATTTGAATATTTCTCCATTATATAGTAATAAATGTTTGTAAAATTTTCCTTGATCTCATGTTTCCAGGTTACTGTTTTAGAATTTGTTTGGCCTTTGCATAATCCTTGATTGACTTTGGTAAATTATATCCTAGTGGAATTATCCACTTTCATTAGCACCACTTTCTTCTTCTTCTTCTTCTTCTTCTTCTTCTTTTTTTTTTTTTTCCTTTTCAGACAGGGTCTTACTCTTTTCACAGGCTGGAGTACAGTGGTGCGATCATGGCTCACTGGCTCACTGCAGTCTCGACTTCCTGGGCTCAGGTAATTCTCCCACCTCTGCCTCCTGAGTAGCTGGGACTACAGGCATGCGCCATCACATCCAGCTAATTTTTTTCTAGTTTTTGTAGAGACGGGGTTTCGCCATGTTGCCCAGGCTGGTCTTGAATTCTTTGGCTCAAGCAATCTGCTTGCCTCAGCCTCCCAAAGTGCTGGGATTACAGGCATGAGCCACCATGCCCAGCCTGTTAGTACCACTTTCTAAGCACAAGATAAAAAGCTTATCTTTGCCTAAAATATCTTCATTACCATATTTCTTTAATAAGACCTTTATCATCTCCTGTAGTATCTGTCTGTGTTATGTGAAGTTTTACAGTAAAATTTCATTTATGCCATTTGGTGGGTTACTATGGAAAATTTTATCTGATGTTAAAGTTGTCCATCAAACTACTTGACAATAACATCTCATTTATAAACATCATTCAGATTTATTGGATGATGTATTACTCAGGTTAAATAAGCATTCTAGTAAACTGAAAATTGTTAATACATACATACCACAACATTTACTATACGTTTATAACAAATTTTCAAATGACTCAAAGACAAGTACTTTTTTAAGCTAAGGTTGCAATCAAACTAGTTTGATCTTTGATTAATGCTGGTGGAGCTAGAGGCCTTCTATTGTATCTGATCTCCTGTGAACAGTGGCAATTTCTAAATAGTTCTGAAGATGTAATATTTGACCAAATCTTCCCTTATCTGGGGTTTTATTTACTGCTTGGCTTTTCTGCTATTAGTATGGTTACTGTCATGTTTCACTTTTAAAAGCCTGAATACAAAATTCATAGGAAAAAAACGCTAATTATTTCTATTTTGTGTTTTTTTAGAGTGTCAAATGCAGTGAACCAAGTTTTCCTATATATTTTTTCAGATAAATTGAAAATAGTAAAATGTAATAAAAATATAAAATGTCTCTTTTAAAGTGTGAAGTTCTTTTAGATCTAACATTTGATAGCTATAATAGACTTATCATAATATCATAAAACTAGAATCCCTTAGTAATAATCTAGCCCATCATCTTTATTTTACAGGTGAGGAAATTGGGGCTCAAATAAGTTAACAGACAGACTCATGATTTCCCAGATTATTATGTAAATATATGGGACTAGAACCCCAGTTTTCCATCTGTTAATTCATTGCTCTTCCATAACCAAATTACCCTGAAACTAATATGACATTAATTTTAAGTTGTACCATTACTTATATATCACTAAGAAATAAGAAAGACTTCTAATAAATTATGATAGTTTCATTAATGATAGCCTCTCACCCCCCACTGCTGCCCCAGCCCAATGCATGAATCCATCCCCTCATTCCCTCATTGCTTTGAGACATTTTAAAATCTATTCTGAGAGTTTGGGCAAGACTTTCCCCCCTTCATCTTCACTGAGTTGCATGTCGGGAAATCCTTTTGCACGAATATCAGTAACAAAATACAACACAGCTACATATGTTTGTGGGTATCTTTCTCGTGTTTCATAGGACACTGTTGATTTGCATGAAAATCACTAATTGTCATTCCTCCAATGAAGACTGTTTTACTCAGACCAAATTTATGCCCTGTCTTTTGTTGCCATGTATTCATATAAACAATATATTTATGTTTCAGTGATGAGAAGGTGTCTTAAGTGGCAATTAACATGTGTTGTAGCAACAATGCCCATAGCTTAGTCAGGAGAAAGAGTTCGATTATCTGTGTCCAAGAACAGGTAATTGCAACTTCATAATGAGTTTCCCTTGCATTTATCTTCGCAGTCTTTGTAAGAAAATATCTTGCAAGAGATCTCTTGATTTCAGAGATGTTGACATTTAAAATAATAATATTAATAAAAACCTGAGTCTCAGAATTGGTGAAATATACCTCCTTAAGATTTGCTAGAAGTCTGCTTCAGAGTGTTTCTTGTTGAATAGTATTTTTACAGAATACTATGATTATTTACTTTAAAAAGGCTCTTCAACACTTGCTAGCACATCCAAACAGAGAAATAAATCTGGGACTCTTGATTGCATGCATATCCTATTCTATTTTTAAGCTTTTTCAAATCGAATAGAGTGCTTAGTAAATGCTCTTTAATACACATGTTCAAAGTTCTAACTTTGTGTTTGGTGGGATGCTCTTATATTACAAAACTTAGTTACAAGTAGTGAATGTCAAACATGATCATGAACTTCTAAAATTCAGAGTGGTTTATTCTTCATTAATTTTCAAAATTGAAATACATTTTAAAAGGACATGGTTTCAAAATCATTAAACTCCTCAAAGGAGTTCCCACTTATGTACTGTTTATCTGACTCATGTAGTTGAATATTCAGTAATACAGAGTTTGATTAGCTTTTTTAAATTTTTTACTTTTTGGAAAAAAAATATCTTGGTTTGGAATATACTGAGTCTATACAGAGGACAGGAATTTAATTTCAAATAAGTTTTCAGATTGCTTCTAGCTCCCCATGTCATAATTACTATTTTGACAGTTATGTCTCATAGACATTTATTTTAATTGCATATGTTAGCAATTCATTTTGGCATGACACTCTCTACCATTGTTGTGTTGCCGAATTATGCTTACAGAAACTATGTCAGAAATTCAGCATGTGGAGAACAGTAATTAACCTGACTCATCAATTAGCTTTTGTGAATACAGATGTCCTATGAATATATTCCAGTCATTTTTTTCTTTTTTAATTAAGTAAAATCTCACTACCCTGATTCTCTCCGCACCTTCTACTTCTAACCTGTCTCTGAGTCTTCTTCACTTACCACCTGTATGTTTTGAATCTGTGCCCTATCTACCATCAATAGCCTGCATATATTAACATTGTCTCTCTTCTGTGTTTTGCCTATTTAGCCTCTGTCTCCCACACACACTTTTGTCCCCTCTAATTCATTCTCAACCTTGCAAGTAGAGGAATATTTATAAAATTCAAGTCACGTCTTGCTGCACCCACCTGCTGGGTGTGTGGAATGATTCTGGAACTACTTCACAGGAAAAAACGAATATCCTTGAGAGAGGCTACAAGGCTCTACACCATCAGTCCTGCCACCCTCTCTGAGTCTCGCCATGTGTGAGTCTCTGTGTCTGCTTGCCACATGGACCTGCATTCCGTCCCTTGAAGGTAGACACCATGCTTCTTCCTCTATAGGGACTTTGCACATGCAATTGTTTCTTCTACCTAGAGCATTCTTCCCACCCAACCTAGCTTCTCTTGGCCAGCTCCTTCATTTTTCACATCAGTAGTCACTTCAAACATTGCCTTGTCTGGCCACCCAGACCTAATCTAGGGCCTCTTTATGTGTTCCACTGGAAATATGAACAGGACTTTTATGATTCTTATCACAGAGTACAAAGAAATATGCATTTATTTTAATAGGGTGTGTGTGCTGGACCATGGTGGGTTTCGCAGGGTAGGAATTCTGTTTATTCACTGCAGTATCCACAACCATTTGCACAGCAATTAGCACATAAGTGTGCAATAGTTACTTGCTTAAAAAATGAGTAACTCTACTACAATGAAATGGGTGATTATTAAATCTAGGCTGAAGTGAAATTCATATTTTCAAAGAAAAGTCTGCCATAAAAAAAAAAGTAACCATAACAGTGGTCCATTTTAAATGGCTTTTAAAGAGGTTAAGAATACATGGTTTGGAAATGCACTTAATAAAAAATATGTCTTATCATTAGAGAGTCACATATCTTATATATTTGGTTAGGCGCTTCCACTTCCCAGCTGTGCAAATAATTATCTTTCTGCATCTGCTTCCTGCTCTACCTGCTCTAAATATGTCTCCGGCTTGTTGTAAAGAGAAAGCAACTGGGGTGGGGTGTGAACTATAAAACACTGTATGTACGGTTTAACTATTTAAGTATGTCATGCAGATTCTTTGTTAGCCATTGGCTTGATTTTTACAACACCCTTGAAAATAATTTCTGAAATGTCTCTAACATGTTCTACATTTTAGATTTTCCACTAATTAAAACTGACTTTTCTTTTAAGTAGTCTAAATTATCATGTATTTTTAGATATCTTATGCATTTGTTTCATAAACTAACATTTGTTTTGAGGACATTACCTGCAATGCATGTTTTTTTTTTTTTTGAGATGGGGTCTCGCTCTGTCACCAGGCTGGAGTATAGTGGCGCGATGTCAGCTCATTGCAACCTCCGCCTCTCAGGTTCAAGCAATTCTCCTGCCTCAGCCTCCTGAGTAGCTGGGACTATACAGGCACACACAACCATGCCCAGCTAATTTTTGTATTTTTAGTAGAGATGAGGTTTCATCATGTTGGCCAGGTTGGTCTCGATCTCTTGACCTCGTGTTCTGCCCGCCTTAGCCTCCCAAAGTGCTGGGATTACAGTTGTGAGCCACCACACCCGGCCAATGAATGCTTTTAAATCTAGAAGTTTCACCTCATCCTGAAGAAGAGCTCATATGAATATGATTACAAGAAAATAACATTTAGATTGAGCCTTTATTTTTTCTGATGTCATGCAAAATCCGTAACTATACTTTTTAGCTCTTTCTCTTAGCCAAAGGGTAGTCAATTATGTTAGTAGATGAGAGGATATTATTAAACTAAGTGCAATGACCATTTTAATAATATTTATATTCACCTGAACTGTTGATCAGACTTTTACCTAGGTTGCTATATTCTCATTTTATATACATAGGTCTGGCATATAGACATTTTCATATCTACCTCTAACTACAAGGAATATGTATATACTTTTTTAAAAACTGAAATTCTTTTGAAACCCTTCTTCTAATTCTGTCTCAGTCAGTTGTGTTGCTATAAAGGAATACCTGAGGTTGGATAATTTTTAAAGAAAAAAGATTTATTTGGCTCATGCTTCTGCAGGCTGTACAAGAAACATGGTGTCAGCATCTACTTCTGGTGAGGGCCTCAGGAAGCTTCCACTCATAGTGGAAGGTGAAAGGGAGTGGACATCACATGGTGAGAGAAGAAGCAAGAGAGAGAGGAGGAGGTGCCAGACTCTTCAACAACCAGTTCTCAGGGGAGCTCTCAAGGACACTAAGAGTGAGAACTCACTCACTCCCTTGAAAATGGCACCAAGCCATTCATGAGGGATCCATCCCTATGATCCAAATACCTCCCATCAGGCCCCACCTTCAACACTGGGGATCAGATTTCAAAAAGAGACTTGGTAGGACCAAACAAACCATATCCAAAGGGTAGCACTGTCCATGCCATGCCATTATTTTATACACAAATCTGGAGAAGAAGCATTTGAAATGCAATTGTCAAACCTATATTTGATAAGTTAATCTTTATTTACAATAATAATTTACAGCAATAAGTATTGTCTTACATCTGTATTAATATAAAATAGTCATATATATACATATATATATATATATATACACACACACACATATATCAATTCCCCCCAACCCCCAAGGGCATATTTTCAAACTGGACATCAACCAACCAATTTTACAGGTATTTTTCACTGAATTCAGTCTATGTTTTGGACTAAAGTTTATGGTCCAAATTATGTAATGATAAATTAGATAACTGTAACCATTATCTTTACCTCTCAGATGGTCTGGAATAATGGCAGCTCAATAAATCCTTTCCCTGAAATACAGAGAGGTAGGTACTTGTCTTGCTTAGTACACCAATTTCCATGTTTTACCTTCAATTATAATAATTAAAGTGATTAAAGGGTTTTTATTATTGAGATGAATCATGTGAGTCATCTTTTCCCAATGTCAACAATATTCTTGAACGAAATATATGATTAATGACTGGATTTCAGCTGTAACATGTAATATTATCATGTATTAAAAATCTAATATGATAATTTATGTATTTTATAATAAATAATGTATATATTTACATATTTTGTAATTTGTATGTATGTAATTAATTTATGGTGCACTTTAGTCAATGATAGCATTTAAATCTGAGTCCATTTCAATTTGAGTTGCACTACCAGCAGATTTCCAGCCTACATTTTATATTTGAAATGTATTTGCTTTACTTCAAATTAGGTGTATTTCTTGTTTTGTTAAGATAGAGTTCAAATTTATCTCTTTTAAATGACACTGTATTGACCTTTGCACATTGTCTGTTGTAAATGTGTAATTTTATGTGTCAATACAGTATCATTTGCAAATCAGAAAAAGAATCTGGCACCTTCTCCTCTCTCTCTTGCTTCCTCTCTTGCCAGGTGATGCCTACTCCCCTTCACCTTCTGCTGTGAGTGGAAGCTTAGCTTCCTGAGGCCCTCACCAGAAGTAGATGCTGGCACCATGTTTCTTGTACAGCCTGCAGAGGCACGAGCCAAATAAATCCCTTTTTTAAATAAATTATTCAGCCTCAGGTATTCCTTTATAGCAATACAACTGATTGAGACAGAATCATTGCAATATCATTTGCAATATCATTGCAAATTCTATTAAAGAATCCATTAAATATTGTGATTTAGTGAAAGCTACTTAGTAAAAAGGTTATGTTCTATTTATTTGTAGTATCCCTAAGGTGAAACCTGTAGGCTTCTTAGACATACCATTGAAGGCTACTGAAATTATTGAATTCAATATTATAGTATCTGCTAGTGCAGGCCAATATGCATAGGTCAATACCCAATCATGATGGTTAATTTCATGAGAATATTGTTGCAGAATGTTGGGTTTGAGGGAACCTCCCATGTTCACTCAGGTTAAAATACATCCAAACTCATCCAACATAATTTCCTAACATGCCAAGAGTGATTGGGAAAGGGATACATTTTTGAGATTGATTAAAATAAAAAAAGTGATAAAACATGAAAACAAATAGGGCCTAAAATCAGCTAATTAATTCAAAAGTGATCAGAGAATAAAAGTTCTGCAAATAAAGATTAGAATGGAACTCAAAGGAAGCAAGTAATGCTCACCTTCCCTAGAGAGCTCTAGTAAGAATGTCACATTAGGTCATGACCATCTTCTCCTTATCATGCTGCTGTTCTCTGGCTCTGTTTTGATATTACTGCTGGTTGCAAAGTGCTTTATAGTATTTAGAAATAATCAGACCCTTCTTACTACAAAAAAACTCAGTTATCTTTATTACCTAGATGTATTGTGTAGGCAACTGCCCTTTGGTATTCATTTCGAAGGTTTAGAATGACCCTTTCAGAAGATGTTAATTACATATTTTGTTAGGGCTAAGTATGGTCTCTAAGAGGTAGCTTCTTCTTTCTTTATACAAATATTATTTGTATCCTGAGATTTGTATCAAACTTTTACCTAATTACCAGATTTTAATATTCTTATTGACCATATTGGAGATAATTCAGAGAACATTTTGTTTTTTTACAAGTAGTTACTGAAAGAAAAGAGAAAATAACTTTATATTGATTTTTTCATATGATTATAGATTAATCCTCAGGCAATATAATTAATATCATAATTCTTCCCATCTTTTAAATGAAGAGTTTAGAAAACATACAGTGTTTGTTAACACTTAATATTTACTATGTGCCTGGTGCCATTCTATGTGCTTTTACATATATTACCTCATTTCATCTTTACAATAGCCCTCTGTATTAGTCAGCTTGGAATGTTATAATAAAATACCACAGACTGGCTGGCTTAAACAACAGAAATTTATTTTCTCAAGGTTCTGGAGGCTGGAAGTCCAAGATCAGAGTGTTACATGGTTAGTCTGGTGAGGGCCCTCTTTCTTTCTTACCAGTAACTGTCTTCTCACTATGTGCTCATAAGACCTCTTCTTTGTGTATGACGAGAGAGAGAGAGACAGACAGAGAGACAGACAGAGACAGAGACACACAGAGAGAGACAGAGACAGTCAGAGAGAGGGAGAGAGGGAGGGAGAAAGAGGGAGAAAAGATGAGAGAGAGGGAAAGAGACATGTCGGGAGGAAGCCAGGGAGGGAGGGGGAGGGAGAGAGCGTGCAGGAATGAGCACAAGTGCTTTCTGGAGTCTCTTCTTATAATGATACTAATCCTATCAGATCAGGGACCCACCATTATGGCTTTATTTAACCTTACTTCCTTAGAGGCCCCATTTCAAATACAGCCACACAAAGGGTTGGAGCTTCAACGTACAAACCTTCAGTTCATAACACCCTCCAAGCTAAGTTCTAATCATTCCCAGTTTACAGAAGAGGCAATTGAGACACTGAGGGTTTGGTGATTTGCTGGATGTTACCCACTAGCAAGCGTTAGGGCTAGGATTCATACCCCAGCTGTCTCACTCAGGTCTCTCTGCCCTTAACTGCATTAGCCAGAGATCACAGAGAAAAGGCAAAAAGAGTAGAGATATTTTATGATATGGATAAGAGATGAGAAAGGGAACTTAAAAGATTCACATTTTCTACTTAAAAGCAAAGTTACAAAGCCTGTGGAATTGCTCTGACTTAGAAAGAACTTGATCATGCTTTTGGAGTCTCTATGTGTTCTCTCTCTGTTGGTTAGTTTTAAATCAGCCTTCCTCACAAGGGAGCCTGCATTTGATTCCCAAGCCCACCTCACATTTACTGAATCAAAGTCTCTGGGAAGGTGGCAGTCTGAGACTGTGCATTTTTAAAGAGTTCTCCAAATAATTTGTATGTATTCTAAGGTTTAAAATTCACAGCTCCTCAAAGAGGTGTCCAGCTCAGGTTAGGAGATATAATTGGAGGTGATACAATTATGTTTGGGTCAAGCACTGGGCCATGTGTAAGCTCTTGCTCAATGCAAAAATCTGATATGCACCAAATCCTTTAAAAACAGCTCTCCACGGAAAATTTAGGTATCCTATTCATACTGCTGGCATGTGCTCCTCCTGTTTCCACCCTCGTTTATTTTGGATATTTTTCCAGTCCTGGAATTCATCTTCCATTTTGGCACCATTTCTTGATTGCCATCTTGATAGGACTTTTGTCTGCCCACTCCCCCCACAACAACCATTCCTGTCTCCCACTCACTTTACCACCCAACTCCCTTTCTTGTCTATTCCTGGATGCAGGACACCACATAGTACTTTCTAGCTTTGATATTGCTTATGACCTAGAGAGTGGTAAGTCATCCATGTGACTTGGTTTGAGAGGCACTGACAGGCTGAGTGACTCAACATTGTTTGAAAGTCTAGTTCCTATGGTGTGTTGCTCAGGCGCAACTTACATCGTATGGAGCACTTACTCCAAGATATATGCAAGAGAAAATTCTACAATTGGTTTTGATTGGGAAATACTTCACATTGATCTATAAGTTGTAGATGAACAAGTTCTTCAGGGCAGGATGTGAAAAGCACATGCACGAATTCTCTTGTGCGTCTCCGTGTATGTAAGATTTGGTAAAAGTTTAGAGCTGTTTATTTTTCACATTTTCCTAAATGTTTATTAAATAAACATTTAATAGACACTTGTCATAGTAAAAGTTCTGAAAAGAGAAAAACTAATTCTATGTATGTCAACACATCAACCTCCAAATTTATTTGATCACAGAACCCATATTTTCTGCATAGGTGTTTTGATTTTCTGAGGACCTAATGTTTTATGCACTAGTGTATTGGTTCATTTCTTGAGGCTTAATTTCCCAAAGCTCTTTTTAAAAACACAAAGCACTTACCTGGGGCAGAGTATGGATGATCTCTGAACACTTCTAGAAAATTTTACAACAGAGATTTGAAAAGATAAGGATGTAGAGAGTGCAGGACAAAGATAAGTTAATCTAGGGCACATGCACTTTGAGATAAGAGGGTATCATGAAAGAATTTTAATGGAAATTTTGGGTATAACTGGGGTGATTAGGGATGTTCTGAGTTAACTCCAATATATCTTCTTATATTTTATTTTATTTTATTTTATTTTATTGATTGAGACAGAGTCTCATTCTGTCACCCAGGCTGGAGTGCAGTGGTGCAATCTCGGCACACTGCAACCTCCACTTCCCTGGTTCAAACGATTCTCCTGCCTCACCCTCCCAAGTAGGTGGGATTAAAGGTGGCCGCCATCATACCTGGCTAATTTTTTTTGTATTTTTAGTAGAGATGAGGTTTTACCATGTTGGCCAGGCTCTCCTTGAACCCCTGACCTCAAGGGATCTGCCTGCCTCAGCCTCCCAAGTGGTGGAATTACAGGTGTGAGCCACCATGCCCTACCTCCGGTATACTCTGGAGGGAACATGAATGTAAGATGCAGAAGAACAAGAAGATGATGAAAGAAAAGGTGGATATGAAGGTGGGAGATTTGAAAGCAGATTTTATGCCCTTCACAGATTTTTAGATGCCAAACCTGTCAAGAAGTTTGAGAATTGAGATGTAGATATATATGTGTGTGTGTGTGTGTGTGTGTGTGTATCTCTATGTATCTATGTATCTATCTATGTATCTATGTATCTATCTATCTATTTATCTATCTATCTATAACAGAGAGCTTGGATTTTATCTGTTTTTTTTTATTTTTCCATTAGCATAAATATAACATACAAGGAAAATTCATGTGTGCCTTAGGTCATGACTGTAATGCTTGCATCTTCTCTAGGAAGAAGCCGTTTTTTTGAAGTTGGTATAAAAGTATGTGTCAAGAACACTACCTTGAATTTTAGCTTGAAGTCATAAGCCATCCACAGAATGTGTACGTTTAGGCAAAAATGCTCATTAAATAAACTTACATTCTGTCTAAAAGTTTGTTGTAAAACTTATCAATTGAAATTTCTCAATATTTGCAACTATGTCGTAGCAATGTATAGCCACATATGAAGGGCCAGGTGTAACCTGCATTTTCAGTTTGGCACTTTGCTCTTCTGTGATATTCTGCTCTTGGGCCTTTCCTTTTCCACTTGTACTCCTTTTCTACATCCCTTCCTATGTCCCCATACTGTCACTCTGTTCATCAAAGCCTGCCTTCAGGAGAGGAGCTCACAGACGAATTCATAATAAGTATTAATAACTGATAAGGCTGAACACATTACAGGAAGATTTCATTATATTTTATTAATGTTAATCCCTAATACCAAGTGAATTAAGTTCTCTTTGTAAGATTTTTTCCGCCAGCAATGTTTAGGAAAAGTAAACTGCAGTGGTTTGTGGAGCCAGCTGGACCAGCTTACAGGAGCTAATTGTGAAAATTTTAGGAATTTTTGTAAGCTGGGAGTTAAACATAGCCACCATTGTTAAATATTAAATTACATAAACTTGTAATTAAGTAGATCATATTGAAAACGATTATACTCAAAAATTATGTCCTTATTATATGACTATATTTTAATACTATCCATGCTGTTGAGTACATTCTTGTTTATTGTATTTGTGGGATATATAATTGCATATTTCATCCCTACTCCACTCCAGAGACATATTGTTAGCTTGAAATTAGTCATAGTAGATGTATTTACATTATGGAAATTACCAAATATTACCAATAGGGGTATGTTTTATCGTTTTGCTGATTGGCAAGACTTGAGATAGTACTGGAGAACATGTTGTTAATAATGCAGATTAAACTTAAAAGTACAACATAGCTATATGCTTTACATTGTTTAATATCACAGAAATTGAGGAAATACTCTCTTAGTATTATCCAGTTTAGCATAAAATGTCACTGTTAACATTCTGACACATATTTCCTTCATTTCACTCTGTCAGTGTTATTTAAGGTAAGAGAAAATATCAACCACATGGCAGAAATGCCCTTTTCATCAGTTGCAACCAGGTTGGTGGCTACTGTGTTGGTTAATTTTATGTGTCAAAAAAGCTAGTCCATGGCACCCAGGTATTTGAGCAGACATTATTCTAGATATTTCTGTTAAGGTGTTTTTATGAGATTAATGTTTAAATCAGTGGACTGAGTAAATCAGATTACCCTTCATTCTATGAGTGGGCCTCATCCAATCAGTTGAAGGCCTTACTAGAGAAAGACTGGCCTTCCTTATAATGCCTGCATCCTCTTTAGGCAAATGTAGTTTTTTGAATAAGTATAATTCACTATATATCTCATTAAAGATAATGAGATATAAAAGTATGTATCAAGAATGCTTCCTTGAATTTTAGCTTAAAATCACAAACCGTGTTTACTTCTAGGTAAAAACTCTAAGTAAATACATTTGCATTCTATCTAAAAGTTTATTGTAAAATTGAGCAATTGAAATTCTGCCAGCTGACTGACTCTTCTTTCTCTCTCTCTGTCTCTCTCTCTCTCAGAGATATTTATGTGTATCCTGTTGGTTATGTTTCTCTGGAGAACCCTGACTTAATACAAGTACTAATCCAAGAACTTGGCAAAAACCAACAAAAGAATTGTGTGCAAATGAATTGGCTTTAGGGAATTTGTAATAAACAATATTGTGTGTTTTATAATTATTTGTGAATTGTGTGCTGTACATTCTTTATATCAGTAACATATATCATAAACATATATATATACATATGCACATTTTTCTTCTACAGGGCAGGATGTGAAAAGCAAGTGCATGATTTCTCTTGTTTGTGTACGTAAGATTTGAGAAAAGTTTAGAGCTGTTTATTTTTCACATTTTCCCAAATGTTTATTAAATATATTTAATATAGACAAAGAAAAACTGCATGTATTATTCTTAACATTAATTGAAAGACAGAAAAGAAATTTTTATTTTCTAAATATAGAACAGTTACTATTAACTGCAATGTATCTTTCGAAGTGAAATTCCAAAAGTAATTAGCTGTGGTTTAATAAATATAATATTTTCACAAACAGTGCCATTGGGATAGTTCTACTGCAGAGGCAAGGTTCATGTGTGAATAACTGCAGGTGTTCAGTTTTCAAAGCCTCTGAAAACCCTTGAACATTGAAACCTACATGGTGTGTTATCTCCTTAAAGGAGATATAGTTTGAGTGGATTCCATAGTTATTTGAAGTGTGTAGTTTTATAATGCCCCAGCATTTGAAATTCAAGATTTAATAATCTCTCACCTACCAAATCATCAAATGCCCTTTCATAACAGGAGGCTGTACCATTCATTTCAATGGCAGCCATGGGATAATATGTTCTTAAGCCATGATATTGATAAAGAGCCTGGCTACCATGAGGAAAAAGAAAAAGAAAGATTCTGCCTGGACTTAATATGTTTTTGCTCTTTCAAAAGGCAGGATAATGTTAACTTTAATTTATTCAGTTATGCATTTTTCAACTTGCAGCATTAAAGAATGTAGAAAATAAAGTAAAAGAAATAGATATGCAAAAGAGTAGAAAGCCCTTTGTATGAAAAGTGCCTCCTTAGTGTTCAGTTATTGATTTTTTTTTCATGACTTGACTTTGCAATGAATATGATGGAAAGACAAAATCAATATGAAATAAAATTTACGTAAGTACTGTTCCATGCGATGCAGATTTTATACATTTCTGGAGTATAAGTTTGTTCTTGCAAAGTGGTTTTAAAAGAAGTACATGAAATCAGTGGCAGTAACAACGCTGGCAAAATAAGCACTTTATTTCTAGAATGCTGGTAATGGAGTCCTGGTTTCTAATTGGTGCTTTATAGCACTGACAGATTTTAAATTGGGCTGATTTTTGGTGCACACTCCTTTATGCCTGGATTTTAAGCTCATACTTAGATTTAGTGCTACTTGCTATTTGTATATGGCAATATGAACAAAATAGTTTCATTACTATTTCATTTTCAGAAGCACAAAAACCTAGGATGCGGAGAGGATAAATAGCTCCCACCCTTCCATATTTTCCATGTGAGAAATCTAGTATAAAATGATAAATGTCAGGTCTGAAACTAAGGTTTCTTAATTCTCAGTTTCACCCCAGCCACCCAGTCCATGCCATCATTGTTTTGTCCACTATATCACAACCAAGATTAGGAGAATAATTTAGCTTCTTCAAGTCTCCGTATAATACCTACATTCACATTTTAGCTACATCTGTTCAATTGTGACAACTTCAGATAGGACCAAAAATTTTGACTTCATTGGCCCTCTGCATCTATCAAGATGATTGTAATGGACAAAAACAAGAAATGAATCATATCTGCATCATTACTCAAACAATTATCTTCATAAGTCAAAAAATATGCTAGTATCATTGCAAAAGATGTCAGACAAGAATACGTGCATACAGACACATGCCCACACACACATAAGGATGTTGTTTGTAATCTAAGAGCACTTTGGTTCTTTTCCACTCCCGTTCACCAGGAATTGGGATATGACTGTGGGGTGGGGTGGCAAAATTAAATGAATAAGCCCTGATGAATTATTCTGTTGTAATAGTATTTTCTCACAGTGGACAATGGAAATAAGAGTGGAATATCAAGGCAGAGGGAAAATTCACAAATTACTGTCCTAAATGGAGAAATGAGAGAACGCAATAGTGAATCTTAAAGAGGAAATCACAGCAACACAGGAACTTTTAAAAGTCAGCCAGTTTGTTTGCACATCTGAAAGGCAGTCCCTCCTCAGATATCCAAGTGAAATTCTGCCTTTAGAGACAGGCTTTTTCCGTTGTCGAACAATTATAATTTATAAACTATATGTTAAAGCAAAACTCTGCCTTACTATAACTTAAACTAAATTCTGTGATTCTGGAATAATTTTCTGGCTCTGGAGATAATCAGCAAATGATTTGTGCATTAATTGATTCATTCCCTCAGTCATAGAGTAAATATTTAACGAGTACCTATAACGTATTAGGCATTGTGCCAGATGTTCAATGTATCTAACTCTTTCTTCTTCCATATGAAATTCCTTCAAATATTGGAAGCCCTGTAGTCCTGAAGTTGTTTTAGCGTTCATTACTCAGAGGGCGTAATTCTGTGTTTTTCACTGTTCTGGTCTCTCTCTTCTACTTGCATTCAACTGTCAAATGGAAAGAAGATGACCATTGGAGATATTTAATTAAAGGAAAAGCATTTCTTATTTCATTAATTATGATATGGCTTCAGGAGAACATATAGTGTACATCACTTATGAGAAACTCAAAACCTGGTGTTAGCACTTTGTGACCACCATTCTATTATTTTGTGTTTTAAAAATTTGCCGCTACTCAGGAGGCTGAGGCAGGAGAATGGCATGAACCAAGGAGGCGGAGCTTGCAGTGAGCTGAGATTGCACCACTGCACTCCAGCCTGGACAACAGAGCGAGACTCTGTCTCCAAAAAAAAAAATGCCTAATGTTGATGAACTTTAGAGATTGATAAATTGTTCAGCATTTTTATTTCAAGGTGTATGACTATGATGCTGTGCCCATTAATTTAGTTCAGGATTTCTGACCCTACATTCTTCATTAGAGAGACACATGTCTAAATGTTTCCTTTTCTAAAAATCAGAACACTTGTCCAGCAGCCAAATGTTCTTCCGTTTTTCAGAAGAGTCGTTATTCAAAAAATCCAGTATTTTTAGTTGATAGGCAACTTATTTAAATAGTTAAGCAAGTTTCTAAACTTCTCAGCTATTGAGCATTATTTTATTTTTAAATTAATGCTATGTGGCCTCTAAGAAGAAAATATCTATGGAAATGAGAATTGGAGAGCTTGTATTGAAAATAAATCCTCACCTGAATTAAGTTTCATCTGTATGTGCTGTGAACTATTGGGGAATGAAATGTTTTACATATGAAAATTCTGTTGGGTTGTAATAACTTCTTGGTGCCTATTTATTTTTATAGAAATCTGTCCTGATGTGAAAATCACATGGACAGTAAACTTTTAGATGAATATTGTAAGTTTCTTATAACTTTTTCAGTCTTCTTTTTGTTGCTTGCCTAGTTCTAGCATTTCCCTGTATATAGATTTTGGTCAGTTTTGGGGCGGGGAAAGGGCAACCCAAATTTTAGAATTATGTGCAACCGTTATAAAATATAGTGTCTGGCTGAGGGTCGATGGGACTCAATTTTCTCAGTGTGCATGGATTGTACTTACAAAGGAATCTTGGTGTCTCCATTGTTTGCTCAGTTATATTTCTCAGTTGTTTCCTTGTATGTGTATTGGATATAAGAGGTAGGAGGTAATTAGAAAGCTAATATTTTAATGAATTGGCCTCTTCTTACTTTATTGAAAGATAAAACATAATTTACTTTTTAATTTTTAACATGGGGAAATTTACTGTGCTGTCATTAGAACTCACGCAGGTTACTGTGAATTTCAGATGAAATACATGTAATTATTTTTGTAGCTAGTATATAACTTGAGAGGAGTTATAGCTTTGTAGTTAAATTTGTGGGCTCTAGAGTCAGACTGCTGTGGAGTAAGCTCAGGCAAGTTGTTTAACTTCCTTGCATTTCATTTTCTTCTTCTGTTACTGGGGCCTGTAATAGTAACTACTTCATAGAGTTTTTCAAGGGATTACCAAAAAAAAACAAAAAAAAAAAACAAAAAAAATCCACAAACACCTAAAACATGTAAATAGCCATGGTAATGTCAGCTACCATATTACTTTGAGGAAACAACTTATTGACTTCACTCACTTATTTTGCTTGTGAATGAAATTAAAGCAGATAATTCTGACAATTAAAATATTCTATGAATGGTTTGATGGTTTGTTTAGTTTGTATTAAAGTTGACATCTGTAACTTTTCGCTATAAGCTTTTTTTTTTTTTTGGCAGGAGTGGGGGATTGATTATATTAGAGTTTCTAAAGAAAGCCTTTGTTGCATTTAGCAGAGGCATGGGATTTGTAATGTCCATTCATGGTGGAAAAACATATCCTTATAGATCTGACCATCATTTGAAAGAATTTTGGCAAAGCAGGTAACATGTTGAATTTCAATATTAGGAATCTTTAAAAATATGATCATATTTTAATGGTTTAAATATAGAAATACCTAATATTAACTATAGTTTTAGAAATTTAAAATTTTATTGTCAAAGAATTTTCTATTCTTTTCAGTTGAATTGAAGAAATGCATTTGGCAATTATTTAGCCTATTGGGTAGGTGATATCACTTCTGAGTACAGTCTGAAAGTAAGCACAACTCACCTAGTAAAATTCCATCTGGGTGGCAGTAATGCCGGTGAGTCTTTGGTCTCTGCCCTGATTTCAATTCCACAGTTCGCTGGTATAAGCAGCCATTTTAATTTCAAATCTCACATATATATGTATAGAATGTTAGAAACAATTTGGAATTCACGATTTGTGTGACTTTAAATCATTTAGCTATTCTAAACCTCAGTTTCTTCATCTGTAACAAAGAAAGAATCTTTCTATTATCACACCTCATGAATTTTATGGTAGAGATCATAGCTTTATAATCTATACAGAATTATATGTTTATAAGCTATTCTGTGGAATTTGTATTCTTCTGCAGAATTTATGGCCCATGGACTTATTTTTTGCTATAATAGAAGTTTAGAGTTACAGTAGAAAGAGAACAGGGATGGGACTACAAAGACCTGGATCGTTCAGTTCAGCTTTCTGTGGCTCCATTTCTTCCTCTATGTAACGAGTGGACTGGACTCAATGATATCTAAAAATTCTTCCTAGCCCTAAATTTTAACTATAATATAATTTCATGATATCATTATTATTTTACAGGAATTGTTTCCTGTGTAAATTCACAAAATGGAGGAAATAGTTTTGCTTTCCCTTCAGATGTCAAGAATGAAACTAGGAGATAATGTGTGAGATCCTTATATGTATTTGTAATATTATATATACATAGAAAATATATGCACACACATGCTTATGTTTGGTTACATGTTTGAATAAAATATCATGATTATATTATTTTGTGTATTTTATAATTGAAAAAATATGACTAAAACCAAAAATGTGTTTATATACCAGAACACAATATTTCAGCTACTTTTCATCCAGAATGGAATTTTCTTTGATGCTTGAATTACTTGTCCAAGTGGCCATGGTTTCTATTATAGGTACTACAATGAACGTGCTTATATGAAGTACAAATTTTCTTCATAAGTATGGTGTATATTTGTTAAGTGAGTGAAAAATTTGACCTGCAGTAAAAAGAAGTAAAATAGCTTGTGTTTTTTATACCCAATGCTAAGTTTGAATATAAAACAATGTGTATAAATAATTTCTATTCAAGGAAAGGACCTCAGGATTAAGCTCCAAATAAAAAGGCACTGGATCTGGGAACACTGGCAGTATTTTTGAAATGTCCAAGGGCTATAAAACAAAGTGGATTTGACTAGAACTGTTTTCAATTTGCACTTGCCTCCTGGGTATCTGTTAAAACCTGCTTATGAATAGACTCTGACTGATTTGTGAAGGGGGTTTGGCTTTTGTTTCACAGCTGTGTGAATCATTCATGTATAAGCCACACCACTTCCCTGTTTTGTTATACATTACACTACAAGTTGTCCTCTGTAATTTAAAAAAAAACAGTCATTTTATGATGAAACGCAAACTAGTGTATGTTGCTTTGGTTAGGTCTGCATGTGAAATAGTTCTGAAATCGTTACTCTGACCACATTATTGAGGGTGCAGGGGACTTTTTGGTGAACTTCATTCTGCTCATAACATTTCTACATTGTCTTTGAAAGTCTCCAACTGATCCCTTAGTTTTCCTCACTGATTTTTCTTTTTGCTCTTCTTCCAAGACCTGGCATTTCACATATTATTTATTTGTCTTAATTTGTTCAGGTTGCTATAACAAAGTACCATAAACTAGATAGCTTATATAAACAACATAAATGTATTTAATATAATTCTGGCGGATGAGAAGTCCAGGATCAAGGTGCTGACAGATTCGGTGTCTGTTGAGGGCTTACTTTCTGGTTCATAGACGGTGCCTTCTCACTGTGTCCTCACATGGTGGAAGGGACTAGCTAGCTCTTTGTGGTCTCTTGTCTAAAGGCACTAATCCAATCCATAAGGGCTATAACCTCATGGCCTACTCATCTCTCAGAAGCCAACATCCTAATATCATTACATTGTTGATGAGATTTCAACATATGAATTTGGGAGGAGGGGGTCACAAACAGTGAATAATCCTTCATTCTCTCTGCTTTTTGCTCTGTTCTTCTCAGGTATGCTAATGATTGTAACCACAGCTCTATGAATCACCAGCTCCAAGTCTTTGTGGATATCAGGAAAATATTTACAGTTGTCTTCTGGACACTACTACTTGAATAATCCACATTTACCTTTAAGCACCCTGTCTTAAACCTAAGTCTTCACTTCTGCAGATTCCTGTGGCAGTGTTCCCCAGATTCCTGCTGCAGTGTTCCCCAGATGCCCGCTGCATTGTTCCCCAGATGCCCGCTGCAGTGTTTTCCAGATTCCTGCTGCAGCGCTACTTTTCTTCTCTCCACCTGCCTCGCAACACTCTTTTCATTCTCTCTAGAGATATTACATAAGTTTTGCTCCCCCTCATCTTGATTTTAATAGTCATTGGTTTTTTCAGACTGTATTAATATTTTCCTTATCTAAATGAGTAGTCTGCTAAGAGCTCTCCTTACCACTGGTTCATCTCTAGTCAACCTTTGGACATGCAACCAGATTAGTTGTAACCTTACTGCTTAAACAGTTTGTATGGCCACTTAGTGTTTAAAGTCCTTCATAACCTGACCCAAATTAATTTTTGATATTCATTTTTCCCCTTTCTTGGACTCCTCATTTATCTTAATTTGGAAGAAGCTGCTGCTAAGTCTACCAAAATCTACTTTATTCTTCTTCCTAGGAACAAGGCAAGGCTAGGGATTCTTTACAGTTAAGATATGGCAATATAATTAACTTGCTGATAATGAAATGAGAAAAAGTGCTGTGTTACACCTCTGGGGTTATAAGCTGAGACATCAGGTATATTTTCCCGCATTTGCTTCCTACTGACTGGAATCCAAGGCAAACATGTGGCCATAGAGAAGATGGCAGTGCAAGCAATTTAAATCCCTTAGTAACTAAATGGGATTGAGCTGTCCCCATCAGTATTTAATCTTTACCTTGGTATGATTTTATGGAAGTAAAGTAGAATCTTTTTCTTTAAGCCACTAAGTTTTTTGTAGTCTCATGCTTCTAATTAATATTTCTTAATTTTTCATATAAACATTCTGTTTTGTTCCTAGGAATTCCACATCTTGGCAGAATGGTGATAACCAAAAAGCCTCATGTTAGTCAATGAAACCTTCTCCAAGAATAGCAAATATCTTTCTGTAGATATGCTGCTTATCTTATATTCTGGCATTGGAGATAACCTCTACTACCATTGTAGGGGAATTAAAACTATAAGCTGGTCCCTGGATTGCTGGAATATGTCCGATGCCTCCAATTCTAGCTTCCATATGTTAGGATATAACTTAAGTTGTTTTAACAGACCAAAAGAGAAAGTGGCTTAAACAAGAAAGGTGCTTATTTCTCTAGTGACAGTCCCAAACAGTCCTATACAGGGGGATAGAGCAATTGTATTCTACAAGATGCTTCTTCAGTCTTGCAGTTCTGCTATTCTTGGATATATTGCCATTGTTCACATGGCAAACATGTGTCTTCAATGCTACATTCCCTTTTCAGTTTGTTTGAGGGGAGGAGAAGGAGGAGGGTCCAACTATTCATATTAAGGTTCTATGACCTGTAACTTGCAGATGTAACTTCTGTCCAGATTCCATTGTTCAGAACTTGATGTCCTGGTCAGATCTACCTACAGTGGTGGCTGGGAAATGTACTCATTGATTATTAATAAAGAACCATGAGCCCAGTTCAAGCTTGGTTGGTTTCATAACTAAAAGGAAAAAGAGATAATGAGTTTCGGGGGAAACTAGTGGTACATATATACCATGGCATACTATGCAGCCACAAAAAAGCACAGAATGATGTCCTGTAGTGGAAACATAAATGCAGCTGAAGGCCATTATCCTAAGCCATTACTAATGCAGAAACAAAAAACCAAATACTGCATGTTCTCACTTACCAGTGGGAGCTAAACATTGAGTACTCATGGACATAAAGATGAGAACAGCAGACACTGGGAACTACTAGAGGAAGCAACGTGAGGTGAGTGCAAGGACTGAAAAACTATCTATCGGGTATTATACTCACTGCCTGGGTGATGGAATCAATTGTACCCTAAACCTCAGCATCATACAATATACCCATGTGGCAAGCCTGCACATATATCCCCTGAATCCAAAATAAAAGTTGAAAATTTTAAAAAATGAAATAAAGTGTGAAGATCCTTTATGTTGTATAGATAATGATGTAGACACTGGATTGCTTCTTTTACATTTATTTGGTTATTTATTTCTCACCTCTATTTGGACAAAAAGTCCTCCAGAGAAAATTCTATTTCTTAGCCTATTTTCAGCCTCAGAAGTTAACATGGTTTCTGGAATATAGTAGGTATGCAATACATGCTTCTTTAAAGATCTAAGAATATTCTCTTAAATATTTCTAGTAGAAGAGTGAATTGTTTAGCCACTTTGTAAAAACAATCTGGCAGTGTTTACTAAAGTAGAACATAGTCTACTGTATGAATCAGTAATTTCATTTCTAGTCATATATCAGACATAAATGCATCAGCATGTGTGCCCAGAGTCATGGATGAAAAACGTCCATGGCAACATTGTTTATAGCAGCTGAAGAATGAGGAATGAAGCACAAATTTCTATCAATATTATAATGAATAGATAGATTGTGGTGTATTAATGCAATAGAATTCTGTACAGTTATAGAAATGAACAAACTGTAGCTTAATGAAATAACTTGGATAAATATGTCCTCCACCAAAAAGAGCAGAAACATTAAAGAACTCCACACTATATGTTCCTACCTGGGTTATGTTCCATCCTATGTTAGAAATTAGGATTGTGGTTTCCTTGGGAGATGAAGGAAAGGGTAGTAACCAGGAAGGATAATGAAGATGAGGTTCTGATGTATTGACTGTGTTTCATTTATTGATTTATTAGTTGCATGTATACATTGTGATAAATAATTGAATTTTGTGTTTTATACTTCAGCAAATAATGTTAATAAATTAGTAACTGCATGATTGATATGCTCAGTGAAAAAAGATCTAGAACAGGTCAGTTATAAATTGTTGCCATGGCTTTTTGGATGGGTGTCCTGGGATAAATACTCAACCTCCCTGAGTCTCTCTTCCTACCTCTTCTCACAGAGGAGAAAGAAGATTTGTCTGTGATTTCCAAAGTTTATTCCAGATCCGGCATTCTATGCAGAAATCAGAAAGAGATGAAATGACTCTGTTTAATATCTTTTTTTGAGACTGCCTTACACAGTAGCTCAGGGCAAATTAAAAGAAAAGAAAATCTAACTTTTTGCATGTTCATTCAAGTCAATGTTCTGAGACACTGATAATAGGCAGCCTAAATGATAAATCCATTATGAAGTATTTACATTACTATTACTTTGAATATACTGTAGATTTTCCAGTTGGCATAGTGAAAAGGTGCATCACTCACCATAATACGTAGAGCAAACATCATGTTGTAGTTCTCAATCTTTGGGATTTTACATTTGAGTATCCCTTATCTGAAATGCTGGGGACAAGAAGTATTTCAGATTTCAGATTTTTTTAGGGGAATGTTTGCATTATGTTGCCCAGCTGAGCATCCCTAATCCAAAAATTCGAAATCCAAAATGTTCCAATGAGCATTTCCTTTGAACATCATGTGGGCACTCAAAAAATTCAGATTTTGGAGCATTTTGGATTTCAAATTTTCAGAGAATGGATACTCAACCTGTAGTGAGAATTTACCATAAATAGAAATCAGCAGCCTCAATAATTTCAGTCCATGAAACATTTAAAACCAAGACCAATGTACAACTCTTGGTCTTGTACAATGTTGGTGTTGTACGATGTACAACAAAACCAATGTACAACTCTTCAAAATAAAAATGAAAGTCCTGTAATGATGACAGTCAGCACTTAAATAATTCCCAAGTACCAGCTTATACTTTTAAATAAAATGCAAATTGATATTGTTTTACTGATAATTAAGGGCAGACCTTCAATTATTGGGCTTTTTAAAAAATCCATTTTCAGCTAGAGTTGTTTGTACATTTTATGGTGTAGATATAGCCAGAGTAGGATTTAGTTGGAATTTTTCAGATTACATAATTATTTAATCTACTTTTGTCCAACTTTGCTTTGTCTTTATAGAACTAACAGTAGCATTGGTGATAGAACATATGATAATCTTGCCTTTCTTGATTATACTGTATATGGAGTTATTAGTCCTGACTCTGCTCCTGTAATCTAGAATATAACTTAAAGGAAAATGTTTTGGAAATTCCTGACAACTAGTGAGATGAAAAATCACCTTTAAATATGAAGTATGTATTTTGAATTCTACAAACATTACTGCTATGGTACCTTGTTTTGTACAAGTTATATATTAGATACACAATTTAATAGTATAACAAATCCCCTAGAATAGTAGAGGAGAGAGGAATCTTCCTCTGACGTGTTTTTGTAATACTTCTTCCTCCTCTTCAGTCAATAGGGAAATGTTTGTTGAAAGACTACTTTGCAGACATTTAGAAAGATACAGAGTAAGTGAAAGATGTCCCTCCTTGTCCTTGAGGAGTCTCTAGACAGGCACAGGTAGGACTAAATGAAAAACAACTACAGAACTAAGTAGAAGAGTGTACAATAATATGGGGAATGTGGAACAAGTTATATGAACAATAGAAATTCAGAAAGAAGGATGATTATTCTGGACAGTCATAATCTCAGGTGATTTCAGGAGGAAAATGAGCTCTTAAAAATAACTAACTGTGTTTTGCCTGCGATGAAGGGGGGCAGGTGTTGAGGCAGTGCAAATACATGGAGTCAGTCAGAAGTCCTATTGATCTTTTCTTTGTAGAGGCTCTCATAGATGTTCTTACCTTCTTTCTCAGTAGGTGAAGTTACCTCTTAACTCACCGAGACCATCAAAGCTTTCTGGCCTGAGTTCCCTCGTCTGAAACAGTTCAATATTGTCTCTTCTTCTCATTTACATAGCTCTATAGTTTCCTGTGTTCTTTTCTCTCTCCTGCTGGTCTTTGAGGAAGCGGTATCAGTATTTAATTCTTGGTCCTTTTTTTTACCCTTTCTGACACTGTCCCTGAGTAACCTTTCCAGATTCTTCCATTTCTTATTCTCCACTGAAAAATGTATGTGGTACTCTTGAAAGTTAAGAAATAAAAATAAAGTTTTGGCTTATTTATTTCTTCATTTTATTATGATATTTGCTGGATTCTGCTTGATAGTTAACAGTGGAACTGTAAGTATATCCCCTACTCTAAACTCACTGAGGGCAGCACATGTATTTTTTATCCTTATTTTCTCTCATCGTACCATGCACATAGCAGATGAGTAATATTGGATAAGTAAGAGACTATACATTTATTTCTTCATGCTTCATCATTTTTTTCTTTTATCCTTTCTTCCATTCATTTATCTGTCCTTTGAATATTCAAAGGATTTTAGGTAGTCTATGAAAATAATCTAAAAAGTAAGAGAACAATAAAAACATAAATACTCATTTTAAATGTTTTTTCATTTATCTTGAATAAATTTCATTTGATCTACTAACTCTACTCACCTCTCTTCTATATTACTTCACTCTGCCCAACCAATGCACATCTTAAAAATGAGCAGTACCCTTGCAGCCTTCATTTTATCATCACCCACTCAATCTTGAAACTCTCTAGTTTGACAATATCTGAAAAGCTACTCTCCTGAAATTGCTTCCTCCAAGGTCACTCAAGAATATATACTTAAAAATTCAAAAGACTTTTATCGTTTTTCACTCTCTGCTTTGTGGCATACAACAGTATTCTACTCGTTTCTTAAATGCGTTATCTTCCAGCTTACTTTCCCTGAGGGTTGCTGTCATAGCTCTCTGCATAAGTTTGGCTGCTCCATCTCCATCACAAGTACTGGCTGCTCTTTTCCCCCTGCTTCCTAAGCTGTGGTAAGTGATTAAGGCTTAGGCATTTGTGACTTGCCTTCTCTCTCTTTGCTTTCCTTCAGAGATTTTATTTAATTCCAGTGAGACCCTCAATGTCCATAATGACAGCCAGATTTCCATTCACTTCTCCTGCAGCATCCAGTAGGTCAATGAAGAATTACTCTTCAATGACTCTCTTCCATTTACAAATCAACATGTGTGGAGTAGAGAAGTTTGGCCTTTTCTTTCTTTCTTTCTTCCTTTTTTTTTTTTTTTTTTCTAAGACAGAGTCTTGTTCTTTTGCCCAGGCTGGAGTGCAGTGGTGCAATCTTGGCTCACTGCAAGCTCCGCCTCCTGGGTTCACGCCATTCTCCTGCCTCAGTCTCCCGAGTAGCTGGGACTACAGGTGCCCACCAACATGCCCGGCTAATTTTTTCTATTTTTTAGTAGAGACGGGGTTTCACCGTGTTAGCCAGGATGGTCCCGATCTCCTGACCTTGTGATCTGCCCGCCTCGGCCTCCCAAAGTGCTGGGATTACAGGTGTGAGCCACCGCACCCAGCCTTTCTTTCTTGATAGCATTGTTAGCCAGTCATCGAGGTTTTAACGTTTGGGGACTTTTTTTTTTTTTTTTAATTTCTCCCTTTCATTTTCCTTCCATTTTGAGTAACCAGTGCTTTCATTAGATTTTCTTTTCCTCTGATTATTTTCTTTCTCCTGTCTTCCCTTTGCACCACTCTGGTGAAGGTCTTCATTCCTCACCAGTCTGCTATGAACATTTCCAACAGATCTCCCTACATTTATTTTACTTACTTCCATCAGGCCTCTATGAATTAAACCCCACGACACACCTTTCTCCTCAAAATACTTTACTGTCTGTCTGTTTCCAACATCAGCAATTATTAGCCCTGATCATCGCAATTATCTGTCAGGGCCAGCTGCATAATTTGCAGGGCCCAGTGAAAAATGAAAATATGGGACCCCTTGTTCAAAAGCAGAAAAAAGTATCATTAAAGGAACTAGAATATTTAAACTTTCCTGATTTTCCATGGCCTTTCACTCAACTTGTCATGATGTTTTATTTCAAATTTGTATTTAATGTTGCATTAAGAAAAATTTTAATTTTAAATTGTTAACATATATTTTACTGTTCATCTCTATATTTTGCAGTGAGCATTCTAAATGCAAATAAGACCATTTAACTTATTTGCATAAACACTAATGTTACACAGTATATAGTTTGTAGCTTATACGTACATATATATTTCTCTCTTGTCAGAACAGTGGAAATGTTGCACAAAACTATCTCAACTGATTTAACTTTTTGCTTTGGTCTCATTTACCAACACTTTAACTTATCTTACAGATGAATAAAGAAGACTGAAAAGCAAAGAAACTACGGGTTCCTTTGTCTTTCTCTTTCCTTCTCTGTTATTTTCAGTTGGCTAATACAGAAAAGTAGCGTGAGCAAGAAAGGATATGACAAGGTTCTTTGGTCATTTCTATCACCTAGAATGCCATTGCTTCCTTTCTACCCTCAAAGCAATTCTGGTTCAAGCAGAAAGCTTGGCCTTTTGGGGGCTGTCAGCAACCCCATTTACCCAGTCATAGGCGTAGCCCTTACCTTGTACTCACTTTGAGTCTTGCTGAACTCCCACGTATTTTGAGCTCCCTGGAATTCAGTGCTCAAGGGTCATTTTGTACTCTACATGTGAATGGGGTAAGAAGGAATGGCAGCAGACAAAATTACTGATAAAATTATTAAGAATTTCATGACAGCTACAGGAGAGTATTAAGCCAAACATGGGGCTTTGGGAGATGGCACAGTCTGAATGCCCATGAAGCCACCACTGTTTGTATGCATCCTTTAAAAAATAGTCTCCAGCCTCAGCCTCTGTTAATCACAGTCTCCAGGGAGGGGTCTAGACATATGTATCTGAAATCAACAACAACTACTGCAACAACTTCACAAGTGATTTTATGAGCTGATATAAAAGTCTGTAATCTCTTAGGCTAGCATTAGAAGATCTTTATAATCAATTCCTTAACTACTTGCTTAATTTTATCACATTACTCTCTACTTTGAGCCCTTGCCTATGACTCCATAGAATTATTTGATGTCTCTGGTTATATTTTGTGTTTTGGTCCACCCTGTGATGCTCATGCCATTATCCTCAATCTCAGTGCTCATTCTCTCCTTACTACTTATGGGAATTATGCTATCATTTCTCTTAAACACATATCAAAGCCTAAGTCCTCTCTAAAACCTTCCCCCACTACTCCAGCCCACAGTGAATCCTCCTTTTCCTCAGTTTTTATAGGACTTAGGTTCTAGCCATTTATTTTATGCACACTATTCTGTAGTGTGCCATTACTTATTCTTTTATGTGCATGTTCTTTCTTCCTCACTAGACTCAGGGTTTCTTTAGTACTTGGTATTCTGTTGAGGCTTAAAATGGCCATGCTAGGATCTAAGAATTATGATAGTTCCTAGAAAATCTTAAGGAATAAATAACTCTAAAAAATAAGCTGGCTTCTATTTCCTAATTTGATTGGACCACAGTACTTTTCAGGAAGGAATTTACATTCAAAATGTATTTTTGGCCAGTCACCGTGACAGTGCTTTTAAAATTATTTAATTTCTGAAATTTAAATAAAATTAGTAAAATTCATCTGAAATGTGATGAGTTAGCTGTGCTGTTACAAGTCTCTAGAAAAGTTGTAAAATCTATTTTCTACATTTTTTCCCTTTCCAAATGAGAGTAGTTTGAGTAGTTTTCCTAAAAGACAGAATTTTCAAACAAAATTAAGAAACTGTCTTCAATGAATAAAAAGGTAACTTTATCAGACTGACATCTGTAAACTTAATTTGGAGCCAGAAAGAACAGATATAATTGAAATATATATTATATATATATTTCTATATATATATTTGGAATATATAGATATTTCATATATATATTGAAATAAATATATTAAATAAATATATATTTATTGAAAAATATATTAAATACATATATTTAAAAATAAATATGTTAAATAAATAAATATATTTATATATTTATTTAATCTTTCTTGTTTTTTGGTGAAAACAAGTGGCAATGTAGTGTGACCTTATACAAAGATATCTTTCTTGGGGAGGTGTGAAATTATGAGGTGGTATCCAAGTGTTTGGCGTAGAATGTCTGTCATGACTGTCAAAGCCATTAATTTATAAAGTGAAATTAGAAAGTAATGTGTTTCTCCCAAGCACACCAATGTGCATGCATGTGATATTCTTACAATACATTAATTAACGTCATCACATTTTTTTATAAACTATCAGTATATCTAGATGATTTATAAGGCCCTCTTCCAGCTTCAAATGTTATTTTATAAATTTTTGAATGTGTTAAGGGTGTATTTGATTAAGGCTTAGTGCTAATGGAAATCTTATTAAATGTTATTAGAAAAAAGATTTCTTTAAAAAGATAAATATGTTCCAATACTATACTAATTTTAGAAAAATAAATTTAATCTTTTTATATCAGTTATCTAATGTCATTTAATCATATAGATAAAAGGTCTTTAAGTTCTAACAGAGTTAATACAGGATCGTCATCTAATTCAAATATTAAAATTTAATTTTCCAACCATGGAAACTGTGCTACATTTATATTAATAATCACTGAAAGTATTCTGGAGGTTCTTTTGTGCTTTTTTCTTAGGCATTTAAGGAGACTGGTGAATAGCCATACTTGCCATGGCTATTCTTTTGTTCACTCTTTCTTTAGGGAAAAAAATAGACAAGAAAAAGCATAAAAGAATAAAAAGAAATGCATCCTTGCTGTGGTGTTTCATGACATTTCTGCACTTGAACATCTGGAAAGCCTAGTGTGACAGTGACAACCGAATTGACAAAGTTGCTGACTGCATCCACTATTACAAAAAAATATGGGCACTAAAAGCGCCACTTTAATTCTGAAAAGCTCAATACAGTGTCTCTTCATTTTGGCCTTGAAGATAGAAAGAGAAACCACATTTATTTTGAAGATGCATTCTGAGCATTGTGCATCACACACATTGGAAAACAACAGCTCCAAAGAAAGGAACATGCATTATAGGAAAAGAGAAGAGAGCAGCTGTGGAACTCGGTCTAATTGCAGACCCTAGATGGGTTTGATAATCAAATGACTATTCTGCATAAACTAGAAGTAAAATGGCAAAACATTAATTACTCCTATTATTGCTTTTATATATTGAGATGTGGGACAAAATGCATAATACATTTTAAGAACAGAATCTAAAGGAAAAGAAAAATTTCTACATGGAAATATCTGCAGTGTCAAAGAAAAGATGCCACAGGAAGAAAGCAGCCCTAAAATAAAATGCTGACAGGCATAAAACAAAAGTTATATATCTATAATATGCTATAATTTAAAGAAGATACAAAATGAAGAGGAGTAATAATATAAAGATAATGTATTAACTCTTTAAATGAAGACAAAATGTACATTGAAGTATTTTGGTTAATTGGCAGGAACTAAACAAGACTTTTGATGTTAGGGCTGATTATGCTAAAGTGTTATTTGTGTGCCACTAAATTTTATGATTTACCTCCACAAATTGCATGAGCAATTTATAGAACTATCATCCAGTGAACAAAAGACAGGATAACAAAATGAATTAATATTACAGTACATGGTGTTCAATACTATTATTCTAGTGGGAATACTCTCGGTCTGAACTGATCCAGCAGTTTTTGTGAAATGTAAACCTCTTCAGTACAAATGGGCATTCATTACTGAAATCTGGCCATAAGTAAAAACTGAAACCTGATTATTCCCTGTTAAGTTCTAGAGAAAAAACAATCAGGTCTGTGACTACTGTACTCTGTCACATTTCAAAAATAGCAGCCAGCTCCAAAAATCTAGGAGCAGCAAACCACCACCACCACCACAAAATGATTTGCTGTTCTGCTATTAGGTTTTTGGAAATGTCTGTTATTAAGGATATTTTAACATAATAGGTATATGAGCCTTAAGAAGCCCAAGTCTAGTCTCTGCCTCATACCTCAGGAATCACCTCTTCTACTCTGGAAAGTTAAAACCATGCTTTGAGTTAGAGTAAATTTATCACTAAATTCGACTTAACTCATTGGATGTGTCTTGATTTCTAGAAAAGATTTAGATTTGTTCAGGACTTCTCTATTCATAAGCAGCACAATTGGAAATGGACTCCAGGTATCCCTATGCCAAGTACAGTCATCTTCCATTTACTCTTCTAATTAAATTTGAATGCTTTCTTTTAAAACTTGAGATTGAGCCCATGCATTGACACTTATCTGCTCCAGTTTATACAATAAAAGCATTGAGAGTGCATGACTGCATGTGAAAAGAAGAACAACGTTTTCTATAAATTGCTTCATCATTACTTACGGATCAATAAATATGTGGTGATATCTTAAATTACACATTAAGGACTCAACCATTTATGAAAAATAATAGTAAATATCTGCATTTCTCTGAGCCATTGACTACATAGCTAGAGATGGCCTGCAGTGGTAAACTCTGCTAATTCCTGACTTGATGCCCATTTTCCCTGCCCTCATTCTTAATAGAGCCCAATTTGTTTGGGGTATCAATGTGAGCAGCACAAGCAATGAATTGTTATCTAGCTCAGTTAATCTTGACAGTACTTTTCCTCAATTTCACAGCCTTCTTTGTAGCTGTAGATGTCCATGTGCTCCCTTCAAGCTGCTCCAAGAGTTTCTTGACGAGTGTTTGTTTTCGTTATGAATGGGGTCAGTTGTAGCCAGCAGTGTCGTTTCTGCTCCCATGCTCCTCTTGGGCCTTGAAGATGAATCTGATGCACACAGCTTCATAAGGAAACAAGCACACGAAAAGGTCAAGAGAATCCCTGAAATCTCAGTCCTGATATGTTTGAGTTGCTGAACCACTAATAGCAGCCACCTACCTCCATCCAGTCTTCTTTGGTGAGAAAAACAAAACTCTATTTGTTTAAGCTACTGCTAGCTGAATTTTCTGTCACTTGCAGCCTAGTGCATTATTAAATAAGATTTCATGGCTTAGAATTGAATAAGCTCATTTTAAACACTAGGGGAAGAGATTTTAAAAAGGGAAGGGCAGATACAATTAAAACATACTTAAAAAGTTATTTTGACTTCGTAGAAGTTTATTTGAACACTTCATGTTTCACTGTGATTGTCTTTACAATTCTTCAGTCAAGTGGCCAGAGATAGAACAATTTGCAATTGCCATGAAACCAGAACTCACTTACAAGGGCAGTTCTTTGTGTATGTATATATATACACACACACACATTATACATAATATATAACATATATTTATATATAATATATATTTTATATATTATATATAATTTTTTCCCTACGGCAGACTCAGAGAATGGCCTGCATTTATTGACTATTGCAATCCTATTTGATACCAAAAAGATGGGAGAAAGAGTCCATCTATAGCATCATGGAAAGTTAGACTGGTAACTGTCTTAACCCAGACAGACTCTGTTGAATATATTAGGGATTAAGCAGTATATGTTTGTGAAGGAACAGTGGACATTGCTATTAAGAACTCATCCATATGGTGGGTTAGCTCTTAAGGAACAGTCGTTAATCTTACCTAGAATATTCAAAGAGCATGGTAAAGTCCAGCCCTATCTCTCAGGAAATAAAATTTTGGTGACTAAGATAAGGCAAAGGGAGGTTTTAAGAATCAGGCAATGATTCTAGGATGTCAGGAGACATTATAGCTGTAGTTGATTTTCAGAACAGATTACGAGTCAGACTTTAGAAGTATAAGTAAAAGGATCTAGAAAATGGAAGCGAGAGTTTGCAAGGATCTAGACACAATGTTAAGACTCCAACCAAGAGGCTTGGGGTTCTGAATAAGTCTCTAATTTTGATGAAGTCATAGAGTGCCAATCAGGAAACTGAACTGGAGCCCAAAAATAAAGATAGCTGCAGAGAGTGCAGGGGTGGCACTTAGCATACAGGGGCTCAGTGTTCAATAGACATACCAAGTGTTAGTCTACGCAGGTAAACTAATGCCTTACCCCGCACACTCTTCAAGTTGAGATCTGTAACACCAGTGGACCCATTTACATATCCTCATAACCCATTTACTCTGGGCAGCGCATTCCACAAAACAGAGATACTAACTAGCAATACTTATGGTAGTTTCTGCTTAAGCTGCTGACTTTCATTCATTGTAAAATGTGACTCATGGATAGATACATATGTGTGACCACCAATACATAAATTATAAATGAAGAAAAAATCATATGGCCAGTAGTTTACTGGGAATAATGCACTCTGATATTTTCTATCATATTCAATTTTTTACTATTACTTACTGAAAACAAAAAAAAAGTTGTGATTGACAAAACTGATTTTTGACCCATTAATAAGTAGATCAGAACCTACAGTCTGAAAATGCTGCCTTAGTTCCTATGAAGATGAATTCCTCGTTCCCAATTATGCTATTCCATCTCCAGTTTTTCAAGTCACGATTCTTCCAGCCACACTTTTTTTTCCAGTTATTGCAAGTATGTGTTGTCCCAGCGGTGCTCTCCATAATGACAGAATTCTTCTACCAATGCTAAACTCCTTGAAGATTGTTACTTAATTTTTATTCAACCATTTGCAAGAAGAAACCTGGAGCCTTCTTAACATAGGCATGCTGAAACCCAGTGATAGGCAGTTTCTTTGTTTTCTGGTAGCAGGTCTAGCCTCTATTTGTCAGTCATTTATGGGCCCAGACTGCTTAATTAGTGGCAGAAAGGGACATAATAGTGAGAGAAGCATACATTAAAAAATTACTTGACCCAGGATAAGGATGTGGAACACTGTTGGCTGAGAGTGCTAGGAATCTGCTGCTCGTGAGACAAAGTTCCAGTTTAGTTGGCCAGGCTAACCACCGTTGGCTAGAATCATACAAAAACACTTAAAGCACAAAAAAATCACATAAGCCGTGCTCTGAATGCCCTACACTTATATGTATTTTATATGTGTGTTTGGTCTGTGTGTGTGGGTGTGTGTGTGCATGTGTGTGTATATATATGTGTGTGTGTGTGTGTGTATATATGTATATATATAGATACACACACACACACACACACACAGTCATGCATCATTTAATGACAGGGATTGAGAAATGTGTTGTGACATGATTTTGTCATTGTGTGAACATCATAGAGAGTACTTACACAAACCTAGATGGTACAGCCTACTACACATCTAGGGCATATGATATAGCATTTTGCTCCCAGGCTACAAGCCAGTATAGCATGTTACTATATTGTAGGCACTTGTAACACAAAGATAAGTATGTATGTATCATGTATCCAAACATATCTAAGCACAGAAAAGGTACAGGTAAAAATGTGATATAAAAGATTTAAAATGGTACATCTGTATGGAGCATTTGCCATGAATGGAGCTTGCAGGACTGGACGTTGCTTTGAGTGAGTGAGTGAGTCACGGTGAGTGAATGCGAAGGCCTAGGACATTACTGTACACTAAGATTTTATAAACACTGTACACTTAGGCTGCACTAAATTTATTTAAAAATATTTTTCATTCTTCAATAATAAATTAACCTTAGCTTGCTGTAATATTTTTACTTTATAAAATTTTTCATTTTTAAACTTTTGATTCTTTTGTAATAATGTTTAGCTTAAAATACACATTGTACAGCTGTACAAATTTTTTATTTCTTTATGTCCTTAATTTATAAGCGTTTTGCTATTTTTAAATTTTTATTATTTTTTTTTACTTTTTAAACTTTTTTGGTTAAAAATGAAGACACAAACCCACACATTAGCCTAGGCCTCTCCAGGGTCAGGGCCACCAATAGCACTGTCCTCCACCTTTATATCTTATACCACTGGAAGGTCTTCAGGGGCAATAACATGTGGAGCTGATAACAAGTCTGCCCTGATAACATTGCCTTCCGGGATTCTTCCTGAAGGACTGCTTGATGCTGTTTTATACTTAATATATTTTTTTATTAGTGGAAGGGGTACACTCTAAAATTACAATAAATTATATTATAATAATTAGGTAAACCAGTCATATAGTCATTTATTATCATAATCAAGTGTTATATATACTGTACATAATTGTATTTGTTGTATTTTTGTCCCATGGCAGCACAGATTTGTATACCGCAGTGTTATCACAAACACATGAGTAATGCCTCTCACCGCTATGTTATGATGGTGTTGATAGAAATTTTTCAGCCCCATTATAATCTTACAGGATCACCATCATATATATAAGTTGTTGACTTAAACATCATTTTGTGGTGCACGACTATGTATATAAACATATAAAGAAGGTATTTCAAACACAAATATTATAATCAGCACAGCAGCATCGAGCAAAACAATTCATCTGCCCTGCTGTTACATGCATAGCTTCCAGGAATAGCATTTCCAAGAATCTGTTGCCCTGCTTCGGGGTTCAGAAAGAAGCCTGGATAAAAGATGTATGAGAAATTCCCCATGATTGGCTTTTGTATCTATGGCGTCAATTCTTCCCTTTCCTTTCATACTTTAGGCATGCGCCCATAAATTGTTGCTGTGTGCCACCTCTTTTTTTACCAATCCCTTCCATGCAGATTCTATCCTTGGACTTCAGCTTCCGTTTGACTTGACTTTATACTCTGTGGTTCTGCAATCCACCCCCAAAGCATCAGAAATAGCTATAAAATAGCTAGTATGTAGCACTCTAAAGATGCAGCATTATTAAATAGCTAGTTGACTTTTGCTAACATCATCATTTTATGTGTGTCTAAAATTAGATCACTTTATTTTTTACGTATTGCTGATGAGTCCTAAGAACAGTTGTCCCAATGGTTTCATAGTCTAAAATTTGTTACTGAGGAGCACATGAGAAATTATTTTTTCATTTATGAAATGGAATGAAAATTGAGCATATTGGAACAGAATGTTCATTTACATTTTAAGTCAGCAGAATAGGAATAATCAAATGAATGACTAATACTAATAGAATAATACGTAATACTGATATTTAATAATTAAATAAAAGAGTTAAAGAGTTAAAGAGTTTTCCTGCTTATAGTTGTAGACATTGAAGAATTTGTTTAAGAGCATGATAAAATTAAAATAAACGCTTTTTAAAAAATTGTCCCTGGAGTAAAGTTCTGCGTTACACTAATGAGGTACTGTTGGAGATTTTATATTCTTAAGTTACATTCATTGATTTTTACTTTTGACACAAGACTAAATTTTACCCTGGAGCTCAGTATTATTTTCTGCCATGTGTTAATTTCTTGCATGAATGCCTTATTTACCTTCATTTAGACTATGCTGCAGGTGGAAGGCGAGCAGTACTTATTGCTGATATTTTTGTTGGCCAAAGCTGAAGGACATCTCAGGGTCTTGAATAGCTCTAGGGTTTCATGACTATGAAGGCAATTTCAAGGTGTGACTTGTCATCGTGGAAGACTGGCTTCTTAAACATAATCCTATGAGCCATGATTTAAATTAACAAACCTTATCAATAGCTTCACAACAGTTGGCATCTGTTTTAAAGGTCTCACTTTTTATTTAAGATTGCATTGTAACCACAACTCAGTTCATCCTGTAGGAGTGCTCATTTATACAATAATTGAGTCAAGTACTCTTACTAAACGATTATTAGGTTTTAGCTGCTGTGTTATAAGCTATATTTTCTCTCTTAAAGCAGTCAATTTATAGCCTACTATTCAATCCCATGTGCATTACAAAACTTATGGCCATAAAATTTTCAGTGTGGTTTGTTTTAATTCAAATGCATTTACGTTGATATTTTTAATAATTACACGTTTCTATCAAGGGTAGTTGGAAAGGAATGCAGTTGATAAACTATTATAATAGGTTAACAGCCACTGGGCTTATAAAAGAACCTATGGTTATCTCTGAGCTATAATTGGTAAGTGTGTACAATGCAACCAGATTTTTCTAAGGTGCTTATCACCTATTAAATATGCCTATTATTCTTTCCTCAAATACTTGAATATTGGGACAGATATATACAGCTTGTTTTCACCCTAAATAGTAAGTTACTGTTTCAAAAAATTTTTCTTGTGACTTGTGTTATTATTTGACTCCTTTAGGAAAACTGTCATTGCAAAGATATGGTAAAATCATCTTTAAGAATCCTAGTATTCTCCTGGAGGTGATTCTTTGTCCCCTTGTGGAAAGGGGACAGTGCTTTGGCATAGGCAATCTTGGATTCAGCTCCTGACTATGCTTCTTAAAAGCAGCCTCAGTCAGTCTTCCAGTTTTTAAAATAGAAATAAGTACCCATGTCAATGGGTTGTTGGAAAGATTTTAGGAGATAACATATGAAGTATCTGACTCATAGTCATTGCACTGTACTGCTAGTCTTTTTCTATGAAAAGTCACCTTGAGCTTAATAGTTATCACCACTTCATTGAAAATAGACTTTAATGTATACTCAACCTCCTTGGGTATTCCATTGTTCTAGGTATTCAGCTGAACTACTGGAAGAGCAAATTTGGAGATATTTTATAAGGGTCAGAACACTTTAGTTTAATAATACCATTTTAATTTATTTGTGAAATGCTTAGTGATATTGTAATAATGTTAAAAACCAAGCAAACACAAGCACTTTGTTCACAGAGTTGTGTTATTGGTCCTCACTGAATTTAAGTATTTACCAGTCATATATCCTTGAGTGAAATTTTAGATAAACGTTATTTGCAGGCATTAATTGATTCCAAAGGGAGTCTTTGATGTTCTCTCTATAGTCCTAGGGAATAACTGTGATTTCTTTAAAAGATTGCTGGACCTAAAGGAAGGAAAAAAGACATGTCAGCCCTTTGTTCTTCTTCAATACTTATACCTTCCCCTGGTTTTTCACTTCTGGAGTGCCTTTGTTAGTTTCTGATGCAAGCAGCAAAATTAGATAGCCTTGTCATCAGCCTTCATTCCAGTTCTGCCATCCCACCCTGGTAGGAATTAGGATAAAAATCACTTCTTCAAATGGCAGATCCTGTGGCTTAGACTATGAAGATTATGAGATTCCCACTTTAACCCCTAATCAGACCTTAGACCTAGTCTCACTTTCTCAAAGGAAACCCTAACCCAGCTTTCCCCTTGACTCCCCCGCTTTGTCTTTTAGTACCCTAGCCCCACCTCATGTGTAGCCTTCTATTTTGGTCCCACATTCCCCAACTAGTTCAGGAAGTTTCATGGAATCATGTGCTCATGTTTGGAAATCCTTACTGACCAGCCCTCCTTGGGCTAAAGATCATCCAGATAATTGTAGCCTTATTCCACATCCTGTGTTTACTGATGCCTAAAAAAAGAAACGTAATCTCTTCTTGGTGACAAACACTTTGATAAGGAAAAATATAAAACTTGAGAAAAAACTTGAGAAACTTTAGAAATATATCTCTTGTTTGGGATCAAGAAAAAGGATGCAGCAATGACTTGGACTTTTTGTTTATTCAGTAGCAACTTCCAAGCATTATTTCCCATTCTTTTGAAAACTCTTTCACTGAACTTCTTAGGTTAAGGCTATAGCTCTCGATTTGGATAGCGTTTCACCTTACCCTGTGGGAGATTGATATCTAAGGGATAAGAGCCGTATTGAATGTGTTTTAGAAACCGTCACGTTACCCACCCCCAACACACATGCACACACAGACATATGTAGATTTTATGTATGGAAACTTCCAGATATAGGAATAATATTTTATATATTTGCACAAAGTTATAAAGTCAGGGAAAAATAGAGGTAGTTCATAAATTGAAGCTATTATTAATGCTGAAGATGATAAGGCACTCACATTGAACTCTAATATTTTCTTCCCTACTTATTAATAATGGCATTTATGACAATGTTTTAAACCTAGAACAGGGTACATCTTTTTCATCAATGTCTTCAAGTTCCTATTTCTGGGTTTACCAAGGCCTCTAACTGGTCAAGATTAGTCCAGCTACTTCCAATGTTGAGGCTCTGGTGTATTAGAAAATGAAGAAATGTCTAATATTCTTATGAAGGATGTGGTATATTAAGAATTTTAATATGAACACCGCTTTCAATTTGTCATGTCAGTGTGTCTGTGACTGTGTGGTAAAATTCAGATAGAGACAACATTAAAGTTTAAATCTAAGGGCCTTTAAGAAGGTGAGATCCAGGCTGCATTGCCCTCTAAAGTTCCTCAAAATTAGGCCTGGCACCTTCTTCCTCAATGACTGAGTGACTATGAACAGGTACTCTGTGGTCCCAGCAGGTGTTTCTTAAATCTGGCAGTAATGCTGAAGTCAGCTTGGCAGCTTCACCAGGACCACTGTCACTTGGCATGTCCTGCTTTAATGTGTGAAGCTGACTCACTCCCTTCTCCTTTTTGTGTTTTAGCAAGCAGAACTTCATGACTTGTGTTGCCATGAGTTACCCTTGCAAGTGTACCATTTCTACATAACAATTGGATTTCTGAGAAATTCATCAATTGTGTCAAATTGCAACTTTCAATCAGCTATAATTTAAGTGAGATTAAACCATATTTAGAATGTTTAACCCTGATTCCTGTTGGGTAAGACATAAAGAAATCCACTATGGATGACTGAGCCTTCAGCACAATTTCACCCTTAAATTATTAGACTGTAATTTATGGTAACATCTGTTTCTGATACTGTATCATTTCCTTAAACTTAATGTTTTCCTTATGTCAATATCAAGTTCATTCCATTTTTATTATGGCATTGGAGAATAATGTATAATTAGTAACAGTTATTTGAAAATCTGTAACCACCTGTATAGTCTTATTTGCATAATAAAAAGGGAGGGTTATCAGCTGCACAACAATGCTGCTCTATTCTGCTAGGTTAATGAGGAATTCAGTTGGTGAGCAGAGTGAAGTATTTCTCTTAAAATTAAAAAGAGCCTTACATTTAAGTAAATGATTTTCAGAATGAACGTCTTCAATTTAGGTGGCACACATCATTAATTTCTCTGAAATTGTTTTGTACATTTGTTTCTTAAATGTTGACTATATAAAATGCCATTAGATATATTTATTTGAAGTAATATGCTCTAGTAGGCATGATGAGGTAAATGTGATTTAACTGAAATTTATACTTTGATTTTTAAATCTAATTTTACATGGAGCTTCAAAATTCTCACTGTGTTAATGAAATTATCACCATGGAAATTTTACAACATGTTTCCCTTAAGGAATTTGAAGTCTTTTCACCATTTTCAGGTGATTTGCTTTTTAAAAAACTCAACTGTCAGATTATGTTGGATGGTTATATCATTGATTGTATTACACAAAAGAAAACTGGAATTGAGGAGGCAAACCTGCTGATTTGCTGCTACCTCTACAGAACAAGGTCTGATATTGTAATACTGTGATAGAGTAAAACCTATAAATTCTGTAAGCCTAATTGTTTAGATTTCTAGGGTTGATTTTCCTTCTTTCCCCCTGCCTTTATATTTTGGGAATTGTAAAAGTTTAAGACAGCTGCACCACTGCCCTGGGCATCCAAAAGAGAGTTCTCTGCCACATGGGGGCCTGTGGTGACAGTGGAGCATCACCCCATGAACAGACATCAGGTAGAGGCATCAATCAAAGCCATTGATTGGCAGTCCCTCCCTACTGGGAAACGATCATTCAAGGACAAACCTTGGAGGTTCTAATTGTTGTTATACCCAGGAAGGAAGACCTTTCCTGCTGGAGTCTTTACGGAGCTCTTGTATGTCTGACTTCTCCAAGCTTGGCTTCCTACATTCAGGAACAGGATGGGAGTCGTACTGTGGCGGTCACCTTTCTTCTGTGGGAACCACAGTGCCTTTAGGGATTAGTGATACAATTGATGTGAAAAAAGATAAATGGCTGCATAATGCAGTTATTCTAGCCCTTTGTCTTCAGATCAGGTCTGTGTGCTGGGAAGCTTGTTATCACTAATAGATATCAAAGTTTACACAATACTTGGACTTTTTCTAGATCTGACTATGAACTCATACAGCTTAACCTGAACATATGTTTCCTTGTTTTTCCACAAAAAGCCAGGCTATGTGAAAAGAAGTTAAGGAGAGAGAAAATGCCATTTCAAATATTATATTTGTGTAAAATTAACTTGTATTCTTTCATCTCAAAGCCTCTATGTTGTTTCTTTTTCTTCCCTTCACTCCCCTATACTGTATACCACCAGAATATATCCTGTGTTGCAGAAAGCTTTGATCCAAAGTCCTGTTAGGGCCTTAAAAGCATGTGTCTGAACTGCCTACTTTTTTTTAGCCGTAGCCAGAGAACCACAGACATGGGCTTTGAAGGCTTTGTGTTTTAAAGTTTTTTTATTGATACAAATATTTGTACCTATTTATGGGGTACAGGTGATATTTTGTTGCATGCATAGACTGTTGAGTGATTAAGTCATGATATTTTGGGTACCTATCATCTCGAGCATTTATCATTTCTATATGCTGGGAACATTTCAAGTCCTCTGTTACAGCTTTTTTGAAATATACAATAGATTGTTGTTAACTATAGTCACCCTACTCTGCTATCAAACATTAAAACCTATTCCTTCTGTCTAACTGTGTATTTGTACCCATTAACCAAATTCTCTATAATTCTCACAAGCTCTCACCATCTACACACCCTTTTCAGCCTCTGGTATCTCTTATTGTCTACCTCCATGAAATCAACTTTTTTTAGATTCCATATATGAGTGAGAACATATGGTATTTGTCTTTCTATGCCTGGCTTATTTCACTTAACATAATGTTTTCCAGTTTTGTCCATATTTCTGCAAAGGACAACATGATTTCATTCTTTTCTTATGGCTGAATAGTGTTTCATTATGTATATGTAGCACATTTTCTTTATCCATTTGTCTATTGATGGACACTTAGGTTGCTTTTATATATTTGCTATTGTGAACAGTGCTGCAATAAACATGGGAGTGCACGTATCCATTTGATAAACTGATTTCTTTTCCATTGGATAAAAATGAAGTAGTGGGATAGCTGAATCATATGGTAGTTCTATTTTTAGCTTTTTGAGAAATTTCCATACTCTTTTCCATAATTGCTGTACTAATTTACATTTCCACCAATGGAAATCAGTGGATTTCTCAGCATCCTCTCCAGCATCTCTTATTTTGCTGTCTTTTTAATAAAATAATTTTAACTAGAGTAAGATGATATCTCATTGTGGTTTTGATTTACATTTCCCTGATGATTAGTGATGTTGAACATTTTTTCATATACCTGTTGGCTGTCATCTGAGAAATCTCTATACATATCGTTTCCCCATCTTAAATGGGATTTTTTTTTTTTTTTTGCTGTTGAGTTCCTTGTGTATTCTGGATATTAGTCTTTTGCTGGAAGAGTAGTTTACAGATATTTTCTCCCATTCAGCAGATTTTCTCTTTCTCTGTTGATTGTTTGCTCTGCTGTGCAGAAGCTTTTTAGTTTCATATAGTCCTCTTTGACTATTTTTGCTTTTGTTGCCTGTGCTTTTCAGGTCTTAGCGATAAAATGTTTGCCTAGTACAATGTCCTGAAGTGTTTCCCTTATGTTTTATTTTAGTAGTTTTATTGTTTTAGATCTCACATTTAAGTCTTTAATTCATCTTGAGTTGGTTTTTGGATATAGTAAGAGAAAGGAGTCCGGTTTGTTCTTCTGCATGTGGATATCCAATTTTCTCAGCACCATTTATTGAAGAGGGTATCCTTTCCACAATGTATGTTCTTGATGCCTTTATCAAAAATCAGTTGGCTATAAACATATTGATTTATTTCTGTGTTTTCCATTCTGTTCCATTGGTCTATATGCCTGTTTTTATACAAATACCATCCTGTTTTGGTTACTATAGCTTTGCAATATATTTTCAAAAAGAACAAAGATACAGGCATCATACTACCTGACTTCAGTGAGGTAGTAGTGGGAGGCCTCCAGCTTTGTTCTTTTTGCTCAGGATTTCTTTGGCTATGCAGGGTCTTTTTGGTTTCATATGAATAGTAGTATTATTTTTTCTATGTCTGTGAAAAACGGCATTGGTAATTTAATAGAGATTTCATTGAATCTGTAGATTGCTTTGGGCAGGATGGTCATTTTAACAATTTTAATCCTTCTGATCCGTGAGCATAGTATGGCTTTCCATTTGTTCCTGTCCTCTTCAGTAACTTTCATGAGTATCTTATAGTTTTCCTTATAAAGGTCTTTCACCCACTTTGTTGAATTTATTCCTACGTATTTGATTCATTTTGTAACTATTGTAAATGAGATTGCCTTCTTGATTTTTTCTCAGCTAGTTCATTATTGATGTATAAAAATGCTACTGATTTTTATATGTTTATTTTGTATCCTGCAACTTTACTGACTTATTTATCGGTTTAAGATTTTTTTGGTGAAATCTTTAGGCTTTTCCAGATACAAGTTTATATCATCTGCAAGGAAGGACAAATTGACTTATTCTTCTTCATTTTGATGCTTTTTCTTTCTTTCTCTTGCTTGATTGCTCCAGCCAGAAATTTCAGTACTATAATGAATAAGAGTGGTGAAAGTGGGCATGCTTATTTTGTTCCAGATGTTAGAGGAAAGACTTTCAGCTTTTCCACATTCAGTATGTTAGCTGTGGGTTGTCATATGTAGTCTTCACTAAGTTGAGGTATGTTCTTTCATTGTCTAGTTTGTAGAGAGTTTTTATCATGAAGAGATATTGAATTTTATCAAATTTTTTTGCATCTATTGAGATATTTGTGGTTTTGTTCCTCATCCTGTTGATGTGATGCATCATGTTGATTGATTTTCATATGTAGAACCATCCTTGCATCACTGGGATAAATCCCACTTGATCATGGTGTATTATCGTTTTAATGTGCTGTTGGATGTGGTTTGCTTGTATTTTGTTGAGAATTGTTGCATCTATTTTCAGCAGGGATATTGACCTGTAGTTTTAATTTGTGTGTGTGTGCTTTTCTGGTTTTGATATCACAGTAAAACTGGCCTCTTCGAATGACTTAGAGAGAATTTCCTCCTTTCCAATTTTTTAAAACAGTTTGAGAATTGGTGCTAGTTCTTCTTTGAAAGTTTGGTAGAATTTGGCATTGAAGCAATCTGGTCTTAGACTTTTATTTGTGGGAAGTTAATTTTTTATTACTGACAGTCTAATTACTCATTTCTCATTATTGATCTATTCAGGTTTTCTATTTCTTTCTGAAATATAAATTCCTCTGTCAAAGAATTTTTCCACTTTCTCTAGGTTTTCTAGTTTGTTACTGTGTAGTTGTTTATAATAGTCTCTGATGATCTTTTATATTTGTATGGTATCAGTTGTAATGGCTCCTTTTTCATTTCTGATTTTGTTTGAGTCTTCTCTCTTTTTTTCCTTGGTTCGACTAGCTCCAAGTTTTTCAATTTTGTTTATCTTTTCAAAAAACCAGCTTTTCATTTGATTGTTCCTTTGTGTTGTTTTTTAGTCCAATTTCATTTAGTTCTGCTCTGATTTTTATTATTCTTTTGCTTCTACTAATTTGGGGTTTGGATTGTTCTGGCTTTTGTAATTCCTTGAAGGGTATATTAGATTATTTATTTGGAATCTTTCTACTTTTCTGATGTAAGTGTTTATTGTTATAAATTTTCCTTTTAGCACTGCACTTGTATCTGATAGATTTTTGTGTGTTATGCTTTGGTTTTTATTTATGTCAAGAAATTTTTTCATCCAGTGGTCATTTAGGAGCATGTTGTTTAACTTCCATCTATTTATACAATTTCCAATGTTCCTCTTATTGATTTCTAGTTTTATTTTATTGTGTTCTGAGAAGATACTTGTTATGATTTTGATTTTTTAAACATTTGTTAAGAATTCTTCTGTGGCTTAACATGATTGATCATGGAGAATGTCTTATGTGCTAATGAGAAAAATGTGTGTTCTGTGGCTGTTGGGTGAAATGTTCTGTAAATGTCTGTTAGGTTCACTTGGTCTGATGTACAGTTTAAATTCAATATTTCTTTGTTAATTTTCCATGTAAATGATCTATCTAATACTAAGAGTGAAGTGTTGATTTCCTCAATTATTATTGTATTAGAGTTTCTCTTTCCTTTTATGTCTAGTAATGTTTGCTTTATATATCTAGGTTCTCCAGTGTGGGTGCATAATATTTAGAATCATTATATCATCTTGCTGAATTGATCCCTTTATCACTATATAATGACCCTCTTTTTCTCTTTTTACCATTTTTGACTTAAAGTCTGTTTTATGTAATGTAAGTATAGTTACTCCTCTTTGCTTTTGATTTTGGTTGTTCAGTATCTTCTTCCATCCCTTTACTTTCATTCAGTCTATATTTTTTTTAACAGGTGAGATGAGTTTTTTTTTTTTTTTTGTAGGCAGCATACTACAGTTGGGTCACTTTTTTAGTCTATTCAGCCAATATGTATCTTTTAAGTGGAAAATATAACCTATTAATATTTCTTAAGTATAACCTATTAATATTTATTAATATTGTTTTTAATATGTAAGGTTTTATTCCTATACTTTTATTAATTGATTTATGGTTATTTTATGTTTCTTTCCTTCCTTTTCTTTCTTTCTTTTTTTCCTTTCCATTTTTCTATCTGTACAGTCTGGCGGTTTTCTATAGTGGTAACATTTGAAATTTTTTCTTCTTTGTGTGTTTGTTCTACCTTTGGTTTCTATCTTCTTCTGTGTTTTCATGATGGTACATATCATTCTTTTGCTTCTTCATGTAGGACTTTGTTAAGCATTTCTTGTAGGTCCAGTCTAGTGGTGATGAATAATCTTAGGTTTTGCTTGTCTGGGATAGACTATATTTCTCCCTCATTTATGATGTATACATTTGCAGTGCTTAATCCCCTTTGTTAAAAAATTTTTCTTTCAGCACTTTGAATATATCATCTCATTCTCTCCTGGCCTGTAGAATTTCTGCTGAGAAATCCCCTGTTAGTCTGATTGGGGTTTCTTTATAAGTGACTGGATGTGTTTCTTTTTCTGTTATTAGGAATCTCTCTTTTTCTTTGACTTTTGACAGTTTGTCTATAGTATGCCACAGAGAAAGTTGCATTGTATATTTTTTGGGATCTCTGAGATTCTTATATCATATGTCTAAGTCTCTTGCTGGATTTGGAAAGTTTACAACGATTTTATTAAATAGGTTTTCTAACCCTTTCAGTTTTTCTTTGCCTTTGGTGAAACCTCAAATTTGAATATATTGTTGTTTTATGGTGTCACACATGTCACATAGGCTTTGTTCATTCTTTTTTAAACATTCTTTTTAATTTGTATCTGCCTGGGTTATATCTACAAAAGCCTGTATTCAAGTTCTGAAATTATTTCTTCTGCTTGATTTAGTCTATTGTTGAAGCTTTCGAATATATTTTTATTCTATTTACTGAATTTTTCAGTTTCATAATTTCTATTTGGTTGTTTCTTATGATATCTCTTTGGGAAATTTTTAATTCATATCCTGAATTGTTCCTTTTTTTTGTATTGTTCTCTGATATCTCACTGAGCTTTTAAAATATTTCTATTTGAAATTTTTTCCAGGATTTCATGTATTTCTGTTTGATTAGAAACCGTTGTTGGAGAGTCACTGTATTACTTTGGAGGTAACATATTTCCCTGCTTTTTCCTGTTGCTTGTATCCTTACATTGATATCTCCATAGGTGATAACAATTACTTCTTTCAATATTCTGAATTTACTTTTGTAGAAGATGACATTTTGCTGAAGTTATGTCTATGGTATTGGTTGGGTAGGGCACTTTGGCTTTGATTCTGGGTGCATGCAGTAGTGTAGTGTTCTTATCATTCCTTTGGTTGTTATCTGCACCAGTCCTGTCTGTGACTTCCTCAGTGGCTTAACGTGTGGTTGTTAGTGGAGGTTGTGGTGAAGTTATGCTGCAGATGGGACACAGGTGGGCCTGTCCTTGGGCTCCAGAGGTAGCAGCAGGGGGACAAGTCTGCCTCTCCTTAGGCCCCAGGGTGGCGTATGTTGGCACTGGTATTAGTGAATTCAGGCAGGCTGATTTTTGGGCCTCCAGGTGGCTTGCTCAGATTCCAGTAGTTCAGCTGTGGGCCAGGCAGTTTGGTGGGTTTTCAGGCCCCTGGGCAGTAGGCAAGTGAAGGCAATGGCAGTAATAATGGTAGAAATAACTTGTGGGTCCCAAGTGGTCCATGCTGGTGTTGTTGGTGGCTGTGATGGGCTGGGTGGACCAGTCCTCAGACCTATAGATGGTTTGTGCATATGTGTGCCCACTGTGGTAGTAGCAGCGGGTTGGGTGGGCCCAACTTCAGGCCCCTGGTTGGAGTACTCAGGAGCCACTGTTGGTAGACTGGGCTGGGTGGCCCCTAGAACCCCAGTCAGCATGTTTGGACACCTTTGAGTTGGAGCCAGGCCTAGTAGACCTTTTGTCAGGTCCCATGGTGGTGCTTGCAGGCACTGGTTATGGTAGGCAGGGATGGATGATCCCCAAGCCCAAGGCAGAATGCTCAGGTAGGAGCAGCAGCGACTGCACTACATTCTTGCTACCGAGGAGGGCAGGTTTGCTTTCAATGGCAGCAGGAGTATACAGGTGGCTAGGGAGTGTGCACTTTGCTTGTGCTTTGGCCCCAACTGTTGTAGCCCACTGCAGCAGCAACTACAGGTGTGGGAGTTTGCACTTAAAGTGCTTGAATATGCATAACAGCTTTGCTGCCTGGGGCAACTGGGTCTGGCAAAGGTGTCCTATGTGGAAGTGGCCCATGCTCCAATGACTCACGCTTTAACCTTGGAGGCAGCAGCCAGCTGCAGCAGTTACTGTAGGCAAGGCATGTCAGAGGGTTCCAGATATGTGGAGATGCAAGGGCTGTTTTGTGTCCTGGGCAGGATGTAGTCTGATGAGGGCCAGGCTTTTTCAATACGGTGCCTTGCTGTAGCTATTTAGGACTCAGGATGTGTGGGATACAGCGTGAGCTCCCTCTCTGGAGCAGTGCCTTCCTATGGTCTTCAGGCAGATCCCTGTATTTGTTTTGGGGCCATCAGGGCCTAGGGGCTTTCCCATGGCTAGGATATAGAAGTCCACAGTAGGATGGTGGACTATAGGGGTTCACTCACTTGTCCTTTCCTCACATTGGGGAGCTCCCCCCAAATCCCAGACAATCATGACCGAAGAGGCTGCTTCACTTTCCTCTCCTTCCTTGTGTTAGGTGTTTTGTGTCACCTCTGCATAGGATTCCAGTGTTTTCTCTTAGATGATTGTATTTGAAGTATGATTACCTACTCACTATTTTGGTTTTTCTTTGTGGAAGGGATGAATACCAGCTGCTGCTAGCCAGCCATCTTGGAGACCAAAAGGATTTTTAAGGCATTAAGAGTAACTTTATCTACCTCCACCTATTCTCTTACTCTGTCCCTCAGAACCTTGAGATGCTGAGTGAAGGGTCTCCAGAGCCTTTCTCTGGCTTGTTTATTGTTGGGTATCACACTGCCTTCTCCCTTTGCTGACCTTCAGCTCGGGTTTTGAGTCTTTTGGTACCTAGGGGGTCACCTTTCTGACTAGAGAGCAGAGAAAGGAGAGTGTGTTAAGACTTTTCCAGTGAAGGAAGCTGTCAGCAGAGAAGAAATCAATGATTTAGGGGAAGCCTGATCCAGGACATGTAATTTGCAGGGTGTACTGAGCTGGGGGTAAAGCACAGAAGGGGAGGAGGGGAGAAGGGGATGGGTAGGTAAAAAGAGAGAAATAGGGATAAAGGAGAGAGATAACTAGATAGAGGTGATTAAATATACCAATATTTATTCTTCCAGAAACTTTAAGCAAATATTCATTTATTGCATGAGACATCAGTGGTCATAGGATAGAAGAGTATATGACTGATTCTCAAGGAGATACAGAAAAAACAAAAAAAAAAAAAAAAAGAAAAAGAAAAAAGAAAGAAGAAAAGCCAAAAACTTAGTTTGGCCATGACACTATAGAACCAATTGTAGGAATTATTGAGAACTGTTTATCATTAATGGCTGATCATGATTCCACAGACTAATAATTATGAAAGTTGTGAATGTACATTATTTGATTGTTACAGCACACGGTTAGTATATAGTCACTCTAATCTTTAACTTTCATGTTCAATTGCTTAGAATTTAAATATTTAGGTAACTTTGAATGAGACACTATTCATTCCACAAATTCTTTGTTACTAAAACAATTAGGTACAGAGTACTGAAGAAAATTGCAAAAAATCAAATGTGCAGTTGTGTCACCCCTTAACATTTACTGTGGGGCTACATGTAAACATTTTTTATTTTATTTTATTTTATTTTATTTTATTTTTTGAGACAGGGTCTTGCTCAGTCATCCAAGCTGGAGTGCAGTGTGATACAATCATAGCTCAATGCAACCTCGAACTCCTGGTCTCAAGCCATTCTCACACCTCATTCTCCTGAGTATCTGGGACTGCAAGCATATGCCATCACACCTGAATAACTTAACTTTTATTTGGAGAGAAGGGGGCTCTTCCTATGTTTTCCAGACTGGTCTCAAATTCCTGACCTCCAGCAGTCCTCCTGCCTTGGCCTCCCAAAATCCTGGGATATAGGAGTGAGCTACCATGCCGAGCTACATTTAAACATTAATATTTAAAAGCAGTATTTCATTCTTAAACTTTATGTAATTACATGTAAAATGCTGGATGCATTATTTTAAAAATGCATGGATGCTTGACTTGGGAGAATCTGAGCTACCATGCCGAGCTACATTTAAACATCAATATTTAAAAGCAGTATTTCATTCTTAAACTTTATGTAATTACATGTAAAATGCTGGATGCATTATTTTAAAAATACGTGGATGCTTGACTTGGGAGAATAGAAGGAAAAAAGGAAGGAAAAAAGGAAAACCGGTATCTATTTCTTATTTCATGAGTGATAACATCTGTTCTGAAAGATCTGCATTATGGACCGAATTGTATCCGTGAAAATTCATATGTTGAAGCCCTAACTTCCAATGTGACTGTATTTGGAAATAGAACCTTAAAAATGTAATTAAGATTAAATAAGGTTATAAGGGTGGGACCCTAACCCAATAGGACTGGAGTCCTTATAAGAGAAGGAGGAAACACCAGCGCACACTCTCTCTACATGTGCACACGTAGAGGAATGGCTGTGTAAGGAGTAGCAAGTAGTCCCCTCTGCAAGCTGAGGAGGGAGGTCGCACCAGCAACCAACCCTGCTGGCACCTTGACCTTGGACTTCCAACCTCCACAACTTTGGAAAAATAAATTTCTGCATTTAAGCCACCCCATCTGTGGTATTTTGTTACGGCAGCCTGAGCTGATGAATAAAACAGGTGAGTATGTGGGGATATCCCCTCCATTGTTGTGTCTTCACTCCAGTTCTGAGTCAGGAGATTCTCGGAATTTCCTGGGAGTAACAGTTCCATCCAAGTTACAAGTTGCATTAGGAGAAAGAAAAGGCTACACCTCAGAAATGATATGGCATTTGTTGCAAGAGATCAAGCTAGCCTCTCTGTGAATCAGTGCAAAGAGAATAAAAGTAAATTCAATTAAAGACTTCTGTGATCCTATTGCCAAGTTTCTGTATAAAAATCAATTATTATTATTTATTAACTTTTAAGTTCAGGAGTACATGGGCAGATTTGTTATAAAGGTAAGCTCATGTCATGGGGGTTTATGGTACAGACTATTTCATCCCTCAGACGTTAAGCCTAGTACCCATTACTTATTTCTCCTGATCTTCTCCATCATCATCCTCCACCATCTGGTAGGCCCCAGTGTCTGTTGTTCACCTGTATGTGTCCATGTGTTCTCATCATAAAATCAATCATTTTTTATGCATATAAATTGGGGTCAGATTAGGCTATGAAAGCACAGCATAGTATACAAAAATATTTTCAGCCTATAGGAAAATATTGTTAGTTAAAACACCTCACTGATACTTAACTTAAAAATAAGTAAATCATCATTATACTGAATCACCACCTCTTCTTTATCTTTTCAAAAATGGTCACACTAAAGTGACTTCCTTAGAAGATGTCTGGGTCTTTATTTTTGTATCATCAGCATCTAGCACAGCACTAGTTACATTATAGGAATTAAATAAAATATATTCATTGAATACATGAATGCAATTAAATGGTGTATGTCTAGATTTTTCAATATATAGGGTATTTTCAATTATTGTTAACAGATCTAGATCAAACAAATTAATTTTGAAAAAGTCTTTACTTGTAAGAAATGATTATATATCTAATTATTTTCAAGGTTCTTCAACTCAACCACCAGCTCTTATTTTCCTAACACAATTTTTGTTTTCAATTTAGATGTTTACAAGTATATTAATCCAGCACTGGCTTGTTACACAATAGGAATTATCTACTTTCTGCTGTAATTTATTCCTAGAAGAGGTGTGTCTTTATTATGCCTTATTAAATTAATGTATTACCCAAAAAATCTTTGTTTCTTAAAGTAAGTAATAAGAGAATAAAAAAGAGGTTAAAATACAATTTGAAAAATTAAATTTCTTTTTTACATTAAACCTTAGTGTTTTTATTACATGATACATTTTACTGAAATTCCAGTCAATCACAATATTTAATGTGGGCATGCTGCTCTTATGGTTAGGTTGGATTGACTGTGTTTTATGGAAGGAAAATATAAAGATAATATTACTAATTAAATTATGATACTGGTAGTAATTTTAGGGGGAGAAGGCATATTTGCTGCTAGTGTGTCTTCTGTTAATCATATCTATTGTCCACCCAAGCTCTGGCCCTGAAAAGGCAGAAAGAAGAGCAGTTTTAGGGTCTCTGCCCTCCAATAGCTAGGACACCGACCAATGTAGGAAGGTATCTTTAGGCCCTTTTGAGTTCTCCTGTACGTGTGACTTTGGAAACTGAAAGAGAATTTTTGAAGGAAAAAAAAATTGCAAATCATCAGAAATCATCAGGAAAAGAAACAGGTTTACCAAATCTGAAACCATATACTGTCCCATGCATTAGCCTTATCCCCATGAAGGCACCTGTGAAGCAGGATGCCCCAGGGACAGCAGTGTCTGCTCCGTCACCTCTGTGCACATGGAGGCATCTGTTACTCCTGGCCACCAGTGCCTTCATGGAGTAGTTAATGTTTGAGTCTCCCTGAATTTTGGATTCATGTGTCCTCACATGGTGGACAGGCAAAGGGGCAAACAAATTCCCTCAAGCCTCTTTTAAAAGGACACTAATCTCATTCTTGAGGGCTCTGACCTCATGACCTTGTCACCTCCCAAAGGCCCCACCTTTTAATACTTGCACATTGGTAATTAAATTTCAACATATGAATTTTGGAAGGACACAAACACTCAGACCGTAATAGCAAGCACTTACCACTGGCTATTACCTATTTCCTCATCTATGTATTTGTCTTGATGTAAGATTCTTGAAAGGCGGGGCCTAGGCTGAATCGCTACCTCAACCTCAGAGCTTACAACAGTAATCAGTGCACCAATAAACATTTGTTTAACAGATGAGTGAAAGAATGAATGCTTATTCTTTATAGACCAGGAAGAAAAGAAAATGTTACTGTTACAAATGAGAAAACAAATTCCAAATGGCTAATAGTTTCCTTGGCAATTATAGGCCATTGGTAGCTTACATTATTGAGGACTTTTCTTTGACACCAATCCCAGGGGAGCTTTCATCCCTAAGTGGGTGATTTCTTCAAGTTATCAGTGTGAGTATTTGGCGGCTAGGGACTGGGAGAAGATGACAGAGGAAAGAGAGTTTGTGAGAGGGGTTTATATATATGGTAGGTCTGTCGGTCTAGAAAATGAGTCAGGTTTTGCCAGGTGTCTACTTGGTAGAAGAATTAGAGGATAGCATTCTCCCTTTGGAACCATTTAATCCATTGAAATTGCAAGGTGCTGAGTCTGCTGTGGTCTAAAGAGTGAATCTGCTTCTATAAATGCCTCTTTAATATCATGGAGCCATGTGGAGCTCTTTGCCCTGTAGCACACAGTGGATCAGAAAGCACTGGGCCAGTGGTCCATGGCTTCCTGCATTGTGGCGGTCTACTCTGCCAGGAATCCTTCAGGCAGCTAGGCAAGAAAGAAGTGAGAAACATAGATTTAACACTGGCAACCACTGTACTCGCTTTACAATGCTTATTTTTGGAAAGTGGTTGTTGTGAAAACCATTCTTTATGTGTCCTTGAACATGATACTTCTTCAGTTTCCATTGTGATTGCCAAAGGGGTATATTCATACCCTTTTGAAATGAAGAAATTGATTCTCTATTGGGTTTGGGTTTTGTGTTTCTTAAACCTGTTAGCATCATGCATAGAGCAGAAATATATTAATTGAACTCTATGAAAATACTTCCTAACTCATTGTCTAACTCAGGTTTCAAATGACTACAGTGGCTAGGGAAGTTAGAATTTTTTTTCCGTAGAAGACATGTCTCATGATCTTTTCCTCTCTCTCTCTCATATATATATATGAGGGCTGTATATGGGGGTGGGGGGTACAATTGCATTTGTTACTTTTTTTCGGGGATTATCAGCCTAGGCAGCAATGCAAGTTCTTCTGGAGTCAGAGCAGAAGGAAATATGTCTTCCATATATATGTGTGTGTGTGCGTGTGTGTAACACCATTCACACTTGAAAGTTGTGGGAATTTAGGAAATGAGAACGTTTGCCTATCTAAAGAGGTAAACACTGGAAGTTCCAGCTGATTTGTCATGTGGGTTTGCTTTGATGCAATTTTGTATAATTGTTAAAATAAAGCTGAAAATATTATGTAAAAATTCTATATTGAATATTGGCATCTAGTTCTACTTTCTAAAAAAGATTGCCAGCCAACACTGTGCAGCATACTGTTCAAATTAAAGACACCTGTAAGCTGTGATTGGCTAATGGCCATCAGGTTGCAGTCTCTGGTTAAATGCTAACGGGCATCCATCTCCACATTTCCACCATTGCATTTGTGCCCAGTAAGCCCTTGCTGTTGTCATCACTTGCTTTGTGGAGGGACCTCTTCTCCTCTAGATTTTCTCTGTGTTCTCTCCAGGATGTACTCAGTGTCTACACCACCAAGCAGGCTTTGAAGCTCTGAGTTTCTATCCAGAGAGCTTCTTTCTCCATGTGCTGTCAGCTGGATCTCTCAAGGACACATAGTGGCTCTGCCTCAGGTGTAGACCTCCTTGAGTCATTCTTGAAGGAAAGTCTTCACATGGTTTCAACTCTGCAGCCCTCCTAAGATGGCCTTTTCAATAGCTCTTCACCTCCCCACTCCCATCTCTTCATGTGCCATAGCCTTGCCCCTCTGCTTGAGCCACAGACACTAATGTGTATTTATTAGGTGGAAGCAGGCCCCTAGCCTTGCAAGGCAAATGTTTGTATGTGATAGAGGGTCTATATTAGGTGTAGACCCTCTTTCTGTATGAACATGTCTTAGACTCTCTTCCTGTATGAATGAGAACGTAATGATGGACCTCTGATACACGATGTAGAGTAAGGGAGTGGGGGCTACAATAGCACTTGTTACTTTTTTTCGGGATATCATCCTAGGCAACAATGCAAGTTCTTCTGGAGTCAGAGCAGATGGAAATATGTCTTCCATTCTGATTCATGTTTCAAAAATGAAAAAAAATATATGAGTAGACTCCCTTCTTTTCCAAAAGAATACTGCCCTGGTATTAAAGGCAACTACTGTGACAGATGCAAAGCAGGAGATGCCTATGTGTGTCTTTCCCCTTGTTCATTTCTATAGTCTGCAATTGTAACTGTTGCTCTCAGTGACTAGAATTGCAGGTTGGCAACCATAAATCTGGAAGTGACATTCTAGTAAAGAAGACAAAGCAGAAAAAAAAAGTGCCATAAATGCATTGAGTTCTCTCCTGTGTCTCATTTTCTACAACAACAAAAAATAAGCCCTAAAACTGTACATAAAGCCTTTCTTGCTGTATACTACGATTATTCCTGATTCATTAAATACTTTTGCAGCTGTAATCAAACTTGTTTAAAGCTCACGTGTTCATGGGCTAGAAAAACACTTTAGAAGAAATGTGAACAATCAAAGCACAATTGCCAGCATATTATTATTGGTATTTTTCAGCATAATGCAGTTTCCGTTCTAGTCTACTCCCTTTTTTGAACATTTTATGTCTGTAGGCATATGCAAATACAAATCCCTAATAGAGTTCTTATTGTGTCAGTGCTTGGGTTATATTTACTTGCCAGAATATTCATAATACTAGGTGCCTGTGAAAACCATTGAATTTTTGTGGCTAAGGTTGTATTGGAGAGATAATGGCTTGAACCGAAAATGACCACTGCTACTTTGCATTTGTGAAATGATACAATCTATTTTCTCTTTTTGATAATAGTGTAGGGAACATTTTTAACACCTAGGAATGAAGCTTTTCCCCCTTTCTGTAACTTCTTACGTTGTTAATGTTAATTTGAGCACCATTACTCACAAACTTTTGGTGACTACAGATTTGAATATTAAGACTATATAATCAGAGATTAAATTATAACATAGTGGAAATATCAGAGATAAATTTATAACATAGTGGGAACATGACAGTAGGTCTTTATTGAAATTACTGCTTTAGAGAGAGGAAAAGGTAATTAAAAAGAGAAAGCTATTTTATTGCTTCATCAAATAGTTTAGACGTTCATCTTGTTATTTCGTCACTTTCTATACTGGATGTTAATTTTTTTAAGATGAAATTATTTTATATGCAATCGAACCATCTTAAAATTAATCTTAAGAAAACTGGAAAATAAACATTTATTTCTCCAAATGAGAACCTATAACGGTATTATACCAAACAAAAACTTTGCATGTATTTTCAAATCCTATTTACTCTGGAAGAATCCTAGGTTTTTCATTTGGGCATTTTGAAACATACGTTGGTCTAATGGCATATTTCATATGGAGTCCCACCAGTCATCAGCAATCTAGAATCAGTGTCTGAAGAAGATTCTCAAATGGAGGCATTAGTGAAGTTTGGAAGGGCACATTGGACTATCATCATTTCAAAGATGGACACGATTCTGTTTCCTTATCTGCTTGCAGAGCTATTTAAGAATCAATGACTTATTTTTCCTGAGTCCTTTATAACCCTATTCATATTTTCAATTGCTGATGCCTCTTTGAGCTACAAGTTCTACTTTGTGCATAACGTTGAGGAATTTCTACGTTTACCGTTTCTCCTTACTTCACTCATCTCCTTCATTAATGGCTGGCAAGTCACCGAATTTCACTTTTCTTTACACAGGTGTAAGGAAAATTGCACTTTAGTCACGAGTAGGCTGAGGCAGCCTTCCAGTGCAGCATGACTCAGCGGATTTGCAGCACAGGTGCACAACCCCACACATTATGTAACCACGCCACGTGAGGCACATTAGGTGATCATCCACGTGAGCTTGTGCTTGGCTCAGAGCCATTATTGCCTGTTAAAAGTTATAATTACCCTGCTAACGCTGTACATACAGCTTGCGCCTAGGCTTACTCCTGCCCGGAGAGAGAGTAAAGCCATGTCAAAACTGTCTGCAATTCCTCGTTTTTCCAGCCACCTGCCACTCACCCACCAACTCCCCTTGGACCTCAGTAAGAACCTGACAATAGGTCAGCTCACTGTTATTTTATTATTGGTGGTTAAAGCTTGTGGTGGTGGGTGGTCCTGACTTCATTCAGGAAGACATTGTACAAGAGTTGTAGAAGAGGAGAAAAACTAATAATTTGGCTAATGTTGTGGAAACCTCGAAACTCATACAGTCACCTTATGTAACACTAACCTCATCAGGGCCTAGGATTTGCATAGCAGACTGAGCAGATTGTTAGACCCATTCTTTAGGCTGCCTTTTTGTGATTCAATATTATTTTCTAGGCAATTTTTAATGTTTTTGGAGTGATGAAATAAAAGAGGGAAAGGTGAACTAGAGAACAAAAGATAAAACTCTTCCCTTCATTGCCTCACGAGAAAAATTAAAGTGTCTTTTTTAAATGAGTGATGATTCCACCTCTGGACACAGCTCAAACGCCATTGGAATGCTTCCCCTATTACAGGGAAGTGTTGAGAGAAAAAGCAATTGTCCAGAGAGTTGACGTAGTGTAGTAGTGTGGATCCTGTTTTTGAATTCTGGCTATAACTGTGTGACCTTAGGCAAGTTGCCTAACATCTCTCAATTATAAAATGAACACAAAAATTGCACCAATATTATGGTATTGTTATGAAGATTAAATACATTAATACTTCCACAATAGTTAGAAGAGAAATTGCAACATAGTAAACATTAGGTATATCAAACATACATGCGAACAGAAAGCATAAAAGAAAGCAGATATTCAAGGAGACTTCCAGCATGCCAATTTTCCAGTTCAAATACTATCTTTCCAAAACAATCCGTCTGAAGTCCGAGAACACACTCAATATTGTTGATTAAATGTTTAAATAATATTTATTATAGCTAGCATGTTCATTTTTAGACAGGTTAAATTTATGAGGCAGCAAAGTTATAATATTATGTGTGGTCACTACAATTTATGGTGCATTTCGTTCCCTGTATAATCAACATGCACTGTTCATGTATGCCCATTTTATAGGACTAGGAGTATAATGATGATATTTTAAATTATTATAGAGGCCAAACATTGTTCTATCTTTGCCTTTATAGCATATTGTTGATCATATCTCAAATTCATTTGAAAAATGAATCCTTGTTCAGGAACACAACATCCAATTACAAAATTACTCCTAGGGGAAAATACAAGCTGTTTTATGGTGTGATTTCCAGGAATGCATTGTGGTGTGAAGTAGAAATTACCTACATCAATTTTGTTTTCTTTATTTATTTCAAGACTATCTCTCCCTACAACTTTTACCTTCTTTGTTCCAGTAGTTTATAATTTGGTAAATAAGTCAGCGTTTCATTTTTCTTATACAGCTCCCTGTTCATCCCCTGATTTCTGTGTTGCCTTGCCTGAACTTCCTCTAGTTTCATTAAATTTAATTAGTATCAATTGCCAGTGTCAGCACGTTGAATTGCTTTATCAGGCTGTATAAATGGCCTCTGATGGCTTCAGGTATATAAAACTTCCCTTAAAAGTGGTCTCTGCTATGCAAACGTAAGTTCCTTCTCATCTCTATATCATCTCATTTCTATATCATATTATTTCCTCATTTTCCTACAGAAAGGACTTGGGGATATAGAAAGGGCATATGTAAGAGTTCTAAAAATTATTAAAAGTTTGAGAAATAATTTTTAAGAGAAAATGTCAAATGGTTTTGGAGTGTTGCCCGGCCACTTTCGTGTACTCACATTCACCCAGCATCTATCTAGTCTTCCTAACCCCATCTGGAAGCTCAGCTCCACTCCTGTTCCTGGAGGAAGGCCAGCCTATGTTCAAAACTAAATTAGCCTTGCATCCATTTCTTACCTCATGATTCGAGCTAAGCATGTTTCCTGGTTCCATCATCTGGGCTCTCATTTTAATCCTTTTGCTCATGTTCTCACCTTGTACCTATCACCAGTTCCCTTTTTGCCCTCTTTAAGTCCTATTTTGCCCTATTTAAGCCCTTGCTTAAATTGATTGCCCAGGTAAACATTTTTCCTGGATTTTATTATTTATTTTATGAGATCCCTGTTTTCTGCCATCGACCTTCCTTTTACCCAGAATGTCTGTGTCTTTAGCTTCCATTTCATTCAGTGTTCAGAATGTCTTCATAGCATGAGTGCTGTTTTTTTGAGACATCCATCCACCCCCTGGCACTGAAACTTTCTGATGGGAGATCCTACCCATACCCATCCTTGTTAGCTCTGTAGTTATGGAACCTAGAAGAGTCCACAGATAACCAGAGGTGCCAGAAATCAACACTGGATTCTGGTAACTCAAATTGACTTATTATAAAATAGAGACAATTTGTTTGCCAGTAATATATGCCTTTTAATTTTTGGTGAAATGCAAGATTAGAAATGTTCTTAGAGCATTTAGAGATCAAGTTTGATTAAGGGATTAGAATGGGAAATTTAGGCTTAGGAGTCATCACACTTATCCTATCATGTTAATCCCCCTCTCTCCATGGTCAAAAACTGCTGTTGCCTCCCATTGTTGTCAACATTACACTCACAGTCCTTATTAGAGTGGTTAAGACCCTGTGATCTGTGTTCATTCCTTTAAACCCACATATGCTTGATTCTCCTACTCATATCCTGCGATCTAACCAAACTAGACTACTGCTTTATTTCCAAAACCCCACACAATAGCCACCTTGGACCGTTTGTTTATTCTGTTGCCTGTAGGTGGAATTATCCCCTTATCCCTATCAGAATACTATCTAGCTTTTGAGGCAGATTTCAAATGCCACTTTATTCACGATTAATTTCCTCTTTTCTCCAATCAGATGGGATCCCTTCCTCCTTTGAATTCACAAATTAATTTGTTTTGGCATCTCTTATTGAATCTATTCTTAAATTCTGTCTTGTATTACTGGTATACAATAAAACCCAGTCTAATTAATTAGAGGGACTCAAAATATTTTTAAATGCTTAAAATGTTAGCACACATTATTGGGAGGCTGATAAAATAAGTGTAGGCAAGTCTGTGTAGCTAGCTGGCCTGTCGTTCCCAAGGAAAGGCTGGCTGCTAAAATCAACCCTTCTAAATCTTGGCTATAGTTTGGTGACACCCACTGGACAGGGTCCATAAAAACTTAAATTTCAGTGGGCATGATTCTGCCTGCTGTTTTTGGCTGGAACTGCCAGGACAATGGTAGCAATTTTAGGAATCTTCTCTTTGGTGATTCCTCTTTTGTCAGCTGGATCCAGGGAATACTGGCTGAGAGAAGTTTAGGAATGCAGGGATACTCTTCTGCTTTTCCATTTTCTAAAACTCAGTTGCTTGCCATCTTCTGTTAACCTTGCCTTCCCTCCTGCATTTACTCAATCATCCTCAGAAGATACGAGCTTTAATTCTAATCATGTCCTTCCCCCAGTATTTTGAGGAAGGAGTCTAGGCGCACATAAGAGCCAATTGCCAATTATTTAACGCCCTAATTTGCTTTACTGCCAAGGCACCTTTTTATAGGATTTTTGCTATATATATGTATTAAAGGCTTTAGCAGGGCAGGGGACTATCTTTGTAATCCATCACAATGCATAGATATACTTTGTGCTCAGTAGTTTTAGAAATTAGATTGAAGCTGAGACTAAACTTTCCAAGCAAAAGAGCTTACAAATGGATTTTGTTAAGAAGTGGTAGGAAAAAACAGTGATGTCAAAGAAGCAAGATGCCACAATTCATTTGCTGGTGTAGCAAAAACACCAGACAAAGTTGAGCAAGTCATATAACTCTGAGCTCAAGATTATCATCTTTAAAATGTTGATATTATGTCTACTATATACTACTACTGCTGCAGGCTATTTTTCACTCAACAAATACTGTTCATGTGTCAGATGCCAAGTGCTGGGTGTTAGGAATACATCACTGAAAATCACAGACATGGTTCCAGTTCTCATGACATTTCCAATCTAAAGTAGTGTTGCTATTTTATGCTTTAACTATGAAACTATTAAGGACATAGTTAACATAAACATTATAAAAATCCCCCGAGTCCTAAAGATTAAAACAACCTCCTGGGGTTTCAGAAATGATTAATTTAGAGATATCTATACTTACAGTCCCCTTCATTAGATCCCAAAGATAACTAGACACAGGACTGCTCTTTAAGTGTAACCGGAATAGGCAACACTTTTGCTATGTTTCTAGAAACACTGGGCACTTTCCTTGTAATTTCCTCAAATACCTGCCTTATCTTCTTGGTCTGTTAGCTCAGGCTTTATCAGAAATACATTTATGGGAGTGGGTGTGCACATGTGTATGTTTTAAGCCATTGAGACTCCGAGAGTTTTCTTTGAAATTGCAAATACTCTTCAGGGGATAAAACACATTCAGTTATCATCAGTTGTCAATATAATTGGTTTTTCTGATTCTTTTCTTCATGGCATCTAGCCGAGTTCACTGGGAAGCCAGCTAATAATGTGCTGAGCAATGGGCCAAGCACCATTTCTGTAGTTAGACTTACAACTTGCCCCCCTTTTGACTCTGCTACTCTCTATTGTTTGTTATCTTATCCTACCAATAATTGCAGCTTTTCATGTCTTCATCATATTTCCCATACACTGGGCCAGAACTGGTGCTAGAAGAATCTTCCCCGTGGTTTTCCACCCCCAACTAAAGGTTGGTGTAGAGCACAGAAGTCCAACAAAGCCAATGTAACATCACCCAATGTGAACTGACACATTATGTGAAGAAAAAGGGGGGGAATGTGTGTATATATACACATACTCACAACTACATAGATATAGTATACATTTGAAGAAAGTATTGGTTCTTACACTTTCTCCTTTTAAGTATAGAGTGAGGGTTCTTTTCTCCTTCTTTGTTCCTCCACTTCGATTATGTACAAACTCCCTTAAGGTATTAAAGGTGCCCTGAGGAGCCAGTGTGCTCACTCTCTGTGGTATCTCAACACTTAACTAATCGTGCCTATAAAGTGACGCTCTGAGGGCTCACTTAAGAAGAGGAGAAGAGGGTTCAGGTGCCTCTCAGGATGTAAAATGATGAGTTCTGGATGCATATTTCTAACAGATGGACACGGCATAAAGAAAGCAGCCACAGAAGGCAGCAGGTGGAGCAGGCAGCTGGAAAGCGCAGCCACTTGCAGGAGCACTTGACATTAATTACACCTGTTGGAATTCTCGCCCAACTTTTTGCTTTCAAATGTGTTCTCAGTATAATCACTGTGAGGCAGGGGGAAAAGAAAAGCAGCTGAGGGCTGGAAACAGGAAATGGAGCACTTGCACTGAGAGCGAAGAGAAAGAGGTGGGCCAGGGGGACGGCTTTTCTGGCTCATACCCTTCAATTAATCACATGTCCAAAATAGGAGCCACGGGTGCTATTACTTATAGTGGTCCAGATGATTCCATCTTGGGGCTGAAGAGGACAATTTAAAAACAATTAAACAAATGTTTGAAGCAGTAAAAGCAGGAGTATGCATTCAGTCCTTTAGAAATTAAACATGTTGCTCTGTATCTGAAGAGATTAAATATATACATTTAATGTTTTGTATCATCTGAGCTCATTTCAAAACTTTCTTGGGCCATGTAGTGATTTTCTAAATCTCTGAGATTCTTCATTTATTTCTGCCTGTACAATGGGATCCTAGCTTTCTTTAAGCTGTGTCCTAGTTATCAGCACAACTTGCATCTTCTGCTACTCTATGGCTCACAGTGTGGCTCCTTTCATGATAAACTTATATCATTGCCTGAAGCTGTGTGGACGTTCTAGTCTGCTTCTGCCGTTCTTTCTCTCTGGAATGCCCCTGTTAGCCTTACGAATTTCTGCTCACCATTAATTGTGAACTCAAGGGTTAAATGTGTAATAAAGCCTTCAGTGATTGTCCCAGGCAGACCTGAGCCTTCACCCTCCTCAGAGTCACAGGACCTTTCCCATTCATTTTCAAAGTGTGGAGCACCTTGCTGTGCTGGGCTGGCCTGGACCCCCTCCTCTGGGCCATGAGCTCTGTGAGGAGAGCTCCATTTCTACTCTTCTGTAGTTTCCTCCTTCCCCCCAGCTCATAGTCCCCCACTTTATAGTTCTGACTAAATGTGATTTGAATATAAGTTGCCTTTACCTGGAGGTATAGGTCCCACCACTGAAAAATAATTTTAACCCAATCTCAGTATCTCCTGAGAAAAAATAAGATGCAGCTTTCAAAACTATCAATTGTCTTCAGGTTTTTGCTCACTTTCCAGTAAGACTTACCCTGACTACCACTGTATTACAAAATGGCAAGCGCCTTAGGTATTAATGTGTGATGGGATTTTTGCTCATTATGGTATGAAATGATGTGAGGTAAAACATATATTTTTATAAGGCATAAGGATGGAGTTAAAAAGGTCTGTTGAAGTGAAGTAAAGAGGAAATGGAAATAAACATGGTTGTGAAGAGATGGCTACGGTTTAGCAATGCATCCAGCTGAAGAATAAATCTACCTCTGCTAATGATAGAGGTTGATTTTTCTCACCAAGATGACTGGCACACATTTATGTAGACCTAAATGAAGGGACCGTTGCACTAGCTCAGTAATGCCGGAGCCGGAATCCGTGTAGTAAGACTTTTTTGTTTTTCTCTCATGGTTTCAAGATGCCTGCCAGAGCTTCAAATAGCATGCCTATTTTCAAAAGGAATGGAGAAGAGAGTTGCACAGAGACCTTTAACACATTTATCAGGAAAGCAAAAGCTTCAACAGAATCCACTCTGGATACAGTTGCCAGTGTCTAGATGGGCAATGCCTTGATGTCACTTAGCTTCCCCTAGGACAGAGTAAAGAAAGGAAGGATTTTACTTTCCCAGCCTCTGTCCTGGAGCTGGGAGAGAGGAAAAGGGATTTGGAATGATCTCTGGGTTACCCAACCAGCAGTGTCTGCCGCAAAAATAACTAGTAGATAAAATGAATTGGCCAAAATAAGTAAATTGAAAGAAGATGTTCACTTATAGTGGATATATAAGGAAAGTGAATAATTCAATCAAAGGATAAAATAATATGTCTTAGGACAAATGCATAAACTATATGTATGTATCAAATACATAATTTTAAAAACAAGATATGAGAGCAGAATTGTACAATATTATACTACTCGTCATTAAAACACACAAAATACTGATTATTAAATGGATATATATATGTATAAATGTTTAAAAACATAAACTGGAAGATACACATCAAATTCAGCCTAGTAGTTGCCTTCTTTGTGGAAGAAGAGGGTAATAGGGAAGAGGAACAAAAGGAACTTCATTTTATTTTGCAAAGTTTCACTCCTGTCACAAAATCAAATGGTAAGGCTGGTATGTATATGAGAGTTTGGTGAGAAAAACAACTAGAAGAAATAGTAAGAGTTTAAATTTAGTTCTATCACTGAAAATAAATTTAAAGGAGCATAAAATGAAAACACAGATGGGATTCTAATTGCCACGAAAGCCTAAGAAATAGAGACATAATTTATCACGGGAAATAGTACTGAATGAGGAAGAAGCCCCAGAATCAGCCTTTGACTTTGGTTCTGAACTTACTCACTTTGAACTTTAGCTTTCTGACTTGAAAGATGAGGATTTTTGTTTTTATTTTTTCATTGTTCTTTAGAAATATTTATCTTTTGGCTGGGTGTGGTGGCTCATGTCTGTAATCCTAGCACTTTGGGAGGCCAAGGAGAGCAGATTGACTGAGCTCAGGAGTTTGAGACCAGCCTGGGTAACACGGTGAAACCCCGTTTCTACTAAAAAAATACAAAAAATTAGCCAGGCATGGTGGTGCGTGCCTGTAATTGCAGCTACTTAGGAGGCTGAGGCAGGAGAATTGCTTGAACCCAGGAGGCGGAGGTTGCTGTGAGCTGAGATCGTGCCGCTGCACTCCAGCCTGGTCAACGAAGTGAATCTGTCTCAAGAAAAAAAAGAAAAAAAGAAATATTTATTTTTTAAGAATATTAACTATTTTGTAATAAGGCATGCTTTAAAACAATCTTTGCAATTTAAGTCATAAACTGTGGTGGTCCTGTAAAACATCAAAATTGTTCATTTATTTGATTTATATTTATTGAGAGCTTACTATATGCTGGAAGCCTAGGAAATAGGGCATAAATCAATCAAAAGTTCTAGTGCTAATGAAAATGATAGTCTGACTGGGGCCAGAGATAGTAAGTACATACTTAGTATATAAGGAAGCCCATGAAGCAAAATATAGCAGGATCAGAGAGTACTCAGGGCCAGGTGACAGTGGAACTAATGCTCTTGTAGCTAGATTAGGTTTCTCTTACAAGGCACTATTTAGCCTAGAAAAAATGTAAAAGTCAAATATCTTTCACAAGTAACATTTGCTATGAGTAATTTAAATTATATATTATATAAAATATATTAATATAGTAATTATAACTGCCTTGTATTTTAATACGGATTTGTATGTGCTTCAAGGGGTTTTGTTCTTTCTTTTTGCACACATACTGCTTTTTATCGTAGCACTCCCATCCAGACAAGAAGTATACATTCTCTGCTTTGTAGTCAATCTCTTTGTGTCAGTTTGGATGGAAACCTGACTTTGTGTCAGTTTGGATGGTTTGATTCCTACACATCTAATATCTTGAGCTGATATTCCTGGATGAATAATGGTAAAGTTATCTCCCTTAGGAAAGCTTGTTGTCCCCATCCTGTCTGTGTTACACAGTCATTGGATATACAACATTGGCTGGAGTGGGGAAGGTTTGGGGGATTTTCTTATCAGCTGTCTTCTGCTCTTGGTTAGTGAAATCTAACAAGCACCCAGACCGATAACATGTGAGTTTCCATTTGAAAGTTTGGCTCTTGTTTATAAATATTAATACAGTTGAAAGTTAATATATTTTGAAAAATGCTTTAAAATGTTTTAAAAAAGGCTTTTAAAGTTTCATATTCTGCAAGAGTCTGGACAAGTAAAATACAATTGGCCTTTGAACAACATGGGTTTGAACCACACAAGCTTACTTATGCTCAGATTTCTTCTGCCTCTGCCACCCCTGAAACAGTAAGACCAAGCTTTCCCCTTCCCCAACCATTCAACATGAAGATGACAAGGATGAAGAGAGGATTCCATTTCCACTTAATGAATAGTAAATATATTTTCTCTTTCTTATGCTTCTCTTAACATTGTTTTCTCTAGCTTACTTTATGGTGAGAATACAGTACATAATACATAGAATACACAAAATATGTGTTCATCAATGGTTTATGTTATCAGTATGACTTCCTGTCAATAGTAGGTTATTAGTAGTTAAGTTTTTGGAAAGCCAAAAGTTACTGTGTGAGGGGTTGGCACCCATAACCTCCATATTGTTCAAGGGTCAACCGTACATTATTTAGATTTGATCAAACTGGATTTTTAGTATGTTTTTGATTTTAGGTCATCACAGAACTCGAGGGATTTCTGAGACAAATAGCCTAATGGAAGATTAAACGCAAAGTAAAAAAGATCTTAATTTACTGAGAAAACTGGAGATAGGAACTAAGGTTTAAAATCTGAGTAACTGAGAAGCTGCCACTTATTCCAGTGTCTGAAACATGGATATATTGAAAGATTGAAAGAAAATCTTATAATTGAACGGTGAGCGTCTTTGGATATTGTGTAAAAAGCTCTATAAAAGATAAGAGCCTGATGTTAGCTTGGAGAAAGTCCCCCTTGCCTTATTAATGTTGGTAAAACTTTGTTACTACTCAAAAAATAGCCATCAACTTTAAAACCAACAAACATTTTCATAAGCCTCTAATATTGACCATGACATTTAGTTCTACCTTATTTATTCTTTGACTTCCAGGAATAGATTCCCTTTCCTCCTCTGGAGATCATAGGATTGGAAATTTTGGCCAATGGTAGATAAATACAAAGTTGTTGTGAGGTCTGCATGTATGCTGGAATATACATATTGTGGTTAGAAAAGTGCCTGATACATAGTAAAAACACCATATCCATAAAATTAATATAATCAAATAAACCAGAAAGTTAATACTATCAAAATTAAAGAGTAGTATATTTTGTAACTTTTATATTTGCTGCCAGATTTTCTTTGTTCCAGTTGCCAAAACAAATATTGGCTGATGAAAAACCTAACACTTAAACACTGACCCAGGAAAATTTGGGTTTCATCTCTAAGCAGTCTTCTCTGTGCTGTAGTGCCAGGCAGAGGGCTGTTCTCTCCCTAATATATCATTCCTGCTGGAAACCAGGAAAGTCTAATGTCACCATTAGAATTTATTTTTTTCTGTCTTGGCTTGCAGATTAAACTATACATGTCTCTGAAAGCTAACAGCTTATTATTAACAGTTAGAGCAGAAAGTTAAAGAAAACATTCCTAAAAGAATGAGAGCTAGGGTAGGATTTGGAGCTATGAAGTGAATTTAGTGAGGGAAAGAAATGGGGAAAGATAACAGGAGAGGAAAGTGAAGCTCAAAGGGGAGGTGGAAAGGCATAGAACCTTTTATAGCCTACATCTTACTTGTGTCTGGAGCAGGCCCTGGCCTGTCTATATAGAGGAGAAAAAAGGTTACCTGTTAACCAATGGATGATTTCAGTTGAAGATTCCTAGACTTCACATTCAAGGGTAAAAAGCAGAATGTATCACCATAACAGGACTCGTAGTTTCCTGCTATTCATAACTGCAAATTCATAGTCCTCATTCCTGGAATACTATTTAGGTTGGTGCAAAAGTAATTGTAGTTTTGACATTGAAAGTAATGACAAAAACTGCAATTACTTTTGCACCAACCTAAATCGTGTAGTTGTTTCACCATATATATGAATCCAGTTATGCTGTTAGATTTGGGGCCAAAAAAGATTTGAAGAATTGCCAAAGGATAGAACTTTTCTGATATAGCTCAATGTTGTGATAAATACATGCTCTGAAAAATGAAGGAAAGCTATTTAGAATAGAGAATTTGTTCCAACATAAAACAAATTTAATGGAAGGAGAATTATCCTAATAATCGATTATGAAAGAAAAATACTCCTCTGGAATTTTTTATATAATGGCTCAAAGACACAAAACTTTTATATTTTAAGAAGAAAGAAAAGTGAAAATAGAAGTGCTTTCATATAAATGATGAAAATGAATCTGTAATACCTGTTCATTCATCTACAGAGAATGTTATTAGATCAGAATGAGAACATCCTAATAAAGAAAGGAAATTGAATAGGTAGGTTATGAAGCATTACAGGATGCACAAGAAACAGTTTGTACCCTCGATAGCCACCTGAGGTGTGTGCCATTATACTTTCCAAAATTAGTGAAACTCTAATTCTTTCAGAAAGGATATTTTCCATTAAAGATTAGAAAAATCAAGAAATAAGGTCTTCTTTTTGATGAAACTTTGAAGTTAGGATAGCAGCAGGCTTTATCAGTTCCTGCCGTGTTTCTTTTTCCTTTAGAATTAAACTATGTATGTTCCAGGAGAAATGATTGTATCAGTTAAAATAAAAATTACCACGGTTCTTCTAAGCATCCTCTTTTAGTGTATTTGATAGAGACCATGAAGTTTTCAAGGGAGACTGTAGTCTCTGCACATAGGAGTATCAGATTCTGTGAATAACAAGAGACAAAAACCCAATGTCAAAATGTGAGCCTGCTGTATTGGCACATTGGTTTGAGTGTTCTGCTTGGGCAGGCAAAAGGTTGACCATTGAATTGAAGAATGTGCGTTTCAGAATAATAAGTTCTTACCATAGAAAGGTCAGCTAACACAGAGGGAAGATTATGCAACTGAGATCGAGCATGTCAACAGGGACCCTCAAAAGGGAATTGATATTATGGCAGACATTATCTTCTGTTTTCTAAGTTCTAACGGAAAATTTTAATGGAACTCAGAGAAGACTAAATTTGTTGTCTGCACAACTCTTATTAACATTTTGTCTTGCTCCACAGAGAGTGCGTCCCGCAGTAGGTGAGAGATGATAAAGCATTTCCAACGCTTACAATAATGAAATGTTAGCATGCTTGACCTCTGCAGCTATCCATCATTAAAGAATTAATTTTCTGGACCTGAATCCATTTATTTCCTCATTTTAGCGTATGTTTGGTTATTAAGGGGAAGGGAGAGTAAAACTTTATAGATAGAAGGAGAATATAAAGTTATTAACCTGTCTTGCCAACAACCCATTTTATGTAATAGGGGAAATGTTGAACTACTCATTAGCTATTCTTTCTCTAAGGTTAAACAGGTAAAATAAAATAACCCACTACTAAGAGATAACAAATGTTGAATAAACTGGGTTTGAAAGAAATATTATAATTCATTTTTAAAGGGAAGAAAAATGCTCAGGAAATTCTCAATTTTTATTTTCCTTTTTCCACTTGAATGTGAAAAAAATTATAGAATTATCTATTTTCAGGTGGATAAGAAACTGCATAATTGAATCATACAAAAACTGAAGGATTTTCATGCACAAGGAGAGGATTCTGAAGCACTATAACTTAATTACAGATTTAAAATCATTTAAAGAAATTCTTTTTAGAAAAGTTACTTGTCTATAAACTATGTATGGGGGTTCTCCAGAGAAACAGAACTATCTTAATCCACTTGGACTGCTATAACAAAATATCATAAACCGGGTGGCTTATAAACAACAAAAATTTATTCCTTACATTTCTGGAGTCTGGGAAGTCCAAGATCAAGGCAGTCGTAAATTGAGTGTCTGGTGAGGGCCAACTTCCTCATAAGTGGCACCTTCTTGCTATGTCTTCACATAGCAAAAGAAGAGAACTCTAGTCTCTTTAGCCCTTTGTAAAGGCACCAATCCCATTCATGAGGGCTCCACACTCATGACATAATAACCTCCCAAAGGCCCTACCTCCTTTCACCATAATATCAATAATCAGGTTTCAACATGCATATTTTGGTGGGGACATGATATGGTTAGGCTGTATCCCCACCCAAATCTCATCTTGAATTGTAGCTCACACAATTCCTACATGTCGTGGGAGGGACCCCGTGGGAGGTAATTGAATCATGGGGGGATCATGGGGGCGGGTCTTTTCCATGCTGTTCTGATGATGGTGAATAAGTCTCACAAGATCTGATGGTTTTATAAGAGGGAGTTCCCCTGCACATGCTTTCTTGTCTGCCACCATGTCCCACGTGCCTTTTGCCTTCTACCATGATTGTGAGGCCTCCCCAGCCACGTGGAACTGTGAGTTCATTAAACCTCTTTTTCTTTATAAATTACCCAGTCTTGGGTATGTCTTTATCAGCAGCATGAAAATGGATTAATACAAGACACAAACGTCCAGACAATAGCATATAGATATATATATGTTTCCATATATATATGTTTCCATATATATATATGTTTCCATATATATATATGTTTTCATATATATAATGTTCCCATATATATATATGTTCCCATATATATATATTCCTCTATATATATTCCCATATATATATATATGGAAAGAGAGAGAGAAAGAAGTATAGTACTGGCTCATGTGATTGTGGGGACTAAAAAATTCAAAATCCTCAGCATGGGCTGGCAGGCTGGAAACCCCAGAGAACCAATGGTGCAGTTTGCTAGAGAATTCCCTCTTGATTTGGAAGGCCAGCATTTTTGTTCAACTGAAAGGATGAGGCCCACCCACATAATGGAAGACAGTCTGCTTTATCCAAAGTTCACTGATTTAAATGATAATCTCTTTCAAACACACCCTGCAAGTTAACATATAAAATTAACTATCATGCATCATATATTTACAGATGGCCAAGAATTAGGATTTACTACCTTTATATGCAACTGAATTGGAAGCAAAATGTTCTACAAAAAGAACTGGTTAAAAATAAAGTGTATACAGTGTACAAAATTGTGAACTTTTTACTCTTTCATCATTTCTGTGTCATTACCAGTATATTTCCTTCTCTGAAGATTTAGAAGAATAGGTAAGAAAGTGGCACGGATAATAGTAATGTTCACTGTCCTTTATGCACCTGATAATCTTGGTCTAATTTTATCCAGTTTTGAACAATCAAAAAAGAAATGTGGGATATTAATAGTCCACTTGTTGCCTGGGCTGGAGTGCAATGGCACAATCATGGCCTTTTGGGCTCAGGTGATCCTCCCAACTAAGCCTCTGGAATAGCTGGGACCACAGGCATGTGTGACCACACCCAGATAATTTTCTTTTAATTTTTTGTAGAGACAGCGTCTCACTATGCTACCCAGGCTGGTCTTGAACTCCTTAACATTAACAGTAATATTGACTTTGAATCAGTATACTAAGCTCTCTATTAGTGATTTAAAAATTTAAAAGGTGGTGTGTGCCTGTATGCCTAGCTACTTGGGAAGCTGAGGCAAGAGGATCACTTGAACACAGGAATTTGAGGCTGCAGTGAGCTGTGATCATGCCGCTGCACTCCAGCCTGAGCAACAGAGTGAAACCTTGACTTTAAAAACAAACAAACAAAAAGCTACTTAGTTCAGGCTTATGAGGAAGGTTTGATTAAAATGTAAAGCTTACATTTTAATCAAATGGTTATCAAATGATTCTCTTTGTTGAGAGGAGGGCTGTAACTCAGTAGTAGAGTTGTGAGATATATCTCATTTAGGAAAAAATATGCTAATAGGTGAGAATAATTTCCTTATTAATTACTTGTGTCTTATCTGGAGCCCTTTCTCTGGCAGTTAATTTACTGAATGCCAGAGATCCTTGCTTCTGTAGTCCTGAACATGTTTGCACTTCAGACATTCTTGGGCAGTCAGAACAGGACTAATAATGGCTTATGCAGATATTTTTCATAAATTTAGACTGTACATCCTTTGCATAGAATAAAAATTGCATCACTTGTATTTCTCTGTCTTGATTCATTTGTTCTCCTTTTATCTTAACTTTCATGGATGAAAGCATGTATTCATACAAACCCTCAAATTTTACAGATGGACAACATGTTGTAGGGAGATTTTTAAAGAGTGTAGCTCATGTCTTATTGAGGAGGAAGATACAAAGCTAGATGAGCATGAAGAACAAATACAAAAATGTGTATATCAAGAATTTTAAATAGTAAAATTCTGCTTTTAACTTAATACCTATCATTTTTATGCACCTTTAAGAAACACTCCTTTCCATTCCTAAATTTTCACTTTATTTTAAAAGCTTAATTTTTTGGAATTAAGGCATTTTGTTTGCATTAAATGCTTACTGAATAAAATCATAGATTTACTTGTCCAGTTGCAGTTGGACTGTGTTAGTTTTCTCATGTTACATTCAGATAAAAAAAGTGAGACGTCTCAGAGGAATGCTGGACTACAAAGAATTTGTCTTTCAAAGGTAATTAAAGTATAATTTAAACTTATTGCTGCTGTGTGTACCACTTTCCCTTTTGAATTATGAGTCTATAAAGACATGGAAGTTTGCAACTTTAAATCACTCTGCAGTTGTCAATTAAATGTCATACTTTGGGGCAGAATATATATGGAGTATAGCCTGTTAACAATTATTAATATAGTATCAGTGCAAATTCATACATCAAAAGAGTCAATGATAATCCTAACCACCTGTGCTGATACATAGTGTGAAATGTACAACTACTTTTTCTCGTAGTCTCCCAGAAAAATGAATGCGTTGTTGAACAACTTAATTAAAAACAAAAGAATAAAGTAACACAGAGGGTTTTAAAATTTGGTTTTAATTTCTGAATTTCACAATTGTGTGTGTGTGTGTGTGTATGGGTGAGTAAACATACACACACATATTAGACACACACATATATCTTGTTAAGGCTTATTTTCAACTGGTTGACTTGCTTCTACCATGCAAAGTATATTGTCAATAAATTCAAGAATTCAATATTTATCAGGCGAATTAGCTTCATGGTTAAATAGTTATGGGCTGACTACCTTCTTAATCAAAGGTGACACTTTTCTTTTTTAAGTTTATCACAAAGCAGATTTATGCAACTGATTAGGACATTATCCTGTAGTTTCGGAGATCATTGCATTTAAGAAAGGGTTTGAATATGATCTGAACTGCAACCCTTCCTAAAGAGATAGCCTTAGATAAAACAAATATAACTATCATTTCCTAGCATAAATTCTGAGCAATTATGTTTGTGACTATTGCCTAATATTATCAAATAAGAAGTTCATTTATATTCTTCATCTTTTTTTGTTTTCCAAGACAAATCAGAAATCAATTCTGATTTGATTTGGGCAATGTGTAACTCTTAAAATAGCTTATATAATTTTTAAAGAAATATTTTAATGTTAATTTAAAACCTTGGAATTAGAAAACAATAATTTTAAATTCTGTTTTGTAGGTCCTAGTAAGGCAGTAACATTCGTTATTACATGATTGTGCTCCTTCTCATAGGATAGTGGGTGTGCACATCATGGGTATAAGGATGTGCACAAACATTGTGTATTTCTGGCCTATTTATCTTCCCTATTTCAGGACTGGTTCTAAGAGTTCTTGGACATCACCAGTATGCTGAGCAATTTGAACAATTTCAGTTCCATTAGGCATTAAATGAAGTCAGGGCCCAAATCCCCTGTTAATGCAACAGTTTATGCCATCCAGCATCCCAGAGAAGTATCTCTGTAGCCATTTATTTGGTTTTCGATTTAAGAAGACCCACACCTGACTGGAACCCAATACAACTATCATTAAAAAATAAAATCCCATTGCCCAGGATTGTTTTGTTCTTCATCTGTACTTCATATCAAGTTATTGTCCTAATTGCCCCATGCCTTTTAGAAAGTTCAGTTAATTCAAAGAGATGAATTAAGGAATGAAGTTTTAGTTCTCTGTGTCTCCTTAAAACATTTCTGAGCTCAACTCTCATTTGAATAGGTAATGAGGACAAGACAATAAAATCTGAGTAGAGTATATAGCTCTTGTTTGTGTCTACCTTGTTTTTTCTCTCTCTCTCTCCAGTTAAATGCCATCCAATTATCTCCTGCAAATATCTACAGAATTGTTCGTTAGTCAACATTATGATACAGGTTGATTATGATATTAGATGATTATGATATTAGACAGTGATTGGTTTAATTAGTTTGTGAACATTTGCATATATAGAGAGCTCTTAATAAATTGGGAATATATTTGAATTTGATCTTCATATAGACATTTTCTAACCTTGGGGATGCCTTTATAATTGCTGTTGTTTTCTGTGTGTTTCATTATAGAAGCCAGAATTCTTCTTGCTAATAATGACATGTAGATAAATACTTTATTAGTGTAGTAACACTTCCAAGAGGAAAGCACATTTTCTAAGCATCTCCTAAAATAAATGTCTTTTTTGAAGACTGGAGGCTCTGAAGCTGCTAATGAGATATGGAAGGGACATTCTGTAAAAGTGACAAGTTATTTTAATCAAAAAGGTCATGCATGTCAGATAGTATTATTGTTTTCTGAAGTGGCTTGACTCAGCCCAAGTCAGTGAGAATTAAGATTTCAATTATACATTACTAATGGCTGGGACACAGGGTTAGTGAAGTAGAGGTTTAAAACCTAAGTGTTGCTGAAACGTCGTCTTGATTTACTGGTATCACTGCTAAGTACTCTGTAAATGCCAGCAGTTTATACCATGTCACTAAAGCCCAAGAGTAATGTCACTTTAGAATTACAAAACAGAAGGCATTCTGTGATTCAGGCAGCACAGCTAACTTCCAAACAAGATTTGAATACTAAAATGAATGTCTTATCTTTGAGAAGCAAAGGCTTTTGAATGTTCAAGTCAGATGTGTTTAATTATTTAGAGGATACTTAGTAGATACTTGTTTTCTGTAAGATTTCTGATCCCTTAACTGACTTTCATAATGTTGAATTGGGATCCAAGAAGAATGGAATAAGAGAGAGATCTTGGGATTAAGTGGGGGTGTTCTATGCTTTTTTTCACTTATCTTTTTTTTTTTTTTTTTTTTTTGAGATGGAGTCTTGCTCTGTTGCCAGGCTGGAGTGCAGTGGTGCAATCTCTGCTCACTGCAACCTCCACCTCCCAGGTTCAAGCTATTCCCCTGCCTTAGCCTCCCGAGTAGGTAGGACTACAGGCACGCACCACCATGCCCGGCTATTTTTTGTATTTTAGTAGAGACGAGGTTTCACCATGTTGGCCAGGATGGTCTCAATCTCCTGACCTCGTGATTTGCCCACCTCGGCCTCCCAAAATGCTGGGATTGCAGGCGTGAGCCACCACGCCCAGGCCTCAGTTATCTTTTTGGCCTGCTTATTCTTCTTTTCATATCTCTGTCCATACAAGGAGTAGTTGCTATATGAAGAGGGTACTGTCTTTAAAGGTAAAGAAAGCTTTTTCATGTGAGTCTGATAATAGGTATGCATATACTTTAATTTATGTAAATAGTTTAACCAGTGCTGGAAAAAAAAAGCATCATACCTCCAATGGAATAGTTCTGATTATTCAGAGAACCTTTCAGACGAGGAAAAACAGAACATTTTCCAGGGAGTTCTTGTACATCTGCATGCCCCACAGTGCTAAATTCTGGCTTAGCATAGATCCCCTGTGAATGCAGACCTTCCCGTTAGCCACTCTCTGTTTCCAGTCGCTTTCGTTCCATCACATATGAAGATCAAGCTTAATGTTCTCAAAGAGGGAGAGCAAGACCAAGCACACCCTGCAGAATGGCCTGTGGAGTTTCAGCTCTTGATAGACTTGTCTTCGACAATTTGGTCCATGCTGCTTCAAATGGCAGGAAGAGTAAAATCACAGGAGGGTAAAATATTTTCCAAATCTGATTTAATGATAAGACACTGAGTGTTGAGAGAGCACCGAATTCAGTGAAGAGGGTTAAGTGCAAAACACCATGATTTTCTTGAGATGTGAGTGTGTTGAGGGAGGGGGATGGAGAGGGAGAGCAGGCAAAGGGAGCAGAAGCTGGAGAGGGGAGGTTGACAGGATCCAGATCAGCATATCTTACTAGGTTAGTATTTAATGAACTGGCCAGTATCAGAGTGATTTGGAGATGCCAATTAAAATGTGAGGAGCACTGCAATTTTGTGTCCAGGGTTAAGTTAAAACTATGTAATCTTTTTATAAGCTTGAAACATTTTCTATAGGTTAAGTCTAGCAAAAATATTAATGCCATATAACCTAACTTTTCTTCATAGAAAAAATGTCCAGATTTCTTTCCACCAAGAGGCCTGATATTTGTAGAGTTGTTGTTGACTCTGATCTGGATGCTGGAGATGAAAAGATGCATGAGAGGCAGACCCATGTCAACCTTCAGAGGAGCCATATTCTAGGGATTTCTTGACAGTGTGCTTGTACTAATATTGTATTTATTGCTTTCAAACTAAAATGAATACTATAATAGACTTAACACAATTGTGAAGACACACAAAGAGGGCAAGGCTTCTTAATTCTGAAAGTGTCAAAGAAGGATTTATTATAAAGAAAATGACTTTAGGTTAGATGTTAAGGAGAGATTTAACTGCATATGGCTTAGATGAGGAGGAATTGGTTATGATATTTCAGTTTTTGAACACAGAATGAAGAAGGGTGACAAGGATACCCATTTCATTATATTGTGGCTTTGTGTGATTTTAGTGCATATAAGAGTAGGAAAAGGATTGGGTTTGAGCTTCCAGAAGATGGAAACATAAAACCGTACCAAGTGTAGGATTTTAAGGGCCTAAGTTAAGGAGTTTAAACAATATTTATAAATAATGAGAGGCATTAAATATATTTTTTAATTAGAGGTGACTGTTACTGCAAAAAAAGGATACTCTACAAGAAATATAAATTTGATAGCAAGAAAACAATTTTGAGATGAGAATGAATAGTGAACAGGTGGCAAAGGACAAGTTAAAAGGATATTGCAATAATCTAATAAACAGAAGTGTTTGTCCAAGGGTTATCAATATGAGATGCAAAAGAAACAATGAATTTGGGCCTCAATTCAACCTCACAATTGAAAAACACTCCCTCCTTCCCATTTTCCCCTTCTCTCTCCATTCCCTATTCCTTCCTTCTTTCCTCCATTCTTTCCTTACCCCCCCCCCCCGCCCCCAACCTTTTTTCCTTTACATGTTATTCAGTGCCTGCTATGTGCTAGGCTGTGGGAGTGAGGAAGAGAGTGGATCAAAGGTAATGCCAGAAGGTCTAGCTTGGCAGAGTAGTAGGGCTATTAACTATGACAGGGAACATTTTAGGAAAGGAGCAGTTTTGCAGCAAGGAATAAAATGACTTTGAATTTGGACAAATTGATTTGGAAATGCCTGTGGGACTTTCTTATTGAGATGTCCAGCAAAGAGCTGAAAGAGCTCTCTGACATTACTGCAGCTGAGTCTGGAACAAACAGGCTGCCTGGTGAGCAGTGTATTCCTATCACTAGGAGGGGATAAGACTCGGTCAGATGGCCTTGGGTCAGATGTGTTAGATGGAACTCTGATGAGGATTTATTAGCACTCTTGAACCAAACAGGATACAGTGCCCTTCCAGCCATACAATTCTATGTCTGCAGACATCTGTGCAAGAGAAACAGAGAGAGAGAGCTAGAAAGAGACTTATTTTTTTCATCTGTAACCACAACTATTAACATAAGCATTAATATATCTGTTGACATTTTCCATATTACCATTTTTAGCTTCTTAACCTGTAAAGTAAATGATGCGTGGACTACTAAGGATTGTCTGATACCCACTATTTCCGCACTACCCCCCACCTCTTGTCTGATTATCAAATATTCATGGTATTTGCTACAACTTAAATATTATTTGATACTTTCTGTTCTCAACCAAGTTATGGTATATATATATATTTTTTTTTCTAGTAATATTAAGTGTTTAGAATATTCTCTTATAAACTCAGGAAATTTTATGCAGTTGTTCTTCATGGTTTTATTCTATTTCTATAAATTTGCTGCTAGTAAGAAATAAAGGCAAGCTAATGTTTTATCACAAACTCTCCATTATTTATTTATTTTTTTTGAGATGAAGATTTTCTCTTGTTGCCCAGGCTAGAGTGCAATGGCACAATCTCGGCTCACTGCAACATCCACCTCCCAGGTTCAAGCGATTCTCCTGCCTCAGCCTCCCGAGTAGCTGGGGTTACAGGCATGTGCCACCACGCCCGGCTAATTTTGTATTTTTAGTAGAGACAGAGTTTCACCATGTTGGTCAGTCTGGTCTCAAACTTTTGACCTCAGGTGATCCGCCCATCTCAGCCTCCCAAAGTTCTGGGATTACAGGCGTGAGCCACCGTGCCTGGCCAGACTCTCCATTCTTTAAAGTGAAGGCTTAGTTCAAATTATTATTAAAATTGCTGTTGTTACTATTCTCAATTTTTTAGTTCCTGATTTTTTTTATTAATAGCAGTAAGTATACTCAATTTTTGCATATACTTTTATGGATATCCAAGGCTTTGAAAAATGTGTGAAATGGAAGGCTATTTATAACTTCAACACATGTATAAGTACAACTTACATATGATTCTAAAATGTAGCACTGACCAATACTGTAATATCAGTAATATCAAAACAGTATATTACTGTTTTACCAATACAGTAATATCAAAACAGTATATTACTGTTTTACCAATACAGTAATATACTGTAATATCAAAAATAAAAAAGATATAGAACCTACCTTCTTATTTTCATTTGTATGTGTACTTCTGAAACTGCCTCCTACATATGAAAATTGATCATACCTCTTGTGAGCTTTTTCTCTGTATTAAGTTCATGATAAGCAATGTAAATCCTCAGAAAAGATGTTACCACCATTTAGTTATCTTTTATCAACTCAATAGATGAGTTAAGATTTAAAACATTTGCCTAGGGAATTATTTTGCACTGGTCAGTTCTCACAGTTTTGTGAGATGAATCACTTTGGTCATTATCAAATGATACATAGCAGTTGAGACATGTATTGATTAAGATAAATATAAATGACTTTTTATAATAAGTAAAAGAAATATAATATTTAACATTCAATAAGCAAAATTATGGCATAAAAATTAAAATAACACTTCAGATGGAAGCATACATTGGAAAAAAATTTGGAAAAAATCTGGCAAAATGTGTTAAATTTATAATTTTAAATCCTCTGATTTAGTGACCCCATCTGAAGGACTCTAAGCAAATAAACGTACAGGTGAGCAATGATGTATGTACAAGGTTCTTGACTGAGCATAAATTCTACTGGTGAAAAATTGTATCAGGCCAAGAGCGGTGGCTCACCCCTGTAATACCAGCACTTTGGGAGGCTGAGGAGGGGTGGGTCACCTGAGGTCAGGAGTTTGAGACCAGCTGGCCAACATGATGAAACCCCGTTTCTACTAAAAACACGTAAAATTAGTTGGGCATGATGGTGGGTGCCTGTAATCCCAACTACTCGGGAGGCTGAGGCAGGAGAATCGCTTAAACCTGGGAGGCAGAGGTTGCAGTGAGCCAAGATCACACCATTGCACTCCAGCCTGGGCAACAAGAGCAAAACTTCGTATCAAAATAATTGTTTAATACAGTAGAGTACAAACAAACAAACAAAAATCAATTCTATAAAGTTAAGGAACAAGATGGGTCTACATGTACTGTCCTGGAAAGACACATGCCATGCTGTTGAGTGAAGATAAACACAATATATATGCAGTTCTGTTTATAAATATATGCATTCAAAGTCTGAAAAGATTCACAGATACACACCACTCTATTAGCATTCTTTCATCCAGTAAGTACTAAGTGAGTCCCAATAATTCACTAGGCACAGAACATAGTGGCAAAGAGACCTATGAAACTGCTAAAATATATTGTGATGGCTTATGGTATGTTTGGTTTCAATTGACGGTGCAAGAGTTGCATATGGGCAGGAAAATCCTAGCCTAGACTTCTGGGAAGACATTTCTGAGAAATCGATGTTTTCACTGAATCTAGAAAGAGAAGGAATACTTAACCAGGGAAAAATGATTTAATGTAGAAAAGCAGAGACAACAGCATCTAAAAAAGCCTAGAAGCAGGAAAGAGATGTAATGTGTTCAAGAACTGAAAAAGTTAGGTATGACTGGATAGTGTGTAAGAGGGGATATTGTTATCTTTGAGACTGGGATTATACTTGCAAATTTACTTACAATTTTATAAATTTCTCTTTTTGTTAATGAAGATATTCCTATTAACATGAAAATAATTTAAAAACTAGCTAAAATTCTAACAAAGAAAAAATAAGGAAACACTTTAAACATGCTACAGAAAAATAATAAGAAAAGACAAAAGGGGCTAGAATTATAAAGTTGAAGTCTAATACAACAGAGTAGCATTATATATTAAGCCAAATTGAAAGAGACAAATACAGTGATTTTAGAAAATGAAGATACTTCTTTTATATAGGCTATTTAAGGAGCATTAAATAAATCAGTAGTGCAAATCTTTTAAAATTAGACTGCTATCATAGAAGGGCCCACAGGAATATTTGTACCAATACAGCTGTAAAACACTTATCAAACTTTTTCAGCTATTTATCTTTTGCCTCAGTTGCCCAGGTATATATACTGGGGCAAAAAGCAAGATCTGGTAAACTACTGTTGGTGTTTTTCTTTCCTGTTTATTCCAGTGTAGTTAATAATCTCTGCAATTCCTTCCAAAGGTATGAGCCAACTCTGTATCTGTGGTTCTCCACCTTGGCTCTATGTTACACTCAATTTAGGAGATTTTTTTAAAAATTTATGCTCAGGCCCCATTTCAGGCCAATTAGATTATTACCGCTGGCATTAGGACCCAGGCATTAAATATTTTCATGCTCCCAGGTAATTCCCATTCACATCTAAGACTGAAAAACATCACTGCTCTAGGAAGGTTTAGCCTATTTAACACCTTCAATGTATAAGTCAAGTTGCCTAGCAGAAAAATCAGACACAGTTTCACTCAAATGGATGACTCCAAAGAATTGGGTCAAGAACTCAGAATGAGAGATCTCATTCATGGACTGGTTTGGTGTTGAGGTTGTCTGGGTATTTGAAGAGTGTTATGTGCTGAATGAAGATGGAATCCTTGGTGTGGGTACACTTTAGCGATATATAGGAGGACTATAAGGTGAATATCTTAAACACATTGAAGTTGACCTTAAATTCATACGGCTCTCAGTTTTCTCATGAGTGAGATGAGAATGTAACTACCACATTACGAAGTTGTGAAAGTTAAATGAGGTGATATTTATATAAGAAATGTGCACAGTATACTTCACTCATAGTTCAAAAGCTTCAAAAATAAGAAATAGAGAAGTAAGAGATGAGTCTCTTTCATATCTAATTTGAGTATTAGACATTTGAGTATTATAGCTTCAGTTTTGGTTTCCACCACATTAGTTATTTTTTTAAGGTGGGTTTTCTTTCACAGTAGAAAGCCAAAAACGTTAGATAGAAAAAGTATATATTGTCTTGATAAGGTGAACAGTTGGACATTACGTTTTGAAAGTATTGAAATTTTTCTAATGATCTGTTTTTGGAATGTGTATGTATTGGATTTATCTTGCTGTATCATAAGCTACCACAAATTTAGTGTCTTCAAATACCTGTTTATTAGGTTGCAGTTTTGTAGGTAAGAAGTCTGGGCCGATGTGGGAGGTTTCTCTGCTCAGTGTCTTACAAGTCTGAAATCAAGGCATTTGCTGAGCTACATTATTATCTGGAACTCAAGGGCCTCTTCTGAGCTCATGTGATTGTAGCAGAATTCAGTGCCTTGCATTTGTAAGTCTAAGGTTCTCCTTTCCTTCCTGGCTGTTAGTTGGAGCTGATGTCAGCTTTTAGAAACAACCTGAATTCCTTGCCATGTGGCTCCTCCATCTTCACAGTCAGTGACAGAGAATTTCCCACACTTTGAATCAATCTCCCACTCTCCCCCTCCCCCTTCTTCTCTCATATTAGATAAGCACCACCGAAGATAATTCTGTTATCTTTTAGAGCCAGCCATATCACAGAACTTAATCATGGGAGCGCTGGCCCATCATATTCATAGGTGTCTTTCACGCCAAGTATGGAGATGATTATACAAATGTGTGGGTCATTGGGATGATCTTAGAATTCTGACTACTCCAGTATATGAGACAGGTGAATGGACTAGATGTCAGATGTTACTGGGATTTTAAAGCAAGGAATGAGAAGACTATTACTGCCTCACTTTTTATATGCATTTCTTTTCATTTGATATGATGTTTAAAAGTATTGATTGGAGATGGGAGATCAGCTGTGATTCATTCCCTACAGGAAATATAGAAAAAAAGTATAGAAAGATATCAATTCATAAATAAGAAATGTAAACCTTTTGCATATGACTTTTGTGCCTGGGAAAGACAATGTACTCTTATTTTCTCCCGTTTTTATTCTTAATAAGTAAATTTTCTCATACAATTTAATTTCATTACAAATACATGCCAAAAACTCGAACAAAAATAAGTCTTCATAAAGGAAAGACATTCCACAAATAAAAATTGGCACACGTTTATTGTTTTTATGGCGATTGGGGGAAGTTGTGTTGTTCCACAGAAGAGGCCAACAGCAGCTTGTTGGTACTCTCCGGTGAGTGCAGTAGTTTCCGTCAGTTCCACAGATTTACCACGGAACAAGGAACGACCCAGGAATAAGGAATGCCCCAGCTTGCAGCCTCTTAAAGCTGTAAAACTGCTCAGAACTTGCTTCTGGTAGTTGGCTGCTATCTTAATAATTCCCTGTACCTCTTAAAGACATGATAGTGTTCATAGCCAGGAAATGTTTAGGTTTGATCTACTTTTCTATTTGTCAGAACCCAATGAAGGAAATCAATCTTCTATTTGTTTTTCAAGCATAAATGGATGAATTCTTCGTTATTGCTAATAATACAATGTCTTATTTGGCTAATACCATTTTGTTTAGAAAATAAAAGAAATCATAGCATTCTTTTTAAGGTCCTTTAGTAGTTTGTAGTAAAACTGAATTAGTTGCTGTAGATATTTGAACCTTAAGAGTGTATGTGTGTGTGTGTGTGTGTGTGTGTGTGTGTGTGCGTGAGTGTGTATTTGCTGCTGATGATCAATCAGAAGATCCTTAGGAGAAGATCTTTTGTTTAAAGGTGTTTAATTTAGATCTATTCTGTGCTCTGTTATACTTACTACTATACTTTTAGGAGAATTGAACACATATAAATGTAATATAAAAGGGCCATTATGCTACTGTGTAGTGGATTTTAAACTGGAGCGTGCATATCCCTGGGGTTATGTGAGGATGTTCCATTGGCATATGAACTCAGAGCTTTGAGGATACAATAAAACAATAATTTGTTTGGCTAATTGACAAATCGAATGGCTCTGATAACTGGGTAACAGATCCATTTTCAAATCAGGTGGTTTACAATTCTCTACTTTAAGCAAAATTTCAGAGAGGCCTAATTGAGTTGTCAGCCAATATATGATTAAAATAATTTTTGATGGAAGATCATTGACTTTTGGCATATAATTGAGAAGTAGTTCAAGGACTTGAGCGACATTGTTATAATGGAAAGAGTTTCTTCCATTTCCATCTATTTATTTGTGTGAACAAAGAACCTTAACAGTTATAGCAATAAAAACAATAGACGGAACTCTTGCTGGGTCTTTTCTCCTTTTAACAGCAAGTATTAGTCATCCATAGCATGTATGAAATAAACGGGAAAAAGCCATTTCATTAAGAGATTCATTTCTGATCATTGCAATCTTTGTCTAATAATTACTTGTCACAGTTTTAAGTTTTTGCTTTGATAATTATGCTCTTTTAATAATTTTAATGGTAACTCAACCCAAAAGAAATTTTTTTTACACCCAGAGTTATATGGTCACAGGGAATTTTTTTTTTTAAAACCATCTTTAGATACAAATCCTTGTTGTAGAGAAATATGATCAATACAAAGACTTTCAAGCATAAAATTTATTATGTAGGATAAAAATCAGTGGGGATAGAAATATGAGTTCAAAAAGAAATATGACTTAAGTAAAATTTCCAGCAATAAATAAGATCTTGTTCATAGAATGTATTAGTTCATTCTCACACAGCTATGAAGAAGTACTTGAGACTGGGTAATTTTTAAAGGAAAGAGATTTAATTGACTCACAGTTCTGCATGGCTAGGGAGGCCTCAGGAAACTTACAATCATGGAGGGAAGGCAAATAATAAGCAGGTACTTTCTTCACAGAATGGCAGGATGGAGTGAGTGCAAGCAGGATAAATGCCAGACACTATTTATAAAACCATCGGATCTTGTGAGACTCACTCACTGTCATGAGAACAGCATGGGGGAAACCACCCCCGTGATCCAATTGCCTCTACCTTGTCCCACCCTTGACACGTGGGGATTATAAGGATTATGGGAATTACAATTCAAGATGAGATTTTGGGTGGGGACACAGCCAAACATGTAGTTTGCGCTAGTATTTTAATTAGTCTGGATTCTTTAAAAGAATTATGTACCAGTTTTATTCTAAAATATCCATATTTTTAGTATGCTACAACTTATATTCTTTGCTATTTACACTTACCAGGAAAATAAATTGTTAACCTCAAAATGTTTTAGAGGTACATGGTTTTATAAAACTAGATTAGGAGGTTACATTACGTTGTAAGACTAGTGCTGTTGTGGAAAGGACTATCCACGCAACCACTGGCTTTTCCTATGTTGCAACAAGGGGTTTAGTTTAAGGGCTAAGGACCCAGCTGGCTCTGACACTGACAGTGGTTCACCTTCCTCTGAACTTCTATGGCTCTCATTAATCATCTGAAACATTTGACACTTTGTGTATGTCTGGTGGTGCTGTTGATTTGGAATCTGAAACATAACCACTACTTAGTAGTGGAAAAGTTAAGAATTTACCCCCATTGTTGATATTCTAATTTTCATGTAATCAGAAATGTTACCTTTGCGATAAGGAGTTCCTGTACTGCTCTCTCTGCCCCATATTTTCTAGTGTGACCAGTTTGTCACCAAAGGTTGGGTCATATAGATTTTTGCCACAATTTGAGCAAGCTCCTATTACATCATTAAGAGTATGTCACAGTTAGTTTCAATGAAATAATTAGCCAATTGGATTTCAAATAGTAAAATAACACATTTTATTATATGTAAATACCTTATCTTCCAAAGTCATAAATTTAAGGTAATGATAATTGATATCCAGAATGCTTCTGTGTACATACATGTTATATATTTCAATTACTAAGTCAAAATATGTGGTAGAAATAGTAAAGAACGCAGAGTTTCTTTTCTTTTTAAGGAAATAAAAAGATTGACTTGAGCCAATTTTTATCTGAGGAATGTTAATTTGTTTTATTTAATGCAGCTTAAAACTCTACAATTACCCTTTCTATGAACAGATACTTAATGACTACATAAGCACTTGGTTCCTGTATTTCCTGAAATGTTCCACACTTTAGAGCTGGTTCTGCTGATGAAAGTTGAAGTCATGGGCAGGCATGAGATGGGGTAGGCAAAGAGTATACTGTGAAAAGAGAAATGAGGGCCTCTGATATTAAATATTGCCCAGGGAGAGGAAAAAAAGTTTGGAAGGATCCTGAGTAGGACAATTATAAAAGAGAACCTGGAGCTTGCAGGGAGTTCCAAAGCAACAGCAAGAGTCTGTGTCATGTAATACTTAGCAATTTAGTAAAGTAAGGAATCAAAAATGCCCACTGGAATTTTAATATAAAATATTTTTGGCTGGGCACGGTGGCTCATGCCTGTAATCCCAGCACTTTGGGAGGCCTAGGTGGGTGGATAACAAGGTCAGGAGATGGAGACCATCCTGGCTAACACGGTGAAACCACATCTCAACTAAAAATACAAAAAATTAGCCAGGCATGGTGGTGGGCGCCTGTAGTCCCAGCTACTCAGGAGGCTGAGGCAGGTGAATGGTGTGAACCCAGGAGGCGGAGCTTGCAGTGAGCTGAGATCGCACCACTGCACTCCACAGCCTGCGCGACATAGCGAGACTCTGTCTCAAATGTGTATGTGTGTATATATATACATATATATATTTTAAGGACATTAAAAAAATCAAGGGAGAGGAAAAAGTCTCATTTTCTTCTATAGGTTGGCTAGGTTAAAAAAAAGTTTCAGAGTGGTCTTTTGTAGTCAGTTTTGTTCTTATATGTGATATTTCTAGTGAGAAAGCAATAACAAAAACAACAAAGAAACTAAATTTGTTTGAATGGTAACTAGTATGAGCAGTATCTTTCTGTGCTGGCAGTGGAGGCTGTAGAGGCATGGAAGGAAGGATAGTAGGGAACCATTTGCTTTGGTTTCCTTCTCGCTTCAACCAGGAGAGAGAATGATGTTCAAGAGGGAGAAAGGAAAACATAGCTTCCATGGCAAAAGAATTACACTTGCATTCCTTTGATAACTGGAGGAAAGAGGAAGGAATGGATAAAGGTCTAGGCAGTGTTGTGTGGCTGGAAGTTTGCTGTAATGTCTAATGAAGTAAAAGGAAATTTTGCTGAAAATGAAGGTGGTGGTGGTGGTCCATGATATCAGAAGTTAAATACAATAGAGACTTTTGAAAAACAAACAAACAAACAAAACGGAATATTTCAGGGTTGCTAGAATGAATGGATGAAAGTATTAAAGTGTAAAATTGAGTCCTCTTGAAGGCGAAGGTAAAGTAACATAAAGGAATATACTAACATCCAATCAAATTAGAATAACAAATATTTACTGAGTTAAGACATTATTGAATGTGATGAATTTGAAGGGACAAGATATAAACCTATAAAAAGGTACATAACAGAAATCACATTAATTGCTTCTGTAAAGCTGGCTGACTAGGAAATATTTAATGCAAACTGGAACTGGAGAAACCAAAGCTGGGATGATCCAATCGGAGTAATTCTATGGCCAACTAAAATGGCCTTTATTAGTGGGAGTTAAGTGGAGTTACTTCCAGATACTTTCACTGTCCCTTGTTTCTGCGTTGTTCCCTTGTGGTACCCACTAAAATCCGTTTACTTTTACCTGCCTCTAAAAATAGCTATATGTCAAAACTACTAAAGGCCCATAAACTTAGTCATATTATCATAGTTTGAAGCCCAGGTCTACCACTTACCGGTTCTGAGAACCTGGACAAATTGTATAAACCCTCTAAAACTTTTTATTCCTGTCTGGTAAAACAATGAAAATGATAACCTATGTCATGGGTGTTGTGAGGATTAAATAGACTAAACTATATAACAAGCTTAGCATACTCTATGGCATATAAAAACCTACTCGATAGTTGTGCCATGTTATTGTTATTAACTTTCTTAATAGAATTCTTAAGGCAAAAGGGTATTGACATATCTCTGTCTACATCATTTATTGTCATTGTTATAAGTGCTAGTTAGTCTAATTCATTTCATTATAATTAGTAAGTGGTAATATAGCTGGAGAATGAAACTCATTTTGATCCTTATAAGGGAATCAGAATGATATCGGCTTTTCATTTCAGCAGCCTGATTATCATTAGATGAACATCAATATCAATTTATAAAATTTACAATTTTATGAAACATGTTATAGTTAATTTTTTGTTTGTTTAGATGTTGAAAAGGACACTTTCTTTTCAGGTCTCAAGATACATATGGGCATAAGCCATAAAATCTATATTTAATTGACATCCCATTTCCTTCTTTACCATCTTTGAAATAAAACATTTAAAGGTTGACTCTGGCTGTGTACAATATCAATACTGTGGAATCAGTGAGAGCCCAATAGTTAGTTATTTTGACAATCAGTGTTTCTAGGGTAATCCATATCCAGTGTGCATTCTCCTCAGGGTTACATTGCTTATAAATTTTATTTATGGTTCATATAAAGTTTTATGTTCCAGTATTTTTCCAAAGAACATCTTTTATGTCCATGTGCCTTCCCTCAGTTATACTGATAACTGTCCATTTTGTATTAAGAATCACATTGGAAGTAGCTTTTATGATATTTCTGAATTATGAAAGAATTCCATTCCATTTCCAATAGAACCATGCTACAACTAAAATATATTATGGCTGTGCTGTAAGCTAATTGTAATAAAAACCATAATTTGGGCGACCTTCTGTAGCATTGTAATGGCTTCTGAAACTCACTTTGTCTTGGTCAAGTGAAGATTTCAGGTATAGAGCCAGATTGCCCACAGCCATCACTGCTACTTCCCCAGAGAGAGCTCAGATTATTGGAAAGTTTTCTACTGAGAGTAGAATACTCTTGTCCTTGGGCAATAGTAGCTCAGAATTTAGTTATTCTGCCCACAGGCCTCCCTAAAATGAATCTCAGTTTGGAGAAAATAGAGAAACAAAGAAACTAGGATTTTTTTTTTTTTTTAGATTCTGAGATAGCATCCACCAACCTGCTACGCTTACTCTGGGGACCTTGAACGGTGCATAGAAAGGCTGTTTTGTTTTTGTTTGTTTTATAAATCAATTTATTTTTGAACTTCCTCAAATATTTACAACTGTGGGTGGAAGGAAATAATTTTCCCTCTCAATTCTGCCTTGGAGAGGACACATTTCTGTGCCCTTTCCAGCCCAAAAGGAAGAGTAGGATTAGAAAGTCTGATGTAGACATGATTTACCACTTTATCATAGGTCATGTGCAGCTGCTCCGTAAGCAAATAGTAAGGCTCTCAGGACTTTTTCCCTGGGAGTTAGAAGTCTCTCCCCTTCTTCAAGTGAGAAAAGCATAATCTAGTAGTTACAGTAACTGGTGCCCTTGCATATGCTTCTCCACCCTCTCCAATAAGCTTCACCCAAGTCAGCTCCAGGTGGCTTTCCTCTTCCTCATAGTATCTGCCTGTATTTAAACAGCAGGTTTTTTTTTTAATTCATTAAAGTTTGATTTACTGTTAAACGTATTAAATGTGATATCCCTCCATACATATTACAAATGCATGTCTTTTATAAACCTGTATGTGTTTTTATGTCGATTGTTATTATACAAATAATTTAAAAGCAGTGAATTGCAGTAGTCCTCTTTGGCATCATAACAACATCCCAGGAAACTTTGTGCTCTGCTGTTACCTTGTATTATGGCATATATGAGGGGGAGCTCAATGTTCTGTCCACTTTTTGAGGTGAAAATCAAACATAATGAAAGACTAACTTGGTAAAGCAACGTTAAATTCTGAGTTTTAGCTCTCTAAAGGAAAAGCATAAGGTGAGGGAAGGGAATTTGGTTAGTTCTATTGACATTTGATGACTGTTTACCATGGGCCAGGCTCTGTCAGCAGGGTTGAGAACTCACAGGAGAGAAACACGAGAATTGCATCCTCAGGACATTACAATGTACTGGGGGAGATGAATTCAAAAGATTTTGATAAATGACAGATATAGGCATCATAGACATCAAGGATGAGGACGAGCCTTTTTGGTGACAAAATGTGACAAGGCAGTTCTAGGAAAAATATACCAAAAACGAGAGAGAATAGTAACAGAGGACCTGGCCTTTACAGACAGATGGAATCCCTTTTTCATGGTTGAACCATGAGATAAACTTGCACATGCTTTAAGTAAAAGTAGGAAAAAGCAAAGTTAACATTTCTTGCTTACCTAAGGGATTTCTAGTAGAATAATGTATATAAGGCACCAACCTGGTTATGTGGAGTTGCTCAAAAAAGAGTAAATTCTCTTTCATCCACTTGCACTGGCCTCTTACTAGACAACTCACTATTTTAAAGATGAGACAATTTAAATGTGGTCAGAAATTAAGGTGTAGTCAGATGAATTGGTCTTTTTAAAATATGAAGTCAGCTCCATCAGGTAAAAGTCCAAAATAACTTTCTTTGCTGTAAAATAAAGGTGTTAAAACATTGGTAACATTTTTGTAAATTTCAGAAAGATTTTGTTTGTAAATCTCTTTTGAGAATTTTCTTGGCTAGATGCTGTAATAGTTACTAAATATTTCACAAGTTCACTATGAAAGAGAAGTTGAAAGCCTCCAACAGAACGAACTGACTGAAATATTATGTCTGTCATTCATTATTATTATTACTGTCATTGTTATTATTTTAACAAAGCATTAATAAAATTTATGGTTAGAGGCAAGTACCACCCATACTCAAATAAATTTATTTTGATTTTTCAACAAATTGGTTTGCAATCTTGATAGATGGGAATGTTTCATTTTTATTACAATCCTCATGAATCACAGTAAAATCTAGGTATGACGTCTAAAAGCTTGTATCTTGACAACATTTAACACAAAGGAAGGGTATTTGAGAAAGGAAAACAGTAATGTTAATATAAAGATGCTTTTTATTAAAAAGTCAGTTATTTTTAATCCTTCCTTGCTTTCTTCTTCCTTTCCTTTTCTCCTACATTGCCTTGTGTTTCTTTTTACTGAGTGATGGAATAAATGTCAGGTCTATTAATGAGGGTAAATAGTAAAGCTTTTAAAAGATTATTTATTTTAGTAAGGGTCTCACAATTTGCTCATTAATGTTTTCTGCAGCCCACCATTCCCAAAACATTTCAAATACTATAAATAATATGTGATTGTACTCCCAAATAACTAGGTTATTGTCCAATCAAGAAAATGGTTTCCTTGATAGTTGGAAATTGAAAGTTAGCTACCAAGCTTGTGATAAGTCATATTCATATTAAAAACTACAAAAAGGAACTCATGATGGCAAATTTTACATTCTAACTTCAATACTGAAAGTTTGAGAATAACATTTTATTAAAGAATTTCAAATTAACTAGTAAAATAGTATTTAATATATAATCTTTACCATATTTCAGTGATAATGCCTTTGCCTTATTTATATTTTGGACATCTGAACATACTTTGTTCTTGTTGACATAATAGATTGTTTCTCTTTAAATCTAAATTCCTTGATTATTTGTTGAAATAAGCACATGTGAAAAATGTTTTTTAGAATGTGTATCTTGAAACTTTTTCTTCTTAAAAGAAGAAAACTTATTCTAAGGGACACTTTGAATTTTGTTTCAGCATATGTCTGCTTAATTTGACAGATAATTTTACCTTGCTAAAATGGTAAAATGCAATTGAACATTTTTTTTGAATGGAAAAATAACATTTTAGTTGTGAATACTTTTTGATATCATCATTTGAAAGAGTTGTTTAGAAAAATAGACCTGTATGTTGTTCCAAATTATAGATTTTGTCCTTAAAATAATATTGGCAATTTGATATAATTGAGCTATGTATATCTTATGTGTAACAACTTTCAGCACACAACAACTATTTTGTCAACCATATCAGTAGATCTAGTACAACGTGTGATCAGAAGAGAAAGGTGTTAAGAAATTTGAATACATTTCTATTTATTTTAGACAGATATGTTTTTAATAACTCTAGCTTCATAGATATCTTGCATTAAATACAATCTGTTTCAAGCAATTTCTCTTGCAATATTCTGGTGACTGTTCTCTATAAACATGGCCAACTAGCCTATAAAACATGTTTTATTTAATTCATTACTACCCGTTTATGGCTGCACCATGTGGTAGGAATCCAGAAGCATCAGGTCTACTGTTCTTATAACGTTCAAGTGGCCTCCAGGTGATAGGCACAGCCAGCTGTCTTGGACCAGTGCCAACTCACAATGGTCTTATCAACCAGCAACACTTAGGAAATCACTGAGACAGCCAAGAGTCATTTGTGGAACAAGAAAGGACGTGGCAGTTTGGCTATTTTTAAAATTTTTCCATCTGAAGCAGGAATTATCACTAGCTGGAGTTTATTCTTTTTTTTTTGAGACAGAGTCTCGCTCTGTTGCCCAGGCTGGAGTGCAGTGGCGCGATCTTGGCTCACTGCAAGCTCCGCCTTCCAGGTTCACACCATTCTCCTGCCTCAGCCTCCCGAGTGGCTGGGACTACAGGCGCCTGCCACCACGCCCGGCTAATTTTTTGTATTTTTAGTAGAGGCAGGGTTTCACCGTGTTAGCCAGGATGGTCTCGATCTTCTGACCTCGTGATCCTCCCGCCTCGGCCTCCCAAAGTGCTGGGATTACAGGCGTGAGCCACCGTGCCTGGCCAAGTTTATTGTTATTTGTTAAAAGAATGTTTGCTTTTTGGTGTCTTCAGGTATTTTCAAATAGAATGAATAAAACCATTGTGTGCTGGTCTCCTAGTCCTTCATCTCATTTCCCTCCATACTCCATGACTCAATTAGTTTCTGGGGTTGGGATTGAGTGCACCTTATGCTAATTAGAACTATAGGTTTTACTCCTTAAATAACTCCCATTGGCCTAGCTTTGATTCTTTAATGTAACAAAGATAGATGTGGGAAAAAAGTGACCTATCAAAATATATAACTCAGAAAGCTTTTTGGGATAAACATATTTAATACAGGATTTCTCAGTTATATATTCTTTTTTTACTTAGATAAAACCCCCAAGGGAAAAATAGGTATCTAATGATATATTCTCCATTCAAAACTGTATATTGCTATTGAGAAGTTTTATGTACTATTTTAAATAATAATTATTAATAAACATATACAAGCAATGCCAAATAATAAAAAATGTCTGTCTTTTTCCTGTGGAGATACTCAACTCATGCCAATTTGGTTCCCTAAACAACTAGAACTGGAGAAAGCTGTGCTGTGACGTTTGAAATCGAAAACCTGAAAAATGTAAGCTTCTTATCAACTTCCAAATTTGGGGCAAATCTGGATTCTAAAATCAAGACATATTTCGTGAGATTAGTATCCAACCAGACAAGAATATTGGCTATTGTGAAGAATGCTGCTGTGAACAGGGGAGTACTACTATAATCTTGTCTTATTATGATTCACAGTAGCGAAGATATGGAAACACCCTAACTGTCCATTGACAGATAAATGGATAAAGAAATTGTTGTTTCTGTGTGTGTGTGTGTGTGTGTGTGTGTGTGTGTGTATGTGAAAAAAATATATATAGGGTGATGGTATATACATATATATATATATGGTGATGGTATCAAAAAGATAAAATGACTGCTCTACAATTATTCTCATTTTGAATTTCATTTTAATTTACATTTTTCAAAACTAAATGCCACCTATCTTTTGACACTGTTTTCATTATTGAAGGTTTTATAGCTTTAATTTTATATTAATAAACTTAATTATATAAACATTTGCTTGCTTTTAGGAGCAAAGCATAGGCTACTAAAGTAAATAGTTCATTAATTTTTATGTCAGTCTTGGTGCTATTTACATGCATGCAAATGAAACTAAACGACCCCAGGGAACTTACAGAGGGTTGGTTTCAAATCCATGAATTAATGCAAATGGTAAGGTTACATCATTTGGGTATAAGGTGTATGCTTTGGAGAATGGAAAATAAGCAATCAAGGTAAAGTAGCCCTAGTGCCTACATTATTCATGAAAATGAGATCCTGACATTTATATTCTAAGGTGATGTTGTAGAAGATAGAGCTAACTATTTGTGCAGGTACACTATAAGGTCAGTGTGTGTCTGGGGTCAGCTTGCCATGTGGGCAGAAAAACTCTTCTGCTGCATCTTTATTTAGAGGAAATCCACAGAGCTTTCACTTGGCCTACTGTATTGCTAATGTTTATTGCCACCATAACTGAAATTCCTACAAGTTGAGAGCAATTGTATTTCATCCATTTTAAGCTCTCATCAGTTTAAATATGCATTATATTTATTTTACCTCTAAGAAAAGTACTTCTGATTTAAGTATAACTTTTCACAAACTTAAGTTTTATCCTGATTTTAATAATGCTAAAATGTGAAAAATAAAAAGCCACCTTAAAGTTGTTGAAATATAGTACTGCTTTTATTTTATTAAGAGTGCTGCTGGCTTGGAGGTAAAGCTTCAATATTGTTTTTGGAAGGCTGTTTCAGGTTGACACAGACATTTCCTGCAGGGAATGAGAGGTCAGAGACTATATCCCTCCCATTAGCACATTAGAGAGAGAAATGTCAGAATATTAGACTTAATTTGGCAGGGTCCTTGGGATTTCTGCCTCTGTTTCTTTGTCTTCCTATATTTAGTTGCTGCCAATGAGTTTTGGTATGTACAAATAGATTTAAGAACATACAGCAGTGTCTCATATATTCATTATTATTTTATTAATATAGTATTTCTTTAATTCTAAATTTATTTAAATTAAACTAAGCAGTGAATTTGAAACCAACCCTCTCTGATTCTTGTAGATTGCTGTACTAAAATGTATTTCTAGAAACCTGGTTATCAAACAAAACAACCAAATACTCTGTTCTTAACATTTCATCGTCTTCCAAAATGACATTCTTAGCAACTTCAAAGTGGCAACTGATGGTTTGGTAACGATATAATAACAAGGAATAACTCATATATTCTTAAGAGACTCAGAATTTCAATTCTTACCACATATACATCTATTTTCTTAATTAAAACAAAAAGTCCCAGATAAAGTGTAATGCCCAGAACTTGAATTTTAATGCATGCAAATGAGCCCAAAGTGAGAATAATCAGCTGAAGTTCTAGGATAGAATATTTGTCTTGTATTTACCTTGGAAGTCACTAGCTTTTACTCAACTATAAAAGAAGCCTCAGGAGTGAATATAAAAAGAAAAAAATTATAGTAAGAGTTTGAGAACTAACCAATATACTTCATTAATACATTGAATTTTAGTGTGAGGAACAATATAAATTTCATGAAGCCGGATGAAAAAAGAAGAGAGCCTTGTTATCTCTTCTGCCTTTTATTTTAACTCTGTGGATAATTTTTTCCCTATACGTCTAGAAACCTGGGTTCTTAAATTATCTCCAAAAATATACTCTGTAGGGTTTATAGCCTTTAAACGTAAGGGTAGCTAGAGAGCATGTTACTCTCACTAGGTAATGGGGTACATCTTTTTAACAGAAACATCCTTGAATTGCTAACACATATCTTCCACTCTGGTAGACTAAATTCTGTTATTTGCTGTTGTTTGTTGAGAAGATAGTTCAAAATCACACCAAAAAAGGCAGTGCCATTATTGTTAGTGTCATTGGCATAGATGTTTTTAATCTCACTGTAGAGTGATTCTTTGGTTAATTGTCTCTCTGCTGCACTAGTCTGTAAAAGCAGTACGTGTAAAAGCTTGTTCACCATTGACGTGAATGGTAGATCACCAACACTCGCCACAAAGCTTGACACATATTACATTATGTTAAAATATTGAAATATCCTGTGACTTGACCTGAATGGAATTGGAATGTGAAAAACCATCTTTTCAGAAAGTTGTAGAAAACCAAATTTGGGGTACCATCCAATGGTGCTGAGAAACTGACTTTATAATCTGTTTTTATTTTTTTGCTTTTGGAGTGACTTTAGTTTGTAAACTTTTTTTTTTGACTCTTTAAAGGGAATAGCTTTTGAATGTTAGATTAGAAATCAGACTATGTACAGAGCTATTCAGCTCTGAAAACTGTGATAACTTGCTAAAGCTATGTTTACAAGGAGAAAGTAAAAAACAACATGAATGATTTTATAGTATATGTGGGCTGGTAAGGACAATTATAGAACATTTCAGTTATCCAGAACTATAAAGATTTAACTTCTAATTTTCATATAAATAATTTCAAAAATAGCAAAGAGGAAAAAGTAACATTGTTTAAAATTGATATCTGTCTGCATAATAGAATATCATACACCACATTTCATTTACCTAGACCTCTGGTTTTTAAAAAAATCATAATGAATCATGTGTTTCCTAAAATACTCCATTAATGTTACAACTAAATAAATAAATGTAGACATAGGAGTGACTACTATTAGGAAGTGAAAGAAAATTTATTTAGGTGCCAAATTGACAGTTTTTTAAATAATTGTTTTGTTTAGAAAGGTCACATAACATAAAAACAAGTGGATTCTATAAGAAATCAATTACCATTCAGTGGTTATACAACTTTTTAAATAGAAAAAGAAGTTCTCTTAGTTCTAAATATATATATATATGCAAGCATAAATGTGCATTGCACAAGAGGGTTAGTTACTCAAAGGAGGGACATTATTTGCCATACGTTAATTATCATAATTTTGCCATTTCCACATTGAATCGTAATCATTGTTAATTTAAATACAATGGTATGTAATTATTCATTCAACAAAGATTTATTCAATCCCAGGAATGCACTAGAGTGCTATACAACAGTGATACAGAGACGAATTCATATGCTGAAGCAAATTCTAGTTGAAAAAGGAAATATCTTCATATTTGGCTTTCAGTAAAAATGTTAATATATTAAAATTATAACCAAGTTCTATTGATATTTCTCCTGCATTCCACCTCTGATAATAAATAAACTCATCCTTTGGGCACTCTCTGAGCTGGATGCTCGCGGTATATCTAATGCCTGGATATTATCAGACATTCTCAGAAAATACATGGTTGGGGATAGAGGGAAAACATTAAAAATGGTAATAATATAAGGTAGCATATGTTAAGAGTGAAATAAATGGTTAATGAATAAATAGAGAAAACCTTATTCTGGGTGCTGAATCACTGAGGAAATTACAAAGAACTAAGTCCTCATGCTTTTTGCTTTTTAAAATTTGTTTTCCTATCTGTCCCTTTTTTTTTCCCTTACCAATCTCCTACTTCATTTTCTTTCTGAGTTATTTAAAATGTCTCCTTGGGTATTATCCTGACCAGTAATCCACCCTGCATATCACCAAATGAGTCATTCATAGACTGCTTTGGCCATAGACTATGATCTCCACCTTCTTTACTCTATTTAAGGTAGTTGGAAACCTGGCCTGGCGATGGCACTCATTCTCATTTAACTTGCTCCATTCAAAAGAAAGTGCAAACTTTCTTTTACGCCTTTATTGCAAAAAAGAATTAGAGAGAAGAGTAATCTTGAAAAATATAATTTAGTGAGAAAGAGCTGACAACTCTTGCAGTATTATACTGTACTTGAATTCACAAACGCTGAGCATGTGCTTCGCATGGTTTATAAATAGACGTTGGCAAGCTTTGAACTGCCCACACTGTGTTCTGAGCTTTGAGCAAAGCTCTGCTGGCATGCTGAACGAACTTAAGTTCTAATGTGAGTTATAAAAACACAAGGATGACTGGCTCCATTTGGAGCATTGTGTTAGCCAAGCAGGTAAAATAAATTCATGGTTAGACCTCCCCTCCCACGGCATCCCTTTCATTCCTCAGAAGGTAATTCTGATATCTCTTCTTAACCAGAGCAGACAATGCAACTATTCTTCTTTACAGATACGATGTTTTATAAGTTAAAAGAACAAAATGAACAAAAAGAACAAAACATTCATTTTATTGTTAGTCATCTACCGGCAAGTGGTAACATTGGGGATGCAGATAAAAATCTGGAGTCACATTTTCATAGACTTACACATTAGTGACATTGTTTAGACACTTACCATGTGCATTATTTTTTCTAAAAAGCATTCCTGGTAATGTGGGACCATCTTATATATTTTAATATTAGATATCATACTCTTTCCATGGCTATATATGCATACAGATCGTTAAACTCAACATGAAAGAACCCATATTTCACCTCTGATGGTACCATCATCTTTTACCATTTCATGTCCTCATCTTTGGTAATGCCAAACTTGTTCAGAACTTGTTGATGGAATGCAAATTCTTCACCAAATGCTTTTGAATGGAGTGCCTAATATGTGTCTGGTACTGTTTTACCAACTGGATGATTTAATTCTGGGGGCATTAATAAGACATGGAATTTTGTACACATAATACAGAGCTGGTATGACAAAGTGAGTGGGAGTGACCTAAAATGTAACATATAAGGCCAAGCCAATGAGGTTTTGGGGGAACAGAGTTGCCTGTAACCACTGCCTGTTGACATCAGAGCTACAGAGGGGATGAAGACAGTGAACAAAGGGCACTGCATTCTCAGGGCAGCAAAACAGCTGCAGGGGCTCAAGGTGGGGCAGCAGGGATCTCAACAGGTGAATGGAGCTCTGCAATGGGAAATACAGAGTACATGCTTAAATATCAGTGGTGCAAGGATCAGTATCAGGCCAGATTGCCAGACTTTAAAGACAGAATGCAGACACTAGACTAGAAATTGACATAGGAAATTATAATACTGACTAGAGCTAAAAGTGCACAAAGAGAACATTTGGATTTTTGTGTGCGTGTTCCATAATTTGTCTGGACTAAAATATCGAGCTAATTCCAAAACAAGTAATAGCATGTGCTAATTATTTTCTTAGTCACTAACTTTATTGAATGAATGATTTTCCAAACTTGGATATGAACCACTTTTAATATCTTGGGAAAAAGTATCTGAATGCTATTCTGATCTCAAGTCTGATTTTAGGGTTTATTGTAGTAGCCATCTAGATAAAATATCTGTGGTACGGTTCATTTGGATTAAGAACACATCAGAATCAGATACTTTCATTCAAAAATATTTGTTTACAGGATAGATCTTCAGTAAAGAGAATGCAGCCTGAATCATTCAAATATATTTATGAGAAAGAATATAACTTACCTGAGTAATTCCTGGCCAGTCATAAAATGCTGAGGAGAGAAGTTCAGAAGAAAAGAGGGAGGGTGGGGAAGGAAGAGGGAAGCCAGACAGGAAAGGGGAGAGGAAATGAAATAACTGAAACCGATCAACTGCTTTGTTTCAAAGGTGAACTTAAAGATTTTCAGTTTGCTGAGAATGATGGTTTCCAGTTTCATCCAACCATCATTCTCAGCAAACTATCACAAAGACAGAAAACCAAACACCGCATGTTCACACTCATAGATGGGAATTGAACAATGAGAACACTTGGACACAGGGCGGGGAACATCACACACCGGGGCCTGTCGGGTGGTGGGGGGATGGGGGAGGTATAGCATTAGGAGAAATACCTAAGGTAAATGATGAGTTAATGGGTGCAGCAAACCAACATGGCACATGTATACCTATGTATCAAACCTGCACATTGTGCACATGTACCCTAGAACTTAAGGTGTAATTTAAAAAAAAAAAAGTAATAGTAACAACAAAAAAAGAAAGTTAAAAAAAAAAGGAATTTTCAGGTAAAAGAAAGGAAAACCTGGCTGGGTGCAGTGACACACGTCTGTAATCCCAGTACTTTGGGAGGCAGAGGCAGGTGACTCACTTGAGTTCAGGAGTTTGAGACCAGCTTGGTCAAGATAGTGAAACCCTGTCTTTACTAAAAATACAAAAATTAGCCACACATGGTGGTGCACACCTGTAATCCCAGCTACTTGGGAGGCTGAGGTGAGAGAATCACTTGAATCTGGGAGGTGGAGGTTGCAGTGAGCCGAGATCTCGCCATTGTACTCCAGCCTGAGCAACAGAGTGAGACTCCATCTCAAAAAACAAAACAAAATGAAACAAAACAGAAAGGAAAACCCTATCATTTCCAATTCTTATGTAATTCAAACAGATGAATTCTTCCCTAAATACATTTTTGTTAATATTGTTCCTAAAAATGTTTGCAATGACTCTTGCAAATATTTGCATATACCCCAAACATACTACTGTAAATTAATTTTTAGAACCAGTTAATACATTTCTCTGTTTAAATATATACTTATATGTGTATCATATATATATGTATGCCATATGCCATATTATAGTCTCTTACTGTAGTACATCCCCTAGGTTTGAAATAATAAATATGCATGTTCATATCTCAAATATTATTGCCCTTTTTATGTATTATTTTATACTAATTCATGCAAAGTGCCTACTTTATTTGGCAATAACAAAGTTATTGACATAATAAAAATAAAGACACAGATCTGTATGTTTCTATTGCTAACTCCAACCATTTGTTTCCTTGAAGGAAATTTGTAATTTAGTGTCCATCAACATATGAAATTTTAGTTTTGACAGTCTGGTATGGTTATATCAGGGTGACAATAGTACGAGATTCAGAGCTGGTTTTTGCTACTATGTCTTTTTTAAGCCATCTGAACCACTTGGTCAATCTGTCACTAACCTTGTCAATTCCCCCTGCTTCTTATATCTATTCCTTCTTGTCATTTCTACTGTCACTTTTTGAGACAGGCCCTTGTCATTTCACTGTAGGATTCCTGTGACAGACTTCTAACTAGTCTTCTGTCTCTGACTTGCCCTGCTCATTCATCCTTACAGCACAAAAAAGTTAATCTGTACAAAATGCTGTTGTTATGCTATTTGTGTAGGGTTTGCTTTAAACAATACTTATGTCTATATACCATAAAAGCCTCACCGTGTTTGAGGAGGAAATCGAAGTTCTCAGGAGAGGAGCGATGGTTGAGAAGACGAGAAATGAGATGCACTTTCTATAGCGTCTTTAGAACCAGAATTTACACAGGAACATATATCCTAAGGAAAAGCAACAAGAGCAAGTTTTCAACACTCATGGCTTTTTCAAGCAATGGTGAGCAAACTGAGATTGAGGTCCCAGCATTTGTGAGAGATAAAATAGTTGAGTGGCTTCAATTTATGTTTTACTGGAAAAAAGCTGGTATGCCAAATTGGAATTTCATTTTATAAGCCTCAGGGGTTAGGATAAGGGTGAGATGCATTAGTTAGCCCTCTTTCAGTTTCTAGTGATAGAAACACACCTCAAATCTAGCTTATGCGGTGCATGTGACAGAAATGTTTCAGGGTATTACTGCCATTAGGTTATCCTGAGTCAAAATGACTACATGAGAACATTAGACATCAAACTGTCTTTCTCCTTTTCTCTACTCCTCTTTTCTCTGTGACCCAGTAGAGTTATGCCCTTAGTGCCTGCACTTCTAGTGCTCTTGTCTACTAATTGTTCTAGCAATAGGTCTGGGGTTGCCTCTGATTGGACCAGGCAGGGTGCTGTACTCTGGTGGTTGTTTGCAGAAACCTGACTCTGGGATTGGGGTCAGGGACATCTCAACCACATGGACTATTAGGGGAGCAACTCTGGCTCCCTGAAAGAAGAAAGGTCTATTATCAGAAGAGTGGTGTGGCCTGTTGAAGTAATTTCATTTTAGGTTTCTCAGCTGAATGCTGTGAATGAAATAGCTTTTGTGACTGACCTAAGGAAATTTAGCCATTTATTAATACAGTCATACATTACTTAAGGACAGGAGTACATTCTGAGAAATGCATCCTTAAGCAATTTTGTCATTGTGCAAACATCATACAGTGTACTTACAAAAACCTCAATGGAATCGCCTACTACACACCTAGGCTATATGGTATGGCCTAGAGCTACCAGGCTACAGATCTGTACAGCATGTTACTGTGCTGAATATTGTAGGAAATTGTAGCACAAATGTAAGTATTTGTGTATCTAAACATATCTAAACATAGACAAGGTGCAATACAAATACAGTATTATAGTCTATGGGACCACCTTTATATATGAGGTCCCTCATTGACCAAAACATCTTTATGTGGCACATAACTGTAGTTAGATTCTTCTGATACATTTCTCTAGTCTCCAGTGGTCAGAGATAAGTAGATTTTATGTCCCCAACTCCACAATGTTGAGATTGCCACCATTGAGTGTGTACAGTGAAAGCAACACCCATCCTAAATTTTGCTACAGTATGAATATTTTTGTCAGGTCATCACAAAATTTTCATGCAGTCTCTTCTCATAGCTCAGGGATGGCTAAACTTTCTGCTCACAGGCTAGTGTTTTATATTGAAAATTTGCTCTGAACCAAATGCAGCAACATTCTTAAGGCAGGATTGAGGGAACTTCTAGTTGGGTCAGGTGTCAAAGTCATTGTTGAAGTAGAAGGATGTACAGTGGGGTGCTAGACCTCAACCCTACACTAATGTTATTACATGCGGATCTCCTTTCACCAATGAAATATGATACTTTGCATCCCTTAGACTCACTGGTGCACATTTTAATAATGATGTTTGAAGTAATTAGTTTATTATCCTAGGATTTATTCCTTTTCAGGAATGTGTCCATTTCACTGAGCCACACTCTATGCTGCCAATTGCCTGATCTCACGGTTCCTTGAGTTTTGGGGTTACAGGCAAAAAGGCAAAGAAGTGAGCAAGGGGATAACAGATCGAAAGTGAGTTGTGCAGCTGATAATTCAGCAAAGAACAAAGAGACAATGGCATGGGACCGTGTCCTGTTTAGAGCCTACAGCTACTGTCTCTTGCTGGCCTTGCTGACCCAGTGATGACCGAGGAGTCAGGCCAGGGCAGAGTACATGGCCAGGGTAAAGAATACTAGGTTTTGTTGTTTGTTTAAGCCTGAGCTCTCCAATCGCGCTGCTTTGGTCAGATGCTTCCAGTGGTGTCACAAAGGGAAATGTAATCTTTCATCTTGCCTTTCCTCCTCTGCCTGCCAGGGAAAAATATATTTACATGTGTTAGTTTTTATTTTCCTAGCAACGAAAGAGTAGAACTATTTTACAAACCAAACACAATGTAAACACTTTTGTTCAAGGGGAACCAGATAATCATAGGTCATGACTTCTTTAGTAAAAACAGAACTCTATATTATGTACAACTCATTAGTCATGAGTTCCATAAGTATGTGCATGTGCTATGCATCTTTTATTCCCTAAAGAACTCAGTCTTACCCAGAGCACCCTTGGTAGAAAGGAAATGGCATGTGTGAAGCAGTTCCAGAGAATCAGAACTAATGCCCTTGTGAGGCCTCCGAGAATACCAGCCTTGAGGCAGTAAGTTAAAATTAGCAGGGACTTTGGCAACAGGTGTTTGTTTAGATGCGTGTTTATGAAAATCCTTGCTGATCTTCTTGCTTCTAAAGGAAATGTTCAATGACTAGAATATGGGTCAAGCTTTAACCCTCCTGTTTGTCATCCTGATAAGTGACTCTGATGAAGGGCTCTCTTGGCGACAGGCAACACAATAAAACTGACACTTGACCAGCCATATCAAGTAAACTTGTTAATGCAGCCTAGATGGACAGTAGCATAGTTTTTCCTTCTATAGATGCTTTGAGGGCCTAAACCAATATGTGTAACTGCTAACAAACAGTACAATTGTGTGTTGCCAATAGCTGTGACTATTATTGGAGAAAAGGTGATAAACCTCTCATGAGATTTGGGCATGTACTTTAAGACAGTATTCCATAAGTCTTTATGTTTTATATTACAATTAAAAAGAAATGAAATAGATGACTGGACTCTATTTGATGTATAAATTAACACTGATCACCATAAATGTACACTGTACAACTGTAATCCTGAATATAAAGCTTTGTTCTTTCCCCTCTTGCTGTAATTTGAGGAGCCTGTTCCTCATACTCTACTTTCATTAGGAGGGCTGTCTCTCTCTCTGTTTGGTCTCTCTCTGTCTGTCTCTGTATCTTTCTGTTGCTTGCTCTTCTCTCTGAAGAGGAAGGCTGCCTGATGTAGTCATTTATCTAGCCACCTTGCTGTGTCATATTTTCAATTGATATTGAGAACTTATGTTTTATGAGCATGAACGGTAAGCAGTCATTAGAGCTGTCATTGTATTCTAAAGAAGATGCTAAGTCTTAGGTAGTCTGCTTTATTGCTTGCCCTACCAAGTATTTAGCATTCCCTTCACAAATACGTGAAAATAATCCTGGGTGGCAGCTTACGATGTGGCAGCTTCTTGCACTGCATACCCTACAATGTCTTGTCCCCCTCCCTCAGCATTGAGAGCTGCTGAGTGTTCACGTGCCAAATGGGTACTTCTGAGTTTCACTGTTTATACTTCTATACTTGCCTTCATGCCTCTGAAAACAGAAATCAGTTTCTGGGTAGTTCTAGTCACTTTATGTGCAGACTTTCCTAATTCTAAGGCTTATTATCTTATTCTTCATAAAATAAATAGGAACATTGTGAATGAATCTAGACAATGCATGGTGCTGAGTAGACTTTAACAATGATTCCTAACGGTTTTTAGAAAGTGTCCATTTTGTTACCTGCAGTCACCCCATATACATATGAGATTTACGGACAAAGACTCCCATTTTATATACATATGTATATGTGTATAAAATGTGTATATATATTTATGTGTATGTAATATATGTATGTATATATGTGTGTGTGTGTGTATGTATGTATAAAATGGGAGCCTTCGTTCATAAATCTTTCACTCTGCTTTCCTAACAAGATGAGTATTTAAAATAGCACGATCTTGCTTTGAAATGAATATCTTCAGCCTCTTACAGGGCCCCAAGTCCAAAATCTGTTCCTTTAAAATTTTAAGGAAGAGCAATGTCTTTGGTGAGAGACAGACATTTTCCTCTGATCCAGGGTGGACCACTCCCATTTCTAATTGAGAGGTTGCTGTCTGAGAATTGAAGATATCGAAGGGAATTTGTAATAAGACTTCACTTTCCCCTGAGCACAGATCAAAGTGACCCCTGGGCATTTTTTAACTGATAAGGGTCTACACTACTCTTGATACTGGTGGTCAAAGTTATAGAAAGTGTGTAATAGTAACTGCGTGATCATCACTTCACTAGTTCATAGCTATGGACTTGGTGAATTTTTAATCTCTTTCTTCCATGGATAGTTTAACATTGTAGATAACATAATAATTTTGTATGCTTTCATTGCAAATTTACAAGAGGATCTCAGGGACAAATCATTAAGAAAGTTGAGTGTGTCATACTAGATTCCTTTAGAGTCATATTTATGCCCTAATGTCATAGCTAGGAGTGTGACCTGGGCTCAAACACTGGCTTATCAGCTGTGGGTAAGTACTTAACCTTTCTTTACTGCCATTCTCTCACCTGTAAAATAGAGATAATAGTAGTTTGTATGCAGTGTGGGCTTTTGAAGATTAAATTGTGTGTGTGTGCATGTGGAAGGTTAGACTGAAACATAATAAGGGCTCAGTCAAATTGGCTACTTTGGTTATTGCTGTAGTGGTAACATTTACACATTTACTATCTTATGATTCTTCTTATTTTTAGAAACTGTGTGGTGGTGATTTTTAAAAAGGAAAATGGCAAGGACTAGGGTTTTGTTTTCTGTTTTCTTTCTCACAGTTAATTTCAGCAATGATCAATACAATTTTTCTCTTTACCCTTATATCATTTTTATTTATTTGGCTAGTGATAAGTTTTGAAGCAGTAGTCTCTAATCACTATCTCCACTTTTTTTCTTTAACTCTAATTCACTGGTTAAACTCATTTTGACCAGATTCTGCTCATAAGATTCTATGGAAGATGCCCTCACCCAATATTTTAATATCTAACTATTTGCAGAATCCAAACAACTTTAGTTCGTGACCACTTGGCTTCTTTCTGGCCACTATTAGTAAACTCTTTCTTCTTTCGTTCTCCTTCTGACTCTGAGTCCTCCTTGTTAGTGCTGGAAGGATTCTTTTTCTCCATTCACACCTCACTCTCTATCCTTGATATTTTTTTGATGCCCAACTGTAGTCATCTTTCCTTTCTGTTTTACACATTCTACCTGAGTATCGTCATCCATTCTTTTATTTTGAACTATCATAAAGTGCATATTCCCGAGTCAGCAATTTCTGTTCTTTTTTTTTTTTTTTAGCCTGAGATGCATTTCCAACTGTTAGTCTCTATCTGAATATCATTTATGCAGTACATAGTCAACATATCCAAAACCTAAATCATTACCTTCCTTCCTAAAAATTATTTGATAATAATACTTCTTTTATACCTCTGTCTTGGTTAATGGCGTCATCATATATTGAGCCTCCCAAACTTGGTTCATCTTTTATCCATCACTCTCCAAATGCCTTCACATGTAAAATGTCATTGATTCTTATAGAACAACTTTTTATACATTATGGCTATATTTCAAATTGGCCTTTTCCTCTCTTTTTTATTGGCCCTTAGCCAATAAAGGCCTAAGCCTTTGTAGCTTAGGCCTACATCGAATTTTAATTCAAGAACTGTTGTGCCTTCCTAACTAGTATATTCCTGCCACGAGACCCTTGCCATTCAAGTTCATAATCCATACTGCTTGCTTCAGGGGATAGTCCTCCATGTTTTTGATCAGTTCACTCCCATGATTATGAACATCAATGGGCTTTTCATGATAAATAGGATAGAATTCAAATCTGCAATAAGTCATAGGTCAATCTGAGGTCTTGTTTACCTGTCCAGCTTCATCACCTACTCTTCCTTGCTATTCATGTAAACAGTCTATTGTAAAAAAATATGGAGGAATAATTGACATGAAATAAAATGCATATAATTAAAGTACACCATGTTGATATATTCTGATGTATGTATATAGCATGAAATCATTACCATAATCAAGATAAAAAATACCCATCACCCCCAACTTTATTTATGCCCCTTTGTTTTACTAACCTCACATCTCTCCATCCCCACCCCCAGATAATGACTGATAATGCTTCTACCACTATAGATTGATTCCCATTCTAGGATTTTATATAAATAGAAGCACTCTTTATTTTGCATGGCTTCGTTATGCACTCTTTATTTTGCATGGCTTCTTTCACTCTACATGATTTTTTTTTTTTTTTTTTTTTTTTTTTTGAGACGGAGTCTTGCTCTCTCACCCAGGCTGGAGTTCAATGGTGCGATCTTGGCTCACTGCAAGCTCTGCTTCCCAGGTTCAAGCAATTCTCCTGCCTCAGCCTCCCGAGTAGCTGGGACTACAGGCACCTGCCACCATGCCTGGCTAATTTTTGTATTTTTAGTAGAGACGGGTTTTTGCCATATTGGCCAGACTGGTCTCAAACTCCTGACCTTGTGATCCACCCACCTCGGCCTCCCAAAGTGCTAGGATTATAGGCGTACTCTACATGATTTTGAGAGCTAGTCTTCTTACATGCATTAAGAATTCATTTCTTTTTCTTGATGAGTCGTATTCCATTTTATGGATGTACCATATTTTGTCTATCCTTTCACCTGTTAATAGACACTTGGGTTGTTTCTAGTTTGGAGATGTTTTTACAAAATTAGCTACTATAAATATTTATGTGAAATTCTTTCTATGGATGTTGCTTTCCTTTCTCTAAATTAAAGACCTAGAAGTGGAAGTGTAGATCATTTATAAGGTATATGTTTTGCTTTTTAAGAAACTACCAGACTGTTTTTCAAAACAGTTGTTTCATTTTACATTTCCACCAGTAGTTCATGTGAGTTCCAGATATCCTACCTCCCCGCCAACATTTGATATGCTCAGTCTCCTTAATTTTAGCCATTTAATAGGTATTAATAGGTACCTTATTGTAGTTTAATTTCCATTTCCTTAATAACTAACGACGATGAACATCTTTTATGTGTTATTTGCTATATGCCTTTCCTGGTAAATTGTTTTACAAATAATTTGCCCATTTTAAATTGGACATTTTGTTTTATTATTCTAGAGTTTTGAATTTTTTAAATATACTGGATACAATCTTTATCAAATATGTGTTTGAAAGTATTATCTCTGTACTTTCATTCTCTGAGTAGTGTTTATGAAGAATAGAATCATTTAATTTGATGAAGTAAATTTTATCAATCTTTATAGAGTGTGTTTTTGTTGTACTATTGAAGAAATCTTTGCTGAGTCCAAAGTCACAAAGGTTTATACTAGGTTTTCATCTGTATGTTTTACAATTTTAAAATTTACATAGATAGGCATGTCATTTTTCAAATCACTGTTAAGATATGAGAAATATAAGGTGACGTGACATAAGGAGTTAATGAATGAGTTTTCTTTGCAAGTTGCAGTTTTATTTGTAAAGACCATATTTATAATAAGCAGTCATGATAATCTGTGTGATAAATAGAATAATGGTCCGCAAAAGATGTCTACGACCTAATCCCCAAAATCTGTGCATATGTTACCCTTTATGGCAAAAGAGACTTGCAGATATGATCAAGGTTGTGAAACATGAGGGGGAAAGATTATCCAGGTGGGCCCAGTTTAATCACACGTCTGTAAATGCAGAAACTCTTTCCCAACTGAGGTCAGAAAGCAATGCAATCACAGAAAAAGGGTTAGAGAGATGTAGCCTTTCTGGCTTTGAAAAGGGTAGAAGGTTCACAAGCCAATGAATACAGGTGGCTTTTGGAAGCAGGAAAAAATAAGGAAATGGATTCTTCCATAGAATCTCCAGAAAGGAATGCAACGGTACCAGCACCTAGGTTTTAGTCTAGGGGTGATTACTGAACTTCTGATCTATAGAACTATAAGATAATAAACTTATGTTCTTTAAGCCACTAGGTGTGTAATAATTTGCTGTAGCAGCAACAGGAAACTAATGTATAATATACATATCCCCCTTTAAATTGATTGTTCCTTCCATTAAACAAGCAATGTTTTCTTTCATTTGCATTGTTTCTTGTCAATGAGTTAATAGAAAGCTTTTCAATGAATATTTATTGTATGAAAATTGAATAAAATAGATAAAAACTTAAACAGTAGATTCCATGGATATACTACCACCTAGGGATAATGTCTACCTACAAATATATACTTGCATTTGGTTTTTGATTTTTTAACAAAACAAAAATGGCAATATCTTGACTATACAATATTGTAACTGGCCATTAGTCCTCAGTATGTTGGCAGCATCTTTCTATGTCAATATATATATTTCTACAAAGTAATTTTACCAGTTGTTGTTTTTTTTCATTTTATATGTTTATACAAGTTTCCTTAATAAGACCTCTAGTCTTGGACATTGACAGTGTTTCCAGTATGTTCTTGTTCTCAATATATTATGGTATTATAAAAATATCTGAACTTATTGCTTTTACTATCTAGGAGTCTATGCTTTTCTGTTCCTGCCTCCCTTTCTTTCTTCACAGACTTAGTTTTTCTTTTTACCTAATTAAAAATATTTACTTATTAAAATACTCTTGAAAATAAAGATAAGTATAAATAAGAAAATGATAGTTACCTCTTGCTGTTGTTAATATCTTGCTGCCAAACATTTTGGGATTTTTTGCTTTAGTACTTATATTTACATTAAAAGTTTTACCATGATTGTTTAACAAGCTATCATCAATATTCTTAAAGATCATCTTTTCGAAAGGCTACATATTATTCACCATGTGAACATTGATTACTTGTTTAACGTATCTCCCTCTAATGGACACGTTTTTTCCATTTTTGAGATTATATGTTCCTGATATAGTTTTATACATACACTCTTACACACTGTCTCTGATTAGTTTTTATGATGACGTTTTTAGGGATGGATGTTCTAATCCAAAGGGATGTGGAATTTGAAGGACATATTACCAAATTGTCTTCAAGGAACTTTTATTCAGATCACAACTAGTAGAGTGTAAAGGGCATGTGCTACTGCCTGTCCAAATACCATTTCTCTCATTTTCTTTGCATATAGAATGCATATTATATTTATATTTCAACAAGTCAAGGAAAGGGATGCTTTCTCTTTCTTGGGAGTAAATTCTGATTGGTATAAGCCAACCATTATTAATCCCTTTCTCTTTGTGAGTGAATGTCTTAGAGATGGGACCATAACTGAGTTCTCACCAAAGCCTCCTAAAAATTGTTTCTTTGCTCTTAAAAAGAGATGCAGTAAACTCCTCTTTTCCTCAACTAAATCATATTGATTTTTCTGATAGTTTCTGTAGGGCTTCTGAATTTTAATTCTTCATTCTCTTAAGTCTTTAGATTGAGCTCTGGCTTCTTAAATCCCATCATCATGAAGTCACACAGTATGCTTCATGCTTGAAAGTATTTTATTGGATCATTTGATAGTTCATTAAAAGAACCACATTTTAAATAGTTCAGCTGAGAACAAAAACACCGTGAGGTGCTTCAAAGCCGTTCTGTATGATTAGCACAGCTACTCAGGCCTCTGGTTAGCCATAAAATCATTAGCTATGACTGGGTCATTAGTACTTATAACATCTCCTTTGATACGTATGCTCATCAGTCCAAGAAGTTCGGTTAGTTTTACTTTATACAGCTCATATAAGAGTCGGTATTTGTGAGCTGTTCTAGGATTTCCCTCTTCTCCTAAGAAAGTACAATTCCAGGTAAACTTAATTATCGCAGTAAGCACACTGGACGGGGTGTTTCCCTATCTGCAGTGACCAGCACTGTGGATTGATGTGTTACTGAATTTCTCTCCTGGAATACATCTGCCACCCACTCTCCCACATGTACAGTTAGTCTGCATTGCTGTGCCCTGATCTGTGGATTCAGGAATCAATTTATAGAACAAGATGAAACTTTCTTTTTAAATTCTTGAAAAGTATTTACATCATTTCCAATTTTTATACTATTTAAACATTATAAGGCAATAGATTTGGGGAATATTACTTACCATTTTATAAATGGAGTAAAAAGTGCCAATACCAGACCTCTCTTGGCAAAAGTTACATGTGCAAAGAAAACAAAATACACCTTTATATTTATTAATGAAAGGGCAAGGAACCACAGGCAGGTTTTGTCATAAAATTTTCAAAAAGAAACCTCTTGAAGAAATTTGGTAAAGCCTCAAGCAGTTGTACTGTCAAAAACTAGCTAATCATAAATATAATAATTTAAATTGCCATTTTTTATAAAATGCCTTCATATACAATGCTTGTTGTGCTTTCATTAACTTGGCAATTTAGTACCTGCTTTCTCCAAAAGCAGTGATCAGTCTTTTCTCAAAATAGATTGAACTGCCGTATGAATTCATGCCAAAGTCCACAATGTTAGTTTGAAGAAGCTAAAATTTTATTTTTAAGTCAGCTTTGAAATAAAATATATTGCTCAGGTTTCTCCCCTCAAGGAATTTCACTTTCTCTGAGCCTACTACTCTGGACCACAGACCTCTTTTGCACGTAAATTAGCCACCCCAACAGTAATAGCAGCAACCACCACTCATCTCTAGGGACAACTTTTTGACCATTTATTTTGTTCCAAGCATAGTTTTAAATCCTTCATAAATATTTTCTCTGAAAGTCCTTATAACAGCTGTGTGAGGTTGGTTTTTAATTTTTTTTTCTATTTTACAAATTAAAAAAAAATCCAGAGCTTAGAGTTGAATTAGTTTGCCCGCCTAAGGTATGTATTGGAGCCAGCATTTGAATCCAGGTCTGCATTGCTGCAAATGCCCAACACTTGTGGTAGACTAAGATGACAACCCCAGGATGTCAAGTGCCTTTAAGTTCAAGCCTATCAAAACCTACCTATTCTGTATGTACCCTGTGTATTAGTCTGTTCTCACATGGCTAGTAAAAACATACCTGAGACTAGGCAGTTTATAAAGGAAAGAGATTTAATAGACTCATGATTCCACATGGCTGGGGAGGCCTCACAATCATGACGGAAGGCAAAGGAGAAGCAAAAGCCTGTCTTACATGGCAGTAGGCAAGAGGGCTTGTGCAGGGGAACTCCCCTTTATAAAATCATTAGATCTGGTGAGACTTATTCACTGTCATGAGAACAGTATGGGAAAGACCCGCCCCCATGATTTAATTACTTCCCATAGGGTCCCTCCCACGACATATGGGAACTATGGGAGCTACAATTTGAGATAAGATTTCGGTGGGGACACAGACGAACTGTATTATTCCTCTTGTGGCCCCACCCAAATCTTATGTGCTCACATTTCAAAACCAGTCATGCCTTCCCAAGAGTCCCTCAAAGTTTTAACTCATTTCACATTAACTCTAAAGTACATAGTACAAAGTCTCTTCTGAGAAAAGGCAAGTCCCTTCTGCCTATGAGCCTGTGAAACAAAAGCAAGTTAGTTATTTCCTAGATACAATGGGGGTACAGGCATTGGGTAAACAGCCATTCCAAATGGGAGAAATCGGCCAAAACGAAGGGGGTATAGGCCCCTGCAAGTCTGAAATCCAGTGGGGCAGTCAAATCTTAAAGCTCCAAAATGATGTCCTTTGATTCCATGTCTCACATCCAGGTCATGCTGATGCAAGAGGTGGGCTCCCTGGCCTTCTGCAGCTCTACCTCTGTGGCTTTACATAGTACAGCACCCCCCACCCCGCCCCCCCGGCTGTTTTCCCAGGCTGGCATTTAGTTTCTGTGGCTTTTTCAGGTGCACAGTGTGAGCATTTGGTGGATCTACCATCCTGGGGTCTGGAGGACAGTGGCCCTCTTCTCACAGCTCCACTAGTCAGTGCCCCAGTGGGGACTCTGTGTGTGGGCTCACACCCTACATTTCCCTTCTGCACTGCCCTAGCAGAGGTTGTTCATAGGGGCTTGACCCCTGCAGCACACCTCTGCCTGGACATTTAGACATTTCCATACCTCCTCTGAAATCTAGGTGGAGGTTCCCAAACCTCAATTCTTGATTTCTGTGCACTCACAGGCTCAACATCACATGGAAGCTGTCAAAGCTTGGGGCTTCCAGCCTCTGAAGCCACTGCCTAAGCTGTACCTTGGCCCCACTTAGCCATGGCTGGAGCAGCTGGGACACAGACCTCAAAGTCCCTAGGCTGCACAAAGTAGGGGGTTACTGAGCCCAGCCCAAGAAACCATTATTTCCTTCTACACTCTGGGCCTGTGATAGGAGAGGCTGCCACAGAAGTCCCTGACATGCTCTGGAGACATTTTCCCCATTTTCTTGGTGATTAACATTTGGCTTCTAGTTACTTATGCAACTTTCTGCAGCTACCTTGAATTTCTCTTCAGAAAATTTCTCCTATTGCATCCTCAGGCTGTAAACTTTTCAAACTTGTATGCTCTGCTTCCTATTGAATGCTTTGCTTCTTCAAAATTTCTTTCCCCAGATACCCTAAATCATCTATCTTAAGTTCAAAGTTCAACAGATCTCTAGGGTGGGGAGAAGAATTCCCCCAGTCTCTTTGCTGAAGCATAACAAGAGTCACCTTTGCACCAGTTCCCAACAAGTTCCTCATCTCTATCTGAGACACCTCAACCTGGAGTTCATTGTCCATATGACTATCAGCATTTTCATCAAAATTATTCAACAACTCTCTAGAAAGTTCCAAACTTTCGCATATTATTTTGTCTTCTTCTGAGCCCTCCAAACTGTTCCAACCTCTGCCTGTTACCCAGTTCCAAAGTTGCTTCATATTTTTGGGTGTTTTTACAGCAGTACCCCTTTCTACCAGTACCAATTTACTGTATTAGTCTGTTCTCATGCTTCTAACAAAGACATACTGGAGACTGGGTAATTTATAAAGGAAAGAGGTTTAATGGATTCACAGTTCCACATGGCTGGGTAGGCCTCACAGTCATGGCAGAAGGTAAAGGAGAAACAAAGGCATGTCTTCCATGGTGGCAGGCAAGAGGGAGTGTGAAGGAGAACTCCCCTTTGTAAAACCATCAGATCTCATGACACTTATTCACTATCATGAGAACAGCATGGGAAAGACCCGCCCACATGATTCAATTACCTCCCACTGGGTCCCTCCCACAACACATGGGAATTATGGGAGCTAAAATTCAAGATGAGATTTGGGTGGGGACGAAACCAAACTGTATCACCTTGGTACCCTTTCTTGCCATAAAATGTAACCAATAAGGACTTTTATGTTAATATTCCTGCATTTATGTGTAGCTCTTATAATATTAAAGTGAGATTACCTTGATTATTTTTTTCCAGAGAGTAATTTTCTGCATTCCTCAACATAGGAGTGAAAAAAAAACTGTTGAAGTGAGATTTGTTTTGGCATGTGAATCATATAAATACAAAATTTACTTGCTTTAAGGGTCTTTGATCTTGCATTTAATGTAAATTAAGTCATGCTCGTAAACAAGTTTTTTCTAAATCTTTATGAGTCTACTTTCCAGAGTAGTAAGCTCTTGGTCATCTTTTTCTGCCATTTTTTTGCAAGAAAAAATATATTTCAGTAAAAACATAATAAATATTATGGATCATCTTCTAGAAAGGATAAATATTTTATATCCTTTTCAATATAAGTGTGTATATTTAGAGGGAACTGTGCATCTCAATTATGGAAACTTATTTGTTTTTTTCATCAGCATAGAGATAAATTAATGCATTAATATTGTCTGAAACTGTAACAAATTCTTGACATGATCCCCATCCTGCCCTCATTGGGGATAACCACTATTCTCCATTATAACTAAACACTTATTTATTATATAAGACATATTATATCTTGAAACTTATTCTGATAAAAACAGTATTCAATGAAAGATATTAAAATGTAACATTTTAGTGACTATTCTTGTTAATAAACTTGAATAGTCTCAATGTTGTAGAAGATAGGCATTGTATTGCCTGTTTATTCATTTTGTTTAATACCATTGTTCACATTAGCTGGAAATATTATCACTTTGAGGGATCTCTCTTTCCTTCCTTATGATATTTGAACAGAGAAGGCAGCAGGAAGCAGAGGCACCTTTTTTCTCTGAGACTCTGTGAAGTGTACATCTGTACCTATGCCATCTATGCTTGTTCTTTGTATTTCCAAAAGCCAATGTGAAAATGGGTCATTCTGTTCTTAGTAGAGGAGTAATATTCTTCCTGCCAAAATTAATGGATATCACATCATTCACATCATTGATCAGTATCCCTTTCATATTTATATTAGAACAGAACATTGAGACGTTTATTGGATCCATTCCCTTTGCCTCATTTCTTCTTATGCAGTTTATCCTAAAATGAAGATCAGGGACAACACTGCTTGCTGTTCTAACTTCTGTGTTTGTACCTTCAGCATATATTTTGATTACAGTAGAAGTAGCATAAAATCTGAGTTTTCTGCCCAACTTCTACACATTTCAGGAAAGAGGTTGTTACTGCAACCAACAAAAAAGAAAACCAATTAAAAACAAAGATTTAAAGTAGACTACATCACTAAAGCATATTGTGTTTGATGCTGAAATATTTTAAAAACAAATATAAAATTTAAAAACTCATCTCTGATAATCTATTTTTGTTTTACAGTTCTGAATACTCATTGTACCTTTCTTAAGGAAGCTGAGATACTTGATATGAAGAAACTGAGGCACTGAATTTAGGTTTTTGTGAACTGTTTATAAATTAAATCATTTGCATCATTAGAACACAATACAAAATTGAAGAAAAGATTAATAAAAAGGCCCCTTTCAGTAAACTTGAAGACATAAACAGATGATCAAGATATCTCAATTTGTTTGCTACAAATGAAGAAACAGAAATAGTTTTTCAGAGCTGCTATTTTATTATTTATGTTTGGTAGGACATTTTTTAAAGAGAAAGAGAAACAAGACTATGGAATATATAACCATCACTCCTCATTCATTTACTCTCACAAATATTTACTGAACACTGTACTGTAAGTAAAATTGAGTAAAAGCACAATTCTTTGGCTTTCTACTTGTACTTTTTAAATTGAATCATCTGACTCAGATAACAGTGAAATTATAGCCCATAGGATTTTTCAACACAGGGAAGCATTATGTTATGACTACACAAGTACACATTTAAAAAGTTTGATTAGTGGGTGCACACACACGTACACACATGTAACAATATATATCATGTATATGTGTGTGTCAAACAGTATTATATATTTTTTTACATAAGGACACTGTTTAATCTTTTGAAAGGCGGTTACAAACCAACAAAAAGACATTTATCTTATATTAACTAGTATATTAATTAATAAATTAAGATTATTTAATTTCTCCTATCAAGACTTAAAGTCTAGTAATAATTATTACCTATATTAAGTCCTTTCAATTTGTGTAATATATTTACTGTATTACATTTCTTCATATTTTAGTATTATATTACTCCGAATACTATCTTCTCCAATCATTGGACATTTTCTTTTCTAAAAGTGACTCAAAAAGAAGGCAACTTTTATATTCTTTTACCTTACTTTTTTATGTCTCTTGGATCATATAAAGATTTATTTTAAAAGGAAAAGGCAATTTAAAATTTTTGCCTTATAGGCTTATAAATCTCTCTTTCCCATCTATATATATCTATACATATAGACATAGATATATATAGACATATCTATATAGATATGGGCCTTTGGGGCAATTTATTAAAAAATTCTATCCGCTCCCCTGGTTGTACTGCCTTTAATTATATTAACTAGGTTTGCATGAGATTTCTCTGAAAGTTAATTGAACCCATGTAAAACCTAGGCATTTGGTAAGCATACTCTTTTTTTATTATTATTATACTTTAAGGTCTAGGGTACACGTGCACAACGTGCAAGTTTTTACATATGTATACATGTGCTATGTTGGTGTGCTGCACCCATTAACTCGTCATTTACATTAGGTATATCTCCTAATGCTATCCCTCCCCACTCCCCCCACCCCATGACAGGCCCCAGTTAATGCTGTTCCCCATCCTGTGTCCAAGTGTTCTCATTGTTCAATTCCCACCTATGAGTGAGAACATGCGGTGTTTGGTTTTCTGTCCTTGAGACAGTTTGCTCAGAATGATGATTTCCAGCTTCATCCATGTCCCTACAAAGGACATGAACTCATCCTTTTTTATGGCTGCATAGTATTCCATGGTGTATATGTGCCACATTTTCTTAATCCAGTCTATCATTGATGGACATTTGGGTTGGTTCCAAGTCTTCGCTATTGTGAATAATGCCGCAATAAACATACCTGTGCATGTGTCTCTATAGCAGCATGATTTATAATCTTTTGGGTATATACCCAGTAATGGGATTGCTGGGTCAAATGGTATTTCTAGTTCTAGATCCTTGAGGAATTGCCACACTGTCTTCCACAATGGTTGAACTAGTTTACAGTCCCACCAACAGTGTAAAAGTGTTCCTATTTCTCTTTGCCTAGGTGGATATAAAATTGAGTTCCAATTCTAATGTGTCCAGACAATTTTAACCATTTAGTTTTAAAATGTAATAAAAGATAAATAAACAATAACTTGCTCAGTTTTCTTCCAATTACATCAATGGTTAGAAAAGCCAAATTCAGTCAGCTCAAGGTGAGTTATTTACAAATCAGCCTACTTGGAAACAGATTAGCAATTTAAATAACTAAGTTAATAAGATCCAATTATAGCTAATTTGCCCATCCTTTCTTTCCCTTGCCCTCCCACAGGCTTCAGAGTGTGACTGCTTTGCATGAATTCCTGGGAGCAATGGGGAGGCTTGTGGGGCAGGCGAGTTTGCAAGAAAAACAAACACAGTCATTTTTATTATTACACTTGTTGCAGCTGTACTGGACTCTGCAGCCTAGCAGTATGTGGGGGCACAAACATAGCCCAAGTCTCTCACAGTTCTAAACTTTTCAGTTAAAGATTATAGACATACGTATACTTTATATATATATATATATTTGTATGTATGTATGTATAAATATATATATGTGTGTGTATGTATATAAAAAGTATATATTTCTTTTTATCAGTAGAGCTTACAAGCAACCTCTACTAGCATACCAGATGGGATAAGGAAAGGAAAGGATTGATACAGAAAAAACATCTGAGATTAAACACACACACACACACACACACACACACACACAGGAGTATGTATTATATAATGTATGTGGGTATATTCATGTGTCTACACATATGCAAAATGCTATTCTGATTCTTTGATTTCCTTCCTCTCTTATCTGGCTCACTTTTTCTAATACTCCTTCATTTCACACTTCTCCCACTTTGTTTTCATACAGCCTATTCTCTGAAATTTTTCAAAGCTTTCCCCCTCTTGTCGTTTAATTCTGTAATCCTTTTCCATCTTTCAAATACTAAATCCTCCTGCTCTGTGCCTTAAAATTTTTTTGAAAGCCTACCTTTGTTCATTTTTATGTCAACATCTATGCCTCTACAATGTTAACTCATTGATGTTTATAAACATCTTTGTTTTATTGTTTAAGAAATGTCAGTGTTATCAGTAATAATATATTTTAAATTTATGAGATTTTAGAGGACTTTTCATTATTGCAGGACAGATTAACTTTACATTGATTTTCTCATTACCTGTGCTAAAATACATCTGAATTTTATTTATTTTGCCAAGCACTGTGTTTTTCAAGAAAGATATTTGTATATTCATATTACATTTTTGTAATTGAAAAGCTACAGGATGTGAAGCCAAATAGTTGAGAAATTTGGGGATAGACGTTACTAAGAAAATTAACAAATATGGCGTCTAGAGCTTAGAAGCAGCTTCTGCTAGTAGTGTACTATATGGGATAAGGAAAAGATAGGATTGATATAGAAAAATCATCTGAGATTTATGTTTAGGGATGTGATAGAACAAAGCATCCTTAAGAATTGTTAAATAATTAAAATATCTTTCAAATAATAAAAAATAGAAATAGGGGGTGCAATTGGTTAAAAAAATGGGAAAGATGGTTTGTTAGTTAAGAAACTATATTCTGCACTTGTATGTACCAGATCACTTCTGGTATGTACAAGAAAAAAGAAATAATGTTTCAAGTTTGCTGATTATTTTCACCTTTAATATAACATTTGTTTCAGACCGATTATATTCCCCTGATCCAGGAAATGATAAACACATATACCTATCAGGTTAGCCCTCAGAATGTTTAGTGGACATAATATTGCATATACCCAGATTACTCATATTTTAACATCATTGAATGGCCTTTAGAAAAGGATTTGTAATGAATTAGAATGCATAACGTGAATTTTAGAACAACACACCTGCTGAACGTCGGCCTCTCCCACTGCTAAGTTGCACAGTCAAAACAAGCCCTTCCACGTTGGAGAATACATTTTTAAAAAATAAAGGGGAAAAATAACAAAATGAATATTTAATAAGTTCACATAAGGATATACAGGAAATAATATGTCTTTGTTTAATGAACACTTAGGCTTATTTTTTATACTTAAATTATCAGTTTTAGATAAAGCAGATCTTAAGATTATCAGTTATGTTATAATAGCCATGATTATTAGACAGTAGTCATAAAAATGAGAAATTTACAACTCAACCACTTCAAGAGTGCTTTTCCTGGCCAGGCGTGGTGGCTCACGCCTGTAATCCCAGCACTTTGGGAGGCGGAAGTGGGTGGATCAGAAGGTCAGGAGATCAAGACCATCCTGGCCAACATGGTGAAACCCTGTCTCTACTAAAAATACAAAAATTAGCCGGGCGTGGTGGCACATGCCTGTAATCTCAGCTGCTTGGGAGGCTTAGGCAGGAGAATCGCTTGAACTTGGGAGGCAGAGGTTGCAGTGAGCCAGGATTGCGCCACTGCTCCAGCCTGGCAACAGAGTGAGATTCCGTCTCAAAAAAAAAAAAAGTGCTTTTCCTACTTAAATTACTCAAGTATGTTTCAGATAATTCATTACTACTATGCATGCATTGTATAACTAGTCCATGCTAAGGATAAGATGCCTAGGAACTATGTGTATAGAAGATCTAGAGTACAGGGAAATTCCTTTTGTTTAGATTGGCTAATCCAAGGCCAATTATTTGATAAGGTTATTGTACCTAAGTCACTAATACATACCTGTCTATCTCTATTCTTTGTTGCTAAAGTTAAGGATTTGAGGTAGCCATTGTTTCTTCTAGTACTCAACTCACAAATAGTGTGTATTGCTGGTCTGAGACATGCAGTAGGAGATCGGATGCATGATACATGTGGTTCTGTTCTTCTCCCAATATACCCCCAGCTCTAGAGGAATGGTGATATCACAACAGCACGAAGAACACCTCCCAATTTCCTGGCAGCAAAGCCTAGATGAGAAGCAATGAATGGAAAGGAAAAAAAAAATGAACAAACAAAATCAGAAAGAGTGAATGTCCTAAAGGAGTGGAAGTATATTCTTTCTTTCATGGCCCTTCCTTCCAATATGTTGTTAATTGGTCAAAGGGTACAAAGTTCCCGTTAGGTTGAATAAGTTCTGGGTATCTATTTTGCATCATGATGACTGTAGTTAATAATAGTGTATTGTATACTTGAAATTTGCTAAGAGCAGATTTAAGTGTTCTTACCACAATAGATATAAGTGTGTGAGGTGATGGATATGTTAATTAGCTTGATGTCCGAAAAAGTCACATTGTACACTGTAAATAAAAAACATTAAGAAAACAACACCTTAGCATTGTGGGGATTCAGAACTTCATGCCCCAGAATATGGCCCCTTGACAACAGAGAAAAGTACAGAGCAAGTTACTCTGACCTTCTCCTGCCTTTCTCCCCTGAAACAAGTTCATAAAGGAATTCTCTGACCTACCTTGCCTAAAAGTGAGTATAACACCTTCATTCCTGAGAGATCCTGCCCTGTACCTGGGATGGAAGGAATAGTATACTGAGACACAGGAAATAATTTGAACAAACAGGCCTTGCTGAAGTTTCTTACTGTTTATTACCATTAGATCCCACCCCTTATTGTCCAATCATGTTTCTCTACAACTATCCAGTTATTTCATCAGACTTAGCATAAATGTACAGTTTTGGGGTTTTGGGGTCTTTATTTTTGAAGGTTCCTGTGTTATGTAAAACTTTTTAAAAATGAATTTGCCATGCTTTTCTCTTATTGATCTGTCTTTTGTTACAGGACCTTCAGCCAGGACCCTGGCAATGAGTAAGGAACATATATTTTTCTCTTCTACAGTATTCATATTCATATTTTGCCAATATTCTCTTAACCAAATTAGTGAATTGCAGGGCTGTCTATTTCCATAGTAGCTCAGTTGATTGTTCCTAGTAACTCTTTATGAGTATTACCTTGTTCTTCAATGCTCCTTTCCTTTTATCATCAGTAAGCTATAATATTTACTAGCTAGTATCCTCAATATGCATCTCATCTGTGAATAATCGTAGCCATGTGAAGCAAGCCTATAAAGGGATGACAAATCTGGGATATCCATGACACTACTCCCCTCTCCTGCTTTTAAGAGACACTCATCATCAATCATTGCTTTCTTTTTCCTACTGAACTATGCAGGCATCACAGTTGTTCTTGACCTTGTGTTCAGACAGCCACCACTGATCAATCAGTGTTAGCACAAAATAAAACTTGCTGGATATCATTTTTCTTTATGGTCCCATTCTCATCTTAAAACAAAACCAAAACCTGACCCCATGTTGCATGTTAGCTATCACTCCTTGTTCTCTCCTTTCCTTAGCTAAACTCTTTGAGTGTCTACACTAGCTGGCCCACTTCCACACTTCACTTTCACTATTCAACACATTGTGGTCTAGTGTGTGTCTCCTGCTCCACTGAAGCTGTGCTGAGAAGCTCAGGTTGTACGGAGCTTGTAGCCACTGTGTTTCTGCCTCAATTTTTTTCTTCCCTGCGGCTCCCTCCTACTTCCTCTTCTGTTTCTCTTCTTGCCTGTCTTCTGACAACTCATGAACTGCCTACGGCTTAGCAATTGTTTTCCGTGGGATGTCCTTTGTCAATCACTATTACTCTCAGGGGTTTAATTATCACTCTTTTTTTTTTTTTTTTTTTTTAAGGCAGATTTTTGCTTTTGTTGCCCAGGCTGGAGTGCAATAGCGCGATCTCAGCTCACTGCAACCTCTGCCTCCCGGGTTCAAGCGATTCTCCTGCCTAAGCCTCCCAAGTAGCTGGGATTACAGGTGCCCGCCACTACGCCTGGCTAATTTTTGGTATTTTTAGTACAGACAGGGTTTCACCATGTTGGCCAGGCTCATCTCTAACTCTGACCTCAGGTGATCTGCCCGCCTCAGCCTCCCAAAGTGCTGGGATTACAGGCGTGAGCCACCGCGCCAAGCCAATTATCACTCATATTTTGAAGACTCTCAAGTCTATATCCCCTGCCTTAGCCCTTTCTCTGATGTTTATTTAGTCTTGTATATCAAAATATCTAGTGACCATATCTTCTCAGTAATCCACAGGAAACGCGTATGTATCATTTACACATCCGGTAGTCTCCTTCCTACAGTGATATCATCGTCAGCCAGTGATGCCTAGTTTGCTGGACACAGGCATTATCCATCGCTTTTGACACCTCTCTTTCACCTCAACTGAATCAACTGTCAAGTTCCAAATTAACTCTAAATAGTTCTTTATTTTTTTCTTCTTTTCTATTTCTTGTCACCACTACCCTAACTCAAGGCTTATAATCTTTTAACTAATCTCCTACTTTCTCATTCTACTGGTCTTATATCCATTCTTTGCACTTCAGTTAAAGAAAACTAAATATATTTTAAATAAACATCCAACCATGCCATTCACTTAATCAAAATGTGTGGAGGCCTCCCTAATACCTATGCAGTAAAGGCAAGTCTCCTTAGCATAAAATAAATAGCCTTCCATGATCCAAACCTTCTTAACTCTATCTTTGGGTCTAAGACTATAATGATACTGGAAGATATGTTGCTCTTTGCATAAACCGTGGTGTTCCTGACTTTATATCTTCACCCTTAGTGTTACTTAGGATGCCATTTCATTTTTTCTTTGCTGGACTAACTTTTATACATAATTTAGAATGTTCTGTATATACTTCATCCGCTCTATAAAACCTTCACAGAGGTTTCATCTAGCTTTAAATCCTATTCTCTGAATGCCAGTAACAATTTTATTTTTCATTCAGTGGGTTGCATCATATTCACATTTAACTTAAGTTGCTAATTTTATAATCTAACTCTCATTGAGGAGTGAAATGCAAGTTGATCCATTGGGTTCAATGTTCAAGAACAGAACCATGATGGCTATTAAGTAGGGCCACTTGGGGTGGGGGGAGGGGGGAGGGACAGCATTAGGAGATATACCTAATGCTAAATGATGAGTTAATGGGTGCAGCACACCAGCATGGCACATGTATGCATATGTAACAAACCTGCACGTTATGCACATGTACCCTAAAACTTAAAGTATAATAATAATAAAATAAATTTTTTAAAAAAGGAAATGGAACTATGGGATCACAAATCTCTTAATGGCAATATAACGAAATGTAATATTTTAGCAAAATAAATACACATTGGTCTTTGGACTTGCATCATTCTTTTAGGTCATTCTAAAAGTTTGTTTAGTAGCATATATATATGTATATATACGTGTATATGCACATATACATATATACATATATGTATATATACGTATATACACATATATACGTATATACGCGTATATACGTGTATATGCGTGTATACGTGTATGTACGTGTATATACGTGTATATGCGTGTATACGTGTACACACGTATATACACATATACATATACACATACATACGCATATACACGTATATACACGTATATACAAGTACATACACGTATATACGCGTATATACGTATATACGCATATATACGTATATATACATATATGTATATGTGTGTATATACGTATATATACATATATGTATATACGTATATGTGTATATACGTATATATACATATATGTATATGTGTATATATGTGTATATACGTATATGTATATGTGTATATATACATATATGTATATATGTATATATACATATATGTATATGTGTATACATACATATATGTATATGTGTATACATACATATATGTATATGTGTATACATACATATATGTATATGTGTATATATACATATATGTATATGTGTATACATACATATATGTATATGTGTATATATACATATATGTATATGTGTATATATACATATATGTATATATGTATATATGTGTATATACACGTATATATACGTATATATATGCTACTAAACAAACTTTTAGAATGACCTAAAAGAATGATGCAAGTCCAAAGACCAATGTGTATTTATTTTGCTAAAATATTACATTTCGTTATATTGCCACTAAGAGATTTGTGATCCCATAGTCCATTTCCTTTTACGTGTATATATATACGTATATATGTATATATGTGTGTGTCTATATATACTATATATGTATATATATGTGTGTATATATATAGTTTTCAAGATGGTGCTCTTCAGACTTGTTCAAAGCAACCAGAAATAAGCAATTTATTCCTGTTTCTCTGAGATTGCTTTTAGAAATGATATATAAGTACTAGAATTATTTTTATAGTTTGATACTGATAATTATGGGCTGTTCTTTTTTAGATGATTTGAACGTAAGTGCTAAAATTGTGTTTGGTTTTGGTTACTTTATATGTTTTAACTTTTATTAATTGCTTAGTATTTCTACTATTGTTTAACAATTAAACATGTCTGGGATGTCTGTCTATTGTGACAGAAAGTGCTTTGCATCCTGTTTATTTCTTAGTGAAATTGTTGAATTTTCTTTTACTTGCTTGTCATATGTTCTTTTAAAAGTCAACAATCATATTCATTCACTTACAATCCTTCTGGATTTCTGGACTCTTAGGAAAAAAATAAAATAAATATTTACCGTTTATTTTATTAAAAAAAAAAGTAGGGCCGCAGTAATTGACAGCATTTGAAAAGATAAGGAAGCACATACCCCAGTTCCTCTCTATACTTTTCAAAGTTGTAAATTTGATAAAGAAAGATTTAGATAAAATCCAGCAAACATTTATTGGTACCTAGTGTGTGCCAGCCTTTAAGTTTATTACTTTTAAGCCTAACGAAAACAAAATCAACCTTGGGTTAGTTTAGAGAAGTGAGGTTTAGTATTAAAATAGAATTAACATGCAGACCAGCAGGGATTCTTTAAGACAGGGATCCCCAACCCCCAGGTCACAGACTAGGACCAGTCCGTTGCCTGTTAGGAACCAGGCAACAGCAGCAGGAGGTGAGTGGTAGGAGACCGAGTGAAGCTTTATCTGTATTTACAGCCGCTCCCCATTGCTTTCATTAATGTCTTAGCTCTGCCTCCTGTTAGATCGGTGGCAGCATTAGATTCTCATAGGACTGAGAACTCTACTGTGAACTGTGCATGTGAGAGATCTAGGTTGTGTGCTCCTTATAAGAATCTAATGCCAGGCTGGGTGCAGTGGCTCACACCTGTAAACCCAGCACTTTGGGATGCTGAGGCAGGCGGAGCACTCTGGGATGCTGAGGCAGGTATTTAAGACCAGCCTGGCCAACATGGTGAAACCCCATCTCTACAAAAAAAAAAAAAAGAAAAAAAAAACCAACAAAACCAAAAACATAAAAACAAAAAAACAATCTAATGCCTGATGATCTGTCACTGTCTCCCATCATCCCCATATGGGACTGCCTAGTGCAGGAAAACATGGTCAGGGCTCCCACTGATTCTACATTATGGTGAGTTATAATTTTTTCATTATATATTGCAATGTAATAACAGTAGAAATAAAATGCACAATACATGTAATGCACTTGAATCATCCCAAAACCATCCTCACACCCCCACTGATCCATGGAAATATTGTTTTCCACGAAACCCATCCCTGGTGCCAAAAAGGTTGGGGACCACTGCTTTAAGATGTTCCATTGCCTCCATATTCACTTAATAGTCTTGTAACTGTGAACAGAAAAGTTGGCTATCCCGTCATTTCCACAAAATTTTGCTTTTGATTCTTCCTTTATTCTTACTCAATGGTTCTCACTATGTAGAATGCAAAATCATCAGGACAATGATGGTGTATGAGATGTTATATATTGGATTTCCATGGATGATTTAAAGTATTTACAGTTTTTTCTCTATATGCCAAATGTGCTTACTTAGACTCTGTTATCACTTAAGATGGGATGCCAGTTAAGAAGTAACTCCATGATAGCTATCAACACTGGCTTTACAGATGACTTCACAGTTACATAGGACACTCCTGGAAAGCATGAACATACTCTTATGTATTTCTGTATCCTCTAAGCCTAAGTTAGTGTCTGGAATGAATTAAGTGCCCAATAAATCTTCGTTAAACTGAACTAAACTGGAATTCAACACTGCTAGTACCCAAGATGGAGAGGATCTACTGTTCTCTTTTTTGATTGTTAACCACTCATTTATTCTTGTGCTGGAGAGTCTCACCTCTTAAGAGGAACCCACTAGGTTCTCTTGTGTGTGTGGAGACAGAGCTTTCAGAGGCCTGGCATGAGAAGCAGCAGCTTTTTAAAAGTCATTTTCAGGAAGAAAGCAAAAATAAATGAAAAGTTGAAGTTGATATGTATATAGGGGTGATGTTACTGGGTTTTTAAAAAAATAACAAAGACTGATGGGGTATGAATATAATGCCAAATATTTAGTATGCTAAATGACAAATTTTATTATTTTGATGTGTTATACTTCAGTGTAACAAGACGTGGCCAGCAGTAACCATTCCACTCTGATCTTCACTAATCTGCCTTTAAATAGAGTGCTGGTGATTTCCCCTTTATCATTTTTTATTACGTCTATTTGATTCTTCTTTCTTTTCTTCTTTATTAGTCTTGCTAGCAGTCTATCCATTTTGTTGATCTTTTCAAAAAACCAGCTCCAGGATTCATTGAGTTTTTGAAGGGTTTTTTTGTGTCTCTATCTCCTTCAGTTCTGCTCTGATCTTAGTCATTTCTTGCCTTCTGTTAGCTTTTGAATGTGTTTGCTCTTGCTTCTCTAGTTCTATTAATTGTGATGTTAGGGTGTTAATTTTAGATCTTTCCTGCTTTCTCTTGTGGACATTTAGTGCTATAAATTTTCCTCTACACACTGCTTTAAATGTGTCCCAGAGATTCTGGTATGCTGTGTCTTTGTTCTCACTGGTTTCAAAGAACATCTTTATTTCTGCCTTCATTTTGTTATGTACCCAGTACTCATTCAGGAGCAGGTTGTTCAGTTTCCATGTAGTTGAGCGATTTTGAGTGAGTTTCTTAATCCTGAGTTTTAGTTTGATTGCACTGTGGTCTGAGAGACAGCTTTTGATAATTTCTGTTCTTTTACATTTGCTGAGGAGTGCTTTGTTTCCAACTATGTGGTCAATTTTGGAATAAGTGCTATTCCTCAAGGATCTAGAACTAGAAATACCATTTGACCCAGCAATCCCATTACTGGGTATATACCCAAAGGCTTATAAATCATGCTGCTATAAAGACACATGCACACATATGTTTATTGCAGCACTATTCACAATAGCAGAGACTTGGAACCAACTCAAATGTCCATCAATGATAGACTGGATTAAAAAAATGTGGCACATATACACCATGGAATACTATGCAGCCATGAAAAGGATAAGTTCATGTCCTTTGTAGGGACACAGATGAAGCTGGAAACCATCATTCTGAGCAAAGTATCACAAGGACAGAAAACCAAACCACATGTTCTCACTCATAGGTGGGAATTGAACAATGAGAACACTTGGATACAGGATGGGGAACATCACACACTGGGGTCTGTCGTGGGGTGGGGGGAGGGGGGAGGGAAAGCATTAGGAGATACACCTAATGTAAATGACGAGTTAATGGGTGCAGCACACCAACATGGCACATGTATACATATGTAACAAACCTGCATGTTGTGCACATGTACCCTAGAACTTAAAGTATATTAAAAAAAATAGAGTGCTGAACCCATCTTTTTAAACATCTTTAAAAAAATAGTTATGTTGCCTGTGGAGTTTTAGAACTTAATGTAATGAAAGAACTATCTTTCTATGAACCTTTCAGTTTGTTTTTGTTGTCATTTTTACCATTGTTTGATAAAGGTAAGTAGACAAATAGATAACACATTCATATTGGACTATTCATTAAGAGCCTAAGAAGAAAGGTACTCTTAAATTCACAGGTGGGGACTACAAAGCAATATGAAAATGATCAGGATTTCCATTTTAATGAAATAATGGAATCACATTTAAAACATTATTTTATTTTTTTCCAATTAAAAAAATTAAAAATAGAAAACTCAAAAGCAAGATTTTTATTTTCTGAAATATATATGTATTGATCTGTTCCTTCATTGTATTGCCATGGTTGCAAACCAATGAAGGCCATATAGGAATAGTATAACAATATTTCCTCTCTGGTAATGTTTGTTTGCCTAATGTTCTGTTTTTATATGTAATATTTTATGCGGGATTTTGTTCTTTAAAAAAAAAATCAATAAAGTGCCGTTGATTAACAACAACCAGACTACATGTTTTAGTAAACTGAACCACTTTGGCTATTACTGGTAGGATAGACACTTTTTAATATAAAATGCTGAGCCAGAGGAAAGCAAATAGATTTCTCTTTCTTTTAGCCAAAATGTAGAGAAAAGAGAGGCAAATGATTTACAATATAAAAAGTTTAAAAAAATCACACAGTGAATTCGCTACTTACAAATGTACAGGAGTAACATATTGTCTGGTTCTCAGGGACTTGTTAAAGGGTGAAGATTAGTGTTCTATTATATAGAGTTAATTGTGTTGCATTAATGCCTTAAAATAACTTGGATGATTATGTAAAAAGCAGTTTTTAAATGTCAGTTAGAAAATATCTCAGTAAAAGATCATTTTGCCCTCTTCTTACTAATTATAACACTTAAAAGATATTATTTAAAATAATTAATGGTATACAAGTAGGGGGAAGAAAGCTAACTATTGTGTTTTAAGTGGCTGTTTATTTAGAGCCCTTGGACATCAATTATATCTCACAGTTATAAATGTACTTTCTAAGTAGCATTCAGAACAAAATAATGTGAGAATTTTTTTTTTGACAAAAGTTAAATCACATTTGGGATACTGAAATGAAAATTGATGACCAGATTGTTGATGGACGATTTCATTCTCACTAAGCGAGCATCCTCCCACTAAACGAAAGAAAGGTCTTTGCATTATTAAAAGCCCATTCTGCAACACTGTTGGGAATTTGGTTGGGTCATGAATGCTGGCAGGTTGTCAGGGAAACAGGAATAATGCAACTGAATGCATGGTCTTCTTATAAAATGGGCTTAATATTGCTACTTTTGATTTTCTAATTGCTGATCTAGAATTTCTAATAGTAACATTAAAGGAGAGGAACATATTTTCTAGTTTAATTACATATACCTCTCTGTTGGCTTAGTAGTAATAAAAATATTTTCTGTAGGTGTAGAATATCCTTACAGTCCAAAAGGAGAGTACATTTTCACAATTAAAGTTTGAAATTTGTGCTTTGATAACAGCATGTTTTATTCATTCATTTTTATAATAATATTACTGAACCTGTATCATATAGTGATGAACTTTTCAGCTGTTTTGAGGGTTTGTGTTAGCCACATTCACATTTGTATAACCTGTGTTTCTTTTTCATTTTTCTTTATTTTTATTTTAGATTCAGGGGGTACATGCGCAGGTTTGTTACAAGGGTACACCATGTAATGCTGAGGCTTCGACTTCTATTGAATTCATCACTGGGTAAACATAGTACCCAATAGGTATTAACAGTTTTTCAACTCTTGCCCTTCTCCCTCCCTCCCTCTTATGGAGTCCTCCATGTCTATTGTTTCCATGTGCACCCATTGTTTAGCTTCCACTTATAAGTGAGAACATGTGGTATTTGATTTTCTGCTTCAGTGATAATTCACTTAGGATAATGACCTCTGGGTCCATCCATGTTGCTACAAAAGACATGATTTCATTATTTTTATGGCTTTGTAATATTCTATGGTGTATATGAACCACATTTTTAAAATTCAGTCTACCATTAACGGGCACGTAGGTTGATTCCATGTCTTTGCTGTTGTGAATAGCACTGCAATACACTCACAAATGCAGGTGTCTTTTTGATAGAATTACTTCTTTTCCTTTGAGTAGATACCCAGTAGTGAGATTGCTGGGTCTAATGGTAGTTCTGTTTTTAGTTCTTTGAGAAGTATCCATAGTGTTTTCCAAAGGGGTTGAACTAATTTACATTCCCTCCAACAGTGTAAAAGTGCCCCCTTTTTTTCACATCCTCACCAACACCTGTTATGTTTTGACTTTTTAATAATAGACATTCTGACTGCTGTGAGATGGTATCTCATTGTGGTTTTAATTTATATTTCTCTGAAGATTAGTGAGGTTGAGCATTTTTTCATGATTTTTGGCCACTTGTCTGTCTTTTGACAGTTTGTTACCCTTTTTTCTAACTGCTTGTTTAGAAGGAGGCTTGGGAGAGTCCATTTCCTACTTATTTTCTCTGAGACAAACTGACTTTCGGATAGCATGACTGGACCTTATATAGTAACTACAAGTACAAGAAAAAATGTCTAATATGCTTCGATTGCAAATATGTATAATTATTTTAGTATATAGAAATGCAAGAAAATACAGAAATCGAGCATCCCCTTCAAGAGATGCTAAGGAATCCTAAAATGGGAGAAGGCTATAAAATGCTTGTTCATAAATTAGTATTTGATTTTTCCAACATAAAACCAATAATCTGGCCATAAATAGTTGAATGCTTAAATTGTGCTCTAACATCATTGCCCATAAGCTAATAAACCTTAACTGTAAATTAGAGCACATTTTGTGGATACGACAAATTTATCCAGAGGAATACCTTTTTCCTCAGCCTGCTTAAGCAAGCCTTCAATGTCTCTTTAATTAAACTTCTAAAATAGAAGTATTATCCTCATCTGATCCTGGAATTCAGGACCCTGCATTAGTTTCCCCCGAAATCATTCCCAGCTGATCTCCTGTAGTTTCCAAGTGCTTGCTTTCTTCAGATAAACTTATTTCCCAGCCACTCCACTTGCTTGCTATGAGTTTCTGTGCAAGTTCTATTATGTCCCTTTATTTTATCTATGACTTGGTCTAAATAAAAGTGATGGGCACACAAAAGTGCTTGGTAACTTCTAGCCATTGTTTTTATCATCATTCCCAACTATGTGATTAATTCACTCTACTTCTGCTCAAAATGTCTCACATCCCTCTTGCCACCATTCAAACCCTGCCGTGTTTCAAAGTAATATTAAAACATTTTTCTTTTACATTGTTTGTGTGCAAGAAATTAAAGACACTGTCACTGTACCTCAGTACTGCTTATGAGTTGGGAATAAATGTGTGGAGTTCCCCGGTGATGGAAGAAAGGGCAGGTCAAGTGTCCCAAGAACCTCACCAGGCAGGAGTATTTGATAATAATATTCAAGGGAAAATGACAACTGTTTGGAAAAGCATGCCATTGTGATAACATAAACTCAGTTTAGAATCATTTGGTATTAAAAGAATAAGTAATGGATATTGTTTCTTCCTTAAGATTCACACCATGTGGGTACTGTATAGTTAGGAATTCTCTGTTATGCCTCAACCCACATGTTATATCCATATTACCATTGATTTCATAGCCTCAAAACCCACATTGTGTCTGGCAGGCAGGACTTTTCTCCACACCAGATCTTCAGGTAAAAAATCTTAGAGTATGGTTGTCGAGGACATGAACTTGCCTTTTACCTAATTTACTGTTTACAAACTTGTGTGGCATTTGAGTTATGTATTTTGGTTTGAAACACAAATATTTTCCTTTGTTAGATTCAGCTTACAGTATTTTTAACTTGTTTTCATCCCCTAACCACCTTGCCGAAATTTCAGGGAGACTGGGTTCTTCTGGTTGCCATTTCCATTGTAATTTCCTTATGGTCTAGTCAAAATATTTTTATACTGTGTTTATTTGAAAGAGAAAAAGTTCCTTTCCATCCAGCCTAAGGGGATAGTATCTTTAGAACCAAGAATCTTTCATCTCCTCTTTCACTCTAAATATAACGGATACTTATCTTTTATTGAGGGAACTAAACAAAGAGTTCATCAGCTAATCTCTCTCGTGTGTCTATTTTAAGTTCCTTCACAAACAAAATATTTTTCAGTCCCAACAGCCATAAAAGAAATTCCTGACCTTGCCCATTTTTGAGAGACTGGGAAGTCAAACTATACCCTATAGGAATCAGTCCTCAAAATCATTTCTTTCTACTTCAGAAGTGTGTATGTGTTTTTTTAAAAACTGCTAATGAAAGCATTACAAAGATTAGCTTTTGAAGTGGCAAGCAGCTTTCATTTATTTTCTTTCTGGTATTCCCTCAGCCTCCAGCTAAAATTTAGAACCTTAAAAATGTTGCTCTTTGGTACTAAATTCAGTTGATGTTCTATCAAAGTGTATTTGGATTATCAAAGCTTCGTTCTTATCTTGCAACTCAGTATTCCCGAGAGAACACTAGTCAGGTTAGAAATGACAAGCCTGTGTCTAGTCCTTTCAAACTAGAATGCACTCCCTCACCTACTGCAGGTCTGCTTACCTGTGCCGGTTAATTCTTTCTCCCATTGTCAGGCAGAGAGGTGAGTGCCCACAATGTGGTAAAAGAGGAAGTGATCACTTCCAAGAAGGAAAACCGATCAGAGAGTCACACAGAAATTAATGGCAGGAAGAAATACAACATGAAATAAGTAGATTCATAAAATTTAGAAGATTTGGAAATGTTTTTTGCCATACTGTGTTACTACCTAAAGAAGGAAGCTGTATCTTTGGTTCTTTTAATGACATCTGACATGGAAAGACTTGGACACTAATTAGATACCAGTGATAATTTTATATCAATAATCTTTCTCTTCTTGAATGTCATAAATTAGCACCAGTGAAACTTATTTTCATATTTCCCAGATGTCGTTTTTTTCTGTCAGAGTCTTCAGTTATTGGTTCCTGAAAAACATATGCTATTTGTAGATTTTTAATAAGTTGTCTCATTTTAAAAAATTCTAACAAATTAAATTCGATCGTGGAATCAAATTGGATTAGCCAGTATTGTCTTCCCAATACATCAAAGAGCCTCTTGAGACAGATTTGGAAATGACATAATCTTTCTTGGAGGCTTTGTTGACCCTTGGGTGCCATGTTATAATAACATTTGTCCGAAGACTACAGTTACGGAATTCCAAAGGCCGGTCGCTAATATTTATCTGAAGGCTACAATAGCTATGGACCCTTGAAATTCTATAATTTTCTGAGATTATGATAGAACAGGTAAATTCCATAGAATGATGGGAGCAACAGTCAACTTCAAAGGGTTGAAAGCGGAAAGGTAGTATAAGAAATGGAAGTACCAGGTGAAAGCCTATGTTCAACAAGTTTGACGCTGAAGGAAAGGCCCATGATTGCGCAAAATTTAGAAGTTAGCGACAGCAAGATTGAATGGATGAACATTAAAGTAGAGCTGCTTTGTTAAAGTAAGGGTCATATGAATTCCATAAGTTGTCTGGTGAGGGCTGAGCCTTGGGCCTGTGTATCCCCTGAAGGGACACAGCCTTGCTGGAATCGAGGACAGTAAAAATGGGAGATCCCTTCTCAGTATAATATTCAAATCAACTAACATGACCACAAAATTCACACTAATTTAGAGGAGGCTAAAATATGGTGCGTGATTTAGTGATATGGTCTGCAATTCAACTGATGTGAAAAGTTTTTTTTTTTTTTTGAGTCTCACTCTGTCACCCAGGCTGGATGCTCACTGCAACCTCTGCCTGCAGGGTTCAAGTGATTCTCCTGCCTCAGCCTCCTGAGTAGCTGGGATTACAGACACCCACCACCAGGCCCAGATAATTTCTGTATTTTTAGTAGAGACAGGGTTTCACCATGTTGGTCAGGCTGGTCTTGAACTCCTGACCTTGTCATCCACCTGTCTCAGCCTCCCAAAGTGCTGGGATTACAGGCGTGAGCCACTTTGTCTGGCCTATGTGAAAAGTTTTGTTTTCACTTGATTGTTGATTATTGTGGGCTCCAGCATCCACCTGGAACTGGACATTTAAACTGCGTATTATTAGAAAAAAATATGAGACCTAGGAAAGACTGTATCTAAGTTTTGGCACATATAATTACACAATCACCTACTCTGAATTTAGCTTATAGTTTCTATATCATAACTGGCTCAAACAAGAATAGATTCAAAACCAATTTTTATAATATATAACTTTAATGAAATATACCCAAGAAGTTTCATTTTAATATGTGTGTACATCAGAACTTGGCACCTTTGTTAGGACCGTTTCCACTGTTATCAAAAGCAATTTCACAGAACAGTTCAATATTTTATAAATTGCTGTACCAGAACGAGGGTGTTTAACCAGCAGTGTCTTCTCTCCCTCAGGAATCTCTGATAACTCTGACAATTTTAAATCAAAGTTCTCTTTCAGACAAGTTTTCATGGTCATGGTTAATTATCAGGAGCCTTTTAATTCTCATATGTATGATGTTTTTCTCATATAAAAAGGACATTCTTACATAGGATCTTTTTAACATCTGTTTTAAAAAATGTTTTATAGTATTTACCTAATTGGCACATGCTTATTTTAGAAATACACACAAGGTTGCTAAATATTAATGTTACTAATAAAATTTTTAAAAATAATAAAAAGAAATACCAACTCTGAGAAATAACATTATATATAGGTCAATACATATTGAAGGCCAGGATCACAGTTTTATGATATGAGTTAATATATGATAGGGCATGTAGCCCTCAGCAATCCTCTTTTCAAATATCATGGCTTATTTCAAGTGTTTTTAGAATTACAAAATAAACAATTTCTGTTTGATTACTGCAAATGCATTATATATATTTATATATATGTCTATGTATTTATGTTGTATATATTTATAACATTGAATTTGGTAATTCAGTTATTATTTTACATCTTCATGTAGACTACAGAAATTTCTTAATTCTACATTATTTTGTTTTGAGTTGCTATCATTAATTGACATGTATTGTTTTTGCTTATATTCAATCATTTACTTATTTATTCAGTTAATATCTATTGACTGCCTTTCAAAAATTGGGCATTTAATTTTAACAACAGGCAATTCATGTCTTTAGTTTAGGGAAATGAATGATTTTTACATATTAATTATAAAACTTGCCCTTTGCTGGTATTATGTTAGTCTAAAAATATATTTTTATTGTTTATCTTAGGCTTTATTTTTACCTAAACTTTCTACAAAAAGATAATTTCATCTTTCTCTTTTCATTATCTTTACTTAGATTTCTCTCTATTGACTGGTTGTAATGACTATTGGTTCCAAAATAACTGTAATAATTAATCGTGGACATCTTTACTTTAACAAGAATGCTTCTTATTCACAAAGCATGCTTCTAGCTTTTGTTTTAACATACACCTACATGCACCTCCATTCTCACCCTCACCACCCTCAACACTTAACACAGCACAAGTGTGTGCTTATAATCTGGATTCAGTAATCAATGGCTGTTTTTTATTACAAGTGGTTTGTTTCTTTTTCTTATCCAGACCTAGCTAGAGTTGACCTATTAAAACATGTCATTTATTTACAGATTTCCTAAAGGGGAGTGAGCCTTAAATTTTCAAAATGAGCTTCACTTAGACATATTTTATTATTTTCGTATGTTGTGCAATTGTATTTGTTAATATTTTATTTAGGAATTTTATAAATATTTATGTAAGATTTTGTTATAGTTTTCTTAATTCTTTATTCCCAGGTTTTATCTTGTGTATTTCTTCTGTTTTCCTGAGGTTTCATTTTGCAGTTCTTTTTAAAATTCCCAAGTTGAATACATTATATAGTTATTTTCATTCTTATTTGTGTATTAAGTATGTCTGAAGCTATAAATTTTCTTCTGAATACTGCTTTAGTCATATCATAGGTTTTTAGATTGTAGTATTCTATTTCCTCTTTGTCATAATTACCTCAGATATGACTATTTTGAAGACATTTTAATTTTTGTTGTTTTTATTAGTTCCTGGTTTGTTATTATTTATTATTATTAGCAACCATTTACTAAGTATTTATCAACCATCAGGTTATGTGCTAAGCCTTTGCTTGATGACATTATGGAAGGAACACCAGATAACTATGATATAGGTGTTTTCAGGTAAGAACTCTGGGACTTCCTATATATGCATGTGGCTCTTCTTGCATTCAAATTCTTAAAGCTGTGTTACCACGAACAAGTTACTTAACATCTTTGATCTCAGTCTTCCCATATATAAAAAGGGAATGAAAGTGGTACTTATTTCAGTGACATGAAAAGTAGTAAGTCATTACCACAGGAAGTAGTAGTCATAATGATAAACCTCTGTCCAAGTTCATAGAGTTCAATGAGTGGCAGAGGTGAACAGAGCCTCATTCCAGTTTTCAGGGTCTTACACTCTATGTTGTACAACTATTGAAGGACTCATTCCCAGTTTGCTATTTTTGTACACTTTTATTTGTATAGCTCAGAAATTGGGAGAGTAATTTGTAATTGTGCTTTAATAAGACCACATTTTAGGAAGTCATGTGAAAATACTTATGATTGAGCCGTAATTGTTATGAAAGCATCCTCTACTTTATGGTTATTGCAATATCTATTGAGCTTTCTTTAGCCTTTGGTTCATAAGCATCACTCATGTAAACATTATCAACTGAATGGAGCATGCTTTTAATGATCATTATCTGCACATCATCTCATACAATTGTGAGGACATTGCTGCCTTATAACTGTAGTAACGGAAGCAGTAAAGGAGACTTCTGCCTTTTAAAACTGTGTTGGAGAGGCAGAAATTCTGAAAACATAAGGCCAAATTGAGTTTGTTCAAACTAAATGCAAATACTTACATTTAGTTAATTTAATGCTATTGATATTTTTATTTGTTATTATTCAGTTTTTCAGCACTGATTTCCTGCTTTGCATTACAAACATTATTTTGAATATATTAGTCTCATGCTAGCTAAAATAAAGTCAGATTTTATTACAATCAGAGGTCGAAAATCCCTGTATTTGTGGCTTGAGTTTGTTTATCTTACTACTGTTTTGCTGTAGTTACACTGAATAACATAAAACAACATTTTTGTTGCTGTTAATAAAGTAGAAATGTTGGCTTTTAGATAGTGGATAGAGCAAATAAAAATGGAAAAAACAGTTTATGAATTTGTTCACTTTCATAATATTGTAAATTGGAATGAATACAAAATCACTGAATTGTAATGCTTTTAAAAATTATTTGATGAAACTAAGTTCAATTTTAACCTAATCAATAGCTACTCATTGATAAGATTTTCCTAATGAAATTTGTTTTCTGAAAATTGGTTCTGAAATCTTAGTTGCTTAAATCATTTGCAAGAAGAAACAAGGTGTCCGTGCCTTTCCTTAGGGGGACAAACTGATATAATGTTCCTTGCTACTTCTAAACTCTAAATATAATGGAATAAATGAAATTATTTCTTTGTTTTCACCATCTGAATGTCTGAGAATCCCACAATGACATTGAAGAGAATGATTTTGATTACCTCGGACTTACCACGGAAGGAAAAGTCTGACTTCAAATTGTGTCTTAATTAATAATAGTGGACCAATGTTTTTGTTAAATGAAACTCCACCTGCCCCTCAAACTATTCTTGTGCTTCGGCTTATGTGCTTGATAGCACAGTCACTTCTCACCTAATTGTTGCCATAGTGTTTGAAGCCAGAACATAAAGAAGCATCATGTTCAGAAAAACTTAAAGTATGGCACTTGGCAGTGGTACTTATACCTCTCCAGACTGGCAAATGGTTCCTGAAGCTCTAGAGCACATGGCAACATAACCACATTAATGGGTGGTCCAGCCAGTAGCTGCCAAGGGCTTCCAAATATTATTGCATTATTTAGAAGATCATTTCCTTATTCTACTCCTTACAGAATTTAGCAAATATAAATTGGCTTCAATATTCGCTTTACTAGTGGGGGAAAAAACCCACAAACTGCAAGAGTATATTTACTACCTGCCCATGCCTGCAAATTTTGTGGTGCAAATACAGACCTTAAACTTATTCTAAGACCTGAAATCGTGTATGAAGCTGAAACTGGCAGTTTTGCCCACAGAAATCTTGACACCAAATGAATGCATGGTATAGAGCTAGTTAACAGGAATAAATAGTATGCTCAATTTCCTATATTTCTAAAATTTTAAGAAACTTGGAGAATCAAAATAAAGTTTAAAAGTGAACCGAAACACCTAGAGTGTCCCAGTGAAAGCTAGAAAAGGATTTTTATATTTATGTTCATGTAAATTAGGTTTTTCCTTTGTAACAGGAATTTTTCATATTAGGATGAATGTTAGGATAAATGGAAAAAGCCTGTGAATGAAGTTAATTTCAAATAAAATAACTTGCATTGACATATTTAATATGTGTAATAATTTCCTTATTTTGATGGAGAACTAAACAATATTTTAATAGAAAATATCTGTTTTTCTCTTATTCCTAATAAATGTTAGGCAGATTTCTCAGGCTGGGGGCAGGTTCACACATGTAATCCCAGCAATTTGGGAGGCAGAGGTGGGCGGATCATTTGAGGTCAGGAGTTTGAGACCAGCCTGGCCAACATGGCAAAACCTTGTCTCTACTAAAAATACAAAATTAGCTGGGCATGGTGGCGGGTGCCTTTAATCCTAGACTACTCAGGAGTCTAGGAGGCAGAGGCTGCAGTGAGCTGAGATCGCACCATTGCACTCCAGACTGGACGACAGAGTGAAACTCTGTCTCAAGAAAACATAATAATAAAAATAAATAAATATTAGACAAATTTCTTAAGGATATTTATTTACAGGAGTGCTAAAACGTTCTCAGACTGTCCACCATCTAAGTCCTACCCTATATGACAGTGGCTAATCTAAAAGTTTTACCTTTTATAGATATCAAAGCTGCCTTAAAAAGGTAAAACAAATCAAACTTTGCATATAAACTCACAATAAACAAGGTGTCCTATAGCATTTTGGCAGACAAGATTCATTTTGAGAATATTTAAAATAATACTTCTTAAAACAGAACTTGCCAAAACACCTGTCAGACCAAACAACCAGATGGTAGCTAAGATCATATGTTTTTAGAATCATGGCTTTTAAAGATTATGGAGTTTGAAGAGGATTTTAGCAGATTGTCTTACATTCCTAGAATGCTCAACTCTCAAATCTATTTTGAATATATCTCATGTACAGCACACTGTGGCAGGCACTGAGGACTAAGAAGGAATGAAGTGTTCTTCACTTGAAGACACTATGCATTTGGGATGTTGTACAACAATGGATCATACACATTATTAAACACTGACTTTCCTGGTGAACGGAAAGTAAGACAAACCATAGTGTATTGCAAAAGGTAGGAACTGTGTATCAGTTCTCTGTTCATTATCATGTAGACAAGTATTCCAGACCTAAAACATTGACTTAGGCGAGTGAGCAGGGTATGATGGAAAGACACAGATTGGCAGTCAAGAGAAGCGGCTTTAGATCTTTTTTCAGCTACTGTAAACTGTAGAAAATTACTTAATAGTATTTTACATTGCAAAGGAAGAGGCTAATAATCTCTAGGACTTCTCCACTCACCATTATTACGTAGTAGGATTTTATAAGATGGTCTAAGTATTTTTTAATGGTTACCATTAATAATAAAATTCATTTTAGGACCAAAACAAAGGTAATTTTCCACCCTAGGCAAAGTTCTAAGCCTTCTGCAAAGACGGCAGTAAAATCCTCCATATATAAAAACTGTGGAATGTTTTCCACAGACTTTAGGTTGGTGTTATTCTGAACTAGACTCTCATCGCTCTCCCATCTCAGAAAATGTCCAGTTTACTTCAGGATGATCAGGGACTACCCTATGAAGTGGTTCTCCCCTCAGTAACTACTACTACTGAGATATGGACATTTCTTTGCGTATAGAACTGTGGAGGGACCAGTCCCAAAGACTGGAAGTTTCTTCTGAGGACTATAGCCATTCATCTCATGGTTGTGTCTGATGCATAGACTGTTGTGATTCAATGTACACTGTTGAGCCCCCAGGCTCCTGTAGAGCCCTGTCAGTGCTCTTTCAGCATTCCCTCTGTGTTAAACAAGGCCATTCGCCTAGACAGAGTTTAAATGGTATTTTTGACCTTCTGCTTTGCAGGTCAATTGCTTTGGCAGACTACTAACCTTTCTTCTGAGTGCAGATCAGTTATCAGTGTTTTCTGCAACATCCTCAAATTATCATTGAAAGATGTTGAGCTTGGAATTTTCTTACTTGCAATAGAGAAATGAAATCAGAAAACTTCTTTTTAATAGTAGAGCTAAAGTTTAGGAGACATAGTTACTATAAGGAAAATAAGTAAGTCTTTTACTTTTTAGCAGAGTTTGACTCCCACAGCCACCCAAAACTGCATTTTCTGATATTTTGGAAGAGTAGAAGCTTTGCCTTTGTGCTTGGAATTATTCAGCTGAGATAATTTTGTGAGCTCATTTGAAACCTGTCTCTTCCTTAACAAAGTTCTTTTTTTCATGGCATTATTCACCTTTATATAGAGTTATTTCTTTATACGTCAAAACTATCTGGCTAAAATATATATCGATATATTCTAATATATATATATAGAATGCATCAAAACCATGCATATATATATATGAAACTACTGGTCTGCAAGATTTATATATTCTAATGTAGGATGTTGATGCATTTTTTTCTTCACTGATCTGTTATAATCTCTTTTATGTCATTGGAGCTGAATAAATACTGGTTGAATGGGTTAGGGAATGAATGAAAGAATGCATGTCCTCTTGCCATGGAAAAATGGAAAGGTGTTATGAAAATTATATAGTGCGATAGAAAGAGATAAGAACTGGTCTGTTTTACACTTCCAATTAATATTAAACACATTCTTAGAGGAAATATTCACAAATGTGGTTGTAAATGCAGTTTGTCTTCTCTTGTTTAGAAAACAATTTGTGTCTGCCCTTGTATGAAAGATCAGTGAAATCCTCAAAATTAAGCACTTAATGCTCATCAAATAGCAAACAAGGTCTGTAGCCTAGTAACCTTTGTCTGCATTGAAAGATTAGAAATGAAACTAAATGGTGATTCATGGAGACGGTGATTATGTGTTTCAGTTTATTCTAATGTATAAATGACACTTAAACCATGTTCTATAATTTGAAATTGATACATTATGGCTTTAAAAGGTTACTAACAGTAATCCGTATCAATCTCTGGCCCAATGTTTAACTTAATAGCTTAATAATCTTTTCATACATTACTAGAGGGGCATGTTTGAGTTTAAATTGAAATAATTATGAAATTCACAAACTTGATTTAAGAATTGGGTCTGTCTAGAAATTAAAACTTGTAAGTCTTTTGTGAGCCTCTGGCTTAGCCATCAAGTACAGAATAAATTAACTAATTAGCAGGCATTCTAATAATAACTCCCAAGTTCAAAAGAGGGAAGAGAACAATGTATTACACATTATCTTTTTTTTCCATAGGTTTTCAGGAATTTGAATTCAATAGTAGGTTTAATGAAATTGGCCATTGTGGGTTTATATCTGTTGGAGTGAAGTTATTATCTTAAAAACTACTCAGTCTTTTTACATATATATGCAGTATGCTACTATATAAATAATACCTTTCTTTTTGAAGTGATTTAAAAGAAAAATGATCCTACCTAGTTTAAGTCAATCCATTTTCTGAGTCCTTGGGGGAAATGATACAATTTCACATACCGTATTCCTGGAACACTAGTGTTTCACTAAAAAAGGATTCCATAATTAAACAAATTCTGTAAATACTAAATACCATTACCAATTGGAAAATCACAGTGCACATTAGTTCATTTAACATTCACCGATAAATAAACTTATTTAACTTTGCTTAACCCAGAGTTTCCCAAACTCTTTTGAACCACTTGACCCTTCTTGATTCTGTATAAGCCTTTTTAACATTTCTTAGTATAGCAGGTTTCAGTGGAACAGAATTTGAATTAAGCAATAAAGAGTTGATCTTACACACTTGTTTTTGTATATTGTTTGTTATAGTTTGGTCTGCAAGTGTGACACAATGAGAGAAGATTCTGCTACCTGAGTATGAGAATGCAGACAATGAGTTCTAGGGTCTTCTCCATCTGATGAGTGGGCTCTACATCTGATCTCTGACATGCTTGCTGAAAAGCTGCCAAGGAGTACAGTAGGAGTTCTATGGTGTACATCATGATGAACACCATAGAACTGGAGAATGAAAATCACAAAGAAATATAACTTGTCTAATCTATGCCAGAATGCAATTTCTAAATCCAGGAAAGTGTATTGGAATGAGAAAATGGTCTACAATTTGACTGAGGACTTGAGTTTTTGGTTTTTGGTAAGAGGATATCTTCAGCTATCAAAAATGCCTTCGCTGTTTTGTAAAAAGCTCATTCAGCATGTCAGACCAGAGTTCATGTGCCCAATCTCAGGTTTGGGGCGAAAGGTCACTATCTGTACTGCTTCCATTTCCTTATGATATACTTTTTTGTTAACCCTTTACAATCCAATTACTTTACTGTCCTGGAAGACTCTCACATAAGTATAATTTGTGAGGTGGAAGGTCTTTGGGTTTGCCATATGACACAGTTTCAATGAACGACTGCATTGCCCAATCTGGAGCCTCTCAGATCTTGGCCCTTTCCTAAAAACAGGTTGTATTTGCAACAAATAACTATTTAGATAATCTGCAAATTTCATGTATTAGTCTTTTGTTGAAAGTCAATACAAGTTGTATGCTTTTCGTATGTCTATAAAATGCAAGGACAGTAAAATATAGAGTAGAATAAAGTGAGGGAAATTTACTTTCTCTCTCTCTCTCTGTATATATATAGTTAAATAACAAACTGCATGATCTTAATGAGGTAAGAATGTCATGGACCCTACACTAACACACAAAGGAAAGCAACATAGGAGATAGATAGGGCTTCCCCCGCGGCTATTAGGCTGTGCCTTTTCAGAGGCTGTGCTGTAAATTCAGGCAATGCATTTGTCATCCACCTTCAAAGACTCAGTGAGTAATATCAGCTCTGGCGCCCAGGATATTTTGGATAGTGACAGATACCTTCTTTAAGCAGAGGGCAGGAGCAGTGTGTGCAATACCAGGCTAATTCTTCGCACTGGATTTAACAGTGATGAAGAGAGAATGAAGACCTTTCATCAGTCCATCTCTTGGCATCCAGCAATATTCATCTTATTGCTGTATAAATAATCAAAACAGTGGCTTGCCTAGGAAGGTGTGTTATTTCTCATTTTGGCACACCTGAAAAAATCTCCCCCAGCTCTCAGGGTCCCAGGCCTATGAATCAAATACTAACTAGGTCCAGCTGGACTGAACATTGTGCTTCATATGTATTTGAGCACTCTCAGATGTGAACATGGATATCAGTTATCAATTATATTATTTTAGTGTTTGGCAAGTTTTATATTTCTGTGGGATTAAACATCAGACTTTCCAACATGCTTGCCTCCATGGCTTCTGGTGCCTCTTCTGCTCCTCCCATCCTGCCGAGCCCTTGCACACTGCCCCTCATTGGATGCTTTCCTCTGGTTGCTCCTGAAGAGGGATATGTCCCAAGATATGCAAATAATATTAAGCTACACTCTAAATGCAAGGATCAAGCTATTTTTGGGCTTTTACAAAGAATTATACAGAAAAGGAGAAGAGATTGGGATCAGAGTTACAGCACTGAAGTAATCATTATATAGGTGGATAGAAGAACCTATTAATATTAGGGTGGCTGAGATGGTTTCATGAATATAATAAATAAGAAGAAAGGCAAGAAGAGCCCTGGAGATCACATGCTTTGTGTGTGCACAATTAAGCAGGATTTTATATCGCTGATATTAAAAGAATAAGAAAGATTTAACTATTTCAGGAAGAATTTTCTTTAATGACTACTGTTAAAATAGTATCAGTAAACATTCCTTCCTAACTGATCAATCCTTTCTTCTAATAGAGGAGAATATGCCAGCATCTACACAAGACTGACAGTTACTTTGAAAGTATGCAAGAGACTAAAATGCCTTCCAGGATTTAAATTCTTGGGGATATTTCTGTGATGTTTATCAATTGATTGAAAGCAGTTTTCATTTTGAAATAAATAATTATTGGAAATTTCACCTGTCAACAGAAAAGTAAACAAAGGAAAAAAAGCAATATTTTCGGGAGATGCACAGAAAAATTGCTTACTGCTGTCACAGTAATTTTCCTAAGTGCATGGCTCAATCATATTAGGTCTTTTTGGGTCTCTATTGGTCATTAAAGGCTGGAACATTTAATAAATTAAACATGGTTTATGATATGAATTTATCAAATGTTCTTAAAGAGAGTACGTAGAATCAGTTTGAAAACATACTTTTTGTTGTGCTTATTGTTTAGACTCTAGATGTATTATTTAGAAGATCACATAAGTTTTAAAGCTCAGTTTATTATAGTCAACATTGATTTCTATGTTGTCATATCCTTGGCAATTTTTGCATCAATTCTCTGTATTTATTTTCTCAATTGTGGAAATTCCAATATTTAAAATTACAAGGAAGGAATTTTACACGTAGCTTTTTTTGAGTCATATGTTTTTTCACACATGGCTTAGCCTTGTTTCTAGCATATACTAAGTGATAAAAATAAATACTAAATGATTATGAAAAGTAGCACTTTATGCATTCTGGACTGAAAAACAATGTATGGAAACATTCCCAAATATATACTCTAAGATGCAATGAAGGGTCTCTAAAAGCTTCTGTGACCCTGCCTGTGTATATCATCCAGATCTCTTCCAGATGTTTAGAGCTCCCCCGGGTTTATGAAGAGAACCTGAAGGCAAAGTCAACAAATGTAGCTACTTTATCTGTCTGTCCATCAAGGTACCCATTTATCACTCGGTCCACGATGAATTACAGCAGTCCCCTGGTATGTGCAGTTTTACTTTCTGTGATTTCAGTTACCTGTAGTCAACCACAGTCTGTAAATAGTAAATGGAACGTTTTAAAAATAAACATTTGATATGTTTTAAATTGTGTATCATTCTAAGTAGCATGATAAAATCTCACGCCATTCCACTCCATCCCACCTGGAACATGAATCCTCCCTTTGTCCAGCATGTCTACACTGAAGACTCACTACCTGCCCATTAGCCACATAGTAGCTGCTCAAGGATCAACTGTCATGGCATTGCAGTGCAGGTGCAAGTACTCTTGCACCCAAATAAAGGTCCATTTGACTTATAATGGCCCCAGAGTGCAAGAGTAGTGATACCAGCAGTTTGGACGTGCCAAAGACAAGCCAGAAGGTGTTTCCTTTAAGAAAAAAGGTCAAAGTTCTTGACTTAATAAGTTAAAAAAAATCATATGCCAAGTTTTCTAAGATCTATGGTAAGAACAAACCTATCCATGAAATTGTGAATAAGGATAAAGAAATTTGCGTGTAGTATATATGGGGTTTGTATTATTTGAGATTTAAGGCATCCACTGTGGGTCTTAAAACACATCCCTCTTGCATATGGGGGAGCTACTATCAATATAGTGGCAAATAATGAGCCAATTGGGAACTGAATAGTGAAATGTTTACCTTGACCCCATGAAGTTTATAGTTTTGTAGGGCGCTCACATGCATTGAGGCAGTCATTATTAGGATAGGGAGTCTTTGGTAGTATTTTACTAGTGAAGTATACAATAAGGGCATTTCACTTAGTCTGACTGGTCAAAGCATTGGAGGTGGTGTCTACAGAAGTAAAATATATAATCTTGCCTTCAGTGAGATGAAAGAGTAGAACCTGTGTCACATCCTTCAGTTGTATAATACACAGGTTCATTACCTGCATTGCTCCTCCCAAGTCTTAATATATTCACTACATTACTGAGAAAGCTGGGTCAGAAGCTCCCTTCAGCCTGGCTTGGGGCTCAGTGGTTTTCCTTGTATAACTCTATTGTACAAAAAGATTGGCAAATGAAGTTCATTTGGTGTTATATATCCCAACTTACCCCAATCCATGTGGTAACTAAGCTACAGTATGGTCAGTTTGTGCCCTTGCCCACAGCACAAAAAAGAAAAGCTAAATTTATTTATTTATTGCGATCACCTTTATTCCTTAGTTTAGGTAGGGACTGTTTGTTTACTTCAATCCAACAACGTAATTCAGTTAAAAGCATTTTATTTTTTTCTATTTTCCAAAAACTTGAGTGTTTCAAATGACACAAACTCTAAAAATTAGAACCAGGACTGAGTAGAATCAATTGTACCTATTGAATCAATGAGTGATTTGGGAATTTGGCAGATGATTAAGATCTTCAAATGCTTATTCTTTATTCCTTTTGTTTTTTAAAGGGAAAGAAAAATACATGTGATTCAAAACTAGCTTGAATATCAAGGATACACCTTTGAAGTAATCTTTTAACAGGTTCAATTTATAGCATATAACAGTTGTGAATAGAAATCCATTTTATTTTATAAACTATTTAAATTATTTTAAGTGAATTCCTGTGGCTAAAGCCTTGTGTTTTGTACTTGCATTTGAACAGACAATATTTTAATGATAGTCATGGTGAACTTTATAGACATTTTTTGTCTTCTTAAACTTCCCCTTAGAGCCTCTCTGCATGCATTAGGATTAATTAGATAATGTCTCCCAGGTGCTTAGAGCTTTTTGGAGAAAGGGAACGAAGCATTGTGTTAAAATGATTATTACTGACTTCAAAGACAGTTACATGAGAGTTCAGAAAAACAATTTTTTAATAATAGTGACTCATAAATGCCATTGAGAAATAGCATTTTATGATGTTACCAGTGGCCATTTATTTTTGTTTTTTTTTATTATACTTTAAGTTTTAGGGTACATGTACACAACGTGCAGGTTTGTTACATATGTATAAATGTGCCATGTTGGTGTGCTGCACCCATTAACTCGTCATTTACATTAGGTATATCTCCTAATGCTATCCCTCCCCCCTCCCCCCACCCCACAACAGGCCCCGGGATGTGATATTCCCCTTCCTTTTAACAAGCCAATTACCTTCTTTCTTATTCCATTAAATTATCATAGGGAAGGATGTAGAGTTTGCAGTGCCAAGTTACAAGATGAGATGCAATGAATGGGGTCAAAATAATTTCATTGAATTGGTGAAGTTCATCAAAGGGGTATAGAATGATGTTATCCTTGGTCTCTCTAGAAGCATTGGGTTAGTGGTACCCAATAAAAGGCCAAAAGCAGATAAAAGTTTATCTAAGAATTTTGCTTCTTAGCGGTTTCAAGAATAGAGGGTAGAGGGAAGTGGTGCCACTAAAGGAGGAAACTCAAAGTAGTCAAAAGTGCCATGTGACAATTAATCACTAGTACCTCCTACAGACTGCCTGGGAGGGGCCAAGAAGCAGACTCCTGGACTAGGTGGTAGGTTATAGTCCATTTCTCTATAAGGTATATTGAAAATGCAGCAATATCAACAATACTTTTAATAATGGTTATTTTGGTATAACACTTTAAATTTTACAGAATTTTCACACACATACTATTTGACCCTCAGAACAACACTGTGAAGTAGGTGCTACTCTGACCATGTTATAGATGAAGAATCTGAGGCTCAAATAATTTACTGATGTTTTCAGAGATACGAAATTTATAAAAGACGTAGGAAGGATTGGAACCAAGCTTTTCTTATTCCAGTGAGTGCTCATTTGTATACACAACTATGGGATGGTAGCTCCCCCTTGGGTAAGCTAGAACAAGTAGTAATGTGGGTGTGTGGAACTCTGTAGTTGATCTTATGACATGTTTTATGTTTATTATCCATTTATTTTCACTAACCTCTTCCTGATGATATTAACCAAACCTCGAATTTACAAGAAATTCTCCTTTTCCAAGTGTGTTTCAACTGCCTTTCATTGTACCTACTCAGCACTACTCTGTTGTTGTATAAAGGACCACCTGATAGAAAAGCTACAGAAATGAATAAAATGAAAAAATGAGTAAAACACTTTTGCCCAAAAGTACAACAATATAAGCTTCACAACAAAAACTATACCAAAAGAATAAAGTGTTTGTATGAGGAACTATGGGGGATGACAGAATATGGCAAATACCCTCAGTTATCTTACCAAAACAAGTACTTAAAGGTATTCAAAGAGTGGTAGAGGTCATTTTCAGTTAACATCTGGATGAAGAAAGTCAGGGGACAAAAAGTCTTGTATTAGAGGGCATATGTGAGACATATCTTTATCTGCAGGGTTTAACTCTTTTGGTTAATCTCTACTCCAGTGGTCTGAATGTAGGAAATAGAAAAGGATAAGCAAGTGAAGACTCAGAAATTCCAATGGAGGCCAACTGAAAAGAGAGGGAGAGTACGGGATGGAGAGAAGGTGAGGGGGCATAAAATGGAATGGGTAGAGATGTGGATGAGGGAGGAAGAAGTTAAATGGCTAAGGTGCGGTAAGAAGCAATTATAATTAACTTTTAAATTTTATTTTATTATTATATTTTAACTTATATTTTAATTTCAGGGGTCCATGTGCAGGATTGTTACATAGGCAAACTTGCATCATGGGAGTTTGTTGCACGGATTATTTCATCACCCAGGTATTCAGCCTAATACCCATTAGTTATTTTTCCTGATCCTCTCTTAAAATTTAACATCTGGGGTGGGGGCCTACATGTGTGCCACAATACAATAAGCAAGTGAAAATGCCAAACTAGAGGAGAAAGCTCACAGCTCCAGAGGTGAGGTGGGAAACGGTTGAAAGGAAAAAATTGAATACATTGTTAATCACACATCTCTTCTTTGTCTGTGACATCAGCATTTGCTAAGCATTAAACACCACCTGTCTTAAACCTCAGCAACAGGCTATTTGCTATACCTCCATAGGCATAGGTAGAATCATTACATTATTAAGTTCCCAAAGTCCTTGTCAAAGACAATTTATGATTCTGGCAGCCCCCAAGGAGAGGCAGTTTTCTTCTCTTGTTTAAGCAGTGCTCACTGCTTAATCCTTTCTGTGTTTCTAATGCACAAGAAGAGCTAGTTTCCTAAGGAGTGGATTTGGTCCACTCAATTTTTAGATAATTTTTCCTTCTGGAAACAGTCTCCTTTCTGTGGTAATGTTTGAAATGGGGGCAGGAATGAGAATATTAGATTGTTTCTAAAAGGCTTGAGGGGGAAAAACATATATATCCAAGAATCATTAAGTTTTGAATCTGGATTAGTCTGACAGTTACAAGGTTCTAGGACTGGTGAGTTCATTGTGTTAGAATTGTTACCCATACAAATTTCAAGGTCCCTGAGACTGGTGAGAACAACAGTAAGACTGATGATTAAAAATTTAAAACTATTGGAAGATGGTACAGTCTATGAGTATAAGGAAGGGAAGAAAGTAGTTAATAAATTGATTGCATGAATAGAAACAGTGAATATTTCTATCTGGTAAAGCATTTTAGATGTATTATCTATGTCATCTTCACAACAGTACTTCAAAGAAAAGTCATAGTGAGAGTCATTGGAATTTGGATAAAATCAAATTAGGTGTAGGTGGGGAGATAGGTTTCAGTCCCAGGTCTTCTGATGCAAAGGCTTGTTTTTCTTTCATTTTACATTACCTCTTTAGTAAGTTACCAAGAGAAGAAAGGTGGGAGATCAAGTAATGAGTTTCTGCTGTGTCATTGCACTGGCACACTGATAGAGAAAGCCTGACAGTGTAAAATAGGACAGAGTAGGTGAAATAAGTGGTTGGAAATGGTAGGGTATATGCCTAAGGCTATAACAGCAGACATCAGGACAGCATTGAGAATTGGACCAAGGGCCTAAGCAAACACATTTCATTTTACAAGTTTTACTCAGGCAGTACCTATTAAATATTGGTGAGTGTATTGCAAGAGTATTCCTGGAATCTTCTTAGACTAATAATATTAAACATGTTAATAATGTTATTCGAAGAAATGATCGAGCTAGGGAAATAGCACTTCCATGGTATTGGCCAGCTTCCTCTCTTCCCCCTCACTCTAGCCATCGAGTCAGAATGGGAGATTTATCTCTTAGCATGACTCTGATTTCCTGATCAGAGATCAGCAAAGGAAGGAGTGGGCCCCTTAGCCATTGTGGGCAACTCCTAGAAAAACACACACATACACCCCTAGGCATTCCTTTCAGGCTGCCAGAGACAGGATGGAAGATGTGGGGAAGGAGTCCTTGCTACATTCAGGTCCCTAGTTTGACGGGTTTGGCTTTGTTACTGCCCTTCCTCTGGCTTGGTTAGATTAATCAACACTTCCCAAAGGTTCCATCACTTATGATTAAAAGTACCCTGACTTATATAATGACCAAAGAATTTCTGGATGGAATATTTCAATATAATTCAAAGGTAAATGATCCTTGTTAATTTCCTATTGGATATGTGTTTCAGCCAGAACGAATAATTTACAGAGTTGATTAAATTCAGGTAAAATGTATTTCAAATACTGTATCACCTAGATTGTCTTATATATTGCTCATATTTTAAATATCTGCCTCCTGAACAGAATTTTGGGGTTTTCATCATAGGGAAGTTAGATAAACAACTTATATTCTAAATTCCACAGATTTCGGTAACCCTTTCCCCGTAAAATAAATACCACGCATTTAGTTGCTTTCTTATGAAATTACAAAAGGCAGCATAAAAAGAATGCATAATTTTAAATATAATAGCTCTATGAGAGTATTGAATAAGTAATATTTTCTTTTCAGATACTAGTACCCTGGGATCTTTTAAATAAGAAAAACAATAATACTTTTATCATAGACTGAAAAACTGTTAGTCTTAAAGATTGAAATTAAAAATGGCAAGGTGATTTGAGAGTTAGATGGAAGCTATTTAGTTCCTTGTTTTTTCTAATTACACACTGCTTTTTTAAACTCAGCAAGACAGTTTACCTTTAGATGAACTCCTTTCTTTTGTCCTCAGAGACTAGACATTTATGAAAACTAGGAACAAGGGTCCCCTTAGTTAAGTCATGGCAGCTCTGGGTGGAATTCCTGATTATTGGGTAATTGTGCAACTCTAGAATAACACAGAACAGTTCATCACTGTGACCTTCAAGCCCAGGAGAAAATTATAGCAGAATGTGGAACATTTTCTCCCATTTAGATTGACTTTAAAAAATCACTCTCCTAGTTGCCAGTTGCAGAAATTAACAAAAAGGTGCATTATTTGTATGTATTTTAGGAAATAAATGCCAGAAAATGGGATATTCAAAAAGGTAAGGCAATAGGAATAGGTTCAAACACCTTAAGCTACATGACCAGATGTGGTGAGATTTAACTAAAATGGTTGAATTTGTCTTTCATTTGGTATTAACTTGTTTTCTAGCCAATACCTTTTCTCCTATCTCCAGAGAGCAGAATAACTGTCTGAGTATAGCATTTGCTATGTTCTGATTTTGCGTGCCTGCTCTCTTAATTCCAGGTGAGCTGATCCATTGCCCACATTTCTGCAAGTACCAGGACAAATCCTATGCCTAAACACAATCTTGCAGTAGATTTGGCTGAGCAATGCAGGGTAATAAAAGTAATGAGGCCATTGAAATCCCTTTAGCTTTGTGCTGATGCCTGGAAACTGTCATTTATTTTGTAGTGCCTTTAATTGAGAGAGGTTTTTTTTTTTTTTAATTCCACACAGTAATTGGTACTACATTTTTTTCTCATATAAAAAATAATAAAGCTATATATCTTGCTTCCTGACTCTTATCAAACATTGGTAGTTTTTGATTTACAAAATATTTTATTTTTATTTATTTATTTTGGTATTCTTGTCACAAAAAAAACTTAAAGATATTCTTTGATATAGCCAGAAAGAAAAAAAAAAGATAAAGGCCAGTTCTTGTGACATTTATATGCATGAAAAATTGCAAACCTACCTCCTTCAACTCAGAAATATTCCACTCTTTGCAGTGCATAATACAGACTCTCTAAATGTAGGTGAATAATAAATGTGCATCATTAATAATTAATAGGATTGTAACAAAATACAGTATCAGCATAATCTTCTAAGACATTGATGGCTACACGTTGCCACTTTAAATAATAGCATGAAAGGCAATGGTGCTCTCTGATATGGATTTGCCATGGTAAATGAGTTTGTGTTACTGTATATATTTTGTTCCACATACTGAGTTATCAATAATCATCTTCATGCCTCTCAAATGGCCGCACAAGCAGGAAAGGAATAATTGCTACTCTTCATGGAGCCAGCTTATTGATGAGGTGGACACAAGTAATATTTTTAGCCTGCTGGCTGTCCATCTGTAAGCAGGTTCCTGGAGCTGTCACTTCTCCTTTCTCTGGAAACTGTTATGGCTTTGTCTGCCCAAGGAAAATAATGAGATCCATCTATCAAGAAAAAAATAAACAATAAACTCTATACCTTCCAATTAATTTGTTTTCACCTATGTTTACCCAGGTGCATTCAGTTAACCATCCATCATGTTATATGCATGTAAAGAAGTGCATTTTTCAAAAGGTTGAATCCATTAACCCTTTTGCTAAGTAAATATATAGGCACCCTTTATAGCTAAATCAGGGACTTGTAAAAATCAGTCTTTTTGGAGAGCTCATAAACTCTAGCTCTGTCTTCCCTAGCATGCCCAGTGTTGATAAATCTGCAAGCTTAATGTGAACCAAACAGGTTGTTCTCATTCATCCCTCCAACTACGTGTATGTTTCTTTTTAAATTTGTCTTTGATTTTAATGCCACCCTAACATTTTCAGAAATTGGTTGAATGCACAACTTAAATCCGCAGCTTCAATTTGATTTTTAAGAATTTGTTAACAACAATTTAGTGGGAAATGGTAGTGTATATCAACAATCAAATGGCATCTTTTTCTCCCTCTCCATTAAAAAGTATATATTTTTCGGAATACAAGACACTAAAAAAATGACTCAGGCAGTAATTTGTTCATAGGATTTTGCTGACATTTATAAACTATTTGAGCTTTACTGCTGCCTTGTTGCTGGCAAGAAGCGTCAGCAGTGGAAGTGTTCCTGGAGTTAAATGCCCTCCTCTTTTTTTTTTTTAATCCATCTGTACTATCAAAATAGACAGCCACTGTTAAATAAACACTTGTCAAATGCTTTAAAACCATGAAGAATTGTGGCAGAGTATGCTGAAAGTCCCCAATTTAAAAACAACCAGTGTTCCAGGACTTCATTTGTAAAGAGAGTTGTTTGAAATATAGAACCTAAAATCCTCAAAATGGTGGTAAAATGCCCAGTTTAATGCACTAGGAGTATGGAGTATCAGAGATTTAAGATTATGGAGTGACTTACCCAGTTCTTGCTTAACTCAACCATTTGTTACAGATATAAGGAAAAAGAAAATTAGGTATTTGCTCACAAGACAACTGCAAAGAAAACAGCAGTTGTAATCGTGATTGTTTAAACAGGAACACAATGAGATTAGATAATAGTTATATTTCTACCTAGAAAGCTAGTACTTAGAGGGAAAACAGGTTTCCTTAGAGAAATATGAAGGAAATAATTGTGTTTAGGAACTCTGAAGAAAACTTCTAGAAATGTTTAGTGACTGTAGAAATTGAAAGCATTGTTTATTATGTGACATTTAAGTTTTGGTTTGGTTTTTTTCGGTTTTAGGCATATAACTCAGTTATAATTTCTATAGAGAATGAGAAAAAGCTTATACAAAAAGCAAGAGGGAGTCATGAGGAAAGAAATAAAGGCTAAAAATATGCAATAATTAGAAAAATGATATGAAGAAAGAATGCCCATCAGAAGCGTGAGAGTGAAAGTATATTGTGAGATTATTTAGCAATGAGTCTAGCAAATTTAGCCATCTATTAGTTCAGAGACATTGGACAAGTTCCTGAGACTCTTAAGCCTCTTAGAGTTCCGTATGCCTCTGTTTCTTCATTGCAAAACACATCCAATATTAGTAGGCACCTCACAGGCTTGTTGTAAGGATTTCTGGGCACATTGCTTGCCCTCAATAAATGTTACTTATAAGAGTCAACATCTAATTCATGGTTAAATGGGTGATCAGAAAACTACAACTGGAGAGCCACACTCAGTCACCTGTTTTTGTATGACCCTTGAGCTAAGAATGGTTTTTATATTTTAAATGAATGGAAGAAAGGGACAAATAATATTTTGTGACATGTTAAAATGATATGAAAGTCTATTTTAGTATTCATAAATAAGGTATGTCGGAACATAGCCTGCTCACTCATTTGCATATTGTCTCTGGCTGCTTTCTTGCTACCGTGGCGAAGTTTGCTGTCTGTCCTGCAAAACCTAAAATATGTGCTTTCTGTTCCTTTACAGGAAAAGTTTGGCACCCCCTGGTTTAACAGGACACATTTGAGGGTGAATGAGGGTACTATTAATAATAAGTTAGGACAACAGGCATAAGCTGAGAATATATTGGGCAAGGCAGTAAGTTTGATCACCCTCAATATATTATGCACAAGAAGAAATAAACATATTAGAATGGAAAGTGGTGAAAAAAACTGACAAAGAAAAGGGAGCATTTTGTGCAAATGACTGCAACTAGGATAATTTGTTAAAGTGTAAGTCTTACATTTTATCTCCTTGTGTTAAATCCACTATCAATACCAAGCACAAGTAGAATAATATCCAGACCCATTCTCTACAAGCTTCTGTGTAATCCCATCCTTACTTATGTCTTGGGCACCTTCTGGGACAGCTGTCTCCTTTGTTCGGTTATGCGATAGTCACACTCACTTTTCTGTTCCAATAAGATACCAAGCTGGTCACTATCTTAGGACCTTTGCAAGGCTCCCTACCTGTAATGCTCTTAACAGACTTTAAAGTCTGACCCTTCACCTTATCTAACCCTTACACCTGTCACCATCCTCCCTTCCATTATCCCATCTTATTATCTCTTTAGAACTGTCACTCTCAGAAGCATAGAACCTAAGCTCCACAATAGCAGGGATTTTTGTGTGGATATTGAGCACATGTGAATGCATCCGCCTGACTCTGTTGTATTATTGCCACTCCTTTTGTGTCGAGTGCTTCAGAGGTTCTACCCACTGCTCTTCTCATCCTGAGCTTCCATTTGGTCTTTGGCTCTAGGTTGGCAGTTCAGCATTCATACAAATTTTAGTCTTGATCTCTGCTCTAAATGGACTCTCTGGGTACAGAATGTGACATCTCTTTGTTTTTTTCCTCCCATTTTCACATTTTGCTCCTATTATCTTTGCTTATTTGTGTCTAGAGCTAAGCAGCCCTTTTCTGTCATGGTGTTCATTATTTTATATTCTTCATATAATGGAGAAGCAGAGTACCTTGTGAAACAAATAGTTTCCTTGTAGCTTATGCTGCATTGTTTTCAATTTTTTTGTCTATGAGTGTTTCCAAAATTCGAGTATGAACTACTTGTGGGCAGAGGCCATATCTTTTAAACTGTATTTCTTTGTACTTAGTACAACATCAGAGCAGGCAAGGAGGTGCTCTCGAGAAATATTCCTGAATGAGTATGGTTAACTCCACTGCTGTGTGGGCTAACGGACCAAGCATCAGGAGAGACAATCACAATCACATTTGGCTTTCAGAGACACCTTGATCCTGTTATGCCTAGGGCCTATGCCAGTCACAGGTGTATTTTATTGGCATTTTCGTAGGTGCTTGATTTGCACTCTCAGAGCACGTGTCAACCAGCCTGAATCAAATTAGCCTCTATGCAGTTGTTAACAATTGATTGCAGAGCCCGAGAAAAGAGGATAAGTTTCTTGTATATACCACGTCCTCCACCCAGCTAGGATTGGAGCTGCATAGAAAAGAGAGGAGAAGCATAAAAAAGCACAGGTTGGGGCAGTGAAGTCTCATCCAGCCTTAGCAGATACAAGCAGAAAGCCTGTGTTCCGTTTTGTACACATTTAGAAGTTCAGCTTAACTTCACAGCTTCCAGAAACAGAACTGGAACACCGTTCGCCAAAATGTAAGTTATGTCTGCCATGTTTAACATATTTGCTATAAATCCATTGCCTTGAATAGTAGAGAATATTTATTGCATGAAAGGATAACTTTTTCCTTGTTTGCTTACTCATCTAGTAAAGTTTAGCAGACTAGGTACAACTTAAATTTCATCTTCAGTGTTTAATTATAAAACTTTAAGGTACAGCTTTAAAAAATATAAAACAACAGAAAAATTGGAAAATATGTAACACAATGTTCTTTCTGTGATATTGTCAAATGCTTTGGCATAAAAATACTCAGCCACTAAAAATAAAATGTCATCCAGCAATGGAAAAATACTACGAGAAAAAATGATGGATAAAAAAAGAGCATTGCTATAATGATTAATGATAATATGGCTTTTTATTTTAAGTACATGCAGTTTAGGAGAAAGCTTTCAGCATGTATAACATGTTGAAAATAAGTGTTCATGTGATTTGATCAAAGGGCTCCAATCTCTGAGAGACAGTAAATAATACAGTATTTAGGAAATTGCTTTAAATATTTATTTCTCTGATTGGCTAAGATTGCTCACAAATTGCAGCGCATTTTGGGTATTGTAAAAGCAAGTCTGAATAACACATGCATCTTGAAGATAAATAGGAGTACACCACCATATATGTGCTGGAGATGGGGAAAATATTCTTAGTAATAATGACATTCTCAAAGGTGTTTGTAATGATTGACTCCTAAACAGTTTACAATGTTATTATATAATCTTTTTTATTAACCCTTATAGCTATTTTATGGGAAAGGTGGGAAGCGAGGTATCTTTTCAAAACTTTCTCAAAAAGTCTTCAATTTTTCTCTTTCTCTATATTTTTATCAAAAATTAGACAATGCATGTGATTCTGTAGGGGGATTCCATTTGAGATGTAATTTAAATGATGGAAACTTTCTTACACTATGAGTGTCTTATGAAAAGGTAAGAAGTCTTGGTATTCAAAGAGAGTAAATGCAGAACTGTTCAAATATTCCTTCCCTCTCTACTCTTTTGATCCTGTCATGTTTTAACAATTTTTAAAGGTGATTTAAACATTGGGGGATGCACTACCCTAAGCACTGTCTGTTTTTAGAGTACTCATACTGCTTAGCAACCTTTGACAATAAGCCATACCAAAGAAGAGATCTAGTATGAAAATCTCAGAAGTGAGTCCACAAATACACATCTAAAATAGTAATCTCCAGAGCTTTTAAAAAATACTTTTTCACTTAAGAAAACTTAGAAATGATATCTGTAATTAATCCTTGCCCTTTAAAAAATGTTCTTCATTGATTTATCATTCTCAAGATGAGCAAAGTAGAGCTAGAGATAAGAGAATGGAGAGAATAACAAAGAAAAAGAATCACTGTGTGTTTCAACACAAACGTGGTGCAGAAACTGAGATATCTTTAGCAATGGGAACATTTTTCTACCAACCAAATAAAACCAATGTTATACTTTTAAAACAGTTCCTTTCAATCTGTTGCTCAAGTAGGCTTGTTCATCACAATGATATGTAAATATAAATAAAAACTTAAGTATAAACGTGAAATTTGCTAACCTATTTTTTTCAATTAAGTTTATGGCCTACATTGTTTTGTATATTTAATATAGTGTTTAAGATCAAGAACATAATGTTTTAGCATACCTTCCTAATGATGGAAATACCATTTATTGTTATATAAACCCCCGGTATAGGACATTTTGTTGATATTATAAATATTGTGACAATGAGTAGCTTCATGTCTGCGCATTTGCTTATGTCTCAAAAATATTTTATATTTCCCTAGAATAGAGTTCCAGGAATAGCTGATTTCAGTTTTTGTTGTTGTTATTGTTGTTGTTGTTTTGAGACAGGATCTCACTCTGTTGCCCAGGCTGGAATGCAGTGGCACGATCATGGCTCACTGCAGCCTTGACCTCCCAGGCTCAGATGATCCTCCCACCTTAGCTTCCTGGGTAGCTGGGATGACAGGCATGCATCAGCACGCCTGACTAATCTTTGTATTTTTTGTAGAGACAGGGTATTGCCATGTTGTCCAGGCTGGGCTCAAACGATACACCTGCCTCAGCCTCTCAAAGTGTTGGGATACAGGCGTGAGCCACCATATCTGGCCAGATTATTGTTAGTGAATCCTCTCTATGACTTTTGACTGATAATTCCAATTTCTATTCCAAAATAATTTTTATCATTGGCAGTGTATGATAGTACACACTTAGTGGGTTTCTCTATGGTAGGCACTCTTGTGAATGAACTTTTATGTAAATTAGCACATTTAATTCTCAGAACAATCTTTAAGATATTTGGTATTATCAGGCTGGGCGCGGTGGCTCACGCCTGTAATCCCAGCAATTTGGGAGGCCAAGGAGGGTGGATCACGAGGTCAGGAGTTCAAGACCAGCCTGGCCATCTCTACTAAAATTACTAAAATTACAAAAATTCGCCGGGCATGGTGGTGGGTTCCTGTAATCCCAGCTACTTGGGAGGCTGAGACAGAGAATTGCTTGAACCTGGGAGGCGGAGGTTGCAGTGAGCCGAGATCATGCCACTGCACTCCAGCCTGGGCAACAGAGTGAGACTCCATCTCAAAAAAATATTTTATATATATATATATATATATATATATATATATATATATATATATATATATATCTGGTATTATTCTCATTATGGAAAAAAATTAAAGACTTGAATTTCAAGAAATTGAACTCCAGAGATGAGATGTAACTGGCCCAAGGACACACAATTAATAAGTAGTAACAAAAGTACTATGTTTTATGTCTTCCTTAATATTAGACAAAATAAAGATCATTTTGTGAAGTTAACAGGGGAATAATAGCTCTATGTTGTTTAAATGTCATTTAATTAAATGATTTAGTTTAGTCACTGATCACTGATGAGACTACTAGTTCTTTCAATCTTTCTTTCTTTCACCTTCTCTTTTTTCTACTGGATTAGGTACTTACCTCATGAATTTGTTGTGAGGAGTAGAATTAATATATGTAAAGGATTAGCCCAGTGGTAAGCATGGTCATTTAGCTATTCAATGAATGATAGCTTTTAATACTCTTATTTTTAGCTAGTTACTGAGAGGGTTCAGACAAATATCCAGAACTATATATTTGGTTTAGTAATTTTTTCTGTTATATAAATCTTTTTCTCATTATAAAGGAAATCAATCCTAATTTAGTATATTTATTTGAATATATAATTTCTCCTAGAAGTAGCACAAACTGACATATAATTAAATGTGATTTCAGGAATGGAATTGAGCAGTATTATAAACTGTTTAAATCTTTCATCCCTGGCAATAAAAATATATTTTAGCACACAATGCAAATATATGTGTAGTTATTTATACTGTACTAACATATTTTATACTTATAAAACATATAAATTTTTTTTTTTTTTTTTTTGAGAGGGAGTCTCACTCTGTCGCCCAGGCTGGAGTGCAGTGGTACTATCTCAGCTCAATGCACGCTCCGCCTCCCGGGTTCACACCATTCTCCTGCCTCAGCCTCCCGAGTAGCTGGGACTACAGGTGCCCGCCACCATGCCCGGCTAATTTTTTATATTTCTTAGTATCGACTGGGTTTCACCATGTTAGCCAGGATGTTCTTGATCTCCTGACCTTTTGATCCGCCCACCTCAGCCTCCCAAAGTTAAAACATATAATGTTAACTTACATTATTTACATATGATTACAGATTATTCACATATAAAGTAATATTTTAAATACTTTTCTTATTTGCAAATATTACAAAAATATTTGTGCTTTTGCTAAAAAAATGTGAAATTTTGTTTTGGGAATAGCCATATTAAGTGTGATTAGATAGTCACAATTTTTACCTTGTATTCTGGCTGACAAGTCACTCCTAACCTCCCAGTTTCTGTTTCATTTGCTTTACTTATATTACTTTCATTCTGTGGGGGCTTTTTTTCCAGAAACATTTTAGGCCATTTTTGAGGGTGAGATTAGTTAAAACTAGAAAACAAAATCTCCAGATCTATTTCTCTAGGCAACGGTAAACTGAAAAATGTCCAAATATGCTAAACTTTAAGAAATCCACTCTTTTCTCAAGGTATCTGTATGTGGTAACAGTTGACATCTGGGCCAAGTGAACAATGCCAATTTAGATATGAATAATATATAATTATAGTGTCATTTTTGTTTTAACTATTAGCCACTAACAGCTTGCAACAGTTTCCAGTGTTAGCAGCCTAGGAAGAAAAATACTGTTTTATCTTGTTTTCTGTTTATTGCATTCTCTACTACCTCTCTTTCGGGTTTTATAGGAGGGTATTTATGGCTGTTGCACCTGTGACTTTGGTTGTTCCTACTAGGTTATCTTCCTGGTTTCAACCAATTTGCTGTCTATCTCTGGGCTTGAATCTGGAGGTTTATCTATATCTTCAATGTGTAGTAGGCCCTGGTACTGAGTTAGCTGTTCTCTTTCAATGAACAGAAGAGTGGACCATGAAAATCCCACAGATTGACTTTTATGTGTTCATATTTTCTGTCATCCCACAAGCACTTTTTCTCACAATGTAACACAAAGTACAGCCTCTTGTTTCTACAAAGGTAAAGATTTTCACATATTTCATTTAGCTTTCTAATCTAACGTACCTGCTTTCTGTTTTCTTCATCTATCAGAAAATTACACACACACACACACACACACACACACAACACTCAACAAACTGAAAAGCTCCAGTGATTCCACTTGATTTATTAAAATATGCACTCACTAGCTGCCTTTCCATATATGGCATGCACGCACTGCAGCTCCCGCTTACCCGGGCCTATGAATTGCTAACCCTGTGCTACGGTCTGAATGTGTCCCCCAAAATTCATATGTGGAAACTTATTGATAGTATTAGATGGTGGTGCCTTCAGGAAGTTATTCACTCATGGGACAGAGCCCTCATGAATAGGATTAGTACCCTTATAAAAGAGATGTGAGGGAGCTATTTGCCTCTCTGCCATGTGAGAACACAGTGTTCCTCCCATTTTGCCCTATTTCTGCCATGTGAGGATGCAACAAGAAAGCCCTCACCAAACACCAAAAGCTGGTGCCTTGATCTTGCACTTCCCAGCCTCCAGAACGGTAAGAAATAAATTTCTATTGTTTATAGATTACCCTGTCTCAGGTATTTTTAAAGGAGCACAAATGGATAAGACAAACTGTCTCTTCCATTGTATGTGCAGTATTTCTCTGTTTCACTGGGATGTTATTTATACACAGTTGCATATTTCTTCATTTTAAATTCTCATTTAAACACCAAATATGTAATTAAAACTGCTTCTGTTGTCTCTATTAACATGATAAATATGTGTATGCATAATATATACACACGTAGCTATAGATACATAATCTACAGTTATATACATAACTGCATTTCTCAAGTGCATGAATGTCTAGATGGGGAGATTAAAGAGAAGGAAGTGGGGTACAACATAAGTCAAGCTAGAGATGGCTTAATTTTGTGCCATTCGCACCTCTGCACAATCTCAACTTTCTGACCACTATCTCCAGGTCTCAGGAGAGACCTGGCTATCTAAAATATATCCAGGAGAGACTTGGAGAGACCCAGATATATAAAATATTTACCTCATTGAGAATTATGTATAAGGGTTAACTTCTTAGTCTGTCCCTCTCCCTTTTTAGAATTTTTCTTTTTCCAAATTATAGATATATTTTGAGCCTACTGATAATTACATTCATATTTCTGTTTCCTGAGCCATGTTATCAAGCAATTCACCCATTTTGTTCTCCTCTGCCATTTGTTGTGTCTCTTCTCCTTTTCTGGTTGTGGCTCCTGACTGCACTGGCAGGAATGTGCACAGCTTTAGCTAATTAATTGCTTCTGCAGAGCAGTAAAGTATACTTACCTAGAGTGCACTTCCAGAAGGCACTATAGAGTTATTAGAAAAGAGTTATGGATCTTGATTCGTAGCTCATATATGCATATGCACATTAGAATTAGAATTTAGTCTCGAAAAATAGTATGCTAATGACCTCTCAGCAGTAAATAGGTCCTGAGACCATTATACATTTGAGAACTAGAAAAGGCAGGGTTTAATTGTAAAAATAAAATTATAACATATGATTTAGCCATATGTGTTTTTATGTAAAAAGCTTGTTATTTAGAATAGGCTTCCTTTTGCTTCTGTAACCACTCTAATAAACAGGAATGCATATAATCCTTTTAGTGCAGAACATATTCTAAGGATACTATCTCAAAACACATTGATGCAATTTGAAAGTATATTTCAATTTGCTGCGTTTGTGTGTGTGTGTGTGTGTGTGTGTGTGTGTGTGTGTGTGTGTGTGTTAAAAGCAGCAAATACTCAAACTCCCAGCTTGAGACTATCTTAAATGCAGTATGTTTTTATTCGTCAATCTAACGCAGCTTTCTTAGGCCAGAAGAGAATATCCTCTCTTTGGCTGACGTGTGAAATGTGACAGAGGTATCTTGTAATGGGCATTTTCCAAGAGCATCACATGGTAGGTTTCTCCCTAGATTTTAAACCTGTTTTCATGTCTGCTACTCAGTTCCTTTTAGGCTCTTCCAAGTTCTTCTCTCTGGAGTCTGAAGCAGGCTACAGAACAGGTGGGACATTAGTGTGACAGCTGGGCACCCTTCCTAGAACAGACCCAGCATGGTTAACATTATGTTTGAATCACATATCTCTCTCGTACTCAACCCTCTCTAAGAAAAACACTGGTGTGGGAAGCATGATATCTCATCACTTTGTGGAGACAGTTCTCCTACGTCTGTCTATATTTATTTCTTTTGTTCCTGCCCTTCCTTTTCACTCCACAGTATTTCCTTTTTTTGACCACATTCCATTATGAGAAACCCTGATTCTCATAGCACCTCACTTGGACGGACTCATATGACAGCAGAATAAATGCCAGAAATACAAGTCTGAGGACCAGATATCTAATTACCACATTACAATAAGAATCTCTCAAATGAAACAGAACACAAAAACACTTTGTACTGAAATGTATTTGTTGAGCATTTCTCACAATGAAGCTCTCAAGTTATTGTTTTTTGAATAGCAAGGCCTTAGGTTGTATTCAATTTCTCTGTGTGGTATAGTGGGAAAGCATCAGTATGATAATATACTACCCCGGTTTCAAATCTTCATTCTGCTACTGACTAGATATGTTTTGTCTTGAATGTACAAATTCCCCAGTTATAATCCAAGAATGATGACTTTACAGGGCAAATGTGTGGATTAAATTAAATCCATCCATTTAGCAAATACGTATTGGGCACCTATTTTATGGCAGGCATGTGCATGTACGTGTTAGAGGTAGAAATGAGAAACAAAGCAAAATCTAGTGAGGGAAATGGGCATATAAGGAGAGAATGACAGTAGTGTATACCCAGCACTGTTCTAAAAGCATCACATCTACTAACTCATGTAATCCATAATATAACTTTATGAAATCAGTACTACTCTGTTTATTTATGGAAAAACTGAGGTATGTAGAGTTTTAATAACTTAAGTTTATGTAGTTAGTAAATGGAAGATCTAGGATAAAAACCTAAGCAGTCTGGTTCCACTACCCAACCTCTTAACCACACTATTAATAATAATGTACTAGAAACAAATAAATGAGAAAGTAAAAGAAGTTTGTTTTAGTAGCTCTTGAGTTAGAGAAGATGATATAATGTATAATACACTCACTCATTATTCATTTCAATAAATGTTTGTTCCTATTTTTTGGTGTCATTGAGATCACATGTAATATTTTACATTTTGATGAAAGACATAAAATAATCTAGGCAACTCTATTTCAGCCAATGATTATATGACTTTTTTTTTGAGACAAGGTCTTACTCTTTCACCCAGGCTGAAGTGTAGTGGCACAATCATGGCTCACTGCAGCCTCCAATTTCTGGCCTCGAGTGAGCCTTCCAACTCAGCCTCCTGAGTAGCTGGGGCTACAGGCATGGTTCATTTGTACATTTCATTAATGTACTCCAGGCATGTGCATGTTCCGTCTTTGCTTGTATTTTGAGGAGCTACAGGAGAGCCTAGCCGTGGCTAGCAGAGCAAGTAGTTGGGTTGGTGGACATGGGCAGTGTTGAATAATCTTTTTCAGCCTGAGAAAAATGTTCTACTGCCCTCTGAGCTTCTGAATTTATTTTGAAGGATAATTTAATTATAAAAACAGGGGAAGGGAACCAGCAACCACCATAACTACACCATTTGTCTTTTGAAGAGCAATATGCCTGGAAATCCAGCGATAAGAAAAGAAGTCCTTTCCCAAGAAGGGGCCTTCTGAGAGATGAGGAGTGGATGGTAGACTCTCGAGCACAGGTCATCTGTTTGCATCAGCCTCAGAATATCTTAGAGTAGAATCCTTAGCTGATTGGTCAGGTTTTGCTCTTGCAGGTACTCCTCAAAACATTTTAGCTCCTGTCAGACAAAGATCACAATTTTTTTTGTTTCCTTTTTAAAGTCTGTTCCATACAGGGATCACTACATTTTGAAAACCTCTTTGGTTATCTGTTCATTCCAGGAATTCTGAGTAACCATTCTGTGAACAGTTGCCCAACATATCATGTTTCTGTATTTTACTTCATATGGCATTTCATCTTTATCACTCAGGTTCTATTAAACTTTATTACCTCTTTTTTAACATTTTCTCTTAGAAATTGTTCACAGTCAACTCAATTCTATGGAGCAGTCACCTAGCAAAAGTTCTGCATGTGAGCATATCTTCATTAGAATTGTCAGTTAAAAATCCCTGATTTCAGGAGAATGCTGAGTGAGAGGCTGGGCTATTGGCTGCCTTAGTTAGGACGTTCATCCACTTGGGGCAGCCGGCCAGTGAGTCTGGCTAGAGTCATTACTCTAATCAAGAGTACGCAAAATGAACCTGGAGTCCAGTCATTCAGGAAAGCAGCCTCATTCTGTTTTTATAATTGGGTGTGAATTTTCAATTGTGTAGTCCAGAGGAGCACAGGGGGAAGACAGGCTGGAGCACAGAAGCAGCTCCTGGTGTCTAATTAGACAGGTGACCTGCAGCAAGTTTCAGATTGGGTTTGTGGCTTCCCCAGTCCCAGCTTTCCTGTGGAGATATGGCTCAAGTGTAGATGAATGAATGAGGGCCATGCATAGAAGTGATGTTGCTAATTTTACTCTTTGAGTCCTGCTAGCAGGTGCCACCTGCCTCAACCAAGGGCATCTCTTGATGGCTACTGGAGCTCAGCAGCCAGGCTGGAGGCATCCTTCCCCTTCTGGAATTTATGCCAAATTCCAGATGGTCTGTTAGAAAGGCTGACCTCAGTTTCTATGCCAGGGTAAGCTGTGACAAGTCATGGTTGTGCCTGTCATTTATGGCATTTTATACTTACACTGAACTTTGTCAATTCTGTGGTACAAATTGTCACCGAGCTCTGGTTTAGGAAGCAGGAGAGCTATGAATGACTTATTTTAACCTTATTAATTAGTCTCTACATACATTGTACCTTCGGCCACACCACTGTCAGCACCTATCTTTCCTTTGCAGTTAAAAGTTTACATCTTGTTTGTATCTTCTCATCTATAGCAGTCACTGCTATATTCCCTGCTTTTCTTCAGTTAGGCCACTTGGGAGCTTTTGTTCTATTTATCTTATAGACATTTTAGAAAACTAATGAATCTGTTTTTGTCCAGAGCATGACTTCCAGACTGTCACCTCTATTCTGGCTATGCTTAACCTCTGACCAAGAGGCACAGGCTCTGTGTATAATTCTTTACATAATGCACTGACTTCCAACCTACCTGAATCTTGAACTTGCTTTTACTCCTGCTTTATGTTCCTCAAACCCAATTAAATTCTTCCTTCTGCATCTGGTTATACTTGGATAGAAACATTGCCAGCCAGTGTGAATTGAGTATTCCTCCCACACCTCATCCTAAACTGGCACTGGCAATACCAAAAACCCTTGGCATTTAGCTCATGGCTTTCTGTCCTGAGAGGCAGTCTTGGAGTGGATTAGACTTGGACAACGTTCTGGAGCCATATTTCTGGGGTTTGATTTCCAGCTTTGTCCATTTCTCCAGTTTATTCTGACTATCACACCTAAGTTCAAACACCTTTGAATGAGTTCTATTGTCCGTTAGAAGTTTCATGCAATTTCTATCAAACTACCAACATCATCTTTCACATGACTAGAAAAACGATTCCAAAATTCATCTGGAACCAAAAAGAAGCCTGAATAACCAAAGCAATCCTAAGCAAAAAGGACCAAGTCGGAGGCATCACATTACCCCACTTCAAACTATACCATAAAACTACAGTAACCAAACACCATGGCACTGTTACAAAAACAGCATGGTACTGGCACATAAACAGGTTGGAAGTGAATGCATTGTATAAAGAATTATACACACTGCCTTTGCCTCATGGTTAGGGGCTGAGCACAGCCAGAATAGAGATTATAGGCTGGAAGTCATGCTCTGGACGAAGACACATTTATTCATTTTCTAAAATGTGTAAAAGATCAATGGAACAAAAGCTCACAACTGGCCTAGCGGAAGAAAGGCAACAATGGAACAAAAGAGAGAACCCAGTAATAAAGCCATAATCTACAGGCCTCTGATCTTTGAGAAAGTCAACAAAAATAAGCCATGGGGAAAGGACTTCCTATTCAATAAATTTTAATAAATGGTGCTGGGAAAACTGGCTAGCCATATGCAAGAGAATAAAAGTGAACTCATGTTTTTCACCATATACAAAAATTAATTCAAAATGGATTAAAGATTTAAATGTAAGACCTCAAACTATAAGAATCCTAGAAGAAAACCCAGGAAACATCATTCTAGACATCAGACTTTGGAAATAATTTATTATTACTAAGTCCTCAAAAGCAATTGCAACAAAAACAAAAATTGACAAGTGGGACCTAATTAAACTAAAGAGCTTCTCCGCAGCATAAGAAACTATCAACAGAGTAAACAGACAGCCTACAGAATGGGAGAAAATATTCACAAACTATGCACTCAACAAAGATCTAACATCCAGAATTTGTAAGGAACTTAAACAATTTAACAAGTCGAAACAAAATAACCCTTTTAAAAATGGGCAAAACACATGGACAGACATTTCTCAAAAGAAGATATACTAGCAGCCAACAAATATATGAAAAAATGCTCAACATTACTAACCATTAGTGAAATACTGATCAAAACCACAATGAAATACTATCTCACACCAGTCAGAATGGTTATTATTAAAAAGTCAAAAAGCAGTCGATGTTGGTTATGCTGCAGAGGAAAGAAAACACGTATACATTATTGGTGGGAATGTAAATTAGTTCAGCCACGTTGAAAGCAGTTTGGAGATTTCTCAAAGAACTTAAAACACAAGTACCATTCCACCTAGTAATACCATTATTGGATATATATCCGAAAGAAAATAACTTTTTCTACCAAAGTGACACATGCACTCCTACGTTCACTGCAGCACAATTTACAATAGCAAAAACATGGAATCAACCTAGGTGTGCCCATCAACAGTGGGTTAGATAAAGAAAGTGTGGCACGTATATGCCATAAAATACTATGCAGCCATTAAAAAATAATACAATTATGTCCTTTGCAGCCACATGGATGTAGCTGGAAGCCGTTATCCAAAACAAATTAACATAGGAACAGAAAACAAAATGTGGCATCTTCTCCCTTATAAGCGGGAGCTAGACACTGAGTGCTCATGGACCTAAAGATGGGGACTACTAGAGTTGAGAGAGTAGGAAATGGGGAAAGACTGAAAAACTAACTACTGGGTACTATTCCCACTACCTGCGTAAGAGATTATTTGTATCCCAAACCTCAGCATCACACAACATACCCGTGTAACAAACCTGCACATGTACCCCCTGAATCTAAAAGAGAATTTGAAATTCTTTTAAAAAATAACATTAAAAAATAAAAAGAAAAGAAATTTCATTTTCCCCTATCATTCTCAAGCCTCCGCATTAAGCCATTATTTTCCTTCCAAGCGACACAAACCATTTCTTTCCTCCATCTGCCCCTTATGCCAGACCTCTAGGCCACTCACTTTGTTCTCTACAGCATTTCTATTCCCTAAGCTCCTGCCTGAATGGCAGACTCACTCTATAAAAATGCTGCAAGTTCCTTGATTTCCAAGAAATATTTCAAAATCTACTTCTTTATGAAATATTATTTTATTCACCCAAGTTTTATTTCTTTCTTCTTTGACCTGTGTACCCCTGTTGTTAACTCACAATAATATACCTTGCATTTTGTTATTCATTCATTTTTTTCATTGATCCTTGCTTTCATGGAATATATGTCCTTGATTTATCTTGATACACAGTTGAATTCAAGGTTCCTTAAATGACTGAGACTACGTCTCTATCATTTTTGGACCATTTGTACTGACTATGTTTGGTCATTTTCCTTAGGAAGTAGACTCTGAAATGGAGATTTGCTTGCAGGTAGTTGATTTAGTCCTGTTGGAAACCCCTGGAGGGAAGCAGGGTTGTGAAGAAGTAGAACAAATATGAACTTTCTACAAAAGTTCAGTGATGAACATTGCAGCCAATTCCACAGGGAACTCTGAAGCTTGGATGGGCGGAGTTGTAACCTCAAAGAAAACAATTCCCCAGGAGATTCCCAAGGACTCAGCCCTTTGCTGTCAGCAGCCCACACTTCCAGCAGCTTGAGGAATGAATGTTTCAGTCTTGAAGGGAGGCCGGCACAGCATGCCGTCTCATTCACTACACAAGCATAGAGCCTTATACATGGCCAAAGTTCAGTAAATATTTGCTAAAGTATGTTTAAAGTGATTTATGAATGTCTTATAACTTCTGATAAAGTATATTTAAATATCTAAATTATTGTATAATTTATTAATGCACCTAATTAGTGCTAGGAACAATTTGCTGAGCTATGACTGTTTCTTGGAGTGACTCTATGTGAGAGTTCTACAAAGAGCCGTAGATTTCCCTCCCCAGCTGAGAGCCATGATTGAGACTCTGTTAGGCTTTAACCTTTCCGCAATAGGTCTTTGGACATTTATATTTTAAAGTTGAAGTCATTAATATTACCTACAACACTTTCTACGCTTCTAAGTTATTTTCAGGTTCCTAACAAAATGTTGACTAAAAAGACAAATCCCTCTGAACCTCATGGCCATAGGAGCTCTGACACTCTGTGAAGCATATAACATACGATTAAATAACCATCTAGCACCATGGGTCCTCCCTGCTCCCCCACCCCCACCGGGCAGGGGAGGATTCAGATTTTATGGGGCTGAAAAGCTAAACAATTTGGGGTTCTTAGTTTTAAAATGTAATCTAAAACCATTTCCCTTTTGAATATTTTATGAAACATTGTATTTGGGGTCTCTATGAACTCCAGGTTTGAGGATATGGCTAGGCAGACATAGGATTCAGCATTTAATTGTACTCACAGTTTCATGGCTATGATTTATTACAGTGAAATGATGCAAGGCAAAATCAGAAAAGGTAAAAAGGTTCATGGGGCAAAGACCAGAGGAAACCAGGCACAAACTTTCAAGAATCATCTCCCAGTGGAGTCACACAGGATATGCCTAATTCCTCAAGATTGTGACAGGGATGAAATGTTGCCCACCAGGAAAGCTCAATAGTGACTCAGCATTCAGGTTTTTTTTTTTTTTTTTTTTTTTTTTTTTTTTTTAATTTAGAGCTGGTCACCTGACACCTTCTGCCTAGAATGTACCAAAATTTCAAACTCTCAGGAGGAGAGCAGGTGTTCAGCATATATTATTTTGTTCGTAAAATTATTTTGTTCCTAAAGACAGGCACAGTGAGCCAATCTTTTCATTTTGGGAATGGTGGGACCTCTCCCAAAATCCACGTTCTCAGATAAACACCAAAGGCCAACCTTGCAATCAGGCTTTTTCAAGGACAGCACTTTCAGCCTTGCTAGGTTAACTCCTTTCTGTGTATATCTGCACTTTTGCACCCATTACTAGGGGTCCTCCCAGGCAGGGCCTTGGAAGGGCTGTGCAAGTGAGGGGTCCAGATGGTGAGCCTTTATAAGCTCCAGGGTAAGTTCTTCTCTGGTTCCAACAATACTGACACACTTTCAATACCTTAATGCACTTGCTTTTGCATGTGCTAGTCTTTTGTCTTGAGCTATTCTTGCTCTTTATTCTTTTCTTCACCAAAATCTTAATCCTTGTTTAGCTTTCAGAGTTACACCCTCTTGGAAGTCCATGGACCTGGTGTTTCTGTTTTATTTTGCTTTCTGCTATGAACCCATACGGAATACACATATTCCTTATCATAGTACTTTACATAGTGCATGGTAATTACTTTATCATTTTCCCCCATTTCCCCATGAAATCTGAGTTCCTTGAGAACAAAATCTATTTAGTCTTCACGTTTTATTCATGAGCCTAGCATTATGCTTGACATATAACATACTTATGTTAATATTTGAATAATGAAGGATGAACGTACTTACTAGTTTTGGCAAGGGTTACCACAGCACTGCAGTTAGTCCTGTGATAGATATTTATTTAAATATCTTGGGTTAAATTGAGGCATGTGTTAACTATCAGTGTTAATAGTATAGTGGTATCAGAGAAAAACTTCTGTTATTGTCGTTAAGGCTATAAACCTATTGGAAAACTTCTCCTACCAGAACATAATTAGTTAAAACATAAATAAAAAACAGTCAAAGAGTAGTTATGTGCCCCAGATAGACTTGCCATTGAAAAGCTGGGTAGATTTTCATGCAACTATATATGCTATAAAAAGACAACTGCTTCTTATTTGGTAACATTGATTAATATTATTTTTCAAGTCTGTGCATATAAGCATGATATCTTAATTGACATTAACTAGAGTTAAATTAATTGTATTGTTTTCAGAAATCTCTGAAATCTGTTACTGAAGTAGGCATTATTAACTTTGTTGTCATTATTTTAAAATGCATTTCAAGATCTGCAATCACCCAAGCCATCCTACTGTGAATTCTAAGGCTCAATGATATGTCATACATTGCTTCTATAAAACTTTAGGAAGTATGGTACTTTATTTATTTATTTATTTATTTAGAGACGGAGTCTTGCTGTGTTGCCCAGCCTGGAATGCAGTGGCGTAATCTCGGCACACTGCAACCTCTGCCTCCTGGGTTCAAGCTCTTCTCCTGCCTCAGCCTCCCAAGTAGCTGGGATTACAGGCACCCACCACCATGTCCGGCTAATTTTTGTATTTTTAGTACAGACCAAGTTTCCCCATGTTGGCCAGGCTGGTCTGGAACTCCTGACCTCAAGTTATCTGCCTGTCTCAACCTCTCAAACTGCTGTGATTACAGGCATGAGCCACTGCGCCCAGCATGTATGGCACTTTAAAACTGCCACTCTTGGCATATGGAATACATGCACACACTTCTGTGTTCTATATTCATTCATATATGCAAAAGATAAAAGTGGAAAGAGGAACAATCTGTTTATTGATATCACACAGGCAGGCTCTCTGTGAGATTAACATTTTAGCTGCCTAATGAAGTTGCAGGTGGCTGGTCTCTCTGTAAGTCCCAGCATTGGCTATCAGCAAAAATTAGAAAGGAAAACATATTTCTTGAATCTAGTGCTCATAGTTTCGGTTAGAAATAGTCTACTCTGAAAGAATTTACAACTGAGGAGATGAGAAGAGAATGAGGATTCAGCAGCAACAGCAATAAAGTTTCCCAGGAGAATGAGTATTAAAAAAGTTGAGGCAGGATGTCCACTGTCTGAGCTGGAAATAGTGTTGCAATTAAGGAGGGTGAAAAGAAGCTTGGCTTGAGAGAAACGGAAGAGGGAGTTGAGGTGATTGACGTTCCCCAAGGACCCTCTTCATTTGTGTTTGTTTCAAGGCTTTTTCTGGTGACATAGATAATTACTGGATTGAAGGTCTCTATTTTGCTAGGCTGTTTATGAGGAGATTACTAAACAAAAGACAAGAGAAAGTCAAGAGCTGATGAAGGAAAGTAATCTAGCCTGTCTTGCTCTCTGCTTTAGATGGAACACATGAGGGTGAAAAACAGATCATTGATTCCAGTTGATGTTTATAATATAGAAATAGCAGAGTTATCCTCCTTTACAGAAATTTCTTAAATCCATTAGTACCTTACTTAGGTGGACTTGTTCTTGTATATGAGATTGTTCACATGAGTGTGCGGTCAAGAAAGGTGAGCTTTCTGCTTTTAGGTTTAATATTTGCAAATCCCTGTAAAATTTCAGAGCATAAATCTGTAGTGCAGAGATCTGGAGTCACACCCAGGCTCTCCTGTCTGCCAGTTCTGTGAGCTCATATAGGTTTTACAATCCCTCATGCCTGGTTTTCTCCATTGTAAATGGGCAATTATAAACACTATCTCAGTTTGTAACCTGAGGTATATGTATTTAATGAAGTAAATTTAATGAAGTAGATGCTGAATAGGCACTTTATAACTATTTTTTAAATGAATGTATATAAAGCACTTACTGCATAATGCACTTTGTAAATTCGAAATAACAGTAGTTACCATCTGCCATGTTAAATGAAGTATACTTGAGACATCTTGAACTTTTTCTTGATAATCCAAGGCCGTCGTTCGGAGCATCAGTTACTGTTTTGTGCTGTAGCACAATCAGGAGCCTCCTGTATTGCTGGAATACGTTAGGACAATTTGTATGTAAGCATGCACGTGAACCACTCCCACACATACCCAGTGGCTTTTAAAATCTTTAAATCTTTTTCCATGATTATTCTAATTTTAATACATGTATTTTATTTTTGTCAGTGTTTTTACATCCATTTTCTCAGTCTTCTAATAATTTGCTCTCTATGAGCTGCTGTTAGCTCTGAAACCATTTGAGAGACTTGATAGAAATGTGGATTAGCTCAGAAGGAGCAACTTCACTGGAAGAAGGTAAGGTTTCGTGCACAGTCCTGGCGACATCTACTTGATTCTCCCTGTGGCCTTTTAAAATTACTGATCCCTGGGTTTAAAAATTTTTATCAATGCAGCAGCCAAGTAAAGTACAATTTAAAAGTTTAGTTTTTCTCACTGGCAATGTGAATTGCCATATGACAAATTTTTAAATTCTTTTTTTTTTTTTTGGAGACAGAGTCTGCAAACATGGCTTACTGCAGACTTGATCTCCTGGGCTCAAGAAATCCTCTAGCCTCAGCCTGCCTCCCTTGTGGGACCACAGATGTGCACCACCACACCCAGCTATTTTTTTTTTTTTATTTTTTGTGGAGATGAAGGCTTCACTTTGTTGCCCAAGCCAGTCTCAAACTCCTGGGTTCAAGTGATCCTACTGCTTTGGCCTCCCAAAGTGCTGGGATTACAGGCGTGAATGACAGTGCCTGACCCAAATTTTTAAATTCTTAATTCATTTATATGCATTATGGAAAAACTAAAAGTTTAGGGAATTATTTAAAATACCTTAGCATTGAGGCTGATTTTTCTTTTATTTTGCATTCTACTCCACATGACAATGAATTATATTTTTGCCTCAGTCCTCATAATTTCATTTTCATTTAGGATATGTATTGTGGGAATAAAGTATAGTTCATTTATTGTCAGGTTTGTAGCATGGAACTTTCTAAAATGGGTATAAGTACAGATTTTGAAAGTGTGAATTAATAACATTTTTCTAGAGAATCATTGCATTTCCATATGAATGTAATGTTTCTGCATGAATGGACTATTCTCTGTATTTTTAGATTTTACAGTTGTTGCTTTTCATCAAGATTTGGCCTACCTGACAATAATCCCTCAAAGATTTACTGTGCAGTAGTGGAAGTTAAATCTATTTTTAAATCAACAAGTACTTATTAAAATGCCAACTATGTACTAGGCACTGCTGTTAACATTTTACAAATATTAACCCATTGACTCTTATAACCCTTGAGATGGATGCTATTATTGAGCTCATTTTACAGATAAGGAAATTGCAATATAGAGAGGTTAAGTAATATGACCAAAGTCACACAGCTAATAAAGGGCAGAACAGAATTTGAATGCAGGCGGTGTAATACCACAGTCTATGAACTTAATCAAACCTGAGAATTGTCTGCATCAAATCGCAAATTGAAGAACTCTTTATCTCTACATTTTGTAATCCTAGAGAAGTTCTCTTGATTATATTTTAATTACTATAACATTAAATATTTTCACCAGTTTTGAAAATAGGGTTTTTATGTTACCTAAGACATATTAAGTGAACAAGCCAAAAATGGCTATGTCGTTTGTTTGTTTGTGTGTGTGTGTGTGTGTGTGTATTGCAATTATATAGCAAGTAAAATGGAGATTTTGTTTATTTTTAAATAGTAGATTATTGGTTTAAATCTTATATTTCCAATATAGTTATTTCATCATTTCCTAAGTTATTGAAAATGCTGGATTATTTTTCTTCTTCCTCTTACTATTTGTTCTTATTTCCTTATTACCTGTATGTGTCTTTACTAGTCATTATCAGTGGGGACAAAGAAAATAGCCAGGCACAGTGGATCATGCCTGTAATCCCAGCACTTTGGGAGGGCGAGGCAGGTGGATCACTTGAGGTCAGGGGTTTGAGACCAGCCTGGCCAACATGGTGAAACCCCGTCTCTACTAAAAATACAAAAATTAGCCAGGCGTGATGGCACATGCCTGTAATCCCAGCTCCCAGGAGGCTGAGGCATGAAAATTGCTTGAACCTGGGAGGCAGATGTTGTAGTGACCCGAGATCATGCCACTATACTCCAGCCTGGGGGACAGAACGAGACTCTGTCTCAAAAAAATAAAAAAGAGAAAAAACAGTCAAACTTCAAATTAGTAAATTTAGACAAAATATAGCAGAATTGGTGAAAGATTATTCAGTGCGGGGTTGAAATCACTAACAAAAATATTTTTTTTAGATCTATTCTGTCCTCCATATGAAAATATAAATCATGGTCTCATTTGTTTCTCCTGGGTATCTGTGTGTTTGTGTGAGTTTGAGAGAGAAGCAAGGATACATTATAACTTTAAAAGTATTTATAGCCTTTGATAATAAGGTGATCAATTGAAGAAATTAACAGTATTCTAGTATTTCATTTAGCTGAAGCAAGATACGCTTTACCGACTTTTAGCTATCCTCCTTTTTCCTCTTTCTGCTTAGGAATTCCACTAAGTTGGCATGTAAACAGATCACAGGCTGTGTCCGTTTAGAACTTCTTGTTCTGGGCATGCCATTTATTTTGCTAAGCCTGTAGCACTAGGGAGTATTAGCAAAAGCATAATTTACCTTATAGTGACAGTCTCCCGAAACACAGGAAACCTGCCTTTCTTGTGTCACTGAGCGAACAAAGGTAAAGTTAAAGGTAGTGGGCAGAAAGGAAAGAAAGGGTGGGGTTGGGGCGTGGCATTTGGATGGAAAAAAAAAAAAAAAGGGAAAAAACTTTGTCCGCAGAGAGAAATGGTGGGTGGGAGGAAGTAGATTATAGACCTAGATGGGAAAGGAAGCTTGGGCATCAAAGGATTAAGGATGTGTGAAATATAGATTAAAGCCCATGGGAGTCTGATTGATAAAAAAGCTGGGACAACAGGTCTCTCTCAGCAGCCCTGAGAATCAGGCTTCCAGGGTGGTTTCCTACACTGGGCGTCTTATCTGAGTTTACCTAGGCTAATATATTTTCCCATCTCTCCTTGGGACTCTACTTCTCTAAGGGGAAGATACAGCACAATTTGCCAGAGGTATTTGCTCAGTTATTCAAGATCTTAGATGAAAGGCTGTCTTGTTCCTAGAAGCTAGAATGTTAGAATTGGGTTAGCCTCTTGCAATTTCTTCTGGATCTATCAGTCTCAATATACTTGAGTTACAGTTTTCATTGTTTTCTTACTTAAATCATTTTGATTGTCAGAGATATTTTTAAAGATTTGAATGTCACGGGTCTCACACTTTCATTTTACTAATTCTTGCTTGTGTGTCTTAAATATTTTTTATCAATTTTCCATTTTATATATAATGTACATATAGACTGTTGCTAATGTTGTTTGTAATAATCCCTTGAGTTTATATTAGACCAAAAAACATTGTACCAACTACATTTCTCAATTAAAATGAAAAGGAAAAGGAAGAAAATAAACTGAGGATAATTAGCGCTTTAACTTTATGGCCCTCCCTGATTGAATCTAGCTCTGCACACAAACACACACGACTACTAACAAAAACACTCCCCGCTCCAAGATCTTCATAGAAGGCCTTTTATATCCTCTTCCTTCTTTCCTGTATTTCTATAAATGGGAAAAATATGTTTGAAACAAACATCCTGGTGTTACATATTTCTAACACTTTATCTAATACCATGTCATATTACCAGAAACCAGAGAAATTGGGAGTCCTTGTAGACTAAATTATTGATGATAAACTAACTCGCCTGCATAGGTATAAATCCCACCATAGTAATAAAAATTGATTTCAGGGCAGTTAGTTTCAAACATTTATTTATTCATTGGCATATGAAGATATAGATAACATAAAAATAAAGTTCCTAGTCTTAAAAAAGAGTCGTTTAATCCTATATTAAAAGATTTGTATTGCATATTGACTTTCCTGTATGCAGTTTTTACTTGGAACTTTTAAAGATTTTTGTCTGCCACAGGAATTCTTGATGACTGAGGAGTTTTAGTTCTTATTTTAGTTAATCCTAATTTTAGTTATTCATATGCATAAATTTCAAATCAATCTATTAATGTTTGTCAAACTGCAGAAAATATAAAACATGGTATTTCTGTTTAGTAATGAGACCAATTTTATTTGTGTGTGATTGTTGAAATCAAATAAGACATTTTGAAATAAGGTTATATTACTAGTTTACCAGAATTTTTATGTTTCATTCACTTAGGTTTTACATAAAATTTGCATTCATTTTTACATAACATATTCTGTTTCTTCTCTTTACTAGAATTGAATGGTATTATCTTTAGAATGTCTAAATAAAGTTCTTACGTATAATGCTTGGTAATTACTCATAAATGCTGTTTTCTCTACCAGATACATTTTGCAAAAGAATGTTAAGAGGAGAAAAACACTTGCTTATTACTTTCAGTAAAGGATATTAAAGTTTAGTTGAATTTTCTAGCAGAGTCATGAAATAGAGTAAATATTAAAATATACTATAGTGCTTACTGAAAATATTGGGAATCAAAATTCTGACTTTTCAAGGCCAATTTGCAATACACCATAGACTTATTAGTGCCAGAATTTACTTTAGACAATCCAGTTAAAACATGTCTTATTACAAGATGGAGAAAAAGAGGCCAAAAGTATTAAGTTTGTGAGTTGGATCACATACAATTACATATTATGTTAAATATTCTTAGCAACAATCATTAAATTAAAAGTCTGTCCTCTTCAGTGTCCTGCTGAGCTTTATTAAGATTGCAGGTATTCAATAGAACACAGGGGTAAATTCAATCCACCCCTGCCCTTAAGGTAGAGAGAGAAATAAAGCCAATACAGATAGTGAATAACGTGATGGGAAGGGTGTTTTGGGAACTGAAAGAAACATGTAAATAACCCAAGCCTAGACACTTGGTGCATGGGTGGCATGAGGGAAACCATAGCATGGTGGTGGGTAACAGGAAGGGAAGGGAGACCTGAGCTGAGTTTTGGACTCTAAATTATTGGCAAGGACTACATCTGATGTTAGTAGTCTTTCCACTGTATTCTTATGCTAAGCATCAATGAAAATCAAAGTGTTATATGAGTTATTTACTACGTCCTTTTTTATCCAATTGCTTAATGCTATAGGCTCTTAATGTAAGCTTAATATTAATTAGGCTTAATATTAATGCAATTTTCTTTAATTCTGAAGTCATTCAAGTGTAGACAGGCATGTGAGAAATTTATGCAAAAGATATGAGAATTGGTTCCTAATATGTACTTGAATACTATTTAAATTGATGAACCCATGGTCTTTTGGTTGTTTTGTTTTCCCTATGGACTCCATTTATTATTCATTCATTGAGAAATAGAAATGTAGACTTAAAATTTTTAAAAAAACATTTAGAACAATAAAATAATTTATATGCCTGCTTTAAATGTTTGTTTATGACAAATGGCCAATATAAAAAAAAAAGATCTTTAATAGAGTTCTGAGTTTAAAGGATCAGTGTCACAAATTTTTAGAAACTAAATGTCAAATGAATTCTTTCTATAAGCCATCCTTTTTATTAGATTTTCTGTATGACATTTGTATCCAAATAGGATTTTACAAAATAGAAATCAATCCATTTGCATTGGGAATTGAGAAATTTACACACACACAAAATCAAACGCACCAAATATACAATTTATACAGTCCATATTAACAAGCAGTGTAGTAGGTATTTAGGCAAGTGATATTACCTAGGATTAATATTTGGCATCTATTATTTTAATAGGTGATCATTATGCCTTTCATATGTAACAACTATTATATCTAAAAGACAGTTCTTTTCAATATTTAAAAATCTGGAAAAAATAGACTGCTTTTTATTTTGATTTCTTGTAAATTCACATCCTCATATGCCTTTTTATGAGACTTTATACCCCAAAGGAACTATATGTTTGTATACAAAATATTTATACTTTTGAATAATTTTAAATTATAATTCAAATAAAATTCAGATTTTTTTATTACTAGCTGTGAAACTTTGGACTTAACATCACTGAAGATTAGTATACTCATCTGTAAAATGGGATATTTACAGAATTAATTTATAGGCCCGTTTCAAGAATAAAACTAAATCCATGCACAACATCTAATAGAGTGCCTGATACACAATAATGCCTAATTAATGTTAGCTGGCCTTTGTCATTGTTATTATTGTCATCATTACTTTTTTAAACATAAAAAAGTATCAGTAAGTATTATATGGCAATTGTTTTTCTTTTGTTGCAGGATAATAATGGCTGTTTTATTTTTCTCTGTGTTCTAAATTTTTCTAATTTTTTATAACATAAAATTTATATTTAGCAATGGCTCTTTCATCAATATATACTCTCTTTTACTACTTCTTTATAAAAATTTTAGTTGATCCACCTATACATAAATTTCAAATCAATCTATTAATGTTTTCAAAGTCTTTGACTCCTTCCTGTTCTATGTGAAATTCAGATTAGAACCAGTTCTCAATTATCTGTAGCAATTGGTCTTGGTCTGTACAGTTAAAGTACATGCAAAAAAGACACAAATGCTTTCTCACGTGTGTCTTTCAGTCTAAGAGGGACTGCAACAATACCTAGGTCCCTGCAATTTTCATTTGTGTACTGACCTTTTTTAAAGACACTATGGTTACAGAGAGCATGATTTTTTCATGCAATTGCAAATTCCAGCATGGATAGATCCCAGGATGAAAAGCAGGAAACTAAAGAGGGGACAGATTAAAAATGACTCACAATATATAACAAGGGTTTTGATCTTGATCGTAAAAGGAACAGGTACCAATAAAGCTATAACAGAAGGTAGAGACTTGCTAGCTAGGTAGCATAGTTATATCTAGGGTGAAGGGGAGGTAGTGATTTTAGATTATCCCAGATTTCTAGCTTGAGTAACTTGGTGAGCATTTCCCCATACAAGAGAGGGAAAATAAGGAACAGATTGGAGTGGATTATGGAAATGAATTCCCTAAGTTTAGGACATTATATCTCTCGTATCTCAGGCCAGAACAGTTTATTCTCATGTATTGCCATCTACCACATAACGATTTTTCAGTCAATGATGGACTGCAGATATAATGTTGGTCCCCTAAGATTATAATACTGTAATTTTATTGTACTTTTTCTGTGTTTAGATATGGCTTGCCATTGTGTGACAATTACCGTACAGGTTTGTAGCTTAGGAGCAATAGGCTACAGAACATGGCCTAGACGTATAGTAGGTTATACCATCTAGGTTTGTGTAAGTACACCTTGTATGTTCATGTATGTTCACATGAGAATGAAATCACCTAACCATGTATTTCTCAGATTGTATCTCTGTTGTTTATCAACACAGGAATTGAAATTGTTTTGTGTAGCACTAATCTTATATTTCTGTAGAACCTGATACTTTTCCAAAGTGCTTTCCCATATGCTACCTCACTTCATCCAGGAAAGTCCAGGAAAAAAGGGAAAACACGCTCCATCTACTTGTAGAAAACAAGTCTCAGAGATCAAATGCATATGAATTGGCATGTCTAGAACTGAAGTCAAGATCATTGTGCTTTAATCACTCAAGAATCTTTTTGGGTCAAGATGAAAGCTTATTTGAAGAGAACATAGCAGGATTTATGAAGATCTTTTCCCGTCCTCATAGAAAAAGAAAAAAAAAATCTCTATGCTTAAAAATTTGCTAATCTTGCTGAGAAACCCAAAGAGCATTTTCTGCTGAAAAGTAGTGCACAGCAGGTAAATGCTGTAATGATATTTACTCAAAGAGCTTAAAATTTGTTAAAAGGAGATTCATACCAGGATCTTAGAAGTCAATTTCTGCATGCATTTTATAAGTGAATAACAAATGCTGTAAATAGTGTATTTTGTAGGGAGAAAGTGACATAGTGTCATCCTTAATGATGTGAAAGCAAACTCAGGAAAAGGTTTTGTCTTTTTTAAATAGATTTTGATTACATCTCAGCAAATTATTTTATGCTCATCAGTTGGAATTCACATTTGTGTGGCAATGGAGATATTTTAATGCAACTACTGAATTGAAACACCATAAATTTTTCAGTGGTTTATTTCTGAAAGAATGTTGAGAACTATAATTTTGGCTTAAAAAATGAAATAACCCTGAATTTGGCATTAAAAAATACACTGAATGGCCAGTCAAGAACCACTGTAGCAAATGATATAACGGTATATATACTTGCAGAGTATCTGTGTATTTCAGAACTGGGTTGAGGGGCAGAAAAGTTGGAGGATAGGTAGGCAGTGGCCCTTTGTGTTTGTCAAAGTTAGATTTAGGCTCAAATCCCAAATCTGGAGATGCCTGTCTTGGTGGTCTTGGTGAGTGGAACACTTTTGTTGACCCTTGTTTCTTCATGTGTACACTGGGGATAGTATTACTTTATGTAGTTTTAAGAGGACTAAATGCAAGAAATATTTGTTCATGCAGAAATATGTACCAAGGGACAATTACGTGCCTGACACTATTTTAGATGCTTCTGATACGTAAGTGAATAAGCAAGTATTCCTGCCCTCCTGGAGATCTTATATGTGAAAAGCTCTGCAATGTGTCTGGCATCAATGGGTAATAAATTGTAGTTGTGAATGAGATTATGATGGCTTGGTAAATCTATATTTACTTAAATGGAGGAAAACAGTAATTTTAGAAATCTCATCTACCTCCCATATCTTCTACTTAATTTTTTTCTTAGATGTAAGTACAAAACAAAAGGCATAATATTTTCCCTACTAGGTAATGGGCTTTCATACTAAACAGTATCAGTATCCTTGCTTTTTAAAGGTAAAATAACTTTCAGATCCCTCAGTTTTCATATGAAAGAAGGATTTGCATTATTATAGGTCACTAATGTTATATTGATCAAATCACTACTTCAGATTTAAAGAAATTTTTCATTCTCCAAAGGCTCAACATAGTTTCATTATCATAGGTATCTTCACATCTGCTCCAAGTGTTGCCTTACAGCTCCTCCAGCTCCCAACTCATATAAACCTTTTATAATGAAATGATTATGAGGATGATTGAGCTTCTGTGTTTGAAATATGACTGGTTAGTAGAACTTTGGAGTTTGACAAACTATATAAATTTCAGTAAAGGTTCAGATGACATTTTCTGAATCTATATTCATGGACTGGCTCTCTGATTTTTTTGAGAAACCAGTAATATCAGGTATGATTGTAAGTTGCTGGTGAAAGCCCAATGATGTAAAATTGTATTGTAAGCAGTATTCCTTTTGGTATTGGTATTTGTCTCCTCTTTTTGTTTTGCCTCATGTGGGTATTGTAGGCATTTTTCTTGCTTGTTGTTTGTAGACAGTAACTATTACCAAGTGTGTAACACAGTTTAAACTCAAATTTAAGAAGTCTAGTTAAAACACAATTGCTGGGCATCACTATAGATCTCATGGACATTAAAAGGATAATAAAGTAATACTGTGAACAATTCTCTGCTCACAAATTTGATAATTATGATGAAATGAGCCAAATGCATGAAAGACACAATCTGACAAAACTCACACAAGAAGAAATAGACAATGAAAAATAGTCTTATATTAATCAATAATTAATAACCTTTCAAAACAGAAAGCAGCAGGCCATGATGGGTGGTTTCTACAAAACATTTAAGGAAGAAATTACACTAACTCTCTGTGATGTCTTCCAGAAGGTAGAAGCAGAGAGAATACTTCTCAAGTCATTCTTTCAGAACAGCATTATCTTAAAACCAAAACCAGACCAAGACATATGAGAAAAGAAACCATAGGCTAATATCTCCCTTGAACATAGATAGAAAAATCCTCAACAAAATATTAGCAAATTGAATCCAATAATATATTTTAAAAATGTAGATGGCACAACTAAATAGGATTTATCTCAGTTATGCAATGCTGGTTCAACATGTAAAAATCAATTAATGTAAACCTTTATATCAACAGATTGAATGAAGAAATATCATTTGATCATATAAATAGATACATGAAAAGTATTTGACAAAATCTAGCACACATCCATAATAAAACTCTCAGCAAAGTAGGAATAGAGGGGAACTTCCTCAACTTGATAAAAGACATTTACAAAAATCCTACAGCTAACAACATACTTAATGTTGAGAAACGAGAAGCTTTTTCACTAATATCAGAAAAAAGGCAAGGATGTCCTCTCTCACCATCTCTTTTCAATACAGTACTGGAAGTCCTAGCTTATTCAGTAAGACAAGAAAAGGGAAAAAAATGTATATAAATTGGAAAGGAAGAAATGAAACTTCACAGATGACATAATTGTCTGTGTAGAAAATCTAAAAGAATTGACAAAAAACTTCCTGGAACTAATTAATGATTATAGCAAGTTGGTATGACCATATAATGGTAGATATACATGTGTGTAGAGGGTGTATCTGTGGCTATTGGGAACTCTGCTTTTTGTTCACTTTTGCTGTTAATCTAAAACTGCCTTAAAAATAGTCTATTAAAAAGGAGAAAATTCAATTGCGTATATAATAGTAGGGAAAAAGTACCACATAAACATGTTGTATACTGAATTTGCCTTGAATGTCTTAAATTAGCATGCCTTATTAGCAGCGGTAGACATGGATAGTTGGCATACTTCTTTGGGGGAAAATGTGTTAGCTATACTCTGATAACATACACAGCTGACAATGCCAGTTAACATTCCGAAAATTTTATTATGGTGGAATATACTCAATTGTTGTATCACAGTGGAATCCAAAAATGTGTAGCTTAAGGATTTACTACAACTATTAGAGAGTGTTAATACTACATTGCATTCGCATTTTTGCTTTTAGGATTTCTTTCAGAATAAGCAGTGTGCATTAGAGTCTCACAACCTTAACAGTAGTTGTAACAAAGCAGCTGAGTAACATAAAGTTGCCAAAGATCTGTATGGCACAAAAATGTTTGCAGTAGACAGTCTTCAAATGCCCTTGCTACAAAAAAATGGTAATTTAAAACATTAGCTCACTTGATGCCAGGAGTTTCAGACCAGCCTGGGTAACACAGCAAGATTCCATCTCTACAAAATAATAATAATAAAATTAGCCAGATGTGGTGGTGTATGCCTGTATCTCAGCTACTCGGGAGGCTGAGACAAAAGGATAATTTGAGCCCAGAAGTTTGGGCTCAATCATGCCACTGCACTCCAGCCCAACCAACAGAGTGAGACCATGTCTCAAAAATAAAATAAAAAATAAACCACTGGCAAGGAGCTCAATGTGGAGAAATACAAAATTGACATTTATCTTAGAGGTGTCTTTATCAGTCACTTGTTAACCACTTGCCAGCTTACTTACTGAAAAGTTTTTCATTGTTCCTAAAAGAATTATTTAGTTTTTACCTGCTGAAGACAGTAATCTCTAGTACTGTTGCTTTCTGTGACAAGTAATGGAACCTGGTCAAAACATAAATCCAGAGAATACTCACTGGATTTAATGATTTAAGCAGAGTCTATAGAAAGAAAACCATATTTGATGTACTGATTGATTACACAAGATGTTGAGTTGATTTGCATATGGTACATTATTTATCAACATTGTTTTGTTTTACAAAAGCATCTAGTAGGATTTGTGTGCTAAAATAAATTCTGAACTCTCATGTATTATGCACTTAGGTTTACAAATTCATATATAAGTGCCTGAATACATTATTTGTCTATTTTATACATTGGCATAGAAAACTATATTTTCACATGACTTATCTTAGCACAATAGTGGGAAGTGTTGTAGATATTACCTACAGTTCCCTTTTGCAAATACTTTATCCTTTTAAATAATATCCTCTGCTTCCTCCAGAAATGTTGTGCAAAACATGGCCAACATGGTTGAAGTTAACTAATATATAAAATTTTCATTGGATCTAAGATAAAGTCAATCACCATTGACAACTTGAGGGGAGAGACACTCTTGCTTACAGAGTATATTCCGTATATAACAAGCTATATAACAAGTTAGATGGTGTGGTGGTTTTCTTGTTTTGCTGGATAGTTCTATTAAGCAGGCATTTATCGAGCATTTAATTTGAACAAGCCATAATTCTACCAGGCACATTAGTGTGAGTACCGTGATTCGGCCTGAAAGTCATGGTCTTTCTTCTAAAGTTGTTTAGCATCTAGTTGCTAAGTTGACATCTGAGAATTCCTGCTGGCAGCTATTGTTCTCTTCTTTCTTTTGTGATTTGTTCAGCATTTCTATAATCTGTCTCTTACCACTGCTTTGATTTTGTAAACCTTGCTATTTTAACCTAGAACCCTATGATCTGCCATATTGAAACACCAATACTTCACCAGTAGAGCATACATTTTCACTTTACTATGTCTGTGTTTATGTGACTTTCTCTTTGTATAATTCATTTCTGCTTCCTTCTCTGTACAACCAAATCAAAGCACAAGACTATTGCAAGCAAACTCTGAAAAGAGTTCCCTGAACCCGGGTGTCTACCTCTCTCCCTTAGAAAGAAGGGATTGTTCATTTGTCTGGATTTTACTCATACACAATTAGCATATTCCATGAAAATAAGCAAAACATATTATCTAGTGACTGACTGTCAGGCACTAGCGTTATCTTGGCTAATTCTCAATATAACCTTGTGCAGTAAATACTCTTATCCTCACTTTATGGATGAGGATTCTGAAATATACAGTTTATGTAAGTTGCCCAGTCTTAGTACTAAGTGGCAGACCAATCATTCAAACTCAAGGATTCACTTCCAGAGTCATCTCTCTTAGCCAGTTTGCTATAGTACATGTACATACTCCATTATGAATAGTTGCATATGTACACACCAGTATCCTTGTTTTCCCCCAAACCTTAATACTAATTTTCTTAAGTTCAGCAATCATGTTTATGTGTTTCATATTCAATACTAACTAGCATTTAATATATGCTTTGTAAATACTTGCAGAATGTTTGTCGAATGGATAAGTTAAAAGGATGTCATGTTTTAGAAGAGTGTTTTAGTAATCCTGTTTTGAGGCATTTATGAAAATGTTACTTTTGCCTTCAGCTCTTCTATACATAACCTATTTCAGATTCTTTAACTGAAGTCAAAGTTTTGGTCAAATGACAGAAAAAGAAGTCAGATTATCTCCAATATGAATGAAAACTGCTAAAGAATATTAAATTCTAGCTGCAAAAAGTTGACATGTGGGTTGGTGGTGGGGAGTAAGCTTTCTGACTGCAGTCATTTTGGTATAATAGGATAATGGTCATAGGAACTTATAATACCTCTTATCTAAATTAGTAATGAAGCTTTACCGTGTTCTGGGTAGTGAGAAAATTGACCATCTAGAGGCATAAGTCAGATGAGATGATAATAGGTGTCGTGTTTAACAGCAAGGCTTGCAAGTCAGCAGACATATTCTAAAACCTAAGCTTTGTTGTATATTCAGAAAGACACTTAACTTCTCTGAGCCAGGAACTGCCACTTATTAACTAAACAAATTACTTTACTTTTCTTCACCTCAGTGAAACCAAGATAAAGATACAGCCCATGTCAGGTTTTAATGAAGATTAAGTCATAGGACACTCATAAAGTGCTCAGCATATTGCCTGCACATGTCAGTACATGCTGAACTTTTATAATCGTTCAGTGCGTTTAACTATGAAACATTTTAAAATACAATATCAATCCCATGGAGTTATTTGAAGAACTAAATGAGATAACAGTATGCTATGCTGGGCCCATAGGAAGCTATATATAAATCATAGCTATGAACCATTCTATTATCAGATAAACATTTTTAAGTTTTTCCAATTGCACACCCCTTTAAATCTGTCATAACAACTTAATAATGTATTACATTTTAAGTACATTTTTGAATTGGACATTAGTATAGCACATTACTATGATTATTTACATAGTCCATGTAACCAAAACGCAAAGCAAAAAGGCTAAAAAATTGAATGTGAAATAAACATTTAACTAATTTTAAGTGAGACCTAAGTAAAGCATTGTAAGATCTAAGGAAGCTTTATGTCCCATAAACCAATGAAGCTATATGCCACCAGATCAAAGAACTAACCTATGGCTATAAATTAAGAAAATCATTACAGCAGGCACATGAAAACACTATGTCAGAACTGGAAAGAGTAACATATGATGGCAAGAATCTTCTTTTAATTATAGATCCTAGTCAATACACATATTTATATGTTTATATCAAAAAATATGAATGTTTCAGTAAAAGAGATGAGATTTGAGAAAAATACAAATTATTAATGGGACTACCTTTGTTGCATAATAAGAAAACTGAATTTCATACAGACAGAGTCTCTAAACATTGATTTTCCATCAAAGACCAAGGAATCTGAAAATAATACATACATTTTTGTACACATTGGCTGAATGTGTGGAATAAAATATTATCAAATTCTGAATTACTGACTGCAAGCCAGTTACCTTCTTTCTTACTGAGGAGCACCTGGTCAAAGCATTATTTTTTTTTCCCCCCAGCTCCATAGTCTTCCACACTTTGCCTCATTTCAGTAATGTATTTAATGTCAGGTTGCTACCATCTACAAACAACATATACATCGTGTTGTTTACCTTCGGTAGTCCTCTTTATCATGTGCATTGAAGTCCACCTTTTCTACCTGGTCTATGAAATCTTTTGCACATTCATCCTCTGACTCTTTCCCGCATCACATACAGATCTTCACTTATTCTTACCTGGGACTTTCGGCTTCAGTCAACAATCTCACCTGCAAACTCAGGGCATCTTACTTCCTTTCACCTAACACTATTCTCATCTTTGCCTTTTAGTTTTGCCAACACTTACGTACTTTGCTAACCTTAAGTTTCATTACCTTTTGCTTTTTACATAGTTTAATGTTATCCATGTTAGTATGCCATATGCCCTTTCACCTCAAGTAAGTTATAGGCTTCCTAAAGATAAAAATAATTGCTTTCTATTTTGTTTTCCTATCATACACAGCACCAAGTGCATCCAATGCACTGTCAATCAATGCCTGAGAAGGTATTTCGGCGTTTTTTTGTCAGGGGTTGAAGTGGCATTTAAAAACTTAAAATTCTAATTGCCCATATTTTATTATTTATGTCTCACCCAGAGTGTGAGAAATTGAGAACACATTTCTGTGCTTGGTTTTATCTCTAAATCTAATGAGAACAAGCAGAGATCATCAGAGGTTTAGAAAATATATAAGGAACAATTTTCTATAAAAGTATTTTAGTGATTGTTATGATTTCCCATCTTTTATAACCTCCTTCCTGTTGATTTTTAAAAGGATGTAAAGGAAATATTAAAAACATTTTTTCTGTAATTCTTTCCTTTGTGGGGCACTAGATGTTAGATTTTTGTATTTCACTCTAGACTCTGCCACTTCATAACTATTTTATTCGAACTCACATTAATCAACTTCAGAGTGACCTCAAGTAAGCTTAATTAACCTGTTTTGGTTTCGCTTTTTTTTCTTGATGGGGTAAGATGATATCTAAATTTCTTTCTAGCTCTCATATGTTTAGCCTATTTATGTAAAATTCTTTCCACATGTAGAGTTCATTTCAGTCCTACAAGTCTACATATTCTTGGCTTACCAGAGTAAATTATCAAGAACTAGATAGAACTGAAAAACATCACCTGAATAGGGCTGATCTCAGTAGATATAAAACTATTAACCATTTCCAAATCATCAACCTCTATTGTCTTCAGCACTTTGGCTTGATTAAAGATTTTCTCCCCCACTGATTTTTCTCTCTATTTAATCCACTTAAATTTGCATCATTTTGTTTTCTTTTATCATCGCTGCTTGAGGCTTCCTGCCAGTATGAATTTTAAAGCCTTACAGTCCCTAATTCTCATCTGCTTAAATGTTATAAATGTTGTACATATCTTAGCTGCATGATTTCCTCTGGGCATTTTTGAAGCTTACTTAAAACTATGGAACCCCTTCCTCAAATATCCTGAAATTCAAGTTTGATTTGGTATATATATCTGTGGGGAAGACAACCATGGCTAAACATGAGAGTAGAAAAATACACCTGCATTCCAGGTCAAGAGAAATGTGACTCCTCTGCAGTTACGGAGAATCAGTTTATTGTTGTAATCATGCTGCCAAGATAATTGGGGTGAACCTAATAGTGTAAGTGTAGAAGCTCCGAAGCCGCACTACCTAGTTTCACATCCAGGATCTACTACTTTCTAGCGGTGTGACATTGAGCAAGATGCTTACTCTGTAACCCATAGGATTGTTACATGCATTAAATAAAGTGATATATGAAAAGCAAATGAAAGAGCACCTAGTACATAACCTTCAACAAATGTTCATTGTTGTTATTATTATTAACATGTTCAAAGACAGTTTGGAGTAATCCTGTAAATAGCAGGGGAATCTCACATTCTTATTTCACTAAGATTTAGAAATATGTATAGTTTGGTAAACCTGTTTAACATATGTTTAAATAAACAAATTTTCATATGAAGTCTATGGTCCTAGCAACATTTATGACAGGAAAATTGATTGTATTATTTCCCTTGTCTATAAGCACACTAAAGAATAGGGACTTGCAAAACTATCTAAGGGAGCCCGCTATAGCAGTTTAGATGAGAACACCTGCAGCCTGATTTCCACCACACTACCTAGGGCATCTCATGGAGCACATCAAGAGGAAAGCCAGAGAAACTAAAGGTTGTTGTTAGCATCATCCATTTTCTTCAGATTTTTCTGGTCTAAAAGGAAGGAACCGAAATACAGAAATCAATGTTTATGTGCTTTTAAGGGCCTGATTTTAACTGGCAGGCAAGGCATTTGATATATGCAACTGGATTTTTGTCTTTCTCACACTTCACTGTGGCGTCTGAACAGAGCTATAGATGATCTCAGTCCACTGTAAAACAAAACAAAACAAAAATAATGCAAGTCTGCCATGTAACACCCATTAACAACACAGCTTTAAGATACAGATATCTTCTCCCCTTGTGAATATTTACAATACTTTTTATCTCTCCTAATGCACTGTGACCTATAACACTCTACTGGAGAATTAGAGATTTGTTCTCTAGTTGTTGCATGAACTTATGATTCATTTCCTCATATAGAAAAAATGATTATTTGAGTATCAGAGCCTTATCTTATATCTCCTTGAAACCTTCCATATTTCTTACTCTAATTCTGAAATATTTTGAAGTTAATATTTAATGTAAAAATGACCTAGTAACTATTTCTCAGTTGTTTCTTACTCCTCAGAAATTGTGTCTTCGCATTTGTTCCTAGGGAGATTGAGAAATAAAGATCTACAGGAATCCACATGTTAGGTGCTTTTCTTTGTTCTTTATTAAGACTAAGAATGAGGTAAGAAGAGTAAAGAAGATCAGAGATCAGTAGTTTGTTAGAATTTCAGCTTTAATTGGTCAGGAACACCTAGAGCTTGTTTCCACTCACATAGTTAAATGCCTTATGTTTTTCATTGCTCTGTCCTTCAGTTTTTCAGGTGCGGATCCAAAGTTTGCTGATGTCACCAAAGCAGTATATATCAACATTTTTTACATAGGCAGTTAAGGGCGCAATTTCTAACAACAGACCTAGATCAAATTCCAATACTTTCTTACACTCTTCACTAAAGGAACTGGCTCATTTCTCTATTATCTGATAATTATTTCATAACTTATAAAATTATGACCAATATCTTCATTATGTGAAGGTTTAAGATTCACTTTTCATTACATATAGCTAGAATCATTGAGTTGCAGACTTCTCTCCACTTACAATCCATGTAACTATGAAGAGAGTACTTAACTTTTTTAAATGTTATTTTATTTCTCTAAAATTGAGACATTAAAAAATATGTAATAACATGGTTGTAAAAATGTGGTGAAGAATTTAGAGATTCTTCTTCAAAAGTAGTCTCTGATGATTAGCATAGTTGAAAAACTGCTGACCTATATAATGTTCATGTCAACCCAACAGTTCCATGAAAAACTGAGTCATAAGAGAGTAAATGAAACTTCTTAGCTAGATGATTTTAAGGTTTTTAATCCGTTTGGATAATATTCCCACTGACTATTCAATTAATTTAATCTAATTTCATAAATACTGGATGTTTTCCTTGTTTCAAGCATATACTTGTGAAAAAGACCTACACAGGTTACAGTTGACCCCAAGTCCTAAATAAAATCTTGCGATGTATTCTGAATCTGAATAAGGCTTGCTGTTGTCACTTAAAATTTTGTGCATTACGTACATGTATTTATTTTTAACTAAATGTTAGTACAATTATAAAAACCTATATATACAACCTTTCAAAAGTGTCTGTGTAGAGAATTATTTAAGCAGAATATGGATTTTGCTCCTTTATGCAGCCTAATTTTAACATGATGTGTACTTAAGTTATACTCAAATGTATATTTTCTATTCTGCATAATTTTGATGAAAATACCAGGTTTAGAATTTTCCTAATAATGTATTCCACTTACCTTAGTAAGTATACAGCCTCCTATGAGATCAGCTCTATCAATAAACACTAAATATCTCCCTGAGGACTCTTTTTTATGTTATCACTTTATAATATAATACAAAGTGATCATGTTTTTCTGTAAGCTGGTTTGCATTCAACATCAAGCTAACCTATTCCCCTGAGTACTTTTAAAAGTACTGTTATAACAGCTGAGCTAATAGTTGAAGAATCAAGTCTAAGTTTCAATCTTTGTATGTATGCATGCATGTGATAGTGTATATGTGTATATCCCTGGGCCCAGAGATCTCTTTGTTGTAATGTCTTATTTATCTAGGAAAATTAGGCACATTATTTCTCTATAAACAAGAAGCAAAGACTAGAAAACAAAACTGTAGGAAAATTTTAGAACAAGGAAAGCATTGGTCTAATGAAGTGAATAATAGTTTTTCACATGAATAAATAATTGCAGCATCTACTTGCTGCTCTGTTTGATTGCAAGAACTGAGGTGAACTATTATAACTACAAGATTTTCATTGTATTGCATGCAATGTGATGGTCTCCAAAATGTCATACAGGATGATCCAACATTATCAACTCAGTGGAATTGTTAAAGAATAGCCATTTCATTCTTTTCTTTGTTGAGATCTATCTTGCCATCCCATGGCCTACTTGAAAAAAATTCTCTCTCAAATATCTCCAGGATACATACATGGACATCCCAATACTCTGATGTTTTAATGATCAGGTCCAGGAATGGCTTTACCAACCCCTGTTATGGGATTCTCACTCCTTACACTTAGGCTTTCCTAATTGTTTTTAGTTACAGTCAAACACTAAGCCGCTCAACAGCTTTGACCATGTTATTTCTGAAAATCCTTCTTATCGTTTTCTGAAAAATTCTTACTCATCTTTTAAGGCTTTCTCCATGTTCATCTTCCCCAGGAATTCTTCACTGAACTCCAGGTGGGGCTATAGATACCTTTTTTCTTTACACTGGGCTTGTGTTATTAAAGGAGATCGAGACCATCTTGGCTAACACGGTGAAACCCCGTCTCTACTAAAAATACAAAAAAAAAATTAGCCGGGCGTGGTGGCGGGCACCTGTAGTCCCAGCTACTCCGGAGGCTGAGGCAGGGGAATGGCGTGAACCTGGGAGGCGGAGCTTGCAGTGAGCCAAGATCGCGCCACTGCACTCCAGCATGGGCGACAGAGCGAGACTCCGTCTCCAAAAAAAAAAAAAAAAAAATTATCTGTTATGTGTTTTCTTCATTCGACTCTTCACTCCAACACCTAGGGTTCTTTCTCATATTTACACTTCAAAATGTTTATTGAACTGAGAATGATTTAAGAACGTAGATGAAGTCCTTGACAACACACCTGAATAAGAAAGCACATTTGTTTTGCTGCTGATACTTGATTACACTTGAAATGATAGCAGCCTTCAAAATCAAGGAAAACACAGGAATTTTCAGTAGAATTAGTTTTTATTTTTCTTCTGAAATTTGGTGGCTCACACCTGTAATCCCAGCACTTTGGGAGGCTGAGGCGGGCAGATCACGAGGTCGAGACCATCATGGCTAACACGGTAAAATCCCGTCTCTACTAAAAATACAAAAATTAGCCGGGCATGGTGGCGGGCGCCTGTAGTCCCAGCTACTCGAGAGGCTGAATGAAGCAGGAGAATCGCTTGAACCTGGGGGTGGAGGTTGCATTGAGCCGACATCGTGCCACTGCACTCTGGCCTGGCAACAGAGCAAGACTTCGTCTTAAAAAAAAAAAAAAAAAAAAAAAAAAAAAAAAGTAATTATTTAACTTAGAGGCAAGCTGAAATCAATATAAATTTCATCTTAGATGGCACAAAAAAGATATTTCCAAATTAGATAGACATAGTACATAAAAGAGTAGCCTGTCATTTTGCTATTTGCTAGAGTTTGGGTTTATTCGCAAATGACCTGATTTCTCAGTTATTTGTTAGCTACATGCAATTGGCAAGTATAGCTCCTTAAACCAGAATTGTGGAAAGTCGTGCTATAATAGATGAGGTCAGCAGCCTGGCTAAACTTCAAAACAAATGAGAAGTTCATAATTCTAAACCTGGGAATGCTGACGCATAAATTGGCTGTTATGAATTTATGAAAGCATCATGATATTATATTTTCTATATGGGAAGTGTAGGCAGGAAAACTGTAGAGTGAAAAGGGCTTACTGTAGAGTGAAAAGGGCTTACTGTAGAAGGAACCAACTAGTCTGATTGGCAAAAGCTGGGAAGAGTTTTCTGCAGAGCCAACATTTACGCTGAAACCTGATATCTTGGATATTATTTAGCAGTATCTCCATCTGGCTAAGAGATGGACTATACTCTCATTATTTTTCCCAAGTTAGTCACCTGGAGGTGATGAATGATTTTTTTTGGTTGATGAGCTACTGGGGAAGAGGAGACCAAGGAGATTCTGGAGCCTGTTAGGTATGTAAGGCTAGTAAAAGGAGGGATGCAATATTTTGGCAAAGTAAGAAGATTATGCATCCTTAAAAAGATAACTAAATGGTCTTTATTGTTCCTACTCTGGTTAATTATTTTCTGACAATTAATATGTATCATCCTTATTAGACTTTAATTATAACGCAAATTAAGAATTGCAAAGCATGATTTTCCACATGACTTAATATGTAACACCTGTAAGCTCTTTGAGGACAGGGATCATGCATTATTTGAATGTCTCACGCGAGGAATGCCTCAACAGATTTAACTTCAAGCAAAATGTATTCAAAATGAAGTATGACTATGTGACTTCTATTAGGGCATAATACTGAGTAATTAAATAATACACTGTTTCTAGTTGATATCAGCAATACACATTTCATTGGTTTCACAACTGCTTAGGAGGAATGGGTTTTGAGATGGTTTTGTAACAAATAGTAGTCCAGTTAATTCTTTAGTACAGTTAAAAAGGTTTTGTCAATAGAAAAATGAGTGGGCCGGGCATGGCAACTCACACCTGTAATCCCAGCGCTTTGGGAGGACAAGGCGGGTGGATCATGAGGTCAGGAATTTGAGACCGGCCTGGCCAATATGGTGAAACCTCATCTCTACTAAAATATACAAAAATGAGCCAGGAGTGGTGGCACGTGTCTGTAGTCCCAGCTACACGGGAGGCTGAGGCAGGAGAATTGTTTGAACCCAGGAAGTGGAGGTTGCAGTGAGCCAAGATCACGCCACTGCACTCCAGCCTGGGCAACAGAGTGAGACTCTGTTTCAAGAAAAATAATAATAATAATAATAATTAAATAACAAAGTGTATTATCCCCCTTGAGCATTATATTTAAAAAATAAGGCCAGATTCTTATAGATAAAAGATAAAATAAGAGATAAAGTTAGGTTATCCTATTTTCCTGTTCTGTCATAAAGACAAACTGAAATACATTTAAATTTCACTTTTTAGATACAGGATGGTCCAAATGATATAGTCCTAGTTTAATTATTGAAAAGCTAGAGGCATAAATATGCTATGTTGAAGAAAATATACATAATACATATAATGGATAATATTTGTATTCTTTTATGGTTATAGGAATAAGATGATTGGTTGATTATCTAATATATGGCATGCCCTTTAGAGATGTTATCCCATTTAATTCCTGTAATAATATGAAGAAGAGATATTATCTGCCTTTTTAATATGATGATTAGAAGTATCAGGAATTTAAGTAACATAAATTCACAATTACACAGCTTCTAAATGTTAAAAATGTAATTTGAATTTAGGTTGCCTGACCTGAAAGTACAGACATCGTTTTAATCACAAAATTGCTCTCTATCTAGATGGGAAGAAACCTAAATAACATTTGTGACACTGGATATGACATGTTGCTTAATTATATATACCAATGTAAAGACATTGTTCCGCCTTTGCACTTTTTATTTTTGACAACATTAAAAGTCAAATTCTTCTTGCTCAATAAATGGCTGTATTAAAGAAATGCCATTGAAAAGCCAGCTGGAAGAGAATGAGGTTAAAGCTGTGGTTCTCAGGAGGAGGTGGGGGAATGTTGCATTCCAGGAGACTTTTGACTATTGACTGTTACAATGTGTGTGGGGGTGGGATGGGTATGGAGAGGTGCTCCTGGCATCTGGTGCGTAGAGCCCAGACATGCTGCTAAACATCTTACAATGCACAGGATAGACCACAGCAACAAAGAATTATCCAACCCAAAATATCAATAGTGCTGAGGCTGAGAGAGAGAGTTAAAGCCTTTGTATGGAGCCTACACAAAAAGAAGTAGGGGACTCTTTTTGTCTGTTTATTTTGGTTTGGATTTCTGTTGGATTTAAAGATCAGTTGCTACCAGCATTACTGCCTTGTAGGATACTGGTTGTCTTCTAACAAAGACATCTTCATTTTTAAAGACCTTCATTCTTGTGATTGGAATTTTAAATCCTGTGCAAGTTAAGGAAATGTCCTCTTACATGTTAAAATTGAACACAGTTTATTCTTTACTGCAGAAATTTCTTCCTCATTCAGTACCTGACAAAGCCACTTATTGTTTCTTATAAGATTTCCTGATCCTTGAGACACAAAGCGATGCTTGAGTGCATCTTTTGAATTAGCAGATTTTGGGGAGTGTATGCAAGACAAATAATGAAGTTAGAAAGTAATTTAAATGTAAAAAGAACTCAATGGAGTTTATTTAGAAAGAAAATGGTTTAGAAGATACTATTCTTTTAAAAAAATTGGTTTTATCATGTCTGAAGAGTATATACAGATATGATTTTTTTTTCTTTCAGACACATGTATAATTCCTATCATGGTAATATGTTGAATTTAACATTTATTTAATGCTTAGTGTTTACAAGGAGCCTAAGAGACACATTTGTCAACATCTGCAAATGGCAAGATATTCCACAGCAAATAGAATTGTCTGTGTGCCTGTTAATGTAAACCTGTAAAGGACACAACTCTTTTTGAGATGCGATTGTATCAATATTAATGTAAGAGGTTTTCTATCATACATTTACCTCATGTGCTCTACCTAAAAACAAACATCTCTTGCTGCAATATGGATATTGATGTCACAACCTGACAATTTAAATTAGATAGTTCTGCTTTGTTACGAGAAACTATCAAACTCAGATGCAGGCTTCTAATAGATGTGGGGCCCCTAGAATTGTTGTCCATTTATTGTCCTATAGAACCTTCCCTCTATTATCTGGCATATTAACAGCAATTTCTCCTTGCTGCTCAGTATCACAAACTTGCCCAGAGCCAAGGAAGCAAAAAGAGGCTGTCTTCTTGGAATTTGAGGGTGGGGACAAAATATATGAAGACAATTTTATGTCTGAGTGAATTATCTTGCCACAGGTGCTATATTTACTGGTACAGTAGAATTGCTCAAATTTTATATTAGCTGGTGGATATATTTTCCATTGTCACAAGGCCTATTCCGGATGCCATACAATTGTTCAATACCCAACAATGCATGGTAAAGCCATATGTATGTATTTCAAAAAGCAATAGTACACTGTACAAAAGTCTGAGAGGACTGGTCTATTAAGATCAGTTTAAAGCTGGCATTTTAGGCCCTCTAAGATGGACATTAAAGTATGCAGAACTGATCCAGCCATCTGGAGGGCTGAAAAAAAATGAGTATTATCCCTGAAAGTTGTTAATCTCTGAAAATCTGCCAAACACCTGAAGAAAAGTGCTAGGAGATTCTACCCTCAAACACAGACCCAAATAGGCTGTGTTGGTTACCATTCCATTTTTGAAAGCTAGCCAGCTAAAGGAAAGATATCATTTAGGAATAATGGCTCCAAGAGTAAATTCTCCAGGAAATCAGACATCTAATTAGCTAGATCATTTGCTGGGCACAGAATGTCAGGAGTATCAGTTTCTTTTTTATTTTTTTAGGAGTATCATTTCTATTAATTTATTGTTGTAAATTTATTCTTGACATAGCAGGGTTTTTTGTTTGTTTGTTTGTTTTTGCTGTTTTTTTCTATCCACTCCAGTGGGACTAAGAACCAACCTATGTTTCAGTTACTTGTGATACACCTAAAATATGTATGAGATGAGAGCGCTTGGAATGTGATGTAAACTAAGGTGTAATTCAGTATTTCAGGAGAATAACTTCCTGAGGGATGCCACGCTGGGCTCATGAACCAAGAGTACATGACTGACTTAGGTGAGTCAAGCAGATGCAGATGTGAGCCCTCAAGCACAGAAACCTGCTCAGTGAGGCAGGGAGAGGAATGAAGGAAGATGATGTGGCCACAGAGCCTAGATATAACCAGCAGGCAGTTTAGGCACAGGCTTTGCAGGGCAAAACTTCCTGGGGTCCCAATTCCAAAAGCTGTCTGTACCAAGATACTGGAGCAGGCAGGGAGAATATCCAAATGATGGCCCAACACTCACGCAGGTGGCAAGACCTCTACCAAGAGACAATTTTGGTAGCAGATCGAACTTCAAGGAACTGGCATGGGCCAGGTAAAGTCACCTGAGAGGAGGGTAGTGGTGGAATACAGAATGAAACAGTCTCTTAGTACGTAGGAAATGGAGCTGCTGAAGCACAGGAAAAGGACAACATGATGTGGTGCGGGGACCACTGCCCCTTGACTGGTATGGACCATCTGGGTCACCTTAGCATCGGCTTCCTTGATCTGATGGCCGTAAAAATGCCTGGGCCTAAACTAGGTGCTCACTATTGGGTTTGCCATTCTGACTTCATTCCAGGCTTCAGCTCCCATCAGAAATGAAGGGGCAGGAGTTTGGACACAAAGTCTTTCAGCAAGTGTTAACTTATCTTGGAAAAGGAATAGTCTCATCTAAAAGGTGAATTTATGTGAGGTGCAAAGGAAGATAGAGTCTGGAGGTGGGGTAACATTCTGAGTAAGTGGTTCGATGCCCCAAGAGAGAAGGTTGCGATAACAGTACAAGGCATTTTCTTATGTTTGTTGGTGGGCTTATGTTTCTGTTTTAGATTCATCTGTATTGATCTATAGTGATGCTCAAATGAAGTATGTGGCTCTGTGCACAGGACAATTCCCTGAAGTGTGTCCTCTTTTGTGAATGTATTGTGCTTCTTCAAAGAGCCCTTTATGACTTTTCCACATCACATTGATTTTTTCCTTTTTAAAAATTTTGTAATGCAGCTAGAAAAATGTAATTGAGTGTTTAAACAATCCTTGCTTCATAGTCTCTAAATGTTTCAAATATGTAATTCTTGTTTTTCTAAAACACTGGTAAGGGGTGCAATCTGTTGCTTTTTTCTTCTAGGAGGCCTAACAGTGTTTGTCTAGACATGTGATCAAAACATCTTGTTTTTTGATCGATCGATTATCTGCTTGAATCAAAAATCTGTCATTGACTGGAAACACGTATTAATTGTGTGACATTGTACTCAGAAAACAGTAGACTGAAAATCGATGACTAAGAGTTCCAATCCTAATTCTGTATAAGTTTTTTTGTGACCTGAACAAATGATGATTATTAGGTTACTTACCTGTAAAATAAAAATGTGGTAAAGGGTTTGCAGTTAGAATTGCTTATATATGAAAGCAAACTTTCAGATATCTAGACAGACTGAAATGAAAGGAAACTAGATCTTGCTACTGGTCCCATTTTGAGTAATGTTGTTAAAAAGAATCTACAAAGCAATTTGATACCCTGAAAAATAGAGCGTGAATCGAAAAGAACTTTCCTTAATATTATCAACGTGGGGATTTACTTGGAAGCATTTCCCCATGTTCACATTAAATTTTCTCGAAAACCAATGAAAAAGTGAACTATACAGCAGTCCTGTGCAATTCGAAAAACTACATCTGCATCTTCTAGAGTCTGTTACTATAATACTTCACAGCATTTTACAATCAGTATCTTTAGTGCTATAACCTAATGAGAACTATCTGGTGAGTGTGATTAGAGGTAAAGAATGTCTGACCTTGTAATCATGGAATTATTTTTCTAATAATGCCTTCAAATGTATTTCAATGGCAGTTATTATTACTAAAAGAAATAATCTTAGAATCACAGAAATCATTATATCACTTTTTAAGCAAGCATTCACTGACTAGGAAGCATTAAAAGGTTTTTTTGTAATTTGTAAAGTGACGAATATTAGTATAATAAAGAAAGTAGAAGTAGCCTAAGCTGATGTCTCCTTTTTTAGTTATATGATAGTCATTTAAAAATTCTGAACCTGGGGCCGGGTGCAGTGGCTCATGCCTGTAATCCCAGCACTTTGAGAGGCCGAGGTGGGCGGATCATGAGATCAGGAGATCGAGACCATCCTGGCTAACACGGTGAAACCCTGTCTCTACTGAAAATACAAAAAATTAGCTAGGCATGGTGGAAGGAGCCTATAGTCCCAGTACTCAGGAGGCTGAGGCGGGACAGTGGTGTGAACCTGGGAGGTGGAGCTTGCAGTGAGCCGAGATTGTGCCACTGCACTCCAGCCTGAGCGACAGAGCGAGACTCCATCTCAAAAAATAAATAAATAAAATAAAAACAGAAGAAAAAATTCTGAACCTGGTTCTTCACCTGTTTACCCCTTCGCTCCCCTATTTCTCCAGACATAGCAATATGAAACGGTGAAGAAATGCTTCTCATCCAAATTTATAACCTTTTTTGTCTTGCTAAGTTTCAGATTCAGTATCTTCATGGAAAAACTTTGAATTAAGCTTGAACTCTGATATGGCCATTTCATGTGGCTTTATGTTTTTACAGAAGAGGTATGTTTGTGTTGCTGAGGTGGTGGTTGATGATGATGATGATATTTTGGTGGTGTAAAACTTGAAACGCTTATCTGAATTTTTTTCTCATCAAGAATGGTATATTTTTATGTTATAGCAAGTGAAGAATATCTTTTTCAATGATTATGGATTAGGGGATTATGGACTTTTTAATTTTCATCTTTTGCACTTACATGTATTCTCCAAATTCCCGTATTTTATATATGTACACATGAATGCAATATACACACACACATATTGCTCTAATGCTAGGAAAAGGAAAAATTTATTTTGGTGTTTTAAAAGCATCTAAAATAAAGGGAAGGAAACATAGTGTTGGAGATTCATGAATGCATATAGTGCTCATACTAATGATCATTCTGAGAAAATTAATTTTGTTCTAAATGAGATTACTTCTTTTTATCTCTACTCAGTTCTATAGTTACTGCACAGCATTAATTTATAATAGCCACGGGAGGTCACTGGCATTTTTTCTATGCAGCAGGATATCCCACTGGTCCAATGCTATGACACAGGTAGCTAGTGTGTAGGTTTAGACAATACTTCCTCCTCAAAATCCATCTGGATGGGCTGATTTATGTGGAGGCTGAGACATCTCTGGCAGTGGAAAAGACAAGACTTCTGTCAATGTTGGACTTTGAATAGGTAAAACATATCTAATTGGATGCGGTTGTGAGGTACTGTGAAAAAAGCAAGATTATAGGCAGGGCTGAACTCGTCATAAAGAATGAAGTCTGTCATAGTAAGCAGGATGATATAGCCGTGTGTGGCAACAGGTAAAGTGAACCAGGCAGGTATAAATATTTGGGCAGGAAAAATCTCATGTTTCCTGGGTATGGGTCCAAGTATAAAACTTCTAAATCACAGCACAGCAGCAAGTGTTTGCCTTTCAGAGGAGCTTTTGTGGACAGGATGGGCTGACAGCAATCTTTGACTGACCTAATCTTTGGAGATCTGCACGTCAGTGGGTTCAGGGGCTGAAATGATCCCCTGGGGCCAGTGGTAGAGTCCAGGTGTAGTTATAAGAGGAGAGTGCCAACCTCAGTTTTTGTATTAACGGTGGTGGCAGCCCTGCAGGAACAAGGGCCTGTGCATCAGTGGTTCTCTGGCATTGTGTCTGGGAGAGAATGATCAACAAGACTGTAGTTGAGACTACAGTGTGACCAAATAAATTGGGCAGAGAGAGACACATGTAAGAGACTTCCATCTCTGATCTCTGGAGAAGCACAGAGATTTTTGTATTCCAATATAGATTGATTTTTATAAAAAGATGGATTTAAGGGTCTCATAGCCAATCATCTCCAGTGTTGAAAATGGCAACCAAATATTTAATAGAAATATAAATCCAATTATATCAAGCATTATTTAACTTACACAGCCACAGAATTCATCAGTGTTTCATTATTCTGACATTTTTTAAGGCCAAGTCATCAGGTTGTAAGAGGGAATTCATAAGGACAGAAAAACATAATCGTGCTACTTCCTTTGCTATTACATTTAAGTAACAATGATAGCAAACATTTATACTCTTTATATTTGTTATCTCACTGAATTATCTCTGTAACCTTATGAGGAAGGTGCTTTTTAAAATCACTATTTTATACATGGGAAAATTAAGGCAGATGGAATTTGAGTAATTTGCCCAGGATCCTACAGTTTACAAATGGTAGAAAAGGGATTTGAACTCAAGTAGCATGTGATTACCCGCTATGTTATGCCCAATACTGGGAGAAATATGCTATGCTAGAACATGCTATATGACCAATAAATGGAATATTTATTTGAACTTTATGGTACTTTTTGACTGTGTTTAAATGATTTATTTAAATCAAGATTCCATCTGAGTTTCCCTACAACATAGTGCTTGTGAAGAGTTACAGTGACACTAGTTAACATGACTGAGTAGTTGGTGGCTTCTATTAGCAGTAAATTGATGACGTGACAACCTGGAATGAGAAGAAGGGTTGAAAACACAGAAAATGTTTATTCTTTAAGAGTTTATGATTTTTTTGTTATTATTGTTAGGGAAAACACTATTATTATAGTATGTTTTAATTAAAGATGAAATAAGATAGAGGTTTGTGTCTATGATATCATATTGAGATTAATTCACTTAATGGTAGCAGTACAGCAATCGATAAATGCTTTAACCTTGTACTGAGATGAAAGTCTTACTTGGATAAAAACTTACAGAGCTGATTTTGTTACCTTAGGAAAGGCAGAATGATTTAAGCTTGGCGAATGCATCTAAAATAAGTGTTCACTATTCTATTTAGGTAAAGCTGGAGGGATTTATCTGGTGATGTGCTTTATGACTGTCCTTGGCTCTGTCTACCTCAACAATTTAATAAATAACAGAATGAGGACATTGGTTGCAGAGTGATCATATTTATGATGTATCCATTCACTTACACAGAAATTCATATTTACAGAGTACCTCCTATGGGTGCCAGGCACTATCTTAGGACATGAAATGCAGCAGTGAACAAAATACAAAAAATGTATTGCCTTCATAGATTTTTACATTAAAGTGTGGAAAGAGAGTCACTCACACACAAAAAGGACAAACAAAACATATACCATATTAGCGATAGGCACTGTATACCATATTGGTGATAGGCACTATTAATAAAACGAATGAAGTGGGTAGAAAGTGCCAAGGGTTCACAATTTTTAATAAGGTAGTCAGGTAAGGCCTCAGGAGTTGTTGACATGTGACTAAGACTTCACAGGTGAGGGAGTACATTATTTAGATATATGGGGGAAGAGCAGAGGGAACAAGTGCAAAGGCCTGAGGCAAGAAACATCAAGTGTGACTGGAGCTAAGTAAGCCAGATGTGATGTCAGAGAGGAACAGAGTGAGGCCGGACCCGCAGAGCTTTGCAAATCATGAAAAGATGTTGGCTTTACTTGTGAGTTAGTCAATGAAGTATTCAGAACAAAGGTGTTACATGACTTTACTTGTTTTTTAGATGGTGTGATTCTAGTTGATAGGGTAGAAAACCCATTGTAAGAAAAATAAATGATGGAAGTAAGGAGAGCTACTGCAATAATGCATCCAAAAGGTGATGATAACAGTAATTATTGAGGTGGTAGCTCAATTTCTGGATATTTGTTCATTATTGAGGTGAAATTTACATTATTCATACTATATACCAGGCACTGTTTTTATGATGTATTATGGTTTAAAAAAGACTTAACATGAGGTCTACAATCTTAGCAAATATTTCAGTGTACAGTACAGTGTTGTTAACTATAGCCACAACGTTGCATGCAGATCTCTAGGACGTATTCATCTTACATAACTGAAATTTTACACTCATTGAACAGCAATCCCTTATTTCCCCACCTCTCTTTCAGCCTCCAGCAACCACCATTCTACCCTCTGCTTCTAGGAGTTTTACTATTTTAGATTCCTCATATAAGTATCTGCCCTTTTGTGCCTGGCTTATTTCACCCTGCATAAGGTGTTCAGAGTTCATTCATGTTGTCACATGGATAGGATTTCCTTCTTTTTTAAGTCTACGTAATATTCCATTGTATGTATATCACATGTTTTTCCTACTCATCCATCAATGGACCTTTAACCTGTTTTCACATCTTGGCTATTATGAGTAATGTTGCAATGGACATGTGAGGTCAAATATCTCTTTGAGATCCCTATTTTAATTCTTTTGGATAAATGCCTAGAAATGGGATATTTGGATTGTTTGGTACTTATAATTTTTCAAGGAACCCCCATACTGTTTGCCATAGAAGATGCACTGTTTTACATTCCCATCCACAGTGTACAAGAGTTCCAATATCTCCACCTCTTTGTCAATACTTGTTATTATTTGTTTCTTGGTAATAGACATCCTAATAGGTACAAGGTAATATATGAATAGGTTTTTAATTTACCTTTCCTGATGATTAGTGATATTGAGCATCTTTTCATATACATGGTGTTCATGTGTATATCGTCTCTGAAGAAACATCTATTGAAATCCTTTGCCCATATTTTACTTGGGTGAAATATGGCAAGAGGTGTGGCTATTTATTTGTAGTGATTTGTTATATATTTTAGATGTTAAACTTTTATTGGATATGTAGTTTGTAAAAATTTTCTCTCATTCAAGACATTTCCATACAATAGATTTCTTTCACTTTGTTGATTATTTCCTCTGTTCTGCAGAAGCTTCTTAGTTTGATATAGTCTTACTTGTCTCTTTTAGTGTTTAATGTCTGTGTTTTTGGTGTCATATCCAATAAATCATTGCCTAGACCAAATATCAAGGAGCTTCCTCCCTATGTTTTCTTCTAAGAGTTTTACAGTTTCAGGTATTCCATTTAAGCTATTAATTCATTTTAAGTTGATTTTTGTCTATCATGTAAGATAGGGTTTAATTTCAATCTTTTGCATGTGGATACTAGTTTTCCTACCACCATTTGTTTAAGAGGCTATTCTTTCCTGATTAGATACATTGGCAATCTTGTCAAAGATCAGTTGACCACATATGGATGAGTTTATTTCTGGACTCTCTGTTTTGTAATATTGGTTTATATGTCTATCTTTATGCCAGTACCATACTATTTTGATTATTTTAAAATTGTCATGTATTTTGGAATCAGTAAGTACTGTATTTTGAAGTCTGAGGCCTCAAAATTTATTTTTCTTTCTCAGGATTGATTTTGGCTTTTCATGGCCTGTTGTGGGTTTCTAGTGAATTTTAGGATTATATTTCCTATTTCTGTAAATTATGCCGTTGGAATTTTGATAGGGATTGCATTGAATCTGCATATTGATTTGGGTGATTGGACATTTTAACAGTATTAAGTCTTCCAGTCTTTGGACTTTTGATGTCTATTTGCTGTGTTTTTTAAAATTTCTCTCATCAATGCAGTGTTTTTTTGTAAACAAGTCTTTCACCTTCTTAGTTTATTCTTACATATTTTATTCTTTGTGGTGCACCTGTAAATGACACTGTTTGCCTAATTACCTTTTCAGATACTTTTTTGCTAGTATATAGAAATGAAACTGATTTTTGCTGGTTGATTTTGTATCCTGCAACTTTACTAAATGAATTTATTTGTTCTAACAGTGCTTTTTCTGGAGTCTCTAATGTTGTCTAAGATCATTTGTCTATGTGTCTATAGACTTTAGTGTTGTCTATGTGTAAGATTATGTGTATATATGAATACATATATATGATCATGTAAGATGGAATCGGAATATTTTACTTCATTCTGTTTTTGATGTCATCAGTTTCTTTTTCTGGCACAGTTGCTCTGGAGAGAACTTCTAGTAATATTCTGAAAGAAGTGGTGAGAGTGGCATTCTTGCCTCATTCCTGATTGTAGAGACAAGCTTTCTGTTCTTGTTAAGTCTGATATTAGTTGTGGACTTTTCCTATATCACTCTTGTTATATTCAGGTAATTTCCTTTACTTCTCATTTTCGAAGGTTTTTATCATAAGAAGGTGTTGAATATTGCCAAATTCTTTTTGTGCATATATTGAGATGATCCTGTGATTTTTATCCTTTATTCTGTTGATTTGCTGTATCACATTAACTGATTTGGGCATGTTGAACATCCTTGCATCACACGAATAAATGCCACATAATCATCATCTATGATCCCTTTAATGGGCTGTTGGATTCCATTTGCTAGTATTTTTTGAAAATTTTTGCATCTATATCCATCGTAGATATTGGGGTGTAGTTTTCTTGTGGTTTCTTTGCCTGGCTTTGATATCAGGATAATTACCAGCCTCAAGAATTGAGTTTGTAAATGTTCCTTCATTTTCTTTTTCTTTTTCCCAACAGCACATTGAAAAAATATTTTACTATGATCAAGTGCAGTTTATCCCAGGGATGTAAAGATAATTTGACATAGGCAAATCAATAAATGTGATGCATCACATTAACAGAAAGGACAAAAACCCTCTGATCATTTCAATAGACACATAAAAAGTATTTGACAAAATTCAACATATATTCATAATAAGGAAAAATTGTATACTTGATTAAATGGTTTCTGCTTTTTTCTCTTTTCTTTTTAAAAATAATTTCAACTTTTATTTTAGATTCAGGGAGTGCATGTACAGATTTTTTACATGGGTATATTTTATGATGCTGAGGTTTGAGGTACAGATGACCCTGTGTGGTGAGCATAATAACCAGTAGGTAGCTTTTCACCCCACATCTCCTTCTTCCCTCCTCTAGTAGTCCCTAGTGTCTGTTGTTTGCATATTTATATCCAAGTGTACTCAACATTTAGCTCCCAGGTATAAGTAAGAACATGTAATTTTTGGTTTTCTGTTCTTGCATTAATTTGCTTAGGATAATGGCCTCCATCTGCATCCATGTTGCTGCAAAAGACATGATTTCATTCTTTTTCATGGCTGCATAATATTCCATGGTGTTTATGTACCACATTTTCTTTATCCAACCCACCATGAGTGGGCACCTAGGTTGAGTCCATGTCTTTGCTATTGTGAATAGCGCTGAGATGGACATGCAAGTGTATGTGTATTTTTGGTACAATGATTTATTTTCCTTTGGGTATATATCCAGTTCCCTCATTTTCTATTTCGTATTTTAAATATTTGGTAGAATTTAGTAGTGAAGTCATCTTATCCTGGGCTTTTATTTTTTGAGAGGTGTTTGATTACTGATTCTATTTCTTTATGATATAGTTTTGATATGTGTGTTTCTAGCAATTTGTTCATTTATTCTAGATTATGTAATTTGTTAGGGTATAATTTTTCATACTAGTCTCTTATGTGATCTAACATATGAAATACTCTGGAGAAAGATGCATGTCTGAGAAGAGTGTGTATTCTGCTCCTGTTTGGTAGAATGCTCTTTAAATGTCAGGTCCATTTTTTCTTTAATGTTATTCAGATTATCTGTTTTCTTATCAATCTGTCTGGATGTTGTGTCCATTACTGAAAATGAGGTGTGAAGTCTCCTGCTATTATTGTATTATGGTCTATTTCTCCTTTCAGTTCTGTCAATGTTTGCTTCATATATCAAGGTGCTCTGATGTTGAGTGCATATATATGTTTATCATGACCCTATCTTCTTGACGCATTGACCCTTTTATCATTATAAAAGCTTTTTCTTTGTCTCTGAAATAGTTTTTGACTTAATGGTCATTTGTCTGATGTACCCCTACTCTCTTTTGGTTATGATTTATAATATATGGGATATCATTTTCTATCCCTTCACTTTCAGCCAATGTGTGTCCTTAAATCTAAAGTAAGTTTCTTTTTTTTAATTTACTCAGTCACTCTATGTCTTTTGATTAGAGAGTTTAATCCATTTAAAGTAATTATTGATAGGAAAGGATTTGCTATTGACATTTTATTAGTTGTTTCTTATTATTCTTACAGTACTTTTGTATGTCTTCCTCTCTGGTTTTCCATTGGGTTTTGTTGGGGTTTTTTTTGGTATTGTTATGCCTCAATTAGTTTTTTGTTCTTGTTGTTTTGTGTAAATTTTACAGATTTGTATGTGTGTGTGTGTGGTTACCTTGCTACTTACATAAAATATCTTACAACTGTCTATTTTATGCTAATAAGTTGAATTGCATACAAAAACTTGCAATTTGACTTGCTCCCCACAACATACTTTATGTTATTATTTTCAAAATCCATTCATATTATGTATCTTTTAATAATTGCATATCTTTATAGTTTTCAAAATAATATTTTCTTTTAACTTTTATGCTAGAATTAAATGTGTTTTACCCACCACCGTTACAATAATACAATATTTTATATTTGTGTGTATATTTACTTTTCTCAACCAGTTTTATACTTTCTTATGCTGTCACATTGCTGTTTAATGCCTTTTCATTTTGACTTGAAGAACACCACTTAACATTTCTTGTAAGGCAGGTCCAGTGTTGATGATCTCCCTCAATTTATTTTGTTTGGAAAAGTCTTTATCTCTCTTTCATTTTTGAAGGACAGTTTTTGCCAGGTGGAGTATTATTTGATGGCAGTTTTTCTTTTTCCTTCAGCACTTTGAATATATCACCTCATCTTCTGCCCTACATGGTTTCTGTTGATAAATTTACTCATAGTCTCATGGATATTTCCTTGTATGGGACTGGTCACATTTTCTTGATGAATTCAAAATTCTCATTTGTCTTTGACTTTTGATCATTTGATTATAATGTGCCTCGGTGTGTATTTCTTTGAATTTGTCTTATTGATGTTCTTTGGATTTGTGGATATGGATGTTCATTAACTTCCCCAGATTTGTGAAGTCTTCAACACTTATTTCTTTGAATAAGTTTTCTGGTTGTTTTTCTCTATTATCATTAAGAGACTTCCATAATTTGTATATTGGTCTGCTTGCTGGTATCCCATAAATTTCTTAAGCTTTCTTTAAATTTTTTTCTATTCTTTTTTTCTCTTTTTGCTCCTCCAAGTTATTTTCAGTGACTTCTATTCCAGTTCGCTGATCCTTTCTTCTGCTTGATCTAGTCTGCTGCTGAACCCCTTTAGTGTATTTTTCAGGTCACTTGTGTTCTTCAGCTTCATGATTTTGGTTTAGTACTTTGTAATATTTTCTCTTTCTTTGTTGAAATTCTTACTTTGTACATACATTGGGCTCTCAACCTTATGAAAGTTATTTTTAATTCATTGTCAGCTTAACCATTTCATTAGGGTTGATTTCTGGAAGTTTATCTTGTTCCTTTGTTTGGAGCATCTTAGTCTGATTCTTCATTTTTCTTGACTCTCTCTGTTGGTATCTGCACATTAGACAAAGCAGACACCTCTATCAGTCTTTACTGACTTGACTTGTACAGAAGGCTCCCACCAATCAACCTACCCAGGGATTCTGGTGGCCTCTATCAACTCTTTTCCTCCCACAGGAAGGGAAGGCTTTTGTCAGCTTACTCTGTGATAAACTGAAGCTATGGTGTCTATAACCCACTGTTTCTATTTTTCCTCAGGTGGCTAGATTGGGCCATCTCCGTCAGAGCTTCAGGACTCACAAGGCAGAAGCTAGTTGTTTAGGAAGCCCTAGAGATATTGTAGCATTGGACACACAGATCAACTCTTTCCCTTCCAAGAAGAAAGCTGAAAAAAAATTGGGATTTTTTGGTTTGTTCGTTTGCTCACTCTGTGCTGAGCAGTGGGGAGTATCAATGGCCTATACCAGACCAAGATGTTGCCTGCATTCTTCCTCAGGTGTCTAGACTTTGCTGGGCCCATCAGAGCTTCAAGGCTAGCAAGGCAAAGGCCAGTTCTCTGTGTCCCCCCGCCCCAACTCCCCACCCTGTTTCCTTGGAAATGCAAGGGAACTGAACATGGGATCCAAGCCCTTACCTCCCCTGGGTGAAACCAGGAGCTTGGGCATCTCTTTCTGATCTTAGGGAACCACACTGAGATAAGGATCTCTGGTGAGAGGGTGTTTCATATCTCTCTGTCAGCTTCAGTGAGTCTGGTTTTGCATTCTCCCAGGATGCAGGAACCTTTCAATTAGTTTCTGATTTCCCACACAGGGAATTCTTCCATCAATTGTGGCTGAATCGATATGCTTGTATGAAGAAGGAGAGTCCAGGATTTCCTGTTCTGCCATCTTGCTGACATCACTCTGCTACATTCTTGTATGATTAGTTTTGTAGGCATATGTTTTTATGTCTCTTGGGTAAATACTAGGAATACAATTGTTGGCATACAGAGTAGGCATGTATTTAACACTGTAAGGTATCTTCCAGTTTTTCAAAATGTTTGATTTTCAGTCTGACTAGCAATATATGAGATGTCAAGTTGCTCTGCATTCTAGCTAATGTGTTGTGTTGTCAGCCTTTTTAATGTCAGCAGTAGTGCTATGTGTGAAGTAAAATTTTAATGAGGTCTTAATTAGCATTTCCTGGATTTATTTTTTATGGACTTTGAGTAGGTTTATGATGATTGGATATTGTTTCAAGGGGAAGAGTGGTAAAAAGGATGGCACTAGGGACATTTGGCCTTATCAACTAAAAAGTAGTATTGTCCATTAACAGAAATGGGGATGACTGAAATATATGCAGGTGGGGGCAGAAAAAGGAATATAAAAAATTCAGTATTAGGTGTGTTAATTTTATATTCCTATTAGATAAATTCAAGTAGAGATGTCAAGTAGGAGGTTGGCTATATGAGTTTAAGTTCAGGGAAATATCTATTTGAAAATCATCAGCATATAGATGTTAATAAAGCCATGAGATTTGGTGAGATCACTAAGGGAGGAATTGCAAGTAGAAAAGAGCTGAGAACTAAGCCCTGGACTCCTCCATAATTGGACCCATTAAAAGAAACCAGGAAAAGATTTTGAGATTAAGTAGCCAGAGAGGACAGAAGAAACGTGAGAATGTGACACTCAGAAGCCCAATAAAGGAGAGTTTTCAATAGAGAAGTAGTGATTAATTGTGCCTGATATTTCCCAAAGGGAGGATTCTGCTACATTCTTAGGGGACAAAAGGTTGTGGTCAGAGGGTGGGATGCTTGAAGCTATAATTATATTCAGTTCTAGTTATTAGTAATGTAAAGGTCTGGAGAATGATGATTGAGACAGTGGCTCTATTAGGCTGAAGGACAAGATCACAGGAAGAAAGGAATTTAAGAGACAGAAAGGTCAGTTTGTTGGAAGCATGTTGGAACAAGTGATATGCAATTGGAAAAGCTTTTTAAAAATGTGTGTGTGTATGTATTTGACAAGCAAGAATAATAGGCTAAATCTGTCAATATGTCATTTACTAAGATTAAAAAAGGAAGTTTTGTATTGAGGTGTAATATATTAAATGCATCAGGGAAATAATTATTTAATGTTAGGCTATATATATGGAATTTAATGGATTTAGTTGACTGTGGACTTAGTAAAGCTTTGCCATTAGATTCTTAATGATTTCCAATAAATTTTTTCAAAAAGGACTTACAAAAAACATGGTTAATCCTTATCTGTATTAAATAATTTCAGCAACCAAAGTAAGAAAGGCTGCTCCTGTTTACAAGCATAGGTCAGCCACACCTTAAATGTCATGTGCCTTCACATATTCTATATTGAGCATATCAAAGGAAGAGAGATTAGGATTATGAGCGAAGTTCAAGCCTTATCACATGACTATAGTGTTATCAAACAGACAATTTCATATATTTCCCTTGAGAAAAAAAAATTAAGGAAAAGTAAATGAGTGGCATTTTATATTCCTCCTTGAGCAGCAGTGACAGGAGAATGTAGAGATACCCCTGCTTGGCAGCATTAAGAATTTTTATATTTTAGTGATTGATAGCACTGCTTCATCGGCAATGTAATCCTTAAAAAATTTTGAAAATCAGTGAATGAGTTAACTTTATGGTGAAGACATCACATTTTCTGGATTCTAAGACACCATCAGTTACACCATATACCATTATTTTATGTAGCAAACTGCCACTATAATTATGATATGCCTTCATTTTTAAAACTCATTCTGATTTCAGAAATATTAAAATGTGAAAAAAGGGTTTTGATATGTATTAGTGATATGTAGCAATTAAAAACTGTAGCTCCTCAACTTTTTGTTTTGAATAATGTTGGTATCTTAGTGTGCTATGTATCTTTCACATAATCCAAATCCACAAAAATATATTTTTGAAAACATAGACTTTTTACTAAATATCAAATGCTTTTTTATATAAAATATTATATTTTTATTATAGTTAGAAGATAGCTAATGCCTTCTCTGAATAACTTTTCAAAGCACGTTCAGCTCTTAGAGATCGGTAACAAAATTCTTATTGGGTTAATATCAGTTTTTCAGATAAAATGTTATTCTTCATTTGCTTCACTGATGCCATGTCTTTTGACTATTAGTAACAAAATTAAGTCTACATAAAGAATATGTTAGAGATACCATGTATCCTAATTACTCCACCTGGGGTGCCTTCAGCAGTTTGCTCTAAGTTGCTCTTTTGGCTGTGTTGCAAAGTAGTTCATACACTTGTACCTTCTGGTTTATGGGTGAATTTTGTCAGTGCATTCTATCTTTATTTGTAAGAGTTCTTCCTTGAAGTCAGATTAGGCTATCACGGGAACAGCATGCTTCTAAGATGTTTGTGTAATGTTGATTAATGTGACATTGTATTGTAACTTTATGGTAATAATTCTTTATCATTTAAAAGCATCTTGAATTCAAGATGTTTTAACTTTAATGCAGATTTTCTTGTGAAGGAGCCTAAAAACTTGGATGCAATAATACTGCTGAAAAAAACATTGTTTTTTTGTTTTGTTTTGTTTTGTTTTTGTTTTTTTGTGAATATGCACCAGAAAGCTGGACTTTAACCTTAAGTAAATTTAGTGGAGAGCAAAGAAGTGGCACTTCACAAAAGTGCTATGGAGCAGCTATTTCTAACATCAAAACATCTGGTAACTTGTAAGCTTCACAGTTTTCTAATTACTGAATGCCGGCTACATGTAACCATAGCCATTATATAATCATGTTTAAAGATGAGAGTAAAGGAAGTGGTAAAGATCTAGATAATATGTAATCTTATTTAGTTAATATTTATGAATGATGCAGAAAAAATAATTGAAGAAAAACACTAAGCCACAGATATACTCTTTCACAGATAGCCAAGTAGTGAAGGCATTAGGTACAGATCATTTTGGAAGTATGTACAGGAGAATACGGGACGGATACAAAGTTCTGCTTATTTCTTAAAGTAATTAGCTATAAAATGCTTTTTTACTTTGAATTATTAACCTTTCTAATTATTTGCCTTCCCACCAAGAAAGGCATGAGAGGTAAAGGTGGGATGAATCAATTTCACATTTTTCAACAGCAAATTTGAAGTGAATTCAATTTTGGTTAAAGTAGAAAAACTTATTTCATAGAAAAATCCTGTGGGGAGGTCCAGGAGAAAAATTAATACTGTATTTGCATACCATAGTTAGGATCACAGATGAATTTCAGTGGTACCCAATTACCTATATCTAAGCAAAAGGTAAAGCCATCCTTCCTAAATGATCTGTTTGATTGATAGCATCTTTCTCAATATTTTTGATTGTACAAGAAGAACGCAGCGAGGCAAAATGGTCAGCACAGGCAATGAATGAGACAGAAAGCTGACCTGAGCATCTGCCTGTGTTCTACTCTATTGTAATTTTAGTTGCATCAGTATAATTCCATATTGGCATCATGCCCTCTTTCACTTTATTTTGCATTGTCATATAAAGCTACCATTAAGGCATATACTCTGTCCTAAATCTTATTTGATCTCTAAGTAAAAGTTCTTAACATATGTAACAAACCTGCACGTTGTGCACATGTACCCTAAAACTTAAAGTATAAGAATAATAATAAAAAATATGTAGATGTAATGGGTTATTACATTCAAATTAAGTTCAAATTATTTCATTATGATTTATGATTTAACTTGTGTTATGCAGTGATTCAATAGCTTTTCTTATTTTGTGCCTAGATTCATTGTTATTTTTTATAATCATATAATATTTATTCAATTTTATAAAAGCTGTCATTATAACATCATATTGAGTAAACTCCCATGTGCAGACATTAAAACAGTTAAAGCAGAAAAAAAAAACTATCAGGAAAGATGGCATACCTTAGAAGGTTTGCTAACTAAACTAAGGAAATCTGGTTCTCTTTCTCCTCAAGATACAGCCCTGTAGATAGCTGCAGATTTTTTTCAACTGAGGTCTTTGTGACATCAGAGTATTAGAGTATTTTCTTTCCTTCTTGTATTCTGGAGGTTTAAACAGAGCCCTGGGGATAAGGCATGATGCTATCATAGGAATAGATTCTTGTCACAAGGGCAGAAGGTTCATATATCTTTTCTTTCAGGTCTTTTTCTTTATAACTGATACTCTCATTTATTTATATCCAACCTTAATTTAAAAAGAGGAGGTATGGCTAAAAATATGCACACATTGCAATAACATAAAATGAATTAAAAAATCAGAATAAAAAGGAAACAACACTAGGAAACTCAAATGAAGCCGAGATTAAATTTAGAAAGTAGAAAGGGATGCTCCGCAATGCAAATTGGAATATTGCAAGTATTTTCTTTAAATAATTTTTTCACTTCTAAATGAAGAGAAAACAAATGATTATAAGATTTGAAGTGTTCATGCTATTAATACTAATACCTCGGGAGAAAACAAAAACAATTTTTGCATTCCAGTTCTCATAGGGAGCACTGTGGTGAGGTTAACGGCATCCTCAATGATACCCTCTCCAGTGAGTACAATAAAAATTATTGTAGGCATTCTTCTTATTGTCTACATGTAATATAAGCCCAGGAGTGACAGCAACATGAAAACTCAGTAAAAAGCACGTTTATAAAACAGTGATCATCTGAAAACAGCGATCTCTGAGGACAGAGGTCTATAATTGTGTCATTTTGTTACTGGGATAAAAACTTAGAATATATAGAGAAGTAAATTGGCAAAGTCATCCTGTACAGACCAGAGTAAATATTTTGGTTTTGGAGGTCATATGTTCTCCATCTCAACCTCTCAGTTCTGCCTTTGTAGCATGAAAGAAACCATAGGTAATGTGTAAATGAATGGGTGTACCAATAAAACTTTAAGCAGTTAGATGGTGAGCAAGATTTGGTTCATGGACTGTCGTTTGCCAAATCTGATCTAGAGAAATAGTATTTTATTCACATTAGAGATTCATCTAGTCTGTAACTTCTCAGAGCAAATTTGTAATAAATATTTGAAAACAAAGATTAGAAATTCAAGTACATCTTTGAAATTAAAGACCTGAAAGACATTCTATTACCATGTGAGGGTACTATATGATATAGCTCCCCAACCAGAAAGTGGTTGATATCTTCATTTAAAAAGTAAAAAATTTAACCAGAGTTACCTCACCTCTGAATAAGGAAGGATGAATGAGTGTAATTAATCGGGGAACATTTCCCCCTTGCCCCAAATTCTGCATTCTCCAGAACAAATGTATGTTCCTATGTGACTCATGGAAAGTACAATAATAAATCATGTGCACCTGGGAATGATCACCCACCTACCAGATCTGTGAACATGAGCAAGTTTTTCTCACCTATTTTTAACTAAATCTCCTTATCAGGAAGTTGGGCATAATAATTTATTCCTCACAGGGTTGCTATAAGGCAAAATGTTTAGCCATTAGATGAATGATTGATATGAATCGATAGATCATAGTTTGGGCCCTAAAGAACATGCCAGAACTCCCAAACTCTTGCATATGGGACTGTATCTAACTCATAGAAGTATTTGCTTTGTCCTGTGAAACATGGACTGTATAAGCGTCTGTGATGCAAATGAGAAAAAAAAATGATAACTTTACATGAAAAAATAGATTTTAGGGAAAAGAAAAACAAGTAGATCTGACTGCCCTAGGCCTGCTGCATTGAATTAAAACAGTCCATGTGAGCAAGGCATGTGGCCTCCAGTGTGCACAGCTGCTACCAGACACCTGTCACCCTGGAGCTCAGACTGGGCTCTGCTACCATTCACAGCCCAGCTTGTCCTGCTGTGTTGCTTTAGTAGTGTCCATAAGAAACAAATCCTTCTTGGTCCCATGTATATATCTTTTCTTTTTCTTTTGTATACCTGGCCTGCTTTGTTTTTTTTCTATTATGTGGTTCTTGTTAGGATCCCAGAGTAACGTAAAGTCAGGGGGTTATTAGTAGCTCTGTGATAAATGAATTCTCTAGTTAAGTAAGCTTAGGTATGTTTAAGGAAGCAAAGAAACCAGGTGTCTTCTGTGGGCCTCTCATTATCATTTAATATATTAATGAACAGTTTCAGTTTCCAAGATAAGAGTACACCATACAGCAATCTCAAACTCATTTTAACAAATACATTTTTAAAAATTTTATTTTAATGACCTATATGTCATGACCACTTAACTATTGACCACATTTTTCCCATGTAATGTGGTTTGGAAACAATGCTCTTTAAATCCTCACAGATCTTGTAATTTTAAAATAAACAGCCCAGATATATTTGTTGCAAATGGTATCCACCAATTACCTGATAATTGAACCTACTTTATAACATTACTGGATAATAATAGTATCAAGAGTAATATAGTTAAGAATTATTGAATACTTATAGGCAAGAGGTAAGCACTTAGCTAGGTTATTTTATGTAATCTGCACAAAAATTCTGTAAAGCGGATTGTCTTATCCGTCTTCCATAAATGGTAAAAATGAGGTAGAGTGAAGCTAAATAACTTGCAGGCAAGTAAGACAACTAAAGTCTTTTACTCTTACTCTTAGCTGCTGGATTTCACTGCCTTGACTTCATGCAGTAAGAGTTGGAAACATATGCTCTAAATTATATCTAAATTAGATCGATCTTGGACCGTGTTTCTTCCTGTAGTAATGATATATAAATATCAACTGCCTGTTGAAAATCACTTGAGCTTTTAAATGTAAAACCTTAATACAAGTAGAAAAGTATACATTAGATTTATTTTGTATTTGCTGGCACATATGGCTGGCTAATTCGGTAGATTCACCAATTTATAAGATTTAAAAAGAAGAGGTCGTGAAACTTGATGCTTTTCAGTTTTAAAACGGTATACTCTTTGATGAAAGTTTTTCTAAAGAAACTGATACTCATGGTTCTATTAAGGCACAGATTTCTTTTACCAGTCCCTGAGGGTACTGATTAGTCCTAAACTGTTCTATATTTAAGGACAGTGAAGGCTAAATAAAGATCAATAAAAGCTAAACCGAATGTTCCTGAAATCTTTTCTGCAAACTGATAGAAATTTAACAGTGGTTAGTAGAGAAGTAGATACGCCTAAACTCCCTTTGAACTCATGTAATCACTCCTCACCTTGCCCTGCCATCTTGTGTATAATTTTGCCCAAGAGGTACAAACTTTTAATTTATTAAGGGGAAAAAATATGACAGAGTGTTGAGACGATTTTCAGTGAGGTCCAGCAATGATCTGTAAGTTGTAAGAAGCCATTTGTTTTCCAGTAGGTTGATGGAGGAGAAATACACAAAATAATTATAAAATATCACCACCCATTATTGATGATTATACTATGTAAGTATATATATTTATAGTATATAGTACATAGGTATATCTATACATAACTAAATATATGTATACATACATGTTGTATTTCACTGATACCAAGATACTATTAATTATAATAATACACATCATTGATGCAATCAGAGTTTTTCAGAAAGAAGATAAGCATATCAAACATGCCAATTTTTGGAAGACACGTTCAGATTTCAGGAACTATCAGAATTGAAATGTGTCTTATGATTAAGTCTGTCTGGATTGCTCACTATTCAGATGTAGGGGTTGATACAATGAAAGAAAAAGAGAAGTTAAGTTTTTCTAGGTAGCTAGTTAAAGGGCAAGGGTTGGTATATCTGGGAAGCAAATTAATATTTTAGCATGCTGTGAAGTTTATTTTAGAAGCTCTAAATTATGCGGGTCAAGTTCCAAGCCTTGTTGAATTAGTTGGGGTTGCCTTTAAATGGGTCACCCACTAATCATGCCTTATTTGTCCCTCTGGTATATTTACAGGTACTGAAGATGGATGGGGATCATTAGGTTTCTCTTATTATATTGTCCCACAAATATCTTAACCGTGAGTTTTTCAGAGTAATATTTTTCCATTTGTGTCTACAGGGTAATATATATTTGAAGAATTCATGACCATACATCAATGTTCATGTTTCACTAGGATTGTTTTATTTTCATCCAGAAAAAAAGTTTTATTTTATGTAAATAATATGTATTTTTCTGGGTCTGAAAATGATGCATGGTATTGAAGACAACTTGGAAAATGTTGGTACAAAATAGATTACTTAAAGTCACCCATAATAGCCCATTTACCTATAATAACGTAATTTGAAGTGTCCATTCTTCTGCTTTACATGTTTTTTGATATAAAGTTGAGATCACGTAGTATATATATATTTTTAATTATTTCCATTTAAAATGAACATTGTGAACATGTTATCTTTAAAACAAGATGTTTAGTCTGGGTAGATAAGAAAGCATATGTTCAATAGTTTTATTCAGTGAAATAATTGCTGCTTGTATACAAGTTAGACTCAAATTATCCATGTTATTAGACTGACTTCAGAGAGAGAGTTTTATAGGCTATAGTTTTAAAGGAAATTTATTGTCATATAAAGCTCAACAAGGGGAAAGTAGACCTAATTATCGTATTTGTAACTTGTCACTGCATTTTGTGATACTGTATTACCATGAGCTCAGGTGGTCCTAGATGCTTGGAAATTTTAACAAAGGAAATTGTACAAATTGCAATGGATAATACCAACCTCAAATCTCATAGTATTTCTGAAAACAGCAGAAAGACTCCCCATAATTTTAAATCATTGTCACAAGTTTACATTTTCTTGAGAGTCTCTGGTCCCTAAAGTTTAATAAGATAGTCCAAATTGATAAAACTCTTTGCCCCTGGTTGAAGAAGTTTCCACAGCGTGATGGTTTATTATTCTCTTCCCCCAAAGTATCTGGTGTCTACGTTCATGTTAAAAAACAACAACAACAACAACAAAACAGAAAGGAAATAAATATAAGAGAATTGCATAGAATTTTTAGAAATTAATTTAGTACACTTGCTTGTAGCCAAAAGGCCAATAAGTGATTAGAAATTAATTTAGTTAAAATTATCTGTAGTATAAATCATTTTTCCTGTGATTTTAATCTCTATTGTGATAAGTGTTAGGCATCATATTTCAAAATAAGGTTCCTTTTTTGAGCTCTGTTATTTAGAATTATATCTAGTATAAATGTAAGCTGTTAACTGGATTGCCGAGGTACCTGGAAATTCACTGCCTTTAGCCATTGGATTAATGTGTTAAAGGTCACCTTAAAAATTCCTGGTGCTGTGCAAATAATAGGTGCTCAGTGAATGCTTGACTGACTATCTGATGGAAGACTGCTCTAATAGGCTCCTGAAAGGAGGATGGAAATCTCGAGCATTGGAGGGGAGAAGGAGGCAAGAGCTTAGGACAACATGATTACGTGGGTGAGAGAGAAAGCCACTGAGACCTAAAAAAGAACCAAAAATAAATTCCAATATGTAAAGACTAGCTAATTCTTGTTTTTCCCAGAGACAGTATTCTTTTTTCATACTATTTTTTGGTGATTCTCCATTTTCTGATATTATATCCTAGATATTTTATGAACCTTAAGAGGTTTTTGCATAGATGTGCATTTGTTGCGCATTCATAACAATATCTAAGACTGTCATTTCAGAGATTTGTATCAGTCATCTAGTGATTGATTAAAAAATGACATGGAACCTACTTTTGAGATTGGATGATGACATAATAAATAAAGTAGCTTCTTATTTTAATTCTCATAATGACTTTGTGGTCTTAGTTATAAGTAAATATTGACCTCCTGAATCATATACTACCAAATGGCAGGAACTGGGCTCTTTAGCCTGTTTTATCCTTTCCTATATATAGTTGGATGACTCAGAAACACTCAAAACTGCAAGGAGATACCATTGCATTTTAAAACAAAGTTGATTGCCTAATCAATGTTAAGAGACATTGAGAGAGAGAGAGAAATCTAAGACTCGACTTTGGTTGATTGGATTGTCCAGTTGTTATCATAATGCAGGATACTGATTCATCAATATCACTGGCCTTTTAGGATGAGCAATCACAGTCCTCCATGTGCATTACTTTATTACTGCCTTTCACACTAGACGATGCAGCTATGATGCTGTCATACTTGCTTGGTCTGAAAATGTTGACAAGTATTGATTTTCTACAAAATAATGGTACCTATTAATCTCATGTTTTATTAATTTCTAATTTTAAAAAGCATGGGTTCAGTTGAAACATTACACTGGAAAAGATGTTTTATTTTTGTTTATAATTATGAAAGAGAAGATTTTATAGCACCTGCAACTGTCTATCACGATATGCAGCTTCATTGTCTTTTCTTGATTTCCAGTAGCTATCTCAATAAATCACTTATTTTTAATGTCATTCATGAAGAGTATATAAATTATTGCTCTTCCAGTTACAACACAGCATTAATGGGAAATTGTTAATGGGAACTTGAATCATATAAAGTATCTAGAATTTCAAAATGACAAATCTATTATTTATTATGAATAATAGTCCTGCAGATTAATATAGCTAGTTCTTTTTTCCTTTTACAAAATGTTAATCATTCAGGCTAATTCTTTGCACAGTAGAAGAGGAGACAAATGTTAAACAAGATAAAAATGTGAATTTTGAAAGATGTCTTCTACTCATTTCTACATATAGGATCATTTCTCACTTTGTGAACTATAGCAGAATAGAATTAAAAATAAATAATTATTAGTATCATGCCTGTCTTTGCATTGTTTTTTCTTCTTTGTGTCTCTTATGCATCACTGCATGATTTAGTAAATATTGTTCTCCTGAATCAAGATATGCAGATGATATTTGCTTTGGAAGTATTACAGAGGTAGAGGTTGATGGATCTGGACTGTTCATCATTGTGTGCAGTTGGCTATTCTTTTCAGTGTTGCCACTATTGCCTTTTCCTCTATGTACTTGTAACTAGAGCTAATATTGTAGAGTCCATTTCTGCACTTATTCAAATAACAGGTCATAGGTAAATATGAACTTGAATAAGTGCACAAATTTCATTGTGTCACTGAAAAATTATTTTCAATTTGATTGACATTTGCAAATAGGAGGCCGTACTTATTTGAACATCACCTATAGATGAGTCTTGTTCTACCTGCTGGGTTGCCAAGTCTAAATATTTTTAAATAACAGTGGCTATACAGGATATAGATAAAAGTCCTTTCCATAAATAAACAAATGTATACAAGATTATGTTTGATTATTTTATGAGGATTTTACAATAGCTTTTCAGGATTCAGTTTCAAGTCAGTTCTCTCTTTCTCTCTCTGGGGGCTTGCATGTATAAACATACATGCACACGAGTGCACACTGTGGATGTGGATTATTTCATTTTACCTGCATGAAACATTGTCTGTAGTGGCCATTACTCTGTTCCTCTTTATTCTCTTCTATAAATCTCAAATTACTCTTTAATATGTGTTTATGAGCCATCAATTTTTATCTGCTCCATATTTTAAGAAGGCAAACACAGTTAAGTCAAAATGACTAATGGGATGGTGGGGAAAAGTATGGGCTGATAAAAATTAAATAGGGAACAAATGATTCCCCTCCAGAGCCATCCTTTTAATATGGCCAATTATTATGAATAAAAAACAGCATTCTAAAACATTTCTTTTAATTAAATTTTGTAATAAAGATATATACCCCTCTGCTTTCCAAGCCACATGTTATCTGTACTATGCTTCAGCAGGCACTAACAATTCAAGAGCAGTTTTAAGCTCTAGAACCTTTTACAGAAGCATAGGAGTCTTATTTCACAGGTTTTTAAAGTGTTATGCATAATTTTTGCCAGAACACAAAAGATAATCATTGGCAAAAATCTACTGTGTTTTCATCCTCTTCTGTGAACATTATTTCACCTCACTACTCTCCCCTGACAACACTACATTCTCAGGAGCATTCACAAGCCACTTGTCATCCTTCCTTTGTTCCCTTCCAGGTCACACTCCCCTAGAGTTCTTGAAGTGTTTCGCTCTTGGCTCATCATCACCCTTTTCACCACTACTCTTGTTTTAATTACTGGTGATTTCAACATTGTGGTAGATTATCTTTCTAATTATCTGGCTTCTCAGGTGGGTCTCCCTGACCCACCGCCCTTCAATTTTCTGTCCTTCATCCTAACTCAGGCACCCAGCCCATGATCATTTCCTGCAACCACTCTGTATTCTCAATTTCAAATTGCCTAATTTCCACCCACAATACTGTCTTTCTATCTTTCTCCCTCTAATACTCTAGCTCCAAAAATATTTCAGTCACACCTGGAATCTAATCCTATCATGTTTTCGCTTCCTCTTGTCCTCACCTTGTAGCAAATATGCCACAGTTCCCTAGTCCATTGTATTTCCTACTTATACAGAAGACATTTTTTTCTTGATTATTCAAATCTCTGCCATCTCTTCCTTCATTCTCCCTCTTACTTGGCTAACTTGGTTCTTGCCTCACTGAGAAAATTGAAGGTATTCTAAAACTTTCACAAACTTTCATCATCAAGTTTAAACATCTATCTGCAACTTAACTCTATCTACTATTGATGAATTGTCCATGGTCTTATTGAAAGCCACCTCTTCCAAATGTCGATGAGAACCAATCATCCCTACTGGAGGACACTGATTTAGCCGTTCAGTATTGCCCAATCCTTCATTACAGAGAGACAAATAGCTGGGCACTGTAGCTCACACCTGTAATCCCAGCATTTTGGGAGGCCAAGGTGAGAGGATCACTTGAGCCCAGTCTGGGCAACACAGTGACATGGCAACATGGTGAAAATTCAATGGAAGCCTGGGCAACATGGCAAAACCCTGTCTCTACAAAAAATACAAAAATTAGCTGGGCGTGGTAGCATGTGCCTGTAGTCCCAGCTACTCTGGGGACTAAAGCGAGAAGACTGCTTGAGACCAGGAAGTTGAGGCTGCGGTGAGCCATGCCACTGCACTCCAGCCTGGGTGACAGAGTGAGACCCTGTCTCAAAAAACAACACAATAGACTTGCTCCTGAGTTATTTTTAAAAATCAAGATCAGTTTCGCAGCTATGAAGGATGATATGATATGATATGTTTCTGAATTAGAATGATACATATATATAGAGAGAGAGAGAAGAAAATGTTATATAAGTAAGTTCTGAATTATGTGTTATAGACTTAACATTAGGGTATCAGTGATGTAAGAACTATTCAGAAATGACTTCCAGGTAAGACTTGAGCTGTGCTTTCATGGATGGAGAGATTCTGATATGTGGAAAGAAAAAGCAGCTGTCCCAGGCAAGAGAACACAACATGAGCATGTGTGCAGACGTACAAATGAGCTGGTATAGTCACGGTTCAGAGAGGAAGCCTGACTAACTAGTATAAAGGCTTCACAAGATTGTTCGGAAAGAGAGGTCATAGAGAAGGATTCTTAGAACCCGCTTCATGATGGCCTTGACTTTGAGGCCTAATATTAAAGATGACAGTAGAATAGTCACATGGAAATATTTACTAGTTAATTTTATATTTTCAGAACTGAGATTGGATAATAGAATACACTGAGTTTCATGTCTTCTTTGTTTTTATACTTAGAATCTTCCAAACTGAGTTCACATGCCATATTTTAGGATGGAGGAAAAAGACATATTGAGGGCTTTGAGGCTGATGGTTTGGTGAGCAGAGGGGAAAAGCCTGGGCACATCCAAACTTCTACTCACTTATTAAGTGAGATGCAGGAGGGACGGGCCTGGTCAGCAAAGGAGGCTGTCCCTGTGAGCAGGCTTACACTCAGGTTCAGTTTACATTTCCGCCAACCTGGGCTTCAAGGTATCAGGAGGAGACAGAAGGCCCCATCAGGAGAGTGAGGAGGTCGATGGTTGCTATTCCCATTTTTTTTTTAGATGGAGTATCACTCTTGTTGCCCAGGCTGGAGTGCAGGGCGCAATCTTGGCTCACTGCAGCCTCCGCCTTCTAAGTTCAAGTGATTCTCCTACCTCACACTCCCAAGTAGCTGGGATTATAGGCAAGTGCCACCATGCCCGACTAATTTTTTTGTATTTTTTGTAGAGATGGGGCTTCACATGAGACCAGATGTTGGCCAGGCTGGTCTCAAAATCCTGACCTCAGGTGATCTGCCCACCTTGGCCTCCCAAAGTGCTGGGATTACAAGCATGAGCCACTATGCCTGGCCCGTGGTTGCTATTTTATGTGTTGGCAGTTGGGAGACCTGACGGTCATTTTTCTCCTAACCAGGTCTTCACCTCACCTAAGGACATCTGATGCTGTTGTTAGCATAGAAATCTCATACCTGCATTATGGTGCAGTTGAAATTTTCTGATGATGGAAATGTTCTATAATATAGATAGCTATTGAGCGCTCACAATTTCGCTAGTCCAACTGAGAAGCGAAGCATTTCATTTTATTTTAATTTATTTGAATTTAAATCTAAATAGTCACATATAGTTATGGGCTACTAAATTTGATAGGGCAACTATAGAGCTAGCCTCTATTTAATATTTATTGGGTGTGTCATGTGCCTGGCCTAATCTAAGAACTTTATATGTACCCTTAATATTAACTATTTGAATTTCCATAATAATCACAAGGATTAAGCATTCACATTTTCCCCATTATAGTAATGAGTGAACTGGAGTAGAGAGAGGTTTAGCATAGGAAGGAAATAGCAAAGTTGGGATTTAAACCTAGTTAGTATATTTACAGAGCTTACACAACTGTGTCTCTCCATCTTTAAGTTCTAAGTTAATCTTGCTCTTCTTTCTTGCTGACATTCATACCTTTATTCCTGTATGTTATTACTATGTTCATTTATCTGTAAAATATGTCAATCTTTCTTCTTGAGGTGTTATATTTTTCTCCCTTACCACTGCCACTAAAATAGTGCAGACTCACTTAACGTGTGAATGTCTGAATGCGTTTCTGATCATCATCCTACCACCCCTCTAAACAAGTGCCAGTGAAACTTTGGTGTGCACAGAATCACATGGAATACAGGTGGTTGTTTCTGATACACGAGGCTCAGGGTGAGGCCTGAGAATTTGAATATCTAATAAGTCTCCAGGTGACAGTAATACTGCTTGCCTGTCTGGAGCCACCCTTTGCGACCCTGTACTCTGCCTTGCAAGTCTACTGCCAGGCTAATTGACTTTAAGATAGAATTGTCAGTACTTTTTGGATTCTTTCACTGAAAGACATAACTTTTCATCGTTATTTTTGTTTTTGTATGTTGTAGAAATATTAAATTATCTTTTTGTCAAGAGTTGAAAATCCAACTAAAAATAATACAGGAAAGAAGGAGGAGAAAGGGAAGAAGGAAGGGAAAGAAGCAAGAAAAAAAGGAAAATTGGTTTATGTAACTGAAAGCCCAGATGTAGATCACCCTCTAAGATTTATGCTGAGAATACCATCAGGTGCCCATGAGGACAGATGTGCCTACAAAGCTATGGAGACCACAATAATATTTGAAAACATTAAATGCAAATGGCTATTATTGGAATGTCTTCATTTTTTCACAAAGGACATCAATGTTTCACATGTATTGTTTTACACATTTATATCACCCCCCTCAGTTGAAGATTTAGAGTTTGCTACTCCAGAATTAGGACAACAGCAAATGGCATTAAGGTTTTGTCACTCGTTTCTTTTTTCCTTCTGAACAGCCATTTTTTTTTTTTTTTTTTTTTTTTTTTGAGACGGAGTTTCCCTTTTGTTGCCCAAGCTGAAGTGCAATGGCGCGATCTCGGTTCACTGCACCGTCTGCCTCCCGGGTTCAAGAGATTCTCCTGCCTCAGCCTGCCAAGTAGCTGGGATTACAGGTGCGCGCCACCATGCCCGGCTAATTTTTTGTATTTTTAGTAGAAAAGGGATTTCACCATGTTAGCCAGGCTGGTCTTGAACTCCTGACCTCAGGTAATCTGCCCGCCTCAGCCTCCCAGAGTGCTGGGATTATAGGCGTGAGCCACCGCACCTGGCACTGAAGAGCAATTTATTTTTACTTTTTTTTTAATTTACATTATCTCATGTACAATATGGTAGTGATGACAGTTTTCTCAGCTTCAGACTTACATGATTTAGTTTCTGCAATCTAAGTGAAAAGAGCATTGCTGTTTTCCAATATAGTAAAATTTCATGATTAATTCTAGTGGGCTCAGCTTTAGTCTCACGCTTACCCCTCTAAAGTAGCTGTGGTTAGGATAAGGGAGTATTTCCTAGAGGGAAACTGTGAGAAAGGTGGCTACCCAAGGTAGAATTTGGATCCCATTACCCAGGCAAAGGGGGTGGTATTTTGGACAACAAAAGCACCAGAGATCTGCTCCACAGGGTATGAACCAAAATCATGTTTTGAACTGCAACTTTGATAATGTTCTTTTCATCTGAAACACAGTGGCCTTATAATTACCTCATCAGAAAGGGCTATCAATAATTCCTGTTGCGTCTCAAAAACCTCATCCATGAAAACTGTAACAACATCTGCCCCTAATTGTTTTTCATTTTAACTACTGTGACATTTTATTAAAATATTTCTCATCTGTACTAGATAACAAAATAATTGTAAATATGTATATTTGCTCTTTTTCTCTTGTATTTGCATGCATTTGTAGATAGGAATTATTTTAATGCATTACTATATCATATAGGTATGGTAAGTGAATTTAATGTTTGCCCTTATTTTTTTTTTTTTGGTAGAATGTTAATCTTTAGTGTGTAAATCCAATACTTAAGATCAATCTTCATACTCCTTTTTACTTTGTTTGAATTAGTTGTTGACAGAAGTAATCACCTATCTTTTAGGATGATTTTTTTAAAGAAAATAATTGTGTTTATGTAAAAATGAATAAAGTAATTACGTGGAGAGCAGAAAACAATTTATCTGTTCCAGGTCATGATTGATAGAAAATGGATATAGGGGATCCCATCTGGGATGTAAAGTCAGGAAAATTCCCATGGTAGCAAAACACAAAACCAAACTGCTCATTCAGGCAGCAACGAGGGACGTGTGCACTCCAACACTGCGCAGTCCTGTCTTGGCCTGGTGTCTGTTGAGGTCCTATTAAATTTTGCTGAAGCCGGTCAATACTAACAAAGACACACAAAGAACTGCTAGCTATTACTTTCCATGATTTTTAGAATATCCTAAAGTTATAAATCAGAATTACTTTACCCTCCACGAGAAACTTCTGAGTTGAGTTTTGTTGTTGTTGTTGTTTGTTTGTTTTTTCGATACAGTCTTCCTCTGTCACCCAGGCTGGAGTGCAGTGACATGATCTTGGCTCACTGCAACCTCCGCCTCTGGGGTTCAAGTGATCCTCCTGCCTCAGCCTCCTCAGTAGCTAAGACTATAGGTGCATGCTGCCATGTCTGGCTAATTTTTGTATCGAGTTGGGTTTTAAAATAGTATCTGGCTTTACCAGGAGAAGATGGTAAATAGGAGGCAGGGTTAGCATGCATCTCCCACTTGGCCAGACAGAACAGTGTATAGAAATTCACACTGTGAACTTTGTTCCGAGAACCACCACAGAAATGTACCAGGAAAACCAAAAGAATTCAGATCCTTTGAAAGAAATGCCATGCTACTGCAAAATCAGCGAGACAGGCAAAAGAACTGTGAGTTCCCAAAGTGTGAGAAGGGAAAAACCTGCCTCCAAACACACATCTCCACTGGGGAATCTGAAAATCCAGATCACAGAAGGATTTAACCTTACCTAGAGCTGGAATGGATTTAGGGAGCTGTGTGAAATATAAAAGTAGTAGCAGCAGCGGAAAGAGCCTTGTAGGCACTCCCAGTCTCCAGCTTGAGCCCAGGGAAGGCATCCCTGACTATGTCTCACAGGGTTCCTTGGGGTAGGCAACCAGAGGAATTAGGGAGGGCTTGCAGGGTAAAAGAAGCTTCCAGGTGAATTTTATGATCATTTCTACTAGGCACACACTTCCTTGAGCAGAAACTGGGGGATGAATGGGAACTGCTGCAAACCTGAGCAAAGGAGCCACTGCCATTGTGAGCAGATGGGGAGGGAGGAGAGGTGTGGCCTGAAAGCCATGCTTGCTTTCTCAGAAGGGAAGCTTATGGCCTGGGGCAGGTTTGAGTTCTGCCTGCAGGCTGCCTGAATCAAAACTCAGCACTGTTAATGGGGCACTGCAGGAGCAAGATTGACCTTGTCAACTGAATGAGAGCTGGGTGAGGCCTTTCACTACCAGCTATCCCCCACTTCTCTGGTGAACTATACTGCACAGCAGAGGCAGCCATAATCCCCTTTGGAACATAAACCCATTGGCCTGAGAACCATACCCCTGTCCCCCACAGTGGCTACAGCAAGCTCTCTCCAAGGAGAGTCTGAGCTCAGACCCGCCTGACCCTGCCCAAATTAATGGTATTTCTCTACCTGCCCCAGTAGCTGAACACAAAAGACATAAATTCTTGAGAGCTTTATGGCCCTGCCCATCACCTGATAAACCAGAATACTTCCCCTGGGTAACTTAGGGCAACCTCAAATCCCACTGCTAATACCACAGCTGGTGCTCTCTTGAAAGAACCACCTCATGACTGGAAGCCAACCAACTCAGGCCATTACAGCAACTCATGACAGAATAACACTGGTCCTGGGAAGGAGAAAACAACAGTTAATACCACTGCCTACAACATCCTGGCTAACCGGAGGTCCTGAGTCTGTCCATGTGAAAACTTCACTGCTAGCATAACCAACATTTGGGAAGGCCAACACAATAAACCTAGCTACAACCAAAGATTCTCACAGAATCTACATCACCCCCAGCCACCTCCACCAGGGCAGGTGTTAGTATCCACAGCTAGGAGACCTGAGGACTAGTCACATCACAGGACTCTTTGCAGATGTTTCCTGGCACCAACACAGAGCCTGGTAGCCCCACTGGGTGACTAGACCTGGAAGAGCAATAATAATCACTACAGTCTGGCTCTCAGGGAGCCCCATCTCTAGGGGAAGGGGGAGAGCACACCACATCAAGGTATCACACCATGGGACAAAATAATCTGAACAGTGGGCCTCAAGTTCCATGTCTTTTGGCTGGTGAGTCATTTCTCGCAACAGAGACACAATTGCAGTACTGGGCGCAGGAGGGAAAGTCTGCACCTCTACCCCAATAGACCAGCTTCTGTGATCATGAAGGGCCTTGGAGAAGGGGTACTTATTCCCTCCAGGTACTCCACTAAAGACACAGTTGGGGCTTGCCCCACAGGAAAGCAGCATGGAGGTACCTATAGACAACCTTCCTAGAACAATTCAGGGTGACTGGAGGTACACCCTCCAGATTCAGGCCTGCATGAGAGGCAGAGTCACAGTTCCTCCCTACTTGAGACATCAACGGTCCTATAGATGAAAAGAGGTGCCTGTCTGATCTGAATACCTGAAACACTAGGACAGAAGTGAGGCTGTGAGGTAAATGGCTTTCCTGCTGACCTGGCAAGGGGAGCTGAAGTAGCTCCCACTCTTCACTCTGATAGAACCTCAGCACATCTAATTGAGAACTCCCCCAGCCACCCTGCTCAAGACTGGGACCTCGGCCCACTGTTGGGTATTACATCTACCCACCTGCCTTAGCCACAACTAGTGCCTACCCAGGGATACATTCCCTATTGGCTTGAAGCCCAGATCATCAACTCAATAAATAAACACCAGGAAAAAAATTAAATAAATAAAGTATACACCACAAGAGAACAAGATAAGCTTCTAGAGATCCCCATCATTACAACTCCATAGGAGACAGTGAACTTACCCACACATCAAGAATATAACTGCTACAAGTAGCATCAGGCAAAATCAGCACAGAAGACTCTATAACTAAGGAACTCATAGAGTCTTCACCCCTAGAAGCACTAATAATCAAATTAGGCTAAAATAAACATTAAAGTCTGATCCTTAAGAGGGGAAAAAAGAAATTTAAATTAAAAAAATACAGTCCAATTAAAAATAAATTCAAGAACAGTTTGAAGAAATCGCCCACTCAAATGAGAAGGAACCAAAAAAGTAATTTTGGTAATATGACAAAACAGATCTATAACACCCCCAAAAGATCACACTATCTCCCCAGCAACTGATCTAAACCAAGAAGAAATCTCTGAATTATCAGATAAAGAATTCAGAAGGCTGACTATTAAGCTACCTGAGATACCAAGAAAAAGGTGAAAACCAACTTAAAGAAATTAAAAAAAAAAAATTCAGGATGTTGGTGAAAATTTTCCAGAGAAACAGATATCATTGCTTTTCATAAAGACAAAACAGTCACAACTTCTGGAAAGAAAAGACACACTTAGGGAGATACAAAATGCAGTGAAAAGATTCAACAGTAGACTAGAACAAGTGGAAGAAAGAACTTCAGAGCTTGAAGACAAGGCTTTCAACTAACCCCATCAGACAAAGAACAAAGCCTCAAAGAAATTTGGTATTATGTTAAACGGCCAAACCTAAGAATAATTGGTGTTCTTAAGGGCACGGTGGCTCATACTTATAATCCCAGCACTTTGGGAGGCCAGGGCGGGTGGATCACATGCTCAGGAGTTCAAGGCTAGCATGGCAAATATGGTGAAACCCAGTCTCTACTAAAAATACAAAAATTAGCTGGGCATGGTGGTACATGCCTGCAGTCTCAGCTACTTGGTAGGCTGAGGCAGAAGAGTTGCTTGAACCCAGTAGGCGGAGGCTGCAGTGAGCCAGAATTACGCCACTGCACTCCAGCCTGGGCAACAGAGTGAGACTCCATCTCAAAACAAAAACAAACAAACAAAAAGTTTGGTAAACTTATTTGAGGGAATAATTGAGGAAAACTTCCCTGGCTTCGCTAGTGATCTAGATATCCAAATACGAGAAGCTCAGAGAACTCCTGGGAAATTAGTTGTGAAAAGATTATTACCTAGGCATATATACATCAGGTAAATTCAGCTAAAGTCAAGATGAAGGAAAAAAATCTTAAGAGCTGTGAGGCAAAAGTATCAGGTAACCTATAAAGGAAACCCTATCAGATTAACAGCAGATTTCTAGGCAGAAGTCCTACAGTCCAGAGGGATTGGGGTCCTATCTTTAGACTCCTCAAACAAAACAATTGGCAGCCAGTCAGCCAAGAATTTTGTATCCGGCAAAAGAGAGAGAAAGTCACAAACAAATGCTGAGAGAATTCGCCACTACCAAGCCAACCTGACAAGAAATGCCAAAGGGAGTTCTAAATCTTGAAACAAAACCTCAAAATACACCAAAATGAACCTCCTTAAACCGTAAATCTCACAGAGTCTATAAAACAATTACACAATGAAAAAAAAACTGTTTAGGCAACAACTAGCATGATGAATAGAACAGTACCTCAAATCTCAATACTAATATTTAATGTAAATGGCCTAAATGCTCCACTTAAAAGATACAGAATGGCAGATGGAAAAAATTCCACCAACCAAGTATCTGCTATCTTCAAGAGACTCACCTAACACATAAGGACTCACATAAACCTAAGGTAAAGGGGTGGAAAAAGATATTCCATGCAAATGAAAACCAAAATCAAGCAGGAGTAGCTATTCTTATATCACACAAAACGGACTTTAAAGCAACGATAGTAAAAAAAAAAAAAAAAAAAAAAAAAAAAAAAAAAAAAAAAAAAGACATTATATAATGATAAAAATATTATTCCAACAAGAAAATACCACAATTCTAAATATATATGCACCTAATACTGGAGTTCCCAAATTCATAAAACAATTATTATCAGAAATTTAAGAAAATTGAAATCATATCAAGTGTCATCTCAAAGTGGAATAAAACCGTAAATTAACTCCAAAAGGAACCCTCAAAACTATATAAATATATGAAAATGAAATAAACTGCTGTTGAATGATCCTTGAGTCAACAGTGAAATCAAGATGGAAATTTAAAAATTCTTTGCACAGAACAATAATAGTGACACAACTTACCAAAACCTCTGGGATACAGCAAAACGTTGCTAAGAAGAAAGGCCATAGCATTAAATGCCTACATCAAAAAGTCTGAAAGAGCACAAATAGACAACCTAATGTCACACCTCAAGGAAATAGAGAAACAAGAACAAACCAAAGCCAAACCCAGCAGAAAAAAAGCAATAACAAAGATCAGAGCAGAAAAAAATGAAATTGAAACAAAAAAATACAAAAGATAAATGAAACGAAAAGATGTTTATTTGAAAAGATAAATACAATTGATAAACCATTAGCAAGATTTACCAAGAAAAGAGAAGATACAAATAAGCTCAATAGTAAACAAAATGGGAGATATTACAACCAATACCACAGAAATACAAAATATCATTCAAGGCTACTATGAATACCTTTACATGCACAATCTTGAGGAGATGGATAAGTTCCTGGAAATATACAACCCTCCTAGATTAAATTAGGAATAAATAGCAACTCTGAACAGACCAAGAACAAGTAGTGAATTGAAACTGATTAAAAAGTTGCCAACAAAAACGTCCAGGACCAGATGGATTCACAGCTGAATTCTATCAGACATTTAAAGAACTGGTACCAATTCTACTGAAACTATTCCAAAAGATGAGGATAGAAGAAATCCTCCCTAAATCACTCTATGAAGCCAGTATTATCGTTAATACCAAAACCAGGGAAGGAAATAACAAAAAAGAAAACTACAGACCAATATCCCTGATGAACTTAGGTGTGAAAATCCTCAATAAAATACTGGCTAACCAAACCCAACAGCGTCTCACAAAGATAATATGTCATGATTAACTGGGTTTTATACCAGGGATGCAGGGATGGTTTAACATATGCAAGTCAATAAATGTGATACATCACATAAACAGAATTAAAAACAAAAATCATGTGGTCATCTCAATAGATGTAGAGAAATTATTTGACAAAATCCAGCATCTCTTTATGATAAAACCCTCAGCAAAATTGGCATAGAAGGGACAGGGACATACTTCAAAGTAATAAAAGCCATATATGACAGACCCACATCTAATATCATACTGAATGGGAAAATTGAAAGTATTCCCCCCTGAGAATTAGAATGTGACAAGAATGGCCACTTTCAGCACTTCTATTCAACATAGTACTGTAAGTCCTAGCCAGAGCAATCAGACAAGAGAAAGAAACAAAGGGCATCTAAATTGGAAAAACAGAAGTCAAACTGTCACTGTTTACTGATATTATTGTATACTTTAAAAGCCCTAAAGACTCATCCAAAAGGCTTCTAGATCTGATAAGTGAATTCAATAAAATTTCATGGCACAAAGTCAATGTAGACAAATTAGTAGCAGTGCTATACACCAAGAACAACCAAACTGAGACGTTAAGAACTCAATCTTTTTTTCAACGACTGGAAAAAAGTATAAATTACTTAGAAATATACTTAACCAAGAAGGTGAAATCTGTCTACTAGGAAAACTATAAAACACTACTAAAAGAAATCATAGATGTCCACAACAAATGGGAACACATCCCATGATAATGGACGGGTAGAATCAATATTATGACAATGACCATACTGCCAAAAGCATTCTACAAATTCAGTGCAATTCCTATCAAAATACCATCATTATTCTTCACAGAACTAGGAAAAAAAAAACTATTCTAAAATTCATATGGCACCAAAACAGAGCCCACATAACCAAAGCATTACTAAGCAAAAAGAACAAATCTGGAGGCATCACTTTACCTGATTTCTTGCTATATTACCAGACTATAGCTACCAAAACAGCATGTTACCAATAAAAAGATAGGTATATAGACTAATGGAATGTAATAGAAAACACAGAAATAAATCCAAATATTTAAAGACAACTGATGTTTGACAAAGCATACAAAAACACATAAAGTCGGAAAAGGACACCCAATTCAACAAATGGTGCTGGGAAAACTGGCAAGCCATATGTAGAAGAATGAAACTTGATCTTCATTGCTCATCTTATACAAAAATCAACTCAAGATCGATCAATGGCCTAAATCTAGAACTGAAACCATAAAAATTCTAGAAGATAACATTGGTAAAACTCTTGTAAGCATTGTCTTAGGCAGAGAATTAATGACCCAGAGCCCAAAAGCAAATGCAACAAAAACAAAAATAAATAAATGGAACCTACTTAAACTAAAAAGCAAAGAAATAATCTGCGGAATAAATAGACAACCCACAGAGTAGGAGAAAATATCTGCAAACTATGCATCCAACAAATGACTAACATCCAGAATCTAAAAGGAACTCAAACAAATAGACTTATCAAAAAAGGGGGGCAAAGGATGTGAATAGACAGTTCTCAAAAGAAGATATACAAATGGCCAACGAACATGAAAAAATGTTGAAAATCACTAATCATCAGGGAAAAGAAAATTAAAACTACAATGAGAAACCACCTTACTCCTTCAAGAAAGGCCATAATTTTAAAAATCAAAAAATAATAGATGTTGGCATGGATGTGGTGAAAAGTGTGGAACATTTCTACACTGCTGGTGGGAATGTAAGCTCATACAAACACTATGGAAAACAGTATGGAAATTTGTTAAAGAACTAAAAGTAGAACTACCATTCGATCCAGCAATCCCACTAGTGGGTATCTATCCAGAGGAAAAGAAGTCATTATATGAAAAAGACATTTGCATGTCTATGTTTATAGCAGCACAATTTGTAATTGCAAAATATGAAACTAACCTAAAAGCCCATCAACCAATGAGTGGATAAAGAATATATAATAATAATAATAGGATAGTTATTATTAATAATTATGTTATATAAGTGGATATATAATATATATATCACATTATATATTATATATGTATATGATGGAACAGTGTTCAGCCAAACAGAAAATAATGGCATTTGCAGCAACTTGGGTGGAGTTAGAGACCATTAATCTAAGTAACTCAGGAATGGAAATCCAAATATTTTATGTTCTCATTATAAGTGGGAGCTAAGTTATGAGGATGCAAAGGCATAAGAATGATATAATGGACTTTGAAGACTTGGGGGGAATGGTGAAGAGGGATGAGGGATAGAAGACTACATATTGGGTACAATATATACTGCTTGAGTGGCAGGTGCAACAAAATCTCAGAAATCACCAGTAAAGAACTTATTCATGTAGCCAAAACTACCTGTTCCCCAAAAACTTTTTTAAATAAAAATTTTAAATAAAGTAAGATAAAATAAACTTGGATCCTCTACCAAACTGTAAGCTGTTAAAAGTAGGAGCTATGTGAGAAAAACATCTTTCTAAAAGCTAGTTTATATTATTCAGTATTCTTTCTGTAAAGATTCATGTGACAAATTACTTTTAGAAATTAACAGTAGAAAAAGAGTTTCACTTAAACTAGTACACATATTTAATCTGGAAAATAAAACATTCCCATTACAGTGACAAAAGCTTAAAATCAAATTAATGCATAGAAGAATTATGATAAAATTTATATAAAAATATTCTCCTATAAGACTCAAAGGTCTTAATATATTTTTTTCCTGAAAATTACTTTAAATCATTTTCATGTCATTCTTCCTTAAATAGGCTGAAGAATACAAGCAAACAGTGGAGAACACTAGTGTTTGGGAGAAGAAGGATATTTATTTCTCTTTCCTTTTCTTGGAAAATACAAGTTGGTTTCCCAAGTATTAAAATAAAAATATTACAACCAAAAAATGTGGCTTAATTTTAGGATCTGTGATGCATAAGCTGACACTTATGCACAGATGTTATTAATTTCTATTTTTATTTTATTCACTGGAAACCTGAATCTGGGAAAATATCAGCTGTGAGCTTCAGCGAACACAAGTAAAATTCATATGAGAAGTGCAAACTTCATAAGGAAACTGGCAGTACTGAAACTCTTTAAACTGAAACTGGTTCTAATAGAATATTAGAATGATGAAACACAGCAAAGCATCACATGTTCCCATTAGGCATCAATCTTTGCCCCTGAGACCTTCCTTTTGCGTAATATAAAATGTTGCTATGGTTTCACATATAGTATCTTTATTATGGCATTAAGAATTATGCAAAATATATAATATGTAGATTGCAAAGTTAATGACAGTTCTGTGAATGACTGAAAAGCATAAATTTATAATACGCATCATGTTTATTCATTTTAAAAGTTGTTGACATTTCTCTTGGTGTGAGACAATTTGCTATCCATTCTCAGATAGAGGTAAAAACATTAGAAAGACATGATCTATGCAGTGGATTTTATGAGCTCTGTTACATATGTTACCTTCCTTTCTAAGAATAATCGAAAATACGTGCCATCTTTTTTACTGTACTAGTTCCTCCCTAGAATGAGTTAATGCACAGAACATTTGAGAATGACTGGCAACTTGTTCACTGACTAGAGGGCATGTAGGGCTAGGACATCAGAATCTTAATTCACTGACCTCTCAAATAAGGCATCTGCACCAGTTGACTGTTCAATTCCTATCCAGCTATTTTTTTTAAAAAAGTGTTTGTGTCTGTATTTTACATATTATCCAAATAATACACATTCATTGTAGAAAAAAATTTTAATTACTAAAAACAGAACTGTAGAAAGAGCAGAGGATCTTTTGTTTCATTCTGCAACATACAATGTTTTGATTCTATTATTATCCTTCTAACTCGACCCCAATCATCATGCATTCCCAGAATGAATTCATCTCTACAAACCAGACTCAAAAATAGCTGATAATATTTTTACTAATATAGAGATAAAACTATGGAGTTCAACTTGAGACCCTCAGCTATTAGAATCTAACAGAGAATAATACTTCTCCAATAAGGACAAAACTTGTAATGATTACTACCATATGAGATTGCTGTCAATGTTCCACTGAGTCAATTAAGCCAGGGATCATAGGAAATTAGGCCACTAGAAGAACTGGCCCTCCCCAACCATTTGTCATTCAAAGATAGTGGAAGCAATTGTGTGTATTGAGTCAGAAATGGGAAAAAATAATCAAGATTTATGACTTTAGTTTCCTGGGAGCAGTGAAGATTCCCTGTGCTTATTTCAGGGGGATTCACGAAGAAAAAAATACTTTTTACTTTAGACTTCTTGGACCGTTAGCTAAAAATGTTTCCACCAGTCTAGCCCAAGCAAAACAAACAATAGTTATAAAAGTTTATTTTATTTCTGTAGTGGATTTGAATTTTACACAGTTATAGAAAATTCAAGTATAACAAACATAAAATGTGAAGTGTGGGGAAGCTCAATTTAGTTTATAGGTCTGCATTTTTCCTCTGTGGAGGAAAGTGTAATCTTGCCATTGATGGTAATCTAGTTGCTTCTGGCTTAAAATTCAATCAATTTAGGATTAACACGGTCAGTTCATATTCTATTTTCTTGCTCATTTTTTTTTCTCCCTCTCCTATGAAACTTCTGGGTTCAGGAGTTTTGCTGGGCATTTTAAGTGTGGGAACTGGATTTGCAATTGATTCTTGGTAATCTTCTCTCATTGCTGGCTTCTGCTGAGGTGTTGACTCATCCTATCAGATCAATATTGGTTCCCTTGTTCCTGATGCATTTACTGCTGAGGTGCACATTCCCACTCCAGTCCCCAATTTCAGGTTCACAATTACCATGTCTTCTTGAACCCAACCTCAGTGCTTCTGTAGATGATCTTGAATTGCAACCAGTTCACAACTCTCATGACATCTCAAAATTTTCAGCTTTTCTCCCTGTTGTTCATTGGTTTGTATAAGATATAATGAGGCTGTGTTCAGAACTGGTCTAGGCACTTTGCTCAGAAAATAATTTCCCATCCCATAGATGCCATGTTAGTTGCAAGTTATCTGTGAGACTTGTAACATCCCAGGCAGTATCTTGGACAACTTTTCTCCTCTGACATTATTCCACAATTTACTGGGATGTATACTGGGGTTGCAGTAGTCCTTCCTCACCGACACATTGGGATTCTGCTTGGGAGGGGCGCTGAAATCCACTAGCAGAAATCATCTTTGTTCCTTAAACATCAATCACCTCTTAGTCTCTTTTTTCTACCCACTGCTGAAATTCTTATATCTTTTTGATGAGAAAAACTCTACATATTCATGAATTCCTTTCCACTCCACATTTTTGTTTTTGATGTGATTACCATATTTTAAGTCCTAAAGGATTCAGAAGTAAAAACAAAACATTTTTTATCTCAAGTTCTTTTATTATAATTGAAAACCAAAGCATTCAAGAATATTTGTTACTTCTACTAAATACTTTTCCCAAGTCAGAGTGAAAAAGCCCACAGTGTGATTATTGTTTTCACTTTGACATCTCTTCCTGAATGCAGTGTATTTATTGACAGAGGATGGGAGAATTAACCAGAAAAAACACGCAGTTGGATAGCAAATTATTACGGTGCCACAGTTAAATTTACATATTTCAATAATGCGAGTATCTTTGTGTTTTATTTTATAAAGAATTTAGATTTTATGGTCCATATTTTCAAGAACAATGCCCAATTATGTCTAAATGAAGTAGAAAAAATAGGTCATAAATTAGGGGATTACTATATTCTAATTATAGCAGATCTTATCATTTCTAAAGCATTCATTTTATCTCAATTACTATTTTTGTGTTAGATATGCATTATCATGATAATCATATAAAGTGATAAAATTTATTTTGTCAATGACAAATTTTGTAAAAAAGAAGTAAAGCCGTTGGCCAAGATGAAGCAACCGGTAAAAGGGAAAATAAGGATCTAAATCCAGATCTCTTCACTCTAAAATCCACGTACTTAACCATTATATGAGTTTTAAGAAAATGACTCAACCTATTTAATTTTATCTCATTTGAACTGTTTATGCTTCTGAAGAGCCAAGAACATCTTTTATCTTTAAAATCTTCACAGCATTTATCAAAACCCTAAGCACATATTTAAACACAAACATATGTTTGCTTCCAGAATGCAGTGTTTGTAAAGTTAAAAAAATATATCACTGGGAGCAGCAGCTCATGCCTAATATCCCAGCAATTTGAGAGGCTGGGGTGGAGGACTGCTTGAAACCATGAGAATGAGACTAGCCTGGGCAACACAGTGAGAATTCACGTCTACAGAAAAATTTTAACAAGTGGCAAGGCATAGTGTGCACACACCTGTGGTCCCGGCTACTTGGGAAGCTGAGACGGGAGGATCATTTGAGCCCAGAGTTTGAGGCTGCAGTGAGTTATGACTGTGCTACTGTACTCCACCCTGGGTGGCAGAGTGAGTAGACCCTGTCTCTAAAAAAGAAGAAAAAAGTATCAACAACAACTACTCCTAATTAAAATGATTTCTAAGCAAACAAGGAATAGAATAAAAATTTCTTATCCTGATAAATAGTGTCTACCTAAAATCTACAGTTACTAATCAGACCTAATTGGAATATGTCAAGATGACTAAATCAGGAACAAGGCAGAATGCCACCACACCACATGTATTCATGAATTTTTGCAAATTCTGTCCAGAACAGGACAACATAATGTAATGAATTATATGGAGATTGGAAAGTAGGAAATAAAACTGATTTTTTTAATCAAGTAGAATTATTTATAAAAAATTCATAAAATGTATATACCTATCATTAGAATATATTAGACAACTAAGCAAGTTTTTATGATAAAGGTTAAGTATAAAACTGTTAATTGTTTTATTATCCTACCCCATGCTATGATTTAGGCTTGTATATAACTATAACTAAAGTTAGAAAATGCAATATAAAAGAAAAATTACATCTTCACAAAGCGTATAGTGTCTAGCCCTATATCTGACGTAATGTGCAAGTAGCTCTATTGAAAATTTACATATCATTATTAAAATAAATTGAAGACAATTTAATGAAGAGATGTGCCATTTAATATTATAAAGATGTTAATTATCCACAGATTGATCTATAAATTTATTGTAATTCTAATTGAAATCTGAAAAGAATTTTTATGAACTTTGGTAAGCTCTTCTTGAATTTATATACGAAAGCAAATGGCCAAAATATTCTAGAAATTCCTAAAGAAGAAGGGAAATTTTGTCTTATCATGTGAGGGTACTTACTGTGTAGTGTTGCTGCAAGAGAGAGACTAACAAGTCGGACTTCAGAGACCAAATCCAGACCCAGTCATTAGTGGTAATGTCATCCATGAAAGAGGTGACGTTGCGTTTCAGTGAGAAATTGTGGGCTATTAAGTAATGGTATTGCAGCCAACTGGTTACACTTACAGAAGAAAAATAATGGAACAGAATAGATCCAAGAAATAGACTCAGATAAATATTCTCTACTAGTTTTTGGTAAGAAAGACACAAAAACAATTAAATGTAGGGAGAACAGCCTTTTTAATAAATGGTGCTGGAACATCCACAATTAAAAAAAATAAAGAATCTTGATCTAGGTCTAATAACGGTCATTAAAAATTAACTCAAAATGAATCATGGACTTAAAAGTGAAATGTAAAACTGTAAATCATTTAACATAAAGTATGGAAGAAAATGCTCACAATCTAGGGGCAGGCATAAAGATTTAGGCTTGGCACTAAAAGCATAATCTATAAAATAAATATGGATAAATTGGACCTAATTAAAAAAAGTTTGCTCTGCAAAAGTTATGTGAAGAAGATAAAAAGACAAGCTATGGACTGGGAGGAAATATCTGTAGACCACAAAGAGGTCTACAAAGAGAAAAAGCTAGTATCTAGAATATGTAAGAAATTTTCAAACAACAATAACATACAGTCCAGTTAGAAAACAGGCAAAAGACATGGTCAGACATTTCACCAGAGACAATATTCAGATGTCAGAGAAGCACATGAAAGGATGTTTAACATCATTAACTACGAAGGAAATACAAATTAATACTATAATCAGATATCACTACACATATATCACAATAGCTAAAATAAAAATACTAACAATACCAAATTCTGGTGAGGATGCACAGAACTGGACCCGACATACATTTCTGGTGGAAATGAAAAATGTTAGACAAACTGGAAAACATTTTGGCAGTTCCTTATAAAACTAAACATACAACTACCACACAACCCAACAATTATCCTCTTAGACATTTATTCCACAACATTTATTTCCAGAAAACCATGCACAAAAAATGTTCAGAACAGCTTTATTTGTAATAGCCAAAAACTGAAATCAGCCAAGATGTTCTTTAACAGGTGAATGGTTTAATAAACTGTGGTATACTATTTAGCAATGCAAAAGAGAAAGCTACTGATATATGAAACAACCTGGATGCATCTCCAGGGAATTAAACTGACAAACTTTTTTTGTTTTTGTTTTTGTTTTTGTTTTGAGACAGAGTCTCACTCTGTCACCCAGGCTGGAGTGCAGTGGCGCCATCTCTGCTCACTGCAAGCTCCACCTCCCGGGTTCATGCCATTCAACTGCCTCAGCCTCCCGAGTAGCTTGGACTACAGGCGCCCGCCACCATGCCCAGCTAATTTTTTGTATTTTTAGTAGAGAAGGGGTTTTACTGTGTTAGCCAGGGTGGTCTCGATCTCATGACCTCGTGATCTGCCCCCCTCAGCCTCCCAAAGTGCTGGGATTACAGGCGTGGACCACCAAGCCTGGCCTGACAAACTTTTAGTCATAGAGGACAGATTACTGGAACTAGTAGTTAAGAATATGGTGGGAGTCTCAGGAAAAAGGCAGATATGGTTATGAAAGGAAACATGAGGGATCCTTGTGGTGATAGAATAGCTCATGATCTTGACTGTGGGAGTAGGTACATGAAACTATATATATAATTGTGTGCAAATACATATAAATGAATTCAAGTAAAACTGGGAATTTGAATAAGATTAGGAAATCGTATTTACATTGATATCCTAGTTATGATACACTCCAGTTTTATAAAATGTTACCTTTAAGATAAAGATTACATGAGACTCTCTGTATTATTTACTACAACTGCTTGTTAATCAACATTATCTCAATAAAAATGCCAATTTATAAAGAAATTGTTAGAACATATTTGCAAGATTTACATTAAACAAATAATTAGCAAAGGTCAATTAGAAAAAATACAATCGTGGGCAAAAAAAATGTACAGTTTTCTTTTCAGAAGTAAAATTAGAAAAAATAATTTACTAACTTAGTCATTAAGTAAATTTTAATTAAATTACTTTATTATTTTGTACTCTACAGATTGTCAAGCATTAAAAATAAATTATCAATTTGCAGAGTTGACAGGGATTTGAATTGGAATTCATGTACCATTGGGAGGAGTGCGAGTTGAAACAATTACTTTAGAAAACAATTTGGTGCCTACCAGAAGACACAGCAATTGTACTCCCAGGTTTATACCCTAGAGTAACACCTGGTTATAGAAGGATACATGTACACAAATGTTTGTAGAACATTGCTCATGATAGCAAATAAAATCAGTTCACATTAGCATGAATAACCTGTGTTATATTCACCCTGTAGAATATTATTATTCATTAGAAATGAATAAACACACTCATATCTACATGGATGAATCCCACAAGCCAAATATTGACCACAAACACAAATCACAAAAAATACATTATGATTCCCCTTATAAAAATATTACATCTGGCAAAACTACATGCATACTGTTTAGGAATACATATGCAAGTGAAAGAAAACTATTGAGGAAAGCAAGGGAAATTATAAAATTCAGGAATATGTTTCAGAGAAAAGAAAGTAATGCTATTGGGGAGGAGGCGTGGAGGCTTCAAAGGCATGTTAGTGTTTCATCTCCTAAACTGGGTGATAGTTACAACAGGGTTATTAAACTTTAAACTCTTAATATATTACATCTGTGTTTTGAATGATGTATTTTACAATGAAAAGTACCATTGTCATCCAATTATGTGTTTTCTGGTAATACTTGTGCTTGCACTGATTTTAGTAAATGTGCACTGCAATATTTTACCTCCTTTATTATGATAACACATTACCACAGCATGGGGCATGCTGGGGACTTTTAGAAAATATTCTGATTTTTCCCAGCACATTGTGTATTCATTCAGGATACACTGGAAAGCGTGACATTCTGATCCATCATTATGAGTGTTCAGGTCATCCCTCACTAACCTTAGAAGAGTAAACAACACTGATTGCACACATGGGTGCTGCAGTTTTGCTCTTGACCCGTGGTTGTTAAGGATCATTTCTAGAGAACAGTCTCCACCATACATGAGCAAGTTGCAAATATGGAACTGGAAGAAAAAAAAATCCACACAGAATAGAAATAAGATCCAATTTCTGCCTAGAACAAAAGAGATAAAAAGACTAAAATAAATGCTCAGATGAAAGGTTCATTTTTCCAATTCGATTCTCAGAGAACCTTGAGAGTTGATTAAACAGCCTTATATGTTTTGCAATTTAATTAGGTAATGTCTTCAACAAAAAAAAAAAAGCCCACGAAAAAACAAAAACAAAAAAACTGAATTTGTCAAAGAAAAATGCTATCAAAGTGACTTTTTTATTAACTCTGATAGTTTTGAAACATCTCCAGCTGATACGTGTTTGCTGTGGAAGCTTGTTCATTTTGCCTGCACAAGCTACTTCTTTTAATCTTTGTTTAATTGGCCATTACTTGCACTAGTAAAGCTATCAGTAGGAGGATATTCTGAAGTAATGGAATGCTTAAATCTCAGCTTTGTTTCTTTTTTATATGAAGGGCCAGGACCATGGATATTTAGAGTATAAAAACTTCCCCTCCCATCTTAAAAACCCGTAGTCATCATCCCTGGTCATGGCTTTTCTTCTGTCTTTAGTTTCCACTGCAGTCCCTCTATATATTAGTTAATACATTATTTGATATAGGTATTCTATAATCATTCATTTCTTTAATTCCTTTCTGCAAATAAGTTTCCTTCTGCCCATATATATTTGAGTAAAGATTTTCATTATTTCATTTATTTTTTTTAAACATTCAGGAAACCTCTATTAGACATATTTTTCTTGTTCAAGAAATTATGAGATGTAGCATTAGAGAGATTGCACTTTTGTGATTACTATTTTAACATTTTAAATAATAGCTTTATTTGAAAAAATGCAAATAATAAAATCAATTCTTTTTAACTTATAGAATTTAGTGGTTTTTTAGTATATTTACAAAGTTGTGCAACCATTATCACAGTCCAAATGTAGAACATTTCATCAAAAAGAAACTCCATCTCCATTAACATTCCTTCCCTATCTCCCCCCCGCACCAACCCCTGGCAACTACTGATTTACAGTTCTGTCTCTTTACATTTGCCTATCTGGACATTTCATATGAATGTAAACATACAATAAGTGGTCTTTAGTTTTTGTTTTTTGACTATTTTTTCTTCTTAAAAAAACTGACCTCCAGTCCTGCAGATCAATATGTGGTGTTTGGGACTGGCTTCTTACATTTAGCATGACATTTTGAAAATTCATGTTATAGCATGCCTCATTACTTTATTTCTTTTCATTATAGAATAATATTTCAGTGTATGAATGTGCCATAGTTTGTTTTTGCATTCATCGGTTGATGAACATTTGAATTTTCCCAATTTTTGGCCATCATGAATAATTTTTCTAGGAATATTATGTATAACTTTTTGCATGTGTTTTTATTTAGTTTTGGATTTATAACTAGGATGAGATTGCTATGGCAACTGTGTTTAACAATTTGAGAAGCTGCTAAGCTGTTTTCTGAAGTGACTGCATTATATTGCCTTTCCATCAACAGCATTGAGAGTAAGGGTTCAGTTTCTCTATACCCTCACCAACACTTGTTATTGTCTGTTATTTTTATTATAGCCAAACTAGTAGGTGTGAAATGGTATCTCATCATTTTGATTTGCATTTCCCTGACAATTCAAGATGTTGATCATTCTTTAACATTCTTGTAAGCCATTTGGTTATCTCCTTTGGAGAAACGTCTATTGAAATCCTTTTCCCACTTTAAAAAAAAAAAGGTTATTTTTATTTTCATTATTGAATTGTAAGGGTGTTTTACATATTCTGAATATAAAGCCTTTGGCAGATAGGTGATTTGCAAATCGTTTCATTCTGTATGTTGGCTTTTTACTTTCTTGATGGTACCAATTGCAGCACAGAATTTTATCCATTTTTTTCTTTTGTCACATGTACTTTTAGTGCTGTAATTAAGAAACCATTGCCTAAACCAAGATCACAAAGATTTGCTCCTATGCATTTTTCTAAGAGATTATAGTTTTAGCTCTTACATTTAGGACTATGATCCATTTTGAGTTAATGTTTTGTTTATGGTGAGAGGTCCTGGTCTAACTGCATTTATTTGCATATAGATACCCAGCTGTTCGAGAACCGTTTGTTAAAAAGACTGTTCTGTCCCCATTGGATTATAGTATGCTTGTTGAAAATCAGTTAACCATAAATGTAAGGGTTTATTTCTGAACTCTTGATTTAATTCCATTAATATCTATATCTAGCCTTATACCAGTACCACATGATTGTAATGACTGTAATGATTGTAATGGCTTTGCAGAAATTTGGAAATCAGGAAATGTACATACCCCGATTTTGTTCTTTTTTGCCGGGTCTGTCCTGCAGACCCTGGCTGATGGACAAAATGAGTACTCAGACACAGGTATGCAGTGTAAGAGCAGTTAGGTGACTGCCTGGCTCTAGTAGCCAGACAGCAGCCCCTAGAAGCTGGAGCTGCTTGCTTTTATTCAGTGCAGGCACAATGCCAAAAACCTGGAGCCAACACAACCTGTAGGTAATTAAAATTTATTGTTCCCATTTCGGTGAAGGTCAGGGGCATGGATGAACAAAGGTCAGTTCCTGGTCAACGTAAGTAAACAAGCCTGTTTAAAATAAATTCCCCCACCCTCCCTTGTACCTACTCCTTGCGCTCTGCCTCAGGGTTATAGAATAGCTGTCTTCAGCTATTCCCCCCCCGGGGCTCTGCAGAACCTTCCGACCTTTCAGAAGGTTTGCATCCTTTCCCTATAGTTTTTCCAACCACTGTGACAGATCCCCCACATTTTTTCAAAATTGTTTTGGCTATTATCAGTTTCTTGTCAGAAATATTTTTTAATCAAGTTTCCAGTTATATTTGTTTTTGTGAAAGTTTTTGGTTAAAAAAATGCTATCAAAACTAATGTATTGAAAAGAAAGTCTCCTTCCCACTCCAAAACCTCAGACATATCTGTTCACTAAGAACTGCTAAAAAACAATATGTCATTCAATAAATGATACATGCATGTATTATTTTATAAATATTTTATTTTACAAACATTTCTATAGTTTGCCTTATACATTAATGATATTACCTGGTGCTCATGCCACATCCTATTCATTACTCTGTCTAAATGACTGAATAGAATTCCATTGTAATGATGAATTACAATTTATTTAACCAGTTCCCTAATGATTAATATTTAGGTTAATTATGATTTTTTGCTATTATACTCAATTCTGTATGAAAATATTTTGTGCATTTATTTTTATATTTGTGAAAGCATATCTGTAATATCGGTCCCTAGAAATTGAATTCCTATGTCAAATATAAGGGGATTTTCCATTTTTAAGCACACAGACAAACTACACTCCAGGAGGCCTTCAAGAACTTACAAACTTAGAACAATTTTTCTACATCCTTATTAACCCTGTGTGTTATCAAATTGTGTTGATAATTGTGAATTGGTAGATGTAAAAACATTATATTTGTCTGGATATATGTACAATAGTGAATGAAAATTGAGCATTTAAAATGTTTGTAAGTATCATTTGTAATTGTTTTTCTGTAAAATCCTTATTCTTCTTTGTTCATATTTCTATTTGAATAATGGCATTATTGAATTGAAACTATTTGTTCATATTGAAATAAACCCTTTGTCATGTTTCTTTTACTTAATCAGCATAACTTCTCTGATGGGATCTTCATATCATTCCTAATAGAAGATTTATTACCCATGTATATTTGACCAGGGTTGGGTGGGAGCAAAGGGAAGAAAACTTTTATCATCTAGTATAACAAAACAAAAGATATACAATTCATACATATTATTTCAATATGAATTTAATTCATTTTACATGACTTTTATTTTATTGAAGGTATAAATTACATATAATGATGAACACAAATCAGAAGTATACAACAGATCAATTTAAATAAGTGTAAATGCCCAAATAACAACTTCCCATATCAAGATTCACAGTTATTTTAGATCCTCCTTTCTCCCTTCCATGTATATGGACTCTTGGATGCATATGTGGTTTTTTTCCAGTGTGAGTGTATGATAAATAACACTGCTACAAACACTTATGTGTCTGTCTTTTGGTGGACATATGAACTAATTTCTTATGGTTGTCTATGTATAACAAGTGTAATTGCTAGGTCACAGAGAGTGCATATTTTTTTGTGAGTAGAAAATGCCAACAAATTTCTGAAAGTACACCCCACCCACAAGCAATGTGTGAGATTTCCGGTTGTCAGCATTTGTTATTGTCTACCCTTTTCATTTTAGCCATCTAACTAGTATATCACAGTATCACAATACAGTTTTAACTTGCCTTTTCCCAATGACTTACGATGTAAGTGCTTTTTAATATGCTTATTATGTGTCTTGATATTATCTGTCATGAAGTACTTGTACAAAATTTACTAACTTTTTAAATAGGGTTGACGACATTTTAATTTATAGGAATTTAAAAATGTATTTATATATGCTAGATACAACTCTTTATATTTTTTCTATACTGCCTTTTTCATACACTATCTCTTGAATAATAGATATATTTAATTTTAATGAAGTCCAACTGATCCTCCTTTTTATGATATTTTACTTATTCTGTTTATAAAATCCTTGCTTTCTCAATGCCATGGAGATAGTTTCCTATATTTTACCCTAGAAAACTTATTACCTTATTTTTCACATTTAAATTTATGATCTATCTCAAATTATTTGTGTATGCATGTGTGGTGTGAGATAGGGTTTTGTATTCCCATACAGATGTCCAGTTGATCCAAAATATTATATTGAAAAAACCCCTCTTTTGCCACTGATTTGTTGTGACACATTTGTCATAATTACAGTTAATAATAATTGTAAAAGTCAAATTCTAGACTCTCTATTCTGTTTCATTAGTCTAATTGTGAATTTGTGCACCAGTATGCATAATCTAATTAATATAGTTTCACAATAAGTCTTGAAACCTGGTAGTGTATGTCCTGCAGCTATATTTTTCTCTTTAAAGATTGCCATGGGGAAATGCAAATCAAAACAATAAATAATAATGAGATATCATTTCACTCCAGTTAGAATAACTACTATCAAAAAGACAGAAAATAACAAGTGTTGATGAGGATACAAAATAAAGGGAAATACTTGTACATGTTTGGTAGGAATATAGAGTAGTACAGCCATTATGGGAAACAATATGGAGGTTCTTCAAAAAACTGGAAATAGAATTACCGTATGATCCAGCAATCCAACTGCTAGGTATATATCCACAAGAACGAAAATCAATATATTGAAGAGATCACTGCACTCTTGTGTTTGAGTACTTCACAGTGGGCAAGATAGGGGCTCAACCTAAGTGTCTGTCAGTGAATGAATGGAAATAGAAAATTTGGCATATATGCACAGTAAAATAGTGTTTGGCCATTCAGAAATGAAATTTTGCCACTTGCAACATGGATGGAACTGGAGGATGTTTTGTTAAGTGAAATAAACTAAGCAGAGAAAGATGAATATTGTATGTTCTCACATATAAATGGGAGCTAAAAAAAGTACATCTCTTGCAGTTAGCATAATGGTGGTTGACTGAGGCTGGGAAGGGAAGAAGAGAGGGAAGATGGGGAGAAGTTTGTTAATGCATACAAAAATACAGTTAGATAGAAGGAGTAAGTACTAGTATTCAACAGTATAGTAGGAAAATAACAGTGAACAATAATTTTTGCATATTTCAAAATAGCTAGAGGAGAAGAAAATGCACACAACACCAAAAAAGATAAATGTTGAGGTGATGGATATTGCGATTACCCTGATTTTATTATTACAAATTCTATCTATGTATCAAAAGATCACATGCAACCCCGAAATACATCAACTATCATATATCAATTAAAAAATATAAAAAGCAGATCTCTATGGATATTGTAGATTCTTTGAATTTCTACATCAATTTTAGAATTCTATGTTTGATTTCTATAATAACAAAAACTGCAACTACAATAGCAACAATATAACTGATATTTTGGTTGGAATAGCAGTGAATTGATAGATAATTTGAGGGATAATTAACTTTTAACATTATCTAGTATTCAATTCATGAAAATATCATATACTTCTACTTATTAAATCGTCTTTCAGTCCTTCCAGGAAGCATTTTGTAATTTTCAGTGTTGTAGTCTTGCACATATTCCATTACGCTTTTTCCCCAAATATGTGACATTTTGGTCTCTTTCATCTCGATATTTTTCTTTAATTTCTCAATAATTTGTTTCTAGAATATGAATATGCTGTGTATTTTTGTTTATTGACCTTGTTTTCAGTGACTTCATTAAATTCACTTAATTATAATTGTTTATAGATCCCTTTGCAAATAAAATTAGTTTTCCCTTTTATATTAAATTTTTATGCTTTATATTTCTTTTTCTTAAATTATTGCACTGATTAAAACCTGCAACATAATGTTACATAAATATAATGAGAGTGGGTACTTCTTTTCTTTCCAACTTCAGATGGAAGGCATTCATATGTTATCTATTCCTTTTTTTTTGTAGTTATTTCTTATCATACTGAAGAAGTTCCCTTCCATTTCTGATATTCTAAGAGTCTTTAGCATGATTGGGTGTTGAATTTTATCAAATAATTTTTCTACAACAACTGAAATAATTATGATTTTTTTCTTTTACTCTGGTGATTTTGTAAATTATATTGACACGGTGAATTATATTGATTGATTTTTCAAATGTTAAACAAATTTTACAGTTGAGGACTAAATACCTCTTGATTATGATCTAGCACCATTTTTTCCAAGTAAGTTATATAAAATATAAAATGTTTACTTTGATGATAAATATGAATACTTAATTTGAATGATATCACTGGATATGTATCAAAGAAATTTCTCTCAAGTCGTGAGAATGTAAAACTTCTCTGTCACTCAGTTCTGTTCATAGCCATGCTTACTTCCTTTCATGAGCAATGTAAGGTTTTTTCCTTGACAGACATTATTTGTCTGTTTGAGACATTTCAGATATTCACATACTTGAAAGAGAAGTCACCTAATATTAAGTTAAGTAGATAACTTAGCTTCTTACTGATGCTACGAAGACTTTTCTATTTTCCCTTTCCTAAGAAAATGATACTGCCACTTTGTGACTCTTTTTTATGTACATATTCTAGCCCACCTTAACTCTAACTCTTTCTTTAAATGAAAATCATATATATTTAAAGTGTAAGCTAGGTAATTATTTTGCTCCTTTTTAAGGCTCAAAGTGAGTATTAATTACCACTGACAAATGTTTCTTGAGTGTACAGAGCACCACTGAATTGTGTTCTTCTTATTTAATGCCAAATTCTAGGACCTTCTTGGAAATCACATTCTTAACTGAAAAGAAAACCTGACAGATAATAATATTTGTCAGATAACAGTATACAAAAACTAAAATATTCTAAGTAAATACAAAAAATAAATATTCCAAATGATTTATGACAAGGTGGTAGACATAAAAGTATTGAGAGATATATATGAAAATGTGACTTTTAATCAGAGTTATAAATTATCAATGTACAATACCTTGCCACATGGCAGGAAAAGAATTGTTTTAGGTATGAATAGGTGAAACTGCATGATGAGCTATGAGTTATGGCATTTCAAAATTGCTGATTGACCTAGATTAGAAGCTATTTGAATTTAAGCCACTAGGATGTGCGATATTTTTGAGAATGAGTTTTCTTTTTTTATTAATTTTAGTTATCCCAACACCAAGCATGGTATCTGGATGATTGCTTTAAAAATGTTGTTAAAAGATACAAAATTACATCTAGATAGGAAGAATAAAACTTTGGCCTTCCATAGCACTGTAAGATGATTCTAGTTAACATTAATATATAGCTTCAAACAGCTAGAAGGAGGATATTGAATGTTCCCAACACAAAGAAATGATAAGTGTTCAAGATGGATATGCTAATTGCCCTGATCTGATCGCTGTACATCATATGTATCAAAACATTACTGTGTACCCCATAAATATGTATAATTATTATATGTCAATTAAAAAGAAAAAAATTTAAATGTTGAATGAGGTAAAGAATGAACAGGCCAATGAAGGAAGAGCTTGGAATTTAGGGGAAATCAGGAAATGGCAAAAATGAGAGTCTTATTCAGGATAGATGATGAAAACATATGTGTATAATATATGCTATCTTTTTTTTTTTTTTTGCTACTCTGTGTGTGCCAGAGAGGCAATTTTTATATGATTTAACAATTCCATGATATGGAGATAAGTGGAAAAAAAAATCTGAAGGAAAATAAGAAGCAGATTATGCTGCTGAATTCTGAATTTGGGGAACTGACACATGATGGTAATAGATAATTGACGTATAGTGAATGGAAGAATATTAAAGCTGATGTTTTTAAGGGTACAAGGAAATGGGCATAAATGAAAAGATAAATGGTGTGATCTCATTTCATATTGTTTACTTGGTTTTAAATTGCACCTTAAGGTTCTTTGAATAGGGCTATAGTAACAACGGGAAGCCCAGAGATGCAAATGCTGGGAAGACAGAGAATGGAAAAAAAAAAAAAAAAGGGATACTAGGCCCCATTATACCTCCACCTTACATCAAGTTTGGTGGGTAAGTGCAGTGAAGGGAGGTAGAGTTACTTTTGAATAGGAGTGAAGGTTATCTTTGAAAAGATGTGCATTCTGAGCTAGGGGTGACTTCTAATTGGGAGAAATGTTTGATTTTAGACACTTTAGGGGGCCAGGATGGAGATGAGGGAACAGAAAGCAGGTCACTAGACACTTATGGATGACTAAGGTTTAAGGGAGAGCAGTAAGTGGAATGGACTATATGTTTCTTTCTAATTTATGCAGTTTTTACCAGAGTAGAGGAGGTGGGCTTTAAAATTGGTTTCGATGATTCACGCATGTGTAGATATTTATTGAGCACCTTCCCTAGATACAGCTATCCTACATACCAGGATTTCAGCAGTGAGGAAGGCAGACAAGTTAAGGGCTACTGTAGGAAGGGTGCTCAAGGGAGTCACATCTGAAGCAGGAAGAGTCAGTCATATAGCCATCTGGGGAAAGAGTGTGTCAGGAAAGGAAACACCAAGTTCAAGAGCACTAAGGTATTGTTTAGAAATGGAAAGAAGTTCAGTGTATCTGAAACATAGAGTGGGAGGATCATCACACAGCACAAGTTTGCAGAGCTGAGCAAGGCACAGACAGACTGGAAAGAGTTGAAAATCTACTTAAAACCAAGGAGAAAATTGTTGGAAGTCTCTAATCAAGAAAGTGAAAAAATCTCGCTTTATATTTTTAAACATCACCTGACTGCCTTGTGGAGAATGAACTATAAGAAAGCAGAAATGAAAGCAGGAATTTAGGTAATTACAGGAGTACACATGAGAAAAAGTGATGACCTGTGGCTGGGCACAGTGGCTCACCCCTGTAATCCCAGCACTTTGGGAGGCCAGGCAGGTGGAACACTTGAGGTCAGGAGTTCCGGACCAGCCTGGCCAACATGGTAAAACCCCGTCTTTACTAAAAATACAAAAATTAACGTGGTGTGGTGGTGCACATCTGTAGTTCCAGCTACTTGGGAGGCTAAGCCAGGAGAATTGCTTGAACCCGGGAGGCAGAGGTTGCAGTGAGCCGAGATCAAGCCACTGCACTCCGGCCTGGGTGGTAGAGTGAGACTCTGTCTCAAAAAAAAAAAAAAAAAAAAAAAAAAAAAAAAAGGTGACGTAACCAAAGCAGTAACAGAAAACATGGAGACACAGAGATATTCTTGGGATACATACTGGTGAAATACCCAGAAATTAATTGTGTATGGGACACGGTGGGAGGTGTGTCATAATGGACACACACACACACACCCACACACACACACACAGCATGCTTCTTCCTATGTTCTTATTTACTGTGTACTGATAGTTTGGTTATATATTAAGGCTTTTTATGCTGCTTACCAATTATTTTACTTTCCTTCTTTATTTTCTGTGTGTAGTAAATTTATTGTCTGACATTGTTCACAAATTTAAAAAGTAATCCTGTAAGAGGTAGCGCGATTGCTTTATTTTGAAACATGGTGAAGTTGTTTTCACATTGACCTGGGAGCCATTGTTGAAATTAAAAAACCTCAACCTCTCATAACCGACATCTCTGTGAAGGGCCAAGGATCACTGACACATGATTGCATATGTTGTCAACTCTTCTCCCTTGAGTATCTTATTTACTCTATTTTTGATCATGTATGTATGCTTTTTAAACTTTCCCATTAAGTGGCTCTACCACTCAGCCTTTTGAGATTTAATTTGTTTTATTTTCAACAAGCTAAAGGGATTGTCATTCTCTTAGATTGTTTATGTTAATCTCATTAATGCAAATGAAAGTTAAACTAATGGGAGGATTGTTTCTTTTTTTTAAAGCTATGATTTCCTTGTGGTAGTTACTATTTTATGTTAATACATACACCTGCTTATCTTTTTAAAGGGAGACTAAGCACTGACAACAAATTTAATTAAAGATGAAAGTGATCTATTTGTGTCCACATTTACTCAACCTGCTTACATTTGCAGTTTTGTGCAAAAGTCTAAATATCAAAATTTCTATTACTGAAACCAATATGAAGAATTTATTGTATATTTTTTCTACTTATATTAGTTTGTTAGGACTGCCATAATAAAATACTGTAGGTTGAGTGGCTTAAACAACAACAATTTATTTTCTCACAGTTCTGGAGGATAAAAGTCCAATGTCAAAGTGCCAGCAGGGCAGTTTTCTTCTGAGGCCTCTCTGCTTAGCTTGCAGACTGCTGCCTTTTTCCTTTGTTCTTTCTCTTCTTATGCATCCCTGGTGTCGATGTGTGTCCTAATCACCTCTTCTTATAAGGATGCTAGTTATATAGGATTAGGACCCACCTTAGTGTCCTCGTTTTAACTTAATTACTTCTGTAAAGGCCCTGTCTCTGAACATAGTCACTCTGTCATACCAGGGGTTAGAGTTTCCACATGTGGATTTTGTGGGATGTAATTCAGACCATAATAACACTGAAAAGTGGAATGAAGCAAATTAAAAGTATGACAGTATGCCAGAAAATTGTGTGGAATCAGACTAGACTGATCAGTGCCAGAATGCTATTTTATTGTATGTTACTAAAATCTGTAAAGTTCTGCAATGAGGTGGAAGAAGTTTGGCACTCATCTTCAAATGATAACATTCACTATTTATCCCCTGCCTATCCCGACACACAGAGCACCTTGGAATTTAACTGCAAGCCCCAGCTTGGTACTTAAATCCCCTTGACTAATGAAGACCCTGCAATGAGGAGTGATAAGAGACATCCAGTTAGACAAAACAAAACTTAATTTCACTCTGCATTTATAGTCCAGAACCCTTTTCTATTTGCCAAGTTGTCACATTATGTAGATCTAGCCCATCAGATAAAATTGTAGGAGCTTTTCTTATAGTAAGTATCCAACACATGGCCTGTGTTTGAAAAACGTTTGCTTTCGTAGTCACAGAGACCTGATTATCTCCCAGCCGTGCCACGTAATGTTAGACATCAGCTTGCTCATCGATGACACCCTCATAGGATTTTGGTGGAGATTAATCACTATGACATAGATGTAATGCTGACACACGTATGCATACTTCATAGATTTTAGGGCAATTAGAATGCAAGGATATGGTAGACTGTCTTTACTCAATTAGTCACTCACTTCCATATTTGTTTCTCTATACATTTCCATATTTGTTTCTCCATCAACCTTACAATAATATGAAAGAGCCTCACATTTTCCTAGAGATATGGGTTCAGTGTTCCAGAGGTCTTCAGAATTTTATTTTTTAGTTTTGTCCTAATGCCAGTATATGCAAACACTGATGGATTAACATCTTTATGTTTTAATCATTTATTGCTATTACTAAAGGAAAATTATTTTGATTGTGATAGGGGTATGGTAAAACCACTCAGGGACTCTCAAACCTGAAACAACTAATATTTGTACTGGTGGCTTATATTGTGCATTTTTTGTCCGTTATTCTCAGAAATGACTGCCCTCAGAATGTAACATGTACTTGAAATTAAAAACCTCACCCTCTGCCTTCTTAGATATAAAATTTCTCTGTATGTATTGATTAGGAATTGGAGCATTTTTACTCAAAGTTTTAACTTACACTAAACGGTGATGTCTTTGAAAGGACTGTTGAAAGTTAAACCTTATATTAGTCCATTCTTGCATTACTATAAAGACAAAGAAAACTAAACTATATCCGAGTGCAATAGTGAACTGACCTGTTGGTGTCAGAATAGTGGAATCATCAAAAAGGAGGAACTAGGAAACAAAGGATTTGAAGTGGCCTCAGAAACCCAAGCGCAAGAGGCTACTTTTGCATGCCAAATGCCAGTTATGTAGATACAGCCAATACCAAAGTGTGCATATGGAAGAAAAATATAAATAAACCTGACCATGAAATACAGACAGCCCATATTCTGAGGCTGCAAACTAAATGAAGGTCTTGGTAATGGGAGAAAAATATTCGATGTTCTACAGCCAGCCAGTGTTTGCCCTCCCTGTTTTCTTACTACTCCTTTCTTGTTTTTGAAGGCATCATGTGAGTTGGGAATTGGCAAAAAAGCTTATTCTGAGTAAAGCAATGCCAGTTGTTTGGCAGATGGAAGATGTGGGATAAACCCTAGCTTACAGATCCTCCCAGAGTACAATCGGGAAAAGAGCTTTCCTTCCAGATAATATACCTAGTGAGAAATCTGTTCAATTGGGTGAGGCGATCTACAGTGAAAAGGGGACAGAGCTAGAGGGTAGGAAAATTTTCCCCTCGCTTTATCTATACAGCAGTCTTTTCTTTTTCTCACTAAGCACTAACAGCAGCAAACTATTCTCAATGCCACTCTCATCCCCAAGCTAAGATCCAATAGCTTGCAAGTGCACTTTCTGTATTGCAGTCTGTCAAGAGGGTCCAAGAGTAATTCTACCAGTGAAAACGTATTCAGGTTTTCCTTGGAAGAGCTGTATGTGGGAACAACTGTATTTTCTACATTAAATTTATGCACCATTATATGCTACATACTGTATGTATATATAGATGTATATGAAAATGGGCCTGCAAAAATATTTCTAAATTCATGTGCAAGTTAAATATTTAACATATGTCTTGCATATATTCAACTACTAAAATGATCTAAATTTAATTAAGTAAAACACTAATTTTTCATGAAAGGTTGATTTAACAGAAAGTGATAAAATGAATAATCTGTCAAAAAGATAGCAAATTTTATTATTATGATCCTAAACTACCAAACCTAGAAATTTCATATTCAAGAGAAGGGTGATTTATGAAGGTGTAAATATGCATGTATTAAAAATGTTTTAATTTTTTTAGAATATCTGAAATCCCAAATTTATAATCAAACTACAATGAAATTTTAGTTATATATGCGAGATGTCTGCTTTTCCATAGGAGTTTCCCATGAACACATGAAAACTCCTTTGTTTTAAATTTCAAGATCCAAATATTCTGTGGTAAAAGTTGCTCAGTGATGCCTTCTTAGATATAAAATTTCTATATATATAGATTGTGAACTGGAGCATTTTTATTCAAAGTTTTAACTTACACTAAATGTGACTGTCTTTGAAAGGACTGTTGAAAGTTAGACCTTATATTAGTCCATTTTTGCATTGCTATAAATAAATACTTGAGACTGGGTAATTTATAAGAAAAGAGGTTTAACGACTCACGTTCTGCCTGCTGTACAGGAAGCAATGTGGCTTCTGCTTCTGAGGATGCCTCAGGAAGCTTACAATCATGGTGGAAGGCAAAGGAGAAACAAGCATGTCTTACATGGCAGGAGCAGGACTAAGAGAGTGATGAGGGGAGGTGCTACACACTTTTAAACAACCAGAGCTCATGAGAACTCACTGTTACAAGAACAGCACCAAGGTATAAATCTGCCCCCATGATTCAAACACCTCACACTAGGCCCCACCTCCAGCACTGGGGATTAAAATTTGACATGAGATTTGGTCAAGGACACAGATCCAAACCATATCAGGCATATATTGTTATTATCATATCAATAAAACATGAATCTGAAGGCAAGCTGATTTTATCTTTTAAAACTACATTAATGCTATTTAGTGACAATACTCATCAGAAATAGCAATGACACCACAATTCCTCCTTTATAAGTTGACACCTAAAGTTTAGGTTCATTGAAATGCTGAAAAATGAGCATGCATAAGACATTATAAGGGTGCAGAAACTTTCAAAACATGACTTTGTGTTTTAGATTTTAAAATTATTTGATACCACATGTTCTCACTTATAAGTGGGAGCTAAACATTGAGTACTTGTAGACATAAAGATGGCAACAATATACATTGAGGACTACTGGAGAGGAGAAGGAGGGAGGCGGAAAGGATTGAAAAACTGTTGAGTACTATGCTCACTACCTGGGTGATGGGATCATTCATACCCCAAACCTCAGCATCACACCATATACTCATGTAACAAACCTCCATGTACCCCTGAATCTGAAATAACAGTTGAAATTCTAAAAAATAAATAAAATAAAATAATGAAAAATAAAATAAGATTATTTGAAGTTTAACAGGGATTCTAAGTTTGTTCGGATAGCTTTAGAAAATAAATTATTTCTAAGTTTTCTTTTATTTCTGGGGAAAGTCAGAGAGACCTGATGTTAAATCTAGTTGTATCACTCATTTGATTTCAGGCAGGTCAGGTAATTCTTAAGCATCAGTGCCCTTGGTGGTGAAAGAGAGATATGAGTGTATACCTGCAGGGTTATGTAAGAATCAGTTGACATGACATACACCTAGTACCAACACACATAGTATGTGCTCCATAGGAATAAGGACTATTAGACTGGTATGATGGAAGACTTCTTCCTTCTACTCAAGTTATTATCCACTTATCATCCAGTTGTCCCTAGATCTTTCTATTTTTGTAACAGTTAACAGACAATCATTGAATGAGATGGTATTAAATGTAAATGGAGTTTTGTTGGTATTTTTGCCCTACTGATGAGAAAAATTGGCACAGATATGTTACAGCATAGAGGGGATGAACTATGCATGTGTATAGCAGAGAATGGATCAGAAATTATGCTGGATGACAGCTGTAAATAATTTCTGCACAACTGCTGAGGCTTTATAGTTCCAGAATGTTTATGGAATTTGGAATGGTAGACTTCATTTCAAAAGGAGAATCGGTGGTGAATGTTGATCACAAACTCAAACTGCCATAAGACAGGTCACATAAAAGAGATAAGGAGTCCTAGTGAAAGAAGCCATCAAAGTGGTAGCCAGACAGTCTGAGAGCCAGACATTGCCTGTGACCTGCTAACTTACACCCTTTGGAATAGCATTTAAAGGTATTACTGCTGTGATACCTTTATGTTTCTTATGTGTAAACAGATAATGTGATCATCCTTTCCCATACATGAAGTCTTCTTAGGCAAAGTTCTAATGCATGCGGATTTACTTTTTACACAGGAATGTTCTTAATTTAGTGTAAATAAATTTTACTATCCGATTCTGTGTGGAAGGTGTATATTATTTAGTTTATAATGTTCTTATTTTCTGATTCTACCCTTATTACACAGTTGCTTCCAGAAAAGTTTATCATATTTATACATCAAATTATGATTTTTTCATCTTTGTACTGTGAATATTGGAACACTAGGTAATGTTTCAGTGTCACGTAGTTGATACTCAATATGTATTAATCTATGTGAATTAGAGTAAGTTAGAAATTCAGCTTCTAAATATAAGGGAAAAACAGACAGGTGATTTTTTTTTTCATCTGAGGAAATAAATATACTGTGGTTAAAAAACAAACTAAAATAAAAGTTGCTGGTAAACATGCTTGAATTATAAGGAACAGTCCTACTTTGTGTGTGTGTGTTTGTGAATCTAAAAGATGCCCATAAGAAATGGAATGAAACCATTAAGGCCAATTTTGCAGAAGGCCAACAAGAATGTCTCATTGATATTTTTTTGTTTCCTATACAATATTTTTATTATAGATGTGGAAATGCAGGCATTTTCCACAACTTTCCTCCTAATCTTGAGTTCTCTAAAAATTTCCTCAAATGATATGTTTCTAAACAGCAAAGTATCCCATCATTAGAATTTTTCAGATTTATTACCTATGTAAAATGGTAAGACATTTCATTGGCTTGCAAAAGTCTTTGATGTCCGCCTTCTTACTTAATCGCATAGAGCTGTGTTCTATAATTGCAGTATTTTATCTAGTGTTTTCTCTTTGAGGATTTATTGCATTGAAAAAATTTGGTGATATTGAAAGAAATCCAAAGAACAGAAACAGAGATAATTAAAGGAATGAAAAGTGGAAACTGTGAGGGAAGATTAAAGACAGCTGTGTTCATTTAGTTTGGAAAGAGGTAAAAATGATCTTCAGTTATAGGAAAGCTTTAATATGGAAAAGAACAGTTAGTCTCCATTGATACAAATGACGGATTAAGATAATACGAACTGAAACTTGCAGAAAGACGAATAGAGAGCAGGCTGTTATAGACAACCCTGAAGTCATTGGAAGTGAACTGAGTCCTTAGTCTTATTTCCTTGACTGCTCAGTCACCATTGGATAGTCCATATTTTGTTTGCTTTTTAAAAAAAATTTCCATCAATATTTACAAAGTAAGGTATATGAAAAAGTCTTATAAACTAAATAAGTTTTGTGAAAACTCAAAGGTTAGAATTGTAAACAAGATTTTAGCAAATATTTTGGTACATTTATTTAAGTACTTCAAATGAACTTTTCAAATAAACTCTTAATATACTTTCATTTTTTGCCATGAAAAATAGAAAACCTAGAGTAAAACAGCATATACCCACGTTTCCCAAACTGTGTGTTAAAGCGCCCCAGGAAACCATATTAACTCAAATAGGCGCCATGGGTTATTTGAAATTTTAAGGAAAATAGTGATACTCGGTTGGAATCTGTTAAACATCACACGGAGTACTTCCTCCAAGTAGTTCACAGATTTAACATTAGAACACAATAGTTTCTTTTGATGATATGACATCGTTGAGAAGCAGAGTTTTCAGTGCTTCCTGTGGTAAAAAGCAAGTACCATGGGGAAATCAGCATGGAATAGGATATATAGGTGGTGGTGTCTAATTCGATTCCAAGTTTTAAGAAGTTGCACAACATCCAACAGACACATGTTATTAGTAATGTTGATTATGTAAGAGTAAATCTTTTTTTCTTTCAATTTATGTGCATTATTTTTTTCAAATTGCTACTCAGACCATAAGTATGTTTTAAGTAGTGTGGGCTTAACTATTAAACTGGCGGTCATATTACAAAAAATATTCATGGAGTTCTGTGAAAAATAATAAGGCAAGTGGATCGCCACAAAACCAGAAAATTGAGAATATTCTTTGTTAATTTGTTTCTTATTTTAAAGTAACAATGTGCATCTTATGTGCTTCACTATATGTTTACATTGGTACAAGTAGGGGCTAGAACCAATCATGGTACATTTGTGACAGAATATTAGATTTAGAGCTATAAACTTGATTGTTCATTTAAATGACTTTCATGGGTAGAGGTTCTTTTTCTAGACAATTTTGTGGGGTTTTAGAAATATTTCTTATTAATTATAACTAATATCTTGTAAAATGCAGATTACTTTATTACTTCTTTAAGGCCCAAAATTTCTTAAGTGATAAAGAATACTTTAGTGGTAATCTGTGTCTGTGGCTCTTATATTTTTGGTGTTGGTGAAAAGCATTTATTGTGACTATAAAAATTTTAAACATTTTGCAATATGTGAATATGCCTTGAAATATATTAAGAAGCTTTCTTTAATAATAGTTTTCACAAATTAGAAGTGCACTGTCCCTTGAGGAAAAATTGGAATCACTAATTATGGGCTTAATAAAATGTTGCTAATAGGCAGGAATGGTTAGCCCTGAATTAAAACTTCTAGTAGTAAGAAAATATGAATGAATGTAATTCTACATTTTATTCAATTTTCTTTTTTGCTATATTTTCCCAATATACCAGTTTGTTTGAAAATGATGTGTTATTAAAATATAGCCTCCAACTCTAACAATCAGTTTATGTATTTTGACTTCAGTGATGCATTATAGATTCAGTGATTTTTATGTAATTAGCTAGCCTCTTGAATTGAGCTCCTGAAACGTTGCAATGTAATGTTTATCAAAGTACATGTGACCATAGAGATATATTTCTAACCATTTCCTTCTCTTTTGAGAATCCAAAACCCATGTGGTACCCACATAAAAACCAAGCATTTATTCTTCCTCAATGCCAAATTATTTGTCATTACATTTGAATCATAGGTGAAGAGTTTGAAGCAAAATCAAATTAGTGTCTGTCCTGGTTTATCATCTTTTTTGCAAATTGGACATTTAATTTTTTTATAACAGTGCACAAGTTCATATTACATCATGTCAGTTTGAATTAGTATTGCCCTGTATGCTGGCCATAACTCTCTGTAAAATTTGACAAGTTAACTGAAGGACTAATCACCTGAAATGCATCTGACCAGTAAAGATACCATCAGAATGATCATACTTTAAATTTCCAAAAATGATTTGGTGTTTCTGGGAATTTTAGCTACAACAGAATTTAATGATGATTCAGAATTGTATGATATGGTAGTATGGATACTCTTGTACATACACTGAATTTGAAAGAGACATTCTTGTCTATACATCGAATATTAAAAATATTAAAATGATAGTTATCCATGGGTTATAATTTTTTCTTTTGTGAAAAATCCTAAATATTAATATAACAAAAGTTAAAGCCTGTTAATTTTGTGTGTGTGTGTGTGGTTTACACACTAAGAATGACATATCTAACATAAAACATTCTTTGAGTAATATGAATTTTATAACCATTGCCTGTGTGTTGGCCAGTTCACACTTATAAATATTTAGGTATTGTGTAATTAGCTCTAATACCAACATATTATCTTGAAAGGAGAATCAGTTATCTTAATGATAATAATAGCCTCTTGTAAATTTTATCAAGTATATTAAGAACAATTCCTTTGGTTGAGGCAAAGTTTAACTTCCAAAATGATGTAAGGTGAATGATACTTCAGAGTACTATTCTTTTGCACTATTTACAGGTTACAGTGTAAAACAGAATTATTGGCATATTTTCATTTTAGCAATCAGAATATTTGGAGGCCCGTGGTTCTTTGTCAAATATTTGCATATATTTTAGTAAAGCTAGTTAAAAAATTCACAAAACAAGTAATATGCTCTTCTTCTATACTTTTAACATCAGTATTTCTCATGTTCAATATGTGCTTTAATATTGAATGTTCAGAATTGGATGTGTGTATACATGTGCACAGACACATATATGTACATTTAAATTTTCATGTTTATTATCCAGTACAGCACTGTGCACCCAAAGATATATAACATTACTTAATGATAAATTTCTGTGTTTTTTTCTAGTATTATCTTGCTGATAATAAATATACATATTCTCAAAAATTTATTTCTCTTAGATCTAAATAATATTCTTTACATTCTGAGAAATTTGCATTTGATAAAATTTGGATATTGAAAGAGGCTAATTCTGCTCTTTTCACAAGTTTATCTTTTTGCAATCAAAGTAGATAAAGATTATTGCTCATTAAGTATTAAAAATGCCAAGCAGTGGGCTCTTTGCTACAGTTTCACATTGATGGCTGATCTAAAATTGCTACATTTTACAATCCATGGCACATATTTTAATATCTCTTAGCTCCTAAATACAGTTACTCAAATTAATTTAGGCAAAAAGATAAGTTCATTGACTTACAGAAGTTAACGGAAGGAAATAATTAAGCACCTCACCAAGCAACCAGGCTTGAATTCTACCGAGACCCTCTCATTGGCCTGCATTGCTCCTTTCCTTTCTGAGCCACGCTTATTCTAAGTGCGTATGGTTTTTTTCTCCATGCACTTTGAATGGAAAATCTTATCTCCATGCACTTAGGATGGAAATCTTCTTAGGTGGAAAATCTTATCTCTGTTTGCTTCCTGGTTTTACATTCTGCATCCTCACCATTGGGGTAGAACGGACTTTCACCCCAGGCTCACTTATTCAAAAATCGCAGAGAAAGAGCCTCATTGGTCCGTTTTGGGTCAAATGCTCAGCCTTAAAATGATCAGCTTGGGCTGAGGCCTAAGTACTGTAATTAAATAGATTTAGTTAAGGAACTTTGGGGTTTTTATTAAGAGTGTTTCCTTCCCCACAGTAGCCACATCATTTAGGGGCTGAAGTGAGGAAGGACTTCCTAGAAGAATGGGGGACGCAAACCATTTTCTGAGTTCAGCCTTCTTTTCTTCTTGCTGAATCTCTATTCCTGTAAATCCTCACCAGAGATGCTTCCTTATTTCATGCAGATCTCAGCTCAAATATCACCTTTCCCTGCATTATTGTCTAATATCAAATATCACCTTTCCCTTCATTATTGTCTAATATTTTGTACTCCTCTTTGCACTCTCTCTTTTTCCACTGCTTTATTGTTCCTTCACAACATTGCTTGGTATTATTTAAGTGTTCCCTTGTTTATTTTTCTACTACACTGGGAACAGTGTACTGAACAGTGAACTTGGCATGTTGTACGTATTCCGGAGATATTTGTTGAATGAATATAAGGGAGCACTATGCCATTTCCATAGATATTTTTTTCTATTTACCCTAACCTGAATTTCTCTCTGCTAAATAGAAAGTATGCAGGGAGAAGTATCTCTGATGTATGGCAAAAGAATGTCAAGACAAAATCATTAAATTTAATGGCTAGAGTTGGACAATGAAAGTGTGCTGTAACTCATTAGAGAACATTTCTCTGTATCATTTCTTCCCCATATAGTAACTGATTTTTTCTTAAATAAGGAGATAGTGGCTTCTTGGATTCCACAAAATCCTTTGATATTTTCTATAAATACAGTGAATTTGGCCTCAATGAAGCCACTTTTTATGTGCAATATATGCATTTAGAATACGAAAGTATAAATAGCAAAGACAGTAATATGTGTTTTAGTTCCATGGATGTTCCTAATAAACATTCAGGTGATACCTAGGGTGTTTATATTTAGCTAAACTGACTAGATAATCCAGTCATATCTGTGGTCTCTTTCGGTAAACTGATAATTTTCTGACAAAATTTATCACATTTGACTCATTAGTTCTTTATAAGTTTTTTTCCCCAATTCAAAGCTTACCTTTTCACTCTGGTAAAATGCTCCTTAAAGAAAATTTACCGTGATTTCTTTAGAATATTTGTCACTATCTTTAAAAAACAAGTTTTCATAATTGTGAAGGTTTTTTTTTTTTTAGAAAATTTCATTTGAGATGTTTGGGAAAAAGGTTAAAACAAATAAAGTGAAGACTAACACTCAACTCTCACTTTTCCAGTAAATGTAAATTTTATCACAGTTTCTATACCCTCATCCTTGTCATTAGGTATTATGCTTTTTTGCAGCCATATTCTTAAGGAACTTTTTTTGTTTTGTTTTGTTTTGGGAGCTAAATTCTGTTGGCAGAAAGACAAAATTTTCCCGTGTTCTGCTCTCTAGCATATCTTTCTAATTTTAAAATTTTAGGACCTAGAGATTTTCATCTCTTCATTTTGGCCATGGTAATTTGAAGTGAAACAGCAAGATTTGACATAGGAATAAAAGATATAAGTTAGAAAATTCATTTCTGCAGTTTATTCGGATCCATTCTGGAATAATTTTTCCTCCTATGATAGATTGTTAAAGCAATTAGAAAACCAAGATTTTGTGATATTACTAATCATAAAACAATGTTAAGTTTTCGTAAGAGAGGGCCAATTTGATTTTTTTTTTTTTTTTTTTGAGACAGAGTCTTGCTGTGTTGCCCAGGCTGGAGTGCAGTGGCACCATCTCGGCTCACTGCAACGTCTGCCTCCCGGTTCAAGCAATTCTCCTGCCTCAGCCTCCCAAGTAACTGGGACTACAGGCACATGCTGCCACGCCCGGCTAATTTTTTTGTATTTTAGTAGAGATGGGGTTTCATCGTGTTGCCCAGGCTGGTCTCGAACTCCTGAGCTCAGGCAATCCGCCTGCCTTGGCCTCCCAAAGTGCTAGGATTACAGGCGTGAGCCACCGCGGCCGACCCTTTTGTTTTGTTTTGTTTTTTGTTTTTTGTTTTTTGTTTTTTGTTTTTGAAACAGAGTCTTGCTCTGTCGCCCAGGATGGAGTACAATGGCATGATCTCCGCTCACTTGCCTCAGCCTCCCAAGTAACTGGGACTACAGGCACATGCTGCCACGCCCAGCTAATTTTTTGTATTTTTAGTAGAGACGGGGTTTCACCGTGTTAGCCAGGGTGATCTCCATCTGGTGACCTCGTGATCCATCCGCCTCGGCCTCCCAAAGTGCTGGGATTACAGGCGTGAGCCACTGTGCCCAGCCCCCAATTTTTTTAATGATAGTGAAGTTGAACAAGTTTTTTGCATTTTTGGAAACAGGTTTGAATATTTTAACTTTTTAATTCTTCTTTGAATAATTTGCAGGTTTTTTAAAAACTCTTTTATGGAATACATGACTGGCTTTTGAAGTAAATTTGTTATATCAAAACCAGTATTTTCTCAGGTGAAGTGGAATGGAATGAAATAGAACTGAATAGAACACTGGGATAGAGTAAGTAGAATGTCCTGGTTGCAATATATTCCATGAATTTTGAATTCTAATTCTAACTACTGCTGTTTGGTGGGAGTTCTCCTACGTAAGTTTCATTTTATTATGGAGTGTATGTACCATCTTGCTCATATCAAATATTCCTTTAAATTCTATAAACCTCAAAATTTCCCTCTGTTTAATACAGAATATTGACTGCAATGATATCAGATTTTAAAAATCTGTATATCATTCTTGTGGAAGGAAGTATATATTCTTGTGGAATGAAGTAAAAATGTATATATTCTTGTGGAAGGAAGTAAAAAAGTTCCAAAGCCTGTTAGAATCTGTATAAACTTATGGAATCATTACTTCTTTTTGTTTTACTACATTAAATTCACCTTAAATTCAGTCCAGGTTTTTACTTTGAGATATTTCATATCTCAAATGGCTACAGCATTCTGTTGCACTCATCTGCTAGAGCTCAAGCAACTTATAAACATCTTTACATTAATATTCAGAAATCAGTTTCTACCATTTAATATGTAGTGTGGGAATAGTTCACATATAGAGTTTGGCTGTATCTTTGATTCCTTATCCTGTACCACATGAGCAAGATTTCTTCTTCTACACATGCCTTTGGAATTGCCTCATATACACTCAAAGCTTTCCATTTAAGCAATTTGGTGACAATTGCATTAATTCAAATCATAGCTGATTTTACAACTGAAGTAGAATATGATTGGGGATTATCTGAAGTCTCCTCTAAAACTCTCTCAGTTTAAATTGATGGTAATCTACTCCTGAATAATGAAATATTTCAAATTGTCTAATTGCATGATATAAAATGCATATACAATTGTATTAAGAATAATGATAAAATGAGAATCTCTCTTGCTCTTATAAAAGCACCATGACTAGTTTTTACATATGAATTCAAAATGATTCGGTTGATTCTTAACATTTCATAACACCAACCTGTTCTACACATTCATTTTAGCATATATTACTTTTAGTACGTGATTGGGAGCTTTATTGGAAATGTTTCTGTCTTCCAGTCTCTAACAGCTTTAAGCTTATATTCTAATTTCAGTAATGAAGTGAGATACCTATTCCTACCTCAAAAACTTCCCTTTCACAAAGACTAAATTTCATCAAAGATGGAGCCTTAAAGAAGCAACAAGAAAGTGCATAAAAAATGCAAAGCTGATTCTTTGCATAATATTAATAGGCCCTTTGAAGAAACTGTAGAGTGAAAAAGGGATGGTGGTATTATATCTTGCTAAAGCTGCTCCAAATCAAATTATTTCTAAAATTATATTTAAAAACTGAATTTGATACTGACTTTATGATAGCTATATCAAATATTATTTTATCTTGTTTTCTCTTGAAAGTAAGGAGAAATTGAAATAATTTGAATATCCCTCTTCTTTATTATATAATCATCATTTTTGAAAGTTTTTTCAGGTTTGTGCAATAGAGTAGAGCAAGCAATATTAGATTGATACTTAGTGGATGGTTCTTATTCCTCATTTCTTCAAACTTCTCTTCAGAGTAATGTTTTGGTAATTGATAATTTTAATCATTGATTTCTAGGGTGATAGCCATTATTTTGAAAAATAAAGGATTAAAATTTTCATGCTGAAGGGTACTGTTTATATTCATGTATAGCATGCAATAGGGATTTTGTTTATCTGGCCATTTTGAGGCAAGAAGGGATATTATGTTGAAGTATTCATTTCTTATTTTTAAAATCTGATATCATTGCAGTCAATATTCTGTATTAAACAGAGGGAAATTGTGAGGTTTATAGAATTTAAAGGAATATTTGATATGAGCGAGGTGGTACATACACTCCGTAATAAAATGAAACTTACTTAAGAGAACTCCCACCAAACAGCAGTAGTTAGAATTCAAAATTCATGGAATGCCACAGAATCCTGAATTTGGAAGAAAATTCAGAAGTTGTTCATTCAAAATTCACACTAAAAGCACCTTTCAACTTTACCTGTTAATCATTCTAAACCAAACTTCCTCAAGTGTCTCCTTAAATAAAAGGCACACTTCTGGATTTAAGGAAAGCAAAGATAAAAAGGTCAAAATCTCTACCTTGCAGAAATTAGTTAGGGCAGCCTAAGTACAATGAAAAAAATCTCATAATTTTAGTAATTTAGCACAATAAAAGCTTATTTCTTGTTAAATAGATACAGGGGTAGTACTCTGTTCTACAGAGTTGTTCTGGGATTCAGCCTCCTTACCCTGTCCAACTCCACCCTTTTCTAATTCCTAGCACTCCTATTCATTCAACTATTCATTCAACTAGGGAATGGTCAAAGAGAGCGAGGGCAGGATTGCATCAAGAGATTATTAAGGGTCAGGCCTAAAAGAAGGCACCACTTCTACTCATATTTGATTGGCCATAATGTAGTCATGTGACCAAACCAACTAATGAAAGAAAAGCAGGGAAATGTAGGCAACCTTGGTGTCCAGGAGGAAGGAAAAAACAGTTTAGTGACACATTGGTTAGTCCCTTTGAAAAGGTCTTTGCAGTTGACTTATATCTCTGAAAGATTGTCGCTCTAGCTCCTTTTTGACCACTTAAATGTCACCACTTTAGTAAAAGCCATCTATATATGAATTTGAAATTATCTGAGGACTTTAATAAAAATTTTAATTCGCAGAATGATTCTCCTTTTACTTTGTGAATACTTGTATCTACCTTATTAAAATAAGGCCATTTTCAGTTGTAATAATAAATAGAAAGTGTGTTTTTAAGCACCATTGTAACTTGGGTTATTAAAAGGTGGGTGCTGAATGTTATTAACACTATTGATTTTCTTTGCACTTTACTTCTGTTAAGAAGCAGGAATCATGTGGCTCTCATTGCATAGACAGCTGTGAAGTGCTTGTAGAAACTTGCAGTTCACCCTGAGTGACAGATCTACACTCACACAGACTGCATACTAGCCTGCACATCTGTATGAAGGCGTTACTATTTGTAGGGAAAAAAAGAACAATATTATGCTTCAGGCCAGGAAAGTCAAATAGCTGAAGTCAATGTTAAGATAGTTAGGATAATATTTCAGAAAAGATTTGCCTGCTTCACTTGGCATAAATTTAAATAGTCAAACTTCCTAAGCATTTAAAAGTTAAAACAAGGGCTTAAAATATATGATGTGAGTTTCACATAATGTCTACACTGCCTCTGCCTGTACCTAATGGGAAAATGAAAATCGCTTACATGTTAAAGTCTGATTGGTTTAAAAATTTCAATGACTACCCACTTAGTAGATACATGTATTGTTTTTATATCATTATTTTTATACAATGGGAAGTTACTAATATAATTTTTCCCATATCCCAACCTTTTACTCTTCCCCTTCTGTTTACAGGATGAACCCCAAAGTCTTTAGTTTATCAATTCAGATTTTTTTTAAATGTAGCCTCACTGGGTTTTCAACATTATTTTCCAATCTACGATTTGCTAAATAAACTTGTTGCTCCACCAAAACTGTTCTCTCCAAAGTTTGTGAATGTACATCTCTCTCTTGCCCTTTATTTCTCTCTTTCTCACTCTTTATTTTATCACATGTGTAGATTTATGTTATTGTAATCTGCTTTTTACATTTTTTTAAGTACTGACACTACTGTTCCATGCTGCCTCTCATGAGAAATTTTCTAGTTTATGGAGACTTACCTCAGAGATATTGTAGGTTAGGCTCCAGACTATCATAATAAAGGGAATATTGCAATAAAGTGAGTCACACAAATCTTTTGGTTTTCCAGTACATATAAGGGTTATATTTATACTATACTGTAGTCTATTAATTATGCAGTAGCATTATGTCTAAAAAAGTGCATACTTTAAAATACTTTATTGTAAAAAAGATGCTGACAGAGACCCAAAGTGAGCACATGCCGTTGGAAAATGGCTCTGATAAGCTTTCTCAACTCATGGTTACTACAGACCTTCGATTTGTAAAAAAATGCATTATCTGTGAAGTATGATTTTAAAAAGTATGCCCGTAGTTTGGTTCCAGGACTAGCTAGTCTCTAATAACTAGCTCTACTGGTTATATTTTGAATTCTTTGGGATTTTCTATATACAAGATCATGTCTTCTAATAAAAGAGATTGTTTTATTTTGCCTTTCCAAATTGCTTTCTCTTGCCCAACTGCTTTGGCTAAAACTTCCAGTACGATGTTGAATAACAGTGGTGAAAATAGACATCCATTATGATCCTAATCTTAGGGGATAAACATGTAATGTTTATAAACAGTGTTGTTAACTGAAGCATTTTTTCTTCCTTATTCTAGATTTATGAAAAATAAATAGTAGATTTATAGAAGGCAAGGATAAACATACAGATTCCTGCCATGTTAGTATGTAATTTAACAACAAAATTATATGTCTGCGCTGCTAGATATGATAGAATAAAAATGATATTGCATTACTAATTTAACTGGAATCTATTTGATTATTGGTGAGGTTGAATAGCTTTTATGTTTCTTGTGTGTATTCTTTTGTTAACATCTCATACATTTGCCTATTTTTATTTTCATGTTTGTCTTTTAATATGCAAGTTTTTATATTGACTATTAACTTTTACCCATCTTATGTCTTGCAAAAGTCTTTCCTAGTATGACTTTTTAAAAAATGCCTTTCCATATAGTTTTAAAATTCTGTGGCATAAAATTTTTTATCTTTCATTTTATTCTTTCAGACTACATGTCCTACTTTAAAAGTCCTATGTGGGTATAATAAAAAATGAGTAATATTAGGTTAATCTACCAAATATTTTTTGAAAATTTGACAAACCCTTGAAATCCAAAATGCAAAAGTATTTTATATCAATTACCAGTTTTAAATTAGGAGTCACATTTATTGTAAAAATAAACAATTTTTGATACTTGGAGAAAACAAAAAAGCATTCGATACGAGTAGTCCAAACAATTGGAAATTTTATTTCACATGCACAGTTTAGATATTACTTTATAAGGGGGAAAACAGAGACGAGTATGACATGGAGAATTGTGACTTTGGAGGATGGCAGCTTCTTAGCATGATTTCTTTTAAACTTCTGGTATAATCCTGTGACGTTTCTGTAAATGACTACCACTGGAATCCTTTTTTGTGGCCCAGGTATTGACTTTCAGAACCCCTCATTAAAACATAGTTATGGCATCAGTCTATTACCAGTCCATAACATTGTTACAGTTATCCTGGGAAAATAGGAAATACAAAAAAATTAATCCCTGTTTAGAAATCTCTGCATAGCAGATATGATTGTGTTTTACATACATTGTTATGGTTGAAAGTTTTTTTTCCCCCCAAAATCTATATGTTGAAATCCTAACCTCCGAGGAGCTGGGGCCATTTGGGAAGTGATTAGGTCATAAAGGAGGAAGCTCTCAAAATGGGATTAAAGCCTTTATAAAAGAGGCGCAACGGAGTTTATGTTCATCCATTTTACCATGTGAAGATGCAGCAAAAAGGTGCCACGTAAGAAACAGGAAGAAGAGGGCTTCAGTAGACTCTAAATTTTCTGGTACTTTTTATGTTACACTTTCCAGCCTCCAGAACTGTGAGAAATACATTTCTGTTGTTTATCAGATCCCCCAGTTTCTAGTATTTTGTTACAGCAGCCGAATGGATTTAGACGTACATTTTTTTTTTTTTTTTTTTTTTTTTTTTTGAGACAGAGCCTCGCTCTGTTGCCCAGGCTGGAGTGCAGTGGCATGGTCTAGGCTCACTGCAAGCTCCGCCTCCTGGGTTCACGCCATTCTCCTGCCTCAGTCTCCCGAGTAGCTGGGACTACAGGCACCCGCCACTATGCCCAGCTAATTTTTTGTGTTTTTAGTAGAGACGGGGTTTCACCGTGTTAGCCAGGATGGTCTCAATCTCCTGACCTTGTGATCCACCCACCTCGGCCTCCCAAAGTGCTGGGATTACAGGCATGAGCCACCGCACCTGGCCGACATACATTAACTTTTAATGATCACATCATCCTAATTAAGATATGCAGATAATATTAAATAGCCACATGTGATGCATGAGGAAACTAAGGATAGTGTGGTTTAAATAACTTTCCCAAGGTGACAGAGCTATTCTTTTAGAAAGTCAGTATTCATACCTGGGCAATTTGGCTCTAGGCTCTATGCTTCCTACTTGACTGGCCAGTTTTGATTCAGGAAATATTCTGAGCACAATGTGCTCAAAAAAGAAGAGACTCAACTCTGATTAGAATAGAAACAGTGAATTCAGACTTTGAAAGATAGTATAAAATCAAGGCCTCTAAATGTGTTCCAGATGTGGTACTATCCTTAATGAGAGAATGTGTAATTGTTTCAGATGTTGGTCATGGAGCACAGTGAATTTGGTAATTATTGACCCAACACAGGTGCTGTACAATACAGGTACTACAACTCGATTAAAATTAGCAAAGACCTTAAAATTGTTAGCTTACAAATATAAAGATAATCAAGGAATTTGAAACCAGTAAGAGGAATTAAGATACTAACCTGTAGGGATATATATGTTTCCTACCAAATAATTAGATCTTAGTAGAAAATGTATTAGCTCTATGTTCATCTCAGTGAAGACCTATGGCTCACAGAGCCGGAGGCATCAGAAGGTGACTGGGGAAGAGTTTGTCAGTACAGGCTTTGCAGACCTTTACTGTCTCATTTAACACTAGACATGTTCTTCAGCTATTCTATGTGTAGGTAGTGAAGGATTTGCAATCAGAAAGAAGTGATCTCAAAAGCAATGACTTTGCACAAGTCTGTTAATGTCTTAAAGTGTTATATAGCACCTGTTTTATGTTGTAGGATCAAATAATGTAAACAATTGATAGAAATGTAAAGCTCTATGCATTTCTAATTACTTTGGTAATTAAAGTTTAAATCAAGAACCAAAGAAGTTACAAAATTACAGTTGAGGGGAAAGGGAGGGGAGAGGAAGCAGAAAGGCAGTGAGCAGACAGCAGAGGGACTGCTGGGAGAGCAGTAGGCACTCAAGGCGCATCTGCTCCATTTCACCCATTACCCATGGGTAGGCGCTGGATATTGGGCCTTTTATCCACAGAATTACTTACTGAGGGGAAATGTAACTGTGACTGTTATGTTGGTTTCTTTTCCTGTGAAGCAATGTGCAAACATCAAAGAAGGTTTCTATTAGAATCAAAGTACTCCTTGATTGCAAACCTTCTTAAATAATGGATGACACTTGAAGATGTTGGTTGTCATTTTTAATAATTAACTATGTCTAATTTTGGCAGTAACTGAAGCTTTATTTTCTGTAAGAGCTTGACAGATTACTTGATTTAGAGGAGCAAGAGATTTAGATATTGCATAGTGCTGAGAGCCACAAATTCTGAATAAATTTCCCACTCTCTGTATGACATTTTCTTTTCAGGTGAAGTTTTCTCTTTTCATGGGTAAATAGATTATAGGTAGATAGGTAGGCGTGTAAGCAAATAGATATCTACTGTGTGTGTGTATGTATCCAGATAGATAGATAGATAGAGCTAAGATACAGATATAAATACCTAATTGTATTCTCATACTGCCAATGAAGACTTACCTGAGACTGGGTAATTTAACAAGGAAAGAGGTTTAATTGACTTACAATCCCACATAGCTGGGAAGACTCATAATCATGGTGAAAGGCAGGCAAAGGAGGAGCAAAGTCATGTCTTACATGGCAGCAGGCAAGAGAATGTGTGTAGGCGAACTCCCCTTCATAAAACAATCAGCTCTCCTGAGACTTATTCACTACCATGAGAACAGCATGGGAAAAAACCCGCCCCTGTGATTCAATTGCCTCCCACCAGTTCCCTCCCATGACACCTGAGAATTATGGGAGCTACAATTCAAGATGAGATTTGGGTGGGAACACAGCCAAACCATATCATTCCACCCCTGGCCCCTCCCAAATCTCATGTTTTCACATTTCAAAACCAATCGTGCCTTCCCAGCAGTCCCCAAAGTCTTAACTCATTTCAGCATTAAATCAGAAATCAACAGTCCAAAGTCTCATCTGAGACAAGGCAAGTCCTTTCTACCTATGAGCCTGTAAAATGAAAAGCAAGTTAGTTACTTCCAAGAGGTGGGCTCCCATGGCCTTTGAAAGCTCTGCCCCTGTGGCTTCACTGGGTACAGCCTCCCTCCTGGCTGCTTTCATGGGCTGGCATTGAATGCCTGTGGCTTTTCCAGGTGCATGGTACAAACAGTTGGTGGATCTACTATTGTGGGGTCTGGAGGATGGTGGCCCTGTTTTCACAGCTCCACTAGGCAGTGTCTCAGTGGGGACTCTGTGAGGGGGCTTTGACTCTGCAATTCCAGTCTACACTGCCCTAGCAGAGGTTCTCCATGAAGGTTCTGCCCCTGCAGCACACCTCAGCCTGGACATCCAAGCATTTCCGTACATCCTCTGAAATCTAGGCAGAGGTTCCCAAACCTCAATTCTTGACTTCTGTGTATCTGCAGACTCAACACCATATGGAAGCTGCCAAGGTTTGGGACTTGCACCCTCTGAAACCATTGCCCCAGCTGCACCTTGGGGCCTTTTTAACAATGGCTGGGATGCAGGGCACCAAGTTCCAAGACTGCACAAAGCAGCAAGGCCCTGGGTGTGGCCCAGGAAACCATTTTTTTCCTCCTAGGCCTCTGGGTCTGTAATGGGAGGGGATTCCATGAAGACCTATGACATGCCTTGGAGACATTTTCCTTATTGTCTTGGTGATTAACATTTGGCCCCTCATTACTTCTGCAAATTTCTGCAGCTGGCTTAAATTTCTCCTCAGAAAATGGGTTTTTGTTTTCTACCACATCATCAGGCTGCAAATTTTCTGAACTTTTATGCTGTGCTTGCCTTTTAAACATAAGTTCCAATTCCAAACCATATCTCTGAGAATAAATAAAATGGAATACTTTTAACAGAATGAAAGTCACCTCTTGAATGCTTTGCTGCTTAGAAATTTCTTCCACCAGATACCCTAAATCATCTCTCTCAAGTTCAAAGTTCCATAAATCTCTAGGACACGGGCAAAATGTTGCCGGTCTTTTTGCTAAAATATAGAAAGTGTGACCCTTTGCTCCAGCTCCCAACAAGTTTCTCATCTCCTTCTGAGACCACCTCAGCCTGGACTTTATTGTCCATATCACTATCAGCATTTTGGTCAAAGCCATTCAACAAGTCTCTAGGAAGCTCCAAACTTTCTCACATCTTTATGTCTTCTTCTGAGCCCTTCAAACTGTTCCAACCTCTTCCTGTTACCCAGTTCCAAAGTCGCTTCCACATTTTCAGTTATCTTTAGAGCAGCACCGCACCCTACCAGTACCAATTTACTGTATTAGTCTGTTCTCTAATAAAGACATACCTGAGCGTGGGTAATTTATAAAGGAAAGAGGTTTAATTGTCTCACAGTTTCGCATGGCTAGGGAGACCTCACAATCATGGTGGAAGGCAAAGGAGGAGCAAAGGCATGTCTTACTTGGCAGCAGGCAAGAGAGCATGTGCAGGGGAACTCTCCTTTATAAAACCGTCATATCTCATGAGACTCATTCACTATCATGAGAACAGCATGAGAAAAACCTGTTCCCATGATTCAATTACCTCCCACTGGGTCTCTCCCATGATGCGGGAATTATGGGAGCTACAACTCAAGATGAGATTTGGGTGGGGATACAGCCAAACCATATCCCTAATTAAGCATTATAATAATGAATAGCTTGATAATTACAAATATTTTTAAAAACAAGTCATTATGAGTTACTATGAATAATCCATAATTCTTACTATATTGTACCATAGACAAAGACTTCGTCTTATTCAACTCTGTATTCTTTGAAATTATTAGTAAAATATTTTAAACACAGCAAGTCCTCACTAATTTGGTGTGTTGGATTGATTTTTTAATGCTGTTATCCAAGTGATTAATGAAATTAAATTTTACTTATATTTTTATTTGGGAAAATTCAATTCAGTACCAGGTGGTTTTATTTGAAAAGAAGCCAATAAACTACCCTGAACATTTTGTGAGTAGACCTATCTATATCCATATATTTATGTTTGACCTGAAACTAATACACCTGATTGAGAAAATAATTAAGGTGTCAGATGGTAAGTGTATTTTATTTAATAAACATTGATATTGGACATCCATGTGAGGTATTGTTGTAACTTAAAATATTGGGAAAGTGTAGCTCAGACAGATATATATAGGCAAACATGCAGATGAGAAGTCTGAAAATATGCCCTATGTTCCTACTGTTTTCAAACTATAGTTATTAGTAGATTTTGTGCCATGTATTAGAACTAGCCCTAAAGCCTAAGTATTACTGAAATCAGAATGTTAAATATGTGAAAGATGTATTTTTGTGAGATGAGGAATTAATTATTATTTTATTTTAGTGCTAGGCTACTTATCCATGAGCTTTATCTACTTTTAAAAATGTAATTTGAGAATTATGGCTGTTTATGAATGTGTGAAAGTAGGAATATTCATATTGCATTGGGGTTAAGCAATCAGAGACCCCATTTTTGCAGGTCTCAACATAAAAGAGGCTGAATATAATAATTGAAGGAGAAAATAAAGATATTGGAAGTTGCAGTTATAAGCAAGGCATAAATTTAGAAGTAAATAGGCATTACACATGCATATAAATAATGTTGGTTGTGACTAAGTGCTTGTCTATTTTGTTTATATTACACTTCTATTACTAATAAAAGTGTAGCAATATAAATTATAATTTATGATGAACAAGCTTCAAAATCATGATCAGTCTGTGAGTAAATTATTAGATAGAGTATAGTCTCTGTATTGAGCATGTTAATTACATTTGAAAACTTAATCCTTGAGTATATGTTTCCTACATGACATAGCCTCATTATTTTCTCAAGATATATGTTTATATTTAGTAATGATGGATAATCAGTAATTTCCATGTTAATGTTTATTGGAATATTTTTCTAAAAGAGAAAAAAAACACTCTTTTTTCTTCAACAACTATTACTGTTGTAACATCCTTTGATAGTTTTCAAGGGTACATTTTATATCCCTCCTAATTAACTGAAATGCTGGGTTTCATCTAGGAAATCTCATGCCCTGCAAGTTTTTTCATATAACTATAAAATATCAGAATGTGGTAGATTTTTTATGTGCTGATTTCATGAATCTCATTAGAAAATCCTGTTACTTTTTTGAGATTGAAATTTTACACTGCTACCTTTGTTACAGAAGATTTTTTAAAATGCATTTTTGATTATCGTGTAGAACTACAGAAATAGTGATGAATAGAGACATCTGCCAGCACACATACAGATTGATAATGACTTTATTTGTACTTTGGCCTAATGTGTATCCTGACAGATCATCAAAACAAGAAAAGAAAGAGCTCAGCAGACAGTAAGAAATGGCCAGATGCTCACAGAATGATGAAAAGTCATTGTCTCTTATCTTTTAATGTTCAAATTATGCAAAGAAGACACTTTTATTATAAATTTTAAAAGGAATCTAACTTATCAAACTTAACTGCTACTTCAGGGATATGCCAAACATTCTGGTCTCGAAATGTTTGGTTCTCTTCATCTTCTGTGTTCATCCTCTCCTTTTCACTATCAGCCTGTCTGCAGACTAGATGTTATCTCTACCTGGGAACCTTGACGATCTCAAGGGCTCCCAAACCATTTTGTAACTGTTTCCCTACATTTACCTTAGTCTTAAAAACCTCTCTAATACATTCATTATTTCTGGATCTCTCCTTATGTTTTAGCCTGTCTAACTCCTTCTAGCAACAAAATGTAATGTTTATGTCATTGTGGGCCTCATAAGTCATTTGGCACTGTACTCACCACCACCTGAAGAGTCCCTTAATGTCTTGGTGAAGATATAGCTGGTATCTTGGTACAGCACTGAGTATCCCTCACTATCTGTACTCTCTGACTGCCCTCCCAGGGAACAGAGAGAAGTAATAAGACTAGGCTAATGGTTTCACTATAAAATCACTCATTTTCATAATTGATTGATTTAATTCTGGGGGGAAGAAACAACAGGTCTGTGTTTTAACTTTCAAGACTAAAGAGATGTTCTCCTAATTTTGAAAAACATCCAAGATCAACAAAATATCTTCATTTAGTCCCAGAATCAAAGGGAATGGACAAATCTAAACCAAATCCTTGTTAAATACAGACTTACATGATCATCTTGCATTTTTTTTCAGCAACTGTTAGCCATGGATTTTAGTGGATGGAACAGTAGACTGGTGACAAGGGAATTAATTAGTAGAAAATTGAATTAATTATTACATAATATACATCTATTTCTATCATTAGTTGGAAGAACAAATGGAAACATTTTCTTCATATTCAAATTTATGACATACTAATTTTCCTGCCTTGAAATACATCATTTACTCTATTTTTATGTTCATTAGCTTCCAATATAATGATTTAAATGTAAAACATATCTATGTGTGTACTATTTCTAGACACTTTGGCTTTAGACAATGAAAGTCATAGCAATTCTACTATATTTGATGTCTTCAACTTGAACTGGACTCTTTCATATTATGAAGCTTTCAGATATATTATTATCGTACAGTAGTTTTGTGCAAGTAACTTATTCATTTCATTATAACTGTATTAAAAACAAAACGTTTTCAATTTTCACCTAATGCAGTTTAAAATTATGAGTTCTGATTCTTTGGTGAATTCTACAAATTAGAGAAGTCACAGAAGTACTGTGTGTCAGCTACAAAGCCCTAGGGACTTAAACAGAAAACCATCTCCCACCAAACCATAAAAATAAATGCTGATACAAAGAATGTTTTGTATGCTCAAAGAAAGATGAACTTATATAATGAACAATAAAAGACTGTGTCTAGTGTCTTTCTCTTTCTACACTAATTGCTTATATAACAAATCAAAATGTCTAATATATATGATTATTTAATAAGAACAATTCCTTTGAAGTTATTCCTGAAAATCCAAGAAAGTAGAAGTCCTCTCCCTTCAAATACTTCATGAAATAGCATTTTGTGTGTACAAATATACTTTTTATTTATTCACACTAAGTGAAAGCTCTTAATGATAGCCCAGTTTCACAGCTTCTTCTTTTTATGGTTAAACGCATCTGTTTGTTTATTGACTCTCCTTTTTGGAATTAGGTTATGGGAGTTCTTAGTATGACAGTTTTAGATATGATACAGAAAAAATACCAACATCAAATAATTTAGGGGAAACATGTGGAAATGGAAATGACTAACATTTCCCCTTTGAATATAATTTTGTTAGAAGACAAAATAAAGCTTAGTATATTATTATATAAAGCATTTGCTTGTTACCCAAAATAGGAACCGTAGAAGCTCGGAAAAAAGAAAACTGGGGGCTCCTACCTGTAATTCCGGTGCTTTGGGAGGCCAAGTCAGAAGGATTACTTGAGGCCAGGAGTTAGAGACCAGCCTAGGCAACATAGTAAGACCCTGTCTTTACAAAAAATAAAAAAAAAAAGAAAGGAAGGGAGGGAGGGAAAGAAAGAAAGGAAGGAAGGAAGAAAGGAAAGAAGGAAAGAAGGAAGGAAGGAAAGAGAGAGAAAGGAAAGAAAGAAAAGAAAAGGAGAAAGAAAGAGAGAGAGAGAATAGCTGGGCATGGTGGTGTATGCCAGTAGTCCTAGCTACCAGGGAGGCTGAGGTGGGAGGACCACTTGAGCACAGGAGTTCCAGGTGCATTGAGCTGTGATTATGTAACTGCACTCCAGCCTGAGCAACAGAGCAAGCCCCGTCTTTAAGAGGAGAAAATTGGAAAGTATTCCACAGTGAACCTTGAGAGAATATCAGGAGACACAATGAAGGAGGTCAAGGGAACTGTGAGGGAGCTTATGACCCTTAAGGAAATTCGATGAAACTATGCAGGTTTATGACAGTCCTTGCCAATCAAGTGAAGCATTTGAAAGTATGCACCTGTGTCTAGGAAATCTATCAGATACCAATATATGTGTTTTCTACCCTAACCAATACTATTGCTTTCAACTTACTATGCCAAAAACTTTATTTAGTATTAAATTAATATGCCTACTGTGGAAAATGTCCATGTATTCATTTTAAATTAGCTAAAAACCACAAGGAGACTTTAAGAAATGTTTACCTCTCTGTGAAAACAATATAAAATATATAAGCATTAGAGCCACCATGTCAGTTGCTATGCATTTCAGAGTTATTCTCTTAAATATTTCATTATTGGGGCTGATTTTTATAATCCTTCTAGGATACCTTAAAACAGAAAATTTTTTTCTGACAAGAAAAGTACTGATGATTTTTTTTTAAAATTTTTACTTAAACTGAACTCTATATTTGCTGGTGGCATGATGCTTTTTAGAGCAGTCTGTGGGATTTATCTATTCTATACCTTTCCACATAGCTTTGTTACAACAGAGATGACTATAAAAATTTTAAGGATTTATTTTCTTTGTTTCATTTTTTCTCAGTTCAGTGGAGTCTTTAATACTTTTCTTAATGTAGCCCTAGCTTTACCTAATGCTATGATAATGCTCACTAACCTGATATGGATGGATTAGAGATGACTTCATAACCTAACCTACCTTGGCATTTTATTTGACTTTATGCCTACTAGTCATTCAAAGACGACACAGAAAAACCAACATGATTTGAAAACATGTTCTTTTTATTCTGACTCTCAAATGTCATGCTAGTTCAAATTTTGGCATAGATAAAACCATTATGTCACATCATTAAGGACTTTCTTTATTCTATAGCTCTTTTGTTTATTGCAGCCACCCATACTCCAATTGGGTAGACAGGGCAGTTTCAGATAAGATCAAAAAGCATATTTTTGGTCTTATGCTAAAGTATGGGCCCTACTCTAGGCATATTGAAGCAGAATTTCTGAAGGTAGGGCACAAGAAACTGCATTTTTAACACCATTCTCAACTGAAGTTTGATGACTTTTTGATTAACATGCTTATTTTCATTTCAAACTTAGTTAAAATTCTCTGTCTACCATCCATTGCCTGACCCTCATCCTTTTTAACAACATAGTACATGCATTGGAAGTCACTTATGTCCACACAACTCTCTATTTTCAAGTTCAGTTTTCCTCTGCCATACCTTCTTTTTCCTCTTGACCCTCCTAAGTACTTTTACTAAGCTGTTTTGAATTCTTGCTCTGTCAAGGACTATCTATACATCCTTAACTATCTTCTAGATTGTTTTAGTCATTTCCTCTTCTTAACCAAGATGTTATTCCATAAGAATGATGCTGTTTGATCTGAAACACTCTCAAAATGAAATTGTGCATTTTTGCCTGTCCATTGTGTCATGGAAGCAATAGATGGTCATTGCTTTCCTTATCTTTCCACCGTAGATCCAGTAGCCTTATTATTCCACATTACTCGAAGTAACATACAAATAATACATAAGCTTTTCAGAGGATGAAAATGCCCCACAGTTCTAGAGCTCAGGAGAAAAAATTTTAAACCTAGTGATTCTACACTTTGCCTGAATTTGGTCCGATAGCATCATATCATGATTCAATCAGAGAAGTAAATTCAGTAGGAAATATATATTAAGAGATTGGTTGCAAAGAATTGGCTCATCTGATTATGGGGGCTAGCTGGGCAAGTTTGAAAACTATAGGGCAGGCTATCAGAAGGGGCAAACTTGAACTCTCAGCCACTGGCTGAAGCTTCTATCCATTGGGAGAATTTCTTAAAGAGGTGTCAGCCTTGCCTTTCAATTGATTAAATTAAGCTCATCCAGATTATGTAAAATAATCTCTTTTACTCAAAGTTAACTGCTTATGGACTTTAATCACATTTATAAAATACCTTCGTGGTAACGCCTAGCTTAGTGTTTGATTGAATAACTGGCCTAGCCAAGTTAACATGTCAAAAAGCTCATCACATGCAAATTATTTCATGTGAATTTGTATGTATTTGACATAGTTCTTTCTGTATCGGTACTTGTAGAAAATTGTTTCCTAAATAGCAGTTTTTATGCATTTGAGATACTCACTAAAGTCAATCCTTTTTCTGAAACCTGTTCCCCTAGGGAATTCTATAAATCTCTGATATGCTGTGGAGCCTATTGGTCAATAGTTTGATAGAATTTACAGCTGTGTTTCAGCCTTTTAATGGCTCTCTCGAAGTCATCAAAATCCATACTTAAATGCCATGTTCAATATAATTAAATATTTAATAGTTACAGAAAATCTCTTAAGCTTTATTCTGATTCCTCCCATAACAGCTTGATTAGGGGAAACATAGCTGTTTACAAACAGTTCTGAGCAAATTTGAAAAATAATCATCTCTGAAGAATTTATAATAATTCGGAGAAACATTTTAGTTAAACACCAAATTTTCTAATACATCATTGATTTAAATGACAGCCACATCATCATTTTGTTGCCAATTGAAATCATGCACACCTAGAAATTTTTTTGCATTAAGGTGCTCACATGAAGGAAAAAAAACATATTTCTTGCTATCAGAAATTACCCAAGCAACAAACCATGAGATTATTCAGATGAATATAATAAACCACTAATACATGAGACATGATTGTGGTGTGAAAAGTAAGAATGGCCTTTAAAGGGATTGAGCTCTTAACCAGCACAATTTAAAATATTATTAAAAAAGAAACCCATAGAAATGAAACCCTATATTGGACTAAGATTCTATTAGATCTTTAGTATTACAAAAACAACTGCTAACTGTGTGATGTGGTTATTCATGTTTAAAAAAAATGCAAGCCAGGTGCGGTGACTCACCCCTGTAATCCCAGCACTTTGGGAGGCCGAGGTGGGCACATCACGAGGTCAGGAGTTTGAGACTATCCTGCTAACTTGGTGAAACTCTGTCTTTACGAAAAATACAAAAAAGTTAGCCTGGTGTGGTGGCACACACCTGTAGTCCCAGCTACTCAGGAGGCTAAGGCAGGAGGCAGAGCTTGAAGTGAGCCGAGATTGTGCCATTGAACTCCAGCCTGGGCGACAGAGCAAGACTCCATCTCAAAAAATAAAAATAAAAAATAAAAAGCAAAACACTTGGTACAAAAATGTCCTGTGACAAATTAATAATGGCACAATGCCAGAAACTAGCACATCTTTCCTCCTTGGTGGTAATTACTGCCTTTTTACATGTTGCACACACGGAGGGAAGAAAGCTCTTCATCATTGTTCTCCCAACTCAGACATAGAAAAACAGAATGTCAGGAACACAATGAGCCTTCATTTTATAGACATTTGGTACTTTGATGTCTGTATTATCTTTTGGAAATTATTCCTTTTAGTGAAAACAATGAAGGTCAGAGGGCAGATTTCCTAAAAGCAGCAATTAATGTGAAGTGTTTCAACTATTGTCTCCTTGTTCCAAAACTACCTGTACATGGCCACAAACATATGAAAGTGAATCTTTGGTGGCCATAGTAAACAATTCAGACCTTGGCCCATAGACAGGGTTACACGTATGGTGGTCCTGTCTTCATAGAGGCCACCTCTAATGTTAAGTTGGAATTGCCAGACCCACTTATTTTTCTAAGCCTTGGTTTCTTTACTTGTAGAGTAGGTTTAATTATTAGACATTACAGGGTTATCCTGAGGCTCAAATGAGGTAAAGCACTTTGTAAATTATAAAGCACAGTGCAAATGTTAGCAATTACCTTAAATGATTTTAACCATTCAAATGAAAAGTGAGAAATTCCAACCTTGGCATCATGTAGACAAACCATTTGAATGACTGACTCAATTTCTCAGTCTTCTGGAGACTTATTATCAAGTAGCTATTTAAAACATGCTGGAATTTTTATCAGATAGTAACCAGTCTGGCAGGTTCTTTTGTGAAGACGTTTGTTGGAAGGATGTGTTCTTTTACAGTGGCTCTATAATTGGCATTTAAACATTTTCTCTTGCATTAAATATCTTTAGTGGTGCAATGTTTTGTTGGAGTTGCAAATTCTTAATAAGCATATACCCAGATTTTTAATAAGCATATATGGTAGTAAGTGATTCAGTGTAAAATTCAACCAGAAAATATCCATCTTCTAAGATGACAGGGTGTTAGACAAATTACATGTAAGATTAAGACATTAATAGAGAGTTCATTTCTGTCACCCCCTACCATGCCAACTCCACCCCACTCTTTGTGAGATAATATGTGGTCTATTTTTTGAATTCTTTAAAAAATAGACTCTCTTTTTTAGAGCAGTTTTAGGTTCATAGCAAAAATTGAGAAGAAGGCACAGAGATTTCCCATATACTCTTTTTCCCTCTCTATAACATCCTCCCCCACCATCAATATTCTACAACAGAGTGGTACATCTACTACAATTGATGAGCTGATATTGATGCCTCATCACTCAAAGTCCATGGTTTATGTGAGGTTCACACTTGCTGTTGTACATTCTATTGGCTTTGACAAATGTAAAATAACATGTAGCCAACATTACAGTATCATACAAAATAGTTATACTGCCCTGAGTGAATCAGCTTGCTGATTTACAAAAACGTTTGTAGGATTTCTAACTGGAATTGCACAAAATATATAGATCCAAATTTAATCTTCCATTTCATGAATTTGGTACAAATCTGATTTATTCTTGTCTTTTAAACATTTCTATCAGTAATGTTTTGTAGTTTCTGTGTATAGGTCTTGCACATCTTTTTTTTGTTTTTGAATGTATTCATAAGTATGGTTTTGCTGCTATGATAAAAAATATTATTTATTAATTTAATTTAAAAAGTTTATATTTTGTTTATAGAAATATAACTATTTTTCCATATTAGTCACATATTCTGAAACCTTATAATTTTATTTATTAATTCTATTTGTTATCCTTTTAGTCCTAAACTTTACAAAGATGATCAAGTCACCTCACAACAGTGAGCTGTATGTCTTCCTTTCTAGTATTTATGCCTTTTGCCTATTTGCCTTACTACTCTCGCGGCTAGGACTTCCACTACAATGTAAATAGATATAATGAGAGCAGACATCTGTGTCTGGATCCCAGAAATGCATTCATTCTTTTATCATTAAGTATAAGGTTAGCCCTTGGTTTTCCAGATGGCTTTACAAAGTTGAAGTGTGTCCTATCTACTCATTCCTAGTTCACTAAGAATTTTTTCATGCATGGTTTTGAATTTTATTAAATGTTTCTTCAGTATCTATCAAGATGATTATATTACTTTACATTTTATAATCCTTCATTTTTTCTAAGTTTTCAAATTTATTGGTCTAAAGATGTTGGTAATGTCATCTTACCCTTTTCATATCTGTAAATGGTATTCCAAAATTTCTGCTGATACTGTAATTTTTGTTTTTACTTTTTTCTTAATTAGTCTTCATAGGAGTTTATCAAATTTATTAATATTTTTGAAGACTCCACGTTTGCTTTGATTTTTTTCCTATGGTTTTCCTGTTTTCTGTTTCATTTATTTCTGAAGTTGAATCATTTATTTTTGCCCACTCACTCTGGGCTACATTGCTCTTCTTTACTTTTCTTCTTACAGTTTACAATTAGGTCACTGCTTTAAATTTTTTCTCCTTTTCTGATATAGACATTTACAACCATAAAGGTCCCTCCAAGCACTATTTTCACAGTATCCCACTATTTTTGATATGTGTGTTTTTGTGATCATTTCATTTGAAAGAGTTTCTAATTTCTCATTGTGATTACTTCTTTGATTTATAGATTATTTAGTGGCATGTTATTTACAAATAATATGATGTTTTTCTAAATACTTTACTGATAGTGAGTTCTAATTAAATCCTGTTTTGATCAAAGAACATATTGTATAAGACATCAGTCTTTTGAATTTTATTGCTAATTATTTTATGACCAGGCATATGGTCTATTTTGGTGAATATTCTCTGTATACTTGAGAAGAATGTACATCCCACTGTTGTTATGTGTAGTGTTCAATAAAAGTTAATTAGGTCAAGGGAATCAATAGAGTTGTTTAGATCTAATATATCCTTACAGATTTTTTTTGTTGTTTACATGTTCTGTAATGTTCTGAGAGGATTTTAATACCACCGATTGTGGTGTTGTCTATTTCTCTCCTTAGTTCCATCCGTTTTTTTTTTTTTGAGACGGAGTCTCGCTCTGTCGCCCAGGCTGGAGTGCAGTGACGCGATCTCGGCTCACTCAAGCTCTGCCTCCCGGGTTCACGCCATTCGCCTGCCTCAGCCTCCCGAGTAGCTGGGACTACAGGCGCCCGCCACCACGCGCAGCTACTTTTTTGTATTTTTAGTAGAGACGGGGTTTCACCGTGTTAGCCAGGATGGTCTCGACCTCCTGACCTCGTGATCCGCTCGCCTTGGCCTCCTAAAGTGCTGGGATTACAGGCGTGAGCTACCGCGCCCAGCCAGTTCTATCCATTTTAACTAATGCATTTTGAAGCTCTGTTATTGGGTGCATACACATTTAGAATTGTTATGTCTTCTAGATTATGTTATGGCATACTTCAGGTGTTGCTTTTCTGGCTGGAAACTTGTGGCCAGTGGTGCCTGTGCTCTAGTTTTGCGAGGGCCCCTTGGGCCCATTTGGCCCGGCAAACAGGGCTCAGTTTGCACTACCAGCCGGGATCTCATGCCTGCCAAGGGCAAGCAGGGCAGCAAGGGGTGTGTGAGTGAGCGAGCATGTGGTCTGGCCACTGCCCATAGCCAGGTATGCTGGCTGCAGCAGGGTAGGCAGCTCCAGTTGCCAACATGAGTGCTAGCTCCCTGCAAGTGTGCAGCTGCACCAGGCATACCATAAGCAGTTTCCATGACAGACACCAGGGAATGTGGCTGGGCCCAGAAACTTGGAGACACCAGGAACCGCAGAGCCCTAAGGAAGGTGTCAAAGCCCTGGCTCTGGGAGCTCCTATGTCTGGCTCCCAGAAGGGCCGCAGCTCTTCTCTCCTTGTCACCCGCAACATTGTGAGCAAGGGACGTATTTCAGCCCTGTTTGTTTTACAGCTCTTTTAGCCCTGCCATTCAGTAGGTCCCGAGTTCTTGTTCTGTGACCAGGAAGAACGAGGTATGCAGACAAGTGGAGGGTGCGCAAGGAGAAGAGGAGCTTTACTGAGGGTAGAGCAGCACAAAGGAGACCCACAACGGGTAGCTCCTTTCTGCTGCCAGGGTGTCCTGAGGAGTGTTCAGGTCCTAGCAGAGGGGAAACCCTAGAGTGGGTAGCTCCTCTTGGCAGGCAAATCATTCCATTGAGTGTTCAGCTCCTAGCAGAGAGGAGACCCTGGAGTGAGTAGCTCCTCTCCACAGCTGGTTGTGTCATCATCTGTTTAGCCCTCAGCAGAGAGAAGACCCTGGAGCCGGTAGATACTCTTGCAGGCAAGTCGTCCCATTGTCTCTTAGTCTGAATGAGTCTGGGGCTTTTATGGGTCTCAGTGGGGAGGACGTGCACTCCGATTGTTCCATGGGTGGCCATGGGTGGGCCCAGAAAAAGCACCACAAGTTCCCACTCTGGTCAGCAAGACCAGCAGCCCAGCCCCCAGGCTTCAGCCACTGCCCCCAACCAGCTTGAAGGTGGGACTTCCACCCAAGATCTAGTCTGCCTCCTGGAACTGTTCATGGTACCCAGGCTGTTTGTGCCAAAGGGTGCCTGCAGGCCAGCACTGAGCAGCCCTCAGCTCCCCCTCGGCCTCCCTTCTCAGCCTCGTCAGTGCCCAAAGTCTGGAGGGGGTGAAGGAGGCAGGGGTCTGGCACATCAGTGCTGCCCCAGGTCTGCCCATACCGAGCTGGGCTGTGACAGTGCCAAGGCTCAGTGCCAGCCTTGCTCCGATATCGGAGTGGGCACGGGAACCGGGAGAGGCTAGGCAGCTGGAGAAAACACCTCCAAGCCTGTGGGGGAAAGGGGGCCTTCCTGGCCCCAAAGGTGCAGAGATAGCTGAGTCTGCAGCCACAGCTGGGCCGCTGCAGGTGCACCCAAAAGGGCAGGGCTGATACCTGCCCCTGGCTCCCGCTGGCTCCCTGGAGCATGGCACTGCCCCAGGCCTATCTCCACCTGGGATCCCTTCTCTGCTCGCCTCTCTGTGCCTGACTGTGCTGCTCTCTCGCCAACAGGCGACTTGGCCTGGCCCCATCTCAGTGGCTCCCAGGGCAGCCTGCTCCCTGGGGGCTCCCAGGCACAAGCTCCAGGGACTCTCCACCTCCTCTCACCTCTGTGTTTTCCCCACAGCCGCAGTGAATGAGCTGCAGGTGGTGCGGGCCCTGGCCAACCCCACACAAACGAACCAGCAGCTCTTGGGGGTGGCCCCAGGAGTCCCGGCTGCTCCTTCGGCTGGGTGCTTGGTGGGTTCCCAGGACATGGCAGGGGGCATGATTGAGGCCACAGCAGAGCTCAGGGTCTGGGAGCAGGTCCTGCCCGGCCGTGCAAGGGCGGGGGTGGTACAGTCGGCTTCCTCAGGGACCTGGGGCACAGGGGACATGAGTCACGGGTACCACCGCTACCTCTCCCGCAGCCGCTCCTGCCACCACTGCCCGCACCTCCCTGCTGCAGCCGGTGTGATGTCAGCAGCTGCCCAGACTGCCCACCACTGCCATCAATCTCCTAACATCTTTTGCCTTATTTTACTTTAATTTAATGTAGCCGTACCATTTTTTTGTGTTTACCATTTTCATATTATATGTTTTCTTTTTATCTTCCTTTCAACATATCTGTTTCTGTTATTTAATGAGCATCTTTCGTTGACGGCATTCATTTGTGTTTTTCTTTTATATCTACTCTGGCAATATTTTTTAATTGGAATGTTGATACATTTATATTTAATTAATGGAATTTGATTTAAATCTACCATCTTATTACTTGATTTTCGTACATTCCTTCTGTTTTTTTCTTCTCTTGCCTACTTTCTGTCTTCTTTGGAGTTAATCAATATTTATTCACATGTTACTGTATGATTTTTTTATATTCTAGGTCATAGATGGCTTAGGTATTTATTGAGATTTCCATAGTACACGATGCTATATTATGTCTTTTTATTTCTGCATATAGTATTACTAGATCAACTTACAAAATATAACTAAGAGGACTTCTAGTTTACTACATATAATGGAAGGGAAGAGAGACAATAAGAACTACTTTCAAATTTTTGGTAAGCTGTCATGCCATGGACTGGAATAGGGTGCACTGAAGGATAAAAGGCAAGAATTCTTGGATTTAATTTTGTACATTTTTAATTAGATGCCTGTAAGTCATTGAGAAGAACATGTCGAGGGACGTCCTTGGTACCAGCTTTAAATGAAGAGGTGAAAGTTTCAAATTATTTGTCATATTATTGGCTTTTTTTTTTTTTTGGTTTAAAGTATAAAGAATATAAAATGCAATTTTTTTATTTTTTGTGTTCTATTCTGAAATAATATTAAACATTATAAATTTAATTCTTAATGTTTAATCATAATAAGTATTTTTATACTTATTATATTCCTTTGAATAGCCTTTTTTTATTGTCAAGGAAGTTTTTTAAGATAAATTAGTCTCTACAAATAATATGCTCCATATTCCATGACCTTAGAGCAAATCAGTTCTACATTAGTTGTGAGATCTCATTAAAACTAGATCAATTTCCATAGAATGTATTTATTTTAAAAATTACTTTGTCAGGTTTAAACATAGCAAGATTATTTTCTTAAAACTAGTTAACTCAGTGAAGTGGATTCAAGTTTGGATCTCTTCACAATAGGAAACAAATTCAATGTTAGCTAACTATCCCCTGCTGTTCAGTCTCTTGCCAGAAAGCTACAGCTTTCTGCCCACACTTACTTGCTAGACATTTGATTTAATAACTGCACATTCATATATATTTTTTGAAAGGAATGCTGAAAACTTCTCATTTGTGTATGAGTAAACTGAATCCCAAAGAGTTGAGAGATTTGTCCAGAGGCAGTGAAGTCACTGATACAAGTGAGAAACTTGGATAAAGCACAATCTCCTCACCTTTCCTCATTTTTTATTTTTAATTTCATTTCATAACAATTCCTCAATGGAAAAGTAAATCATTCCATGATCTCAAAAAGCTGTGATGGATCCATGAGCTACTGAGTTTATAAGTTAATTGCTCCTTTGTTAAATAACTTTAAATGGCTATTTTTTTGTTGCTGTGTTTTTTAAATATTCATCTCCCATTTCCTTCACTCTCAGCCATCATTTTGGCTACTATCCCAGTGTTGCCTCAAGTACCCCTTTTTCCTTTCTTCAAATTTGCTCCTTCTAGTATACTTGGGAAACACTGATATTAGCCCAATTTTCTCTAATAAATACATTTAAAAAAATTTGTACTAAATATTATAAATTTGTTCACTCTTTAATTGAAGATATGCAAATATCTACCACTAAAAACAATTATGCGTTTAAGAAAAGCTATTTCTTTCCAACAAACTGGTGATTATACCTCATTATCTGATTTGAGATTCCAGTCTTAATATTTTCATATATTTTTTAAGTACTAGCTCATTCACATTCATCATTAACTATTTAAGACAAAGCATTGTCTTGAAAAGTAAATACTTATCCGGGTAACTATAACTCAAAACACAATACCTGATTGTTTTGTGTGTGTTCACAAAATATTAAAGATTATATGACAATAACAAAGAACATACATTGACTGCTTTCCAGGTGGCATGTACTGTGCTTATTCTTCACAATAACTCTACAGACAAGAAGGTTCCACTATATTCCCCATGTTATATATTTGGAAAGTGATGTTTACAGAGATTTAAAAAATTGCCAAAGTAAATCATATAGTAAATTATAGTCATCATTTAAACAGATTTGGTTTTAACTGTGAGCCTGAGACTTCAACTATCATGCTCTAATGCCTATTAACACTGAAACAGGTTTCAATTTGTATGTTTATATACCCAACCTTTGTATCTTGGATACACAATTTTATTATTTGCTTTGCACTAACACTCTTACACATTCAATTTTTCATAATTTTAAATTAAAGATTTTCACAGTCCATCCTCACAATGCATTCAGTGTTACATTTTGATCTTAATTATATTTGCAAATTTAACTATTAATATTGAAGATCAATCAGTGTCTAATACAAAACATAATATATTTTTATCATGGTGATTTTAATTTATTTTATAAAAGTTTATTCGTGCTTGCTTTATTAATATGTTTTCATTTTCAAACTGAGCTAAAATTTGTGGATTTTCCCTAATAAAGATTAATAAGGAAGAACCTCATTGTCATGAGATATAGACATGCACAAGAACATATTCAAGAATTCCTAGTTTCATTAAGTAAAGGTATTAAGAAGGTTGTAGTCTATATCATTAGAGAAAGAAAAAATGTTTACTAAATCTAGAATACTATGCTTATTGGTATCATAGTCAATGTTCTTTAAAATTTTCTTTATATATATTTATATAGTTTTTCTTTAAATATATTTAAATTGTAGAAAATAATATTTTGAAATTATAGTCTTTGTCTGCTATTTCCATCTTTTATTTTAAAATACTGCATTTATTTTTCTCTATGCTAAATTCATAAGTGTTTTGTCCCCGGTTTATCAATGTTACTATGTTTCTTTCTAATCTTTCTTCTTTTTTTTTATCTTCCTTCTATGGCCTCTCTTTCGCTCTGTTTTCCTCCCACTTTCCACCCCACCAGCCTTATATGGCTTTGTATTGTTCGACAGTCAATACAGTTTGTGTCCCCTTGGAGGAACTCACTTCTCTTTGGAATTCAGGTTATTTGGTTGTATTATGACTACAACTTTCCAATGAATTCAAGAAAAGTTATCGTTTTGTAGATTATTTGGTCTATTTTCATTGTTTAGTTGGCTGGGACACTAATAGAAGCTTTCTATATCCTAAGTAGAAGTGGAAATCCTGCTCTTCATATCGTATTTACTTTTAAAGTCAAATTTATTACATTACCATTTTGTACAGTAAAATTCACCCTTTGACATGAACTTTTTTACTCATTTGGACAATGAATACAGGAATATAAACATCACTGCAGTCAAGATTTAAAAAATCTTACCATTGCCCAGAAAGGTCCTTCATGCCACTTGGTAATCAATCTCCTCTCTTACTACCCTATAATACCACTGATCAGTTTTCTGCCTCTGGGATTTTTCCTTTTTCAGAGTATAACCTGTGTCTGTTTTTTTTTTTTTTTCATGATTTTGTTGCATTTATGAGTGCTTCCTTCCTTTTTATTACCAATAGCATTCCATTATTATATAGCTCCAGAAACTCAGTACCAACTGAGATATTTACATCTGAGAATGGCCAGCTTTCAAAATCTGCCAGGTCACTAGTTTGTGGGGATTGAGTGACTCTGATCAGAAATTAACTGGGTTTGGGATTTTTCACTGCTGTATGTACTGGTAGTACATTACAAGTTTAAATAACTCTAGATATGGGCTATCTTTGCCCGTAACTCCAATAACTCTAGATATAGGCTATTTTTGCCATCTGCCATGTGATGTCTAGGATGATGGAGTTTTCTTAGTATGAATCCTCTGGCCCCGCTTTTAGCCATTCCTATAGGTATGTGCCATAGAGAGGAGAACTGTTAGTGCTCACGTCCTTATTTAGCAGTAGACTGCAGTTGTTTAGTACTTCATGCTCCACCCGTGTTGTGGGGATAGCAGTTCTCTGTTGTTTTGGCCCAGCCACAGTTCTGGGAAACCCATGGAGCCTGGACTCTGGGTGGAGAATTCTCAGTATGCCTTTCACTCTTCTGCCTGGCAGTCAAACTCTCTGCCTTGTATTTGTTGTAGATCTTGACCTTGAGTGAGAGTTTCTCTTCTTCTCTATTGATAGGAAGCTTTGAGTGGGTACAGGATTGCAGGTCCAAGAGTTTCCCACCCTTCTTATAATCACAATAACTCTGAGTTTTTTCCTTTTCTTTCCTTTCCTCAGCCGTGGTATGTCTTTACTGCTTCTCTCCTGTGGCTTAAGACCTTTTGCTTTGCATGAGAGAAGAGTCCAAGGAATTGCACAGTATTTTGTGTGTGTTCCCCACAGCTGCTCATTCTGCTCCTGCCTGTCTGCTCTCCCAAGGGGCATTTTTATGGTGGTCCATGTTCTTTGGCAGTTGAGACAGTTTGTGTGTCCTGTATCTCCTTGTAGGGACTCACGCTTCTTTGTAATTCAGGTCATTTGGTTGCATTATGACTATAACTTTCCAGTGAATTCCAGAAAATTTATTTTGTAGGTTATCTGGCCTATTTTTATTGTTTGGTTGTGTGGGACACCTTGCACCTTTCAACATCTTAAGTGGGGGTGGAAATCCTCTTCTTTATGTTATTTTATAATCTGCTTTTTGAACTTACAAATATATTTGAAGCAACATTCCTTTATAATATTAAAATGATGTGTCCCACAATTTATTTCACCAATATGCTATTTTTAGATTTACTTTGCAGTATCTCCTTTGAAAAATTGTAGTTAGATGACAGGATTTTGCTTGGCACAAACACTGGCGTGACAGTAGATCTCCTAAAAAGTGTCTGGATACAAGCATTCTGGTCTTTTAAAAAAGATTTTTAAGAAGGAAGTAGAAGAAAAATCCATCACATTAGTGGTAAGTTTCCTTCTAAATGAATTGATACGGTGTAATCTTTTAAAGAATCATGAAAGGTGAATGCGAGATCTGGCTGCAGTCCCATGTTCTTGCCCTCTGCAGTAGATTTCTCCTCTGGAATGCACATTCAGTTTTCTGCTTCAAGGATGACCAGTGCTCAGGGCTCACATTCATTCTCACTCCTAAATTATGTGATGCTTCCTTTCTTCGTTTGACATCTTCAAAGTGAAAAGTGTCATTGCCAGGGAAGCATGAAGATATAGTCAGTCCCGAAAGGCTGTCTGGAAAAATTACAGAAAGCTCGGTTCTTATTGGATCAAAAAATAAATGTAGGGAGAAAATATGAATATGCATTTCTACACAAAGAATTGGATTTTCTTAATTGTTTAAAGATCACATTGTGTAACATTTTACAGTATGGGGTGCCACAATCTGGATGTATCATTTTGAATGCGATAACTAGAAAATAGGTAACAAGAAAATTAACTTGATGTTTTCAGTATAATCAAAGCAAAGGGTTGTTTTGACTAAATTGCCAAACCCTTATGTAAGCACAGTGCACCAAAATGTATTTCTTAATAGTAGTGAAGATTCAACCTAAACTTGGAGAAACAAAACAAATATATCATCGAGAAAAAGTATAGTGTTGAACTAATGACCTTTCAGAAGCATATAAATGTTATTCTTTGACATTCTAAAATCCTCTTTTAAGTAATTTTAAAAATGTAAGTAAGGATAGAAGGTATGAGGAAAATTAGCCAAAAATAATCAGTGAAGAAGATACCTTGTTCGCCACGAACCCAGATTTAAATTTTGCATGTTTTATATCAGCTCTGTCAGGCTTTGATTATCCACAGCCAGATGACAATGAAATAAAGTAAGTTATGAAGCATTTGCCAATGAACACTCACTGCCTCCTTATTCGCTTTCACTTGCCTAAGGCGGCCTATAGCTCAGGAGAAAGCTTCTGAAACCATATGTATAGTCTTTCCTTAAACTCAGGAATATTTGTTATAACAGCATAAATATTTAAACTTCTCATAGCCATGCATCAGTTTGAGGGTAATCCTGTCTATATGGGATATGGAGTAAAGCGCAGGAAATGTACTGCTCTAGGCAAGGGGTCCTTGCTGTGTTTTGTTCGCTGTGAGTCCTTCAGAGTAAAGCCTCTGGATTTTGAAGTGCTGTGAGTTCATCATCATCAGATACTTATATTCAAACAAAACCCTAAAAATGCATTTCTAAAACAAGTATATATTGCATTTCTCCACTTTTCATTTAAAATATGCTAATATTTAAATCACCTACCACTTCATGAGTATCTTAGATAAATTTCACATATGTATTGTCTTTTCCAAGAATTAAGAATTATAAGAGCAGCACAATAAATTGTGCCTCGTCTTTTCTCAATGAAGCTTGTCCAATTATTTGAGTGCGCTGTACTTTGAAGTTCATAATCATTACCTTCTTTTTTATTTTAACTTTCTAAAGTGAAGACCTGATTACTGCCATATGACTTGTGCAAATATTCCACTTTGCAATGTGTGCTGCATATAAATGTGCGGTTTGTATAGTAGGGGGTAAAATGGGCAGCTTTCCTGCCATCTGCGTGCTAATTAACCAGTGGAGAACACAGTCTTGTCATAGGAAAAAGCCGTCTTCATTTCTACAGGGTGCAAATTATGTTGCCAGGATCACAAGGACAGGGTCAAAGTTGGCTGTCAGCAATGGTTGTGGGTTTAGTTTGTGCTTTGAAAAGACCTAGGAATTTTAAATTAATACATAGACTTATACTTCCATATCTAATGTATACATCTACATAAACAAGCTGTAAACATAAAACAAAAAATAACTGGCCTTTTACATACTAATACATATTTGTTCTGGATCATTTTCTGTTGGCATCTGATTTTCTCTAAGACTTACACACCATGCTGTTACCTCTCCATGGCATGTGGTGGGGGGGCGATGGTGATTAAAGTGTGACATTAAGTGTACATAGAAACATAATTAAAATAAATTTGCATTAATGGTTCTCTTTAAGTATAGTGACCCATGAATTAACTTTTTGGTACGATTAAGAATGAAAGTTTTAAAGGCATCCTTTAGCATTAAAATTCAAGTCAGCACCAATGATTCTAATTAGTGGGAATTCTAGCAGGGAAAGTAGTTAAGGGAAATTAGTTACCTATTGTTTTGAACTATAATTTTAAAATGTAGTTATGTTTGGAAATGGATTGTTAGCAAACATGGATGTATGCACATCTGTAACTTGTGCTCTAGACTGCCAAAAAAACTCAATAATTGAAAATGAAATAACACAATATTTTGCATGTTATGTCAACGTAATTACTCTCGTAATTAAAACCTCAAGGAGTGAGAAGGATAGTACGTCAGTCCTGTGGCCATACATAGAGATACAATATTCGTTTTCACGTCCTTTCAAACATGTGCGGCAAAGATGGTAGAAAATGAAGAAAAGTTATCAAATGGTAGCTAAATGATCTGCCTATATTCTTAGGTGATTATGAAAATATTATTACTTTGGAATTAAAAGTGTATTGTTTTATCCTTCATCAAAGTGAGAGAATAACTTCAAATAGGATAAGATTTATTTTCTATATACCTATTTTCTTTTTGTATTTTCTGCACAGATTTCTATTAACGTTTGAGCTTTCAAAAGCATATTTCATGTTTGGTTGTGTATTATCAACAAATGTGGCTAGCTATAATTTTCAGACTACCTGTAAAAGATATTTAAGGCTATTTTTCCTCGTGGGCAGAGTGGCAGTGGTATGACTACAGGAGTATTGAAAGATGTGTATGTCTGAAAAATATGACCTTTTAGGCCGGGCGCGGTGGCTCACGCCTGTAATCCCAGCACTTTGGGAGGCCGAGGCGGGCGGATCACGAGGTCAGGAGATCGAGACCATCCTGGCTAACACGGTGAAACCCCGTCTCTACTAAAAATACAAAAAAGAATTAGCCGGGCGTGGTAGTGGGCGCCTGTAGTCCCAGCTACTCGGGAGGCTGAGGCAGGAGAATGGCGTGAACCCGGGAGGTGGAACTTGCAGTGAGCCGAGATCGCGCCACTGCACTCCAGCCTGGGCGACAAAGCAAGACTCTGTCTCAAAAAAAAAAAAAAAAAAAAAAAAAAATATGACCTTTTAACTAGCAGGGCCATTACTTCAGTTAAGGGGATCTAGAATGTCCCTGAAAAAAAATAAGGAGCTAATATTTCCTAAGATTACACATTAAGCATTTAAGCCAGTTGCACCTGTAAATATATTACTTTATTCTGTAAGTCCCACTTAACATATCAGCTCTGCTGTGAAGTTTTCCCTTCTTCTCAACACCAGTTTAGGTGCTCCTCAGTGTTCTCACAATTGGCTTCGATTCCTTAGCGAGGCAGAAACCAAGTCCAATTATGTTTTTTATGCACTGGAGTTAGGTGAGCATATTAAGTACAGAAAATCTTTGTGGAATGAGTGAATGAAGGAATATACATTCATTCAACTGTTGTTCTAACATACAGCAAGTCCTTGCGGGAATTGCATTTCGGTAAGCTTTGGGGGAGAGGCCACATCCTGAGGGGAAAATGTCCAGACTTTGGAATTGGACAGAACTGATGGAATCCTGATACTATTACTTATTGCCTATTAAAAATTAAAAAAGTCATTTAACACCTTTGAATGTTAGGATTTTTTTTATTCTAAGGAATGGTGACAAACATGGTATCTTGCAAAATTGTTGGGAGAGCTGGACACGTTACCCCTAAAATGCCTGATGATGCCTTTTCACCCACAATAGATGTGCTACAAGTAATAGCTCTTTTTTAATGAATGAGAAAGACTTCCAGAAGCTTATGAGGGAGTTATATGTAGGATTCTTGGCCAAGTCATAGAAAGAAATAAAAGAAATAAATAATAGATGGCAGTGATTGTGGCACCTACAAGAGGCATAAAGTTGTAATATTGTGTACTCACTAATTTAACACAACATTATAGGCATGTAACAAATTTGTTGGTTCATATTTTCATTAATTTTTGTCATGTAGTATAGCTCTGTCATATAATCTGCTGTCTGTTTAAATGTTAAGAACAGACTATAAAAGTAGAGTTTAATTTAAAATTTGCTCAATCTGTCTGTTTTGTACCGTAAGAGTCATTGAAATATTTTCCCCTGTAGAATGTGAATATTGTCATTAGAATTGTATAGATTTTTAAAATAGTTTGTTGAGGGGGATCACACATGGTGCTAGAACATTATTTGTCATTCTAGTCCTTCCACCCACTAGATTATCAGTGATATCCAATGGCTGATTTTAGAGTAGAGAATAACTGAAGAGAAAACAATTACATATTGCCTAATGGAATGTCACTGAGATAGCAGTATTAAAACTATGGGTATTTTTGTTTTACTTTTGCAATTTCATGGGTATTTTTATCACAGGCTCGAAAAGACCGCCTGTGCTTAGTTGTGTTCTCTAGTGGCTCACTCTCAAGTGAAATTCAAACTATTAATCATTAAAATATTCTAATTTTTTAAATTTTTTTCCAGAGAATTTTAAGGCAAATTCTGGCTTTCACAGGAATGATAGGTAAATCTAAATAAGCATGCTGAGAGAGAAAGGGCATTAGAGTGTACGGGTGGTTGGAGTGGTTGAAGGAGACATTCAGTTCCAGTGATTCATCTGGAAATTTCCTGTTACGGTGAACCTCCAAGTTAGGCCTGCTGACAGCCCGGGAGCAAGTATCTTGAAAAGATCATAGAATTAGAGAGAGGATATGGTGTGAAATCTGGGCAAATTATATCTACCCACAATATTACACATTCTTTTTTTTAAACAGTATGAGTTTACTAGGTTTAAGTGTCATGAAAGATGAAATATGCAAAAAGTAATGAGCCCACTTTTAAGATGGTAATAAGATCATTTAATACACGTGTAAAACTGCTAAATGATTTCGCAGAAGGATTGCTTCACCTCTGAGTGAATCATAAACTCATAAACAAGCATTCAACAGGAGATCAATGCTGTTTTGTAGTGCACACACTATTGCAGCATCTGCTCCAATACAAAGATAAATCCAGTGCAAACCATGTGTTTTACTTTTTGGGCCAGCATCCTTATCCTGCTGCTCTTATTACACCTAAACTATAGCCTTCAACAATCTCATTTCTGATTAAGTAGAAATCAGTTGCAGATACACATACTACTGATGTTTGTATCAAGATAAATGAGACACAGGACTAAAACACAAGCTCCAAAATAAGAGACATTTTACATTTTGCAAAAGTTGACTGTAGTAAATTGTTGAAATTTGGTATAGGAATAAATTAGACAAAGATGAATAACTTCATATTAAGACATGAAATAAGCCATTTACCTATGGGACCAGTAAATTACAGATTTTTTTAGCTTTTAAATCAGATAGACACTTTTGATGACTCGCTTTAAAAGCATAACTGACAAAAAAATATGAAAAAATAAACGAGAGGACTTTCTATTTGAAATCATAGGCCCAGAGAGATTATTGCTTCTTTTGATCACCACATTAAGTATAAGACATAATTCTTTCTTTTATTTTTGATTTATTTGGACTGTTAAGTGGTCATGTTAGCAATGTGACAACTATACCAATAATAGCAAGTGGTAAGCTGTCAAAGGGCAGCTATTCATCAAGAAGTATATTTTAATATAACACCAGGTGTCTAATATGACTTTGAAATTGTTCATGATTAGATTGCTAGCATATTCTAGGTACCCAAATGACATTTCTCTTGGACATGGATGAACTGAAAATCATGAAATTCAAAGCCAGGTTATATGCAGCGCTTATTAATTTAGCTAATTTGGTGTGTTTCTTAATCTTTCAGTGAGTACAGTTTCTTAGTATATTACTACAATACAGTCTGCTTACTAAATAACTTTAGGAAATCATATTAAAGAGATTTTTTATGTCATATTTATTCATATCAAGAACATCAAGCACTTATCCTCTGCATCTAAAAAAAAGCAAAAAAAAAGCCTATGTATCAAATTTTAAACTTTATTATTATTATGACATTGATACATTATAGACAACAAAAACAAACAAAAAGAAAGAAATGTCCCAGGTAACTGTTTCGCAATTACACACTGCACTTTGTTAGTTCATTTGAATATTTCCCAAATGGTTTATTGAAAATAGTCCATAGGCCAAATATTATGCTAGATGAAGACAGCTATGAAGGTTAATGAGACATGGACAATTCCGTGAGGAAGGGCACAGCATCTCTCAGTATATTCAGTTAGATGCTTCTACACGAATTTTCCAAATTATATAAGCTAATTTTAAAATGTTGGACAGCAATTCTAGAATACTCTGGGTTACTCTGCATTTTCTTAAGTGCTAAAAATAAATCTCTTAATTTGTCATCTTATTGGAAAAGTCTTATATAATGTGTCTTATCTTTACCTGTCTTCCTCATGCATTTCTGAATACTTTTACTCTACTGGTACCTGAACACATGTTTATCTCTCCAAGAAGTATCCCAATTGTTTGTTTTTTTTTCACTAATTCATTCATATCCTTTTACCTAGTCATCAAAATACATTATTCTTCTCAATTTTAGAGTCTGCATATAAACAAAACTTTTATTTTCATTCATATTTAGGGCTACTAGATTAACTTGTGACTCTTCTAAAGATATTCACATTTACAGAGGATACTTTGTGATATCATATCTGAACTCAAGGGCATGGATCTACACATAAGAAAGTAAAGAAGGAAAGTCATTAGGAAGATATCTTAGGGCTGAAATTTGTGACAGTCGCTTCAGAGCAGTCCATGTTTGTTCCACAAATTTGTTTAAATAATTATAAATACCTGCTCTGAATAACAAAATGTCTTTAGTTTCCCATATTTTCCATTTTTAAACAACAGGTTTACTGTTATCCATAATATACCTTAGTACGTATCTGTGGAAGCATTCTACAAAGAACACAAATATGTGAGCAAGAGCAAAATATTCACTCATCTCCTGATTTTGATGGGATAAATGGCCATAGTTTAGAACCCCTTCTGAAAACACATGTGCATGCACAAGTGAACTTACAATTATTTCCCAACCACAGTAGTCAACAAGACATTCCCAAGTGTGTTTGAGTTCTTCCAGAGCTCCTACTTGTGAGTGTCAAGTGTAGCCATCAAGTGTAATTTTCTATTGCTTTTTCCTATTTAAGCACGGGCCTAAAGAATTAACTACATGTTGTGCTAGTTGTTTCTTGGTATTTTTTTCTTTTTCTTTTTTAGCAATCACTGAATTTTGTCAATTTTATCTCACTGTTGTGAAGAACAAAATATATATAGCAAAATAAAGATTAAGCGCATAAAACAAGCCTGAGAGTGATTCCTTACTTGCTTAAAAGAACACAGATATTTCTATAAATCAGAAAGTTTGTTAGATTGTAATATACCAAGTCTCAAGAATGTCAAATTTAAGAGATTGTTTTTTAGTAGAATCAGTCCTGCCTACCTACAGAATTGTTGTGTTGTGGGCTTCCAATGAATTTGAAAATGCATTTAAATACTACTGAGTATTCTAATATTTTTAATTGTGTTTTTATTACTCCATTTTCCCCCTGAACTTGAATCATCATCCACAGTATCAGAATATTATTCTATCAGTTATCTTTTTCTCTTCAGAGTCATATTGCTGCCCGTGCTCACAATTTATAGTTTTTCTTATTTTAATATCTTTCTTTTCTTTCACACTTTTAAAGATGATTTTAAAGGGCCTAGGTTACTTAGTTTGTATTTTTTTTGATGGGAAATACAAACAATCTGTAAACATGGGATTAGCACAAAGACTAACAAGTCAAGGTCAGTTTAGCTTCCAGCCTCAAAAAATAGATCTCTAGATGATATAGTGATAATATTTCCTCTAGGTCCAAAATATGGGATTAACATCTCATATCTCCTCTCTCCATTAAAAAGATTATGAATTTTGGACTAACAATGGATTGGTCAACTATATGTGGTCAAGAAACACATTTTCAGCTAAGCTAAATACATTAAATTATGTATATAATTATATGTTATGTAATTATGCATATAACCTGTCAGTGCCCAGTAAGTGTTTTCTGAATAAATGGATAAGTAAATATTGTTTCAACATAATAAGGAACTTTGCCAGGTGCTAAGGCTCACACCTGCTTTCTCAGCTGCTTGAGGGGCTGAGGTGGGAGGATAACTTGAGCCCCGTAGTTTGATGCTACAGTGAAACATGTTCATACCACTGTACTCCAGCCTGGGCAACAGAGAAAGATCCTGAGTCAAAACAAAAATGATGATGATAATAATCATCGGGAACTTAATTCCAAATCTATTTAAGACACTCTATTAAGGGGCTCTTATCTCAATCTCTTTATAATTTTAAGGATACTTTCTAAATTTTGTTTGTTCCATAGGGAGAATAAATAAAGTATGTGTTTCTAAATAATTTTCCATACTAGATAGTTACATCCTTCTCTGTGTTGCCATATGATTTTTACAGTTTTACTATAGCATTTCTTTAATTCTGCTTATTTTCTCAATTGCACTTCCTGGGCAGGTCTTTTTATTTAAATGTTATTTTTACCTGCCGTGTACTAAGCTTGGCACATAACTGCTCAACAAATGTTTTAGGAAAGAATGAGTAAATGAACTTTAAAAATGCTGATTTTTTGTTCAAACTGAATAATTTACCGTATTTCTGTTTTTAAAAGACAGTAGTGAAGGACTGTCTGTTTTGAACTGCATAAAATAAACCCTATTTTGTTTTGATTTCAGTAAAGTCAATAAATATTTATTTGCTATCAAGGCAAAAATCTAAGCAACATAAAGTACAAATAATTTACATGTTGCTAAATTTGAGATGCAAACAATTAAATATTAATTTTGCTAAATAATACAAAAATTGTGTTACATGCACTAGAATTCTAGACTTGTATTCTGCAGGATGAGTCTTACTGGCTGATGAATATTATATTTGTCTGGCTACTTGCTTTTGAAGAATGTACTTTAATTATTGTTAAAATACTAGAAGAAGCATTTTAAGGTTTTTGTCTTGGTGGCTGTTCTTGTGTTAGCTGTGGAGAGTACAACATGGACAAAAGTAACTCAAGCTGTAGGCTACAATAGACTTGATTCAAGTTCTGGCTCTATTAGTAGGCTGCTTTGTGATCTTGGCTAATTTATTTAGCATCTCAGCCTCAATTTCTTGATATATAAAATTTGAATAATAATAATAATACTTCAAAGAGTAGTTGTGTGGGTCCAAGATTTAGTATAGCCCCTGGATTGTCTTCAATTCTCAGTGTAATTTAGCTAGTAGTGCAGTATTTATTGTTAATGTTGTTCACATATTAAGCTGTATTATCAAACATATAAACCCAACATTTTTCAGTAGAAAGTTAGATTTTCCATATGATGACCACTGATGGCATCATACCTGAACAATAAAATATATGTTTCTAACTAGTGTGCTAGAAAAATAATTGTTAGGTGTTCTTTTCATATACTGATATAAATATATGTAAAAGTTAAAAATTTAAGCAATTCCAGTTAATAGATAATTATATTTAACAATCCCAGATATATTATATTTACCTTAGGCTATGTTATGCTGTATGTTTATATAAAATATACTATATTATATTTTATCCTACATAAACTGTAATCAAAATATATATTTATTATATTTTTTGGTTTTCTAAATAATTATATTTGAAAGGAAATTCCTGTATATATTATTCCCTCAATGCTTGGAGAAAAAAATTTATTTATTTAATTATTTTGTTTTTCTATGCTTTATTTATTTAAAACTTTTATTGTTAATTATTATGGATGCATAATAGTTGTAGATATTTATGGGGTATACATGATATTTTGATGCAGGTATAGAATGTGCAATGATCAAATCAAAGTACTTGGGGTATCCATCATCTCAAATATTTGCCATTTATTTGTGTTACAAACATTTCACTTCCACTCTTTTAATTATTTTAAAATATGCCATACATTATTGTTAAATATAGTCACCTTATTTTGGTACTGAATACTAGATCATAACCATTCTCCCTAACTGTATTCTTGCATCCATGAACTATCCCCACTTTATACCTGCCTCGCCGCTACTCTTCAGAGCCTCTGGTAACCATCATTCTACTCTCTATCTCCATGTATTCAATTTTATTTTTAGCTCCCACATGTGAGTGAGAAAATGTGATACGTACCTTTCTCTGCCTGTCTTATTTCACTTAACATAATGTCCCCCAGTTCCATCCATGTTGTTGCAAATGACAGGAGTTCATTCCTTTTTATGGCTGAATAATATTTCATTGTGTATACTTACCACATTTTTTATGCATTCATGGACACTTAAATTGATTCCTATTGTGAATAGTGCTGCAATACATATGGGAGTGCAGATATCTCTTTAATATATTAAGTTCCTTTCTTTTGGATATATACTCAGCATTGGGATTTCTGGATCGTATGTTAGTTCTATTTTTAGTTTTTTGAGGAACCTCCACAGTGTTCTCCATAGTGACTATACTAATAATAGTTTACATTCCACCAATAGTATACAAGGGTTACCCTTTCTCCACATCCTCACCACCATCTGTTATTGTTTGGCTTTTGGACAAAACCTATTTTAACAATGGTAAGATGATCTCACATTGTAGTTGTGATTTTTGATTCTCTGGTTATTAATGAGGTTGAGCATTTTTTTCATATACCTGTTGGCCATTTGTATGTCTTATATTGAGAAATGTCTATTCAGATCTTGTATCTATTTTAATCAGATTGTTTTTACCTATTGAATAGTTTGAGCTCCTTATATATTGTGGTTATTATTACCTTGTTGGATGGGTAGTTGCAAATATTTTCTCCCCTTCTGTGGGTTGTCTTACCACTTTTTTTATTGCTTCCTTTGCTGTACAGAAGCTTTTTAGCTTAATGTGATCCCATTTGTTCATTTTTCCTTTGGTTGCCTGTGCTTTTGAAGTCTTACACAAATCTTCATCAATACTTACATTCTAAAGTGTTTCCCTGATGTTTTTTTTCCAGTGGTTTCATAGTTTGAGTTCTTACATTTAAGTCTTTCATCCATTTTGATTCGATTTTTATATATGGCAGGAGATAGAGATCTAGTTTCATTCTTCTGCATAAGGATATCCAGTTTTCCTAACACCATTTGGACCAAAGACATTATCTTTTCCCCAATGTATGTTCTTGGCACTTTTTCAAAAATGAGTTGACAGTAATTTATGGGTTGTCTATTCTGTTCCATTGGTTTATGTGTCTGTTTTTATGCCAGCACCATGCTGTTTTGATTACTATAGCTATGTAGTATAGTTTAAAGTCAGGTAATGTGATCCTGTCTAGTTTTGTTCTTTTTGCTCAGGATGGCTTTGGCTAGTCTAGGTCTTTTGTGGTTCCATATAATTTTTTTTCTATTTCTGTGAAGAATGTCATCAGCATTTGGATGGGGACTGCACTGAATTGTAGATTGCTTTGGGTAGTATGGACATTTAAAAAATATTGGCTCTTTTAACCCATGAACATGGAACATCTTTCATTCTTTTGTGTCCTCTTCAATTTCCTTCATCAATATTTTACAGTTTTCATTATAGGCATCTTTTACTTCTTTGGTTAAGTTTATTTCTAGGTAACTTATTTGTAGCTATTGTAAATGAGATTAGTTTCTTGATTTTTTTTGTTTGTTTGTTTTTTGTTTTTTTTCAGATTGACCACTGCTGGCATATAGAAATGCTACTGATTTTTGAATGTTGATATTGTGTTCTACAACTTTACTGAACTTATCAGTTCAATTGGTTTTTTGGTGGTATCTTTAGGTTTGTCTAAATATAAGATTATATTATCTGCAAACAAGGTTAATTTGACTTCCTCCTTTCCAATTTAGATACCCTTTATTTACTTATCTTCTCTAATTACCCTGGCAAGGATGTCCAGTACTATGTCAAATAAAAGTGTTGAAAGTGGGCATCCTTGTTTTATTCCAGATTTTAGAAGAAAGGCTTTCAATTTTTCATGGGGAAAATCATGTAGAATATGATCAGAAGGTGACATTGGTAAAAATGACTGGAACAATGTATATATTGTGAGCTGATAAATACTTATTAAATTTTCCTTGTCTCTCCTCCAAAGAAACAGAGCCACTTTAGTAAGAATCCCAAAATCTGCCAATAAAATTACTTGGATTTTTTCCTTCCTCATGAGTAATATATTTTAAAAAGATTATATTTAAAAAAGACTAATATCCTCGCTCATGAGCAATATATTTAAAAAAGATTTTAAACATAGTGGGTATTCAGAAGGTGTTACATAACTGAAATAGACTTTATCATTCAGGTCATTAAACTATCTCCTACCACATTGCTGTTTTTCTGACCCTAAACAGCTCTGTTTTGGGAATAGTACAAATGGTTGACACGTTAGGACACTTGTTATTCGCTAGATACTTTCACAATATTGAGTTTGACAGTAGAGAGAAGAAGAGATTATTTAAAAGTAATTAAATGTAAATGTTTGGTGGTATGATCTGTTAGATCTTGGAAATGTCTAAGAGTTCTTTGCCACCTACCTATATTACTAAGGGCTTCTTTAAGGATTTTGTGATGTGTAATAGCTGTTGTCCATAGGATTATTCACCAGCAAATAGTTTAAGATTTGAATGTAGATATATAATCTGATACTTAATCAGTGAAAATAGGCAATGGATATTAATATTTAAAGCTATAATTGATTTTTAGATTTTTTTGTCTATATAGTGACAAACTATTTGAACAGAAAAAGTTAAAAGTCGAAAATTGTGAGCTTTGTTTAAATAGTGCCAATTATACAAACTTTTCACCATTTCCAAATAATGATTGGATATATTCACTTTTCTTTGTGTGATTGGCATTGTTTGAGTTCCAATGGTAGTCATGCTTAAAACTGCTTGACATAATGGGCTTTCTTCTATTGGAATATTTTGTATTAGTTTAACCTTGCTTTGTGGGATTTACAGTTTATTGAATAAGAACAGAATATGATTATTTCTTTTTAATAAAATATGAAAAATAAACATGGGAATATGTTGCTTTTAAGAAGTAAATGTAAAATCAAATGACTTTAAACCTAATACAGTTCTCTAGTGACATTTGTAATAACTTGCCTAAGGCATTAATTCTAATCACTTTGTCATTATTTGCAGTTTTATTTTAAGCAAGTTTTATATTAATTCCCCTTACTGTTTTAGTTTTAAAAGTAATATATGATTCTCTTTTAAATTATTTTTATGCTGCAACTTCAATCTTCCAATAAAACAAAAAAAGGGTTGCCTTAAGATGTAGTGATACTGAAGCCTTAATTAGCGATAGGCATTATAGACAATGCTTAGAATAATTTGGGCAATCTTGAAACAGATCTCAATAATATTAGTTAATAGAGTGATAGAGAGTTTACGGTGTTCTCACCTAGGAATTGGTCCACTGGCAGCTACTAGGAGGACAGCAGCCCAGTGAGGCCCTGTATGGACCTGTTCAGTATCAATGAAACAAGGACAGGATCAGTAAGGAGATACTCATACACTTTCATAGTCATTGCTATATATTTCCACAATTCTAAATCAGAAAACTTTGTCATATTATTAAACTTCGAATTTCCACATTTTTGAAAGGATATAGTATGAATTTTTATTCTAATTTTAGCATTTGTTGTTCTTCTAAATCTCATTTTTATGCAAAGAGAGGCATTGGTCCATATAGTAAAATTGTCCTTGCATTACTGTTATATTTAATATTTTGATTGATTCTTTTGTTGAGTATTCATGTGATTTAGTTATTAGACTCAAAATAATGCAACTTTAAAAATGCAGGAATAACATTCATGTATGATCAAGGAATGAAGAGCACAAAAATCAGTTTATTAATAGCTCTCCTGTGGAAACACTCATGATGTAAATTGGACTATTGAATGTTTATTTCGTTAGATATACTTGCATATTTCTTTGCTTTTACTTAGCTTCAAGCAATAATGTCTTCTACCTGTAGGTCTTCTCTCTCTGTATCTAAGTCCTTCGTATCTTTTCAAATCCAGATTTTACATGCGAATATCCTTTAGGAGATGTTTAGTGATCCCCCCAGCTGATAAAAGTTACCTTCTCTGAGTTTCTTATGACACAGAATTTGTATATTTTATGCCATGTATCAGTTTTCTACCTTGTATCACAGTAATTTACATATCTTCATCCTTTCTCTACTTTGAATTTACTGAGGACAGATTCTGTGTTTTACAAATCTGCATTGGGTACTCAATAAATATTTGTCAAATAACTAAATAAATTAGCTGTGTTAAAATTAAATTGGTTCCAGGAGTCTTAGTAAAATATAGCTGCAAACAAATATTTTTATTTCTGTTTGTGCTTTCAAAACTGCACTAAAATTATACTAAATAAATAAGAACCCTAATATTAGCACTATACCCACCAGAAAAAAAGAATAAATAAAAAAATACAGCCAGAGGAGTGAGATAAACATAGACCAAGGGAAGAGTTTAGATAAGTTATAACAGATTGTCAGAGGGAGAAATCTTCAAATTAAGTTCCTGAATTGCTGGTAAATATTTGACAACTCACTGTCTAAAAAATGTATGCATGTATTTAAGTTTGTTATCAACATAGTTTATAAATAATAAAAATATAAAATATGTAATGATAAATAATAAAATGTACAATAGCTTTATTGTAAAATCCATATAGTGATTTAATTCTCACAGAATGTTTTTCTTGCTTTTTACAAAATACTGGTATCTATAGTCAATCTGTGGTTGCATAGGATGAACAAGTGTATTCCCAACATGTATGTTTAAACAAACAAATAGATGAAAGTGGTACAAGGAATATCCACATGGAAACTCGGCATTTTCAACAATAATGTGAGAAAATTTGTAGCTAATTTGGATAATAGCTTTCAAATAGCCAAAGAATATTTCTTAAATTTGTTGTACTATTCACAATATAATGATTACAGATGTGCCAACATTTTACTTTCATCTTCATTGTTAACATTTCCTCCATTGTATACTTCAATCTAGACAATAGACAAAACAATAAATCAAGTTCTCATTTGTAGTATTTGCCAATTCACATGTTGTAAATATTCTCACCATAACTAGTTTCGACATACCAATAGTATGTTACTGAATGTGGACTTCAAAAGAGATTAAGAAATAGCACACCATCATTAACATTCTCTACCACATAGATGTAAAGATGTAAAGAATCTTGTGAGTATTAATAGTAGTAAAATTATTAAGAATTTATGAGTTTGAAATATAATTTTTTGTCTTGAATCCATATACTTGCATTTTAATAACATTTATTTGGAAGGAATTATGTATACTTTGATTTGTAATAATAGCTGTGTTTAACAATGAACTTGCAAAATTCCTGAAAACTTACAAGGATCAAAACTTGTGTCTGGGTGTGGTGGCTCATGCCTGTAATCCCAGCACTTTGGGAGGCCAAGGAGGGCAGATCACTTGAGGTCAGGAGTTCAAGACCAGCCTGGCCAACATAATGAAACCCTGACTCTACTAAAAATACAAAAACTAGCCAGACATGCTCACTTGAACCCAGGAGGTGGAGATTGCTATGAGCCAGGACCATTCCACTGCATTCCATCCTGGGCAAGAATGAGACTCTGTCTCAAAAAAACAAAACAACAAACAAACGAACCTTGTACACGTCTATTTCTACAGCAAATGGGCTTGAGGGTGGGGAATACATTTTAAAAATCATTTGAAAGTCTTTTCAAAGAATGATCTTATCTTTTCCCCACCTGAGCAATCAGACATTTATCCAGACTATTCCTGCAGGAAGAAGCCATTGCCTGTATACAGAGACTCCAATAAGTTTTCTAGAGCTTCTCTCATAAGTATTATAGGGAGTCAATCAAAAGAGATGATTTTTGAGAAAAGCTGCCGATACATGAGACAGAAACAAAAATACCAAGCAAACAAAGAAGAAACAAACTCACAGAAAAGAGGAATAAATCAGAACTGAGGAAAAAGATCTATGGAAATATTTTCATGGCAAAAGATAATGATATTAAAAAAGCAATAATCATGGAACATAAACAATCAACACTTTTAATTGTGAAGAAAAGAGCACTTTAGAACTCAAATATTTGGCCATTCATATTTTAAAAATCAGTAGAACACTTGAAAAATAAACCAAAATAAATCTCTCAGGAAATGTAGCCAAACTAGGTGAAAATAGGAGATAAAAGATTTTAAAATTAGAAGGTCATTTAGGCAATCCAACATCTCACTTACAAGATTTTATAATAATCAAATAGAATAAAGAAAGTGATTTTCACACAAATAATACAAAAAAGAATTACAGATTTGAAAAAGACTCTCCAATATGATGGGCCCAATCCTTATGTGCAGTATATTATAAGTTCTAAAATAACATGATACATTATGTGGAAACTTTAGAGCCACTGAATATTAAAAATGCCCATAGGGAAAAGCAGGAATAAAATTAAAAACAAAACTAAATGTGACTTGAATAGCATTTGTTTTTCAACTAACTGCTAGAAGTCAAACTTTTTTTCACTTTTAAACTTCTAAAGAAAAATTATTCTCAATCTAGAATTTTATACCTAACTGTCATAAGAGTAAGAGTGTGATAAAGGCGCCCTCACATATGTAAGATCTGAACATGTTTTCCTGCAGTGTTCTTTCTTAGGAATCCATCAGAGGATCTTCTCAACAAAATCAGCTAAGAATCCATGAGATCCAGAAACTAGAGGAACACCTCTAGAAGACTGTTAAAGATAGTCCTGGCCGGATGCAGTGGCTGACGCCTGTAATCCCAGCACTTTGGGAGGCTGAGGCGGGTGGATCCCACCTGAGATCAGGAGTTTCAGACCAGCCTGGCCAACATGGTGAAACCCCATCTCTACTAAAAATACAAAAATTAGCCGGGCCTGGTGACAAGCGCCTGTAATCCCAGCTACTTGGGAGGCTGAGGCAGGAGAATTACTTGAACCCGGGAGGCAGAGGTTGCAGTGAGCCGAGATCGCACCACTGTACTCCAGCCTGGGTGACAGAGCAAAACTCTGTCTCAAGAAAAAAAAAAAAAAAATAGTCCACAGACCACACACTCAGTCTAAATAGGAGCATGAGTATGGGAGAATGAGAGTATTTAGAAATATGTGTGAGGATTTCAAAAAATTAAGGTTTGAAAACCAAAGGAAAAATGCAGTTAACTCCAGGTAGAGAAAAGTTGCCTAAGAGGAATTATAACTGCAGTCAAATTAGTCAATTTTTATTGTTTGCTAATTGTGTATTTGTAAATTTGCCTAAAATTTACACCAAATCTTATTTGTTATCCCCCAGTCAATATTCATGGCACTTTTGCAGGCATTCACAGACATGTTTTTCGAAAAGCAGCCAAAAATTTGAGATACTCAACACGCATATGCCCAACTGAGATCAAGCCAAGCAACACTCTGCCTTCTTCTTTCTGCTCTCAAACTATATACAAGTGTCTTTTTGCTGTCTATTTAGTGTCACATTATTTTACATTTTCGTTATAATTTCACTATTTTAAACGGCCTGCAAATGTAGTGTGTAGTTTCTCAGTGCAAGAAGGCTATGATGAGCCTCATGGAGAAAATGTGGGCACTAAATAAGTTACATTCGGGTATCTGTTATTGCACCGGTTGGCCATGACTTGAATGTTAATAATTCAATAATCTATATTAAATAAGGAGTTTTGTATTTATTGGCAAATACATAAATATATTGACAAATAGATTGTGATCAGAGGCTCACAGAAACCTAACCCTATATTTTCACCTCAAAACAGTGGTTCATTATTGGATAATTCAATCATAAAGCAATGATTCATATGGATAATTCAGTGTTTGCAGCCAATGTGTAGAACATAACTATTATAAATAACAAGAATTGACTGTATATTACACCATTTGGCCTGACAACAAGCAATTTCTAATAATAAATATAAAATACATAAAATAGATGCTAATATGACCAAAGTTTGCCACATAGCCATACTGGGAAAATGGTGAGAGGATGGCAAAATAGGAAATAATAGGCAAAGCTAAAATTAATATCCTAAAGTATAAACATATTGTATATAATTTTGAAGTTAAATAAGTAGGAAAAACAACTCAGTACTTGAAAGTGGTGGCCTACGGAAGCATCCTGGGAGAGGGGGAAGAGTGAGGTAGGAAAGTGTTGCTTTTCATATAAATTGTGATATTACATGTGGTTATAAATCAGGATTAAATGTTTACTTGAGAGAAATTAGTATTTTACAAATAAAAATAAAGTTTTGATAATATAGTTAATTTTAAAGCTCATCTACATGGTTAAATCAACTTTAATTTTTAAGGTAATGTCTTTTAATCCGTGGTAGAGAAAAAAAAAGTCTTTCAGGGTGTGTTTTGGTGAGATTTGGAAATAAATTATACTAAAAACGATCTGTACAATGGAAAATGATTGCATTTTATGTCATTGATACAAAGCACACATTTCTTTCTTTATGTCTACTTTTGTTTTGTTGATTTGTTTACCTAAAGGTATTTTAAACATTTGGTAATGTGAAAGCCTGACTAATCAGACCACTTTCTCATCCTGGAATTCCAATTGACATTCTCGACTGCATGAATAAATGATTCTACTGAATTTAGTCTTCCATTGTGTCACATATTACAAAGCAGTGTTGCATCTTGGCAAAAATTCTGCTGGCAGATATATATATATACACACACACGCACACATATACACACACACACACATATCTATATATAGAGAGAGAGATAGATATATACACACACAAAGCTCAAATATTAACTAAGATGTTCTTCTTGTCAATAGTTTCTAAGATAGACCTAAAACTAAATCAGTTGTGTTTCATATAATAGCAGTAACACTATTGGCAATTTGTATGCGGTCCTTTGCAGTAAGAATGGAGAATAACTTGGTGGAAACTTCTGAAAGCTACAGTTCCAGAGTAACAAAAGGAAAAAGAGGAATTCGTCTAGTAAAAGGCCGTATGGCAAAGTGTATGTTAAAAAAAAAAAAAGTGGAAAAGGCATTATTGACTTGCAGAATGTTCTAAAAATACCTCATTCAATAAGTACATCTTGCTAGTTGACACACAATTATGTTAATGTAGTAAGAGTTGAAGAGTAATTTAAATATAATTAGGGCTTAAAAGATACATGGCATAGAGCATGGAACTTGTTTTGGTGCGTGAGTGGAGTATTTTTAATGAAAATAAAAAATAAAAGTAATCTGTAAATTAAAACCTTTGTGTATTTTCAATTTCATTTGAGGTTATTCTCACATGACTGATAAAGATGATGAAACAAATGAGTTTCATCATGAATTTATTCTCATATAAATGACACTTTTCAACATCCTGTTTTGGAAAAAAGAATGAAAAACATTTCTTGATTCTTAATAGGACACCTATTTCATGAACATTCATTTCCATGCCATGTCCCAAGCTGCATCTATAAAACAACAACATAATTTATTAAATAAGGGGAAAATCAGTCTACCAACTACTAATAGCAAAACAACAATATTTTTAAAATAACATTGGCTGATACTTATTTTCAGTGAGTTTACTCATTGTTTTTTAGAGAGTTGATTTGTTCCGACATAATTCTAATCAATTATAGTATGTTGTAGATAGATTTAGTGTGCTCTGTAAAAAAATCATCTAATCTGACCTTCTTTTTAAATACCAGTTACTAGTAGACCAAGTGTAACTCCTGGTGACAGCTATAAATTGAGTATTGTATTAGTTCATTTTCACACTGCTATAAAGAGATACCCAAGACTGGGTAATTTATGAAGGAAAGAGGTTTAATTGACTCACAGTTCCACACAGCTGGGGAGGCCTCAGGAAAGTTACAACCATGGCAGAAGGTGAAAGAGAAGCAAGGCACCTTCTTCACAAGGCAGCAGGAGAGAGAATAGTGAAGAAGGAACTTCCAAACGCTTATTGGGGAGACCACCTCCATGATGCAATCACCTCCCTCCCTCAACACATGGGAATAACAGGTTGCTCCCTCAAGAGGATTACAATTTAAGGTGAGATTTGGGTGGGGACACAGAGCCAAACCATGTCAAGTATGAAAACTGATCCTTTTCTAGAAGTCCCTTCCAATTTTAAAAAATTATATTAGGACAATTTATTTATTAACTCACTGAGCAAACACTTATTTTTATTTTTATTTTTAATGTTTTTTCTTTTTTTTCTTTTTTTTTTTGAGACAGAGTCTCGCTCTGTCACCCAGGCTGGAGTGCAGTCGTGCGAACTCGGCTCACTGCAACCTCCGCCTCCTGGGTTTAAGTGATTCTCCTGCCTCAGCCTCCTGAGCAGCTGGGACTACAGGTGTGTGCCACCACATCCGACTAATTTTTGTATTTTTAGTTGACATGGGGTTTCACCATGTTGGCCAGGGTGCTCTCGAACTTCTGACATCAAATGATGCCCCCGCCTAAGCCTCCCAAAGTGCTGGGATTACAAGTGTGAGCCACCACGCCCGGCCAACACTTATTGAATATGAGTTACAATTCAAGAGTCTGTTAAGTGTAGAAGATAAAAGCAACAGGTAAATTTTAAAAATTCATAAGAAATACTATGTTAATCTTACTATGATGAAGTATTATGAGAACCTATAGGAAGAAGGTATTTCCTGAGTCCTAAAGGTTGGCTCTCAAGTAGAATAGATTTTGATATTTTAGAACAACATCAGTGAAATGGTTGAAAGCTGGTTTATTCCTATTTATTCCTATATCCTTATTTACAGTCTAAATGGGAGGATAAGAGATACACTAACAAATTAAAAATCTTAACAAAATGCCAGGAAATAAACAACAAATTTAGATATGAAAGATAAAGGAATGCAAAAAATACTATATGCTATTCTTTGTTTCATTTAGCATTGTTTCATAAGCATCTTTCCATGACCTTAAATATAAAGCATGAAATTTAATGGCTTTCTACTTGATATGATTAGGTTTTGTCTCCCCACCCAAATCTCATCTTGAATTGTAATTCCCAGGTGTTGAGGGAGAGACCTGGAGGGAGGTGATTAGATCATGGGGGGTGGCTTTCCCCAAGCTATTCTCATAATAGTGAGTGAGTTCTCACAGAAACTGCTAGTTTTATAAGGGGCTCTTCTCCTTCTCTTTCTCACTATCTCTCCTGTCACCTTGTGAAGAAGGTGCCTCCTGCTTCCCCTTCCACCATGATTGTTCATTTCCTGAGGCCTCCCCAGCCATGCCAAACTGTGAATCAATTAAACCTCCTTTGTTTTTAAATTACCTAGTCTTGGGCACTATCTTTATAGCAGTGTGAGAACAGACTAATACACTACTATAACATCTTATTGATGTATGCACTCTCCTTTTTTCTCCTTTTTTGGGGCCATTTATTTATAAAGTTGTACTAAGATAAATAGTATTGTGATGAATAAACATACATATGTATATATATATATATAGCATATCTTTGTGTACATCTTAAATTTTTTTCTTAGAAGAAATTTATAGGATGCCAATTGTATCACCTGAGAATATGAGAAAATTTAAGCCTCTTCATATGTATTGATAAATTGTTTTCTAATAATTTTGCCCCAAATTATATATAAATTATACTAATATTTATGTTTGTTTATTTGTTAATTGTCTATCTCTCCCAGCTGAATGTAAGTCCTGTGAGGGTGGGAACCTTTAGTTTTATTTAAAGAGGCCTAGAATAATTCCTGGGATATACTAGGAGCTCCATAAATATTTATTTAGTTGAATGAATGAAATTTCAAAAGGAATAATTTTAAGCCAAACTCTTCACGTATTTAGATTCAAAATCTGGCTGCTCTATATAAAAGAAATAATCTTAAACATTGAGAAACTAAAGCAGTTAACACAGATTTTTTTCAAGAAATTATAACTTGGTGTGAATCCAACAAAGTGCTAAGGTGAGAAACTTTACTGAGGAGAAAATCAGCTTTGAAATGCCCAAAGGACTATAAATCATGCTGCTATAAAGACACATGCACACGTATGTTTATTGCGGCACGATTCACAATAGCAAAGACTTGGAACCAACCCAAATGTCCAACAATGATAGACTGGATTAAGAAAATGTGGCACATATACACCATGGAATACTATGCAGCCATAAAAAATGATGAGTTCATGTCCTTTGTAGGGACATGGATGAAATTGGAAATCATCATTCTCAGTAAACTATCACAAGAACAAAAAACCAAACACCGCATATTCTCACTCATAGGTGGGAATTGAACAATGAGATCACATGGACACAGGAAGGGGAACATCAAACTCTGGGGACTGTTGTGGGGTGGGGGGAGGGGGGAGGGATAGCATTGGGAGATATACCTAATGCTAGATGACGAGTTAGTGGGTGCAGCGCACCAGCGTGGCACATGTATACGTATGTAACTAACCTGCACAATGTGCACATGTACCCTAAAACTTAAAGTATAATAATAAAAGAAAAAAAAGAAATAAAACGATAATTAAGGTAGAATGTTACCAGTAAGAGTTGTTGTTACCCAGCAAAGCAGACTAGAATAAAGGGCAGAAATGATGCTAAAGATGGAGCTCAGAATTTCATGAACCCCAATTCCATACATGTAGAGGCCATAACCATCTGGAATCATGCTTCCAACCTTATCCTTGCTCTGTTCTGGTAAAACATGCATGAGGAAGAATTTGTTTTGAAAAAAAGATGTGTTATAAAAATGCCACTATACTTATTTAAAATTCACTAGATTTTCAGAGTTAGGAAGAATGAGTGTTCGCTCTAGTTTGCATGGATCAACTGAGGTTACTTGTCTGTTGAATATTATCTTTCTATCACAAAATTGCTTTTCATTGAGAAATTAATATCTTCTTGAGCAACACTTGTTCTTTTTCACTCTGATAAGTCTGGAAGGAAGACTAGATCTTGCCTTCTAGATTAGCATTAAATATTTTCACCTTCTACCTATCCCGTAAAGGATGATCTGGATAGGCAGCTGGTGATAGATAATGTGAATCCAGGAATTTGGAGTAAACCTGATAGAAAATCTGTGTTATGATGTAACAGGAACAAGCAAAGACAACTGGATGTTAAGGGGTGAATTTCTTACCAAGAAACATCAGTTGTGTCAGTCAAGAAAAGGACAGAAATGTTGTTGCCCTCACAGAGATTACACTGAGGTTTGGGAAAAATAATAAATGAACAAACTAAAATATATTAAATCACTGGCTGAAGAACTAACCAAATTAAATACAGAAGTAAATAAATTTACATAAAGATATAAATAATAGAGAGTGTGTCATGTGGTAATTAGTGCTAAAGAAAAGTAAAACAGTACAGGGTTGGGAGCATTGGCATGTTGGATGCAATTTAAAATAGAGTAGTCAGGAAATGCCTAATGGAGAAGGAGAGATTTTTGGAAAACTCTAAAAGAAGAAAGGGAATGAGGCAAGTAAACACCTAAGAGAAAAGTGTTTATAGGCAAAGGAAACAATAAGACCATATGCCCAAACCTGGCAGTCAGGTGATATCACCCAGAAACAGAACTCTGGTCACTCCCAAGTTGATAAGGTAGAACCAGCAGAAAAGACTGAGGAGGAGAGGCCAGTGAGGTGGAAAGAGGCCACATAAGTAAGGAATACTGAAAGCCAGGTGAAGAATGTGTTGCATGGTGGAGAATCAATGCGTCTCTTGCTGCTAAGTCATGTAGAACATGGACCAAGTATTGATCATTTGGCTATGTGGCATCATTGAAGACAAGGACAAGAACGCTTGTGAAATCCTAATTCATACTGTAAGTTCAGATGATATTAGAAAGAACAGAACTGGAGAGAGTGAGTGAGACAATTTTGAGAAATTTTGCTTTAAAGAGAAAGAGACCCCAAGGCAGGCAGATCACAAGGTCAGGAGTTCAAGACCAGCCTGGCCAACATGGTGAAACCCTGTCTCTACTGAAAATGCAAAAAATTAGCCGGACATGGTAGCGGGCACCTGTAATCCCAGCTACTTGGGAGGCTGAGGCAGGAGAATCATTTCAACCCGGGAGGTGGAGGTTGCAATGAGTGGAGATTGCACCACTGTACTCCAGCCTGGGCGACAGTGTGAGACTCCATCTGAAAAAAAAAAAAAAAAAAAAAAAAAAAGTGGAAGAGACCAGTGAAGCTGTAACTGAAGGCGGAGATGGAGGCAAGAATAAACTTTTTTTTTTCCTTTTGGGAAGAGATATAAGGCATGTTTGTATGCTAATGGAAAGATCCAATGAATAGGAAAATAATTGATGATGCCGGGAAGAGGGGAAGAATTCTAAAGCAGAGTCCCAGAATAAGGGAAAGGCAATCAAATCTAGGGTACCTAGGGTTTCTACCATTGGATGTCTTTTCCTCACCCTTCCTGGACTCTGTTTTTGTTCTAGTATTTATACAAGACACTGCTATTGTAGAGGCATTGCAAGAATTCCATTAAGCATCTTTCTGTGATTTAATCCCACTTAAGCCCTTGATAGTCACTGATAAAGAGACTTAAAATCTCCATTTGTGCCAGTTTGAAGATTCTATACAAGATGTAAAGTTAACTTCATTTTCTTGATTTGTTTATTTTGTCAACTTGTGTTGGAATAATTGAACTCAATCCCACTTTATTTTCTATGTTCCATTTAGACATTCTTCCCTATTGAGAGTTAGTTAGAACATTTGCTTCCAGTGAGTCATCTGCCTACTTGAGATAGTTACCACCTATTGCTACATGACAAAGACAATGAAAATATAGAGATCTGCATAGTAATACAAAATGAGAGAATTTACTGCCTGTGTGTAATCATATCCAGAAAAGAATGCAGAGTGAAAATGTTTAAAATGAGATGGTGCATGGACAGGGTGTAGTTTGTTAGTCTAATTTGGATATAAATCTACAACTTAAGGAATGTGGGATTTCGAAGTTTGTTTTTAATTGATATTACAATCTCTCAGAGTCAAGAACAAGATGACAACTGATACTTCTGTGTATGGGGGGGATGTGTGCATAGACATATGTACATGACTACATATTCTGCATACATTTACATTCATATTATTTTACGTACAGTATGCACATATTTGCATGCATTCACATATGCGTGCACATACACACATACATATATATTTGTATTTATGTTTTGAAGGAGAGACTCCTGATTATTCCTTTGAAGTGTGACTATGATTTGGTATAATTATGATGTTTGGTTTATTACCAGCTTCATTTATAGAACTAAAAGGCCATGGTTAATTACTTCAAATGAATAACATATTGATTAACAAAGGCTGTTTTGTGCCTTTTTGAGACACCATTTAGGTAGCCTAAGACATTCAAATCCTCTAAGAATTAGATGATTTCCCTTTCTTGTGTTGTTTCTAGATGCTGGTAAGCAAACTGTAGCTCCCCAGAAATAGCCTAGATACATCATCTACTTGGGAAATACTGTTCTGGACAAAAATCATTACAGTTCTGATTGATGCCCAGCATTTTAAGCAGTCTTCTTCTGAAAGAGAGATGCCTCCCTTTTAGCCCTGAATAAATATAACTAAGAGATGGTTATTTAATTCCTTTGTCATAAAAAGGTTTTAAGAAACCTTGATCTTTTCACATTATGTGAAAATTGTTTCCTTAATACATGGGTCACAGGCATTAATATAAGTGATATGTTTTCCACTTTTCTAAAATTCCACGGACCTTGAAACTGTTCTGGATATTGAGGATTCAACAATTCATTTTTAGTGCTCTTGACGACTGGGTGTAGTAATTTAGGATGTGGCTATTTATTGAACAGGAATGAAAGCTGACTTGGGAGTATAAGCTATTTCTCTTATTATATCCAGTCAAGTATTACAGTCAAGTACTACAGTGGGCCCCAAGGTAACTAAAAAGTGAAAACTTGCCCTCCAGGTTAAGATACATATCCTGTAGCTGCAGGTATCAAATCATTCATTCTTTCATTCTAGAGATGTTTATTGAGCTTTCAATATAGATTGCTTTGTTTTCAGAGCTGTCTACTCATAAAAAATAAAGATGAAATAATAAGATATTCAACAAAAATGTTTCTGTTTCTATGTTTTGATAAATTTTCTCTTAATTAATGCTTCCACAGAAAATTGATGAATTTACTTCAATGGACCATTGTAATTTTCAAGGATAGTATAAAATAGTAGCAAAATTAAATGCTATATCTATAGTGTATCTATTTTTCTTTTCTAGTCATTTATGATACTACGTCTTATAAAAGTTTCATACAAAGATATTCTCCTTTGTCTGAAATAATGAGAATGCTTCTTTCCTACTTGACCATAATTATCTGCTCTTATTTCCTAAAATAATCCATTTGGAACTTTTTTTTATTTCTCTAAAATACCTTTATAATTCAAAGGAAGTCTTTCAGAATTGGTAACTCCAGTCTGACTTAAGGATTGGAAAGTACATTACATCTTCTTATAACTTGTAATTCGGAAATGTTATGATATTGCAAAGCATGCACCATTATCAAGAGTCATTGTATTGTGTTCAAAATAAAATTAAATATGGAAAAATATGCATATAAATATATAAAAACATGAGAAACACTTATTTTTATTGATTATTTTCAAATATGTATAATATACCTATAAAAACATAAACCTCTACAAGTTGGTAGAGTTTCCTTTTCCGTTTCAGTTGAAGAATTTTTTGTCCAGATGCACAAATACCTCTGAGACAAAGGCAGAATATGTCACAGGATCCAGAAAATCATTATGAAAACAAAGCTCTTTTCTCTAGTGGCATGAGGTATATAGTATGATGAGGGGGGTCTATTTTGCTCTTTGTACGCTGGTCATTTTTGCAAAGGCCATTTATTAAAGCAACAGATAGGGAGACATCAGTTATGTTTTTGGCCTTCTGTTTACTATAAAATGTTGGAAGACTTGAAAAGCCCCACTAAAATCATTGAAAAGATCAAAGCCTAAGTCCAGTGTCACAGGAGAGAATGGACACTGTCAATTCCAGTGGATGTAGAATGTTTTACTACAAAAAGCTTGGAAATAGTCTTTAATTTGTATTTTTTTCCTATATAAGCTGTTAGGTCAGTGGCTGTTTTTTAAAAAAATTATTTTTATGTGAGCTCGATAGTTGACAGTCTTCTAGTGATAGACTTCTTATGCTTGGATATATTGATAAGCTGTAAAAGTACCCTGAAATTTGATATCCTTTCTCATCAGCATCTGTCTATTTGTATATAAAGTTTATATAATATAATATACATATTTTCAAGAAGCACAGTTTCTTTAAAACAAGCTTTTCCCCTGCTCGAGTGTTCTAACTTTTTGCTGTTGCCTCAGATTTCTTTTCTCAGAGTTTGTAGACCTCTGTTACCCTTGTAACATTTCTATTGTTGAATCACTAACAGCAGGTAATGAATCGCCACCAATGTCAAAGGCAGAGTATTGCCCTAAAGATCAAATTTAAATCTTGGCCATGTTGTTTTGAGACTCTGATTATTTTCTCTTCCTCCCCCTCCTCTCCTTCATTTTTATATTATTATTTTTTGACTTGGAAGTGCTCCCACATCTCTCTCTTTGACAAAAATTTATATTAAAGTCTAGACTTTGGGAAGGCAAAGAGCCAATCTCTTTACTTTTTTGATCACATGAATGTGCAGTGTCATCTTTTAAAAATAAGAATTGTTTTCAGTAACCTAAATAAATCTGTCAGATAAGATTTTAGGAGGTGTTTAGGGAAGTATTTCAATTTTATTTATTGTTCATTACTTATGATGAATTTAGCACTTACACACAGGAATCTTTTTGTGAAAAGCACTTAACAGATTTCTTTGAATTCTCCCAATAACCCTGTAAGAAATGGAAATAGAGTATTTATAACCTCTACCTCACAGGTGAAGCTGCTGAAACCACACATTTATACTCTTGTGCGATTTGCTCTTGGAAAGAAATTTCTTCAAGTTTGGAAGATTCACTATTGCTACTCTCTTGGAGGCAAAAAAAAAAAAGTTACTAATACTCTGAATCTAGTGGCCTGAACTCAAACCTCCTTATTGAGTGCATTTATGCCACTTAGAGGGACTTGATCACACATTTCTGTTTGGATCCCTTTCATGTGGGGTTTGGACTGTGGATTTGTGGATTGTGGATTGACAGACGTGGATTATGGACTGACTTTCCCTTCCTTTGAGATCCTGTGTAGCTGAAGCTTTTTCTATGAAATGGTTCATGGGTATGATATAAAAGGAAGTAGAGCTATAACATTGCTGTTTTGCAAAACTCTTCTAATATTGAAGTTGGCATTTACACTCATGCATAATTCTCTAAGGATTCAGTCCCTGTGAGTTTTTCTAAGCTTTGTATTTTATCTTTTAATCTGTTTTTTATTGTAGAACATGCAGAATATTTGCAGATTCAAACACTCTTAAATTAAGGGAGTGGTATTCATTTCAATGTTATAATTTTAAATTTGGGGAGCATTTTTGCCTCTAATAAATAAGCATAAACCATCCAATTTTCCAGAGATGCCGCAAGTTTCATTAATAGCTGCTTTTCATTCATTAAGGACTTATTATTTTGGATAGACAGTTTCCCATGAACCTTTCCTAATCCATTTCTAATTAGATCAACCCAGGCCCAGGTATGACTTCTTAGCTTACAGAAGGTAATGCCTCATAACTGAGGGCAGATGGGCCTTCTGGACGTGGAACACACAAGTATTCCTTTGGTGAAGGGAGAAAAATAAAATAGATCTGTCTTAGTTCGGGATGCTATAACAAGATACCATAGACTGGGTTGCTTAAACAACAGACATTTATTTCACACAGTTCTGGGGACTGGAAAGTTGGAAATCAGGGTGCTAGCATGGTTGGGTTCTGGTTAGGACCCTCTTCCTGGCTTGTAAAGGAACACTTTCTTGCTATATTCTCACGTGGCAAAGCAAGAGCGAGTGAGAGAGGGAGATCTCATATCTCTTCTTATAAAGGTACTAAACTCATCATGAAAGTTCCACCCTTATGATCTAATTACTGCCTGTTATGGACTGAATGTTTTTGGTTCTCCCAAATTCATAAGTTGAAACCTAAACTTCAGTTTGATGGTATTTGGAGATGAGGTCTTTGAGAAGCAAATCTGTTTTGGAAGTGAAGCCTTCCCAAATGGGCTTAGTGCTGTTATAGGAAGAGACCAAAGAGCTAGCTGGCTATTTTTTGCCATATGAGTATACAACAAGAAGTCAGCAGTTTGTAACCAAGGAAAAGGCCCTCACCAGAACCTGGCCAGGCTGGCACCCTGACATCAGACTTTCAGCCTCTGGAACTGTGAGTAATAAATTCTCTTGTTTGTAAGGCATCCAGGCTCTTATACTTTGTTATAGCAGCCCAAACTGACTTTAACATCTCCCCAAAGCCCCATCTTCAAATACCATCACACTGGGGGTTAGGGATTCAACACATGAATATACTGAACACACAACTCAGTCCATAGCAAGACCTAAAATATATATTAAACTAACCATTGTCCATGGTAGTGGCCAATTACCTGGCTCCCACTTGGCTGCAGTCTATGCTGAGGTCCTTTGTAAGCCTCTTGCATTTAGAAAGAAAGTCTCTTACCCATTTCTCTGTGTTTTTACTACAGGTCTATTGCCAGCCCTTTTTCTGTTTCAATGAAGTCAATTTTTAATGTAAAATGAAATAGTTTTAACGTTAAATGGTGCTTCGAAATTGTCAATGCAAAGCAACTTATACCAGATATACTTTCAATAGAAATAGGAAATTTAAAACATAGTGCCTATGTTCTAATTGCATTCATTCTATCATGGCCATCTTTTTATCACAAAAACATAAGGAAAGAGATGCTAGTAAGTACGACCTTGTCTAAGCTGAGAGATCATATAATACTATTAGTCAACTAATTAATATGGCACAATTGAAGGTATGTTTCTAAGTCAAGATAGATACAAAGTTAGGAAAAGATATGTAGTCATAGGAAGATATCCAGAATACATCAATCTATTTTCTGCACTAGCCTAGCTCAGATGACAGTATTTAAAGACAGAAATTCTTTGATAGGCCAATAAGATGGAGGAAATGTACCAGATAAAATAAATGAGAGAATGCAAGTATGACACAAGTTAATAACTTCACATATAAAGATGAATTTAATGGCTGTGGCAGGTAGCTACTAAGTATTAAGTAGTTTCAAACAAATTAAAGATTCACTTGACCTAGCCATGAAGATATATGGACTATGTGAAGGGCAATCTGTAGTCACTAATCTTAATTCTAAACATGTCAGGAAGAAGTTATCTCATAATGTGAAAAACCATACAATTTACTTTCTGGTAATATATTATGGTCACATATTTCCAAGTATTTTCAAAGATAGATAGATAGACAGACAGACAGACAGACAGACAGACAGGGTTTGGCTCTGTGTCCCCACCCAAATCTCAGTTTGAATTCTACTTCCTTAATTCCCATATGTTGTGGCAGGGACCTGGAGGGAGATAATTGAATCATGGAAGTGGGTCTTTGCCATGCTGTTCTCATGATAGTGAGATCTGTTAGTTTTAAAAATGGGAGTTTCCCTGCACAGGCTCTCTTTTTGCCTGCTGCCATCCATGTAAAACTTGACTTGCTCCTCTTTGCCTTCTGCCATGATTATGAGGCCTCCCAGCCACGTGGAACTGTAAGTCTGTTAAATCTCTTTTTCTTCCCAGTCTCAGGTATGTCTTTATAAGCAGCATAAAAATCGACTAATAAAGTAAATTGGTACCAATAGAGTGGGGCATTGCTGAAAAGATATCCAAAAATGTGGAAGCAACTGTGGAACTGGGTAAGAGGGAGAGGTTGAACAGTTTAGAGGGCACAGAAGAAGACAGGAAAATGTGGGAAAATTTGGAACTCCCTAGAGACTTATTGAATGGCTTTGATCCAAATGCTGATGATATGGTCAATGAAATACAGTCTGAAGTGATCTCAGATGGAGATGGGGAACTTGTTGAGAGCTGGAGCAAAGGTCACTCTTGCTATGTTTTAGCAAAGAGACTGGCAGCATTTTTCCCCTGCCCTAGAGATTTGTGAAATTTTGAACTTGAGAGAGATGATTTAGGGTATCTGGTGAAAGAAATTTCTGAGCAACAAAGCATTTAAGAAGTGACTTGGGTGCTGTTAAAGGCATTCAGTTTTAAAAGGGAAACAGAGCATAAAAGTTTGGAAAATTTGCAGCCTGGCAATGCGATAGAAAACAAAGTCTCATTTTCTGAGAAGAAATTCAAGCCAGCTGCAGAAATTTGCATAAGTAATAAACAGCTGAATGTTAATACCCAAGACAATGGAGAAAATGTCTTTAGGGCGTGTCAGAGCCTTTTCCAGCAGACCCTGCCATCAGCCCAGAAGTTTAGGAAGGAAAAATCGTTTCATGGGATGGGCCCAGGGTCCCAATGCTGTTTGCAGGCTAGGGACTTGGTGCCCTATGTCTCAGCCACTCCAGTCATGACTACAAGGGGCCAAAATACAGCTCCAGCTGTTGCTTCAGAGGGTGGAAGCCCCAGTCCTCGGAAGCTTCATGTGGTGTTGAGCCTGCGGGTACACTGAAGTTAAGAATTGGAGTTTGGGAATCTCTGCCTAGATGGCAGTTGATGTTTGGAAATGCCTGGATGTTCAGGCAGAAGTTTGCTGCAGGGGCAGGGCTCTCATGGAGAACCTGTTCTAGGGCAGTGTAGAAGGGAAATGTAAGGTTGGAGCCCCCACACAGAGTCCCTACTGGGGCACCTTCTAGTGGAGCTGTGAGAAGGGGGCTACTGTCCTCCAGACCCCATAATGGTAGATCCACTGGCAGCTTGCGCTCTGCATCTGGAAAAGACACAGACACTCAATGCCAGCCAGTGAAAGCAGCTGAGAGGGAGGCTATACCCTGCAAAGCTGTAGGGGCAGAGCTACCCAAGACCATGGGAACCCACCTCTTGCATCAGCATGACCTGGATGTGAGACACGGTGTCAAAGGAAATCATTTTGGAGCTTTAAGGTTTAACGGCCCTGCTGGATGTTGGACTTGCATGGGGCCTGTAGCCCCTTGGTTTTGACCAATCTCTCCCATTTGGAATGGGTGTATTTACCCAATGCCTGCACCCCCATTGTATCTAGGAAGTAACAAACTTGCTTTTGATTTTATAGGCTCATAGGCGGAGGAAGGGACTTTCCTTGTCTCAGATAAGACTTTAGACTGTCAACTTTTGAGCTAATGCTGAAATGAATTAAGACTTTGGGGGACTGTTGAGAAGGAATGATTGGTTTTGAAATGTAAAGACATGAGATTTGGGAGGGACCTGGGGTGGAATTATATGGTTTGGTTCTGTGTCCCCACCCAAATCTTATCTTGAATTGTACTCCCATAATTCCCACGTGTCGTGGGAGGGACTTGGTAGGAGATAATTGAATCATGGGGTGGGTCTTTCCCATGCTGTTCTTGTGATAGTGAATAAGTCTTACGAGATCTGATGTTTTAAAAATGGGAGTTTCCCTGCACAAGCTCTCTTTTTGCTTTCCACCATAAGACTTGACTTTACTCCACCTTGCCTTCTGCCATGATTGCGAGGCCTCCCCAGCCACGTGGAACTCTAAATTCATTAAACCTCTTTTTCTTCCCAGTCTTATGTATGTCTTTTTCAGCAGTGTGAAAATGGACTAATATTTATGTACATTTTTTCTAGATATATACTTCTTTATATATATATACATATATATACTTGCACATATAAGTATATATCTAGAAAGAATATTCAAAAACATAGAAAAGACATTTATTCTTTTCTTAATTAGACCCTGTCTTCTCTATCTTCTTCTTTTAACCTTTATATGTGATTACAATACAACATTTTGGATATTCAGAATTTTAAACTCCATTCTTGTAGGCACATCTGACTTACACAAGATCTCACAAACTTTTTAAGAATCAGTCGACATTCAAATATTTTCTGCCCATTCTCTGCCTAATTTCTCAACTTATCACTAGGCATGCCAACCACGGGGATTCTAATTTCCCAGCCTTTTCTAAGCTTTCTTGTGACCCAGCTCATTCTTTGGGTAAAACTGACTAGACTTCACTGGGCAAATAGTTAAAGGCTGTTTAATCTATGGATTGATCAGCAACTTATAAAATTACCTGATTAGAAAAGGTTTGCTAGATGAACTAGAAAAGGCCAAGTGAATGAAACAGTAATTAGCAGGAACTGAAATTAAAGGAAACAGAGAGAGAAGAACCTGGACAGAGAACAAGCCATGAAAGATCATGATGAGCCTACATGTTAAAGAATAAAAAATGATAAATAGCAGAATCTTTGAGGTAAAGAACAGTTTATAGATTCGATGGAAAAAATGAGCTAATTGTACTGAAAGAAGTGAGTAGATCCTTAGAGAGAAACAGAGGCACAATGCAAAAGAAACTATGTGACATCCAAGACAAGAAACAAATCTTTAATCTAAGTCTGTCTCTATGTTATTCCCCCACTTTCCTGATTGAATCTGTGTATTTTGCTCTCAAATTTGCTTACATAAAATATGCCCCAATAGAACCATCAATCTGCATCAATTTGCCATCACTGGCAAAATGGCATTATTTTTGAGGAAAAAAAAATGATCTTGGTTTGAGAGGATTTGGACAACTATTTTCCAGTATATTCTGTTACTCACAGTGCTTGTGTTAGTCTTCTAAACTAAACTTTTTACATTGCACCAATGTAAAAAGCCATATAAACCCCCCAACCTTGTAAGTAATTTATGAAAACTTATGTTATTTGGTAAAAACAAGATAATTGCAACCCTTATATGCTGATTCCTTGGAGCAGGGAAACACAGGAAAGAGACTTGGTGGCAGCTTTCAGTAGGAAAGGAGAGAATTCTGAGTTGCTGGGGGTACAATGGGAACCAGTCTGGGCCTGAGAAATAATTATTTGGGCTACGGTTGGATGACCTATGAGCTACCATCATATTACCACAACAATCAAAATTTTGTATTATATATTGCCTATTGGATTGTAATATTCATACTCTACATGATCTCCTTAGGCTAATTTTAGAAGACAAAGTTACCTTTTAGAGAAGAAAAAACAGAAGTTCACTCTATATGTGAATTTTACTTCTTGATAATTCTTTACGAACCATAATTATATTCTATCATAACATTTTCTGCACTAGCATTGAAATACAATTGGCTGTCGCCATTGCTTGCCCCTTTAGCAAGTTGGTGAGTTTTGCTCTCTCCCACCTGTGTATCCAGGTGTCCCAGCTCAGTTCCCTATGGTGAGCCCTGATGGTGACAGTGATGCTGCCAAAGCAAGATAACTAAAATCTTGTCTGCAAACCATCTTCCCATTCCACGGCTTCGGAAAGGAGCTGGGATTATGCTTGGTCCTTTTCCTTGTCTTCCTTTCCTCAAATTCACTCTCACATTTAAGAAAACATGGTGAAAATGTGCCCACATAAGGCATCTTGACTCTTCAAACTTTAAGATATGTTATACACTGATGACATATAGATGTATTTCTTTATGCTTTCAGGACCTTTGTAATGTGTGACTCATTATTTTTATGTGATGTCTACTAGGGACATTACATAACATGTGATGTCTAGAGAAAGAATGGGATTCTTCAAAAATTCTGCAGTAACAAGAATGAAATCTTCTAAAGCTTACCTGTCAATATGCTAGGTTATGCGTGATCACTATACTATACGAACATTCCAAAATCTTACAGATAGCATGACCATTTATCTGTGTTTTTATAATGTTTTCCCCCATTAGTAATCAACCCATGTTTGCTTTTGAGTGATTAGTTCTCAATATTATCCACCTTCTCGTCTATGCTGTAGGCTTTGTAGATCATTCCCTTCTTCAACATTATCCTGAAATTTAGTCCTTGGATCTATGTACCTCAGACATTTATCAAGGCACCCCAATTCTCTCACTTTCCAGCTCTTTCTGTTGTCTAGTTATTTACTCTTGGAAGTCTTTGCAGACTTACTTTTCAGCATCAAGATTGTCTTACCATTTTTGTCTCTAAAGCATCATTGAATCTGAACATGACACCTCAATGCTACAGTTCCTAAAATTTTATTTCTTCCTCCATTTATGCAATTTTTCCTAAAATACTATTTCTTTCACAGTCATTTCCAGGAAAATAATCTAATTCAACATAAACTTTATGAATAATCCATTTGGATCCCACACTATGCTAGTTGTACCTTAAACTCACTGTAAAAGACCTTATTGGTGGTGTCCAGTAGGGAGAAAAGAATAATTCCAAGTGAAACCACTAGGGAGCTCAATTAGGGCACATTTTCAAGTGCTAAATTCTACTATGCATACAATATGCTCCTTATAAATATAGAAACCATATTCTTATTTATCTCTTCCTATTTAGCCAATTGCCCATCATGGTCCTAGCATTACAACCACCATACTATATAGGATTTAATGCTTGTCTCTGTATGTACTGATAAAATATTATCCATTAACATACTTTATGTTCAATTTTATTACATATTTTTCTTCATCCTCCATCAGTGTTGTCTACTTGGGATTTTAAGCTTATGTAGGATCTGGCCATGTAGGATTTACTAACTGCACAATCAGCTCAGTAGCCTCCCACAGATTCTAAATAATATTCTAAAACTAACAAAAAAGTTGTATCGATACTTTGTTGATTAAATGAATAGTGCGAAGTTTTCCTCCCAAGTGCAGTGTGTATTTTTATACTTCTTCTAAGCTATAAGTTTCATTAACTTCAAGAACAGTAGTACCCTAGTAGTGCCAATTTTTCCATCAAGCAACTTAATAAGGTATAGTTGTAATGCTGGCTACCATTCAGATGGTGACAGGTGGCAGAGAAAGCACACAATGGAATTTTCCATCTGTCTCCTACTTTCTGGCGAAAGCTTAAAGGACAGAATATGATTTGTTCTATAATCTTCACTTACTTCTTTTCATCTACACACCATTAAAAAAAGTATACTTTAGCTTATGGAGGTTTACAGATCTTGAAGGTCAAAACCATGTGCTTCATCTATCTTCACTTTTTGGAAAAAGTACATTTGTTTATTCCATATGAAAGCTGAATTCTGGCTTAGAATTTCACCCCTTTTCTATGGAAAACATCTTACCTTCCAAAAGCTTTACAATAATCTGAATTCATGTCTCCATACAGAGTAATAAACATAAAGAAGATGGTATACATCCTATTTATTGAATTGCTGAATGCATTAAAGACAACATCACTTCATTTTATTAATAGTTTTGTAAAGTTGAGATTTTGGTGGTATTCATTATGAAAGTAAGACTATGAACATAACATGATAGATGGAGAGCTGCAGCTTTAAATTTTGCATATAAGGGAAAATATATATTTTTGATGGAAATGGTGAGTTTTGGAGTAAAATTTTAGTTTTGTTTTGTTTTGTTTTTTGTTTTTTGTTTTTTCCTGAGACAGAGTCTCACTCTTTGTCACCCAGACTGGAGTGCAATGGTGCGGTCTTAGCTCACTGCAACCTCTGCCTCCCAGGTTCAAGCGATTCTCCTGCCTCAGCCTCCCAAGTAGCTGGGATTACAGGCACCCATGACCACTCCCAGCTAGTTTTTGTATTTTTAGTAGAGACAGGGTTTCACCATGTTGGCCAGGCTGTTCTCAAACTCCTGACCTCATGATCCGCCCATCTCAGCCTCCCAAAGTGCTCAGATTCCATGAGTGAGCCACTGCACCTGGCCTAGTTTTTTTTTTTTTCTATTTAATTTTTCATGATTCTTTTCAATAGCCTGTTCTGTGCCATTATAATGCAGTAAAGTTTAAAAACCATAACAGAGGCAGAAAATATGTAGTTATAAAATGTTTCTGGGGAAATTGCTGTCCTTTTCCTCTCACTGAGGTCTTGAGTGGCATTCTTGGATAACATCTAGTAAAGACTATATTTTAATATGTTTAAATTTAAGTGACTATCTGAGTGAATGGGTTAACTCTATTAAATCCATTTTTCTCAACAATTATTAAATAATGTAAACAAGGCAGTATGCTATGTGATATGTAATAAAGTATAATATGTCTTTTTTAAGAAGCTTATAATGTAGCATGAAAGAATTAAAATATATATTGTGCTGTAATCAAAAGGAGTGTACAATGAATGCAATGAAAATGGAACATGTATTCTCTCAAAGTCAAAACAAGCAGAGGTCACGTGTGGGTCGGAGCCCATACACTTGAGGAAGGCATTGTAATATTGATGGAAGTGGCATCGCTGTAGAAAGGGCAGAGGATGGTCCAAGTTGTGGGAACAATATGAGTGATGATATTGAGTATGGATAGCACTGAATTTTTCAATGATCTGTAGGTCTAAAAATGTTTCTAGAATGAAGGATGTGAATAAAGAAATAATGCAAATGAGGCCAGAACAATAAATTGGAGTTAAACTATGTGTCAATGTTTCCCAAATCTGAAAGCTCAGAGAGATCATCTGGAAAGCTTATTAAATATCCAGATTCCTTGGTTTTGTCTAAGGCAACTGTATTTTAACAATCTGGGTTGGGCAGGGTTAGTATAAAAGGCAACTCGGATGGTGGTAAACATAGATGCTTCCATGTGAAAGGTTTTGAGAGATTTTGAACACTAGGGAGAAGAAGAAAAACCTGTCTTTAGTTTGGTAAACAATAGGAAGACACTAAAGGTATTGGAAAAGATTAATAAGATGTTAAGAGAAGAGTGCTTTTAAAAGATTCCTCTGATGTGGAGAAAGACAGGTTGTGGCACTGAAAATTCAATGTGAAAAAAGGAACATATAAAATATTGCACACATTGAATTCTTCAGTTTTGGCAAGAAGTTGGGTGTGTGGGATCAAGGAAAATCAAGATTCTGGATAATTCACATAAGTATTCTAGTTTAATCAAGGGAAACGATGATCATTGAGAGATACTATGGAAAGAGAAAAGTTCAAATGTGTGAACTCTGACAATACCGACATCAGAAAATAGGAAAGAATAGTCTGTAAAGAAGCAGATATTAATCTAGTAGAATCAGCAGGTGAGTGCATATGTGGAAATAGGTCATAGAATTTAGGAAACTTGCATATAACTTGCAACGTGAACTACCGCAGAACAATTGAGGAAGGAGGGACTTGGAAAAGTTAGATAATACTGTTCTGGAAGCCAGTAATGGCTCTAGGAATAACTTTTTTTTTTTTTTTTGAGAGAGAGAGAGCCCGAAACAGAGGATCTGGAATTTATCAAGAAATGAGTGGCTAGTTAGTAAGCAGGGGCAATAGAAAGCATTTCTCTTTTGTTTAATTTTGTTATGCAAAGGAATGATAGGACAAGAAATTAACAAAGTGTTAGTGAGAGAATGTATAATTGAAAGAACTGTACTCAAGAAGATTAGTGTGAATGATTTGTGTATTTGTGTGTTGGTATGTGTATATATTTTAAGAGCAGCTTTCCAGTGAAGTATAGCATTCGCAAGGTAGTAAGAATATTCTTCTTCAGAAACAAGAGTGAGTGAAGAAAGGAAATAAAAATACTAGGAAAGTGTAGTAAAATGCATTAAGCATTGTGGTCCTTGATGGCCAGTATAGCAATATCTTGAATGTATGAGGCAAGAAGAGGATTCTTAGATAACCCTGGTATTTTCAGCTTGATAACCAACTGAAAGGTAATGCTATGATAGGGAGCACAGAAGAGCAATTGCACTGAGGAGAAAGATGATAGAAAGATGATGTGATTTCTTTGAGTGGAGGGGTTTTTGAGGTGTCATGAGGGCATCCATAAGATGTGGTCAGAGGATAATTAAATGTATAGCACAAGAGAACTAACATGATGCAGAGACTTATTTAGGAAAGTCATTTTCAAAGAAGTGAGAGTTGAAGCTGTGGAATAAGATAAAACAGAACAAATGATAGAGTAGGGAAAAAGGGTTGGGAGTTCAGCACCACCTCATCATTTTTCTGACATCCGAGGGGGTAGATGGATAAAGGTTAGCCAGGGGGGAGGAAAAACAGGAAGGAGCAGGAACAGCGAAAAGGGAATCCTGGAAATATGTGAGACAAAATTGAGAGACGGGAGCTTTCAAGATGACAGTTTTGAATTAAGAATAAAAGAAAAATTAAAAATATATAATCTTATACTTTTTAATGTTCTTGGCTGCTTTCATGAAAGCTATTTTAATAAAGTAGGAAAAAGAGAAACAAGGCTAAAATAGGTTGAAGGATTTCAGACAAGTAGGAAATGTGGGAGCCAGTAATATACACTATTTTTGAAATGTTGTGGAAAAATAGAAGTCACATTCTTAGAGGCTAACATATAAAAGGAGGTTTTTAAATATAAAAGCAATAGAAGTTAAAATATAGCTTGGAAAACAGGATGACTGAATAGGAACAGCTCCTGTCTGCAGCTCCCAGCGAGATCAACACAGAAGGCGGGTGATTTCTGCATTTGCAACTAAGGTACCCACCTCATCTCACTGGGACTGGTTAGACAGTGGGTGCAGCCCAAGCTTCATAAGCAAAGGAGAAATAAAATCCTTTAGAGACAAGCAAATGCTGAGATATTTTGTCACCACCAGGCCTGCCTTACAAGAGCTCCTGAAGGAAGCACTAAATATGGAAAGGAAAAACTGGGACCAGCCACTGCAAAAATATACCAAATTGTAAAGACTGTTGACACTATGAAGAAACTGCATCAACAAATTGGCAAAATAACCAGCTAGCATCATAATGACAGGAACAAATTCACACATAACAATATTAACTTTAAATGTAAATGGGCTAAATGCACAACTAGCAAATTGTATAAAGAGTCAAGACCCATTGGTGTGCTGTATTAGGAGACCCATCTCACATGCAAAGACACACATAGGCTCAAAATAAAGGGATGGAGGAATATTTACCAAGCAAAAACAAAAAAAAGCAGGAGTTGCAATCCTAGTCTCTGATAAAACAGACTTTAAACCAACAAAGATAAAAAAAGGAAAGGCATTACATAATGATAAAGTATCAATGCAACAGGAAGAGCGAACTATCATAAATATATATGCACCCAATACAGGAGCAACCAGATTCATAAAGCAAGTTATTAGAGATGTACAAAGAGCCTTAGACTCCCACACAATAATAGTGGCAGGATCCCACTGTCAATATTAGACAGATCAATGAGACAGGAGATTAACAGCGATATTCGGGAGTTGAATTCAGTTCTGAACCAAGCAGACCTAATAGACATCTATAGAACTCTCCTCCCCAAATTAACAGAATATACATTCTTCTCAGCACCACGTCACACTTATTCTAAAATTGGCCACATAATTGGAAGTAAAACACTCTTCAGCAAATGAAAAAGAACAAAAATCATAACAAACAGTCTCTCAGACCACAGTGCAATCAAATTAGAACTCAGGATTAAGAAACTCACTCAACACCACACAACTACAAGGAAACTGAACAACCTGCTCCTGAATGACTACTGGGTAAATAATGAAATTAAGGCAGAAATAAAGATGTGCTTTGAAACCAATGAGAACAAAGACACAATGTACTAGAATCTCCGGGACACAGTTAAAGCAGTGTTTAGAGGGAAATTTATAGCACCAAATGCCCACTGGAGAAAGCGGGAAAGATCTAAAGTCGACATCCTACCATCACAATTAAAAGAACTAGAGCAGCAAGGCAAACAAATTCAAAAGCTAGCAGAAAACAAGAAATAACTAAGATCAGAGCAGAACTGAAAGAGATATAGACACGAAAACACCTTCAAAAAATCAATGAATCCAGGAGCTGGTTTTTTGAAAGGATTGAAAAAATAGATAGACCACTAGCCAGATTAATAAAGAAGAAAAGAAGGAAGAATCAAATAGGCACAATAAAAAATGATAAAGGGGATATCACCACTGATCCCATAGAAATACAAACTACCATCAGAGAATACTGTAAACAACTCTATGCAAATAAACTAGAAAATCTAGAAGAAATGGATAAATTCCTGGACACATACACCCTCCCAAGACTAAACCAGGAAGAAGTCAAATCCTTGAATAGACCAATAACAAGTTCTAAAATTGAGGCAGTAATTAATAGCCTATTAACCAAAAAAAGCACAGGACCAGACAGATTCACAGCCAAATTCTACCAGAGGTACAAAGAGAAGCTGGTACCATTCCTTCTGAAACTATTCCAAACATTAGAAAAACATAGACTCCTCCCTAACTCATTTTATGAGGCCAGCATTATCCTGATATCAAAACCCGGTAGAGACACAACAAAAAAAGAAAATTTCAAGCCAATATCCCTGATGATCATCAATGCAAAAATCCTCAATGAAATACTGGCAAACCAAATCCAGCAGCACATCAAAAAGCTTACCCACCATGATCAAGTCAGCTTCATCCCTGGGATGTGAGGCTGGTTCAACATACACTAATCAATAAACATAAACCATCACATAAACAGAACCAATGACAAAAAACACATGATTATCTCAATAGGTGCAGAAAAGGCCTTCAAAAAAATTAAACACCCCTTCATGCTAAAAACTCTCAATAAACTAGGTACTGATGGAATGTATCTCAAAATAATGAGCTATTTATGACAATCCCACAGCCAGTATCATATTGAATGGGCAAAAGCTGTAAGCATTCCGTATGAAAACCAGCACAAGACAAGGATACCCTCTCTCACCACTCCTATTCAACATAGTTGGAAGTTCTGGCCGGGGTAATCAGGCAAGATAAAGAAATAAATGGTATTCAGATAGGAAGAGAGGGAGTCAAATTGCCTCTGTTTGCAGATGACGTGATTGTCTATTTAGAAAACCCCATCGTCTCAGCCCAAAATCTCTTTAAGCTGATAAGCAGCTTCAGCAAAGTCTCAGGATATAAAATCAATGTGCAAAAATGACAAGCATTCCTATACACCAATAATAGAAAAACAGAGAGCCAAATCATGAGAGAACTCTCATTCACAATTGCTACAAAGATAATAAAATACCTAGAAATACAACTTACAATTACAAGGAATGTAAAGGACCACTTCAAGGAGAACTATAAACCACTGCTCAAGGAAATAAGAGAGGATACAAACAAATGGAAAAACATTCCATGCTCATGAATAGGAAGAATCAATATTGTGAAAATGGCCATACTGTCCAAAGTAATTTATAGATTCAATGCTCTTCCCATCAAGCTACCATTGACTTTCTTCACAGAATTAGAAAAAACTACTTTAAATTTCATCTGGAACCAAAAAAGAGCCCATATAGCCAAGACAATCCTAAGCAAAAAGAACAAACCTGGAGGCATCATGCTACCTGACTTCAAACTATAATATAAGGCAACAGTAACCAAAACAGCATGCTACTGGTACCAAAACAGATATATAGACCAGTGAAACAGAACAGAGGCCTCAGAAATAATGCCACACATCTACAACCATCTGATCTTTGAAAAACCTGACAAAAACAAGCAACGGGAAAGGATTCCCTGTTTAATAAATGGTGTTGGGAAAACTGGCTAGCCATATGCACCCTTGTTTTTTCATTCTCGTGTTTCCTATAATTGAGAAAAGCTTTCTACTGGAGAAATTACTATAAATCCCTCCACTGTTAGACCCTTTCCTTGTAAAATCTATTTAATATATTCTTTTTAAAAGTACTATCATAATAAAAATGAAAATGTATATGACTGAAAACTGAAACTGGACCCCTTCCTTACACCTTATACAAAAATTAACTCAAGATGGATTAAAGACCTAAACATAAGACCTAAAACCATAAAAACCCTAGAAGAAAACCTAGGCAATACCATTCAGGACATAGGCATGGGCAAAGACTTCATGACTAAAACACCAAAAGCAATGGCAACAAAAGTCAAAATTGACAAATGGGGTCTAATTAAAGAGCTTATGCACAGCAAAAGAAACTATCAACAGAGTGAACATTCAGCCTACAAAATGGGAGAAAATGTTTGCAAACTATCCATCTGACAAAGAGCTAATATCCACAATCTACAAGGAAGTTAAACAAATTTACAAGAAAAAAACAACCCCATCAAAAAGTGGCCAAAGGCTATGAACAGACACTTCTCAAAAGAAGACATTTATACGGCCAACAAACATATGAAAAGAAGCTCATCATCACTGGTCATTAGAGAAATGCAAATCAAAACCGCAATGAGATACCATCTCACGCAAGTTAGAATGGTGATCATTAAAAAATCAGGAAACAACAGATGCTGGAGAGGATGTGGAGAAATAGGAATGCTTTTATGCTGTTGGTGGGAGTGTAAATTAGTTCAACCATTGTGAAAGACAGTATGGTGATTCCTCAAGGATCCAGAACCAGAAATACCATTTGACCCAGCAATACCATCTGACCCATTACTGGGTATATACCCAAAGGATTATAAATCATTCTACTATAAAGACACATGCACACATATGTTTATGCAGCACTATTCACAATACCAAAGACCTGGAACCAACTCAGATGCCCATCAATGCTAGACTGGATTAAGAAAATGTGGACGTATACACCATGGAATACTATGCAGCCATAAAAAAGGATGAGTTCGTGTCCTTTGCAGGGACATGGATTAAACTGGAAACCACTGTCGGCAAACTAACACAGGAACAGAAAACTAAACACTGCATGTTCTCACTCATAAGTGGGAGCTGAACAATGAGAATGCATGGACACAGGGAGGGGAACATCTCACACGGGGGCATGTCAGGGGCTGGGGGGCTAGGGGAGGGATAGCATTAGAAGAAATACCTAATGCAGATGACGGAATGATGGATGAAGTGAACCACCATGGCACGTGTACACCTGTGTAACATACCTGCAGGTTCTGCACATGTATCCCAGAACTTAAAGTATAATTAAAAAAAAAAAAAAACCCAAGGGCGGAGTAAAAGGAGATAAAAGTGAGTAAAAGCACAGATTTGTCATAAGAGATCTGTTGAGAAAGGTGGAAGGACCGAAGTAGGTTTCAAAACAATCACGACATGTTCTGAAACAGGAGGTAAAGAGGGGAAGATGAAGAGGAAGATGTTGGTTGGCTGGGTGTAGTGGGTCACTCCTGTAATCCCAGCACTTTGGGAGGCCCAGGCAGAGGTAACACTTGAGGCCAGGAGTTGGAGACCACTCTGTCCAACCTAAGAAAACTCCGTCTCTACTGAAAACACAAAAGTTAGCTGAGCGTAGTAGCACATGCCTGTAGTCCTAGCTACTTGGCAGGCTGAGGTAAGAGAATAACTTAAACCTGGGAGGTGGAGGTTGCAGTGAGCCGAGATCATGCCATGGTACTCCAGCCTGGGTGACAGAACAAGACCCTGTCTCAAAGAAAAAGGAAAGAAAAAAAAAAAAAAAAAGGAAGATGCTGGAACTGGGAAGTTTGAGGAATTTGGCAGCCAATGTATTGGAAATGTCATCCATATGGATCTTCAGATCACTAAGATTGTTGGTAACTATGGCCTTCCATAAATATACCTATGGTTTTGTAGTAATTATGTGTGGAAAACTGTATGATTCCTCAGTATTTATTTGGTTTTCCCTGCACTTTCTCTGCTGCCAAACATCAGAATCCTAGATCATTGGATAAGCTGAAGTTTTCAGCAACTCTAATTTGACTGTCACTACTTTTCTTATCTATAGTAGATGTCCACAAAGTGACCACATTATATACAGGAAATATTACAATCACATGTCAGATTTTGTTCTCAAATTATTATTAATTTCCCAAAATATTATGAGTCTTTTGTATATCTTGTTGTTTATAATAATTTGAGCCTTTTGTTTATTGGAATCTTCTTTATTTTCATGGCTATGGAGGCATTCACATCAGTTTCCTTGAGAAAAATCAACTACCCAGCCAATAGAAATGATTTCCTTCTGTAAAAGATATCTTTTTTTAAATAATTTAATTAGTTCTTTTTTTTTAATTATACTTTAAGTTTTAGGGCACATGTGCACATTGCGCAGGTTAGTTACATATGTATACATGTGCCATGCTGGTGAGCTGCACCCACTAACTCGTCATCTAGCATTAGGTATATCTCCCAAAGCTATCCCTCCCCCCTCCCCCCACCCCACAACAGTCCCCAGAGTGTGATGTTCCCCTTCCTGTGTCCATGTGATCTCATTGTTCAATTCCCACCTATGAGTGAGAATATGCGGTGTTTGGTTTTTTGTTCTTGCGATAGTTTACTGAGAATGATGATTTCCAATTTCATCCATGTCCCTACAAAGTACATGAACTCATCATTTTTTATGGCTGCATAGTATTCCATGGTGTATTATGTAAAAGATATCTTATCTGCAGGTACAACTGAATGGCTTGTCAAACAGCTTAAGTCAGCCGACCAATCTACCACTATTGCTGCTCTTTGTATTTAAAAGTTCAGCCGAGATGATATACCTAAATAATAGACATTACTCAACTTTCCAAAATACAAACGGGTATCCACCACCACTCCACTAAAGTAAATCAGGAGCATTCTAACAATTTACCATGTTGCTCCTCAAACACAAAAACTTAAGCACCGTAAGGACTAGAACCTTCTTATTTTTGTTTTCTGTTGTTTCCTTGACACTTTACAGGATACTGATCTCTAAATAAATAAATAAATACCTTGTTGAATTAAGGATAATATATGTAGTAAATTTTGGAGGGTAGAGAAGGAATACTAAAATATATTTTCACTAGTGGAAGATAATTTCCATTAGTTTCTGAGCTTACCATGGTTATCTCAAAAATATTTTCATTTGTCTAGAAATTTTGCTCAGTATTTTTTAATCCACAACTCAGCCACTTATATATATTCCTAGTGCATGTTGGCTCCATCCTCAAAGTATAGTTTAATTAAAGTTCTGTTTCCTTGGTGCATTAATTAGAGAGAGATAAGCTGGTGCATTTTTAGTTTGGGAACATGTCTCGAGCTATTTCTCAGGTGTTTGCGCTTGGCCAACCCTAGTGACATTTTCCTATGTTCTTTTTTCACCTAAGTGTGTTCTCCATAGCTCTTAAACCAGATAGTATTTTGAGAGACATTTAATCCATCTGGTTTATTACTTTAGCTCGTACACATCACATTTTATCACTTCAGTGTATTGTAAATGTTCTTTGATTCAAAAGATACTCAGCAGCTTAGTGAGTATTTAAAGAATCCTACTCTGGGAGAAATAATATTTGGCAATTTATGCCAATTCCATAATTTTAGCATTTTGACTTAATTTAGCATAGAATTTGGAATCCACAGGAGTATTATATATATATTTATGGTTTCATTAGCTTCAAATCTTGTAGTTTAGCTACTACAAGTTACTAGACTATTTTCATTTCCTAAGAAAAAAAAATGTTGATTATTCTTCAGCTTGAACTTATATTGCCCCCAGATGGCAGATTAACCAGAGTAAAAAATATCAGTGCTTCAGTAACTGATATTCAGAAAAATAAAATTAACTTTCTCTGAAATTAGAAGCTTCTACCAAACTGGAATATATCATTGTGTCAGGAGTTGGACGAACATTCTATAGTTTAATTGTTGGGACTTTCAGCTCAGATAGCTCTGAGTTTGAATCTAGACTTTGTTAATTTAATAGATTTGTTATCTTTCACATGCATCATATCCTTTCTATACTTCAGTATCAAATCTGTGAAAGGGGCATATTAAGAGTATGTATGTTATAAATTTGTTATAAGGCAAATATGACATGATACACATAAGTTGCTTAAAGTGGAACCAAGACATGGTGCTTACTGAATGTTAACTATTGATAAAATACATATAAGCTTCTTAACAGAGTACCTGGTATATGCTCACAAAAGAAGTTTCAGATTATGAAATGTAGTTTCAGATGATGAAATGTCATTTCTTCCCAGTATTTTACATTCAGCACTCCTCCTCAAAGCGGTTTTTGTTTTTAGTGTCTCAAAACTGGCATTTTTCTCTGTTTTAACCATAGTTTCTGTTATTATTGCAGCTAAGGGAACTAATAAGATAGTGTTTCAATAGTTTCGGGGATTCTTATTTATAGTCCATTCTTACTGCAGTTCTTTCCCCCACAGTGCCACTAGGTTGATCATTTCAATGCACACGTCTGATCAACCTCATTCTTGTTCAAAAGACATTGATGTCTCTCCATTGTCTATTGCATATATCATATTGGTCATCATGCCATTCAGTATCACCCAACTTGACTCACATCAGCATCGTGACCTCCCCAAATCTTGTTTTTCAAGGGCCAGCAACACTGGGTCTCTAGACATTTCTCCAAAACAAGATAATTTTTTACACCTGAGATTATGCCCAGCCTACCTCCACAACTCATAACTCAGTTATCCCTCTATCTGTGTTTTATGGTCTAGTTGTCTTAAAAGTTTTATGACCTATTTTGGGAGGAGTTGAAACAAATCAGTGTGGCCTCAACACCTGATGAGATGAGTTTGAGGAGCAATGCAATAGATCTGGACTTAGAAGGCAGACTTTACAGCCTAACACCACAACCTATTAGGAGATGGACTAATATGTTTCAGCACTAATTCTCTCAACTAAAAAAAGGGAGCTATCACCCGTTTTCTCTCCCTCACAAGGTTTTTGTGGGGATGAAGCACTGTTTTGGTTTTCTATTGCTACCATATCAATTTACCACAAAACGTATTGGCTTCAAACAACATAAATGTGCTTTTCTTACGGTTTCATAGGTTGGAGTTCCAACACAGGTGTCCCACTGGGCTACAACCAAGATGTTTACAGGACTGTATGCCTTTTTGGAGGCTTACGGGAGCAATCCATTTTTTTGCCTTTTTCACCTTCCTGAGGCCTCTGGCAGGTCTTTGCACATAATTTCTACATTTCAGAACCAGCAGGGAGATAGTGTTGTGTCCTTCTCATACTGCCTTCACTCTCTGAGCACTGCCAGGAAAAGTTCTTCACTTTAAGGCCTCATGTGATTAGATTGTGCCCACCCAGAATGCAAGGGCGGGGTCGTGGATAACTTTTGGAGCCAACCTAAAAGTAACATTTGTCCATCCACCAAAACGTTTAGTGATTGTGCCACCCCTGTGATGTTTCTTTTGATACAGATGAAAGTTCAGAACTCTCTGTGTGTGAGTATATGTTTGTGCTGAGACATTTTTAAAAACTGCTTTTGCTTCGAGAGCAAAGCAGGAGACATTAATGTCTCTGAAATGATTTCACAAGAAATGATAGTGAAGTGAAAAAGCTATTTTATTTCTTTTCTGCAATTTCTACTCAACCTCATAAACTTGAGAATTTAATTCCACTAGTAGAGAATAATTTGGATCAAGTCCTCAGATCTATATGATATTGGTATATCAGAATGTGAAAACGCTTAGGGATGTCCTCACATCAAGAAAGACTCTCCTGGAGGTGTGCAGGAAGTGACAGGACAATGGATCCTCTTTGCATAGATGCAGCATGTAATAAGCCAAGTACTGCAAGTGTTGTGAAGAGTTTTTTCTTTATCTCTCCTATATTTAACAACAAGATTGCCTAGACATACAATATAAAATGTACATGTGGCTGATGCAATGATTATTCCAGTTCTCTTTATGGATTAAGTTATATATTGTTGGGAAACTAACATAAATATATTCTGTATCCATCAGTGGACTGAATTTTTTTCACATCAGTTTTCCACTGCTATCATTCAGATGTCCTTAAATTATGGACTGAGTTACTATACCATTAATTGTATTTAATTAAGTAGGAAGAGTCTTCTAAGATGAATTAAAAGAGTGTTAGCTATTGTTGAAATAATCAATGCATAGAACACTTAACCAAAAAGTGACTCTTCATATCATACCACTCTTTAAAATCGTAGCCTTTTCTCCTTTAAACTGATGAAGAATTTCTTGTAAATATGCGTAGGAGAGACAAAAAAGACAAAAAACAAATGAGCTCCAGAATACATTTTAGTTCATTGACCAGTATGTCAATAAAATTTTAATAAGATTTTCTTTCTTACAATTTTGGAACTTGAATGATAGATTAGGGTTCTGAGACCATTTTTCTAGTAATCTTCTTTTGTCCTCAGTTTCTTTATTTTGAAATGGAATGATCATAAAATGGTTTTAAATTGCCTTCCACTTAAATGTGATGTCTTGGAAATTGAACAGAGGTGGCTTATAGTGATTGTACATAAATGCCTTCTACTGTTAAGTGGTTAATTAGTATCCCTGTGTTTGTTTTATGTCTTCCTTCTCCCCCTCCCCCCGAACCTTTTCCCAAATAAACAAATTTATTTATTTATTTATTTACTGTTGCTCATATACTTCAAAAGTGAGTTAACTAATTACTTATTAATTCCCAAGGATTTTTAAAAGGCTCTCTTAATTTATGTCTTTATGCTTCAAACATTATCATACATTCCTTAGTCTGTGCTGTACTTTATTATTAACCAAAAATAAACTACCTTAAGTAGTTTATAATTGTGTATGTGGAGCTATAATTTTATATGTGTGACTATAACTTCCCCTAGCAGATTGAGTTGTAAAACCATATTTTATAAATCTTAGTACAATGCCACTGGGCATATATATAATAAGCACATTCTTTGGTTATACAAGGCATGCTTCTTGTCATACAGGCTTATGATCTAAATCTAGTGGTAGACTAAGGAACTGAATCTGCTTGCCGACATCAGTGTGCTAACACAGGATAAGTAAGGAAAGGGCAAAATTATAGCAAACTTTCTCCTGTGATAGACATTATATAACCTCAAAGCATAACTATCCCATCAGAGCATCCTATTCTATACACAGATGTTGGGAAATGAAGTGAAATTAACAGGCAAGTAGCAGAAATGTTCTGAAGACAAAATGAGTTACTAAACTTCAGTTATTAAATCTCAATAAATAGTGAAGAAGAACTGTTGGTCTGGTTCTTTAAAAAAGATATATTTAAATATATAAACAAACGCAGAGCCTACTGCTACACAGTTTGCTGCAATTTGTGAGCATCTACTGTGTTACTATGTAGCCACAATACCTCTTTCAACGGATTAGTCTAAGGTGGGAAAAGTTCGTTTCAGACACTAAATGGTAGTACCAGGATACAAGGTTTGCCTGACAGCAAAGCTCCTCCTCTTTCCTCTGTCGAAGTGAGTGGATTCTGCAAAACAATGGTCATTATAACGAATCAAAGGATATCTTTGGTACTTGTGATAGAAGAGAATGGGAGACGAGACTGTTTTTAGGGAGAGCTATGGGGGGTAGTCATATGAATCACATTGAATTAAATCATTAAGGCAAATGTTTTATACATGTCAATTTATGGTCCAGGTTCTCTCACTAAGAAGACAGGATGAGGCTTCCATTTTTACTAGTATGATGGATTAGTTACCCTGAGCACAACTCTTCTTACTGAAACAATAAGATGCTGGATAAAAATATTTCTAAAAATCTGTTTAAATGCACTTTGGGGCCAGCACACACACACACGCACAACAAGGAATCCAAAGAGTACCACAATAAAGTGAAAGTGGGACCCATGGGAGTTTAGTGGACACCCAGTCTAGCTTTCATCCTGAGGGTTTATGTTGAACTCTTGTGTCCTGGAGTTTCTTCTTTGAAGGCTGCCTGAAGCACAGAGAACAGAAGTTAAAACTTAGAGCTGGCTGGCCAGATGTAGGGAAGCTAATATGAGATCTCAACAAAAAGCTGGATTCTCAAAGGACTGTAGCCTATATAAAGGTGAATGAGAAAGAAGTCCTGTCACAGAAGATAGCAAGGAAACTTTTCTGTCTTGATCTTGGTACTAGGATAAGGGGGACAGGTGTATTTTGAGAATTCATAGCCACACACTTTGTGCGGAGAACTCATAATCACACAAAGCTTTATGTCAGTTTTTAATCCAAGTAAGATTACCTTGGGGGGCGGGGACTGGATCTCAGATAAGAATTTAATTTAAAGTGATTCTTGGTTTGTTGTTCCCCTAGGCAACAAGGAGGAAAAAAAATACAATTTTTTTTTTTTGTAGGGGCTCAACTCTACCTAGGTTTCAAATAATTTCCATAGAACCAGTTGAAAGGAATAAATGCAGCATACAGAAAACACCAAGTAACTAAGAAAATATAGCCGAGGACCTGTAGAAACAGTAAGCAAGAGAAACAGACCCACAGAGAATTTAAATAGTAGAAATAACACAATATATAATACATACATTTACCTTGTTTAACATGGGATGGGTGTCTAAGAACAACAAAGCAGACTGAAAGAGAATCAAATAGAAGAAAATTCAATTATAATAACTGAAGTTAAAAACACAGTAATGAATTAAGCAAGTCAGATAAAGATATAAAATGAATAAAATAATGTTCAGGAAAACAGACTCAATATAAATGCAGAATAAAGTTTAGAGACACAAAAAGATAAAAAAAAATAGGAAGGAAAGATTAAAAGAGAGGATTGAGTGAAAGGTTATAATATTAATATGTGACTATTCAGAAATCCCAAAAGCACTTGTAGAGAGAATGGGGAATGAATAATGAGTGCTACAGATGGAATGTTCAAGTCCCCTCAAATTCATGTGTTGAACCCAGTCTCCAATGTGAGGACATTTGGAAGTGGACTTTTAGAAGGTGATTAGGTCATGAGGGCAGAGCCCTCCTGAATGGAATTAGTGCCCTTTTAATAGCGGCCCCATGGAGATCTTTGCTGTTTCCACCATGTGAGATTGTAGCTTGAAGATGGCCATTTATAAATCAGAACATGGGTACTCACCAAACATCAAATCTGCTGGTGCCTTGTTCAGGGACTTTCCTGCCTCCCAAAAGGTGAAAAATACATTTCTGTTCTTTGTAAGCTGCTCAGTCTATGATATTTTGTTATAGCAGCCTGAATTTAACAGAGTTTTTGAAGAGCCCAATCTTAAAATCCAGTAATCCCAAATAATTCAAAGGAGAATAAATTTAAAAAATAATTACAGCTGGGCATACCATAATAAAACTATGGACTCCAAATACAAAGGGAAGATTTTTGAAACATCTGGAAAATAATCACATTATTAAAATTACCGGTAATTTAATTGATGTCAGACTTCTCAACAGCAACAATGAAAACAATAAGACTGTAAAATAGTACCTTCAATCTACTAAGAGATAACAATTATTAACCTAGAATTCCAAGCGCAGGAAAATTATCTTGCTAGCATTTGGTCAAAATGAAAGTCTTTTAAAGAAGTGAGAGAATTATCAATAAAATATACTCACTAAAGGAAAATCTAAAGGAAGTACTTCACATAAAAGGAATATGATTGCAACTGGAAGGTAGGAGACTTACAGAGGTAATGTTAGTAAAGATATAGGTACATACTAAGTATATCTAAGTAAATATTGAATGAATAAAAATTATAATCTAATTCATAACGATGAAAAGAGTAGACTAATGGGCAAAAAATGGCACATATTCTAAGAAGAGATGGTCCGAGGTGTTGATATCTAAGGACTTGGTATCATCTGAAGAAAGATAAAGATTATTATTTAAATGATGGCAAATAAAGTATGCATTCTAAAACAGCTAAAGTAATCATTAAAAGAATAAACACAGGTAAACTTTCTAAACAAGTAAAAATGAAGAATTGAATGAGGAATTTATTGAAATCTATTGTTTTAAAATAGGACAATGTACACAAAAAGGAGAGAACTAGAAAACATAAAATAAGTTTGTGGAAGTAGTAATACTGAAAGCAACTTTGTAGAAATAATAATACACATAAATTGACTAAACTCTCCAGTTAAAAGAAAAAGATTGTTGGATTAGATTTTTTAAAAGCCAGCCATGTTCTGTGTTGACTTAAAGTATAAGGAGACAGATTGAAAACTAAAAAATGGAAAAATATATACCATGTAAATTTTATCCAAAAGAAAGGTAACATGTCTGTATTCTTAGCATAAACATTTTTTATTCATCAAAATATTTATAAAGAGAAGAAAAGACATGTCAAGCCCGGAAGAAGTTATTTCAACAACATAATGAGCACCACAACAAAAAGATTAATTTACCAAATATGTAAAAAACTTATATAACTTAAGGAAAATACTAGCACTCAGTAGAAGAATGGACTAAAGAAGTAAGCAGACATTTTACAAAAGAGGAAATCAAAATTATTAATAATTATCTTTATAGATATTAAAGCTCTTTAGAAGTAAGCAAAATGATAATTAAATCCACATTGAGAACCTATTATAAAACCACCAGATTGGCAAACGCTACAAAGCTAGTCAATATTGTTGGTGTGTACTACTGGTGTATGAGTGTCAGTAAGGATGTGGTGCAAAGGGACCCTTCAATCTGCTCTGATAGGAATTCAAATTGATAGAACCCTTTGGAAAAATGTTTGATATTACCTAATAAATATTGGTGGCTTGTACATTATACTGCCTAAAAATTCTACTTCTAAATGTAAAGCCTATAGAAATTTTTGAACCTGCAAAGAAGATATATATAAGAACATTACCAACACAAAGAAATGTTAAATGTTTGAGATGATGAATATGCTAATTATCCTGATTTGATCACTATATATTACATGTATTGAAACAGCACTATGTACCCCAGGAATATGTATAATTATTATTTGTCAATTAAAAACGAAATGTTAAAAAAGAATATATATAACAGTAACATTTGCAACAGCATGTGTGCAGGTACATGCTCATGGATGGTTCACATAGTCACACAAATATACACCAAAAATGAGAAGCTACCCAGAAATCTATTAATAGTAGAATGGATAAATAAATGCCATATGCATCATTGAAAATTGATGAAAAATCTACAGGTAAATGTATCATACCAATCCAATATCAAAAGCATACTTTTGAGCAAAAAGAATAAATCATAAAAGAATTTCTAAACTATGAATCATTTCTATAATCAGCTTAACATATGTGTTTAGCGATACAGACATAGGTGGTAAAACTACAAAGAAAGGAAAAGGAACCATTAATACAAATTTCAGGATCATCCTTACCTGAAGGAGGAAGATGAGATGATAAAAGGAAAATGGGGGTGGATAGGCACACATGGGGACTTCTAACTTACTGGCTATATTCTTAGTCTTGTTAGATATTTTCATTCTTTAAAAATATATGTGTGTGCTTGTATAACATGCATAGCATAAATATATGTATGTGTGTAAATATATAAAGACAAACCTAGGTGACAATTAGACATTAGTTAAAGTATATTCCAAATTTATCAGAGTAGAACAGAAGATCCAGTTGCTTCTCCTTCCTCTTCACTTCAGTGTGATGGTTAAAAACAGAATTACAGTTTCTGGGTTCAGTCAACTACCTTTGTGATTTTAGGCAAGTTACTTAGCATCTCTGTGCCTCAGTATCCTTATCTCTAAATTGAAGATAACGATAATGTCTAATTCATGAGGTTGTTAAAAGGCTTAAATGAGTTTACATTTGTAAGGCACTTAAAACAGTGCCTGATATAGAACAACTATACGTTAGTTAAATAAAATTTATAAAAGTATATCCCTTTGTCTTCCTAATTGTAGTTCTATATTTACTTCTCAGAATCCATAAGATAACAAAGAGAGGAAAAATACCAAATGGTACCTGGATTGGTTTCACACTGAATATATAGAATGACATGGCGGAGAATTGATATTTTTACAATATTGAGTTTTGAAGTTCATGAACATGGTCTATCCCTGTATTTATTTCAATTGGTCTTTTCTGCCAGTAATGTTTATAAATTTCAGTGTGGAAGCCTTGCACATTTTCCACTAATTGTATTTCTAGTTATTTGATAAATGCAGTGCTATTTAAAATATATCTTTTATCAAAATGTCATTTCTAAATGTTTGTTGTTACTGAATATAAATAACATTTGCTTTTGTATGTGGCAAATTCACCAACCCAACTTAAAGCTTTTCTGTAGATTCTAATTGTTTACATAGGAAATCATGTCTTTTGCAAATAGTGATGATGTTATTTATCTCCATATGAAGGGATTGAAAAATAAAATAGGGATGGAGTTATATTTTTAAGTCAGTCTCTGCCAAAATAAAGCACATCTAGGGCAATTTGTTAGTTTGGAGGCTGCTTTAAGTCCTCCCTAGTCCAACAGGACTCTCTTTCTTGTGGTGACATATGTGTGTGTAAGTGTTCAATTACTACTATTATTTACCTTGAAAATCAAAAGTAAACCCTCCCTAAACCCTGATAGCATTCATTATAAAATTTGCATGGTGAACCATGAATGTTATTTGAAAGAATGCAATAGCTTACCTGTTATTTTCCCAGTATATCTTGATAACTCACTCTGTGACTCAGAAATTGTGTTTTCTTTTTGTATCATCTTCTCTATAATACTCGGTTGTTTATGTGCAATGTTCTACATTTTTTTTTTTTTTTTTGAGACAGAGTCTTACTCTGTCACCCAGGCTGGAGTGTAGTTGCATAAACCTCCACTCCTCAGGTTCAAGCGACTCTCCTGCCTCAGCCTCCCAAGTAGCTGGGATTACAGGCATGCACCACCATGCCTGGCTAATTTTGTATTTTTAGTAGAGACGGGGTTTCACCATGTTGGCCAAGATGGTCTCGATCTCTTGACCTCGTGATCCGCCCGCCTCGGCCTCCCAAAGTACTGTGGGGATTACAGGCGTGAGCCACCGCTCCCGGCTAATTTTGTATTTTTAGTAGAGATGGGGTTTCACCATGTTGGCCAGGATGGTCTCGAAATCCTGACCTCAGGTGATCCGCCTGCCTCGGCCTCCCAAAGTGCTGGGATTACAGGCATGAGCCACCATGCCTGGCCTAAGTGTTCTACTTTCAATTGAAGTAATTTGCCCAATTGAGCAAATTATCATTCCTGTTTTGTTATATTTAGCTAGCTGATGGTAAAGGGCATCCCTATGAGAGCAACATCTGTCAAAGTATTGTACTTTGTTTTATGAAGAGACTGGCTTTTAGGAAATGGTGAATTGCTTTCTTCTTGCTTTTTGTGGTGGGAGGCACTAGAGAGTGTAATAGAGCAGTGTAGATTGATTTGTATTTTTCTTTTCCACTTGTGGTGGGTTTTGTTTCACTGTTTTATTATAAAAACCAAAACAATGGGAGTTTTCCACAAATGGAAGGATGTGACAAATATAGGTGTGATTCAGCCCAAGATAATGATTTCGAATATGAAGAAATCCTACTTGAAGGACTTGGAAGTCTTATTACATTACTTCATCATTAAAACGACACTAAAATTTGATAGTAGTTTCCTCTAAGCACTGTTTTACCATCCTTAAATATTGAAGTACTAGAACTCTAATGTAGAAATATTAGAAACATTAAAACTAGATAGTAAAATGCTTTAACAACAGCAACAAAAAAGCATTACAAAACAATAGTATAACCTAACATATGCTTCATCTCTTCATGAACACCTAATTATTACTCTAATGTAGTCACCTCTATTTATAGTCAGCTTTTTATCGTGCTTAATAGCCTTTCTCGTTAAGTCCCCTGACTGCTTTAGTCTTCACACTGAACAGAAGTCTCCTAAAATTGAGGCCAGGTGATGAATTAGGCCCCTTGGCTCTGATAGTGAACTAGTAGAGTCCGGCTGTCTAAACAGCTATTCCTGTTCAATTGCATCAGTGTGTTTCCCTCCAGGGTGATAATTGCTCAGAACTCATTGTGGCTCATTTCTTTATAATGCCCATAACAGCGCTTTTTCAAGGGAAGGAATTGCATATTTTAGTGCTGTGATAAAATGCAAGAAGGCATGCTGCTGTAATGTGGTTGGCCCCTTCTTGTGTACAGCTATGAACATTTGTATTTATGACAGCCATTTCACACTTGTATATTTGGGAAATGGTGAAATGTTGATGTGCTCATATACCAGAATTTGTGAATCTTTCATATTCTGCTAAGAATAAAAAATACTTATCTAATTTCAAACATTTCTTTAAACAGTGTCTACCTGGGGGTGTGAGGGAAGCAAAGTAGTTGTCTACCTCCTCACTCTGTAAAGATAATACGCATGTTAATTCATGCTGGTAGTTTGAATGAGGCACAGCTGCTGGATAACCACGTGATCCATCTATTTCGCGGAGGATGCCGCATTTTTATTCAACAGCCATGGGGCAATAGAAGGAAAGCTTCCATTTTGTACATTTGTTACAAACAGAAAATAAGAGAAAGGGAGGCTCACCTATGAATACTAAATGAGGAAAAGCCTATCACCGTCAGTGATCAGAATGTTCAAACTTCTTTGTGTTGCTCATTGATGCACAAACAAACCACATGAATCTCTATTTGCTCAAACCATAATTGAAAGCATCACCCCAGTCATAACCAGTTATAGGATGCTTGCCTTAAAATATGCTCTTACTTGTCCTTTGGTTTAGAAATTCCACAGTCTCTTCTGTTTTTCGTTTATCTACCCAAGTCACAGACATTCTGTGGCGCTGGTGTCTTTGGGGCATCATTTCCTTGCTTAGTTTGCTGCTCTTCAAAACCTTTGCAATCATAAAGGAGCAGCATCACCTTTATTTGAAGCTCCTCTCCACTGAACAAATAGATATGGAAAAGAAAGTTGATTTTAGACATCCAATTAAATCACTCTCTTACAAGGGAAATTACTCCGTGGAGTGTTGATGTGTTAGTCTATTCTCAGCAAGTCAGTTGGCAAAAAGGAAGCCATTTTATCTTTGGGCACTGAGGTTATCATTTGGGCAAGAATACTCTGAAGGTAGGGAAATGTTGTCGCAACAAAAATCCAAAAGGTCATCACCCACAGATACAGGTCATAAATTTTTCTTAGGAAAACTGCATTGGTTTATGATGAAGGTGATTTTTCTGTCATATATTTCTGTGAAAACTAAGATAGTTAAGGGAGCTCTTATGTACGTATGTGTAATTCATAAACTTATTAAAGAATGAAAGGTACAATCTGATCAATTTTAAATTTAACCAACCACATTTGCCATTCCAGAGCCCATAGAAAGGTAACCCAGGAAATAGATGCAAAACGGCAATCGTTAATGCTGTTATATAACTTCAATGCCATTACCAGAAATAAAGAAAAAGAAAACACACAATCCTAAATCTGATAGTTCTGTCCTAGTAACATTTCTTTTTCAGTAGTTTAGTATGATTAAGAGTAGATAAGTCTTGGAAATTTGAAAAATCTTAATTTCCAGTCTTTCTCTAATGTTTCAGCTTAGACAATTTAGTTAAAATATCTGTGCCTCAGCTTCTTCATCTTTGCAGCAATTTAAGAGCCCATATCTTGACATTCTTGATTAGAGGAAAGATATTTCTGATACTTTGTAAACACTAATAAACAGTAGCAAATAGAATGTATGTGTGTCAACAGGATAGAGTTTATCTTCAAATCATGTTCTTCTGCAATGTCCTTCCTCCTGGGGTAAACAATGTTTCAATTAGCTTTCTTTTTTTTTTTTTTTGGTAAAATATTAGATGACAACTGATACACAAGCAACATGCAAAAGCTATAACTTCTTTTAGAAGTGAGGGAGATAAATACAATCTTATGCCTGAGATCTCTGATGGTTTTCTCTAAGGCGTTGTCACTGACTGGGTTTTGTTTTTTGTTTTTGTTTTTATTTTTTTTTCACTAGAGGACAAGTTTCCACACCTCTAATCAGACTGGTCATACAAAAAAACCATTCCATTGTCAAAATGGATGAAAGCAGATGACTGAAGAATTTTGAGCTTTTTTTTTTTTATTGTCTCTGTTGTGCTGAACTAACCAAAGGGTAAAACATTCTCTGGGAATCTCTAGCTTCAAGCCTTGGTTGCCCTTGCATGCACCTTTGAAAATGCTCCACTAACAGAAACTCCTAACTGATGGAGCCAAGTTCCAGATCTGTGGTTTAAGATTTGCTTCAGGGATCAGGTTGCGCAAACTTCCTACAGCTCTTATGAGCTCAGAGTATGAAATTCATCTTTCAACTCACCCAGAACTAATGTATTTGCCCCATATTTTCTGAACAATGGCTTTATCTTGGAGTATACCATATTTGAGACTTGATTATAAAATTAGAAATTATTTATGTAAATAAAAACTCAATTTTTCTGAACAATTTATGAAAGCCCATTTGAAATACAACATAACCTAATGCAATTTACTTAAGACCTAAAAAGGTCTACTCTAATTTCCAGGATATAAGAGGAAATAACAGCCCAAAATAGAGATGGGTTTGCACTTGCATTCCTAGCAAATGCTTATAAAGCACTGCCTTGTGGCCAGCACTCCTCTATGCGCTGGACATATATTAATTCATTTAATTTTTTTCTTTTCTTTTTTTTTTTTTTGAGACGGGGTTTCACTCTTGTTGCCCAGGCTGGACTACAGTGGCACGATCTTGGATCACTACAACATTTGCCTCCAGGGTTCAAGTGATTCTCCTACCTCAGCCTCCCAAGTAGCTGGGATTACAGGCACCCGCCACCAGCCCCCGGGTAATTTTTTGTATTTTTAGTAGAGACGGGGTTTCACCATGTTGGCCAGGCTGGTCTCGAACTCCCGATCTCAGGTGATTCATTGCCTCGGCCTCCCAAAGTGCTGGGATTACAGGTGTGAGCCACCGTGCTGGCCAATTCATTTAATTCTTAAACAGGCATATGAAGCAGATGCTATTGTTTTACTCTTTTTCAAGATAAAAAAAAAACTGAGGTATAGACAGAGGAATTAAATTGGTCAGATTCACACAGTTGCTGAGTGGCAAAGCTGGGACTGGAATCCAGGCAGCATGGTTCCAAAGCCTGCACTCACACAACTCTGTAGATTTGTATATTTGCATTATTTAGTTGTTTCCAGTGTGCCCTGTGACAGCAAGAAATAAAGGATCAGAACTTAAATTATGGAGGTGATCTTCATTCATTAATCTGTTCCTTCATTCATTTTTTGGTAGAAGTCCTTGAACCAAAAAACCAAAGTTAAGATCTTGTAAAAAGATTTATTTTCTTAGCTCCTTATTTTAGTACATCCAGGGAACTGTGGAAAGCAAAACGATAACTTGAAACTATGTAATATCTAATAATATAAAACTGACAGGACTTGAAGCTATATGGTGCAGAGATTAAGAACATGACTTTGGAACCAGTCAGGCCTTCAGACAAGTTACTTAACCTCTCTGGGCACTAATTTTCTCAAACTATAAAATAGGGAAAATAACAGTTTTCACCACATAAAATTCATTCAAAGAGGAAATTAAATAGTACGTATGTAGCAAGTATGAATCTCTGGTAGGCAGGACCTATATTCTTCACTTTCTACAGAACAACTTAATTTCTTCTTTTAACTTTTATTCTCTTGACTGGTGGCAAATTTAACCTTAGTCATTAGGGGAAGTTCTCTCTTCCCTGTAGTCTTGTCATGGTTCCATTAAGTTATGTAGTTCCAAGGCATTTTGAGAGCAGTAGATGTTCCTCCAATTATATTTATCACTGGATAATTTAAATTTTCTCAGTCTTCCATAAAGTGCTTTGTAAATCCAGATGAAAGCCCAGCCTCTCATCCAAGCTGGGTTTCCTGAGCCCATCTGTATAGATGTTGCATGGAGGTGGTTATTGAGGAGGGGTTTACCTCAGTACACCACTGAGGCATCCATCATTCCTGTCTGTCTGCTTCTTCTGGTCTACTGGCCTTTTGTTGATTCTGTACCATATGTGGCACTCTCTACTTAAAAGCCCTTCTCAGCCATTTTCTATCTCAAATTGGAATAAAATTGATGGAATAAAATTGGAGGTTTATATGGTGGGGAAAGAATACAAGTACATGTGGGTAAACAGAAATCAGAGAGGGGTACAGAAACCATGAGGATGAGGGGCCTGGCATCTCATTGTCTGGGTGTGGTGGTCTGGTGAGTTTCAGTCCCTTGATACTATCTGGGAGGGCTGAGAGTTGATTTCCTGAGGAAAGAACCCAAATTAGGCAAATGTAAGCTTGAAGCTTTCGAGAAAGTCAGTTTCTATGTTTATTTTAAAAGACTATTAACATCAGTTCCATGGGCCAGTTTCAAAATATGATACCAAAAAATATTACTCAAGGATTTGGTATAGATAGATTGGTATTCAGTAAGTGCTTGCTTTCATTACTACTAGTCTTGCTGTCATTGTTATTATTGATAATAGGTGAAGAACACAGGGAAAAACAGAACCACCACAGGCCAGAAGACAGAAGAAGAACCTGTACCTTTAAAATTAAGCCCAAGGCAGAGTGGGTCCACTTTCTGTCTCTGAAGGCTACTGATGCCTAGATGACTATTATGGTGGTTCTTGGCTATCTACACCCGTGCTGCAGGTGGGGTGATCTCCCTGGACACCTATTTTTTTCACCTTTCATCATTCTTCAAGCTTATATACAAAAATAGAGTGTTACGGGGCCATTCTGTGAATAAGACACTCTAATGCCAAGGGATTTCTGCTTTCTGACAAAGTATACATTAAACCAAATAATGATTAATATTCTTTATTGATTCTAATTGATTATGATTTTATTGAAGATAATGAACTCAATGATTAGTAATGATTACACAGCTAGTTAGAATTAGAACTGCATCGATAAATCACTCTAATAACAAGCAAGTGCCTTCCGTTATAACAATTTTATTATGTCCAAAAAATCATTTTCATAATGGAGATTCATTTAGGTCTTCAGCAATATATATTGAGTACCTATAAAATGTCAAGAACCATTCTATGGACTAAGTATATGTTTGTAAGCCATAGAGAAAAATCTCAGCCTTCAAGGAGCTTACATCCTAGTGGGGAAGATGAGAAATCAGTAAGATAAAAAAGTAGCATGCATAGTGTCTTAGAGGGTGTTAAATGCAAATGAGAAATAATAAAACAGAAATGGGAAGTTTGGAATGTGTGGTCAAGGTGAGACTGTAATTTTAGACAGAGTGACCAGGATAACTTTTGAGTAAATCACTGAAGGAAGTGAGAGAATAAACCACACAGGTGTCAGGGAAAAGAGATCTCCAGGCAGACAGGATGGAACATGTAAAAGCGCTGAGGCAGGAGAATGCCTGCTGTGTTCAAGAATCAGCAAGGAGACCTAGTGGAGGGAATTGCAGGAGAGGGACAGGAGAGAAGGGGGTGGTGAGACAAATCAGGAGACTGGGGCCATTTGCAGGAGGGGTTCCTTTTACTCTGACATGGGAAGCCACTGGAGAACATTTAGCAGAGGGGTGACATGATTTTATTATATTTTAAGGGGATTACTCTGGCTTTTATCCTGTAAATAGATTGCAAGGGAACAAGGGCATGGAAAAGTCTCTAATTTATGAGCTATTGTAGAGAAAATTTTGATATAGTTGAGACCCATTGAATTCTAATTCTATAAATTCTCCTTTTCCTGTGCTGCAGTCTGAGAATTTTGAGCAGTGAAATTCTAACTTCTACATTTGTACTTACATCCACTCAACACTCAATAATTGTGCTGAGAGTAATATGTGTAAGATGCAGTTCTTGGCCCTGTGAGAAATACTGTGATGAACTAGAGAGGACTGCCCGCAAGAAATTCTCATTTCAGAAGCTGTGATATAACCTGTAAATGTTATATTTCAAGAACAGTTATAGAGATGGAAAAATAGCATAAAGGATTGGCTACAGTGATGTGGTTATTCAGGTCTCTGAGAAAAACTCTGAGGCCAAAAATGTCATCTAAAAAGATTCCAGATAGGAGAAATAAACAGATAAGCTGTGATACAATCTCATCTTGTTTTACTTTTCTTTCGTTCGTTGTTTTCATTTTCCTTTTTTACTCTCTTTCTTTTTACTATTATGCAAGAAAACTAAGCATGTTGACATCCATTACTCACAGCCTTAACTGATCACTTTGCCAAATCTCTAAGTTTACAGATGACTACCTAGTTTCCATTTTGAATTATCAAGGAATTAACACTTCAACAATGTTAGTTGCACCTGATTTACATGTTTGAATCCCTCAGACCACGAGGGAAGTATCTTAGTAACAACCTAGGTGACTGTCATAGTCATTGAGATGCAGTTGAACTGTAGCTGTTAAATGGAAAGCATTCTACCACATTAATAGTCGAGGTTTAAATGCCAATTTGAGGCCGGCATGGTACATGACGCCCGTAAACCTAGCACTTTGGGGGCCAAGGTAGGTGGATCACTTGAGGTCAGGAGTTCGAGACTAGTCTGGCCAAGATGGCAAAGCCCCATCTCTGCTAAAAGTCCAAAAATTAGCAGGGCGTTGTGGCGTGCACCTGTAATCCCAGCTACTCGGGAGGCTGAGGCAGGAGAATTTCTTGAATCTGGGAGGCAGAGATTGCAGTGAGCCAAGATCACGCCACTGCAACAATCCAGCCTGGGTGAAAGAGCAAGATTCCATCTCACAAAAAAAAAAAAAAAAAAATTGAAATGGGGACAGCCTTAATATCTATGCTTTGTTTTTTTCTCTTCAGGCTGGGTTGAGGGTCTCTCCTCTGCTTCCTGTCACCCAATAAGTACCTATGGTAGTGGAATGTATCAAAATTAACTGAAAATTTGCCTGTGCCACTCTGCCACCTCTTTGAGGGCAGGGCCGGGTGTTATTCACACCTGTGCATGACCACCACAGGGCCTGACAGACGTTAGTTGTTCCATAAATGTTTATTGCATTAAACCGTTGAACTGGCTGTGACTATGGTACTTAGGTGACTTTCTTATGGAAGGCAAATAGACATTGAGTAATCATTTTTGAATGCCAAATATTTATCAAATATCATGCACTCATAATCCAAGGATGCATCAAATTCCATTGCTGTCCTGGAAGAGCCCAAAGTCCAGTGGGGGAGAGAGACTTGAAAACTCATAATTGTGACATGGGGATGTGACTAAACAAGTTTAATCTGAGATTTAGACAGCACAGGGAAGGGCTACTCATCTCTCTTGAAATTGCAGCAGGATTCACTGAAAAAGTTTAATAAAGAGCTTGAAGAGTGGAATTTGTTTTGTCTTCAAAAGAAAAGTTGGAAACATTACAGGAAATGCACACCAGATATTGAAAGCTCTAGAAGTATGAAAGTAAAAATGCTGTCAATTCCTAAAATAGTTTAGACCTTGTTTGTGAGCATATTGGGTGAGTGGGATGAAAGCTTAAGCCAAAAGCTACAGGGATTTATCACATATGAGAATGAATTTGAATGTATAGATTAGTTGAAAAGAAATGGAAAGTTATATAGAAATGGTAGGCTAGAATTGTATTTTAGAAAGGTCATTTTGGTGACATATGGAGGACGGATTAGAAAAGGTAAAGACCAAAAACTGGAAAACCGGTTAGGTTAATAACAAGCAACGATGGGACCTCACATTGTGTATTGCTGTGGTTGGAAATGTGGACTCTGGATCAAGCCTACCTGGGTTTGCCTTCTGGTCTCCATGACCTTGAGCAAGTTAGTTAACCACTTGGTGCTTCAGTTTTCTCATCTGCATAAGGAGAATAATAAGGAAAGCTCTTTAAGGGATATTAGAAGAATTAAATTAATGAAGCATATAAAGTTCATGACAAATAGTAACCATTTAGTAAGTGTTGCTTGTTATAATTAAAAACTCATTGGACTATCATAAACATTCTGTGAGGAAGATGCAGTGTTTACACTCATTTTATAGTTATAAATACTAAGGCTTCTAGGGTTTAAGTCACTATGATGGCTAAATACTATATTTCATACATTCGCATATGAAGTACACATACAAGCAGTCATAAGACAGTGGGTAAAATAAGAGTTTATTATTTACTAATATCTGTCAATGGATCTTGAATTTGATAGACTTATTAAAATCATGCAGTCATGAAGCTCTCATTTCCTTTAGATTTTTGCTACAAATTCAGAAGTTTAGAGTATAACTGAAGCAACCACATGGCATCCGTAGAAAACGAGGTTTGAGACTATACAGCAGAAAAGTATAGACTATAAATGATAACTTTTGCTCTTTGGCCTTGCTCTGCTGACACAAGCTTCAGTCTGCCTGACTCTGTACCTATATTTCTCCTGTCAACTGAAGAGATACTCTATAGACTCTTAGTTTCCTAACATGGCCATGTTAATACATTTTACAAAGTTGCATATCTTGTCAGAAGAAAAAAAATCATTACATAGTTAATTCCTAGTCTTCTGTCATACTAACAGGCCAGATAAGGTCTAAGGTCTAAGAACTTGTTTGTAAACCATATCATCTATGCTACTATAAATGTTTGTTTGTTTGTTTGTTTAATTTAAACAGCACGTGACAACACCATCTGCCAGCTTAGCAAATGTCCTATGTCCCTCATGGTTCTTTTAAGACAGGTAGTTCTTTGTTACACTGTTACTCAGATATGCATAATATCACTTGGTTAAAAAAAGATTCAAATTTCAGAACCATCTGTGCTTTATCAAGCAATCTATATGGGTGAGTTTCTGATGTGCAAACTATGGAAAATGGCAATTTTGAAGCACCTATCAGATAAATTTTCAGGAATGTGATGAAGGAGCAGATAAAAATCTGTTTTCCTTGTAGGAAAAAGGAAATAGAATACCCTGTGGATAAGTCCTAACTACCTCTTAATAGGTGTTGGACTTCCCCAGCTCATATGGGTTTAAGGCATCACAATTCACAAAGTAAAAGTTTATTTTAATTTTCATAAGAACAATTTATGTGTGTAGCAGAGGGAATGAGAAGCTATTTAACATTGGAGAAGTGCATTAAAAATTATTCAATATTTATTTAGTAGTATTTTGTTTAAACTCTCCTTTTGGATCCTGAGTTCCATAGCTTCTAGTACACAGATGCCTCACCTCAGCAACCACTCCTGTATTCACTCATCTCCTCTTGCCTCTGTCACTGCCCAGTCTGGGAGATCTCCTAAAACATTACCCGGATGGCATGGAAAACAATAAGCCATAGTTGGCAAATATATATTAAACTTTGAAAGGTTATTTTTTTCTTTATACAGTTCTAAATTTTGGTTCGATTTTTCAGGGCAATCATAAGTTACATTTCTAATTAAAAATAAGTCTAATATAGAAAAAATCTATAGTTGGTTATTTCAAATGGCCAATTGCTTCTGATGAAATTGCTCTATAAAATAGATATAAGACCTCCTGTATCACTAAATCTTAATTACATTGTGGAATGTGGAAACTAGCACTACTCAGTAGCCTTAGAAAAAGATTGGACCCCCAGTGGGGAAAGGATGCTGAATAGCAGGTACCATAGCCTTATCATTTTTGCATTTTTGTGATAAATTCTTGAGTAGGTCAGCATCTAAGTATAGTTTTTAATTTTTAGTTGCTATTTTAAAATCTGTATCTCATTCAGTGTTACCTAATATTTAATAACAATAGTGTTTGAATTTGTGTGTGCCAGCTATATAAAATGGTGAATAAAACACCATTCCAATCTTTAATATGTTTAAAGTCTAGGTATAAGTCATTTACAATTGATCTCATAATTTTTATAATATATGTGTTGGTAGAAATCACTGCATAAATTTCACCATTTATGCAGACAGGTCCACATCCAAATTATATGGACATATAAGCTGTGTGTATATTATATAGCTATATATGTGGATGTACACATGTAGATATAGAAATAGGAATAGATCTAGATATGTACATTTACATTTTCAGAAGTCATTGAGACCTATAGCATTTGTTTTTTTTCAAGTGACTTCATTCAAATATGTTAAATTAATAGAAAGATACGTGCTTTCTTTATGTTAGTTAAACTTTACATCATGTCTATGTATTTATTAGGTTCATGTTTGCTATCCATGACTATTTTTAACAGTGGAAACAAACTTTGGAACAGTTTATAATTTAAAAATTACCCTACTCTTAGAAATATTAGAATATAGAAATATTATTTTTTATGCTTCATTGTTAATATTGTTGTATACCAAACTTGTTTAAATAAGTTCAATTCAGGACACATAGCACATACCATTGTTTTAAAATATACCAATTTTAAAGTAAATACATACTTAGAATTTTTTAAATGGATACACTGAAACAAATAGCCTAAAATTGGCAATTTATTTTGTAATAAGATAACAGAAGGGAGTTTAGGCAATTTTATGTGTCTTTTATCAAAAAGCCCAGAAGTATTTTCCTACAGAAAAACCACCAGTGCAAGTAATTAGTAGATTGTGCTTTACTGACCAGGCTGCTTTCTAATTCTCACCATGATGCTACTCCATTCTCTACGCATTTACAGGGCTGTAATTACGTATGAGGCTTTTTAGACTTTGCCAGGCCAGCAAGGCAATCAGCCCCCTTGGAACAAGTTGAAATGGAAAGCGGCAAAACAGTATAACACCTGGGTGATGTCACGCCAGCAAAACCCATGGACTTAGTGGAGCTCACCTGTAGCCAGGGGACTGGAGTCTGAGACTGACATTGTTTCCTTCAAACAGAAATGTGAAATGTCATTTTCAGTAAATCAAATAAACCCTATCAAGAAGAACTGAAAAATAAACAAAACCCAAAACTCTGAGATTAAAAAGACAAAGTAGGAGGCAATACCATTATTTCTAGACTTAGTTCTGATTTTTATTCTGTCTACTTGATTGTTCACACCTGAAGCAAAATATATTTTGCATAACTTAATGTAATATTTTTTGAATCCATCATAACCTGTGACCCATAATACTCATGATGATTCTTTATATAAAGAAGCATTCTAAGAATGTTTATTGACAAATAATTTCCTGTAAGTTTTCTCTAAAATTTTTGGAGTATAATTTATCTGTTAGGTCAAACTGTATATATGTGACTGAGATATGGCTGGCTTCTCACATTATTTAACCCATGTTTATCACTCTGCTGCCCAGATTGGAGTGCAGTGGCATGATCTTGGCTCACTTTAGCCTCGACTTCTTGAGCTCAACTGATCCTCCCACCTGAGCCTCCCAAGTAGCTGGGACTACAGGCACACACCACCACACCCGGCTAATTTTTTGCATTTTTGGTAGAGATGGGGTTTCGCCAGGTTGCCCAGGCTGGTCTTGAACTCCTGAGCTCTAGTGATCCACCCACCTCAGCCTCCCAAAGTGCTGGGATTACAGGCATGAGCCACCATACCAGGACTGATTTAATTGAACTTTTTGCCATGACATTTTACTACTTGGCTAGCCTCTCCCTAAGAAACGTAGCTGATTTGAAACAGAGGTAGAGACACCTTCAAGGTATTAAGACATTCATACAGACCTACATTACTGTAACGTTGCTTAGCATAGTGAGGTAACATAAAATTGGACAAGAGAGTATGGGCTTCAGTTGTCAGGTCTATTCAGATAAAGATATGGATGTGGATATAAACAGTACATGGATATAGATATAAACATGTAGATATATGGATGCACATACACAATTCTTAGATTTAATGATCATATCTTTAAAATACAAGGGAAAGGACTACTTAGTCATCCTTCTCAGGCTTTATCTTTCACTTCTGTGATTAGTAAACTTGAAGAATTAACAAAGTCCAATCTAGTGATAAAGAGATTCTATAAAGATAGAAAAGACATTTTAACATTCTTAGAAACTTTCAACTCTGGCAAAATAAAATGTTAAATCACAGGAAGCTTTGCCACCAAACTGTCTTTATGATATATTTTGAAAGGGTCAGAATAGCTGTCAGAACTCTGAAGAACAGTACAGCTCTAGAACCTGTTACTCCTGCTGAGATTGTCAAGCAAGGACAAATGGATGTACAGGATCCTGATTATTTATCTATGACAAGAAAATTGCTTGATTACTTTCAAAAGTTAACACCATTTTCATGAAAGATATCAAAAATGCTAATCACTACCACTCTTTAGACTTCTATTTCTTCCAGTGTGTGGGCTGTTGGTAAGAATATATTTTTCAGCCAGGCACAGTGGCTCATGCCTGTAATCCCATCACTTTGGGATGCCAAGGTGGGTGGATCACCTGAGTTCAGGAGTTAGAGACCAGCCTGGTCAATAATATGGCAAAACCATGTCTCTAAAATAAAAATAAAAAAAAAAAGACAGAGAAAGTATTTTTCCTAAACAACATCACAAATTATGGTCTACAGAATCACTTGAATGCTCTAGATAATGGTATAATACAGTGGATATATTAAAATTTTTACACAGAATTTTAAGAAATGTGTTGCTTATCACAATAAAGATACAATAAACTTCTCTTTAGACATTGGGACTAATAGTCAGTTGATCCAAAATATTTTTAAAGCAGTCATAGATACATATCTGACATATGTTACTTTAATTCAAATTATAAAATACTCTTGATATAGAATTAAGGACTCATTTGTGTATGGGATAACTGGTTGGAGCTTTACCATTTTTGGCATGAAAAAATCTTTAATTTATTGTCTGTGAATTTTTATGTGTTGATTTCTTCACAGTGGAATAAGAACTTTAAAAAGACGTAAAATAATTTGGGAAGAGAATCCTTTTATATCTTAATTATTGTTTTTCCACTCATCCTTTAGAAACTCATGTTATGCCTTTATGTAGTCTTTTTAATATGCTTAAACTTCATTTTTATTTTTTAAAACCTTATTTTTCCACTCATAAGTCTGTTGTGTATGTAATAATTAAATCATGTGATAACAAGTAAAATTGATATAACTAGGCTTGCATTTGTGTTTACAACAAGCATTGTGTAAACATACAATTCTAGTGATGAGAGCCAACACATGCAAGCACAACTTACTGTAGGTGTGCATGAAATTCAACTGATCAGAGCAGAAGTATGTGTAAGGACTCTGGGAAGCCCACTATCTGTAAGAACATCTCCTACTTGATATTTAACTCAAGACATCAGTATAATATTCATATTTGTAAGTAGTTCTATGCTTTAGACAGTTCCTAAGCAAATTGGACCACTTAAAGAAATTTAGCATTCTATTTTTTTCTCCCAATAGTAGTATCAGTTGCTTCAGAGACAATGTCTTAACTTTTTGCCATTGCCAATAGAATGAAAGTCGTTAGGAGATAGAAGACTGACAGCACAGCAGCAATGGAATATCATGCTGAGCACTATGTGAAGTAGAAAAAAAACTATTACTTACATATTTTTATTAGCTGGTGTTTTGTGTTGTTTTATCACACATACCAATGAATGCACTGAAAAGAAATGATATGATGAGTTCATGGAACTAGAAAAATCATACTTCAAAGCAAAATACAATGAAATATAAACATATATACACATTTGTATATATTATAACATATATATTTTATATATGTACTCATTTATTCTACATATGCAGTATTGTATGTGCATATAAATTTTAATACCACCGCTGAAGTGATATCATAATGTTCAAACTTTGGGCTCTAGACAAATCATCTTTACCAAATAACAGCCATGTAACCTTGGTCAAGTTAATCTTTCTCTCTGCCTCAGTTTTCTGATCTTAAAAATGGAGATAATATTTCCTAAGTTATACTGTTGTCTACTTCATTAAATAAACTCATATGTATAAAATGCTTAGAGTAATGCTATTAGTGTTAATAGTAGTATGTAAAATATGTGCACAGATAGATAGAAGAAGCATGTATAAAATTTAGCAGTTGAAATGCTTTGAATTTTCATGTTTAAGGTACCTTGACAGAACTTACCATTTTGTGCTTGTACCAGTTATCTAAGCTGCATTAATAGTCTGTGGTAGAACTCCTAAAACTGATAGAAAATATCATGTCTTATTACACTTACCCATGGAAAGCCACAGTCACCTCTGTCAACAGGAAAACAAATATTATGACTACTTCTTTTCAGAGCAGCATCTCCGTATCTGTGTTGAATTCAATACTAGGGTTACTTCAAAGGGCACAGGAGACATGGTATTTACCATACGAGAAATAGCATACCTCATGACAAATTCTAAAACGTCCCTGCAGCCATCTGAAATGATATTCTCTTGTAGTTCTAGTGGCAATTTCTTTTTCTTTTCTTTCTTTCTTTCTTTTATTTTTTTTTTTGGAGACATAGTTTCACTCTTGTCACCTAGGCTGTGGTGCAATGGTGCGAACTCGGCTCACTGAAACCTCCACCTCCCGAGTTCAAGCGATTCTCCTACCTCAGCCTCCTGAGTAGCTTGGATTACAGGCGCCTGCCACCACATCTGGCTAATTTTTATATTTTTAGTAGAGATAGGGTTTCACCATGTTGGCCAGGCTGGTCTCAAGCTCCTGACCTCAGGTGATCCAACCGCCTCGGCCTCCCAAAGTGCTGGAATTACAGGTGTGAGCCACCACATAGGGCCTCTAGTTGCAATTTCTGAGATACTGACTCCGACAGAGACTGCCAGTACATGGTAGCGATCTCAATAACAGTTCTGCTTTCATTTCATCTCTTGATTGGCCTTTAGCAGTCAGAGTTAAGAGAGGCTGTCATTTCATCTCCCATCCTTATGAAATTGAATTTTACGAAAGAGACGTCACCTAGAGTTTGAGAGGTTTGATTGACAATCTCCATATAGCTGCCTTGCTCTAGTCAAAGAGACACTGTCCTGAAACCTCTGCTGATGCTTTCACTTGAGGAAGGAAAGAGCAGATGGGAGGGAAGGGAGACAGAGGAGACACCAGCATGCAGGTCACTGTGACATCTCCTTCTCCTGATGACAACAGCTCACACGCTTCCACCTGCAATCCTATTAAATATAGTACTTGCTTGACAGGAAACAGCTGATGATGGTAATGACATTGTTAAGTCACTGCCTTAAATGGGTGGAGGGCAGCTAAAACGGGGAGGGCAGGACTATTGGAGGGCCATTTTACCTTGTTTTGGATTCATAAAATAAAAATGCAAATGAAACACACAAATATTTATCAAGACCCAAACAGAAAGCTGTCTATACTGTCTATACATTGTTTCTCTGATAATGATATATGAGGCATATTTTTGGAAACTTTATCAGCTTTTCAGAAAAAAAAATCTGTATTTTTACCTATTTGACAAATTTCAAATTCTCCAGAGGGCAGCTTTAATATGTTTAATATGATTCTGCTGTTAAAAAATAGCAATCGAGTTTTTTCTAGAGAAAGTCATTTGCTATGAGAAAGCAATACCATATGATACATGAAAATAAGAGCATTGCAAGCTATTTTTATTTGGCTTTTACTGAGCTCTCAATGAATACAAAATCAGTACTGAACAAATAGATGCTGCTGATGATAAACCTAGCAACTTATTCTACTCAATTTCTAAAGTTCCTGTTAATATATAGGCAACCCATCATCCCTCATCTGCTTTTCCATGTATTGGTAATGTTAGCCACTTATTGATGTTTTTGTTTGTGTATACTTGCTAAATAAACTGTAAGAGATATGGGAATAGATTGGAATATATAGATCCATGGAAAGACTATCATTTGAACAGCTACACCTGGGCCTTCTTGGGTGTTTTGAAAATTTCTGCCCTAAAATCCATTTGGCTTTGTGTCCCCACCCAAATCTCTTCTCAAATTGTAATCCGCATGTGTTGAGGGAGAGACCTGGTGGGACGTCAGAGATGATTGGATCCTGGGAGTGGTTTCCCCCATGTTGTTCTCATGATAGTGAGTGAGTTTTCACAGATCTGATGGATTTATAAGTGGCGGTTTTTTTCTTTCTCTCTCTCTCCTGCCTCCATGTGAAAGGTACCTTGCTTCTCCTTCCCCTTCTGCCATGATTGTAAGTTTCCTGGGGCCTCACTGGCCATGTGGAATTGTGAGTCAATTAAACCTCCTTTCTTATTTTTTTTTGAGACAGAGTCTTGCTTGTCACCCAGGCTGGAGTGCAGTGGCACGATCTCGGCTCACTGTAAGCTCCACCTCCTGGGTTCACGCCATTCTCCTGCCTCAGCCTCCCAAGTAGCTGGGACTACAGGCGCCTGCCACCACGCCTGGCTAAGTTTTTGTATTTTTAGTAGAGATGGTGTTTCACCATGTTAGCCGGGATGATCTTGATCTCCTGACCTCGTGATCCACCCGCCTTGGCCTCCCAAAGTCCTGGGATTACAGGCGTGAGCCACCGTACCCGGCCTAAACCTCCTTTCTTTACAAATTACCCAGTCTCAGATGGTATCTTTGTAGCAGTGTGAAAATGGACTAATAAAGTGGATTGGTACCAGCAGAATACGAAGCTGCTATAAAGATAACCTGAAAATGTGGAATTGGGTAACAGACAGAGGTTGGAACAGTTTAGAGGTCTTGTAAGAAGACAGGAAGATGTGGAGAAATTTGAAACTTCCTAGAGACTTGTTGAATGGTTTTGACCAAAATGCTGATAGTGATATGGACAATGAAGTCCAGGCTGAGGTGGTCGCAGATGGAGATGAGGAACTTATTGGGAACTGGAGTAAAGGTCACTCGTGCTATATTTTAGCAAAGAGATTGGCATCATTTTTCCCGTGCCCTAAAGATCTATGGAACTTTGAACTTGAGAGAGATGATTTAGGGTATCTGGCGGAAGAAATTTCTAGCAGCGAAGCATTCAAGAGGTGACTTGGGTGCTGTTCAAGCATTCAGTTATATGCAGTCACAAAGAGATGGTTTGGAATTGGAACTTACATTTAAAAGGGAAGCAGAGCATAAAAATTCAAAAATTTGCAGCCTGATAATGCAGTACGAAGGAAACCCCATTTTCTGGGGAGAAATTCAGAAATTTGCATAAGTAACAAGGAGCCAAATGTTAATCGCTAAGACAATGGGGAAAATGTCTCCAGGCCATGTCAGAGGTCTTCACGCAGCCCTCCCATCACAGGCCCAGAGGCCTAGGAGGAAAAATTGTATTCATGGGCTGGTCCCAGGGCTCTGCTGCTCTGTGCAGCCTCAGCACTTGGTGTCCTGCATCCCAGCTGTTCCAGCTCCAGCCATGGCTAAAAGGGACCAAGGTACAGCTCAGGCCTTTGCTTCAGAGTGTTCAAAACCCAAGCTTTGGTGGCTTCCACATGGTGTTGAGCTTGTGGGTACTCAGAAGATAAGAGTTGAGCTTTGAGAAACTGTGCCTCAATTTCAGAGAATGTATGGAAATGCCCAGATATCCATGCAGAGGTGTGCTGCAGAGATGGAGCCATCATGGAGAACTTCTGTTAGGGCAGTGCAGAAAGGAACTGTGAAGTTTGAGCCCCCACACAGAGTACCCACTGGCCCACTGCCTAGTGGAGCCATGAGAAGAGGGCTACTGTTCTCCAGACCCCACATGGTAGAACCATCAACAGCTTGCACCATGCACCTGGAAAAGCCACAGGCACTCAATGCCAGCTTGTGAAAGCAGCTGTGGCAACTGTACCCTGTAGTGCACAGGTGTAGAGCTTCCCAAGGCCTTGGGAGCCCACCCCTCGCCCTGGATGTGAGGCATGGAGTCAAAAAATATCATTTCAGAGCTTTACAATTAAATTACAGCCCTACTGGGTTTTGAACTTGCATTGGGCCTGTGGCCACTTTTGTTTTGGCACATTTCTTGCATTTGGAATGGAAACATTTACCCAATGCCTGTTCCCCCACTGTATCTTGGAAGTAACTAACTTGTTTTTGATTTTACGGGATCATAGGTGGAAGGAAATTGCCTTGTCTCTCAGATGAGATTTTAGACTTGGACTTTTGGGTTAATGCTGGAATGAGTTAAGACTTTGGGGCACTGTTGGGAAGTCATGATCTGTTTTGAAATGTGAAAGGGACATGAGATTTGGAAGAGGTGGAATGATATGTTTTGGTTTTGTGTCCCCACCCAAATCTCATCTCCAATTGTAATCTCCATGTGTGGAGAGAAGGACTTGGTGGGGTCGATTGGATCCTGGGGGCAGTTTCCCCCGTGCTGTTCTCATGATAGTTAGTGAGTTCTCACAAGACCTGATGGTTTTATAAGTGGTAGTTTTTCCTGCTATCTCTCTCCTGCTGCCATGTAAGACATGCCTTGCTTTCCCTTCACTTTCTACCATGATTATAAGTTTCCTGAGGCCTCCCAGACATGCAGAATTGTGAGTTAATTAAACCTCCATTCTTTATAAATTACCCAGTCTCAGGTAGTATCTTTATAGCAGTGTGAAAATGGACTAATACACCATTTCAGATATTAGCATGTATCATAGTATAAAACTAATTCTGTCAGATGACATGAATATGTCTGATTCATCTCATCATTGATTTGGGTTTCCACACCTCACTAGAACTAAAACAGTGTATCACATTGCTCAATACCTATGATACTCTATAACTGCTTGTAGAAGTGTGTGATTTAAAAGCCCATGGCCATTTCTCTTCCAAACATTAGGTATTTTTTTCTGTGTTATGAATATGTAACCAATTTGTGTGTTAGCTTGACCTTGTATCAGTTGAGACTCCTTTGTGAAGATATTGGAAATTCAAGGTTAAATGGACGCATTATATTTTCCAACTGTTACCTGTCATGTACTTTGAGTGAATCATGAAAACTACCTAGAACAGCTGTCATTTTGATATGTTCTGGTTCTTCTGAGAAGTTAGATTTCCATTGAGTAAAATTATAGGCTCTGTGGAGAAATCAAAACAGTGCTCCGTCTACCAGGAAGGCCTGCACTGTGATCTTTTCAGCTCATTTCACATGAGTATAGGGAGACTTTAAACTTAATAAATGAGAATCAGACTACAAAGGTATAAAATCATTTTATAGTACAACTCCAGATAAATGTCATTTTTATGGCTCTGCAGTATTATTATTCTATTAACTGCATTGATAGTAGAAACTTTCAGTTCATGTTTTTATCAGAAATGTTCTGTTCTTACTGTGAACTAGTCTGTACTGTGAATTGCATAATTTGTAGTAATAGAGTAATAGTAATAATCATGGTTATTTTATAAGGTCATCATAGTGATTATAGGAATTTGCAAACCATGGAGTTATATGTAAAAATAGTTATTAGTGTGCCTTTTCAAACTTTTATTTCATCTCAAGAACAAAGAACCTCTTATATTTACTGGCTTATTGAATTAGCAAAGTATTTGGTAGTAAAGCAGAAGCCCTAAAAATTGTGAAAACAATACCATAAGGTTCTCCTGTGTTCAGTTGCTAATGATATGTGGTTGAAGTCATGGCCATGGAAGTTAAAATAACAGCTCTGCAGTTATGATCTTGGACATGTTATGTATTCTCTCTCATCATCAGTGTGATTCCCTCATCTGTGCAATAAAGATAATGGTAGATAATCCTTGTAAATGCATGATTTAAAAGTAAGCATTAACTTAAAAACATATTATTTATTGTAGTGTACAGAATATAATAGCTACTCAATATATTTTAATAATTATTATCACAGAATGCGGACACACTATTCAAAAAAAAGGTGAGAGATTTGTGTTATGATAAAAAAATTAAGCTAAAAATCTAAACACTAAAAAATCCCTATTACTGAAAATCAAGTAACACTTTACGATTAGGCATACACACACACTCACATACACATTTATAAAACTTGGCATGTGGACACACACAACAAGGATCAGGAATTCACGTGACTTGTTAAGCTCAATTAAACAAAAACCAAACAATATTTTTGTGCTCTAGAGTTAACTTTCTGTTACTTTTTAGAAGAATTTTCTGTTTTTTAAACCTCATATAATATGCTAGTCATCAGCTTGTCTTTTGATAGCATGAGTATTAACTATGAAATGGTTATAAATTGCTATGCAGAATGAACAGCTGTGAGAAATAATAAATGATTCTGTTATCACAACTGGAGTATTAGATGGCATATTTAGAATTATATATAAATGGGATTATTATACAAAATAGTGGAAAAGTCTTAAAATTAACTATTTGACTTCTATGAGGGCTTTTACATAAACTTATTGATTTAACTTCAGAAAAATGTGACTCTGTGTTTCAAAAAGGTATATTAAGAAATGCCATGTATGATATTTCAGTAATACAGATTATGAGAAAATGCACTTCTTGTCTCTATTTGGTTTCTTTGAACTTATGCCAAATCTTCTCCAATATTTTCTTGGAAAACTTTATTGTGATTAACTATGTGGAGACAGTTTTAAAAATAAATGTTGATTTTCATCATATGTGAAAGGTGGAAAGAGAGGAGGTGGAAACAGAGGAATTATAATGTTTGAAGCCTATTCTTTTACCATAGTACCACAACATATTTAATATATGGGGTGTTAAATCAGGCAGGAAAACATTTCTCAAGAAAGACCCCCTCCAAATACTTGAGGTTATTTAGGAATATTTGTCATGGTATTATTTGCATTTGTAACCAATAGAATAAGAAACATTTGAACATCTCTAACTGAAATAGTCTGGCAAGAACACAAATATAGAATGATAATGCACTAAAACATGATTTCAAATTTGTATTGAAATATAAAATAATTAATAATAGCATCCATTTTAAGATGCAATCCAGGCATCTTAATAACTAATGTATGTACATTATCACTCTAATTTTCATGAAAATCTTAGGACTTATGTATTACAACATCCCCATATTGTAGATGAAGAAACTGGGATTCATAGAGATTAGTGGGCCGCCTGTGGTCACATAGTGGTTAGAATTCAAACATGATTTTCTAATTCTAAAACTTGAAGTCTGAACCACCATGATATGCTGACTTCTCGTGTAATCAGAGCAATTAGGGCCAAGTCTCTTTTTGGTGGTGTTTCGTTGTAGTGGCGGTGGTGATTTATTTCCTTAATTTTTTTGGTTTTGTTTTTTGTTTTTCTTTTTTAAGAAAAATAATTATATGGAAAAAGGCAGACAATTCTTAGTTCTACTGAATTAGGATAAATTATTATTTTTAGTAATACCTAACAATTTTATTTTCTTCCCCTTGGTGAACACACACACACACACACACACACACACACCATCCTAACAAGTATGTACACATATATACACATGCATTTGAGATACTTCAGTTATTCAAATGTAACTAAAACTCTTTAAGTAAAGCTCTGTGGTTTGTCCTTTATCTTTGCTCCTATTTTACATGTATAATCATTGCAGACTCAACTTCAAGTTTATCCTCTTCATTTTATATGTGAATCCGATCTCTTGGTAAGATAAAACAAAATTATATCTAGTATATCTCTTGCATATAATGTTTAAAAGCCAGCACATATGTTCTCATTGATCTTGTCCACTGTGAACAACACAGAGAATCTTAAAAGGAGAACACTATCAATAATATTTGTAGAGTTTTGCTTTGTGATATTGTGATATTTTAGGCAATCTTGTAAAGAGCACAGCAGCTCAACAGTATTATAAAGACCTAGAATATCTTTAAAGTCTTTACAACTTTCTTGGTCATTGGCTTAAAATTAGAGAAACCAACATGGGCATCCTTTCTGACTCTGGAGCAGACAGGCCCAGAGCGTGCTCAAGACTACAGTTTACTTAGGACTACAAACGAATTAAGCAATGGGAATGGAGATGAGCTCTAGTGTGGCAACATCCAGCAAAGGGCAGAGTAAACCTAGACATCAAGGTTAACGCAAAATTAGCAGCTTTACCAAAGTGAGCAGACAACAAGGAAACAGAAATACTGTACTGAGGAGTTGGGCACAGGGGAAACCTGAATCCAAGGCAAAATCACAGGGCAAGGGTTTCCTGCTGAAGGAACAAAATTTTATATGAATCAAGGACGTAGTATTCAAACTTTCTACATCTCATTTAATGTTGTTTTAAGATCTCTGTGGGGCAGGAAACAAAGAGTGGATGCTACTGGAAACTAGAAATTAGCCATACTTGACTGGAATGTAAAAACAAACAAACGAACGTTAGCAGCAACTTTTATTGACAAAAGTATGACCAACACATGGCCATTCTGTAGGTTAGGCTGGAAGTTTATCTAAACTTTAATGGTACCTACAGATGAAATAAGACTTTGGACTCAACCTAGAAACTGTTAGGCCCCTTTTAATTTCCATCTTGGATTTTCCCTAGTAGTATGTGTCTGTGTGTCGTGTGTGTGTGTGTTTGTGTGTGTATCTGTGTGTGTGTGTGTCTGTGTAAGATGCTATAACAGGCTAATTTTACTTGTTAGGTAAGTTATATTCCCCTGCAAACAACTGAAATGAAAATCATTTATTTGTTGATTCCTGGAATTGTATTAACTTTTGACAAGTTTGTTAGTTCCTTGAAGTCCACTTTGTCAATGCAAATAGACTTTGGAGGGGAGCACTCTACTTGGCCTAACACTGAAATCTGAGTCTATCTTCTCTCTTTCTTCAAAAACTTGAGAGTTGAGACAATCTGAAAGCTCAGATTCTTGAAGGGACCTGGAGACACTTAAGGGGGAAGAGGTACAGAGAGGAGAACAGGGATATCCATAGATAAGTTTAATTTCCATTTATAATTTAGCACTAGAAACATAATTTGGTTGTTTACAGCCTTTAATAACACACCTTAAAAAAAAAAACTCTGTTTCATCATCATAGTTTCAAAAGCCCATTTTTTCTCTCAAAATCTACATATAAGTTTTATTTTATATTATTTGTTTCAATATCAGGTTAAGTTTTAAGGACATAAACATAATATTATAGTAATATTTGGAAGAAAATTTGATTAAGAAATATTAGTTATGAACAAAATGCAATTTCTCAAGGAGAGCAATTACAGGTCTTACCAGTTGAGGAAAACTACCTGGAAAAATGTCATTTTGGCCTTTTAAAAAATATGTTCAAGTGCATGTAATTTTCTTGTTATGAAAGTTGAATAGCAATAGATGCCTAACCAGTACAAAGGCTTCCCTTTTGCCTTGCAAACATTTGAAGCAAACCTGTTTCAGACTAAATCCTCTCCTATGAAGAGGTAAAGCTTAGTTTAACAAAGTATGAACTTAATTGGGCCCAGTTTTCTCATGTGTAAATTGAGGAGTATGGAGTAAAAAGTCAACAAATTTATTTATCTTGAAGACATTTTACAGATGCTTCTGATGAACATTTATTGTCATGGAAAGTAAGATAATTTGTCCTTAATAGCACTTATCACAAAGGTTTTGAAAACTTTTTCAGCTTAAGCATACTCTGCTATATTAACAATTACCATTAAAATTAACATTTACTATGGTGCAACAAAAAGGGTAATCTTCATGTTTTCCAGCTCATATAATAGCTTATATACATATATATATACATACACACATGTACATACACACACAAACACACATATACATAGCTCATATATATATATATATATGCTATTATATGAGCTGGAAAACATGAAATATATATATAGCACAAAGAATTAATAAAACCTGTTATATAATATTTGGGATTTAGCAACCAGAATTGACCCAACATTTCTGTTTTGGGGAGTTTGTCCTATGGCTATATTAACACACATGCAGAAGATTCTATAATGCACTTATGGATGTTATAGCCAAAAACTGGAAATGAATTAAAGATTTATTAAAATGCAATGCCTTAATAAGGATATAATGAGGTAGATCTATTAATGCAGCATGTGCTAATGTATAAAAACCTCATGACACATCACTAAGTGAGAAACACAAGGTGAAAACACACAACTACATTGCAATCCATTTTGTAAATAAAAATAATTTGAAAAATTTTTACACATACATGACAGATATATGCCTATATGCTCCATCTACATACAATATTTTACTGAACAGCTATACAGTTAGCAGTAGCTCCCCAAATTCACACAAATTGCCTTTGGGGAAAGTTAATGTGACTGGATGGTTTTCTCTACGTTTATTAAGAGTTTTGGCCAGGTGCAGTGGCTCACGCCTGTAATCTCAGCACTTTGGGAGGCCGACGTGGGCCGATCATGAGGTCAGGAAATCGAGACCATCCTGGCTAACACGGTGAAACCCTGTCTCTACTAAAAAGACAAAAAATTAGCCGGGTGTGGTGGCGGGCACCTGTAGTCCCAGCTACTTGGGAGGCTGAGGCAGGAGAATGGCGTGAACCTGGGAGGCAGAGCTTGCAGTGAGCCGAGATCACACCACTGCACTCCATCCGGCCTGGACAACAAAGCAAGATTCCATCTCAAAAAAAAAAAAAAAAGAGTTGTAAATAAAATTTGTGTCTTACTTATGGTTTGAGGCCAGTGTAACCTTTATAACAGTGTCAGAAAAAGAGAGAAAAAGAAATTGAACTGTAGGTCAGTTTACAGATACAAAAATCCCAAATAAAATTTTATTTTGTTTACATTTTATAAGTAAAATTTAATCCAAACTAAAAATGTGCTAAAAATGATATGCCATCCCAAGTAGGGATTTTACCAGATATAAAAGGATAATGACAAAAGGATATTGATCGAATACTCAATCTAATCCATCACATTCATTGTGTAAAAGAAAAAAAATAATGTGATTATCTCAATAGATGCAGAAATAATAACTGATGAAGATTAGTCACTATTGATGTTACAAATAAAAACTTCATAAAGATAGTAATGGAAAGGAAGAGAATTCTTTGTGGTAGCAAAGAATTGAAAGCAACCAAATTATGCGTTAATAATGTTGTGATCAGTGCAAGCCAAACACAAGGAACCAAAATTTATATACAGGAAAATAGGCAAGCATGAAAGGGATGTACACCCTAAGACTTCTTATGTGAAAATAACACATAAATAGCAGCATGTATTTTGCTAGGCCAAATACGTACATTTCTATGTCAGATGATTACAAGGACCAAAAGTAAATACATTAAAGAGGTCCCCATGGGCAAAATCAGATTAACACTGAGATGGGTTAAAAGAGGGAAAAACTAACCTAAACTAAACAAAAAAGGAGCTTTGCCTTAACCAATGATGATATAATGTCATGAACTGACAAGTATGATCAGAGAGATTCTATGAAGTAGCATATATTATATAATCAGCATGGTCTCTACTATATAACCAACAAAAACAAAATCTATTTGTTTTTGGACTAAGTGTGGAGTAAATAGAAAAGGTAAAGGGCATAGCAAAGGGGCCATGCACAGAAGCCCAAATTCCTGTTCTACTACTTACCTCTTCTGTAACTTCAAGATAATCACTTAGCACACCACAGCTTGGATTCCTTAATCTGTAAAATGGGACAATCCTATTTACCTCCCTTGGTTTTGTGTAGAATCAATGTGATAATACATGCCTGGAGAAAAGCATAAAGCCCCAGCATACAGTAGGTGTTCTAACAAATATGTGCTCTCCCCATCCCTGCACTCCCAGGCCCACTATACAGGCCCCTCATAGTTAATAGTCTTCCTGTGGGAAGGAATTCATAGGAAAGACTGCAGCTACTCCTACACGTATTACAACCCTTACACTTAGTGAACTTTTCAGAAAATCTTGCATTTTTCAGGCCTATCTTAAATTACAGAACCTATGATAATGCTACTTATGATCCCTAATAGGGCTAATCAAAAAGGGGAAAAAGGCAAAAATATTATATGCAAAGAATTACAGATTAGCTTGTTCAGTCTGCACAAACTTGTAAGTAAGAAACAATTGGTTGTGCCATAACAAGAACCCGATAAATGTTGACATAATTTCACTTCAGTTTTGCAGACTTAGTTATTATATTATCATCTCTATATTTTTTATAATTAATAGGACTGCTATTTTCTTTCATAATTGGTGCATTTATTGAGATATTTCCTACTGTTAGACTGATGTGTTTCATCCTCTATACGTTTGCCCTGCTGTGTCCCCACAGTTATGATGCTCCAAATTTATAGAGTTTAGATGTTTCTTGCTGTTGGTTTACATTCCTTTTCACTATTTATTCATAAAATAAGGCGGAGAGGGTTCTATGTTGAAATGAACTTTTATACAGAAAATTAGCAATCATATTCTCAGAACAACTACTTAGTTTTTGATACCATTCACAGATTCTAACTTCGCATATGTAATACTGCCTAATGTCACAAATGGGTCTCATGTCTACAAAACGTTAACTATATGAGAAAGTTGAAGGAATGGCTCACCAGAAGACAATTCAGGTTTATAAAGCTTAAGTGATATTCCAGTCCTATGACAGTCTGTGTTTATTAAGGAGTAAGAATATTGCATTCCACTATTGAGACTCTGATGAGTATCATGGCTTTAGCATAGGGTATAACAAATCAAGATTCTTTTGTTTTTTTAATTATGGTGAAGATGCAATGAGAATTAAGATTTGACTAAGTTGGACTGTGACTGCTACAACCATTACATGGTGCCCAGTGCGCCTTAGAAAATAGAGGTGTCATGAATTTATTTTCTCTTTCAATGCCTGATGGGAAAACGTGCTACTCAGCTAAAGAACTGCAGTAGGAATAATGATCATTCAAGATGTCTTCAAACTGAGCTACAGATATTTAATTTAAAAGCACATTGCCTGTTTTGAGAGTCAGTATTTCCTTCTGAAAAGAAATATCATTAAAGCATAGTGATGTTAGGAACTTAGGGATTTTAAAATCATCATTTTCCTTGAAAACCTGGATGAATAAAATATTGAATCTTGGTATGGAGCATCAAGTCCTTTTACAATGTTTTTCTCTGAACAGAGTTTATTATCATCCCCCCTGAGGGCAGGCAGGAAGAGTAAAGCCAACATTCTGCTTTACTTTGTTGGATCTGATGAGATCTTGCTAGCTTCCTAGATCTCACTTTGGGATGTAAAATGGTACTTCCGGACTACCCACTAATCTCAGTTTGTTGTTATTTTTGGTTAGTTGGTTGGTTTTGTTTTTCTCCTCTCACTGCTTAGATTTTTATATGTCTTAATTATAGTTGTGAGCACAGATGAAAGTAGTATAATTTAAATCGACTTAAGTGTCTTGCTTTTATAACAGTGATGCTTGATTTTTGTGTTTGTTTTCCATTGTTCTAATTTTCTTTTAGGGCCCTTCTTTTACCTGGTAGCCAGGTATGACAAAACATCATATTTGATCTATAATACAACACTATTAGAACTAGAAGGACCCTACACACCTCGTCAAAGTCCTTCATTTCACAGACGAGGACCAGGCACCCAGAGAAGGGAAATGACTTGCGTAGGCCACTGCGGCTACTTAGTGGCAGACCCACGTCCAGAAATCTTTGTCTTGCTAAAGGGTTCTTGCTACAACTCTTGCTAAAGATTTCTTTTTCCTCCACATCAAACTTCCTTTGTTCTATTCTCAATTTATATAATGACGTTTGAACAGATCTAGCAACAAACTATTTATGTGGACTTCCCTGACTTGCTGGTTGATGACTTCAAATGTTTGACAGTGCACATGACAATATAATTTATCCTATGACTGCAAAGATGACATCTTGTGAATACTGCTTGATTCCTCCACAAAATCATCCCTGAAAGGCTTGTAGGTGTCTATAGATCCACAGATTCCATAGTGTTCCTTTGAAATAACTGAAAATGTCATTCTCACTGTTAAAGACACATGCCAGATATGGTAACACAGTTATAATTGCTAATTGTTATTAATAATTTTATCCTTTTTTCCTCTCACCACTGTGCTGTTTCTCACATGCTGATCTGTCCATCCTGTTTTGCTATTCTAGGTTTGTGTGCTGGAGAGGCAAATATTTGACTTCCTTGGATATCAGTGGGCACCTATCCTGGCAAATTTTGTACATATTATTATCGTCATTCTTGGTTTGTTTGGAACTATTCAATATAGACCTCGTTACATAACAGGAGTAAGTACATTTTCTGCCTTTTAAAAATCTTATTGAACTAGAGAATGATGTGCAAACTCCAAATGCCTTGAAAACTTATGTGTATAATCTATCTTAAAGATGTGGATACTCTCTTTTAAGTACCATGTGTTTATTTTCATAGTTTCAGATTCCATCAACAGTAATTGAAAATGTCAGGTTTAAGGCACTTGATGGTGAGTGCGATCAGATTGAATTCTCATAATTTGTACTTTCAGCGAATAGTCTCATAATTACAAGCCAAACTGTGTTTCTATGTTTCTACATTATAAAGTCATGCTTTCCGGTTTGACAGATTTTAATGGGAATTTTTTCTCATTTTAAATAATCATATTTTATACATTGAATAAAGAGTTTAAAATCAATAGAAATGAACATATACTATTGATGTGAAAATATTAACCACATTAGGGCTAATATTTGGCATATGAGAAAGCCAGAATAATCTGGACAGTTGCCTCTGTGTTCTCCATAATTCTCTTTTTGGCTTGAAGGAAGTATTTTGCATTCCCACTCAAGTTAAACTTACTTAACATAAAAGTGAAATCCAACTGTGTTTCAGTTACTATGGGAACCATAACTCAGGGTTGCTTTTTTTTAAACTTTTGTATGTGCCTCAGATCTCAGCTACTGCTCTTCATTAATGTACATTTTTTTCTTTTTAGTTTCATCATTTTTTCTATTCTATTTTTGACAAAGGAAATGTCTATAGGCATTTATTTAAAATTGTAAAGCAGGTTTGTAGTGTAAGCATGTATATAAGATAGTACAGTGAAAGCTCTGCCTTGTTCAACACAAGCCAGCAGCCCTTCTCATGTTTTATGAAAGCGTCCTCATTAAAGATGCCCCCCCATGACCTGTTCTCTCTGTCATCTAGAACCCAGATAAAGCTCATTGGTACAGAGCCAGGCAATGTGGTGGTGGCTGGAACCCAGAAGAGTGAGAAGCTCACAGTCCTCGCCTCCAGGTGCATGCCCAGCCTCCAGTGCATGTCACTGCAGAGGCTAGGTAGCCATCTAAATCTTGTAAAAGTGGGAGGAGTTCTGTTGCAGGATGGAGTTTTTTAGTGCACAAGATATGATAGTATTGTCCATTTTCTTTTATGAATCGTAATTTGATACAGTGTGGGGCGGGTTGTACAGTGGTTGAGAGTGAGTCCTCTGAAGTCATAATATCAAGATTGGAATCTTGGATCTGCCAAATTCTGTGTGACTTTAGATAACTTCACCTCACCAATCTTTAATTTTCTTATCTTTAAAATGAAAGTAGTCATTACATTAACTCATAATGATTTAATTAATTGATATATATTAGCCATTATATGAAAAAATTTAACTTACCTTTCTTGTTTTATTAGACTTTGAGGTTCCTTCATGGTTTTATTCTTATAAATAATGGTTGCTCTGAATATCATTATGTAAATATTTCATCTTTATTTCTGATAAAGTTCTTGGGATAAAATCTAGATGTGACCCAAAATATTTGAACTATTTAAAAACTCAGAGGTTAATTTTGAGGAGTAAAGGGGATGTTCTATGAAATGTCCCTAGCACCATGCTTGATATTTAAAAAGCCCCCAATAAATATTAGCTATAATATTTTTGTTTTTCATTATTATTATTTAAAAATAATACTAACCTGTGTAACACAGCAATAGGCTGAAAGGAAATTTAAAATAGAGCAAGGTGTTCTAGATATTGGATGAACTATTTCTGTCCCTTTTATCCTAAGATGCTACAATGCAAAAAAAAAATTGGGCTTTCTATGTATCAAATTATTATCTCATCCCTTTGAATGAAGACGTACCACAGATCTTTCACTACTGGCTACTTTCTCTGGCATGGGATAAGAGTTATGATGCCAAGGGAAAACACCTTTAACATTGTTAGAAGTTTTGTTTTCTAAGGCTATTAGACACAACCTGAACTCTCTTTAAGGTCTTAACAATGAATTTCAGAGCCTTGATTTCATCTTGACTGGTAACATCACTGTGCATTTGGATTTTTCCCTGAGACAATATCTTTGGAAATCTTTTGCCGGCTGGAGATGATGTAAATGATAAACTTTTTTTTCCAACTCAGCAAGTCCTGGGTTAGAAATATATCCTCTAAATTCTGCTTGAAAATCTTTCTTTAGCTCATTTCTCTCTTACAATATCATGCTGTCTGTGGCTAAAAGATAACAAATAGCACTGTCATCTTTTTTTTGCTTGGAAATCCCCTTAACCAGACCCATAAACTCATAGGCATATTTTCTATCTTTCCAGTTATTGAAGACAATAGCTAAGATAATTGTTCTGGCAGTAAATTCCACGAGTCTTCTTTTCTCCAGTCCTCAAAAACAATTTCCTCTCTCCACTCAGAGTCTCCTTGCTGCCCTCCTGGTGTCATTTGCCTCCTTATCTCAAAACCAGTACTGTGTGTTTTAGGTTTAAGTATCACTGACTTTCTGGTACCAATATCTGTTCAGGTATCTATGTCTGTGTAACTTCTGTGCAACAAACTACAGTTGACCCTTGAACAATGTGAGGATTAAGGGCACCAAACCCCCCACACAGCCAAAAATCTGCTTATAACTTTCTACTCCTCAAAAACTTAACTCCAATAGCCTACTATTGGTTGAAAACCTTACTGATAAACAGTTGATTAACACATATTTAATATGTTTTATGTGTTATATGCTGTATTCTTGCAATAGTGCAAGCTAAAGAAAAGAAAATGTTATTAAAGGAAATCATAAGGAAAATATATTTACTATTGACTAAATGGAAAAGGATCATTGTAAAGGTCTTCATCCTCTAGCAATGTAGACCTTTATAATTTTTATATTTGCCATATTTTCTCTGTAATATTTTTACATTATAAAATAGCTTGACATAAAATATAAAATAATTTGATACAAAAATAAGAAAGCATTTCTCGACTTCATGACTGAAGGTTAACATTTTGCGTATTTCCTTTGTGTATATACAAATGAAACATGTCTGTGTATGCTATATATCCAAGTATGTCTTAATTTTAAATTGAACATTATATCAAACAATTTAAAAATTAACATGACTATTTCATTGTTTCTTTAAGCCTTTAATGTTATACATTATGCTATTTTCATATTTTTCTATTATATTAAATAATTCCCTATAATCATTTCCAACAAAAATACTCTCGTCTTTTTTTGTGAATCATTCCTTAGGAGAAATACCTAGGTATAATCAAATAATACGAACAATTTTAAGGCTTTTACTATATAATTAATAATAACCTATCCAAAATTATTTTACTGAATTATCCTCTTACCAGTGTACAGCAGAGTTGATTTCACTGCACTCTTGCTAACCCTGTGTATTATCTGTTCTCATAGTTGTTAATTTGATAGAAGAAAAAATGTTATTTTCATTTTTAATCGTATTTCTAATCTTACTGAGTTAGAATTTTTCATATGTTCATTACCCATTTTTGTTTTCTGTTTGGAAAATTGTCTGTCTGTGTGTGTGTGTGTGCGCGCGCGTGTGTGTGTGTGTGTGTGTGTGAGATAAGTTTCATTCTTGCTGCCCAGGCTGGAGTGCAATGGTACGGTCTCCGCTCACTGCAAACTCCACCTCCCAGGTTCAAGCAATTCTCCTGCCTCAGCCTCCCAAGTAGCTGGGACTACCGGCGTGTGCCATCATGCCCGGCTCATTTTTGTATTTTTTTAGTAGAGACGGGGTTTCACCATGTTAGCCAGGCTGGTCTCGAACTCCTGACCTCATGATCCGCCCACCTTGGCCTCCCAAAGTGCTGAGATTACAGGTGTGAGCCATTGTGCCCAGCCAGGGATTTGTCTTTTGGTCTTCTTTGCTAATTTTTTACCCTGCAGTCTTAGTGTTTATCTTAATTTATGTAGATAATTTAATAAAGACATTTACCTTTAAAACATCATAAAGCTTCCTTTTGATACTTAGTATGTCTATCTTATTACAGTTAACTCTCTTTCGATTTGTGACATTTTCTGCTGCTTTTAAGATTATGAAATTCAAATACCATTTTGAAAAAGATAAGTCTTCATTATCCTTATGTCTAATTTTACCAAAACAAAAAGGCAGGTTTTCTGATATTGAGACTGAGGGCATTTGCTATATTTGAAGAGCTTCAAATTATTGATGGGACATTTTATTTAATTGATCTTGCCTCCCCCACAAAAAAGTATGTGGACATTCTTCAAACCATTGAGCTTGTAGCAACAAATAAATGAGAGTATTGGTAATGATTTTTGTTTTCTTCATTCATCTTCTTTTTCATAGTAGCAAAGAAAAAAAGATTAAAAATTTTAAACAGATAATTGGAACAAGAACTCATTAGTGCCATAGAGAGCTTCTGGCACTTTGCAGAATATAGTATGCTGAAGGAAAATGAAATAGATGTTTTCAGGTCCAAGCAAAGGAAACCTGAAGCCAGAATTCATAGAAAGAATCAATCTTGTATCTCAGTCACATCAAATCCCAGAAAATAATTCATAAATAAATATATACAATGGCTCCCAGGAAAGTATTATTTTACATCATAAATGGAATTATATAATGCATCATCATTTGGGGAAGTAGAATGTGATCTGAGATATCCAGTGTTTATAAGTTAATGATAAAATAATGTTAAGGAGCTGCACTGGCGCTAAGGAGCTGCTTTAGATTATCTAAAATAATCTGAGGAATATGTAGGTTCCTATTCATTAAAGCCATAGGAACTTTCTCAGTGATATTGCCAAAAACAAATGTTGCTATGTAACATGCCAAAAATAAATTATTTCTCCCCCCTCTCTCCCTTGCTTCCTTCCTTCTTTCCTTTCTTCCAAACTCAGTCTCCAAACTAGAAAAAAAAAGTTTCAAAATAGCTGAAAATCTATTACTCAGATTTTATAGAGGATAGTATACTAAAATAACAGTAATATTTGTAAGAATAATTTCTTGTTTCTTACCAATTCCATCACCGATTCTCCTGTATATCTACCTTTCTTCATAAATTCTATAACCCTCACATTAACTTGACACAACTTTTGTTCAAACTCATATGGAAAGGAAATAGTAGAGTTAGGAGGTTGACACAGGTTCTCCTGACAACCAGTCTGTCCTTGTAACCACCACAGTGAACTGCCCCTTAGGGGCACAGTTCAGAGACCCAAATCTGTCTGATAAATGAACAAAGGTGCTGTTAAGTTGTGGGCAAATTTAAAATTCATTGCAGCATTTGCGATTTCCAGAGGATTTAGATTTTAAATTGTGGTCTGCCTCTCCCATATCAAGGATTATGTTTTTAACTCCTTAGTTAATGGAGAAATAACCTCATGTTTCAAGAGTTTAGAACAGAAAACTCTTAGTGATGGATATTTTATTCATGCGGGAAAACAATAACACAAACTATCTTTAATCTCTAGTAACAGTGAATTAGAATGGCATGTTGTTCTTTTTCTATAGCACCCAGCTTTTTGATGGTGATTTTACATATATGCATATGTACACATTCATCTATACAATATGTTATATCTAATATCCATTATAATTATATGTTAAATAAGGACAAATGATCTATTTCTACATTTGCTGTTTGTAAAGAGTTTCAAATAATTGATGGGAGAATTTATTTCTATGTAATTGAATAAAATACTCAAAACATATTGGAAATACAGAAGACCTAGGAAACACCAATATAGACATACATACATACATATCATTATGTCTAATGAAGAATCGTTCTATGACACCAAGTTAGACTACAATAACTAATTCTAAAATCAAATGAAGGAGAAATACTGGGATTGGTTTCCTGTTTTGTTACTGAAAAAGCAAGAGATGAAATTAATGTGTTTAAAGCTGATTTGATGAAGCAAGTCATCAAATGATGGTTAGAAAGAGAAGCCAATACACATGAATCTTCATTTCTTGTGTTCTAAGAATTGTAAACTCTAAGACTGTCATAATAACCCTGCTTACTCTTCCAAAATAATAAAAAAGTAAATATTTCTTTTAGTCCGCATTTTAAAGTTTTGAATGGTATTTTCTGATTCATGCTGAACACTGAACTTCTGTTCACCAATTTAGGCCACTTTTTGTTTTACTACATTTTTTTTTAACGTGATACATATGGTAGTTGGTGGCTGTTGGTTTCTCGATTGATGTACATCCTCCTTCTCCCCAGTGAGGCAAGGTCAGCTTCAGACAAAGTGTCACCTGCTTTGACTTCCTTAACTTTGCTTTTTCTAGAGCCAACATGGTAAAGAAAAGGATCCCCATGGCATCCTGGCCAAAGCATGGGGCCACAGGGTGACTGGAGCACCAGAGACAAAGACAGGATTCATTTTGTAAAAAGATTACGACACAGCAACTTGAGAAATCTATAGACACCGTAGTGGTTCTGTATAAGTAAAGAATCGCATACTCAATTTGCATGGGGGAAAAATCCTCTAAATTTCTAGAATTTACTATTTGCTGATGATTGCCGTGATTTGATTTTTAATTGTCCATGGAGCTCAGGTCTCCATAGAGACTATCACCAACAACAATAAATCAGGAGCACTGTGTCCATTTTCCAGGTCATATGCTTTTCTAAAACTAATAAATGTTACCTCCCTAAAAATTTTTGCACTCCTACAAGTCATTTCTAAGAAGTCATTAATCTATGTTCAAGTGGTTGTTTTGCCACCTTTATTCAATTTTTCTAGGAGAAAAAAATAACTGAAAGAAAACTTATTGCAGCTAAAGCATTAACAAATGCATGCTTTCTGTGTTGAGGACAGAAAATCAATGTAGATTAGAGATGAAGAGACTTGAGATACTAGTAAATTAACAACACTTCTAATGACTTTAGAGTAGTTGTGAAAATAAGTCTTTTCCCATAAGCCTGGAAGGGAGGGAGAAAAAAAAATCATTACAAGTTTAATGGATTTAGCCTGTAGTCCTAAAATAAATGTAATAATGCAACATTGCAAATGCAATTTGTTCTCAAAAGAATGTGTTCCCTTGGGGAAATGTGGACCATTTATTCTACAAGAAGATACTTTGTGCTCTCATTTTGGTGTTAGACTATGACTAAAGATTTATAGGATGTGGTACATATAAATAATTACATTTGACAGTCTAGATTCACTTTTTTAAATCATCTAATAATTTTTGAAAATGAATTTTGAAGAAAAGATATATTGTGATATGTTTAAGTATTAGTTTCTTTTTCTAAAATAAAAAAACGATTAATTTATGTAGTTTTTTTAATCAAAAAGTAAAATTGGGCTTATAATAAAATAAAACTTCCTTTCCATACTCTTCTCCAGCTGTTCCTCATCTCTTTCTAGTTCTTCTGGGGTTACCTCAGAAATGTGTGTGTGTGTGTGTGTGTGTGTGTGTGTGTGCATCTGTGTTGCTAATTGTTGATTTTTCAGCTTTAGACAGTATCTAATAATGACCTGCCCCAAATCATTTGGTCTAATTTATTTTTGAATTATACGTTGTTTTTACAGGTTTTCTTTCCCCTCTGAAGTTTCTGATTGCCTTTTTTTTTTTGTAAGAAACAAAACAGGCCTTGCTTAAGTGTATCCTAAATACATTTCCAATTCATGTGCATTCTATTGCTTGATATTCATTCTGTTTTAATTCTTGAAATCCACTGCTTTACTATTTGAATTACCCAGTCCGTTTATATTTGACCATCACTATCTGTAGCTTTTTGTTTTTAATGCAATGTTCTTCTTCCCTGGAGATTTCTCTTAGTACTCTGTCATTTTACTCCGATGTAAACTGTTCTCAAGCCCTATTATACATCTATCTCTCCCTTCTTCTGATTTGATTCATGCTTTCTTAAATTCCATCTATTATCTCTTTGATATTCTACAAACAACTTCCTGAAAAGCATGTTTGTGAGAGAAACTTTCTGAGTTTTATCTGTCTCATGACATAGAATGACTTTATTCTACCTTTACACTTGAGTACTAGTTTGGCCAGGTGCAGAATTCAGGGTTGAAAATCATTTTTTTCTTAGAACACTGAAGTAATTGTTCACAATCCAAGAAGCAGTGTTACTGATGGCCAGTCTGATATCGATCTGTAAATAACTTTAAAAGAAGTGCTTGAGATGTTCATTTTATTATTGTTGTCTTGGCATTTCAAAATGGCGTGTCTAAATGTGAACCTATTTAAAAATTGTGTGGTCTTTTTTTTTATTATTTAAACACTTATAGAAGACTTTGTTGTGGCTCAGAAAATCATATTCAATGTATGGCAATTTTGAATTAAAAGAGTAGCCTCAAGGTCTCTCTGACCTTCCTTCATCCTCTGTCTCTAGATCCTCTCTTTCCCAAAGCACCAGGAGGCCCTTTCTCTGAAGTTCACTTGTCTAACTGAGGCAAGTTCTTCCAAAAGAAATGCAATTGTCTTGAAACCCCTCCCTAGGAATCTCATCAAGCAGCCAGGGAAGATTAATCACTGGAGAGGAGATTAAATGTCATCCGCATACCCAGACAGCCTATCACTTGTTCTTCTGGAGGCTGCTCTGAGAAGCTTTACCTGCATAATAAGACAACCTTTGTTCATCCTGTGGTTCTTCCTTTTTTCTCTCCCTTAACTTGTCTCCACCTCCCCTGAAAGCCCTCAAGCCCCTATTCCTTTATGGTATAAAAACTCAACCATCTGGCTTCTCCTTTGAGTTTTATATTTTCTGTGAGTCTCATGAGCTTAAATAATGAATATGCCTCATCTCCTGTTTATCTATTGTCAGTTTATTTCAGCAGACTCAGTTGTCAAACCTTCAGAGGGAAAGTTTGAACCTCCCTACACCTTCAGTTCTGGAATTTGTATGCATCATTTTGATGATTCTTTATGCTTTTCAACATTTGCCTTTGCTATGCTATCCCCAGGTAATTTCATTTAACAGTTATTTTATATTATAGTTTTTAATTTATTTATGAAAAATCTCCTTGTTTTCCCCAGAGAAATAAACTCCTGGCTGATTCTAAAAGTGGTAGAGGGTTATTGCTGTTTTCCAGCCCACTTTACACACTGACCTTTGGTCATATGTTTCTTGCCCAAGTCTCCAGAGCATGCAAAATTCTCCCTAGCAGTCCAGCGTTTTTTTGTCTCTTTCTCCTCCATACATATTATAGACTGGCAATTGCTTCATTCTGCTTATTAATCAATATCCATCTCTTTGTCTTCCTCTTCAGGCAATTGGTTGAAATCTCTTTGTTGCTAATGTTTTATTACTAATAGTTGTAGGACTATATTTGTTGTATGCTCAGTTTGCCTTTTTGAACCAAAAGTGTAACAATAACTATTAGATTGCATTAAGTATGTTTTACTTTGGTGTAATTTCCTTTTTATCAATGAGAGCTGAGCAGATGACTTTTTTTTTTTTTTTTTTTGAGACAGAGTGAGACTCTATGGGGAATGCAACCCCATAGGTTTCAGCCTCATTTTACCCAGCTCCTGTTCAAGATGGATTTGCTCTGGTTTAAAGGCCTTTTACATTGATACTTATCAAAAGTTCAATTAAGAAAAATGATATTTATGGAGAATTGCTTACAAGATAAGAGGTTCATGCATTCTGCCAGACCCTAATGTATCCTAGGCAGACTTTCATCCCTATACTGTGCCAGTTTAATGTTGGCAGTGTGTTTTATTTTTTTACTACTGAAATGTATTTTATTAATGTTATTAAACTACATTGACTGATTTTATAAGAAAGACACTTATGACACTTATTTATTTATTAGGAAGATTTAGTTGAAAGTATTGCTTTAAATAGGTGCACAAGAAAAACAATCTACCCCTTGTCTCAATCCTGAAACTAGTGATACTTTCCTTGTGCATTAGGTTGATCTAATGGCAATAGCAAAAATCTCAGTCAACTTCCTGAATTTAAATGAGAAGACTTTTTAGCAGTCTGCTTATGTGTTATAGCTATTAGTATTCAGTAAATGGTCTTTACTATATTTAAGTAGTTTCCTTCAATTATTAAGAATAGCTAATAATATTTTATTACATATCTTTGAAGCTGTATGCTAATATGTCTTTAAAATTTTTGGATGCATTGAATTAGATTAATAAGTGTTCTGATATTAATTTAACTTTCCATTACTAGACTATACCTTATTTGTTTGTAATATGTTATTCTTTTTTTGATTGCTATATTCAACTTTTACTATTTTTAATTACTTTTTTGCATCCTTATTAAAAATGCAATTAATTTATAACTTTTTACTTGTAATATTTTTAAAATTATGCAGCCTTAAGAAAATAAATTGGGGAAACTTTTTTCTGTGGTATAGAATAATTCAAATAGGATTGGAACTACAAATGTTCTTAGAACTAATCTATGAAACCATCTAGTTCTGATACTTTCATGAATGGTAGCTATCTAATTATCTTTCCAATCTTTTCTACAGTAATTGATCTTTTCAAATTTTCCACTTCTTGAATGATTTTGGTGATATAAATTTCATCAGAGCATATATTTTCTAGAGCATTTGTTTCATGTTATTGTCATAGTTTTATTTCAAATTCTATTGCTCTTTTTAGAATTTCTTTGATATTACTGGCTTGGTCTTTTTTTTGCATACTCTTCTTTGCTCATTTCATGTATTAATATCTCGTAAAAGAAAAGTGACGACAGATAAAATCAAAACACCTCATTTCTGCTTTTTTCTATTTTCTCTCATTCCAAGATAATGGGAAGAGGCAAGTAGGCACCATTTCCAGGATATTTGCTAATTTTTATGGCAATGAGTGTAGCAAACTGATAATGTGAATCAATGAATTTTTTTTAGTTTAGAGTTTCTTAGTATAATGTCTTAGTCTTTTTTGTGTTGCTATAGCACACTACCTGAGATTGGATGATTTGCTTATTTATTTATTTTAAAAAATGTTTATTTTAGCTCAACGTACTAGAGGCTGGGAAGTCCATGATAGGGTGGCTGTATCTGGTTAGCTACTGGTGAGAACCCCGTTCTGTGTCATAACATGGCGGAGAAGTAGAAGGGGAACTGGGAGCATGTGAGAGGAGCAAAATAGGAGGGGCAGCCTCACTTTATAACAATCTGCTCTAGTAGTAACTCATCCAGTACCCAGCGAGTGAGAACTTACTTATTCCCTTGAGAATTAACCCAGTTCCGTAAGAGCAGCATTGATCCCTCTCAATGACCTAATCACCTTGGATAGACCCAACCTACCAATATCCATTGATAGCACACAGCCTGTTTGTCAAATAATAATTATAAACAATTATTTTTAAAGGTTTTGACTGCAAAAGGGTTTCAGCTTCATGTTAATTCTGAAATTGATTAAAGACTTTCATTGACCACACCAGCAAAACTGACACTACATAAAGTCTTTGGTAGCTGTAATTACTACAAAACCCCTTTTGTATAATATTCTTTATACTATTTATTTCCAAATAAATCTTTCCTTGCAAGTATATAAGCAATACTCTGAAGTTGACCCTTCAGAGGTTTTATGAATTGTTTTATTTGCCAGATGCTTTGTGATTGCTCAGCTGACTCTTTAAGGAAATAGTTGTCATTTTCCTGGTCATCTCTGTGTTGTATTTGTAGATGTCTTGTCAGTGGTTTTTGGAAATGTTGACTCATCTGGGAACTCCATGCCCAGTAAGATGTTATCTACACCCCACAGCTAAACTTCTGTTTGACTAGACCTGTCATTTTCTGAAACACAGCGGAATCAATTTTTTTCTTCATATTTTTTTCTTTTAAAGATACCAGTTATGTTTATGGAATTTTATAAAAGAAATGTTTGGCTGCAAGTATTAAACTCATTTTATCTAGAATTCATTTTTATGGGGGTGTCATGCCCTTAAAATTTGATATGTGTGTACACAAAGATTTCCCTTGGAAGTGAAGCGACTACCATTTTATAGTACAGTAAAATTGGAATTATGAGATGCCTTATTTTAATTCTCTTCTTGTTTTGAAAGGTTAGTGTTTGATGGGGAGTTTCTGTGCTTACATTTACACTTAAAGTTACATTTTCAGAGTAGTTTGTGCCTAAGAATTTATCATGGAGCAAAACTATAATTTGGCATAGTTTTCATTCTATCTTCTAAAACCTTTGTGTCGTTTTCCTTCTCCTTGTTCTTTTCTTCTTCTTCTTACTATTATCATTTTATTTTTCTTCTTTTAATGCAATAAATTTAGTCAAAGGCATGAGAAACTCTGTGAACACGTTGAGAGGTTTGTAGCATAGTGTTGTTTAGCTGACAATTTAGTAAAACTAAGACAAACAGCCCCATAGCTGCAGGTTAGTCTAGAATAATGGCTTGAACCTGCTTTTTATTATTGCTTATTTACATCATATAGAATAAATGCTGACACTGGCTGCTGTGAGGAGAAGAAACTCACTGATTAGGAAGGAGATTAAAAAACATAAGGCAGTTTGCAAAATCCTGATTTTATTTAAGGAGAAATTAGTATCATTTGTAATCTCTGCTATGCCCTACTACTATTGATGCTTTAGGGTTGAAAGTGAATGGATTTCAATAAGCCAGACAGAACATTTCTTTCAGGTATCTGATATCAAAACAATTCTCAGGGCACAATATAATTGTTTTCTGAACTAAAACATATATAATGCTCCTGGAAATGTTTTCAAAAATTGTATTTCTTTTAACCAACTCAACTTCCCAATCTGAACTCCCCTTTACTCTTCTCCATAAAATACTAAAAATAAATGAGACTTCAGGGAACATACGCCAATTTGTCAATTTGGTGATACCTTTTTTCTTGTAACCATTGCTACATCCTTCATTATAGTAAAAAGACTATCTCAATGAATAACATCACTGTTTATGTATAAAGAACAGCATAATTCTATTTTTAAAATTATAAATTTAAAAAATTTTAACTCTTCTCTTTTATTTAAATAATGTATAATTCCTCCACAATTGCATTCTCTTTCACATTCACCACCTTGGATGCAAATTTCTTCATGGTTAAGCCTCTACTCAGCTTTCACTTCTCCTTGTATATTAGAGTATAATGAACACAGTTTTTCTATGCTAGTTTGCTTTGAGTTATAATAGGATATGTACAGAATAAAAGTATAAAGTTGAGGTTTATAAAGCAAGAAATGATGGCCTAAATGGAGTTGCTAGAGGAAAAAATTCTCAGTTATGTTTTATTTCAAAACATCTTTGATGACCTTATTCGATAATTACGGGAATTATTTTACATAACTGCTTCTAATATTTTCCCCATCTTATCATTTTATGTAGCTAGGTATATGCAAATAAATGTCCAAGCAGAAATCATTATAATTTCATTTACAAGAATGTTTATGAGTTCAGATATTCTTTTGAAACATGCAATTATTTCATAAAATGAGGAATGTAAAACTTATATAATTAAAGATTGCATTGAAAACCAGATTATGTAGATGTTGGAGAATGGTGTACAAAACATTCTTGAAAGATAAAAGAACATAGACTCCATACAAGGAACCACATCAAAATTCCTATTATTTCCATGTTTTCAAGTGTGATCTGTGGATAAGTTATAGGGCAGTGAAGTAGTTTTAAATTAATTTCAAATTTTCCCAGAGATATTAGGAGCAATTAAAATCAAGGAAATAGGAATTGTTTAGGATAAAAGCATTCAATTAAGACCCAGAACCTTTACTGGGCTTCTTGATGTGTCTGCTTCTTTAGTGTTGTACATCACACACAGACACACATAAAAAAAGTAGTGCCTATTTAGGCACAAAGTCCTTCACCATGTGTTTTGGACTAGATCAGTCAAACCAGCACTAAGACACTGAAGCAGCTTCCTTCTCTCAGATGCCTGTACAGTCTGCAGAACCATGAGCATTTTCTCTCATAAATGATACACAGCTTTCACTAGACAATGATTAAAACCAGATAATAAGAATTACCATGATGACTAGTATGTCATAAAATTATGAAAACTGTTATACTTACAGTTGATCCTTGAACAACATAGGGGTTAGGGATGCTGACCCACGCACAGTCAAAAATCTGCATATAAGTTTTGACTCCCCAAAATCTTAACTACTAATAGTCTATTATTTATTGGAAGCCTTACTGATAACATAAACAATGGATTAATTAAAACATTTCATTTCTGATATGTGTTATATACTGTATTCTTACAACAAATCAAGCTAGAGAAAAGAAAATATTATTAAGAAAATAATAAGAACAGAAAACATATTTACTATTATGTAAAAGTGGATCATTATAAAGATCTTTATGTTCATCATCTTCATGTTGAGTAGGCTGAAGAAAAGAAGGGTTGGTCTTGGTGTCTCAGGAGTGGCAGAGGCAGAAAAGGTGGAAACTGGTCCCCCTGCCCCGTGTGGCTCTCAGGTGGGCCGCAGCACCATACTGCTCTTCCTTCCTCTCCCTGGATCATACCACCCTTCTAGTCAGTTCTATTGGAGAACCTGGTTACCTTGGTTGCTGGTGAAGGATTCACAAGCTTATTACGGTTCTTTCCGTTGGGAGCCTCAGAACTGAGCTGTTTCCGAGTCGGCCATCTTGGCCCCGCCCCCTGTCAGTAATTTTTAAAGCCATGGCTTTCTCCATGTTTTTATGTGGAACAAAATCGGGCATTTGGCAAGAAATCACCAGTTGTTCATAATTTAAATCATTTCTTCTCTAAAACCCTCAAAATTTCATAAGAAGTTGAGGTCCCGGAATCTGAGGCTAAAAACCTGACTCTATCAATGAAATGTGTTAATGCATCTGCTTTTATACAAGTCAGATAAACTCTTTACTTTGGTTTCTTCTTCACATCAGCTATCAGTTGTGAGTATGGAATGAAAGGTTAATGCAAAATATTGAGCATGTGTCTTGCACAAGTAGACTCTCAAATGTTATCTATTATGTTAATAACTTTCACTTCTTTGTCTATTTCAACATGATCCTTGGCCATGTTTTACTGAAACTCAATAGCAATAACACTTCATCTAGGAGTCAAAATATTTCTGAACTAAGAGATAAAAGAAATTACTGAAATATTTTTCTGAATAGGGTTTCAATACTCTTTTAGCAGAACTTTTTTTAAATGTTTTTTATGTATCGCCTTCTCACAAATCTCTATAACCATGTTTTGTGTAGCAATATACCTGTTTTCTTCTTTATCTCTTTCTATTTTTAATGTTTCCATTATGATTTTCAACTTTCATGGTTCAGCAGAAAAAGGTCCACTACTTTTTCAAACCTTACTTGTTGTCATGATTCGAATTACTAGGAATGAAACATTTTCAATCTGACACTGAAAATCAAGATAAATATCATGTGTGGTGAGAAACTGCTGCACTAAAGATGTTCCAAAATGTCCGTTGTTCGCTATTTCCATAATTTACCTGTCAACAGCTCTATTTATTTGGGATTATTTTTGTGGGTTATTGTCCACACTCAGGCATAGATGATAATGCCACACACATTCATCTGGGATAAACAGAACTATAAATAATATATAATTTTAAATACAGAATGATAAAGATCCCAGAAAAGCAGTTTCTCGCCTTCTGTGAACTCAGCAGATAATGCATGAATTGGTAATGCTTGGAAGGAGAGAAGACCCCGTGTCTATTATCAGTGGGGATGCTATCGTTAAACCACTTTAGAACAGCACAGCAAATGGTTTCATGTAAGGGCTGCTACAGGACTTGAGTGAAGCCCTCAGAGAACAGTGTGATTTTAGCCTGCCTAGGGCTAAAGATGTATCAAGGATCTCTCCACAGTAACCATGTGTGGCAGCTTGTGGATAGGCTTTGTCCTCAGTAAAGAAATAATCTTATATTTAATGACTAAGCATTTTAATCCACTTAAATGTTTTTAGATCAAATTGATTTTTGAGGCATGGGAATTCACTGCCCTGGCAGGCAGAAAGAGACACTGATGCTCTGTTACATCTGGAAAATGCCTGTAGGGAGTCTACTACTACTCAGAGAATCCAAGGCTTCTTTCTGAAGGACAACAAGAGAAAGAAGCAGCAGCCACAGCAGCAGAAACAACAGCAGTGTAAGAGATATCAGAATATCAGTGCTTAGAAGACACATATGAGGAAACTGCAGAAACAAAATTGTAATAAACATAATTTCTAAAATTCACTTTGGAAATCACTTAGATTTATGCGAATTGCCTATCACTTCTAATTTGGAGACTGAAACTGATAGAAACTCAGGCCTTTTAGAATGTTACTGGACTCTAGAGTTTGTTTTTCCACTGAGATATATTTTTCCTACATTTTCTCAAAATCGGATCATTGCTCTAAATAGAAAAATGATTTTTTTTAAAGAGTGGTTTTACCAAATGTAGCCTTTCCTTGACGATTCATGATGTAAATTGTTGTTATTGCAATAAGGAAGATAAAAACATTTATTTGACATAATAAAGAAAATGTTGTTTCTATGTCTTAAAAATAACATCGTCATAGATATTAGTATGCATATATGCAAAATTCCATAATTTCTCTTCAAATTTTTCCCCTGAAGTATACATTACCCCTTCTTTTCTAGTTCTACTTCTGTTTTCTATTATCCTATATTTTTCTATTCTGAATAAGTACAAAAGTTAATTAGACTGAATTTAATTGTTCACTGAATGTTGCCTACGAAAATGTATGGAAATGTTCAATTTAAAAGTGTAACTTAACAATGAAGATTACAACAATGAAGTGTTGTACTTTGTCGAATAATCTATTTCACATTTCTTTCCCAGTATGTGCGATGTTTCACATCATTTCACATGGTAGAGAGGATTCAAAACTTGTTCTGTTGTTACTGTGTGTATGACTGGCATATCTCAAATCAGCTTTCCAGAGGCAGAGCTGGGTGACCCAGCATCACCTGGAAATGTCACCAACAAATGTTGAGAGAGAGAATATTTAAAATTCTTTCCAACCCCCAATTCCTCTTTACATGGTTGATCTGTGTCCCCACCCAAATCTCATCTTGAATTGTAATAATCCCCATGTGTCAAGTGGGGGACCAGGTGGAGATAATTGAATCATGGACGTCATTTCCCCTATACTGTCCTCATAGTAGTGAATAAGTCTGAAAGATTTCATGGTTTTAAAAATGGTAGTATTCCTGCACAAGCTGTCTCTTTGCCTGCTGCCACCCATGTAACACATGACTTGCTCCTCATTGTCTTCTGTCATGATTGTGAGACCTCCCCAGCCATGTGGAACTGTGAGTCAATTAAACCTCTTTCCAGTATTAATTACCCAGTCTCAGGTGTGTCTTTACCAGCAGCCTGACAATAGACTAATATAGTAAATTGGTACCAGTAAAGTGGGATGCTGCTGTAGAGATACCAGAAAATGTGGAAGTGACTTTGGAACAGAGTAACGGGCAGAGTTTGGAACAGTTCAGAAGTCTCAGAAGAAGATAACAAAATGTGGGAATGTTTGGAATTTCCTTGAGACTTGTTGAATGGCTTTGATCAAAATACTGACAGTTTTATGGACCATAAGGTCCAGGCCGAGGTGGTCTCAGATGGAGAGGAGGAGCTTGTTGGGAACTGGAGCAAAGGTAACTCTTGTTATGCTTTAGCAAAGACACCACTGGCATTTTGCCCCTGCCCTAGAGATCTGTGAAACTTTTAAATTGAAAGAGATGATTTAGGGTATCTGGCAGAAGAAATTTCTAGGTGTCAAAGTGTTCAAGAGAAAAAAGAGCATAAAAATTTGAAAAATTTGCAGCCTGATGATGCAGTGGGAAAGAAAAACCCATTTTCTGGGTATAAATTCAAGCCTGCTGCAGAAATTTGCATAAGTAACAAGGAGCCAAATGCTAATCACCAAGACAAAGCAGAAAATGTCTCCAGGGCATGTCAGAGAACTTTGCAGCAGCCCCTCCCATCACAGGCTCACAGGCCTCAGAGGCAAAAATGGTTTCCTGGCCCAGTCCAGGGCCCCTCTCCTGTGTGCCACCTAGGGACTTGCTGCCCTACATCCTAGTCACTCTAGCTGTGGCTAAAAGAGGCCAAGGTACAGCTCGGGCCATGGCTTCAGAGGGTGCAAGCCCCAAGCCTTGGCAGCTTCCACGGGGTGTTGAGCCTACAGGTGCACAGAAGTAAAGAATTGAGGTTTGGGAACTGCTGCCTAGATTTCAGAGGATGTATGGAAATGCCTGGATGTCCAGGTAGAGGTGTCCTGCAGGCACAGAACCCTCGTGGGGAACCTCTGCTAGGGCAGTGCAGAAGGGAAATGTGTGGTGGAAGCCCCTACAGTGTCCCCACTGGGGCACTGCCTAGTGGAGCTGTGAGAAGAAGGCCACCATCCTCCAGACCCCACAATGGTAGACCCACTGACAGCTTGCACTGTGTACCTGGAAAAGCTGCAGACACTCAACACCAGCCCCTGAAAGCGGCTAGGAGGGCTGCTGTGCCCTGCAAAGCCATAGGGTCAGAGCTGCCCAAGAATGAGAACACACCTATTGTATCAGTATGACCTGGATGTGAGACATGGAGTCAAAGGAAATCATTTTGGAGCTTTCAGATTTGACAGCCTCATTGGATTTCAGACTTGCATGGGGCCTGTAGCCCCTTCATTTTGGCCAATTTCTTTCATTTGGAATGGGCATATTTACCCAATGCCCATACCCCCATTTTACCTAACTTGCTTTTGATTTTACAGGCTCATAGGCAGAAGGGACTTCCCTTGCCTCAGATGAGACTTTGGACTGTGGACTTTTGAGTTAATGCTGAAATGAGTTAACATTTTGGGGCAATGTTGGTTTTGAAATATGAGAACCTGAGTTTTGGGAGGGGCTGGGGTGGAATGATATGGTTTAGCTATGTCCCGACCCAAATCTCACCTTGAATTGTAATAATCCCCCATGTCAAGGGTGGGGCCAGGCAGAGATAACTGAATCATGGGGGCCACTTCCCCCATACTGTTCTGGTGGTAGTGAATAAGTCTCACAAGATCTGATGTTTTTATAATGGGAGTTCCCCTGCACAAGCTCTCTTGCCTGCTGTCATGTAAGAGGCGACTTTGCTCCTCCTTCACCTTCTGACTTGATTATGAGGCCTCCCGGCCATGTGAAACTGTGAGTCAGTTAAACCTCTTTCCTTTATAAATTACTCACTCACAGGTATGTCTTTATTAGCTGTGTGAGAACAGACTAATACAGTAATCTGATTCTTAGATTTCTAGGCATCAAATGGTTTTTACAAGTATTGAAAGTTTTCCTCCATGACACAGACTATCCATTTTAAGTATTACAATAAAGACTTTCGTGTTAATCATTCCTCAGTTACAATATTGTTTTTATAATTTTTGAGTATGCTAATATGTCAAAATGGGTAATGTTTTTTAATTTTTTTTTATCTGGAGGATGGTCATTTTATTTAAACTAAGCTATCCTATCTTTGATTTTTGCATATTAAGTTTCTTATATTATCTTCAGGTGAAAACTAATTAAAGCAAAACAGAAATAAATAATTATCTGCCATGTTCCAGGCACTTTGGTATGTAAAAGGTATGCAATATATAAAATATTATCTTCAAAGGGTTCACACAACAAATAAATAGTAAGCTTGTGTACATTATTGGAAAAAAGAAACTTAGAAGAAACATCCATGTCTGACTCATGAATTAATGAAGACACTGTAGAGAAGATAAAATTTGGGCTGAAACCAAGAATACATGGTATATTGCCAGGCAGAAAACAATCTAAGAAAGGTATCAAAATATGTAGAAGCAAAGCAGCAAGAAAGAGCATACCATATTTGGAAGACTTCCCAGGCTTCTGCACAGAGTTTATGAATGAGAGCAGCAGGAATTTGGACCTTTTATGTAGATATAGTTTGGCCTGTGAAGCAGGCATCTTTGGTCTGATTCAATAATTTAAAATTAGATGGGGTATGTATGTGCATCTTTCAGGAGAGAGGATCTATTATTTTGAACACTATTAGAGAACTTTAAGATGCACAAAATATAAAAAAAACAACTTGTGAAGATTACAGACAACCGTTGGTAGTTTTTAAAATACAGAATGCTATGATTAATTTTAAATAGATTTTAAACAGAAAATCTTCCATGAAATGACCATATATGCAAAGTGACCCCCAAAAGTGGAAGGAGCCGAGAAACCAAAGAACATGGCAAACAAATCCAGTTTGTTGGTGATGGGTGATTTATTGGGGAACTTATGTAAAGCATAGTCTTCGGCAGCAGCAAGACAGGTAGATCTCTACACTGTTACTCTTCAGAACCAAGGCTTACTACAGGGAAAGAGTGTGCGTGGTCTATAGAGACAAGTAAACACAACCCTTGAGAACAGGCAAGAATGCTATGTGTGTCAAAGGCCGTAATTTGTGCAATAACATTAAGGTTGCTTTGATCTAAAGACAGTATTTATAGTCAGTACATGGTCTTCCACTAAGGACAGTAAATGAATAGAAATCAGGAAGCATTGCTGGGACTGGCATTAGTCAGAACTCAACAAGTTGAGTTAGCACCCAAGATGGAGTTACTTTTGTCTCTACAGGGAAGTTATATGATCAGATATAATAATCAATCTGGAGACAATATAAAGGGTTAATAAAAGGGGAGAAGCACCTGAGTCTGAAAGAAAAATTATCAGACCTGCAGTATTCCCAGTGAAAGATGAAGAGGACTTGAACTGGTGGGGCAGTAATTAAAATGGAGACAAGAGAGTGGATTCAAGGGATATATAGATGAGTGAATCTGAATGATTTGTTCATGATTGCTAGGGAAAAGTATCAAATGGAACTCAAATATTGGGCTTGGGTAACCAAATGAGCGAAAATGCCATTTACTGTAGTGGGTGATGAAAGGCAAACCAAGTTTTGGCAGGGAGATGATGGCTTTAGTTTAGAAATTGCTTAATTTAAGGTGCCTGTTGATAACAGGTTGAAACTGCCAATCAAGCAGGAATGTATAGGAATCTGGAACTCAGGAAAGTAATATTGAATGGATACTAGAGACATGGTAGATTTGTTTAGTCATCAGTATTTAGATCAGAGTCAGGAATAGTAAATAATAATTAACCGGTTATTTCCACCTTCCCATCCATGCCCATAGTGAGCTTTATTCATTGACTGAAACTTCTTACTGAGCCTAAATTTTATCTGGATTCTTAATATTGCTCTGCATTTATTAATCCATTTTCAGTCATAGAATTTGACATTTGATTTAATCCTTTCCTATGTGCTTGATATAGACCATAACTGAAGGCAAGAATATGTGGTATAAGAAGAAGAAAAGCATACATATAGAGGCCTAGTCAAAAATATAAAATGAGTGCAGAAAAAAACACAAAGGAGACTTAAGAAGTATAGTTAGAGTAGAAAAATGGCTGAAAGAGTAGTGTCATGAAAATTAAGGAATCATGCATTTCAGAAATAAGTGAGTAGTGGTCAGTAGTAGATCAACTACTCAGAGAGATCCACTTCCTTATAAAAGTCTATAATTGGCCAGGCGTGGTGGCTCATGCCTGTAATCCCAGCACTTTGGGAGGCCAAGGTGGGAGGATCATGAGGTCAGAAGATAGAGACCATCCTGGCCAACATGGTGAAACCCCATCTCTACTAAAATACAAAAAATTAGCCAGGCGTGGTGGTGTGTGCCTGTAGTCCTGGCTAGTCAGGAGGCTGAGGCAGGGGACTCACTTAAACCCAGGAGGTGGAGACTGTAGTGAGCCAAGATCATGCCACTGCACTCCAGCCTGGCGACAGAACAAGACTTGCCTCCAAAAAAAAAAAAAAAAAAAAAAAAGTCTGTAATTGCCTTCAAACGAAGATATAATGGATAACACAACTTACATAATGTCATGAATTGTAGAAAGAGAAACAAGATTGCTGTAGGTTAATATGGAATCTGAGATGATGAAGGATTTTGGTACACATTTAAAAAAATTAGCTATGAAAGAATGAAAAATGGGTAGTGGTAGCTAGAGGGAATGAAAGGTATACTTTAAAGAAGAGTTTTTCCTTTTTAAGATTAAAAAATTAATCTATTTAAATATTTAGAGAGATAGTTCCATCAATAAAAAATGTTTACAAGTGACGTGATTGGAACTGAGCTTTAAGATTTCTGGTATTACAGTGGAGAATGTATTTGGGTAGAGAGATACTTAATGTGAGGAGGCCACCTCGGAGGCAATCAAACAAGGGACAATGAGGAACCAAATTAGGCTGTGGTCTTGAGAATGTAAAGAAGATAAATTCAAATAATATTTATGGTATCTTTGGCAGGACTTCACGACTTACTGGATTTAGAGTGTTTGAAAAGGATATATGTTGTTGATAATTCTGATTTTGGTGGTAGGGGACAGTGGCTCTAATTAATACAAGGATGCCTTCTTGGAGGGGAAGTTTGACAAGGAAATAAATAAAATCTAATGAATAAGACACCCAAATGGAGATGTTCAAAAGTTTAGGAATGTGAGACTAGAGATCAGGATTAAAAATAAAATCTGAGATACTCCCGGGGTCATACTTTAAGCCACAGTCGTGGCAAAAGGGTGGTAGACTGCTGATCTTGATACTTCATTTTCACTTTCTATCTTATGTTCTTAGCTTTGCTCATCTTTTAGACATTTTCTTGCTGTTAGGCACTTATTTCTGGTCCATTTGGTTTTAATTTTCAATATACACATTGCCATTTTAGCAACCTCCTGGCCCTGCTGCTGCAAACCCATGTTCTGTACAAATAAAGCTCTGTTGTCTCTCATTATTGTCTCCCTTTCTTATTTCCTAATTCTTTCTTTTCTTCTTTCCTTCCTTTCAGTTATCTTTGGCCCTCTGTTTTATATTTAATTCCTCCCAATTGTCCTTACTCTTCAAGTTACTAGCAGATGATTCTTCTCATCACCCTCACCCTCACCTCTCCACTAACTCCAGATTAGTTTACTGGATGTTTATAATCAGAATCTGCAAGGATTTGCTGAGGAAAAGCATTTTGAAATAGATTATTAAATGTTTTGGGGATTGGTATCTTTTTAGCCTTCTAATATGGTAAGTTGCTTCTTGTTACTAAAGAGTTGATAGGTAAGAAATTTAGGAAGGAGGACCTTTGAAAAATAAATGTCTGCTCCATGGTGATTTCCAAGTTTTAGTTTTCATAGGTCCAAGAAAGACCAAGGAACACTGCAATAGCCTTTATAACTTCAAAAAGAAAGGTAAAGAATGTTGTATTTTTACTCCTGAGTGAATATATATATATCTGATATACATTAGAAAGGCAGTATGAATGCAATAATCTTTTCCCATCTAAAAAGCAAAATATGGATCTTAACTTCTTATGCATAAACTAGAAATTTCTGGAATTTTAATGTGTTCAAGTGTTATTGCAATCCAAGCAACTGATGATTAAAGAAAAACCAAATCTGTCATGACTCAGCACTTCTATTGATCAATACAGCAAGCTGCCTTTGAAGTTTATATGCTGAGGGCTTAAAAGTGCAAATGAAATAGGTACCAGATCACTTTAATACCCAGCTGAGACGTATATATTCATTTTCCTCTCTTCTTAAGTAGCATGATAAAAAACTATTTGAAGTATACAATAAAAAATTCTGTGCAATGTTGCCCTGCTAATTGCTATTTGAGTTTGTGGATCAGAAGACAAGTCAATCTTAATGGCCATTATTCAGAACTGTATGTGACAATTCTGCTTATAAGGAAAGTAACATATATTTCTATGTAAGTAAGCTAAACAATATTAAGGCACAATACAATCAGCCAATATTTGCTAACCTTTCATTAAGAAAATGAACTTAAATTGAAAGCTAAATCAGTAATAATGATTATTAGTGTTGCAACTTGCATTTATTACATGCCTAACAAGTGTCAAGAGTTTTACCTAAATCAGGCCTATTCTTATGTTAAATGAGTTCTGTTACCACAGTGAGGAAAGGCCCGCTCTGAAAGGTCTAACATAGAGGACCTCTACAAGAAAATTGTTTTTCTGACATAAATTTAGTATATATCATAGTCAATATGAATGAAATTATTTCTCTGATAGAAAATTATATATGGGATAGGCTAAAGGGCAAATGAGTTAGGTCTGGCTATGCTTATTTTGAGATAGCCAACAGATATTTTAACAATTCACTAGAAAATGTTCTGGCTAAATAAAAGTAAAAATAGATAAAATTTCTTGAACAACATGGTTGGGTCAGGATATGTAATTAATATGCTTATGGTTAAATTATAGTTTATTGTGTATTTCTTATTCCACACGGTACTATCTTAAGAAACCTCTGGGGAGGAGTGGTAGGTAGGTGAATGGGATTGGATGCTGTTAATGGTTGTTTAACAGTTTGAAGGTTTGATGAGCTCAGGTTGAAATATTTATATTTACGAGAGAAGAAACCATTAATCCATCCTGAAAAAATAGCTTACAATCAATAACCATGTGTATCCTGTGGTTGTCACTGATGGAAGTGGAAAGCTTTTAATATACATAAAGGTTGACAATTACAATTGAATTTCTTGTTCTTTATTACATGATCCATAGGAAAATATTCTCTTAAAGCAATGTAAATTACTATATCTTGGAATTATTTATTAAAATATGACAGCTTTGTTGTACTTTTAAAAAATGAAAGCAAGAGCTAGCAATCTATTCCAAAATAAGCATTTCTCAGAAATGTTGCAATAGTGTTTGAAAAATTTTACAAGTTTTATTTGGAACTAAATATATTCTTTCTAATTATCAGAATTTATCATTTCAATATATAAAATGTGAAGAATGATAAAAATGTATTATTAATCCTAAGTGAAAACTGAAAGCAACTAATTCCCCATAACTTTCTTTAAAAAAAAAATTTTTTTATTTTACTTTAAGTTCTCGGATACATGTGTAGAACGTGTAGGTTTGTTACATAGGTATACATGTACCATGGTGGTTTGCTGCACCTATCAACCTGTCATCTAGGTTTTAAGCCCCGCATGCATTAGGTATTTGTTCTAATGCTCTCCCTCCCTTTGCCCCCCACCCCGCAGCAGGCCCCAGTGCCTGATGTTCCCCTCCCTGTAACCATGTGTTCTCATTTTTCAACTCCCACTTACGAGTGAGAACATGCGGAGTTTAGTTTTCTGTTCCTGTGTTGGTTTGCTGAGAATGATGGCTTCCAGCTTCATCCATGTCCCTGAAAAGGACATTAACTCATTCTTTTACCATTGTATTACTTGGTAGAAGATTTATCAAACTCCATGACTATTAGTTAATTTTTATATGCCTGAAGAACAATATTATTTATTTTATCTGCTAAAGATAAGCCAAGTTTACATGAGATATAAATGTAATCAAAATTAATATTTAGCAAACAGATATAAACATTTAAAGCTGGAATATTTCCTGAGTAGTTATTTATCTGAGTTGCTTTTGTTTTGTTTTGTTTTTCTTAACAGTAAAGATTGAAGTAAAAGATGAAGGCTTATTGTGCTTTAGAAAGAGATTCAGATCCAATTATTTAATCTCGGCACTTTCTTGCCTACTGTATCAAATTAAATCTATCTTCTCCTCTTAAGTATATTCACCCATTTTATGGTGCTAGTTGGTACGTATTTCATTTCCCTTCTTAAGTATATTTACCCATTTTATGGTACTGGTTGGTACCTATTTCATTTGGACATCTAAACCCATTCATAGTTGGGATGGTGGAAAAATGAATCCAAGTCCCAAATCTTTCAATAAGGAAAGGACCCACTAAAGTTTTCCTTTCAAATACCAAAGGATTTAAAATGGTACAGTTAAACCCATTGTAACAACACAGTCTACAATTTGGAGTTTTAAAAGTAAAGATTATTACAGAATGATAATACCTATCGACTTGGAAAATAAAAGAGACTACAGAAACAAACCGAGAACAGGCATCCATTCCGTTTTACCTTTGAAATTTGACTCTTTTGTTTTGATTTGGTTTGTTTCTGGAAAGGAGAAGTGTATTAAATCTGAAAGATCCTGAAGCTCACTCACATACTAGTGTAACTTATAGAAAGTGCAGTGGACAGGGAATTTGGGAGTCCTCAAATCCAAACCACTAATTTTAGATGAGTTACTGGAAGCTTAGAAAGGGTAAATCATTCCCTCAATGCTTTAAAATTGGTGTAAAAGACTCAAGCCTGGAACTAATTATTTGATGTTTTTTCAGTCACAACATGCTATTTGAAGGAAATCACACCAAAAGCATTTTCTAAATTGACATTTTTGGGGGGTAATTTATTAACTTGAGTTAATAGCAGGTCTATATCTGAAATCAAGTTGATATTCTCATGAAAAAATGTAATTAGAACTGTATGTTGTAGACATTTCCCTTAATGTATTAGGGTTTTAAATAGATAAAACCTACTAATTTTTAAATTTCATGAAGACTTCTATCTATAATATTGACAGCTTAATTTAGCATATTATTTAAATAATTTATTATTACTTGCAATGTATGTCTTTATTTGTGTCTTGATTTTCAACCAAGAACCTTACATTGTATGGCCTCAGGCAAGAGAGGTTTTCTGGGTGTCTTTGTCATCTCAATTGTAAGTGGATTGATTTTGACAATGTGATCCTGTAGATTCATTTCAGTCACAACAGTCTGTCAGTGCCTGGGATTTTTATTGGGCTTTTTAAATGACACTCACTAGTCATCCTAGTTTTATTGATTTTACCCCAGAATGTTAATGAAATGGTATCCCTTCTTTCTTTCTTGCTCTTTTTTTCTTCTTTCCCTTCTCTCTTCTTCACCTTTACCTTTTGCCAGTCTTCTCACCTTCATTCTCACTCTTGGGACTTAAGACCTCAAACAATAGTAAAAGAGGTAAAATTACTTAGTTCAGCTTATTTCCATACATAGGTCAGACTTGAAATACCTGTGTTTCACAGAAACTAAGTTCTTTCAGATAAATGGAGCTTGGTGGGAATAGATATCCCGAAATGTTTATCATAAAAGCATACAACTGATGAAATACTAAAATGAGATCAAACCATGAAGAAAAATGAAGAAAAATGCATTGAAAAGCACATAGCTGTTTTAGTATTGTTAACATGGGAATAGAAGATGATATATATAGTTATGTTAGTACTTTCATTTATGTAGATTTTTTTTTGTAATTTTATTTTTATTATTTGTGCAGCTGCATTATGAGTGCCTTGTACTGCCATGCCTGCATAGAATGGTATTGCTGACACATCATTAGTAATAAGAGATTTTCATTCCTTAAGACAAAGACTTTAATGATCTTTCTGAAATCATAGTTAGAAAGTTAATATTTGAAATGCATTACATGTTTTAACAAACAGAATGTGGGCTACAGATTTTTTTTTCTTTTTTTTATGTATCTACAGCTCACAGAAAAACTAAATGTACCTCCCTGGGTTGTGATTTGTTAGGATGAACTAAAAAATATTACTGTCCCTTGGAGGACATTAGGAACCTACAATGAATTTGAAACATACCATGCACTTCTTACAGGATAAGTAGATTCATTCAGAAATTAACTGAAAGCTGAACGTAGCTCTTCTGCCAAATATGACCCAAATCTCCACTGAAGTCAGAGGTGATGTTAGTGAATAATTATGATCTTGATTCTTAGATTGCCAGCGAATTCCTCTCACAATTAGTTTGACCAGATATGTTCAGAATCCCAGGCCCTGAAAGCTAGAAGTGATACTAACAGTGAGATTAGCAGCAAAAGGAAGGCAGCGTGGTAAGGTGGAAGCACACCGATCTGAGAGTTAAAAGCTTTGGTCCCGGTGCTGGTTTCACAGTGTTTGCAACTAAAATCTATGAACAAAATCACTCATTAATAAAGAAACAAAACTAATTTTGTTCATTCCTAACTAAAGTTGTTTGAAGACTTTCAAATTTCCTTCCGTAAGTAAAATTCTGGGTCTAAAGCCACAATTTTCAAAGTTTGAACACCTCATTTCCCTTTTCATCAACTTATTAGGAGAGATTTTAATATGTAGAGCAAAGAACAGTGACGATACTCAGTGAAAGCAGAAAGAGGGGACAAAGGCCCACACTTCCACTGTGACCCCCATCCTCAGTCCAGAGCAGGGTCTTCAGAACAAGTCTGCAGAGTTGGACAATACTGAGAAGCCCTAATTTTGGACAAGATAAAATATTAGCAATTATAAACAGATAAGACTACTATATCCCATTTGAAAATACACAGGGAGGAAAATGCCACAAACTCTCCTCATTTAATAGGATTATGGACCCAGCAAAAGTTTCCCCACTTGTACAAACCACCCTGTGGTCATGCGCTCACATGCTTCCATTGTGTGGATATGCTTCTGGGCCGCCCTGAAAATATTTATATATCCATTGCCACCATGGAAAAATCATAGATTTGCTTTTCACGTTTTAAAAATAGGAAATTTCAAATAAGTCAGTTTCTAAAGATTACATCTACTACGTTTACTTATGTGAAAACAAATGTAAGCAGGAAGCAAAACGCAAATAGGGAGGAACATGACCAGGATGGAGTTAATAACGTGAGAGGCATGTTTGCTTATTGAATTTGCATTCACATGCTCAGTAGAGCCCATTCTGAATTGGTATCGTTAGTGATTATAAAGTCACAACATGTTCACTAGTGTCTTAAGAGACCTGGTTGCAGAAAAGAGACCATTGCCTGTGTGATGAATCTATTCCTTTCACTTTGTTTTCCTGTTTATAAAAAATGTGTAGTTTTTAGCTTTCAAAGGTTAAATGTATGTGGTATAAAAATGCAAGCAACACAGATAAAGCAAAAATGTACTCTCCTTTACTCCCAATAACTACTAGTAAGTAGTGGTTAACAGGATTGACCACTGTTAACCTCTAATTCTAACCCCTGTCAACCTCCAGTTGTAAACTTTGGGGAGAGAGAAAGAGGTATATAAATAGAGAAAACCTATGCAAACGTAAAATCACACACTTTTTATTTGCATACATGGGAGTATTTAGCATGGCTTTCTCTTTTTAACTCAATGCTATGCTATGGTCATCCTTCCTTCTGTGTCAGTGTGAGTGAAAAAAACACAAACTTTACACCACAACAATCAGCATTGAAGACTTCTATGACTTAATGTGCAGAGATTTCTCCCCACCAGCAAGCAAGAAGTCTGTTCTGCTGCAGACACCAGCTAGCTGTCTTCCAATTCAGTTCTGACACTCTCTACCTGGAGATAGCGTCAGATCCCACAGGTTGAGACTCAGTCCCAGAAAACTGCACCCCCTTCAGACACCAGTTGCAAGTCCAGGCCTCTGGAACTTCTGACAGACCTGCTTTCAGTTGGGTTCTCATAACCCCTCTTTGGGTTAGATTAACCTGCTAGGACAGTTCAGGGAAATACTTATATTTACCAGTTTATTATAAAAAAAAAATTACAAAGAATACAGATGAAGAGATGCAAAAGGCAGGGCGTGGGGGAAGGAGCACAGAGCTTCGGTGCCCTCGCTGAATGTGCTGCTCTCTGGGAATCTTCATGAGTTCAGCTGCCTAGAGGCTCTTCATACCGTGTCCTCTTCGGCCTTTTATGGAGACTTCATTGGCTAGTTACGATTGAAGGAATGAACAATTATGCATAAATGTGATTGGACAAAAGGGTGTGATCTAATGCTAATAGACTGAGTGGGGGAAACCCAGCAAGGCCTGTGCAGATTCTTTTTGGGTTTTCAATGCAGCATTCCTTCCTCCCAGTTATGGGGCCAGACCTATATTCAGAAAAGTTAAGTCAGAGAATACCTATGGTCAGCTCCAAGACAGAAAAGTGGGAGGAAATTAGAGTCACGCCTTGGGCAGGTGCAAGGAGGACGGGAAAACATCAGAGAGAGATTCTGCTTTCTGAGGCCTAAAGTGCCCCAACATTATAACAAAAGCCTGTATTAAGGGTTATGGGAGTCATAAACTAGGAACCATGGGAAAAAACCCATTTATACATATAATATCACAGTCAGTATGTATGAAAATTTTGTAAGAGAAACCTGCATAGCTGACTAAACTCTTTAGTAAACAGGAAAATTTTCCTTCAGTTAGTGCATCAAATCAAGCAGGATAGCAAATGTTCTTAATCATACTTCTCCAATAAAGTAGGTTAAGATTTCTCATATATTTACAAAAATGAAATGTAACCAGTCCTTGAACACTCTTAAACTAGTAGGTGGAAACATCTTTTTTTTAATTCCAATCATTGCCTTTGTGCTGTGTCTGATATCTATTGCCTGTCCCTTAAAAGCATCTCAGGCAGGTCTCATAGATTCTCATGCATTTTCAGTTATTAATATTCTCATTAGTTCAGTTTAAAACTTCAATCACTTATCCAATTTACCATGTATCATTCCCATCGACTTTCCTCCCCAGTACAGGTGCCTAGGCTGGGAATAGGCCATGACCTGCTTTTCTATGCTTTCACTACACTTCTGCCCTCTTCCTTGCTATTCTGGGATTTCTTCTTCTCCAGTGTATTGGTGACCTTAGAGGAAAGATGGGGTAAAAGAGGTAAACTCCTCTTACTTAATTGGTGGTATTGTGATTTTCTCACTATTGATTCTTGAAATTTCTCCAATTGTACACTCTGGGTGGCCGGTTTCCCCATGCTGGCTCTTTGACAGAGTATCTGTTGTTTCCTTAAAGGACCTTTCGATAGCCTCATGATGGCAAAATCAATTTTCAATGCAGAAAATCTACTCTAGCTTGGTGTCTTTTAACCTTTTATCTCCTTCCTCAACTTCAAGGGCACTAAGGCCCATCAGCAAGTTTGCTACAAAAATGCCCTATTGAATAAGTTGCCGGGCTCTCTTTGTGATTATCTCAGATCTCTGCAAGGCATTCTCTTGACATTCCCGGGGGTAGAAGACTTGGAAAAGGGCACAAACTAGATTAAGGCTGAAGATCCACACCTTTCAGTTTTTGCTTATACAGGCCAGAATGGGAGGGCTAGGCTGAAAATTTAGGGAGCACAGGTGGATTGGCTGCCAGAGGCCACCCTCTTTTTAGAATATGAAGTGCTTTCTGCTTGTCTTTGTTTCCTACCAGTCAATTCTAGACAACTGGAAAATTCTTCCTCAACATCCATTACATACACAGAAACTAAAGAAAGTCACAGAGAGATTTACCTTACCTTTTAAATCAGAATAAATTATTAATGGAAAATGAGCAAACCATTCAGGACTTTGGGTTTAGCACTTTGTGTTTGGTCCTCTAAACTAATTTCCACTAAACATTACTCCTAAAAGTTTTGCAAGATAAAAATGTTTAGAAGTTTTCTTGGATTGGAAAACATGCTCTGAGGTGCAGAGGGCTTATTTGGAAGTGCTCTAGAAGACACACCAACAAAGAAGCTGGAGGAGTTAGGATCCAGGAAAGGGCAGAGGGAGCAGCTGCAATAATGTTGCAAATAAAGCCTGGGCTCCTCCTACAAAGGAGCTCAGGAGCAGGCATAGCCCTTCAGAGTTGTGCCAAATTGAGACAATCTAGAGGCTGGGGACTTTCTATCCCTACCTTATCAGCCAGTCAGTAGCTGAATCCTGTCGCCTGAAAAGGGTTCAGCCTAGGACGAGGAAGTTCTCTTAGGACAAGGGCAATGCCCAGTGAGACTGCTGTGAGCCTACAACAGCCAATATTTCCAGCAGCTGGGGTGGTGCCTCTGCCTAGAGAGGATATACAGAAAGCACCACTGCAATATCCATTACAGAAAACAGGAATTCGTTCTAATATTCTACTAGGATAAGTTGTTTCTGTTTGAACGTACGTTAACCAAGGATTCTATCTCATAAGTGCCTGGTGCCTAGTATCAATATTCAATTTAAATAAAGAGGCCTTGCTTCAGTTCTTCTAAGTGTAAAAATCTCTAATGTGGAATTGTTAATATACTAATTATGTAAGTTTTTTATATAATAAATGATTGATTTTGGCCAGAAGTAGTAATGTGCATTACACATTCTTTTCATTATATTATTATTAATGATGATTCCTAGAACTTATATTCCAGGAAGAACTGTATTTCTCTTGCAGATGATGAGGTAGGTACATCCACATTTGTAAGATCTTTAGTGCATCCCAGATCAACAAGTCTTGCATCTTGGGTTTGTAAACTAATCGATAAAGCCATCCAACCCTCCCAGACACATGGCCACAAAGTGACAAGAATCCAGAGATAAAGGTACCGATTTTTTCTAAAAGGATATTACAAAAAGCAAATGAGCAGGTATTACTTCTAGATATAAATAGTTACAATGTCAGAGAAGGTAGTGAATGCACTTTAAAAAAGCAATTTTTTTAGGATAGTAGCACAAAAAGAAAATCTCATAAAGCTGCAGAAACTTACAATTTTGGAAGCAATTGACATGTGTAAAATTATTCATGGATCAAAAGTTGCTAAGAGCCTAAACTCTTTTCTAGTTTCTAGAGAATCAACATATTGAAGACATGACTTAAATTGTAAGGACTTAGCAGATGAATAGAATTGGCAAAGGATTAATTTTCCAAAGTGTCGAATCTCCAAATATAAATTACACTGCACTGGCCCTTTGTTCACCAAATGCATTGGAGAAAAGATTTTATCCTGCTAGGTGTCCTTGCTTTTGCCTCAGAAATGAACATTTAGAGTAATGTCTAATCCTTTTTATATTGATATTATAGTAAGAAATGGAAAAATGTGCAGGATATATTATCATTAACTCTTATTTGCTTATATCTCTTCTTATTCAAAACATTTTATTTTCCTATTAAAATAAAAACATTTTTAGAAACTCAGAGAATTGATGGGTCAAGTTAAAATGTTCTTATGACAAGATGGGTGAATCTTTTTCCTAGTACGCTGCACCTAAGAGGCTCCGTATCAAGAAAGAAAAATCAACAAAGAGGATTTGGTTCATGAGTAAAAAATACAATAAGGAGGAATAACATCTAGTGTTCAGTAGCACAGTAGGGTGACTAGAGTTAACTTTTTTTTGTATATTTGAAAATAAGTGGAAAGTAGAATGTTTCTAATACAAATAAATGATACATGTTTAAGGTAATGTATATCTTGACTACCCTGATTTGATCATTACACATTTGTATGCTTGCAGCTTGTTTTAAAATATCACATGTATCCCATAAATGTGTACACCTATTATGTATCCATAACAATTAAAAATTTAAGAAAGAAAAATCAACATAGTCATAAATACTCATTATTTCTTAGCTCTCATAACTACATGTATGTCTGCATGACACAGAAATGAACATCAACACATAGACACAGATGATTGATGGATCCATGGTTAGGATCAGTGTAATCAGTGTAAATTAAGCAAACTGTGTGATATAACCACATTTCTCATTACTATATGCAATAATTTGCCTAGTCACAGTTTATACACTGAGTGTCCAAGAGTCATTAGTTTAATTAAGTAATTTTATGATCTGATATTCACGAACTTTATAAAAATAAATGAAAGTTGAAAAGAGGGACATTGATGAGATTTGTAAAAGTCATAAGATACAGTTAAGAAAAGGGAAAGCTAAGAGGAATTTCAAGTAATACTTCTTAATGCAATTGTGATATCCTGGAAGAGTTTCTAAAAGTTGGTAGCAAATGTGCTATTAGAGAGAATAAAGTTCAATAAGGTGACTCATTCTACTCAGCACCTTCTGGAACTTGAAGATTCAGGTGGACTGGGAAAGCATCATTATATATTAAATGTGTTGTGTTGCTTTGTTTTTCTCTATTGGTAGCTATGGAAGGTTAAAAGCACCTTCAGTCCATTAGGAGTGGGACTCTAATTGAAACAAATTTAAGAAAGCCAGGCACGGTTGCATGTGCTTATAGTCCCAGCTGCTCTGGAGGATGAGGTGGGAGAATCTCTAGCTTAGGGGATTAAGGCCAGCATGGGCAACATAACGTCTCTTTAAAAAAAAATAAAATAAGGAGACTACTGCTGGGCTCTTGAGATGGTAGATGTCAGGAGTGTTTCCTACAACTAGAGAAGGTGAACTCAAGTTAGCATTGTTCCAAACTTGTCAGAACCCTGGACTGTGGTCTTTTCTCAAGTTTTAATTGTAATTTTCATATCAGTGCATCAAGTACCTCTTAAGGTTCCACCATATTGCAAGTCATTGAATCAAAGTCTGTGTCTGGAGTGTGCAGTGTAGGAAAGAATATTCTCTTTGCTTTTAAAAACATTTTGGAGGGACTAGTTTAGACATTTGGTACTGATTCAGTGTTTCTAAATAACTTCCTTAGAGTATATTAAAGACAGGATGGGAAAGATGTCTAGTATTGTGTAAAGCAGGGTGCTCTCATTGTTTTGAACACATAAGATTGTCTATATCACAATCATTGGCACTCCTCTGAACTTTACTAGGGTGATTGAGTTAGGTTACAATAAAAATCATTCTTCATTAACTTATATACTGTTTTAACATAAACTGGAAAGGAAAGGAAATCTGGTTAATTTTCTTAAGTTATAGGCCCCTAAAATGTACGTATTTCTTAATGCTCAGGGAAATACTAGAGCAAAATATTCTTTCATTTATTTTGATCATCAGACTACTAGGTTATTCACATCTTGTGAAACTTTTAGTTGAAGAATTTTCTAAAATTCTGCTCATGCTTGTATTCAATATATTTATAATAACTCCACCAAATATGCCTAATTTGTAGACCCATTTGTTGTAATACTTGTAAATAGTGTTTTTACTTTTCCTGTAACTTTCTTGGCTAATGAAGTTTGCTGGTTGGATTTGTTCTGATCATCCTTAAATCCTTCCATGCTGACAGTTTTAATTAAAAGAAAAATTTCCAATCATTTCTCTAATGCCAGAGAAATGCTAAGTATAAATCATTTCTATTCAGAATTTCAATACCATGTCTTCTGCTAAAGCCTCATGAAATAGTTTTGGCATGTGTGGAATATTTCATAGATTGTATAATAAATGTGAGCAATACTTTACTTTTTTAAAAAAATGCTATTAGAGGACCTAAACAGATTACAAATGTAGTATTCTTGATGTTTTGCTATTTTAGTCTCATTATGGGTTTAATTAGGTCTTCTAATTTTGAAATTTTGTCAAACTTTGTCACACTTTGCCTCAGCTACTGATTTTTTTTTTAAATCTTGTTTGGGGAGTTTTATGTCTGTTGGTGACATTTACTCAAAATCATCTTCAGAGAGATGAAACAAATGGTGGATTTTCATTTTAGCAGCATTTTTATCATCTCCCAATAAATTATTCTTGATAATTATTAAAGTAAGGATGGCCTCTTGACAGACTTTTGGGTGTTCATTGCACTGGAAAAATATCTTAGCTTTATTATGTATCCCTCTTCTATCATTTAACTTAAAAAAAATTTTCCCTGTACTCTTGCCATTTGTTTTCTTTACTTCAACTTATCTGTCTTTGTCTTAAAACTCCTCAGTTTAACTGAGAATCTGAATACCCCATGAAAGAATTATGCATTTCTGGACCTGATGAGGAAGTTATGCTGACACTAAAATGACAGAATCATAACACTAAGTACAGAAACAAGAGTGCAGCCATTCAGGGGAACACATAGTTTAGTTCTCTTTGATCAAAGCCAGACCCTAAAATTAAAAGGCCAACCACTGCCTCTCATTTTCAGACCCCAAGAAAAAGAGATTCCAAAGTCTGCTGAGTGAACAAGTCTGGGTGTTATGCTTAACCAAGAGGCACAAGTGAACATTTCTCCCTTTAGAATGTATTCTTATTTATTTTAATTATATGTATTTAACACAGAATTATAATCAGAATGCTTTGCTTCTTTACTTTCAGCAGTGGTGGATTATCCAGGTGGTTTCTGGGCTATAGGTCCTATTTAGGCCTATGTGCCCCACTGAGATAGGATGTAAAGATAAAGTTGCGGTCTGTCCTACCAGTCCCTAAAAGGAAGTAATAAGCCTCAGTAAACCCATTTTACAAATAGGAAAACTATAGTCCAGAGAATTTATGTGACTTGCTGGAAATTGTGAAAATAATACATACAAGAACACATATTTAAATTAGTTTCTAACTTCAAGCTCACTTCTATTTCCAGTAGTAGCCCATTATTTTAGCGTGTTCCATTTCAACATTCAAATTTGGAGAAAACGCAAATGCTGGTTTCATACCTAGTTGATCCCCAAAGACATAGGGACACATTTTATCAGCTAACAGATTAAGAGAAGTCTAGCTACCTATGCATTCAGTAACAGAGCATTCCAAGACTTTAAAAACATGTAGAGAACCTCTATCATATGTCACTGGTGATGGGGTGATTTTTATTAGTTGTTTGTTTATGCTTCCTGAAGTATGGCAATCTAATTATGCCGTTATCTTTGCTACAAATGTTTTTGTTACTTAGAAAATGATTCTGCTCTTTTTGAATCTCAGGTACTTTTATTTGCTTTTCATGACCTCTAGTAACTGCGAGTGCTAAAATGTTATTATACATGCTGGGAAAATAAATATGTCCATTCATTTTAAATTTCCTGCCCTTTAATTTCATTGAATTTGTCCCCTCAATCTTTTATTATGCATCAGGATAGAAGGGCAGAGCAAATTCATTTTTATTCTGCCCTTTGTTATTTTGAGAAACCAATGTCAACTCTTTTTAATTTCCATTATTCTGGATTGTTAATTCTATACTTTTCACATTTAATTTTACAAGTCTAATTAGTATCATCCAGATCATCAGGCAGAGAAATTAGTAGCCATAAATTAAGCCACAGTTTTAAAAATGGGTTTAAAAAAATACGTTGAAAGATGACTTGATCTAATATGTTACACTTTCACTGTGGGATTTGTGGAAGAGCCATCTGGCTTGTGGTCCTCCTGCCCTTGAATTGAAATCTGGGTTAATTGAGGCAAAGCTGAACTTGCTCTTTTGTGAAATATGTGGAAGGCTACTGCTCTTTTAATTGAGAAAATGATCAATACTGTCTTGACATTTGGATATGTTCCCATTTTATTTAAAATGTCAGCTATTTGCTCTCATATGTAGTTGTCTCTTGCCCTATAAGGTTTTTAATTTAAATTTCCACCCAAAATGGCATCCATCTCTAATGTTGTAAGAAATGCACTATTTTCATTGCAGTCTTGTTCCAAAATTCAAGAGCCCAACTCAAATGAAGAAATTTTAAAGATATGTTTCTTCTTTGAAATGTCTTTAAAATAAGAGATAAAAAGCATTTGAATAATGACATTTTGCAACACTCCAAGAGCTCTCAAGGATAAGGTTTATGATTAGAATGAAGTTTTATTCTAACCTGAGAGAGCCTACTCCCTTTATCCCCCAATACATATTTCAATGTATCCAATCATTTATTCATTTGCTTGTCCATCTCTTACAATAGATTGTGAGTTCTTTGAAGGCAAACTGCCTATTATTTGTTCATCGGTAAATCTATAGCCCCTAGCCCAATTTATGGGCTCAATAAATGTTTGTTATGAGAATAAATACTTAGCCAGCATGGCAAGAATGTAGCAAAAGTAGATGACCTTTTGATTTAAAATGTTTCATCCATGATATTCAATGAATACCTTGAAGTATAATGACTGCCTTATCCATTGTTAGAAGTGTTGAGCTTGAAGCTGTGAAGACTTTTTGGGTGCTTGTGAGTTCTCAAGTAGCTAATCGCTTCTTTTATAAAGCATAATTACTTTAAAACCAAGGATGAGAAATGAGGACATTAAAGGAAGCTTCAGCTAGGAATTACTTTAATCTGTAATTATCCCGGTGTGTCTCCCTGCCTCTCCTGGACTGTGAGCCACATAAGAGCAGGCAGCATATAGGATTTCATCTCAAAGTCTGTAGCACCTACCACAGGACCTAACACAAATAAGTGTTTTATAATTCAATATTTCTTGGGCACTTCATGAAGTCAAAAATGGTTGGAATAAGTATTTTCACTGAAATAATCTAACCGTGGCAATCCTGCCTTCCTTCCTTTTAGCACCTTTGCATCTGTTTTCCCATTGATTACTTTAAAATCCCCATTCCCCCTTTATTCTTTCCCTAAGAAACTCATACAGCTGCCTTGCTACTCATATAAACTTTTGGATAAATAGCAGTGCTTAAGCATCACACACTGGGGCCTGTCATGGGGTGGGGACTAGGGGAAGAATACCATTAGGAGAAATACCTAATGTAGATGACAGGTTGATGGATGCAGCAAACCACCATGGCACATGTATACCAATGTAACAAACCTGCACGTTCTGCACATGTATCCCAGAACTTAAAGTATAATAAAAATTAAAAAAGAAAGAGTTTTGCTAAGTCATAAATAAAGCATTCTATTTGCAAGGTAAGTGGCTAATGGAAGGAACCTCTTTTATATTCCTAGTATCATAATTTTACATTGTGATACCTTTCTGCAAGCTCCCAGTGCTTTTCAGCTGTTATTTACGCTTACAACAAACATCCAGTGAAGAGCCAGGATATACCATGTCATATTGCTTTCATACTATAAAAGAATAACCTGAGCTCTGGATGGCTAAGTGATTCACAGGCTTGCAGTTCATCCCTGGACTTTGGGGGGCCCTCCTTGCAAATTCCTTGGTGCAGCCATTTAGAGGCAATAAAAACATTGGCATGGCTGCTCAGAAAATACTATGCTGAAGTCTTATAAACAAATCATTTAATATGGTTATTATCCATATGGACTTAATATTTTAACAACTATTACTTGAAATGGAAATAAGCAGAATATGTAGGAATACCGTAAGTACATTTTCCTTCTAAATTCTGACTTTAATATATATTTCTATAAGTAATTCTATAATCTTTAGTAAATGAAGTTCTGCAATACTTGAAACATAGCCAGATATCTAATGATAAAATAGTTTTGCATATAGAGCCACAAAATAAGAACAAAGACATATTGCACTAAAAAACTTTGTAAACCAGATTTAGTAGAATATACCTTTTTGCTTATTAAGATGAAAATGTTTATTTAATAAGAAAATTATAGAGCATTACACCTGAAGGTGATGATTTAAAAAATAACTCTAGCTTTAACTAGTAAGTATCAATGACTGGCTAAAAAGATAATAAAATAGATTATAACTTTTTTCAAATAATTAGATTTATAGGAAGTTGAAGAACTAGTCCAAAGATGCCCTGTACCCTTCACCCAGTTTTCCCTAATCGTTATATTCTATTTAACTATAGTGCAATATCCAAAACGAGAAATTGACATTGGCAAAATGTGTTGTGTAGTTCTATGCCATTTTATCAAGATGCAGAATGATTCCACCATCATAAAAATATTTGTGCTACCACCTTATAGTTATAGCCACCCTCATCATCCCTACCATCCTTTAAACTCTAGCAATCATTAGTTTATTCTTCATATCTATAACTGTGTCATTTCTAGACTATTATTGAAACAATTTGTTTAAATATTCACCCAATATTTAATTAAATATTGTAGGACATTTCAGTTGGTTCTAATTTGAGGCTGTTACAAATGAAGTTGCTGTGAACAATTATGTAGAGATTTTTGTGTGAGCATAGTTCCTATTTCTCAGGAATAAAGACTCAGCAGTGTAATTGGCATATCATATGGTCAGTAGGCTTTTCTTTGAGTTGTGTTATTTAAGAAACTGCCAAATTACTTTCCCAAGTGGCTGTACAATTTTACATCCTCACCAGCTCTGAATGAGAGAGCCAGTTTCTCCACATCCTCACCAGCATTTGGTATGGCCATATATTTATTTTAATTTTAGCTGTTCCAATAATTATGTAGTGATATCTCATTGTAGCCTTAATTTGCATTTCCCTAATGGCTAGTGATACTGAAATGTTTTTCATGTGCTTATTTGCCATCTGTATATCCTCTTCAGTGAAATGTCTTCATAAATTTTCCTCATTTCTGAATTGTATTGTCTGGTTTTATATTATTAACTTTTGGGTTGTTTAAATATAATAAATGTAAGTTAGCTGCCAGGTATGTGGTTTACAAATATTTTTTCCCATTCTGAAGCTTATCTTTTCATACTTTTAGTAGGGACTTTCACAGAATAAAAGTAATCGATTTTGATTAAATCCAGTTTATCAGTTTTTTTGTCTTATGAATTACGTTTTTGGTGTCATCTAAGAACACTGCCAACTACTCATTCTCAAACGTTCTGTCCTACAAAATCTTAGAAAAGTTTTATAAATTTGGAAAAGTTTTAAAGTTGGTTTAGCTGTTTTTCATTTAAATCTCATCCATTTTGAATTAATTTTTGCATAAGATATACAGTTTAGGTCAAGGCTCATTTACTGCATGTGGATATTTAATTGTTCCCATAGTATTTGTTGAAAAGACTACTCTTTCCCCCCCACTTAATCACTTTTGTACCTTTCTCAAAAATTAGGCATGTTTGTGTGGGGCATTTCTGGGTTTATTAGTATGTTCCATTATTCTATATGTCAGTCTCTCTGCCAAAACCACACTATCTTGATTACAATGGCTATATATTAAAACTTAATATTGGTGCAGTAATTTCTCTCACTTTCTTCTTTTGAAAGATTGATTTAGCTGTTTCAATTCTTTTAATTTTCTTTTTCTTTTTTTTTTTTTTTTCTGAGATGGAGTCTCGCTCTGTCACCCAGGCTGGAGTTCAGTGGCACAATCTCGGCTCACTGCAAGCTCCACCTCCCGGGTACATGCCATTCTCCTGCCTCAGCCTCCCGAGGAGCTGGGACTACAGGCGCCTGCCACCACACTCGGCTAATTTTGTTTTCGTATTTTTAGTGGAGACGGGGTTACACCGTGGTAGCCAGGATGGTCTCGATCTCCTGACCTCATGATCCACCCGCCTCAGCCTCCCAAAGTGCTGGGATTACAGGCGTGAGTCACTGCACCGGGCCTTCTTCTAACTTCCTGTAAAAATTGTACAGTAATTTTATCTATATTTGTAAACAGTCTTGATGGGATTTCAATGGCAATTTCTTTAAAACTGTATCCCAATTTGAGGATAATTGGCATCTTTACTACGGTGAGTCTTTTAATCCATGAACATGGTATGTCTCTTCATTCATTTAGATCATCTTTGATTTCTTTCATAAGTGTTTTGTAGTTTTTACCATACAAATTCTATACATTTTTCTAGATTTATACCTAAGTATCTGAGGACTTTTTTTAGCAATTGTAAATGTATTCTATTTTTAATTTCTGTGCTTATTGCTAGTATATAGGAATAAAATATAATGATGTCATAGTCTGTGATCTTACTTAACTCATTTAATATTTCTAAGTTTTTTGTGAATTTCTTCTGAATTCAGTATACAAAATTATCTATAAGTAGATTCAACTGAATTCCTTTTTTTCTGATCTGTCTTTTAATTACTTTTCTTACATGATTGTGCTGGCTAGAAATTCTAGTACTGTGTTTAATAGGAGCAGTGGGACCAAACATTCTTGCTTTATTTACAGTCTTATGGGGAAAGCATTCAGTCTTTTACCATTAAGTACAATTTTAGTTGGTATGTTTTGGAAGGTTTTTTTTTAATCACATTGAGGAAATTCACCTATATTTGCATTTTTCTGAGATTCTTAAATCGTGAATTAGTGCTGAATTTTTTCAAATGTTTTTTCTACATCAAATGATATAATCATGCAATTTTTTTCTTTTTAGCCTATTATTAAATGAACTTTTCATCCCTTGAGTAAACACTACTTGGTCATAGTGTATTTAATATGTATACATTGCTGAATTTCCTTGGTTAATATTTTGTTAAGGATTTTTGCATCTATAATCATGACAGATATTTCTATGTAATTCTCTTCTTTTCTTGTACAACTTTACATATATAAATTTAACAATTTAAATACGAGGGGCCAATTCTTTAAAGGCATAAAGAGCCAATTCATGAAAAATGAAATTAATGATTTGAATAGCCTCATCACTCTTAAATAAATTTAATTTATTATTTAAAAGCTTCCATAAGGAAATTTTCAGGCTCAGACAATTGCACTGGAGAATTGCACCAAAGGTTTAATGTAGATTTAACACTGATTCTACAAAATTTCTTCCAGAAAATAGAAGAGGAGAAAACACTTTGCAATTCATATTATATTGCTAGTGGGGATGTAAAATGGTTCAAATACTATGGAAAACAGTTTAGCAGTTTCTTTTAATGACATACTCTGTGACCCAGCAATACCACTTCTAGGTATTTACCCAAGAGATGTTGAAAAAACATGTCCACAGAAAGTCTTATATATGGATGTCAAAAGCAGACTTACTACTCATAATAACTAAAAAAACAGGAAAAAAATTGTAATACCCATCAACTGATGAATGAGTAAACAGGTTAGACGTATTCATAAAAAATAATACAATAAAAGACAATAAGCCACTGGCACATGCAATAATATTGGTCAATATCAGAAACATTATGTGGAGTGATAGAAGCCAGATACTGTATATTTTATGGTTCCATCTATATGAAGTTCTAGCAAAGGGAAAACTAAGCTATATTGACATAATCAGAACAGTGGTCTTCTCAGGTTATGGTGATTATTAGGGGTGTTAGAAATGTTTTATGTCCTAATGTGGGTGCTGATTATATGGGTTTATATAATTGTTAAAACCCAATAGCACCCTTAAAATTTATGCATTTTATCACTTGTAAATTATACTTCAATGTAAAAAGCAATACTTTTACTAGCATATGTCTCAATGTTTTTATTTTATTTTGATGATTAATATGTGGAATTGAATTCTTTTTTATTTTAAGAAAGTTTTATTGAATTAGAGTTTATATATTTTTGGTTACAGTCTTTGATTTTATTCTTTGGTGACTCCTGTTTCTGTGTGTGTGTATATATATGATATTTTTTCAAATATTTTTTACTTCTTTTGTTATTTTTATTTTATCCTTTATACCTTTCTATTTTTGTTTGTTTATATAAATTTTAATTCCTTCTGAAGGTTTTATTTTGTCTAACCGTCAAATTTCTGAGCTTTTCTGTTCTTTCAAAGCTCTTTTTTTTTTCATTTATTTTAGCTCATTTTAAAGTATTAGAATGCACTTTTTACTTTTGTGGCCACTTTTTTATGGTGATTTTACTTTCATCTTTATCTTTCTAGTTTTTAAAAAAATAGAATTTTCAGGACTTTTAGGAAGAGATTCCTGTGGTGAATGCAGAGATGAACCAAAATGTCTTTCACAGCTTCATCACTCCAGGGTTGCCTCCCCTCCTGTTACCATGAATACCTCAAATTATGGCCTTTCTGTGTAGCCATGTCTCTGCCTCTCAGAGCTAAGCCCAATTCAAAAGGTTATCTCCTCAATTCTGTTTTTCAAGGCAATGCTTCATCTTTAGATTTGCAGTTACAGGACTTTGCCAGATCTGCTCTCTGGATGCATTTCCTCTACTATTTACTCACCCTTACCTCCAGGGTTCTAGTTCTGCTCATTTTTGTTTTACTTCCAGCAGTGTTCCTTCAGGGTACTGCTCTATACTTCTAGATAGTTCTGAGATCCTGGAGATAGACTTGCCAGATAAAATATAGATGCCTGGTATAATTAGATTTTCTGGTAAACAATAATTGTTTAATGTAAATATGTCACATACAATATTTTTGTTTCTTAACTTGAGTAATTCTACCAGGAGGGCATAGGTAACCATAGCAGTGTTCATCTTTCCCCATTCTTCCGTCTCCCAGCTCCCCTTAGTGACCTTAGCCACTTAGTTTTTGTACCCATATATGATTTTCCTATGTTTTTGACCTTTCTAAGAAACTGAGATCCAGCGTTCTGATCAATGTGAGATTCTTGCCAATAGGAGTGAGTTTTATTTACAGTTGAGCAGTTGTGTTGCTCATGAGGTTCCTCAGACTATTTTTTTTTTTTCATTTTCTGTAACTTTCATTGCTTGGCTGTATTAGTGGTTTGGCCACACCCACCCATATTCTGAGGTTTTTATAGAACATTCCTAGTCAACAAATTTTTCTGGAAACATATTTTTCTTTTCTTGCCATAGTTGACATGTGTAGTTTCTAAAGGAATTTTGGAGAGATTAAAAACTACATAGCTACATCTCAAGTGTGAGCCAGAAGTAGCAGAAGCCATAGCTTTTAAAATTATATTTTCTATTTTTTCTTTGTATATAGGAACAAAACTGATTTGATATATATATCATCTTTCATTGTTGAACTCTTAATTAGCTCTAATCATTTGTCTGCCAATCCTCTTGTAAATAACCATATAATCTATAAATAATGAAAGTATAATTTCTTTCTTCCCAACTTTTTAATTTGCTTTTCATATTTTCTTTTGCTACCTAAGGCATCTAATAGCACAGCGAAGAGAAGAGGTGATAGCAAACATTTTAGTCTTGTGTCTATTTACTCAATTTTATAATGGGGATAATAATAGTATCTACTAAACAGAGTTGTTAGAGAATTGAAAGAGGCAATCATAAAATTATGTAAGCAGCATTTAGTACACATTGAACTAGTAATAAATGATAGCCATTATTTTTTTAAATGTCAATAAAATTATTTTGTGTTATACTCATAGAGGTATAAAGTGGTTGAAATAAATTAAAGACCTTGGGAAATAGCAATTAGAATATGTATGTGGATGCACTCACAAATAAGCATATTACTCTGGGCCACATTACATTAAGAAGAAAATATGATCGGAATTAAGAGTAGATATGTAGTAATTTCTTGAATGAATCATGGTTTTCCATATTATTCTCTTTAAAAATAAAGAGGCTAGTCACATTCAAATTTCAAGTATTTAGATAAACATTCAGAATAAGTAATTTGTAAAACATTGGATTATCATCACTTCCTTTACAGTGGGGGAAACTTTATAGTTGTAAGTGTACACAGGGAATTAAAGAACAGGAAAGGAACAAAACAATCTAAATGGAAAGAAAGATCCAGCTGCAGAAGCCAGAAGTGAAAGCATGGATATATTATTTAGGAACAGCCTGGATGTACTATACTGCAGGTACCAGCTTTGTAGAGATCATGGTACAGATATTATTAATATATTACTGGACATTTGGAATATAAACCTTTAAAACCTGTGTGATGTTTAAATATCTGTGATGTATTTGTTTATTTTACAAATAGAGTATTTTCTATATTGATCCTGGCTTATAAATTTTCACATATAATTTAGCCCTGTTCTTGCTTATTTCTTATGCTGCTACTACAGTTTATGCTTATGGTGATTCATCAAAGTGTTCTGTGGAATCTCATTTTGTGTTGGAGAAATTCAGGGGTCTTTCTCTTTGCTATAATCTGTAGTGATTTCCACACATGTATCAGCTACCCTGGGATACAGACTCTGAGATAGAGATTTACATGCAGCAAGCTTACTGAGCTGTGCTCTCAAGAACAAAATCAGGATTGAGCAGACAAAATATTGTAAAAGCAAAGCAGTTGCAACACAAGCACTATTTGGTGTTATAGGGCTCTCTAAAGCCATGGGGGCCTTTCATACATGCCCAAAACTGAGCATATACATCCAAAATTACAGGAATGGTAAGCAGGCGTTTGTACTCCCCGTGGAGCTGTCATTGGATGTAGGCTACCTAAAGGAAAGGGACATGCCATTGAATGAAGAAACTTCCTTTGGCCAGGTATTTAAAAATAAGCCATACTGGAAGAATAAGAGCTTAATCCTAAAGGGAAGATGTGATTGGCACACCACAGGATTCTCTCTTGTCCATAATTTACACTCCGTGGACCCACTTGCTTCAGATAATAATGTCATCCCTTCTGGAAACAACCCCTCCACATTAGTGGTTGGTTTCTTTTCCAAGGTGAATATACAAGATTAGAGAGTAAAACCACAGCCCCACTGCTGCAGATGGTTGTGAGAAAACTGACACATATTGTCTCTGTCCTCTACTATCCTTCCAATCTTTATTCTCCAAACACTCATCTAGCACCTCTACCAGTCTGGCCAGCTTACCTAGTGGGATGATCCAGACCCTCAATCCCAAGGGGTCTATGCCACTGTTCAACATGCCTGTCAAGTTGTGGCAACTGCTCTGATGCACTGCCATCAAAACTTGGTAAAGAATTAGCAAGCGATGCCTCATTATCTCATCTGGGTGCCAAACATATTCTTTTCTGGACCCAATGATGATCAGGATCTATTACTTCTGCCAGGAGAGTGACTTCTTTTCTTTGTTCCTGATCTCTTAGATCAAAGAATTTAAAGTAACTGGGTGGCAGCTATAGTTTAAATGTAATGGAATTCTGGCTTTATTCCCTAATGGAAGCACTTTTCTCAGCAATGTAGGACCCCCAGATCCACAGAGCCTAATTTGTGGAAATGGGAAACACAAATTCCCCCAAGATTGTCACTGGGAGTGATAATGAGCAGAACTACTCCTGGGTCCACTGCTCCACCCCTGGATCCACACATTCTACCTATTGGAGACATAGCACCATGTAACCGTCATTCATATAAGACAATTACTGCATCACAGAGAAGACACCTACACTTGCACAGTATCATCTCCAAGTTAGCACCTCATCTGCATCTTCAAAAGCCAGATTGGTCTGTCAGACTGGCAGCATCTAGGTGCTATGTGACCAATGGGTATCTGCTGACTTCCCTCCTTTCTTTACTATAAAGTATGTCTCTAGTAGCAATACAGTATTTTATAAGATCGTATGTTGTTGGAACAAACATTCTATATGGCCTCAGTGACTGGTTCTTCTAAAGCTTATAAGCAGGAAAGGTAATCCATACTCAGGATATTTCCAATTTTGCCCAGATGAATCTTTCCGACTTCAAGGATGCAAGGGATCCAATGTAATCGTCTGTTACTGACTGGCTGTTGGTCTTATCAAGAAGTAGCACCATTTTGGGGATTGAGCATTGCTCTGTTGCTGGCAGATTAGTTATTCAGCTGTGGCTAAATGTGCCATCCCAATTCACTATCAGTGTGCATATTAAGAGTTTCAGTGTTACTGAATGCCAAGAACTATTATCACACCATCTATTTCAAGTGATGAGGTCCTCGTTGCCAGCTATCATGAAGTGATCTAGTGTCTCTTTTCCTGGACAACTTCTGATTTTAATGGTTGTTTGTTCAGTACCTCGGTAATAGACTCTGAGATGGAGATTTGCATACAAGCAATTTATTAGAGTGCATTTCCAGGAACAATTGTAATGGAATGAGAGAAGCATGACTGGTCAGAAGGAAAAGATTTGCTGCAATTCAGTAGCAATAGAAGCTGATCCCATGTAGTGCACTGAAGCTGGGCTAGTCTTTCATGAATGTCCAGAATTGAGACAAGGACCTGGTAGCTTTGTACCTCCACATCAACCAGTCATGACATGAAGGCTGCACCTGAAGGAGTGCATAACCATGAGACACCTTACTTTGGCTAAGGGTGATTCCTGAGCAAGAACTTGACTGTGAGCTGTCAACAAATAATATTTCCAGCAGCTGGAGGAATAATTAGCATCTCAGTCCTAAAGGAACACATGGGATGTTCCCTTGCAGTAGAGGTTCCCAACCCCGGGGCTGTGGACCGGTACTGGTCTGTGGCTTGTTAGAAATTGGGCCACACAGCCGCAGGTGAGCGGCAGGCAAGAGAGCATTACTGCCTGAGTTCCTGAGCTCCGCCTCCTGTCAGATCAGCAGTAGCATTAGATTCTCACAGGAGCACCAACCCTATTGTGAATTGTGCATGCAAGAGATCTAGGTTGCGTGCTCCTTATGAGAATCTAAGTAATGGCTGATGATCTGAGGCGGAACAGTTTCATCCCGAAACCATCCCCACACCCATCTGTCCATGGAAAAATTGTCTTCCACGAAATTGGTCCCTGGTGCCAAAAAGGTTGGGACCGCTGCCCTGCAGCATCTACTACAATCTGAGTTCTAGAATGCTTTAATTGAATTATGCTTCTTTCAAGTACATATTTGGCACCCCAAAGTTTTATAGGAAAGATAAGTTTGTACTGAAATAAACTGATGATACTTTTTTCAATTTAGGGTTAGGAACTACTGTAAAAAAAAAAAAATCAGCCAGGCACAGTGGCTCACGCCTATAATCCCAGCACTTTGGGAGGCTGAGGCAGGCGGATCACGAGGTCAGGAGATCGAGACCATCCTGGCTAACATGGTGAAACCCTGTCTCTACTAAATATACAAAAAAAAAACAAAAAAAAAAAACTAGCTGGGCATGGTGGCGGGTGCCTGTAGTCCCAGCTACATGGGAGGCCGAGGCAGGAGAATGGCGTGAACCCACGAGGCAGACCTTGCAGTGAGCCAAGATCATGCCACTGCACTCCAGCCTGGGTGACAGAGCGAGACTCCGTCTCAAAAAAAAAAAAAAAAAAATCATTTCCCTGTGAAGATGACACTATTAAAGTACCAATAATAAATAGGGCTCAGGATTTTACAAGTTGTTTGGCTGAATTTTCATCATTCCTCACATTTGCTTACCTTGTAACACCTTGTGGCCCTGCATTTGCAAGATGTGTCTCTGCTGAGACTTACGTTCTATAGACAAAGAGCAGGAAAAACACTAAGAAGCCTCATACATAGAAATTCAATCCAAAACCATGACCTCATTAGTAGAGTATTCTAAATACCTGTGCATAGAATTATGAATTTGATAAAGATACAATGGTTATTTCTGGAGCCAAATGATAAAACTTGATTTTTTATGCTGATTTAGACAAAACTCAATTTTACCCTTGAGTAGGAGAAAACATTTTTCAGAGGAAGATAGTTTTTAAACTTTTCAGCATTGAATCATATGTTTAAGCTGTGAATTAGTAATTTTGGCCCTAGGGTGATTTAAAAAACTAAACAATCTAAAGATTGGAAGAAGCTAATATATATAGTTTTAAGGACAAAGTGGATAAAGGTGTAGGCTTACCTTCTGAATCAAGGCCTTAGTTTTTAAGTGCAAACTTTGAACTGCAAATAAAATACCTGTCAACGAAGTATGTTCTTGAAAATCCACTTGGCATTTTTCTCAAGTTCATGCGTATATATGTGTGTGTGTGTGTATATATACACACACACACACACACACACACCCACACACAGAGAGAGAGAGAGAGAGAGAGAAAGAGAAAGAGAGAGAGTGTATATATTCTTCATGGATAGTGAAACATAACTATCCATTGTTGGTGCTTGCAGAGCACTCTTACTTGGCCTTCTTTCGTCTTTTGGAATGATTACTATACACGACACTCTAATTCAAAGAGTATTTTAGTACTAAATGTTTATTTAAATTTGTACATTTTTGGCATTATTTTAACATATCCTCTAAGGCCCTATCTACTGACACCCTATCTACTGAATGTGATCAACACATTTGATCAAGTAGCATAAGTCTTGCAAATAATGTGTCTACTTGATGGCCATTAGAGGGCCTTATTTTTTTTTCATGATATATTCATTAAGAAATTATAACTACACGCTTTATTAAAGAATTCTTGTATAATGATACAAAAAGTAATCCCAGTGCTGATACTTTTGTTTGATGTCACTCTACAATCATTATTTCCAATAAAAATGATTGACTGTCTAAGTGGCTGACATAAGGAATGAGACATTCTGTTTTTTGCTATCACCACTGTTGGACTTGCCCATGGGCTCTGCAGCTAAGACTTGTTATATGAGAAAAGTATACTTCTCCAGAAAAAAATAACAATAAAATCCCTTTGCACTCATCCAGGAATGTTAGTTTCAAAAGTAGATAGAACTAGAAATATCAGTAGATTTCAGATTATACAGGTAGATTCACAATGGAGTTAAGACTTAAACTCAGGTCTCCAAACTTCTATATATGTCTTCCTATTAAATAACTAATTTAAATAAATATTAACAATTGAATTCTAGAAATCTGCATAGAAAAATTAATATATTTAAATGTCTCAGGATTCACAAGAAAATGCATATACCAAAAGTCAGTGTGAAAGATTCTATGAAATCCAGTCTACTCAATATAGAATATATGTATAGCACTTGGCCCTCATGGTAAATTACTTGACAGTAATAAATCTTTTCTTTTTAATCAAAAACCTCAATATTAACATATTCATTTCCTGTTGCTAAATAACAAATTACCACAAACCCAGAGGCTTAAATTAACAACCATTTACTATCTCACAGTTCTAGGGGCCATCATTCTGCCTACCACACTTAAAATAGGGAATACAAAATAAACGAACTTAGGCTGGGCGCAGTGTCTCATGCCTGTAATCACAAACTGGGAAGCCAAGGCTGGGGGGATCACCTGAGGTCAGGAGTTGGAGACCAGCCTGGCCAACATGATGAAAACCAATCTCTACTAAAAATACAAAAATTAGCTGAGCGTGGTGGTGGGTGCTGGTAATCCCAGCTACTCGGGAGGCTGAGGCAGAAGAATCACTTGAACCTGGGAGGCGGAGGTTGCAGTGAGCTGAGATCACACCACTGCACTCCAGCCTAGGTGACAGAGTGAGACTCAGTCTCTAAATAAATAAATAAATAAATAAATAAACTTAAGAAAAATGCCAAGCAGATTTTCAAGAACACACTTTGTTGGTATTTTATTTGTAGTTCAAAGCTTGCACTTAAGAACTAAGGCTTTAATTCAGAAGGTAAGCCTATACCTTTATCCTTTTTGTCCTTAAAAGCTAGAAATGAAATCAAAAGGATATTTTATTGGATACTATGACCATATTCAGATTACAAAGTCATAGCCAAAAGATGCATAACTTAAAACTGAATTATGCTTTTTGTTAAAGCAAGTACTTTTAACAGTTTTTTAAATTGACCGTTTTAAAAAAAAAAGTTTTTATATTCCATGATAATTTACTGTAGCTCTTCTGAGAGCAAGCTGTCCTACTATCCATGTTTCCGTCTTATGTAGTATGCATTTAAATACAGATATTTCATTAATTAAAAGTCTCTATGATTTTAAGTATTTCTCTGTAACACTGAATCAATATTTAGATTTGAGCACATGGTTCTCTCTTCAGGAGATTTTATTTCTCTGCACTTCTCAGTGTACCAGAACCCTTGAGCCCAAAATACCAGTATACTAATGTAATGTTCAATGTATAATACAATGTATACATGTGATAGGTAACATCCAAAGGGTTCTCCTTGCCTGCTCCTCAGACAGAGTCGATTTATCTGGACAGGAGAATAGAGAGTTTAATTCATGCAATGCTGGCTGAACACAAGACTGGAGTTTTATTATTACTCAAATCAGTCCCTTCAAAAATTTGGAGACTAAGGTTTCTTAAAGAAAGATAATTTGGTGGGTAGGAGGCCAGGGAGTGCAGAGTACTGATTGGTCAGGCTGGAGATGAAATCACAGGGAGTCGAAGCTGTCATTTGCACTGAGTCAGTCGGTTGCTGGCGGGGGCACTAGGAGACCAGATAAACCAGTTTATAGATCTGGGTGGCACCAGCTGATCCAACCAGTGCAGAGTCTGAAAAATACTTCAAACATGAATCTTAGGTTTTATAATACTAATGTTATCTATTAGAGCAATTTGGGAGATTAGTGATCTTGCGGCATCTAGCTGCATGACTCCTCAGCCAGAACTTCTAATTTGTGGCTAATTTGTTAGTTTTACAAAGGCAGTCTGGTCTCCAGGCAAGAAGGGGGTTTGTTTTGGAAAAGGGCTATTGTCATCTTTATTTCAAAGTTAAACTGTAAAATGAGTTCCTCCCAAAATTAGTTGAGCCCACGCTCAGGAATGAACAGCTTGGAAGTTAGAAGCAAGATGGAGTCAGTTAGGTCAGATCTTTTTCACTGTCATAACTTTCTCACTGTTATGATTTTTGCAAAGGTGGTTTCACTGAAAATTCACTAGATATAGAAAGAGTGAGCTTTTGCTCTTGACGGTATCCAACCAAGACAGGTATTTAGAAGACAGGTATCACATGAAATATCGGTAAATGCCTATCCTGTCACTTGTGTAGGCAGAAAAAAATATGCACCCAGTAAAAATTTAGATAGAAATCTTTTTTGTATAAAAGCAAATTGGGAAGTTGTATTGTAGCAATTTAAAATGTTTAGAAAAATGTTATGACTCAGCCTACACTTATAATCTAATACCATACAAAAGACTCAAAAGGAATGAGGATTTCTTAATGTGTTTGCCTAAAACAAGATTTTATATATAGAAAGAGATTGATTGACCTGTATCTGTATTTGGATACTTTTAAACCAAACACAATGAACAGATCTTTTTAAGGTTCTATTGATTGATGTCTCATATTTCCCAATTAAGATAATTTACATATTTTAGAAGCTGTTTACATGATTCTTAGAATTGCTTTGAATTTGAAATGAAGGCTGGGGGATAGGACAGCTGAAATGAGATTAAAGCATCTCTGATGAGAGGAAACCACTTATTTTTCCAACTCTAAAAGGGAAGAGTAGTAGACTATGCTTATTCAAACAAAATTTACAACTACCACACATCTACCATACCTTAGTAAATGATAATTATATAAATTTTGAAAATATTATTAACTTTCTATTTTTGGGTCTTTAAAAGCTCCTGATTTCCTTATTCTAATATTCTTAACATTCTCTACTGTATTTTTTCGTCTTTCTCAAAACACAGATGTATGATATTTCCAATGAGACACATCTAATATTACATGTATTTTTCCTCTTTACTGGTTAAGTTGAAACTTGCTGATTGGTTGGAACACACTTTATCTGTTTTTTTGTTTGCTTCTTTGTCTTATCTTTCTGTTTTTCATGCCATTCCTCATAGACTAAGATCTAAAATCTAATATTTACTTAGGGAAAACTATGATTGCTAAATTAATTCTCTATTTAGTTGAATTTGTATAGTCTTACTGAAGCAAAGGGTTGGGTGTTTCTCTAGAAAACAAGAGACTCATAAAAATATAAAATACCAAGAATTCACTTTTACATATTAAAGAAAAGCAAAATGAAACAGAAAAGCAAAATGAAACAGAAAAGCAAAATGCAACAGAAAAGCTGTATATAGGTTGTAGTGGCAGGTACCTCTATTCTTCTGTTAACAGAATCCTAATTTGCTCCAGGTGTTTAGAGGAACAGCAAAGCTCTCAGGCAGGTCAAATCATCGTGCAGGTCCAAGGGATGCATTACAATTGATTAAGCAGCCATAATAATCCCAAACTTTTTTGCCAGTGGTTTAATTTGGGGTAGGCTTGTTACAAATTTCAGCTAATGAGATGTAAGAAATCTCATGTGTGCCTCTCTAGGAAGAGTTTTCCTTCCTGGAAGAACAGAGTGTTATACAAGGAAAGGAGCTTTTTTCTCCTGCCTAGTGCCTTTCTATGTGCCTAATGTGTTACTTTGTGGGGATTTGAAAGAAAATCCCAGAAGTATAGATCTAGAGCTCTGATAGCATTGAGCCATTTTGCCAACAGTAGCCCATTTCCAGACTTTATATATGAGAAATTTTTTTAAACATAGTATTTAAACCACGTGTAATTTAGTATTTTCTTATGTGTAGCCAAAAGTACTTCTAACTGAAATAGTTTTGTGTGTTTTTTTTTTTTGAGACGGAGTCTTGCTCTGTCACTAGGCTGGAGTGCAGTGGCGAGATCTTGGCTTACTGCAACCTCTGCCTCCTGGGTTCAAGCAATTCCCCTGCTTCAGCCTCCCGAGTAGCTGGGACTACAGGCATGCACCACCACACCCGGCTAATTTTTTGTATTTTAATAGAGACAGGGTTTCACCATGTTGGCCAGGATGGTCTCGATCTTCTGACATTGTGATCCACCTGCCTCGGCCTCCCAAAGTGCTGGGATTACAGGAGTGAGCCACAGCACCTGGCCTGTTTTCATTTTTTAATGAATCTTACCAAAGTAATTATGATACTAATAGATTGGAACCCTGCTTTTGTTGATAGTCACTGGAGAGCTGTTAGATCTTAAAAATATATGTGCTTCTAAAATGGGGGAAAATACAAAGCTGCAAAGCTTTAATTCATATTAATCATTTATGATGTACCATCAATAAATTTATTTAAATTTGAAACTTCACTCTCCAAATGAGCATTTGCAATACAAAAAAATACTCGCTGGGTGTGGTGGCTCACACCTGTAATCCCAACACATTGGGAGGCCAAGATGGGCAGATCCCTTGAGCTTAGGAGTGCGAGACCAGCCTGGATAAGATGGCAAGACCCTGTCTCTACGAAACTACGAAATAATAATAATAATTAGCCAGGCATGGCTGTACACACCTGTAGTCCCAGCTGCTCAACAGGCTGAGGTAAGAGGACCACTTGAGCCTAGGAGGTGGAGGGTGCATTGAGCCGAGATTGCTCCACTGCACTCCAGCCTGGGTAAGGGAGTGAGACCCTGTCTCAAAAAACCAAACCAAACCAAATAAAAAAACAACAATAAATAAACTTAAGCACCTAGTTTAGAATTCTGTAAGAGAAATGCAAACCGAGTGATCACTGCCTCCTTGATTTGTCCACATTATCTAAAATTGCTGAGCAATTAATTGGATCAGCCACGTGATATTCAGAAGCTCCCTTTAGGTGACTATAGAATATACAGACTCCTGGGGAACTCTAGTTACCCTATTGAGCAGGTTGAGCAGACAGACTATTTTTGATACATTAGCAAGCCTATCTTTTTGAAAAGAAATTGTGTACTATATATGTTTTTCTGAGCAAAACTCTTCCCAATAGTCTCACAGGTAATAGTTTACAGATGTGCTGGGATGTTGAGCTCCTCATGAGGAACAAGGGGTGGCTAGAGTCCTTGGATTAGTCACTTTCAGCTGCTGCAAACTATCTTTTTTGTTTACATTGGTGTACCTTACACATAGTATCATTGTCTATGAGTGCTATGAATTTTTTCATGAAGCACAGTAGAAAAACTATAATTAAATATATGGTTAATAATGCTTCTGTTTAAAATTAATTACTTATCACAAGGGGAAAGGACTCAACACTTTTAGCTATCCCAGGATACATCAGTTAATAAGAATCACAGATGCCTTCGAAGTGGTCAAAATGGTCATAAAAATCTAAGAACATAGCTAAAAATGATGCTCTCCACTCACTTTTCTGGGCCAAATACAGCAGTATTCATTTATAGTGTTAAAATTTGTCAAAAAGTCATAGTGAAGAATATTTGGTATGAAAACTAAAATGACAGATGTTAAACAATTAGTAATTTAAACTCTCTCCCAATCTTTAAGGCAGCAATGATAGGTGATAAATGTAGAGCTGCTACTTGGTTATTAGAATTTTAATATTTTTGATGATATCATGTAATTCATTATTCTAACTAAAAAGTATTACACCGTCATACTGATGATGCTTATCACTTGCTTTTCTCCTTCTTTGCTTTCAAAGTTTGTTGCAATAAAAAGTTATTTGATTAGGTATATTTTTCTAGGTGCTTAACTCATTTTGACAATTTTTTCACAAGTTTGGAAATATTCAGAACTCTAAATTTATTTATTTCTGCATCCTAGAACTTTATTCTAAAAACAAACAAAAAAAGTCTTATATTGTTAGAATGTTGGAAATACACTGAGAATTTGCAGAGATGCTTATGAAACAACAGTACCTCATTTCCTGTCATAGACCTTCACAGTAATTACATCAGCCAGATAACCAAAAAAAAAATTTTCTATTTGCATGCCATTTAAAGATTAGCAGTGGACTGATTCTGAAGTAGTGATGTAATTGCCCAAAAGGAGTGAATCAATTTTGAAATTAATTACACTACTCCACAAGTATTTAGATATTACACTCTTCAGCATTATATTCTAGTGACAGAGAGGTTAGGTGGGGAGAGATTTTGGTGGGTGTACTAGTTTCCCATGGCTGCTGTAACAAATTACCACAGATCATTACAAACTTGGTGGTTTAAAACTGCAGAAATTGGCCGGACGCAGTGGCTCACAGGCTGGGCGCGGTGGCTCATCCTGTAATCCCAGCATTGTGGGAGGCCAAGGCGGGCGGATCACGACATCAAGAGATTGAGACCATACTGGCCAACATGGTGAAACCCTGTCTGTACTAAAAATACAAAAAGTAGCCGGGCGTGGTGGCGCGCGCCTGTAGTCCCAGCTACTCACCCGGGAGGCTGAGGCAGGAGAATCGCTTGAACCCAGGAGGCAGAAGTTGCAGTGAGCCGAGATCGCACCACTGCACTCCAGCCTGGCAACAGAATGAGACTCCATCTCAAACAAACAAACAACAACAACAACAAAAAAACTGCAGAAATTTATTCTTCTGGAGTCCACAAGTTTGAAGTCTCTAGCAATGAGCAGAAATCAGAGAGACTTCAGAGTCTCTGGGGGAAAATTCGATCCTTGCCTCTTCCAGGTTCTGTTAGCTGTGGGATTACCTGGTTTGTGGCCACATTAGTCCAGTCTTTAAGTCCACATCTTCCACCCCCTCTCTGCTCTATCCTCATCATCAATTTCTTTTTGTGTGTGAAATAGGCATCTACCTCCTTCTCATAAGGATACAGGTGGTTACATTGGACCTACGCAGATAATCCAAAATAATCTCTTCATCTCAAAATCTTTAACTTAATCACATCTGCAAAGACTTTTTGGATATTTATTTATTTTTTGCTATAATAGTAACATTCACAGGTCCTAGGGATTAGCATGTGAATATCTTCGAGGGGGCCATTTCCCAGCCTACTATTGTGCGTGTGGAAGGTCGGGGGAGGCCAGGAAGAGGACCTTAAAGCAATAGAATAAAGAGAGTATCAGACATATTATATGGATATCTTCAAATTTACATGACCCTAATTTTTTAAAAACTGTATTATAATACATCTTGACTTTGTTCTTTCAATACCTAGGTAATCAGAACCAGAGACAATTTTATTTTATTTTATTTTTAGTGTTATTGGGCTAATCCAAGAAACTTCAACATAGGGAAAGCCCCTTTTATTAGAATTCTAAAACTGAGACTTCCAAAACCAAATAGATCAATAAATATGACTCATATTACTTGCTGACTGGCCAAAATTAAGTTTATATTTTGATGCCACTTCTAAAAACAAGTAGTGATGACTATGTGACAATGAGACAGAAGTTGCTGTTTTCAACAGTTTGCTGGAGATTATTTTCTTATTATTCATCATTTTGAGATCTGTGAATTACACATCTACATCTTTAAGCCTTGTTATAAGGACAAATATACATGAACAAAAATCACTATATGATTATTTTTTAAAAAAACTCGTCCCTAGGCCTTTTCTTTTTTTAGCTTTCATTTTAGGTTCATGGGTACACATAAAGGTTTCTTAATAGATAAACTTGTGTCATGGGGGTTTGTTGTACATATTATTTCATCACCTAGGTATTAAGCCCAATACCCAATAGTTATTTTTTCTGCTCCTCTCCCTCCTCCCACCCTCTCCCCCACCAAGTAGACCCCAGTGCCTGTTGTTTCCTTCTTTGTATTCATAAGTTTTCATCATTTAGCTCCCACTTATAGGTGAGAACATGCTGTATTTGATGTTCTGTTACTGTGTTAGTTTGCTAAGGATAAGCATGTAAAAGTATAGTTTGGTATTTTTCACTAGTTTTTATGTTTTGTTAACGTTCAAATTTCTAATTTATTTACCTACATGCAGGGTAATGTTTCTATATAACTTAATTTATAATTGTAGGTGTTTAAAGACGCTTCAGTGGCATGCTCCCAGCCTTAGGACTATAGGAATGTAAATATCTTGGCATGAAATGTTTTGCACCAGTAAAGGCAAGCAATTAATCATATACAGGTGTTTTCATGCTGAATGAGTATTATTTTTTCAATCAAAGGGAATTATTTTTCACTTTTTACTTCAAGAAAATTGAATACCTTTGGGATACTGTTTTTATTTGGAGTTTCATAAAACTTAATAGTCATGTTTATATGTTCATTAAAATAATGCCTGTTGGATGTTCTAACATTGATAGTCTGTCTTAAGAATAGTGTTTAAGCAAAATATTTTCAGGCATGATTTCCAAAAGAGTTTATATGTCTTACTAAACTAAACCGTTTTTTGCAAAATGGAAATTTCTAGGAATTGATCATAATATAAGCAAGAAAATTACAAAAAGGTAAGTAATATTGAAATAAATAATAGTAGTTGAATAACTCACAGTGCATAATTGAACTGACACATATGTTATAGAATACTTAGTGAGACTTTTTAATCAACTGAAAAAAATCAGGTAACAGAATATAGAGAAAGATTCCCATTTCATTTAAACACATATTAAACCATATATTCATAGGAAAAAGAATGGAAACTTGTACACTAAAATGATACAGATGATTACATTAAATATGGCATTTTCTCAATTTCCCTTTTTGATGCTCAAAATTTTAAATATTTTCTACAATAAGAACTTTCTATAAAGGTGGAAAACAAATCTTATTTTAAAATGAATTAAACTTAATCATTAAAACATCTATGCAAATATAAAATCACAAGAAAGCTTGATCATATGACAGCAGCACTGATAAAAAATGAGAAGGTACAAATCTGACTTCCTCTATGATCTGCAGCATAATCTATGATTAGAATTGGATTTCTGTCACACTCTGGCTGATAACCTTATCAGAACTTTTATCCCTGACAAACTAGAACTTATAATAATAGTGTGTTTTTATGTAGGTGTTTTTTTTAAGGGACAGGTTTATATAGCTTGATTTAGATGTAACAGTATTTGTGAATTAGAACACAGGATTTACGTCGTAACGTAGACTGGCATTGGTCCTAAAGGAAATAAGTTGCTTTATTTGGGCCACTTTTGCTCTTCGATTATCATAACAATAGGAAAAGAATAAGACCATGGTGAGAATGCCTAAACATTAAATGCTACTGCTATTGGAGATGAGAAAACTAAGGTGAAAATATAATTAACTTTGTACAAAGGGTAAATATTGTCCTACTATTTTGACCAGGGATGTTTGTTTTGTGAGTATACATTTATATCTATTAAAACACCTTGGCCAGGCACAGTGGCTCACGCCTGTAATCCCAGCACTTTGGGAGGCCAAGGCAGGCGGATCACGAGGTCAGGAGTTCGAGACCATCCTGGCTAACATGGTGAAACCCCATGTCTACTAAAAAAAAAAAAATACAAAAAAATTAGCCAGGCGTGGTGGTGGGCGCCTGTAGTCCCAGCTACTCAGGAGGCTGAGGCAGGAGAATGGCGTGAACCTGGGAGGCAGAGCTTGCAGTGAGCCGAGATTGCCCCACTGCACTCCAGTCTGGGTGACAGAGTGAGACTCCATCTCAAAAAAAAAAAAAAAAAAAAAAACCTTTATTACTAATATTAAAACAGCTCGTTGTTAAAAATTCTAAACCTTTTTCTTGCTTAAACAAGTCTTTTTTTGTTGTTTTCTCTTTTATTTTCAATACAGGGTCTTGCTCTGTCACCCAGGCTGAAGCACAGTGGCATGATCTTGGCTCACTGCAACCTCCAACTCCAGGGTTCAAGAGATCTTCCCACCTCAGCCTCCTGAGTAGCTGGGATTACAGGAACATGCCACCATGCCCAGCACATTTTTTGTATTTTTTGTAGGGACGGGGTTTCATCCTATTCTAGGCTGGTCTTGAACTCCTGGGCTAAGGATTTGCCCACTTCAGCCTCCAAAAGTACTGGGATTACAAGAATGAGCCACCACGCCTGCCCAGAAGATGTTTTATTATTATTATTATTATTATTATTATTATTGTTATTATTATACTTTAAGTTTTAGGGTACATGTGCACAATGTGCCAGTTAGTTACATATGTATACATGTGCCATGTTGGTGTGCTGCACCCATTAACTCGTCATTTAGCATTAGCTATATCTCCTAATGCTATCCCTTCCCTCTCCCCCCACCCCACAACAGTCCACAGAGTGTGATGTTCCCCTTCCTATGTTCATGTGTTCTCATTGTTCAATTCCTATCTATGAGTGAGAACATGTGGTGTTTGGTTTTTTGTCCTTGTGATAGTTTACTGAGAATGATTGTTTCCAGCTTCATCTATGTCCCTACAAAGGACATGAACTCATCATTTTTTATGGCTGCATAGTATTCCATGGTGTATATGTGCCACATTTTCTTAATCCAGTCTATCATTGTTGGACATTTGGGTTGGTTCCAAGTCTTTGCTATTGTGAATAGTGCCGAAATAAACATGTGTGCATGTGTCTTTATAGCAGCATGATTTATACTCCTTTCGGTATATACGCAGTAATGGGATGGCTGGGTCAAATGGTATTTCTAGTTCTAGATCCCTGAGGAATCGCCACACTGACTTCCACAATGGTTGAACTAGTTTACAGTCCCACCAACAGTGTAAAAGTGTTCCTATTTCTCCACATCCTCTCCAGCACCTGTTGTTTCCTGACTTTTTAATGATTGCCATTCTAACTGGTGTGAGATGGTATCTCATTGTGGTTTTGATTTGCATTTCTCTGATGGTCAGTGATGATGAGCATGTTTTCATGTGTCTTTTGGCTGCATAAATGTCTTCTTTTGAGAAGTGTCTGTTCATATCCTTTGCCCACTTTTTGATGGGGTTGTTTGTTTATTTCTTGTAAATTTGTTTGAGTTCATTGTAGATTCTGGATATTGGCCCTTTGTTAGACAAGTAGGTTGCAAAAATTTTCTCCCATTTTGTAGGTTGCCTGTTCACTCTGATGGTAGTTTCTTTTGCTGTGCAGAAGCTCTTTAGTTTAATTAGATCCCATTTGTCAATTTTGGCTTTTGTCGCCATTGCTTTTGGTGTTTTAGACATGAAGTCCTTGCCCATGCCTATGTCCTGAATGATATTGCCTAGGTTTTCTTCTAGGGTTTTTATGGTTTTAGGTCTAAGGTTTAAGTCTTTAATCCATCTTGAATTAATTTTTGTATAAGGTATAAGGAAGGGATCCAGTTTCAGCTTTCTACATTTGGCTAGCCAGTTTTCCCAGCACCATTTATTAAATAGGGAATCCTTTCCCCATTGCTTGTTTTTCTCAGGTTTGTCAAAGATCAGATAGTTGTAGATATGCAGCGTTATTTCTGAGGGCTCTGTTCTGTTCCATTGATCTATATCTCTGTTTTGGTACCAGTATCATGCTGTTTTGGTTACTGTAGCCTTGTAGTATAGTTTGAAGTCAGGTAGCGTGATGCTTCCAGCTTTGTTCTTTTGGCTTAGGATTGTCTTGGCACTGCGGGCTCTTTTTTGGTTCCATATGAATTTTAAAGTAGTTTTTTCCAATTCTGTGAAGAAAGTCATTGGTAGCTTGATGGGGATGGCATTCAATCTATAAATTACCTTGGGCAGTATGGCCATTTTCAGGATATTGATTCTTCCTACCCATGAGCATGGAATGTTCTTCTATTTGTTTGTATCCTCTTTTATTTCATTGAGCAGTGGTTTGTAGTTCTCCTTGAAGAGGTCCTTCACATCCCTTGTAAGTTGGAGTCCTAGGTATTTTATTCTCTTTGAAGCAATTGTGAATGGGAGTTCACTCATGATTTGGCTCTCTGTTTGTCTGTTATTGGTGTATAAGAATGCTTGTGATTTTTGTACATTGATTTTGTATCCTGAGACTTTGCTGAAGTTGCTTATCAGCTTAAGGAGATTTTGGGCTGAGACAATGGGGTTTTCTAGATATACAATCATGTCATCTGCAAACAGGGACAATTTGACTTCCTCTTTTCCTAACTGAATACCCTTTATTTCCTTCTCCTGCCTGATTGTCCTGGCCAGAACTTCCAACACTATATTGAATAGGAGTGGTGAGAGAGGGCATCCCTGTCTTGTGCCAGTTTTCAAAGAGAATGCTTCCAGTTCTTGCCCATTCAGTATGATGTTGGCTGTGGTTTTGTCATAGATAACTCTTATTATTTTGAGATATGTCCCATCAATACCTAATTTATTGAGAGTTTTTAGCATTAAGGGCTGTTGAATTTTGTCAAAGGCCTTTTCTGCATCTATTGAGATAATCATGTGGTTTTTGTCTTTGGTTCTGTTTATATGCTAGATTACATTTATTGATTTGCGTGTATTGAACCAGCCTTGCATCCCAGGGATGAAGTCCACTTGATCATGGTGGATAAGCTTTTTGATGTGCTACTGGATTCAGTTTGCCAGTATTTTATTGATGATTTTTTGCATCAATGTTCATCAAGGATATTGGTCTAAAATTCTCTTTTTTGGTTGTGTCTCTGCCAGGCTTTGGTATCAGGATGATGCTGGCCTCATAAAATGAGTTAGGGAGGATTCCCACTTTTTCTGTTGTTTGGAATTGTTTCAGAAGGAATGGTACCAGTTCCTCCTTGTACCTCTGGTAGAATTCGGCTGTGAATCCATCTGGTCCTGGACTCTTTTTGATTGGTGAGCTATTGATTGTTGCCACAATTTCAGCTCCTGTTATTGGTCTATTCAGAGATTCAACTTCTTCCTGGTTTAGTCTTGGGAGGGTGTATGTGTCGAGGAATTTATCCATTTCTTCTAGATTTTCTAGTTTGTTTGCGTAGAGGTGTTTGTAGTATTCTCTGATGGTAGTTTGTATCTCTGTGGGATCGGTGGTGATATCCCCTTTATCATTTTTTATTGCGTCTATTTGATTCTTCTCTCTTTTCTTCTTTATTAGTCTTGCTAGCAGTCTATCAATTTTGTTGATCCTTTCAAAAAACCAGCTCCTGGATTCATTAATTTTTTGAAGCGTTTTTTATGTCTCTATTGCCTTCAGTTGTGCTCTGATTTTAGTTATTTCTGCCTTCTGCTAGCTTTTGAATGTGTTTGCTCTTGCTTTTCTAGTTCTTTTAATTGTGATGTTAGGGTGTCAATTTTGGATCTTTCCTGCTTTCTCTTCTGGGCATTTAGTGCTAAAATTAACCTCTATACACTGCTTTGAATGTGTCCTAGAGATTCTGGTATGTTGTGTCTTTGTTCTCGTTGGTTTCAAAGAACATCTTTATTTCTGCCTTCATTTCGTTATGTACCCAGTAGTCACTCAGGAGCAGGTTGTTCAGTTTCCATGTAGTTGAGCAGTTTTGATTGAGTTTCTTAATCCTGAGTTCTAGTTTGATTGCACTGTGGTTTGAGAGACGGTTTTTTATAATTTCTTTTCTTTTACATTTGCTGAGGAGAGCTTTACTTGCAACTATGTGGTCAATTTTGGAATAGGTGTGGTGTGGTGCTGAAAAAAAAGTATATTCTGTTGATTTAGGGTGGAGAGTTCTGTAGATGTCTATTAGGTCCGCTTGGTGCAGAGTTGAGTTCAATTCCTGGGTATCCTTGTCAACTTTCCATCTCATTGATCTGTCTAATGTTGACAGTGGCGTGTTAAAGTCTCCCATTATTATTGTGTGGGAGTCTAAGTCTCTTTGTAGGTCACTCAGGACTTGCTTTACGAATCTGGGTGCTCCTGTATTGGGTGCATATATATTTAGGATAGTTAGCTCTTCTTGTTGAATTCATCCCTTTACCATTATGTAATGGCCTTCTTTGTCTCTTTTGATCTTTGTTGGTTTAAAGTCTGTTTTATCCGAGACTATGATTGCAACCCCTGCCTTTTTTTGTTTTCCATTTGCTTGGTAGATCTTCCTCCATCCTTTTATTTTGAGCCTATGTGTGTCTCTGCACGTGAGATGGATTTCCTGAATACAGCACACTGATGGGTCTTGATTCTTTATCCAATTTGCCAGTCTGTGTCTTTTAATTGGAGCATTTAGTCCATTTACATTTAAAGTTAATATTGTTATGTGTGAATTTGATCCTGTCATTATGATGTTAGCTGGTTATTTTGCTCGTTAGTTGATGTAGTTTCTTCCTAGTCTCAATGGTCTTTACATTTTGGCATGATTTTGCAGCACCTGGTACCGGTTGTGCCTTTCCATGTTTAGTGCTTCCTTCAGGAGCTCTTTTAGGGCAGGCCTGGTGGTGACAAAATCTCTCAGCATTTGCTTGTCTGTGAAGTATTTTTTTTCTCCTTCACTTATGAAGCTTAGTTTGGCTGGATATGAAATTCTGGGTTGAAAATTCTTTTCTTTAAGAATGTTGAATATTGGCCACCACTCTCTTCTGGCTTGTAGAGTTTCTGCTGAGAGATCAGCTGTTAGTCTGATGGGCTTCCCTTTGTGGGTAACCCCACCTTTCTCTCTGGCTGCCCTTAACATTTTTTCCTTCATTTCAACTTTGGTGAATCTGACAGTTATGTGTCTTGAAGTTGGTCTTCTCGAGGAGTATCTTTATGGCATTCTCTGTATTTCCTGAATTTGAATGTCGGCCTGCTTTGCTAGATTGGGGAAGTTCTCCTGGATAATATCCTGCAGAGTGTTTTCCAATTTGGTTCCATTCTCCCCGTCAGTTTCAGGTACACCAATCAGACACAGATTTGGTCTTTTCACATAGTCCCATATTTCTTGGAGGCTTTGTTCGTTTCTTTTTATTCTTTTTTCTCTAAACTTCCCTTCTCACTTCATTTCATTCATTTCATCTTCCATCACTGATACCCTTTCTTCCAGTTGATCACATCAGCTCCTGAGGCTTCTGCATTCTTCACGTAGTTCTCGAGCCTTGGCTTTCAGCTCCATCAGCTCCTTTAAGCACTTCTGTGTATTGGTTATTCTAGTTATACATTCATCTAAATTTTTTTCCAAGTTTTCAACTTCTTTGCCTTTGGTTTGAATTTCCTCCTGTAGCTTGGAGCAGTTTGATCGTCTGAAGCCTTCTTCTCTGCACTCATCAAAGTCATTCCCGTCCAGCTTTGTTCCCTTGCTGGTGAGGAACTGCATTCCTTTGGAGGAGGAGAGGCGCTCTGCCTTTTAGAGTTTCCAGTTTTTCTGCTCTGTTTTTTCCCCATCTTTGTGGTTTTATCTACTTTTGGTCTTTGATGATGGTGATGTACAGATGGGTTTTTGGTGTGGATGTCCTTTCTGTTTGTTAGTTTTCCTTCTAACAGACAGGACCCTCAGCTGCAGGTCTGTTGGAATTTGCTAGAGGTCCACTCCAGACCCTCTTTGCCTGGGTATTAGCAGCAGTGTCTGCAGAACCGCGGATTTTCGTGATCCGCGAATGCTGCTGTCTGATCGTTCCTCTGGAAGTTTTGTCTCAGAGGAGTACCCGGCCGTGTGAGGTGTCAGTCTGCGCCCACTGGGGGGGTGCCTCTCAGGCTGCTCCGGGGTCAGGGGTCAGGGACCCACTTGAGGAGGCAGTCTGCCCGTTCTCAGATCTCCAGCTGCATGCTGGGAGAACCACTGCTCTCCTCAAAGCTGTCAGACAGGGACATTTAAGTCTGCAGAGGTTACTGCTGTCTTTTTGTTTGTCTGTGTCCTGCCCCCAGAGGTGGAGCTTACAGAGGCAGGCAGGCCTCCTTGAGTTGTGGTGGGCTCCATCCAGTTCGAGCTTCCTGGGGGCTTTGTTTACCTAATCAAGCCTGGGCAATGGCGGGTGCCCCTCCCCCAGCCTCGCTGCCACCTTGCAGTTTGATCTCAGACTGCTGTGCTAGCAATCAGCGAGACTGAGCCAAGATGGCCGAATAGAAACAGCTGCGGTCTACAGCTCCCAGCGTGAGTGACGCAGAAGACGGGTGATTTCTGCATTTCCATCTGAGGTACTGGGTTCATCTCACTAGGGAGTGCCAGACAGTGGGCACAGGACAGTGGGTGCAGTGCACCATGCGCGAGCCGAAGCAGGGCGAGGCATTGCCTCACTGGGGAAGCACAAGGGGTCAGGGAGTTCCCTTTCCTAGTCAAAGAAAGGGGTGACAGACGACACCTGGAAAATCAGGTCACTCCCACCCCAATACTGTGCTTTTCCGACGGGCTTAAAAAACGGTGCACCAGGAGATTATATCCCACACCTGGCTCGGAGGGTCCTATGCCCACGGAGTCTCGCTGATTGCTAGCAGTTGTTTTTAAGATAAGATTTGTTAGTACAATGTTCCTTAGGAGTGCTTCTAATGTAGTTTATTAGAACTGATTATATTATTGTTGTAGGAAAAAACCGGGTTCTTATCAGGACCAGGATAATTTAGGCATGTGGACATATTGTAGGGTGAGTAGGGCAGGGTTTTTGGGTGCAAAGGAAAAAAAGGGAAACAGGAACCCTCAGCAAAGCAAGAGAGTCCTGTTAGCTGGTTTACCCCCTCACAGACTGAATCCCAGGTTACCACACAGGAAGAGGAGAGCCAGCCTGCTCCCGGCTGCAAAGGCAGGAACTTCCCGAGGCTCCACCTCATTCTCCCAGTGCACAGGCCGGTTGGGTATTCTCCAGGGACCCCTTTTTACTTGGCTGCCTCATTATTACATTAAAATTAGCAGCATGCTATCTGTGATATTGGTGAGCTGATACTAGTTTTGCATCCTAGTAGAAATAATCACACCTAAAAACATTCCTATAGAGCACATTAATTGCCAATCATTAATACATATAAATAATATTAGGATAGTTACTCAGTTATATTCTGTAATATTTCCCTGTAGCTTCTGTTGCAGTCACTTGCATCCAGCTGGTATTTAATAAAAGTGGACTCATTCATGACTCACCTCCTTTTCTAATTAAGTTCTTAGTCTTATACTACCTTGGTCTACCTTTCTAATTATCGTATAACCCATGACATATAATAGGGCCATGTCTCTGAGCCTGACCAATATTTTGGCCTTTCATGATTAACAGCTTTAACTAATTTTTATCTTATATAGCTAATTTGATTTCATCATTGGAGCCACAAATACCACAGGGAAGCCATGATGATTCAATTACTTTTTTCAGCTGATAGTTTTAACCGTTTCCCTGGATTCTCAAGTTCAGTTAATCTCTCAGATGGTTCACCTGGTGCTTCAGAAATCAATTCTTAAAAGTGAATTTTATCATACAATAGAATTTTTCTCTCATCACAGACAATATCTCAAAGTTTCTGTCTGAAACATAAAATATAAGATTTTCTTCACAAGAAAAAATGAGGCTAAAACAAAATTAGTTTTATAGCAGAAAACTACAAGTTAGGTGGTATCTAGCAATTGTGATACTTTATTATATTAGGTCATCTCTCCAGGGCAGAACATCTTTTCCAATTATACTCAAACTGCATGATTGTCAATTATATCACATCAACTAGCTGTAGCAACAGGGAAGAAGTTTGTACTGATCTTTATACTCTTAAATAACTATGCTGAGTAATTTTAAGAGCAGGGTTTATTGACAAAAATCATAGGCCGAATTACAAGGCAGTACAAAATCTTCATCAATGTTTAGGCAACTAGGCAAAATCCAATTACAGGATATTTGATATAGATAAGTGCCAGCTACTAAAATGAGAAAAAAAAATGTAGAAAAGAATAAAAAAAGAAAATAGGATTAAGATAGGAGGTATAAGAAAGATAAATGAGAGAAAATTAATGAGGAAAGTTAAATGAGATAAATTAGATAAAGTCCTGCCTTTGGATAGTGATGCACAAGTAGCAATTACCCTCTGTAGCACTAGGGTGGATTTCTATGTTCATTAAAGGGGTTACACCAGTGACAGTGATCATTGTTTTTGGCAAATCTATAATGAAGGATAGTGCATTGTGAGACTAACTGGATTGTAATGAAATATACAATTAAGTGAAAATAGTGAAAGTAAATGCAAGGATATGAAAGGAACATTTGCTATATTCTTTATGTACATATCCTTCTGAATTACTCTGGAAAAAAGAGGATAAAAAATTATATTCTACTCCAAAGTAATTGCCAATAAATACTGTCAAGAGGCAACTCATAGCTGGGCATGGTGGCACATGCCTGTAGTCCTAGCTATTCAAGAGACTGAGGCAGGAGGATCACTGGAGTCCAGGAATTCAAGGCTGCAGTGAGCTATGATAGCACCACTGCACTCCAGCCTCGGCAACAGAGTGAGACGCCTTCTCTAAAAAGTAAATACATAAATAAAAATATTTTTTAAAAAGCAACTCATAAAACAAGACATAGAAAATGCTTTATAATTATGTGTTGCACTAAGTTAGAAATAATAAATTGTATTTTAGATCAAATGAAGGTTGGTTTCATGAAATAGCATTCGTCTATACATAATGGAGTTAATATATCAAAAACCCTTAATCTAGTGAATAATATGTTGCATTAAGTAAACAAGTCTAGTTTGCAAGTTCAATATGATGGAACAATGTTTTATATCAGTTAATATGAGAAGTTTGAGAGGCTGAGGCAGGCAGATAGCTTGAGCCCAGGAGTTTGAGACCAACATGGTGAAACTCTCTCTACAAAAAATACAGCAAATTAGCCAGGCATGGTGATGCATGCCTGTAGTTCCAGCTACCCAAGAGGCTGAAGTGGAAGGATTACCTGAACCAGTGCAGTTGAGGCTGCAGTGATCCAAGGCCACTGCCTTCCAGCCAGGGTGGCAGAGTGATATCCTGTCTCAAAAAAACCAAAAAAAAAAAAAAAAAAAAAAAAAAGAAAAGAGGAAGAAATCATGTGGGAAGTATATTTTGTAATATCCTAATAAATAAATCTTTGAGGATTACTGCTATTTTATTTATTTATTTTTTTATTTATTCATTTATTTTGAGATGAAGTCTTGCGCTGTCACCCAGGCTGGAGTGAAGTGGTGCGATCTTGGCTCACTGCAACCTCTGCCTCCTGGGTTCAAGTGATTCTCTTGCCTCAGCCTCCCTAGTAGCTGGGATTACAGGCGTCTGCCACCATGCCTGGCTAATTTTGTATTTTTAGTAGAGATGGGGTTTTGCCACGTTGGCCCACTGGTCTCAAACTGCTGACCTCAGGTGATCCACCCACCTCGGCCTCCCAAAGTGCTGATATTACAGGCCTGAGCCACCGCTCCCGACCCTACTGCTTATTATTTTAACAAGAAGAGATGATGATGTAACTTAATCATCATAATAAAATGACAACATATAGTAAAAATTCAAGTATTGTGTACTTTCAAACAGTTGATCATTCCATTCCCATACAAGCCATGGAGTTTGCTACTACTAAGAAGCCTATTTTATATTTAAGTAAACTTAATTGTAATGGGTCATATCACTTGAAGATAGTCAAAGAGCATCCAAGTGACAGAGCCAGATGTTAGGTTCTGTGTTCTCATTCTCTATATGCTATTTATTTGCATGTAATCCATTACCTTTCATATGCTTTCATAAAATTATTAATTTTGGTGGCTAAAACATAAATGTTTCAACTTGATTTTTAACCAAACTAGGTATAATTTACATTTATACATACACATAAATGTAAGTAACTAAGTATAAATGAAGATTCCAAATTTTTATTATATTTTCAACATATAATACTGAAGTAGTGACTATTCCATATATACCATGTGAATACAGATAAACATGGTTAGCATTTAATAAGCATAAAATATAATTTTAGTTATGAAATTAAAAAGCTTCAGCATTGACATTTTTAAATACTATATTGGAAAGAATGCTTGCCGACGACAAATTTTCAGGAGAGTTTGATATGTGTAATACAGTGTCTTTCATTAGCTCATCAGCCATTGCTGAAGTCCTAGTATCCTGCTACTTTGACTTTTAGTAAATAGTGTTTATTTAGCTCTCCATTATAAATAATATGGGGAAAATATGTCATTGTGCACAAAGGACATGATAAAACATTATAATCAGTCATGCGTTCTCTATCTCTTGTAATCAGTTAAGTCATTGAAACAAACTTAAATGTCTCCTTAGATCTCTGTTCTATAACTGAAGTTCCTCTCTTGCTACAGCCTGCTTAGCCCCCTAATTCTGTCTCTAGACCCAGCCCTCAGCTCATAGAGCTTCTCAAATTCCATATTTTGTCTTGGATCATTTAGTTTGCCCTAACATTATACTCTATTGAGCAACGCACACATTAAGCAGTTAGATGAAACCAACTCCTTTAGAAAACAGTTTTGAGTTATCATTTATTGTTACATAAACTCTTCACATAGAGCTCTCACTCCTCATACTACATGAATGATCATAGTAAATCTGATAAAAACCGGGTCTGAGAGGGAAGAATGGGTTCTGAATCTGAAAATAATGATTTTCTCCATATTGCTACTTATTCATTGACTTACAAAACATTGTCTTAATAACTATTTTGTGCAAAGTACTAAGTTAGGAACCTAGGAATATAAACAAAAATTAAGAAGTAGTATTTTTAAGGAGATTACCACTGTGCATTGGAGAAAATATGCAAATAATCAGATATAAGACATTTCATATGAAATTAGGAGAAACAAAATTTGTTGCAGCACTAAGCAGGGCTCAGCCAATTCTGGTTCGGAATCATGAGGGAGGTGATATTTGAATTAACCTTTTAAAAAAAATGATAGGTGGTAGGAAGAGAAAGTAAAAGTATTCAAGAATACAGGGATAATATACAAAGAGGCACAGGCCGGGCGCGGTGGCTCAATCCTGTAATCCCAGCACTTTGGGAGGCCGAGATGGGCAAATCACAAGGTCAGGAGATCGAGACCCTCCTGGCTAACACGGTGAAACCCCGTCTCTACTAAAAATACAAAAAAATTAGCCGGGCATAGTGGCAGGTGCCTGTAGTCCCAGCTACTGGGGAGGCTGAGGCAGGAGAATGGCTTGAACCTGGGAGGAGGAGCTCTCAGTGAGCCGAGATCGCGCCACTGCAGTCCAGCCTGGGCGACAGAGCGAGACTCCGTCTCAAAAAAAAAAAAAAAAAAAAAAAAGGCACAGAGGTGGGAAATAACTTTCCATCTACATGGAACAGCAAATAATATATGTGTCTGGAATCAAGGATGACTCCAGAGATCAACTGAAACACATGGCTCAAAAGGTAACAAGGTGCAAGATCATGATCATGATCATGGAGGTTCTTGAAGCATAAATTAAAGATGTTGGAACTCACCTAGAAAGGTCGGGAGCCATTGGCATTTGTTTAGAAGGGAAGTGACATGATATCCTCTTGTTTCACTTTTTCAAAATTCACACCTGCTCTTTCCTTTGTTTACAGGATCCTCCCATGAAAGCCCTTCCAACCCCGCATGCTTTTAAGTCCATTCATTTTAAGCTTGATTCATCTCTTCTGGAAGGTGTTTCTTAACCTCTTTTGTTAAGCTTTGCAGACTCTTTTTCCCAGGACAGGTTATGTACTCTTCTCATTTTCCTGTCTTGTGCTCAGACTTTATGTATTTTTATGATTCTTGTATAATAATGATCTATTTTTAAAAAGTCACTGTCATTTGATTTGAGTTCAGGAGGAATTCATCATTGGTCTTTGCATTCTCCGTGTCTTGCTAGCATGTTGCCTTCTGGATGCTTCATACATTTTAACTGACTGAATGATCAGAACTATGTCTTAGTAAGAAAATCTATCATCATTATAGAAGGTACACTAGAGAGAAAATAGAATAAATTTAGGGACACTAGTTAGATGGTCACTGTAATGGGAGACAGTGAAATGATAAAATAAGAAGGTGAATGGAGAAATGAAAAGGAGACACCAAAGAGAGAAAGCTGATTAGAATGGGACAGAGGCAGAAAGACTGATTTGATTATCCTTGACAACTTGGGGAAAGGTTGATCATTGTCCTACACGGAGATGGTTTTGCTAAGGAAACTGTGAGTCTTCTTTTGGTGGGTTGTATCAGACGTATATGTTAGAGCACTGAATTTTTTAGATGTCTAGAAACTATAATTATTCACTTTTAAAACAATAATGTGGATTACTATTTTTTGTCTTAAAACCTAAAAATTTATCCTTAAGCAGGTTTGAGCTGTAATCCTATGAGTCCATAACAGTAAGAAAAAAAAAAAAAAAAAACTCAACAGTCCAGCCTGGCCAACATGACAAAACACCATCCCTACTAAAAATACAAAAACTAGCTGGGTGTGGTGGTGCGCACCTGTAGTCCCAGCTATTTGGGAGGCTGAGGGTGGAGAATCACTTCAACCTGAAGGAAAGAGGTTACGGTGAGCCGAGATCATGCCACTGCACTCCAGCCTGGGCAACAGAGTGAGGCTTTGTCATTAAAAAAAAAAAAAAAAGGAAAGAAGGAAAAAAAAAAACTCAACAGAGATAAACGTACATCTAATCCTGTTCCTTAGAGAGAAGCAATATTTAACCTTTCCCACTAATCTTATATTAGGGTGTGCGAAAGTTCGTTTTATTTGAATCATACTCAACTGATTCCAAATTAATTATATGTTATTTCTCTCTTGCTTCTCTACAGTATGCTGTCTGGCTAGTCCTCTGGGTTACGTGGAATGTGTTTGTTATCTGCTTCTATTTGGAGGCTGGGGACCTCTCAAAGGTAATTTACATCTAATTTGCCTGAGTCATCAGTAGGGTGTTAACAAGTCTCTTCCTAAGTAAGGCAGAGTCTCATCCTGTTCTGCTTGCTTAGCTGCACCTCAATGAAAGTAAATTGAAAGGTGTCTTGATTTATATTTCTGCGTTTTTATCATTAAAAATATGTCTGGTGAGTCACAAAAATGTACTTTTTCTTAAGCAAAACTAAGTGAACTGTTGATTATTATAGTGACCAGGCAGTGCACTTTAAAACATTAACCACTGAGAGATTTCTGAAGCAAAATGTGAATTTTTTTCAGAGAAAAAAATCTTGAAGATTTCTGAAATCACTTAGTTTGCTTATCACTCTGCTAAACATTGTCCTTATTGATTTTAAATAACAGTGCAATAATTGAAACAGTTAATGGGCTTTGGTTGAATGAAATTGTTACTAGAGGGATATGATATGTTATAGAAATGAATACAATCAACCCTTTATTCTAAATAGGCTAGGAAAACTAAATACTTGCTTTTTTCATTTAGTTTTTTTGTGCTCTGTAAGTGTGCATCTTGCTACTATATTTTTCACATGGATGCCCTTACTACACAAATAGTGTAGGCTTCAGATCTCGAACACCATCATCCTTCTGTTAGAATGCAATTAACAGCAAAGAAGTCAAATGAGGTAATCCATTCAAGGTAGTAGCAAATTCTGACTCTTGAGAGAGTTTCAAACTTGTATGTACTTCCTCGTATTTAAAACTTTAAAACATAAAAATTGTAAAATGTTCTTTTACTTACCCTGTATTAGAGCAGAAGGCCCCTGCAAACATGTTGATATTTGTAAAACCCAGAGATACTCACGTGCTTTAAAAGACCAAGAGAGCTAAAAAAAATTTTTTTTAAAGAAAATTCCTCAGGAACTACCTTTGCCTTGTCAAGCTATATATTTTGGAAGGAGAGAGAAGAGAATGGTAATACACATTTATGATCTTACATGCACGAGTTTCACAAAGCACTCATCATGTGATGTTTGTTTATTAGTTAACTGTGATATGTGGCTTTATATCAAGGAAAAATCATCTTGATTTGTTCAATGACAAAAGATGAAGGATCAAATAGGAGGATGACATCATGATATGAGAGAGAACCAAAGCTTCTTGGATCTGTAATTTTATGATCAGAATGTGGACAAGTCCTCACCGTGGCTAGCAAAATCTCCCTAGAGGATGCCATTTGTGTGTTTTTTGCAGGGCATCGTTCCCCACACTCTGGTTAGCAGGCAGCCTTTTCAGGAAGGTGCCGTGACCAATGAAAATAAATTGTTCAGTGGCTCTAGGAGGGACCCACACCAGATTGCTGCTTAAAACTCACATTCGCCTCAGTGTAAGAAAAGCAGACACGCTTTTCCGAGGATTTGAATTCCTTGCCCAATTTATACATCTCTGCTACTCTATAATCCACTTTCTTCAAAGGAATTCCATAGTCGAATGACTTTTAATGATATTTTCAATTTTAAATAATCACCTTAAAAATTGTAAGGCAGGTGTTCAGACATATTGCCTGAGTAAAATGATCCAGCAGATCAGATAATTTGTTTAATATTAAGAAAAGAGAGAAAGAGATTTGAGCAAAGCTGGCTGCACAAAAGTTCTGTAATTGTGCTCACTGCTCCACATGATGACTGCAGGCACAGAATAAAGCTGGTGATTTCATGACCTCGGACACAGGCATTGAAACCACAGCGAGGGCGCTAAGAATTCTTCCAATGTACATGGGCAGATAATGACTATCCCTTGGCAATGAAACAGTTAATAATATTTTATTTTCTTCTCATCCTATAAACCAAGGCTGGGCTCTGCAGAGCACATGAAAATTTAATAATTTCCTTTTTAACAAATAACCTAAAAAAAAACCATAAAGGGCAAAGTTACATAGTTATCTGTACTGGGTTTTTCCTCTCTTTCGTGTTCAAAGCATTTGAAAAAAGGTGTATTTATACCATTTAATTCTTTAGTCATTGCAACTGCCTCACATTCTTCAAGTAATACAGTGCCAGAAGGAAGCAATGGTAATTGGTAATGGAAAAATGTACAGAAAGATAGAAACTCAAAAATGGTACATATGAAACTTCTGATAATACTAAAAGAATGTAAACCATTGTTTTTCTCAATCCATCAGAAAAAAAAAAAAAACAATTTGAATGTGTCTACCCTATGAATGGATCAGTTAGTTTGAGGCTGAGGGAGAAATTTGTGAAAAAGAATCAGCGTTGACATTCTGTGGGCTTTATATATGTGAAAGAAATGTATTTATTTCCATGAAATCTTTTGTAAATAAGTGATGGCTTCATAATGGATATTGGTAAGAGGTAATAAAACGTGGTAAAACATTAAGGTAAATTTTTGTTACCTGATTAGAGTTTAGAACTTTTCTTTTTTTTATTATTATACTTTAAGTTTTAGGGTACATGTGCACAACGTGCAGGTTTGTTACATATGTATACATGTGCCATGTTGGTGTGCTGCACCCATTAACTCGTCATTTAACGTTAGGTATATCTCCTAATGCTATACCTCCCCCAACCCGCACGCCACAACAGGCCCCTGTGTGTGATGTTCCCCTTCCTGTGTTCATGTGTTCTCATTGTTCAATTCCCATGAGTGAGAACATGCGGTGTTTGGTTTTTTGTCCTTGCAATAGTTTGCTGAGAATGATGGTTTCCAGCTTCATCTATATCCCTACAAAGGACATGAACTCATCAGTTTTTATGGCTGCATAGTATTCCATGATGTATATGTGCCACATTTTCTTAATCCAGTCTATCATTGTTGGACATTTGGGTTGGTTCCAAGTCTTTGCTATTGTGAATAGTGCCGCAATAAATATACGGGTGCATGTGTCTTTATAGCAGCATGATTTATAATCCTTTGGGTATATACCCAGTAATGGAATGGCTGGGTCAAATGATATTTCTAGTTCTAGATCCCTGAGGAATCGCCACACTGACTTCCACAATGGTTGAACTAGTTTACACTCCCACCAACACTGTAAAAGTGTTCCTATTTCTCCACATCCTCTCCAGCACCTGTTGTTTCCTGACTTTTTAATGATTGCCATTCTAACTGGTGTGAGATGGTATCTCATTGTGGTTTTGATTTGCATTTCTCTGATGGTCAGTGATGATGAGCATTTTTTCATGTGTCTTTTGGCTGCATAAATGTCTTCTTTTGAGAAGTGTCTGTTCATATCCTTCACCCACTTTTTGGTGGGGTTGTTTTTTTCTTGTAAATTTGTTTGAGTTCATTGTAGATTCTGGATATTGGCCCTTTGTCAGATGAGTAGATTGCAAAAGTTTTCTCCCATTCTGTAGGTTGCCTGTTCACTCTGATGGTAGTTTCTTTTGCTGTGCAGAAGCTCTTTAGTTTAATTAGATCCCATTTGTCAATTTTGGCTTTTGTCGCCATTGCTTTTGGTGTTTTAGACATGAAGTCCTTGCCCATGCCTATGTCCTGAATGGTATTGCCTAGGTTTTCTTCTAGGGTTTTTATGGTTTTAGGCCTAACATTTAAGTCTTTAATCCATCTTGAATTAATTTTTGTATAAGGTGTAAGGAAGGGATCCAGTTTCAGCTTTCTCCGTATGGCTAGCCAGTTTTCCCAGCAGCATTTATTAAATAGGGAATCCTTTCCCCATTTCTTGTTTTTCTCAGGTTTGTCAAAGATCAGATAGTTGTAGATATGCAGCATTATTTCTGAGGGCTCTGTTCTGTCACATTGGTCTGTATCTCTGTTTTGGTATCAGTATCATGCTGTTTTGGCTACTGTAGCCTTGTAGTATAGTTTGAAGTCAGGTAGCGTGATGCTTCCAGCTTTGTTCTTTTGGCTTAGGATTGACTTGGCAATGTGGGCTCTTTTTTGTTCCATACGAACTTTAAAGTAGCTTTTTCCAATTCTGTGAAGAAAGTCATTGGTAGCTTAATGGGGATGGCATTGAATCTATAAATTACCTGGGGCAGTATGGCCATTTTCACGATATTGATTCTTCTTATGCATGAGCATGGAATGTTCTTCCATTTGTTTATATCCTCTTTTATTTCATTGAGCAGTGGTTTGCAGTTCTCTTTGAAGAGGTCCTTCACATCCCTTGTAAGTTGGAGTCCTAGGTATTTTATTCTCTTTGAAGCAATTGTGAATGGGAGTTCACTTATGATTTGGCTCTCTGTTTGTCTGTTATTGGTGTATAAGAATGCTTGTGATTTTTCCACATTCATTTTGTATCCTGAGACTTTGCTGAAGTTGCCTATCAGCTTAAGGAGATTTTGGGCTGAGACAATGGGGTTTTCTAGATATACAATCATGTCATCTGCAAACAGGGACAATTTGACTTCCTCTTTTCCTAATTGAATACCCTTTATTTGCTTCTCCTGCCTGATTGCTCTGGCCAGAACTTCCAACACTATGTTGAATAGGAGTGGTGAGAGAGGGCATCCCTGTCTTGTGCCAGTTTTCAAAGGGAACGCTTCCAGTTCTTGCCCATTCAGTATGATATTGGCTGTGGTTTTGTCATAGATAACTCTTATTATTTTGAGATATGTCCCATCAATACCTAATTTATTGAGCGTTTTTAGCATGAAGGGTTGTTGAATTTTGTCAAAGGCCTTTTCTGCATCTATTGAGATAATCATGTGGTTTTTGTCGTTGGTTCTGTTTATATGCTGGATTACGTATATTGATTTGCGAATGTTGAACCAGCCTTGCATCCCAGGGATGAAGCCCACTTAATCATGGTGGATAAGCTTTTTGATGTGCTGCTGGATTCAGTTTGCCAGTATTTTATTGAGGATTTTTGCATCGATGTTCATCAGGGATATTGGTCTAAAATTCTCTTTTTTGGTTGTGTCTCTGCCAGGCTTTGGTATCAGGATGATGCTGGCCTCATAAAATGAGTTCCGGAGGATTCCCTCTTTTTCTATTGATTGGGCTGTCTTTTCTGCTTTTCCTAATGAACTATCTGCCATATGCTTATGAGTGAAACAGAAATTATAGTAATCAACCAACTCACAGTGTACATTCATATTGAAATGACTTAATTTCAATAATATGATACACAGGACTAACCCTTTTGATCATGTTTTCTTTGTACACATAGAGGTATAGTTAATATATTTTCTTCATTGAAAATTCTATGAAAATTCGACATTATTATTAAAATTTCAGTTAACATATTTTAATTACAGTGTCCACAAAATCTAAAGAAAAATAAAAATAATCCACCGGAGAAACTTTTAAATGTTATATCATAGTTAAATTAACAAAATGATGGGAATATAGTATAAAATGATACATAAGATGATAGGAGCAAATAAACATACACGTTTCATATAATTATTTCTGCTAATGCTAATGCATGAGATATTAGTGTTGAAACTAAATATCCTAAAGCATTTAGTAGTGTGTAACTTCCTGGGTTGATATTTTCCTAGATGTCCTGTTAAGGAAACTGAGAAAAAATTAGTCTGTAACCTGAAGTGTCTGGTAACGGTTTGAAATTGCCTTTGGGCATCAAATGTGACATGGGTTATTGAATTAAGAGTTTTGACAATTCCTCATATAGCTTCATTATTCTGTTGTATTATTCTTGGCAATTGTGGTTCTCTTGATCATATATCAAATAGAGAGAAATAAGAACTAACCTCAGCCATCAACTGAGTTGAGGTATTTTCAACACAGAAGAGATATGCTATTTGTTCTGAAGTGATTTTTAAGTTGAAAGTATATAGCAGTAGGAAAGAAAACATATATAATATGGTGATTAATCTATTCATTTCATCACCTGGAAAAACAAAATTTATTAAATTATTTTTTGAATAGTAATACAAAGGGAAGAAAATTTAGTGGTCTTCTGGATTGTCCTTAAAAACCTATATTTTATTGCATGTGATAAAATTATAAATTACTCAGGCTGAAATTAAATACTTACACTTTTCTTCATATTACTATTTTCAGATATATTTCTACCTTCATAATGTATGGGGCACCATTAGTGAATGATGTGCCTATCTTTAGAAATAAAACAATAAACTTATAGAGCGTGAAGGATAAACCAAGGGATTATCGTACACTTAAAACAACCCAACTTGTCTTTATTTAACCCTTTGGGACTAGGGATGCAGGTATAACTCTCTCAGATTTCACTATAGTAACAGAAATTTATACCTAATGTTTGTTTCAGAATGAACACATTTGGAAGCAACTCCTAGAAAGCTGTCATATTTTAATAATTTTGATAGTTGCTTCAGAGATCTAGATATAACTTGTCAATTTGAAAATTTGTTGTATAAAAAAGTCATGTAACAATGTGGCTTATTTAAGCTTTAGGGAATAAAATTGCACTCTTGTGAATGTAAGAGTCAGGAAGGAGATAAAAGTTGTCATATACTGTAGACTGTAGGGAACAAATCCTTAAAACCAGATGCAAGTGCAATGTGGAATAATGTACTGTTCCAACAATCTCAGTTTTATTTCTTCTGTAACAAAATGAATAATTCATTTAGAAAGATATCAGATATTTGGATTCTTTTGCTCAATAAAACCAATGCTTGTATCAAAATTTGCTTTTCTGACCTCATATGTAAAAAGATGGTATGCAGAGAAATATGCTGTGATCTTTTTTTATTTGAAAAAATAACTCTTCCTCTTTACTCTTCTTCATGAGATAAAAATATATGAGCAATTACTGTTAAGCAAAGACTACCTATAATAATTGATTTAAGACAAAATTTAACAAATATTATGATGATAATATATTGGGTTCATTTTTTAAATTTTGATTTTCTTACTGTAAAATTTATATATCTGAGAAAATTTCAATTAACTATTACTAAACTAATTAGAAAAATTTTTATTTCCCAACTATCAAAGCAGATTTTTGCCTTATGATGCAGGGAAAGATATTCGACCTATTATTAATAATTAAATGTAATGTAACTCTTTCCCAAATCTAGAAATGAACCAACCAGTTGGAATTTGGTCAGTCACAATCTCCCTTCTCTTGTTTTCCTTCATAATTCATGAATTAAACTGATTATTTCCTCATTTCTTAAATTCATTTTTCTTTGTTTTATTTTCTATTTCCTTTTACTACTCCTGAAGTGAGGAAAACAGTTCATGAACCTTTCTTATTCTCTGTCTCCATTCTTTTTCTTGAAAATGCCATTTGCTGACATAAACTATCATCTTTACACATATGTCTACCAGATTTATGTCTTCAGTCTTGACCTTGTTGCTAAGTTAATGTGTCACATCTCCAACTTCCTGCTGGTGTCAGGTCAATTCTATTGTCACCTTAAATTCAAAATGTCCAAAATGATTTATTATCATCCCCAAAGAATCCAACTTCTTTAATTCACTTTCTACTAAGAGAAGATAAAAGAGAGAAAAGCAAAATTTATTTTGAAAAAATGAATAAAAAAGGAAAAAGAATTTTATTATTATTATTTTTTTGAGATAGAGTCCCACTCTGTCGCCCAGGCTGTGGTACATTAGTGCAATCTCAGCTCACTGTAGCCTCCGCCTCCCAGGTTCAAGCAATTCTCCTGCCTCAGCCTCCCGAGTAGCTGGGTTTACATGTGTGTGCCACCACACTAGGCTAATTTTTGTATTTTTAGTAGAGATGGGGTTTTGCAATGTTCACCAGGCTGGTCTGGAACTCCTGACCTCAAGTGATCTGCCCTCATTGGCCTCCCAAAGTGTTGGGATTACAGGCGTGAGCCACCACGCTCAGCCAGAATTTTTTATGTGGACTACCAAAATCCTTATAAATTGACCATGAGATAAAGCAAGAAATATATGTTTGTATAATGTATCTATTACTTGTGTGTGTGTGTATATTGTAAACTTTAGATACCAACAAGTTGAAAACAACAGAGATCTGTTAAAGTAATGACTACTCAAAAAAAGCTATATTTGAAAAAGATGAGCTAACTTTGTAAACATGCTATACCCTGGGTGCATTTGTTGTTTCTGGTTCGGGCAGGAGGCTAAGTATTCAGGCTTTACACCCTGTTGAATGCTATTTTTTGGCAAATGTATAAATCAGCATAGCTTTGAGGGATGTGGTCTAGTGCACATAGGCAATTTTTCTGTTAAGGCATTAGGCAAATTCTGTACCAGGCTAAAAATATAAATGGAAAAACTCTGTAAATGCATAATGAAAATTTTTCGGCAGTCATGCCAAATTAGTTTGAAGACAGGGAAGGACTCTATAGAATAAACTAGACTTTCATGTGAAAAGATCTGAAGAACAAGCCAGGGGCAAACCAAATACAGACTGAAGATTACCAGAACTAAATCCAGGCTCAACTCAGCACAATTCTTGATTGAAATAAACTGATTACCCATCACTTTATCTCTCTAGTTGAGAGAAAAGAGAAACATCTTAGGACAAAGACACCATTATATTAGATATTCACAGTTTATTTATGTGCATGACATCAGGCAATTGAAAATTATTACAGATGCTAAAAGAAAGAATGTAATGATTGAAAGAGAGGAAGATACACAATTGAAATAGACCAAGAGATGATTCAGATATTTTAATTATCTGATAAAGATTTTTAAAAACACATAAACAATATATTAAAGAAAATAAACGGGAAAACTGGAACTAATACATTGAAAGAAAAATAATTTACCCCCAGAGAGCTGGAATTTATGTAAAGAATCAAATGGAAATTCTAAGACTTAAAAATATAATATCTAGAAGTAAGAACTCATTAAGTAGGTTTAATAGTAGATTTAAAAGAATAGAAGAGAGGATTAAGGAACTTGAGAAATAATTGATTAACATTCTCCAAACTAAAGCACAGGAAAGGGTTAAAAATACCAAAAAAAAAGAGAGAGAGAAAAGAATGTGAAAAACATATGGGTTCAACAAAAGATTCAATATGCACATTATTGAATTACCAGGATAAAAAAAACAGAATTGGATAGAAGCAATATCTGAAGTGACGATGACAGAGAATTTTCCAAAATTAATTAGTAACATCAACCCACAGATTCAAGAATACTTTCATATTTCAAGTGTAATCGAGAAAACCAGATTTAGGTATAGATGAACAGAAACATTAAAAATCTAAATCAAAGAGAAGATTATAAGAGGTGCCAAAGATAAAAGACCCAAAGGAACAGCAAAAAGACTGACAGTTGACCTTTCAACAGGAAGGCAATTGAATGACATCTTTAAAGTGCTTTAAAATGCCAACCTAGAATTCTTTACCCTGCAAAAATATTCTTCAACAATTAAGATGAAATGAAAGCATTTTTCAACAACAACATGTAAGATAAATAATTACTAGCAAACTTTAACTGAAGGAAATACTAAAGGTAGTTCTTTAGGCAGAATGAGAAAAAAAACACCCCAGAGAGAAAAAGGGAATTTTAGGAAGGAAAGAAGACAATAGAAAGAATAACACAGGTTGTATTGTTAAACACAAAACAATAGCAATAAAATATTTGGGGGTTTAAATGTTTGTAAAACTCAAATGCATGACAACAATAACACAAGAGGTAGAAAGGAGCTAAAGTGTTCTAAGGTTGTAGCATTATTATGGAAATGTTAATGGTACTATTTATGTTAGATTATAATAGTTCAAGACTAGTAATGTCTAGAGTAACTACTAAAAGACGGCATAACTCCTAACAACTAAGTATAGGTGAAAAATTAAATAATGAAAATAATTGATTAGCCTAAGCAATGCTAAGAAGGAAGAAATGCTAACAACAACAGAGAGGGTCAATAAGAAAAAAATATCAAGATGGGTGCTATAATCTTAAATATATCAATAAATAAATGTAAATATACTAATACTCCAATTAAAAGGCTAAGATTGTTGGTGTGGATAAAGACACAAAACCCAAATGTATTGTTGTCTATAAGAGATATGCCTTAAATAGGATTTAAATTATAAGTTAGGAAAAAGTAAAATCTGTTCCTATAAAAACAAATATAGTTTTTGTAGATTTGTGATGTAGTAATTTTAATATAAGATGAGGTAATGTTTAAGGCAGGAAACATTACTAAAGACAAAGGGGGAAATGTAATAATGATAAAAAGGTAAATCCACATGAAGATATTGCAAAGCAACATTACCTGAATAAAATAATACAGCTTCAAAGTATATGAAGTAAAAATTAATAGAATTAAAAGGAGAAATAGCCATATCCACAATCACAGTGGGAAACTTTTACATTACTCTCTGGATACATCAATCAGATGAAAATTCAATAAGGATATAGAATATATCCTTATATAAAACAGCTAAAAAACTTCATATAATTGACATATAGAATACACTCCACCAAACAAAAGGGTTTTCAAAGGCATATAGAATATTCAATCATATAATGATTCAAAATGTAGAATAGTCAAATTTTAGAATGATTTACAATTATTCAGCAAGTATTGTCTGACAACTATAGAATTAAGCTAGAAAATCTGCAACTGTGTGGAAATTAAACAATACACTTCTAAACCTATGGACCTAATAGTTTGGAATGGAGTTTAGAAAGTATTCTGAACTCAATAAAAATGAATTTATTGCTAAAAAAAAACTTGGTGGTGTGAAATTGCAGAAATGCTTAGAGGAAAAAATGACCTTAAAGAGAGATATTAAAAGAGTAGAAATCCTCAAAACTCAATGATCTTAACTTCCATAGCCAGAAGCTAGTGAAAGAACAACAAATGAAACTTCTCTAAAGTGAAAACATTCTAATAACAAGGACAATAGCAGAACTCAATGCATATACAATAGGGGAAAAAAAGCAATAAAGCCAAATTGCTTTTTAGTGTTTATAAAATTGAGGAGATCCTTATCAATAGTGATTAAACGAAAAAAAGAGTAAAATCACCTTTTGCCAATATCACAAATAACTCTATAGATGATTGGAGAGAGAGTACATTGTGAACAAGTTTAAGCCAATATATTTGCAATCAGGGTGAAATAGACAAATTCTTTGGAGACCACAACTTGAAATAAATTAAAAATCTGAAGACCTTTTTATTCATCAAATAAATTGCATCATTAATCAAAACCTTTTGACAGAAAAAAAAAACCACTTTGTGTTCACATGATTTCACTGAAAAATTCTTAAAAATGTTTAGGAATGTTATACTACCAATATACACAAATTCTTTCTAAGAATACAGCAGAAATGCCTCTCATCTCATCTTTTGAGGCCAGTACAACCTTACTTATTGAGGATACGTGTGATTGTCAAGTAACAGATTACTGAACTCAAATGTAATAGGCCAGGCATGGTGGCTCATGCCTATAATCCCAGAACTTTGGGAGGCTGAGGTGGGTGGATCACCTGAGCTAGACCAGCCTCAGCAACATGGTGAAACCCCATCTCTACCAAAAATACAAAAAATTAGCCAGGCGTGGTGGTTCACACCTGTATTCTTAGCTACTCAGGAGGCTGAGGTGGGAGGATCACTTAAGCCCAGGAGGTAGAGGCTGCAGTAAGCTGAGATCGTGCCACTGCACTCCAGCCTGGGTGACAGACTGAGACCCTGTCTCAAAAAAAAAAAAAAAAAGTAATAAGAATTTTAAAATGCTGAATAACTCTCCATAAATTTATAAATAATTATGATATTATTTCCCACACTGTATTGTAATACATATTTACATTTCCATCTCTCTTTCTAAACTTGAATTTGCTAAAAGACCACACGTCATCGTTATGCAGGAGAATGCCACTGAGCTACTACACAGTAGTGAAGAATTATAGGATCAGTTAAGAGCATTTTAGGTGTTTATAAATAAGCCCATTTGATACATCATAAAACAAATGCAATAAGTTGTTCTTATCAGTATATTCTAATTATATGTTTCCTTAACTATCCGTTCTTCAATTTTGAAATCATGTTTTATGCATCCCTAGGATCAAGGAAAATGTCAGGCATATGAACAATGCTCACTGGAATGAAATCAAATGGTAATAGAGTGGACTTCAGTAATTGTCTAGATCTACAAATACAGCTGCTGGGGACTTTTTCTTCCCCTCCACTATTGCATGGATAATGAGGTCTACATCTCTCACGTCAATTCCAGCACTCTGTGGTGGTAGCAAGCAAAAGGAAAGTAATCCCAGCATTAGGCCACCTCAAATCAGGGCTCTTTAAAACTAACCATTATATAAATCACTTCGATATCTTTTTAATTATAGATTATGATTCTCTTAGAGTGAGGCCTAAGTTATTTCATCCCTAACTGCTATGTGATTACATTCTTGTTGCCTATCAAACATATTTTGAGTTGTAAGGATTTAATTACTGGGAACTTCGACATAGGGCACAAGGGAAGTTCTTGATTTCTGGCCATCCTTTGAATCAGAGATCCTAGGGTACATCTTGATAATTGTGCATAAACAAATTCATCACCTGATGTATCACTTACTGCTGATACCACCCAAGATATCAAGTGAAATAACCAAATAGATTACCCAGAGCTCTAAGGAAAATTTAGGCTTAAATTCTTCCTTTAATTCCCAAGTTACAATATGCTGCTTTTGTGTGGTAAAATTCTTTTAGAAATGTCCCCAAGCCTTTCTCCAAGGTGGATCTGACTCCAAAATGTATCCAGACATCCTCTAGTTTTTCTTTATTTTCATTATAATTGAATTTTCAGAAGCAAAAGATCTCAATTTTCAGGGTATTCTTTGGTTGAAAACTACAACTATGCTTGCATATTTCCACACAAATGTTGGCCTTCCTTACTCTTGTGGTTAAAACAATTTAAACCATTTCATAGTTCTCTTGTTTCCTCTCATAACGTGAGTTGAATTCTTTCCCTGCATAAGATCTAGATGGCAGCTACAGTTCCTATGACTCTATGAATGAACTGCTTTAATTTGTACTTTCTTACTTTGACATCTTTCACTATTCCTAAAACCTCTTTCAGATTCCCCAGTGGATGTCAAGAACCCCATTTTCTTTTTTGTGGGCCTCAAAAAATATGATGGGTATTGAAAGAGGGTCCTTCCAAACAGAAGAGTCCTCCTGAGCATCAGCAAAGTTTTGGAACATGAGCTAGCATTATTTCTTCTGGGTGATTCATAGGCACCATGCATAGAAAATGTTCGTAGAAGGTCCTCCCAAAGAGCAATGAGAGCAGGTAATCAGAGTTGTTTGAAACTCAGCTGTCTTCACAAGATGATCTGTTACTCATTCAAAGGCATACCTTACCCAATTACTGCAACTTCTTACTCTGTTCTCCCTGGAAATGGACTTTTATGGTTTTATCTGTTCTCTTTTCAATCTGTTAGTAAAAAATAAACTATGTGCAGTTTCCCTTACCCAACATTTCTTTCTCAGCAACCTTTTATTCTCTCATAGATCAAAAGCTTTGGTTTCAAAGCTGTTATTTCTGATGTGGTCTTTCAGAGGCTCTTTTGAAAAATAAAATAAAAATCAAGCACCAACCATTTCTTTCTTTTTGCATTCCTACTAAAACAATGCTAATTCTCTTTGAAGCAATGAGGATATTACTAACTCAGAAGAGAAAGTTTGCCAAACATAAGTATAAAAATTAAAAGCACAGATAATAACATTCCAAGATAGTATCCTGCTGGAAATAAAATAATAACAAATATGAACATGACGTAAGCAATTACCATCCTTGTTTGTCTCTAAAGCCCACTCTATGGAAATTATTCTAGGATAGTAATTTTTATTCTATCCCCCATTTTAAAAAACCTGTGCTTGTATAGGTTTATTATTTATAGAGTCATGTAAAATAACAAGAATACATTTGCATTAAGAGTTCCATGGCGTTAAATTTTAAAATATTTGAATTTTAAAAAATGGACACCACTGTAATTTTCTGAAAACCTTGAAATAATTGGTCCACATAAGAATTATTTCCTATTAAGTGGCCCCTTAGGTCAAGCTTGTCCAATCCACAGCCTGCAAGCTGCATGCAACCCAGGATGGCTTTGAGTGTGGCCCAACACACATTTGTAAACTTTCTTAAACATGGTGAGTTTTTTGTGTGTGATTTATGTTTTCAGCTCATCAGCTATAGTCAGTGTTAGTATATTTTATGTGATCCCCAAGACAATTACTTTTCTTCTAGTGTGGCCGAGGGAAGCCAAAAGATTGGGTACCCTGCCTTATATCCCAAAATAGCTTCAAAATTTACCTGAAAAGTATGTCCAATTCCTCATACCACCCCAGCCCCTGGTGTGCTTTTGGTCTTTGATAAGTTCTGTGATGGCTGTGTCAAAATCACGGCCTTTATTTAAACTACTACCCACACATGATCCTTGGGACTCATTTGGAAACTAAATTAAGATTGGCAGTTGACAAATTTGCTTTAGAGGGCAGAATGTCAATTTTTTTTTTTTTTTTTTTTTTTTTTTTTTAACCTGTGGATTCACTCTGGGACAATTGATGCTTTGATGAAATAGGGGGAAATTATATAAAAATACAACTCAAGGGATATTAAATAGCAAAATAAATTATCTTTGTTTCTGGCATCCAGGGTTATTTGGCAAAGAAAGAGCAAACAAGTGACTGTTTTTCATGCCTTTCATATGATGACAAACCTATTCTATTCTGCTTTGTACTTAAAATTTACATTGAAAATGCAATTGAACCTTTGGTTTAGTAGTTCAGTACGCTACAGGTAACCAGGGAGCAATGTTCAGTAAATACCATGCTACTAGATGCAAAACAATACAGAGAAAATGAGGCTATTTAGCTCTCTTTCTTGATTGAGATTTGCATGAAGAAATTTTGAAATATTTAAGTTTCAGCGTAGCACTTAGAGTGTCACTTCTCTTCCGCCTCTTTATAGGTTATATTTTTAATTTTTAATAATGCAAAATGTGTATACAGCCTGATGCAATCAGAAAGGCATCTTAGAAGGGTAAAAAGAGGAGGACGACTCACTAATAAACAGTCATTTATAGAATATAATTAGTTTTTCTCTTTTCTTCATTAGCACATGCAACCTGCTGGAGGAATGAGTCTAAGGGTAATTGTGGGACTCCCGGGTTTTCACACTCAAGAGGTAGCATAATATATAAAACTGAAGTAATTAGGAGCTACGTCAAAAATGTCATCTTTCTTATGTGTAAAAACTAGGCATTTTGTAGCAAAATAGCAATATTGATGCCACAGGGATACTGTTTCTTTTCCACTCTGACAGAAAAATCTCTAGTGATAGGTCCTCAAATCTTTTATTTAAATTATAAGTGAGAATGAGTTTGGTGCCCTCAATTAGTCCTTAGAGGGGAACCAATAGTACACAAGCAGGCACACTTCTTGCAATTGCTTCTGAAGAGATCTGTAGCTATATAGGCACTCACAAAGGCTGTGACCCCCCGGAAGGTACACCCAGTACACTCGATTCACCAGAAAGCCTACAGAATGAATGGACTCGAGATTTTACACTCTGGTTTTATGAGTACAATTAATCCATTGAGAAATTTTTACACCCAGACCCCCCAGTACTTATTTTCTAACGCGTTTCTGCAGTGTGTTAACTGCGGCATCATAGTGTGCTACGTAATGAGTCCAATTCTTCTTGTCTGTTTCTTGTTTCCTTCTCAATGAAAAATAAAAAACAAAGATAGCTGAGTTTAATATTGCCAAATAGCCAAATAATTAGTACAACTGAATATTATTTTCTCTTTAAGTTATACCTCAATAAATATAAAGCTAGAAGCATAGTTTTGAAAACAAAGTTAACAGAATATTATCTAACAGCAATAATGGGTCTGAAATGTTCCATGCAAGGAAACATAAAATGTTAATTGCTTATGAGATAATGAGACAAAAGTGTTTCCCTGCAATCTTGTAACTCTAGAAAGATGAGCATTCTTAGTCTGTGACTAATTCCATTGTTTATTAATTCCATTGTTTTTTAACAGTGTAAGTTGGTCAAGAGCAGTGGCTCACACCTGTAATCCCAGCATTTTGGGAGGCCAAGGTGGGAGGATCATGAGGTCAGGAGTTCAAGACCAGTCTGACCAACAGGGTGAAACCCTGTCTCTACTAAAAATACAAAAAAATTAGCTGGGCATGGTGACATGTGCCTGTAATCCCAGCTACTCAGGAGGCTGAGGCAGGAGAATCGCTTGAACTTGGGAGGCAAAGGTTGCAGTGAACCAAGATTGCGCCACTGCACTCCAGCCTGGGGGACAGAGCAAGACTCTGTCTCAAAAAAAAAAAAAGAAAGAAAGGAAAAAAAAGAGTGTAAGTTAAGTTTTAGCAGTGTTGTGTTAGAGTTTTCTTTTATAAAGGTAAAAAAAACACATTGTAAATGTGATTTATGAGGGTTATAACATTTTCCAAGTTTATATCACTTGCCTGATTGTGTTTTATTTTCTGAATGATTCCATTCTCTCGAGTATTGCATAAAATCAAAGTCTCTCTACCAGGGCACACGTGACGTGATCCTGTTTGGAAAACATTATCAAACAGTCAAGCTAAAATGCAAATGAACACAAACCCTAGTATTTTCTCTGACAACTATGGAATTACTAAACATAAAGACATGAAGATTGAGAAAGGAAGGGAGTAAAACAATTACATATTTAGAAATAAGGAGAAACTGGATTGGTTTTGATGATAAATTTATTGGTACTACAAAAAGCTCTCATGACAAAATACCATACATGTTTATACAAAGTATTATTAATGAAAGAAATTTGGTTTCAGTTTTATATTATTACAGGGTATTTTATAATCTAAATATTTGATCATATGTTTGGCCGAATTTCAAGTTGCATTCTCCCAGGGTGTGTTAAAAGGAAAAATACAACATGAAAAAACAATATTTTGAGTGGGATGTGCAGGCTGTCTGTGTGTGACATGTATCACCCCTCAGATCTTCAGGGTCTGTTCCATCTGTGTTTATTTTTCCTGAAGCTGTCCACTCAATTGAGCAGGTTGCCCTTCCCAGATAGAGAAAAGCCAGTCTTTGAAATTCACTAGAATTGCTGTTCTCAGGATTTTTATGTTTGTCTTAATTGATAAACTGCCTTAAGAGAAAGGATACTCAAGTTTACTTCACACTGAAATGTTCTCTTTAGGAAACATACATTTTGGAAGATATTAAAAAATATTTTACCCTGAATAAAAACAAGTTACCATATATGGTGATTTTGCATATTCAATTTTCCTGTATATTCCAAGTATACTTTTAGTTTATGTGTCAAAATTAGGTACATCTAAATCACTGGCAAATATTCTTTTTCATTATGATTCTAATTCTTGTTCCATTTTTATAAACATTTCTATACTTTTCTAATATGCTTTGCTGAAAAGAAAATAATAGATATTTGTTAAAAATTTTTTTGAACATTCTGGGTTGATCCTCACATTTGATTGAACTTAAGCAATGTAAAATAACTCGTAATTTTCCTCAGCTTTCTAAAAACAGAGTTTGGATATTGTTCTAAGTGTAAGGAAACATTGAAAAACATAAGTATGATATGATTCAAATTATAGTTATAAATATCACTATGACTGTTGTGAAAATAACTCTGGCAGGAGCAAGAGTTGCAAGAGGAAAATCAGTTTGGGTATTTTTGTATTAGTCTAAGTTAGAGATGCTTTTGGCTTTGATTGAGAAAGCAGTAATGGAGGCAGTAAAAAGTATATAACCTAATGTCATATAAGATTACATCTAGTTATATTCTCGATATCATAAAGTTAGTGCTACAAGATTTGCTAATGTCATGGATGCAGGGTGTAGGAAGGGAGTGATCAGGTTTGACATCTAGGTTTGTAGTCTGAGGCATCAGAATTTGGTGTTTCCCTTTGTTGACATGAGAAAGACAGGGAGCAGGTTTGGAAATGAAAGTAGTATGTGTGCAGAATCCATGGCTCTATTTTGTCAACATCAAGTCTTGGTTGCCCATTAGACATCTCAAGCAGTGTTGTCAAGCAGGGTGTAGGGTGTGTCAGTCTTTAATTCAGATGCTTTTTGAACAGTAGACATGAGTTTCAGTCATTAGTATGTAAATAGAGATTAAAGGCACATGAAAAAATGAGATTTCTTAGGGGAGACACTTAGGGAAAGGAAGAGAGCTGAGAATTATGCTCCAGGGCTCTGCAACTTCTCATGTCTGAAGAAGAGGATCCAGAAAAGGAGACAAAGGAGGAGTGCCCAGTGACGTAGGAAGGAAGCCAGGGCACTAGTGTTCAAGAGCTTTGGTTAAAACACTGACAGGGAAGGATGATAAATTGGATAAGGATGAAGATTAAAAAGTGAATATTAAGTATGGCAAAGAGAAAGTTATCGCCAACTTTGCTAAAAGTGGTTTTGGTGGAAAAATAGTAAAGAGAGCTTTATTAAATGAGGTGAGGTGAGAAAATGCAGACAGATAGTAAAGGCGGCTTTTTCATGAGGTCTTGTAGTAAGACGCTGAGAAATAGGGATGCAGGAAAAAAGACACAGAGGAGTCCAGGGAGGTTTGTTCATTTGTTTTTGTTGGTTTTGTTGAATACAGTTATTGGAAGATGTTTGTATGCTGATGGAAGCAACGTAGTGAGATGGAGAAACTGATGGAGTGGGAGCAAAATTCTTGAGTAACTTAGAGAGGATGGAAACCAGTGCTGAAGTACAGGGTTTGACCTTAGGTAAGAAAAGGGACAGTGAATCTGCTGCAAGGAGAAAATGCAGAGCTGATGTATGTAGATGCAGGCAGGCTGGTAGATTTGGTGGTAAGACAGTTAGGAAACTCTTTTAATTGCTTCAATGTGCTTCAGTAAAATGAGTCAAAGGTCATCAATTTAAGTGAAAAGGTATAAAGAGAGTTTTGAAAAAAAATGGAAAAGTGTATATGAATGGAGTGACCCACAAGAATCTATTTGGCATTAATTTTCTAATAATGTTGACCCCGATGTGCTGCTCCATTAACAGGGTTGCCAAGTGTTACCTATGACCTATGAAACTCATGGAAGCTGGTTAGGTTGAGCAGCAATGATGTTAGCCAACATAGCCATTTGCTTGTAACTGTTACTGCATCAGCATCACGCTCTTTTGAACCAATTAAGGAAATTAGATTCAGAGACCTGATTAGCGAGAAAGCTTATTTAGCATCAATTTTCTATATTGGTTTCTTACGCAACAAAGTTATAATTTTTCTTTGTTTTTAAATGTTATCAGTAATTAAAATGCAACTTCAGAGTGTCCTGTCCTACACATAATTAGAAATTAGGACAAAGTGTTATGTGCAAAGATGTTAAAACATTATTTATATTGGGAAAATATAACAACCTAACTATCCAACAGTAAGAGAATAGTTATAATATATCCCTAGGTGGTTTATTTTACAGTGCTTTTAAGATCAGAAAATTAGTTCTAAAATGATAATAATATATTAATAGTTCTGTAGGAAAGAATTTAACACAATGGCATGCAAGACACTGGCTGAAATGGCCTCTGCTATCTCCTCAGCTCATTCTCTGCCCACTATCCCTTGCAGATTCCTCTATGGCATTCTACTTTCTGCTATCCTTCAAAACCTCCAAGCAGATCCTTCTCTCACTTCATTTTTTGGTGTTATTCCATCTGCCTAGAGACTTGTTTCTCAGACCTCCTCATGGCCTTAAACATGAGACATGAGAAAATAAGACAACTCCTTATCTTCACATAGGTCTCTGGTCTACGGTCACCTCCTCAATAAGGTCTTCTTAGATTATTCTGCCTAAAACACATGCTCCAGATCCCACTCCTATTACTTGTCTTCACTGCTAATCACGGCACTTATCATAGTCTGGCATTACTTTTTACACTTGTTTACTTGTGGAATGTCTGTCTTTCCTGTGAAAATGGGGACTTTCTTCTTCCATATAAGTATCAAGAACAATGCCAGTAGGTACTCACTATATATATATACATATAAATTACATTTATATATATATATATATTACATAAACTAATGAATTGATAATGCATCAAAGGAATAGCATTTTAATACATTCTATAATGATAAAATTATACTTTGATATCCACTTTTGCTCACCCAGAAAGTTCTCACATCATTTAGGTATCAGTAAATGTCTAAAAGGAAGCAGTACAGACTTTATACAATAAAGAACAAAACCAAACAAAAATTGAGGTAGAGCAGATAAAAATCAGAAAAGGTGCTCCCCATTCAGCCAAAGAAACTTTCAGCTCACGAGAAAATGTTGTTGAAACCATCATTTTCTCCAGAAAGTTAAGAGGTTACAGAACTCAGAATGAAGGGGGAGGAGGACATTTTTTAAATGAAGAAACACAGAAATTATTTCTAGTCAGAATAAACACCAGACCTCTATTAAGAACCTAATGGCTCAAAAACTCTTAATCAAGTACTGCTTTAGTGTTACATAGAGCATACTCTCTAGGTTAAGCCTTTGCCCTTAGTTCTAAGAGACATAATGTCTGAGGGTGCCTGCACATAGTTTACATTGGAGTATGAATAGAGAATGTAAAAGAAGATTCTAATAGCAGGTAGCAGGAAAGGTCAGAAAAACAATGAACAGTTTTGAGATTTGAAGTGTTTGTGTGGGAGAAAGCTGCAAAGAAATTGAAATTTAATTACTCTCTAATTGGAGATATAATGTTGCTTAAAAGAAAAAATTACAAATGCACAACTCTAAAAACCCACCCTGATAAATCACATATCATATCCACTTCCTTTCAGCCACACATACATATGCAAAGACATAGAAAATGATTTCTTTTCATCCAAGTGTGATTAAATGAGATTTAGAAAATGGCTACTTGGTGAGATTTTTGTAAGGCACTGAAATCAACAATTTTTATGGTAAAGAACATATGTTGGTTTTGATTTATTATTTATTTTCCAGTTTGAATAATGCAAGATGTTTTTATAAAAAATTATGGGGAAATGCTAAGCAGACAAAAAACCCCATAGTGTGAAATACATGAGTATATTAAAAAATTGCAATAAAGCCTCCTGCAAGGAGAATTAGCATTGAATGTATGCAATATGTATTTTCCCCAAGCAAATTTAATTTGATACATATTTTCAAAGTTTAAAAGTTTTCTCTCTTTATTAAATCAGAGAACATGTGACAAGTATAAACTTCCCTACATCAGTGCCTTTGTTTAAGCTTACCCTACAGTTAGAGACCCTTCTCACATCCAGCCTCAATCTTCCCTACACAATATAAAACAGAATAATGTGATGCATTTTAGAATTATGTTTTTATAAATTTCTCTACTATAAATATCATTTATCTGACTTTGATTTTTATTCTTTCTTGGAAAAATGACATAAAAATCCATGCCATTTATGATGTTTGCTTTTATCTAGATGTATCCTAATTCATTAAAAAAGGCATGTTTCCTTTAAAATTGATCTATTGGTTAAATTTTGACCATACTCCCTACAAATCAACTTCTGGACCAACAAAATATTCTTGATGAAGGAACTTTGGTATTGTCAGCCATGTTGATGGATGCTTGGTAAACAGCAATATATTCTATCACCCATTTAAGGTGGGTTTAGAGTTTTCTGATCTATGGGACTAGCAAAATGTTGCTTTAGCAAAGACTTTAATATGCCATCTAGATGGAAGAAATATTATAATAATATGACTAAAAATGGGTGATATTTAATATCAGTGCATTCTTTGACATTGGATACTTTGAAACAATATTCTACAAATCTTCAGATCTCACCATTTACCATTATTCTCTTATTTCAATCTACCATTTCTTTCTTCCTTCTTTCCTTCCTTCCTTTCTTTCAACATGTACTTTTTGAGAATCAACTACATGGCCTGGGCCCAAGGGTCAGGGCAGTAAGCAAGCCAGACCCAGGTTTCCTAGTCATATATTCTAAAGCCTAGCAGAGAAGACAGTTAATTAAAGGATAATTGCAATGATGTGTGATGGGTGTAATAATGGAGCGTGTACCAGATGGACATAGCACTGGGACTTAACTGAAATCTGGGGAAAGTCTCCAAGAAGCAATATTTCAAATGATACCTAAAGGATGAGTCAGAGTTAGCCACAGAAAAGTTGGAGAAGAAGAAAATAATCCTGATAAAAAGCTGAAAACTTCACTGGCCAGGAGAGCAAGAGAAAGGAAGAGAAATGTGAGGGGTGAGGCTGGAGGATTAGGCAGGAATTATATTATTGACAGCTTTGAAAATTCACCCATTGAACTTTACCATGAGAAGATTGAGGTAAATGGAATGATTTTTAGCGTGGAATGACATAAAATAGTTTGCATTTTAGGAATATAACTAGAGTGACCCTCTTCATAATTAGGTTGCAATAATTTGCCTTGGGAGTCCTCAGTATTGCCTGCCGGTAATAACAGGGGTCCAGAAATCCATATTCTCTTCACATGAGACTCCAGCCTCCTTTCTCTTATGTATCTTGGTCTCCATTACCCTCCAGAATCTTAAGATCTCAAGAGAGAAGAGTTGAGCTTTTTGAATCCTGCCACATTGTGTCAACCCTGCTGGCTGGGTGGATACCACCTGAACTATAGAAGCTGAGTGAAACTTCCAGTCCCTGTGTACACTATCGGTGTCAGTGTGACTTCTTGCTCCAGTATTCTTTACACTTACTGAAGGGGCCCCTGTGAAGCAGGTTCACTGTGCACCCATTATCACTTCAGCCCAATGCACTTTGGGCTGCACTTTTACTATTTGTCTGAGTCTGGTGACAGAACACTCACACTCCATGAAGTGGGCTTATTACTTATAGATAGGCAGCAAGGGACAGCAAAAGCCTAGGATTCATGGTGTGTCATTTCTCAAGGCTCAGGAAAGCTACCCAGGGTGTGAAGAGTCTCATCTGTGCATGTCCGACTTTCACCACAACTGAGGCACCCTGGAAATCAGCTTGCCCTGGGTTTTATACCCTGTGGGCAACAGGATAAACTGGGGTAAAGCACTGAAGGACATCCTGTTCCTATGAGTGACTGGAGCAGAGTCTTTGCTATACTGGCACAGACCAGTTTCTCCTTATTTCAGGATGTTGCATTCCCAGTGTATTCCACAGTTATTCTTAAGAATTACAAGTGAGAAAGGGGGGAGAATTGGATCAGTCCAAGGCCACCCAGAGAACATTCCTGCAGCACCCAAGCACACTGGCTAGGCCCTTCAGGTTAATAATTTTTTATTTTGTCATTGCGCTTCCTCCACCAGCACTGGCATCTTCCTGGATGGTGGGGAAGAGGATGTTGAGGCAGCTGCAATTTCCATGGTGGTGCTACAGAGTTTTGGGTTTTGAAGTTCTGTTCAGTTAAAGAATGAGGACTGAGAGCAGTGGCTCACACCTGTAGTCCCAGTACTTTGGGAGGCTAAGACTGGAGGATCACTTGAACCCAGGAGTGTGAGTCCAGCCTGGGCAACAACGTAAAGAGACCTGACTCTACATTTTTTTTTTTAATAGCTGGGCATGGTGGTGCAAACCTCTGGTACCAGCTACTTATGAGGCTGCTGTGGGAGGATGACCTGGGCCCAGGAGTTTGAGGTTGCAGTGAGCCAAGACTGTGTGCCACTGCACTCCAGCCTGGACAACAGAGCGAAACCTTGTCTCAAAAATAAAGAAAGGAAAGAAGAGGAGAGGGGAGGGGAGGGGAGGAGAGGGGAGGGGAGGGGAGGGAGGGAGGGGAGGCGGGGGGAGGGAGGGAAGGGGAGGGGAGGGAGGGAAAGGAGGAAGGGAGGGAAAGGTGGGAAGGAGGGGAGGGGAGGAGAAGGAGGGAGGGAGGGGAGGGGAGGAAGGAGAGAAGGGAGAGAGAGAGGAGAGAAGGGAGGAGAGGAGAGAAAGGAGGAGAGAGGAGAGGAGAGAGAAAGGAGGAGAAAGGGGAGAGGAGAGAAAGAAGGGAGGAGAGAGGGGAGTAAGGAGAGAAGGGAGAGAGAAAGGAGAGAAGGGAGGAAAGAAGGGAGGAAGGAGGGAGGGAGATTGGTTTTCTTCAACATCCCAAGTTCAGCTTCTCAATTCTTTCATCATTTATGTAATGAATTCCCTGCTTTATAAATTTAGTTTCTAATAGTGCAAGTGCTTTCTTTTTTTCTGAATTGGCCCCGATACAGGTTTTATATGCAGTAAGAATAACGGCACAGCAATTCTATGTGGGAAAGAGGTGGGACAGAGGCTTGGAAAAGGTCTAGAAGTGGAAGCTTACCTGATTGCAGAGCCAGTACTGTATTTGATTATCATTTCTATAATTACAAAACACCTCTACAGAAGGAAGTATGTGTGATATCATCTTGAAAAATCCATCAAGAGTTCAGTTGTAGAACTATGATGTCATTTGCACATCAGGAAAGACATTTTGAAAGGAACTTGGCTTACCTTTGTGAAATATTAGTATAGCCCCATTATCTTGTGCAATCCCGGTGTCCCTTACCTGAGTAATTTCCTTGTTAGTTTGACTTTTTGTGTTTTCAGAAAATTAACAAAAGTTCTGGAAGAAAATGCCAGAATTTTCACTGAGTTTACCAAGGGGAAGAGGAGGGGATCAGGCACTAGAAGGGAGGGAGACTTTTACTTTTCATTTATATACCCTTTGAAACTGCTTTTACATATTTTCACGATATGCAATTATTACTCCTCTAATAAAATTTCAAGAAGAAATGTGCTCCATTGTTGAATAGTTAGTACAAGGATCAACAGAAGCAAGGGGTAGCCACCGTAGCCACACTGCGTCCCAGCTATTCAGTAACGCAACAGTATTATGACTGAATCTCATTTGTGAGGGCCTGCTTTCTCTTTGTTCATTTAGGTTCGGGATTTCCTTAAGAAGTAACTATGCTATTGTCAAGACGCTGAGGTTGAAAGAATCTCCCCTGCAGTTCAGTGTATATACAGCACAATGTTAGAGCATTTTAGCAGCAAGACAATATTTCCTAGGGACTATATTTCGTGTCTCACTTCTTCACATCTAGATGTGCCCATGTAAATAGTTCTCACTAATGGAATACTAGCAGACATAATGTGTGTCATTTCTGGGAAATTGATTTTTAAGAATTGAGTGTGCCATCCAGGATCTGTCTCCTTCAACTGGCTGGATGTAGACAACCTGATGAGGTCTTAAGGAGGATAGAAAAGCAAGGGCTGGAAGAAGCCAGGATCTTTGGATCATTGTATGGAGCAGTGGTGCAAGAAGTCTCATCTGGAAATTCTTGGGGAACCCTGATACTCTTTGGAGGGTCTGTGAAGTCAAAAGTATTTGTTTAATGACATCAAGAAAATCAGAGATATTAGCAGATGTGACTTTTTGATATTGTATAATTAAATAAGGTAACATTTGGGAGATCTGTATAACTTGGCAAACCAATGTTTTCCAAATGACCAAGACGTGACATAGAAATCATCTGAGGATAAAAGATTCATTTGAAGTGCAAGATACACCAATGGATTTCAATGTAAAATACCATGAGAAGCTCATTGATATGGCCCAGATTCCACATTGCAAGTAACCTTTAAAAGACTACCACTTGTATCGAAGTGTAACTTCAAAGAAGACTACTATTATTTGAAACATTCACAAATGTCTGGAAGGACTACGAAATTGCTCTTGCCTTTACTTAGTATATTTCCCTATAAGACCAGATGCAAGTATGTATATATTAGAACCAAAGCAAGATGTGACAAAAGTATAATGAAAAAGCATATATGAAATCCAACTGTCTTCTATTAAGCTATAGACATTATAGAGGTTTATAAAAATGTAAAGCAGTGTCACTCTTCTCACTAAAATTTGTTTGAAAATATGTAGTTTTTTCTAATCAAGTGCATTACTTATGTTAACATAGCAGAGTTATTACTACTTTTAAAGAAATTAGTAAATATTTTAAATTTGTTTTAATTTTTATATCTACAAATATTCATAGCTAACACAGAAGTAAATCAAAACTTTCACAGTTCTCAGTAATATTTAAGAGTGTAAACTGGTCTTGAGATCAAATAAAAAGTGTTGAGAACCATTTATTTGGAAGAAAGCCATTTGCTTAGTAAGAACCAATGTATGAGAAATAAACTCCATTGAGTTTAGGCACTTTGTATTTTGAGGCCTGCGTGTTACAGCCTTTAACTATAACCTAACTAATGCAAACCCCTGGGATAGCTTTCCAGCACCTAAAAGTGAGCTATACATTTCATCGAACTTATCTATAACACTGAATTGTAGACTTGAATATCTTCTCGTCTACAGTTAAGGAGAAGACAGTACATGGAGACTGAATAATAAAGATTAGCCAAATATAAAAGGTTTTGAGAACTTTTAAAAATGGAAGTTTCTTGTATTCTTTAATGACAAAATAATTTAATTTCTACTAAACACTGATCAGGAATCACAATTTGTAAATGTTACTTCTAAGCAAAACATGAGTATTTGTGTATAATGCATTCTTTGATTCTAAGCTTCTCAGTGCTTTAGTATGAAAGCACACATTTTGTGCTTAATGCCTAACTTTAAGGCAATGAAAATAATATCTTCTCTTTGTTTCCTGTCACATCAAACAAATTGATCACTTTATTTACTATAGTAAACAGTGCAACCAAAATGGTGTATTTGTATTTAGAGGTATCTGGGACTTTAGATGGTTTTTTGGAACAGTATTTCTTTTTCTCTCATTGTTAGATTTATTATTGAGGTAATGCAATTACCCATTTTTTTTGCATTCATATAAAACATGTAAGACAGATGTTTTACTGTAATCCTATATCCAATCAATATATTATTTAAAAGACTACTGAGTAGAAAGAGGAAAATGCAGTTTATATTGTTTACATCCTTGATGCACACATCCTCTCTGAGAGGAGAAAAAAGGAAAAATTGATTTATGAACAATCTATATTTTATTCATTTTCCAACTTTTCTCTTTATATCCATCATAACTGAAATCAGCAACAGTCAGGCACCTAGACAAATTGAAACAAATGCGAGCTAAAACTCTGATGGGCCCAGTCCCATTCTGTGTAATATGTTCCTGGATTGCAAGTTTGATCTTGAAGATATTCTATGATAGGCCTTTTCCAATCTGATCAAGCTACACAATATTTGGGTAGTTCCTGTCCTCTAATTCTCTGTCATAGCTAATGGCAGACAATGTAAAAGCAAGGAAGTTTGGTGGAGCTGTGAGATTTTGCTATCCTCAACTACATCCCACATACAAAGTAAGCAGAAGAGAACAGTACTGCAATATCTATTAAAGGGAACAAAACATGTTATATAATTAACGCACTGTCTCAAGGTGAGGTCTAACATTTATTTAGTTACACGTTTCAGACTTGTTTAAATTCATCTTGCCAAGTTCAGTTTATTTGTGGTGACAATTTAATCACAAATGTTTGATACCCTTAACTATTGTGAGAGAAAGAGAGGGAGAAACAAAATTACATCCGTTACCATGGCATCATGATATCTGTTAGTTTTCTGGTCTGTGCCTGAAACCATCCAAAGTGGCTTATATGTTTCACAAGTTATTGGTCCTTACCACAGTCAAGGAGGTAAATACTATTTTCCTCCTCACTTTTCAAATGAGGAAACTAAGCATAGTGGTTAGCAATTTTTCTGTACTGCTTCACTTTAATTATGTTGTTCCTCCAATAGTGTCACCATTCATCCAGTTTCTAAAACCAGAAACTGGGGAATCCACTAGGATTTCTCCCCCAGGCACCCTTTCCTTTAACAAGCCATGTTAATTTTACCTCCCTATTGTCTTTGCTAGAAATAATATCCATCCTCACAGTTGCTGGCTGACATCAATTATCAACTCTTGGCTGACCCACAGATAAACTTTTCCAAACCATCTTCCCAGAGTTTGACTCCCTCCAATCCATTTTTTTGACACTGGCAACAGGGTGATCTTTCTAAAAGGGCAAATTGTATAAGGTCACTTACCCACCTGAAACACTTCACTGGCTTCCTGTAAGCTACAGAATAAAATCAAACATCTAGCATGGTATATAAGGCCTGGCACAATTGACCTCTGCCTAACTATCTCTTTCTTCCCTCACCTCCCACAGCTCCTTGAACCTGTACCCCTGACACACTGGATTGGATCTGGTGGGCATGCTCTTGTGGCCACACACGTGCTGTTCCCTCAACCTGGCAGAGTGTTCCTTCATTCTTACCGACCTTGGATAAACTCCATTTACACACACACTCAGCTCCAATGCCAATCTCAAGGAAGTTTTCTCTCCACTTCTGTACTAGCACCTATCATGTACTTATCTCTGTTATTTTGTTTTCATCGCTCTGTCTTCCATACTTGGACTTGTTAGGAAAAGCTTGGACCATCAGCTAGCTTGGCTTTAAGGCTTTGTTTTCATTGTTCTGTCTTCCATACCTGGACTTGTTAGGAAAAGCTTGGACCATCAGCTAGCTTGGCTTTAAGTCTTGGCTCTTCCTGAATGATCTTACATTTCTCTATTTCTCTGACTCTCAGTCTCTCCATTAGGGAAATAAGAATATTAATTATACCTACATTAGACAATGCAAATATGAGTTGATATCAGAGGAGTACCATTCTTAGCTATGGGCTCATATAGTGTAAGTATTCAATAAACATTAATTATCAGTATTAGCCGTTCTCTAGGAACATAATAGAAATATTGCTATCCCAAAGAGTTGTCTTCATTGTACTTATCACTTTCTGAAATTATCTTGTTTATATAAGTTAATTATCTGTCTCCCCAGACCTGGAAAGTAAGATTCATGAGAACAGTGAACTTGGTAATGAACTTGGTAACCTTGTTCGCTATTGTTCTTATCACCCGATATACCATGGGCAGTCAATATGTTATCTGAGTTAGTGAATATATTTAGTAGAATATTGCAGCAATCTAAAAAAGCTGACATGAGCAAGGAGTTGAGAAGTATTCAAGCAGGATCAAAGACAGATTGAACTATTGCACAGGATTACTCTATATCATCTTCACCAAGAATAAGTGGGGTGATGTAGGACTTTTTGAGACCGCATTGATAATTTGATGCCCCTTAATAATTAAATTATATGCTTTATCAAGACACAATGGATTGTCCCTATTAATCACAAAAATTATTGAGATGAACAAGGCCTAATACTTAGGGCTTGTATTTGCTTGTGATACACAATTGCTTACAATAGTTTGACTCTCTTGCACACTTTCTGTTTTTTTGAGACAGGGTCTTTATTTGTCACCTATGCTGGAGTGCAGTGGCATGATTATGGCTCATTGCAGCCTCAGCCTCAACCTCCTGGGTTCAAGCAATCCTTCTCACTTCAGCCTCCTGGGTAGGAGGGACCACAAGCATGTGTAAACACACCCAGCTAGTTCTTGTATTTTTTTGCGGGGTTTTGCCATGTTGCCCAGGCTGCTCTGAAACTCCTGGGCTCAAATGATCCACCCGCCTCAGCCTCCTAAAGTGCTGGGATTAAAGGCTTGAGCCACTCTGCCCGGCTCTTTTACTCACTTTTTAAATTAACGCAGTCAATTCCTTTTAACTTGCTTTCTAACTATAAGCCATTGATGTTACTGAATGGCCACGAATCATTAATTTCACTTTTGCTGACCACTTAAAATAATATCCCTGAAATTGCAAGAATAGATTCCAAATGAGAAAATGCTGCAGAAAAATAGTATCATGGTGCCAAAAGTCTCGCCAAGTTAAGTCATGTGTCACAAATGGAAAAAGCTCAACACCTGAATATATTTTCTTTTAGCCAGCTATGAGGTATAAAAAGTTCTGTTGGACATTTAAAGGCCAATTGGAGGGCAATGCCATCAGCAGGACTGGGCATGTCAGGGAGATGGACGAGGTGCCTTGAGAAGCTGTGAAAGGAGAAACAGGAGTCTCTTAGCCACTGGCAGCCCTCTCATAATTTCTTGAGACTCCTTATAGACCTGTTGGGAGGCTTCTCCCCTCTAATGTCATTCTCTACTAATGCAGCCAATCTCCACCTCAGCAATGCACGATTATAACCACCCCTAGATCTTTTTAAACATAAAGATCACCAGGATCTGGCCCCGACTCACTGAATCAGTGTCTCTTAAAACTGGAAATTTGAATTTTTAATTCTGTATATCCACAGTGATCATAAATCCTTGTTTGCCCAGTTCAGTCTGGGTCTTCACTTGTTCTTCCACTATAAGTCATTCCAAAAAAGCTCTGTGTTTGGACAGTACATTATGTGTTCACCTTATCTATAGGTGAACACATCTATCTTTATGTTCTATAGGTGAACATATCTATCTCATGAGTAGCCAAGATCTACCCCCTCTCAAATGCTGTTTCTCATATTTATGCTACATATTTATGGAGTTCTTGCTAAAATCTTCCACTGATACATGTACATACTCATATATATGTAGTTACTTCAAAAAGTTCATGAAAAATAGAACAAAAAAGATAAAAATAAAAAATATAGACTTTATTTCTCAGCATGATCTCCATCAAGTTGAAGACACTTTTGTAAGCAATGATATCAGCCATTTAGTCCATTTCTAAAGAACTGGGGGTCCTGGGAATATAATCATGTCAATGCAGTCTTTTTTACATTATTAATTGAAGAAAAATGGGTGTCCTTTAAAGATTTTTTAAGATTAGAAAACAGAAAGAAGTCAGAAGGAGCCAAGTCAGGACTGTAAGATGGATGCCTAATGATTTCCCGTTGGAAATCTTGCAAAGTTGGCCTTGTTTGATGAAAGAAATGAACACCTGTCGAGGTAGAGAAGGACTCGCTGGTAACGCCTTCCTGGATGTTTTTCTGATAAAACTTGGCTAACTTTCTCAAAACACTCTTATAATAAGCAGGTGTTATCATTCAATAGCTTTCCAGAAGGCAAAAAACAAAATGCTTGAGCATCCCATAAAACCGTTGCCATGACATTTACTCTTGACTGGTTCACTGTTGCTTTGACTGGACCACTTCCACCTCTTGGTAACCATTGCTCTGATTGTGCTTTGCCTTCAGGATCATACTGCTAAAGCTAAAGTTCATCTCCTGTTACAAATGTTTGAAGAAATACTTCAGGATCTTTATTCAACTTGTTTATAATTTCCATTGAAAGCTCTGCTCTTGTCTGCGGCTGATCCGGGCCCAATGGTTTTGGCATTCACTGAGTGGAAAATTGGCTTAGCTTTAATTTTTCAGTCAGAATTGTATAAGCTGAGTCAATTGAGATGTCTGTGGTGTTGGCTTTTGTTTGTGCTGTTAATTGCCAATCCTCTTCAATTAGGGCATGGACAAGATAAATTCTCTTCTCACAAATCTACCTGGATGGTCTGCTGCTGCAGGCTTCATCTTCAATATCATCTCATCCCTTCCCAAAACAAGTTATTTATTTGTAAACTATTGATTTCTTTGGGCCATTGTCCCCCTAAACCTTTTGTAACGCATCAATGATTTTACAATTCTTCTACCCATGCTTTACCATACATTTGATGTTTGTTCTTGCTTCAGTTTTAGCAGAATTCATGTTGCTCTGCTTGGGGATGTTTTCAAACTAATTTATTATTCTTCTTAGTGCCTCAAAGTAGATCCTTTTCATACATGTCCCAAGTTAATGTGAGTTTATTTTGGCTCAACAACTTTGAAATCCATGCATAGTGTTTTGAAAACATGCATTTTCCATGAACTTTTTGAAAACTTGTATAAAATATATGAGTGTACACATACATGTATGCATATACATACATACATTTATATCTTTTTAAAGTTGATTTTACAATAGAAAGATGATAAGCAGTGACATGTGTCTTTAGTCTTCTATTCTGTAAAAAAAAGTTTGGACCTAATTAAAGGTTTTTTTTTTTTTTTAATCACTGTACTTCTTGCAAAGTGTGTGAAAGGACCTCCTTGCCCCATTGCATGAAACTGAATTCACAAACTGAACTACTTCAGAATATTTAGCTCTTGCTCCTAGTCATATAAACAAAGCATCAGACTCAAAGGCAAAGAAATAGTATGCCAGTGCCTGGCTGACTACCTGTCATCCTCTTATCTATCATTTTATGTCCAGAAAACAACAGCATTAGGTGAAGCTTGAAATGACAAAATGATCCACATGATAACCAAAGCATATGAGTAACAAAATTCCAGTCTAATGTTTGTGTACAGCTTTTGTGTTTGCAAAATTGGATTTTTTTCAAATCCAGCGTGCTACCAGCTAAATCTATAGATTGATGGTTTAATCTATACAAATCAGAATAAGAATACCTATTTTTCGCCTTTTAAAGATGAACTAGTTTGTTTCTAAAAGCTATGACCTCAGAGAAAAGTTAATATAATCTGTGCCTTGTATATCTCTGCATCTGTACTCCCGGCCCAGTCTGAGACCTAATTGGTAGTCAAGAAATACTAGCCAAATTAAGATGAATAATTTAAAAGGCAAATGAAAACAGCACTGTTCTATGTGGGTAGTTCTCGACTAGAGGCAATCTTGCCTCTCAGTTGATACTTGGTAATTTCTGGAGACATTTTTGGTTGTTATAAGGAGAAGGTGCTACTATCATGTAGTGAATAAAGACCTGGAATGCTGTTAAATATCCCCCAATGCACAGAAGAGCCCTAATAACACAAAATTATCTAACCCGAAATGTCAACAGTTCCAAGGTTCAGAGATTCTGCTCTGGTTCAATACCCTAGATCTAGACTACTTCCACATTTTTTAACCTGAATTATTAATTTTACAAAAAAAAAACCCTGCTCACCCTCTTGTTACTATTGGATAAAGATCAATTTCATTGACTTGGCCATCAGGAGACTGTTAGGTTTATTTATTGTACCCTTTCTATTCACTATTATGTCCTATTTATTACTCAGGCTAGAAACCTCTACAGTGGTGGTTCTCTGTAACACACTCACCTGGACAGCTTGTTAAAACAAAGGTTTCTGGGGTCCTTTCTCAGAGTCTTTGATTTAACTGGTCTGGGGTAAGGACTGGTAATGCTGATGCTGCTGGCCCATGTGCCCCACTTTGAAAAACACTGATCTACAGTAAGGTAATCTACCTCTTCATATTCCCCAAATTATTTCACTCCTCCCCTTCTTCCAGGTTGTTTGTAATGCAGACCTCCTACTTCCTTTTATAAATACAATCAATTTTCATTATTTGAGGGTTCTATATTTTCAAATTTACCTACTTAATAAAATTTTCTATAGCCTCAGAATTAATACTCATGGTGATTTAATGATCATTAGTGGACATATGCAAAGCAAAGAAAAATTTGAGCCTTTTAATGCACACGTTCTTAGCTGAGGTTGAACAAAGAGATGCTCTGCCTTCTTATTTTGGCTCTCATATTGTAAACAAGTATGCTTTGTATAATCTATTTAGTGCCATTTTTGGCATTTTTATGCTTTTTTTGTCAGTGATTTTCCTGATTAAAATGGACTCCAAGCATAGTGCTAAAGTACTGACTACTGTTTCAAAGTATAAAAAGGCTGTGATGTGCCTTTCAGAAAACACGTATGTGTTTATAAGCTTTATTTAAGCATGAATGATAGTGCTGCTGGCTATTACGTCAATGTTAATAAATAAATAATATGTATTAAATAAGGTGTCTGTAAACAGAATCACACATAATACAAAATTATATATTGATGAATTCACCTAAATGTTGTAACCAGAGGCTTATAGGAACCTAACACTGTATTTCCCCTAGGAACAATGGTTCAGTATTCACTAATTCAGTGTTTGCTGTGACTTTATACACAACATTATTGGAATGAGACTTAAGAACTGACTGTAAATAAATCTTTCTCACCCACCTCCCACTACTTTTTCTAACTGCCCTGTCTCCCACAGGGCTTCCTTTCTTCCTATTAAATAGCTCCTCCTATCTGCAATTTAAAAACTCTGCCTCAGCAATGCTGGTGTTATTTCATAATGCCCTGCTGGGTTGAGTTTGTATTTGATATTGTTTGGTTTATTCTGTGTTAAGCATAATGTTGGGTACTTGATAAGGGTTTACTAAATATTACTGAATAAGTTAATTCAAATGCAAATATGTTATCTCAGTGGAGGGACATTGCAATGTTAGCAAGGATTCTTTTTCTAATTTCTTGGAACCTAATAAAGCCCTGAGGAAATAGACTACCTTACAAGTCAGTGTTAAGAAAAGGTAAGATATGAAATAATTTTTTTTCCCAAAAGGTCAAAACTGTTAGATCCTCACCCTCTTTCTCTCTATCTTTCTCTCTCCTTTCCTCATCTCTGTGTACATTTGTGTGTGTGTGTGTGTGTGTGTGTGTGTGTGTGTGTGTTTGAATCTGTGACTGTAAAAAAGAAAATAAAAGATAATTTATTGGCATGTTAGAAAAGGAAAAAATAGACATGACACTAATTGCTGAACAATGCAGCCATTTCCATTCCCTATCCGTGGCCTCACTTTTGACCCCAGAGTAGAAAACTCTTAGGTAGATATTGCTTCTTGAAGAGGGCATGGAAATGGATATTCCTGGGCCATTAACAAGCTATGTGTGAGTCCCCATCTTTTATCCTGAAGATATCTGAAGGCTTAGGTTATGTTAGCAGACTCAGCCTGCCAAGATACAGTAGACTTAATAGGTATTCCAAAGCTCTGAAAAGGTACAGTGTTCTTTCATCTTTGCTGCCAGTGCAAAGTGGTTTTTCTCTAGTCCTTTTCTAGCAAAGCTCTCAAGCTCTCCTCCTATCAACAACTCAAAGGCGGGTGGGTGAGGAGTTACTTTTCATTAGTATATTTCCACCTAAGACTGAAGCAGGGGATTTTAACAAACGTTTCTTATTTGAGGTACAGCAGCACTCAGGGAGCTTGGGACATGGCTGTTTACTAACCATTCTGGAACTATTTCAATACTCTAGCAATTAGGCAGGCTGAAGCAAACAAGCTCGAGATCAGCTATGAAGACAAGTTTACTGAATGAGAACATTATTCTGTCTTAATAACGTTAACCAGTAGAAAACTGGCTTTTGTTGCTTAATATGCTATCTGAACACTATCTGGCATGTGTCTTTTCCAAAGGAAGAAATACCATCTGCAGATGAAGATTTGTAATACAGAAAAATACCTGGTTCCTATTTTCTATACCAATTTGAAGGTTAGAGATACATGAACAGAGTTCAAAGAAATATTGACTACAGAATAGATTAGGAAAAGTCCAGTGATTTGCAAGGAAGATGAACATATGAGATCTACCTATGGGGCTTTCCCTTCCTACCTTGCCCAGAAAATAATGATAGGTTTCTCTGTCTACGTCAGCACCCATCTGTGAACTGGTGGAAGGAGCCATGTTTATGAAACAGAGAGTGGAAGAAAGCACCAGAACTGCAAATCCAGAATTTCAGTCTACAGAGTAAGGAAGGGACAAGGCTGGCCCTGCATCTATTCTTGTAGACCCTGCAATGCCAGGGGATATAGCACAAGGCCATTGTAAGTTCCATGAGGAACTAGGAAAGAGAAAAAAAAAAAGAGAAGCATCTAAAAATATGTTCAAAGTTCACATTTCTGGTGCTGTTTTGGGCATTTTTTATGGGAAAGTTCTTTGTAAGTAATACAATATCTTTGAAAGAAATTTTTGCTTTCTTGCCCTGGTTTCCATGAGATGAATAACTATATTTCCATAACCTGTGCATAGATGTGGATGATTAACAAATACACATTGAATGGTTAAAGCTTTGCTATCCGGGATAAAATGATCCAAACATGAATGCTTACTGAGTAGTATCAGGTAAAGCTCCAAGTCAGTACAAGTCTACAGTGAAGAAAGATGTGGTAAAAATTATTCTTGTCACAAACTTACCTGTCAGCTGATGAAGTGATGTTTATATGTGTGGGCAAAAGGGGATAGCAGGTGTCTGTAATCACTCTGTCCTCTTGGCTTTTTGTTTTCTTTATCTGTCAGTGGCAATTTGGTATGATAGGACCTTTTGAAGTCCAGGGCTGTGCCTCTCTTGTTCACCAGGGCCTGACACAGAGTAGCTACTCAATAAATATCTGTTCAGTGAATGAGGAACCCTTTAACAATTGGGAACATATACCTCTACAGAGCAGTAGACTCTGAATCCATTCTGAAATCGCTTCTGCTTCCTTGCCTCTTAAAATCCAAAAGAGTCAGAACACACAAAGAGAGCTCTCCATCAAGTAAAAATCCCCCAGTGACAACAGAGTCTAAGGTTAAATATAATTTTTCAAGTTGTCTTCTAAGATTCAGAGTTCTCACCTTCAACTCACTATTCCCAGAGGATGTTCAAAGACCAGGAAATAATGTGAAAAGACCGAGTCTATTTATAAATTACTTTCGGTGGTGCTCAAAACTTGAACTTCTTGTGATCTTATGAACTCCCCGACTTCCCTGTCCCATACCCTACTATCCTTCCCCCTACCTAAGTCAGAGTGTGGACTACATGGATTCTATTGGTTACTAATCTCTGCTGAGCAACTCAGCACTTCTGGTTGTTTGTATGAAACTGGAATCTCCAGGTAAAGAGTAATTTGTCTTGTTACTTGATGCCAAACAATGAATTCACCTGATATAACACATTCATTGAATATCTGTGCTTCTTTATACAGGCAGAACTCAAGGCAATGTATCTATTATATAAATGATATTTTTCGTTCCTTTTCTAATATCACTATTATATATTTTTTCCTGAATCAAAAGTGCTTTTAAAAACTGGAAAATTTGTTGGATATCTTTTGTATTTCTCATTGTTTTTAAAATAATTAGATCTTATTCAGGGCAGCCAAATTCTTAAAATGGTAGTTCACACAAACTGTAAGCTTTGTAAGGCCCCTATTTTATTGGTTTACTGTAGTATTCAGTACCTAATACCATGCTATGGACATAGTAAGTACTCAATAGCTATTTGCTGAATTAACAAATAAATGTCCTTTGTGACGTTTTTCATTTCCTCCATTGCTTCTTAGCTACAGGCACAGAGCAATAAATTAGTTAGAAATAACCCTTAAGGTTTTTAAATCATAAGCAAAGCAGAGATTAATTCTAGAAATATCAGATGAGGACTTTTCCAGCAGAGGTCATAGTGAGAAGTGTGTGTGTGTGTGTGTGTGTGTGTGCGCGCTTGTGTGTATTTGCCCTGAGCCGAAGAAAAGTTTAGGGCTATGCTAGACTGTAGCAGTTGCCATTGAAAAAGCTGTGGAAGCACGCTCACTACAGTTGGTTATTTCATAGTTTTGTTCCAGTTGTACAGAAAAAGTGTATTTATGATAGAAAAAAATACAATTCTTCCTTCTATTGATTTTTGAAGGGTAGAACAATTTAAAAGTTGCTGCATTTGACAGAAATGCCAGAAATATAAATTTTATAAATAATTCAGTGAAAGGCTGGAGGTCTTATCTCGTGTAAAATAAGGTCTCTGGTCTACGATCAATCACCTACTTAGGACAATATGCTCCTAGTTTTTTCTTATTTTCTCATTCTCCTGAAAGCTTGCTACTTGAAACCCTTGAGCCCAGGATTTTGAGGCTGCTGTAAGCTGTGATTGCACCCCTGCACTCCAGCCTGGATGACAGAGTGAGACTCTGTCTTTAAAACAAATAAATACATAAATACAGTTTGATCTACATCCCTTTCCTTTTGGACTGTGTTTCTTGTCAGATTGTTGTTATATAAGTAAAATCAAGAAGTTATAGTTGGAGACAGCTGTGGCTCAGTAGAAACTCTTTGGGGCTAAAAGTAAGGAAATCCAGGTTTAGTCTGAGTCTTTCACGTGAGCAAGAAAGAAGACTTACATTTAAGTGTGTGAAATTAACTTTTAACTATAAAATACTGCAGAGATATTCATTAGCATCATTGTTACACAATGGCCCAATACGTAAGATGCAACTATAAACTGATGAGAATAATTATTCATGTCACTTATAGAATTTTTTTTTTTGGAAATTTCTCATGTAATGTCTCTTAAGTGATATGTGTACATTAACAAGACTGTGAGTAGTGGAAAGAATTGGAATCAGAAGACCTGGTTTCTAATGCTGGCAATACTGTTTGCTAGTTTTATGATACAGACAAACGCTTCTTCTCTCTAAAGTTATAGATTCATTTATGTAATTAAGACAAAAATAATAGAGCATTGCTGAAATACTGAGTGACGGTTAAAAAGCATTCTATTACTAATGAAGAATTAAAAGGATGAATCATAATAAAATGCCAGGTACTGGTACAGATGGTGAGGAGCCGAGTCTCAAAACCTTACCCCCTGACTCCAGACACCCTATACCCAGCAAGCAGCTACTGTCAGTTCCACCCTGGAACCTAGTGTTAGTCATGCATGCATAATGGCTGTATAAATATACTTGTATGACCACAAAAGGAACCATGTTTTATGTGCATGCCCATTATATGCCACTCAGTTAGAATTTTGTGAACTGTTTCATTTAATTCTCACTACAAACTTCAAAAATAGATACTATTTCCCCACCTTTTACAAGTGAGGGAATGAAGACCAAAAGAAGTAAAGTCCATTGATTAAAGTTACATAGTTTCTAGGCAGCAAAGAAAGAGTTGAATCCCAGACTTATTGAGTTTAAAGTCTATGGTGTCACCTAGTATACTCAGGCCCTAAGCACCTAAGAGTGTCTACAGAGATCTGGACATCTGTTCTGGGTATTGTCTTGCATTGTCTAATACTTGCATTGTCTAATATTTTAAGGCCATATATTTATTTACTGCATAGATTTCCTCTTTATTTTATTTGTATTTTTCATGAGTCATTACTCTGCACAAATGACTTTGGGCAAATCATATGAAAAAAAATGGGCTCCATGAGATCATCTATAAAATGGCTGGGTTATGTTTTCTCCAGCTTTTATAGTTCTGTAATTCTGTTAAGGGAGTTTGATAAGCACACTTTCTCAATTTCTTCACTCTTTTTCTTGGCTTCCTTTAACAGCAAAATACTATAGGATCAAAAAGAGAAAAGTAAAACATGACCTCCTAATAATGCATGGCCCTTGTATTAGTCAGGGTTTTCCAGAAAAACAGAATCAATATGAGATAGATACATAGATAGATAGATAGATAGATAGATAGATAGATAGATAGATAGATAGATAGATAGATACAGACAGACAGACAGATAGACAGTATAAGAAATTGACTCATGTAATTATAGAGGATAGAAGTCCCAATATCTGCAGTCTGCAGGTTCAAGACTAAGAAGAGCCAGTATTTCAGTCCAAACCCAAATGGCAGAAAAAAAAAACAACAACAACAATATCCCAGGTCAGCGGTCAGAAGGAGGAATTCAGCCTTTTTGTTCTATTCAGGTTTGCAATTGCTTAGATGAAGCCCGCCCATGTAAGAGAGCAAAATATGCTTTACTCAGTCTATGAATTCAAATGCTAATCTCATCCACAAACACCCATAATAGTGTTTGACCAAATGTCTGAAGATCTCTCGGCCCAGTCAAATTAACATATAAAGTTAACCATCACACCCCCAGAAGATTGTGCTTCATTGCTCAGAAAAGCTTTTCTTGGCCATGCGGTGAAGGCATGGGGAAAAAGAGTGATAATATGGGCTTGGACTTCCTGAACATCATCAGTCAGGTCTCTCTAATCTCTTTTCAGAGAGACAGAATAAGACCTGTAAGTGAGTTAACATTGAAGATGATTTATAATACCTCCTCTGTATATAATTAAAAATAGACAAAATTAAACATAAAATAGGTACAAAATAATTGAAATAAATCTTCTCATGAATATTTTAATACTTAAAATTTGAAGGTACCCCCTTTTTCCTGATGTTCTCAATATGCTTGCCAACACTGTCATGTTCCCACAGGATGAACATCCAAACTCCATCCAAGTCATAGGTGATTCCAGACAGAAATCTTCTGTGAAATTCTTCCATCTGTCATATTTTGAATTTTGCATTTTTACCTTTTATACTGAAAATTATTCCTGTTATTTCATTTACCAAATAGTGTATTCTTTATTTATGGTTATAAGTGGATATTATAGATATCCTTATAACAAGTTACTAACAACATTAAAACCCATAAATTAATCTCATTCAGTGGTAAACACATAATGTTGCATTCTAGTTTTCCAAAAGAGATAAAAGAAATGGTTAATAAAATTGGGATACTCATGGATGTCTCTAATACCAGCTGACTTGGAAAGGTAAACATCTCAGTCACAACTGAAGCTTAGCATGTGAGTTAGAGGAATGTAATATTAAATTCCTCTCTTAAACCCTTCAGATCATTATCCCCATTTCACTTTTAGGTGAAGTAACATCAGTGATGTTTTTCATTTGATTATTTCTTTGATTACGTTCATAAATAGAATGGCAATGGATATGTCCAGTGTGGAAGCATTTGAATAAATAGTTGCTGAAATTGCTTCATAGGAAAATAGATCTAGTATCATTCCATGCTGAAAATATTGTTATATGTCCTATACAGAGTCTCTGAGTAATAAGTATCATTTAGTTTTGTGGTGATATATTTGCTCATTTATTCTTTAACTGTGTTCAACAAATACTTACTGAGTGACCACTGTGTGCTAAGCCTCTAGGCTCTGGGGCTACATCAGTGAACAAAACATACAAAACCTCTGCCCTCAGGAGCTTATAATCTGGTATAACTTCCATGGTACTTTGCATTTATATATATATATCTCCAGGTGCCCTCAGTCCAGGGAGAAGGCACTACTGGTTTGTTGTCTAGGACTTTATCTTATTAAACAGATGAGGTTAAAAACACTCTACCACTCAAAATGAAACAATGGGTATCTCCCAATACATGGTAAGATGCCATGGGCATCGCAAGATTTAATAATATTTAATAATTTAACAATAAATTGTTACTATTAGAATAGAATATGAAAGGGGGAAAGATAATACCAAGATGTGAAGAATATTTTTTCAAGCAAAAAGAGTGGCTGGGAATGAGAGAGGAATTGATACAATAAAATGGGTACCAAAAAAACACAAAAGGAATAATGAATAAGACCTGCTGTTTGATTAAAAAAAAAGAAAAAAAGAGATTCAATGAGGCTTGGAAAAAGTCTGTCACCTAGATTTGATGAAGGGCATTGGCTGACTAGTAGAGATACATAAGGGGAATAGTTTTAATGAAGCACAGTGAGTCAGAACTGTGATTTCAGTCATGTCATTCTGCCTTACTTAAAGGGAAGAAGGTCTAGAATCAGAGTTGCTGATACAGTATGTTTCAGCAATTCAGGCCAGAGATCATTAAGAATGTGTAGAGATGGAAAGGAATAAATAACTATTACAGATATTGTTGAATTAGAATTATGTGTGGGAGTGTGGCAGGTGTATGAGGCATCAAAGATGACCAAAAACTTGCTTCTGGTGCATCAAAGATAGTGGCATTTCCCACAGTGATGGAAAGGTTACATTTAAAAGATGAATTCTATTTGTTTAAATTTATTTTTAACTTAAATACAGGCATTATTTAGTCTTTCTTATGGAGAAGTATTAATTATCATCAGAACATTAGAACTTTATGATTTTTGTAAGTAAGTTGTGGTGAAAATACAAAAAGGCATTAGAGAATGATTTTACTTTTTTATCTGGAAAAGGAACAGTTAACTGTTTTATTAACAGTATTGGTTGATACTTCCATAGATCTGATAAAATAAATATGGGCCTTTGATTTTTATTCATATCTCTGATATAATTATTTAATATATCCCTAAATATAACTCTAAATACACATAATAAAGAAAATTATAATGATGGTTTTAACATTTATAGTGTAGTGTTCCTGCTTTGAAATTTTGCTCAAAGAAATTAACAGTTTGTATAAATTGCATTGTAATTTAAGTAATATAAATAAATGTAATTATAATTCTTCAGTAATTTCTGATAATTATTTACTTTTTTCTAGAACACATTATGGTAGAATTCTATTCAAACATATTCAGTGCTTACCAATAATGATGACGTCTAAGGACAACGATAATATAATTACTCCAAATAATAGCTAACAATTGTGTACATTCACTGTGTACCTACCATTGGGCTGTTTTACCTCATTTAATAATAGATGATTGTCCCTGCTTTATTGATTGAGATACTGTGTCACAGAGAGTTTTTTTTTAATTGTAACCAGGTTTGCATTAAGCCAGATTTTGAACCCAACAATTTCAACCAATATGTTATGCAATACTGGAGTGGGTGTTGAAATGTGGGAAAAAAAGAATTTAAAAAAAACTGTTTGAATTGTATACATTTCAAATTGTTTTCTCATGGAAATTTGTCCTTATCCATATAACAAGCATGTCAGATAGTCAGGTGTTATTATCTCCCTTTCAAACCAGAAAACCTGGCTCAGGAAGATTAACGAATTGTGAAAGTCAAAACTGTTTTTCAGTGGTCAAGAGGGAATTTTAATGCTCTTTATATTTTTATTTTAAAATTAGATTAGCTTCATTGGAAGAAGAATGGCCTGAAGTGGACCTAAAGCCAGGTTCTCAGAGTTTATGGTGCTTAAAATTCCTAGGGAATTTATTTAAAATGAAGATACCCGGGGCCGGGCGCGGTGGCTCACACCTGTAATCCCAGCACTTTGGGAGGCCGAGGCGGGCGGATCACGAGGTCAGGAGATCGAGACCATCCTGGCTAACACGGTGAAACCCCGTCTGTACTAAAACTACAAAAAATTAGCCGGGCGTGGTTGCGGGCACCTCTAGTCCCAGCTACTCGGGAGGCTGAGGCAGGAGAATGGCCTGAACCTGGGAGGCGGAGCTTGCAGTGAGCCGAGATCGCGCCACTGCACTCCAGCCTGGGTGACAGAGAGAGACTGCATCTCAAAAAAAAAAAAAAAAAAAAAGATGAGCCCAAATTACAGAATCTCAAATCTCATTTGCCTTTTGACAAAATACCACTTCACAGGTAGAATTTAAGTGGGCTGAGATGATGGCAGGATTCCATTTGACTGAAGGCACAAAAGTGGAAATCCTAAGGTAGGTTGAAGAAATCAGACAAATTGATGGAACAGAAGTTTTGCAGAGGTGAGAATGAAAGGTATGATGGAAAATAGGCTAGAATTAGTCTATGGAGATCCAAATTGCAAGCTCATACTCACATCTAATATGTTTATAGTTCACCCATAGGCTTGAGAAGGCCTGAAAAAGTTTTGAACATGTTAAGTGTATTATGATGATTAAAACTACAGGTGGTATGAAGAACGGCTTATAGAGGCAATTTAAAATTGTGCAGTTTTAAGAGAAATGTTATCAGCCTAAGGTGAGTACGGTGTTACAATTGGTAATGAATGGAATGGAAAAGACATAATCAAGCCTACTAGTTGATTAATCAGAAATTAAGTACAAAAAATAGTAGAAAAACAAATGCAATGAGCTTTTTAAGTTTGAGACTAAGTATATACTCCAGAGGGGGAAGATATTTGAAAATTATCCCCATCCTGTTTCAAATTTCTGAAAAATGTCAACAGCAATTATTTCTTTTGCCTTGATTTTATTTATTTATTTAGAGACAAGAGTCTCCCTCTCTTGCCCAGGATGGAGTGGAGTGGTGTGATACTGGCTTATTGCAACCTCTGCCTCTCAGGTTCAAGTGATTCTCTTGCCTCAGTCTCCTGAGTAGCTGGGATTACAGGCACGCACCCCCACACCTGACTAATTTTTGTATTTTTAGTAGAGACAGGGTTTCACCATGTTGGCCAGCCTGGTCTTGAACTCCTGACCTCAAGTGATCCACCTACCTTGGACTCCCAAAATGCTGTGATTACAAGCATGAGCCACCAGGCCTGGCCTTTATTTTTAAAATCTGTTTTTGTTTTAGGTTTTACTTATTTTCAAGTTTATGATACTCATGAGGCTTAGCAGATCTCTACTTTGGGATGGGTTTGGTTCACCTAGTAGTTTTGGAATTTCTAATAATTGAGGGTCAATTATTTGGATTCTTGGTTCTTCTTCACTAGATTATCTTTCTCTGTGGCCAAGGGGCCCCACAACATCTACAGGCTACGTTAAGAAATAAGAGTTTGTAGGGTTTGCAGAGAAACCTCTAACATTCATAGAGCCTTTTTGTGAAATTCAAGTTTCCATGGGTGAAAACTCCCATGTGGCCTACAGATGACAGGTGTTCAGGGGGTAGCATAAGGGTTTGAGTTGGGTGGCGGTGAGTCAGGCAGGCAGAACATTCCAGAAACACACTGCAAATTTTGGCAAGTTGTGTCTCTCATAGTATCTGTCTGCTTAAGTGCCACCAACAAACACAGATTCCTTAGTGAAGCAGAGGATAGAATTAAAAGAAGAACAGCCGGCTTTGGCCAAGTATTAGGTACAATTAATGGTTTCCGCTTTATAAAAATTGTTCCTGACAAATGCTGGTAGACAAGGGATCATTAGGGAGACAAACAGCATCCTGGGGCCACAGTAATATAAAAATTGCTGGTGACGATCAGTGAATTCATTTATTTATGCTTTTACTATTTCTGTGAATGAATGATAAACATTTAGAGAAAAGAAAAATAAGGATGTTTTTACAGGAGCTTTAGGAAGAAGAATGCTTCCTCCTATTTGATAAAAATAAATTAGAGACTATGTGAGATAAATCAGACTTCACCAGAGCCATTGTATTTTTCTTCCTAATTGACTGCACTGAGGCAAGCAGAACATTCGCGACTTAATTACGCATACTTCTGAGGGTGCCATCAGACAGGTCAGTGGTTCTCAAATCTGCCACAAATTAGAATCTCCTGCGGATCTTTAAAAATGCCTGGGCCACACCCCAAGAGAACCTAATTTAATTAGTCTGAGCTAGATTTAGGCTATGGATTTTTTTTTAATCTTAAGTTGCCAGTTGATTTTAATACGCAGCCAGAGTTGAAAACCACTGAGAGAGATAAGTGTCAGCACTTCAGTGCTCACTGGCAGAAAACCACGTTTTTCATAGAACCAGTGACTCCTCCAAATATAGAGCAAAATGCACAGTAAGGGTGGAAAAATTGGGAAAAGGAACTGGATTCTATCTGTATATTTTTTTAATTTGTAAGGTTCTGTTACTTGGCTTGATATAGTCACAAGAAAAGAGAAATACTTGGCATGCTGTGAATTTGGCCTAGGCAGCAGTACTCAATATCCTGGTAGGAGAGAAAACTCCCTAATTTGAGTGTCTGCTGTACACCAAGTTTCCATTATATCAATATTCCTATTTCTTTCTTTTTTCTCTTCAAAAAAGAAGATTCTAAAATGCCTGTAAACATTTTTAAATTATTTTTATTTTAATATATAGTATAGCACTTTCACACTTCAAACAGAAGTATGAAAATGTGCATGAAACAAAGCAAATTCTTGTGTAAACACTGTGCAGGTCAAGAAATGGAATACAGGTGGCATCCCAGAACGCTTCCATGCTCACTCTCCTAATCAGTACACTATTATCCTGATTTTTATGGTCACACCTATTTTTCTTTATTAATATTTCTATATAAATTAAGGAAGCATTGCTAAATGTTAGAGTTTTGCTCAAATTTTCCTTTTAAAAATTATGTAAATGGAATCTTACAGTATGTACCGCTTTATGTCTGGCTTCTTTCAAATGTCATTATGCTTGTTTGACACAATGCATTGGTCTGTTATTTTTGTTGCTGTAAAATCTTACATTTTTAAAAATATTACAAAATATGTATCCCTTTTGCTGTCAGTATATATGAGATAGTGCTTTTATTTATTATTACCAAAAAGAGTACCAATAAATTATGTACCTGTCTCTCAGTACACATTTCTGAGGAGTATATAATCTTAGAGTGAAATTGCTGGGAAGGTCTGGGTACTTCTAATTTAGACGATAATGACGTTTTCCCCCCAATTTTTTGTACTAATGTATACTCCTACAAGCAATATTTGAGCATTCCTGCTGCTCTACATCAGGAGTCTGCAAACCATGGCTCGCCATCCAAATCCAGCCTGCCACTGATATTTAAAAGTAAGATTGTTTTGAAACACAGCTGTGTCCCTTCATTTACCCATTGTCTCTAGATGCTTTTGGGGGACAGCAGCAGAGTTGAATACTTGTGACAGAGACCATATAGCCTTCAATACCTTACTTACTTACTCCTTGACACTTCACGGAAAAAGTTTACCAACCTCTGCTCTACAGCGTAGCTCACTCTTGGTGTGGTCAGGCTTTTTCCATGTTGCCATTTCTGCTGCATATGTTGTGTAATTTCCTTGTGGATTGTTTGCATTTTCCTGATTACTCATGATGCATAACACCTTTTTTGTATATTTTTTGGCCATTTGGATATCTTCATTTCATGAAACCTCTTGATCATTTTTCTGTTGGGTTTTTGTCACTTTTATATTCAGTGCTTTATAAAATCTGGTTTTGAACTCCCTGCTGGGTATACAACTATTATTTACTCCCACTTTGTGGCTTACCTTTTTATTCTCCTAATGATGTCTTTTGATAAATAGAACTTCTATTTTTTGATGTAGTCAAATTTAAGATTTTATTTTTGGATATAGCATTTTGTGTCCTGTTTAAGTAATCATTCTTTATCCTAAATAATAAATACTCTCCTGTATTCCCAAATAATAAATACTATCTTACAAATCTTTCCAGGGGACATTTGTTAATGTCTGTGGACATGTTTGGTTGCCACAGCTGAGGTTGTGCTACTAACATTTTGTGTGTAGAGACCAGGGATGCTGCTAAATGTCCTACAATGAACAGGACAGCCCCCACCCCACCAAGACTTACCTGACCACAAATGTCAGTAGCACAGCTGTTGAGAAACCTGGACCTAAAAGATTTATTGACTTACCTTTCACATTATGATGTGTAATCTAATAGAAGTTGATAAATCTATAGTAAGTTGGTTTTATGAGTGGCGTGAAGTAGGATTCAAGTTTCACTTTTTTCTGTATGCATATTTGACTGCCTCAGCACCATGTCCTGAAACAACTATCCTTTCCCATTACATCTGTGTTGTGATAAGTCAAGTGTCCCTATATACAAAGTTCTCTGGGCTTTCCATATGATTTAACTGTTCTATTTGTCTATCGTCATGCCAAACACTTTCTTTTAAATATTATAGCTTTATATAAGGTCTTGATATAAATAGAGCATTTAGTCTCAATATATTCTTACTGGATAAAGAAAATGTGGTACATATGCACCATGTGGCTATGCAGCCACACACACACAAAACAAACAATGTCATGTCCTTTGCAGCAACATGGATGAAGCTGTAGGCCATGATCCTAAGCAAACTAACGCCGGAACAGAAAACCACATACTGCATGTTCTCACTTATAAGTGGGAGCTAAATATTGAGTACCTATAGACACAAAGAAGGGAGTAACAGACACTGGGCCATACTTGAGGGTGGTGGATAGAAGGAAGGTAAAGGTGGAAAAACTACCTATCGGGCACCATGCTTATTACCTGGGGGACAAAATAATCTGTACACCAAATCCTCGTGACATGCAATTTACCTATATAACAAACCTGCACCTATACCCATGAACCTAAAATAAAAGTTAAAAAAATTATTTCTCAAGAGCTTGACTCTTCTTGGTCCTTGCATTTTCTATAAGTTATAGAATCAGGTTGGTAAATGTATACAAAATCATCTTATTTTTATATCAGAATTACGTTGATTCATTTGTTGGAATAAAATTGATATTTTTAGAATATTGAAACTTTAAATGCATAAATATGGCATGTCTCCTTAGGTAATATTTCTTTTCAATTTTCTATTTTCAGTTTTATAGTCTAAACATCCATTTTCATATTTTATGCATATTTTACATTTTGATGCTAAACGTTCTCTTTTAAATTCCATTTTTAAATTATTTCTATATAGAAATATAAATTTGATTTTTTGTGTATTGACATTATATCCAGCAACATTTCTAAATTTACTAATTCTAATATATTACATATACATTCATAATCATATTGTCTCTGAAAAGCAACATTTCTTTCTCTCTTTCCCTCCCCAGTTCCAGTAGCTTTTACTTCCTTTTACCCCCCTTGCTTCACTGGTTAGGAGTTATTCTCCAAAGTTATTTCAGCATAGTCAATCATATTTAAGCAGTGAATATACTGTCAAAAGTATTGCAGTGGCAATGATTATATAAATTTTTCTGAGCAATTTTTTTATTCAACAATTATTTAATGGGCATCCACTATGTGCTAAGAATTTTGCTAGACACTAGTAAAATTAGAGTGAACAAGTCATAATCTGGACACAGGGAGTTTATGTTTTAGTGGGAGGAGATAAATCAAAAACAGATAAATTAGAAAAAATTAGTTGCTCCATGCCATATACATTCTTCTGACCTTGACTTTAGTTTACTAATTTTTATCTCAATTGTATAGTATGCTGTTAAACACATCCTTTAAATTATTAAGATGGGTAACCATATTTTTCAGTTCTAGAATTTCAATTTAGTTCAAATCTGTTCTTTCTTTTATAGTTTCCATTTCTTTAGCAAAATTCATAATTATGTATTTTATTTCTCAAGTTATTTTAAAGCCTATGTAAGTTAACTTTTCTATCTAAAGCACCTATGTGTGTGTTTTTATTTTCTATTATTTATATTTATTCTTGTCTGCCTTCTTTTATAACTGGTTATATTTTAATATATATGAGATATGTATCTGAAAATATTGTGTAGAAATAAGCTGAGTCTTAGGATAATTTTTATCATCCTTCATCGCGGATGTTTATTTAAGTCTGTTGCTTGCCTGGGGGTACTGCAAGTTTGAATCACCTTTATTCATTTCCAGGCGTGGAGATGATTGGAAGATAGGAGGATTTCTCTACTTCTGATTAACTGTTATTCTCGTGGAGGGGGAGTCATCTCAGGTCCCAACCCAAAAGAGAGAGGGTTCACCAGGGATCACTTTTTGTTGATTCCTGAGCATCATTCACTATGCCCTAGCCAAGAGAAGCTGCCAATGTTTCCTCTCAGCAACCTTGTCAGGAATCAATAAATACTGCCAGAAGAACAGTGGCACCACCTCCCTGAGTTTCTTTCCTTCTCCAAATCCTAAACCGGTAATCCTTCCCTATGTTGTCAGATCTCCACTTCCTTCAGATGCTTTTAGAATTTATTATGCTTTTTTAGATGCACTCAGTAAAAGAGTTGGCTAGAGTTACCTAGTTCACTATTACTGGAAGGGAAGTCTTAATGATTTTTTTTTTTAATGTAAAAGACTAAAGAGTAATGGAATTAAAAATTCTCAAAACACTTATTTTTTGAATATTTTATGTATACTTTAAAGTGATAAACTATGCATATATGCATATTTTTGACCCTATTACATTTACATAGATTTAAATTAGAATTTAAGATATGTTTATTTACTATATCATTAAATCTTGTATCTTAAATTTACCAAGAGATTCTTTTTATTCATTTCATTCTCAAATGAAATATACTTAATACAGAAATTATTAATATCATGTAGTCTGTATCTTCCCATTGCAATGTTAACATAAAACCCAGGATCTTCCCTTTTTTGTTGACTCTTATACCTCAGTACCTAGTGAAGTGTCTGGCCCACATTAGAGAAGCAAATGAATCTTTGCTGAGTGAATGAATGCCGTGTACAAACTATTTGCTTCTATAGTAGTGTCCACTGCACTACTTTTGACAAGTTACCTGTTCAGTAAAAATGGTTGCAGATCAGATTGAAAGAATTTTCTAACATAAAGTATTAAACATAGTCGAGTGTTAGACCATTTTTCATGATTTACTGGGTACTAAGTTTTTGCAAATATGTTTTGTAAGCCTAAAATTTTGCAAAATATGGTAAAACCACAAATAATCTCAATAATACTTAGATTCTTGATAGACAACAAGAAAAGTTTTTGCAGGAAATTTGTGGATAATTACCATGAGTCTAAGAAGCATAAATAATGATGTACAGTTTTTGTGGGACAATTTTCAGACCTTAGAAACTAAGATTTCCTTCCCTATCTAGAAATGTAGGATGGGATATTTATTTTTAAATCCTCAATGGAAAGCTTCTCTGTTGGTGATATTTAGAAAGTCTCATGAATTCACAATACTAAGACAAATATAAAAACCTTTTGTTTGGTCTTTTTTTTTTTTTTCCTTTTTGTGGAGAACAGGGTCTCACTATATTGCCCAGGCAGGTCTCAAACTCCTGGGCTCAAGTTATCCTCCCGACTCTGCCTCCCTAAGAGCTGGAACTATAGGCGTGAGCCACCGCACCCGGCAAAACCTTTTTTATTATCCTAAAATATTAGGAAACCCAAGTGAATTATCCCATTAGTGAAAGAGTGTGATATCCCCCCAAAATATTGTTTTAAATACAAATAACTTAAAGTTTAATACATTTTGCATTGCCTGGGTTCGGAAATATAAGACAAAGTAAAACAAAACAATGGCAAAAAGAATTCAGTAACACTACTTCATTACTAGGGCTTTGAAATAAATAATAGCTGTCTAAAATTACTGAGTATTCTTATTAAGTTTAAAGTAAGCCAGCCTCTGACTAGCTTGATGCAGTGTAAACCTGTACCCTTTACCCAATTCATTCATTACCACCACGGGGTGTGTGTGTGTGTGTGTGTGTGTGTGTGTGTGTGTAATTCTGTATAAATGAGTATGTTTTAAAGTTTTATTGAGGCATAATTAACATACAATAAACTGTACATAAAGTGTAAAATTTGGTAAGATTTGACATATGTATATACTTAAGAAACCATCACCAAAATCAAGATAAATATATTCCTCACCATTGAAAAATTTCTACATATGCCTTTATAATCCTTCACTTCTGTCCTCCCCATACCGCCTGAGCTGTTCCTAGGCAACCACTAATCTTATTTATTTCTTTCTCTATAAACTAGTTTGCATTATTTTATGATATTATATAAATTGATCCTACAATATGTATGTACTCTTTTTGAGTCAACATATTTATTTTGAGATTTGTCCATGTTACAGCATATACCAATAGTTAATTTCTTTTTATTTCTGATTAGATGGATACATGACAATTTTTCAATCCATTCAGCTACTGATGGGCATTCAGGTTGTTTCATTGTTGAAAGTATATGTCCATACAAAGACTTGTATATAATGATGCTAAAAGACTATGCACAGTCTTTGCATGGTTATAGACTTTGTTTCTCTTGGGTTAATTCCCAGTGGTATAATGGCTGGATCATATGAATGGTTGTATGTTTAATTTTTAGCAAAACTGCCAAGCAGTTTTGCAAAATAGTTGTACCATTTTACATTCTTACAAGTAGCATATGAGAATCGGATTTTCTCTGCATCATTGACAAAATTTGTTGTTTTTTTATTTGAGTTATTTCAATAGGCATGTAGTGCTGTATAATTGTGGTTTTAATAAGTGTTTTCATTACGACTACTGATGCTGATCATCTTCTCAAGTGCTACTTTCCCTCTATATATCTATATATCTTCTTTCATGAAGCTTGCGTTCAAATGCTTTGCCCAATTTTTCTTGTTCTTTTTCTTATTATTATGTTTATAATTTTATGTATATTTGATACAATTGCCTTATCAGATATATGACTTACAAATTTTGCCCCCATTGGTGGCTTAACATTTCATTTCATGAACAATGTTTGATGATGAATTCAAATGTATCAATTATTTCTTTTATCGATCAAGCTTTTGATGTCATTTTTACCAAACTCCAGGTCACAAAACTTTTATATTTTCTTTTAGAAATTTTATAGTTTTAGGATTTACATTTAGGTTTATGATTTATTCTGAGCTAGTTTTTTTTATTATTATACTTTAAGTTTTAGGGTACATGTGCACAACGTGCAGGTTTGTTACATGTGTATACATGTGCCATGTTGGTGTGCTGCACCCATTAACTCGTCATTTAGCATTAGGTATATCTCCTAATGCTATCCCTCCCCCCTCCCCAGACGCCACAACCATCCCCGGTGTGTGATGTTCCCCTTCCTGTGTCCTTGTGTTCTCATTGTTCAATTCCCACCTATGAGTGAGAACATGTGGTGTTTGGTATTTTGTCCTTGCAATAGTTTGCTGAGAATGATGGTTTCCAGCTTCATCCATGTCCCTGCAAAGGACATGAACTCATCATTTTTTATGGCTTCATAGTATTCCATGGTGTATATGTGCCACATTTTCTTAATCCAGTCTATCATTGTTGGACATTTGGGTTGGTTCCAAGTCTTTGCTATTGTGAATAGTGCCACAATAAACGTACGTGTGCATGTGTCTTTATAGCAGCATGATTTATAATCCTTTGGGTATACCCAGTAATGGGATGGCTGGGTCAAATGGTATTTCTAGTTCTAGATCCCTGAGGAATCGCCACACTGACTTCCACAATGGTTGAACTAGTTTACAGTCCCACCAACAGTGTAAAAGTGTTCCTATTTCTCCACATTCTCTCCAGCACCTGTTGTTTCCTGACTTTTTAATGATCGCCATTCTAAGTGGTGTGAGATGGTATCCCATTGTGGTTTTGATTTGCATTTCTCTGATGGCCAGTGATGATGAGCATTTTTTCATGTGTTTTTTGGCTGCACAAATGTCTTCTTTTGAGAAGAGTCTGTTCATATTCTTTGCCCACTTTTTGATGGGGTTGTTTGTTTTTTTCTTGTAAATTTGTTTGAGTTCATTGTAGATTCTGGATATTAGCCCTTTGTCAGATGAGTAGATTGCAAAAATTTTCTCCCATTCTGTAGGTTGCCTGTTCACTCTGATGGTAGTTTCTTTTGCTGTGCAGAAGCTCTTTAGTTTAATTAGATCCCATTTGTCAATTTTCGATTTTGTTGCCATTGCTTTTGGTGTTTTAGACATGAAGTCCTTGCCCATGCCTATGTCCTGAATGATATTGCCTAGGTTTTCTTCTAGGGTTTTTATGGTTTTACGTCTAACATGTAAGTCTTTAATCCATCTTGAATTAATTTTTGCATAAGGTGTAAGGAAGGGATCCAGTTTCAGCTTTCTACACATGGCTAGCCAGTTTTCCCAGCACCATTTATTAAATAGGGAATCCTTTCCCCATTGTTTGTTTTTGTCAGGTTTGTCAAAGATCAGATAGTTGTAGATATGCGGCATTATTTCTGAGGGCTCTGTTCTGTTCCATTGGTCTATATCTCTGTTTTGGTACCAGTACCATGCTGTTTTGGTTACTGTAGCCTTGTAGTAAAGTTTGAAGTCAGGTAGCGTAATGCCTCCAGCTTTGTTCTTTTGGCTTAGGATTGTCTTGGCAATGTGGGCTCTTTTTTGGTTCCATATGAACTTTAAAGTAGTTTTTTCCAATTCTGTGAAGAAAGTCATTGGTAGCTTAATGGGGATGGCATTGAATCTGTAAATTACCTTGGGCAGTGTGGCCATTTTCACGATATTGGTTCTTCCTACCCATGAGCTTGAAATGTTCCTCCATTTGTTTATATCCTCTTTCATTTCATTGAGCAGTGGTTTGTAGTTCTCTTTGAAGTGGTCTTTCACATCCCTTGTAAGTTGGATTCCTAGGTATTTTATTCTCTTTGAAGCAATTGTGAATGGTAGTTCACTCATGATTTGGCTGTTTGTCTGTTATTGGTGTATAAGAATGCTTGTGATTTTTGCACATTCATTTTGTATCCTGAGACTTTGCTGAAGTTGCTTATCAGCTTAAGGAGATTTTTGGCTGAGACAATGGGGTTTTCTAGATATACAATGATGTAATCTGCAAACAGGGACAATTTGACTTCCTCTTTTCCTAATTGATTGGCCTTTATTTCCTTCTCCTGCCTGATTGCCCTGGCCAGAACTTCCAACACTATGTTGAATAGGAGTGGTGAGAAAGGGAATCCCTGTCTTGTGCCAGTTTTCAAAGGGAATGCTTTCAGTTTTTGCCCATTCAGTATGATATTGGCTGTGGGTTTGTCATAGATAGCTCTTATTATTTTGAGATATGTCCCATGAATACCTAATTTATTGAGAGTTTTTAGCATGCAGGGTTATTGAATTTTGTCAAAGGCCTTTTCTGCATCTATTGAGATAATCATGTGGTTTTTGTCTTTGGTTCTGTTTCTATGCTGTATTACATTTATTGATTTTCATATGTTGAACCAGCGTTGCATCCCAGGGATGAAGCCTACTTGATCATGGTGGATAAGCTTTTTGATGTGTTGCTGGATGTGATTTGCCAGTATTTTATTGAGGATTTTTGCATCAATGTTCATCAATGATATTGGTCTAAAATTCTCTTTTTTTGTTGTGTCTCTGCCTGGCTTTGGTATCAGGATGATGCTGGCCTCATAAAATGAGTTAGGGAGGATTCCCTCTTTGTCTATTGATTGGAATAGTTTCAGAAGGAATGGTACCAGCTCCTCCTTGTACCTCTGGTAGAATTCGGCTGTGAATCCATCTGGTCCTGGACTTTTTTTGGTTGGTAATCTATTAATCATTGCCTCAATTTCAGAGCCTGTTACTGGTCTATTCAGAGATTCAACTTCTTCCTGGTTTAGTCTTGGGAGGGTGTATGTGTTGAGGAATTTATCCATTTCTTCTAGATTTTCTAGTTTATTTGCATAGAGGTGTTTATAGTATTCTCTGACGGTAGTTTGTATCTCTGTGGGATCGGTGGTGATATCCCCTTTGTCATTTTTTATTGCCTCTATTTGATTCTTCTCTCTTTTCTTTTTTATTAGTCTTGCTAGTGGTCTATCAATTTTGTTGATCTTTTCAAAAAACCAGCTCCTGGATTCACTGATTTTTTGAAGGGTTTTTTGTGTCTCTATCTCCTTCAGTTCTGCTCTGATCTTGGTTATTTCTTGCCTTCTGCTAGTTTTTGAATGTGTTTGCTCTTGCTTCTCTAGTTCTTTTAATTGTGATGTTAGGGTGTCAATTTTAGATCTTTCCTGCTTTCTCTTGTGGGCATTTAGTGCTAAAATTTCCCTCTACACACTGCTTTGAATGTGTCCTAGAGATTCTGGTATGTTGTGTCTTTGTTCTCATTGGTTTCAAAGGACATCTTTATTTCTGCCTTCATTTTGTTATGTACCCAGTAGTCATTCAGGAGCAGGTTTTTGTTTAGTTTCCATGTAGTTGAGCGGTTTTGAGTGAGATTCTTAATCCTGAGTTCTAGTTTCATTGCACTGTGGTCTGAGAGACAGTTTGTTATAATTTCTGTTCTTTTACATTTGCTGAGGAGAGCTTTACTTCCAACTATGTGGTCAATTTTGGAATACATGTGGTGTGGTGCTGAAAAGAATGTATATTCTATCGATTTGGGGTGGAGAGTTCTGTAGATGTCTATTAGGTCCGCTTGGTGCAGAGCTGAGTTCAATTCCTGGATATCCTTGTTAACTTTCTGTCTCAATCTGTCTAATGTTGACAGTGGGGTGTTAAAGTCTCCCATTATTATTGTGTGGGAGTCTAAGTCTCTTTGTAGTCACTCAGGGCTTGCTTTATGTACTCATGTATTGGGTGCATATATATTTAGGATAGTTAGCTCTTCTTGTTGAATTGATCCCTTTACCATTATGTAATGGCCTTCTTTGTCTCTTTTGATCTTTGTTGGTTTAAAGTCTGTTTTATCAGAGACTAGGATTGCAACCCCTACCTTTTTTTGTTTTCCATTTGCTTGGTAGATCTTCCTCCATCCCTTTATTTTGAGCCTATGTGTGTCTCTGCACATGAGATCGGTTTCTTGAGTACAGCACACTGATGGGTCTTGACTCTTTATCCAATTTGCCAGTCTCTGCCTTTTAATTGGAGCATTTAGCCCATTTACATTTAAGATTAGTATTGTTATGTGTGAATTTGATCCTGTCATTATGATGTTAGCTGGTTATTTTGCTCGTTAGTTGATGCAGTTTCTTCCTAGCCTTGATGGTCTTTACAATTTGGCATGTTTTTGCAGTGGCTGGTACCAGTTGTTCCTTTCCATGTTTAGTGCTTCCTTCAGGAGCTCTTTTAGGACAGGCCTGGTGGTGACAAAATCTCTCAGCATTTGCTTGTCTGTAAAGTGTTTTATTTCTCCTTCACTTGTGAAGCTTAGTTTGGCTGGATATGAAATTCTGGGTTGAAAATTCTTTTCTTTAAGTGTGTTGAATATTGGCCCCCACTCTCTTCTGGCTTGTAGAGTTTCTGCTGAGATATCAGCTGTTAGTCTGACGGGCTTCCTTTTGTGGGTATCCTGACCTTTCTCTCTGGCTGCCCTTAACATTTTTTCCTTCATTTCAACTTTGGTGCATCTGATAATTATGTGTCTTAGAGTTGCTCTTCTCGAGGAGTATCTTTGTGGCGTTCTCTGTATTTCCTGAATTTGAATGTTGGCCTGCCTTGCTAGATTGGGGAAGTTCTCCTGGATAATATCCTGCAGAATGTTTTCCAACTTGGTTCCATTCTCTCCATCACTTTCAGGTGCACCAGTCAGACATAGATTTGGTCTTTTCACGTAGTCCCATATTTCATGGAGGCTTTGTTCATTTCTTTTTATTCTTTTTCTCTAAACTTCTCTTCATGCTTCATTTCATTCATTTTGTCTTCCATCACTGATACCCTTTCTTCCAGTTGATCGCATTGGTTTTGAGGCTTGTGCATTTGTCACGTGGTTCTCATGCCATGGTTTTCAGCTCCATCAGATCCTTTAAGGACTTCTCTGCATTGGTTATTCTAGTTATCCGTTCATCTAATTTTTTTCAAAGTTTTTAACTTCTTTGCCATTGGTTTGAACTTCCTCCTTTAGCTCGGAGTAGTTCGATCTTCTGAAGCCTTCTCTCAACTCATCAAAGTCAGTCTCCGTCCAGCTTTGTTCCATTGCTGGTGAGGAGCTGTTCCTTTGGAAGAGGAGATGCACTGTGATTTTTAGAGTTTCCGGTTTTTCTGCTCTGTTTTTTCCCTATCTTTGTGGTTTTATCTACTTTTGGTCTTTGATGATGGTGACGTACAGATGGGTTTGGTGTGGATGTCCTTTCTGTTTGTTAGTTTTCCTTCTAACAGTCAGGACCCTCAGCTGCAGGTCTGTTGAAGTTTGCTGGAGGTCCACTCTAGACCCTGTTTGCCTGGATATCAGCAGTGGTGGCTGCAGAACAGCAGATATTGGTGAACCTTAAATGCTGCTGCCTGATCGTTCCTCTGGAAGTTTTGTCTCAGAGGAGTACCCGGCGGTGCGACGTGTCAGTCTGCCCCTACTGGGGGGTGCCTCCCAGTTAGGAGGCTGAATAAGAGTGCTGAGAGTAGATATCCTTGTCTTCTTCCTGATCTTAGAGGGAACACATTCAGGGTTTTACCATTAAATATAATGTTAGCTGTAAATTTTTGGTGAATGCTCTTTATTACATTGAAGAAGTTTCCTTCTGTTTCTTCTTTGTCAACAGTTTTTATCGGAAATGTGTAAATAGATTTTTATAAAATGTTTTTCTTCACCTATTAAGATGATCATATTTTAGTTTGATAATATCATGAATTATATTGACTTTTGAGTTTTAAACAGATGCTTGCTACTGTATTCTTAGAATATTATCCATCTTATGTAATGTTGGATTCTATTTGCTAAAATTTTGTTTAGAATTGCTATATCTATGTTCATGAGAGATATTGGTCTATAATTTTCGTTACTTGTATTTCTTGTCCAATCTTGATAGGAGGATAATGCTGGCCTCATAGAAGGAATTGGGAAATAGTCCTTCGACTTAAATTTTCTTTAAGACTGTTTATGGGATTGGTATTTTGTTTTTGCTAAATATTTGTTATAAATCACCAGTGAGGCCATTTGGACTTGGAGTTTATTTTGGGGAAAATTTTTAACTACAATTTCAATTTCTTTATAGATATAGGTTTATTTGGTTTTCTATTTCTTCTTGACTGAGTTTTGGTAGTTTGTATCTCAAGGAATTTGCACATTTGATTTATTTAATAAGTATTGAATATGTTAGTTCCAAGTTGTTTATATCATTTTAATAGCTGTAGGATTTCCAGTGAAGCTACCCTCTTATTTCTGATATTGTTAACTTGCTAATTTTAAATTATGATTCATAATTAATCTGACTGAATATTTACAATATTATTGATCCTCTCTAAGATTCAGCTTTAAAAAAGAATCATCTTAAGGTTTTGAGTGAAAAAAAAACTCAAATTGCTTTTTCTATTCTCTCACTCAACAACAATCAACACAGAAGACTTCTGTGACCAAATATTTGGGGATTTCTCTCCACCAACAGGCAAGTAATGCATTCTGCAGCAGACAACAGCTGGGTATCATTTAATTTAGTTCAATCCAGACACTATCCACCTGCAGATAGCATCAGATTCCACAGGTTTATGTCTCAGTCTCATAAGACTGCCCTCAATTCAGATGCTAATAGCAAGCTCCTGGTGGTTTTGTCTGTGCTTCTGACCAACTGACTACAAATTGGGGATCCCACTCTCCCCTTCTTGAAGTTGACTAATTTTCTAGAATGGTTCACAGAACTCAGGACCACACTTACTTTTATTCAACAACTCATTATAAACTATATTACAAAGGATACAGATGAAGAGATGGATAAGGCAAGGCATGGGGGATGGAGTGTGGAGCTTCCAAGCCATCCCGGCTATGCCACCCTCCATGAACCCACATGCGTTCAGCTATCCAGAAGTATCCAGAAGCTCTGTGAATCCTGTCCTTCTCTGTTTTGATGGAGGCTTCATTATGTGGGCATGATTGATTAAACCAATGGCCATTGAGAATCAATTTTACCTTCATCCCCTATTTCTCCTAGATGATTGGAGGGTGAGACTGAAAGTCTCAATCCTCTATTCCTTCCTTGGTCTTTCTGGTAACCAGCCTTCATCCTGAAGCTACCTAGGAGTTGTCAACCATCAGTCAACTCATGAGCATACAAAAACCCATCACTTTAGAGATTCTAAGGATTTTAGGAGTTATAGGCCTGGAAATGGGGTCAAACCAACTATGTATTTTAACAATATCATAGGTTTCATTGATTTTTATTTGCTTTTTTTTAATTTGCTTTTTTTTTTTTTTTTTTTTTTTTTTGCTAATTTCTCATCACAGAATGTTAAAGTCTTATCTTCTCCTCTGTGACTCCAGCAACACAAATATTTGATCTTTGGTTATAGTCCTGCATGTCCCTGAGCCTCTGTTCATTTTTTTAAAAAATTCAGTTTATTGCACAGCGTTTCTCCTTCTGGAAAGATAGAGTAGACAACAATTTTTTCTATTTCTCCCACTAAGGATAACTAAGACCTCTGGACATAATACAGACAAGCATAAGAAAACCCTGAAAGGCCAAGAGAAGAGGTGACCACCTGTATTCCCAAAGAATTGCATGGCCAGCATGGCATTGAGTAGCCTGGATTTTCTTTGTACTTCAAATAATTTAAACTGGGTAACAATAACAGTTTATCTGGGTCATAAAAACAAAGAGAAATCTCCTCACCTAAATTATATGTGCATTTTTCTGGCATAAAATTTGGAATTCAGTAGCACCTTATTAAAGTGGTATCAGGCCAGCTATGGTGGCCCATACCTGTAATTGTAGCAGTTTGGGAGGAGGCCAAGGCATAAACTCAGGAGTCTGAGACCAGCCTGGGCAACATAGCAAAAACCTGTCTTTACAAAAATAAAAATAAAAATTAGCCAAGCGTGATGGCATGCACCTGTAGTCCCGGCTGCTTGGTAGGCTATGGCCAGAGGACTGCTTGAGCCCAGAAGATTGAGGTTGTGATGAACCAGGATACTGCCACTGCACTCTAGCCTGGGTGACAAAGCAAGACTCTCAAACAAACAAACAAATAATGAAAATAAAGTAGTGTCAGAGGAGATATAGTGAAGAGTCATGACATTCATCACCACTCAGCAGTGAAGAGGCAACACCCCCACTCCTGCCCCTGTGTGAATAGGGGAACATGGGGAGCAGTAATGAGGTACTCTTCCTGTCCAGCCAAGGTGGTATCAGTAGAGATCTAGTAGGGAGCCTGAACTCCACCCTCACCCATCAGTTATAAGGAACCCTCCCCTCTACAGACCAGGATTTCAGCATAGGGCAAGTGGAGATACTGCACTTTTACTCCCACTTAGCAGCAATGAGATGGTTTCATGCATGCTTCCCCCAGTGGAGCAGTGTCAGAGAAGGCCTGCTGAAACCCACAAATAAACGAGGTCCAGAATCTTATAACATAATACCAAATAATCTTGTTTTCAATTAAAGAAATCACTTAGCATATTAAGAATTAGGCAGACATCAAAATGTATGAGAAAAGATGATAAATAGATGGCATACTGAGAGGACAGCTGTTAAATGATTTGACAAAGATTTTAAAATATCCATGACAAAGTGCTTTAACAAGCAATTACAAACACATCTGAAACAAATAGAAAACAGAAAGTTTCAACAAAATCTGAAAGTCTTAACAAAGATATAGAATATAGAGAATCAAATGGAAGTTTCAGAATGAAAAAATACATTTAAACACTCAGTGGATGGACTCAAAAGCAGAATAGAGAAAACAGAAGGAATAATAAGTGTAGTTGAAGATAAAACAGTAGAAATTAACCCCTCTGAACAACAGAGAGAAATAGACTGTAATATGTAAAAAATATTTACACATATTATCATTTTCTGCTAATCTTGCTTATTTATTTATTTATTAACTTTAAAGCATTTTGATATTTTTACTTTGGTTCTAAATAAAGTATTTTTTCCCTAAAAATAGTATACGTGTTGTAGACCAAACGTCGTAATACCATAATTGAGACTAAAAATCTTTGTATCTGAGCCCTTCTACTCTATGTTTTGTGACTTTGTCTTCAGAACACTCTTTGTAGAACTCATAGGCATATTTTGAACCTGACGGTGGCCAAAGTGAACAATGCTGTTTCCACTGTCTCAGGCTTTCTTCAGCCTGGAGTTGTCAAGTGAAAATTCCAGGGTCTCTTTCACATTCTCTATTTTACTTTCTCTTCTAATGCTATCCAATAGGTTTCAAGGAATTACAAGACATCCTGGTGGACAATAGCCAGAATTTCCTTTTTCTTTTTATGGTGAAATATAAAGTTATAGTTAAAGGGAATGAGATTCAGAGTCAGATAGACAGGGTTTAAATTCTTCCATTCCCCATTCTTAACTGTGTCACACTGAACAAGGTAGTTAATTGCTTGCTTATTATGACCCGGGTTTGCATATACAATAATATAAAAGTTCAGCAACTTGAGAGACATATTAGGCATCAAATATATTTCAGCTTTGCTTTCATTTCTGGCCAAAAAAAAGTTATGAACAATGTCCCTGTGTGGACTGTGTGTGTGTGTGTGTGTGTGTGTTTGTATGGTGTGTGTTCCATGTAACTCAGGGTACTTAAAAGTTCAGAGTAACTTGTAACAAACCAGTTTAAAGCCAGGCTAAGACAATATTTTTTAAGGGAATGATTTGTCTAGCTTTCTTGTTTTGAACACAAAATAATGTTTTGTTGTATGACATAGGTCGGGTCTTCCAAGATGATTTTCAGATCCCTGCAGCATTGGACTCTGAAGATTACAGAGCATTTTGTTAGAATAACTGAACCCTTATTCTGAAATGGGAACTATACATATAGTTTATATAGTATATATATATAGTTTATTTATATATATAGTTTATATATTATATATATACTTTATATATATAAACAAAAGGGATTATATATTATATATAAAATATATATATATATCTATAAACTATATATATATAAAACTATACAGTTAACTTGAGCAAATCGTATACAACAAACTAGAACTATCATGTAGTGCATGCCATTACTGTGCTTTCTCCTCATTTGGAAGCTGAAATGATTTCTTATACCTTGTGTCCAAGATAATGAGATATTCTGTTTCTTTGAACTCTCCCTAACAATGTGTTTTTCCAGTACTGATTGTTGATGTCCTGTTAGCACTCTTATCCTGTTCTGTCCTGACTGGAATAACGGATCATTTGATTTGGTTCTTTTACTAGTGTTCAATCTTTTGCATATGCGAATGATTCTCATTACAGACAGTCTATATCAAATGGTTTCTCAGGGGACTTTACATCTTTCTTACATGCTTTGCAAAATTCTTTAATATTTTTGGCCTAAGAAGGCTAATGATTCTCTCTAAAATGACTATCCATTGTCTGAGTGTCTGCTTCCCATTCTGTGATTTGCATTTACTCTGCCTGTTTTAATGTTTTTTTTTTTTCTCAAACTGAGAGAAAATTAATTTGCCTCCATTTCTAAGCATCTGGGCCTCATAGAGGAATCTTCTTTCACTTTCTCTCTCTCCCTCTTCATCTTTTCTCTTTGAATCTACTTTATTCTTCTCTAGTCTTGTTTCTCTTTCTCCTTACCCCAAGCTTCACTGCTCTGTGTTATTTGCAAAGTAACCTCTATTAATCTCATGGTCTAGAAGCACTGCTGGTGAAGAAACAGTGACTCTGAAGTCTCATCTGATCACCTACCATAGTATCAAACATGTCTAACACCAGATCTGTCATGACAAGTTTTCCAGAATTCCAGTGAGAAATGAAACTCAATAGCTAAAGGACTTCGTTCCTTGTAGTTTGGTGGGATTCATAACCAAGGTGCTCTGCTGCTAGGGAATAGGAACATTGCAGACACTTAGTTACCTAAGGAGGCTGCTGAATTCCAAATTTCACACCAGAAAAACGCGTATACAGTGTGTGTGAGGATATTTCTATCTTTCTATGATCCAAATTAACTCTTACTGCTACTTGGAAAGCAACAAGTTCATAGTCCTGAAATGACCCATTCATTGAGAAACAATAGAAGACATAAGATAATATTTTATTGCAAATAGTAGTCTACATTCCCTATTTGTTCCTTTCTGAATTATTTTTCAGATCTAGTAATACTTTCTTTTTTATATGTCATGGATGAGTTTTTAGAAGTCGCTCTTACTAAGGAGAGGAACAAAAAAAGTGACCTTAATTGTGATGTCTTTGTAGTTATAATATCTTTAACTACAAATACAAGATTCTGAAGCACTGCTGACAGTATGAAAATTTTGCACACTGTCTGTCTTGTCAGCAAGATTTCTTCCTTTTTTTTCTCGGAATATCCTGGAATATGATCATTTGAATAGACTGTTCATATAGGGAGGAGAGGAACTGATTAAGAAGAATTAGAAAAAAATACTGTTAAGTTAGCCAGGGTGAGTTAAAGATCATTAAACTTGGTTATATACTCTTTAAAAATGGAAAAGAAAAATCAAACAATAACTTCAGAAAAATAGTTACTTAAAAGACAGGCTTTTGATGACAGCTTATGAAAAATCAAATCAAATATTCTTTTCTGTGGGCATTAATGCATTATGAAGGACTCCCTTTTGTTCTGACACTTGAAGTAGGGAACCATTTCCTTTGTCTTGGCCTTACTCTCTGTATTGTTGCCTAGAAACACAGTCTTTTAGAGACATTTGCCCATCAAAGTGCAGTTAAGGTAACACATTTACTTTTCAAATGGAAATTACTAGAAAGAAGTGAAGTGAAGGTAGGTTAAACAAAATGAGTTTTTTGTTTATGTGTAGGTAGAGCCTAAAATTACTCACACTACCTGCGTACAAATACCAAAGAATTAAGTATAATCACAAAGAAAAGTATAAAGCTATAGGGTGATTTCTTTTTTAAGAAAGCAAAAAATAGGCTTCTCAGTGTTAAAATTGTTAAAGGAACCATATGTAGAAGCTCATTATCTGCACAGTAAAACGATTAACAGTTGACTATATGCCAAGCATTTTCTCTTTGAATGTTCCAACATTATCCCAGATTGTTTGAGATTGGCCAACTGTTGCTAATCCATTTGCTTTGCGGGGTCACATCAAAGACATCCAAAGAGTCTGGTCAAAGGATGAGGTTGTGTTTGTCTATGGATTATTTTATATTGTTTATTCTGCTTTTGTATAGCTTTATCTTCCTTTCCATAAGATATAATTATTTTTTAATACTCAGGATAAAATTATAACTACAAATTCTACTCACTCACTAGGACGAGTAGCATTTGTTGTTATGAGTAGAATTTGTACTAGAAAAAAAGTAGATGGCTGCAATAAATATTTCACCACATGCATACGTGATATAAAATGCACTTCCTGTACTCATTTCTCATTAGAAGTTTAGCCACGAAGTAGCTTTTCAATAAAATTCAGGGGATCATATAATAGCTGGCACTGTCAAAATTAAAAAAAAAAACAAGAACATGTTTTCTCTCAGTTGGACCCATTGTCCTTGAAGAAATATCCTGAGTGATTAATTCATCTTGGTTTTCTCTCTAGAAAGTAGGGGTTTGTCCACTTCTCACCACTGCTATTCGTGTGCTTTACTCATGGGGACACTCACTGTAACTGGTAACCAAAAGAATATTAACTCTTTTAACTCCTCTCAAAAGGTTAAGATGAAAGATGGTTTATACTTCCAAAAAGTGGTGTGTAATTAACCTCCAAGTAAGGAATTAGTAGTGATTACACTTGGAGATGACGTCTCAGTTACCCAGAACCTATCCATATGAAAGCATTTCTATTAGGGCACTTTTTTGGATACCATCCACGCACAGCAGAAATGTTCAACTAAAACTTTTGTGTTGAATCAAACTTGGTTTATTACAGTAACTCTGACAAGGACTTAATTATAACATTTTAATAGGTTCTACAGTAAATAAGTCACTATTACTATCTTTTTATTGTTTTGTACTAGCAAAGATAATCACTTGTGATTCCATGTTGTAACTCACATGAGGGTTAATGATGTGCTGTGGAAATGCAGTGTGAGTTCACAGTAAGGGCAGCAAATGGTGGGAAAGTGACTAGGAAGCATATGAGGAAAACTAATAGAAGATAAGGGTTATTTTATTAAGGTTTGTACAGATTCATTTTCAAATTGACTCACATTTCCAGAGATGAGTGTTCTCTTCCTGCAGGGAAGGGATCTTTCTCGCGGGAAACGTATGTCCGGCGTGATTTTAGGAAGAAAGGGAGAGGTCAGAGAGCCCTTCTTACATCTGCTGTTTCTCAATTGCCTTCTGTTCAAAATGGTTAATTTGCCAAAGTGGCGTATTTTGGGGTGACATATTCTGGTCCCCTTCAGTAGGAAATTATTTTAAACAAACGAATAATTGAATTAGGAGGGAGGATGAAGCAAGATGCAAATGAAATTGCTTATAGAATGACAGAAAAAATAAAAGTATAATTTGAGAGGTATTAAATAGTTCATGGTATAAAATATTAGATAATATTAATGTGATTTATTTTTAATTTAGTATATGTCAGTTCTGTTATTTGGCCCAAGATACTCATTTCAATTGAACTTTTTATATAATGGCAACTGAATTAGACATACTGATAATTGCCTTCTTTGTGGGATCTCTTAAGTAAGTTACCAAATTGAAAAGACAATAGCAAATAATTCCCATACTTTTAAAGGCCAAGTAGAAGAACAATAAAAAACTTGGAATGCATTTCTAAAGAAAGATTGAGTTTTGAAACAACTTGGATATTTTTATATCTCATTGCCTGCATGCCCTAACCATTGTTAGCGTCTTTGGCTATTAATCCTATTATCTTTGTTCAAATTATTACTGTGTACTATCTGAGAAAGATTAGTATTTTTATCTTTTTTTTCCATCTTTGTTCTAAATTTACAAGTGAGATTACCACACTCAAATTTGGCTTAATAGATTATTCATGCCTAACTAATGAATTAAATGGATTTTGTCTTTGGCCTTTGCCTGAAAAGAAAAACAAAACAACAAAACAACAATTACAAAAAACAGCAATAAAAGCAGCTTACTTGCAATCTGGATCGCATATCCTCTTTATTTTACTATTCTCAACAGGGTTAGAATTGCATTGAGCCAAGATGTAGCAGTGCTGTGCTGAAGTGGTTTGTCTTTTAAGGTTCAGTGAAAATCACTGTGAGGTTCTGACCTTTCCAACAGATAGTATGTGTTTGGGGACTGTTACAGTATTTGCGATGAGTTCCTCAGGATCTTATTATAAATGGTTGAGTAAATCTCCAAACCCTCAACTTCATGACATACAAAAGAAAATTATTTTCAAAATAATAACTAATTCCCGAGATAAAAATAGGAAAACACATACATTTTTGCAAACTAGTCAAGAAAAATCATTGAATTTAACTGCATTTCACATCTAAATAGTTTAAACATTTCTGTTGCTGATATTGATTGTCAAATACAAATGCACATCTGTGCTCTTTTCTGTGAGTTCTCAAAGTGATGTACCAGTGCTGGAAATTGAATTTTCTATTTTTTCATATTTTAGTGACCAAAATCATTGAATGTCATATGGACTATTACTATTAATTAAGAAATAATAAAGAAGAAGAATATACAAGCATTGATCTTACAGCCAATGAAGCACAGTGAGAAAAGCAAGGGCTTTGGAGTCAGAAAGACCTAGACTCTGAAGTGAATGTAATTGTTAGACATGTAAGTTTGATCAATACATCTTACCTTTGTGAGATTTATGTTCTCCATATGTAAAATGTACATAATAGTACCTACCTCATCAGGTTTTCAAAGGAGCACATATTTATGTTTCTAGCCCAATATAGGGACCCAAAAGGTGATGTTAATTTTGACACTACAATCAAAACAAATAAAAAATTAAACAGTGTTGTGGTCTGAATGTGGAACCCCAAATGCATATGTTGAAACTTAATAGCCAACATGATACTATTAAGTGGTGGAAACTTTAGAAGGTGATTAATTCATGAGGGGGCAGAGCCCTCATGGATGAGATTATGGCCCTTATAAAAGGATTTGAAAGAGTGGGTTCCTTTCCTTCCACCTTGTAGGAGCACAGCATTCATCCCTTTCAGGGGATGAAGCAACAGAATGTGATCTTCGAAGCAGAGGGCAGCACTCACCAGACACTGAATCTGCTAGTGCCTTGGCAGATGTCTCTTTGAGATACTGATTTCCTTTCCTGTCCTAACCTTTAAAACTGTGACAAATAATTTTTTTGTTCTTTATAAGTTATCCAGTCTCAAGTGTTTCCTTAAAGCAGCACAAATAGACTAAGGCAGTATGTAATACATATTATACTGTTGTAAACACTTTTAATTTAACTTTTTTTTTTTTTTTTTGAGACAAGAGTCTGGCTCTGTTGCCCAGGCTGGAGTTCAGTGGCGCATTCTCGGCTCACTGCAAGCTCTGCCTCTGAGGTTCACGCCGTTCTCCTGTCTCAGCCTCCTGAGTAGCTGTGACTACAGGTGCCCGCCACCATGCCCAGCTAATTTTTTGTATTTTTAGTAGAGACGGGGTTTCACAGTGTTAGCCAGGATGGTCTCCATCTCCTGAGCTCATGATGCATCTGCTCGGCCTCCCAAAATGCTTAATTTAACTTTGAATAAAAATTGTCTAAAGGGGTATAATGTGCTGTTTTGATACACATATACAGTGAACTGATCACTCCAATAAAACCAATTAACATATTCAGCTCATTACATAGTTACTATTGTGTGTGTATATGTGTGTGTGTGATAAGTACACTTAATATCTACCATCTTAGCAAGTTTCAAACATGCAACACTATTATTAACTGTAGTCATCATGCTGTACATTAGAACTCTAGAACTTCTTCATCCTACATAAATGAACTTTTATACCCTTTAACCAACATCTCATTTTCCTCACTCCAACCCCTGAACCATGACTGGACCACTAGTAACCATCATTCTACTCTCTTCTTCTATTCATTATTATTTTCTTTTTTAGATTCAACATTTAAATGAGATCATGCAGTGTTTTTCTTTTTGTCTGATTTATTTTACTTAGCATAATGACCCCCCACCAGGTTTATCCGTATTGTCATAAATGGCAGGATTTCCTTCTTTTTAAGGCTGATTAACACTTTGTTTTCTATATGTCTATATGTTCATCTATGATGGACACAGCTTATTTCCTTATCTTGGCTATTGTGAATAATACTGCAATGAACATGAGGATACAGATAACTCTTCAAGATATTGGTTTCTTTTCCTTTGAATATATACCCAGAAGAAGGATTGCTGGATCAATGGTAGTTCTATTTTTAATTTTTTGAGGAACCTCCAAACAGTTTTCCCTATGGCTATACCAATTAACATTCCCAGAGTAGAGAGCCCAGAAATAAATCTATACATATATGGCCAGCTAATTTTCAACCAGGGCACCAAGAAAAAGATTGTTGCAACAATCTTTGGAAAATACAATCTGCCACATATTCCAAGGGAGAAGACAGTTTTAAGAAGAGAGATAAAGTCATAAGTGTTTATTACCACAGATAGCCTAGGTTACATGAACATTGAAGAAAAAGATGGTCTTTCAATAAAGAGTGTTGGGAAAACTGGATATCCACATGCAGGAAATGAAATTAGACATGTATCTTATGATATACACAATAATCAATTCAAAATGGGTTAAAGACTTAAATATAAGACCTGAAATCATAACACTCGTAGAAGAAAATGTAGGGAAAATTTCCATGATAGTGGTCTTGGCAGTGACCACACAAAAGCAACAAAAGCAAAAATAAGTAGGGCTACACCAAAATGAAAAGTTTCTGCACAGCAAAGGAAAGAATCAATAATGAAATGGCAAACTACAGACTGGGATGAAGTATTTGCAAACTCTATATCTGATAGGGGTTTAATATTTAAAATATATGAGGAATTTATACAACTCAGTAGCAAAAAAATAAATAATAACCTAATTTAAAAATTGGCAAAGGACCTAAACAGACCTTTCTCCAAAGAAGACGTACCTACCAATGGTCAATAGGTATGTGAAAAAGTGTTCAAGGTCATTCATCACCAGTAAAATGCAAATTAAAAGCACAATGAGTTATGAGCTAATATCTGTTAATGTGGTTATTACCAAAAAGAGAAAAAATAACAAGTGTTGGAGGGTATATTGAGGAATGAGAACCCTTATTATAAAGACTGTTGACTTATTCACAATATGATTTTTTTGCCTTCTTACCTCTTAAGATTTTTACTTGTATTATTTTTATTTACATATGCATACTTGTTTAACAAGACAGATTGCTCAAGCCAAAAGTGCCAATAAATCCTTAATAGCAAACTACTGGCCTTTATCTTCAATGTTCATGTAACCTAGACTCTTTGTAGTAATAAACACTTACAACCTTTATCTTTCTCCTTAATACTGTCTTCTCCCTTGGAATATGTAGCTGATTGTATTTTCCAAAGATTGTTGCAACAGTAACTCCCATCTCACTTGCCATTCTTATAATATGACTTTATATTTCTTCTACGGAAAGGTGTAGTCTATGTCCCTACTTGTGAAATGCAGAGAGCTATTGTACTTTTCCAATGGAAGAAAATCTTTGTGATTTTAAGTGAGGAAAGCATTTTTTGATAAGACACTAAAAACATGATCCACACTTAAAAAACGATAAAACTGACTTTACTGATACTAAAACTTCTGTTCTTCAAAAGAAACTATTAAGAGAATGAAAATGAAATCCACAGGATAGGAGAAAATATCTTCCAGTCATGTATCTGGTAAGTTACTTGTATCCAGAATAAGTAAAGAACCCTCAAAAGTTAAGAATTAAAGAAAAAATAAAACAGAGATAAATGATTTAAACAGACCTTTCGCCAAAGAAGATAGACAGATCGAAAATAAGTACCTGAATTAGTCATTAAGAAAGTGCAATTAAAATCACAATGAGGTACCAATGTACATGGCTAAAATATTTTTTAAAGTAGCACACCAAGTGTTGATAAGGATATAGAAGAACAAGCGTACTGATATGGTTTGTTTGTGTCCCCACCCAAATCTCATCTTGAATTATAGCTCCCATAATTCCCACATGTTCTGGAGCAACTCGGTGGGAGATAATTGAATCATGGGAGTGGGTCTTTCCCATGCCATTCTCATGATAGTGAGTAAGTCTCACGAGATCTGATGGTTTTATAAAGGGGAGTTTCCCTGAACTAGCTCTCTTCTCTTCTCTGCTGCCATGTGAGATGTGCCTTTCACCTTCCACCATGATTATGAGGCCTCCCCAGCCACGTAGAACTGTGAGTCCATTAAACCTCTTTCTTGTATAAATTGCCCAGTCTCAGGCATGTCTTTATCAGGAGCCTGGAAATGGACTAATACACATACACTCTGGTGAGATTATAAAATATTACAACCATTTTGGAAAACAATTCATTTCTTTAAAAGTTAAATATGCACTTATGTTATAACACATATCTTGGATGTTCTACTCCTAGGTATTTGCCCAAGAGAAAATAAAAGTGTATGACAATATAATAAATTGTACATGAATGTTCATAACAGTTTATTTGTAATAGCCAAATATGAAAAATGACCAAATGTTCATCAACAAATGAACAGATAAATTGTGATGTATCCATACCATTCAATGATATTCAGCAATGGAAAGAAAGAACTACTGATATATACAACATGGATAAATCCCAAAATAATCATCATCATCCTAATCATCATCTTGATTATGGTGATGATTTCATACTTGTATGCATAAGCCAAAACTTAAATGGTATACTTTAAATATAAGAAATATTATATGTTAATTATACCTCAGTAAATTCTTTGTAAAATGTAAAACAGCTTCCAGGAGAATCTCATTTTCTTATGCCACTTAACTAACCAGGACTTTTCAGCAAATCATTGAATCTATGTGTCCCTCTGTTTTCTTGAATAATTTGGATAAAGAATAGTATCAACTACATAGCTTGTTATTTTGCTTTAGTATTAAATGAGTTAATCTCTGTAAACCCCTTAGAGTTGCCTGAAATACGATCTAAGAATTAGTTATTAGCTACGCTTAATATATAGGAAGAGGCAGCAGGTTCCTCACTGGCCTTATAGACCACATATTTCCCTGATGTGATGGAAGTCTATTTCTTCTTTCAGTGTCACGAAACCACAGAAATAGGTCGTTCGGGGCTACAAAATCTTTGTATTTGGCATAGCTACATGTTGGCAATTTAACAATTTATTTAAAATTATGTATTACTTAAGTTTTACTTCAAGAAAATGGAATGTCAAAGACAGATTTTTCTAACACTTCCAAAGACATTTTCCATATCTGCTCATTTCCTTTTGGTCTGGGTTCTATGTCACTATAGTGCTCTTTAGCTCAGCAGAATATCTCCTCTATATCTCCATGAATAACTAAAAAAATAGATCCAGCAGGTTTTCAATTGCTAGTCACTACTCAGAAATTTTGTTGTTTTTAAAAATCTTTCATTCTGGAATTCCTTTCACTCCTTCCATCTCCTAAGTACCATAAACTGAGTTTTTAAACATAGCTTTTCATGGAATGAGTACTTCTTACAAAATAGAAAATACCACCGAAGAGCTGGAGACATGTTTCACCCCAACCCCAGATTGCTGGAAATAACTAGGATTCTTCCGTACTGTATACGACTCTTTGTTAACAATATCTCTGGGCTGAGGTGCCATATCTGAGAGACCAAACTAAGTATACTTGGTTTTTTATTTAGTGGAACTGAAAGCAGCTGCATTTCTGTTTGAATTGCTCCCTGAGCTCTCCTGCAAATATATAAAAGGATGTTGTAAATAAGTTAGAAGTTGATGATTCTCATTTGTCAGTGAGGGCAGCCTAAGTAAAAGCTACAGCAGGGAAAAACAGAAGCAAAATATTAGGAAATCCTTCATAAGTGTAGGGTGAGTTAATCATTCAGAAGCTATTCTCAGAGAACCTGAGGAAATATTTAAGGCTAGGGACAATATCTTTTCTATGGAAAAGATAGCAAGAAGGAGATACGTCTTTTCCAAGATTAAATACAGGATTTTGTAACTTGATTCTCTGATATTACCAAATTAATTTGAACACTGACACTTCAAGACTAAAGGTATGTGCATCTCTAAGTATGCATGTGTGTGCCCATGTGCTGATGTGGGGTGTGTATAAGAGGGGTAAAGAATATGCATAGCAGGGTTTTTAATCACCCAGCCCCTTGCTTTCTTGTTCTCACGGGACATGGCTGTATCTGCAGTTCCAGCAGAACTAGCTACTTTCTGTTTTCTGAATATGAACGTTGATATCCATTTGTTCTCATGCATGTGAACTCATACTTTTACTCTTTTTTTTATGTTTTGAGATAGAGTTTCACTCGTTACCCAGGCTGGAGTGCAATGGTGGGATCTCTGCTCACTGCAACCTCTGCCTGTTGGGTTCAAGCAGTTCTCCTGCCTCAGCCTCTGGAGTAGCTGGGATCACGGGTGCCCACCACCACTCCTGGCTAATTTTTTTTTTTTTTTTTGTATTTTTAGTAGAGACGAGGTTTCACTGTTTTGGTCAGGCTGGTCTTGAACTCCTGACCTCATATGATTCACCTACCTCAGCTTCCCAAAGGCCTGGGATTACTGGCGTGAGCCACTGCGCCTGGCCCATATTTTTTCTTTTTGAATTTCCATTATTTATTTATTAGTTCCAATGTTGCATTGGCTGAGATAACTTCTTCAACCTCCCTAGGCTGATGTGAGAAGTCTTTCCTCTGTGTTCCCATGGCACTTTGTGCATACTTCTGTTGTGGCTAGCCACTCAGTTCTATCAACATCACTGTGGTTGGCTCTCTCCAGATGGAATCTTTCCAAGACTGGGGTCATATTTTAATTTTCTTTGTATCACTGGTGCTAAGACTGTATTTGGCTTTGTAGTTGGTGTTTTTCATAGGCTTGTGGGATGAAGGACTGAATAAATAAATGAAGAAATGAAACCCTGGGGCTTCAAGATGCAGTAAACAGGTGCAGTACTTCAGGGGACTTTATTGTGTTGGTGCTGGCGCTGGTGACACAGACACTGGTTTACTGTGCTGGTCTCTAGCAGCTACTGCTCCCCTTGCTGCCAGGTCTTTTCACATCCCTGGGCCTATCCTGAATTGCTGGGGAGTCTGGCAGGGTGATCAGTTGAATGTACTTAAAAAAGTGCAAGATGCTAGAAAGAATTAGCATCGGGGACAGAGTTGAAATAACATGATCAAAATAAGATGAATAAAGAGACATTAAATTTAGGTAGATGAAATGAGGCAATAAAAAAGTCAAGGGGAAAAATATGGGAAAGATTTCAAAGGAAAGAGCTGTGCAATAAAGACAAATATTTCAAAATTCTGCAACAACCCAAGAGATCAAATATGTAATGTAAATTGCCAAGTGCAATTATTTTTAAGGAAAATGAATTACTGGAATAATTCCTTGATGAAATTTACAATATAGAGAATTTTTCTGTCAACTAAAAAAATAAAGTCCTCTTTCATGCTATGATATTTGAGAAAATAGCTCAAGTTATTTTGAAAAGTTTCTCTAGAAATATGTGGTCATAATGGAATCATTCTCACTTTGTGCATATGAGCACATGTTCCTATCATATGTTGCTGTATAGCAAGCTATCCCCAAATTCCAAAATTTAGTGATTTACAATAACAACAATCATTTTACTGTTATCTCTTATGGAGGTTGACTGGGTTCAGCTTGGGAGTTCTCACTTGAGTCCTTCACGTAGTTGCTATCAGAGGCCGGTTTGGCCTGCAGTCTTCTAAGGCACACTCACTCACGTGTCTGGTAACTGGGCTCATAAGATGCAAATAGCCAGGGGCTGAAACAATCCAGTATCTCCTTCCATCTCTTTATAGTATCTCCATGTAGTTTCTCCAACATGGTAGCTTCAGATAGTATTCTTGCATGGTAGCTCAGAGCTACGAAGATGTATATTTCAAAAAAATGGTGGAAATGTATTTCCTGCTTGGCTTCAGTAATCATGCAGTGTTTTTTCCACCACGTGTATTCCTTGAGAACAGTTACAAAGACTCTCAGGTTCAAGAGGAGGTGACATATACTCCACCTCTCAATGGGTGGACCTTTTAAAACCATCATATACATTTTCTAACACAGAGCAACACATGCACACATGCGCGCACACACACACACACACACGCACACACTTCCTTACAAGCTTTCAGTTACTTGGGTGTCAGGAATTTTCAGCATGATTCAGACATGCTTTTAGAACTGCTCATGTCTTGCTAATATGCATGACCTCCATAGACATTTAAATGGAACTTTATTGAGTGAAAATGGCAATAAATTAGAATGAGATAACTTCTTCATTGCCTATTTTTAGAGAGACTAATTCCTAGAGAGATTTTACAAAATGCATATGATTGCAGTGGGATTGCGATGCTCATTCTGACACTCTGTAACAGGCAAAGGTTGCTTGGGAAACAGAAACTGCCAACTGTTTTGCATCCAGGGGCTTGTTTGATGGAATAACTGATTTTTCTTGGTCCCTGTTCTCTATTTACTTGTTGCAATATCTCTGGCCAGATTCCCACATGTAGACTTTCTATTTATGCCTTATTTTCCACTCTCTTCAGAAAAGTGACTGAAACTACTATCACTCCACTGCAAATCAAAACAGAACCATGAAAGCCAAAGCAGTCACCAAGATTATTCAAAGCGTATTTTAAAATAATTACCACCATTGATACCATTACAAATGTCTGATGCCAGTGTTCTTAACCTTTTGTTTTCCATTATTGTCCCGTGAGAATTTCCTTTCCCATGAAAGTTGAAACCACAGATATATTATATGCTATATGTATATCTGTGCTTTATACATATAAAATAAGATATTTTAACCCCCTCAAGAGCCAATTTTTCCTCCTTGGGATGATATAACCTCTATGGAAAATATATGGCCTATAGTTATTAATTTAAACCAATGATTTAATTAATTAAAACAGCAAATGGGAGATACTGCCATCTCAGAGATTCACATCTAAATTTTGACATTTTCTAAGTGTTTGTAACACACACACACATATATAATTGTGTTCATATATCTAAATATCTGTACATAACACATAGGAAACTCCGTAAATGCTTATGTAAAGAGATATTTCCACCACCACTAACAACAACAACAACAAAAAACAAGAGGGAAAAATAGTTATTTCACATATTTCAGATACTGAAATATATCTGTAAAGGCCAGAATCGTTGTTCAGAAAGAAGACTTTGGGAAACAAGGGAAATAAAAGCCATTGTTTGGCTTTTAGAAATACACAAACTTTGTTAAACTCCCTTCTTAATTTGAATAGGGATCTGTGAGACTAGCAAATTTCAAAAAGGAGATATTGTGTCACAATTGTGTACATGTCTTGTACATGAAAGCGCTGCATTTACTGCCATGCTTCAGAATCAACCATGCAATGGTCAGGTGGCCCCTTTTTCTGGGTCAGAAAGTCAGGGAATTTCAAAGTTTAAAAGTTGATGACAGTACTATAAGCAGTGAAAGACAGTTTAATCTGTAATGCCCCTCACAGGCAGGCAACATGGGCTTGATATGTTATTGTCAAGCCACATGTGCAGTGTTTTCTGTTCCATAACTAGGTTCAGTTGTGTGCTTTTATAGATCCTCAGTGTACAAAAGTATGCATGTTAAATCTTAGGTAGTACTAAGTGCTTTTAGAGAGCTCTATTTACAATTATAAAGCTTTAGACAGTCGTGGTGTGCACCTATAAGTCACAGCTTCTCAGGAGGCTGAGGAGGGAGGATCACTTGAGCCTGGAAGGTAGAGGCTACAGTGAACTGTGATTGTGTCACTGCACTCCAGCCTGGGCAGCAGAGCAAGACTTGACTCAAAAATCTAAACAAATAAATAAATAAAATAAAATTATAAAGTTTGAGTGAACCACCATATAGAGAAAGATTTATGTTTAGATTAAAATGAGGATGAAATAAACTGACTAGATCTCCAGCCTCTATGGCCACCAACAAGGGTCATTGGTCTACTTGGTGGAAACCCTGAATCAGCTTTCCAGATTTAGCTTCACAGTCACCTCTCTTAAGAGGTCTCTCCAGACTGCTTCTTCCCTCACAGTCAACCACTTCCTCCTCTGTGTCTCCAAAGCACTAATATACCCCAAGCACACTATAGGAACCATCTTCCTTGTGAACTGGCCTGCTTGGCTCCCCCCGACACATCCATGAAGTTGTGATCCTCTAAACAGTCAGGGCATCTCAGCTGTCTTTGTATCCCTAGTTGGGAAACACAGTATGTGCACGTGTAAACTATGTTTTGAAGAAAGGAAGGCAAACTGGCAGGTTATGGTAAGTTAGTTTAATCGACTTTGGAGAAAACCTGGTATGGCCTCAATATCAGCCCTCGCCATTCTGACCATTCACTCTCAGAAGACACAGGCACTGAAATTAGGCGGTGGAAGCACTGAATTGGACTGGGCCACTTTTTCCACTTGCTTGTTAGAAAAAGGGCATAATTATATTCCATAACTTCACTCTTCCCCTCTTTCTCATGCAGAAAACTCTAGAGAAAAGAAAGCTAATGCTGTGTCTTTCAAACGGGGGAGAATTTGTATTTAGTTGAATCTCATTGGTATTTTTATGGTGGCATTGCTGCCCTTGGAGGGGCAGTCCTCCCCAGCTACAGGATAGAACTTGTCTCATTTTCTGTCACCAGCCCCTATGACTTCATATAGAATTCCAGAATTCTGATAAACTGTCATGTGGAAAAATGATAAAGTGATTTATGCTCAATTTTTCTGGAAGGGAGAAATGCAAGGGCTGTCAGTCTGGGTCTTGAGAACAAATGAGTTACAGTTCATGAGGCAGCTCAATAAGGCTATCATTTCCCATCAGCTCCTATCACTGACAGCCAAGATTTACTAGCTGGGGAATGGGAAGGGGGCTGAGATTTGGTGCCAGGTGAATCGGCACTATTATTCTATCAACCAGGCTCATATAGACAAGAGGCTACCATGAATATTTGATGGAAGTGTCTTCCCAGAAATGTTGTGAAACAGCATTAGTTTTCTTCCATTCGCCAGGAGCCTCTCCTCTCTATCCACGTGCACCTCTTTGAAAAATGACCACTTGCAAACCACAAAAGCATTTGGGATTGTTTGTTTTTGCTGCTCCGGCTGGTGGTATATTCCTCTTGGCAGTCTGTGCATGCAGTACACTAATTCACTGTCCTCCATTCTCATAGGATAAAGCGAAAAAAATCCCTCATCTACTGAGATGCTATAGACATTACATCTGTCATTATCCATCTGATGCAGTGGCAGTGAGCGTATAGCCTTCCAGCCCCCTATGTGCTCAGAGAAAACAGACTTTGATCTATGGCATTTGCTGTGTTCTCCAGGAAAACAGAAGGTGGAGAGGTGGGTTTGGACTCAGCATAGGCCTAGCAATTGCTCTTGCTGATTTACTCTGAAGTAGAAAAACATAACTGTGAATTCTAAAATATTATATGTCTCTTTTATTTGGGACATTTGTTTTCAGTGGGACGGGGCTTTGCAGGGGACACACATCAGTACATTTCATATGGGTCAGGTTATTTTTTTAAAAAGACACACTCAACATTTGCTTTTTTGAGCTAGGGAAATGTATTTCTAAAATCTCTTGTGGGAAGTTTAGTATTTAGTATTTATGTTGTATTCAAAATCATCTGTAGATTATTTCGAATGCACCGTATCTATTTATCATTTTTCAAGTGTAATCTTTTGTAATCTTTGGAATGTTAGTTCCAAAAGACAGCAGTAGGTATTTGGTGAACATGTGGGAAATCTGGGCCATTTAATAAGGAAGATATTTTTGAACTGCTAGATATTTTGTTTGTCTTTCTACTGCCACTACATAGGCAGATTGCTTCATTGCATTATGAAACTTTCACTTCTCTTAAGAAATTGTCTAAATGTTCAGTCTAGTGAAATATTGAGCAAAAATGTTTCTTTTATATGAGTATGATGCCAGTTGCTGGCTACCAGTCTTTCTGGCACTGTGAGATCTTTCCTTAATAGCAGTATAAGTTTTGAGGCTGCCCAAGCCATGCCTTGTAGGGTCACGTAGTGGGTCAGTGAGATGGCTTATAGAGTTAAGTATGCAAAAGATGGTCAGAGAATTTGAAGCTAAGACAATACAAATTTTGAGTTTTAACTTATTATTTTACTCATTCAACAAATATTTATTCAGTAAATATTATATGCAGCCATCATTCTTGAATAGAGTTACTTATTAATCAAGAGATCAGAAATAAAAATAATTATGAAGAAGAGTTTCAGAAAATCACGAATATTTTGAGAGAACTAATCAGAGTGAGCTAAAAGAGAGTGGTTATTGATTTTAGTTTGAAGTCAAAGACATTTTTCTGAGGCAATGACTTTTAAGCTGAAATCTGGATAACTAGAAGGAATATGGCATGCAAACATCTTGAGAAGGTGTGTTCCCAGACAAGAAATAGCTAGAATGTTTGAGAAATCAAAAGAAAGTCAGAGGCAAGACTGTAGAGGTCTTGGTACATCATTAAGTTGTATGGAGCAGAAGACTTCAAAGCTCTATTTCTGGCCCCAGGAAGTCAGATACACTCATAAGTTTCCATAAAAAACAAGAAAGGAAAAGTACGGTTGATGAGTATTCTCCGCAACCATCATAGCTGATGTTAAATGTGTGTTTTTTGTTTGCCATAGTTCTAAATGCTATATATGTATTAAATCTTTCGATTCTCACAACAATCCTATGATGCTGTATTTTTATTAATCCCTTTACTGTACACCTGCAAACAGAATCACAGAGACTTTAAATGCACTTCCCACAGTCTCACAGCTAGTAAGTGACTGAGCCAGGATTTGACCCCAAGAGGTTTGGCTCCAGAGCTCATGTTCGTATTACGAGACTTACCACTGAGGAAACAGACTTAGAGGAAGTCTTTGCTGGATAGTTTTTCTGAACTTCATGTGAGTATACAACTTATGCCACTGAGATCAAAATAGTAACAAAGTGTTATATTTTTCTCAAATGCTTCTTTCTTAGGCTTACCTAATCCTTTATATTAAAAAGTCCCAAAGCCTAACTAACATTCTATAGTCCAAACAGACACAGTATTATTGGGTTCTTGGAAATCTATTCTTCAGAAATACAAATTCTAAAATAAAAATACTAGATTAAATATAAGTAGTTTCTTTATAACGTTTAAATTCAGAATCCCCAATGTAAAGTGCTCTACGGAAGAAATATTCGCTTTATTACTTTTTAAAGTTAAGCTAACCCCAATATAGAGAATTAAATGATAGACAGTAAACCAGCAGGTTTTAAGTTTTAATCCATGTATCTTTGTCTTTCTGCTTTATCAGCTAACTTATTGTCTGCCTTAAAGGCTTCTATTTGGTACACTGATGGAAATGATATGCTGAGTGTTGTATGCATTTGTAGTCTGTATACTTTCATTTGATGACAAAATGTTATTCATTAAAACTAGCTAAAAAAGACCCTCTGTAGTATCAATTGTTTCTTCTCTTAATATTAGCTCAGTTGCCTTTCTCAGCTCCTTCCTCTAAGCATGAAGTAAGATACACCAGAAATGAGGACTTTTCCAATTAAAGCAGCACTCACAGAATTTATAAATGCTTGTTTTTCTATCATTACAATATCATAAAACACCATGTTTTTGATTCATGAACTTAAGAACTGATCTAATTCATAATATCAATAGGTGAGAATAAAAAGAATTTCAAGTTTGTGTTTATTCATATATGAATGCTTTGAGAACATAGAAACGTATTTGAATAGAACTTTTAATCCCAGAACTGGAATTTAGTGAAATTGAAATTTCTCTTGGCGCCTCTCTCCCACAGCCCACTCCAATCCTAGAGCAAATCCCCTTGCCTCTGTCCTCAGGGTACACTCGGAATCCCACCACTTTTCTCACCTCCACTGCTGCCAACCTGGTCCAGGCCACCAGGATCTCCTCCTGTCTGGCCTCTCACCGGTCCCCAGCTTCTATTCTAATGCAACAGTTCCTTTAAATGCAGATTCTTTGAAAGTTTAAGCCAGAACATGTCACTGCTCTGCTAAACACCCTCAATCAAAAGGCTTCCATCTTCTGCTAGTAAAAGTCTGCAATGACTATACGGTTCTCCATGAGCTGGAGCTGCCTCCTCTCCCCATCACCTTTCTCACCTCTCTTCACTCTGCTTTTAGCCACCCTGGCTTTCTACGCTCCAGGCCCACACTGTCTCAGAGCTTTTTCACTATTGGTTTCTGTCCTTCGAATGCCTTTCCTCTGGAACATATGCATGACTCTGAGCCAAATGTCTTTTTTGTGACTCTTACCCTAACTACCTATTTTAAAATTTCAGTCTCTCACCCTTGTACTGTCAGTCCAGGTGGCTCTGCTGTATTTTTTTCCATAACACTTAACAACTTAAATCATACTGTATAACTAATGTATTAAGATGACTTACCCTAGAAAGTGAAATCCAAAAGGGCAGGGAATTTTTTTCTTGTTTATAATATATCATCCAGTGGTGCCATGGCTGGCACAGAATAGGTGCTCAAGAAATATTTGTGGAATTAATGAGTCATTGCCTTTTAGTTAAGAACATTTGTCAGTTTGACCAAGTAGATAATTACAAGTTTTATTTTTGCCAATTATTTGATCACAAGCCGTTATGTTCTGTGATACTACATTATTTCATTTTATTCTTTCTTTTGCTCTTTTTTTTACTTCCCTTCCTTCCTTCCTTTCTCGCTTTCTGATTTCCATTCTTTCTCTTTCTCTCCTGCTTCTCTTTCTTCTGTCTCTGTCTTTTCTACCTATCTCATTCAACAATATGGAACAAGAGTTAGGTGCTGTGAATATGCAAAGTTGAATCAGAAGCTGTTCCTCCTCATAAAGCTCACAGTCTAATCCTAGAAAGTTAGAATAGAAACTGGCCATTCATGAGGTTAAGTGCTATGAGGTAAGGCATGTGCTTTGTGCATAGAGTTGGAGGTGAGGTTAGGGAAGTAGTCTAGTGGGATGATGCTTGACTTGGGTTTTGAAGAATGAATAATAATTTCCTCAACGCATGGGATACGGTACCTGAATTGTAGGGAATACGTACTGATCTATTGGTTTTTTTTTTTTTTTTTAACCCCAGGTAACGGTCTGATGGTAAGTTCTGATTTTCTCAATAGTTATTATTTGTATAATTTTAACTGGCCGCTCCTTATATCTGGAAGTACAGAGGCATGTGGATATAGCAAGAAAGCCCATTGGCATCATATTAAATGAGTGCATTTAGACCTGGGCTTCACATATGATTATCCAGTGAGTGAAAATTTTACAGAAATGGCTTTCTCAACACATAGCTTGTCATTGTTTTCATCATTATTGGAAAATTTGACATAATTTGTAATCTGAGAAAGAAAACCAAAATTTAGCTTGATAATCAGCGTCAAGCTGCAATAATTGTCTAAAAATCCCCAGAATTTAATTTTAACTTATTTCTGCTTCTATAATTTTTTTTTCCAAACACTTCACCTTATAACCACTACACCCACTCAGTTTTAGAAAAGAGGGGACAGGCTATTTGAATGCATTGCTATCTTCTGCCATGTGGAAGATAAGAAGTCACTCTGGGTAATTCAGGATCCTTACTTATGTTATCAATTATTCCCTTTGTGTTTTGTTTATTCAACCTCTAACTTAAACTCAGTTTTTTCTGTTGACTCTTAACTGTGCTTCCTTCTGAGAGATAGAGATAGATATGGAAAAGAAAGAAGAGAAATCATTATGAACAAAACAAAAACTCAGGGCTTACTACCTTTCACTTGTCATCCTCTCTGTTCCACTTTTTGCAGCTGAATCTGTGGCCATTTCCTCATATGTTCTCACTGCTTAGGCTGCTCTCATGCAGCGTGCAGCCTTCCCTTTCCAGCAAACAGCTCTTGATGATATTACCAATGGCCTCCCTGTCACTAACTAAATAACATTTTTTCAGTCTCTGTCTTACTTGCTGTATCAGCATCATTCAACACCAATTCTCACACCCTCTTTCTTGAAACATTTTCTTTCCTTGTCTTCTGGGACACAACAGCCATCTGTTTTTCCTCTGTAAATGTTTCTCCAGTGTATCCTTTTATAAGTGTATTTTTACGACCCAGCTGCTAAATCGTGGAGTTAATAAAGGCTTGCTCCTGCTCCTAGGCCTTCCTTTATTCACACTATCCAATGTGATCTCATCCATATATGGAGCTTCAATTACCGCTTATTAATCTATTCAAATGGTTCCCAAAACTGTATCTCAGGCATACACTTCTTCAGATCCTAGAATCACATATATAACATTTTACTCGACAGCTCTTCTCAATAGCTAATGGCATCTCCAAAGTTAAAGTGTGAAACAAACAACTCCCGATTTTCACATTACGCTTCCGCTCTAAAGAAACCTAGCTTGGTTTTCATTCTGTGTTTTCTAGCTCATGAATGATACCACCAATCACCTGGTTGCTGATTTAAAAACCAGAGTCACTTTTTACTCCCTATGTTCATCCTAAAACTAAGTACTACAGATTTCACCTGCTAAATATCTCTCAAATCTCTCAATCTATCCACTTGTTTTTTTTTTTTTTTATCTCCATGAAACACTCTCATCTGTTTTGGATGGACGACTACACAGGGCCTGCTCATGAGGTTACATCTCTTATCCTTATTTCTTCGTACACTAGACTCAGTGGTCTTTTCAGAAGCAAATCATATGATGTCAGGCTTTTCCTCTTAAATACCTTCCCACTATCCTTAGGGTCTGTATTAGGCCTTTAAAATTATTTTAATGTCTAGAAAATCCGAATTCTAACCTCTTCCTGCTTGTATTGTTTTGTATTTGTTTCTGTTTTTTTAATCAGATCTGTGTTTTGGATGTAAAATAAGTCATTAATTTATATACTACAACAAAAAATATTGCCAATAAAACAGTAACACAAGCCTTGTTTATCACATGAATTATAAACTGCATTTCAACTTTAGAGATATAAAAATGTGAAAAAGGAATGTGGGCCATATACATGATGAAAAAATATGATATTTCTTCTGGTCCCTGTACTTCATCTCCTCATCTGTCTCCTTCCTCTCTCGACTCATCTCAGATAGGGGTCTCCAGGAAGCCTGCTCTGCAGATTTCTATGCAGGAAATTTACTGGAGCACACTCTCAGGACTAACACCTGAGGGTGATCCTAAAAAGCAAATTTGGGTAGAGAACTATGTCTGAGATGATTCTACAAAGGACTCAGGCTGGGATGGCCCTTCTTCAGTATCTTGAATTGGACAAGAAGTCTAGACATTTATATTTCTGCATTAACCAATCATCAGATGTGAGCTGCCCATAGAGAGCAGACATGACCTTGAGTCAATTTCTAGCAAAGCAAGCAGCTGGAGAATGAGTGCTCAGTCCTGAGGTAGGACTGATGAATCTAGGTGACACACCACAGTATCTGCTATAGTCCACTTCCTGCTTTATATAGTAAGTTATAGAAGAGCTGCTCCAAGATTCTACTGGTCCTCTTTTACCTGGGCATAACTTGCAAGAAAAAGTTTAATGGGATAGACTTAAGCTCCTTTTGCTGCAGCTGGTCTCAAGACCATAACTTATGCTTTCACCATTAGTCCTGAATTTCCTTCACCCTACATTAGTACTTCTGAAAGTCTAGGTAACTTGCCAGATGAGGTGGCTCAGATCCTCATACCTGAGAAGTCTGATCCTCTTGTTACCATCCCTTTCTAGGGCCATGCCTGCTGCACTTTTCTACTTACCATTAAAATTGGGCAAGTTAATACCAAGAAATGTCCAAGTGGATCACCTAGTTTCCAAACTAAGAATATGATTCCTTGATCCACTGTGTAGTATCAGTTTCACCTTCTAATGATCAATATCATTTAGCCCTTCCAGGATGCAGACTTCTCTCTTTGCTTCGTAGTCTCTTAGAATGAGAAGTCCTAAGTTACTGGGCAAAACCTAGATTTTGAGATATAACGGGACACTTCTTTGTCCCTTGGTAGAAGTATGTTCCCTCTCAGAATCAAGACATGTAAATCTGTACAGCCTAGAATTATGGAGATAGGAAGCAGAAATTCCTCCAAATGGTTCTCTAGGAATGATTGTAAGTAGATCCATTCCTACTTTGACTCCATAATTTCTAGACACATATATTCTACCTAGCATGGACACACAGTGCCATATACTAGTAATTGATTTCACCTGTACATTGTCATCCTTTCTGGGTATCACCTAAGATCAGACTTGGATAATTGTGTCTTAAACAGGCAATTTCTTCACTATGTAAAGCTGGAAGCTTATGAATGGTCAGTATATGATAGAGCCGTGAATCTCATGATTCATACACTTCTACCCCTCTTTTCTCTAAGATAAGTCAGTTTTTATAATATGGCTTTATGCAGAATCCTGTGTCAATGGATCAAACACTGTAAATCTCTAGACTCTAGTTCTGCAGAGTTTCTGCAGGCAGAAAAGAATAATCCATACCATGATATATATTAATTCCAATCAAGACAAATGTGGTAGTTTAAAATGTATCCAAAAATTCCTTAACAGTCCTTCACTAAAAAGTGGACTTTAGTATACTTTCTCTTGAATATGGTATAGCTTTAGTCATCTGCTTTTAGTGACACCGGCAGGAGTGAAGTTATGTGACTTACAAAGCTAGATTAGAAAAGGTGATCCAGTTCTTGCCTGGCTCTACCTTGCATTTGGGACACATGTCTTTAGAGTCCACCACTATGCTCTGAAAAGGTCCACATGGAGGAGTTTACCCACAGACTCAGCTGAAGTCCCAGCTGAGAGCCAGTATCTATTTCCAGCCATGTGATTGAGCAAGTACACTTTCAGATGATTCTGTTCCCCAGCCTTTGAGCTGCTCTGGCTTATGTGCAGTGAAGCAGAGAAGTGTTGCTGATTTATGAGCAAAGCAAGTGTTATCATTTTAAGCCACTAGAGATGGTTTTCTGTGCAGCGATAAATAAACAAAACATAGAATTACTACCCTTTCTAGGTGGAAGGGGTTTAATGTAGTCAACTTTCCACCATATCTCTGGCGTGTTCCTTCAAGGGATAGTGCTACATTGGGCACTAAGTATTTTCTATTCTAGCAGGTTGAATAGTTGATGAGGGCAGTAACTAGATAATTTTTGTAAATGGACCCATGTACATTTACATACACATAAGACTAGCACTTGGACTGATGCTGAGTCTTCTGTCTTGTTGGCAGGTGCTTCTTGTGCATGTTAGATCAATATGAAGATTTTAAATATAGTGCCTATTCTCATATAGTCATTAAATGCCACCAGTCCAGACCTCCTTATCCCTCATCATTCAACTCTTCCCCTTCCAGATCCATAATCAACCAGCTAAGCCTTTTGCCACTGTCTGTGAGTCAGTCTAAGTTCTACCTAAGGCCACTTTTATTTCCAAACAAAGTGGACAACCAGATGCATGACATGATAACCATTGGAGAACTGAAGATATGTTAACCATTGGAGAATTGCACCTCTCCACTAAATTTTCCAGTCACCCTTCAGCAGAGCTGTAAAGTCATCAATGCCCTTTTTTTCTTTTTCTTATATCCATGTACTAAGCTGATTGATGCATGGCCCAAGCTTGAACGTTTTCTTCTTCTGCCAGCTAGTTATAAAGGACCTCCCTCCCATTCAGCCATATGAATTGAGAGCCATATGAATTGCAATAATGGTGAATGGCATGGGGGTCTAAGACACTGGCTCCTGCATCTTATTTGGAACCCCTGGTCTGGCTTATGCCCAATCCCTGAAATACCATTTCTGTGTTACATTAGATTGTTACTGGATACACCTGAATTATGATGCAGTAGTTCTGATGGACACTAGATTATAATGGGTAGTTCTGACAGCATAGTGACCTCTACCTATGTTCAGTCACTTCATCTTTTCCAAATCCCAGTAGCATGCCAGAAGCTCTATGTTGGCATGGTGTTGCAGATAGTATGGTTTTGCTCCAGGATCATACAGTCTATGTTATGATTCTTCTTTTTGGATTTTACATAAACTACAATTAGGCTTGCTCATCAAAGATGTTTCTGGCATCATAATATTTTCTGGGTTGTTTGTCCCAAGGAGCAGGGCCACTTATACCACAGCCTAGTTCTGTTTTAGACTGCTTAAAGCTGACAGCCCTTCATGTCATGTGGTAAATGAGTTTGAGCAGTATTCTCAAGTATGGAACTTGCTATGCTCAGAAGATTGTGTAGCCTATAAGGTATTGTTTGCTTTTCTTGGTAATGACAGTTGCAAGATGCAATAATTTGTTTTTTACTTTAAGGAAGTGTTTCATGATGTCAGAGACCATTAGACCCCTACACGCTTCACTCATGTGTGGGGCTCCTCAATTTTTATGGGGTTTTTCTCCTATCCTCCCACATGTGTCTTCTCAAGCCTCCAATTCATTTGCTACTTTTGCTTTTCTGTTTTAATTAGCAGGATGTTATTGATATGGTTCCATCAATATAGTGAACAAAGATGATATTCTCTGAGGTGTCCAGACAATCAGTTCCCTTCAGACTATATTTTGACATAAGAAAAAATAATTAACAGTATATTGGAGTAAGGCAATAAATATTTACTGTTTCTGATTGCATATGACATCCAGAGGCAGTACTAATCTGCTCTAGCAAAGATGCCATGTCTGGTATAGTGGTTGCAATTAGAGATAACACTTGTTTGTTTGAGTCTTCAGTAGTTTACTGTCATTGATCGACATTCTATCTGGCCTTAGTATGACCCAAACCTGCAAATTATAGGGGGTAGCATAGGACCATTATAAGGGTGGCTTTAATCTCTGCTATTCCTTACAGGGTGAGATACTGATTTTACTGTCTTGACAGGGTCTAACATTTGGACTTCCTCATTACAATAGTTCTTACCCCACACATCAGGAAACATGTCATAAATTTCCAACTATAAAGTATATCCATTCCACTATACAGTCATGACTAGGTAAATGATCATAGCTGTGAGCACTTCCCTTACAAGATCTTTGCAGACACTGTTTCTTCTCCAAAATGCTGTTCATTTTCTTCTTGTGTTCTTAACTCTTATCTATCCTTTCAATCTCGTATATCTGAGAGACATTCCTGACTATATGAATTCCCACTTCATATACTCTTATATGACCTGTAACTCTCCTTTTTAGTATATAGCAGAGTTTTGGTTTTATAATCATTTGCATGAATATTTAAGTAATATTTATTTTACTGACTAAGCTGCAAACTTCATGAAATAAAGGGAGGATTTTGTATTTACATCATCTACCATAGTACCTGGCATGCAGTAGGAATAAAAGTTATTGTTGATAAATTATTGATTCGATAGTTGATATAGAATAAAGGTGAATACATTAATGAATTATGGAATGTACTAGAATTTGGATTAGAAAATTGATAGAAAACCTCAAATTCTATCTTATAAAAATAGATTCTTAGGACCATTACAACTTCAGAAAAATGTTTATTAGTATCTGACACATAGTATAAATTATGTAAATAGTTTTGACTGAATGAATGTATGGCACACAGATTTGGTTCTACATATTTTGTCCAGACTCATGTTTAACTAGCTTGAGTAGCTCAAAACCATTTTAAATTCCTAACTGGGATGGTTGTACCATAATGGTTGTTGCTTTCAATATGCCTTTAAACATAAGACACGCATATAACAACATTTTAGAGAAATAGGAGTAACCGTATTATATATACTGTTAAATCATTCATTAAATCAATGTGTTTACTTTTGTTCAATTTTACATATTCTCAACTACAAAACTTTCCTAATATTAAATATAATCTTGAATTAGGCTTTTATTCTGTGTGACATTTTATATTATGTAACATGTTAGAGCATATTAAATATAAGAACATGAATTTCTATCTCCTGATCTTTTTTTATGTCTCTATAGAATTCCAAACACAAAAATTACAAAAAAGAAGTAATTTCTCATTGAGAGAAATGTCTGATTCAAGGAGCTTTTTTGAAATTTAAGAAATTCAATTTTAAGAAATTTCTTATTAGGAATGAATCTCATGAATGCTTTTAAATATTGCTGAAGGATGTATGTACAGAATTTAGAATATACAATTATTTGGAAGCAAAAAAATGGAAAATCTGCAACTCTTCATCAAAAGTAATTGTTAAAAAAACAAATAATACATGCATGCAATGGAATACATACCTCAAAATGCAGACTATGAGGTCATTAGAAAGAATACAGTGGATATATGAGTTTTAATAACGAAACCTCTGCAAGGATGTCTTTAAGTTTAAAAAGTCTTTAGTAAAAAAGGAAAGTATAGAGCAACTCTATGTAGAATGGTATCTTCTGTGCAAATAAAACTTTCTGAAAAGATACACAAAAAATTGTTAATACTTCCTAAGGAAAGGATTAGAAGGTGGAGGAAAAGTATATCATTCACTTTCTGGTTTTTGCTCTTCTTTGCTATTTGAGGTTTTATGTTGTCCCTATATTACTTTTATCATAAAAATTAATTTGAAAAATACTTTTTATTATTCTATCACTTTATGAAATAAAAACTTTAAACATCCCTGTATTTGTTAAGGGTTGAAATTTTGTATTGTTGTCTAAATTGCATTTTATTGTACATTTTATTTCTCAGGTCATTTAATATTTGATTTCCTCTGGAAGACAAAAAAAATTCAAAATAATCAATAAGACTTCACACTGTTTTATTATTGAAAATGTGATCAATTTTTTTTCCTCACAGTTATCATGCCACTGTTGGATCAGGTTTCAAAATGTCATGTAACAACACTTTGTTTGTGATTAACACCTATAATCTTTTGTCATGGCAACAATGATATAATAAATGCTGAAGGAAGTGTTGACTGAAAACCATGTATTACTGCCAAGTGTTGGGACATTAAAAGGGAAAAGAGAGAAAAAAAAGAAAACAAAAATGAAAACGAAACAAAACAAAAAAAAAAAAACAGACACTGCTGCCCAGGCTTGTCATGTCATTAAGGATGCTATGTGACCTCTTCACTGCCTTTGCTAAAAACATACGTGAGATTGCCAGTGGTTCATTCGTCTGGCTAATTCTTTCTATGTATATATAGTACATATTTGTTTTGTAAAGTTCATCAAAATCAAAATAAACAAATTCATTTTCATTCAATTTGTGTGCCTTCAAAATGGGGGAGCGGGAATCCCTGTGCAATGTAATTCTTTACTTATTTGCAGAACAACGGCAGAACATTGGTCTTGTTGGCTGTCTTACTCTGCCAGAAGTCCTGTTCACCAAGGCATGGCAAGACCAACATCCTGTTTATTATTTTACTATCATTATGTTGAAAGCAAACACTACATTATTGCTTTTGTTCCTCCATATTGCTTCTATAAGAGTGTCACATATACAAGAAACATTTGAAATATTTCTATTGGTCATGCTAGTTTAGGAATTTAGAACCACTTTGAAATGGGTAAAGCTCAAGCCTCTCTCCACAAAACTTTATAATTGCAAAATATATAAGTTTTTTGTTTGTTTGTTTGTTTGAGACAGGGTCTTGCTCTGTTGCCCAGGCTGGAGTGCAGTGACATGATCTCAGCTCACCGCAGCCTCGAATTCCTGGGCTCAAGTGATCCTCCCACCTCAGCTTCCAGAGTAGCTAAAACCACAGGCATGTGCTACCACACCTGGCCAATTTTTGTATTTTTGATAGAGATGGGGTTTTGCCACATTGCCCAGGCTGGTCTTGAACTTTTGACCTGGAGCAATCCTGCCACCTTGTCCTCCCAAAGTGCTGGAATTACAGGCATCAGCCGTCACACCTGACAAAAATATACAAGTTATATAAAATTATATAAAACGTCAGATGATATATATGCTTGTATTCTATGGGAAATGGGGTCTCTATGAAACGTGGCATCTCATTACTATGTATGTGATAATATCCAAACTCCTTTGTAGGTATATACAGCTCTTGTTTATCTAACTTACACCAATTTTCCAGTGACTTTCCAACCAGGAAAGATTCTGTCCACAAGGGGACATTTGACAAGGTCTGGAGACATTTTTATTAACACATTATAATGATGGTGGTGGGAGCATGTATCTAGTGGGTGAACAGCACGGATGCTGCTATACATCCTACAATGCACAGGACAGCCCCAACAACAAAGAATAATTAAGTCCAGCATGTCAGTAGTGCCAAGGTTGAGATACCCTGGATGGCTTTTTTCTACTGCCACTTTCCAAATCTTATTCAGCTTCTTCTACACATTAAACCTCTTGTCATTTCCATTCTCTCTACAATGCCCTTCCTCTTTGACCACATAATCACTCATGTTTGAAGTATTTCCTTTTGGGTAACTATTCATCAGTGTTTGCATAGAGCTCTGCTGAGAATGCCCCCGTTGTAACATTATGATGTTTACTAGCATATATATCCTGCCCACCAGACCTTAAGCTCCTTCAGGGCTTCTGAAATGCTAGTGCCTGGTAGTCAGTAGCCACTAAATAATATTTGTTGAATGCTAACTGAATAAAAATAAATTTTTAAGGTTAAAATATATTTAAGTTTTGTTTGATGTTTTCATGAAAGAACGATGGAAATGCCTTAACCAGTTATTCTTGTAATTAATCCAGGAGGTTGGCTATGATGCAACTAGGGGGAAATGACCTATTATAGGAAATAAAATTTCAGTCACAACAAAGGAATACTCTGCTTGGAAGTTAAATCAGGCCTTATGCAGTTGCAGGTGCTTTCATTATGCAGAAGATGTAAAATACAGTGATTGAATGGCACTTTCTTAGCAGAGAGATGATACAAGAACAGGTCATAGAATCTTAATTGACTTCAGCTATTTCAAGCATTCTGCTATCCTGTAATCATTTTAGCCTGACTTCTGCATAATTGCATCCCATCTCTGCAGGGCATAGTAACCGTGGAAGCTTCTCCAGGACTGAAAGTTTTTAAATGCTGGTGAGTTTGTGGAGGTGCAACTGAAACTCATTCTCTCCATTCCTCACCCTGTGGCACATATTAACACGATGGCCCTCTGTCTTCACCTTTCTCTGTGAAGTGCTATCGTTCCTTCAAGTCATTAGGTTGCCCTTTGCACTAGAGTGAATTCCATGGTATGATGTGTGAAGGGATACAGTATGTATCCCTTAAGTATGGTGTCTCCAGTTTCTCTAGAGCATGGATCTGTTTTCAGTTTCCCCTGCAATGCTGCATACATTGGACTTAACAGAACATGTGGTCTGAGTTCAGGCTCTGCTGTTTGTCAACTAAATGGCGCTATGCATATTACTTATTATCTTGGGTTTCAGTTTCTTTACCTGTAAAATGAAGCATTGGAATAAATTATCTCTAAGGACACTCATGGGATGAATCTCCTTTAATTCTATGATTACTATTGATTAAGGAAATCTCTGCTCATTATCTTCTATGTGCACATAAGGGATTTTATCGTGGCATGACCCTCAGCCTACTTGATGTTTAAACAACTTACCATCAGACATTACTGAGAACTTTACGAATTTAAGTCTACTCAAATGAATTTGCATTGAAATTGTGACCAAGACCAAGAGAGACTTGTCAATTCCCTTCAATAATCAACCAATAAATGCTTTTCCTTAATTTGGAAGCAGCTTCCTGCTTCTTGCCCTATCTCTAGCCTCTACAATCCATATTCAGGGAGACTGGCTAACAGAGAGACACTGCTGTCCGTTGTCTGGCTAGCTAATAAATCCAATCTCCCTATGAGCCTGTTGTGAACTTTGGTTATACTTCCACAGGATAGGGTCAAGAGACACTAATGTTAATGAATAGAAAGCTACACATTTCCTGTATTGGGATTTTTTAATGCATTATGAACCATTTAGTCTTTTCTGGCAGCCTACACTTAAGGAAACATGAATTCTGGGAACAGGAATGGAGCTTCTAAGCATAGATTCTAACCTGAGGTTATTTTTGTTAAATGTCTGCTAATTCTGCCTATGTACAGTGAATAGAATTCATGATTAGAATTTAAATTATCAGTTCCTGTTCCTACCTGCTCTGATAATTGGCCTCATAAAGATAATTGATAGCTTATGCCTAAACTCATGCCTGGTCAAGCCTTCTCCTTCTATGTACAAAACTACTTTTAAGGGACAAGGAATTGTTAATTAAATAACATCTTAAGTAAGTGAAAATATATACATAATGTTACCTTAATGACTATGCTCCATAAATTTCAAAGGCAGCCACACAAACATATAGAGAATTCTCTTAATGAATATTTTCACATTTAGGTTAAGCCTACTAAGATTCTCATAGGAAGTCAGATAAGCGACCTAGTTTTAATATGAAAAATATTTCAATGTATTTTAATGGTAATCTGTATATAATGTAGTTATCTACCTAAGGTGTGTTTCAATTTTTTTTCCTAAAATAGACCTTAATCTGACATCAATATTTTTATGTTCCTGTAATGGCTGCATTTGTGGAAAGAACTATTTGAGACATAAAGCAATATCTAAATAGGAATGGACAGGCATCCACAGGGGCAAAAACATGCACCAGCCTGAGCTCAGGATAACTTTCAAATGTAACCAGCCAACACTGTTATTAAGTAGAAGCAGTGGAGAACCATGCAGTATTCCTACACACAACAAAAAATAGAGATAAGTGACAAACCTACAGATTGAAAGGTCAACAGGCTATCTTTTAGGTCAGGCAAAGGATGCATACACTTAGTGCTGAGAAAGATTAAGTATCTGAGGCTAGGACAATAACATCCACATTTAGACCTTCTTGTAATTCATCCTTCAGTTTGAAGACAATTTTACATGCATACACACACATACACACACACACATACAAACATATACATTCACACACACACCCACATGTCAAATTTCAAAGTTTTGAGTCATTATAAAGTTTTGTTGAAGGCATTTAGTATAATGTAACTGAAATAACTGTTGGCATAGTCATGATGGTTTGGAATACTTATATGACCAAAGGGGTGGAGCTGTAGCTCATATCAAGAAATGCTAACTAAATTTGGACTATAAATTGTTCCTATCAGCCACATTGACCATACAGCTGCGACTGTTCAGTTAGGCTGTTTTATTTGGTTTATTTTTTGTCCAGGACAGCCAAAGAATGAAGTAATTTCAGTTGCATAAATTTGACTTTCAATGGATGCAGTCACTAAATGCTCATCTGCAGAATGAACCTTTAGCTTGCAAAGCTAAATATAAATTTCCTTATAACTGAAGAGAAAATATGCATCTTGAAATGGGACAAAACAAAGATATTTTCCAATATTAACTGCATAGTCAATATTGTTTTCATCCTTTCGTGTTTATCCCCATTATCACATTTCTCAAAATGTGACATTTAGTTTTCATGATCCATCAAACCAACTATTTGGAAGACTACCAAATATTAACAGAATAAATTCAAGACAATTGTTTTTCTGTTTCGTCTTCTGTCCAATAGAAAACCTTAGAATGTATGTGTACATGTATCTATATTTACATATGTCTTCTGTTAGCAATTTACCATTCTTAAAGTTTTGCTTATTTTAATCTGAAAACTCCCTTCTTGTATGTGCATGTATGATAAATTTTTGATATTCAAGTATTTATAATTAAAAGTATTATTCTGAACATTAATAATCCAAATCAACACTGCCATAATAATACTGTTTTTTATTAATGTAAGCCTACAGTTATAATTTTAACTCTCAATTTTGTACAGATGGTGATTTTTGTATCAAAAATATATTCTTAACAATAGAAATTGAAAGAAAAGATACTTCCATTTAATAGACTCTGCATATCCTGATAAGAATATTAATTGATTCTGAGATTGGACAAGCATTTAAATACAGCGAAAATACTAAGTTATAAATTAACCGTTCATATTTGAACCTGAGATTGTTAGATAATTGAACTTTTTTTTTTTACCAAGCATAATTTTAATTTAATTTTGACCCAAATAACTACATTTCCACTCAAGGAATAGTTTTCTTTTCCTTTTTTTAAAAATTTGAACTCCACTATTTGCTTACCTCTATAGAGTTTAAAAATTTAAACAAATATAATCCAAATTGCTTAAGCTACCTAGGAAGATAATGTAAAAGTCAGTAATAATGCATAAGGACTACTTAACCCAGCTATGCAGTAATGCAAAAAATATGACTAAAACATGCATCAATGAAACCAGAAATAGAAAGAATCAGTTAAAATAATGGAATCTTTTAGCCCAAGCACACTATCTGTAAAGTAATTTTATCATGATTATTCTAGGTCCCTCCACCTGAAATCACTTATCTATATTCATTGAAAGAAAAGCCAAGTGCATTATCTGAAGGGCCCAAGTGGATTCATATTTATTTTTCCATTTTAGTTTAGGTCCATTGATTTTTATTACTGGCAATGTTGTTTTAATAACATACCACAGCAGATTTTTAAAACGCAACATTATGATGTAATGAATTTGATATTTGCCTTTAAAAATCACTAATATATCCACCGGGTTGTTAAAAATATAAAATAAAATAAAAGTTCTTAAGACAAATATATTTCTGAGGAAGAATTACTTATTTAGCTATATAAGCTAGATGACTGATGAACGGAGGCTTTACTCCTCTGATTTCAAAGGAGTGGGAAGACCCGATCTGGAGTATTGTTTGCATTACTTGGTTTCCCATTTTCAGATAGTTATTCGCAAGCTAGGGTGCTCATAAAAGAGGATGAGAGACCAATTATGATTTATACATTACACCTCACTGAGGATAATCGAAGCCAGTGAGTATGTGCAACTTGGAGATAATATCAGTGGAAAGAGCCTTAGAAAGATTTCTTCAAATATGTGAAAGGCTAACATGGAAAAGAATGAATAGATTTCTTTCTTTATAGATGTCTGAAACCTCTAATCACCAAATGGACTTAGATCAATATAATAAGGAATATTCTAACAGTGATATCCAACGGGAAGAGTGCTTCAAGGGAAGAGATGGGTTTCTTATACTGAATTTTCCTCTGTTGTGGATGTGATAAGGGGATTTCCTAGATGATCTCTTAAAATCTCTTCAAACCTGGAGGCTGGACATGGTGGCTCAAGCCTGTAATCCCAGCACTTTGGGAGGCCAAGGTGGGCAGATCACTTGAGTCCAGGAGTTTGAGACCAGCCTGGGAGGCATGGCAAAACCCCGTCTCCACAAAAAATATAAAAATTATCCTGGTGCAGTGGTGTATGCCTATAGTCCCAGCCACTCAGGAGGCTGAGGCAGGAGGACCACTTGAGCGTGGGAGGCAGAGGTTGCAGTGAGCAAAGATCATCCCACTGCACTCTAGCCTGGGTGACAGAGCAAGACATCATCTCAAAAAAAAAAAAAAAACTGACGTAATCCTTTCTTTTTTATGTATGTGAAATTATATTGAAATAAAAGGGGTATTGTGTACTGAGTTGCTCCTTTTGCAAACCTGTTTGTTGACCAGAGCATTGGTCAACAAAGTGTAATGAGCCCACCCCATGGCTATGTATGACAATCAATCCATTGGGATGGGGCAAGAACACATTGAAACTTCTATTGGGGTTTATTTTATTGACTTTTCTGTTTTAATATATTTTGATGATCAATATAATATTAGTGCAGTTAATTATCATTATAATTTATAAATGAATGCTTAAAGATTTTAAATGTCAAATGTAAATATGTAACCTTTTTACTGATAGGAGTATGAAATAAAAATAAACATTTGGGGACAACTTCAATGAAGTTAAAGCAGAGGAAAGTTAGTTTAGAATAAGTGCACTGGAATCTTTTATATCTATGACAGAAATAGAGAACAACTCAAAGAAAACTTAACCTTTAGATATTTATGTTGGTCAAGTTCATGCCAATAAAGCTATGCTAGGATTAAAAACTGAAAGTATATTGGAAGAACAGGCCTTGTTAGCCATATTAATGTTAATAATTTCATACATTGTCACAGAATTAATTGTGTATGTAAATTTGGGTGCAGTAATAATGGCATCACAGGTGAAGCACTACTCTTTCACATCTAGGGTCATGCTACATCTAACCCAAGTTTTTAACCACAATTAGTTTAGTGGTTTGGGGTTATTACCTGCTAAGCAGTAGTTCTTCATTAGAATGAATATAAAGCACATAGTTTATCACAATTAGGCTTAATTGGCTATCTTAGTCTCTGTTCAGTAGATGCCAAGAACAGAGACAGCATGGACAAAAATTCTCATCTCAATACCCAGAAAGGACAGTTTTAGGTCATTTCTTGCCAGGTTCTGTGATGGATGTGGTCTGACTTCACTTTAAAGTACTCAAACAGAGGGCATTCATAGCTAGCAATGCCATATTTTATTTTGTCTTCCTGAGAGTTATTTACTTATCTTTATTTTCTTACCCCAGCTTCTTCCTTTTTTTCTCATTCTTTTCCGGTGCCATTTTTTTCCTTCCCCCACTTTCTCCCCCTCATACATGCATATAAACACACACACACACACACACACACACACACACACACAGTTCTGAGGTCAATCAGGAGGCTCCAATCAAGCAATGAATACACAAGGAGGACTATAACAGAATGATATACAATTTGCGTTAATAAATGCCATTCTTGCTTTTATATTGGATTCTGAAAGAATTTTTGTATGTAGAGGATAAAAAAAAGTGAGGAACCATTTTTACCTAAATGTTTCAAAAATATCCTTTCCAATATGCAGCATTTTAAATTCAGAGACTATTAAAAGAGAGAAAAACAATCAGTTTTACTTCATAATATTGAGAGCTCTTGGCAGAGTTGTTAGAAGCACTGTAATCTATTGTGCAAATGATGCTGAAATTTTGTATCATCTCTGATCAATGAGTGTTTCTAGAGTACTTAGAATCAAGAGAAAACAATGAAACAAATTAGTAGATGAGAGGTATAGATTTGCCTCATCCACAGGGAAACATATATTTTTAAGTCACAGTGATTAATAGATCTAGACCCATCATATAGTTAAAAAAAAGTGTTGATTTCTCCTTCAGGCTTACCTAAGAAAAATTACGAACATGAGTTTATAAAAGCAAACGTATTGGTAATAAACTGAGAACAGAATGACAAAATAACTTTAAAGCCAGAAAATCCTGATCAAAGTTGTTCAGTAAATATGTTATTCAGTAGCTATGACACAGATTGTTCCTAAATATAAACCAGAAGAGTATAAAATTATTTCATTGAAATACTTAGTTCTTTAATACGTTGGGTTTTTTTTTTGGGGGGGTGGGTTGCTGGTTTATTTGCTTTTGTGTGTTCATGTACATTAGACCGAACATACAAATAGATTATGTTGACTTCTGCCGTTAGTGAATATTATGTTTGCATTTAAAGGTTATTTTCATCAACTTTTCATCATAAAAATTGAATTATTTTGATTCTTTCTGTTTTAGTCCGGTCCCACCATTTAATCTGGACATTAAATTCTCTGAGGATAAATATGACAGTAACATAAATAAAATTGTAGAGGTAAAAGTAAATTGGCATATACAATGTTTTATGCAGAAAGTATTATTGCAACTGCTAAATTTTCCTGTAGTTGTGCTCTAAAATATAAACATGCAAGAGTCTTAATTTTATTTCCACTATAAGTGATAATTGTTATTGCTTGAGGTGAATGATAATATATAGTAAACAAAGAGCCCAGATTTCTATCAAAACTGAAAATCCACTTATGTGAGCAAAGATGAATGGTCTTGTTTTAAAACTGAAAATCTTCTGAATGGCCATAAATGTGTCTTTTAGGTAACAATCAGTGTAGTGAGTATCTTATTTTCTGAAAACGTGCCTGGAAATTTTTTGAATTATTGTTACTGAGTTGTTCTGCTAGGAATTGTGAGCCCATGAGTGGAAGAAGGGTGGTGTCTTGTCAGGAATTGAAATATATATGAAGAAAACTGAGCATTTTGTTACCATTTAGCTTCTTTCAGGACTACTTAACAGGACTGATATCCCTTAGCATTGAAAACAAATGGTGTTCTCTTTAGTTGTTGGATACTGCATTTAAGAATCTCTATAAAGATAAGCACTCAGCCTTGACAATGTAAAATCTGAAAGGAGCAACGCACAAGCTATCAGAAGAAAAGAATGAGACACAGAATTTTGTCTATTTATCAGCCCATCTACCTGAAATTATTTAGATTATTTAAAAAATTAAAGTCAAACATGCATGATCATCTTAGCACTATCATATATGTTGAAATAAGGTTTATAACGTTTTGAACTTTACCCCTTCAGGTTACTCATCGGTGTTCTGAAACATGTGCATACAATATTCAGGTTAGAAATCTTTGAGAAAAAAGAGTATTTAATTTTTAATGAGTATGCATGTCCTTATTGTCTAGAAATAGTCACTATAAAGATGTTGATGTGCGTGCAAAAGCTTGACCTTCAACATGAGCTGCCCGGCACTCACATATGCGTACAAGCCCTTGTCAGTTAACAAAGAGGATCTGAGATAAAACTCCTGAAACAAAGGTACTACCAGCTGAAGTGCAGACAAATTTAGGAAGTATGAGTAGGGTTGATCTAGTTTTCGAAATGATACTGAGCTCTTAGAGAAAATGCATAAGTGGAAAATGAATAGTTTATACTTCAGAGAAGCCCTGACAATTATAAACAATATGAATCCACAAAACACATAAGTGAAAAATGACTATAATGATATTAAAGAAAATCCCCAGAGTTCCTTTTTAGTCTCTTTGGTTTGATTCCTTTTATAAATTATTAATATTTTTATTAATTATAAAAGTAATTTTTGCCATAAGAAAAATAATGAATAAGAGAAAAGGTAACATTTCCCCTAGTTACATGCTAATCCCAATCCTCAGAATAATGTTGACAAGTTGGTATTCTTTGGACATTTGCATGTACCTATTTAAAAATATGTATAATATATAAATGCAATATAAATATATACAGAAACATATATGCACATATATCTAATGTAACAGGTGTCCCTTCAGCCTGATTGGTCCCCTGGCTAGTAGACTTGTGAGATTTCCTTAATTATCTGCAAATAAAATGGAAACCCCATTTCCTACAAGGAAGTGTGTAGTGACTTCCCACAGGAATCACTATTTTTTTCAGTGAAGTACAGCGTGACAGGGGACAGGGATAGAATGGTGTAACAGTCTGTGATTATTGTAAGTGACTTTTTTTTTTCTTCCAGGTATACCTATACTCGCACACACATCACACCCAGACCTATACACATACACTTTAAAAAATATCCCTAAATAATGGTGCATGTCTGTTTCTGCTTCTTGCTTATTTCCCTCAATACATTTTGGACAGTTCTAATGTCAATACATACAAAGCTTTTTATTTCTCTCACAGACCAGTGGGAAGTATTCCATTGCTGTAATGTACCAAAATGTATTTTCACTTTCCCCTTTTGATGATATCATGCCATTATTCCACAATTAAAAAAAGACATACCTAACTATACATCTATCTATCTGTGTAAATATATAATATAGTCCTTTACCCACTCATTCTTATATATCTGCAGAACAAATTCCTAATATGGGATTTGACTGAAGTATACACAACTTAAATATTTTTAGGTATGAAGACCACCGTTCCTTTGTTCATTTGCCAGTGCTGGAGTTTATCATTCCTTTAATTTGTTTGATCTAATAATGTGGAATATGTTATAGTTTCACTTCAGAATTCACAGTGAATGTATTTGCATATGGTTACTGGCCATTTCTCTCCTTAAATATATTTTTGCCCATTTCTTATATAGATTGTTTTATTGACTTATAAAACTATTTTATACTTTATAAATAAGAGATCTTTGACTCCGTGAACATTTTCTTTTAGAATGCCATTTGTCTTTTTAATGTATTTATGATATCTTTCATCCTCATGAGATGTATTTTTTTCTGTTATTTTATTTTTACTAAAACTTGTGGTATGTTATACATTATATTAAGAAATGCCCTCTCTACTTAAATATTATTTTTTAAATGTCTGCTGTATTTTCATAATTCTTTCATAGTTTGTTTGCTGATTCTTGGGCCGTTAATTGTTCTCATTTATTGTGGCAGTGGTGTAAGATGGGACTTTACTTGGGTTCATATATTTAAAGCATTTAGAAAAGTTCTTGGGACACTAGAAACTCTTTGTGAATGTACTTTAATTTTTATTTACAATTCTGGATCAGGGTAAGTTGCAACTCCCTGAAGCACCTGCTCTGTGTGTACTGCCTTCACAGGAGGTAGGGCTACATACTGGTTGGACACCGAATGAAAATAAGCACCTAGATTCTAGAACTTTGTATCCAGTGGCTAATTTGTAACCCCAGTAATATAACTTGGTTCTCTAGGCCTCAGTTTCCTTCCTGAGAAGCTGAGAATCAATCCCCTTGTCATTTCTCAAATTCTTCTTTCACAAGCACTGATTCTATAGGGAGTTTGTTTACTTGAAGAAAATAGAAGTGAAATACATTAGAGAAATGCTGAAAGCTAAAGTAGTGGTATGTGTGTGAGAGAGTTTTGTTTTGCTTCTCACTGTAAGTCTTCCCGAAGTCATAAAGATTACCTGTGTTGTGAATCTGCGTGTATGATACAATATTTTCTAAACTTCTCTAACCACATATCCTTTTGTTCCCTCAGAACTTCTCATAAAAATTAATACTTAGGGACTATATTTTTTGTGAACAGCAGAATTAGATCGTCTCTAAGTCCCTTTTCTTCTCTAATGTTCTGGGAACCGCATATGTTCTGAGGCTAAGCCATGCTGATAAACAGAACTTGATTTCTGAAGTTACTCCACAGGATACACATTATTAACACCCATTTCCAACAATTACACTGTTTCTCGTGATGGCCCCACATACTCATGTATTCATTCACAGTGTTATTACTTCCATTGCCAGGTGCCAAGATGCTGAGGACTCAGAGATACTTAAAACCTGGTGCCTTCCTTGAGTTCTTAGTACCTCTGTAGTGTGTTGGGAGCACCATTTATTTCTTAGTTTTAGAGGCATATCTACTTTATAGAATCAACTACTCAGTAACCTGTGTGTATGAAAGGTGCATGATATTTTAATATTGCAAGATGCTAAAGAGATTGCTTTGTTATTTTTTAGATAATGACTATCTTCACAGTGTAAGAAGTATTTATGTTTTGAATCCTGATAGCCTCTAAACTGAAACATAAGTTGTTTCACTGTCAAATTTGCTTAAAATAATTATATTTTCATAGCTATGTATTTAGTATAGCTTATGCAAGTTTATTATATACATTTTTATGAATGCTTATTGAAAAAGTTAAGTATTGAAATATTACAGTTATTAAAAAAGCAAATAAGCCATATGATCAAGGAGCTGTTCTATAGATCTAATTTGTGACTTAATTATTTTAAGGTAAAGTATAAAATACCCAAAGCAAATCTAAATAAATTTGTGCAGCAGGTTTAGCATTCCTTTTGTGGTTATTGTTGAAACTCTAGCAGGGTAATTAACAGATTGAAAACTATACTATTGTTTTGTACATTTTCAAAAGAAATTGAAGCAGTGTATTAGATGGAAGTAGTAGCTGTAGGCTACAGCTCTCTCTCTGCTGTTGGATCTGTATATCATTAACTGGAAATAAAATGACCCATTGAGGGAATACCATTTCCTCTGGATTCATATCTATACCATACTTACTATTATTAATCGGTCTTAGATTGTGCTTACATTTAAAATAACCTATTCTGCAAGTAGAAAAATGAAAAACACATAGAAAAAAATAAAATTGAAAATTCTATGTTGTCAGGTAACATGAGCAGAATTATAGGACTGTATTATTTTGAGGCGATCTTCTAATACTATATCTAGACACTGCAATATCTCCTGCAAAACTGGAGATTTGCCTGAGACTTGGTCATCTAACCCTGAAAGCTGAGGACCAGAAACAAATGTGTAAACTTGACCTTTCCCCTGCCTACTAGGAGCGTGTTTTGAATTCTCACTATAGTCGTGAATGAGTAAATGCAGAAAATGGGAGAAAGAATCTGCTTCCTGCCATATTTCCCACTACTGTAGGAACTGAGAGAGTTTCTTCCACAGGTCCTTGTGACCACTGACTCCAACTTCTGGGTCAAGCCATCAGACAAATGCTCTCTGCAATTTAATGATCTCTAGTGAATGTCGATTGACTTTCTAGTTTTTGATCACCAAAGGCAAGTATAATGTGGGTACACCAAAATTTCCTTACTAAAATATTTTAGAAAATTTGTTCTAAACATTACCACTTTCTGGCCCACTGAGGCAAAGAGAGGAGGAGTCCCCAAAGACAAATAAAATAATAAATTAATTTAGACCCTGGGAGATTGACTGGCTTGTAAAGTCCTATGTTGGCAATTTCAATGGTCTGAACAAAGTCCACAAAATAAGCCTGTTCCTGGCTCTATGGCTTACATATGTCCTCAAAAAGAGCAACTTGCTGATGCATTGTAACATGAATTACCTTAGTACATTTACATTAAAATGTGACATGATACCAAAAGATTATAAGATTGCATATCTTTGGCATACTACCTGGAAAAAAATTGTGGATAAGTGTCATGTTAAAATCTTGTTCTGTCGTGAATATAAGCTGAGTGTAATCACAAATGACAGCTGAAAGAGGATAGAAAAACCATCTTGACACCTAAGTGATGATATTGTTATCTGTATTCTGAATAATTTTACTTATAACAGGTATTGCTCTGTAAGTTTGTCTTATGATCCGTGTTTTAATTCTGATGAGAGAAGAACGTTGGAGTTGAATATCATATTCCTTAACATTTATTTTCCCTAATGTTAATATTGCTTCATCAGTTTTCTTTCTGTTGGTATAATATAACTATAGTCATCTCTTTACTGTAAAATTAATTCCCCATGCCATCTTGCTAAGGTTTGTCTTCTATAAATCCTGTTTAGATGTTTTTTATTTTATTAGTATTTTGAAAAATCTTCATCTTTCAAAAAGCAAGTATCATCTGTTTATATTTATTGTCATTACTGATATTAGTGACCATTTATTTTATGTAGATGTATATGTGTTTATACATTCTTTCCTTATTTTCTCTTGTCCTGTCCTACTTTATATTGGATTCATGTTTCTTAATTCTCTTCACGGTTTCAGTGGTTTGAAAGCTATATATTCTATTTGTAGTCTTTCTAGGTTTAACCTTAATGTGTTCACTTAATTTACAGAGCTATGGTAGAACAAAATCACTACATTACTACAAAATATTATTGGAAATGTAGAGTTCTTTAGCCTTCAGGTTAGCCTTTTGCCTTTCTCTTTTTCACTCCCTGTCTTTGCCTCTCAGCTTTCAGATACCATCCCTATGTTACTATTTAGTTTTCTAGTTCTACTTTAAAATATTTTCCTATATTTGTCCTTTCCTTTAACAATGTTCATTTATTTACATTAATCTATAAATTGAATAATGAGGTGGTCACAACTGCTGCATATGTTTTAGCCCTTCATTTTTATTTGGCTTTCTTCTCACTAAACCACATCCTTTAGAAGTTTCTTAAGTGGGGGTCTGTAAATAGTAACATATATTTGTCTTTGAAAATGTCTTTAGTTAACCCTCATTCTTTTCAATGCTAGTTGTGCAGGGTATGGAATTCAGGATTGTTAGGTTGAAAATTCTTTTCCTTTGGAATTATTAAGGTATTATTTCATTGTATTTACCTCTTATTATTGCTGATGATAAACCTGCTGTCAATCTGTTCACCATTCCTTTACAGATTATATGCATTTTTCTTTTCTATGGCTTCTAAAGATTTTTCTTTTATGTTCTAAAATTTCACCATGGTTTCTCTAAAAGTGATTTGTTAACTGCTTTAAATTTGGCTTACTACTTCAACTTGAAGACTTATGTCTTTCTTCAGCTCTGGAAAATTATTAATCATTTTCTATGTGATTACTGCTTCCCTTTAATTCTATCTATCCTTACCCTTTGGAATATTTTATTAAATGTATATTGAATTGATTTGTGTAGTTCTGTTTAACTTAACCACACTTATTTCCCCCCCTTTTAATTTTCTGCATTCTGGGTGGTTATCTTGAATTGGAAGTTTCTGGAACTTTTCTTTCTCAGTAATGTATTTTTTAAGTTTTTTAAAGTTATATTTTATTTAACATATATAGGTATTGGTAGCAGAAGAGAGGCCATTTATGTTAGTTCAGTCTGCCATTATTTTAGATTTAGTTGAATTCTGTATACAAAGTTTTGACACAAAATGTGTCTTTATACTATGCTGAGACAACATCTAAATCTTCTCAGGAATAGCAAAACTCTTTTAATTCCTTGGTCAAAAAAGGTCAACCTGGCTTCGAATGTGCTGGGAGTATAAAATGACTCTACAAAATTACAGGGCACATTACTATTTTCTCTTTAGTGTAGCTTAATTGTGACTGTGTGTGTGTGTAGATACATGCATGTGCACATGTGCACAGAAAGACTGATTTCTTTCCACACTTTAATTAATTGAAGAGATGTAGATTATGCAGCCCATTTATTTACTTTTCTCCTATACATGTTTTGCTTTTCTACCAACTTCAGTTGTTAATATTAGACTGTTTTCTTAATCTGTGTTGCTTTTTTATCTCCTTCTTAATTACTTTTAGAAAATTTCTCTTTTTTACTCCCTATCTTTGCCTCTCCATTCAATATATTTTTTAAAAGTTTCCTAAATTTTGGCTTTTTTGTACTTGTTACAAATTATATATACATATTAAAACTGTCATCATGGTACCAGAATAATAAAAAGCAACGCTATTATCATCAAAACCATTGAGAATGCCTTTAAATTTTATTTAGAATATCAACAATAGTTAATTGGCTGGTGCACTCATTGAAGGAGAGCCTATTTTCTCTAAAATATTTTACCAGTAGTGGGAGAAGAACTGCCATATGGCTTCTAAGGTTTTATAGATAACTCCTTGTTAACCTCAATCATTTGACTTTAGACTTTTGTGAATTCCTTTTTCCATCTTTATTTTTTCACTTTATTTTGTTTAGATGCTGGTTTGATTGAGGTTAATAAAAAAAAAAGAAAATAAGAATAGTGGTCAAAACCAAAACGAATTAATGTGTATCTTCTGTGTAATTAAAAGTTGATGATATCTCAATATTTGCACATAACAATATTAAATTCTAGGACTAACACATAATATTTCAGGACATTTTAATGTTTAGGTGTCTTAAAAATACATCCATTTTGGAATAAATCTATCATCTACAGTCTTAGCTCCGTGAGGGGATACAGCTTCTAAAAGCATTACCTACAAAGTTTGGAACATAATAAGGAATTGAGAGAATTGTTAAAGGGAAGAGAAGGAAGGAGAGTATACACAATGAGAAGTAATGTACTGTTTGAAGAAAATAAAAGCACCATAATCTAACAAAATTCTCAGTCTTTTCAGTCATTAGAGCTTAGCTTTAGAGAGCAGTCTTACTTTGTTGTTAATTTGTTTGAGTTTTTAAACCAGACTTACTAATTTAAATATTAGTACAAAAATATTGTAACAGCCTATGCATATTTGAGAATATAAACCTCTCATCCTTTTTTCAAATACAAACCTCTCCTACCTGACAAATGCATCACATTCTTCATACAAAGTTCCCAATTTTAATTCTTGTTCAAAGCTTTGTGAACATAGCTTTCAGAGTTACTAAGTCTACAAATAGTTACAGATATACAATAGGTAATGCCATTTTTATATATCTCAGGCTGCCTGTCCCCAGTAATCTAGAATGAGTAATTTCAAAAACAAGCATTCTGACAGTTCAATATTATAATTTATTTTTATACCAAATTTTTAAAGTATTTTTTGACTTTGTAATACTATATGCTTATTCAGGACTCTAGAGAAAAGAACTCCATTCACAAAACAATTCCTACAACGTTTTTATATGTACTTCGATGTATATCTCTATTGAGTACCACATCAGAGAAAATATAGAATGTGAATTCTGTATTATGACTTGCAGGGATCACAAAATACTCTGACATATGATTGAAATCTGCCTAATAGCAGTAAAGTGAATCTTAGGAAGAAAATCTTAAGCATTTATTCCACAACTCTGCAAAACAGCTTCACACTGAACCTCTGAGCCTGAAATGTGAGAAAATAAAGTGATTGAAGCCTGTCAGCAAAGAAAATCAGCCAGCAGAGTGATGATTCCCCAGACAAGAAAATTGAAACAAGTATCTCTACTGCATTAAATCTGAATCAGTTACCATTCAAAAGGAAGAAATTTTTAGATAAAGCTGAGATTTACATGAATTAAAAAACTAAGTGTGTGTGTGTGTGTGTGTATGTGTGTGTGTTCCGTTTATTTACCCAACAACCTAAGTTTAAAGAATAATTCATAATTGAGTAACATAAAATAGCCCAATGAAATATAATAAAAGAGAACATTTAATTATTGCCACTACTACTTTAAAATGTTTGCACTCTATTTCAACCAATTATGTGCATATACATACGCACGTTTTACTGTAGCAAGTGAAGTCCTGGTTGCCTTCGGATCCCTTAATGCTTCCAAGATAAATTCTAAACCTCTTAACCTGCCAATAAAAGTCTTCTACCATCTGCCTCTATTGTATCACTCCCACATTATCTCCTATTTATTCCCTACAACATAACACCTGTTCCAGCCACTGTTGTTTTCATCCTGTCCCTCAAGTGTTCTACCACCTTCTACTCCATGTGCCTGTGCATCACCCTGTCTCTTTACCTTTGCCAATGCCTTCTTCCCGCCTCCCTTCCAATTATTTAAAGAGGTAAGTTTGTGCTATCTCATGGTACCTTTCTTAACTTATTCTGCCTCAAATTAACACTTTTCTCTGAACTCCCATAGCATTTAACTATAAAGATATACACATGCCTGTACAGGGCTATTACTAAATGTATTATTTAAAGATTGCTTTGTGTTTTTATTGCGATTTAAGATGTTATTGCTTTTCCAAGTTGTTTAAACATTGTAGTCATTTTTATTGTGCTTGGATTTTGATTGGTTTCAATCCAAAATATGATCTTTAGAAATGTCTAAAACGTCTATTTAGCTATTTGTAACCTCTAAAGATAGTAAGGTTGGTGCAGGAAATCATTTGAATGGCACTTTGTTTTGTTTTGTTTTGTTATGCTTTGTGACAAAGTCTTACTTTGTCACCTAGGCTGGAGTGCAGTGGCATGATCTCGACTCACTGCAACCTCCATCTCCCGGGTTCAAATGATTCTATTCTCATGCCCCAGCCTCCTGAGTAGCTGGAATTACAGGCCTGTGCCACCATGCCCGAATAATTTTTGCATTTTTAGTAGAGATGGAGTTTTGTCACATTGGCCAGAGTGGTCTTGAACTTGTGACCTCAAGTAATCTGCCTGCTTCAGTCTCCCGAAGTGCTGGGATTACATGTGTGAGCCTGGCCTGAATGGCATTTTTAATTTGATGATTTCAGAGTCCTTAACGAAGTAAGATATAGTCTCCCATTCTTTATTACATGTCTAGGATTGTGTCAAGAAGTCATTATTGCCATTTTTTTTACTTTCATGGTAAAAATAGCCATGAATGATAAGCTTTTTTTTTTTCTTCCAGCCTAAATTGTTACTTAGTGAAGATGAGAGTACAACTGATGGACTTTGATTTATTACATCTTTTTTTTCCTCTAAGGCATATTTATTTCCAAATTTGCTTAATGTTCATGGTATACATTCCATCTTAATCAGATTGTCATTAATTACCTAATGAGAAGAGTTTGTGTGTTGTAACAAAGCACTTACCATTAAGAAATTCCTTTGACAGGTTTGTTAAAGATCTCATGATTGTAGATGTGTGGCGTTATTTCTGAGGCCTCTGTTCTTTTCCATTGGTCTCTATATCTGTTTTGGTACCAGTACCATGCTGTTTTGTTTACTGTAGCCTTATAGTATAGTTTGAAGTCAGGTCACGTGATGCCTCCAGTTTTGTTCTTTTTGCTTAGGATTGTCTTGGCTATATGGGCTCTTTTTGGTTCCATATGAAATTTAAAGTAGTTTTTTTTCTAATTCTGTGAAGAAAGTCAATGGTAGCTTCATGGGGATAGCATTGAATCTATAAATTACTTTGGACAGTATGGCCATTTTCACAATATTGATTCTTCCTATCCATGAGCGTGTACTGTTTTTCCATTTGATTATGTCCTCTCTTATTTTCTTGAGCAGTGGTTTGTAGTTCTCCTTAACAAGGTCCTTCACATCCCTTATAAGCAGAAATACCATTTGACCCAGCAATCCCATTGCAAGGTATATACCCAAAGGATTATAAATAATTCTACTATAAATACACATGCACATGTATGTTTATTGCAGCACTGTTCTCAATAGCAAAGACTTGGAACCAACCCAAATGCCGATCAATGGTAGACTGGATAAAGACAATGTGGCACATACACACCATGAAATACTATGCAGCCATAAAAACGGATGAATTCATGTCCTTTGCAGGGACATGGATGAAGCTAGAAACCATCATTCTCAGCAAACTACAGGAACAGAAAACCAAACACCACATGTTCGCACTCATAAGTGGGAGTCGAACAAGGAGAACATATGGACAAGGAAGGGAAACATCACACACTGGGGCCTGCCAGGGGGTGGGGGCTAGAGGAGGGATAGCATTAGGAGAAATACCTAATGTAGATGACAGGTTGATGGGTGCAGCAAACCACCATGGCACATGTATACCTATGTAACAAACCTGCAGGTTCTGCACATGTATCCCAGGACTTAAAGTAAAATTAAAAAAAAAAAAAAAAGAAATTCCTTTGACAAGGAATCTCAGTTTCTTTGTATATATAAAATTGTGCTATAGAAACTACATGGTCACCTCCATTTCTAAATTGTTAGAATGCTGTCAACCTGTAAACATCATGGCATTAAGAGAGCATTTGCCTAACTGTGAAAGGGTTGTATGGAAAAATAATAATATATCGCATCAATAGTTAGAAAGTTTTAACTTTTAGAAAATGATTTTATGAAATTAGCCTGTGTAACTTCATAAATAGATGAGTTAATGAAATTCTAAACATGTGAAGCTTTGCTAAAAATAAAAATATTTTATCCCCTTTCCACTTTAGGAAAAAATATATTAAATATAAAAACAAACTCACATGTATCAATATTTTTTTAAATCATTAACCATCCTTCTTTCATAGGTTTAAAATCTTTATTGAAGGGATCACTGTAATGTTTTACACACAACGTTTGGCTGATAGTAACTGGCAATTGGATTTAGAATCCCAATTCAAGCACAAATCCCTGGATGTCACAGGGGAACCTTGATCCTTGATCTAAGGCAAATGAGTTCTTCTCCAAGTTTTATAAAAGAGGATCACTTATAGCCAACCATGACATTATAACTCTCATGGCATGGTGCTTAGTGAGAGAACAAGCTACTCTAAGTAGCAAAGCATTGAAAACTGAAGAGCCTCCTGTAAAATGTAAGCTGCTTTTAGCATGCAGTCATAGGGAGCTGGATTTTATTTTTTTAATTCAGTAATTCAGCTTTCAAATGATAGTGTTCAGTTGTTATAAAGGTCACCTGCCCTTGGCCTCATTTCAGCTTAATTGGAACAGGTTAATCTTCTTTTCTGTTGTTCTTTCAATTTGGAATGAAACTGGGATCTCTGTTAGTACTCCTCATCCATCAAATCCTATGACCTTGAAAGAAGGCAGCAGCCCTTCTTCTCAGGAGAGAGTCTGAAAATGAGAATTAAAATAGGTCTTCTCAGTGGAGACCCACGGCAACATGTAATAAGACATGTAAAAAAAGACTCTATCACTGCAGGCATCCTGTAACATTTCTCCAAGTTACATATGGAGTCAAAAAGAGAATTTATTTAAGCTCAGAGTAAAAAAAAAAAAAAAAAGAAATCAGGAAAATATGTTAAATTCTTCTAAAAATCAACTAAAATTGTCTATGAAAATGTTTAATGGATGTAGATTTTAAAATATGTTTTCTTTCCAGTTATGAAACTTTCCAGTTATTAAAGTTTTAACTTTCTCGCTAGAAATATTTCCAAAAAAAGGAAGAGTAGTTATATTAGCAAAAGGTGTGGATAATAATGCCCTTTTCATAATTATAAAAAATATTTTTGTTTAAACAATGAGAAGTCTTGTTGAAGTAACCATAGGATAGGCTGCTTGTATGATAATAAACACAAAGTGAGGATGAATATATAAAGATCACTATTATAACAGCAATACTTCATACATGAGTCAATGTTTATTTTGCTATGTTTGGTTATTGAGGAAAATTGCCATGATCCCAGACCACTATGGAAAGTTTATAAAAACAAGGTGTAATGCTTCCTTTTAACTTCACAATAAGCAACCTATGTAAGAACACATACCGAACACCAAGTAAATTACCACTCTTCTTCTAGAATTATCCAAGAAAACAACATCAGGAAGAAAAATTAGTTTGATGCATGTAAGACTGAAGAGCTTTTCACATGATATAGGACTACGAACATTAAATAGTCCAAAAAAATGTTGAATTCATTATAATTAAAGACCATTATCTGAAAATGAAAGAAAAGACTACACTACAGTTACATGTTTTACATGCTTCATTTTCCACGTGATTTCATGCTTGTAAAGCCACCCAGAAGGATCCCTACATCTCCAAGTTCAGTGCTGTGGTCTGTTTATAAGTTGCTCTATTTACAAGGAAAACTCAGAGAAGGCTCTCCAAAAGTGATTCAAAGTCTAGGGCAATTTAATGATCATTCATCGAAAGTTGTTATCTTTACATTAATATTTAGATAGCCAATCTTATCCAACCTGCTATTTTATTAAGTATAAAATTATCTGTGACAGACAAGTATATCCTTAACATCTGGTACAAATAAAACATCAAAAGGATAATGATTATAATATTTCATGTTTTATTCATTTTTAAAGAAAATGTTTACTTTGAAAATATTATTATACATTTAATTGATCAAAGCTCAGGCTGAGCCAACTGAAAAAGAATTTATATTCCAATTTTATGTCCTACTAGTTGGTGGCCTTAGATAAATTATTTAACTTATTTAAATTTCAGTTTCTTCAAGTATATGTTTGGGGTAATAGAACCTACATCATTAGATCATTGTAAGACTAAATGAGAAATTTCTACTTGGTTGAAGTGAATAACAAGGTGCTACTTCCATGATAGATGCTTGATAAATACAATTTTTAATGTTTTCTGTATTATTTTGATACTTTCATGGAATAACATGGGTATATCTTATTATGAATCTAATATACAGATTTTACATCTTCCAATATTGGTAAAGTGAGCAACCTATTTAATATTCTTTAAAATTTTCAAGATAATTTAGAAATTTTCAAGATAAATTAGACCAGGGTGATATACTTATACTGGAGGCAATCTCATAGCCCAGGTCAGTTAAAATGTCAATGTCAACCAAAGAAAATGTAAGAATAGCAAAATCCTGAAATCTTGATTATATACCCCATCGTTTCTCCTTTTCCTTTCACCATCATAGCAATCTCTGCTAGTTGGAGAATCTTCTAAATCAAGATTTCAAGGCAGAGTTTATAGTGTTTTGTTCCACAGGTACAGTTCTCTAAATTTATGATGAAATATAATGGGAAAAAGTGGCTTTACCTAAATTGTTTTAGTTCAGATTGCATAAAATTTCGATTACACATGGTTATTACTCAGCCCTCTTTATGTGTATATGCTCATAGGATGCACATATATTTAGACTTTTGCTCTATTGACTTCATAATTGAAAGAAAAGAAAAAATATAATGGCTCTATTAATTATTTACATATTACATTTAATTCTACCAGATGCTGAAAAGAGCAAAAGAAACACTGATCGATGAAACTTATATATGGGCCAAGTTGCTGTTGCAGAGTGGAGCTTGCAACTTGAGGCAGAGTACAGTTGTGTTGTAGAAAACAAATACACTAACATTTTCAACCAAACTCAAAATGTGCCTAGAAAATTCTATGACATAGGATCAGGTAGTTTAAGTAAAGTTCCTGTGAAAGGTGGCATATGTTTTCTTGGATAGTTTAGTTTTTATCTTTTAAGTATATTAAAGCTCAAGATAAAGCTCTGTCTACCTTACAACATTGCTCTAATCTACTTATATCAATTCTGCCCTTTGGGGACACCCACACACTGTGTAACTCCAGAGACCCATATTCCCAGAGAACACCATGTGAATGGTGCCCCTGGAATTGCTCGTTGCAGTAGCCCTGCTGCTGATCTGGGTGCTCTGAATAACTTGATTGAATCTTTTCCATGAGTTTAGTAATTTATCAGAGTGACTGTTGCTTACAAAGTATTCCCTTAGGTGATTTCTTTCTTTCCTTTCTTTTTCTTTTTGATGGAGCAGTATGCAGTTATGGTGTTACAAAGTTATAACATTGTGTCAATAAATTTTAGAGCAAACGATAAAATAAGATAAAACTCAACTAGCCTTATGAAAAATAATTCTGCTCATCAGGGTTTCTTTTTCAGGATAGTCAAGATTTTTCTTGGTAAAATGCATATATTAATGGACCATGGTCAATATAATTATATGACGCAATCTGTACATATTCAGGAAATGAAAAATACTCTCTCTGTTTCTAATTCAAGCCATTTTTATTCAGTGTTATCCTGATAATCACTGCAAATAACAAAGGTCTATTGTAGTCCTTTTTTATTTTGCTAATGTAAACAACAATCATATAAAGCTATGTAGCTACTTATGAATGCATTTAAACTGGAACTGTTTCATTTAAAAACAGAAAATTCACACACTCCATCTAAACTCCCTATAGGACTCATAGGATTCCTCTTATAGATCTCATATATTGATCAGTTTCACTGGGACAGTTTTTCACAGTAAAAATCCCAGAGATCCACAATAAAGTGTAGGCTTAAAAGGAAAGAGGGATGACATGTATTTTCCATCCCTTAGTTGTGGACCCTGCACTGGCCTGGAATTACATGCTAATTAGATGTTCTTCTCCCCATCACTTCTTCTTATCTTCCTGAAGACCATAACCACACTGCATGCCCCTGAGAATAAGAGACTTCTTTGTGCTTCACTTACTTCACCCTGATCCAAGTCCTAATGGTGCAAGGATTACTCTAGAGTTACAGTTTGAGATACTCAGGGAAATTAGGAAAGGATTCACTGAGAAAGCAAAATGTAAGTTCTGAAGAACGAGTCAAAGTTAGCAAGATGGGGGCAGGTCATGAGTGAGGGTGGTGGATGCTGTTCCTAGTAGAAAAACAGCAGGTGTAAAGGTCCATTGATGGCAGCTAGTGTGACAAGGATGAGGAACCAAGACCAGGCCACCGTGGCTGCAGCTCAGAACATCAAAGGGTGCTGGTGAGAGACAAGGCAGGAGAAGACTGCAGGAGCCTGGCCAGGCAGAGCTGTGGAAGCCTCATAAAGGATTTTAATTTCTATATTAACTCAAGGTAAATAATTCAAGCAGGGTGGTGACATGATCAGCTCTGCCTTTTGAAAGGAACAGTGGAGCAGCAGTGTGGAGGAATGATGGGAGTGCTTTCCAATCAGGTGGCTTTGCAGAAGACTAGACAAGATGATGATGAAGGTGAAAACAGATGAGTGAGGTGTCAGGAATAACTTCCAGGTTTTATTGTAATTATAATTAGGAGAGACAATTAGGTGAATGTATTGAACACACAGCACACATGCACACACACATACACACACAGAGAAATAGTAAATCAGAGAAATAGTAAATCAGAGAAACAGTAAATCTTTTCTCTGATCATCCAGATGATTACTGGGCTTGTAATTAGGGGAATTAGGGAGATTTGGTGAATCCCAGCTTTAAAAGATAATAAAGGTGTTCTGCAAGCTATATAGCAAATGATCTCATGTATGAAATTGTTAGGATAATATTAGACTAATGGGGAGATAGATGAATTGAGTTATAGCAAAAAAACAAGAACAGAAACAAAACCTATCTTTCAAGTAAGTCAATTTAAACTTACTCTTTTAGCTTTGCTAAACTTATGTTTTTCTTTTTATTAATATTAGCTCTTCTGTATTTAAAACCGAGGCTGGTGAACTACAGCTTAAGGGTCAAATCTGGTTCTCAGTCAGTTTTGTAGATAAAGTTTTATTGAGACACAGCCACAACCCTTTATTTATCTGTTGTCTATGGCTTCCCTTTGGCTACAAGCCCAGAGTGGAATCCTTGCAACAACAGCTGTATGCCGTGCAAAGCCTGATGTATTTACTAGTTGGCCTCAAAAGAAAAAGTTTGCCAACTCCTGGGATGAAGGATTTTTTTTTTCCTTGCTTTTATTGTCCTCTGCTAAATGTTGGTTGATAAGGTCATTTATATCCTTCCTTTCAAATAAATTTTGATATATTTTGTTTTTGGAATTTGACCTTTTGTATGGGGCCTCAAAACATGAAATTCTAAATACATAATAAAATTTTTAAATATGATATATTCTCCCATATATTATTTTCTTGTTTCTTTAGAACAAATATGATTTTATATCTAATTTTGGGGGCCCTAAAATAATCACTCCAGTCAACCATTCTTACCATTTTGCTTTTGGGATTTTACTCTTTTTCTGATACATATCTCATTGGTAAATCTCTGGCATATTCAAAGACAGACATAGTCTCAAGATGATTACATATATAACTTGCAATTTTTATTGCACGCATTCCATTTCAGTACATCAGCTGCTTTATTAAAATATTTGGAAAATACATTAAGTACTGTGTCTAAATGCCTTACTGAAAGAATAAATCTAAAGGCTTCAGCTTAAAGGTTATAAAGCATTGACATGACTTTTGTCAATGATGTCAAAGTTGGAGCCTACTTTTCTATACAACATAATCTAATAGTCTGTAGATGCAAAGATACTCAATGAGAAGTTCTTTTTATTAAGTACATTTAGACCTAGATAAACTCATATGTATGTTTTCTATCATATTTGTTTTTACATGTTATTTTTTATGCCATTAATTGTATAAGTTAATGGTGACTTAATATAGGAGAAAATAATCAAAATGAAATACTATTTTATTTACATTTTTGAGAATTTTTAATGGATAATTATAGTTATTATTGTTCCATTCTTCTTCCTTCCTTGAATCTTTTTAATGAGCAAATAGTTATTAAAGTATGTTTTTTCTGAGTGGAATGATCAGTAGACAACAACAAAGATCCCCAATTTCTTTTCATCAATTTGATATATTTAGAGCATCTAAATGAATAGGAAATTATAGGTATTGTCTACCCAGCCATTGTCACATTTTATTAAATTAAATCTTATACATTTTACTGATAACATCAAAATATCTGTAACACACACCTAAGAATCCCTTAAGCTGTGAAAATGAAGGCCTTGCTGAAAGGATACATTAGATGAATTTTTGGAAAAATATCTAAGTGGTTTTATTCATTTACAAAGGATTTGTTTAGCATCTATTTTGAATAAGGTGCAGTGGTCATATCCAAAAAATATAAATGAAGAGTTACAATCCTATACTCAAGCACCACATAGTATATAGACAGCAAACAACTGATGCTTAAGAATATTTTTAGGATAAATACGAACAATTACAACACAGAATGCTACATAGTCATCTGTACATAAGCCACCTGCTTGTGGTAGGTACACAGGCCTTTGGGAGCATACATAGAACAAGAGCATCTCACCAGGAAATGAGGAGGAAGAATTTCAGGACCTGAGACTTGCAGAGTCAGAGGAAGCTTTTCATGCAGACATGGAAGGGGTTCGAGCATCGTGATTAGCATAAACAATGACACACGCTTGAACAAACATAAAGGTTTGGGAAATAACATGTAACGTATGATTATTGTGAGAAAGGAGAAGAAAGGAGAGAGTAGGCAGATAAAAAAAAAGACCAGATTATGAAGGACCTTGTATTACTTTTTAAGGAGATTTTTTAGATAGTATACTATTTTTTATCTTTAGTCTAGTACATGTACTTAATTCTAAATATATATACACATACATATATATGTTTATTTTTTATGTAAAGAAAGAGAATGTGTGTACTATCTAGATATATAAATAAAATGCGTTGAGGCGGAGCTATGTGGTAAATTGGGAGAGTCTGGCTTAGAATTTCATACTCTCTGCCTCCTGTCGCTGGAGAATAGCAGGACTCACCAGTGATTATACATCCAACCAGACAGGTTCTGCAGGATAGAAGCTTTCTGTTAGAGAACCCACAAATGAAAGTGCCCAAATTTAATGTAATGCTTTTAAAACAACTAATATGTTAGCATAGGATGATGAAAACAATTTGTACTAAAAAGGACCAGGGATTAATGATTAATGGCTGTTCAGTTTTCTTTTTGCAGGCAATCTTTCTAAAACACTTGCATTGGAACCTGTTCCAACAATGCTCATTGTAAGTCTAGGGCTTCATTATGGGAGATGAGAGTTGACCAGGAAGGTGAGGTGGCCAGGCTTCCGTAATTGCACTTTCCTTAGATAAAACAGATAAAAGTTCTTACAAAGACTGAATTTGAAATAAGGTACCCCTTTACTTTAAAATTTGAAAAACATTGCACTACTTAATAAGATATACAGATTGTGTTTTTTTAATTCAAGAACATTTATGGCTTTGTGATGTATTTCATTCGTTGTAGTAACTAGTATTTTTTTCCTTTGAAGTTTATGTAGGCAAAGTCTTACAAAAATTATCTTACTTGTTGGCACTTTTTTAGTATAAGATTGTTTCCTTACATAGATGTTTTACAAATGCACAATACTAAATAAAACATACAAAATGCTGTTGAAAATGCCGTGACAATTTTATGCTCTTCTATATGCTCCATTGCTAAGGAATTAGATGGCTCTTCATAAAAAGAGACTCTCTGTAGACTTCGAATCTAAGGCTGTTTGACTTCTAAGACGCTGATTCACCATCATCTCACATACAATAATTTATCTGGAACCCATTGAGTGCACTGGTTTCATATCAGTTCAGTTAAGCCATGCGTCAAAACCTTGGAAAAAGTAAAACAAAACAGAAAGTCCTCAAGACAGTGTGCAAACAACTGCTAAAGCAGAAATTGTATGCAAAAATAAAAGAATATTATTCAGATGCTGCTAACCAATAATTGATCGTTTCAGCCACATGTATGTATATGAGTTAACTTCAAAATCAGCATTATCTTCTTCTATACAAAATACAGTTGCATATCAGTGGAAGCCAAAGCACAATGTCAGTAAATATTTATGCTTCAGATTTTCTTAGGACTGTATTTTTTTTTTAAGAGACAGGTTTCTCGCTCTATTGCCCAGGCTAGCGTGCAGTGGTATGATCATAATCTTTAGAGCTCTATTTAAAGGAAAAAAAAATACACCTTTTCAAGGTGGAATCTGCCAAATTTCATCATCTTAAAGGGGCTTTTCCCCTTTGTAAGTGACATTAAGTTCTTTATCACAAAGAAGGAAAAGGAAAGATGTAAGAAATTGGTCAAAATCAGCACAGATCATGTTAAAACAAACACCCTCTGAGTTTGCTTCTGTTGGGATTTGGCTATAGTCTCCATGAACATGCTGTACAAGCTTCTTAATATGTCTCATTTGGAAGAACAAAGTGATTCTTCAAACGGAACCACTTTCTGCACTTTAAGTATTACTGGTAGTTGTGCTCAGGATACCTGTTGTAGTAGTGTGTGTGTGCACACAGACAAGCACACACCCTTTACATACGCATACATACTTTCAATTAAAAATGCAAAAACCAAATATTTTAAAGATCACCATGACTAGCACATACTAACTTTTAAATATTTGTCAAATTTTGTAGGCATAGAAATTTTTTTTACATAAATTTTGTCAGTAACTATGCCTAAGCTAGTATTAGAAGCAATAGAACTATTTTGAGCTCTCTATGATATATACTTCTGTACCCTGTCTAGAGGATTATCTTACCCCTGTATATATATACACACACATATTAGATATATACATATATATTTTATATACATATATAATATATACATACATATTTTATATACATATATAATATATACATATATTTTATATTGTATATTATATATTATATATATTATATATAATATTATATATTATATATGTATTATATAATATATATGTATAATATTATATATTATATATGTATGCATTATATAGGTATATATCATATATACATATATATATAATGTATAGACACACATGCATATATATATGTATATAATTTTCTCATGATCCAGGGTTCCTTTGACTCAACCGGATATAAAGTAATGCATTGGTTCAGACTAGATCATTCTAGAGCTAAACTAAGAGGAGTTCTTTGAAAGACTTGATGGATTTCTTAAGCCATAAGAGGGCAACTGATTTTGATGAGAACAGAAAGCACCAAAATTGACAAAATAGATTTCAGTTAACATAGGCATTGATCTTTTGTGAACCTGAGCAGGGTGGCCTCACCTTTATCTTTTCTTCTCTCATTTTGAGTCCTTTTTAGGACCAGGCATTTAGAGCACATATCTCTAGTTTCTGCTAAAATGAATCTAACAGTTAACACATTTGTACTTATGCTACAGCATATTATCACCTTCTGAAATAACAGTTTTTTTTAAGCTAAGCAAGATGGTTAAGCTTGAAAATTTAACAAAACCCAAAGATGGAAAATGTAAAAGACCTGTGGATTTTCTTCCATGAGTGGATATAAATGCTAATGAAATGTTCCTTAGAACACATTTAAATTAAACCATGAGCTACCTTCAATGATTATATAAAAATTGTTCAAGAAGGATTGAAAACTTAACTGCCATTAGATAAGAAAGTTCTAAGGTGCTGATGGGCCACATGCACAGCTCTGTAACTAGACCGAAGGTAGTTTTCCTTTCTCTGCATATTAATAATGACAGGTGGTGCTGGAGATAATTTTAACCAGATTATGGTGAGCTGTAGTTCTGATTCAAAGGCTTTTTTCACTGCCTTACTTGAATAGAGTATGACTGAACACACTTTAAAATTTCTTTCTTTCCCGAAAGCATTTGAAGGTTTTTGTGAGAGAACTGATGAAGTACTTGCTTTTCTCAAAATAAATAAATAAATAAATCTTTGAAAAACTTAAAGCGCTGATTTTTAAAAGACATCTCAGACATTTGTGTGGTAGCTTTTTCTAATTCCTGGATATGAAGATGCCTGTTAATAGCTTCCAAATGGCAAAATGTGTGTGTATGTATGTGTTTATGTGAGCGTGTGTGTGTGTGAGAGAGAGAGAGTGTGTGTGTGTGCGCGCGCGTGCGCATGCATGTAAAGGATGCACAGGAAAATAATTTCTCATCCTTGGACTTTAAAACAAAGCCCTTCCTAACTGGCAAAATATGGAAATCGTTTTGGCCAAGAAATAAACTGTCTTTGGTGTTTACATTTTACAAGAAAATTTTTTTCTAAGCTGTGTTTTGCCTATCATCTGCCTCTTGGTCAAAGTCTGAGGCATTTGAATCTCATTCAGAAGCCTCCTTACCTCTTAAGGAGGTTTTAAATCAATCAAACCTGTTTCTTTTACTGAATTCATATGCATGTATGTGACTGTGTGTGTGTGTGTGTGTGTGTGTGAACATAAGAAAAAATATACTTCTCCAATTTTTGACAGGCATGTTTAAGGCATAGTCACATTTGCTAAAGCAATCAGAAGCAAAAAATACAATCAAAATTCTCAGACACCAAGTTTAGAAACCAATTAAATCTAGTCAGTGTTAAGATTTCAAATTGACCCAACAAGAATTTCCTTTTCTAAAGCAATGCTAAATGTATTGTCGTAACAAGGGAAATATACCCCATGACAGCACCAAGTCATTATATTTATTTTATTTAAAAATCATTTACATCTAGTTTCCTATATTCTGGCATTTTGCAAACGTGCACCCAATCTTTATAACAATGATGTGAGATAGGAACTGTTACTGCCCCTATTTTATTTCTGTGATACATGTGACATTGAGGCACAGATACCCCAAGATCCCACAGCATATGAAAGGGGTGGACCCCAGATATGAATTTAGGCAAGCTTCTGTTTACAACAATTATTTCTGACAGCATCAAAATCCATGTACTTAACCATTATATTCAACTGCCTTAATCAAAGTGTCACCCTTTGTACTGAAAGTGCTTTACAAGTATGGAGCCTCGGGACTTCCAGCCACAATTAAATAATCCTGAAGAAGAAAGGTGAGAGCTATATGACTCTGCATTAATTTTTTCTGTCAGATTTCCCAAAGTACTTAAAATGCATCGCATCTCTTATAAAGCTTTTTCAAGGGGTGATGGATTTGATATAATCCTTAACCAAAGTAAGGAGAATATAAGAGCTATTGTGGGCATAAGTCTTAGTCCACAAACTCAAATGAAGTAGAAATATTGTTAAGTGCTCCATAGCTTAATTTAGTTTCTAATGCAGAGCTTCCCTTTGTGGACCTACACTAGGTTTCTGCTCTATCCCTAGAGTCTTCCACAGTGTCTGGACATTGGGAGGGAGAAGGGAGATGGGCCATCTGCTCTAGTCCCTGTCTCATACAAGTTGCCAATGAGATGACTAGTTCTGAATGCCTCTTCATGTCCTCTTAGCTTTCTGCTACTTTGTGTCACCTGTGAGAACCAAAAACCTTTTGCAAGGCTGCATATAATCCGTCTGCCTGGATCTACCTGTTTGGTGCTTCTCCAGTGGTGGTACTCCTGCATCAGCCCCCAGATAATAATATCTCTTTCCTCCACCTGCTGCCTTCCTCTCTTCTTCTTCCTTTTCTTCTTCTTTTTCTTCTTCTTCTCCCACTTCCTCTTATCCTTCCCCTTCTCCTTTCCCCTCCCCTCTCCCTCATCCTCTCCCTCCCCCTTACTCTTCCCTCTTCCCCCTCCCCCTCCTTCCCCCTTCCCCTTTTCCTTTCTCCCCTCTCCCTTCTCCTTCCCTCCTCCCTCTTCTCCTTCCCCCCTCCTCTCCCTCTCTCTCTCCTCCTTCTTCTTCCTCTTCCTCTTCTTCCTCTCTCTCTCTCAATGTTTGGGAAAGAATCCTAGCATTTTCTCCAACCATCTAGTCATAACTCCCTGTCAATGCCAATGAATATCCTTTGCAAAGAACTTCAGTGGTTAGAACACAAAATCAGAGACTCTCAGTTTATTTGGGGATTCTGCCCTGCCACACTTTTCCTTTGAAGCGACAAGCACAAAGCCAAATATCTGCTAATATTGGTGAAAGGATAAAGGAGAAATACTAACCAAGGCATACAAATTTCCTCTCAAAATGGTTGCCCTTCTCTTCAAGAATGTATGAAGAACTTTTTCTCTAAGGCCAAACTATTAGACATTAAGTTGAATGTGTTTTATCTTAACAGATATAAGGAAAGTGCTCTGAAAAGAACAGTATTTATCTTAATATTAGTTGCACTGTCAGGTCAGAAAACAATGCTGTTTAAAAAAAGCACTACTCTATTTATCAAGCCAAAATTAAATGGTATACCCAGTATGCAGACCTTTCTCTCTCTCATGCCATTCTCAAATAAAAGGAGCCAGGGCTCCTTGGAGAAATGGCTGATTCTAGATGTGCAACAGGGAATACACAAAATAAACCTGGAGCATCTGGTAGTGTCAGAAAATAAGGAAGTACTAAAACATGTACACAATCACACACACACGTGCATGTGCACACACACACAGGAAGATGGGGGGTATGTCAAAGAGACATCGCAGCCAAAAGAAAGGGCTCTAAATAACCAAAGCTAAAACAATTTGAGCAAGAAAATAAATAGCATAGTATTAGATTATAACCCAAGGTATAAAGTAAATATCTCTAAGTCTATTCTGATATAAGTAAATGATTGAATACATGAATTGATGGGGGAGGATAGACATATCTCCTGTGCAGAAGTATTCCAAATAATTGATGTAGATATTCTGCCCTCAAGGAGATAAGGCATGACTATTCATTCCTTTAGTGTGGGCTTCCCATAATGACTTCTTTCCAAATAGTACAGTATGGAAATTAGGGTGAAAGAGTAATTTTACAGTGGAGAAACCTGAAAAACATCACTTTAGCCAGATAACTAAGGATATATCAACAGGGGCAAATCATGTTGAAAGCATTTACTCTTGATATGATGTGATAAGAATAGCACTTTACCTCTGTTGTCTCCCTCCCCAAAACATAGTACCCTGGTCTGAGCATGAGGAAAACAGACAAACACAAATGGAGGGATATTCTACAAAATATCTGACCAGTACTGTTCAAAACTGCAAAGGTCATCAAAAGCAAGGAAATCTGAGAAATTATCATAGTTTAGAGGAGCCTGGGGAGATAGGACAACTAAATGTGGTATCATGGATGAAACCCTGGAACATAAAAAGAATAGTAGGTAAAAGCTAAGGAAATCTGAATAAAATATGCACTTTAATTAATAATCATGTATTGATATTGGTTCATTAGCTATGGGAAACATACCATACCAATGTGAGATGTTAATAATAGAAGAACTGGTTGTGGGTATATGGCAACTCTCTGTACTTTCTTCAAAACCTTTTGGTAAATGTCAAACAGACTTTATTTTAAGAAATACAGTGGTACCCAAACAATCTCTGGATGGAATGAATCATGTCACTGAGTTTGCCCTGATCTGTTGCCCTGTCTGCATCCTTCAGCTTTCACATGGTGATGGGATGGGAAGGATTCTGTCTGTGACAATAATTGAGGCATGGGCAAATGTAAGAATGAAAGCTGTAACATTTGAAGTTTCTTATTGAATCATTTGTTGGCTCCAATCAATATACAGTTAGAAATTAGAAAAGAAAATCTAGAATCAGCATATTTTCTTAAATGATTATTTTGCCTCTTAATTTGTATTTGTTTATTTAAAAGCCTATAGTCGCATACAACTTGGGAGCTTATGGAAAAATTGTTAATACTGTTAGTGTATTTTTTTCAACTCAGGCATATAAAAGATAGTATTGCACAGTTATTAAAAACAAAAGAAAAACAAACAATAACAACAAAAAAAAGCAGATTGAATTCAGATAAATGTATTAAACCTAATTAGAAATAGCATTAAAAAACAAAGACAAAACAACTAAGAAACAAAAAGCCTAAGAGAAAACTTTATACTTGTTAGATGGAATCACAGCTGTCCAATGCCAAGACACTAATGCATTCTGCATCAAACAGATTGCAGAGGAAAATACAATCTTATTTTAGATGCAGTTCAGGTTTTGGGACCATCCCCCACCTTCTGAGGTCATTTGCTTTTTAGTTCATGACATTACATAGACATTGCTCAACCTCATTAAATGCCAATTGAGTTTAAGTGAGGTAATAAAATTCTTTTTTATTTTTTATTTTTGGAATGTCTGTACAGCACATTGAGAGGCATTTCATTTCAGAGTTTAAAATATTTAGTGAGCAGGTGGCTAACTGCCAACTACAACTTACTACTTAACAGCTCTCAGTGAAAAAACTCTGAAGAAATCAACATCAGCAACTCTTACAGCTCCTTCAGGCCAAGGTTTGTAGGTTTCTAAGTGTGTTAGGAAAAGCCTACGGTATGTGGCAAGGAAATGACATGAGTGAGATGTTAAAGAGCAGGTATCAAGATCTATGCCAGCATTTGACCTTTCAGCTTGCACCTTTGACTTTTTCTTGTCAATTAATACTCTTGCTGGTTACAGATCATTTTATAACTTGAGATGCAACTCTAGACTTGTTTTAGTTCCAAGATGTTGAGGTATTATTATTATTATTATTATTATTATTATTATTATTACCATTATCAGTTTGTTTTTATTATTAGCTTTACTAGAAGTGGGACTTTGAGGTCCTCTATTTGAATTTGCTTTGAAAAAGTGGCTCTAGAGGTATTTTTATTCTTAGGATTTCTTTGGCATTTTTCTATTTGCTATTTGTTGCTGTGTTAATAGAAAAGTGTAATATCTGAAATTTATTGTCAGTGTTTGAAATTATTATCTGTAACAAATTTCTGAAACTCAGTAACTTAAGGAAAACTACTAAGAATGAAGCTTTACATTCCTTTGTGGAACAACTGAAATAAGATGTATATTGCCAAAGAAGATCCTATATACAACCCAAAAATGAATTCACAGATTTTGTAAACTCTTATTTGGAGTAACACTGGGTGTTTAGAAGAGGGCATCTCCATTCTGAAAAAAGCACAGCCTCAGATTCCTAAATTTCATGCTATGCACTGTTCCATCTTACATGGAGAAATCATGTCTAAAGGAATGGGGGAAATGATCTTAAAGCAACATCTTAATTAAACTGTTTATTAGTCATTGATTTCCTGGCAGGTTAGAGTTACTTTTTTTTTTTTTTTACAGTGGAACACCCAATGAAAAGAAACTATCTTAAGAATTATGATAAGTAGGCTAAGATAGGAAGAAAAAATATTATTTCCAGGTTTCAGTTGGCATTAAATGACTCTGGTAATACCCTTGGGTCCCAGATGCTACATTATTTTTTTTAAATCAGGGAAGAATGGACTACAAAATCTCTCCCAGGTCTAAAATTATTTTATTCCATAAACACAGATATTATTACTCTACAAAATTGTCAGTTAAGAATAGTCTACCTAAGAGTAGTTAAATCACTGTCTGTCATTATCAATAGAAAAAAAATCTGATTCACTTTAATCTATGACAGTATTATCGTTCTCTGCCTGCTAATACGTCCATTGGTCTTAATTCTGTTTTTCAAATCTTTTACACAGACTTTTATCAACATTGGAATTTAGATGCAAAGTGTTTCTTGTTTCAGAGATTAGTGAGATATTATTTTTTAAAATTCTTTTTACCAGGTTTTTGTATTAAAGCAAGTCATGACTAAATTTGCATGCTTGTAAAATTTATTTTCACTTTAAGAAATTTGTTTAGATATTCACTAAGAGAGAAACTTTGAAATCTGTGAATCCTGAGAGACCTGAGTGTTTCTATAGATCATGCATGCATAACAGGGGTAATATTTTTCCTAAGGGGCAAAAAACGTGTTTTTGGCAGGCGAGGGGGAATAAAAAAATCATAGCTATTGCAATGGTTTGTGGCCTTATAAAGAGCCTTAGTGCATAAACAAATGTATGTATGACTGTGGCAAATTTTATAAAGAGATTCAAAAAAATGTTCAGAAAGTTTTCTTAGAAAGATGATAATAAAACTCCAAATCACTGAAAAACCAAAGCAATTTAAATGTATTACATAGTTTTAAACCCTCAAAAATTTATCTGGGTTAGAAAGCAGAGTGCCAAGTCTCTTCCCAAAGCAAATTAAACTGGCTGAGTTATAAACCTCTCAAAAATTGGATTTATAATGAGTATGCAGGCAGATCTTTAACTATAGAGACTCCTGAGAAGACTGAGCTACTCTAACATTCTTTGTGAGCCTAATTGAAACTGATTGTGGTTGGCACCTTATAATAAACTTTAGTTTAAATGATTTTATCTTGGTTCTAAAAACAGTTTGGCCCCATGTATTTCTAAAATGTGCAATAAAATTCCTTTATAATTCAATAAAGATAAGAGATCTACAATGTTGGATTTCTACTATGTTCAACATCCTTTTAAAATGCAAACATGAACTCAGCCAAAGTGTAACCACAAAAGTCATGCCTCTCCATCTTCACCCTATGTGAGTGTGTGTGTATACTTGGGAATTTCTTTGGTTTTACTTTCTTACGGGCTAAATCCTTAAGAGAACATTCTTTCTTTAATTCTGTATTTAAGCAAAAACTAAGGGAGAATATGACTTGCCATCCTCAAAACTGATTTTATTTTATAAATACTTTCAAGAAAATTAAGACTTTTCTGTACTTAAAAACCATATTCTGCCATTCATTATTACCAGGAAATAATATTGGATTCTGTTGAAAAGAATGTGTGTCCAATACGTGATCAAGTAGTTTAATATGGTAGCAATTTACCTTCATGCTATTTATTTTACATGTTTTGCTAATAACAATGGTGATCAACCATACTCTATAAGAAATGTGGTGGCTGGGCGCGGTGGCTCACGCCTGTAATCCCAGCACTTTGGGAGGCCGAGGCGGGCGGATCACGAGGTCAGGAGATTGAGACCACGGTGAAACCCTGTCTCTACTAAAAATACCAAAAATTAGCCGGGCGTGGTGGTGGGCGCCTGTAGTCCCAGCTACTCGGGAGGCTGAGGCAGGAGAATGGCGTGAACCCGGGAGGCGGAGCTTGCGGTGAGCCGAGATGGTGCCACTGCACTCCAGCCCGGACGACAGAGACTGTGTTTCAAAAAAAAAAAAAAAAAAAAGGAAATGTGGTAAGCAAATGATAATACCAATTATACTAACAAAGCTGAAATTTTAACAGCATCATTGTAAAACGCTTCTATTATAATGAATCTATCAAGTTCCGATGATCATATGACTTATTTTGCCAACATCACTCCATAAGTCATAGCCATGAAAGAATAAGAGGCAAATAAAATGTATTTTGCATCTATGTGCCATACATTTCCCTAAGAGATAATCACATCCAAAAATATGGGGATTGAGTCACAAAATAGGAATTTCAGATAATAGAGCAAATCACTTTAGAAAAATAATGAAAAAGTATTATAGCTCATGTTTATAACCCTGATATTGACTTATATCACAATTTTTTATTTAAATGAAGGTAAAAATATTTCAAGTTTTGACTTTTTAGTTTAAACCTAGAAAAAAGATAAACCTGTTGAATTTCTGTTCATGACTTGCAAAAATGGCATGCAGAAGAATAAGGAAAATAGGTAAATAAGTATGAATAAAAAGATAAACTATTAATACAAATATGGACTTCATATTCTATTCACAGTTAATAAAATCATTTTTTAAATCTATGCAAGGACAGACCTAGAAACCATATGAGAATCTTGATTTTTTGGAATCTCCAAGAAAATAAAAATTGTGCAATTAACTGTATTATAACTAAATAATTTTATAAAACATTATAAATAATATTTTTATATAAATTGACTAAAATTTGGTAACAAAATACCTTTGTAATGATATAACCAATCGCTATGATAAGAAGAAAAACACAACTAAGTAGTTATTAAAACTGCAGATAATTCCACAGAATTTTGCTATGAAATCTTTATTACCTCAACAGCTTAGCATAGGCTATAGCAATTTTAGGTCAGAAAGTCAGCAAAACTATGTCAGGAGCACCAGACTAGAGTCACTGGCATAAGTGTACTTGCTAAATGCCTGAGTGACATCTGTGGCTTGTTTCTTTGTTTTTAAAGAAGGTAGTTGGACTGGATGCAAGTTTTTGAAACCTTTAGACCCTGGTCAACTTTGATAAAATTATAAAAGCTATGGAACTGCTCCTCAGAGAACTCTACATGTCCTAAAATATTTCCATTTCAGGAACATTCTGGATGTCCTTGAAGCCACTGTTGAGAATCCTCAGGACCATTGGTTCTATGAACTTGGGGTTCAACAACCTTGAACTGAGATTATTTTGAAGATTCATCTATGCAACTTATGCTTCTTTGTTTCTACGCCAAGTTCGTTCTAAGTACCATGGATTGCCTGACCTTATATTTTGAAGCAGAGATCAAATGGAATCCTTTTACTTAATTATATTTATGAAACACAAATAGGCTCCAGCTTACTCAAGGACAAGTAAACCATATATATATATATAACTATGTTAAACTCTATAACTCTTATATGATTCAGGATCACAGATTGGAAAGATTGTGTAATTATGACAATTTAATTTCTGGTTTTAAACTTGAATTTTCTTGATTTATAAAATAGAATGTAAAACCACCAAGGCAAGATTTATGTGAGATAACTGAACACATGCATGCCCACATTCATATATATGTGTGTATAAAAACCCTCCAGGACATGGTTTTTCATAGGCAAGAGAATATATCCATAAATACATACTTGTAAACATGCATGTATGAATAAATGTGCATATGTATGTTTATAAATACACATGCATGCATAAATATATACATGCATGTGTGTATGTCCTGTTGGGGGTGCAGGACTTAGCATAAATGCCTGCTATTGAAGTTCCCTACATAAGGTAGCTTCTGTTGTTTTCAGCAAAGTCCCTGCTAGCATATAAAACACATTGTGCATAATAAAAAAAAAGAGCCCCTTCTGAGTGAATACAAAATACATCAAAAGATATCTGTTTCTCCTGGCTGATACAGGCCAGTACCAGGGGTCAGAACTGGATTTCAGCTCTTACTCATGCCTTGAGCTGGCCATAAAAAAATAGATCTGCAAAACAGTAAGCTACTGTTGCTCTGGTTCTTGCTATTTCCTACATCGGTAATTCTCAAAGGATGGGCCAGGACCAGCAGCAGCATCACTTGGAAAGTTATTAGAAATGCAGTTCTCAGGCTCCACCTGTCTTACTGAATCAGAAACTTGGACAGAGCCCAGTAACTGTGTTTAAGAAACCCTCTAGGTGATTCCAGCAGTTGCTAAAGTTTAAGAACCACTGCCCTACATCACACTCCACTCCCCATTACACCAACAAATGATAAGTAGTTAATGAAAGCAGACTCTCTCCTTCACCTTCCTCCTCTTCTTCCTACTACCTGTATTTCTCATTCAAAAAAAATTTACCATGAGCTGCTAAAGAGAGGTGGGGCTATCTATGCATTATAAATAAATTATAAATAAATACATGTTAAAATATAGTTAAAATAAAATATGTTTTATTATATAAAATATAACATGCATCTCAGCTTAATGTTATATATTTTATTTCTTCTAAGTTTTACAGCCCCTACTGACTACATTAGAATAGTGATAGCTGATTATAATTTCATGGGGACCCCTCAGATGATCTTCTGACCCTATGATTTTTATCTGTGTCTTTCTGAGCCCTTCTAATAAAGCTCTACCAGTGTGCAGCAGGACCCTTAGTGTCAAGTTACTCAAGTCCCCGTCTATAGAGTAAGTCATTTAGGTAGGACTGTAATTTCAAGTTGATCCCAAAGTTTTCCTTCCATGGTCTGGTGTCCTGTGAGGTGTACAGGCAACTAGGTTGATGTCTTGAAGACATGCAAGAGGTGTAGTGACCAAGGTCAGGGTGATGACTGACTGTAAGCCTTTGAGGTGTGAATTTTCTTCATAAAGCTGAGTGGAAGAGATGTGCCTTCGTCATTGATTCTGAAACCCCTCCATCCTCAATGAGCTGACTCTAAAGATTGCTGAGTTTCAATTTGCATTATTGATGTTAGCTCCTATCCAGTTTTCTTCCCTGTCATCCTTATTTGTTATAAAGAATATAAACTAATACAAGAGTATAGCTTCAATAACACAAAATGAAATAGATTGAAACATCAGGAGAATGCTGTGTTTTTTCTAAAACTCTTGTTGGCTGAAAGAAATGTGACGTCTGTCTCCTCAACAACAGAATGTTACAACAGTAGGATTTCAGAAGAACTCATTTATTAAATATTTTGTATATTAAACTAGGATTGTTTATAAAACAGAAATATAAATGAGAAGTACACAAAGCCCTTCAATAGAAAAATTATGAAAAAAACCTCTTACTCCTTTATTTTTAATGTATGAAATGTTTCTGGCACTGCTTGTTTTTAGTAAGCGTTTGTGTTTCAGATTTATGTGTATTATTCTGTATTTTGGAATATTGATAATGGGACTTACCAGTTCTCTCTACTGTTTTATTCTAAAATAACTTTTTAAAAGCCAGGCAATACAATGATATGAGCTACAAATATATAGTTTAAGTGCAGTCCATTCTTAATATTGTCTGATATTCTAGAAATATCTGATGTTTTATGTTACTACAATCAGTAAATTTCTGTTTGAAAGGATTTGGGAACCTCTTCTTTACAGAATGCTAAAAAGGAAAGCTTATTCTTGGTTTCATCACCATTCCTGTTGCCCTTCATATCCCACCCCTCATGCTGCTTGTTAATTCCACAGAGAACCCATTAGGGTGCCTCACTGTGCGTGGCCTTCAGGTTCAACCTCTGCTCTGCCCATTCCCTGAATCTACCGTCTTCTTATCCTAGCCTTCATGCATCTTCAGTTTTGATTATGATTCTTTAATTTAAGACAGTGGTTTAAATGCATCAGTTTTATCAAGGTGATAAGTCTTTGGTACGTTAAGTGTAAACAGTTGGCTCAAGACTGGATTAAAAGATTCACCAGGCACCTCCAAGTAGATTTCAAGCAAGGTGTCTCACCATAACCTGGGAAGTTAAGGATGTTAAATTATTTGATAAATTAAGTCATTAGTACATCCTGGAAAAACTTAATGTCCATTTTCATTAATAATCAGTATTTTTGGTTGGTGTTCCCAGAGTTGTCTAAATTTCTTTATATATCTAGATGCTGTGCTTTCAATGATTCTGTTCACTCCGAGTCTCTACTCAAAGAGCTGATAATCTTCTCATTTACCAAAGTTCCTTTAATGTATGAAAAAACATATTGCCAAACAAAAAGATGAGACTCCAATTATTATTGAAATAGCTTTTATCTGATTATAGAGACTTAGCCATTTGGTCCAGTAAAAGTCGCTTTATAGAAAATTTCTGAACCGTTCAAATATTACCATTCCTAAAATTTCAACAGCTTAATTTAGGAAGAACTTTAATATATTAACCTTCCCAAATGACATGCCATTTTAAAAAGGGATTTTAAATGAATGCCTGAGATGAGAATTGAAGACCATGTGGCAAGTCCATAAGGAATACGCATTTGAATAGTTGGATTGCCCATTTTCCGGCACTCACAGCAGTAATTGTTAGTAACTTTTTATAAAAAAGTAATGTCCATTTTTATCAAAGGGAAACACTCATATCCTTGCCTATCGGTGATCATTCTCTTTTTACCTTTATATTTCTTATTTCCTGTTTAGAAGCAAATGAAAGATTATGGAGTTTTGCAATATTAGGACTAGGTGACAGCTCAGAAAATATCTGTTCCAAGTGTATTAAGTCCCAGGGGTGTATTGCCCATGGTCAGAGAGGAAATTAAGACTGCTGACATAGCACCATATCTTCTCCATAGGTCCATTTCCCTCTCCTTTATACTTTGACGCCTTTTAAGTTTTATTGAATAAACATGAAAAGCCAAGTGATTTTGTTTTTCTATCTTTGAAGAGTTATTCAGAGTGATGTTTGTTTACGTTCTTGGTGTTAATGACAATGTCGGATAATACTACTCTAGAAATTCCCTAAGTAACTTTACCACCATATATAGTGCATTGTGCATCACTTCAGTTGAGAGAAAAGTATGACTAATGCAGCGTGCATCAAAATTAATTCGGTCAGGAACTACTCTGTATGAGTCATAGAAGCCACAATACTGTATTTAGAATAATAATAAGACAAGGAATAATGGCATCCTAAAATTTAATGAGGTAGTTTAGTTTAAATGTACACTGTTAGTTTGTGTCAACCTACTGCCCATTGCAAGCAGCACATTTTTTTAACAACCTTGTGCAATGGGGCTGTAAATTACTATAATTAAATTAAGCCATAACCGTATCCAGGCAATATGAGGTATTTGTACTTTGTTTCTGTAATCATATTATCTGCTCGGAACAGAAATTACAATGAAAAAAAGAAAACAAACATTATCAACCATGTCATTTGTAATTTTTCAAGAAGAAAGCAAAGCTATGTTTGAGATTATCCACGCATTTTCCAGGTACATCTATCACAAATCCCTTGCCTTATCATTTAACTTATCATTTAACACATCTTTAACTGGTTCTTAAACTTGTAAGCAAAGCACAATGGTGGGGGGAAGGTTTCTTCAAATAAGCATATCTATATGCCATTTGATTTGCTTCCAATCTCATGTTGAGATGATGAGCAGATGGAGAGAGATTAATAGTTTGATTTCTTGGGATGGTAGAGATTTTGATAGAGAAAACCATGAATCCTGCAAGCAATATAATAAAGCTATCATCTTCTTGTTATTACTGTCATAGCTTCTCTAAAATTTGTGTTGTGCTGAGACTGTTTTATGTGGATTATTTTATTGGGTATGTGATGGTTTCCCCAGGGCATTATCATGGAAATTAGAAGGAGGTGCTTTTTAAATAAAATGGGAAGAGGTATTAGTCATTTGATCCTTTCTATTCCTTCTATCTTTTGTAACATCTGATAACACATCTGATATAGTTTAATACATATTGGTTTCAGCCCTGACTTCCCACTAGACAATAAATTCTTGAAAGTTAGAGCTACAGTGTATTCCAAGAAAGTACTAATTGTCTAGCATAATACAAGGTAAAATATAATCGGAGCTTGATAAATATTTGTTTAAAGAATACAAAATTAATGTAAAAGATGAGATGTGTTTTGTTCAGACATATTATGCTTTACAAACTCTAAACTGTATTTTCTCACTTTCAATCCCCCTGTATACCTCTTTGTGTAAGCAAAAAGATAAATGGTTGGAAATGAGAAGTCATGAAACTTGCCATGTCATTTGTAGCTTCAACAACTACTTTCACTGTTAAGAAAATATGAACCTCAAATGTTTATCACCTTCAAGATCTGGTTTCCTAATTCATCACTGTTGCCTTCCTTGTCTAATTCACTTATAGCTCATGCTCTTTGACTTACATGGTAGTTACATCACAATAACTCATCGTAAGTTGAAAATGTATTTAATATACCTAACCTATCAAACATCAGAGCTTAGCCCAGCCTACCTTAAATGTGCTCAAAACACTTACATCAGCCTACAGTTGGGCAAAATCGTCTAACAGAAAGCCTATTTTATAATGCAGTGTTGAATATCTCATATAATTCATTAAAGACAGTACTGAAAGTGAAAAATAGCATGGTTGTATGGGTACTCAAAGTACAGTTTCTATTGAATGCATATTGCTTTTACACCATCATGAAGTTGAAAAATTATAAATTGAACCATAGTAAGTTGGAGTCCACTTGTATTGAAAATCTGGATGCTGGTGTCACCAAACATATTCATAATATATTCACTAAATTTTTTAACATGGTGTATAATTGTGATTACTCTAATTTCTCCCCTATCCTCTTTCTCCATAAGAAATAGTAAGTAGGGTCCAGTTCATGACCTGATCGTCATTGCATTTCCCTCTTTGGTCATATGTAGGGCTATAATTATACAAGAACTGAAATGGACAATATCAATAGCAAGTGGACAGGCATTTCTAGAAAGATAATTGAATGTATGGTATGGAATTGTGAGTTAATATTAATATATACTGCTCTTACAGCCAAGTTACATTTGCTTTGTTAGTTGATCCTGCCTAAACCTTGACCTTATTCAGTAGAACTGCAGATGCATAGAGTTAGTTGTAAAGAGTTGCAGCCAGAGTGTTCATGAATCAGCCAAGTTCCTTGAAGCATTCAGGAAAGAAAAAAAAACTAAGCCAATTCCCCGTAGGGTATGTTATCACCACCAATTACAGAATGTCAAGATGTCATCACCACCAATTAGAAAATGACGCCAAGTAAACACTTTCTAGATGGAATTACATGAATGTGGCAAACGGTTGTGGAATTTCCCTCAAAGGAAACAGACCGTATAGAATCATAGAGGTTTTTTTTTTTTTTAAGAATTCTTGTTCATGGTTCACTGTTTCCTTGATAGCACATTAATAGCTAATGGCTTAAAATGTGAAAAATGCATTTAAATACAAATAGCCAAGTATTTAGTAGAGGAGTTATGTTGCTTTGTACATTATTTAATGTGGTAAAATAGCAAACAGCAATACCATTAATTTCAGTCATGTGAGCTAAAATGAACCATGATATACTATTTATTTTTCTTATCACTGAATATATCAGGTAGGAGTCTACTTAGTTTGAAAATCTCATTTAGAATATCTTCTACTTTATAATCCCTGAGCATAGAAATGGATAGTATTTAGTAAAAGAGAACACATTGTAATACAGTTAGAAAATAAATATTTTTATATTTATCTTCCTGTAAATGAGAGCAGAGGGCTAGAGTGCATTTTATCTAATCACTGTATTATTCAAAATTGATGATGTTTTCAAAGTCCTGAAGATTTTATCAAACATTTAGCTGAACTCTAGGCAGAATAATATTTTCTAGAAACAACTCATTTATTTTAGAAGCAACATTATTTTCTGTTGTTTTCATTAGACATGTACCAAGTATCAGTACATAATTTTCTATATTTATAAATTTCTGGTTGCAAGATTTAGATAAATATTTCTTCAGATTAATATCTTTAGAGAAAATAGATATCATTTTTAAGAGAATTACACACCTGCATTCTATATGCCAAGCACTTGCTAAGTGCTAGCACATGTGCCATCTATTCGTTGTTTTAAATAACATTTAAAGAGTTACCATTGTGCCCATTTTGCAGATGACATCAGAGTCACATGCTAGTGAATGGTAAGGAAGGGATTAGAACCTGTTAGTATGACTCCGAGAGCTTGAGCTCTGCTCTACTGTGCTCTCTTTAATCTCTAAGTTCTTTGTTTTGTCCTTGGATCTGCTACCAGTTTATTCACTGAAGAGTAATTTACCTTTGTGAATTTCAATTCTCTGATTATTAATATGGATATTTTAATTTTGATCACTTCAGAAAATAAATGTCATTGAATGTTGTTGAGGTAGCTATGAGAAAGGTACTACCATGTACCTTATTTGGAATAAAAATGAACACAACATTTTTAAAGAGCAATTTGGAAATATGAATCAAGGCTCTTAAAAGTATATATGCCCGTTTTTACCTTGGCCTCCCACAGCTAGTTATGTGTCCTGAAGGTATAATCAGAGGTGTGAATAATGATTTATGTCTAGATTATAGCTATCTTTGAAGAGAATGTTCAGCAAAATCAATAAATCTAAAATTTGCAAATTGCTAGATAAGTTGATATGATGTGGCAGAAAATGTTCTCAATTCCAAAACATGCAAGTAGTAAAGTCTGTAGTTGAATTAGTGACAGCCTATGAAATTCAAAGTGTTGAATATTTTAATTGGTTATATCCAGTAAACTAAAAAGTTACTTTAAGAAACAGAAACAAGAGTAGTATCTGCATAGGGATATGCCCACCTTTGTGTGAGAAAGTCCTCTAGAATTTAAGCTTACAACAGAAATGCATTACTCAGTAGTAGCAAAGAGTCACAGTGTCTGAAACCATTGAAGCCAATGACAATGATGAATTTAAAAAGAATGAAATTCAAATCAGTAAAATTGTAAAAGATTAAAGGTAAAGGAAGACCTATTGGCTATTATTGTAATAGCTAATCTTTTACTTGCATTTATAGCTTACAGAATATTTTATTATATTTTCTTCATCTTCACTAACCTTTCTAAAAAATGATATTTATTTTTCTCTAAAGATATTAGTTTGAAGAAATTTTTTTCTAAATATGGCAACCAGAAATTTCTAAATATAGAAAATTTTGTGTTGATACTTGGCATATGCCTATTGAAAACAACAGAAAATAATGTTGCTTCTAAAATAAATGAGTTTTTTCTAGAAAACATCTTCCTGCCTAGAGTTCAGTCACATTTCCTACAGTTCAGTTAAATGTTCCTACGGTTCAGTTAAATGTTAGATAAAATCTTCAGGATTTAGAAAATATCAGCTTTGAATAAAATGGAGTGAATTATGGCACCTATTAAAATAGTTGTTACAGTGATTAAAATAGTGTCTCTTAGATAATGGTTTTATTAGCACCATTAGGACTAGAGTCAGATTTCTCAGGACTAGATAGATAATTTATAACTGATAAATAATATGTTTGTTCAGATATCTTGGTATTATGCTTCGGTATCTTAGATTTTAAATGAATGTGTTATTATAATGCCATTGATTCTTACAATAGATTTTCCTTACAAACTATGATATACTTAATGTAAAATAACCTTATTTAACAAATGCTAGATTGAAATAATTTAAGAAATAATATTTTTAACATATATGCATAAAATGTAACTTGAAACTTCAAAGATTAACTCAGATAAAAACAAACATACTGAAAATTTTGCCACTGGTGAACTTCTGAAATTCTGTCTCTCTGGTTTTTTTTGGAAACAGCACACCATGGTAGTCAAGATCTATATTCTGGAGTCAGGCAGAACTGGGTCTGTGCACTATTTAGATGAGTTCAGGTAATACACTAGCCACTGTAAGCCTGTGTCTTTGTCAATAAAATGGAATAAGTTATGGCACCTATTAATACAGTTGTTATAGTGATTAGATTAGAAAATAAATGTAAAGGGCTTAGCACCATACTTAGCACACAGTGAGCACTCTCACTAAATATTAGATATTATTTTTATTATTAATATTTGAAGAATTAAATCTACACATTATGTTATTACATTGGGGCTTTATTAAGGCATCACAAGCTATATCAGAAATACTTAAAAACATATTTAGCCTAGATACAATATCAGGCCTTCAGATGAGTTCAATGTCAGTGAAATTGACAACTTTAGCCTGTAGAAATGTCATAGAGTTATTTCTGCTTTGTAAAAAGGACAATCATAAGAAATACACTTTGAGCATTATCTCAGTTGGGAAATACTCCTATGAATTCAGGGTAATATAAATTGAAAATAGATTTTATCATGAACATCCAAACCATATTAGACGAGCTAGCATATAATTGACTGATAATGAACAAATGAACAGGAAGTGTGTCCTCTGGGTTTAGCCTGCTAGCATTACATGAACTAATTTCTATAGTTAAGAGGTAATTGTCAGTTGAAACTATCTTTTCTTTGTACTTCTTGGGAATTATTTGATCATTACATACAGGAGCCATTATTTTATATCTCTACATCTCTCCACTGTATACTATCTTCTATGCTAGAATGTCATCTTTCTGCACACCAACCCCCGCTCCAAAAAAAAAAAAAAAAAAAAAAGTCAACATCACCAATTCTGTGCACTCTCCTGGACAAACCTTACCACTGACACTGGCCATTCATCTTCCCCATTCCCAAAACCCACAACTCATGACTGGTTGACACGACCCCTTACTTCAAAAGAAACCAACTCAAGAGCATCCTCCAAAATCAAGCTGAAACTTATTTTCAGAGGGAGACTTCATCTTTACTTAGCTTCCCTATTTCTATAATTTTTCTCACTGCCGCACTTTCTCGGGAAATTATTTTCTCAAGAATGTCTGTCTCAGACTCTGCTTTCAAGGACTCCAACCATAACAACCTTCCTGATTCTCCAAACCAGTTCTTAGACAGCAAACTCCATCTTGATATATCTGTTCCGCTACCTCTATTGTAATGCAAAATGAATGGTATTGCATGGCTTAGGTGTCTTTCTTCCCTACAAGGCTAATCTTCTTGAGAAAGGGATGTTGTTTTATTGTCTGTGGATTATGAAAGTCTTTCACATAGTGCCTGACACATATCAGATGCTAAATAAATGCTATTGAATGAATAATTCAAAATATGCTGCTTTGTATTAGCACCAAGAGTGAGTTTTTAAAAAATATTCTAATCCAAATGCACAAGAATATTCACAAAAAAGCCCTTTAAAGATAAGCGGCAGTATTTCAAATATAAGGAGATTCTAGTTTTTCAAACATCTTACACTGCATCTTAAAATCAGAATAACTGGCTTTTATCAAACCTGTGTCATTTTAATAAGGGCTCTCATGAACTTAATATGATTCTTAATAGAACACTGCATGTGTAATTAGATAAACTGTAACAGCTAAAGCTTTGTAAATATATTTAAAATCATAACAGATAAATGATAACAAAGTGATTGTGAATTCCACTTAGGTCAAAATACAATGAAGAGACCAAGTAAATTTAATTTTAAATTGAACTCCTTTAGTATTTTCTAAACAATGCAAACAATGTTAGTACCTAAAAGTCATTTGATTGCCACCTCAATGTCTTTGTTTAAGTCGATGCCTATTTATTTTTATTAGTGGTGCTTTGATTGAAAAATTCCTAATTTTGCAATCCATATTTAAACTTCAGAAAAAACGAAAGCAAGCATTAGTGGTGATAAAACAAGAAAGTAAGGAACTCATCATGTGAATACTTTTCTGAGGCCATTTTGTTCTTACTAATATTGTGAAAAATACTATACTTAGGATTTTAAATTTTCTCCATAATTGCAACAGAATTAATATTCTACAGTCATTGGTTAATTCTATGCTTTATGATAATGTTATAATAAATGCCTATTAACTATAATTGACTAGAAAGGAGCAGGCAACCAGCATGTCTAATGACTAATTTGGGTATTCTGAGCAAGTACTTATGCACTTTCAGTAATTCTGTATCCAGATGACATTTTTGGAAGGAAATCAAGTACATTGACTGTCACCTTAGGGTAGGGGTTTATTTCCTCTTTTGTTTCCATCTTAATTATGCAGCTTTGATTTCTGCAGTTCTTAAAGACATTTTCAAATTTAAAAAATTTTCTTAAGTGTAATTGAATGTGAGATTTTTGCTTCTATATATTTCTAAGCTTTTTCTAATCACAGTGAGGTGTGAAAGGGCTTTTTTGTTTGTTTGCTTTGTTGTTGTTGTTGTTGTTGTTGTTATGTTTTCCCTTGACCATCCCAGGCCTAAGAGCAGTGCCTCTCACAGTCTACTATGCGTATGAATCACCTAGGATCTTGTTAAAATGCAAACTCTCACTGAGCAAATAGGGAGTATGGCCTGAGATCATGTAATTCTAAGTAGCTCCAGCGTGATGCCAAGCAGTTGGTCTACTGACCACACTTTGAGGAGCAAGGTCTGAGCTCTGAGCTGCATATCTTTTGTAGTCCCAGACTTAGTCTTTACACTAAGACATTTTACTAATTTTCTTCAACCAAAGAAAATTCCAAAGGATTCTAATAGATGACATTTCAGAGTAATTGTCACATTCTACCCAGCTTGGACCTTCAAACCTGACTGTCAGGTTCAGCATTCCAGGATCCATCTCTGATTCTTTTGGCTTTCCACCAGGGGTAGAGCCAACCCATAGATGACTTCAGCAGTGACATTGTAGCACATTAGCACTCAGCAGTGGCCTTTTGAGATGTTGGTGAAATTTTCTGCCTACCAAGAAAGTGGAGTTGGCACGATGTACATAAACTTCATGATGACAAGAAGGCAGGATAGTTAGTGGCAGTTTGACAAGTCTCTCTGCATGAAAACAAATTAAGATGCCGTGACAGCTCTGAAAAAAACTGTTCTTTTTGGCATTTCCTTTTTTCCAATGTTCTCTGAGCATGCTATCTCAATTTATTATAAAGCTACACATACAGCCCAGGAATTTCTTTAGCAGCCAAGTCACACCTCAGAGTTCTGTCAGTTGTGAATAACCCTCAAGAATTTTTACTCCCTTGTCAAATGTGCTTGTGTAGTATTCCAGCCATCAGTCCTTTCATTTCAATAAAACTTTTACATTCCCAAGTGCTTTCACATCTTTGATCTTATTTCATCTTGCCTTCCTACTGAGTAAAATAGTATGGATAACCTTTTTTTAAATTCATTGACACAATAAACATTAATTAAATTCCTGCTACAGGCAAGGCTATGGTAGGTACCAAGGAAGATATAAAGATTAATAAGTCATGGCACTGCCCTCAGAGATCCTGAGCAGAGAGTTAAAATCATGTGCATAAATTGCAAGGTAGAGAGGCATAAGTGCTTCAGTGTGCTGTAGATCACATGGGAGAATTTATGAAAGCATGTGATGAGTTCTAGCCCAGAGCAGTGTGTGAGAGGCATAGAAGGCACCACAGTATGATAACTTCATAGGTGGCCTTTAATAATGAGTGGAATTTTGAGGTGAGGTGTGGGCTGAAGCTATAGCAACACATCACGGAGTTCAGAAACAAGAGATACTGCTTGAGGAATACATAGCATATCATCTTTGTGTTGTGCATATTGTTATTTTTGTATTTAAAATATGAAGAAAGTAGGTTGATGTATGACTTGCCACTAAAAAATAAAAATGTGTAAATTGCATTTGGCTAGCCATCATATTTCATTTTTTTCTTAAACTGTGTTATTACCTCCTAGGCACTTTCTGCAGCACAGTTGTTCAAGATAGATAATACATCGCTAGGGCTTTTCACAGCGAAGAAGGGGATTTTAATGAAAATGCCACTTTTAATAAGAAGCCTCAATAATATGTGGTCTTGCTTGTTCCAGCTGAGATATTAATGTCTGGCACTTTTTTTCCCTATAAATCAGTAACAAAAAGATGGAAGGAATTTGGTTTGAAACACAATGCTAAAGAAGTTGGAAAAATAATTATCTTTAGAAAGGACTTATAGCCTATATAAAGTAAAATTCTCAATATTTACTACATTATACACTATTTCTTTTATTTTTCATTTCTCATTGCTACAAAGCCTCAAAGCTTACATAAAAAAACTAGGAGTTGTCAGGCAGATTTTAATTAATGTATTTCTACTTTTTCAAATTTCACAGTTTTAGATTTGTTTCTAGAGTAAGGGGTAAAAAAAAAAAAAAAAAAGACAAAAAGATTTAAAGTGATTCAAAATCTCCAAAAAAAAATTCAAAATTCTTCAAAGTGTTCCATTCTATAGGGGCTTTGATTTCACACTAAGGGAAACCTGACCATGTCTAAAATGTAAACATAAAAAATTATTAAAATGCATATTTCTATATCCTTCTCTCCCCATTCCTACCAAATGCCCAAATCAACCATTTGGGAAGAATATATATAGTTGAGAAGAACAGGGTGAGTAATACACCTTCTCATTTTTTAAGCCCAAAAGAGGAAGAAAATCGAGAAAGTTTGAAATCTGAGAAAGTTATCAAAGAGTTACTTATTCATTCCTGCACTCTTGAATACGTACTGTTGAGTCAGGTGATGTGTAGCAGGGAGACCCAGGTGGAAAGATTGGCAGGGGGCCCTCATGATGCGCTTTGTAGCCGAGCAAGCAGATCGGATTTTATTTTCAGTCTAGAGCCCTCAGAGTACAGAAATATCCTTGATTATTTGTAAAGGAAAGGGCCTGGAAGGAAAGGACAGGGCGGATGTGAGCACAGAGATAGCACGAGCAAGTACTGAAGTTAGCAAAATTGAGGTGCAGAACTCAGTGAGGGCTTAGCTAACTGTCAGCATACAGGAACGTTGTGAGGTTAAAGGAAAGGGGCTATGTCTATTTTATTTAATGTGGCCCTGTCTCCATTAAAGCACATGGAGATAATTATATCAGCTAGATTATGACAGAACCCACAAAAATACGTCATACACTGTGAAACATAGAGCATAATTTTCTTAGTGCTGTGATAATGCAAAACAATAATAAATTTATCATGATAAAAATCAAAGAAAATGTGTCTTCTTGGTGAAAGATTTTTCTATTATGTCTTATCCATTTTCTATTATATCTTATCCATTCTTATTTTCTTTTTTCACTGTATGTCATGGCAAGAGGGTCTTGTACTTGTATTTTACATCTGTGGGCAGTATTTTGAATATATTTGGTAATTAATAAATATTTTAAAGTCATTTCGTTGTCCACTAAAGTACTGCCAAAACATATTATTCTTAAAAGGGCACTGGACAAACAGTAGTAAAACCGTATTTATATCTCTTTTTTGTAGTTGTTGTTTGTTTTGTTTTGTTTTTTGTAGAGATGGGGTTTTGCCATGTTGCCCAGGCTGGTCTCGAACTCCTGAGCTCAAGTGATCTGCCGGCCGTGGCCTCCCAAAGTGCTGGTATTACAGGTGTTAGCCACCTTATCCAGCCAATGTACTTATCTTTTCCATAAACTACCTGTCAGTTGTTAATCCAATCTCTTCATGTAAAAAGAGATTGGATTAGATGATTGCTACAAGTTAATTTAGGTGTAATATTTTTCTAATCCTAATCACAAATAAATTCACTATATTTCCAAACTCTTTTTGAATTTTTCATTTTATATGTTTACAGTTAGACATATGCCCTGATACTTATAGACAAGCCCTACTGGAAAATGTTGGTCCTACAGCCTGTACACAGTTATAACAGAAAAATAAACAAAACCCAAGTTTAAAGAACTCCATATCTTAAATAGTCATTCTGGGCTTAAGAAAAGTTAAATATTGACCTATTATTAAGTTACCAATTCATTAAAATTCTTTTTTTTCTGATAATTATTCCAGCTATATGATTGCTCTTGTTTTTCTGGATGAAATAAAGACCATATTATCTTTGGGGCAACTCAGAAACATAGGTCAGCTCACACCTATTAGAGCCAATAGTTGTACGGTAGGTGAAGGGTAGAACCACTCAACTAAAGCCCAAAGAAAATCTTTATGCACTTTCACAAGACTTTGAGATCCCACAAGATAAAAGAGGTTAGAAAAAATGGGAGGATCCTTGGTCTCAGATTTAAGAGTCTCTGTGATCATATCCAAAGCTCTGTGAGGATTTATATGGCATTACTTATATGGAAGGAAGAAAGGCTGTCTGAGCCAGGAATTCCCAATACTGCAATTTATTTTAAAAATACTCTGCTTTCAAGTTTGGGGGCATTAGTGATACTTCATATTCTGCCTACTTGGAGTTGGACAGGAAAAAAGTATGCAAATAGAAATCAGAGGCTGAGTGTCTTTGTGAATGTATCTGGATGAGCTTTTCCTCCAAACTATCTTTCTGAAAGTAGTAGTATACATTATGCAGAAAATAGTCCATGTGCAATAAATATTACCAATCTATTGCTATTACTATGTTTCACTTTTTAAAGGGTGATGGAGATTTGTGATGAAACCAAATATACTGTAGCCTATCTCCCTCCTCATTATTGGCATATTAAAGATTCTGAAAAAACTATTTAAATTTGTTCGACTAAATATTTTCCAAATGTAAACAGAACTTATTTTCATGAAATGAGTTAGAAGCCAAGTGTTGGAAATGTCAGTCTAGCAATAGCCTGTGAGTAAAGCCATTTCAGCTAACTGTTAATGTACTGACTTCCAAATGTGTGTCCACATTGCACTAAGAACAGCAGGGTATACAAAAAAATGAGATGACAACCCTTTTTTTTTTTAATCTAAAATGGGAAGATATGGCCAGGTGCGGTGGCTCGTTACTGTAATCCCAGCACTTTGGGAGGCTGAGGCTGGTGGATCACTTGAATCCAGGAGTTTGAGACTATCCTGGCCAACATGGTGAAACCCCATCTCCACTAACAAAAAAGTACAAAAATTAGCTGGGCGCAATGGCTCATGGCTGTGGTCTCAGCTACTCTGGATACTGAGGCAGGAGAATTGCTTGAACCTGGGAGGCAGAGTTTGATGTGAGCTGAGATCACACCACTGCACTCCAGCCTGGGTGACAGAGCAAGACTCTGTCTCAATCAATCAATCAATCAATAAAATAAATAAATAAATAAATAATAAAATAAAATAAAATGGGAAGATAGGGCTAATGCACAAAAAATAAAGATAACAATGTACAGTCACATGCTGGATTGTTTGATACTGAATGCAATAGTTAGTGAGACATGGAGAAAAGGGTTTTTAGATCAGTCAGAGGATTTGACAAAAATGGAAGCAGAAAAATTAAAAAGTTTAGACTAGAAGTCAGTCATAAGAGTTCATGAAAACAGAGGCCTTGTAGAAGAGGTTGAATTTGAGTATGCCTAAAAGACTAGGATAGGAGACTTACCACATGCAAAGATAAGATGTTGAAAAGATGCTGAATAACAGAAGAAAACTTCGTTACCAAGCAGTACGGAGCCATTGTACAATAAAAAGCAGAGAGGTGAGGTAATAAAAGCAATGCTTTAGGCAGATAACTTTGGAAAGAGTATGACCATTGGGTTGAATGTAGGAGTCATGGGAGTCAGAGAGGATCATTTTGCCTTTGCAAATGTTCTGGCCCACAGAGAACCACTGCACCTCTACAGTGTTTCTGGACACAGATAACTGATCACACTCCACTTCCATGACTTACTGTGGGAACTTGAGCAAATTCTTGAATTTTCTCTGACAGTTTTTTCATTCAATAAATGAGGACAGGAATGTTATCTATGTCATGAAGTCATTGCAAGTCTTAAATAAAGTGCATGAAACCATGTTAGAACAGTGCCTGCCACATGATTAGTGTGCAGCAAATAAGTTAGCTCAAATTAGCCGTAATGGAAGGGAAGGAAAGAAAAAAAAACAAAACAAAAACATTTCACGGTGTTAATAGATTTTGTAACCTACTGTAGCGTGGAAGGTAGTTCGGTCCACCATCCCTCAGCCCCTAACTGCTCCAATGTTGCCATCTTCCCAGCCCTTTCATTCAGTTTTTCTACACCGCAGTTAGAGTTATCTTTTTAAGATGCAAATCAGATGACTCCACTGCCCACTTAAACCTTTTCCATGGCTCTCTATAGCCCTCGAGTTTATGTCCAACTCCCTTGATACATTATAGAGCCCTGACCCACCTTCACCTCTCTAGCATTTTATCTCATCGCTCCCTTTCCCACAGTCTGAACTCCTAAAAATGCATTAGTTTCCCACCTCTGGGACAGCTTCCTTATGGTAATATTCTCCTTCCCTTCTTTGTCTAGTGTGCATATTAACATAGAACACATAATACAAATTTAGAGATATGGAAACATTTTCACAATGTATGAAGATTGTGAAAACCCCATTTCCAATAAAAAATATTACAAAAAATAGCTGGGCATGATAGCTGGTGCCTGTAGTCCCAGCTACGGAAGGCTGAAACAGGAAAATCACTTGAACCCAGGAGGCGGAGTTTGGAGTGAGCCGAGATAGCACCACTGCACTCTAGCCCGGGTGACAGAGTAAGACTGTCTCAAATAAAGAAATACAATACAATATAATATAATGGGAAGATAGGGATAATGCACAAAAAATAAAGATAACAATGTATAGTCACATACTGAATTTCAAGAGGTAACTTGAAAGAGATAGTAGCATGCCAGGAGAGGAGTTTTTCTTTCAGACTTGGGTTATCTTGGTTACACTGAAAATTAAACATGCAATCATTCCATGTTATCTCAAGTGTGTATGTGCATTTTCTCTTGTTACTTTAAAATATAAGTAATATATTCAAAGAACAAAAGGATGTACAGTGAAAAGTCTTCCTGCCACTTCTTGAGTGTCCTGCAGCCACTCACGATCAATTTCTTGTGAATTCTTCCACACATACTTTGTGTATTTTAAGGGAAATATATGTATATGCAAATCTCCCATGTGCAAAAATGTATAATGTGTTATGTAATCAAATTTCCCAGTGTTTTCTGAGTAATGGTTTGTGTGTAGACTTTATTTACTCCAAGATTATAGAAAAAAATTCATGATATCAGCTGGTATATTTATGAGTTATTTTTTACATTTAAATTTTTGATACTGGAGTCAGATGTGAGATAATGATCTTCCCTCATTTTTTTCAGAAGACTTTTTCTATTTCTTTATTAATCCATTATTTTGCTCTTCATCTGAAATGTTCCCAGAATCACAGACTTTAGGCTTGTGTGTACTGGGCCTACTTATGGACTTTATGTGCTTTCACAGCAATCTGTCTATTCATGTGTGTCATCACTCTTTCTATGATTTGTGCATCATATCTGCTGAGGAAGTGGTTTCTTGTTATTTACCTGTTCCAGAATTGTTCTGGCAATTCTTGTTTCTTGATTTTTCTGTATAAATTTTAGAATCATCTTGCCTGAATTAGAAAAAAATCGCATGGCATCATTTAAATGGCATTGCATTTACTGATTAATTTTGAGACTTTCAATACCTTTATGATGTTTAATCTTTGTATCCAAGAAAATAGTACATCTTTCTTGTTTTTTTAGTCTTCACTTTAAGTCTTCTACACATAAATGCTGCACAAGATAGTTTGTATTGTTACTAATTTTAATGAGGCATTTAATAAATTATAACTTTTAACTAATATTTGTACATTATATTGAATTTTAACTCTGCCCCAGAAAGCAAAAGTAAAGGAAAGTCTAAAAGAAAAACTAGAGGAATCTAATTCAAGACTACTACTTTTAGGAATATAACTTGGAAAAAGCTCTTCCAGGTACATTCATAGAGACATCTCTGTTACAGTTTCTGTTTGGCACACTCTTTTTTTCATAATGTAAATAAGAGTGTTAAGGTTACTTGTGCTGATGTGAAATATAGCCCGAAAGTAGCTTAAAATATTTTCTACTTACACAATATTGAGTCATGCAAGACCTTTCACAAAACAAAGACTAGGATGGTGAAGCAGTCTATATAGGTTAAATATTGAATTCGATAGGAAGGGGTTCATTAATTTCTAAATATTTCCTTTTAGAGTTTTATGCCAATTAGAAGTTCTGTTTCTCTCTTCAAAGAATAGTTCTTCAATAGGCAGATATTTACCAAACACCTACAACCTACCAGTCACTCTCTGAGGTGCTGAAGGCACAAAAATAAAACTGACTCAGTTATTGCCAATGAGCATTTTGCATTCTAAGAACAATAGTCTAAGCCTTGGAAATCGTTTTAGAAGATTTCTGTGTGCTTTTTCAACATCAAAGCAGAACATTGTGGCTGAAGGAAATTTGACACTCTAATTGGAAAGGTAATTTTGTTTGATTTACTATTTACTACTGATAAGGGCACAGACTATATAAATTACATATTAATGTGAGAAGATTGATAATAGCAAGTGATATTCATCCGGCAGAAATGTAAATGGTTTCTAATAAAATCAAAGAAGTTGTAGTGTTATTCTTCTGTAGAACATTAGCCTAGTCTATATTTAACTGAATAAATTTATCCCACCATTCTTTACATTCCACTTAGGTGTATATATGTATACACATATATGAATTCAAATATGTGTGTATATGTCTATTCACATGTACACAAACAATATACACCAGTATAACAGTCACTACCAGTTTCTCCTACCCTCTTTTGAGCCAGCTTTACCATTATTGTGATTCCTTCATTAATAAACTAAATAAATCTTTGCTGTATTCTCACTATATTTTTGCATAGGAGTGATGTTTTTAACCTTATTAAAATTAAACTTTAAAAAGATCTATAAAGTTTCCTTTGTTCTTCTTTTCCACACTTGGGCTAATTTCCAATGCCATTTTGAGACAGTGATGGCCCTTTATTTGAAGAAACTTGACTTTAGCTTTGCATTAAAGTGATTACAAAATACTTTAAAATTCTCTTACTTCTTTTTGAATACAAATAGATAGTAGAAGAATAACTCATCAACAGCATACTCACATTTTATTGTTTCTCAACACTGAATTCTAAATTCTAAAACAAGACCATTTTAAATTATTTTGAGCACAAGCTAGTCATTTTTCAAGTAATCAACAATGCCTCATCGGATTAGAATAGAAAACACTGAATTGAAGTAAATTGAATTGAAAGTATCAGCAGGCATTGAACACAGCAAGAGTAAGCAAATATTTCTACAGTATGTATGTATTAGATCTTTTATACTGGGTTTACACTCAGAAAAGTTTGAAAGCCGGTGGTTTAAATATTTTTTGCTCAGATTTTAGAAGATGAGTCATTGTGGACATGTGAGTTTATTCTAGAAAGTATGAACTAAATGGTCATCCATAGTTTAACATTAGAATACTCTGGGAAACCAGATATTTGTAGTAGCAGCAGAGGCGACTGTACTTCTATCTACATTCTTGTGTATTCTTCGTGCAGACACATTTCACTACAGGATGAGACTATTGCTGAAGGACTGCTTTCCAACTCTGTTAGTTATGATGTGTTGATCACAGAAATGAAAAGAAAGGCTTTATAAATCCATCCCTAAACCCTATCATTACATATCAGAGTCAAATTCATACAAGATAACAATTAGATCTAAAGCGAAAACAAAACCTAGGCCAAAGGGTTCTGAAATAAGCATTAGAGAAATAAAAACTAAAATAAATCCAATCTCAGGTGTGAGATGGAACAAATGCTTTTGCTTATCTCTGTTTTATATTCAGTGAGTGTAGTGCAGAATACTCTCCTTTATATCACTTTCTTAACATATGCTTGAGGTTCAAGTGGCATTTGGCCCTCTTCAATCTCGAGAGGTCTGTGTAGCTCCTCTAACAAATTCACTGTATTTAAATGAAGCTATGTTATAAAGCCGACTAGGAAAAAGACATCTAAATGTGTTTTAACTTCAGAACCTCTTCCATCAAATTTCCATTCGTAATTGTGGCACCAAATTTTAGTATTGCAGAGAAAGAAGAAGCTTTTGCTGAAATAATTCCATGCTGAGACAGCTCTTTAATTGGGAACTTCTGCTAAGCTAGAAAATATGTTCGAAGGTCAGTACAAGGTTCCAGTTGGTAAATGATCTGCATTTTTCTAAGTGACTGATTTTTTTAATCACAATACTGCATCTATCTGATATTATTAAATACAAAAAGAAGGGGCATAAGTTTGGGTGCTCTTTTCATCCAGAATGCAATTTTATTCTATTGTCACTCTCTAGATTAGTGACTCAGGATCCAGAGAGAAGTATTGTGGATGCATGTGGGTAGTGTCCTTTAATTGAGTGCCTGCCCCCAACAGGCAACACCACACCTCTAATGACAGACTTAGTGAGCCACTATTAAGATTGTTTCCCGGGCCGGGGGGCGGTGGCTCAAGCCTGTAATCCCAGCACTTTGGGAGGCCGAGGCAGGCAGATCATGAGGTCAAGAGACCGAGACCATCCTGGCTAACACGGTGAAACCCCGTCTCTACTAAAAATACAAAAAAAAAAAAAAAAAATTACTGGGCATGGCGGCGGGTGCCTGTAGTCCCAGCTACTCGGGATGCTGAGGCAGGAGAATGGCGTGAACCCGGGAGGAGGAGCTTGCAGTGCGCCGAGATCACGCCACTGCACTCCAGCCTCGGGGACAGAGCAAGACTCCGTCTAAAAAAAAAAAGAAAAGATTGTTTCCTTCAGGTGTATTTAGGTATAAAACGGAACCTTTCATTTCTGTGATATGGAAGGTGTTGAATTCAAAAGTTATTCTGGACTTTTTATATTGTCCTATATCTGAACTACATCCTTGTCAAGTTCAAATTTGAAAGTGGTCAAAAGTAGTGTTCTGTGAAGCATTGCTGTTCAGAGTGCAGAGCAATAAGGGCTGATCAAGAGCACCTTAAAACGCAGTCTCTGCACAGGCGTGAGAATGGATTTGGCTCATCCCCGAACGGTCAGTGAGTTGAAGAGCTATTACATTTGCCAGAATGGCCCCAATTGAGGTTTTCATACCTTCCTCCTCTCCCAGACAGTAGAATTTAACTCAATGATGGCGGCCAGGTTTAAGAGTGTTTTTAGGACAATTGCAAGTGGAAACCTTCCCAGGGCAAAGAAATAATGAGCACTAAAGCCCAAGAGACATTGTTTTAGTGGAACTATTTTCTCTTTAAACTACTGGTATCAGAATTTCACTTAGGAAGAAAAAAAAAAAGAGGGAGAAGGTTAAGAAATAAATGTACCTACACTAGCTAGTTAGACTTCTTATGAACATGGCTAAAGACATAACTTGAGCCTTTGCAAGGTGTCTTTGGCAGAGATCTAAAATGCATTGCTGATCCCCACCCTCCCCTCTAGGGAAATCGCTTAGGCATTGTCTGTGTAGATATCACCTGGAAGCTAGTCAAAAATGCAGAATCTCAGGCCCTGTGGCAAGCCTCCTGAATCAGAATCTGCAATCTTGACAGAAGCTCCAAGTGACTCATGTGAACATTAAAGTCTAAGAAGCTCTAGTTTTAGTGACATCCCTCTCCTATTAGAATACTTGCTCAAGTTAAGAGTTCCAAATTTATAATAACAAAGAAGAAAGGATAAGCATTTTTAAAGTTTTTTGCACAGATTACCAAATTTCACTTTGGGAAGGTTTTACTGACTTTTATTTGTACCAGCAAAGTATGCGAGGGTTTGTTTCACTGCACCCTTGAAAATGTGGGGCATATTATTCTTTGAGTTGTGAAATTTGCATTTGTAGTCTATGTGATGTGTGAGATAAAGATCTAGGCTTCCTAACAAGGAAGCAGTTTTCTCAGAACAAGTAAATGACTAGAGCTTCTTTTCTATATTGAATTGAAATGCTACCTTATCCTATATTTCTATTACAGAGCTTTAGAACTTCATATTTTTCCCATCAGTATGGGAAAATTTTTATTCTTACATCAGGACCATGATATTTTAATCATGGTGGTTTTTTGCTTGGTTTAAATATATGCTTTTGGTAGTTAGCTTATCCATCTTTAATTGCATCTAAACATTTCTCTCTATCACAACTATGATATAAATCCCTACAGCATTTTGTGTATGTTTTCATAATATAGAAGTACAGGAGGGGCAGCTTTACACGTGACTTTTTAATAGACATGTAATAATAAAAGAGGACACTTAATCCTAATACTCAAAATACTACATTTTTCTGCCATTCTGCTATGTGCTGATTTATCTTTACAATATTTATGATATGAGGTTCAGTAGGACAGCAAGAACTGTTGAATCCCTGCATTCAACATGGTACCAAACCTGGGGACGTAATAGAAAGACATTAGAAATGAGAAAAAGCAAAGAAATAGAATTCAAGGGCTCCACTCTTAAAGACTACAATATAAGTGATAATTTATGTTTAGGAAACAGACTCAAGAATGTAAGTTTAGAACACATACTAACAAACAGGTAAAAACACCCAATTAGGCCAGGCGCAATAGCTTACGCCTGGAGAGGCTAAAATGGGAAGATCACTTGAGCTTGGGAGGTTAAGGCTGTAGTGAGCAGTGATCATGCCACTGCACTCTAGCCTGAGTGACAGAGTAAGATCCGGCCTCAAAAAAATAAAAACCAAAAAACTAAAAACAAAAAACCCACTCAATTAGTCAGAGAAAATGAAATGAGCTTGTATTAGTCTTTTTTTTTTTTTCTTTTCTTTTCTTTTTTGAGATGGAGTCTCGCTCTGTCACTCAGGCTGGAGTGCAGTGGCTTGATCTCCGCTCGCTGCAAGCTCCGCCTCCCGGGTTCACGCCATTCTCCTGCCTCAGCCTCCCTAGTAGCTGGGACTACAGGCGCCACCACGCCCGGCTAATTTTTTTTGTATTTTTAGTAGAGATGGGGTTTCACCGTGTTAGCCAGAATGGTCTCGATCTCTTGACCTCGTGATCTGCCCGCCTCGGCCTCCCAAAGTGCTGGGATTACAGGTATGAGCCACCACGCCTGGCCATGAGCTTGTATTAGTCTTTAGGCTGCTGTAACAAAGTACCACAAGCTTAAACAACCAAAAATTATTATTATGCAGTTCTGGAGGCTAGCAGTGAAATCAAGGTGTCGGAAGAGCCGTATTCCTGCTCCTGGCTTCTGGTTGTTGCAGACAATCTTCGATTTTGGTTTGCAGCTGTAAAGGAAGCTCTGCCTTCATCATCACATGACCATCTTCTCTCTGTGCATCTGTCTCATCATATAGCATTCTTCTCTCTGTGTGCTTTCTCCTTGTTTTAAAAGGACACCAGTCATATTGGATTAAGGGTCCATCCTGTTCCAGTATGACCTCATTTTAATTAATTGCAACTGAAATTATCCTACCTATAAATAAGGTTACATTATGATGCCCTGCGGCTTAGGACTTCAATATATCTTTTTAGGAAACACAACTCAATTCATAACAGTTATCTTTAAGTCAAGGGATGAATAAATAACACTGTAGAAATTGTGTGGGATGGAATTCCAATCGCTGCCTTCCCAACAAGTGATAAGTGCACATTCAGTTTAAAGGAAGTTATCTTTCACTGGGCAATCAGCTTTGAGACAATTTTATCTGATGATTAAGATTCAAGAGACTATGCCATTATCAATAGGACTTAGAAATGGTGGATGAAGGAAAGAATTCGTAATTAACTCTGCAAAGTTTATGATCCTAGAGAACTGAAAGAAGACAATGCCAGCTACATGAATGAGTAGTACATTTTACCCATGACTTTGCTGCATATATACTCGGTTTTGTTCTTCTATCAGTATTAATAATAGACTGCCTTATTATAGGTCATCGTTGGGCTAATGTAAATTATTTTTCCTGCAGTTTATCTTGCTAGTTAGACGTCTTTATTTCGTTCTACCACAACGCTTGCATCTCTGAACAAAAAGTGTTTGGTGAGCTCATGACTTGTCCGACCATCTGCCACTCACTCAGGAAATTGCTGCATTTATGCAAATACCCACCCAGTAATTTGTGAGCAAGAAGCCAAGGTGTTTGATTAAAGTAATTAATTTTCTCACGTCATCCTTAAAATGAGCAAGATGCAGAGCCAGGTGGTTTGGCTAGTACCTTCTAAGTTGACCCTCACTTTTCTTGGTTTGTTTGTCTCATGCGATTGAACACAATTCTAAAAGGCAGCGTATTACAAAGGCTGTATATCATAATAAAATGGTCTTTGAGAAGATATGGCCATATAAATATAGACATTAGTTTTATGCTTATTTCAAAATGAAGACCCAAATAAATGGAGGTTTGGAATTTGAAAATGTTCCTTTCAGTCAGAAGAAATATTATCTAACTGCTTACATATACACAAAGGGATGTTATTCTAAATCTATTCAAACCAAGAGCCTCTTTAACACATGAACAATTCATTTAATTTCTGTTATTTTTCCCACTGTTCCCTGACTGGGAACAATGTCCTCACAGGAATAATTACCATGATTTTTGAAATTTAGTAAAATCCTTAGTGCTTTGGGAAAAAAAAAGATAATATTTATTTTTACATCGAATGTTGGATTTCATAGAACCTTAGAGACCAAGTCTAAATACTCTTATTTTTAAAAATTATGGAACCTTGTTCCTTTAATTTACTTAAAAATAAATTTTCATTTTTTCTTTAAGAGAATTTGAATGGGATCTTATTTTCCATGCTTTAAAAATTAATTTGAGAAGATATTTGACTTTTTTCTTTAAACAAAACCTTTAATGGTATGTTAGAATCTGCTATATGACATTTTGACTTTCATATATGTTCGATCAAGAGGGGTCCAGTGTAATGCTTAAATGCGTGCTTTCTCATAAATGTTAGTAAGTTACTTAATTTTCCCCAAATGTTGGAATCTGCATGCCATCTTTATAAAGTTAAGAGATTCATGCTGTTCTTTATGCATTTGATATTTACAGTTGAAAGGCCTGTATCATAAGCAATCTGGTTCACAGTTAGGCGTTTAACTTGACATTTTATAAAGCATGGACATTTGAGTCCTCAATCCTTTCAGCTTGTTTTGAGCTAAGTGTGAATTAAATGGTGGATGTAGAGGCTGTGCGTGATGTTTTAATTAATAACCCTTCTTGTTACAATTATTTTTATCTGGCTACTCAGAAAATGTATTTTGTTAAACAACAATTCTATTTTTACTCACATGTAGAAAATATATCAGGTAATAACTTCCCACAAAATATCAAGGGAGAATTCTAGCTTCATTTTTTCTAGCATTACCTACCTATCAGTAAACCTATATATGTGTTTTTAAAATATACATTTTTATTTGGTGATAAAATAATACATTCATCTCAATATACACATAGTGTGTTATTGGAAGACCTGGAAGCAAATTGCTGCATATATTCTGATAACTATGTGCTACCCAGGAGAGAATTGACAATACTAGTTTCAAATGAGTCACAACCAGCAGTAATATGATTGAAAAAAACAGAGACCAATTATATATCCTGAGTCCTTGGCAAGAAAAATGTAGTTGACTTATAGGTTATTTCCAGAGATTGGTTTTAATCTGCAAATTTATATCTATTACATATCTTGAGCATTTTAGTTCAGAGATTATAAATGCAGCTTTAGATCAAATAGAGAGAAAAACAGGCTAAAGCCATTTTTTAAAAAATATGTAAGCCTGATAAAAACATGATGAATTCTACCCTAGAGGAGTTCTGAGAGCTGATTGTGCCCTGGGTTCAGGATGTTTTTCTTCAAATAGGAGAAGAAATCATAGGTCACTTTGTTCCTTCTTCCATGGACTGTCCACACATGAGAGCACAAGGCAATTAAAAATAGAAAAAATTATTCCCTTTGTCGAGTTTGTCTTCAGTTTACTCTGCTTGTCATTTCTATACATTTGTAACTCTTCCTCAGTCAACCTTGCCTTCAGATTTTCTCTACCTGCCATTTTCCTACAACCTGTCCTGAGAAAATATCTGACGAAAGTAATGTAAACTAATACTTAAATGCTTAATAAGTCATCACTTTTCTAGGTTGTAGTTTAATAGAGTAAAGTCTCTATGTCTTTGTGGATTTCAGGCATTCATGTTCCAGGTGGGGGAAATATTTGGGGTGACTAAGGGCTTATCTATCCTTGTGCTCCCTAGGTTTCACCAGTCAATTTAAATCTTGCCCTCTTTTCAAGCTTCTGGCTCTCCTAACCCAGCAGCTGAGTACGATTAAAAGAGAGGTGAATAGTCATTTGCTCATTTGACACACTTATGCACCCTTGCTGACCCTCAAAAGGCCTCACCACTTTTGAAGTGGTTCTTTCGAGGTATTTATAAAACTATTCATAAATATGAGAAAAAAGCTATAGAGGTCAAATATCATTTCCTTTTGCTTCCCTCACTGATTTTATTCTTGAATTTTCTCCAGAGAAGATTAATGTCAAGTTCTACTTTAATTTAAATGGGACATAGGTGATCATTTGGCTAACACAGTTACATAAAAGCATTTTATAAACACATATTCCTAAAATCATCCTTTGGAGACTAATGGAAAGGATGTACATTTGAAACATCCACAAATCATGGTACATATTGCAGCTACACAGGAATCAGAATGGCACCCAAATACACCATGGGGTGATGATCTTCCTATTTTATCTCTGCCGGAGGCTCTACTTCTTCCCACCAATTTCCCAAATCCTTGTCTCTTATTGGCAAATCTGAGAAGGATTTAAGCAAGAGTAGATGTCATTTATGTTTCAATAAGACTAACATTAAATGTAAAAGGAGGAAGGAAAAAGACCCATATACATTTATATTGAATGATACACAGTTACTTCAATTATCTGTATTTTAAAGAGTATACCAGAAAACCAACCATGAGTCACAGAAAAGTGGTCATGAAGAAAATTAAAATAGCTCTAAGGACATAAACACTAAAAGAGCATCCTCCCACCGACTAACAGGTGCAGAACTCAACTCAAAGTAGTCAGGCTGTTGCCATATGGTGTCCATTTAGAGCCACAGCCTGTCTGGCCCACGGCCGTGCAACACAGTGTACCACCACCTGTACCCAGACCTCTGCAAGAAAATGTGGTCTGTATCTCATTTTGTGGGGGAATAGAGGAAATCTTTGGGAGAACTATGAACAAATAGATGACAGTTGAAGGGCTACCCTGATAATTTTTCTGGGTTTGTATATTGTGTCATTGTTACTGATAGGAGGGACGGTTAGTTAGAAGTGCAGAAAAATGGTAGTTCCAGACTTGTAAATCTACATGATGTTTAAAAATAGCAAGACATTATATAAAATCCAAAATAGAAAGGAAGAAAGAAATTATGACATCCTGAGTCTGTTGAAAAAAAAATTACCAAAATGACAGGTGTTTTTCCAACTGTGTTTCCTCTCCTGAGAATGCAGAAATGTCCTCTAGGAGATAAAGGCAAAATGAATCAGTGGAAAAGACTCACGGACTCTTTACTGTGGTACTGAGGCCACACGGACTCCTCTTCATCAACAACCAAAATATTATGAAAAACATTAAACTAAAATAATGTGAAAAGTTTCTAATACGTGACTAAAAGCATGTTGGTTCACACTTATAGAGATATATGGAGTTTCCGTCTCATATTAACCTTACTTATATTTTCTACTATTGGATAAAATTAGGACTCTTATTAAAAAAGGAGGGTTCTCTTGAATTTTTTTCTTCCAACGTGCCTATGTAAGAAAGTACTTCATTTGGTAAATGCAACAATATATAGCAAATAGAAAATCCTCATCCTTGTGCATAATACCTACCATTTTGTGGCAATATTGTATCCAGAGGCTATTAGCATCTCTGGAAACTGCTTTTAACTCTTTTATTTAGCCCTTGGTAGGGATATTCTTTTTCTTCTGTTTGAAGTAATGGTCTTGTCCAAGACCATTCCAATGTAAGCAGCAATGTCGTACTATGTGGGTTATAGCATCAAGAACCATGCTTAACAATAGATAGATTTGGGCAAACCATATTGTACCCCCACCTCCAATGGTTTTGGTGGGTTAAATGAAGTTTGAAAGCCAATAGTGGAAATATGTAATAGTAACAGAATCACAGAAAGTCTATTTGAGAGGCATATAGAAAGCTGAGAACCATTTCTGCTTTGGTGAGCTTTTGAGCTGATTATAAAAATAGATGTTGTTTTAAGCAGTGCTAATTCTATATCCTTTAACCTCACCAGATTCCACATGAAATCATAACCCATAACGTGGGAACCATGGATGTTGTCATGAATAATTTAATAAACATAAAATGTGTGCTTGATGTTCTGCAATGTGGGACTTTGAGGATGAAAATCTTAGGCCTTGATCCAAGCAGTGCAAAATCCAGCAAGGGTGAGAAATACTAGCTATGCTATATTTGTGAAGTGTATGAAGAGAGATATTCATGAACCAAATATTATCAAAACACAGAAAGGACTAAATTTCCCTGTAGCAATCAGAAACAGTTGAAAACACATCACACATGTGCACAAAACTGGCATGGGAGATGATTCTACTGGTCACACATAATGGATTTTTGACTGTTCCAGCCTACAGTTCTTTCAAAGTAGTTATTCTAGACCTGGGCCACTGTTGGAGGTTTTGAGTCCCCTAAGATTTAGAGAAATCAGTTTTTGAGATTCACTGGAGATCCAGAACAAGAAGTTTGAAGTAAGGATTGGACAATACCCCACTGGATTTCCCGCTGGGTTATCCCAGCAAGCCTGATGAGATCTATCCCCAAATCCCTTTCTCTAGGGCAGTGACTCTTTCGTTTACAATTAAAGCATCTGGACGTTTATTAGAAAGCAAATTCTCAGGCTCCATCCTAGACCTACTGAATTAGAATCTCTAGGAGGGGAGCCAGGGAGTTCACATTTCAATAAGCTCTTCATGTGATTCCAAGGTGTGCTAAAGTTAGAGACATACTGCTAGTATTTAGTTATGCAACTTCAGTGTTGGGTAGATGGATCTACCACAGGTAATCATTAGCCCCCAGATTCAGAAGGATTCTCCAGTAAGTAGAAAGTTTCAAGGACTGACAAATCTTAATTCAGTAATTCAGTAAATATGGAATTTTCAGTAGTTTTCCAACTTGGCTGCATGTTGGAATCAACTTGGGTATTAAAAAAAAAAAAAAAGCTCATGCCTGGATCTTACCCACAGAATTCTCATTTAACTAGTCAGTTTTATAAGCTACCCGGATCAGTCCAATCTGCAGTGAAGTTTGAGACTACTGCATCAGAAAGTGGTGGTTCACTGACCTTTATCCACTAAAAGCCTATGGGAGATAGCAAAGGAAACAATTTTTGACAGAAAAGAACATAAAGGGAAATAAAATTTTTAAATATGTCAAACTTTATTCTAGGTTTAAATCACATTTTTGAGATTTTCTGTCTAGGAAGACATTCTTAAAGAATCTTCCTAAATAATGACTGAGTAGCACAGATATTTCAGAGAGACTGCAGGTCAGAATATAGAATCTTTATTCACATTATATTCAAGGATATCAACATTTTGAAGCATCAAATTAAACCATGCCCTCTGTACTTTAAATCATTCTGCCTTAGTCACTTTGTGTTGCTGTAAAGGAATACCTTAGGCTGGGTAATTTATAAAGAAAAGAGGTCTATTTGGCTCATAATTCTGATGGCCAGAATGTTCAGAATTAAGTATTTACATCCGGTGAGGGCCACAGGCTGCTTCCACTCATGGCAGAAGGTGAAGGGGATTCTGGTTGTTTAAAAGACCCTAGCACCTCCCACCTCTCTCCTCCTTCCTTTCTGGCCAGTGTGTGCAGAGATCACATGGCCAGAGAGGAAGCAAGAGAGAGGTGAGAGGTGCTAGGGTCTTTTAAAAAACCAACTGTCAGATGATTCATAAGAATGAGAACACACTCACCAGCCCCCCACAGGAAGGGCATTAATCCATTCGTGACAAATCTATCCCCGTGACCCAAAGACCCCCCCATTAGGCTCCACCTACAACATTAGGGATCAGATTTCAACATGAGGTTTGGAAGGACAAACATCCAAACTATAGCACTTCCCTACTTCATTTTTCTTCGCTTTTTCCCTTCTTTCTTTCTTCTCGTTTTTAATCTCCTGATTGCCTCTACCTTTAGCATCTGATAACCTCCTTCTACCATCAAAAAATGCTTTCATTTAGAGTCTTCTGTATTTAATTAATGCACTTTTAAATATTTACTGAGCAACTGTTTTGGGGGTCACAGCATTTTCATAGTTATGTGATGATTTCTTCAAATTGTTCAAAAATGTTTATTGCATTCCTACTATCTTCCTCGCACTATTCTAGGCACATCAGGGAGCAAAACATCCAAAAATCTTGCCATTGAGGGAGCTTAATTCTAGTGGAGCAAGGAATAAACAATAAGCAATGTGTAAGACAGTATATAGTGTTCTAGAAAATAGAGACTATGATAAGTGCTATAAAAAGAGAAAGCAGAATAGAGTAAGGGGAATTGATAGTGCAGGGCTAGGGAATGAGAATTTTACAAAGAGAAGGCAACATTTCCATCAAAACTTGAAAGAGGTGAGGTTATTTGAGGGTAGAACATATCAATTAGTATGTTTCATGAAATACTAGACAATAACATTTTTAAAAGATTTTGTGTTGTTTTTTTTCGGTTAAAAGAAGAAAAAAAGCAACGCATTCTCCTAAATCGAGACTGCTCTACTTTCATCTTTCAGCCTGTTTCATGTTAATAGGTGTTTTTAGTTAATTAATTTCTTCCTTAGGATATTCATGTTTGTTCATGAAGATTGTAAAATCACAAAGTTCATGTGATTATTATTTTGTTATTAGGGAATTATCTCTCTGCAGACATTTACATTTGCCTCTCACTAAACACATTTGTGTTCCTCAGCATTCCAAGGTTGTGTGTGGATATGTCTGCAAGTGTATTTTAGTCACACAACCTGCTGTGTATCCTAATGAGACCTGTACCATAACCAATTAGACACCTGCAGTAGAATCGCACTGTGCTCCCAAATACTCATTTTCTCTGCTCGTCAAAGAGTTCAAACTGAGTCACCTTCACTTCAAGTCTATGCAGCTTTTTACTAAAATCTCAAAGTTGCATGGGGGCTTTACTCCTTTGCTCAAACCAATTTTTGTGAATGTTGGGTATGTAAAAACATCTTCAAAGTAAACATTTAATAATTAATCAATGCTATAAATATGTAATGAGTCTATTCTGCAAGGGACATTTTGTTAGCTTTTGAGGGCATATAGGAAACTATTTGAACTGGAGTAACTTTCTGTATACTCTAAAGAACAGCTCCCACCCTCAGTTCTAGATATGTCTTGGGAGGCTTATCGTGATTAGATTTTCACATTATATTTTCTTGGTAATTATATCTTAAAGCCCTTAAGTTCAAATGAAATTCGAACAAGTCACAGGTGATGCAACTAAATTATTGGTCATGAGTGTATATGTAACATCCGAAATAAATCTTGTTATATCCTCAGTAATTAGAAGTGGTCCTTCAGGGAGTCACTCCAAAACTGAAGAGGGAGCAATATTATAAAACCATTGTTAGGGCAGAAGAATAGTTTAATTTATAGTTCTTTTTTATTTGATACAGTAACTGATGAGCTCTAAATCTCTCATACACAAAAATCTGATCTTTATTCCCTGCACCAATTTAACTTTTACTTCCCAGATTTGCCCTCAGAATACTCCACACAGCAGCTTCCATAATAATGCCCTCCACCTCCATCAATGTGCTAATCAGTTTCCTTACTCAGGCTTTAAGGGAGACACAGACCCTTCCAGGCAAGGCAGACAGAAAGAATAGCAAGGCCTCTACTCTGCTCCTCCTCCTCCTTTTCAGTCCTATCCTTTGCCTCCTAGAGAGCCCCTAGTTGTCTTGTAATATTCACCAAAATAAGTTATAACCATAAACTTCTATGTTACATTTTTTTCTGCAGAAGAAAATAATCATATTACAATTGATTCTGAGTTTTTAAAATGTTAATATGACTAATTTTAAAGCAAAATGTAGATTGATATACAAATAAATGTTAAATTCAGACGGTTTTATTTTCTGTTGTATTTCCAAGAACGTGCTAATTCCAATATTTACTATCTTCCATTAATTTATATTACATAAAGCTTTCTAGGAGATGTGAGTAACATTTGATTTGAAGTAATTTAAACCTTCATGTTACATTGACTACACTTTTGCATTGTCAAGTATTTTAATGGAGAAATATTGAAATAAATATACTCAAAATTTATCAACATTTATTTTAGGATTTCAATGAATGTGATTTAAAATACATGTTGAATTTTTATTTCTTTCAAAAAATTTTATTGTACCATGAAAGCTAAGATTTTTTTTAAAAAGGAAGAGTTCATTTTATTATGCCATTACATTCATTACACTATCTGTAAAAGCATGCGAAAATTCTCTCTGCACATTTTGTTGAGCTAGCCATATTTATATAATTGGCAATATATAAAAGTTCATAAAGCCCACAGATCATTACAGTAGTAATCAGTGCTGATTCTAGTTAAAAAAAAAAAAAAGATAGAAAAGGAAAGCAAAAGAAAAAAAGAGGCATAGTACAAGTGTATTAGACCATTTTTGCATTGCTATAGAGAAATACCTGAGACTGGGTAATTTATTTTAAAAAGATGTTTAATTGGCTTAGGGTTCTGCAGGCTTTACAGGCAGCATTGTGCTGGCATCTGCTTGACTTCTAGGGAGACCTCCAGAGGCTTACAAGGTGAAGAAGGATGAATCAAAAGAGAGAGTGAGGAGGTGCCACACACTTGTACATAACCAGATCTCCTGAGAACTCACTTACCATTGCAAAGATAGTACCAAGCCATGATAGGTCTACCCACATGACTCAAACACTTCCCACTAGTCCCCTCCAGCATTGGGGATTACAATTTAACATGAGATTTGGGCAGAGACACATATCCAAACTATATCAACAAGTTACAACACAAATGAGATTAAGATTATCCCCATTAGTGTTCTGCATATGTACTTCTTTCTGCCACTGATTGTTTTGACTATATTCACATGAGCAAGAGGAACAAATTGAAGGGATTTTGAAAGATATCATTTGACTTAATCGATGTAATGACATATACATTTTTGTGATCTTAAGTACTTTAGAACATGTGAGGTACTTTATAGAACACCATTCACTCCACAAACATTTAGGAATTCCTAAAAGACAGTGATTCTTTCTGGAATAAGAGGTACAAGAACCAGGATGGACTTGCCTGATGAGAGCAGCTCATCAAGGCAGATGTGGACAGATAATTGGCTGACAGTCAAGTTGGGAAATAGAGCAGAGTGAGTGAAGTTAGATCACTACTTGTGAGATCAGTTAGAAAAAATCAGGAAACTCGTTCCATTTCTTGTTCAAAATTAGCTCAAGATGGGGCAAAGATTGAACAAAACAGGAATATGAGAGAAGCAGAACCTGACCAAAAAACAGTCATGAACAAGAACCAAAATAAGTGTAAGAGTTGTTATAATATTTTTGGTGGCTAGACTATGAAGCACACTGACTGGATGGTCTCTCAGTAAGGTGTAGTTCCAGGCTGACCATCAATGAGGATTGACCATGAATTGACAGAAATTAATGGAATTTCACACTGGAGTTAGAATTCCAAGACAATGAAAATAGCACACAAGAATTACACTACTGGAGAGGATTTGTGAAATTTCTGTGTGTACAAGCTATGAGTTAAAATCTTATATTCGAGATATAGAAATTATAACCTTACTTTCTACAGCACATTTAGAACAAGGTTACTGTAGCTAAGCAGCTCAAAATTTCCAAGTAAGCATAATCATCCCTACAGATTTTGAAAGCTTAATGCAAGTTTCCAGAGTCTGAATTAAATTAAGGATGGCTACAATGTTGAAGAATTAATAAATACCTATTCAGAAGAAGATGAATTCCATATTCACAAATGGAATGTTTAAGAATTTTAAAATTTAAGCAGCAGATTTGAACATTGGCAATTCTATTTTAAAAAATAAAAAACATGTAAGAACAGATCTATAATACACTTTAATCTTAATACTTGCATGTCTTACTACTTAGATATAGACCATCAAAAGAGACGAAATTATATGTAAAATAACGTGAGCTTTTATTATGTGCCCAGTACCATAATAGACTCTTTACAGTCATGATCTCAATTAATCTATACAGCACCTCTATTGGGGTAACTACTGCTATCCATTTTAGAGATAAGAAACCTAAGGCAAACATGCTCGAGCAAGATCACAGACAAGTAAGTATCAAGGCACAGATGCAAGCCTGTCTGTCTCTGGGGTCCAGGCCTTTAACTACCACATTCAGCTGTTGAGGCAGACAGATAAACAGAAAGGCCAACACGAAAAGGAATCTTCCCTATGTACTCTCAAAGTGTGGAATTTAGCTTCTAGGAAGAAATGGAAAAAAAAAAGAAAAGAAAAAGAGAGAGACCATAAAGCAAGCTAAACCCCTTCTTACTTTTGTTTGTTTTTTCTCAGTGATGCGTGTGATCCTGTTAACATCATACTTGATTTAAATGTTTTGTTTTACTGTTATATGTAATGAAAGATAAACTTCTTCCCATTGGCTATCATGAGACCCCCAGAAGCTGCTGCACAAGACAATATTCTTATTAAGAATTTTGAGTAGGCTATTAATAATTTCTAGTAATTATAAAATTGTTTAACATTTATAACATTGAGGAATTTATTTCAAAACTGCAATATTATTATCAACATTAACGACTAGTTTCACGGTCATTTTTAAAAGATGACAGTGGAGAGCAAGACCTAAAATGTATTTGCCAGCTTTAAGAAGGCACATAAGAAAAGGAAACATCCCAAAGAATACAGAGATTCGAATGAGTAAAACTGTATTTTAGGCTCTGGCACTAGTTTTGTGGGTTTGCTAAATCACTTTACCCTCTGAATTCTTATTCATTATTTACATAAATGGAAATCCCTATGTGCTACAAATTTCTGTGACTTGATTATCATATTTCAACACAGAGGAAACTAGAAATTACATAGTCTGAGCAATGAATATATATGCCCTTTGTTGGCATGACCTGAATTAAATCACTTCAAACTCTCAGGAGAAGATAAAAGGGTTTTTTAAATCCAGATCTTAAATATTCAACTTCTAATTGTTCATTGCTAGTATATAGAAAAACGATAGATATTTTTATATTGAACTTGTAATCTGGGTCCTTGCTAGACTAATTTATTATTTCTAGTAGCTTTTTTTTTTTTTTTTTTTTGGCAGACCCTGTGGGATTTTCATTGTAAACAAATCATGAAGTCTGCAAATAGAGTTTTATTTCCCCTTTTCCAATTTGTATGCTTTTTTGTTGTTGTTGCCTCATTGCACCGGCTAGGACCTAGTACAATGTCAAGCAGGAGTAGTGAGAGAAGACATCCTCGCCTTGTTCCCATCACTGTTCCCCGTCTTATGAGAAAAGCATTCATCGTTTTACCATTAGTATGATGTTGACTGTAGGTGTTTTCTGTACATCTTTTATTAAGTTAAAGAAGTTTCTTTTTTATTCCTAGTTTATGGTGAATTGCTTTTATGAAGAGATGTGAATTTTGTCAAATGCTTTTTCAACACTCATTGAGAAGATCGTAAGATTTTTCTTCTTTAGTCATCATATTTTAATTATTCATGTGCATTCATTTATTTAAATGTTCCTGTGTCATCTAGCCTTGTATTTCTCACAGTGTCTGAAATACAGTATATAATTAGTAAATATCTTTTCAGGGACAAATACATGAATGCTGGATACTGTGCTAGGTGCTCTACTGTTAGAATTTTCTATGTTTTATGCTTTATTTCTCTTCTCTATGAGTACAATTTTCATTTCTGCAATATACTTTAGGTTGCAAGAATAATTGATTCTTTTCATGCGTAATTGATGGTATGAGTTTACTCTTATAACCCTGAAATCAAGAACGGGTAAAATATTTGGGGCATGTGCTCCATTACTCCCTTGATGTGTTCAGTTGTAATTAGTGAATTATGGACACAGTATATCTGTAATACTAAAAACTCCATACAGATAAAACACCCTTTCTCAGCAAATAAATTTTTTAGATATGTCCGTTTATGTCTCAGTGCATGGATATATATTTTCCTATCCTTAAAATCATTTCCACCCTCTTTAATGATCCATCTTATGCTTAGTTTCCTAATCACTAATAGAAAATGAAAATATATCTTGCTTAGTGAACCATCCTCAGTAATAACCCTACCAGGTATTTGAACTGCTTCTTGGCCTTCTACTCTCTGTATTTCCCCCTCTGTCTTACAGTTCACTTGCTTGTGGTGGTTTTATTTGGAATAATGGATTGTTTTGTAGAATTGCTATAATCTATTAAATAAAATTTTCTGGACCAGGGTTCGGCACATAAAGCCACTAACATGTATCTGTAAAGTTATATTCTATTCTCTGATAAGAATAATGCTATGTTCATGTAAAACTGCTTTCATATAATATAGAATATGTTACTATTCAATCATGTATTTCATATAATGTAGAATATATTACCACTCAATCATGTACACACTGTTCGTTATACACATCATGATATTTGGTGTAATTCTTATAGGGCTCCTTATAGGAGAATTTAGTGAAATTATAGTGGTGAGCATTCCTTCACGAGTAGATGTATCAATAAATAGTTTTAGATGAGGCTGTGTATGAAATAAATATAAAATGCCTCAGTGAATGGATGTTGCCATTGAGCTTATTCTGCAGCTGGGTACTGTGATTTTCTTGTCAGCTTATTGTGTCACCCGCTTATGTGACAGAAAACCTGTGGTTTCCTCTTATTTGCTATTGCAAATAGAAAACTAGGAAGACACAGACTGTCCACAGATTTTATCTTATATATGAGTTTGCATTTCCATAGGACTCTAGAGTTGATCCACGTTCCAAGTTTTCTTTTAGCCCATCACTTTGAAATAGATGCTTCCACTTAAATCAAGATGGAAAATCTATATTGATAAAACCCTATGTTACATTTCAGGGGAGAAAGGGTATATATGTTTTATGAGATTTTTTTGTAGGTTAAGAAAAAAAGATCTTTAACTGAATTTTTTTTTCTATCTAACTATTCATTTCCCGAATTCTCTTATTTGTTAAGATAGCCAGCTGCTATACCATGAGTTCAGAATTATGTTCATATGTTTTACCTGCCTCATCAAAATGAATGGAATTTGTCCTTCCATAGTGTCTGGTACACGAGGATGTTTATCACTATACTCCTTTGTTCTCATTCCTTAGGCCATGATTTTTCAGCAAATTATCCTTGGGAGGAGCCATGTTGAGTGTGGCTATACTTATCGGAATTTTCTGTGTAAGATGCCATTTTCGCACTTTTCCCCAAGGATTCACTGAGAAAAATCAAAAGTGAATCACAATGGAAAGTTAGGAGAGAAATGAAATAAATATCACAGACACAATGGCATCTTATCACTTTATCAATGAAAATTACTTATGGTGAGTTAGATCTTGGCAAAATTAAAAACTTTAATAAAACTTTATCATTTTGACGTATGAAAGGGAGACTACCAAAGGGATATATGTAAAGAGGGGAAACTATGCTCTGTCCTCTCTTCATGAAGCCTGGCCAACTAACAAAGACCCAGAAAGCTAAAGGAAAGGAGCAGAGGGAAAACAATGCTCCTAAGGTTTTAAGCATGGACTATGGAGACCTTCTTATCTCAATCAGAAGGTCTTCAAAGAAGACACAAATCTTCATTTATTACCTATATTTAAAATATCCTATTTTAATATACCTATAGTATTGTATGCCAGAAACAATACTCTGGTTACTACCAGTGGATTAGTTTCTCAGCTTCAGAACACATCAGTAGGGGATAAGTGAGTGAATAGAACTCTGTTGAAAGTCTAAGAATGGCATGCTTTGATTAGAATGTTCTGGAAATGACTACCAATTTAAGAGAGCTTAGTATTTCCACTAAGAAATTACTACTTTTTCAGATGTTGTATGTGGAAGAACTGAGTCTGTCTTGACAATGTTGTATTGATCTGGATGAAACAAGATCAACAGGCATTAGTTACTCAGTGACTAGGCTATTAAAAAATAAATTTGAAATTATTTTTCTGGCAAACAAACACAAATTTATAAGAAATGCACAAATTTGTTTATATGTTATAGTATGTTTATTGTTCATTTGCAAATAAAAATAGTCATTTCCTCATCTTGCAAATTTATTTATCAAGTGCTATCATTATATAGTTGCTAACTATTACTAAATATGCTGAATATATAGTTGCTAAATATTAACCTTATGTAATTCATTTACTATACCTTAACTTTGCTTAGCATATCTAACTTTATTGTTATTTTAACAAAAATAATGAGAATAGTAACATGTTAATAGTCTTTTTGTTTAATTTTTACCATCCATACTTGTTTCTAGCTACTAATATATGTTTTCCAAATATTTTCACATGCATTGTTGCATTTGCACTCCAAAAAACCCTTAAGAAAAAGGTAGGGCATATGTTGTTAGCCCCTTGTCTGATGAATAAATTTAGATGATAAAAATTCAAGGAAATATCCCAAACTGACAGAGCCAGCTGGTGACAAAAGTAGACTCCTGTTTCAATTTTTTGAATTTGCATGTGCTTGTCAAACTCGCTAGCTTCTAACATATCCCTTTTATCAAGATAGTTCTCTGTGCTTTTGAATCAATATACTTTTTTCACATAAAAGTGATTACCATAGGCAATTTTGACATTATTACAAGTGGTCTGTAGGTGTAAGATGTAAAGGAACTAGATATACCTTCCGTATATGTAGATGTCGTATAAAATCCCCACAGAAACAAGATGGCACTGCTGAATACCCGTACAGCCAGTGAAGATTCCTCAGCATGGAATGCACAATTTTCTACATTGGGAAGATAAGAACTGCAGTAAAGCGACACAATTGGTTTCTGAAGAAAAAGGCCAAGCTTCTTTTTAGCTCTGTGGGTATCTTTTGTAGCTCAGTGAACCGTTGACAGAAACTGAGACAATAGCTTAGGGAGAGATAGGAAAAAAGATTTGAAGGGAGTATATTAATATGAAAGGTCACCAAGAAGACCTGTGCACTGTATGTGTGTCTCTCTTTGGACTTAGAATTGTTTTTTCCAAATTCAGTTTTTAATTATAACTGTCTATCTTATATAGGCAGTGGGAGTTTAACCTTTTTTTTTCTTAGATGATGTAAAAGCAATACCAAATGAGGTATTGATAAAATTTGTATCTATTATTAACGGTAGAAAAGTTTTATGAGTGCAGTACTTGCGATTTTCATGTAACGTAATGAAGACAGCAAGACTAGAATCTAGCTAGAATGTGAAATTAGCTCTTTATATAACTTTTAATTTAATGATTCTAACAAATTCATAAGTCATAATAACTTAGTAAGGGGCAGAAGCAATGATGGAAAAAAACTTATATGGGACAGGATGTTTTACTTTACATTATCCCATTTTATAAACAATGGATTATGGTATTATCCCCTATCATAATAATGTATAAATAGAGATAAATTTTAATTTCTTCACAACAATGTAGAGTTATAGAATGAATATAATTCAGAATTGTATTATTGTTGTTTTGTTTTATACTATTAAATTACATATGTAGAAAAGACAGGATTAAGAGTGAGGGCTTTAGAAAGCACCACATTATTGGAAGTGTTCTGAGAATGAAAAAATGTAAAGGACATAGAATCTGTGATTCCAAACCTGAGAAGCCTTTAAAAAAAGATATATTGAGAAGATAAAATAAGCAAACAGAAAATGGCCTTAAGAAAACTTACCAAGCTTCATATCAGCAAGTGCATATCAACATAGCACAAAATAAATTCCAGCATGTTTACAGCGTGCAGAGATACAGTAGTTAAAAAATGTATATTGATGATGAGATGGATCAGGCTTACCTGAGAGGTAAATTTCAATTCAAATTTTGAGGAGGGCAATGCATATGAAGTAGAATATGCAGTGGGAATCTTCTAGGTAGAAGAAATGATCATATATATAAAGGTGCAAAAGCAAGACATGGCAAGCAATATGAATGAGATCAACAAAAGAAGCTGGAATAGAGGAGTGGTTCTAAGAAAGAGGTAGATGTACAGAAGGCAAGTGCATTTAGCAGGGCAGGAGGTGGGGAGAATAGCAGCTGGCCACATATAGGATGGATAAGGAGTTTGGAGTTAATGTGGTAGGCAAGAAGAAGCACTTAAAAAGCCTTCCACATAGCAACTACATGGTTTAAATATATCTTATAGGTTAAAAAATGTACTGGGTAAATTGAAGCCCACATGAGGTTATTTCTTTCTGCCAAATGAAAATGGTGAATGCTTCCAGGTCTTCCACATGTTAATTGCTACTGGGGTATAAGAGGGCCAACCCCCACCCTCAGATAGAAAGATATGTATCTCAGAGACAATCATCCTGAAAAAAAGATAATAGAACTTAATCATGGGTTATCTCTCATGGACTCAGAGAAAAGAGAACTGTAAAAAAAGAAAATGAATCCATAATTTTTGAGCCCAGGGAACCAGGAGGAAGCTGCAAGTGAAAATGACCAGAAATTATAACTCTCTTAACTAGTGAGTTTTTATTGAGCACCATCTTGTAAAAGGCATAGTCCCAAACATTATTTATGAGTCAAAGAAATGTTGAAGCTAGTGCAATTTTTTTTACATCACTATCAGGGCAGTGGGAGTAGTGGGGTAGTGTACGTGATGAGTTTATATGTTAATATATAGTAATAAACTACCAATACAAGAGCCAAAAAGATCTATCTCCAGGACCAGCTTTCTGGTCTGAATAATTTTTTTTCCTTATTAGCCTCAGCTATTGTAGGAATAGGTTTTGTGTACTTTGTGTCTTAAGTACCACAGTACTTAACTACTATGTTACCTAGAAACCTGGAAACCAACACCATACCATACCTTCTTATTGAAAAAGTACCCAACTCAGAGTGATCCACTATATAACCCCCACTGTGATGTAATTAGAGCAAAGAGGCAAATCAATGCAAGTCTTGTGTTTAGAAAATCACTGGATGCATAGTCAATATGGTGCCTATGGAATAAGGGAATAACAAGCCACAAAGATATATATACTCTGTAACTTGGATTATTGTTCCTTTGTGCTTACTCTGGCAAAACACCACATAACATTTAAGAATGTCAGGAAAAATATTATTTCACCCCCTGCCATTACGTTTTTATTTTAAGCCCTGTTCAAAACAACTGCTCTGAAATAACTGAAGTGTTACTAGTTCTACTTTCCGAAACACACTATACTTTTTCTGAACATCTCTAAATGCTGAATATTTCTGAACGTGTATCATTAATATTAGAATTTGTTCTTGACTTTAGTCTCATGTCACACACTTTCTTATTGTGGGGGTCAAAGTGATGAATTCTGCATTCATCTGCTCTGTGAAAAACTTGGTAAGATCAAATTATTCATTTATGCATAAATTTTGCTAATGGTTGAGCACCTACAATAACTCATATAATATAGAGTCATGTGCTTATATGGGAGAGACAACCAAGTAAGCAACATGATAAATGTTAGACTGAGGTGAATAGAGAGCTATTGGGACACTTGGATTCAAATCTCCTGGTCTGAGTCAGTGGAAATTTGCAGAGTCAGTGGAAATTTGTCAGTGGAGGTTGCATAGGTGAAGGGAGTTGAAAAGGCATTCTAGAAAGAGAGAAGAGCATGTGCAAATATACCAAGTCTAGTTAGATACCTTCACGATTACTTTGGTATACTTGGCACCTAGAACATAAGGCAGAGAGAGTGGCAAATAATGAAGTTGGAGGACTCAGGAACCAGTAGATGATTAATACCTTGCATTCCATACAAAGGAGTTGAAACTCTATCTGAAGGTCCTTGGTGATATGATTAGCTCTGTGCTGTGGAAGATCAGCAGCAATGTGAGATTCACTTGGAGGCAATAAAGACTGGAGTAGTGGGATCCATTTAAGAGGCTATTAAGGCAACCTAGAGAGAGATGCTGGTCGCAAACTAAGGGAGTACCAATGGGATTGAAACAGAAAGATGTATTCAAAAGCTGTAAGAAATGAGAATCAAAGGAATCTAGTTTCTGCCTTGGAAATCAATATGTTCTCCATTTAACTTCAGCACTTTGTTTTGCCCTAAGGTTCTCTTATTTATGCTGATTGACATATTTTCTGTTTTTATTAACCAATGGGTCAAATACTGTAGTGCAGTGTTTTGTCTTTTTAAGTAAACATTCACAAGAGGTTTGACAGCTTGCAGAAATTTGTTAAGTATTTGCCCACCTAATGCAGTTCCTTAAAGATAATTGACTGTCATTGGATCATTTTAGCTCATTGTTCTAAAAAAAACTAGCTTATAATAGTTTCAAAAACTGAGATTACCACATATAGAGAAATATGATCAAGTCCTTGGTGTAGCAATTTTCTTCAGAATCAGTGCTTGGAGCAATATGAAACTATCTAATTTGGGGAGAATTAATAACACTGCTGCACCTTTAAAGAAAAAACAAGTATGTAAAAATCCTTAAAGTGAAACAATATATTTTAAAACATATCATTTCAACTGTACCTATTACTTAAACAAGTGAAAAGATAAACTGATTTTCAATATGCAGAACCTAGCAATGAAAATCAACAAAGCCAGATAAGATTATTTTTAAAGCAATTAAGAGATGCCATAAAGGATAAACTAAGATTACATACTCTTAGAATTTTACAACTAGAAGGGACTCCTGAAATCAAGGTTTCAGTTAGAAACATTTATTTAGGAATAAAGCTACAGCTTGTTTGAATTTTAAGGTCTAGACAACCCAGAGAACATATCCCCCTCTGTACTAAAGCATGTGGCTTGAGGCATGTTTCAATATAACGTTATATTTATCTTTGACTCAATATAAATATCACGACAATAGTCAATTATGTAGTCCTTCCAGGTAAAGAAATAATTTCTTATGTCTTTTGCTAACATTAGTTTCTAGCATCATCTTCCACCTTAACATTTGACATTGATGTATACAGAACAGAAACCTCACTCAAACTAAGATGAGCAACTAAACAAAAGTAGGGGCAGGGGATAGAATGAATGATAACGTTACTAAAAGGTACAGGGCCCACCCTGATGTAGGCTGGGCCTAAACAATGTCACCAAGACTTCCCTTCTCTTTCTATTTGTGCATTGGCTTCACTCGCAGGCAGATTTTCTCTTCAGTTGATCAGCTCAATAACCCAGCGAACAAAAACCAGCTTCTCTTTCTCAGTAGTCACAGAAAACCCTTATAATTTAGTCTCACTGGGGTGACTAGAGTTATATTTCATTTCCCTTTAGTCCAGTACTCAGTCCACTTTGCATGGTGGTTCTGTCTCCTCAACTAAGCATTGTGGTCTGAAGGAAGGAAAACCCTGCTTTGGCCAGGTCGGATCACATACACACTACTGGTCAGCAGCCCAGAATCACCTGGCCTGAGGCTTAGGAGAAGGTGGTTCCCAAGAGGGAGCTGTGGTGGTCTTTGCAGAAAAAGGAGGAGGACAGGATGAGGCCTAGTCAAGAATAGCAGATGTTTTCTACTCTTGAATTTCATAATTCTCTTACTTTCTTACTTTTACCACTCATGTTATAATTTTTTCCACTCATGTAACCATTAGAGACAAAGAGTCTCTGTGCCAACTCTTATCAAATTATAATGGGCTGAATGTTTGTATCCTTCCAAAATGCATATGTTGAAACTGTAATCCAAATGTGATGGACATTTGGGAGTAATTGGTCATGAGGGAGGTAATTAAGTCATAATCACTGAAGAGTGGGAATAGTCCTCTCATAAGAAGAGGCCAGAGAGCTAGCTAGTTTTCTTTTCCCCATGTGAGGATATGTATTAGTCACAGTTCTTCAGAGAACCAGAACCAATAGGATATACACAGTTGACCCTTGAACAATGCAGGGGCCCTGCACTGTCAAAAATCCACATATAACTTTTAACTTCCCCAGAAACTTAACTACTAATAGCCTACTGATGACCAGGAACCTTACGGACAGTATAAACAGTCAGTTAATGCATATTTTCTATATGTGTTATATACTGTTTGCTTACAATAAAGTAATCCAGAGAAAAGCCAACATTATTAAGAAAATCATAAAGAAGAGAAAATATATTTACTATTCGCTAAGTGGAAGTGAATCACCATAAAGGCCTTCATCCTTGTCATCTTCACATCGATTAGGTTGAGACGGAGGAGGAAAAGGAGGTGGTCTTCCTGTCTCAGGGTGGCAGAGGCAGAAGGGGTAGAGTAGGTAGAATGGGAGGCAGGAGAGGTAGGGACATTCAATGGAACTCTTATTGAAAAACGTCTGCACATAAATGGACCCAAATCATTCAAAACCGAGCTGCGCAAGGGTCAACTGCGTGTAGACATATGAGGAGAGCTATTATGGGAAATTGCTTATTTGGTTATGAAGGTCAAGTCCCACCGTTTACTCTCTGTAAGCTGGAGACCCAGAAAATCTGATAGTTGTAATTAGTCTTAGTTTGAAGGCCTGAAAATGGGGGGAGCTGCCGTGTAACTCCTAGTTTAACACCAAAGTCTGAGAATAGGGATTGGTGGGGGTAGGGTAGGTTGCTGTTATAATTTTTAGAGTCCAAAGCTCCAAGAACCATGAACTCTTCATCCAAGGGTCGAAGAAAATGAATGTCCTAGCTCCAGAAGAAAGAATGAATTAGCCCTTCTTCCATCTTGTTGTTCTATCTGGGCCCTCAGTGGATTGGATGATGGCTGTCCACGTTGGTGCAGGCAGATTTTCTTTACTCAGTCCAAAGCTAATCTCTTCCATAAATACCCCCATAGACATATCCAGATATAATGATTTACCAGCTGTCTGGATATCCCTTAATCTAGTCAAAATGACACATAAAATTCACCACCACATGATACAAAGAAAAGTCAGCAGCCTGTGACTCAGAAGAGGAACCTCATTAGAACCTGACCATGCTGGTACTCTGATCTCAGCCTTCCAGTCTCTAGAACTGTGAGAAATAAATGTTTGTTGCTTAAGCCACCCATAGTATTTTGTTATGAAAGCCTGAGCAGACTAAGATGCAAACTAGGCCTCAAAACAGACTTTTTTTTTTGGTTAGAACTTTTCTAACCAAAACTTATTCCTTGTTGAAAAATGTGCCTCTTGGCCTAACCCTCTTTGCATCCATGGGGTGGATGCAAATCACACTTGATCATAGTGAATAATCATTTTAATGTACTATTTAATTCAGTTTGCTAATATTTTGTTGAGATTTTTTACATCTGTATTCATCAAGGATATTGTTCTGTGTTTTCCTTTTTTGTAGTGTTCTTGCCTGACTTTGATATTAGAGTAATGCTGGCCTTGTAAAAATGAATTTGGAAGTATTCTCTCTTTTTCAATTTTTCTGGAAGAATTTGAGCTCACTTTGAACTTGGGGAGATAGGCAGTGAATATTTGAAAGTTTTTAAGTCATTTTTTCTTTCTTTCTGTTTTTTTCCAAGACGGAGTCTCACTCTGTTGCCCAGGCTGGAGTGCAGTGATATGATCTTCATGGCCACCTCCGCCTCCCTGGTTCAAGCGATTCTCGTGCCTTGGCCTTCCAATTAGCTGGGACTACAGGCATGCGCCACCATGCCCAGCTAATTTTTGTATTTTTTGTACAGACGGGGTTTCACCATGTTGGCAAAGCTGTCCTTGAACTCCTGGCCTCAGGCAATACACCTGCCTTGTCCTCCCAAAGTGCTGGGGTTACAGGCGTGAACCACCCAGCCTGGCCTATAAGTCACTTTTAAAGTCTCTGGTCTAGAAGACTCAGGAGTGCAGGGCTCAGTCTACACCCAGAGCTGTCTGATTTAGTAGCCAGTCCCTCAGGTGAAGGATGTAAACGTTGGGGTGCTTGATGTGTGCAGAAACTGCTTCCAGGGAGAATGTACAGATCTAGATTTATTGCTGGAACAAGCTGTGGAAGAAGGTGCAGGGAGTGCCTACTCTCTAGTTCTAGAAAGCGGAACTTTTACACCCTGTTAGCAGGGACAGACTTACAGTGTGGAGTTAACACTGAAGCAAGCTAGGGAGGAAGGCATAGGAAGTGTTCACTCTCCTGTTCAAGCAAGCAAAGTCTCATACCCTTCTTGCAAGGGGAGGCTTCTTTTCTGGAATTATGGCTGAAGCAAGCTGTGAAAGAAGATGCAGGGAGTGCCCCTCTCCTTTTCAGGCACAGAGAGGTCCCCCAACCTCCCCCTAGTGAAAGATTGCAGAAATTTATCTCATCTCATATCCAGAGCAAGCCAGGAAGACAGTGGGGGAAGTACCATCCGGTCTACTCTTATTGACAGAGACCTTCAACCTCTTTCCATGAAGAGATGACAAAGCTGGGATTATCACAGGAGCAAGCCAGGGAAGAAGGAAGGGGTAGTATGGTCCTGCCTATTTAGGCTCCAGGAGGCTAATTCGTTATTTTCCATGTAGACTCCCAGACGCTGGCTCGTCAGAGGCCAGAACTACAGGAAACTGCTGGAAAAGCTTGCAGCCAAACCCTTCCTGTAAGTTGGAGACTAGGCTGATCCTGGGAGCTACAGCTGCTGGGAATGCTCCCACAGTTCCAACGTCCTCTTTGTTTTTTGTGCTTGGGGAAAATCCTCTGATGCTGTGTTCCTGCTGTTCCTCACCTGGGTGTTTTAAGAGCCAAGCTCTCCAGTAGAGTCTGGAAAATTTGGGAACTATATGTGTAGGACAAGCCCCTCACTCTTCAGGAAAAAGATAGGAGCTGGGTTTGCTTCCTGGTGATGAGGCGCTGTGCTCAGGGTGGGGTTAGTGTCTGAGTGCATCTCCAATTTTCCTACCCGTTTTGATGTAGATGTTTTCTAGGTTGTTTGGTGTGTAGGAGGATTTCAGTTGGTTTCTAGCTTTCTCTTGGAGAAACTGATCCACTATTTTTTATCTAGGACAGTAGTTACCACGTTTACTTGGTGTGTCTGTGATAAAAGGAAGAGTCAGGAGCCTCCTACTCTGCCATATTCTCACGTCACCCCAGAAAAATGATAATTTAAAAATTCCTGCTGCTTGGAGATCGAGACCATCCTGACTAACATGGTAAAACCCCGTCTGTACTAAAAATACAAAAAAATTAGCCGGGCATGGTGGTGGGCCCCTGTAGTCCCAGCTACTGGGGAGGCTGAGGCAGGAGAATGGCGTGAACCCGGGAGGTGGAGCTAGCAGTGAGTCAAGATTGCACCACTGCACTCCAGCCTGGGCGACAGAGCAAGACTCCGTCTCAAAAAAAAAAAAAAAAAAAAAAAATCCTGCTGATTGATAATCCTTCCTTGGGGCAGGAGAGATGATGGGCAGGATTTATGTCCTCTTCCACCTCTCTGTCTATATGATACATAAATATCTCAGGATCTTTATCTGCAAGAGGATCTAATAAGAGTACCTAACTCAGAATGTGAAGAATAAATATTATATATGAAGTACTTAGCCCAACATTCAGCACACAGATGTTCAGTCCTATATTTATGGGTTGTCTAGGTGTGCTTAGGCTGCTCTAACAAATTACTATGGAATGAGTGGCCTAAGTAACAAACCTTTATTTCCCACAGTTTGGGAAGCTGAGAAGTCCAACATGAAAGTCCCCGCAGATCTGGTCTAGTGAAGGGCCTATTACAAGTTCATAGACAACCATCTTCCCTCTGTGTCCTCACACGTATGAAGGACTGAGAGGCTCTTTGGGGTCTCCTTTATAAAGGCACTACTCCCATTCATGAGGATTTCACCATCATGACCTGATCGCCTCCCAAAGATCCACTTCCTGATGCCATCAAATTAGAGGTTAGGATTTCAACGTGTGAATTTGGAAGGGACACAAATATTTAATCTGTCACATGACCTATTATAACTTAAATGTATGACTGCTAGTGCCTCCGCAGGGCATGAGTAGTTTTGTTTTCTTTTTTTTTTTTTCCTCTTTTGGGGGGCACTGGGGGACAGAGTCTCATTCTGTTGCCCAGACTGGAGTGCAGTGACACAATTTTGGCTCAGTGAACTTCTGCCTTCCAGGCTCAAGCTATGCTTATGCCTCAGCCTCTTGAGTAGCTGAGATTACAGGAGTGCACCACCACAACCAGCTAATTGTTGTATTTTTAGTAGAGACAAGGTTTTGCCATGTTGGCCAGACTGGTCTTGAACTCCTGGCCTCAAGTGATCTGCCTGCCTTGGCCTCCCAAAGTGCTGGGATTACAGGTGTGAGCCACCATGCCAAGCTTAGTAGTTTTGTTTTCCATAACAAATTTTTTAAGTTGAAACTAGCCCAACGCCTTGTGGGGATCAATGCTGGTTACTAAATGCACGTGATACCAAAAGTTGATATGTATTTTTGAGTATGACAGATAGTTGGTTCGAATTTCAGAATACTTTAGTGTTTCATCCAAGCAAGCAAACTTTGGGATGTGTAAGAATGGTGCTTGGACTTCATTGATCTTATTACTTCTGCCCAGAGTCTTCTGCCTTCTTTCCTTAGCTTGTTTCATTTGGCCTCTCTTTTTATGGCTAACTCCTTCATGAAGCTTTCTCTTTTCCAACCCACATTAATATCTCTCAACTCTTATGCACTTGAAAATCTGACCATAAGGTCTGTTTTTAAATTTTTTTTTCTAAGACTTTACATGTACAGTTGTCCCTTGGCATCTGTGGGAGATTGGTTCCAGGACCCTCATAAATACAAAATCTATAAATGCTCAAGTCCCTTATATAAAATGGTATAGTATTTGCATATAACCTTCATATATCCTCCTGCATAGTTTAAATCATTTCTAGATAGGTTATAATACATAATACAATGTAAATGCTATAAAAATAATTGTCATACTGTCTTCTTTATGGAATAACGGCAAGAAAAAGTCTGTGCACATTCAATACAGATGCAACCATATTTTTTTTTCTATTTTCAATCCACAGCTGATTGCACCCATAGATGTGGAAGCCATGGATAAGGAGGGCCAACTACACTTATTGTATCTTTCCAATTAGATTTTAAGCTGCCTTAAGGCAAGGATCATATTCAATCTATTTTTTTATCTAGGACAGTAGTCAGCACATTGCTGAGTTCACAAGAGGCTTTGAGAAAAAGACCGGTTGATTGGCTCACTAATTAAATCACATTGAATTTTTAAATTTGTAGTTCAATTTACTAGTTTATTTGTAGTCGGGCACTCAAATCAGTAGTTTTCTTTTTCAGTATTACACCACTGGCCTTTAAAGCATGACAATTATGTTATAGAATGTCAGCTATGGTGTGGAATCTCTGAATTGTTTATTGGGATGAAAGAGTAAACAAAGCCAACGACTTCCTTTAATTAGAAGTCTTTTGAAATTACAGTGCATGAATTGCCAGGTTGCCCTTAAGAAATACTGGATTTTTGCCATTTAAATGCTCCAAAACCAATACTTCATTAGACTTACTGTCACTTCCATGTGTCTGTTTACACTGAAAACTACAATGATAGCACCAGTGACCTGAAATAATTGCCACGTAAGTTTGATTCTGATGAAAGTTCAATTTTTGCTGAGAGATGCCTGGAGCTCAGCTCACTGCACTGACAGCAGCCTGTAAGTTTCTCTCTTTTTCTGACCTTGTAAAGAGGGAGCAGGAGCAGTTCAGGAAGACAGACCTGTGAATTCCCTCCCTTCCTCCTCACTGCTTCCCTCAGGCGTGAAGCAACAGTTCTGGCTTCAGAATGAAATGAATCATTATTCTACTTTTCGTGATAAGGTATGGGATGCCGATGAGCAATCTGCTGCCGATGGGCAGCTAGCCATGGCAGGTCAGAGAGCAGGCCTGCGGAGACTGCCCTTCCATGGAGCCACGCAGAAGAGGCCATCCCTGGACTTTACAAGCAGAAAATAACTACTGAACTAGAAATCGCTCAATAAAAAATTCAAACGCCCAAGTAATGACTATTGAACACAAGAAACACATAACAGGAGAAATGAGAAAGAATTGTAAAAATGTAGACATGAAATGGTTTCTCTTTAGCAAGGCTTCTTAACTATTTTCTGCCCTGAAGCTCTTTGCAACTGAGTCTTTATTGAGTATGATTTATTTATTTGTTTACCCCTTCAGCAGGCCAGCCCTAGGCAAAACTCCTAAAGTAGAAATAATCGCCTCCTATGTCCTCCCCAGATCCTCTGTCTGGTCTCATATTAAGCTTCCTCCATGACCTCTTGTTGTCCACTGGATAACCAAGCCCTGCATAGGGATTTTCCACAGATGTTCTAGGGGGTTTCATGCCCTCAGTCTTTGCTACCTCCTGACCCCTTCCAAGCAGGGCAGTCCCCTTCCCTTGCCTGAATTACTTAAGTAATTCCCTTGCCTGAATTACTTAAGACTTGCCCAATTGCTACTAACAGAAAAATTCATGAGCTAGCTAACCCAAAAGGAGAATTTATCATAAGGATGCAGGGGTGTTTCATGCACTTCAAGGGCTAGAGGCTGCTAGGCTTCAAACACAGACTGGAATTACAGATGATCAGAACCTCTCTCACGCTTCTTTGCTGCTTCTCACAGGATTTTGAGTTTCAGTTTTTTCTCTCTTTGACTCTAAGAAATGCCTTCCACTCTGTGGGGTTCATGTGGCAAACAAACAAATAAACAATAAGGCAAAACATGTGAAACAAAGCAAATAAGCGTGACTCACAGCAAAAGTCCACACTACACAGCCAGCAATCTGGAGCAAGATTTGCTTATGTGAAACTTCAGCTTTATGGGAAAAAGTTGTATGGACTAGCTTTAACAACATGGATAACCCAACCCAACTAATGTAAACACAGCTGCCTGCCACCCTGTGACCACGCGGAAGGGCAGAAGCAGTTCCCAGAAAATGGGGGCAAAATGCCAGTAGGTGTCCACTTTTCTACCATCGTCTTCAAAGACACCATGCAGTTTCTCTTCCCCAGGCATGAACTCTATGAGCTCACAGCTGCTTCACTCCTGTGAACAAACCATATCTCAGAAGAAAAATTGGAAAATTCTCCTAAACTGAGAATTAGAATGGTGGAAGAGGAAATTAAAGTTCCTCAAATCACAGCAAGAAGCTGGAGAGTTAATCTGATGACCCTGAACTTAGCTTGTTCTACATGTGATGAAATTGATTTTAAATAATAAACTTCCACAAAGTCATTATTGTCCTCTCCTTGGTGAAAGCTGGTTGTTAGTGTCCCCAGTTATAGCACCACAAGTTGTTTTCCTTTTTCCTGGAACTCTGTTGCTTGCTTTAGTAAATGTTTTATTTATACTTTTAAAAGTATACATATTTACTTTATTGTTTGCAGTATTTTTATAAACACACACAGTATATATCTATGTCTATCTCTTTAGGTGTTAAAACAGGTTTGTTGTTTAAATCTGTATGTTTACTATCTTTTGTGTATGCTTGATTTATCAGTTTCTGACACTATCATTGTGAACTTGTCAATTGCTTTGTCAAATTCTGCTGGATTCTGCTTCCCTTTCATGCGTGCTCTCTCTCTCTCCTCTCATCTTTGTATATTAGGCTACATTGTTAGAAATAAGCTCATGATTATCTGTGCCTTTTGAATATTTTCTTTTGTTCATATGTAGTGTGTGCTTTTATGCCAGTTGATGCTTTTTGCTTAAATTCTGTATTTACTGAGTTTCACACTGCTACATCTTAAGGGTCGTTGTCATAGTTACTAGCATTCGCCTAGTAAATCTTTTTAATTACCTTTAATATTTTCATGTAATTTTGTTTTTAGATAAATATTTTCTAAGCAGTAAGTGTGGAATGATATCTCATTTATTTGTCCATTCTCATAATCTCTCATTTTAAATGTGAGCCTAATCCAATTATTCATTGTCATTATGGCTGTATTTTCACTAATTCTAAATAGTTTATTCAATACATTCAGTTTCCTATCCTTTCATAGTCAATAGTTAGTTTCATTTTGTGTGTTCCTTCTTTTTGTCTTACAGTCCATATTTTCCTCTGTGTCTGTTTTTCATCTCAGTGAATTCACCTTTTAATTTATTATTATTTTTTTTTTTGGTAAGTGTCTGTAGGGAAGACTACCTTAGTTAATTTCTGAGGGTGTCTTTATTTGGCCTTTATTCTAATAATAGTTTAGCTTGGTAGAAATGTCTTAGTTTTCTTGGCAGTAAGAAAACATCTTTTTCTTCTAAGGTCACTTGTTGCACGTGAAAGAATCTGCTCTCCATCTGATTGGTATTCCTTTGTAAATAGTTGGCTCTTTCCATCTAAGAGCTTTATTTATTTATGTTTGTTTGCTTATTTATGTATTTACTCCTAAAAGTCATTCTGATATGTTTACATGCAGCATTCACCTAATGCTTGAAAAGCACTTTTCAATTTAAGAACATACCCATTTTGAAAATTTTCAATTATTCTTCAGATAGTTTATCTGCCTCTCTGAAAAACCCCTCAAACTAATAACTGTGTCCTTTATCTGACTGTTAGTATAACTTTAAAGATTAAATCGTTGGGTGCTGCACTCTGAATTTATATTGCAGGGCTATATTCTAGTATACTAATTTTCTCATTCGCTCAGTTTAACTAGACTTTACCCATATTTTGTTCCTTTTTATTTAATGATTGTATTTTTCATTTTCAAAATATGTAATTGCATATGTTCATAGTCAGTTACTCTTGTTTTATTTCTGCTTGCTATTGTTTTGTAAACTTGCTCTTTTTTAATGGAAAGCATTCCTTCATCTATCACATCAAACTTCTTAAACATACTTTTACATAATCTTTGTCAGACTCATCCATGGAATTAATTTCATTTGAAATGAATGGTAAGGCAAGAATTATGTCTATCCATACATTCCTAATGTGTAGCACATATTTGACAGTAAGTAGAGATTCAGAAAAATGTTTAATGAATGAATATGTCAGTGTTCACTTTTTGTATAATCAGAGATATTTAATGGTCATCTAGAGTTTAGAGGTTATGTAGTTCACTACTACTCTTGTCCAATGATGAGAGAACTGAAACTCAGAAAAATATTATCACTTCTCTAATTAAACAAACACTTCTTTGGAAACCACCAGTGGACCTCAGGTTGCATAATATCTCTCCTGCTGCCTTCATTCTATTCCATCTCAAAATACTCTCTCTTTTTTTTTCATTCAGTCATTTACTTATTCATTCATACATGTATGCTCTCACTTATTTTTAGGATTTTCCTTTTGCATGTATACAGGTTAATCAAATTAATCCTTAGGAATAAATTTTTCACTCAGGATGGTATTTTATAACGTGCAATAAATTCAGACAATGTTTGTATTACTATAAATAAAAACCTTGTTAAAAACAAGTAAGAAGAATTTTATTACATTAGTTAATTTATTTAACAAATATTTTTAATAGTGATTAAAGAAAGGAAATGGCAAGATCCATTATAGATTTTTAAGCCATGTTCTAATCAACCTTAAACATATATTTTTTGTTTGTTCGTTTGTTTGTTTGTTTGGAGACAGAGTCTCGCTTTGTTGCCCAGGCTGGAGTGCAGTGGCGTGATCTCGTCTCACTGCAACCTCCGCCTCCTGGGTTCAAGCAATTCTCCTGCCTCAGCCTCCCGAGTAGCTGGGACTACAAGTATATGCCGCTATGCCCAGCTAATTTTTTGTATTTTAGTAGAGATGGGGTTTCACTGTGTTGCCCAGGCTGGTCTCGAACTCCTGAGCTCAGGCAATCTGCCCACCTCAGCCTCCCAAAGTGCTAGGATTATAGGCGTGAGCCACCACGCCCAGCCAAATATGTATTTAAATACCAAAGTTTTAGAATATTTATGCATTAAATATGCTCAGTGTCTTCTGTAGCAGAAAGGATGTGGATTTTACATTTTGATTTCTAAGCAAATTAATGATGTAGCCATAAAGCATAGCAGGATATAGTGGGCTATAAAGAAACCAATTTAAGTAATTTATGCAAATACTTTAAAGTTTTATGAATTAAATTTCAAACAAATTCTCTATGACAAGGCAACTTCCTCATAGAGCACAGCTCTAGTCATTTTGATGTACAGATAGGAAATTAAAAAATTCAAATTAAGAAATTAAGTTTCATGGGTCTACATCAGCTGATTTGTAATTTGCTTTATCTTTAAAAACAGTTTTCTTGAATTTAATATGCCAGCAGTTATAAAGCTATCTTTCTCTCTGCTATCTACTGATAATTTTGCATATCTGTAATGATCTATGTTCTTTTTATTTTAAGGAAATATAGTTCACTAGGATGGTTGAGAACAAAAGTATTGTGGTGAAACAAACCTAGGTTTTAACCCCACTGTAGCCATGTACTACTATGCAATAGCATGCAAGTTACATCACCTCTGTAAGACTCAGTTAACAGGTCTGCGAAACTGGGATAAGAATATACAGACAGTTCCTGACTTACAATGATTTGAATTATGATTTTTTGACTGTACAATGGTGAGAAAGTATGGTTTCAGTAGAAACTGTACTTCAGGTACTCATACAACTATTCGGTTTTTCACTTTCATTATAATATTTAATAAATTACATGAGATATTCAACACTTTATTATAAAATAGACTTTGTGTTAGATGATTTTGCTCAACTGCAGGCTAATGTAAGTTTTCTGAGCACACTTAAGGTAGGCTAGACTAAACTATGGTGTTTGGTAGGTTAGGTGTATTAACTGCATTTCTGCTTAAAATATTTTCAACTTATCATGGGCTTATCAGGACATAAACTTGTAAATGGAGGAGCATCTGTATATGCCACAGTTTTCCTCTGAAAAGAAAATGAGATAATGTGTTATAAACTATTTAGTACTCAGTAAATGTTACACAGTTCTTACTAGAGTTATTTCCATTTTTACATACACACATATACACACACACACCTCCCTCTGTCAGCCAGTATTTCTAAAATATTTCTACTGTTATTATTGATCATTTAAAGTACTTTTTACTGATTCATTAAAAATCTCCCCAGTGGGGAACTGTGCAATATTTTAGGGTGGTAGTCTCTATATTATTGAAGTTAAAATATTGAGTGTTTTGGTCAGATATGCAAGGGTGAGACACAAAATAGCATGAGCAGCTAACTTCTCTTCTCTAAACTCCAGTTTCCTCATTCATACAACAAAAAGGATAATAGCACTATATAAGTTGCTGAGCGTATAATTTATATAGAGGGTTAGCCCAGTGTATGGAACATATTAAGTACTCAGTTAATATAACCTATAATTATGGCAATAATAATAAAATACAATTTGGAGCATGTACACAGAAAGACAGATTTGAGGAAAAGTATGTGCTTTCCTTGGTGTTAGAGCATTGGCAAATGTCTTTAATACTGTGACATTCAACTGTGAAAACCAATTATTACACAATTAGAAACATCCTCAATTAGGGAAAGATTAGGTCATGTTTTTAAAACACCCACCAATATTTTCTGTCAATCCCATCTGTGACACGAATAAGAGAGACCCCAGTTAGCAGTTGTTTAAATCATTTTCCTAATGCTGGCATCCGTCTCCTTGGAGACATCCATCAGAGACTTGTGTTAACATCTTTCAAGTTGCATCTGGATAGGACCAGGATGTGATCAGTGTATTGGTACATTTCACTGACAGACAATACAACATTTGCTTTCATTCTATCTTTAAACTTGTTTGTAATATATAAATACTTCATAATATATATGCCTATTTTTATTGGTGTAACCATAAGGACACAGCATGTTGATTATCAAAAGAAACTACCATATATTTAGCAACTTATCTTCTGGATGTAAGAAATTTATTTAAAAATTAAATTTTAATACATGAAACTGGCTATGAATTTCAAAAAGTAAGGGAAATAGATAAATGCTATAATGTACATTTAAGGTAAAAGGAAAATGGGATGCTATCAAAAATCTTTATTATCTATATTTTTATATCTGTTTATAATTTAAATATGTTGCATTTTACAACTATACCATTCATTCTGAGCTAAATAAAACTGGAATTTAAGAAGACAAAATACTCTAGAAGTGCTCGTTATCTCTTAGGATCAAGGAAGAGAAAGTCTGGTGATGGGTGGGAGGAAAACATAAAAAATAAAATACTTAACACTGACATCCAATTCTGTAGTTTTAATGTAAATTATTTCATTCTTTGAATATTTTGTATTTTTAGCCTCAACTAAATAAACAGATTCGAATAGTAGGTGTCTTGGACAACTGCTAAGTGGGCAGTTGTCTAGAGCCAAGACACATAGGCAGAAACAGAGAAGAAAGACTAACTCAGATCTTCTGATTACAAGCACTGTTTGAAGACCTCCACAACTGCCTAGGAAAAATTAAAAAGAACAAGGTACAGCTTTAAGTTTAGGTTAGGTAAAGACATTTCTCTTAAAATCCTCAAAGCCATAACAACACTGATTGTCTAAAATGCTAAAGGCAGGAGATGAGATTGGATGATCTTTAAAGGCTCTTTACAGACCCAAGATTCCATATAGCACCTGTTGGCTTCAGAATTGTTTATGATAAGCTCATGGTCATCAATATAATGCAATAGTTACTAAAATTTGCACATTCAATAATGAATAAACTAAATAAAAACCTGGTTAGAAAAAGATAATATAACATTTCGAACATTAAAAGAATGAAAAGAAGAATTAACAAATAAGGAAAAATGTGTGTTCACCAAACATTTTGATGAATAGATAGTCTGAATTTCTAAATACAATACTACTAGATTGGTCCCCTTTCTGTAAGTATTTCACAGCACTTGATAAACATTAAATTAGAGCTTTGTTCAGCATGGCTGCTTGGTGAATATTAAATAATAAAAAAAATCAAAACACCACTATGAAGTCAAAGGGAATATTCCTTTTTACTGGATATTTTCCTTCATGTTTACAACTTTAATAAAATTTAAGTGGTATACGCTATGCATACCAACTGCTTCAAAATTAAAAAATGTGGTTGATGTTTTGTCATCTTAATCAAAATTTGCATTCCAGTTTCCTTGGGAAACTCCACATGCTGTTATACAACTAATCCTTCCACTACCTAGCCAAATAATTAATACCTTTACAAGCACATCATAAAATATAGATTAGTAAATAACTCATTATACACTTAATTTCGATACTAATTGCCTACAGGCTTAATGAGCTCTTCATTGTAATAAGAAAACTGATGTTTATTTTTATTAGATATAACTTCTAAACAAAACACACTGTATCAATCTATGACCCAATTTGATGTTTAATTCTTACGGGGAAAATCTTACCATTGACTAGTGTTAAAAGATTTAAATTATTATTGTATAATAAGGTGTTAAATTAGAAATTTTGACTGACACACCAAAATACAAAAGATGATGAATTCTAAAATGGTACAAGATTAAATTTACACACACACACAAAAAGCAGGGTAAAACTAGTTCAGCTTAAGTGGATAAGAGAATATGATTGTGGGAGTCGAGAAGAGAAAGTGAAGGAGATATAAGTGGAAAACCACAGACAGGAGTAGAGTGGGTTGTGGCATCCTCCAAAACAAGAAGGGCCTTCAGCTGGGCCACTTTGAAAACCTGAACTATGAGCTCTGAGATCACTGGCCACAATGGGCTAATATCTGACTTGCCTATAAATATAAAAGGTAGGGACAAGCCAGGTAGTGCAGACCAGCTAATGAGAGAAGTTACTATTACATTTGAATCAGCCTGTTTCCCACTGTTGTCAGGACAAAACTTGTTCATCAAGGAGCAGATGCAGGCTATCCCTGAGAGAGCTATCCAAAGATCATGTTAGAATCTATCAAATAATGCCTCCTAAAGGTTAATAGTTCTCGGTAGAGAAGAAACTACATGTAGGCCATTAGGCTTCTGAGATGAAATGGAGTTCATTTGCTCTAGTCAAGTGAACTTTCTTGTGAGAGACCCAGCAGGGACTGGGATCGCTGAAGAACCTTCAGGAAGTCAATCAGCTCCAAATACCTGTCAGGCTTGGAGAGCAGGAGCCAACCAGGGACATTACAGTCGAGAAGGAAATTTTCAGCCTCCCAACTTCTTTTCCCTCCACCCCCACCTCCCAACTAGATCTCCAACCACAGAAGCCTCAGAACTCTTTGCAAGATGGAGGAGAAGGAGCTGTGGAATACTGGCCTTCAGCTCTCCACCTTACCAGCATAGGTCCTCCCCTTTAGCAGGTACAGCTGTAGAAACTGGAAGCAACAGCAATTTTGGATAAATGTGGAGCTTTTGAAAATGACATGAAACTAGGCCTTCTAGTTATAGAATTAAATTTGTGTTTTACCACTTAGAGTGAGCTTTTCAGAGGTTAACAAAGAGCAGAAATGTCACAGAATAGCCTAGGTTCTAAACCGGGGGCAAGGAATGTTTCCCGAACCTCAGTAGATTTGAAGTGACACTGGGAGGAAAAAAAATAGATGATGTCTGATTAAATACAATGAGTTCTGTCTGTTCAACATAATAATTAGACATGTTATATTTAAATTTTAAAAATTGGTATTGATAATTTGAAACTCCCCAAAACTTGAGATCCCTAGCTTTTAAATTAAGGAAAGTGAGGCGATAGACCTAACTTTTTTAAAAATGCACTTTAAATTTTAGAACTTCCCCGGAAGATTTTTTTGGGGATCTCTAGATGAAGGTAAATATAATTTGATGATAAAAAGTCACATGGGCAGATCCTTCTAAATTTGTAAATGGCAAATCAAGCAAATTATGGAAGAATCAATGATTCTTCTCTGGGCAGTGACCTAAAACTCTTCTCTGGGCGATGACTTAAAACTCTTTTCTTATTAGGAAACCATAAGGCCTCACTTCATTTAAAGGGAGAGGGAAAGTATTCAAATTTTACCTCAACTGAATTGCCTCCAGAGGTCTGGGATTGAATTCTATTCACTAAGGCACATTTTGTGCAGAATTGCTTCAATGCCTGCCCTGAAAATAGCTTAATTTTAAGTCATTTGCTCTTTAAATGGAAGCTGGAAGCTGTTTGACTTGAAAATAATATCAAACACGTAGAAAGGAGAGCTAGTTTCCTGATTAGAAACAATGAAAAAAATCATTTGAGACTGTCTCCCTTTTCTCCCTACTAAAACTATAATCCCTTTGCCCATAAAGACAAGCCATAGATCAAATCCAGACAAGAGATAAGTCATTGGCAAGGTAGCATCAAAAACATTTTGGTAACATAGCTAGTTTATATTAACCAGATCTTATGGTGAGAATCTTTGGATGACTATGACAATTTACAGCATAGGTTATTTTGTCCCTTCTAAGTGTTTATTATTTGACCAACATAATCTTAAATCAACTCATGTATCTTTTTCTCCATTTTCCAAGTTTAAAATAAATAATGCAGAAAGAATATATGTCTATGAATATATATATATGTAATATATATATAATATTTATTATTGTAGCTTATTCCTTGCCTTTGTGTGCACCCATCAAATGCGAACTACTTTACTTGATGACACCGATATAGTTGTTGATACGCAGTGTACTAAATGATGATAATATAATTGGTAAAATTGGCTTTCACTTACCCGCAATGCAACTACAAAATGAAATGACACAAACATTAGTCTCAGGAATTCTGCCATGAAATCTGATTATTTGATTCCGTGTTAGTGACAGATACTGTATACTCTAATGACACATTAGAAGTAAGTAGCAACATCCAGAGACTGCTGTCTCTGCTTCAACTTTTTTAATGTTTTATTTTGAACAAGCTCTCCTAGAAAAAAAAATAACAGTGAAGAAAAACACCAGTTTTGTTTCCGTATTTCTTTTTAATCCCAATTTGTGGTTAAAATTCTGATGTTGTTATCAACAAAAAATAATATATGGACCAACGTGCAAGTTATATTGTTAACCTCACATACATTTCTGATTTACTGTGCCAAGAATCTAGAACTTAATAGAAGCAATGTTAATAGAACAGGAGTGGAGGGGCATACCCTGTGGCTTTATTAGTTTCTTAGTTTCCTTTAGTTCCCAAATATGGTCCCTCAGTTCCAAAACATGGAAAGCAGTTGCTGGTGACATGCTCCATGCAGATATTGTCCACCCAGAGTTAGAAAAACTGCTGAGTACTTGTTGAATAATTGCTCTTTATACATCATCAAAAAGGACATGTCCTCAAAGTTAGTGCTCAAGTGTCCTTGAACATAAACCTCTGGGATTCATTCACCTCCTGCTTCAGAGATGCTTAGCATGGTGCCTGAAATATTATCTATCCATATATTACACATATAAGATATAATATTATCTATTAAGATAGATAGAGATAAAAATAGATTTATATATATATATATCTCCCCTACCTCATCAAATATATACTGAGCCTGTCTTTGTTTATTGAATTTGTTGGGGCACTACAAAGGTACATCAAAAGTAGATATGCTTCCCCCTCAAGAAATTTTATAAAGTCTTAGGAGAAAGTGGAAGGACTTATTATAACTCAAGAAATCCAGTCATCCACAAGCAGGAAATATTTAAACTGGGTTTTAGAGAAGTAATGCTTTTGGTTGTGAAAGTAGGCACGGACATTGGAAGTGATAGTGAATAGGAGAAGAACATCTCAGGCAGAGAGATAAACAGAGAGAAAGCAGATGGCCCATTACAAAAGTGTCTGAAAACATGTTCTCAGCATCACAGTCCTGATACGTTGAGCACTAAAGTTTCTGAATGTGAAGTGCACAGTCAACCTTTCCTTTCCTAATGGGCAAGTCAGGTAAACTCAGTACACAGAATAGCTGAATATAAATGAATCTCTGGCAAGTTATAGAACTACTATAAATGAACATCAAGGTTTTTTTTCACATTTCGTTTGGACACATATTAAACAGTTCCTTTTGGAATTAATTATGTAAAGAAAAAAGTATTTTCTTTTACATTTTAAAGACAAAGTGAGAAACGGTTATTCATTGCAAATGGTGTTAGAGAAAATTAAATGTCTAAAATGCATTTGCACAAGGATGCTATAAACTGTTAAAATATCACCAGGTGGTTTTTTTTGCCTTTGCTAAAATTCTTGATTTATTAGCAGTTCAAGTAAAATAGAAAGAGCATTCTATTGTTTTTTGATGGAACTAAATAATCACCACAAACTAATTGAATGATATGAAGTATTCAGGGTCTCTAAATTATGTTTTACTGTAACATTCTAAATATGTAATAACATTAACAAGACTTGACCATTCAATTATAAATACATACAGAAATTACTTTAAAGTCTGGAACATTACAAAACAATTATCCTTTACATTTGTTCAGCCAGCAGCTTAAAAGCAAACTTATTTGGAACAGCTGGAGCCTAAAACTGACATTTGAAATCACAGAGGCAGTGTTTTAAAAACTGTACTTAAAGAAGCCCCAGTTTTATACTATTTCTTCATCAACTACCCTGTTTAATGTTTTTGTCTCCTGAAAATGTGGGTCAGAATTTTTCTTTCAGAATTAAATAAGGGGCCAAGGTCAGTCTGGGTGATTAATTTCAGATAGTAGGAGTAGTGTAATATATCTGAAGCATTTGTTCCTATTTTTTCCTGTTTATGGTGCCACCAGTCCAATTCTAACACTATTGCCTAAACTAATTGCTTCTTATTCCTCTTCCCCCCACCACCCTACACACACATCAATACAAGCAAATTTGTAGCCATTCAGGTCAGTGCAAAATAATGAATTTTGTTTCAATACTGTCATACATCTGTTTCTAATATGTCTTGGATTCAGTATTACTGTTGTGTGAAATTTGCAGTAAAATCTTAAAATGGAACCTCCTTGCCTGGGATATGAACCATGTAGTATTTCTTTTTTCTTATGAAAGCAGAAGGTGTTAATATATTGCCACAATTCTTAAGCAAAACTCACCAAGGAATTGATCTAGTCCAGTCTGTAGTATATCTGTAAATCATCACTTGAGGAATAAAGTATAAATAATCTCATCCTTGAAATAAAAATTCATTTGTTAAGGAATTCTACTAACTTATGCTTTTAGTATGTGTGACTTCCTAAATATATTAGCTAGGAAAATGTTTCTTTGAATTTTAAATATAGTAACAGGAAGAAATAACATAATTTACCATTTGAAAGTCTTAATTGGAATCGGCAGATAACATAATTAAGATTTTGCAATGGCATATAAAATTCTTAGTGGATCAAATCACCCTTTTCACCAAAAGGGAAGCTTGGTGCATGATATTCCAATGATATAGCCAGAAAACCCAGATGCTCCTCTGTCCTTATCCAGCACTCATTGCGAAGGAGAAAACTAGGATCCTTCAGGCAAGCGAAGAGTGTTACCTTCAGAGAGGGAAGAGGAAAGATCTTCACAGGTGAAGCTTGTGTACACCTTTTAAAACAAGAGTAGTGGGTAATTAAATGGAGAGATTACAGGGAAAAGAAGACAGTCAAGGACTAAATTTTGAAACTTCTGAATTTACAGAGAAGGAAAAAATGCATTATAGGAGATGGGGAAGGAGCACACAGTAAATCACATAGAAAATCAGGAACGTGTGGTGATTAAGGAAGCCGGGAGAAGATAATGTTTCATGGAAGAGGGAGTTACTGACTTTGTAAAGTACACTGAGAGGTGGAGGTAGATTAGGACAAAGAAGGAAACATCCATTTTGCCAACATGAAACTGAAACTGATTGGTGACAGTTTTTGAGAAAGAGTAGAAACTAAAGCCTAACTAAAGTGGTGTGGAAAATGGAAGGTGAGGAGCTGGAGTCAGAAACCACAGACAACTCTTTTGAGAAGCTTTGATGCATGGTAGCTAGAAGGAGAAATGAGGTCGAAGGTGGCTTTTAAGGCCAGGCGCGATGGCTCATGCCCGTAATCCCAGCACTTTGGGAGGCCGAGGCAGGCGGATCATGAGGTCAGGAGTTCAAGGCCAGCCTGACCAACATGGTAAAACCCCGTCTCTACTAAAAATACAAAATAAATTAGCCAGGTGTAGTGGCCTGTGCCTGTAATCCCAGCTACTCAGGAGGCTGAGGCAGGAGAATTGCTTGAACCCGGGATGCAGAGGTTGCAGTGAGCGGAGACTGTACCACTGCACTGCAGCCTGGGTGACAGAGTGAGACTCCATCTCAAAATAAATAAATAAGTAAATAGTGGCTTTTTAATTTTTTTGAGGTAATTTTAGGTTTTTCAAAGAATCACAGAAATAGTACAGAGTTCCCATATTCCTTTTGCCCATCTTCCCCTTATGTTAATATCTTACTTAACTATAGAGCATTTATCAAAACTAAAAATCAACCTTTGTACAACACTATTAAATAGAGCACAGAACTTATTCAGTGTTTTCACTACTGCATTTTTCCTTGTCCCAGGATCCCACATCTCGTTTAGTTGTCATGATGCCTTCTCTCCTCGAATCTGAGACAGGTTTTCAGTCTTTCCTTGCTTTTCAAGACTTTCAACGTTTGAAGAATACAAGTCAGTTATTTTGCAGAATGCTCCTTGGATTGGGTTAGTCTGATGTTTTTTCATGGCTAGACAGAGGGTATATGTTATTGAAAAGGATATCACAGAAGCTATGTACCCTATCTCAGTGCTTCATATCAGGGGGTATGTGGCATTGAAATGAATTATTGGTAATGTTGACCATGATTATTTGGTTAAGGTGGTGTCTTCCATGAGTCTCCGTGGTAGAGTTACTGTTCTTCCTATTGTAGTTACTAACTGTTTTGGAGGAGATACTTTGAGACCACGCAAGTTTCTGCTTTCTCTTTATGCTTTTGCCCATGAAGCTTACCTCCATTGGTGGATCTTGTCTGGGGCAAATATGACTGTGGCATTCTAATGCTAATTTCTACTTTCCTCTTCATTATACATTTCTTATTTGAAAGTAAAGAAGAGATATCATTTCTCTCCTGTTTATTTAGTTAGCAAATAATTTATTCAGTTATTTAATTACCTATTTATATCAGTAAGAACTCCAGGGTATTTCTTGGTATTCTTTTGTTTATAATCCAATACTATCTTTATTTATTCTCTTGCTCAGGTTGCTTTAACTTTGGCTATTGGGAGCTCTTTCGGGTTTCCTCCTATGACCTTTTCATATGCCTTCTTTTCATTTTTCTTCTTTTTATTTTCTATTCTTTTTTTCCCTGTGTATATTCTTGTATGTGTGTACATTTCCTTACTTTCTGGCACCACAGATGCTCATCTTCTATCTTCCCTGACCCAGCCCTGGGTTCAAACAGTTCTCCAAAGGGCCCTGGTTACTTTTATTGGAAAATGGTATTTAGAAACTGCCATCTGGCCCCTGGTGTGCTCGTTACTAGGGCAGTGTCAGTGCTTCCAGCCACAGGGGTTGACTTTTAAGATGAAAGGTAAGGATTTTGTATGATAGTGATGAGGATTTCAAACAGAGTGAAAAATTGACTATGCAGGAATAGTGATGCTTTTAGGAGCAGAGTTATTGAGAAGGAAGTGGTAATAGGTTCCAGGGCACAAGTGGAGGGGCTGTGCTTTGATAGAAACTGAGACACTATTCATTGTAACAGGGAAAAAGAGAGAACATGGCTCAGATTCAAATAGATTTTGATTTCGGTAGAAAATGAGGAAGTTTCTGTTTGTTTCCCTGGTGTTGTTAATGAGTGTTAGTCAAGGTATTAGCTGAGAGTGAAGGGAATAAAACTGATGGAAGTTTGAAGATAGAGATGATATTAGAGGGTAGAATTCAACCTAATAGTAGAATTGCAAGGCTTTATGGATTGGCATTTGGGAAATTCGGTGGTCATAAATATAAAATGTGACAGCATGCTTTTCTGGTGCAGATGTGGAGTAGGCAGATGTATTTGACCAACCTAGAACTGCAGTTTTGCCAGCTGACTATAATTGAGAAGAAAGTGAGCAAGAGAAATAAAAGTATTTGTCAGTGTTTTAGTGATGTAATGGTGGGCCATAAAATTAAACTGGATAACGGAACACACAGAGGAAAATGGTGTTAGCATTATTAGTCTATTGTCATAGAAAAATATAATTGAGTTTGGTTTATGGTTTCAAATTCATTTATATAACTTAGGGATATTGCAACTGCAGCTGAGAAATGTGAGAACTTGTAGAGCATTATTTTGTGTTCCTTTAAATCGAGTCCACACTGGTGGTGTTGCCATCTTCTCTACGTTTTTCTTCCCTGACTTTTTCATTTGACCTCCTATCTCTTATACATGTTTTGGTCTCTAATACCCTTTTTCTCTCATCGCCCTTCTTTTCTACCAAATCCCAATATTTCAAGACCACTTCTAAGGTGGAAACATCTGATAATTTCTTAAGCAGTTAAGCAAGCAAAAAAAAATGTCATTACAGCTTTTGTCAGGGAAAAGGTGATTTTTAAGCTTAAGGGGTCAAAGTGAGCTTCCACAAGGTCACTAAAATAACAAATTTGAGAATCACTGACAGCATCATTGTCAATCTTTCATCTGAAAACATTTCCTGTATCCCAGTCGAGGTCAGATAAATGAAGCCAGAAAAGTAAAAATAAAACCTATTCTGTAGGAGACTCCATTAACTTATCTGAAAACAAATTGATGCAGGGATGTGGTTTAATTTTTCACTGGTCATAGACATTACTTTGTGAGACATGTTTGGTCACCTTTGATGTGTCAGCTAAATGACTGTTTCTAAAATTACTTTGACCATTATTCATGAGAGTGATAGTAATTACTCAGTGGTTAATGAAGTTGGTTTCCAGTTGATGATAGTTAGAAACTGAGCATGACCCGTTGCACAACAGCATACTGAACAGAAGTCTCAGATGTGGCTTCCCGCTGCACGGTGGACTTGGTTCTGACCTAAAAGCACTGATAACAGCTCTGAAAAGAGAACATTTTCTAAACAAGACATTCCTTGACAGGCAGAAACTCTCATTTCAATGACCTACTATGATACTATGAGTATCATCCTCAAGCTCTCTCTGTGCTCCAACTAAACTGTATACAAACATGAGGGTAATTATTAGATTTACATGTGCCTCTCAACTAAATTCAAAGCCTATGGCAGGGATAGAAGATGGCTTGCCTTGGAATCCCAAAGTCTGTCCGATGCTGGACACAGAGCAGGCACTGAAATCTGAATGAGGCAGGCAAGCATCTCTCTGGTATCCAAAGTGAGTGAAGTTGGAGCAATCTTCAGCTCATATCCTTTATAATCCAGTAGCTGGTGGCCAACTCCGACCATTTCTTTCACCACATAGACTGGTCTATGGAGATTCATGGTGTTTTAGATGTAGAAGAGACATCGAAGTCCATCTAATCTGGCATATTCTCTTATATAAAGGAGTAAAAAAACTCTCCCAGAAGGTTAAATGAATTTCCCAATATTACACAGCTAGTGTAGCCAAGCCAATGAAGTCACTGAGTTAAATATTTAAGCAGGAAAAAATCTTTTCAATGTCTGCTTGTTGAACAGGGGGAACAAAGCTCTCAGAATCAATGTCTAAGGGTTAAAATATTAGCTTGTTGGGAAAAATAATTAATCACTCATTTCCCAGTCTACGGAGCAGAGCCTGAGTATCTCAGTCGTTAAATTTAGGGATAATCGGTCTCCAAACTAGTACACAGCTAGTAATTCAAAATAATTTAAAAGAAATGCTGCTTTGGCACCATTATTTAAACACTTTTATTTTTTGTTGTCATGTACTCCAAACTGCTCAAATAACAATTATACTTTAACAGGCAAACAAAAGGTTTTTTTAATCCAATTTTTCCTGTTTCTTGATTTAAAGGGAAAAACAAAACTTTCCTATGGAATTTGTTTAAGGAGACAGAAATGTCTATACAATTCTTAGTCCTTCTTTTCTGCTCAAAAATGTTTAATAGCTTGTGGATGAAAAATTTCAAAATTGGAGTTTCTTGAGTAAAATATTTTTATGTTTAGCAATGAATCGTTATTGGAATTCCTCAAAACATTTCAGATTTGTTGCCACAACATTAGCCAATTTTATATTATGGTAGATAAAAGGGACAGAAGTAGCATTTATTAAACATCTACTATGTGCCAAACGTATAGAGGATTTTTATTTTTTGTTTTTTGTTTTTGAGACAGAGTTTCGCTCTTGTTGCCCAGGCTGGAGTGCAATGGCACAATCTCAGCTCACTGCAACCTCCGCCTCCCAGGTTCAAGCGATTCTCCTGCCTCAGCCTCCCAAGTAGCTGGGATTACAGGCAGGCGCCACCACAGCCATGTAATTTTGTACTTTTAGTAGAGATGGGGTTTCTCCATGTTGGTCAGGCTGGTCTCCAACTCCCGACCTCAGATGATCCACCTGCCTCGACCTCCCAAAGTGCTGGAATTAAAGGCATGAGCCACCACACCAGGCCACATATAGAGGTTTTCATATATTTTTCTCACTTGGTCTTCACAGAAACCCAGGGAAGTATTGGAACATTAACCCCATTTTTCAGCTATATTTACATCAGAGAAGTAACTTGAAAAATGTCATACAGCAGCATTTAATTGAATCCTAGTCTGTCCAACTCCAAAGCTTTACCTGCATTTGGTAGAAATAAATTTAGATTCAGCAAACATTGTCTTCCTGGGGGTTGTTTGAGGAAGGGAACATATCTTGACAGGTGCTTTCTATAACATTATTTTATTTAATCACCCGAAGCCCATCTTCTCTTTATCACACACTTTTAATAAGCTGATAATTTTTATGTGAGTCTTGAGTATGCCCTTTTACAACAGAAAAGTGGGAAGATAAGTGTTCACCTTTATGCCAATAACAAAATGTTATTATCATAAACCAGAAGCGTTCCCCAGAGGCAGTCAGTCTTAGTATATAGCTACAAACAGATATATTAGCTCAACTTTAATTCATGCAAAACTAAGATTATTGTCTTTGCTAAACTTTCTTCAAAATTCAATTGGTCAGTTCCAAATAACTCTGTCAAGCAAGTGAACTCATTCTCTTTCCTGGAGGTACGTTTCACAGCTAACTATTCTTGGCAGGCACACTGAGAATCAATGCTGCTTTAAATCAGACATTTCGTAGAAGACTTGCTACAGTTTTTCTGCTGCCAGTGTGGGGGACTGTTCTCCCAGTGTGAAATGTTTTTAAGCCAAAACCTTTTCTATTGCATTCTGTGGTATAATGTGAAGTTTCAGTAAAATGTTTATCAAAGAGCCTAAACATATCTAACCTTCTTCCTGCAGAAGGACCCAAGGTTGCTTCTAAGTAGCCTGGCTGCATGCAGCAGCATAGAAGATGAAAAGAGCATTTCTTCCTCCGGAAATGAGAACTACTGTTTAGTCTTCTTGACTTCTCTGAGTCAATAATTTATCCACACAACTCACATGTTTTAAGGAGATTCACATTTGTTATTTTTTATAATTGATCCCAACTTTCCTTATGAGTCTCATCACAATGGGAAGTTAATTTAAAATTGCAATAAATGGTGTCTTGTTTTGGTTAAAAAGCTTTGGATTTGGTACAACTTTTGTCATTTCAAAATTTAAATCAGGGACCAGCACTGTTTCCTTTTTGTTCTTTCTTCTTCCGAGATGTTTCTGAGCATCAGGGAGGGAAAGTGTGAGGTTTTCAGGCATGCCAACAAGCCCGTGGAGAGTCTGGTTTGACACTGGTCTGTGAGCAACAAGGCTGAAGTGTGGCCTTTCTGTGCAACCTGCTGGCATCTGCTGCTGAATCCCTCCAGCTAATATAACCCAGAGCCTCCTCTCTGTCTTCAGGGACTTTGGCCATCATCTCTTGTTTCCTGCACTCCAGATGCCCTCGGGTTTGATTCCCACTAGGACCCTCGGACAACTCCCGTTAAACCTTCAGACCCAAGACCACTTTTCTGGCAGGACCTCTAGCATGTTTCCCAGCCAGAATCTCAACTTCTTTCTAGGCCCTTCCTGGGCTACGTGGGAATCTCTAGATTACTTCCATGCTGGGCACAGTCTGTTGGTGCAAGTTTATGCCAGGTGGAGTGGTAATTGGTCCCTGATGCCAGGCAGAGAACATGGCAAAAGTTCCTCTGCTCCCAGCTTTCCACTGAGCCTATCAAACACCTATCACATCTGGAATTTGAAGCATGAATGACAGCCTCCTGACTGTGTCTCACAATCCCCAGAGCTGAAGAAGTTGACTTTATCCCCCGTTCCCCAATTCCTCTATGACAAGAACTTACAACATTGCCTCTAACTATAGCATACAATAAAACTCTATGATATACTTGGCAAAGTCTCACTCTTAGTATGAAAATAGATGATTAAAACAATTAGAAAATCATGTTCCCTTATGTTCCCTTTCTCTAAATTATGGATTTGAAAACTAGATATTCTTGTGACTCACGAATCCTGTTTTGTATACCCAACTCTTATTACCCTTTCTTTGTTTCTCATTGTACTTCTGCTTCAAGTATCTCAGTTTTTCAAAGGCAAATGGATGATCCTGATTGATTAGAAGACAAATACAGTAAAATACAAAAAATACATATGGAGATATTCAAGAGATTATTACACTTGCATTATCAAGACAGCCCTATCTAACCTTATTTGCAGATTATATGGACAAATATGCTCTTACTAGGGAAACAAAAACTTATCTTCTCTTTAGCTCATGTCAAAAGCAGACTGAGAAGGAACTCTTTATCAAAGTTAAGTGAAGGTTGGTGTTACCACACCTCTAGTCCTTATCTAAAGTGTTAAGTCATCAGGAAGTTGAATTATACTTAGTTTAACCTTTATTGAGTTATTGAAATGGTGCCCTTGGCTTTTATCAATAGAAAAGCCACATAAAAACTTCTTCCAATTCTCCTTCAATTATTTTGCCCATTATATTATAGAGTTTGCTATGCAAAAAAAAAAAAAAATGAAGAATCTGATAATAGGAAAACATCTGTAGCGTTCAAGAACTCAGCCTACTTTTATCCTACTTTCTCCTTATCCTGTTAGACTGTATAATTTTTCCTATTTCCATTTTTGTCCTGTCATTTACATCTTTCTTTGGAAGATGTATTCATATTATTCTATGTATATCCTTCTTATCCACTGCAAACCCTTGACATATAGATAGGGTGCTGTGGTTTAAATGTCTCTTCTACAACTCATGTTGAAATGTAATTGCCATTGTGATGGTATTAAGAAGTGGCACTTTTAGAGGTGATTAGGTCATGAGGGCTTTGACCTCATAAACGGATGAATGTTATTATCTCAGGAGTAGGTTGGCTATCACAGGAGTGGGTTCCTGATAAAAGGATAATTTCAGTCCTCATATGCTCTGTCTTATGTTCTTGCTTCTCCTTTCTGCCTTCCACCATTGGATGATGCTCACTAGATGCTGGCACCATGCTCTCAGACTTCCCAGCCCCTAGAAACATGAGCTAACTAAATCTCTTTTATTCATAAATCACCCAGTATTTTGCTAAAGCAGCAGAAAACAGATTAAGACAGTAGGGTATAATTAATGTAAAATTAGTCCCCACAAAACTGTATGAGTTAGTTATTATATGTTTTACAGATGATAAAACTGAAATATATGTGGTTTCATACGTTGTTGAAGTCCTAAACTAGTCCTATAATTGGTGAGGCCAGGGTAAGGATCCAACTTTCAGACTAAATCAAATGCTCCTTCAGCTCCACCAAGAACATTTCCATTTTAAAACAAATTAAATCCCTATTTAATCAAGTAAACATTAGCTGTTTAATTTGTAATGTAAAAAGTAGTACTGAGAAGTGATTTTGAAAATAAAGCATTTTATATAATGTAAAACTGTCTAAACCAATGCATTAGTTAATAATAAGCTTTGATAAACACCAGAACAAAAATTTTGTCACTATTATTTTAGATGTTAATGCAATATGCATATTATTGAACACAAAGATGCAGAATATTTGCATATAACATTAACATAGGCAAATATTGATTATTGTTATTATGATATTATAGATTGTTTCTAAAAAATAACAGTGAGAATAATTCTACTATGGAGAAATGCTTCTACTCCTTGACTCTTCAAACAGTGTATAGTGAAAATATAATGTTAACATTGGGAAATTTCGTATTCAAAGTACAAAAAAGTAGAGATTTTTCTAAAGATGACTTGCCTTTCCCTAAAAAATACTCTTTGAGTTACATGTTGCTTTATAGGCCTGTGCTAAAAAGGCACAATTTTCCTCTTTCAAGGTAATCCTACTTTTCCAATTGTGTTTGTGGAAAATGCTCCCTTTTGATTCAAGTAACTTTGCTGATTAAGGAAAACAAAACAAAAAAAGTCCCTAAACTACTGTAACTGAGTTTTTTTTTAACAAATTAGTACTGTCCCTATAGACAATACAGAACCTGAAAGGAAAAGAAAGAGGAATTAAGCATATCAGTGACTTTTCCCCACGTTTTCACAGAATTCTGTTTAATCTGAGTTTTTATTATTTACTTTGCTTCTCCTTTGAGATAATCCTGCCTTATTTGAGGTCAGACAGAAAGCATAATTTATGATGCCTGACTGCTTTAAGAAAACCAGAAGCTTCCTACATTGTTCTTTCCTGTACAATTGGCTTAAAGAAGAGGTTTTCTGGTTAGAAAGGCTTTACTTCATCTTTTACTAACAGCGCATCACTTTGACCTAATACTATTAGGTTTCTAAAGTGACTCATTCAGATGAAAAATAAAGGTGCTGTAATTTTAAATTATCATAGAAATGTGGGTTTAAATATTAGTAATTGCCTCAAACTTGCACATGACCTAGTAACCCATGTATTACATGATATACAATGCATTGCTTTTTAGATCAAACAAAAGAGAGTGTGTTATGTTTTGCACTTTAAAATCCATTAACTGTTCTCTCTCAGGAGAATGTAGACTAAATCTAAACCTTTCTCTCTGCAGTTTATGATGGTGATAGCAGCTAGATGGGGGAAAAATCATAGGTGATGAAGTTATTTTAAAAAGGCCAGACAGAATGCTTTTTTTCCTTGTATCAGGTTTCAGTCTCCTTCATGATTTATGTGTAGCATCCATGGTTTCTGTGAAGGTATTCAGGACATGATGGGCATCAAATACATAATTAAGACATAATGGAAGGTCTTGGGTTGAATGGGTGAATGTGAACCAAGGCTTGTGGCAACATTTATAGATTCTAGGTTAGTCAGTCTCACCCCCGGGCTCTTCTTTCTACTCCATTTTTTTTCATCGTTGTTTTCCTTTTGAAAAAGCTGCCTTCAGACTTTCTAAGTCTCTCTTTCTATAAAACCAGGAAGGGTTTACTTTGATTGTAATTTATGTTGATAAGGTAACACTCCTGGCCATTTGTATCTTTATTCCTTTAAGGTCTATTTTTGGAATGAAAGTATGATCTGCTTTTCAAGATGCCCTAAGAGTTGGTGGGCAGGAAGGAGAAAGAAACTTTTCTTTGCCTCAATAATTATGCCAGACCTCAGTTGGATGTGGTGGCTCACGCCTATAATCCCAGCACTTTGGGAGGCCAAGGCGGGTGGATCACTTGAGGTCAGTAGTTTGAGACCAGCCTGGCTAACATGGTGAAACCCCATTTCTACTAAAAATACAAAAAATTAGCCGGGCATGGTGGTGTGTGCCTGTAATCCCAGCTACTCGGGAGGCTGAGGCAGGATAATTGCTTGTACTGGGGAGGCGGAGGTTGCAGTGAGCCAAGATCATGCCATTGCGCTCCAGCTTGGGCAACAAGAGTGAAACTCCATCTCAAACAAACAAGCAAACAAAAAAAATCATGCTAGGCCTTACACTGAGAGGATGGTTCTATTTAATCATTTAAGGTACCTAATGGAAACTGGCTCAGAAAGCCAGTGTATACCAGGTATAGATTCTTTTTCCTGTTTACTCCTCCTATTCTAATACATATTTTCTGCCTTAATAAATATTTATTGGACTGATATGAATCTTGAAGTAGCAAGGTGGGGTGGAGGATGGTTGAATACAGCAGTGTCAAAGAATAAACCAATACAAGTTTATTCTCTGCCTTCATGGATAATATATAAAATCCTATGCAGAATAGAATAGATAATGGCCAATATAATAAGTGAGATGAATGGAGACTCAGGGGTTTTGAGAGTGTGTAGCAGGGCTTTTAGCTGAGTTTTGAGTGGGCATACAAGTTGTCTCCAAGAAGTGACGAGCTGAGACTAAGTGACTTATTTGTCATGGATCAATGTTCCTAGCCCTCAGTGATAGACGATTCCTTACTGTCTCAACTACGTACTTCTCAACATTATGGCTGACCCTGCTGGGATAGTCCTGAGGACTGCTTCTATATATCCCAATTTTCCCTTCGTTCTAGACAAGGAGAGGAATTGTACTTTCATGCCACCTCAGAGTTAAGTTGGGCAATGTGATTCTCTTTGGCTAACAGAATGTAAGAGAAATGATATATATCATCTCTAGGCAGAAGTTTTAATAACTGGCTAATGCTCTGTCACATTTTTTCCTTCTCCTATCATGCCACGTAGAGGGGATGCCACGTCCTGGGTCATCCTGGGTTCTGGTCTGAGGACTACGGAAAGTGGAGCAGAGCCCCCTCAGCTAGGCAATGATAGATGTGGAAGGCGAGTAAGAAATAAACCATTATTATTATTATTATTATTTTGCTTTAAGCCATCAAGATCATGAGATGGTTCACTTCCACAAAATAACCTAGACTATTCTGACTGATGCATCTGCCCACACTTCGGCTTATGTTATCTCACACTCACCAGCACAGTGTTAATACCCAGTCAAAGCACCTTTAGGTCAAAATATGAGATTAGTTCCTGTATATGGTATTAAAATGTGGCATTATGTTTTTGAGGTTTGTATTATTTATCGACAAGGAAATATATAGCATTGATATGGCTTGGCTGTGTCCCCACCCAAATCTCATTTTGACTTGTAGTTCCCATAATTCACACATCTCATGGAGGAACCAGGTGGGAGGTAATTAAATCATGGGGGCAGTTACCTCCATGCTTCTCTCATGATAGTGAGTCAGTTCTCTTGAAATTTGATGGTTTTATAAGGGACTTTTCCCCTTTTGCTTGGCACTTCTCCTTTCTGCCACCATGTGAAGAAGGACTGTTTACTTCCCCTTCTGCCATGATTGTAAGTTTCCTGAGGCCTCCCCAGCCATGCTGAACTGTGAGTCAATTAAAACTCTTTCCTTTATAAATTACACAGTCTCAGGTATGTCTTTGTTTTGCAGTGCAAGAACGAACTAATACAAGCATCATAATTAAAAGCATGTAATCTTTGCCATTCTGGGTTTGAATCTTGGATCTTCTACTTATTACCTATGTAGCCCTAGTAAAGTTATTTAACTTTTCTGTTTCTCACTTTCTTCATCTTTCAAATGAATATAACGATGAGGCTACCCTGTATGTATAGTATAAGGATTAAATGAGAACAGTGCCTGGCACATAGTAAGCACGATATAAAGATGAGCAATTATTGTCATAATCCTAAGATTCTATGTGAAAAAATTCACCTTCTTAGCGAGTTTTGTTGCTTACCACATTATATCTCAGAGGAAAAGTTGAAATAATCTACTTTGAATATTATTTTTTGTTTAAATCAAAACCTGAAAAATGACCAAGAGTGAGTTTATCATTACTATAGTGCCCACATCATTTGGAAACTTTCACCTCCTAAATGTGACTTTGCTTCCTGGAAGATGCTGCAGAGGTAGACAGATGATTAAGGCACCAGACATTCTAGTGAAGCCCAGCAATCTTCTAGACCCAGAGGTGATAGAAAAGCAGGAATTTCTGGGTAGGTCACCTAGGAAAAGATGCCAAGTCCTCAGCAGTGCCCTCATCAGCCCTGATGTGAGTCACTGTCTTGCTTCGGGGCACAGAGCAACAGTGATGTAAACAGAATGATTACTGAGGGGAAAAGTCTGAAGCAGAAGAAGTGATGCCACTGTAGGAGACCTTAGGATCCCAGATGCCTACAATACAAAAAGCCACATTTCATCCAAATCTGTAGCTAGAATAATCAGTTTTAACACATTTCCTTCAAGCAGTTTCGTCAACGTATCTATACAGTGTATATAAATATCCCACAGCCATTCATCATCTCTTTCCCATGACATTTGCAATCTCGTGTTTTATGCAGCCAGCTATTATGTTAAACCTGGCCAATTTTGCATTTAGGCAGCATTGTGAAGTGTCATAGCATTTGATGGAATGGCAAGATTGTAAATTGCAATCTGGTCTGTGGGAAAAAATATTTTAAAAACATTAAATTTGTTTTAGTTGCTTAGCTTTCTCCCTCCCCAACCCACCACCTCAATTCTTCACATAACAAGACTTAATGAGAGGAAGATCACAGTGCTCAAGATGTATTGTTTTCTTTCCTTTTCTTCTTCTTCTTTTTTTTTCGTCTATAACTGGAAAAAGAAGAGTAGCAGATTCACCTTCCAAGCTGGGGTGGATGGGAGACAGTCTTTGCATAATTCCATTGCATTAATGGTAAATATATCCTAAAAGAAGACAAGCCTTATACTGTGTTCGGCTGAAATAGCCCATGTTTTGAAAATATACTGGGTGGCTCCTTTGCACTTGTGGACTATTAACAGTGGGAAGATCCATCTGCAGCTGTCAACTCTCTGGATAGCAGTCAACAAATGCATGGCCATGAATTCTCTACATAAGTCAAAGCAATGCATATGGTACCTTACATTCAAGTGAACTGACTTCAATCTGGGCAGATCTCATATTTTATCTCTGTGCTGTTTTAGCATCTGTCATTGTGGAGAAATTTACCATTAAGATTTAAGTCTCCGAAATCTGGTGCCTTTGGGAGTTTTGTGAAAGCTCAGTTCATAGTCATGTAAATGTGTAGTGACTTTTCAAGTTACTTTTGAGAATCTAACAATCAACATAAATTCCTTTAAATTTCAGGACTTGAAAATTCATATAATACTGTGGAATAAATGCTGTATATGCTACGTCATCAAAAAGAGAAATTTACCATTGTAAAAAGAGTAAAAAGATTTCTTCCTCCACACTAGTGCCATTGAGACACCATCTCATTCAAATAAAAAAATGAAGTGCAAATTCACCAGTATATTCAGACTCTCTTAGATCAACAGACTTGGCCTGCCTGCAATAGCTAAGGCATACATGTGAAACTAATTTTTTCCTGTGGTTTAGTTTATTTTTCATAGAAGAAAATAAACAGATAGTGTCAAATATTGAAAGTTTTATCTGGCTAGAACAGAGGTTCTTAAACTTTTTGTTCTCAAAACTTCTTTACTCTCTTGAAAATTATTAAGGTTCTCAAAGAATTTTGGTTTATGTTTGTTGTATCTATTGATTACCATATTAAAAATTAAAACTTAAAATGTTCAAAATTTTTATTTATCAATTCATTTAAGAACAAAAATAAACCTACTACAAGTTACTGTAAGCAAAATATTTTCATGAAAAATAACTATTTTTCCAAAGCAAAAAACTTTCATGGAAGGAGTGCCATTTGTTTTACCTTTTGCAAGTCTCCTTACTCTGATTTAATAGAAGATAGCTCATTTGAATATCTACTTGTGCATTCAACCTGTTGTAATATCATATGCCATATAGCTTCGGAAAATGCCACTGTACACTCAAGGAGAAAACAGGAAAAGGAAAATGAAATGTTAGGATTTTTTTTTTTTTTTTTTTTTTTTTTTTTGAGACAGAGTCTCACACTGCCACCCTGGCTGGAGTGCAATGGCGCGATCTCAGCTCACTGCAAAATCCGCCTCCTAGGTTCAAGCGATTCTCTTGCCTCAGCCTCCCAAGTGGCTGGGATTAAGACGCCCTCTACCATGCCCGGCTAATTTTTTTGTATTTTTAGTAGAGACGGGGTTTCACTATGTTGCCCAGGCTGGTCTCAAACTCCTGACCTTGTAATCTGTCCCCCTCGGCCTCCCAATGTGCTGGGATTATAGGCGTGAGCCACTGCGCCTGGCCAAAAGTAGTTTTGCATAGAGTTACTGGCTTACACTTTGAGACTTCTGAACTCAACTCTGTACAGATTTCCAAAAAGATCTGAATACCTGGATAATTTTTGAACATTAGTATCATTTTGATTAGTTGTAAACTGAGACCTAAAACAATCGTAGCACTAATCAAATACTTTCAAATATTTTATTTCTAGTTAATTTATAGTTTAAATAAATTTGCATTCAAATTTCCGCTGCTACTGTCAGTTTACCTTTGCTTCTTTGCGCCTCTTCTCAGATTGCATTCTTTTGGTTCAGGCTCTCCTTTTGTACTTTCCAGGACAACCCTGCTATTTCCATGTCCACAGGGTCTTTCACAATTAAATGCAATCAAGGTTGTGTTCCCTGTAAAACCAGGGTTCGTTTGCCTGGAAAGCAGCAAACAACTGTCCATGAGAATGCAGGTTTTAATTAGTAGGAGTATTTGATTGTTTGTTTTTGAGATGGAGTCTCACTCTGTCACCCAGGCTAGAATGCAGTGGTGCGTTTGCGATCTCAGCTCACTACAACCTCTGCCTCCCAGGTTCAAGCAATTCTGGATTCTCGTGCCTCAGCCTCCGGAGTAGCTGGGAGTATCTCCAAAGTGGTGTCTCCCCGAGGGAAAGTGACAGTAGGGCTTCAGTGGGCAATGGGGAGGGGACAGGGTGTATCATCACACGTAGAGGAGGGGTCCCAGTGGCGGGAATGCAGCGAGTCATTATGCCAGCACATAGGTCGCACGTTATGGTAATGATGCTATAGTTTCTCTCAGGGTGGAGACTTTAGCATGGTAATTAGGAAAGTTCACTCAGTTTCATCTATAAAGTTGCTAGGGTCTGTCAGGAGCTGCTTCAAACTAAAAAAGTGACCACATTCCACACTGGGTTTGGGGAAGTGACAGGTGAAGCCAGCTGGACTTCCTGGGTGGAGTGGGGACTTGGAGAACTTTTCTGTCTAGCTAGAGGATTGTAAACATGCCAATCAGCGCTCTGTGTCTAGCTAAAGGATTGTAAATGCACCAATCAGCACTCTGTAAAAACGCACGAATCAGCACTCTGTGTCTAGCTAAAGGATTATAAATGCACCAATCAGCACTCTGTGTCTAGTTAAGGATTATAAATGCAGCAGTCAGCACTCTGTAAAATGGACCAATCAGCACTCTATAAAATGGACCAATCAGTGCTGTGTATAATGGATCAATCAGCACCCTGTAAAATGGACCAATCATTAGGACATGGGTGGGGACAAATAAGAGAAGAAAAGCTGGCCAACCCCCCCCCTCCCCCACCAGCCAGCAGGAGCAACCTGCTCGGGTCCCATTCCACCGAAGCTTTGCTCTTTCACTATTCACAATAAATCTTGCTGCTGCTTACTCTTTGGGTCCTTGCCACTTTTAAGAGCTGTAACACTCACCGCGAAGGTCTGCAGCTTCATTCTTGAAGTCGGCAGGACCAAGAACCCACCGGAGGGAACCAATTCTGGACACAGAAGAACAGGCTGCAGGGCAGGAGGCTGTAAAAGAGGATGATCGCGCAAGTTGATTAAATTCCTATAATCCCTGGAAACAGTCCCTGTATGTTTACAGTTGATGTGTTTATAATCAGCAAAATAGTTGCAGAAAGGCAAGACCCGAATCATCTTAGAGAATGATTCTCTACTTTAAATAAATGTAGGGTAAATCAGACCTAAATATTTTCACTCCAGTTACTGTTTCCCCTTCCATTTTTTTTCAGGCTTTTATTGTTTAACAACTAATAAAAACTTTTCACATTTCACCACTCAGTTTTATCAGTGTATGTTAAAGCTCCTACCTTTCCCATTTTTCTAACTGTTGCCATTAGAGCAAGAGCAAGAGATTTGTCTGGGATTGGGGAGGTGGCGGTGAGGGGAAAGGGATGTTGTTGAACTCAGGGAGAGTCTCACAGGGCAATAGAGGTATCATAGCCAAGGTCTTAACCCTTAACTTTGCATATCCAGAAACTTGATTCTTAGTGCTCAGGCAGAATGAGCACAAACTAATTGGAATGTTTTATTCTAACCTCCCCAAAGAGATTGGACAACAACCACAATGTCAATGCATTACATTTTACTTGGTAATATGACTTCCAAAGAGACTTCAATAATTTCATTAACTGGTTGGTACATTTGCTCACCTTAATATAATTCATATGAGAAGCCAAAATATAATCAAAACAAAGGAAATCAGTGGGATGGTCTAAATAGACATTTTATCAGACTATTGTAATGTGATATGTCGATTGCCATTCTAAATAGCTATTTTATCTCAATATGGGATTAAGACCAGTTTTCCCTGGATAGTGCTAGAGACGTAATCTCCTCCTTTTGGATTCACTTTCCCCCTGATTCCGTGCAAAACACCACTTAGAGTTCCTTAATTTTATAACGTGGTTTCATGCCTCTGCACCTTTACAGATTTAGGCACTGACCCCGGATGCTTTGGCCTTGTGTGGGCTCTTTTAGGTAAATTTAAGTAACCAGTAAAGAAATCTGAGGTGAGTGAGACAGGAAATCGTTCTAATAATGGCTGGATGCAGGATTTCTATGCAAGGGTCTTAGAAGCTTCGATCCAAGGGATAAGTCCTTCATATCTTATTTACAGAAGGATGGGAAGTGTTTCTAACATGTTTTAGCCAATCTTGAATACATTTAATTTCACTGAGAGCCTCTGTTTCACATTCCTCATGATAAATAAAAACCACTAAATTCAGTACTAAACGTAGATTTGCTGTGCTAAGCAGTAGGGCTTACAGATTTGACCAAGTTACAGATAATGGAAGACTTAGTGGCCACCTCTGGAATGAGGCCTTTCACGTGAAATGCTAACCACCACTGGAAAGAGATTTGCACCAATTCCGATTACCTCCAGAGCTGAAATTTAAGCCAACTGGCAATTACTATTACTCTGTCTGTGTTCAATTATTTTAAAGTCAATTACAGACATGGCAAACTAATTTTAGTGTTACTTTCCTCTAAAAGCATTTTCTTATCTTTCTTTTAGCTCCACCATACCCCAACCACAAAATCTGGTAGAGATATTGGTCTACTTCCTGGGAGAGAAGTCAGTATGGGCCTTTATTTGTCCTCACCATTCCTTGTGATAATTTTTCATTTGTTTGTATCTCTATCTCTCTAGTTAGCTGTGAGTAGAGGTGATGTCTTATTCCACTTCACGTTCAACGGTGAGTGGCAGGTAGCAGGGGCCCAGAAAATGTTGGATACATGAGTCAGTGAATGGATTGCCCTGGGTCTCCTCTTTTAGATTCCATGAATGCTTTTTTCCTCCTGTTGACACACTGTCTCCTCAGCTACATTAATACAATTAATTAGCTTACACCACTGTTTACTAAAATGTTTCTCTCTGCAGGATATTAATGGGCACTATGCAATAAAAGATTTTGGTACTCAAAAAGTCTGTGAAATGCTGAGTTAAGCAAAGTTTCATAAGACTCTTTACTGTGGACTTCTTAATTTTAATATACTAATATGCACTTTAAATATTCAAGAATTAAACTAGGATGAGCTCCTAGGGTGACATAATTGAGTACTAAAAAAACCTTAATTTAGTATTTCACACACACACACAAAGATCTTCCAAGAAATGTGTATACTGTAACATTCAGAAAGAAAGAAATCAGAGGAGGCTAGAGAGAGAATGAAAGAGAGAAAGAAAGAAAAGAGAATTTCCATAATTAAGTCTGTAAAACACTCATCAATGCAGACATGTGTTCTGACCACAAACTCAAATTGTTCTGGCTTCAATGTAAACCGCACTTATTCAACCCGTTCTTTAAATTCTTTAGTACTTTTCAGCCTCTTGCCTTTTAACATTTTCCCAATTGAATGTCTCTTCTTGGGGCTCAGATTCCATTCATATCGCAAAAACTCTTGACAGTATGCTAAGTTATTGTATCGTCTGGTTCTGTTATCATACCCTCGCTATAAAATTCAATCCTGGATGAAACCAATAATGCGCTTTCACCCTTCTACCTACCCAGACTGCTTACAACTATAGTGTAAACGGCACACAGGACACATGGGTATTATTCTAAATTCATGATCACCAATAATTGGGCTTTCAACTCTGTCCAGTAATTCTACTATGTATTTCTAATCATTTCACTCTCTATTCATTTCAGTTACTATTTCAAACAAACAATTTCCATTTTTAACCTCCTATCTCCCTTATCTGTGTTCGTCGCATTTATCTTGAATTTACCCATTTGTATTTAGCAGCTCTCCGTCTCCTCAACCAAAATGTGAGCTCCACGAGGGTAGGGACCATCTATATTTTCTCTCAGCGTTTCTAACACTCAGCTTTTGCCACAATAATGCTGCAAAAACAATTAACCATAGTGAGATACAACAATAAGCATTTAGTTCTCTCATGACTGGAAGTTGGCAGGAGCAGCTCTGCTGATCTCAGTGAGGATCACTCATGGTCTGCTGGTTGTCTGGATGTTGGTGATTTAGACCAAGGGTCTGCAAACCTTTTGGTTTTAATTCAGAAAGTAAATATGTTGGGCTTTGCAGGCCATATGCAGTCTTTGCCGCATATACTTCTCTTTTTTTTAATTTTTAACAACTCTTTTAAAACACAAAAACTTAGCTTGTGAGCCATACAAAAACAATCACAAGCTGGATCTTACCCACAGCCCATAGTTGGCTATCTCCTGATCTAGAGTGTGTTGACTGGGTCCCTCTGCTTCAGGCTGTGGGTCTAATTGAGCTTGACTGTTTGCTGCAGGTGAGGTTCTAGTCATTTGAGCTCTGGAGCCAGGGAAAGCTGTACTAGTGACAATATAAAAAGCAGAAGAGAGCATATGATGCTTATGCTTCTTAAGGCTTAGGTTTGGAACTGGGTCACTGACACTTCAGCCCACCTTTTGTTAGCCAAAGCAAGCCAATTGGCTGACCCCAAAGCCTCAGTGGAGAGGTTCACTTTGCCGTTTGAAGAAAGCACAGAAAGATACATAGCAAAAAGTATGAACATAGTGAATAGTAAAGAATTGAAACCAATAATTCAATCTCCCATATCATTATATATTGGGTATTTAGAAGAGCAATACCCACTAGCAAGGCCCACTAGGCCCTTACAAATTTAACAAATGAAGGGAGGATTACTGCAATAATTACAAAATTAACAACAGGCATGATATAGAGAACATGTACTCAGTTCCAGGAGCCATGCTAAACATTCTACATATATCATATTTTTCAATTGTTACATCCGTTTAGGATGGCTAATATTATTTTCATTTATAGATGAAAAAACTGAGTCTCATATAAGGTAAGTAACTTCCCTGGGGTCAATTAATATTAAGTTAGACCTCTTTCTTTCACTCTCCAATTTCTGGGTTCAGGTTATTCTAGCCATTGATATACTGAATTTATCATTGTTAATACAAGTCAAGTATATCACTTCTAGCTGGCCACCATGAAATCCATCAGTATAGCTCATTACAAACATAGGGTGGTCATCTAGTGGTGAAAGAGGAATTCTATAGGCTGTCCACTAAAGAAAAAGTCAATAAAAATGAGGAAAAAAGACTCTGGTTCAGCTTTTGTTTTCCATTATTATTGCTAGAAAAGCACTGCGGCCAAAAAAAAAAAAAAAAAAAGGAACTGCCTGGAAAATCTTTATTAAAAGAAACTCATACATGCTTAAGCACTTTTAAAGGGTGAATATTTCTGACCACCATCTGTTAATCTGTTCTGTCCTCCCTTTCCTAACATTTACACAATTTCCCATTTTTGGCTTTATTCCCATCTCTATTGGTTTTGGAATCCTAAATTAATCCTGTCAATATTGCCCTCACTGGCAGTCTAGAGTCTCCCACTTATTTGATAATCCATGGCAGTTCCTACCATACTACTCAAGGTGACAAAACGTTTTGAATAATTTCAATAAACTGTATATGAGAACACAAGTAATTCACACTAACAAGTCTTAAATTGGCCTTCTTTCCTGCTTTCTATCTTGGAATTCTTTTCTCACTAATTCCTTGTAAAATATCCTCCTGTTTTATCTCCTGATTGAGATAGATGCCATCTGATGCCACCTCTCACAGATTTTTTCTGCCTAAAAACCAGAAGAAAGTTCTTACTTCCCTATTTATCCTTATTTTTGCTTAAATTACTTTTTTTCTTCCCTAATAGCTTATAATGTGTTCTACTTGCATCTTCTGTACACCCTCCACTTTTGATATGGTTTGGCTGTGTCCCCACCCAAATCTCACTTAGAATTGTATCTCCCAGAATTCCCAGTTGTGGGAGGGACCCAGTGGGAGGTAATTGAATCATGGGGACTGGTCTTTCCCATGCTATTCTCGTGACCGTGAATAAGGCTCGTGAGATCTGATGGGTTTATCAGAGGTTTCTGCTTTTGCTTCTTCCTCATTCTCTCTTGTTGCCACCATGTAAGAAGTGCCTTTCACCCTCTGCCATGATTCTGAGACCTCCCCAGCCATGTAGAACTGTAAGTCCAATTAAATCTCTTTTTCTTCCCAGTATCAGGTATGTCTTTATCAACAGCATAAATATGGACTAATACAGTAAATTGGTACTGAGAGTAGGGTGTTGCTGAAAAGATAAATGAAAATATGGAAACAACTTTGGAACTGGGTAACAGGCAGAGGTTGGAATAGTTTGGAGGACTCAGAAGAAGACAAGAAAATGTGGGGAAGTTTGGAACTTCCTAGAGACTTGTTGAATGGCTTTGCCCAAAATGCTGATAGTGATATGAACAGTAAGTTCCGGGCTGAGGTGGTCTCAGATGGAGATGAGGAACTAGTTGGGAACTGGAGCAAAGGTGACTCTTGTTATATTTTAGCAAAGAGACAGGTAGCAATTTAGCCCCTGCCCTAGAGATTTGTGGAACTTTGAACATGAGAGCGTTGATTTAGGGTACCTGGCAGAAGAAATTTCTAAGCAGCAAAGCATTCAAAAGCTGACTTTGGTGCTGTTAAAAGTATTCCATTTTAAAAGGGAAACAGAGCATGAAAGTTCAGAAAATTTGCAGTCTGAGGATGCAGTAGTAAAGAAAAGCCCATTTTTTGAGGAGAAATTCAAGCTGGCTGCAGACATTTGCTTAAGTAGCAAGGAGCATAATGTTAATCCCCAAGACCATGGGGAAGATGTCTCCAGGCCACGTCAGAGACCTTCACAGCAACCCCTCCCATCACAGTCCTGGAGGCCCAGGAGGAAAAAATAGTTTTGTGGGCTTGGCCCTGGGTCCCCATGCTGTGTGCAGCCCTGTGTCTCATCTGCTCCAGCCATGGTTGAAAGGGGCCAATGTACAGCTCAGACTGTGGCTTTAGAGGGTGGAAGCCCCAGGCATTGGCAGCTTCCACGTGGTGTTGAACCTGCAGGTGCACGGAAGTCAATAATTGAGGTTTGAGAACCTTCGCCTAGATTTCAGAAGATGAATGGAAAAGCCTGGATGCCCAGGCAAAAGTTTGCTGCAGGGGCAGGGCCCTCATGGGGAACCTCTGCTAGGGCAGTATGGAAGGGAAATGTGGGGTTATGGGGTTGGAGCTCCCATACAGAGTCCCTACTGGGGCAGTGTCTATTGGAACTGTGAGAAGAGGGCCACCATCCTCCAGACCCCGTAATGGTAGCTCCACTGGCAGCTTGCATCATGCTCCTGGAAAAGCTGCAGACACTCAACACCAGCCTGTGAAAGCAGCCAGGAGGGATGTTATACCCTGCAAAGCCACAGAGGCAGAGCTGCCCAAGACCATGGAAATCCACATTTTGCATCAGTGTGACCTGGATGTGAGACCTGGGGTCAAAGGACATCATTTTGGAGCTTTAAAATTTGACTGGCTCACTGGATTTTGGACTTGCATGAGCCCTGTAGCCCCTTTGTTTTGGCCAATTTCTTCCATCTGGAACAGCTGTATTTACCCAATACCCGTACCGCCATTGTATCTAGGAAGTAACTAGCTTGCTTTTGATTTTACAGGTTCATAGGTGGAAGGGATTTGCCTTGTCTCACATGAGACTTTGGACTGTGGACTTTTGGGTTAGTGCTGAAATAAGTTAAGACTTTGGGGGACTGTTGGGAAGGCATGATTGGTTTTAAAAAGTGAGGACATGAGATTTGGAGGGGCCAGGCGTGGAATGATAAGGTTTGGCTGTGTCCCCACCCAAATCTCAACTTGAATTTATCTCCCAGAATTCCCACGTGTTGTGGGAGGGACCCAGAAGGAGGTAACTGAATCATGGCAGCCTGTCTGTCCCCTGTTTTCATGATAGTGAATAAGTCTCATGAGATCTGATGGATTTATCAGGGGTTTCTGCTTTTGCTTCGTCCTCATACTCTCTTGTTGCCACCATGTAAGAAGTGCCTTTCATCCTGGGCCATGATTCTGATGCCTCCTCAGCCACATGGAACTGTAAGTCCAGTTAACCCTCTTTTTCTTCCCAGTCTTGGGTATGTCTTTATCAGCAGCATGAATACGGACTAATACACCTTCCTCACATATGCTTAATTTTAGCCACGCCTCTCCAGCTCTAGAGATTTCCATCAACAATTCATTTTTCTTACATTCCATTCTCTCTCCTTTGGCTTGTTTTCTTTTGCCTATAAACATTCAGGTGTATTTTTAATCTAGAACAACATAATTCTTCACCTCATCACTCCCACAAGCTACTGACTCAGAATTTCTCAATACACTTCTCAAAGGCAGATCATTTATTTCTTATTCCTCTCTTCTTCTCCCACTCACTCTGCCCTTTCAATTTGGCTTTTCTCTCTAGCACTCTATTTTATCTGTTCTTTTGAAATTGATCAGTGACTATCCCATCACCAAGTCCAGAGACATTTTCGGAGTCCTCTACCCAGTGGCGTAGATTCTAATCTGGGTCTGAAAGTCTAACAACCAGGCCTTAATATCCCAGTTCATGCCATCAAGCTGAGAGTGAATTCATCCTTCCTCCATCTTTGTTCTATTTGGGCTCTTAACTTATTGAATGATGCTCACTCACATTGGGGAGGGCCACTTGCTACAGTCAGTCCACCAATTAAAATGCTAATTTCTTCCAATAACATCCTCACAGATTCATCCAGAAATAATGTTGAACCAGTATGTAGACATACCCTGCTCCAGTCAAGTTGATAGTTAACATAAAGTTAGCCATCATACTAAATTTACTAAATTAACGTGAGAAGAAATATAATGAACAATAACTGAGCAAAAACAAATTAGAAATTTCCTCTCAATAAATACTTCTCAAAAAATGTTGAATCCCAGTTAATCTTTCCGGTAAATTATTTATTTTCAGAGAGCAGCAAATACTGATTTCTTTTGCAAAGGTAGAGTTCAAGTATCCAAAATGACAAGGGTGGCGCACACAAAAAAGAGAAGCTGCCTATCATATGAATAGTCACACAAAGATATCTATAAAGTGTTACCAAATGTTATCCAATTATATTAGAAGGAGCCATAATTTATCATGACTGTATAGAGTTTATCCCAGGAACATAAGTTTAGATCAATATCAAGATATTTTATAAAAAGAGGTTAAATTAATTATATCAATTAATTCCATATAAATATTTCATACAATTTAATTCTCATTTCTCCAAAAAGTTATATTTGTTATTTTTTTATTTATTTATTTTTGAGATGGAGTCTTGCTCTGTTGCCCAAGCTGGAGTGCTGGGGGTGATCTCTGCTCACTGCATCCTCCGCCTCCCCAGTTCAAGCAATTCTCATGCCTCAGCCTCCCAAGTAGCTGGGATTACAGGCGCGTGACACCATGCCTGGCTAATTTTTGTATTTTTAGTAGAGATGGGGTTTCACTCTGTTGGCCAAGCTGGTCTCAAACTCCTGACCTCAGGTGATCCGCCCACCCCGGCCTCCCAAAGTGCTGGGATTACAAGCGTGAGCCACCACGCCCGGCCAAAAAGTTATTTTTGAACTGTGAATAGAAAGCATATTGGTTAAGCCCCTGACAGTGGAACACCATACACAAAAGTGTGAAGCAGTACATTTGCATGTGCTTTCACTGTTATACAATGTTGTTTGGATGTTCAGGCAGCAGCATATGCCTTTCCTTCACTACTTCCTGTTGGGGTGGTGGAACCGAGAGCTAGAAGACCAGGCAATCTTACTCAATTATTTCTTCCTTATTTTACGCACCAAGACCTGCTGATTCCCTCTCTCCTGACCTTCTCACTATTCACTTCTCTCTTTTGCATTCTTGTTGAACTGTTGAGACTAATTCCTCATATCTTATCTCTTTTTCTGGGTATTTTAAGTGGTTGTCTAGCCTCAGCCTTATCTCCATCTAATTATTAAATTCTTCACAAATTATTTTTCTAAAATGCAAACCTGCTCATAATTTTCTTCTCATTTTAAATCTTTTTACAGCCTCACATGAAAATTTTTTTAAGATGCAATTTAAGGCAGAATAATGTAGCGCAGCCCCCACTTTCAGATCTGAAGCTGAAGCCAGGCATAATATGTAAAGCACCCAGCATAGTATAACATGGACTACATATATATGAATGATGTATAGCAGACTAGTGATATATAGAAGATGTTGCACTTACGTTAAAATCTCCTTTTAGGTAAAATGCTTCACTCAAATCCTCTGAGAGTGCAACTAACTTTATTCAGAGTCAGGCTGGGTGGAAAAACCACTTGTGTATTCCAGTTTGGATAACAAAGAAGGAGGCTTATTTGCTCTGCTAACAGAGGCTTTTCCACTCGTGCACTTAAAGCTACAAAAGGTAGATATAACCAGAAGCAGTTCCTTCTGCTTGGATAAAAATTGGAAAAGCTCTGTGCATTGACATGCACAATCTTAGGCATTGGGGGCAATTTTTAAAAAAAGAAGTGGAAAAAGCAAGTAGCAGATGTTGGACTCGCAGTGGCACGTAGTGGAGGCAGCTGCAGGGCAACTGTTTTCTATCTGGAGAGCCCTTTGGAAGAGCTTTTGAGGTTCTTCAAATATTTGATTAGAATTTCATGGATGCCAATGCTATATGAGAAAGCTTAACATTTTAGTGTTCTGCCTAAAGTTTTATTGAAAATAAAATCCTGCTAAGGCAAACAAACAAAAAACGTTAAAAAAAAAAAAAAATACCAGTGAGGCTGGGCACAGTGGCTCACACCTGTAATCCCAGCTCTTTGGGAGGCCAAGGCAGGCTGATCACCTGAGGTCAGGAGTTTCAGACCAGCCTGGCCAACATGGCGAAACCCTGTCTCTACTAAAAATATAAAAATTAGCTGGGCATAGTAGTGCATGCCTGTAATCCCAGCTACTCAGAAAGCTGAGGCAGGGAGAGTCACTTAAACCCGGGATGCAGAGGTTGCAGTGAGCTGAGATCGCCCCAGTGCACTCCAGCCTGGGCGACAGAGCAAGACTCTGTCTCAAAATAAAAAACAAAAACAACAACAACAATGAACAAACAAACAAAAACACCAGTGAAAATGGCAAATCTATGGACTTCAGAGTCTGACAGACCTGGTTTAATTCCAGGCTCCAATTACAAGTGCCATCTTGGGCTACTTAACGTTTCATTGCCTGAATTTTCTCATCTGTAAAATTGAACACTTATCCCCACTAATTTTTACAAGTATACAGAATGCCTAGTACCTAGGAAAGGGTGCTAGTCTTTTCTTTACTCCTCAACTGTTACCATCGTAAAACATGTAAGATGTACTGGGTTATACATTCATTCAGAATATCTCTCAAAGGCAGAAGGACTAGAATTTTTTCTGTGAGGATGAACATATCAGAGTGCCTTGATACCAGTGTATAAAAATCTACCACAGGTTTATCTTAGAGATACAAGATTTAAATCCCAAAATATTTCTGTGTTTAAATCACCTGTAGTTAAACCTCAAAATTCTTTTTGTGAAAAGAATCAAGGAAAGCAACTTCCTTTTGTAAGCTTTTTGTTTAAAATTGGACTTCTAACCTTTAGGGAAGATGGTGGCCCTTAATTTATCCTGTCCTGCAGGATCTGGAGACCTCCTCAGCACTGGCAAGGTCTGTCCCCTATCCCTTTCATTATATATTCTCTTAGCTGTCTGAAAATCCTCTATGTACAATGTTATGTTATTTCAGGTATGGACAATTGTCATACTTTGGATAAAATAATAAATTAATCCCAACAGACTGTCTTCTCTTTTATAATGGCATTTATAAATTGCTGCCTCGTTGCAACATTTAGAAACTCACAATGGTGCAAGCCTAGTTCTCAAGTCACTCCAAAGGTGTTTGGCCTTCTGAAACCTCCTTACTTTTCATTATGAAGCTTCTTTACTTTCCATTTTCCTTTGAGTCACAAATTTCTGCCACCCTGCTTCTGCATGAAGTGTGTGCTCTGTCTAGTGACATAGCTCTGCTAACCCTTATAAGCAGGCATTTTCAGTCTTGTGCCACCAGGCCTGCATCCTGTGCCTTCTGCCGGGGAATTGCTTAGGCCAGTGAAAATTGACTTCTAAGGAAGGTTTTTTCCTTGGCTATATTTTTTTTCATGGACTCAAGAAATGAAGCTCCAGGTGATGTTTTGAAAGCTGGTACTGCTTCTCTCTTAATCTCCTCACTTTTTCAATATCTCAAAGTGTGGTCCATGAACCCCTGGAAGTCCCTGAGACCTATTTAGGAGGTCTGTGAGGTTAAAAAATATTTTCTTTATAATGTTAAGATGTGACTTATCTTTTTCACAGTGTTGACATGTGCATTGAAAGTGCAAAAGCAGTGATGAATTAAAGTGTTGACACCTTAACACAAATCAAGACAGTGGCACTAAACTGAACTGTTGCAGTAGAAATTGTGTTCTTTACCAACATGGATTCACATGAAGGAAAAAGAAAGGCAGTTCCACTTAAAAGTAACCTTAATCAAGCATTAAAAATTACTGATTTTATTAAATTTCAACCCCTAATGATACACATTTTTATGATTTCGAGTGACAAATTGGGAAGTATGCATAAAGCATTTCTGTTCCATACTGAAGTATGATGGTTGTCTGTAAAGAAAACATTTGTGTGATTGAATTGCAAACTGAACTAGCAACTTTTTTCATGGAAAGTGGTATTTACCTTAAAGAACAACTGTCAGATAAACTATGGTTTTGCAGATTTCAATATTTGGCAGATTTTTTTTGTGAAAATGGACAAAAGCGCCTGTCATTTCAAGCGGTAGAACTCAAATTTGATGCCAGCGGTCACATTTGAACTTCTAAGCAAAAGTTAGAATTTTGGAAAAGTCATGCGAACCACGCTGGGCTGGACAGCTTACAAATATATGAAGATATTTTTTGTGATTCTTGGCACTATTAAGAATCGTTTTATATTTTATAATGTAGTGGGACAGCGTGTTAACATTTGGAAAATCTGCACAGCTCAGTGAACCAATATTTTCCAAATGAGTAAACATAATTTCAAAATATCATGCCTTGGCAAAAAAATTATGCCAGATAAACCAATAAATTTCAATGTAAAAAAAAAACAAAAGTTCACTGATAGGGTTGTAAATACTTGCACATTCCAAATACTCTTTAAGAAACACACTTGTAGACTTTTGTGTAGTGTCAAAGAAGATCCATACCTCAAACTGTATACAAAAATTAAGTTAAAATGAATCATAGACCTAAATGTAAACCCAAAGCTATAAAACTGCTACAACAAAACAGAGAAGAAAACTTCATGACTCTGGTTAGGCAAAGACCTCTTAAATAAGACACCAAAAGCACAATCCGTTTGTTAAAATGATACATTGGGCTTTGTAAGAACTGAAACCTCTGCTTTTTTGAAACATGGGTAAGGAAATGAAAGATAAATATTTTCAAATTATATACCTGATAACGGGCTTACCATCAGACTATATCAAGTATTTTCAAAACTCAAAGGAAAAATATTCAGTTAAAAAATGAGCAAGAAAGGAGATGGAGCAAGATGGCTGAATAGAAGCCTTCACCAATCATCTTCCCTGCAGGAACACCAAATTGAACAACTATCCACACAAAAAAATTACCTTCATAAGAACCAAAATCAGGTGAGTGATCACTGTACCTGGTTTTATGCTCATATTACTGAAAAAGGCAAGGAAGAGGAAAGGAAAGACAGTCTTGAATTGCTGTCACCAGCCCTCCTGCACCCCCCAGCAGCAGCTGCATAGTGTGGAGCAAGAATCTGTGTGCTTGGGGGACAGAAGGCACAGTGATTGTGAGATTTTCCGTTAGAACTTGGTGCTGCCCTGTCACAGTGGAAAACAACCCTGGCCAGAACTCAGCCAGCATTCACAGAGGAAGCATTTAGACCAGCCCTCACCGAAAGAAATTGCCCTTCCCAGACGTCAGAACCTGAATTCTGGTAAGCCTCACCAATGCAAGCTAAAGTGCTCTTGGGTTCTAAATAAACTTGAAAGGCAGTGTAGGCCACAAGGACTGCAATTCCTGGGCAAGTTCTGGTGCTGTGCTTCGCTCACAGCCAGCGGATTTAGGGGTATGCAACCTAATGAGATAATAGCTGGGGCAGCCAAGGGAGTACTTGCACCACCCCTCCCACCACCTCAGGCAGTGCAGCTCACAGCTCTAGGAGAGACTCTTTCCCTCTCCTTGAGGAGAGGACAAGGAAAAGTAAAGAGGACTTTATCTTGCAACTTAGATACCACCTCAGCCACAGTAGGACAGAGCACCAGGCAGAATCCTGAGGCCCGCATTCCAGGCCGTACCTTCTAGACAACATTTCTAGACATGTACTAGGCCAGAAGGGAACCTGCTATCTTGAAGTAAAGTACTTAGTCCTGGCAGGATTCATCAGCTGCTGATTAAAGAGCCCTTGGGCCCTGAATAGTCAACAGTGATAGCCAGGAAGTACTCACCATGGGCCTTGGGTAAGACTCAAAGACAAGCTGGCTTCAAGCATGACCTAGCATATTCCAAGCCATAGTGGCTACAGGGAGAGCAACCTTCTGCTGAAAAAAGGGGAGGGAAGAGTGAAGGAGACTTTGTCTTGCAGCTTCCTTACCAGCTCTGTCACAGTTAGGTAGAGTACCAAGCAGGATCTTGGGGTCCCTGATTCTAGGCCTTAGCTCTTGGAAAGAATTTCTGGACCTGCTCTGCTCTGGGCCAGAGAGGATCCTACTGTCCTGAAGGGAGAGTCTCAGACCTGGTAGCATTCAGCACAAGCTGACTAAAGAGCCCTTGGGCTTTGAGTGAACATTGGCAGTAGCCAGGCAGTACTTGCTATGGGCCTGGATCTATGCCAGCCACAGAGAGAGACTTCTCTGCTTGTGGAAAGGAGAGGAAAGAGTGGGAAGGACTTCATCTTGTGGCTTGGATGCCAGTTCAGCCTCAGTAGAATAGAGCAACAGGTAGATTTCTAAGGGTTTCAACTCTGGGCCCTGCTCCTGTATGGCATCTCTGAACCTACTGGGGCCAGGGGCAACTCATCACCCTGAAGGGAAGAATACGGCATGGCTAGTTTTGCCACCTGCTAATTATAGAACCCTAGGGCCTTGAGTGAACGTAAGTGGTAGCCAGGCAGGCCTTGGGTGAGACTCAGTGCTGTGCTGGCTTCAGGTCTGACCCAGCACAGTCCCAGTGGTGGTGGCCAGAGGGTGCTTTTGTCACCCCTCCCCCAGCTCCAGGCAGCTCAGCGCAGAGACAGAAAGAGAGATAGCAGGATGGAGAGAGAGAGACTCTTTGTTTAGGAGAAAATAAGGGAAGAGAATAAGAGTCTGTGCCTGGTATTCTAGAGAATTATTCTAGATCTTAACTAAGACCACCAGGGCAGTATCTCTATGAGTTTGCGCAAGCCACAGCATTATTGAGCTTGGGGTACTCCCTAATGCAAATATGGCTGCAGTGATCAAAAACTTAGATTACAACACCCAAATCCCTATGAATACCTGGAAAGACTTCCCAAGAAGGGTGAGTACAAACAAGCTCAGACTGTAAAGACCAGTAATTACCTAACTCTTCAATGCCCAGACACTGGAGAACATCCACAAGCATCATGACCATCGAGGAAAACAGAATTTCACCAGAGCACTTAAATAAGGCACCAGGGACCAATACTGGAGAGACAGAGATATGTGACCTTTCAGGCATAATTTGAAATGGCTGTTTTGAGGAAACTCAGTGAAATGCAAGATAACACAAAGAAGGAATTAAGAATTCTATCTAACAAATTTAACAAAGACATTGAAATAATTAAAAACAATCAAGAAGAAATTCTGCAGCTGAAAAATGCATACAAAAAAAGGCCACAAAAAAATCTTAAAAATGTCAAAAAATATCAAATTATATCAACTAACTTCTCTGACTACAGTAGAATAAAACTAGAAATCAACAACAAGAGAAATTTTGGAAAGGGTACAAACATATGTAAATTAAACAATATGCTCCTGAGTGACCTCTGGGTCAATGAAGAAATTAAGCAGATAATTGTAAAACTTCTTGAAACAAATGACAATGGAAACACAACACACCAAAACCTGTAAAACATACCAAAAACCAGTGAAAGCAGTACTAAGAGGAAAGTTTGTAGCTATACGTGCCTACATTTAAAAAGAAAATAAACTTCAAAAAGACAACATAACAATGCATCTTAAATAAATAGAACAGAAGAGCAAACCAAACCCAAAATTGGTAACAGAAAAGAAATAATAGAGATCAGAACAGAAATAAATGAAACTGAAGAGAAGACAATAAAAAAAGTCAATGAAATGAAAAGTTGGTTTTTTTTTTTGCGACGATAAACAAAATCAACAAACCTTTAGCCAGACTGAGAAGAAAGCAAGGAAGACACAAATAAATAAAACCAGAGATAAAAAAGGAGACATTACTACTAATACCAGAAAAACTCAAAGGATCATTAGGAGATCATTAGTAGCTCATTAGTAGACTCATTAGTAGCTTCTAATGATCCTTTGAATTTTTGTGATATTAGTTGTAATGTGTCCTTTTTATATGAGCAACTGTATGCCAATAACTTGCTCATATAAACTGGAATATTTAGAAGAAATAGGTTAATTCCTAGACACTTGCAACCTACCAAGATTGAACCAAGAAGAAATCCAAAACGTGCAGACCACTAACGAATAACAAGAGTGAAGCTGTAATAAAAATTTTCCCAGCAATGAAAAGCTTGGGACCTGATAGCTTCACTGCTGAATTTTACCAAACATTTAAAGAAGAACTAATATCAATGCTACTCAAAGTATTCTGAAAAAAACAGAGGAGGGGGAATTTCTCCAAACTCATTCTACAAGGCTAGTATTGTCTTGATACCAAAATCAGACATGGACACATTAAAAAAAGAAAAGAAAAGAAAACTACAGGCCAATATGCCTGATGAATGTTTATGCAAAAATCCTCAGCAAAATACTAGGAAACCAAATTCAACAACACATTAAGCAAATCATTCATCATGATCGAGTGGGATTTATCCCAGGGATGCAAAAATGGTTTGACATATGCAAATCAATCATGTGGTACACCATATCAATAGAATGAAGGACAAAAACCATATGGTTATTTCAATTGATGCTGAAAAAGCACTTGATAAAATTCAACATCCCTCTATTATAAAAACCCTAAAAAACTAGGTATAGAAGGATAATACCTCAACACAATAAAAGACATATATAAAAGGCTCACAGCTAGTATCATACTGAATGGGGAAAAACCAAAACCCCTTCTTCTAAGAACTAGAAAATGACAAGAATATCCATTCTTGCCACTGTTATTCAACATAATAATGGAAGTCCTAACTAGAGAAATCAGACAAAAGAAAGAAAGGTGTCCAAATTGGAAAGGAAGAAGTCAAGTTATCTTTGTTTGCATATGGTATGATCTTATAATTGGTAAAACCTAAAGATTCCACCAAAAAAAAACATTAAAATTGATAAACACATTCAGTAATGTGGCAGGATACAAAATCAACGTATAAAAATCAGTAGCATTTATATAGCCAACAACAAACAACCTGAAAAACAAATCAAAAAAGTAATCCAATTTGCAATAGCTATAAATAAAAGTAAATACCTGGGAATTGACTTAACCAAAGAAATGAAAGGCTTACACAATGAAAACTATAAAACATTGCCAAAATAAATTGAAAAGAATACAAAAATCAAAAGATATTCTATGATCATGTATTGGAAATATCAATATTATTAATTATCTATACTACGTAAAGCGATCTAGAGTTTCAATGTGATCCCTTTCAAAATACCAGTGACATTCTTCACAGGAATAGAAAATACAATTCTAAACTAAGTGTCCATCAGCAGACATATGGTATATGGAACCACAATCGACCTAGAATAGCCAAAGCTATCCTGAGAAAAAAGAACAAAACTGGAAGAATCACACTATTTGATCTCAAATTATACTACAGAGCTAATAGTAACTAAAGCAACATAGCACTGGCATGAAAACAGACACACAGACCAATGGAACAGCATAGAGAACCCAGAATCAAATCCATACATCTACAGTGAATTCATTTTCCATAAAGGTGCCAAGAACATACATTGAAGAAAGGACAGTGTCTTTGATAAATGATGCTGGGAAAACTGGATATTCATATGCAGAAGAATGAAACTAGACCCCTGTCTCTCACCACATAAAAAAATCAAACCAAAATGGATTACAGTCTTAAATCTGAGATATCAAACTATGAAACTACTAAAATAAAACATTGAGGAAACTCTCTAGGACATTGGCCTAGGCAAAGATTTCTTGAGTAATACTGCAGAAGCACAGGCAACCCAAGCAAAAATGGACAAATGGGATCACATCAAGTAAAAAATCTTCTGAACTGCAAAGGAAACCATCAACAATGGGAAGAGACAACCCACAGAACAAGAGAAAACATTTGCAAACTACCCATCTGAGAAGGAATTGGTAATCAGAATATATAAGAAACTAAAAAAATTAAATAGGAAAATATCTAATAATTTGATTAAGAAATGGGCAAAAGATCTGAATAGACATTTCTCAAAAGAAGACATATAAGGCCAGGCACGGTGGCTTACATTTCTAATCCCAACACTTTGGGAGGCTGAGGCACATGGATCACCTGAGGTCAGGAGTTCGAGATCAGCCTGGCCAACATTGTGGAACCCCGTCTCTACTGAAAATACAAAAAATTAGCCAGGTATGGTTGTGGGTGCCTATAATCCCAGATTCTCTGGAGGCTGAGGCAGGAGAATCGCTGAACCCAAGAGGCGGAGGTTGCAGTGAGCCGAGATCGCGTCATTGCACTCCGGCCTGGGCAACAAGAGCGAAACTCCATCTCAGAAAAAAAAAAAAAGACATACAAATGGTAAACAAGCATATGAAAAGGTGTTGAACATCATTGATCATCAGAGAAATGCAAATAAAAACTACAATGGGATATCATCTCCTACTTAAAATGGATTTTATCCAAAACACAGGAAATAACAAATGCTGGTGATTATGTGGAGAAAGGTGAACCCTCATACTCTATTGTTGGGAATATAAATTCATGCCATCACTATGGAGAACAGTTTGGAAGTTCCTCAAAAAACTAAAAACAGAGCTACCATATGATCTAGCAATCCCACTGCTATGTATATACCCCCTCCCCTAAAGGGAATCAGCATACTGAAAAGATATCTGAACTCCCATGTTTATTACAGCATTATTTGCAATAACCAATATTTTGAAGCAACCTAAGTGTCCATCAGCAGACAAATGGGTAAAGAAAAGTGGTATTTATACACGATGGAGTACTGTTCAGCCACAAAAAAGAATAAGATCCTATCGTTGGCAAAAACATGGATAAAACTGGAGGTCATTATGATAAGTAAAATATGCAGGCACAGAAAGACACACTTCACATGTTGTCACTTATTTGCCAATGCTAAAAATTGAAACAATTGCACTCATGGGGATAGAGAGTAGAACAATTGTTACCAGAGGCTGGGAAAGGTAGCTGTGGGGAGAGGGTTAGTGGAGATGGTTAATAGGTTCAAAAATATGGTGAGATAGAATGAATAAGATCTAGTGTTTGACAGCACAACAGGTTACTACAGTCAACAATAATTTATGATACATTTAAAAATAACTAAAAGAGTATAATTGGATTATGTCAACATTGAGGTGATGGATTTACTCTGATGTGATTATTATGCATTGTCTGCCTACATCAAAATATCTCATGTACTCTGTAAATATATGCATCAACCATGTACTCACGAAGATTGAAAATGTTTTTAAATAATAAATGAGCAAAACATCTGATCAGACATTTTTTCAAGGAAGAGAGACCTGTGACAAATTAGCATATAAAAGATGTCCAAAATAATTAATCATTAGGGAAATATAAAAAGCATAAGTTATTATTACACACTTATTAAATTTTTTGTTCTTTTAAATGTATTACTAAAGTATAATTTACATACAGCAAAATTTACCCTTTTTAGTGAACAACTATATGAGTTTTGACAAGCAGAGGTTTAAGTTTGGACAAAGTTCAATTTATCACTTTTTAAAAGTGGGTTGTGCTTTCATTGTCTAATTATTTAAAAGATCTTTGCCTAAAGAAGAGGTGTGAAGCTTTTCTCCTATGTATTCTTCCATCGGTTCTATAGCTTTAGGTTTTACATTTAAGTCTATGATTTATTTTAGCTTAATGTTTCTATTCAATTCTATCTATTGTCTTCAAGTCAATAGATAGATGATTTCCATCGCCTGCCCCAAAATTCCCCTGTATCTCTTTGTCAAATTCCTTCTTCCATCATAGCCCCTGGTAACTATGGATCTGTGTTTTTGCCTTGTAGTTTTGCCTTTCCAGAATGTCATATAAATAGTACCACATATATAGCTAAAATGTTTAAAATAAAGAAGAAAAGACAACAGTGACAGGTACTGGTAAGTATGCAAAGCAAATGGAACTCTCATACATCAGAATGCATATTGGTACAGCCACTTTGAAACATGTTTGTTGTAGGAACAGAAAACCAAGTGCTGCCTGCTCTTACTTATAACTGAGAGCTCAACATAGAGTACACACAGACACAAAAGAACAATAGACACTGGGGCCTACTTGAGGGCGTAGGCTGGAAGGAGGGTGAGGATCAAACAACTGCCTATCGGGTACTAGGCTTATTACCTGAGTGACAAAATAATCCGCACACCAAACCCTCAGAGACACCCAATTTTCCCATGTAACAAATCTGCACAGGGGCCTTCTGAACCTAAAATAAAAGTTGGAAAGAAAAAAAAAAACAGTTTGAGAGTTTCTTAAAAAAAAGTTCAGTACATAGCTACCATATGACCCAGCAATTCCACTCCTAGATATTTTCCTAAGTGAAATAAAAGACTATGGCCACACAAAAGGCTGTGTGTAAATATTTATAGCAGCTTTATTTGTGGTCATCAAAACTGAAACAACTCAAATTTCCTTTAACTGGTGAGTGGATAAATCGTGATACCTCTATACAATGGAACATTACTCAGAAATAAAAAGGGACAAACTGATATATGCAGCAACATGGATGTCCCTCAAGTGTATTATGCTGAGTGAGAGAAGCCACACTAAAAGGAGAATGGTCCCATTTATACAACTCTTATATTACATTTTGGAAAAGGCAAAACTTCAAGGTAGGAAACAGATCCCTAGTTTCCAGGGACTGGGGTGAGAGGAGGAGTTCGACAAGAGGAATGGGGAATTTGGGAGAATAATGGAACTCTTCTATTAACTTGAGTACCACATGCACTTGCCAAAACACTAAAGAAGGTAAACTTTGGTAGATGTAAATTATGCCTTAATAAAAATGTGAAAAAGAACCAAAACTTTTTTTGTTAAAAAAAAAAAAAAAAGGAGGGGTAAAGTAGAGGTAAGATCCAAACTCCTCTTTTTTTTGAGATGGAGTCTCGCTGTGTCTCCCAGGCTGGAGTGCAGGGTGCTATCTCGGCTCAATGCAACCTCCGCCTCCTGGGTTCAAGCGATTCTCCTCCTGAGTAGCTGGAATTACAGGTGCGTGCCACCACGCCCGGCTAATTTTTGTATTTTTAGTAGAGATGGGGTTTCACCATGTTAGTCAGGCTGGTCTCGAACTCCTGACCTCGTGATCCGCCTGGTTTGGCCTCCCAAAGAGCAGGGATTACAGATGTAAGCCACTGCACCCAGCCCAAACTCCTCTTTTTTTTACAGCTGAAACTGATACCAGATAATGTAGTGTCCCTTTGTGGAGAAGTTATTGAAGTTAAAGACTGTGCCCAACAAGAGCTGGCCCCAGGCCCAGGGCCAGGTCTCCATATCTAAGCTCACTGCATGGTGAGAACAATCTGAACAATGCTCTCTGCAGGTAGACCACAAGAGAAGGGTGATGGAAGAAGCTGAGCTACAGGTATTCTGGTCCTCTCCCAAACCCTCCAATAAGGCAATTCCCCCCACTTCCATCAGAGGAGTAGTGGTGGGTTTTCAATAAATCTCTCCTTGTAGAAAACAGAAATGGGAAAGAAAATGTGTCTGCTCATATTGCAAATCAACATTTCTTTCATGAAAAATTTAAGCATATTGGAAGCTAACAAAGTGTAACTACAGGATTTTTTTTTAAATTTATTTTGCAGCAAGTGCCCAATCCTCCTAAATCACCATCTCTAGAAAACTCATTTTTCTGCAAGAAATCATCAAATGAGCATGTTCCACTGCTTATACATGTTCTAAATAAATGATATAGGTTCCGCTGCAATATTCACTTGACTCTGTGTCATTTACGTCTCTGTGACTTTTTATAGCTACAAATTTTATAGCAGCCAGGGATCATGTCTGTTTAATTATTGATGCATAGTGCCTAACATAGCATCATGGAGATATAATCAGTTAAATATTACTTCTGATTAATATGACGATGTGTACACATCACTTTAAGTATGAATTTTTTGTAATTTAGTTTATTCATCCATCATCTCTCTGCTCTCAAGAATTTTTCTTTACTAAAATTCTCATAATTTAATGCACTTTTTATTTAAAAAATATCCATGCACAACTAGAACCTGAAAAAAATGACCGTAATAATTTTAAAATTTGAGGCCTGCGTTAACATGTTTTTCAGTAATGATCGTACACTTATTCACCTAACCTATTTATGTTTTCTTTGGATTCACTATTTTTGAATTCTTGCTACCATTTTAAATGGTATGTTAGGTTCTAAAATGAACCTGTAGGAGAGGTCAGTTCAATAAATGAAATTAACTTTCAAGTATATATATTAATAATTTGGTGAGCTATGGTAAATTATTTGGGAATTTGGGTCTATATATTCTTCTCAGAAAGTAAGCCCAGAGATACTCAGAGGTGCTACCAATTGGGGATTGTAATGGAGCTCTTGATTCTATTACATGCATCACAGACTTTCCGGTGTACCCTCAACTGAAAGTTCCTTTAAAATAAGCCTCAGGGACCATAGAGAGATTGATCATTTATCCGAAATAATGTTATTTCTGTGATTTAGTCTGTTTGTGCAACCTCTGGAAAATACTTTCTCTCTTATCTTATAATAAAAATGTATTGTTCACAATTGGAGGAATCTATTTTAGTGACCTATTTTGGGTATTTTCCCGTTATGGCAAATAATATACTTTTAATGTATTTTTTATAATGATGCTATTCTTTATTCATTTTTATATGGAAGCACATAATCTAGTACATAATCATTTAAAAGCAAAAGGCAAAAGATTAGCTTATGAACCAGAAAAGTATATACTTATATAGTTACATATAGCATGCTAATATTTTATAAATCAATATGAAAGAAACAGAAATTGTCTGTGCAAAAAATATGTATGCTTTAACAGAATATAGGCCGTTTGGCAGAGCGTTTTCTTTTTACTTGTTGAAGGAGTACACTGAAGCACTAGGTTTTATTCGTCATCAAGCCTCATTTTTCTGCTATTGTATGAGAATTCAGTAAGTGAATTTTCCAGATAACTGAAGTATAATTTTAATATTCTTCACAGCTACTTATTTACCTTTCTACCCTCAATGGGAAGTACTCTAATATTCGTTAAATATTATATGACCTTCCTAATAAAACACTTTGAACACAATATAAACTTTTCTTGATAACGTGGGGTCACTATTAAAACCATGTTACCTCGATTGTAAGACTTCTTCCTATTAGGGAACACCACTGCTACAAAAATAAGACTTCCAGGGAAAAAAATAAAGCAATATTAAATATACTAATTGACAAGATACATACATCTCAATTGCAAAACATTAAAATGTGGGCAAGAAGAAATTACATATTCAAATGTAGAAACTGTGTTGATATTAATTTTGTTTTTTTATGTTACTTTAAGTTCTGGGATACATGTGCAGAATGTGCAGGTTTGTTACGTAGGTATACATGTGCCATGGTGGTTTGCTGCACCTATCAACTCGTCATCTAGGTTTTAAGCCCTGCATGCATTAGGTATTATCTTAATGCTCTCCCTCCTTTTGCCCCCCACCCCCCAACAAGCCCTGGCATGTGATGTTCCCCTTCCTGTGTCCATGTGTTCTCATTATTCAACTCCCACTTATGAGTGAGAACATGCAGTGTTTGGTTTTCTGTTGATATTAATTATTAAAATGTTCCCTCAATATGCAGCAAAATTCTTTTGCTGTTGGGTCCTCTCCTCATTGCCGGCAGACTCTGTTATCACTTTTCACCCACATCACTTCCAGTGTCAACTCCTGTCCATTCCTTTCTATTGTGCTGCTGCCCTGAGCTGCTGGCTGTGAGTTGTGGAAACCCAAAGAGCAAACTAGTCACTAATTATGTTAAATAATGCTGAATAATGGCAGTAAGATTCTTCCCTTAGGCCCTAAGGCCATACTTTAGTGCTGAGGTTTTGCAACAACTGCTACTGTGCTCAGAGGTGGTGCCTCACATCTAGTGTCAGGTCTGTGTTGTAATGAACCGGAATTGCCAGGAACTTGTACTTTGGATGAATGATGTGTCAAGTGCATTAAGAATCTTGAAATGCATCTTATATAGACTACTGACTGAAATTCCACAATCTTGCATTCTCATAGCTTGAAAGAAATATACAAAATGCAGATACTACCACACCCTCATTTCAGAACTGACTTTATCAGGAAACATACTGAGATCTCAAAGACAAGGGGATGTGGTGTTGAAACAGGAACATGAGAGCCGATGGATACCGCCCTTTGCTTTGCTGTAAGGCCTTGAGGCCCCAGGCACAGTCACCCACATCTGTGGCAAGCATCATGGTGGCATTTCCAGGTGAGTAGGAGAGAGTGAGAAATAAGTCAGAGAAGAAATCCAAGTCTTAGGTGACCGTCAGTCATGAAGAGAACACTGGCAAGAGTTCTTCATAACAGGAACTCAGCTACAGGCTTCGCAGGGGTTTGAAGAAAAACGGGACCTTCTGTAAGCCCAAAGGAAGTATATGGCAACTGGCCCATGTCTTAAAGCTCCAGAGGAGCAGGCTGGAGTTCCAGCTGATAATTGGAGTGGCTGAAGGGAAACTCTGGGAAGGCCCAGATTTCAAAGTGGATCAACGGGAAATAAGTGGAGAATACAATCACTCAAGGGGTACATGATGTTTGGATTTCTCCCTTCTATAAGAGAGACACCATGTATATCAGGAACAAAGATCAACTGCAGCCATCACCAACAGGTGGGGTTTAGGAGCCCGATTTGCTTTTTGTGAAGGACCTGGTAAGTCTGAGCCTGAAGATCATGAACACATATGCCAACTTCCCTTGTGAGAAATTAGGAAATTCTAGAGAAGTCAAGAAGTGACAAACACTTCATTGTTTTGAGCATTTGTGATGCCACAAATTGGAATGTACCATCACATGATTTAGCCAAAAGTCTGTTTAAAAGTCAACTATTTGCCACTCAAGACTCTTCTGGCCTGAGACAAGAAATTCTTGGGAGAAAGTGGACAGAAATGTACATGTGATAGGAAACGAACTGATCTGAATAAGTGTGAGGAGTGGAGAAGAAAATTCTACGGAAAATGTGAAATTGTACAGGGAGAGGATGCAGAAAATATGGATTGAGAAACTGTGAGAGCCAAGCCTTCAAACCAGTATGTTCTTTTGGGGATATTTCAAAGCCCAGAGCCATTTCTACTCCCTCCCTCCCTTTGCTTCCAATGGGATTGATTTATCTGCTTGCTTTCCATTTCAATACTTGCCACTGTCCACTGCAAAAAATAATTTTTTGTACCTCTCTTCTGGTATCAAAGCAATTTGAAAGGGTTCTATTGTTCATATAGTGTTTGATGCTGTTGTCAAAGATATCAATACAAATAATAGAGAGAACCAGTAAGGTAGTACATATTTTCTTCTTTCCCTTCTCCCCATCATTGTATATTCCACGGTTCTTTCACATATTCTGTGAATAATATACTCTGCCAAGCTTTGAGATTTAAAAAAAGGAAAAGTGGTTATAGTGTCCTCTTGGAGCTTACAGTCAGGACAGAGACATGCACAGGAAGAAAATCTTGTCCTTAGAGGGAGTGGAGCAGTAGAGAGAAGAGGAAAGAATTGAGCAGGATGTGGTCTCAGGTAGTCCTAACCACTTAAGAAATTATAGCTTAGAGTTTTAGTAACCTGCCTAAGGTCACATAGTTAATAAAGAGTAAAGTTAATGTTAGGTCTTGATGAATCAAAAATTCATACACTTTCTATACCAACTTTTTTTCTGCAGAGAATAGACCTAAGAGAGTCAAGATTTTATGCTTACTCAACTATGTTGATGATGAAGGGCCATTCTAGTGAGGATGTCCTTGACTTTAGAGTTTGAGCTAAACTTGGAGTTTGATAGAGGTTATATTCATTAGCTTTGAGGACAAAACAAAAGAAACAACAACAAAAATACTTGCGGTTATTAGCTAGTTTTCAGAATTTTAGATAATTGTTTTTATATGATCATGTATTCATGCACATAATATTTTCTTCACTGGTATCTATTACAAGCAAGAAGATATTTCTGAGGGGGTTTACATTAATACACGGCTTGTGTCATCAGGAAATGAAAGAATTGAGGAACCCCTTAACCCTGGAAATTTACAGGCCACTATTTAAACTATAGTAGAGTCATTTTGCTTAATCTTTTGCATAATTATTTTGATTCCTAACACTTCACTGTTGAAAGGGCATAGAATGGGAAAGCTAAAGTATGCCTGGGCTATAAAGCTTTGGAAATCTCTCCTTTAGATAATTTTAAATAGATCTAATTCACCTTCTGTATTCATCCAAAGTGAATAACTGTAGAGGCAGTGAAAGTATTTATTCATCAACATTTGGACCCAAACCATGCTAACAACAAGCCGCTTCACAATACAGTCCTCTTATCATGTAGTGGTTAAGCTGGCACTTGGAGCTGCTGTTGTGTAGCTATGTAAATTAGGCATGATCCTCTGCTTTGGTTTTCTTGCCTGTAAAATAGGAGCATAGTATTCCATGTAGAGTCCTTGCACAAGTGCTGGGCATGAAATATGAACTCAAAAATGCTAAGTATCATGACTGCTTTGAACTTTACGCCAGCTGTTTTTCCACTGAAGTTCAAAATGCAAGTCTCTCCAAACCTCTCTACTTTCTTAATATTCTGTCAACAAATCATTGTAATCTTCCCCCCTACTAACATTCTCCCACTGTTGCCCATTGCCCCCATCCTATTCCCTTTGCTCTTTGAAACTTCAATTTCAATTGTAAACGAACAGTTGTAACCTTTAATATTTCCCCTGACAATTTTTCTACCTCAGTTTCTTGTCTTAATTGAAATTTAGCTTAACTCTAATGGCAATGCTTTCTGTTCAGCCATTCAAAGGAGATGAGAGTTTTGCGTGTGTGTGTGTGTGTTTGTGTGCGTGTGCACCTCATGATCAAAAGACAAAATATGAATAAAGAATTGAAGAGTTTTCAGCATTCTTCTTATTCTGCATTACTTTTCTTTCACCTTACCCAAAAACTTTTTTTAAAACAATTACGTCATCTGGCTGGACCACTATGCATATATCCTAATTACTAGCATATTCTGGTCTTTTCCCTAGGTTCACCAATTAGTTTGAAAGGAGAAAGTGGGCAGTGGAAGCAGAAGGCACAGGCTTCCTTCCCCTCCCCTCCATAGGGTTGAGGTTTATAGTGTGTGGATCTTTAGGGATGCTGAAAGAGGAATCGATACTTCCTTCCAAAGTAAGAAAATGGCTGAGAAATAGGAAGAGATCAGTTCATGAATGGGCTTCTTAAGCTAAGAAATTTGAACTTTATCCTAAAAGCTACAGGAACCTACTCAAGGATTTTGAGTATCAGACAGAATAATCAGATTTGAATTTCAGATCACTGTAGCTACACTGTGAAAGCTTTTGCTAGACATGACATAAGGCTATATCCAACCAGATTAGATAAAGGAAAGATTTGAGACATATTATGGAAGTAGATTAACTAGGACTTGGGGAATGTTTAGGGTATTAGTGGGAGGGGAGCCTGAAGAGGCCTCCAGGCTTCTGTTTTGGCAACTAGGTAAATTTGGATACTATTCTATATTGTCATAATTAGAATTCCTAATGTATGAGGTTATCTTAAAGATTAAATGACTTAATACGTTTAAAGTCCCGTAAACCATTGCTGCTATGAACTCTTTTATTTGCAGAGGTACTGACTGTACAAAGGAATTTAAGGTGACTGTACAAAGGAATTTAAGGTCAATGTGAAGGAGGAGAGGAGAGGTGACTAACGATCATTAGTTTAGTTTTAAAGTTGAGTTAGGAGTGGGCCCACTGTAGGACATCCATTTAGAGATACAGAACTCAGCACTCAACACAATACTTTAGCTTGGAGCTATGAACTGAAGGGTCTTAAGTACAGTGAAAGTCATGAATTTTAAGTCGTTAAATTTATTCAAATGTAACTTGTGTAAATAGAGTGAAATGATGATTGAACCAAAAAACAAATCCCTGAGCAAATCTGTTTTAGGAAAGAGTCAGAGACAGGGAGGGGAGCCTAGGAATGATGAAACTTGGTAGACAGAAATTCAGGGGACATCCACAGACATTAAAAGAGTTGAAAAGAGGAGGGAATGTTGGCACTGTAAAATGTTGCCAAAAGTTCATTCAATATAATAAGTGAAGTTCAATTAGAATAAGCACTGAAATATGGATTAAGTCATAAAGTGGATGTTGGTTAATGTGTCTAGGGATATTTCCATAAAGTAGTAAGAGTTGATTCCTGACTTACAGGTGTGAAGTCTGCAGAAATGAGGAAATGAGAGAATGAGACCTCTTTTTCCACAGTTTGGTTGGGAGAGGAATGAGACAGAGATGAATGTACCGAGAGTGAAATGTAACCTTCTTATTAATTATCATTAGGTGGATGTACTGGAGTATACTTATATATGGAGGAGCAAGAGAGAGGACAGTGAGGGGATCCAGGCATGGAGGAGAGGAGGGAGATAACTGACTTAGCAAGGTATCTCAAAAGTGGGGCATGCTGGGATCAGAGGAAGTGGGTTACATTAGACAGGAAGAATGCATCCTTCCTGTCACAGGAGGGAAGGTGGAAAGATAGGCACAGGCAGTGATAGGAAAGTGTTTCTAAGGGACAAAATTGAGGTAATTTCTCCCTGAAAGGCTCAGTGAAGTGGGAGTCAGAGTCATTTACTGAGAGACAGAGGAAAAGAGATTGTGTTGGAAGTTTAAAGGGAAATCTAAAAGTTTGAAATAAAAACAGAATAAAAGAGCTGTCTAGGTCTATGTAAGAAGGTGTGGGGACCACCCCAAGGCCCTACCTGAGATTAGAAATCATGAATTCCTGGTGGCTTCTTTTCACAAGGCTGGTCGTTACTCCGTAAGAATCTTCTCACTGCAAACGTCCCATGATCGTTGCTCAGATGTCTTGCCTAGATGCTGATCTCTGCACTTCTCCATTTCACCTGCAGCACTCCCTTTGACTGATCCCAGACTCACAAATCTGAACTCTTCTTCAACACTGCTTCAAAGTGGGACTCCAGACCCCTTATCTGGCCATTTTCACAGACACTGCCTGCTCGGTCCTTGGGCTAACATTGCAGAACCTGACGTCTGATGCACCTGACATTCTCACAACTGCAGGAAAGCTTTTACTTGGTAGCCAGGCTTCCAATTTTAATCTTACTTGAAGATCTGGATTTGAAAGAACAACCACTTTATGAGCAAGTGATTACCAAACCTGATTTGGTGGAAGCCCAGCTTGTCTCCAGATATCCTCAGGGAACTTGTTGAAATTATTTTTTGCCAAAACAATGTAAAATTCACTTTAACATATATACCTTGGGCAAAGGGATGGGAAATTAAAAGCCAATAGGGAACTCAGCTTCTAATAAAACTTACCCTCTTTTTGGTAATAGAACATTGTGAATTACTTATCGAGATATTCTCCACCCCTACAAATATTAAGTAGTGCAGAGATTACAGCAGAGACAGCATACTTTGAGAATGAAGATGTTACTGAGTTCTCCAGAGCTAATTACACATAAGGTCTATTTCTTAACATACAGTTGCCAGGGTTTGCAGCAACTAGTAAGGCCAAACTGATTTGGCAGCTGGGGCTTGGGGAGCAGGGGTGGGGGATGGGAGTCTGCAGAGTTCTCCATTTAGTAGAGTGCAGCATTGCCGAAGAGCGACTCTCCTCTCACATTACCTCCTGGAGGCTGGACTGGATGTTCTCCTTGAAGAGAAAAAAAAGTAAATTGGAACCCCAACAGAATTATTAAGAATGTTCACGTTGTCTATAAGAAGGAAACACTGATGCCTTGGTCTTCATGTTGATATTTACTTAGCAGGGCCTGCAGGGTCTGCCGAGGTACTGTCTGAATGTTGGGGTGGGGAACACTGGGAAGGTACATAGGGGGCATCAGGGATTACCCCTGGGGCTCCCAGTGCTGGAGGTGGATGTGAGGTGAATACTGCCATGTGGGCCCTGAATCAGGTCCCAGAGTGTGGATAAGATCCAGAGTTGCAGAATTGCAGTGGAAAAGAAAGGCTCACACATGAGAGGAATACTGTGTGAGAGCCCCACAGGGCCGCCAACTCTAGATGTGGCTGAGGGTCAGAAGGGACCGCCTGTGCTTAGGAAGGTTGCATGAATTACCCCAGCAGCAGAATAGCTTGAGATCTCCATTCACCCACAACTAGTCGATACATAATAAGTGAAATTAGCAGAGCAGATCAATAGAGGGCACAGAAGCTTTGCGATCATCAATTATATCAACAGTGGAGATTTCTCTTGTTTTATCCATCTGTATTAGTCAGGATTCTCCAGAGAAACAGAACAAATAAACCATAGGGTGTGTGTGTGTGTGTGTGTGTAAGTGTGTGTAATGTATATACAAATATAAATCTATATATACATGTATATACACAGAAGTATATATGTATGTACATCTCTATATAAGAGATTTATTATAAGGAATTGCCTCGTGGTTATAGAGGCTGACAAGTCAAGACCCAGAGAGCCAATGGTAGAGTTCCAGTTCCAGTACAAATGTCCAAAGGCCTGAGAAGCAGGAGAGCTGATGGTATAAATTCCAGCCTGAGTTTAAGTCCAAAGGCAGGAGAAGACCGATGTCCCAACTTGAAGATAGTCATGCAGAGAAAGTGAATTCTCCCTTTCTCAGCCTTTTGGTTCTAATCAGGCATTCAGTGGATTGGGTGAGGTCCACTCACATTGGAGAGGGCAATCTACTTTATTCAGTCTTCTGACTCAAATGTTAATCTCATCCAGAGACACTCTCACAGACACACCCACAAATCATGCCTAACCAAATATCTGGGCACTTCATGGCCAGTCAAGTTGACACATAAAATTAATCATTGCAGCATCCCAATACGAGACATTTAAAAATAAACAGGATTTCTCTTTATAATTAGGTTGAAACTTTATATAGCTGTCAATGACTAAAAACGCATTTAATCAGGCCAAAATGTTAAGGGAGCCATGCAATATTTGGGACACACTTATACTAAAATATTAATATTAATATATTAATATAAAGTATTAATAAATAATATTATTTATCTGAAATCCAAATTTCAGTAGGCAGCCTCTATCTTATCTGGCAAACCTACTACCTTCCCCTATACCAGAATAAGTAATAATTTTGGTTAGGAAATTGGAGAGTCATAATTGATTTCATTCTTTTGACACACTATATATGAAAAATACCATTTCATTTGCTGCAATGGAAAATGCCTTGGGAATAGCAACCAATAAAACATGTTAATGTGTTGACATTTGAAAAGGAAGTTATAGGATTCTTTAACTCTCTACCTCTAAGCCACTCGCAGAATTCCAAGGGACCTGATACCCACATTTCTAGTTCAGAGGAAAATTATAGAACTCAACTTCTGGCTTCCTCTAACCCTGAACAAATGGTTTCAGCTTGTAAAAACCATGGAGTTTTAGAGCTGTAAGTGATATTAGAGATCTTCATTTGATTAAAACCATTCTTGTACTTTTAAATGAAAAGTTACCGGTTTTAAAGAAGTGATTTGGATGATCTTTTAGTTCTACTGCCTGACATTCAATAAAGCAGAACATCTAAGTCTTACTATCAAACAGCTATCACTGTGCTGTCAAGTACAACTTTTTAAACCTGTCAAACAGTCATTAGTCTTCCCTTCTTAAAACATCTAACTTTGAAGCTGTCTAACCTTTTCCTGAGAAAATTCAAGCATAAGTTCATTTCAAGAAAAATTTCCTAGATAGATAATTTCTTCCTCTAAAAATACTTCTGAGAAACTAGAGTTGGAACCATTTTAATTATTACATTTCTAGGAAAAACTAGTTGTGAATCTTGCTGATTAGAATGCCTCTATGTTTTTTAGTTATATCCCCCAAATAACTGTTTAAAATTGTAATTATCATCTTTCTCTCTCATAAGGGATCAAGAGCATAAAACTTGTTTGGTTTTATCATGATCCATAAAAGTGTCAGCTCTATATCACTTCATGAATTAATAAATATCCAAAGTACCAGTAAGTTTAAAACTCATGAGACCAATGGGCTTTGTTGGCATCTTTTCACTTCATAGTTAATACCCTCATACTGTGATATATGGTTCTTGATGCAGAGGAAAAGGAAGTTAATGGTAGAACCATGCAATGGGTCTTAAAGTTTCTGCTGGATACAGCACATATCACTTCCACTCGCATGCTATTGCCCAAAGCCACAGCTAACTTCAGTAAGCTTGGAAGTACACCCCTTTCATGGGGAAAGCCACCGAGGAGGGCCCTGGATAGGTGAGCCCAATAGAGAAGTACAGTGAAGATTTTGAAAAAAAAAAAAAATTATACTATTTCACATAGAACACTAAAGCCCATAGCACTTAAGAACCTAAACCACATGACCAACTTCACAAGTTGATTATTAACAAAGCCATGGTTGGAACATAGCCTCCTAATTATCTTTTCATAGATTTTCTGTTTATTTTACTTGGCCTCCTTTTATGGATATATGCCCATGTGTTCCTAAATGCAATGCCTTCTCAAGTTTCTATCTTAGAGCCCCTACCTCATCTTTTGTTCAGAAAGAAACTGAGTCAAATATTTCATCACTTTAAGGGTACTAATATTCCAGTTCATAGACCAGTAAGGGTAATGAGGTACACAAATCTATTTTTTTTTTTTTTTTGCCATACAACCTGATTTCCCACTGTAGTTTTTTCAAAAACTGAAAATATCATCACAGGGAGTGAAAACAGCCTCTTGCCAAACTGCGATCTCTTCTTGGAAAACCTAATGATTACTTCCTGTCTTTGGTTCCTCATCAAACCCTTAAAGTCCGGGAAGTTTCATCTTACTCTTTTTTTATTTCAATGTAGATAATATTGAAAAATAAAAACTCAAAAAAAAATAAAATAGAAATAAGATAAACCAAGATTAAATCAGGTAAAATAGGTTGATGTATGAAAGATAATAACTGATTTTGAAATATGGAGATCCTCTGTTTAAAAAAAATCTGTTTACAGCTAAAGTGATTGTGGATTTTGGCAAAATATTTTTAATTGGAGCAAGACATCTTAGTTGCATTTAGTCTATTCCCTAAGCCTCACTATGAGATTCCACAGAAATCCCCTGCTGAAAAAGAGCACACCGTGCTGCAGCTCCAAATAGAAGGTACTTTTAATCTGCGTGTGAGGGCAAAGATATAGCCGTGATCCTTGTACCCTGAGTACCCTTCAAAACTGAGCATCTCTTAAGATGGTAGATACTTCTTGGGTGAAGGCTAGAAATAAGAAAAGTTAGAGTGGTTGAAATGTCGTTTTTATAAAAGGTGCTCTTTGCTCTTCTTTGAATATCATTGAATGGCTAAGAAATGATCCACAATGCATTAAGTAACTTTCTTTTGCAGCCCAAAGGAAGCCCAGCTGTGAATGGCAGAGCACATCTACCTCTCTCGTTCTTTTAGCCGTGCATGAGCAAGGGTGATGATAAATGACATCCCTGGGGTATGATGAAATGGAACAAAAGGCAATGGAATATATGAGGCCTGCTCTGTTTGTGTCAGAGGCTCTGTCTAAATCAAAAGTGGTGCAGAGCATCAAATAGCCTGTCAAGGGTCTGGCAGCATGGCTTCTCAAATCTATGCCAGTTAAGGTTTCCAGAGCTCCCAAATGGATTTCATTATCTTGGGAAAGAGGTGTGAAAGCAGAAAGTCTGGGCCACTGAGAGGGAACCATGCTACAGTGAGTAAAAGAGAATGTTAATAATCACTTCAGTGAACCAAGCAGCTGCAATATGACTGCACACCATCACTACAGTTCCGGGTGTTGTTTATGGGAAAACATAATAAATGACTGCTTATGGACACCCACAGATATATTGAACATTTGGAGGTTAACATTGGCTAAGTTCTAAATGCCATCCTTGTAAGTAGCTTTTTCAAGTGGAAACAACTATTTTTCAAGGCAAGCCATAAAAACATGTGAAACCAACAGCATATTTATATGCTCTTGTAATATAGAAGCGGTCAATCTGATTGAACCTAAATTTTATTTTTACAAATAAAATGTATTTTTGAATTATGATTTATATCGTATGAAACATTTTATGTGACAGTGAGCTGGCCCAGAACCCTACTAAAAATATCTGTTTTCAGGGATTCATGTTTATAATTTATTTCTTATATTCTCTTCTTTATGCTTAGTTCTTTAAAAGAAGATAATTTGCTTTGAAAGTATTTCAGTATTGGAGGAATCCATGGGTAGCAGCAAAGAGAATCCAAAGGGTTAAATTTCTCTAACGTATATTTGATATTTGGATTTTTACAATTGCAGAATACTTTGTTGGATTCTGTTTTATTTGTCACAGAAAAATGTCATGTAAACCTCTTATAGATAAAAGTCCGTTATAGTTTTTTTGGAAAACAAACATTTTTATGGTTAAAAATTGCCTTAGGGTAGAAGAGTAGAAGGTATTCTCTCAGTTTTGACCAGAAAAACTTTTAATGCATGACAGCACTCTGCACTGAAGAGTCCTTCTCGATTTTTTAAAAAAGAATTGATCAAGAAGACTTATCAGACAAAATGATCTAGATAAAAGATCCCAAATGCCATTACTACTCTTGTCTGAATCACAGAGTGAAAGCACTGACCTTCTGCTGCAGGTGCTATTTTTTAAGTCTCCATTGAGTTTCAGTTTGAAGGACAAAATTATCATAGAGGTAGGAAGGATAATATTGTACTCATTTACACTAGAGGAAAGAGAAGAAATTTAAGTTGCTCTGATCAAGCTCTATGCATAAGGCTGTGTCAATAGACACAACATGAGGTAGATCCAGTTGAATGCTAATCCTTCCACTTTAAAAAGGTTACAAGTATGTTAGCTTCACGGCTTCCATTAAAGCCAATGGGAGTTGTACCATTACCATGCTTTGGAAAGAATGCCCTCTAATGCTATTGATTTTGATCTTTTGAACTCAAGCTCTGATACCTGTGTTCGTTGACAACTACTCTGCCTATTGCGTACACAATTCTGTGCTACTGAAGTACTGGATTAGCAAGTAAGCTCCTTTTTTCAAATTAATCAGCTTGTCTGAGACAAATGTTTTTATCTTAATACTCTTAGAAATGCCACATATCAAGCTTATTTCCCATAGTTAGAGCATATAGTTCAAAAGTGCCAGTGATGGGTTTTGTAGAAGAAGAATGAAAGGCCCAGCCCAGGAAGAGGAGGCCATTGTGATATGGTCAGATTTTTACTGTAGGAAGTGCATTGTGTCTGAAGAGTGCCTTATATGATTAGGAAATGTGTACCAGCAGGGCAAGACATGAAACCAAGAGACTAGTAAGAAGTCTGCTGAACATATCCAGGCTGTAGAAAATGCAAATAATGGACTAGGGTATAAACAACAAATATGTAGGAAAAATGAAGAAATTCCAGTGATTCCTGGGTTGTAGAATTTACATGAGCCAGCCTTCTTAAGCAAATGAGTGAGAAGGGTGTCATTAGCAATCATCCACTGGGAATTTGTGGGCTATATAGCAAACTGGAGAGCCTAACCAATGTCCAGTAACTTAGGTCCAACCATTTATTCCCAAGCTGTCAGTCTTTTTCTTTTCTTTTTTAAGTGTACACTTGGATATTGATGTTAATCTCCCCAATTTTTAGATATTATAATCATTGTGTAGGCATCACAGGACATATCTGAAGGCTAAATCTGTCCATTAGCTACCCTTTCGGGCTCCCTACATTTTTCCCTAGCACATGATTAGGACTCAATAAATCTAAATGTATGTTGGATGGATTAATGAATAAATTAATGAATGGAATATAGTGGCCTTAAGGTTTTACATGGCCTCAACTGGTTTGTAATTTTAAACAGAGCTTCCATCAGTCCAGTCCATGCTTCCTACTAACTGCATTTGAGAGAAAAATTCCTATTTGTAAGTGTGAAGGCTAACTCATCTTATAGCATTTTTTACATGAAAGTCCCATTTGTATTTTGTATTTAAAATTTTTTATTCGGGTTCATTTATCCAGTTTTTTATTTGGAACAAGTATAAACGATGATTATTTAACAGCTAGTACCAAGGTTCTTTTGAAAATAACTTTCCTTTATAATCTATTATAAATAATGTTTGGAAGGACTTTGAGAATTGAAACAAAGGCATAGGTAAAATGAGTGTCGTGCATCAGAAATAAATGCAAATTGTGGATGGGGGGACAAAAAAAGAGATGGAAAGACAAAATACTTGAAGGGGAAAGAAACGAAAAAGCTAAGGAAAAGACCAGCAACTATGAACATGAATACTTTGTTTTATTTTACTTTTTTCTTTTGTTCTTTGTTCTATTTTTAACTTTCTACTTTGGAAACTCAGGAATTGTTGATCCAGATTTCTTTTTCTAATATATGCATTTGAGGTCAAACAGTATACTTGTATGTTCTTCTTTACCTGTCTCACCCACATTCTGGAATGTAGAACTTTCGTTTTCCACAAGTAGAATGAGAACAAACCCCCTTGCATCCCCACTATGTCCACCATGACCTTATCTGCAATAATTGTTTGCTGCTGAAGATATTTGATCTAAAACCTGGCCACCTAAACAGAATCTCCAAATACCATCACATCTCATTAAAAGATCTCACCTAATGACAAAAACACAGTCAGAAGAGCACATGAAGATTACACAGCCTCATGCTTTGCAACCAGAATTTATAGAGCATTTATAATATGTGCTACATTATTTCACTTGCATAATTCAATTAGCACAACAACCCTGTTAGGAGATATTATCCCCATTATACAGAAGAAGAGAAAAAAACGTAAAAACAAAATGAGTAGCCCAAAGCCATACAGCTTTTATTCACAAGATCTTATAACTTCATGCATCCTAGTATTTTCCCTGTTCCCTGCTACTGAAAATGATTCTGTATGGTAACATGCCATGTCTGTTTTTAAAGTAAAATCATCAAAGTATATATATTCTCATATTTCTACTGTCATTCGAAATGGTTTTGTTGATATTCAGCTTTGATACTAATATAGTATTCCTTAAATTCCTGCATTTCTATTTTCATCATATACATTTAGTTAACAAGTTTCAGTTCTCTTTGGAAAAATAAATCAAGAATTATTTGCTTCAACTATCAGGAGCCCATGTAATTAAAATTAAGGAATTACTTCCTTAATTTAACTCTTATTCTTTGTCTATATGTCAGTTCAAAATGATTAAAGTTACAAAATAGTAGAACATTTGATTAACTAAGCTGCCTCAGAATTTACTATTCCTCATGGAGTTGCTCCACAAATTAGAGTTTTTGCAGTTCAGTTTGCCTTCTGTTATATGTAAATAGGGTGACCATATAATTTATTACCCAAACTGATACACTGAGAGTTAAAGGGACAAGAAAATGGGAAATAGGGCTAACCAGACTGTCCTGGGAAAACCCAGATGTGTAGTCACCCTAGACTGAAGTCACGTTAGACCAAATGAATATGGTCATTTGCCTTTACCTGAGCTGAAAAGAACTGTCAATCCAAGATAGTTCTCAGCAACGTTGGTCTCAGGAGATGAAATGTCACAAAACTATAACTTCAAGGGGTTTTGTCATCTTCTCAAGACTGTCTCAGCTATTTGGGTTTTGCTGCCATCAGAGAACAGCAATGTCACAATTATAGCTTTGAGAGTATAAAAGGACACAGTTTTCTTTGAGAATCAAGAAGATATTAATAGCTTTCTCCCGGAGGGCTAGACAGGAGCAAAGTATTAAGCAGTGTTTCTTGAAGCTCTCATAGTGGAGGATGACTGTGTGATTGTCAACCTCTAACACGTACCCACTGAGTTAGAAACTCCTGGACAAGGCCTACAAACACGAAATTTCAACCAAATCCATAAGTGAATCATATACACACTACATTTTAAATTTTACCCACTGATTTAAATTAAATAGGAATACTAAAATAATGTGATATAATTGCTAACTGCTCCCTTCCTTATTTGCTCCCTTTCCTTAGCTTATTTGCTATTTTAATAGGTGTCAAAAACATCGGCTAATTTATATTTTATCTACATATTTGGGTTGACTTAAAGCATTTTCAGGGTTTTAAAAATTATTTCTTTCCCAGTGTCTCTGTCTCTCTCCCTCACATCTTTTCTATTCTCCTTTTACTTCTTTTTGTGTCTTCTTCCTCACCTCATCAGAATAGATGAATTTATTAGATCTTTCTCTCTATGCTTGATAATTCTTCCTCATTATCTCCACCAGAAAAAATAAAAAATGTATTTTTAATAAATATTAGTATTTAATAAAATTAATAAAATGGAAAATGGAAAAGTGACAATACAAAATCCGTTCCCTCAATTAAAAGGTACTTCTCTAGCATTTTATCTATTTGAGTTGAGCAATGAAATCCACTCTCCCAGTTACTTTATTCTTTGCATGTAATGCTGTAGGAAATCTGTTGGTTACAGATTTGTGAGCTCTAGGCTCAGTGGCCTTACCACCTGGCTTTGACAGTATTCCCTACAACAAAGCATCGTAAGACTTGAGGGCAAGATCTCTGCTGATTCATTGCTCTATCCCAAATAGCTCCTGGCAGAATGTCTTGTACAGGAAAGACATCCATTAATGTTTGTCAAATAAATGAACAGAGGAAAAGAAAAACCCGGGCTTCCTCTAAACTTGTCACACTAAGCTCATGATTGAATCAAACACATAAAGAAACCCTTTCATGATATAAATGAGAATACTAACCCCTGCTCTGTGTGGCTTTGTAACAATATTTTTAACAACTAAGTTCAATCTTTTGTCAGTGTTATGACTTTGAAAATTAAAGAAAATGTTTTGTAGAAACAAATAATTAGAAATATTGCCAGGAAACTTCTGTACTGGTTGTTGTTACTTTTATTCGCTGGGTCTGTGAGAAGGTTGGTGGAAGAGGCATGATTAACAAGGGCTTATTGAGCCCTTACTGTTTGCATAGGCACTATTTTCAAACAGCGTAGCAAATATAAAAGATATAAAGTATATGACATTTTCTTCCTCTGTAGCATGCAAGCTTGGTGGAAGACAAGATTCAGAGCACAATTGGAGAACAATATAAGACTATGTACAACGAAGTGGTAAATTGAATATAATTAAGCACATTTTCCATAATTCCAAACTGAAAAAGTCAGAGGGGAAAAGACTGATGTTGGTTGCCAGTATAATAAAATATGTCAAAATTAACAGAAGATGGAATACATAGAATTTCAAATTCTATTGTGATGAATATTATGGGGTATCTCCGCAGTATATATTTACTTCAAGTTTTCCTACATAAAATAATGAGAAAATGTAATTTTATGTCAGAATTTCCCATAGTAGATGATCTTGAAGAACTCTCATTTTATAGATTTAGGACAGGCTGCCACGGCTACCTAAAAGGAGGACAAAACTTTGTATTATGCAAAATAATTTCCTTTAAAGATATCTGTGTTTGCTGACAATGTTTGTACTGTATCTGTCCTTTCAGTTTACAGAGATTAGGGAGCAGGGGGACAGTCTTTTTAGTGGAATTACTATAGCAGAGAGTGCAAGGCCACCTGTGCCTCCAATGGTTTTGTTTCTGTGCAATGTTCTTAAAGTTGACATATTTTCCTCAGTTTAACTCCTTTGGGATATAAAGGCATTTGAAAGATAAGGGTTTGGACTTTAGGAAAGACTTTAAAAGTAAAGATCTGAAGTTGAGGTTGGTGCCATTTTTTGTCACTTACACTTTATATGAATTTTAAATTTCAATTTGGCCTCATTTTAAATCCTCTCAAAGTGATAGTACCTCTCCTCACCTCTCACAATTCTGTATTCATAAATATTCTATTATTTCTTGGAAATATCTTGATCTCAGAGAAAAAAAAAATAGCATCCCAGGGCTGACTTTTCTCAGGAGACTTCTCCTTTTTTTTGCTTTTTTCAAATTTCATGTCAACCACATTTTTTTTTCCCAAAGGAGAATGTCTTCTTACAGAAAGAGTACAAGTGAATGGTTGAATAAGTTCACAATCACACCTCTATCTGCTCATTGCACTTATTTAGTAATATCTCAGTCCTATAGTCTTTAATAGTATATATATTTTTAAAATACAATTGGTAAAGGAGTTTTGCTTTGAAGTATTAAAAACATCACAACGTTTATCTGCAACTTCTTTTATTGTACATCCATTAGAAATATCCAAATGAAAGATAATTTTTAATTGAAGAAAATTACAATTTCACAATTTCTAGTATTTAATGTAAGTGATAAATGGAGAATAATAATAATAGAAATGATATATGCATTAAAAGTACTTTATTGATGAAATCACTGAAATTAGGAAAAGTAAAAGGAAAGAGAACAGGATGACAGTCTATCTTCATTAAGTAGCATCTATACTGATACTTAAAGCATCTAACTTAAAGTAGCATCGGTTTAGTAAATGAGTGAACTTGTCATCTGGATCCCTCTGTTCACATCATCAGCCCATTCTTGCTCCTTCCAAAGAAGGGGTTAGAATCCATGTTTATAATTTTGAATTAAATTTCAAGAAAGGACCACAATTAAACAGAACAACAGTTGGTTCACATAAATAGGAGATTAATAACTTTCTAAGCAGATGACTCAGTAAGGTCATTCATCAATGCGAGTAAAGATGAACTGTCAGCAATGAAGAGAATTGAAAATATGGAGTGGATAGTTTGGTTTGTTGGACATGGAGTTGTTGCTGGAAAACAAATTCAAGGAAATCTAGAAGGAAAAATAAACTTGGAATGCTATCAATACCTATTGTCAAACTTAGAATTTATACTGGTTTTGGAATAATTTAATCAGTCTCTGTAAAGACACTAGACTTCAAAGCTCATTTTAAATACTAATAAAGTGTGATTTAACTATATATTATTTAAAGAAATATTTTAGACAAATTAAATATAGTGAGAGTTTATTTGAGCAATAAACTCTTCATGGATTGGGCAGCATCAGAACCAGAAGAGGTTCAGAGAGCTCCACCCAGAAGTGTGAGCAGTGAGCTTTAACAGGCCAAACATAGAAGCAAAGCAGGAAAGTAACCTGATTGGCTACAGCTAGGTGTCTGCCTTATTTGGGCATGATACAACGAGTTGTTTGCCTACTATTGGGGCTGTTCACTCCTAAATTAGATTTCAATTTGTTTACCTACTGTTAGGTTGCAGTTCATTGTGTCAAAACTCAAAATACAGAGATAGTCTCAAGCTAATGGCCTATTGCTTATTTAACAATATCTATGATATTCACCTTATCGTTGCCCCTACTGTATTGCAAAACTTATCCATCTTCGTTATACACACACACAAACATATATATATGTGTGTGTTTATATATGAATATATATGCATATATATAAACTGTTCACAACTTACAGTGGTTCAACCTATGATTTTTTACCTTTACAATGGTACAAAAATGATATGTATTCAGTAGAAACTGTATTTTGAATACCCATACAACCATTCTATCTTTCACTTTCAATATAGTATTCCGTAAATTATATAAGACATTTCTTTATTACAATATAGGCTTTTTGTTAGATGATTTTGCCCAACTATAGGTGAATGTAAGTGTTCTGAGCATGTTTAAGGTAGGCTATGCTAAGCTATGATGTTAGGTATGTTAGGTATATCGAATGCATTTTCAACTTAAATACTTTCAACTTATGACAGGTTTATTGAGCTATAACCCCATCATAAGTTGAAAAGTGTCTGTACAAAGATAGATCTATTGATAGATACATATATCTTGCTCACAAACCGAAGCCAAAAAGAACTAGCAGTGATGACATCCATGTTTTCATACCAAATGAACCAAACTTTTTGGCTTTACCATTGTCTCTTACCCATGTTGTTTGTTTTTCTTCTACCATTAATCTATATACTCTTTTAGGGTAAAGAATACTTTTTACTCATGGTGACTCCCTCTGCCTCCAGCACTTTCCATGTTATCAGTGCAGACCGGGCACTCCATAACTGTTTCATAAATTGAACTGAATTGTCTTCCTTATCATCCCCTTCAACAAGATAGAGGTAGTAAATGGCAATATATTTGGAGGGAGGGAGGTATAACTATCTAAAGCGTCAAAAGCAACAAAGGACAATAATTCAAATATCTGCTAGATCAGGCCACGTGGTCATGAGGTGGGACACTGGTGAAGTGAAGGGAGTGTGCCCTCCCTACAGCAGTGCTGTGGCCACACAAATCCAATAATTTCCTGCAGAACATGAGCCAAATCTCTATCTTGTCAAATCTTCCAAGTTTTAAGAAGCTAGAAACTCAAATATTGATGTGGAAACTTCTGATTTTATAATGCTGGCAAACGATTGGAAGTATTTTTTTAAACACTGCACCTGACAAATAAAATATTTCTGTGGGTCACATCCCTGGAACTCAACAATTTTCGACTTCACTCGGGGCAACAGAAAAGCTGACCAAGAAGGTCAAGATGTTAATTAGGCAGCTCTGTTGACCACAGGCAGATGCCTGTGGACTATAATTCTCCACCTCAATGTCACTTGGCTACAGGATGGTAGTGTTAATGACATTCGAGGTAGGCAATATATGTATCCATGAAGGTTTGTCAATCTGCGGTGTATACACATAATGGCTGAAAATCAGCTGTCTCTTATTTATTGCAGTTTGTTTGGTGAGACTCTGTGGGAGTATTTGTGGCTTAAGAGCTTGGAAACCTCAGTGTCCATGAACATAGGAATTGTTCAGGGAGGAGATGTAACAGGTGAGGCAAGAAACCAGAATGTCACCTTTAATTTCAGTTGTTGTCTGGAATGCAAACAATGCTCCTAGTTACCTGACCAATATTTCCCCTCAATGTAAATGATTTGGTGAAAAATGATACTCTTTCTCACAGCCCCAAGAGGAGGTTAAAATCCTCTTACAGCCGTATTTGAAAAGTAAAATTTCAAAAGAAAAGGAAACAAAGACAGCCAAAGCAATCATTATAAAGCTTGAGGCTAAAGTCAGTTTTACTTTATTCTTTCATCACTCACCCTGGAATTGTTTGATAGGATGGTTTGAAAGAATTCGGGATGAAGAGAAATTGTAGCATCTCCAAATGTTAGAAAATGTATACTAGAATGTTTATAAATCTTGTTCCATTTTACGCACCCTAGATGTCACGATATATGGGAAATTTTAAAAAGTATCAGAAAAACTCGGCATGGGGGATGAGAGTAATGAGTGAAGATGATGAACATGTGTCTGATCGATGTGTCTCCCACTCTGTCCTCCACCTGCCTCTCACCTTCTCCCCTGCCTCTCCCACTAGCTTGCCCCTCTCCGGAAGCCCCACAAATTTTTTTTTCACTTTTACATGAACGCAACATGCCACTTTTGAACTCACAGACTTCACATCTACCTGGAAATTCTTTTCTTTTTCTTTCAAAATTCATCTCCAAAAGGTACCGTAAATAGACAGAGTGGGGTAGTGGTAGAGAGCTACGACTCTGGGGCCAGACTGCCTGAATTTGCTCTCTATTTTCATCTCTTTTCTAGCTGTGTAAGCTTGTGTCTCCTTTCCTTTGTCTTTGCAATAGAGACAATAATAGTAATCTACCTTAAAAACGAGGTTTGATGTTTAAATGAATTAGTAAATATACAGTTCATTGGAGAGTTGTAACTATATAGTAAACACAGTGTAGTGTTAATTATTTTATCACTCACGACCTCCTCCTCTGTGAAGTCGTACCTGAGCTGGAGGCTAAAGAAGTGTCATGGCACCTTCAAGCACCTACTCTCTAAAACATTCTGCTACATTTGACTTTTATTCACAAATGCTTATGACAATGTATTATAATTATTGATTGATAGGATATGTAATATTGTATCTACTTACGTATACATCTAAGCTGTAGGCTACTCAGGGGCACAAACAAGATCACATTATTTTGATTATATGGTATTATCTAGAACTTATCCTAGTACTTAACACATAACCGTCAGTCAAAATATGTCAATTTCCTGAATGAATAAGGATGTGCATGGGAGTTTATTCTAGTACTATTTCATGACTTGTATCTGGATTAAATATGCACTGGAAAGAGTACTGTATTTTTGTGCTTTTGACTTAATATTTGTCATAGCAAAGGGAGAACTAATATCTTTTTCAGAGTGATACTGTCTATGCTGGTTAATATATTAATTTATGCTACCACTTCTCTCTGCTTACATTAGTAAAGCCTGACTCTCGCAATTTTAAATACAGAATTATCATACACTTTGCTAGACACTCTTCATATTTCTGGGTTTGACACTAGTTTTCTGGAGTACAAGAGTGTCATTATGTCCTTATGTCTCAAATGCAATCTTGCCCCATCTGGATTCATGTTAAAAGAGGAAGCAGATAACAACTTTACCTACTTCACACCTGTGAGATCAGTAAATTTGACCACAGATTAGAAATTTTAAAATGAATAAAATTTTAAGTGGCACTTCTGATGCAGTGTATTTTATGACTTTTTTTTAAAGAAATGTACTTGACCACCAATATATTATTTATAATTCGAAAAATCTGACTCAGAACAAGTTCTATTGTAACGTTATGCATCATCATTATCCTATTCTAGTAAGTATAAGGGATAGAATTTCCTTACCACTACTGAATGCTTGACTTCAATCTAAAACACTCTTAATTTGCATTAAATTAAAGGCCACTTAGAAAAATTTAGAGAACACTTTTTTGTGTGTGCAGAAAACATTAATCAAGCAGTTTTCCTCTGATTTTTTTAATTGGAAATAGCTCATTTAAATATTATCCAAACTCTACTTCTTTTAAAATAATTTTTTCTTAGTATTTTATTACTGGTATTAGTGTAGTCATCTTCTTTAGTGATGTTAAAGCATCAGGGTTAAAGGGCTAGAAATTTAGCTTAAGACATAAATTAAAGGTGTGGGAATTATTTACTTTGGAGAAGAGATTAAGAAAATAAATGTTATTAAAACAAAATAAAAGGTAAACGCCATTTTATTTTGTTTGTTTGTTTGTTTATATTACTTTAAGTTCTGGGATACGTGTGTAGAATGTGCAGGTTTGTTACATAGGTATACATGTGCCATGGTGGTTTGCTGTACCTATCAACCCATCATCTAAGTTTTAAGTCCTGCATGCATTAAGTATTTGTCCTAATGCTCTCCCTTCGCTTGCCCCCACCTCCCGACAGGCCCTGGTGTGTAATGTTCCCCTCCCTCTGTCCATGTGTTCTCATTGCTCAACTCCCACTTATGAGTGAAAACATGCGGTGTTTGGTTTTCTGTTCCTGTGGTAAACACCACTTTAAATTATAGACAGATTTGGTGGATTAGAATAAAATAATTGCTACTGTGTGTGTGTGTGTGTGTGTGTGTGTAACAAAAGAGGTAAGTGTTTACTAGAAGATATTAGATGATCCCCTAGATGTTTATAATATAAGGAGTCTTTGCTAAGATCGCTTAAGTGTGACTCCGCCTTGAGGTATACATGTCGGCTAGACCAGACCTGCCACTAGGACTCAAGCTGGGGAGAATTTTGAACACTTTGTTGTCAGCACAATTTAGAAGACAATTTTTTGTATCAGCTTTATATTCTACAATATGTGTAGACATCACTGAATTTCAACCTCATTTGCAGCTGAATAAACAAACGGTAGGTATTTCCACAGTTTTTTTTAAGCCCTCTTACTTAGAATTACCACTCATTCTCATATATTAAGATTATATCATTTATGTTTTTAAATAAATATCCAACCCCTCCCCAGACTATATAGGTATTTTGGGCTGATTATATAATATTATATAATATGTGCTGAGTTTTTATTTGAATCACTCTCTGTTTTTGGAATAGAAAAAATCTTAAATACAGGAACACAGTTTTTATGTGAAAACTGCTAGGGGGAAAAAAAATCAAAACTGCTAGGGGGAAAAAAGCAAAAACAGTTGCTTTGCATTAATAAAAACATAAAGTCTCCTTTTTTATTATTTGTGATACAGTACCAATTTATCTTACATAAATTAAACTCATATAACTAATAGTAATATAGGCTAGCTTGCATTAATTTTTTATATGCATTGCACTATGGTAGAAGTATTTAAAAAAGAGAAATATTCAAAGATGGAGTTACTAGCCTGAAGAATACAAGGGAACTCTATGTGGAGATCTAATTCTTGAAGTCTTATACCCGTAAGGTGGCAGAAAATAGGGGAGGCTGAAAGTCAGTGAACCCCAATTTCAGTTTCCACAATGTACAACTTACATATTGTATGGCTTAAAAATCTCTGGAGCAGCACTTTCTTTGCCTATAAAATGAAACTATTGAATCAAATGATCTCTAAGGTCACTTCTAAGCTTTATGAATATATAGATTAAAACTTAGAAATAAGAATCCTAGGAAAGATATAATCACAATACCCAAAACTAAGTAGAAATCTTAAAGAGCATATAGCTTCAAATCATTTCCAACTATGTATCCTTATGTGATATATGATGATTACTGATGTGGTTATTATCTATTATTTGCATGAGAGAGTTTGGAGGAACATCTGACATTGGGGAACACCAACTCTGAAAATAAGGGAAATAAGATAGTCTTTTGGGAATTACACTGTTAAACTGACATGCTCAAGAGCCAAGAAATACAAAGTCCACTAAAAGAGAGCAGGTGACTCTCATGCCAGCAGGACTGGAATGTCACTTTTTGAATGTTTCAATATATCCAAAGCATGAACGTGTTGAACAGTAGTGGAATTAATCAGCCTTGGAAGAATAGAAAAAGAAGAGTTTGTGCACAAATGATAGCAGAGCTCTTGCAAGCAGAGTCCAATGGGAAGTGAGGCTGAGTGATTTAGGTATTTCCATATCAATAGCAAGACCACTGTGAGCTGAATACATCAGGTTATCTTACCCTGATGCTATTAGACAGTCCATTCATTCAACTCCCCTTGTTCTGACTTCCTGCTCACCAAGCTACCTTCCGACCATAATCTAGCCTTTCATGCATGTCTTCCTACTGAGAGAAAGTACACTGAGGATATCCACTTTGAATAAATATCTCCTGTTCCTAAAGCAGTGATTTTTTGTGGAAAATCAATATGGGTTTCTGATTATGATTTGGCTTCCCATGTGCTGGATCACAGGGAAGGGATTGTGCCAGTGTGACTATTCTAATCTAGATATTGTTTCTTATGGTAAATTAATAAATACGTGCCCTAGTCTCATATGCCATTTAGAACATAAATCAACACTCAGGGCAGGAAAAAGCCATGGATGCCAAGAAATGTCTGGTCCTTCAAAGCAGAGGGTCAAATTTAGAGATGGGGCAGTTAATAAAAGCACTACCTAGTGAGTTCTTACCTTCATCAAGCTAACCTTTCCTTACATGACACTCTATTCCTCAACCTATAATAAATATTCAATTTCTTTTTTTCATTCGCACATGAATGCAAGATTCAGAAAGGCAAAGGCTTGGTTGCCTTCATCACTCTTTGTCTAGTGCCTAGTACCCTGCCTGAAACCTAGAAGATGCCATTAAATATATGTGGAATATGAAGCTTATTCACACTAGCTACCATTTTAGTCTTTCAACTTCATTGCTATAGTAATTTTAAGCAAGTAACCACAATTCACATTCCAGTAAAATGATCAGGTCATTTCAGCCTGAGTACCTTAATTCTCAAATCCTACACCTCAATAATTCATTGAATTATGGTTTTCCCTACCAAATTTTTTCTCCTCTCTTATTTTTAAAAATGAATCATCTGACTGGGCACAGTGGCTCATGCCTATAATCCCAGCACTTTGGGAGGCCAAGAAGGGTGGATAACTTGAGGTCAGGAGTTCGAGACCAGCCTGGCCAACATGGTGAAGCCCCATCTCTACTAAAAATACAAAAATTAGCCTGGCGTGGTGGCACGTGCCTGTAATCCTAGCTACTAGGGTGGCTGAGGCACAAGAATTGCTTGAACCTGGGAGATGGAGGTTGCAGTGAGGCGAGATGGTGCCACTGCACTCCAGCCTGGGCAACAGAGCGAGACTCTGTCTCGAAAAAAATTAATCATCCACCCATATCCTTTGTCATATCTCTATTTTTCCTTAGTCAACCATTTTTCTTTATATCTTAAATCTTAGTCTCTATAGAACTTTCTCCTTAGTTTACATGCTCAAGTGTCTTGTAAACTCACAAAATAATTCCCTGCATGTGAATATTATTTTAGTCCCTTCTGTCTTTTCCAAAGCCTTCAATCTCTGAAACACAGCTGTTCCTCGAGGCTGGATGGTTGTCTTTATTCACTCCTCACTCTACTCTTTCCTTTAATGACGATGTTGGTTCCAAAGACCACCCCCCCGCCAACCGCCCCGATTTCTTCTCTGGCCCCTCCATTCCTCCTGAAGTCAGATTTGCATTTCTAACAGCCTCCTGAAAATCTGAGAGTATGTCACAGAGATGTAGCTCAGAACCTCACATATAGCGTGTCCACAGCTGCCTTCTTTCAAAAACTGCTCTTCGTTTCATTCCCTAATTTGGTAAAGAATAACATCATTTTATCATTTGCTTAGTTTAGAAAATGTGAAGATTTTCCCTTTTTACAAAGCACCTTGAAGTCAGGGCCTCTATCACACTCACAATTGTTTACGGTGCTGAACAGTGTCTTCAGTCCATCTTCAATTGATTGAATTGATTAAAAGAATTGTTTTAAAATTCCATTTCATTTATCTGTTGGATTTCTCCTTCTACTCCTTCACACTAATTTCTATACTTGTTTCTGCCTATATATGTATTTTTTACTTTTCACAGTCTGTCATGTATCACGTCACATAAAACGTTATCTTACATCCATAAAGATCCATTGCCCATATATCCTCCTTTATAAAATAGATACCATGTGTATTTTAGTTACATATGTTACAAGCCTCAAAACACAATTTTAAAATTTGACTTAAAAATCATAAACTATTTAGAAAAATTTCAGCTACTGAGCAAAGCACAATATTTGATTTGTAGTTTGATGCCAACAAAGTTAATTGTGTACTAAAACTAACAAGCAAATTTAAAAAATACTCTTCAGAATACGATAACAGAATCCTGAGTCTCTACGATATAAAAATGACAATATCAAGGTAAAGTCCTTAATAAATGCACATACAAAGATTTCAGAAAATATGACTCATTCTTAACAGAAAAACAAGCAACCAAAATCAGTCCTGTAGTAACTCACATTTTGGAACTAGCATACAGGATTTTAAAGCAGTTCTTATAAACATGCTTAATGATGGGAATGAAAATATGCTCAGAATAAAATAAAAGATATAAAATTTTAGCCATTATTTCTTCAAATATTTTTTCTGACCCTTTCTGTCTTTCCTCTTCTTTTGGGATTGCAATTACATACATATTACACCTTTTGATATTGTCCTACAGATTCCTGAAATAATGGTCATTTTTATATTTTAATTATTTCTGTTCAGATTGAATGTTTTGCATTAGTCTCTTTTCATCTTCAATGACTTGTTTCTCTGCCATCTTCAATCTGCTATTGTGTTCAGTAATTTTTTTCAGATATTACGGTTGTAGTTCCAGAATTTTAATTTCTCTTATAGTTTCTACTACTCTGCTAAAATTTTCTAAATATGCCACATACACAGTAGCTCAAATCCCCATTTGTTTTTTTAATTCTTAATTCTGCTGCTTAGAGTTTTTTCTGTGCATGTGGGTATAATTTGGGGATATTTCTCTATAGCTGTCTCCTTTTTCTTTTGTATTCTTCCCTTACTTCTCAACACCTGTAGTTTCCCCAAACTCTATCCTCTTCTTCTGGCTGGAAACTCTGCATGTTTTATATACTACATGCAGCATTCCCTTCTTCTAAGTGTCATCTCCTCCACTTTCTGCCTGTGTTTGTTCCCTGTTCAATGCCTTCAGGCTTTTTGCATTTCACCTAAAGTTTATAGTTGTTATTTGCAGGAAGTGTTGGTCTGGCAGTAGCTCACTTGGCCATATGAGAAGCTGAAATCTATTGATAATTTTTTAATTTAAAGTATTTTATACTACTTTTGTTTTGTTCTTATTATTTTTTTCTTTTTTTTTTTTTTTTTTTTTTTTTTTTTTTTGAGAGCTCTGTCACCCACGCTGGAGTGCAGTGGTGCGATCTTGGCTCACTGAAAGCTCCGCTTCCCAGGTTCACGCCATTCTTCTGCCTCAGCCTCCCGAGTAGCTGGGACTACAGCCGCCCGCCACCACGCCCGGCTAATTTTTTGTATTTTTAGTAGAGACGGGGTTTCACCCTGTTAGCCAGAATGGTCTTGATCTCCTGACTTCGTGATCTACCTGCCTCGGCCTCCCAAATGTTCTTATTATTTCTATAATATATTCTCTGCTGCCATCTTTCTGGGTAAAACTTTTCCTACTCCATGCTGAAATTTATTGAAGCCCCTTGCTTGCCATCCTGCATAGCACTGATAGTGCTATGCATACATAGCTCTGTATCTTGACATATGCGTGGTTATCCTATTTCCTAAAGATTGTATAAAAGAATGACTCCAGTCATGATATGCCCTTCCTCAGAAGTGTTCAACAGCTCTCTGCTTCCTAAACAATAAAGTCCCAGAAATGTGTTATAATGGAAGAACACAGCCTTTGGAGCCAGGTTAGTTTGAGTTCAAGATCTGTCACTGACCAGCTTTATAAACTTAGGCAAGATGTTTATCTGAATATTAGTTTTATTATTTGTTAAATAGGGAGAATAATATCTGTCTCAAAGAATCATTATAAGAATTGATAGATATGTTACAAATAGTTGCTCTTTTAGGGCTTAGTACTTAGTGCTCAGCAACTGGTAGCTGTTTTAAAATAAGGGACATAAAAACAACAGCTCTTTCTCCGAGACTCAAAGTCTTCCTTCATCTGGTTCCAAATCAGTTTTCTATCTATTCTCACATTTTTCTTATTCATCAACACCATTCAAATCACACTGTTCTCTAAAACCCATGCATGCCTCATGCTTGCCCATGACAATGGCCTTGCTCAAATCATTCTTTCTTTTTCTTGTTTCTGCTTGATGAATTTCTAAATATTCCTCAAGGACCAGCTTAAATAGCATATCCACAAAGAATCCTTCTGTGATCTTCCTTCCTTGTAAAACTCTTTAGCAAAGTTTTACCTGCTTATGCATCTATCAGGTTCCAGCTCATATTATGGTATTTCCTAGGCATACGTTAGCTGCCTTATTTGCTGAATTATCAGCTCCTTCAGTGCAAGGACTCACTCATATCCAATATGCTTGCTGTATGAATGGAAAAATACACTGCTTATAAAAATCATGACTGGGATTATGAATTCTAAAACCTTACTGTGGTCAGACAAATAGTTACTACCATAACTCTCTATGATTTGAGTATTACGTATTAGAAGCATTGTATAGAGGTAACATATTAATTAAAATTAGTTTGATAAAATATTATTTTTTTCATTTTTATAACTAGGAATAATTCAAATAACCAGTTGAATCTAGACCGTCAAAGATAGAATTCTAAGGGATACCTGGGCTTGCTTAAGGAACAGTTTAATTTAGACAGCTTTGGAGTGAGAAAGGCAGGTGAAGCAATTGTTTTTTGCAGTTGCACAAATGAATACAAAAGCGATATTTTATTCAAAAATAAACGTTCTGTTTAATACAATGCAATTTCTGTGCAAATTTATAATAGCAATAGCAACTGTTCTAAAATCACTAATTCTTTAATAATTTTTAGTTAACCACTCTGGTAATAAGCTTATTTATACCTTATTTTGAATTACTTGAATAAAGAACAAATTCTGGCTGGGCGTGGTGGCTCACACCTGTAATCCCAGCACTTTGGGAGGCTGAGCCAGGTGGATCACCTGAGGTCAGGAGTTCAAGATCAGCCTGGCCAAAAGGGTGGAACCCCATCTCTACTAAAAATACAGAAATTAGCTGGGCATGGTGGTGGGTGCCTGTAATCCCAGTTACTCAGGAGGCTGAGGCAGGAGAATCGCTTGAACCAGGGAGGCGGAGGTTGCAGTGAGCCAAGATTGTGCCATTGTACTCCAACCTAGGTGACAAGAGCAAAACTCTGTCTCAAAAATAAATAAATAAATAAATAAATAAATAAATAAATAAAAATTCTGTTTTGCATTTTTCTACAAATGACTTTCTTACGTTCATATTTAGATACCTGAAAGTTCCTGCTAGTATAGTTTGCTTTGTAAGGTTGCTCTCCAAATGAAAAGAGCCATTACATCTAAAATCTTCTTAATGATGGACCTAAATTTTGAATGGAACAATATATGCTACAGTTCTAAAAGACAAAGATATTTAGCAGGAGAACCTTACTGGCAATGAGAAACATATTCATAGGTTATTTTAATGCCTTTATGAGTGAGATGAAAAATAGTTAATGGAAAGATAGCTTTGAGATTGTGGCATGTCAAGAAGGTATCTCATTAAATATGGAAGGAGGCAGACATAAAAGAGGTTCATATGTTATATTCACAAACCATTTCTTCTCAATAGTTTGTTTTGACATTATTAACATGCTAATCATCTTCTGGGCCAGGTGTTTCTGTGTAAATGAGTTTTTTATATAAGACACCAGTTTCCTTTGGATGAATTTAAAATAAGACACTAAATCTAAGGTTTCCACAAAATTGAAAAAAAAAATCACTCTCCTCCCAAAAGTTCCTGGAAACATTTCCACATTAATCATCATATTTAAGGAAGAGAATTACATTACATAATTAGAACATGAAGACCAAATTATTTTCAATTTGTTTCATTACCTAAGAATCAAAGAGACATAATAGGTATGTGAGCTCAGGGGGGAAAAATGCATTTCCTTAGCTTTGCAAAGATCCTCAGCCTGTGTCATGGAAGCATGATAGTTAAAATGGAAAAGGAAGTTTTCTATTAAATATTTTTCTATGATCCTTGGAGGCCAATAGGATTACTTGGAGCCGGTAGGTAAAGGAATGGCTTTCACTAATTCTGAGAGATATCACATTCCTAAGTCTCAAATATATTTGTTGAAAAACTATAAAATAATAAAATATTTTATTTTAACAGATGGCCTCTGAAACAAATTTAATAGCTATGAAAGCATTCAGTCCTTTGACCTGGCAATTTCATTTCACTTGAAGAAAAAACAAAAGTTATAAAACAAGTATTTGTGCTCAGAAACTAGAATACTTACATGTTTGTAAAGTCCTGCCCTTTTACAGAGGCCAGTTCTCTGAAAAGCCACTACTCTGGTGATGACAGCATCATAGAGATGCTAAGATCATGACAAATGATTTGGCTAGGGGAACAAGGAATCTTTGAATTATACCTTCTACACTTGCCATATAAAAATAATTACTAATGTAATCATTACAAAAATATGTAATGATTATCAGTATCTCCTATTTCCTTTTAGATGAAAAACTATCTTTCTGTTAGAACTAGAAATCAGTGTGACATCATTGAAGAACACATGGCTATGGAGTTAGACTTGATTTTAAATTTTAGCTCTGCTGCTTATTTGCAATGTAGCCTTACATTTCTTAATATCTTTATGCCATGGGTTCCTCACCTGCTTGTTGTGAGGATTAAATAAGACAGTGCCTGGTACCTACCAGGTACTCAAATACAACATGTTAAATTAGTAAATTATGTTTTAAAGCTACCTGGCTCATTATGGATGCCTGTAAATATCAGAGTCCTTTCTCTTTGATGTAAGTGACATAGAACAGAAACAGATGCACAGTTCCATAGACCCAGATGATTTCTGTAGCTTTCTGATTTTTCTCTGGTCCATGAGGTGTGCTTTTTAGATAAGTATTACTTTAGTGTTTATTGCACCATCTTTACTCTTCAAATGATGCAGGCAAAATTCACATACAGGGTACTTATTTTTCCAAAAATTCTAACATACTTGTATTTTTATTTTGGTTTACAAACCTCATCTATGCAAGTAATCATAGTTTATGTATTGTGTATGATTTTTAGACAAAACATTTGCTCCATTTTACAAATGAGAAAAACTGAAGCTCACATGATGAACACAGCTATTCAATGGCAAGGACTTCTTTTGTGACTCTAGACACAATGCTAACTTCAACCACATGCTAACTTCAAATTCCCACTGTTTTAGGAATTACCAGAGATTGTCAGAAGTGGCCTTCATTGTTATACGATTGTAGAGTATGAGACCCAATAAATCCATTACACACAATTTAACATTGGCTATTAATGTAACACTAGTACCTTTCATAAGCTAAGGTTAGGGTTTAAAGATTACACTGTCTGTTGGCCTGTCTCATATGGAACACTAAGCTTTTTAACAGTGTGTATGGTCAGGATAAATTTATTAGTTCCTAATAAAATAACAAGCTCAAAAGCTTGGAGGGGTTTTCACAGAGTAAAAATAAATGAGCACAGCCTACCCAAGCTAAAAAGATATTCTGTTAACTCTTGCTAAAGAAAACTTGCAACAATTTGCCAGAGGGAACAAAAACAAGATTAGAAACTGTCTTCACAGAAGTAGTAAACTTCAAAATCTTGACACAATAAATAGGCAATACTTAGGGTTGCTATTTAAAGTAAAAGTTGCTTTGTTCTCCCTCACTCACTACAAATCCTGTTTGTGTGTTAGTCCTAAACAGTGATTCTCAGCTTTGGCTGCACATTGGAATCACCTGGGAAGCTTTAAGAACGTAGGGAGGCCTGAGTCTCATTCCCAGAGATTCTGACTCAATTGGTAAGGAATACTACTGGGCAGCAGCAGTTTAACAAAGCTGTTTAGGTAATTCTAACATGTATCCAAGGTAGAAAAACCACTACTCTAAGGCAATTTATTTGGGACTACGCTGATGGAATATCAGCTTCATAGGATACTAATATTTATAAAGTATACACTGCATTTCTGGAATTCTACTAAGTGCTCTCCATAGTGTATCAACACACTTTGGGTTAACTGTCTTGGACAAAATGTAATTTATTGACTCTTGTAACTAAAAAGTCTGGGGGATACAGCACAGCTGAATTCAGTCTTTCTTCTCTCCTACTCTTGTTTTCAACATTGCCTCCATTCTAAGACTAGGTGTCTTTTCAGAGTCAGAAAATAAGTCAGCAACTCCAGACCCTACATTCTCCTCACATTCAAATCCATAAAAGGAGAGCTAGGGTTTCTTTCTCAGACTCTGGCCAAAAGTGTCATGTGGCTCTGCTCAGGTCAGAGACTGTCTGTGATCCCTGAGCTGGGCTGAAGCTGTCATTTGTCCCCAGGCCTGTCCAATTACAGGGTCCATGAACCTTTTAACGCCTCCAAGGAAAGATTACCAGTTTGATTGGAAGAAAATGTTTCTCTCCTAATAGAGAATTTGACAAATTTAACTATCTCTAAATAAGAGTTTTCTTACCTTTGAAAATCTCTCCCAACTCTGCAGCTGGAAGCACTTCCTTTCCTCACTGCTTTGGATCTACTTGTCCTTCCCTCCCCTTGCAATACAACCAGTTTTCTCCAAGGCAGGCCAGGCCTGTGTCCCAGGCTGGGAATCTCAGTGACAAAAATCTATACATTCCTTGGTTCTGAATGTGAATAATTAATCTCACATTTAAGTTTTATAATGCCTACATTAATTTTCTGTGCCTGCTATAACAAATTACCATGCACTTTGTGGCTTAAAAGGACATAAACTTTTTCTCTCACAATTCTAGAGATCAGAAGTTCAAATCTAGGTATGTGCAGAGGCATGATCCCTCTAGGACTTTAGGGAAGAATCCTTCCTTGCTTCTTCTAGCTTGGATGGCTCCAAGAATTCCTTTAGTCTTGGCACAGTTCCGATCTCTGCCTCCATCTTTGCATGGCTTTCTCTTTGTGTCTTCTCTTCTTCTGGTTTTTATAAGAATACTTACCACTGGATGCAGACCCTATGTGAAAAATTCAGTGGGAGAGTTCCCTCACAGGATATGCGACAGGGGTGTGACTCACCTATTCATCTGCTTGCCTCAGCTGCTCAAACTCCTTGTAGGAGGTGCAGAGACCAGGTCAAGTGCTTTGGTCTCCATCCCCGTAGTAGTGTCTAGGGGTGGATGCCTGCAGCTCCAGTGTTACAATGCTCTCTTAGCCTTGCTCAGTGGGCACCCTGACTTTTTGCAAGGGCAGAGGGCCAGTGTGACAGCTTTCTGTATCCCAAGTTACTGCCCAGTGTCTGGGAAGAATTGGATCACATTCGGGCTTAAAGGATGAATGCGAGATATTATTGAGTAGTAGAGGTGGCTCTCAGCAGGGTGGATGGGGAGCTGGAAGGGGAGATGGAGTGGGAAGATGGTCTTTCCCCGGAGTTGAGCCATCCAGCAGCCAAACTCCTCTCCGACAACCCCCAGCTGAAATTCTATCAGCGTTCAGATGTTTCTCCTCTTCTCTCTTTCTCTGCCGCATTGCTCTGCCGTTCATCTGCTTATCTAGTCTCCTCATCTGCTGGCCTGCTCTGGAGCCTGGAGTTCAGGGTTTATATGGGTACAGGATAGGGGGTGTGGTGGACCAAAAGGCAACTTTTTGGTGTGAAAACAGGAATGCCTGTACTCATTTTGGGCCACAGGTATCCAGGCTTGAGGATGGGGCTTTTGCCGGGTAACTGCCCTCTTCTACCCAGCATTTCCCTGCCTCCTGTCTGTATCAATCTCACCTTGAGATCCTTAACTTAATTACATATGCAAAGACCCTTTTTTCTAAGTAAAATCACATTCACGGGTTCTGGGGTTCAATTATGGAGATAATTGGGGAGGCATCATTCAACCCACTGTAATACTCATTGCCCTTTAGTTTCTGACCATTTTATCTTAAATATATTTTAAGTGATATCATTCACCTCAGAACTATTGTTTGACTCATCACATGTATGATGGGGCTGCAAAGGAAAGACCAGAGTGGACATTTCATTTGTAAAGAAAAGGAATACTAAATTATGAGAGCAGGAAACTCTCTATGCATGTGTGGCTTATCAGTAGAAAACTAAAATTAATTTCTTAGGGCACAAGACCTAGTATTGAACTTAAAAATGTAAGTATGAAAATAAACAGAAAAGAAAAGGCATAGTTCCACAGATCTTAAAGTTGTAGGGAAAGATGACCATTTGTAATAACAAGTACAGTTAGTTGTAGAAAATTTGAAGATGCAAGCATAGTATGAAATTGTATTAAAACTCTAAATTCAAGTGACAGAAACCCAACTCAAGCTTTGTTAAGAACGTAGCTTGGTTCATGCTCTAGAAAGTCTAAGGAGGTGTGTTAAAATCAGGATCAGCCGAATTCAAGGATATAAACAATGTGCAACCATCAGGAATTTGGTTTTTCTTTTCTTCCTTGTCTTCCTGGTTTGTTTTCCATGGGTACTGTTTCACGCCCAGACATGCTTCCTGATGTAGAAGGAGAGATGGCAGTAGATCTTTGCAGGTTTTCCTGGTCTTTGGTACATTCAGTCTCAAAAACACAGACACTCTTTTCTGAGATTCATTTCAGTCCCCAGAAATGGATCTTAACTGGCCCTGCTTGAAATAGATCTTTTCCCTTTTACAAATCTCTGTGTCTAGGGGAAGAATGTACTGTGATTGGTTAGCTTGACATCATGTGGAAAGATAGCTCCTAAGACAAAAGTAGTATTCCTGTTATTAGAAGAAAGAAATGGAGACACCAGACAGGTAACAACTCATGCCCACTTGCATGCTTTTAAGAAGGAAGAGCTTCCTGGGACCCTTATGTTAAGTAAAGACATCAGTCTAAGGGATCAGAAGTAATCAGTGAGCATGCTTACATATAGCGAATCCCAGATGCTGAAGAAAGGAAGAGAAATGGGAGGGCATTTTGCTTGAATAATGATCTGTGTGAGGTCAATAGGATATGAGTGCATTATTTGTCCACTCTAGAAGAATAAGAGCATAAAAAGGAACACTGGGGTAAGATCTGGGAGATTGGGAACCTCCATCAGGTTCTACTATTTACCAGCCAATATTACAACTTCTGAGACCCTTTGTGGCTTTAAGGCCCTAAGGATTACACCAATTAAAGAGATGGAGCATGAGTTCAGTTGTAATGTTTAAATACCAGTTTTCTTATGCTGTCATGAGATGGTGGGACAGTTTGAAGTGAAAGTATGTGAATTTAACAAAAGATATCATAGATAAACATTTATTTTTCAAAATCCTAAATGTAAGGAAGCCTTCCAAATTATGACCAGAATATGATTTATTTTCTGCACCTTCCCCAAAAGCAGGAAACAGAATTACACTTTTTAGGATAAGACTCTTAATTCTGGCAACATGTTGTTCTCAAGAAGTTTAACAACAAGATTAAATACTCTAACACAAGTCTATTTTTGGTTTGTGTTTGTCTTGAATTAGAGGATGTACCTGTTAAAATTAGAAGTTTGAGTCTGAAAAATATCGCTTGAGCAAATGGTTATAAGTTATTTAAATAAAAAATAAAATGCATCATTGTGTTTTCTCACTGGTTCTTTTAAATAGACAAAAGTGTCTCATTTTTTCTTGCTAAATTTATCCAACTTTCTAATCTTCTAGCTTTAGCAAATCTAGCTTTCCTGCATTTATTTAGTTCTATACTAAGATAATTAAATATTTAAGCTGCATCATTCATATATCTAAAATACCAAGTAGGAAGAAAAAGTCATTTTCTTGAACATCCTCCTCAATATTGATCTGTGTTTGCCCCTGTCTTCCTGACACTAGAGTTTTATTCATTCCATTTAAGCACTTAATTACAATAATTATCAAAGAATATGAACATAAATTGTGAAGTGATAGTTGAGTATAATTTCCTTTTTCCCTGGGACATATTTTCTCTACAAAAAAAAAAATCTTACTTTCAAACCACATAGGCAGCTGTGGTATGGGAGGCTTGATTACATGTCAGTTTCTTAAATAAAGTGTCTCTCACTGCCACAGCAGGGGAGCCAGGCACCCAGAGGAGATGCCGCTCTTCACTTATGCTGTGACCCTACTGACCAGGGCAGGACAATGCGAGAGCTTATGATTCAAAGGTGGGAAATCATAGTCCTTTGTTTCATTTTTATCTGGGGAAAGTTAGTTGCTTAAAATGAGAGCAGGTGGGATATAGCAATTAGTATGATAATAATAATAGGGTTGGATAAAAACCAGTGGTGCAGCAAGAGTATTTTTCAAACTCTTAAATAGCTTATCTTACTTCACTTTTTACATGTAAAGTTATTATGAAAGGAGGAGAGAAGTTATTTTCATGAGCACCTACTTTGTGCTGAAGATGCTTTATTTATTTATTTATTTATTTTTTGGTCTTACAGAAAATCTTCAAAGTGCTATGTACATTTTAAAGGGAACAGTATGGTTAAATAACTGGGCTAAGGTCACAAAGTTAGAAGTCATCAAATGCCAGATTCAAACAGTGTGTTTCGTTCCAAAGCTTCTACTCTTTCTCCTCTAACATATTGTGTTCCTTTAAAAAAATTATGACCAGTTTTTGTTTTTTTTTTAAATTTTATTATTATTATACTTTAAGTTTTAGGGTACATGTGCACAATGTGCAGGTTTGTTACATATGTATACATGTGCCATGCTGGTGTGCTGCACCCATTAACTCGTCATTTAGCATTAGGTGTATCTCCTAATGCTGTTCCCTCCCCCCTCCCCCCACCCCACAACAGTCCCCAGGGTGACCAGTTTTAATGTACTTGTATCACCACTTTAAAATAGAAAACTGAATCTTTGCTTCTTGTATCAGTATCTAAGGAGGAAGTAATTGCCATGGTCTGAACTTAGTGGAAATATAGTAAGTGGGGTAAATCAAAGGTGAGGGGCCAGATTCCAAAAGTCCTATTCAAACAGCTTTTTCCTGCATTTGTGGAGTGTTGGGATCAGCTTTGAGTTGATGAAATTCTGAAACTTCTGACAAAATATGCCATCAATGAACCACAGAGACATGATATAATCTTAACAAGAAGCAGGTCCTGTGATACCTAAACTGTTATTATCAGCTTTATGCAATGCAGATTCATGGGCCAAAATGCAGCATTCACACAGAGAAGTATGTAAATCCATCTATTTAATACACATTTAAGGATGCATTCAACATCCAGGAAATCCATTATGTGTAATGACTCATGCTTTATTAAATGCTTCCCACATGCAAGTAGTAGTCTAAAAGGGAATTACTGATATCAAGACAACTGAAAGCCGCCCTCTATTATTCTGTGAAATGCAGTATTTTAAAAGTGTGCTAGATGACGTTAGTGTTGGGGGTATATTCAGGGCCACCACATACACACTTTGGTGCACAAAATGAGTTCTGCCCCAAAGCACCTTCCTGAAGGGGTAAGTAAGTGGGGGCTTAAAAACAGACCTAGTTTTACTTATCAAGCCCTATGTTTTTATTCAAAGTTGAGTCAGGCCAGAGCCCTTCCAGAGGAGAATGAAGCCCCTTTTTTGCCGTGTTATGTGAAGATTTTTAAATTTGTATTAGAAAAGTATAACCACTGCATCAACTAATGATTTTATTTTCCTTTTTAAAATTAAACTAGACCAGGCATGGTGGCTCGCACCAGTAATCCCGACATTTTGGGAGGACAAGGTGGGTGGATAACTTGAGTCCAGATGTTGGAGACCAGCCTGGCCATGATGGCAAAATTCCGTCTCTACTAAAAATACAAAATTTAGGTGGGCATGATGGTGCACAGCTGTAATCCCAGCTACTCAGGAAGCTGAGGCAGGAGAATCACTTGAACACGGGAGGCGGAGGTTGCAGTGAACCGAGATCACATCACTGCACTCCAGCCTGGGTGACAGAGCAAGACACGGTCTCAAAAAAAAAAATTAAACTACAGTGTGATTAAATCATAAGTGTGTTTAACTATGAGAAATGCATTTTTAAAACTACTACAAGAGGTGATAAAACAAATCAAGGAAGAAAGTATGCAAATAATTAAAATCTGGAAATTACTGGTCCTGGGGAAATACCATAAGCTTTGGAGTAAGACAAATAGGATGTTCAAGCCAGCTCCTGTTGTGCTTTAGCAAGTCACTTGGTTGTTCAGCTTCAGTTTTCTCTCATTCTATGTAAGAATGTTCTCTCCAAAGGATTGTAGTGAGAATGAAATGAGATGCCTATGAAGTTGTCAACAGACCTTACTTTTCCATCCTTCATTTTTCTTTGTGCAAGTCTGAATTCTTAGTCATCCTAGCTGGCTTCCTTGATGGTGTTAACTCAAAATTCTGAGTTCTTGTGGGTATCATACTCAGAAGGATACCATACTGGTCCTAAGGTACTCAGTCATCTTAGTTATTTCAGCTTTAGTGCCCCATGATTTTCATCTTTCCTATTGCACATGCCACTCACCTCACCACCCCCACGGTGACATTCCAGGGAGCAGGTATAAATACACACAGTCACACTCACATGCATTCACAGGTTCACACACATTCACATACTCACATACACACTCATATACACTCACCTGTTCACACACATTCACATAACCACTCATGCACAAACTCACGTGCATTTTTCACTTACATTCACATACATACATACACACGTGTTCGCACACACATTCGCATATTCATACATTCACACTTTCACACACATACACATACATGTGAAACACTGCGGCCACACAGAGCTACTCACCATTTCCTGTTTCCCTTCTGTATTCCTTTGTTCATTATTGTACCTTTGTCCACAATTCCCTCTTACATCTCCTTCTACTTAAATCTTTCCGTTCCTTTAGGTTTAGTTAACAAATCAACTCCCCTGTTAAGTCTTACATGATCACTCAACCAGACATGACCTTACCTTTAAGTGTTTTTTTTTTAATCTTTCCTAAGGTTGTAGATATATTCTACCCTAAGATGTAATTACTTATGTTGTTTGACTAAATATCAGATTGTAAAGTTTTTGAAGGCTATGATCATGTCTTAGTTATTTCATCCCCCACAATGATTGTCTTCATTATGTTGAAGAAATATAATCTTAGTTAACTTTAATGAAATAGACTCTTTCAGGTTCCAAGCAATGGAGATGTATTTAAAATAGTTAAGTCACTTGGGGATAGATGTTTTAGTGATATACAACTTATTTTATCTGGATTTACTATTGTCAATCAAGGCAAAAGAGAAATCTGACTGGTTCTGTTAATCCATCTAGTATAAGGTTTACATTCATAATCTAATTAGTAATAAACAGATATTTCATGTCCCAAATTCAGCATTCCTCAAAAGGGGGAAATAGATATGCTGGGTCCTTGAAATATTACAGATTTCTCTCCAGTTCCTTCCTTGGGCCACTTGTTTCCATACCTCTTCTTCAGGTCAGTATTATTTAGCTTCCAGGCATAAATTCTGTTGAGTTATGTATCTTTTTATAAGGAATAGCAATATAAAATAATAAACATATCTTTATAAAATAGCTGTACAAATATTACTACAAAAAAGATATAGTATGTGTCTGTTTCTACCCCAAGGAGTGTGTGCATTCTACAGATCAGCTAGCTCAAAAGTAAGAGGGAAAGTGTGAATGAGGTGAGTGTGCCCAGTCTTTTTTGCACTTATCCATCAAGTCAGTCATGCATTGTGGAGTTGGTGGGGCTAAGTGATGGGAAAGAGAAAAGCAGGAGGTATATTTCTCCCGTCTTTTTCCCTGAGAAGGAATGAAATGGAAATTCTTTCTCATCTCTGAAAAACCTGAAGAGTGAGAAATAAGTACCTTTTCATTTCCCCTCATCTATTGAGTCTAAGAATTAAACCCCAGGGGTATAATTATCCTGCAGAGGTGAGGGGATCAGAAGTGAACCAGGACAGTCCTTCTTCCACTTTCAGGTACTTCTGCACCAAAAACTTACTTTTGCAATGCAGTTTTAGGTACTTTCCTAACCCAGTGATAGACAGTTTAGCTGTTGCCTTTAGAAGGCTCTGAAATTATTTCTCTTGGAATCCACTAGCCCCCAGATTTATACTCAAAACTATTTCCCATCTAAAATTAGGCCCCCAAAAAACTAGTATATCAAGATTTTGGAAGGAGGCCCCTGGGGAGGAATAATTTATCGATGCACACAGGAGGAATATTGTTGTCTCTTTACATTGAGGAAGAAAATAAGTGCTTTTGAGCTTAAGAGAAGTAAAACTATTTTAGAATACAAGTTTTTTATTCAATTCTTTTAGCCACTCTTTGTTTATAGTTTAAATCTGATATCCACCAAAACCTTTTCCCAATGTAGAAATACTATAAAAAATAATTTGTTTTCCAGAAACCCATTTTAGTCAAAAAGAAACGTTAAACCAATTTATGAAGGGGCAGAGCTCATATGACCACAGTACTTTTATTTTAAGTGTATAAATCCTATTAACTTGATAAATGTCAATTGAGAAGCTCTACTAGATACTTGTCATATCCAAGAGATACTTAAGCTAGTAAATAGTTGTTGAATATATTTAGACTTTAGGTTCTATGCTGGTGTGCACTTGGCCATGGAAAGTGGTTGGGTAGCGAAGGACTACAAGGGCCAGGATCTGAAGCCAAATCACAATGGCACTAAGTTACAGGCAGGAATACAGTTGGCATAGGAAGAGGTATTACATAGGTACTTAAATTGCATGGGAAGTGTCTGGGGTGTTGAGTAGAGTGGAGAGAAGAAGGTTTAAAGTAAAGCAGGTAAGCCAGTATTGGTATTTAGAAGTATATATGGGCAAATAAATCCAGGCTCCATACACTTCAAGATTGGGGAGTGAGGGGAATACTGTGATAAAGTTATAAAGTAGAGTGGCTAAGAAACAAGATCTGGGCAATAATACTAATGTCCTCAGTAAAAGGAAGGATTATTAAGATAAAAAATGGCTAATCATTACACATGGTCACAAATCTCATTAAGATTCTTCAGAGCTTTAGCACTAAGACCAAATTCATCGTATTAAAGGTTAGAATTTCCCTGTTACTTCTCTGGTACTCAATTACTTGGAAAAGGATGGTCATTAACTTCTCTGTAATACAGAATGAAAAAGCAATATAGAGAATGATGGCCATGGTCATGAGCTTAAGTAAGTCTTCTCACTCATAGTCTTTTACTTTTCCCACCAGTCCTACTATCTTAGTTTGCACTGTAAAATAGAGCAGAGAAATTACATAATTACCTGAATTATTTAGACTAAAAAAAAAGTGATTGCTATGAATTACAGGAGCTCTTTCAAAATTTCCTAAACATGAAATATTTTTACTCTTTCCTTTTTTCTTATTTTTAGTCATTTCAGACAGGCTCATACATCTCTCTTTATGGAAAATGATTAACATGGACTCAACTGGGGAGACATCAAATTGTACAGTTAATAAAAACTAAACCTTCAGTCCACGCGAAGTAACAATGTAGCACCAGGGAAAATTAATTACTGCATTTTAGAGTGAAAGGAGTCAGACGTGTCAAGTTTGAATTTAGCCTTAGGAGCTACAACAAATTTTAGTTCTTTTGTGACTGAATTTTTAAAGTACAAAATTACTCAAAATAATGTAGCCGTATTCTACAAATGTAACTAGCTTTTTAAATTTTTCTAATGATTAATGCTTAAATTGCTTGAATTTTTTGTAGGAATCTTTTCAGATTCATTGTGTAAATTTGAGTCATTCCTTTGGTTCTAGCTGTGAACAATCACTGATCGGTGAAAAATTATTAAAATTGCTCCATTTCACAAGAGTGTTTAAGTGTTTTTGATACTTCTAAAGAGATTCTCAAAGTGCCTTGATGCTGAGAATTTATATGTAATCATTGTCAAATACAGCATAGTGCAGTATTTAAGAGCTCAAATGAGTAGTTGTCAATGGAGGCAGATTACTAACAATTGGGAATAAACCAGTAATTTATAGACTTAAAATTATAGTGTATTTTTCTGTTATTTTCTGTGAACTAGATAGACTGATATCCTGAGAAGTTTACATTTTCCTGTCTATTTAAGTGGTACTGAATAAACCTAGGCAACAAAAAAATTATATAATATGTGATTGTTAGTCTCTGTCTTATAATCACAAGATCATTTTGAAGGAAGAGGTTATACAGGTCTTTGAGTGCAGGCTTCTCTCTTGTAGGACCATCCAGCCTTTGCTTGAACACAAGCTGAATGAATTCACTACTCAGCACACCGCTTTTTCTACCAGGGAGCAGCTCTAATGCTTGGTGACTGGTCTGACTTACCGTCCAGATAAAGTCCTCAGCTTGACTCTTTGGCAAACTCCCAGGAGTTAACTATAAAGGAGTCTGGTCCCTCAGACTTTTGATGTCTCTTTAATTATGAGGATCCCACTTATTTCTTTCTTCACTAGACAGTCCAACATAAATGCTCTCGAGGTTCCCCATTTAACACAATTTTTAGATCTCACAACTACCCCAGACACAGAGTCAGGATGTAGTTTAATCAGTGTCTGTTTTCAAATAAAAACTCCGAAAGAGTCTGATCAGACAACTGTAAAAAATCCCTTAAGTGTATGAGATTTGGTGTCACACAATTCCTTATGTCCACTGCAGGAAATAGGTGGTTACTTTATTATTTCTTCATTGAGGTAGGTTAACAAAATTGACATATAAATTAAAATTATATCACAATATTTTTCTCCATGTGATTTCCAATTTCATATTGGTGATAATGACATACATTTAAATAGTGTAAATTCAGATAGCTAATTTGATTACAGCTGTGAACACACATTTTAATTAAAATTATTAAGGTAATTCTTTTCACAAGCCTTCTCAAATCACTTTCTATACGCTTAAGGCGAGGATCATCAATACACAGGAAAAACATATTGATAGATAATGATCTCTTTGTATAGACAAAATGAAATAAAAATGAGTAGGAAGGAAGTGTATATGTTAAATAAGAAGGCATAAGTTATGGCTAATGCTGCTGCAATATCAGCACCATTACTGCTACAGAATGAGCTGCTATTTTGCCCAGCACCCCCATCCCTACCCTCATCTTGCTACCATTGCAACGAAATGATTGAATTGTTTGTTTCTTTCCCAATATTTGTGCCTTAAACTTCTATTTTTCCTTATACTTCTTGAGTGAATACCCCCTCCTCTTAAAAGTGTTCCTTAAAACTGATAATGAGTACTTTTCTTTGTTTCTTAACATTCTTTTTGTACAGTGACCTTTCCACCAGTAGCCTCTTGGCTTTGTATGTTATAAAAGTTGCAAAGGGCTTTCCTTTGGAAACAATCCAAATGAAATAGATACATATACCTAAAAGTGTTTTATTTAGACTCAGAAGTTTATATTTGTCCCCACAAATTCTAAGCAGTATTGATCTATGTCCTTGCCCGGCTAAAACAAGACAAGAGACAAATCTTACTTTAAAAAATTGTCTTGTAAGAGTAAAGTACAACTAAAATATCTTTAAAAGCTTCTTCATCCAAATGCATGACAAATGTAACTCTATTGTAAATGCAAGGTACAATTAATTTTGGCTTAGAATTGGAAAACTACCTAAGAGGACACATCAAGGTCTTTTATGATGCTGGGTAGGTTTCTAAAGAGCATTAAATTTTTTTTGAAGTTAATTATGTGAATTATGTGTCCACCATTTTCTATTCTAGTGCTTCTTCCTAAAAGAAATTCTGCAAAATACCAAATATAGTGATTTGTCAACGATTGATAGGGTGACAAAGAGAATTTCCTTGAGAGGCAAGAAAGTACAGTGGGAAGTCAGAGAATAATTGATTTGAAATCAAGTCTTATTCTTAATAAAAATAACTTGATGCAGTTATATGTGCACTCTCATATTCTGTTAAATAGGAATAATAATCTCTACCTCCTAATTTTGTTGTAGCATACACTAGGTAATGAATACATAAATTTTATTTTATTTCTTTTGTAGTACACATTGCCTCAAAGTTAACAATAAGTTGCAGACTTATAATGAAGTAGGAGATACACTTGTAATCTTTAAAATGAAAAGATTTATAGAGATTTTACAGATGAATTTATTGCTAATTAGTATTTCATTTCTTCTCCAATTATAGCCATTCTTAATAACTGAAAAATGACCATGAAATTCATCATCAATAACATCAACACTTGGTTCATCTCTATCTTGTTATTACCATCCTGTGGTCATGTTTCCATAAATTATTCTCTTCCAGAGAATATAATAAACACGGAAAAGGTCATAAAATTTTATTAGCATCTCTGGAAACAAACTGAACCAAGAGACATTTTAAACTATGTATCAAAATGAGATCAGGTTTCAATTCAATTTTATTGACAAGTTAAAATCTTTGGACCCCAGCACCCATGCACACCACATTACAGCTGATGGCACCTAGAGCCCGAGGACCAGTCCTCTGAGGGCCTACCTCTACTACCACCAGCAACCTTGCTTCCTCCACTGGCAGAGTCACTGCACAACCGTGCATGTGCCTCAGGCGCTTGAGAGCCAGCTTTTTCAGCAACTCTTCCCCAGCAAAGATATGCCACAGCCTCCACAAACAACCACAGCTTAGGCCACAGAAGCACTTGCAAACACCACTAACATTGATTACAGCCAAAGAAATCATAAGGAGATTATACTACTGTGCCCATACAGAACCAAAGCCAAAGCACTCTACCCAATGAACACCATAGATACATCTACAGGGGAAAAAAAAAAATTTCCTAGAAAAGGTTCTCCATACAATTGGAAAAAATAACGGTTTCACCAGATGTGCAGATATCAATGTATAGACACAAGAAACATAAACAAGCAAGTAAACATGATACCGCCAAAGAAACACAGCCACTAACAGACCTCAAGTAAAAGAAAATATATTGAAATGCCTAAAATGTAATTCAAAATAATTATCTTAAGGGAACTCAGTGAGATACATGAGAACACTGATAGACAATTAAACAAAATTAGGCAAGCAATTCATGATCTGACTGAGAAATTCAACAGAAATAGATCTAATAATAAAAAGCCAAACAGAAATCATATTTGAAGATTTCTGTGAATAAAATTAAAAGTACAATTGAGCACTTCAATAATAGACTAGATCAAGCAATGAAGGAATTTTTGAACTTGAAAACGAGTCTTTTGAAATAAGCCACTCACACACACAAAAAAAGAATAATAAAAGCCTATGTTACATGTGGGATACAATTAAGTAAACAAATATTTGCATTTTGGGAATTCTAGAAAAATAAAAGATTGGAAAAGCCATAGAAAACCTATTTAATGAAATAATAACTAACGATTTTCCAAGTTTTAGAAGAGATATAGACATCCAGATCCAAGAAGCTGAATGATTCCCAAATATAATCAACCCAAAAGTGTTCTCTATGAGGTATACTATAATCAAATTCTCAAAAGCCAAAGAGAGAATTCTAAAAACAGCAAAAACAAACAAACAAACAAAATTCAAGTCACATATAAGGGAATCCCCTTCAGACTAACAGGAGATCTTTTAGCAGAAATTTTACAGGTCAGAATAGTATGAGGTAATATATTCAAAGTGCTGAAAGAAAAAGAAAGAAAGAGAAAGAAGAGAGAAAGAAAAAAGAAAAGAAAAAGACAAGGAAAGGAAAGGAAGAAGAGGAAGGAAGGAAGGAGAGAGAGAAAGAAAGAGAAAAAAGACAGAGAAAGAAAGAGAAAGAAAGAGCTAGCCAAGAATACTACGCACAGCAAGGCTATTCTTCAGAATTGAAGGTTAAAGTTGTACTCAGAGAAGCAAAAACTGAATAACTCATTACCATCAGACCAGCCATACAAAAAAATGCTTAAGGGAGTTCTTTATCTGAAAGTTAAAGGATAATAGCTATCATTATGAAAACATACAAAAGTATATAAAACTCACTGGTAGAACAGATATACAAATAAGACAGAGAAAAGAATCAAATGATATCACTACAGAAAATCAGCAAATGGCAAAGATAAAGAATAAGAGAGGAAGAAAGAGTAAAGAATATACAAAACTACCAGAAAACAATTAATAAATGATGGGAGTAACTCCTCACCTATTAATAACAACCTTGACTGTAAACAGTTTAGGTTTCCCAATTAAGAGATATAGACAAGATTCAACTATCTGCTGCCTACAAGAAACTAACTTCAACTGTGAAGACACACATAGATTCTAAGTGAATAAATGGAAAAAATATATTCTATGGAAACCGAAAGCATGCAGGAGTTGCTATATTTAGACAAAATAGTAAGTAAAAATCATAAAAAATTATAAAGAAGGTCATTGTATCATAATAAAGGGGTCAATTCAGCAAAAGGACATATCAATTATAAATAGACATGCACCCAACAATGGAGCACCCAGATACATAAAGCAAATATTATTAGTGCCAAAGAGAGAAGTAGACTCCAATAAAATAATAGTTGGAGACTTCAAAATACCACATTCAGCCTTGGACAGATTATCCCGATAGAAAATCAACAAAGAAACATTGGACTTGAACTGCGCTATACAGCAAATAGGCATAACAGACATTTGCAGGACATTTCATGTAATAACTACAGAATACATATTCTTCTCATCAGGACATGAAACATTCTCCAGGATAGAGCATATGTTGGGCCACGAAACAAGTCTCAGCAAATTTTTAAAAATTTAAATCATGTCAAGTATCTTCTCAGACCACAATAGAATAAAACTAGAAATAAATAACAAAAAAAGGAACTTTGGAAACCATACATGTCCATGAAAACTGAACAACATTTTGCTGAATGACCAATGAGTCAATGAAGAAAAAAAAATCTTGAAACAAATGAAAATGGAAACACAACATACAAAAACCTATGGGTTACAGAAAATGCAATACTAAGTAGAAAGTTTATAGCAATAAATGGCTATCTCAAAAGAGGAGAAAGTTTTCAAATAACCCATGTACCTCGAGCATCGAGGGAAGCAAGGAAAACTAAACGCAAAGTTAGTAGGAGAAAAGAAATAAAGATCAGAACAGAACTAAATGAAATAAATACAAAATACAAAAGATCAGCAAAATGAAAAGTTGCTCTCTTGAGAAGAAAAACAAAATCAATAATCCATGATGCAGACTAAGAGAAAAGGGGAGAAGACCCAAATAAATAAAATTAGAAATGAAAAAGACGTCATTACAACTGATACCACAAAAATACAAAGGAGCACAGACTATTATGAAAAACTCTATGCCAACAAATTGAAAAACCTAGAGGAAACAGATACAGTTCTAGACATATATAACCTACCAAAATTGAACAAGAAAGAAATAGAAAACCTAAACAGACCCATAAAAAGTAATACGATTGATCAATAATAAAGTCACCCAACAAAGTAAAGCCAGGCTTCACTGCTGAATTCTACCAAACTTTTAAAGAACTAAAAGCAATTATCAAACGATTTCACAAAAACGGAAAAGGAAGGAATTCTTTCTAGCTAATTATACAAGGCCAGCATTACCCTGGTACCAAAACTAGAAAATGACACAAAAATATGTTCATCTATGCATTTATGTGCATCTGGTGAACATGGATGCAAACTTCCTCAACAAAATACTAGGAAACTGAATATAACATTACATTAAAAGATAATAGATGATAATCAAGTAAGATTTATCTCAGGGATGCTAGGAAATTTCAACATATGTAAATTAATAAATGTGATGCATTATATCAACAGAATTAAGGACAAGAACCACGTGATTCTCTCAGTAGGTGCAGAAAAAGTATCTGATCATATTCAGCATAGCTTAATGATAAAACAACTTTCAACAAATTAGGTATAAAAGAAACATACCTTGACAGAATGAAGGCAATATAAGACAAAACTACAAATAACATCACACCTAATTGGGAAAAGCTAAAAGCCTTTCCTCTAAAAAACTGAAACAAGATATGAATGCCCATTTTTACCTCTCTTATTCAATATAGTACTAAAATGTCTAGCAATTAGATAAGAGAAAAAGAGGGCATCCAAATTGGAAAAAAAGGAAGTCAAGTTGTCCCTCTTTGCAAATAACATTTTTGTGTTATTTTTTATTTAGAAAATAAATTTTTGCATTATTTTTTCTTTAGAAAAACCTAAAGATTCCACATGTCTCTTAGAATTAATAAATTTACTAAAGTTACAAGATATAAAATCAACATACAAAAATTAGTAGTGTTTCTAAACAACAAGAACAAAGTAGGTAAGAAAGAAATTATGAACACAATCCATTTAAAATAGCTACAAAAATAAATACCTAGAAATAAATTCAGCCAAAAGATGAAAGATCTCTACAATGAAACAGTAAAACACCGATTTAAAAAATTAAAGAGGACCCCAAAAAATAAAAAGACATTGTATACTCATGGATTGGAAGAATTAATATGGCTAAAATGACCATCATATCCAAAACAATCTATAAATTCAATCCAATTCCTATCAAAATATCAATGACATTCTTCAAATAGCAAAAACAATTCTAATATTTGTATGGAACCACAAAAGACCTCAAGTATTCAAAGCAATTCTGGGGAAAACAAACAAACTGAAGGCATCATATTATCTAACTTAAAAAATATATATGCTACAGTATAGTAACCAAAACCAAAACATAGTATTGGTTCAAGAACTGGCACATAGACCAGTGGAACAGAATAGAGAACCCAGAAAAAAATCCACGTATTCACAGCTGACAGATTTTTGCCAAAGGTTCCAAGAACATACATTGGAGAAAGAATCGGCTCTTCAATACATGGTGCTGGGAAAACTGGATAACTGTATGCAGAAGAATGAAACTAGACCCCTCTCTCTCACCATGTCCAAAAATCAACTCAAAATGGGTGAAAGACTTAAATGCAACACCTGAAACTATAAAACTATTAGAAAAACATAGGGAAAATGTTTCATGACATAGGTCAAGGCAAATATTTTCTGGGTAAGACTTCAAATGCACAGTCAATGATATCAAAAGTAGACAAATGGGAGTATGTCAGACTAAAAGCCTTCTGCACAGCAAAGGAAACAACCAAAAGAGTGAAGAGATAACCAGTAGATGGGAGAAAATATTTGTAAACTATTCGTACAAGAGATTAATAACCAAAATGTACAAAGAACTCAAACGACTCAGCAACAACAACAACAACAGCAAAAAACATATAATTCAATTAAAAAATAAGCAAAGAGGGCCGGGCGCGGTGTCTCACGCCTGTAATCCCGGCACTTTGAGAGCCCAAGGCGGGTGGATCACAAGGTCAGGAGATCGAGACCATCCTGGCTAACACGGTGAAACCCCATCTCTAATAAAAATACAAAAAGCCAGACGTGGTAGTGGACGCCTGTAGTCCCAGCTACTCGGGAGGCTGGGGCAGGAGAATCACTTGAACCTGGGAGGTGGATGTTGCAGTGAGCTGAGATTGCACCACTGCACTCCAGCCTGGGGGCAGAGTGAGACTCCGTCAAAAAAAAAAAAAAAAAAAAGATAAGCAAAGAATCTGAATAGAAACTTTTTAAAAGAAGATATACAATTGGCCCATAAGCATATGAAAAAATAATCAGCACCACTAATAATCAGGGAAAAGTGAATCAAAACCACAATGAAATATCACCACACCCCTAGTTAGAATGACTATTATCAAAAAGGTAAAAAGTAAATGCTGGTGAGGATTCAAAGAAAAAGGAACTCTTATACACCATTGGTGGGAAGTAAATTAGTACAGCCATTGTGGAAAACAATGTAGAGTTTCCTCAAAAAACTAATCATAGAACTACCAACAATTCTTCTACTGGGTATTACCAAAAGGAAAGGAAATTAGTATATCAAAGAGATATCTGCACCCCCATGTTTATTTCAGTACTATCCACAATAGTGGAGATACAGAATCAACCTAAATGCCTATTAAAAGATTAATAGATAAGAAAATATGGTGTATATAGGCTGGGAGTGCGAATGGCTCATGCCTGTAAATCCCAGCACTTTGGGAGGCCAACGTGCGTGGGAGTTCCAGACCAGCCTGACCAATATGGTGAAACCCCATCTCTACTAAACATACAAAAATTAGCCAGGCATGGTGGCGTGTGCCTGTAGTCCCAGCTACTCAGGAGGCTGAGACAGGAGAATTGCTTGAACCCAGGAGGCAGAGGTTGCAGTAAGCCCAGATCACGGCACTGCATTCCAGCCTGGGCAACAGAGTGAGACTCCGTAAAGAAAAAAAAAGTATATATAATATACACAACGAAATACTATTCAGTACAAAAAGAATGAAACCTTGTCATTCATGAAAACATGGATGAGTTTGCAGTGAAAGTTAAATGCTACTTGTTCTCACTCGTATGTGCGAGCTGAACAAGTTGATCTCATAGAAGTGGAGAGTAGAGTTGCAATTATTAGACACTGAGAAGAGTCAGGGGAGAGAAGGATAGGGAGAGGTTGGTTAATGAATTAAAATTTACAGCTAGTTGGGAGGAATAAATTTTAGTGTTCTATAGCATTGCAGGGTGACTTTAGTTAAGAATCATTTATTGTATATTTTCAAATAGCTAGAAGAGAGGATTTTGAATGTCTCCAACACAAAGGATAAATATTTGAGGTGATGGATATGCTAATTATTCTGATTTGATACATGAATCAAAATATCACTCTGTATCCTATAAACACATACAATTACTACGTGTCAACCGAAAATAGAAGCAAAACTAATTTCTGGAGCCAAGCACAGACACTATACGAGTCATAATTTCTGACTATCGAAAAATGATAATGACAGTACCAGGGGTGGGTTTCCTATTCAGGGACAATAGTGACTGGCAGTAATGGTGGGGAACTATTGAGGAGGACATTGCCTTGTTTCTTAAATGTCTCTAAGCCTTCAATATCTTCAGCATGTCTGTGCCTTCATGCTAATTAAAAATTCACATAAATATGCTTCTAAAATTAGTAAAATTGTGGCCTCAGATGAGTTCTTAAATGGCAGTAACATCTCTGGAAATACTTAACTTGTTCATTGAAAACTGAGCCTCTAGAGTGAATGCAGCTAACTTTTCAAAGCTCTTAGGGAAAGGAACACTCACAATATGGGAAAAGATACCTGTGGGGAGGGAACAAACAGGAAAGTGAGAAAACAGCAGGAAAAGCTCTGCCTAAAAAGGATTCAGTACATTGAAAACTATAAAGTCAGTGAGAAGTTGATCTTTCATTATCGTAACCAGCTGAGAAAATTCTGCCTCTAGCATCTGCTAGTAAAGGCGTGAAAGAGAGAAGACTCATTTTGCCAAACTTAGATCCCACTCGTAGCTGATGAGTTCTAACTTTAGAGGTGGAAAATAAAATTGAGATTTTGAGCCTGGAAGTTCGATGAACTTTAACATAGCATGGAGATTTGCTTATTGAATTTTTTTCCCGTTTCCTATTTTTTCTTTTCATTTCCATCCTTCCCTCCTTCCCTCTCATCCTTCCTTTCTTCTTTCCTTCCATCTTTCTTCCTTGTTTTCCTTTTTTACATTTCAGTGAATTACAAGGATCACCTTAAAACAAAATTCTTTGTATTCTAGCAGCAAACTTTCTCCTGCAGTTGAGAGCTGATATGCACTTCTTGAGAAGGAACTGTGAACATATTGGGTTTAACATGTTCCTGTACCCTTAAGAAAAAAGCAACTGACTAAGACAGTGTTGCTATTCGTACATATAAAGAGGTACCAGGTCTAACACTGTGAGGTTTGAAAAGGAATGGAATTAATCAGGAAAAGCTGTTGAGAAGGGGTAACTCAAAGTATTAATTCAAATGAAGAGAGATACGCAGAATGTTAATAGGAAGTTATAAGGAGGCTTTCATAAAAATGCAATATTTGTAGCAATACTCAGAATGCAAAAGGGATAGACCAATGACAGACAACATAAAACATTTATCTGGACCGAGAAGGCAGTCGGGATAAGACTTGGAAAAGTGAAATAATGGCCTTTGTTGGTACATGGACATGAGAAACCTGTTTTCAGGCAAGAAACAATTAAAACATATAATAGCAATGAACTTTAAATATTTTACATTATATCTTTAGTGAATCTTTCCACATAATCAGAAGAAATACATTTTGTTGTTGAAACACTAGCTTTTTTTTTTTTTTTTTTTTTTTTTTTTTGTGAGACAGTGTCTTGCTCTGTTGCCCAGGCTGGAGTGCAGTGGCAAGATCTCAGCTCCCTGCAACCTCCGCCTCCTGGGCTAAAGCGATTCTCCTGCTTCAGCCTCATGAGTAGCTGGGACTACAGGTGTGCACCACCATGCCAGCCTTATTTATTTTATTTTGTATTTTTAGTAGAGATGGGATTTCACCACTGTGGTCAAGCTGGTCTCAAACTCCCAAGGTGATCCACCTGCCTTAGCCTCCCAAAGTGCTGGATTTACAGGTGTGAGCCACCACACCCAGCCAAAAGATTAGCTTTTAGAAAGACAAATACCACTGGACTTTACATATATGTTTTTAGAGCAATGGTTGTAATGTTTTCCATGCTCACAGAAATATTTTATAAACTCTTTCCTGAATAACTAATGTCAGGAACCAAGAGCTGGAGTTAACCCTAGCTATGGTGTCCTATTGAATTATGATATATAATCAACCAGATCCCAAAGTTACCCATAGTTGAAGACTCTAACAAAGTAGGAACAGGAGTATATATCTAATCGCCCTTCATAATATAGTGGAATGAATCACACCTTTGAATTTTTTAGTGGGTAGATATAAATTTTTTCTGTTCTGGGCTGCATTTCTATAAAGGCAGCTTTCATTCAACCTGTTAAATAAACATATTTGTAATTTTGGTTATCTTCTCAAAACCATACTTTCTCAGCTGTTCTTCCTCGCATCTTGAACAATATAATTTGCTTTCACTGCTTTTCATATGCTACCAGGATAACTTTAGCATTGGGGGTTTTATATGTAGAAGTGGATTTGCATAGATCTATACAAGTATTACCAGAAAAATGCTATACTTAGAATGATAAATTCACCAGCAGAAAACAAGCCATGACTAATAACAATTTTAAAGAATTTTTCAGGGTTTTCTATGAGTGAGTGTCCACATGTAGATATTGGCAGTGCAATACAGAACAGTGCTTTCTGATGATAACTTAAAATTTAACCCAGTATATGTTGATTGTAAATAAATAAGAGTTCATGAAAATACGTGATTCTTCATGTCAAATACAGCCTCCCCCACTATTCCATCTCCTGCATCCTTTGCTAATTACAGGATGTTATTCATCATGGATTTTCCTATTTCTCTCAGTCATAAAGATGAAATGCATATAGTTTTGTTAATGTAAATATTGATACTTCCCAGGGTATGTTTTGTTTGTTAAAATTTGCTTTTTTCCCTTAAATGTACTTGCTTGGCATTCCTCTAATGTCATCAACATAAATATGTTTTAAGGTAAGGAGAATGCTGACTTGCTCCCATTCTTAACTCTGAAAATATTAAAAGCACTGCTCCTGGTCATAGTTTCTGCTTCTCTGTATCCTTGTAGAACTCAGGAGAGTAGTCTGGGGATAATTAAGGTCAAGCACTCAGAATTTATAATAATGGCATCTGTGTTACCAACTTCCTCATGACTACGATTAAATACAGCACCTGTACTGGTTGCACCACATATCTCCTGCACAGCCCACCCAATCCTACAAGAGAAGGATTAGTTTTATTGTAATACCTTTTGGCTTATATTTAATGGTGCTTGTGGTCTCTTACTGATCAAAAACCTTTCAATAAGCAGGATTTATTGATCTGGCACTTAGGTCCCTCTTCAGTCTAGCCACAGGTTATCTTTCCAATGCTATTCTATACTACTACTAACAAAATCCCATCTCATAAGTATAAGGCTACATATTGCTACTTAGAAATACAAGTTGTATATCTATAGTTTTGATTATTGTTTCACTTTACTTAAAATGGTCTTTTTTCCCCTGGCTGTGGGTCTATCTAAGCCTGGCTCTTTCAGGTTCCAGCTAGAGTTCCCAGGCACCATACCGTTTGAATTCTTGGACATAGATTGTCCACATCACTTATTAAGTACTTACCAAATACTTTCTTATATCGGTATATTTTATTTTTATACCTAGTTTCCCAAAAGAGACAATAGCCCCATGATGTCATATATGCTATCTTACTATCTTATATAGATGCACATCACATCATTATGGCCTGGTAAGGTGATTTACATATGCTATAGGAATTACTAATATTTGTGTAACTAACTTGATAACTCTAGGCTTACTGCCATTTCATAAGGAGTGCATTTCTAGCCTTTTAGTAACCACACTGCCTAGAAATGAGACGTTATCCATTTTTAATATTATTCTAAAAGAATAAGGTAATAGAAAACTCCAGAAATCTAAGAAAATATTTCATATTTTTAAATTGCAACTCTCACACTCCACCTTCAAATCTCTGTAATCTAGTCCCCATTACTTACTATCATAACAGTTATATGCATGTGTGCTTTGCTCTTCAAATACCATAAGCTGGAAAAGTAAATTTTAGCTTCTTATTGAAATTCTGAAATGTCATTAGTATCATTTTCTCATTTACTTGTCAACTTTTTTTTTAATCAAATGCTTATTATTTGTTGAGCAATTAGGCTTCTTACATTGACCTGAATACATACAGGCCCTGTCAGAAACAAATTTTAGTGCTAATAACAGCTTTCATGTAACACATCATCAGACCTTGTTATTTTGAAGAAATGACATGACCAAAAATGGGGTCCTTTAATCTGAACTTTTTGAAGATTTGCTAGGAGAGATGAATAAATAAATTAACACCAAGATTTTTTATCACTATGCTGATATGAACATATAATTATGAAAGTTTTCTTTAGATTTAAAAGTTTTATCATCTTAACAATTCTGAGTCCCTTTTTCATGTTTTTCCTATGAATACATCCCGAATGCATCCAGAGTGTAAAAGATTTTGTTTGTGGTTTTCTTTTCTTTTCTTTTTTTTTTTGAGACATAGTCTCGCTCTTTTGCCCAGGCTGGAGTGTAGTGGCACGATCTCGGCTTACTGAAACCACCACCTCCCGGGTTCAAGCGATTCTCCTGCCTCAGCCTCCGGAGTAGCTGGGACTACAGGCATGTGGCACCACGCCCAGCTAACTTTTTGTATATTTAGTAGAGACGGGGTTTCACCATGTTAGCCAGGATGGTCTTGATCTCCTGACCTTGTGATCCGCCTGCCTCGGCCCCTCAAAATGCTGGGATTATACGGCGTGAGCCACCGTGCCCAGCTTATTTATGGTTTTCTACCTTATTTTGTGACATTGAGACTTGTGGTTTGTGTCAAAAGTCATAATTTTGAGCTGAAAATTACAAAGCATACAGGAATTAAATAACCTGCTGATATACATGGCACAGATCACACTGAGGAATTCCTGTTATATTTAAAAGGGGACTTCAAGAAGACCCTTATGTTGTCTGTTTTACAAGAAGAAATTTATATTTTGTAGTTAAAACATTGCATATGTGCACATACACACAGAGACTTCTTGTTTAAATGTCTACAGGAAAACAGATGAAAGTATAAAATAATACCAGAAATTTTCCATTTAATGATAGCTGGTTGAAGATATACACTTACTTATATTTTACCCTAAAATACCAACAAATTGATGTTAAAGAATTAACAGTAAGACAAGAAGTGTAAGCAATTTTTAGAAGATTGAAAGTAGATAGAGGATTGGCAAGTGAGTTAACAGAAAAGAAAACCCAAAAACTTATGAACATGCAGAAGAGGATTCCAAAGTACAAATTTGGCAGGTAACATCCTCTAACAACAGGATTTGGAAGTGGAAGGAATGTGTGAGGTAGAGGACCAAAAACTGGAATAGGTTGAACAATCTGTTTAAGGAACAGGTAGCTTGCCTTAGCCTCTTCCAATGGTCTCCACATCAGGCTTCTCCCCCAAACAGGCAAGCCTCTTGAGGCACAGGTCAGCATCAGCAGTTTCTAAACAGAAGATTAAATTAAAATTTGCATACTGAAAAAATAAAAACTGCATACTATGTAGCAAGACCACCAGCTCATTCCCAGTTCAGCCCCAAAATGCTGTGGTCTGGTGCCTAATAATAAAAAGACTTGCAGACCCAAAGCAAAATCCTACAGACTCCTATAGATAGAGCATTTGGAAGGCACTGTCCCATCATCCTTCATGAGAGACAACAAATGACCAGCACACTAATGTATAACAAAGCACCAATCAAGTTTTAGCTCCTTCTATTTAATATGAAAAGACGACCAGGGATCACCAGACTTTTAAGGAAGGCTCCAACATGAAAGTCAAAGATAAGAATAAGCATAATAGAAAATCTTTAAGTCATCCTCAGTGGCTGTTCCCAATGTTGGGAATGCTTTCTCATCTTTGCTCTGTTCACTCCTTCACTTCATTCACTGGCTGCTGTTCAAGTGTAAGATACTGAGATATCTTTTCCTACCATTACATCTACAATAGTGTTACCCACTCCCTCACCCTCACCCAGTTCTTGGTCATTCTATTTCTTTACTTGAATTTATTTTCCTTATTATATTAATCACTGCACAGATATTTTGGTATATTTATATATTTGTTGTCCATCTCCATTCTAAAATAAACATTCATAAGGGCAGGAATATTGTTTATGACACATAGACAATAATTGTTTTTAATATTTACTTATTTAGTGAAGATGAGTAACTTGAATAAAGCAAAAGCAATGTAGAAAATATAATTTTAAAACTCTGATAATTCAGAGAACTAAGAAAACTTATAGCCAAGACACAATTAAAAGAAGAGCTATATAAAAAGAACAATTAGAGAATAATTAGCTCTTGGAAGTTCAAAACGTTAAAAATTTTAAAATAGTTCACTATTAGACTCGCAAGACTTGGTAAAGAAAATCTAGAGAGTAAAGAGAAATGAGAAATACAAACAGTGGGAAAGAAAAGATAAGAAGGTGAGAGATCAGTCCTGGAAGTCAACCGTCTGACTAACAGAATTTCCTGTAGTAATAGAAAGAGTGGAAGGGAGGGAACAATTAAGGATATAATGCAATAATATTTTCTAGACTATAATTAAAGGGCCCATATATTGAAAGGCCCAAAGATGCTCTACAAGCTAAATGAAAAACAGCAACAACAACAACAAAAACACCCAGTTACTTCCTTTAGAGAATTTCAGAACTGGGAGCTGAATGTATTTCCTACATAAAGAAACCTCAGGCTAGGTGCAGTGGCTCAACACCTGTAATCCCAGCACTTTGGGAAGCCGAGGCGAGTAGATCACTTGAGGCCAGGAGTTTCAGACCAGCCTGGCTAACATGGTGAAACCTCATCTCTACTAAAAATACAAAAATTAGCCAGGTGTGGTGGTGCATGCCTGTAAACCATGATACACTCAGGAGGCTGAGGCAGAAGAATCACTTGAAGTTGGGAGGCGGAGGTTGTAGTGAGCTGAGATCATGCCACTGCACTCCAGTCTGGGTGACAGAGGAAGACTCCATCTCAAAAAACAAAAACAAAAACAAAAACAAAACAAAACAAAAAAAGCAAGAAACCTCAAATATATTAAAGGAAACCAAAATAAGGTGTAGAATATATATATATGTCTTAAAACCTAAAAAATACCCCTAGTATTTTATATTATTAATGGGTATGGATATGTAAATATTTAGGAAAACTGTAAAAAAAAGTCATGTGAACACTAATTCTAAAATCATGATAGTAATTATCCCTGAAGAAGAAGTGAAGAAAGTAATATTTAGGAGAAGTACAGAGAAGGCATCATTTATATTGTATAAAATATTCTATTAAAAATGACTTCAGTCTGGGTGTGGTGGCTTACACCTGTAATCGTAGCAGTTTGGAAGGCTGAGGCAGGCAGACCACTTGAGGTCAGGAGTTCAAGACCAGACTGGCCAACATAATGAAACCCTGTCTCTACTAAAAATAGAAAAATTAGCCAGACGTGCTCACTTGAACCCAGGAGGTGGAGGGTCTAGTAAGCCAAGATTGTGCCACTGCACTCCAGCCTGGGCGACAGAGCGAAACTCTGTCAAAAAAAAAAAAAAAAAAAAAAAAAGACTTCAAGCAAATATAGCCTAAGGATTAATGAAACTGGGTGGTGGGTATAATGACGTTATTATAATATCCTTTATACTCTTCAATGGTTTTGGAAATATATCATTGCTTTTTTAAAAACAGATGCAAAATACCAAAAGAAAGAAAGAATGGAAACAGGTTACATTTTTTAAAAATGTAGGAAAGCAAAATGATATTGGACTTCTCAACGGCAAAAACAGAAACTAGAAAATAACGCAGAAATTTCCACATGATTCTGAGAGAAAATCATATTTAACCAAGCAGTATAAATGTGTCCATCCAAAATATCAGTCAATTAATATAAAAATGTAATGAAAGCATATTCATCAGACTTAAGAAACTAGTGACTAACATGCTCTATAAAACAAGAGAAGAACCCAATTAAGAGAAAGACATGAGAAATGTTAAAGAGAAATTATACCAATACTTGTTAAGAATGGCAAGATGGATTTTATTTGTACTGCAGTAGGGAAGAGAGACTTCAATATTGAACTGACATCATCTCCAAGTAAAACAAGCAAAGAACACTTTATTCAAGACCATTGCAATTGGAGAGAAGACCACTGCAGTAGAGAGACAGACTGAATTCAGCTCCACTGAAAAGAAAGCAGAAGGATTATTAAATGCTGACGTGAACCAGTAGGGAGTACATTAGTGGGGAAGTTGGTGAATGTGTTTAGGCCATCGGAGTTTGCTAATTGTCACTTACCTGAGTTAGGCTCCTACTCTCCTACACAGATTGAAATAGAGGTGCTATCATTTTTCACAATTACATTTCAAAGGGATATCTCTCATGTCCTTGAGAAAGACATTCCTGAGTTGTAGAAAATTTACATCTCAAAAATAGGGAGAAAAAATTGATAATTGCAAAATTTCTAAAGTAAATGCTCTAAGAAAAGGGAAGTTAGAGGCCCATATTGAGGAAGAAATCTCTTTAAAGTTTAGTCGAGCTGATAGGAACATTAAGGTCATGTTGGTCAGATCCAGGAAACTGGGGGTTCAACATGCAAGAGAACTGATGATATTGGGTGGAGGCCTACATTAAATTATGTGCATCAAGTTCGTGGAGTGTGATGGAAGCCGAAGCCTGGAGGATTCCAAGTCATAGTTCACCTGAAAAAGAACGAACAAACAAAAAAGGCATTAAATGATCCTGAAGTATTGGACCATGTAGAAATGAATATTGAATGAGTCCTTACAGTTCTATTGGTCAATTTGAAAATAATTAGTGATAGATATGCCACAAAGAGATGATGAAAATCTGCCCAAATATGTGAAGAAATAAAAAAAAAAGATAGCTGGAAAATCCCAAAATACATGGAGATTAAACAACACATTCTAAATAGCACATGGGTCAAGAATAAATCTCAAGACAAATTTTAAAATATTTTGAACTAAATGGAAATTAAAATATCACTTTTTAAATTTTGTAGAATGTAGCAAAAGCACTGCTTTGAGGGAAATTTATAGCATTGAATGCATATTAGAGCAATCTAAAATCAATAAGCTAACCTTCCAATTTATCACTCTGGAAAAAAAAGAGCAAAGTAAATCCAAAGTAAGCAGAAGGAAAGACCTACTACAAATTAGAAAATAAATCAATAAAATTAAAAATAAGAAATCAGTAGTGAAAACCAACAAAACTATAAACTGCTTATTTGAAATGATTAATAAATCATTAGGCCTTCAGGCTAAGAACAAAAGAGGCAAGTTAAGAATTACTAATATTATAAATGAAAGCAGGAATATAACTACAGATACATGGACAAGAAAGGATAATAATGGTATATTGTTAACAATTCTATATCTACAAATTTAGCAACAAAGATAAAATGGAACAATTTTTGAAAGATGCAGTCTAAAAAAACTTGTAGAAGCAGACAAATTGAATAGGCTTTTATCTATTAAAAAATTGAATCAGCAATTATTAACTTTTTAAAGCAGAAAGCACCAGACCTAGATAGGTTCACTGGTGGATTCTACCAAACACGTAAAGAAGACATTATACCAATTATCTACCATCTTTTTCAGAAGATAGAAGCAGAGGCACTAACTTCGTAACACAGTCTATGATGCTAGCATCATCCGAATACCAAAATCAGACAAAGGCAACACAAAAAAAGAAAACTGTAGTCCAATATCCCTCATGAACACAGATGCAAAGACTTTCAACATATAACAGTCAGTATAGCAAATTGAATCAGAGAGTGTATAAAAAAAATTATACACCACAACAAACTGTGATTTGTCCCAGGTATGCAAAGCTGGTTCAACATTCATGTAATACATCACATCCACAAACTAAAGAAGAAAAATTACAATATCTATAGATGTACATCGTATCAATAGATGTACCTCACATCAGTAGATGTATAAAAAGCATTTGGCAAAATCCAGCATCCATTCATGATAAAAACAAACAAACAAACAAAAAAACTCCCAGCAAACTAAGACAGAGAAACTTCCTCAACTGGATAAAGAGTACCTATAAAAAATCTATAGCTAACCTCATAACAGTGAGAACTAGAAGCTTTTCTACTAAGATCAGGAACAAAGCAGGGTTATTCCCTCTCACTACACCTCTTAATATTTTACTGGAAGTTGTAGCTAACACAAGACAAGAGAAGGAAATAAAGTTACACAGATTAGGAAGGAAGAGATAAAACTATTTTTGCTCACAGATAAAATGATTGTCTGTGTAGAAAATCTGCAGGTATTGGCCCCCAAAATACTCCTGTAGCTAGTAAGCAGTTACAGCAAAGTTTCAGGATACAAGGTTAATATGCAAAAGCCAATTGGTTTCCTTTGTACTACCAGTAAACAGAATTTGAAATTTAAAATACAATACCATTTATATTACCACACACACACAAAAGGAAATATGTAGGTATCAATTTGTCTTCAACTATTTTGTGCTGCTGTAACAAAATACTACAGACTAAGTAATATATAATTTTATAATTTATAATTGTGCATTTATGCTGCATCATAATATGGCAAAAGGTATCATATGGCAGAAAGGCAAAAAGACAGGGAGATATATGAGGGGAAAGAGAACAAAAAGAAGGCCAAACTCACCCTTCTGTAGCAAACCCACTCCCATGGTGGCAACTTTAGCTCATTCATGACAGTGGAGCAACTCATGGCCTCTTGTTATGCCCCACCTCCCAACACTGTTGCACTGGGTATTAAATTCACATGCTTTTGGGGTGACATATTCAAACCATAGCACTTCTGGCCCGCCAGAATCTATGTTCACCTCACATGCAAAATATATTCATTTGATTTCAATAACACCAATGTCTTAACTTGTTCTAGCACTAACTCAAAAGACCAAAGTCGAGAGATTCATCTAAATCAGATATGGATGAGACTCAAAGCACAGTTCTTCCTGAGGCAAATTCCCTCTAGCTTGAGCCTATGAAATCAAAACAAGTTATCTATTTCCAAAATACAATGGTGGGACAGACATAAGGTAGACATTCCCATTCCAAAAGGGCAAAATAGGTAAGAAAAGAGGGGTGACTTGTCTCAATAAAGTCCAAAACCCAATAGGGCAAACAACATTAAATCTTCAAGCTGGAGAATAATCTCTGTTTTGACCCTATGTCCCGCCTTTTTAGTACACTGAGGTAGGAGTTAAGCCCCCAAGGCTTTAGGCAGCCCCACCTCTATTGCTTTTCTGGGCTCAGCCTGTATAGCAGCTCTCACAGGATAGGGTGTCATGACTACAGCTCTCCAGGTGGCTGTTGCAGACTGGTAGCTCTGCAGTTCTGAGGTCTTGGGGATGGCCCCACTACTGTGGCTCCATCAGGCCTTGCCCTAGTGAGGACTCTCTGCAGTAGCCTCACTACCTGTATTCCACTAATCATTGCTTAGTGACTCTGCCCCGAAGCAGGTTTCTGCCTGGGCCCCAGGCTGCCTAATATATTCTTTGATTAGTGGATGCTGCCATAACTCCATAGCTCATGAACTTGGCACGTCTGCAGAGTCAGCACCACATAAATGCCTCAAGGCTTACTGCTTGAGCCCTCAGGAACAGTGGCCCGAGCTGTACTTCAGGCTGCTTAAGCCACAGCTGTGGGAGACAAGGAGACAAGCTTCTTGAATGTGGGGAACAGAGTTATAAACACAGGGAACAGAGGCCCAAAGTGGCCCTAGTCAAGGAGCTTGTGGAGGGCATCCTAGACCTGTCTCCCAAAATCATTCTGCCCTCCTAGAGCTCTGGGTCTATGATAAGAGGGAAAGTCTCAAAGATCACAGAAATGCCTTCAGAATCATTTTCCATTATCTTGATGAATAACACCTGTCTTTCTTCTAGCCATACTGATCTCCTTATCAAATGTGTACTTGGCCATACCCTTGTATTTCTTTCCTAAAAAAGGTCTTTTATTCTGTACCATATGGTCAAGGCTGAAACTCCTTTAAATCCCTAAGTGTGTTTCCCTTTAAGTCATTTTATTTAAATCTAGTTTTGTCTTTAAATAATTTATTTCTTCTTGGATTTTACTGTATGAAGTTAAAAGAAGCCACACAACTCCTGTAATATTTTGCTTAGAAATTTCTTCTGCCAGATATCCTGGATCATCACTCTTAAATTCCATCTTCCATAAAGCCCTGGGGCATGGATACAATTCAGCAAAGTTCTCTGCCACTTTATATCAAGGATGGCCTTTACTCCAGTTTCCAATAAGATGTTTCCCATCTCCATCTGAGACCTCATCAGAATGGCCTCTACTGCCCATATTTCTACCAGCATTCCTATCATAACCACTTAAGTAATCTATATGAAGTTTCAGACTTTCCCTGTAGCTCTCCTTCTTCTGAGTTTTCACCAGAATCATCTGTAATCCTCCATTTATAGCAATACAAGCTTTTTCTAGCATTCATTTCAAAACTGTTTCAGCCTCTACTCATTACCTAGCTCTCAATCGTTTCCACATTTTCGGGTATTCGTTATAGTACCACTCAATTCCTCTGGTACCAGTTTTCTATCTTAGTTTGTTTTGGGCTACTATGACAAAACACCCCAGGCTGGGTAATTTACAATAAACAAGAATTTATTTTCTCACAATTCTGGAGGCTGGGCACTCTAAAATCAAGGGGCCGGCATCCACCAAAGTCCTTCTTGTTGTGTTATAATATGACAGAAGGCATCACCAGGTAGAAGGGCACAGAGAGTGCAAGAGAGGAAGTGAAAAAAAGGCCAGGCTCACCCTTTTATAACAAACCCACTTGCATGATAATGAAGCCCCACACACTCCAGTCACAGCAGCATTAGTCCATTGGTGAGCATGGAGTCCTCATGACCTAATCATGTCTCATTAGGCTTCACTTCCCAACACTATTGCTTTGGGGGATGTTTCCTACACACAATTTTGGGGGATACATTCAAACTACAGCAAAATCTAGCAAAATATTTACAAGATCTATATGAGGAAAATTGCAAACTTCTTTTAAAAGGAATCAAATAAATAATCGTGTGAAATTCAATGTTTGTGGATAGAAAGACTCAAGATTTTCAAGATTTCAGTTAATCCCAGCTTGATCGATAGATTCATCACAATCCCAAAGTTCCAGCGAGTAATTTTATGGATGTTGGCAAACTGATTCTAAAGTATATAGAGGCGGGAGGAGCCAAGATGGCCGAATAGGAACAGCTCCGGTCTACAGCTCCCAGCGTGAGCGACGCAAAAGACGGGTGATTTCTGCATTTCCATCTGAGGTACCGGGTTCATCTCACTAGGGAGTGCCAGACAGTGGGCGCAGGTCAGTGGGTGCGCGCACCGTGCGCGAGCCGAAGCAGGGCGAGGCATTGCCTCACCTGGGAAGCGCAAGGGGTCAGGGAGTTCCCTTTCCCAGTCAAAGAAAGGGGTAACGGACGCACCTGGAAAATCGGGTCACTCCTACCCGAATATTGCGCTTTTCAGACCGGCTTAAAAAACGGCGCACCACGAGACTATATCCCACACCTGGCTCGGAGGGTCCTACGCCCACGGAATCTCACTGATTGCTAGCGCAGCAGTCTGAGATCAAACTGCAAGGCGGCAGCGAGGCTGGGGGAGGGGCGCCCGCCATTGCCCAGGCTTGCTTAGGTAAACAAAGCAGCCGGGAAGCTCGAACTGGGTGGAGCCCACCACAGCTCAAGGAGGCTTGCCTGCCTCTGTAGGCTCCACCTCTGGGGGCAGGGCACAGACAAACAAAAAGACAGCAGTAACCTCTGCAGACTTAAATGTCCCTGTCTGACAGCTTTGAAGAGAGCAGTGGTTATCCCAGCACGCAGCTGGAGATCTGAGAACGGGCAGACTGCCTCCTCAAGTGGGTGCCTGACCCCTGACCCCCGAGCAGCCTAACTGGGAGGCACCCCCCAGCAGGAGCACACTGACACCTCACACGGCAGGGTATTCCAACAGACCTGCAGCTGAGGGTCCTGTCTGTTAGAAGGAAAACTAACAAACAGAAAGGACATCCACACCAAAAACCCATCTGTACATCACCATCATCAAAGACCAAAAGTAGATAAAACCACAAAGATGGGGAAAAAACAGAACAGAAAAACTGGAAACTCTAAAACGCAGAGCACCTCTCCTCCTCCAAAGGAACGCAGTTCCTCACCAGCAACGGAACAAAGCTGGATGGAGAATGATTGTGACGAGCTGAGAGAAGAAGGCTTCAGACGATCAAATTACTCTGAGCTACGGGAGGACATTCAAACCAAAGGCAAAGAAGTTGAAAACTTTGAAAAAAATTTAGAAGAATGTATAACTAGAATAACCAATACAGAGAAGTGCTTAAAGGAGCTGATGGAGCTGAAAACCAAGGCTCGAGAACTACGTGAAGAATGCAGAAGCCTCAGGAGCCGATGCGATCAACTGGAAGAAAGGGTATCAGCAATGGAAGATGAAATGAATGAAATGAAGCGAGAAGGGAAGTCTAGAGAAAAAAGAATAAAAAGAAATGAGCAAAGCCTCCAAGAAATATGGGACTATGTGAAAAGACCAAATCTACATCTGATTGGTGTACCTGAAAGTGATGCGGAGAATGGAACCAAGTTGGAAAACACTCTGCAGGATATTATCCAGGAGAACTTCCCCAATCTAGCAAGGCAGGCCAACATTCAGATTCAGGAAATACAGAGAACACCACAAAGATACTCCTCGAGAAGAGCAACTCCAAGACACATAATTGTCAGATTCACCAAAGTTGAAATGAAGGAAAAAATGTTAAGGGCAGCCAGAGAGAAAGGTCGGGTTACCCTCAAAGGGAAGCCCATCAGACTAACAGCAGATTTCTCGGCAGAAACCCTACAAGCCAGAAGAGAGTGGGGGCCAATATTCAACATTCTTAAAGAAAAGAATTTTCAACCCAGAATTTCATATCCAGCCAAACTAAGCTTCATAAGTGAAGGAGGAATAAAATACTTTACAGACAAGCAAATGCTGAGAGATTTTGTCACCACCAGGCCTGCCCTAAAAGAGCTCCCGAAGGAAGCGCTAAACATGGAAAGGAACAACTGGTACCAGCCGCTGCAAAATCATGCCAAAATGTAAAGACCATTGAGACTAGGAAGAAACTGCATCAACTAATGAGCAAAATCACCAGCTAACATCATAATGACAGGATCAAATTCACACATAACAATATTAACTTTAAATGTAAATGGACTAAATTCTCCAATTAAAAGACACAGACTGGCAAGTTGGATAAAGAGTCAAGACCCATCAGTGTGCTGTATTCAGGAAACCCATCTCACGTGCAGAGACACACATAGGCTCAAAATAAAAGGATGGAGGAAGATCTACCAAGCAAATGGAAAACAAAAAAAGGCAGGGGTTGCAATCCTAGTCTCTGATAAAACAGACTTTAAACCAACAAAGATCAAAAGAGACAAAGAAGGCCATTACATAATGGTAAAGGGATCAATTCAACAAGAGGAGCTAACTATCCTAAATATATATGCACCCAATACAGGAGCACCCAGATTCATAAAGCAAGTCCTGAGTGACCTACAAAGAGACTTAGACTCCCACACATTAATAATGGGAGACTTTAACACCCCACTGTCAACATTAGACAGATCAACGAGACAGAAAGTCAACAAGGATACCCAGGAATTGAACTCAGCTCTGCACCAAGCGGACCTAATAGACATCTACAGAACTCTCCGCCCCAAATCAACAGAATATACATTTTTTTCAGCACCACACCACACCTATTCCAAAATTGACCACATAGTTGGAAGTAAAGCACTCCTCAGCAAATGTAAAAGAACAGAAATTATAACAAACTATCTCTCAGACCACAGTGCAATCAAACTAGAACTCAGGATTAAAAATCTCACTCAAAGCCACTCAACTACATGGAAACTGAACAACCTGCTCCTGAATGACTACTGGGTACATAACGAAATGAAGGCAGAAATAAAGATGTTTTTTGAGGCCAACGAGAACAAAGACACAACATACCAGAATCTCTGGGATGCATTCAAAGCAGTGTGTAGAGGGAAATTTATAGCACTAAATGCCCACAAGAGAAAGCAGGAAAGATCCAAAATTGACACCCTAACATCACAATTAAAAGAACTAGAAAAGCAAGAGCAAACACATTCAAAAGCTAGCAGAAGGCAAGAAATAACTAAAATCAGAGCAGAACTGAAGGAAATAGAGACACAAAAAACCCTTCAAAAAATCAATGAATCCAGGAGCTGGTTTTTTGAAAGGATCAACAAAATTGATAGACCGCTAGCAAGACTAATAAAGAAAAAAAGAGAGAAGAATCAAATAGACACAATAAAAAATGATAAAGGGGATATCACCACCGATCCCACAGAAATACAAACTACCATCAGAGAATACTACAAACACCTCTACGCAAATAAACTAGAAAATCTAGAAGAAATGGATACATTCCTTGACACATACACTCTCCCAAGACTAAACCAGGAAGAAGTTGAATCTCTGAATAGACCAATAACAGGAGCTGAAATTGTGGCAATAATCAATAGTTTACCAACCAAAAAGAGTCCAGGACCAGATGGATTCACAGCCGAATTCTACCAGAGGTATAAGGAGGAACTGGTACCATTCCTTCTGAAACTATTCCAATCAATAGAAAAAGAGGGAATCCTCCCTAACTCATTTTATGAGGCCAGCATCATTCTGATACCAAAGCCTGGCAGAGACACAACCAAAAAAGAGAATTTTAGACCAATATCCTTGATGAACATTGATGCAAAAATCCTCAATAAAATACTGGCAAAACGAATCCAGCAGCACATCAAAAAGCTTATCCACCACGATCAAGTGGGCTTCATCCCTGGGATGCAAGGCTGGTTCAATATACGCAAATCAATAAATGTAATCCAGCATATAAACAGAGCCAAAGACAAAAACCACATGATTATCTCAATAGATGCAGAAAAAGCCTTTGACAAAATTCAACAACCCTTCATGCTAAAAACTCTCAATAAATTAGGTATTGATGGGACGTATTTCAAAATAATAAGAGCTATCTATGACAAACCCACAGCCAATATCATACTGAATGGGCAAAAACTGGAAGCATTCCCTTTGAAAACTGGCACAAGACAGGGATGCCCTCTCTCACCACTCCTATTCAACATAGTGTTGGAAGTTCTGGCCAGGGCAATCAGGCAGGAGAAGGAAATAAAGGGTATTCAATTAGGAAAAGAGGAAGTCAAATTGTCCCTGTTTGCAGACGACATGATTGTTTATCTAGAAAACCCCATTGTCTCAGCCCAAAATCTCCTTAAGCTGATAAGCAACTTCAGCAAAGTCTCAGGATACAAAATCAATGTACAAAAATCACAAGCATTCTTATACACCAACAACAGACAAACAGAGAGCCAAATCATGAGTGAACTCCCATTCACAATTGCTTCAAAGAGAATAAAATACCTAGGAATCCAACTTACAAGGGATGTGAAGGACCTCTTCAAGGAGAACTACAAACCACTGCTCAAGGAAATAAAAGAGGATACAAACAATTGGAAGAACATTCCATGCTCATGGGTAGGAAGAATCAATATCGTGAAAATGGCCATACTGCCCAAGGTCATTTACAGATTCAATGCCATCCCCATCAAGCTACCAATAACTTTCTTCACAGAATTGGAAAAAACTACTTTAAAGTTCATATGGAACCAAAAAAGAGCCCGCATCGCCAAGTCAATCCTAAGCCAAAAGAACAAAGCTGGAGGCATCACACTACCTGACTTCAAACTATACTACAAGGCTACAGTAACCAAAACAGCATGGTACTGGTACCAAAACAGAGATATAGATCAATGGAACAGAACAGAGCCCTCAGAAATAACGCCGCATACCTACAACTATCTGATCTTTGACAAACCTGAGAAAAACATGCAATGGGGAAAGGATTCCCTATTTAATAAATGGTGCTGGGAAAACTGGCTAGCCATATGTAGAAAGCTGAAACTGGATCCCTTCCTTACACCTTATACAAAAATCAATTCAAGATGGATTAAAGATTTAAACATTAGACCTAAAAGCATAAAAACCCTAGAAGAAAACCTAGGCATTACCATTCAGGACATAGGCGTGGGCAAGGACTTCATGTCCAAAACACCAAAAGCAATGGCAACAAAAGACAAAATTGACAAATGGGATCTAATTAAACTAAAGAGCTTCTGCACAGCAAAAGAAACTACCATCAGAGTGAACAGGCAACCTACAAAATGGGAGAAAATTTTCGCAACCTACTCATCTGACAAAGGGCTAATATCCAGAATCTACAATGAACTCAAACAAATTTACAAGAAAAAAACAAACAACCCCATCAAAAAGTGGGCGAAGGACATGAACAGACACTTCACAAAAGAAGACATTTATGCAGCCAAAAAACACATGAAAAAATGCTCATCATCACTGGCCATCAGAGAAATGCAAATCAAAACCACTATGAGATATCATCTCACACCAGTTAGAATGGCAATCATTAAAAAGTCAGGAAACAACAGGTGCTGGAGAGGATGTGGAGAAATAGGAACACTTTTACACTGTTGGTGGGACTGTAAACTAGTTCAACCATTGTGGAAGTCGGTGTGGCGATTCCTCAGGGATCTAGAACTAGAAATACCATTTGACCCAGCCATCCCATTACTGGGTATATACCCAAAGGACTATAAATCATGCTGCTATAAAGACACATGCACACGTATGTTTATTGCGGCATTATTCACAATAGCAAAGACTTGGAACCAACCCAAATGTCCAACAATGATAGACTGGATTAAGAAAATGTGGCACATATACACCATGGAATACTATGCAGCCATAAAAAATGATGAGTTCATGTCCTTTGTAGGGACATGGATGAAACTGGAAACCATCATTCTCAGTAAACTATCACAAGAACAAAAAACCAAACACCGCATATTCTCACTCATAGGTGGGAATTGAACAATGAGATCACATGGACACAGGAAGGGGAATATCACACTCTGGGGACTGTTGTGGGGTGGGGGGAGGGGGGAGGGATAGCATTGGGAGATATACCTAATGCTAGATGACGAGTTAGTGGGTGCAGCACACCAGAATGGCACATGTATACATATGTAACTAACCTGCACAATGTGCACATGTACCCTAAAACTTAAAGTATAATAAAAAAAATTAAAAAAAAAAAAAAATAAAGTATATAGAGAGAGGTGAAAGACCCACAATAGACGAAACTATATTGAAGGAAAATGATAAAATTTGAGGACCAATAACACCTAACCTCAAGAGTTAATATAAAGTTACAGTAATTAAAACAGTGTGGTATTGGCAAAAGAAGAGACAAATAGAGCAATGGAACAGAATAGAGAACCTAGAAGTCCACCCGCACAAATACAGTCAACTGTTTTTTGCAAGAGAGGAAAGGCAATGCAAAGGAGAAGACAGTCCTTTCAATAAATGGTGCTGGAATAATTGCACATCCACATGCAAAAAAAAAAAAAAAAAATCTAGACACAAACCTTGTGTCCTTGACAAAAATTAACTCAAAATGGGTCAAAGACCTAAATGTAAAATGCAAAACCGTAAAACTCCTAGAAAATGACACAGGAGAAAATCTAGATGAACTTGGATTTGGCAATGACTTTTAAAATATGACACCAAAGGCATGATCCATGAAAAAAAGCATTGACAAGCTGTCCTTAGTTAAAATTTAAAAACTTCTTTCTGAAAGTAGTATCAAAAGAATGAAAAGACAAGCCATAGACTGGTAGAAAATATTGCAAAAGACATATATGATAAAAGACTACCATATATGGTATTTTAATCTATATTTTAACAATATAATTTTTATCTTTTTGAGTCTAAAATAGGCAAAGAACTCTTAAAACTCAATGATAAAAAGCAAACAACCCAATTTAAAAATGGGCCAAAGATCTTAGCAGACATCTCACTGTAGAAGATAAACAGATGGCAAATAAGTATATGAAAATAGTCTCAACATCATATGTCATCAGGGAAATGCAAATTTTGTAATATTCATACAACCAAATTTTAGAGAAAATTATACAGAATGGTGAGGAATAGAAAGGGAATATTTCTAAAAATGTTACTTCATACATTTCATACTAGAAATAGGAGATAATACTTAGATTATAAATGAATAATGTCAACATGAGCATGATATTTACAAAACAAAAGTAAATACTTAAAGAAACAGTTATAAAAAATGAAAGTGGTTGCCTTTCAATAGGGTACTATGAAATGGAAAGAACTGTGGACAAGAAATGCTATTTTTGGCTATAGCTTTATGGTAAATGTAATTATTAAAAATATATGTAGTTAATTGATTTTCTAAGTAATAAATAATGTAGAAAGCATATAAATAAATGTATGAAGTAATAAAATATTTTACTTGTCATCCAGACAATAGGTTCAAATGACCTTTAGAAATCTCAAACATACGTTAAAAGAGAAAATACCAAAAAAGTAAATAAATTTAAAAAAAGAGAAAAATTAGAACTGACCCTCTGGAGAAATGAAAAATAAAATAAAAAAGAGAGAGAGAAATTAGAGTTCGGTGTTACCATTTGGATTGTGCCTGCTCCCCTAAACTTATGTTTATGGCCTAACCCCCAGTACCTCAGAATGTGACTTCATGTGGAAAAAGGATCATTTCAGATGTGACTACTTAATGAGGTCATCAGAGTGGGCTCTAGGCCAATACAACTGGAGGCCTCATATTTTAAAAACAGAAATTTGGATACAGCTTGGCACCCGGGGAAGTTGCTGTGTGGAATGAAGGCAGAGATTAGGGTGATGGTTCTACAAGCCACAGAATGCCAAATATTACCAGCACACCATCAGAGGCATGCAATGGATTCTTCTTCACAGAAAGCCCCTTGAAAGAACCTTACTTACACCAGGATCTTAGAATTTTGGCCTCTAGAACTGTGAGAAAATAAGTTTCTTCTTAAGCCACCCTATTTGTGGTACTTTGTTATGGCAGCCCTAGCAAATTAATATAGTACTGTATTAGAAAGAGGAGCTAAAGATGGCTCAGATGTCTGTTAAATCCAGCATAATTCACTGCCAGTATTCTTGAAATTATGGAAGAAAAATCAATTAACGATACCATCCAATATATTATAAATATTTTATATGAAATATTTATATAATTGTTAATTCCTCTTAAGAAATTAGTATTAGGAAAGAAGAGGTTGTCTTTCTTGGGGCCATGGTATTCTTCATTCTTTTAGATAATGATAGCTGTGTTCCCATTGTGTCTCCATTATTACCAACAAGTCAGTTCTGAATTGAGTATCCAAGTGAGGCACTTACTCATGTCTTGGTTTCCTGGCTCACTAGCTATCATCTCCATTTTTTTGGTTCTTATTTTTTACCCTTGTTTTAATGGTATATGTTTGCTTTATTATGACAAGACTCTTTTTTATGGCAGTAGTTAGGATATAAATAATTAGTAAATAAATGATCACTTCTGATTACCATAGCTCTAGTGGCCAACAAACTCAACTAACATCAATGCTTTTTAAAAACTTGTCTCTGCAGCTATGGTGACTAACTGTCCTGGTGTGCTTGGGACTAAGGGGCTTCCAAGGACAAGGGACTTTCATTGCAAAATTCATGACAGTCCCGGGCATAATGGGATAGTTACCTATCTGAACCACTTCTATGTCTAACAGCTCACAAGCATGTTTTCACTGTTACTGCTTTGGGCTCTAGTCCCTGTTTGCAATTATGATTACCCCTAATAAACTCATGCATAGTTGATTATTGAATCATCTTGCTTTGTATGATAAACAAATTTTGCTTCAACCGATGAGAAGCAATAATGCAAATAACCAAGTTCTAAGTCTTAGAAAATCCTCCTTACCACTGTTTCAAATGGAACCTTGTGGTTGGTCTTGACTTCCTGTGAGAGAGGGAGGTTTACCGAGACCTTGAGCTATGGATATTAGATATCACCAGGGATTAGGGAACTGGATTGTGTTCTTGCTGGGCTGTCCAAGCCTGGCTGCCCTCATGGCTTAGTCTCTTGTTGGTTGCCCTTTTGAATGGTTTTCTCTTTTCTCTTAGGCCCTGGGGATTTATCCAGTTTGCTTTGGTAACCAAACATTAAATGATCATGATTTTGAGAAAAATAGCATAAAAAACATTCCTTTCTCATGATTTCCCCCACAGGGCTCCCCATGGACCTGATTCTTCTGCTACCATTGGATAAAATAAATAGCAGATCTCCTACTTTTGTGGTTACTTCCAGATAATAACAAGTTATCCAAAGTCACTATAATTTCCAAAGAAGTCTGTGTTCAGAAATTAATATGTCTGACATTATAATAAAAAATCCAAATTGTATTCAAAATTAAACTTCTTCCTTCCTGTAGGGAAAGTTGTATGCTTCGTATTTCACTTCGATCTTTACTAACTAACCCCATCCCTATCTCACAACTATTATCTGAGATCTCAGACCCCACCATGCTTGGAGTATAGCAATGGAGAGGAGATAAGGGAGCAGGAGAGATATCTAGACTAACAGAATTTGGTGACTAATGAGATTGAAAAGTGTCTCAAGACACTTTTCTGGGGTTTTCAGAGACCCTGCATTGCATTAAATATCTCATCTGTAGGTACATGATTTAGTTGGTGTCTCTTCCATACTTACTATATTTTAACACTCCCTCCCTCATGCCCTAAGAATAGGTGATGGTAAAGATTCAGCCATTACCCCCCTACCCACTGGTCTTCTTAGAAATCCTTGGAAGAAAACCCACGTTAGCTCTCTCTCATGACAGCCCACATCTGCTACCAAGGATCATTACTTTAGATCCATGATATGTAGCAGTGCACTTTCCTTTCTCATACTGCCTAATTTTTGTTTGACCACTTCTCAGGTAGCTCTAGCCACAGACTCTATTTTGAGATTTATCAGGCCTGAGTCAGACACTAGCTGCTGTGTTTCCTAGGTTCCAAAGATACTTTGAAGCTTTTCTCAACAGACTTGCAAAAAAAAGAGATCACCCCCACCCCACCCAGCCACCACCATGGAGATGATGACATTCATAGCACACCTTTTTCCAAAGAAGTTCTACTTGCAATCTCCAAATTCCCTGGCCATTTCAACTCAACCTTTCCATATGTTCAATGTGAGTGTGTGGCTCCACGTCACAAACGATGACTTAAGACGTTATCTATACAGGGTCTGCCTAGTCCATCAGAACCTCACTTTGGAGTGAGTAGTTGGCACCTATTATCTTGTGGCCGTAACTATCACTGAAACTGATAGAGTGCAATTTCCCATAACTGACCTTTTTTTCTTAGAACTTATCTTCCTTCATGACTTGCTGAATAATAAAATGCTTTTGATGCATTTCCTTTAGCCGTTCTTTCCCTGGAAGACAACATTTGCCCATGTGCCATTGATAGCTCCAAGTTGGCATAGGTGATTGCAAGCTCTCTGAGTGCAAAATTCTACTTTTATTCCATTTACAGCTGTGTATCACCTAACATGGCGAACTTCATCTAAATAGTTAATTTATTATCTCCACCCTACAAGAATTTGATAATAATATTTCCTAAAAAATATTTACTTCTTAATTCTTAAGAAACATTATGACCAATTTCACAAAAAGTGATAAGATTGAAGAGACACTGATTTGCCCAAATAATAGGAAGGAGGGGGAAGCAAGTAATATTATGTTTTCTTAAGTAAGGGTCTTACAAAGTCAAGCATTAGCCACAATATTATGTTAAATGTTGCAGAATTGAAGTATAGCTTTAAGATTTAAAATGTGTGAAAAGTAAACATTTTGAGAGAAAAAAATAAAGCAGATTTAGAATAGCATGAACTTCACTTGATAAAAGTTTAAATCATTCCCTTTGTAATGGGAAAGACCCTTGAAAGGTAAAGACTCTTCAGTGTTACAATGAATATAAATCATTAGTAATATAAATCACTAGGAATTTCTCCAATAAAATAATTTGATCTATATTATTATAGTCAGGAAAAACCTTCATAAGTAGGATGAATCCATAGATGCATAATTAATTTAGCTGTGTCCTCGCTTCCTGTAAAATACAGCATGGGGTAGGAAAAAAAAACAAACAAACAAACCCACGTTTCCAAATGGGAAAGTCAAAGCAAGTCAGTCCCAAGTAAGCTGACTCACATTTATAAAGTAATTCTCATCCTTGTAAATTGCCTTCTTGCAGGAAACAGACCTTATCCTGACTTTTAATATATCAATGCACCGATCTTGGTGGATGGAGAATGGACCAGGATGTACGGTGACGTCAGTGACACCCGCCCCAGACTGGGCCCCAGAAGACCATCGCTACATCACGGTCTCAGGGTGTTTGCTGGAGTACCAGTACATAGAAGTGGCTCATAGTTCCCTCCAGATTGTCCTCGCAGTAAGTGTTGACAGCCAACTGCTCCTTCTAGTGCCTCTGGGGTTGTTTTATTTCTGTACAAACTCAGTGCACACAAATGGAATCTGTGGGTAAAGTGTGGCCTTTTTGCTTTTTCCTCATTAATGCGACTTTTAACAGGAAATCGTCAGGTTAAACCAAACCATCCTCTGGACTTAGTGTGCTGATTTTCTTCAACAATTAGTAAATACCCTTTGTTATCATCAGCATTTTACATAGGAAATCCAATCAGTCAAGATGTGATTACGTGACTTTTGATAGACTTTTCCAAGGATTCTGAAGGGATGATCAGAGATTTTTTTCATAACGTTCTACAATACTCAAAATTATAAGATTTCAATAAGTGTTTTCTCTTTTAGTGCTTCTTTTGGCTGTGCTGCTAGCCCTGGGATTTCTCTTTTTCATTTGCCCTATCTCCTTCTTCCTTCCTATATTTCTCCCAGGCACCATCCATCACCTTTAATCTCCCACTTTTTTTCCAGAAAAAAATCACATTTTCTATAGATTCTAATTCTAAGACATTCATACCCCCATTTTTCATAGTACTGAAACAATAAAAAAAAACCTCCTTCTACCAGGAGGCAGTAGGACTTACAAATAACATATGTGTACAACATATGCCTATTTTATATAAAATACACGATTTAACATTGTATTACTATGACAAAGAGATAAATTAAAACACCTCTTTCTCAAGAAGGCAACTGCATAATATCATGAGATTTATAAAGTTAAGGCAACTTTATGACACATGAATCCATTTAATCATTACAGATCTTAAATGCAGAACTGCATATATTTTTCTTAGATTCTATGTGGATGTGCAATTGATGTGCATAGTATTAAAATTGTTAGCAACAAATGATGCAAGCAGAATCTGCTTTTTACCTCTTTAGTTAATTATTTTGGAAATGATATTGACTCACAGTTCTTGGATAACAATAAATAATCGTTTCTGGGTAGAGTGGCATACAATTCAGAGAAACATAAAATTCTTCTGGAATTAAAAAAACTGTGTGAGTGTGTGAGTGTTAGATGATATAACTAATATATCCTTGTTATATTTTTAATGGAATGTGTGTGTTTATGTGTGTGTGTGTGTGTGTTTGTGTGTGTTGTGATAGACTAAGGAAGCTAAGTATGCTATGTTAGTAAACACTTCCAAATTCTCTGTAAATAAAAGTCATAAAGGTTTCTTCTTGTGTGTCAGCAGGAGGCTCCACTGATCACTGTCAGTAAGGAAACAAGGCTAGTTGAGTAGCCAGTATCTCCATCATCATGGGTTGCCGTGCCAGAAAGTAATAATACCTGTGGAGGGTCTACGTGGGCACACACATACTTCTGCTTGAGAGGAAGGCTCATTGTTCACAGTTCATTGTGCGGAATTGGTCACACAGTCCCACCCAATCACAGAATGGACAGTAAAGAGGAAGGGCTGTTTATTTGGAAATCAGCATAAATGATGTCCAGAACATTTGAATTATATTCTTTGCTAAAACACTAAGTAATATCCCTTGAATATGTTCAACCATAGACACTCCTTCCAGTTAACAAACTCTTCTGTAATAGTTTTAAATCTAAAAGTGCTTACTTTGCTTATCCTGAAGTAAAAATAAGTTAGACTTGACAGGATGGAAGTAGCCATTTCATTCTTTAAAATCCATTTAAATCAAGTAATCATTATCACATGAGAAAAGTGAAATATTTCTGTGATTTGGGGTCAGATAAAATATCTTTATATATGTATTAAAAGGAGGTTTTAAACAAAATATTCCTTCTGTAGAACTGCCTATCTTTACTGTACCCACAAAATTTTGGAAAATTTCCACCTATGTTTTAAGGATGAAGTGAAGATACAGTTCATGTGCATGGATATTTATATATGACTATTTATAGAGTTATTTGAATTAGTTTATGTGTGTATGTGTGTGTAAAATAGATTCACAGATTTATTAAATGCCACATAAAATGCTGACACATAGGGAATGTGCTAAAAAAAATACATTTGGACGTGGGGGCATATGTTGAAGTCGACATACATACCCAAAGAAAAGATAATTTTCCTTAAGTAAAAACCATCTGTAACAGCAAGGTGGCTAGAGTGCAAAGAAGATGGATGGGTTATTGCTAAGAACAGATGTGACCAATATTTCATGCTACTGGCTCTTGTTTCTCCTGTCTGCATTCCCCCCAGTGGAGTGAAGGAATAGTTTGAGTAAACCATCCTAGGATGTGACATCTTCACCTCTACCTTTTCCACCTGTTCTTTCCAGGGGTGTACTACTTTTGCAATGTTGACTGTGGAACACCAGAGTTAGCAACTGCACAGCCAAGGCATTACTTGGAGAAATTTCAACACATTTTCTACTTTTGAGCTTGCTATTATCTAGCCAGCTTTGGGTTGAATGTGTCTGCTGTACAGAAAACTTAGCAAATTTGAACTCAAGTTTTATAATGCAAATCAAAAAGGCTTATCTTTACCAACTTGCTCTGCAAACAAAATTTCCTATCTTCATTCTGATCACTGATGTAGTGATTAATTGATGAAATAGTGTCTTAAATCTCTGTCCCTCTCCTTTTGTGTTACCCAGATCATGTCCTTGACAATCAAATGTTCCATTAAATCAGTCTAGTGGAAATTTCCTGAGTGCTTGTCTCCTTCTGGCATCTAGAGAAGCAAAGGTGTCAGGACCTCTGACCTTGAGGATGTCACAGTCAAATATACAGCAACGTTTCCCAAAGCACAAACGAGGTGCAAACAGGCACATTTGGGGGATGTGGTAGACAAAGAATATGGCTTATGCAGTTTAAGGCATAATCTTGGCTTCTTAGCTCCATGCAGTTTGGTAAAGTCAGCTGAACTCTCACTCTTCTCACTGTTTTCATCCAAGTCTTTGAAACTGCCCTCTCTTCCAGCATATCTGGCTTAGATCTGCTTTCATAAACTGCTGCTTTCTCAGCCACTGCTCTTGATTAACTCCAAATCTCTCCAGCTCTTTTTCTCCACCCTCATTCAGCCTTTCTTTCACAGATTCCTGAACCCTGGCAAGCCTGTCACCCTGTTGTTCGGTTTTCTGCCAATCAACTCCTGGCTGATTTTGAAATTAGCATTCACAAAGCCCACATTTGCATCACACATACATAAGATATCTCCAATCTACAGCCAAAGGAAGACAAGTATAATATCCATATAATTGGGACGAGGGGCTATTAATCACACAGCTTCCAGCCGTGCAGAAAAGACTGCCAGAACACCATAATGATGAGCCAGGTGTGATATTTCGAGCTTTCTCCTTCTCCAGCCATATTTTCTTCTGGTTAGCATCACATAGCACATTCAAAAGGAATACAGATGTGCACAGTTTTAATAAAACCAAAAATTTTAAAAATCCACATTTTCAAAATAGATAAAATAAATGTATGTGGGGAGAGCCAAGGAGGAGATCAATTGGGGAGATATTATTGTTCACGTTACAAAAAAATTAATCGGATCCTTTCAAACAATGTGTGATTGGAACAGCATGGATTATAAAATATGTTCACATGACTTAAATCTTTTGATTGTGTAACAGTCCTCTGAGGGCAGCAGAATAGGTTAAAAGCTCTTCCTAAGATATTTTAGCTAATAAATAGGGACAATGAACATGCTGTCATAGCAAGGTTGGGAAATAGTCTTCAACCTGAATGCCAGCAGCAGCTGATGGATAATGGATTCCCAGAGTGTAAAAATTCAGGGTTCTTGAGCAGCAAAGGATGCCATGATTGATTAGCTATGTCTGCCACAGGTGAGGGGAATGAAGAGGGATGTGCCTCACATTTATTATGCACATATTATACTTTACTTCCTGTGATAAAAACAATGAACAGGGAGTGTGTTTTACAAACAAATGTGCAGAAAGAATAATTTATATATATATATATGTAAGCTTTCTGTTTTCCCACAGCCATTAGTGTTGGCTTAGAAACAGTGTACAAATGAGCAGGGAAGACTTGGATGACATTAGAAAAGGTTCTAATACCTGGTACCTGGGTCATAGCTAAAAATAGTTTAAAGTCAAGTTCTCCTTCGGTTATATCTATTCCCTATTCAGAAAACTCTCTACTTTGTAGAGTGCATGAAATGGTAAAAATTATTTTTCAACAGATGGAGGAAAAAAAATGTAGATAACATACAGACATTGGGGTCAATAAAGTCACAGATGTGTTTAGTTATGTTGTTAATAATTTATGTTTGCCATTTGTCTGGCTAAGACTTACTGAGGATACCGTTAGTGAAGAAGTTTTCCAAACTTTGGAACTCTTTATCCAAGTGGACTTGAGGTTGTGTTGGGAATGGCACATGGGTGTTTCTTTGGATGTAGCTGATATGTATGTTGTATGCATGGGAGTGGCCTTATTGTGCATGTTGCTGTTTGATGCCTCTTTTAATCTGGAAACATTCACAAAGATTTTATTTTTAAGATTTGAATTCTGACTTCCACGTCACCTAGAATATTGCCATTCACGTTTTACATGTTAAATCTAAGTTGTGAACTTGTGTAGTTTGAAAGGGATGAGTGGGAAGTGGTATGAGCTGATACTAGCTACTCGGCAGTCAGAAGTGGTGTGGTTGCCATGGCCATGGGAATATCCTTTGTTACATTTATTTGAATTAAAAAATAAAACAGTCTTTTAAAGGAAAAAATTGCTTGATTTGAATTGATTCACAGTAGATAATGATTTCATCATTTAAAAGTTACAGATTTTGGCCAGGTGTGGTGGCTCACGCCTGTAATCCCAGCAGTTTGGGAGGCCGAGGCCACTGGATCGCAAGGTCAGGAGTTCGAGACCAGCCTGAGCAACATGGTGAAACCCATCTCTACTAAAAATACAAAAAAAAAAAATAGCCAGGTGTGGTGGTGCACACCTGTAATCCCCGCTACTCAGGAGGCTAAGGCAGGAGAATCGCTTGAAACTGGGAGGTAGAGGTTGCAGTGAGCCAAGATCATGCCACTGCACTCCAACCTGGGCTACAGAGCAAGACTCCCTCTCAAAAAAAAAAAGTTACATATTTTGCCATTTTTCAAAAACTAAATTAGCCAGATCTGCAGCTTCACAGTTTGACAAAAAATATACCCAAAACACATGACTTCTTAAACAGATAGAAAATATTTCAAAAAACATATATTGAAATTAAATAACATTTCAGTATTTGCCAAACTGTTATTATATACATCAGTTTGAACTAGGTGACTATAGGAGAAAGAAGTAGGAATATAATTAATAATAATTGTTTGTTATGTCTTGGTAGTATTTTTGGTATACTTCCCAGAAATTACTGTTGCAAATTGGGCAATTTTCAATTCTTTGCTTTCATTAAAATTGAAGGAAGACCTAATAGATTTGTCAGTTGGTAGACTATTTGAAATAAATTTTGTTATAGATAATTATGTAAATTGTGGCATGCAAAAAGTTGCTGCCGTTGAGTGTCATCATTATAATGAAAAGCCTTCAATGCTTCTCTATTTAGGGAACAAGATTTTTCAATGCTTAAACCTTAAGGAGAAAAAAAACCTAGAAATTGAATCGTCCTTAATTCTGTCTCATTCTAGTGCTAATGCTTGTTGGCTGACGCCTATAATGCCAGCACATTGGGAGGCCGAGGAGGGTGGATCACTTGAGGTCAGGAGTTTGAAAGCAGCCTGGCCAACATGCTGAAACCCCGTCTCTACTAAAAATACAAAAATTTGCTGGACATGGTGGTGGATGCATGTAATCCCAGCTACTCGGGAGGCTGAGGCAGGAGAATTGCTTGGACCCGGGAGGCGGAGGTTGCAGTGATCTGAGATCATACCATTTCACTCTAGCCTGGGCAAGACAGCAAGACTCTGTCTCAAAAAAAAGAAAGAAAAAAAAAAGAAATTCATATCAAATAAAATTTTATTTTATACCTAGTAGTTTTAATCAATATTTATAATAATGTTGCTTTGATCAATTTTATAAAACAATAATTGTGTTGATAAACAAGAATACATTTTCAACACAATGCCTTATGGACATGGGAAAAAATCAAATTTAAGCTTATACATATTTAACATATATACAAATTTATACCTATACATAGATATTTTCTGCAAGGAAGTGTGACAGAATTATCAATATAAAAATTTCAAGTTAAAAAACATTAGCACAAGCAGTGGAGTTCACAAAGAGAAGAAATTACCAAAAAGTTTTGATCATTAAACAAGAATGTGTACATGTATCTTTAAATAAAAGAAGGTGAATTTCAAATCACAGTGGTATTCAAATTTCATTGGATTTATTTAAAAGAAAAATGTAGTAGGTACCTTTAACATCTATTAGTATTGATAATGTGTGAAAATAAACAGACCTTTTGCAGCCAATTATTCTAGTCCATACTACCCAAAGAAATCTACAGATTCAATGCAATGTTTATTAAAAATCTGAATAGCATTTCTATAGAAATAGAAAAAAAAAATCCTACAATTCATATGGAACCACAAAACACCAGAATAATCAAAACCATCTTGTGAAAGAACAAAGCTAGAAGTATCACACTTCCTGATTTCAAAATATTAAAAAAGCTGCAGTAATTGAAACAGTATGGTATTGGCATAAAGACAAACATATAGGCCAAAGGAACAGAATAGAGTCCAGAAATAAATCCACATATAATGGTCAGCTGATCTTCAACAAGGTAGGCATTTAAATAATGTTTAAAAATATCAAGCATCAATTCCAAATGTACATAGTTTTCAAGTGTTTAATTCTTTCCAAATATATGGGAGCAGAAGGGAGCAGTACTCTAAGTCAGTAGTTCTCTATACTGGCTGAGAATAGGAATTTCCTATTCAGTTGTTTAAAGGATTACCATGATATGACCTACTCATGGAAGTTTGTTTTCCTTAGGCTTGATGTAGGGACTACATGGTACGCTTTTCAAATTTTTCATCAGAAATATTAGTGCCTTCCCTTTCTCTTCACTACTGATTCTTCTATGTCCTAAATTGCTCAGAAACACCTGGTGTCTACTCAGGAAAGATGATTCTCTAATACCAGAATGGCATCACAGCTCTGATTGCTCCATCGACTCCTTTTTAGGCCCTGAGGGTCATTTCCTTTCTGAGACTGCAGGATCAAGCCTTTCACACAACTAGCCTTTTATCAGATAATGAATCTGTGTATCTATACTGTGCGTACCGTACTTCTCAGTAAATCGTGAGTTGGTGTAGATCTGGAATTGAAAACTAAGTCTTCCAGATTCTTCCTAGTCCAGTATCAAAGACTCTACAACTGTTTTCTTAGGACAAACTGTCTTGTGCCTGCAATAGAAAATAGACAGAATGACTAGCCCTGGGCTTCTTTCCCTGTTCCCATGGTGGTTCAATAGCTTTGTTACATGGCTTCAATTATGCCTACTACTCCAACTGTAGTTCTCCTGTGTACTCAGAAACACAAACCTGCTTGTCAAAAGATAGTAATCCAGTAAACAAAATAAATGTGTTTGTTTTTCTGTAACATCAGAATAGTTTATAAAAATAGTCACAAAAAATATGGGAAGAAGAAGCAAATACCAATGTAAATAGAGAGTTTTCCCTATGGCAATGTTACTGAAATAGGAGAATGAAGGTGGTAAGTAGAACAGGGAAAGGACATTTCTGGGCACAGCTCAGAGTTGCAAAGCATGTATAAATAAGCGAAGTCCCACAGACTAATTTCAGAACCTTGACTGGATCCATCCCTGAATAGTAAAAAATATTATTATTACTGAATAGTAAGAAGTAAGTTGTTGTTACTTCTGAAATGGGCACAAATTTAACTTTCCAATCTATTCTCTATTCCTCTAAATAATAATAAATTCATTTGAATATCATCCCCTTTGGAGTGTAACACCTTGATTGTAATGTCAATCAAGTTTTGGTTAAAGTCAACAGTATACAATTATCATGTTCTAAATTTTATTTCACTTTACTACTGAAAAGTGCAGTTGTAAATTGGTGAGTGGTTCTGTGAGCAAAGTGCAAGAACTTAAACAGCCTCTAAAGTCAGATTACATTTAAGATTTTTTTTTGCTTTTAATATTCTCAGGTATTCCCTACATGCAAATTTAGTAATATAAGGTAAAATATTCACAGTCTGGGAGCAACAATCCTTAAATCTTATACCCAGTTGTATAACAAGCTGTTTTGTAATTATGAACTAAATGAGATAATGTTTAAGAAATTGCCTTGAAAACAATAAAGGTAATGTTATTTATTTTCTCTTTAGCTCAGTTTCTTCCACTGCTCATTGAGAATACTATTAGCTTTTCAGGCCAACTCACAGTGACATACAAAAATTAACTAAATCCTACTAAATTTACTTACTCCCCAGATAGAACTGTGATTCTTAAAGCTAGTGTAATAATATTTAGTGTAGTTCACCACTATCCTACACAGGAGCAAATTTTATCCCATATCAACCATTATTATCAGGATGCAATATATTTTTCTATGTGTACTGTTTGAAGCATATCACATTCTAAGGAAATGTTTGGAAACATCAGAGAATAAAAATGCCAACACATTTAAGATAGTAGTAAGGATTATATGTTGCAAAAAAAATCACCAATAATTGTGTTTTCTTAGTAATGTGAGATTTAAAAGTTGAAATTGTTTGCATACAATGTTGTGCAATAAACAATGTATGATCCCATTTTTATATTTGATTTTATAATCATAAAACTATTTCAGGAAGAAGTAAGTGAAGTATATTAAATTATAAGTTATTTCAGAAATAAGTAAAGTATATGAAGATATATTAAAATACAGTATTTTTTGAAAGACATTACAAGTTTTTGGCCTTGAATAAAAGATCAGCATCCTTCTTCATAATACTGTATATAATATTATTGTCTTTTAGGATGATTTTCCAGTCATGATCAATTATTATGATACAAATTTCTTAAAAATATATCTTTGATGGCAATTTGCTCTTCATGAGAACTTCTAAACATGGTGATAGGACAATAATAGTAGGATATGTTAGTGTTTTCAAATAAGAGCAAGGAATTCTCAAAGGAAGGGTATAAAGATGACAGCTATAAGATGAGGGATAATTTATTGTTCAGTATGTTATACTTGAGGGAAAAAGAATTTAAAATATGGGCAGACACACTTAAGCTAAATAATTTTTACACAGTTAAAAAAAGAGCCATTGGTGACATTCCTTCTGTACCTTTTGCTTTTACCAATCTTATAAATAGGATCGAAAACTCTACTGTTCCCAACCCACACATTCTTCTATATAACAAGATACCTGATTCCTAGTTCTTATTATTCTCTTGCCTTTTCCTCTCCTCATGGCATTGTGGCTGCTTCTGTCCTGACTGCCATTTGTTTCTCTCTGACACTTGTCTCGACTGCCGTTCATTTTGTTAGACTCCTATCAAGCAGTGGCCCTGAGAGTCAAGGCCATAACTTTTCATATACATATGTTTACTACGTGTAATCTTCTAATTCATACCATTACACTTTATTATACTCAAGGAGGCAGTTATTTCTCATGTGATTATTTTGGTTAGTGCTAATTGCAAATATGGCTCTAGAGTCATGGACTGAAGTAGAGTGTCCTGTCTTCAAGAATATTTTGAGTTTCTTTATCTCCTCTTATATCCTGAAATTTATGAGTTATTCTATTCTCCTTTATTGATTTCCAATAGCTCTACCTCTTAAGTTTGATTAGCTTATCAACAACATTATAAATAGAGACGATTCCTTTTTCCTCTCACGACCTAGTGTCTTCTAGCAAGTCATCTTTACTTTCCCTACCCCATTCCATAACCTAATTGATTTCTTTGTCAGAGAATAATAGCAGGTTCTATTTTATTTTTTAATGTCTTAGTTTTTCAACTCATACACATTCTAATTTCATGCCATCTTCTTAGTTTAATGCCACGTTTAGGTTGATTTAGTCCTACCATACGATATGTTAGCATAAAAACAATTTTTCCTGAAATTATACTGTGAGGTACAGAAAACTTCCATGTCAGTGATTCAATAATTGTTCACGTATTTCTTTTCAGCAATGTCTTTTTTCGCAAACAGAAATGTCTGTGTTGCTTACAATTTAAAAATTAGAGGCAGGTTGTCAAAGGAAGCTTGGTAATAAAAATATAGTAAAGAAGTCACCAAAATAGATGACAAAATGTGTTTGGCCACATCTTTATTGTCCTTTAATTGTGACTCTGGGATCTGAATTGATATGACATAGCCATGTGGTACTCACATTTTCTTTGGTTCAAACTTGTGGACTTAAAAGCTTAAAAGTTGCTGTGATCATTTATCTGGACTGATGTGGAAGACCCACATCCCGGCAGTAGTATGGATTTTTCTTCTGGGCAATATATTGTGGCAATATAATAGGGTGCACATGACAACTTATCACGAGGATAGTATATTGAGTAATGGATCATAGTTGCTGTCTTGGAATACAGGCAGAAACTTCATTAGAGTCTGGATTTAGGATAACCAATGGCATTGTATTCTTCCATACTGTTCAACTGCTTTGAGTTAGAAACAGGTTTACATTCATTCAGTCACTCAACAGATATTCACTGAGTGCCTCTGCCCTGCATTGGTATGAAGCACTGTACATACAGGGGTGAGTCAAAGTCTTTGCTGTCAGGCAAATTACATTCTTGTAAGGAGACGCAAATGAATATCTATAGTATGTTCAGTAGGGTGGCTGCTCTGCTGATGAATAAAATAGGATAAGGTAAAAAAGAGCCAAAAGAGAATGGCCAGGGAAGGCCATTCTGGATAGGTGACTTTAGAGCTAAAATCTGACTGCAGTGAGGACTGGCCCATGTGGATATTTGGGGAAGGAGTATTATAGGTAGGAGAACATTCAGGGTAGGGAACTCTACTCAGGCCAGCATATCTGGAGCTCTGACCAGGTATAGCCTAGTCTGCAGTCAGTAAATACATATTACTATTCTTAAAAGGAAGCTAGCTTACATATATTTTTCTTCTTCCCTCTTTCTGACTTCTTAAATTCTCCTCTTTCATTAAAATATTCCCCACATTCTTTCAGAATCTAATCATTCTCTCCACCTCCATTTCTCACATTTTTTGGCACTACATTTATTTTTCAACTTGTTCTATCCACCTCACCATATTCCATTTATCTGTTTCCTTCTGCCTGACAAGCCTGACATTGAGCGTACTGCTCCCCCTCTCAAGTCTTCCCCTTTCTGTCCTCCTCTCCATCACTGTCAGGATAAATATCATCATCCCCATTTCTGAAGACTGGAATCATGCTGTCATCTTCACTCTGTTTTCTATCTCCTCCCATGTAGGTTGGTGCAAAAGTAATCGCAGTTTTGCCATTTGAAAGTAATGGCAAAAACCACAATTATTTTTGCACCAACCCCAAAATAATCCAAATGCATTACTATGTAACTAAATTTTAGAGAAATGTTAGTTACTTGATTGCTAGAAGCCAATATTTTTCCAAGTGTTTCTAGAAAATCACTGTTGTTACTCATCCATTCGATTATAAAACCTATTCTCCAGAATCTTGTGGATGTTAAGTAACATTTTTATGGTAAACAATGCCTTGCCAAAGGTTGATTGGCATGACTCATTATCATCACTCTTCCCTCTGTACAGATGAGTTCATATAAACATTGGAATTTTCAAGAGTGTTTTTAAAAGATTCATTCAGTGAGAAAAGTATAGAATAATATTAATAAAATTTGATTTTGTATAGCATTATTTTAAACATAGTTTATAGAAATCTTCACATACAAATTATTGTGATGTGTTCAACAACTCCATAAGTGAGATTAAATCTGAGTGCCATGAGCGTGTGTCTGGAAAAATTATTTGATCATTTAAGTTATAAATTAAGAATCACTGAAAGCACTATTAAATATATCTGCAAGAACATTTACCTGAGATTAATCTTTGCTTTGTGTGTGTGTGTGTGTGTGTGTGTTGCATAATAGATTTTTTCTTTTATATCCCATATGCTTACAGATGTTAATCTCCAGAGAAGAACAATAATTCTCTCAAGAAAGGCGGTTTGTTGCCTGGCTTTGTTTCACTGACACCCAGTTGGAAGCTCTGATGACAAATAGTCTGCCCATCAGCTTTGCTTCATGAATCCAAAGAAAATGGAACTTATCAGAAGCTGAGCCTCAAGCTTTACCTGTGCCTGTTATTTGGGCCTTTTCACGCTAGGTTTGGCAGGGGTCTTAGTCTTTCATCATTTGGTTCACCAATAGAAAGAGAAGGGAGCAGTTGCACTTTTAGGTACCACTCTGCAGACTGCTATATTGCAAAATAAACAAACAATATATTTTTAGGGCACCACCTGCAGCAAGCAGCTGTACCAAAGAGAGCAGAACCATGAAGGATGTGATTTGTTCCATTTAACATGAAGCCTTAAGGTTTGAGAAGAGAGGGAGGAGAAGGTTCTATGTATACAACCCACACATCACAATTTAAACTGAAGCTGATTTTCTCTCTTTTTTAGATTGGAATTGAGGTATCATTATATCTCTCCTCCTTTCCCACCCCACAACCTCTGGTTGAAAACAATTCTATTATTGAGGTTATAACGTTAACTGAGAAAATTATTTTTCTCTGCCAGTAAACTTTCTTTTCCATTCAAGGGCAATTTTCTCTCATAGCAAACTATACTTAAATGCCAACATCTGCTACATCTAAGCTGTATATAAAATGATGTCTGGCATTTACATGATGCCAATGACATGGTTAGAGAAACTCATACACTTGGCTTACACAGGATTTTCTTCTCATCTATAGCTTTCCTCTATTTCTGTCCTTCCTTAGGATCTGTCTGCCTCTCTAAATGTGCCACACAAGTTCAAAATAGTCTGAAAGCTGAACCTTCAGCTCTTATTCTGATCAACAATCTGTTTTTGCCTTAATCCATTTCTTTCCAGGCATAAAAGCTATATAGAGCCTCATGATAAAAATTTCACCATCCCTGCACTCTCTTGAGTATATAGAAGCTGATGCAAAACATATTTTAGGTACTTGGTTTTTTTCTTGGATTTAAAAATCTCTTCATTCTCTTAATGGCTATTGATTCTGGCCTCACAAACCAAAATCACCATTTCATTTTCAGTTCTAGGTGAGCTGGGATAAATATAATTAAATTATAGATGACTCTGGAGGCAATCCAGTTAGTTACAAATTGAGGTCATTCTAAGTACAGAATGGGGCAGTTAGCTTTAACATTAGATTGGCCACCAAGAACCATACAATATTTTAATTTTTTTTCCTGTCAATGAGCCCATTTTAAAAAAACAAAAAAGAGAGAAGAAACTGTTCTAAATATTTATGAAGTGAACTAGAATGCCATTCTTAAGTCTTCTACCACTTACTAGATTGTAAGTCTGGGGAGAAAATTACATTTCATAGTACTTTCAGATATTGCTCTAGGACTCAGAGAAGTGAGATGAAAGAATTGTAAGTCTGCAACGATGCCTCCAGATAACAGAGGAAATCAAATCTTGTGAGCCAGGAAGCAAAGTCGCCTTCACTGTCATCATCAAGGGGATGACTTGTAAGAATATTGGGCATGAAATAAATTCTTGCCAAAGTTGTCTACAGGAGTGTCCAATGTGGGAATTGTTGCCATCTCTTTCACCCTTCTAACATTAAAAGGAACTTACTGAAAAAGTTCTCAGACTGGATTTTGCTAAATTGTGTCTGCTTTGGAATCTTTGTCCATCAGTCAAGTCTCTATGACTATTGGACAGTGCTTTTAACTCTGTGTGGTCAAAACTTTGGAAGAAGTAAGAGAAATATCTTTCATTCCAAAGAACAAAAGAGGACCGTTAGTCAGAGCATCTTTATTTTTCATAAAAAGGAAAGTCAGTTAGATTGATCATTCGTGAGTATTTATAATATATCAGATATTCTTTGGGGCTCTCTGGAAAAAAGTAGTAAGCCTTTGACGATGAGGCTGTGTGGAATAAGGGAAAGGAATAGATATAACTGATATTAAATAAAGTTAAAAAATGGCTTGACAAAGAAAAGGATTCAACATCTCAGATTATTGAAACCGTATGTAAAAGATACAGAGACAAAGGTTAGGCATCTTCTCTAAGCCTCAGTTTCCTCATCTGTAATAGGCATAACAATACTCTCTAACTCATTTGGTATTTTTAATTGTTGTAAAAAACACGTGACCTGAAATCCACCTTCTCAACAAATTTTTAAGTGTCCAAGCACTGCTGCTGACTGTATGCACATTGTTGTAAAGCAGATCTCCAGAACTTTACATCTTGCATGGCTGAAAATATACACTCATTGAACAGCAACTCCTCATTTTCTCCCTTCCCCAAGCTTCTGGCACCCACCATCATACTCTCTGCTTCTGTGAGTCTGACTACTTTAGATAACTCTTGTTAAGTGGAATCATGTAGTATCTGTCCTTCTGTGATGGGCTTGTCTCATTAAGCATGATATCCTCTAAGTTCATCTATATTGTTGCATATAATAGGATGTTCTTCTTTTTAATGCTGAATAACATTCCATGATATGTATATACCACATTTTCTCTATCCATTCACCTGTCAGCAGATATTTAGGTTGATTTCATATCTTGCCTACTGTGAATAGTGCTGCAGTGAACATGGGAATGCAGATGTTCGTTTAAGATTCAATTTTCAGTCCTTTGGCTAAATATCCAAAAGTGAAATTGTTGAATGATATGATCATTTTACTTTTGATTTTTTGAGAACTGTATACTGTTACACCATTTTACATTTCAAGCATCAGTACACTAGGGTTCCAGTTTCTCCACATCGTTGCCAACACTTGTTATTTTCTGTTTGGTTGTTGTTGTTGTTTAATAATGGCCATCCTAACAAGTATGAGGTGATATCTCATTGTGGTTTTGATTTGTATTTCCCGGATGATTAGTGATGTTGAACTTTTTTCATATACCTGTTGGCCATTTGAATGTCTTTTTTGAAGAAATATTTACTTAAGTTCTTTGCCCATTTTTTAATTGGGTTTTTTTTCACTATTACATTGTAGAGGTTTATCATATATTTTAGATATTAACCTATCATCAGATATATGGTTTACCAATATTTTCCACTATTCCCTAGGTTGCCTTTTCACTCTGTTGATTATTTCCTTTGCTGTGCAGAAACTTTTATTTTAAAGTCTAACTTGTCTATTTTTTGTGGTTGCTTGTGCTTTTGATTTCATATCAAAGAAATCATTACCAAAACCAATGCTATGAAGTTTTCCACCTATATATCCTCTAGGAGTTTTACAGCTTCTTCAGCCTTTCTTCCATTTTGATTTGGTTTTTGTATATATTAGTTCAGTTTCTTTCTTTTGCATGTGGATATTTACTTTTCTTAACATCATTTGTTGCGGAGACTATCATTTCACCATTGTGTAGTCTTGACAACCTTGTCAAAAATCATTTGACTGTATATGCATAGGCTTCTTTGGCTTATTTTGGGGCTCTCTACTCTGTTTCATTAGTCTATATGTATCTGTTGTTATGCCAGTACCATACTGTTTTGATTATTGTAGCTTTGTAGTATGTTTTGAAGTCAGGACGTGTGAGGCTTCTGCTTTGTTTTTCTTTCTCAAGATTGTTTTGGCTTTTGGGGTCTTTTTTGGTTTCATATGACTATTAGAATATTTTTTCTATTTCTGCAAAAAAGAGCCATTGTGCTTTTGATAGAGATTTCATTGAATCTGTAGATTGTTTCCGGTACTATTAACATTTTTAAGAATAGTAAGTTCTTTCAATCCATGAACATGAATGTCTTTCCATTTATTTATATCTTCTTTAATTACTTAGCAATGTTTTATAGTTTTCAGGGTACAAGCCTTTCATATCCTTTGTTAAGTTTATTCTTAAGTATTTTATTCTTTTAGATGTGATTATAAGTGAGATTTTCTTAATTTCTTTTTCAGATTATTTGCTGTTAATGTATAGAAATACAACTGATTTTTTTATGTTGCTTTAATATCCTGCAATGTTTGTGAATTTGTTTCTAACAGGTTTTTTTGTGAGACCTTTAGTGTTTGATATGGGTTTTACGGATTATGTCATCTGAGAACAGAGATATTATTCTTTCTTCTTTTCTGATTTGGATGCCTTTTGTTTCTTTCTCTTGCCTAATTTATCTTGGTGAGGACTTCCAGTACAATGTTGAATAAAAGTGGCAAGAGTGGGCATCCTTGCCTTGTTCCTGATCTTCAAGAAAAAACTTTCCATTTTTCACCATTAAGCATGAGGTTAGCTGTGAGTGAGCTTTTCATATATGGTTCTTGTTTTACTGGCATAATTTCCTTCTATTCATAGTTTGTTGAGTGTTTTCATCAAGAAAAAGAGGTGAATTTTGTCAAATGCTTTTTTCTGCATCCATTGATCTGATCATGAGATTTTTAAATTCCTTCATTCTGTTAATGTGGTATGTTACATTAATTGATTTTTGTATGTTGAACCATCTTTACATCCCAGGGATAAATTCTACTTGATTATAGCCTATGGTCCTGTTAAGGTGTTGTTAAGTTTAGTTTGCTAGTATTTGTTGAAGATGTTTTGTTTTGCTAGTATTTGTTGAAGATGTAAACATCGATGTTCATCAGGTATATTGACCTATAGTTTTCTTTCTTGTAGTGTCTTTTTGTGGTTCTGGTATCAGGACAATGTTGGCCATATAAAATGAGCTTGTAAGTGTTCTCTCTTCTTTAATTTTTTTGAAAAAGTTTGAGAAGCATTGGCATGAATAATTCCTTAAATGTTTGGTAGAGTTAATCAGTGAAACTGCTTGTTCTTGGACTTATGAGTTATTGCTCAGTTCAGATTTTCTATTTCTTGATAATTAAGTCTTGATAGATTATATACTTTTAGGAATTTATTCATGTCTTCCAAGTTATCTAATTTGTTGCTGTATAATTATTCATGGTAGTCTCTTATAATCCTTTGTATTTCTATCACACTCATAATGTCTCCATTTTCGTTTCTGATTTTGAGTCTTCTTTTTTCTTTTTTATCCTAAGTAAATGTTTGTTAATATTGTTGATCTTTTCAAAAAACAGTTGTTAGTTTTTTTGTTTTTTTAATATTTTTTTCCATTCTCTATCTCATTTAATGTTTACTACTTCCTTCCTTCTGTTCAATTTGGGCTTATTTTTTCCTTCTTTTTCTGGTTCTTTGAGTTGTAAAGTTACATTGTTTGTTTAATATCTTTCTTCTTTTTTAATGTGTGCATTTACCACTGTAAACTGCTTTCTTCATACTGCTTAGCTGCATCTCATAAGTGTTGATATGTTTTGTTTTTATTTTTGTTTCTCAAAACATTTTATAATTTCCCTTTTGATTTTTTCTTTGTCCCGTTGGTTGTTCGAGAATGTATTGCTTAATTCTCACTTATTCATGAATTCTCCTATGTTTCTTTTGCTATTGATTTCTAGCTTCATTCCATTGTGGTCAGAAAATATTTTTGGTATGATTTCAATCTTCTTAAATTTGTCATGACTTATTTTGTGACCTAACATGTGATTCATTTGGAGAATGTTCTGTGTGTGCTTGAGAAGAATGTATATTCTGCTGCTGTTGGACAGAATGTTCTGTATATGTCTTTTAGCTCCATTTTGTCTATATTGTTGTTCTAGTCCTCTTTTTCTTATCGACTTTCTATCTGGGTGTTCTATCCATTATTGAATGTGGGGTATTGAAATCTCCTACTATCATTTAATTGCTGTTTATTTCTCCCTTCAGTTTGTCAGTAACTGCTTCATATATTTGAGTGCTCTGATGTTGGATGCATAAATATCTATAATTGTTATATCTTCCTCATGAGTTCACCCTATTATCCCTATATAGTCCTTCTTTGTCTCTTGTGACTATTTATTATTTATTTATTTTTAGAGACAGAGTCTCACTCTGTTGCCCAGCCTAGAATGCAGTGGCACAATCAATCATAGCTTACTGCAGCCTCAAAATTTTGAGTTGAAATGATCTCCCACCTTAGTCTCCCAAAGTACTGGGATAATAGGCATGAGCCACCACAACTAGCCTTCTTGTGACAATTTATTTAAAGTCTATTTTGTATTCTATAAGTATGGCCCACCCCTACACTTTTTTGGTTAATATTTGCATGGAGTATCTTTTTCCGTCCTTTCACATTTAGCCCATGTGAATACTTAAACCTAAAATAAGTCTCTTGTTATCTCAAGATCCAGCATTAAATTGGATCTTGTGGGGTTGGTTGTTGTTGTCGTTGTTGTTGTTTTGGGGTGGAGGACAGTGTCTCGCTCTGTCGCCCAGACTGGAGTCCAGTGGCGTGATCTCAGCTCACTGCAACCTCTGCCTCCTGGGTTCAAGCAATTCTCCTGCCTCAGCCTCCCAAGTAGCTGGGATTGCAGGTCCATGCCACCACACCCAGCTAATTTTTGTATTTTTAGTAGTGACAAGGTTTCACCATGTTGGCCAAGCTGGTCTCAAACTCCTGACCTGAAGTGATCCACCTGCCTTGGCCCTCCAAAGTGCTGGGATTACAGGTGTGAGCCACCGGGTCTGGCCAGATCTTGTGTTTTTATTCATTCAGTCATTTCCCATATTTTCAAAAAGGAGTTTAATCTATTTATATTTAAAGTAATTGCTGAAAAGGAAGGGCTTACTATTGCCATTTTGTTAATTGTTTTCTCTTGGTCTTGTAGGTTTTTTTCATCTTCTTTCACTCGTACAGTCTATCTTTATGTTTCATTGACTTTTTTTAGTGGCATACTTTGACTTATTTCTCCTTTGTGTGCCTTCAATATTTTCTTTATGGTTACTATGAGATTTATTTAAAACATCATATAGGTAAAACAATCTATTATAAACTAATCACAACTTCAATCAAATACAAAAACTACTTTTTCATCACATACGCATTATGTTACTGATGTCATAAATTACATCTTTTTATACTGTGTATCTATTAACATATTTTTATAGTAATAGTTATTTTTGTAATTTTGTATTTTACTTCTATGTCAGAATGAAAATTGATTTATGTACCATTACAGTTTTACAGTATTCTGTATTTATCCCTTATGTATTTACATTTACCCATGATCTTTCTATTTTCACATGCTTTTGTGTTGTTATCTAGCATCCTTTCATTTCCACTTAAAGGACTTCCTTTAACCTTTCTTTTTAAGGCAGGTCTAGTGGCCATAAACTCCTTCAGTTTTTCTTTATCCAGGAATGTCTTCTTTTTCCTTCATTTTTGAAAGACAGTTTTGTCAGATTTAGCATTTTTTGCTGATAGTGTTTTTTTTCTTTCAGCACTTTGAATATATTATCCCACTCCCTTCTGAGTTGCAAGATATTTTTTAGAAATCCACTTACAGTCTTATAGAAACTACCTTGTATGTGATGTCTCTTTTTTCTTGCTACTTTCAAAATTCTGTCTTCATTTGACTTTTAACAATTTAATTATCATGTGTCTCAATGTGGATTTATTTACATTAACTGTAGTTGGAACTACAGCTTTTTGAATCTGGGTGTCCATTTCCTTACCTAGATTTAGGGAGTTTGGGGGCACTATTTTTTCAAATAAGCTTATTTTCCTTTCTCTCTCTAGTCTCCTCCTGAAACTCTCATAATATATACATTGGTTCACTTAATGATGTACCATAAGTTCCTTAAGCTTTCTTCAACTTTCTTCATTCTTTTTTTATTTTCTCCTCTTTCTGGAAAATTTCAAATAACCACTATTTGAGTTTGCTGATTTTTTTCTCGTACCTGATCAAGTCTGCTGTTGTAGCTTTCTAGTGAATTTTTCAATTCAGTTATTATATGCTTCAGGTCTAAAATTCATTTGGTTCTTTTTAATATTTTTCATCTCTTTCTTAATAATCTCATTTTGTTCACCCATTGTTTTCCTGAAATACTGGGCATCTTTATGACAGTTATTTTGAATTCTTTGTCAGAAATTTTATATACCACTATAGTTTGGAGTTCATTTGTGGAAATTTTCTTTTGCTCTTTTGATTGTGCCATGTTTCCCTGTTTCTTCATGTGCCTTGTAACTTTTGTTCGGATTCACACATTTGTCAAAGTAGCCACTTCTCCCAAACTTTAAAAACTGGCTTTGTACAGGGAAAGATCTTTGTTAATCAATCAACCCACCTACAGACTCTGACATCTTCTCAAACCTTTTCTATGGATGAATCTTCTCTGGACTAGTGTGTGTAAGTTTCAAATCAGAGCGATTTACTAGTTTCATTTTTTCCAGCAATTTGTGTTCTTTCACTCCCTTGGTGCATGTCAGAAGTACCAAAGGTTCTCCGGGGTGATCATCAGATGCCTAGCTGTTTTATTCTCTGTGGTCCACAGGCTTCTCGAGTATACTAGGTCTCATTAGGACTCCAAGACAGTCAAGAGAGAAGCCAGTCCCTGGACAGCCCACCCCCAAAAAATAATCCTGAATATTGCAAACACATTTCAACTCTTTCCCTCCCCTGGAAGAAGCCATGTCTTGGGGTTTTCTCTTGCCCATTCTACCCTGAACCCGGGACAAGGGTGGGACTATGATGCATAAGTAAGTGCGTGCTAGTCCTAAGCATCACTTTTTTTTCAGTGACGCTCAAATTGGTGCCCTTTTCTGTCAGTACTTACTTACATTTAGACAAGACAGAAACCAGTGCCTTGGGCAGCCCTCCAAAAAGTATGAATGTCGGACATATTTCAGCTTTCTCCTTCCCTACCTAGGAAGAAGCCAGGAGCTGGAGGTATTTTCCCAATCATACTATACTGAGCCAAGTGGAAGGACTGTGATGAATGAGTGCCATTGATTTTTCTGGCTTTGATGCAGCTAGTTTTGCAATCACCTGGGGTTTAGCAGTCTCTTAACTGGTTTGTTGATTACTCACAGAAAGAATGGATCCATGTGTTAGTCATTTTCTCCACAGAGGAAAGAGAGCCTGAGAATTTTTATTCTACCATCTGATGATGTCACTATCCCTAATTCATTGTATTTTGTGTGTGAGAATAAAATAAATAATGGTTTTTAAAAGTCTCTATTTTTTTCACAGAACAGGTCTTCAGTAAATATTAGTTGTTTTGTTGTAATTATTGTTAATAATGTGTGACAGGAACTAGGCAGGTTTATATGGAAAAAGTAGAAGTAGTGACCATTCAGGATTTTTACATGGGAGTTGGGCTATTCAAAGTTGTCAGTTGATAAATGAGTCTGAAATTTAGGCAAAATTTTTAAATGTGATGTGAAAGATAACAGAAACCACTGTGTCTAAATAGATAAGAAAGCAAGAGATATCATTGTTTATTTATTACGCTGAGCCACCAAAATTTTCTTATAATTCTCTTATGTTCTATATTTTCTATTAGGCAATAATAACAAACAAATTGTTGTTTCTACTATACAGAAAATTCCTCCATAATAATCTGGTTATAAAGTAACCTAAGGAAGAACCAAAACTTGACGGCTATTTGAATGTGGGACCTTAAGAAAGAATAAATCAATAATAATGTTTAAAATTTAAGGAATGTATTTCCCTTAAAGATTTACTGCAGACCTCCTCAAAGTGTTTCCTTCATCTTTATAAAGGAGAAGCCAAGAGATGCTGTGGCAGTTGATGATTTGATGAGTCAAAGACAGAATCAGTATATATCTGTGAGTGGAATTGACATCTAGTTTTAGTGTCAAATAATTAGATAGCTTCTCATGAACTCATTCAAAGCTGGTTGAGAGCCTTTTAACATAGAACACTCCGTTTTAAAAATGTTTACCTGAGAATAAATGTTTTGCATCAGTCTTTACAGTCCACCTAGGAACTGGCATAAATGTCAGAGTTCCTACATACAGGAACCAAAGTCTTAGATTTTATGTTTTAGTGGTATTTGGCTATCAGGTGGCTCTCCCTGAATGAACATACAAATTAAAATATATTTATTGATTCAAATACTGTATATATGCATATGAAAAATAATGCAAATAATAAGGGAATTACAAGACAGCCCAGGATTTTTTCTTGCTTTTACTTCATACTCTCAATGGACAAAATAAAGGTTAAATATAACAAATTACTTGACCGCTGCAGATAATATTTGCGCTGAGACAGAATTGTAAGCAAATTTTAAAGTGACTGTCCTTTCCCTTAAATGTTCAATGAGATACCTAACTTTAATTAGATAATATTCATAAAATAAATGAGAAAGAAAGGAAAAACTAGGCATATTTAAAATATACTTCTACTTGGTACTTTTCTTAATATATAAATAAAAAATTATCCAAAATATGCAACTAGATAGTAGCATATGAGAAATGATTCTAGTTAATCCCATTCTAAATATTACTTTCAAGATGCAAAAACTGAGAACAGTCCGTAGAGATTATTTAGTATAATTTCTTTGTTTTATAGATGAGAACACTGAGTCATACAGCTGAATCCTTCCAGGGTTAGGACTATAAGCACTTTACAGATCTATATTCTTCCCATACCATTGTATTGATCTAGTGTTCACATATTATTTTATTAGCACATAAGAAATATAACCTAGAGCTCTACTTATATATTTAATTTCAAGTCCACCTATAAAACAGCAGGAATTTATTTTAACTTTTTTTAACGTCTGTCTTCTATCCTTTCTACCTCCCACTAAGAATATCATCTTCTTTGATATAAATCACACATCTAACTGTCTTCCACTTCTTTGGGGGGTAAATGTTATTAAAAATAACCAAACAAACCCCTGATTGATTGAATATAAATTATATGTTGTTCAAAATCTCTAAGTTCAGAGAATAATTAATAGCTTGATGTATCATCTTGGTGTATGATTAATCTTGTTACTTAATTGCTATTTTCAGATAAATATCTTTGTACCCTTTGACTTACGCTTGCTGCAGAATGATGTAGTTTTCAGAGGGGTGATTATTTATTGTTATGCCATTCTGGTTACTTTGCTTATTGCCAAAGTATATGCATAGTGTATGTGCTCTGCTGCTATAGATAGGAATGAAGATTGGAGATTGAGACATATGGGGATAGAGAAAGTGAATGTTTGGGAAATCTAAAATTGGATATAATATAGAATCTTACTGGCTTCTATGTGAGAAAATCTTCTATGTTTCTGATAATTCTATCCTTCTAAGCACCCTCACCTATAAACAGGTGGGAAACCAGAAATAGAAATAAAAATTTAAGAGATCATTTAAATGCAGAACTGATACCTTGAGCACCAGTGAAGCAAATTTGCAAAGAAACCATGAAAGAAAGGAACAGAGGGAGAAGAAAATATTACAGGAAAGGCAAGAGAAGGGTCAGAAAAATAGAAAGAGTAGAGCAAATACTGGGGATAAAAATGTACATATTTTTCAAAGAATCAGAGATTTACTTCAAGTTCCAAAAATATTTCTGAACATATATAAATCCAAGCTTTTCATTTTCACGAGTAAAAAATGTTTTTTTTACAAATAAAAATTATTAGTAACACAGTTAAATGAAATGGTGAACAGATTTAGGGGACAAATAAATGATCATGAAATGGCTAATCTTTAAAGAGCCAGAGAGCTATGATCAGAGAACTACCAAATTTTAATGACTAGTACCCATTATAGGAAGGACAACTTGTAGTCATAAGTTAGAAAACTTCAAAAAGCTTATCTGAAAAAGATGCTGGCACTATATAATTGAAAAAGGTCATGGTATTAATCTGTTAAAACATTCATATTCTGTAGGAGGGTCACAATGTTTGAGTAGGAGCATAAGATTAAAAATATTTTATTAGCTTTTAGATTTTGTGATGTGAAATACTGACAGTAGAGCCAGTGTTTGTTTTTGTAAGAACTCACAACCACAGGATATCATTATTTTAACTCAGTATTAAGTCTCAAAAAGAATTGTATAAGTAAAATAGTATCTAACATCAACTTCAATCCAGAAGGAAAATGCTACCAATATTTGTGATAAAATACAAACAAAATGTGCTGAACTTGAGTAAATTTTTCAACTTGATCTACATTTCAGGACAGTATCAATTAATGCTCTCCAATATTAAGATTGATATATTGGAACTTAAAAAAACTCATCAGAGAATTATAAACTCTATAAAACAATGTCTTTTTTTATTTTGTGAGTAGAGATTAATGGAATCACTTCAATCACCCTACATATGGAAGGCCCAGCTAAAAAGATTACCTCTTTGCTTTACTCAGGTTCTCACTTGACATATCAAACCATGTCTGACGAGGAAGTGGCTCCCACAGCTCTCCTGTCATGCTTCCGAAGTCGTGGGCAGTGATAAGTTTTGACTGTGCAGCCAGCATATGTCATGATAAATTTTCAACTCTCTAAATAAAGAAAATACACACTGTTCTTGGATCAAGATTAGGCTTGGTTTTCCACCCACCTTTGTCCTCAAACACATTTGTAACAAACATAAGTAAATACTTGACAGGTGAATATCACCGGTGCCATTAACTGAAACAAAATGAACCATGAGTAGAAAGTGTTAATTCACTATTTCAATCACATCCCATTAGCAGAAAAAGGATCACAGATTCTCAACCCTTTAAATGTAACCATGGAGAGCAGAAAATTCCGTTCCTGTGGGCAACAAGATAAGTCTATGTGGTGCCATTAAGGACTTTTTAATGAGACTTTCTTTATATTTCTATGTGTTGTCACTCATCTATGTTTATCTAAATGATCTCCTTGGCCAGATTTAAATTCCTACATTATTTCTCTGCTGCCCACATGTCAAAATCTCCTCCACTCAGAGAAGTTGTTTTTCCTGCACACAGTCTACTGGAATAAGGGAGGTTGATAATGCATCTACCAAGTAGAGTCCATGTGAAGGGCTCAGAGAAATAGAAACCCCATATAGAGGAGAAGATTCTGCAAGGCTGAGCAGCACATTGCATGCTTTCATCAGCCTCCAGCGTGCGTGCTTGACCAGTGTGCGTGCTTGACTAGTGTGCAAGCACCTTGTTTGATCCCCCCCTACCCTGCTTTAGCATATGAAGAGCCAACACCGACCTCTCTATTCACTCACTCAAGCATAAGCATTGGCTTCAAAAGCAGAGACAAAAGGGGCAGCTGTTCTTATTCACAGCAAGTAGGAAAAACATCACTATGCAGAGAGATTTGGGACTTGGCAGTAATGGTGAGCCCACATGGTTCTGGCTAGTGTGTATAGGATTCAGCATATTGTGGAAAGTTGAGGCTCCCTGCAAACCAATAAGTCTCACTGGATTTCTAAAGGAGAACAGGTTCTTTACATGTGAGTCCCCATAAGAAACCATTAAGTTTCAAAACAATAACAACACATAAACCAGTAAATTAGGGGTGAGCATTTACATCATAAAATTAATTCTTTCTTGAGGATTCAGCTAAAGATTTTTTCTTAGTGATATAAAATGGAATTTAACATACAACAGTTTTAGGCATGTACCAATTCCATAACATTGGTTACACCTGCAATCTGTTATCTTCAAAGGCAATAGGAAAATAAATACATGTCTGCTCGAAATGTTGTGTTTGCATGAATCTGTTGAAGATATTTTCCATTTTTTAAAAGACATCACAGCAGTTAACAGCCTAATGACTTGTAGTGGAGTTTAGTAAACAGAGATTTGTTAAAGTGTAGTTCTTAGACCAGGAGCAACAGCAGCACCAGGGATATTGCTAAAAATGCAAATTCTCAGGCTCCAGCCCAGACTCCTATCAGAAACTGTGTGATGCAGTTCCCCAATATTTTTAAACAACTTCTCCAGATAATTCTGATGCAAATTAAACTTTGATGTCCACTACCTTAGCAAAAGAAAAATGTTAGTAAACAATATACTACATATCATTCTAAAACATTTGCTGGGGTTAGGGGAGTGAATAGAGAGAAGTCTCATAAAACATATAAAAACCCATTAAAATCTGACAAATTTAATCATTGTAATGGGTTTCTTCTGGCCAAGAGGATGAAAGCATAAGTTCCTTAGTCTGACACAGAGTCTTTACACAATGTTTGCCGTCTATCTCTGCAGCCTCATTCATTAGTTCAGCCATTCAGTCACTTAACTAGAATTCATTGAGTGCTTACTACATTTGGACACCAAGTAAGTAAATAGGGAAATACCAATAACAATAGCAAACCACCCTAACCCCCAAATACCTAACATCCAGCCCCAAGCATTCCATTCCCTGCCCTTTGGGAATTCTGAAATGTGAACATGCTTTTCCTCTTCTAAAATACTATCCTATTCCTCCTTCTTGTTTCCTTATCAGAAAGATTCTTATCCATCCCATAAGATCCAGCTCATATTGATAAAGTCTTCCCTGACTTCCTGGGTAAGGTTAGTTACTTTATATATTGGGGTCTCACAGAAATACATTCATACTACTATTTTTGCACTTATCACATGGTATTGGAAGTCATTTGTTTACATATTTTAAATCCACTTCTGAGGATCAGAGACTGACAAATTCAGTAAGTAGGAATTTGAGATATTTCTCATATGATACACAAGTGGCTTGAAGTAAACATGTGGAAGGTCACTATAGAAAACGGAGTAACATTAAAAAAATTTTCTACCTATTTTAGTTTCTGTGGAAAGGTGAAAAATTCTACTTTAAACTAAAAAGGCAGAGAATAACAATAATTAGTAGTGAAGGATGCATTAAATTTGAAATGTAATTGCTTAATGTAGTGGTTTCTCAAAATTTGATCCATTTTTCATCGCTCAAGACTGACCACTAACAATTTGCCAATGATATTATATATGAGATTATTTGCAAGAAGTTGTACAAAGAAAATCCTCCAACCTTGGTATTTTTATGAGGATAACAATAAAGAATTTTGGGATATCAATGTGACAGTTAATGAAAAAGTGATTATCTTTGTGTCTACCACACGATAAAATGCACAATGAAAAAAATTCTATATTGGCTATATTATGAAATTCTATCCTAAGAACCTTTCATCTAGATCCAATTCTGGTCAGAAAAGGCATGAGAGACATTCTAGTCCAACTTTCTCATGTTATGAATAAAACAAATCAAGACTCAGAATGATAAAAATAACTTGACTACGAAAATTCAGTTCTGCTTTCACTAGGCTAGAAACTTCTTCACCATATCTTCATGTCTGTATTAGTTATCTATTGCTGCCACATCAATTAAGAGTAACTTAGCAGCTTAAAACAACACACATTCATTATGTCACAGTTTCTATGGAAAAGAATTTGAAGCCCAGCTTAGCTGAATTATCTGCTTCAGTGTTTCTCACAAGATGATAATCAAAGTTTTGGCCAGGGCTGTGTTCTCAGCTGAGGCTTGGCTGGGGAAGGATTAAATTCCAAGCTCACCGAGATTGTTGGCAGAATTCAGTTCTGTGTGCCTGTGGGACTGGGGGCTTTGGTTTCTGGTTGGCTGTCAACCAGCAGACTCTCTCAGCTCCTAGAGGCTGCCTGTAGTTCATGGTCTTGTGGACTTCCTAACATAGGCAGTCCACAACATTGCAGCTTGTTTCTTGACATCTGCAAGCAAGGGAAAGACTCCTGCAAGGCAGGCCTTACATACAACCTGTATTAGTCTGTTCTCTCGCTGCTATAAGGAAATACCCGAGGCTGGGTAATTTATAAAGAAAAAAGGTTTAATTGGCTCACAGTTCCACAGACTGTGCAGGAAGCATGACAGCTTCTGCTCAGCTTCTGGAAAGGCCTTAGGAAACTTATGATCATGGCAGAAGGCAAAAAGGGAGCAAACAACCGACATGACCAGAGCAAGAGGAAAGGGGAGGGGTGCTACACACCTTTAAACAACCAGATCTCATAGAAGCCTATAACAAGAACAGCACTAGAGGAACAGCACTAAACCATTCATGAAAAACCACCACCATGATCCAATCACCTCCTACCAGGCCTCACCTCCAACATTGGATATTACAATTTTACATGACATTTGGGCAGGGACACAGATCCAAACCATATCATAATCTTATGCAGGTAATCCTGTATATGCATCACATACATCCTATCCCCTTTTCTGTATTCTGTTGGTTAAAAGCAAGTCATATGGCCATACCTGTGATGGTTAATACTGAGTGTCAGCTTGACTGGATTGAAGCATACAAAGTATTGATCCTGGGTGTGTCTGTGAGGGTGATGCCAAAGGAGATTAACATTTGAGTCAGTGGGCTGGGAAAGGCAGACACACCCTTCATCTGATGGGACCATCTAATAAGCTGCCAGCAAATAGAAAGCAGGCAGAAAAACATGAAAAGGTGAGATTGGCCTAGGCTTCCAGCCTACATCTTTCTCCTGTGCTGGATACTTCCTGCCCTTGAACATCAGACTCCAAGTTCTTCAGGTTTGAGACTGGAACTGGCTCTTCTTGCTCCTCAAGCATGCAGACAGCCTATTGTGGGACCTTGTGATCATGTAAGTTAATACTTAATAAGCTCCCATAAATATATTTATATATGGAACATAAATATTCTCTCTCTATATATATTCCATATACATATATATGGAATGTATATATGTATATATATGGAATATATAGAGAGAGAATATATATATATTCTCTCTCTCTCTCTATATATATATATATACAGCCTCCCCCATTATCAGCATCCTCCACCAGAGTGATACATTTGTTACAATTGATGAATCTGCATTGAGACATCATTATCACCCAGAGTCTATAGTTTACATTGTGGTTCACTGTTAGTGTTGTACATTCTTTTGGTTTGTAATAATAACATGTATCTACCATTGTACCATCATATATGGTATTCTCATATATGGTATATCATGTATGGTATATATGTATACATACATGGAATATATATATTCCATATATACATACATGGAATATATATATTCCATATATACATATATATATTCCATGTATATACATATATATATTCTATATATACACATATACATGGAATATATATCTGTATATATATGGAATATATATGTATATATATGGAATATATATGTATATATATGGAATATATATGTATATATATGGAATATATATGTATATGTATTTATATTATGTATTTATATTATAAATATATATTACGTATATATATTCATATATATGTGTGTATGTATTTATATATGGAATATATATAGAGAGAGAATATATATTCCATATATATATTTGGGCTATATATATGAATATAGTGAATATATGAATATAATATATATAATATATATGAAATATATATATAAATATTATATATATTACATATATACTGTTCTATTAGTTCTGTCCCTCTAGAGAACCTTGACTAATACAATACCCATACTTATAAAGTATGCAATACTGGAGAGAGGAATCATGGGGGCCCTCCTAGAGTCTGTCTGCCACAGGATCTGATAGAACTTCCATTTATTTAAACATCCTGCCTTTTTATCACTGATTAATTCTTCTTCATTTTTTGCTTCCAGCAACCAGCTATTATGCTTTTGAAAAACAATTTACTAACCATCATTATTCATCACAGGTCAATTTTTTTCTACCCTGAGGATGAGTGTCATTTGGATAGAAAACATTTCTAATCTCCCCAATTTAATGATAACACTGAGTTTCTGTTAATTTATTTTTTTTCTGCTGTTCTCCAAGCGTTAACAAATATAACAGTATAACTAGGTGTTAATCCGCTACCACATTCAGTGCTTTACCTCACCAGATTTTATATTTGTATCATGTACTCTGTCTTGAAATCTGAATGTATCTTTTTGAGCCATTCCTTTTTCTGATTCTCCCAGGCCTGTTTTTTCTTATTAAATACTTTTTTAGAGCCATTTTAGATTAATAGCAAAATTGAAGAAAGGTACAGAGAGTTCCCAAGTACCCCTGCCCCTCCACATGCACAGCCTCCCCCATTATCAGCATCCTCCACCAGAGTGATACATTTGTTACAATTGATGAATCTGCATTGAGACATCATTATCACCCAGAGTCTATAGTTTACATTGTGGTTCACTGTTAGTGTTGTACATTCTTTTGGTTTGTAATAATAACATGTATCTACCATTGTACCATCATATATGGTATTCTCACTGCCCTAAAAATTCACCATGCTATGTCTACCCAGCCCTCCCTCCATCCTTCCTAACCCCTAGCAACTACTGATCCTTTTACTGTCTCTATACTTACGTCTTTTCCAGAATGTCATATAGTTGAAATTATATGTTGTCTTTTCACATTGGCTTCTTTTACTCAGGAATGTAAATGTAAGTTTTCTCCATATCTTTTCATGGCTTGATAATTCATTTCTTTGTATCACTGAACAATAATCCATTGTCTGGATGAACCACAGTTTATATATCCACTTACCTCCCAAAGAACAACTTGGTTGCTTCCAAATTTGGGCAATTATGAATAAAGCTGCTATAAAGGTCTGTGCACAGATTGTGGTGTGGATTTAAGTTTTCAACTCATTTGAGTAAATACCAAGGAGCACAATTGCTAGTTCATTTGGTAAGAGTGTATTTAGTTTTCTAAGAAACTGCCAAACTGTCTTCGAAAATTGCTATACCATTTTGCATTTTCACTGGCAATAGATGATAGTTCCTCTTCCTCCACATCCTTGCCAGCATTTGATGCTGTCACTGTTCTGGATTTTGGGCATTGTAAAAAGCGTGTAGAGCTATGTTATTTTTGTTTCAGCCTACATCTCCCTGATGACATATGATGTTGGACACCTTTTTTATCTACTTATTTGACATCTGGATGTCTTCTTTGGTGAGGTGTCTGCTAAAATCTTTGGCCCATTTTTACCGTTGAGTTTTAAGAGTTCATTGTGTATTTTGGATTGCAGTCCTTTATCATGTATGTCTTTGGCAAATATTTTCTTCCATACTGTTGCTTTTCTTTTCATTCTCTTGACAGTATTTTTCACAGAGCAAAAAGTTTTAATTTTAATGAAAAGCATCTTGTTAATTCTTTCTTTCATAGATTGTGCAAAGACAGTGCCATGTCTAAAAAGTCATCACCAAACCAATGTCATCTAGATTTTCTCTTATGTCACCTTCTAGAAGCTTTATAGTTTTGCATTTTTACATTTAAATCTTGATTTATTTTGAGTTAATTTTTGTAAAAAGTACCAGGTCTATGTTTAGATTCATTCTAGATTCATGTGGATGTCCAATTGTTCCAAATCCATTTGTGGAAAAGACTATTCTTCCCCTATTGCTTCGTCTTTGTTTCTGTAACAAAGATTAGTTTGACTATATTATGTGGCTCCTATTTCTGGACTCTTTATTCTGTTCCATTGATCTACTTATCTAATCTTTCACTAGTACCACACTATCTTAATTAATGAGAGTAAGTCTTGAGGTTATAGTGTGTCACTGCTCCAACTTTGGTCTTTTCCTCCAATACTGTGTTGTCTATTCTGAGTCTTTGCCTCTCCATGTAAAGATTTGAATCCGTTTGTTGACATTCACAAAATAATGTGCTGGCATTTCTATTTGAATTGCATTGAATTCATAGATCAAGTTCAGAAGAACAGATATCTTGAAATATTGAATAATCTTATCCATGAACATGGCATATTTCTCCATTTATTTACTTCTTTGACATTTTAACAGAGTTTTGTAATTTTTCTCATATAAATCTCGTACATATTTTGATGGATTTATTCCTATGTATTTCATTTTTGTGGTGCCAATGTGAATAGTATTGTGCTTTTAATTTCAAATTTTACTTGTTAATTGCTGGTATATAGGAAAACAATTGACTTTTGTTTGTTAATCTTGTGTCCTGCAACCTTGCTACAATTGCTATGAGTTCTCAAAGTTTTTTGCTGATTTCTTTAGATTTTCTACATAGAGAATCATATGGTTTGCAAAGACACTTTTATTTCTTCCTTCTCAATCAGCATACCTTCAGTTTCCTTTTCTTGTCTCATTTCATTATGACTTCCAGTAAAATGTTGAAAAGAAGTGTTGAAAGGGGACATATTTATATTCCTGGTCTTAGGAGTTTTCTAGTTTCTCACCATTAAATATGATGTAGCTTTTTCTAGATATTCTTTATCAAGTTGAACAGTTTAACTTACATTTCTAGTTTAATGCCTCAGGATTTTTTACCCATAGGAGAAATTGTTCTTTTCATGTCATTTTTTGCAACAGTTTGGCTCTTAGTACGTATTCTTTCTCTACACTGTATCTCAGATGGAATCTTCCTCCCTACTGCCACCACTGCTGTCTCATCACATCTCACCTGAATAGCATAGCAGCTTTCTCCTCAATTCAATTGAATGTACTTCCTCCCTCTTCTGTTCTGTTGTTCCACACATTAAAGTCACACTTTCCTCCTAAAGCACTGGATTTATTTTGTCACATGGCTTTCTTTTGCCTGTCATATTAGAATTAAATATTTAGGATCTGTTATCCATTCTCTCCAATCTACCCTCCCAGCTTTTCAATGTGCCTGGAGTAAGTGTTTAAGATTTGTAGGAAGGAAGGAATGAAGGAGGAAGGAGGGGGAAAACAGAATGCAAGGAAGGCAGGAGGTTAAAAGTTGTAACTTTTTATATTTGTTTTATCTCCACCCATGCTTTCCAAATTGCGCTATAGAAAACACTGCTTTTATTCCAAGCATGTCATTACACTTGTTTTTACCTCCATTATTTTCCTATGCCACATTAGGATTGTTCAACAATACTGGATCACTTCTGCTAAGAAAACTAAAAATCACCTCTCTATCCCCATTGACCAGATGGCAATCTCTGCTCTAATCACTACACTCCTGGACCACTTCAACCTAATTTCCATTTAACCTCACTACTCTCAGTCTATGTCCTTTCTAATCAGCAGAAAATACTGCTGCCAAAACCAGCTTTATTGCCTGCCAGTCCTCAAACCCTGTGTTTGCTCCCTGTCACTACTGTACAAAATTCAAATTCTTCATAATTGATTTTCTGGCTCTTCAGATGAGTTCCTCTGCTGAGAATTCAGGCAAACTAAGGTCCATTACCGCCCCCCGCCCCACGTGTTGTCTCCACTTTTATTGTCAGGTTGAATAGCCACTGGTTCCCAAATTAATTTACAGCTTTACATTTTTATTTTTCTTCTGAATTATCCAAGTTTACTTTAATTTATACCTCTTTAAAAGTCTACTCTGGCCAAATAAGAATGGAAAAAGTCATACACGCAGCATTATCCTTGGAAAAAAATGACCTATTTGATTTTTCCATTCCAAGATTATCACCTTACTGGTAACAGGTGAGGCCCTCTCTCACACCACCTCCTCCTACAACACAGAATAAGCATAGCCAGGAAATTGAAAAAGAAACAAACACACGGTAATAAACTGAAATGTACTTTACAATATCGTTTTTTTTGATGGTAGGTCTTAAGAAAATCACATCACTTCTTTCTAACTTCTTTCCTGTGTCAGTACACTGTGATTTCTTCATAATCATCAAATGATAAAAGTGCATTGTTATATTTTGTTGAAGGATAAAAATATGAAATGCGATCTTCGAATAAAACTGAATATTTGGCTATCTTTCTATTAAAAGGACCTAAAATCACTTCTATTATAAAATGTATTACTACATGTATTAATATGTTTTACCTTTGTTTAAATACTGGTTTAACTCCTGTTAGAACTCATAAGCTGTAATTCACAATGCATCAGAAAAGAAATATTCCACTATTATTTTTTAAATAAATATTTTCATAAGGGCTAAAAGTAGGATGGAAGTAATAAACAAAAATAACTTTGCTGTTTTTCTCAGGTCTTCATAAATTTGCATCAGAGTTTGTAGATGATACAAAAATCATTGAGACAAAGTATTCTCATAAAAACACTATTTCTCACCCTCCCCTTTTGTTATATAAAAATAAACAAAGCTCTGTGAGATAAATGAGCACAAAATAAATTGCCTTTAAATAAGGTAGTTATTTTTTTCACAGTCACTCAGAAGTTTTATTATTTTAATGAAGGTCATTATCACTTCACATATAAAAATTACGTAACATGAGGGCCGGGTGCGGTGGTTCACACCTGTAATCGCAGCACTTTGGGAGCCTGAGGTGGGCGGATCACCAGGTCAGGAGATCCAGACCATCCTGGCTAACACAGTGAAACTCTGTCTCTACTAAAAATACAAAAAATTAGCCGGGCATGGTGGCAGGCCCCTGTCGTCCCAGCTACTCAAAAGGCTGAGGCAGGAAAAGCACTTGAACCTGTGAGGCGGAGGTTGCAGTGAGCCGAGATCACACCACTGCACACCCAGCCTAGGCGACAGAGCAAGGCTGTCTCAAAAGAAAAAATATATATATGTAACATGAAAAAGTCAGTTATGTGATGCCAGCTCCAGTGGTATCACAAGACGAACTATGCATTTGATATAGGAAACATTTTTACGGTTTTAAATGCCCAACCTATTGTTGGAGCGTTTAGTATAATTTGAACTCATCACAGTGAGCATTACGCATCACAATGCAGATGTTAAAGAAACCTGATCTAGCCAGTATTTACACTGAACTTCCATCTCAAATCACATTCTTTAAAATTATCCATTCAGAAGTGTGCTAAGTAAAAACAGGGTCATTTGTATAGAATTCTCCTGCCTTGGGGAGTACATTTATGAGCCACATGACATTTTGGTCAACCACAGACCACATATACAATGTTGGTCCCATAGATTATAATACTGATTTTTTCTGTATGTTTTCTAGGTTTAGACATGTTTAGATACACAAATAGCACTGTGTTACAATTGCCTACACCATTCAGTACAGTAACATTTTGCACAGGTTTGTAGTCTAGGAGCGATAGGCTATACCACATAGCTTAGGTGTGTAGTGACCTATACCATCAAGGTTTGTATAAGTACACTCTGTGATGTTCAACACTGACAAAATTACCTATGGACCCGTTTCTCAGAACCATCGCTAAATGATTCACGACTGTTTACTGTAGGTTGGAGAGAGGCATTTAAACCAAATATTCCAAGGTGATGTGGTAGGTAGTGTTATCGAAAAAAGCCCAGATAATAGGGTGACTCAGATAAGCAACACTTAACTCACCCTTGGAAGATGAGAGAAGGCAAGGTGAAGGTGAGGTATTTCTGTCTGAGCCTTGAAGGCTGAGGAGTTATTCAGAGTAGTAGGTGAAGGGGAGAAGGGAAAGGGCAGGCATTTCAATCAAACACAGTTTGGCATTTGTGTGGCTGGAGCATAGGGGGTGTCATACCAGAGGAAGCCAAAGAGGTTCCAGATGCTGGATGTGGATGCATTAGCACACTGTTCTTTATATCTCCAGTTAGTTACACCCTTCCTGTCTTAAGACCCATAGAGAAAATGCACCTTATGAATCCAAGGGGGAACAGTATACAATATAAAATCCTCTAAATTGCATCTGTTTCAGTCCTGCCTACTTGCTTATAAACTGTCAGAAAAATAAAGGTCCATTTTTAAAATAATTTGTAAAACACATTTTTATAAAAGCTGTCCTTGCCATAAAAATCAGTAACCCAAGTCAATTACCCTAAGTCTGCATCTTGTACACCCCCATTCCAAGTGTTTAAGGCATTTGTTTAAAAGCACATTTGCATATATGAATATTTAACATAGAGTATGTAATTAAACAAGTCTATGTGTGTGTATATATATATTTACTGAGCATTATCTTTAGCAGAAAATAATGGAATGTTCTTCACCCTGGCATTCACGATTCTGTTGTCCTGGCACATATGGTGAGTAGGAATAGTACTTGAGGCTCACTCATGCAGTCGCTTTAATGAAACCATCACAATCAGGCACTCTGCAAAGCAGTATTCTGTTCCTCTGTTCATTAAATCCACCCCCCAACCCTTTCAACTTTGCATAAATTGCATAGGCAGTGTTATTTACCAATTGGAACCGGCAGGAGTAAATTAGCACCGGCTGATTGAGAGACTTTTGCCCAGTGAACTTTATGTTCCCCCATTGAATCCATTTATTGTTGCCATTCCTGCTTTGGAATATGACTTCCCTAGAAAGCATTTCTTCATTCAGCCTCTGTGCTGGAAACAGACAACAGCTTGAATCCAGCAGCTGCTCTTGAACAAAGCAGGTAGAGAGGCAAGAAAGGCTGTTGAATAAGCGCATCATGACATAATTACAGTAAATCTCCAGAGTGACCTGCACACATTCAATGCCATATGGTTATTTTTGGTGCTAGAAACGTGTAGCTGGAAGCCATAGTTTAATCTAGTCACTTTCTGAAGCATTCCTGCTAGCATGAAATTGATTTTTTACCTAGAAAATTAACATGAATATTTATTGACAGAAGTGAAGACTATATTTGCACAGTCAGCTAAGAGTGCCAGTAAATTTAATAAAAATATTTGGGTTTTGTTTTACCCAAAAGTATACAAATAGGTGATAGAAGGTTTTGTTTTCTTTTGTTATGGAGTTATTGACCTTGTTTGTTTTGTTTTTCAAGCTCTAGTAGTACCTTTATAATATGTCATATATGCCCTTAAGCCAGCTCCTCTTCCTCTTCCTCCTTTTTTTTTTTATTGGATAGCGTTTTTTCAGTAGTGCATGGAAAGACTGTTCTTTGCTTCTTTTAATGTCTTCATTTGTCTTTAACTAGGTAAACAGGATTTACTGCTACTGTAGCCTACCCAGAAAAAAAAAAAATAGAACCTCAGAACAGATTTTCAATATGGATGATACCTTGTGGTCCATCAGGGATTAATAAACAACCCTTTCTGCCTCTGCTTCTGAAAATACTTTAGACTGCAGAAGATTTAGATACAAACGTATATGTCAGAGGGATTGACCAGCTCAGAACACCAGCCATCAAAACTCAGTTAAGGGTTTCTTAGGGCAAATCTATTCTTACCAGGACAATAGCATGAATCTCAGACAAATATTTTAAGGATCTCATAACTCTCTTGCAAGAATTTTCCTTGAACTCCACTTATTGATTTGATTCTGAGAGCTTTATGAAGGTTAAATATTGTTCTGTGCATTCACATAATGCAATGGTCTTATATTGATAACAGTAGCCTGAGTAACCAAATTTTAAGCCATGTCTATTTTAAACTGAGAGTTCTGGCAGATATGAAGAAATCTGCTTTGTGACTTGAAAGGATATTTATTTTCAGAGGACCATGTTGCATTAAAAAAATTTCATTTTCCTATTACCTTAAGTGAAAAAGGAAATGGAATGCAAACTCGGCTAAAGTAGGAGGGTTCAAAGAACACATACGTTCATATAGGAAGGAGGGCTGCAGGAACAGAAAGATGTGCTATCTTTTCTCACCCATCATAAGGGCCATGGCCAACACTCCTCTAAGTAAAGACTGGTTAACAAGAGAAAGGCATAACAAATTTATTTAAGCAAAATTTTATGTAGCATGATGGCATTCAAAATGAAGACCCAAAGATGCAGGGGAAACTGCTTTTGTGCTTATGTTCCTTGAAGAATGGACAGCCTTGTAGACATGTGATTGGACATAATGGTGGGATCTAATGGCAATAGACTGTGAGGGCAAACTCATCTGTCTGTTCAGATTCCTCTTGGTCTCTCTGTGTAGCATTTCATCCTCTCAGGTAGGAGGATGGACCTCTGTGAGAGTCTTCAGGGAGAAGGTAAAGAGTGATCTTTCTAGATTTGATTGCTTGCTTTGGAGGAGAGGGGTTCTAGTCTCCATGACCTACCTTGGAGAAGATGAATTCTGGTTTGTATGAATCACTTTGCATGTGAATGTGAAGTGGGAGACAGGAGGAAAGGAGAAGCTCAGAGAGAGAGTTTGCTTCTGAGGCTGCTTCTGAGGTTTTCCAATTTCCTTTCATTAAAAGTACTCAGCCATATTTTGGGGCATCATTTTCCGAGCCCCAAAAGGGCCACATACAAACTGGGTTTGCTTCAGAGTTTTCTCCCTGCCGCAAGCCATCTCCCATGCCCTGAGACCTGCGGGATTGAAAATAGGCCTCCAGATTTGCTGTCTACCAGACAAAAAATGGATGTTTCTCTTATAAGCCTGATATTGCTTCATAGCTGGTCTTTCTTGTGCTATCATCATGGGAAAACACATAAATCCCTCATAACAGAAGCAAATACTTAGCTCTCTGTGTCACCCTGACAAGTTAAATTGCTGAAACCTCAACCATGTTTAGGTGTCTTCTTGAGAATCAAACCCAATTGATATGTTGTTTTCTGTGCTTGATTGTATAAATTTACAAAAAAGTAAAAGGATCTATTTTTTTTTTTTTTTTGCAGGAAAATAAGTAGCTGTATAAGTCAAGAAGATTGAAATAACTGAATTTAGGGAACTTGTTCCACAGTTGAAACAATCAGTACTTATTTAGGCTACTGTAATTCGTTTGACACTTGTATGAATAGGGGTTCCAAACAAGGTCACTTGGGATTTAGTAAGTGCCTCAGTAGCAAAGAAAACTAAAAGATGGATTTTTTTCTATTGACTCCCTGCATGACCTTCAATGAGTTATTTGCACATAGCTTTTGTTACCTCCATTATAAAATAAAAATCATAATATTAATCATTTTTCCCCAGGGTTTTCTTTAAATCTTGAAAAGTTTTTAAAAATTAAAGTGTAATATAATCATTAATGGTCTAAGAGTCAGAACACATAACCTGGGCATCTGCAGAATCCCTAGGTCTTAAAATTCCCAAAACAAATCAACCAGATTTTCAGAATGTAAAGGTAATGAATATGACAACAATAGTGGTGAGGTGAGATGTAGGAATCAGAAGAAGAAGGAAAAAATGTCTTGTGTTGAAAAACACAATTAAATTAATTAGATGATGGTGTTTCTGGCTTAATTCTTGGTTACTCAACAGATTTTTAATCTAGTGGCTCATTAACCATGTAATACCTAACTTATATTCTAAGATTTTCATCACAATTTGTTTCTTCATATAAAACATCTATTATTTTTTCATATTGCAGTTATGAGTACACTTCTGTGTCTTTATCACACTAGAGCTCTCCTAAATGATAAACATTATGACAATTTAATATTTACTCTGTATAAGCTATGCTTTTATAAACTCCAGCAGAAACTGATGCAGGATTTCAGCCTGCAAAATAAGTGTAGGTTAATAGGCATTTGTTTTTTACTTGCAGCACTTCAGCTAACTTTTCCAGTCTATATTGTTTCTGTTTCAAATGCTACATTTTATTATTCCTATAAAGCAAACATTAGGTAATATTTCTATTGTGTACTAACAGGGATCAGCAAAAGACGTATGTCCTAGAATATATTCTCTAAGAAGAATTCAGGGTTTCATTTAGTCCTGCCATTAAAACTCCTATATCTTACACACTGGCACCACATAGACTTGAAATCCATCTCCGTGGCTGGTCTGTCTAAATGAGTCAGCAAGAGTGGTGTGTATCTTACATTCAGAAGTCTTAGTTTGATGGGGTTGTACGATCCCTGACTTCATTAAAAGTACACCTGTGACTGAACAGGTGATGAAACATGGAGCAAATACACAGAGACAGATGGATTCAGACTGGCATAATTGTAGTCTTACTTCATTGTTATTTTCCCAGGCTCCAGGTGATTTCTATTTTTCTTTATAGCATCACTTGTCTCAGGAAGTCCCAGTGGACCTTGAAACAGAAGAGAAAGATGCATCCTGGTTTTTATCTAAGCCGGTTTGCAGTGTGGGCACTTCAGAGGGTTGTGCTATGAAAAAGCAATTAGCTTCTTGAGTCTAGGGTGCCATTTAAAATATCTAAGCTACTGTGCTTCATCATAAAATTGACCTTTTTAATTTTTTATGTTAGAAATTTCCACTAAAAGTGTTAGCATAAAAAAATGTACAGCTCCAGGGAAAATATGAAAGGCTTAGGAAGGAGTAGTGAAAGTCTGTGCTACCCTGAAGAAAATTTGAAATCAGCTCCACTTGAATATAATAAATACCATGTCATGAAGTACCCTGTGCTTAATTTTTAAATAATTGGTATCATTAAGTAACATAACAATGACATAGCAACACCAGTTCTGCATAAGTAGGCAGGCAGTGTATCTTAGATTTACAACCGACTTACAATCTTGCAGGATAATTACTTTGCTCTCTAGAAAAGAAGTCCTTTTCTCATTACCTTTGACTGTCATTCCTATGCCATAATCATCTTAATGTGATTGTAATTTATGTATTGTGTTTTTCAAAGCTATATCAGATTTGCCATTTTAATTTTCCTGTCCAACTCCAAAGTTTCAGTGGGAAAAAGTCAATGTCAATTTACAAAACGTAGGGGGAAGTTATTCAGGAACAAGAGAATTTCCACGGAAGGTCATTATATTCATTTACGCATCCCATAGTTTTGTCACTGCCAGTAATAACACAGAATGTTTTCTAGAGGGGTGTAGAGGTTAGTGCAGGGTAAAGGTTAAGAGTTAAATTACTTGTGATCCAGGCCTAGCAATTCCACTCATTAACTGTAGGGCTTTTGGCAAATTATTTAACCTTTTGGTCCTTCAGCTTCCCTGTCTATAAAATGAGATTGCAATCTAGTTAGTTATAGTTGTAGATCCACCCCAAAGCTTAGTGGCTTAAAGCAATAATTTATTAATTACCTCTCAGAGTTCTGTAGGTTAACCAAGTTTGGCTATGTGGTTCTGGCTTGAGGAACTCAGTCACATGATGTCTGGGTCTGAGGGGAAGTCATGTGGACTGAGCATTCAAGGTGGCTCACAGTTGATGCTAGCCATTGTTGAAGCTTAGCTGGAATGTGAACCAGAGTGCCTCCTGATGGCCCCGCCATGTACTTCAGCTTCTCATAGCATGGCAGCTCAGTTTGGAGGGGGACGGCAACCCAGGAAAGTGCCTTCCTAGTGACCCAAGAGGAGGCTGCAGGCCTTTATGAACCAGCCTTGTTATATGGTTTGGATCTCTGTCCCTGACCAAATCTCACGTCAAATTGTAATCCCCAGTGTTGGAGGTGGGGCCTGGTGGGAGGTGATTGGATTACAGAGGCAGTTTCTCATAAATGGTTTAGCACTATTCCCTTGGTGCTGTTCTTGTAATAGAGAGTTCTCATGACATCTGGTTTTTTAAAAGTGTGGAGCACCTTCCCCACTCTCTTGCTGCTGCTCCAGCCATGTAAGACATGCCTGCTTCCCTTTGCCTTCCAACATGATTGCAAGTTTCCTGAGGTCTCCCCAGAAGCAGAGAAGATGCCAGCATCATGCTTCCTGTACAGCCTGCAGAGTCGTGAGCCAATTAAACCTATTTTCTTTATAAATTACCCAGTTTCAGGTATTTCTTTATAGCAATGCAAAAACGGACTAATACACCTTGGAAGTCACAGATTCATGTAATGGGAAATTAGACTCTACATTCTGATGGGAAGGGTGGCAAGATCACATTGAGAAGAGCATATGGAATGGGAGAAATCATTATTTTTGTCAACAAACAAATGGGGGAACAATTACATTTCCTTTTCTTTTTCTTTCTTTCAGTTAAGTAAGATTTAGAATCCAGCAGAATTCTCTGCTCAGAAAAAATACATAAAGAAGTGTGTATTTATAAAGATGATTCATCGATATATTTTTAATTTCACATTTTGATGACTTCCAACACACCTCATTACTAATATTCAGAACAACCTGCTTAAGTGAGTGACTCTAATTATTGTTCTACACATGAATATTATGGGAGTTAGATGAAAAATCAGGCAAAATCTTAGAAGTCACAAGGGAAAATAACTCATGCATTAAATATTTTAATAGGATCTCACCAAGATGTGGGAAAGAACATTTAAAAATACACTTCCCTCTGAATTGATTAGTATTACTTCTGTTCGCTCAGAATCTCATTAATGAAAACTCAAAGTGTTGAGTTACATCAGCAACTTTTTGCCAAAGCAAGAGGTTCATAACAACTGAGAAGTTTATTATAGTCACAGTTAGAAGACTTTATGTCCAAAACACAGTTCAGTCCCTTGTAAATGTCAGATTACAAACCTCAGTTTGCAAATGGGTAACAGTATTTTATTTCTACCAGCTTTCTTCAAAAATGAACTAATAATTAAAGATAAATGATAGAAGCTATAACTAAACAAAGACAGGAAGTTGTGCCCCCAAAACAGTTACTAGCCAGCTCACTGACTTTAACCTAGAGGGTGACTTATAAGCATTTAGAGCAAGAGGTACATAAAATTTCTGACATGAACCTAGAGAGAAAAATACACCTAAAAAAATTGAGTGCCCTAATACAGAAGCTCATTTTCCAACCTCAGATAACAGATTAGGGTGCTTTCCTTAAATTCCAATAAAAAGGAATCTACTAGGCTCTTCATATAGAAATTGTCTCTTTCCTGACACACACACACACACACACACACACACACTCATCATGAAAGAGACAATTTCTGTGTATGCGTGAATATAGAAAATACACACACACATAAATATTGTAACTAGAACATTTTAAAAGAATGCCCTAGAATTTTGAAATTTTGGAGACTAAGTTCTGTAACACTTCCAAAACTAAGATTATAAAATATTTTATTTATTCATACACTGTGATCATCTAGAATTTTTGGCATAAAAATTCTAGTTGATAAAACTAAGGAGAGAGATACACACACACACACACACACGCACAAACACACACACACACACCCACACCAGATGACATACATATAAAAAACTGAGCTAAAACTTTGGAATTTCATTTCTTTTTTATAATGTTTTACCTTCTCTTGATGATTTCTGTTGTAATACTATAAGAAAGGATGTTAAATTGTGTGATCTTTCAAAGTCTTTCTTAAGGACAATTAATTAATGGTGACTTTCTTGGTTTGAGCTGCTCAACTTAAACATCTGTCCATATGAGTTTTATACATAATGTTGAAAAATATACTCAGAAGAGTATTAAGTATGTATTTTTGCGATTTGTTCTCTGTCAACTAAAAAGTTAATATAGCTTTATAAAAATTAAACAATACAAACTGGCACAATAAATAATAAACTGAAAAACAACTAATTAAAGGAAGCAGAGAAGTAAGTGATAAAATGAGTTAACTGGGATCTATTAATTACCTATAACACTGATATAATAATTGTTTCTCAGGAGAAAAAGAAGCATGACAATAGATATAAAGAAAATTTTATTTTTCTAATCAACAGGAGCGTACATACATTTACATGTGTTTCTCTTCTTTGTGTCATTACCAAAGTTTGAGTCTTAGTATTTTTTACATTAAGAACCTAGAAATTTTTTGGAACTACTTTTGGTCAGAACCAGTTTTGCCATAAGGATCAATCACTTCATTTTTTTATTTATCAAGATTATTGCATGGCCTAATAGAACATGTTTTAATAAAGACATCACAAATTTTTAGGATATTTTGAGAGTAAGATTAGTCCTGTCCCTCCATCCCAAGTTGGGCTGGGCATTTGTGCTAACCTCTGGAACTACAGTGAGCCCATAAAGGAGAACTATGCAGATTCAAAGACTTTGGACATGGCTACAGTTTGAACTATTGGTACGTTCAAAACATTCCTCATGGAAGAATAGTTAGTTTGAAGTTGGGTTACATTGAACTGACAGATACAACAATTTCAAATACTGCTATATATATATTTGCCTATCAAATATGCATGATGAAAATGACAAAATATCAAAACCAGGCATGGGAAGCATTCCAACTCTATTAGAATCCTTTTTGAATATTTGATATTCATTTTTTTGTGTGGATAAATAGATCATATTTTGAATTTCATGAAAATGCCAACCTTATAAATCATAAATATGAAACCTTGTAAATCATAAATCCAAAACTTTTTTGAGTGTGATATATTTACAGTTAAATATAAGGACAAAGAGCAAAAAGACATTTATGTTGACTTGAATGATTAGTAAGCATTGTGAACTGTCTCCATGAATTCCATATCTGGCTGAGATGAACAGCCAGCAAATTCTTGCCAACACCGTTTTCATTTTCTTTCTTAATGGGGCTTTTTTAGATACATTACAGGGTTTAGGTAAAGTGTCAGAAGAAGTCAATTTGTGGCCAAGAAAACGTAGAGGAGGGGGAGAAAAGAAATAGTCTCATGATGCTTGTTTCCCACTTCCATACTCATCACACTCCCCATTTCCCCACCTTGATGCTAGTATTGTTCTTTCTCCATTAAATGATCAATGCTTATTAGCCTTCTGAGAGCCACAGAATGTAAAATTTTGAAAACCCAACTGCCAGCACAAATGCCCTGACATCGGTCATTACAATTCCGTGCCCTAAAGGCAATCAGAGCTTTTTTAGTCATTAAAAATGCAAACATAGCATTGAAACTACAGCGACATTATTTCAATGCTATGTGGGTAATTTTCCAAATGGAATATATTCCTTAAATATATGGTTTCATAAAGTTAAATTTGGCTCACTGCTTTATTCACATAACATTTTTATTTGAAAACAAATTAAAAGTAAACTCTGTGGGCTTAAAAGTCATCTTGAGCTCATGTGCTGGATAGAGTAAAAGTTGCATGCAAAAAAAGGGCATTACTACTTGTTTCCATCATTCTACTGGGTATATTTAAATTCAGATTCAGCCAGTACTTTGTCAGCAAAGTCATAAACCTTTTACAAATGTATTGTCACCAAAAGACAAAAACTACAATCTGGAACAAACCAATGATCCTTCAAGACTACCTCTGACTGGGTTTACTGTGGGAATTTTCAAAAGTAGGTATGATATGTCCTCCAAAGTGGGAAAGACCAAAGGAGAAAAAAAAAAAAAAAAAACAAAGACCTACATGAGAAAATTTCTTCCAGACCTTAGAGAATCAACATAAACTTTAAATCATGAGTACTGATTACCGCTTAGCATTGTTTCCTTACTTGGGCAACTTTGGAAGGTGCCTATGATGATTGTATATAGCACAAAATTCTGATATTTAGTTTGGCTATTTAATTCACACATTTCTTGATTTTCATATAATGTTTCAATAATTACATTAATCCATGCATTCAACTGTACTTTTTAGTCTGTGGTACTATAGACAACAGAACAAGAGAAGGAAAAAAAGATACCCAGAAGATTGTACAGACGAAACACTGGAAGCTCTGACAAGTGTGTGGAAAACACTTATCAGTCCCATGAGCACAAGCCTAGTCATAAAGGTTGATGCCTTTTGCTAAGAAGTAAAGAAGTGACTCCGTGCTGGCTCTGACATATCTGTTAGGAAATAAACAATCTTCTCAGAATACAAGTGTGAGACATAATTGAGCATCTGCCAAGAAATATAAAATTTACCAACAGATAGGGATTTGTGCCAGTTTGTGGGTGAATCTGGAATATGCCAGCAGAGATCTGGAATATATGTTTAGTAAATTCAATGTCATATAGGACATTAAAAGGCTTTTTCATGTATATCTGCCATCTGAAATGTATGTCTCTAGAAAAAAAAAATAAAAATAGAAATAAAGAACTAACTAAATTTATGGTACCGAAGAGTAGTATTTGTTTTCCAGAATCATGATTGCATGTATACCAAAATGGGAGTTCTGGAAAAACATTGGTGTAGATCATGAGAAAGGCCCAAAAGGCAAGTCACAATGACAAAAGAACTATATATAAGAAAAGGCTCACTAACACGTTGATTGAGAGAAAAAATGCACTGAGGTAAAACCAATTTGAAATGTGTCAGAGATTGAAGAATAAAAATTAATATATTCATTAAACATTTCTTGAAACAATACCATGTAGCAGACACTCTGTTTAGAGCTTCCTAGAAAAAAATCACAAAAGACTATAGAAAGAAGAAATACAGAGCATTGGTCACAAATGTTATAATTTCTATACTCAAATTCACAGCAACTAAATAAACAATGTAAGTTGAAATTTAAGTACAGGGTTACAATTAAAATCCCACAGGTACTTATACCCAAGACAGACCAAAATGGCTCATGAATTCTGAATAGCAGTGGAAGGCTAACTTGTTCCAAATAATAATAATAAAAAAACATGTTGGAGAAGAGCATATGTCACAAATACATACCTATAAGGAAAAACCATAACCCTACTGGGAGAAAATAATAGACAATGTTTGACTGGAAACAAAAAGTGAGAGAGAGAGGAGTGAGAAAGAGACAGAGAGAGAGAGAGAGACGTGCATATGATACACCCTCCTGGTTGGATGTTTGCATTATCCTAACACCAATTAAAGGCAATATACCTTAATTCTGAGAGACTTTCATTATCTGAAAATCTACTATGATTTATATCCTAATAGAACCAGAGCATCTAATACACTCTCTACTTAACTTACTTCCTGGTGATTTTACCTCTCAGCAGGAAATGGAAACAACAGAGGGAGTGCTATCTGCATTTAATTTTTACCACCCAAGAAAAACCAATTAACAATAAAATGGAAAAATGGAAACTTTCTGTGAATATATTTATTTAATACTTATAATGACCATAGGAAGAAATAATTTATTTAATTACAAATCTACCCTCTTTTCTTTAAAAAAAGTTTCTGCTAAAAGATAGATGTCATCCAATGGCCAAAATCTCTTAAAAGGAATATGGCTTGGAAAGAAACTAGATGCTTCCAAGGACAAGATCATGATCACACAAAGACAAATGTGATAAATAGTACTAGGAAGAAATAACTAAGTAGATAAATGAATCTGGATGCACAGAGTTTTCTATAAGCTCTTAATGAAAAGGAATACATATAAAAGATTGGGAGTCCTTTAGTTATTATTAAGCAGTGCAAGCTGAGGCCTGTGAAAGATAAATATAGAATAATAAAAATGACTTTTTAGTATGTTCAGAACAAGATAAAAATAAGAGAGGAATAATCTGCTGTTAGATGGCTTATAAAATGATACCGCATGACACAGAAAATGCAGAAATTCCCAGCTGCTTTGTTGTTGTTGTCTGTCACAGACTGATGTGGGGATAGTGAACATTGTAAGAAAGAATTGAAGCCTAAGTGGAGAAAAGAAGAGTGCCTGCCATGGGTACAAATCTCGTGTTTGGTAAAAATTGCATCCCAGGGTATTTAAAAAGTTGTTTGTGAATAAGATGGTTGAGATGTTATCAGTAGCATTTGGGGAATTATGAAGATGGAGTCATTGGGAGACTAGAAACAGGCAAATTATGTCCTGATTTTCAAAATCTATAAAAACAAGCTTTCTGAAGGGAACAAGTTTTTTTGTAGAGTCACAGTAAAATCATAAGACATACTGTTAAACCCTGAATTTTGAGCACCCAATGCAGAGAGCAGTCACTAAGGCTCAAAATAGTAAGGGTTAGAAAAGAGTTTATGGAAATAACTCAATTAAGCATATGTTATTTTAAAACAGACAGTCAAAGAAGTAGCATGAAGAGCTCTGAAGCAGCAGAGGAAAGCCTAGAGAGAATGTAGACTTCACCAAATTGAGGGACCCACAAATCCTCCACACATACTGTTGGTGACCATTATGTTTTTTGAGAGATTGATAATGATGACAACAAAGATAAGGTTATCATGACTATGGCGACCTTGATGATCACAATGATAATGATTGTAGGATCTCTGGAGCGTTAAGTTCCTGAAAGCAAGAACCACATTTGGTTTTTCCGTTGGTCTGTTCCAGTACCTAGTACCTAGGAGGATATCCACTTGTTTTAATTGAATTGAATGATAATTAATAATAATAATACTCAACAATTGTCTAAACATCTTATGAGTCTTTACTTCACTTTATTATTACAACAAGCCTATGAGGCCTAGGTAATATTATTATCTCTATCTTACAGATGAAGAAATGAGCCTTAGGCAGGTCCTTAGCCAAGATTACTCCTAATAAATGAGAAAGTTCTAGTTTAAATCCAAGCCTATCTGATTAAAGGGCTCTTCATTGCTGTTATTATATATTGAATTAAAATAAGCAACATTTCATTCTGGCTGAAATATGATTCTATGTCAGCTGAGACAGTTTCTTGCTCCATGGAGGTCCTCAAAAAACAAAAAAAAAAGATTGAATCAAGTCCAGGCAGAGCTATCAGAAAATCTAGAAAATTTAGAGAACAAAATGAATAAACTGAGAAGTTCCAAAGAGGGCAGACACAAAGAGCTGAATCCAGGAATAAAATATGTGAAGCAGATAGATAGAAAAGTCTCAATATAAATAAGTGGTCAAAGAGCAGCAAGTCACTTAGAACATGGATGCCACAACAACATGGCACCTAATCGTCATTTGACTCCAGTGCTTAATCTGGCATGTAATGACTGTCCAACTGAAAAACTAAAATAAAATAAAACAGACTGAATGCATTAAAGGACGTTTTCTTTATTTATAGTTGGTTTTATTTTGAGAAGCTCTATTTCTTAAGCAGAATAACATTGCATCTCACTATATAATAGAGATCAGGTTTTATGTTACATAGTGAAAAGAGGCTTAGGTCTTAAATTATAGAGTTTTTTTTCTCAGTTATAGTCAACATATTTATCTCTGCCTTACATACAGAAATAGTACAGATGAAAGGAGAGCATAACTAATATGTTGAATGACAGAGTAAACATTTAAAATAATAATAATAATATCATACATTTATGGAGTGTTGCCTACATATAAAGCACCACAAAAAAATAACTTTACATAACTCATTAATCTATGATATAGGATTATGCTTCCTGTTACATAGATGAATAAAGTAAGACTCAACAAGATTAAATTCTTTGTACCTGGTCATAGCTATCAAGTAGAGGAGCAAATATTCAAATCCATAAAATATTTTTCTTAATCACCATAATAAACCAGCAATAAGCTTGGTTCCTTCCTAAGAAAGCCTGTAAGAATGGCCTGAATTATAGTACAGAGTAGGTTGGTATGATTTAACAGATATTGGAAGATAAAGCTTCGGAGATTTCTAGTTGACAGCAAGTCCACTATCAGTCAACGCTGTGCTAAAACTTTCCAATAAAGACAAGACAAGCTTAAAGTTGCATTAAAGGATCTAAGAATTCCAAATAATGGAGGGGGTAGAGCTTACATTTCCATACTCGTAGCTTTGTGGTTTCATTTTAGGAAATGAAAATGCACCCAAAAAACGGAGATGGGAGAAAGGTTTTAGAGCCATTGTGCATAAAAAATCAGAGCTTTGAGCAAACTTAGGGTGTTAGGGTGGCTGTCTTCACATGTTAGAAAAGCAGTCTTTTAGAAGAGGAATAAGTTTACTCTCTATAACTCTAGAAATAGGAGGGTAAAATAAAGAGGCAGAATTTTACTCTAAGAAATATTTCCAGTTATCAGAACCATTCCAAAATATAATAGAAGTGATCACTCTATCAATGTCAGCATTCAAGGAAATGTTGTCTGGCCACCTGTCAGAGATGCTATGGGGTCGGGGTGATTAAAGGACCTTCAGTAGTTTTTATCTCCAAGAAGTTTATTTGCTCATCTAGCAACTTTAAAATTGGTTTGGACAAAGTCTAGCTGTTCCTAGATCTGACTGCAGCATCCTTAAGACATTCTCCTGAATGTGTCCTTTCTGTCAGTGTAATTTCTACCCCTATGGGATGTATACCTGACCCTAACTCATTGTTTCCAGCCCTTTAAATATGTGCTTTATGCACCCGTTCTCTTGCTGTAGTGGCTCTAACTTTTCCAGAGATTCAGATGTAATCTACATAAATATTGGAGCTGAGGGCTCTAAATTAAGCTAAAGCTTCCCAGTTTTCTTTAAAAACAGACGAGCGTTGTGAATACAGCCATAAAGCACAGTCATGAGTTATTCAACCAGAGGCAGCTATTTGATTGATAAATCAATTTGCAGGAATATATTAAATGATTAATGAATCTGTCATATCAACTAGGACACTTGCTAATTATTTTCAAGGTTCCAATAAATGTGATGGCAATTAATTGCACCTGCTACAATCCATTTCATGCTTGGAACTGACATGGAAATTTAACTTTCATTTTTCACTGGTGAAAAGCCTTTTGTCTATTCTTGGGCCTTCTCCACACCTGCCAGATATAGGAAAACAATATTTGTGTGTGGCAGAATCCTACTTATTAAGGGCTATACATTTAAAGCCTTTGCAGTCTTCCCTACAAATGAAAGTAAGAGAAGTTTCGCAGGCCCTCTAAAGAAGAAAGTGGTGTACTTACAGATCCAATTTTCATCTGAGCATAGTATATTGTAGTTACCTGAGGCAGGCCTTGATATCACAAAAGCAATTTCTGGCAGATTGGAAGGGCTATTCCCTTCTGGGTTTCAAGCATCTGACAGGAGATCAGAGTGGAGGTCCTCCTCTCAGGGGACTGGCAGCTCCATGAAGCAGATGGGACCTGACAGGCTATTTCCAAAAAAACGGAGGCTCTGAAGCAAGAAGCAGGTATGCCTGACTGAGTAATGGGAGACTCCTCATTTAAACTGGGAGAGCCAGAGCCCAGTGATGGCAGTAGGCATTTATTCATGTCAGAGGAGCCTTGCCAGCTGTCCCAGAAGCCATGAGAATGGTTCAGAGAGTGCTGAGCACCCGGGTCACAGAAATCATTAGGGTTTAACCCTATAAATGCCACCCACTCCCTGAAAATGCTGGGAAGAGGTAGATTTCATTCCATTACCCCTTGTGGCAATTCCTCCCTGGAGCCCTCTAGAATACAGACATTTTCTCCATTTTCTCTTCTAGCCAGATCACACTGGTTATCCTCCCTAACTTGTAGCTGCTAAGAATGAAAATCAGCTATGGAATCTCCCTTCATGCTCCACATCAAGGTGTGACAAAGCTTGAGAGATCTTGTGGCTTGCCATCCCAAACATGATGCTTGACCACATATTAGGAGAATGGGGTTGCATGGGAGATAAAGGTGAAAGGCTGCTCCAGGACCTCATTGTTCATGCTTCTTCTGACCTGCTATCTTCATGTCCCCTTCTCCTCTCCCCTCCCTGTGGGGCTAGAACTAGACTTAGCCTTGAGCTCTGCTCCGTGAGCCACTCTCCCCTGAGCCACTCTTCCCTGATCACTCTGTAAGCAGATCTAGGAAGAATCCATGCCCCTTCTGAAGCCAGGCTGGTTTGACACCATAGAACAGTCTCACCCAAAGCAGCCAGCAATATCACCAGGTGGGAGTCACTGAGGTGGACGAGCTGGGAGAATCAAGGACCACGATGTACATTGCTAGCAGCTGCAGAAGACCATGGACCATCCCATAAATTCCTGCCCCCTGTCATTGCCTCTGCCCAACTCCACAAAACTACCTGATTTCTTCCTCTTCTTTTTCTTTAGCCTCCTTCACTCTTCCTCTTCCTCCTCCACATACCCAAACTAAAGGGAAAATATAACATCTAGATTCTGGCTAAAGCAAATGCTCTAGTGCCATTTTTTGGCTAGAGTTAAGGAAATGTGGTTGTTAGAGGAGGCACAGGTGAAATCACTCTACTACATATTTTCACTCCAGAATAAGAACAATGTCTCAAAGTAAAGCCCCGTGTTTGGGCTGTTCTTTGGTATTTTCCTATCAGCTTGATAAAGCTTATTTTTGTTCTCTCTTTTCACAGCAATAGGCTCTGAACCCAGAGATTTAAAGTCTATTGGCAACAAGAGTTATTTATTAAAAGATACACAGAGAAGTTACATACAATGGTAAAAGAATTTGGAGACCTGTATAATTAAGACCTCATCTTGCTTTGTGACCAGGGTTCAAGGTTCAGAACATAATTTTTAGATAATAGACATTCCTCTCAGCTCTGTGCATGCCTACTGCACCCACCAACTCTACGAATTACAGGGTAGTTGCCACTTTAGCTTTTGAGTTTCCCAAACAAGTTTTTTATCCGCCATCTATGGGAACACCCATGGAATCTGAAGAGGCCTTTATAAATAAACAAAGCAAGAGACATCTGTATCCAAGATGTGGCATGGAGAGCATGAAAACAGCCAGAGTCTGAGAATATCGGTTGAGATCATAGAGTGATGAGATGGACCCTTAGGAAACATGCCCTTGCCCCACATCAGCTAAACACAGCAGCACAACAATCAACATGAGTTTAATGTCGTCCCTTCCCTCCTTAGAAGCCTACAGTGGCTCCTAATATCACTTAGTTAAAGGCAAATTCAGCACACTATATAATCTGACCCCTTTTATTCCTCTAACCACTTTTTCTTGAACATGCCAAGAACACTCCAGTCTTAGGGCTTAGCACCTGCCCTTCCCGCTGACTAGAACCCTCTTCTCCTGATTAACCCCCATAGCTTTCTTTCTCACCTCTTGCTTTATTTTTCTCCATTGTGCTTATGTAATCTAACATACTATATAGTTTACTAATTTTTCTTGTTTATAGTCATCTTCATACTATATAGTTTACTAATTTTTCTAGTCTATAATCATCTTCCCTGCTAGGGGATAAGCTCCATGAGGGCAGGAAAATTGTGTCTGTTTTTGTTTTCTGCAGAATTCCCAATACCTACAACAATGTCTAGCATAAATACTTGTCGAAAGAGTCAATGAATGAATAAATGCCATCACATATGTGTAGGTGTTTGTAAGCAAGTGTTCTTTTATAAAATTGTAGTGCAGACAATATTCCAATTAAAAAGAGGATCCAGAACTACAGTACACACAACTAGCTTTGAGCCCCACCTTGACACTTTCTCATTATTTGTATAAGTGAACCTCATGTTCAGTTAAAATGGGATTTTAAAAAATTGGAGTTCTTATAATGTTCTAAGATAAATTATGTAAAATTATTCTATAAATTGTAGCACTATTAAGTGTTAATTACTCTCCTCTTCATAGGTGTCACTTTATATATGTAACATTTTCCCACTGTCTAAGACTATTGGTGATACTCAATAAATATATGTGAAATATCAAATAAATTGCACAACAATTACTCCAGATAATTAAAAATTTCCCTTTGGAAGAACCCAGGTAGGTATCAATGGTAGAATCCCAGTGGCATTATTCAGTGTGATTTCTGGTCATATTCATTCGTGTTGAGTTCAAATAACTTTCGGCATAACTAAAAAACAAAATTTGTCCCCAAATAATTAGTTAGTATTATTATTCCAGAAAAAAGTATTAAAAGTTTTAAAAATAATTCCAGAATGACAATAACAGTAATTATAACAATAATAAGCCTTAATATGTGTAGACATATTTTCAGAGTAAATAAAAACCATCCCTTTGTAATTATTTTGAAAGGAATAACACTAGTTCAGCCAATGTATTAAAAAACAAATCTCTTCAACTAAGATGACTGTAATTCCACCATTAAAGGCCTACTTTAATGAATGAATTGTGTGTTCTGAAGATTCATAAGCTTGAGAGTTTAGCCCACTCTGGTTCTGCCCGTTGGTAGGTCACTATGCCTATTCTCCTGGATATTTTCCGTAGAACAAGAGAATAAAAGGGAGCAGAATAGTTGCTATTCTGGAGGAGGTGTTATCCCCAGGCATATTCAAAAGAAAACCCCGAGTTAAAAGATTTTATCTCTAAGGGATCATCTAATTAACAGAACAAAATGAAGAAAAAGCATGAGGTCACTGTGATGTAACAACAGAGTCATTGCACATTGTCTTTTTTTTAACATCTTACCAAGATATAATTCCACATACTATGAAATTCACCAAAATAAAGGTTGAATTCAATGATTTTTTAGTATAATCACAACTGTGCAACCATCACAACAATCTAAGTTTAGAACATTTTTATTACTCTAAAGAGAAACCCTGTACCCATTCGCCATCTCTCCCCATCTCTCCCTTCTCCCATCCCCTGGCAACTACAAATCTTTCTTTATATACAGATTTCCCTATTCTGTGCTTTTCATCTGAGTGCAGTCATACGACATGTTGTCTTTAGCGACTGGCTTTTATTTAGCATAATATTTTCAAAGTTCATTCATGTCATAGCATGCATCAGTATTTCATTCATTTTTATTGCCAAACGTGTTCCAGTGTATGAATGTGTCACATTTTGCTTATCTGTTCACCAGTTGATGGTCAACTGGGTTCCTCCCACTTTTTGTCTATTAGGAACAATGTGACTATGAACATTTGTGTACAACTTTTTGTTCATTGTCTTTTAATATTTCTAAGATTAATATTCCCCATAGAATTTCCTATGAAGAAATTCACAATCTTTGCAACCTCACAGTCTACACACAATCAAACCCCACCCTCACCACACTTACTGTGTGATTATGCGTCTGCTTAACTTCTCTGAGCCTCTGTTTTTTTCATTTGCAACACGTGCTGGCAGAAAGTTAAGTGCTTGAAAGTGACGCTTATGCAGAATACTAAAAAATCTTCCGAATCTTCTATCCTGTGTCTATCTTCCCAGCCACCTTAGAGATGGCAGATTTGGAGTGCTTCCTTTCTAAGTCAATTTCAATATCTAAAAAATCCAGGTAAAATTTGAGTAATAAAAAAAATGAACTACAATTCATATTTGTTAATAGAGAAAAAATTCAATTTAACATGTCATTTCTGTCAAATGAAGGTGACTGACTAGTAAAGAAGACTTAAATAATACTTATGAGTTTAAATGTAATTTTTATTGAGTTTTTCTGTCTGCTAATTTATTGATATAAGAGAAAAAAGGAAAAATGTTGGTATGATTTATCATCTATCATTAGTCAAATAGACTGTTTTTTTCCATAATATTCTTAGGATAAATTGCTAATTTCCATTTTGTGGTAAAAATCCATTTCTATGTAACCGTTCTATCCCAACCTATTCCATAAAATTGAGATTTACTGTAGTCAAGTGCTGACACTGGTTCAAACTTTAATGGTAGAATATTTAGGGAATGTTTCTTTTCTTTTTTTTTGTGACTATGGTACATTAAGTCCCCAGAGGGGGCAAATGTTTAGCAACATGTTACTTATCACTATATGACTATATAGGACTCTAATTCAGAAATGTCTTTTGCAATCAGCAATGACTTCTTCCTGAATTGCGCCTACCAGGCAGCCATTAGCAAATTCTATACCTTTAGAAACATTCTGTAGACAAATATCAAATAGTTTTCTTTATTTATGGTCTGCTTTGCTAGCATAGAAACAGTCCCAAAGGAAGGAGTTTCTTTTTCTTTTGTTTTGTTTTGTTTTACTTTCCCAAAGACATCTTTCTTTTATTCTCTCCTGTACCCTAAACAGCTTTCTTCTCCTAGAAAGTAAATACCATGGCTGACCTATGAGTCAGATACTTCTGTTCATTAAACTCACCCTGCTAATCAAAAAAAAAATAGGAAAGTTTGTGTGCGCAGGCATAGTATTAATGGTATGACTTATTTCTGCTTGTTCATATTGTAATGGAATTTTTCTCCTGTGGTTCATTCATCACTTTAAAAAATTAAGCCAATTTAGAAATATAATTTGAATGTATAATTGAATTTGTCAGTTGATTTTAGCCTTTACAAGTTAATCAAATAGCAGAGACTCAAGGAAGTTTCTCACACATGCTCTCTTTTATGGGCAGCCAATCATTCCCCAAAGAGAATGTCAAATTCTTTCAGGAATTTTTGCTGATTAGATCCTCATTCTTTCTTTAGAGGACTGAATCTTTTTTTTACCTAGCAATCAAGATTCATGCTATCAGTCAAACTGAAAGGAATAAAATGGCATAATTTTAGCTAAAATATTAGAAATGACAAATAAGTGAAATATGTTAACTGGAGTGGAAAAGAAATGTGTAATTAAGCAACACAAAGACCATATGTCAGACACTTCTACAGTCATAGATGGGAAGAGAGTGTAGACTTCTTGCAAAGACGCACACAGCTGTCAGGAAACTTCAGTCCTCTTTAGGATTCACTAGACTTATTGGGGATATCTCACCTTTACCCGCAATTGACAAGTTAGTAGTTGTTTTTATTTTTGCTGAGTATTAGGATGCTTGATTAATTAATTTTAACATGTGGTAAATTAAGTAAATTATAATGGGAAAAAGATATTTGCACGATTTAAATGATTTAAATACACACAGAAATAGGCTTATTTGACATGTTGAAAATCTGAATTGCTACCTTTCAAATATTACTTGGTCCTGTTTCAAGCATGTTTTGAAATTTTTCATGGAAATCTGTGTCATACTTAAAATGACATTTATTTCTCTATGTTCTAATGGTGCTGAAGCATAGAGCCCTATTTGGATATTCTCTATCTAAAATAGACTGGAGATTCAGATAGCCACACGGGTGTTGCAAACCTGCATTGTGGGACTGGGCGACACCTTAGTCCCAGTGACCACATCTGCAGAGCCCAGAGGATCCCAGGAGCCAGGTGGTTCCATTTGGTGAAAAGAATGGGAGAATCTACAGGATTCAGTATGAGAATATTTCTAAACTCTGAAGAAGACATAATTAAATCTAGGTCCCAGTATTAAAATCAGTCTTCCTTATCCTCAGCAGTATAGTGGGATTGTCAAGATTATTATATTTTGAAATACTAGTCACCATTTTAGTCATAGAATCAATGTGATAACCCATTTCATAGGGGTGTGCAGTACAAAAACAGTGATGTGAACCTCTTTTACATTTGGCATTTCTGAAAACTTCCAACAAAGCATTCAGAGCTAGCATAATTCCAGCCAGATGAGGACTTTTAACCATGATACTGACATGGCTTAGAAATATGAAACGTTACAGTCCATCAGACATTTCAACAAATTCACTTTCTGATGCAGAGTGTACACTGAAGGATTCAAGATACTGAGAACCCACTGGGTACCAAGTTTTACTTGTGAATTACAAACATATGTAATATATTTTATATAATATTTAAATGGCTTGCATTATCAACATTTCTCTCTCCGTTGAGTTCTTTCCTTCAGTTTAGAGTCTTTTTCAAGTCATTCCAAGAAGTCTTTTTATCTTTATCCACCTTCAAACTGCCACCCACCCCCACTTCCTTTCACAGCCAGTGTTTTTTGAGAACAGTGGCAATGGCCTGTTCACCCATTAGTGCCTCAATATACTGTCACCAGTGGCCCCAGCAGCAGCTATTTTTTTAATTGTAGTAAAATATACATAGCATAAAATTTACCTTTTTATCTATTTTTAAGTATACATCAGTATTATTAAGTAGTATTAAGTACATTCACATTGTTATGCAACCAATCTCCAGAACTTTTTTTGTCTGTAAAACTGAAATTCTATGCCCATAAAATAACAGCTCTTCATTATGACCTCTCCCCAGCCCCTGGCAGCCACCATTCTACTTTCTCCTCTATGATTTTGACTACTCAGGGTACCTAATATGAGTGGAATCAGACAGTACTTATCTTTTTGTGACTGGCTTACTTCACTTAGCAAAATGTTTTCAAGGTTTATCAATGTAGTAGCATGTGTCAGAATTTCCTTTCTTTTTAAGGCTGAATAATGTTCCATTGTATAACAGAAATTCTTTATCCATTCATCTGTTGACAGACACTTGAGTTGCTTTCACCTTTTGGCTATTGTGAATAATGCTTCTATGAACATGGGTTCAAAAATATCTCTCCAAGACTACTTTCAGTTCTTCTGGGTATATATCCAAAAGTGGAATTGCTAGATGATACAGCATTTTATTTTTAATAGTTTAAGGCAGCAGTCCTCAAACTTTTTGGCAACAGGGACCAGTTTCATGGAAGACAATTTTTCAACAGATGGGACAGACCTGGGGTAAGGGAAAGAATGGGGGGGAATAGTTTGGGGATGCAACTGTTCCACCTTGGATCAGCAGGCATTAGAGTCTCATAAGGAGCACGCAACCTAGATCACGTGCATCGCAGTTCACTATAGGGTCTGTGCTCCTATGAGAACCTAATCCTGCCACTGATCCAACAGGAGGCAGAGCTCAGATCATAATGTAATGCTCCCTTGCCTGCTGCTCCCCTCCTCCTCTGAGGCCCAGTTCCTAACAGGCCGCAGACTAGTTCCCTGGGGAAAGGGGGACCCCTGGCTTAAAGAACTGCTATACTGTTTTCCATAGCTACCACCCCATTTTACGTTCCTGCAAACAGGGCACAAGGGTCTCAATTTCTCCACATCTTTGTCAACACATTACTTTCTGTTTTTTTTACAGTAACCATCCTAAAAAATGTGAAGCAGCAGCTCATTTTTAGATCTACTATTTTAGAGTCTTCCAAGGTGTGGTTTGCAGATATGCTTCAGAGTCACTTCAAAAACACATGAGGAACATCTAGATTCCTGAATCCAAAGCTCTAGAGATTGGGCCTCACAATATGTTAACGGGTGCCTGAGATGTTGTTTTCAATGACTTTTGATACACAACCTACCATATTGGATGGATATGATGTGAAAGTACCTCAAGATAAGAAAGAAAATTTGCAGAGAATCATACAGATACCATATAGAATAGAATAGTTGATATAATACTTGTCACTTTGCATGTGAATGCATAAACTAAGATTATGTAGAAACAACTAGCAACTTGTTACCTCTAGATGTATAATTTTGCAAATATAACTAAGTCCCAAGCCACACAATGACAATTTACATCACGGTGCTGAACGTTACCATTATCATCACTGAATTGATGGGAAACTATAAGCACTTTCATTGTGTTCAATGGGAGGGGTGAGTACCACATATATAATGATATCTGCCTCACTGCTGCACTGGCAAATATTTTTATTTTTATCTATTTCCCTTCTTTTAATCAGTAAAAGTCAGGGTTGGCATTTCAGTTATTTTATGATTATTTGAGGCTTTTAGATTGACTACTGTGCTAGGCACTGTTTATTTTCTGCAGGGTAGACAGTGCCTTAGACCTTAGCTATTTGGGAAGGTTCCAGTTTATTATGAGAGAAGACCTTAGGGACCAAAATGAAATTGTCCAAAATGACAGCGGGTAGGAACATCAACTGAACAGGAAGAAAATCAGTTTTTACTGTAAGTAAGAAACAAGTTAAAAGGTGCTTAATGTCAAGATTTGAATTAAGAAGCTTTAGCTTATGCCAAAGAATTTTTAAAATTTTAAACTACTTGTGCTGATTTTGCTTCAGCAAAACTAGATTTATAAAATCATGTATAAGCAGACCTTTTACTTCCAAAATGCTGGGCATCTTTCCAATCCTACTCTTTAGATTTTGTGTTTCTATAGTTCTGTGCTGGTATTTTTATGCTTCTGAAACCCTGTCTGCTTTGAGCAATTAATAAAAATATTATGGGTTTTGATTTGCATCACTGCAGCATATGAACTAAATTACTTTGCATCTGCAGGTTTAAAGCAGAATAAAACTCTTTGTGATAAAGTTTCATAATGTTCAGATATAAGTCACTGAACCATGGAATCCAATGAGCCAACAACAACCAAGGCAGCAAGGAAGAGTGGCTGCCTTTTGTTCCAGTTTATATCATTCCAGCTAAACTGTCTGCCATTCTAGAGAGTTTTAAATACTAAGCCCCTACGTTGCTTTTAAAATATAATGAGTAATTTCCTGACCAAAAGCAACCACTGAGACAAACCAGAGCACAGCACGAGATGGCACCCCAACTTGTCCATCATGGCTTAACCATGGTAGGTGCCAAGTCAATGCAGAAAAGTTTGCTCTCACAGGGTATTAAAAGAATAGCTATTATAAGTTATTATATCTTCACTAGAATATATCTCTTATTCACCATTCAGTGCTTCCACCCAAGGGTAAAATTAAAGTGATTTCTCCTACTACAGATTATTCTGGGTGACCTGCCTGCCTTCATTGCTTCTTCCCTTTGTTCTAGTTCAGTCCACTGCAGTACAACTCACACAGGTAAGATACTCATCTACTTTTCACTATAGTGTAAAGGAGTACATAGATAATCTCCTAGAATAAAGGATAGAATGAGTTATAGTGATATAACAACTTCAACATTGTTTCAAAGATAGGGAATAGTTTATTAATAATATAAGAATTAAGGATGAGGATTATGTTTCATTAATATGTACAACTCTTCAGTCTTTAGCACAGTTTATTACATGTAAAAAGACTCAAACTCTAAATGCATAAATGAATTAAGCCCAGTTTTTTGGGTTAGTTCCATCCAGGTTTAAATATTTCCCTTTGGCCCATGAATATGTTCACATACATTGGCCTTAGTTTTCTTTTTCTTCTGGATAATTTACCCTAAATTCTTCTAGTTCCAAGTTGAGTTGATCCCTTTTAATCACTATTTTATCCTCTTAAGGTCGAAGGATCTCATAAAATTACAATGATTTCATGTGTATCCCTTTCAACAACTCTGCTAAGTTTACCCAGTGTCTACTAGGGAATTCTGACTTGTCCTTTCTTCCTTCTTCAACTTTTGACTTAGACCCCTTGCTGGTATCAGCATTTATTTTCAAATGAACCATCATGTTAAGTAGCTGCTTGGAATTACCTAGAATGTCTTCTCACTTCTCATGCCCTCTATCACACATACCCCACTCTTACGTTACAATTTAGATACTAGAAAACTGGCTTTTCTTTTGGCCATTTTTTTTGAAATGGGGTCCCATTTGTCACATAAGCTGGAGTGCAGTGGCATGATCATAGCTCATTACAGCCTCAAACTCCTGGGTTCAAGCAATCCTCCCACCTTGGCCTCCCAAAGCACTGAGATTATAGATGTGAGCCATCGCACCCAGCCCCTTATGCTATTTTTAAGTCTTTGAGTTATTTGGGCCTCATCATCCTGGAATATTCCTAAGCCCTGTTCTATTTTTAAAACTAAAGATCTTTCAGAGAAAGAATCTTTAGTTTTTCCCGTCTTCCCGTGAATATCATATGCCAAGTTGTTCTTCCTTTATTACCCAAACTCGGCCATTACATTTCCTTTAAAGCAAGAGTATTCCAAATGATACAGTGGGGTGATATGCTGAAAGTGCAATCAGTTGTTTAAACTCCAGAACAATATTCCACATAAAAATGAATGTGGAAGCTTCATGAAAATAGAGACTTATTTTATACACTTTATCATAGCTATTGCTACTCATCTGCTCACTTTTCTTCTAAGAAGCTATCTTGAACTATTCTGTCTCTACATAACAATCTAAATATTAATTGGCAGTGTCTATAAACTATTAGTAGTGTCTACGTAAGAGTATCTATAAAGTCCCAGTTAAATGTCCATATGAAAATGAACACATAGTAAGTGCTAAATTAATATTGTTTTTAGAATGAATATAATAAATGGATCTCAGGCAAGACTCTAAAAGCCTACTTTACTTAGCCTTCATGTGAATGAAATATCATTCTAATAGTGCAGTATCATATGACCTTACCTCCATTTATTAAAGAATTTCTCATGCAAATTCCATAGAACTTTAAAATAGAGATGAGAAAAAAAAAATCATCTTTGCCTGCTAGGACTTCATCAGAAAGAGGCTCCATCTTCTCCAGCCCTTCCTTTACCTTTTGAGTGGGAATAGCCTTCTTCAATTCTAGTTTATTTCTGGGGATTGCAAATAAGAAGAGACCATTTGTACATATTTGGTGCCATAGAAAAGAGTAAGGAATAGAGATACGGGCTCTTACGGAAGCTGAGGAATAGGACAGGGTTTGGTGAGATCCCAGGGAAGTTAGCAAAGGCTAAGGCTAAGAGGCGAATAAGGACAGAAGTTAGGTCACAGTGATGGCATGAAACATGCGATGATTCCATTAATGAATGGTCACTATATGCCAAGTACTGTGGTAAACATTAGCTCATTTAATCTTTACAAGAACCTAGCTAGGTTTATATCATTACTCTCCATTTTATAGAGAGTGAGATTCAGTAATTTACTTTTTCTTTGGTTACACTCTTAAAAAAGTAATAACTCAAATGAGTACAGATAGAACTGGTGAAATCTGAATAAGATTGTATGGATGGTGATATCCTGGTTGTGATATTTTAGGATTGTTTTGCAATGTTACCTTTGGGAGAAACTGTGTAGAGTATACCCTCAATTTTTAAGAATTCTTTATATTGTGAATATTCTTAGAAAACTAAACATAATTTTACTTTATGTTCTAGTAATCATTCTACTAGATATTAACCCAACTGATTTGAAAGCTTATATCCATATAAAAATCTTCTCACTAATATTTATGTATGTCTTGTTCTTAATTGCCAAAAATTGGAAGTAACCAAGATGTTCTTGAGTAGGTGAATGGATAAATAAACCGTGATACATCCATAAAAAGAAATATTATTTAACAATACAAGGAAATGAACAAAAAAAAGTGGATGGACCTTAAGGGCATATGTTAACTGAAAGAAGTCAGTCAGAAATGTTCCTAGACTTTATGATTAAATTTATGCGGTATTCTGAACAAACCAAAACTATAGCGACAGTAAAATATCAGTGGTTATCAGGAGTGAGGGGTGAGGAGAGGAAGGTTGAATAGGGAAATTACAGGGGATGTTTTAGGGCGGTGAAACTATTCTGTATAATACTATAATGGTGGATACATGAAATTATGCATTTATCAAAATCCACAGAATATTACAGTATAAAGAGTAAGCCTTAATATATGAATTTTTTAATAATATCATTTAGGAGGTTGGAAGAGCCCAGTAAATAATGCAGACTGTGACAAGAGAATCTAACTGTATTATAGATGTATGAAACAACTTAACTAAAGACAGTGATCAGAAAACGTTCTGACATAAGCAATTTTGGAAATGAGTAGTCTATAAGACTAAAGGAAAAAGAAACTGTACATAAGCACTGTACTCTAGTTGATAAGTATTGTCCCATGTTAGCAATGTTAGCAATTCTGATACTGCTATACAACTGTACCGGAATTGAACAATCAAGTAAATAGATGGAGAATGCTAAAAGCCCAATTTTTTCACTGTTTTAGTGGGAGGTTGAAGATAAGAAGAGAAAGCTAGAATGATCCATGGGGTAATGGATTAGAATTGGGAACATTAGTGTGAGTTCATATTTAGCTGAATATAGTTGCATATAGTTACATATGTAAATATATATATTTACATAGAAATATACACATGTATAAGCACACATGTATATATGTGTATATACATGCATACATACATGTATCCATAGGTTAGTATACACATACATATTTTCTTGCACTGTCAGTTGACAGGGCCTAAAACAACAACACCTCAGTAGCAATGGGCACATCTAACACCCAGCTTTTTGTTTCTAACACCACTCTTCAATAAGGGTCATCTTGGAAAAATAACTCATTCCAGGACTACAGCAGGAAATATATAAGATCAGCTGGGAGTATCTTATAATACCAGAAAATGAGGAAATGCACACACACACACACACACACACACACACACACACAATGATGGGGGTATGTCAAAACAAAAACAAACTGAAAAACAGGAGCTGACTGAAAGAGTCTTATTGGCCAAAGTGGAAATCATATGTTCAAGAAAATAAGTAAGTATTGGATTATAACCCTTATTATTCATATCCAACAAGTATGTAAATTCTATTTACAAAAATCTCTTAAATCTTGACCCTATTTGCTGTTATCTCTGCTGGATTTTTAATTATCTCCCTCTAAATTATTATCATGGCCTCAGGACTGGGATCTTGCCTTCAGCCTTATCTACAGTTCACTGTATTTTGCAAAGTGACCCAGAGTCATCTTTTTAAATGTAGTTCTCACCATGTTTCTCCTTTGCTTAAAATCTTTAAATGGTCCCTTACTACCTAAATTCTTTATCATTACCCTTCAAATTTTGATCCCAGATTACCTTGTTGGTGAATTCCACAATCTCCCTGACAGAGCCCAGAAATCCTATAAGCCAGGACAAAAAAGACTGACACTGGAGAACTTCCAGAAGGTACCTCCTAAGAAACCTTAACTGACAGACACTCCAAGAGTAGGTAGCGGAAAGAAAAGAGGGTTGGTGGAATGTTAAGCAAATTAGTAACAGGAAAACAATAAACATTACCTAGTTCAAGGCACAGAGTAAATGGGTAACATTCCATAAATGTTTATTGAACAGAACTGAAGTGGATCCAAAATGGCAGATAATGGATAAAAGGTCATTACAGCTTTTGACCCTGTACCTGGAAAAAATCATAATAATGTACTTTACATATACCATGTGCTTAATACATTTTTCCTTGAAGTTCTTTTAGACTTTTTAAAATACTTCACATGGTGTATTTAAAATATCTGCAAAGTTTCCTTCATCCTTATTCTTCTTGCCTTCTCTACTGCTCTAGAAAGGTTAAATGTCATCAACATTATAGTACAGATTTTAATGGTCCACACTCACTGTTTTTTGATTTGTGAAATGTTGAAAAATATGAGAAAAAAATTTAAAAATGAAGAATTAACATTAAAATCTGAATTCCCTTAAAAATGGTAAGATGTGTAACTCAGGAATTTCATTTCTGCACAACATTCAGTGAGAACAGAGTGGCACTTACAGCTGCCCAGATCTACTCTCTCACCTCTGTAGGCTTCTCAGTTTGAGTTAAACAGACTTTTATTTGAATCTTGGCTCTGCCAAAGGGGGTATATTATATAAATTCTCTCTACCCCAGTATTTTCAACTATAAAGTAGAGATAATCATAATCACTCATCAATAAGTTTAGTATGAAGAATAAATGAAAAAAATCTGCCAAGATTTTGAGCACAGAATAATCACTTTATAAATTTTATTTGTTGAAAAATTATGCTTTTGTTATCAAGTACAGAGTTAAAAAAATAAAAGTAGTGGTAGATTGGGAGAAACAAATATAGACATATCTTGTTTTATTGGGCTTTACTCTATTGGGCTTTACGGTAATTTTGGTTTCTGCAAATTGATGGTTTGTGGGAACTCTGAGTGGAGCAAGGCTATCAGCACAATTTTTCCAATAACATATGCTCACTTCATGTCTCTGTGTCACATTTGGGTAGTTCTCACAATATTTCCAACTATTTCATTGTTATCGTATCTGTTATGGTGATCTGTGATTAGTCATCTTTGATGTTTTGGGGGTGCCACAATTCACATCCATATAAGATGGAGAACTTAATCAATAATGTTATATGTGTTCTGACTGCTCAATTCACTGGCCATTCCCCCATCTCTCTCCCTTTCTTCCGGCCTCCCTATTCTTTCGTACACAACAATATTGAAATTAGGCCAATTAGTAACCCTACAATGGCTTCTAAGTATTCAAGTGAAAGGTAGAGCCAAATGTCTCTCACTTTAAATCAAAAGCTAGAAATGATTCAGCTTAGTGGAGGAAGAAGGCATGCCAAAAGTCAAAACAGGATGAAAGCTAAGCCTCTTGCCCTAAACAATTAGCCAAGTTGTCAATGCAAAGGAAAAGTTCTTGAAGGAAACTAAAAATGCTACTCCAATAAACATATAAATGATAAGAAAGAGAAACATCCTTATTGCAGATATTGAGTGGTCAGGATAGATTAAAACAGCCACAAAATTCCCCAAAGCCAAAGCATAATCTAAAGCAAGGACCTAACTCTCTTCACTTGTATGAAGGCTGAGAGAGGTGAGGAAGCTGCAGAAGAAAAACTGGAAACCAGCAGAAGTTAGTTCATGAGGTTTAAGGCAAGAAGCCATCTCTATAACATGAAAGTGTAAAATGAAGCAGCAAGTGCTGATATAGAAGCTGCAGCCAGTGATCCAGAAGATCTAGCTAAGATCATTGATGAAGGTGGCTACCCTAAACAACAGATTTTTTAATTAGATACAACAGCTTTATATTAGAATAAGATGCCAAATATAACTTCCATAGCTAGACAAAAGTCAATGCCTGGCTTCAAAACTTCAAAGGATAGGCTGGCTCTCCTGTTAGAGGCTAATGCAGCTGGTAACTTCAAGTTGAAGCCAAGACTCATTTACCATTGCAAAAGTCCTAAGGACCTCAAGAATCATGCTAAATCTACTCTGCCTGTGCTCTATAAATGCAACAACAAAGCCTGAATGATAGCACATCTGTTTACAGCACAGTTTACTGAATATTTTAAGCCCACTATTGTGACTTACTGCTCAGAAAAAAGGATTCCTTTCAAAATATTTCTGCTCATTTACAAGGTTCCTGTAACCCAGGAGCTCTGATGGAGATGTTAATGGAAATTAATGTTGTTTTTATGCCTGCTAACACAACAACCATTCTGCAGCCCATGGATCAAGGAGTAATTCAACTTTCAACTCTTATTGTTTTTAAAAAGTATATTTTATGACTTATAGATTACATAGATAATAATTTATATGAAGGATTTAGGCAAAGTAAATTGAAAACCTTCTGCAAATGAAGATTTTCTTTTTTATTCTAGTGCCATTAAGAACATTCAGGATTCATGAGAGGAGGTCAAAGTTTCAACATTAGTAGAAGTTTGGAAGAAGTTGATTCCAACCCTCATGGATGAATTTGAGGGGTTCAAGGCTTTAGTCATTAATATGGCTTGGCTGTGTAGCCACCCAAATCTCATCTTGAATTGTAGTTCTCATAATCCCCATGTGTCATGGGAAGGATGCGGTGGGAGCTAATTGAATCACAGGGATGGTTACCCCCATGCTGCTGTTCTTGTGATAAGTCAATGAGTTCTCACAAGATTTGATGGTTGTAAAAGGGACTTTTCCCCCTTTTGCTTGGCACTTCTCCTTGCTGCCACCATGTGAAGAGGGACATGTTTGCTTCCCCATCTGCCATGATTGTAAGTTTCCTGAGACCTCCCCAGCCAGGTGGAACTGTGAGTCAATTAAACCTCTTTCCTTTAGAAATTACCCAGTCTTGACTATGTCATTAACACAGTAAACTGGTACCGGGAGTGCTGCTATGAAGATGCTCGAAAATGTGGAAGCAACTTTGGAACTGGGTAACAGGCAGAGGTTGGAACAATTTGGAGGGCTCAGAAGAAGACAGGAAAATGTAAGGAAGTTTGGAACTTCCTAGAGATTTGGAGGGCTCAGAAGACAGAAAGACGTGGGAAAGTTTGGAACTTCCTTGAGACTTGTTGAATGGCTTTGACCAAAATGCTGATACTGATACAGACAATAAGGTCCAGGCTGAGGTGGTCTCAGATGGTGATGAGGAACTTGTTGAGAACTGGAGCAAAGGTAACTCTTGTTATGCTTCAGCAAAGAGACTGGCAGCATTTTGCCCCTGCCCTAGAGATCTGTGAAACTTTGAACTTGAGAGAGATGACTTAGGGTATCTGGCAGAAGAAATTTCTAAGCAGCAAAGCATTCAAGAGGAAGCAGAGCATAAAAGTTTGGAAAATTTGCAGCCTGATGATGCAATAGCAAAGGAAAACCCATTTTCTGAAGAGAAATTCAAGCCAGCTACAGAAATTTGCATAAGAAACAAGGAGCCAATGTTAATCACCAAGACAAAGGGGAAAATGTCTCCAGGGCATGCCAGAGACCTTTGCAGCAGCCCCTCCTATCACAGGCCTGGAGGCCTAGGAGGGAAAAATGTTTTCCCAGGCTGGGTCTAGGGCCCCCTTCCTGCTGAGAGAGGTGAGAGAGATGAGGCAGTCCCCTGCCTGCATCCTGGGGACTTGGTGCCCTGTGTCCCAGCTGCTCTAGCCAAGGCTCAAAGGGGCCAAGGTACAGCTCAAATTGTTGATTCAGAGGGTGCAAGCCCTAAGCCCTGGCAGCTTCCACAAGGTGTTGTGCCTGCTGAGGATATGCACAAGACAAGAACTGAGGTTTGAGAACTTCCACCTAGATTTCAAAGGATGTGGGGAAATGCCTAGACGTCCAGGCAGAAGTCTGCTGCATGGGCGGAGGCTTCATGGAGAACCTCTGCTAGGGCAGTGCAGAGGGGAAATGTGGGGTCAGAGCACCCACACAGAGTCCCCACTGGGGCACTGCCTAGTGGAGCTTTGAGAAGAGAGCCACCATCCTCCAGACTCCAGAATGGTAGATGCACTTATAGCTTGCACTGTGCACCTGGAAAAGCCACAGACACTCAGTGCCAGCCCATGAAAGCAGCCAGGAGAGGGGCTGTATCCTGCAAAGCCATAGGAGCAGAGCAGCCCAAAGCCATGGGAGCCCACCTCTTGCATCAGCATGACCTAGATGTGAGACATGGAGTCAAGGGAGATCATGTTGGAACTTTAAGGTGTAATGACTGCCCTATTGGATTTTGGACTTGCATGGGGCCTGTAGCCCCCTTTTTTTTGGCCAATTTCTCCCATTTTTTGATGGGTGTATTTACCCAATGCCAGTACCCCCACTGTATCTAGGAAGTAATTAACTTGCTTTTGATTTTACAGGCTCAGAAGCAGAAGGGACTTGCCTTGTCTCAGATGAGACTTTGGACTTGGACTTTTGAGTTAATGCTGGAATGAGTTAAGACTTTGGAGGGCTGTTGGAAGGGCATGCTTGTGTTTTGAAATGTGAGGACATGAGATTTGGGAGGGGCCAGGGACAGAATGATATGGTTTGGATTTGTTCCGATCCAAATCTCGTCTTGAATTGTAGTTCACATAATCCCCATGTGTTGTGGGAGGGACCCAGTGGGAGGTAATTGAATCATGGGGACAGTTACCCTCATGCTGTTCTCATGATAATGAGTTCTCACAAGATCTGAGGGTTTTATATACGGTTTTTCCCTCTTTTGCTTGGCAATTCTTCGTGCTGCCACCATGTGAAGAAGAACATGTTTGCTTCCCCTTCTACCATGGTTGTAAATTTCCTGAGGCCTCCCCAGCCATGCAGAACTGTGAGTCAATTAAACCTCTTTCCTTTATCGATTACCCAGTCTCAGGTATTTCTTTATTAGCAGCGTGAGAATGAACTAATATAGTCTGGGAGGAAGTAGTTGCAGATGTGGTAGAAATAGCAAGAGAACTAGAATTAGAAGTAGAACCTGAAGATGTAACTGGATTGCTTCAATCTCATGATCAAACTTTTAACAGTTGGAGAACTGCTTCTTATGGATAAGTAAAGAAAGTAATTTCTTGAAATGGAATCTAGTCTGGATGAAGACCCTGGGAACATTGTTGAAATCACAACAAAGGATTTAGAAGCTTTTCTAAACTTAGTTGATAAAGCAGCTGTAGAGTTTAAGTGGATTGACCCCAATTTTGAAAGAATTTCTACTATGGGTAAAATGCTATCAAAAAGCATCACATGCTATTGAGAAGTCTTTCATGAAAGAGAGAGTCAAGCAATGTAGCAAACTTCATTGTTGTCTTATTTTAAGAAACACCCACAGCTACACCAACCTTCAGCAACCACTACCTTGATCAGTCAGCAACCATCAACATCAAGGGAAGACCCTCCCAACAAAAAGATTATAACTTGCCAAAGGCTCAGATGATCATTAGCATTTTTAGCAATAAAGTGTTTCTAACTAAGGAATATACGTTGTTTTTTAGATATAATAATTGACTACAGTATAATGTAAACATACTGTATTTAGACATAATAATTGTACACTTAATTGACTACAGTATAGTATAAACATAACTTCCATATGCACTGGGAAACCAAAAATGTTGTATGATTTATTATTATATGCACTTTATTGCATGGTCTAAAACAGAACCTGCAATATCTCCAAGATATGCCTATAGCAGACTAGTTTTTCTAGGGAGCATGACTGTGTTGTTAATAGTAGATGTAACTTAGGTATAAATAACAGAAAGCCTAAACTATCCTCTTAAAAATCTTTCTTATCATTTTGCTTATGTTAATTCCCTGCCCTTCCTTTCCTAATACTGTCTAACTATTTCCTTCTCATTTGATGGTACATTTTTCTCCACATGTGCCTTAAACACGGACATACCCTAGCAGCTTTGTGCTGAAATCAGATCACACCCACTCACAAGAGCCATTTATTAAATCTTCAGTCACATAATCTTCTTTAGACTTCCTCGGTTATTTCAGATTGGAATCATCAGCGACATCTCTGAAATCGTCGTATTCCTGGTTCTCCGTTGTCTTCACCCATTCATCAAGTTCTGTCAGTTAATTTTCTCCTCAGAGTGTGCACCTTATGCTCATGTTATAACTATTGTAACAATCTCCTGAGGTTCTCCTCACCTCAGTGGTATTTCACCTTTGAATTGCATCTTACCACCCTGTTCAAAAAGGCTTCGTGCCTTTCCATTGCCTGGAAAATAAAATTTAAATGCCACAACCTGTTTTTGAAAACTCTCCACACTAAGGTTTGGGGTTATGTTTATTTCTGTTTGATTTTGCAGATTCATTTAAACATCCTAGTCTCTCAGAAGAAAGAGTTGTCCTTCCTCCATGAAGCTTCATCAATGGCTGCAAGCCTCTTGCTGTGAATATTTGAAGCCCTTGATTTTCAAGTGGGTCATTCACTTGACCCATGTCACACAGAACCATTTGATTATTTGTTTTTTCATTATGTTTCCTTTCCTCACACAAAACTATAAGAGCTTAAAAAAAAAAAGAGCTTTGTTCCTCTACCCTCCCATATTTGCTTGCTCTTGGTAGGCATTTCATACATGCTTATCTATTTAACATTAAGTTGTTTTCAATGAGGATGTTAGTGGGAGATTAAACAGGTGATATTAAGATTAAATAATCAGAGGACCGTATGGGATATCACAACCAGTTTAAAATGACAAGTTTAAGTATTGCCAAAATGCCATTCTGTATTAACTTGTTAAAAGATTAAGTATCTGATCATAGCTTGTTCACTTATTCATTCACTAAACATTTATTATTTCTACTATGTGCCTGGTACTATGTTAAATAATAGAAATATAACATACATCCTTCCTTCAGTTATCTATCTATAGAGAAGGCCAGAATTTGCATAACATATACAAAATATGTGAAAATATATGTTTATGTGTGTGTTTATATGTTTGTGTGTGTACATACATATGTATGTGTGTATATTATGTATGTGTGAGTGTTGCATATATATAAAGAGAGAAAGAGAGAGATTTTGTTATTAATTTTTCAAGGAAGGAGGAACAGATATACTTCTCTCCCTAATCAATGCAGTTGCTACATAGCACTCTGAAATATATGCAAATAAAATTCTACAGAGTCAAATCAGATAAAAGCTGCACTGTTCAGTAGTATTGCAATTTATAAGAGAATAGACTCATGAGATTCATATTCTATTTGTTTCCTTCAACAGGGAAAATATACAAACATTTTATTGTACTTCAGATAAAAATATCCCATTCAAGTTGAAAATGGTCCAAATTCACAATCAAAATGAAAGTAAAGCATGAGATGTCTTTGTAATGGGCGAAGAAAAACCCTTAAAGTGCAATAGGAACATATTTTAGAGGGCATAATTCAGGAAAAACTACAGAGAGGTTATTAAAAGTGAACAAAAATTACAAGAGTGCAAACAAAAATTACAAGAGTGCAAACGTACTGTACAGAAAGTATTCATAGAGCATAAAATACACACTGCTGTAGAAACCTAATTGTGTAAATGTGGAAGTTTCTTTGTATTAAAGAAAGATCATAGGAGAGCAAAGTCAAAACAGGAAAGAGATATACAACATACAACTTTTCAAAAGCCGTTGGCTCTGTACATACATTTAAGGAGGAAGCTCTCCAATACCAGTGAGGAACATTAGCTCAGAAGCCAAGTTCATACTCTGTCATTACCAGCCTGAAGTTAGATAGGTTGACCTTAAGATGACAACTTTCTGTATCCCTGTAACAGAATTCTTATTTTTAACAATACCAACATTTGGAAAGAGACTAGATTACTATTTTATTCTCTTCTTCAGAGAAAGAGAAAACTTTAAATATGTAAAAAACCTGACAAATTTAATTTAATTTTTTATAATATGGATGAGGAAGCCCAGGCCTAGGGAAGTCAGACCTAAAATCACAAGGCTAGTGATGTGATCACTGAATTCACTCTGCGAAATGGTGATGAGGGTTGGGGGAGGAGATTTAGTTATCTTTATGTGTGTATATGGATATACATACACACACACGTATATATGCACTGTAGACAAACATATATGAGTAACTATATGTAAATACCCAAAGTTGAGTTAATATACAATTATATAATATGGCTCATGCATTTTGTTTATTAGAAAACTATAGTGATTATGTATATTTATCTGGTAAAACGTTTTTCAGCATCCTAGTTTTTTTCTCTTTCTCTTTTACTTATTTGCTATTCTTCCATATCCAGTCTACATACCATATTGTCAAGCATTAAAATATTTTATTGAAACTGAGATTTCATTTTAATTGCCAAGTATTTTCTGTCCTTTCTTCTGCAATGGCTCATATTAGGAAGCTCTGCTGGTTCTTCTCCAACTATATTTTAATAGTTCTGGTCATCCTTTGCCACTAACTACTGTCAAGATTTCTGCAGGCACTTAACTAGGCAGAGTGTACTCTGCAAAATAACTGGCACCTGTTTCAGTTTAGATGTCTTCTCAGGTTATCTGTGTCTGCTCTCTCTGTTTTCTCATCTCCATTTAGTCTTGTTCTGATTTGCAAGAGAGACCAGTTATCTAATTTGCAGAGCCCAGGGCAAAATGCAAATGCAGACCCCCTTGTTCAAAAAGTATTAAGAGTTCCAAGACTATTGCAACAGCGTATTAAGCCAAGTATTGGTCCCTTCTGAGTGAGAGGCCTTGTGTGATTGCATATCACACACCCATGAAGCCAGCCCTGCCTACAAGGGGGAATGGATGGATTTGAGTGTGATTATGGCTTTTGGCAGGAATAGAACAGCTTCCAAGCTAAGTACAGCCTACTGTGCAGAGTCATTGACTGAATGATCCTTTTTTTCTCGCTCTATTGCACAGCCCCCCTGGCTGCCCTACCATCTGGGGTACTACTCTTTAACTGTTTTCTGCTCGTTTCCACATAAGCTTCTTTGGGTCCAGAACTCAGGTTGCCTGAATAATTGCATATACTTCTCATTCTTTCTTCTGATTTTTGTTCACCTTGAAATAATATCTGCAAAAGTATGGAAGAGATATTCCATTCAATATTTTAATTAAAATACTCCCAGATTTGTAGAAAGAAAGGGCTCTAAACCAACCTCCCCATTTTACAGAACAAGCAGAGATGAATATGCAGATAAAGTTGTTCAGGATCACAATGAGAGTTACCAGCAAAGGACCCCCAAGTTACCTTTTCTTTCCCTAAGTTCCTACATCAGGAATTCTGTCCTTCCTTAATGCTGTGCTGGTAGTTTTCAGATTCTCTTGAGAGAATTCAAGTTATAAACTCATTCTGTTTGGAAGTAATCTACAATGTTTCTTATTGTTACTTGATGAGCTTAAGCATAGGAGGAAACAGATATTATAATTTACTCGATAAGTAGTGACCAAGCAGCTACTATGCATTATGCTAAGGGATGATGTGGGTACATGAAAAACCAGAACAGAGTTTCATGGTCTTCAGAAGCATAATCCAGATATGATGCAGCTAAGTAACCTGGAAGGCAGGATATGATTCCATGCCAAATGCTTGGTAGAGAAAATTACAGGTGTTCATTGATGGGGGGAGATCAAGTGAGGTGAGATCGTTTAAAGCAGATCTTATGGGTTCCTAAAGGACAGAAATACAGTCCAGGATGTGATGGAGGTGGCAGTTAGATGCCTAGGGGCCTGGAGACCAGAATAAGCATGATTTTTCCATTGATAGTGAAGCTGTTTAGCATTTTTTCCCATTAGGCTTAAATGTACTTTTGCAATGCTAAGTACATTTCTTAGATAACTAAGCGAAGCATTGAAAAACATCAAAAAATAGATCAGAATTAACAAAACATTGAAAGATAAAAAGATTCTACAATATAAGCTTCAAATTTCTGAGTTACCTAAGAAATTACTGCTCCCCAGTCTTTGTGGAAGTTAGCCAAATGCATTATTAAACATGGTAAGAATCATTTGAAACTGTGTACTGACACTTTCACAACTATCTGTTCTCAAAAATTCCACAATTGCTACAACTGTGTGAAAATGTATAAGGAAGAGCAGGTAAAAGAGGAGGCCTCCTGAGAAAAAAAATTTCTGACTTTCACTCATAACCCACATTTATAGCAGCAGCAAACCAATTGTTTGAGTCTGACAGCATGATACATTCTCAGTTACAGTTATCCACACCCATCAGCCAATGATAGTTTCTCTGTCAGATAGTATCTTCCAATCTAGGTTAGCTAGAAAGCTATTATAATGTGTCATCTTGTCATGGTTGAAAATAAACCCTTGGAACTTAGAACTTCATACAGTCAGATATATTTAATTGAGTTAAAGAAGCCATTCCACAGATCAAATCCCAATGGCATTATGAGACCATAATAAGTAACAGTATGTACAAACATAAAGTGTAGGGTAATGGAAATATATGAGGTAATAAATACTTCAAGGGAAATAGTAACAATAAAATAAAATGTGATTTAAGGTTTGAATGGTCTATGAGAGCTAATGAGCATTAAACAAATGTGGCCTAACCCTGAACTTGGACTCTGTAGAAGAATCCTGGTTCCATATTTGTCTCCATCCATATTCTATTTTATATTGGCATTAGATAAATTAGCATCAACTTAGAATATTTAAAAAGTAACAATAATATTACCTACATTGAACAGCACACTTAACTAATTTTTTTCTATGTTTGGCAAAATTGACTGCCATTTTAAAAGTTTTGTTACGTGAGCAATCTAAATAAATAAGCCAAGATAGTATGAACATAGTTCTATTCCTTAGATAATAAAATAAAACATAGAAATAATAAAAATAACTTTTAAAATAATATAATTTGTCTATGTCCAAAGAGTGGTTCAATAATGTATAGCTTTTTAAATATATATTCTTTATCTTTATTCCACAAAGCAAAATTATAACATTTGCTTGAAAACGCAATGTTGTATTTTTCTGCCTACAAGTGGAAAAACAATGGAAATTATTGCTATACTATTTAACAATATTTTACACTGCTCTTATGTGTCATGAACTCTTATTTTCACATAGACCATGTGACTATTGCTATGCTATTTACCAGTATTTTACACTGCTCTTACTTATGTGTCATGAACCTTTTAATATGCATGTAACCTCTTTTCACCTAGACCATGGGAGTATAAACAGCAGTTACCAGAATATCTTGGCTGGGTTCCTGGTTCTGAGAGTCATTTGGGGAAAATCACTTAATCTCTTTCAATTTCATTTTCTTCATCATAAAATAGAGCTCACCATAAATGTTACAACATTGTTATAAGAACTAAAGGACATATTATATGAGACAGTGATTCACAACCTGCAATGTATTACACACATTAGCAATTATTTTCTTTGTTATTCTTAATAAATTATTTTCCCAATTATTTCCAGTAAATTTTACCTCCAAGCTATGCTTTTTAACTCTAATTCTTCTATAAGTGTGTTTAATATATTCTCTTAAAATTTTATTTATAGATAATGCATATAACTACCATAGGCATAATGCACTTTGGAAAATAAAGCAAACAAAATAGTTAAGCCAACTGTTCAATATAGGCAATATTACTGTTACTTTTTAAATATTCAAAGTTGATTCTAATGATCTAATGCCAATATAAAATACAATATGGATGGAGATAAATATGGAACCAGGAATCTTTTATAGGATCCAAGTTCAAGGTTAGGCCACATTTGTTTAACATTCATTAGCTCTCATAGACCATTGAAAAATGTATAAAAACACATCTTCACCTTTCCAGATTTTGATTCTTGAAGCAGTGGCAGCCAATATCAGCATGGCCAGAAATTAATCATAGGAGATTAGAGACTCTGTCTTATTCTGTGTGTGTGTGTGTTTGTGTATGCATGCGTGCACACCATTCTTCACAACTAGGAAGTGACCCACAGGTAACTTAAGGAAAACACACATGTCAGAAACTATTATCTTCTAACCAATGACCCTTCCACAGTGTGATCATCAAGAGATGTTACCTGATAAAGATTGGAGCCAGCTCGAGGTTACATAGTCTGTTATCATTGTAGCATGTCCCTTGGGATAATGGAAGGCATGTGGCTTAGTTGACTGGGTTGAGTGCATGAAAAGGAAGGAAGAGGCACCATACACATCTTGAAAAAGGGAGAAGCTTACACAATTTTCAACAGGGTCACAAGCGAAGATGAAGAGTGAGCACTGCATCAACCTGATGCCTAGGCCGGCAGAAATACAACACACTTCATGATTCAAAAACAGCCCGTGTGTTCCTGCTTCCTTTTATCCTGGATTTATAGGGCACCTAAAGAAACTTAATGATATCTGAGTAGCTCCCTGACAATCCACATGTTCTGGCAGGGGGGAGGTAGAAAGGAATGGACTATGCTGGGCAGTGAGCAAAGCATGGGAAAGGTTTAAATGTTCTCTGGTGTTGGGAGTGCCCCTCCAGCTGTTTCATCTGAGACAAAGGGGCCTGGAGAGACACTTGTTTAATGGCTGGTGCTTCCATTTGTGCACAAAAATCAATTGCTTTTCTCCTAGTCTTCACTCAAAACTTCTCATTCAAAATAACTAAAAGTTGGTTGCCCCTGTTTTTTTTCTTTCCATCATCTCGCTACTGTGACTGAAATGTATGATTTAAGTATGGTATTAACTAGGGAAGGAATTCTAATGGTGAGGAGTCAGGAGTGAAGACACAGTTAGTTCATAGCCACATAATCTTCCCCCAGATAATTTATGTATATGTATGTTTGTAGTTCCACAAATATTTACTGAGCGCCTACTAAATGCCAAGCTCTGTTTGAGGCCCAATGGACCCAACAGAGAAGAAGACAAACAAAGACTCTTCCCTCATGGAGCTCATATTTCAGCGAAGGAGACAGAAAATTAACATATATATATATACACATATACACATGTGTGTGTGTGTGTGTGTGTGTGTGTGTGTGTGTGGTGATAGGTGCTATGAAAAAAAAACTGAGCATGGTACAGAAACAGAAAAAGAAAAAGGTTGAAGGGGCAATTTAGATCTGGAAGGGCAGGGACGGCATCTCTGATAAAATGACATTTGTGCCAGGACTTAAATGAAGTGATAAAATCAACCATGTTAATATCTATGGGAGGAACGTTCCAGGAAAATGGGGTAGCAAGGGCAAAGTTCTGCAGTGGCAGTGAGTTTGCCATTCTAAGAAACTATAAGACAGCTAGTGTGTGTGAAGAGGAATGAGAGAGAAGGAGCACAGTAGAGAATAAATTTGGAGAAGAAACCAGATCAAGAAGGACAGTAAAGGTTGTAATAAAGAGTTTTTATTTGATCTAATTATATATTAGGAAAAGTTTTAAGGACTTTGAGCTATTGTGCAGAGAACTGACTGTAGGAAGTCAATATGGAATTTCACGGAAGGACCAGTTTGGAAGCTCTGAATCCTTTAGTTGAGAAAAGATTGTAACTTAGACCATGGTGGCAAAGCAGAAAAAACAGAAAAAATAATTCCAATTCTGGATATATCTTGGGATATGCTCAAAAGAAGTATATGAGAAAGACAGAAATCAAGGAGAACTCACAAATGGACAATAGGTGAATAGTGATTCTTCTCACTGAGATGGGGACAACGTGAAGGAGTGTAGTTAGAGGAGGAAAATCAGTGATTCTGTGTTGAACATATTAAGTTAGATGTCTACTATACAACCAAGCAGAAATGCCAATTAGGCAAGTGGATATATTGATCTGAGTTCAGGGGAGATCAGCACTGGAGATAGAAATTTGGGATTAATTAACATTTAGATATTACTAAGAATTATGAGAGTGAATAGCAACATTAAAAGAAAATGATTCTATGTTTTCAATGAATATTCATTTGAAATGAATGTAGAAATCCAGTAGAAATGGTTTTTCGATTTTATAGAAACTACAGCTCAGGATGTATGAGTATTGAAGATGAATGCTGGAAATAATACTGGTGTGAATCACAAATACTACACAGCCTCTGACTAATCCGCTATCAAAATATGAGGGCCCTCAGATAGAAGCAAAGGGAGTGCTTATCTCTGACTAAAACACTAAGTCAGGTAACAATAGAAAATGAGGAGCTGAACTTCCACTTAACCTCAGGGCAAAAGCAACTGAAGGTGGCTACTGTGATTATTGTGATGATGGTTCTGTATTGTACCCTCATATTGCAATTTGTGAAGGCAACCTGCTTTATAATTGACTTCAGTAATCCATCACAACCTACTCCATTTATGTGTCTTTTGGTCTTTTTTATTATCCTAATCATGGGTTTCAACGTGTAAGCCACTTTGATTCCCCTTAGAACATAAATCACAAATATAAATGCTTTATAACAAGAAAGTTGTGTCCATTAATAGGGAAATGGTACTGGTTTATCAGTGAAGAGTAGAGGCCTAGGGAAATTCATTCTCCCGTGTTATTTAACAATGAAACAATGAAAGTGTGGAATGTTCAGATTCCAACAGGTCAGTGTCAAGGCTGGGATGTTGCCTTCATCAACTCTATGTTTCTCATATCCCAAGTCATAGCCACCCATAACATGCAGCAAACAATAGCTTCTCTGAATCACATGTGCCTCTGGCTCTGTTTTGTCATTTAGGTAATGTGCTTGTTAATTTTGCACTATTTGACTGGGCTACAGGGTACCCAGATAGAGGGTAAAAAACATTATTTCTGGGTATGTCTCCAGCAAAGATTATTATTTGAATCAATAAACTGAGTAAAGAAGGTTCACCCTCACTAATGAGGGCTGGCATCATCCAAGCCATTGAGGGCCTGAATAGAACAAAAGGCAGAGTAAGGGCAAATTCTCTCTCTCCTCTGAAGCCAAGACTTCATCTTCTCCTGCCAATGGACATAGAAGCTCTTGTTTCTTAGGGCTTTGGACTCTGGGCCTTATACCAGTGACACATTCTCACCATCACTATCACCCCCCACCCCAGATTCTCAGGACTCAGACTGAATGACATCACTGGCTTCCCTGGTTCTCTGACTTGCAGACAGCCAATGGTGAGAATTCTTGGCCTCTATAATTGTATGAGCCAATTCTCATAATAAATATATATTGGTTCTCTTTTTGGTTCTGTTTCTCTAGAGGACCCTTACCAATACAAGTCGACTGCCTTAACCTCACTCCTCTGTCACAAACATATTGTGTTCTCAGGAAACATCCCCTCCCTAGAAAGTTACACTGTGGATCCCAGGTGAGTCTCTTTTCACTCCCTGCCATCACGCCCTTACCTAGGACATCATCCAAGTCTTGGGCCTGTGTGAGTCCTGGAGTTCTGCTTCCTGGAAGATGTTCAGATTTTAAAATCACAGGGCAATTACTTTTTTTAAAGATGATGGAGATTTTATAACATAATAAGATCAAAACATTAAAATTATAATTCACTCAAAAATGAATTTCTTCAGCATTCAGAAATGTTAGCCTGAAATTCACAAGCACAATGATGTTATTAATCTCTTTCACTGCTCCATGATCAGCATCTGGCAGTGTGTCCAGCACATTGTAGGCCATCAGCTAAATGGACACTGTGGCATCATAGAGGCAGGGGATAGTGGTTGAAAGTATAGACGCTGGTGTCAGACCACCTGGGACAAATTGTATCTCTGCCCCTCGCTTGCTGTGTGGTTTTGGAAGCTTGCCTAACCACTGTATAAACCAGTGTCCTGACCTGTAGGAACACATAGTTCCTATGTCAGAAGATTTTTATGAGATTCAATAAGCCACTACACAAATAAAAGAATGTGGTAAACCCTCAGTGTGTTTTTGATGTTAATGATGAATTACTTAAGAATTTAGAATGTTACGTGTGGAATAAGTTAAAATCCTAGCCTCTCCGTGTAGTCCATCATTAAAGTTAGTACTTTAATAATTAATAAATCGATCATTATTAACATTTTTTAAATTAATAAATTGCCATTTATTCTACAGTGAGCTCTTCTAGCTTTGGTCTTTGTCAGTGAATTTAGTGAATCTCCCGACCCTGATTTCCTCTGGCAAACTTGAATATCTGGAAATGTGGAAACCTTAACAGCAAATAGTGAACTGTAATGATAACATGATATCCCTCTCTTTGAGATATGTACGAAGCTTCAGGCAGCTGTTTCTGTGTCTTTCCTGTTTCTCTCCTATGAATTCCGTGACCTTTATAGGTGTGTTGAAATGAGAAAAGTTAGAGGTATTGTTGGTAAGTTCACTGCTCCCAACTTTCAAAGAGAAAGTTATCATCTGTTATCAAGGTCTACTATTTGCTATTCACATTTCCAAGTTCCAGGATACTCAAGTTTGCCAGAGAAAATCGGGGTCAAGAGATTCACTAAATTTATTGATATAGACCAAAGCTAGAAGAGTTTGCTGTAGAATAAATGACAGTTTATTAATTTATAAAATGGTGAATTAAGTTCTAATAAAATAAAAACTACCCAGCAGACAAAATAATTGTGATCAGCTGTGTTTTCAAAATTAGAAAAAATCTACATAAAAAGCAAGTTATAGTAAGAAAATTTTTGTTTCTTTTTTTCCTTTCTGTTTTCTTTAGGGATGAGCTTGGAAACAGAGCATATTGGTTACTTTGATTAATGGCTGATGATATTAAAACAGCATAGCCTGATACATCCCTCACTACTGCAAAGATAAACCTGAATAATAGTTTTAGTTGCAAACACACATATCCCCCTGGCTTCCATACTTATATACTGGAGAAACGTGGACAATATCTTACTCTTTCTGGCCTTTTGTTTTTATTTATTTGGAGGGAAAGGAAGGTGGATTTAGTTTATAAGACCATCTGAGTGACTTATGACAGTGATTGTATATAACTTTTCTAGTTACTTACATTCTCATAATGCCTTCTTCCTATTTCATCCAAATGACTTTGATTGAACTTTGACTTCCCAAATCTCCTCCGCTTATCTGTTAAAAAACAATAATAAGTAGGTCCGAATCTATTTATTTATTTTTTTCGATTTTCCCTCAAACTTGGAGGCGGGGTAGGGCGAGATCTTACTTTTATCCCCCTGTAGTGAACACCAGATATTTCCAGAAAGCTTATAATCTAAAATTTAGTTCCCAGCCACTTTGAAAGTAAGTACATTTATTACATCTATTCTATTTTGTGTATTTGGGGTCGTACATGGGCCTCATTCATTGTTTAAATGGTGATGCAAGTTCTTTGTACTGAGTTAACAAGGGTCATGATTACGGAATATAGAGATTTTAGCAGAGATGTATTTCAACACATCTTTTCGTCAGCATTTTCTATCAGTAATGAAGAGATAGATGCTGTCCATTTAGAAGCATAGAACTAAAATGTTTTCCAAGAAACATCTCCAAAATGGTAAAGTTCAAATAGGTGAGATGTCATCCTTGGCTACGTGCTAACTCCATTTTCCAGTAAAGGGCAAATGTCTCACACAATTAACAAAGATTCCATCAAGCCCATAAAATGCCAGCCACTTTCAAATTGCCAGGAGATCTTTGGATTCTCTTCTGATTTTTTTTCCATTTAATTTTCTTCAGACATCCTAATACTATGGTGGAAAAGATAAATTAGTCTAATGCAGGATACTATAAAACGTTCAATTACTTCAAAAAGATATGGACATTTCCCAAAGGAAGGAATTTAATCAAAACTAGATCAAAATGGGAAAATGGATGACAGAATATGTAAATATTCTAACATATTTGAAGTTAAAGAAGACTTTACAAAAAGGCTTTAAAAATGAATATATCAGAGTAGATGTACAAACACGTAGAAGCATACAGTTTGTCCATCACCTAGTGGGATTTTAATGTTCAGATTTTACCGTCTAATATGACAGAATCTCACAGACTTCAGTTTAATGTAAGGATGAATTTAATATTTAGAATATTTCCCATTAGTGGAAATTTTGTAAGTATCACAGCTTTTCAAAAATCTCCTTATAGTTCAACATATGAATCTGTAATAATTTTAAATTGTCTTTTTTCTAAACAAAAATTATTATGAAACAAAAACATTACAGAGGTCCAAGTTATTTTACATGGCCTTTCTTTTAAATATATATATATATATATTTTTTTTTTTGCAGTTGCAAGATTTAATAGAGTGAAAACAGAGCTCCCATAAAATGGGAGGGAACCAAAAGAGGGTAGCTGTTGTCGGCTCGAATGCCTGGGTTTATATCCCGATCATTGTCCCTCCTACTGTGCTGTCAGGCGACAGATGATTGGCTATCTCTTTACCTCCTGTTTTTGCCTAATTAGCATTTTTTTATTATACTTTAAGTTTTAGGGTACATGTGCACAATGTGCAGGTTAGTTACATACATATACATGTGCCATGCTGGTGTGCTGCACCCACTAACTCGTCATCTAGCATTAGGTATATCTCCCAATGCTATCCCTCCCCCCACCCCCCACCCCACAACAGTCCCCAGAGTGTGATGTTCCCTTCCTGTGTCCATGTGATCTCATTGTTCAATTCCCACCTATGAGTGAGAATATGCGGTGTTTGGTTTTTTGTTCTTGCGATAGTTTACTGAGAATGATGATTTCCAATTTCATCCATGTCCCTACAAAGGACGTGAACTCATCATTTTTTATGGCTGCATAGTATTCCATGGTGTATATATGCCACATTTTCTTAATCCAGTCTATCATTGCTGGACATTTGGCTTGGTTCCAAGTCTTTGCTATTGTGAATAATGCCACAATAAACATACGTGTGCATGTGTCTTTATACCGGCATGATTTATAATCCTTTGGGTATATACCCAGTAATGGGATGGCTGGGTCAAATGGTATTTCTAGTTCTAGATCCCTGAGGAATCGCCACACTGACTTCCACAATGGTTGAACTAGTTTACAGTCCCCCCAACAGTGTAAAAGTGTTCCTATTTCTCCACATCCTCTCCAGCACCTGTTGTTTCCTGACTTTTTAATGATTGCCATTCTAACTGGTGTGACATGATATCTCATTGTGGTTTTGATTTGCATTTCTCTGATGGCCAGTGATGATGAGCATGTTTTCATGTGTTTTTTGGCTGCATAAATGTCTTCTTTTGAGAAGTGTCTGTTCATGTCCTTCGCCCACTTTTTGATGGGGTTGTTTGTTTTTTTCTTGTAAATTTGTTTGAGTTCATTGTAGATTCTAGATATTAGCCCTTTGTCAGATGAGTAGGTTGCAAAAATTTTCTCCCATTTTGTAGGTTGCCTGTTCACTCTGATGGTAGTTTCTTTTGCTGTGCAGAAGCTCTTTAGTTTAATTAGATCCCATTTGTCAATTTTGTCTTTTGTTGCCATTGCTTTTGGTGTTTTAGACAGGAAGTCCTTGCCCATGCATATGTCCTGAATGGTAATGCCTAGGTTTTCTTCTAGGATTTTTACGGTTTTAGGTCTAAGGTTTAAGTCTTTAATCCATCTTGAATTGATTTTTGTATAAAGTGTAAGGAAGGGATCCAGTTTCAGCTTTCTACATATGGCTAGCCACTTTTCCCAGAACCATTTATTAAATAGGGAATCCTTTCCCCATTGCTTGTTTTTCTCAGGTTTGTCAAAGATCAGATAGTTGTAGATATGTGGCGTTATTTCTGAGGGCTCTGTTCTGTTCCATTGATCTATATCTCTGTTTTGGTACCAGTACCATGCTGTTTTGGTTACTGTAGCCTTGTAGTATAGTTTGAAGTCAGGTAGTGTGATGCCTCCAGCTTTGTTCTTTTGGCTTAGGATTGACTTGGCGATGCGGGCTCTTTTTTGGTTCCATATGAACTTTAAAGTAGTTTTTTCCAATTGTGTGAAGAAAGGCATTGGTAGCTTGATGGGGATGGCATTGAATCTGTAAATTACCTTGGGCAGTATGGCCATTTTCACGATATTGATTCTTCCTACCCATGAGCATGGAATGTTCTTCCATTTGTTTGTATCCTCTTTTATTTCCTTGAGCAGTGGTTTGTAGTTCTCCTTGAAGAGGTCCTTCACATCCCTTGTAAGGTGGATTCCTAGGTATTTTATTCTCTTTGAAGCAATTGTGAATGGGAGTTCACTCATGATTTGGCTCTCTGTTTGTCTGTTGTTGGTGTATAGGAATGCTTGTGATTTTTGAACACTGATTTTGTATCCTGAGATTTTGCTGAAGTTGCTTATCAGCTTAAGGAGATTTTGGGCTGAGACAGTGGGGTTTTCTAGATATACAATCATGTCATCTGCAAACAGGGACAATTTGACTTCCTCTTTTCCTAATTGAATACCCTTTATTTCCTTCTCCTGCCTAATTGCCCTGGCCAGAACTTCCAACACTATGTTGAATAGGAGTGGTGAGAGAGGGCATCCCTGTCTTGTGCCAGTTTTCAAAGGGAATGCTTCCAGTTTTTGCCCATTCAGTAGGATATTGGCTGTGGGTTTGTCATAGATAGCTCTTATTATTTTGAAATACGTCCCATCAATACCTAATTTATTGAGAGTTTTTAGCATGAAGGGTTGTTGAATTTTGTCAAAGGCCTTCTCTGCATCTATTGAGATAATCATGTGGTTTTTGTCTTTGGCTCTGTTTATATGGTGGATTACATTTACTGATTTGTGTATATTGAACCAGCCTTGCATCCCAGGGATGAAGCCCACTTGATCATGGTGGATAAGCTTTTTGATGTGCTGCTGGATTTGGTTTGCCAGTATTTTATTGAGGATTTTTGCATCAATGTTCATCAGGGATATTGGTCTAAAATTCTCTATTTTGGTTGTGTCTCTGCCTGGCTTTGGTATCAGAATGATGCTGGCCTCATAAAATGAGTTAGGGAGGATTCCCTCTTTTTCTATTGATTGGAATAGTTTCAGAAGGAATGGTACCAGTTCCTCCTTGTACCTCTGGTAGAATTCGGCTGTGAATCCATCTGGTCCTGGACTCTTTTTTGGTTGGTAACCTATTGATTATTGCCACAATTTCAGATCCTGTTATTGGTCTATTCAGAGATTCAACTTCTTCCTGGTTTAGTCTTGGGAGAGTGTATGTGTCGAGGAATTTATCCATTTCTTCTAGATTTTCTAGTTTATTTGCGTAGAGATGTTTGTAGTATTCTCTGATGGTAGTTTGTATTTCTGTGGGATTGGTGGTGATATCCCCTTTATCATTTTTTATTGTGTCTATTTGATTCTTCTCTTTTTCTTTATTAGTCTTGCTAGCAGTCTATCAATTTTGTTGATCCTTTCAAAAAACCAGCTCCTGGATTCATTAATTTTTTGAAGAGTTTTTTGTGTCTCTATTTCCTTCAGTTCTGATCTGATTTTAGTTATTTCTTGCCTTCTGCTAGCTTTTGAATGTGTTTGCTCTTGCTTTTCTAGTTCTTTTAATTGTGATGTTAGGGTGTCAATTTTGGATCTTTCCTGCTTTCTCTTGTAGGCATTTAGTGCTATAAATTTCCCTCTACACACTGCTTTGAATGCGTCCCAGAGATTCTGGTATGTTGTGTCTTTGTTCTCGTTGGTTTCAAAGAACATCTTTATTTCTGCCTTCATTTCGTTATGTACCCAGTAGTCATTCAGGAGCAGGTTGTTCAGTTTCCATGTAGTTGAGCGGTTTTGAGTGAGATTCTTAATCCTGAGTTCTAGTTTGATTGCACTGTGGTCTGAGAGATAGTTTGTTATAGTTTCTGTTCTTTTACATTTGCTGAGGAGAGCTTTACTTCCAAGTATGTGGTCAATTTTGGAATAGGTGTGGTGTGGTGCTGAAAAAAATGTATATTCTGTTGATTTGGGGTGGAGAGTTCTGTAGATGTCTATTAGGTCCACTTGGTGCAGAGCTGAGTTCAATTCCTGGATATCCTTGTTGACTTTCTGTCTCGTGGATCTGTCTAATGTTGGCAGTGGGGTGTTAAAGTCTCCCATTATTAATGTGTGGGAGTCTAAGTCTCTTTGTAGGTCACTCAGGACTTGCTTTATGAATCTGGGTGCTCCTGTATTGGGTGCATATATATTTAGGATAGTTAGCTCTTCTTGTTGAATTGATCCCTTTACCATTATGTAATGGCCTTCTTTGTCTCTTTTGATCTTTGTTGGTTTAAAGTCTGTTTTATCAGAGACTAGGATTGCAACCCCTGCCTTTGTTTTCCATTTGCTTGGTAGATCTTCCTCCATCCTTTTATTTTGAGCCTATGTGTGTCTCTGCATGTCAGATGGGTTTCCTGAATACAGCACACTGATGGGTCTTGACTCTTTATCCAATTTGCCAGTCTGTGTCTTCTAATTGGACCATTTAGTCCATTTACATTTAAAGTTAATAGTGTTATGTGTGAATTTGATCCTGTCATTATGATGTTAGCTGGTTATTTTGCTCGTTAGTTGATGCAGTTTCTTCCTAGTCTCGATGGTCTTTACATTTTGGCATGATTTTGCAGTGGCTGGTACCGGTTGTTCCTTTCCATGTTTAGTGCTTCCTTCAGGAGCTCTTTTAGGGCAGGCCTGGTGGTGACAAAATCTCTCAGCATTTGCTTGTCTGTAAAGTATTTTATTTCTCCTTCACTTATGAAGCTTAGTTTGGCTGGATATGAAATTCTGGGTTGAAAATTCTTTTCTTTAAGAATGTTGAACATATTAAATATTATTTTTAAAACCATTCGCTGAGATCTCTGTTTAACCACCAAATCTAGAATAATTGTAGAGACTTAAATAAGGAAAATGTTCACATATCCAAAAACAGTATGAATTTTACTGTTATTTCTCAATTGTGTTTCTGTGTATTCTTTAGACATCTGCTATGTTTCAAAGATCAGACATATCCTTAGTGTGCAAATCCATGTAAATATCCTCATCCTATAAGATTGCCTACTTACCAAAAATAATAACAATAAATATGTTATTAAGTTGTTCATTAATCTTGAGACCTCCTATGGCATACATTTTTTTAAAAAGCCAAGAATTATTAACTGAATGTCAAAGGCCAGAAAGAGCAATGGGGGATATTTCCAGTTTCAGGTATCGATGAGAATCAAAATGAAATGTAAACAGTATCAGATATTGTAACTCATTACCTATGTAACAGTTTGGGAATAAACCACACTTTTCAGATATCAACTCTACAGAAAAGCAGTGTGAGGTAGGTTTTGATGTGGCACCCCTGCTTTTGATGACAGATCTGTCTCAGAGCCATGTTATATGGGGTTGGGCCAGTTACTTAACCCATAATACAGTGCATGGTAAGAGCTGAACTTCATAATGATTATTCCAAATTACAATGAAAGTAAACATGTTTTAACATTCTACCTGTGAGGGCAGGAGAAAAGAAAATTAGTACTTTTAATAAGTAAGGAACATTTTAAATCACTGAGAATAATATTATCAAATATTGGAAAAACAGACAAAAGAAAAGGAATGAACTAGTTTAAAAAGAAGTACAAAGAACTAAAAGTCTTCACTTTTACCAGTGACCAAACGTGTTTATATTTATTGTACCATATTGATATAGAATATTATTCAGTTATTAAAATAATAGCAGGAGAAGTTTTTAATCACAGCATAAATTTTTTGACACATTGAATAAAAGAAGAGAATATCAAATTATCTATGAAATGAGATCTCAGTTTTAGAGGAAAATTTATATCTGTACTGAGATACAGTAAAACATCATCAAGAATGTTTATCTCTGAATTGTGGAATTATGTATGATTTTCATTTATTTTATACCTTTAGTATGTCCCAAGTTTTCTACAATGAGCATTTATTGCTTCCATGATCACACAAAGAAATTTTTCAATGCCAAGAAATGTGAAAACTTCTAGACTCGGTTCTACCATCAATAAGCTAAGTGACCTATGGGACGTCGCTTCATCTTACAGAGTCTCAGCTTTCTTATCCATAAAATGAGAAAATTGAACTAGATCACCTCCTAAGGTCACTTTCACTTCTATAATTTTATGAATCAATAATGTACTATTAACACTATTATATCCAAAGAAAACAAAGACTAATTGAAGCAATTGTAGCAACAAAAGTTATGACATATGGATTAAGCCTAGTAGGTATTTTTTTAAAACTACAAATGACTGGCCATTATTCTCTATGAATTAATATCTTATCCTGTTTATGATACTAAATTCTCAAAACCATTTCAAAGATAATATTCAATATTTCTTTAATAATAGCCCTGTAAGTTTTGCAGGACACAGTCACCCAAGCTGAGTGATGCTGAATAAGGCCAGAGCTGGGGTCACAGTCCTTTCCTGGTCCCTAACCACCCACAAGTCTTTTCTCACTCTGTGAGTCTCTCCTGAGCTGTCCTTGGCCCTTATTCTAATTCCATCAGGTGTGTGTTGCAGTTTTATTGAGCCATTTTCAGAGCCAATTAATCAGAATACACTGTTTTTCCATGATTTGGGGGATTCCTCTAGTAATGACTTTGCAGCCATAATTAAGAAATATGTTAAGCCTTATGTCAATTAACTTAACTGATGTGAAAACTTGACTGGTCCAGGGAGCAGTGGATTTCCCCAGCTGCACCTTATCAGAGAACAGCTTAGTGTGAAGGAGAGAAGTTATGCTGAAGCCAGAGCTGTAAACGTGCCAGGAAAATTAGCACAAGCTCCAAGTACAGAGGGTGAAGAAGAAAACTTCCTTAGCCCATGTATGGGTGTTGCTTAAACAGTTAGGAATTATTTTAAAATCTTTCATTGATGGGATGAATAGTCGCATACATTTTTGCCATATGTAAGTTTCTCCAAAGAATTGGGCCCACAGGAGAAATGGAGGAGGGGGGCCTACATGCAAGCAGATGAGGGGCATTTGCTTCCCCAAAAATATTCTTATATTTTTTATAATGTGCCTCATTAAAATATAAAACACTCAATTCAAAGCAAAAATTGAAATAGGATACTCCTGACTCTTCCCTTTCTTCCCTCTATTTCCTCATGATATAGTCTTAGCACTTCTTTTAAATGTTACAGTAGTGCTTCACGAACAATTTTTTTTGCCAGTCCATCACAATGAATGTTTTCAAAAAAATATAATAAAAACAAATTATCACAAAAGTGAAATAAGAAGATGAAAAAACTAAGCACACTTTGTGGTTATTATATTCAACAGTCATGAAAATCACTCCACAATTTGCCATGAAAGTTTCTTAACATTTAACTCTGTACAAATATTGTTGCAGAACAATAAGGCCACAACACGTACACAAGCACTTTGTCTTAGCACCATATCAACAATTACCTGTAAAGCTTTATCTCGGCATTTTCCACTGGGCAACTGTTGGTTTACACAGCCCCATTAGACTGGGAGTTCTGTAATGGGTAAGCCAGCACTTAACACTTGGAGGCACTCAGTAAGTATTTATTGGATGAATGAGTGAATGAATAAGTGAAGCACAAAAGATCATATGCCTTTCTGCTGTTAACACCTACAGGCACCCATCTTACATCAGGAAAGCTCCCATGCTCTCCTGATTCCTTTGCCCCAGATTCCAAGGGTACAGATGCTTTTCTCACCTTTGGTGGTAACTGCCACCTGCTTGTCCCAAAGAGCTTCTTTGTTTCCCTATCTTCCCACAAAGGTGATAACAAAGACTTTTTTTTACAGTTTAAGAGTATCAGTGCCAATCACTTTTCAGACAAAACAAGATAAAATACAATAAATAAACACGGAGGAAGTTATAAAAATTTCAACATAAAGCGCAGATCTATCGTCTTGTTTTCTGCTATTCAGAGCACTAAAGACACTGGGTTTTGTGTCTTTATCTGTGGGTTTCTCTAGTTTATCCATTTGATTTACTGAGTTTGTGTGAAAATATTGATTAAATCTTTTCTTAGAACCAGTTGAGAACCATTTGCTACTTTCCCCAGCTCTGATATTAACTTCTAATTTAAAAAAAAAAGAAGTGTGCAAGTATATTCGTTTTCTATTGCTGCTGTAACAAGGAACCATAAACTTAATGGTTTAAAACAACAAAAATTTATTGTCTCACAACTTCTGTAGGTCAGAAGTCTAACACAGTCTCACTGAGCTGAAATTACAGTGTTAGCAGGGCTGCATTCTTTTCCAGAGGTTCTAGGAGAAATTTCATTTCATTAATATTCAGGTTGTTGAAAGAATTCAGTTCTTTGAGGTTGTGTCACTGAGTCCTCATTTCCTTGCTATCAGCTGAGGGCTGTTCCCAGCTTCTAGTGGCCACCAGGTCTCTCTGCTTGAGGCTTCCTCCATCTTGAAATCCAGCAACAGCTAGTGGAGATCTTCTCATGATGAATCTCTCTGACCCAAGCTGGGACAGCGTCTCTGCTTTTAAGAGCTCCTGTGACTGAACAGAGTCCATCTGTATAATCCAGGATAATTTCCCCATCTCAAGATCTGTAACCTTTTTCATATCTGTGAAGTTCCTTTAGCTATGTCATGTAACAGGTTTGCAGGTTATAGGGACTAGGGGATGGACGTATTTGGGGACCTCACCCTGCCTATCTCAACAAGAAATTTATAAATTTATTCTAGGGTAAAAAAGAAAATTATAAATGTATGTTTTTAACTTTACATCATCCTTGGATAAGGTCCTAATCTTATATGAGCACTCAGGACAAGGCTCTAAGAGATTTTATGGTGGAGTCACACTGTGTGCATCGTCATACTGGAAAAGGACTTTGTACTTTATTTTGTTCATCTGGTCCTTTGGATTGTCCCCCACATGCTCTTTCAATCCCAGTGCACCCTCCAGATTTCTGTCATTGTCAACTTATGCCCCAATTCTCTGCATAAAATTCTAAAATTGTAGATCAAAAATCCACACTATAATATTAAATCCCATTTATTTTGTTTGGCAAATCTGATTCTTCATAATTTGATCTCGCCCTATTTTATAACCCCATTTCCCACTATTTCTCCTTCATTTCCTATAATACACCAAAATACTTGCAAAATTCTGTGCCACTTACGCTTATCTTTGCACATGCTCTTCTTTCTGCTTGGATAGAACTTCCTTTCTGCTTGGATGAAATTTCTCTTTGGGGACATGTGATATAACTGAAATAGCATCAGCTCGGAAACCATTTTGATTTGTATTTGACCTAGCCACTCTGACGCTTACTAGGCCTGAGACTTTCAGAAGCTCCTTTGCCTGTGGTGCAAAATGGGATTATTAAAACCTACTTTGCAAGAATATTTTGAGGCTTTGAAATAATACACATGAAAGCATATAACACAATGTCTGTCATATGATGGACATTTACTAAATGTTAGTCTTTTGCCCTAGAGAACCTCATTTTTCCTCCAGGCTTAAGTTCACCACTTCTGTCACATTGCCCAGACCCATCAGGTAGAGTAAGATTCTCAACCTTGAGTCTTCCATAACTGTGTATATTTAGCACTATCACACTTTAGTGGGCAATGTCTATACCCACCTGTGTCCTCTAATACCTTATAAACTTCTTGAGTGAAAGAATGTCTTGTTTATCATTTTAGCCATAGCACCTGGCAAAGGTACAAATTAGTCATTCACAAGTCTGGAGGAAGAGATGGATGGATGGATGGATGGATGGATGGATGGATGGATGGATGGATGGATATGAGATAAATGTAGAATCTAGCATAATAACTAACAAATAATACATATGCTTAATTTACTTTAAATATACCAATTGTGTAAGTATATCATTCTGGCTGTGTTGTTTTGTCTTTTTATCTCTTTGGCTGCCTTGTTCACTGAATAACTGTGTGTTTACATTTTTATTCCTATAATTATGTTAAATTCCTAAAAGGTTGTATCTTTCATTTCTTTGCTACCTTCACTCAAGCAAAACATTTGCATTCTACACACTGTGACCCTTCGGTGCAGTTCAACAGAGTAATCTGTTTTTAACTTTGTATCATCCTTGGATAAGGTCCCAATCTTATATGAGCACTGAGGACAAGGCTCTAAGAGATTTTATGGTGGAATCACACCATAAAATCTACCTAAAAAACTAATATTTAGGGTTTCTAGATAGAGCAAGAGCTGCTTCTTAGAAAGCAAAATGATCACACAGGAAAGTTTCACCAGCCAACCTAAATACAGTAAGAAATACTGTAGACTTTGTAGTGTCAAAACCACCTGTGTTTGCTAATTGGCCTTATGCAAAGTTAAAGTTAAATTTTTGGAATCTTCTTGAAAAGAGGTAGTTTTACAACTTGGAGCAAGGCACCTAATGACATTAGGCTCCTATCCTCCCATAGAAACTGGGAGATAGGGGCACTATCCTTCTTGATTATTACATTTCAGAGAATGGTCTCTGGGTCCTTAAGAAAGACATTCCTTAGTTGTGAAACTGGCAAGAGGCCTTTAAAAAGATTTACTTCCCCAAAGGACAGAGAAATGATTTACAAATACAGGTTTTGTAAAGTAAGTGCTTAAAGAAAAGGGGTGTTAGGAGCCTACAGTCAAGAAGCCTGCCTGTCTTAAAGTTTAGTCAACCAGAGGGGAATGCTAAGGTCCTCTTGGTGAGTAGGAACCTACGTGTATATTTCTGGATCAGAAAGGATGGGTTCCTGAGATGTCCCTTGAAAAATAGGGTAGTTACAGGAGAGGAAATTATTTAAAGGAATCTGTTTATCATAGTGCAGCTCAGCAGGTCTATTCATTAGCAAATTGCACTGAACTAGCCCGTGGCTGTAGTAGAGTAGGTATACCTCCAAATCCTTATATATTAAGGAAATTTACATTAAAAGACAGAGATTTAGGCCAGGCACCATGGCTCACCCCTATAATCCCAACACTTTAGGAGGCTAAGGCAGGAGGATTGCTTGAGCCCAGGAGTTGGAGACCAACCTGGGTAACATAGTGAGACCCCATCTCAATAAATAAATAAATAAATAAATAAATAAATAAATAAATAAGTACCTGTAGTCCCAACTGTGTGGGAAGTTGAGATGGGAGGAACTCTTGGTCCTGGGAAATTGAGGCTGCAGTGAGCTGTGGTCGCACTGCTGCACTCTAGCCTGGGTGACAGAGCAAGACCCTGTCTCAAGCAATCAACCAACCAAATAAAAACCCAGAGATCTCAATCTGGTTTCATACAATATATATGTACAAGTATCTGTATTTCAGAAAGTATTACTGCTTTAGAAAATGCCTAGGTTTACTTTTTATTTCACATTTTACTAACAATTAAAAGGCAGTGGAGGTTACAACCCCACATCATGGCCCATGCTATCCCTTCCTTACAATTCTGTCAGAAGGGGGTGACTTAGAAAGAAAAGCTTACATATTGCTCTTGGTGGAGCATTGTGATTAACCTCAGACATTCTCCAGAATAATTTTAAAATCATAATATTTTAGATATGTTTCTTCCTTTACCCTTCACATTTATCCAAAGCTCTTGGTTCTGCAATTCCCTAAAACATACTTTAGGCATTAAGTAAAAAGTGAGAAGTAACGAGAGTAACATTATTCGCTTCTCTTCTTCCTAGGGTATCTTATTTTCTTCAAGCTTTCTTTCTTCCTTCTTACTCCTATCCCATCTTTGTTATTTCCTCTATTCTGAACATGATCAAACTTTCTGGTTATCAGAATGTATATGTGGGTACGTGTGTGTGTGTGTGTGTGTGTGTGTGTGTGTGTATACATGCCTGCATGTTTGGGGAGTGTAAGCATTTACAATAAGCAACTAATTTCACAGGATGACAGTCCCACAATTATCTGGTTATTATTTGTAACTAGCCAAGTTACATTATTTGTAACTTGGCTAGACTTGTGGGTAGGTCAGCAGAGCTCATAGGCACACTTCTATGCTCATTATACAAAGATGGTTAAACAAAGAATGTATATCTAAGTATGCATCCAATGTAGGAAGAAATGAATTCTGCTTGTGAAATGAATGAATTCTATTTTTGAAATACATCGTATTTATGAAATTATGCTTGTGAAATGAATCTGACATATATACAGAAAATATTTCAAATGCTTCATAGACTACACATCAACAAAAGGAACAAAAGAAATCCAAATTTTGTATTATTCTTCCCTCTCTTTCTTGTCCTCTTGGCTCTTCATGCTTGTGTTCAGGCATAATTTTTAAACACTTTTCTTAAGCCAGTTTTCACTGAAGAGGTCAGGTGAGGTTAGGTTCTTTACGGTAAGTCACACTTTATCAGTGTGAAATTCTGTTGTACTCGTCATTTCTCAGTTAATTAAGCCAGATATCTCCTTAGAGATCTTTTTCATATGAAATTGGAAACTGGCTTCATGTTAGTGATTGTACCAAAATGGGCTTTAAAATGTAAACGTCTCTAATCCTCTTTTAGAAGGGCAAGTGTTTCATGTCACCTTGTCTGCAGAGCAAAATCTCTTTCTGAATGAAAGATGCAGCTTTGCAAAACTGCACGCTATGATTATAAATCAACCAGTACAATAACAGTACTGCAGACAAAACCTCCTAAGATAATCTCTTTAGCATAAAATTGTATTCAGCAAGATGAAAATCCTAACAGGAATGTGATTTCTGTCGGTTTAGCTTTTTATGCATGCCATTTACACTAAGATTCTTTTTTCATACTCATATTACCAGTTCACCTGGAGAAAAATGGCTTATTATATAATCAGGGTTCATATGCATGGACCACAATGGGCATGAAGCATATGAGGATTTATATCAAGAGTCAAAATTCTTAACAGGTTGGCAGTTGCTCAAAGAAAGGAAATAAAAGTGATTAGATGGCCACGATTGCTCCTGAATTCAGAATAAAGGAACTGAGGTGCACAGCTGGACTACAACACAGCAGGAAAGAATGAGGAGTCTCTGAAGAGTGTGACTTCAGAGGAGAAGCTGGAATTGTTTATTGTTGCCCCAGGGAGGTGTAATTGGGGTTAATGGGATAAAATTAAGCACAGAAAAATTCATGATGTCTATCAGGAAACACTCCCTAATAAAGAGGTCTTTTATAAAATTGTCCCAATGGAAGGATTAGAAGTCCTTTTGTTTGAGTGATTCAAACTTTACGTGGGGAAATATATGGAAAAATAGGCTGTAAAAGACAATCTCATACAAGTCCTCAAGGGATGAATTACGTAGAACAATCAGATCTTTCTTGGCTTTAATTTTCATGAGTCTATTTTAGTAAGCTCCTCAAAGACTCAATTTTCAAAGCGCTTGTTGAATCCCTTCTGCATTGCACCTGCATTAGTAGCAGGTTCCAATGAACTGAGTTTGCAATTGTGTACTATGACGATTGAGACTCTTACCTGAGAACCTGGAAACCTGAAGTCATTTGCAATGACTTCAGCTGGTATTTATGGATGTAAACATAGTTAATGCAAAACTCAGTATAGTAAATAAAGTTCTGAAGAATGCTAACAGCAAACTGAACTAATTGGTACACTGAATTCCTTGTCTTATTTGGTTTATCACATCCTTTAATTAATTAAATTAGACTTTATTGAGAATCTTCTATCTGCTGGTCATTGAGTAAATGCTGGGGTTAACATGAAATGTTAACATTTTCATGTTAACCCCATAAAAAAGCAGGCAAACGACATGAACAGACACTTTTTTTTCCATATGATTGTTGGCCACATGAAAAGACATATATGTGGCCAACAATTATGTGGAAAACAAGTTCAACATCACTTATCATTAGAGGAATGCAAATCAAAGCTACAATGAGATACCATCTCACACCAGTCAGAATGGCTGTTACTAAAAGTTCAAAAAATAACAGATGCTGGAGTGGCTGTGGAGAAAAAAGAAGGCTTATACACTTGGTGGGAGTGCAAATTAATTCAATCATTGTGGAAGACAGTGTGGCGATTCCTCAAAGACCTAAAGACAGAAATACTATTCAATCCAGCAAGCCCATTACTGAGTATACACCCAAAGGAATATAAATCATTCTATCAGAAACACACATATACACATATGTTCATTGCAACACTAGTCACAATAGCAAAGACATGGAATCAACCTAAATGCCCATCAATGATAGAGTGGAGAAAGAAAATGTGGTACATATTCACTGTAATAGTTAAGATTCTCCAGAGGGACAGAACTAATAGGATATATGTATATATGAAAGGGAATTTATTAGGGAGAATTGGCTCACAGGATCACAAGGCGAAGTCCCATGATAGGCTGTCTGCAAGCTGGGGAAGAAAGAAGCCAGTAGTGGCTCAGTCCAGGTCCAAAAACCTCAAAAGCAGGGAAGCCAACAGTGCGGCCTTCGGACTGTAGCTGAAGGCCCGAGAGCCCCACGCAAACCACTTGAGTCCAAAGGCTGAAGAACCTGGAGTCTGATGTCCAAAGGCAGGAGGAACGGAAGGAGGCATCCAATATGGTAGAAAGATGGAAGCCAAAGGACTCAGCAAGCCAGCTTATCCCACCTTCTTCCACCAGCTTTGTTCTAGCCATACTGGCAGCTGATTGAATGGTGCCCAACCACGTTGAGGGTGGGTCTTCCTCTCCCAGTCCATGGACTCAAATGTCAATCTTCTCTGGCAACACCCTCATAGACATACCCAGAAACAATACTTTACCAACTATCTAGGCATCCTTCAGTCCAATCAAGTTGACATCTAATATTAACCATCACATGTACCATGGAATACTATGCAGCCATAAAAAAGAATGAGATTATGTCCTCTGCAGGGACATGGATGGAGCTGGAGGCCATTATCCTTAGTAAACTAACACAGGAACAGCAAATCAAATACCACATTTGCTCACTTATAAGTGGGAACTAAGTGATGAGAACACATGGACACATAGAGGGGAACAACACACACTTGGGCCTACCAGAGGGTGGAAGTCAGGAGAAGGGGGAGTAACAGAAAAAATAACTAATGGGCACTAGGCCTAATGACACCTGGGTGATGAAATAATCTGTATGACAAACCCCCCTGACACAAGTTGACCTATGTAACAAACCTGCATATGTACCCCTGAACTTAAAATAATAGTTTAAAAAAATTTTTAAACATTTTTAAATGATAATGTTAAATTTGATATAATTTTCCATTCTCTTTTAAATGCACCCTGGCTAAAGACTGTGTCTTTTCTACATTTTCATGCCTAGTACCTAACCCAATGTCTGGCACAGACAATACTTATTAAATGAATGAATGAATGAATGCTTAAGACTACCACATTTGGTATATTACCTTAGTTTCCATGAACTCATTTATGCCTGTCTTTCAGCATACTAATTACAAAGATATATTTTTACATAAATAAATAAATAAGCAAAATGAACAATGGTTTAGGTGCCTTGTCCAAGATCTTCTACCTTGTTTTATTCCAAAGTTTCTGGATAAAACGCCTTCCCAAAAAACTGGCTGCCTGAGGCCCCTTCCTCATCTCTAACTGAAAGTAAAGCAGTGGTTTAAAGAAAGTTTCCTTCTGCTTTCAACACTGGCCTTTTTAGACACAGGTGTGAACCCATTTGGTTTTTGTTTGTTTGTTTGTTTTGGAAGAGGGAGGAAAGATTAAGATCTTTCTATGACTTTCTTTACCCTTCCACTATGACCAGCCCTGCAAATGCCTAGACTCAAGATCACTAATCCTCCACACTGCTGGATATTGAAAGAATATTTAAATAGGCAAGCTGGGCACAGTGACTTGTTTCTGTAATCCAGAACTTTGGGAGGCCTAGGAGAAGGATCACTTGAGGCCAAGAGTTCAAGACCAGCCTGGGTGACATAGCAAGATCCCATCTCTATATAAATAAACAAATACAATTTTTAAAAAAATAGAAAGAAGGCAACTTACAATGAAAAAAACTAGAAGCAAAATGAAGAAATTCATAGTAGAGTGGAAATATATCAGTAATTGAACCAGGAGCTCTGGTGCTTTTTCAGACTATTGAAAACCCCTCCTTCCTCATCTTTATCTTTAGGTCTCTCATGTCATTAGTCTTCCTTCATGTTACATATCATAGAAGCATTTTATTTTATTTCTTTAATCTGCAAAACATATTTAAGTGTTAGAAAACATTTGCTTTTATTTTAGTATTTAATATGGCTCTCATATAGTTTTCAGTCTTTTTTACAGGTTTTCCAAAATAAGTTATTTGCTTCATTTTAGTTTTTTCTACTTTACATCTAAGTTTTGTACAAAACCTGTAGGAAGAAAGTTTTAGTGACATTGCTAGAATTCTGTGTATTCATTTGTAATCTTTTCTTCTATTCCCTCCACTGTCACCCTTTTTATTAGCAAAGAGCAACTCTGCTGCTATTAAACTGAAATTTTATGCTAAAGGACATTTTATCCCTTGCCAACTTTAAAATATGTATATGAAACATCATTTATCTGTCCTCTGATGTGATCTTCCATTCATTCTCTACATTTTTCCCACATTTCCTTTTGTTGAACAGATATAGATTTGTTTGGTCATTGACAGGCCTCATTTGCCTTGCTGTTATTTCTCTCTGCACGCTTCAACATTCCTGTCACTCTCATATATTGAAACATATTATTACTTACTGGATCCCTGTTCTCATTTTTCCCAAATTTACTAGATGTGTGTACCTTGTGAAGGAGTCAAAAGTCACTTACATTTTATTCAACTAAACATGATCAGATTTCACACCAGATACCTGCACTTATGAAGCTGTGGTTCATCTGTGACAAGAGCACATATGACAGTGAAAAGATGTTTCATCTAAGTTTAGGCCAATTGATGCATGTCTGTAGAATTAAAACAGGCTTCTTTAAGATATGTGTTATGTTTTCCAAAGCGGCCAAACAGAACAGGCTGTAGTCATTAAAAGATAATTGTCCCAGTGGGGTGGAGCTTCCTGAGACATGTATGTTTGTGTAAGGTTGTCCAGAAATGAGGCAATCTAATGAGTGACTTGTTATCTTTGAAATATAAAATATGCCAGGACCCTAAATTAAATAGACCCAAATAGTCTTAAACAGAATGGGCTCAAATAGGAAAGTCAATGTTATTGAGATTAAGAATAAATTAACTCCCACTTCAATATGTGTCAACACCATGTTTATTAAGTTTTTAACAAATAAGGTATGTCACTTTATGAGATTCTCTTTATTGAGGGAAGATAGAAAAACAAGAGAGAACAAAGTTGTGAATACTCACAGTATCTGACTTCCTTTTTGTAGGCATTCCAGTTCAGTGAATTAAGTTGACAAGAGAATGTTTGCATATTATCCCCAAGTTTCATTTGGGGATTATTTTCTTAATGTTTTGAGAGAAGACTCAGCTTTAGACTCCAGTTCTAACAACCTGAAATGCTATCAGCAGCCCCAGATCCCTCCCTCTACTGCACACTTGCCTCCCCCTTGACTTTCCTGTTACAAACAGCTGTAGAACTCAATGTTTGCTTGTGTATCCTCAAAACTCATATGTTAAAATCCTAACCCCCAGTGTGGTTAGGAGGTGGGGCCTGTTGGAGGCGATTAAAACCCTCATAAGAAGATATTTTAGAAAGCTCTCTTGCCCCTTCTGCCATGTGAGGGCACAGAGAGAAGACAGTCCTCTATGAGCCAGGAAGAGGACCCCACCAGACGCAGAATCTGCCGGCACCTTAATCTTGGACTTCCCAGCCTGCATAACTGTGAGAAATAAGTGTCTGTTGCTAAATCTAGCCAGTCTATGGTATTTTTGCTATAGCAGCCTGAACAGACTAAGACATCAACAAAGACACTCCAGAAACTATTGCTTGGTTAGGCCACAGTTCCCACCTGACCCCAGTTGCAGAGCCTCACTGATTAATCTCTCTGTCTCCTACACTATCCATTCTGCCAGGGAATTCTGCTTAAGTTACAGCTTCAATTGGGTGATTTTTCTCTCTTTTCTAAAACATTCAATGGTTCCTCATTGTCCATTGAATGAACTACAAATACCTCAGCCCAGAATTCAAAGCCTTGTACAATATAGCTCCAACCTCTCTCTCCAGCTACGTCACTTTCTATTCTCTGACATAAACCCCATCTTTTAGCAAAATTGAACATCTTATATTTCCTCACATTGTCTGGTATCTTCTCCTCTCAAGGGCATTGTTTCCAATTTCCTTTATGAGGAGCCTATCCTTCAGAATTATTTTAAATATTGCCTACTATAAAAATAACTTTTCTGATTTTTCAGTCATATATCCTATTTCACTTCCTTAACCCTATTCATTTTTGCCACATGTATTGTACTTGTATCATGTTGATTTTATTGGGCATGCCCCTAGCATTAGCCCTAGAGAGTAATCACTGCATCTAACTCTACAGAACACCTCCTGCAGCCACCAGAACAGGGCCAGACACACGGTGGCAGATCATCTATGTAATCTTGTTTTCCACAAAGACTAATCAAGTAGACAGCATATGGATATGCAAAGCACAATGTTACTAACTTTACAATAGGGTTGCATAAGTAAAGTCAAAACATTCTTGAATCTCATTTTCTAACATGCACTGACAAATTTTTCTAAGCCACCAATTCTTACCAAGAGTTTAGAATATTATTTTAAGTTAGTAAATATTAACTAAAGGATCTAGTCTATAAATATATTATATAAAATATTAATTTAACATTTAATATTTCAAATGATCTACAACAGGAATGCTCATCCTTCTCTCAGAAACCCTCTGCGTTCTCTCACTTTCTTTCGGTTTTTGTCCACATGGTACTTTCTCAAGGAAGTCTGCCCCCTAGCCACCCTGTCTGAAATTGCAACACACACACACACACACACACACACACACACACACACACACACACACACACACACACACACACACACACACACACACACACACACCCTATCTCCCTTTCCTGCCTTATTTTCCTCCGTCACACTTATCACTAATACACTGCAATGGTCTAAATGTTTCTCCCAACATTCATGTGTTGGAAATATATTTCCCAATGCAACAGCGTTGGGAGGTGGAGCCTAATGAGAGGTGTTGAAAGCATGATAGTAAAAGTAAAATAGTGCTTATCGGAGAAAAAATTCACAAGCAGAGAAGTGGCAGAGTACACATGATCCATGTGCCTTATTAGCCCACAGAGTGGCACGCTTAGACAAAGGTGAACAGAGGCACACGAATAAAAGGAGACACTCTCCTCTTGCCATTTTTCATAATCCCAGGAGAAGTGAATGGAACAGGGAACACCTAGTTGACTGTGTAACAGTGAAAGCTTCCGCTCAGAGAATGGCCCTGTTAAAAATGGGCAGTTTCATAAAAAAGAATGAGATCATGTTCTTTGCAGGAACATGGAGGCCATTATCCTTAGCAAACTAACGCAGGAACAGAAAACCAAACACCGCATGTTCTCACTTCTAAGTGGGAGCTAAATGATGAGAACTCATGGATACAAAGAAGGGAACAATAGACACTGGGGTCTACTTGAAGCAGGAGGATGGGAGGAGGGAGAGGAGCAGAAAAAAGTAACTGTTGAGTACTAGGCTTAGTACCTGGGTGATGAAATAATCTGTACAGCAATGCCCGCCCCTCGCCCCACCTACACAAGCTTACCTATATAACAAACCTGCACACGTACCCCTGAACATAAAAGTTAAAAAAAAAAATAGGCATCTCCTCTTGAGCCAGATTCCCGCTACTCTACTAAAAAAAAAATAAAAATAAATTTAAAAAAAGCTTCCAGGCGCTTCCAGAACAATCTTTCCTCAGTCCACTCTGGGTCTGCGGGAACTCAGTGTAGGTAAGTCTATTAATCAGCTGTGGCCAATACCAGATTTTTTTTTGCTGTTTAGGGGTTTGGTATTAATAAGTGTCTCCTGCAGTTAATAAGTGTCCCTTTCATCATTCAGGTAAAGAATGATGTCTTAAATATTACGATAAGTTCATATTAAGAGCCACTGCTTGGGAAAATCTTAGAAAGCTGTTTGAGGCTGTCTGTCCACATTGGCAATAGCAATGAGTTATTCAAATCACTCACTTCACCCTGAAATCTTGATCCTACTATTTAGATTGTCTGAGTATGTGTCCAATCCAATGAAGAGTATCAACGTACCTTGAGAATGAGCCAGGGATTTTTGTCTGCTTTTCTCATTATTGTATCCAACTACACAGAATGGTTCCTGGCACATAGTAGGCACCCAGCAAACATTTTTTTGCCTGAATAAATAAGTGAAATATTGACAATCAATGCAGTGCCCTGCCCTCAATTCCTTCTCTCATGTCTGCATCATCAGTAAAGATACAAGGGTTGTGTTAATTCAATGTAAGAGTTTATTGCCAATTTAGCCACTTATAAATTTCCCTTTACTACAATGTGAATAAGCTGGTAACGGAACAAAATTCCTTATAGTAACCAACTTTCAAACCTTGTTATTAATTATAGTATGTGCTATATTATCATGCTAACACTTTATTGCTTTTCCTATTGCAGCTTCAGAACAGATAGTTACCACACATGATGGTGCGGGGAGGCTAGTTAGATGGCCTTCAAAGTACTTGGCCCTCCCTGACCTTGATAACCCCATTTATACTCAGATGATGCTATTACTTCATACCACGTTTCCTTTTAACTTCTTATTATCTCTAAGGCTCTCTGCCAGGATGAGAAAGATGCCACTCATTTGTTCTCTAATCACCTCTTTCTGCCCCTTATCAGTGGGCTTTCACCCACTGGCTCTCATAGACACTTTTCTCCGGATTGCATAATATTACATATTTCTATACCACATAGCTTATATCTTGACAAATAGAATACTATAATGCCAAATAGCTCCTAATTCTCCTTTACATTACCTTCTGAAAATATGCTTTCAAACATTTTACCCCTTCCTTACTTCGTTTTCTTTGACATCCTCTAACGTAACTTTCTCTTTTCTTTTTCATTTATAAAGGCAGCATCAAACTTGCATGTTGCAACATTTATCATTGTTATGATAACCACATAAGGTCTATTAACAATCTGAATGGGGAAAAACTTATATTAGTAACCCATTCTGTTGTATTTGTCATTATAAATCCTTTTGCTATCACATTATGAATTTTGGAAAAACAGAAATAGGAAGGGGAAATATGTCTCCAAAATGTGCAGATGTATACCCCATAATCTCAATTTCAGTGTCCTTTATTTCCTTATCCCTCTCTTTCTCCCTAGTTTCTCTCACTCCCTGGTTCTCCCACACCTTTCTGTTGTTATATTTAGAAGTAACTATTAGATGTTTGGTGTATAAGAGTTCATAGCTCATATTAGTTTACCAAGGGCTGCTATAACAAAATACCACAAACTAGGTGGCTTAAACAACAGATATTTATTTTCTCATAGTTCTGGAGAATGGAAGTCCAAGATCAAGGTGTCGGCAGGTCTGGTTTCTCCTGAGGCCTCTCTCTTTGGCTTGCAGGTGGCCACCTTCTTTCTGTGTCCTCATGTCATGTTTTCTCTGTGTGAACCCACCCCTGGTGTCTCTTTGTTCATCCAAATTTCCTCTTCTCATAAGGACATTAGTCAGATTGGATTAGGACCCCCCTCCCTAAGAGCCTTATTTTGACTTAATTACTCCTTTAAAGGACACATCTCTAAATATAGTCATATTCTGAGGTACTGGGCTGAGGGCTTCCACATTTGAATTTAAAAGTTGGGAGGGGCACAATTCACTTTATAAATATTTCTTCACAAGAGAGAAAAATATAGTCATAAAAGTATAGAATTCAAAGTAAGTTATAAAAAATGTGATAAACTCTAAAGGTTAGGTTATGATACACGATGCTTTTTGCGTTAGTTGGTTAGATATTTGATTGTTATTTTGTTTTTGAAAGAAATAAGATATGAGCTAGACCACAAGAGGATACAATTTGACTTCAAAGGATAGGATTTCTGCAGTAAAATTGGAGAAAAGTGAAGGGAATAAATTGCACACATCCCAGTGGCAGGAAAACAAAGGACTCATTAAAGAATAGAGAATTGATCTGGCTGGAATGTTGACTATCGGAGAGCGTTGGTTTGCAGGAGCATGAGCAGGGGTGCCCCTGGGTAAGAAGAAGTCTAGAGGGATTTCAGACTAGAAAAGGTAAGTAGAACTTCACTGTAAAGCTGAGGAATTTGGATTTTATTCTGTCAGTGACAGGAAAGAATTAAAGTCAAAGTGCTCTTGATAGTTCTTTTGTTTGCATGTACTGTTCAGTGTTGAAAATGGGTAAACCTGGAGAACATTACGCTAAGTGCAATAGGCCAGGCACAGAAAGTCAAACACCATGTCTCACTTATACGTAGAATCTAAAAAAGTTGAACTTATAGAAGCAGAGAGTAAAATGGGGTTGGGGGAAAGCAGGGTGATTGGGGAGCCATTTAGTCAAAACATTCAAACTTTTAGTTAGACAGAAGGAATAAATTCAAGAGATCTATTGTACAACATGGTGACTATATGTATAATATTAGTTCTCACACTGCTATAAAGAAATATGTGAGACTGGGTTATTTACAAAGAAAAGAGGTTTAATTGGCTCACAGTTCTGCAGGCTGCACAGGAAGCATAGCAGCTTCTCCTTCTGGGGAGGCCTCAGGTAACTGCCAGTCATGGCAGACGCAAAGAGGGAATGAGGCACTTCTTACACAGCTGGAGCAGGAGCAAGAGATGGAGGGAGGTGCCACACACTTTTAAACAACCACATCTCACAAGAACTCAGTCACTATCAGGAGAATAGCACGAAGGGGGCAATCTGCCCCCATAATCCAATCATCTCCCACCAGGCCCCACCTTCACCATTGGGATTACAATTCAACATGAGATTTGGGTGGGGACACAAATCCAACCCATATTACTATAGTCGATAAAGGGTTGTTTACTTGACAACTGCTGAAAGAGCAGATTTTAAATGTTCTCGACATGAAAAATAAGTATATAAGGTAATAAATATGTTAACTAGATTGATTTAGCCATTCCACAGACATTTTAAAACATGGTGTTTTAAACAACATTCATAGATACTGTTTTTATTTGTCAGTTAAAGTGTATATAATTTAAAAATAAAATAAGCTCTATATTAACAGTAGTCTGTATTATAAAGCATTTGCTTCCCTCAAATGTTTCAACATTTCCTATGTCATAACTGGACCCCAAACTTAGCTGAAATTTTCATATACATATTCTTAAGGACCTAAACCAATGGTTTGCTTTGGTCCTATGATCACCCTTCACAAAGTCTGACACTTCTGCATTATTTATATCAGTATTTCTCCAACTATAGTCTTTGGCTCTTTAGATATCTATGAACTTATTCTGAGTAGTGGAAGAAACTAGTCTTTCTTAATTTGTAGGTTCTTAACATGGGGTTCTTGAGCAGAGGTGAGAAAATAATTGCATATTTTATTTTCACTAACTTCTAACTGAAATAAAACATTTCTCTTTAAAGTAAATTGGCAACACAGGCAGATTTTTTATAGGTCATTACAATTACTGTGAAAACCTTGAAATTTTTTTAATGCTTATCACTAATTTAAAATTATGGGGTTATCAAACCTGATGACAGATCTCATTATTTATTGGTAATAAAAATTCACCAATAATATATTTGTCAATGTTATGATTTTTGAGATATTTTGATTACTGTAATTCTGGATAATTGGTTTCATCTTACTGGTTGAATTTAGTTTTATGCTTTGAAAAACTATCCTGAGAAGCAGCCCATAAGCTACAAGAGACAGGCAGAAGAGTCTATGGGATAAAAATGGTTAAGAATCCACAACTTAGAAGGAGTCTATAGTATTACTCCAGTCTGGGGGTGGAGGGAGAACTGCCTTCTGTTATCACTCCTTGCTTTAAGAAACCTGTGTTCAGGCTTTTGCTTTGAATACTAAACCATCTATTTCTGTATTTATCATATTTATTTGAGTCGATACCTCTGAGCCTTCCTAGATGGCTTCTTATCACTTGAAGTTGACTATAAATGGATTCTTTTATTTTGTTTACCCTGGAGTCAGAACAGGCAGGAGGAAATCAGGTTGAGAGGAGTAAAGCATCCCAAGGAAAATTTTATCAATTAAATGTTAATGCAAAAAAAAAAAAAAACCTGTTCATTCTCTTGATTTGTGTTACTTTAAGGTGAAATCCAGAATATCAAATGAACTTATCAAAAGGATGCCTAAATGCTTTCAACTTTTTGGTGAGTTCTTTAACTAAGTTCCACTAGGTTTAAAATATAAATATATTGTTTCCACTTAAGCAATCTCCAGATAATATTTTAAAAGATAATGAAATAATATCTAAGACCCTCAGATGGAAGCTACTGTATTAAGTGCTAATTCTAATCATTATTTTCTTAAATATTTGGATATTTGGATCTCACTGAAACATGTAACATTCTTTTGAAATGACCTGTGAATAGAAAAATGCAATCAAAGCATGTTGCAGTGGAAGCACCTGCTTCTCTCCGTTCTGTAAGAATAGAGTCTCAATGAATAGCCTGCTGAAATTCCAATGGCTTTATCAAATGAGACCCTGACCAGTTTTTCCAACAATATTTAAAGCCTCCCTTAGTGATTTCACTGCATTTACAGAGAGACCCAACAATCAAGAAGGAAATGTGTGTTTTGCTCTTTCTTGGCTCTGTTCAGTCCCTGGTTTTATCAAGCTGCCGCACAGCACTTCTGTCCTGAAAGACGCCTGTGTGACTTGGATACCATTTCATAGAGTCACACTGGATCCTCTTATGTCCTGCCAATTAAATTATCTTCTCCAGCCTTTATTCCTGCCAAAGAGGCTTAGGCTGAGATAAGGTCACACTCCTCTTAAGTTGTTTTTGAAATAGTGTGGAAGGCCTCATGAAGAATAAGAACATGCACAAGCATTAATGCCTCATCTTCCCCAGCCCCCTTGGTAGATACTGAATTTCTCTGCAGAAGTTCCTTCTATTGTGTACCACCACCCTGAATCTCTAAAAACTGAAGAGTCCTCTTTAATCTCATTAAATTAAACTATAGCACTACACAAAGCATGTGCTAAATGTGAGATTCCATTATCACTGTGCCAGTTGAATTACAGATCAGACATCACAGGAGCTGAGAGGAGGTTCTTAAATTGGTCCTGTTCAGGGACTCTGGGGAACAATACTTGACTCTCTTCTGTATTTATATAAAACTATCTCTATTCTGCTACACATCTAAAACAAAATTATATTTTTGTAAGCTATCTAGATAATTGCTATTTTTCATGTTTTGCATTCTACACTTCTCCTTGGCTTTTGCTTTCCCCATCAGAATGTTTCACAAGACACAACTAAGGTAACGGATCTTTATTTTATAAAACACACAAAGTGTAATAATTGAGCTTTCAGTTGATTTCATATTTGCACCAAGGTACTACCTTTCCATGAGGAGATGCCTGCAAACTCAAGCTCTAGACTTATAGGAGACTATAAAGTGTTCTCTAAGACCCTCGTTTAAAGTGCCTCTTAGGACTTTTGAGACTGTTGAGATGAATTCTACTTTCTGGGTCCTGAATCCAAAATGAGAGGAAGAGGACCTATGGTTGCCTGTAAGAGTGGGTACAAGGGTAAGAAGTCCTCAGGGTGTGGCGCTCAGACTGGCTCACAAACATAACAACTTCCTCTGAAACTTAAACATTCCCAGCCACCTGTCCCTTCCACGCACCCTCTCCGTTGCCTGCTCACAAAATCATTGTTGTATTTTGTATGTAACCTCATCATTCCTTTATGTTTCTGATGAAAGATTCTTGCTGACCCTTAGTACTCCGGTTCCCCAACCCTTGCAAGGGATTTCATACTCAGAGAACACATGGCCCAGATTGGAGAGACTGCAAAAGCACAGATAGTCACTGTTTGCTTACATATCTGCTGACACAGTTTCTGGCACGATAGAATATTAGCACGAGGAAAAGCTAGGCTCTTGAGTATATGCTTTTCCTAAACTCTCCCTCTTTATGGAGTCTTCTCAATCCAAAGAATTATAACAGAATGAAGAGTTTAAAAATTTTAGGTAAAGGAATTGAAATCAGAGATGATTGAGAAGGCTTTTGAGATGATTGAGAGATCTGTGAGTATTTTCCTCCTTTGAGCTGTCTTTTGTTTTTTGTTTTTTGTTTTTTTGACTTAGTTTTGCTCTTGTTTCTCAGGCTGGAGTGCAGTGGCTCCATCTTGGCTCACTGCAACCTCCGCCTCCCTGGTTCAAGCAATTCTCCTGCCTCAGCCTCCCAAGTAGCTGGGATTATAGGCATCCGCCATCACGCCCAGGTAATTTTTTGTATTTTTAGTTGAGACGGGGTTTCACCATGTGGGCCAGGCTGGTTTCAAACTCCTGACCTCGTGATCTGCCCGCCTCGGCCTCCCAAAGTGCTGGGATTACAGGCATGAGCCACCGCACCCGGCCCTATTTTTCTCTTTCTTAGCTTTTCTGTTTCGTCCTATGCTTAAGTAATTTCTGATTTATACTAGATACTATAAATAATATTTTGTGAAATCTTGGGATTTTATTAATTTTCCCTGAAAGTTGTTATTTTCCACCAAAGACTTTTAAATGACTGACAGATAACCATAAATTTGTAGAGGTTTGGTTTTCTGCTTTATGAAAGTGGGACTATTGTGGTTTGCCTCCTAATCCTGAGGAAATCACTTAGTCCTAGGCCATTACCTTTACTCTTAAGATGGGGAAGTCTGAGTATTTACCAAGCTTTTTTAGCTTGGCAGGTCTTAAACTCCAAATTTTCTTATCTCTTCAGTTAAAATATCTACTCAGCTCTTCATAGCCTTCAGCTCTATTTTTTTTCTCCCTGGACATTTTGGGACCTCATAAGCACGTATGCAGTTCAGGAGTCACACAAGGATTTGAGAAAATTGTATAGGCAGATCTTGATATCTTTCACTGTTGTTCTCTCCTTTCAACACTCTGGTGGTCCTGCATCCATGCTCTGAAGCCAGTAACGGTGTGGTTTTCTGCTTCTGTTTTAGCTGATCCACACTGCACTTGCCCATTTATTTATTGGTCCATTCATTTTTTACTTTTATTTTCGTCTGGTGCCTCCCACTAAAGTGCAATCTCTGGGAGAACAGATTTCTCTTCTGGCACCACTATATTTCAGCACATGATGCTATGCACAGCACATAGTAGATTCCCAACATATTTACCTGACTTTTGATAGTTTTACATCATATCATGTGACAATGGCTTTATATTAAATTAATGTTAAATTACATTAAATTTATAATTTAATCACATTAAATTAAAGTTAAAGTCATGTAAATTCTTGAAAGACCACTAAAAGTAAAATAAACAGAGTGTTTACGTCCTCATTCTAGAGATAGGAAAGAGTCCAAAACATTTAAAACAAAACACCTAATCATCTTGATTCAAGGAGAGGTCTTAATAAACTATGTAAATGTATATAATTTGTAGATGGTATATTACTGTAATGTGTGAAAGTACTGAGTATAACAAACCAGGATGGAGCCATTTAACTTTTTATTAAGCTTCTATATCCAACCTTATTGCAAAGGAAAGCATGTACAAGCTCCCCACTTCCGTCAGTGTGGAAATATAATGAATTTTTCCTCTGAGAGTGCTGAACAACCATCTCAGCTAAGTTCTTACCTCTACAGCAAAACATCAATCTAATCTGTCATCTCAGCAGCACTCACTGGCCATTCTGTGAAATATCCTTCTGCTATTTGAGAGCTCAGGCTCCTAACCTTCATTATCAGAAAAATAACGAATCACACCATCCTAATCCTACAGTGTTTCCTAAGCTAAAAATGCAATATCATAACCTTTATATACAACGCTTTTGAGGTAGCTACAAACAGACATCAGTCACCAAAAACACACTCTCAAACATTTCCTAGATATAAGAATTGTCTAATTATTCATAGGAATTGTCTAATTATTCATACATTCAAAATTTTTGTACCTGGGGAAAAAAAAACAAAACTTTTGTTTGATTTTCTCCATCTTACCAGCAGGATTTTAGTAATTGGCATCATATATGAAAGAAAAATTTATACTTAGCCTGTTCCTGTGTTGTGTTTCTTTCCAGAGACAGAAATATTGATGCAAACACCATTTAAAAACCCATTTTATAGTGTCACATTTACAAAGCTGTTTTGGGTCACCACAATCATTGGAATTCATTCACCCCTCAGAAAATACTTTATTCTGGTCATAACATCACATTTTTCCTCTCATGCAGAATGAACAATCTATAGTCACATGTTGTTTCTTTCTTTAAGCCACAGTTTCTAAATTGAGTGTCTAGCATTTATAATCAACTGCTTCATTTAATTCAGGTCGATTTTAAATGCTAGCCATTCATTTGGTGGACTGTGAGCAGCCTGTGGTTTTGTTAGATCTACAGCATAAAGAAACAATTTTTCTTATCCTGATCCTGTAGTTTTCTGGGAAAGGTGACACTCGGTGAGACATAATGATAAGAAAGGCTACAGAGCCCTAGGCAGTCAGAACCAAAGCCAGATGATTAAACCATTCTGCAGCATTCCCCAAAGACAAAGCAAGGGAAGCAATGTTTTGAATGTTTAGTACTAAAAAAATTCTCCAGAACAGAACTCACACATACTGTATGTGTTTTTGTTCCTGCAATCCCCCACCCTCTGTTTCTGTAGTTCCTCCTATTAATGAAGAATTCAGAGAGGGAGGAATGATAGTTTTTGTATGCCTATCTACTGGGATTTCTTTTATTCATCTGTAGAGTGGAAATATCAACTAGATTAACTTTGAAAGATTATAAAAAACTCAGAATTCTCCATGTCTCCTCATGAGGAAGATTGTTTTCCCTGTTTCAAGCAATGCACCTAAATGATACACTCCTTCATTTTACTGATTTCTCTTACTTATTGTTCTAGTAGAGGCACATCAGTCGGTAAAGGAATTGCAGTGCATTCACGACATTTGAGTTTGCTAGATTCATTTACAAGTGATTGATGGGTTCACCTGGCAACTTCAAGACCTATTTGCTTTTAAAAATCAAACCCTTAATCCTAAACCTAACATGAAGATTCATGACTTGAGAAGATAATTTTTAGGTCCCTGTAGCACACTCTATATTGACATTCTTGTTTTAGGTAGAGGAATGTGGAAGAGGGAGGAATAGTGTGTACAGTTTCATATGTCACACCTTCTTCTGGAAATTCAAGAGTTAATCTCTTTTCCTTTATTATCTTCAACTTGGTTGCAGGCAGGTAGTGGCCCTCTCTAGAGACAGATTCTGTTAGCACTTCAATAGCTCCCTCAAATGAGAACAGCCAGCTTCAATAGGGGTTAGAGAAAATAGAGTACATATTTGCTTTAACAGGAGAAAAGGAAAACATTAACAAACTAAACATTACTTTAAAAACATGAAAACATCACGTTTTAAATTTAAAACTGCGTAACTAAATCTTGCAATATGTTATTCGTATCACCTGTTCCTAGATGCAACTCCAGCCCTTTTCCTACTGGACTTGGCTTCCCTCATGTCAGACAGCCTTCCCCTTGGGAATTTTCTGTTTCCTGTCTGTTAGTCTCCATTCACACCCTTACACTCATTTCAGCCTTTCTGAAAAAGGAGGTGATAAAACTTCACTAATCTCTTAGCGAAATTCTCACTGTGTATCTGTGTACAATGTGCTGAAAAACACCTTCAAATCCCATTTCCATTTCCCCAGAGAATTTGGCTTCCTGGAGAGAGATATTAAGGGTTTTGTCTGCCTTTTTTAGGTTGACAATATCTTTTATTTTAACTGCCTCTGCATGTCATCTATTTCAAGATTTCTTATGTAATTTACACATTTTAATTTACTCTATTCTCTTATTTTAGTTTTTTCCCCTTTTCTTTTTACTACCTGAAGTCTGCCTTCTCTTATTAATGATGCTCTGATTCATTATTTCACTTCTTATGATCTGACTGTTTTAAGTGCACCAGAGGCCACTTAAAAGACTATTAAGCCTCCAGAGGAGTGACAGGTACTTTTGCACTAGCCCAATGATTCTTACTTGTTTTCTATCTGCTGCCCTCATGAGAGCTTTCTTTCCAAGCATACACTCTATCATCCCTATAACTAAAATAATATCAAAAAAGCCACATACACAGTTCATCTTCCTTTGCCATATCAGGAGAACCAGAAAATTGTAAAGAAAAAAGAGTAAGAGGAAATCTAGGAAGAGCTGACCTCATCATTAATTAACAGCTACTGGTAATTGCAAGTTTCTATTTATAAAGCTTCTCAGAACCTCCTATGAGACTTCCCTGCAGATCCTAATTCCATGAGTATCTTGACTAGTCCAAAAGCCCTTACTCCTAATCCCAACGAGAGCTAACATAAATAGGTGTATTGCCTAAGACAGTTGCTTCACCATAAGACATTTTAGAGAATCTGTACCTTTGAAGTAGACCAAAAAGTGTTGTGGATATGTCTTATTTAGTTTAGGCTATGTTTAACACAGAGATTCATATTGTTTATAGAAGAATTAAGAAACATTTTGCATAATATATGAAATGTTTTAAAGTGTCCATGACCCAGCAATTTCATTTGGAATAATATACCCTCAAAAAAATTGATAATTGAACCAACAGGTGTGTTTTCCTAGGATACGTCTTTTACAGAAAAAATTGAAGCTACCTGAAAATAGGAGAGTGAGTGAATTTTGTTGTATCAATATAAGGAAATATATGTAAGCATTACAAAAAATGATTGAGAGTTCTATTATTGTCATTGTAAGACGATATTTTGCTGAGGGACAACAGTAGATTTCAGCAGCATATATAATACAATTGGATTTAACATTTTTGCAAAATTGTGTCTTTATATGTAGATTATAGTGTATTAACAGAGATTAAATGGCAGAATTATGAGTTATTTCTCTTTTTCTCTTTCTACTTTTTCTATAGTGAGCATGAATCAATTTTGAAATTAATGAAATCTGAATCCAAATTTTTTTTAAAAAGAGTTTATTTCTTAGAGTAAAAATACCCAGCAAAAACTGAGGAGGTGACACTTAAGCTGAGTTTTGAAGAAGCCAGAAGAGTTCTCTAGGTGAATGCAGTGGTTCTCCTTCATGCAACAGCAGGGGCAAGGGCTGATAGATGTTAGAGGAGTTGCTAGAGAGAATGGCATTTATGAATACTATAAGTAGCTCAATGAGACTAGAACATACAGTGCAATAGAAATATAATGGGTGTGAAAGTCAGGAGGCAAATTTTGAAAATGCCACATATGCCAGGTAAAATAATTTGAATTTTGTCATGAAAGAGTGAGAAAGATATTTTTTAAAGAGTAATGGCGTAATAGAATTGCGTTTTTAGAAAGATCACTCAGAAGCATTGTGAAAAATGAATTGGCAACCTCTTATCATACACTCTGCCAGACTGAGGCAGTGGCAATGAGGTGGGAAAAGAAATAGTTGAGTTTATGGTCTTAGTTGTAGAAACTTAGGGCTTTGTAGGGTGGAAGTATAGGTGTAAACATTGTCAATGATAACCTCTGAGATTCAGGATAATCCAATGGAATAGTCAATGGTGCCATTCCCTGTGACAGAGAGCAAGAGACGAGGGCCAGAGCTAAGGGGGAAGAGGACTCTGTGCTGTACATGATGAGTTTGAGACACACAGAGTTTTTCCAAGTGAAGATGCCGAGTGGGCAGCTGCACATTAGAGCCTGGAGCACTGAAGGGAGATATCAGCAGCATATGTGGATTTGGGGAATCTACTTCCCATGTGCAGGCATGATTTTAAAGGATTATTTTACACTTGCTTTTCACATGCTTTTCATTTCATAACTTAGAGAAATCTGGCTTCCCCACCTCCTCGTATTAAATACTGTTCTCACTGAAATGATCTCCAATGACTTGCAGGAGGCTAAGTCCATATACAGTGAAAGTTGTGGAACGAATAGAGAAATAATATGTAAAGGAAGAAGCAAAGAGGGCTTAGGAGACAACTTAGAGATCACAATTACTTAAAGTTCTGTTAACGAAAAAACTCAGACACTGTGGAATCCAAAAGCAGGAAGGATGGGAGAGGAGCAAAGGTTGAAAAATCATCTATCAGGTATAATGTTTACTCTTTGGGTAATGGGTACACTAAAAGCCCAATCCCTGCTAGTATGCAATATACCCATGTAACAAACAAGCACACATATCCCCTGAATCTAAAAGAAAGAAAAAGAACCCAAAACTAAGACTGAAATTCATAAGTAGGTGGGAGAAAAAACATAAGAGACTATTGTTACTAAGGCTGAGGGATGTGAGAACTTCAAGACCCCAGACAGAGGCTTTTTAGTGGTGTTGGAACTTGGCCAAGCCAAATAAAGTCAAGTCTGAATACTTTCTGTGGACTTAGTAACCTGAATGTCATTAGACATCCTCCTAGTGAGAGCCGTTTTAAGATAGAAGAGAAAGTGGAAGCCTAATCGCTCTGGATTGTGGAAGAAAAGACACATGAAGAGCAAGTGTAGAATAACCCTTCAACAAGCCTGGCAGCAAATGGGAAGGAGAAAGAGGAGGGAGAGAGAAGAGGTGCGAGTGGTGTGGGGCGGTCACTGGAAGCCTTTTTAAGATTTGCATTTCTTTTTTCCCGAGGGGAAAGGAATGGTAGAATGGGAAAACTGAGGTAATTGATAAAGAAAAGAAACAGAAGGACACAGCATTTGGACCGGAATGAAAGATCAGCTATGGCTCAGAGGTTACAGACTTTACCCTTGGAGATGGGTTTATAGGCCTGCAGGCTGGATAGCAATGGAGGTAAATTTGAATGTGGGAAAAATTTGGGAGAATTTTTCTAAGTAGAATACCAGGTACAAATTACAAGTTATATTCAGTTTCTCAAAGAGGGACTAGACCCAGCAATTTCTATCCAGATTATTGGTGCCAAAATAACCCAGGTTAACCACATTAACTTCAGAAACACAATAAAAAGGACTTTTTCATGTATCCGATTAAATTACTATGGAAAAATAATAGAGTGGGGTTAGTAGTGTGAGTGCCAAGAAAGGTGCAATTTAAAATAGAGTGATCAAAGTAAACCTTACTGAAGTGACATTTGAACAAGATTTGAAAGAGATACTGAGAGAATATTGCATGCCTAAAAGCTGCCATGGGCTTGTATTTTCAAGTAATAACAAGGAAGCTCATGATAGCTAGAGAAGAGTGAGTAGGAGAACAAGAGGAGGAGATTGAGTCAAAGAGGTAATGGGGAGACACATTATGTCACATTTGGAAGCCTCTGTAATGACACTGGCCTTTACTGGGAGTAGATTGGAGAGTCATGGAAGATTTTGAACAAAAGAATGACATGATCAGACTTACATTCTTAGATGATCAGGCTGGCTGCTGTGCTACAAGTAGACTATGAGTAAGGCTGAATTGTTGCAAGTGGGGAGAGGAGTTAGGAGGCTATTGCAGTGATCTAGGTGAAAGAAATGGCAAATTGGACCTGGGAGACAGCAGTGCAGATGGTTAAAAATGGTCAGATTCTGAGTATACCTTGAAGGCAAATCTTACGGTATTTTCTGACAGATTGGTTCTATAATGTCAGAAAAAGAAGAGTCAAGGATGAGTCCACAAGCTTGGGACTCAACATCTGGAAGGATGGCATTGTCATTACCTGAAACAGAACAGCTATGGATACAGTTAGGTATAGTCAGGTATTAGGGAGAAGAGCAGGATTGTAGTTTGCACATAGTAAGTTTGAAATGTCTACTAAGACGTTCTGAGGGGAGATGTCTGGTGGGAAGTCAGACACACAAGTATGTCCAAAGATACTGTCAACACCTTGGCTGGGCATGGTGGCTCACGCCTGTAATTCGAGCACTTTGGGAGGCTGAGGCAGGCAGACCACCCAAAGTTTGGAGTTCGAGACCAGCCTGGCCAACATGATGAAACCCTGTCTCTAGTAAAAATACAAAAGTTATCTGGGCATGGTGGTGTGCACCTGTAATCCCAGCTACTTGGGAGGCTGAGGCAGGAGAATTGCTTGAGCCCGGGAGGTAGAAGTTGCAGTGAGCCAAGATCACACCATTGTACTCCAGCATGGGCTAGAAGAGCAAAACTTCATCTCAAAAAAAAAAAGATACTGTCAACATCTTGTATCTTTGACAGTATCTTTGGACAGTTGTTGTCCAAAGATACAAGCACCAAGGATACTGTTAATGAATGTGATGATTTTAAAAAAATAAACCTCCAATTCTAGAGAGAAGAGAAGAGAAAGGTTTAATTTCCTGACCTCTAAACCATCTGTGCTCTCACAACACTTGGACATAGGGTATGGAAGAGGCACAGCCAATATTTGATAATCAAATAATTCAAGCATATTTTTTACTTCCATGAAAGGACAATGCTTCATTTCTTTTAACAACAGGCTTTTGAACTATTGAGTATTCATTGGACTGGGAGTGAGGAAAAAAGCAGATATTCAGACAATATTTGAGACAGGCAAATGTGGAACTCAGAAGTGAGTTTTCCATCTGCCACTTTTTCAGGAGGCCGATTGGGCCAAGCCATTCTGAACCTTCTTTTGCAGCTTTCTTGGGATGAAGCCAGCCTTTAATCTCCTCAAAGGAACTTCTGTTTGTATTCATTGAATTAATGGTTTTACTTAAGAAGTTGATACAGTACAGCTTTAAAAACAACAATGAAACCTACATTATAAATTGAAGTCATCTCCAAGTAGTATATTCAAGTTCTGAATTAATTATATAGGAGATTTTGACCATCCAGAGAACATTACATTATTTCTGTTTATTTAATCCCATTTCATTTTCCTTCAAAAACTCTTCGAATAGGATATAGTCATATACAGGTAAAACTGCAATTTTTCATGTAAAAGTGAATTGTAATTGCACGTGACTATAAAGAGAACGTTATCTGTGAAATGGGAAAATGCCTGCAACATCAAGCTTGCACTCTACATGAGCAGTGACCCTACCATCTTAGCTATGATAACACTGCAAGGAGCTAAACCATCAGTCAGGGTTACTGCACTGGACAGCTTCAGAACCCTCTTGACACTGATTTAATTGAAATAATGATTTTTTTTTTTCCTTTTACTATCCTGAACATTTCTGTTCTTTTAGAGAGGTCAAGCTACTGAAATACCAATAGTATCCAAAGGGTCCAAAGGGTCAAGGCCAAGGGCAGCAACAAAAGTTTGTCATTGTACAGCATAAGAGGATCTGGTCATGTGGAAGTACCCCACTCCTGTGCCAGCTTCACTACACTGCTCCTTTTCCCTGAGGCTGGCAGCTCTGGCAGAAATTAAAGCAAACCTTAGCCTCCTAAATCCAATTGCAGTTTGGATTGGAGGAGTTTTTGTTCTGAAAGAATATGTAGTGATCTGTGTTCATACTGTCCATACTGTAAGCAATGATTAAAACTAATTTAGCTTGGTTATTCATTAAGTCTCCATGGACATTTTTGCATAACTATGGACTTTATATTTCTACCCAACGGTTTAGCACTGAATAGCCCTTGGGTTTATTGTACCCTACACTGGCTTTTTGCTGACAATACCATGCTTAAGACTGACTTTTGAGATTGAAAACAGCAGAAATTCTAGACTGGAATTTCTAGAAGAAGAGTAGGAAGTGGATCACTTCACCTCTCATTTTTATTTACACTCCAATCACTCAATACACTGCTTTAGATCAAGGACAGGAACCATAGCCACAGAAAGGTCGTAAGGAAGTACATCATCATTCAACTCTGTAGTCTACCTAATTCCAAATAGCATGTGATATGTGTATGTATTTGGGAGGTGAAAGGGTAGGATGCCCTTGCCTTACAAATAGCTAAAGCTCTTAAGGGTAGGGTGGTGCATTTTATTTCTGCTATAGTCTTGTATTCATCCACACTTCCACTTTAATATAGCCTGAACTCTCTTATTATACACCGTAATTTTTATCACATCTTTCTATTATACAGTGTTTTCTAAGAGATAAAAGTATGGTTTCCACTGTTGTTTTTCTTTAGCAATTGCTGGAGTATTATGCTTCAAATTATAGGTGCTCTAGATTGACAATTGTTCATATATTTTTGTGCCAAGTAGTCTTTTATCAGTTACTTACATTTAGCAGAATTAGAAGGTCTCATTTTTCTATTGCTGAGTGTCTATATTCATCTTAGTCGTGGCATATTTTATCTTAGTTATAGATATGCAATTTAGATTAAAGGCTTAGATGTTGTATCATCATTAATAAAGAGAAATAGTTGGTTTCAACCTAAAATTTTTACCTCTTCAAAATAAAACATATTCAAGGTAATATATGCTCATGTGATCAGATTTTTTAGTATTTTCTAAAGATTTAAATATAAGAATTTATTCTGTATAATTCAGATTTTTAATAAATAATATTAAAGTGCAGATGGAAAGTTATGCTTTTGTGTATTTATTTATGTTTACTTTCCTAATCAGCTGCATATAAAGGAAGAAATTTCAGTCTATGAAGTGTATATTCTAAAGAGCTGTCAAAAATGCCCATGGATGCCAGGGAGAATGTAGCCTTTTACATCCTGAGCTTGACTGGCAGACAGTAGAGTGGTTAAGAACATGGATTCTGGAGTCAGTCACCCTGGGTTTGAATCTCAGCTCCACTACCTATTAGCAGGTGACTTTGAAGAAGACTTTTAACTTCTCTATGCCACCAATTCCTCATCTGTAAAGAGAATATAATAACTATACCTGTCACATAAAGTGATTGTGAGGAGTAAGAATTTATGCATAAACAGTGCTTGGCACAGAATGAATACTATACTAATGCTAATTGTTATTATTCACTAATATTCTCATATTGAGTATATTCATCAGAGATGAGGAACAGCAAAGTCTGCCTGCCTTTTAGGAAGTTGTGAAGGTTGAAAGTGATATATAACTTGGAAATAGTGAAGTTGCAAGTCACTGGGAGTCAGAGTTATCTAAAGAAAGGGATTTAGAAGGAATCATAGTCACAAACAAATTCTAGCTGAGGACCTTTTAGAGTGGAGGAAAGAGGTGAGGTATAAAAAATTTCTCTTACGTTGTCTAATTTTAGAAAATTGACCTGCAGAAGCAGACTGAGGCTAATTACAGAATTCAGCCATCCTTCATAAAAGACCACAAAAATCAGCAGAATGTCATTTCTTACTCAGTATTTCTTGCTTTATTAGAAATCACATTCACACACACACACACACACACACACACACACACACACACACGTACACAGAGATGACATCCAGTAATGAGGTTTTAATAATTTTGAAGTCATTAAGGTACAGTGAGGAGATAGACAGATTGTCATCAAACTTCGCTTTTCTGGGAGAACAAGTGATAATGACAGCATCTTTAAAGGCAAGAAAAAAATGCAGACAGCTTGCTCTCCCCCTGAGCTCTGATGCTGTGGTTATAACAAGCTCATGCCTTTGTATCTTTTCAAATGTAGTCAGAAATATAATGGAATGGAAAACATGTTTTCCTGAAGTTAAGGGAAAAAAACTACAAGTCAAAGGAGATATTAAAATGCCGAGTTTAAGGAACGAAAACATGGTTCTTATGGCACTTGATAGCAATTTTTAAATAATACTTCAAAAAAAAAAAAGCCCTGCATAGGGGACAATTCTCAGCAGTCTCCTTTTTTGATATTTGACAAATTATCAAATTATTTTTCTTCTCCTACTCTTGTGTTTCTTTAATAGAGTCATCAATGTTGTATTCTCCTTGATATTTTTTGGCAAGTGTATAATAAAAAAATTTTAATGATATAATAATTTAAAAGAGAAAGTAAGAACTGATGATCTGGATAGAATTAGTTTGATATAAATATAGAGAAAATTCGAGCTCAGAAATATGAGTGATATTTACTAATAAAGAATAGGTAAATAACACTTAAAGAACTTTTAAAATTTGAGTAGTAAGAGAAGCAATTCCAATCCCCATATTTAAACTTCTCTTTTAGAAGGCGATTCCAAAAAATCTCTGAATTAGCTAACCATTCTCAACCTCTGCCTGCTTAAAGGAAAAAAAAGAAAAAATCAGAAAACACTTGAGCCAATTAATACGTATACTAGGGAGAAAAAGAGACATTAAAAACTACCTTCCTTCTTGTAGGAATGGCTGAATAGAGTCAAAAACCGATGAACATTTACAAATGAGGAGAATTAATATATTTTTTGCTTCTCCTAGGAGCTCAAAGTGCATTCATAGTTATGATTTTTTTATCTTCATCTTGGGCCCATAAACTAGATGAAATATATTGTCAGGAGCTCAAGACCAGCCTGGCCAACGTGGCAAAACTTCCTCTCTACTAAAAAATTATACAAAAATTAGCTGGGCGTGGTGGCGCAGGCTTGTAATCCCAGATACTTGGGAGGTTTTGAGATGTGGGAGAATCAGTTGAGCCCTGGAGGTGGAGGTTGCGGTGAGCAGAGATCGTGCCACTGTATTCCAGCCTGGGCGACAGAGCCAGACTCCAACAAAGAAAGAGAGAGAGAAAGGACGGCAGGAAGGAGGGAGGGAGGGAAGGAAGGAATGAAAGAAGGAAGGAAGGAAGGAAGGAAGTCCTCCTGTCACTATTTAATCATGAAATCCTAAAGCAAAATTATTTAAATGAGTTGGTTCAAGATATAAGATTGGAAGTAACTGAAAATAAAAACCAGTTAATCCTTGAGAGCCTAATGTCCTTTAACAGATGAGTAAGTAAATAAATTGTGGCATCCTAGAAGAGTTTTGCTATAATGGCCTCCAATTGATTTTGACATTGAGATGATAGCAAACATAATACAGAGACCTGAGAAGTGCACCTTACTATTATTGCTCTTTAAGCCTGCCACACCAGTGTGAACAAGCCCAGATTGTTCTGATGAATGATTAGATATGTGAGACCACAAATATGGGGTCCATTTATTTGACTTCATCACCCCCACCTAACAATAAGCCAAGACCCAGAAAAAAAGTGCTACCCAGCTGATTCACAGTCAACCATAGACTCATGAGTGAGCCCAACCAAATTCAGCAAAAGAACTGCCCAGCTGAACTCAATTCAAAATGTTGACCTAAAACACAATGAGCAAAAATGAATGGTTGTTACTTTAAGCCACTAAATTTTGGTTTGGTGTGTTATGTCTCAAAAGTTAGTGATAAAATTATATTCACATACTTATAGAACGCCAGTTGAAAATAAAACAATGAATTACTGACAGATGCAGTAGCTTGGATTAGTCTAAAAAATATTATATTATGCTCAGTGAAAGAAGCCAGACACCAAGCAATAAGATTCTATTGTATGAAGTTCAAGACCCAGCAAAAGTATTCTATGGTTATCAAAATCAGAACAGGTGTGGCCTGGTGGGTGGTGTAAGGGTTGGGAGAGTGGTGAGGATGAAAGGCCAAGAAGGAACTTTCGGGGGTAGTAGAAATATTCTTGGTTACTCTAGAGAATGCTGATAGTCCAGTAGTCCAGTTTAAGAATTAATAGGCAAAAATGAATTAAGTTGTGCAATATAGGTATTTCTCAGGGTGCTATATGAGCACAGAGAGTGAGGAATGCCTATCTGTGCTTTTTGGTGTTTAGAAAATATTTCCCTGAGGAGTAGCCTTGAAGTAGCCCATGTTTCATGTAGGCATTCACTATATGGTGATAAATGTTGTTTGCTGGACAGAGAAATGCCTTGTTCAAAAACATAAAGATATCAAACAGCATGGCATGTATAGTAGAGGAACTGCCAGATATTTAATATGGAAGAGTAAAGGGGAGCCACAAGTGTTGGGGCTGAAAGCATAGGCTTGAGCCAATCATGAATGTCCTTCGACACTTTGCTATCATGTCTTTACCTTGTGAGCAAAAAGAGTTATCATTTAGATTTTCAAGCTCTTAGAATCATCCCATCCATCTGACTCTCCACCTGATGTGAGGCTTGCCTTGCTCACCAGCAGTAAACTGAAGACAATTAGTGACTCACCAATATATGTCTAATATAAGAAGCCCACGCTGGTGTGTAGAAGCACGTGTAAGCAATTCAGAGGAGAACTATAAAATCATGATGAGTCGGAACCACTGAAATGGTAATTAAATGAGTGGGAGGAGCACGTGCATTCTCCTACATGCTCCAGGTTTCCCACAAGTAGTATTAAACTCCTCTGTGGTTTGTCTGGTAGCTGAGCCACTTTGTTTCTTGATGATTTCCAAGCTCTGCTAATTCAAAGCTCAGTATTATCATCTGTATCCAGATTTCCGACTTGGAAAACTACGTGAACTTAATTTTAACTTTTTTTTAAGTGAATGTGAATTCACTCTGATTATTAGAATCTTATGTTCCCTTTGCTTGAGAGTATTGTCAGTTTTGCCTTTTGGATAAACTAAGAAGACTGTGTGAAAATGAGAAGCATAGGATTTAGGGTCCATAGGTATGAATCAAGTCCTCTCATTATGTCTGAATCTTGGGAGAGCACTATATAACTTCTCTAAGCCTCAGTTTTTTCATTTATAAATAATAGATGATGATAGAAATTGTCTCCTTAGTTTTGGAAAGAATGGATAGCAGAATGGCTGTAAAGATGTTACCACATGCCCAGAATATAGTGAACAGTAATGGCAGCTATTACTTTAAATAGTAATCACTGGCATTTCCTTTCCTACCTCCCAGCTGTTACCAGGATGTCAGGGGTTGGTTAGATGATTGGTTGGTTTTGAGGTTTAAGCACTAAAAATAAAAAAGTAATGCACAGAAATACAATTGCACTTTTTCCTAGGTTATATATTCCCAAACGGTAATAATGGTATTGCTAGTAATTAATGAAATCCCTTCAGTCTGAGGTTTATGACATTCTGTTTCACCCTTGCATTGGCTATGAGCTACGTAGAAAGAAGACAATCTAAGATTTGTATTGAAAAGAAGGTAACTCAGATGGAAAGGAAGAAAGGGTCAGTGAAGAACACCAATTATAGCCAAGTTCTGACTCCAAAGTTACTCAGTCCAACTAGATTATACTGCTACACATGGATAGACTTGACGGGCCTTTTAAGTGACACTTCGATTCAGTATTGTGCCTTTTAAAATTGCTTTGGGAAGAAACTGGTCTTCAAATTTGTGTCTTCCCCAATCCACATTTTATTCCCCTGGAGGGTTCTTTTTCTTTTCCTACCTTCACTCCCATTCATCTTCCTTGCCACATACTGCAACAAGTACTTTGCTTCAGAGGCACGCTTTATTGGATGCCACATAAAATACCTTTTCATAAGCATAAAGCTTATTCCCACAGATGTCATGAGAAAGGGACCAATTGCTCTAAGGTTCCTACTTAACTGTATTTTCAAAACCCTAATAATACATCTGAGTTTACGATAACATTTTAAAGTCACTCTTCTCTCTAGCTGGTTTGTCCTGATGTTTCCGTTGAGTTTAACTTTTTCTTTTTTAGTGCAATGAGAGTACTACTGACATCATTTTTGTATAATATTAATCAATGCATTATTTTTGATCACTGGATATGTGCTGCAGTCTCAGGTGCATTGTATATTCCACACTTTCCTTATCTTCCAATCTAGTACCTCTAAAAAGAAGGAAATGTTAACGTAGTTTTAGCCCCTTTCTTTTTCCAGATGCAGCTATTTAATGCCAGTTATTTTTGCAACTAAGTATTTTAATACAAATAATCTTCTCTCCTAGTCTCTACAGAGAAATCTGGCCTTGTATTCCCATTGTCATCACTAGGGCAGCATACTCCTTCCAGTGAAATTCATGGATCCTTCTTTAGCCTTGTCTACTAATGTTAGAGAATATTCAATATGGGCAAATTTATTTTTACAAATGCCTTACCTTTTGTATAGTTAATTTTGCTATTGATACCCTATTATCTCTGATCAAAAATTATGTTACTTGTACCATTTGCTCCCCAAAGAGCTATGTAGTGATTTTGTTCAAAAATTCTGTAGACAGTATTAATTGTGTACATTTTACAGAATATTTAAAAATTACACTTTCTGCTTCAAATGATTCATTATGAATAAATCAGAGTTCCTTTTGCACATTACAAACATACGATCTTAAACTTAGCTTTACCATTAAAATAGTATGGTATTATTGATAGTTGCTTTTTACATTTCCCAATTATTTTCAATGAATAGTTTTGGTTAAGGACTCCCCTATGGCTCTTATCTCTAAACCGGAAGGCGATTTCATGGTAGTTCTATTGCACTAGATTAGCCATTTCTTTGATCATCTCCCAACCGGCACATGTATGGAATGGTTGAACTACTGCTCTCAATACAGTTTTAAAAACGCATCTGATATTTAAACCCTGAGAGAGGTATTAACCATAATGACATTTGAATGTTATTAGCCATCTTTCATCCTGCCTGAGTATCTTCTGCTCTGCCCAGTTTACTAATACACCAGACTCCTTTGAACTAGGATAACTTTTTGATAAGTTTGGACTGAAGAAATCTACCAGTTTCCAGAGACTATTTCATAACAGGAATGATTTGGTAACCCAGTGTTGGCATTTAGTTCAGTCTATTTCCCAACTTAAATAGATAATACCAGTTTGCATGTATGTCTAGTTTTATTTAATCTTTTAAAAAGTGTTTAATACAGTCATGCTTGATGATGCAGCAGAATACCTAAAGGCTGGTATTAAGATATGTTTCTGATCCTCTGAAAAGCTTTTCTGACCCAGTAGGCTGTGAACATTCACAATAGCCCTGGAGGCAATCCTCCATGTGTTATTGCGGGTTGATAACTGCACCTGGATTACTCGTAGCAGAGAAAATTTGCAGTGTGTTCCACAATAGTCCAGCCAGTGGATTAGTATGAGATAAGAATCATCTGGTAAACAATAGAGATGATATACCAGCCCACATAATAAAATACTTCATATAAAGACCTTCATTAATAACACTGATATAATCACATTTGAATCCTTTGCTGAAGCAATCTCAAATTATGTAGATGGAATAAGATGAAAAAGAGCAAGTAAAAATCATCTGCAACTTAAAATTATACTTTGTGTGTGCATAATATCCTTCTGTTCAAATTCCTATTACAAAAAGCATGGGCTTAGAGCCTATGAATTATGAATTCAGAACAAAATTGGATTATTTAATTTAAATAAAACATACAACCAATGTATTTGGAATGTGAGATAATTGTGGGTAAAAAGTAGTGTTGCTACTCCTCATTTCTAATCATGTTGGCATAAAGGCACAAAATTAAAATGTGTCTTTGTACTTAAGAAAACAAGCATATCTACTTGGTTTAGATATATTTATAATTCATAAATTATAATATGAAGGTTTTTAAACATAAATAGAACTGTCCCAAAATGTAGTATTTTTCAAGTAAACTTTTATGGTGAGATAATTATAGATCACATGCAATTATATGAAATAAAATGAGAGATCCTGTTTACACTTTACCCAGTTTCTCCAAATAGTATTACATTGCAAAAATTAGTACAGCTTCACTTTTGGGATCTGGGTATTGATACAGTCAAGACACAGAACAGTTTCATCACCACAAGGATCCCGTATGTTGCCTTTTTATGGCCACATTCACTTCCTTCTAACCCACCCTCCTTAGTCCCTGGAAACCACCAACCTGTTCTCAACTTCTACAGTTTTATTATGTCAAGAATGTTCTACAACTAGGATCATATAACATACAACTTTTTGGGTTGGCTGTTTTTCACTAACCTCAATTCTATGGAAATTCATGCAGGCTGTTGCATGTATCAGTCATCCCTTCCTTTTTCTTGCTGAGTAATATTTCATGGTATGGGTATACCACAGTTTGTTTAACTATTAACCCACAGAATGACACTGGGGTTGCGCCCACTTTGGGGCTATTATGAATAGTGATGTTATACATATTAGTGTACAGGTTTTTGTGGGAACATGTTTTTATTTCTCTGAGATAAAATTGCACTCCTGTGTAGGAGTGCAATTGCTGGATCATATGGTAGTTGCATGTTTAGTTTGTAAAGAAACCTCCAAACATTTTTTCCAGAATGGCTGTCCATAAATGTTTCCCTGTTTCTGCTTTCAAGATATCTGTTTTTGGGTTTCCTAAGTTTGACTGTCATGCATCTTGGCATGAATTTCTTTAGATTTATACTGTTTGTGGTTCACTAAGCTTTTTGAATTAGTAAGTTTGTGTTCTTTGCCAAATTTCCGAAGTTTTCAGTCATTATTTCTTTGAAGACTTTTTCAGTGCTGACCTACTTCTCCTTTTCCTTCAGGACTCCAGTGGGGGGAAAAAAAAGTTAGGTCTTTTGTTATTTCCATGAGTCTCTGAGGCTCTGTGCATGTTTTCCAGTTTACTTTGTCTCTGTTTCTTAGTTTAGGTAATTTCTATTGTTCAGTCTTCAAGTTCACTGATTCTTTCCTCTGTCCCCTCCACATTTTTCAGTTCTAAGTTTTCAGTTGGGTTCTTCCTTATGTATTCTGTTTCTTTGCTGAGACCTTCTAATATTTTAATTTATTTCAGGCATGTTTGTAATTGCTTATTGGAGCATTTTTGCGATGTCTACTCTAAAATATGTGTCAGAAAATCTTAACATCTCTATCACCTCTGTGGTTAGGTTATATTGGCTGTCTTTTCATTCAGTTTGAGGCCATCCTCATTGTTGGTATGATTAGTAATTTTTAATTGAAACATGGACATTTGGGGTATTATGCTATGAGACCCTAGATCTTAATTAAACCTTTCATTTTAGTTGATTCCTCTGATGCTGTTTTGATAGGAGAAGGAGGGATGCTGACTTATTTCTGCCAATTGGGGATAGAAGTCCAGGGTTCCCACTTAGCCTCTATTGAGACTTAAGGTGGGAAGGGCTTTTCATTAAGTTTGGGAGGCTGTGGAAGGTCCTGCTCCCCACTAGCCTCTGACTGATAGCTCCATATCTGGCAAGAGCCTTATTACTGCTCCAAGGTGGCTTTCACTGATGCCATGGGGGTGGCGGACTGGCCTCAGTACTGCTGGGCATTGGTAAAAGTCCTGATCTTCTACTAAGCTTCCACTGACATCACCGCAGTGGGGAGAAGAGAGTGTCTGCCTTGTTACTGGAGAGTGAGGCTAAAAGTCTGGATTACTTACTCATGAGGCAGTGGGGAAGTCTTGGCTCCCTACTCTTTGTTGCTGTGGTTGGGGAGTGGGGCTACAATTTTTGTGTTTTTGTTTTGTTTCGTTCTGTTTTCTATGGTGTTGGCTAAAACAAAGAGGTACTATCATTGTAAAACTTTCTGTCTTGCTAGGCTGCCTTTTCCCTTTTCTCTGGTCTTTTGGCTAGAGACAGCAAGTGTTTACTGGGGCTTTTAAAAAATCTGTACCTGTTGGCATTTCAGAGTTATAGGCTTCTTCAGCTCCAAGTAAGTCTGGTGTATATGAAATAATAATAATAATGCAATTCACCCTCATGTACTTTTTTGAGTACCAAAGGCCATAGCTGGTCTGCCTCAAAGTCTTCTTGTGATTGTTATATATATAATGTTCAGCGTTTTTAGTTATACTTAATAGGAAAGATAGGGAAAGGTATCCCTCCCATTGCTCCAACTTCCCAGAAACCGAAATCCAGAATGTAATAGATTAAACGCTAAGGTTGCTATATTTTCAATTATTACAATTAAATCTTTTAAAATACTTACCAAAAGCCTTTGGTTTCATTTTTTCTATTAGCTTCTAAGTGAATTTCTGGGACATACAATCATAATTTGGTTTGTGGATACAAAAAAGAATTTTAATCTGATTTAGTTATACAGAGAAAATATCATTTCCTTCCAGTCAGTGATAATATCAAGATGACATGTAATCCCTTACCAGGTGAATTAGAAGTGAACAAATCACATTAGATACATGAAGGTGAAAAGATAAATAAAAAAAAATTTATACTTAGCTCTGCTTTGAATGACAAAGACTAAAACAACTAGAATATTTTATTTCTTTCGCTAGTGGATAATTGTGTGCTTGCCTAGGATAATGCCACAGGTCCCTTCCATTATTATTCTAAGCATCTTTAAATCAGGAACAAAATAAAATTATTTTCTTTCAATTGAAGATACTCACATCTGCTCTAACAACATGAGCCTCTATTATCTGCTTTGTGCCGTGCTACTTCCCTTTATACAGCCCAAGCTTCTCTGAACTGGGCCACTTCCTCCTCCCCATTTCTTCCCAGCTCTAGTCTAAACTCCACTTGGAAGATGTACTCTCCATCTCTCCGTACCCCTCTTTATTCCATTTCAAGCCCTCCCACCTCTCAAGGTCTATCTCAAAAGTGCCAAGCACCAACCTACTCCGAGAATGGATTACCAGTTCTTGGAGGAAGCAGCACCTTTATTCAGCCTTAAAGAATGAATTTGTATCCAATAGTTGTTTTTCCTGATGGATATTAACTCATTCTTTAAGGTCAGCTTAATACCTGGGAGATGAAATAATCTGTACAACAAACCCCCATGACACAAGTTTACCTGTATAACAAACCTACATATGAACCCTAGAACTTAAAATAACAGTGAATTAAAAAATTAAAAAGAAGACCTGGGAAGTAAGCAGGCAGTACTGCCTTGTAAAGCTTTATATCCAGCTTAGCAACTCAGGACTCTGTTTTCAAAAACAAATGCAAAAAAAGAATGAGTTAGAATTAGTCATTACTGGAGGTGCAAGGCTGACTAGGGAGGGGAAGGAAGAGGTACAGGGCATTAGCATTCTTTGTTGGCAGACTGGGAAAATGAGTTAAGGAACAGAGAAGGAAAGCTACCTGATAGATGTCAGCAAGCTACCAACAGCTTTCTACTGACATCAATTCTGACAAGGATTGGTGAGAAATGAGGCTAGAAAGGAAGACAAGTATCACATCAGGAAGGATTTGGACCCATGAAAAATGTTATACTTTTGTAGGGGGTGCTCCTTCAGCTCATTGTGTAGAAAAATGGCATAGTTCCATTGGCAATTTGACACACTGGAGGCCCACTGATTATGGCCCTAATCTGGTCTTCACAGCTTTGCTTCCATTGTTCTAGTATGAAGTCCCCAAACTCTCATCAGATGTAACTACTGGCTCTTACCTAAACACAACCCCTATCTTTCCTGCTTGATAATCTCACTCTGGAAAAGCAAATCCCATTTTGCCTGTCATCAGCAAAAATACATATAATGCTCTTCCAAGGGTGTTTGAGAGGATTAATGGGCTAACACATGAAAGTGTCCAATCTACTGTTTGTTGTCACTTATTAGGAGTACAATTTTCTTCCTTCTTTCTGAAGATTTACCTAAATCGACTTCAAATTACAGTTATATGTATACCTGCTACAAAATTGCAAACTCCTTAAAGCTAGGACTATATTTCAAACAATGGCTCTAACCAGGGGAAATTTTGCCTTTTAGAGGGCATGTGACAATGTCTAGAGATATTTTTATTGCCTCAATTGTTGACAGTCTTGATCGTAGGATGTTATTGTTTAAACATTGACAACACATAACAGCCTCAATAAAAAAGTACTTCCCAACCCAAAATGTCAGTGGTGACTAGAACTCTGCTTTAGTTCATCATTGTAGCCCAGGTAGCAATTAGAAGAGTTGCATGTTATAGGAGATTGGATTCGTCTGTTCTCACACTGCTAATAAAGACATACCCGAGACTGGGTAATTTAAAAAGGAAAGAAGTTAAATTGACTCACAGTTCAGCATGGCTGGGGAGGCCTCAGGAAATTTACAATCAAGACAGAAGGGGAAGCAAAGACCTTCTTCAGATGGTGGCAGCAAGGAGAAGAATGAGAGCAAAGGAGGAGAAAAGTCCCTTATAAAACCATCAGATCTTTTGAGAACTCACACACTATCATGAGAACAGCATGAAGGTAACTGCTCCCATGATTCGATTACCTCCCACCGGGTCCCTCCCACAACACATGGGGGTTATGGGAACTACAGTTCAAGATGAGATTTGGGTGAGGACACAGCCAAACCATATCAGAGACATTCAGAATTGTGGGAAATAATCTGAAACCCCTTTCTATAGGTAAATTTTATAAATTGCCACTGGGGAGGTAAAATTAAATTAGAAATTTATATTGTGTAGGATAATTGGAAGATAGCAGAGTTTATGAATCTTGGTTAATTTGGGGGACACAAATTTCCATTTGTAGTTAGAAGTGACCAATTTAAAAGCTAAAGTTCTCTTAATCAGCAAGCTTTTGTAACAAAATGCAGCAGGATTTACTTTTGTATCAAAGGAGCTCCCCAGATAGTTAAAGAATGAAAATGAATATAATTAAAAGATAACTGGTAAGCAGAATGCAGTGCAGTGCATTGCCTTGGCTGCATTCTGGGAGAGTACACTTAATAATCAAGACTCTAGTGACACTTTAATGAGAAGTTTAAACTTATTGGCCATGAATCTCAGAATGTATCATTGCTTGTTACCTAGATTTTCATTTCAAAGAAACGAATTGATGAGTAAGAATTTTTTTAAAACAGTTTGTAATTAGGACAAATTGCTTTACAAATAATTTAATAAGCATTTAACACTGAAAAGAAGAGGAAAATTATTGATAAACCTGTAACATTTAGCCACATATAGTAAGAACTCAATGTGGAGGAAGAGGTGAAGCTATAAGCAATACCAAGGGGATTTAACCAAACCCATAGGCCCTTTACCTAGACACAGCCAGATCCAAGTACCAATGACAAGCACCCATGGGACTGGCTCACTCCATAAAAAGAGCATTTTCATGGGTCCTGGTGGATAAAAGATCACGATGTGTTAGTATAATCTCTATTTTTCCAGTACCCATGAAAATGCTCAAATCACTATGTGATTTGAGTTTGGACAAATCAAAATCTTTGCTAAAGCCAAACAGGAAAATAGGAGACATTGGTTTTTAATTAGTACTCGGAACTCTAAAAATAAGTCCCAAAAAAACAAAGACCTTGTTGACTCTATTATATAAAGAAGTGGTTCTTACTATCACTATCTTATTGCCAATAGCTACATATAATTCAAAGAGAAACATGCTGATTTGATGAGTTTTCTAAAATATTTTTTAAAAAGAAAACTCATTCTTCTGATATAGCATCAGTGGTATTTATTTTTGACTCTCTACGATGTGTACTGGTACAGATACTACAGTTGGGGGTAGAGAGGGCGGGGGTATGCCTTCCCTCTCCTCCAGGATCTAAAAACAAAAGCGTTTGAAGACTGTGTTGCATCAGTCTTCTTCCTTCAACTCTGCCTCCCCAATGTGGGCACTGCTGCTTCCTGTATTGTCCAGGAATGACCACTGTTTTATCCTATGCCAGTTCTTTTTGGAAGATAGCTAGAATCTGCCAGAACGTGCTTTCTCTCTCAAATCTAAATTAGGGACTTAAAAGTTTATTTTCACCAGAGGCCACTTTGTCTCCTAACAGTTCTGTGCTCATTAAATACCTATTAGTGTACCCTTTGACTTAAAATGTTCCACTCACATCCTCCAGAAGATCACTATCTGTCATCTGATGAAAAACAACTTCATTAGGCTTGTCGCGGCAGTTCCTTTTTTTCCCATGCTTTTGCTTCCTGATTGAAGACTGCAGCTTTTCCTAATGTTTTCTTCCCCACACTAAATATTATTGTGTGGGGTCTGTCCTCAGCCAGATCAATGCCTGTCTGAAATGTCGTTGTGAATAATCTTCATCACTATTTTGAGGACATACCTTTAAGGATTCCTCCAAACTAGATCAATTTGCAAAAAAAGAAAACAAATAGTTTTCCGTTATCCAGATATTATATTTGTTTCTTTTGACTAGCGCTCATAAGTTGACTAAGTAAATATTGTACTAATAGGAAGGAATACAAAAACACCCAATCTGAGAAAATAGAGAGATCAAATGACTTTGCTGTGCTCCTTTACAAGCACACAGACCTTTTTGTAGTGTTTCAGAAAAGACGATGCGATGTGTGTAATGCCATATTCAATGCATTTTGATGATACTCCCTACTTATAGGTGTCCATCTCGTCACTTCTCTGTAACATATTGTCTTAATTATACTCAGTATGCCCTGGCTCCTGTTATAGATCTGCATTTTCCTTACAAAGAACCCATGCAACAAACCACAGAATCACCTTAATGTCTTCCCTCAAAGCGTTTTTCTGATGGTCTGTGGGTGTCCAAGTTTTAGAATCGTAGGCTCTGAGCTAATGAAAAGTAAACTAGAAGTTGATTGGCACAAATGCAAATGTTAATCCATTAGTGAATGGTTATAAGTATTTTTCTGTATTGAAAATAATTTGTTTTAGATTGCCTGCCAATTATCAAATCTTACACATAAATGCAGGTCAGAGAAAAACAGAGTAATATATGTGTTTACAACACAGATGAGCATCATTTGAATGAGGAATCCACACTGGAGTCAAGATCCAGTCCGATGAGCCATGTTGGTTGAAGCCCTAAGTCTGGTTGTAAACTGCTTGACTTTGAAAAGCCACTCCCCAGTGAGGTCTGGTGTTGGTGCCTTTGTCTGATGTCTAAAGCATCTCTGTTTTGTTTCAGCTGGCAGGTTTCATCTACGCCTGTTATGTTGTGAAATGTATAACTGAAGAAGAGGACAGCTGTAAGTATTAAAGCTCTATTCTGTTTCTTTCAAGTTCAAAGCATCTCCTTTACTGCCTCCTACTTAGCCTTCCTATTCCTCAGACAAGATCCCACAACACAGCATTAGAATGGAAAATAAGCCTTTTGTGCCCATCAGACTAAAGTGTTTCTCATAACAGTATCCAGCAAACTGAAGAATGGAGAAGCACCCATTTTGAAAACATAACTTCTTTCTTTTCATTGAAGACCTTTTAAAAATCGTTTCCTCTTATGAACAATTCTAGTAGGGAACAGAGATGGGAGATTGGAGATGGAAATGATTTTAAAATGTGGCTAACTTGACCATTCTCTTTTTTATGATCCCTTTATTAGGTATTGATAACTAACCAGTTTTACCCAAGACTACAAATCCCCCAAATCAACAATTTGTAATAGTTGCTAAGATTCTTATAAAAACTGACTTCAGATTAATTCAGAGAATTTGTCTTTGGGAAACCAAATGTCCATCTGTCCTTTTTGTTCCTACTATTTGACACAAATGGCTAGAACTCTAACTATGTCAAAGTCTCAACATTGAGACATATTGCTTGATCCAGAGTTTAGATCACAGTACCCTCTTACAATCCTCCCAGTGGCTCTGTTGTTCTCTGCTCTCCGAAACATGGAGGGTAGAAGGTTTCATTCCATCCCTGCCCCTAAGGATCTAAAACAGGAGAACTGGGGAAAGTACTTCTATTCTCTGAGGGTACTATCATGAATAATTGCCTGTGTAGTTACATTTACTCTGAGGAAAAATCAGAATTGGGAATCATCTTTCTTGGTTTCAAAAAATATTTATAATGTTGGGTTTTTGAAACAGTAAGGAAAGAGGAAGGTGAGAATATGGTGATTTGAGGAAAACATCCAAAGATAAATATATGTTTCTTCTTCCCTTTCCAATTATACTGGAAAGGAAGAGGCAATATCAAGTGATTAATGTAGAAGAGGCACTTTTCAATCATACTCATACATGATATAAAATCAGAAGTATACAGTATATAATTTATTTCATATATAAAAGGAAATAATGGTCCTTTCACTAAATAAGCATTTGTAAAATATTCCTCAGTATTTCAAGCGCTATGTCAGCCTTTGGAGATTTTAGGATGAGTCATACATAATATTTTACCTGTAGGAACTTGCCAACTAGTAGGGTAAAACAAACATATGAGCAAATAAGTATGAAACTGTGTAGTGCATGCTGTGGGTAAAGAGAAGAAAGAGATCAGGAGAAGGTTTATAGAGAACAGTTTTGAGCTTGATCTAGAAAGATGAATAGATCTTTATTGTGTAGCTGGTATGGAAGTGAGGGGTGGTCCCAGGCAAAAGGTGAAAAAGCATGTCACAGCCAGATTAATGTGACTGAATTTGTTTCCTGTGCTACAGGTAGACAGCTGGAGAAAATTGGAAAAACAAGTATGGGTGAGATAGTAGAAAAATGGGTATGAAAGATTAAGGAGTTTGGGCTTTATATAATAAAATCACAGATGAAAGGGCAGGTAGCTTATAAAAAGAGATTAACATAATCAAAAATGTACTTTAGAAAAAATACATTAGCATCATTATAAAGAAGAGACTCAAGAGGGGGAAAGATTAGGGAAAAGAGAACTAGTTAAGACACCATGAAAGTGAGACATGAGATAATGTGAATCTGGACAAGGATCAGTATTGGAGATAGAGAGGATAGATGTGCCATGAGACATGCCGAAATGACATGAGTAGTGGGCAATGGTGAGTACTGTGATAAGGGAAAAAGAGGAGACTGTTAGATTACTGGGTATCTGATGCAAGTGAATGGGGGTAGATGGAATTGCCACTTGCGAAGAAAAATGGGAATAAGATCACTAGTTCAGTTTGCACAGGTTGAGTTTGAGGTACCTAGCGCCTATACAAGAGAAGACATCCAGTAAGCACTTGTCTTATACAGAAAAGATTTATTCAAAGATTAGGAAAGGCAAAATATATGCGGATTTTAAAATGTGTGGACCAAACAAACTATGTAAGTTCATTGAGATATTACCCTTCAGTGTCTGTGTGCCAAATCCCTGATGAACGGGAAGTCCCCAGTTAATTTTCAAATGGAAGTTGGGCTTTCTCTGGGCTGTGTTGTTTGATTTCATTTCACAATGATACCAGTGCGTTTTTATCTTCAGACAATACTTACTGACGTACCACGTCTCCTACATGCATAATCAGTATTTTAGCAGAACAGCACCTCTCAAAGGAAATCTCAGAAATGCTAGTTCCACAAGACATACTGCTCAAAAAAAAAAAAAAAGATTCCAAAGCCAAGTAAGTTTGACACTGAAAATTTAGAATGCACATTTATATATTAACATTTCTGAGAGTACTGCCAGAAAAAAGTATGTCCTTTTTTTTGTTTTCTAACCCACAGTTTTGTTTTAATCACATTACTTTGAGGCCAGATACAGATCAAAGAGAAAAACCAGAAAGAGTTCTAAGGCTTGATTATATCCACAGTTCCCCGGGGAGAATACCACATGCCCCCACAGGGGAAGGAGTGGGGTCAGCCATGAGGCAGAGAGAGAGCGGAGCCTTTAGTTCAAATCCTACAAGAAGAAATGGATGAGGCAGGGTAGGAAGGCTTATTAGGATAGGTTAGCTATGTTGCAAAGTTGCGCCCCATGAAATTCATGTTCACTGTGACTATTAATGCATAGGTTTAGAGCTATCTAAAGTCTCCACATGTTTTTTGGGGATGAGCCAGGGCTTACTTGGAAACAGCCAGTGGTCATTTCGTAGATGTTAAAGCGTCAATTTATAGAAATTAAAAGTATGGTTAATGCAAGTCTCCCAAAATATTTGAACACAAGACTCCTGTTTTTCATCAACCCCCACCCCTCTCCGACCTGGACACCTCCAGAAAAAAGCACTTGATATTCTGGAGAATTCTTCTAAGGGAATTCTGCCCTAAATCAAGTTTTGGCCAAAGCAATGTAAATTCAAGGGGATTCAACGTCACCAATATCTGTTGAAAGATCAAGTTATCTCTCAATCATCTAATAAGCCTTTTTCCCCTGAAAGACTCCAAAAAATAACATATATGTTTTTATGTGTATCTTGGCCACACACCACATCTGCCTTTATTAATCCAAAACACAAGCAGACTTCTCAAAGACACGTTTTATCATGTTAGTCTTATTGCTCAGTGGGCAAAATATGAACTCTTCTAAATTTTTATATACAAGTAGACTGACGCTTGCCTCAGATGTTCATGGGACTAGTAAACAGGTGGGAGGAGATGTTCATTTGGGCTGGCTGTCTGTCCAGTTGTCTTTGGTGACTTTCAGTTAGGTTCATTTACTTGTAGTCATTCACACCTAGACAGTTATGACTATCTTTTGGTTACAATGCTTTGGGTTGATATTCTCTGTATATAATCACTTGCCTGATGTTTATCCTCAGACAATGCCTGGACATATGACTTCCGATCCATAGAGTAAAAAAGGTTTGACATTTCTGTATCATTTTGGTAATTATATTACAAAAAATTATCCTGATCCTTAAAAAGTTGGGTGAAAGGTTAAAATAAAACCACTCTCAAGCAAACCCTGAAACACGGGAGGGATTTAATGTACATGTAAACACTGAGAGGGTCTCTATGTGCCTATTTTTACCCACTGTGGATTTGCAATAATGCATCATTATTTGCAGTGAAACATAGTGGCAGGAGTAGGTGCTAGCTACCTGCTTGCCAAATTGGTTAAGTTTCCATTACTAAGAGCCTTATAAGGAACAGAGGACAGTTTTGGCTCTGTAGCTTGTGCTTGGAATGGCTGTGGAGATAAGGGCCCAATGATGGCAATTGGACAAAATGTTCTTGAAGTCAACATGAAGCTGATCAGTTATGTGCTCAGTTCTGATACCTCAGCCTCACAGCAACAGGTGTATCCAGGAAACTTCAGAGGAAAGAGGCAGAAACCTCCAGGAAGCAATGGAGAGGGTTTGAGCTCAATGAGCAAAGACTCAAGCCTAGACCCAATGAAATACCAATAAATCATCATTGAAACAGAGAGTTAGGCTCATGAACATCAAATGCCTGAGAACTTTTTTCCCTTATGTATCCTTTTAAGCAGTATCTCATTACTCTTCTAGGGCCCAGTTTGATTGATATTTATAGAGATACTGTTTTAGTTCCTTTGGGGTACTATAGCAACATATTATAAGTAAGGTGGCTTATAAATGACAGAAATTTATTTCTCACAGTTTTGGGGGCTGGAAAGTCCATCAAGGTACCGGCAGATATGGCTTCTAGTGAGGGCTGGTTTCCTTGCTCATAGGTGATACCTTCTTGCTGTAGCCTCACATGTGGAAAAGAGGCAAGGCAGCCCTCCGGGGCCTCTTTTAGAAGGTCACTAATCCCATTTCTGAGGGCTCCACTGTCATGACATAACCACCTCCTACAGGCCCTACCTCCTAACACCATTACTTTGGTGATTATGTTTCAAAATATGAATTGGGGAGGGACACTAACATTTACATCATAGCAGACACTATATTGCAAGGGTTTCTGTTTTTTCCATTGAAAAAAATCTGGACCTTGAAGTTTACATCTCTGACCCTTTAGTTATCTAAGCCAGAGCCACAGCTTGGCAGGCCAGCTGGTTGTGCAGACTCACAGGGTGCCACTGCCATCTGCTGTACCTACCAGGAGATGACAGCAACCCTCAGAGCAGAGATCCCAAATTAGATGTGACACTCCTTCCCCCATGAATTAGTTAGCTAGGGATGCCATAAAAACATACCACAGACATAGTGGCTTAAACAGAAATTTGCTCTCCAAAATCTAGGTGTTAGAAACCTCAGGTTTGGTTTATCCTGAGGCCTCTGTCTTTGCCTTGTAGATGGCACTTTCTGTTGGATTAGGGCCCTATCCTTATGACCCCATTTAACCTTCATTACCTCTTCAAAGGGCCAATTTCCAAATATAGTCAGGCATATTAGGAGTTAGGCTTTCAACATATGAATTTGAGGGGGATCACAATTCAGTCCACATCCAAATACACACACATGCACACACACTCCACGTGTGTCCTGGACACTTGAAAATATCTGTGGGGCACAGATTGAGGATAGATGCAGCTCACTGGCCCATCAGATGCCTGTGGGTAAGAGGCTTCAGGGCTGTATTTCTGCCAGGCCAGCTCCATACTCACTGCCACCAGGCAGGAATTCCCGCTCAAGATCTCCTGCTGTGGGGTGATCTGCCTCTAGATGAGTAGCTTCTCACCAGGATAAAAGCTGAGGTCCCTGCTCTAGAGGATGTGGCTTGACCTTAGAACCTTATTTGAGTGGGCCACCTTAACAACATACTTTCATATATTTGTTCATGAAAAGGCAGTGATACATCTTGGGAGAAAAGGCTTTCTCCAGGAAAGCAGGCATCTCGCTGTGCTGTCTTTGTGGCAGGGCTCTCTGCTGTCTCATCTGTCACCAGCCATGCAGAGCTTTCCTTATGGCCTCCCGTCTTCTATTCCCCTCTACTTGTTCTCTTTTACACTATTCTGTAAAGAAAGAAAATGTTTGGAGATTCCTGGTCGGGTGTGCCTTTTATTATAAATGTGGCTCTTCCGTCTCACTTCATCCTCGGTTTTTCCCCACTGCAGTTGGATGTCCACTCACAGTGATAGAATCAGGAATTGTCCTCAGTGCTTTATTAGCACTGTTCGATGTGGCAATTAAAAGGAAGCCATGCAGCCATGGAAAATATTGCTAATCCATGTTAGCAAAAAAAAAAAAAAATCATCATATGACTTCTCAATTTTTATTACTTCTCAATTTTTATTATGTATTCTTGTAAATCATTGGCTCAATAGTTAAACTAAAACTAAATGTTGGTCCTCTAGCAAACGGGTTCATTTTACTGAGTAGTCATTTTCTTTGCTAAAAGAGATTCAATGTATTTGCAAATGTTGTTTAATGATGAAATCATCTGGAGAGAGACATGGAATATCATTTAAAAAATAATATCCTAAGGGACTTATTTTGAAATCAATGCAGAAAAATGAATTCAAGATGCTTAAACTTGGAGTTAGACACATGCACATTTACACCAACCAAGCACAAATGCATCAAAACCTGTCCTGAATTCCTCAAAATCAACTGGCCTTGGGATAAAAGTCACAATCAATTTATTGAATCTTTCATTTGAAAAGAAAACCACAGGAAATTATTCACTTCTCTGGGGCTAATAATTTTCTGTTATTTTTGTTTGATTTTTCTTCTAAAGCCTGCTGGCCTACGCTTCTGTGTACTGAATTCCATTCTGTATGTTTTTATCATTTCTCCAGTTTGTCAGGATCATTGGATTTGAATGCAGTTCTTTGAGCACAATCGCATACTCTCAACCATGGGGGAGGGTAGACATGGGAGCAGGGAAAACTATTTCCCCTTGAAAAAAATATTTGTTTCTTCCTGTCTATAAAGGAATGCAGAAAGCATAGACAATACAGATAAATAAAAAAAGGAAAATTAAAATAACCCCATAATTCTGAGTTCTGATACTCAGTTCAAATTTTGGTATATTATGTGCCTGCCTGCCTGCCTGCCTTCTTACCTTCCTTCCTTCCTTTCTTCCTCCCTTCCCTTTTTCCTTCCTTTCATCCTTTCTTCTTTTCTTCCTTTCTTCTTATTATCTATCTATCTATCTATCTATCTATCTATCTATCTATCTATCATCTAACTGCATTCCTCCCATCTGATTGTTAGGGCCATATCATACATTCTGTTTGGTAGTCTGAGCTTTCTTTCACGTTTATAAATCACTCTTCAAACATAACCTAAGAGGAGACGATTAGAAGTTCAGAAAAGGTGCCAAGTTCGTGGGTGCCAGGTTGACAGGAAGAATTGTGAGAAGAATATGTTTATTTTACTTATCTGGCATCATACTGAAGCAATCAAGTAAAATGTAACATAATCTTAGTATCTTACTAATTTATCTTCTCTTTATAACATTTGTCTTATGAATTTGATGGTGGCTGACTGAAAAAATTTTGTCCATATCTGCCAGTTTCCCACTAAACCAAAACTTGGTATTTATTTTGTTATCTCTGAACAGGATCACAAAGCCTGAAGACCCAGGCTTTGCACGCCACTAATCTCTCACTATGCCTACAGAATCCTAGTGGGGCCAAGGTGAAAAAGGTGTCATCTTTCACCTTTCCTTCCCATTCCCCCCTCTGCCCAAAGCACAGAAGTTACTGCATTTATTTAATTTAATATTGATTTGTTCTGCTTATGATTTGTTTTGAACTATGAGTTGTACTGGGTTAAAAATGATGGAAACCTGCCTACTGCTCTATTTCAGCACTTTAATTTTATAGGCCCAGAAAGATTAAATGACTTGCCCAAAGCCACTAGCTCATTCATGACCTTCCGACATTCAAATACAGTACACACTGATTCACTCAGGATGGAAGAATAGTAGGAGACACCATCAAGATCCACCCGTCTTGTTCCCTGCTGTATCCTTAGCATCTACCAAATCCCCAACCTAGAAGAGGACTCAGGAAGTATTTGCAAAATATGAATGAATCAATTGGATCTCCACAAACATTCCTTGACCTTTATGGAAACTGCCAAGGAAATATGACATCTCCTCAGAATTCAATGTATTCCGAGTAAATGAATAAGTAATTTGAATAAAGCACCTGTCATTTTCTAAACAAGAGGAAGAAAGACATGCTGCCATGTATAAAACTAAGTGATCAACACCTGAGACAGATGCTACATGCGAAGTTTCCTCCTGTCAATCAAATTCAAGTTCCTATTAGTGACAACAGCATTCTCCAACAGTGATACATGTAATAATTTTCACATAATCTCCCCAGATTGGTGAGCAATGGTTTGTTTTTCAGCCTTCTATTAAATTGCTCCCTCTTGTGATCATCTAACAGAAAACACATAAGCTATATTTTTAAATTTGGATATTCAGGTCAAAACTGAGTCTGATTCTTCAACATTCACTTATTTTCTTTCTTTTCTCATATCACCTCCATTATTCTATATTGCTTTTCACTCATACACATACACACACACACACACTATGTTCATCGTTAAATAAATCTGATATTTCCAAGTCAAGAATAGGAGGGGAAAGAAGCTGATTCATTCTCTCTCCTCTGTTAATTAAGAACAATCAGAGCTTTGTTTCTACAACACAATATAGAGGTAACAATATTCAGATAAGCAAAGGAGGGCCTTTAACTGGGGTGTAACGAAAGAGGTATTTTTTATGCAAAGAATATTTCTGGCAGGGTAAGTTGAAGTTATCCAGCAGATGAAGAATACTGATGTTGTTTTAATAGCCTTAATAAAAAAGAAACCATGTGACTTGAAGGAGGAGAAAGTAGTGACATTTACAGAAATGAATGAACAAAAACCTTGATTTTGCTGACTCGGCTTCTTCCAGTGGTGCAGACCCCCACAGCCTACCAGCAGTGGGTGTCCTGGACTAGCTACCTCACCATCTCTCTCTACCTTCTCATGGATAATGGCATGAGAAAGAAAGCATTCAAGTAGCGGAAAAGTGGGGTGATTTTTGCAGCAGAATGTTGACATACACACTCACAAAATAAAATCACTGGGATTCTTTAGTCCCATCTCCAAACAACAAATGAGAGCAAGACAAAACGCTGGCACAGGAAAATGAAGTCTCTTTAAAAGCTCTCCAAATCAGAGACATGCTGAGAAGATGACATTCAAAGTTAGGCTCTTGATGAATGATGTTGGCCGGTGCCCACTTCCTTACGCCCGGTTCTGCTTTAGTTTTAGAAGTGGCATCTCATAGAAACAGAAGGCTGTGTTCAGAGGTCTCCTTCTTAACAGCAGGAGGGCTAAGAAACACTAGATCTCTAAGGATGGCCACCAGGTATGCAGAATGAAAACATCTGAGCAAAGCAGCCTACACCTAGCTACTGAAAGAGAGCCTTGGAAATAAGCGAGCTGGAGGCAAACCCTCAATCCTGTGTGACATTTAAACGAGGCTGCTCTGGCAGAAGATACTCAGGGAGGCCTCCACTATGACTGGTTGGCATTGTGTGGCAGGGAGTGAAAGAGAAACAAACTTAAAGCTCACAGGAGGTGTGGTTTGTTTAAATAATGGAAAGTAATTAGGCTGAAGACAAAAATCAGTGCTGGCATTTTATAATTACGATTAATTTAAAGTTTAATTTCCTTTGGTGCTAAAATCTTACTTAAAACATTTACCGGGAAAGGAAATTAGGATGTTACTATCAAGAGGCACAGAGTGCTTCTGGGAATCCATGCCTATTATCACTTGAAAATTAGGTTAGGGCCAAAGTGGGAATTTCAATTCATTTTTGAGTATAATAAATGGTGACCAGACCTCAGAGTCAGTGGGATTGGCAGGGGCAGGCAGTGTAACATTTGCATTTGCTTGTTTGTTTGTTTGTTTATAGGATTAATTGCAAATGTTTTCAGCAAAGAGTGTAGTTTATACATTAACAATCCTGCTACAAAATGAAAATTGGATATGGATTGCTGCCTTTGTAACTAATGAAGCTGATGTTGAATTCCCAAGTGTGGCACTGCAAAAGGGAAGCACACAGTCACACATCCATACACCTTCACCACTGAATTAAACGGAACAGGGTACAGTATTTCTGTTGGCTCCAAACCCGTCAACCTGACTGTCCTATCCAAGGCCCCAACTTTTTCATCATTCTGTTTTCCCATTCATGCCTCAGTTTCCAATTGCCATTTTCAGCAGCTAATCTTTCTGGAAACTCACTTAGTAAAATCAATGCATAATAGTAACAAGCAGATGGAAATAACTCCTTTGCACTAATTTTTTCATTCATTATGCCTTTGTGGATTTGCTCAAATATTATATTGCTAACATTCATATGTGAACTAATCCCAGAAATATGGAATTATGTATAATCATAAAGTTATGAACAATATTAGTGGTCACCTACTGTAATCCCCCAATTTTACAGTTAAGGAAAGGGACACTCAAATTGACTTGCTCAAAGTTAAACAATCATTTAGAGGCAGAACTGGGAGCAGAACATCGCTGTCAAGATTCGAAGTATACTTTCCATGTCACTTCACTGTGATACCTGAGAGAGATTCTTTTAACAAATATTTATTGAGCAACTACTGGGTGGTAGGCTATGTATTGTCACTAGGGATAAAGCAGGGAACCAAACAGGTACCATCTTTGCCTTTATGGCGCCTACAATCCACTGCACAATTTACGAGCGAAAGAGAAATTACAGTAAAGCTTGATGAAAGTTCAGACAAGGAAAGGGGATGGAGGTGCCATGGGAATTATTCCAAGAAGAACTCATGCAGTTTAGAAGAGGGAAAGAAATTCTTCCCCGAAGACATGACGATTCAGCTGAAACCTAAGGGATAAATTAGAGGACTATGTAGAACTTAACAAAGACAGGCATGCCTTTTTTAAAAGGTACTACTTTTCGGATCCATATTGACCAAAGGTACACCGTAAGTCACACAGGAATGATCTTAAGTTCTTTTAATGAACTCGATATAGGAAATCTAGTTTCAGCTTTCCCAAATACCAATAAAAATGTTAGAGTAACCATGGGACATTCTCTTTCCTGAAATTGTTACTGTTGTTCTAAGAAGATGATTAATTTAGGCTCAGGAGTTTTGTGATTTTCATTTCTGGAGGCTGTAATACAAAGATTATGTTAGCAAAGATTACAAGGTAAAGAATATTTCTCTAATAGGTAATTACAGCACGCATGTTTTATTTTTTTATTTCCCTAAATATGCATATATTAATGTACCCACAACCCTAATTAAAACTCTTGCATTTAAATGGGCTGTTGATTCTAAATATATTCTGGATGTCAGCTGAGAAGACATACCCAATCATGTCTAACGAGCTCACCTATAGCTTGTAATAACTGCTCCTTCCAATTTCATCTGAAAGACATGTCACATATAATTGAAAGCAATTCTAACAGGGGAGAACAAAACAAAGACTGGAAAATCTAATCCATCCAAGTGGCATGGCACAAAGTGAGCCCAGGCACATTTAAGATGAAGTTGGCTTAGTTATTTCACCATAATCTTCATTACATGCTTCTCTACATTTACTGAAAGCATCAAAAGATATCGGATTCATAATTTTCTGACTCTAGCTTTACAGTTTCTCCACCCTGTTAGTTCTCATCTCCCTCATCACCACTCCCTTCATCTGCCACCTTCATTCCCTTCATCGTGGATCACCTTCATTATGGTGGAAAGAGGCTTCTCTAAGATGCCCAGTTCTGAAATTTTCTGCCTGACCATAAACACCTATCTATTCTTTTTCCTTGTTCTGCTGCCTCCCTCTTGGAAAAAGTTTTCTTCACCCGTATTTGGAAGCTTCCCTCCACCTGAACCTATGTTTTTCTCATGCTTTGGGTCTTCCTACTCATTATCTATCTCCAGAATTAGCAAAAGCAATGGTGTTCTCATTAGCATCCTTGATTTCCTTGCTTGCTTGCACATCACTTGTGCTTAGACTTTCAACATCTGTGCCTGACGATGCCCAGATTCAATTTCTCCACTTCTAATCCTGGGTGGTTGCTCATTGCTGGAGAAAGTAACTAAACCCGACAGCAAATGTGTACTTGCTACACTCAGCTGGGTGTTGTCTCCTGCTCAACCGTGCTTTCATTCTTCTGCATTTGACAAAGAGGCACTCTGGCCAGAGGACCTGTTCCACACCTTTCCAGGATCCTTAAACCAAGTACTGATACCTGAGAAAGTCAAATCTATCAAATAGAAACTTCTTTGATTTTCCCTCAAGAACCCCGACAAATCTCTGTACAGGCAATTACTCTTTTGTCTTCTTGCAACCCTGCCCAAATCTGAGAGGAACAGGTAAGCTCCTCTACAAAGTAATCCATCCACCAAGCTTTGGCCTATCATTCTGCCTGATCCAGGACACTGAGCTCTCACTGTCTTCATTCTTGACCATTCACTGGACAGTTCCTTTTGCCCACAAATGTGGCAAAGCCTCATAGACCACAGACAAGGCCAGCCCCAAATTCTTTGTGTTCTTTCTGATAATATACAAGGCCATTTCCAAAAGGATTTGAAATATGGAAATTCAGTTCTATGTAATTTTTTAAACATTTAACTTACTTTTTTCTACATTATGTCACACAGGCTATTCCTGTTGCTTGTCCAATCACCGTTAATCAACTAAGTGGGCATTTGAAGGCTCTCCATAGACCTCCCTCTGGTCTCTTCAGCTTCCATGGATGTCTTCTGCACTTTTGTCACTCTATACAAAATTTTAGTAAATTCTAATACAAAGTTCTCTCTTTTGAGCCTTGTCTCCATCTATTCTCCTAGCCTTGGAAATGCTAATTATCTGAGTAAAGAGCCTAAATGTGCATTTTGAAGCATAATTCCAATCATTCCTTTTGTATAAATCCTTTTTTGAAAAGAGAGGAGATCCCAATCCTACTCATAGTGCATTTTTAATATATATACTTCTACGTATTACACACATATGACACCTGATTCTCTCAATAACCCTTTGAAGCCGAAATTGCTTGATTATCCTCACTTTACAGAGGAAGAAATTAAGGCTCAGAGCAATTGTGACCTGATTATAGGTCCAATGCTGGTAAGAAGTAAAGGCACAACCTGAGCACAGGTCTTTGGACTCCAAAGCCCCCCATCTTGATGCTACCAAACAGATTCTACAACAATGTATCAAGTAGTGGCATTATGATATATCAAGTACTGGCATTATATTATTAAAAGACTACCTGATAACAAGATCCAGGTCTCAGCAGAAAACCATCATTTGTTTCTTAAAATCTCACCTAAGGCACTGCCCTCACTGAGAATTAGCAGATATGAACAAGAACAACAACACAAAATAGTTTATCAAGTGAAACTTATATTTCATTTTTTATTAGGCCTTTAGAACCAAAAGCTTAAAGTGGTTTTTCAGCTAACGATATACTTTATTTATTATGATACTATTATACCTATTGCTTTTCACTTTCATTGTTTAGCATGTGTGAATGTGTTACGAAGCTTAAAATATTAAAGATCTGGGGGAGGAGCCAAGATGGCCGAATAGGAAGTGCTCCGGTCTACAGCTCCCAGCGTGAGCGATGCAGAAGACAGGTGATTTCTGCATTTCCATCTGAGGTACCAGGTTCATCTCACTAGGGAGTGCCAGACAGTGGGCGCAGGTCAGTGGGTGCAGCGCACTGTGCATGAGCCGAAGCAGGGTGAGGCATTGCCTCACTCGGGAAGTGCAAGGGATCAGGGAGTTCCCTTTCCTAGTCAAAGAAAGGGGTGACAGACGGCACCTGGAAAATCGGATCACTCCCACCCGAATACTGCGCTTTTCTGACGGGCTTAAAAAACAGCGCACCAGGAGATTATATCCTGCACATGGCTCGGAGGGTCCTATGCCCACAGAGTCTCACTGATTGCTAGCACAGCAGTCTGAGATCAAACTGCAAGGCGGCAGTGAGGCTGGGGGAGGGGCGCCCGCCATTGCCCAGGCTTGCTTAGGTAAACAAAGCAGCCAGGAAGCTCCAACTGGGTGGAGCCCACCACAGCTCAAGGAGGCCTGCCTGCCTCTGTAGGCTCCACCTCTGGGGGCAGGGCACAGACAAAAAGACAGCAGTAACCTCTGCAGACTTAAATGTCCCTGTCTGACAGCTTTGAAGAGAGCAGCGGTTCTCACAGCACGCAGCTGGAGATCTGAGAACAGGCAGACTGCCTCCTCAAGTGGGTCCCTGACCCCTGACCCCTGAGCAGCCTAACTGGGAGGCACCCCCCAGTAGGGGCAGACTGACACCTCACATGGCCGGGTACTCCTCTGAGACAAAACTTCCAGAGGAACGATCAGACAGCAGCATTCGCGGTTCACGAAAAACCACTGTTCTGCAGACACCGCTGCTGATACCCAGGCAAACAGGGTCTGGAGTGGACCTCTAGCAAACTCCAACAGACCTGCAGCTGAGGGTCCTGTCTGTTAGAAGGAAAACTAACAAACAGAAAGGACATCCACACCAAAAACCCATCTGTACATCACCATCCTCAAAGACCAAAAGTAGATAAAACCACAAAGATGGGGAAAAAACAGAGCAGAAAAACTGGAAACTCTAAAAAGCAGAGCACCTCTCCTCCTCCAAAGGATCACAGTTCCTCACCAGCAATGGAACAAAGCTGGACGGAGAATGACTTTAATGAGTTGAGAGAAGAAGGCTTCAGACGATCAAACTACGAGCTACAGGAGGAAATTCAAACCAAAGGCAAAGAAGTTAAAAACTTTGAAAAAAATTTAGACAAATGTATAACTAGAATAACCAATACAGAGAAGTGCTTAAAGGAGCTGATGGAGCTGAAAGCCAAGGCACGAGAACTACGTGAAGAATACAGAAGCCTCAGGAGCTGATGCGATCAACTGGAAGAAAGGGTATCAGCGATGGAAGATGAAATGAATGAAATGAAGTGAGAAGGGAAGTTTAGAGAAAAAAAGAATAAAAAGAAACGAACAAAGCCTCCAAGAAATATGGGACTATGTGAAAAGACTAAATCTACGTCTGATTGGTATACCTGAAAGTGACGGGGAGAATGGAACCAAGTTGGAAGACACTCTGCAGGATATTATCCAGGAGAACTTCCTCAATCTAGCAAGGCAGGCCAACATTCAGATTCAGGAAATACAGAGAACGCCACAGAGATACTCCTCGAGAAGAGCAACTCCAAGACATATAATTGTCAGATTCACCAAAGTTGAAATGAAGGAAAAAATGTTAAGAGCAGCCAGAGAGAAAGGTCGGGTTACCCACAAAGGGAAGCCCATCAGACTAACAGCGGATCTCTTGGCAGAAACTCTACAAGCCAGAAGAGAGTGGGGACCAATATTCAACATACTTAAAGAAAAGAATTTTCAACCCAGAATTTCATATCCAGCCAAACTAAGCTTCATAAGTGAAGGAGAAATAAAATACTTTACAGACAAGCAAATGCTGAGAGATTTTGTCACCACCAGGCCTGCCCTAAAAGAGCTCCTGAAGGAAGCACTAAACATGGAAAGGCACAACCGGTACCAGCCACTGCAAAATCATGCCAAAATGTAAAGATCATCGAGACTAGGAAGAAACTGCATCAACCAACGAGCAAGATAACCAGCTAACATCATAATGACAGGTTCAAATTCACACATAACAATATTAACTTTAAATGTAAATGAACTAAATGCTCCAATTAAAAGATACAGACTGGCAAATTGGATAAAGAGTCAAGACCCATTAGTGTGCTGTATTCAGGAAACCCATTTCACATGCAGAGACACACATAGGCTCAAAATAAAAGGATGGAGGAACATCTACCAAGCAAATGGAAAACAAAAAAAGGCAGGGGTTGCAATCCTAGTCTCTGATAAAACAGACTTTAAACCAACAAAGATCAAAGGAGACAAAGAAGGACATTACATAATGGTAAAGGGATGAATTCAACAAGAAGAGCTAACTATCCTAAATATATATGCATCCAATACAGGAGCACCCAGATTCATAAAGCAAGTCCTGAGTGACCTACAAAGAGACTTAGACTCCCACACATTAATAATGGGAGACTTTAACACCCCACTGTCAACATTAGACAGATCAATGAGACAGAAAGTCAACAACAATACCCAGGAATTGAACTCAGCTCTGCACCAAGTGGACCTAATAGACATCTACAGAACTCTCCACCCCAAATCCACAGAATATACATTTTTTTCAGCACCACACCACACCTATTCCAAAATTGACCACATAGTTGGAAGTAAAGCACTCCTCAGCAAATGTAAAAGAACAGAAATTATAACAAACTATCTCTCAGACCACAGTGCAATCAAACTAGAACTCAGGATTAAGAAACTCACTCAAAACTGCTCAACTACGTGGAAACTGAACAACCTGCTCCTGAATGACTACTGGGTACATAACGAAATGAAGGCAGAAATAAAGATGTTCTTTGAAACCAACGAGAACAAAGATACAACATACAAGAATCTCTGGGACACATTCAAAGCAGTGTGTAGAGGGAAACTTATAGCACTAAATGCCCACAAGAGAAAGCAGGAAAGATCCAAAATTGACGCCCTAACATCACAATTAAAAGAACTAGAAAAGCAAGAGCAAACACATTCAAAAGCTAGCAGAAGGCAAGAAATAACTAAAATCAGAGCAGAACTGAAGGAAATAGAGACACAAAAAACCCTTCAAAAAATTAATGAATCCAGGAGCTGGTTTTTTGAAAGGATCAACAAAATTGATAGACCGCTAGCAATAAAGAAAAAAAGAGAGAATAATCAAATAGATGCAATAAAAAATGATAAAGGGGATATCACCACCGATCCCACAGAAATACAAACTACCATCAGAGAATACTACAAACACCTATACACAAATAAACTAGAAAATCTAGAAGAAATGGATAAATTCCTCGACACATACACTCTCCCAAGACTAAACCAGGAAGAAGTTGAATATCTGAATAGACCAATAACAGGAGCTGAAATTGTGGCAATAATCAAGAGCTTACCAACCAAAAAGAGTCCAGGACCAGATGGATTCACAGCCGAATTCTACCAGAGGTACAAGGAGGAACTGGCACCATTCCTTCTGAAACTATTCCAATCAATAGAAAAAGAGGGAATCCTCCCTAACTCATTTTATGAGGCCAGCATCATCCTGATACCAAAGCCAGGCAGAGACACAACCAAAAAAAGAGAATTTTAGACCAATATCCTTGATGAACATTGATGCAAAAATCCTCAATAAAATACTGGCAAAACGAATCCAGCAGCACATCAAAAAGCTTATCCACCATAATCAAGTGGGCTTCATCCCTGGGATGCAAGCCTGGTTCAATATATGCAAATCAATAAATGTAATCCAGCATATAAACAGAACCAAAGACAAAAACCACATGATTATCTCAATAGATGCAGAAAAGGCCTTTGACAAAATTCAACAACCCTTCATGCTAAAAACTCTCAATAAGTTAGATATTGATGGGACGCATCTCAAAATAATAGCAGCTATCTATGACAAACCCACAGCCAATATCCTACTGAATGGGCAAAAACTGGAAGCATTCCCTTTGAAAACTGGCACAAGACAGGGATGCCCTCTCTCACCACTCCTATTCAACATAGTGTTGGAAGTTCTGGCCAGGGCAATTAGGCAGGAGAAGGAAATAAAGGGTATTCAATTAGGAAAAGAGGAAGTCAAATTGTCCCTGTTTGTAGACGACATGATTGTATATCTAGAAAACCCCATTGTCTCTGCCCAAAATCTCCTTAAGCTGATAAGCAACTTCAGCAAAGTCTCAGGATACAAAATCAATGTACAAAAATCACAAGCATTCTTATACACCAATAACAGACAAACAGAGAGCCAAATCATGAGTGAACTCCCATTCACAATTGCTTCAAAGAGAATAAAATACCTAGGAATCCACCTTACAAGGGACATGAAGGACCTCTTCAAAGAGAACTACAAACCACTGCTCAATGAAATAAAAGAGGATACAAACAAATGGAAGAACATTCCATGCTCATGGGTAAGAAGAGTCAATATCGTGAAAATGGCCATACTGCCCAAGGTAATTTATAGATTCAATGCCATCCCCATCAAGCTACCAATTCCTTTCTTCACAGAATTGGAAAAAACTACTTTAAAGTTCATATGGAACCAAAAAAGAGCCCGCACTGCCAAGTCAATCCTAAGCCAAAAGAACAAAGCTGGAGGCATCACGCTACCTGACTTCAAACTATACTACAAGGCTACAGTAACCAAAACAGCATGGTACTGGTACCAAAACAGAGATATAGATCAATGGAACAGAACAGAGCCCTCAGAAATAACGCCACATATCTACAACTATCTGATCTTTGACAAACCTGACAAAAACAAGCAATGGGGAAAGGATTCCCTATTTAATAAATGGTGCTGGGAAAACTGGCTAGCCATATGTAGAAAGCTGAAACTGGATCCCTTCCTTACACCTTATATAAAAATCAATTCAAGATGGATTAAAGACTTAAACGTTAGACCTAAAACTATAAAAACCCTAGAAGAAAACCTAGGCAATACCATTCAGGACATAGGCATGGGCAAGGACTTCATGTCTAAAACACCAAAAGCAATGGCAACCAAAGCCAAAATTGACAAATGGGATCTAATTAAACTAAAGAGCTTCTGCACAGCAAAAGAAACTACCATCAGAGTGAACAGGCAACCTACAAAATGGGAGAAAATTTTCACAACCTACTCATCTGACAAATGGCTAATATCCAGAATCTACAATGAACTCAAACAAATTTACAAGAAAAAAACAAACAACCCCATCAAAAAGTGGGCGAAGGACATGAACAGACACTTCTCAAAAGAAGACATTTATACAGCCAAAAAACACATGAAAAAATGCTCACCATCACTGGCCATCAGAGAAATGCAAATCAAAACCACAATGAGATATCATCTCACACCAGTTAGAATGGCAATTATTAAAAAGTCAGGAAACAACAGGTGCTGGAGAGGATGTGGAGAAATAGGAACACTTTTACACTGTTGGGGGGACTGTAAACTAGTTCAACCATTGTGGAAGTCAGTGTGGCGATTCCTCAGGGATCTAGAACTAGAAATACCATTTGACCCAGCCATCCCATTACTGGGTATGTACCCAAAGGACTATAAATCATGCTGCTATAAAGACACATGCACACATACGTTTATTGCGGCACTATTCACAATAGCAAAGACTTGGAACCAACCCAAATGTCCAACAATGATAGACTGGATTAAGAAAATGTGGCACATATACACCATGGAATACTATGCAGCCATAAAAAATGATGAGTTCATGTCCTTTGTAGGGACATGGATGAAATTGGAAATCATCATTCTCAGTAAACTATCGCAAGAACAAAAAACCAAACACCGCATATTCTTACTCATAGGTGGGAATTGAACAATGAGAACACATGGACACAGGAAGGGGAACATCACACTCTGGGGACTGTTGTGGGGTGGGGGGAGGGGGGAGGGATAGCATTGGGAGATATACCTAATGCTAGATGACGAGTTAATGGGTGCAGCACACCAGCATGTCACATGTATACATATGTAACTAACCTGCACATTGTGCACATGTACCCTAAAACTTAAAGTATAATAATAAAAATAAATAAATAAAAATAAAATATTAAAGATCTATTTCTGATACAAGTAAGAAGCAAATGGAAAAATAAGGCCCTAAAACCCTGAGAAAACATATTTGATGAACAAGTTTAGGAAGCGAAGCATCTGCGGTGATTTAGCTAATAAGTCTCATTTCATTCCATGTATGCTTCGCCTGCTCAAAGCCTTCTGTTGTATAACACTTTAGTGACCTTTCATGCAACAACAGGCTAAAGTACCTCTTCCTATAAAGGATTGCATTTTCCTTATCAGGAAAAAAAAAAAAAAAAGCTCAGAGTCCATCCAGGGATTTTAGCCCAGACCGAACACCTCAAGCTCACACAGTCAGCTTGAATTCCTGCCACCAACTAGAGCTTAGTGGAAGAAAAGTGGTTCTTTTCAATTTGGCTTATGGTTGGTTATGTTTTACGTTCCTTTTGTATTACTGGAGCTAAGTACCCTTGGAATTCATACCTATGGAAATAATGGAAAGACGCTCTATTTTCATAGGCCCTGTTAATTTCCTTTAATATTTAGAAAATTCATTGAAAGACATCAAATACTTTAGTGTCTTTCAATGAGTTATTCTAAATATTCAGGCTTAGCTTCCTATGAACTGCCTGTTAAATTTTCCCTTCATGGTTTTTTACAGCTCTGTCTCCAAAAGGGAGTATGTTGACTAGTGGCTTTGTCATTAATAACCAAGGGACAATTTTATATTACAATACCTCATTGCCAACATGTATTTAATAAAACAGTTTTAAGTTTGCTGAACTCAGTGTTCATGATTAAAAGGTTTAAATAAAAGAGAGGCTCACAACAGGAAATATATTGTCACAAAGAATATTTATTCAAAAACCTTTTTTATCTTACTTGGTAATTTCTAAATTCCACTATCATTAATGTTACTAAATCATAGTTATTAAATTGATATGGCACTTGACTAATTTAAAATAATTGCACCTACAATTATTACAGTACATCCACTGACCCTACCCATAGGTCAATAGATGTAAACATACCCACACTGCAGATAAGAAAATGAAGGCAAAAAGAAAATGCACTTGCAAAGAAAATGATAGCATTCCAAGTTGTCTTTTGGAGGTGATGGATATGTTATTACCTTGATTGTGGTAAAGGTTTCACAGGTATGCACGTGTCCAAACTTATCAAATTGCACACATTAAATATGTGCAGTGTTTTGCATATCAATTATACCTCAGTATAGCTCTTAAAAAAAAATATCCTGAGTTGTCTTCAGAGAACCAAAGGCAAATCCCTCTGACAAGGCAGAGATTAAGAAAGTACAATTTTTTTTCACCTTCTGTCCAGTTGTGTGCCTCTGTTTAGGGTCCTATAAACTGGCCAGAAGGAAAACAATGTTATTCCTACAATTATCAAGATTGGTAACACTTGATAGCATTCATCAATGAATGACCGTCTCACTGGAGTCCTTTTGATGCAAATGCATGTCCTAACCTCTTTCTTTCCACTCCTCTTGGCCAAAGAGGATGCAGTGGTGTTTTCTTCCTACTGGTATCCAAAAAGTTTCTTTTGTGCATCTCACAGCACCCAGACAACAACTCTGTAGATTGTCTATAAAAAGTCTTCCCTTTATTATCATTCAAGGCCTTGGCAGTCAGCCAAATTTCACTTGGAAGTTTTACTAGCATCTTCTGTGCTCCAATCAATTGCCTTATTTTCCTTTACAGCCTAAAGGGTCTAAGAGTTTATTTGGTAAATACCTATTGAGTGTCTTCCATGAGCCAGACACTGTTCCGGGTTCTGAGGCTAATGTAGTAAACAGTAGAAAACAGTAAATCTCATGTAGCTTGTATTATAGTAGTAGAGGAAATCAACAAATAAACAAGCAGATTTATACATCAGGTAGAAATAGGTTGCAATGAAGAAAAATAAAGCTGAGTGAGGAGAAAGAAATTCATCTCTAACATCCCAGCAAGTCCCCAATTTCCCTTGCACTAATTAGAGTTACATTTCCCTTTTCCCAAGCGTTTCTTCACTTAGATGTACTACTTATAACTTAAATACTACATTTCCAAAAGAAAGCCAAACACCAACTCCCTTTTGACATTTTTTTTTCTTTAAAAGCAGCAATATGCCCCTGGCAAACAAATTTCTGAGAATCAACTTTGAACCTTTTCTTTTCCTCCCTTTCCCCCATGTTCAAAAACTTGCCATGAACTATGTTTTCTACCTCTTTGTCCATTCATCTCAAATTCATTGACATCTTTCCTTCCTCATTCTCCTAATTCAGGCTTTTAGTAATTCCTGTCTGTCTTTCACATTTTCTGTTAAGCATTGAAGTTACACAGACAATATGCCAAGTCGCATGAAAGAAAACATCTCTCATAACTTTAAAAAAACATCGTTGTTATCCGTCATACAAGATGGGGATGAGAATATAAATAATTTTCAGAAGAAAGGACTGCTTAAATACTTATTTGGTGTCCTGTGTAAATTATCAGACATGAAGCACATGAACTAAATCTTGAAGGATGCTACCCTCTTAAAGATACATTACAAAAAAGCCCCGAAATACCACATTGGCAACTATCACTGGCAAATTCAGTAAAGGTAGTTTCTGATAAGCTATTGTTTACATCCAAATATTTCTACAGTATTAGATCAAAGAAGAATCAATACTGTAGATCCTTACAGTATTAGATGGGAAGAACATAAAGAGCAAATTTTCTAGAAAGAACAGAGTAAAAGATGCTGGAGAACAAATAACAGAAGAAGGAATCTACAACCAATAAGGAACTCAAAGCAAGAACTTAAGACTTTTGTTAAATTAATAATTTAGAAAGAACATAAAAATGTGATTTGATGCTTTTGATCACTGTTGATAACGTTCCAAAAATGTACTAGAATGGCATCAGTCAAATGCAGAAATATCTTTTTCAATATACGTACAAAGGAAATAGAATACCTGGTTTCTACTCTCATCCTCAGATGTTGTGTGACTCAAGATAAAACTCTATAAATCTGTATTGATTTGTAAAATTAAGATAATTATTCCTACCAATCTCAAAGTAATTTTGTGAAGATAAATGATATCACTTGAAAGGGCTTCAGGAACTATTAAGTATTTTATAATTTGGGGAATTTAGTTTATTTTTAAGGATATAAGGAGATTCTTGATAGATAGAAGTTACTCTTTTCTAAATAATGCAGAGATAAGCTATGACCCAAACATCTATCTGCCATCAAAATTACCTGGACAAAGATCTGTCAAATGTTTTATGACCCTTATTGCTCAGAGAAGTTTTAGAATATGCAGTAGTCTCTTTAGAGCCTGAATAAATGTCATTATATAAAAGAAACTGAAAACAGAAAAAGGTGGTATTATGGGTATCTTAAAAATGTAAGCTAACCCCAGTAATTCAATTTTTGAGAAGGAAAAAATACCTCTACCTCTCTATCTACATGGCACCCCAAAAAGTTCCATATGTGGTTGAAGAACCCTTCCATAAAAGGTGAGAAGAATCAAGTCTCTGTGTGCTGACCCCCATAATCTTAACTGTAATGGTTGGTTGGATCCAGTTGATGCCTATTCTTCTCCCTGAGGTCTTTAGGAAGACATCCAAACAATTTCTGAGAAGAAGCGCACATGGAAATTGACTGTACACTGTCTCCTTGGCTGTAAACTCAAGCATGTAGGTAAAATAAACTACAGAAAATATGCCCTCTACTTCTGATTTAAATTTGAATGCCCCCTCATGAGTGAAATGGTAAAAATCCAGCCTGGTTACATTCAGAGCTGCTTCTTTTCTCGTCTTGGTTCTGGGTCACCCTCTGTTGGAACTTCTTCCATACGCAGGCCATCAGCATGGTCTGAATAATCAGAATGATCACAGTCCTTCCATCAGAGCTTTAGTGCTGTCCTCCCTAATCTGAGAGTTGTAAGCCATCTCTCTCTACCTACACAGCATACAGATCATGGTTAATAAGAGCAAGCCCCAGGCCACTCAAGCTCCATTCACATCACAGGCTCAGGACACTCTCATTTCCCTCCTGGCCTTTTCTTGTGTCTTTGGAAGGTCTACGTGGCTTCTGACTCAAGCTTTGCTGTCCATTTTTGGTCCTAATTCTATCCATTGGACTTGAAGATTCATCTTGTTTTCTTCACATTATCCCTTGGTTCACCCGGAGATCTTTGGTTCATAATTATCATCTATTTTTTTTCTGCCATCCCTCCTAAATCCCTGTAATCAAGTTAATTAGATATTTCAAAACAAACACAATAATAATAACAACAGCAGCAGCAGCAGCAATAAAAATACTAATAAACCTGAGTTTGACTTGGATCTCAATTTCAGTGGAGACCTTACTGTTTCTGTCTGCCCAGATCTTGATCTATTGTAACCCACTCTCCACCACCATGGTAGAGACCATCCTACTAAGAGGGAAGCTCAGAGCAGTGAAGCTCTAACTCGGTAAATACCTCTTAGAAAACTAGTCCTTAATTTAGTCTCATTGTCAACAAGAGCCCATCCAGATAAACAGGAATTTAGACACTATCTGCAACAAATCCCCAGTCTTAAACTATATATATATATTTGAGACGGAGTTTCCCTCCTGTCACCCAGCTGGAGTGCAATGGCATGATCTCTGCTCATTGAAACTTCTGCCTCTGGTGTTCAAGCAATTCTCCTGAGCCTCCCAAGTAGCTGGGATTACAGACACGCACCACCATGCCCAGTTAATTTTTGTATTTTTGGTAGAGACGGGGTTTCACCATGTTGGCCAGGCTGGTCTTCAACTGCTGACCTTAGGTGACCCATCTGCCTCGGCCTCCCACAGTGCTGGGATTACAGGCGTGAGCCATGGCACCCAGCCAATAATTTTTTTAAGTGCAAACTTTAAATAGAGTCACTGTGTAATTATTATGCAGTTCTTCTGGTACTGTTTATATTAGCTAAGGTACAATGTAGAAGACAAAAGAGGCAATGTAGAAGACAAAAGAGGCAATGTAGAAGACAAAAGAGGATCACGCTCTTTTGATCCATCTCCTGTAAAATACTTGTTATAGTTCTATAGTTGTCCCAAATTAAGAATTTTCTGTCTTCTCTTTCTGCTATGCTGCATGGCTTAGAATTATAAAGAAATTTTGAATTTTTTGAGGGGCTCTTAATTTTCTTCTTTTACACCATATGTCTCATCCAGGACTCTACACTCCTTATTTTATCCTCATACCAATTATATGCGATAAATATGATAATTCCTATTTGAAGAGATGTTAAGTTGTTTATCCAAGGTCACATAGCTGGCAAAGGGAAAAGCAGAATTAAACCCTGGCCCTTCTAATATCAGGGTCTCTGTTTTTGTCATTGTGCCATTCCACTTTGGATGAGAAGAGACATTCTGCCTTGGTAAAAGGGTTTCCCATGCAAAGAAGAAATGCAGTATCAAGCCATGAAAAGTCCTGGTGGAATCTTAAATGCATATTACTAGGTGAAAGAAGCCAGCCAGAAAGGGCTACATGCTATATGAGTCCAGTGACATGACATTCTGTAGAAGGCAAAATTATAAAGACAGTAAAAAGATCAGTGATTGCCGGGGGTTGGGGGAGGAAAGGATGATTAGGAGGAGCACAGGGGAATTTTAGGGCAGCGAAACTGTTATGGTACTCTAATGGTAGATATGTGTCACGCATTTATCAAAACCCATAGAATGTACAACACCAAGAATAAACATTAATGTAAACTATGGACTTTGGATGATGATGATGTGTCAATGTAGGTTCACTGATTGTAATAAATGTACCATTCTAGTGTAGGCTATTCATAGTGGAGGAACATTAATGTAAACTATGGACTTTGGATGATGATGATGTGTCAATGTAGGTTCACTGATTGTAATAAATGTACCATTCTAGTGTAGGCTATTCATAGTGGAGGATGCTGTGTTTGTGTGGGGGCAGGAAATATACAGGAATTATCTGTACTTTCTGCTCCATTTTTCTGTGAACCTAAAACTGCTCTAAAAAAATAAGGTTTTTTTCTAAGAGAAAACAAAGGATTTCCCCACTACACAGACATCACGGACTTTATGTTACTTTGCACCCTGCTCCAGTTTCTATCTGTAGCACCCCAAATATTAATAAGAGAATAACTAGAAAAAAGTAAGCCAATAGAAGGAGATGCTAGGAAAAAAGTAATGGGTGTCCTAGGGCATTCTGATTGTCTCTATTTGACTTTCTTTCTCCTTCCTCTTATCTTGTTGGCCTTGTGTTCTTTTGTTTCTTTTATCCCCACTCTAAAACCTCTTTATTCACAAATGAAAAAGAAAAAACAAAAACTAAACTTTTTCACAGTACTTTTAGAATTGACTGTTCCAGTTACCATTGCTGCCAAAACTTAGTGGTATAAAGCAACCATTTATTATGCTCATAGGTTCTGTGGGTTAATAACTCAGACAGGCACAGAGGGGATGGCTTGCCTCTGTTCTCTGATGTCAGAAACCTGAGCTGAAAAGATTCCAAGACTGAGCTGACTCAACGGTGAGGGTCTAGAATCATTTAAGGGACACTTGTTTGACCCACAGCCCACAGGCTACATGCAGCCCAGGACAGCTTTGAATACATCCTAAAACAAATTTGTAAATTTTCTTAAAACATTATGAGATTTTTTGGCATTTTTTTTTTTTTTGGCTCACCAGCTATCGTTAGTATCAGTGTATTTTATGTGTGACCCAAGACAATTCTTCTTCTTCTAATGTGGCCCAGGGAAGCCAAAAGACTGGACACCCCTGATTGAAAGGTATTTTATTTCCCACACCTGGATTTGGATGCTGGCTATCAGCTGATACATTAGTTATACTGTTACTGAAACACTTAGTCATTGGTCCTTCATTGATCTCTCCATGCGGGCTAGCTTGGGCTTCCTTGTGGCATCATGGCTGTGTTCCAAGAGAGAACATCCCAAAAGAGCAAGATAAAAGTGCATGACACTTTTATGGTCTGACCTTAGAAGCCCCATAGTGTCATTTATAGCATAGTCAAAGCTGCCAGAAATGTCTGCCCATGTTCAAGAGGAAGAGACATACTCAAACCATTGTATGGGAGGAATGTCAAAGTCACATTGTAAAAACATGTAAAATAGGAGATACTCTTACTGCCATTTTGGAAAATATAATCTGCCACAGTAACTCTTATTATATCTTATTGTATCTTACATTGCTAAGTATGTATTGAATTTGAATATTTGGTTAGACTGTTCCACATGTTTACCTCTGATTGTTTAAGATGGTAAACCACATTTGGCAGGGACAGCAATGTTGAGTTAATTTACATGACCTCCACCATAGTACCTTGTGCTTGATAACCATAACAGGTAATATTATTACTAGTGCTGCAATTGCTGATAGATACATGCACTTGAGTGGTCATTATTTATATTTATATGCTGTAACATTTTGTAGCATGTCACAGAAAATCTACACTAACCAAAAAGGCATATAGCATCTCTATTGTGTAGATGAATTCTATTACTCCAATTAGTTCTTGGTTGTTTGAAAATAGTACATCATTTTTTCTACCAAGTAAATAGATTCGTGTAAGGCAATAATTGAATCTTACAATGAGCAGTGGGGGAGGGGGGCAGCGGAATCACTACCTTGAAGGAACTATCATTTCTTCCATTTCTTTTTACTTCACAATTAGTTACTTTTAGAAGTTTAATAGATTATTACTAATAAAAGGTTTATTAGTAATCTATGTGGGGCCTTGATCATGGATGTATATCTCTTCTGAAAAGCTAATTAATGAATTGTCCCTTTTCAGTTGATTTCATAGGTGGCTTTGACTCTTATGGCTATCAAGGGCCTCAGAAGACATCTCATTTACAACTACAGCCTATGTACATGTAAGTATTTTACTTGGAAGGTACTCTTCTGGGGTACTAAAGATAATCAAGTAACTGTATCACAATACAAAATCGATGGCATGCAGCTTTTGTTCAGTTATATTTTTCCAGTACTTTTTCTATTAATATTGTCTTGGCTGGGATAATTTTAATAACATTTTTCCATGAATTTTTCTTATTTGACTTATAAGAAATGTCATTTCTAAAGTTACCTTTAGTCTTACATAAGTATCACCTACATGGCTCAAAAGCCTATGTTAATTATGTAACACTTCTTTGAGTTGCCAAAAAGTTGTATTTTTTGAAAATGATATAATGTAGGCAGTTATATATAATTATATATAAACCATATGTTCTGGTTTCAGTTTACAGTGGTTGTCCTGGCATAATTATTACTCTCAAAAGAGTTCTCATTTAGATGATAAATAATAGGTTCACCCTAGTTATATGTAGTGTTAAGAAAATAAAAAACTGAGTAATACACTTTCTCTATCATTTTTCTGATGTAAAAGTGAAAATGAACTGGAACATTAACACTGAAATTTATCGAACCCTTAACTCTAGCACTCAGGAGAGCAGACATACAATCAGAGCCTGATTTTTATATCTGTGTTTAGGCAAATTCCCTTGGATAACAACTGATAACAAATTCTATATATCAGCATCAAGTGATATGCTGAATTGCAAGCGAAGATCAAAATAGAAAGTAAGATTCCAATTCATTTTAAAATGTGAACTTCTCTTTGAAGATATGTGTTTGTTGTCGTTGTCCTCCACCATTGAATCATTTTACCTTTTAATATCTTTAGTGTGTAGGATAATAAGTGGAGTTTGGGAGTAAGTATTGCTCCTCCAAAGAAATTAATCTTTAAACATCCCCTTTTTAAGCTTCTCTTTAAAAAAAGAATAATCTTGCACCGTGCCTGCCTTTTTCTTTGCGCCACTTGTAGTTCTCTGAAATCATTTGCTAATAGCACCCATAAAACAGACTTTAGCAGTTCAGAAATCAACCAGTATGTTGCTTCATTCAAAGCATTGCTTCTGTAAACACTGTATTACACATTTCCTCTTTTACATCCTCACAACCACTGCACTAATTCATGCAAGTATGACCTGTTAAGTTTTTCAGTCTCTTCCTTATTTCAGAACCTCCATTGTATCCTCCATATGGCTGCCAAATTAATCTTCCTAAAGTACTGCGCTGATGATTTCACTTCCCTACTTCAAAGCTATCAAGGAGTCCCTATTACCTACTGTTGAAACAGTATCTCTTCTCTTCAACTCTTAATAATGTTTGAGTCCCAACCATATGCAGATGACACTGGAGATATTAGGAAAATATAGTAATGAATAAGAACTAGCCCTGTCCTCCTGAAGTTTATAATCTATTGAGAGCATAAACAGTCTGATAGCTCCCCTTAGCCATTTTTTTCTTGCCTTATCCAAATATGATATGTATTTTTCCAATTCATGCTGTTCTCTTGACAACAAACATCATCTTTTTTCCAAATTCCACTCTTTGAAACCCCACTATCCTTTGAATTTTCTTAAGATATATTCCTTTATGAAACATTTGTTAATCTTTTCTCCTCTAATATTTCTTTTATTTCTTTCCCCATGTACTACAGTTGTTTGCTATGCATGCCATACCTTCCCTATCCCCCCAGAAAGATTCTTGATAGCTACAACAACAAAACATGATCAATCCTTCACACTCTTTACCATTCTTCTCAATATTTTATGTAACATTCTATGAAGTGTTCTATTTAAAAAGGCAATCAGGACTAGTGGTTAAGACGACCTACTGAAGGCATGCTGTCTGAGATTAAATTCCCTCCGAACGTGGGCATGTAACTTTGTTTGAATAACTCTATTTAATTTTACCAAGCCTAAGTTTCCTCACCTGCAAAATAGAGATCGCATACAGACTTTATCTGATTGCTCTGAAATTATATGAAAGAATATATATAAAGCACATGAAACGTAGGACATGTCACATAGTGCTTAATAAACATAATTCATTAGTGGTAGAATAATGCTTATGTTAATCAACGTCACTCATGAAAAGCCTGTATCAAGTCAGAAGTAACATACACTGCAAGTCATTCCTAAAAGATCTCCTCTGTAAATGGTATATTATATATAACAGCGGTCCGCTGGGCTGTGAATAGTCCTGGCCCATGGTCTGTTAGGAGCTGAGCACAGAGCAGGAGGTGAGCAGCAGGTGAGAGAACATTACTGCCTAAGCTCTGCCTCCTGTCTGATAAGCAACAGCATTAGATTCTCATAGCAGTGTGAACCTTATTGTGAACTGCATGTGTGAGGGATCTAGGTTTTGTGATCCTTATGAGAATCTAATGCCTGATGATCTGAGGTGGAACAGTTTCATCCTGAAACCATTCGCCCCAACCCTGGTCTATGGGAAAATTGTCTTCCACAAAACCAGTCTCTGGTACCAAAAAGGTTGAGGACTGCTGACATATAACATCAGCTCAAGTAACATGTAATACTATATTTATGCTCAAGAGTAGAATATGGCTAGGCACGGTGATTCATGCCTGTAATCCTAGCACTTTGGGAGGCCAAGACAGGTGGATCACCTGAGGTCAGGAGTTCGAGACCAGCCTGGCCAACATGGCGAAACTCCATCTCTACTAAAAATACAAAAATTAGCCAGGCATGGTGGTGCACGCCTGTAATCCCAGTTACTCGGGAGGCTGAGGCAGGAAAATCTCTGGAACCTGGGAGGCAGAGGTTGCAGTGAGCAAAGATCGTGCCACTGCACTCCAGCCTGGGTAACAAAGTGGGGCTCTGTCTCAAAAAAAAAAAAGGAGAATAAAATATCTACAAGGTTGGTAATTGCTTGCTACTAATAATATTACATAATATTTTACTGTATTGGCCAATATGAGTGGCCAATAAATATGATCAAGCTGTAATAAATTAGAGGTAATCTCTCATCTAAAGATAAACATGAGAATGCTAATTATATACAATTTAATATATTAAATTCAAATCAAGCATTTATAATTCTAATGGGCTTTAAAGAAGAGACTCTACAAAGGTAGATATCTTTGTCCAGAATTAAATTGCATAAGGACAAAACTTATGATTTTGTTAAACAGAGCACTTTAAATGCCAACTAAAAGTTATAAAAAATATATTGTCTTCCTCTTTACTGCATGAGAGTGGTAAAATTGTATCAGAGCTTTCAAGTCTCACTGGTCATGAAATAAGTAAATGTTTAATGGAATTCAAATTTAGGAAGTTATGTATACTTAAGGTACATTTAAAAATTACTAGTCAAAATACTCCAATCATTCCTTCCACAAAACATCCCATAGGAGACCTCGGATCCTAGAACAGTAAGGTTTTATTTTACAGATGAGGAAACTCAACCCAAAAAAAGGAAAACAAAAGTCACACAACTTGTTACTGGTGCAGCCATGATTATCAACGGGTTTTCCTGACCCCTTCAGTTAGTGTTCTTTCCAAATTCTTAGACAGACTGTGAGTTTGACCTGGTATTACATTCTGATTTTTAATTTGCTTGTTTGTATTCTTAACACTAACTTAGCTGCCACATTTCCATACACGGCTATGCCTCTCTCCCTTTTCTGCATTCTGTTTATTTCTTTTTTATTTTACATTACGCACTGTTAAATGAAGGGCCTTTTCAACTTCATAGCCCACAAGACCAATCATCTGAGAGCCACTGCTTATTCAAATCTAGTGAAAAACCAAAATTGACACACCTATAAACCTCATCCCCTACTGAGAGGCAGAGAACTTAGCATCTCCTATGTCTTTATCATTTAGAGTGTACCTTCTGTCAACCTGCCATAAATATGTCTTGTAAAGTAAGAGTAATTTAACTTCAGGGGCCAGTCCAAACACCCTAAAAATATTATATAGCAAATGGAAACACAAGCTCTTCCTTGGAAAGAAAACAAATGTTGAAAAGCAATAGGCACTTTTAGCTGTGGGGCTCCGACTGTTCCCAGCAAATCTTCTGTGGCCAAGATCCTGGACAAAGCTTTGAAAACACTGCTGTAACTGACCTACAGTCACAGCTGTGTTTCAGTTCCTGCAAACAATGAATAGACAGTCCTCTTAAGTTGGGTGACTGTTCTTGGTTTGTAATTTTTCAGATGATGTATAACTAACCTAAAAAGGAAAGATTTTAATTATATTTTTCTTACAGTTTGGTACATGTTGTTGAAACAAATCAATAACAACAAAGTTGCTGCACAAAAAAAATCCCATGTCTGCGTGCTCCAGCCCCGGCAACAGAGCTAGACTTTGTCTAAAAAAAAAAAAAAAATCCCGTGTCTACAGCTTAAGTTTTTAACAAAATAGCTGCTTTGACTACCAGAGACCTATGTGACTGTCAGAGCAAGTAGAGATCTGATTGGGCTTCCAGCAATATAAGAATATCCTATAATATATCACACAACATTTGAAAACATTGCATTCTTTTTGGCAGCCTAATTGTACAGAAGTACATATTCATTTTAGTTGTCCCTGGAAATAGATTCTAAATGACCAAAACTGGCCTCTCTATCCATGCAATTGCCATGAATAAAAAGAAAAGGAGGAAAATTATCTATTTAAAACCCAATTTGGGCTTCTTTTTTGTTTGTTTGTTTGTTTGCTCTTGTGCTTGGAAAGGTGAGAAAAGGTGGTGAGCAGCAGGCACCTGTCACTTTCCCCCTTGACTAAAAACATCTTTTCTCTCTCTTAGGTCAAAATAATACAGATGACTTCAGTATGTCAGCCCATGGACCTTTCAAAGAACTTTTTTCGCAGTGGCCTCCTGCATTTTATGAAGAGCAAGAAGCAACTGAGTTTAAATACATACACGTATTAACAAAACAAATGCAAAGCCTCTACATACAACACTGACACACACACACACACACGTGAGCACGCACACACCAATTCCACTTGACCTCCTCTTTCTAACTGAGACAGACAAATATGCAGGACACGCCCATCTTGGATTTCCTGAAAGCAGGCCCCTTTCTCCCAGGCCTTTGGAAAGTTCAGAAGGAGATGTGTTGATGCCCAACGGTTGCCGGCCATTGCTAACTCCTCTGCAGCCCAGCCGGTTGGCCTCTGTGAGCTGGGAAGTCATCCAAGGCACATTAGTTTGAGAGCTCTGTCTTCTGCACTCCATACATCTTGACAGCACCACGGCTACTTAGGCAATGTAATTGCAAAAACAAACGAAACATGCCATGATGACCTTGTACCGGAAGTCCGAAATGGCAGATTGTTTGCCCTAAAGGCTGTACCGTACATACTTGCCTTAACCCACCTACATTGTGTGCCCAAGAATCCCAGTGCAGACAGCCCCAAGCCACTTCCTTTAGGCTAACACACTGCTATTAATTCTAAATGAGTTCAAGCCTGTGTGTTTCATGTCAAGGAACAAGACTGAATAGCTCAGCAGCTCCAGTGTGTCTGTATAAGAAAAGTCCCAGCTGTCAGCAAAGTGCTTTACCATAGAGCCTCCATGGTGGCCCAAAAGAGACAAGTAACAATAACAATATTTGTCATCTTTATAATTCTAAAATATGGTCTTCTGATGGGGTTGGGGGTGGGACAGAGTAAAACATTAATCTACTAAACTCACTAATCTACTGGAAGCAGAAAGCAGAAATGGCTTAACTCGCTGATTTTATTTATTGCACTCTAGGTGCTTTTATAAGTATCTACAATTGTCTTTTACTAACACAGAAACAGCTGTGGATTTCTATCAACAGAGGCCAACTGAATATGTATTAGCTATGTTTACTCTTTTATATCTAATTCAAATTGAAGACTCTATGTAGGTGAACTTTTTTTTCTAACTTCAGCGTACAAGATTATTTTTGGGTGGGTGGGGGGAGCAATAGTTACCTTGGTGAAATATTTGAGATCTTTTTGTGGTATTTGGGGGATCTGTTGTGTGTTAGAGTGTATTTCAACCCTCCTGTATTATTGTGGCAGAAAAACTGTGCTGTTAACGTAGTTGGCAACAAGATGCCTTTGGAAACTTAATAGTAGGTCAATGTGTTTATGGAATATTCTGAACTAGGAAATTTTGTTCTATATTTTAAAGCATTATTTGGTTTTCATTAGCGGAAAACATAATTAGCTCAGGCTTATCAGGAACTCAGATGAGTCATATTTTTTCTTGGATACACCTAAGACATTAAACTCAATTTTTTAAAACTAACACACCATTCTTTAGTGCAGTGAAATTCAAAAGTTATAAATTGGCATGGAGCAAGTTTTTTCTTTGATTTCTATGAAGTTTCAGTTATTGGATTAAACTACTTTAGACCTTAGCCCATTCGGATCTACATACACCAGTTCCATTACTGTGTTTGCATGGATGTCTGTAATATACACACACATATACATTTGAAAATGATAGAGGAACAAAGAGTTATCATTGGTACATAAACTATAAAAAAAGATTCCAGCACTCATGCTTGAATTTCCTCAGTGGGTTGTATGTTTGTCCATACATACATGTATAAAATAAACAATTGCAAACATGTCAGTGAAACCTCATATGACGCTTTTATAGTGACATGCATGTTTAATGTATGAGAAAAATATTTACCAATGTATTGTCCTTTGATTCCTAAAATATAAATACTATACATGCCAGAAACTATTCTAATGTGACTTTTAATGTGACTATTAAAAATGAGGTTTCACTGTACATTCATGCTGTGATGAGATTTCACCTTATAGTACATGTATATGGGTACAGAAAATAAGCCCTCATATTCCTGCTTTAAGTTACAGCCAAGTTTTCACCAAATCACAACTATCATCACCACCAAAATTTTAAAAAACAGTAGTTGACTACTTAAAAGTAATCAGTGGACAGGTCATTTATGGGATCAGTAAGCACAGTAGTGTGATTATATCTGGGAAAACATCTACAGTTGTACAGCTGTATCCTCCTCAAAATCCGGTGAAGAATGCTATTTTTCTAGGCTGAGCTTTTGTTATAAACCTAATATTCAGAAGGCAAGGGTTATGATCCTGATGTGTCCTTTTTTCTGCATTTGTTAATTCTGAATGTATTTTTAACAGAGTGATTTTTTTGACTTACTAGTGTAATTTGCATTTTAAAAATAAATGGAAAAATACTTAAGTTTCTGAGCCATCCCTGAAAACCCCTGCTGCTTCTCATGGTGTATTTGCTTATGTCATTGACAGAGACACCCTATTAAATTTACATGAAGGCAACACTGATATTTTGTGCAGTGCAGGGATGTGTCAGCAGTGAAAAGAAATTGCCGGGTCATGGCATCATTTCTGCTCAGTCATAGGTAACATGTACTTTCATTATCTGCTAACACTGAGGGTTCTTTTAGAAGACTGCCTGCAATAGACTTTTCATTTGGGGAACTTTCCTCCACCCCCACCTTCTATCTGGGATTTAGAGTTAGCATCAAGCTAATTAATAGTTGGCAGAGGGTTAGGTCACTACATTTAAAAATCTTGGTTAAATTATAGGCAGAGCTTTTTTTTATTTTTATAGGCCAAATTATTTAAAATAAAATACTCATTTATTTCCACTTTGATGACAGGATCTTTTCTTATTGTTATTTGAATATTGATATTCACCTCAACAGATGACAGTGTTCCCATAAAGCAGGCAAATAGGAAGGATTAGCCACTGGCATTAGCGATTGTACAAACATTGTTTCAGGTGAGGTTCATTGTATATACCTAAACGATTGAGGGCAGCAGGCGCAGGCTGCTCCAGGCGCAGGCTGCTCCAGGCACAGGCTGTGTCAGGTTCGGGATTGTGTCCTCTCTCCCACTGCACACAAACACACACCAGCTCCCATCAGTCAAAATGCTGGAGTTGACTGAAGACATGAAAGGCTTCGAGGCCATATTTTAAGAAGCTGAAGATCAACTTGTAGTCCTTGAAGTCTCAGCGGCATGGTGAAAGCCTTGTAAATGATCAAGCCGGCTTTTACTTTTGTCCCCTGTGTAAAAAGTATACTGATGTGTTGTTCATTGAAGTCACTGTGAATAACTTCAGGATGTTTCTTCACACTGTGATGTGAAATGCACACAACAATGTAGTTGCATAAAAAGGACAAAACTAATAGATCAACTGTATGTATATATACTGTAAAGAAAGGATTCTTTCTTCTGGAGTTCTCAATTAAATAGGTTGTGAGTTTGGTAAAATCCCGTGGAACCAGGATCTGCATCTGTTAACTATTAAAAAATACAACTTCTGATACATTTCACTCTACTATAATGAGTAGACCATTTTAATTCAGAAATACAAACTCATTTTAAATAGGTCACATTTTAGAACAAACTTTTGAGATCCAAACCTATTCATAATTCAAACCCTTAAACTAAAACCTACTAAGGTGGTTAAGGAACTATTCAATATTACCTTGTGTCCTGAAAATGCAAATAACTCGCCATTGCACAGCAAATTTTAAGATGTATACTCTGGTCAGAATAGAATAAAACAAATCCCAGACTCTATAAACTGACCCTGAGTTTTAAAAGTTCAAATAAACTTTGATAAGGAAGACCCTAAGACAGTATTAAATCATAAAATATTTCTGAATTATTGTGTGTCAAGTTCAGTATAGTATGAATGTTAAATATATTATATCACAGTTTTTTAAAACTGATAATCCAAATTAATATGTAAACATGTATATATGATGTGTTCTTATACATTAGTAAGACACTTATGTGTTCAGTATCAGGGCTATACGTTTTTCTGTTATTTTGTTTACAGTACACTTAGATGTAACTAATACTAGAGAGATTAAGATTATGTAAGCAGTCTCATGTTGACTATTCCCAATACTCTTCAAGAAAATATTTCTTCAGATGTTTCATCTGTCTTTGGTAAAGTTTTAGCACTCAACACTTGTACTTAGGAAGCTTTTACATGAAGATCCTTACATTGTAAAATTCCAGTTATTCTCATCACATGCAAATCTTTGCTTAGGATCCACTGTCCAAGGCTCTTTTCCTTTTATTTATGCCTACCTTCCACCTACTCCAAGAAAGGAAAGAACAAAGTCTGTGATTAATATATGATGTCCAGTTTACAATATGCGAGCATCTTGAAACAATTTTGATAGTTATGAGAGCCAAATGTATACAACATGCATGTATTTTATGACTTTTAATTCAATAAAACTTGAACTAGATAATACATTCAAGGATCACATCTACCACTGAAATCTGCACCGGTGTTAGGAGACGTGACTACCCACGACAACAAAGACAAACTGCGTTTCCCCTAAAAGGGATAAAGGCGGATTTTTATAATGAAGGTCATTTTTTAAAAATCCTTAATTATTATGGAGTTTAGAATCAAAATGCACTTAAAATTTTAAAGTAACAAAAGTTAATTTCTGTAAGACAAATTCAGAGAGAAAAAATCCTTTTACAAACTACATGTTGATGCTCTTACATGTTCTAAATTGTTATTAAAATTAATGTGAGCATTTTCTATAATGAAAGTACCTTAATAATGTGGCACCTTAATAGTAAAACAGGTATATTTTTAACTGCTTATTCTATGAATTTAAACTGTACCTGCAAAGGAATAAAACAACTCCCAGAAAAGATTGCAAATTTGGTGCTGTCACCCCAAGGGTGATGGATTGATTCAATTAAACAGTAAGTCTTTTCTAAGAGTCCTTCAGGGAGTTATTTACCAGAGGCATATCTCGTTTATTCCCTTCCATGAGCCTGTCATTTTTCTTCATTATTCTTCTGGTTTTACTTATTATGTCATTTGGGGATATGCTGATCTTCACGTACAGAAGGTTTTGCACACAGCTTTCCAGACATAACATCTTCCAGACTTCAAACTGGAGGCCACCAGAACACCTGAGCCTCTTGTCACTGTTTACTCAAGCTGACCAAGATACTCTCAGGATGAAGTCAAAGAGCTAGACTTACAAATTGTAAATCAATGGGAAAGTATCAAATTGAATGAAGGCTATGAAAAATTATTCTTAAAGGTAGTAACCTTGCGTTCCACACGTCATGGAACTGGCTTCACCATAGATGACCTCCTAATCTCCAAAAGCAGGTAGGTAGGAGGAATAATAGATGGCCGAGAGGCCAGGACCCATGCTAATAATTCATGGTAAAACAAAAACATATTCAGTGATTGTGTTGTTTTGGATACTGAAAGAGAAATAAATAATCTTAAATATGAAACATTTCTGTTTCTAATGGACCAAATCACCTGTCAGTTTAAGTTACAAAGAGTAAGGATTCCATCTCACACCTGTAGAATGGCTGTTATCAAAAAGATGAAATATAGGTGTTGGCAAGGATGCAGAGGAAAGGGAACCCTTGTGCACCGTTGGTGGAAATGTAAATTACTACAGCTATTATGAAAAATGCTATAGAATTCCTCTGAAAATCAAAAATAGGACTACCATATGATCCAGCAATCCCATTACTGAGTATATATCCAGAGGAAATGAAATCATCATGTCAAAGAGATATCTACACTCCCATGCTCATTGCAACATTATTCACAATAGCCAAGATACAGAATCAACCAAAGTATCCATCAACGGATAAGTGGATCAAGAAAATGTGGTATGTATGTGTATATATATATAAAATATATGCCTGCAATGGAATACTATTCAAGCCTTACAAAAGAAGGAAATCCTGTCATTTGCAGCAATGTGGATGAGCCTAAAGGACATTATGTTAAATGAAATAAACCAGACACAAAAAGACATAGACTGTATAATCTCACTTATATGTGGAATCTAAAAAGGCTGAATTCATAGAAGCAGAGAGTAGAATGGTGATTGCCAGAGTCTGAGGGTGGGGAGGATTACAGAGATACTGATCAAAGGACACAAAATTTCACTTAGACAGGAGGAATAAGTTCAAGAGATCCTTGTACAACGTGGTGACTGTACTTATTAATAACAATGCATTGAATACTTGAAGATTCCTAAGAGAATAGATTTTAAGTGTTCTGACCACAAAAAAAGAGAAACATGAGGTAATAGATATGTTAATTAGCTAGAATTAGCCATTCAACAATGTATACTTACATCAAAACATTATATTGTACACCATAAATACATACCATTTTTATTTTTCGTCTACAGAATAGTAAGGATTCAAGAAGAAATTGTCTGGAGAGGAGCCTCTTTACTAAATCTTGCTGTCCAGCACTAGCTACGTAGTTTGCCGGGCCCAGTGAACAATGAAAATGGGCCTCTCATTCAAAGGGTAGGAAAAAAGTGCTGCCAAAGGTATTAAAGCATAAAACATTTTCCTTTAACAATATTTTATTACTGATAAAGTATAATGAGGGTAGTAATAATATATGAGTAACAATATATAATTATAAAATATAAAAAAGAATGAGTGTCATAATTGTATAATACAATAAATATACTTTATTAATGGGACATCTCAATGATTATAAGATTTTTCTGACTCACCTTTCTGCAACTTTATGGATTAGATCATCAAAATGTAAACTTTTAGCCAGCTCATTTTCAATCAACACAATTGAAAAAGATGTCAGCCATTCTTGGCAAATGCATCGCAACTTCTTATGTTTTTTAATTTTAAGAAGAATCTTTTTGCTGACCCAACTGTTGCTGGAGTTATTATGAATATTTTACAGACTGTCAAAATATTGGGATACATTTCTGATAAATTACTTTGAAAATAATTAGGTAAATAATTTTGAAAGATAAATTTGGCTGGGCACTAGGTGGCCAGATCACTTGAGGCCAGGAGTTTGAGACCAGCCTGGCCAACATGGTGAAACCCCGTCTCTACTAAAAATGCAAAAATTAGCCAGGCGTGGTGGCACACACCTGTAGTCCCAGCTACTTGGGAGGCTGAGGCGGGAGAATCACTTGAACCCAGGAGGCGGAGGATGCAGTGAGCTGAGATAGCACCACTGCACACCAGCCTGGGCAACAGAGCAAGACTCTGTCTCAAAAGTAATAATAATAATAAGATAAATTTTAGTCATCTAGAGCTGATAATTCACAAAACACTTTTTCTGAAAAGATTTAACTCTTCATAAAAATTAGTTTCTTTAGTTTTATCTAAATTTTAAAATTCAGATGAAATGTTTTTAAAAATGTTTACCTAATTTTAAATCATTTAAATCATTTAATTTAATTTAATCATTTAATTTAAATGATTTAAAATTAAAACAAATTTTGACTTAATTTTTAAATAATTAATTTTCCTTTTTTAATTATCTAAATTTAATTAAAATTTTAACTTGTTTGGATTTGATTTTAAGTAAAAAGCTATACAGTGGCATTTTAGTGTTTTCTCTGACATTTCTTGTAATTTGTGGAGGTTGTACAAGAAACTGAAAGTGGCTTCATGATTTGTATATAATTCAAAACGTGTTTATGTATTCTATCACTATATCCTTCATTACAAGAAAATTAATTTTTCATATTCTTTATTAGTAATTTGTTTATCTGAAGCTTTATATGACAATAGAGTTATTTTCTGTCTACTGCAGATGCTACAGTATTTAAGTTAATTTTCTTTGTAAGCCTGTGGATATATGATTTGGAATGTTTCAACGGTTTTCAAAACTGAAGACCGTAAACTCCTTGAATACTTTCTAATTCAATTAACTTTCCTATATGCTTTATTGCGATGTCTATGTGTGTGTGTGAGTTTATTTTTAAATAATTTACTGGAAAAGTTTACCGGCTGAGCACCAAGAGTTACTGTCCCAACACTAAACCAGGGAATATTTGTGCAGAAGCTGCAAAGAGTTGCTCTCTTGGGGGATTAACAGGCAATTTGGTTTCCCATGGTTCCCAACACTGCTTGGGTCCCCTGTTTTCCCAAGATACAAGGTACAGATACCTTGCTGCTGCTGTCACTGTTCTCATTGCCAATATAGTTGCAGGTCCCTTATGGGACCCACACTAAGCCCAGTGGCTCCCTGGGCACCCTCAGTCCTGTGTGTGCATGCCAGGTAGCCAGGCCAATCACTATGCACCCTGCATGCTGTGCCGAGGGCCCAGGGCCAGTGCCATTGGGCACTGCTGCTGGATCACAAAATTTCCATGGACACACCCCAGGAAATACCCTCTGCTAACAACATGCTGAAAAATAACACCTTAAGAATTTCATGAAGAGGACGGTAGAGTGATAAACCAACCATCAGACCCCTCTGAGAATGGGAACCATGTGCAACGAACTGCACCCATCACATGCCCATTAAGCCAGCTGTGCCTGCTAGAGGAGTCAAAAGTAAAAACTTCTTTCTACCCCTGCTGCCACTTCACCCTTACGCCCCATTTGTTACTGAAATAAATTGAATTAAGACTTATTTTACTTATTAGTAAAAATAGTCTCAGGATGCTTTTTATAAGAATGATGAATGATTGTGTTTCCAAAGTATTACATGGATAACAAGGCTGGCGAGTAGTTTTGAACTATCTAATGAACTGAATTAAATATCTGGTTACATGATAAAAACATGTAATCGAGACTACCCTGGCTAACATGATAAAAACATAATATCTTCAACACGATAGAAGTGTAATAAAAACATGAAGTCATGTTTTTATTGCACTTCTATTAAAGAGAGACGTTTCGTTTGGCTAACTGAAATCCATTATAGTGCATGGGCACTAACATTCATGATTATGATTCAACTAAGGGATTCTGAGAATGTAAATTCAAGAAGAAAAATTTTAAATAACAGCAAGTGCTGCTTTTTAGCTAAAATTATAAAATAAGAATTGAGGTTAATGATAGTGTAAGTTCAATTATTTAATATAAGATGGATTTATTGTTAATATGCATGTAGAAGCTAAAAATATACCCAATTATAATGCATCTTGAATTGAGACATTCCATGTCAAAAGAGTACATTGAAATGACTATATTTTATGTAATTAAAGATTGTATTTTCTTCATCTGTATTTTCTATATGGGCATATATTGGAAGCACTGGAATACTAAAGTTTCCTTTACTTTTTTTTTCTTTTTTTTAACATTCTGCAATGTAAGATAATATTAAGTATACAATAAGTGACACAATATTCTACATGGTCACAGCACCTAAGCAGTAGACCCAAATTTCAAACCAAGTTGTTCTATTCATAAAGCCCACAATTCTAACCTCTAATTAAAAAAAATCTCCAGAGAGCAGTATGCAGATGTAAGTAGCTATGTTTTTTCTTTGATATCAGAGAAGGCTTATCTCTCTGATTACAGTCAATCTTATTCACTCACAGAATGAATTGTTCCCACCCTATTCAAGGAACTTCCTTCCTTCAGCCCACCTCACACACTCCCACTTTCCACAAATACATTTAATTCAGACATGAAATGGGATTTCTTGACAACAAAGCCTCATTAGGAAGAGAGTGGATTTCAGGAGAAGATGCTAGAATTATCCCTCTCATGGCTTATCTCTGGTCCTATCATGACCACAGGATGTTCACCAACATGCTTTCCCAGTCTGTGCAGGGAGAAATAAAAGCTCAGTAAACTTTGACAAATTTGGTCAACTCTCAAGGAAAACAAGGTGTTTATGACAGATTGTGTCTATAAGATCTTTTCTCTATGATTCCCATTTTGGTTGTGCTTGACATTTAAAATGAAAACTAACAGAGCAGTGCTGAGCAGAAACAGAAAGGAACAGTGATGGGTAGTAAACCAGGCCTTGCTTAGTATTTGGTGTCAGTGCCATGCATTCTCACCAGCAGCATTCAGTGTCACCACAAAAAGTGACATCTTCCTGAGGAACTGTTTACATTAGAAGACTAAAGAAAAGCTAAAACTTCCAGTTCTCCAACATACGTGGCAGTGTAATGGTATTCCCTCATTCTAGCCTCATTAAACACCTTTTGGTAATTTCTCTTTCACAAATAGTGAATATTAAAATGAAAAACCAGGCATCAGAACAAAAAGAAAAAAGAAAAAAAAGTATTTCCTAAAACAATAATTAAAGTTTCTTACATTTCATCCATAAAAGTCAACAGCTTTTTATGTATATTACTGATTATTAGTAGTGTGGTCGCAAATTCAGTCTTTCTTTGGTTGACAATTTCTATTTGTATTTAAAGAAAGGGAAACCTACAACAGCTGATATGACCCTTAAATTGTAATTCTAGATTAAAATCACTATGTTAGTTTTCTATTGGTGCTATGACAAATTATCACAACTGAGTGGTTTAAAACAACACAAATAAACACAGGTGACTGGCAGGCAGAATAATGACCCAAAGATGTGTATGTCTTAATCCTGAAACATACAAATATGTTACCTTATATAGCAAAAGGGATTTTTGTAGTCACTTTTGCAGATGTGATTAATTTAAAGATTTTGAAATGGGTAGATTATGCTAGATTAGCCAATGTAATTACAAAGGTCCTTTTAAGAGGGAAGCAGAAGGACCAGAGTCAGAAAAGGAGATGTGACAAAGGAAGCACAGGTCAGAGTGTCAAGATGACTTAAGGATGCAATGCTGCTGGGCTTGAAGAGGGAGGAAAGGGCCACGAGATAAGGAATGCAGACATCCTCTAAAAGCCAGAAAAGGCAAAGAAAAGGAAGGAAGATGTCAACAGGACTGTGTTCCTTCTGGAGGACACATGTTGACATCTGACATCTTCATTCAAGCCCAGTGAAACCCATTTTGGACTTTTGATCTTTGGAACAATAAGATAAATTAATGAGAACACATGGAAACAGGAAGGGGAACATCACACTCTGGGGACTGTTGTGGGGTGGGGGTAGGGGGGAGGGATAGCATTGGGAGATATACCTAATGCTAGGTGATGAGTTAGTGGGTGCAGTGCACCAGCATGGCACATGTATACATATGTAACTAACTTGCACATTGTGCACATGTACCCTAAAACTTAAAGTATAATAATAATAAAATAAAATAAAAGCCTTATCTTACAAAAAAAACCCAAAGCCTTCAATTCACCTAATTTTTTCAATAGAAAATTAGATAAATTATGGTACTCCATGTAACAGAATATATTTTGCATCTATTAAAAACAATGAGGTAGGCTGGGTGCAGTGGCTCATGCCTGTAATCCCAGCACTTTGAGAGGCCGAGGCAGGTGGGTCACTTCAGCCCAGGAGTTCGAGACAAGTTTGGCCAACACGATGAAACCCTGTCTCTACTAAAAATACAAAAATTAGCTGGGCGTGATGACATGCGCCTGTAATCCCAGCTACTCAGGCAGCTGAGACACAAGAATCACTTGAATCTGGGAGACAGAGGTTGCAGTGAGCTGAGATCGTGCCACTGCACTCCAGGCTAGGCAACAGAGTGAGACCCCCATGTCAAAAAATAAATAAATAAAAATAAAAATAGGCCTAAACTAGCAAATGAACAAAAGCAAAGTGCAATATGTTTAGTTTCACTTCTGTATGTTTTTAAGAACACACAAAGAACTATGTACATACACTATTCTACACATCAATGTTCTTTTCTCCAAGGAGAAATGTATGGGGAGGATGACTTTTATTTGCCATTTTATAAATTTCTGTAGTATTTTTAATATGTGCATGTAATATTTTTATTTAATGAACACTTAAATGTGAATTTATGTTGTGCTTTTGTGGAAAGTGTTCAATGGCATATCCATTTTTTCCTAAGCTATTGTGAACCCAAATGAATGGGTAATATAATATAGAAAACTCCATAAAAATGTTGTGAATTGATAGATAGCAGCTAATCCATTCTAAAGACTTTCTTTTCTTTTTTCTTTTACTCACAGTCACTCTTTAGAAGTGATGTATTAGAAATGAGTTGGATTTTATGAATCATTAGCAACAATGGGATGCAGTGGAAATAACAGTGGCCTGAGAGTCTCATCATGTCTCTTCCACTTGGATACCTTCAGCCTAATACTCAGCAATCTCCTGTATTAAAAAAAAAAAAAAAGCGACTAGTTCATCTTTAAGAATCTGTCTTTTCTTAGAATTTCAGAATTCTATCAATATTCATAGGAAGCAGAGGATTTGATCCTAATTTTAGTAGTCCTGTGAACCCTTTTGAGATTTTTAGGATCTTACATATTGTATATTATAATTGAGAATGCTGATCCTCAGAAAAGGCATCTTATACCAAGGTGTGGGCTAGTTCCAGAGAACTGAGGTTTCTGTAACAAGAGCTTTTTGGTGGGAACTTCCAGTTTTGTTTTGTTTTTTTAATTTCCAAAATATGAAAAATGTACATTTGTCTATAATTCAGATCTTATTAAGATGGCCAAGGTTTTTCATAAGCAAAATCTATTCTGATGCCATTTCCCAAACAGATCCCTAACAATATTCACTGCAGAGAAATTCATTCTTGTGTCTACTCTAAGTGCACTTTTCAGAAATTTAATGTTATTGACATTTACTTTATTTTCAGTGAAGACAGAATAGCTGCTTATCACTCCAAAAATGGTAATAAACACTTCTTTTAAAAATATCTGCCATATGGGTTTGTATTTGTTTCTTGTTATTTCAAAATAACCCCAATCATTGATATATCAGAAGGGGAAGCATTTACATCTAGAAACAAGGCAAAGAAAACCATATGTGCTTCCACAATGGAGCACTCAGAAAAGTGAAAACATAGTACTGATAGATGCAGATGCTGTGTATGAGTCATGGGCAACAGGAAAGACAGCAACAACTCTGTCTTCATCAATAAGAGGACATTGATAACCAAGGGTCTCTGGAGAGTATATATATATATACACACACACACACACACACAAACACACACACATATATATATACTCATTCATATCTGCAAATTGTAACGAAGATTGTACTTAAACATTATGTATGATTTTTTAAAAATTTATGATATGTATTTTTCTCTAACTTTGGTAACTGTTGAGTGCAAATCTTATAAAGACAAGCTCTGAAATACATCATCATTTATTCGTAAATTTCTCATTGCATAAATAAATGCCCACTTTTCAGAAATAATTTTTGCTGGAATAGTCTCATATTGTCCACCAGACATTTCACTTATAAATATCCACTAACCCATCTATGTGCCGTGGAACAGATCTCAAATTTTCCAATTGAGATTATCAATGAATTTGAATATATCTTGTCTTTCACAGCTGTATTAATCAACTCAATTTGTGGAGGATCCACTGTGTACTATAAACTCTGATGGAATACAAATATATTTTAAGACTGGGATTTCTGCCTCACTGAACATAAAGAATTAATAACACATGGTAAGTGTGCAGTGAGTTCTATAGATATGAATGCTGATTATAACCACTTATGGCTAAAAACAGTATAATTTCAGTGGTTTATTTCTTACGCATGTTAATGAGATTTCCCTAAGCAAATGACAGTGAATATGGTCTTAGTAAGGAAAAATAAAATGCCTCTGATGATTGGCATTTATATTATAAAAAGCTTACAAATTCTTAATAATCCAGTATTCTTAAGTAGTAGAAAGAACAAAGTAATCAACAGATTATGTAAAACCCATTTTGCGCTGATTGTTTCCTCTATGCCACCTTTTCTCTATCTTCTAAGAAAGAGACAGAGAGATAAAAATAATTTGCAATTATGCAAAGGTTTTCTATCTTTTTGTACTGTATTGTATTACTCTCAAAATAGTTGAAGAAATCAGAAGGCCCTATCCTAGTTCAATCTGAATCATGCCAGAAGGCTTGCCCTAAGCATGTGTTAACTAACTAGTCCTAGGGGAACTAGACCAACGGAGGATCAAAAATAAAAATGAAACGTTTCCTTTTTCAAGCAATGGGAAAAATGCCTTAGTTTTCATGTATTTTTCACCCTTGAAAGATGAAACTCTGAAAGGCTAAATGGAATGTTTGTCTTCAGGTAGTAAAAGCCATAACTTCAATTTGGTGCTACCACAATTAGACCTGGGTGGAAGCTAGCAGATCTACAATTATGCCTGGATCTTGAATAAAGTGTGTTTTTCACAACTAAGCACAATTTTATTCTCGTTTCAATTATTTCAGGCATATCACCTCTGATAGTTGTTACGTGAATTCAAAGACTTCATACATAAAACTATTTCTCTCCTATACTTCATATTTCTTAGGGCATACTGGTTGAGTGTAATCTTCTTTCTCAACATTAACATTCTTGTACCTTCCTTCATCCTTATTTTAAAACCTCAAATCACTTGATGTGCACATCTATTAGACTTTACCATCCACCACCCATCCTTGTTGCTATGATCTTCTGTCTCCTAGTCCTTCTCTCCCTTTTACTGTTGACTTCAGCATCATTCTTAAGCCCAACTCTACCCTACTGAAGGCTTTGGTATCCATGTAGAGATCCTTTGACTACCCTGGTTCCTTTTTCATTTACTTAAGAAGCCTTCAGTGTCCCTGTTTGGCACTACCAAGGTCATGTCATGCTTTGGCTGATTACCTTGGGATCCAGCACCTCTTGGTCTCTGATGCCCAGTCTGATAATGTACTGTGCCATCCTCCTGCCAAGGGTCCATTGCACTTCAACCTAACCTCCATTTCCTGTGTTCTATCTGGATCCCTTCAGATTCCACTTCCCTAAACTGATCTTCTTTTTGTCTCTACCCAGCTACTTTCTGCAACATACTCTGACCCCTTCATTCTTTGCTGAAAAAAATTTATGATGTATATCTCTGTACAGGGTTAGGGACAGAATAACTGTGGGGTATCCCAGAACATACACTGGAAAAATAAGATCACTCATTAACAAGCTGTGTGATCATAGGTAAGTGATATTGTTTAGCTGTGTCCCCACCCAAATCTTATGTTGAATTGCAGTTCCCATAATCCCCACGTGTCATGGGAGGGACCTTGTAGGAGGTACTTGAATCATGGGGATGGTTACCCTCATGCTGTTCTCGTGATAGTGAGTTCTCCTGAGATCTGATGGTTTTATAAGGGGCTTTCCCCCTTTTGCTTGCCACTTCTTCTTGCTGCCACCATGTGAAGAAGGATGTGTTTGCCTCCCCTTCCAGCATGATTGTAAGTTTTCTGAGGCCTCCCCAGCCATGCTGAACTGTGAGTCAATTAAACCTCTTTACATTATAAATTACCCAGTCTCAGGTATGTCTTTATTAGTAGCATGAAAACAGACTAATACAGTATTTGAATCATTTTCTTACTCTTTGTGTCATGTTCCATATTTATAAAATAAGAATATAGATAATTACATTATCTTTCATGTTGCATTAAGCTCTGACATAAATTATTGATATCAAAGTTTAAGAAGAAGAATCAAGCTACATCTTTACAATCTATAGCTCAAAGAAGAAAACATATAAAAATACATTTATGTATAGAAATAAAAGGGTGTGATTTTTGTGGGAAGTGTTTATACAAGTACGGATATGACCAGGGCAAAGGGTCAGTCAGCATTAGGTGAATGTTATCAGTGATGCTTTCTTGGAGAAAGTAAATTCGATGAAAGTGTTAGCTATGGATTGGCAGAGCTGCTGTGAAAACAAAGGTTTTTCGATCAATCCAATCACTTCCTAACTTCATGACAGAATGAAGCTTGCCCAGAAGACCCTATTACGTCAATAGTTTCGTAGAGGTTAAAATCAACTCCAACAATTATACAAACTATGAGCAGAAGTTATAGAAACATAAAATTGGAATCACCAAAAAAATACCATATTTCTTGTGCCCCTATTCCATTTCCTCCCTCAGGCTTATAATCATGGAAGATACCAGATAATTTAAAAAGTCATCTCTGAGGATGAGATTAGAACTTCCTGCCAGGTAGGAGTATACTGTCTCCAGGGGGATAAAAATTAAATTACAAGAAACAATTTCAAAACAGCTCAAGAATGCATATAAATAATTACCAAGTTGAAGTTCTATAAATTTTTCTAGAGTTGTAGAAGGAAAGAGTAATCAATTTAAGAGCTTTTTTGCTAATTCACTGCTTAAAATATTAAGAGGAATTAGCTTTGAAGATCAGTTACCTGTCTCCTTGGGGTAGAGACCACTCACCACTAAACTGCACACATTCTTCTCCTCAAGCCTTGGGAAAGTCCTGACAGCAATCAGACCCCTTTCTACACATCCAAACAGAAGATATAGCCCCACACAGAGCAAGGTAGTCACCCCATTTCCACTCACTCTATTCTCAGGCTACCTCCTAGATATAGTCATGGCCAGCCTCTGCTCCATCTCAGAAACATCAGACTTCATTTGTTCACTCTCTGACCACACTCTCTTGTTGTTGCTGTCCTCTCACACCCCAAGCCCACGTCCAAGCCTTTGACCTCAAAGAGATGTCTGGTCTACTCATCTTTTTATTTTCTTCCAGTCTATCAATTCCTGTTGGGCTCTCTTAATTTTTTAGATCATTGGTTTCCAGAATATTCCCAGCACCTTGAATTATTTAGCATGCCTAGCTCCCACTTACTCTCAGGGAGCAAAGCCTTTTTTGTACTTCTTTATCTCAAATGCTGCTGAAGGTTTTAAGAAAAACAAAACAAAAAACCAGGTCTTGCCAATTTGTGCCAATAAAATTCACAGTATATAATCTTAGATAAGTCTGTAATACCCCATCAATTGTTTTAATTGAATGCTCATCTCATTCTTGCATTTACCTGGCCATGAGAGTGTAGGTAGTTGAAGTAGAATGGGGTGGAGAGGGAAATCACTGGAGGTGAGGTAATCAAAAAACTAAGTGCCAGGTTATTTGATGGGTACTCACATGGGAGTTTAAATTACTGAAGATGACCTGAGGACTCTGTGTTCAGGGAGATTATGAACCAGAGGCCAGTAATTGAGCTGGATGATCAGTGATGAGGAAGAGCTGATATGAGCCTAACAGATTAGTGTAAAACTGGAGTTGAGGTTGGTGAAGTTTAGGTCTGTGAAGCTACACTTCCTGGAAAATGAGAAGAGCCTTTAACCACATCGCAGCCTGAGGTGAAAGTGATGTAGGAGAATAATCAACATCCCCTAAAAGGCAAAAGACCAATAAGAGGACCTGGCACCCAGCTCCCAGTCTCTCTCCCGACTTTCCCTTCTTCCTGACCTCATCTTTGATAACTTTTCCATGTGAGCAGTCAATCCAACTGTCTGGCCTTATGGTTCCCTGATTGCCTCATTTTTAGGGGTCTTTCCCACATGTCTCTTTAGCTGTCTAGCCCATGGTAAATTCTGGAATATATCTGCACTGAACGCTGTGGTTCACCATCCAGATTTCTTTTTTTAGGACAGAGACATTTATTCCTCCAGCTCCTGAGAGCATTGGTGGCTGACCGCTTTCTACTAAGACCTCCCCTGGGACATCTCCTTGGATGTCCTAACCCAAGGTCACACCACCTTCCCATCACCAAAGCCCACACTTCATGACTGCCCTATGTGGGGGCATAAGAGCACAGCCCTCTTGCCTCAATATTGAAGGAAAATCCTAACCCCAAAGCTCCTTGTAGAATCAACTGAGGCTTTTGTTTTGATTCCTTCACAGTTCAACTTCTCTCTCTGTCCAATCATACTTCCTTCACTCTCCCATGATTGTTAATTCCCAGAGCTCTCCCTGGTATATTTCCTGTATTCTGATCTGTTTCTCAGATGCTGATCCCCAGGGAAAATGACCTCTGATGATATCAATAACTAAAGCTGTTGCATATCTGAAATGTCATTTTAGTCAGACCCCTCTCTGACTACAGATCTCTGTCTTCAGCCCCCTCACTCTGATATTCACCTGACACTTTTTTGTTGACTACATAAATCATCAGTTTCTTGGCTTCTCTACATCCTCCTTGCCTGTCATTCTTTTCCTGTCTTCATTGCCTTTCTTATCTTTCTTATTCAAGTGGAATTCCAAGGTGCAGAATTCTAACTCTTCTTTTGCAAATATCTGAAATCCACTTTGTACCGTTTTCCGCTAAATCTATGAAAGATTTAACTATGTAACTTCTCTAGACTTATACCACAGCAACTGAAAGAACTACTGTAAAAATCCATTTCCATTATCTTCAATTGCACTGAGCTCTCAATGACTCTTCTTTGTTTTAACTGGCTTATTCTCTCATTCTCCACAGTAATTTATTTCAAATATACTGCAAGAGTCTCAAAACCTTCTACCTAGCTAATCCTTTCTCACTCTCAGCAAATGGCCCTTTTTATATTTTTAGTTGAAGTATAACTTACATAAACTATACAAATGTATAGTGTATAGCTCAAAAGGTTTTTACACCTATTGCACCTGTTTAATAGACACCTAAATCAAGATAGATAGACGTTTCTAGCAAACAGCAAGCTGCTTCGTGTACCCACCTAGTTGTTACTTCTCTACCTCATCCCTCCACATAAATAACTACTCTGATCCCAATCAGCATAAATTAGTTCTGTCTGTTGTTGAACTTTATGTAAATGGAATCACAGTGTATACTCTTTTGTGTCAGCCTTCTTTTGCTCAATATTGTCTGTGATTATTTAGGTTGTTGCCAAGGGCTGTGTTTGATTCTCTTTCTTGCTATTTAATACAACATTGTAGGCCAGGCGCAGTGGCTCGCACCTGTAATCCCAGCATTTTGGGAGGCCGAGGTAGGTGGATTGCTTGAGCTCAGGTGTTCGAGACCAGCCTGGGCAACGTGCAAAACCGCCTCTCTACCAAAACTACAAAAAATTAGCTGGGCATAGAGGCACGCACCTATGGTCCCAGCTACTGGGGAGGCTGAGGTGAGGATCGCTTGAGCCTGGAAGGTGGAGGTTGCAGTGAGCGCGTATCATGCTGCACTCCAACCTGAGTGACAGAGTGAGACCCTGGCTCAAAACAAAACAAACAAAAAAATACATCACTGTATGAATATACCAAAATGTATTAACCCATTCTGCTACTGAAGATATTTGGGTAGTTTCCAGATTGAAACAGTTATGAATAACGCTGTTTTAAATAACTGTAGATACATATTCAGGAGTGGAATTGTTCACTTATTGGAGATAGATATTGATAGGTAGATGGATTTCATATATACATATATATATATAAACACACGCAAATATAAATTAGTTCTTTCGAAAACTGTCTGGCAGTATCTATCATCTGTCTGTCTGTCTATCTATCTATCTAATCTTTTAGAAAATACTGCTAAATAGTTCTTCAAGCTATCGTATCAATTTACCCTCTAATCAGCAAACATGCTCTACATCCTCCCCAACACTTATTATTGTCCCTAAGTCTTTTCAATTTTAGCCATTCTGGCAGATATGTTGTGGGGTCTCCATAATTTTTTTTTAGCACTTTTCTGATGACTAGTGATAGGTACCTTTCCATATGCATATTGGTAATTTGGATGTATTCTGTGAAGTTTTTGCTTCATTTTTTATTGTGTTTTGTGGTTTTATCTAATTGGCTTATATGATTTTGTTATATTTCTCTGAAATATTTATATATAATATATGAATATTTATATATAATATTTATAGAAATAGTTATATAATATATAAATATAAATTACAAATATCTTTTCCATATAAAAGATATTTGTAAAACATATATATAACAAATATCTTTCCCCAGTCTGTGGCTTGCATTGCCTTTTTGCTCTTTTCATATTATCTTTTGATTAACAGAAGTTCTTAATTTAAATAAAGTCCAATTTTATCAACTTTTCCTTTCACGATTAGTGCCTTTTTCGTCCTGTTTATGAAACCTTGTCTGCCCCAATATCATAAGATATTCTCCTATGTTTTCTTCCATAGCTTCATTGTTTTTCTTTTAACATTTAGGTTTATGATATTTTGAATTTATTTTTTGGTATGGTATAAGGAAGAAATTAGGGATCACTTTTTCCAACCTTATATCTAGTTGATTTACTGCCAATTTATGAAGAGACCATTCTTCTCCTACTAATTTGTGGTTGCAACTTTGTTTTGAATCAAGTGACTGTAAATGTGCAGGTCTATTTCTAGGCTTTGTATTCTGCTCCATTGGCCTATTTGTCTATCCTTGCAGTGATACCACATTGCCCTAAATATTCCAGGTTTATAATTTGTCTTGATATTTGGTAGTGTATGTCCTATGCTTTTGTTATTCACAAAAGTTACCTAAGCTTGTCTAGTCATTTTCATATGGAATTTTAAAGTAGCATATCAATTCTTTAAAAATAAAACCCACTTAAGTTAAATTGTGTTCTACCTACACAGAATTGAAAAATATTGAGTCTTTGAGTCGATGAATATGAATATTTCCCCATTTATGCAGGTCTTCATAATACTTTATTATTCTCAATGTATACATCTGTACATCTTTCTTTAGATTTATTGCCAGGTATTTGCTGGTGTGTGTCCTGTTTAACACATGTGTATAAATGCAAATAAATATATAAAAGTCAAAATATATAGAAATCAAATTAGTTTTTGTATGTTGACTTTGAATTCAGCAACTTGGTAAATTTACTTAATAATCAATGTGTGGATTCTCTAAGATTTTCTATTTACACAACTGTATCTTCTACAATGTAATGATTTTATTTATTGTTTTTCAATATCTTTTATTGACTTTTTAAATAAAGATACTAATAACTTTATTATAGTGTTGAATAGAAATTTTGATAGTGAATATCTTTGTGCTTTCTTAATTTCAATGAAAAATTGATGGAAATTTCAGCATTGACTAGGGTATTAGCCACAAAGCTTTTGTAGATTTCTCTTATCATATTTTAAATTTTCCCTTTTATTCCTAGTTTGCTGAGAGTTTCCATCATCTGGTGTTGAACTTTATCAAACTGTTTGAACTTTATTCAGGTTCACCTTAAAGATCAGTGACCCTTAGCCTTGGCTCTACATTAGAATCACCCAGAGACTTTGTATTAGTCTGGGTTCAATCAGGAGACGAAAATCACACAGTAATTTGTATAGTCAAAAATCAGTATAAAAATTAACAGATGATTGGAGCTGAGAGAGAGCACACAAAGAAAAGGCTACCTTCTTCCAATCTGACATCCAGACCTCATTGAAGGGGGCATAGCTGGGTCACTGGATGGCAGATAACTTCTCTGAGGTGCCGCACTAGCAGAACTCATTGGAAAACTTATTCTGGAGTGCCAAAGAAAGCTATGCAGAAGAAGGAACGATGTTTCAGAGGTGATTGCGGAACTGCCCAACAGTTATCCACCAGAAGATGCCTAGCCAAGGCACTCTACTACAAAGCCACCTGAAGGGGGTGGTGGCCTGGGGAAAAACAGTCATGGAAACCAAGTCCACTAGTGGCACTCCCTTCTCTGACAGCAGAGAAATTGTGAAGCCACTTGAGGGTTGTACCAGTAGAAGGCACCATGGACTGCTGGCCACCAGGCACTGACAAAAAGCAATAAGCATGCTGCAAGAAGCTAATGAGAGGAGCACACTAGATCCAAGAAGGGAATCTCTGTTTTTCTGCATGGTCCCTCCAGCACCCTCTATGCAAAGCTTAATATCACACTTGCTGCAAATGAAAAATACGTAATGTATCCAGATCCCTAATTGCAAAGCAGTTTAAAAAAAGGAAGGATTTGGAGATAAGATGCAATAAATTGATTAATAGCATAGAGCTCAGAGCTTTTTATCACATACTTCCCAGCTTTTATTCTTCTCTGTTTTCCCTGCCCTACGGCCTTCACTTGTATTTTATGGGATCACCTTCCAGTTAAAATACCAACACTCAGGTCCCTGGTTCAGAGTTGCTCTCAGAGAATGCCAAAGTAAGATAGCGATCTACATGTGAGGTTTCTTCTGGCAATATTTCATGTTCCATTGAATAAAATACGACATCTATATTGAATTAAAACATTAGTTTATATCAGAATCCATCATTATCAGATATCAAATATTATTTATTAAAATATCATTATTTGGCTTCTACTTCAACATCAGCAAGTCACTCATTTCTTTCTTATATCATCAACCTTTCATACTCTATTCAATCTGTTCATTTGTACATAAAATTATAATTTCTCACATCTAAAAAATCCTTCTCTTGTCCCTAATTTTTCCTCTACCTAATGCTTGACTTTATCTTTCTTTTTAGAGAAACCCTTTGAAAAAGTTATACATACTTGCTCTTTCCACTATTGTCTCTTTATTTCACTCAAAACATGTTTTAACCCTCAACATTCCACCAAAATTGTTCTGGTCAAAGTCACCAGATCTTCTGTTTAGCTAAATCCAGCAGTAATTTATGTCTCCAACTTACTTGGTCCGTCAGCAACATTTAAAATCTTTACCCCTCATTCCTATTGAAATTTTTTTTTTCATTTAGCTTTAAGAACATCACATTCAACTAATTTTCTTCTTGCCTTTCTAAATATTCCTTCTCAGTCTTATTTGCTAGTTAATATCTCCATTTCCACATTCTAAATGTCAGAGTGCCGCACTGCTCAATCACTGAAATTTTTTCTTGTCAACTTACACTATCAACCTAGATGATTTAACCAGTCTCGTAACTGGTGACTCATATTTATATCTCCTGCCTGGACATCTCACTAAATTCCAAAACAGTATATCTATTTCACTATCTATTGATATTTCCAACTAAATACATCCAGAACTCAGTGTTTAATATCCATCCCCAGACAAGTTCTGATATGGTTTGGCTGTGGCCCCACCCAAATCTCATTTTTAATTTTAGCTCCCATAATTCCCATGTGTTGTGGGAGGAACCTGGTGGGAGGCAATTGAATCATGGGGGTGGTTTCCCCCATACTGTTCTCGTGGTAGTGAATAAGTCTCATGAGATCTGATGGCTTTCTAAGGAGAAACCCCTTTTGCCTGGCTCACATTCTCTCTCTTGCCTGCTGCCATGTAAGACATGCCTTTTGCTTTCCATCATGATTGTGAGGCCTCCCCAGCCACGTGGAACTGTGAGTCCAATAAACTTTTTTTGTATGTATAAATTACCCAGTCTCAGGTATGTCTTTATCAGCAGTGTGAGAACAGACTAATACAGTAAATTGGTACTGGTAGAGTAGGGTGCTGCTGTAAAGATACCTGAAAATGTGGAAGCGACTTTGGAGCTGGGTAATAAGCAGAGGTTGGATCAGTTGGGAGGGCTCAGAAGAAGCAGGAAAATGTGGGAAAGTTTGGAACTTCCTAGAGACTTGTTGAATGGCTTTGACCAAAATGCTGATAATGATATGGACAATGAAATCTAGGCTGAGGTGGTCTCAGATGGAGATGAGGAACTTGTTGGGAACTGCAGTAAAGGTGACTCTTGTTATATTTTAGCAAAGAGACTGGCAACATTTTGCCCCTTCCCTAGAGATGTGTGGAACTTTGAACTTGAGGGAGATGATTTAGGGTATCTGGCAGAAGAAATTTCTAAGCAGCAAAGCATTCAAGATGTGAGTTGAGTGCTGTTAAAAGCATTCAGTTTTAAAAGGGAAACAGAATAAAATTTTGGACAATTTGCAGCCTGACAATGTGATAGAAAAGAAAAACCCGTTTTCTGGGAGAAATTCAAGCTGGTTACAGAAATTTGCATAAGTAATGAGGAGCCATATGTTAATTGCTGAGACAATGGGGAAAATATCTCCAGGGCATGTCAGAGATCTCTGTGGCAGCCCCCTCCCATCACATGCCTGGAGGCTTAGGAGGGAAAAGTGGTTTTGTGGGCCGGGGCCAGGGATCGGCCAGGGATCCTCTGCTCCGTGCAGCCTAGGGACTTGGTTCCCTGCATCCCAGCCACTCTAGCTGTGGCTGAAAGGGCCCAAGGTACAGCTTGAGCTGTGGCTTCACAGGGTGCAAGCCCCAAGCCTTGGCAGCTTCCATGTGGTGTTGAGCCTGTGGGTGCACAGAAATTAAGAATTAAAGTTTGGGAACCTCCACCTAGATTTCAGCAGATGTATGGAAAAGAATGGATGTACAGGCAGAAATTTGCTATAGGGGCAGAGACCTCATGGAGAACCCCTGCTAGGGCAGTGTGGAAGGGAAATGTGGAGTTGAAACCCCCACACAGAGTCCTCACTGGGGTGCTGCCTAGTGGAGCTGTGAGAAGAGGGCCACCGTCCTCCAGACCCAGAATGTCAGATCCACTGATAGCTTGCACTTGGTCCTGGAAAATCCTCAATCAATGCCATCTCGTGAAACCAGCTAGGAGTTGGGTCATACCCCGCAAAGCCACAGGAGCAGAACTGCCCAAGGCTGTGGGTGCCCACCTTTTGCATCATTGTGACCTGGATGTGAGACATGGAGTCAAATGATATCATTTTGGAGTGTTAAGGTTTGACTGCCCCCCCTGAATTTGGACTTGCATGGGGCCTTTAGCCCCCTTATTTTGGCCAATTTCTTCCTTCTGGAACAGGTGTATTTACCCAATGCCTGTACCCCCATTGTATCTAGAAAGTAACTAACTTGCTTTTGATTTTACAGGCTCATAGGAAGAAGGACTTGCCTGTCTCAGATGAGTCTTTGGACTGTGGACTTTTGAATTAATGCTGAAATGAATTAAGACTTGAGGGACTGTTGGGAAGGCATGATCACTTTTGAAATGTGAGGACATGACATTTGGGAGGAGCCAGGGATGGAATGGTATGGTTTGGCTCTGTGTCCCCACCCAAATCTCATTTTTAATTGTAGCTTTCCTAATTCCCATGTGTTGTGGGAGGGACCTAGTGGGCAATAAATGAATCATAGGGGCAGTTTCCCCCATACTGTTATCACGGTAGTGAATAAGTCTCATGAGATCTGATGGCTTTATAAAGGGAAACTCCTTTTGCTTGGCTCTCATCCTCTTTCTTGCCTGCTGCCATGTAAGATGTGCCTTTTGCCTTCCACCATGATTGTGAGGCCTCCCCAGCCACATGGAACTGTGAATTCATTAAACCTCTTTTTTTTATTTAATAAATTACCCAGTCTCAGGTATGTCTTTAACAGCAGTGTAAGAACAGACTAATACAAGTCCCTTCCACAGTTTTCCTCATCTCAGTTAATGAAATATCCATTTATCAGTTGCTGAAGCCAAAGCTATGGTGTCAATTTTGCCCCCTCTACTTCTCTCATGTCTCAAATGCAATCCATCAGAACATTATAATTTGGTCCTACAGGTGCTACCTTCAAAACATGTCCATAGATTGATAGCTTCTCATCATTCCCACTGCCAATACCCTGGTCCAAACTATCATTACCTCTTTCCTGGTGTATAGGATGCTGTGATGTATGACACAGATACCCCTTTATGCCTGGAAGACTAACTTCCCCTGCTCAGGGAGTACTCTACTTCTGGTAGGCAGCAACTCAGTGGCTATCCCTCTTTGGAAATTGCCTCCATTGAAAAAGCCTATTTCATCCAAGGTTACATTATCTTCCTGGGACATCCCACATCCAATGACTAGTCCACATTGGGGGATAAAGGACAAATCTTCTAACCTAGTGCAGTCTGCTTGCCATTCCAGCTTTAGCACTCCCACTAGGGTGGCTGAGAACGTTTAGGACATTATATCTCAACCCAACTTCTCCCATCACCTGATTCTGCTTTCTTCCCTTTCCTGCCATGGGAATCAATTCCAAGATCTAACTTACACTTACATTAATCTCAGTCTCAGAGTCTACTTCCCTAGGACCCTAATTCAACATCAGGACTATTGCAGAGGTCTTCAAACAGGCCTTCCTGTTTCTACCCTTTCTCCCCTTAGTTCTCAACACAGCATCCAAAGCAAATCTCCTAAAATCTAACTTTGATTATGTCCCTTCTCTGCATAAAACTCTCCTGTGCATCAACATCTCATGACCCTCTGAGATCTGAGATCCCAAGGCCCTCTGAGATCTGAGATCTGAGATCTGGACCCCTGCCATTTCTTTAACCTTTTTATCTGTCTCAGTTTTCTTCATTCTGCTTCAGTCACACTGAACAGTCACACTGCCCTCTCTGCTGTTCCTTAAATATGTTAGGCATCTTTTAACTGCTTCTTGCTGTTTTGTTTGCCTAGAATGCTCTCCTGTCATATATCTACATGGCAGTTTCTTATGCTTTCATCATGTCTTCAGTCATCTATTCAATGGAGTCTTCCTTCAACATTTTATATCTTCCTACCCTCTTAATTCTTATCTTTAGCACATACAATTCAATACTATAATTCTGCTCCTTTACCTTATCATCTATTCCTCAAACTAGAATGCAAACTCCATGAGTGCAGAAATCTCTGTTTTGTTTATTACTACATTTCCAAAGCCTAGAATAGTGCCTGGCAAGCCATGACTATTCAATTAAATATTTAGTAACTAATAAATAATCAAACTCAATTGTTAGTTGATTAAATTACAAATAAAACTAATAATGTATGTTCTAGGATATTTTCTTTCAAAGACCAAATAAGTAAATTTAACATACTTTGTAAAATGAATTAGAGAGAAGAAGAGTCAGGAAACTAGTTAAAACACTCAGCTTGTGCAAATGTGAAGCAATACAGATTTGGAACCAAGACTCTGGCAATATGATTAGAATAGAAGGGGAAAACTTTGTTTTACTATGGAAAATGATGAGAAGGTATGAAACAAAAAGTCAGAAACAGGACCAAGATAACTTAGTTACCAGGGATTTTTGAGGACAAAAAAAAAATGTTGTTTCATTCCAACAGGCATTTAAAGTTGTAGAGCTGAAACCAAGGAAAGATGTACACTAGAGATAAGTTGAACATTGTTTACAATGGGATACAAACTGAAAGCATGAAAAAAAGAGATTTTCAGGAATCAGAATAATGAGTTAGAAAAAGGTAAGACCAATCCTTGTGATATACTCAAATTTTTAGGAGGAAAGAAGGAAAGGACAAATGGGACATAGGTAAGGCCCATCTAGGAGGTAGGTAGAAATGGAAACACTGCAGTATCAAAGAAGTCAAGAGAATAGTTTAAGAAGGTCGAGCTCAACAGTGATAAAAGCTTTAAGTAGGTCATAAAAAATAAGGCCTAAGAAAGCTGGTTCAATTTCTCAACTGGATGTTCATAGTATTTAAATTATTAAGTCACATAAGAGGAATGTAATTCTTTCATCATATGTATTTTAATCTGAGGTCTGTTTTCTTTGCATTGCATTTAAAAATATACATAAATTTACAACATGCTAGTTTATTAACACTTTATAGGAAATGGTATGTCTTGTTATTGTACTAATGGTTTGGCATTAATAAATTGCCCATTTTAGAGAAGATGATGCAACCTACCCCTTTGCAACCGTCCTAAGTAAAACCTATTAAATTATTTCAGGGCTTACATCTTGATTCCCTACACAGTCTTTGTTGCAACTATTTGACACTGCCATTATAGCTTGAAAGCAGCCATAGACATTATTAGAATGATGGATGTGACTGTGTTTCAATAAAATTTATTTACAAAAACAGGCAACTGACTAGACTGAGCCCATAGGCTGCAGTTTGTCAACTCCTCCTAAGAGACTAAAAATATGCCAGAAGTGGAAACTATGGTGCCGTGATGTTGTCTATATTGAGATAGAAACACAATTTTTTTTGTAAATGCAGAAAACATCCTCTTTTTTGTCTCCTAAAGTCTCTGGTTGTTGCATATTTTATTTTAAATATAACCATGTACCGAAGTCTGAAAAATTAAGAGTTCAAATGAACAGGCAGAGAAAAATATATGCTGTGACCCTCAGATCAAACAGCTTTCATATATTCATTAATACATCTTAAACATCTTTATGGGTTGCCAATGATGCATAAGGGCTGTGCTGGGTACTGTAAGAAACCCAAAGATGGGTAATATTCAGTCCCTTTCATCAGGAAGTTAAGAACCCAGTAGAAAAAATAATACATTCTTACAAATATAGGATGTTAGATACACATAGAAATGTGTCACAGAAGAAAATAAAAATACGTTTTTCTAGATGAGGGAGAAATTACTCTTAGCTGGCTTGAGGAAATGTGGAAGTTTAGGAGAGAGATCACAGCCCCTTTCCTGAAGGAAATAACATTAGGTTACTATGAAAGTAACTGTGTTTTTTGCCATTGAAAGTAATAGTAAGAACCGTAATTACTTTTTGCACCTCATATATGAGACATGTCTCATAGACTTGGATAAATACCAATTTAAAAGACAATCCCAAGGGAAAGGACATAAAAAACAAAGAGTACAACATACATAAAATCCCAGTAGTAAAAAAATAAAGCTATGTGAAACAAAAATGAATAATTACTTTTTATAAAAATATAAAGTAATATGCTGAATGTAGATAAGGCCAGAGAGTTAAATGGGAGCAAGACATTATTGGGACTTAAAAGGCCTTGGAACAGAATGAATCCAGGTTTGGGCAGATAGAAGCTCACACAGTGTTTTAAGCCCTACTGAAGAAAAAGAATATATATAAAATTACATATAAAAGTAAACATGTATTCAGAATGCGAAAAGAAGTTACAACAAATCAAAAAGTTTTAAAAGTAGACAAACGCTACAAAAATCACAAGATCCAGAATCGATCTTAACGCTTGGATTATGTTACTATCTGAAATACCCCATTGACTGGCTACACTCTTCGATCATATCGCCACATGACAAAGTCTATAATTCAGCTGCCATTCCTCTAGCACAGCTGACCAACATGTTTTAATGATAGTATATAAAAGTGTCTTTCGGCTTCACAAAACATTGTTGATGAGGGTAAATTTTTAGGAATACTGTCAAATTTGGGAAAGTGTTTATACTGCGAGATTTCAGGGCATTTCAAATTATCCTACTCAGTGACTAATTGTAAATATTGCTTAAATTGATGAAAAATGTGTCATTAATGTCCTCATATAGTGGCATATCATTCGTTTTATGCTATCTTTCTTGAAGGAAGTAATATGTGTCAAGAATTTAAATCTTTTTCCAGTGTGTTCAGATGATTCATGCCTCATGGGTAATCAGGTTAGTAAACAATTCAGGAACCTACTCATTATTTCTATTTGTAGAGCATGTCTTCTTTTTGATGAACTTAAAGGGAAGCAATCTCATAAGATGAGGAAACCTGAGGTGTGGCAATATCTATGGACCACTAAAATAATACTTTGAAAAATTTTAATTATGAATTATGTATTTCTACAGTTTGGAAACCTCATTACTTATTTCAGTAATCAAAGGTACTAGTGGAAATAGTTAAATTATTTTAAATGTTCAAAAATATATAACCAAAGAACACACCATCTTAGGAGGTCATAAAATTAATAATTCCTCCTGATGAAACAGAATTTATTATGATACATTTCTAGTGCCATCTAGTGTTTAAAAGAGTATATATGAATTTCTCAAAGACTATAGACAAAATAAGTAAACAATTTAGTTTTAATTTTTATCAACATATATTCTTTGATTCTACATCTCAGTGATACCATCTAAGATTTTATATTAAAAATTGACAACAAAATAATTTTAAGTCCACAGAGCTTTTAGAAATTAATTAAATTCTTATGCAATAAAAGGAATTAATTCTGTCACTATGCTGAAAAAAGACAAGTCAGGACTTCAAGCTACTATAAGACAAAGACTAGTTCTCACTGAAATGTCTAATCGGATAGACATTTTTCATAGAGTCTTAGGTCAAGAAGAATATGTTTGGTTAAATCAAGTTGAATTTAAGCTGTGTAAGTGATATCTTTTTAAACCATTATGACTAACTTTATAGCTCTACTAAAGGCAAAAGGTTTTATTTAACAAATCAGTCAGTTTACTGTTGCTGTCACCAAATCCAGATATTTAAGTATCTCAATTTTATCAAAATAACATAGCTTCCTTGATTTTACTATTTGTATCCTATAAAACAATATTATATTAACAAACAAAAGCTTATCTAACCATTTTTTATTGTTATGTGCAAAACCTAAAACTAGAAATTTAAAAACTTCTGCAAATTCAACATGAGAAATAGGCAACAGACTTGTTTTCTTTATCCTCCTTTTACTATTAATTCACTGACAATATAAAACAGCTGATTTAGATATCATTAAACTCATATTGCTCTTCCATTCAGAGGTTTTAGACTGAGAAACAAAGTCAAAACAAATTACAAATTCAAACACCAAATGCATACTGCAAATATAAGATGAGACACAACCAAAAAAGAGAATTTTAGACCAATATCCTTGATGAACATTGATGCAAAAATCCTCAATAAAATACTGGCAAACCAAATCCGCAGCACATCAAAAAGCTTATCCACAACGATCAAGTGGGCTTCATCCCTGGGATGCAAGGCTGGTTCAATATACGCAAATCAATAAATGTAATCCAGCATATAAACAGAGCCAAAGACAAAAACCACATGATTATCTCAATAGATGCAGAAAAGGCCTTTGACAAAATTCAACAACCCTTCATGCTAAAAACTCTCAATAAATTAGGTATTGATGGGACGTATCTCAAAATAATAGCAGCTATCTATGACAAACCCACAGCCAATATCATACTGAATGGGCAAAAACTGGAAGCATTCCCTTTGAAAACTGGCACAAGACAGGGATGCCCTCTCTCACCACTCCTATTCAACATAGTGTTGGAAGTTCTGGCCAGGGCAATTAGGCAGGAGAAGGAAATAAAGGGTATTCAACCAGGAAAAGAGGAAGTCAAATTGTCCCTGTTTGCAGATGACATGATTGTATGTCTAGAAAACCCCATTGTCTCTGCCCAAAATCTCCTTAAGCTGATAAGCAACTTCAGCAAAGTCTCAGGATACAAAATCAATGCGCAAAAATCACAAGCATTCTTATACACCAATAACAGACAAACAGAGAGCCAAATCATGAGTGAACTCCCATTCACAATTGCTTCAAAGAGAATAAAATACCTAGGAATCCACCTTACAAGGGACGTGAAGGACCTCTTCGAGGAGAACTACAAACCACTGCTCAATGAAATTAAAGAGGATACAAATAAATGGAAGAACATTCCATGCTCATGGATAGGAAGAATCAATATCGTGAAAATGGCCATACTGCCCAAGGTAATTTATAGATTCAATGCATCCCCATCAAGCTACCAATGACTTTCTTCACAGAATTGGAAAAAACTACGTTAAAGTTCATATGGAACCAAAAAAGAGCCCGCATCGCCAAGTCAATCCTAAGCCAAAAGAACAAAGCTGGAGGCATCACACTACCTGACTTCAAACTATACTACAAGGCTACAGTAACCGAAAATATCATAATGTTTTTATATGTTTTTAACCTAGGTTTACTTTTTAAAACTCAGAGTAAAAACCACTCCCTTCAGCTCACATAGGCATTTGTAACAACACAGCAATGCCACGCAAAGATTACTCTCACTTCACACTGATGAAATGGAATGGTCCATTTTATACGTCATCTTGACTGGGCTAAGGAATGCCCAGACAGCTGGCAAAATACGATTTCGGGGTGTGTCTGTGAGGGTATTTCTGAAAGAGATTACCATATGAATCAGTAGATTTATTAAAGAAGATTTACCCTCATCAATGTGGGCCAGCATCATCGAATTCACTGAGTGCCCAAATAGCACAAAAAGGCAGAAGAAGGGTGAATTTGCCTTTTGCTACAGCTGGGACATCCATCTTCTCCCGTCTGGGGTACATTGATGCTCCTGTTTCTGGGGCCTTTGGGCTTGAACTGGAATTACACCACCAGCTTTCCTGGGCCTCCAGCTTACTGATGGCAGGTCCTGAGACTCCTCAGCCTCCATAGTTGTGTGAGCCCATTCTTCAAAATAAATATCTTTCTATATGTCTATACATATACTATTGACCCTGTTTCTTTGGAAAACCCTGACCACTACAATTGGTGCTTCTAAACACAGGTGGATGCACAATGTTCAGTCCTCAGGAGACTCATCCACACAGCCACCACCTCTCAGTTGCCCTGTTTCTGCAGGGGCAATGTTAATTACACTCAGACTGGTCAGTCTAGTCCAGGCTTACAAGGGCCAGGAGCACTGTACCAGGCATTATAGGACTACATTTCTAGGACTACATTTCCAGGACTACCAGGAAGTCATGGAAGTATTTGATAAGTTCATTCATTCAAGAAGTTTTCAAGCAACAGTTTGGCAGTACTGAGCTCCAGTCAACCCCAGAGGAGGAGAACAGGGGGTGCAAGGCAGGCAAGTTATGCTTGGCTAGACAGTCCCTGATTAAAACTGCTAGCAACAGCAGCAGTAGAGATGTGTGAGTATATGTGAGGAACTGTGTATGTGAAGTGACAAGCAATGCAGATAAGCCTCTCTAATAGCCCAGTGGAGTATATTTTGCTGTGAGACCATCTTTGATCCATAAGCACACATCTTACCTCTCACATGGCAGGCTCTCAACTACTTTGCTATACCTGCTAGATACTAAATAAAAAATACTCTGAATGATGTCTCCCTTTAAAAAAAAAAAAAAGCTACTGCAAATGAGAAAAATTTTCTGTATCTAGAGAGGAAGTAATTTTTACCTTGTTAGTTTCTGATTAATGCAGTTGCTGTTAAATTCCACCTGCTGATTAGAGTTGCAACGTTAAAAAAGCTCCCAGAAATAGTTCTTGAATTATTCATCTTTAACCCTAAAATGTATTCTGGTTACAACAGTGGATAGTTAAATCTGGGCTGACAATTCTTACTTATAATCAATTTGAACACTAGTCCTCAAGAGGAATATAGAAACGACAAACGAGAAAGAGTCATAAATTTGACCTGTCATTGTGTTTGCTCATTATTTTTTCCTTTAAACAACACATTACAAATTGCTTCAGATGTGATATAATCTTATTACATAACAAAAAGTTTTATCATTGGAACATTTTTAAACTGAATTTTTTTATTTTTCAAAAAATAAATTTATAGGAAAGCCACATATGAATTATATGTTTTATTGTAAAAATAGTTTTATTTAATTCATTCATTCTATCCTTTTTTCCACATAGAATTGCAATTAAGCAGTTTCAGGCACATGAAAGCAAATTATTTTAACCATCTAAGAAGTTCCAATCACAACTACCTTCATTTGATTCTTTCCAGTATTTCACAATTTTCTCTTTACAGAAATTCTGTCTAACTAATAAGTGTTTATTTTTTATCCTTGGGTATTTCTGTTAAATACCCAAGCCAATTTCTTAGGTCCTGTGTTCAAAGAAAATCAATATTAGTGCATCATTCCTTTCCATATATATATGAAAAACAAGCTTTAAGATGCCTTGTGAAGCTTTCCTCTGTAAGATAAATAATTGTTTCTTTTTTTTGGTAGGTCTTTACTCCAAACCCTCTAAGTCAAAATAGTTTATTTACTTAAAAATTTATTTGTTTGTTCTTTCATTTAATATTAAAATCTTTTCTTGATTCCGAAAAAGCTGGAAGCATTTTACAGATTTAAAGGACAATTTTTTTCAGAATAAAGTGCAAAGGAAAGCAAAGATGAGTAAAATGTTTAAAGAGTGTCATAAGAAAAGGAGCAAATGCCTTAAGATATGAGACAGTTAATCTTTTATTATGCAATCCTGGATAAGCCAGTTTCAGTTTTTGAATTTCTAAGAGTCCCACAATGGTGAAAATCATTAAGCCACTTACGAGAGCTTAATGCTAATCATACCACACAGATTCTCGATGTTCTCTTGTCTACACTAGCTCAGGTAACATTTTATGGACCAAGTGAGCAAGAGGAGATGAGCCAAAATGGCCCGAGGAACAAATCAGACCAGCCCAATGGGGACAGTGACCCTGGCTGGGAGAGCTGGAAACAACAAAGTCACATTATGACCTGGAGAGAGAGCCTTCTCTGTAGATTCCACTTTAGGCCGTACCCCTTCCAATCTGACGGTTCTCAGCATCTCTGCCTCCATCACACTGAACCAAGGCACTAGTTTTTACCTTTCCTGTGTCACCACAGTAGTCTCCTAACTAGCTTTCCTGCTTCTATTCTTGGCCTCACGTATTATAATAATAGAGATATAGTAGATAATTGGCCCCATCTATTGGCTATCAATTATTATAATTATATATGTTTAATATATTATAATTATCTATAACATACTTAATATAATTATCTATTATCCAACTATCTAGAATTAAATATATTAGATATAATATAATTGAATATATTATATATTTAATATACATTAAATGATATATTTTTAATTTATATATAATCATAATATATTAAATGTATAATATATTTAATATAATAACAATAGTCAATAGATGGGGGCCAATTATCTACTATATATCTATTATTATAATACATGGGGCCAAGAGTAGAAGCAGGAAAGCTAGTTAGGAGACTACTGTGGTGACACAGCAAAGGTAAAAACTAGTGCCTTGGTTCAGTATGATGGAGGCAGAGATGCTGAGAATGGTCAGATTGGAAGGGGTACGGTTTAAAGTTTAATATTTAATAATTGTTATATATTAAATATATAATTATTAAATATTAATATATATGCTATAATTAAATATATTATATTTCCTGCTTCCACTCTTGGCCACATCCATTATAATAATATATATAATAGTTCTTCACATAGCAGCCAGAAGAATCCACTTAAAATATAACTTGGATCATGTCACTCTTCTCCACAAAACTCTTTGGTAGCTCTCTATTACCCCCAAAATAAAATCAACCTCCTTTACTATGACTAAAAGGACCTACTGTGAGCTAGCTCCAGGATATATATATCAGGACTCATTTACTACCACATTCTCTCCAGTCATACTGACTCCCTTGATCTTTCTCAAATACCTCAAGAACACTCTCACTTCAGATTCTTACGATTGCTGTCCCTTTGCCTCAAACATTCTTTCTTCAGATATTTGCTTGTTGATACTCTTACTTCAATCAAGTCTTCTAATCAAACATCTAAAAGATGTCTTCCATGACCATGCCATCTAAAATGGCTGCCACCCGTCACTGTTAGTACCACACCGGCCTTTCCTTTTCTCTTCATAGCACTTACAATTATCATTTATTTATGTGAGAATTGACTGTCTCCACCACTAGAATGTAAGATCCATGTGGACAGAAACATTGATATCTTTTCAACAGTGTCCTTCACTTAGAACAGTAACTGGTACATATGGTGCCACTATATACTTATTGGATGAAGAAATGATTAAGTAAGAAACTCTTGATATGATAGAGAGGAATTTAAGGAAGTCTAGAGCTTCCAGTTTTCTTAAGGTGGTATTGAACTACAAAAAAATGTGTTTGATACTGCCTGAAGAAATATCGTTGATCTCCTGACATCACAAACTGATGTTCGCATTTGGATGTTTGAAAGGTACCTAAAACTGAAATCCACGCTTGATCTTACCCCAAAACCAGTGCTTCCAGGTTCTAGGTTACCAATTTCTGACAGTTTTATGTTCTGACCATGTTCAAGGTACCCTATTTATCTCCATCTCTCTCATCACTTCTCAGGTCTAAGTTAGGAAAAGGCCCATCACACTCACCTGTTAACATGACATCCATCTTCATCTGCCCCCAGTCTACACTCCACTGTCATCAAAGTGATACCTTTAAAATGCGAATCAGGTTATCCCCACATTCACCATCACATCCCACACACATACACACAGTCACTTCCACCTAAAGTGCTTCAAGGCTTCCCAGTTCTTTTATAATAAAGGCAAAATTCTTAACACTGTCTCCAAGGCCCTACATGGCCTGGCCCTGTCGACCTCACAATCACTATCTTGCCTTCTATGCTGGTTCTCTGCTTTCAAGGCATACAGCCCCTCACTCTCCTCACAGAGAGCCTGCAGTCCACCTTCCTTCTATGAGAATGCCCTTCCTCCTTGTCCCTTCTCAGTCCCTCCTTCTTGGCTCAGTTGATTTCTACTCATTCCTTAGAATGAGGGGTTTGTCTTTCACAAAAATGGCCACAACAACACTTTTGTTCCATATGAGCTTCCCCAGAACCTTGACTCACTCCCATAAAGAGGTGGATTCGATTTTCTCTTCTCCTTCAAGCTGGCCATAACTTTGTAACTACCTTCAGAACAAAACAGTAGAAGCAACACCATGATACAACTTCTGTCTGCCTCTTTCTCTCTCAGAATTCTCATACCTGGAACCCAGCAATGAGAAAGTCCAGGCCTCATGGAGAGGCCCCATATGTTCTCTGGTCAAGATCTCCCTGCTACGGTCCTTGCCAATAGCCAGGTGAATGACTAAGCTCTCAGATGACTCCAGCTCCCAGCTATAGAATCCCCTCCTTTCCCTGCACCCTCCAACCAGGTCTTTAAATCTTCCACTTGAGACCCAGATATCATGAAGCAGAGACAAAAATTCTCTCTATGTCCTGAACAAATTCCTGATCCACAGAATTTATGAGCATAAATTTTGTTTTCTGCCACTGACTTGGGCCAATTTGTTACCAAACAGTAAATAACAGAAAGAGATCTCACTCAAAGTCCCCATCCTAAAGGGAGCTTCCTCTAGCTAGGACAGAATCCTCTTCCAGAGCTCCACAGACTTCTTTCACAGAAACATTTTCTGTTTATTTGTGTGATTATTTGACTTTAAATTCTCAAGTATGTTGGATCTCTCTTTTTTCTCTCTGGTTTCTGTCTATTCTTTAAGTCAGATAAAATCCAAAATCAAAATGTCCATTTTCATGCTGCTGATACAGACATACTGAAGACTGGGAAGTTTACAAAAGAGAGAGGTTTATTGGACTCACAGTTCCACATTGCTGGAGAGGCCTCACAATCATGGCAGAAGGTGAGAGGCACATTTCACATGGCGGCAGACAAGAGAAGAGAATGAGGAGGAAGCAAAAGCAGAAATCCTTTAAAAAACCATCAGATCTCATGAGACTTATTTACTACCAAGAGAATAGTATGGGGAAAACCGCCCCATGATTCAATTATCTCCCATCAGGTCCCTCCCACAACACGTGGGAGTACAATTCAAGATGAGATTTGGGTGGGGACACAGAGCCAAACCATATCATTCCGCCCCTGGTCCCTCCCAAATCTCATGTCCTCATATGTCAAAAACAATCATGCCTTCCCAAGAGTCGCCCAAAGTCTTAAATCATTTCAGCATTAACTCAAAAGTCTACAGTTCAAAGTCTTATCCAAGACAAGGCAAGTCCGTTCCACCTATGAGCCTGTAAAATCAAAAGCAAGTTAGTTACTTCCTAGATACGATGGGGGTACAGGCAAACTTCTGCCTGGGCATCCAGGTGTTTCCATACATCTTCTGAAATCTAGGCAGAGGTTCCCAAACCCCAATCCTTGACTTCTGTGCACTTGCAGGCTCAACACCACGTGGAAGCTGCCAAGGCCTGGGGCTTACACCCTCTGAAGCCACAGCTTGAGCTCTGTGTTGGCCCCTTTCAGCCACAGCTGGAGCAGCTGGGATGCTTGGCACAAAGTCCCCAGGCCTGGCCCAGGAAACCACTTTTCCCTCCTGGGCCTCTGGGTCTGTGATGGCAGGGGCTGCTGCGAACACCTCTGACATGCCCTGGAGATATTTTCCCCATTGTCTTGGGAATTAACATTCAGCTTCACGTTACTTATACAAATTTCTGCAGCTGGCTTGAATTTTTCCTCAGAAAATGGGATTTTCTTTTCTATCCCATTGTCAGGCTGCAAATTTTCTGAACTTTTATGCTCTACTTCCCTTATAAAATGGCACCCAAGTCACATCTTGAACACTTTGCTGCTTAGAAATTTCTTCCACCAGATACCCTAAATCATCTCTCTCAAGTTCAAAGTTTCACAAACCTCTATGGAAGGAGCAAAATGCCACCAGTCTCTTTGCTAAAACATAAGAAGAGTCACCTTTGCTCCAGTTCCCAACAAGATCCTCATCTCCATCTAAAACTACCTCAGCCTGGATTTCATTGTCCATATCATTATCAGCATTTTGGTCAAAGCCATTCAACAAGTCTGTAGGAAGTTCCAAAGTTTCCCACATTTCCCTGTCTTCTTCTGAGCCCTCCAAACTGTTCCAACCTCTGCCTGTTACCCAGTTCCAAAGTCTCTTCCATATTTTCAGGTATCTTTTCAGCAGCACCCTACTCTACTGGTACCAATTTACTGTATTAGTTCATTTTCATGCTGTTAGTAAAGACATACCCAAGCCTAGGCAATTTACAAAAGAAAGAGGTGTATTGAACTAACACCATGTTGCTAACACCATGTTCCATGTTGCTGGGGAGGCCTCACAATCTTGGTGGAAGGTGAAAGGCACATGTCACATGGCTGCAGACAAAAGAAGACAATGAGGAAGAAGCAAAAGCAGAAACTCCTTAAAAAAACAATCGGATCTCGTGAGACTGATTTAATACCATGAGAACAGTATGGGGGAAACCACCCCCTTGATTCAATTATCTCCTACCGGTTCCCACCCACAACACATGGGAATTATGGGAGTACGATTCAAGATGAGATTTGGGTGGGGACACAGAGCCAAACCATATCACTTAGTAAGTTAGGAATCAAGGGCAGGAGGAGGGGAACATTCTTTGGCTAATCTTGAGTTAGAAGATTCCTAGAATTCTTATTTTAAATTTAAAAAAGTGTGTAGTCACAAAGAGACAAATCCTATATAACTCCACTTTTATGAAGTATGTCAAATTCACTGAGACGGAAAATGAAATGGTGTTTGCCAGGGCCTGAGGAAAAGGAGATGGGGAAGTCATTGTTTGATGGGTTTAGAGTTTCAGTTTTGCAAGATAAAAAGAGTTCTGGGGATGGATGACATAGTGATGACTGCATAACAAGATGAATATATTTCATATCATTGAACTGCACACTTAAAAATGATTAATATGGCAAATCTTATGTATCTTTTACCACAATAAAAACAATTATTGGGGGGAAACAACTGTATACTAGTCCCCTCCAAGGACCCTTATGAGGGCAGTTGAGAGTTTGCAAGAAAACATCAACCACTTTGGAGTTAAAAAACATAAGTGCGGGCTGGGCGTGGTGACGCACTTCTGTAATCCCAGTACTTTGGGAGGCCAAGGTGGGTGGATCATGAGGTCAGGAGTTCAAGACCAGCCTGGCCAAGATGGTGAAACCCTGTCTCTACTAAAAATACAAATAAATACATACATACATACATAAATAAGCCGGGTGTGGTGGCAGGCATCTGTAATCCCAGCTATTCGGGAGGCAGAGGCAGAGAATTGCTTGAACCCGGGAGGTGGAGGTTGCAGTGAGCCAAGATCATGCCACACTGCACTCCAGCCTGGGCAACAGAGCAAGACTCCCTCTCAAAACAAACAAACAAACACATAAGTGTGACTCTTGTCTTCATTGCTTCTTAAGGAGTGGTCTTTGGCAAGTGATTTAACTATTTGAGACACAGCTTTTTTTTTATTTGTAATATGGAAATAATAATGGTATCTAACTCACAGCATCTTGTGAGAAACAAGCTTTTGTAAGTAAATATTTTTATAAACTCTAAAGCTCGGTATACTTCGGAAGTATTTTAGTATCAAAAATAATGATGATAAGAAATCCAGTTATAGGAAATTCTTGACTTTCTTCTAAGCTGCACATTCTCAAATTATACATTGATGCCTTTTAATTGCCTTTCATGTGTCAAATGTGAAGTATCATTACCTCAAAATAATCATTTCCAGCATGAGAATCTGCTTTCTTGTGTGACCGGCTTAGACTTCATGATGTGTAATTATGAAGTCTAAGCTGGTCAACAGAAGAAAGCAGATTTTTCTGTTTTGCAAATGCCCTCTACTCCCAAGAATCTTGTTCTCATGTTTGTCATGAAAACTCTACTTACCTAAGCCTGAGCTGCTAACTATGCTGAAGAGAACACATAACTAAGACAGATTAGTTTAATATCTAGAGATTCCCTGACATTGAGAAGGGACACTAAGGTCCTAGAAGGAAGATGTCAGCCTGTTTCATTCTCCAGACCCATTTCATGCCCTTTTCCCTTGAATTCACTTTTGGGGAGAAAATGGTATTTTATGTCACTTAACCTTAAACAAACAAACCACATCCTTCTATCATCAGATGTCTTTATCTGAGGAATGAATTTGACTTGGGGGTATGTCATCTATTATATAGAATTGTGATTGAGCTAGGCACTTACCAAGTTGGCTATCAACCTCTTAAGATGAGGAAACACTGATGATAAGTGCAGAATCTTGGCAGTAATGACTCTGACCTTGAAGAGGATATCCTTAGATTTCCATCCTTCTCACAAACTCATGATTACTACCTTCTCAATCACCTCCACAATGTTTTACAAAAACAAGCAAGCACTACATTTAAAAACAAGCCTATTCCTGCTGTGGTCTGAATGTTGTGTTCCTCCAAAGTTCAAGTTGAAACTTAATCCCCATTGCGGTGGAATTAAGAGGACGGACTTTTTTGAGAAGTGATTAACTTATAAGGGCTCCACCCTCATGAATTAATGCCCTTTTAAAAGAGGCTTCAGAGAGTGACCTGGCCCTTTTGTCCCTTCTGCGATGTAAGGACACAATGTTCATTTTCTTGGGACGATGCGGCCAAAAGGCACCATCTGGGAAGCAGAGAGTGGGCAGTTACCAGACGCTAAATCTGCCAGCACCTTGGACATGGACACCACAGTCTCCAGAACTGTGAGAAATAAATTTTTATGCTTTATAAATTACCTGCTCTGTACAGTGTTTTGCACAGCAGCAGAAATGGATTAAGTCAAACACTTTCATCTTTTTTCTGTCTTTGTTTTTGTTGAAATCTGCCTTAAGAATAGGGTACAGGTGTGTGTGTGTGTGTGTGTGTGTGTGTGTGTGTGAAGAAATGAGTGGAATATTATTTTCCCACCCCCCAATAATCTTGTTCATACTCTCAGGTACCACAGCCTATCACCTTGAGACTGCTGGGCAAATAGGAAAGAGGATAAACAAGACAAGGGGAGAAGAAGAAGGGTCCGTGGGACTAACGAGCACTCTAAGGAGAGCAGGGACAAAGTAAGACTCTAAACAGAGAGTGGGGCTTCTCTCTCTCTCACTTCCTCTGATTTTAAGTATATGAGTAACACCCAGACACACACACACAAAGAAAGCTAGGGTTACTGATAAGGGAGGAGACAATGATGGAGCAGTGAATGGGTGACAGCGAAAGCAGAAAGAAACAGAAATATCTATTGGTCATTGCTTGGTGCCTCTTTTAGTTTTCTAGTGCTGCCGTAAGAAATAACCACAAATTTAGCTCCTTAAAACAACACAAGTTTATTATCTCATGGTTAAGTCAGAAATCCTATGCTTGGATAATTTCTCTGGGTCCCACGAGACTGAAATCAAGATATCCACAGGGCTGGACTCCTTTCTGGAGTCTCTGAAGATGAATCTGATTCCACCCTTGGCAGAATCGATTATATGCAGTTGTAGGACTGGGGCACTTGTGTTCTTGCTAGCTATAGGCCAGGGGTTGTTCTCAGCTTCAGGATGAGAACAGGTTACTGCCCACGTTCCTTGGCTCACAGCAACATTGGACCAAGTTTTTCACATGCTTCAACTCCCTCTGACTTCCCCATCTGCCATATCGCTGTTTCTGCCTCCATTTTCTGCCTTTGAGAGCTCATATGATTACAGTGGGCCCAATTAGAGTCAGCTGATTAGTGACCTTAATCACATGTATACAGCCTTTCAGGACAATATCTAGATTAGTGTTTGGTTGAATGAACAGGGGATGGAAATCTTGGGTGGACAACTTTAGAAATCTGCCTACTGTAGTGTGAAGTGCCATGCTGAGATAATACATTCCATATATTATCAAATTTAATTTTCCAAAAAATAGTGTAACCAGGTGATAGGTACTGTTATCACTAAAAACAATAGCAACAACAAAAATCTTCCTATTGTTTGTTTCCAGCTGATGATAGCTATCAAGCTACTTTAAAACATCTCTAATAGGATTTTGTTTTTAAAGTTATATATTTAAAAAATAACTCTTCAAAGAACATGTCTGTTGCATAAGCAAGGGACAAGTATAACTGAGGTTATTTTGTATCATTTTAAAGAAAATCTCAACCTGCCTTCTCTCTATGCTCATTTCCATAGTGTGGCCAAAAATCCTAATGCTGAATTAGTGATCATGGCATTTCCATGGCAACATACCAGGGTGCCGCCAGCATAAGGCCTTCTTCTCTTAACTGCAGCATAAACAATTCACCTGATTATGGGCTATTAAAAGGCCACACACAAGGACATGTAAGTAGAAAAAGAAAGGGAAGGTTCTGGTAATGTACATTGGAATACATTTTGGCAATCCCTAATAAGCAACCTGAGAAAGAAGATACTGAGAAAATGGTAAAGAATTCTTCCAATTGGATTTTGCAAAAATTGGACAGGTTCTCAGCCAGCTGACTTTGTGGAAGTGCTTCTGCAAGATTTTAGGATAGCTTTTCTCTGTAGAAAGTGCTGATTTTAAAATATTTCTCTTTCCTTCTCCCTCATTATCCACACACACAAAAATTCTTTTCTCACTACATAAATACAAAAGTAAGAAAGTTTATGACATACTTATGTTATGTATATATTATTTTAAGCCGAGAGAGAGAAGCAAAAGAATATATAATTTGGATTTTTTATATCAGAAACAAAGTCCAGGAAGAAAACATCTTTTTAAAAACATCATTCACAATGTTTCTTTAAACCCAGCAAAACCCATACCACTGTCCTTGTAGGTGTCCTACAAATTGTGAGTAGATAAACTTTGAATTGAGCCTTTCCAGACAGACCCCTTACTATCATATGTATCCTTGTCTAGGCTGTCAACTAATGCAGAGATTTCTGTCTACCTTATCATTTTTTAAAATTCAAATACTCATGGGGGAAGACATGTTTTAAGTCACATTAAAATGAGTGAGTTTTATCAAGTACAGTATCTTACTATCCAGCTGTTCAGAGCCCACCACTATCCTTAAGAAAAAGGGGTAAAACCACTTCCCTTTAGGCACATCCTTCCTATACACCCCCAGACTGCCTTTTTATAAGTTCTGCCCCCAAGGGTGCTATTGCTATGCGTTTCACATTTTGGCTTTAACCCATGCTGACCCCGTGTTCATATGGCGTGTTTTGCCTGTGTAAAATGTTCCAGAAGATAAATTTTGAGGATTTATACATTTGATGACCCCACCATTGAAAGTTTTAATACAAAAGACTCTCTCATCTCTGACAATGTCACCATTTCACCAGAATAAGCATTTGCAAAATTATTATTCAACAAGGTTAACACTTTCATCTGTTAGAGCCTTACAGAAAAAGCAAAATATTACACAAAGAAAATACAGTCTATCAACATTATAAGAGCCTTTTGATATGACCCAGTAAAGCATTGTTGGTGATCAATATACAAAGCAACCAATGCAGCCACTTAAAGCTGTTAGCATTCATAAGTGGTTGTGTCAGCAAGACCTCTGTTTCATTTTGAAAATGGAATTATATGTTATGTGGAATGCTGAATTGCAGTTATGACTATCTTATAAAATCTAAAAGATAAGCAATGAATCATATCCCTCAATTGGCAAGGAAGAGTCAGAAAGGCCCTGAAGACGTTTGGAAGATGTTGCAGACAGACACAACCTTGGCACAGTGGGAAGAGTATGGGCTTTAAGGTCAGGCAGCATTTTCTCCCAGTCCCTGTACTTGGCAATTTACAAACTGGTGACCTTGGGCAAGTTGCTTAACTTTTCTGGACCTTAGTTTTCACAAGTTTAACATGTGGATAATTAGAAGGACATATAATACATTTTCTGAATCAAGATTCTTCAAAGAGTGAAATAGGGGAGAGGGGTACTGTTAATAATTAAACCAGCACAACAGGATTAACCAAGACTGTGAGACAGAGGCAAGCCAGGATGTATGGCCATCCTATCAGGATAATTAAAAATCGGTGCCTACACTGACAACACTAAATGCTGGTAAGGATGTGGAACAACAGAAACTCTCATTCATTGCTGATGGGAATGCAAAATGGTGCAGTCACTTTGGAAGACAGTTTGGCAGTTTCTTGCAAAAGTAAACACAATTTTACCTGAAGATCCAGCAATTGTGCCCTTTGGTATTTACCCAAATAAATTGAAAGCTTATGTCCATATAAAAATATGCACATTGATGTTTATAGTAGCTTCATTCATAATTGCCAAAACTTAGAAACAACTAAGATGTCCTTCAGTAGATGGGTGGGTAAACTTTGGTACATCCAGACCACAGAAGATTATTCAGCATTAAAAAGAAATGAGGTATCAAGCCATAAGAAGACATGGAAGAAACTTAAATTCATATTACTCAGTGAAAGAAACCAATCTGTAAGAGCTACGTGCTGTATGAATCCAAATATATGACATTCTGGGGAAAGATGAAACTATGGAGACAGTAAAAACATCAGTAGTTGCCAGGGATTAAAAGCCAGGAAACAATGAGTAGGCAGAGCACATGCATTTTTTAGGACAGTGAAACTACTCTGTATGATCCTATAATAGTAATTACATGTCATTATAAATTTGGCCAACCCCGTAGAATGTACAATACCAAGAGTGAACACTAACTTAAACTATGGACTTCCAGTGATTATGTGTCAATGTAGGCTCATCAATTGTAACAAATGTACCATTTTGGTGGAGGGTGTTGATAGTGGGGAAGGTTGTACATATGTAGGGGGAGGGAGTATATATATATATACCTTCTGCTCAATTTTGCTGTGAACCCAAAATCACTCCAAGAGATAACATCTATTAATTTTTAAAAAGGAAGAAAGAAAAAAGTAAATGCCTAATACCATGAAGTTGTTGTGACAACTAATATAAACAAAATACATAAACACTTAGCATATAGTCGACACTAAATAAAAATTAGTCTTTCTGTTTCTTTCCCTCTCTTTTGACCATGAAAAACAAATAAGAACACAATTTTAGTACTTATAACAATGAAGAGATTATGTAACATGTAACAGTATTTATAACTCAGTCTATTTGCCCATTAAAATATTATAAATTAGAATCTATTTAACAATGTATACTCTACTATCCACAAATTTAATCACGTTTGTTGAATGAGTGACTGAATAAATAAATAAGTCACAAACTCTTCTCTTTTCTACAACACTCTTTTTGCACTTGACTGCTGTTCTTCATGTATTAGTGGACAGAGGACAGGACCTTGATGTCTGAATTTACCAGCTACATGAGCTTGGGAAAGTCACTTAAACTCTTTGTACCTCAATTTTCTCATTTGTCAAACCAGCAATCATTAAACTCTTTGAGATAATGGCTGGGGAATACATAGCACTTTGCTTAACATATAACTACCTAATAACATTACCTTCCTTTTTTCTTCTATCCTTATGATGTTTCCATTTGACCCCTAAAATTTTGTCTCCTAAATATAAGAATTTTTTTAGAGGTTTCTGGTACATGCAAATTGTCCCTGGTTATCACACATTGTTTTTCAGGTAAACTGGTTAATCACTAACTATCAAAAGTAATAAATTCCAGCTACGTTTCAGAAAGTTAATTGTAAAAATATGGATGTAGGAATTCTGACATAATCTTGGAATTCATTGATAAAAACCCTGGATTTCCCATATCTACCAGTAAGCAGAAGAGGGAGCTCTAAGCCTGGAATTCAAACTCCAGCTTTCTTAAAGCTAAAACTTGATCAAATTTTTGAACCTGTATAAACAAACTCTAAACCAAAAATATCTAAACTATATAAATTCAAGAAGACAGCAAAAAATTCTGATCCGTCATCCAAGGATTTAAATATGGAATAATTTATCTTTTGTCCCAAACTCAATATAAACTCCTTTAATGCCATTAACATGAAATACTTGCTTTCAAGGCATGTTTATTTTTAAAAGTCCACTGATATATTTAAATGCATACAAGTATTTATAAGTTTTTCCTATGTATGATAATATAGCCTTTTTGTGTATAAAAATGTTTCAGAATTTGTACAGAATGGGGTCATTTTTCTCTTTGTTACAACTTTCTTCTAGTCTAATTCTCCGTGTTGCTAAAATTTACAGACACATTCCCAAGGCTATACAAATGTCGAATCTCTATGATTCTTGGCAGAATTAGTCTTTTATCCATTTACGGTCAAATCTGACTGGTTCTTATTGTTTTTAATAGCTATATCTATATTTATCTTTCTCTCTCCTTCTCTCTCTCTCTCTCTCTCTCTAATTTTATCAGTTCAGATCTCACAATCTATATATTAGTAATTTTTTCAGACATTACCAGAAACTATGAAAACCATAATTATTTCACAACTTAATTCCAGCATAGTTACATACAAAAGAGAAGGAGTAAAGGATTAGAGCATGTACTACTTCAGTCAATTACATTATCTGAAGCACCAAGAAGAGAAAAAATTCATCTCCATTCAATCAATATTATGGCTTAATCACATTTTCTATAAGGATGTAAAAACGAGGGACTGGGGATTTGAAAACGGCTCTGTCACTATCTCTGTGACACTTGAAACATAGAATTTTGCTTATCTTAACTTTTTAATGAGAAGAATAATTACTATTCTACAAGGCTGTTGGGCAGATTAAATGAGATAATATATGTGTACAAGTTTCTTACACAGTGCCTGTAACACAGCTGCTCAATATAAATGACTGTCTTCTTTTCTAATTTTATAAAGCCTCTATCATTAAAGTTTGTGCTTTAATACAAACCAGGCTGGGCGCAGTGGCTCACACCTGTAATCCCAGCACTTTGGGAGGCCAAGGCGGGCAGATCATGAGGTCAGGAGTTCGAGACCAGCCTGGCCAATATGGTGACACCCCATGTCTACTAAAAATATAAAAATAAGTCAGGGGTGGTGGCACGTGCCTGTAGTCCCAGCTACTCAGGAGGCTGAGGTAGGAGAATTGCTTGAACCCGGGAGGCAGAGGTTGCAGTGAGCCGAGATCACGCCACTGCACTCCAGCCTGGGCAACAGAGCAAGACTCCATCTCGAAAAATAAATAAATAAATAATAAAAAATATACAAACCTCATACAGAAAACTATCAGAAGATTTCCATATGAAGGCTTTCTCATACATAGATTGGTGGTTGATTATGTAATGATAGCACCAAGGCAATGTCAAATGCTAACAAAACCTAAAACTTTTTGGAGCACTAACTGCCTATCAGGCATTGTATACCACAGGCTATAGTTATTTTAATCTTCATTATTATCCTTCGATATACATCCTGTTATTGTCTTCCACTTACCCATGAAGGCATGGAGAGGCTACTTAGTTGTCTCAAAACCTCACAGCTACTGCTCAACAAAGCAAATGTGTTTGACCACAAAACCAGAATTCTTAATCATTGCCCCTCACTGCTCAAGAATCTTGTGAAACAGAAGGTTTGCGTTGACATGATTTGCATAGGGTTTCAACTCTCAATACATTTTAACAAGCTCCTAAGCAAATTTATTGTATATATGTTCCAACCCTGCTAATCTGACTAATCTATACATCACAATCTCCAGCCCCATTATTTTAGATAGATTCCTATACCATTACCTACTACAATATTGTCCTACAAAACAGAAAATCTAGTAAGTAGAAGTAAATTAATAGTAAAGTTCTAAATGTATTGACACTGACACAGCATATTAATGTATAAATGAGCAAATATATCCTTTTCATTCATTAATGCTTAAAATTCAACAGACATTACTTGCAAAAACGTTCATTCTGTTTGAATAATACTGAAAATGAAATTATGTTGACCAGTGATCACCTCCCTAAAACCAACCATCATTAACTCTAGCAATTTGCTCCTTACTCTTATCAAGAATAACCTAGTAACTACCTCCAAAGCAGCTAATTTATTTCATTTATTCTCTAAAAATAATTATACTTTAATGATCTACTTTTCAGGGTAAGATGCTCATTTATTGCAGTGTATCAAAAGCTTTTATGTAACTGAACCATTAGGCTGCACCTTATCATATGGTCCTCTTAAAAGTCTGGGCAAAAACAAATACTTTTAACTCTTAATACTGATTTCTATCTACTCCACGCTCAGCTTGAGTTAGTTGTCTATAAATCAATCCTTCCGACATGTAGGTGTAAATCTCTGTTCTTCACTTCAGGAAAGTTTCCACCACATTTCTAGGCTTTAGTTTTCTTCTAGGTCTTTCCAGTGTGTTGCTCGCCCCTGAATCCCAGGTTCATAAACATAACTTAATACTGTGCATCATACTGAAATTTTCTGCAGATACCTCAAATTCCCAATGTCTTCCAAAATAAAGATCTCACACCCATTGTCAATCGTCTCTCTCACAATTCCCACATACTTTTCATAATCAAACTCTAAATTCTACCAGTGTCTTGAGTCCATTCTCTTCTTTCTGTTCTTTAATTACAGCTTTTATCATCTCTTAATTTTTTTGTTTGTTTTTACAGTTTCCATGTCCTTATCTTTCTGTACTACATTCTGGTCCATTTCCTCATATCTCTCATCTAGTCATTAAATTTATCTTGAGTTCTTTTTGATCTTCTATTTTAACCTCTTCACAAAATTCTTTATTAGATATACTTTTATAGCTATACTTTCTAGTTGGTTCTTTTTTCAATCCTTCTGATATTTTTCCAGAATATTCTTGTCATTGATGTATGGCTTCTTTTTTTCCCACCATTTCCTAAAAAAATTTTAGACAGACAAGTTTGACAGGTTTTTTTCAAATTCTTCCATCTTGAATAATTGGATGTGAACCTCACACGTATTGCATTTTCTGACATTCTTTTGTAGTGGTTCATTTTCTCATGAGCCTTACAATTTTAAACATGCAGGCCTTTTCAGCAGTGTTATGGAGCTCTCAGGAATGGGGTTATGCTCTTAAGAAGGAGATCCCAGAGAGCTAGCTCCCCACTTCTGGCATGTGAGGACATGGCTAGAAGATGCCATCTGTGAACCAGAAAGCAGGCCCTCACCAGACGCCAAATCTGCCAGTGCACTGATCTTGAACTTCTTAGATTGTAGAATTATGAGAAATAAACTTCTGTTGTTTATAAGTCACTCAATGGAAGATATTTTGTTATAGCAGCTTGAATGGCCCAAGACAGAGTTGTTTTCATGAGCTAAGAGTGTGAAGGGGCTTCTTATTGGAAGCATTTCTATACAGTAGCTTCTCACTTTTCTCTGCCAAGGTGCTATTGGTTTTGCCAGTTCAGGGCCAATTTTTTAAATTGACATTCTTATTGAGATAATTATAGATTCATGTGCAGTTTTAATAATACTGAGAGATCCTCTGTACCTTTTACCCAGTTTCTCTCAATAGTAACATCTTGCGAAATAATAGTATAGTTTCACAACCAGGATACTAATATTATACAATTCACTGAGTTTGCTAAGATTTCCCCAATTACTATACTCATTGCTGAATGTGTTTTATATATTATTTACATATATATGCTTATATATTTAGTTTTTAAATTGTATCTATTACATTTAGGTCTATTTTAATTTAAGTTTTGTAGGAAGTGTGAGGTTTAAGTAGAGATTCATTGTTTGTCTGTGGATAGTCAATTGCTCCAACACCATTTGTTGAAAAGGCCATCCTTCCTTCACTTGTTTTTGCATCTTTGTCAAAAACAAGTTAAGCACATTTGTGTGAGTCATTTTGTGGTTTCTCCACTCCCTTCTATTGATCTCTGTCTGTCCCTCTGGCAACTCACTGTCTTGATTACTGTAGCTCTATAGTTAGCATAATCGTTAGATTGGGTGAGTCCTCCTACATATTCTTTGTAAAGATTATTTTAGCTATTCTAGGCCCTGCACCTCTCCATATAAATTTTAGAATATACTTGTATGTGCCTAAAAAGTATGTCACTGTAAAATGTAAAACCCAAGACTATAAAATCCTCCAAAGACAACCTACGCAATTTCATTCTGGACTCAGGAAAGGGCAAAGAATGAAGGCGGCAAAAGCAATTGCAACAAAAGCAAAAATTGACAAGTGGAATCTAATTAAAGATTCCCAGCACAAAAAGGAAGCTATCAACAGAGTGAACAGACAACCTACAGAATGGGAGAATATTTTTGCAAACTGTGCACCTGACAAAGGTCTAGTATCCAACATCTATAAGGAACTTAAACAAATTTATGAGAAAAACATAAAAAACTCCATTAAAAAATGGGCAAAGGATATGAACAGACCACTTTTCCAAAGGGGACATACATGTGGCAAACAATCACATGAGAAAAAAAGCTCAGCATCACTGATCACTGGAGAAATGCGAATCAAAACCACATGAGATACCATCTCACACCAAATTGGCTATTATTAAAAAGTCAAAAAATAACAGATGCTGGCAAGGTTGTGGAGAAAAAGGAATACTTATACACTGTTGGTGGGAGCGTAAATTAGTTCAACCATTATGGAAGACAATATGGTGATTCCTCAAAGACCTGAAGAGAGAAATACCATTCAACCTAGCAATCCCATTACTGGGTATATACCCAAGGAAATATAAATTATTATATTATAAAGACATAAGTACTTGTATGTTCATTGCAGTACTATTTACAATAACAAAGACATGAAATGAACATAAATGCCCATTAATGACAGACTGGATTAAAAAACGTGGTGCATATATACATAAAATACTATGCAGCCATAAAAAAGAATGAGATCATGCTCTTTGTAGTGACGTGGATGAAGCTCGAGGCCACTATCCTTCACAAACTAACACAGACACAGAAAACCAAATACTGCATGTTCTCACTTTTAAGTGGGAGCTAAATGATGAGAACACATGGAGACATATAGGGGAACAACACACACTGGGGCCTGTTGGAGGGTGGAAGACGGGAGGAGGAGAAGAATCAGAAAAAATAACTAGTAGGTAGTATGCTTAATACCTGGGCAATGAAATAATCTGTACAACAAACCCTCATGACACAAGTTTACCTATATAACAAACCTGCACATGTACCCCTGAACTTAAAGTAGAAGTTAAAAAATAAAATTTAAAAATACAATCATGTCACTAGAATTTTTATTGAAATTGTAATGAATCTGTACATGGATTTGAAGAAAACTGCCATATTTTACTGTGTTGAGCCCTTCAATCCACGAATGGAATATGTCCATTATTTAGGTCTTCTTTGAGTCCTTTCATTAACATTTTAAAAAATTTCCATCATATAGATACTTCACGTTTCATTAAGTATATACCTAAGTATTTAGTTTTCTCTTGGGTGATTATACGTGTTGTTTTTATTTTTTTCTGTATCTTCATGCATGTGGAAATTCCATTAATTTTTGTGTGTTTTTTTTGTATTCTACAACCTTGTTGAACTCACTTGTTAATTGTAGCAGGGATTTTTTGATGTTTTGTAGATTCATTGGTATTTTCTACATGGACAATTATTTTATCTTCATAAAGATAGAAACCACTTTATTTCTTCATTTCTAATCTATATGCATTTTATCTGTTTCTTGTTTTGTTACTGTGTCTGGAATTTCCATTACTATTTTGAATTAAGAGTGAGAATAAAGGACACCTTTGCCTTGTTTCCCATCTTATTCAGTCTTTGAAATTAAGTGTGAAGTTAGGTATGGGTTTTTTCATATGTATTCCTTAATAAATTGAGGTAATTTCCTTCTAATCCTAATAGTTAGATTTTTTTTATCATGAACAACTGTTAGATTTGACCAAAATTAATTTTCTGTGAATTGATGTGATCATATAATTTTTCTTCTCTAGTCTGTTAGTATGGTAGACTGCACTGATTGATTTTCAAATGTTGAACTAAGTTGTATACCCAGAACAAATTCCACTTGATCATGGTATGTAATTTTTCATACATTGTTAAATGCAGTTTGCTAATATTTTGCTACAGATTTTTGCCTTTAAGTTCACGAGAGTTGTTTGTCTGTAGTTTGCTTTCATGTTTTTTATTGTACTTGGCTAGTTTTGGTATCAGAATAATACTGACCTCATAAAATAAGTTGGTTAAGTATACCCTCCTCCTCTGAAAAATATTGTGTAAAATTGATATTCATTCTTCTTTAAATGTTTGGTGGACTTCACCAGTGAAACCATTTGGACCTGGAGATTTTTTAAGAAAGCTTTATGATTATGATTACAATTTCTTGAGTGGCTATAGGACTATTCAAATTAATTATTTCTTCATGGTTGCATTGTGGTAGTATGAGTTTTTCAAAGAATTGGTCAATTTCTTCCAAACTGTCAAATATATATGAGTAATATTGTTTGCAGGATTCCCTTATTATCCTTCTAATGGCTGCAGTACAAGTAGTGAAAGCTCCTACTTCATTTCTGATATTATTTCTGTTTTTTACTTTTCTTGTATATTAATTTTGTTATATTTGTTATCTATTTTATTGATTTTTTGTGAAAAAACAGCTTTTTGTTTCATTAATTTTCGCCAATGTTTTTCTATTTTTAATTTTATTGATTTGTTTTTTACTTTATTTCTTCTGCTTGTTTTGAGTTTATTTTGCTCTTTGTTTTCTAGTTTCTTGAGCCAGAAACCTAAAATACCGATTTGCAAACTTTCCTTACTTCTCACATAAGCATTTAATGCTATATCCCACAGTTTTTATATGGTGTATTTTCATTTCACGCTGTTTTTTTTTCTGTAGCTCTTGTTTGTTTTGACTTGCTCTTTGATCCATGAATATTTGTAAGTGTGTTGTTTATTTTAAAGTGCTTGGGAGAGGTTCCTCTTGTCTTTACACTGTTAATTTCTAATTTGATTGTACTGTGGTCAGAGAGTACACTCTATATGATTTCATGGCCCAGGATATAGTCTATCTTGGTTAGTCTTCTATGGAGACTTTAAAAATACATTCTAGTATTATAGGGTGAAGTGTTCTGTATGTCAATTACATCTGTTGGTGGATCATATTGTTCAGGTCTTCTATATACTTGATAACTATAATTTTGGATTTGTCTACTTTCTTTTTCAGCTCTATCAATTTTTGTTTCATGTTTCTTTTCCCTTATGTTTTTCTGTGTGTACACAGTTAAGTTTGTTATGATATCATGTAATGTCCATCTTTTTCTCCAGTAATTTTTATTGCTCTGAAGTCTACTTTATGAGATATTAAACTATTCCTTCCTTTTCCATTAATATTGGCATGATATATCTTTTTTCGTCTTTTTGCTTTCAACCTACCTATGTCACTGAATATGAAATGTTTTTTACACATAGCATGTAGTTAGGTTCATTTTATGGGCCTAAAATCTTCATAAACTGTGGATAAAATTAATTAGGACCCAATAGCTGTTTTGCACATCTATTTTTTGAAGATGACAGTTTTTCATCTATGAAACTGTTGGGAATAAAAATGTTTCTTTCAAGATCTGAGTAGATTTCTCAAAAGAAGATTATACAAATGGCAAACAAGTATAAGAACAGGTGTTCAATATCATTTTTCATCAGAGAAATGCAAATCAAAGCTATGATGAGATATCATCTCACCCCAGTTAAAATGGCTTTTAGCCAAAAGACAGACAATAGTGAATGCTGGTGAGGATGTGGAGAAAAAAGAGTCCTCATACACTGTTGATGGGAATATAAATGAGTACAACCACTATGGAGAACGGTTTGGAGGTTCTTCAAAATCTAAAAAATAGAGCTACCATATGATCTAGCAATCCCACTACTAGGTATACACCCAAAAGAAAGGAAATCAGTGGATCAAAGAGACATCTGCATTCCAGTGATTATTGCAGCACTATTTATAATAGCCAAGTTTGGAAGCAACCTGAGTGTCCATCAACAGATGAATGGATAAAGAAAATGTGGTACATAATACAACGGAGTACTATTCAGCCATCAAAAAGAATGAGATCCTGTCATTTTCAACAACATGGATGGAATGGGAGGACACTATGTTAAGTAAAATAAGCCAGGTGCAGAAAGATAAACTTCACGTTCTCACTTATTTGTAGAAGGCAAAAATTAAAACAATTTACCCTGATTTGATTATTATGCATTGTATGCCTGTATTAAAATATCTCATGTACTCCATAAATATATACACCTACTATGTACCCACAAAAATTTAAAATTAAACAATTCAAAAATAATAATAATATAATTAAATAAATAAATAATTTTTTCATATCCGCAAGGCCAGAGGATATTTTCTGAATTCCAGCCAATATGGCCGACTAGAAGCAGCTAGTGCATGCTGCTGTCCCAGAGAGAAAAAAGACTGCTGAGTAAACATTAGCTCTTCAACTAGATCATCCAGGTGGACACATTGGGCTCATCAGGGAAGCAACATGACTCACAGAGAATGGAGGAGAGCAGCAGGACAATCATCCACCTGGGAGTGGTGCAGAGCCAAGGTAGGCCCCCCACCCCTGAGAAAGAGTGAGTGAGCATCCCTGGGGATTCACACTTCTGCCATGGACTTTTGCAACCCTAGGCTTGGAAGAACCCCAGTGACTACTACCTCCCCACCCCCTCAGGCCTTCAGACTGACAGGGAGAGTTACATGGAGTCTGGACAGAGCCACCACTCAGGCATATGAGAAGTCTTTGGAGCCTTGGATCCCTGGGCATCCTGGCACCAGCAGCTGCAGCTCTGGAGCCAGGGGAGGCCAGGCTCCCTCATAAAACCCCTGGACAGGGGCTGAATCCATGGGGCTGAGCAGCAGATAGACTATAGGCCTAGCCTCCACTGTACTTCATCAGGTAAGGCCCAGTGGCCTGGGACTCTACTGTGGCCACCCCAGCCCTGCCTCAGCTTTCTGGCCAGAAGCAGCTCTGCATTTCCCTGGGATGGAGCTCCCAGACGTAGCAGTCAGGGTGCCTTTTTTTATGCTCCACAGCCCTAACTCCTGTTACCCTCAGACTCTAGAAGGAATGCAGTGATTAGAGACTAATATGGGTTCCCAGCACAGAGCAGCTGCTTTACAGAAAAGTGGCCAGACTGCTTTACATGCGGGTCCCCACCCCACTACTCCTCAATGGACAGGGTCTCTTGACCTGGGCCCCTCATCACAACCACCTTGCCCTAGGCCTGAACATTTCAGTTGGTGGCAGCTCTGTGTTTCTCTGGGGAGGAAATCCCAGAGACAGCCCACAGCCCTCTGCCTTTGCAGCTGCGGTTGACTGCCCTTATTGCCCTCAAGCTGGGGAGAGAACTAAGAGCCTGGTCGTTATGCTGGCACCTCCAGCATGCCACAGCCACTGTGTGGAAAGAAACCCAGTCTCTCTTCTCTGTGAGTCCCCAGCCCCCACTTGATATGAATCATTCTACCATAAAGACAACGTATGTGTGTATTCATCGCAGCACTACTCACAATAGCAAAGACATGGAATCAACCTAAATGCCCATCAACAGTAGACTGGATAAAGAAAATGTGGCATATGTACACCATCGAATACTACACAGTCATAAAAGAAGAATATGATCATGTCCTTTGCAGCAACATGGATGGAGTTGGAGGCCGTTATCCTAAGGAAACTAACGCAGGAACAGAAAACCAAATACTGCATGTTCTTACTTATAAGTGGGTGCTAAACATTGAGAACCCATGGGCACTAAGAAAGGAACAAGAGACACTAGGATGTACTTGAAGGTAGAGGATGGGAGGAGGAAGAGAACTGAAAAGCTACCTATTGGGTACTATGCTTATTACCTGGATGACAAAATAATCTGTACACCAAATCCTCATGACATGCAATTTACCTGTATAACAAACCTACACATGTACCTTTGAACCTAAAATAAAAGTTTACAAAATTAAATTAAATTAAATTAATGGACACAAGATGAATCATTCAATAAATATTTCTAGAAAAAATATTTTCTGGCCTTATTCTTACAGCTTGAGCAGCCTTAATAGCTTCTAGCTTTATAGAGATAGCTTAATTTTGACTATGTGCACATGTCTTGAAGCTTAGCTTCTTCATCTCTTTATTGCATATTATTACACCAATAATATATAATAAATAATATTATTACACCAATAATATGTAATATAGCAGAGCTGAAAGAAATCCATAAGCGAAAAGCAATGATGCATACCACATGGTTCATGTTCTCTGAATCTTGAAGATTGCACACCAGACTCTTACCAGTAAAATCTGCTATATCTCTGACATTAGAAGACCTGAGGACTGGAGGTCAGCCATTAGAATCAGTTGCTATTATGAAAATGTCTTGAGGACAGAGACCATACCTTAGTACCTCCAATGCATGCAACATTTATGTTATTAAAGGTGAGGATAAAAGAAATGGATAGGACAGTTCATTCAGTCTTTTCTTTTTCTCCAAGAATAACAATGTTCTCTTTCATCCAAAGCTCCTGCTGAAAGCATCCAATTTATTCGTTTGCTTATTCATTCATTCATGCTTTCCTTCAATAAATATTATATGATTAGGATTCCTACCTTAGGCAGGCACTGTCCTATGTGCCTGAGACAGAGAAAGAGCAAAGCAAAAAACATCCGTGCTTAGGTAACATGCCCATGTCCTCTTCCTTAGAAGTAAAGTCTCCTGAAGTGTAAGTTGAACACATTAGGACTTTAATTTCTCCTGTTTTTGCTTTTGATTAATGCAAACCCTTATTAGTTGATCAAAGAATTCAACTAACTTTCAAACATCTTAAATATCTCTTAGGTTAAAGGTCAAGATCCTCAGTCAAAAGAACAAGGAAGAATTATGGTCTTTAAAACTTTGAACTCTGTGATATAATCTTAAGTTATCATGTTCAAGCTTTCTAAGTGACAGAAACAGCAAACTTGGGAAATAGCTATAGAAGGAGAGAACCAGATTTGGGAAATGCAAAACTGGCTGGCCTTCTTTACAAAGAAAAGCAACTTGAGAGTGAGTCACATTTGAATACCCAATAGCCAATATAGACAAATTCATATAATATAAAAAGGCATCATTTTCTATCCCTGAACTACAATAATAATACTTCCACACAAATTTGAACTAGAGCAATTGATTAACTTGCTAATTCTTTATTCCCAGGTGACAATAAATGGCCCCTATCCTGCCCAAGGATGGAGTAGGTTATAGGGTGAACATAAATGGTTGAAAGTTATTGGAGAATAGATGTGCTGCCAGATTACCATTTACAGAACTGACTCACTATGTTTCTTAGACATCCTGGGTAGGTTCCCTATTTATCACATGGGGTTCATAGAACTTGTAGGTAAAAATATATGAACCCTCACGTAAAATTTAGTACATGGCATCTAACACTCAAACAGTAATCATATTAGTATCCAAATTGGAATTGACTTTGTGACAGATTTCAAATAGCAGAGTCCTGCAAAGCAATTGCAACATGTCTGTGCATTCCTAGCAAATCTGAACGCACATTCAAAATACTGATGCATCTGGTTTTCCCTCAGGCGACAGCTGCAGCTGCTCAAGTTTGCTGGAGAGTCTGAAGTGACAGCCCCCTCCTGGCTGGCAGCATCACTCTTATTCAGAAGAGAGATCACAGAGCCTAGATCATTTCTGCCTTTGATGTGCATCTCCTAGACGTCAGCAGGAGACCAGACGGCTTCTCAGGAATGAGATTAGAAACCTGCAAAGCAAGAACCTTTTCCTAAGATTTTTCAACTATCCCTGTTGTTACTGACAGACTCAGGAAAGAGAGAAAAATGCATCTGAAATCTCTACCTTCTAAGGCTTTCGTTGAGAAGAAAAAAGCAAGCCCAAATGTATGAGCCTTTGTGCTGAAATCTATGTGAAAGAAAGAAAAAGATAAGAAAAGAAAAGAAAGAAAAAAGAAAAAGGAAGGAAGGAAGGAGAAAGAGAAAGAGAGAGAAAGAAAGAAAAAGAAAGAAAGAAAGAAAGAAAAGAAAAGAAAAAAGAAAAAAAAAAAGAAAAGAAAGAAAAGTGAGATTGTATCTTAAATGGCTCCAGGGTGGGGCAGGAGGAGTTTAAGAAAACATAAGCAGGCTACACTTTTCCCCTTTTTTCAGCGACTTTTTTCTACACAGGATTTCCTGATCACATCACGAGGAACTATGTAAATATGCCCTCTTTGACTCAGTGGAAATAATCATTTCCTGTCAAGTTCTTTCAAGGAAGGAAAAAGACCCCCAAACAGCCAAAACCAGAAAAGTACAAATTGTCAAATGAAATTTCATAAGGGACAGTTTTCAAGTGAGTCAAGCATTATTCTGTAATTCGTTCTTAACTTGGTTGCCTTTGTTTTGTATTGTTTTGTTGGTCAAATACATTACTTACATTGTGAAATACCCTGGCATCTCATCTCGTAATCATTGCTCAAAATAAAGTTCACTTCTTGAAAGGTTTGGACTTTATACCAAGCCTGTAGTGATTTATAGTTCAAAAACACTTCCTCTTTCTCTCCATTCTCATCCTCACACTGTTTTGTTTATTGTGAAAGTGGTAGATACAGGTGTGAGTGTCCAGCTTACGACAGGAAAATTTTTCCACACTAGAACAAAACAAAATTAACCCATGGAAATAGATTGATCATTTGCCTTTTCATCTAGACAATTATCTTTCTGTCTTTCTCTCTTACTCTATCACTAACTTACAACATTTAATACTTTTATATCTGTGCTATTCAAATCTTTTGAGCAGTAGCCTGAGGGAGTCAGCCATTTCCACCTTCTTGAAGTGTACTTAGTATTTCTTTAGTATATCATTGGCAAACAGAGGTAATTTGACATTCTCTTTTCCTATTTGGATGCCTTTTATTTGTTACTCTTGCTTGGTTGCTCTGGCTAGGATTTCCAGTACTATGTTAAATAGGAGTGGTGAAAGTGGACATCCTTGTCTTGGACATAAAGATGGAAACAATAGACACTGGGGACTCCAAAAGGGCGGAAGGAGGGAGAGGGACAAAGGTGGAAAAACTACCTACTGGGTACTATGTTCACTATTTGGGGCTCAATAGAAGCCCCAAACTCAGCAGCATGCACTATATCCATGTAAAAAACCTGCACAAGTACCTCTTGAATCTTAAAAAAAAAAAAAAAAAAAAATCTAGCCAGGTGTGGTGTGTGGTGGCTCACACCTGTAATCCCAGCACTTTGGGACGCTGCGGGGGGCGGATCACGAGGTCAAGAGATCAAGATCATCCTGGCCAACACGATGAAACCCTGTCTCTACTAAAAATACAAAAATTAGCTGGGCATGGTGGCACGTGCCTATAGTCCCAGCTACTCAAGAGACTGAGGCAGGGGAATCGCTTGAACCCAGGAGGCAGGGGTTGCAGTGAGCCGAGATTGTATCACTGCACTCCAGCCTGGTGACAGAGTGAGACTCCATCTCAGAAAAAAAAAAAAAATCCTTACAGCTATTCACGGCTCCCTTAGGCAAATGGTCTCTCTCTCTTTCTCTCTCTGTCTCTCTCTGTTTTCCCATCACATCCTGGGAAGCTGTCTCTTATATTGGCACTCACCTGGATATAAATTATAGAGGCACTTACTCTTCTGTCGTCCCCTGATTTAAAATAAAAAAAGAAAAATAAACAAAGATTCAGGCTAGCTGATATTCCACAGTGTTTTAAAAAAAAAAAAAAAAAAGATAGCAGAGAGATTTTTAAAAAACATCTTTGAAGAATATTCATTCATAGCCTGGCTAGCAAAAATGAGAAGCTAGAGGCTGCATACTTAGTCTTTATACACATTTGCTTGACAGAAAATGTTACAACTGGTATCATATGTAGTGTAGTTGTAGGCAACTAAGTTCTTACAAAGCTCCTAATTTAGAACAGCATTTCTCAGTGTTTAGTTAAACAATAGCACCCCTAGATACATTACAATAGAGAGAGAAGAGGCTCTTGTCAAGAAAATTTAAACTGCTTTATACCATGTACATACATCTCTTGGAGATTTATAACGTACATTCGGGTAGGAAAAACAATACTAGAAAAGCCACCTTAATTCTTTTTAACCACATTTTTCCCAAAGTTGACAATGAAATTCTTTTTAAACATAATTCTTACTCATATTCTACAGAACCTGTGTTTTATTAAACTCCCCTTTAGGAATCACAAATTTAGAGCATATCTAAACTACACTAGAAGAAAAGACTCTAATCAGATTAAAAGCATTTGGCATTCATTTCTAAGATTATAAATTATGTATATTTTTCCCAATTAATCTAATCCCCTTGGCTTGCTATAATGCTTGCTACTACTTTAAAGTAAATGATATCCAGCGGCTTTATTGTTCTTCCACACATATTCTTCCACTGAAGTAACTGAATGATTCCACCACCACAAGTGATCCAAAACATAAGGTGTATGCCTTATCAGAGAATGAGACACCAAAAACTAGCTCACTCTCGTTGAACTGTTGAAGTCAACTGTACATCAACTATTTGAAAAATGGAAAAACTAGAGCAAATTCTTTGGAGACATAAACAAACTTTGCTAGTTTGCTTACCCATCCTTAGGCCTGTCCTCATACCTCAGCCCTTTTCCAATTCACCTCACACCAATCATATAGTCATTTCTGTCTTCAGCAGGCAGTAGGTTTATAGATTAAATGATGCTTGGTATTAAAATATTTGGAGGCTGTCACCCACACACAGAGATTATTGAGGCAGGATCCTTTACCTCAATGAGCTTAAAAACTAGAAGCAGAGAAAATGCATAAACAATGAATGGAGTAATACCCATTAGGGTAGGAGTTTCTAGGAAGTTCTCTGCAAGCCCGGTGGAAAGTGGCTCAGTGTTATGAACTGAATGTTTGTGTCTCCCCAAACTTCACATGTTGATATCCTAACCCCTAGTGCAACGATATTAAGAGGTGGGGTGGGAGATAATTTATATCATGAAGATACAGCCCTAAAACAATGGGATTTGTGCCTTTCTAAAAGGGACTCCAGAGTACTCTCTTGCTCTCTTTCTGCCTGAGGAACCAAGGAGAAGTCAGTCTGCAGCCTGGAACAGGGCCCTCAGCAGACCCTGACTATGTGGGCACACTGATTTCAGACTTCTGGTCTCTAGAACTGGGAGGAGTAAATTTCTGTTGTTTATAAACCACCCAATCTACGATATTTTATTACAGCAACCCTACTTGACCAAGATTCTCAGCCTCGGCCAGGCGCGGTGGCTCATGCCTGTAATCCCAGCACTTTGGGAGGCCGAGGCTGGTGGATCATGAGGTCAGGAGATCGAGACCATCCTGGCTAACACTGTGAAACCCCATCTCTACTAAAAATACAAAAAAATTAGCTGGGCGTGGTGGCAGGCGCCTGTAGTCCCAGCTACTCGGGAGGCTGAGGAAGGAGAATGGCGTGAACCTGGAAGGTGGAGCTTGCAGTGAGCCGAGATGGCGCCACTGGACTCCAACCTGGGGGACAGAGCCAGACTCCGTCTCAAAAAAAAAAAAAAAAAAAAAAGGATTCTCAGCTTCAGCCTCAGGGAGGTCCAGAAGGTTCACAAGGAGGTGAAATTAGATGTGGATCTTGAAGAATGAGTAAGAGTCTACCAAACAGAATATAGGAAGAAGGCTCCAGACAATGCAAACTGCGTATTGCACACAGAGGTATCAAACACAATTGTGCATTTGGAGCTTTCCGCATGGTTGAAATGGAGAGTACATGTTAAAACTGGCAGGTGATGAGACTGGAAAGGTAAGCTGGGGGCAGCCGATGAGGAACATCCCTTTGCAAGTTAAGCAATCTAGACTTTCCAGGGGAGGTAAGAGCCACAGGAAACCTTTAACCAGAAAACTGACATGAGGATGCTGTCCATCTTCTTTAAATTGTTTGTAAAGGGTTTCCCTTAGTTTATCTTTTTAGAATCTTAAATCAGACTTATTGCCTCTGACTCCCGTCTTACATTCTCTAATGCACACAGCAGAAACAGAAATTTTAAAAAGTCGCTAATCCATGTCTCCAATGAGAAAACTACTCTTGATTAAAGCTCTCACATAAGAATTGCTGCTCTGTTTTACTCTTAAAGTAATATACTTCTCTCGACACTTTTTGTTTTTTGTGGGAGTTACTAGTAAGGTACAGCTTCATCTACTAAAATTTTACTTTAATACCCCGAACCTTGTTGCTAGCAGTAGGGGCTGGAACTCCTCATATCCTTCTATGACAAAACAGCCTTGGTGACATTAGAAAGACACAAAATCTACCCTGGCATAAGGTACCTCCAATAGGTTTAAGCCAAAATATAAACCAATTTTGTGACACAGAAACCTAAAGAGGCTAGTACCTTGGAAACTCTTTTTCTATTTTTTCAGGCCAAGGCTGAACTTTTAGAATATTACATAGTTCTAGGGCAAACAGATTCTAGTCTGCAAAATTGCTGGTGGGTCCAAAAAAACCAGACAGGTGTAAGCTTGTTGTTGTAAGAAAAACATGTTACACAGTCCCTAAATACAGCCGAAAACCTGTGGAAATAATATGGGAGTGCTGGGAAGGGAAGAGCGTGGTCCCTTTAAATAATACGGAAGTGGGGAAGGGAAGTGCTGGCTAGAGGAGGGCATGGTCCCTGGGTAGGGCTCCACCCCCATGGACCTAGGTAAGGATGGGCACTCCTGCCTTCGCGCCCAAATGTTGCATTTCCCAAGACCATCCTGGCCGGCCACACCCCCATCCTGTGCCCATAAAACCCCCCAGAGACGCTAGCAGACAGACACACAGGAGGCCAGACGTCAAGAGCAGCACATTGGCAGAAGAAGATTCAAGAGGCAGGTTGTCTAGAGTGGGCATCCAGAAGAGCACGCTTGTCAGCACTAGCATGCAGTCAGGCCATCCACCAGTGGGATGAGGCAGAGTTTGGCCAGGGCAGTCAGAGGAGAGCTGGGGCCCAACTCCACAGGAAGACCATCTCCCTTGTGGATCCCCCATTGGCTAAGAGCTACTTCCACTCAATAAAACTTTACACTCATTCTCCAAGCCCACAAGTGATCCGATTCTACCCATACACTAAGGCAAGAACCCCAGGATCAGAAATCCTTCTGTCCTTGTGATAAGGAGGGGGGTCTAATTGAGCTGCTTAACACAAGCTGCCTATAGATTGGCAAACTAAGAGAGCATCCTGTAACACAAGCCCCCTGGGGCTTCAGAAGCTGTAAACATTCACCCCTAGACACTGCTGTGGGGTCGGAGCCCCACACCCTGCCTGCCTGTATGTTCCCCTAGAGGTTTGAGTGGTCGGGGAGGGAAGAAGCGAGCCACATCCCCATCACGTACCCTGCGAGGGGGACAAGGGAATCTTTCCTGTTTCAGAAAGAAGGACTGAAAGGACTACAGAAGATAAAGCTGACATTTAGCTTGTTGTCTGTTGCTTCCTGTTATACCTAGACAAATAATAATCTTCTTACCTCAGTTCATTCATTGACCATCTGTGAAATGGGAGTGAGAGTACTGCCTTCTTCACAGGCTGCATGTGAGAGCTTAAATAAGATAATATGCTCAAGGAAAAGACCTCTGGAAACAATAAGTGCTTTACAAGTTTTAGTTGTTCTTACTGAATAACTAAATGTATGCCTCAGCTCTTTTAAACCCTGGCTTAATCATTGAACCATATACCCTCTGATGTCACCTCACAAATTTGTGTGCATATCTTTCTTATATGAAAAGTCCCAATTCCAGAATTTCTATCTGGTTCACCATATTTTAGGGCCAAGGTATTTCTTGCCTTCATATTCAAGCACTAAGAGAAAAGTTTTCAGTGAGGTAGTTAAAGTTACAGATCTACTCATTTTCTATTTTTATTTCAAAGTTTTTTTCTACCCATGGTTCTCTGTGTTTTTCCTTTCCCCTAAGATCTTCCTACTACCTTTCAGAAGTGTCTGTCTTCTGGGCATTTCACACCTTACTGACACTTTCTTTTGCATTCCTCTTAACATTGCTTTTCTTTCCTCTCACTGAGCAGAGGGTCCCTTCAAACAAGGATTCTGTTGATTTTCTTCCTTCCTTGAGAAAATCCATCTGTTTCAGGTCTTTTGCTTTCTTTTTCGGTGAATGATTTACTCACTGACCCCTGGCTGCACCAAATCCCACATTTCTTCCTGTTTTCTGATGGTGACACACTCTAAACCACCCTCTCAGTTGAAAAGCATGAACACTCAAGTGTCTGTTTCCTCTTAAGTTTTCACCAGTCACAAAAAGGACCCTTCTCAATTGCACTAGCTCTGCAGAATTACCTCTCCTTTCTCTTCTGTCTTCTAGGAGCTTTTGTTTCCTTATCACATTTAATCAGTTACCATATTTGGTTGTTATTTCCTCTGTATTATCTCGGAGTTCTGCCTCTTCCTCTCAATGCGCAGAGGAATACCTGAATCAGATTTTCTCATATTTGACTAAATAGTCTCTCATTTTCTGATGAGCCACGAGTCCTCATTTTCAAGGTTTCCAATTTTTTTTTAAGTTATCCCTATCAGCTTTTCTACCTTCTTATTTGTTCACATTTTCCTGCAGCCTTTCTTTTCATTCTGCAGTCAGTTCCCGGTTATTTATTTGTACATGGTTTGGAGATCTCCCTCCAAAGCAATCTGCAAACACTATCTGTCTTCTTCATACCCTTTTCCTTTACAATCTCACTGACAGAACTTTCTCCCACTACGTCATACCTAACTCAATTTGTAGCCTGAAGATAACATCAATGTTTGTAATTCCACAGCTAAGATTGGGTTAGATCAATGATGTCCAGTAAAACTTTCTCAATGATGCAGATGTCCCATATTTGTGCTCTTCAATATGGTAGGCACTAATCCTCACTGGACACTTGAAATGTGGCTATTGCATCTGGGGAACTGAATTTTTAATTTTCATTAATTTAAATTTAAATAGCTGTATGTGGCTAGTGGATACTCCACTGGACAACAAAGTATAAGTCTAGGCCCAAGAATATCAAATTATACTGTAAGAATTGAGCCCATTGTACATAATATAAACTTTTCAAAGGACCTAGGAAAATATATGAGATCTGAAAACAATATTATTGCAAAATTTAAACAAGCCTCAGATTCACAAATAATATTTTGATATCATATAATTAAATATTATTAAGTATGTTCCGTCAGTTTTAAATATTTTTAATATATTTTTTGAGGCAGAGTCTCATTCTGTCTCCCTAGAGTGCAGCGGTGTGATCTCAGCTCACTGCAGCCTCGACCTCCCGGGTTCCAGCAATTCTCATGCCTTAGCCTCCTGAGTAGCTGGGATTACAGGCATGGCCCACCATGCCCCAGCTATTTATTTTATTTTATTTTATTATTTTTAGTAGACGTGTGGTTTCGCTATGTTGACCAGGCTGGTCTCGAACTCCTGACCTCAAGTGATCTGCCCACCTCAGCCTCCCAAAGTGCTGGGATTACAGGCACAAGCCACCATTCCTGGTCATATTTTTAATTTAAAAAATTGAACAAATTGCATTGTTTCCAAATAATTTGTTGGTTATATTTTTCCTTTTCTGAAGAATTTCCAAGTATACAAAATAATTGCTGTCAGGCCTCTGAGCCCAAGCCAAGCCATCGCATCCCCTGTGACTTGCACATATATGCCCAGATGGCCTGAAGTAACTGAAGAATCACAAAAGAAGTGAAAAGGCCCTGCCCCGCCTTAACTGATGACATTCCACCACTGTGATTTGTTCCTGCCCCACCTTAACTGAGTGATTAACCCTGTGAATTTCCTTCTTCTGGCTCAGAAGCTCCCTCACTGAGCACCTTGTGACTCCTGCCCCTGCCCACCAGAGAACAACCCCCTTTGACTGTAATTTTCCATTACCTTCCCAAATCCTATAAAACGGCCCCACCCCTATCTCCCTTTGCTGACTCTCTTTTCGGACTCAGCCTGCCTGCACCCAGGTGAAATAAACAGCCATGTTGCTCACACAAAGCCTGTTTGGTGGTCTCTTCACATGGACGCACACGAAATTTGGTGCCATGACTCGGATCGGGGGACCTCCCTTGGGAGATCAATCCCCTGTCCTCCTGCTCTTTGCTCCATGAGAAAGATCCACCTACGATCTCAGGTCCTCAGACTGACCAGCCCAAGAAACATCTCAACAATTTCAAATCCGGTAAGCGGCCTCTGTTTACTCTCTTCTCCAACCTCCCTCACTATCCCTCAACCTCTTTCTCCTTTCAATCTTGGCACCACACTTCAATCTCTCCCTTCTCTTAATTTCAATTCCTTTCATTTTCTGGTAGAGACAAAGGAGACACGTTTTATCCGTGGACCCAAAACTCCGGCGCCGGTCACGGACTGGGAAGGCAGCCTTCCCTTGGTGTTTAATCATTACAGGGACACCTCTCTGATTATTCACCCACGTTTCAAAGGTGTCAGACCACGCAAGGACGCCTGCCTTGGTCCTTCACCCTTAGCAGCAAGTCCTGCTTTTCTGGGGAAGGGGCAAGTACCCCAACCCCTTCTCTCCTTGTCTCTACCCCTTCTCTGCTTTTCTGGGGAAGGGGCAAGTACCCCAACTCCTTCTCTCCTTGTCTCTACCCCTTCTCTGCTTTTCTGGGGGAGGGGAAAGTATCCCTAAACCCCTTCTCCTTTACCCTTAGTGGCAAGTCCCGCTCTTCTGGGGGAGGGGCAAGTACCCCTCAACCCCTTCTCCTTCACCCTTAGCGGCAAGTCCCGCTTTTCTGGGGGAGGGGCAAGTACCCCTCAACCCCTTCTCCTTCACACTTAGCGGCAAGTCCCGCTTTTCTAGGGGGCAAGAACCCCCAATCCCTTATTTCTGCACCCCGACCTCTTATCTCTGTGCCCCAATCCCTTATTTCTGCACCCCAACCTCTTATCTCTGTGCCCCAATTCCTTATTTCCATGCCCCAACCCTTTCTCTGCTTTTCTGGAGGGCAAGAACCCCCCACCCCTTCTCCGTGTCTCTACTCTTTTCTCTGGGCTTGCCTCCTTCACTATGGGCAAGCTTCCACCTTCCATTCCTCCTTCTTCTCCCTTAGCCTATATTCTTAAGAACTTAAAACCTCTTCAACTCTCACCTTGAGAGGTGACAGCATGCTGGCAGTCCTCAGAGCCCTTGCTTGCTCTTGGCACCTCCTCTGCCTGGGCTCCCACTTTGGTGGCATTTGAGGAGCCCTTCGGCCCACCACTGCACTGTGGGAGCCCCTTTCTGGGCCGGCCAAGGCTGGAGCCCACTCCCTCAGCTTGCAGGGAGGTGTGGAGGGAGAGGCGCGAGCGGGAACCGGGGCTGCATACGGCACTTGCGGGCCAGCTGGAGTTCCGGGTGGGCATGGGCTTGGCAGGCCCCACACTCGGAGCAGTCGGCCAGCCCTGCTGGCCTCGGGCAATGAGGGACTTAGCACCCGGGCCAGCAGCTGCAGAGGGTGTACTGGGTCCCCCAGCAGTGCCAGCCCACCGGCGCTGCGCTCGATTTCTCACCAAGCCTTAGCTGCCTTCCCGCGGGGCAGGCCTCGGGACCTGCAGCCCGCCATGCCTGAGCCTTCCCCTGCCTCCATGGGTTCCTGTGCAGCCCAAGCCTCCCCAGTGAGCGCTGCCCCCTGCTCCATGGCGCCCAGTCCCATCGACCGCCCAAGGGCTGAGGAATGCGAGCGCATGGCGCAGGACTGGCAGGCAGCTCCACCTGTAGCCCCAGTGCGGGATCCACTGGGTGAAGCCAGCTGGGCTCCTGAGTCTGGTGGGGACGTGGAGAGTCTTTATGTCTAGCTCAGGGATTGTAAACACACCAATCGGCACTCTGTATCTAGCTCAAGGTTTGTAAACGCACCAGTCAGCACCCTGTGTCTAGCTCTGGGTTTGTGAGTGCACCAATTGACACTCTGTATCTAGCTGCTCTGGTGGGACCTTGGAGAACCTTTATGTCTAGCTCAGGGATTGTAAACACACCAATCGGCACTCTGTATCTAGCTCAAGGTTTGTAAACACACCACTCAGCACCCTGTGTTTAGCTCAAGGTTTGTGAGTGCACCAATCGACACTCTGTATCTAGCCGCTCTGGTGGGGCCTTGGATAACCTTTATGTCTAGCTCAGGGATTGTAAATACACCAATCGGCACTCTGTATCTAGCTCAAGGTTTGTAAACACACCAATCAGCACCCTGTGTTTAGCTCAAGGTTTGTGAGTGCACCAATCGACACTCTGTATCTAGCTGCTCTGGTGGGGCCTTGGAGAACCTGTATGTCGAAACTCTGTATCTAACTAATCTGACCAGGACATGGAGAACCTTTGTATCTAGCTCAGGGATTGTAAATGCACCAATCAATGCTCTGTCAAAACAGGCCACTCAGCTCTACCAATCAGCAGGATTTGGGTGGGGCCAGATAAGAGAATAAAAGCAGGCTGCCCGAGCCAGCATTGGCAACCCGCTTGGGTCCCCTTCCACACTGTGGAAGCTTTGTTCTTTCGCTCTTTGCAATAAATCTTGCTGCTCCTCACTCTTTGAGTCCACACTGCTTTTATGAGCTGTAACACTCACAACGAAAGTCCGCAGCTTCACTCCTGAAGCCAGCGAGACCACAAGCCCACCGGGAGGAACGAACAACTCCAGACACACCGCCTTAAGAGCTGTAACACTCACCGCGAAGGTCTGCAGCTTCACTCCTGAGCCAGCGAGACCACGAACACACCAGAAGGAAGAAACTCCGAACACATCCGAACATCAGAAGGAACAAACTCCAGACGCCCCACCTTAAGAGCTGTAACACTTACCGTGAGGCTCCGCAACTTCATTCTTGAAGTCAGTGAGACCAAGAACCCACCAATTCCGGACACAACCTGACCTAAAATCTAAGCATCTTATTTTCTTCTGCAATGCCGCTTGACTCCAATACAAACTCGATAGTAGTTCCAAATAGCCAGAAAATGGCACTTTCAATTTTTCCATCCTGCAAGATCTAAATAATTCTTGTCATAAAATGGGCAAGTGGTCTGAGGTGCCTGATGTCCAGGCATTCTTTTACACATCAGTCCCTTCCTAGTCTCTGTGCCCAGTGCAACGCGTCCCAAATCTTCCTTCTTTCCCTCCCGCCTGTCCCCTCAGTCCCAACCCCAAGCGTTGCTGAGTCTTTCTAATCTTCCTTTTCTACAGACCCATCTGACCTCTCCCCTCCTCGCCAGGCCAAGCTAGGTCCCAATTCTTCCTCAGCCTCCGCTCCTCCACCCTGTAATCTTTTTATCACCTCCCCTCCTCACACCTGGTCCGGCTTACAGTTTCGTTCCGTGACTAGCCCTCCCCCACCTGCCCAGCAATTTACTCTTAAAAAGGTGGCTGGAGCTAAAGGCATAGTCAAGGTTAATGCTCCTTTTTCTTTATCCCAAATCAGATAGCGTTTAGGCTCTTTTTCATCAATATAAAAATCCAGCCCAGTTCATGACTTGTTTGGCAGCAACCCTGAGACACTTTACAGCCCTAGACCCTGAAAGGTCAAAAGGTCGTCTTATTCTCAAAATACATTTTATTACCCAATCTGCTCCCGACATTAAATAAAACTCCAAAAATTAAATTCCAGTCCTCAAACCCCACAACAGGATTTAATTAACCTCGCCTTCAAGGTGTACCATAATAGAAAAAAGTTGCAATTCCTTGCCTCCACTGTGAGACAAACCCCAGCCACATCTCCAGCACACAAGAACTTCCAAATGCCTGAACGGCAGCGGCCAGGCGTTCCTCCAGAACCTCCTCCCCCAGGAGCTTGCTACACATGCCGGAAATCTGGCCACTGGGCCAAGGAATGCCCGCAGCCCGGGATTCCTCCTAAGCCGCGTCCCATCTGTGTGGGACCCCACTGAAAATCGGACTGTTCAACTCACCTGGCAGCCACTCCCAGAGCCCCTGGAACTCTGGCCCAAGGCTCTCTGACTGACTCCTTCCCAGATCTTCTCGGCTTAGCGGCTGAAGACTGACACTGCCCAATCGCCTCGGAAGCCCCCAGACCATCATGGACGCCGAGCTTCGGTTAACTCTCACAGTGGAAGGTAAGCCCGTCCCCTTCTTAATCAATATGGAGGCTACCCACTCCACATTACCTTCTTTTCAAGTGCCTGTTTCCCTTGCCTCCATAACTGTTGTGGGTATTGACGGCCAGGCTTCTAAACCTCTTAAAACTCCCCAACTCTGGTGCCAACTTAGACAATACTCTTTTAAGCACTTCTTTTTAGTTATCCCCATCTGCCCAGTTCCCTTATTAGGCCAAGATATTTTAACCAAATTATCTGCTTCCCTGACTATTCCTGGACTATAGCCGCATCTCATTGCTGCCCTTCTCCCAATCCAAAGCCTCCTTTGCGTCCTCCTCTCGTATCCTCCACCTTAACCCACAAGTATAAGATACCTCTACTCCCTCCTTGGCGACTGATCACACACCCCTTACCATCTCATTAAAACCTAATCACCCTTACCCCGCTCAATGCCAATATCCCATCCCACAGCACGCTTTAAAAGGATTAAAGCCTGTTATCACTCACCTGCTACAGCATGGGCTTCTAAAACGTATAAACTCTCCTTACCATTCCCCCATTTTACCTGTCCTAAAACCAGACAAGGCTTACAAGTTAGTTCAGAATCTGCGCCTTATCAACCAAATTGTTTTGCCTATCCACCCCATGGTGCCAAACCCCTATACTCTCCTATCCTCAATACCTCCCTCTACTACCCATTATTCTGTTCTGGATCTCAAACATGCTTTCTTTACTATTCCTTTGCACCCTTCATCCCAGCCTCTCTTTGCCTTCACTTAGACTGACCCTGATACCCATTAGGCTCAGCAAATTACCTGGGCTGTACTGCTGCAAAGCTTCACAGACAGCCCCCATTACTTCAATCAAGCCCAAATTTCTTCCTCATCTGTTACCTATCTCGGCATAATTCTCGTAAAAACACACGTGCTCTCCCTGCCTATCATGTCCAACTGATCTCTCAAACCCAAGCACCTTCTACAAAACAACAACTCTTTTCCTTCCTAGGCATGGTTAGTGTGGTCAGAATTCTTACACAAGAGCCAGGACCACACCGTGTAGCCTTTCTGTCCAAACAACTTGACCTTACTGTTTTAGCCTAGCCCTCATGTCTGCATGCAGCGGCTGCCGCTGCTTTAATACTGTTAGAGGCCCTCAAAATCACAAACTATGCTCAACTCACTCTCTACATTTCTCATAACTTCCAAAATCTATTTTCTTCCTCATACCTGACGCATATACTTTCTGCTCCCCGGCTCCTTCAGCTGTACTCACTCTTTGAGTCCCACAATTACCATTGTTCCTGGCCCGGACTTCAATCTGGCCTCTAACATTATTCCTGATACCACACCTGACACCCATGACTGTATCTCTCTGATCCACCTGATATTCATCCCATTTCCCCATATTTCCTTCTTTCCTGTTCCTCGCCCTGATCACGCTTGATTTATTGATGGCAGTTCCGCCAGGCCTAATCGCCACACACCAGCAAAGGCAGGCTATGCTATAGTACAAGCCACTAGCCCGAGAGGTTCTGAGAACCTCTCATTTCCTTTCCATCGTGGAAATCTATCCTCAAGGAAATAACTTCTCAGTGTTCCATCTGCTATTCTACTACTCCTCAGGGATTATTCAGGCCCCCTCCCTTCCCTACACATCAAGCTCGAGGATTTGCTCCCACCCAGGACTGGCAAATTAGCTTTACTCAACATGCCCTGAGTCAGGAAACTAAAATACCTCTTAGTCTAAATAGACACTTTCACTGAATAAATAAAGGCCTTTCCTACAGGGTCTGAGAAGGCCACCGCAGTCATTTCTTCCCTTCTGTCAGACATAATTCCTCAGTTTAGCCTTCCCACTTCTATACAGTCTGATAACAGACCAGCCTTTATTAGTCAAATCAGCCAAGCAGTTTTTCAGGCTCTTAGTATTCAGTGAAACCTTTATATCCCTACGGTCCTCCATCTTCAAGAAAAGTAGAACGGACTAAAGGTCTTTTAAAAACACACCTCACCAAGCTCAGCCACCAACTTAAAAAGGACTGGACAATACTTTTACCACTTTCGCTTCTCAGAATTCAGGCCTGTCCTCGGAATGCTACAGGGTACAACCCATTTAAGCTCCTGTATAGACGCTCCTTTTTATTAGGCCCCAGTCTCATTCGACACCAGACCAACTTAGACTGTGCCCCGAAAAAACTTGTCATCCCTACTATCTTTTGTCTAGTCATACTCCTATTCACCGTTCTCAACTACTCATACATGCCCTGCTCTTGTTTACACTGCCGGTTTACACTGTTTCTCCAAGCCATTACAGCTGATATCTCCTGGTGCTATCCCCAAACTGCCACTCTAAACTCTTGAAGTAAATAAATAATCTTTGCTGGCAGGACTATGCTGAATCTCCTTAGGCACTCTAATCAGATGTCGTGGGTCCTCCCAATTCTTAGACCTTTTATACCTGTTTTTCTCCTTCTCTTATTCCATTTAGTTTTTCAATTCATACAAAACCGTATCCAGGCCATCACCAATCATTCTATACGACAAATGTTTCTTCTAACATCCCCACAATACCACCCCTTACCACAAGACCTCCCTTCAGCTTAATCTCTCCCACTCTAGGTTCCCACACCGCCCCAATCCCGCTTGAAGCAGCCCTGAGAAACATCGCCCATTCTCTCTCCATACCACCCCCCAAAATTTTCGCCGCCCCAACACTTCAACACTATTTTGTTTTATTTTTCTTATTAATATAAGAAGACAGGAATGTCAGGCCTCTGAGCCCAAGCCAAGCCATCGCATCCCCTGTGACTTGCACGTATATGCCCAGATGGCCTGAAGTAACTGAAGAATCACAAAAGTGAAAATGCCCTGCCCCGCCTTAACTGATGACATTCCACCACTGTGATTTGTTCCTGCCCCACCTTAACTGAGTGATTAACCCTGTGAATTTCCTTCTCCTGGCTCAGAAGCTCCCCCACTGAGCACCTTGTGACTCCCGCCCCTGCCCACCAGAGAACAACCCCCTTTAACTGTAATTTTCCATTACCTTCCCAAATCCTATAAAATGGCCCCACCCCTATTTCCCTTAGCTGACTCTCTTTTCAGACTCAGCCCGCCTGCACCCAGGTGAAATAAACAGCCATGTTGCTCACACAAAGCCTGTTTGGTGGTCTCTTCACACGGACGCGCATGAAAATTGCCAAAAAAAAATCAAATCATAAACTAAATGAGAGTTTCTCATGGCCAAATTCTAGCAAGAACAAAACTACAAAGATGTCCCCAAATTTTTATAGCAAAAATTAACATTTACTGTGGTATATTTTTGGTGTTTGATGTGATGTGAGGTGAGATGTCTACAAAAGTGCCTAGTCTACGTTTGACTATAACTTACTGTTTTTCTCCATTGTAAATAGGCCTAAACTTAGCACCCGGTCTATCCCTTTACTCAGGCCTACTTTTTTTTTTTTTTTTTTTTGGGACAAGCTCTCACTCTGTTGCCCAGGCTGGAGTGCAGTGGCATGATCTCACCTCACTGCAACCTGTGCCTCCCAGCCTCAAGGGATCCTACCACCTCAGCTTCCCGAGTAGCTGAGATTACAGACGCCTGCCACCACACCAGGATAATTTTTGTATTTTTTGTAGAGACAAGGTTTCACTATGTTGCCCAGGTTGGTCTCGAACTGTTGGACTCAAGCAATCCACCTACCTGGAGGCCTACTCTTAACATTTGCAGGAAAAGGCAAAAATACAAATTCAGCCTCCTGCCCCGTGCCCACCTTCCTTCCCATCCCACTTCATCCCAAAGAAAAGCCTTGCACTAGTATCTATGTACAGCTCAGTCCAGCCTCCCTGCTTTGCCAGACAGTCCTGGGAGTGTTCACCCTGTGGCTCTTGGCCCCAGGGAGGCTTTGTAAGCAGGGGTGAGACAGCAGGGTAACAGTGGAGCCCTTTAAAGTATGAGGCCTTGGTAGTACCACTCTAACATTTCTATATTTCTATTATAGGATTTAGTACTATCTAAAGTATTATTTTGCTCATTTTATCTACTTTTAAAAAAATTTCTTACCACTGCACTAAAAGAAGACTCTATCTATTGTACCTAGAATCACAGGGATTCTGATGCTAGAAGAGCATCTTGCTTATAGCAGATACTAAGTAAATATTTTTGAAAAAAATAATTATTTTTGATATGATTTTCTTATGAAATGATGGCATTCATATTGGAAAGAATAAAGGCTTTGCAATTGAATAAACTTAAATTTAATTCCATCTCATCCCATTATTAGCCATGATTTTAGTGGATGGGGACAAAATTAAAATCCAGCCCGAGGATTTATTTATTTTCTCCAAATTTCTATCTTTCAAAATTTCCTGCCTTAGTGTGCTCTGTGTATCAAACTGTGGTTTCCACCTGATAGTGCATTGTCAAAACAACTTGTAATTCCCAAAGTGTGGTCTATGGGGCCCTGGGGGTCCCAAGACTTTTCAGGAAATCTATGAAGTCAAAATTGTCGTAATAATATTAAGATGCGAGTTGCCTTTTCCACTATGCTGACATTTGCACTAGTGGTGGTACCACACTGTACCAAGTATTTATTCTTCACTGCTGTGATTCACAGTTTCAAAGAAAAATGCCTTTCACTTTAAAATGTCCTTAAAAAAACAGAAAAAGTATTATTATTAATCTCAACCTTTAGTATATATCTTTCCAATATTCTTTGAGACAAAATGGGAATAGTGAAGTAAGATTTTATCTTGAGAGAAATTATTCAATTCAATTGCAAGCTGAACTATGTACTTTTTTTGGTAGAACACCATTTTTACTTTCAAGAATGACTGACACTTAACTGTTATGCAGACTAGGATATTTGGCTGAGATTTTCTTTAACATGGACAAAGTTATTTTGTATCATTTTTGCCCACGAGAAAGTTTAAGTTTCAAGGAAAACTGGAACTTTAGAAACGTATCCAACACTGTGAGCTTGACAGCTTCCCAAAAACTTAATGACTCTTTGGAAGAGACAGATGGTGATATTAACAAATGTGATTTTTAACTATTATATAATGAAGTTTGCAAATATTTGGAAAATCTTCATAACTCAGTGAACCAGTATTTTCCAAACGGCCAATGCATGATAATCCAAAATCGTATATGAGTAAAAGATACATTCATAGTGCAAGATAAGCCAATGAATTTTAATGAAAATGTACTTAAAGTTTATTGACAGTTTTAGATTCGATGCTGCAAGTAACTTTTAAGAAAGCTTTTTATGGTCCTCAGCAATTTTTAAGTGAGTAGAGTTCCTGAGATCAAAATGTTTTAGAATAACTGATTTAATGAATTGTGACCAGCATTTTGAAAATGAAGTACAAAATAACATTGTATTTTAATACTATTAAGGTCATATTTTAAATTTACCTTATGTTTTATATTATTATATATTGCATTGGTAAATATAGTTTTTTTGAAACTTTTGTTTCAGTTTTGCAAACACAAACATACACATGTGGGTACTAGGGCACAAGATAAAATTTAGCTTTTACTGTTGCAGTAAAAAGTTTGAAAAAAATATATAGATGCCGAGACCAGCTTGGTAGGGGAGACCCTAACCCAGCAGCGCTAGAGGAATTAAAGACACACACACAGAAATATAGAGGTGTGAAGTGGGAAGTCAGGGGTCTCACAGCCTTCAGGGCTGAGAGCCCTGAACAGAGATTGACCCACGTATTTATTAACAGCAAACCAGTCATTAGCATTGTTTCTATAGATATTAAATTAACTAAAAGTATCCCTTATGGGAAACGAAGGGATGGGCCGAATTAAAGGAATAGATTGGGCTAGTTAACTGCAGCAGGAGCATGTTCTTAAGGCACAGATCACTCATGCTATGGTTTGTGGCTTAAGAACGCCTTTAAGCGGTTTTCCGCCCTGGGTGGGCCAGGTGTTCCTTGCCCTCATTCCTGTAAACCCACAACCTTCCAGCTTGGACATTAGCGCCATTATGAACATGTTACAGTGTGGCAGAGATTTTGTTTCTGGACAGTTTGGGGCCAGTTTATGGCTAGATTTTGGGGGGCCTGCTCCCAACATATAGATCATCTGCTTTTTTATCTTTCTATGCTAAGATACTTAGCACTGTGTCTGATACATATATTGACTCAATAATTATAGAATAAACTGCCTCTTTTCTCTCATTTTCCACATTTTGTATTAGCATATCCTATCACCTCTGGCTTCAAAACCTCATTCAACTTTTCCCCTATAGTCTATTCTTTTTTTTTTTTTTTTTTTTTCAGACGGAGTCTTGCTCTGTCGCCCAGGCTGGAGTGCAATGGCACAATTTCGGCTCACCGCCTCCCTGGTTCACGTCATTCTCCTGCCTAGAGTCCACTCTTAACACAGACACTCGAGTGATCCTGTTACCTCTCTTTATTTAGAAGTTTACCTATTTTTGATACCAATTTCCATCTTTTTTCCATTTGCTCATTCCTTGCTGTCTACCCTGGCCTACCCCTTGTTCGTAGAACATACAGGCCTATCACTAGGACTTAGATTTCATTATCATAAATTCTCCATTTGTATCAAGAACAACCGATTACCACCCCATGCCATTGCTGTCTTTATTACCTGCTTCCGTATACCACACTTTCCATCAGTGACACCATGTCTTTTCATGAGTCCTTCCACTATTCCCTTGAACTCTACATTGCCAATTGTATTCATCTTAGTAATGAATCAATGGTAATACTCATGCTTGTCATGAATCACTTCAACTAAATGCTAATGAGAGGTTGGCAGAAAGCAGTTAAGAAACTGCTTGCATCTGGATATTGTCTGTAAATCAGCTCTCAACATACATCAGGAGGGAAGTTTAGCAGAAATAATATGAAATACAGTAATAAGCCAAATACTATTTTCTGGAATGAAAAGCAAAATTCTTCAGATGCACCAGTTCTAAAACAGACAGTAGGAAAGTTAGAAATGTGAATCAAGATTTTAAGGAAACAATTTTAACAAATTATTCTATGTCTAAATTGAGTGAGCTCTGAGATTGTTGATAAACTGATGCTAGAAAAAAAATGGTTAGGAACACAGAGGTGCTATCTCTGTATTCTTTCCATCACATCAACCAAATTCTTAAAGTTCTTATTATTAATATTGTAAAAGCAACTGTATTAGGGTGTTCTTGCATTGCTATAAATAAATACCTGAGACTGGATAATTTATAAAGAAAGGTTTAATTGGCTCACAGTTCTGCAGGCTGTACAAGAAACATAGCAGCATCTGCTTCTGGGAGGGCTCAAGAAGCTTCCAATCATGGCAGAAGGCAAAGAGGGAGCAGGACATCACATGGCAAAAGCAGGAGCAGGGTGGAGGGGTTGCACCACATTGTACAACAACCAGATCTCACTTGAACTCTCTCACTATCATGAGGACAGCGTCAAAGGAATGGCTCTAAACCATTCATGAGAACTTCACCCCGATGATCCAATCACCTCCCATCAGGCCCCACCTCCAACACTGAGGATTACATTTCAACATGAGCTTTGGGTGGGGCAACTATATCAGCAACTTTGAGTTTAGATGTTAAATTGTCTGACCAACTAGTGTTAAAAAATTTTTTTTAATTATACTTCTATATTCTCTGAATTTATATATATCCTTCTGCCAAAAGGAGATAATAGTTAGAACAGCTGCTTTTCCTGGAATTAATATATAATCCTAAATTTAATTTCTGTGATAATAGAAAGTTGTTAAATAAATAATTAAAAGCTAGTATTACTACAGTATTTTTTTTAAAAATCTTTTCAATATTGAAAGTAAATTTTACTTTCAAAACTACCATAATTCTTTCTTGCAAAAGTTGCCAGAAAATCACAGAGAATAGATTTAATAGTTATTTCCCCGATTGCAGAAAATGAAATGCTTTTTTATACATGACTAACTAGTAGTCCTATTCCAACCCCCAAATGATTATAAATCACATCCGATTTCTGCAACGTTTATTTCACATAATACTATAATTGTACTTTATGAATACTTTTATAGGCTTGGTTATGATTATAAATCACATCAGATTTCTGCAACGTTTATTTCACATAATATTGTAATTGTACTTTATGAATACTTTTATAGGCTAGGAGGAACAGAAAACAATGGTAGAAGAAAATTTTACCTTATTTATGAGAAAGGAAATGACCAAAAAAGAGAAAGTGAGGGGAGAAAAATGAACAATCAGAATTAATATAAATTAATGTAAAAAAATTACTGATTAAGATGGTTTAAGATAAAGCAAGATCATCATAGGAAAAAAAAGACCAGTTTTCAAAGAAGTCTGATACCCACTGATGTCACCTTAAGCCCAGAACCTAGTACTTCATTCTTAGTATGTTAATTGTTCCACCTCACTCTAGAATATCACCAAAGTGTTCTCTTACCACCTTTAATCCCTGGGGTAGTCTGGAATTTTTGTTTGTTTGTTTGTTTGTTTTTAAATGGACTCTCGCTCTGTCGCCCAGGCTGGAGTGCAGTGGCATGATCTCAGCTCACTGCAAGCTCCGTCTCCTGGGTTCACGCCATTCTCCTGCTTCAGCCTCCCGAGTAGCTGGGACTACAGGCGCCCGCCACCACGCCTGGCTAATTTTTTTGTATTTTTAGGAGAGACAGGGTTTCACCATGTTAGCCAGGATGGTCTCGATCTCCTGACCTCGTGATCTGCTGGCCTTGGCCTCTCAAAGTGCTTGGAATGTTCTTAATCAACACAGGCAATATAACTAAAATTATAACAGAATTATAACTAAAAGTAAATCTGATTTCATAGAAACAGAGATATTGGGCCTGGGATAAAGGGATGCCCAAAATTGTGGCATTATTGCTCTAAGGCCATTAGACAACACTTTCTAAGATCCACATTTAACAAATCAAGTCAAGCTAATTCTGTATCCTAAATATATCTCTTTTCAATGAACACAAAAAGGGAACTTCTGCTTTGGGGAAAATCAAATAGACATACTTTTATCTATTTCTCCCCTGAAGTACAACTAAAATTTCTGAACATTATATATAAAACAAACACAAAAAGACTCTGAAAGTGGGAGAGAAGATGGCAGACTGGCTAGGGACATTGGAAGCGAAGAAAAATGTTGTGAGTCCCCTGCATTTTTTTTTTTTTTGTATTTGCTTTTGCCTTATAGATCTCAGACTTAGAGCTGAAGAACCTGACTACATAGCAATGCCAATAGGTGCAGATGAAAACCCCCAACAAAAAGCTGTTCTCTCTAGTCAAAGAGCTAGAAAAACCAAAAATTCTTGGACAATAACCTCTCTGTTCAAGCCAGACACCACAGAAAAAAACTATGGTCCATTCCCACACAAGCCAGCAAAGGCCCAGTGGGAGCCTAAACTTCCACTCTTGTGAGCCTCAGGCTAGGTGCCCAAACCACCACCTCACATTCCCCGCTAGGGTGGTGTCAAAGGGATGACAGTAGGGAACTGGTACTTTCACCCTCACCAGGAAGTAGTAAGCCTCTTCCCTTTCATAAGCATCTGGCATTTCCCCTGCTTGCACTCACTCTGTCCTGCCACCCTGTGAAGAAGGTGCCTGCTTCTCCTTTGCCTTCTGCCATGATTGTAAGTTTCCTGAGGGCTCCCCAGCCATGTGGAACTGTGAGTGAAGTAAACCTCTTTCCTTTATAAATCACCCAGTCTTGCATATTTCTTCATCGCAGTGGGAGAATGGTCTAATACACCAGACAATCAACAGATGTCAACACTGAGCTAATAGAAATGTTAGAATTATCTGAAAAAAGGTTTTAAAGCAGCCATTATAAAAATTATTGCTTCAAATGGAATAATAAATAGCAATAAAAAGCAAATAAAAGAAAGTAAAGAAGTAGGAGATATAAATAAAAACCAATGTGAATTTTAGAACTAAAACAACAGAAGAACCAAATTTTAAAACTCAGTGGAAGGGCTCAGCAGCAGAATAGAGAAGACAGAAGAAATAATCAATGAACTTGAAGATACATCAATAGAAATGATACAATATCGATAACAGAGAGAAGGTAGACTAAACAAAAAGTGAACAGAGCCTCAGGGACCTTTGAGATCATAACAAAAGATTAAACATTACTGTAATTAGAGTCTTGAAGGGAGAGGAGAAAGACAGCAGAGCTGGTAAATACTCTAACAAACAATAGCTAAAAACATTCCAAATTTGGCATAAGATATAAATGTACAGACTCAAAAAGTTAAGTGGACCCCAAAAAGGAGAAGCCCAAAGAAATTCATACCAAGACCTATAATCGTCAAACTTGTAAAAACTAAAGACAAAGAAAAAAATCTTGAAAGCAGAGAGACAGAAATGACACCTTATCTATTAGGAAAAACAATTTAAATAAAAAAGGCTTTTCATCAGAAACCATGCAGGCCAGAAGGAAGTAGAAAACATTTTTCAAGTTCTGGAAGAAAAAGAAAAAGATTTATCAACCCCAAATCCTATACCCACCAAAAATACTCCTCATGAATGAAGAAATCAAGACATTATCAGATAAAGAAAAATAAAGAGAATTTATCACCAGCAGACCTACCCTTTAAAAATTCCAGAAAGAAGATTCCTAAACAAAAATAAAATGATAAAAGAAGAAATCTTTTCGAAAGATTACAAATAAAGAACATGGTAAGCAAAAATATGGGTAAATAAGGTAGATTTTTTTTCTCCTCTTGAGTTTTTTAAAGAATTCTGGCTGTTGAAGCAAAAATTAAAACAATCTGATGTGGTTATAAATATAGATTGTGGAAATATTTAAGACAAAAAATGTAAAAGCAGATATGATTTCTACACTTGACTCAGACTGGAAAAATGACAACATTAATAGGCTATGGTATGTTTTACATTTATATATATATATAGCGGCTATATATATTTAGTGGCTATATATATATACATGTATATACATATATACATATACATATATATGTATATAGCAACCACTTTAAAAAGCTATACAAAGATATATACTCGAAAAAATGGCATGGGTACATCAAAATGGAATTCTAAAAAATGTTTAAGTTACTCGCAGAATGGCAGGAAAAACAAAACAGAAAACAACAGAAAGAACAAACAGTAAAATATGGAAGACTTAAGTTTCAACATACCAGTATTTACATTGAATATGCATGGCCTATATACACCCATTAAAAGACAGAGATTGGAACAGTTTGTTAAAAACATGACCAAAATATATGCTTTTTATAAGAAACTCACTTCAAATATAACAATATAGGCAGATTTAAAGTGAAAGGGTAGAAAAAGATAAACCATGCAAATATTACTCAAAGGAAAGTAGGAGAGCTATATTAATATCAGATAAAGTGGACCTCAGGGCAAAGAAAACAAAATGAACAATACCTTAGGTCTGCCTAGGTCTGATATTGTTCCCCCTCAATCCATTTTCCTCAGTGTGAGAAGAGTGTTCTTCCTAAAATGCAGATCCTGTCCCGTCATTCCCTTGCTTAAAATCCTCCCATTCTTTTAGGATGAAGGCTGAACTCTTTATCAAGGTTTAGAGATGCCTCATGATTGTGCTCCTGACTGCTGTCTTTCCTGATTTCTAGCTTCTCCTCTAGCATTTAATGTATGCTCCAACCATACTGAAACAAATAAATTTAGGTGCTGTGCTCTATCTCAATATCATAACTTTGCAAATAACTTTGCAAATGATTTCCCACTGCCAGAGATTTCTTACTGTGGCTTTTCCACCACTGTCCAGTTGGGTAATTATTTCAAGTTTTAGATAAATGCCATTTCCGCCACAAGTTTGTGTTCCAGACTAAGTTAAGACCCCCGCAGCTATGTACTGCCATAACACCTTACAGTCATAACAGAACACTAGTCATACCTTACTGTAATTGCATGTTTAATCACACACCTCCCCTCGATGCAGTAAAGGGAATGCTCAATAGATGTTAACGTTTATCCATACTCCTTCCTTTCCTTTGATCTGAATGTAGTCCACCTCCTGAGAGTCACTGCAGCATCTTAGACTCTGAAATGCGGCCTTTCCTGTTAAGTGATAGGCTATGATGAATTATTTGATGGTAGGAGCCATGCTATATTCATCTATTTATTCTTACCTTCTGGCACATAGTAGGTGCTCAGTAAACATTAATCATATGAACAAATGCATGGGTAAATAAACAAATGAGTAGAATTAATACCAGAAAACAAAGCAGACCATTGAATATAGATATGGTTGTCATTAATTTATAATAATAACTTTTCCTTTTAATTTTGAAAAATTAAAAGCTGCCAAAGAGTTGAAAGAATAGGACAATGAACACCTATATAACCTTCACTCAGATTTACCAATTGTCAACATGTTCTAAGATACAATTTTCCACACTCTATAAGTATTTATTTTTCTAAAACATTTGAAAACACATTGTAGATGTCAAGACACTTCACTCTTAAATACGTGGGCACATATGTCCTAAGAAAAAGACATTCTCCTTTATATCTACAGTGTAATTACCACACCCAAGAGGGTTAATAACAATTCAATAATATCAAATACATGGTCAATATTTAAAGTTTCCCATTTTTTAAACAGTATATGTACTTGCACTTTTTAAATCGAGAAATTAATAAAAGTTTATGCACTGTATTTGGTATTCATCTGTTTTTAGCCTTAAAGTAATTTTAAAATAAATAGCAATATGGTTAATGCTCACAATTTTAAGGCTGAGCTTCTTAGAGTGGTTACATAATACAGTATATTGATTGAACAGGAGTCACTATGTTCCAGAATTTGATTAACATATTTGCAAGTTCAGAAACTTAACATTAGCTATCATCAAAAGATCATGCTCTGAGATATAAAGTACCTACTTGTCAACTTACCTCCTTATTTTCTACTGTATCTAGATGCTGCCTTCCACAAGGCAATCTATTTTTGCTGATAAACAGTTCTGTTACTGTTATGTAACAGTGGGCTCACTGCAGCCTCAACTTCCTGTGCTCAAGTGAGCCTCGTGCATCAGCCTCTCAAGACCACAGACATGTGCCACGCCACCACACCCAGTAGTTTTTGTATTTTTTGTAGAGACAGAGTCTTGCCATGTTGCTCAGGCTGGTCTTGAACTCCTGAGCTCAAGTAATCCTCCTGCTTTGGCCTCCCAAAGTACTGGGATTAGAGGCATGAGCCACTGTGCTTGGCCCAAAATTTTCAATCACCCCTGAGCACTGACACATACCCACCTGGTGTTTGTCTTCCATGAGTTGACTCATTTAAGGAAGATGACTCTGCCTAGGTGAGATGACATTATAATATTATGGTCACCTATCCCTAAAAGAGGATGCATTTTGGAATCAGGAATGACATGGGGCTGTACCACATGAGCAAGTTGTTTGGTCTCCAAGTGGCTGACTCTGAATCCCTACTATTGTATTACAAACTAGAGTCTCCCTGCCATCTTTAGATGAGGCAGGACATTAAAAATATGGTATCTTTCTTGCCTGTGTCAGTGAATCTTCAGATAGGAAATTGTTTTTAATTTCCTTGGCCTAAAAGAATAATTAGTTTCCTCATCTGGAATGAGTATCATTATGAAATTATTATTAGCTTTGCTTTAGTAAATTATCTATAAAATATGAGAGAGAAGATTTGACTATAAAGCTAGTTTCAGCACACAGATTCAACTATGGCATCTTTTTAATAGCTTTATTGAGATATAATTTGTGTACCATACAATTAAACCATTTAAAGTACACAACTCTTTGGTTTTTAGTATATTCACAGTTATACAACCATCACCACAATCAATTTTAGAACATTTTCATCACACTGAAAAGAAATCATGTATCTATTAGCAGTCACTCTCCATTGCCTCCCAGAATCTTCCTGGCCAGGCCTGGCTAGGCACTATTCTACTTTCTGTCTCTATAGAGTTCCCTGTTCTGGATATATCACATAAAAGGCAGTACACAACATACGGTTTTTGTGAGTGGCTTCTTTAACGTAGCATAATGTTTGCAAGATTTATTCACTTTGTAGAATCCATGTTGTTGAAGCATCAGTACTACATTCATTTTCAGACAGAATAATAGTTCTGTGTATTGAATATATAATATTTTGTTTATCAACTGACAGACTTTGGGTTGTTTTCACATTTTGCCTGTTATGAATAATGCTGCTATGAAGATTTATGAACAAGTTTTTATTTGAGCATATGTTTTGCTTTCTTTTGGGTATATACCTAGGAGTGGAATTACTGGACCACATGGTTACTCTTTTTAACATTTGAAGGAAGTACCAAGCTGTTTTCCAAAGTGGCTGTATAAATTTACCTTTCCACAAGCAATGTATGAAAATTCTAATTTCTCTACACCTTTGCCAACCCTTGTTATTATTTGTCTTTTTGATTATAGTCATTTTAGTGAATATAAATTGGTATCTCATTGTGGCTTTGATTTTTATTTTTCTGATGACTGATGATGTTGAGTATCTTTTCATGGGCTTTTTGTCATTTGTATGTCTTCTTTAGAAAAATGTCTATTCAGATTATTTGCCTGTTTTTTAATTGGGTTGTCTTTTTATTGTTGAGTTCTCGGTGTTCTTTTATATTCTAAATTCAAATCCCTTATCAGATATCATGATTTGCAAATATTTTCTTTCTTTCTGTTTCTCTTCACTTTCTTGGTATTGTCCTTTGAAGCACAAAGGTTTTTTATTTGAATAAATCTAATTTATCTATTTGTTTGTTTTATTCCTTGTGTGTTTCGTGTCATAGCTAAGAAATCATTGCCTAACAACAGATCACAAAGATTTATGCCTATATTTTCTTCTAAGGGTTTTCTAGTTTTAGCTGTGACATGAGAGTCTTTGATCTATTTTAAGTTGATTTTTTTATATGGTGTGAGCTAGAAGTCCAACTTCATTCTTTTGCAGGTTGATACTCAGTTGTCCCAGCATCATTTGTTGAAAAGAATATTCTTCCTCCATTAAATTGCTTTTGACGTCCATGTTGAAAATCAGTAAGTCATAAATGGGAGACTATATTTTTGGCTCTCACTTTTATTCCATTCATCTATATGTCAAATTTTATGCCAGTTTCATAATGTCTTGATGATTGTAGCTTTGTAGCACATTTGAAATTGCAAAGTGTGAGTACTCCAACTTTTTTGTCTTTCAAGACTGTTTTGACTATTATGGATTCTTTCAATTCCCATACAAATTTTAGAGTTGGTTCATCAATTTCTGCAAAAATGTGAGCTAAGATTTTGATAGGGGTAGTAATGAATCTGTAGATCAGTTTGGAAAGTATTGTCTTCTTAAAATATTGAGTCCTTCAGTCCATGAACATGATATATCTTCCCAGTTATTTAGGTCTGTTAACATTTCTTTCAGCATTATAAATGAGAATATAAGTTTTGCACTTCTTTTGTAAAATTTATTCCTGTTTTATTATTTTGGATGCTATTGTAAATATAGAATTGTTTTCTTAATTTTATTTTCAGATTGTTCATTACCGTCGTATGAAAATACCACTGATTTTTGTATATCGTATATTGATTTTTGTATTTTGTTTAGTTATCTTATACTTCACTGAACTTATTAGTTCTACATGTTTTTGGTATCTCAATGCAACAGTTTTTGTTCTTTGTGTAACCCTATGGAAATAATTTTATTTTTCTTTTGGAACTAAAATACATGGTTGGTTTCATTTGCTAAGTAAAATTTTTTATGAAATTGGAGCAGCATATGTTAGGACTTGAAAATCTGCATCCAAATATTTGAAAAGCTGCTGTAGATATAGGCTGCATATTGGGCATCAGTTTGGACATTAGTGTGCATTTTACAGAGTTTTAAAATGCAAACTATTTTTTAATCTAAAAAAAGTACTTTTTATGTAATGGATTTCATTAATCCTTAAGTACTTGTTAAGGAAAGAACTTAATCAAAATGATAGTACAATTAGATCAAACATACATTTAGAAAATAATTAAGACCATTTGGTTTCACTGAACAATGAACAGCCAGCTTATTGTTATTTCTCTATTAGTTCTTTTACTTATTTGACCATTCAATGATAATCTATTATGTGCCTACAACTCTAGTTAGAGAAGCAGAGATGAGACAATGTTCTTTTCCTCAAAGATCTTAGTCTAGCATCTGGTTGTAACTGGAAACCCCAAATTACTGTAGCTAATAAGTTTCTAATAAGCATAAATAATTATTAATAAGCTTGCTATTTAATACTTCTTAATCTTTCAAATACTATACAGAATACCTAAGAATAATATTTCTCAGCACAATTTCCCAGACATTTGAGGCAGTGATTTGGTGAACAAAATCTATATATAAGAAAAAAGTTTAAAAAGTATATAGCACAATTTTATAGTTTTGGGGTTGTGATAGCATGGCCATTTGGCAAATTTCGACTGCTCCATTTTTTAGAATAAAAGAATCATAAATAATAAGAGGATCATTCCACAGGGCCATCTAAAAGTAGAAATAGCCTCTGAAAAAGGTAAATCTAGTATCATTTGCAGTTTAGCATAACCCAGGAAGTGACCACTAAAAGATCCTTTTGAAATTTCCTGAACCTTTGCTCCTGCCCAACATATTATTTCTGTTTGTTTTTCTATACGAATATCAATAAAACCCTTAAAATGGAAAGGATCACCAGGGAAGGGAGATCTGAGAGATACGTGCTTTTGCATGGCTGGCCCTGGAGAGACAGGAGCCACAAGGGAGAGGGCAAAGACCCTGGACTGAGGAGCCTGTTGAGGAGTCCCTTTAAAAGAGGTCTCTAGGCTGGGTATGGTGGCTTATCCCTGTAATGCCAGCACTTTGGGAGACTGAGGCAGGCGGATCACAAGGTCAAGAGTTCGAGACCATCCTGGCCAACATGGTGAAACCCCATCTCTACTAAAAATACAAAAATTAGCTGGGTGTCGTAGCATGCACCTGTAATCCAGCTACTTGGGAGGCTGAGGCAGGACAATTCCTCAAACCCAGGAGGTGGAGGTTGTAGTGGGCAGAGATGCCTCCACTGCACTCCAGCCTGGCGACAAAGCAAGAATCCATCTCAAAAAAAAAAAAAAAAAAAAAAAAGTCTCTAGGGCAGTGGTCCATGACCTTTTTGACACCAGGGACTGCCTTCATGGAAGACAATTTTTCCATGGACGGGGTGGTGGGTGGAATGTTTTCGGATGAAACTGTTTCACCTCAGATCATCAGGCATTAGATTATCATAAGGAGCACACAACCTAGATCCCTTGCATGCACAGTTCCCAACAGTGTTCGTGCTTCTATAAGAATCTAATGCCACTGCTGATCTCACAGGAGGTGGAGCTCAGGTGGTAATGTTAATTTGCCCACCACTCACCTCCTGTTGTGCGGCTGGGCTCCTAATAGGCCACAGACTGGGGTTGGGGACCCCTGCTCTAGAGGATTACTCCAGCTCCTGTGCTCCTACTTATTTCTTTTCACAAGTGTTTCCATCTCTCAGGGGAAAATACTTATTTTTTTCTTCAAGACTGTATTTCCATAAACCCCTGCCTTGTGTTCTGATGAATTCAAGGAAAGCAAACAAAAAACAAACTCATTTTTTCCTTATGGAATAAATCACTTTGGATTACATAGCAAAGGCTAACATTGATAGACTGCATATCCCATGCCAGACACTCTATATTTGCTATTTCACTGAATCTCCTAGGAGCTCCATGGTATATGGTATGTCCTGCAATTCCAGTCAATTTGCAGAAGACAGAAGTGAATTGTTTAGTTGGTCATACAACTACTGAGTGCTATGGCTAGGAATCAAAGGCTTCATAATCTTAAAACATAGCTGCCTTGAAGCTTCTTTCAAGCCTTTTCTTAATCCTGTTTTTCTAATGGCTGTCTTGTTTACTGAATTCATCAGTACTTTGCTTTCTTGGCTAATATGATTTGCCCAAGTAGTAAACAGACTGTAAACCTCCCAGCTTCTGTTAAAGCAGTAATGCCAAGGGACTTACTGCCTCAGAGAACAGCTGTGTTATCTTCTCAAGTCACGATATTCCCCCAGGTCTCCGCATCTTTGTCTGTGAAACTCAGGAGTTAGATTTGATTATCTTTGAGCTCAAGGATTCTGTTGCTGATTTTCTGTTCTGGGAAAAATTATAGACGTCACAAATGCTTCCAGAGTATAATTGATTAAATCTCACTAGATCATTTTTGTTCCAGAACAAGGTCCAGAACGACCTTGTTCATTAAGAGAAAATTTTAAGGTCATTAAGAGAAAAATTTTTTCTTATCAAATCTTCTTTTAGGCAGCTAGGAAAATAAAAAATGTAAGCCTGAAAAAAAAATCAAAATTTTTGTGGTAAAATATACAAAACATAAAATGTGCATGTTAAGCATTAGGCACACAGTTCTTTGTCATTAAATATATTCACATCATTATGAAACCATCACTATCATCCATCTTCTGCCATCATCTTCTCCACTGAAACTGTACCCATTAAACACGAACTTCTCATTTCTCCCTCCTCCCAGCCCCTGACAGCCATATTTGATTTTTTGTCTCTGTGAATTTGACTCCTCTAGGAACCTCATATCAAAAAATACAATCTTTCTCCTTTTGTGACTGGCTTATTTCACTTACCATAGTGTTTTCAAGTTTCATCTGTATTGTAGCTTGTGTCAGAATTTCCTTCCCTTTTAAGGCTGAATCATATTCCATTGTACAGCACATATACATACCAAATTTTGCTTATTCATTCATCTGTTGATAGACACTAGGGTTCCTTCCATTTTAGCTATTGTGAATAATGCTGCTACGAACATGGGTGTAGAAATATCTGTTTGAGTCCCCGCTTTCATGTTTTAAGGGTATATATCCATGTGGCATTTATATTTTGTGATAATTCTGTGTTAAATTTTTTTGAGGAACTGCCATGCCATTTTCCACAGTGCTACACCATTTACATTTCCACCAACAATGCAGAAGTGTCCCAATTTCTCCACATCCTTGCCAATACTTGTTACTTTCTGTATTTGTTTTGTTTTGGTTTTGATAATAGCTATCCTAATGGGTGTAACATGGTATCCCATTGTGGGTTTGATTTGCATATCCCTAATGACTAGTGATGTTGAGCATCTTTTCATGGGATTGCTATTTGTATATCTTTTTTGAAGAAATGTCTATTTAAGTCCTTTGCCCATTTTTAATTGGGTTATTTGGTTTCTTGTTCTTGAGTTGTTAAAAACTACTATAGTTTGAATGTGTCCCCTCCAAAATCCATATTGAAACTCAATTCCCATTTGGCGGCGTTAAGAGGTGGGGCCTTTCAGAAAGTGATGAAATCATGAAGGATCCACCTTCAAGAATGGATCCGTGCCTTGTAAAAGTGCTGGAGGAAAGTAGTTTAGGCCTTTTGTTCTACTGCTGTTTCTCCACATGAAGATACATACACAGCATCATGCATGAGAAATGGGCCTTCACTGCTTGCTCTTGATCTTGGACTTCCCAGCCTTCAGAACTGTGACAAATAAATTTATGTTCTTTATGAATTACCTGGCTTGTGGTATTTGGTTACAGTAACACAAATGGACTAAGACAGTAAGACAGGAGTTTTTTAAAAAAGATATTCTTGGTGTCAATCCTTTATCAGATATATGACTTGCAAGTATTTTTTCCCATTCTGTGGGTTGCATTTTTCACTCTGTTGCTAGTATCCTTTTATGTACAGAAAGTCTTAATTTTGATGAAGTCCAACTTATCTGCTTTTTAAATTTTGCTTCTTGTGTTTTGGTGTCATATCCAGAAAGTCATTGCCAAATTCAATATTATGAATAGTTTTTAAATTTTTCTTCTATGAGTTTTATAACTTTTATCAGTTATATTTAGGTCTTTGATTCATTTTGAGCTCATTTTTGTATATGGTGTAAGATAAGCCTCCAACTTTCTTTCTTTCTTTCTTTCTTTCTTTCTTTCTTTCTTTCTTTCTTTCTTTCTTTTTCTTTCCTTCCTTCTTTTGTTCTTTTTGCATGTGGATATTCTGTGTTCTCAACATCATTTATTGAAAAGATTGTCTTTTTCCCATTGAATGGTCTTGGCCCACTTCTCAAATATATGCAAGCTTGTCAAATATATGCTTGTGAAATATACACTTGACCGTACATGCAAGATTTTACTTCTGGTTTGTCTGTTCTACTCCATTCCTCTATGTGTCTGTCTTTATGGCAGAACCACACTGTATTGATTACCATGGCTTTATAGTAAATTTTAAAATCAGAAAGTATGGGATCTCCAAACTTGTTCTGAGTCAAGATTGTTTGGTTATTCGGGAAAAGTTAATTTTTCATGTGAAAGTAAATGAACTTAAAAGTATGATTAAAATAAACATTTTATCACAGGAATACAATTACATATTTTATTCATGAATGAATGGGAACTTGTTGTCAAGGACCTATTTCTTCGGTGGGGGAGATGTGTTCTAAATGAGATACAAAGTAAACGTGAAGTAAAAGAAACTATTAACCAAGCAAATTTCAAAGAAGTAAGAAATTATTTCTGCTGAAGGTTAATAAAGAACATTTCCTTGGGGAGGAAGTGAAATTTGAACTCGGTACAAAAAACTTAGAAAGCCAAGTGGGGTAGGGGTATATTTGTTAATTAATTTGTTATTCTACTTTCTACTTCTACTTTAGTTCTATATGCAATGTTGGATACTTCTAATCTGTTTTTACATTATTTTTAAAGCTGTGGTTAAAAAAGAAAGCTCAAATAGCTACTTACATAGTATCTATAATTTGTCTCTTCATGTACTTTTCCAACTTTGAAAAATAATTCCACAAATGTTTTCAACATGCTTTCAGAATTAATGATTTTTAAAGTCTCATTAAAAAAAACTTATTTGAGTTTCTATTTGGGGTGATAGAAGAGTTCTAGAAATAGATAGTGGTGATGATTACACACATTTTAAATGTATGTATTGCCACTGAATTGCAAACTTTAAAATGGTTAAAATGATACATTTTGTTATATCTATTTTACCACTCTTTTTATAGAGACTAATTCACTGTCTCAGATATAATAATATTTTATGAAATGAAAACTTCTTTAGATGTCATCCAGAATAAAAAGAAACTATTATGTGTGTAGTTGACTACCTATGGGAAGTTTGAAACTTATTATAGGGAACATGGAAATATTGATAATTTCTGCTTTTATGGGTGGATTTATGCTTCAAGGTAGGGAAACTGATGATGTGGCACTACGAATAAATAAAAGGGCATCCAAGAAATTCTGGAAAGTAAACTGGAAGATTTTTGTTTGTTTGTTTGTTTGTCTTGTTTGAGTCAGAGTTTCACTCTTGTTGCTCAGGCTGGAGTGCAGTGGCGCGATCTTGGCTCACCACAACCTCAACTGGAAGATTTTTATGTAAATGATACATTTAAAAGCAACTTAAGAGGAAAATGATTATTTAATTTCTCCAGATAAATACTAGAAGATATACACCCAAGTTGGAAAGTCAAGTAGATTGAGTAATTTTTCAAATGAAAATGAAGAGTCAATACCTTGTGCCTAGTCAAGATTTTTTGCTCCAAAAATGCCGAGGGCTTGAAGAGAGAAGTCAATCCAGGCCTGGTGACCAACCAGAAAAGACCCCAGAGATCTTCAGCTTTTCCTCAACTCTATGAATTGTCTCTCCCTTGTGGGTTCTTTCAAAGATAAATCATAATCCTGAACATCAGATCCCCTTTCCTTGGTAGTCTCCAAGCAAGCATTCTAGATCAAAATGTCAGAAGGACCTAGAAAGGATTATTCAGCTCTTTAAAAGAATGGCAGATTGCCTGAGATGAATAAGGCTGTGAGGCGCTCCTTCTACTCCACAGTCAGCCTTTAGAATGTGCTCCTTTCAAATTTCTTATGCAGAAGTAAAGAGTAGCTCTAAGTTTGACTAGATTAGGAGCATGCCTGTGTTTACGAAATATTGGTTAAGGCCTACTTTGTGTGATGTAGAGTAAAAAAAAATGAGTGAGACAAGGAAGCCACTGTCTTCAAGGAGCTTTGAGAAAAAAAAAGGAGACAAACTGACGTAATAAATATTTGCAAAGCAGCTCAATAAGTATTAGACTCATGGTGTGTTCATTCATTCAGTGATCACTGATTAAGCGTCTTCCTTGAACTGTTACTGATTCTAGGATATGGGCTGATATAAATGGATAACATGCATTTGTGCAACTACATATAGAACACTGAAAGTGCACTGCAACCAGAGAAGCGAAAAGGAGCAAGAGCCCTGGATAACTAACATGCAGCATTTATTGAACCTTTTCCATATTTCAGTCACTTTACTAAGCACTTTGCTTTTAACTCATCTATTCCTCATCAAATTTTTTGAAATAGGAATTAACATCCTCACTTTATAGTCGAGGACACTAAGGCTTAAAGAGTTTAAGTAATTCACTCACATAATTGCATAATTTTCAGAAGTATTTTTGTCAAACAAATACAATCTGGTATTTGTTGTTTTTAAAATTAGTATCTACATGACAGAAAAAGAAGATATATGAAGAAAGTTCCTATGGACATACTGTAAATATGGTTTCCTCTGGGCAATAAGACTGAAAGAGAAAATAGACGATCAATTTTTACCATTGTTTCTGATAAATTTGGTAATTTTTCCCCACCCAAAGCTCATGTTGAATTGTAATCCCCAATGCTAGAGGTAGAGCCTAGTGGGAGGTGTTTGGGTCATGGCAGTGGATCTCTCATGGCTTGGTGCTGTCTTTGCAAATGAGTGAGTTTTCACAAGATCTGGTCATTTAAAAGTGTGTGGCACCTCCCCCACCCCACTTTCTCTCTCTCTGGCTCCTGCTTTGTCCCTGCGATGTACCTGCTTCCACTTTGCCTTCTGTCATGAGTAAAAGCTCCTTAACGCCTCCCCAGAAGCTGAGCAGATGCTGGAGTTATGTTTTCAGTGTACACCTGCAGAACTGTGAGTCAATTAAACCTCTTTTCTTTATAAATTACCCACTCTCAGGTATTTCTTTTTAGTAATGCAAGAATGACTTAATACAATTTCTTAGTGATGTTTTGAATATTTTTATTACAACTGTCATACATTATTTTGTAGTAAAAAAATGTTTTGCTTTAAAAAATGGGGAGGTGGGGAGTTCTCTAAAGTCACACGACAAGAGTTATTCAAACTCTGGGTTTTTTTACTGCAAATATTATATCCTTAGGCACCACATTGTTTTGCATCCAAACTCCAGTATAAAATATGTATAAGCTTCTACCTCCTTTACCTTCTATAGTGCAGTTCTCTGGGTGCCCCTTTGGACAAACCCAGTTCTTCTGCCTTCCTCCCTTTTAGTTCTCAAGAATAACTGTAGAATGTGCTGGGATAAGGGGGAGCTAGTCCAAATAGCTCTGGCTTGTTCTAACCCCCCAGAAGAGGATGTTCATTAATACTTTAGCTCAGCATGTCATAATCCCCTGGAGCATAAAACCAGGGAAGGCTGTTTTCTGGGGTTTCTCAACTGCCTTGGGCAACTTTCCTGAGCCTTGAAGAACTGGCTCACAATGAATCCCAGGTTTCTGTAAACTCTTGCTGCTATCTATAATAAAATATCTAAATATAACTTGTGTGAGGGGTATTCTGTCTCACTAGATTCAGACAAATTGGTAATCAATGCACAGTGAACCTGTTTCACAACCCTTTTTAAATAATTCATCAGATATAGCTCTAGAGGCCCTGTTTGATGATAATAAAATTTTGTTAATTGAAAGAAAATTAAAAAGCTCTTACTATATTAAAACATGTTCAAACATTCCAACTAAGTCTTTAGAGGCTGGTAATAGTGGTCCCTTAGGAGGCCTGAGTTGCAGAGATCTTGCCTTGTGAGAGACATAGAGAAGACATTATGCTCAAAGAGTGCACAAGAAGTTCTGTAGCATTCTTTAGTTGTTACTTTGGTTTCGGTTTTGTTTTCCTGACAGCAATTAATCTATATAATTCTCCAGGAATTATTTACTACCACTTCCATAATGAAGGGAGCTAGAAAAGAAGGAAGTGAATGTGGCAAGAGTCTTTTACATTTGTGAATTTATATTCTCTTTAGAAAAATTAAAGTCTGTTTCTTTTGTCTCCTCCATCTAAGCTAGGTTAGAGTTATCTTCTCTTAGAAATCAAAATAATGGGAAAATGAAACAATTGGCATTCAATTGAAGCAAAAAATAAATAAATACATGAGTATTGAGTTTGAGAAGCTTGTTGTTCATTGGGTCTAACCACGAAGTGATTAGCTTTCTATATTTAGTTGTCAGAAGAGGGATTTTCACTGGATACAAATATTTAAATGGCTTATTAATGGAAAAAACCAAACTAGAGATTTCAGGATTTGGGATGTGACTTCAAAATAGCAGTAAGAACATTTATTAAATGGTCAACTTTTTAATGCATAAATAAGCTTAGAATTAGAATACTGTAGTATAACTTCTCTTGAGTGTCCTTGTTGCACTTGAGTACAAGCAATCATCACTGCATCCATTTTCATTTTCCCTTGAGCTTGCTTTCCCTAATTAAGAGAGTTAGTAATGGCACTTACAGTTCATCTAATCTGGCTTTAAGTAATTATGGTTCATTGCAGCAATTACAAGTTACATTTATAAAGAACAATAAAGGGGAAAACCTTTCAAATGCAGTTTATTAGGCTTTGAAAACCTGCTACAGAATGGACACTCAATATATATTTACTAGGCAATCAAATACTTTAGTGAGAATATGAATTAAGACTAAGAAATTCACATCCATGACTCTCTTTAAACTGTGACTCCAAACCCATTTCCTCCACAATACTCTCCTAATACCAGAATAGCACAGTCACTCTAATGCTTCTTCAGCATTGCATATAGACAACCCATAATATTAATTAACATAGTCCATAAAATGACTATTAAATGAAATTAAATATTTCATGTTTTCTTTTCTGTTTATAGTCTTTTCATTTATACGTAAGTTCCATGAGGACAGAAATCATCATCTCTATTTCTTTTGCTTCTTTTGGCAGCTCCTATGCAAAATCTGCCTTGTGCCTTCCTTTTTCCTCACATTTCATTTAAACTCCCCTCCCACTTGGTCATCTTAATATCCTGCTAGGGCCCTATTCTTTTGATGTGGCCTTCCTGACCATCTAAAACTGGTTCCTTACTCTATTGATTGCCTACAACATTTTCCACATCTACTACTTTGATTCCTGTATTAGTCTGTTCTCACGCTGCTAATAAAGACATACCTGAGACTGAGTAATTTGTAAAGAAAAAGAGGTTTAATGGACTCACAGTTCCACATGGCTGGTGAGGCCTCACAATCATGGCAGAAGGCAAAGGAGGAGCAAAGGCACGTCTTACATGGGAGCAGGCAAGAGAGCATGTGCAGGGGAACTGCCCTTTCTAAAACTGTCAGATCTCACGAGACTTATTCACTGTTACAAGAACAGCATGGGAAAAACCTGCCCTGTTGATCCTATTACCTCCTACATGGTTCCTCCCATGACACATGGGGATTATGAGAGCTGCAATACAATATGAGATTTGGGTGGGGACACAGCCAAACCATATCATTCCACTTCTGGCCCCTCCCAAATCTCAAGTCCTTACATTTCAAAAACAATCATGCCTTCCCTACAATCCCCCAAAGTCTTAACTCATTCTAGGATTACCTCAAAAGTCCACAGTCCAACGTCTCATCTGAGACAAGGCAAATCCCTTCTGCCTATAACCCTGTAAAATCAAAAGCAAGTTAGTTACTTCCTAGATACAGTGGGGGTAGGGTACAGGCATTGGGTAAATGCACCCATTCCAAATTGGAGAAATTGGCCAAAATGAAGGACTACAGGCCCCAGGCAAGTCTGAAATCCAGCAGGGAAGTCAAATGGTAAAACTCCAAAAGGACCTCCTTTGACTTCATGTCTCACATCCAGATCATGCTGATGCAAGAGATGGGCACCCACAGCTTTGGGCAGCTCCACCTCCGTGGCTTTGCAGGGTATAGCCCCCCCTCCTGGCTGCTTTCACAGGCTGGCATTGAGTGTCTATGGCCTTTCCAGGTGCACGATGCAAGCTGTTGGTGGATCTACTACTCTGGGCTTTAGGGAATGGTGGCCCTCTTTTCACAGCTCCACTCTGCAGTGCCCCAGTGGGGACTCTGTGTAGGGGCTTCCACCCCACATTTCCCTTCTGCACTGCCCTAGCAGAGGTTCTCTGTGAGGGCTCCAACCCTGCCGCAAACTTCTGCCTAGACATCCATGCATTTCCAAACATCCTCTGAAATCTAGGTGAAGATTCCCAAACCTTAATTCTTCACTTCTGTGCACCCACAGGCTCAACACCACATGGAAGCAGCCAAGGCTTGGGGCTTGCACCGTCTGAAGCAACGACCTGAGCTGTACGCTGGCCCTTTTAGCCACTGCTGGGACACAGGGCACCAAGTCCAGGGGACTTCACAAAGCACCAAGGCCCTGGGCCTGGCCCACAAAACCATATTTTTCCTCCTAAGCCTCCTGGCTTGTGATGGGAGGGGCTCCCTAAAGACCTCTGGCATGCCCTGGAGACATTTTCCTTAGTGTCTTGGTGATTAACATTTGGCTTCTTGTTACTTATGCAAATTTCTGTAACTGGATTGTATTTCTCCTCAGGAAATGGATTTTTCCTTTCTATTGCATTATCAGGCTGCAAATTTTCCAAACTTTTATGCTCTGCTTCCCTTTTAAATATAAGTTCCAATTCCAAACCATATATCTGTAAATACATAAAACTAGATTTTTTTTTAACAGCACCCAAGTTACCTCTTGAATGCTTTGCTGCTTATAAATTTTTTCCACCAAACACCCTAAATCATCTCTCTCAAGTTCAAAGTTCCACAGATCTCTAGGTCAGGGGCAAGAACATAGCAAGAGTCACCTTTATTCCAGTTCCCAAGAAGTTCCTCATCTCCATCCAAGACCCCCTCACCCTGGCCTTTATTGTCCATATCATTATCAGCATTTTGGTTGAAGCCATTCAACAAATCTCTAAGAAGTTCCAAACTTTCCCACATCTCCCTGTCTTCTGAGACCTCCAAGTCTCTAGGAAGTTCCAAAGTTTCCTACATTTTCCTGTCTTTTGCTGAGCCCTCTAAACTGTTCCAACCTCTGCCTCTTACCAGTTCCAAAGTCATTTCCACATTTTCAGGTATCCTTGTAGCAGTATCCCACTCTATTGGCACCAATTTACTGTATTAGTCTGTTCTCACACTGCTGATAAAGACATACCTGATACTGGGTAATTATTAAAGAAAAAGAGGTTTAATTGATGCACAGTTCCACATGGATGGGAAAACCTCACAATCATGGCAGAAGGTGAAAGAGGAACAAAGGCATGTCTTACATGGCAGCAGGCAAGCAAATGTGTGCAGGAGAACTGCTATTTATAAAACCATCAGATCTCATGAGACTTATTCACTATCATGAGAACAGCATGGGAAAAATCTGCCCCCACGATTCAATTACCTCCCACCATGTCCCTCCGATTACACATGGGATTATGGGAGCTGCAATTCAAGATGAGATTTGTGTGGGGACACAGCCAAACCATATCAATTCCTATAACATATTGTCTTATATTATTAAGGATTGTTAACTCCTAAAAGAGAAAAAAAATACTGGCCTACTTGCCCTGTCATGTGTTATGAAACCTTGTCCATTCATTCAAAGAGTATTTATTAATTTTGTTTCAATCTTGAGCCCTCATCCTTTCCCTCTGGACTTTCTCTGTAGCATAATCATATATACTTGCAGGTCTTTAACTACCATCTACAGGCTATTAACTTCCAATAACTCCAACTCAGGCATGTATATCTAGTTTTCTCTCAATATCTCCAGTCAAATATTTCATGGACATTTAAAATTCAACCAATCTAAAACTGAAGTCATCATCTCTCCCCCTACCCTAAACATCCACTTCATTGTTCAAGCTAGAAGCCTCATACCACCTGCCCTCTTTTATTACATCCAAATCTGATTGACCTTTCTCAACTGTACCTGTTGTTCTTTGCATCTGCCACTAGTTTCGCCTATGGATATCTCTCAGCAAACTATTATCATAAGTTCCTAACTGTTCTGCCATGGAAAGTTGTAAATAAGACCAGCATTTTTTTTCTGAGACAGAGTCTCACTCTGTTGCCCAGCATGAAGTGCAGTGGTGTGACCTCAGCTCACTGCTACCTCAGCTTCCTGGGTTCAAGCAATTCTGATGTCTCAGCCTCCCAAGTCTCTGGGATTACAGGCAGGTAATCCCATTGCCACCATGCTCAGTTAATTTTTTCTATGTTTAGTAGAGATGTGGTTTCACCATGCTGGCCAGGCTGGTCTCAAACTCCTAGACTCAAGTGATCCACCCACCTCAGCCTCCCAAAGTGCTGGGATTACAGGTGTGAGACAACTTGCCCGGCCTAGAACCAGACTTTTTTAAATGTCCTACAAAACTCAGATGATCACACCCTTCACTACCTTTCTAACCCATCTTCTGTCATTCCACCTTGCTAACTGTGGTCTAACCACTTGAGACTCCTTTCATTTCCTCTAATACATCAGGTTCTTCCCATATCAGCCTTATACGTGCTATTTCCATACCTGGAATGTCCTTCTTTCCCCCATCCACCAAGCTGACTCCTCTGTCAGTTCTCAGCTTCACCTTCTCACAAACTAGGTTATACCATCACTAAACACTGAATACCCTTTCATGATACCTATCACATTCAATATTATCTTTGTGTATTTTCCTCTTTCCCACTAGGGACAAAAACACTGCTGTCTTGCTCACTACTATATTCCCTGGACCTCAAAAAGTGTCTGGCAAGTAATAGGGGCTCAATAAGTATTTGTTGAGTGAGAAGTTAATAATCTAACCAACTATTTCATAATTTCATACTATGTCTGCTATAGACTAAGTGTGTCCCCAAAAATTCATGTGTTAAAACTTAATTGACTTTGTAATGGTAATAACAGGTGGGGCCTTAGGTGACTAAGTCATGAGGGTACAGCCCTAATGAATGGGATTCATGACCTTACAAAAGGTGAGAAAAAGCTGTTCACCACTACCTTCTTTGCCCTTCCATTTCTTCTGCTGTGTGAGGATACCTGGATGGTGTCATCTATGAGGAATGGGCCCTCACCAGACACCAAACATGGCTGCACTTGATCTTGGGCTTCCTCATTTCCAGAACTGTGAAGAATAAATTTCTGTTGTTTATAAATTACCCAGTCTCAGGTATTTTTAAATAGCAGTATAAGCAGACTAAGACAATATACTTGTATATGTTTCTTTTCTCAGTGCCTGAGTTTCCTCATCTATAAAATGCAGCCATAAACAATACCTGCCTTAAAGGGTGGTGGTTAGAATTAAATGAGTTAAGGTATGTAAAGAGTCAAACAATATCTGACCTATAGAAGTGTGATATGCTTTAGTTAATATTATAATGTTATTGTTTATTTTTAAAAATCATCATGCAAAACAAAGCTGTTGTAAGTGTATTTTGCTGAACTTTGTTACTTTTTAGACAGCTAAATGATGCACATCTTCCAATTTTCTATCCACAGATGGAAGATTGATTGCATAGAGAGGATTCTTTACAAAATTTTCTCTAAGTCCAGGTATTTTCAATACTTTTTTCTGGTAAGAACATTTAACATGAGATCTATCCTTTTAGCAAATTTTTAAGTGTACAATACAGTATTGTCAACTACAGGTACAATGCTGTACAGCAGAACTCTAAACTTAATCAGCTTGCATAAGTTAAACTTTATTCTCATTGTTAAAAGATAAACTTTGGCATAAACTTTTACAGAGTTTATTTGAGCAGACAGGATTCATAAATTGGGCAGCTTCAAACTAGAAGCGGTTCTGGGGCTCTATCCAGGGGCATGAGGAGAATGCTTTTATAGGGTAAAGATGGAAGCAAGCCAAAGAAAATATTTGATTGGTTAAAGAGGAGCGGTATCCTTATTTGGATCATTGCAGTGGAAAGTCCGTATTTAGAGGTGAGTTGGTGCTTTCTGATTGGTTAAGACAATTTATGCAGAGTTGGGCTTCAGTTTGCTTACACAGGAACCCAGGGCACTGGAGCCATCTGAGTCTACCAGCCACACAATTAATTATTTTAAACCATTTAATAGCAGCTCCCCTTCCTCGCCACTCTCACCTCCTGGTAGCTTCCACGCTACACTCTCTGTGAGTTTGAATATTTTAGATATCTCATATAAATGAAGTCATGCCATATTCATCCTTCTGTGTCTGACTTATTTCAGTACAATGTCCTTCAAGTTCATCCATGTAGTCACATATAGCAGAATTTCTTTCTTCTTTCTTTTTTTCCTTTTTGCAGAGAAAAGGGTCTCACTGTGTTGCCCAGGCAGGTGTGGAATTCCTGGGCTGAAGTAATCTATCCACCTGCCTCTGTCTGCCTCCCTAAGGGATAGGTTTACAAGTGTGAACCACTACACTCAGCCAGAATTGATTTCTTTCTTTCTGTTTCTCTTTCTTTCTTTCCTTCCTTCCTTTTTTTTTTTTTTTTTTTTTTTTTTTTTTTGACGGAGTCCCGCTCTGTCGCCCAGGCTGGGGTGCAGTGGCGTGATCTCGGCTCACTGCAAGCTCCACCTCCTGGGTTCACGCCATTCTCCTGCCTCAGCCTCCCAAGTAGCTGGGACTACAGGTGCCCACCAACACGCCCTGCTAATTTTTTGTATTTTTAGTAGAGGCGGGATTTCACCGTGTTAGCCAGGATGGTCTCCATCTCCTGACCTTGTGATCCGCCCGCCTCCGCCTCCCAAACTGCTGGGATTACAGGCCTGAGCCACCGCGCCTGGCCTCTTTCCATTGTATTACATTGTTTACATATACCATATTTCTTTTATCCAAAGTTTTAGTTAAATTTTTGAGTTACAAATGTAAACTGTAAGTGAAGTATATATTAATAAAAATTCCTTTAAGTGTTTCTTCTATTATTTTTCAAATGCCTCTTAAAATTGATATGGTACAATTTTAAATCATTCTACTAAATTTGTTCTTCAGTATATTGTCACTGTTGTGTTATCATGAAAAATATAACTTAGTAAATTCTGCCTCTGCTACATGTTCTCTTGTCAAAATATTGTTTGTTATTTTTAACATTATGTAAACCTTAAGGAATGATGGATTTTGTCCCATCTGTTTGAGGAAAAAAATCTTTGATGTTGGAATTTGAAAATAAAATAATTATTACATTTTCTCACCCTCACATGCCAAGAACTCACCAAAATCTTGTCACTTGGCATAAAGTCTCTAACCACTTATCAAGGATGTTAAATCATGCTTATAATATAGTTTTATTATGGCTGCTGCTTATAGAGTGAGGGGTATCCTAATATGCCACCCATAATATGGCACTTTGGCAGAGGCAATTGAGAATCAACAGATGCACAAAGAAGTTTCCCTTATCTGACTAATAGCAGCATATTCTGAGAAATAGGGCGACCATAAATTTCTTCTTCAAGATGGATGTAACCTTAGAAGGGAGGTGAATAAAACGTACATCAAATCCCTTCTCTAGTGAAGTTTTATGGCCCTGAAAGAGAGGAAAAGACTATTCAAACCTATACAGACAAATATTACCACGTTCTTCTTCCATTTCTTCTCCTAAAAAGAGAAGATCTATTTATCTTTCCCATATATGCCTTTTGTCCCCACTCCCTTTCTCCTACTAAGGTAGGTATATGAGTCTCTAACCATTTAAGGAGCTGTCTTTTGTGGGCTCCCATATGCATACAGAAAAATTATTTCTCTTGTTAATCTGTCTGTTGTCCATTTAATTCACAGACCCCAGGAAATAAACATAGCAGAGTAGAAGAAAAGTTTTTTTTCTTCTCCTACAAGGGTTAAATTGTATATTCCCAAATAACAAAATTAAATAATAGACTAATAATCATGTTGACCTTTAAGTTCTTGCCATGTGACTGCCTTTTGGAAGAAATCACTTAGAAACCAAATTAATCTATTTGATACATTAACATAGCACTTTGCTGGATGAGACCCAACATTGATTTGAGTGAGATCAAAGTCTATTCTGTGCAGGTAGTGCTAACACACAAGCCTCATGTCACTTTTAAAAAGGACAGTCTCCATATTGGCCATGCTCATGCTTAGGGAAGGAATCGTCCTGGCTAGCAACCCCTACTGTCCATGCAGCTCATGGCCAATCGTGTTTTTGCTATGTTTGGCCCCTCTTCTAACACACTGTCAAATGTTCTCTGTCTCTATGTCCACTGTCATCTACAATTTTTCTTTTAAATATTTAGGGCCCTGCAGACACAACCCCAGACATCTGATACATAAAATATGCCCTTTATATATATTTCATTTTCAACTCATCTGGGCTTTAAAGTTAACAGTGTGAAGGATTTTGCAAATAGATAAGGGAGAACATTTTTCCTTCTAGTTCTAGGCAGCATTTCTTACTCTCATCCTGTCTGAAAGGGAAAATGTATAGCAATAAACATGTTAGCTTGTTCTTTTTACTTGGGCCTTTTTTTTTTTTTTTTTTTTTTTGAGACAGAGTCTTGCTCTGTCGCCCAAGCTGGAGTGCAGTGCAGTGGCGCGATCTCCGCTCATTGCAAGCTCCACCTCCTGGGTTCACGCCATTCCCTTGCCTCAGCCTCCCGAGTAGCTGGGACTGCAGGCACCCACAACCACACCCGGCTAATTTTTTTGTATTTTTTTTAGTAGAGACGGGGTTTCACCATGTTAGCCAGGATAGTCTCGATCTCCTGATCTCATGATCTACCCACCTTGGCCTCCCAAAGTGCTAGGATTACAGGCGTGAGCCACTGCGCCCAGCCACTTAGGCCTTTTTTTACTCTCTGAAATGTAGTGCTTCAAACACTAAGTATTTGGCTTTAAAGTTAGCTTGTTTTGTAATATTAAAAGGACAGAAGCAAAATTAAGTATGAGAGGCTGCTAAATACAGAGCTCCAGAAAAGCTACATGAATGTGTTTTGCCCCATTAAACCCCAATAATGCAGTAATGTTGTTAATGGCTTGGAACTGCTGTTGGGATATGACTCCAATAGGACTCATTTGATCAGCAAATTATGTCAAAGAACACAAACAAGTGACTTTAATAAATGGAGCATCTTTAAACCTTTTAATTGTTTGTGAAACTTAAGTCTGGAAGCAGTAAAATTGTAACCAAAAATACACAACAATTTTAGTTACTTTTCTGCTTTCAAAGAAATAAAATAATTGTCTCATACCTACCTCACACAACAAAGCTTTCTGTTGATCATCTATCTAGAATCTTTGTGTTTTCAGTTAATAAGAAGCAGTAGTGTTTAGAATTATTCCTTAAGGGTCTGACTGCCAGTTCTACTTAGAAGAAGGACATGAAATTGGAGAGTCTTATTCAGTATTGACCATAAAAGCCCTTTGTTCCCCATGAATTAAGGTTCCAGGAGTCATCATTAGTCATCCGATGAGCTTTACATGTGCGTTGCTGGACACTGGTACATACACCAGTCTGGAAGACACTCTCCATTCTATAAAATCCCATCTTATCTAACTTAGGACATGTCTATATAATAGACCTATTTGTGCATTTTGAATCCATTGGCCTTATAAATCTATTTAAATTGAATAGCATTGAGACCTTTCAAACAAACTATGCCTGCAGTAAATGCTGTAGAAGTAAAATAAGTGGGTCACACACCAATTGCCTGTATTCTACAATGTAGAACAGTGAAGGAGAGCAGGCCCAGCAGTGCTGAGGCATAGCAAAGCTTACAATGGGGTTTCTTTCGAGAATGTGTGAGCTGCTTCTTGCGCTGCACTCTAAATACCATGCAGAAGGTCAGGATTTAATTTGCCAGCCTTCCATTGAAGGGTAATTTGAAGCCTGCTTCTTATAGTCTCCCATCCCCCAATGTGATGAAATTTAGCCCATAGAACATATTTCCACCAGAAAGAGGCATCTGTAGTTCTGCCATTATACAGGCGTCACCTCAGCATTCCTTTCTACCTACCAAAAACTTTTGGAAAAAGGGATTCATTTAATCTCCTTTTTAATGTGACCCAATATGTTTTCACAAATGGGAGATTTTCTCAAATGTGGCATTCATAACACTCTGTGTGGGTTTGTATGGCATGAGTAAATCAAACAGGAACCTCACCATTTTGACAGTCTGATTTAACTGGACCATTTTAAAGCACTAAAGCAGCCAAGAGCAAACACAGACAAGCCAACCAAGGAATTTTTAAGTTGGTCCAATTGAACCACATGTTTATTCACACAGACAACCTCCATCACCTGAAAAACTCCGAATTTAATTATATTCCATGGTTTTAAGGATTTCATTAGAGATTTTTAAAGACAAGAGTTACTCTGTACCCTACCTATCAAAAGAAATATTTGTGGTTAGCAGAGCTGTGCCTGCATGGTCTAGACCCATCATTGCCACTCTTAATCACTACATCATCATCAAAAAATCCCGAGAGCATGCTTGGGCCAGTACTAGACATAATTGTTTGGTTAATTCCATAGGAAGCTTGATTCACTGAATTTAATTGGAGCCAATCTACGCTATTGGTTTTCTCTTTAAGCACTAAGAGGCAAATGAGCCCATTGTGTTTCATATAGAATAATCAGCTTATAATCTGTTCATTTAAGCAGAAGGCTGACTTAGACAGACTAGCTTTGACCAGACTTACTCAAACACGATGAATTCAACTTCCATCCCAGTTCTACAATGTGGTGACTTTGTATCTGATACCGCAGTCTTTGTGTTGCCAGCGCTTAGTCCTCTGAAGATGTACTTCAGTCTACTTGAGGATCCCAAAGAGATGACCAAGAAAACAAGCTCACTTCAGAACAGTTAGCAATTTTCCAGTTACTTTAAGAGATAAAAGAAATTCTCTCATACCTTTCAGTCAGCTCTTAAGTTTCATGGTCCATGTAAAGGGAGGAATTGGTTACTGAGAAATCAAAGGACCTCTTTACTGCCAGTGCAACTATGTAGAACTAGGAAATCTATAACCAAAATGAATTATGACACAGAAACACAGATCTTTTGCTCTCCGAACTCCACAAAAACACTGAACAACAAAAAAAGAAACTTTGGACAAAAAAAAAAAAAAAGTATAGGTTAAAAGGGGGAAGAATTTATTTGGCCAAAGGGAAGAAAAGAAAAACTGACTCCAAGAATACCTGATACATGAAGAGTTTCTTCTTCATGATATCTTAGTTATTAACCTCAATGAACCAAGAAGCCAGGGAATGAAGAGCTCTTAAAACATTTTCTACTTCTAAGAATCCAAAACTCTGTATTCAAACATGACGATATAATAGACTTGAAAATAGTATAAACAATTTTTTTGCATCAATTTAGCAAACACAGTGATGTGTTGCTTAACAATGGGGATACATCCTGAGAAATGCATCGTTAAGTGAATTCATTGTGCAAACATCATGGAGTGTACTTACAGAAAGTAGATACAGAACCTACTACACACATAGGCTATACAGTATAGCCTATTCTCCTAGGCTACCAACCTGTGCAGCATGTTACTGTACTGAATACTTATAGGCAATTGTAACACAATACTAAGTATTTGCATCTCTAACCATATCTAAACATAGAAAAGGTACAGTAAAAATAAACTATAAAAGATAAAAAATGATGTGCCTGCATAGGGCACTTAAATGGAGCTAGCAGGATGGAAGGTTGCTGTAGGCGAGTCAGTGAGTGAGTGGTGAGTGAATGTGAGGACCTAGGACTCTAGACTTTATAAACACTGTACACTTAAGCTATACACATTTACTTAAAATATTTTTTCAATAATATATTAACCTTAGCTTACTGTTACTTTTTTACTTCATAAACTTTTAAATTTTGTAACTTTTTGACTATTTTCTAATCATACAGCTTAAAACACAAACACATAGTACAGCTGTACAAAAATATTTTTTTCTTTATATCCTTATTAATATAGTGTGGACATTTGTCCCCTCCAAATCTCATGTTGAAATGTAATCCTCGATGTTGGAGGCAGGGCCTGGTGGGAGGTGTTTGAATCAGATTCCTCATGAATGGCTTGGGCCATCCCCTTGGTGATAAGTGAGCTCTAACTCTAAGTTCACATGAGATCTGGTCGTTTAAAAGTGTGTGGTACCTCCCCCATGCCCCACTCTCTCTCTCGCTCCTGCTTTCGCCATGTGACGTGACTGCTGCCACTTCACTTTCTGCCATGATTGTAAGCCTCCTGAGGCCTCGCTAGAAGCTGAGTAGATGCAAGGGCCATGCTTCCTGTAAAGTCTACAGAACCGTGAGCCACTTAAACCTCTTTTCTTATAAATTAGCCAGTCACAGGCATTTCCTTATAGCAATGTAAGAATGGCCTAATACACTGATTCTATAAGCTTTTTTCTATTAAATTTTTTTTTTACTATTTAAACTTTTTTGTTAAAAATTAAAACACAAACACACACACATTGGCTTAGGCCTACACAGGGTCAGGATCATCAATATCACTGTCCTCCACCTCCACAATTTGTCCCACTGTGAGGTCTTCAATGGCAATAACATGCATGGAGCTGTTATCTCCTATGAAAATAATGCCTTCTTCTGGAATTCCTCCTGAAGAACCCTCCTGAAGCTGTTTTACAGTTACTTTTCTTTTTAAATAATCAGAAGGAGTACACTCTAAAATAACAAGTATAATATAGTAAGTACATAAACTAGAGTCATTTATTATCATTATCAAGTATTATGTACTGTACATAATTGTGTGTGCTATGCTTTTATACGACTGACAGCACAGTAGCTTCATTTGCGCCAGCATCACCACAAAGACGTGAGTAATGAGTTGCACTGTGATGTTAAGATGGCTACAACATCACTAGGTGATAGAAATTTTTCAGCTCCAGTAAAACTACCATCACATATGTGGTTCGTCATTGACCAAAATGCTGTCATGCAGTGCACACTTTATTTTTAAGAGCTTATTACATATTCAGCTATGTTCATCTTCAACAATGTAATACTTTAGTGCTCTGTAAAAATTCTCTTTGTAATTCTATTCCTTGAGAGTCATGATACTTGCATTCTGCCTTAGCTCTTTCACTTTGTATATATGAGTATTTATGTCACTTACATGTCGTAAAATCCCATTTCTCATATTCTTTTCAGCTCAGGACCTAAAGCCAAAAAGACCTAAGTTTGAATCCTGTCCCAGATATGTAATAACTGTAATAAAATAACACATTTTAAACATCTATAAGCTTCAATTTGCCCACGTGCAAATGACGATAATAATAGTATTTTCCTAATAAGGTTAGTATGAAGACTAAATGAAACAATGCGTGTAAAAGAACTTGTAATGCAGAAGTCATAGTAAATGTAAAAGAAATCTTATTATTCTTATATAAGTGAAAATACATATGTTTTTGTAAAGTATTAATTTCTGCCCTTACGGATGTTATATCCTCATGGGGGCGGCAGGCAATAGATAATATAATTCCAGGTAGTGGTAAGTGCTGGGCAGGAAAATAAAACGGGAGAAAAATGTCAGACAGCTGTGTGGAAGGTTGTTCTAGACAGGGAAGACCACTCTGCTGGGGCAACATGTGCACAGAGATCTGCCTGGTGCGCAGACATCAGCCATGCTTACATCTGGAGGCAAAGTCCAAAAGGCCCCAAGAAAAATATTTAGTCCCCAAGGAGGAAATTAACTTGGGGAAAAGGGAAAATATCTATGGTGGAGTCGGAGGAGAGAAGGGTCACCTAAGAGGAGTCAGGCCAACCTTACAGGCCATAGGAAGGACTTTTATTGAACTTAACTTTGGAAAGCCATTGAGCAATTTTGAGCAAGAGCAGAACTTGATCTCATTTATTTTTAAAGATCATTCCAGGGGCTGCCTTCAGTTACTCGATTACAAATCATAGCTGTACTTTTTGGTATTCTTTCTATCTTTCTTGTACTTTTGTGTCCCTTTACCCAAACACCAATTTTCTTTCTGAAAAGGCTCCTGGGTCTATCTCAAAACATCACCAGGAGAAAAATAAATTTATATTTCTGACTGGGAAATAGGCTCGGTTTTAGTACGTCTTAGGATAAAATCGTATTTTTTGGAATGGAATATGCTACACTGACATTTTTAAGATTAAACTCTATTGTTTTAGTTATGCCAATACAGCTTTTAAATAAGTTTTCTCCATATCATTATCAATATGTACAATATTTCTCAAATATTCATATGAATGTATTCATTTGGAAATTTTTGGGAGCTAATTACCACAATTATACCTGTAAAAACTTGTATGTCCTCTAATCACAGTGCTGCAAGTTTATAATTGTTTTTAACATTAGTGTTTATATAATTTATTTTTAAGGTATAATTTCATATTCTCTGGTTTATTTAGCACTTGATCAAGACCCAAGGAGTCAGTTTAACTGACTGTGTGACAGCAAATTTCTTAACCATTTATGACTTTGGTTTCCTCATCTACAAAATAAGGATACTAGATTGAAAGTGATGGGGTTATTTTTCCTTCCACAAATGTTATTGTAAGCATTCAACCAAGCATTTATATATAAATTGTATGCCATTTATTCATTTACTCGGCTAGTCTTTTCATTTAGTCTGGCTTTCCAATACTTCCCTTAACTTTTGATATTTTAATTTTTCATATAGTCTCTTCTTTCTTCGTATCTGACTAGCTCCATATAGAGTAAAAATAAATTTAAAAAATTTTATTTATGTGCTGGTTTTTCTTACATTCCCCAAAATTAGCTTTTTAATTTCCCTATATGACAATATATTGCCCATAGATTATCAATTGAAAATTAAATCTTAAGTCCTTGGGAAATAATGTAATAGCATTATATCATTACTGAATAAACCAATTTTGCCTAAAATTGGCTCCTAAACATTATGATTTTGGACTTACACCAAGTCTTAGGCTCTGAAATGGCACTCCCTCCAAAGCTACTCAGATGGTCTAGATTCTAGACTAAGAAAAGAATGGAAGAGAAGAGAATACTCCAAATGCTGCTGTGTTTCTTTGCCCCTATTTTAGGAGCCTAGATCTAAAGATTTCTTAATTTCCCTTCTACTTCTATGATAAGGTACCTACAAAAGTTGGAGTTAATCCAAAGAAAAGCAATCATTGGTAGCAGATTCAGTAAAAGGAGAACTTAAAAGGCTAACTACTCAATAGTAACAAAAAAGGGGAAATTAAGCAATGCTCACTACATGTCTGGAAAATATTAAATGATGCAGAACAATGGGAAATTTATACAGGGTATAAAAGCATAAATCAGGAGTCAATGAAAGGGACATATAAGCAGACTAGATTCTGGACGAGCATTTCTCAGCTCTCACATGCTGTGTCTCATGGTGTTGCTGGGAATGTTCTCGGAACTGTGGAATTTTTCAGTGTGAAAAACTCATTTCTGTTAGAAATGCAGCTACATAATATTACAATGTGAGCACTTAGAGTAGACTTGACAAAGTGGGATACAGCTAGCACTAAGGAAAAGATAAGAAGGCATAATGTCCAAACAATATTGAAGAAAAATTATGTATTTATAAGACTAGACAAGAAATTTGCTTTGTGACTATAAGACAGAATGTAGAACAGCAAAGAGTTTTTCTCAAAGGCACGGTTCAGAAAAGCAATCAAATAAATAATGTACTATCTATGGATGCTTTTCTAAAGTCTGTGAGATCTTGTTATACGCAGAAATGTTTTTATTGTAAATTTTTCTGATTTGTTTTGAGACTTTCAAGTGTTACAAATTTTCAGCAACAGTTGTATTCAAAAGGGTGTCCTACACACAAAAAGGCTGTCAACCAATTACATAGAAGAGTGATTTTAATTCAGGGTGGGGGAGATAAGCATCACCACATCCCTAGTTTCTTATATATAGCCCAAGCGACCAGGCCACCATGATTTTTCCCAGAATTATTGATGTGTTGAAGCAAAAAAATTAATTTTTTTTTTTTTTTTTTTTTGAGACAGAGTCTCACTCTGTCACCCAGGTTGGAGTGCAGTGGCGCAATCTCGGCTCACTGCAAGCTCCGCCTCCCGGGTTCACGCCATTCTCCTGCCTCAGCCTCCCGAGTACCTGGGACTACAGGCACCCGCCACCACGCCCAGCTAATTTTTTGGGTTTTTTTTTAGTAGAGATGGGGTTTCACCATGTTAGCCAGGATGGCCTCGATCTCCTGACCTCGTGATCCACCCACCTCAGCCTCCCAAACTGCTGGGATTACAGGCGTGACCCACCGCGCCCAGCCAATTAAATTGTTTTAAGTTTGAGGAAAATGTGCTCTAAAAAATACTTCTAACATTGTAATCAATCTGTGTGTTAGTCCTTTCTCACACTGCTATAAAGAGTACTACCTGAGACTGGGTAATTATAAAGGAAAGAGGTTTAATTGACTCACAGTTCCGCAGACTGAACAAGAAGCATGGCTAGGAGGCCTCAGGAAACTTACAATCACGCAGAAGGTGAAGGGGAAGCAGGAGCCTTCTTCACAAGGCAACAGGAAGGAGTCTGTGCAAGAACAAGGAAGTGCAACACTTTAAAACCATCAGCTTTCATGAGAACTCACTCACTATCAGGAGAACAGCATGGAGGAAACCGCCCCCATAATGGAATCACCTCCCACCTGATCCCTCCACTGACACATAGGTATTACAATTCAAGATGAGATTTGGGTAGGAACACAGAGCCAAACCATATCAATCTGTGATTACCTGATTAGCTTTAAAAAAAAAAACAAAAACACATCATGAAATTATTTAAAACGAAATTTAAGGGATCTGTAGACCATATGTCCTGGCAATTAAACTGTTCATAAGAAATAGTAATGAGTCTATAAACTATAAGTTTTTTCCTTATTATTCAAAGATAATATAATTTTGCATTTAGTTATGTCACTTCAGGCTCTAACTTTAACTTATTGAAATGTAACTGTATTTAAAGAGTCATATTACAATTTGCACAGAAGCTTTAAAGGATAAAGTGAATTTTTTTTTTTTGTTTTTTTTTGAGAGGGAGTCTCGCTCTCTCGCCCAGGCTGGAATGCAGTGGCGCGACCTCGGCTCACTGCAAGCTCTGCCTCCCAGGTTCACGCCATTCTCCTGCCTCAACCTCCCGGGTAGCTGGGACTACGGGTGCCCGCCACCATGCCCGGCTAATTTTTTGTATTTTTAGTAGAGACGGGGTTTCACTGTGTTAGCCAGGATGGTCTCGATCTCCTGACCTCATGATTCACCCGCCTCGGCCTCCCAAAGTGCTGGGATTACAGGCATGAGCCACCACACCTGGCCAGGATAAAGTGAATTTTTTTTTAGGAAGCAAATAGATTACATGAGATAAGATGATAAAGGAAGTTTTATTTTACCTACTCATATAAGAGTCTTCTTTTTAATCTAATTCTGAAGGATAATTTTGCCTGAAGAAAAGAAATGTAATTAAATGGTAAATTTAAGCCATCTCAGGTGCCCATACACATTGACCATATTTAGTTGCTTAATCTGATTATATTCTAGAATACTTTTAAAATTGTTGATATTGTGAAACATCCTGAATGATGAAAAGAGGTTTTATAATATTGCTACTCTTAATGAATGTTTTACAAATGTTCAGTGCTTAATAAGGTTTCAGGTAAGAAAAAAATACAAGGGAAATGATAAGAATAGCTGTTCCGTTGAGAATTATACAATATCTAATTTGGATAACACAATGACTTAGTCTTAATTTGTTCCAACATTCACTTGTACATTAGAATGAACAGCTGGTTAATTTAATAACTTCTGTTATAATTCATTTGCTTCTTTGTTATAATTTTTGTCTGCTTGTTGTTTGTCATTTAATACCATGGAAATATTTAATTCTTAATATAAATATAACATTTAAAAATTGCACAAATATTTCCTTCTTCATGAAACAAAAAAAAATGTTTCTAGTATTTGGATTATTCTCATGTGATTGTAGCTCTCAATAAATTGAATTCTCATTTCTGACTTCTAAAACTTTTCCAAAGAACATAAAATCGGGCAAAATTATTTCATTCTGATTCCACAATTCTACTACTAAAATTAGGTTCTTATTTATTTGTTCATTTTAGTTTTGACATAAAGTCAAGATGACCTATTTGTGAAAGTTCTTCCATTTCTTTCCCAAAGCAGGCCCTTATAGACAACAATAGTTTCTCTCGTCTCTTTATTTTTTTAAGGTCTCTGATGAAATTCTGTTGCTTTTATAACTAAATTCTTGAAGCATAAAGTCCTGTGTGCCAGAAAGCATTTACAGGAGTAGGTATAACACCTCAAACATTATTATATGGGACGGAACTGTTAGGTACATAGAAGAGTCCTCGTTAACTGGATCTGCAGTTCAATCAATGCACTATAATCCAACTGTTTCAAATTATTAATGGGAGACTTTAAAAACCATAGTTTATTAGAAAGGTGCATATGAGACCTTAGACATATTTCCTCTGACTACTGATCTGTAGCTTGGTATTTTAATTTCTTGTACAAATAAAATCATGAATGCCTATGTAAAGCAATTGTTGAGTAAAATAATATGTTATTGGCTATCATAACATTGTTCATCTACTAAGCAAATTGATATCTATAATAGGCAGTAGATTAATATCTTTAATACACCTAAACCAGTAAGTAGAAAAATCACCAAAGATTATGATTAGTACTCTCTGTCTCTCTTTCTCTCTCTCTCTCCTTTCTCTCGGCTTGTGGGCCTAAATAAAGAAAACATGCTTCTCTCTCTACCATATCATATTATTTACGGAAATTCTTTTTTATCCTATCCTGACAGTAACCAAAATCATTGCCTCAACTCTCCCTTCTGTTTTGACTGTGAGGTTTTGGTTTTTAACAATAAGTATAACTTAGGAATTAACCAAGTTGGGAAATTTTTTTTGTCATTTATCTTCCCTTTTAGTTTTTGAAAATTCTTCTAAATGTGTTCTGTGTTTTGTTTATTTAGTAGTAAAGAAAAATTGCATAATTTTTAAATGGAAATAATTGAGAAATTCTGAAATCATTAAGGGATTTCAAAATGTGGAAACTTTAAGAACAGAAATGTTGTTCTGGACTAAATATCTAAACAGGAAAGCTAACAAACTGATTTTTTTCATTCCTGTATTTTATTTTATTTTTTATATTCAAGTTGTCTTCTGTGAAGGATGACAGAATGTTAGATCTCAGCGAGATCTTAGAGGCCACCTAGTTCGGCCTCTCATCGCTCAAACATGAGAACTGAAATCATGAAAGCTGCATAACTTGATTCAATTATATAACCAATTGATGACCAATTTGGCACTAGAACACCGTGTTCTTTCCACTCAACCCCAACTTGAATGAACTAATTAACTTCTTTGAAAAGAGTTATAATTCTGTTTGCTTTTATACACTCATCCCAAGGGTCTAATGTTCCAAGAAAGCTTGCTCTCCTCCCGGTTACCTTTACAAGACACCTTGGGTAGATTTTCAGTAGACACATCCTTCTTCCCTTCTTAAGGTAAGAATGGAAGGGTGGAATTGTTATCTGCCATATCCTACCTTTTTATCTATGGACATTGTGCCTTCTCTGAGATCTCTTCAATATATTCCAATGAACTAGCATCACCACCAGGCATTTTAAAATGACTTTGGGAGTGGTACAGAGGCAAGATGATGGCAAAAGAGAAGGTACTGAAATGTGGGAGGTTATCAGGAAATAAAATGAAGTGCAGATAAATGAAGAACATCCAGATACAATTACATTTGAAACCAATAAATCTGAGGTAATAGAAATACATTTGTGTGGATGTTCCATCTGGAAAATTAGGTCAAACCATTTAGTCCATTAAATCACAATAATTTATCCAATATTTTGCTTGCTAAGGAAGTAAAGAAGGAATTTTTAATGCCAAATATATGGCTAAATACTCTCTTCCAGAACATTTTGTAATCATGTTTTGATTGCACAGTTTCAGAGAAACTGCTTTTCCTATCCAAATCCACTGCTGTTAACTCCTTAAAATTATATCCTGTTTCTATCTTAATAACTTCCCCACTCCCACCTTCCCCCCTCCTCTAAGTAAATACTCTCCTGTTTTGCTTCTGCCTCTCCTAATTTATCTCACAGAGTTCCTTGCCAGGATCTTCTGCTCCTCTTGGTACTCAACTGGTAGTGAGAATTTTACCTCACAGTTTCATCCCCATGTTAGTGAATCCCAACCTGAGTACCTCGTTTCTTTTTTTTTAATTTCAGTAGTTTTGGGGAAACAGGTGTTTTTTAGTTACATGGATAAATTCCTTGGTGGCAATTTCTGAGATTCTGGTGTGCCTGTCACCCGAGCAGTGTACACTGTACCCAATGTGTGGTCTTTTATCCCTCAACTGCCTCCCACCCTTCCCCTTGAGTCCCCCAAAGTCCATTATATTATTCTTATGTTTTTTTACTCTCGTAGTTTAGCTCCCACTTATAAGTGAGAACATACGATATTTGGTTTTCCATTCCTGAGTTACTTTCCATAGAATAATGGTCTCCAACTTGACCCAGGTTGATGCAAATGCAATTATTTCATTCCTTTTATTAGCTGAGTAGTATTCCATGGTGTATATATACCACATTTTCTTAATCCACTCTTTGGTTGATGGGCATTTAGGCTGTTTCCACATTTTTCCTATTGTGAATTAGTACCGTGTTTCTTACTACAGAGTAGTTCTATATTTCCAGCTGCCTAAAGGGCATCTTCTCTTGGAAGGGCAACCATTAAACAATCAACACACAAGGCCAGGTGCGGTGGCTCATGCCTGTAATCCCAGCACTTTGGGAGGCCAAGGCTGGCAAATCACTTGAGGTCAGGAGTTCAAGACCAGTGTGGCCAACATGGTGAAACCCCATCTCTACTAAAAATACAAAAATTAGCCAGGCGTGGTGACGGGCGCCTGTAACCCAAGGTACTCAGGAGGTTGAGGCAGGAGAATCATTTAAACCCAAGAGGCCGAAGTTGCAGTGAGCTGAGATCACACCACTATACTCCAGCCTGGGTGACAGAGTGAGACTCCGTCTCAAAAAAAAAAAAAACAAAAAACAAAAAAAAAAAAACACAATCACTACTGAGGAGACAAGGGTGCAGAATTTTAAAGAAAAATAAGAAAAAAGCCCTAACCTCAAAGTACTTAAAATTATCTGTAGATCACAATAGATGGACTAACAGAGAAACAGAAAATAACAAGAAGAGATTAGTGGGTGATAATATTTGAAAGGTAAGTGAGGTTGCAGGCTGCAAATGTTCTCAAGACTCCAAAAATCGGTGTAAATATCAACAGGTGATGAGAGAAGACTGTCTTCTGTCTTTAGTCATTCATTAAACAAATATATTGAGGCATGTAAGGCCTAAATATCAAGCATTCTTCTAAACACTGGGGCAGATTTTACGGTAGTGAAAAACTGCCACAAGGTTCTATTTCATACGGAGCCTTCATTCAAATGAAAAGTCAACAAATAAATAAGCGAAATAAATAAAAAAGATAATTTCATCTGGTGGTGAATGCTATGAACAAAATAACTCTTAGTGATGTGACAGAGAATAACTGAATAATTGTGGAGGTTATATTTCAGCTGAGACCTGGATTCAGAGAAGGAAACAGCCATGCCTAAATGGGGCTGAATGGGGGTGGGGAAAGTACATTCTAAGCAAGGGAAATAGCAGGTGCAAAGGCCCTGAGATAGAAATAAGCTTGGCATATACAGGAGTCTCATAGGTATACAGCATAGTGTGAGAAAATGAGAACACTATGGGATGAAGTCAAGAAAGTAAAATGAGCCAGATCATGTTTTTGCCCAAATAAGAAGTTTCAACATTTATTCTGACTGTTCATGATAACAATAAATTGATAGCACTTCATTTTACAACATAAACAAATCTACTGAATATGTCATTAGAAATAGGATAACTAGCAAATAAAGCACATATTCAGAAACAATATGTTAGTGTTTCAACCAGTATTCTTTAAGGCTCAGAGACATGAAGATGGTCACTAGAGAAATGTGGTATTTGCAGACTAGTGATGCTTCAACAGAAGCTAGGTTAAATATATACCCAAGCCATCTTTTGCTTAAAGCTTCAGTTTTCCACGTACTTTGACACCAGGAAGGGAGATGTCCTAGAGAAGGACTTCAGCAATTTGGTACCTGAGAGAGCCTCTTGGAAATTGGTCTTTGGATCAAATTATAAATTAATAAATTGATATTTACTTTGTTTTTCTTTTGTGGAACTCTACTTTGAATTTTCTTAGCTATATTTCATCATGTAGGAGACTAGTTAGACCTGAGTGAATTAACAAAGTTTATTCATTTATTCTACAACAAACATTGTGTTCTGACCATATAACTGATCTGATGCTGTAAACTTCAGTTATAAGATGTATAAATGATGGCCCTACCTTCAAGGAGTTGATGGTCATGGGGAAGAGCAATGAGCAAACAAATAATTACATGACAGTGAAATAACTGCTGTGTTGGAGCTAAGCAGTAGACAATGTGTGTAGAATATTGATACCCAGGAATAACTTCAAATCAAGCCAGAAAAGACAGGAAAAATGAGGGAACCCCTTGCTTAAAGACACAAATATTACAACTCATTAAACATTTTTTTTAAAAAACTAAGAACATGGTGCTGTTGATAACCAATAAAATACAATGCAATACAATGAAAATTTTTATTTAAAAATGTATATTTGGAGAAAGAAAATCTACCTAAAATCAGTAGGTAGATTTAGTGAATGTTAGATTAACTTAAAATATTTGTCTGAAAATATTTCATGAGAAAAGTCATACTTTCTGTGATTGCTCACACATATGATGCATGTCATAGACTATGCCATCTGTTTAGCAAATCATTCATTGTCTTCTGGTTCAAGGGTAATTGTGAGATAGTGTACTGATAGCTGGAAAGGCCCTTTTCAAAGTAGTCTGGAAGAGATGCACAGGTGCAACAATTTACAATAATATTTTTAAAACAGAATATATTCCACTCTTTCATGTCTAAATTCCTATAGAGAGCCAAAGAGAGCAAGAAGATATTTGTTAATGGACAATGCCTTTGAGGGACTTGGAGCTTATTCCTCATACGAGAACCAATCAGGCCACATTTCTCCCAGAGACCATCTTCTCTAGTTTTCACTCTGGATTAAATCTGAATTTCTGTATAAAACAATTAGACTTAGTTTGTGCTTTTCTCTCCTTTTCATGAATAATTTAGTTTATCTGTAAATTACTAATTGGGTTGTTGATAATTTTAGATTAATATCATTAGAATTACATTTTAAGATTATAGAGATTAATATGGAATTGAAATTTCCCCTGATGCTTATTTAATTGAATGGGGCACAAAGAAGCTTTCTAAAACATCTTCAAGCAAACCCAACAAGAGTTTTAAATAAGATTACATTTTAGTCATTCTCACAAATAGTTCTGATTTTGTTCCAACATTTTAACAATTTTAAATTGTTTCAACAATTTTGTGAAAAGTTTTAAACATAAAGAAAATTGGAAAAAATATTATGGGAAACACTCACATACCCACCACCTAAATACTACCATGAATATTTAATTATGTTTATTTTTCATTTATCTATTCATCTATCCATCTTTCCATTCATTAATCCATCTGATGTTTTTGATATAATTCCAAATAAATTGCTGACATCTGTACACTTCCTTTAAATACTTGAGCATGCATATTTAGAATATTTTTTAAATTTATAAGCATTGGCAAATGTATGTATTGATATAACCCAACCCTGTACAAAGACTTTATCATCCCCTCAGAAAGTTCCCTCACTCTCCTTCCCAAGGAATCCCTTCCTCTACTGCCAAAGGCAACTATTGTTCTGATTCTTTCTACTATGTTTTATATTGACCTGTTTTTAAAACTTCATATAAATGGGATAATATCGTAGGTGCTTTTTTGTAAGGTATCTCTCACTTAGTATAATATTTTAAAAATGTATCATGTTAATGTGTGTATCACTTGCTTATTCTTTTTTTATTGCTGGATAATATTACATTATGGAAGTACACTACAGGCTTTCAGATACATTTCCCTATACTTCCAGGTTTTGACTATTATGCATAAAACACTTGTTTTTGTTTTCCTTGGGTAAATAGGTAGAATTGGAATTATTGTGTTATAGGGTAGGTATGTTTAGTTTATATTCAATCGTTAGATCTTTTCATGTATGAGAATTCTACTTGCTCTGCATCCTTAACAATATTTGATATTATTAGTCTTTTTAATTCTACTCATTTTGACAGATGTGTAGCCCCTTGAGGTTTTAAAATGTATTTTTCTGATGACTAGTGATGTGCATTTTTTTGTGCATGTCATTCATCCATATATCCTTTTTGTGAATTTCTCTTTTCAAATCCTTTACCTATTTTTTATTGGATTGTTTAACATTTTTATTGAGTCATAGGAATTACTTACATAACCTGGCTACCAGTCTTTTTTTTTTTTTTTTTCTGAGACGGAGTCTCACTCTGTCACCAGGCTGGAGTGCAGTGGTGTGATCACAGCTCACTGCAACCTCTGCCTCCCAGATTTAAGCGACTCTCCCGCCTCAGCCTCCTGAGTAGCTGGGACTACAGGCACGCACCACCATGCCCAGCTAATTTTTGTATTTTTAGTAGAGACCAGGTTTCACCATGTTGGCCAGGATGGTCTTGATCTCTTGACCTCGTGATCCACCCACCTCAGACTCCCAAAGTGCTGGGATTATTACATGCGTGAGCCACCGCGCCCAGCCAACTTAGGTAACCTGGATACCAGTCTTTTATTATCAGATATATGTTTTTAAAATATTTTCTCCCAGACTTCAACTTCATGGTTCATCTGTTCTTTTGATGAGCAGCTTTTAAGTTTAACAAATTGATAATATATAATTTTCATTACAGTTGTTACTTTCCATAATCTAAGACATTTTTGCCTATGCCCAAGTCATAAAGATATTATTTTTTGATTTCCTTAAAATCCCAATGATTTAGGCTTTTATATTTAGGCCTATAAGACATTGCAAGTTAATTATTATATATGGAATAAGGTGCAGATGTACTGTCATTTTTTTCAAGATTAGTATCTAGCTATTTCAGCATCATTTATTGAAAATACCTTATTCTTCATAGTATTGCTTAGAGACTACTGTCAAAGGTCAAATGGCTGTATAAAGCATGTGCTTATTTCTGTGATATTTATTCTGTTCCATTACTCTATTGGTTGAACCTTATGCCAGTATCACACTGTCTGGATTAGTGAGAGATTTACAGCGAGTCATGAAGTTAGGTAATATGTTCTCCAACTTTGTTCTTTTCCAAGACTGCTTTGTCTATATCCAGGTCCTTTGCATTTCCATGTAAGTTTTTGAATTAACTGGTCATTTTTTACCAAAAAAAAAGTCTTTGCAGTGTGTTAAATCTATAGATGTATTAGGGAGAATCAACATCTTTACAATAATGAGTCTTTCATTTCATAAACATACTATATTTATTTAGCTCTTATTTTATTTCCCTCAGCAATATCTTGTAATTTTCAGTATAGGAGTCTTCTACACTTTTCTTAAATGTACTGCCATGTATTTTAGTTTCTGATACTGTTGTAAAATTTTCAGTTTCATTTTATGATTGCTTATTGCTTATATTTGAAAATACAATAAAGTTTGCATATTAACTTTGTAACCTATGGCATTGCTAAATGCACCCATTATTTCTAAAAACTTTTCCATAGATTTTGTAGGATTTTCTTTGTAAACAATTATGTCATCTATGATTTGAGAAAAAAGCAGACTAACTTCTTCATTTCCTCTAATATCACTATTTTTTTCTTGTTGCACTGGCTAAGACCTCCAATGTAATGTTGAATATAGATGGTGAGAGTGGACATCCTTCCCTTGTAATGCAGGACATTTTAAAACTGAAAAAAAAGAAGGGAATAAACTCACAATAAAAAATAATTCCCAGAAAGCATTGTTATAAGTTTTGCTTTAAAGACTACGTAATTTAAATAAATTGAAAATAAAACATTTTATATTTAAATAATACAATATTTAATATTTCCGATCCTCTTAATATTTTAAGATAACAATTTCTTTCTGGTATCATTTCTATTCAGCCTGAAGAACTTTCTTTAGCACTACTCTAGTAGAGGTAGGTTTATTGGTGATGATTTATCTTAGTTTCCTTTGATCTGAAATGTCTTTATTTCACCTTTACTCTTGAAGGATATGTTCATTGAGTGTATAATTCTAAGTTGACAGTTGTATGTTCTTATTGTTTTACACTTTAAACATGTTGTTCCAATATATTTTGGCTTCCATAGTTTCAGATAAAAAGGTCAGTAATAATTTGAAGCAGTGGTCTCCTTTATGTAATGTATAAGTTTTCTCTGGTTGCTCTAAAAATGTTACTTATATTTGGTTTTCAGCAACTAGACTATGATAAGCAAATATTGAATTTTCTTTATATTTATGCTGCTTGAAGTTTGTCAAAATCCTTGATTACTAAATTAGGGAAACCTTGAGATATTATTTTCTTAAATATTTTTCACTCCATGATCTCTCTCCTCTCCTTCTGAGACTCTAGTTACTTGCATATGAGATATTTTGCTCTTCCCTTACTGGTTCCTGGGGCTTTTGCTATTTTAGAAAATGTTACCCTCATTTTCAGATTAAATAATTTATATTTACCTGTCTTCAAATTTTATTGGCTCTTTCCTCTGTCATCACCATTCTGCTGTCATTCCCAGGAAATGAATTATTAAATTTCATATATTGTCTTCTTCTGCTAGAATTTTTATTTGGTTCTGTTTTCAAGTATCTGTAGTTTTGCTGAAATTTTAAAATTTATTATGAGATTTTCCTTCAACTCACTGAGTATAATTAAAATATCTGCTTTAAGTATTTGTCTGCTAATCCCAACAACTGGGTTATCTTGTGGTTGCTCTCCGTTCATTATTTTGCTTTCTGAAAATGGATCACATTTACCGTGTTGTTAATGTCAAAGAATTTTGGATTGTATCCCGAACATTGGAAATACCATGCTGTAAAAACTCTCAATTCTTTATATTTCTCCAAATTGTTGATATTTGCTGCTTTAACAAGCAATTAACTTGGCTAGATTCCAACTATCAGTGCTGTCTCTTTGTAGCAGCTTGCATCTCAGTTTAATTATTTTATTATTAGCTTAGCTGCCTGCAGTGTACCCCGTGCTTCTGTGTTTCAGGGTCAGGCAGGGATTTTGGCAGAATTAATACATAGAATTTGTGGTTTACCCTTCTTTCTCTCTCTTTCTGGGATTTTTCTCTTCATTTTCTGGCAGTTGATGTTGCCCTAAACTTTGTCCTCTGGGAATGCAAACCCCTGATTTTTCTATCAAGGTTTCTGCCACCCTGTACAGTGTAGACCATGGCCAGTGCCTAGGTAAAAGCCATCTAAGTAGAAGACTCATTATGAGCCAGTTAATTCTTCATGAGCTACTTACTTCTAGAATATGCCTGCTTTTGTACACTGTCCGGAGCTTTCAGGTAGTGTGTGTGTGTGTGTGTGTGTGTGTGTGTGTGTGTGTGTGTGTGTGTGTGTGGTTTCTACTTGTTTAATTTTGGTTTTGATTCACTATGCAGCTGTTGCATGAGGAGGGTCAATCCACTAGGAGCTCACATGGCCATGAAAGCCAAATTTGGTTGTCAGTTTTTGGAATTTTAAAAGCCTATAGAATTGTTAAGTCTCTAGAAGAAAAATATCAATTGCAGTGTCTTAAATGTCAAGGAAAATAGATATGTGTTTAGAGAAGTCTTATTTTCTCTTGAACTAGCTCCCAGTTTACTTTCATAGCCTTCAGAAGAATCAAAGTCATGATATGACCCCCTTGCAACATTTTATTGTAACAGTTAGTATACTTTAGACCTAGAAGGAACAGTTATCTACAGTTGAGCTAGTGTTGACATTTCAGAGACATAGATTCTGCAGAAATGGAATAGATTCAAGTGACACAGGTAAACCTTCTAATTTTGCAGATGAGAAATTGAAGACCAAATGATTACGTGATTTAAACATTGGCATATATCAGAATCAGCTAAAGTTCACTGATGTCGCACATCCATTAAGAGCTATTTGGAACATATCTTAGGAATTTTACTTCCATAATATATCGCTGCATATTACTATCTCTCTTTTGGGTGTATTTACAGCCGTATTATTTTATGAGCTGCTAAGAATCACGGGGGGTCTTGAGTGGTTGGTATACATAGGACAATAAAGTCAAAAGGCATCTAGCTCTTCACCTATATGTAGCTTTGTCTCTGTCTGCTCATCTTTTAAAGAGAATTATAACACGATTCCAGGGGTAGGAAAACTTTGTCTGTAAAGCGGCAGATAGCAAATATTTTAGATTTTGTGAACAACATTCCATTGTATATTATTTAACAGCCCCTTAGAAATGCGAAAATCATTCTTAGTTTTAGAGCTGTACAAAAACAGGTGGTAGACTATAGTTTGCCAACTTTTGCATATTAGAATTCCTGCTGTAAAATGTTGAAGCATCAGATGAGATAATACAGGTAGAAAACATTGTAAATCATGTTATTTACATGTGTGATATTATTAATGGTAATAGTTACCCATTGTTATTTGGAGGGCAGCATAAAGGCCTGAGGGAATTGAACAGAGATAAGGTAGGTTTTCATAGGGGAATGAGGTAGGAAAATTCTAGAAAAATGGTGGGAGATACTATTTTCCAAGGAGTAGCATGACCTCAGCACTTATACCATGAGCAAGTTAAGGTAGGAAACACCCACATACATGTTGATTATTTCACAATACTTTTGTAAACCCAACCTTAGCAAAAAGAATCTGGTTGCTTTGGAATTAGAGAAGAATGGCTAAAATCAGCGATCTCATCATCTCTAGCCAAGAATATGGCATAATTTGACTTTCTCATAATTTCTTTTAATGTATTTTTTCAACAAACTTTTGAATTTCTCTCTCAGTTCCTGTTTTTAACTTTTATTTCATAGTCTTTCAAATGAGTATTGTAAATTTAAAGATGATCATACTCTTGAATTTTCACTACTGCCTTTTAATGAACATAAAATAATTTTGTCTAGAGGATATAAAAATACTTTATGAATCATGATTTTCTGGGAGAAACAAGCAAGTTTTCTCAAGAATGAATTCTTAATTCAAGTTCATTGACATTTATTACTGATAACATTAAAAATTACCCTAATTTTATTTATTTTTTTCTATGAACTTAAAAAGACTATTCTTAAAATAATAACATAGCATATTTTATAGAGCAAGGGACTGAGAATTCTTACAGATCTATTACTCACTATAATAACTGGAGATTAGCAGATCACGACCCCATATGCCTGCAGAATTTCATGCACACATGCCATTTTGAGAAAAACTGGCACCATGATGGACAGTCTCTTAGTTGTGAAAAGCCTGTGCTGTAAATCATTGTTGAGTTGTAATTTCACGATATCTCTTAGTCATGCCTAAAATTAGAAGCAAATAATCAAATAACAAATATCATGCATCACAGAACAAGCTGAATAATCATGTTAAACACATTGACTAATTCTTGAACTTAACTATTTGATGAAAAGAGGCGAGCATTGAATCAACTGATGAGGCATATGAATAATAAGACTATTACATGAGTTATGGGGGAAAAAAAAGCCCTAGATCCCAGCCACAACCTACAGACAGAATAGAATAGTATCAATAGAATCTGTTAATAGAATAACAGAATACAAATCAGAAGCACAATCACAAAAATGTGTTTATGAGTCACAATGTAGTCACATTTCTCATTGGAATTACTGATTTCTATGACTAACCTTGGGACTTTTAAAATGATACTGGAAATGACAAAATTACCCTTCAAAATGTAAAATACAAAAATAACTGGGTTAGCTCTTGTTTTAAAAGAAAGGCATAAAAATTACTTCTATGAAATCACGTTAACCCAAGAGGAAAAACAACAACAAAAAGAAACACTTGGAGTCATTTAATTCCTTCTCTGTCACTCTTTTTACTACATTACAGCTATCACCATTTTCGACAGATTCTACTACCACCTAATAATGTCTATCGAACACTTACTCTGTGTCAGGCACAGTTCTATCAACTGGGGCAGAATAGGAGCGAAAAAGTCCCATTCTCATGGAGGTTAAAATCTAATGGGAGGTGGGGGTAAGACAATTAACAAATGAAAACATAAATACATACTACATCAGTTGGGTGAGCACCATGAGGAAAAATAATATAAAGGGATAGAGGTGACTGAGGATGAGGTGTTGGGGGTGGTGACATTTCATTTAGGTTGTTTAAGGAAGGCTTTTCTGACAAAGGGATATATTGAACAGTGACCTGAAGAAAGTGGGGGGGGGGGCGGGGTGGAAAAGCAACCTATGCAACATTATGAGACCCTGTCTTTAAAAAAATAATAAAATTAGCTGAGTATAGTGGTGCACACCTATAGTCCCAGCTACTCAGGGGGCTGAGATAGGAGTATGGCTTGAGTCTGAGAGACTGAAGCTGCAGTGAGCTGTGATCATGCCACTGTACTCCAGTCTGGGTGACAGAGCAAGACGCTGTCTCAGAAAAAAATAAAATAAAATAAATAAAACGTGTGGGTGGGTGCATATGACAAGCAGCAAGGGCACACCAGGCAGAGGGAACACAGATCAAGACCCTCTGGTGAAAGCAAGAATGGGACATTTGAAGGAGGTGGCAGTGAAAGTCTGTGAAATGATTGGGTGTGAGGGTGTGGCATGAAGGGTGTGTGTGGCGAAAAGATGGCACCATATAAAAGGCCTGAAGGAAGACTTTGGATTTTAACTTAAGAAGCCACTGGTGCCCCTTCCCACTTCATAGCCCATCCATGTCTCAACATAAAAATGCAGCATAACAATAGGCATAACAATAACATAACACAGCATAACAATAACCTCATGTCTTGCCTCCTGGATCTCCTCCCTCTAGTGCATATTTTACTTTGCCACAATATCTGTTTGTTTTTTAACTCAGAACCGATTACGACTCTTCTATTAGAAATAGACAAAGTTTGGGTTTCGAATAAGAGATAACGCAGTAACCTGAGATTAACAATCCTGGGAAGCTTTTATCCCCTGAAATGGGTTGAACCGTGTCCCCACAAAAGATATGTAAAGTCATAACCCCAAGTACTTCAGAATGTGATCTTTGGAAATAAGATTGTTGCAGAAGTAATTATTTCAGATGAGGTCATACTGGAGTAGGATGGGCTCAATCCAACATGACTGGTGTTTTTATAAGACGAGAAGAAGAAACACAGAGATAAGCACATTGGGAGAAGATGGTGGGGATTAGAGTGATGCAGCCACCAGCTGAGGAACACCGAGGATTGCTAGCAAGCACCAACAGCTAGAAGAGGCAAGGAAGGGCTATTCCCTACAGGTTTCAGAGGGAGCCTGGCCCTGTCAACGCCTTGATTTCAGAACTATGAGAAAATAAATTTTTGTTGTTTTAATGTATCCAGTTTATGGTACTTTGTTACAGCAGTCCTAGGAAACTAATACAACTCCCTTTGGCCCAAAGGGAGAAACTTTCAGAACCCAGATATGGTAGCACCTATGGCCTTCAATACAGCATACAGGTAAATGGCAGATTGAGAGCTGAAAAAATAAACATCCTCAGCCCTCTGATTACCTGCAGTTACCTTTCATTCATTGAACTAAATTGAAAGACAGAGGGTAATTGAAGCCATTGATGTGTGCCTCTGTGGATCAGCCTCCAGGGGCACAGAGGGAGGACAATAGAAGAAAGAGAATCTAGAAGAAAATAGAACTATCTTGCACAAAGTCCCCGAATGGTTTGGCTGTGCCCTACTCAAATCTCATCTTGAATTGTAGTTCCCATAATATGTTGTGGGAGGGACCCAGTGGGAGGTGATTGAATCATGGAGGAGGTTACCTCCATGCTGTTCTAGTGATAGTGAATGAGTTCCCATGATATCTGATGGTTTTATAAGGGGCTTTCCCCTGACTTTGCTCTCATTCCTCTCCTTGCTACTGCCATGTGAAGAAGGGTGCATTTGCTTCCCCTTCTGCCATGACTGTAAGTTTATTGAGGCCTCCCCAGCCACGCAGAATTATGAGTCAATGAAACCTCTATCCTTTATGAATTACTCTGGGGTATATCTTTATTAGCAGCATAAGAATGGACTAATACAGTTCCTAAAAAACTTTGCGTCAGCTTATCTTTCCTGCCTCATCTCTTGTTCTTTCTTAACAAATAACATACAATCAGACATACAGGACAATTCGTACAATCAAGACATCAAGGACCAGTGCCACTCAAGGCACTCTACATGTTCTGCTATCATGTAGATAGCTTATATAGTCCATCTTCTAAAATACTTACTGTATTTTCCACCTTCTCCTTCTGTAAAAATCTAACTCATCTTCCAGGCCCTCCATGAAGCATTCTAAGATCCCCCTAGGAAGAAATGAACCCTGCGTTGCAACTCCCAGAGTCCTGAGTTTACAGTTCTCTAATTGTATCCACCAAAATCTGTCTGATACGATAGTGAAGGATCTGTCTTCTTTATGTAATTGCAAGATTCCTCAGGGCTTGAACTGACCATTTATAGGCCCTATGTGTACCACAACAATGTACACAAGTAGTGATGCATGTACATTAAGTTGAAAATGATAACTTTGTATTGAGATGAAGCCTAGAGTCATTCAGTTCAATCTGCCCAATTTATAGAAGTAAAACATGAGGCCCAAAAAAGTGCAGGCAAATGGACAATTAATGGAACTATAGAACTAGGATAAAGATATTTACTTGTATGGTCTGCTATCTTTCCCATACAAATATGGAACAAACATCATTGTCATAAAGCTCTTAATAGAAGCTCCAAAGTCTTACAAAGATAAGAAAAAATAATATGTAAACGAGTTAGGAATATGTAAGTAAAAAGCTTTTTAAAATACTTGCATGTTGGGAAATTTTTAGAAAGTATTTGAGAAAATATTTTGAGTTTTATTGATAACACAATGTTTGTAAAACAGCTTGTGGTATTTAACATTCTGCAAAGGATGGCAGCTGCGTTCTCCCATTCCAGCTTGGTAGCAGTATCTTAAAAGATAAATAGATAAAATTATTTGCCATATTTTAAAATAAATACTACTGTATCACTTAAGCTGTCAGTTTCAAAACTTTCAGAATCATTTAATACTCTTGTTGATTTTGTCATGCAAAATGTCAAAACCAATTTCATATAGCTCATAAATAAAAATGGCAGGTTTCTTATCTATATTACCCGATAAAATGAACTTTCTTGTGTGACAACATTGGGTATTTTTTATATTAAACTTATTCTTACATTAGTGGATGCTATATCTTCTCAATGACATCTTTCTACTGGGGAAAAAAAATCACAAATGAAAACCTATAAAAGTTAACGATGTAGTGGTTAGTCAGTGGTAGTCAGGAGCTTCCAAGACTACTCTCAGGTTCAATACTGCTATAGAAGGACTCACAGAATTCAGCAAAGCTGTTTACCCACAATTATAGTTTATTACAGTGAAAGGACACAGATTAAAATCAACACCAAGAAAAGGCACATAAAGCATGGTCCAGGAGAGACCAGACAGAGTTACCAGGGGTCTTTTCCTGGTGGAGTTGTGCAAACAATGCTTATTTCTCCTAGCAATAATGTGTGACTTTGTGCATTGAGTATTACCAACCAGGAAACTCACCTGAGCCTTGGTGTCTGGGGTTTTTATTGGGGGATAACCACCCACATAGCTGACCTTAGTTTCTAGCACCTCCAGAGGTCAAGCCTATACTGCCTGACTCAAGGCCCCCACCATAAATCACATTGTTAGCACAGACTATGTGGCATGGCTCAAGGACCCCAAGTCAAATAAAGACACTCCTCTGGCTGGCCATTCCAAAAGCTTTGAGGTTACCTCTCAGGAGCTGGAGGCAAGAGGCAAACCTTTCTTTAGGCAAGGTTGATCCTTAACTATACAAGTGTGCCTTGTAAATTTAAAATATAAATTTCTAGAGAATAGGGTCCCCATCCTGTTGTTTCTACCCTGTACCTGAAGTGTCCAACCCAAGGTTCCAAACTGTCTTGATTTATGGTGCTCTTCTATTATTTTTCATGGTGCCTTTTAGGCCAAAAGAAATTCCTAATAGTAATTGGGTCCAAACAACTTAACAGTAGCATTTGCATGTGTTGATAGGTAATGCTGTGATTCCCTCAAGAATTTTTAATGTTCCATGTGATCCTATGGGTTTGCTGCAGTGCTTCAGAACACCTCAACCCATAATTTGGAAAGTTCAGTTCCACATGATGCTTTAAGTTACTACAGAATAGAATTATTATATTGTTTCTTTCCTTTAAAAATGCTTTTTTGGGATCGAAATATGTGTAGAATGCCAGGAACTGGCCTTCCATATACAGGTAAAATCTGCTCTGGAAAGTTTGAAGTGTTTCATAGATGTTATAAAGTTAATAATAAAGGGAAATCTGGAGAAAGGATTATTTTCTCTATTAAACAAGTTAGTAAACCAAATTTTCCAGAGCTTGACGCAGGATCTAACAGACATCCAGGAAATGTTTGTTAAATTCAATTGTAACACAAAAAAGGAAGACTTGCTTACCTTACTCTGTCTTGGATGTGCATGCAAATAGTAGCTTTTAACACCAAGCTTATTTCTCTGTTCATTGGGATGAAGATTTCACTCAAACAACAACAACAACAACAACAACAACAACAACTTTCTCTTTCTTGTTCATTATAAAAGCAGAAATAGGAATTAGCATCAAAAATTAAGAAATATTGACTATGACCAAGTTTAATTTATTAGAACACTCTTGCCATTGGAAGAAGTAACGAGAAAATTCAAAAAAGATGAGGAAGGAAAACTGTCAGAACCCTCACCTGAGAAAGAAAACTATAGCATGTAATGCAAATTTGTAGGTACAGAAGGGGATTAACAGTTAATATTTAATTTTGCCCTTTTCATTTAAAAGAATATGCCCATTAATTTCAAAGTGTGATGTTATATATAGTTTTTTTTAATTCTAAAAAATCTCTTTAGAATGATTAACGAATTAGATTCTGTCACATTCACACTATCTGATGAGATTATAAATTGGTGATAAGTTTCTGTGATAATGTGTGCCAAAAGCCTTGAAAATACATCCACCCTTTCTGCATCAATTTAATTCTTAGGACTTCATCCTGTGATATATTAGGAATGCATATAAAAATCATGTTATATGTTAATAAAATATATTCATTATATATATGATATATTAACATATATTTTATATATTTTATTGAAATCATGAATGATATATTTTTAATATAACGGAATTAGTTAAATAAATTATGACATCACTATATAGTAAAATACTGTATGGCTGCGAATCATGATAATGTAAAGATGCATTAGTTGCATGAAAAATGTTGAGGATACATTACTAATTAACAAAAGCAGGAAAGGAGTATTATTATTTTATTTTGGCAATAGTGCCACTTATTAATATATATTTTATACACACAAATGCAAACACTAGAAAGAAATATACCAATATGTTAAAGTGGTTATTTTGGGTAATAAGTTCAAGTGAACACCTTTTTTCCTTCCTGCCTGCCCACCTGCCTTCCCCCCTTCTCCTCTCTCTCCTTCCTTCCCTTATTTCCTTCCTCCTTTTCTCCTCTTCTTCCCTCTTCTTGGTTTCCTTTGTGTTCTAAGCATTTGGGTTTTCATTACTTTTAAAATTTAAACAAATTATACTGTTTTGTTTTATTTTTAACTTTATCTCATACAAGTTGGCTATTTGGATTTTTCCTTAGGGGATTTAGGTGGAAAAAGAAAGTGAAATGATTGTATTCCTCTCTTTTCCACCTGATGAACTCTTCCTTTCATGATTCCAAATTCTCTTCCTCCACATATAAGAGGGAAGAAATAGGAAAGGCAGGATGAACATCACACTGCAACTTTCAGAAGCAGACGTAGAAAAAATTCCACCACAGACATTGCTTTTCAGGAATTGATTTTTTAAATTAAATTATTTCTATATTTTTATACCTATTTTGATAATTGAGAGATTGGTAGAAAAACAAGTCAGGTATTTGCTGTAATTGTTTCATGGCATTTAAATATTATGTATTTCTTCTCCACAATAGTTTAGAACAAATTAGTTTTGGCTTTGATATGTAAAACTAAAATGAGTCATAGTTTTTCTGATATAACATAACATTTTTAATGAGTTAATAAATCTCAACTCTTTAACGTCCGGATAAAAGATTTCAGACAGTTCAAAATGGCTAACTAGAGGCACCCAGCACTCATCTCCTCCACAGAGAAGGAGGAAAACAGTAAGTAGATAAACATAGATCGAATACAGCATCGAAGAGAGAACACTGGAATTCAGCAAGGAAGTGACATGGAATATCTGAGGCATGGAAGGAGAGAGAAACAAGGCAGCTGGCCCAGCTGGGATTTGAGAGGAGCCAAAAGAGGCTCCCCAGTGTGGGGAAAGGGTAAGGGAGAGATCCCTAGAAGTAGACTCCTGCAGTCCTGAGAACTGAGAATAGCATAGGGAGCTGCCTGGGGTCCTTGCAACACAACTGTTCCAGATGGGAGCTCTTGCTGGGTCTAACACATTCCCCAGACCCAAGCAGCGTGGTGCTATTTTGAGAGCCCCCACTAGCCTACATCCTGCCCTGGGGCCCAAAAGCCCTGCATCTTCACATTCCTGGAACCCTGCCAATATTGATAATCCCCCATGACAACCCAGAGCGCTGCAACACGGAAACGCTGGCTGAACCTAATGGTGCTGCTGCGTTCCAAGCCCTCTAGCCCATGCAGAGTCTTACACCCCGGGGAACAGGCAGTGCAGCACACTGGGGAGGATGCACCCAGGAAGAAGTAAGGCAAAATGTGCACTCCCCAGAGCCTGAAGAACACCACTGGCACTGACAGCCAGCCCAGTCACCCCAGCAGAAGGGCCACCGTGCACATGTACGTGCCTTCAATGGACCTGGTGACTGGTCCAGGCAGATGTCATCCAAGGGCCTGAGGACAGGCCAATCTTACTCACTGCTGCTATCACCCAAGCATAACAGCTGAAGGCTTGGGGACTAACCCACCCTGCCTGCTGCTTCTGCTATATGAATGCGTTATCAGGGGGCCTAACAGCAGAGCCAGTCTACCTACCACTGGTGCCTATGCAGGCTGTCTGGGACACTGGGGATTGCCCCGCCTCACACACTACAGCATGTGCACGCGTACACTATTGGGGACCCAAGGACAGGCCTGCCATGCTTGGCATCATGCTTGCCAGTGCTCAGGTGTGCCATCTGCAGTCCTGGAGATTGACCTGCCCTGCCTGAACCATTGGCATATGCACACAACATCAGTAGGTTTGTCTTTGCCAGCTGGGCCTAACAACAGACCCAGCCTGCCTGCCAATCGTGCCAAAGCATGCTCTCTGGGGGCCTTGGAATTGACGCACCTCATTTGCTGCCACCAGTGTCTATGCATGCTTTCCAGAGGCCTGAGGACAGGCCTGCCCAGCCTGCCAACACCTGTGCAAATAAACTGGGAGCCTGAGAATTGAACAGTCCCACCCACCACAGCCTGCACCCACGTGTAACACCTGGGGCCTGAGGACAGAACAGTCCTGCCTGGTGCCAGGCCTGTCAGTACTTGCACGTGTCATCTGGGGGCCTAGGGATTGATTACACAGTCTGCCATTACTGATGTCTGTGCAATTCTCCTGGGGGCTTGAGGATGGGGCCTCCCAGCCTGCCACTACCACAAAGGCTGCCACCCACCAATGTGCAACCACCAGTAGTGCATGAGGGCCTGAGTATTGGCCTGTCACTGTTACTGTCATTGTCCGTACCACACATGCCACCAAGGGGCCTATGGACATGCCCACTTGCTTGACCCACCTCTGCCACTGTTGGAACCTAAGCAAGCTACCTGGCTGCCTGCCTGGACTTGCAAATACCAGTGACAGTGTATACACCTGGAGGCCCAAGGATGGGCCCAATTGTCCTGCCACCACCATCACCATCAGAGCTCAATAACCTACCCAACTGGTGTCTCCCATCCCAAAATAGCCTCACCATATCCTCCACTAGCAATTGCAACCTAAGCCACTGAGGAAAACTCAAAAATACCGCTGATGCTGATTACAGCTGAAGAAATCATACAGAAAGTACACACACCCAGAATCAAAGCTAAAGTGCCCTACCCAACCAACACCATAGACACATCTATAGGAAAAAGTCTTTCCTTACAAAAGCCAATCCAAAAAATTAAGAAGTGACTGTTACATGACATGTGCACGTATCAGTGCAAGGATGCAAGAAACATGAAAAGGCAAGGAAACATGACACCTCCAAAAGAACATAATAATTCTTCAGCAACAGATTCCAACAAAAGAGAAATCAATTGACTGAAAGAATTCAAAATAATGAAATTAAAGAAGCTTGGTGAGATACAAAAGGACATAGATTTAAAAACACAAACAAATCAGGAAAAACAGTTCATGATCTGAATGAAAAACTCAACAAAGAGATATCATAGAAAAGGACCAACAGAAATCCAAAACTGAATAAGTCAATGAATGAAATAAGAAATACAATGTAGAGCTTCAAAATCCACTAAGTCAAGCAGAAAAAAGAATTTCTGAACTTGAAGACGCCTTTTGTGATAATCCCATCAGACAAAAAACAAAAAAGAATAAAAAAGAACAAAGCCTACATAACATATGAGACAAAAAAGTGACCAAATATTCAAATTTTGGGTGTTCCTGAAGGAGAAGAGATGAGTAAAGGCATCAAAGAAACTCCTAGTTATGATAGATAAATTCAGCAAAGTTATAGGATACAAAACCAACATACACAAATCAGTAGCACTTCTGTACAACAATAATGAAGTAGCTGAGAAAGAAATCAAGAAGATAATCCTGTTTGCAATATTTAAAAATAAATAAATAAATAAAATACCTATGAATACATTTAACCAAGATGGTAAAAGATCTCTAGAAAAAAATCTGTGAAACACTGATGAAAGAAACTAAAGAGGACACAAACAAATGGACAGACATCCCATGCTCATGGATAAGGAGAACAAACATCGTTAAAAGGACCATATTACCTAAAGCAATCTACAAATTCAATGCAATCTCTATCAAAATACTAACGTCATTTTTCATGGAAATAGAGAAAAAAATATAAAATTCAAATGGAACAAAAAAAGAGCCCAAGTATCCAAAGCAATGCTGAGCAAAAAGAACAAAGCTGAAAGCGTCACACTACCTGACTTCAAATTATATTACAATGCCATAGCAACCAAACCAGCATGGTAGTGTTATAAACACAGACTCTAGGCCAGTGAAGCAGAATAGAGATCCAGAAATAAGTCTGCATATTTACAGCCAACTGATTTTTCAACAAAGGCACTAAGAATAAACACTGTGGAAAGGACACCCTCTTCAATAAATGGTGCTGAGAAAACTGGAAATCCATATACAGAATAATAAAACTAGATCCCTATCACTCACCATATACAAAAATCAACTCAAAAAGGATTAAATACAAATGTAAATCCTGAAATTATAAAACTACTACAAGAAGCCATAAGGGAAATGCTGTAGGAGATTGGTCTAGGCAATAATTTTATGACTAAGACTGCAAAAACAAAGGCAACAAAGGGAAAAATAGACAAATGGGATTATAGCAAACTAAAACACTTCTGCACAGCAAAGGAAACAATCAAGAGAGCAAAGACACAAACTGCAGAATGGGAGGAAGTATTTGCAAACTATTCATCCCACAAGGGACTAATATCCAGAATATACAAGGAACTCAAAAAACTCAACAGTATAATATATATAATAATTGCACTAAAAATTGGGCAAAGGACATTAATAGACATTTCTTGTCTGTATAAAAGAAAGTCTGTATAAAAACAGACAGACTCATAGACCAATGAAACAAAATAGAGAATCCAGAAATATTATTAAGTCCACATATTTATGGCCAACTAATTTCCAACAAAGGTGCCAAGAATAAACATTGGGGAAAAGACATTCTCTTCAATAAATGATGCCGAGAAAACTGGAAATCCCTATGCATAAGAATGAAACTAGACACCTATCACTCACACAGTTGATCACAAAAATCAACTCAAAAGACTTTCTTTTATATAGACTTTCTTTCTCAAAAGAAGTCATACAAATGGCTAACAAGTTTATTTAAAAAATGCCCAGCATCATCAATCACCAGAGAAATGCAAATCAAAACCACAATGAGACATCATCTTACCACAGTTAGAATGACTATTATCAAAAAGACAAAAAATAACAAAAGGTGGCCAGGATGCATAGAAGGGGGAAATTTTATACACTCTTGATGGGAACATAAATATGTATAGTCATTATAGAAAATAGTCTGGAAGTTTCTCAAAAAACTAAAAATATAACTACCATATGATCCAGCAATCTCATTACTGGGTATTTATCCAGTAGCAGGAAAGGAAATCAGTAAATCAAAGTGACATCTGCACCCCTATATTTATTATAGCACTATTCACAAGAGGTTGATATGGAATCAACCTAAGTGTCTATCAACAGATGAATGGATAAAGAAAATATGGTATGTATATTCAATAAAATACTATTTAGCCATAAAAAATGAAATTTTGTCATTTACAGCAACATGGATGGCACTAGAGATCATTATGTTAAGTGAAATAAGGCAGGCACAGAAAGACAAATACCACATGTTCTTGATATATGGGAGTTTAAAAAGTTGATCTCATGGAAGTAGAGAGGAGAATGATAGTTCCCAGAGGCTGGAAACACAGGGGCAGATGAAGAGAAGTTGGTTATATGTATACAAACATATACTTAGATAGAAGGACTAAGTTCTAGTGTTCAATAGCACAGTAGGCTGACTATAGCTATATATTGTATATTTTAAAATAGCTAGAAGAGAATATTTGAAATGTTTCCAACACAAAGAAATGATAACTGTTCAAGGTGATGAATATCCTGTGTACCTTTATTTGATCATTACACATGGTATGCATATATCAAAATATCACGTATATCCCACAAATATGTTCAAATATTATGCATTAATAAAAATGATAAAAAAAATTGAAGGGAGCCAAAAACAAGTCATGTTTTAATGCCAGGATAAGAAAGGCAATAACAGAAAAAACAGCATTCTAAAACTGACATAGTTTTCTGATATTGAAGTCTGGATTTTAGGGAAGGTACACAGTTCACTGCAGATTAGGACATTTTGAGGCTTTATATTGGTAGAAGCAGGATATTAGTGATAGTACTTACGTTGTATCAACAGTTGTGTACAACCTGAGATGGAGCAGATGGTTTGAGTTTTGAGAATATTAAGCTTGTGGCAGATAAATGGAATTTTTGCTAAAATATTAAATATTGGTTAATAAAATATTTTCAACCAATCCTTCTTTAAAAAATTAATCCCATCGAAACAATCATTACTGGTGCTTCACGCACTTCAGAGAAAATTCATTGTGGAACCACCATGTTAACTTTTCAATTTAATTCACTTCCATGCTGCTGGAGTCCCATGAGCACTAGATTGAATGCCAGGGGTGGTGGGTCAAGGATTCAGGCAAGTTTGGGCCAATCTGGAGGGTGGAAATAGGGAACCACATATTATTCTATTTTCACAAAGGCCCAATGAATTCTGTAGGGAAGAAGTCATGGCAAAATAAAGGGCTGCAGTTTTAAGCAGCAGAGATATGGGCGGCCATCATGAGTCCCAGCAGGGACTTCTAATGGGTTTGGTGTAGAGGACAGCCACTTCCAGTAAGCTGGAAGCTAAGGGATAAGGAATAAAATGGTAAACACTGGAAGAACAAGTTCTCAGAATACGAGTGAAAAATGTGTGTCAGGAGGGGTTCCCAAAACTATAAGAGGACTTTGAGGGGTTTTATTCCAATAGACGCTATGGGAATATACTTTTTGGCATCCATTATTGTTACTCTGGTCTTAGCTTGTTGTCACCTGGAAAACGCAGATTACTTTTATATCTCTGGAAAGAATAGTGGCTTGGTCATCAGATGGCACCCTCAAAAGGCACACATAAGTAGGTTTCTTGTCTCTGTCTTTAAAACAATAAGCACTTAAAGTATCATTTGGAGAAAACAGCAGTTACCAGGAAATCACTTAGCTGAGATAAAAAAGAAAAGAATCCTCGAATAGCATTTAATCTTCAAAATAAGAATTTTCCATTCTTGGGTCAGACCGATAGATGACATGGCATTTAGACATTGAATTCATACCTCTGCTTGCAACTGAGCCTCAGACACACATATATGATGGAAATGTTCTTTGGCATTACACTGCTTTCTTAGTTTGCATCGCTAGTCACCTTTGTATCATTTGCATCTGATTTGGAAAATATTTTAGAACAACCCAACAACAACTTCGAGATTAAAAAATAAAATTCTACACACTTTACAGTTCCTTGCTATTACATGAATGTGTAAATTGAATTCCCTCTCGGGAGAAAAAAAACAAGGGCTGGCTTCCCAAAAATGTTTTCACTGGCTTTAGGGAACTAAAACACCAGTGTCTGGGTGAGTAATACTTCCTGTAAAATAAAGATAGATCAACACATAATTAAGTCCTGGCTCACATATAATTGTTGTTTTGGAAACAGTTTTGAGGATAAATATGGTTATGCTAATGAAACTGCCCATGATTTCCACTAATGATCCAGTTTATTAATTAGGTCAGGACATTTTTCCACCTTGTGCTATCCATTTTGGAATGCTGAAAAGGGTTAAAAAAAAAACTTCTAAGAGAACACTGTAGGCGAAGAAAAAGAGACAAATCTTAAATTAGTTATCAACTCTTGTAAGGATTCCAGTTGGAGGAGTAGATCGAAAGTGCTTTTTCGATTATTTATGGGTTTCGAAGATTCTTCCTACTCCACTAGGCAGAAAAACAGAGTTGTAATATACAGCATTTAGAATTCATAATCCTTAGCATTATTTCTCTGAACTCGACATCCTAAATAGCCAGCGTTTACTAATTCCAGAGCTGAGTGTAGTTTTGTAGGAAGTTCTACTGAATGCGGAGACCAAAGGGGAGCCTGCCTGCTCTGACGGTTTTGTTAAGGCTGAATGTGAACTCCGGGCGAGAAAGCGCATCTCAGCTCTTAGATCACACCCACTCAGGGTGTGCGTGTGTGTGTGCGCGGGTGCCTGCGCGCGTGTGTACGTGTGGGAGGTGTGCGCCAAAGGGGTGGGGTGAGGGGCGGCGAGGAGGGCCGTAGGTGAAGCGCGGGGAGAGGGAGGTCGCCCGCTCCGGCCTCTCCCCCAGGGGCCCTGCGGCTGGCCAGCGCTCCGGCTGCACCTCCTGGTGCGCGCCGCGGCGGCGCCACAGGCCCCTCGACCCTTTGACCACCGCCCTCGGGCCGCGCGTCCGGCAGCCGGGACCGGTGATGGCGCGGGACTGACGGCCGTCTCCTCCCAGACCCCTCTGTCCCGCCTGGGGCTCGCTGGGGCTGCGGCGCCGCCCCGAGCTGCATGTGGGGCGGGCGCGCCCGAGCCCAGAGCGAGCGGCCCGCGGCGCCCCCGAGGCGGTGCCCCGCCGCGCCAGAGTACCAGGAGGAGCGGCGGGCCGGGCCAGGCTCCCCACGCGCCGCAGCCTCGGAGCACGGGCTCCCCGGAGGGGACTTGGGGCGTCCCAGCCCAGGAGGAAGGACCCGGAAGCAGAAGCGGAGCCGCGAGTCGAGCCGAGCCACTGCCCCCGCTGCCCGCCGGCGCCGGGTGGGGGTCCCGGCGGCTGGATGGGCAGCGGCGGCGCGGGCCGCGGGCGGCGATGGGCGAGGAGCAGAGCACGGTGAGCGGCGGCGGCGGGCCCCAGGAGTCGCAGACCCTGGCCAGTGGCACTGCGGGCCACCCTGAGCCCCCGAGGCCTCAGGGGGACAGCGCCCGGGCGCCCCCGCTGCGCGCCGCCTCCGCGGAGCCGAGCGGCGGTGGCTGCGGAAGCGACTGGGGCTGCGCGGACACCAGTGCCCCGGAGCCCGCGAGGAGCCTGGGGCCCCCGGGCTGGAGTAAGAGCCGAGCACCGGCGCAGCCTGCGGGACTGGCACTCACCGGGCCTCTCAATCCCCAGACCTTGCCACTGCAGTTGGAGCTGGAGGAGGAAGAGGAGGAAGCTGGGGATCGAAAAGAGGGAGGGGATGAACAGCAGGAGGCGCCCCCCAGCGAAGAGCTGGAGCCCAGGACCCGCGCGGGGGCCGCCGACGGACTGGTCCTGGACGTGCTGGGTCAGCGGCGCCCGCCCCTCGCCAAGAGACAAGTGTTCTGCTCCGTGTACTGCGTGGAGAGCGACCTGCCCGAGGCCCCCGCCTCAGAGCAGCTCTCGCCGCCCGCGTCGCCACCTGGGGCTCCGCCAGTGCTGAACCCTCCCAGCACCCGCTCTTCCTTCCCCAGCCCCCGACTGTCCCTCCCAACGGATTCCCTCTCCCCCGACGGCGGCAGCATCGAGCTGGAGTTCTACCTGGCGCCCGAGCCGTTCTCCATGCCCAGCCTGTTGGGAGCTCCACCCTACTCTGGCCTGGGCGGTGTAGGGGATCCCTATGCGCCCCTCATGGTGCTGATGTGCCGGGTGTGCCTGGAAGACAAGCCCATCAAGCCCCTGCCTTGCTGCAAGAAGGCCGTGTGCGAGGAGTGCCTCAAAGTCTACCTGAGCGCCCAGGTAACTTCACCCCCTTCTCTTCCCCATTTATGATTCCAAATCACTGGCGAGGAGGTCCTGCTCTCGATCTGATCTCCCTGCTCGCGCGAAGAGGTGACCGACACACTTACTGAGGATCTCTGTTGGTTTCTCACGTCTCAGTTGTTATTTAAGTGTATTTTGACCTCACTGGTTTGCTTAACTGGAATTTAACTTTGCTGTGAACTTCAGGCTATGGTTGGCATGTGTAGAAGGCACAAGATACAAGTTGTTGCCCTCCTCTTATTTCTTATACAGGATTGCAAGCACAAGCTTGCTCAAAGGAGGAGAGGAAGAGACTGCCTCATCGGCCTGGTATCCCAGAAACTAACAAGCAGTGGGCATAGAATAAATATTTATGGAGCTGGTGGAGAAAAGAATTGGAATAAATATTTCAGACCCATAATACATGAATTTGTAATTTTGCTTCATTTATATATTCCAGGAAAGAGTGAATGTTTAAAAAAATGTATCCCTTGGCCTTTGCCTACTTTTCAGTTTCCTTTTTCCACAGTAAAGTTGAAGTACTTTTTTTTCACTGAGGTTTTAAGCCAGCACTCTTTAAGAGGGAAGCAAAACAGAAAGAGCAAAACAAAGCAAAGAGAGGCTAAGAGGTTTCTCAGAACAAGCACTGGTGAAACTTTCCTCCTCTGCTTTTATTTGAAAACTTAGTTTTTTTTTCTTGGAAAGCTTGAGAGTGCACCAGACCAGCTTTCCTTCACTGACGGTGAATGCGTTCTTCCAGCAGTTTTCAATCTGTGATGTTTCTGCCAGTGTTTTGCACAATCCTGGATGCCCTTTGATCCTGTGTCCAATTGTCCTAGGCCTATTCATCTTTCAAAACCCTGTGTGTTCAGGTGCCAACTCTTCTGTGAAGCGTTGCCTCACCCTCCAAGTCACTGCTTATATACTTTCACAGTATCTTATATTATCTTACATGCACTGAAGTTGTTTCTTTCGTGTCTGCTTGTCTTGTTAGACTGTCTGGACAATGTCTTAGAGTCCCATATGTGGTAGCTTCATGTTGAGTCCCTTGCCCATCATAGTGTTTTTAATAACATTGGCTGGGACAAACTGAACAGGGCTCCATACCATGTGATTCCTCTATGTTTTTTGGCTAACTCATGCTTGGGTCTAGACTGAAAGTGTGTACAGTCCCTAACTGAAAATGCAAACAAAGACTTAAAACGGTATGTTACGTAAACAGTAAGTTGGCTAAAATAGTTGGGATTATTTAAAAGCCTCTGAGAGACTGTTGTTTCTTTCATGCTTTATCTACAGAGATTCTTAAAACAGGAGGAATGTCTGCTGCTGGTTGTGGTAGTTTCTGTATCATCATCCTCAAAACAGATTTCGCTGCCCTGCGATGGGATTCAGACATTTCCAAAATATAAGCCCGCCTCCAGGGAAGTCACTGTGAGAGGAGATGTGTACAAAAGAACAATACAAGGTAGCATGGGATGAGATGTCAATAGAGTAACAATTCCAGATAGCACTTCCTGTTAAATGCTGGATACACATTCCAGAAATTCAAGGGAGGTAGTCATTGTGGCTTGGGGTACTTTACCTAGCAGTTTGATTTCCTTATGGTGGGCCCTTTCCCCAAAGCAGTTTTCTTTTTTCTTTATTAAACCTCATAAGTTAGTTTTAGGAAGTTTTAGTAATGGTAGTAGGGAGACAGAGGGACATAGTCAAGTGGTCATTGCAGTGTACAGTACAACCACTAAAAACTCCTCTGCAGTGACACAGTATCTGAAGCTTGTCTGCAGCATTTCTGATTGTATGTATGTGCCTGACCTTCTTCCAAAGTATTTGCTGGGACTTTCAATAAATAATAATGTACATTATTGGCCGGGTGTGGTGGCTCACGCCTGTAATCCCAGCACTTTGGGAGGCTGAGGCAGGTGGATCACCTGAGATCGGGAGTTCAAGACCAGCCTGACCAACATGGTGAAACCCCGTCTCTACTAAAAATACAAAATTAGCTGGGCATGGTGGCGCATGCCTGTAATCCCAGCTACTTGGAAGGCTGAGGCAGAAGAATCACTTGAACCCAGGAGGCAGAGGTTGCAGTGAGCCAAGATCACACCATTGCACTCCAGCCTGGGCGACAGAGTGAGACTCCTCTCAAAAAAAAAAAAAAAAAAAAAAAAAAGAAGAATATACATTATTTAAAATAATAAACAGCAACAAAAAGATGAGTCATAGATACCGGGCATGCTTTCACCTCAGGGCTTTTGTACTTGGTTTTACCTGTTCCAGGAAGGTTCCCTCCATGGCCCTCTTATCTGCTCACTGCACTCCTTTTCAGGGCTATATTCAAATGTCATGCCCTGTAACTTTCACTGACCACCCTTTTAAAAATTGAGCCTCACCCCACGCTCTCCCTCTTTTTTCCTGCTTTTTATTTTCTCCATAGCACTAACATACTCTGTCTTACACTTAAGTAATTAAGTCAAGACAGAAGTTTTCACATTATTTGTACACGTCTGTATCTTTAGCATCTACAGCATTGTCTGGTATATAACAGATGGGCAACTAAAACCTTCTGAATTTATGAAAGGCCTGAGATTGCCCCAGAAACCAAGGCTAGGAAGTGGTGTTCTGCATTGGCACTAAATTCTATTCTGAGCTTCTTGATACTTAAGACAAAAGACAAAGGGCTTAAAGCGGACAAAAGTAACAGGTTTGCTAAGTTTGTTATTAAACTTAGAATTAAAGAGCTTAGATAAACTTTGAGCTTATGCATAAAATAGCCTTTTTTAGTTGGTTAAAAATACAGGATTGTGGTTGTAATATTTTTGATCTGTGTCAATTCTATGGTCCCTTCTACTCAAAGGTTGTGTTTCTCTGTCACTTAACCTCTCTATGCCTTCATTTCCTCATCAATGAAATGTAATTGCAGACAATCCGTAATAACCCACCAGTTCCAAAGCAAAACAAAGTCAAACTGCATGGTTATTTTGTTGCCCTACTGAACCACATCAAAAGGGCATAGTGAGTGCTTTCTTTCTCATCTTAAAAGGTCTCTTAGGTTTGACAGAAGCAAATGTGTCAAGCCTAAACTTTCAGGGTTCTTAAGACCTTTTGAAAAAAATGATGTATTGAGATAAAGAGTTATTAGTGACTTTTTTCCACCATTTATTTTAGTTTGTGCCACATAGTGCATTATTTAACATCATTTAAGAAAATAAAAGAGTCCCTATTAAACATTTTATGCCAACATTAAAATGCATATTAAATGTGAGTTGGACTATTGCCTGGTTAACTGAATATTTTTGTAAAAGGAGATGCACAGTTCTTTGAAAGAAGATGTGAGCTTGGAAGATAGGAATATGGATTTTTAGACAGTATGTTTTCAGCAGTGCCATGGACTAATCTGTGACAAAGGCCAATTGGTAGGTGTCATCAATATTTCAATATAGACATAGCAAATTAGATGGTGACTTAAATACCTCTGTGCTCTGTATAAAATTATAGTTTTGTTTTTCAAAACATAGTTCTTCTCCAGTTATTGCCATGACTGTGGCTAGGGAGCCCTTCTTAGTGGAATAACTTTACAGTGCAGTAGCTGCCATCCAGTTTCTGATCGCCATGGTGAAGAGGTGAACTGACAGATTATGAATCTTTAGCACCACAGTATATGTTGATTTAGAGCTCTAAATCCAAGGCAGAGATAGTTATATTATTCATATTATATTGCTCGTGTACATAAATCTGGAACATTCATTTCAGAAGTACATTTCCCAGTGACCTGTGTATGCATGTGTGAATATGGCTAAAGTACGTAGTCCCAGGGATGTCTGCAATATCCTGCACGTCCCTTAACCCTCCTAAGTATTGGCCTTCTCAGCTGACTTGGCCTTTACCACATTTTCCTAGGAGGAAATATTATCTGTTGCCTTCTTTGTTTCATAGAATGATACTATGTTCATTTCAGAAACCTTCCACCAATATTTTTCTTTTATGATTTGGTTTAGACAGAAAAATCTGTCATAAATATGAAATATTAATATTTAGTACTTTAGATGAAGAAAGGAAGAGAAATGAGGATGCCAAAGGGGCTTGCTGAAGGTGACAGCTGTTGTGGATTCCACCACTCTGCCTAAAAGTGCTAGAGATTGGCAGATGCATATAACTTGGAATGTATACACCTGTCCAATGAGTATTAATAGATACAAGCAACACATTTCTTCTACAGATTGTGAACAAAACAGCTGCTAGATGATAAAGTCCTAAAATGACTGTCTACTGTAGTCACCCTAGAGTCAGTGACCCAGAGGTGAAAGCTTATATATCCTATTATTAAATTTTGAGTCATCCAAATCTTCATGGGTAAAAGTGTAACGTAACATAAATTTTTTTTTTCTTTGAGAGAGTCTCCCTCTTGTCGCCCAGGCTGGAGTGCAATGGCTTGATCTTGGTTCACTGCAACCTTTGCCTCCCGTGTTCGAGCGATTCTCCTGCTTCAGCCTCCCGAGTAGCTGGGATTACAGGTGCATGCCATCAAGCCCAGCTAATTTTTTGTATTTTTAGTAGAGACGGGGTTTCACCATGTTGGCCAGGCTGGTCTCGAACTCCTGACCTCAGATGATCCACCCGCCTCGCACTCCCAAAGTGCTGGGGGATTACAGGCATGAGCCACCGCACCTGGCCCCATAAATTCATTTCTTTTAAACCTTAAAGCACCCTGCATATTTTTGGAAACCATTGTGTTCAGTGTTGAGTTTGAATGCAGTTGTCTTCACACAGGTGAATTTATAGAACCTGTCATGCCCGGTGTGGTTTTGGTAGTCCTGAAAATGTGAAGAATAATATGAGACTGAAATCTGTTTTGAGGTCACTCTAAAAATTTGAAAAGTGGGAATTAAGGCATATTTAAACTTATCCTTCTGTGTGCAAAATGTGTGTGTGTCTGTGTGTGTGTGTGTGTGTGTGTGTGTCTGGGGGTGCAGTAACATTTGCTTTCATGCCTTACTCATTCCATTATTTTCCTCCACTCTCTACATCATTTCTCTTTAATAATTTTTCTTTTTTCTTTTCCTTGTTCTTTTACTTTTTGAAATCTGATTTTAATTGGCATTTGATTTCTCTAGAGGAATCCTCTGTCAAGTGCTAAGCCCTGGGGCCAGCAGGACTTTTTCTGAGGCATGCTGCATGGGTATTTCCTTTCCCTTCCAGCTGTCTGGAGATGAGGCTACATAGAGAAACCTTGCATTGCGTTCCACTGCCTAAAATATCTCAAATAACATTACAAGTACTACGGACCTAAGGCATCAGCTGATACCTTTAGAGTGTGATTTTTCCCTCCTAGAGCTCAGCTTTTATACCTGAAGGCTCTTCCTTAACTCCTGATACAAAAGACATAAAAAAGAGATCATTAGAATTTAAACCCTCAGCTTTTTATTAAGGGTTTGTGATGGACAAAGTAGGCATACCTGAGCGGTAATTTCTTATAATTATTCATTTATCAGTGCACTATTTGTGCATTTAACAAACATTTATTGGGGTACCTGTATGATAAGCACCATGAGATACTCTATAAATGTATTAAATGTCCTAAAGGAACCATCTTATAGCCTTGTTGGCAGTATTTTCCCCAGCTTTATCTGATGGCATAAATAAGCTTTTTTTAAAAAAAGTTACTAGACAGCTATGGATCTGCTTTCTCTCTGGGAGATTTTTATTAAGCCAGTTCTGGGACACCAGCTACCTTTTTATTAATCTCATTTACTATTCCTTCTGTTATGTTTAATCCAAAGTTATAAATCTATTACTCATTTCTTAATATAAATATTTCTCAGCTATGTTTGATTGCTGGAAATATATTAGTAAATATAAATATATACATATTTTGTTCAAAATATTTTCTGCCTTTATATAAAGAAAACACAATTTTGCTCAGTTTGTTTTGGATCATTCATGACATACTTAAAAATGTTGATTTTTTTCAAATTCAGTTTGTCAGAAGGGTTTTACATTATAAGCAAAATGAACCTTCCCAAATTGAATTTTTGCTTTAAAAATTCAATGTGTATGGGAGAATGACTTCTAGTTTATATCGTTCTCTATCAACTTTATCACTACTATTTGCCCCACCAATTTTGGGATAACTGCACTTGAATTTGCAAGTTTTTACAAATAGTAAGAAAAACCATTTATTGGACATCTATCTTGCAAACATTCTTACATGTATTTTTATTTAATTCTAATTCACTTACGTATTAAATACTTATTACATACAAGGCACTGTTTTAGGCTCTGGGGATACAAGAAACTAAAACATTTAAAGCTCCTGACTTCATGGAATTATATGCTAGGCTGTGGAAATGGAAAATGAGATAAGTAAATTATTTAGCTTATTAGGCGATAATAAGGGCAATGGAGAAGGAGAAATAAGGGAAGAGTGATACTGGGGAGGGATTTTCCTTGATAACTCTATAGTTTTGGGGGGGTTGTCACGGAGGATATGTTTTACGAAGGGATTTTTGAGAAGAGATCTTCATGATGCCAATGAAGGAACAAACCATGAGGATATCTAATAGAATAATAAGGTGTAAAGTTCCAAAGGTAGAAGCATACGTGTGAGTTTCCACGAATCGCAAGGAGATCTGTGAGGCTGAAGCATAGAGAATGAAGTGGGTAGTGCTAAAAATAAGACAGCAGGAGGAGTGGGGAAAGCTGGTTGGGCAGGGATTAAGCCCATCAAGTATCTTCATTTCCCTAAAGTAAAATGTTGTAAGAAGATACTGAGCAACAGACTAACCAGATATGCCTTTCCCTTTAAAAGAGATTACTCCATCTCTTTGTGGAAAATATACTGTAGGAGTCAAGAATGGAAGTAAAAAGATCAGTTAGAAGACTATGGAATAAATCAAAGGAGAGACAATGCAGTTCAGACTAGAGTGATACAGGCGAACGCAGTTTGAACTGGTTGAATTTGGAATATATTGTGAAGTTAGAACTGACAGAATGCCAATGATTGCACATGGGATGAGAGAAAAAGAGTCAAGCATGAGTCAGGTTCTGAGCTCAAGCTATTAGAAAACTGGGGTTGCCGTTTAATAAGATGAGGAATAGTGTAGGAGGACTAGGTTTAGGGAGAATGAGAAATTTGATGTGCCTCTTAGACATTCATGAAGGGATGTTGAGTAGGCAGTTGGCGTCTGGCATTCAGAAGAGAGATCTGAGCAGAAGATATAAATTTGAACGTGGATGGCATATAGATGGTATTTAAAGCTATTAGACTGGATGAGGTCACCTGTGGAGGGAGAGTCAGTAGCTAGAGAAGAAGGATTGGAGATTGAGTCCGAGCATACCAATGTTCACAAATATGGAGTCTGGGACATCAGAAAGAAGAAGCAAAGAGTCTAAAAGGGAGTGGGCTAATTAGGCAAGAAGAGTACTGAGAGTACTTACCCAGGAGCCAAAGACAGTGTTTTAAAAGGGATAATCACTTGTGTCTAATGCTTCTGATAGTTCCAGCAGGATGAGGTTTGAAATTGACCATCAGATTTCCCAACAAGGAGTTTATTGGTAACTGTGAGCAGTGCTGTTTTCATTGGCAGCCATGGGATGGTTTTCAGGTTAGAGTGGGTTCAAAAGAACAGGAACAATTCTGTTTTTGTACTGCAGGTAGTAGAATGTTATATGAGGGAACTCGAGGTTAGAGAGATTAAATAACTTGCCCAAAATCTCAAAGCAAGGGAATGGCAAAGGTGGAAGTGAAATTCAGATGTTTGGCTCTAAAACCTATGGCTTTTTTACATTCTTTAAATTGATTATTTCATTTATAAGGTAAACATATTTTTCTTTTTCTTTCAAGTCGATACATATATTGTACAAAAAGCACAAGTCTTCCAATCCAAGAAGGAGAAGACACTTAATTACATGTTTTGAGGAAGCGAAAGGCTGCCACTCAAACTTAGATCTAGAGATTACAGCCAAACTCAGCCTCATCTACTTGTAAGGAAATCAAGAAGAATTTGGCTTAGGAGAGCTATGATTTGATTTGATTTACTGTTAAGTTTTTTGTTTGTTTGTTTGTTTGTTTGTTTTGAGACGGAGTCTCACTCTGTCGCCAGGCTGGAGTGCAGTGGCATGATCTCGGCTCACGGAAACCTCCACATCCCGGGTTCAAGCGATTCTCCTGCCTCAGCCTTCCAAGTAGTTGGGACTACAGGTGCGTGCCACCATGCTCAGCTAATTTTTGTATTTTTAGTAGAGATGGGGTTTCACCATGTTGGCCAGGATGGTCTTGATCTCTCGACCTGGTGATCCTCCTGCCTCGGCCTCCTGAAGTGCTGAGATTACAGGCGTGAGCCACGGCACCCGGCCGATTTACTGTTAAGTTTTAATGGCAACATACTCTCCTGTTTTCATCCTAAGTTTCTGGTCATTCCTTTTGTCAGAACTTTCTTGTATTTTACCATCTCTTAATGTTGGTGTCTGTGTAGTCCTGAGCTAAACCCCTTCTCTTCTCACTTTGTATACTGTTAGTGGGGCCATCTTACCCACTCTCATGGTTTGAAGTAACAGCTACCTGTTGTTGATTCCCAAATCTTTATCTGTATCCCCAGTCAAGTGTCATACAGCCATCTCTCTCCTGAACAATTGTAGTGGATGTCCCATACATAGTCACCTTAAACTTAACTTCTCAAAACTAAATCCCCCTTTCCTCCCCTTGTTTGCCACATGCTCAAAGCCTTGCTTCTTTTTTGAGATTCCCTGTTTCCATTGATTGTACTCAGGTCAGAAACTTGGGGGGTCATCATTGAGCTATTCTTCTCCCTTGTCTCCCACATCTAATTAATCAGCAGGTCCTTTCAATTCTTCATCTTTAAAATATATCTGTATTCTTCTCTACTGATTCTATTTCTGCTGTCATTTCCCTCGCTCAGGCCTCTACCATTTCTCTCCTGGATTCTTACAAGAGCTTCCTACTTGGTCCCAGTGATGCTCTCTTGGCTCTCTCCAACTTACTCTCCACACATGTGCCAGAGGGTTCTTTATAAAATGCTGGACCGGTCTTGGCACTCTCCTTCTTAGCCTTTCAACACCTGCTTCTTGCTAATAGATTAGAATTTAAACTTTGTAACAGTATCTCATGTCCCTGTGCATTCTGACTCCTGTGTGTCCCTCTGAGCTTTCTTTCTCAACTGTCCCACTACACCTATAGAGATATTAAATTTTTTCTTCTTTGAATGCTCCATGACTCTGAATTATGAGCCTTTACCTTTAGTGACATGAAGTTCTGTCTTAGGGGAATCCTCTTTCTTTCCTTGCTGCCCTAACTCTCTTTGCCCCATTCACACCCATTCTTCTAGTTCAGCTTCCACATTCTTCTGGGAGAATCTTCTTGACCCCCTATATCTAGATTAAGCATCCTTCCTATATTCTTTGATAACCTTCTTTACTTAAGGTTATCAAACTATATAGGAATCTTCTATACAATTATTCTTGTTTCACTGTATTTAAATCATCTGTTTCCTGCTCTGTGCTTCCATTAGACTACAAAGCTTGATGCATGTAAAGACATTATTAATCTGTTTTTTACTAATTTCCTAACACTTTGTGTGTTATACATACTCTATAAGTAGAGTGGATGTTTAAGTTTATTCCACAAATAATTAATACAGTAGGAATTAATATCATCAATATGTAAACTATTTGAATAGATAGGCAAAGTGATATTTTTAAATGAAAATTTCAATATTTCATTTTCTTGTTTAAAAACCTGTAAGACCTCCTCATTGCTTCACATAGAGATCCCAGCTCATAACACTGTGGATAAGATTTGGCCTCTGCATCCTCTTCAGTCCCTTCTTCTATCACTCCAGCTCTCCTCCTTCCAGCCATTGAGTGTTCTTCTCATGGTTAATTTCGCTTCACTGACTCAGTCTTCCTTATATCACCACCTGAGTTAGTCCTGCTGTTAAGGTTCTTAGAGTCCTTTTTACTCTGCCACCACTGTATTTACCTCTTTTTATAATTATATGGTATGTGATAATTTGATGTTTATTACCTTGGTTCTCCCCCATTATTCTTTGAGCTACTTTCATAACTAGCACCTAGCACAAAGCCCAGAAGAGAATAGGTGCTCAATAAATATTTGTTAAAGCCTGAATGAATGATTGAAAATAAATTATAATATGTTTGCTATAAAAAGTAAGGTAACTATTTGAATCGGAACTTTTGACATCTTATTCCACAATTCATTTATTTAGATTGGTGCAAAAGTAATGGCAGAAACCCCAATGACTTGCATCAATCCAGTGAACTACTGTGGCCTGAGTCTTTATGCTAGTATCCCATCTATCACTGAGGTGTGTCTTCTTTAATTACAATACCTGTTCTGGTTACTGTCTCCTGTTTAACAGATTCTTCCAGAACCTAGGAACATAAAAAAAAAAAAAGAACGATTTTATTTTGATGATGACATTGTGGGTCAGGAATTTGGGAAGGCCTCAGCCAGTCAGTTCACTTTCGGGGTTTCTCATTTGGTTGTAGTCAGATGTCAGGTCACTCACTTGGCTGGCAGCTGATGCCGGCTGTTGTCAGTGAGCTCAGCTGTGGCTGTCTACCGAGTGCCCACACATGGCCTTGACAACATGGCAGTCTCAGGGCTTCTTACTTGCAGGCTGGCCTTCCCTGGAGCCAGCATCCCAAGGGATGTGGAAGCTGCATGACATTTTCTGCCCTAAGTTTGGAAGGCCCTCAGCATCACTTTGGTGAGGCAGTCATAAGCCTGCCCGGATTCAAGGGGAAGGGACATTGACCTCAACTTATTTTGGGCAAGTGTGAGAGAATTTGGGGCCATATTTTAAAACCTCCACTACTTAAGAGAAAAATCAAGAATGTGGTGAATTAGCTTTCGAGCCTGAATTTTAATTTTTTAAAAAAATTTTATGTCTTTTCAATCATTTAATTAAATATTTCCAATTCATATCATTCTATTGGTAAATAACTTTGGTGGTGTGTTTTTTGGGCTTTATCTTTAAATAATTTAATAATACAGATGCATGTAGTTTTAAAGAAAACTTACGTGAAAGCTATTATCTTATAAAATTAAATATTTTAGGTAGTTCCACTGTAATTGAAATACGTCAAGGTGTCAGGGTCAGCTTCCAATAATTCTGATTAACAACACTTAATATTATTCTGTATAGCATAATTTCCTTTCCATTAGAGTATATCAAAATTACAGCTTCAGCTGAGGTTAAAATATTTGAAAAACTTAGGAATATCTTTGTTAATGAAAGGAGTTCATGTAACAGATTTTTTTTGTAGTCTAGATATATTCTGTATAGAAATAGTGTTGTATCTAATGACACTGCAGAATTAACCATCCTAGTCAATCTTTGTGAAATTGGCCTACAGTTTGTTTGTGGTATTCTAGTTTGTGTGGGTGATGTTATCGTGTGATTCGTATCTTCTTGAATAGATAGCTGTTTATGTTTCCAGAAGCATAGATGTTGTCCTCGAGTTTCTTCCTGTTAGAGATCTGTATTCTCTGGAACAGAAGAGGCGTATTGCTTTTATTGTGTTTGCCCCACTCCACCTTTGCCCCCTGGCTCAGGTAACTAAATTCTGGGCTTTTTCATTCATGTGAATGACTAATCCCTTTTTAAATCTTTCTAAGCTATTTGCCTCAATAATATTCTCTACGGTAAGATTCAAAAGCTAATTATAGGCTACCTGGCAAATTGCTTCCCTTTTTGTGGTATTGATTCTTGCTTTATTTACTCACATGATTATTGGCCACACTCAGTGTTCATGAAACTCATGAGCTCTGAGTTGTATGTGGCAAGTTTAATCACCACAGCTTTCCCCCCGGTTGCTTAACAATTTAAAACAGCAGGAAAAATGAAACAATTGCTTGTAAGCCATTTTTCCTAATGTTTAGAGTTTAGTGTATTATTAATTTATGTTCATCTAAGTAGAGCTGTTGGGTGAAATCACAAGTGACTCTGATATGGCCAGATTGTAGCCCATCTTTTTGAAAGTAATTAATTAATGAATTATTCATTCATTCATTGAGACAGTGTCTCACTCTGTTGCCTGGGCAGGAGTGCAGTGGCTCAGTCATGGTTCACTGCAGCCTCTAACTTGCAGGCTTAAGCAATCCTCCCACCTCAGCCTCTCGAATAGCTGGGACTATAGGCGTGCACCACCATGCCTGGCTAATTATTTTTTGTTTGTTTTTTAGTAGAGATAGAGTTTTGCCATGTTGCCCAGGCTGGTCTTATACTCCTGGGCTCAAGCGATCTAACCACCTGGGCCTCCCGAAGTGCTGGGGTTACAAGTGTGAGCCACCGCAATCAGTCCAGTTTTTTCATATGAATATATAACCAAAGTGGGAAAAGTGACTTTGATTCTCTTGCCAGAGATGCTCTTGGTGGAAAACAATAGGGGCAATCCCAAAATTCTCATTTAATCCTACTTTTAACTAGTTTTACTCTTAACTTCAGTGTTTTAATTTTCCTGTTATCATTTTTCCACCTCAAGATTTTTAAAAAATATTTTTCCTATGTTATCATTTTTCTTCCTCAAGATATTTTTTAAAACAAACACTTTGAAAACAATAGGCTCCTAAAATTAAAGAAAGAAGTATATTCCATGTGTCTTCAAGTGTTGGTGCTTTATGTTAAACTTATATGGTATATGTGTATGTGTGTATATATGTATACATAGACATATATATACATACTGTTTGTCAAGTTCTCATGGTTATTTTTGTGTCACAAGGGGAATATTTGTTGATCTTAATTTTTACAAATCTAAGCCTAGTCATTTCCAGTTAAGTTCATGTATTACAGGTGTAGTTTCTTCCCTCCCTCACTCGCTCCCTCCCTCTCTCCCTCCCTCCCTCCCTCTCTCCTTTCCTCCCTTCCTCCCTTCCTCACACTGTCACCTGGGTTGGACTGCAGTGGTGTACTCTTGGCTCACTGCAACTTCCACCTCCTGGGTTCAAGCAATTCTCCTGCCTCAGCCTCCCGAGTAGCTGGGATTACAGGTGCCCGCCACCATGCCCAGCTAATTTTTTGTATTTTTAGTAGAGATGGGGTTTCACTATGTTGGCCAGGCTGCTCTCAAACTCCTGACCTCAAGATCCACCTGCCTCGGCCTCCCAAAATGCTGGGATTATAGGTGTGAGCCACCACGCTTGGCCTATTTATTTATTTTTTTAGATAGATTCTTCATAGTGATTCTCTTGCCTCAGCCTCCCGAGTAGCTGGGACTACAGGTGTGTGCCACCACACCCAGCTAATTTTTTGTGTGTGCTTTTTCTAGAGATGGGGTTTCACCATGTTGACCAGGCTGGTTTTGAACTCCTGGCCTCAAGTGATCCACCTGCCTGGGCCTCCCAAAGTGCTGGGATTACAGGTGTGAGCCAATGTATCTGGCCTCAGGTGTAGCTTAAATCAACCAGAATAGATAACCCTTGGGTTTACCTTTCTTTTGTTCTTAGTTTTTATTATGTCACCTTTTGAATCATTGAGGCTTTTCCTTCGAGATGAAGGGAAAGCTTAGAAGGAATGCTGAGCAGGAAAACCCTGAAAGGATAGTAATTTTTTCCTGATACTTTGCTCGTTTTTTTGTTTGTTCTCAAGATTTTTTAAAACAAACTGTTCATACATGCTTTTCTCTTAAAAATCACTAGTATATCTACAAACTAAAAACTTGGAATCAGAATTTTCCATCCTACTTAAAAATCATCCAAATGAAGAGCTTCAGAGAGAGTTATTAACCCTTTTTAAAAATAATATAAAACATTAACACTTTCTGACTAGTTGCAAGATTAACATCAGGGAAAGTACAAATGTACTAGCTGAATTTCAGCCACAACCTTTGCATAATTGATAGATGAGACACCAAAGTAAGTATAATGATTTAGAAAGCACAAGCAGCAGTGCATACTTGTGCATCTCTTTGCCTGTATAGAGGTGTCTTTTCAGTTATAATAGTTGTTAAAACAGAGTATTAAAATAAATTGAACATGGACCTTTGAAGCTTAGGATCACTAAATGCTGAACAAAGATTATAAAATAATGAAGCCAGTTCTAAAACATTGCTTTCACAATTACCGGTGTCAGCAAAATGTTTTATATCATTAATTCATGTATTAAAATTAAGATGCTGAAAAAATCATGGGAGCATTTAGATTGCTCTGTTCTAATATGCTTTTGGCTTATTACAATCTAAATGGATTTGACAGAGCTCTGTTGGTTTGCTTAGGGTGGTAAGGAGGTCAAGGTCAAGCAGGCAGTCTCCTCACAGCCTCATTAACAACATGCTGACCTGTGGCCATAAATTACCCTTAACCGTGCACAGTCATATCATAAAGTGTCTGCTTCTGGTCATAAGACTGTGACTGAGACAAGATGGAGGAATTACTGTTAATCTCATCACCTTTTCTGAAAAAACAAATTGAAGCACATGTTCAGGTTATTAGTGAGTTGCAGAGATTTTACATAGAGAAATCTTTTCTTCCACTGGCTAAGACTTTCCTTCTTTTTACTGTGGTCAAACCTTGGTAGATCTGTTCTCTAGTATACAGTTGGTTTAAGAAAATCAAAAGGGAGGAGAGCTGGCATATTCTTATTCTGTTAAAGATAAAATGATAAAAACATTAAAAAAAATACTGAGCACAAAATATTTGCTTAGCACCATGCTAATCATTATGATAAAAATAAACAATGTGTCCCTATAGAGTAGTCCACGGTCCAGCTTCTTAGAAAGTTTAGAGCTTTAGTAGGTTAAAATAAAGCTCTCCAGGCAAATATGGGGCCATGTATATGAATAAATTGTGTTACAGGATTCCTTCTGTGCTGCTTCACCAGTCAGAAATCTCTTTGGCCACCGCTGCCTCTGCCTGGACCTCACTCAGGGACTTCTGTGCTTGCTCCGCCTGCTTAGCCTGGCAGGCTGCATTCCGCTTGTGCCCCAGACCAGATCCTGTGCCCACCGTGGCTCTGTGCTCAGCCCATGGATCAACCAGGCATGCTGTGAGCAGCTTCTGCCTTGGGTGCCAGCAACTAGATGAGGGGAATGCGGTGGCGCCTGATAACTCAGAGATGCCAGCAGTCATGGAGCCCCAGGGGGGGTTACAGTTCTCGCTTGTGGAGTCCCAAGGTCTGAGTCCCCAAGAAATGTTACAGCTCTTCAATCCCATAGCTCAGTGAGTGGGAACGTGTTACAGCTTTCTTTTTCCCGTAGTCTGACAAGCGGGAGTGTGCTACAGCTCCTTTATTCTCGTCGCCCACAGCTCAGTGGGCAGAAGGGAGGGTTACAGATCATTCGTTTCTGGTGCCTGCAGCTCAGTGAATGGGAGGGTTACAGCTCATTTGTTCTCACTGCCCACAGCTTGGCAAGTCTGGGCTGTTGTCCCCTGACCAAGAGGAATAAGGTACGTGGACACATGGACACCAGAGAGTGAGTAAGGCAGAGAATAATTTTATTGAGCAACAGAAGCAAAGCTGTCAGCGGAGAGGGCACCCTGAAAGCAGTTCCCCTTTCTGCCTGTGTGGCTGAGTCCAAGGTTTTTATGGGCTTGGAATGGGGGAATGCATGCTGAGGGCTTGGTCCATGGGTGGTCTTTGGAAAAAGCACCATTTGATTGGCTAACAGGTATCATCCAGAAGAAACCAATAGAGAGGGAGTGTAAGATGGTGATAGAAGTTCTCACTCTGGTCATTGACTCTATCCAGAGCTGGCAGTTTCGTTTTCAGGCTTCAGGCTGTCTTGGCTTGAAGGTCGGGTTTCACCAAGGACCTGACCCTGTCTGCCTACAAATTTGTCTGTCTCTTGTTATTATCAATTGTGTGATGCTGATTGTTGACTTAAGGTGTTCTAGGAAGAGAAAGCTGTCTTTGTAGGAGTAGAAAAAGTTAGAACTTGGCTATTGTCTGAAAAATGGTTGCTGCACAGGGAGGGTAGCAGAAAGGAGTTAGGGGTGGGCAGCTCTCTAAGTGAGCAAGCATGTGGAAATAGAGAGGGTGTGCAAGTGACCATGACTGGAAAGGGGTTTAGAAAGGCAGTGTGGCAAATACAGGTAGAGAGATGAGAGCAGAATGGTGGCAGCAAGAGTCAGCAGAACAAAGATACCAGCATGGCGCAGAGCACCAAAGACAGAAGGACCCGAGCAAGTGTGCAAAGCCTGGGGTGGGCATAGGCATGGCATGTTTTAAGAACTGAAGGAGGCAATGAGGTTGCAGCAGCACAGAGAGCAGAGGGGAATCTGAAAGAGATGACTTACAAAGGTAATATGAGGGTCAGATAGTATAGATCCTCCGTGGAAATTATACTTTATTTCAACTATGATGGTAAATCTTCGGACAGTTTGCTTGAGCTGTAACATGACAATTAGTGCTTTAACAAGACAATTAGCTTCTGTGTGGAGAATGAATTGTGTTTAAGGGTTGAGTTGGCAAGAGTAGAAGCAGGGAAATGGGTTAGGAGGCAATTGCAGTAGTCAGAGGTGACAGTGGTTTGCACTAGTGTACAAGTAGTGGAGATTGCTCTGTCTCATGTCCTGTCACTTACTGGATCTTTGCCTTTAAAAAGTGTTGGAAGTGCATTGTCTTTAGTGTAGCAGAACGTCCTTGCAGCCTTTCTGTTGAGACATCCTAGGTTTTACAACTCTGTGTATCAGCTGCAGTTTTTATCTTTCAAGCAACGTAGGATTAGCCTCTGTTCAACTTGATTCTCTCATATTTTACCCATCTCGAAGGGATTTTTTGTTTGTTTGTTTTTAATGTTTGGTTTCAGAGACATGTAAAAAGTCACTGGCCAAAATATTTGGAAACATCTTTTGCGAAGATGTCCATAATTATTTCACTGATTGTCAGAATCAGTTTTTTCAAAAAAGTTGAGCCACCTTCTGCTTCTCAATAGTTTGCAATTTGCTTTTTTTCAGTCTTTCGTTAATTTGATGCTCAGCAGTTTATCTTCATTACTTTTTAAAACAAATAGGAACTACCACCCTCCCCTTCCCAGAAATGACAAAGGTCTTACTGGCCAACCTTCAGTTCTAAGAGAATGTTATTGGAATTTTTTGGTAATTCTATTTAGTTCTTGTTTTTAGTTTGTTGAATTGTTTTGGATAAGTCATTTGCTTCCCCAGTTAATTCCTATTTAATTACACATATTCCTCTCTTCCTTCTAATTCTTTTTTTATATAACAGTGTTCCCTTCTGGTGTAAGTTCCACATCCTCTACCTTTAATGACAAAGGCCTTGGGGTCATGGCTTAACCATACAATAGCTGTTTTGATTGTGCCTGTCCTTTTCTTTGTTTTTGGTTAGAGTAGAGTGATAAAGTAACAACTTAAACAAAGATTTTTTGTTGATTTTATGCTGAATGACTGAGTTGCCTCTCCCTCCATACTTTGATTTGTTAATTTCATAGAGTCCTGAAATTTCCCTCTAATTACACTCTATATTGATCATAAAACCAGTAGTATTTCAGTGGGAGGTAGTAAAATGTCAGTGTGATTTTAAAAAAATTTATGAGAAAGCCTCAAGTATTTATCTTTAAAATAGATGTGTTCCATGTGCATGTTGTCTGTATTTTAGAAGAACATAAACTCTGTACGTTTGTTTAATTACTGATTTCTCAGTTGTCTCTGCATATCTGGATAAATGTAATTTAAGGAGCAGTAATTTACTCAATTTAAAATATTCTCAAATTAGATGATGTGAGCAGTCACAGACACTATACGGTGCTTAAGAATACTGTTTATAATGTTTGTGAAAAAATTGATAAAAATTAAAGTAATTAAAATTTGATTTTATATTTTATGTTTAAAACATTCATTAAATTTGTAATATCTCATTAAATTATTTACAGGGTATTTAACTGGAATTTTTCCCCATGTGAACACAAAATATCTGAGACGGGTTTCAATTAATTTAGAAAGTTTATTTTGCGAAGTTAAGGATGCACTGTGGCATATCCCCAGGAGGTCCTGACAATAAGTGTGTCCAAGGTGGTCGGGGTACAGCTTGCTTTTATACATTTTAGGAAGACATGAGACATCAATCAGTATGTGACCAAACATTGGTTTGGGGGGCGGTGGGGGGGGCAGTGACTTCCAGGCCATAGGTAGATAAGAGACAAAAGATTACATTCTTTTGAGTCCTTGATCAGCCATTCACTGAATATACAATTTAGTCTGGCTCAGTGAATCTGCCTTTTTACATAAACAGCAAGGCAGAGAAAGCAATCAGATATGCATTTGCCTCAGTTGAGCAGAGGGATGACTTTCTGTCCTGGACTTGTGAAGATACGCTATCATATATTGCCAGGGTGAAAATCAACACAACTGTTTAACATAGAGTAAAGATCTTGGCCGGGGGCGGTGACTCATGCCTGTAATCCCAGCACTTTGGGAGGCTGAGGCGGGCAGACCACTAGGTCAAGAGATAGAGACCATCCTGGCGAACATGGTGAAACCCCGTCTCTACTAAAAATACAAAAAAAAAAAAAAAAAAAAATTTAGCCGGGCATGGTTATGGGCACCTGTAGTCCCAGCTGCTCCGGGGGCTGAGGCAGAAGAATCACTTGAACCCGGGAGGCAGAGGTTGCAATGAACCGAGATCGCGCCACTGCACTCCAGCCTGGCAACAGAGCGAGACTCTGTCTCAAAAAAAAAAAAGAGATCTTGAGGCCCACAAGGAATTTCCTTGTGGGCAAATTGTGAGGGAGGTATGTAGCTATGTAGCTTTTTTATTTTTGTAGCTATCTTATTTAGGAGTAAAAGGGAAAGAAGGTTTGCCTGATGTAGTTTCCAGCTTGACTTTTCCCTTGGCTTAGTGATTTTTGGGGTCCTGAGATTTATTTTCCTTTCACACTCATATTCATCTTTCTGTCAAGAATCAACTCACTTCAAAGTAAATTCAATGTTTGCAGGAAGTTTCTCTGTAAATGTGATGGGATTTAATTTTTGGATCATGACAGTTTAGCATTTTTCCTCAAAAGTACCAACTTTATTGAAAAATAGAAGATATTTCATAAGGTAATACAAGATACTTTTTCAATATTTATCTCACTTTCCAGATACTTGGATATTTTCTATAGCAAAAATGTGGTCATTGGTACCTCACGTATGGGAAAATTCTGTAGTCTAATCCCCACCCCCAGCCTCCAGAAAAAAAAGGATTCCTGCATTGAATTTTGTTTCAGTAACACATTTTACATAATAACTTATAATCATTGCCATTTTATAGATCATTTATTAATAATATATTCACATATGAGTCTATGCTAGATCTTGCCTGAAAACAAAGTATTAATAAACAATTGCTTTATGTACCTACCCTCTAAAGGCATTTGGTTTCTAGATGATATGCAAACACTGGTTTCTCAAGCCATCTTTGGTATATAATTGATACATTTATAAAGTAAAATATGTCAAAAGTTGATGACTTTATGGTATGTGAAAGTAATTTACTCACTTCCTGGTGAGAAAAATAGGAATGGGGTTGCATTATTCACCTGTGTTACCTTTGATGAGTACATTGCAGAGCTGTGAAGGGAATTCATTCATCTTTCCTTGGCTAGCAGGTTTGCTGCTGGTTCATGAAAGGGAAAGAAAAGGGAAGAAGCACATCTAGGTGTCACAGTAAAAGGATCACTTCATAGAGTAATTTGTTTTAAGGAAAAGCTTTCTATATATTTCTTCTTCAACGCTCCCCGCCCCAACCACAAATAGAGGTTCTTAACTTGAGAGTCTATTTGTTTATTTATTGTCTTCAGAAGGGTCATAAATGCTCTGAAATTTTATGTAAAATCAATTTTTATCTTATGAGTGGGCCCATAACATTTATTAAGTCTTTGGACCATTACCCAAAAAGGTTTAGAGCCACTGGTTTTAAAAGGCTTTTGTGTCTTGTGATGTAGAGACAATCAGATTCTGGTGATTATTTGGTTTTCATGGTAACTAAGATGTGGGATAGAACTCCGACTGTGTACTTTATTTAGTATACAGAGGAGGACACAGACATGAGAAGATTAAGGTAGAGAGTGAAATATGGTCAGGACAAATGTAAATTTAGAGCCTGAGTGGTGGTTTAGTGGATTTATGTCCTCACTTGTCACTAATGAAAAGGACCTTACAGGTTATATAATTAAAGGTAGATACTAAATACTGAAACTAATGCCAGTCATTCTATTCCATCTTCTGTGGTAGGCTTCACTTTCATAAGGGGGTGGGGGAGATACCTAATGATGTTTTCACCCCTAGTAAAATTAATTGATAATTTCCTATGGTGCTTTGTGGCTATATTTCAAATGCAGTATTTTCTTACTGGCTCAGTAGGAAGAGGCTTGGAGTTAGATGATTTGGGTTTAATCTTTGCCCTGTAATAACTGTAAGACTCTTGGAAAAGATACTTAATGGGTTAGTGTCTTAGTCTGTGCTGCTACAACAAAATACTGAGACTGGGTAATTTATAAATGACAGAAATTTATTGCTCACAATTCTGTAAGCTGAGAGTTCAGCATCAAGGCACCAGAAGATTCACTGTCTGGTGAGGGCCTGTTCCTCATGCATGGCACCTTCTATGCATCCTCACGTGACAGAAGGGGCAACACAAACTCTCTGAAGCCTCTTTTGTAAGGATATTTATCCCGTTTATTAGGGTAGAGCCCTCCATCACCTCCCAAAAGCCCCACTTCTTAATACCATTCACCTTGGGTGTTACATGAATTTTAGGGAGAAGCAAACATTCACACCACAGCAATAAGTTAAATCATTTTGTATTTTTATAGGTACAAACAAATTACTGGAACAGAGAAAAGTGCTAATAATGAGACCCACTTGTGTATGGGAACTTGGGACATAATTGTGGTTGTGCTATAGTCAGTAAAATAGAGTGGCCAGGCATAGTGGCTCACGCCTGTAATTCCAGCACTTTGGGAAGGCAAGGTGGGCGGATCATTTGAGCCCAAGTGTTCGACACCAACCCGGGCAACATAGAGAAACCCTGTCTGTACAAAAAATACAAAAAAGTAACCAGGTGTGGTGGTGCATGCCTGTAGTCCCAGCTACCAGGGAGACTTGAGGTGTGGGAATCACCTGAGACTGTGAGGTCAAGGCTGCAGTGTGTTGTGATCACACCTCCAGCCTGGACAACAGACTGAGACCCTTTCTCAAAAAAAAAAAAAGAAAGAAAGAAAATAGAGTGGAGGGGAGGGGACATTTCAATAAAGGTGCAAGGATGGTAGACTTTCCATATAAAAAATTAGGTTTTTTAAATCTCATCATATGGAGAAATGAAGTCCAGATATGTTAAAGACCTAGATGTGTAATCAAATTGTAAGTGTACTAGTAGAACTGATTTTCTGATGTCTGTATAACCTTAGTATGGAAAAATATTTCTTAGAACCTGAGGAATACAACTCTGAAAGGAAATGACTCAGCTTTATTCCCTCTAAGCAAAGAATTCCTGCAGGGGGAAAATGATACTATAAACTGAGACAAAAGACAATTCACATCTGGGAAAATAGTTTTATAATGTATGTAAGACATAAAAGGTTATTATCCATAGTATATACAAACTCATACACATCAGTAAGCAAAAGACAAAGCACCCAATAGAAAAGAAATGCAAAGTTTAATGACATTAATGGCCAATAAATGTATACAAAAAAGCTCATACTCATTCTTAGGTCACATGATCCATACTAATAGGATAATGCAAATCAGCAAAACCAGATAGTGTCTCACACTTAAAAGTGCAAGATCCAAAAGTCTGGTGTGTACCAAGTGCTGGTTAGGATAGGGGAAAAAGGGATGTTCACACACTGTTTGTTCCCAGAAAAACTCCTGCACATGTGTAAGATGTATGTATGAGAATATATACTCCAACATTATTGGAAACAAATTTCTGTTTTTCTCTTTTTATTTTTAATTTTTGTGGATACATAATAGGTACGTATATTTATGGGTTATATGAGATGTTTTCATACAGGCATGTAATACTTAATAATCACATCATGGAAAATGGTATATTCATCCACTCAAGCATTTATTCTTTGTGTTACAAATAATCCAATTATACTCTTTTAGTTATTTTGGAAGTGAATTTCTATCATTAGGAAATGTATGAGAGAACTCTGATATATTCATAAAGTAGAATATTCAACTGCACATAATCTTAACTAAATCTCTACATATTAACATGAATATATGTATTGAAAATACAATATTAAGGAAAAGAAGATCAAGTTTCAGAATTAAAGCAGTTTCAAAGCAGTGGAATTTTAAGGACACATAAAGCCACAATATATTGTTCAGAGAAATGTGTATAGTATAGTAAAAAAAACATAAATCAGATTTATGAGTGTCTAGCTCTGGGAAGGAAGAGAGATGTAGCAAGGAATTATATTCTTTATCACTAAGGTTGTACTTTTTATATAAAAAACCAGGAAGCAGAATGATAAAATATTAACATTTATTAATAAAGGGGTGTTGTGAACATGGTTATGTTACATTAATCAACTTTTTGGTATTTCTTTGATTTTTGGAAAATAAGTGCTGCGAAGATCTGAATGTTTGTTTCCTCCCAAAATTCATGTGTTGAAACTCAGCCATCAATGCAATAGTGTTAAGAGATGAGGCGGGCCTTTGGGAGGTGATATAGGTCATGAAAGCTAATTTCTTTCATTGCCTTTTAAAATGAATTCTAGATATGTCACAAAGGTAGAAATGATCTTCTCCATTAGAGGAGTATAATTCAGATTGCATTCCTCAATTACCCTTCCAAGTACAAATAATGCATTTGTTTTCTCTGCCAGGCTGGCATTAGTCTTGATTTGTAACTTTTCCTACTTACAAAGCCAAAGATTGCTATTTCTATAAATGCCTTACCTTCTTTTGTGACCTTGTTTTTGGTGATTGTCAGGTTGACCCTTTTCCTCCCACATCAAAAAAGTTTTGTGGTTAGAAGAAAGGGAGGGCAACCATCAGGCAACAGACTTCCTTTGATGTCATATTCAAGTACTGATCTTAAGCTGTCCTTTGGGTTTTTACAAAGATACTCTAATGCATGGCTTCCATCTGATCCCTTCCCCCAGTTGTCTTCAGCCTTTGCTTTAATGTATTTTGATTATTGTATGCCCTATCTTCATGTTAGTAATTATGCTTAATCATTTCAAATAGACTTTTTAAAAGTTGAATTAAACTAATAATTGGTGCAATAGCTTTCTTTTTGTGTTTATTCAAAAGAATTTTATAAGGTCTATCTCTTCTCTGTCTTATGTCAAAGGCTGGCAGACATTTTCTGTAAAAGGCCAGACAGTACATATTTTAGGTTTTGTAGGCCAAGAGGCAAAATGAAGAATATTATGTAGGTACTTGTAATACAAGAGAAAAGACAAATTTCTGCATATTTTATTGAGAAAATTGAAAATATAATAGTATTAGTAATAATAAAGTATCTTGAAATTTGTAATATAGATTTACTAATGTAAATAATAGAATTATTTCTTTTGAGATAATGTTTTGCTTGCCTGGGGTTGAACATTAATGTTTCTTGTCATCAGTATTAATTGTAAATATTCATCTGTCATACTGATCTGTGTTGAAATGTTACATATTTCATATTTAAAACATCTTTTCACATGTACAGGTTTTGCCGAATATAGATATTAGTCTACTAGCATGTATGCACATTCATAATTTGGATGTTTTTTATACGATTCTTTAGATTCATCTCTTGATACTTGCCTTTTAGAATTTCATTACAGTGCAGAATACTTCCAATTGAAAATTAGGTGGAAGCTCCTCAGCTGCACAGTCAAATGGATTTTTAAAAAATTCCTTATTGAAATATGTTTCACATATCGTATGGTTCACATATTTAAAGTGTATAATTATTATTTTGTATATTCACAGGATATGAGACCAGTATCACTACCTAATTTTGAAACTTTTTTTATTCCCCCTAAGAGAAATCCCATACCCATTATTCATCATTCCCTGCCCTCACCCCAGGCCTCCTATCCCCATCCTAAGAAACCATGAATCTAGTTTCTGTTTCTATAGAATTGCTTTTTCTGGACATTTTATATAAACAGAATCATGCAATATGTGGTCTTTTGTAACTGACAAATGGATTTTGAAATAAGGAAATTTCAAGGTCCAAAAAATGCTGTTGGAATGTTGAAATCATAAATTGAGCTCAGAAAATGTATCTACTGCAAATTAGTGTGAAAACAGAGATCTTGCTTCTTGTTTTTTTAAATGATTATTTGCTTATTTTTAGAGACAGAGTCTGGCTATGTTGTCCAGGCTGGCTTTGAACTGCTAGGCTCAAGTGATCCTCCTGCCTCAACCCGTGGAATAGCTGGGACTATACCTTGCCTGGCTCTTATTTTAATTTTTGACAGGATGAGAAGTTGATATAGAAGCTCAACACTTGAATCTTGTGATTCAAATATTAGTTGTTACAATGATTTTACTGCAATATTAACTTGTACATTCTGTGGTTTGTTGTGATTTTAGATTGGATTAATTAACGTACATTAGAAAGTCTGCAGCAAAAGCTAATTTCCAAAGCCGTTAGATTAAGTGTCCCCAATCCAGGGATCAATCCCCAGACTGTTAGGAACCAGGCCACGTAGGAGGAGGTAATGCTTAGGTGAGCGAGCATTACTACCTGAGCTCCGCCTCCTATCAGGTCAGCAAAGGCATCAGATTCTCATGGGAGTGTTAACTGTATTGTGAACTGCACATGCGAGGGATCTGGGTTGCAGGCTCCTTATGAGAATCTAATGCCTGATGATCTGAAATGGAACAGTTTCATCCCAAAACCGTCGCCCCTGACCCCCATCCATGGAAGAGTTGTCTTCCATGATACCAGTCCCTAGTGCCAAAAAGGTTGGGGACCACTGCATTAAATGGTCTATGGCAGTTTTTCGTATTCTGAAAAGTTTCAACCTAAGCTCAAAATACTGCAATAAAACTTTACGACTGCTAACCCATCAAATTACTGGGTAAGGCACATCAGGATATTCAGCTTCTACTCGTGACAGAATTCACAGAATGATTGTTAAATCCATGAAAGCAAATGAATTTTATAAGTGACACTGTTGGTTCAATAACACATGATAGATTTGAGTATTTTTCACAAAGTACCTGCTGATAAGTAATACAGTGAATAACCACAACCGTTAAAAACCTAAAATGTTCACTAGCTTTTTAAATTTGTCAAACTAAGCCTTTTTCTATCCTACACATTTTTGCCACCATCCATTTTAACACATTTTAGCAGATTCTACTTGAGATTGTACTGAATTTGTGTTTTCTCAATTTGTTTAACCTTTAAACTTCTCTAATTAAAGTTCTTTAATCGTTAACACCTTTAATCTTTGCGTGTAGTTATTCCACAGAGAATGTTCATTCATAGAGACTGATTTTCCAGGTCACTTCAAACTCAGCATCGACTCCTCAAATAAACAATAACAGTTAAGCCGTATCTATATGTCAGTTGACATGTAAAGAGCCAAGGAAAACAGCTTGAAATCATTTGCCTTGTTTTTAAATTGCATGTTAATGTTGCTTCCAAGTTTCGCAGCTCTTTGGACAGGGGTATCACCAAAATGCTAATAGTCTTAAACCAGTTTATTTTTTTATAAGCATATATCTGCTACGATATAATTTAATTACCTTACCATTGGTAAATAGCTTTCTTTGCTTGTCTAACAAATGTGCCATTTGAAAAGTTACTTTGGTGCAGCTTCATTTTTCATGTTTACATTTTGTGAAGTTCTGTGTGATGGAATTTTTTTTTTAATTTACTATTTTTTAAACCATCACTTTACTTTTAGTTGGCAATATTTTGATGAGTGCTTATGCTAGTAATGTTGTCATGTATTGTATTCTTTTAGTATAACTACAGTCTCACTGCATAATAAACGAAGTTATTTGCCATGTAATTACATAGCAAAATAATCCACACTCCATTGTGCCTTCAAAGCATGACACTTGAAGTTTATTTATCTTCTTTCTTCTTTGACGTATGCAATAGTAATGAGAAAAGTAATGCAAGAGTCATGGTAAGGTAATATGCGTGGCACTCCAAATGCTGTCAAGTTTTAACTGTCACTGTGATTCATAGTGAACTGAGCGATGGTGGGAATCAATGAGAATGTCACCTATGATCTCCGTCACAACTCAGCTCTGCCATTGTCACACAAAAGCAGCCATAAACAGTGCATAAATGATGAGCATGGCTATGTTCCAATAAAGCTTTATTTGTAAACAATTAAATTTTAGTTTGATATAATTTTCATGTTATCAATTATTACTATTCTTTTCATTTTTCTATTTAACCATTTAGAAAGGTAGAAATCATTCACAGGTCGTAGGCTGTACCAAACAGGCAGCAGGTTAGATTTGGCCCATGGACCAAATAATTTACTGAACTCTGTCCTATATTATTGATTTTTCTCTTTATTGGATCTTTCTTATTAGCATACAAACCAGCTGTTATTGTTCTCTGCTTAAAAAAAAAAAACACCAACAAAATAAAGACAACAAAACCCCCCTTGTAGGGCTCCATTTTTCCTTGCAGCTAGTGTTCCTCTTGTGTGCTTTCTTTATAATGTTTTGCAAAAGTTGTCTCCACTCCCATCTCTTATTTCCTTTCTTTCCATTTTCTCTTGAACCCATTTCAATCAAGCTTTGCCTCTACCTCTCCACTGTAACTGCTTTTGTAAGTATCTGACACAATTTATCACTCTATCCTCCTTGAAATACTTTCTTCACTTGACTTCAAGGACACCATAGTCTTCATTTTCTTCATTCCACACTGGATATTTATTTTATGATTTGTTGTTAATTAATCTCCTTCTGAGTTACTTCTTAACTTTTGTTTTAACTCTTATAAGTCTTGGTCCTTTTATCTTCTCTATGTATGCTCACTACTCTTATTATCTTATCCAATTTCTGGTAAGTATTCTGTATCTGCCACTGGCTTTCTAATTTATATCCCGAGCTCAGGCAGTTTCATGGAACTCCAGACTTGTTTATACATCTATGTAATACATCTGCAATTGATTTTATAAGAGATATCTCAAATTTGACATCTCAAAAACTCAGTTCTTTTATATTTCCCTGTAAACCTGTTTTATTTATAGTTTTCACCATTTCAGTTGATGGCCATTCCATTTTTCCAGTTGCTTAGACCAGAACTTTGGAATAAACTCTGACTCTTCTTTCTGTCATAGCACATTCTTATTTTTCATGTGTGATTGTTAGGTCTACCTTTAAAATATAACCAGAATTGAGCCACTTCTCACCATTTCTCCTGCTTCCACTGTGAACCATGCCACCATCATTCTCACCAGGAATCTAGCAGTAAAATCTTAACTATTCTCCCTGCCCTAATACCTTTGTAGAGTGATCTCAAGAGTGAAGCCAAATTGGGCATGGTGGCTTACGTCCATAATCCCAGCACTTTGAGAGGCTGAGGTGGGAGGATTACTTGAGGCCAGGAGTTTGAGACCAGCCTGAGCAACAAAGCAAGACCCCATCTCTACAAAAATAAAAATAAATAATTAGCTGGGCACAGTAGCTCATTCCTGTACTCCTAGCTACCCGAGAGGGAGGTGGGAAGATCACATGACCCCAGGATTTTGAGGTTGCAATGAGCCAAGATCACACCACTGCAAAGCCTGGGTGACACAGTGAAGCCAGAGAGATCATTTAAAAATGTAAGACCTGACATGTTGCTCTTTTACAATGGCTCCTCAGAGTAAAGGCCAAAGATCTTGCAGTGGCCTGCAATTCCCTATGTGATCCATGACTCTGTTCCCCCACCCTGTTTCCTTTCTGACCTCTCTGACTCCATTTTCTATTCCTCCTGCCATTGCTCACTCAGAACCAGCTTCTCGGACTCTTTGCTCTTTCTCACATCACACCCATGTCTACATTAGGACCTTTCCAGTAGCTGTTCATCTTTACCATAATATTTACATGGCTAGCTCTTAATCTGTTTCCAGTCTGTGCTCAAATATCAATTTCTCCTAGTGGCCTTCTTTTAGCACCCCATGTATAAATGCTACCAACCCTCATCCCCCCCATACCAGCATTCTTCTTCCTTGTTTAATCTGCTGTATTTTTTCATGGCTTTATTATCTTCTAATAATGATGTGTTTTATTTATTATATTCATTTTTGTTGTCTTTTTCTCCCCGCAAGGCTGTAGGCCATGAGGATAAGAATTTTGTTTGGTTTTGTTGATTCATGAGGCCTGAGTGCTTGACATGTAGTAGGTGATCAACAGACATTTGTTTTAAATAGTATCTTGAAGACAATTTTGTAAATCATTTTTTCTATATCTAGAATTGTAAGATTTTAGAGCTGGAAGGGATTTTATGTTATAAATAGTTTCTAAACCTGTGCTAATAGCCACATGGTACTATTCAAATATAAATTAAAATTAAGTAAAGATTTAGTTCCTCAGTCCTAGTAGCAACTTTTAAGGGCTCTTGTGTTCAGTGGCTGCTGTATTTGACCACTCAGGTACAGCACTTTTCTGTCATACCAGAAAGCTCTATTGGACAGCCCTGGGCCCGTGGATTCCCCAAGGTCATACGGGTCATTAGTCCATGACTGATATTGAACCCAGGGGACTCAAATGATTTATGAAAATTACAGAGTATTCCTTCTCATATAAATGCCCTGGGGATCTTGTTAACATTGCAAATTCTGATTTACTAAGTCTGAGATGGGGCCTACACTTTTACAATTCAAACAAGCTACAAAGTAATGCCAGTAATGCTGACCTGCAGCATCACACTTTGAGTAGCAAGGCTGTAGAATGCTCTAAAATATTAAGGAATAACTCCTTTTAACATTTTAAGTAGGACATGTATTCATTTTTACCGCAAAGGTATGTTTTGTAATTAGAATAATGTTTCCTAATAAAACTAGGTGAAACCTTAAATACTGGTTTTGTACAAAGCTACATATATTAAAACATGTTTTCTATTCCCAAATGAAAACTTGATAAATAATAGTCAAGCAGGAGAAAACAAGAAACTAAGAGGCTATAGAACATTGATTTTAAGAATGTACTTGACATAGGCTGGTTTGTGGTTTATATTTCTAATGCTGTGTAGATGTAATGGCTGTTCTGCTAACGTCTATAGCAAGATACTGGATTCGGTTAGCTCGTTCTAGTGTATTATATAATAAAAGTTTAGAATAGTGAGAAGAGGAGAGGTTTTTCTTGTTGAAATTGACTTGTTCCATTTTGTTTCAGAATGTGGATTTGATCTTGGAAAGTATGGTACTATCTTTTGAATGATAAAAGTACATTGAATTTTTCTGTTCCAAATTTTGTAAAGAATAATTCTTTAGCAGAACATTCTTTGTTGTAATGATTTTTTTTGTCAAATTCTAATTGTAAAGTAATTGGATTACTTTAATAAATTACTAGTTAGTAAATGTAATAAATTTACTTTAAATAAATTTAATAAATTTATCCTTAGTTGCTTATACAGATGACCACTCATCTTTTACCTAAAACGATTTATGTCTTTGATGATGTTACATTTAGATATCAGAAAAAGACATTGCCATGAAGCTGTCTAAATTTTCCAACGTAATAGAATATTTGTTCATTTTATAGACTGAGAAACAACTGTCAGTGCTCTTGCCTATAGTAGTATTACTGGCAAATTTATAGAGCATAATCAAATAAAACATATTTTGTAATAATTGAGTTCAAATAGTAAAATATACTTGATATATGAACTTTCTTTTGGTCTTTACTGCTGGCCAGTTATGCCTAAAGTTGACTTACTATCAGAAACGCATGAGGCATCTACTAAAAAATAGATTCCTGAGGTCTTGCCCCAAGAAATTCTGATTTAGTAATTCTGGGATGTGTCCCAGGAATCTGTATTTTTAACAAGTATCTTGGGTTTTCTCACTAAGCGAACAATATAAATAGAGTGCCTAGAACAATAACTGGCAGATAGTAATTACAAGTAAATATTAGATCTTCTCCTCCCCTCCCGTCCTTTCCACTAAAATTATTATCATTAGCCCATCTGTTAACCAAACTTTGGTTAGGTTTTCCTTTCTTTGATGAAGAGGCTTAGGAAATATGAGAGAATAAGATCACTCCTCAGTTGCGCAAATATTCACTGAGGGCTTTCTAGTTGTGGCACGCACTATTCCAGATCTTGGCAGTGCAAAGGTGAACCTGACATGTTTTTAAGTCAGGGAATTGTAGCCTATTCAGGTAGATATATAAGTAAAATCACCTGTCTTACAGTGTAGTAGGTGCTACATTAGAGCTAGGTGCAGGTACTGGGCGGCACACAGGAAGGCCGGGTAGGCCAGCTGTTTGTCAGGGAGAGTTTTGTAAGGAATAGTGAGGCCTCAGATGAGATCTAATGGTTAAGTAGGAGTTAGCCAGATAAAGAAGGGGCTGCGTAAAGAGTGTGTCAGGGCTAAGAGCGCCACAGCTGAAAGAGCATACTTCTTCAGTGAATTGCAGTGGCTCAGTAGAAGCAGGAGATCCTCTGGAGAGGTGAGTGGGAATTCGAGCCATTAATCTATGACAAGGAATTGAGCAGGTAGTGGGCAGTGATTGAAAGTCATTGAAACAACATTTTGCATTTGAGAAAACAAATTACTGTGGCTGGAGTGTGGAGAAGGGACTGGAAAGAGGGAAGGGGTCATGATGGAAGGAAGAGGAAAAAGCAAGTTTAGAAGAAAATGGAATTTTAAAATATTAGCCTAGAGAAAAAAAAAATATATATATATATATAAGGGATGTGTGTGTATCTTTTTGTTTTATAAATGTTTAAACATATATTTAAAATATAGGCAGAATAGTCTAACCCCATGTGCCTGTCACACAACCACAACAATTAGTGACTTATGAACTATTTTGTTGCGTATCTATTCCCACTCACTTCCCCTTCCCTTCCTTATTTTGAAGCAAAATCCTGACGTGATTTCATCTGCAAATCTTTCAGTATGTATCTCTCTAAAGTAAGGACTTATTCTTTTGAACGGAAACATAATTACACCTAAATAATAATCATTTCTTAATATCGTTATGTATCTAGTCAGTGTTCAAATTTCCAGTTGCTTCATGAATGGTAGACTTCACAAACTTGTAAGTGAAATAACTAAGACTGTCCAGACTTCTGACTTCAGATGTGTGAATCTGTTTTCTCCCATACACAGCTGCTTTGCTGCTCCCAAATTGGAGAAAAAAAAAGTTAGTTACTAGCATGATGTTAGGTAGATACAAAAGTTTCTACAACCTGCTTTTTGTATATATCCTCAAACTACTACATCCTGAGCTGCCCAAGTGTTTTCTTTGGTGCTAGTAAGTGCTACATTAGGCAGTTGTATGGCATTATATTTCCAACTATGCTTTCATCTTTTTTAGGGGTAAGAATTATACTTGAAAAACTGTACACCTGTTACTTGAGCCTGAATTTTATAGCTCCGTGGCTGACTGTTGGCAGGCTCTGGGATTTGGAGCTTACTATCTGAAAGAGATAGTACTGAGAAAGTTGAGATATACTACAAGAATTTTTTATGATCCAGGAATAGACAACTTTGTAAATTCAGGCTACTAATATTGTGTAAAAATGGGATGTTATGTATCCAAATATTAACCTAAGGATAATTTATAGTTCTATTAAGAAAAATTAAAACAAGATTATTTCTCGTTGTTGACTATATTTGTACCCTTGAGTAGGGAGATGTTTGTGGTTTGTCAGTTACTTATACCACCACCTTCTTCATCCATATTTTATTAAAAGTTAGTGTACTTTTATTGCCTCTAATCTCTTTTACAGATTTTATTTTGTGAAATATTATACATACAAAAGAGTGTAACACATGGTTATAGTTTTAAAAACAATAATAAAATGAAAGCTCGCATAAATAATAGAACAGTAACAATATTGAAGGCCATCCTGGTGCCACCCAAAACACACTGTGCACTCTGATTCAGAGCTAAACAATGTCCTGGATTTTATTGAATTATTTATTAATTTAGTTTCATTACAAATGTATGCATCCCTAAACACTGTTGCTTAGTTGTGCACATTTTTAATCACTTTTATAAAAATGAAAACATTCTTTGTATGTTTTTTATAGGAATTTTACTTTATTCAAAGTTAACATTTTGAGATTCTTTTATATGAGACAGCAATTTGTTCATTTTTCATTGTTGTTTTGGAGTTTGTTGTATGAATATAAGCCAATTTACTTACACTTTGCCTATTGAAAAACATTTGGAGGGCGGGCGCTGTGGCTCATGCCTGTAATCCCAGCACTTTGGGAGGTCGAGGTGGGTGGATCACCTGAGGTCAGGAGTTCGAGACCAGCCTGACCAACATGGCAAAACCCCATCTCTACTAAAATTACAAAAATTAGCTGGGCGTGGTGATGGACATCTGTAATCCCAGCTACTCGGGAAGCTGAGCTAGGAGAATCATGTGAACCCAGGAGGTGGAGGTTGCAGTGAGCCGAGATCGTGTCATTGCACTCCAGCCTGGGTGATGAGCAAGACTCTGTCTCAAAAAAGAAAAAGAATCAAGAAAAGAAAAACATTTGGAATATTTCTGGGTTTTTTTTCTATTTCTCTTACAGACTATGTACATGTATAGGAATTTTTCCAGATTTTTTAAATCTGGGAAAGGCCATGAATCTTTAATCTGGCTTGGTATTGCCAAATTGTTTTCCGAAGTGGTTGTGCGAGTTGATACTCACTCCACAGATGATGAAAGTTCCCATTGCTCCATAACCTCAACAGTACTTCATCGTATATTTAAGTGTTTTGCCAGTCTGCAGGGTATGAATAAACATCTCATGATTTTGTGTGTTCATTACCCTCATTAATAATTAGCTTGAGCTTTTTTTATTGTTGAAGATTTTTAATTTTGAAGATTTTTTTAATTTTTGAAGATAATTTATGTTTTCTCTGATGTGCTTTTTCTTATCTTTAGCCCATTTTTCTGTTTCTCTCTTGGGTTGTCTCTTACTGATTCATAGGAGTTCTGTTTTTTATACCCTCAATACTAATCTTTTGTTAGTTAAATGTGTGTTGTGGATATCTTCTACCAATTCATGGTTTTCTTTTTCTATTTTTATGGTGTCTTTTATGAAGAGTTTTAATTATCTTTAATCCATTGCAATCTGAATTCTGTCCCCACAGCTTTGTTGACATTGGCTCTTGAAGGCAAACTTCATAATGAGGGGAAGAGTCAAGTTTTGTGTAACCTGAAGCATATACAGTGTGAGCATACTCTTTAAGACTAAGTTATGAATATAAAGTTAGATGCAAAAGTAAATGATTACAATGAGACTATAAATCACAACAATTACAAATTTTGAAAGCTACCAAGTACTACAAATATTGCACAGTTTTAAAATATAACATTCCTCTTAACTGCCTTGTATATCTTTATATTACTTATCTATTTTTTACTATATAAACCCTGATTACCTTTGTATAATGAAAATTTTGTAATGTAATTTTGAAAGTTGGAGTATAAAAATGATCCATATTTTCTTTAAATCATCTTAATATGGTTTAGTATTGACAGTGGAGATGCATAAAATATGTTCCTCTTCACACAGACTTGTTTGTAGTACTCCTGCAAGTTTATGTTCTACAAACACGGACGTGCTGGTAGAGTCTATTTTTTCATCATTTCTGTCAAAAAAGAATTTATTTTCTGTTTTGGTCCGGTGTGTATTCATTTGTTAAACTGATGAGAAGAGAATTTCTGTTTTGACCGGGCATAGAAAAGAGAATCCTCTGTTTAAAATGTTCTGTGTGATGATTGAAAGGATTTTTCTATAGAAGAGTTCACAGCTCCATGTATTTGCATGTATGGCTGCTTCACTACTCGCATGTTCCCCACCCTGAGCTTTATAGAACATGTTGTATTACAATCCTGGTGCTTAAGTCATGACTCCAGGTTAAGTCAGCACAAAAGGATGGAAGATATTCCTGGAAATCATTCCTACCCTAGGGCTCTGCCAATTACTTAACCATATGCGAAAGTGATTGTAAATCACATAGACAGGTTCACACAACTCAAGAGTTAACATATTCCCAACTCAAATACTTAGGCAAATCCAAAAAATGTTCACTCATAGCTGTAGTAAGGACAGCAGACACATTGATGGAGGGGAAGTGAGAGTGGAAAGTGACAGGGGTCTTAACCAATTACAGTTAAATCTCTCACTCCTGCAAAAACATCTGATGCATTGAGCACATTCGTAGGTCCTTGGAAACAGCCTGTGGCGATGAGATACCCGGACACTAGTTTCAGGGTAAATCCTGCATCTTTAATCTGCTGGCTCTCTCTACAGCCCTGAACACTTTCCCTTGCTTGTTTTCTTTACTTTCTCACCTCTAGTTGTCTCTCCCTCAAAGGCTTCTCTAGACTCTACTAACTTAATGTATTTCTCCAATATCTGCCTTGCTTTTAATTTTTTCATCCTGTAAGTATTCCTTTGATCTTACTTATCCCACCGCTTGAACTGTCCTTACCTGTTCTTATGTGACGGTGACTCCAAAATTTCCATGTTGAATCCTGATATGTCTGCCTGACTCCGGCATTCCTTTTCTGATTGTGAGCAAGGGGCATCTCCTAATTGACATGGCTCCTCAGATGCCTCAGATTATATATGTTCAGAGCAAAGTTTTAATATTTCTTCCAGACCATTCACCACTTCATCCTTTCATGTTCCAGTCATTTCTATTCTCAGCTCTGGTCATTTTCATTCTCCCAGTCACGTAGCCTCAAATCTTCATCATCTCCGTTACCTTATTTTTTCACACTTTACTTCCCTCATTTTGCCCCTCTATTCTCCCATCCCATGGATTCACCTTATATGTCATTTACATTTGCCTTTTTTCTTCCCTCAGCTCCTTTCCCCCATTTCAGATTCTCTTAACAGAGGTACAAACTGCTGTGGGATATGGACAAGGGGAAGTGAAGACGAATTCAACTTTTCCTAAAGCCTCATGTAAATCTGTCTGCTTATCTCCATCTTCACTTTGTCTATGATCCCAAAATTCAGAATTTCTCTACCATTTTTCTGTATACATTATTTTTATATTGGTCATAACATTTAAAAACTGTGTAGAAGGCCAGGTGCCGTGGCTCAAACCTGTAATCGCAACACTTTGGGAGGCCAAGGTGGGCGGATCATGAGGTCAGGAGATCGAGACCATCCTGGCCAACATGATGAAACCCCATCTCTAACTAAATATACAAAAAACCTAGTGAAGCATGGTGGCGTGCACCTGTAGTCCCAGCTACTCAGGAGGCCCAGGCAGGAGAATCGTTTGAACCTGGGAGGCGGAGGCTGCAGTGAGCCGAGATCGCACCACTGCACTCCAACGTGGGCAACAGAGCGAGACTCTGTCTCAAAAAAACAAAAATTGTGTAGTAATATTTTGTCAACATAAGATTATAAGCACCTGTATGGTTATAAACATGTAGTGGGCAAGGAATCTATTCTCACTTTGGTCCAGAACAATGCCTTACATGTAATAGGCCCTGAAAAAGTACATGTGGAATTGACTCCTTCAAAAGTGCCTTTTGCTGCCACTTTTTGTTTTCAAAAATAGATACATGTATTTATACCTTTACATATAGTATAGAGCTTGCAGTTGATTTATAGCAGTATTTGACATAAAACACAACTTCTTTCTTAAGGTGACTTCATGCCTCTAAAAAGCGTACTAGGAAAAACATACTGTGTATTATGCTGAAGACAAACAAGGCCTAGTGGCCCCTAGTCCAGTTCTGAGACTGGCTGATCTTTGGGATATTTCATTTTAAATTTCCTCTTGTAGGAATGCCATTCCATTTTTAATCTGCCCGTGTCATGAGTTGCTAACCGCAGGTGCACAAGGAAGTTGGCACTTCAAGCCGGCAGGGATTCATTTCTTCCTTAGCTGATTCCCCAGCAGATCCCTTCTCCAGTTTCACTGCATGCTTTCAGTCTTGTGAATTCCTGTAAGTGTATCTCTTCTCTCATCTTTCCCACTTCTTTTAGAAAAAGAGCAAATACAATTGATCTTTACCTTTTTTTTTCAAGCTTTAAAATTGTGGTTCAAACTCATTGTTATGTTTAGTGTGATCTTGTAGAAAATGCACTGTACTTTAGGCTCATAGACTGTAGTTCTGCCAGAGCCTAAAGTATAACTACAGTCAAGCCAGGTGATCTATCTGTGCCACATTTGCTTAATCTTGAAAGTGAGGGTGAGCCTTAGGGCTGTTCTCTGGATCAAATAAAATGATGAAAACTGCTTTGAAAAGCTTGGAGCAGAATTTTTCAACATTGAGAAATGTTCAGACAACCTTTAAAGGAAAAAATTATCATGGACCCCTGGTGTTGACTTAGCATTGTAACGTTAAAAAAAAAAATCCAGTTGTACTTTTCACATACTTTATACTTACTTATTTCTCTTATACAGATAAACAGCTATTAAACTATTAAATAAATATATGAAAAAGGTCCCAGAACAATTATACAACCAATAGCTTATTTACAAATTGACAAGATCAGTTTAATGAACAATATTGTTGTTTTTGCTGCTGTTTGCTGAAACTAAATTAGTGTAACTGAGCATTGTACTGATTACTGCCACTGGTCTTGTAATGATTCAGTTCTCTCAAGCTATATCTCTGTTTAAGCTAGAGAAACCTTGGCTTATGGAATGCAGTCCCATTATTTAATATTTACTTTCTGAATTTACATCTCTGTTTATTTTTTTTTACTGCTTGGCAAATAGTATTAATAGTGTAAAACCTTGCCACATCGTACCATTATTTTGAATTTAAATTGGCGTTTTAGTTTGTTTGCGATTCTAGAAACTAAAAATGTATTCTGTTGAATGGTATTATAACATGGATTATTACTTAAAAATTTGTCTTAAAGCTGATTAAAACAAGACTCTTTTACTATAGTGATAGTTGCTGTATATTAGGTTACACTTTGAGAAACACACATAATGTTATAATATATGATATGTTATATATAATACACAATGTGTAAATGTAAGGGGGCATTATAGATATCAGACAATAGTTGTAAATTGTTCAGCCATTTTTATATGATATAATATTCTATAAAGAAAAAATTATTATTTTTTGAAAACAACTACTGATTCATCCTTAAATATTTATTGTTTTATAATTTACTAGGGTAATTTTGGTCCTCACATTAATCAGGTATTCTAGGAAAATATGGTACATTTCAGATTTGTATGCATATTAGAGAAATAGAGACCCTAGAATATATTTTATCTGAATATATTGGCTGAAATACATGAGTATCTACATGCCTACATTTTAAGGAAGTTTTCCATATTCCTATTTCAACTAAGTTCATAGTCTAGCAGTGTGCCATATTACTGGAAGGGGTAGTCCTAAGTGGATAACTGTAGTAAAAAGATTTCTTTAAAAATAAAATAAGCTTTACTCCCTGGAATTCAAGCATAGCATGCATACCACAGGGATTTTTTATTCTTTCTTTTATATTTAATGCCATGGATATTTCAAAAGTATGGAAGTATGATGTATGAGAAATGTCTTTCAATTACATATAGTGAAAACATTCTAAAATGACCTTGGAATATAGAGTCTGAAATATCCAATCACCAGCTCAAAGATTACGTTTTACTTATTGATTTGGCATTTTGCAAAATATTAATTTTTAGATTGTTCTTTGATTTTTCTATTGATTAATACCACCTACTGCTGATTTATGAGGCTTTTCTTACAAGGGAAATAAAAGAAGTCAAGTTTTTTGAAGATTGGAGTTAGTTATATTAGGGAATGCTGAATTTAGTATTTATGTGAAATTCTATGTAAGTTTTCTTGTATTTTCAATGTGTTTTCTCTTGTTACCAGTTTTTGTGTGTTTGTTCTCCCTTGCCCACCCCCCATTCTTAGAGGCTATGCTTTTGAGGTCAATAGTAAATGGAGTTGTCTTTTCTAAATTTGTTGGACTTAATTCGAGAACGGTAGAATGAAGGAACTAATGAAGTCTGGGGCACAGAGAATCCCGTATTAATGTTACCACCTGTCTTATAACATGGCAGATAAAGACGTAATGATATGTTTTGTCAACTAGTAATTAAAATGTGACAATTGAAATAATTAAGTAAACTTATTCCTGATAATTCCTAGCAGTATGGCATTTTAGTGATAAAATATAAAGTTAAATTTGAATCACAGTTGTTAAAATTAGGGATTATTGCTTACTAATCCAGAGTTCACACACTTGTCTTGGTCTTTCCCTTTAAGTTTGCAATTTTGAACAAAGTATAGGATTTCTCCCTTGTGTGATAGGAACACATTGTAATGAAATCCTTCATGCATCACTGCATTGATTTTGTATTATTTGTGCTGAGAGAGGGAAACAAAATGATTATTTTCTAATGCTGAGTGGAATGATTCAAAGCAAAGATAAGTGAAAAAATGCATAGCAGCTGGAGAACAAATGTTACTCCCATCAATTATTCCCTGACAGATGAGGGAGTATTCTCAGGCAGACCTCTAGAATCACTGTTTCCATCTAGGCAGGGTGTACTAAAATAATTTCTCCACGTGTATTTTAGGTGCTGTTGTATTCTCCATATGAAATAAGATCTTTAGTTACAGATCTTTTTATGAACCCCAAACTCCTAATGGATGGTATGCATTTAATTATTTTGGTATTGTTAGAGAGTAAAATACTGGAGAGAATAATAATCTCCAGAATGGCTTACTTTGATGAGCCCATCTTTGTCTTGTTAGCTTCTAAATGAAGTGCCTTTCTGTCTGGTCTGTTGCTACTGAGTGTGAGGAATCTTGTTTGGCTGCTGAGGAATTTAGCTGCCACTTTCCAGGCACCGGAACAATGTGCCCATTTGTGGATTAAGGAAACCATGACCTCAAGCCTCCTAATCGTCCTCGTCACAAGCTTCATGGTCTTTAACTGGCCCAAGTTACTTTTAATTACTGCCCTACTTCTGCTTCCATTTCTGTAACCAAATGCTGTCGTGCCCCCTGCACGCCCCTATCCCCATCTTCCCTTGAGACTTAGAGAATTGCTTGCTTCTCTATGCTTTGTTTTGGTTTCATTTCCTTATTTACTTCCAACCTGAATACCTTCCTTGACTTTCATCCCCAAAGAATTTTTTTAACTTTATTATCTACGACCACAGCCACCCCGTTTTCCTCTTCTTGCTTTTAATTGTCAGTGTCACGCTGGCCCCGTATGTTCCTGTTTGAAGTCTTGCTAGGTCTCCCTCCTCCTTTCTGCTTTCTGATAGTGTCCGTGTGATTTTCGTGCTGGCTTATCAAACTTCATATCCCTTATATGGAAACTTTTCCCCATTACATTATTTTTGTAACTAAGTACTTACTGTGTATTGAGGAATCTGTTTGGTTCTATTATAGCTAGATGAAGGAGAGACTCTTGCAGACTCTATTAGGCAGAGGAGGCTACTTGGTATATTGTAATAGTTCTGGGTCTACAGCATAAGGCAATTATATCATGTAAATCAGAGCAACCAGGATGCTATGGAGTCAGAAAATCTTGTTATTATCCTAATAATGAAAGTATAAAAAATTGACTGCATATTAAAAGGACTGATTTAGTAATAATAGTGGTAGCCAAAGATTAAATGGCCTGCCTTAGTAAGTAGTGAGGCCCTTGTCATTTTAAACACACACACACACACACACACACACACACACACATACCTATTCACCTTCAGATTTGTAAGGGAGGCTAAAAATCAGATATATGGGTGAGTAGAAGGGATTTAACATTTGATTTTCAACATAGGATCATAGGATTTAGTGATTAGCAGAATCGAGAGGCTGTATGGTTGTACAATCACTGATAAGATAATGAAGTAAGCATATCATAGTGGAAAATAACACTGGCTCTGGAGTCAGACCGATAGGGATTAAAATCCCAGCACTGCTGGTTTTTGGCATGTGACCTTGGAAAAGTTAGTTAACTTCCTTAAGCCTTAGTGTCTTCATGTTACAATGGTGATACAGTAACTACTACATGATAAATACTCAGAAATTATTAGATAGCAACATCATTATCATCATCATCATCCAAAGATGATTGTAGGAATAAACTTTAGAGATTCACTGCACAGTATGGTGACTGTAGTTAATTTATATTTTAAAATTGCTAAAAGAGTAGATTTTAAATATTCATAAACATATGAGGTGATGGATTTGTTAATTAGCTTGATTTAATCATTCCACAATATATACCTATATTAAAATATCACATTATACCTTATAAATATGTATATATAATTATTTGTCAATTTTAAAAATACAGGTAGTTATAGCAAAGAAAAAACCCAATGTGATTTTTTTATTGTCTTTATCTATTATCAGAGCTCATACCATAAGAAGCTCATAGCTTCTTATATGCTATGTCTTATAGTCCTCATAATCTCCTTGTTAGGTACGTGATTTTGAAGGAGAAATTGAGGTTCAGATACTTTAGGGAAGGCCTATTATGGGAACTCAGAACTAACTGATCAACATCTGTGTTTAAGCTTGTTGTCCAGTAGCCAAATGATGTCAAGTGCTGCAAAAATCTGCACCTAAAACACTTTTTGGATTAGACTTATTAATTCTAATCTTTCTTTAAATGAGGGGTTACAGTTTTTTTCTTTAAAATTCATCAATCAAATAAGGTTGCCTTTCTTAGAGGCAGCTTTGAAATAAAATCTAAAAGGAAATATTAGACAAATGTTAAATTATATTAAAGAAAACAGGGCTTGCCAGTTATATTTCCCCTTTTGTTGTAGGGCACACATCTAATCCTTACCCTGTTACTGAGTTACAGTTTGATTGTGACCACAAAAGTAATCACAGTCAACAGGAATGGCTGGCACAAGAACAGCTGGCATCAGGTGCAACTTTCTCTCTCCTGCATCCTACTTAAGTGCCATTACTTATGCCCTTACCCTTGGATTGTACCAGCACTGTCTAGCCAAGATAGTTTTCCTGTGGCTGATGAATCACGTGGTAAAAGGGATGAGGGTGGAAGTTGAGGGAAGATAAGCAGAACAGTGAAGATCCTAGCCCTGGGGAGAATAACTGTCTGGCAAATTTAAGATAACGAGAATGACTTTCTTCCCTGCCTAGGAAATTGCCTCCAAAGGTAGGTACAGAAGTGTTCTAAGTTGGGATAGTTATCACTGGGAGAAGAACAAGGCTTTTAGTGAAGTGCTGTGAAGGCCTAAGTCTTTTTAAATGATCCTCTGTTTCACTTGTTGTTGAAAGGGAAAGTTAAAATTATAAATGCCTAAATATATGCACAAAGGACAAGAACCACAGCTCGTGTGTTAATATAAATTCTGATGTGTTTCTTAGAAAGTCTCACTACTTTATATTAATAATTACACAAACTATACAGGTTTTTCAGTAGTTGACAAAAGGAAATAAAGGCACTTTCTAAAGGCCTTGTCTTAGTCCATTTTTTGCTGCTATAACAGAATACCACAGACTGGGTAATTTATAAAGAAAAGAGATTGATTTGGCTTATGGTTCTGGAGGCTGGGAAGTCCAAGTGTATGGTGCTGGCATCTGGTGAAGACTTTTGTGCTGTGTTATTCCATGATAGAAGGGCAAGCCAGGGTGACAGGCCGAAAGGAAAAGGGGGCAGAACTCCCAGGATAACAGCATTAATCTGTTCATGAGGGCATAACCCTCATGACCTAAACACCTCTTAAAGTCCCACCTCATAATGTTGCAATGGCAATTAAATTTCAACATGAGCTTCAGAGGGGATGTTCAAACCATAAGAGGCCTGTATGTTAGGTTTATAACTACGATGGAAAGGACTGATGTAAACTCAGCCTCAAACTTGGCATCTCAGGTCAGTCAGGAAAGTGCCTAAAGCTTCTTCACTCTGAAATATCAGCATATTGAGACATCAAAGGATAAAAAATTCTGTGCAAAATGTTGACTCTGCAACTTAAAGACAAATATGGCTTGCATAACATAAGGGTACAAGGTGAAACTCTTTAATCATGATGAGAAAGCAGAAAGACATTGTATTTTGCAGGCAAGAGAATAAACTTGATCTCTGCAGGAAAGTCATGATGAAAACAGGTATGTTTGGATTGGGTTTTCAGTCATCAACTGGTCATCACTGAAGCTTCCTATAACAGCTCTTTAAAGTTTCCTTTGAAAATCTTTTGAAAGAACTTTTTTCTTGAATCCATACCTTTGAAATCTTGAAGGAGCACTTAATTTTTAAGAATCTTTAAGATATAATGCTAGAAATTCATGTACCATATTACATTCGAAATATGATTTCATGTGGTTATTCTGTTATTAGATAAAACTGTATGCAATAGAAAGCTTTCAAATATAGACTTGTTTAATTAAATATGGTTTTGTATAGAACATAAGGTATTAGAGCATAGTTAGGAATTATGGGAAATTATTATTATTTATACTGGAAATTCAGGCTTGATTTATGTCACACTCTAAGAATAGTATTTAAAATTCAGATAAAAATCATTTATACTGTGCCAGCCTTGAGGAATAGGTCAGAAAAGGTGTTTGTTATAAGAACTTGGTAATAGGCTCTTAATTAATTAAATAGTTTTTGAGGCACGCTGCCAGGCCCAGGAAAGTGCTTTCAAAGTCTGTACTGTTTCCATAGCTCCTGCAAATGATAAGAGGCTTGAGGATACTTCCCAGGAACTCCTGCTTTTTCGGAGGTGACTCTGTCAGTTAAAGTGTGAATGAAGAGTGGAGCATAAAAGTAGAGTATCCCTTTATGTTGGAGATGTTTATGTTGCAATAAATGAAGAGAAATGAGTTATGAACTTTTGACTCGAGTTTCCAAAATTCACATTATAACTGTGATGCAGGAGCTGAGAAATTTCCATTAAAAGAGTTGTTCAATGCAGGTGATTAATAATACTCAACTCCTAACCACAGGGCTACAGAAAAGTTAAAATTGTTTAATCTCACTTTCCTAGCATAGTTACTATTATAATATTATTTTACTTGTACTCATTTTTTCTATTATGTTATATAGTTACAATTATTCCACAGAAATTTACAGCATGCTTTTTTAAACTTAGATTTATTTAACATACATTTTCAAATTTGCTTCATAAACTTCATAATTAATTTCAATGAAAGCATACTATTCTGAGCAAATATATAACAACCTAATAGTCTCCTATCAGTGGACATTAAAAATTATTTCTGAGTTTTGATTTTTACTATTAAAGTTGAATGCATGGGCTGGGTGTGGTGGCTCACGCCTGTAATCCCAGCACTTTGGGAGGCCAAGGTGGGTGGATCACCTGAGGTCAGGAGTTCAAGACCAGCCTGGCCAACATGGTGATACCCCATCTCTACTAAAAATACAAAAATTAGCCGGGTGTGGTGATGCGCGCCTGTAATCCCAACTACTCGGGAGGCTGAGGCAGGAGAATGACTTGAACCCAGGAGGCGGAGATTGCAATGAGCCGAGATCGCACCATTGCGCTCTAGCCTGTGCAACAAGAGCAAAACTCCGTCTCAAAAAAGAAAAAAAGAACGCATGATAGACATCTTTGTGTATATAGCTTTGTCTGTTTTTTATTTGTTCTGTTACAGTAATTATTAAGTATGTAAATAAAGTTCTAGACAATTAATTCTGAGATTTGTTATCCAGTTCACAAATTTTGTCTTCAGCTGTATCTAGTCTATAAATCAACTTGTCAATTGAATTATTTCAACGAATGTGCTTCTTATCTAGAATTGGTATTGTTTACATCATTTTTTCACGCAGCCTTCTTCTTGCCTAATGGTTTCTATTCTTCTTTTTTTCCACTTTGAGCTTTTTTTTTTTTTTTTGAGATGGAGTTTCCCTCTTGTTGCCCACGCTGGTGTGCAGTGGCGCGATCTCGGCTCACCGCAACCTCTGCCTCCTGGGTTCAAGCGACTCTCCTGCCTCAGCCTCCCAAGTAGCTGGGATTATAGGCATGCGCCACCATGCCCGGCTAATTTTTTGTATTTTGAGTGGAGACAGGTTTTCTCCATGTTGGTCAGGCTGGTCTCAAACTCCCGACCTCAGGTGATCCACCTGCCTCAGCCTCCCAAAGTGCTGGGATTACAGGCATGAGCCACTGCTCCTGGCTGACTTTGAGCATTTTAAACATAGTTATTTTAAAGCATCTTCCCATTTGTTCTGTTTTCTTCAGTGCTTGGGGTGCAAACATCTTTTGTTTGTGGTGACTAATGCTTCTAACATGTTTTCTTGTTCTTAACTTTGGCTTGCACTGTCTTATAGTCATCTTTACTGGGGGGAAACTAATTATTTTCCACAGACATCCCTTATACTTCAGGTTAGAGAACCAGACAGTAGTATCTTTTATGTAGGGGGCATACGTTCCAAGACCCCCAGTGGATACCTAAAATCATGGATAGTACTGAACACTATATATACTATTTTTTAATACATGCAAACCTCTTATAAAGTGTAATTTATAAATCAGGCAGAATAAGAGCTCAATAACTACTAATAAAATTTAAAAGTTGTAAAAATATGCTATAATAAAATTTATGTGGCCGGGCGTGGTGGCTCATGCCTGTAATCCCAGCACTTTGGGAGGCTGAGGCGGGTGGGTCGCGAGGTCAGTAGATCAAGACCATCCCGGCTGACATGGTGAAACCCCGTCTCTACTAAAAATACTAAAAATTAGCTGGGCCTGGTGGCAGGCACCTGTAGTCCCAGCTACTTGGGAGGCTGAGGCAGGAGAATGGCGTGAACCCAGGGGGCGGAGCTTGCAGTGAGCTGAGATGGAACCACTGCACTCCAGCCTGGGTGACAGAGTAAGACTCTGTCTCAAAAAAAAAAAAAAAAAGTTATGTGAATGTGGTCTGTCTCAAAATATCTTACAGTAGTACTTACCTATTTTGGGACCATAGTTGACCACAAGTAAGTGAAATCATGGAAAGCAAAACCATAGATGAAGTGGGACTTCTGTACTTAGAAAGAAGTTAAGCATTAACCAATCCTGGACCTGCCATCCTACCTCTTTTCTGCTCAGGGTCCATGAATCACATGCATACTGTGAGTCTGAATATCCCAGTCATCAGCACAGTCCAGGCCTTGGTTTCCAACTTCTTGGAGTGATTCTTTCTCCACCCAGTCAAGCTGATGAAAAGTCTTGTGCCCTTGACAAAGTGCTGATTAGTCCTGCAAATGTAGCAGCCCTCCGTGGCTTTGTGCATTCAGGACAGGTCAAGATTTCCTTGTAAATGTATCATTTCTCATCCTTTGATTGCCCTCAGCCCCAGCTTGTATCTGTCTGGTCCTTTCCCAGGGGCTACCTTTTTTTTTTTTTAATCCTGTAGGTTTCCTTCTCTTTGTTTCAAGCTTAATTAGGTAGTAAAAATGTTGTGTTTAATACTTTTATGTGTGTGTAGCTGGTGGAGAGATTTTCCTTATCAGCTCAATTCCCCATATTGAACTGAAATCACCAAATTACTTTACTATGCCACCAGCAACATGTGAGTATTAGTTTCTCCATACTGACAGTAGCATTGTTATCATAAAATGTGTTTCCCCTGGTTTAATGGTTGAAAATGATATATTATTACATGTAATTTTATACCTCATTACATATAATTTTATATCACTGGTTCATAGAGAACAAGGGAGTAGATAGAATGTGCTTTCCTGAACAGGCGTGTTAGAAATGTATGTATAAAGGGATTTGTTCTTTGACCTTTTGCCATTTTTTCTCTTCTCATATTCATAGGTCCATTGCTGGCACTTGAGTAAAGATAAAGAGTAGGAGAATCAAAGCTGTTGTATAATTAGTTCTCTTCTCATCCACACCCATAAACCAGTTCAAGAAAGGGATGAAGGTAAAGTACATAGATGAAGCAGCCACATTTATTTGTGCTGCAGGAGCCCTTGTAATCTCTTCAAAACACCTCCTGTGAAGCCCTCTCACAGACATAGAGCCTGGAAGAGTAGATTTTTTCACTTTCCTTGAGTATAAGTGATTTTCTTTCAGATGGTGCCATCTCTTTCTAGAAAGAATGTAAGAAGGCAGAAAAAAAAAAAGAAAAACAGAGACTATTTACCATGAAGAGCTATATCAATGTACTCATTTATTATGATGATAGGATGTTGGTGCCTGGCAGCTGACTATTCTATTGCATTAGAATTATAGGCTCTTTTTTCCTTCCTTTCCCTCTCTTTCTCCCTCCTGCCCTTCCTTCCTTTTCTTTCTATTTTTTTTAACCTCTGTTGTATGATCCCTCTGAAAACGTAGACAGATATCAAAGCTTTGCTCTCCTAACTAGTATCAGAGATAAACTGCTGACAAGCTGCATTCCATCTCTGTGCACATTCGTTGGGAGAACTTTCAGCAAAAACTATTTATATCATCTCAATTTTATTTCCAGTTAACCTGACCCATGTTATATTACACAATCTTTAAAAATGTTCAGATTCCCATATTGCTTCAGCTATTTTAGACTAGTTTCAGAAAGTAGTTTTTTGGTTCATGCTTGTTGTTTTCTGTTCCCTTTTGCTAATGTGAATTGAAGACAGCTTAGCATTCTTTTTTTTTTTTTTTTTTTTTTTTTACTAAATCTGAGGGTCAGACAGGTCTTCAAACAGCAGATTTGGCTTCCACAGAGAAAAGAGGAAGAGAAGACTGCAGTTGGCCAGCATCTTCAGGGTGTACTGCCTGTTCTCTGCATTTGATCCATTTCATGTAACTGAAATGAACGTTTTCTTACATTGTGCTCGTTCAGTATTTTGCTCTAAAGGAATGAAGATAGTGTTGTTAAGGTGCAGATAACTGGGCTGCTCAGTGTGACTGGTAATTATTTCCTCTTAAGAATTGCCAGAGTATAATAATTTACCGTGTTTTTGTCTATTTTATTCTCGTTTATTAGTGATCAAATATGTTCAATTTTAGTTTCAATTGATTCTTCTCATTATAATGTGCTTTTTAGGTATAATGCATGAAGTTACTTGATGTAAGAAGTTATAATAAGATTAGATATCTGCCTTACTGTAATTCTCTTCTAAACAAGCAATTCATGAAATAGCTCAAAGGAACATTGTGTTTGGCAGATTTGGATGTCTATACCAATTTCCACTTCTTCTGATGCAACCAGTTTCACATTAAATCTCCAGGAAATTTTGTTTAAATGTGCTTCAGTTTAAACAAGCTTAAGTTTATTTTATGCAATAAAAATAGTTCGTTGTGTTAAAAAAATAGATCTTTACAATTTACTAATAAACTACCTATTCTACTTAATGCTTTAGGCAAAATTTACAGAAAGGGTACTTTTTTGCTTCTTTGTGCCTACTACCCTATTACCCACAGGTTAAACCAGGGACTCTGGGGTTCATGTGCATTTAGTAGTCTCCCTGATGCTGCTGTGCCTGGGTGTAGCAGAGAGAGCTGAGGAATGATCTAAGGTCTGCCAGCTCCAAAGTCCAGCCCTCCCAGGTCTACCATGGTACCTAAAATTCTGCAGTTAAATACTCAAAATTTCAGTTAAGATGTACCTTCAAAAAGACAGGGGGTTGAATTCAGTTATAACCTGAGAAGGTTGACACACTAAGCCACTGGCATGCCAGACACATTAGCACTGACTCTTTAGATTTCTTAAATCACTTTGGAAAGCAATCGTTTTGAAGGTAGTATGGTGGTGGTATAGGGTACCAAGAATGTTAAGAAAAGAAATGGAGCCGTTAAAAGGGAAAGAAGAAGAACTCCAAAGACAAGTTTTTCTTCTTTTAAAGTTTTGTCTAAGGCTGACTCCATAATAATTTTAACCCTTAGGGACAGTAGAAAGCTAAAGACTGAAAGCAAATAAATATTACATGTAATTGGCTCTCACCTCCAATGGTATAGGTAATAATAATGGCCATCATTTATTATGTATTTGCTATGTGCCAGGTGCCATCTTCTTTTATTACAGCCTGACAAATTTGGCGTTATCATATTCACCTGGAAAATCAGAAACTGAAGGCTCAGTGAGGATAGACAATCACTTATTGGGCCAGATACATGTTCAATTGGGTTTTAGACCCAGCATGCTCCAATTCCAGAGCCCCCTACTTTGTTCATCTCACCTCATGATTTTCAGTTTCTTGATCTATTATTTTTGCGTTGTTAACAATTTTTAAATATAATTACTTGGAAAAAATCACTTGGTTAATGTCTGAAAGCATCTACTGACATTAGTGTAGATATATTTTTAATTGGATTAGATCCCATAGTTTTATATGAGAGAGCAAGGAGTGTCAGGTTCTAAAAAAGTCAACTTTAATTTTTTTAAAAATGATTTACTAGGAACCCAGTATTATTTCTTTCATGGAATTTTCCCATCTAGTTCTTTACTTTCCATTGCATTTCACTTTTCTTTTCTTTGCTCATTTTCCTCTGTATCTACTTTGATCAGCTGTGATGTTCAAAGAAACTCTTCTTGGTGAGATAATAACTGCCAGCCCTAGTTTTTGGTGCTGAGTTCTTGACTCTTTCCTCTGTCTTCATATGCATTTTAGTGTGATTTGGAGTCCCCACCAGGAGGGGCTGGCCAGATGCATCTTTAAAATCAAAAGCCACTTTCTACTTTTAAAAGGATACTCATTGAACAAATATATACTGAATCTAATTAAAAGCCTTAGATTAAATAAAAGAGATAGTCAGAGGTAGTTTGATATGTAGTCTCACAAAAGAAAAAGATACTTAAAAAGAAACAATAAGAAACTACCAAGGAATAAGAGACTATGAAGGAATAGGAAGGAATTGAAGCACTTTAAGTGTTTCCAAATATTTAAAATATAGCATATACAATACTGAAAATGAAAGCATTGCTAAGAGCTATCCTGGTAAGCATAACAGAATGACTATGTTTCAGTTTGAATAGCTTATATGACAGAATTTGGATAGTTTTTGCAAATTAACATTTACTGATGAATTTGAGATATGTACAGTGGATACTTTAAAGGTACTCCGTCATGTCTACAGCGTGTTTTTATGTATACCCATTTTATATATATGCCCACTGAATATACCCATTTTTGGGTAATGGTTCACAATTGTTTATACTACTTTGGATCTTCTGTTTAAAATATATTTGCATGATTATAATTTAACATGAACCTCATTGATAATGGTGGATTTATAACCAGAATATTTGACATATTCCTAGAAAGCATTAGTTTTGTGTTTTGCAGAAATTTATTCTATGCAGAATTTTCATGAATTAGTTCCTATGTTTTCCTTTGGTGCTCCTTGGCATAATATGGTAGCAGATAGCCTTGGGAGTTAAAGTTATATTTTACTTTTGTAATGTGCAAGTGTCACTAATATTTGAATAAAGTAGATGTGATGCTTTAATTTGATTTGATTTTTGGCTTTGCTAGCAAATCTGTGTTCATCTTTGAATTTCTTATGTATATGCTTATGTTTTGATCACTATATTCCACTTCTTTTTCAAATCCTTATTTCATAACTCCTTAAATTGAAGGTATATTTTCAGAACTTCTAGTAAAATATCTTTGAACAACCCAGTCTTTTTCATGGGTAGTTTTTCAGATATAGAATAGTAAATGTTTATTTCCAGAAAGTTAGCATTTCTATCTTGATTCTTCTTCAATGCCCAAAGAATTGAAACATACTTGAAATAATTGACATTTAGTTCTGATTTTTTTTCATTGTTTCAGTATGAAACAACATATTCACCTATTCATGTATTATAAACTGTTCATGGTTCTGGGGATATAGCAGTTAACCAAAATGAGTCCCTGTTTTTTGGAGATTATAATTTAGTGAGAAGAAACAGGTAATAAACAAATATACATAACAGGACAGGGGTGATAATGGTTAATATTACCAGAAGAACAAAGCTAACATAAGAGGAAGGGTAGGAATAGGCCAAAAAGAAAGGTAGGTGCTTGCGTGTTTTGTGTGTGTGTGTGTGTGTGTGCTGTTTTTGAGAGCATGGTTGTGGAACGGTTCATTGATGAGGGGATGTTCATAAGAGACCTGAATGATGCAAGAGAATGAGTCATGAAACATCTAGAGGGGGAGCTTTCCAGGGAGAAGGTCAAGCAGGTACCACAGCCCTGAGGCCAGAATATGTCTGGGAAAAAAAAAAGTAGTCTGAAAGCTTTGGCTGTTTTCTTTTAGTAAAGACTTATACAGTTCATATTCAGCTACCATATCTAATTCATGTTAAATAGTACAGTAAAAGAGAAGTATGTGAATTCTGAGAAAATGGATATATAATACCAAGAATACTCCATATATATCAATTACATCCTAATCATTCATTGTGTCATCTCACTGAGTGGTAACCAGAAAGAGCACAAGATTTTTAGTCTAGCAGATCTATTTCCAAATCCCCATTCTTCTGTCATGTACCTACTGAGTGATGTTTCTAAGGTAAAGGACATGTAACAGCAGCAACAAATAAAAGCAGTTCTTATTTATTAATTTATGAAATGTGTTAACATAAATCCTAGAAACATAATGCCCCGCCGACTACATGTGCAAGTTATACTGTCATCCTGTCTCTGTTTATAAATTTATTTTATTTAAGATTTTTATTTTTCTGCCTGTTGTTCTCAAAATGGGAACTGACTCTGGATTTCATTCAGGGCTAGTGTGTACACACATCCAGAGGATGCTGTTTGCTTAGACAACCTCAGGTGGCACCATTTACATTGTTTTCCCTGGAGTTGGTCAGAATGGATGGTCATTAACTAAACCAAGTGATCCTGGAATAGATTGAAAGCTCTTGCTTGCCTTTATCAAAATACCACCATAGAGTAGATGGGAAGAGATTTTGGAAATAATGATAGCAATCACTCACAGTGATTGAGTTTGTACTGCTCTAAATTCCAGGCTGTACTCTAAATGCTTTGCATGGATTAGCTCACCACAGCCTCGGTACAATTCTGTGAGGTATATGTAGATGAGGAAACTGAATTACAGAGAGAAAAATCAAATTATAATTGATATCAAGCTCTGCTTCCCTCTTATTTAATGTTATCATTAAGTTATTTGGTACAGCTATTGTTCAAACAGTGTACATGCCTTTCTGATGCAGGAAATGAGCTATGAATCCATCTCTGTGATGATTGCATCATCTCACTGTAGCTGGAGCAATCAGCCTCCAGAGATAACTGAATCTTTTAGCCAATTATGGTCAGAAGCAGTTCAAAATCACACACACTAAAACCAAACTTTTCTCATGGGTTAGAGTCTTAACATTCTGATAGTATGAAAACTTCCTTCTCCCAGTGATTCATTCATTTACCTGGGATACAATCTTCCCATGAACTCATTTTTGTGATGAAAGGAAGTTACTTTTAAAAATAAAAATTAATACCATTTAATGTCAAGATATCTCTTTTGTACTTTAGTGTAGGATTGTTAGGGACTCAGTCATGCATATGCTTGACTGAACTTTTGAGCAAATCCAAAGCCCCTTCCTAATAAACCATGTTGACCCTGCTCAAAATCCTCTTCAGGCCACCTGTGCACTGAGATGAACTGGTCCTGTGTTGTGTAAATATATTTAAATATGTGTTTTTATTTTCCCAGAAAGCCAGCAACATTGCCATTTAGCTACTTACTTCATGTCTGAAGTATATAGACTTCCACCTAACACTTAGCAATCACTTAGAAGTTTCCTTGATACCAATGTGTATGCTATCTGGTTTTTATCTGAAAGTTGCCTAAAATAGTTGATATTCCAGAAAAGAAAGCAAAGGAACATATTATATAGTTTGAAGTCACATCTTCAGAAAGCTATATACCTAAACTCTATTACTTTACACGCCTGTAAAAAATCTCTTCATTAGATGTATTGATTTTAAAAAAATGGCTATATATTGGTTTTGTAAGACATCTTTTTAAAAGTTCATACTTGTAAAGTCAGCACATTTTATAAGTTTTTCTACGAAAATAATCAGAAATGCCCACAAACAAATACACTAGGATATTAATCACTACAATATAGTAGAGAAAACACGGAAACTCTAAACGCTGAATGGTAGAGATTAGTTACATAAATAGTAGGATGCCTGTATATGGAGGAACTTTAAGCTATTTTAGAAAAGAAAAGCGGTTATGATCTAATAAACATAAATGCCAAGTTATGATAGTATGTAGAGTATGATCACTATTTTACTTACATTTTAATATATATACATTATAATTGTATATATATTGGTACTGCTACATCCAGTATATTTTCTCTATTTTCTACATTTTCACATGCTCTGAAAGAAAATAGTAATGTAAAAAGAGACATGACTTCTCAAAACTCAAGAATTTTACTTCTAATACACACACATACGTAACATGTAAAGGGGCATTCATTGCTGTACTATTTCTAAGAACTAACATTTGGAAACAACTTCAAAGTCCAGCAATTAGAGATTAGATTAATAAAATATGGTATATTCATAGGATAGAATATAATGTAGCATTTCAGCAAAAAAATTAAATTTTTGTTCACCAGCATAAGTAGATCTTAAAAAATGTGTGAAGAAAGCACAATACAGAGCAGTATGTGTCTACTGTTATGTCAATGGATTCACTGGTACATAAAAATATAAGGAAGCCCACGAATCTAATGACATTGGATACCAACTAGAAGAAGAAATGAGAATATAAGGAGGAAAGGGTCTGGTTAAAAGAGACTTCAATAAATGGATAGATGAAGTCTGTAAGCAAACATAACAACTTAATAACAGCTAGAGGCATATGGTTCTTTCATTATTCTTTGTACTTTTCCAGACTTTAAGAAATTTCTCAAAAAATTAAACACCTAATTTTAGGCAAGAAAGTAAAGACAAAATTTAGAGCACTCAAATTTTACCATGAAGGAGAGAAGAGAAAAACATCAGAAGCTTGAGGGGAATACATTGTCAATAGATTTTTTAAAAAGGTGGGATATACTAAAGCTGTGTTTTGAATTGAGCCATGACTCTTTGATGGTATATGAAATCAATGTAATGGGTCATTATTGACCATTCCATTATTTTAGTCCATTATTTAATGGTCCCTCCATTATTTTTAATGGAATCTGTGCAGAAAAGAGTTAACAGAGTTGGGACTGCTGTTCTTAGAAAGTTCTCTTTATAAGTTTGACACTTGGCTGACGTATGGGAACATGACTACTAAGACTTTTCCTACCCTGATATAAAACTTTCCCTAAATGATAAGAGTGGCTCACAGTGCCTAAATTGTTAGTGCAACACAGTAATGCTGAAAACATGCCTTTCTTCTGGAATTCTGGAGTTTTAGTGCTTCCTAGACAGACGAAGCCTATGTGAGCAGTTTCCAGGAAAAACCTTGAGTTGCAAGTCTCTAATGAACTTCCCTGATAGACGACACATCACACATGCAGTTACTGGAGGAATTACGCACATTCTGTGTGACTTCACTGGGAGAAGACTCTTGGAAACTTGAGCCTGGTTTCCTCTGGACTTGGCCCCATGCACCTTTTCTCTTTGCTTCTTTTCCCTTTTGCTGCAGTAAATCGTAGCTGTGAGTACAACTTAAAATTTTTAAAAAGACATGGTCATATGAAAATATGTTTTGAAAACTTTTTATGACACTGCCTTTCAATGTGCTTTATGTAAACAGTCATATGAATTTTCTTAGAATTTTATGTATGGAAAACTTCCTCTTGCCCAATGAGTTACTATGTTTTTCTTTATTGACAAAAACAGTTATACACCATATTGTATTTTTCATTTGCCTTTTCACTGGGAAACTGTTAAATGTGGGGATTAATTGGTAGTTGTCCTAAGCAAGGTTTTTGAATCAGCAGTATTAGCTCTTTGATGAACTGGCAGGTGTTCCTTACCCATCTTTGGTAGCTTTATTTGTCTCTATTGTCACAAGCTGCTTTAAGGTTGTTCTGTGGAATTATAAATTAGCTATACAAAACAAGTGTATGAATGGCTAAAATAACAAGGATAACCTATCTTGGGGAAAGAAGACTTCTGTATAGGTAATCTTATTATGAGAAGTGTTCACATTTCTCTGCGTTTGATACTAGGATTATCTGTTCTGTAGGCCTTTAAGCTCAAGTCTTATAACCCTATCATTAAAATAGGGATTAAATTCCTTTCTTAATTATGTATATTTAAATGCCATTGACTTTGAAAGGTTATAATTACATATTAACTGACTGTATTTTTTTATTGTGAGCACTAGTCATTTTAATCTTTCTATTCAAACTGTGTTCAGTAGTTATTCTGATACAAGCATAGCATAATAAATGGGTTAACATATGCAGTGGTGAAAGGTCAAAATGAAACATAGCATTGCCAATACTAAGGGAAAGAATTCACTTTATAAAAGAGGGTACCACGTATTTTCACGAATCACATTTTCTGATGCGTTTAAAATATTTTGGTTACATCCAGTCTTCTAGTAGCACGTAATCAATTGACTTAAAGTTTTTATAAGTATAACAACTATCCATTTCTAACACTAGCTGTTCAATAATTTGTGGTAGGGTAACATGGAATTGTTTAAGAAAAGTCGTATATTTTTTATAGAGACATGGTATGAGGGCTCCTTACTTTCAAATTAGCATTAATTAGAGGTAGTGTAGAATCATATAATGCCACTGTTTTATGTCTGTATCTTGTACAGTGTTTTAAATAATTTCTTACTTAAGCCTTCCCCCTTTCATTTGAGGAAAGTTAAAAATTATCTTTATTTTAATAAGATCAGGTGACTAATGGAAATCCAGGGGGCACTGGTATTGAGCAAGAAAACAGAATTATTTCTAGTATTTTCTTCAGAATTTGGCTTTAGTTATGCAACAGAATGATCTCATTTTATTTAAGGGACAGTTCTCTTTGAGCACAAGATTTTTGGTGAAAATATAGCATCTTGTTTGTGTTTGTTGAAGACTTTTCAAACACATTAGCATTTATAAAACTTGAGCTTTAACTCACAAAGACAGTGAGAGAAAAGGAAAAGCCAACAGTGAACCAGAAATCAGATTTATTTTTACGGAAAAAAAAGGATAGATGGATAAACTGACTTAGCAAATCTGTTTGTTAACTTAGACAATTAAAAAAGGAATATCAACAATAAAGAGGCTAGTGTGCACCAGTGAATCTCAGAAAGTCTTTGGTAAAGATGGTAGTAGGACTAGTTGAAAACCTAAATAAGGAAGAGGAATGCTACCCTCCTCACCTCTCTTGACCATAACTAGGTGACTACCCCTCTCCCAGAGTAATGAAGACTGGAGGTGTGCACTGGAGGTACTGCAGTGTGGTGATATAGATGCACCATACTGAAAGTAGGGAATCTATGGAGAATCCATATAAAGGGTGGTAAGTCTCCCCAGACTCCATTTGGCCACATGTTCCAGCACTAACAGCTGGACATACACCTCCAGGCATAAAACTCGAGGATTCTTCTCTGGGGAAAGTGTATAGCCCCAAGGAAAAGACCCTAGGTTACTGCTGCTTGGGACATTTGATCTCCCAGTAAAAAAGCCCGCTTGCCTCTGATCACAGAGATGCAATTAGCCAATGAGGCTGGCTCACAGATCTTCCAGTTAGCTTCCTACTGCATCTCTCTTAAATGCAGATTTCATGACACCTCCACGAGGATCTTCTCCATCAAAAAAGGGGACATCAAGCAAGAGAGCAGGCAACATGGAATCCAGGAGGCCAGAGGCTTCAGTGTTGGAGAAATGTAGCAGGCCTAGCACCAGTAGGTGTTGGAGAAAGACAGAGGGCACCAGAAAGTGTGCCTCTAAGAAGGAAAAAAATGGAACTTGAGAAACTAAATTATTCGTCTAATTTGGTGGAAAATGATCTTTGGAGAGGTTTATAATTCAAGTGGAGAGTAAAAGGTAATAAGGGTTAAAAATTAATTTGTAATTAGTATAGAAAGCTAAAAAATAAAAAGGGGAAAATTTAGGTTTAGGAATGTAATAGTCATATGAGAATAACATGTATATTGTTAGACTCAGCAATAAAAAGTGTTGCTTATATAGTCACAATATTCTAAATGTAGATTATTAATTAACAAAAAACTGTACGATAGCTATTGAGAGGATGAATGGAGGTGGGTAAAATGGTAAGAAAGATAGCAGAGTTGTAAGTTCTAATCTTTTGTAATAGGAAGTCAATCTCTAATATAGGAGCATAAGTATGTTTGGAAACATTAAGGTAATACCAAAATAAATAGCTAAGATTGGAAAACTCTTTGCCTCTGAGGAGTGAGGGTTAGGGCTGGATCTCTGTTCTTATTACCCACCTTGTAAGAATCATTCACTTTTAAAAAATAACATACATGCATAGTATTGATAAAAATAGAGTAGGCAATACATGTAGGTGACTTACCTGTGAATTTTAAATTTCTTAGACATGATTTTATTGCTCTGTGACTTTGAGAATGTTACTTACCTTCTGAAAGGTTTTAGTTTCATTATTTACAAAACAAGGGTAATAATAATAATAAATACAACAATAAAATAAGCTCAAACGAATATTATGAAGAGAAAACAAAATGATGCTTACAAAAGCACTTGGTATCATGTTTGGAACATATTATCAGTATTGGGTATTATTAACATTGCTTTGATATTTTACTACAAATGTATTTGACTATCAAATCTGTTAAGTTTTTGATAAGCTGTGAGAAATCAGATTGCATCTGAATAGCACTTTGGCTTTACTTTATTACCTTTAAAGTCAGAAATGATTGCATCTGGATGTTTAAGGAATTTCTAATTGAAGGTCATATCACTGAAAACATTGGTACTTCTAAGGCCAGAGTTATTTACTAGAACTCTTTGTTTTGAGTTTTCCCTTTTAAAGTGAAGCTTTAGCTTGTATTCTCTATTTTAAAGTGAGCCTTACCATTGACTTTCTTCACAGAATTAGAAAAAACTACTTTAAATTTCATATGGAACCAAAAACGAGCCTGTATAGCCAAGACAATCCTAAGCAAAAAGAACAAAGCTAGACGTATCATGCTACCTGACTTCAAACTATACTACAAGGCTGCAGTAACCAAAACAGCATGGTACTGGTACCAAAACAGAAATATAGACAAATGGAACAGAACAGAGGCCTCAGAAATAATGCTACACATCTACAACCATGTGATTTTTGACAAACCTGACAAAAACAAACAATGGGGAAATGATTCCCTATTTAATAAATGGTGTTGGGAAAACTGTCTGGCCATATGCATAAAACTGAAACTGGACCCCTTCCTTACACCTTATACAAAAATTAGCTCAAGATGGATTAAAGAATTAAACAAAAGACCTAAAACCATAAAAACCCTAGAAGAAAACCTAGGCAATACCATTCAGGACATAGGCATGGGCAACAACTTCATGACTAAACACCAAAAGCAATGGCAACAAAAGCCAAAATTGACAAATGGGATCTAATTAAACTAAAGAGCTTCTGCACATCAAAAGAAACTATCATCAGAGTGAACAGGCAACCTGCAGAATGGGAGAAAATTTTTGCAATCTATCCATCTGACAAAGGGCTAATATCCAGAATCTACAAAGAACTTAAACAAATTTACAAGAAAAAAACAACCCCATCAAAAAGTGGGTGAAGGATATGAACAGACACTTCTCAAAAGAAGACATTTACGCGGCCCAACAAACATATGAAAAAAAGCTCATCATCACTGGTCGTTAGAGAAGTGCAAATCAAAACCACAATGAGATACCATCTCACACCAGTTAGAATGGCGATCATTAAAAAGTCAGGAAACGACAGATGCTGGAGAGGATGTGGAGAAATAGGAACGCTTTTACACTGTTGGTGGGAGTGTAAATTAGTTCAACCATTGTGTAAGACAGTGTGGCAATTCCTTAAGGATCTAGAACTGGGAATACCATTTGACCCAGAAATCCCATTACTGGTTATACACCCAAAGGATTATAAATCATTCTATTATAAAGACACATGCACACGTATGTTTATTGCAGCACTGTTCACAAGAGCAATGACTTGGAACCAACCCAAATGCCCATCAGTGATAGACTGGATAAAGAAAATGTGGCACATAAACACCACGGAATACTGTGCAGCCATAAAAAAAGGATGAGTTCATGTCCTTTGCAGGGACATGGATGAAGCTGGAAACATCATTCTCTGCAAACTAACACAAGAACAGAAAACCAAACACCACCTGTTCTCACTCATAAGTGGGAGATGAACATGACAACACGTGGACACAGGGAGGGGAACATCACACACCGGGGCCTGTCGGGGTGGGGGGCAAGGGGAGGGATAACATTAGGTAATACCTAATATAGATGATGGGTTGATGGGTGCAGCAAACCGCCATGGCACGTGTATACCTATCCAACAATCCTGCACGTTCTGCACATGTATCACATAAAGCATAATAAAAAAAGAAATAGTTGGAAATTAGAATCAGTAAGGAAGTGTATAAAAAATAATGGTGTATTTTCCATGGGATACTACGTAGCCGTGAAAAGGAATGAGATCATATCCTTTGCTGAGACATAGATGAAGCTGGAAGCCATCATCCTCAGCAAACTAACACAGGATCAGAAAACCAAACACCAAACATGTTCTCACTTGTAAGTGAGTGAGAGTTCAACTCCCAATAAGTGGATATTGAACAATGAAAACACATGGACACAGTGAGGGGAACAACACACACCAGGACCTGTTGGGGGGTTGGGGACAAAGGGAGGGAACTTAAGAGGACAGGTCAATATGTGCAGCAAACCACTGTGGCACACGTATACCTATGTAACAAACCTGCACAGTCTGTACATATATCTTGGAACCTAAAGTAAAATAAAAATATTAAAAATAAAATACATTTAAAAATTTAAAAAGCGAGCTTTTAGCTTATACCTACTTATGTTGCTAAACATTTCTAAAATTTGGTTCTAAGGCAGGTTTTCATGGTTTCCAGTGTTTTCTATGTAATAGCTCCTTCTTATTCTCAAGTGCATGGCCCATTGTTAGTGCTCATTTGATGGTTGAGAATAAATGCACATAATGACTACCATTTGTGTTAGAATTGAAAATTTTCTTCAGTTAGAAAAAAAATCTTACTGTACTATGTATTTGGTAATGCAAAGCTTTGGAAGTTTATAGATTATTAAATTCCATGCATGATTAATCTGATTGTCAAATTCTGTCTCTAAATAACTCTTACAGATGTACTAGAGAAGACCACCAGAATATTCACTGACAGTATATGTATTTTCTGTACTACTTCTGGCACCAATATTCTGCCTGGTATTCTTTAGCTAACTTTTATGTGAGAATTCTTTATCTCTTCAATTAGATTAAAATACTTTAGGGCAACATGAAAGAAAAATAGGAATGTATGAACCTGTTTGCTTATTTTTCAAGAAACATGAAAAGGATAAACTAGAAACAATGAAAGAGTTACCTATAGAGGTGAGTGGGAATGCTGTGGAAGAGATAGTGTGTAGTAAAAATACTCTGAGTATACCTTTCTGAGTACAAATACTGAGTGAAAATACTCCTAGTATACTTTTCATGTAATTTTGGCATTTGGACCATATTAATTTTCACTTAGCATACCTAATGCTAAATGACGAGTTAATGGGTGCAGCACACCAGCATGGCACATGTATACATATGTAACTAACCTGCACATTGTGCACACGTACCCTAAAACTTAAAGTATAATAATAATTAAAAAAATCAAAAAGGATTTTTTTTTAGAAAGCAAGCCTGAAAAAAAGAATAGGAACAGAGACCAAGGAACTAAGCTATTTATCAAATTGACTGCATAATCACACAGAAAAATTCATTCAGGCAATTTTTAAACACAGTGTTCTGACTATGTCTGAGTAGAAAAAGAATTTCAAAAAATCTTGGTCTGTATGTCGTCGTTTGTTGGTGCCAATTTGTTGGTACAGTACTTAGGAAACTTCTGTATATATTAGAAGATAAAGCAAGTTAATAAGTAAGTTCATATCTGTATTCTCACTGTGGGAGAAGAGAGTTATAAATATAGAATGAGGGAAGATGAAGGAGAACCCTTGTAGTATTGGATTAGAATTTGAGGCATCAGTGTGAAATCATGATTTAAAACAAAGGGAAGAAATCTATATACAACTGATAAATGACTGATCACCGAAAGAGCCTACAGGCAATGATATTCTAGTAGAAATAAATGCATCTAAAGTGTGGACCTTGGCTTCAAAATATCATTCTCCACCAAAAGAAACAGGACTCTGGAGAATCAGCTGATCTGGGCTGCAGGAGAAGGAATCATTCAAGACTAATGCAGACCCATCAGAAGGATCATGAGTTAAAGAGATCTCCACTGGCCAAATTGGGACAGTTTGAAAGAGAGTAATGGATTATAACATATGGAATAAAAAAAGATATTCTAAGTTTATGGTGATATTTTTTAAAAAGTGGCATGAAAATGCTTTTTTAAACAGAAGAATGTGAGCTAATAAATGTAGAAGGAATAATAGAACTAGAAAAATCACCATTTTGTAACCACCCATGCAGTGTTTGATTCAGGTCATCAGTGGATGGTGAAACCACTGGGTAAAGTGTTGCTGGGGAACAAAATATAGTCACATGGTTAAGTGTCAACTACAGATTACATGCACATCACCAAAAATGATTAACAGACTTTTATTTCAAGGAAATAATTGACAAATTCAGATTGTGGCACATTCTACAAAACATGCCTGACTATTTCAAATTTTTAATTACAGGTTATTTTTTATAAAGTGGAAGGATTAAAACAGGTGAAAGAGAAATGACAGTTAAATGGATTGTGTGATCCTTGATTGGGTACTAAATATTTTTTTAAATAAGCCATAAAGAACATTTGGGGAACAATTGGAAAAATATGAATATGGAGTTTATATGAGGTTAAAACTACTTTATTTGTGCCAAGTTTCCTGATGAGATGATTATATTTTGATTAAATAAAAGAATGCTGCTAACTCTTAATGGTTATGCATAAAAGGAAAACAAAAGGAGGGTTCGTGTATAGAGAGACAGAAAGAGGGCAAAAAAGACTTAAAACGTTTCAAGATAGAAAGCTGGAAATAAATAATTTGAGGCCATAAATATTCTGGCCACATATGCATTTTTTTAAGTACTTTAGTAAATTCTTTGCCAATTCAGGGACTTGGTGAAGAGTTTGAAGTTTTGATTTTATGAAACTCTTCACCTAAAATGGAATTGAAGGCAATCAACAGTTTTCCTAAAATGTGGACTAGATGTTAGTTAAATGTTTTGAAAATATGTGATCCAACAGCATCGATGCATTAGAATGAAAATCCAGGTTGCCACTTCAGTTGTACACCCTTTGAAAATCCCTTCCTTTGAAAATCACCTGTCATCATCTGTTTTTTTTTTTGTTTTTTCTTTTTTGTTTTTTTTTTTTGCAGGGGGGAGTGAAAAAATCCTCTATTAAAATAATTTATATTAAAATAACATGTTGCCATTTTTGCCCAACAGATTAAAGTTGCCGTTTGCCTCTTAGCTTAGTCAGCTTTGTGGAGAAGAGCCCAGTAACCCTGGGTGAGGGACTCCAGGTGCTGTGAAGGCATCCAGCCTGTCTCAAGGGGCCAGGTGCTGGTCTCTCTTTGTGCCGCTTTTCCCATGCAGTGCTGCTGGCGTGAGTTCCCTGTGCCAGACTTCCCACCCTCAGCAGAACTTCAGACAGAGCTGTTCATGAGAATGATAAACAGCTACCATTGCAATTCGCAGACACCCGCTGGCTTGGGCTCAGATGTCTGCCAAGGTCTTGATTATTCTATTTTAGTGTATTTCAACAAACAAATATTAAGTGCTTACTGTATGCAGGGCAGGGTCCTGGTGTTCCCTAAGATGCCAAGACAAATAAAATGTGGTATGTGCCTATGAGAAGTATATGATCCAGAGAAAGAGGGCTTGAGACAAATCAATATCTGTTATTAAAAGGGTAGAGAATGTGAAATGATTTAAGAGGCAGACAAACAATATTCTGTGAGCATTTGGCATTCACAAGTCCGCCTAGTTTTTACTACTATCATGCAGGTCTTTCTCAGAATGACGGGCTGGAGCCTAGTCATCCAGATGGTTTGGGACTTTATAGAACCATGATTCATGGATGTGAGATCTGGTTGTTGTTGCCTTTTTTTTTAAATTGCCCTGCTTTCTGATGTTAATTACTGCAACTGGGCTGCCAAGTAAACATCTGTTCCGGGTAGGATTCTAGATAAAGGCGTATTGCTTTGGCTTGTCTTGTTGGAAACTGTTTTTACCTCACATAGAATATATATAATCTCCATGAATACTGTATACTATGTATGGACTATTACAGATCAACACATGCCTAGAACATTCACAGAAGAGGGGAAAACAACAAATAAATACTCTAACATATATTAAAGCTTACAATTAGTAAGATACACACAAGCATTAAAATAATAATATTGCCATTTTTCCTTATCAAATTAAAGGCAAAAGTTTTGGAGGGTTTTGTATTTTTTTGTTTGTATGCTTATTTTTCTAAATGATAGAATTCATCATGGCAAGTTGTATTTACTCTCATGGAACGTAAATAAACATGGCTTTTAGAAAGCAGTTTGGCAATATGTGTTAAAAGTCTTACAATAATCAGATACTTTAACCCAGTATTTTCAGTTCTGGGAATCTACCCTAAGGAAACACAGAATGAACTTTATGCAAAAGTTATTCATCCCACATTATTTATAATAGCATTAAGTTGGAGACAGCCTCCATGTGGAGTTTAACTGTGGTTCCTCTACTCTCTGAAGTATTATACAATGTTCAGAAACAATGATTATAGACAGTAATAACAAGGAAAAAGCTTTTTTTTTTTTTTTTTTGGAGACGGAGTCTTGGTCTGTCGCCAAGGCTGGAGTGCAGTGGCGCGATCTTGGCTCACTGCAACCTGCACCTCCCGGATTCAAGCAATTCTCTGCCTCAGCCTCCCAAGTAGCTGGGATTACAGGTGCCTGCCACCATGCCCGGCTAATTTTTTGTATTTTTAGTAGAGACGGGGTTTCACCATCTTGGCCAGGCTGGTCTTGAACTCCTGACCTCGTGATCTACCCGCCTCGGCCTCCCAAAGTGCTGGGATTACAGGCATGAGCCACTGCACCTGGCCGGAAAATGCTTACCTTATGTTACATGGAAAAGCAAGTTACCAAGTTGAATTCAGAGTACATGTAGAATAAATATATTCTACAAGGAATTATATGAAAATGTTGATATTGGTAGTATTAAGATGGTAAGACAAAGCCTGATTTTTTCCCCATTTTTCTGTTTTCCCAGTTTCCTTTATAAAGTCATTTATCAGCTGCACAAACACAGGTGACCTTACTTTCCCTGTATAACTGAAAAATTGACTAGGAAGATCAGACATTGTGCTCTTCAATAAGTAAGGCCACCCACTCCCAAGATTGTCATTAAACACTTTCCCACGCCTTCCCCCCTTTTTTTGAGATGGAGTCTCACTCTGTCACCCAGGCTGGAGTGCACTGGCATGATCTCGGCTCACTGCAACCTCTGCCTCCCAGGTTCAAGCCATTCTCCTGCCTCAGCCTCCCAAGTAGCTGGGATCACAAGCATGCACCACCACGCCTGGCTAATTTGTGTTATTTTTAGTAGAGATGGGGTTTCACCATGTTGGCCAGGCTGCTCTCGAACTCCTTACCTTAGGTGACCACCTACCTCGGCCTCCCAAAGTGCTGGGATTACAGGCCTGCACCACCATGCCTGGCCTGTTTTCTTACTGGTTCTAACAAGTGAGGCCCACAGCAGATCTATTTGGTTTATAGGAGAAAATACATTTCTATTCTCCCTCAAAACATGAAGAGATTATTCAACAGTTATGTAAAATTTATATAGCTCCATTATATACAGTACGAATTCAGTGAAATTATAGGCAGTAACAGTTTTGAAAATTAGCACATTAGCAAAAATAAGTAACAATTAATGTTCTTTCACCTGAGCAGCCTAGGAAACTCTGGGGAAGTTGGACTAGGAAGGATGAGCAGACTGAAAGGGCCAGAAGGGTTTTCCTTCTCTACATCTCTGCCCTTTTTCCTTCAATTAGCACGTTGAGTGCAACAGCTGAACTGCAACCAGCCAGGGGTGTGGTTGTTCCTTTAAGGGAGGCTGGGCTTCTGGCCTACATGTGGCCTCTGCCCTGGTAGTTAAGACTGAACATTTTTATCTTCTTATAAACCAGTGATCAAGGCCAATTTGGCTGTCATCTCTCCCTACCCCATGAACCCCTTAAAATAGTCCAGAACAGGATGCTGATTTTTCTACTTACAATTACACATTACACGCTAGACAAAACAAACATACGCAATCACACTTCCTTCCCTTTAATTTATGTCCCTTGGACTAGTGGTCTGGTGCTCTCCTTTGTCACCTATGTCCATGCTTGACCTTGAGTTTTCTGTAGCTAGAGATCACTATTTAGAAAAACCTCACACTATCTCTATTAACCTCTTTTTGAATTTCAACAATTATTTCTTAAGCACCTACTTTATGTCAGGTTAGTGATCAAGGTATTAGAGATGCAAGAATAAACAAGGCACAGTTTCTGCCCTCAAAGAATTTATAGGATAATAGGGAAAACAAACAATTTTGCTAGAATAGGATAAGTAAAAATGACAGGAATAAGCACAGGTTGCTACAGGAGCAAGTCTTGTTAAGGATCACATGATACAGTTTTGAGGGATTACAAAAGGCTTCCAAAAGAATTTGACGTCTGAGGTAAGACCTGAAGGATTTAAGCAAGAAAAGTATGTGTAAAGTATGTCCTGGGTAGAACAAAAGCATGCGGAGGAGCACAGAGGCAAAATCAAATATGATTGAGGCATAGCCTGCGATGGGGCAAAAGGGAGTCCAGAAAAGTGGTCACATTTTCACATGGAGGGAGTTTTCACTTTATCCTGAACACAAGGGCATTATTGAAGTATTTTAATTAGTGGAGTTATGTGATCAGACTTGTGTTTTAAAAAGAGTGCTCCAGAGAAGAGGGCACCCTTGTATACTGTTGGTGGGAATGTAAAGTAGTACAGCCATTACAGAAGACAGTATGGAGGATCCTCAAAAAACTTAAAATAGAACTGCCAGATGATCCAGAATCTCACTATTGCATCTACATCTCAAGGAAATGAAATTAGTATGTTGAAGAGATATCTGTACTCCCATACTCATTGTGCCCTGTTCACAATAGCCAAGATATGGAAACCACCTAAGTGCCCATTGATAGATGAGTGGATAAAGAATATCTAGTATATTTAACCATGGGATATTAATCAGTCTTTAGAATGAAGGAAATACTGTCATTTGCAGCAATATGGATGAACCTGGAGGACATTACGTTGAGTAGGATAGACCAGGCACAGAAAGACAAATGCCACATGGTCCCCCTTATATATGGAATCTTAAAAAGTCAAACTCATAGAAGCAGAAAGCAGAATGTTGGTTACCAGGGGATGGTCATGGGGGGAAAAGGACTAAGGAGATGTTGTTCAAGACATGCAAAATTTCTGTTAGGAGGAATAAGTTCAAGCAACCTATTGTACAGTATGGTGACTATAGTTAGTAACAATGCATTGTATACTTGAAAATTGCCAAGAGAGTAGATTTTAAGTACTTTCACTGCAAATAAATAAATATGTGAGGTAAAATGAAACAGAGTACTCCAAAGCCTGGACTAACTTAGTAGCATTGGAGATCAAAAGATGTAAATGATTGTTAGAAGAATTAATGAAGTAGGATTTTGCTGATGGTTGAGGGAGAGAGGAAGCAGAAGAAAAGTCGGGAGGGGATATTACTTTGCTTTCTGTGCCATTTTCATGATAAGGAACATGAAGGAGGCCAGGCACGGTGGCTCACGCCTGTAATCCCAGCACTTTGGGAGGCTGAGGCAGGCGGATCACCTGAGCTCAGGAGTTCGAGACCACCCTGAGCAACACGGTAAAATCCCGTCTCCACTAAAATACCAAAAATTAGCCAGGCATAGTGGTGCACGCCTGTAATCCCAGCTACTCGGGAGGCTGAGGCGTGAGAGAATCGCTTGAGCCCAGGAGGCAGAGGTCGCAGTGAGCCAAGATCATGCCACTGCACTCCAGCCTGGGTGACTGAGTGAGACTCTGTCTCAAAAAAAAAAAAAAAAAATGAAAGTGGGCAGTCAGGGGGACATGGGAAGTGATGAGTTTGTTTTTAGACTGTTGAGTTTGAGGTATTTGACTGAAGACATCAAGTAGGGAATTAAACGTAGATATCAGAAGCTTAGTATAGAGATCTGGACTGGTGTTTTAACATGTGGGAGCTTTCACTGCATATATATGTGGAGTTGAAACCATGGGAGTGGAAGAGTAACTAACCCTCAGAAAGATTAACCAATGAGAGCAATCCATTATAAATGCAACCTCAGAGACTCAGGAAGCCTTAAAGGATAGATGCAGGGAAAATCCACAAAGGAGGATACAGGGGACAGAAAGAAGTCAGGAAAATCAAGAATGTGATGTGCTAGAGATCAAGAAAGAAACAGAACTCAACAGAGTCAGATGTTGCAAAGGAGGCAGTAAAGTAAGGATTCAAATGGACATTTAGTAACCAGAAGGTGATTGATAATTTTGTAGAGAATGACTGAAAGTCATTTCAAGGAGGAGGTGAGACAGATAGCAGTGGGTTTTTAAATGTGGACATGAACACAAGAACATTAAATAATCTTTCATTTGGCTTGGCTGCAAATGGACAGATGATAAGGACTGGAGACCAAGGCACACAATCCTAACGAGTTTTTTGTTTTCTTTTGCTTTTATAGTGGGAGAAACTTGAGCGTGCTTATCAGCTTGAGTGTCTGAAGTTAGCAGAGGGAGGTGAGATTCCTGACAAGGCAGGTGGAAATAATCATCCTAGAAATTTTGCAAAGTCCTGCTTTCTACCGAGGAGGGAGGGAGGAAGGGATATTTCCAAAGGAAGGAAGGAAGGAAGAAAAGAAGAAAGGGAGGGAGGGAGGGAGGGAGGGATATTTCCAAATGTACTCCCTTATGAGTGGGGAACAGAAAGTTGAAGGTGTTCTAGGGAGGGAGGGAGGGAAGGAGGGAGGGAGGGAAGGAAAGGAAGGAAGGAAGGAAGGAAGGAAGGAAGGAAGGAAGGAAGGAAGGAAGGAAGGAAGGAAGGGATATTTACAAATGTACTCTCTTATGAGTGGGGAACAGAAAGTTGAAGGTGTTCTCAGCTGATCCTGTTGGATTTTTATTCTGTCAAGTACAAGGTGAAGTTTTTGACTGTGTGCATATTGGTCAGTTGAAAGGAAAAGTTAAGAGTAAGGCCTTGAAGAGGGAGGTGAAATGGTTCATGGGTAAGGAAGAAGCACCCCAGAGGGTCCCAGAGAAGGTTGCTGCTCAGTGATGATAGCCTATATGAGCATGGAGACCATCTGCTTGTCCACAGCACTGAGGGAGATGAAAGTTAGACTGCTTATAGTTTTCAAAGTATCACATCCAAAAATGTATTACCTGCCTTTGATGAAGTACTTTAGAATTCTCAGTGGCCGCTAGCAACATGGCATTATTATTCTAAGCAGCCAGTTTTGCAAAACCTGGGTAGACATCTGCAGTGACACAGTGGCAATGTGTCCAGGCTCTGCCAGTGACTAACATTGAATTAAAGCTTTAGTACTTTCTTTCTGGGTGACCTTGGGCAAACTAATTCCGTACTTGGGATCCTGGTAGGGTCTTTATCAGGAGTAACTGAGCCTAATCAATGGAAAATGCTTAGAATAGTGCCTGGCACATACTAAACACTCAACAAATGTTAGCTGCTGCTATCATTATCATCGTCATCATTAAGTTTATTGTGATAATAGAATAAATTTCTAGGATGATACAATTCAAGCCTTTACTTTAGAGCATTGAGAGCGTAAACGTGTCATCAGTACTCCACATTTCTGTGTAGAAAGAATGACAAAAGGTATTCCTGTTTGGGGGAAGATAACTTTGAAACAAGTATTTAAAACATTTCTCTGAAAAAAAAAATAGAGAATCAAAGTTAGGTGCTATACAAGTCAGCTTTTTTTAGGTAGGGAAGGTTGCATATTCAGTCCTTAAACTCTGCAAGAATTGCACTGCTTCCCTGGGTGACTCTTGACGCTGTGGAAGACAAGTGGTGTGTGAAATCTGCCCAAATCATCTCCCTTACTGGATGAAAAAAATGAAAACAAATTAAAATGAACTGTGATATACTAGTTATAGAGTAGTATTATTTTCACATGTAAAGAGTACTTGTGTTTTGGATACAGTAAATATTAATATTAAATATATTAATGTTTATTATATTTGTTGAATGAACATGACATAATTTGTACCATTCTTTTTTTAACTTTTTAAATTATTTTTTAACATTTTTGTGGGTACGTAGTAGGTGTATATATTTATGGAATATATGAGCTGTTTTGATGTAAGCATGCAGTGTGAGATAAGCACATCATGGAGAATGAAGTATCCATCCCCTCAAGTATTTATCCTTTGAGTTACAAAAAATCCAATTACATTAAGTTATTTTAAAATACACAATTAAGTTATTATTGACTGTAGTGATCCTATTGTGCTATCAAATAGTAGGTCTTATTCATTCTTCCTGGGCTTTTTTGTACCCATTAACCATCCCTACCTCCCCGCCAACGCCCAACTACCCTTCCCAGCCTCTAGTAACCATCCTTCTACTCTCTATGTCCGTGAGTTCAATTGATGTGATTTTTAGATCCCAAAAATAAGTGAGAACATGCAATGTTTGTCTTTCTTTGCCTGGCTTATTTCACCTAACAGAATGATCTGCAATTTCCTCCATATTGTTGCAAGTGACAGGATGTCATTCTTTTTTATGGCTGAATGGTACTCCATTGTGTATATGTACCACATTTTCTTTACCATTTGTCTGTTGATGGACACTTAGGTTGCTTCGAAATCTTAGCTGTTGTAAACAGAGCTGCAACAAACAGAAGTGTAGAGATCTCTTCAATATACTGAGTTCCTCTCTTTTGGGTATATATCCAGCAGTGGGATTGCTGGATCATATGATAGCTCAATTTTCAGTTTTTTGAGGAACCTCCAAACTGTTGTCCGTAGTGGTTGTACTAATTTACATTCCCACCAAAAGTGTACAAAGGTTCCCTTTTCTCCATATCCTCACCAGTATTTGTTATTGCCTGTCTTTTGGATACAAGCTGTTTTAACTGGGGTGAGATGGTATCTCTTGTAGATTTGATTTGCATTTCTCTGACATCAGTGATGTTGAGCATCTTTTCATATGCCTGTTCACCATTTATTCAAATCATTGCCCATTTTTTAATCAAATTATTAGATTTTTTCTTGTAGGGTTGTTTGGACTCCTTATATATTCTGGTGATTAATTTCTTGTCAGAGGAGTAGTTTGAAAATACTCTCTCCCATTCTGTGGGTTGTCTCTTCACTTTGTCGGTTATATCTTTGCTGTGTAGAAGCTTTTTAACTTAATGTGATCCCATTTGTCCAGGTTTGCTTTGGTTGCCTGTGTGTCCTATTCTTAATGCCAGATATAGTTTGTTAGTTTATCTTAATCCCCCTTTTTTGGTTCAGTACCCCTTTAAATATATGACAAAATCTGGGAGTATATACTCCCAACAATGCACAGGTGAACAACACACAAAGATAATTTGAGGACCCCAAGATAGGAGCACCTTTTCATATGCCTGTTTGCCATTTGTAGGTCTTCTTTTGAGAAATGTCTATTCAAATCTTTTGCCCATTTTTTATTAGGTTATTATATATTTCTTTTGGAACTACACTGAGTGTATATAGTGTATACAGTGTATATTTTGGAACTATACTGAATGAATATAGTGCAAAATTTCTTTTGGAACTACACTGAGTTTCTCAGTGTATATATTTAGTGTAGTTCCAAAAGAAATATGTTTCTAGAATATATATTATGGCAAAATGTATTATAATTCAGTATTAAAAAGTGGAAAGAGCATAAAATAAAACTGGAAATAATAACTGATGCAAAATTGCACTATATGAAAATGCTTAAATTATGCAATTATTCTCTTTTTACACTTGTACCTGTGTTTCACTTAAAAGAGAATGGTGTAGGAGCTTTTTAAAATAAGGTTTTTTTTTAGTTTTACTTATTATTTACTGTGTTAAATTACTGTGATGTGTTCCACTGGGCTTTTTTTACTGCTTATGTAAGTCTTCTGATGTGCTGTCTTACTGCCTTTTTATATATTTTATCTTAGCTAGTTTTCTTAAGTGAATTATTTCAGTCAAGCTTCATATTTGATCTATCTCAGTTGTAACATGTGAGAAAATATTTACCTGGTTGACCAACAGCAAAATCAAGAAGTTTTAACTGTATTGAAATTACCCAAAGAAATTAGAAAGCTCAGTTGAAGCAGAACAGGATTCTCTAAAATGTATTTTCAATAACAAGACATTTAAAACTGAATATTCCAATCCCTTTTCAACCTAATTACAAACTTTGCAGTAAGAGTTTGGAGTATATTCTTTCAGCATGGAAGTCTTTTTTGGACACCTCTCTAATCCAGTAATATTTTTAAGAGACACTTATACCCCTAGAATGAGTTTGTTTTCTCCCTATTTTGAAGGTATTAAACATCAAAAGCAAAGACAGCTTTTTAAAAACATATATATTCTTTTATTTTTTCATATTCAAATACACTTTGATTTAGTTCCTGGGGGATATAAAGGAAAATATGGTTCGTCTACACTAAACAGCATTTTATATTTGGAAGTAATGAATAGAAGCCAGGAAGGAGGAAATTATTTCTTTCTTTATTGAATCTAAAAACTCCAGGTAATGAACAGACCATTCGTAGAACTGGGTGGATGGTGCACAAAGATACTTTGTTTTGGCATGAAAAGGCTCTGTTGAAGTTTCTGGTAAAGAACTATGTTAACTTGGTTTAACATCTAAGAAGGCATTGATACTTACCAATTTTGAAAGAGCAAACTCTGTAGGGGGGAAAAGTGTAAATGTTGTTGGTAAAAATGTAGAACGTGCATCTTTTAAAGTGTCAAACGTTGATTACCTCCAGGTTTGCAGTTATTATCATAAGAAATGATCTTGTCGTTATATCTGTTAAGTAGTTTTGAAGATGAAAAGTTTTGGAATAAAAAAAAATTTTGAAATCAGCTACATAAAAGGAACATTGCTATCTGTGAATTAGCTGAGATGACGACAGCACTGTGTAGGGTGGGATTCCCATAGGGCTTAGTTTACTTGGGACATAGCTGCTTTGTTACTCCGTTTTCATGCTGCTGACAAAGACATACCTGAGACTGGGAAGAAAAAGAGGTATAATTGAACTTAAGAGTTACACGTGGCTGGGGAGGCCTCAGAATCATGGTGGGAGGTGAAAGGCATTTCTTACATGGCAGCAGCAAGAGAAAATGAAGAAGAAGCAAAAGCAGAAACCCCTGATAAACCCATCAGATCTTGTGAGACTTATTCACTATCACAAGAATAGCATGAGAAAGACCAGCCTCCATGATTTAGTTACCTCCCCCTGGGTCCCTCCCACAACACGTAGGAATTCTGAGAGATACAATTCAGGTTGAGATTTCAGTGGGGGAACAGCCAAACCATATCATTCTGCCCCTGGCCCCTCTAAATCTCATGTCCTCACATTTCAAAAACAGTCATGCCTTCCCAACAGTCCCCCAAAGTCTTAACTCATTTCAGCATTAACCCAAAAGTCCACAGTCCAAAATCCCATCTGAGACAAGGCAACTCCCTTCCTCCTAAGAGTCTGTAAAATCAAAAGCAAGCTAGTTACTTCCTAGATACAATGGGAATACAGGTATTGGGTAAATACAGTCATTCCAAATGGGAGCTATTGGCCAAAACAAAGGGCTTAGAGGGCCCATGCAAGTCCAAAATCCAGTAGGGCAGTCCAATTTTAAAGTTCCAAAATGATCTCCTTTGATTCCAGGTCTCACATCCAGGTCACGCTGATGCAAGAGGTGGGTTCCCATGGTCTTGGGCAGTTCTGCATCTGTGGCTTTGCAGGGTACAGTCTCCCTCCTGGCTGTTTTCATGGGCTGGCATTGAGTGTCTGCGGCTTTTCCAGGCACATGGTGCAAGCTGTCGGTGGATGTACCATTCTGGGGTCTGGAGGACAGTGGCCCTCTTCTCGCAGCTCCACTAGACGGTGCCCCAATAGGGACACTGTGTAGGGTCTCCGACCCCACATTTTCCTCCCGCACTGCCCTAGCAGAGGTTCTACATGAGGGCCCTGCCCCTGCAGCACACTTTTGCCTGGGCATCCGGGCATTTCCCTACATCTTCTGAAATGTAGGTGGAGGTTTCCAAACCTCAGTTCTTGACTTCTTTGCACATGCACGCTGAACACCACATGGAAGCTGTCAAGGTTTGGAGCTTCCACCCTCTGAAGCCACAGCCCGAGCTGTACGTTGGCCTCTTTCAGCCATGGCTGGAGCAGCTGGGACACAGGGCACCAAGTCCCTCAGCTGCACACACCCCAGGGACTGTGGGCCCAGCCCACGAAACCACTTTTTCCTCCAGCGCCTCCAGGCCTGTGATGCTAGGGGCTGCCATGAAGGTCTCTGACATGGCCTGGAGACATTTTACTCATGATCTTGGGGATTAACATTAGGCTCCTTGCTGTGTATGTGAATTTCTGCAGCTGGCTTGAATTTTTCTGTAGAAAATGGGTTTTTCTTTTCTATCACATTGTCAGGCTTCAAATTTTCCAAACATTTACACTGTTTCCCTTTTAAAACTGAATGCTTTTAACAACACCCAAGTCAACTCTTAAATGCTTTGCTGCTTAGAAATTTTTTTCACCAGATACTCTAAATCATCTCTCTCAAGTTCAAAGTTCCAGTTCCACAAATCTCTAGGGCAGGGGCAAAATGCTGCCAGTTTCTTCACTGAATCATAATGAGAGTCACCTTTGCTCCAATTCCCAACAAGTTTCTCATCTCCATCTGAGACCACCTCAGCCTGGACCTTCTTGTTCATATCACTATAAGCATTTTCATTAAAGCCATTCAGCCAGTCTCTAGGAAGTTCCAAACTTTCCCACATTTTCCTATCTTCTTCTGAGCCCTCCAAGCTGTTCCAACCTCTGCCTGTTACCTAGTTCCAAAGTTGGTTCCACATTTTCAGGTATCTTTTCAGCAACGCCCCACTCTACTGGTACCAATTTACTATATTAGTCCATTTTCACACTGCTGACAAAGACATACACAAGACTGGGAAGAAAAAGAGGTTTAATTGGACTTACAGTTCCGCATGTCTGGGGAGGCCTCAGAATCATGGTGGGAGGTGAAAGGCACTCCTTACATGGCAGCAGCGAGAGAAAATGAGGAAGATGCAAAAGTGGAAACCCATCAGATCTCGTGAGACTTATTCATTATCACAAGAATAGATGGGAAAGACCGGCCCCCCATAATTCAGTTACCTCCCCCTGGGTCCCTCCCACAAGTAGGACTTCTGAGAAATACAATTCAAGTTGAGATTTGGGTGGGGACACAGCCAAACCATATCAGCTGCTTTCTCCACTACACAGTAAAGAGGGTTAGGAGAAAACCCATAATTCATTAGTGCAAAGATATGGGATAGAAACTGAGACTAGCAAATGTATTGAGAAACAAACTTAAAATTCCTAATTCAATTTTGATAGGTAGAACTCCATACCCATAATTCTTAATAATCTGTCTTATTTTCAAGACCAATGCAAAGATTTGGTTTTACTGTCAGTTCTGCATCTAATATCTACCATAGTTAGGAAACACTTAAGCCAAATATATAAATATATATATATTTCTTATCTCCAAAATATTTTGTCAAGTAAAGAAAGCTAGGTTAATATTATTTGCTAACATTTGGGTTAAATATTTAAGTTAAAAAAGGACAAAATATGTATATTTGTATTTCATGTATATGCTTTAAAAGTTTCTGGAAGGAAACGACAACCATTTTGTGGGGTGAATGGAGAAAAGAGGACAGTTGTAAGAGATAATTGTATGTCTACTTTATACTTTTTGGTTTATGAACTATGATCATTTTTGAGCTTATTTTAAAAACTGAATTAAAAATTTAAAAATTTGCATAAGAGGATAAGGGAGCATGAACATTCAGATAGTAAGGAGGGAAGAAAAGTTTAAGTAATGTAAAAAAGATGATTGTAGAAAAGTACATTTGGACTGGTTTCATAAAACATTAATATCTCATTAATTGTACAGTTATTATTTTAACTAATATTAAACATTGTTTTGGGGAACCTTTAAGTACTATGATAACTCTTTCCAAATTACATGTGAGTGTGGTTTTATTGTACTTTTCCCTGATGACTCATGAAGTTGAATACATTTTCATATGCTCACTGGCCATTTGGACATTGTCTTTTGTGAAGTACCCATAAAGTCTCGACTATTTTTCTTTTTTTTTCTTTTTTTAATATATCCAAGGCCATATAATTAATTCATTTCAGAGTTTGGATTTCAACTAAGATCTGTTTGCCTACAGATTCTGTGTTCTTTTTTTTTTTTATACTTAAGTTTTAGGGTACATGTGCACAATGTGCAGGTTAGTTACATATGTATACATGGGCCATGCTGGTGTGCTGCACCCATTAACTCGTCATTTAGCATTAGGTATATCTCCTAATGCTATCCCTCCCCCCTCCCCCCACCCCACAACAGTCCCCAGAGTGTGATGTTCCCCTTCCTGTGTCCATGGTTTCTCATTGTTCAGTTCCCATCTATGAGTGAGAACATGCGGTGTTTGGTTTTTTGTCCTTGCGATAGTTTACTGAGAATGATGATTTCCAATTTCATCCATGTCCCTACAAAGGACATGAACTCATCATTTTTTATGGCTGCATAGTATTCCATGGTGTATATGTGCCACATTTTCTTAATCCAGTCTATCATTGTTGGACATTTGGGTTGGTTCCAAGTCTTTGCTATTGTGAATAGTGCTGCAATAAACATATGTGTTCATGTGTCTTTATAGCAGCATGATTTATAGTCCTTTGGGTATATACCCAGTAATGGGATGGCTGGGTCAAATGGTATTTCTAGTTCTAGATCCCTGAGGAATCGCCACACTGACTTCCACAATGGTTGAACTAGTTTACAGTCCCACCAACAATGTAAAAGTGTTCCTATTTCTCCACATCCTCTCCAGCACCTGTTGTTTCCTGACTTTTTAATGATTGCCATTCTAACTGGTGTGAGATGGTATCTCATTGTGGTTTTGATTTGCATTTCTCTGATGGCCAGTGATGATGAGCATTTTTTCATGTGTTTTTTGGCTGCATAAATGTCTTCTTTTGAGAAGTGTCTGTTCATATCCTTTGTCCACTTTTTGATGGGGTTGTTTGCTTTTTTCTTGTAAATTTGTTTGAGTTCATTGTAGATTCTGGATATTAGCCCTTTGTGAGATGAGTAGGTTGCGAAAATTTTCTCCCATTTTGTAGGTTGCCTGTTCACTCTGATGGTAGTTTCTTTTGCTGTGCAGAAGCTCTTTAGTTTAATTGGATCCCATTTGTCAATTTTGGCTTTTGTTGCCATTGCTTTTGGCGTTTTAGACATGAAGTCCTTGCCCATGCCTATGTCCTGAACGGTAATGCCTAGGTTTTCTTCTAGGGTTTTTATGGTTTTAGGTCTAAGGTTTAAGTCTTTAATCCATCTTGAATTAATTTTTGTGTAAGGTGTCAGGAAGGGATCCAGTTTCAGCTTTCTACATATGGCTAGCCAGTTTTCCCAGCACCATTTATTAAATAGGGAATCCTTTCCCCATTGCTTGTTTTTCTCAGGTTTGTCAAAGATCAGATAGTTGTAGATATGCGGCATTATTTCTGAGGGCTCTGTTCTGTTCCATTGATCTATATCTCTGTTTTGGTACCGGTACCATGCTGTTTTGGTTACTGTAGCCTTGTAGTATAGTTTGAAGTCAGGTAGTGTGATGCCTCCAGCTTTGTTCTTTTGGCTTTGGATTGACTTGGTGATGCAGGCTCTTTTTTGGTTCCATATGAACTTTAAAGTAGTTTTTTCCAATTCTGTGAAGAAAGTCATTGGTAGCTTGATGGGGATGGCAATTGAATCTAAAATTACCTTGGGCAGTATGGCCATTTTCAGGATATTGATTCTTCCTACCCATGAGCATGGAATGTTCTTCCATTTGTTTGTATCCTCTTTTATTTCATTGAGCAGTGGTTTGTAGTTCTCCTTGAAGAGGTCCTTCACATCCCTTGTAAGTTGGATTCCTAAGTATTTTATTCTCTTTGAAGCAACTGTGAATGGGAGTTCACTCATGATTTGGCTCTCTGTCTGTTATTGGTGTATAAGAATGCTTGTGATTTTTGTACGTTGATTTTGTATCCTGAGACTTGGCTGAAGTTGCTTATCAGCTTAAGGAGATTTTGGGCAGAGACAATGGGGTTTTCTAGATATACAATCATGTCATCTGCAAACAGGGACAATTTGACTTCCTCTTTTCCCGGTTGAATACCCTTTATTTCCTTCTCCTGCCTAATTGCCCTGGCCAGAACTTCCAACACTATGTTGAATAGGAGTGGTGAGAGAGAGCATCCCTGTCTTGTGCCAGTTTTCAAAGGGAATGCTTCCAGTTTTTGCCCATTCAGTATGATATTGGCTGTGGGTTTGTCATAGATAGCTCTCTCTCGGCAGAAACTCTACAGGCCAGAAGAGAGTGGGGGCCAATATTCAACATTCTTAAAGAAAAGAATTTTTAACCCAGAATTTCATATCCAGCCAAACTAAGCTTCATAAGTGAAGGAGAAATAAAGTACTTTACAGACTATTTTTCTTATGGGTTTGTTGTCTGCATGTTTCTCATTGCTTTGGAGTTCTTTATACGTTCTGGATATACAAAACTTGTCATTTATGTATTCCAAATCTCTTCTCACACTTTTGTTTGCATTTCTTCTCTCTTAACAATATTAATTGGTAAACAAAGATTTAAATTATAATCAGTCCAGTTTATCAAAATGTTATGGTTTTTTAATGTCATGTGTAAGAAATCTTACTCTTTCCCAAGGTCATGAAGATGTTCTTTTTGATTAGAAGCTTTTTCATTCGCCTTTTATATTTACAGTTACAGTCTACCTGGTTTGAGTTAAAAGTCAAGACTAATTTGTGGGTTTTTTTGTTTTTGTTTGTTTGTTTGCAGCTCCTCATCTGTTGAAGTTTTTTTTTCAATTTTACTTTTATTTATTTATTTTATTATATTTTAAGTTCTGGGATACACGTGCAGAATGTGCAGGATTGTTACATAGGTATACATGTGCCATGGTGGTTTGCTGCACCCATCAACCCATCATCTAGGCTTTAAGCCCCGCATGCGTTAGTTATTTCTCCTAATGCTATCCCTCCCCTTGCCCCCTACCCCCTGACAGGCCTCGGTGTGTGATGTTCCCCTGCCTGTGTCCGTGTGTTCTAATCGTTCGACTCCCATTTACGAGTGAGAACATGCAGTGTTTGGTTTACTGTTCCTGTGTTAGTTTGCTGAGAATGATGGTTTCCAGCTTCATCCATGTCCCTGCAAAGGACGTGAACTCATTCTTTTTTATGGCTGCATAGTATTCTATGCTGTATATGTGCCACATTTTCTTTATCCAGTCTATCATTGATGGGCATTTGGGTTGGTTCCAAGTCTTTGCTATTGTGAATAGTGCTGCAATAAACATACGTGTGCATGTGTCTTTATAGTAGAATGATTTGTAATCCTTTGGGTATATACCCAGTAATGGGATTTCTGGGTCAAATGGTATTCCTGGTTCCAGATCCAAAAGGAATCGCAACAAAAGCCAAAGTTGACAAATGGGATCTAATTAAACTAAAGAGCTTCTGCACAGCAAAAGAAACTATCATCAGAGTGAACAGGCAGCCTAAAGAGTGGGAGAAAATTTTTGCAATCTATCCATCTGACAAGGGGCTAATATCCAGAATCTACAAGTAACGTAAACATATTTACAAGAAAAAAAAACATCAAAAAGTGGATGAAGGATATGAACAGACACTTCTCAAAAGAAAACATTTATGCAGCTAACAAACATGAAAAAATGCTCATCATCACTGGTCATTAGAGAAATGCAAATCAAAACCACAATGAGATACCATCTCATGCCACTTAGAATGGCGATTAAAAAGCCAGGAAATAACAGATGCTTTTATTATTTATTATTTATTGTATTTATTATATATTATTTATTATTTATTATAAAGCAGGAAGTAACAGATGGAGAGGGAGTGGAGAAATAGGAATGCTTTTACACTGTTGGTGGGAGTGTAAATCAGTTCAACCATTGTGAAAGACAGGGTGGCGATTCTTCAAGACTTATTTTTTTAATGGATATTAAACCAACAGCACAATTTATTGAAAAAAAAAAAGTCCTCCCCACTGCCCTGTAGTGTTCATATGGAAGTGGTTTTGTTCTATTTTCTTTTCTGTTCCATTGTTCTATTATCTATCCTTGTGCCACTGTCACACTAATGTAATTCCTATAGCTCTATGATCAGTCTTATTTCTGGCAGAAAAAGTTTTACAACTTTATTTTTCTAGATCAAGAGTATTAGTCTATTCAGGCTGTTGTATCAAAATACCAGAAACGGAGTAGCTTTTAAACAACAAACTACCAGCAAGGCACTTGAGGCTGAAGTTTTCTACTTGGGAATATGCCTTTTTCTCTGGTTGCTTCTTGTTACTGTGTGTTTGGTATTGATCACTTTTACTTGATGTACTTAAATGTGGTTTTCTTTGTACTGTATTTATCTTGCTTAGAGTCAAGAGATTTCTGGAATTTTTGGCTTGATTTTTTAAATCATTTTTAGAAAATTTCAAAGGCATCTAGCATTAAGCCCTGTAGTTGCTGCTGAGTAAATAAAAAACCGTATGTGTCAGTAGAGCAGGCACCTTCCCATAATCACTGATGAGTAAAGTGAGGGGGACATCAGTGAGTCTGAAATCAATCTGCCCTGATAGTGCACCTCAAAGTAATTAATCCACACAAACTACCTGGAGCTGTGCTTTGCTTGTAGTAGATCTATGTATATTTTGTGATTATTGTTACTGCTTTCGTTGCAATATTCTCTTCTCTCTGCCATATTAACATATTTCCATTTTTCAAAACAGAGGAAATATGAAATTACCTAGTATCAAGTGAGCAAAATCCAAAGCACCTTGTAAACTATCATGACCAACACTTACAACCATGATCAGAGTCATAAACTACACATTTGATAAATTGAGCAGTGAGGCCCGAGATTTGTACTTTTCCCCGTCCTTTTCTTTGGAGAGTTTAATTAATTAGTCTGCCACTTTTCCAGAGGTCTTCATCACCTGAATCATTAAATTACTTTTGAGTTCTCCCAGGTGGCAAATTAGCCATGTAGCTTGAACGTTAAGTGGATAATAGTGTCTCTTAATGATGCCATGTAGATTCCTTTAGAGTTAAGCAATTTTTTCCCTTCAAGCATGGAAATGTTTTTGTTCAGAAAAACTGAACAGCATCTTTTTCAGTGATATAAATAGTTGTATTAGCATTGAACACACGGAGCAGCAAAATATCTTTAAGTACATTAAGTAGATAAAATCCGGTAAACAGAAGTTAGATGACATGTTATTTAGAATGTTAACTTGATACTAAAAAATTGACATTTTTGTAGATATATGGTATCATGGTTATGGTTTTAAAAAGACTTCTTAATTTTTTAGCCCCATACTGAAATATTTATGAATGAAATGACATGATATCTGGTATTTTCTTCAAAATAACATGGGAGGGCCATATTATTCAGGGTATAGAAGAAATAAGATTGGCTCTAAGTTGACAATGTAAGCTAGAGGATGGCTATTTAAGGATTCATAATACCCATCTGCCAACCTTCACATATACTTTAATTATCCCTAATAAAAAGTTTTTAAAGTATTGGGTAAATATTAAATGAATTAATACCAACAAATCCCAATTTGCTAGAAGACTATCAATGCCAATTTAATTGCTACATTCTCAAGGTCTATGAAGGCAGGATTCACGGCTTAATTCACTTTGTACTATGGACTTTTTCTATCACCTATCCTATTGTTAGGAGCTTGGTATGAGTGTTTTAGGGTGTATTAATGATCTTTTTTTTTCTAATTTAATTTTTAAGTTCTGTGATACATATGCAGGATGTGTAGGTTTATTGCATAGGTAAACGTGTGCCATGGTGGTTTGCTGCAACTATCAACCCGTCACCTGGGTACTAAGCCCCACATGCATTAGCTGTTTTTCCTAATGCTCTCCTTTCCTCCACCCCATCCCCTGACAAGCCACAGTGTGTGTTGTTCCCGCCCGCCCCCATCCCTGCTGTGTCCATGTGTTCTTGTTGTTCAACTCCCACTTGTAAGTGAGAACATGTGATGTTTGGTTTTCTGTTCCTGCTTTAGTTTGCTGAGGATAATAGCTTCCAGCTCCATTCATGTCCCTGTAAAGGACATGGCCTCATTCCTTTTTTTGGCTGCATAGTATTCCATGGTGCATATGTACCACATTTTTTTTTCTTTTTTAAAAAAATTTTACTTTAAGTTCCAGGATACATGTACTGAAGCAAGGGGTGCAATCCTAGTCTCTGATTAAACAGACCTTAAACCAACAAAGATCAAAAAAGACAAAGAAGGGCATTACATAGTGGTAAAGGGACCAACACAACAAGAAGAGCTAACTGTCCTAAATATATATGCACCCAATACAGGAGCACCCAGATTCATAAAACGAGTTCTTAGAGACCTACAAAGAGACTTAGACTCTCACACAATAATAATGGGAGACTTTAACACCCCATTTTCAATATTAGACAGATCAACAAGACAAAATTAACAAGGATATTGAGGACTTGAACTCAGCTCTGGATCAAGTAGACCTAATAGACATCTACAGAACTCTCCACCCTAAATTAACAGAATATACATTTGTCTCAGTGCCACATGGCACTTATTCTAAAATCAACCACATAAATGGAAGTAAAACACTCCTCAGCAAATGCAAAAGAACTGAAATCATAACAGACAGTCTCTCAGACTACAGTGCAATCAAATTCAAATTTAGGATTAAGAAACTCACTCAAAACCACACAACTACATAGAAATTGAACAACCTGCTCCTGAATGACTCCTGGGTAAATAACGAAATTAAGGCAGAAATGAAGAAGTTCTTTGAAACCAATAAGGACAAAGAGACAACATACCAGAATCTCTGGGACACAGCTAAAGCAATGTTAAGAGGGAAATTTAGAGCACTAAATGCCCACATCAGAAAGCTGGAAAGATCTGAAATCAACACCTAACATCACAACTGTAGAGAAGCAAGAGCAAACAAATTCAAAAGCTAACAGAAGACACGAAATAACTAAGATCAGAGCAGAATTGAAGGAGATAGAGACATGAAAAAACCTTCAAAAAAATCAGTGAATCCAGGAGCTGTGTTTTTGAAAAAATTAACAAAATAGATAGACCACTAGCTAGACTAATAAAGAAGAAAATAGAGGAGAATCAAATAGACACCATAAAAATGATAATGGGGATATCACCACCGATCCCACAGCAATAGAAACTACCATCAGAGAATACTATAACACTTCTACACAAATAAACCAGAAAATCTAGAAGAAATGGATAAATCCCTGGACACATACACCCTCCCAAGACTAAACCAGGAAGAAGTTGAATCCCTGAATAGACCAATAACAAGTTCTGAAATTGAGGCAGTAATTAATAGCCTACCACCCAAAAAATGCCCAGGACCAGACGGATTCACTGCTGAATTCTACCAGAGGTACAGAGGAGCTAATATCATTCCTTCTGAAACTATTCCAAACAATTGAAAAGGAGGGACTCCTCCGTAACTCATTTTATGATGCCAGCATCATCCTGATTCCAAAACCTGGCAGAGACACAACAAAAAAAGAAAACTTCAGGCCAAAATCCCTCATGAACATTGAAGCGAAAATCCTCAATAAAATACTGGCAAACCAAATCCAGCAGCACATCAAAAAGCTTATCCACCACGATCAAGTCGGCTTCATCCCTGGGATGCAAGACTGATTCAACATATGCAAATCAATAAACATTATGTAATCAATCACATAAACAGAATCAGTGACAAAAACCACATGATTATCTCAATAGATGCAGAAAAGGCCTTCGATAAAATTCAACATTCCTTCATGTTAACTCTCAATAAATTAGGTATTGATGGAATATATCTCAAAATAATAAGAGCTGTTTATGACAAACCCATAGCCAATATCATACTGAATGGACAAAAGCTGGAAACATTCCCTTTGAAAACCGGCATAAGACAAGGATGCTCTCTCTCACCACTCCTATTAATGATCTTTGTTCTTACTTCTGTTGAAAATGAGCAGTGAAGCAATGCATTTATTAATTAGCTTGATTAATATATATTGATCTGTACATATATATTAAAACATCATGTTGTATACCATAAATGCATAAAATTTTTGTCAATTTAAAAAAATCTCATTGATTCCACTTCCAAAATACACCCTGTATCTTGTTACCTCTCAGTCATCTATCATCTACTGCCTGTAACAGCTAGACATCACTTGTGGGAAGAGCCATTGAATCCAGACTTCCAGAATTCTCCCAACCTTCACTTTTATTCCTCTGCAGTCTGTTCTCCAAGAAGAGCATGTCAGTCCTCCTCATAAAACCAGTGATTTGTATTGTCTTTATATAATACAGACTTTTTACCATGGCCAACAAGGCCCATGTGATCTGTCTTCTGCCTAACTCTCCAACTTCATCTCATACTGTTCTCTCCCTCCTTTAGTATATATTTTTGTCACTGAGTTGTGTGCTCTGAGCAGAGGCACATCAGACACCTTCTGACTGGAGCCAATGTTCTTGTTTCCTTTGTTTGCTGTCTCTTCCCCATGTTCTCTGCATAACAGGCCTTTCAGTTCTCAACTCAGGTTGTCATTTCCTTAGAGATTGCTTCCATGATGTGTAGTTCATTCATAACACAGGTTACAATCTGCCTTGTTTATTTGCTTGTTTATTATTCATTTCCTCCAGTAGAAACCCCGTGTTTCCCTCTCCTCTTATCTTTCCAGAAGTCCATCACACTACCTAGCCCATAAAAACCACATTTCACTGAAATCTAAGATGTGATCAATTGTAGGATGCAGTATTCGGTTATGCACCACCAAGAAAGTAAAAATACTGCAAATTAAACTGTTGTACAATACTAATTTCTTTTTATTATAAAAAACTTGGCTTTCGAGAAATTAAAATGTGCTTTTAAAATGCATTCTTGAATTGATGAAATACATATCTTGTTGAACACATGAAAAACTGTACTTCACTTAATCATAATTAGTTGCTTGGTAGTGATCTTTTGAGGAAAATTTTCTGAAAAAGATATGCATGTAGAGGCCAAGAGATTGCATAGGTGATGAGTAACACTATATTATGAAAAAGAGGATATTGTTAGTATGAAGAATTATGAGTAATCGAAGGATTGTATGAGTAGCTGTTCCAAACTGCCAATTACTGGCTTGTCAACAATGATTCCAATTCTGTAGGTCTTGAGTGGGTCAGGAAACTGGAATGCTCAACAGACACTTTAAGAGACTCATATCCATTGTTCTGGAAATAGATTCAGCCCTCTACAGGGGGAAGACAGAAAACAGAGATGTAAATTGCTAGAGCTGGTAGTGGGTAGGTATGGGAATATGCATCTGATTGCCTCTGTGTGTTCAATAAAATATGAGGTCTTTGGTTCAGTGTAGTAGGATAGGGATTTTGGAGCCTTGAGAAAGAAGGGAAGGTAAAGAATAGTCAATGCAGAGAGTATGAAAGCAAGAGGAAGTAATATATTCTTCGGAAATTGAATAGATTTGCAGATTTGAGAAATACTGCAGTAGAAAAGAAGGTGTTTGATTGGACGTTGGATGGTATCCCGATGTGGTTGAGTAACAAATACCCACTGCTGAAGGAGTATCAAGACAACCTGCCCTCTTTAGCTGCCTTGGATTGCTCTAGTCCCTAAACTGCATTCAGTTTCCATAACACCTGGCCTTTCCTGAGTGGCTGTGAAATTGCTGCTTCCATTGTTATCATTTACATAGTTAAAATAAAATAAACTCATAGGTGAAGAAGGCTGGATTCAAACACTGACCTCAGAGTAAAAAAGTCAGGCTCTTAATCACAGAAATGTACTGCTTCCCAATAACAAGTGCCTCTCAAGGTGGCCCAAGTAAGCCCCTTTTCTGTGGACTTGAAAGAAACTATCTCTCACATTCTGAAAAATGCAGTTTTCTATTTAAATAGAAAAACATCCAGACTCCTAAGACGGCTTCATGCTCTGCCCTCGTGCTCTGGTCCTAGCTGGTTCATCTTTGCTTACAGCCTCATCTTTCCTTACTCACACTTTGTGGTCCAGTCTTCTGTTCATCTTTAAGAGCCGTCCCAAGGCTGTGATCTTTAAGTTCAGATGCATGTGCATTTGGGTGCTATACAAGTTGATCCAGTTGGGGTATGCTAGTGCTGTGTTCTCTTTCCTCCAGGCCTTTGCCCAAGTTGTCTCTTTCATCGGCTTGAAACCCCTTCTCACCTTTGTTTGGCTAAATCCTGCTAGTCTTAAGCTCTCACTTGAATCCTCACTTCTTCCAAGAAACCTCTTCTGATCCCCCCAGGTCTGAGATTACTATACTTCTCCTGAAACCCTGTACTCACCATTTTGCATCCTGATTGCCTCTTTACTGACATGTACCTGCAAAGACTTCAGTACCTAGCCCGTACCTGCCTCAGAATCGTGCTCCATAAATGCCTACAGAATATTAGAAGAGGAAACATTTAATCATTTTTTAATGTTTAAGTTATATACTTCATTAAGCCAGGTTCTTAGTTTGTTACACAGGGGTTTTTTTCTACACAAAAATCTCCTGAGAAGTTTTGTCTTGAGGCAGAACAAAATAATTGATTCTAAAACATAATTTGAATTATAATAGCATCGTAACACTGTAACATGAATAATAAAATCTGATTGGGACTGTGAGCAGACTCATCCAAAAAAATAGAAAAAAGTGTTTGGGCACATATTTTTAAATCCTCTCTGGTTCATGTTTTGTACAGTAGTAGCATAAAATTATGCAACAGTTTATACTTTTAACAGGTCAATACTAATAAGGAGAATTATCCAAAGTCACCCTCTTCCATTTTGCTTTCAGCTTAGCTCATGTCCTTTTCTGGTATTCAGCATGTCACCCCATGCATCCTTCAGCCTGCAACTTCTTAACTACCTTACCTCAAGTTTGTGCCAGATAAATAGCAATGTTAAAAGTTACTATGAATTTAGTTTTTTTTCAATTGCTTTTTGTGGTGATGTTTTTCTTTCCCCAAACTGCGTGGCTTTCTCACATTCCTACCTGAGTCTTCATAGCATGCTTTTCTACTCCAATTGTGTATGTTTTGCTTTCTGAGAATGTGAGATTCACCCAAATAAAAAAGAAAGGGTTTGGTGTTGTTTGTCATTTGGAGTTTTTAGTGCCTCCCTGTACTACATTAGGATGGACAAAAGAGATTGTAATGCCATGAATATAAAGAGTTATTGTTCACTACTTACGAAAAATACTCTAGCTACTCATTATTTCAAAGTAGTTTATTTTAATCATTTAAAAATTAGTTGTGTCCACACTTTGTGCTTTAATCTTTTATTGTAATTTTTAATGCTAAACATATCTAGTACTCCATAACACATGCTAAATGTCACGTTTTGATGTATCCTCCCTTCTTTCCTAATCTAGCTTCGTAGTCCTTTGAATACATTAATTTTGTAAATTACCTCAGTAGCAGCCAAATTTCATAAGGATGTTTTACATTGTTTTAGCTGGTTTCATTTTCTTACTTGTTCCTATGATTCTCATTATATAGGAACTACTTACTTTATGTTCTTAACACAGAAGGGTCAGAGGAAACAGTTATTTTTTGTAACAATTTTTAAACTATTAGGCATTATACATTACAAAATCTTTTGTCCTTTTAAAATAGTAAAATGTGCCCAGAGTTTAGTGCTGAAGTATTCTGCAGTGATGTTGAAAAATGTGAAACACCTTTTATTTGGCATGTTGTCTAAATGCTGCCTGACCCTGCAGTTCTTGCAGTTGGTGCATCATCTGAATGCTGTCTAACCCTGCAGTTTCCAGAAACATGAGATGATAATTTGCTTCTTTGGTGAGCCTGTGGCTTAGGTCCATTTCTTTTCACAAAAAAGAATGATCAGAGAAGACTTAAATGCCCTATAAGTCATTTCAGAAACATTATGTAGTGATTATTTTGGTATTGCCTAAAGCAGGTATCAAGGTGATTAACATTCATTATGTTATCTTAAAAATTACACACAATCCTTTATTGCAGTCATGAAATAAGTAATACTGTATACAAAAAAAAAATGAAAGAAAATAACCAGTGACGTTTTTTTCCTTCCATCTGCTCTTCCATCATGCAGGTACAACATGGCCAAGTAGAAATCAAATGCCCCATCACAGAGTGTTTTGAATTCTTGGAAGAAACAACTGTTGTCTATAACTTAACGCATGAAGACTCCATCAAGTATAAGTACTTCTTGGAACTTGGCCGTATTGATTCCAGCACCAAGCCATGTCCTCAGTGCAAGCACTTTACAACCTTCAAGAAAAAAGGACATATTCCCACCCCTTCCAGATCAGAAAGCAAATACAAAGTAAGCATTTTCACCAGAGCTGTGGGTTAGATGTCACATGGCAGAAGCAGCCAGATTAGATCCACTTGTGGTGGGCATTAAGGGGGCATCTTTCCTTTATGGAGCTGAAGGTGAGCATATATTGGCCACCATTCTGAAAGCATATGGTTTGGCGAGGCTGATGATAAGAGAGCGCTCTTAAGGAATTAATTACAGTTTTGTCTTTGACTTTAACCATGTTGAAAATTAATCTAGTAACCTTATAGGAAGGCTGATCTTTAGAGTAATAATAGTTACTACTACCAAATACTAAATAAATACTAAGGCTTTTTCTTTATTATTATGGACTTGATTTTTTTTTCAGTGGTCCCAATGTAAGTCTCCTCTTGTTCTGTCTATGATAGGTAAAAATAGTATAAATGGTATTCATTCATTTATTCAGCAAATACAGAATGCTGTATATGCTAGGCAGTGTGCTAAGTTTGGGGGCTATAGAGCAAATGTGATACAGTCCCTGCTTCAAAAAAAGTCGAAGATGGGAGAGACATGTGTTCTAAAAATGACAGTCCAATATGATTAGAAAAAAACACAAAACTGTGTACATATAGGGTGCTTTGAGGACACTTGAAGGAGGGTTAGGCTCTAGGATGTCAGGAATGGCTTCACAGAGGAGGTGCAGTTCTCCAGACAGATAAACATGGTGAGCATTTCAGAGCAAGGGATGAGTAAGTGCACGGCCCCTGAGGCTAAGGCCAGGCTTCTTGTAATCAAGTGCTTCTAGAGCTGGTGGAGAGTCGGGAGAGGCAGCTGATCGGGCAGATAAGAGCAGATCATGTTGAGTCTTGTGCAGTTTGCGCAGAAGTTTGGATTTAACTCTGTAAGCATTAGAGAAATGTCATCTGGCAGCATTCATAGAAGCTATCACAAGAGGACCAGACAGAAGCCTGGTTTGAAATCAAGGCAACAACTGTGACAGCAGAGCATTGATTCACAGCCCTGATTGTATATTAGAATCACCCGAGAACTTTCATGACACACCAGTGCCCCAGGCCCACCCCAGAACAATTGTCTTCCAAATTTTTGAGCCTCACCAGGTGACTAATCCACAGTAGAGAATCTTTGCAGTAAATGAAGCAGAAAACCAGTGAGGCTGTGGCAGTAGTTTTCATCCTTGTCATTACAGCAAAATGGCAGGATGAAGTGGTTTCAAAGGCTGTTTGAAGGCATCTCCATTTAAGATAAGTTTCTGGTCATGTTCCCTTTCTTGAGAGCAGCAGTTACATTATTCATTTTGTAGCTTTGAGGGGACCATGGTTTAGCAGGTAGTTTCCTCTGCTGTTGCAGTTATAAGCTACAGTATTTGTAGGTTAGTCAAAGCTTCTTCATGAGTCGTTGTTCTTTGAAACTGCTTGGCTCTCATAGTTAATTTATTTACTGTTTTTATGCAGGCCATTCTCTATCAGGTATAACTGTTAGAAAAAAATCCTATTTTTCTCTTCTATAAAAAGCATTATTTTTGAGGTTACAAAATTGTATAACTAAAGTACTGCCCTACAGTGGTGTTGAAGGCTAACTGAACATTAATAGAATACTTTTATTTCATGCTATATATCCTTAGATTATTTTTAAGTTATTTTCATTGCAATTGTATGTTATTGTATAAGATCAGGAAATTACTAGTTTTAGAAGGACTCGTAATTCCATAAATTAGGATATTCAATTTTTTTCTAATATATGTTTGGACTTAGATATATAGAAACTGAGACTATACTAATTTTTAAAATTGCAGTAATTAAAACATACAAAATTGAATTAGAGTGGGAATAACTGAGTAACTTTTAAATGTGTTGTTTTTATGAAATGGGTAAAGGAGTTATAATTTAAGTCACAATTATGGCAATAGTGAAATGTTTTACGTCTCATTTCATCTGAAATCACCAAAATCATGTTGTGATGAGCATAATGTATCACAATACACATGTATTGAGAGTGAAATATGTAAATATTTACAAATAGAAGATTCTATATTTGTATAATTTTGAGCGAGCCCATGGTATTCTGATAACATTTCCCAGAGGTCAGGCTTCTCCAATGTCTATCGATTTGTTGTAGGTAAGAAGAGAAGCAGGGGCAAATGGATCAACATCTTAAATTTATTAAACTCAATTGATTCCTTTTGATTAGTAGAGGAAAAGAAAATTTGCTTTGGTGTGAGGAGGAATTCAACAACACAATAAATGTTGATTATGAAGCAGTTAAGATCCTCAGCGGTGGGTGTGGGGTGGAAATCTCATTACGCTGTAAAATGAAACTTAAGCAAATTTCAAAAGAGTAAAACTACCACAGAATTTGAGGATGATTATTTTCGTTACTCTTCTTTACTAGTGTAGAAGAGAAGATCGATAACAGAAGTTAATAATCTCCTTGATCTATGCTGTACAAAGTTCTAGCAATGATTCAAATAATTCTTGAAGCAATAATTTTTACTTATTTTAGTGTAAAGTTTATATAACATTTTTCATCATTAAACTCTGTGGTTTGTGTTAACATTAACTACCTGGTTTACATGCCCATACCTGTCTGGGTATTATAGGTAAGGAGAGCACTGACATGGATACCCCAGCCAACCAATCGTGAGATTCATGGCCACAGTATGGCACCCTGTACTGAGACTAAGATCTTTGTTCTTTGCGATGAACAGGTGAACATTTTTTATTTTGCAGTATTTTTAAAAATTCAGTTTCCCTAATAAAATAAGGTAGTTCCAAATTGGTGTCATTTATTGTAACTTTAAGAGGAGTGAATTCAAGTACTCACACACAATACATTGCATCATGAGGCAACAGAAATAGAAAAAAAATGGTTGCTGCTAATGTCTGACTTTTCTGTGCAATTTAACGTCTCTTTATAATAATGTTTACAGGCTTAAGTAGGTTTGTATCTATTGATAAAACCCTTGTAATGTTTATTTTAATGTTATTCTGAGTCATTGATTCACAGTATCTTCATCCAAGATGTCATTCTTTGAACATTTATTATGGCTTTTGCTGTCAATTCAACTGTTTGAAAATATTATAGCTATTTTATAGCTGAGTAAGTGCTTCTCACATGAAGTTTGAGACCTAAAATATCATATATGGGGGTTTTAATTTTTGTGAAGACCACTTGTTAAATTGTTTGTACTCAGCAGGTGGATAAAGGGTAAAAAGAATATAACAATAAGCAGTAACTAGAACTCTTACCTGTCCATTTATCCTTCCAGGCCCAACACCCAACAATTCCCTTCTGGCAAAAATCTGAGTAAATAGAGCTTTATATTATGTTCTGAACATTGTCAAACTCATACTATATCAAATAGAACAAGTGCATTCGTGAATTGAGAGATTTACATTCGGACAACCTTGCCTTTTGTCAAATCCAGTCTCACTTTTTCATCCATAGTATTTCTGTCTTCTTCTCCCTAAAACTCTTGTCATGATGCCAGAAAGGCTTACCGTTCCATTTCTACAAGGTTGACTTCAATTTCCAACTAGAAATCTAATTTCTAACCTGAATAGTTCCTGTAATTTATCAGTGCAACAGCAACCGCATATCAATGTAGAGAACAAGTTGATGGAGAAATAAAAAAATGTTGCAGTTTTGACTAATATCCTCATGTTATGCCTGGAGATAGACACATCACCTACACCCAAAGCTTTTCACCATAGCAATTATCACCTGGGATTTTATGATATATGTGTGGTTATTTGCTTTAAGTTTCTCTTTCTAACTGGTCTCTGGGAGTCCAGGTCCAAGTTTACTTCATTCACTGCTGATAACCTGTGTCAAGCCTATGTCTGATAGAGGGTGCACTCAAAATATATTTGTTGAAGGATTCATTTAAGAGTAAACACATTAAGCCTTGAGGTGTTGGATTTACCAAGGTTGAAAAGGCAGGTCAGAGCACTGCTTTCACACTGGAATTAAACTCTCAGCCTGTCACACACTAGCTCTGTCACCTTGAGTATCGTTTCCACGTCTTTAACTGGGGATAGTAATAGTACCTATGTCATAAGAATGTAGTAAGAATTAAATGAAATCACACATATAAATTACTTAGCACCACATATGACACATACTGGAAAGTATTATGATTGTTATTATTATTAGGCAAAGAGAGCAGAATGAGCAACCCCGGGTATTGAGAAGGGCATGGGGGAGTAAAAAAGAATATAGTTGAAAGAAAACATGGGGTGAGTGGTGGACAATGGGCAGAAAGGAGGGATAAAATTGACTATGTCTGGAAGAGGAGGAGCAGGTTTGGGAAATGGAAAATTAGTTCAGTTTGAAATATGTTGATAGTGTTAAGTTTGAAGACCCTTTAGGGCATCAAAGAGATGTCCAGAAAACATGACTCAGGAGTGATTTGGTGGAAGTCATCAATATTGGGAGCAGTGAAGGGGATTGTCATTGAACTTACGAAAATGAAAAAAATATTCTTTGGGAGGTAGAGGAGGTGATAGCAGTTCTTTATGGAAGAGACAAGAGATGTGTAAAGGATTAAAAGTAGTTATTTTACTCATACAGGTTTTACTGAGGTAGGTGCAATTCTAGGTTTCATTCTTATTCCAAATGCAGACTTAAGAAATGATCCCCCTTTTCATATCGATTTGGAGAAAGAGTTGAAGGTCATGCTTATCAACATGTTAGAGAACACGTTAGAGGTAATTCTTTTGATGGTTTTCTTCAGACAAGACTAATAATCCCCATTCTTCTTCCCGCAAATGTTAAGCAGAATCTTGATAATTTATACAATGGCACTTTTGATGCATCTTTCACCCCAGGTGAAAGAAAAAAGCCAATAAAATTCCCTGGAGAAACTCTGTCTGTGTGCTTACCTTATCTCTCTAGCTGTCTTTTTTTCTTTCTTATAAACCCTCTGAGTAGAAATTACATTTTATAAACACTACACAAATATTTTCTCATGTGGTAAAAGAATTTTCTAAGGGCTTTAAGAATACAGTCAAATCAATCGGTTGTTGCAAACTGGTGTACTTTAAAACGTGCTTAACCTTCCTTCTGGTAAAGATAACTTGAGAACTGTTTCCCATATATAAGAATGTGTAAAGCTTTCCCATGAACGTGTAATGAGTATGCTGCTTTGTTCTGGTTTTCCCTGACACCATCACTTTAAGTTGACAGTGTTTACAAATGGAGAATCTAGTTGTGCGTCTTCCCTGCAAGGTTAGGGTAGCTTACAACACACACTGATTTCTCTTGGGATTAATGTATCACTCATGTCAGGAGCCCATAGAAAAAAAGTGTAGTTTCTTAAATGGTTGTTGTTGGCATAGATTTATGAGACAGTTAAAGTCGTCTAGCCCTGTTGATAGACGCCAGTGTAAACAAAGTGTGTGTTACATACATTACCCTTGAAAAAATGTATAACACTCAGCTATGATGCAAGCCTACTAAATTATGTTAGCATTTCTTTCTTCAGTTACTAATGGAGTGTTTTGCTAAGGCTGTTCTTTGTTTGCTTTTTTGATGCATAAATTAGACACTATTTTTAGAGGTTTTTAACTTGTGCTCGAACTTCTAACAGCCAAATGTTGGAATTTATCTGATATTTTAGCCTACACTTCACCTAAAAAAACAAACTATAGTAATAATCAAATCTTGCAGCTAGGATAAATAGACCTGCACTGGTACTAAGAACTGTTTTCCCTTTATCCCATTGTCATTGGGTCTTTAGCACAATGAACAAGTGAAGAATGGTCTCTCTCTGATGGCCCCCAAGATCGTGTGTTAAAGTAGGCCAAGTGTGGTGTTCCTTATAAAATGGTCTGGAAGATATTCTGAAAGAAGTGAAGTGAAGACCTTACATTTCTTATCTACCACCCTCTGTGCTACTACCTTTCCATATTTACCTACTTAGATTTGTAAGAGAATCTACTGGGGCTGTCTACACAGTGCACGGATCCCCCCTACAATATGCCTACCAGTTGGCCATGCAGACTCTGAACACTGCTTTTGTTAAGGAACTTGTTAATAGAATCATTCCTTTCCATTTTCAAAAACCTCAGATTTGAAATAATTCATTGTTACCTTTAGGCTGAGGTATGCTTCCCTCCTGCCTTCACTTATTGGTCACAGAGAATATTCCCATTTCCTTTTGTACACTGTAACACAGTGGACCTCTTGCTATTTTATGTGGGTACCTCTTGTGAGATGTTATCCTGATTCTATTGTGTTCAGAACAGGACATCTTGTTCAAAACAGGATGATACCACATTTTTCTGGCCAAGACTTTGGGCTATGCAAATCAGGGAAGAATTTTCCAGTACCCTTTGTGTTCACCAGTGAAGAAATGGGTCCTCGGACAAGAAATAGACCCAGACAAATGCTTCTCTGGGCTTTGCTCTCTGGATTTACAGGAAGAGTCTGTAAATGCTTAAGGTGTTTCCAGGTGGTAGGAGCAAGATGGACTGATATGAAATAGTGATTTTCAAATTAGGGAGAGAGTACTTTTTCAAACAAACCCCATTCTCAAGTTCAGACATGCTGTCCAAGAAAAGTATGAGTCCAGCTTGAACATAAAAGCTAGTATTGAGGTGAATGCATTGTGCAATAAATAATTGTGTTGCATATGTAAAAGGAAACCAGTGTTGAGGGAGTTCAGTAAGGTTATTTATATAAATAAGCACCATATCTCAATATAGCTTACCTTGTCATGCGTTTTGTGTGTGTGTGTGTGTGTGTGTGTGTGTGTGTGTGGTTTTATTTGTTTTGTTTTGTTTTGGTCTGCTGTTGGTCCCCAGCCTTTAGGAAAGTTTCTCTTTCCCTTTCCAGCTTAGTTTTAGCTGTGCTGTGAGAAACTAAGGCAAGGATCACTTGGCCACATTTGGACTGTGTTCAAGGGTGCAGTGCCTCATGAAGACTGTGTGTTACTGGCATTTCCATGCAGGGAGAGATCCCCAAGTAGGCAGTGAAATCTCAGGGAGTAAGATTAAAGACAAGAAGTCAAAATATGTTTTCCCATATGGAGAATTTCTTTCCATTGCCACCATCTGGCTTTAGGATTTGATGTTATAAGGGAGCAAACAGTGCTTCCTTGAAAGTATTTGAAGCCATTCATCAAGACTCTTTTTCTCCTCTCTATAATGTACCTCTCCACATCTCATCTTCAAGAAAAGCATCTTCAGTTTTTAAAACATTTTTATAACTACAAGATTTCCCAATTATTTACCATTTTGGTTAGTTTCTTTAGGACATACCCGAATCTGACAGCCATGATTTTTACATGTTTCCTATGCAGAGTTTCTGGACCATGGTATATTTTGGGGGACATGCCAGGATTATAGGAACTTACTGGCTCCATTTATTGTACACTTAGCAAGGATCAGGGTTGAGCTAGCTGAAGTGACATCTCTGTTCAGGCTACATTAGAACACTTGCTGTTTCCCCAATATATCATGTGCTCTTGGGCCTTTGTGTGGTGGCTCAGGATGGACCCTCTATTCAAAGTGTTACCTCATCACTTGTCCCTGTAACATTCTACTCATTGTTGAAGGCCACATTCTCTCTGAACGCTTATGTTCCAGCTTCACTGAAGCTTCTTTCCATGGCACCCACTTGTCCCACCTTCTATTCTGGCAGTTACTATATGCCTTTATAGCTCTTTTGGTTTATATCTGTCAGACCCCAGTAAGTTCCTTAAGGACAAGTATTTTCATTTTTTTCTGCCTACAATCAACATAGGCAATTCCTGCTACTTGAAGGTGCCCAATAAATATTTGTTGGACGGGAAAATGAATTGATACATGTGCTTCATTATTGAGAATCTGAACCTGAGGTTCTAGTAAAGCAAATCCTTTTTGGAAAACTGAATCAGCTCTTATATTTGCAGTGCTACTTTACACATGGATGTTGTCTAATATTTTGAATTTGATAAGTAATGATTTTGTGATTTATTTAAAATAATGATGTGTATAGGGGCATCTAGAATTTAGGCAGGAAAATAATGATCTGGGGTTTTCTTTAGTTTTAGACACTGTTTTTATTTTGTGGGTTGTTTCCTTACTCGACTTGATGAATTATCAGGAGAAAATGCCATTTTCTTAGGGCAGGTGAGTCGGCATACTTTCATCTCAGTATAGCACAGATTTCTGGTAAAACTAAGGGTATTCAAAGTCAAAAATCTAATGTAAGGTTCTTTTATCTTTTGTGAGTTCTGGAGAAAGCTAATTAAGATTCTTAGCTCTGATAACTTTATTCTTGAAGCACTTGAAGCCCTGCTTGCCTCTTTTAGAAGAGTTTGTGCGTTGATCATAGTGCTTGGTAAAAGTTCATTAGGACAATGTATTTAGTAAACATCATCTGACAATATAGGAATTAGTAATACTACCTCAGCCACTAGTCATAAATTAGATATGTTGGTTTTTCTTTGAATTCATTTAATGTTAACTGATACGTGATACCTAAACTGTGTGTAAAATCATTCATTTTACATGAGACAAAGCCTTTGACAAACACAGTTCACTGAGGAGTGAACTTGTGGGCTGTTGGAGAGATTAGACATCTACATCCCTAATGGAAGTTCCATAAGAAAGGTACTGAATCTGGTTGCAAGAAATAGGGAAGACATCTTGAAGAAAGGAGCATTTGATCAAGATAAGATTTTAATAGATTTAATCCACTGGACTCTTCCAGTTACCAGAAGCAGAAATGTACTGTTTCATGGGCTACCTCAATTAGCGAGGTTTAGTCTAAGGCTCCATGGGGAGTAGGAAGGGCAGGAAAATACTCTCTGCAGCTGCCCAGGCAGGCCTCATAGAGAATCAGACACAAGCTCTGGTAGTGTGAGAGCCCTTCTGTCATCTCACCAGAAGTCAATGTCTGTGTCCTTCTCCAGTGGTCTGCATTGTAGTCATTTAGCTCTTCTCTGTCTTTGCCTCCATGAAGGCATCCTTTGTATCTCCATGACACTCCTCAAGAGAGAAAAATCTATCTTGGCTAATTTCCATTCAACAATGAGCACCCCTGCTACACAAAGCTCATGCCACCGCTTAGGCAGCTTGCCAACTAGTGGATACATGTTTTTGGCTTAGGGACTCATTCCTGGTCCAATAAATTGTGGCCTGGGCAATGCAGTCACATGGTATAGAGCAGTGCCTCTCAAACTTTAGGATGCATGTGAATCACCTTCGGACCTTGTGCAAATGTGCACTTTTGGCTCTGAGGTCTAAGGATTCACGAATTCTGTGTTTCCAACAAGTTCTCAGGTGATGCTGATGTTTCTGGCCCTGCAACCACACTTTGAGCCACAAGGACAGGGCATGATGATTTCTGTGTGACTGTAATTACTAAGAAGGCAGGCACTCCATGTGGTGGGTCTGTGGTTGTGAGATAGCATTTCATGTGGAAGAATAACTGTAAATAAAAGAGTGGAGGAAGATGCAGTGTTGATGTCTGTATGTGTTTGCATAAGGCCAATTTTGAATATGGTAAAGTTCAAAATGAATGAGGCATCTTCAGAACAAAAAATCTGGGACAATTTCAGATATAGTCTTTTAATACCAAAGTTGTTGGAGTTGGCTATTAGTCCTTTTATGGTTTTAATCCAAAGCAAATAAAGAGTGATTCTGATGTTTTCAGTGAGAGATAGTAAGCAATCCAGTATGAATTTAACTTATTCGTATTCACTTGAGAGCCTGCCCCATAACTCTGGTCACAGTTTCCCACTAAGTCTGTGCTGTTGGTGAGGATTTGCAATAGGATCTGCAGTAGGACTTGGTTGTTTATTATGAGCCAGAGTCCCTGGTTTGGACACAAAGTGTCAGATTCTTTATTATTCTGATGCCTTAGGAGAATCATGCATTGCTATAATTGTCTTCATTAGAGATTCACAAATGTGATAGTTCAGCACTTAATCACAAAGATCTTTGAATCATTAAATGTCTGACATTTATAGAGCGAATCCCAGTTTCGAACCATCTTTACATTCATTCTAATATTTCATAAATATAATCTAAGACTGATTAAAAACTAGAGAGATCTTTTCAAAAAGTTCATTTAATGATGCTAGAATCTAGTGATTCAGAATTATGAATAATGTCCAATAGAAGATAACCGAATTAACTTTTCAGGTGTTCTGACTTAATGTTAGATGAGTAAGGAAAAGCAATTTTTTTCCTTCTTTCCTCATTTCATTCATTATATTGGAAAGGAAGGCTCCATGTGATATTTACATCTAGTCTTCATTGCTCAATGGCAAATGGAAGTAAACATTTTATATTGTTTTCTTAGCTGAATCTCATCTACTTCAACTTGTTTTCTTTTAAAATGATTCATTTTAATTGTAATGATCAAAAAGGAAAACAGTTATTTTAAATAACTAAAGAGTAACATCCTTTTTTCTTTTTTCATTTTTTTACTTAAACCAAGTAGTTTCTCAATTTATATAAGTAGATCTTGAAAAGAATTTTCAAAGTTCACCTTATCTTGGTAATCATGTGGAATTCTGACTTATTGAATAGTTTAATGATCTGACCATCTTTGACTACTGCATTTTAAGTTGTCAATTGTCAAAGAACAAATGCCGTTTAGTATAAGACGTATAGTGAAAAGCATGCTAAACTTAGAGCCAGACAAACTTACGTTTAAATTCCTTCTTAACACATATGTGCTGTGTTACCTTCAGCAAGTTATTTAATCTATCTGAGTCTCATTTCCATCATCTGTAAACTGATGATGTTCATATCTACCTTCCAGCATTATTTTGAGGATGAAAATAAATAATGCATGTAATATATTCAGCATAGATACTTTCATTGAACAGAATTTTAATAAATAAATAAACATGAAAATCTTTTAAGCCTTATGACAGAATACCATTTTTATATAAAGTTAATAACAAAAGTACTTTTACTTCATATTTGCACAAGAGGAGCATTATCCATTCTTGACATAAGTGAAAATTACAGTGCTTTGAGTTATTAACAGAAGAGCTGTGATTGTAATTGCCACTCAGCTAATTAATCTATATAGTAGAACCTCCATTGTCAAAAAAGTCGTTTTCCAAAAAGGAAATTCTAACTAACCTTTAAAATGTAGTCAGTAAATTCACACATGCTGCAGTAACGTGACATAGAGGAGCAAAGAGAGTGGTCAGTTATAAATATCATTCATAATGAGACATTTTATTAATCCATTGTAATCACATGGGGCTCTGTAAGTCAGGTTATACCCATATGCTTTTAGAGAGTTAGGAGTGGAAATAATGTGTATGAGTGGAATATTCCACTATCATTCAAAATAAAGGAAGTCAGATAAAATATCCTCCATGTCAAGTGGAAGACAGATATTCTTATTAAACTTACACATGCACTGTCATATACCCCTCCACATAGTGAAATATGAAGGCCCGTTTCTGACGGTTTTCTAAGTACAGGCCACAGGGCCACTATATTGATATATTTCTGATAATAGAATGCTTTGCATTGTTTTTATAATTAGCCTGCCTTACGTTGGTAGCAAACCAGGAGTATCCATTATTTTAGATGCTGCTTCATAGCAAATGCTGTTCTAGCAGTTTGTTTGTTAGTGTGTTTTTATTGTTGTTGTTGTTGTTTTGAGATGGTCTCTCTCTGTCGCCCATGCTGGAGTGCAGTGGCACAATCTCGGCTCAACTGCAACCTCCGCCTCCTGGGTTCAAGTGATTGTCATGTCTCGTGTCATCCTCCTGAGTAGCTGGGATTACAAGCATGCACCAACATGCCCACCTAATTTTTGTATTTTTAGTAGAGATGGGGTTTCACCATGTTGGCCAGGCTGGTCTTTAACTCCTGACCTCAAGTGATCTAGCCGCCTCAGCCTCCCAAAGTGCTAGGATTACAGGCATAAGCCACCACACGCAGACTGCTACTGTGTTTTTTATTTGATGAAGTATGTTTATTGCGGCATTATTCACAATAGCAAAGACTTGGAACCAACCCAAATGTCCAACAATGATAGACTGGATTAAGAAAATGTGGCACATATACACCATGGAATACTATGCAGCCATAAAAAATGATGAGTTCATGTCCTTTGTAGGGACATGGATGAAATTGGAAACCATCATTCTCAGTAAACTATCGCAAGAACAAAAAACCAAACACCGCATATTCTCACTCATAGGTGGGAATTGAACAATGAGATCACATGGACACAGGAAGGGGAATATCACACTCTGGGGACTGTTGTGGGGTGGGGGGAGGGGGGAGGGATAGCATTGGGAGATATACCTAATGCTAGATGACGAGTTAGTGGGTGCAGCGCACCAGCATGGCACATGTATACATATGTAACTAACCTGCACAATGTGCACATGTACCCTAAAACTTAAAGTATAATAAAAAAAAAATAAAATAAAATAAAATAAAATAAAATAAAATGAAATAAGCCATTCTTAAGAAGACAATGGAAATGGCTGGGTAATTCGTTCAAAGGAAAGGTGAATTAAAGGGCAGCCTGAGTGTGTGGATTTGGGGCCTTCTGAGCCTTCAGGTTCAATCTGGGAGATGGCACTTAAATCTGTGAGATTTTCTTAAAGCTAAATTGGTTTCCAGAACCAAATGTTTAACTCCAGTACAGCCTACAAATAGCCAAGTCATCCTTGCCAAAGCAATTCTTTCCTGTATTAACAGAGTATTCATATCTTCCTGTAGTCTGAGTCTTGTAGAGGGGGAGGTATTTTAAATTATAAACTTTTAGCTAATTTCCCCAAGCATCACCTTTTTATCCTTTTAGACACTTTCAGTATATCCACTAGTAATTAATATGATTTTTTTCTTACACAGATCCAGTGCCCTACCTGCCAATTCGTCTGGTGTTTTAAGTGCCACTCTCCTTGGCATGAAGGTGTTAACTGCAAGGAGTACAAAAAAGGAGACAAATTGTTGCGTCACTGGGCCAGCGAAATTGAGCATGGGCAGAGGAATGCCCAGAAGTGTCCAAAGTGCAAGGTGAGATAACTTTTAGGAGGAAAAGAAAAAACATGTACATCTGGATATGACTGAAAAATATTTACATTATTGAAGGGAATTATAACTGTCTTAATGCAGGTATGTGGAAAAAGAGTATTGCTCTTTTATTTTGGAAAAGTAATTATATAATTAAACTGAAAATTTTTATAGATAAAAAATGTATATTCTTATTTTTGCATTACTCTTCAAAATTTAAGGAGGCCACATATAAGTATTGACTTAAGACATTGAGGTCCTTATATTACATTTAAAAATGAGGATGTACTTTATAGGAAAAATATAGCGTAAAAGTGATATAAAAGTATAAGTTTTAGTCTGCCACGTGTACTATAATTACTTCTCAATTATATAGGCTTTGAATCCTTGCAATCTTTTGCTTTTCTTTCCTTGCTGACATTGCTTATCACTTAAAAATTACATTAAATTGAACTGATTGTTTTGCTTTTTTGCAAATCTGGTAAAGTAAAAGCTCATAGCTAAAATCAGGACTTAGGGATTTTATGAATCCCACTTTTCATCTTTCTTTTGATAATCATGCAAGTAATCAAGACCTAGCAGGCAATTTGAGCTCAGACCTAGATGTGTTGAAAGTTAGCCAAGCAAACAGCCAGGGAAGACTCTCCTACGGGAGGTCAGCCAGTAAATTCAACCAGAAAACTTTGGATTTGAAGTCTATAGTATAGGGATCTGTTGAAGTTTGAAAGTTTTAAAAAATCTTACTGTAGAAAATCATGTGTGTGTACCCTTTGCCTTATGTGGTACCTACCCTTTGCCAAATTTATTTTTGGAAATAATCTCTAAATTGGCCTAATTATCTTTTAAGCACAATTCTGCAATTATTTCTTGGAGACTTAGCACCAGATAAATGAAACTTGAATTGCCAGAAAATGTTTAAAATTTAAAAATTATGAATACAATTGGAAGTAAAAGTATATTCTAAGCCTATAAATGAGCATAATAATAATAAATGTACAGATTTACTGTACCAAATTCACATACTGGTTTATAAATATAGTAAGGAAAAGTATTGTATGAAATAACGTGTTGCATTTTTAGCAACTGGAAGAAATTTTTGAAATAGTTTAGATGACCTGGCTTTCTAATAGAAGTGATGTCTAAAGATATGTGGCCTAAAGTTTTCTTTGTTTTCCTTGTAGAAGGCAAATTCATCCACAGTCACCCATTTTGTTTTAGAGCTATTTCAGATCACTGCATCGGTTGCTCAGTATACTTATTTTTCATTCCATTAAAGAACAACTAGAAAATGAGGCCTTTTCCCCCTTTCTCTTGCCTTTTTAGTTTATTCAAAGCTACTGCTCAGTTTCAAACAAAACAAAGACCAGTAGGAACTTAGAGTACTGTTTAGTTATTCTACTTAACAGTTATTCATAAGTGCATTTTATATCCTTTGGAAAGCTGTAAAAACAATTCCAAGTTAGCCTGGTTCTACAACTGGATTTGGAATGAGCACCACTGCAGCATTATATGTTGGGGAAATTCCGAATAAACTGATGTAACACAAAATACATACATTTGTTACTGTAATCTCTTAACCCAACCTTAAATGGACTATAATGTAAAGGAAGAAAAAGAAGCCAACCATGGGGAATTTACTGAATGTTCTAACAACTTTCCACAGTTGTAACAAATGTAGATAAACTGTTAAGAGAAAGCATAAATGCTGGTTCCCTTTTGAAGTAATAGCTAAAAGGTCAGGGCTTTAAAAGGGATTACCTTTTAAATAGCTGAAAGGAAAAGAACCATGGAATCAGTGGACATTATTACATTGTAGCAGAGAGCCTACTTTCTGGTGGGATTTGGGTTCTGTGAAGTTTCTGTCTGTTTAAGTCATATTTTATGATGTGTTTGGAGTATAAATGGTTTCATTTTTCTTTCTCTTTTAAGCATGACTTTAAAACTTTACCTTTTTTGTTGGACCTTAAAATTATGTTTTGCCCCATGGATCATTTCTATTATTACAACAGAAACCCATGAGGAGATATTACTGAGTGAATTAATATTTGTTTTATACTGTAAGGCTTTCTTTTCATAAATATATCTTTTACCATTTATAAATATAAAATAGGAAGATGGTAGGAATTTGAGAAAAAGAAATGAAGAATTTCTCACATAATGCCTCCAGGTAAACAATTATCACATATTTTCATATAAATGCTTTCAATCATGATAACTAAATGTATTTAAAATTTTGTTAGGAAAGTATATATGTGTATACACACACACACACACACACACACACACATATATTTGTACCCTACTATAGGTATATGTTTTAATTAGTTCATAATTTTAGTAAATATTGTTATTTATTTATTTATTTTGAGACAGAGTCTTGCTCTGTTCCCCAGCCTAGAGTATAATGGCACGATCTCGGCTCACTGCAACCTTCACCTCCCAGGCTCAAGCAATTCTCATGCCTCAGCCTCCCAAGTAGCTGGGATTACAGGCATGAGCCACCATGCCTGAGTAATTTTTGTTTCTTCAGTAGAGAGTGGGTTTCACCATGTTGGCCAGGTTGGTCTCAAACTCCTGACCTCAAGTGGTCCACCCGCCTCAGCCTCCCAAAGTGCTGGGATTACAGGTATGAGCCACCACGCCAAACCATATTTTGATTTCCAAATGATTTGTTTATCAAGGTGATATAACATCAGATAGAAATTTGGAAAAGAGAGCGAAAATATTCACCCAGAATTCTGCCGCTCCACTGTACTTACTCCTAACATCTTATTGTGTGCCCTTGGTCTTTCACCCTATTTAAATGGCTTTTTAAAAAGTTTTAGTTGTGATGTTCAAATAATTTAATATCATTACTATTTTCACCTAACATTGCAAACATTTTTCATATTACTGAGTAGTTTTCAAAACGTTTATTTCATTAACCATGAACTGTGTAACACTTGCTTAAATATTCCTCCACTATTGGATACCGAGGCTTGCTTGGTTTGTTCTGGGATTTAAAAAATTGTGTATTACAAATAATGTGTTGATGATATTCATCTAGAATTTTTTTTCCATATTTTATACCTTTGAAAGCATATATTTATAAAGGTAGAATGACTGGGTTAAAGAATACCTAAGTTTTTAGTATTTAGCACATATTGGCAATTTGCTTTCTAAAAGGAATGAATCAATTTATAATTCCACCTAGAAAGTTTGAGGACCTGTTTCAGTATGAGCATTTGTTGGCATTTTAAGTATTTTTTAAATATTAATTTAATAATTTTAAAATATTTTTTCTTGTATTTTATATTTTCCTGTTTGCTTGTAAACTGAATATAAATTCATGTATTTTTGAGTTTGTAATGCCCCCTTTTAAAATTTTCTGTTCATACCCTCTGCCCATTTATGTGGGACAGATTGGGGCATATTTTTATTATCAAATTATATGAGCTCTTTATTTAGATATTTAAACTCCACTTCTGGCATTATTGTCTCCACATTTTCCCTGTTTTCTGTTTCTTCCTTTTTATTTGAGTGGTAGGTTTTTGTTTTTTTTTTAATTAATTGATTTGCATATGTATTGTTTAGTTTTTTTATTTTGGTTTTACTAAATATGTTATTCACTTTCTTTGTGGTCAAATACACAAGCACATATGTCATATGAACACATATTTTTATATATTTACATATCTTTGTATATCTTTTGTAAATATGTTGCTTCTAAGTTTAAAAAGTCATTCAGAAGTTTGATTAAAAATTCAATTTTCTTTCTTTGATTTTTTAATGTTTTAACTCTTTAATCCAACCATAATTTATTTTAGTGCTTATTATGCATTGGGTACCTGAAGTAATATTTTTTCCAAATTGAAACCATCTAACCCAATTGTGTTTATGGGATGACTTTCCCCTCATCAATTGATTTGTAATTTCTCTCTAAATTATATCTTAAATTACAATGTCTTAGATTATAATACATAATAGTCTCTTTTCTTGCTGCTGATTTTTAAAGAAAATTCTGTACTTACACTGGTGAGTTTTAAACGATTATGCCTTTGTTAAATTTGCTAATCTAAGCAAGGTTTGATAATCTATTAATTCATTATTTTAATTAGTATTCTAAATGAAACAAAATTTTATCTTATTTATGTATTAAGCATTACTTCTCTCTTAGTGAGTTTTTACCTTTTTCTCAAATGGATAGACCGATTTAATACATGATATAGTATTATGAAGAGATTTGACTTGTGCTTAGAAATCAAAATTTTTATTTATAATTGTATTTTGGCAGGTAATCAGGATGAACATTAAAATTTTTTCCCTCATGATCAAGATACTTACTTACAAGTATGATTTTTATAGTACGATAAAAATATACAAACATATCTAGAATTAATTTATAGAATATTTTTATGAAAACATAACCCACCACATTAAGGTCAACTTTACTTAGCCATTTTTATTTGAATCTTATTGTTCCTTTTTTTTTGTTTGTTTGTTTTGTTTTTTTTGAGATGGAGTCTCACTCTTTTCACCCAGGATGGAGTGCAGTGGTGCTATCTCGGCTCACTGCAACCTTCGTCTCCCGGGCTCAAGAGATTCTCCTGCGTCAGTCTCCCAAGTAGCTGGGATTACAGGTGCCCACCACCATGCCCGGCTAATTTTTGTATTTTTAGTAGAGACGAGGTTTCGCCACGTTGACCAGCTTATCTCGAACTCCTGATCTCAGGTGATCCGCCCACCTCAGCCTCCCAAAGTGTTGGATTACAGGCGTGAGCCACTGCCTCGTTGCTTCTTAATGCAAAGTGTTTTTCAGTCACTTATGAAACACCATTTTTTATCTTAACAATGAGTTTTCTACTTAATGTAAATTCTTAACCTATGGAAAATATGTGCTAATTTTGAAATGTCTTCTTTAGTTATCTTAGTTATCACAAAAATAAATCTAGTTTGTAGACTTAGTCACTACAAAGCCAAGTCTAGTTCATAATAGTTTTAATATTAAATTTAAAGCAAGTAGGCAATCTAAATTTTGTTGGAGGTATCAGAATATTTGTTCAATGTCATGCAAAAATTCATTTTAGACTGTTTTATACCACAGATTAGATACTAAAGTCTGAGTTAAGAAGAAAAGTTTCTAAGTCAAAAATTAAAAGTGAGATGCATGCTAAAAATAACAAACAGGATTATACATTATAAAAGCAAATAAACAGTTAATGAGCACTGTCACACATACATACACTAAATTGTAATTTATTTTATTCTAAGGTCAACATATTATTTCTAGATGACAGGAAGTTACTTTTATGTTTTTAAAAGAAATATCAAATGTGCATAGTCACTTCTGGATTCTGATACTCCATCTCTATACAAAGTACCTTTGTCCGGTGCTCTTTGTTTGTGGTGTTATAACAGTAATAATAACACTAACATGTACAGACATTTATTGCATGTCAGTCTCCTTTGTAGTTACTATAAATATATTGTCTCATCCAAACTTCAGATGTGATACTAAGATTCTGATTTTCAGTGTACCACTCAGATCATCACTATTAAGTGATTTGATAAAACTTTAAGGTTTTGCACAATAATTATAACATAACAAGATTGGTAGTATGTAAGTTTCATTTGTTGTCTCAATTCTCAAAAGAAAGTTGTAAACAAGAGGTAATTACCACCATTTCAAGATGCAGAACCAGTTTCAGAGAGTTTAAGTAATGACCAAAAAAGCAAACAGAAAAAAAGTGAATTGTATTTATTCATAATTTATTATAAATTTGGAATTAGAGGGATTTACTTGACGTGTTATTTCCCTTTAGATATTTTATTCTCTTCAGTCCTATAATAGAATGCTTTGGGCAAGAATGTATTGATTCAAAGAAAATGAATAATCTTCCCCTGTTCACATAAGGTCAACACAAAAGCTATTTTTTTGGTCTTTTATATCTGTGGCTATGTAACTTGCAGTTGCTGAAATAAGAATCCGAAGTATTAATGTTGCATCTTATAGGTATCCTGCAATTCCTTAGTACTTCATATATCACTACAAAAGCACATGCAGAGGCTGACTACTTTCAAATAATGCCCATTCAGGATAAAATAGCTTTTCCCTAACTACTGATAAAACATTTTTAACTCTCCAGATTGCTTAAAATCACTAAATCTGGAGCAGGGGTTATCATTGGCACTGTTTTTATGGTATGCCAAGCTCTAGACCTTAGCTGTTAGAAGCATGATTGTTTGACGGCACATACTTTGTAGGATATTAACTACATTGTATCCAATGCCCTGTTTTTATGACAAATAATGTTAGTACTTGCTTACGGTCCTGAGATTAAATATAATGTGACTACCTATAATATTTTATTTTATAAACCAATATGTTGTCTTAGTTATAAAATAGAAATAAGTGAAAATATTGTAATGAAATAATGCATATTTTAACATGTAAATACTCAGATATCATGACATTTTATGGTACCTAAAATGAAGAAGTAAAAGAGGAAATGAAGAAATAATGAAGCAGTCAAATTTGTGCATGCATTTAGATTTAAGAAACCTTGAAGTGAAATTTGAATGTTATCAATACCTATCCTTTAATATTTTAAAATGAGGACAAAATAAGTACGTGTGTATATATTATTTTTATATGTATATCACATGTCATCTATACTTGTATGTATATACACATATGTATTTATGTGTGTGTATGTACGTGTGTATATATATATAGTTAGGGTACTAGAAAATGTAGTGTACCTTAAAACCATGCAAACATATTTTGGACTTACATATAAAGTAGAATTAGGTTCTGAATATAACCAATCTCATCAATTTACACAGTAGTTATATAACTGAAAAATTCATTGTATATTAAAACTATGCAATCACGCCTGTAATCCCAGCACTTTGGGAGGCCAAGGCGGGTGGATCACAAGGTCAGGAGATCGAGATCATCCTGGCTTACAGGGTGAAACTCCATCTCTACTAAAAATAAAAAATAAAAAAAAAATTAGCTGGACGTGGTGGCAGTCGCCTGTAGTCCCAGCTACTTGGGAGGCTGAGGCAGGAGAATGGCTTGAACCCAGGAGGCAGAGGTTGCAGTGAGCCGAGATCACGCCACTGCACTCCAGCCTTGGCAGCAGAGTGAGACTCTGTCTCAAAAAAAAAAAAAAAAAAAAAAAGTCATGCAAATGTTATTTTGTGTTTATACGTAAAATAGAGTTTGGTTCTAACTTAAGATATTTCAAACAGAGTTTTACCAATATGAATGTCCGATGCATTTAAAAATTACATGAGAAAAGCTCAATTCTGTATTGTGCAGGATATTCTAATCATTGCAGGACATACATAAATGCCAGCCCCACCATCTTTGTGACAACTAGACACCCCAGCAACAATTAAATTCTGAAGCGTCTCCTGGGGCATGAGAGCACCTGTTGAGAGCTGTGTTATAGATGATGAGGGCTTCTGCAAAGGATGAAATCCAGTGATCTATGTAGACAAGAAATTGAGTAAAAAGCTGCCCATTTTCCATGTGGGTGCTGATGGAGACATTTTTGCTAAAGGATCTAAAGCTTTCTTAATGTAATTCATTAGTTTCCATTTTCATTTCTTTTCAGGTTTTAAGAGTTGCTTTGTCTTTCTACAGCAAACTACACATAGAATTAAAAACAGGGCACACATTTTGCTGTTGGCTCAGTCGGTAGGCAAATCATAAAGTTTTGGGGAACTGTGAGAAAAGCTATGTATCCAAATAGCTACTCAACATCTTCAACCAGATCTAATAGACTTCTCCAACGCAGTATGTTCTCTTCTCCCCAAAATGGTTCTTCTCATAGCTTCTCTGTCTCAGTAAATGGCCACTCCAGTCTTCCAGCTGCTCAGGCCAAGAACTTTAGGTTATCCCAGACTCTGCTTCTTTCATTTCCCATGTCTGGTGAGTCATTAAGTTTTGTAGATTGTGCCACTAAAATGTATTTAGAATCTGACCACATCTCAGTACCCCCACTATCACTAACCTGGGGCAAGGCATCATCGTCTTTCTCTCTCCAGGATTTTCATGTACCTCCTAACTGGTATCTCATTCTTCACAACGTTCTTAACCCAGCAGCTAGAATGATGCTGTTAAACATAACGCAGATTACATCACTCTGCTCAAAATTGTCTGTGGTTCCTATCTGACACAGAGCAAAAGTTAGTCCTATGATGACCATAGAACCCGTCGCCCTCTGGACATGTCCCCACTCTGTGACTCCTCTAGTCATATCTTTCCTTCCTTCACCCTGCTACAGTCAAATTTCACTGCTGGCTGTGCTTCGAAACTGCAGGTATTCTCCCTTCTCAGGGTCTCAGACTTGCCTTGTCCCTCTGTCTGGAATGTTCTTGCCACAGATGTGTGCACTGCCAGCTCTCTCACTTCTTACATGTTTTTGAGGAAAATTCAGCTTCTCAGTAAAACTTCCCTTGGTCACCTTATCTATAATTTCAAACCACCGTCCCCTACCTCAGTAGGTACTATCCCCTCCCATATGCCTTATTTTTTCTCCATGGTATTATATTACTTATCACTACTTAAAATAATGAACATATTTTGCAGCCATGAGAGCAGAGATTTGATCTATTTTATTCTCTGAGTTACCTCTAGTATTTAGAGCTGCTGCCAGGCTTTGGATAGCACTAAATAATAGATAATGGCTGAATAAATAAATGAATATACTTTTTCATTCTACCTAATATGGACTTTTAATGAGAATTTGTTGTGTGCCCTGTAGGATGTGGTTCTTTTTCTTGTGGAACTTGCAGAAGGGGAGACGTAGTCCTTAGACTGACAATGATAAACACTATTGCACTTCAGTGGAATGTTGCAGGGAGTATTATACGAGGGTTCATGGCGAAAGGACTCAACACCATCTTGAGGAATCCAAGGGAGCTAGGTTGTGGAGGATTGTTGGGTGGATTATGGCATGGTGAAAGGTATCCAGAAGAGGGAGATTACAATTAAAACTGCAAAGGCACAGAGCCAGGAAGTGTTTGATGTCTCTGGGAGCCACAGGCACTTTGTGGTTAACTTAGCATAAGGTTTATGCAAGGAAGTGGTGAGAGGTGGGGCTGGAGAAGCCAACAAGAGCTGGGACTTTGCAAACAACATTAAGATAGTTGGGTTTTATCCTCCAGACTATAGGGGCCATTGAAAAATAAAAGCAGGAGAGTAGTGGTATCAGATTTATATTTTAGGTTGGCTGCTTGTTGATTTTATGGTGCTAGCTGTAGACATCTGAAAGAAAATAATGACAATATGAACTAGGCCACTTGTCAAAGGGCTGGAGGAGAAAAGAACTAGGTAAATATTATGGGGCTAAAACTATCTGACCTTTTTGGAAAGTTGATTGTGGGAAGTAAAAACAGGATAACCACCAAATATTTAGTATGGGTATCTAAATGGATGGTGATACCATAAACTAAAATAAAATAATGGAGACAGAGTTAGAGTTATTTATTTTTTTTTGCAGTGGTGAGCCATGAAATGATGATGAGTTTGGTTTTGTTCACTTGACTTTGAAATGGCTGTGAGGGATATAGGTATATCTGACTAGCAAACAGTTACTATGTGAGTCAGAAGCTCAGGAGCCAGGTCCTCAGTAGAAATAAAGATCCACCTTTGTTGGAATAAAGTTGAAACCATTTGAATGTGGAAGTGATCACCCAAGGAGCAAATGCAAAGTGGTGAGTCCTGGATGGAATTAAGGGCTTGGTGAAGGAACAGGAACCTCAGAGAGGAGAGGAGAAACTGGAAAAAAGATGTCACTGAAGCAATAGTGTATCAAAGGTCAAGAAGGAGGTACTGAGCGACTGATTAAATGACACAGAGCTACAATAAGATAAAAATTTAAAACATGTTCATTATATTTGGCAGATGGGGGTCATGGATAATATTCATGTGTTTTTTTAAAAAGTATTTATTAAGAACATGCTGTGTGTTGGTACTGTGCACAGTTCTTTAATGAGATAATGAAAAAGAAGTACATGATCTGGGCCCCTGTAGATTTTATAGACTGGAAGAGTAGAGAGTCTGAATGGAGGGATACAGATAATTAAAGAGTTTTAAAATGTAGAGTGAGGAATGCTGCAACAGGGCTAGTGCAGGGTGCTTCTCAATTAGTAGATACAATGCCATAAATATGCTGTATTTAGAATTCTCTCCCTACCTTTAAGTCCCCTTAACTGGAGAACTGCTACTTGTCCTTCATTTCTTAGATCAAATGTCATTTTCTTAGAGAAACCTCCTCTGACCCTTACACCAGATCAAGCTCATCTATTGAGTACTGTCTTCATACTTTCTACTTTTCCTTCACAGCATTTGGCATAGCTTATGAATATATATTTGTTAGTACAATTGATTACTCTCTGTCTACACCTATAAGCTCCTTAAGGGCAGGAGCCATGTCAGACTTTATCAGTGAGAAAATATTTTTTCATGCATTTGGCATAGCTTATGCATATATATTTGTTTATACAGTTGGTTAATGTCTGTATACATGTATAAGCTCTTTAAAGGCAGGAGCCCTGTCAGATTTTATCAATGAACAAAGTAATTATTTGTTGAATGAATAAATGAATGAAAGACAGCTAGATGTTTCAAGAACATGGGATTGCAGTCAGCTTAGGAGGAATTGAGATGCAAGTAAGAACAATGAGTAGTATTCTTTGGAAAAATTTGGTAAATATGAAAAGGTGAAGGTAATCATTGGGTAGAGGGCCAGGTGGAATGAAAGGAAGGATTTAGTAGGATGACATGTATAATCACAGAGAGGAGAGGTGAAGATGAAGCTGAAGGAGGGGAAAACTGGCATCTGAAGATTTCTGAGAACATGGGGCAGTGGGATCAAGGGAAGTGGTGTGGTAAAGAAGAAGGAAGAAAACTAGGCTCATTTATTGTACGGCTCTACCCTGAGGAATAAGATTTGGACAGTATACTGCACTTTAATGAATTCTTGTCATTATAAATTAATCATAAGACAACTTGAAACATGAAATTTTCTATAACAAAAAAGAACTCAGTACATTGGAGACAATTATTGCTATCAGAGTGTTGGCCTTAAAAAGCTAACATTATAGCAAGAGACACCAAATAATTTTGAAATCAGCATCTATTTTTGCAGCATACTCTACTGTGATAGAAGCAGCTGTTTCTTATTCATTTGGAGTTTTACACCTGATAATTACCTCTAAATAGTAGTCTTTTACACCTAGTCCTTGATATTTTCTATTCACTCCCTGACATGGCAGTTGAGGATTCATTTTACTTACTTGAATTCAGCTGCATTCATATTGCTGCAAAGGATGTGATTTCATTCTTCTTTATGGCTCAGTGGTATTCCATGATCTATATATACCACATTTTCTTTATCCAATCCACTGTTGATGGGCACCTAGGTTGATTCAGTTTGTTTGCTATTGTGAATAGTGCTGCAATGAAAATGCAAGTGCATCTTTTTCATGAACTATTTTCTTTTGGGTATATACCCAGTAATAGGACTCCTGAGTCCAACTGTAGTTCTAAGTTCTTTGAGAAATCTCCAAACTGCTTTCCACAGTGATTGAACTAATCCACATTCCCAGCAATAGTGTATAAGCATTCCCTTTTCTTTGCAGCCTCACCAGCATCTGTTGTTTTTTGACTTTTTAATAATACCCATTCTGACTGGTGTGAAATCTCAGGGGATTTTTTTTATTTCAATAGTTTTTGGGGTACAGTTGGTTTTTGGTTACATGGGTAAATTCTTTAGTGGTGATTTCTGAGATTATAGTGCACCCATTATCCGAGCAGTGTACACTGTACCCAGTACATTATGCCTCATCCCTTCCCCACTCTTACCCTCTATTCCTAGTCCCCAAACTTCATGAGATCATCTTTATACCTTTGCATCCCCATAGCTTAGCTCCCACTTATAATTGAGACCATACAACATTTGGTTTTCCATTCCTGAGTTACTTCACTTAGAGTAATGGCCTCCAGCTCCATCCAAGTTTCTGCAAAAGACATTATTTCATTTCTTTTATGCTCTTCAGTAGTATTCCATGGTGTATATATAGCATGTTTTCTTTATCCACTCATTGATTGATGGGTACTTAGATTGGTTCCACATCTTTGCAGTTGTGAATTGTGCTGCTATAAACATGTGCGTGCACATGTATTTTTCGTATAATGATGTCTGTCCTTTTGGATAGATACTCAGCAGCAGGATTGCTGGATCAAATGATAGCTTTACTTTTAGCTCTTCAAGGAATCTGTTTTCCATAGTGATTGTACTAACCTGCAGTTCCACAAACATAAAAGTGTTTTCTTTTCACCACATTCACACCAACATCTATTGTTTTTTGACTTTTTAATTATGGCCATTCTTGTAGGAGTAAGGTGGTATCTCATTGTGTTTTTAATTTGCATTTCCCTGATAATTAGTGATGCTGAGCATTTTTTCATATGTTTGTTGACTGTTGGTATATCTTCTTTTGAGAAATGTCTATTCATGTCCTTTGTCCACTTTTTTATGGGATTTGTTTGAGTTTCAGGAAATTTTTTTAAAGCTTTCCTTGTAACTTTTGTTTCTAATTCATTCTTCCAGGTATCAAAAGTCATTGAAGGAAACACATATATAAAAATACTTTCAAAAATAAATTAGAGGTTAGGATTTTATCTAGAGTAAAATATTTGTTGGGGGCAGTAATACATAACAGTCAACTTAGTTATCAAATGCTGCTTAAACAATAAAGTAAGCCTTCATTTCTTGGTGAAACTGGAGACAAATACTTGTGGGCAGATGTATACTGATTTAGTCATAAAACATTGTAGGTTTAGCAGTTCATTTACTGTTATTCTTCTACCTTATGATTAGGTAGAACCTTGTTTGAAAATAAAAGACCACATTCCAGTTCTTTTTTTTAGATACTTTGTGGGCATTTTATTGAACTAAATGTAAACAACTTGAGGAGGACAGGTACTATTTTCTTCATGCAGATGGTTCCCAAGTTAGGATGGTCTGACATGATTTCGACTTTTCTTACGATTTTTCAACTTTTCCATGATGTGAAAGTAACATGCGTTTGGTAGAAACCATACTTCGAATTTTGAATTTTGATCTTTTCCCAGGCTCAAAGTAAGCTGGGCAGTGGCAGCGAGCTGTGCAGCTGGCAGTCACCCATGCCATCACGAGGGTGAACAACTGATACTCGCAGTGGACTGGGTTGCCAGCATTTTTTGGATATTGTGTTTTGTTTTTTTACATCCCATGTCTACAAATTGCCCATTTTCAACCTATGATATTTTCAACTTGGAGCATCTGCCTACATATGTGTGTGTGTGTGTGTGTGTGTGTGTATCTTATTACAGGTTTTAATCCATCCTGTGAAGAATATCCTAGGCACAAAAATGGCTCCTTGTGTCATTTCCATCTACTACAATGTGGACTTAATATCAAGCTCTTATAAGGGAATATCTAGCTTATTCTGAACATTTCATCTTATGACCTTAAGTATAGAAAGATATAAGTAATGCTTGGTGCCTAAATATTCAATTCCTTAAATGTCAGTCATCCTTATTTGTTATAGATAGAAGAAACTATGAGTACTAACAATTCAAATGTCATTCGTGATTTATGAGTGGCCAATTTTATCTAATGGATTAGGATTATCTAGTCTTTCTCCATCTTTTAAGTAAAAAGAGAATTTTGATACTAAATTTTAGCCACTTGGGCAGTTAGTTTATTTTTTAGCAGAGCTAAACTCATGAATATTTTTGGAGCTATAATAAAAAATAAAAACAGCTTCATTGAGAACAAAATGAACTTTCTGTAAATATAATTTAAACCTATGTTTTAAGGCTTTATGTTTTAAAAACAAAGACGACACTGTTAAAGTGAGACTGATAAAGGTGTACTTGGGGAATTCATCAGCATAAGAAATGTATTATCCCCTGGTAGTACGAGTTTAAAATTACAACTTGCTTAGCAAATGTGAAAAATAATGTCTCCTGTTGCAGATTGCATTTTGCTAGTTTATTTCTCTGTTAGTGTCAAATAAAATATTCATATATAATCAAGATATATTCATAATAATATTAAAGGCAGCACTGTGTACTTGACAGTTGGTAAATGATGAAACAATTTTTTCCATGATTATGTGTATAAAATACTCAAATTAATCTATAGAGCCATGTAATCCCAAAATGTACAAGGTTACTATAGAGCTTACAATTTTACCACTTCCTGTACAGAAATATTATTTGACCAACGGTATTTTAGTTGCCTGCTGCATTTGGAATATAATAATACTAATAAGGAAAGACTGTTAAAAGAGAAAGGCTAGAAAGTGCAAACTTAATTATTTAAATGAAATAATAAATAGGCCACATAAAGATTTTAGAACCCAATGAAGCAATATTACAAACAGATATAAAATTACAGTGAAAATTATATGTGAAATATGAGGCAAAACTTATTAGAACAAGTTTTTCTGTCAGGAAAAGTGATGACATTTGAAGGACGAATGGCACAGAATGGCAAAAACAAGAAGACACAGATATACCTTGTGGAGGGAGAGCTGACATGTTTGTCTGACTGGTTGGCAAATAATATGATTGATCTTCTGGTGTTACCTTTTAAGTTCATAATAAGAGGCTGCTTAGCATAATAAAGAAACAGACATGAATTCAAAATCTTTCTCACTCACGAGGATTATCACTCAGGCAGATTACTTTTCTGACCTCTGTTTATGAAAAAGAATGCCAATCTCATGGTGCAGTTATAAGGCTTAAAAGTGCTAATCTGTGTACAATGCTTGGCACATAATAGGCTCTACGCAAAAATTAGCGCTCTTTCCTTGGTAGATCACCCACGACACTGCTAACAGTGTCAAATCAGGAAATTTGTTAAGTCGTATTATCTCCACTTTAAGATCAAACACAATATATAGTCAAAAAGTTGAGTGTACGATGCTTTGGGTTTTCAGAAGTTGTCTTCAAATATGTCCTAGTGCTCATGTGGTTTAAATAAGGATCAGAAATGATTCAGAGGTCCAGTAGGGCTGTTGGCCTGTGGTATTCCTAATGCCATTTACTGTGCTAAATGGATGTGGCTACAGTAACCATTGATAAACATGAACAACAGAGGGTAAGTGCTGGACTAGGGGCTGACTCACAGAAAGCTAAAGGGCTTAAGCTTCAAAGACCTTCACCTGCACAGGCCCCTTCTTAGGCCTTGTATCTAATTTGTCTTTGTAAGTTGGATTATTTTGCTTAAAGAAGGATTCTCAAATTAAACAATCTACAGGCCTTGCAAAACCTGGATCCACTGCTACTGGTCTGTCGTGTAAAAGGAAAAAAATCACTATGACTAAAAAAGTTAGATAAGGCAACCCATAGCAAGAAACATGGGTTTTGCTTTTCTTGCCCAAATCGTGATTTGTTGGTAACTCTTGACCCTAGGTGCTTATATGCCCTTGACCACACACTTGCCTATCTAGGAAAGCACTCTCTAGTCCAGCATCAGCCTAAGAATTGCCCATATGAAGAAGTAAGAAAGGGGACTGCCTGGCAGTCCAGGAACTTGCAGTTAAATTACCCAGGTATTTGATTTCTGGCATTTTTAGGTGGGAAAAGGGGAATAAGTAGATGGGAAACAACTTTATATTGACCTGACTCCATATGTGCCAAAACGAGTTTGGCACTGTGCATAGGTTATCACATTTTACACTGGTTGGTAGGGAATATTATCTAACTTGACACTTGGGAGAGGTAAAGTAACTTCTTTTTAAACAGCTAGTGGAGCTAGAATTCAAACACAGGGCTTTGTGAAGTCAAAGCTCATGTTCTTTCCAACCTCTCTGTAAGGCTGAAGCTTACCTGCCAAGTGTCAGTCACCCACTGGAAAGGAATGGACATTTCACCTCCCAGTTCACCTAACGATTTTGAATACATAAAGTCCTGCCAGCCAATTGACAAACTTTTCTTTCTTGGTCCCTTCATTTCCCCATGTATGAAGTGCCCGCCTGTAATATGCTGTGTTCCACTTAATTATTACTTCTTCAAAATGATCACAGTCACCAAGAAACTCTCCAGTTAGGTAGGTCGGTAGACAGAAGATAGATAGGAGGTAGGTAGATAGATAGATAGATAGATAGATAGATAGATAGATAGATAGATAGATGTGGGAGGAAGGGGAAGAGAGAGGTGTTATCTTTTAAGTGAAATTTTTATGATTACTATGATTAATGGCCGTTATTAGTTCACAAGCAGCCTCATGAGTTCTTTTGAAATTCATATTGTTCCTTTAAATTGCAGTTTTATATTTTAGTTATTTAATCCCTAAAACTGAAATACTGCACATAATTTGGAGTTAGGAACTTCAAAAAATTTTTATTCCTAAAAGCTATACAACAAGGTTTTATTTTAAAGTAAAGAAAAATTTTCATCTCTCAACCTTTTCATTTCTCCTTTCACAGAACTCTTCTCTTTTTCCTGGATGATTTTATCCCACCTCCATAATCACTGACCAGTTTTTTTAATGCAGTTATAACTACACTACTTCAGACATTCAAATAAATACACTGTATTAGGGGAAGGAAAGGATAATTTTAAAGGAAATATGCAAAGTTTTAGCTTATGGCTAAGACTTGACTGACAAGAATCAAACAACTACTGAAGGATTTGACACACTTGTTAATTGTAAAACTCCCAATTGCTTTAAAATATTCACTGACACTCTAGTCCCGAAACAACACAATGAATAGAAGCCTCCACTAGTCAAAATGGTATCGGGAGCATTTTCAATAAAATTTCTAAGCAAAGAACTCACATGCGAATGAATAAAGATGTGACTTGAGCAAGTACCTACTCCAAGTGCAAGCTTGTCCAACCTGTGGGCCACTTGCTGCCCAGGACAGCTTTGAATGCAGCCCAACACAAATTTGTAAACTTTCTTAAAACATTATGAGATGGTTTTTGCAATTTTTTTTAGCTCATCAGCTATCATTAGTGTTAGTGTGTTTTATGTGTCGCCCAAGACAATTCTTCTTCTTCTAGTGTGGTCAAAAGATTGGACACCCCTGCCGTAGTGAAGTAGACTATTTTTAGGAGGTCTCATTTTAGTAACAGGAGAACTGGGCAATTGTATTAGTCCATTATCATGCTGCTATGAAGAAATACCTGAGACTGGGTAATTTATAAAGAAAAGAGGTTTAATTGACTCATGGTTCCGCATGCCTGGGGAGGCCTCAGAAAACTTACAATCATGGCAGAAGGCACATCTTCACAGGGCGGCAGGAGAGAGAATGAATGCAAGCAGGGGAAATGCCAGACGCTTACAAAACTATCAGAACTTCTGAGACTCACTCATTATCACAAGGGCAGCATGAAGGAAACTGCCCCCATGATCCAATTCCCTCCACTTGACCCTGCCCTTGACACGTGGGGATTGTTACAATTCAAGGTGAGATTTAGGTGGGAATACAGAGCCAAACCATATCAGCAGTGTAACCAAAATATTATGTATTTTGATTAAATAATGTTAAGTTAAACTATGTTGTCTTTTATGATTATTCATGCAACAAAGTATGCACAGATAAAGATGGCTCTAATTTATATACAATATCTTTCCATGAGGATTCTGAGTTGAGTTTCCAATTTTATCGCAAAGAGTAAAGTCTTGATTATAACATGGTCTCACTGCTTGAGGCGGTGACTACCACACTGTATGTTATATATGGTGTATGTATATATACCATACCACCACTGTATGGTATATATGGTATACATATATATGTATATATGGTGAACTACCCAAAAATGAAATCCTTGTTACAGGATGGGTGAAGCTGTGTTTACATGTAACTTGACTGCAACAATAGAGGAAGGTGCTTAGTTGCACAGATGGTATTGTACAAACAGTTCTACAAACAACACATTTACAAATAATATTAGAGCTGAAAACTAAAAAGATATTGCAAATACATTTATATCTGCTATAATTTCCTTCAACAAAGAGACCTCTGCTTTTTGGTATTTATTCACAAAAACTTTTATGTAATCCTTTCTTTTAAGGAATACTGTTTATCTCTGCTTATTCCCCCAAGTTGGCTCATTCTTGCTGATCATAGCATAAACAAAATATACTTTCAAAGCATTTTAAATTGCCTCCTAACCATTGAATTAGGTGTATGTCTGGAAAGACAAATGTGTCTTCCTTGGAATGTGTTTGCTTTTATATTGGTCAAGATAAGCCAACAGCTTGAGTACCTGAAATATTATCAAGCTTTGCACACATGAAAGTATTTGGTAAAAGGTTAGTCTTGGAGGGTATGATTATAAGCAAATTCACAGCCTCAGGAGTGCTATGAGAGACTTTTATTTTGGTGAAACTGGTAAGTGTTGTTTCATAAAATTTGCGATTTTACTTTTTAAAAACTCAGCTAACTCTTTCCTTCTCCTTCCCTCTCTTGCTGATACAGATCCACATCCAGCGAACTGAAGGATGTGACCATATGACCTGCTCACAATGTAACACTAATTTTTGTTACCGATGTGGTGAGAGATACCGCCAGCTCCGATTTTTTGGAGACCACACATCAAACCTCAGTATATTTGGATGCAAATATCGCTACCTCCCAGAGAGACCTCATTTAAGGAGATTAGTGCGAGGGTCAGTCTGTGGTGAGTGTCTGACATGCTTATGGGTGTCTTCCCTGGGAATTAAGTAGTGAAAATAGAACTTGGAAATGTGCAGCCATGGTAATTCAGAGCACCTGCCATGTGCCCAGTGTTCAGAGGAGGATATTCTCTCACCCTTTAAGAATAAAATTTAAAACTTAAATTTTGTTACCAGGACACTACTTATATGAGCAAGTAGATTTTGTTTGAAAAAGCAACTTATTAATCACACGCAGAAATCTGAAGTTATTTGCCTCTTAAATTTCTGAAACCCTGTCGTAAGCCACTTAACAAGAGGGGCAGTGTCATGTATATTTTTGGAATGGACAATATCCAGCAGCAGGTCGTACACATATCCTCCACTCATTCATGGAGGACATGCAATACAGTACAGCATGGAGCGTAGCCTAGGAAGGCAGGGGAAAAAATCTACCTTTTAGAGCCCTGTAATAGAGTTCCATTATATCTATATAAGTGATAAGTTGCATATATTTTTCATTGTTTTAATTATTAATAGGTAACAGTTAATATAATAAGTATCAAATGCCCTCAGTGCATACAAACCCAAGTTTAATTATCCAAGTGAAAATGCTTTTGTGGATTGACTTTTTACCCCCTCTTCCTCAACAACACATAGTAGCCTCATACACAACCCCTTCCCACACTGGTACACAAGTATGCAAATAGAAACACAGACACCTGCCCATAAACAAATCACCCTGGCCAAATGCCACTGCCTTTGGGTAATGCAGGGTTCTTTGGCGGAATATTTCTTCTTCTGCTCCTCTGGAATGTATTCCATTCCCTGCTGCTCTGGAATGTAACCATGTGAGATTTCTTCCCCTTTTTCATCACATGGATGTCTGTTAGAATTCCTTTTCTGGCCGTGTTTCTCATGTGTAGGCAATACTTTTTATCATCTTCCACATTTCCGTTTTCCTTCCTACTTCTGCCTAGTTGCTTTGTGAAAATCTTTATATCTCTCCTCAGCCCTTGGTCACTTCATGACTGTCGTGAACCATTTTCCTCCTTAGAAGCATATGATACCCGATCAGAACAAAGCTGATGTTAGTGATAGATTTCTATCAGGTAAAAGATAGAACATATATACGCAAATGCACTTTCACATATGGAAACCAATGCCATCATTTTCTAAAATCTATGTGATCTCTATTAAAATATTCTTCCTGAGGTTAATGGAACATAATTTTCCACAGCCAATAGCATTCAATAGTCAAGACTGCTTTTAATGATTTTCCAGTGTGTGCCGCTTCTTAATTTGCAAATATGGTGGATGTTATAATTATATAACCAATATGTATGTATTAGTTAAACAGATATTGGAGGGATAACTAGGGAATCTAACCTTAACCTCTAATACCATGAGAAAATCAATTGCAAATTAAGTTCTGAGATAGAAGCTATTTGCAAATCTGTATATGGAGAGAGCAACATGAAAACACAAAATCACTGTATTTTTTGCATTGTTATTTTATTTTCTACTTCAGTGCTACCTTTAATTTTGTCATGGCAACATGTTTCCGTCCATTCTTTATTTTAAATAGAGAAGTCATTTATTTGGCTCATGGTTCTGGAGGCTGAGCAGTCCAAGATGTAGTGGCTGCATCTGGTGAGGGCCTTTGTGCTGCACCATAGCATGGCAGAAGGGCCAGCAAGCCCACGAGACAGAGAAAATGGGAGCCAAACTTACCCTTTTGTCAGGAACCCACTCCCTTGATAACTAACACGCTCCTATGATAGTGGTATTAATCCAGTCATAAGGGCTCTGCTCTCAAGATCTAATCACCTCTTAAAGGCCCAACCTCCCAACCTCCTTTTTGGCCTGTCTTTTGTGGGTGCAGGCGCATGTGTGCAAATAAAATCACATCAGGTTAAGCCTGTCAAAGTAGGGAGCAGCTGGCTTTAAGATAAACTCTCTCATCCACACATATTTTCCCCACCCCAAGCACAGCTGCCTCTTAACTGCTGTTGGACCATAACTCCAAGTGAAGTGGTCCTCCCTCCCCCATCTCCACAAAAAGCAGGAAAAGTAATGTTGTAATTTACAAAGTTACTTACTCCCTGCCATTTCAGAGAGAAGATGGAGTATAGGAAAGCCCTCCCACCCACTGTCCTTGTGTGATGTGACACAACTTGCTCCCTCAGTCTTGGAATACAGCCTCATGTGGTCCTTGGCCAGAGGCAGAGAAAGGGCCTTCATCTCTCTCACAGCTGAAGGGTGGGAAACATGGTCTTCATTCCGTGTAACCACGTGCTCAACTAGAGATCAGAGGTTCTGCTCATAAATTATAAAGGAGAAGAGAGATTTGGGGATGATTAGCAGCCTCTGACATAGGGGCATCTCCCCCAGTGAGGCTGGGCAGATTATTAAAGGAATGGTACTGGGAATAAAAGTGGCTGAGGATAAATTTTAAATTCTCATATTACTTCTTACAAAAATTCTAAGTTTTAAATCAAGTCATATAATTTTTAAGAATAGGTCTTCAATTGATTTCTAGATGGCAAATAATTTATATAAACAAAAACAATGGAGCCTTCTCCAAAAATGAATACTCAATTAAAAAAAAAAAAAAGACAAGCCTGGAGCCAGAATTGAAGAAATACAAATAGCCAATACTTATGTTCAAAAATATTCAGTGTTACTAGCTGTCAGAGAAATGTAAATTGGCAGTCTCAAAATGAGATACTTTGAGTATTAAGTATTAACTTGATAAGACATCTGCTAACTATTGATTAGCAAATGTTTTATCAAGTTAATACTTAGTATTGGACTTTGATACTTAATGAATTGAAATTTTGTACAATTCTTTTGCGAAGAAATTTGATACTAATGTGAAGGCCATTTTAAAACATGATAAATCTAGATAAACTGAAAATGGGTTATGTGCAAGTATAATTTAAAATAGGGAAAAGAAACAAAAAATTAAGTATAGGAATATTTAAATAAAATATGATATATGGATATGATAGCAATTAAAAATGATTTTAGAGCAATGTTACTAACCTAGGAATAAGAGATAGTATGCCTAGTCCCTTAAAACAGTTTCGAAAGTAGATGTAAACATGTTTTGAACATGGATTACATAATTGGAATAAGTTTATTTCCTATCTCGTTCCTTCAATTCTGTGATATTTGAGAGGAAAAAGAAAATCAATGTTGTTACTTTTTAGTTATGTTTTATTACTATTAGGAAAATATACTGATAATTATTTAAAAAGGAAATATGAATGAACAGACTGAGCTATGTGCATAGGAGAAAAACACATTCTTTTAAAATATATGTGCTTATATATTCTAAACTCTTAAGCATCACTTTAAGAGTGTACTAAACGTAATTATTCAATGGGACTTATTACTTACTTGGATTCTGTCATTGGCAAAAAATATAAATAAAACCCATATCTAGACATGGTGCTAATGGAATGGAGATCTTTTTAAATTAGATATTTAAAACAGTGTTGTATACATGTCTGGTCATCTGGTTCCAAAGATCATTTCTTAAGAATAAAAAAGTTAGTATGTTTTGACAAACTTCCAACAAATGGCTGTATTAGTTTCTTTTTTAATGTAATTGATTATTCTAAATTACTGTCCTTTAATTTATAGAATGATATTGCTGTTTCATCCTTAAATTGCCTTGTGAGTCTACTGCAAAGTTTCTCTCTTTCTCATCTCTTGTTGCATTTGAGTTGTGCAGCTCTAAAGCTGTGTCACATGCCGTAAGGTTTAAAATACAATAACAACATGTATTTACTAGCCTCTTTTTTGTGCCTGTGTCTTTCAAAGTCAGTGGGATTCCGATGTTGGACTCTGCTATGTATACTTATGGCTAGAGTTTATCATCACTGCTTAATGATTCATTTAGAAAAGAAAATGCTGGCTGATACCACTTGACATCCTTACCAGCACATTGCCTTTTTATTTTATAAGTGCTTCCTTTTTCAATTCGTTAAAATGATTCACTTGAGTAACTTTCAACGTACTAGGTATTTATTCATAGTTTTCTCTAACATCTTGAAACGTCCCATTTTTAGTTCAGTCTGTTAGGCGTTCATATTATTAGTTTTCTTTGGACCCAGGATGTAAATAAACCACTTCTTTAGATGTGGGCTTGGACAGAAGCCCTCTGTAGGACCTACCAGCTCTCCATGTTATGAGGTAACAAGATTTTCTCCTACCAACTCAAAATGTGCCACTTCTTTCTTAATCTTTTAGCATTGCGAACATTGAAAATGGAAAGGATCTTAAGGAAAAGCACAAAGATGAACTGTTCTGGTAGAATACAGTAAGCCAGTTGCTTTGGAATGTTTTTGGTTAGAAAGGATAAGTGATTTATGTTTGATGCATGTGCTCAGGACTTTGGTGAAGTTACTAAACTTACATGTGTATATCTGTTCTATACCTAATCCTGATACATTTCTTAGATATATACAGCCTTAAGTGTAATCAGACTACTTAAAAAATCATATACACTGTGGTATTTAAAAAGCATCACTGTAATTATTTGGTAGGTTAGTTTTAAGACTCCTTAAGTAATTTTGCCTTTTGTTTTCCAGCTGGAAAATTATTCATTGCACCTCTAATTATGGTTTTGGGATTGGCACTAGGGGCCATAGCGGTTGTAATCGGTAAGAAACACTTCATGCATCTGAGATTAGAATTATCTGAGGGCCATAGAGAGAATATGAGTGTAAATGTAATAATATGAATCAGTTATTAAGTGGACATAATTTATATTGTATGCCTGCTTTAGATAGATTACCAGCATATCATTTAAAAGATCAGAGGAGCGTGTTTCCTGTAGGATATGTTAGTATGAATTTTTCAGTCTATGAACGCTGTGATTCATGTATCTTATAAAGCATTATTAACCCTTTTATAACACAAAGCTAATAGAATTAGTATCCTTAGGGAAAAAGGCAAGTGGAATAGAACCCAAATTTTCTAATTCTGAGTTCAGGTTGAAGCATCAAGGAAAAGAAGTTCTAGTGCACCTTATGTGTTTCATTTGGTCCAGTAAAAGATGCCATGGATACAAACAGATAATGTCAGTGTGTACAGGAACATATACCCAACATACACTTGAGCACTGACAAATAGAAAACCTTGCAGTGATTTGCATAGTTTTATTTATGCAAGTATATTAAAATGTGTATTTTAAAGCAGTGGTTCTCAGACTCTAGCATGCTTTAGAATATCCTCAAGGGCTGGATAAAACACACATTGCTGGTTTCGGTCTGCAGTTTCTGACTCGGTATATGGGAAAAGTCCATTGATTTTTATTTTTAAAAAGTTCCCAGGTGATGCTCATGCAGCTGGTTCAGGGACCATACTTTGAGAACTATTGCTTTAATAATTTTAAGCTAAATGCTATAGATAAAGGCTGCTTTGATCATTGTTCCATATATTAGATGGGGTTTTTTTGCTAAATAAAATGATTTTCATATGTCAACTTGGGTTTAGCAAGTAATAAATGTACAGGACAGATAGAATTATAAAGTGTCTGACATTTAAGTTCTTGCAATGTGAGCTAGGACATTATGTAATAGATATTATTATCTGTATTATACAGTTGAGGAAATTAAGACTTACTAGAACCTCATAAGTGGTAGAACCAGGAATCAAACCCAACATTTGGCTCCACAGCCTGTGTTGTTAAGTGATATGCTATACTGCCTGAAACAAGTGTGAGTATCATAGTGTGCAAATGATATGACTGTGGACAATAAAGAAGATTTAAACCAAAGTTTTGATATTTGGATAGAAATCATTATTATTAAACTGGTATCACTGAGGGTGCTAAAGGGGAGAAAAGCTAAAGGGAAATATTAAAGAATGAAATATTGTAGAAGTAAATACATTTCATAGCATAGATGTCTTCTTTGTATGTTCATACATTGCAAGTAAATAAACATAGACATTTTAAAATAGGAAAACCTAAATGCCTCTCATCCTCACTAACTTTAATTTTTTTTTATCCCTAGGTTTATTTGTATTTCCTATCTATTGCCTTTGTAAAAAACAGAGAAAACGATCACGGACAGGTATGCACTGGTAACATGCAGATGATTTCATCCAGCTAAGCTGGTTGGAGTAGGAGCGATACCAAAGGGTACACCCATCTGTGAGTCACATCTTGAAAAACACTGAGAGGAACCTTCTACCATCTCATCTCCCAGTGATTCTCCGTGGGCCACAATGCCTCTAGCTATGGTGCACTCCCAACATGGTATCCTGTCCTTTCCCTAAACAAATTGCTGCTGCTTTTAAAAAATGGTCACTTTCATAAACTATAAACATCTATATCATAACTCTGACCTTTGTGGTTCTTGGAAGAAGATACTTTAAGAACCAGTTATCCTAAGAATTCTGAGCACGCCTCTTCTGAGAATTGCTTGGACTGTCTTTGAACTCTGCACCTCCTTCCAGGCCATCTTGTGAGACTTGGTGTGAATAGCTGAAGTCCTATCTGTACCAACAAGCAAGGCCACTTTTCAGAAGATAAGAGTTCACTGAATGCACCTATTATAATCTGTAGCCCCAGCAGTATAATTCTTTTATCTTTCAAATATTATAATTGCAAAAAGTCTCAATGTCCAAAAGGGAATGAGTGAAACTAAATTAATGAGAAGAATACTAAGTTACTGAAGTGTATATGTGTAGGGTTGTGAATGTGTGTGTATATAAATATGTATTAAAACTAGGCCCAGTAACCTTGTACTTACCCAGTTCTATGCCGCTACACTATTTTTCCACATTTTCATAGACCTATTGAAAGATGATGGTTCCTTTGTGGACATAATTTGGCAATGTATTAAATTAAAGTCAATGTAGACAACAGGCTATTTCGATACTGAACTTTTCTATTTCTTGCTCTTTCTTTTTGTCACACAAACACAGAAATTTGTGCAACGTCACCCCAAGGAGTATTAAGCTTTGTAAACTGACAAAACTGGCTGCTTTTAGGAAATTCTCAAGACCCAAATATTCAGTCTTTTTAAAATTCTTACATTTTGGAAAACATGCTTCACTCTATAGATAGATCCTTCACATTGGGATTATTTAATCCCAAAAACAAGTTTGCTGTAGAGAACTGCTTAAGCCTTTAAAAAATTCCTATTCTGCTAATTTTTTAACCAACTTGTAATTATAGATAATTCTGCTTTAGGTCAAGGTCTTACATCATTTAATATCCTAACCTTGTTATCTCTTGCCTCCTCCTCTCTGTTTTTATTTGTTTTCAAGGTTTTTCATAAAAACAAATACTAGTTTTGAAGGATTTTTCTTATATTTAACTGCTCAAACATAATATTTTTGGGGACACCTTCTTATGGAGGAGTTTGAAAACTTTTCATGTTCTTGAGTTTGTCCAATATCAGCTGCTTTTGGAAAAGGAAACAAAAAAGTGAAGGAAATATTTTCAGGAAGTTTTTCTCAACCTACAAAAGCTTTAAAAATAAGAAATTGACAAGTAACTAGACTACGATATGCCTTTGCTTTCATCACAAAAGTTCATCAGCAAACAGGAAAAAAAAAGACCCCTAAAAAGCCTAAAGCTTTGAATTGTCTCCAAATTCTTAAAATTAGTCGTCTGTCTTAGATGTACATTTATTTGTCAGCAACCTTGTCTGATTTGAAACAGATGATATGATAAAACATGCATTAACATGAGTAGTTTATTTTTGTTGGGCTCCAGAGTGTAAGAATATTTTATTTTTGTTTGACATAAAAAGTGAAGTTGACTTGCGTGAATAACAATCCAGCATGCTTTCATTCTTTCTGAATAACACAGAATAACTGTACTACAGCTTCTGGATTAGTTGTCTATTTCCAGTTAGAGGAGTGTGTGACATTTATGGTTTGGGAATAGCATATTTCTAAAGCATAATATAATACAAGAAATAGTGATGCTCTGTTTTCACAAATTTATCTTTTCATTCACCCATCCATCCATTTAACAGATATTTATTGAGTGCCTATCTTAGGTGTAATAGTATTTAAGACTGAAAGAAGGAGAATTTCTAACCTGTCATAAGAGTAAGGTTTCGTAAATTCATCTTTCCTGAACTTAGGCATTAGTTTGGCAATATGTGAATATGATGAACTCTAAACCTAGCTGATCTGTATATGTATGATGTATATATGTCATATGTATGGTATATATGAAATATTCCCATGACTGCATATGAACACATATGCCATATACATATATACCAACGGGCTGAATAACATACTCTTTTGTCTTGGATAATCTGTTTTCTGGGTTATGTATCTGTTGTCTTTGGCCTACTCAGGGATTTTTATTTCTTTCTTTAAATAACTTATCTTTTGGACATATTTTTATATTATTTGGAAAACTTTCCAATATTCCTGTTACAAAGTGGTGTCTGTTTTCAGTGATGGCTATTTCATCAGTGCTTGAAATAGTGTGCACTGTGTTGCACAAGTTTTTCATTTTTCTATTGAGTAGATATTTTTAAATTAACATACACATTTTTCTCTTTAAAGGGTCATATCTATTAGGCCTTTCCCTCCTGGTAACTTAAAATGATTATTTGTGAATTTTTTACCAAGTTTCATCAAGATCTTAAAAAGAGAGAAGAAAATAAAAAGTATTATTTATATGTCAGTGCCAACTTTGAAGGTAAAACAGTAGTAGTAACTTTTGGGAGAAATTCTAAAAACTACTTTAAAAAGAAGTGTGCACATAAAATAAATATCTTTCTATCCAAGGCTTGTCATTTTATATGCTTTTATTGTAAATTTAATATATACTACTTTAAAAAATTGAACTATACAGAATTTATAAAATACAACTTTCTCTACTTGCCCCACCTCTTATTTTCTAGGGGTAACCACTGTTAATGGTTTGGTATGTGTCCTTGCAGACACTTTCTACAAATATACAAATAAGTGTGTTTGTGTATGTGTCTGTGTGTGTATTCATTTTATACAAATAGAAAAATATTCTTACTGTGCTGTGACTCTTTGTCATTTTATTATATATTAGTAGATACCTTTCCATAAGCGTTTAAATAGATTTACCTCATTCTTTTATAATTACTGCATAATCCATTGTAGGGGTATACTTTAATTTATTGAATTAGTCCCCTGTTGAATGGACTACAAGATTATTTTCACTTCCCTATTACAAAGAAAGCAAGAGTGAAGACCCTTTTGCATATATTTTTGTCACCTTGCATGAACATATCCATAAGATTGTACATTTGTTTTTTACAAGATCTTTGTAATAAACATTTTAATGTAATTTCAGGAGATGAGGTCATAGAGATAATATGAGACCCTTTTTTGGATAAAAAGAAAGATTGTACAGGAGTGCATAATTTTTAAAGAAAATCGTCTTTTGAAGGATAATTTCCTTTCTGCCTGATTAGCCAAATAAATACCTTGCCAAAACTTACAATAGGAAATTTTTTTTCAATAAAAATAAAATTTGAGGAGATGTCTGTCAGATAATGTGAGAAAGATGAATTGACTTTTGGATTGCCTCATTTTAAAACTTGAGGGATTTAAATCAAATACCCAAGCCAAATTGGTGATACTTTTCGCATTTTTAGTAACACTATCCATTTTTGTGTATGTTGCTTGACAGAGGAACTTAATTATGCCATTGTGAAAAGTAAGAAAGAATATGTTGGCAATTATAAATGCCCACAGCAATTCCCAGAAAAATACATTAGATTATGTATGATTTAGTGATTTGGTGGGATAATTATAAATCGTGGAATAATTTATATATGTGGAGTAAGAAGAGAGGGGTCAAACCTTTTGGTACAAGCAACATCTTGTTGCCACCACCTTGATTTTCTCATAGGTGCTATTGTGTCCTAAGAGTAGAACAGACAAGAAAACAAAGATAATTAAACACAAGTCAGGTTACAACATGATATCTTTAATTGTACTTTCTCTGCTGTGGTATCAAGATTCAGTGGTGCTTGTCAGAAAATACCTTGTTCTGTGACACTATCTCTTGAGTCCCAAGGCTCCAATTGAGCCTTTATCTTTCAACCTTACCACCCAAATATATGACCAACTGTTCTCCTAAAATACCTATGAACCACTGTAATCATTTCCAGTCCCTGATGCCCCTCTTCAACCTCATTTTTCTCCATACCTCTGCTATTCTAACTATTCCTCTTCACTGAAGGAGAAGAGGAGAGACAGGAGGGGACTAAAAACTCACTCTGGTATGTGGGAAACATTAGAATTCCTTCCTGACCTTTGTCAAACGAGGGCACATCTGCCAAGACATCAGTCCAGCTGCTCCCTTGTTAAATGAAATTGTTTTTCACATTACACTTTTATACTGGCTGTTACATTAGAATTACAAAAAAGTTAGTGGCCTCTATAACCTTAATTGGCATACTTTATTACAAAAATAAGAAAATTTATGCCAAAAAACATTTTTAGATTTTAATTTTATAAGCAACCTGCACATAAGCCTTAATGTGAGTCTTCACATTGGATTATATTTTTATTCTCCCATATTTGTGGCTGAAATCTCTCCCAACTATTGAAAGTGATCTTTCCCATGGTCTGCTTTATTGTTTTGTGTTAATATCTATTATAAATATAGCCTTAAAATTTTGTAATGCACTTTAAAATATTTGTGCCATTTAAATAATGACAAAGCAATCAGTGCATACATTTCAATGGAGACAGTATACAAAGTTAAAGCAACTGATACATATATTTCAGTGGAGACAGTAGGATAACAGTGTTAGCAAATATGTGTCATCTCTTTAAATATGGGAGGAATCAGAAGCTAAAGATTTAAAACAAATAAAACATACCTGAAGAAAAGTAGCAATTTCTGAAATTGTAGTAATCTTGGAATGGTTATCAAACCTAGCAAATAATACTTAATAAGTGTTACCTAATATACCTAATTGGAATGTTTGTTTAAAATATTAAATTAATTTCTACTGAAAGTTTTAACTGCAATTTCATAATTCATGAATTCTATAAATCTCCCTGACTAAAAATATGATCAATCAAAACTACCAGTTTTGCACACCAATCCCAAGTTTAAGCATATTTTGTATTTAAAGTTATAATTTAATTATGATACTGTCCCCCTAATATGGAAAATAAGTTACAAAATTCTTTTTTTTTTTTTTTTTTTTTTTTGAGACAGAGGTTCTCTCAATGTTGCCCAGGCTGGTCTCAAACTCTTGGGCTCAAGCGATCCTCCCTCCTCTGCCTCTGGAGTAGCTGGGATTACAAGCATGTGCCTACTATGCCTGTCTTCAAAATCACATTGTTAATTTTTATAGCCACAATTATTAATTTGATAAAACAAATCATTTTATAGAAGCATTAAAGTATTATCAGAACAAAATCAGAGTTCCAAAATTTGGGGAGTATTTTAAGATTGCAAAATGTTACCTTTTGGATGCAAACCAATGATACAAATCTTTAAGAGAGAATTACAGTGGGACTCCTTTGTAACTCTGATTTTGAAAATAGAACAAATACACATTTCATAGCCAAACTTTGTGTGGGACTTCTATTGTTACTAATTGTAAGGCTGGAACTTTAGTTGACTTCATCCAAATCCAAGAAACAGTGTCACAGTAGTGAGACTATTCTCATTGCTTCTTTGGAGCATTAGCTGAAGCTTTACTATATCACATACCTTACAAAATCCCTATACATATTGCCAGTTTTAAAAGAATGTAATTATGCATGTTACAAACTATATGTGTCTTTTTGGCTAGAGAAGTGACTATTTTAGAATAACAGTATGAATGTAAAAGGCAGTAATTTTTTTTAAATACGCAAAATATTGCCATTGCCCTTTTTTGTCACTTCCTTTTTTCTTCTAAAAATTTTCATTTGGTGTATCTAACTTTGTATCACTTAAATTATTCAGACTTACTAAGATAAAAAATACTTTTTTTCAGTTCTGTGCTATATTCTGTCACTCTATTCCATTATTAATACTAAATGACTTTCCTTGTGAAATGATACCCACATACTACAACATCAAGCTCCTTTTTCTCTTAAATTTCCTAATTATCTTGATTTTTGCCTCTGCAGTCTTCTTCCCATCTTGGCCAAGTGTGGGATAAATTCTGTCTCTCCCGTAACTCCTTTCACTGTAATGAAATGAATTCAACACTGAACGCACTCCAGAATTTAGCTCTGGTAGTGAGCATAATTTACCTTGGCTTATTTTATCTGTAAATGGAAATGTATCAGGAGTGCCTGGAACACTTTTCCCTCTTGATAGGAGTTGGAGAACACTGCCTAGCCCTCTGCCAAGAAGTAAGTCAAGCAAATGAAGATACCAGTTGGACCAGAGGGCCTAATAATACTCTAAAACCAAGCTTCAGAAATTGCTTCGTGACTGTTGTAAGATCAATATTGTGTTTGCGTATTAGTTGGACAGAAAGCATGTGTGGACATTCATCCAACCTGAACCCAGGTCATTCATTCTTCATCCAAAAAGGGTTATAGGTTTATGGTCTATGGTTTATGGTCTTTGTTTCAGCAAAACGTCCTACAGCTTGGGCTTGGGGTGGATTTATATAGTGTAGCATTTGTATATAAGATTCAATCATGGATTCATGCTCTGTGAACATTGTTAGATTTTTGATAATCTAAAGTAGGTCACATTGAATGTAACTGATATTAACCCTATTCTACAGAAAACGTTTGTCATTTTCAAGTGTTTGACTTTTTTATTGATATGATTTAGATATGCCACACTCAATATATTTAGTATAGATTCAGTACATAACAGAAAAGAAAAAGGGAGAGACAGACTTGAGTGTTAAAGGACCCCAGAAATTGCTGAAATGTCCTTTTAGATTCTTGTGGCTGGCAAGCTATGCTGTCATTGGTTCTCTGCGAATCTGTGATGTGTTCACCTCGCCATGCCCCAGCTTGGGAAATATTCTTAGTAATCCAATCAAATTCTTAAAAACAGCATTTTTGTGAATGTATTACTTCTTCAATATCCCCATATATTTGTATTGTTTCAAGCCACTAGTATCTAAATATTTGATATAAATATCTAAATTCTTTCATTTTATAGAAAATTAGCATGCTTTATGTTTCTTTATAATGAAAAGTCTAGATAAAGTATCATAATTTCATTATCAGCTGACAAGAAACCCTTCTAAGACCCATTTTTTTAAGTGTCATATGGCAACTCCTCAGTAGCTTACTTTTATTATTTGATCATTTTCATCACAATTACAGTCCTCTAGAGGGTATTTTAAAAAGTAGACCAACCTTATATTTCACGTGAAACATAGAATAATAATTACTTTGTATATATATAAAACCATTTACCTTGACAAGGACAATCTGTTACAGATTTTTAATATGAAAATTGACAATTTTATTGCTTTTAGAAGCAATTAACATAGTAATTAGTAAATTCTGAGAGATGACAGAAATGATTTTCTGTAGAAGGAACACAACAGTGATGTTAAAATGTTAACAAAGAACCAGTTGTTTTGATTCTATTTTAAACAAAATTGTAAGGCAATTTTATGAAACAAACATTTATATCAATGTATATCTATTTCAAAACTGTGGGACAATTATTCATTCTTTTCCCAAATAGAGTAAAATATTAAACAAAAAAAATTGAGTGTTTATCTGTTATTACTGTATATTCAGAAATTACAGTTCTAAGGAATTATTGTCATCCTCTATTTAAGTATCAGAATATATTCCATTTTAATTATATTCTCCTTAACAATAGAAAATTAGAAGAAATTTCTTGATTATAAGATGAATAGTAATTTGTACCAGATCTTGTCCATCATTTCATTAGATTGCATATTTTTAGTTTTCTATAAAATTTGCAGCCATTTTCCAAATAAAGTAAGTTATAATATTTTTCAAGTTTAAAATGGACCTGGTTGAAAAGAGATTTCATTGATTCCTTTTAATGATATTGGAAAATATTTATGCAATTTTATTTTTTAACCTTTTCTCCATTTCATTAGTTATACTATTAACTTTGATAATCACAAAACTATGTGGAAGAAATCATTCTGAATATATTTCATGAAAGAGAGGGGTAGAGTAAATTTTTTTTAATTAGACAATGTTGATATGCAGAAATCTCTCAAAAGAAATTGCAAAGCAAAAATTACGTTGAGATGAAATGTTGAGAAATAAGGAGTATCTTAAAAACCTAATTTCTTACACTTTTTAGAGCAATCAACTTCTTATTTCCAAATTATTATTTCATGCTGTTGGTTCCATGAATTGTGTTTTTAGCATAGTATATACTTTTCTACCACGTTAGCATTTACACTGTAATTACTGAAAATAAAGGAAGAAGTTGGTGAATAAAAGCCAGGGAAACTGGGTTTATTCTCATTTTCCAATAGCACTAATGTATAATCCCTTTAACCTTCCATATGGTGCTTTGTGTGATGAGTATATAACATTCATATACGTTATTAGTGCCTTATTTTTTTCACTTGACTTTATTTCTTATCTAAAGAGCCATATATTTTTTTGTGAGTGTTCTTTGGTCCCTCTATTTAAAGTGCTAAGGAGAAAGCGTATCTTTAGGGATGTATATAGGCTGCATTTGCTACCTTAATCTACTGTATTATCTCTAAAACAGGTTAGCCAATGTATTTTTCTTAAATTCATTGTTCATTTTTAAGCTAACCTATACAAATGGATATTAAACACCAGAAATTAAAGCCATTAAAATTGAATTATACTTTAAAACCATAAAAAATGCTAATTAAGTTTAGAACAGGAGTTGAAATGACTCTCAGTTTTATCTATAGCTCCAATTAGGACAAAATTACTTTACAAAAAGCATTAAAAATAAAAGTAACTGTATGGTACTTCAGGAATTTGACCAATTCCTTACAACTTATTCTTGGCAATATTTTGTCAGTAATATACTTTCATACAGATGCTAGAGAACCATGGTGTCTGCTATTTACATGTTATTCGTTCCCAGTGAGCTTTATCAACATCAACCCTGTTTATATAATATGTTATTTTGCTCTTCTTGATCTGTGCCTTTTGTTTTAGCTTTATACAAAATGCTAGGTTTGTTATATTCTTTATGTATCATAATATATAATTCAACTTTTCCTGATGAATGTATGCTGAATAATTAAACTAAACCATGTGCTTAGAAAAGACAAAGACAGGTTGTATATGCAGATATGTGTAAATATTTGACAAAGAAAAAAAAAGGAAAAGAATCTTCCTGCCAACAGGTAGGTCCTGCTGGACAGGACCTGAAAATTAAGAGATTTTTTTTTTTAAGCAGTGAAATTTAAAAATCTATTACCTCAAGAATTTTCAGTCGATGTGTCAATGTACTGCTCCTTCTCAGTAAGTACAGTGTCACGTGCTGCTGGCGGTAAAAGCAACCCAAGTGTCAGATCACACAAATTTTAGGGACAAGTCTTTCAAAAGACGGACACCTTGTGATATTTTGGAGTCTAATTTCGGACTTTTCGTAATGTCCCAATGACCTTTTGTTGTGGTTGGGCTTTTATAAAAAATTATTTTTGGTTGGTTGTTGTACAATGGAAGAGTAATCTTAATTATGAAATCAGATTGCATGGAAGAATATAAAGACACTCACTCGGATGAAAACTATAACGGTTTTCAAACTATTTTGATTGTCATTGTACAAGCTATTGTATGGATTACTGTGGAGTGCTGTTTACCGCATGATGTGTGCAATACATCATGCAATGTTATTTAGCAATGCGTAATAAAAGTTTTTAAAAGAGAAAATTCTTGTCTTTTTTTCCAATAGGTTTGGATTTTTAAAAAATTAAAAAATAAAACTTCACAGCAACAAAACTATTGTGCCTAGAGTTACTGGAGTAATTTCTACATTGGACTCTAGAAATGGAGGAGCAGGAATGAACAGAAATTCAAGGGTGTGCTTTTGGGAAGGTGGATTGTGTTGTGTTGCTGTGGCATGTTTTGGGGAAAGAGCACAGAATAGTGAAGATCAGTGCAAACATTCTGCATGAGGCATGAAGAAGAAGCAAATAGTGTGGAAGTAAGAGATCAGCTTAGGGTGGTCTTTACTCTCTGGACCAAGGGGCCTATACAGGGGTGGGAAAGCAGAAACCACTAAACTGCTAAAGCCAAATATATATGCCTACTCTATAACCTAGCAATGATTTTCCTAGATCTGTCACTAAGGAAAGAATGGCCTTTGTTGACCAAAGGGTAAGTACAAGAATTTTCCTTAACAGTAAAATCATGAATATATTGTGATATATTCATAGAATGGAATATTATAGAACAATTAGAATGAAAATAATCTTAATTTTGAAAAATTACGGAGCAATCCATGCAAAAATACAGTTGACTCTTACAGATACTATGTTGAGCAGATGAAGCCAGGCACAATAGAGTATATATTATAGGATCACATTTATATGATGATCAAAAACAGACAAAACTGATCAATGATAATAGAAGTCAGAACTGGTTACTTTTGGGGTGGGTATTATTGACTGGTAAGGGGAATCAAAAATCTATGATTATAGAAATAGTCTGTTACTTCATGAGGGTGTTATTTGGGAGGCTGAGGCAGACAGATCATGAGGTCAGGAGGTCAAGGCCATCCTGGCTAATATGGTGAAACCCCGTCTCTCCTCAAAATACAAAAAAAATTAGCCGGGCGTGGTGGCAGGCGCCTGTAGTCCCAGCTACTCAGGAGGCTGAGACAGGAGAATCGTTTGAACCCAGGAGGTGGAGGTTGCAGTAAGCCAAGATTGCGCCACTGCACTCCAGCCTAGGCGACAGAGTGAGACTCTGTCTCAAAGAAAAAGAAACTGAAAAAACAAATTCTGGATCAGGCGCAGTGGCTCAAGCCTGTAATCCCAGCACTTTGGGAGGCAGAGGCAAGCAGATCACCTGAGCTCAGGAGTTCAAGACCAGTCTGGCCAACATGGGGAACCTGTCTCTACTAAAAATACAAAAATTAGCCAGGCGTGGGGTGGACTCCTGTAATCCCAGCTACTCGGGAGGCTGAGGCAAGAGAATCGCTTGAACCCAGGAGGCAGAGGTTGCAGTGAGCGGAGATTGCACCACTGCACTCCAGGGGCGACAGGGAGAAACTCTGTCAAAAAAAAAAAAAAAAATCTGGAATGTATTTTATACTTCCATTTTAAAAATTAGTGGAGCAAAAAAGATACTATATTGTCTTTCTTGGGTCGCTAAAATCCTTTGAAAACATGATGTTTAACCTTTCAAATGGCATATATTTTAGCTATTTATAGTTTCCTGCTATCAGCAGACTACAGTGAAAATTCTTGAACAAAAACCTTCTGATAAACCCTAGTAATGGACTTGCAAGTCGAATTCTAAAAACAATTATGAAGCACGTGCTCCCACATATACCCAAATGATACCATTTCAAGTTGATGCCAATTTATGTTCCCATCACCAGTTTACAAGAGTATTTATTTCATTTTCACAAAAACTATTTTATCTCTTTTTAAAAAATATTTGTCAAATTTGACAGGTAAAAAATGGCATCTAATCTTTTTAAATCAGACACACACACACACACACACACACACACACACACAGTGCCAAATGTGTTTTCTAAATTAAATTTTCCTTAAACCCGTTTGCATTTAGTCTATTTCATGGTAATAAGCCCTCATAATTTTCTTCTGTTTTCCTATATTTCCAAGCCCCAAGCTGCTATGTTTAAAGACAAAAATGGTGATATCTTTTTACTATAGCTACAGTTGCCAACACACACATACATAAAACAGCAGAGATGTATTTAACTTACACAATTTACCACAAATGTGTGTCATGACATATGCTCCAGCATAAACATGAGATGGGAACCATGAATCTCCTGTTTCTTCTGGCATTCTGGTTGCAGAGTACCACTACCAGTGTTGAGCAGGCCAAATGTGATTCTGGCATTTAATAGTGTTTATCAAACTACACACCCCCTTATTTTGAGCCAATTATGTCATCTGGCACTCAACGATTTTTTTTTTAATGCCTTTAATGTAGCCGGGATAGTCCATTGAAAGATGATGAGTCAGTCACCAATCGAGCCCCTGCTTAGGGAGTTTCTTACTCACCCTTGCCCAATATTGTGCTCCACATATTTGTTAATTAAATGTATATTTCAATAAGGTACTGTTAGGAGACTGGTATTGAAAGTGAAATGATTAGATTATTAGAAATGAAACTCCTGGTAGGCCCAGTTTTAAATCTCAAATCACAATTGAGGTAGGTTTGTGAAGAAGGTAAGAGCGCTGATGCTAGCTAGGCTCCTGTATTTAAACCCCAAGTTGGCTTCTTTCAGGCTATATAACCTGGGGTATGTTACTTAACCTCTCTGTGACTCAGTTTTCTGTAAATTGGGAATAATAGTGCATGCCTCCAAGGTTAGTTGTGATGAGGATTAACTGAGTTTTAATACATGCTTAAGCACTTAAAATAGTGCCTTGCTCTTAACAAGCTTTCAGTAAATGTTAGTTCTTATTATTGTTAGTGACCATGCTTCATTTTAAACATGTTGGCCAACACAAAATGATTCATTGGTGTCAGTTACAAGTAGCGCAGAATAATAGCTTAGCATCACTCCTAGACGTTGTGTCAGGGCTGTGATATGAAGCATTCTAAAAGGCAAATTATTTTAATGGATAATGCTTAACATGCACATTTCTAGAGTAGCATATTGGTTAAATATAAAGTTTTGCTCAAAGAGTCAATTATCATATGTTAGCGGACATCTATTGTTTTGTCCTCTGAGTAATTCTGTCTCACTCACCCAACCACGTTGTTCATTAGGGAGTTGCCATCTTTTCTCATGCTCCCCCCAATCAATGAAACCAGTTGGTTCACAGAGGGACACCCAAGTCAAGTTAAGCCAATTAATCCCCTCCCTAGGATTTTTGAACTTGAGACAATAAAAAGCCTGTCCCTATCCCCTTTTAGTGATGCAGCTGTGAAATGTGAGCTTGGAAGCTTCCAGAAGCTATGTTTCTGCCACCTAAAAGAGATGGTCATGTGACTAAAGTGATTCACTTAAAGCCAAAGAATGACAAAGATTGCCAACAAACACCAGAAACTGGAAGAGACAGGGAAGGATTCTCCTCTAGAACTGTCAGAAAGAGCATGACCCTGCCAACATCTTGATTTCAGACTTCTAGCCTGTAGAACTGTGAGACAATACATTTTTCTACTTTTGATCCCCTCAGTTTAGAATGAAGCTGCTGACAGAGAGAAAGTGAGATGAAGCTGGAACAATCTTGGCAGCATTCTCAGGAATCTCCATCATACCAGAGACCTCATTGTTCCTCTGTTTTTTCCAAGCATTTGTTTATGTGAGCTACGGCCTGCGTTCTTTTTCCCATAGTTTTCACAACAAGCTTCTCTGGCCTTCTACCAATACGGTGGCTGAATTCTGACAGCAACATCCCAAATAGACTGGAAATTGAAGCTACCATTTTCTTTTCTTTTTTTTTTTATTTTTATTTATTTATTTTATTTCATTTTTTTTTTTTTTGAGGCGGAGTCTCGCTCTGTTGCCCAGGCTGGAGTGCAGTGGTGGGATCTCGGCTCACTGCAAGCTCCACCTCCCGGGTTCACGCCATTCTCCTGCCTGAGCCTCCAGAGTAGCTGGGACTACAGGTGCCCGCCTCCACACCTGGCTAATTTTTTTTTTCTTTTTGTGTTTTTAGTAGAGATGAGGTTTCACCATGTTAGCCAGGATGGACTCCATCTCCTGACCTTGTGATCTGCCCACCTCAGCCTCCCAAAGTGCTGGGATTACAGGAATGACCCACTGCGCCCAGCAGAAGCTACCATTTTCTTAAAGCCTGGGCCCCAAAACTGGTACCACACCATGGAAACAGTCGCAGCAGATCATGAAACTTGTCCCTGTCTCCTGGCCTAAAGAGATTGACTGTCTGAGGCACAGTTGCCATTTATTCACGCAACAAATATTTTTTGAGTACCTATTACATGCCAGACACTGTTACAAGTCATGGTTATAGATTAGTGAAGAAGAGACAAAAAAATGTCTGCCATAGGAAGGTTACGTTCTAGTATAGGAATCAGACAAATAAGCAAAATAAGTAAATTATAGAAGTGAAAGGGAGAAAAATAAAGCAGGGGAAAGTGATAGATAGTGGGGGTAAAAGGGCATGGGCTTCTGGGAAGGTAAAGTTTGAGCAAAAGTATGAGAGGTGAGAGAGCTGTACTGATGAGCTAACAGGGCATTCTAGGCAAAGCAAACAGCAGAGACAAGAGCTCAGAAAGGCAAGACTCCAGAGCAGCTGGAATAGAAGGAGAGGAGATGAGTATAAACAGAGAGGTGGGGGCATTGCTGCAAATGTAGGTGGGTAACTGTAGTGCATTTGCATTCAGTTTGAGTGAGACGAAAAGTCCACTGAAGTTTGTAGACAGAAGGGTGCTATGGCCATCCCTAGGTCCCAGCAGGATCATTCTGGCTGCTGCAATGAGACTAGAGTGAAGCAAATTGACAAAACAAAAAAGGTACAGATCAGCTGGCCAGAAGGACAGCTCCAAAATGAATAATGGCCCTATTCTTCTTCACACAGCTGGACTTCTCCCCATCTTTGCTAATGAAAACCAAATCACTTCCTTGGTAATAGTTTACTTTTTCTCTGTATTCATTCAATAAATAGCTATTGAGCACCCATAGGAGGATGCCCATGTTATCATGGATCCCCAAAAGAGAATGGCATATCTCTATGTGAGAGTCAAACTCACAATTTTTTTCAAAATTCTCAAAAGTTGGTCCAGAAAAAAAGTTACACAGCTATTTTACTCTTGGCCAAAAATACTTCAGTGGACTTCGGCATTCAGACCTTCAGATATGTAAGGGTGAGAATTGCAGCCTTTGGGGCATGGATATGAGGTGCCCAAGACAAAAACCTGGAGTTCGTCCTGTCTGGCTATCTTTCACCCAACCTAGCTCAATCTGTCATCAGCCCTCTCAATTATATCTCCTAAATAACCTCTCTATTCACACCTTCACCCTTTAATTCAGATTGTCCTTCTTATTCAGATAATGGCAAGCATTGGGATTCTTGCCTTCAAGCTTCCCCTCTGTTTTGCCCATGCCTGTGATGTGACTGGCCATAGGCACTGTCCACTGCATCCTTCACAGTGCTATTAGGGTGATGCTACAAAAACACAATATGATTTTATCACTTCTGTCTCAGGATGGGGTTTTCTGAGAAGCAGATTCCTAGATGGAAATTTGCATGCAGGAGGCTTATTGCTAAGGTTTACTGTACATCTATGAAGGAGTGAAATAAACAGGATTGGGCAGGGAGAGAAACTAGACTGCAATGAAGTCCCCACACAGGCCTGAGCTCATCAGCCATAACCTATCAGCCGGAAGCTGGGAAGGCTCTGCAGAGAGTTGTCCCAAATTGAAATAAGAGTAAGCCTTAACACTCTGCATAGATCAGTCATTGAATGGGAGCTGCCCTTGGAAGCATGACTTTGGGAGGAGGTGACCCTTTCAGCTGAGAACACTCCAGAGTGGGTTCAGCTTAGAACTGTCAGTCATCAACACTCTCAGGCTGGGCAGTGAACGAATCAGCCCCCGGAGTGGGTGGGTGGGATGAGACAGAGTAACTTGGGGCAGGAGGAGAGGTGTGGGGAAAGGTGAGGGGTGGAGGTGGAACCTGGATAGCACGTTCCAAGTTAACCTCTGCAGTCCTTGCTCACTGTTGAGACATTGGGATCCACCCCAACCCCCGACATTAAACAGAACTCTTCCTTCCACCATGCTCTATTAATATAATCACCAACAGATTGGTTATTTATTTTTGCTTATATTATGCATGAGGCCCTCTAGCAAGAACGTGAATTCCATGAGGTCACGGATCATTTTCTATTCATTTTTGGGTCCCCTGCACCGTCTATGGTAACTGGCAGGTACATCATAGGCATTGAAACGTTTGAGGAACAAATTACAAAACTATAAAACAAAAAAGTTTTATAAGAGACGTGCCCAAGACGCCTCAACTTCAGAATAGTGAAGCCAGGGATTCCAACTGGGTCTCCCTTCTCCAGAGTTGTAAGTGCACTAGGTTAGAATCAGCGGAGGAGCGGGAAATGGGAAGAACACGAAGCTGGAAATGGGAAACCTTAGTTCCAGCCTCGGTTTTCATCCTCCAACTGGCATGCTAACTTGCCCTCTCTGGGCTTCCTAGGTCTCTTATTCCTTATATTGGAGGTGTTGTTATGGATAATTTCAAAACAAATCTTTATCTAGCGCCTACTATGCGTTCACATAGTCTGTTCACGTGTATGTAATCCTTACAACCCCTCTGTGGTGTTATTAGTATCCTCATTTTATAAACAATGTGGGAAAGAAAACAACAAAGCTAAGCCCAGCTAAACTAAAAAATAAAAAATACAGTTCAATGGTTTGTTTGAGGTCATATAGCAAAGGCTCAACTCAAACTCAGGTCTCCTGCTTGCCAGTCTGCGGTTCCTGCCATGGGGAGATTCTGTTATCTTTGAAGAAAATAATAAGTAAGGGAAGAGAGAGATGCCCTTTCACAACTGCAAAATTCTCCCCTCCCCAATTTCCAGCTCCCATCATCAACAAAGAAAACCACGAAAACAAAAACAAATCCGGATTGCCTTTGTCCACAGTATAGAGGGCGGGGGCGGGGGCGGGGGCGGGGGCGGGGGCGGGGGGGAAGGCGAGGGCGTCGGCGGGGCTGCAGCCTCCACGCAGAGACCGCTGATGGCTCCGCGCCGCTCAGTTGATCCCTTCCCGGCGCACGGAGCAGGAGACTAAAGGCCCACTGCCCACGGCTGCGAAAACCTTCCTTCGGGAAGGCGGAGCTAGTGCACGGGGGCATGTTCTTCCCCCGCAGCCCCGGCAAGCAGAGGCCGGCGGCCTGTGGCGCGGGGCAGTTGTGCTGGCTGCCGGGCGGGGCTGCTCTGGGTCTGGGTGCACGGAGAGGAGCGCAGAGTGAAGTGCACGGTGCACACTGCGGGGCGCTGCTCGTCACCTCCCTGCCCCTGCCTCTGCCCTCCCCCGCTGTCCGGAGCACAGTCCCGGGAGGGCGGATGTCCCCTGGGAAGATGCGCGAGGAGAGCGACTGGGAGGCAGCTAGCAGCACCTGCGTGTGGGCAACACGACCCGAGGCTGTCTCCATTGCCTGCGTGCTGAAAGCGTAAAAGCTTTTTTTTTTCTTTTTTTGTGGAAGTAAATGTGTAAATTAAATTAAATTACTTTGGTGGGGGTTAGAAAACAGTTTTCCTCAGTGTCCTGGTGACATCTTCCATCTGCCAGTTCACTTTTCATAAACCTGCTGATATATTTTCTACATCTCATTAAAAAGGTAACCCAAAAGAAAAGTAACGGAGGGAGAAGGAGATGAAAGGGAGAGAGATAGGAAAGACAAAACGAAGAGAAAGTTAAAAAAAAGTAGATTAGGAAAGAGGGCCCACCAGGAACCAGGAGGAGCCCTGGGGATGGGGTCGGGACGAAAGCTGGCAAGAATTTCGGCTGACTGAGTTCCTTTAACAGGTAGAAACGTGCGGGGTTGTGTGCGATTTTCCTGGAAAATCCTCACAACCCTATGAGTTAAACATTATTCCCATTTCAGAGATGAGGAAAGTGAAGTCAGGACAGAGTTGCATCATCAATCTGATTTGAATACCAAGGGCAAGTTTTTTCCCACTACATCAGGGTATCCTGATCCGTTTTAAACTATTAGAATCACCGTTGTTGCATTATTTATTAGCCTTGACAGAGACTGAATAACCTCCCCCATCACAGAGTCTGCAAGGACAGAGGTGTGATCTAAACCTGGGCCTGGGAGCCCTGAGCTATCAAGCTAGGCTGCTTCTCAGAGCCCTTCTCTTGCTAACCAGGGACTCTGAGGCAGGGTACCCAAACTGTCCTTTGACATCTGCAACTCTAAAAGAGTAATTGGAAATTGGGGAATAATAACACAACAGATAGAAGTTTTTGTTCCCATCAAATGAGACAGTGTATATGAAAGTACATAGTATAATACCAGTTATTTTCTTTCTGACATTCAATTCACTGAAAGTTTATTCAATATTACTTATTCAGTTTAGTAGTAGTAGTAGTAGTAGTAGTAAGCATGTTTAGGGCTCCTCCTGTGTTATTAGACATACCCTGTATGTGGATCTTGGTGAAGGCTGGGCTCCAATCCTGGTCTTGTGGAGAGTACTAGGCAAAGATTTAGGACAAATGGATTCCTATCTTGAACTGTTACATTAATTTGCTCTGTGATATTGGCATAGCCACATACCTTCCCAGACTTTGGTCTAAAATCAAGGAGTGCAAGGGTAATCTCTAAGATCTCTTTCAGCAATTAAATGTGGGTCCATGTAACCTATATTTAAAGTTAGTTCCAACTGTTCAGTTCTATTATTTCTCTAACCCAGACAGGCCCTGTCAAGCAGCTGTGCATCTGCATACTCCCATAGGCTGGGTTTCTACCTCCTCCTCCTCCTCCTCCTCCTCATCCTCCTCCTCCTCCTCATCCTCCTCCTCCTCCTCCTCCTCCTCCTCCTAACTCCTACTTCTCCATCGTCCTCAGCCCCAGCATTTTCTCCTGCTAGATGCCATCCTGCCTGTACCATCCAGGGTGCATCACCATGGCCCCCTCTGTTAAGGACTCTTTGTAAATCACCGCTGAGCAAGGCACTTGTATTAGTTTTCTAGGGTAGAAGTAGCAAAATACCACAAACTGGGTGGGTTACAACAACAAGCTTATTCTCTCATAGAGAGGCCTGAAGTCTGAAATCAAAGTGTCAGCAGCACTGTTTCCTTCTGGAGGCTCTGAAGGAGAATCTGTTTTTTGTCTCTCTCCTCGCTTCTGGTGGTTGCCAGCAATCCTTGGCATTCTTTGACTTGCTGTATCTTCACTTCACTTCAGTCATTGGATATAGGACCCAACCTTATCCAGTGTCATCTTTGGGGCAGAAATGTGTTCTCTCTAAATTCATATGTTGAAGTCCTAATCCCCACAGCCTCAGGCTGTGACTGTATTTGGAGATAGAATCTTGACAGAGGTAACTAAGGTAGAATGAGGTCATACGGGTGGGCCCTAACCCAATATGACTGGCATCCTCATAAGAGGAGACTGGGACACAGGCATACACAGAGGAAAGTTTATGCTGAAGACATAAAGAAAAGATGGCCAACTGCAAGCCAAGGAGAGAGGCCTCAGAGGAAATCAACCCTGTTTACACCTTGATCTTAGACTTCTAGCCTCCAGAACTGTGAGAAAATAACTTTCTATTGTTTAAGTCCCTCCCACTCCGGGTCTGTGGTACCTTGTTATGACAGCCCTAGCAAAGGAATACAGACCTTCACTTAAATACTGCAATTACATCCACAAACACCCTATTTCAAATAAAGTCACATTCTGAGGTTCCAAGAGGACATTAACTTTTGGGAAGACACCATTCAACCTATTACAGCACTTTTCACAGTTTCTTTCAGGTCTTTGTGTTCCTTCAAGGCAGGGACAATTATCCCCAACAGAGCACAAGTCCTGGCCCTTAATATGTGCTCTACAAAGGAAGAAAGGAAGTAAAAAGTAAAAGAAAAGAAAGAGAGTAATAACAGAAAAGAGAGAGGAAGGAAAAGGGAAAAAAAAGGAAGGAAAGCTGCATGCTTTCCTAGTTTCCTCGTTTCAATTACATCCTTCAAAACAAAATACTGTTCTTCTTGAGCAACAGATTTGTTAAAGCATCTTTGAATTTCTGTGTGTATGCAATTTACTTTGAAACATGCAAAGGAAAGAAATAAGGGAAACGTGATAATATCCTGTTGCCTCATTGCTGGCCCTGAAAAACACTTCCAAGGGGTTGCCTGATTAAATATAATACACTCAGTTAAATTTTAATTTCAGATAGACAAGCAGTAATTTTTAGTATAAGTATGTCCTAAATGTGATATATGTGTGTGTGTACATATATATGTGTGTGTGTATGTGTGTGTATATATATACACACATATATAAATATATACACGTGTGTGTATATATACACACATATATATAGATACACTCATGTACACTAGACATGATAGAAAGAACATAGACATTGGGCCCATACAAATTTAGGCTCCAGTTTTTACTACCTTTTAGCTCAGGGACCTGGGGCAAGATACTTAATCTCTTTGTATGTCAGATTCTTCATCTATAAAAGTATAATAGACTTATGGGAAAGGGTTGTTGGGACTTTAAAATGTCTGGTATGTGCTGCTTCCGTAACTAGAACAGTGTCTAACACATAGTAATCAATGACTCAACAAATATTTTTGAAGGAATGAAAGAACACATTCCCTTCTTCCCTATATGGAATTCCCTGGAGGATTGGGACAGCCAACCCGACAATAGCAGGGGCCCTAGGACAGGCCACAGCACAGTCCAGGGAGCACCCCAGCCTTCCATGGTAGAAAACCCACTCCACATCCACTGTTCCTCGGAATAATCTGGTTTTAGGATGCGAGGGACATACAACCAATTTGATACAGGCAGAGTTTTCCTTCTAGAAAATGTGTGTGTTTTTATTACAGAACAAAGGCAACAACATCTTACACTAAAATTCAAAAGTCTGTAAACCTTAGAGAACCTATTTCCATATGTAATGCATTGAATTTAAAGGCACACTCCTATTTGTGAAGGTGATTCTAACTAATTTAAATGGACCTAAATAGTTTTTAAATAGCAATATAAGCAGATGCTATCTTATTAGAAAATCATTTGAGCAGCACATTTATTTTCTAGAGCTGGAATCAAATCGTTCTATCTCCTTCTACAGTATGCATTTTTATGTAATCAATTGGTAATAGTGAAAAATATCTTAAAAGTGCATTGTTTCTTGACAGAAGGCTATTTCTTTTCAGAAATAAAAATCATTGTGAAAGAAGATATTTATTCTTAATGCTACAACTGAAACTAGGGATTTTGTTATTGACTTGCTTCCTAATCAAGAAACTTCCATCATATAAATAAGGTGGTCTGAGTAGTGAAATGAGCATTGATTCAGGAGTCGAAAAACCTGGTTTCTGTTGCCTCCTCCTGGGTGCTGCAGCCTGGGACCAGGTGCTCAACCCTGGAGCCAAATTTCCTTCCCTTGACTATGAGGGGAACCAGCTCTCTCATATACTTATACCATATTATATAACCAATAATATGCAATAAAATCAAACTACAGGAATTATAATCCTCTTTTACAATTTTATAAAGTTAAATTTTGCTTTAACAACTATAAAATGGGAATAAGTGTACTTTGGATACCGTTCGTGTAGGAAGCCCAAAGTAGTATTCAATGAATGGAAACTCCCTTCCCCCTTCCCTCAAGCAAATCACTCTTAACCCAGAAAATGTTATTGACAACTGCTGGGTTATAATTGTGATTTTTTTCCCCCCCCCCCTCCCAAATTAATATGCTTCCCATACTGGCCATTAATTCAACATTGAATGAACACATATTAGCTTGCCAACTTTGAATGTTGTTTTGCTCAGTTAGACATGATTTCATACCTTAAGACTTTTTAAGGCTTATATTTTTTAGCCTATCTACTATTTAAACTGGGTACAGGAAGTGCCAGTTTAAGGAGGACAGCCCCAAGAAATGGTCCAGGCATTTCATGAGGGAGATTGGATGATTTTCCCCTCAACCAGCGGCACAGAGGCCCTTTCAATGCCTAGAAATAGATCTCCTATTGAGCCTCTGTTTATCTCCTCTGACCATAAAAAGCAGCTGGCTCTGCAGGAAAGACTGGCGGCTGCAATTAACTCCAGGAGGCCAGAAGCCGAAATCCTGTGCAACACGAATAAAGGCTACTCAAAGAACTTGTGGAGTCATGTTGCTAGCTCATTGCTAGAACCATTCAGTCTTCTGAGGAAGAAATCTGTGAGCTAAACACCAAACACATCACTGTAAAATTTCCTGTAACCACCAGCGGCACTCCAAAACGTTCCATTATTCTCAGAGTTGCTTCATAGTGACTGGGTATTAAATCTGCTGTGTGGCTAAATGCTGATGGCATTTTGTTAAATGAAAAGCATTTTAAAGAGGATTGGTTGATCCAATTGTTCTCATATTCTATTACTTTGCATTCAAACTTAACTCAGTATTAGACTAACAGTAATTATGAAAATAAAAAGAAAGCAGAATCTGATTTTTTAAAGTCCACTGGAGGCAATAAGAAGTTTCTATTGGAACACTTCACATGTTGTTAAACAATTACCAGATTATTAGAAAACACTTTCAAATACCTCTTTTATCTTTGCTAAGAGCCCTGAAGAACATTTTTCTTACTGCTTATATTCCCCACAGATAAAATACAAAGACCTGGAAAGTAGCAATAATCTAATTATTAGGCATATGTCCAGGAACAGAAGTGGGAAGTAGTAAAGGCAATCAAATGTTCATCTGAAACCTACCCCAGATGAACAGTTCAACTTCACTTGGTGCTGTTATTCTTTTTTTTTTTTTAGATGGAATTTCACTCTTGTTGCCCGGGCTGGAGTGCAACGGCACGACCTCCACTCACTGCAACCTCTGCCTCCCAGTTTCAAGTGATTCTCCTGCCTCAGCCTCCCAAGTAGCTGGGATTACAGGCGTGTGCCACCATGCCCAGCTAATTTTGTATTTTTAGTAGAGACGGGGTTTTTCCATGTTGGTCAGGCTGGTCTTGAACTACCAACCTCAGGTGATCTGCCTGCCTCAGCCTCCCAAAGTGCTGGGATTACAGGCATGAGCCACCGCGCCTGGCCGGTGCTGTTATTCTTAAACCAAAAAAAAAAAAAGACTCCAAATCTTCAACCCAAAAATTTCTTCAAGGCTGAACAAATGTGTTTAAAGCTATAGGTAGCCATAAGGTAACCAGAAATCTGAGGAAAGGTGTTGACTGATTACACTTGCTAGCAACTGATTGCCTCTATATGGCTGAAGTAAAAGGATGGAACTAGGAGGTATCAATACAGGGTGGTTGGGATAAGTATAACAATAAAGGTAAATACGGCTTTTTTTTTTTTTTTTTTTGAGACAGGGTCTCCCCCTGTAGCCCAGACTGGAGTCCAGTGATGCAATCATAGCTCACTGCAGCCTTGAATTCCTGGACCCAAGTAATCCTCTCTCCTCAGCCTCTCATGTAGCTGAGACTATGGGCATGCACCACCAACCCCAACTAATTTTTTTAGGTTTTGTAAAGACAGAGTCTTGCTATGTTGCTCAGAGTGGTCTCAAACTCCTGGTCTCCAGTGATTCTCCAGCTCCAGCCTCCCAAAGTGCTGGAATTACAGGTGTAAGCCACTATGCCTGGACCATAAGACAATTTTGTAGACATTTTAGGCAAAATAATTACATTAGCCTCCAATACACACACACACACATACACACATATACACACACACATACATACACACATGCGCACACACACCCCAGACATAAGTCATGTGTATGTGCATGTTCTAGAGCTTGCTTCTGTCGGTTTGTGAGAGTCAACTATGAGAGTCTCTTCTAGACTATGTTCAGTAACATCAAGTTGGCAGTTTGAAATTGGCAAAGATGAGAGTACACTTCTAAAACTGGCCAACTGTGCAAACCAGAGGGTTGTCTTTTGTTGTTGTTGTTTGTTTGTTTGTTTGTTTGTTTTGAGACAGAGTCTCTGTCACCCAGGCTGGAGTGCAGTGGTGTGATCATGGCTCACTGCAACCTCCGCCTCCTGGGTTCAAGCGATTCTTATAGCTCAGCCACCAGAGTGGCTGGGACCACAGGTGTGCACCACCACACCAGGCTAATTTTTGTATTTTTAGTATAGATGGTGTTTTGCCATGTTGCCTAGGCTGGTCTTGAACTCCTGGCCTCAAACAATCTACCTGCCTCAGCCTCCCAAACTGCTGGGATTACAGGCATGAGCCCCTGCATCTGGCCCAGACGGTTTTGTTTTTTTGAGGTTTTATCTTGTTTTGGGTAGAGTAAGGGTATCAGAGAGCTGCTCTCCCAGTACAATGGGTGGTGTGAGTGTATGTATCTATATGTATATGTACATATATGTACATGCCTGTACCCATATATAGACATGCATATTAAAGGTATGTTTTATTTTAAAATTGTATTTTGGTAAAATAAATGATAAAAGTAGATTAAATTTAAAAAATAATTTCCTGGTTCCAAAAGTGAAACTATCCTTAGGAGCCCTTCTGTGAAGAAACAGATGTAAAATATGAGCACAATGTTAATGCCACCACCTGCCAATCCATAGATTAAGTAGGGAGGAAAAATGGAAGCTAGCTTATGTAATAGTCATATTACAGTTCTTACCACTTGTTACAGATGAATTGTGTCCCCCCTACAATTCAAATATTGTAGTTCTAACTTGTAGTATCTCAGAATGTGACTGTGTTTGGATGTGTAGTCTTTAAAGAGGCAATAAAGTTAAAATGAGGTCACTGTATTAGGCCCTAATTCAAAAGGACTGGTGTAGAAGAGGAGATTAGGACACAGACACATACAGAGGAACTCATACTACCCACTTCTTTGGGTAGTATGACTACTTTAACAACATTAATTCTTCCAGTCCACGAACGCAGGTTATCTTTCTATTTATTTGTGTCTTCTTCAATTTATTTAATCGATGTTTATAATTTTCCAAGTAGAGATCTTTTACCCATTGGTTAAGTTTATTCTTAGATATATTATTTTTCATTGCTATTGTAAATGGAATTGCTTTCTTGATTTCTTTTTCAGACAGTTGGCTATTAGCATATATAAACACTACTCATTTTTGTATTTTGATTTCGTATCCTGCAATGTTAATAAATTTGTTTATTCTAACAGGTTTTTGGTAGACTATTTAGGAGTACTGTAGTCATCAATACTGACAGTATTTGGTGGAGTATTTCTGTATGTAAGATATGTCATATGCAAAGAGGATATACTTCCTCTTTCCCAACTTGGATGTTTTTCATTTCTTTCTTTTGCCCAATTATTCTGGCTAATACTTCCAGTACTATTAATATGTTGTACAGAAGTGGTGAAAATGGGAATCTTTGTCTTGTTCCTGGTCTTAGAGAAAAAGTTTTCAGCTTTTCCCTCATTCAGTATGATGTTAGCTGTGAGTTTGTTATATATGGCCTTTATTGTGTTACGATACACACGTTCTGTGCCTAATTTGTTGAGAGTTTTATTCATAAAGTATGTTGATTTTTGTCAACTGCTTTTTTTGCATCTGTTGAAATTACCATATAGGTTTTGTCTTTCTTTTTGTTAATGTGATGTATCATGGTTATTGATTTGCATATGTTGAATCATCCTTGCAAACTTAGATGAATCCCACTTACTCATAGTGAATTATCTTTTTGATGTGCAGTTGAATTTGTTTTACTACTATCTTGTTGAGAATTTTTGCCTCTATGTTCATCCGGGATATTGGCCTTCAGTTTTCATTTTTGTTTTGTTTTTGTCTGATTTTGAAACCAGGGTAATGCTGGCCTCATAAAATTTATTTATTTATTTGTTTAGATATGAGCTCACTCTGTTGCCCTGGCTGGAGTGCAGTGGTGTGATCATGGCTCATTGCACCTTTAAACTTCTGGGCTCAAACAATCCTCCTACCCTAGCCTCTCAAGTAGCTAGGACTATAGGCATCCACCACCATAGCTGGCTAAGCTTTATTTTTATTTATTTTTTTATTTTTGTAGAAACAGGTCTTGCTTTGTTGCTCAGGCTGGTAGTTCTTCTTTAAATGGTTGGTAGAATTCAGCAGAGAAGACACAAGTCTAGATTTTTTTCCTTTTGGATAGAAGACTTTTTACTACTGATTCAATTTCCTCACTTAACTATTGGTTTGTTCATATTTTCTATTTCTTCATAATTTAATCTTGGTAGGCCGTATTGTCCAGGAATTTATTCACATATTCTATGTTCTCAAATTTGTTGGTATATAGTAGTTCATAATAGTCTCTTATGATCCTTTCTATTTCTGTGATATCAGTTGTAATATCCCCTTTTCATTTCTGATTTTATTTGTATCTTTTCTTTTTTTGTGTTGGCTAGTGTGGTTAAAAAGTTTGTTGATGTTGTTTATCTTTTAAAATACCAACCGTTCATTTCTGTTTTAGTTCATTCTCACACTGCTATAAAGATACTACCTGAGACCAGGTAATTTATTTAAAAAGGAGGTTTAATTGACTCATAGTTCTGCATGGCTGGGGAGGCCTCAGGAAACTTACAATCATGGAAGAAGGGGAAGCAGGGACCTTCTTCACAAGGCAGCAGGAGAGAGAGAGTGAGCAAAGGAAGAACTTGCCAACACTTATACAACCATCAGATCTCATGAGAACTCACTCACTATTATGAGAACAGCATGGGGGAAACTGCCCCCATGATCCAATCACCTCCCACCAGGTTCCTCCCTCAACACGAGATAACAATTAAAGATGAGATTTGGGAGGGGACACAAAGCTTAACCATATCAATTTCATTGATCTTTTGAATTTTCTTAGTCTCTATTTCATTCATTTCTGCCTTGAGCTTTATTATTTCCTCCCTTCTTTCAACTTAATTTGAAAGAAATATAATTTGTTCTTACTTTTCTAGTTTTTTGAGGTTCATGATTTCGTTGTTAATTAGGAATATTTCTTCTTTTTGATGTGGCCATTTGTTGCTGTGCATTTCTGTCTTAGAACTGTTTTTGCTGTGTTCCATTGATTTTGGTATGATGTGCGCATCATTCTCATTTGTTTCGAAGAATTTGTAGATTTCCCCTTATTTCTTCATTGACCCGTTGGTTATTTAGGAGCGTACTGTTTAATTTTCATGTATTTGTAATGTTTCTCAAGTTTCTTTTGTTGATTTCTAGTTTTACACCGTTGTGGTTCAAAAAGATGCTTGATATGATCTCTATCTTCTTAAATTTGTTAAGACTTGTTTTGTGGCCTAATATATGATCTGTCCTGAAGAATGTTCCATGTACAGTTGAGAAGAACATGTATTCTGCAGCTGTTAGATAAAATGTTCTGTAAATATCTGTTAGGTTAATTTAGTCTAAGGTAGCTCAAATCTGATATTTCTTTATTGATTTTCCGTCTAGATAATCTGTTCATTGTTCAGAGTGAGGTGTTGAAGTCCCCTACTATTACTGTATTACACTGTGTCTCTCCCTTCAGATCTAATAATATTTGCTTTACATATTTGTGTGTTCTGGTGTTGGGTGCATATATAGATATAATTGTTATATCCTCTTGTTAAATTGATTCCTTTATCATTATATAATGACCTTGTCGCTTTTTATAGTTTTTATCTTAAAATCTGTTTTATCTGATGTAAATATAGCTACTTCTGCTTGCTTTTGCTTTCTGTTTGCATGAAATATCTTTCCCTATTCTTTCATTTTCAACCAATGTTTGTCTTTCAAGATGAGATTAGTCTCTTTTAGGCAGCGTATAGTTGGGTCTTGTTTCTTTATCCATTCAGTCACTCAATATCTTTTAAATGGATAATTTAATTCCTTTACATTCAAAGTTATTATTGATAGATAAGGACTTTCACAGTTTCCTTAATTGTTTTCTGGTTGTTTTGTAGATCTATTCTCTTTTTGTTTACTGCTTGGTTTTTTTTTTTTTGTAATGTTAAACTTTGTTTCCTTTCTCTCTCTCATTTGTGTATGTGCTGTAATTTCTTTCTTTGTAGTTACCATAGAGTAACACAAAGAGTCTTGTAGATATAATAGACTATTTTAAGCTTATTAGAAACTTAACTGTGGTCATATAATAATACTCTACACTTCCTCCCCTCTCCTTCACCCTCTCCCTCTCCCAAATAATTTACATTTGTTGCTTTAATGTACTTCTTCATCTGTTATGTGTCCCTTAGCTACTAATAGTAGCTGTTGTTGTTTTTGACCATTTGGCTTCAAACTTTCATACCAGAGGGTTAAAAGATTTACATAGCACCATTACATAACTGGGGTAATCTGAGTTTGATTTATGAGTTTATCCTAGTCCTGAGTTTTATAGTTTTAGGTTTTATGACAGTGATTATTGTTGTTTCACTTTAGTTGTAACACTCTGTTAAGAATTTTTTGTAAGTCTGGTTGACATATTTTGGATATTTTTCCCCTCCACATATCCTGTTGAAATTTGATCCCCAATGTTGGATGTGGGGCCTTGTGGGAGGTGTTTAGGTCATGGGGCTGAATCTTTTATGAATGGCTTGGTGCCATTTCCCCAATAATGAGCGAGTTGTCACTCTTAGTTTTCAGGAGATCTAATTGTCAAAAACCATCTGGCACCTTCTCTCTTCTCTCTTGGTCCCACCCTCATCATGTAACACACTAACTTCCCTTCACCTTCTGCCCTGAGTGGAAGCTCCCTGAATCCCTTACCAGAAGCAGATTCTGGCACCACACTTCTTGTATAGTCTGCAGAGCTCTGAGACAAATAAACCCTTTTCTCTACAAATTACCCAGCCCCAGGTATTTCTTTATGTCAATGCAAATAGACTAAGACACTGGTCTAGTGGTGATGAGTTCCCTCTTCTTTTCTGGATGTAGTGTTACTGGCTGACTTTCTTTTTTTCTTTCAGCACTTTGAAAATATGACTCATTCTCTCTTGACCTACAAGGTTTCTGCTAAGAAATCTGCTGATAGTCTCATAGGGATCCCCTTATATGTGACTTGACATTTTTCTCCTGCAGCTTTTAGAATTTGCTCTTTGTCTTTGTTTCACTATAATGTGCCTTGGAGAGGACCTTTTTGGGTTGAATCTATTTGGAAACTCTTGAGCTTCCTGAATCTGGATGTCCATATCTCTTCCAATACTTGGGGGAAGTTTTCAGTTATTATTTCTTTAAATAGGATTTTGTGCCTTTCTCCATCTCTTCTTCCTTGGCGTATCTATAATGCAAATATTTGTGCATTTAATGATGTGTCATAAGTCTCATAGATTTTATTCACTCTTCTTTACTTTTTTTTTGTCCACTGACTGGCTTATTTCAAAAGATCTGTCTTCAAGTTCAAAAAGTATGTCTCCTTCTTGATCTAACCTGTTGTTGAAGCTCTCAATTATATTTTTTATTCATTTATTGAATTATTTAGCTCCAAGACTTGTTTGATTCTTTTTCATATTTATCTCTTTGTTGTATTTCTCCTTCAGATCATAAAAATTTTTTTGAGACTGTGCCTCACTCTGTAACCCAGGCTGGAGTGCATTGGTGTGATCTTGGCTTACTGCAACCTCTGCCTCCCAGGTTCAAGCAGTTCTTCTGCCTCAGCTCCCAAGTAGCTGGGATTACAGGCGTGTGCCACCACATCTGGCTAATTTTTGTATTTTTAGTAGAGATGGGGTTTCACCATGTTGGCCAGGCCTGACTCAAACTCCTGACCTCAAGTTATCCACCTGCCTCAGCTTCCCAAAGTACGGGGATTACAGACATGAGCCACTGCACCTGACCATAAATTGTTTTCTTAATTCCATTGAATTGTGTGCCTGTGTTCTCTTCTATCTTACTGAGTTTCCTTAAGATTATTTTGAATCCCTTCTCAGATATTTCATAAATGTCTTTTTCTTTGGGATCTGTTACTTGAGGCCTATTTGAGTTTTGGGAGTGTCATGTTTTCTTCCTTTTTCATGTTTCTTGTGTTTCTATGTTGATATCTGCAAATCTAGTATAAAAGTCACTTTTTCCAGTTTTTTGAAGTAGCTTTCGAATGAGAAACTTTTTCCTCTAGGTGGGTTTTAGGATGCTGGTTGGCTGTAGAGAGTTGGATTTGGTTCTGCATGAACTCGGTAGTGTGGTCTCTGTGTAGTTTCTTCCATTGTAATCCTTGTCAGATATGTCTGTGATTGCCTCAATGGCCTAGGCTGCTGGTGTTTGTGATGGTGTGGTTTTGCTGAAGATGGGGGCACCAGGCTGGATGTTGAGCCAGAAAAATGTATTTGTGGAGGATTGACAGGTAGTTCAGTGGGCTCTTTGAGGAAGCAGTGGCAGCTGCTTGGCTGGCCGTCAGAGGCCAGGCATGGGCACTCATGGGTTCAATGGGGCCAGGCGGTTATGCAGTGGTCTGTTCAGGGGGCAGGGTTACTCCCAGGCCTGTGGTAAGAGGCCAGGTAGGTGTGCTAGTGGGTGCATTGGGTGCATTCAAGACCAGGTAGTTCTGTGGTAGCTTGTCCAGAGGGATGAGGTTACTGCAGAACCAGCTGTCAGGCTGTGCATGGGTATTCATGGGCACAGTGGAGCTGGGCAGGATGCAGCAGTATATCCTGCAGGTCAGGCTGCCACAGGACCAGCTGTCAGGCCAGGTGGGAGCCCACAAAGCTTGGTGGATCTGCTAGCTGTGCAGTGTGGGTGTGTGCAGGCCTGGTGGCTGATAGGCTGTTCAGCAGCTTCTCCTGTATGCAGTTCCACCTGTTCTCTGGAGGGGGTGATATGCTGTATGGGTTCATATGCTGGGTTCTTGGCCATTCCATCTGGTTTGTACTCTAGACAGCTGGAACCATGGTGTTGCAGGCCCTTGTGTGAACACGGTGGCACAACAGCAGGGCCTCAGCAATGGAATCAGTTGCTAGTGACCATAGAGCAGGACACACTCTAATAGTAGTCCCAGTTTCAAGATGGCACCAAACTATAACAGTGTAGGTTGTGGTGCAGGGGCATGCTCAAGAAGGGTCTTACTATGAAATAGTGCAGCTGCACAGACTCCCAGCTACACTCCAGACTTGATTCAGAGCCTGTGAGAACTGAGGTGCTCTCCTGTAGCAAGGACTGTGAGCATATGTGGAAGCAATGGAGGCCACTAGGGTTCTCCAGCTCACCTTTTCCTTGTAGAAAGAAGTTCCCTCTGATTCCCAGTTGATCTCTGTGTGGGAGACAGTGTGGCAGACAGTGTGGCAGAGGGAGGATGCCTTGCTTTCCTCTCTATGGTACTCTTCTGGATTTTTGTACTCCACAGAGTTGTTGCTGTTCCCCTGGTGCTCTCAGCATTCTTCCTCAGTCACTCTAGTTGAAATATAGCTGTTTATTCATTGTTTTTTTTCCTTTCTGTGGGGAGGATGAAATCCAGGTAACTCTAATTGGCCATCTTGCTGATGTCACCCTCAGATGTTATGTATTTAATGCACATGAAGATGCAGAAAGAGATAAAGGGAGAGAATTTATTCTGAGATCTTTGAAAGGTCATTTGCCTTAGTAAAATATGAGGATTTAGCTTCAGACAGAATTATCTCCATGAATAACTGCCTTACCATGTACTTTTGAGCAAATTAATTCATCTCTCTAAGCTTCAGTGTCTTCATCTACAAACAAGGAACGCAATATACCATAACTCACAGGGTTACTGCAGATTATAACTGAGGTCGTTTACATCGATGCCTTAGCACAGTGCATTCAACAATGTTAAATGCAAAAAACAAATCGAAACAAAAACAAAACAATGAAACATTGTTATTATCTGAAATAATCTCATTTATAGAATGGAGATAATAATAGTTACTTTTAATAAATATTGTGAGAAGAAAATGAGTTTATATATGTAAATTGCCTAACAAAGTGCTTAAAACAAAATAGCTAATCAAGAAATGATAGCTATTATCATCATTGAATTTACCATTGAAATAAAGTCATCTTTAACATGCTTATGTCTTAAAGTGTTTATGATTTGGCGCCCTCTGATGTTCATCATGGGCCCTGCAATTTTGAATCAGTTGATAAGTGTTAATAAAGTAATCAGTTAGTGATGATCATTTACATGCTATTTTGCCATATCCAAATAAGCTGTTTTTATTTTAAATTTCTATTTAAGTTGGCTTACTTCTTAAGATAAACTCAATATATTACACAAGCTAATTTTAATCATTATGATAGAAAACCAGTATGTTTTTAATACATGCTAAAATAAATACATAACTATTAACATAAAAAATTCTTCATTTGAGTACCAACTAGAATCATACCTCATACAACACTTTGGAAAAGCTAATTTTATATAAATAGGTTTTATGGTATAAGGGGTCAGGGAAGCTGTCACAAAAAAGTTATTTTTCAAAATGGAAGCAGGAATGATGAGAAGTTAGTTTGATAGGCGAGGAGACAAAGAACTTTTCCAAGAGAGACTAAAGTACATGTGAATGCATAGAGTTGTGGAAACACTTGCCTCTTGGGGAAACTGCAATTTGTTGTAAATGGCTGGACCCCAGAGTGCAATGAATGATTGGCACATCGTTCGTTGGCACATCATGGCAATGCAGGGAGAGAAGTGGGCAGTGGCCCCACTGGGCAAGGCCTCTTGTGTCATGCAGAAGACTGTGGATTTGCTTACTGTAGATTCATCATTTCCACAAAAATAGAGGCTCATGAAATTTTAAGAAATGTTCCCACCACCATTGAAATATGTGTATTTGTGGTGTGTGTGTTTGTGTGTGTGTGTGTGTGTGTATAGTCAACGTTGGGAAATGCTGAGCTAATCCAAATTAAGCAGAATTTTGTTTTTATTATAGAAATAGTTATAATAAAATTATAAGAGGGAGTGATAATATGAATATTTCACAATGTGTTTGATCTTGAAATCTGTTTACTTTTAAAAATGTTATCTGATTTGTTTTTATTTATTTTAGAAGCAATATAGATAACATCAGGTAGATAAAATTTTGAGAAATGCCCTTGGGTTATGGAGAGTTTTTTTTAATTTATGAAGATAGTAATAACATGATTAGATTTGTGATAGTAATAACATTATTAGATCATGGATAGCAATATGGTTGTGCTTTTCAGGGGGGAAAAAACTAGAGGCTGCCAAATAAACTAGATGATGGCTGGATCACCCCTAATCCACATGTAGAAAATGTAATACACTCACTGTGTATGTCATGAATTTTAAACTATGAGAGCATAAAAACAGATTTAGGGTATAGTAAATTCAAAGGCAGTAGTTTATGCTCTTCAAAAAACAGACTCATTAAATAAAGCAATGGTCCTTGTTGGAAGAAATGATACTACCCAAGAGACAAAAAGAACTGACAGACTTCATAGAAAGATACATAAATATTACATGCCAAGGAGAAATTAATACAACATTAAGCAAATTTGAGTAATAGCAAATAGAGAGTTGTGATGATAGAATCAAACATAATAAATGCTCCACAGCAATGCATAAATTACAGAATATAATAACTATAGTTGTTATAAATAAATAATGTATGTCAATATTCTGCTGCTTTTATTGAAAACAATAGATCTAGGTGGAGCACTCTAGCTTATGAATTGTTGAAGTCAACTGTGACTATTATCATTGTGAGTTATTGAAACCAGATGAGGGAGTGAATGTGTGTGTGTGTGTGTGTGTATGTGTGTGTTAGTGCAGGTAAGCTAGAAATAGGGAGAGGAGGATGGAGAAGAGACAATAAGGTAGAAAGCACAATTCCTTTAATATTTGAGTCAAAAGGGAAGAATACTTTTTTCTACAGGCCATTGAATTATGCAAGCAGTTTGATGGATCTTGTTTGCTCTCAGATTGATTTTCTTCACCAGCATTTAGAGTGGCTGCTATATTCATGTGACAGTTATGAGGAATAATTATGTATTTTCCTTACTGAACTGGTTTAAAATGTCACATCGCATGAAAGTTCCTACAGCTTGTCAAATTGTGTTAATTTTCTTCATTTTTCTAGTGAATGCTTTAAACTGTTCACCCAGCTCATGAATAGAGCAGCCCTTTTCTTCCTCCTCTGAAAAAACAGATGACTGTTTAACAGATATCATTAGATATGCAGAAAATGAAGCATTCTGGTATAGATGGAGGTCAATATATTTAAGAGGAAGTTGCATATTTTTTCTTTTTGCAAGTTTGTCCACCAATATGGTGCAACATTTACTTCAAGTAAATTTAATCCACTAACCTTGGTTGTTAATTTGTATTTTCACTGAATATTCACTATGTTTTTATAGGATGCACTGTGATAGTAATTATTTAAGTGTTTCCAGGAATGGAGAGAAAGAAAACTAGAAATTGGAGGCAATGTGGCATAATGGTTAAGAACGAAGGCTGAGGAGTTAATCTGGATTTATGTCCCATCTCCACTGTTATTAGCTGTTCGATCCAAGCCAGTCAAATAATCTAAGACTCAGTTTCTTCATCTGTAACATGGGGATAATAATACCAACCTCCAAAGAGATGTTACACACACACACTCACACACACACACACAAATGTGTATGCGTGTGTGTATATGATGATTATTTTAGCACAATCAAAATAAAATTGCTAATATTTACTTAAACTAGTATAATTACTTTGGTTTTTCCTTTCAAAATGAAAATTGGAACATAACTTCTAATACTATTGGTAATAGAACCATCAGGCTTTCCAGATTCTCTGTGGGTTCCACTTACCCACATACCTATCCAACCTTATCTTTAATTAATTCTCAGAATTAACCCCTCATTTCAGTGGGGCTGGCCTTATTAACCAGCCTTCCTCCACCTCTGCCATTCTTGTTTCTGTCTCATACTTTTTTCCAACTCCTTAGAAAGCCTTTCCTTCTCCCCATCAACCATCTCAGTACACAGATTTGATGGCATGACGTCTTGCTCGAAGTCGACTTACTTGTTCTTGAATACTGCTTGATATTGTTATTAAACATACTGATTCTTAAATTTTTGAAATCCCAATCATCATCCTTAACATTTGTAAATTTTTTTACATGTATAACCATCATAGTATAAATGATGAAAGATATCTCAAAAGTTTTTTTTTTAACATTCCTCAAACACTCTTTGGAACCATCTTTCTTGCTTTCAATAAATTCTATTCTCTAGACACTCCAAATGAACCTTCACTTTGAAATGACACACTATTTTTATTTTTCTCAATCCAACTTACCAAATTCAAGTCCTTAATTCTTTTTTTGAGGTATTAGCATATGGGGGTGTGAAAAGGAGGGTAGAAAATGAGAAATTACTTAATGAGTAAATATATGTTATTCAGGTGATGGATACTATAAAAACCTTTGAGTTGACCACTACACAATCTATGCATGTACAAAATTGCATTTGTATCCCATAAATTTATACAAAACATGCATTAACATATGACAATGAATTAATATATCACCAATTTGTAAGAACATATTTGGTTTTTAACAACTGTCTTCAAGGTACCCAGAGTAGTGACTCACAGGAAGATTTCAAGCATCATCTTAAGTCAGGAGTTATTCTTGGCAAAGAGCTGTATTGACACCTCATTAACACGCCAAGGCGATGTGTGTCTGCTTTGTTCCTCTTTCAGTGCATCCTAGTTCCATAGGGTAAGATTTGAAGATAACAACTATTACTTCTTCAATGTCTAGAGAATAAGAAAGGAAAAACTAGGAATGAGAAAATAGTATAGTAAATTTGAATTTTATAAATGAACATTTTAAATTCTTTAATTCTGACAATATGATAGACTAGACAGCCTGATACCATTCCACTAAATACAAATGTAAATGTACTTAAATTGTTGAAAATGTTAAATATACTTTTTATAAAAAGAGATAAGACTAAAAAATAGTAAAGTAAATATGAGGACCGAGAGAACTGTCAGCGGGTATCTGGAGAGATAAGGATCCTTGGAGGCATACAGAGTTTCCTATTTCCATGAAGAGAGAAATAAGGGGGGGGCGAAGTCTTGGAATTACAAAGGGTGAAAAGCCAAATGGGAGAATATCCTTAATAAAGTTTCAACTCAAAAAGAACTATAACCTCAGATAAAGGAATTGTTCAATCGAGTTTAGCATAAAGCTTCCTTCCTACATATTTTAAGTCAGGCCTAAAGGTGTTTCTGTACATCATGAACTATAACAAGTGAAGGTATAAATAGACCGTAGCCTACACCTGTGCCAATCACCGAGTTCTGGCCAGTCAAATGTAGCCAACTTTTCGAACCTGTTCAAATAAAGCAAACACCGAGCTATAACCAATCCAGCTGTTTCTTTACCTCTCTTCAATTTTCTACATGTCACTTTCCTTTTTCTGTCCATAAATCTACCATGTGGCTGCTCTGGAGTCTCAGAGACTACTCTGGCTGTGAAGGCTGCCCAATTCATGAATCATTCATTAAATTAGTTAACAATTGTAATAATTTGGCTGAAGCTTTTCTTTTCTTTGTTTTTCTTTTTTTTTTTTTTTTTTTTGAGACAGAGTCTAGCTCTGTTGCCCAAGCTGGAGTGCAGTGGCGTGATATCAGCTCACTGCAACCTCCGCCTCCCAGGTTCATGCCATTCTCCTGCCTCAGCCTCCTGAGTAGCTGGGACTACAGGTGCCCGCCACCAGGCCCGGCTAATTTTTTGTATTTTTAGTAGAGACGGGGTTTTGCAGTGTTAACCAGGATGGTCTCGATCTCCTGACCTTGTGATCTGCCTACCTTGGCCTCCCAAAGTGCTGGGATTACAGGCTTGAGCCACCGCGCCCGGCCCAGCTTTTCTTTTATTAGATAGCAATGAGGATGGGATCCGAAGTAGAGCTTCCAACGACCCTCAGGAGCGCTGAGCGACCAAGTGAAGTACCTACAGGAACCATTTGTGTCCACTGATCTATTGGAGCAGCTGGGGATTGTGGTAAGTTCTCTCTGGCATTTCAGAGCTCCACGGATTTGTGTTTTGAGCTCTCTGAGTTTCTTTGAGCAAATTTCTGATCCAAACTGGCTTTGGAAGTCATGACAGAAACTGGACTGGGTCCAGGATCAGATTTGACCCAGTAATTAACTGACTTGGATCCAGTTAGAGGCCTCGCACATCTGACTGGGTCAGAAAGAAACTGGTAGTAAATAGTAATATTGCAGGGGGTGTAAAAATTTGGCTTTTGAAAATTCAAAGGGATTTTTGTGTTCTACCTTTTTTATTTTTTTCCACTTTTCTTGTGTGCTTAGGTAGGAGGAAAAAAATCATTGATTAAGTCAATCAAGGGAACCTAAAAACAAAACCAATATTTTAGGTAAAAAATGGGATCCTTAATTTTTGGAAAACTGAGTTCCCTCCAGCTTATACATGCGTAAGTGTTAGGCCCCAGAAGTAGTGAAGTCTTAGAGTAATAGTGAAATCTTACTAAAGATAACTTACAGTGGAATGTTCCAAATGAATAAAACTGCACTAAAGTGCGTTTGAAAATGAGGGCTCCCAAATTAGTCTCCTGTAGGCATGGCTATTGATATGCAGAAGCTTCTAAAAACATTTCAGTATTTTTATTTAAAGACTTTACAAAAGGCAAATAAAAAACTTAAGCGACTAATTGATTTTAAAAAATTAAATTTGCCTTGCACTTTTTGCTGACAGCTGTGGGTGACAGGATTAGGCATGTATAGGACCACTGGACATGGGGAGCTTTTTTTCTTTCCAAAGCGGGAAACATGAGAGCTGATGGGACTGCTGGAAAAGATCCCTTTGCGACTGACAAGCAACTGCCTGAACTTTTGATTCAGCATCGCTGGGATGGGTGGGTCTTTCTCTGGCTTCCCTGAGCTCCTCCCTTCCCCACTCTGCCACAGGCAATGCTTTTCTCTCTCTCTCTCTCTCTTTTCCCTTTCTTATCTTTTCTGTTACTCCGTGCAACCATCTTCCCCAGAGACCACATGTTGAAACTCTTTTAATCCACTTTAAATGGATTAAAGATGACAGGGCCCATCTAGGGCCAAGTTTGAGACTTGCCAATTTGATATTGGGTGCTAAGCAGAGTGGCTAATGTCTATGTTTTGTCACATGTATTTTGCTCTGGCTGGAATGAAAAATGTATATTCAGTTCTGCTGGTTGGGCAGCAACTTGCAAAATTGAGAGGTTTTTGTCTGTGGTTCCAAGATTTTCCTTTATGACACGGCTTGGCCCCCAGAGCTATGGTGTGGTGAGCAGGGTCACTAAGTCCACTCAGGGAAAGAGAACCCAGAAACCTGACATGCCAGCAAAAGGGTAAGAATTTCTTACCAGTCAGACTTCTGGCCTCTTTCTCTCTATGCAAACTGGCTGAATGAATGGTAAAAATCACTGTTTATCTCCTCTGTAAAGTTTTGATTAATGGGAAAAAGGATTTGTGAGGCTAGTCATGAGCTGTAGTGAAGTACCACGTGGTGGTACTTTCTCTTTGTCTCCACCATCCAGAGGACGGGAATTTTGGAGATCATGTTTTTACCGGTGGAAGGAATCCAAGTTACTGGCAGCAAATCCACATGGGTCTGCAGCAACCTCGATTCTTGTTTCTCAGAAAAACAAATTCGACTGAGGGACATAAGGCAGAAAAAGAAACTGAGGCAAGTTTTGAGCAGGAGTGGAAGTTTTATATTTAAAAGGCTTTAGAACAGGAAAGGAAAGAAAGGAAGGTATGCTTGGAAAAGACCCAAGTGGGCAATGAGATCAAGTGTGGTATTTAGCCTTGACCCTAGGACTTATAGGCTGGCCCCTTTCCCATGATTCTTCCCTTAGGGTGGGCTGCCCACATGTGCAGGGCCCTCCTTACACTTGCGAGGTGAGCATGCGTAGTGTGTTTAGCAAGTTGTATGCATGACCATCTGAGGCTTTCTTCCCTTTTCCGGTGGAGTGTACCCGGAAGATCATACTCTGCCATTTTGTCTCTTAATGCACATGCCTGGGCTGACTTGCAAAATACCTGAGATTTTATTGGAAGCCCCTTTTTGCTTCTCCCTGGCATCTGCATTCAATTAACACTTTAATGCAACAGGTGTGGACCATCAGGAAATGGCCTCTCCCTGGTGCTGGCTGCCAATTTATCACTTTTAGAGAGGCCATGTGATCATTTCTGAGCCATCAACCAACATTCTTAGTGGGTGGGGAGAGCCCTCTCCTGCCCTGCTCATGCCTGTCTAACTGCTTATAACAATGTCATACTTAGCTCTAAAAATTATCTTGAGTAGTTAAAAGCCATTGCAAGCTCAAAATGGACTGCTGTAGACTCCTTCTGGGAAGGGCAATGGAAACTGCCCAATGCTGTAACTCAGCAGCTAAGGCTTTGCCATTTTACAATGGCAGCTTGGGTTCAATCCTGGCTTAGGAAATGAGTACTTTTTGGTTGATATCTGTGTGACCTTATCATTTGTGGATTCTCTTCCCCTCCATGAACAACTTCTGGCTTCCCTTGTTGAACTTTCCTTTCTCTAAGCACCTGGGAGGTTATCTTTGGTAAAGTTCAAAAGCCAGAAATATTGACTATTTGGTTTAGCTAGAGTCTAGTAATAAATTTAAAAGGACTTTTTTTTTTTTTTTTAGAGTGCTATGGTTATAAGTCAGTTTAATTAAAAGTGGGTATTCAAGCTCTAGGAGCCTGGGACTCCATGGGAAAAACAGAGGAAGTACCACCAACCCTGTTTGTGGAAGAACATCTGATTTTCACATGAAACCCCAGGAATTGGAACCAGATAGACCCCTCTCAAAATTTAAGGCTCTGCTCTGTTTTGCATTGCATTCTCTGCCATTTTTTACTTTGGGGGGTATCAGAAATTACTTCTCATTGTGAGAACGCTTTGGTTTTCAATACCTAGGTAGGAAATATACTTTAGTAATGGCCAATGGCAGTTATGAGTGAATACTTTGCTTTTGCACCTTTGGATCAGAGAAGCACGCTCTTGGCCACCTAGAAAGTGTGAAAGTGTCCCCACTCCTCAGTGAGATAAGACTCCCATGGGAGATGGGTTAATCACAGAATGGGCTGATTGGCTGATTGACTTCGGGTTGCTTTGCAATAAAATGTATAGTAAAAGCATTGCACTGTCTTATTCCACAGCATTTCCTTCTTTTTGGGGATCCAGGATGTGATATAAAAATGAGACTCTTAATTTTGGAGATCTATTTTTGCCTTCCAACTGTGCCTGCTTATTAGGCCCTAGAAACTGTATTGTTTTCCTACCCTGTTCCTCCAAGGACTCCACCCTAAAGTCAGTAATCCAATTAAGAAACTTACAAACTGGCAAATGAAAAATCCTACAACCACTAGATCTTCTGTCTGTATAGTTATATATGTGTTGTGTGTGTAATGTTTATATAAAAGAGCTCTAATTAATTGGCTTAAAGAAAAATAAGTGCTTAAATATTTTGAAAGAAAACTAAAAGCTATAATTCCTTTTAGTTTATGTGACTTTAATCATCTTTAGGAAATAAAAACAGCTTTAAAGATCATTGGTAAAACATAGACATTTGATCCAAATTAGGCATGTCAGATATTAGGTTTACTAAATGCTTTAAGGTTGTAAACTGCTTTGACTTTTGAAAATTGTTCAACTTGCCTGCTTTACAGCTAGGTAAGGCCTGGGGGTGTGTGGGGTTAGCCATGCCCCCTAGCTATGCTGGAAGGAGTCAGACCTTATCTGCACTTCCATCTGATGTCCTAGGCTCAATCCTAATACATAATTAAAATTGCTTACTGACCAGGTTTTTCACCAAAAGTTGCTAAGAGTTAACAGTATAACTTGTACTCGAGACTTCTAAAAAAATAGTTTTACATGCCAGGTGTGTGAAGAAAGTGAAACGTGCCTTTAGTAAAAGATTATAAGAAGACATGGGAATGTACATTTTTGCCTAGTTTAGAGGGTTAAAGGATTGTTTTAAATTAAATAGGGTAGGAGAGAGATCATCATGCCAGATGGGAGGCAGGACTAGATTGCAGCTCCAGACCGAGCAGCTTGCGAAAGCTCGCATTGTAAATTTTGGCTCCGGATTGACTGCAAGAACAAACCAGCAATCCCGAGAGGACCCGCAGACCCTCTGAAGGAAGCGGACTGCTCCTACAGGACCCGAGAGACACCCCAAATACCATGAGGGACCCAACTACAGAAGTGGAAAAGTGAGACCCTCCTCTCCTGAACACACACCCCCACTGGAGAAGCTGAATGTCTGTTTGCGGAAGTTTCTGACCTTACCTGGAGCTGAGCCAATTTAGAAAGCCAAGTGAAATAAAGGGGTAGAGGAAGCAGCAGAAAGGCCCTGGGAGCTCGCTGGGTCCCCTGGCAGGCCATTCCTGCCTGGCACCCATCAGGTGGGTGACCAGAGGATCAGGGGGTAAAACTACACAGGAAGAAGGAACTCTCTGGCTGAACTTTGTAACAATTTGAATGCGGAGAGAAGCTTCCTTGCCAGAACTTGGGGGAGAGTGCAAATCTGGTGTGCAGACTCCACAAGTTGGGGGAGAACCAAGCCCTTTTCTCTCACAGCTGGGAGGTGGGTAGCCCGGGGCAAGTATTCAACCCCATCGTGCCCTCTGCCTGGAAACAGACTCGTGGCTGTCTGCGGAGGGAGCACAGTGGGAGTGAAACTGCCCTTCATTTTGCATGGGAGCTGGGTGAGGCCTGTGGCTGCCAGCTTTCCCCCACTTCCCGACAACCTGCATGACTCAGCAGAGCCAGCCATAATCCTCCTAGGTACACAGCTCCAGTGACCAGGGAGAGTCATCCTCATCCCCCACAGCAGCCACAACAAGACCCGCCCAAGGAGAGTCTGAGCTCAGACATGCATAGCTCTGCCCCCACCTGATGGTCCTTCCCTATACACCCTGGTAGCAGAAGACAAAGGGCATATACTCATGGGAGTTCTAGGGCCCTGCCCACTGCTGGTCCCTCTCTATACTTCTACAGCTGATGCTTTCTGGATAGCACCACCTCCTGGGAGGAGACCAACCAACACAAAAATAGAGTATTAAAACACCAAAGCTAAGAACCCTCACGGAGTCCATTGCACACTGCCTCCCACCCCCTCACCATTGTCTCCACCAGAACAGGCAGTGGTATCCATGGCTAAGAGATGGTTCACATCACAGGACTCTGTGCAGACATCCTCCAGTACTAGCCCAGAGCCGGATAGACTCACTGGGTGGTTAGACGCAGAAGAGAGACAATAATCACTGAAGTTAAGCTCACAGGAAGCCATATGCATAGGAAAAGGAGGAGAGTACTACATCAAGGGAACACCCCATGGGACAAAAGAATCTGAACAACAGCCTTCAGCCCTAGACCTTCCCTCTGACAGAGCCTACCCAAATGAGAAGGAACCAGAAAACCAACGCTGGTAATATGACAAAACAAATCTCTTCAACACTCCCAAAAAATCATCACACTAGTTCACCAGCAATGGATCCAAACAAAGAAGAAATCCATGATTTACTTGAAAAAGAATTCAGTAGGTTAGTTATTGAGCTAATCAGGGAGGGACCAGAGAAAGGCAAAGCCCAATGCGAGGAAATCCAAAAAAAAGACACAAAAGTAAAGGGAGAAATATTCAAGGAAGTAGATAGCTTAAAGGAAAAACAATTAAACATTCAGGAAAATTTGGAAACACTTTTAGAAATGCTAAATGCTCTGGAAAGTCTCAGCAATAGAATTGAACAAGTAGAAGAAAGAAATTCAGAACTCAAAGACAAGGTCTTTGAATTAACCCAATCCAACAAAGACAAAGCACAAAGAACAAGAAAATATGAACCAAGTCTCCAAGAAGTCTGGGATTATGTTAAACTACCAAACTTAAGAATAATCAGTTTTCCTAAGGAAGAAGAGAATTCCAAAAGCTTGGAAAACATATTTAGGGGAAGAATCAAGGAACACTTTCACAGCATTGCTAGAGATCTAGACATCCAAATACAAGAAGCACAAACAACACCTGGAAAATTAATCATAAAAAGATCTTTGCCTAGGCACATTGTCATCATGAGAGGTGACAGTGTGCTGGCAGCCCTCACAGACCTCACTTGCTCTCAGCGCTTCCTCTGCCTGGGCTCCCACTTTGGCGGCACTTGAGGAGCCCTTCAGCCTGCCACTGCACTGTGGGAGCCCCTTCCTGGGCTGGCCCAGGCCAGAGCTGGCTCCCTCAGCTCACAGGGAGGTGTGGAGGGAGAGGTGCAGGCGGGAACCAGGGCTGCCTGCGGTGCTTGCGGGCCGGCGTGAGTTCCGGGTGGGTGTGGGCTTGGCGGGCCCTGCACTCAGAGTGGCCGGCCGGCGGGCCCTGCTAGCCCCAGGCAATGAGGGGTTTAGCACCCGGGCCAGTGGCTGCGGAGGGTGTGCTGGGTCCCCCAGCAGTGCTGGCCCACTGGCGCTGCACTCGATTTCTCACCAGGCCTTAGCTGCCTCCCCGCGGGGCAGGCCTCGGGACCTGCAGCCCACCATGCCTGAGCCTCACCCAACCCTCCATGGGCTCCTGTGTGGCCCAAGCCTCCCTGACCCCGCCCCCTGCTCCACAGCGCCCAGTCCCATGGACCACCCAAGGGCTGAGGAGTGCGGGCGCAGGGCGCGGGACTGGCAGGCAGCTCCACCTGCGGCCCCCGTGTGGGATCCACTGGGTGAAGCCAGCTGGGCTCCTGACTCTGGTGGGGACTTGGAGAAACTTTATGTTTAGCTAGGGGATTGTAAATACACCAATCAGCATGCTGTATCTAGCTCAAGGTTTGTAAACACACCAATCAGCACCCTATGTCTAGCTCAGGGTTTGTGAATGCACCAATCGACACTCTGTATCTAGCTACTCTGGTGGGGACTTGGAGAACCTTTATGTCTAGCTAGGTGATTGTCAATACACCAATCGGCACTCTGTATCTAGCTCAAGGTTTGTGAACACACCAATCTGCACCCTGTGTCTAGCTCAGGGTTTGTGAATGCACCAATCGACACTCTGTATCTAGCTACTCTGGTGGGGACTTGGGGAACCTTTGTGTCGACACTCTGTATCTAGCTAATCTAGTGGGGACGTGGAGAACCTTTGTGTCTAGCTCAGGGATTGTAAACGCACCAATCAGCACCCTGTCAAAACAGACCACTCGGCTCTCTGTAAAATGGACCAATCAGCAGGATGTGGGTGGGGCCAGATAAGAGAATAAAAGCAGGCTGCCCGAGCCAGCAGTGGCAACCCACTCGGGTCCCCTTCCACACTGTGGAAGCTTTGTTCTTTCACTCTTTGCAATAAATCTTGCTGCTGCTCACTCTTTGGGTCCACACTGCCTTTATGAGCTGTAACACTCACCGCAAAGGTCTGCAGCTTCACTCTTGAAGCCAGCGAGACCACGAACCCACTGGGAGGAATGAACAACTCCAGATGCATTGCCTTAAGAGCTGTAACACTCACTGTGAAGGTCTGCAGCTTCACTCCTGAGCCAGCGAGACCATGAACCCACCATAAGGAAGAAGCTCCGAACACATCCGAACATCAAAGGAACAAACTCCGGACACGCCACCTTTAAGAACTGTAACACTCACCGCGAGGGTCCGCGGCTTCATTCTTGAAGTCAGTGAGACCGAGAACCCACCAATTCCAGACACAGTCAGGTTATCCAAAGTTAAGATGGAGGAAAGAATCTTAAGAGCTGTGAGACAGAAGCACCAGGTAACCTATAAAGGAAAATCTATCAGATTAACAGCAGGTTTCTCAGCAGAAACCCTACAAGCCTTTGGCCCTATCTTTAGCCTTTGGCCCTATCTTTAGCCTCCTCATACAAAACAATTATCAGCCAAGAATTTTATATCCAGTGAAACTAAGCATCATATATTAAGGAAAGATAGTCTTTTTTCAGACAAACAAATGCTGAGAGAATTCACATTACCAAGCTGCTACTATAAGAACTGCTAAAAGGAGCTCTAAATCTTGAAACAAATCCTAGAAACACATCAAAACAGAACCTCTTTAAAGCATAAATCACACAGGACCTATAAAACAAAACTACAAGTTAAAAAGCAAAAACAAAAACAATGAAAACAAAGTACACAGGCAAGAAAAAGCATGATGAATGCAACAGTACCTCACATTTCAATACGGACATTGAACGTAAATGGCCTAAATGCTCTACTTAAAAGATACAGAACCATGGAATGGATAAGAACTCACCAATCAACAATCTGCTGCCTTCAGGAAACTCATCTAACACAGAAGGACTCACATAAACTTAAAGAAAAGGGATGGAAAAAGGCATTTCATGCAAATGGACACCAAAAGCGAGCAGGGGTAGCTATTCTAATATCAGACAAAACAAACTTTAAAGCAACAGCAGTTAAAAGAGACAAAGAGGGACATTATATAATGGTAAAAGGCCTTGTCCAACAGGAAAATATCACAATCTTAAAGTCCTAAGACTTTAAGGAAACACATATGTCCCAGAATGAACCAGGTTTGCTTTTCTCCTGTAAACAACACTTCAGCATAAAGAGGTACCCTCTACTCAGTCCTTGTTTCTACCTTGCAAACCATTGTTCTATTGTTTCCCACTGGGTTTCAAGACCAATGGTGATAGTGACATCAATTACTGAACTTTTGGTCAATCTCTCAAAATTAAAATGACCAAAAGGGAGGAATTGTTAAATCAAGTTCAGCTTAAAGCTGCCTCCCTACATATTTTAAATTAAGCCTAAAGATTTTTCTGGGCCAGGTGTAGTGGCTCATGCCTGTAATCCCAGCACTTTGGGAGGTTGAGGTGGGCAGATCGCTTGAGTTCAGGAGTTCGAGACCAGCCTGGCCAACATGGTGTAACCCCATCTCTACTAAAAATAAAAAAATTAGCCAGGCGTGGAGGGGGCACCTCTAATCCCAGCTACTCAGGAGGCTGAGGCAGGAGAATCACTTGAACCCAGGAGGCGGTGGTTGCAGTGAGCTGAGATTGTGCCACTGCACTCCAGCCTGGGTGACAGAGCAAGACTCCATCTCAAAACAAACAAACAAACAAACAAAAAAACAAGGTTTTCCTGTACATCATGAACTATAACAAGTGGAGGTGTAAACAGACCGTAGCCTATACCGGTGCTAATCACTGAGTTTTGGCCAAACAAATGTAGCCAACTGTTTGAATCATGTTCAAATAAGGCAAATGCTGAGCTGTAACCAATCCAGCTGTTTCTGTACCTCATTTGCATTTTCTATACGTCACTCTCCTTTTTCTGCCTATGGGCAGAAACTTTGGGTGGGAAGGCTGCCTGATTTGCAAATCATTCATTGCTCAATTAAACTTCTTTAAATTTAATTAGGCTGAAGTTTTTCTTTTATCAGAATATTTGAATAAATTCTAAGCCTCAGAAGTACACAACAAGACTCAGCTCTGTCTATGGCTGAAGGTTAAAACACTTTTCCCAAGAATGTATTCACAATGGCTGGTCATCATTTGGGTCTGAGGACTGAATTAACACCATTTGCATGGTTCAAAAAAAAAACAAAACACTAACCTGGAATTGTCATTTAAAGTGGATCTTCAGTTGTCTGGCAGAAGCAAAGGCAATTTTTTTCAAGATGAACAAATGCTGCTCCTAAGGCATAAACATACTACAGATAGAGTTTCAGGAAACATGGAATCAAAATGAAAAATCACAAAACATAAAATGAAATAGACACCACTAAGAGTCAACAGAATCAATGACTTCTGTTAGAATGACTAGACACAATGCAAAGTAAGTATGTTTACTACATTTAAAAAAGTTAAAAGGAGAATTAAATCATGATTGTGGTAGGCTGAATAATGACCCCTCAAAAGATAGCTGTATTATAATCTCTGGTATGAATGTTACTATATATGGCCAAAAAATGGCTTTGCAAATGTGATTCAGTTAAAGATTTTGAGATGCGACTATTCTGGATTAGCCAGGTGAGCCCTAAATGCCATCACATGTATGTGTCTAAGAGGGAGACAGAGGAGGATTTGACACAGGAAGGCAGAAGGGAAGAGAAGAAGGCAATATGACCTCAGAGACAAGACGAGAGTAATGCGACCACAGAAGTTAGGAGAGGCAAAGAACAGATTCTTTCCTAGTGTCTCTGGAGAAAGTACAGCCCTACCAACAGCTGCATTTCGACTCAGTGATACTAATTTTGGACTTCTGACCTCTAGAACTATGAAAGTATGAATTTCTTCATTTTAAGCTGCCAAATTTGTGGCAATTTACAGCAGCCATAGGCAACAAATACAATGATTAAATAGCATGAGACAATAAAAATAAGAGACTTTTTTTAAAAGAACAAAATTAAACTTTTACAAATTAAGTGATATTTATATTAAATGTAAATATTGTGACCATATAAAGTATACAATAAATTTAAATTATATAATAATATAAATATGTGAATTATATTAAATGTAAGAAATAAATTAGGCCAAACACCGCTAAAGAGAGAATTGTTTACTGGAAAGTATAACTAGATAAATTTCATAGATAAAAAGGATGTGAGACAAATAAACGAAATATATGAAAGAAAGCTTTAAAGCATATGTAAGCTTGATCATAAAGATTACTATATGTTACACCAGAATTATATAGAGGTGGCAAAGAGAATAGAAGAAAAACAATATTCAAAATGATTAAAGATTTCTCAGACTTGATGGAAGTGCAGCATAGCAAAACTAAGCATAAAATATAAAGAAATTCAAACATAGACAAATGTTAAAAGAACTGCAGAGTAAAACACCAAAGAAGCAGAGAGTATCTTAAAAGTAGCTGGAAGAAAAAACAGAGATTATTTACAAATAAAAAGCATTATTTTATTTTATTAATAGCTAACTTTTCAACTGCAATGATTAAAGGCATAAAGCAGTGTAACAATATTTTTAAATTCTGAAAGAAATCCATTTTTAACCTAGAATTAAATAACAATCTTTCAGAAACAAATGAGAAAGCAATTTCTAAAAGTTGTTCATTACTACAAAGTTAAATGTTCCCAGAAGATCTGAAATGCAGGAGAGTGAATTTTTAATATGACAGAGCTAAGTTAATGGGCACAATTATATATAAGATGGGGAAGAAATGATTGGTGTTAAATATTTCTTTAATACTTTGTATCATGCAGGAAGAGATAAAGATATTACCTAACTTTAGACTTTTTTTTTTTCCCAGAGACAGGGTCTTGCTCTGTTACCCATGCTAGAATGCAGAGGTATGATTATGAGTCACTGCAGCCTCAAGTTCTTAGGCTCAAGCTCTCTCCTCAGCCTCCCAAGGAGCTGGAACTACAAGCACGCACCACCATACCCAGCTAATTTTGAAATTTTCTGCAGAGACAGGACCTTGCTATGTGGCCCAGACTGGTCTCAAACTCCTAGCCTCAAGTGATATGCCTAGCCTCAAGTGATCCTCCCGCCTCAGCCTACAAAAGTGCTGCGATTATGGGCATGAACCACCATGTCTGTCCCTAACTTTAGACTTTCTTAAATGTGCATGTTAAAATATAAAGGGCAATCACTAGAAGAATATAATTATTGTGCATATAATCAAACAGAGAAATAAATGGAATAAGAAAAAAGACAAGATTTGGGGAAAAGTAAACTTTAGAGAGAAGGAAATGCATACAATAAGATGGTAAAAATAAATTCATACATATAAATAATTACAATTGATGTTGAAGGAATAGATTGTCAGATTGTATAAAGGAAATAAAAATCCAGTGCTATTTTTTTTTCATGAGCGACAACACAGAAAAATTTAAACTAAATCTTGGAAATAGTTAGATCAAGTAACTACAGACCCAAAGAAATGCAGTATACCTATGTTAATACTTGTTAAAACAGATTTTTGACCATTTTAAATAAGAGGAACTAAGCTATTTAATAGAAACCTTTAACACACAATTCTTAGCAATTGATTGTACAGAAAAATATCAGTAAGAATATTGAAGATGTTTAAACATAATGAACAAGTTTGATCTAAAAACCATACACATATCTGTAAGTGGCAGTATACACATTTCTTTCAAACATAAGTGAAACACTTATAAAAACTGATCATCTATTAGATGACATAGTATGTCTCAACAAATTCCAGAGAATACTATCCTAGAGACCACATTTATTAAACACAATAAAATTAAATTGGAGCCAGTCATGGTGGTTCATGCCTGTAATCCCAGCACTTTGGGGACCCGAGGAGGGCGGATCACTTGAGGTCAGAAGTTCGAGACCAGCCTGGCCAACGTGGTGAAACCCCATCTCTACTAAAAATGCAAAAATTAGCCAGGTGTGGTGGTGCCCACCTGTAATCCCAGCTACTCAGGAGGCTGAGTCAGGAGAATCGCTTGAACCCAGGAGGCAGAGGTTGCAGTGAGCTGAAATCATGCCACTTTACTCCAGTCAGGGCAACAGAGTGAGACACCATCTCAAAAAGAAAAAAAAATTAATTAAATTGGAAATAAAAACACACAAAAAGAATTGTACCCCAACAATATCCCACATATTTATAAAATTAAAACAGAATTCTCAAACAATTATTAGGTCAGAAATGAAGTAAAAATAAAAATTTTAAATTACTTAGAACTGCTTCATAATAAAAAACATTACATGGCAAAGCTCAGAAGGGATATATAAAACCCTCTATGTATAAAAAACGACCAGTCTAGGCAACATAGTGAGACCTGACCTTTACAAAAAAATTTTAAAAATTAGCTGGACATGGTAGCAAGCCTGGAGTCCCTGCTACTTGGGTGGCTAAGGTGGGAGGATTGCTTAAGCCCAGGAATTTGAGATTACAGTGAGCCGTAATTGCACCACTGCACTCCAGCCTGGGCAACAGATGGAGACCTTGTCTCAAAAAATAAAAATCAAAAAAGTAACAAAAAATAAAGGCAAACATGAAAGAAGTCAGAAAAATAACAAAAGAATAAAGAATGTAGAAGAAAGGCATTAATAATAATAAAAGCAGGAATTAATAAAAGAAAAAATAGAAGATTGATAATTTGATGCCAATAAATTTGAAAATTGCAAAGAAATCGACAAATTCCTAAAAAATCCAGCCCACTGAAACTGATCAAAAAGAAATACATTAAAATTGCCCTAAAAACAACTAACAAAATTGAACAAGCAGCTCAAAGTCTGTCTACAAGAAAACTTCCGGCCCAAATGATTTTACATGTGTGTTCTACTACAGTCAATAAAGATATAATTCCAAACTTATACAACCATGCTGACGTACATAAGTAGAGAACTCTACCCATCTGATTCTAGGAGACTAATATAACCTCGATATTAATTATTGATGAGGACAATGTGATAAGAGAAATACAGACTGTTCTGAATGGACATTGCCTATTGACACTTTGCATCTATACAAAAATACATTTATAGCAGTAATTGGAAGGGAAAAAAAGTTGTATTTGAAAATTATATAATTACTTACCAAGAAAACTCAAAGGAATCTACAAAAATAATTGAGAGCTCAGCACATTTAGTAAGTAAAAAATCAATATTAAATCAATATTAACATTTCTAAACATCGAAAGGCTAGCAATGGTCATTTACAGGGTATTATTAATAGCAACAAAATATACAAGGAGCTTAGGGATGAGTATAACAAAACATATATAAAGTCTTTATTAAGAATATGATACAATTCTATTGAAAGACATTAAAAAAGACTTAAATAAATAGGGTTACTCTGTTTATGGATGGGAAATTCAAATTTCTTTAAATTTACCTGTAGATTCCATAAAATTTAGATAAAAATCCTAATTGTAGAATTTATCTTGCTAATTCTAACACGTGCGTGAAAGGATTAAGGGCCATTGAGAGCAAAGACACATTTGAAGGAGAAGTATAAGCTGGAAGACATTCTTGAGCAGATATTAAAATTTAGTATAAAGCTTTATTAATTAAGATGTTGTAATATTAACCCAGCGGTAAACAAATTGACCGGTGAAACAGAATAGATATTTCAGAAATAAAATCATATATGTGGAATTGTGATATATGGTGGAGTTGGTATTACAAATCTCAGAGGAAAAATTATACTATTAATAGAATTGTACCGGGCCTATATATGGGAGAATGCACTTGGACCCCTTCCTCATGCTATAAGCAAAATTAAATTTACTTACATTGGAAGAAAATTTTATTTAAATAAGAAAGGCAAAATATTAAGACTTTTAGGAGAAAATACAATAAGAATATATTTGTAACTCTAGGATAATGAATGTTTTCCCTTGCTAAACACAAAAGTACAAAAAGTAAGTGAAAACTGATCAGTTTATCATATTAAAATGAGAATGCCTTTTAATCAAAGAAAAAAAGGGAGAAGTCACAAAGTGAAGATAACATTTGCAATCCACGTAACTGACAAAGAACATACACGTAGAATATGTGAAGAACTCCCAAAAGTCAACTAGATAATGCCAGCAATCCAATAGAAAAGTGAAGAAAAGACATGAACATATATTACAAAATAGGAAACAGAACAGTCAAATAATCATATGAAAAGATACTCAATCTCATTATTATTCTGGGAAATCCATATTAGGAGTAGAATATAATGCAATTTTATACCCACTAGATTGACAACACTTAAGGAACTTTCCATTTAATTTTTTTAAATGTTTATAAAAATAAACACACATTGATGAAGTGTGTGCAGATAATAATGAAGAACAATATTGATTATATTTGTCCATTCTATTTGTACAGCATTTACAATTTCTAAAATATTTTTACATGTCAGGAAGGACATGGGGCAAGAGAAATTCTTACAGTACGCTGCTAAGAAAGTATGAATGGGAATGCAAATAATTTTAAAACTAATTTGGAATTATATCATAAAATTGAATAATATATACACTCCCTTTAATTCAGCAATTCCACTTTTAAGTATACCTGTCAATAGAAATGTTGTACAATTACACCAGAATATATTTACAAGAATGTTTATAGTAGCCCTGGTTTGTGATAGCACAAAACTGGAAATAACTCAAAGGACATTTAAGAGAGGAATGGATACATAAATTGTGTTACATATTTAGCCCAACCAAAATTACATGTGTTTGTTTTCTTAATGTAATTTTAAAGTTTTAAAGTTTTCATTTTGTTCATTGGAAAAGTAGAGGACATTAAATGAGAACTGGAAAAACTCAGAAATCAAATCACTCATACTTCCGTAACTCAAACAGCCATAACGCAATATAATAAAAATGTTATTTTTCCTTCAGTCTTTTATTTATTTTATTTTATTTTTATTTTTTTTTTTTGAGACGGAGTCTGGCTCTGTCGCCCAGGCTGGAGTGCAGTGGCTTGATCTCCGCTCACTGCAAGCTCAGCCTCCCAGGTTAGCGCCATTCTCCTGCCTCAGCCTCCCGAGTAGCTGGGACCACAGGCATCTGCCACCACGCCCGGCTAATTTTTTGTATTTTTAGTAGAGACAGGGTTTCATCATGTTAGCCAGGATGGTCTCGATCTCCTGACCTCGTGATCCATCCGCCTCGGCCTCCCAATGTGCTGGATTACAGGCGTGAGCCACTGCGCCTGGCCTTTCCTTCAGTCTTTTAAAAACTTATGTTTTCTGCCTTGAAATGTGGTTGAAATACATTTTTCTATATAATTTTTAACTTGTTTTTTATTTGAAAAAATTATATCATATCCTTTTTCATGATACCATCTATTTTTTATTCACCTCTATTTGAAATCATAATTTTAAAGAACGTTTAATGTTTCTCTAAGTAAATATTTCAATTTATTTAGGAATTCTCCCACAGTTGGAATTTTTGAGTTTTTGCAAATTTTTATGATAGTGTCTCTATAAATATGATTTTGTGCATAAAGTTTTTTCTGCACTTAAAAATGATTTTAGGATAGATTATTATAAGTGGAATTACTGGGACAATTCGAACATGATTTTGTGCATAAAGTTTTTCTGCACTTAGAAATGATTTTAGGAGAGACGATTATGAATGAGATTACTGAGACAATTCTAAACGTCCCAGCCAAGGTTAAATGTTAATGCTAAATGTCGAAAGGGTTGCACCAATTTACTCTCCCTCATTTCCCATTTCGCAGAGTGTTAACCTCATGTTTGAAAGTGGGATCATACATGAAATCGTAGTTTGAATGTTGTTTCCAGTCTGTGAATGATACCATCTTCCAACCAGTTGTGCAAGCCTGCAGAGTGAATCCCATGACACTTTCATTTCCTTCATCCCCCATACATAATCCATACCACATCTTACATCTTATTGTTTTTATCTTCCAAGTACTTCTCACATCCCTCCACTTCTTTCCATTTTCACAAACATCACCCTTGTCTGTTCTGATCTATTTCTACCCCTGCAACTATCTTTTTAAAACTTTCATTTAATTATAAAATATATAAAGATAGTACTGTAAAAGAAATCCTGTGTGCTTACTACCAAATTCTATCCAATTCTTACATTTTTACCAGTGTTGTGTCAGATTTTAAAAATAAAACACTACTGAAATTGTTAAAGCCCTGTGTGCTTCTACTTGATTCCATTCTCTTCCCTTCCTTCAATATTATTATGAATTTGCTATATTTCATTCCTTTTATGCTATTGATAAATATGTCATACCCTTTAGTATCATAAAGCATTGTTTCACATATTTTTAAACTTTATAGAAAAAGAGAGTACAGTAAATATTTTATAAGTTGCTTTTTTTGCTCATCATCATATTTTTGAGATTTAACCATAGTGTTACTTGTAACTCCAATTAGTTTATTTCAACTTATTTGTTGTATTTCATAGAAATATACACTTATTTATCCATTGTCTCGTTGCTAGACATTTAGGCTGCTTAAAACATTTTGCAATTACAACCAATATAGCAATCAGTATGTGTGCAAGTCTCCTTGTGCATGTGGGCAAGGGTTTCTTTAAGTCTGGGGTGTAGATCTGCCTCTTCAACTTGACTAGATATTGCCAAATTGTCCTCCCATTGCTGTCATCTAAATTTACACTTCCACCAATAATGGGTGAGAATTTATAATTCTCCTTATCCCACCCACACGATTGTTAGTTCTTTTTACCTTTTAAAAATTGATGAATGTGCAATATTATCTTATGATGTGAATTTGCATTTCTTTGATTTCCAGTGAATTTGAGTACTTTTCATCAATTTATGGACCATTGATGTTTCTTCTTGAATCACGTTTTCATTACTGTATTAGGCCATTCTTGCATTGCTATAAAGAAATACCTGAGGCTGGGTAATTTATAAAGAAAGGGGCTTTATCTTTCCATGGGTCTGCAGGCCCTCGTCTATACAAAGCATGGCACTGGCATCTGCATGGCTTCTGATGAGGGCCCCAGGGAGATTTTACTCATGGCAGAAGATAAATGGGGAGCAGATGTCTCAGATGGTGAGAATAACAGCAAGAGAGAGAGTGAGGGGGTGGTACCACATTTTACAACAAGCAGAGCTCATGAGAACTCACTTACTATCCAAATACAGCAAAAGCCTTGAGGGATCCAACCCCATCATCCAAACACCTCCCACCAGGCCCCACCTCAAACATTGGAGATTACATCTCAGCATGAGATTTGGGCAGAGACAAATATCTAAACCATCTCACTTACCTTTGACCACTTTTATTAGGTTAATATCTATTTGTCTTGATTTGTAAGTGATTAAAACATTTATCCTTGACTTGTGAAATTATAACATTAAATGGTGGTTTTACATTCTTTCCAGACAATCCAGGATTCTTAGAGCACTTTAACTCCTGACATAGATGCAATTATATCATTTTCCTTGTCTTTCTCTAGATCTTTCAAAACTCACACCTAATGCTCTAGAGATATGTGTCCATTGTGCTTCCTTCCTTCCCCCCACCTCCCACGGCATTAAAATGTTTCATTCTCCTTGATGAATTACATGCCCAGTTGATTCTTAAGCACTGCTCACAGTATGCAAACTTGAAACTCCAGGCTGGGGTGTCCAATCTTTTGGCTTCTCTGGGCCACATCGGAAGACGAATTGTCTCGGGCCACACATAAAATACACTAACACTAAAAAATAGCTGCTGAGCTAAAAAAAAAAAAAAAAAAAAAAAAAAATCACAAACAAATCTCATAGTGTTTTAAGAATGTTCATGAATTTGTGTTGGGCTGCATTCAAAGCCTTCCTGGGCAGCATGTGGCCCGCCAGTGCGGGTTGAACAAGCTTGCTGTAGGCAATCCAATTCAATCCTTCTCCAATTAAAGGAAAAAAAAAAAAAAAAGAAGCAGAAGAAAAAGCACACAAATAAACAAAACCTTCAAAACACAACTGAAATTCATTGCTTAATGTCCAGGCCTTTGTTCTGTGTATCACTTTAAGAGTTGATGTGTGGGCTCTGTGCCGTATATTTTAATTCCTGCATATTTTAAACCACAAAATGATACTATTTTTAATTGTATTATGCAGTCTATTTTGCTTTACCCCTCATATTTACCATTTCAATTGCTTTTCATTTCATTCTGTATTTTTTACCTTTCATCCAGATTCATTTTCTTCTTGCCTGAATAAAATCCTTTCACATTTTATTTGAAAATTTGACAATCAGATTTCATCAGACAGTATAAGCTGGCTCCAATACTCCACTGCTTTCATTGCTACATTTTCTGGAGTTGAAACCATCCATTGATTCCTCAGTTCAACCATACACACACACACATGCGCACACACACTTAATACACTATGGAATTTCAATTGCCTTCATTTTATTTAGAACGTTTGCAATGATAGTAATAATTTTTCATAATGTCTTTCCTAAGACTGTTCTTGTTGGGTTTTGGCATCAAGGCTATAGCTATACAAGGTCTTTTAGAGTCTAGGGAATTTAGCCCATTTTCTATTGATGAAGTTTAGGACATACCATCCCAAAATATAACTCTAGGATATAAGAATAGGCCATCCCCAAATATGCCACTTTGGCATACTGATTACTTTGAGCTAAAAATAACTGAGAGCCAGCCAAAGCAAGAAAAACTCTTTCTCTCCTTCAACTTCCTAAAATAAAACATAAAAATTCCCTTGTGTGCAGGAATTTACACCCATAAAGGAAATTTTCATTAGTAAAGATACATGACAATTGTATCACCTGAGAGACTTTTACTTGAGTAACAAGGCAACCTCTATTCACAATACATTTCCTCCGCTTGCCCTCCCATAATTTGCCTCTACCATTACCTAGAATCCCTAAACTCCTATTCCTTTCTGTAGGTCAGGATGATATGTAAGTTTAAATTACCTCGTGAGTCTTACATTTTTGTTGAACTCCTCTATGGACATAATTAAAATTGTTTTTCTCCTGTTGATCTTTCTTATGTCAGTTTAATCCATAGACCAGCCAAAGAACCTGGAAGGGTAGCTGGAAATATTTTTTTGTCCTCTACATCTTTTTATTAAATTATTTTTTAATTTGCTAATTTTGGTCATTTTAGATGGACAGAATTTTTAATTTTTGAAGCCACACATGTTAACCTTTCCCTTTATGATTTCTCTCTATCACTTTTGAACTCTGAAAGTACCACTCACACCTTAAAACTTAATATTCAATTCTATTCTAGTTTTTCTACATTTTAAAAATATTCAATATTTTAATTTCTATGGAATTAATTTGGACGTATGGAGTGAAATGAATGTATAAATTGATTTTTTTCAAAGTTCCAAATCAGAACCTTAAATGAATGATGAAAATTATTGGATTCTTTTTCTCATTTTTAAATAAAATTTATAAATTTTTTGTTTAGTCTTATTAAAAGTAACTCACAGATTTTCACTAGAGAACGTGATTGTTTTATGCTTAAACAATTGTTTAAAATTTTGAAATTAATAAATTAATGTAGCAATTCTGTAAACATGAGCAACAAAATAAAACTTAGAGTTCTTTTTACATAGATTGTGTGATTGATTGGAATTAGTGAATGTAAAATGTAGATAATTCCTGAATTAATTAGTAATGTAGGGGAGGCAAAGGTGTGACACCTTTCCTCACCCATCATAAGGGTCACAGCCAACATTCCTATAACAAAAGACAAATTAACAAGGCAAAAAATCACAACAAATATATGTAATCAAAGTTTATCGTGACACGGGGTACTTCAGAAACAAAGACCCAGGTAAAACAGTCCATTTTAATGCTTATATTCATTGAAGAGTAGACAGCTATGCAGAAATGTGATTGGACAAAAGGGAATGATCTTACGGTAATAGGCTGAGGAGGGAAACCCAGCGAGGCATCGCTGCTCAGATTCTTCTCTTTCTGTGTGGCATTCCTTCCTCCTGGGTATGAAGCAGGGCCCCTCTGGAATGAGTCTTACTATCTACTATAAGACAAGGTAGATTAGACATTTTCCTTATGGCCAACTGGTATACTGAAAGGTAGGTTAAGGTTAGAATAATGTTTCTAGGTTTTATGGCTGCCTTTGGGATAGTTTCTATGACCCACTGATGTGGTTTGGCTTCATCCCCACCCAAATCTCATCTTGAATTTTAATCCCTATAATCCCCAAGTGTCATGGGAGGGACCTGGTGGGAGGTAATTGAATCATGGGAGCAGTTTCCCCCATGCTGTTCTCATGATAGTGAGTGAGTTCTCACGTAATCTGATGGTTTTACTTTTTTATTTTTTATTTTTTGAGATGGAGTTTCACTCTTGTTGCCCAAACTGGAGTGCAATGGTGCTATCTCGGCTCACTCCTGCCTCAGCCTCCTGAGTAGCTGGGATTACAGGCAAGTGCCACCATGCCCAGCTAATTTTTTGTATTTTTAGTGGAAACAGGGTTTTACCATGTTACCCAGGCTGGTCTCAAACTCCTGACCTCAGGTGATCTGCCCACCTTGGCTTCCCAAAGTGCTGGGATTACAGGTGTGAGCCACCACGCCCAGCCCTGATGGTTTTATAATGTATGGCATTTCCCCTGCTGGCACTCATTCTCTCTCCTGCTGCACTGAGAAGAGGTGCCTTCCGCCATGATTGTAAGTCTCCTGAGGCCTCCCAAGCCATGTGGAACTGTGAGTCAATCAAACCTCTTTTCTTATAATTTACCCAGTCTCAGGTATCTCTTGATAGCAGTGTGAGAACAGACGAATACATTCACCATGGGGAAGAGAAATTCTGGTTTCTATAACTTGCTTTGGGTGAGAAAAAGGAGTGGGAGACAGGAGGGTAGGAGAAGGTCAGAGGGAGACTGCATCTGAGGCTGCTTCTGAGCCCTTCCAGTACTTCCTTCTTTGGTTCAAAGTACTCAGCATGCCAAAGTGCCACTCTTTGGGGTATTGTTCTCTGAGCCCCAACAGTATTATATGGGATGTATTTGACATCTAATTTTTCTGATATAAATTTGCTTCATAAACTGATTGTAGAAATATTCCCAGAAAAACTGAGCTCCATGCTTCAGCTATTACTCATGAGAAGGAACTTACCACCAAGAAACAACAACTCCTAAGAGATAGCTCATGAAAATGTTTTTCTCTGCACAATTTTGTAAGTGCATTTTCTTTGCTGGCTTTTATTCAAAAGTTTAATAATAGACTATTTGAAGAACTGAATTTTGTAGTGCTTATAAGAATTTATAAATTCAAAAATGATTCCTTAAATAATTATTAATGCTAGACATTTTTCTTTCTTCCACAATATGCTGAAACATTGGGTAATATGCAGTAATTCAAATTCAAGTTTAAATTGTTTCATTCTATTTTATGGTTTGCCAAATCAAAAATTAATTCACTTATTTACATCCCTAGCAGAGCTGACTTTCTCACTGGGTCTTAACTGAGAGAAAGCCTATCTACTAGGCCAGGTCCTTGAATTTGACATCAGCTAGTGTAACACAGCTTACTGTGCCATGTTCCTATTGACCTACTACGTAGATTTTTTTTTATTTTTATATTGTCCATCATGTTTATTTAAGATCCAGTTTAGGCTATGTCAACATGTGAAAGTCACATTGAAGATTTAGAAACTCGCTATTGTTGTCACTAAGCAATTATTTGCGGTTTGCAGTGTTGTTTATGATCTACTCTGTGATCACGAACAATAGATGTGTTTGCCGTGATCAAGCTATCACCCAGATTTCTGCTTACCAAAATTAATGAGCCTTCGGCCTCCTTTAAGTTTCCCTAAGGACTTTATCAATAATCTTACCCTAAGGACTTTATCAATAATCTTTGTGACATTCTACTTAAGCTTTCTTTAATTTTTCTATGTCACCTGTAAACAATGAGTCCAGAAGTGCACATTTGTGTTTGAAAAGAACCTGATGATACACGACTTTCTGTTTTTATTTTATGAGAATGGTATAGTAATATCCATTTACTTAGAGGTCAAACTATGCAAGAGGAGTCATGGAAAACATTGCCACCAACATAATAATCCTCTAATCAGCAAAAAGCCATCCTGGAGCTATAAAGAAAAAAAAGGCATCTTTGAATAAATCAGTAAAAAAACTTCCTCTTCTTCTTTTTTTTGATACTAAATCTCGCTCTGCCATCCAGGCCGGAGTGAAGTGGCACAATCTTGGCTCACTGCAACATTCACCTCATGGGTTCAAGCAGTTCTCCTGCCTCAACCTCCCGAGTAGCTGGGACTACAGGCGTGTGCCACCACACCTGGGTAATTTTTGTATTTTTAGTAGAGACGGGGTTTCACCATGTTGGCCAGGCTGGTCTCGAACTCCTGACCTCAGGTAATCCACCTGCCTCGGTCTCCCAAAGTGCTGGGATTACAGGCGTGAGCCAACATGTCTGGCCAATCTTCTAAGGAATTAAAAAAAAGGAATTGACTGCATCGTGAGGCCTTTGGCTTTTTATTCTGTCTTTTTGTGTCCTCCTTGGAGCTCTCTTGTTTCCATTTTCCTTGCCTTATTCCGTATTGGCCTAGGCCTAGTAGATAACACATTCATTTTCTTTCTTCCCTTAGTGCTACTGAAAGAATTGAACAGTTTTTAAAGGAAGTTTAATAAAAACTAAGCAGAAAAAAATATTAAAAAACAAACAAAAGAGATGCAAGCAGCATGAAAGTAATCAATTTTGCCAAGTACAGGTTTTGCAATATAAGAGAACCAAATGTTAGCCATAGAATGATTGGTGCAGGCCTGGGTTCCTTTCCTTCTAACATCTCAGATTCTTTTTCTCTGATTTTCACATCCCAACCTGAAGGCCCATATAAGTTATATTTTCCTAGTCCTCTTTGTTGCTCCTCTCTCAAAAAAAGAAATTGGGTCAGAAAACAGGTCAGTCTGAGGTCAAATGAATCACTGGGCAGAACTAATGTAAATCAGTTCAACACCAAGAAAGAGAAGGAACTTTTAGTACTATCCTAATGCAGAGTTACAGAGCAATAGCCGTATCAGTCATTTTTCTCTTGCTTTTCTCCTCTGTCAGTAGGAAAGAGGCAAAGCCCCTCTTAATGATGCAGGAATTTTCCTTCACTCTTCATCCGACTTGCAATGGAGGTGCCCCATTTATTTGGCCCATGGTGCTCAACCTCTTGCAGGAGGGAGAGCATGAGCAAGCAAGTGCGGGATCCATCCGGCCACTTTGGGTGCCAGCAGTAGCAAGCTCCATGCAAGCCCCACAGCGGCACCCAGGTGGGGGTGCCTGTGACCCCCAAAGCCCCAAAGGGCATGTTACAGGGCTCTCTTAGCTCTGCCTTCCGTGAACAGTGGTGTGTTATCAGCTCAGTGGGCCCCTTGCCTCATCAAATGAGGCAGTTGCCCTCTGCTAGTGAGGGCAAAGGGCCAGTGTGACAGCCTTTTTTGGGTACTGCCTACTACCTACACTCAGTGGGTCCTGAGCTCTTGTCTGGTGTCCAAGAAGAATTAGGTCGCATGGACACTTGAAGGATGGTGGAGGTGCAGAATTTTATTTAGCAATGAAAGGGGCTCTCAGTGGAGAGGGGAGCTGGAGAGGGGATGGGACGGGCAGATAATCTTCCCTGAAGTCTGGCCATCTTTGGCTGGCTCTTCCCTGTAGTCAAGTAGCCTCGCTGAAGTTAAGCTGTCTCCCTTTGAAGTCCAGCTGTCCCTCTGAAGTCAAGTTCCCTCTCTCCAGTCAAGCTGCTTCTCCCCCTACCGACTGAGTCTGGGGTCTTTATAGGCACAGGATGGGGAGTTGGGTGGGCCATAGGTAGTTTTGGAAAAGGAACATTTGATTGGTAAAAGGACATTATTCAGAAAGAGCCAATCAGAAGAGAGCATGCAAACAGGATAGAAGTTCTCACTTTGGGCTGCAGGTTTCAGGCTTTTTGGCTTGGAGGTAGGGTTTTGCCAGGGACCTTTCCCTGTCTGCCTAGAATTTCTCTGCCTCCTGCCTCTATCATTAAGACCTTTCTTGGACAATGATGTTGTGGCTCAGAACACAATACCTCAATGTATGGCACTTTGGCATGCTGATTACTTCGAACTAAAGAAGATTGGAAGGCCTCAGAAGTAAGTTTTCTTTGACCTTCTTCGGCTCTCCTGCTTCCTGCCCTTTTGTTTTCCCCAAAGAGAGTCAAAGAAACTAAAATTCTTTTTCCCAAATGTAGGTCATAGATTCTAGAATCCCTGTCCCAGAAAGCAAGTCTTAAAATCCACAAAAGTCTCCCTTCTTTCTTCTCCCTCTGTTTCCAGAGGGATCCTGCCTACCACCTGGAAAGAAGGAATGTCATACAGAGAAGCCTAGAAGAATTCAAAGAGCCAGGCCTTGCTGGATTTCCCCCATCAGTCTGTTACCAATAACTTATACCCTTTTATCCAATTACATTTCCTCACAGCTGTCCATTCTTCATTGAACTTAAGCCTAAAAACAGTTTCCCCTGGATTCTAGGGTCTTCATTTCTGAAGGCTCCCATGTAACCCAAATCTTTGATTACATAAATTTGTTATGGTTTGAATTGTTGTGATGGTTAATACTGAGTGTCAACTGGACTGGGTTGAAGGATGCCAAGTATTGATCCTGGGTGTGTCTGTGAGGGTGTTGCCAAAGGAGATTAATATTTGAGTCAGTGGGCTGGGAAAGGCAGGCCCACCCTTATTCTTGGTGCACACCATCTAATCAGCTGCCAGCACAGCTGGAATATAAAGCAGTGAAAAACACGAAAACACTAGACTGGCCTAGCCTCCCAGTGCTTCCTGCAGTTGAACATCAGATTCCAAGTTCTTCAGTTTTGGGGCTCGGACTGGCTCTCCTTGCTCCTCGGCTTGCAGATGGCCTATTGTGGGAGATAGTGTGAGTTAATATTTAATAAACTCCTATATATATATATACATATATATATTAGTTCTATCCCTCTGAGAACTCACTAATACACTTGCTAACCTATCTTTTGTTGTAGGAGTTTTAGCCATGACCCTTATGATGGGTGAGGAAAGGTATCACTCTTTTCCCTTCCTATGGTGGCATCTGTTAAGGAAGCAGGTGAACAATGACTAACAACAACAGAGGGAAACAGGAAAACTCCAAGAGTGGGCTGTTTGTGGAAATGAGGGACAAAAATCTCCACCCCTGCCTAGGCTCAGAAGGCATTCCTTCAGTGTAGGGATCCCCGTATTGTACAGGTTAATAACTTTTACTTGTAATGATTCTGAGTTGTCAAGAAAAAGGTACTGCTGTGTTTCTCACCTGAGAGTGATTTTGCCCTCCAGGAGACATGTGGCAATGTAGGGAGACTTTTGATCGTCATGACCATGGGGCTACTACTCTCTACCTCTACTGGGTAGAGGCCAGTGATGTTCCTAAACATCGTATAGCACAACAAAGAATTATCCAGCAAAAATATCGATAGTGCCAATGTTGAGAAACCCTGCATTAAAATCTCAGAGATCTAATAAATTTTAAATGCATTTTAGAGATTGTTAGTAAAAGCAATTATATATTTCTCAAAAAGTTTTAAAGTGTAAAGGAATAAGCTTTAGTATATGGGAACCTCAGGATACAATTAAATAATATGTCTTTTTATAATGAAAATAAGCACCTTTATCCTCCAAGTTCTCTGAATATCCATGCATTATTTACAGATCCAGTGAATATGTCTAGAAACTTTAGTGGAATGTAGAAAAGACAAAATTTATTCATTAAGCTTTGTGTAAAGCATTTCATGTAATACATTCAATTTGTTGGGAAGCTACAACTTTTTGAGGGATAAACATGAAATATTTGTACTTTATGAAATAATTGTTCTTTCAACTGGCTGAATAGGGGCTCTCTTTCAGGCATCTGGTCAAGATTTATTAATTTTTGTTAGTTTTTAGTAATTAGAACAGTCTCATATTGGTATATGATCTATATGATTTAGTCTTCTCAATGTCAAAGTAAATCTTTTTTTTTTTTTTTTTTTTTTTGAGGTAGAGTCTTGCTCTGTCACCAAGGGTGGAGTGCAATGGCACAATCTCGGCTCACTACAACCTCTGCCTCCCGGGTTCAAGCAATTCTCCTGCCTTAGCTTCCCAAGTAGTTGGGATTACAGGTGCCCACCACATGCCCGGCTAATTTTTGTATTTGTAGTAGAGACGGGGTTTTGCCATGCTGGTCAGGCTGGTCTCTAACTCCTGACCTCAGGAGATCCGCCCACCTCGGCCTCCCAAAGTGCAAAGTAAATCTTATAGGGGAGGAAAAGTTTCCTCAAACCTCCTAGGGCTCCTGGCTCGGTCTGAAATAAAAACCGACAAAGACAGATTAACAGGAGAAAAGCATATTTATTTAACCAAAAGTAACTTATTTAATCATAGCTTTATGTGACAGGGAGTCTTCATAAATGAAGACCTAAAGACCTAAGAAAACTCTATTTTTATGCTTAATTTTATGTTCAATGAAGAATGGACAGCCATGAGGAAATGTGATTGAACAGAAGGGGTATGATCTAATGGTCACAGATTGAGAGGGGAAACCCAGTGATACGGTTTGGATCTGTGTTCCCACCAAACCTCATGTTGAAATGTAATACCCAGTGTTGGAGGTAGGGTGCAATGCGAGGTCCTTGGCTCACAGAAGTTGCTCCCTCATGAATGGCTTAGCACCATCCCCTTTCTGATAAGTGAGCTCGCGGAAGATTTGGTCATTTAAAAGTGTGGGGCACCTCCTACTCTCTCTCTCTTGCCCCTCTCTTGCCATGTGACATGCCGACTCCTGCTTCACCTTCTACCATGAGTAAAAGCTCCCTGTGACCTCCTCAGAAGCCAAGCAGATGCTGAAGACATGCTTCCTGTACAGTCTGCAGGACTGAGAGTCAATTAAACTTCTTTTTAAAATAAACTACCCAGTCCCAAGTATTTAAAGCAATGCAAGAACAGCCTAACACACTGAGCAAGGCTTGGCTGTTGGATGCTTCTTGGCCTCTTGGTGTGGTGCTCCTCCCTCCAGGGTGTGGGGCAGAACCACTCTAGAATGAGGGTCTTGTGACCTACTATCAGTCAAGGTAGGCCAAATAATTTATGGCCAGCTCCTACACAGAAAGGTGGGGCAAGGTTAGAGGAATGTATTTGAATGCTTTGAAGTGAAGGAAAGGGACCTAGTATTTGGCATGCCAATGTGCCATACTTTGGTGTATAGTGTTCTGAGCCTCAACAATCTCTTTTCTTCTCTCAGCACTGCTTGGAAAATGTGTGTGTGTGTGTGTGTGTGTGTGTGTGTGTGTGTGTGTGTGTGTGTGTGTGTTGGAAGGTTATGATGCAAAAGTTAGTTTTTGGGTGTCTATGGACCCTGTCACTTCTGGGAACCAGCTCCTCTTGACTAAGTGTGTGGGATGGGAATTAACAGGAAGGGGAAAAGAAAACCCAAATGACCCCATATCCAGATGGATGAGGTTGACAGCATGTTCACTCACCAGCAGCTCCCGCAGGCCCTGGTGAAACCTAGCCAGGCCTTGTGCTGCACCTCTCTGATGTTCACTTCACCTCTAGCTTTCTGCTTCAGTGGTCCTGGCTAGTATTCAGCCAACTAATCTCCCCTGGCCTCCTCCAAAGCCAACTCTCTGGTGGGTAGACTCCACTTTCCAAGTTTCCTGAGAACTGGGAAGTTTGTAGAGGTGGAAAAAAGGTGGTGCTGGTCCCCTTTCTGAGCAATCAAACTATCTCTCCTCATTCCTTTTGCCCAGCTTAGTAGTATGATGTGGGGTGAGGTCAGTAAGTCCTCCAGCTAGGCTGAGTTCTGAGTGCCTCTCCCTTTGTGCAGCCCCTCCTACCCTCATGAAAGATTCTGTTGCACCCTTTTCTTCATGTGGCTTCAGGAAATGGAAGCTGCCTTTCTCCAGCCTCCTGGGGGTATTGGCTTACTAGCTAGTTCTCACTCCCCCCTAACTTCCACACCCTGCTTGGGGCTTCAAGGAAACTCCTCCCTGCCTTCCTACACCACTTGAGAGGGTGAAAAATTCAAAGTGACAAAGAGCACTTGTTCTATCCCTAAGGTTTCTCAAAACTATCTGGCCTTCAGAGTTCTCAATGCAATTGTCGAGGCCAGGTCCTCTTTGCTCTCATGGGAGTAAGGAGAGGAAGGGTGAAATCTGTAGACAGAGCCATGTCTAAATCTTTCATACTTCTCTGCCCTCCCCAATGTTTTTTTCCTCTCCAACTCCCCTGGAATTAGGGGTGAAAATTCTTGTGCTGCCTCCTCATATTTCTTTTTCATTATTTTCTGTTTACTTGGGTGACAACGTTTTAATTTAAAAGCTGAGACTATAGAACCTTTCATCTTTGTTGTGGACAGTTTCTGAAATGGTCATTGTCAATCTTGGAAGCACATCAGTATCACCGAGAGAGATTTAAAAAGACAAATCAGAATACTTGGGGGGCAGAACCCAGGTATCAGAAATGTTTAAAAGCCACTCATGTGGTGCTGATGTAGAAGACGACTGGGAACCACCGCTTTAAAAGCACAGGTGCCCAGTGGGATAGGAGGGAAAGAACATGCCCATTAATACCTAATATAGCATCATGACACAAATGCAGAAAGCCAGGCACAGAGAGACTGAGACACTTCCTTTAGGTGATACAGCTGGTAGTTTTCAGAGTGGGAATCTAATGGAGCCCCAAAGCTCATGTTCTCTTTCAATGTATTTGTAAGATTCATACGCCAGAGCAGCACACTTCACCTGTCCTTTCTACTCCTTCCTCTCATTTCTGTGCCCTGTCCACCTCCCAAGATGCCTTCAGACCCATACATTACAAGTGACCGGGAACTGGTGTAAGTAAAAACTGTTGAATACACTTTTCCTTTGGACAGTTGAGATTTCTACTGCATTTCACCCTTACAGAATGATCAACTTTCTAAACAAACTTCGTTCTTAATATGAGTTATAGCGCTGTTGGTAGAGACCTGAGCTGATATTTCTTACCCCTTGTCATGCTTTCTAATCGCATGACCAGGCAAGCCTTGGGACAGGAGTGTGAGTGTCTAGTCTTGTCTGAAAACATGACTGTCTCATGTTAATGTTAATGTCAACACCAATGTTAATGTTAAAGCAACAAAATACATTAAGTAAGGTATTTTTAAACAGAATTTCATTGATTCAATCAAACACTTGCACAGCGTTTTGCATGTGGAGTGGCCATAGAGACAAAGGAGAGGGTGAAGGTGGCTGTTTTAATAAGCTTTAAAGAAGTTAAGAAAATTCACCATCTTAAATGACAAGGAAAAGACAAAGACAGAAAAGACAAAATAGAAAAATCTTCATTTTTATAATATGTTAACTTCAATAATAGTCTTCTTTGGCTAAACCATTATTAGGGGGATAACACAAACTTGCCTGACTAATTCCTTTACTCTTAAGACACAGCTGAGGCAAGCATTTTGAAAGAAACATTTCTGTACTTCTCACCAGCCTGAGTTAGGAGGCTTCCCTCAGTGTTCACAGACTCACTGGGCTTACCCTTTATGCACAGCGCTTACCACGAGGCGCTGCTTTATAAAAAACCTGTTTATCCCTCCTTCTCACCAGATCATGAACTCCCTGGTAAGGAAGGAGCATGTCCTTAACCCATACCCTTAGCATCTAGCACAGTCCCTGGCATATAGATGTTCAATAACTATTTTGGAATGAATACCAATTTTTTTTATTATAAATAATGATTGAAAAATTAAAAGGGTAGCAACTTAAAATGTTACAAAACAGAAAAATGAGTCAGAGTGTAGATGGAGGTTAGATGACTCAAGCTGGGAAGTCATTAACTATTTTTAGCTCATTTTAGCAGCTAGGAGTCAACCCTAACCTGGTGTTTAATTTCCAGGGTATAGAAGACCAGAACAACGGAATACACTTTGAAAGTGATTTAATCACTGATTCTTCACTTCATGCATCCCTGGTCACTATTACCAAAAGTCATTTAAAAGCCTTATGCTTAGTGTTCTACATAGTAATTTTAATGGCAATGATTACAAATCAGTGAGATCTTCGACATAACAGAAACCACACTGAGGTCCTTGTACATGTGCCAGGGAACCATGAGTAGTATTCTTTCTTTCAAGAAAAAAAATGTAAGACTCCATTTATGTTTATTAGTCTGTACTGTGCAAACTTGGGCATGGATAAAATATAACCTACTGGTTAGTTAATTGTTTATTCAATAAATCTTTTTGAGCTACGAAATTTTTATAAGACTTTTTGTCAGGAATTATGGGAGGTTTAACATAATATCCACACTCAACCCTGACAGACTTTACCATCTATTTTAAGAAAGGAAGAGGAAACAAAAACCCAAGTGGCAAACTATTCAAGACCAAATGTAAATAAGTACCACATTGTATTTTACAGATGAAGATCGTGTAGATGTTGAGAAAAAGGGGAGATCTGTAACATCCAAAAGCCAGAGGACTAGAGATGGGAGCTGATATTTCTTACTCCTTGTCATGCTTTCTAATCTCATTACCAGGCAAGCCTTGGAATAGGGCTGTGAATTTCTAGTCCTGTCTGAAAACATGACTGTGTCATCAACCTGCAAGTACAACCTACAGGGACTCATGGACAGAGACCCCAGAAGACTCAAGTTTCCTGCTGAGGAAAAGCAAGGCAGCTCTGCCTTCTTGTTTCATCTCTCCAGTCTATAATAAACCTTTTTTTTTTTTTTGGTGATTTTTCTGGGCCCCCCAGGATAGCATTGAAGTACTGTCTAGTGTTCCTAGGTGCAAGAAGGTTGTGATGTGCCTTAGAGAGAAAATATATATGTTAAATAAGCTTAATAAACTTGATTCTGGTATGAGTTTTAGTGCAGTTGGCTATTAGCTCAATGTTAATGACACAACAATATACGTGATATACATGAAATAAGGTGTCTCTAAACTAAAATATATAAAGAAACAAAATTGTGTATTGATCAGTTGACAAAAATGTTGGAACCACGGCTTGTGGAAACCTACCTTCGTATCTCCACTAAGAGTGATGGCTCAGTATTGTAAAACCATGTTCTCTTCCTCCGTCCAGGGCATAGTATCAGACCTTTACAGGCACACCTCGTCTTATTGCGCTTGTCTTCACTGTGCTTCACAGACACTGCATTTTTTTTTTTTTGATGGAGTCTTGCTCTGCTGCCCAGGCTAATCTTGGCTCACTGCAACCTCTGCCTCCCAGGTTCAAGCGATTCTCCTGCCTCAGCCTCCCGAGTAGCTGGGACTACAGGCGCGTGCCGCCACGCCCGGCCAATTTTTTGTATTTTTAGTAAAGATGGGGTTTCACCATGTTAGCCAGGAAGGTCTTGATCTCCTGACCTCGTGATCCACCCACCTTGGCCTCTCAAAGTGCTGGGATTACAGGCGTGAGCTATTTTAACAAATTGGAGGTTTGTGGTATCCCCATGTTGAGCAAATCTATTGGTGCCATTTTTCCAACGCCATGTGCTCACTTGATGTCTCTGTGTCACATTTTGGTAATTCTCACAATATTTCAAGCTTTTTCTTTATATTGTATCTATTATGGTGATCTGTGATGAGTGATCTTTGATGTCACCATCGTAATTATTTTGGGGAACCCTGATCCATGCCCATATAAGACAGTGAATTGAATCAATAAATCTTGTGTGTGTTCTGACTGCTCCACCAGCCAGCCATTTCCCCATCTCTCTCCCTCTTCTTAGGCCTCTCCATTCTCTGAGACACAACAATATTGTAGTTACACTCATTAATAACCCTACAGTCGCCTCCAAATATTCACATGAAAGGAAGAGTCACATGTCTCTCACCTTAAATCAAAAGCTAGACATGATTAAATTTAGTGAGGAAGGCACGTTGAAAGCTGAGATAGGCCAAAAGCTAGGTCTCCTGTACGAGTTATTCAAGCTGTGAATGCAAAAGAAAACTTCTTGAAGGAGAGTAGAAGTGCTACTCCAGTGAACACACAAATGATAAGGAAGTGAAACAGTTTTCTTGCTGATATGGGGAAAGTTTGAGTGGTCTGGATCAAACCCAATCAAAGCAGTCACAACATTCTCTTAACCACAGCCTAATCCAGGGCAAAGCCCTAACTCTCTTCAATTCTATAAAGCCTGAGAGAGGTGAGGAATCTGTAGAAGAAAAGTTGGAAGCTAGCAGAGACTGGCTCATGAGGCTTAAGGAAAGAAGTCATCTCCATAACATGAATGTAAGGTGAAGCAGCAAGGGCTGATGCCAAAGCTGCAGCAAGTTCTCCAGAAGATCTGGCTAAGATCATTGATGAAGGTAGCTACACGAAACAACACGTTTTCAATACAGATGAAACAGCCTTATATTGGAAGAAGATGCTACCAAGGACTTTTACAGCTACAAAGAAGTCAATACCTGGTTTCAAAGCTTCAAAGGACAAACTGACTCTCTTGTTATGGGCAAAAGTAGCTGGTGACTTTACATTGAAGGCAAAGCTCATTTACCATTCTGAAAATTTTAAAGCCCTTAATAATTATGCTAAATATATTCCACCTGTGCTCTATAAATGGAACAACAAAACTTGAATGACAGTACATCTGTTTACAGCATGGTTTATTGAATATTTTTAAGCCCACTATTAAGACTTACTGCTCAAAAAATGTTTCTTTCTAAATATTATTGCTTAATATTGGTTAATAATATACTTTGTCACTCAACAGTTGATGGAGATGTACAAAGAGATTAATGTTGTTTTCATGCCTGGCAAAACAACATTCATCTTGCAGCCCATGGATAAAGAAGGAATTTTGACTTTCAAGCCTTATTATTTAAGAAATAAATAGATAGCTGCCATTAATAGTGATTCTTCTGTTGGATCTGGGCAAAGTAAATTGAAAACCTTCTGGAAAAGATTCACTATTCTAGATGCCATTAAGAACATTTATAATTCATGGGAGGAAGTCAAAAAGTCAACATTAACAGGAGTTTGGAAAAAGTTGATTCCAACCCTCCTGAATGACTTTGGGAGTTCAGGACTTCAAAGCAGGAAGTAACTGCAGATATGGTAGAAATAGCAAGAGAACTAGAATTAGAAGTGGAGCCTGAATATGTGAGTAAATTGCTCAATCTCATAAGACTTGAATGGTTGAGGAGTTGCTTCTTATGGACAAGCAAAGAAAATGGTTACTTGAAATGGAATCTACTCCTGGTGAAGTTGTTCACAGCATTGTTGAAATGACAGCAAAGGATTTATAATTATATAAACTTAGTTGATAAAGCAATGGCAGGGTTTGAGATGATTGACTCCAATTTTGAAAAAAGTTATAATGTAGATAAAATGCTATCAACCAGCATTGCATGCTACAGAAAAATCTTTCATAAAAGGAAGAGTCAATTGATGCAGCAAACTTCATTGTTGTCCCATTTTAAGAAATTGACACAGCTATTCCAGCCTTCAGCAATCACTACCAGGATCAATGAGCAGCCATCAACATCCAAGCAATGCCTTCCACCACCAAAAAGATTCCCATTAGGTGAAGATGATCTTTAGCATTTTTTAGAAATAAAATATCTTTTTAAGTTAAGGTAGGTACATTACTCTTTCTAGACATCATGCTATTGCATACTTAATAGACTACAGCATAGTGCAAACGTAACTTTTATATGCATTAGGAAACTGAAAAATTCGTGTGACTCGTTTTGTTGCAATACTCGCTTTATTGCGGGGGTCTGGAACCTAACCAGCAATATCTCTGCGGTATGCCCTTATAGCGCCGGGAGTGGGTGCCTTCCGCCTGCTGTACAGAGCGCCGGCAGGTGGCGCCCAGCGGCGAGCTTGTTCCAGCTTGGTTTGGGCCAGGTGGACTGGAAGGGGCGGAGGTAACCAGAAGCGGCTAGTGGCGGCTGCCTGCGTCCCCAACCCCCTCCGCGCAGCGCTCGCGACACGCGTGCCAGGAGTGGGAGCGAGCGGCGGGGCCAGCTGCGTTCTGAGCCTGGGCGCAGCTGCCATCTGCTCTGGGAAGCACCAGGGTGTCCCCGCCGCCCTCAGCTCGAAGTCAGCCACCATGGAGGCGCAGGCACAAGGTGAGTGGTCGTCGATCGCCCCGAGAGTCAGGTCCTGGGTCGCGCATAAAGGCTGTTTTCCTGCACCACCTAACTTCGCTCTCGGACAGAACAGATTGGTGCCGTGTTGCACATCCAGAACTCCACTCCCACCCGCGCCTTCGGTATAATGCCTGCTGCCCAAACTCAGGATTTGCTGTGGGTCTGGGGATCAGTAAAGTGACAGGGGATCCGTAAGTGGAGAGGCCCCTCCTCAGGAAATGCGCCCGTGGAATGCTCTACCCTCTTCCGCAGCCAGTCGCCCCTGGCCTTCCCAACCTCGCGGGTGCCCAAAGGACCTGTTGTGCCGGGTCCGGAAAGCGTGTTTCGCTCCCTTTCCCTTGAGGGAGTGGGGAGGGAATATGACTCTTTTCGCCCAGGGCCGTGGACTCGCGGCTTGTGGCTCCCAAGTTAGGGAGTGAGGGGATCGCCCGCCGAGGGGGTGGCTCCGCAGCCCGGCTGCGCGAGACGCTTCCCGCTCGGGGACTCGCCTTCCGAGGCCGGGTGAACGTTACCGGCCCCCTGACCTCCAGCAGATCCACACGTGAGTCCCGGTTTCCCGCGATCGGGGAGCAACCTCTGCCTCCCGTGGCGCGCGGGGCCCCCGGCCGCCCAGCTCCCTGCTCCCGGGGCTGCCTGCTGGAGGAGCCTGCGGTGGCTTCAGGAAGGGCGGCCTCATATCTTGGGGTCACACTTGGAACAGGGTTGGGGAATTCCGATGGAATCGTTCAAGAATGGGGGTAAACGGACCGTGGAAAGGGGCAGAGGTGGGCGGATGTGGAGCGAGAGACAAGTGGGAAGGAAACGGACTCAGTGACCTACCTTGGGGAGCAACGCCCAGAAGGGATGGCTTGCGGAGTTCAGCCTTTAAGGCAATCAAAGCCACCATTCTTTTACACAGTAGGAAACTCTGTGTTGGCTCTTAGTATAAATAAAATCTCATTAAAAAGAAAAAAAAAAGAGGTTCATGACCTGATGCGCTCGCCCTCTAGGGGCAGAACGCCCTGAATGAGAGTGGGTTGGCGAGTGCGTGGGCCTGGAGTCGCCCAACAGGTTTGCTGCCAGGATTACAATTGTCTGAACAGCACGAACCTTACTCGTTTGTTCCATCCTCCTAAATCCTGCCCGTAAAGCTGCCGCTTCCCATATTTTTTCCTCTATTATGTAGATAGGAAATGATAATTCAACCAAGGGTGAGGGCAGTTGGTCAAATTCAAGAGCAGAGGTCAGGTTGGAGGCCTTCACACCAGAACTGAAGCTGGTGGGAGCAGCACCGGCGCTTTCCAACCTGACTTGCAGATTAGAATTATTTAGAGAGTCTTCATTTCTGGCCTTGGCCAACCCCATCCCAGTCAAACTGGAATCTTTGGAACCTGAACATGGGTATATTTGAAAGCTTATATTAGTGAGGTTGGAGAAGAACTATAGCAGATAGGAAACATTCATACAACTTCTGAAGACATCGGAAACTACAGACTGGTAACCACTGGTGTCACTGGTTTGCTTTGTTGCTTTGCTTTACTTCCAAGATTTACTTAACAAATATTTCAGTGCTTTCCTTTGCCAAGCACTGTGCTAAGAAGAGCAAAGACAGACTTGGTATCTGCTTCATAAAATTTACAGCAGAGGAAGAGACAAATATTAATTTGATAGCTATTTGAAAAATAACATGTAAAATCACTGCCATGCTGATGCTAAGAAAGGGCCTCATAGTGCAGCGAGAGTCTGAAAAACTATAACCCTAGTATGCAATAATCAGAAGAGCAGATTGTTTATTGTGTCCCTGTCTCTGTTCTTCGTGCTTTGCATGTATTGATGGACTCGTTTCCTGTGCGCAGCAGTCCCATGAGGTAGTTCATATTCTCCTTCCCATTCTACAGAGAGGAAACAAGCATGGAAGGTATTAGGTTGGTGCAAAAGTAATTGCAATTTTTGCCATGACTTTTTAATAAATTCCTTGTTTACAGCCAGATAGGTAAAAACTAGCAAAGTGGATGCTGTGAGGGATCCATTCTCACTCAAAGCCTATGACTTTTGGAGGAAAGGTAAAACTTCAGTCCCCACCTGACTCTCCAGCTGTCCTGTGGTGCTCTTCCTTTCCCCTCATGACTGGATGGAAACTTTAGGTGTAAAGAGGACTAGTAAAAAGGCAAATGGATATGAGAAAAGTGAACAGATTTAAGAAATACTTAAGAGGCCAGGTGCAGTGGCTTACACTTGTAATCCCAGCACTTTGGGAGGCCAAGGTAGGAGGATCACTTAGAGCCCAGGAGTTCGAGACCAGCCTGGACAACATAGAGAGACCTCATCTCTACAAAAAATAAACAGAATTAGCTGAGTGTGGTGGCATGTGCCTGTAGGCCTAGCTACTTGGAAGGCTGGAGTGGGAGGATTGCTTGAGGTCAGAAGTTTGTGGCTACAGTGAGCCAAAATCCCAGCACTGCACTCTAGTCTGGACAAGAGTGAGACCTTGTCTCAAAAAAAAAAAAAAAAAAGAGACAAAAAAGGCCAGCCACACCTGTAATTCCAGCACTTTGGGAGGCTGGAGGAGACAGATTTTTTTGAGCCCAGGAGTTTGAGATCAGCCTGGGCAACACGGTGAAACGCTGTCTCCACAAAAAATACAAAAATTAGCTGGGTGTGGTGGTGCGTGCCTGTATCCCAGCTATTTGGGAGGTTGAGGTGGGAGGATCACCTGAGCCCAGCAGGTCGAGGCAGCCGTGAGCTGTGATTACATCACTGCACCCCAGCTTGGGCGAGAGGGCAAGACTCTGTCTCAAAAACAGATAAACAAAAAGAGAATAACAACAAAAAAACTTAAGAAAAGTCAAAATTGGATTGAATGTGAAGGAGGGCAGTGTCAAGGATGACCAGCTTCCTGCTTGTACAATCAAATGGAGGATAATTACCTCTTAAATCTTTATTTGCCTAGCATTTTAAGATTTTCATTTTCAGACTTTTTGTTATTTATGAAGCAGACATATTGAGTTATTTAAGAAAAAACTTCTCACAAACTGTTTATAGCATATATTAAAGAGAAATCTTTTTTCCACTTGCACATTTTTTCTGGCTAAATGAGTGATTTGCCTCTTAGATTCTAGATAAGACAGTTCTGTGATTTTTAAAGTGTAAGTTTCCACCTTCAGCACAGTTTATTTTAGAATTACCTAGAGTGGAGATGGCTTGTCTTTCTGCCTGCTAATCTAGAGACAGGTAAAGATAAGTGAGGTTAAGCAGGCAGTTGCTGATGAGTTGTACCTCATATTGTCCAGGAAGCCACCAAGGTGTTATGGACATGATTCACCCATATAGCTCAGTAAGTGCAGCAACTTACTGCACTAGAAACTTTCCCATAAGTCAAATTATGCAAATATGTTCTTTGACTTTGTAAAATAATAGATTACTTCCAGCAAAACAAGAGGACTTTCAGGGGAGGTGGTAGGACAGAAAACAGGAAGTGGGATTATGGGTGGAGCTGTTCACTGAGGAGGGCTGGAGAACAACGTTGAGAGAGATGTCCACAGGAGAATGGCATTCCTATTTGCTTTCCTCTGGTACCAGATAATTTTGCTTTAAGACAATTGATATGTTAGAGAGAGAATTGGGTTGGAAATGTAGCATTTTCCCGAAACATACAGTAGTTCTTTAAAATAAAAACTTCCTGATCCTTTTAAACTACCCTTCAATATTTTATTATTCTAAATGGAAATAACTTTGTTGTTTTCAGCTTTCCCAACGTCTTTAATGTTACAAGGAAAATTGTCTCCTTTTAACATTTGCATATATTCAAATTAATAACTATGTTAGTTTCTCATGGCCACTGTAAAAATTACCACAAACTTCGTGGCCTAAAACAATTAACATGTGCTGTCTCATAGTTTGGAGGTTAGAATTCCAAAGGCACTATCACAAGGCTGAAATCAAGGTGTTGGCAGCGCTGTCCTTCCTCTGGAGGCTCTAAGAAAGAAATCGTCTTTGCCTCTTTCAGTTCCTGGTGGCTGCCAACATTCTTGGGCTGCATCACGCCAATCTCTCTGCCTCTGTGGTTACACTGATTTCTCTTCTGTTCGTGTCAAACCTCCCTCTGCCTCTCTCTTATAAGGTCACTTGTGATTTCATTTAGCACCTACCTAGGTAATCCAGGATAATCTCTCTCTCTCTCTCTCAAGACCTTTAACTTAATCACATCTGCAAAAGGTAACATTTCCAGGTTCCAGGAATTAGGATATATTTAGGGGCCATCATTCAGTTTACTATAATAACTATTTTTTATATCCACTCAAGAAGAGTCTCAGATGTCCATGAATGAAATAAAGCAATAAATATCAGATTAACCCTACTGTTTGCAAAGTCCTTTAAATGAAAATGTCATTATACTTTACATTATACTTTATACTTACATTATAAGTATACATTATACATTATACTTTACATTGTACTTTATACCTTACATTATACTTTGCTCACAGAACATTTATATAATTTTATCTTGTTTCAGGAAGTACATAAGGCAGTTTATATGGATACTTGAAATGCAACAAGATAATGTAAATTAAAAATAGATGAAAGACAATAAATGAGGATAAGAAGAGAAAAGGAAGCAAGGGATGAAGCTCTGGAAAAATGAATATAATCACATTACTTTTATTGATATTACATGGAAAATAAATTCTTACTTTGTGAAGGAAGTATGGCATTTTGTTATAAAATGATAAAAGAACCATTCTTCCTTCTGTCAAACAGCAGCAGCTCCAGTCTCTTATACAGGCATACCTTGGAGATAGTGTGGGTTCAGTTCCAGATCACCCCAAAGAAGTGAATATTGGAATACAGCGAGTCACACACATTTTTTGGTTTTCTAGTGCGTATAAAAGTTATGTTTATACTATACTGTAGTTTATTAAATGTGCAATAGCATGATATCTAAGAAAAGGTACATACCTTTATGTAAAAGATACTTTTTGCTAAAAATTGCTAACGATCATTTGTGCCTTCACTGAGTGGTAAGTGTTTTATTGGTGGAGGGTCTTGCCTGGATGTCGATGGCTGCTGACTGATCCAGATGATGGTTGCTGAAGGCTGAGGTGGCTGTGGCAATTTATTAAAGTAAGACAACAAGGAAGTTTGTCACATAGATTGACTATTCCTTTCAAGAAGATTTATATATAGCCTGTAATGCTGTTTGGTAGCATTTTATCTGCGATAGAACTTCTTTCAATATTGGAGTCAATCCTCTCAAGCCCTGCCACTGCTTTATCGACTAAATTTATATAATTCTAAATCCTTTGTTGTCATTTACACAGTGCTGTGAACATCTTCACTGGGAGTAGATTCCATCTCAAGAAACCACTCTTTGCTCATCCATAAGAAGCAACACCTCATTCATTCAAGTTTTAGCATGAGATTAAAATGTCATAAATTTAGTTACATCTTCAGGCTCCACTTCTCGTTCTTTTGCTGTTTCTACCACATCTGCACTTCATTTCCTCCACTGCCATCTTGGACACCTCAAACTCATTCAGGAGGGTTGGAGTCCACATCTTCCAAACTCCTGTTTATGTTGATATTTTGACCACCTCCCATGAATTACGAATGTTCTTAATGACATCTAGAATGGTGAATCCTTTCCAGAATGTTTTCAATTTATTTTGCCTAGTTCCAACAAAAAAATCACTATCTATGGCAGCTGTTTTCTTATGAGATGTATTTCTTAAATAATAAGACTTGAAAGTCAAAATTACTCCCTGATCCACAAGCTGAAGAGTGGATGTTGTGTTAGTAGACGTGTGTTAGCAATGTTAATCTCTTTGTACATCTCCATCAGAATTCTTGGGTGACCACGTATGATATTGTTTGGCTGTGTCCCCACCCAAATCTCATCTTGAATTGTAGCTCCCATAATTCCCACATGTCATGGGAGGGAGCCATTGGGAGGTAATTGAATCATGGGTGCAGATCTTTCCCATGCTGTTCTCATGATAGCAAGTCTCACGAGACGTGATGGTTTTATAAAGGGGAGTTCCCCTGAACATGTCCTCTTGCCTGCCACCATGTGAGATGTGCCTTCCATCATGATTGTGAGGCCTCCCCAGCCATGTGGAACTGTGAGTCCATTGAACCTCTTTTTCTTTACAAATTTCCTAGTCTCGGGTATGTCTTTATTAGCAGCATAAGAATGGACTAATACAGGTGTGTTATCAACCAGAAGTAATATTCAGAAAGAAATTTTTTTTATGAGCAGTAGATCTTAATAGTGGACTTAAAATATTCAAGAAACCATATTGTAAACAGTTACCCAGGCTTTGTTGTTCTATTTATAGAGCACATTTTCTAAATCTATATATTTAGAATAATTATTTATTTATTTATTTGTATTTGCATTTTCATAGATGAAAGGTCTTGCTCTGTTGCCTAGGCTGAAGTACAGTGGGATCATCATAGCTCACTGACACCTTGAACTCCTGGGCTCAAGCAATCCTCCTGCCTTGGCCTCACAAAGTGTTGGGATTACAGTCATGAGCCACTGCATCTGGTTACAGTTACAATAATTCATAAGGGCCTTAGAATTTTTTGAATAGTAAGTGAGCATGTAACTTAAAGTCACCAGCTACATTAGCCCCTAACGAGAGAGTCAGCCTGTACTTTGAAGTTTTGAAGCCAAGCATCGACTCCTCCTCTCTAGCTATAAAAGTCCTAGCTGACATCTTCTTCCAGTGTAAGGCTGTTTCATCTATATTGAAAATGTGTTGTTTAGTTTAGCCACTTTCATCAACGATCTTAGCCAGATCTTCTGGAGAGCTTGCTGCAGCTTTGGCAACAGCCCTTGCTGCTTCACCTTGCACTTTTATGTTACACAGATGACTTTTTTTTTTTTTTTTGAGATGGAGTCTTGCTCTGTCACCCAGGCTGGAGTGCAGTGGCACGATCTTGGCTCACTGCAACCTTCACCTCCTGGGTTCAAGCAAATTCTCCTGCCTCCGCTTCCTGAATAGCAGGGATTACAGGTGCGTGCCACCATGCCCAGCTAATTTTTGTGTTTTTAGTAGAGATGGGGTTTCACCATGTTGTCCAGGCTGGTCTCGAACTCCTGACCTAAGGTGATCCACCTGCCTCAGCCTCCCAAAGTGCTGGGATTACAGGCATGAGCCACCATGCCAGGCCTGAGATGACTTCTTTCCTTAAACCTCATGAACAAATCTCTGCTAGCTTCCAACTTTTGTTGCATAGCTTACTCATTTCTCTCAGCCTTCATAAATTGAAGAGACTTAGGACCTTCTCTGGATTAGACTTTCACTTAAAGAAATGTTGTGGCTGGTTTGATCTATCCAGACCACTCAAACTTTCTCCTTATCAGCTATAAGTCTATTTCACTTTCTTATCATTTGTGTGTTCAGTGGAATAGCATGTTACGTTTCTTTCAAGAACTTTTCCTTCACATTCACAACTTGAATCAGGAGGCCTGCTTTTGATCTATCTTGGCTTTCATTGTGCCTTCCTCGCTAAGTTTAATCATTTCTAGCTTTTGACTTAAGGTGAGAGATTTGTGTCTCTATGTTTCACTTGAATACTTAGAGACTATTATAGGGTTAATTGGCATACTATCAATATTGTTGTGTCTCAGAGAGTGGAGAGGGCCAGGGACAGGGAGAGAGATAGGGAAATGGGTGGCTGGTGGAGCAGTCAGAACACACACAGGATTTACTGGTTAAGGTCACCATCTTATGTGGGCATAGTTCATGGTTCTCCAAAACAATTCTGATGGTAACATCAAAGATCACCAATCACAGATCACCATAACAGATTTAATAATAATGAAAAAGTTTGAAATATTGTGAGAGTTACTAAAATGTGACACAGAGACATGACATGAGCACATGTTGGAAAAATGGCACCAATAGACTTGCACAACCTGGGGTTGCCACAAACCTTCAATTTGTAAAAATAATATCTGTGAGGTACAATAAAGTGAAGTGCAGTGAGGTATGTCTCTAACTATTAAATTATCCAAGGAAAAAATTATTTTGCATTTTATGTTTCATATTTAAAATTTTGTATTGAAGTTTAGGCAATATAATAATAAACCTCAAACTATGGAAGCAAGCTGTTATATATTTTGATTTATGATTTTTAAGAGTATTATTAAGACTATTCATACAATTTTCAAAGTTACCTCCTGTAGTTTTGTTTCCTGTTTAAGTAAAGGTTTTGAAATAGGTGATGATGTATATTTTAGGTGAAGTCAGTCATTTGCAAGAAATCATATACCACTGTTTTATTTTAAATTATTTTAAAATCTAATTATACAAATGGCAGCTGTTGTAGTAGATGGGAACATATTTTGAATTGCCTTCCCTAGTATACACCTTATTAATTATCTGGGTAGGCAGAATCTGAGAATTTCTTCAAAAACTTATAAGCAAAGGAGTCCATTTTTGTGGCCTATAATAAGATGTGCTACTTAGTAATGTATAGTAAATAATAAACAAATACTTCAGCAGATATTGATTCATTAAATATTTTAATAAATACTTACTGATTACTGTAGTAATAGCAAATATTTGACAAGCACATACTATTGGGAGGGAAAAGGGCATAGTGATTAAGATCCCAGGATGAAGGTAAACTGCCTGGATTTTAATTCTGACATGTTACTTACCATTAATATGACCATGAACAAGTTATTCATTTCACTCGATCTTGGTTTCTACATATGCAAAGTGAAGATAGTAATAGCTTCAATATCATAGGATTGTTATGGGGATTTAACATGTTAATACAAGCAACTTGCTTAAAGCAGGGCCTAGCACATGGTAAGTAGTATATAAATGTTTGCTGTTGCTTTTATTAGCATATGCTGAAAATTTTGCATCCATTATTTTATCGAAACCTTATAATAACATCATGAGGTAGATACCTTTACTTTTAACTCATTTTATAAACAGGGAACTAAGAGTCAGAAAAATTAAATGAAGAAGACAGGATTCAACTCCTAGTTTAATTGAGTCCAGAGAATGAGCTTAACTACTATACTGCACTGTGCCTTAATGTGTGCTGTGCCACACTTGCAAAGGGGAAGCTAAGACGAACTTGACATGGTGTCATCTTTTCAGGAGGATAGGCAAAAAAGAGTTGAGAGTCATGCCTAGAACTAATGAGAGGACATATTTCCATCCCAATGGGATTTTTTGAGTGCTAATGTGCTAATTAGAGCTAATTCACATTGAGGGTGATAATAGCAATAATATTTTAGTGTTTTTACAAATGTCAAATACCATGGCATGCACTTTTTTAAAAAGCATGTTATTTAGTAAGGTGCAGTGGCTCCTGGTACTTTGGGAGGCCAAGACGGGAGGATCACTTGAGCCCAGGAGTTCAAGACCAGCCCAGACAACATAGCAAAACCCTGCTTCTACAAAAAATAAAGAAATAAATTGGGCATGGTGATGCCTGCCTGTATTCCCAGCTACTTGGGAGGCTGAGGTGGGAGGATTGCTTGAGCCCAGGAGTTTGAGGTTGCAGTGAGCTATGATTGCATCATTGCACTCTAGCCTGGGCTGGACAAAGTGACACCCTGTCTAAAAAAAAAAAAAAGAACAAAAACAAAAAACTCCAAACATGTTATTTAATAAGTACAACAGGCCGGGCGTGGTGGCTTATACCTGTAATCTCAGCACTTTGGGAGCCTGAGGTGGGCGGATCACCTGAGGTCAGGAGTTCAAGACCAGCCTGATCAACATGGTGAAACCCCCTCTCTACTAAAAATACAAAAATTAGCTGGCGGGCACCTGTAATCCCAGCTACTTGGGAGGCTGAGGCAGGAGAATCACTTGAACTTGGGAGGCAGAAGTTGCAGTGAGCCGAGATCATGCCATTACACTCCAGCCTGGGTGACAGAGTGACACTCTGTCTCAAAAAAAAAAAAAGAAAAAAAAAGAAAAAACCAATAATAATAACAAACTCACAAGGAAGGTAACATTTTGGTTTTACAGATGATGAAACTGAATGACAGACTAGTTACACAACATTCTCCAACTCATACAACTTGGAAGTGTTGGAGTTGGGATTTGAAATCAGAAAGTTTGACTTCATACCTTGAGATTTCAATTACCATTCTATAGGTACTTTGTATGCACAAGCAGTCAGTGTGCAAAGTTTTAAATAATGGTTTTGCTTTATTTTCTATATGATCAAAGAGGCTTTAAACGGGCAGAATTTAATTGTACAGTTCATTTCATATGTGGGCAGGGTCTAAGCCTGGGAATATAAATGGGACTGGAGATCTTTAAGAGTAAGCCTTGCGACATGTTAAGTTGCGGGTGGAGGATGCTCATCTATCAACAGCTTGCTATTTTTGTTCTGTTTTCAAGATGAAGGAATTCTATAAAAATCACATGACATGTGACTCTTAAACCAATACAGAATTTTATCACCAGCTCAAACAAAAGTCAGTTCAGATATGTTATTCCACTTGGTGTTCACCCATATTCAGTCATCTCAGGACTTTAAAATAAATAAAAGTCACAGGCTCTGCATGCTTCTTTCCAGAAAGTAGAATCTGTATTCTTTAGATGCTGGCTGAAAGGGCTAATTTCAATGAGTACCCAAAAAAAGAAAGCATTTTATTGCCTCATGAACATTATAATTACTTGTTTACACGAATATGTTTTATTCATTTAATCATCTCCCAACCATACTAGCACAATAACTACTTTAAGAAAACACCTAGTAAAACTGTTGAAAAAAATGAGCCGTCAATGGATTTGTCCTTAAGCGACTCTAGCCATCTCTGTGTTGAATTTTCACGGTTTGAAGCAGCAACTGCAGAAAAGAGAGCATCTGCCTCAGTCATTGATCAGCTGGCATGCTCTCCATGCAGGCAGAGGTTCACCACTACTTCTGTTGCGAAATGTCCCCAACAACACCGTAAAGCTAGTCACTTCTTCAATTTACTGAGTTAAGCTGATCATGGTGGTGAGTGCTTATAGTCCCAGCTAATCAAGGTGCTGAGGCAGTGGGATCACTTGAGCTCCAGAGTTCAAACCCAGGCTAAGCAAAACCCCTGTCTCTTAAAAAAAAAAGAGATACATATATATATTTTATATATTTTAACTGTATATATATATAGTTTTATATACATATATATAAAACTAAAAGAAAAAAGTAAAACAAGAAAAAATTTACTGAGTTACTACACAGTTAAGAACACATAAAAGGTGACCTCAAAATATGGATATTCACATCTGTCATCCTACTTTTCATTGAATATTTAAGCAATAAAGTGTAATGATTCAAAATATATGCATTAAATTGAGAAGCATTGTTAATGTACCAGGGAAGGCAGGAGAATATTTTAATGAATTTGAAATGGCTAAAAGGAAGCTTTGGGTCCTCAAGGAAAGATGAATTTTAAGCAGTTTCTCACAGTGTGAATCGTTTATAAGTGATGCATTTTGATGCAGAGGAAGTGAAGTTCCCAGAATAAAACCACAAATCTCCAAGAATACCCTTAGTCACCAACATATTGCTTCTTTCTCAAAAGGCAAAAATCTAGCACTTTGCTGTAGCCAGATCACGTACCACACAAGAAAAATGCATGTATATGTTACACCTCATCTCCAAACTTACCTATGGTTATTTGTATCTCATACAAATTACAGTTTCCCTGACATATATCTAAAATATAGAAAACTCTTCAACTCCTTGGAAATACATTTTTCTTATAATTAGACATTTCTTTTGTCCATTAATAGCAAGAGCGTCTTGTCAAGGATCATGGAAGCAGAACTGATTCAAGATTAAAAAGATCCGTAAAAGTCACATGAGATGTAATTCTGAGAACCAGTATAGAATTTTATCACCAGCTGCTAGGAAAAGTCAGTTCAAATATGGAATGGTTCAAATATGTTATTCTACTTGGTGTTCATCCATACCCAGTAATATCAGGATTTTAAAATAAATAAGTCATAGGATCTGCGTGCTTGTTTCCAGAAAGTAGGATTTGTATCCTTTAGATGTTGGCTGAAAGGACTAATTTCAATGAGTATCCAAAAAAAGAAAGCTTTTTATTGCCTCATGAGTATTATAATTACTTGTTTACATGGATATGTTTTATTCATTTAACCATCTCCCAAGCATATTCACGGAAGCAGAACTGATTCATTCAAAAGAAAAAGCCAATTTGGGATGGGGGTAGTGGGAGGAGATCTCTTCAGATCTCTCAGTTTTAAAGTCTCTGATGGTTGGATATTTGTAGTTTTTCACTGATTTTTCTCTCTGCATAAAGAGCTAATAGCTCATTGTCTATAAATATTTTCCAACATTTTGTTTTCCAAAATGGACTCATTTCTACATAAAGACGTCATGGAAAGATGGTTTTTCTTCCTGAAGGGTTAGGTCAGCCCTGGGAAGAAGTATAGACCTTGGCTCCTGTTATTCCTCTTTAGATATCCCAGGGTTCCAACAGGAAGTTACAAGATACCTGCACTACCTGTAAAGTTTATTTAAAATGATTAGAAGGCTCTCATAAGCATTGGAGGGGAAGAAAAACTTTTTTTCTACCCTCTTAGGTGAAGTGCCTAGGAGCCTGTGAATTAAACTTACAGCAGACAGACTAATAGGAGAAAAAGCTTACAAAGTTATTTATTTTAAATTTTGCTTGCACAAGGGTGTCATAGAAAGAAATGAATACCCCAAGGAGTGATGAGATTTGATTTTCTGTATCATTTTACTACAGGAAAGGGAGGTGGAGAAAAGGCAATATTGAGAGAGCAAATGACTTCTTTAAAAAAAAAAAAAAAAAAAGATAAATGGGTCCTTAGGAGAATAGATGGGAGATATGACAGTTTGTGACAATGTCTAGAAGAGAAGAAAGAGTTGCTCCCAGTGGGAGGAATTTGTGACAGCTGAGTTCTTTTGGGAACCTCTGCTTTTAGTCAGATAAAGGATTTTGGGAACTCAAATGCCTTGAGCTCAAAATAACTCTTATGGGCTGGGTAGGGTGGCTCATGCCTGTAACTCCAGCACTTTTGGAGGCCGAAGCAGGAGGACTGCTTGAACCCAGGAGCTCAAGACCAGCCTAGGCAACATAGCAAGACCTCATCTCTACTAAAAATAATAATTGTTAAAAATTAGCCAGGCATGGTAGTGCATGCCTGTAGTCCCACTACTTAAGAGGCTGAGGTGGGAGGGTGACTTGAGCTTAGGAGGTGTTTGTCCCACTGCACTCCAACCTGGGTGACAGAGCAAGACCCTGTCTCAAAAAAAACAAATAAAACAAAAAACAAAAAAACACCTCTTATGGCAAAGTGGCATATTTTGGGGTGGAAAACGCTGATCCCTTTCAGCACTCATCATTTGCTCATATTTTACCCAATATATGAAGGGCATTACTGGAAAGGAAAATACCTGTTTACTCTTGGCCTACTGTGTATCTGGTGTGGCTTCATTCATTTATTTATAAGATGTTCCACCAGGCTCTTGTAGCCCATTCTCAACAACAGTAGCCTTCAAAGAAGGAAGTATATTCTGAGATTAGGACTTGTAATTTTCACGTGACAATTTAGAGGATATGTAGAAATAAGAATACACATTCAGAACGTGTTTGAAATATTGTTACAAATGTTTTTGAATTTTTACAATTTTCAAAGAAACCTGCATGTAGAAAATATGAGGGTGCTATTCATCAGTCAGAAGACATGTGATTACATCGTGCAGTGCTTAACACATGCACTTTACAGGTCCTCCTACCAGTAGGAGAAGACACCAAGACTCCAGGCCCTCCTTTACAGAAGTCATTGTGGCATCCACAGGGTAGGAAAGCCCCATACTCAGCGGTGAGCAATTTTATACATTTGCAACGCAAATCTTGTACTGAAAAAAAAACAAAAAAACGGGGTGGGTTGAGTAACAGTAAACTATCATAAAATATACATCTGAAAAGAGATTCAGACATACTTTAGAAAAGAATTAAAGTCACAATATATTTGCCACCTCGAATTAAATTCATTTGATTATGGGGCTGGTGACTTCTTTCATTAAGTGATGGGAAAATAGATCAGTTCTATCAAGCACTGCCAGTTTATCACTTACTATCTCAAATCTTTCAATTAGACACAAATAGAACTTTGTATGACCTTTGCTAATGGAGAGCAACAGTAGAAAATTAGTCATCCCACGTTTTGGGTACTTACTATTAAATATGCTTGTTTGCAATGACCTAGGAATTCACAACATACGCAAGTACAAAACCTACCTTATTGTGACATCTGGCCTCAGGAAGAGAAAGAACTTGGTGCCAGTGTTCTTTGACTCTTGACCCATCATAACGGGCTCAGTAACCTCTCCCCTCAGATGATTCCCTGAGACCCACCACAGGGATATCTTCTCTTCTTAGTACCCTCTTCTCTGAGTACCCTCACTCCTCAAATGATATCCTGAGACTCACCTCAAGGGGGATCCTCTCTTCTCAGTCCCCTCTCCTCTCAAATGGTGTCCTACACCTGCCTCTATAGAACTTGCTTCTGTCCTTCTCAGATTTTTTTTTTTTTGAGACAGAGTCTCGCTCTGTTGCCCAGGCTGGAGTGCAGTGGCACAATCTTGGCTCACTGCAAGCTCCGCCTCCCTGGTGTACACCATTCTCCCACCCCAGCCTCCCAAGTAGCTGGGACTACAGGTGCCCGCCACCACGCCCAGCTAATTTTTGTATTTTTAGTAGAGACAGGGTTTCACCATGTTGGCCAGGATGGTCTCGATATCTTGACCTCATGATCCGCCCGCCTCGGCCTCCTAAAGTGCTGGGATTAAGGCCTTCTGAGATTTTTATTTGTTCTTTTTATCCCTTCTCCCATACTGAGGGAAAATAAATGTTTTGGTTTATGTAGTAGGACCTGTTATGTATGTTTCAAACATAATGGCCCCATATAATAGCTTTGAATTTGGATTCCGTTAGATTTGGAAAAAGAGAAAGTCAGCACTCACTTGCATGTGGTCGCTTTCTTGCTCCCTCTTTCTTTGTGCCCTCCCCTTCCTCTCTCTACCCCTGCTTTCCACCTCCCTTTCTCTCTCTTTCTCAAAGTACCAAGTCCAGTGCTGTATTCTCAGTGCTCATCTTCACTGACCTATTAGCATATCTTGGCAGGGTTGCCCACTATCTGCTCCTCAAAGCACTTTGTTCACTTGGTTTTCAGGATACTGAACAGTTCTTCTCCTTCTTCTCAGTCTCCTTTGCTAGCTGCTGGCCTGCCCCAAGGATCCGTCCTTGGCCTGCTTCTTCGTTCTATCTACACTAGCTCTGTTTGCCATCTCATGACTCATGATTTTGAATTGGGTCCATGTGCTAACAACTCCAAAATTTATTTTTCCTGCCTGGACCTCACTTCTCAACTTCAGACTGCCTACATGATACGTCTGCATGGGTGTCTGATAAACCTCTTGAACTCAACATGTCTAACACTGATCTCCTGAGCTCCCTCTTCCAAAATATCCCTAGTCCTCCTAAATTCATCCTCATTTCAGTTAATGACAACTCCATTTCAAATGCAGAAGCCCAAAACCTATCATCGACGGTTTAGCTTTATTTTCCCCCCATTATACCCCATTTCCAGTCTGTCATGCCAGCTCTACTTTCAAAATGTATCCAGAATGGGACAGCTTCCTACCACCTCTGCTGGCATTGCCTTGGTCCCAGCCTTCCTTATCTCCCATGTGCATTACTGCAGGAGTCTCCTAGCAGGTCTCCCTGCCTTGGTCCTGGACTACCTTCACTCCATTCTCAACATAGTAACCAGAGTGATTCTTTCACTCATGGTGTATCATGACACTCCTTCCTTTGAAGTTCTCCAGTAGTTCTTCAATTCACTCAGAATAAAGGGCAAAGACCTTACAATGGCCTTTCCTTCTTCCTCTTTTATTTCCTGGACCTCATTTCCTAATGCTCTCTCCCTTAATTCCCTTCGCTTCCTCTTAGGAACCTTTGAGTTTATTAATCCCTCTTCTTCAAGACGCTTACTCAGATATCTTCTGGGCCTGCTTCCTCACTTTCTTTGGTTTTTTACCTAAATATTGCTTGTCAGTACTACCCTTAGATCTGGCAACTGGACCCAGATCTGTTGGGACAGACGGTTATCTCTGGGTTTGTCAAGTTTCTGCACAACACGTCTTCTGATCAAAGGTATGAACAGCTCATTTTCCCTGGCCTCTCTTTTCCAGGTGTTTGCATGTCACTCACAGCAATAGCAGTAGCCACAATAACATCATTCTACCAGTTCTCTGAGGCTCAATTCCAAAAGGATGTGACAAGGGGCAGGTATTGCCTATTAATGCAGTCAGGTGTGTTACAGGAGAGTAACACTGAGGTTAGGAAACACTGAGATTAGGTTGTGTAGGGGCTATTATGTAGCCTAGAAAAATAGAAACTTTCTCTCTTAGGGGCAGATTTATTTACTATCCAGGATAATAAAGGTGATAAAGACCAGATGTTGGGCAGATTTGCTGGTAGCTCTCATATACGTCGGAGTTTCCTAATCTCAGTGTTACTCTCCAGTAACACACCAGCCTGCATTAACAAGTAATACCCGGCCCTTGTTACATCATCCTTTTGGAATTGGGGCTCAGAGAACTAGTACAAGGATGTTTCTCTGGCTACTGCTATTGCTGTGAGTAATAAGTTGGCTTTTGTTTATGACCCAGAAGTCTTGTGTCTTCTGCCAATATCCATGAAACTGGCAGGCCAATGTCTTGGCTTGCAAGTAGGGTAAAATTCTGACCCTTCTTATTTCTAACACCTGTTCAGAGCCTTTGGTTTTAGAGAGCCCCACTTTAGCCCTCTTCTAGCTGAGCCTTTGTTTAGAGTGAGCAGCTCGTAGGCTCACCTAGAACCTGTGCCTCCTCTTCTAGACCATGTTCTGGGTATCTGAGACTCCAGAATCCCCTGTCCAAACAGCCCTGAGAGTGTTACCAGGCGTCCATGAGCCTTTCCTGGGTAGACTATGCTGCCAGAATGTGTATTCCTCATCCCAAGAGATGACCAAGGGCTGGCTGATTTTGGGGGTGGCAATGAGAGTAGCTTGAACATACAGGCTAGGAAACTAGTTCTCAGGTGTGATTCCTCGACCAGCATCATTAGCTTCACCTGGGAACTTGTTAGAAATGCAGATTCTTAGGCCCCACCCATTTCTGTTTCTACCAAATCGGAAACTTTGAGAATGAGCCATTTGTGTTTTAACATGCACTCTAGGAGATTCTGATGCCCACTTATGTTTGATGATATGATGTACACTCAACAGACTAGGTTATCCACATACATGTGCATAAGGCGCCTATCAATGCTTGTGGCAGACAGACCCTAAGGTGACCCCCAGTGATTTCCAGCTTCTGTTATTGATATTCTTGTATAATTTCCCTAGTTAGAGCGTGGGCAAGAGAGTAACTTGCTTCCAAACAACAGAATATGACAAACTGATGGGATGTAACTCCCATGATTACATTACATTAATAAGACTTCGTTTTAGCAGACTGGAGCTGAGGCCCTCCTTGTGGGTCAATGAAGTAAACAGTCGAGTTGGAGAAACCCACATGGCCAGGAACTGTGGGCAGCTTCTAGAAACTGGGTGTCTTTTAGGACATAAGGAAGGCAACAAAAACCTGGTTCTTTAGTTTTGTGCCGCCAGAAAGTGAGTTCTGCCAACAGTCTGCATGAGCCTTGAAACAGTTCTCCTCTGGTCCAGCCTCTAGATGAGAGTGGAGTATGGCCGACACTTTGACTGCAGCTTCATGAGACCCTGGGCAGAGGACCCAGCTAAGCTGTGCCTGGATTTCTGATCCACAGAAACTCTGAGATAATAAATATGTGTTGTTTTAAGCAGCTAACTCTGTGGTCATTTGTTATGCTGCATTTGAAAGCTAACACAGGGCAGGGCTCCGTGTGAGAGGAGAGGATGGGATGTATATTATTTTTGTGCTCTTGCCTTGTCTTGGGTTCTGCAAATGTTGGTGATGGTCTGTCACGGCCCTTCTATTTAAAACGGTACCCTTCCCCCACTGCCTCCTTCCCTCCCTCCCTCCCACCTTTTTTCTCTTCTTTCTTTCTTTCTTTCTTTCTTTCTTTCTTTCTTTCTTTCTTTCTTTCTTTCTTCTTTCTTTCTCTTTCATTCGTTCCTTCCTTCCTCTTTCTTTCCTTTCTTCCTTTCTTTTCCTTCCTTCTATCCATCCATCCTTCCTTCTTTCTTTCTTTCCTTTTTCTTTCTTTCTTAGACAGAGTCTTTCTCATCACCGAGACTAGAGTGCAGTGGTGCAGTCCTGCTAGTGTTAAACTTCTGGCCTCAAATGATCCTCCCATGGCAGCCTCCCAAAGTATTGGGATTATAGGCATTAGCCACCACACCTGGCCTGGATTTTTGTGTGTGTGTGTGTGTGTGTGTTTTTTTTTAGCAGCTATTCCCCTCTTTCATGCTATATATATATATATGCTATATATATAGATATATGCTATATATATAGATATATGCTATATATATATGCTATATATATATGCTATATATATGCTATATATATATGCTATATATATATGCTATATATATATGCTATATATATCATGAAATTAGGTATATATATAAATATATATAATTATATATATATAACTATATAATAAACTATATAATAAATTAGGTATATATATATATTTATTTTCTTCATTGTCTCTTCCCACCCCTTCTAAATGTAAGTTCTGCAGGCCCGAGATATTTTGCTGTTGGTCACTGCTTACTCTCCAGCACCCAGAACAGGGCTTGACACACAGTAGAGGTTCAATCAGAATTTATTGAGTAAATAAAGTAAGCTATAATGTTTTTGAAAGTCTACTGGCTCCTGGTAAATGCTCCACTGAAATCAACAGGTTTTTCCTACTGTCTTTCCTTATTATTAGGTAATTGCATGAATGACAAAAATAAATGAGAAGGAAATAATTTCAACAAAGGAGTAAGCAAATGAAAAAATGTACTTCATTCCCTGCCCTTCCCCCATTAAAAATAATAAATTGACTCTGGGTTTGCTGTTTTTACAAGACCAATTGGTTTATCGATCAATATTGCAATTGAATGTAACCCTTAATTTCTATCAGCCTGTCTCTTCTCACTCCCTGGTGGCCTGGCTGCTGTGTGTTTGTGTGTGTGTGAGCACATGTTCACAGAAGGAATCCAAGAGGAAGAAAAGTCCAACTTCCTATAAATCTGTGCCCCATTTTCCTTTCTCTCTTTTCTTAATTACAAGGCTGTTTCTGGCTCAATCATTTAAGCCAAAGAACTTTCCGCTTTGAGTCAGGCACACGGTCCAAGGAATGGTTTATAGAGCAGCTTGGTTGTCCTCCCTATTGTAAATCTAAATTTTTGTCTGGGTAATTGTTTTCTGTTGTTCTCTGCCATTTTTCTCTTGATCAAACCCTTTGGAGAGGCAGCCTGATGCAGAGTGCCCTGGCCCAAGAGCCAGGAGGTGCAGCTTCTGATCTTGGTTTCACCACCACTCTGCCATTCCCTTCTCAGGTCCTCTGTTTGCTCACCTCTTTCTTACCCAAGAGGGTTGGATTAGTTGCCCTTGGAGATCCTGCCCAGCTCATTCTTAAGAAGCCTGTTTAAACTCCTTCAACAGGTGATGCTTTTTAAATATATATATATATGCGTACATACATATATACAAATACATGTATTAAGCTATTCCTTAAACTATGTTTGCTTTTTTATTTCCTGTGAGGAAAGTCTGCAGTCAAGTTAGATATTTTCATTTTTTTAAGTAAGTCCTAAAATGCTATTCTAGATGCTGATACTTCTCGTTTAAAGAATGACTCTGCATACTCATGTAAGTAATTTCTCCAATCTGAGATGACTGTGGTCATAGAGAAGGAAGTCAGGATGAAGAACACAGAAGAAAGCAAACTAAAGGGCCTGTCATGTAAAGGGATCCTAGTCTAGTGACAAAGAGCCTACATGTCGTCACAAAGATTTGGATTCATTTCCCAGTGCAGTCCCTTATTAGCGATGTGACCTTTAACTTCCTCAAGTCTCAGTTTGCTCATCTACAAAATGGTGGAAATGGGGGGCCCCCGATGGATCTTGTGATGATTGAGTGGCATGATGCAGATGAATTGCTTATGACTGTGCTTGGGTACTATTATGGCAATGAAAGAGAAAAGCGAGATTCATTTATCAATGTCTCATGAAATATGCATTTAATATCCCCTGTGCTGGGCCCTAAAGTAGGCACTAGTGAAACAGACACGAAAGAACCAAAGTCCTTTCCTTTGTGAGTTTACCACCCTATTTTTGTTATAGCAGTTAGGTGTCAAGTAACTATTTTTAATGCATTCTTTCACCCAAAAATTTGTTGTACTTTTGTATGCTACCTACCACAAAGTTAAAAATAGCTTTCTGGAGCTAAGGAAAGATGAGTAGGTTGAAGATAGAAATAAATATGTAAGTTGATGGAATTTGGCTATCTGGCCTGCATGCAAATCTGAAGCATCAATTGTACCTAGTAAAAAAGACCGAAATTTTGCTAATGAGACAATAAATGTTTTAAATGGTTGCTGCTTTTGGTCCTTCTTTATTTACTAGGATGAAAGCTTAAAGATTTGCATAGCAGATATACAAAGCAATGTTCATTGTTTGGTTACATTTTGAGGAAGAACAGGTTAAATGTTTTGCTTACATTTGCATTGCTGCTTTCAAAATAACTTAGTAGAGCATTGGGGAAAATGCCAGCAGTGCTTACCTCTTCAGTTAGCAGATCCTATTTCCGGTCTCTTGTGGCTTGGATGTTGATGATAACAAGACAGGCTTGCTGAAAGGAGTGCAAAGTGCATGGGGAAGGGTGCATGTCCTCCATGGCAGGACTTTGACAATCCTGGTGTCTGTTGCTTAACACCATGCTTCAGACCTCTAACTGATCTGATTTCAGCTCTTGCCATTTTAGGTATTTCAAAAAATAAGGCACAAAATGAAAGCTTTTAATATGTTTGTGTATATTTACATATATACGTGTGTGTGTGTGTGTGTATCCTATCATTATCTATCACCTTTACTCTGCCTTATTTTTCTTCACAAACTATGACATTTTATATTATGCATAATCATTTACTTTTTCTCCTAGCTAGCATTTAAGCTCCTTGAGGGCAGGGGCTTTGATTGTTTTCTTTATTGCCGTATCCCCATATCTAAAACAATGACTGTTCATGGAGAGCACTCTATAAATACATGTGGGGAAAACAACGAATGAATGAATAAATGAATGAATAGTATTGAGTGCATATAGCATTATATCCAACCAAGCAGATGGTAGCAGCATGGACGTTTCAACTTTTATAAGAAATGAATAGTTTAAAAATTTTATAAATTATCATAAAAGCTCCTAAAATTAAAGAAATGCTAGGGTGGTAGAATTTTCAGTACTCTACCACTGGTATTAAATGTTGTTCCCAACACTGAAATCCTGAAGACAATTTTAAGCTTAAGAGTCCAAGTGTGTCAACATAAAGATAGAATCTAGGGTAGAACTAAGTTACCCTTCTTAAGAAAGAGAGGAAGGGGAAAATATGGGAATTGGGGAGGAAATTATTCACAAAGAGTGAGCTCCAGAAGGAGAAAAATAAATAGGGAGAGAGGACAATATGCCTGGAGGCTGGAGAGATAAACATAGGACAAGAGATGCTTCTAATGTTTTCCCAGGAAATGCTATAAACCAACTCGTAGCTTCCCCTATGAAATGATTAGTAAATTCTGCATTGCTCATTCAAACTTTTGTGGGATTAGAGTTTTGTTATGGGAGAGGTTAAAAGGAAAGAGGTCACTGGACAGCTGATGTATATTTTACAAAGAAATAGGTATTCATTTTCTCCCTGTCTCCACTAAACAAATATTGAGGAAATTCTTACAGACTATCAGCATGAGATATGCAGCTGAGCCATACGTTTTGAGTGTCCCTGTTCTTCTGCTGTCTTGATTTGGAGGTTCCAACATACTAGAAGAGATGGAAGGGGACAATGTAGCCTAATCCCATGGGGATGATCTCTTAGATTGCCATGGACTCTTAAGCTTAAAATTGCCTTCAGGGTGATTTTCAGGGTGATCGCAGACCTTGGATTGGCAACACCTGTTCAAATTATTTTAACCTGGCAAATCAAAGCCTCATTTATAGAAATAAAAATGACAATAATTTGGTGGCATTTTCTTTTATAATGCACATGTGGCCTGCTCTACTTAGCTAGTTCATCGAGATTTATGAGAAAACATGTCCGTATTCTTGTTGCTTAAAAACATTATTCTGCATGTTGCAAGTAGTTACTGAACTCAACTTGTAAAATGCTGATTTCCTTCCCTGAATGTGCCATCTCCCCAGGTCCTCACTTATAGCCTGCTAGGGTTTGAAATATTGATGAGTACAAATCCATTCATCTCCAAATTTCAGTGGCCTTTCAATGGAGAGTATTTTTAGCTTTGTTGAGAATTTGGGGCAGAGGAAATCACTTTCAGAAACAGCAGATTATTCTTTTAGTTTTGTAGAACTCAAGATGGAATCTGTAAAATGAATCTTTGAGTCCTTGCTGGCCTTATGCTAATACAGTAGTATAAGATCATTTCTGTGTAAGTAACCGAGAGAGTAATTTAAGAGCGTATCCTTTCTGCAGAATCTAATCTTAATACAAATAGATGTTAAAATTCCGATAATGAACTGTTTAGGTCCTGTGTGAATACTATCATATATTATTAAACTATCTCTGGCAGCCTGGTGTGGTGACTCACACCTGTAATCCCAGCAACTATGGGAAGCTGAGGTTGGTGGATCACTTGAGCCCAGAAGTTCGAGACCAGCCTGGGCAATGTGGTGAAACCCCATCTCTACAAAAAAATAAAAAATTAGCTGGGTGTGATGGTGTATGCCTGAAGTCCCAGCTGCCTGGGAGGCTGAGGTGGGAGGATCACTTGAGCCTAGGAGAATGAGGCTGCAGTGAGCTGTGATCGTGCTGCTGCACTCCAGCCTGGGAGACAGAGCCAGACCCTGTCTCATAAATAAATAAATAAATGTAAAAATGAAAAAAGAATCTCTGTCATCTTAATGGATACAGTAACGGCTGCTACTTAGCTTTTTGAGTTTTGAGATACATTCACCAGTACATTGGTGAAGTCCACTCTTGATCAGACTTGATGGCTAGCTCATCATTGGCCATTTTCTCAGATTTCTAATCTTCCAAACCCGTTTTCTACGTTCCCTAATTTAGAGCACTTGCTCAGCTGGTTTTGTCCACCTGCACTGCTGTTACCCTCATTTCAGCTTGTCAGATCTCACCCATATTGTTGACAGTGAACTCCTGATTTTCCCCCTGGAAGTCATCCTCCTTTTTTTTCTCAACTCTCACAGCATTTTGAATCTTTTTAATGTCCTTAAAAAGCAGCATCATAATTTAGAGTTGGAGAGGACTTAATAAATGTTCTAATACAATCTCCACATTTTGTAGCTGAAAGCACTTGAGGGATCAGGGGATTGGCCTGACTAGTATCTCATACATGGGAAAACCAGAAAAAGAACTGATGTTTTCTTACTACAGCCCTGTGATCCTTTCTCTGTATTATCAGCCCTTCACTTTCTGCAGCACATTGCAGTTATTCATCCATATGTCTTATTGAACAGACTGTTTAGAGGCTTATTTTTAATTAAAAAGTTAACATTTTTTAATTAAAGTTTCAGGTTTAGAAAATTTCCACTTTTAAGTGAAGCTTGCAAGTCTTATACTATTTATAAATTAACAAGCCATTACTTTTAAAGCGACTTTGATAAATATGATATTTAAATAGTATGATATTAACTGATATACAAATTCAATTAATATACTCAATTTCATATTTAAGCACTTCAATTTTCTATTTGAGTAGCCTTCCTAAGTACTTAAATCTTATAAATTTAAAAGCTAAATATATAAGAAGTGAATCTAAAAATTCTCTTTAGCTGTTTCAGTATTACTTACAAATTTAGTAACATTTCCACTTAAAAATCCCAAGTTTAAGTCACTAACCTAATCAAACATTTAAAATTATAATTATAAGCCTGATAGTCTCTCAATAGACCATATTCTTTCAATCATAATATAAAATAACAAATATTCAGGTGCCTTGTCACAAAAACACTAGTTCTATGATTTTGCTTTATTTATTTCTTCATTCAATAATTATCTAAAATATACCTGTGTGCCAGGCAATACTCTAGGCTCTAGATAGACATTAACAAACAAAATAAAAATTTCTGTTCTTGTGAGGCTCAAATTCTAGGGAAGGGGCAAATAGTAAGCAACATAAATTAGTAAAAAACATAGGCCAGGTGTGGTGGCTCATGCCTGTAATCCCACCACTTTGGGAGGCTGAGGTAGGAGGATCATGAGGTCAGGAGTTCAAGACCAATCTGGCCAATATGGTGAAACCTTGTCTCTACTAAAAATACAAAACTTAGCCAGGCGTGGTGGCACATGCCTGTGGTCCCAGCTACTCAGGAGGCTGAGGCAGGAGAATCGCTTCAATCTGGGAAGTGGAGGTTGTGGTGAGCCAAGATCACACCACTGCACTCCCGCCTAGGCAACAGAGTGAGACTCCATCTAAAAAAAAAATATATATATATATATATATATATATATATATATTTGGGTAAATGTTAAAGAAAAAATCAGTGAAGGCAGGATGTGAAATGTGAGGGATGGGTGGAATGGTGGTTGCAGATGATGCTACATTTTTCTAGGATTAATACTCTGCACAAAGACCTTATTAATTAATTAAGGCTACTTTCCAATAGAGAGGTGTTAACCTTCTGAGTACACTTGAGGTTGTACAAGGACTGGAGATTTGGCTTGTTATGTTGACTGGATTCCCACTGGTGACTCTGGTGAATACTCTGAACTTATTATTGTTTGTCCACAACTCCCTGCCTTCCAAAGGGAAACTTGTAGCCCCACATTATTTGATTGGATTTTGTATGTCTTTGGCTCTTAAAATAATGTAAACAGACTTCCCACCCAAGTGGAACGACCTTTGACACAGCCCTGAAGTCCTTCAGATTCTTCAGACCACTCAGTCTTAACCGACATATCTGGCTGAATTCTGGGCATCCCTCTTGGTTTTGTCCTGAAATGTGGACACAATTTTCCCAGTCACTTTCCTGATCAATTTTAGCTCTCCAAGAGGACAGAGAACTTCAAGAGGACAAATACTATTATGTCTTAGCTCTGTTTTGTTTCTCATTTATTACTGTGTCCTGCAGAACACAATGGGTTTACCCAAGTAGTCCCTCAATACATGTTGTTTAAAGCAGAATAGTGCAGCTCAATGACATAGGGTCATGTCCTACTCAGCCTCTTGGTTGCAGGCAACTGCTCAAAAACTGGACTTCCTCAAGTGTGAAAAGGAATTATAAGAATCCCTATGTGTCCGAAAGCACTGTCTAAACTAAGAACCACTCTATGAATGCTAGTTTTCCTTACTATTAATGGATGAATGCTTATTTTAAAAATCCATCAAAGCATTTCACAAGCAGATAGTCCCTTTCCCTTTGTATTTAGGCTTCAGGATAGTAAGAGTGGTACCACTGTTTTATTTTTACAATGCTGATCATTTTATCATGTCTGTTGTATATTCAGGTTAAGTTCTTTTTCACAGGATAGCTTCAATATGTCAGGATGAACTTTCATTTATTTATTTTCATTCAGTAGAACTAACTAACTTCTTTTTCTGTTCATTCAGTTATCCCACTCTAAATACCAGGGTTCTCTTTATAGATGGAAATGTGAAGAAGGCAGCTCTTACTTAAAGGGAGTTTTTTTCTGCTCTCATGCACTATACCATTATTTGGGCATTCTAAGGAAAATTCAGGAGTGGTTTTTTAAGAGGGCTGTGTTGCTCTGGGGAGCATCATCTTGACAATCTTGTTAAGGGAGGGTGTTTGAAAGCCACTTCAACTAGAAAACTTACTTTCTACCTGGAGTCTGAGTGCACCTGTATCCATCACTGGACAGAACTCTGATGCTGTCCTGACAATGCCCTTTCATGACCTTAACCTGTGGCTCTGGTCATCACTGTTCCTCAGTTCTCGCTCTATCACATGGGTAACTGTTGTACTCAGACGCTTTGGGAGTACTCAAATATCTCACTTTCCCTCTGTTATTTTAAATAACTGCTGCACAGCCCTTGTTTATTTCTATGTAATTATTACTTCGTCCTATATGATGTTATAAGCCAATTTGATTCTTTTTTGGGGATAAGGTGGAAGGGAAGGAAGATAGGAAAAGAAAGGCAGGCTCGTATTATGACATTTTCACAGATTTATTTGAAATCGAGTCTTTCCCAGAATTATCTACCACCTCTTACGGTCAATTCGACACAGTTAATGCCAAGCACGGTTTATAACTTTTTAAAATTGATCAAAAATTACCCTAACTTTGAAGGTCCTGAAATTACTGACACATATAAGAATTTGCAAATTAAATGTGGTACATAGTTTTTAAATATATATTTACCATACACACACACACATATATTATATATATATAATATATATATACACACACACACACACACACACGAGAGAGAGAGAGAGAGAGAGAGAGAGCTATTTAGCCTTTTCTTGATAGAGGACGTAAAGGAGAGTGTTAATTACCCCATTCTGGAGAATTCAACTTAAAATGGAAAACATGAAGGAGAGCTGTTTAACATCTGCATAAAACACTTGTTTCCTGGTCCTTCTAATGATGCATTCAGGTATGAAAAATGTTTTCTATTTACTTGTTCAGAATTATTTTAAATAAAGGAAGAAAATCACAGCAGCTTCCTGCTTCGGAGGCCCACAGAGTTGCAGCCAAATGACTTGCTATTACCATAGGTCTTTATATTTGCTGAATGCTTTTCAGTACATCTGATTGTGAGTATTCACAGCCGTTTCTGGTGGCGTGAAGGAGGCTGGTGTTGCTCTTGTGCAGATTACAAAGATAGAACCAGAGGAAGGGGAAGAAATGATGGCTTAAGGCATTCTTAGAAGTTGGGTTCGAGCCTACAGTTTGTTTTTCTCTTTAAGATCTGGAAAGGTGAAGAATCTGATGGCAGTGAACCCAGTAATGAATATGATGTTAATATTATAATGTTATTTATTTTATTTACTTATATACTATAGTAATTAATTTGTAGTAATTAAGTAGTAAACCTGATAATATCTGATCTAAATGATTAGCATAAGGAACTATGTCAAGATCGAAATTCAGGATGACTAAGAGGTCAGAACACAAGATACCCATGCAGAGGGATGTAGGAATAACCAAGAGAACTGAATGACCTCTCTAAGAGCACCAAGAAACATTTACACCAGGATACACAAAGAACTAAGGCATTTGAGGGGTTTGGCGATGGTGTCAAGAGGTGCTCGCTGTTTTACATTATTATGTATATGCTGTCCATTTTCTAGAGAGCATAGAGAGAGAGGAAACAAAACTGAGACTTAATCAACATCACGGGATTTAAATATCAAACTATGAACAGATAAAGAATGCATGTGTTTTACACGAGTACTGAGGAAAGACCTAAATTGAAGCATGTGTTATTTTACAATAATATTTATTTACTCACAAACATTTGGTAAACATCTTCCTTGTGCTAGGCCATGCATAGATTCTGGGGATACATAGTGTTTTTCTGATGAACTAGAATGGATGCTAAATTGTGTCAGCACAGATAACTCTGAATATCTAGGACTTGCCAGTTTACATTGGCGTGGTGCAAGCCATAGACCTTTGGACATATTGTCTTCTCCCAGATCATCAAAGGCCAAGATTTTCCGAGATAACTGGGAGCAAGTCAGTATTAGATTCTGCACTGACTCCACGAACCAAGGTGTTTCAGGGATATTAGGATAATTTTAGGGCAATGGAGTTTGATTTGGAAAGTTGGCTTTGCACAGCCACTCCCCAGGTGGCCCTGGTCTAGATCACCCCTTCATGTCAGTTTTTATGGACAAGGCTTCCCCTCGGATACCTCTGGCATTAGGGAGGCACAAATGTACTTCTCTGAAGCTGTACTTTCTAGAAACCAGGTAAGGATAATGACCAAGAGCCACTTGAAAGGCAGGTAGGTATAGATGATGAGTAACTGCCTGGGGCCTTTTAAAAGCTAATATTTATAAACATATATTACTTGGCTGGGCATCGTACAAACCAATTTAAACCAATTCTGTGCTTTCTCTAGGGCAGATGTGCAAACATCAGAAGCATGTAGAGCCCAGGGAAAGCATGCAAACACTGATCAAGTGCACAGCGCTGTGTGACTTTTGTCACTTTTCATGATGTATAAGCACAGCTGCCTTTTTTAGGAGTCGTGAGCTGGAGTCGTGAGCAAAGTGTTGTAGGAGTAGGATTTTTCAGGAGAGTGAGGTGCTGATGAGTGTTACCCTCTCTGGTAGTCAGGAGAGGATCATTGAGGGGGTGGTTTTTGAGAGTTGGTTTAAGGTAGAAAGGGAGGGAACCTGCCATCTGGAAGTGTGATGATGTTCCAGGCATTGGGTACAGCTTCTTAAAGTAGCCTTTGCTTCTGGAGTAAATGAAAAAAGGGGACATTTCGTTAACTTGACTGAGAGAAGCTGAGAGAGCCAGGCTGTTGAGAGCACTTGATTAGCTGTCAGATACCATTCTCCCTACAGTTTCTTGGCCTCCCAGCCCTGAAGAACTGTCAGTAAATATTGCCATACAGGATCGATTCCATTTAATCTTTTCCAAACCACAACTGTGCAGTAGGTGATGGCATCATCATTTCACAGACGAGTAAACAGAGGCCCAGAGAACTTAAGCAGCTTGTGTGCCAAGTATTTAAAAATTACTGTGTGTTTACATATCACATATGAATTCACACACACATAGATGGTGGGGATTACGAATGCAAGCAATGTTATTTTTTGAGTCCTTTATTCCAGTCACAGTATTATAAACTGTGAGGACAGCCAAAAGACAAATTCCCCTTTTTTGAGGAATTTCCAATATGACCAGTCTTTATACAATAAGTAGGAATGAAAAGAATAAAAGCAACATTAAAAATGCATGAAGAACACTGAATCACCCAGAAGATTTCAGTGTGGCCAGCCTGGGACAGGGCTATGCAGGAGAACTTTTGAGCGGTGAGATTGGAGCCAGTTTTTGTAGTTAGAAATGGAGACCAGGTGTGGTGGCTCACACCTGTAATCCCAGCATTTTGGGAAGCCGAGGTGGGTGGATCACTTGAGGTCAGGAGTTCAAGACCAGCCTAGCCAACATGGCAAAACCATGTCTCTATTAAAAATACAAAAGATCAGCTGGACATAGTGGTGTGTGCCTGTAAACCCAGCTACATGGGAGGCTGAGGCAGGAGAATGGCCTGAACCCGGGAGGTGGAGGTTGCAGTGAGCTGAGATTGTGCCACTTCACTCCAGCCTGGGTGACAGAGCGGGACTCCATCTCAAAAAAGAAAAAAAAAAGAAATGAAATGAAATGATAGGCTATATGTATTCAGAAGAAGCACAGATAGATGAAGAGTGCCCAGTCCGTGAAGGGCCTTGAGTAGAAGCACATGATGTAGTTCATATTTCTCTTCATGACTCCCCAGGTTCTTAAGGGAAGTATTTTTAATGAAAATGATGAACAAAAAGCATCACTGGATTACATGAGATTAGAACTGGAAAACATAAAATCTGTGAAGGTGACTAATATAAAACAATAAGAAAGAGATCAACTTTTAGCAGCCTTTTTTCCACAAAGTCCAATTCCTGGCAACATGGTTGACACTGAAATGTTGGATAAACATAAATGGAATAAATGGATTATGATAGTGATTGGGAATGTATACGATATGAGCTAAAATATAGATTCTTGATACAGAAGAGACATATTGAAAGAAAAACTTTGTCTAAAATTAAAAATATTAAATTATTATTGTCTCAGTAAAATCTGGAGATTCTATGGGGAGATAGGGAGAGCATCTATCAATCAGGGTCCAGTTGCAGAGGATGGAATCCACCCGTCTATTTTAAACAAGAAGGAATTTGTTACAGAGCCATGGTAATTGGGCCTCAGAACCATTGCACAGCTGAAGTAGTAGACTCTAAACTGAGCTTTCACGAACAACTCTCAAATTCAAAGCTGCTCCCAGAACTGGGGCCCCACATTGATGCTACCATGGCAACTTATTAAGAAGCTATTAGGATCAGGAAGGCACTGCCATCAGGACCTGCCTCGGCACCAAGCAGTGGCTCCTTTCATCGGCTCCATAACTGCTCCTGTCTGCACTAGCAAAATGGATGGGATTTTTTTGACACCACATAGTTAGGGGCAGAAAACTGGGACCTCAGCCACAGAAAACTGATGCCTCCAAGACTGTGCTTGACTGTAGGAACAGCAGAAGTGGCTGCTCTCTCACAAATCTCTTAGGAAGGCATTTCACTGACCAAGCCAAAGTTATCTTTTGGTCTCCGGCTACTTTGCAGCAAAGGCAGGTATGTCCACACAGAGAGGGAGAAGCAATGTACCAGCAAGTATCTGGAAGGAAGAAATAGTTGGTATTTTGTTTGCATATGATAACAAACACTTGGTTTCATTTGATTCCTAGTATTAGGCATTTTGTTTTCAGAATATTTTAATACAATTATTTGTGAAGGGAAGGTAACAACTTATAGAATTGAAAACAATGATAGAACATTTACATTAACAAGAGAAAAAAAGGTAATAAGATGAAACTCTACCAAGCCAGCAAATAGTAGAGGAAAAGAGGAGAAACCAAAAAAGTAAACTAAATTGTAAATATAAAATAAGAAAAAACTGAAAAAAAATCAAGTGCACCATTGCTACATTAAAATGTAAAAGGACTAAATACCTCATGGAAAGAAAGATTAGGAATGTGTTGGATCAAAATAAAAACACACATGAGTTGCTTACAAAAACTATACTTTAAGCAATATTTCTTAAAGGTTAGGGAAGTGAAAAGATGAACAGAAATATACAAGACAAAGAGCAAACAAAATAAAAACACTAAGAGCAACTTGTATTGGAAAGAAAGCATAAAATAGTAGAAAGAGGAGCAATTTGTAAAGTCATAAACTTGCATGTCCAAATAACACAGCAACTATAAATGCATTTTTAAAAACTGTCACAATGCAGGAAGAATTGATTAATAATTCGGTTTTATAGTGGTATATTTTAATGAGTAGATAGTAGATAACAGGTTAGGACAGAGAGGCTTTGATGATCCAATTTAGAAACTGACTTAGTAGGTATATATCACAGAATTTTATATAGAATTTCATGTCCTTTCTCTAGCTTTCTAGTGCCGTGAAACATTTAGAAAAATTAGTCAAGTACTTGGCCCAGAGAATAGCTTGAAAAATTCAAAAGAGCGTTTACAGACCACATTCTTTAAGTATTGCCCAATAAAACTAGAAATAAGTATTAAAATATAACCAAAAATTTTAACAACTTGGAAATTAAGAAACACACTTGGGACAAAGATAAAATCAGAATGAAATTCTGAACTATCTAGAAAACAATGAAAAGGAGAACACTTCAAAATCTATGAGACGAAGAGAGACTGCCAATAATAAAAGTTGATACATAAGAAACTAGAAAAAAAATACACCAAAAGAAAAGATAATTTAAAAAGATGGAAGCAGAGATTAATGAAATGGAAAATAGCAACAACTAAAATAGTAGAATGGATAAATACATTCAAAAGTTAATTTGGGGTAAGATACAAACCCCCTCTGAAACCTTTCTCTAGAGAAAAGTTAGAAATGAGAAAACAAACATAACCAAAATATAGAAGAAATTCTAGAAGATAGAGAATACCATGTATAACTTTTTGGAAATTTGATTTTTTTTTTTTTTTTTTGAGACAGAGTCTCACTCTGTCACCCCAGCTGGAGTGCAGTGGCATGATCTTGGCTCACTGCAACCTCTGCCTCCCAGGTTCAAGCAATTCTCCTGCCTCAGCCTCCTGAGTAGCTGAGATTATAGATGCGCACCACCACGCCCGGCTAATTTTTGTATTTTTAGTAGAGACGGTGTTTCACCATGTCGATGAGGCTGGTCTCGAACTCCTGATCCACCTGCCCCGGCCTCCCAAAGTGCTGGGCTTACAAGCACGAGCCACCGTGGCTGGCCTGGAAACTAGATTTTTAAACCTAGAGCAGGGATCTGCAAACTTTCTCTGTAAAGACCAGAGAGTAAACGATTTAGGCTTTTTGGATCATACCGCCTCTGTCACAACCACTCAACTCTGTCATTGTAGCACAAAAGGAGACTTAGACATTGTAATACCAAATGGGTATGACTGTGATCCAACAAACTTTATTTATGAAAATAGGCCATGGGTGGATTTGGCCTGCAGGTCGTAGTTTGTCAAACCCTGGACCAGAGGAACCCAGTATAGCAAAATATAAACTACCAAAATTGAGCCAGGGAAAATTTAAAACTTGAATAGATTAATTAATATTATATTTAGTGTAATTTCAGTTAAAGTCCCAACAAAGATATTTTGAAATTAGATTGTGCTCTTAGAGCTTCTATTGAAGGATAAACTGAGACATGGCAAAGTGTTATGATAACTATAAGCGGAAGAAATTGCCTTATGTGCTGTTAATATGTACCATAAAGCCATCTTCATCAAAACGGTGTGACGTTGACACCATAGCCTAAGCACTATGTGACACCACATAGTTGGGGCAGAAAACTGGGACCTCAGCCACAGAAAATTCAAAATGTGACTTTTATTGTATGCCTTATAAAGTTAATTTTATATAGATTAAAATCTTAACCAAAAACTATAAAACAATGTAAATATTCACAGAAAAATGAGATGATCAAGTACAATGTAGTAATTGGGGTGACTGTTTCAGCCAAGGGATTGGAAATGCAAAGGTACAAAAGAAAAAAATAGGCATTTTATCCTTTATGAAAATGTTAAATATTTGCAAGAAAAAATATGTCATCAAATTTAATAGACAAACAATAAGTGGGAGAAAGAATTGCATTGCATATAGCAGTTAACAGATTAATATCAATACAATATGAAAAAATCTAATAATTTGATAGAGCAATAGAAAAATAGGCAGATAATTTGAATGAGTAATTTACAGAAGAGCAAAAATAACTGGCCAGCCGTGTATGAAAAGTCTTAACTATACTAAGGAAATGCAGATTTAAGTAACAATATGGTATTATGCTGTATCCCTTGGACAGGCAAAATATTAAAAGTATGATAATTCCAACTGCTGACAAGGATAGAGAAAGAGTAGTTTCATGTCTTGCTGGTAGAAATATGAATTACTACACTCTTTTTGGAAAATAATCAGGCAACAGCTATTAAAATTTAAATTCTTCTGGAACTAAAATTAGCTTAAGTAATGATACATGTACAAAAATTATGCATTGCAGCACTGATTATAGTAGGGTAGGCAGACCCTCTCTTCAGAAAAAAACAAAATAAAATAAATATCCATCAAAAGAGCAATGTTTGAATACATGCGGTATTTGCTTACCATGAAATATTCAGCAGTCTTTTAAAAGAATGAATTTTAACTCCAACATTTGGCACACACACTTAGTATGAATGGTGAAGATTAACAAGATGGAGAGGAGTTTATAGAATATGAAATCATTTTTGTCAAACAGTGGCAGAGACTCTGGTATGTGTATGTATAATTATATATACTGTAGTGTGTATGTATAATTATGTTGTAAATGTGTATGTACACACATACACACACACATTGCCAAAGAATAAATGAAATCTTGTTTTATTTTAAATCCAGAAAGTGTCAGATGCGCTTTTATTTGTAATCCCCCCTTAAAGAGAAGATATTAGTTAAACTACCCTCTCAAACACTGGGAAACTAAACTGAGATTTTTTTTTTTGTATGATGTCGAGGAACACAGCATTAGCTGGGGTATGGTGGAGAGTGGGAGAGCATTTACATTTAAGAATAATTAACAGAGATCTTGTTTTAGACGTTTCTATTGAGAAGAGGTCCTGGTTTTATGGCATCACCTATTGAATGGGAGTATCCCATAGTTAGCCAAGCATATATTAATTAGTACACTCCACCAAAACCTTCTGCTTCTTAGGTTTTGGAACCAGTTACCATATTTGGAAAAAACCAATGACTCAAATGGAAACTTTACAGCGCTTCTCTCCTCTGTTAAGATATCCACGTCATCAGCTTGTTATCCAAGTGGAAAGGCACATTTTTATCCTTCAGTGGATCTGTCTTCTTCACCTAGTAAGAGTTGATTCTTCCTCCCACAGCTGTGTTCTTAGTGTAGCTAAAAGTGGGTGCACCCATCCTGTTTACTCCCACCCTTACCTTCTTGAAAAGAGGGAATAGATTGGTAGTATGTGAACATTTAGATATTATGTGAAACAATAAAATTAAATATCCTTCTTAGAAGTGGTTTTCAGACTTCTCAAAAACTGACACAGGGTAACAAATACATTTTATATCACATTGAGTTGTGTTGGTGTGTGCATGCCTGTGTGTGTGTGCATATAAAATAACGAACAAAATTTTATGAAATGTTACTTGTTCTTATTATATGCATTCCAAACAATTCCTACTCTCTTCTAGTCTACTTTATTTTATCTCATTTAAAAAATACTGATCACAGCACACTGAGTTGGCTTAGTAACCCACTAAATGGGGTAGTGACCTGCAGTTTGAAAACATACTGCATCAAAGGACTCCTATCAAAGTGGCATGCATGGCATTCCATGGTCAGAAGATTTTCACTGGACTGGAGAGACAGTTGCTCAGTGAGGTCAAATACAGACCTAGGCATGTTTTACTTTATTTCACATATGCCAATAAGGTCAGCTTATGTGAAAGACCTTCTGATAGCAGGTTCCTTAAGGTAGTTTTAAGTTTACCTTGGGCCAAAGCCTTGCAATACTTTTAGAGGATTAGCTTAAGCTAGAGGCAAATAAATTTTAACTGCTGTGGTAGATGCCTTAGCTAACGATTTTTCTCCTACAGTTGGGACTGTCATGAGAAGACTGGTCATCTTGGTATAAATAGAAGGCATCTCAGTTGATTTCAACTCTGCCCTAAGCTTTCTTGGATTCCTCTCCCCTTTAGGCTTTAAAAGAATATGGTAAAGTTGGAAAAAGAATTTCCATATGAAACTAAGCAACACTTAAGTAAATTCTTTTATAATAATAACCCCAGTTGGGCATATTGACTACTTAATTCTTCATAATCAGTAGAGATCAGTTGTACACTGTTCTAAATACAGGATTTGTGTGGGTCATAAGAACAGAGGTGACTTATGTACAGGCATTTAAAGTGGAAGTGTTTGAAAATCTGGCTCATACTTTGACTACAAAGTAAAATGATGTGTGTTATATCTAACTGGATTTGGGAGCAAAGAATTTCAAAAAGCCAGTGGAAACTGGACTCTGCCTGTGGCCTCTTTTACAATATACCTAATTTAAGATGTGTATAAGACACATTTTTAGATATTCACTAGGAAAACAAAGGCTTTTCTATCCTGCCATTTACTTTATTTTTTTAACCTAACTTATTTTTCTGAATGATTAACATTGATGCCTTTGATTGTGTGGGTGTTGTCAAAAGAGAGTTCATCTCATGGGGAAAGGTTGGCAACCTCTCTCTGCTTGGTACTTTTCCATGAGCCTCCTTTCACTATTCTCATTGTTATTTCCTTTTCACTCTGAAGTAGTTCCAAATCTGATATTGAAGGAACTCGATTTTATTTTACATGAGTATTTGAAGTAAATTGAGCCATTTGTGTTTTAAGGTTTGTTTAGTATGCACCACACAGAGAAGAATATAAAGTAAAAGCAATAGCAATAATAACTTAGGTTTGACAAAACACATAACAAAAAAGGGTACTTTGAGACACAGCAAGTCAAATTATAGGTAACCCTAAAACTCACCTTTCCACTTTCCTTTCTTTACTAGAATTCTCTACCAACATTGGGGTGTTGGTGGTTAGGACAGAAGGAAGTATAGATATAGCTATCTGCTTCTAAGACATTTGCCATGTCTTTCTATGGCTGAAGACAACTTCAAAGTAACTAAAAGTGCCACTGGAAATAGTTTCTGTGAACTATATTGATCATAATTTGAAGAATTTCTACCAGCTGTGACTTTGTGAATGGCAGGAATTCTTAGTTTGTAGGACTGTCAAAATATGACCCCAATTTTGTGACCAGACCCAAAAGAAGCCGACCGTTGTCCCTGGTGCTCCATTTTCTGTTAGGTTCTAGGTCATTTTTTTCTGAAAACAGTACTGAAGTTGGTAGCTTGTGGGAGTCACTGCAACAACCAAACTGATGATGGGAACCCATGAGACTCAGAGCCATGAAGACTGTCCCAGCACACTTTACAGCAGCAGTTCCTAACCTTTTGGCACCAGGGACTGGTTTCGTGGAAGACAGTTTTTCCACAGACCAAGGTTGGGGGATGGTTTTGGGATGACTCAAAAACATTACATTTACTGAGCACTTTATTTCTATTATTATTATATTGTAATATATAATGAAATAATTATGTCACTTACCATAATGTAGTCAGTGGGAGTCCTGAGCTTGTTTTTCTGCATCTAGGTGGTCTCATCTGAGGGTGATGGAAGACAGTGACACTATCAGGCATTAGATTTTCATAGGGAGTGAACAACCTAGATCCCTCGATGTGCAGTTTACAATAGGGTTCGCACTCCTTTGAGAATCAAATGCTGCCACTGATCCCACAGGTGGCAGAGCTCAGGCTGTAATGAAAGCAATGGGGAGCCACTGTAAATACAGATGAAGCCTTGCTGGCTTGCCTGCCACTCACCTCCTGCTGCGCGGCCTGGTTCCTAACCGCCTGTATGTAGCCCAGGGGTTGGGGACCCCTGCTTTAGAGTATGTTGTACTGAATATATCATTCTCTGTTGCTACATCAAGGTAACAATGGCACCATCTACTCTTGTTGTCTTGACTCTACATATTAACTATAGTGATTTGTATATCGTATAACATTATGTGGAATCTTAATATGATTTTAAATTCACTTGTCCTCACAACTACAGTTAACATTTCTCTCTTACGTGGAATCATTCCTTGCTGATCTTGGGTTTTCTTTTCTTGCTGTGGAGTTGCGTTGTTGTTTATTTTGTTCCAGCCATGCTTTCTTTATTCTCAGTAATACTCTTAGCCCAATTTCCTGCTGAATGATTTTGCAGAAGAACAAATTGTCCTTTGGCATTTGCACCTGTATGTCGCTCATTGTCCACTTGCTTGATGTGTTTCTGTGAAAGGGGGCAGCTTTTCCTTTTCTAAATGAAGAGAGAGTCCAAATGTTTTTTTCCAGCTCCCATCAAAATATGGACTTAATTCCTTTTCTTTGATTTTGAAAGGAAATGGTGAAGGGGTAATGATGTGTTTAAAATTGGGTGAATTGTATTCTTTCTTCTGACTGAAACAGTGCAGAGGAACCTACCCATTGTGAAATGTTACTTGTGCAGCATTGTAGATGTGCAAGAATGGCAGTGTTTTCTACTTGGCTGGCTATCCTGGCATATAGTTCATCAAAATAGAGAAACAGGGTGCAGACATTCTGAGTGTAAGACCAAATGAACTCTAAGCATGTTTACCTCCCTATCATCTGAGGAGAGAGACAGCTGGGAGCAAAGGAAGACGTGAACAACTGTGGAATGTCTCCCTATCATCAGTGGCCTTCAGATACCTCTGTTTTTTCTCCCCTCCCTTCTGTTCATTGGGCACTGACATACCTTGTCATTACAAACTATTATTATTTTTTAACAAGGTAAGTTCAAGAAGAAATAAAAAAGAGCCAGTATTCATACTGTGTAATAGCATATGAACTTTGCTATTCTAAAGCAGAATCTAAGTAGGATCAAAAGATTTGAACAAAATTATGAATGAAGGACCCTGACATATCTACTAAATAGTCACCAGCTTTCACGATAGCTTCTGTAGCATGCCAGGGGGGAAGAAAGCCACGTTCTTTCCTCACTGTTCCCTTAGGGCCTTTGTTGTAGGAGAATAGTGGGAGGGGCTGAGGTTGGCTTTGACTACAAGTGGAAATTTTTGTTTTCCTGATGAGCCTGGCACTCAGGACACTAGACATTTAACTGTAGGTTTATGATTGTCACCCACTCTGCTTTTAATGCCAAGAGTTTCAGAACCCGGCCGACCTGAGCAGAATAAAGTTCTTTGGGTTCAATCTGCAGCAATCAGAATTTTGAGAACAACAACAACAAAAATCTCTTTTTTTTTTAAATCTGGTGTTGCCTCAGCAGGATCCCCGAATGTACTTGCTGGTAGCTTAGAGCATAGTCTATGCAGGGGAGGAGAAACAGAATTGCAACTGTGATGTGACTCATTCATACTATGTTCTTTTAATGGAGAAAAACCTGCAGTGACATCATCTGGCCACCAGGGGTTGTGCTGTTGCCAGAGAGCCCTTGATTTTATCTGCCCGCAAGTCTTGGGGCAGGAAGTAGCACCTTAACAGAGAGCCCCATCTTCATTCCTAAGAAAATCAGCATCAGTTTTTTGTTCCCTTTGTTGACTTTCCAACTAGGGCTGAGCCCGCTTTTCTGAATTAATAAGAACCCAGAAAGAAAAGGGAACATTAGTCGTGGTTCCAAATACCAACCAAGCACGTTGCTGCATACGGGTTGGCTTTGGTGGCGGGCCTGAGTCTGCACCCAGATGGACCCACATGGACTCACCTCTCTCACATCTGCACCTGACTTGCACATATACCTTGTTGATAAAGCCCAGTGACAGCTGGATCTATCACAAATGTCCCACCTGATTTCTTGGAAGCTTTGATTAGCATCCATGCCCTCCATGGCAAACATTTAATTATAAGAGCTGGTTGTTGATAATAATCATTGCTAACATCTATTTATTATCCTTATGTGTTAAGCATTGTGCCCAACAGCTTATACAATTTAGTCTCATTTAATCCTCCAAGTAGCTATTTGACATAGTTACTATTATCTTTGTTTTGCAGATGAGGAAAGTGAAGCATAGAGAAGCTAACTGTGATGACTGGGATCACTCTGCTGATAACTGTGTTGCTAGGACTAGATTCAGGCCCCTCTAACTCTGAAAGCCAGCCACTTAAATGATACTCGATTTTCAAGTTGGGGGGATGGAGGCTGTGGCTAAGACCTGTCCCTGGTGGGGTAGAGCAGGACTTTGGGGCTTTTTTGTTCAAACTGCTTATGTTTATGTTCTCCTTTCCTTTCCCTCATCCTTTCCTTCTCCCTCTTCTGATATGCTTTCTGGGTAGGGTGGGGTGGGGTGTGTCCGTTGCTGTCACACTGAGTCACTGTTCCTCATGGGTGTGCCATAGCCTTCAGGAGTATTGGGATGGGAAAATAGCTGAGAACCAGTAGACTCAAGAATGGTTGCAAAAGTCCCAAGCAGCTTTTCTGTGAATTATTGCCTTTGGTGCTCTCTCTGTGATGGCAGAACTTCACAGGCCACCACACTGCTGTGGGTGCTGAGGAAGGACAGAAAATAGCCATATATATGGAAAACATATGCCTGTTACAAATATGAAAATATATACATGAAAACATACCTATGCAACACACATACAGATGAAAAATATATGCATATATTTTAAAAATATATGAAAAACAAATATATTAATTCATGTGTGTATATATGTCCTCCTCTCCCAATTCCAGCATCAGTGTTGGTAAGAGTGCAAGCTGTTATACATTCATTATGCAACTGGTTTTCATTGAGCAACTGCTAGGAGCCTTGCAGAGTGAGCTGGGGCTTTGGTGGTCATGAAGCCCTGGCCTGGGTCTTCAAGGAGCTCACAACCCAATGGGTTTTTGCTTTTCTTGAGGCTAACACTGATGGTTCAATTTGTAGATCAAGTCTCTTCAATCATAATGATTCAGATAGATAGAGAATTTTGTGGAAAAGTCTTCTGAATAGTTTTTTTTTTTTGTTTTTTGGTTTTTTTTCTAAAAAAACAAAAGGCTGATAAAAGGACAAGGCCCCATGCTTTTTAGTTTCTAATAGTAGTGGACTGGAACTACTTGTGGATTTTGAGTTTTTGTTTTTGTTTTTGTTTTACTTAATTATAGGATTAGTATTAGGTGTGACTTTTTCCATTTCCTTTGGAAGCGTCTAGTTTGCAATAAATTAGAAATGCCAGCTGACAGCAGGGTAAGTTCCAGAAGAACCATTAACTCTACAGTCTCAGCATTACTGAGCTTTTTGTTTAAAGGTTAAGGCCGTTTATAACTCAACAACCCCTCAGGTCGTTCATGAAATACATCGCAGCACCAAGAAAGTAGTGTTTTCTTCCTTAAACACATCTCTTATTCCATCATTCTCCTGCTCAAAAATCTGTGCTTCTCTACTGCTTCCAGACTCCTTACCATGGAATTCAACGTCCTCTATGATCTGGACCAAATGTCCTTTTTGGCGTATTTCATACTATCCTTAGGTTCCCCTGGAACCCTGACCCCAGGCAATCAAGCAGCTCTTGGTTCTTTTAACGTACCTGATACTTTGCCAATGATCTTCCATATAAGATGCCCTCCCTACCTCTGTCTAAATCTTATTTTAATATATGTGCTGCCAAAACGAGAATGAAATCTTCCTACTTTGTAAGACCAAACTCAGACAATATTACCTCTATGAAGATCTTTGGTATCAGCTATTGGAATTAAATATTCCTTATTTGTGTTAATAGCACGTAGTTTAAACCTTGGTTAAAGCATTTAATGTTTTCTTTTCTTATTTATAGTTAGTTGGTGTCAACCTAAAATAATCAAAAGGGTCAGAATCTGACTTAAAGAGAGTTTATTCAAGGGCAGAGTTTGAGGATAGCCCACCTGTAAACACCACCTCCAAAGGAATGGTGTCAGCGTTCCGAAGTAGGGAAGTTAAAGTTTCATTTATATATAGTCAGAGACCAGGGAGTTTTTAGCAGGATTACAACATTTTTCTGACAAAGTTGGCACACAATTGCAGCAATTTGATTGGTTGTATAGGCTGTGTTTCTTTTTGGGAAGGATACATATAACATTTGTTACAGAGGGTATAGTGGTTATGGGTTTTCTGTCAACTGGCCTAAGCAAAGCAGGACAAGAAAGGGGAAGTTAATCTGTAACAAGGGTCATTAAGATGGCAGCAGGTTTTTGTCCCTGTTGTTGTTTGAGTCTCTCTAGTCATTGTACAGAACAAGAACAATAAGAAACAAGTTGTTCTATAATCTGAGAAACAGAAGTCACAACCCTGTGTGGCTCAGATCACAATCACATCTCTCTCAAGGCTTAAAGTGTCTGCAGGGTTCCAACAGCTTTTAAATCATATTTATTTTCACACTGGGTACATTGTGGACCTCTAAGTCCTTTGAGAGTAAGAAGCATATCTTATGCATTTAGTGTCACCCATCCATGAGAGAAAGGTTTTATATAAAATGAGTAAATTTTTGAGTGGTATAAGATTAAGTAAATTTTAGATCTATGGAAAAGGCACTTACGTGAAATTCTCTGATGATACTGAACAAATTGCACTGTTGTCTTGCTCCAGTCAACAGGCATCTTTTTGATCCTTTGATGTACCAAGCAGGTTTTACCCTTAGGGCATCTGACCTAGCTGTTACTTCTCCCTGGAAATCTCTTATTCTGCAATGTCACATAGGAACTTCTTCTTAAGGCCAAGTGCACTGACCCATCTTAGAGAGGCTTTCTGCAACTTCTCAGACCGTTGTTGGTCTTGCATGGTGACAAAGCCTGTCTCCAGTCACTCCATCACAGTGCCCTGTTCGCACTATCACAGCCAGGCCAGTTGTTGCCCACTTGCTCATCATATGCATCTCTTAAGCTTCAGGAGAGCAGAGGCCCTGTCTGCTCTGATAATCATTGTATCTCCAGGACCTAGAATAGTGCTGAGCTCACAGTAATGCCCCTTACATCATACTATATTATTTAAAATCAGTGGGTTTTGACATTGGCTGCCCATCAGTGTCACCAGTGGGGATTAACAAAACACAGATGTGCAAGGTTAACCTCAAAGATTCTAATTCAGTAGGACTGGAGTGATGCCCTTAAACTTGGCTCTAAATGTATTAATCATCAAAGACTCAGGAAAACAAGGAAAGATAAGCTTTCTGTAGCTTCCAAAGTTGTAGCTGTTTTTAAAATTGTTTATACTTTCTTTTAAACCCTCATCCCATATCCTTAAGCCTTGTGACTGCCACAGAGAGAAAATAAGATCAAGCATGAGCTTACATTAGCCACAGAAACACCTGGGGCAGTTCCAAAGTTTTAATTACTGCTTCATTAATGTAAAAGCTTAATTATAGTTGTAATGTATAAACAACTCTTGGCATGTGCCCTGCAAATGCAAAAAAGTCTAAATAATTATTATCGTGGCTCCTGTCTCAACACAAGACCAATGATCGCCAAATTATTTTTAAGACATGGACTACATTAAAAAGTTATTGAATTATGTTTTCTGTTAGCTTATATAAAGCACATGACATTTAATAACTTGCAAAGAAATGCTTATTTTATTTATAATATATACTTTGGTGTTTATCAGATTCTGTTCAAATTGTGTAGCAAATTTCCTTGAAAATAGAACTTTCTTTTTTCCTCACATCCCTGTATTTGATATCAGACTATTCTTAGACTCTCCACCTCACTCATCACCATGGTGTCTGCGGACTTATAAGTATGACATGCTGTCACCCTTATTTATACATGAGGTATGGGGGTGAGAGTGAATAAGAATCTTGCTCAGAGCCAATTAGTTGCAGATCCAGCATTGGAATTCCTCTCCCATAGTATCAAAAGTGTAGTCATATTCCTAGATCATTAGGCAGGAAGAAAAAGAAAAGAAAAGAAAAACTACTCAGAGACATCTGGCCGGATCTGTGCCTTTCATCAGAATAATCATGTCCTGAGTCTCCCACTGGGGTTGTCAGAAAAGATTTTTCCCAAGCTTTTCTATACCACGGAGAGCTACATTTAATTTATAACCTGAAAGTATCCCCTAAAACAGACTCATAATCATGCTTGCTGAAATTTTAGCCCAGCCTTCTTGCTTGCTGAGAAAAGAGCTGGCTGTTCTTTCCCTTTGAATAAGCCTCCTTGTATGAACAGTCTCTAGAGATGTCCCTTTTCCAGATGAAAATCTGTTTTATGTGTTATCATGTTGACCTTCCAATCCCTTGAATGATTTTACGTTTTCATCTTGGTAGGTCTGTTCTCTCTATAATCTAATTTAATAGTTCTAATCTGCACATATCCACCACATATGTAGTTCAATATCAAGCAGGTATCCAGTGAGTTCACAAACTCAGAAGGGCAAGAAATATAACTTTTCTTATTTTTCGGCAACTCATTTTCACTTCTATTTTGAGTTCTTTTTCTACCAGGAGAATTTTAGGGAAATGTTTGCCCCCAGATCAAGAGACACTCTCCTCTTTCTGCTTGCTAGGCCCAAAAGTACAGACTCTTTTGAAAAGTGCAGAGTTTAGAACTCTAAGAGGAAGAACAGTCAGAAGGATTTTTTTTAAGCAAAGTCTATTTTTCACCCAAGGTGGAATATAATATAAAGTACTAATCAGTTATACAAACATGTTATTTGTAAAATAACAGCCCACTAAGCCTCAGAGGTGAGGGGTTGCCCCATCCAATTTTCAGAGTCTAAAAGAGGCATCTGGGTGTCCATTACCTGAAACAGCACAGGTGCTAGTGTCTCCAGAGAAAAGGAAATGGAAAAGGGAGGCAGGGGATGTTACAACAGGATGTGATTAATAGCAGCTCACTGCTGGAGTTCACTCAGGAAAGGCTGGGTAAATGCTGCAGCTCAAGGTCAGTATGAGGCAGGCCAAGGGATTGGTTAGCCCTGGAACTTCTGAGTGAGTCCTTGGCTCCAGTTAAATAAGAAGCAGCCAGGATCTGGGAAGGTCAACACAGTCAAAGCCCTACCAGGAACTAGGATTGTACCCTGGGCTTCAAGCCAAGACCAGGGCACTCTGGCTGATCTGAGTGTGATCTTGAACTCTGCTTTGCCCTCTGAGAGAAGGAGCCGAAGCTCTGTCTACCTTCAGGGACAGAGGTCTGCAGTTAGTTTCCTGATTACAGCAGGAACAACCCAAGAGGCCATCAGATACTGGGAGGTTCTTACAGTGCTCTAAACCCTTTCAGGCAATTTGAGTCTTCCGTGTCTATTGTCTTCACAGGCATCTTGTATAGCGTTGGAAACCTATAGTGATAAGTGACTTTCAGCTACTTACTAGAGATGGGAGAATTTCAAAGTCCTTTCCTTCATTGTCCATCTTTACTCATTTGGGTAGAGTTATACCCAGTTCTATCCCTGCATACATACTTGCATGCATGGGGTAAGAGAGATCTATTTACAAACAGGTGACCACAAACACATGACCAGCTTCCAAAGCTGAGAGTGCCAAGGACACATGGAAGTTATTGGTCACCTGAGTATAGAAAAAGCAGGGAAACCCAGCTCAACCACTTTCTCTCTGTGAACGTCAATTTTCCTCTTTATAAATTAGGGATGTGTATGAAATAATGTGCATAAAATCTTCGGCACAGTGCCTAACACATTGTGAACACAAGTGTCAGCCAAAATTATGAGCATGCAGCTGTCTCTGTGTCTGATGAGCAGAGCTTCCTCAATGTGTTGTCAATGGCTCAATTTTGGAAACGGGCAATGTCTCGAGACAGCGCTGATTGCCACAACTTACGGGATAAGTACTACTCGTATCTAGTTGGCAGAGGCCAGATATACTGCTGAGCATCCTACAGTGAACACACAGTTCCCTACAATCACAACAAAGAGTTCCCCTACCTGAAATTCCATAGTGCTGAGGCTGAGAAACCCGGCGAAATGGTCATAGCAAGATGAGATGAGTTTAGCTGATTTCCTTCATCCTTAGGAATAAGAACATGTTAACATATTAACATTATTGACCTCTACCAGCACTTAAAGGACAAAAAGCCTATAGAATCTAAACCCTGCTATGAAACAAAATCTGATTCTTGTGAGAGAAAAGTCTTCCTTGATTCTCAAGAGAAAGTAAAAGGTTTTTGTGGTTTTGACTTAATTCTAATGACTCGATTTGTTATTGGACAATAGACTGAAGGACCTAAGGCTGGATTTTGTTGATTTTAATTTTTACCAATAATGTAGTATAAAAAATGTTTTGCTAGACTTGTATGATTTACTAAATAATTATTGATATTTGCATATCATGTAGGATCAAGAAAAAGTCACATGTTAAATTCTGTGTACAGAGATAATTATTTTCAGTCAAATGAAAGTAAAAGAGGCCAGGCGCAGTGGCTCACGCCTGTAATCCCAACACTTTGGGAGGCCGCAGCGGGCAGAATCACCTAAGGTCAGGAGTTCAAGACCAGCCTGACCAACATGGTGAAACCTCATCTCTACTAAAAATACAAAATTAGCCAGGCGTGGTGCTACATGCCTGTAATCCCAGCTACTTGGGAGGCTGAGGCTGGAGAATCGCTGGAACCTGGGAGGCGGAGGTTGCAGTGAGCCAAGATTGCACCATTGCACTCCAGCCTGGGCAACAAGAGCGAAACTCCATCTCAAAAAAAATCAAAATAAAAGTAAAGGAGATATTAAGTTTAGCTTGCCTGCAATATACAAATTAAATGTGCTAGAATTGAGCACTTATAGCACAAATTATAGGAAATAAGGTGGTGAAAAATTAAAAATTACTTAGGTCATAAAAATGCAGAAAATACATAAAAATGCTTTGGAGTCATAGAGCACCTTTTAAAGCTTGACTTTCATTGTATTTCCATGTTGTTCCATTACATTAGGGGAAGCCTCCTTAGTGGCTCATCACCTCATTGCCTAGACTGGGTAAGCAGGGACACAGGGTCATTGCTACCTTTCACAGTTGCTTTACTGTGCTAAACTTCTGAAAAGTCACCTTTTAAAAAGGGAACATGCATTTTCAAAGCCACTGATTATTAAGCCCCTCTTTCAGTCATCTTATTTGCAGACTTTCATTTTTGAGCTTTGTTTGCCATCTGGGAAGGATTTTGAAAGAGAACATAGGCCTCTTCCTGCTTTTATGTTCAGCATGCCATGAATTGCATTAATGAATTCTTAAGATCGTTTGATCTATTAAAAAAATAGCTCTAGATTCAGTCAGTTGTTAAAAAAATGTGTTCAAGATTGTCTATAATTGCACTAGCCACAAACAGATTTTCATAGGTATTTTCTTTGTAAAGAATCTATTTGAAATATTGGAAATGTTTTCAGGAACTAGAGACAAAAGATATACATGGTTTTTTGAATAATTTAGCATGTCCTAATTTTTAAATGTTCCTCAGTAGTCATTTATCTCCAGAGCAAGTAAATACAAATTTTAAAAAAATTAGCAGTTATATACGTGCTTATTGTAAACAGTCAAGTAATACAGAGGAATATAAAACAGAGTGAATCATCTTCTCCCTGTCCAACCTCACCCTTTTGCAGAAGCCAACATTAACGATTTGGTGCATATCCTTTCTCAACTTTCTCAATGCTCATACAAATGCATGGACATTCATGTTCACATAAAAATGGTGTTTTATTCCTCCCCCAAATGGTGCAGATGCAAATATGACGCAGCAACTTGATTTTTGCATTCAACAATATACAATGAAAATTCCTCCTAGTCAATACATGTCAATCCAATTCATTATTTTGTCAACCTAAGGTAGTCAGAAAGGTCAGAATCCAATTTAAGGAGAGGTTATTTAAGTGCATATTGTGAGGATGGCCAACTCAAACATGCCAACTCCAAAGGAATGGAGTCAGCGTTCTAAAGTAGGGAAATTAAGGTTTCATTTATATAGTCAGAAACAGGGAAGTTTTTAGCATATTTCATTTTTCAGACAGGGTTGGCACATAGTTACAGCAATTTGATTGGTTTATAGGCAGCATTTCTTTTTGGAAAAGTTACATTTAACATTCATTACAGAGGGCATAGTAGTCATGGGTTTTCTGTCATGTGGTCTTAGCAAAGCAAGGTACCAAAGAGGAAGTCAATCTATAGCAAGGGTCATTAAGAAGGCGGGAGATTTTTGTCCTGGACATTTAATTATCTCTAGCCATTGTAGAGAACAAGAAAAATAAGAAAGTGAGTTAATGTATAATCTGAGAAACAGAAATTATAACCATATGTGACTCAGATCACAGTCACATCTTTCTCAAGGCTTAAAGTGCTTTGGGGGTTGCAACAGCTTTTGCATTATATTTATTTTCACAAATTTTAATAACTGAAAAATAGTATACAGTGTGGGTATATTATACTTGAATACTGGTGCCCCACTGATGGACGTTTAGGTTTTTGTAGTTTTCTACCACTACCAACAATGATTTATACTCTCTCCTTAGGTTTCCACCTTTTTTTCTGTAAGATTGATTCTCAAAAGTGGGATGGCAGTGTCAAAGGCTCTCCCAATCAGGTGTCACAGTGCAAAAGCCAACAATGTGTGGTTAAAGGATCCATTTTTTCACAATCTTGCCAACACAGGCTCTTATCCCATTTTGGCTTCTTTGCAAATATCTTAGATGAAAAACAGTATCTCTGTGATTCTAATTTGTGCTTTCCCTATTGCTGGTGAGGATAAGTGTCTTTTCATATTTCATCTCACCATTGCATTTTCTTGTCTGTGACTTGAGTGAAACTTTTCTAATTCTTGCATATTTTATTCTTGCTCAACATGTCATGACTCAGAAACACATATTTCCATCTCCTTTAGCATTTATTTTGCTGCTCAGATTTCAGAAGGAAAAAGGATTTTTTTCCTGGGCATTGTCAGTAGTAGCTATTTGGAATGCTAAAGATTTGATAAGAGACATTGAAGAAATGTGAATGTTACTGAACCGATTTGCTTAAAGTAAAGGGAAGACTGTCTATACGTCTGACCAATGCTTTTTGAATGTTCAGGCCCCTGAATCTGGCTGCAGTCCCAGTAGGCATGGGCCCAGGCTTGATGTGTTTGTGGTTGCATCATGGCATCGCTCTCTAACCCTCGCCTTTGCATTGAAGTTGTGCAAAGATTAGAGCACTGTAAAAATCTCAGGCCTGTCTGAGGAAGTCTTTCTTACTATCTATCCCTTTCTTTAAACATGCCTTGAAAAAAAAAAGCTACATTTTGTCCTGCTTTGTGTTCATAGTGAATATCTTCCATTGCCAAGGAAATTTTTTCCTGAACTAGCTCTAAAAGATGACTCAGCACTTTATAAGATCAGTGAGCCTTTAAGGAATGACCTAAAATGGAATGTATCCTGTCCAGTGAAGCTCAAGGCATGCACAGGTCGTGTTCACCTCACTCCCTCAGGAGTTGAAGGAGATGAGAAACTGGTCCCAGAGCCCTCAACTCTAGCTTGGGTGCCTCGCAGCTACTCAGCTAACCAAAGAAATGAGTGGAAAATCAGTTCTCTGGTCTATTTTTGATGGTGTGAGAAGAAGGAGGATGAGGAGGAGAAGGAGAAGAAGAAGAGATTACTTCTCATTTTAATTGAAATGAGTGACTTTTTTATTAATGAGCTTGAATTCAGAATAATTTATTACCCTGGAGTTTTCTTATAATATAATAAGTGAGACTGTTTTCCTTTTTGCTTAGGGCGAAAAATGTAAGGAGGCTGAGTGTTAAATTTGGAGGTTTATCTTTTTTTTTTTTTTTTTTTTGAGACGGAGCCTTGCTCTTGTCACCCAGGCTGGAGTGCAGTGGCCCAATCTCAGCTCACTGCAAACACTGCCTCCCCGGTTCAAGCAATTCTCCTGCCTCAGCTTCCTGAGTAGCTGGGATTACAGGCGCCCACCACCACACCTGGCTAATTTTTGTACTTGTAGTAGAGATGGGGTTTCACCATGTTGGCCAGGCTGGTTTCAAACTCCTGACCTCAGGTGATCCACCCACCTTGGCTTCTCAGTGGAGGTTTATCTTGTCGGGTTTGGCTTCCTTTTCCCAGTTCCACGAAATGTGAATTTGAATATGTGTTTGTGTGGTCAGGGAGAGTGTTGGGAAATGAGGGTGGGATACAGAGAGAAGGACGATTTAAAGGTTTAGATGGTCTGGTTATTTTTAGTTTGTCTATTCCCATTTCTGCAATAGTTTTATTTTTCCTCATACACTATGGGAGTTTGCTCACAGAAGGAAGTTCCTGGAGTCTATCCATCAGGAATATTAACTATATTTTTGTTTGTTTTTTTGCATAACTATTTGTTTAGTTTTTCCTTCACAAATTTGTGGCTGCTGTGTTCTTGTGACTTTTTGGCGGGGGTTGTTTTGATCTTGCTTGTAGTGTTACCCACAATGCATCTATTTTGTGTGTATTAAACAGTCCCTTTCAAGAGTACAAATAATGGTTTGAAATAGGAAGAGTATCCCAAATGCTTTAATCTTATATTTGAAATGTAGGAAATTGGAGGAGCTGAGGATATTTGTGACACATATTTTACATCTTCTCATTGAAAATAGAGCTGCTGTTTGTCTGCATGGTTTTGAGTTTGGTCACTGAAATGCTAATGACACAGCAGAAACCCTTGGTGTGTGCATAAGACCACATGACCTCAGGTCAGGAATAAAAGCTTAGGGCTGAGCAGCTCACTCTTTGGTTGAGAATCCAGTTGGCTCCCCTGGAGTGAAGTTCTACACAGACCCTGGAGGAACCACCCCATCTGTAAGGAACCTAAGTTTCTGTATTTCTGGCTTTCATTGTAGAAAACCTGATGTCTTCTATACTTGTTCCCTTGACCTACTTCTAAAACAGTTTTTAAACAATTTCAATAATATTCACAGTCAAGTAGAGCTGTCTTTTACTGATATATTCTAAACAACATAAATTAAGGTGGAGCTTAGAACATATAACCCAACTATGTCCTAATGACATGAGGAGACACCTTTCTCCTGCAAATAGTCCCAGATATACATCAGTTTTCAACTTGTCAGGATGGCGGATAAGATTCTGCTGTAGGTGTCTTTAATTACCAAGTGGAACTAACATTCTAGTGTTACCTGCAATGTAATGAAGAGCCTGATTCATCTTGATCTTTTTCACTGTACTTACTTATTGTTTTCCTGAGAAAGTGTGGATTTAGCATTTGTTTTACCTGAGCATATAAAGGTATAAACTCAAGCAGAACATTGATAGAATGAAAGCTAGACTCTGGCTTAATGTAGTCCTTGAAGGAACAAAATGCATTAACAAAAATGGAGTGATGGTTCCAGTAGAGCTGGTATACTGATGCGTGCTGATTGTTACTTCTCTAGCACGTGTTATTTGCTACCCTTGTTAATGGTCATTGCATTGGTTGCAAGTCTTGGTTATTTTATATTCAACACTTTAAGAAGAAATGTGCTTCCCTGGCTAGTTATCAGATTTTTTATTTTTATTTTTTTTTTCGACGGAGTCTCACTCTGTCGCCCAGGCTGGAGTGCAGTGGGGCGATCTCGGCTCACTGCAAGCTCCGCCTCCTGGGTTCACGCCATTCTCCTGCCTCAGCCTCCCGAGTAGCTGAGACTACAGGCGCCCGCCGTCACGCCCGGGTAATTTTTTGTATTTTCAGTAGAGACGGGGTTTCACCGTGTTAGCCAGGATGGTCTCGATCTCCTGACCTCGTGATCCACCCACCTCGGCCTCCCAAAGTAATCCCTGCTGGAATTACAGGCGTGAGCCACTGCGCCAGGCCTATCAGATTTAATTTATAGGCATTTGAATAGTACAAATGTAAGGGCATGATAGCTAATTAAATTATTCCCCAAATATTTATTGAACACCTAGTATGAACAAGGAAGCAGTGATACAAAGAATGGGGCATCTAACAATCTAGAGGAAGAAAAAGACAATGAATTGTGGAATTAAAATACAGCATAGTAAGTGCTTCAATATTAAGTCACCTGACTCTTTATTCTCCACAATGTTTAGCAAATAATCTTTTGCTGTTCATTTGGTTTTTCAAGTAGATTTTGTTCTGAGGAAGGAAAGAGAGCACAGAATTTACCTTAAGGTATTTGGTCTACTAGTCAAACCAATCTCCCAGCAGATTTGTTAGTAGAAATTGTCATCCAAGAGGCTAATCACCATTGTGTAAACTGATGGGATACAATTTCTGAACCTAAGAAAACACAGGTGAAGGCTTGGAATATGATATGTCTCAAATATGCAGCCAACTTGGTGACCCCGACCTGAATGGCCAGCTGATCTTATATGGTAATGAAAGCTGGGTCTTAATGCAGGGACATTTTCTGTAGTTAGCCCAGTGAAATGATGTCCCAAGCCAGCCACTCCCACGCTTCTGAACAGTGTCACCTTAGATGGTCCTTCCCATTACTCCAAATTTCCACAGCTTCCAGTGCCTTCAAGAGCATACTGTATAGGCACAAGCTAGGGATGGGACCAGAGAGGCCTTGGGTAAAAGCAGCCAGTTCAAGCTCTCTGAGATTCTTGCCTCTGGAGGTGAATAGGAGTCCTTGCTTAGGTCTTGGCCACAGAGATAATAATTTAGGCTTATGTATATTCCTGAAACCTTTAATTGGTTTGAGCTCCTGGAAGACTCTGCACCCTTTAGGACCATGTGGTACTTGGTTAACTGTTGGGTACCATATACTTTCTGCTATCTTTAGTATTACATTGAATTTTGGTGACTTAATAATACATGGTTAACCTGAGATTATTGTATCAATGGTATATTTTTCCTGGCAGTCAGAAGATGGCCACCTTGTACATATGGAAGAATGAGAAAGGGAAGGAAAGAGTTCCATATATTTGTTGACCTCTATATGTAACAGCACGTCACTTCCATTTTTAGCCCAAGTTAGGTTTTGGACAGCCGCAAATGTTTCTTTTGAGACTAGAGTCCATTTTAATCAGCATCTAACTATTTGGATTGTCACCTAAGCAGCACATTTAATAACAAAAAAAAAGAAAAAGATGTTTAATGTAGTCGGCTACAACTTCAGAAGCATCTTCTAAGCTCTTTCTATAGTCAACTGATTAGTACATTCTCAGGCTGAGCATTACAGACATAATTTCTTTTTTTAGCCACATTATTAATGAAACCAAAGCTTTAGAAAACAGTACTATTAATAGTGGTGACTCATGTGTTCTTTATATTTTCAGAAGGACAATAAATATTTAGAGGACGGTGTCTGAAATATTTTCTTCATAAAGTGTTTAACCATAATTATAGTAATAGGTAATATTATGTGTCTTAGTGCAATTTATAATGCAATTTGTAATGTCATTTATACGATATATAGTATATAGTGGTAAGGTATCTAGTAATGTATATAATATTTTGTATATATATAATGAGATGAAAAAATATTTTAGATCAAATTAAGGCACAGAACATGATACTCATTATTATAGTGCTGTTGGCAATTTGGTAGGATTCTTACAAGAGAAACAGAGGAAAAAGAGGTTTTCTAGAGTGACAGATGGCACTAAAAGCTAGGACTGAATAGAACATGACTGAGGAATGCTGTGTATGACAGCCTACCTGGCTTAGAGTCTTTGGTAGGGACATCACAGGCAGTCTAGGTGGAATCACCACTTACAGCCAGCTATGGAGGACTTTGAATGATTATATAAGAATTTTCAAATCTACGCCGGAAGCAATGGAGAATCCATCCATTGAATGTTTTTTGAACAGGGTTTTGGCATGTTGAAAGCAATGTGTTCAAAATATTCAGTGTTGTGGAGATTGGGTGGTGGAGAAAAAGAATACAAGCAGGAAGATGAAATTTGGCTAAGACTTCAGTAGTGTGAGCATGTAGTGATGAAACCCCTAAATCACTGTCATATAGCGATGAAAATTAAAGGGTTATTTATTTTTCCTCATGCAGTCTGGGAGTTTGCTCAGTGAAGGAAGTTCCTGGAGTCAATGCATCAAGAACATTAACTATTTTTTGCTATTGACAAACAAACATCACAGATATTATGAAAAGAGCATCAAGAAGACTTGATTGTTTTTGTCTTAGGGGATTAATTCAACAAACATTGGTTGATCAAGTCCTATCAGAAAGAGTTTGGGAGACGTAAGCCACCCTGGACCTTTCCTAGTGGTCGATGTGGGGAAACTGCAGCTGTTAAAGCTCAGGCTTAGGCATTCAGTAAGCCCAGATGGAGTCTTGAGTGGGATTGGGAGATTTCAGTTCCTGTCAAATTTCTGCATGAGGTGTTGTGGTAAAGTCAAAATAGCATGAATTCTGTAACCTAACAGATTTGCATTAAAATCTCAAGTTCACCACTCATCAGTTATGTGAGTTTGGGCAATTTCTTTAACTTTCTGAACCATCATTTCCTTTTTGGAAAATGAGGAAATGCCACCTATGGAAGACGATTCTCCATAGATCTCTTCTGTTTCTACACATTTTGTAAGCAGAGACACTGATGGTCTTTTTTCTGGACTATCCATTCAAATTTCTTTATAGTGAAAAACGTTGGAAGACAGAGACAGTGTCTCTTTCTAGAGCAGAAGTCAGTTTTGCTTCTTCCTCCAGAGCAAAGGTTTGCTTACTGCCTATTAGAAAAGATTCAGATTCCCTGAGCCCAGGTTTCTTCACCTGAGATGCAAACCCATTGCTTGTGCAGTATCCACCTAGGTCCCTCCATTTCACCCTCCATGGGACTTGGTAGCAAGGGGAACCCACTGGAACACAATGTTCGTGCTATTTGCTGTGCCATGAGTCTCTGATCTAGGAGTCTGGAATCTTCTGCCAGAATCCATGGCACTGTTGCGGACTAACATGTTAGTTTGCAAGCTGAGCAAAATCTCAGACCCTTTATAGTGCTTGATGCCACCTGCCTAATGTGTTTCTGGGGAGGACGAGGCAACATAAGATATGTAACACACCTGGAGCATAGCATGCGGTTAAAAAGAAACACACATATTTATTCCACTTCTTCCCTTAAGAGAAGTAACTGAGCAGCTGCTTCGAGAAAGTTCCTGCAGTGGTAGCAGCAGTTATCCCTTTTTCAATATAGTTTCAGAGTCAGGGCAGATCCTTTGTCTGAGTTTCAGGATACATTTGGGCATGACTCATAGAGAAGAACTCAACGAAGTTTAAGAACAGTAGATTATTATACTGCTTGGTTGCAATTGAAGGTCTTGAGTCCCTCATTAACTTCTCTCAAGGCCAAGATATCATTAGAGAGCAACAAAGAGTAGCCTGATAGCAATTCTTTATCCATGTTACTAGGATTCAGCTGGGGATAAGGAGGAATAAACACAGTCATCTAAGATAGTTTCCTAGGACAGAGGAAAAAGGATTAGGGCCTGGGGAAGAGGAGTAAAACTGCTATCTGTCAGAGGACATCAATCTGAAAGAGAAGATGCAAGCAACTCTTCCTATAAGAAGGATGGATAGTTCCCAGAAGGGATTGGTGGAGGAGGGAGCATCACCCTTGCAGTCTTGTGACATTTGTTATCAACTAATGCCTTTTTTTTTGCACACTTTAGTATGACAGTCAGGTGGCTGATCCTGGGTTACTGTTTTTAGAGACATTTTCTTATTGGTGGCTCCAGGCACAGTGAGTACGTTTGCCTTTAGCTGTGGTCTGCCCTTACACCCTCATGCTAGGACATGTGGAGGTTTCAAGGTGAACAAAACTGATTTTCTACCATTCAGTTGCTAACATTGTAGTAAGGGAGGTAAGACACGTAATCAAATAGACATAACCCGGGAGAAAAAGTCGCAAATGCCTGAGAGTGGGCCAGGTGCTGAGAGAGTGCTGTGTGGTGACAGCACTCCCAGGGAGAGTCTGGGTCCTGAGCCCTCACACCAGTGAAGAGAACCTTTCAATCCCTAGGGCAGGAATAAGCCAGCAGGCCCAAGGTGTAGCTCAAAGCTGTAGAAGCCTATGCTGACTTGTTGAGGCAAGCAATGCTGAGCACTGTCTTCAGAGTCTCAGAATCTTATCTCTACCATGTGCCTCTGACACAGCTTTATTTATTTCCCATACACAGCCTTGATCTCTGATACTGGCAGCCCAACTTGTTTTAGGTCCTTGACTTCAGGCTTAATCCCTAGTGACTGCTATCATCAACTTGGAGACATATAACCCTTGGCTGCCATCTATGGCCACATGACCCAAATGAAACCATGGGTTCCAGCGTGGCCTATGCTCTCAGGAGGCCCTAGCCATGAAGGGCCAGGCACATTGAACTCAGCCTCAAACATTAGAGTAGAGAACGCCCATCTGGCATTTCTCAGGGCAGATGAAGACGAACATAGCTTAAAGACAAGCCCACAGTCATGAGGTCTATGCCAAGCTTCAGGAGACTCCGGGAAACCAGTCCTGTACCCTCACCTCCAGGAAATTCCTGATTGGTCTCTCCAAGGATATTCACTATAGTCCCAGAAGGGTCTCTGGCTCTTGTGGTTGAGCCAGCATCCCTGAACTTCTCTCTATGCATGTAGAGAATGTTTCCAGGTAAACTATTGAAAGGCCACATCTTAATTACCAGACCTATCTTCAGAATCCAAATAGAGACCACAGACCAACAACTGGTAGCTACAGTTCCATCTGTCTCAGAGAGTCCAAATGCCTTAACAATGCCGCTGTGTTGAGTTGTGCTGGGGGCACTGTGTGGCCTGTTCACTAGTGCCCCACACCTGGCCCTCTTCAGAGTGAAGGGGGCTGGGCTCAGGGAAAGCAAAGAAGGAAACTGTCATATTGTGCAGGTATGGTTTAGACTCCTAGATCATTTATTGCAGACAAGATCTTAAAAACTACAGAAGACAAAGTGACCTCTGCAGGCTTAGAGGAAGCCAGATTGGGGCAACAAATAATTTATTGAATTTTTAATTAATTTAATTTGGGGTCATGGCAAGTCATTGAAGACATAGAGATGAAACTTGATAGAGAGTTCATAATGATCTCTCTTTTGCCTGAATTCTATGATATTATTAGTCTCTGTTTAACTCAGAGCTCTTCTTTGAAAAAAAGAACATGACATTCAGGCTAGTGCCAATGAAAAATGAGGCTTATTTTTAGGATAAAGAGAAAGCTTACGGACGTTCAGGAGAAGTCAAATAATCAGGCCTCAGGCCAGGCCGAATTATAAATTCCAGTGAGCTCAGAGACCTGCATAGCACTTAATAGATTCTTAATAAGTGTTCGTTAAAAGAATGAATGAATGAATGAACGAATGAACTCACAAATGACCTAAGGGAGCTCAGAGGAATACTGAGGACTACACTACTGTCCTACCAATACCTGACTTAATCTTACTGCACTTAACTCTCCTGTGTCTCTTGGCCCAAAATCCCAACAGAGGAATCCAGAGAATACCCCTGGGTCAGATGCCCATCTCAGTCCATTAAGCAATAGCCAGAGAAGGTAATGCCAAATGACCATAGGGCTCCCTTCTAAGGATCAGACAGATTAAGCCAGAATAAGAAACTGAACATGGCCTGTGGGTTTGTATTTCTCCAAGGCATTCATTTTGTATGTAATTACAGACTGCCATGTACTGGTGTTACTTAAGGTATATATGCGGGTGGCACCACAGTGAAATATTTTTGCTTCTTGAGGACAGAATAATAGCTTCTGTTCTTTCTTCTATAGGGCTTCAATTTTATAAATAATTCTGATCAATGAAGAATGTTCAAGTATGACCAGATTGGGAGCTAATGTGCTAACTGATTATTATATGCCAGACACTGTGCTAGGCATTTTACAAAACTGTAATCTCTCACAATTTATTCTTGTGGGTAGGCATTATTATCCCCATTTTACAGATGAAAAGACTGAGATTTCAACTGTCACAGTTACAAAGTTGAAAAGGGGTGGAGCTGGAATTCTTCCTGAGATTGGTTTGTTCCCCGAAGTTATACCCTTTCCAATATCACTATACTATCTTGCAATCACCTGATGGATCATTAAGCAAAATATTGGGATGAATTCTGCAGGACAGAGCCAGGTCTCTTCCATGAGTCATTAGTCAGGTAAAGACACTTAAGGCACATAATTAGGCAAGTATGTAGTTTTTTATTGAATATTGGTTTGAGGAAACTAGCTCTAAATAAATTAGGGGACCAATTGGGAACCTTTGATATGGTCAGGTTTTAGATGAGATGAGAAGGATAAAAGGAGAAAGTTGTTTGAAAAAAATCAAGTTACAAAATACTGCGATTTCATTTTTAGATATATGGATCTGTCTATCTATCTATCTATCTATCTATCTATCTATCTATCTATCTATCGTGTAACACATATGTTAAAGATGTAAAATACCCATTGTTTTATATATCACTAAGAAAGAAAAAGTGCTGTCAATTAATTGCAAGACATAATTGATTATGAAAGCCATCCTGATTTCAAAGATGTTAAATGTGAGAAAAAAAAAAGTCTGTGCTGCAATATGTAGGAAAAGATCCAGAGAAATGTGCCCGAATGTTGCAGTGGTGATTTCTGGGAGGTCACAGTATGACTTGTGTTTTATGATTGCTCGTCTGTGTATGCAGATTTCCCTGCTCCACTCTCATCCCACTCTCAAAGGTTCAAGTAGGTGATCCCCAGCCCCAGGAGAACCACTTTTAAACTCTTTCAGCATGTCACGCATTAGAGTTCATGCATTAGATTTCAAGCATTGGCTTTAGGATTTGGGGATATACATCTCCCGTGGTATTGATCTTGGCATTTGAAGCCTCTGCCAAAACTTCACGGCAACAGGAATAAAACACACTTAAAAGACCTTTCTACTACACACCTGATTCAATAATAGGCGAGATACGAGTTGTTAGCAAATGAAGGAAAAGCATGCTGTTCAATGATGAACGTTCTTAAGAAATAATATCTAGGTTAATGTAGTACTTTTAGTAAATGCACAGAAAGTACAATTCTAATAAATAAACTTGTTTTATATCTTTAATTTCCATCTAGAATTGACTCGTGTTAGATTTTTTGTGGTCTTAAAGATAATCATAAATCCAACAGTAATACGATTAGCTTAATAATTTTTCCCTTGGGGAATACATGTAGATATTTTGAAGTTTTATGTTAAGGAATGCTTGAGGTTATTTTTACCAAACATCATGAAGAAAATATAATTAAGTAATAAATATTACAGTCTTAAATCTATTATTTAAAACATGGAAAATTTTCATATAAGCTACTTTATTGCATTCCTTCTTTTATTAAGTCCTAGGATAATTTTGTATTCTTTTTGAAAGTGTATGCTTTCCTCCCTTTGCTTGGTTACACAGTTGGACTTACTTAATTTTCTAATACAGTGCAAGATTATTTTACTATTCAGAAGCGATTCTGCAACTTTTACATATTTGCCAACAATGCAGGATATGGCTACTGATCCAAAATCATAGTTTGTAATCATTTTAACTCTCAGTCCTCTGTATTGTTTCAATCATGGCCATGAAGCCAGCATGCGCCATAAGTGTGTGGATACCAATGAGTGATTTCACTGCAAGGTTGAAGGAGGCACTTTAATCTAAAGCTGATCTCTTGATTCATACTTGCCAAGATTTTGCCTACATTCTTCAGATGGCTTAAGACAGGGAAGGGCATAAGCTTTGGTGCCAGACTAGCTTTAGTTAAAGCCCAGCAACTTAGGACTGAGCCCCAGGTCCCATGAATGCAGGTTTTCATCAGCAAGGCTGGGAGCAGACCACAGTGAACATTGTGACTTCTCAGCTGGAGCTGGTTTAATTTGTGGTGTTGTTCAGCTCTGCATGGGAGACTTGAATGGAGTCATCACTGGCTAACTGTAGGTATAGTGAAAACAAGCACATAGTAACATTTGACAAATATTTTAAAGCCTACCTGTTTTCCACAGACCTCACCTGGCCAACGGAGAAGTGCAATTACTAGATTATAATCAGATCTATTATTTGTTACCTTTATTAAAACAATTCTATATATTTTATTGCATGTAAAAGAGTAAAATGGCTGTCTTTAAGTGCCAAATACTCCAATAGCAGGGTAGCAACATTTATTTACACTACAGCTTGGTATATATATGTGCTCAATTTTTTTTAACCTATACTTGGTGTGAGTATGAGCACCTAGGCTTTGAGTAGTGGGAAAAAAAATATTAGGCCTAGTCCATTCCAATGCAATTATTTTAAAAACCTCTTTAAATATTACTCATTTCCTTCAGCAAAGTTATCTTCTAGTTCAGATTTCTCCTTTTTCAGATCCCATTTTCGTGTGTCCTAGCTAGGGAGGCATCTGGTGTGCCTGGTGTATGGAAGCCTGAAGGACTATGCAGTGCCTTGTGTTCTGCTTGTATGGTTCTTCAGGTAGCTGGGAACATGATGTCCCCTGGTGCTGAAGTTTTTTGCAGATACTACTCATGATCTTGTCTCCCTCAGCTGAGTTTCAGTTCAGTAGCCCCTCCGAGCTGATTCAGCTTTGCCTTGGCTCTCATTGGAGGGAGATTCTTTCCACTTCCTCCATTTGTCCTCTGGCCAGGGCTGGTAACCCCAGCCCCTGATGCAGGGGCACCAACCTCTTGCCAAGGTGGTGAGTTTCTCCCTAAGAACCATGAGAAGTTCTGAATCCTATCCATGGTTAACTGACTGCAGAAGAGTGAGTTGGAGAATTAAACACGAGGGGCCTCTCTGTCCAACACCCCTGGACCTGCCAAGGTTACAGTGATGTGGCTGTGTACCAGGTTGGTGTGGGATAGCCTGAAGGATATTCCTTCCTAGAGTTCAAAAAGGAAATTGGGGCAGGCTTCCTATACCATTCAAGGACCAGGAAAGATGTAAATGGGTGGCATGCCCAAAAGGGATGCCTGATTCCAGAAAGCTTAGTGAATGGGCCATCAGAAAAATGACAAGAGTTAAGGGCATCAAACAGGGGTGTTGAAGCACCTTGGAAGAGCCGCAGTAGGAAGTCAATACAGTCCTTAGGCCAGAGGAGAGTTCTTGGAACCAGACGATGGCTGAGCTGTAGAAGGGAGCTACCTAATGGGAGCTTTGGCCTGTGGTAGTTGAAAGCTGAAACTGCAAGATGCAGTCTGGCAGGGAGGGAGACAGGCAGGACTAGACATTTGCTAACCACTCGCTTCTGCCCTCCAGTGTCCTGCAGGGGCTTCCCATTGGCCAAGGGCAAGGGAATCATATTGATATAATCCTTAGGTCATCTCCTGGGCACAGGGAAGGGTGGAGGAGGGTAGAGAGTGGGTCTGAAGGAGTGAACAGAATCTCCAGCAGATTCTTCTATAAGTGTAACACATTTCATACTTTCTGGGCCAATGCCCAAAGAGAAAGGTGGGACATACACATCTCAGGGCTTAGCTCTCCTCATTCTCTCCCCCTTTCCTCTTCCCACCATCTACCAGGGCTAGAGCCAGAGGCACATACCTCCTCGGTAAGTCCTAGATATCTAAGGGGTTTCTAAGGGGAACTGCTTGGGCTGGATGTCCTGGGCTTGGCTTTTGCTATGCCAAGAGAGAAATAATGATATGTAGAACATTGCCTCAAAAAAAACTTTTTTTGGCAAATCTCTTTTCTTGCTGGTAAATCCAATTTCAAATGCCAAAATCCTAAATATTAACCTTTTCTTTGTGTTTCTTTAACTTCTCTGTCCTGCCACTGGCAGATGGATACCTTAGACCAGCTAGGAAAATATTACATTTTGGGAGAGGCAAAGAGAATACTTTTAAAAACTATTACTCCCCAGTTTCATGCTGCTGTAGTTTGTTTGGAAATTTTAAAATTTTATAGCATTTTCAAGTATATTATATGATTTAACATCATTTAACCTTAGCAATAATCCTACAAGGTATCCATTTTACAGATGAGATAATTGAGGTCAAACGTACTCTGCTAGTTAATAGCAAACCCACAACTAGAATTCCAGATCTCCTGACTCCCATTAGAGTGCTCCTTCTTCTATGCCAGACAGGGGGCCACAGTTTGCACATTTGGAAAAGAGAACCAAGTTCATGAAATTGGTTCATAATATACTGGTACTTGCTAAAAATGGTGACTTGAGCATTTGCCCAGTGATAATTGCTTTCATTGAAAAATATTTTTTTAACTTTTTCTAATATCTGCTTCCATGGTAACTAGGTAATTTTATACTTATTTTATTGCCCTTCTTGCATTATCATCTGTCACTTGGTATCTTTTACCATTTGCTTTTTTCATTCCTGGTTTTGACTTCATTTCACTAGTTAATTACCTTTTTAATCCAACTCCTCTTTTTAACTACTTCTTGATTCTTGAATTATCCTTTGACCTCATCATTTGATTGCTGCTTTCCTAACTCAGTGAGTTGAACATATTCTGCTAAAAATAGCAGATCTTGTTTTCATTTTGTCTCTGTTGATGTGACACCCTGTGTATAACTCAGAGAGCACCACTGGGACAAGATGTAACAGGGAAAAATATGTGCCTAGGTAGAGAAAGGATGAGGAGAGCTTAAACCTAGACTAACTAGCAACCTGGTCTCTGGGCAGATTTCTTGAATGGGTGGTTTCTGGCAGTGAACCTTTGAAAGATTCATGATGTCTCTGAGGAGTGGGATGTTTGGCCCATCAGAGCTGAAGGCCAGTTCAGAGTTTCTCACTTTGTAAGGTTTATGCGCCTCCCCCTCTGAAAAGTGGAAGCTACCGGCTGGGTACTGGGTCTGTCTTACCCTAGATTCACTCGAAGTTTCCCAATTCATGTATTACCAGTTAAACAGGGTTTTGAGCTTTCTTTTCTTACTAGAATATAGAAGGTACTAAAGATGTTTGATGTCTTGAAAAGTCTAAGGACCTGGAACTGTTGTTTATTCCCTGGACCATGTCTTCTCACGCTACGAAGATAGGGAAGACTGAGAATTTGGGTTCCAGCCAAGTTTAAGCAGTATCTGTAAGTTCTTGGGCCAGGCTGAGTGGGGAGAAGTCCACAGTGTGTTGCAGTACCCCCAGGACTGTCTCCTGACCCCCACTGCAGGGGTGGGGTGGAGCTTACTTTCTGGGTCTATCTCTCATAGCTGTGCTTGGAATTGCTGCTGATTCCTGGTTTAGATCGTTATCCTAGAGCATTGACTAAAATGTTAAATGACCTGTAAGTTACATTGTTTTACCAAGAGGCTGTTCTCTACATTCTCTTGAGTCTGTAGTCTCATAGGTTACTGATGTTGCATAAAACTGGTACAGCCTCTCTGGGTGATAGTTTAGCAGTAGGTTACAAAATGTCCATGCCATTTGACTGAGAAATCCAATGGATAGGAAGTCATCGTGAAGCACCTAATGACTTAGCTAGGAGATGTTCACTGCAGCTTCCCAGCAAACAGGGTAAATTATTAATCATCCATAAGACAAAATAATGCACAACCATTGAAAATATATAAATGTATATGTGTGTCTTTACACACGAAAAGATATTCATAATATCCTATTGAATAAATAAACCAAGTTTGCAACAGTAAATTCAGTATATATATATATATGAAAATATTAATACACCTATGCTCAGAAGAAATACCAGAAAGGAAGGATCAAAATACCAATTTTTGGGTAATATGATTAATGTTGATTTTAATTAATAGTGGATAATTTTACTGTCTTCTAGGATGATCAGATATTACTTATGGAAAAGGAAATTACTTAGCATTGAAACTGGCTTCTGGCATAGAGAGAAGGGATGAGGATCTGATGAACGTGGATCAGCAATATGCCGTGTTTACTAATGTTTGTTACCGTGTTGGCAGTGACATCAGGGTGCCAATGGCACACTATTGATTCAGACATAAGGATGTGAATACCAGGGACTCAAGAGAAGGGACAGCTTCAGAACTATACACACTTGAGCCATATTTTTATTCTCTTTATCTAAAACGTTCTGATTTTGTAGGATAATTATTTGCCTTTTTCTTTTTACTTTAGACAAAATCCATTTTCATTTGTTTATTAAATAATTATAAGTACACAAAAGAATATTTACAATATAAAGGTAAAGTGGAGAAAATACTCATGAACAGAAAGTCAGTGTCCAGAAATGGAGTATGACCGTTGATCCTGTAAGAGTTCCCTAAGGCAGCAGTCCCCAACCTTTTTGGCACCAGGAACTGGTTTCATGGAAGATAATTTTTCCACAGACAAAGGGTGGCGGTGATGTTTTTGGGATGATTCAAGCACATTACTTTCATTGTGTATTTTATTTCTATTATTATTACATTATAATATATAATGAAATAATTATACAACTCACCATAACGTAAAATCCGTGGGAGCCCTGAGCTTGTTTTCTTACAACTAGACGGTCCCATCTGGGGGAAACGGGAGACAGTGACAGATCATCAGGCACTAGATTCTCATAAGGAGCATGCAAGCTAGATCCCTCGCATGTGCAGTTCACAATAGGGTTTGCGGTCCTATGAGAATCTAATGTTGCTACTGATCTGATGGGAGGCAGAGCTCAGGTGGTAATGCAAGCAGTGGGGAGTGGCCATAAATACAGATGAAGCTTTGCCAGCTCACACACCTCTCACCTCCCGTGGTGTGATCTGGTTCCTAACAGGTAACAGACCGGTACTGGTCCATGGCGCGGGAGTTGGGGACCTCTGCCCTATGGTATCCTCCATTCCTTTCTCCTTTCCTCTCTGCCTTGAGAAAACCACAGTCCTAAGTTTTTTATTATTGCTTTGCTTTTCTTTATAATTTAATTCCTAAGTGATATTTTAGTTTTGTATGCTTTTGTACTTCATTAAGTAGAATTATACTTATTCTTCTGCAACTTACATTTTTCACTCGATATCTTATTTCCAAGTTTTATCCATATGGTGTGTATAGTGATAGTTCATTCATTTTGCTATTGTCCAGTCTTTATCATGGAAATGCACCACAGTATGCTTATGTATTGTCCTGTTTATGAACTTTTGTGTGTCTTACAGTTTGTTGACACTATGAAAGCTTTTATTAATGGCGTCTGATGTGCATGTATAACATCTAATGCTCATGTAGATTGTCTCAGGTCTATACACAGTGGAATTGCTAGGTTATAGGGTATGTGAATGTCCAATTTTAATATATAATGTAGATCATGCTAAATCATTTTTCAATTATTTTTATCTATTTATATTCTTGCCAGCAGTATATGAGAGCTTCTATCTTTGCATAGTCACCAACATTTAGTAATGTCAGACTTGTAAATTTTTGCTAATCTACTGAGCGTGAACTAATTTAATTTTGTATTTCCCTGAGCATCAGTGAAGTCAAGCATGTTTGCATCAGTGAAGTCAAGCATGTTTTCTTGGGTTTATTAACATTTGTGATTTCTGTCTATAAATCATCTGTTCAGGTCTTTTGACCCATATTTCTATTGGATTATTTCTGGTTTTAAAGTGGGTCTGTAGGAATTCTGTATATATTGGGAACAAATCTTTTTACTTATATATGTGAGAGATATCTTCTTCCAATTAGTGGCTTGTCTTTTCATTTTCCATATAGCGTCTTTGATAAAGAGACATTCTTAATCTTGTTCGTCCGTTTTTCATGGTTTGCCTTTTTGTGTCTTAAGAAATCCCTTCCTAACCAGAGGTTCATAAACACAAACTTCTAGATTGTCTTCTAAAATGTTTATAGTTTTGTCCCTGTGAATGGTTTAAAGGTGTCCAATGTGTTTTTTCTATAGAGATAACTGTTCCAGGACAATCTATTAAAAACTCTTCTGTTGTAGGACTTTCTCCTTAGTTCAGCTAAAAACGGGTCCTTGTCACACGACCATGAAAGATTAGGCTTGCAGACACTTTGAAGGGTGAGAAAAATGGAATTTATTGGGTGAAAAGGAAAAAAACTCAGCAAAGCAAGAGAGCTTCCTGGTAACAGATCCCCATCTCACAGATAGAATTCCCAGTTACCACCCCGGAAAAAGAAAGGACAGACTCCTACCCCCTAAAACCGGCAGAAACTTCCATGGCTCAACCTGTTCTCCCAGTGCTCAGGCCGGTGGGAGTTTCTCCAGGGACCCCTTTGTATTTGAATGTTTCATTTTCTTTCCCTACAGAGGTGTAAATGCCAGCTGACTGGAATCATGTCATAGATGAAGTTTCTCTCTGAGTGTGGACCTGTTTCCTGGGTTCCCTGGAGAACACAGGCATTTGAGTCAGCCAGATGTTGAGGGGCCCTACCAGGGAACTTCTTTGTATTTTAAATAATAAGTCATTTATCTCACATAACAAGTTAGAAGCCATTCTGGATTAACCCAAGGCACAATGATGGCATCAAGAACCCCGGCTCTTCCCATATTTTCCTCTGCCAGAGTCAGTTTGTCAGTGATGATTCCTCACATCTCCAACTGCTTCGAGCCACATCTGCAGTGGAAAAAAGCCTTCATATTTTAAATTCTAACCTCGAGGTTGTTGTGGACCACCCAGGTGGTGTGCATTCAAGTTGCAAGCTGCTTTCCCATGCAGTCCCACTCAGGGTCACGAGTTCTCAGGGGAGGATTTTTTTCTCTGTCCATTCAGTCCTGAGTTTCAAGATGGGCAACTTGCCTTTCAGATCCCTGTGTAAAGAATGAAGGTATTTATTTCTAGTTCACCTGACTCTCAGGGTGCAGCCCTTGGGGCCTACAATTTACACAGGAATCTCACATTAAACCCCTCTCCATGGGCGGGCCTTGGGCTTTGTCCTCTGCCCTTACGCCTCATGAGACAGTGAAGAGCTAAGCTGGAATTCACCAAGGTGGTAAATGTAGACCTCCCTGAAAGCTTGTCCTGTTTACATCTCTGCCTTCTCATTTTCTCTTAATTTTTTTCTTTTTTTGGCTTCTTGGTATTCTTTGCTTTCTTGGAGCTCATCACATATTTAGGAGGATTTTTGTCTTTTCTGGAATTTTTAGTTGTTTTTTGGTGGGAGGGTCTGTCAGTGCATCTAGTCCTCCACACTATGGAAGCAGAAGTTGGTTTAAATTCACTTTAAAAATTGCCTTCTGTTTTATCAATTCTGCCTAAAGGTTTGCTGGAGACTGAACCATTGCAAGGAACAGACGAAGATGCAGTAGCCAGTGCTGACTTCTCTAGCATGCTCTCTGAGGAGGAAAAGGAAGAGTTAAAAGCAGAGTTAGTTCAGGTATGTTTAGTAATCTTATTGTTGCTATTTCTATCTCTGGATCTTAAGAGTTATTATTAGTTTGATATAAGTCCCATATTGTAATGATGTTGTCTTTCATTTAATAAAATTTATAAATGAATACATTACAAGATGATTCATTTTTCCAGGGTATTTTTCTACTGTTACATATTACTTATTGGTTACAGTTGTAGAATGAATCATTGTGCTGCTTAAGCAACAATAATAACCAGTTTTAAATATACACTTCTTATTCTTTTTACTGTCAGAATACTATGGGAATAATAAATTACTTACAAACCTGATAGAATTCATTCCAGACCATGTTATAGGTGCAAGATCCTTTTGAAGATGGGTTCTGGTTTTAGGTCAGCAACTTAGCTCAACAATTACTTTGAAATGATTTTTTTAAATGAAAAAGTCAATCATAGAAGCAACTGAATTTATAAGTTGTATACTTTTTGGCAGAAAAATAAAGCTCTAGGGGTAGAGAGGAAAGCGATGCTTCATCGAGGCCTAATTAGATCTTGTGGAGCTGCTGTGGGGATCCGGACCTAGGGAGGAGGAGGATGTCAGGCTCATTATGAATACACGTCTTTGTTCAAGTCTTTTGCTTGCAATACCCACTTTAGACACTTTGCTGACAAGCCTTTACTTTCTAGGAGGAGAGTGTTGTAAAAAGGGCTCCTTGAGTAGGAGGAAGCAGCAGAGCCAGAGGAGCTGAGGCCAACATTCCCTCTGCATTCTGTGTCCTGGCTCATAGGCCAGGAAGATCCTGTTCCCACAGAAGCAAGGCTTGGCCTTCCTGCTTTGGCCTCTCCACAGGCTGAGGACACAGCTCTGAGCTCCACCTTACCCTCTCCCCACTTTTTCCACTCTGAACTCTGAGTTCTAACCTCCTGATAGTGTTTGTCTATGACAGCTCAGAATAATATTAAAGACTTTCAGGTGCTTTTACAAGACACACCTCCAAGTTAATTTCATTTCAAAATGAAAGAGCAGCATGTTCCTCCGGTATAACCAAAAATGATTTCAGTAAGCACAGTGCCTCAAATCTTTAGCTGGGTCTGTCTGTGGCCACTGAGTGGCTGCACGTACCAGAGTGCACAGACCAAAGTTAGCATTAACAGATAATGGACTGACTCCACATATTCTTATGGCCTGAAATTCTGGCTCATGACTAGTTCATGTCAACTGCAGGGTCCAAATGTCATGTTCTGCAGAGTGGGGTAAGCCAACTGAGTCTAAGCTAAAACTTCACTCCATCATGGTGATAATGCTAGTTTAAGTTTAGGCACAATGTCTGTAACTGACCAATTTCTATAAAATGCCTCGATTTTTATTTTTCTGGGCTGTAGGATTACTGGGGTATACATACATACATATACTAATACATGCTGATTTTTGTACATTCTCTATTTTCTAAATGTCAACAGTGAGCATGATATTACTTTTATAATCAAGAAAAAAGTAAGTATTGGTTTTAAATGGATGCCCCATGAATATTAAAAAATAGAAGTGTTTTCAGAAATTCCTGTCTCATTTGGCCACAGTAATACACTTCCAGAACATTTCACTCCTAAGAGTTTTTGAGCCTGACTTCTGGAAATAACACCAGACTCTTTGTTACTGTGTTCAAGTTACCAGGATTCATGTTTTGCACTAGCCTCCATGCTTCCTGGCTCTTATTTCTGGGTTCTTCAGAGATGAAGAAGTACCACATGCTGCCAAAGGTAGCGTCGTGACTTCCAGGGGCACATGAGCACAGCTGTCTGCCCCAGGCCTGGTGAAAAGCAGAGAAAGTGTATCTTTTCGATTTTTCTTCTTCACATTTCTCTTTCTCCTCCTCCACGTCAGGCCACCTCTGCTTTATGCTCATTCTGTTTTTAAAACAGCTTTCCTTACTCTTTTACAAGTGTGCATGCAGATGTGTGGACACAGGAACTCAAGTTCTCTGATATCACATATGCATTCAGATTTTACCTTCAATGCTAGGATTTAATTTTAACAAGGACACATAGAAAGCCATCTCTGCAGTCTCACTGCTGGCCTTATGAAGAACTGAGGCATCCTATAGAGTCAGCCCCTCTGCCCCAAATCTCCACAGAGATTCTTTATGGGCCCCTGGTCACAGACAACTCCTCTTTCTGTCTGAGGAGAGATCCTACTGGGTCTGTTAGCTCCTTGGGTACCAAAGATACCTCAGAGACCAGCCTATTAGATGACGGCCTTGGAGTCAGGCACTCAGTTGTGGTCATGATCCAAAGCGAGACCTGTGTGTACAAGGACTTCTGACCCCTGACTGCTTTGCTGAAAAGAGGTCCTGAGTGTGCCAGGTGTCCAGCCTCCTCTTTGTTTCCTTCCTCTCCCTACTTTCCTCGTCTCTTCTGTGAAATAAATAATTCAAAATAAAAGCTGTTGGGACTTTAAATTATTTTGAGCCTTAAAGGAATGTGAATATGGGACCTGAGTCACATAACAGGCAGCTGTGACCTAGGCAGCTGTAACCTGTTTCTCTGATTATAGACTAGCCTTTTCATTACCTACATTGTTTTGTAAAATGCTATAAAAGACTAAAAGGCACCAGAGAAGACCTCTTTTATTATAGATTAACTTCCCTCTTTATTCTCTTACACAAATGCCTTAGATTGTCTAAGATGGAATGTTAAACATATACTTTTAAACTGGAAAAGAAAAAGAAAACAAACTGTAACTAATCAAATTGCTGTAACTCATAAACGAGCAATATATGAAAAATGCTGTAATCCTATTAAATTTCTTTGTTTTCTGCCTGTGTAAATAAGACCTTAACTTTTCAGCTTCATAGCACTAACCACATTCCTTTAGAGTCTGTGTTTCCCAGATGTCTATCCTTAGCTTTTCACTTGAATTGACTCTTAAACTGGATTCTGATCCATTTTATTATTTCAGGTTGACACCTCCTACTGCTTTCTGGCTATGCTGGATTCCTTCCTCCCAGCTCTCTTTCTCTTCCCTCCCCTCTGTCTTATCCTGCATTATCTTGTTGATAATATTCCCATGAGGTTGCCCTTAGACTTCAACCAATCTCATAACCCCATTCTCCCACACAGCCAACATATTTTTGTGTGCTTACCAAGTGCTGGCAAAAGGAAGACTTCTTTTGGTAGGAAACGTAAACTAAGCCAGTAGTGTCCAAAAGGCTTACATCTCGGACAAATTCAGCATTTTAAAAGAGGAATCTCTTGGCCAGCTGTGGTGGCTCACGCCTATAATCCCAGCACTTTGGGAGGCTGAGGTGGGGGGATCACCAGAGGTCAGGAGTTCGAGACCAGCCTGTCCAACATGGTGAAACCCTGTCTCTATTAAAAATACAAAAATTAGTCAGGCATGGTGGCACGCACATAATCCCAGCTACTTGGGAGGCTGAGGCACAAGAATTGCTTGAACCCAGGAGGTGGAGGTTGCAGTGAGCCAAGATCATGCCACTGCACTCCAGCCTAGGCAACAGGGTGAGACTCCATCTCAAAAAAAAAAAGGAATCTCTTTTAATATAACTTGATCTTTAATTTATTGTTGCGGTCATGCAATATGTATCTTTTTTAAAGTTCGTCAAGTGTGAGGCCAATATCACCTCTGATCTGGTGCAGTGGTTCATGCATAGAAGGAATGTAATTAATATTTATAATTAGCTTGAGTTATTTTATATTTTAAGCAAATATTTATATTTGGAAATGCCAAAAGTAGAATATGCTCTTTTTTTTTACAAACCTTGTCAGTAAATAAAGAAGTAATCTTTTGTTTCAGATATTTATTCTCATTTGTCTTATTACCAGACACCTTTTCTGAAGTCTTTACACACCTGGTTTTTTTTTTTTCTCTCTGTCTCTCTTTAAGTACACTTGCCCAATAATTCTGTGCCACTATCATCCCACTCCCACTTTAATTTCACTAAGCTGCATTTTATGTTTAGTATTTCATAATGTGTCTTGCCTTTTGAAAAGGATAAAGTTTTGGCATTAGTACTGTAAATTTGTGATTATATAACAATCAAGTACTGCCAATGTCCCTGAGATAAGATGACTTAAGAGAAATAGGCATTAATAGGAATAGGAAAAATACCAGACAGCATTATCAAGTAAGTAAAGCCTATTTTCATGCTCTCTCAATTTCTCCTTTGGCTCTTTCCTCTTCCTCTGGTCTGTGCAGTCCCCAAGAACACACAGTGCCCTCAAGCTAACAGTGTCTTACACTTGCAAAGAAGTGCCTTAGGCTCTGGGCCTCTCTCTCTCTCTCTCTCTCTGTCTCTCAGCTCCTTCCTGAAGACCTTAACTCTTTCTAGACTGAGCTAGTGAACAGCTAATGTGTTCATAACCATAATATCTTATTGTTTTGCACCTCTTAGACAGTATCTGCATTTTAATCTTGGGTCTCTTAGCCAAAGGCAGGAGTAGCCCAGAGAGGCAGGCCTCTAAGCCACGTGCACGTGAGACCAAATGTGGTTACTCCTAAATAACATATTGATGATGCCTAGTTTATGAAAATATTTTTCCTTCTGGGTTGCAGTTAGAAATTTTATGTAATCTAGCAGATAAAACTGAAAAAAATTTTATAAATTTCATACTGAAGCTAATTCATTAGCTAATTCAGACTAGTTAGTTCACTTTTTTGCATTTTTCTTTAGATAAATTTATATAACATAAACTTATCCATTTTAAAGTGACCAATTCAGTGGCATTTAGTGCACTCACAGTGTTTTGTTGTGTAACCACCACGTCTGAAAGGAAACTTGGACTCATTAAGCAGTTGCTTCCATTTCCCACTTCCCAGCCTCTGGCAGCCCCCAGTCTTCATTCTATCTCTATGGGCTTACCTATTCTTGATATTGCATATAAATGGAATCATACAATATGTGACCTTTTGTGTCTGGCTTCTTTCACTTAGCCTGATGTTTTTGAGGTTCATCCATGTTGTAGCATGTTTTAGTACTTCATTGTTTTTATGGCTGAATAATATTCCATTTTATTTATCTACTACAATTTGTTTATCCATTCATCTCTTGATGGATATTTGGGCTGTAGTCACCTTTGGTCTACTGTGAATAGTGCTGCTATGAACATGTGTGTCCATGTATTTGTTTGAATACCAGTTCTCAATTCTTTGGGGTATATACCTAACAGTGGAATTGCTGAGTCCTGGGGAAATTAATTCTGCGTTTAACTTTCTGAGAAACTGTACGACTGTTTTCCACAGTGGTGGAACTATTTTACATTCCTACCAGTAATGTACAAAGGTTCCAACGCCTCCACATCTTTGTCAACACTTGTTATTTTCCTGTTAATTCATATTTAAATAATCAAGTTTAAATATCTAATATTGGGCATAAATATTCATCGTACAAGGAGATCTTCTAGGGAGTCAAGAAACCAAAGAACTAGACCAGTAATTTGCAATGCAGAAATAATTATTTAAAATTAAAAGGAAAAGATATATTAAATACTTTAATTCATTAACATGATTTACTTGCACTTCGTCTCATTCCAAATTGGATGTGGCTTACAGAAGTACTTACAGTTTAGAGTTTGCATACTACTTGTATCAGAATCTCTGAGGATGCTTGCTGATAACATAAGCAGTCTGGCTGCACCAAATCTAAGGCCTTGAACTCTCAGGACATTAAAAGGCAGCAGATGCCTGGGAATCTGCGTTTCAAATATGCTCTCTTATTTAAACTGAAGTTGAGAACCACTGAGATAACTAGACCAAACGATCGCAGTCAAATAAAGGATTGAAGTTCATCAGCAGCAGCCTTTAAGGTATTTGTAAGTAAAGACCTCATTGTGGCAGGACTCTTGGTTCTGTACAAAGAGAGGTTTGTTGGCCTTTTGGAACCTTACACGTTAATGTAATTAAAGATTGTCTGTCTTTCCAACTTTTGCGATTAGTTTTTGGCATATATTTAGATCTCTGATAAATATTCTGAACGTTTTGAAAAGTGTGAGTCTTTATATTGCATTGAAATGGTTAGAATTTTATTATAGAATCTGAGAATACACCCAACTTAAATAGCTGACTTCATGTCTTCATTATTAGGGGTCTTTTCCCCATATGTGTCTTTGAAAGTTTGCCTGAATTTTTGAATTATTAAGTGTGGGACTTCATATTTCTTTTTTTTAAGAATGATTTTTGTTAAATTGGTCACTTTAATGTTTCTATCACTTTTGGGGGATCAAGATTTTATTAAAAATTTAATGGTAGCTCTGAATCCTTTACTCACTCCCCACCTCCAGATAACAAATGAATAATCCACAGCCCCTTGTGGTTTTTAATACACTTATGGGGCTCCATGGCTATGAGGTTGAGAATATTAAGGTGTTTAAGCCTCTTTCTCCTTGTGTACATCTGTAATTTATTTCAGCAAGTTAAAATTTTCCCCTTATTTTTTTACACAGTGGAAAATACTGTAACACTCAATATACCCCCACCCCCACCGAGAAAAAACCCAGACTCCCAGTAATTTCAGTCACTCTAAATGAAAGAAAGCAGAAACGGCCTTTTTAATAGAGAATGAAAGGCTGACATGAACCCCAAGCATTTTCTGTGGTAAAAGAGCAAGAGAAATATTGGGCAGCAGATTAAATGGAGGAGGACACATTGACAAAGATGAAAAAGAGAAATATGACATGATAACAAAAGAATAGAAGGGCTTAATTTTAAAATAACAGTGTATTCTCATTTCATGGAGAGACTAAAAGCATTATTCTCTTTAGTGGTCCCTAAACATACTCCTTTTACAGTAATCAGTGTATGTATGCACACTGAAGACTCTTGTTCATCAAGGAAAGACAGGGTTCTATTGATTATACTATGTTTGTAGAATATGTAATTCACTTTAGATTTTAGAAAGATGTCCATGTACATATAAAAAATGTTCCATGAACATAAAGAAATGGATAATGTTAAATTGCCAGGACATTTTGCTGATATTAAAAACCCCAAGATATTGCTACTTCTTACTGTGGTATTTCAGATGCTTGTGATTCAGTATTTCTGCTTGTTTTGCTTACGTGATTATTTGTGTATATAAAGGTTCGCAAAACCATTTCTGTCTGTTCACTATTGGGGCTAGTGAAAGACTGGGGGTTTTATTGCATGTTTTGTTTTTGCAAAGGCAGATGCCCTTCTTGAGCTGCTTTCCCAGGAGCTGTGACTCTGGTGATCCAAGGAATGCATTTGCAAGATGACTGACAGCCTGACAGGGTTGGTGTGATGCAGCTTGTGGTCTGAAGTAGAGTGACACTTTACAGTAAATGAGCCACAGTTGCTCCTTTTTAAAAAAATTTAGTAAGAAATCTACTAAAGTGACAGAGTTTTATTACCTCCATGCATGTGGGATACTAAGGTAGTTCTAATGATTCTTTTCTGGCTTAACAAGGAAAAGTCACAAAATTTGTTTTCCATTTTTCAGAAAACAAAGATGTAAATGTAAGCACTGATACCAGAGCAATATATTATAGAGTATGACAACTAATTAAAATCAAAGAGTTTGTGATTTATTCAGATTTATTTTCACAGGATAGAACAGCACTTTCCAAAATCTGAGTACTTTACAGAGCTCTTTTGTTAGAAATTGCATTTGCAAGAGCAATTTTATAGTGCTGAAGAGATCTGCTTTTCTGTAGCACAGGGGAAAGAGGAAATATGTCCATACGAAGCCTTGTACATGAATGTTCATAGCAGCTTTATTTGCATTAGCCTAACCTAAATGCCCTTCAACAGGCAAATAAACAACACACTTTGGCATATTCATTCAATGGAATACTACTCTGCAAAAAAAGGGGAAGAACCATTGATAATGCAGCAACATAGATGAATATAAAATAACTATCTGCAAAGCCAAGCAAAAATGAGTATATACTCTATGATTCAATTTGTATAAAATTCTAGTAAATATCTGCAAACTAAACCCTAGGGAAAGAAAGTCAGTCAGTGGCTGTCTGGTGAGAGTGGACTGGGGGAAAGGAAAGAAGAGGGAGGGAGGAAGAAGAAGCAGCAAGTAAAAGGTGATGAATATGTTCACTTCCTTGATTGTGATAATGGCTTCACGGGTAGATACATATGTTAAAACTTACAAATTATACATATACACTTTAAATGTCTGCAGCTTATTGTATGACAGTTACAGGTCAATGAAACTGTTAAAAAGAAAAATCAACACAAATCACTCTTTTACATACATCCTCTAATCCCTTGTTCCTTCCTTTCTTAAGGCATTAGCTTGGCAAAACCCCATCGTCTGCCAATTCCATTCCTGCACCTATGCAACTGTGTGTGGTTGGCAAAAAATAAACTACACTGAGGCCAGGCGTGGTGGCTCACGTCTGTAATCCTAACACTTTGGGAGGCCAAGACAGGAGAATCCCTTGAGGCCAAGAGTTTGAGACCAGCCTGGTCAACATAGTGAGACCCTGTCTCTTTGAAATAAATAAATAAAGTGGCACTTGAGAAGAAGTTATATAAAATAAGGGTACAGTAGAAAACCAATTTTTGTTCAAAAATTATGTCTATATACAACTTATAGAAAGAACATTTGGAAGTTTAGAAACCAAAAAATAAGCAGTGGCTATTTCCTAGCAGGATACAGGTGATTTTTATTTTCTTGTTTATGTTTTTCTGTATAATCTCACTTTTTTTTTAACAAGCAGCATAGATTACTTCTATAATCATTAAAATGAAAAATTCTGTTTCTACTTTGAGATATTAGACTATCATCTGTATGGGGTGTGTTTGGCAAACCTACACGTGGGATTGTATAAATAGGAGGGTCAGAGGCTGCTTTGGAATACCCAGAGCTTCTGTAAGTATCCTTTTTTGCTGATCTGACATTTTCCCCCACCATTTCCCCTCCGCCTTGTAGTTAGAAGACGAAATTACAACACTACGACAAGTTTTGTCAGCGAAAGAAAGGCATCTAGTTGAGATAAAACAAAAACTCGGCATGAACCTGATGAATGAATTAAAACAGAACTTCAGCAAAAGCTGGCATGACATGCAGACTACCACTGCGTAAGTATCATATGAACAGTGTTTTATTAACTCAGCCTGCTGGCTTCTCACTCTGTTGTGTTTTGTTTCATTTTTCCTACAAGGCTGATTTGGTGCATGAAGCTAGGAAAAAAAAATACTTTCTCTAAAAGCAAAGCAAAGAAATGTGAATAATCATTAAGTATGTTGCATATGAAGCAGATTCTATAAAGTAGCTTCATGAAATAAAACTCTGTTCACTGAAACTCTATTTTCACTTAGACTACTTTCATTAGGTTTTATTGTTTAAATGTTTTTCTCTTTATATTTTTAACATTTGTCAAATATACTTTTTTTAAAACTTTTTCTCATAAAAACTATAAATGGGAAGGTGTTTTCTCCTCAGCACACTTGACACTCACTATGTATGTCTTCCAAAAGTGGTTGGCAGTTTCAATACTGACTTGCTGGCAATTGATTTACAAAGAAAACCTTGTACTTCTCATCTTTTGTTTTGCACTTTTCATTCTCACTGTTCTAGGGAATATTTAGAGCTGGGTATAGACCAGTTTTAGAGCTTGGTTTAGATTACAGTTTTGGCCCTGTAATCCCAGCACTTTGGGAAGCCGAGGCGGGTGGATCACAAGCTCAGGAGATCAAGACCATCCTGGCTAACATGGTGAAACCTCGTCTCTACTAAAAAATACAAAAAATCAGCTGGATGTGGTGGCATGCCCCTGTAATCCCAGCTACTCGGGAGGCTGAGGCAGGGGAATCGCTTGAACCCAGGAGGCGGAGGTTGCAATGAGTCGAGATGGCGCCACTCCACTCCAGCCTGGCGACAGAGGAAGACTCTGTCTCAAAAAAAAGAAAGGAAGAAATGGTTTTTGCTTTGCCATTATCATCCTGTCTTGTGCTAGGTAAGGTACAGAATAATCTCAGTTATTCTACAATCACACTTTTTTTATTAGATTATTCTTAAGTTGCATGAAATATTTAATGATGATGGTACTTTTCTAACGTTGCAAAGTATTTTACCTGCCAGGGGGTCTTGTACCAAAGGGGAGTACTCCACATATGTGATGTGATTTTTCTTCTTTTTGTGTATTGGGGGTTAGGGGCTGGTGAGGAAATCACAGAGGCTTTATCCCTAGCCCTAACTTTAGTCCCAAATTTCACCATTAAGAAATTGTCTTTGGGTTATGCATTTTCTTCTCTACTATCACACTTTGGAAGGTAAAGGTACTGCATTCCTAATACCTAAGTGGGAGTCAATTTTTCTTTCTTCTAGGCATAGAAAGACCTGATGGTAGGAAGAGGTACCAATAATTGACAGCAATTATTTCAGTTTTGCCAGCAGCCAAATTTGCCTGCTGGTTCCTAAGAACTAAGATGTAAGACTTTTTGCTCCTATGAGAAGATGTCCTTTGTATGAGGAATTGGGTCTAAAACGAGTATGACATCTCCCCAACTTCCTTAGTTTGCATAAGAATGAGAATGTTTTTCTCCCTCTAAATATGGCCTAGCAGTCCTATTGGGCTCTATGCTTGTGCACCCTAAGGACTCAATCAGATAGGTTCAGGGCACAGCCCAGAGTCAGGCAGAATGTAGCCAGGGAGCTCGTCAGTTTATCTCCAGAAGTTAACCAACCTTCCCCCACCTAATGATGACAATTACGGGAAAAAATAAGAAACCACACATTGATGTGCAGCAATTTAAAAGATAAGTTGCAACACCATATGAACAATCTCCTGAAAGGATAACTGGATTTTAGGCATTAAATTAAATGAGCTTATCTGTCAGTAGTTTTGGCCTCTGTCTTTCCACTTTCGTGGCCAATACCAATTAATGGCCCTGACAGTGTAAAGTTGAACAAGCTCTAATTCTCTGGGTTTGGTCACCTCTGTATTTAATCCAGGCCTGAGGGTTTCGTATAACACTGGTCTGAACTTCCCTGTGGGGTATAAGTACCAGGAAGACCTTCCTGCATGGCCTTCCTAATCACATTGCATAGGTAAACTAACCAAATGGAAGGTGGGGCAATGCTGGCAGTTTTGTTGCTGAAGGAGAGAGGTGCCTGGCAGGGAGGTGGGAATGTCTGAGCAGAGGGAGTGTCAAGTTTGTGCAAGGTCTGCCAGGGGAAGGGAGGGGAGAGACTCATATTCCTCCTGGGACTGGAAATAGAGCTGGCAAGTTCAAGGAAGGCTTCCAGCCTCTTCCCACAGGGGATAATGTCTAATTTGTGTTTTTCCATGTTTGAAAAACTAATAGGTTTTATAGCCAGGTAGTCTACTTAATGTAAAGCATTTTGCTGGATGAATAGCCTAGATTTATTCCCTGGGGTTATGGAGTTTAGAGTCTAGTTAGGAAGACAGAGTTTGAGTTTTGTTGTTGTTGTTGTTGTTTGTTTGTTTATACGACAAAATCATGGACAAGGGGGATAGAAAGGATTTGGAGAACAGATCAACAGTGGTTTGCAGGTGGATGATGAAGGAAATAGGACCAAGTGTGATGTCTAGGCCTTTGACTTGGGCTACTGAGTGAGTGTTGGAACTGTTTACGAGCATTGTGGTTAGGCTCATGGTTGCTTGGGTTGAAATCTAGGCCTTGCTGCATTCATGAAGTGAGATCATCTTAATGCCGATCCCATAGGTAGTGAAGATTCAGTAAGTTAATGTTCGTAAAGCCTGCAGGACAGCATCTGACACTTTGTAGGCATGAAATGATTATTTGCTGCTGTGAGAAAGATTGAGAAACAAGTCTGGAGGAGAGGCGCAATAATTCGTTTTGGCTCCGTAAAGTCTGAAATGCCCAATAGATAAACAGATTTATAGGCTGAGAGGACAACTCAGTGGAAAAGTTTAAGGCAGAGATGGACATTTGGGATTCAACTGCATATAGATAACATCGAAAACTAGATGACTAGATGAGATTTCCCTGGGGATTACTTAATAAATACAAATGGTCATGAACTCACTAACCTTTAGGAATGAAGTGAACTTTCCTTTGTAGGGAAGAACCAGTCCCTCTCTTTAGGAGGAGGCATAAGTCTATCAACCATATAATTTGGGGAAAGGGTCTGTCCCCAACCCTTTCTTCTTGGTTGTTGAGGGAAGGCAGCGGATCTTAATCATATGTTTGGAGGAGCGATAAAATCTGTATCCCTCTGAATTAATTAAACCCCTGCTCTTAGTGCTGTTTATGATACCCATTCCAGGACAAAATCTACACCTCATCTGATGAAAAATTTGATGTGAAGAAATGATGAGCTATGATCAGTTTAGGTTAGGTAGAATTAGATTTCAAAGCACTAAAAAAATTTTTTAGCTGTCAGAGGATGTGTGTGATTCCCAGAGGCAATACTTTGCATACTGATTAAGCAATCATGACCTATTTAGTTTGATTTATAATGAAAAGAAAATCTATGGTATGTTAATGAAAGATCTTGGCATATTTCAGTCTGCAGTAGGATTCAAATTGAAATAGGCCTTGATAAGTAGGAATAATTACACAGCAGACTGAAATTATCTCCTTTACAGAAAGATTCCAGGAATACAGGAAAAGGTCAAGGGATCGTCGGTATCCAGGGTTTCTTGTTGCTGTTGTTCTCGTCATAGTTTTTTACTTGCCTATATTTGTATCTAAGAACATACAAAAAAGTCCTCCCCATTTTTTGGTTTTCTGCTTCCTTTTTATGTTGTCTTTAGACTTCAAGGAGACATGGGAGAGGTGGGTGACTTTGGGGTAAAGGAGGAGAAATCGAATCTCTTCTGTAGGCAGAAGTAGAATCAGGAAATGCAACTTTATGGTGGGCTATTCAAAGCAGTGGGCTTCATGTATTCAACAAGTATTCTGCTTTGCTAACCCATGAAACATGAAATCCCCCCACTAATAAACCCCTCTGAATTGTGCCACAATCTAAATGGTAAGTCGACAGAGGGCAGAGGTTTTGGAAAGGAATTTAAACGATTCCATCTTTTTGAAAGCTTAATAATTTTATCCTATATAAAGAGGACGAAAAGCCTCACATTCAGCATTTTAAAAACGCACGGTGCTCAAAAATTGAAGGTTAGTTTATGATTTATTTACTCTTTGATTTTGTGCTTCTAAGACTTCCAGGCCATTAATGGTCAGGAATTCTTATTATCTCTTTTTATGAGGGAGCCTGGTTGTAGCACTACTGAGTTCAGGAGTGCCAGTGAAGATTAAAGACCTAATTTTAAAAGACGTACACACCCAATCTCTCACGTGGTTGTTCATTCTTTTTACCTTCAGGCTTTCATCTTATTACACAAGGCAGGAAGTAGATTCTTTTTTTCTAGATTCAAGTGGTAAATTTATGTTCTGATAACATATTTAGGGAGCCTTTGGAATAAAATAATCTTAAATGTTTTTTTGTATCTTTGGTGAAATGCTGCATATTCAACCATTAAAGGAACACTTTCTTTTAAATCTCATAAGAGGAAATATATTCGTGCTATAAAATATCTTCTTCTAAAAAGATGAATTTTTTATTTCTTCTAGTTGTATGTAGAAAAATGCTTTATTTAAGTCAAAGCAATTTAGAAAACAACATGCTTTCTCCTTTTGATTATTAACACCGATGTTCAAATTAGTAAAACATGTCAAGTGGACTTTGCATGAAAAGTCAACAGAATGCTTTTTATTTGGCTTGCAGAGGCCCTTACCTCACACTACTGAAGATCCCCTGTTGGCGTGCTGGCCAAACAGCTAACCTGTCCTTGCCAATAAATGCTATCCATTCCAGCCAAATTGAGTTTCTGAAAAGTAAAGCCCACTTTCCTGTTGACTTTCATTGAAAAACAGGAAGTTTACATGTACTCAACACCAAACATCTCTCAGTAAACAGTCTTAAAGGACTTAATGCATATCAGGTGCTCTATAAACATTAGCTGCCATTGCTTTAAAAAACATTAGCTGCTATTGCCATTGCTGCCAAAGAAAGGCAAATGTTTAACTATGAAAGTAATGGCAGCTAATGTTCAGCCCTAGACCAGATTTGAGCCTTGTTGGGAAGTGCAGGTCCCTACAGCGGTGTTTTCTGCTAGAATGGCTTTAGAACACACAAGGGCAAATTTCTCTTCACTCACCTGAAAGCTTCAGTTGTTCTCTTGAGTTAGAAGCTTCACATTGGAAACTCCTGATTCCGCTCCTGTAGCTGAAGTGAGGACAGGCACAGAACACAGACTTGAAGCATATACTTTCAACGTTTCTGCCACCTAATGCACAACTGACGGCAACTCAAAGATATCTTACACATTCCTGCTTTTACTTAAGGAAAACGTATTGTTCCTCTGCTCTATCAATTATGTAAGTCAGCAGTGGTGAACCTATATTTAGCTTAAAGTAAGAGACCTAGCAATCTGAAATGCTAAATACTATTTCTATTTAAGTTACAAGATTGTCAAGTCAATCAAGGTATTAGTATTTAAGTTGTTTTTCATTATTTGAATATTATTGCACATAGTTTTATATGATAGGGTTGAAAAACAATCTTAAGTATTAAAAATGTGCCAGATTCCATGGCATAATAAAGGGAGTAAAATGCAACACGTCATCGAGTGCCATGGCTCACACCTATAATCCTAGCCCTTCAGGAGGCTGAGGTGAAAGAATCGCTTGAGCTCACGAGTTCAAGATCAGCCTGGGCAGCGTGGTGAAACTGCGTCTTTACAAAAAGTGCAAAAACTCAGCCAAATATGGTGGCGTGCACCTGTAGTCCCAGCCATTTAGGGGGCTGAGGTGGGAGGATTGCTGGAGCCCAGGAGATGGAGGCTGCAATGAGCCATGTTCACTCCACCGCACTCCAGCCTGGGTGACCAAGTGATACCCTATCTACAAATAATAATAATAATAATAAAACACCAACTTCTTTTGGCTGATAGGAGGGTTTTTTTTCCCCAAGACTCAGGCTCCTAGCTTCTGGATGGGGATCTATCTTACTCATGCAACTTTAAGATCAAGTTCAATCAGGATGCAGCATAAGGTTACAGGGCCTGTGCAATACATAACTCCTGAGGCACCATTTGCTTAGACCAGGCATGTCCAATATCTGGGCTTCCCTGGGCCACACTGGAAGGAGAATTGTCTTGGGCCACACATAAAATACACTAAGGATAGCTGATCAGCTAAAAAGAAAAAAAGTTGCAAAAAAAAAAAAAAAACTCATAATGATTTAAGAAAGTTTATGAGTTTGTGTTGGGCTGCTTTCAAAGCTGTCCTGGGCCACATGTGACCCATAGGCCGCGGGTTGGACAAGCTTGGCTTAGGCTATGGTGTGAGTGGTGCTCCTTGGTGCTTTTAAGTACTTGGAGCCCAATGGCCTATTTCTCATGGGGTCTCTGATTACTTTGTTCTTGAAAATCATTTCCCGACATATAACCCTTTCTCACTGTTTACCCTTTTGAAATCTCTTTCAATTGTTGATTTCCAAGTAATGTATATAAAATAGCAACTAACTGTTTTCAAGAAATATGATGGTTAGCTGGGCTCAGTGGCGCTTGCCTATAATCCCAGCTGCTGGGGAGGCTAAGGCAGAAGGATTGCCAGAGTCTAGGAATTCGAGGCCAGCTTGGATAACATAGTGGGATCCCAAGTCTATATATATATAAAAGGAATATGATGTTTAGCCTAAGGAAGAGGTGTAAAAATGTGGGGAAAAATGTGCATTTTAGCATTCTTGAAATACAGTATTATTTCTCTCTCTGAACACTGGTGCTATAGAAAGCTGACCCAACTCATCTTTAAATGTCTATCATCTTCAAGGCAGCAAGACATTTTAATGGAAAGCAGGCACCCTGGACTAGGCCCTAGACTTACCTGTGTCACTAAGATTCACATAACTCTTTTGGGCCTCAGTTTCATCATCTGTAATCTGAAGGGATTTAGCTCCAGTGCCCTTCAGATTTAACATTAAATAATTCTTGGAAATAAGGAGTCCTAAAATCTTTAACACTGCATTAAACTACCTGTATAGCTGAATTTTAACTATAAAATTTCATATAGAAATAGACTTGCATTTTTCATGGTGGGGACATAAATAATACCACACTAAAGTAATCAGATCACTGCATATGCTCACCTCCTATTTTGCTATAGAAATGTGTCTAAAACACAATGTAGCTATCACCTATTTTCAATATATACTTCTCTCTAGCTAGCTATATTTAAATTATGCATTAAATTCAGAATGTCACACACACAGAAACAAGTGTTTAAAAAATCATATCTTCGTTCAAAACATTCTCAAATATATAAAGTTAAACTACATGGAAAAGCTTAAAAGAAAATTAAATATTGGGTCTAATTGTAAGAATTCTTGAAGAAATGTGGAACCAACACAAGAATGAATTCTCTTAACTAGTAGCCAGTCCCAACTTCATGCAAAAGCCACAGATATTGCAGAATATTTATTTACTTTTCCCTTGAGTCACGTTTCAGGCCACACAGAGTCAGTGGCAGGTGGTTGCTCAATAGACTTTCTTCCTTTCCTCCACCCTTCCCTGGTTTCCTTTTGACCCTTATCACTCCCTTCTCCCTAGGGCTCAGTCCATTCTGCAGGCACCCCAAGTGGCCAAGGCCCCAGGGACCTCTGGCCTTGACTAGACAGAAAGAGGTTGCTTTTACAGTCTTCTCAAGGGTGCAGGCTGAAGTCTTTTTAATTCTTCAAAATGGGACATTTAAAATACAGCACAACCCTTTTCGTGCCATATTTGATAGCATCACAAAGCAGAACAGCTAGAGCAGAGGCCCTAAGGTAGGAGGGGGCCTGGTATGTTCCAGGGACAGTGAGGAGGCTGGAAGGTCTGGAGCAGAGTAAGAAGAAATGAGAGGGGACCAGACTGTGTAGGGCCATCAGAAGGCCCACCAGGTGGACTTTGGCTTTTCACCGTATTATGAGGAGATAGTGCAAGGTTTTGAGCAGAGACCTGCTCCAATTTAATGCTTTAATGGGTCCCTCTGGCCGTGGTGTTGAAAACGGACTGTAGAAGGATAAGGTGGAAGTATGGAGTTTAGTTAGGAGGTGATTGCAAGAGCCCCGGTGAGTGATGATGGCGGCTTGAACTAAGGTGGAGAGTAGTGGAAGCAGTGAGAAAGTAGACTCCACATCTATTTTGAAAGTTGAAATGAACCAACAGGGCTTTCCTGATGAATTTGATTTGGAGAATGAAAGAAACAGAAAGGTTAAAGATGATGCTATTCTCGTATTTTGGGCATTCAATAGATTGTTCTATTTTCTTACCAAAACACATAAGTTTTTGCACAGGAAAGTTTTTCTTGATGTTTTTCAGAATTATGATGTCAGTAGAGTCCTGGATTGAGCCTAATTCTGAATCACAGTCCATGGTGTAATAATGTTTCATCAGCATATAATACTGTACTTTCCTCACTTCCAACTCCTTTATTTATTTATTTATTTATTTATTTATTTATTTATGGCGCAATTTCAGCTCACTGCAGCCTCTGCCTCCTGGGTTCAAGCAATTCTCCTGCCTCAGCCTCCCGAGTTGCTGGGATCACAGGCATGTGCCACCCAGCCCTGATTTTGTTTTGTTTTGTTTTGTTTTGCTTTTTTAGTAGAGACAGGGTTTCACCATGTTTGCCAGGCTGATCTCTAACTCCTGACCTCAGGTGATCCACCCTCCTCAGCCTCCCAAAGTGCTGAGATTGCAGGCGTGAGCCACGACGCCCAGCCTTGAACTCCATTTTTAATGCCCTTTTCACAGATCTGATTTCATTACCCAGTTACTACTTACTGAAACCTTCGTCAGCATCCTAAAAATATAACTGTGGTAGGAAGTCCAGATTTTTCTTTATTTATTTGTAAATAAGTCATTTTGTTCTTAAGGCCAAAACTACTACATTTACATCTTGCTTTCTGAGTCTAGTTAATCCAAGTGTTCAAGACACTGCTTTGGAAAACTATTTAGTAGCAGGCTTCTTCTGAAGAATTCTTAGCACATGACATTTCAAGATCACACCTCACTAAAATCTTCTAATGATGATTGGTGTTTTTATTTCTAGTCTTTAACATTTTTAGTATTTTTAACTGTCTTATCACTAATGACAATTTAGATAATAATTTTTTATCTTTTTAAATTTTATTTCAATAGTTTTTGGGAAACAGGTGGCTTTTGGTTACATGGATAAGTTTTTCGGGGGTGATTTCTGAGATTTTGATGCACCCATCACCCAAGCAGTGTACATTGTACCCAAGGTGTAGTCTTTTATCCCTCACCCCCCTCGAACCCTTCCCCCCGAGTCCCCAAAGTCCATTATATCGTTCTTATGCCTTTGCATCCTCACAGCTTAGTTCCCACTTAGAAATGAGAACATACAATGTTTGGTTTTCCATTCCTGAGTTACTTCCCTTAGAATAATGGTCTCCAACTCCATCCAGATTGCTGCAAATGTCATTATTTCATTCTCTTTTATGGCTGAGTAGTATTCCATGGTATGTATGAATATATATTAACTAGACTCAGAAAGCAAGATTTAAAAGCAAGATTTAAATGTAGTAGTTTTGGCCTTAAAAACAAGAGGACTTTTTACAAATAAATAAAGAAAAATTTGGACTTCCTACCACAGTTATATTTTATATATATATATATATATCACATTTTCTTTATCCACTATCAGTTGATGGGCATGTAAGCTGGTTCCATATTTTTGCAATTGCAAATTGTGCTGCTATAAATATGCATGTGTAAGTGTCTTTTTCATATGATGACTTCTTTCCCTTTGGGGGAAATCCCAATAGTGGGATTGCTGGATTGAATAGTAGTTATGCTTTTAGTTCTTTAAGGAATCTTCATACTGTTTTCTGTAGTGGTTGTAGTTTACATACCCACCAGCAGTGTAAAAGTATTCACTTTTCACCACATCAACGCCAATGTCTATTTTTTTTTTTATTTTTAAATTATGGTCATTTTTGCAGGAGTAAGGTGGTATTTCATTGTAGTTTTAACTTGCATTTCTCTGATAATTAGTGATGTGGGGCATTTTTTCATGTTTGTTGGCCATTTGTATATCTGCTTTTGAGAATTGTCTATTCATGTCTGTATTAGTCTGTTATCATGCTGCTGATAAAGACATACCCAAGATTGGGTAATTTATAAAGAAAAAGGTTTAATGGATTCACAGTTCCACATGGCTGGGAATGCCTCACAATTATGGCAGAAGGTAGAAGGCACATCTTACATGGCAGCAGGAAAGAGAGAATGAGAGCCAAGCAATAGGGGAACCCCTTATAAAACCATCAGATCTCATGAGACTTATTTACTACCACAAAAATAGTATGTGGGAAACCATCCCCATGATTCAATTATCTCCCACTAGGTCCCTCCCACAACACGTAGAACTTATGGGAGCTACAATTCAAGATGAGATTTGGGTGGGGACACAGGCAAACCATATCAATGTCCTTTACCCACTTTTTGATGGGGTTGTTTTGTTCTTGCTGATTTGTTTGAGTTTTGAGTTTCTTGTAGGTTCTGGATATTAGTCGTTTGTCAGATGCATAGTTTGCAAAGATTTTCTCCTACTCTGGTTTGTCTGTTTGCTGATTATTTCTTCTGCTGTGCAGAAGCTTTTTAGTTTAATTAGGTCCCATATATTTATTTATGTTGCATTTGCTTTTGTGTTCTTGGTCATGAACTCTTTGCCTAAGCCAAGGTCTAGAAGAGTTTTTCTGATGTTATCTTCTAGAATTTTTATAGTTTCAGGTCTTAGATTTAAGTCTCAGATTCATCTTGAGTTGATTTTTGTGTAAGGTGAGAGATGAGGATCCAGTTTCATTCTTCTACATGTGACTTTCCAATTATCCCAGCGCCATTTGTTGAATAGGGTGTCCTTTCCCCACTTTATGTTTTTGTTTGCTTTGCCAAAGATCAGTTTACTGTAAGTATTGGCTTCATTTCTGGATTCTCTTTTCTCTTCCATTGTTCTACGTGCCTATTTTTATACCAGTACCATGCTATTTTGGTAACCACAGCCTTGTAGTATAGTTTGAAGTCTGGTAATGTGATACCTCCAGATTTGTTCTTTTTGCTTAGTATTGTTTTGGCTATGTGGGCTTTTTTGGGGGTTCTATGTGAATTTTAGGATTGTTTTTTCTAGTTCAGTGAAGAGTGATAATGATATTTTGATGGGAATTGCATTGAATCTGTAGATTGCTATTGGCAGTATGGTCATTTTTACAATACTGATTCTACCCATTCATGAGCATGAGTTTTCATTTGTTTGTGTTATCTTTGGTTTCTTTCAGCAGTGTTTTGCTATTTTCCTTGCAGGTATCTTTCACCTACTTGGTTAAGTATATTCCTAAGTATTTTATTTTTTATTTTTTGCAGCTATCGTAAAAGGGATTGAATTCCTTATCTGATTCTCAGTTTGGTCACTGTTGGTGTACAGCAGTGCTACTGATTTGTGTACATTGATTTTGTATCCTGAAACTTTACTGAATTCATTCATCAGATCTAGTAGCTTTTTGGATGAGTTTTTAGGGTTTTCTAGGTATGCAGGGTTTCTAGGTATGCATGTCATCAGTGAACAGCAACAGTTTGACTTCCTCTTTTCCAATTTAGATGGCTTTTATTTCTTTTTCTTGTCTGATTGCTCTGGCTAAGACTTCCTGTACTATATTGAATAGAAGTGGTGAAAGTGGGCATCCTTATCTTGTTCCAGTTCTTGAGGGAATGCTTTCAACTTTTCTCCCATTTAGTATGAGGCTGGCTGTGGGTTTGTCATAGATGGATTTTATTATCTTGAAATATGTCCCTTCTATGCTGATTATGCAGAGATCTTTAATCAGAAAGGGATGCTATATTTTGTCAAATAACTTTTCTGTGTCTATTGAGATGATCGTATGATTTTTGTTTTTAATTATGTTTATGTAATGTATCACATTTATTGACTTGCATATGTTAAAGCATCCCTGAGTCCCTGGTATGAAATCCACTTGATCATGGTGGATTATATTTTTGATATGCTGTTGGATTCAGTTAGCTAGTATTTTGTTGAGGATTTTTGTATCTATGTTCATCAGGGATATGTTTTCTTTTCTTGTTATGTCCTTTCCCGGTTTTGGCATTACATTTGGTGATACCAGCTTCATAGAATGATCTGGGAGGATTTCCTCTTTCTCTGTCTTTTGGAATAGTTCCAGTAGGATTGGTACCAATTCTTCTTTAAATGTCTGATAGAATTAGCTGTGAATGTATATGGCCCTGGACGTTTTTTTTATTGTCAATTTTTTTATTACTGTTTCAATCTCACTACATATTATTGGTCTGTTCAGAGTTTCTATTTCTTCCTGATTTCATCTAGGAGGATTGTATTGATATATTTCCAGGAACTTATCCATCTCCTCTAGATTTTCTAGTTTGTGTGCATGAAGGTATTTGTAGTAGCCTTGAATGTTTGTATTTCTGTGGTATCAGTTGTGATATCTCCCATTTCATTTCTAATTGAGCTTCTTTGGATTCTCTCTCTTGTTTTCTTGGTTAATCTTGCTAATGGTCTATCAATTTTGTTTATCTTTTTGAAGAACCAGCTTTTTGTTTCATTTAACTTTTATATCTTTTTTTTTGTCAGTTTCATTTAGTTCTACTCTGATCTTTGTTATTTTTTTTTTCTTCTGCTGGGTTTGGGTTTGGTTTGCTTCTGTTTCTCTAGTTCCTCGAGATGTGACATTAGGTTGTCTATTTGGGGTCTTTCAGACTTTTTGATGTAGTCATTTAATGCTATGAAATTTCCTCTTAGCACTGCTTTTGTTGTATCCCAGAGGTTTTGATAAGTTGTCTCACTATTATCATTCAGTTCAAAGAATTTTTTAATTTCCATCTTGATTTCATTGTTGACCAAAGATTATTCAAGAGCAGATTATTTAATATCTACATATTTGTATAGTTTTAAGGCTTCCTTTTGGAGTCAGGATACTTGATATGAATTTGGTTTTCTTAAATGTATTGAGACTTGTTTTGTGGCCTATCATATGGTCTATCTTAGAGAATGTTTCATGTGCTGATGAAAAGAATGTATACTGCAATTGTTTGGTAGAATGTTCTGTAAATATATGTTAAGTCCATTAGTTCTAGTGTATAGTTTAAGTCCATTGTTTCATTGTTGATTTTCCATCTTGATGACATGTCTAGTGCTGTCATTGTAGTATTGAAGTCCCCCACTACTATTGCATTGCCATCTATCTCATTTCTCAGGTCTGGTAGTAATTGTTTTATGAATTTTGGAGCTCCAGTATTCGGTGCATATGTATTTAGGATTGTGATATTTTCTTATTGGACTAATCCTTTCATCATTACATAATGTCCCTCTTGGTCTTTTTTTAGTGTTGTTGCTTTAAAGTCTGTTTTGTTTGATATAAGAATAGCTACTCCTGCTCACTTTTAGTTTCCATTTGTGTGGAATATCTTTTTCCACCTCCTCACCTTAAGTTGATGTGATTCCTTATGTGTTACGTGAGTCTCTTGAAGACAGCAGATACTTGGTTGGTGGTTTTTAATCCATTTTGCCATCCTGTGTCTTTTAAGTGGAGCATTTAGGCCATTTACTTTCAAAGTTAGTATTGAGATGTGAGGTACTGTTCTATTCATTATGCTAGTTGTTGCCTAAATACTGTTTTGTTTTGTTTCATTTTGTTCTTGTTTTATAGGTCCTGTGAGATTTACGCTTTGAGGAAGTTCTATTTTGGTGTATTTCAAGGTTTTGTTTCAAGATTTAGAACTCCCTTGAGCATTTCTTGTCAGGCTGGCTTGGTAGTGGCAATTTCTCTCAGCATTTGTTTGTCTGCAAAAGACTTTCTCTCTCTTTCATTTATGAAACTTAGTTTTGCTGGATACAAAATTCTTGGCTAATTGTCTGCCAATTATTTTGTTTAAGGAGGCTAACGATGGGACCCTAATCCCTTCTGGCTTGTAAGATTTCTGCTGATAAACCAGCTGTTAATCTGATAGGTTTTCCTTAATAGGTTACCTGATGCTTTTGCCTCACTGCTCTTAAGATTCTTTTCTTTGTCTTGATTTTAGATAACCTGATGACTGTGTGCCTATGTGATGATCTTTTGGTGAATAATTTCACAGGAGTTCTTTGAGCTTCTCGTATTTCATTATCTAGATCTCTGGCAAGGCCAGGGAAGTCTTCCCCAATTATTTCTTCAAATAAGTTTTCCAAACTAAAATTTTTCTTCTTCCTCAGAAACAGCAATTATTCTTAGGTTTGGCCATTTAACATAATCCCAAATTTCTTGAAGGAGACTTTGTTCATTTTTTTTCTTTGTCTTTGTTGGATTGTGTTAATTTGAAAGCCTTGTCTTTGACCTCTGAAGTTTTTTTCTACTTGTTCTAGTCTATTGTTGAAACTTTCCACCGCATTTTTTATTTTCCTAAGCAAGTCTTTCATTTCCAGAAGTTGATTGTTTTTTCCTTATGATATATATTTCTCTGGAAAACTTTTTATTGATGTTCTGTATTTTTTTTAAGTTTCTTTTAGTTAGTTTTCAGCCAACTTACCTTTCTCTTGTATCTCCTTGAGTAGCACAATTCTGAATTCTTTATCTGGCAATTCAGAGATTTCTTCTTGGTTTGGATCCATTCCTAGGGAGTTAGTGTGACCTTTCATGGGTGTTATAGAACCCTGGTTTGTTATATTACTAGAATTACTTTTCTGGTTTCTTCTCATTTGGGTAGACTATTTCTTAAAATTGTTCTTGAATTTATTTTTGCTTAAATTGTTTTTAAACTTAAATTTATTTTTTCCCTCTTAAGGATTAGACTTTAATGTTTATTTTAACCTAATTTAATTTTTGGTGCTTGAAGGGTTGAAGACTCACTATGAGATCCTTAGTTACAGAAAGTTTTTTTGTGTGCTGGCTTTCCCTTATGCTGTTTGTAGTTGTTACATTCTTGGTGTGTGGGTGAGTTCACTGCCTCTTATGGAGTTGGAATGGCAGGTATCTCTTGAAGCTTATCTTGTTCTCTCATGGTGTACCCTTTATTTATTTATTTAACTTTTTTCCCACTGTTTTGTTTACTGAGTTGACGATTCAGGCTTTAGACCATTAGGAGAGGTATCCCTGGTTAGGCACTGGTTGTGGCTAAGGCAGGTGGGTAGATGTAATACCCGATGGTGGGCTGAGGTCCCAGCCTTGATTAAGTTGGCTGGAGGAGCTCTCAATTAGATGTGCTGAGGTTTTACCAAGGTGAAGAGTGGGAGCTACCTCAGCTCTCCTGCCAGGTCAGCAGGAAAGCTACTCACCTCACAGCCTTATTCCTGTCCCAGTGTTCTGGCTATTCGGATAAGACAGGCACCTCTTTTCATCTGTGGAAATGTTGATGTTCCAAGTAGGGAGGAATTGTGACTTTGCCTCTCATGCAGGCTTGAATCTGGAGTGTGTTCCTCCTGTGGGGCTGCACTCACCCTGGATTATTCCAGAAAGGCTGTCTATAGATGCCTCCATTCTTCTGGGGGAAGCCCAACTGTGTCTGCAATAGAGTGCCAGGGGAAACAAGGACCCCTTCTTTAAGGCCCTACACAATCACAGGGGCTGCCTGCCGTTTGGGGTAGAGGTGCAGACTTTCCCTACTGCGCCCAGCACTGCAATTGTGTCTCTGCTATGAGAAACTTCCCACCACTGGAAAGATTTGGAACTCAAGTCCTGCTGTTCACATTCTTTTGTTCCATAGGGTGATCCTTTGATGTAGTGCTCGCCCCCTTCCCTTAGAAATGGGACATCCTGAGAGCTGGACTGCAGTGATTGTTATTTCTCTTCTTAGTCTAACCACCCAGCAGGACTACCAGGCTCCAGGCTGGTGCTGGCAAATGTCTGCAAAAAGTCCTGTGATATGACCAGTCTTCAGGTCTCCCAGCTGTGGATACCAGTACTTGCTCTGGTGGAGGTGGCAGGGGAGTGAAGTAGACTCTTTGAGAATCCTTGGGTTTAACGTGCCGGCTTTCTCAGATGCTGGTTATGCTAGCAGTGAAGTCGTCATGTGGACAGACTGAGGACCTCTGGTTAGCCAGGATGTTACAGGCAGCAGTATTAGCTGTTCTTTTCTTCTTCCTGGGATCAGGGTTATTCTGTCATGAGTTGCAGTAATGGCCTGAGTTGGTCTGCCTCCAGCCAGGAGGTGGTGTTTTCAAGAAGGCACCAGCTGCAGTAGTAACAGTGGGATTTAAGCTTGCACTAAATTGTCCAAGGGAGGTATTCTGGTTTCTCAGGCGATAGGTGGGTCCATAAAGCTCTCAAGAGTTTATGTCTTCTGTGTTCTGCTACCAGGGCAGGTAGAGAAATACCATCAAGTGGGGGCAGGGATAGACTCTCCTTGGGCGGGTCAGACTCTTCTTGGGTAGGGCTTGCTGCAGCCACTGTGGGGGTTGGGGGGTGTGGTTCTCAGGCCAATGAGGTTACCTTCCAAAGGGGATTATGGCTGCCTCTGCTGTGTCATATAGTTTATCAAGGAAGTGGGGGATACCTGGTAGCAAAAGGCCTCACCCAGCTCCCACGCAGTTGGCGAGGCCAGTCTCACTCCTGCGGTGCTCTGCTAATAGAGCCGAGTTTCCATCCAGGCAGCCTGTGCACACTGAACTCAGACCTGCCACAGGCCATAGGCTTCCCTGCTGAGAAAGCAAGCACAGCTTTCAGGCCTCGCCCCTACCTGTCTGCCCACAGTGTTGGTAGCTCCTGCGCTCATATCTGCAGCAGTTTCCACTCACCCCCCAGATTCTGCTTAAGAAAGTTCATGCCCAGTGGCAATTATTATAAAATTCAGTTGGAAGCTTCTTTCACCCCATGACCCCTCCCTAATTCCACTGGCTGCCTTCCTGGAGGCACTCTGTGAGATACAGTTATATACATTCCCTGGGCTCAAGCTAGAGAGACTGGGAGTGCCTATAAGGCTTTTCCCATTGCTGCTACTATTATATTTCACCCAGATCCCTAAATCCATTCCAGCTCTAAGTTAGGTTAAATCCTTCTCCTGTGATCTGGATTTTCAGATTCCCTAGTGGAGATGTGGGTTCAGAGGCAGGTTTTCTCCTCTCGCACTCTAGGAACTCAGGTTTTCACCCGTCTCTCAGAATTTGCAGTGGTGTGCCACTCCTTTCAAAGGATCTGTGAATTCTTTCGGTGTTGCTGGTAAGTTCCTATGGTGGTTCTTGGAACAAAAGTTCATGATGTGAGTCTCCACACACTATTCTGTCTGAGCAAGTGCAAGATGCACATTAGCCCTGTCTCCTATCTGCCATCTTCTGCCTGTCTCCTTGATAATAATATTTGATTTCATGTATAAACTGCCTGAAATTCCATGGTTTCATGTAGTCAAAAAATGTTTTTCCAAAATTAAAAGCTAAAATCATGTAGCAAAATGTAAAAATAAAATTTAATTTGAATGAGCTGACATCTTTTGGACCTTCAGAGAAAAAAAGAAATTAAGCAAACTTCCTAAAAGCTGTTCATTTCTTTCATCTTGTCTCATTTGCTGTTTGACCCAGTGCCATCTGGCATCCACATTCCTTGTTCTCCTCACACAGTCCTCTCCAGAGACACAAATTACCCCCTAGTCACCAGATTCTTCCTTGACCCTTATTCCGGTTGGTCTTTTCATTTTTGATAGGAAATTTCTGTTTAGTAAATGAACATTTGGTTTTATGATCTAGTTAATGTATGTCTTTTATACTTCCTAAAAAAACATTGTGTTAATAAATAACATAATGCTAACAATATTATAGACGGATTCCATTCTGCTCACAAAAAGAATACCACATTAATAAAGTTATTTCTGTCCTAGGGAAGACCAAGGCACATATTTGAAAATATTCACTAGAGCCTGAGATCATACTTAGGACTGGATGACTTGTGGGAGATGGAAGGGGTAGAGGAAAAAGGGCAGTTCCTACGTAGCTGATTTCATAGGGTATAATGTTTTCTTACAGATACCATATGCATGCAAGTATAACAGGGTTTTGGGAGAACTTACCTGGGAGCAGCATAAATCAGAAGAAGACAGCACATGCATTTTAAGATTTGAGGGTTTTTTTTAATGTGTATAAAAATTTTGTTGATTTACTATTATTCCTCAAGTTATGTACCTTTTATTTCCCACTTTCATAATCAACTCAGAAATTTCTCATCCCTATAGGTAGCATCACTGTCCTTCCTGTCATGATGCTCACAGCCTCAGGACAACCTTTGGTCTTGCTCTTATTTATCACTTACCATCTCCTGTTGAATCTGTCCATTCTATCCCTGTAATCCATCATACCTCTTTCTTTTCCTAGTGCCACTACTCCCAGTTCAGAGTCACAAAAGGTTGTCCCTTTTGATATCACCCACTCATTCATCTACTATTTATTGAGTTTCTTCTTTATCCCTTTGTCAGAGACCAGGGACACAAAGATGAATGGCTTCCTTGCCCTCAAGTAGTCAAGTCTGGTATGACATAGGCTTATCAACAAATATTCACAGTATATATTCCTAAAACTGTTTTGAAAAAAAGTCACTATATTATCTACAGATAATGTGCTTTTATTATTCCCAGCTATAAATACTAGAAAAGTAAGCTAAATAACTAGCTGTGTTTTGCCTTTTTCTGGCTTATTTTACCCAAATTAACAGTATAAGCTTAGATGTACCTTCAAAACCTAAACCTGCATTCTCTAATTTCTGTGTCATCCTTGGTGCCTAGAGCTGTCATTGACAAGTGTCTGTTTTAGAACTAATACACTTCAAGAACAACATTCTGCTCACTGAGCAGTTCCATTATTTGTCATGAAAGAGCTGCACATTCAGATCTGTATTTGTATTTGTATCTGTATATACTTCCTAAATTCAGATTTAATGGTCTGACTTTCCTTCTGATGAACAGCAGCCAACCCATCATCCCCAGACAATGAATGGAAACAGTGGTTTTGTGGATCTTCTTCCTAAATCTGTTGAGGAAAGGACATTTTCAAAGTAAGGAGTGAGAAGGAAGATGAATTGTTTATGGGAGATCATGATATAAAAACCGTGTTGTTCTGTTTTATTTCTAGCTACAAGAAAACACATGAAACCCTGAGTCACGCAGGGCAGAAGGCAACTGCAGCTTTCAGCAACGTTGGAACGGCCATCAGCAAGAAGTTCGGAGACATGAGGTACTGTGGAAAAATACCATGGGAACGGCGCTAAGCCCTTGGCTTTCCAATTGAAGGGAGCACTAGCTATTAGCTGCTCATCTCAACATATGTATTTTTTTATTTTAATGGATAAAAAAGTGTTATATGGCTGATATTATTGATGACTAAGATAAATTTTCACACTGGGACATTTTCTGCCTGAAGGTCAGGCTTAGGTGGCCTGGTCCCAGAGTTGCTGTTTCTACTAGGACCCGACCCGGTAAAAATAGAAGATACAGGGTAGTGAGGCAGATTTGAAAAGAATGCAGCATGTGCAAATTCTTACTAGCTGTAATATAAATGATAAATTAAAATATGCATTTAGTGGAATGTGCTCCCATAAACTATTCTAGATTGCATATTTGTATACATCCATCTAGTATATTTTTTCTGTGTTAAATAGGTACATATTTATCCTTTTATTCCATAAAGGTACCACACATATACACTTCTGGTAGTTTTCTTTCTTCATTTTATAACTATTTTGTGAGTATGTTAAATATTTATTGCACCTTCATTTTTAATGAATTTATCTCCCAGTGCGTAGCTATAGCAATACTTTTAGATAAGTACCCTTGCACATTTTCATTATTTTCAATATTTCACTGTTACATAAAATAAGGGTGACCATCAAGGTTGATTTTGACTTGAGAACCAAAAGTTCTCACTGGAGGCACCAGGAAAAAAAAATGTAGTATTGCCCATAGTTTTTCATATTATATACAATATATTATATACCATATTATATAGAGGTATTACTCTTTTAGTTTTTGCTTATTTAAATACCAGTCATAGTTTTATTTTGCATTTGGCTGATATGCCTTGGAGGATATTTCTTTAGAAATCAGTTTCATTTTTCCCTCTATTCTTTAAAAACTTTTCGAGCACATTTTACATTTCTTCTTTTAAAAAAAATCTCTGCATATTTATTTTACTGGACTCTTAAACTGTTACTTTTTTATTAAAAAGAAAAAGCTTTGGGCTGGGCACAGTGGCTCATGCCTGTAATCCCATCATTTTGGGAGACTGAGGCAGGTGGATCCCTTGAGGTCAGGAGTTCGAGACCAGCCTGACCAACATGGTGGGACCCTGTCTCCATTAAAAAAAATATATATATATACACAAAAATTAGCCAGGCATGGTTGTGTATGCCTGTAGTCCCAGCTGCTGGGGAGGCTGAGGCAGGAGAATCACTTGAACCCAGGAGGCAGAGGTTGCAGTGAGCCCAGATCACGCCACTGCACTCCAGCCTAGGCGATAGAGTGAGACTCTGTCTCAAAAAAAAAAAAAAAAAGAAGGAAAAGCTTTGACACTGAGAGGCAAATATCTTCCTAACTTTACACTTATAGATACATCTTTATAAATTATATTATTAAATTTTATTTACTTCAAAAATTGCTGGACTGTCCCCAATATTCATTCACTATTTTAACAACTAGGCATTCACAAGGACATGTGCATGAATCTGAGTACATTGTTTTATCTTCATTTTTACTAATGCCACAATAATAAAAAGTAATTGAAATTCTTCAGAAGCAGGTGTGATAAACAGGTAAACCTTCTGGATTATTAGTTACCCCTAATTTTATTACAAATAAAATTTGTAATAATTTTAACGGCATTATAACATTTATCTAAACTAATTAAATAATCCTTTAAAATAGGAAACCCCCTATAACCTGTTATACCCAAGAAAACATATTTTCCCATGTTTGTAAAATTGGTTCTCTTCATACTGTGTTGAAATCTTTCACTTGAACCCTGGGAACTCCAGCATGACACTGCTAACTAGAATAGTGCTTCTGCATCTTTAGGAGATCTTACAAACACCTCTGAAGCTTGTTTAGAATACATATTCTTAGGTTGCACCTCTCAGAGGTTGTGCTCAGTAAGTCTGAGGTGGAGTCTAGGAATCTGTATTTATAACAAGCTTCCAGATAATTTGGCTTCAGAAGGTCAGTTTATGAGGAAGACAGACATAGCTTAGCTCACCTGTACCTGGGGTTTTCACTAATAAAATGGAGATAAGAATAACAATGTCATTGGACTATTATAAAAGTAGCAGAAGAAAGCCTGACATGTATTATGCACTCAAAAAATTGCAGTTTTTTTATCTTTAAGTGACCAGCTCAGTTACAAGATGGCCCCACATGGTAGAAATTAGGGAGAGTACATTAACAGGAGCCCACTGTATTTCATAAAGGCCCTGCTCATTGTTCTTCCCAATAGTGAAGAATGAAGACTGTGTTTCACATAGGCAATATGTTGGCATTCATATTCAAACACTAATTGGGTACAATGTCAAGGTTGTATTGACTGCCTTTCCTCCTGTTTCAGTGTGGCTTTGTCTAGTATAGTGGATGGCCTATTTTCCAGGACTTCCAAACTTTCCATTTGTTATTACCCCATGTAGAGGATACAACATTTTCATTATAAACTATGGCTAAAAATATTGGAAAATACAGTCTGTGTTGCTAGATAATCAAATACAATCCTGAAATATTTTGAAGAGTTTGAAAATTTCAGAGCTTTATTTATATAATATTTTATGTGTATATTTCTCTCAAACTATATCTAACATTTGTATATAAATGAGAATAATACTTTGTGAAAGCAACAAGTTTTACAAAGATTTTTACTTTTAAATTATGCCCAAACAAGTAATATAAATAAAAGTCATTTTGGAAGTGTTTAAACTTAATTTAATACAAGACCTTAAATGGGAAAAAATAGTAAGCTTTGATTGTTTGTTCAAAAACTAATGTGCCAATTTGTAAATATGGGGAATATGTCAAAATTTGGTCACAGACCTTTTATTTTAAACTTCTTTTTGGTTAAAAGTGTCATATTAGTCTACATTTTTATTAGTTATACTATAACATTTTTGTGCATTCTGGTAACAAATTTCTGAATGTATTCAAAAACATTACCAGCAAAATTCAGATACCTTGGAAGAACAACAGTACCTCTCAGTTTTTCTTTAAAATAACTCCAAATCAATATTTACAGATTTTGTAAAACCTAGAATTTGGGCCTTTTAATAGCTGAAAAAAAAAGTTTTATGTTAAGATTTAATTTGTATGTTTTGTAAAAATAAGTTATATTTTTCTGAGCTAAGTAAGATTCTGATTTTAACCTGATTGTCATGGAATTGCCCACTCTCTTTCTCCATCCATAAAATAACATTGTTAATACCCACTTAACCAAAATATTTCCTGTGGAGTTAAAATGAGGTCATACTTAGGAAAGTACTCAGAAGAAATCCAAGCGGTTGGAATCATTTTTCTAATAACATTGGCATCTTCTGGGAACTTCTCAGTTAATTTGTTCAAACTGATCCACTGGGGACAAAATGTTTGGAGAAGGCATGTCATTTTATTACAGTCCAATCATTGTTATATACTTATAGGAATAACAGAAGCAAAACCTGAGTTGGTAAAATGATTTGTCAGAGACATTAAAAAGTCAGTATAATCAAGAGTGGTAAATGAAGCTACCCTGTCTGTGCTCTGGGGCCCTTGAAAGGGGACCACCAAGGGCAGTGCAGTGTTTCTCTGCCTCCTGTTTGCTAACTCTGCTCCTGCTCTTCTCTCCTGTGCTTCCGGGCTGCAGGTCTCACTCCATCGGGTAAGCGCCACGGGGCTGCGTGTGGGGCTTTGCCCACTCCCTTGCTGCCCCTTTGCTTTCCAGGGCTCCCTGTTTCTTTCACACTGTGCGTGAACCAACAAAACTACACTCTGTTTTCCAGAGAGTTCCCGTGACCAGGAAGATAGTTTATAGGGCACTTAATACATTTGAACTTATTGAAGTACATCTCTATCTCATTTCTGAATCATTTACACCATTTCACTTGCTGAGCTATCTCTCAGGAGTCTCTTTCTCTGCACCATTTCTTCCTTTGTTGACAGAGGTTCTTAGAATTGAAAAGAAGAAGAAAAAAAACAAAGTGGAGATTGAAAGTTATATATGTTTTCTAAAACTTCTAGAAAGTAAAGTTGAGAAACAAAAACAGATTTTCTCTAGATTGTCATGTTTCTCTGAACTTCTTGTACCCATAATTTGTGTGGATGTTTCACCTTCAACTTTCTGTGCCTTCTGAAGTTGAAGGGAAGAAAGGTACCGGAAAAGCATGTATGTTAAGAAGTTTGTGATTGTTAATCCCAAGCCCCCGAATTAAGCCTTCTTTTAGCCGAAATCTTATTATATACTTTTATTTTTTTAATTTTTTCCTAAGAAAGCGGTCTATATTTACAGAGATACACCAATTGGTAATGCAGATGAGGCTCTTTTAGTGATGCTTTTGAAGTGTAATTTCTGAGGAAATATCTGCCTAATAGTTTCTAAATTAAGTGTCTAGGGTAAGACCGTAAGTATCCCATGAATTTGTTTGTCCTTTTCTTTCTGTGTTCTAGCAAAGTGCTACCCATACTAATGCCCTCAGTGGATATTATCAGGGAAGGGTGACAGATTTGGTCCCTGAACTATTAGCTCCTTGAGAGAAGAGAAAGCAGGGACGCTGTTGAAAAGTGTGAGGTGGGAGCAAGCACTAGGCCAGGAAAATGGACCCATTGTGCTCCTCCCCCTGCCCAGCCTGATTTCTGAGTGGAACTCAATAGAAAGTAACAGGCAATCAACCAGAGGGAAGATGAATCAGCTACTAGGATTAATGGGATGAGAAGTCTAAATCTCTTAAAATTCTCAGGAATGTTTGTGTTTGTACCAGATGTTCTTGACAATCATCTAGTACAAATCAATCATCTTGACAATCAAACCAGAATGGATGCAGAAGTCCCTATGGCCTATGAGAACTGTGTTTGCCTGGCATGTGCTTCCTTGAAAGTCTTATGTTAACCTCTTGCTTTCCTCTGGCCAGTTTCTCTACCATGGAATGATTAGCTTCTACCTGCCTGGCTCTATTTCCTGGATACTGCCTTTTGCTCCTTACTGTCTTCCTGAGCAGAAGGGAGTAGAGACCTAAGTTGGGCCTGGAGAAGATGCCCATGGGCTACTGGGCTCACCTGGGAGAAAACAGACATTCTCAGATTTCCTGGCAAAAGGAGGCTGCAGAAAGTAAAATAATATGCAACCGTGGATCCACCATCTACTTTTCATTTATACCCTTGAAAGCTGACTATGCCCATTATACCCAACAAAAACAAATGTCATCTTGGTTAGATGGGCAGGGAATATTTCAGATATTTGGAATTGCTGTTTTAGAACTACGAATAGGGAGTTTTTCATGTACTTATGTGTGCTCTCTTCTTTTTTCTTTTTTCCCCTTTAATCTGCTTTTGCTCTGAAGTTACTCCATTCGCCATTCCATAAGTATGCCTGCTATGAGGTAATGTGTGTAAAATATTTTATGTAATATTAATATGAAATGTGTTTAAGGTGTTATTTTATTTATATTTACTTATGGGGTTCCCCTGCTTTATGTGAAAGGAAATTGCTGATGGTCTTCAAAAGAAAAGGCTGACAATTCTGTAGAAGAATTGCGTAGCTTGGGCTTTTGACCAGACATCCTGGCTTAAATCTAGTCTTTCCTGTGTGACCCAAGACAAGTGACTTAACCTCAATTCTTTTATCCATATATTGCAAGAAATAAGACCTACTTCATATGGTGTTTGTGAGGCATAAACAAAGGAACCTACATAAAGCATTTAGCACAGTGTCTGAACATGCCAAGCAATCTTGCAAAGGTAAACTTGGGTTTCTTATTTCAGCAGAATTAAATGCTAGCCTGGGGGCAAGTTTAAATGAAAGGATTGAAGACTAACAAGGCTAAAGTTCTAGAGAGGATATCATTAGGATTTTTAAGGTAGATATTAAGGTGAGATGTTTGTTAAATAATAAAATGTCAGTATAATTACTGACCAGATAAAAACTGGTGAGAAAGACATTCCTAACTCCAAGTTTGCATGGCATAGTGATGCAATCAGATAAAATTAAACTAATAGCAAGACAGGAATGAGTGTTAAATTGAAAATCAGAAAATGCAGGCTCTAGCCCAGCTCTGCCAAGGATTAACTTTGCACTCTTGGGAAAATCACCTCAATGGTATCAGCTTCATCATATTTAAAATAAGAGGCTAGAATCAGATTAGCTGCTTGTCAAAGATGCCCCTCCACCCACCGAGCCCTAAGGCTGCCTTGAGATGAAGCCTTTGGGATCTTCCCCCACTTCAGTCAGAGCTATGCCTCTTCTACCTGCTTTATATTGATGTTGTGGTTTGAATGCATTATAGAGGGAGTTTAGTTACTTTCAATAGTTTGAGACCGCCGAAGCCAAATTCTTTATATATATAATCTTTTCCTCTGTTTTTTAACTGTCATGAAGAGAAATTCTTCCTAGGGTCATTTGCAGTGCTAAAAAAGTTTGTACATCTGATTAAATCTGATTAAAGTTGTACATCTGATTAAATCTGATTAAAGAGCTTCTCCCTGTTCTCCAGCATGTATTCTAGTATAATTTAATTAGAAGAATGTCTGTTCTATTATATTTTATGAAGGAAGGCTCTTCTACACTGGGGTTATGTGGTTAATTGGTTGATTTGGAAATTCAACCGCAGTATTTAGTTCTCTGTATTTGGTGGTAAACAGAGAGTACAGATTCAAGATTGCTTAATTCATCTTTGAATGGCTTGCTCTCCCTAGTATAAGAATACCCAAGTTGGGTAGTGGAACCTAAGGCTCTGTTCCCCTTTACTTGTCAAATTTTAAATCTGGGTGTCAGAAGAAGGCTAGTAAAAATCAGCATGGTTTTCCCCTGTGAACGAGGAATTCATCTAGTAGTGGCTTATGGGTCAAATGTAGTCTGCATGAGCTTGCCTGAAACTAACTTGAAAAAAAATTATTTTGCTTGTCTAACATATACCCATGAACCATTTCCTCACTGTGGGCCTGTGTAACTGATGGATGACAGGCAGTCATGTGTGCAGGCTTGGCCAAATAAAACCTGCAATGGAAATGAAGTGCCAATAACTATATACTTTTTGAGTCATGCAAGTATAATTTTACTAACATTTCATCATGAAACAGCATTATGGAGGATCACTCATAGGAATTTGACTCGTGTTTGAGTCGTACACAAAATGTGATGCCATGTCAGGGCCCTCTGAATTCACCATTGTTAATCTGTGCAGCCTGAATGCAGGTACATTTCTGACCATGTGGAGCACCAAGGACTCAGGAGACAATCCCCAAATTCACTCATAAACATCTACATTCATTGCCTTTTAGTAGTATAAAAGTGATACTTCATTCTGCACCACATAATGAAACCTATATTCTATAGCTGTTCTCCTTTATAAAGTTTTTCTAGGCCATTCCTCTTATTTTACTTTTTTTTTTTGCACTCAAGAGAGAATAACAAGTGCCTTATTAATTCAACATTTAGTTGAATTATTTGATCTGAAAATGATGGCAGTTGTTGCTGCTGAAAGCTGACATGGATACAAGATTTAAAATACACTTAGTTCAGTTCCTGTTTCTTTAGTAGGAGTTGGTGGTATTTTTAATGGTGGTGATGTCATTAAATTATAATATCATGGGGCCAAACCCAATACAGAAAACCAGAAAGCACCAAATGAAGTTTTTAATGCTTAAAGCAACAAAATTATGTATAGATTATTTAATGCAATGAATGAGTCACAAATAAAATGCCATTAGGGGCCAGGCACAGTGGCTCACGCCTATAATCCCAGCACTTTTGGAGGCCGAGGCAGGTGGACCACCTGAGGTCAGAATTCGACACCAGCCTGGCCAACATGGTGAAACCCCATCTCTACTAAAAATTCAAAAAAAATAGCTGGATGTGGTGGTGGGCACCTGCAGTCCAGCTACTCAGGAGGCTGAGGCAGGAGAATCGCTTGAACCTGGGAGGCGGAGGTTGCAGTGAGTCAGGATCAGTTCACTGTATTCCAGCCTGGGTGACAGAACAAGACTATCAAAAAAAAGAAAAAAAAAGCCATTAGGCTGCAAAGGTTCTATTTGGTAAGAGAACAAGTAGGTATATCTATTTGAGAGGAAAAATAACGCATGCTAATAACACCATTTTGATTGGGCATTAGGTAGGTAATGGGTATGTTTCATCTTAAAATAATGAAAGCATTAACTTTCCAAAACACCACTTCATGTAAGTTGTCAAAATGATTATTTTTTTAAGGCATGGAAAAGAAAAAATATATGAACATTTTTTTCCTTGCACTATTTCTGAATTGTCTCACATTTGCTGAAATAAATAACTTTAAAAAATGCCAAGTGGCAAAACTCAAACATGACATTCATCATATGGATTTTCCATTGCTTACTAAAAAACCTGAGTCAGGAAGAGGAGTGTTGTGATAGAAACAACAAATGCTAAATGAAAACTTAAGCTACCCATTGCTCCACTGGCTCATTGGAAATGATTTACAGTGTACCATGGAATTATTGTGTCATCGCCAAATACCATATTATTTACTGTATTATGTACTGATCATTTTACCTAGAAAAATTCCATGTCAGGTTATGGTTTCTGAACCTAACCTAACAGAAGTGACATACATTTTAAAACGTGGTTGGTGCAGGTGGCAAGCTGACAGGTAGCTCTGTGGCAGAGGCCGTGTTTACAAATATGAGCAGAAAACCAAACAGCATGGTTGCTAAGACAGCTAGGCCTTTGGAGCTGACCTCTCTCTTTTTGTTATTTTAGGAATTCTCCTACTTTCAAATCATTTGAGGAGAGGGTTGAGACAACTGTCACAAGCCTCAAGGTACAGATGAAGTGAATTATGTGTGAGTAGGTCCATTGACTCAGGACAGCTTAGCCATTGCTGCGGTTAGTTTAAAGTTGAGGCAGGGCCAAGAAGGCAGGCTTGCATCAAGTCAGACCTTTTCTTTCACATATAAATCTATGAATAAAACCACTATTGAATAGTGTTACTATATCCTTAGAGTTGTTTGTATAAACCATTCACGGGTGAATTGTTCATTAAAGTGAATTGGGGTATGTGTTTACCACTTAATCTCTTAATGCTATCCCTCCAAAAGTAGATATGTGAGAGATGACTGTGGATAGGATAAAGGCTATATGAATTCTGAATTTAGAGTGTGAGTGAAAGTTCAATAACAGCTCAGAGCTGCTCTGGTTTGGACATGGACCAGCAAAAACAAACTGGGGACTACGTATCCACTACCCGTCAGCTACCTAGACTTGTTTATAAATTCAGGTACTGAGCACAGCACAGTATGGCTATCATAGAGGGAAAATTAAACTGAGTCACAAAATGCATTTTATAATAACACAATAATGCATTTCATCCCTGGGTATAAATTGAAAACGTGCCTATTACAGAGTGTTTTAAAAATTCACTGGAATTATTGTTCGAGCATAGGTAAGTTTGAATAAAAAGAGTAAAATGAAATCAGTCTAGTCTTAAAATTGAACTTTTAAAACAAGAAAAATCATTAAAACTACTAAGATTATTTTTAAAGGTATCACTTAATGACTTAATTACATCTTGCTATCATTATCTCTATTTTGTATATAATCCATTTCTGTATTTTACCATAACTGGGAAAATTAAGAATATACGTGGTCTTTAACCAGATCAAAAACCTTCATATCCCATGCTGATTATTCAGCTGCCTCTGAATCCTGTATCTTCACGCTGCTCTCACGTGTGCTGCCTGATAGGTATATGTGAGGTTGTTAAGTTATTCCTTACTCGCGGTTCCAGGTGCTCTTGTGGATTTTGACCTGGAGAGTCTTTTCTTAGGGCAGGGTCTTTCACATGGTCTACTTCTACTTTATTAGACCCATAATTAGGTGTTTAAGGCCCAGGAATGAAATTATTACTCAGCATTTACCATGCCTTCATCAGTTTCATTCACCAGAAGTTTCCAGTTGTGCAGTTTCACCGCTCTGCATGCCAACATCATCGCTTATTGAGCGTACAGGAACCAGTGGGAGCCGTTAAACAGCCCCATGGGTAGGAAAATTTTTTTAAAGGGAAGAGCATCCAATGTTGTGAATATTTGATCTTCTTGCTAGAAGATCAAAATGAAAGGCTCAAAAATCCCAGGAGTCAGTTTCTAAACATTTGGTTTTCAGCCTTAGACGACCCAATGAGGATGGGATCCATTGCTTGTTAGACAAGTTCTGACAAAGGACAAGTTGTACTTTTTAGGTTTTCTTTAGAAGAAGGAGATATGAAGAAGCAAAAGAAGAATAAAGAACAACCTATTTTCATTTGCTTTTAGGAAACTCTGGTAAGCTCATGGCTCACATAGGATTTAAGTGTTTGATCCACATGTTCAGCTTCTCACTTTTCTCACCTCACTTGGATAGAAGGTATAGCCTGCCGTCTCCTTCAGACATGCACATAACTAACCCAGCCCACTAGATACTAGCCTTTGTGAAGACCTCCTGAAAGTGATTCTATGCTTGTATGACTGTTCGTGGTTTAATAAGACTCACATGCCACATACTTCCTATCTCATGGCCAAAGCCTAATTCCTCTTTTTCTGTCCACCCAGGCAATGCAGAATAGCTGATAATTATGCTTTGTGTCAAACCTCCCACTTCCTAAATAATTACAAATTTCTCGGTCCTTTTTTTCCCACTAGACTAAATAATAGATATGTATAACCCTTTTTTATATAGCTTATTTTCTGCAGTTTACTTTTGTGTTCTAAATCTTCTCCAAAATGTCTATATTGTTCATTAATTAAGGATCCTTAGACTGTTTTCTGCTGAGGGAATGACTCATGAGTCGGTAAAGATGAGTGGAATTTCTTGCAGGTCTATGTGCTGCATTTCCATTCACATGCCCTGCTTTCAATTTGATTTTTGAAAACACGGCTGATAAGAAATCATAGTCATATTTATGTCCTGTGAGAAAATAAGGTTCTGCTATAAAGGTCCACTCCTGCCATCTTCTCACACAATCTGTCATGTACCATGTGGCACTTGTACCAAATCCATGGGTCTTTCTTTACACCAAATTCTGTAGTTTGTTCTTCCATGAAACACTTTTCCAATCCTATAAAATTTAGTTCTGCCTACGCCCTTACAATGTATTACTTGACACTGCAGCTGATGTCACCTGTACAGTCACTGAGAATGCTTCCTATTTCATCCAAAACAAACAAGCAAATGCAGAACGAACTCCTGTGAAACCACTTTTGGTATCTTCTACCATCTCCCAATGAGTCATGAGTAACTACATCTCTTCCAATCATTTTGCATCCATGTCAAGCAGACCATATTTTTAGTGCACCTACTTTTTGATAAATACATTACGTGGCTTGGACCAAAACCTTAAAAAGAAAAGGGGGGCAAGTTGCATTACATGTTTTGTTTCTTTTTGTATTATGAGAGATTAGGAAGCCCAACTCAGCAATTCAAATTAAATTCTATGCAAAGAACGATTATAATTTGGGAGACAAAGTGACAAATACTTGGATGAAAAACAATTATGTAGAGAAGGGTCCAGGAGAATTTTATCATTCACATCTTTGCTTAAGGAGGTCCTTACCTAAGATATTGCGGTAGGCAGTCATTAAACCTACATGGTTAGGAATATCTTTGATTCCATGCCTTCTTTGCCAAATTGATTTCTTACAAAGCCATTCCTTGCTTTATTTTACTACTCTGTTTTGAGGAAATCAAGAAACAGGAGAGAATAATGAAACAAAGCACAGAAGAAAAAGTCAGTGATTTGTATTCACTGAATTCAATATTGTATGTTACTTCTATTGCAAAAGAGAATGTGAATGGAAGAAAAAAGAGGAGAGAGGGAACTATTAATAGAGTAGATTACATTGAATTAATCTTATTTGTTTCTCTCAGGGAAGAAATAAGCATAGTGAAAAATCACACAATGGAAACCATCCCTTCCCCTGACCTGTTCCCAGTGTTAAGATAACAGAAGGAAGGAAGAATCAATGCTCTGCCAGAGGTCCACAAACTAAGCTGACCACTTTCTTTTGAATGGTACATAAGCTGAGAATGGCTTTACATTTTTTAATGGTTGAAAAAATCAAAATAAAAATAATACTTCGTGACATTTGAAAATTAAATTACATAAGTTCACATTTCAGTGTCCATACATTAAGTCTTACTGAAACACAGCCTTGGCCAGGCCTGGTGGCTCACGCCTGTAATCCCAGCACTTTGGGAGGCCGAGGCGGGCAGATCACTAGAGGTCAGGAGTTCGAGACCAGCCTGGCCAACGTGTTGAAACCCCATCTCTACTAAAAATACAAAAATTAGCTGGGTATAATGGTGGGTGCCTGTAATATCAGCTACTTGGGAGGATGAGACAGAGAGAATTGCTTGAACCCAGGAGGCAGAGGTTGGAGTAAGCCGAGATTGCACCACTGCACTCCAGCCTGGGCCACAGAGCAAGACTCCGTCTCAAAAAAGAGAAAGAAAGAAGAAAGGAAGAAAGGAAGAGAAAGAAAGAGAGAGAAAGAAAAGAAAAAAGAAAGAAAGAAAGAAAGAAAGAAAGAAAGAAAGAAAGAAAGAAAAGGGGAATGGGAAGGGGAAGGGGAAGGGAAGCCACGCTCATTCACTTAGGTATTCGCTGTGGCTACTTCCTACAAGAACTGATTTGAGTATCTGTGAGAGCAACAATGTGGTTCCCAAGCCTAAAGTATTTACTGTCTGGCCCTTTACAGGTAGAGTTTTCTGACACCAAGCAGAGTACAAAAATTCAATTTAATAAATAAATTTAAGAGGCAGCGAGAGATTTTAGTGACAATTGGAGCGAAGTGTGTTTTGTAATGATGGAACTGCTTTTGAACCCTGGTTACATTTTTAAAAGGTCAGGCCAGGCAGCACAGACACAATCCCCAGTGTTGCTGATGTCTGTGAGTGATCACTTTGGTGACAGTGAGGCATCAACATCAGTTTGGCAATAGCAACATTATCTATTCTATATCTTTTTTTTCCTTCAAAGTGTTTTTTCTACATTATGAAAAACAATGGGAGGGAAGGCCAGTGTGACTATTAATAAGACTTGCACTAAGCATTTTGCATCATGTCAAGCAGACCATATTTTTAGTGCATCTACTTTTTGATAAATACATTACATGGCCTGGACCAAAACCTTAAAAAAAAAAAAAGAGCAAGTTGCATTACATGTTTTTTTTCTTTTTGTATTATGAGAGATTAGGAAGCCAGTTTTAATAAGGGATTTTTAGCAGTTTTAATAAGGAATTTTTCAAAATACTTAGCCTTATTTTTAAATTGTAAGTTAATTCCTTCATGTTTCTATTCTTAGTCAATAACAAATACACAAGAAAAAAGCCTCATAAACCATCATAACTGCATTGTAAGGAATATTCATACTGTAAGGGTGTGTTAATTCCATTTCACGCTGCTGTGAAGAAATACCTGAGACTGGGTAACTTATAAAGGAAAGAGATTTAATTGACTCACAGTTCCACAGGGCTGAGGGGGCCTCAGGAAACTTACAGTCATGGCAGAAGGGGAAGTAAATATGTCCTTCTTCACACGGTGGCAGGAAGGAGAAGTGCTGAACAAAAGGAGGAAAGCCCCTTGTAGAAGCATCAGATCTTGTGAGAACTCACTCACTATCACGAGAACAGTATGGAGGTCACCGCCCCCATGATTCAATTACCTCCTACCAGGTTCCTCCCTGGTAGGATTATGAGGACTACGGGAACTACAATTCAAGATAAGATTTGGGTGAGGACACAGCCAAACCATATCAAAAGGCAGTTGCCTAAGATGATGTGAAATCACCAGTGATTAAGACTTGATCCATCTTCAACTTTCAAAGCAGAAACGAGAAATCGTTTTCCATTGAGCCACTCTGACTTTTCAAAAGACATTTGTCAGAAATCCAGTTTGCCCTGCTAACTCCCAAGTAGAAAAATCTAAGTTTAGGTCATGTAAGGATGTTTATACATTTGTAAAATTGGAGGAATTAATAAAAAATCTAATTCCATTTTGATTAGATCAGTTCTCTGGGTGAGTGGGGATAGCTGTTCCAAGTCCATGGATCCGATTATGCTCCTGAAGGAATTAAAATCTTAGATACAGAAGAGATAAAGAGAGGGTTGCTAAAACTGTGCAAATTAAAGTTTGGAATCCTATCCCAGAACCCAAGTATGAATAATATTCTAGCACTCTGCTAAAGGAAACAAACTTCTGTGCATTCTTTTGTGTCTAAAGATAGAAAGTATTTCTGAATTTGAAAGTAATCCAGCTTTTGGTATTCTTATAAAAACATTACAAAAATGATAGTAACAACTAACTGCATTTTTGTGGATCTGCTCATTTCAGACGAAAGTAGGCGGTACGAACCCTAATGGAGGCAGTTTTGAGGAGGTCCTCAGCTCCACGGCCCATGCCAGTGCCCAGAGCTTGGCAGGAGGCTCCCGGCGGACCAAGGAGGAGGAGCTGCAGTGCTAAGTCCAGCCAGCGTGCGGCTGCATCCAGAAACCGGCCACTACCCAGCCCATCTCTGCCTGTGCTTATCCAGATAAGAAGACCAAAATCCCGCTGGGAAAAACCCAGGCCTTGACATTGTTATTCAAATGGCCCCTCCAGAAAGTTTAATGATTTCCATTTGTATTTGTGTTGATGATGGACCACTTGACCATCACATTTCAGTATTCATAGATGACTGTCACATTTTAAAATGTTCCCACTTGAGCAGGTACACAACTGGTCATAATTCCTGTCTGTGTAATTCGATGTATATTTTTCCAAACATGTAGCTATTGTTTGCTTTGATTTTTGCTTGGCCTCCTTTATGATGTGCATGTCCTTGAAGGCTGAATGAACAGTCCCTTTCAGTTCAGCAGATCAACAGGATGGAGCTCTTCATGACTGTCTCCAGCAATAGGATGATTTACTATAAATTTCATCCAACTACTTGTGATCTCTCTCACCTACATCAATTATGTATGTTAATTTCAGCAATTAAAAGAATTGATTTTAATGACTTTGAATTCTTAATTTCTTTGTCTTAAAAGTTGCTAGTTATGATTTTACAGATGCAATTTTAAATCAACTTTTAGCCAGGTGCGGTGGCTCACACCTGTAATCCCAACTATTTTGGATGCCAAGGTGAGAGGATTCCTTGAGGCCAGGAGTTAAAGATCAGCCTGGGCAACACAGACCCTGTCTCTACAAAAAAAGAAAAAAATTAGCCAGACATAGTGTTGCTTGCCTGTAGTCCCAGCTACTCTAGAGGCTGAGGCAGGAGGATTGCATGAGCCTAGGAGTTCGAAACTGCAGTGAGCTATGATTGCACCACTGCACTACTCCAGCCTAGGTGACAGAGTGAGACACTGTCGCCAAAAATAGTAATAATAAGTAGTCAACTTTTACTGCTAATTTGGTGAACATGAGAGAGGATATGAAAATAAATATTACCTCAGCTATCCTAGGATGTTAAAATAATCTCCAATTTTAAAATTCTCTCCAATCTACATAGAGTAGTAGTTAGTCAGATAAAGGATATCCAAAAAAGAGATAGCTAGAAAATGGGAGAAGCAGAGTTCTGCAACCCCTTTCAGTTTGTAAATTGTTCACATGTATGAAAATAACTGGTATTTATCAATCCACTCAGATTTCTGCACTAACTTTTATTTTATATATCATATGTATCTCTTTTCTTTTTCTAAATGGGAACATATATTTGTTATTAGGTGGCAGAGATATAGCCTTAAGATATATTTGTAAAATGCACACTGAATAGACATCCAACCTAAACAAAAATCACTATTTAAAAAGCCCATATAATATATACATATTTGTTAGCATGCTAATTGTTCATGTTTTGTGTTTATTAAATAGAAGTGATATATATGACATTTTGAAGTAAAGCACATCTGAAAAATTCTACTCAATGGAGCGTGACAATCTGTGCAATCTGTACACCTAACTGAAAATCAAGGTGGTTCAGGACAACATCATCTCTGAGGCCTGGAATCTTAGCAGAGAGAATGGGGCTGTAAACTTGACCAGAGTGGACAAATGTAGACAAAGAAGGCTCACTAGCAGGGATGCTGGCATTCTCCCTTATTGTGCTTCCAGCCTGTTGGTTGAAGTAGAGGCAGGAAACCAACCCTGCCCAGCTGGTTCTCAGGCCGTGCTGGCTCGCCCACCACAGCACACAAGTACTCAGTCTCTGTGCCCAATCTATAGCTGCCTGTTGAGTGTGAAGTGGCTAACTTGTGAAAACTCCCTGCCACCTTCTTTTTTTACCAATTCAGCACACCGCATTGTATTAGATAAAGTTATGGTACTTTAAACAAATATCTCCGATCACCAACCAATTTCTGCACACAATAGTCTCAGCCTTATAATCTGAAAACACAATATTAGAATTGGATAGAAAAACAATCAAGAAAACTTAGTGGTAATATCTTAAAGCTTCCAACACATTTTAGCTATTTATTTTATTCCATTCATCAAAATTCTGATTTCATTAGTTTGGTAAGAATCTTACACACATCATCTCTATTCATCTAAAAGCTTTTCATTATTCACTCTGACCTAGAAGTGATATTCATAATGGCCATGGCATAAGTAGCATTTTTTATTTTTGTCATAAAATGTGTGTGAATAACTCAGATTAGATAAATCAAACACTTGTTGGTAGGTGGGCAGTCTTACCTAGTTTAGGCAGTGAGCCTACTCTTAGCTTCAGGAGCATCACTAAGAGCTGCTTGGTCCTCCCTCACTGTGGGTGTGCAAGATCATCCTGATGCGACCGATTGCTGAGCTTCTCAATTACATCTAGTGCGGCTCAGTTCACAAGCAGTAGTTTAAAGTGTTTCACAAGTCCTAAAAAGTAATTGCACACAATGGACATAACCTTTAACTAACAAACCAAAATGACTTCAGGTCAACACCATGTGTGTATGAAAGGATACCTCCACAGAAAATGTACAGTTTAAAGTGTTTCACAAGTCCTAAAAAGTAATTGCACACAATGGACATAACCTTTTACTAACAAACCAAAATGACTTCAGGTCAACACCATGTGTGTATGAAAGGATACCTCCACAGAAAATGTACAGTTGACCCTTGAACAACAGGAGTTTGAACTGTGAGGGTCCACTTATGTGCAGATTTTCTTCTGCCTCTGCCACCCCTTGAAACAGTGATACCAACCTCTCCCCTTCTGCAGCCTACTCAACATGAAGACAATGAGGATAAAGACCTTTATGATCATCTGCTTCCACTTAATGAATAGTACATATATTATCTCTGTTGTTTTTTTTTAACATTTTGTTTCCAGAGCTTACTTTATTGTAAGAATACTACATGTAATGCATATAACATAAAAATATGTGTTAATTGGCCATTTATGTTATCAATAAGGCTTATGGTCAACAGTAGCTGTTGGTAGTTAGGTTTGGGGGGTGTCCAAAGTTAGAATCAGATTTTTGTTTTATTTATTTATTTTTTTTTTGAGACTGAGTCTCACCCTGTTGCCCAGGTTGGAGTGCAGTGGCGCAATCTTGGCTCACTGCAAGCTCTGCCTCCTGGGTTCAAGCAAATCCCGAGTAGCTGGGATTACAGGCGCCTACCACCACGCCTGGCTAATTTTTGTATTTTTAGTAGAGACAGGATTTTACCATCTTGGCCAGGCTGGTCTTGAACGCCTGACCTCGTGATCCACCTGCCCTGGCCTCCCAAAGTGTTGGGATTACAGGTGTGAGCCACAACTCCCAACCTAGAATCGGATTTTTGACTGTGCAGGCCTAATCCCCTAGTTGCTCAGGCGTCAATTCTTTCAATTATCAAAAATTCTGATGCAATTGTGATTACAAAACAAACTAGCTTTTAAAAAAAGTAAGCCATTCTGAAATTTAACCATTTACCACATTTTAAACACAGTTGCTATGATGAACATATTTGTAAATTTACAGTGCTACTTTATCTCACAACACACATCACATAAAGATTACAACTATTGGCTGGGCATGGTGGCTCATGCCTGTAATCCCAGAACTTTGGGAGGCCAAGGTGGGTGGATCAACTGAGGTCAGGAGTTCGAGACCAGCCTGGCCAACACGGTGAAACCCCGTCTCTACTAAAAATGCAAAAATTAGCTGTGCGTGATGGCACATCCCTGTAATCCCAGCTACTTGGGAGGCTGAGGTGGGAGAATCTCTTGAACCAGGGAGGCAGAGGCTGCAGTGAGCCGAGATCTTGCCACTGCCTTCCAGCCTGGGCGACAGAGAGATGAGACCCTGTCTCAAAAAAAGATTACAACTATTGGCAGGTCATTTTAGCAATGCAATCTGCATATCTTACTCTAAATTACACATTTTGTTAGAAATCTGTTCTTGAACCATAGCAAACAGAACAAACTGCATGCTTTAGGATGTGTCTTCATGATATGCCATGCCATTCACAGTGGCCAGTGTAGAGGGAACCCAGGGATCTACACGGCTCTTCTGTCACTGTTCATTGTTCCAAAATTACGTGTAAACTTTAAAGTTGTTGAACATCAACCCCATCGTCCTCCTCTCACTTAGTATTCAATTTGAGTGGAAGTAGTATGATAAAGGAAGATGGTGGTAAGGTTGAAAAGTGACTTAATATGAAATGTGAAACAACTTCTTCAAACCTAGCATTCAAATGTAATTTCAAACTATAACAATATTTGGCAAAATCTTATGGCTACTTTTGATAACTTCTAAGCATGGTAAAATTCTTTATGCTACATTTCTGCTTGACTTTCGGTTCACACTAGAGGGTGTATTCATGTACACACACGTTATATATATAATATATATAATACATATCCATCCATCATATATATATATATATAAATTAAAGCAAACCAAAAATAACAAAATCATGTCTTTCACAGAAATCATCCCATTTCACCTTTGAATGTGAAGACTGACAAATTGCTTAAATGAAAATGCTGAGTACAGAGATGCTTTTTTTTACAAAGCGCTTCATCAGTCATTTACCCCAGAGCATGTATCACCACCACAAGGCTTTGAGGTGGATCAACATTTTTCAAATACAAGGGCATTGAGAATTATGTAACAGCTAGTAAAATACCAATCCATAAGGGGAAAACAGTGTAGGGAAAATGGCTGTGCTTTAGTCAGGAGTAAGCTGAGGTGGTGTTGCAAAACTGAATGGCCTTAGACATACTAACTGCTGCCCAAGGAGTCACCTGTATCCTTTTAGGAACATGATGTTGTACCTTTATCCCTGACAATTGGCAGAACATAACAGCAGCTCTGCAAGGGGTCTCATGGGTATTAAGTTGGTCGAGAGCCTTACTGATGGCCCCCTGCAGAGATGATGGGCATCCCTAGGCTCTGGCCTATGCTGGGCCCTAAAAGTCATAACTAGTATAGCTGGGATCCTAGTAGTGAGCTGTTGCTCTCTGTATTGTTGTGGGTTATGGATCCAGGGCTCCACCCTATGGGCATGTATCCGTACCTGAAAGACTTCCCTTGGCCTAGGGGGTAGAGTGTAAGGTAAATCGTTGTGCTTTAGTCAGGAGTACGCCAAGGTGGCCTTCTGGTGCACCATGACTCAGCAGGTTTGGAGTGCAGGCACACAACTGTGCACATTATGTAACCCCACCACATGAGGCACATTAGGTGACCACTCACATGAGCTTGTGCTTGGCTTGCAGCCACTATTGTCTGTAAAAGGTACAACTACCCTGCTGATGCTGTACATATAGCTCACATCCAGAGAAAGAACAAAGCCATGTCAAAACCGCCTATGATTCCTTGAGTGTTTTTCCAGCTACCCACCACCTGCCCACAGACTCCTCTTGGACCTCAGCTTGGGCTAGAATCTGACAATTGGTGCTGTAAGCAGGATCATGAGGTGAGTGAGCCTTTGGTCCCTGCTGATTCCAGGTCAGCCATGTGGCCAGAACATGGGCTGTGGTACCCAGTGGCAGCTGTACTGCTCAGGTGGGCTCTGGTGGAAACCTGGGCAGTGGTAGATGGGTCATGCTTCAGTGCACAGACAAGGCACTGAAGCGGCTGGAAGCACAGAGCACCAACAAGGAGCGAGCCTTTGAGGGCTGGGTCTGTTTTAGCTGGAGATCCCCACTCAGTCTGATACCGTGGAGGAAGGACCCCTGTTGTGGGCTTGCTCAGTGGCCTGTCAGAAGGTAAATCATGAACAGCCATTGGGGCCCCAAGGGTGGGCTCAGGGACACCCCTCCCCCAGCTCCAGGTAGCTCTCTTCTTTGTTAACCGTGCAACGGTTTTGTCATTTGAGCTAATGGGGCACAAATGCCCCCCAATATCCCAGTAAGCCCACCCAAGCGGTAACACAACACAATTCATATATTTCCTATACCCCAACTGAGTTGCAGGAATTAGGCAAGTAGTGCCGCCAGTGTCCAGGGGAACCCCTGCCCAACTGCATGCTTCATTTGTGGGATGAGGGAGCAGACAGTATCCCTGTTCTGCCTCTGGGATGGAAAAGCTGGCCTCCATCATGACTCCCCTCCCTCCTTCAGTGGTTGCAAGTGAGCAGGTGGCTAGTGGCAGGGCAAGGTGACCACACCCTGATTGAGTGGCTTTGGGCAGCCATATGGACTGTGTGAAATGACATTGGTGAAATAACTGAAACTGAGTAAATGGCAGACATATGCTGATTTGGTGCAAGTCATCTGGGCGATGGTTATATGGCAGGCTGTGTTTGACCTGAATACCCGGGGGCCAGATGATGAATGTTTACCTCTGCACCCCCGAGCACCTTTGGCTTCCTAGCTGCTGTCCTCACCCTGTAGGTAAGGCACCGCATACATGAAGTGACCACTGCTATAGCAGCTCTCGGGGAAGCAGAAGGCCGTCGGTGGGACTGAGGGGTCCACACCATAAAGAAGAGGAAGGTGCCCTGTCCACAGGGGGCTCCCGCATGGGCAAAAAGGGGGCCCCAATGAGTGACACACTCACAGATGTGGATAGATTTGATTTTGTCCAGGGTTGACTGAGAGAAAATCAATAAACTGCCCAATGAAGTACTCTTAACTTTGTGGAGACACTTGTCTCCAGAGAAGCAATTCTGGAAAATACCAAGGGGAAGAAGGACATTGCTGCGTGACCCATTCCCGCCCAGGTGCTCCAACTCAAGGACTACTTGCTGCAGCCAGGCTGAAATGTAGAGCTTTTTCTGTTTGATTAGGGAACTGGCCAATGTGCCCAGCTTGGGGGGACACCAGATGACCAGTGGCCACATGTAGAATTAGCAATTCACTGGGCCCCCACTAACATACAGCGGGTGTCAGTGCTGGTAGATATTGGCACAGATTGTATGTAGCCTTGTGTATGAGAATCAGATAAGTTTCTGGGCAAGGCTGTTACATTTATGGTTATGGAGGCTGGTTACTGAAAGTGAAACCTGTGTCTCTGTACCTCGGCATTGGCCACTTGGCTCCCTGTTTATATACTGTGTATGTCTCCCCCATACCTGACTACATCCTGGGGGTGGACATTTTACATGGCCTGGCGTTACAAACCACGGCCAGGGAATTCAGACTCCTAGTGCATCTGGTGAAGCTGGTGCTGCAAGGACATAGGCATCACAAGCCTCAGGTCCTGTCACAACCCCAACTGGTTACTTCCACCCATCAATACCATTTGCTGGGTGGGCATATGAAGATAACTGAGACAATTTAAAAGCTGGAGGAGGTGCAGATAGTGTGTGGCATCCACAGCTCCTACAATTCTCCAGTGTGGCCAGTTAGAAAGCTTGATGGAACTAGGCGGATGACGGTAAACTATCAGGAACTGAATAAAGTAACACCCGCTTTGAGTGCAGCTGTACCGTCAATCATGGATTTGATGGACTGCTTGACAATGGAACTGGGACAGAACCACTATGCAGTGGACTTGGTCAATGCATTTTTCTCCATCGACATTGCTCCAAGAGCCAGGAACAGTTTGCCTTCACGTGGCAAGGGCAACAATGGACTTTTACAACGTGGCCGCAGTGCTATGTGCATAGCCCCACCATATGTCATGGTCTTGTCGTCATGGATTTAGCCACTTGGCAATGTGCAGAAGGGGTCCGCCTATTCCATTATATTGATGATATGTTAACCTCTGATTCTCTTGTAGATTTAGATGTGGCGGTGCCTCTCTTGCGGCAACATTTGGCAGCATGCAGTTGGGCCATCAATGAAATCCAAGGTCCAAGGGTCTGGATTATCTGCCAAATTATTGGAAGTTTCCTGTCTAGGTAAGATGATGGCCATACCAGAGGCTATTATTGACAAAATTCAGGCATAGCCCTGGCCCACCACGGTGAAGCAGCTGCAAACTTTTGTGGGCTTCCTGGGATACTGGGGGGCATTTCTGCCCCATTTAGCTCAAATGACAAAACTGTTGTACGGTTAACAAAGAAGAGAGCTACCTGGAATTGGGATATGGCTGAGACCGCTTTCCTGGCAGCCAAGTGGGCTATTCAGCAGGCACAAGCCCTATGGGTAGTTGGCCAGGGGCACCTGTTTGAGCTGGATGTGCATGTGAGCACAGATGGTGGGCATCTCTGGGCTGTGGCCTACGCTGGGCCCTTACAGTCCTAAGTAGCATAGCTGGGATCCTGGTAATGAGCTGTTGCTCTCTGTATTGTTGTGGGTTATGGATTCAGGGCTCCACCCTATGGGCACGTATCCCTACCTGAAAGACTCCCCTCAGCCTAGGGGATGGAGTGTTAAGGGAAATGGCTGCATTTTAGTCAGGAGTAGGCTGAGGCAGCCTTCTGGCACAGCATGACTCAGTGGGTTTGGAAAGCAGGCACACAACTCTACACATTATGTAACCATGCCACGTGAGGCACATTAGGTGACCATTCACATGAGCCTGTGCTTGGCTGGGATCCATTATTGTCTGTAAAAGGTTTAACTACCCTGCTGATGCTGTACATATGGCTTGCGCCTAGAGAGAGAATAAGGCCATGTCAAAACTGCCTACGATTCCTCAAGTTTTTCCAGCTACCTGCCACCAGCCCACCAACTCCCTTTGGACCTCAGTTTGGCCTAGAATCTGACAAACAGTAACAAATAATTCTTTTTTCCTGAGTTCAAACCATGAATAATTATTTACTCTGCATTGTAATTATAGGGTTGTCATTCAGAAGACAAATTCTAGGCAAATGGCAGGTATCTTCTAAGGAAAAACATTTTTAAGTAATAATGCTCATTTATAGACATTGCTGGTAGGCTCAGGAGCTATTTTGTTGATCTTCATTTTGTTATTTTCTTATCAAATGTTTTATTTATAACACTATTATATTTTTTTCTTTCTTTCTTTAAAAGATGTATTTCCTCAGGAAGGAAGATTTAGGACTAACTGAAAACTCCCATTTCGTAGGTAGATGATGAACTGAGATAATGGTTGTGACTAGTTATAAAGTTTAACCCAGTAGAAGTTTCCAAAGTCTCTCTGTGAATTGTTTTGTTAGCTAGTTATGAAAATTATGGTAGACAAAACATTGAAAATAAAACAGCAGGGCCACAGAACACCTTCTGGTTATAAATACTTGAACTTTATCTGGGGTTATTTTGTGTGTATGTTTTCATGCCAAGGGAAAAACTCCACAATCCTAATAGATGGAGTTGTTTTCCTACTAACCATATATCCAGTAATGGACTTTACCCTCTTTCTTCTTTTTGATACAGAGCAATTACACATACATATGTGTGTTGCTTCTGAAAAGATCATGCACCTTGCTTCCTGCAGATTGGGTATCCATGGATACCGCAAAGAGTTTCCAAAGAAACGCTGCCTAGAATTTTCACCATGCCAGCCTCAAAGGCCTTCAAATGGAAAGTGACATTTGAATTAAAGGGACAAGCATCATTGCTCCACACCAAAACACTGGGCAGGTTTGCAGAAATCGTATTCTTTTTTGCACTATTCAATGTAAAGGCAGACAGGGTGGATTATTTATCCTATAAAAGGGAAAAGAGAGGAAGAAATCGGGTTGATATATTCCCTACCTGAGGCTCAATGACCCCAGTTCCTATTTATATTTCTCACCTGATGATACATGCTTTTACAATAAAGGTCTCAAGATTTATAAGTCAGACAGGGAAAAATATACAAAGGAATACAAGTTGCATTTTTATATGCCCCGGTTTATATCTCTAAATGACAAAAAGTATTGGGAAGAGGGGCAGAGCCTATTAGTAGGTTTACAAGCCTATGATTAGAAGTCTGAAGCAGTCTGCAGTGAAATTCAAAATCTGGCTCAAGAGAGTAAATCTGAATAAGGCAGCAATTTCATCTGGGGAGAGAATACATGACTAGTACATTTTCTTTTCTGGATTCTTATCACTAAATCAGCTGAAGAATCTGTTCTTAAAAGCAATCATAATGAAATTTTCTATTATTCAATGAATCTAGCCTTCGGGGATATCGGTAATTAAGTCAGAATAAGATGATTTTAAATCTCCAATAAATATTCCAATATTTTAGGTGTTTAATATTTATTTATTTAGTTCATAAACAGGCACTGCCACCTCCAGTCTTCATCCATGGCACTTTCATGACCGCTTCCTGTTCTGTGGCTTCTTTTAGTGCCCAAGTTGTATCACATTTCTTGCTGAAGTCCAGACAATTGAAAACAAACAGACTAACATCTAGGGAAATCAACAGACCAACAATGGCAAAACACAATACAATGAAATGGAAAAATAATGTTTGTTACAGGAGTGCAGCAATTTAGAGACTGTCTCAGGAGTGTGGCTCACTGGCAGCTGCAGCTATGTTAGCGTTTCTTTCTGTCTCAAGTTCAGAAACAAGCTGGACTATCTCAGGGTGATTGAATTTTCCTGCAAAGCAAAAGAACAGGGAAAAATGCATTCCCATATTGACAAGAGAGTATATTCATTTCCCCAGCTTGATCCCAGGGTTCACTGGGGGCTCTAGTCTACGATCTGACCCACACTTCATTCCAAAGCAGAAAGAGATTCCAGGTCCTGGGAAGGGGCCGAAGGGGACCACTTGGCATTTATGCTCTGTCACCCCAGGTGCAACTGAGAATAAGGATGAGACTCAGGCAAGGAATCATCAATTAGGCAGAGGTAGGGGAAACTTCACCAGGCTCCTGAGTGCCTCTACCAGGAACTATGGGAAAACTCAGGTGTGAGAGCCCAGAAAGCTGAAGACAATCTCTGCCCATTCCAAACCTGCAATTAAGTAAGGAGAATGAAGCACCTATATATGAAAAGACAAGGAGGAAGATCAGAGGGGCTAGGCGGGCTCATGATGTAAACAAGGATGCAGGTGTCTCTCTTGTAAACACCTCTACACTTCAATTGGCTGATCTGTGCTGTCATCCCTGCTCCTCAGACCTCCCCAGATTTCTGCTTTGGTAGCAACCAAGCTCTAAGCTATTGTATGTCCATGACGGCTAGCATAGGGGACTGTTCAACCCAACATCTCTTCTCTCACTGTCTTTTCTTGCCTGTGTCTGTTGTTGCTTACTGTTCATTCCACATTAAACTCTATTCCATTTATTTCCTATCCTCAGCCTCTTACCCGAATGTTTCCTTCCCTTTCTTTTTAGATGCTCCACATGAAAGGGTCAGATGAAGGTACCAACAGTGGGTTTCCCTAATGTTAACATTAGTCACTACACCGAGTAAGCCAAACTAAAATGGACTCTTGTTGAAAATGGTGTTGAGTACCTGCTGTGGAATCATAGAAGTCTTGCAGTCTCCCAGGTTTGTGTTCAAGGTCTTCATATTCAGATGCTTGAAGAATCATCTCACATTGGTCTAGCTGCTTCACAAATTTGGCTTCTGCACTAGATTGGGTCTCGTACTCCTAAGTAAAGGGACAATTAAAGCAGCATGATTAGCGCTGCATAATAGGGTATCCTGGGAAAATTCTGACTCTGGTACCCGAAATCAGAGTGACAGCTACAAGTACATTCTGTATCGGCCCCATTTCTCTACTGTTTAGAAACCCATCAGAGACACTTCTCCTGTAATTTCACAGCCTAACACCAGGACTCTATACAAGAAAGATGTGCTCTCCATTCTAAGTATTCTACCAGAAGCCTTGGAAATCTCGTATGTTCATCTTAGGTACTTCCAAGATCTTTTCTTCCTGTTTAATACCGTGTCTTCATTTTAAGACCATTGTTCTTTAATCTACCTAAGTAGTTTAGATATTTTTAACATCAAGCTGATATTTCGTCTTATGCCTCTCAAACTTGTATTTCCCTCTCCATTTCATGTCAGGTTTCCTTGTCATTTGTAAGTGAATTTCTAACTTTATCATTTACTTTTGGTTACCACTTTACCTGGGAATCTCTGTGCTTACTTTCCACATAGGGTAGATTTAATTAAGTCCCTCTGGGTTAAGACTATTGAGGATAGAGCCAAGATCTGAGGATTTTACATGCACCGGTGTGTGCATGTGTTGCAGGTGGGAGGTGGTGAATGTGGTGGGGGGAGCAGTTTTTTTACCTTTCCCTTCCCACTGGTCCCTCCTTCTGCAGTGCAGACTTAGAACAAGAAGCTCCAGGAGGTCTGCTTCTTATAGAATGATGCATGTCACCCAACCACAAGTCCCAATTAATACTATATAGATTCATTCTCCTATTAAGAACAAAGTGCTCCCAGCTGGTTTCCCTGCCAAGTTCTTGTTTGTAATTTTACCCCAGATGTGTTCAGATAATAAACCTGTCATGGTTTCTTGGCAGGGTGATGTGATATGAATCAATTAAAGGTTTCTTAGTTTTTATTACATGCTTATTCTTACAAAGGCAGCTACTTGGATTTGATAAAGCTGAGAACTGTATGGGGGATATTTAAATATGGAACCAAATACACTTTGCTTTATCTCAAAGGCACTTAAAAATAATTTCATTTTATTTGTTTATTCACATTCACAGTTATATATTTATGTTTAATAAATTCAAGTTCATGATTTCACAAAAGGAAATGGAATACTCCAAGCATAGCAGTCTAGAAATTTTTTTTTCTGTTGAAAGTGAGAAAAATATTTAAAGACCATTAGGAAATACAATACATCTTATTACAAGTTCTCATGAACTTACAGATTTCTTTTAAAAGAAATATAAATTATTGAAATTTTCCCTCAAAAAATAATGATATAGGCATTCTTCAATAAAAAGGCAAAGCACACAAAATAATACTACAGACAGAACTCTAGCGGTGAGAAGAATGCATGGCATTTGGAGAAATTATTGCAAGTAGCTCCTAATGTCAGGAAGAGTTAGGTTCAGATTTGCATTTCAGAAAGGTCACTCTAACTACAGGTGGATAATATCTGGATTGGAAGCAGAGAAATCAGATTCTAAGACTTTGTAGCACTAGCAGAGACGTTATAGGAATCTGGTCTAAGACAGTAGCAGTGAAAATGGAAAGAAGTGGTAGGATTTAAGAAATATTAAGGATAAAGAAGTGAACTAAAATATAAAAGTAAATGAGAAGGAAAACTGAAAATGACTGCCTAGTTTCTGGTTTGAGTAACTAGGTTCATGATAAAATAGTGAGCAAAAGAGAAGAAACAGACAAAACCTGACACAGCAAAGAAACAGCAAAACCCAAACAAAAACTGGGAGACATGACATTCCCACCAAGTCCAAATATGTGCAAGTAGAGACAAACCACCTCCAGCCATAAGCCCTGCATGCCATCAGCATGGGAGTAAGAGAGGATTAATGTCTGATGGACCTGAGAATAGGAGAATCTCAAAAGGGCCAACAGGTATTCTCTAGAAATCTCACATTTTAAGAACAGTAGTTGACACTGGGAGGGATCTTGCCCACTCCAATAGTGGATGAGCACAAAGAGCTTACATGGAAGACAGCCCAGCCCTAGTGAATTTTCCAATCTGACCTGCTGGGGCTCCTTTCCAGGAGAGGGCCCACATGAGGAGAAACTCCTGGGAAGAAAATCAAAATTGAGTGGGATACAGATAACACAGATGAAGAAAAGACCCAGATAAAAATGGGGAAGGGGAACGAAACCAGGAGGACATCTCTAAAAGCAAGCCACCATATTTTTTTTAATGCTACATTTAAAAAAACACAACAACAACAACAAAAGCAGAAGCAGCTCTGTGAAGTTAAAAATGCAACTTGTTCTCACCACAAAATATAGTATGTGAGGTAATGCACATGTTAATTAGCTTGCTTAGTCATTCCACAACATTTATATATTTCAAAATATCATGTTGTAAGCCATAAACAATTTTTGTCAATTTAAAAATAAATAAATTAAAAATAAAGAAAAAGAGCAATTTGAACCAAATTTCCTTTCCAAGTTCAGTAAAACTAATTGCCAATCAAAATAAGCAACAGAAAAGCACAAAGGTCAGATCCTATACAGCTATCCCATAAGATAAAAAGAATAAGAAGCAAAATAACATCTCACAGGCAATTTGTGTCAAAAAGACATATCAAAAAGATAATTACATTTTAAAAAGAGAACTCGAATCTATATTTCAAAAAGAGATAAAAGACATTAAGAAAATGATACAAGATGAGACTCCCGGGCAAGATGGCCGAATAGGAACAGCTCTGGTCTGCAGCTCCCAGCAAGACCAAGGCAGAAGGTGGGTGATTTCTGCATTTCCAACTGGGGTACCCGGTTCATCTCATTGGGACTGGTTAGACAGTGGGTACAGCCCATGGAGGGCGAGCCAAAGCAGGATGAGGTGTCGCCTCACCCAGGAAGCGCAAGGGGTTGGGGAACTCCCTCCCCTAGCCAATGGAACTCATGAGGGACTGTGCTGTGAGGAAGGGTGCATTCCGGACCAGATACTGTGCTTTTCCCACAGTCTTTGCAACCCACAGACCAGGGGATTCCCCTGAGTGCTTACACCACAAGGGCCCTAGGTTTCAAGCACAAAACTGGGCAGCCATTTGGGCAGACACCGAGCTAGCTACAGTTTTTTTTCATACCCCAGTGGAACCTGGAATACCAGCAAGACACACTGTTCACTCCCCTAGAAAGGGGGCTGAAGCCAGGGAGCCAAGTGGTCTTGATCAGTGGATCCCACCTCCACAGAGCCCAGCAAGCTAAGATCCACTGGCTTGAAATTCTGGCTGCCAGCACAGCAGTGTGAAGTCAATCAACCTGGGACACTCGAGCTTGGTAGGGGGAGGGGCGTCCTCCATTTCTGAGGCTTGAGTGTAAACAAAGCTGCTGGAAGTTCCAACTGGGTGGAGCCCACCACATCGCTGCAAAGCCGCTGTAGAAAGACTACCTCTCAAATTCCTCCTTTCTGGGCAGAGCATCTCTGAAAGAAAGGCCATAGCTCTAATCAGGGGCTTACAGATAAAACTCCCATCTCCTTGAGACAGAGCACCTGAGGGAAGGGGCAGCTGTGGGTGCAGCTTCAGTAGACTTAAATGTTCCTGCCTGCCGGCTCTGAAGACAGCAGCAGATCTCCTAGCACAGTGCTCAAGCTCTGCTAAGGGACAGACTCTCTCCCTGACCTCCATGCTTCCTGACTGGGAGACACCTCCCAGCAGGGGTCGACAGACATCTCATACAGAAGAGCTCTGGCTAGCATCTAGGGGGTGCCCCTCTGGGACGAAGCTTCTAGAAGAAGGAACAGGCAGCAATCTTTGCTGTTCTGCAGCCTCTGCTGGTGATACTCAGGCAAACAGGGTCTGGAGTGGACCCCCAGCAAACGCCAGCAGACCTGCAGAAGAGGGGCCTGACTGTTAGAAGGAAAACTAAGAAACAGAAAGCAATAGCATCAACATCAACAGAAAGGACAACCACACAAAAACTCCATCCAAAGGTCACCAACAGCAAAGACCAAAGGTAGATAAATCCACAAAGATGAGGAAAAAACAGTGCAAAAAGGCTGAAAATTCAAAAAAACAGAATGCCCCTTCTCCTACAAAGGATCACAATTCCTTACCAGCAAGGGAACAAAACTGGAGGGAGAATGAGTTTGACAAATTGACAGAAGTAGGATTCAGAAGGTGGGTAACAACAAACTCCTCTGAGCTAAAGGACCATGTTGTAACCCAATGCAAGGAAGCTAAGAATCTTGATAAAAGGTTAGAGGAATTGCTAACTAGAATAAACAGTTTAGAAAAGAGCAAAAATGACCTGATGGAGTTGAAAAACACAGCATGAGAACTTCGTGAAGCATACACAAGTATCAGTAGCCAAATCAATCAAGGGGAAGAAAGCATACCAGAGATTGAAGATCAATTTAATGAAATAAAGTGTGAAGACAAGATTAGAGAAAAAAGAATGAAAAAGAACGAACAAAGCCTCCAAGAAATATGGGACTATGTGAAAAGACCAAATGTTTGACTGGCGTACCAACAAGTGATGGGGAGAATGGAACCAAGTTGGTAAACACACTTCAGGATATTATCCAGAACTTCCCCAACCTAGCAAGATAGGCCAACATTCAAATTCAGGAAATACAGAGAACACCACAAAAATACTCCTCAAGAAGAGCAACCCCAAGACACATAATCAGCAGATTCACCAAGGTGGAAATAGAGGAAAAAATGTTAAGGGCAACCAGAGAGAAAGGTCAGGTTACCCACAAAGGGAAGCCCATCAGACTAACAGCGGATCTCTCTGCAGAAATCCTACAAGCCAGAAGAGAGTGGGGGCCAATACTCAACACTCTTTAAAAAAGGGCCGGGCACGGTGGCCCATGCCTGTAATCCAAACACTTTGGGAGGCCCAGGCAGGCAGATCATCTGAGGTCAGGAGCTCGAGACCAGCCTGGCCAACATGGTGAAACCCTGTCTCTACTAAAAATACAAAAATTAGGCAGGCATGGTGGTGGGCGCCTATAATCTCAGCTACTCGGGAGGTTGAGGCAGGAGAATTGCTGGAACCCGGGAGGCGGAGGTTGCGGTGAGCCGAGAGTATGCCATTGCACTCCAGCCCAGGCCAATAACAGCCAGACTCCATCTCAAAAAAAAAAAAAGAAAAGAAAAAAGAAAAAAGAAAAGATTTTCAACTCAGAATTTCATAACCAGCCAAACTAAGCTTCATAAGTGAAGGAGAAATAAAATCTTTTACATAGAAGCAAATGCTGAGGGATTCTGTCACCACCAGGCCTGCCTTACAAGAGCTCCTGAAGGAAGCACTAAATATGGAAAGGAAAAACCAGTACCAGCCACTGTGAAAACAAACCAAAATGCAAAGACCATCGACACTATAAAGAAACTGCATCAACTAATGGGCAAAATGACCAGCTAGCATCATAATGACAGGATCAAATTCACACGTAACAATACTAACCTTAAATGTAAATGGGCTAAATGCCCCAATTAAAAGGCACAGACTGGCAAATTGGATAAAGAGTCAAGACCCATTAGTGTGCTGTATTCAGGAGACCCATCTTACGTGCAAAGACACACACAGGCTCAAAATAAATGGATGGAGGAAGATTTACCAAGCAAATGGGAAGCAAAAAAAAAGCAGGGTTGCAATCCTAGTCTCTGATAAAAGACTTTAAACCAACAAATATAAAAAAAAGACAAAGAAGGGCATTACATAATGGTAAAGGGATGAATGCAACAAGAAGAGCCAACTATCCTAAATGTGGGCTTCATCTTTGGGATGCAAGGCTGGTTTAACATATGCAAATCAATAAACATAATCCATCACATAAACAGAACCAATGACAAAAATCACATGATTATCTCAACAGATACAGAAAAGGCCTTCGATAAAATTCAACACCTCTTCATGCTAAAGACTCTCAATAAACTAGGTACTGATGGAACACATCTCAAAATAATAAGAGCTATTTATGACAAACCCACAGCCAATATCATACTGAATGGGCAAAACCTGGAATCATTCCCTTTGAAAACCGGCACAAGACAAGGATGCCCTCTCTCACCACTCCTATTCAACATGTTATTGGAAGTTCTGGCCAGGGCAATCAGGCAAGAGAAAGAAATAAGGAGTATTCAAATAGGAAGAGAGGAAGTCAAATTACCTCTGTTTGCAGATGTCATGACTGTATATTTAGAAAACCCCATTGTCTCAGCCCCAAAACTCCTCAAGGTGATAAGCAACTTCAGCAAAGTCTCAGGATACAAAATCAATGTGCAAAAATCACAAGCATTCCTATACACCAATAATAGACAAACAGAAAGCCAAATCATGAGCAAACTCTCATTCACAATTGCTAGAAAGAGAATAAAATACCTAGGAATACAACTTACAAGGAATGTGAAGGACCTCTTCAAGGAGAACTACAAACCACTGCTCAAGGAAATAAGAGGACACAAACAAATGGAAAAACATTCCATGCTCATAGATAGGAAGAATCAATATCGTGAAAATGGCTATACTGCCCAAAGTAATTTATATATTCAATGCTATTCCTATTAAGCTACCATTGACTTTCTCCACAGAATCAGAAAAAAACTACTTTAAATTTCATATGGAACCAAAAAAGAGCCCACATAGCCAACACAATCCTAAGCAAAAAGAACAAAACTGGAGGCATCACACTACCTGACTTCAAACTATACTACAATTCTATAGTAACCAAAACAGCATGGTACTGGTACCAAAACAGATATATAGACCAATGGAAGAGAACAGAGGCCTCAGAAATAACAACACACACACTTACAACCATCTGATCTTTGACAAACCTGACAAAAACAAGAAATGGGGAAAGGATTCCCTACTTAATAAATGGGAAAACTGGCTAGTCATATGCAGAAAACTGAAACTGGACCCTTTCCTTACACCTTATACAAAAATTAACTCAAGATGGATTAAAGATTTAAACGTAAGACCTAAAACCATAAAAACCCTAGAAGAAAACCTAGGCAATACCATTCAGGACATAAGCATAGGCAAAGACTTCATGACTAAAACACCAAAAGCAATTGCAACAAAAGTCAAAATTGACAAATGGGATATAATTAAACTAAAGAGCTTCTGCACAGCAAAAGAAACTATCATCAGAGTGAACAGGCAACCTACAGAATGGGAGAAAATTTCTGCAATCTATCCATCTGACAAAGGGCTAATATCCAGAATCTACCAGGAACTTTACCAAATTTACAAGAAAAAAACAAATAACCCCATCAAAAAGTGGGCAAAGGATATGAACAGACACTTTTCAAAAGAAGACATTTATGTGACCAACAAACATATGAAAAAAAGCTCATTATCACTGGTCATTAGAGAAATGCAAATGAAAACCACAATGAGATACCATCTCACGCCAGTTAGAATGGCAATCATTAAAAAGTCAGGAAACAACAGATGCTGCAGAGGATGTGGAGAAATAGGAATGCTTCTACACTGTTGGTGGGAGTGCAAATTAGTTCAACCACTGTGGAAGACAATGTGATGATTCCTCAAGGATCTAGAACTAGAAATACCATTTGACCCAGCAATCCCATTACCGGGTATACACCCAAAGGATTATAAATCATTCTGCTATAAAGACACATGCACACGTATGTTTAATGGGGCACTATTCACTATAGCAAAGACTTGGAACCAACCCAAATGCCCATCAATGTTAGACTGGAAAAAGAAAATGTGGTACATATACACCATGGAATACTATGAACGCATAAAAAAGAATGAGTTCATGTCCTTTGCAGGGACATGGATGAAGCTGGAAACCATCATTCTCAGCAAACTAACACAGGAACAGAAAACCAACCACCATATGTTCTCACTCATAAGTGGGAGTGGAACAATGAGAACATACGGGCACAGGGAGGGGAACATCACACACTGGGGCCTGTCGGGGGGTGGGGAGCAAGGGGAGGGATAGCATTAGGAGAAATACCTAATGTAGATGACGGGTTGATGGGTGCAGCAAACCACCATGCCACATGTATACCTAGGTAACAAACCTGCACGTTCTGCACATGTATCCCAGAACTTTAAAGTATAAAAAAAAAAAGAAAAGAAAAGAAAATGATATAAGACACAGAAGAACAACATAAAAACAGTGAAATGTAAGATAAAAGATTGTTTTAGAAACTAAGCAATAAGGAACACAAGGGTACACAAGGAACACAAGGGTAATTAAATATGATAAATAATGCCTTAAGAGAAATAGAAATGGAAAGTTTAAAAGTTGAGCAGAAATGAAGATGATATAAAGAGTTTGAGACAAGGTGACAAATAGTGAAGACAGGCAAAGAAGAACCAACATACGGATACAGAAGAGTCCCAGAACAAAGAATAGCAAAGCAAAAGGAAAACTATACCTCAAGAAAACCTTAAAATTAAATTAAAAAAAAAAATTCAGAGTATATATTGAAAATTCATGCTAAATACCCAAGGATATTAACCCAGAATGAGCAACATGAAGATACATTCTAATAAAATTACCAGACTTAAAAGAAAAAAATCCTTTGGACACCTATGTAAAAAGAGTATCTGGCATTTAAGGAAAATAAAATTATGATCAGACTTCAACAGCTTCTCCACATTGTCAGAAGTTCAGTCAACTGGAGATACAGTTGGCTTAACAAGTACCCTTTTAAAAATGTCTCTCCCCATCTGTCCCTCAAAGTACAGTTGGGGCTTGATGTAGACCAGTATAAGGATCCCGGGACCTTAAATCTTAAATCTGTTCCATTTTGATAAAAATAATCTGATTTAAGATATTCAAGAAAAGAAACTGGGAACAAGGATTTTACATGCAGTGAAACTGACTTTCAAGTATAAAGAACACAGAGAAACTATTAATAACATGCAAGAAGAAGGAATACTGTTCTGTGAGGCATTCATGAGGAATCTACTAGGCAACAAGTCTCAGAAAAACAAAACTGTTGAGAAATTGACATAAGGACTGGTGATAAACATAACTATATGGTTACTTGTAGAAATGTAGAAGTAAAACTAAATGCAGTTAAAAGGAAAAGGTCATAGTGTGAAATGGTGAAATGTTTTAACAATGTAGATATAGTCCAACTATTCAAAAAAATACAATAACTCGGATAGTACAGGCAAAACCATTTTTAAAATTGTTTTCAGTAATCAGAATTAATGATGGTGATATATACAACTGTCATTCTGAGACTGCTTCATGTGTAAAGAGGGATAAAGCAAATGAGTATTTATAAAACTTTCTAATGCTAGCATCCTCTCTGTACTACGTAGCCAGGATTCCTGTTGTGGAAAAAAGGATACGCACCATAATAGAGAAGTGGTTAAGTAAAAACTCTGTAGTACTGAATTTGAATTGAAAACGTCAGTATGAACTCACAAGGTATTATATGTGCAATGACCATCCATAATGCTCATTATGTGGTCTTGGAATACCATTTTCTGTTTTAAAATAAACAAACAAAAAACAAAACAGGAGGTCAGGGTGGAACATGCTCAAGATGAAGCTGGAACACCCTGCCATTTCTGCTATCGAAGAAGCATATTTACCCCCCTTTTCCTATGTGAACTGTAATCACAGTAGATGAGAGTGAAGCACAAAATTATTCCAGCTAATAAATAAAAACAAAAATAAAATATTAGAATATTACCATTCTGAAGCCCCAAAGTATTAAGGGATGTAAGCGTGAAGAAAAACTAGTCATTACGTGGTGCATGACAAAAGAACCCAATATGCCCCCATAGTTTTGCCAAAAGGTTCCAACCTGAGTGTGATCTAGCCTGTGGAACCAGCTGCCAATCTGCATAAAATAAGAGAACAGAGGAACGTGACCTGCACCACAAGTGTGCAACTGGGAAACTATGGGAAACTCTATAGGTCAAATGGTCTGGATTCAACAGGTAAATTATAAGAAAAAGAAAGAAATGGAGGGGGAGACTGTAGATTAAAGGAGATTTAAAAGACATTAAGCTTTAAAAAAAGTGAGCATGATTAAACTAAAATATCTAGAAATGAATAGTTAAGTGATTAAACCTTAAAGACATTCTAGTGATGTCTGTGAAAATCAGGGTAGTGGTAACTTTTGTTGGGGGAGGGTGTTTGGATTGGGGCAAAGAGAAGGGCTTCTGGGGTGAATGAAAAAGTTCTAAATCTTTACCTGAGTTGTAGTTAGAAGAAAGTTATCTTTCTAATAACTCATTATGCTACTCTTGGCCTTTTGTATGGTTTTGAGTATTTTATTTCTCAATAAAAGGCTTTAAAAATAATAAAAATGGCAGAAGAGAACTGGCACAGGCGTGAGGCTGTTGAGTCGAGGTTCCTGTAGACGATTAGGTGTAACTGTTCAGGAGGCTGCTGGATTTACATGTCTGGGGCTTCGGAGGAAGGTTTTTCAGGAGAATGTATGGAGCAATCAGCACATGATCGCTGAAGCACAGGAGGGGTGTGGAGAGAAAAGAAGGCCGAGGACATGGCCCGAGAGGAAGACACAGGTTCTGAAGATGTAGGTTGAAGGAGGGGAACATTTGAAAAAAGAAACAGCCAGAAAGGCTCAGAGAAAACCAGGAGAGGGCGATGTCACAACCGGAGGGATGAGGTTTTCAGCAGGAGAGTGGCAACACCTCATGCCGCCACAGTGTCAGGCAGCACACAGGCAGAGCGGGGTTGCCGGATCCAGCCACACCCACACGAAGGCCGGCTGTGACCTTAGCAAGAGCAGTGCCCGGTGGGCCTGTCAGTCACAGCATGGTGGCTGTAAGGAAGCAGAGTTGGGGAGTGCAGCCAACTCCTCACCTGTTTAGTGCTGAAGAGAAGTAGGGAAATGTGGCATTCAGGGAAAATTATTCTGAAATAGGGTTGGTGAACATATTTGCAAGGCTTCTAAAAAGCTGGAAAACTTCCTATCTGACAGTGTCTATGTTCTCAAAGAAGGAAGAGGCAAGAATACTTGCTATAAAATCAGGGGAGAAGTGACAAGATAGATGCTTGAAGAGAGGGCTGAACAGCTGATGTGGGGCAGAGACAGGGGAGGGGAGAAAGGGGCAGGGAGGTGACCCGAGGCCCACTGATGGGGTGCTGACAGCCCTGAGGCTCTGCAGAGCCTGGTGGCCAGGGCGGCTGTGACCCCAGTCCCCACGGCACAGAGTCTCTGAATCAGTGTTTCGCAGCCTTCTGGTAGGACAGGAGAGGACTCAGACTGGGGTTTCAAAGAGCAACAGAGGGACAAGGAGTCCAAGCAGGATGGAGATTCAAATTCTAGGTCCTGAAAATGGAGGACTAAATAGGCAGAGGAAAGGAAAATAGGAAGATTAAACATTTCCTTCTTCCTGGGGAAAAGGTTGGCCCTGAGTGAAGTGCTGATCTCTTGGAAGTTTATCTTTTGCATCTTCCCCTCTCCGACCTCCTAGTGACTCTCCCTCCAGGGTCCTGGGGTCCTTATGCTGCTCTACATCAAGCCCCACCTGTACTTTGAAGAATGAATTGGGGGGAGACATTTTTAAAAGGGTACTTGTTAACCTAATTGTATCTCCAATTGACTGAACTTCTGACAATGTGGAGAGAAAACTTGGGGTTAGAAACAATCCAAGGACGGTGGGGTGTACTAGGCATTTCACATGCAGGAGAGGCTCCCCTCATGCCTTGGGGCTCAAAAGGACATTTCTTTAAGGCAAAATGCAGGTGGTGGAGAAGACATCTTTCTGTGATACTTTCAGAAAAATAAAATAAAAATGTTTTTTCTTGGCTGGGTGAAATGTGATTTCACCTTCTATGGTAAAAGATAAATTATAATCAAGGATGTTTAATGGCTGCAAATAGATGTGATCCTCTGGGCTAAGAAATATTTTAAAGCGATAAATAGTTGTAATTAGCATTTCTAAAACCAATCAACTGTCATTTTCTATGTAACTAATGCTATTCTATTCTAAGCTCAGTGAGTACAGAATGACCCTACTTTCTTAAACCAAAAACCACGATACATGGACTGGAGACAGAGAAAAATAGAGCTTACTATGTGCCAGGCAGTATCCTCATTGCTTTACGTATATTCATTACTTTAATTCCTACAACCCTATAATTATTGCCATTTTACAGATGAGGAAATCGAGGCACAGAGAGATTAAGTAAATTGCTCAAGATCTCACAGCTAGTAAACAGGGGAGCCACTATTTGAACCTTGGAAGTCTGAAACTTATGTACCAACATTAGACATGAAGTATAAAATGCATAAATTATTACAGAAACTTGTACTGTGTTGAATACTATGTTGAAAAATTTATGTCCACCTACAACCTGTAAATGTGACCTGTGAATGTGACCCTATTTGGAAGTAGGGTCTCGACAGAAGTGATCAAGTTAAGACGTGGTCTTACTTGATGAGAGCGGACCCTTATTCAATAGAGGGAAATTTGGACATGGGTTCTGACATAGGGCCAATACCATGTGACTACAGGGAAGAGACTGGAGTGATGTGTCTGCGAACCAAGGACTGCAATAACCAAAAGCTAGAAAGAGGCAAGGAAGAATCCTCCTTTTGCTTTTGGAGAGAAATCTTTATCAGGCTTCATTAATTCAACCAATGACATTTATAAGATAGTAAACTTGTTACCTCTTTAGGGGTTATCAAGTGTTTTAATTCTCTGTTTTATATTTGTTCAAATTCAAAGCCGTTCTAAATAGCTTTTGTTGCATTTATCTTTGGAAGATACTACTGCAAGTAAATTTTGCAGTAAAGTTTTTCGCCAGTTACTGATGGCTAAGAAAATAATTTAATAGATAACTGCCACCATGTCTACAATAATTAGGCACAAAGGTACAAACTATTGTAGAAGTTTTTCAAATTATTAATACAAGAGTGTTTCCCCCTTAGGCGACAATACATGAGGTGCTATTGTTTTTTCTTTTATGAATGAGATGCAACCTAACTCCACTCCATTATTTCCCAACGTATAAGGAGTGTTCTGAAAGTTCATTTGAAAGTATGTACTTTGAGACAAGGCACACTTTTCTAAAGTGTAGTAACAGGGTAGTAACAGGTACTGTCTGAGCCAGGCTCCAAGCTAGATACTACACATACTTTGCCAGGTTTAATTTTCATGATTATTCAACAAGATAGGTATTGAAGGCCTACAATCTCTCATCTTAAACCCTGGGGCCAGAGCTTTTGGCTTTCAGCATTTTCTTATTTTAGAAAAATAATATGGTACATATGGTGTACACTAAGTCATGCCTCTAGTGAGGTCTGGGACAGCACTCAGTTGCCGGATGAAGATTTCTGCATCAAAGCATACCCATTTCCACACCAAGAGAGATGGATGAAGACTCTAAATAGCCTGATTTGCTACCCAATGAGTTCAGGTCAGGTCAAATTTCCTAAAAACTGGTCCTCTGAGGTTTCTGAATTTCATAACTGGGGATAAGGGTGTGGGAACCTGTATGATTCTCATTTTCTAGAGGAGAAAATGTGGTTAAATAGAGTCAAGTAACTCACACATGGGTGTGTAAATAGGAGTTGGATCCAAACTCAGGTCTCTCTGGCTGCAAGGCTCTGGTCTCTGCACCACACCTCAATGCCTTAAAATGGCTATTTCATCCCACCATCAACCCAAACCACAGAAAATGACAGTGCCATACAGAATCTGAGCGTTACATGGCATTTCTAGAAGGAGTTGTGCAGGGTTTCAACCCTGGGCACTTCCCCTCTCACTCCTAAGACAAGGGACAACCTGACCCAGCACATGAGGGAGTAAGACATGAAACTCTGCCAGCTTTGGCAGAGGCAAAGCAGGAAGGGACCTGAGTAAGGAAGTAGAAAGGGAAGGTGGAAGATCAAGCTTTAAGACAGGAGGATGAATATGGACTTTGAAGAAGATGTGAAAAGTGAGAGTGGGAGGAAAAGGCTATCTATGAATAAGGGGAGGCCTAGGGCTCAAGCAAGGAAGGGCCATTGTGGACTGGCTGGAAGAGAGAAACTGTAATTGGAAAGGGGAATTTTTTTTTCCCTTCACAAATGAAAGACAACAGTAGAAGAGGGAAGCAATGGGAAACAACAGCTGAACCTACCCTTTCCTTCCAGCCTAACCTCCCTTCACTGTCAGCAGCACTGGGAAGCGAGCAGCACTGGGAAGGGAGTGAGCACTGGTAGAGCCCTGTTCCATGCCAGGCATCTCTGTGGCACTTCACCTTGACCTCATCCAACCCTAACAACCCTCCAGGGTCTTACAGATGAGCAACAGACTCAGTGAGGGAAACGTGCCGAGGTCACAGAACCTCAAAGTGGAGAGGTGGGATTCAATCCCAGCTCTGAACTATCCCCAAGTCCATGTTCTTTTCAAGGACCAAAAATGGGTGGGTGTGGGCAAAGCAGCAAGAACTCAAGGGCTGTGAGTCAAGTGCCAGGAGTTGGGGTGGCGAGGGAAATGGGGAACTTGGAGAGATACAAAATTTCTATCCATCAGGAGAAATTTCTGCAGCAGCTGGGAAGTGAGAAACAGACACAAACCAGACAGTAATAAGTTAGGGACCGCTTGTTAAGATCATCTAAGTCAAGTACAACATCAGGGAGCCATATAAATTCAGATACAAATTAAAAACAGTAACGTACCATATATACTTACTTCCCAAAGTTCATAGAGCTCCTTTCTGAGGTCCTCTGGTAGGAGCTGGGTTATCTGCTTCATAGCTTCCTGAAATATCAAACCATTATCTTTAATTATATTGACATTTATCAAAGTTAACAACCACTCTGCAAAAGACAAATAGGTTCGGATTCTTACAAACAACTCTCACAGGGGCAGCAGAGTAAATTGGCCTATACTGGACAATATTTATAGCTTGTGAGGAAGGCAGGCAGTTGTATACCTTAAATAAATAAGTGTAATCATTCATATGGGCTTCGCTTAGCACCTCTTTTGTGGTCTACAACACAACAGACATAGAAAAGGACAATGAGGAGGTCATGAGACAATTACAGAAATATCAGAGGTGTTCAAGGATTTTACATCTGTGGATAAATCACAACATACCCACATACATTTCAATCATAAGCATATGAGAGTTCAAAACAAACCTGAGTGGGGAGAATGGGAAAGGAATACTGAATTACAAAGCTCAAAGAGATTTTTTGTATATTCATTTTCTATTGTTAACATGTTTTTATTGCAAGATGTAAAGTACAATACAAATGAGTGATTATTGCCATTAACATAAAGGAAGTTACATGATAGAATTTTGTAGGCTCACAGACTCACACGCTGAAAAGGGATATTAAACGGCAATTAGCTAAACCATCCATGTAGTATCTGAACCCTTCAATAGCATCATGGAACAGTTCTATCCTCTTTCCAAAAATGTGTGCATTGGTAGGGAGCCTAGTACCTCAAGAGGCTGCCTTAGACAGTACTGGCAGAAATTATTTTCTTATATCAAGCTGAAAATTTTCCCTGTAGTTCTTCTACCACACCTAACCCATCCCTCCTGCTTTCCTCTCTAACCCACAAACACAACGTCAAACAGGTGGACAGTGACCCCGCTGGGCTGGACTATCTGTGGCCACAGCGACTGGTCTAAGAGATAATCTTATAATTCAAACCAGGCATTCAGGGGCCATCTGCATTTGTCAAGCAGAGGCTAGGAGAGAAGCCAAATTCCCCACCACAAGGAGAAGCATGAGAGTTAGCCAAAACCTAATGAAAAGCAGAGACAAAATAAGAGTAGAGGGTGTCCTGTACTTCTAGGCTTTCTGTACTTTCTGGTCTCAAAGATCCCAGGAGCTACCCTTATCCTCCAGTCTTCTCCTTTATTTATGAGTTACTCCAGTATCCTTCCTTCATTTCTGAATTACTCCAGTACTCTCAAAAGGCTTCAAATTCCTTCACCATCTTCATTCCATACCTTTTAATCAGCCTCAGTTCTTCTAACCACAGAGGTTAGGCTCTTTGAACGGAATATGGCTATAAAAACCATTTTTGGCAATATAAAGGTCTTACATAAAATAAAATAGTGAGTTGCGGGAAAGCAGTGAAAATAAAATTGGATGTTTGTGTGTATATTTATTTATTACTGGGAGAAAAAAATGTTACAGAATACAACCACTTCCAGAGCAAACCACATTTGCCAATGTCAACAATCCACTCTTATAAATAACATCACCATCTTGAATGGCTTGTTCAGTTACAGAGTGGTAGCATCACACTACCCTTAGTAGGAAGGAATTTAGCTTATGTTGTACATGCATTCTCCCTTGTTTCTTTTTCATAAATTTCAGCAAGAATACTTGAGAAAATACTTTATATTTTCACAAATTAACTGTGTCTTTATAGATTGCTTTTCTCTACACTATTGCAGAAACACAAGTTTGCCAATTACTTCCAGTTGAAAAGAATGAACTAAATCATATGTACATACAGGTATGTGAACATCTCAACTGTAGAATGCAAACATGAAAGTCCTGCTCTGACAAGAGACTATTTTATTCTCTTTAAAATGACACACCTAGAACTGAATACAGTGATATATGTATGATCTGACCAAGGTGGAAGAAAATGGAATCATCACCTTCCTCATGCTAGATACTATATTCCTTTAAGTGCAGTGTAAGACTGAATTGGCTTTTTGGTGATCACATCCAATTACTAAGTTATTAATAGGTTTCTTTTTGTTCAAAATCACCATATTCTTTAAAAAACAAAACAGCAAATACGTTGTTGCGCTCTTCCTGAAACTGAACTATGATTTTCTGAATCTAGGCTGATTGATATTTGTTAATCACACAGTCAGAATTGCATTTTTGAAAACTTGTAGAGAGTTAATATTCTTTGTTTGGCAGCACATGCCAGAATCATGCCTTTTTAATTGAACCCTCTGAAATCAACATGGCTGAGGTCCAGGGCACACAGCTGAGTATGCCAGCCTTTCCCTTCCTGGCAAGCGATGAGCCCTGACACTTCCACTTCTATACTGAGTTTCACCTGGTTGTTCAGTCATAGATTTAGAGTGACAGCTTCCCTAGCCTCTTCCTCTGTTAGCAAAATATGTCAAAAATCTGCCTAAAGTGCCGAGCTGAATGAAGCTTTCAGCAAATATTTTGTGTCAGTTTTGTGACAAGTATCTGGAAGGTATTATTCATCATTCAGACACTGATGAGGCTGAAGAGTGTAGTAGTCAACTGAAGACCAGATCCAGACTGGGTTTCAAACCCGGCTCGCCATTTATTAACACTAGCTGTGGAACCCTGAGCAAGTCATTTGATCTCTTTGTCCTTCAGGTTTCTCATCTACACAGTGGGGTTAAATATTGGTACCTACCTAAAGGGATCATAGGGATTAAACAGTTAATACACATATAAAGTGCTTATTATTGGCACATAATAAGCACTTTATAAATCTGCCACATAATAAGCACTCTATAAATGTTTGCTGTGTTTTTCATTTTCTCCTTCTTGTCATACTTACTCTATGATAAAGTTCCATTCTCTTTGTAATCTCCAAGTTCTTTAGCAACTTTAACCTTCCCAGACACAGGCATACCATAACTCTGCCTTCTGTTTCAATAAGGTTTCCCCTTTGCAAAGGAATATGACCTGCCACCACTATATTCCAGCTTCAAGTTCCACCTCACTAGATCACAGTGATCCTTATCAGACATCATTTATCAACCTGCATTATCAACCTGCATAATATCAAGTGTATGTTAATATGTTTAGGAATGAGGCCAGACTACAAGTACTGCTTTTGGCTCCTTTCTAAATTTGTTTCTTCTATGCCCTCATTCTCCCTTTCATCTTAATACCTACTTTTCTCCAAAACAATCAGCCTTCCAGGTTTATCAAGTACAGTTGGTCCTCCATATCTGTGGGTTTTGCATTAACAGATTCAACCAACCAAAGATAAAAAAAAAAATTTTTAAAAATGATACAAATAAAAAACAATACAGTGTTATCAACTATTTACATAGCATTTGCATTATATTAGGTATCATAAGTAATACAGAGATGACAAAGTATATGGGAGGGTATGTGCAGGTAATATACAAATACGACACCATTTTATCTTGAGCATCTGCAGATTTGGTTATCTATGGGGGTCCTGGAACCAATACCCCATAGATACTGAGGGACCACTGTATTTTTTCTCCCTCCTACTTTAGTTTAGAGGCTCACTGATGTAGCCAGCAAGGGCAAATGAGGTTTCCTGGTTCTCATTAGGCAAATTCCACTCAGAGCCAAGAAACCCTCATTTAATTATCTTAATGCATGGTTCAGACATCCAAATCTTGTTCATAAACACCATCTGCATAAAGAATTGTTCACCTCCCTGATTTTCTTCTCTCTTCCAAAATCCTGACCAGCAGCAGGAAGAGGCAATAGAACATCAGTGCTCTCCAAGCCTTTGGTTTCTTGTCCAAGAACTTGTGGTTCTTTAAGATGTTTCCCCATTGCCTTCTGCTTATGACATTTATTCCCCTGTGAATCAGCAGGAGTGGGCAGCAGTCAGGAGGTTTAATGAGGCTGGAAAGGTTTTTCATCAAAGCCAGGATATAGCATCCTAGAAGGCAGCAGTATCCTCTCTGATTGCTCAGGTCCCCTCTGTGCCTGTCCATGGGGTGTCACCAGCCAGGACTCAGCTCTTGTAGGGACAGTCGTAGGTCCTCCTCACTTCCAGTTGTTGGAGATGGTTCACACTGACTGGTTCTTCTCCAGAAGGTTTTGACTTGCTCCTCTGTGGAGTGAATCTCAAATTCACTGTGTGCTTCCAGAGGGAAGTCTGTCTTTTTCCTCTAGGCCCCATTTTTCCTTGCCTTCTCTTCACTTTAAGGTCTTCAATGACTCACTGGTACTTTAGAATATGATTTCTCATCCACAATGTCCAGATTTACCCTTGAATAAAACTATCCTACAATGAGCTGTGTAATTGAGGAATTTTTTTCCCTTCCTTTCTCTCTGTGTTATACTTCATTACTCACCATCCTCTGGTTCAGCTGCTAATTCCTTTCTGCAACTAAGAATCTCAAACTAATTGGTTTCTTTTTATATTAATTCTGCCAGTCAACAGAACAGTTCTTTATTCATGGCAGTGCAGATTCATATAGAGAAACATTTCCTTAGACTCCTCCCCTTTTCCTGTCTTGGTCAGCCTGTATCTTGGACCTAAACTTTGGCAGGAAGAACACATTCCTTATACTATTCCCCTTGTGCCTATACTTTTGGGTAGGTCGGAACTCTTAAACTGGGACTCTCGTTCCTTGTGGCTCTTCTTACCTTTGAAGGGCAAAAATCCTGCTGGCTACTGAGCCCGTTAGTCTACAGGTGTACAGATCAAAATGGAGTTTCTTATGTCTTCCTTTTCTACAAAGACGCAGTAACAGTCTGATGTCTCTTTCTTTTCCCCACAAGCTCCAGTCTCCCCAGCTCTGAGAATAGACATTTAAACCCACTTGCCCTGTTAAACCATCTCAATAAAGACTCCTACTACTCAGCAATTTAGGACCAATCTCTTAGGCCTCTAATAAAAGTAGCTAGCAATAACTCTTGAATTGAAAACCAACCACTCAGCATTCAAAAAAGGCTTCCTTCATTTTCCAGCTTCTGCTTCAAACATATCTTCCTTGTTTGCCCTGGGCTTTGGGTTTAGAGTCCAAACTGATGTTAATTTAATACATTATTGATGTTATTCATTTCTTTCTAATACAAATACTTGACTTTTCTTTACCTTCAACCCCTAAGTTAAAGGAGTAACTTAAAATTTACTAAATAATAATTACAATAATGATTCGATTTGTGATTTATAGAACTTCTCTCCAAAAAGCTTATTTAGCATGGAGAATTCCTACAAATTCATTTAAATTCCAGCTATTTCCATTATTCTAATGAAAGTTAGGGTGGAGGGAGAGGGGGGTTAAAAAAACTACCTATTGGCTTACTATCAGGGTGACAGGATCTGTACTCCAAACCTCAGCATCACACAATATTCCCATGTAACAAATCTACACATATACCCTGTAACTAAAATAAAAGGTGAAATTAACAAAAATAAAATAAAATAAAAATTACCTAGCCTCGGGTATTTCTTTGTAAAAGCTACAAAAGAACAGACTAACACAACAAGCAAAATCCAATCTGCTGCTTATTCCAGGAAATCCCTGCTTCTGGAAGATAAGGCTGTAAACCCCCTAAAACTGGGTCAACACTAACAGTTTACTCTTCAAAACTCATTACGACCTTCCTTCATATGTTTACCAATCTAAATCTATTATATCCTAAACTGTGCAATCCCAGCTAGTTGCCTAACTTGTCAGATCCATCTTAATATTCTCCAGCCCAGGCCCTGAATCCCTAAAAATATCTTCCCCTGACCTTCCCCTTCCTAAGACACTACTAAGACTATCAAGGCGGTATTCTCCCTAACTGTAACAGGTCTCATAAACTTAGCTTTGCTTCAGCAACAGGTTTTTCTGGTGGTTTTTTGCAGAGTCAATAGTCAACACTGACCTCTTCTCGCCTATGTTTTTCTTCTTTGGGGATGTTATCTGCTGGTGCTATGTCCCCAACGATGCATTCTGCCATATCATGAACCAGGGCTAGGCGTACACATCTGATCAGGCAAGAAATGTCGAATAATTACACAGAATTATATTTACTACAAGTTCCTTCTCTATACTCTTCCAAAGTTATATAATATATATATTTTTCTCCACCCTCACAGAGTATTTTAATGTAGTATTTTCTAAAGTAGTTATATTCTGCCAGCCTACAACAGTTCTGATCAAAACTGTTAGTTCATATTCAATAAAATACATGTAAGTATAGGGGAAATTGTTAGCATTAATTTTTTTTCTTAAATGGTTTATCTCTGAAATCTCACTTTAAAAGGCTGATAAATAGGCCAGGTGCGGTGGCTCACGCCTGTCATACCAGCACTTTGGGAGGCCGAGGTGGCGGATCACCTGAGGTCAGGAGTTCGAGACCAGCCTAGCAACATGGTGAAACCCCATCTCTACTAAAAATACAAAAATTAGCTGGGTGTGGTGGCGAGGCTCAGGCAGGAGAATCGTTTGAATCTGGGAGGTGGAGGTTGTAGTTGGCTGACACTGCACCACTGCACTCCAGCCTGGGCGACAGAGTGAGACTGTCTCAACAAAAAAAAACAAGATTACATTTGACAACTTTCATGTTCCTGACACATGTGAATCATTCAATAAGTGGTTATGATTATTAGCGGTTAAGGAATAGTGGTTGTGATAATTCATCATCAAAACAGGAAGTCAGGTAATGAGATAAATGCCCCATAGGGCCAGTATGTTTTAGGCTCCCCACACTACCAAGGCAGTACAAGGCCCAACAGTGTCCTCTGAGATTTCCCTGCCTCTAGTCTCTTTCTGGTCCAGTTCAAATCCCAGACTACTCCAAACTGCATCTCTATTGGACTTCACTTTCACCTTGTACCATTTGCCAAAAACCTCCTCAGTTCCACATCATCTGCTGAGTAACAGAGGACTCCTCAGGCTTCCCAAATGAACTCTTTGCTGCAGTCAAGTTGATTTATTTCTCATTTGCAAAATACTCCTTTACTTTCCTACACTCAGGGCTTTGGTTTATCTGCCCTTCTCTCTGCATGCAGTGACTTCTCCTACCTCTCTGGCTACGTTAACCCTTTTGAGCTCAACTCAGATTGCACCTCCTCCATTAAGATCAACCAAGAACAGGTGATCTCCCCTGCTCTTACAATACTTAACATTTTCGACCATAACTTACATTTCACTTCTTACAGAAGCTATTTTGGGCCTGCGTAATTCACTTGGGATTTATTTACTCTCTTACATGCTAGTAAACTTTTGTTCTGTGCTCAAAAAGCATTTTAACACTTGTCAATTAAATGAAGGGGGAGAAGATACCTCTTTCTCAGCTATGTCTTGCACATACAACTCCAAAAGGAAGCCTCACGAATGGATACTACTATCCATAAAAGGCACTAGGAAAGAGCACACAGTGTACTAATACAATGCTAGAATTTTAGACATAACACACTCACCTTCAAGGCCCCAATATCACACTTAAGTTTCCCCTGATACCCTAGGCAGGCTCTATCACTTGCCAACAGAAACCCCAGATTGCAGTTTACAACAACTGAGGCAACATAACCCACACCCTAAATTTGTATGGTTTGCTTCAAATAATTTTTCTTGACCTATGAACTAACCTACAAGGATTTGACATGGGTCTCAGTGGTAAAAACGAGTGCACACCCATAGACCAGAATCTCTCACGAGCATCAAAGTCCAGCTCAGCTTACCGGTCTTTGTTAAGACGGTCATCTTTGATCACCATAGCCATAACTGCCATCCGGTACATGTGATCTGAAACGCTCTCCGGCCTCTGGACATTTCTGTATACCCAGCCAGTCCGTGGGACTCTCTGATAAATATGAAGAAGAAAAAGAAGTTTTAAAGAACAAATATTAACTATCTGCTATGCTCTTCAAGAGATGTCCAGGATATAACACACAGAAGCCGGGTCATAATTTCAGAACCTATTACAAAATGTTTTGCTAAACTAGCTAAAATGATAGACATCTGGAATCAAATGAACTAGAGAGCTCAGAGAATGAAAGGGGTAGAAGACAGAGAGAGATAAGTCACAAAGTCCATTCGTCAAATTACTCTGTTACTGATGTATAATTATGGAACATATGCAAGTCCTTTAAACAAAAACAAAACTGCATTTTTCCGAACAAGAGTTGCGGCTTTTTGCCTTCAAATAATCCTACACAAGCAGAAAACACTGTATTGAAGGGTCTGAACGTGAACGAGTGATAGGCTTCCAAATTCTGAGGCACAAGGGATAAGGGCACTTCTAATTGCTTGATGCTACCACCAGCCGTGACTCTTCCTTTTATTCACATCATAACTTCATCTTGTGAAACTGCATTTCTTCCTCAGAATTCTGTATCTCTAAGGAATGTTATAAATAGTAGTCAGAGTGGCATGAAACGGATAATTTACTTTGAACTTGGGAGAGAAACGGGGAAGACGCACATGATGAAACTCGTGTGTATTACATTAAATCCCGTTTGGGGGGTGGCCGGGAGAAAAGTCTTGTTTCTGGAAGTAACTGTGAGACAGACATAAAAAGCTCCACTTAAAATCTGAAGAGCCGACAGATTCTGTTCTTCCCACCCGTGCTCAGAAGCAGCCGCGCTTTACACACACACACACACACACACACACACACACACACGAGTTCTGGGGTCGTGAGCACACACACACACACACACACACACACACACACACACACGAGTTCTGGGGTCGTGAGCCCCGGAAAAGCTCAGTGCAGGCAGGGCCAGGCCGGCTGCTCTCCGGGAACCGGCGCGGCTGCAGGGCGGACCTCGCGGCGCCAGGCTCTAGGCTCAGACTCCGGGCCGCCCTAGCTGGCCAGCCTGTCCCGCCGGCTGCTTCCTCCGTCCACCATCGGCGACGCGCGGCCGCATCCGCAGGACTGGGGCCTTTCCCGAATTCGGCGTGGCGGACGCGGCGCAGGAAGGGGAAAGACCGCGGGCCGAGCGGGGAGGCCGGAAGCTCCGCCGCCCCACAGTCCCGCCCGCTCGGCCGCGGCCTCCCGGCCTGGTGCCCGCTCACCTTGAGCTGCCCTACCAGCCGCAGGAACTGCAGTAGGGACCGAGCCCCGTGGCCCGAGAAGGTCGCAGAGGAGACCGAAGCCATGCGGCCACCGACCCCGGCTGGGCGGAGCAGGCCGCGGCGAAGCTCCTCCCCGTCCTCCTCCTCCCGTTCCCCTGTCTTTCTTCCCCCTCCTCTTACTCTTCTTTCTCTTTCTCCTCCCCCTCTTCTTCTTCCTTCTGCCTCTCTTCCTGCTCCCCCTCTTCCTCCTCCCCTTCCAACTCCTCTTCCTCCCCCACTTCCGCTTTCTCCTCTTCCTCTTCCTCCTGCCCCTCTTCCTCTCTCCCCCTCCACTTCCTCCTCCTGTTCTTATTCCTCCTCCCCCTCCTCCTCCTGTTCTTATTCCTCCTCCCCCTCCTCCTCCTGTTCTTATTCCTCCTCCCCCTCCTCCATATTCTCACGGTTTTCTCAGGACCTTCTGTCCAGCCTTCGCCTTCTTGGCCTTGGTGTCCGCTGCTTGGGCATTGCTCCGTCAGTGGCAGACAACTTGCTTGGCACATACTTGACACTCAGTACTCTTTATGAAAAATAAAGCTCTCCTTTCTAAATTTATGAACCTCGTTATTCTTCAGTTGACAGTGTAAAACCATGAAACTGGATGAGGTCACCTGGCAAGAGGGTGTGAATGAAGAAGAAAAGACACCCAAGACCTGAACCCCAACATTTAGACTTTGTGAGATCAAGAGGGAACAGCCAGTGAGGTAGGAAGAGGATTAGTAGGTAGGATAGTTGTGTCCTGGAAGCCATGTACAAAAATATTTCAAGAAGGAAGGAATATGGTCAACCAAGTCAATGTAAGGACCAAGGTTTGACTTCCAGACTTAGTAAATTCAATATTATTGGTTACCCTGACAAAAGCAGTTTTCAGTGTAATGGGACAAGCAGAACCTAGTGAGATAATTCTGAAGAGAATAGGAGCAAGTATTACAGCACATTGGAGATGGGGTTGGGGTGCTGTTAACTAGTGGAGAGATTGTTTCAAAACAGGAGATATTATGTATGTTTATTTACTGATGAAGGGGATCTAGTAGAAAGGGAAACATTGATTATATAGGAGACAAAGAAGAGAAATATTTGAATGTTGGCCTTGAGTAAGGAAAAATATTCCCATCTGGTGTACAAGATAAAAGATGGGCTTTAGATAGGAATATGGAGAATTCATTCAAATATTGGAGGAGGACAGAGTATAGGGTGACTAATCAGTCGTACATGTGGTCATGGGAGGTTGTAGAAGTTCTCTTCTGATTGCTTCTATTTTCTCACCAAATTAGGAAGCAAAGTATAGGCTGGGATGTTATAATAACAAACAACCTCCTTATTTCCTGTATCTCAGCAGTTTAACACATCAAAGGTTTATTTCTTTCTCATGCTAAGTGTCTATTGTAGATCAGCTAGAGGATGCTGCTTGCTCTAACCTTACTCAGGGAGCTAGGAGGCTTTCTTTGCTCTCTTTTGCCAAAATTGGAAAAAAGAAAAGTGGCACTCTGGCTCTTAAAGCCTGTCTCTGGAAGTGATATATGACCTTTCGTCTACGTATCATTGGTGAAATAAGTAACACTGCCACGTCTAACTTCAGAGGGGGCCTGTGGAGTGCAATCTTGCTAGGCCTCTGGGAAGAAAGGAGGCTAGAATGTTTGTGAATAGAGGAGGAGGCATTTGAGGTTTAAGGAGTGATATAGTTTGGCTCTGTGACCCCACCCAAATATCATGTCAAACTGTAATCCTCAAAGTTGGAGGAGGGGCCTGGTGGGAGGTGATTGGATCATGGTGGCAGACTTCCCCCTTGCAGTTCTTGTGATAGTGAGTGAGTTCTCATGGGATCTGGTTAATGGTGTGTAGCACTTCCCCCCTTTGCTCTCTTTCTCTTCTGCTCTGCCAGGTGAAGACGATGCCTGCTTCCCCTTCACCTTCTACCATGATTGTGAGTTTCTGCAGCCATGCTTCCTGTACAGCCAATGAAATACCTTTTCTTTATAAATTACCTAGTCTCAAGTAGTTCTTTATAGCAATGCAAGAATGGACTAATACAAGGAGAAAGAAGGCATGAAATAATTTTTTTGAAGACTGGTTCAGCAACAAGATTAAATATGACTAAGAACCAAATAAATGCCAAGGACATTGGGGCTTGTATTAAACGTGGTTAGGATAATGACCTGGAAGCCATTTTTATGATGGTAAGTGGTGCTAAATAAAGGAAATATCAAGCCAGGTGTGGTTTGTGCCTTTATCCCAGCTACTTGGGAGGCTTAGATGGGAGGATCACTTGAGCCCAGAAGTTTGAAACTGCAGTGAGTTATGATCACTCCAGTTTGGGAAACAGAACCTGTCTCTAAAAAATTAAAAATTAAAAAATGGAGGGATCAAGGATTAAAAAGAAGGATCAAGAATCAGAGGCAAAGTCAGACAGTCCACTGGAGGAACACGAAAGCAAATGACCAAAAAGATCCAGGAGAATAAGGAAGATGAGGATGTTGGATTTGCTGAAGAATGTAGTAAGGGGCTTTCAAGAGACAGGTGCCATGAAGCAATGGGGCTTCAAGCTAGCTGGTGAATATGCAGTGTAACCCTTATGGTTCCTTCTGAGCAGCCTTGTCTTCTTTTGCCAACAATGCATTGATTTCCTTTGAGCTCCTCCTGATTCATGCAGGCTTGATTTAGTTTCCATGGGTATTTCTGTCTGTATTTGCAACTTTCTTTGCAAAACACATGTGAGTTATCTTAACTTTGTGTAGTGAGCTGTAAAGAATTTCTCCAGTTTCCTAAGTGATCAGAAGTTGGAAGACGTCAAGTTGCTGAAAAATTATGAATTGAGTATAAATAGTTTTTGAGGGACACTATTTAAAGATGATATGGACTTTTGGAGGGGACATTACTATCTAAAAATAAATTGTTACTGTGAAAACTCAAAATATAGTGCCAACTTCTTGCTTTTGTAAACTGAAGATGTTCATCAGGGTTCGTAACAAGGTTTATTCCTACTATATCATTAAAGACACCAAGATGTTTGACTCTAGAAGGTGGAATAGTAGCCTCTTAAGGATATCTAATTTTTCCAGAGCTTGCAAATATTTCTATATTACATGGCAAAGGAGAATGGTAGCAAATGGAATTAACTTTGCTAATCAGCTGAACTTTAAATAGGGAGATTATGCTGGATTATCCCAATGAGTGAGATGTAATCTCAAGGGTTCTTAAAGATGGAAAAGGGAAGGAGAAGAGTGAATGCCAAAGGGATGTGATGGGAGAAAGACTCAACTGGCCATTGCTGGCTTTGAAGATAGAAGGGGCCATGAGCCAAGGAATGCAGGCAGACTCTAAAAGCTGAAAAAGACAGGAAAATTAGGTTCTCCCCTAGAGCTTCCAGGAGGAAATGCAGTGTGGCCTGCCCCTCGATTTTAGCTTAATGCAGCCCATTTTGACCTCCAGAACTGTAAGATAATACGTTTGTGCTAAGTTTATGGTAATTTGTTACAATAGTAATAGGAAACTAATACAGTGGATAATCATGTTGGATGTCCTGAATCCCTTTTTACCAAATACCCTTCTTCCCCTTTTCTGCTGAAGAAGGGAAATTGGAAAGCCTGTTTCTATTTCACAAAACCAAAGACATATTTCAATGATGTGTTGGTCAAGCATCTTCCTCTAGCATTAGGTTAGAGGAAATAGGAATCAATTTATTTCCACAGAAGGTGGTTCCATTTTAAAGCAGTGAGCAAGGAAGGAGATTTGGCACAATGTACTTGAGTCAATTGGAAGGAAAGATGTTTGAAATTAGAAGGCTCTCATTAGAGGGACTCTTTACTTGGATCCAATATACATTTCAGGGGAACCTGTGGATACCCTGAAATTGTCTACAACTTGTGTTGCTTATGAAATTTTTTTTGTTTAGAAGATTCTTAAAGTGGTCTGTGGCCAGAACAGGGGCAAAATCTTCCACTATTGAGAAAGCTGCTATGTATCTGTGATGTAGTACACAAAACTCTGGACTCAGAGCGATAATAATCAAAGGTACAGCTAATTGAGCCTCTGTTAGCGTGAAGCATTGTTACATCTCTCATCTTGTTTTATTCTCTCATTATCACTCGAAGGTATTAATGATTCCACATTCCAGATGGGGAAACTGAGGTGCACCAAAGCTAAAGAATTGGTCTCAGTTTTTAGAGCCAGGAAACGGTGCAAGCACTGAAACTCTAGCCTGTCTCCTTCCAAATCTTTCTTTTTGTGGCACTTGGTGCTCCCCAGTGGCTATTAGTACCCAATTCTTAATGTTGTGGAAATTCAATGAGATTACATGCCTGGAATGGATTTTGTAAACTTATTTATATGAAGAATTGGGCAAGAAAATAGGTAGTGATAGATTGATCTGAGAAATTTTGTCAGAAAATATTCATAAGTCCATTCTGGGAGATTACTAAAGAGATTTGTTCGTTTAAGGTATTCAAGGAAGAAGTGCCGCATTGGCCTGCTGCATATTCCTTGATAAAAAAGGTTTACATCAGTTGTTCTCAGTCCAGGTTGTTTTACTCAAAAGGGACATTTGGCAATATTGGAATACATTTTTAGTTGTCACAGAAAAGAGGCAGAGGAGGAGAGGAGCAAATAAGAGGCAGAGGCCAGGGCTGCTGTTAAAATTCTTGCAGAGCACATGACAACCTTCTGCAACAAACAATTATCCAGCACAAAACATCAATAATGCTACGATTAGGAGACTACACTCTATATGTTTAAAAATGAGATGCTTAAACTTACTTTCCTTACATCATCAATAAATTATAATCAGGAGAAAATTGATGCTATGTTTATGAGTTATATAGTAACTGTGTGAATGAGTTATAAGGTGAGCAGATAAGTTTCACATAGTATCTCCTCTTTTAATTAGTGTAGAAAAACTCTCGAGCTTACCCCTGACAGAGACTGGAAAGATGAGAGGAATTAGAGGATGGCTTTGATCATTTATGTAATTAGGTTATAGTAGAGAAATTCAGCTCAAAGAAGATAAATGTAGGATATTAAGTCTGGGAGCGAAGGAACATTACGAAAGGAATGTTTGTTCAAGGGAAAGAGATTGGGCTTTGTTCTGTTTTGCCACTTTCTTGCCTGTGGCTAAGTATTACAACACAGAAAAAAAAAAAAAAAAGTCAAAGGGTGCACACTACTTTCCCCATAAAATCAGGCATTCACTAAAGAGCCAACGGAGGGCTTTCTGTTCAAAGGAGCAGCAGCAGAGTGAACCGAGTCTCTGGTGGCTGAGAGTGATGGTGAAGACTTTGCTCTACAAAAGACGTGTCTTCCTTCCAGTTAACTTGAAGCTAAGCAATGACACTTTGGCCTTCAGGCTCGAAACCAATCACCATTAACAGATGTGTTGGAGCCACCTCTGGACACCTCTGACTTATGGAGTGGAGAAGTTCTGCATATATAAAAACAACGTTACTGTTTTGTTTTGTTTTAATTCTCTGAGTCCATAATCTCTTACACCAGTGTTTTAGTAAGCCTTCGGAACTTCTCCATGGATCACCATCTTAAGTGACTACAGTTTTTCTTAGTCGTACAGCAGGCTTTAGCTACCCTACAACCCCATTTTTATCATATGGGATAGACTCAAACTTTTATCTTTTCAGAGTGACCAAAGCTACGGTTTGACTCTGCTTATCTACATGCATCATAAGGAATAAGGCAGGGTTTCAGGTGAATTTCACAGAGGACTTTGAGACCTGCCACTGCCTCTGGCAGCTGCTATGTGATGAATCATCACATGTCTTAGACCTGGTGGTGTAATCCTTCTCCAAGTAGAGAAAAAGAAATGAAACAATGGCATACACTCAGTAGTAGCATTTTCCTGTTATATAAAGGAATATGGTTACTCCTAAAAAACAGCAGCAAAGTTAAGTAATACTCAGAATGAGTTACATGAAACGAGAACTAAGAAAAATTTCTGAAAATATTCAGTTTCCAATCATTTGGAATATTTCTTCTTTACTTCTAACCAAAGGAAATACTGTTATTGTTGTTGTTCTAGTGCATTTCTAACTAGTAAAGAGTAGATGTACGTTTTGCAACAAAATCTTAGTTATCCTAGAGGCCAAAATTCCAGTGATATTATGCATCTGGGAGGGCATAGAAACCAGAAAATTAAAGGGGGAAAAGAGTTAAAAGTATGTCTAACAAAAAATAAATCTAGAGTATCCAGCAGTAAAACCATCAAACCAAAACATGATTTGGATTTTGCCCAAATGACACTTGACGCTTAGTGTTTCCGTGGTTTGATGTCCAGAAAAGATAAAGCCACTTCAATGTTACAAGAGTCATAAAAGTCAAACCACGTCAGCATGCAAGCCACGAAGTGTAGAAGTGTGGTGGAAAAGAGAAGAAAATAAGAAAGGGGAATGGCAAACAACAAAGGCAACAAGTGGGGAATATTGCAAGTAACAGATATTGACACAAGGAAAAAAAGTTAAATAAAAGGGCAGCTACTAAAATGGCAATGCTTTGCTTCACTGAAAGTACAGGACAGTTGGGCACTGTCGATGAAAGGACAGGAGTTGCGGGAGTGGCCAAGAGTTTCAGGGAGCGAGTACAAGAAGTATTTATATGACAATGATAATATCTTTCTTTACGCAACACCTAATTTGTGCCAGGCCCTTTGCTGGGATCTCTACCATATCATTTGAATCCACAGAAGCCTGCAGAATGCATTATCTGCTTTCCACAGGTATGGAAACAGCACAGAAAGGTTAAATAACTTGCTCAATGTTCCACTCCTGTGTCAGGACTTAAACTTTGTTAACACCATGGATTATATATTTTCCAGTACCTACATGGTCTCCTGGATTTTCCAAAATTGAAATGTGGAGATTCTGGCAATCATTAGGGTCTTCTGTGTGGGGACAACACTTCAATTGGAGAGGAGCTATGCTAGAATGTTGTCATGTCATGTAAATACTGGGTGAATCTGAGGTGGCTGTCTTGCCAAGGAATCATATTTTAGAGCTCGCAAGGGAATACTGAGCAGAAATGTTATTCCATATAAAGTGCATCTCAAGAAATATGTGTGTCTTTGGTTCATCCTAATTGAAAATACAATTTTCTTAGCTTATATGTTAGGTAAAGTTTCTTTTTTGATGACTGCCCTTGTTTCTGACTTGACTTCAGAAAGTGGAAGTACCAAATGACAAACCATGAAGTTGCAGAATTCTCTCACTTTTTGGAAGTACATTTCTGATTTCATAGAGTATTTCTCAAGCAGTTTTATCATGATGGTGATCCTAGACAGAAAGATTCTTAAGGGTAGACACTGTGTCTGATCCATCTTTTATCTCCAGAACATAGAACCTAGCATGGCCTCCTCTAGACATGGTGATAAGAAAATCGTGGTGATGGTGGTGGATTCAGAAAGGAGACATGTTTCAGGGACAGAATCACCTTGTCCAAAGGCAAGGAGGTGTGCACCATCAGGTGTTTGTAGAGCATCACAAATCAGGATCTCAAAGTTGTTCATTTACCTGAGCGCGATGGCTCACACTGAAATCCCAGCACTTTGGGAGGCCGAGGTGGGTGGATCACCTGAGGTCAGGAGTTTGAGACCAGCATGGCCAACATGGCAAAACCCTGTCTCTACTAAAAATACAAAAAATTAGCTGGACATGGTGGCAGGCACCTGTAATCCCAGCTACTTGAGAGGCTGAGGCAGGAGAATTGCTTCAACCCAGGAGGTGGAGGTTGCAGTGAGCTGAGATCTCAACATTGGACTCCAGCCTGGGCGACAGAGTGAGACTCTGTCTCAAAAAACCAATCTATTTGGGAGATGTTTCCCAAGTTCCATAAAAATAGATGCTGCTGGTCCAAGGGTTGTGACATTTCTTTTTAAAGATGGAGTTTTGCTCTTGTTGCCTAGGCTGGAGTGCAATGACGCAATCTTGGCTCACCGCAACCTCCACCTCCCAGGTTCAAGTGATTCTCCTGCCTCAGCCTCCTGAGTAGCTGGCATGCACCACCTTGCCCGGTTAATTTTGTATTTTTAGTAGAGACGGGGTTTCACCATGTTGGCCAGGATGGTCTCAATCTCTTGACCTCATGATCCGCCCACCTCGGCCTCTCAAAGTGCTGGGATTACAGGCGTGAGCCACTGTGTCCAGCCGGGTTGTGACATTTCTATAAAGCAAGCATATTCAGAATTGTGACACCTCTGTCCCTGTCTTCTCCCATGTCCAGGTGAAGCTAGGGGTGGCAGGGAGTTGGGGAGAAAGCATGTTATACTGCCAGAGATGGTTCTTCCTTGTCTCTAAGGCCCGGGCACAGCTATTGCCAGAGCCACAGCTGAACAACATCTGTTCTGTTCTAACTTTCTGTTTCTCCCCATTCTCTCTTCATTTGAGCTTTTAAACTGCCTTTAAAACAGGAGCCACAGTGGGCCTGTATGTGCCTTCAGCTGTTTCTAATTCTCTCCCAGGCCCACTCTCTCCCAATAAATGACACATTGTAGAAGGTGTTTTATAGCCTGACTTGTTAATAGAGCCAGATCATTCTGTAACAAAACCAAACATGGCAATCAGGGTTAAAACACAAAATCACCAAAAGCTGAGTGAGATAAACATAGAACTATTTGTCATCTATAAAAGAAGGAGCGGGACCATCTAATTTTAAAAATGCTTCTAATTCTAAAATTCTAACCTTTAAAACAAGATTCCCTCACAGTTGAAGGACACACGGCTTTATACTTGGGCTATTGGATTTTTTCCCTATTTGTTGGCTTAGTTTCCCTCCATAGATTCTACTATAAAGTACAAGGATAATTAAATCTGCTCATTTTCTCTTTCCTAGGGATTCAGGACTGAATCAGATAATGTCTGTAGAGCACTTTAGGACTCCTCATGCCACACCATTGAATGTAAAAGATAATTGTCAGCAAGTAGCTGCAGAAGCTACCATCAGATAAAACATTGTTCCTTATGCTTTCATAATTAACGATAAGCATTCCCCACCACCCACCCCGCCGGCCTTTCTTTTCAGACTGGGGAAAGAGAATTCTGAATGGTGATCAAGGTCACATTTTAACTTGCAAATGTCAAGAAGAATCTCATCATTCTTGGTTATTTTTGATTGATTAATATATTAGTTAATTGCTGATGAGTTGCTAATGAGCTAATTTATATGCACAGATAGGATCTAACTATGACATAGGAGTAGCATGCAAAGCTGCAAAGCGCTGCTAAACAGATCATGGGTGCTGTCCATGGCACCTCTCAGGGCAGGTTAGAGAGAAGAGTGTGGAAACATTGTGCCTCTCTTCCCACCTACTCAATAAAGACAACAGGGAAAACACATGGAGGCATCTTTGGCCATGAACTCCTCACTGCTTTACTAAGCAGCCACCTGTAGTATTAGAATACTACCACTAAGTGGCACCATCTCATTAGTGTTCTCTTTTATCAGACTCCTGAAACCTGCTGCGCCTTCTCTTCTGGACCACGGAATACATTTATTGTTCTGTGTTGGCTGATTTGGGTTTAGCAAAAGGGATCTGCTTTCAACATGCTCCTGTGTTTTTTTTCCTCCTTTCCCACGTGTTTCTTTCATTCTTGGGAATCTGAGCCAATACTTAGGCATACGCATAGAGATGAAGGCCATCGTACTGGTAATAACCATAACAGACAACTTAAAGAAGACAAATACTAATAGTGAGCTTTTTAATTTGTTTGTAGAGATGAGTTCCCACTATGTTTTCCAGGCTGCTCTCAAATTCCTGGCCGCAAGCGATCATCCTGCCTCAGCCTACCAAAGTCCTGGGATTACAGGCATGAGCCACTGTACTTGGCCCTTTTTTTCTGCAACAATCCCCCAAAGACTGAATTTTTTTTTATTTGTAAAAAATAAATAGGGAACTTTAATTGAAGGCTTTTATTTTTGTACTGGGGGCTTTCCAGGTATTATTTCCCAAATTCATCAGCACTCAGTAAGGTTGCCTTCATTTTGTGAGCAAAGAAGCTGAGATTCAGAGAATTAAAGCAAACTTTTCAAAGATGCCCAACGAGAAGGTAAGTGAGACACAACAGGAGTCTAAGCTTACATAATGTCAGAGCATTAATGATCTTTGAATCATTCATGTGACTTAAATATTAGGTATAGTGAGAAAAGACAGAAAAAGTCTAACCCTTCGTGAAGTTCAAAATTGGAAAGGGAAAATAGAGTAAGTGAACCAAATTATTTGTAATACAAAAAAATGAGTTATGTATGAAATCCATCAAGTTTATAAAGGGTCTGAAATTATTGGGGACACTTACTAGGTACATGCCTCCAGTCCAGGAGACATCCTGAAACCAAATCTTCTCTTGAAGTAGAATTTTTCTGAAAGGGACATAGCTCTGAAGATGAGAGTGAGGAAGTTAGAATAAAAAATATATATTCTCAGGTTTAGCCCTCAAACTCTTGAATCTTTGCTGAAGATGATTTTGTTTCATGACACATTAATTTGTTCTATGTTATTTGAGGTGACGTCTTAGCTCTGTAAATAAGTAAAGGAGATCTAAGTAAACGTTTCAAAGGCTAACAGGCCAAACTCTCCTAGACTGATTATCCCCCAGAACCATAGGAAAAGCAAGAGCCAGGAATCTCATAATGTGAAGACAAACTAACATTGACGTGTTATGGGCTTGACCTCCCACTTCATGTCTTGCATGCATCACTGTACTTATAACAACCCAACAAGATATGTGTAATACTACATTCGTATTCCATCAGGATGTTGAACTTAGGCAGGTTCAGCACTCACCAGAGGTCACACAGCCAGTGAGTGGTGAAGCTGGGATTCCATCCAAACTGGCAGATCAAAGAACTTGGCTTTTAACCTTTAAATACACTGCCTCCACTTGGCATGCTACATGGTGGTGAGCAAATGCTCTGGCCATTGTAATACTAACTTAAACTTGATTTATGTTTCAAAGAAGTTTCAAGTACATTATTGAATTTGATGCTAAGAACAATCCAATGAGAAAGGCAGTTTAGATTTTCTTATTACCACACCTGCCCTCTAACATGCACACACACGGACACAGACACACACACCCCAGGAGAGTTTAAGTGACTTGGGTTAAACCACAGAGCTACTAAGTGGCTGACCCTGAACTTGAACCTAAGTGTTCTCATCCTTAGCCTACTGCCTTTTTCCTGTGACAGCAACACCACTTCACAGCAAAAAAAAAAAAAAAAAAAAAAAAAAAGAGGTAAAATTTCCTCCATGTCACTCAGAACATGACATTATCTCCAAAAGTCTCTGTTAAAAGTTAGGCAAGTGGCCAGGTGCAGTGGCTCACACCTGTAATCCCAGCACTGGGAGGCTGAGGTGGGTGGATCACTTGAGGTTATGAGTTTGAGACCAGCCTGGCTAACATGATAAAACCCCATCTCCACTAAAAATACAAAAATTAGCTGGGCATGGTGGTGCATGCCTGTAGTCCCAGCTACTCACAAGGCAGAGGCAGGTGAATCGCTTGAACCGGGAGGCGGAGGTTGCAGTAAGCTGAGATCGCACCACTGTACTCCAGCCTGGGTGACAGAGTGAGATCCTGTCTCAGGAAAAAAAACAAAGACAAGTTACTTAGAAAATATCGTATGAACATCAAATCATATTAATACGTACAGGTGTATATTTTAAATCACTTTAAAGCTCCCTATAAAGGAGAATCTAAAACTGCTTTTTCAAAATTTTTGCATGAATAAATTCAGACACATGTGTAGTGATTTACATAAGTTTATCCAGAAATCAACATCTGTGTTTTGTGTGTGTTATAGATAGAGAGATTTGTACTTTATTAGCACTAGCCACATGCAACAAATGTATAAAGATAAAATCTCTATTCAGATACAGTCTAAGATATCACAATTAGTTTTTATTTAGTCTCAATTTTCTGGTACCCTCTAAGCTGTAAAATCCTGGGAATCCAAAGAAAAGAGTTCAAAGGAAAGGGCCTGAGGGCAGCAGTCAGTGGCTGGAGAGTCAATAGGGGAGTCTTAGAAGTCATTGCACCACTCTGAACCCCACATTCCTCACCTATAACAAAAGGGCTTAGAAGAACTCTAAGATCTCTAAAATGCTAAGGAATAATTCTTAACCTCGATAAAGTCTGAAGACTTGTTTTACTCTGTAAGGATCTACATTTTTAAATAAGTAGCTAAGAGTTTTCCATTGCCCTCTTTTAGTAGTGGATTTTTATTGACACAGAACACTCAGGGCTGTTTTTCAGAGCCCAGATTTATCCACCTCCTGTGTGCTTCCACTAAAACCGACACGATGTACAGTCTCAGGCACTTTCTCACTGTTTAATAAAAAGGTAATTGGGTGAAGAGCCGTGAGAAAATACTAGTGACTAGATTATTCACTCTTCCGCTGGCCAATGGTTCCTCTGATTTTAGCCCACAGGGGGCCACTTTGATTCGCTGCTGAGAGGTGGCGCTCTTGACCAAAATATCCTCACATCAACGCTGGTGGAGGCTTCCCACTTTATGACTTCCTTATAATAGGCCACAGATGTTTAGTGTAAATGACTGTGCAATACATTGATATCAAAAATTGTTATCACCATACCCCATTCCCTTGGATGATGAATTTCATTTAGAATTACAAAGGAGCAGGAAAAAGGAAGAGGAAGAGGGCAAAACCTCAAAAGACTTCCAACGTTTCAAGAAAATGTTGGACTTTGTTGTGCGCCACTATCAAGCTTTTTCCAAATTTGGTTTCCAAATTACTATGGCAAAGAGGTGAGGTTAAAAGGTTTTGCTGTCTGCAGGCAGAAGGCATCTTTGTGCTGATATGTACCAGCATTCATGTAGGGCTCTAGAGAAAGAGACCCAAGTACTCAGAGACTTTCAAAGGTACAAGTATTATTCTTAGTAATAAACCCCAAATTGTTATACATAGAAATTTGAAATTTAGAATTTAATGAACTGTAGTTCAAATTTAACATAGAATCCTCAGAAAGCAAGGCATAAGGATTTGTTTCCCTGATTTAAACTGATGATATGATAGGATGCATCTCTTTATACCCTCCGAATCATGAATCTTTTCACGGCCATGAAATAAAACATGTTAGGGTTTTCTCTTGGCCTGGGGACAAACTGGCTGCTCTTCTGTTAGTCCCATAGATCGGGTCAACTCTCCATGGATATACCAGTACCCTCAGTTTCTGTCTGTCATGACAACTCACCTTGGACAATGCTTCAAATTATTAGATAATTCTTATATTAAAACAAAATTTGTTTCCCTGAAGTTTTAAATTTTAATTCATAAACAAGACAATACTTTAAGATTTTTTTTGAGCATCTGCCATGTGCCAGTGCTTGTGAGGGCTTAGGAATAAAAAGATGAGGAAGTTATATGTAGTTTACCTGATCTTGTGGAATTTATAGCCCATTTCTCTAGTTCTCTCAATTTTTCCATCGTAATGCTCCTAGGAAATAGATCACATTCCCATTGTAACAGTGGCACTCTACAGCAAGCACATGAGCATCTCAGCAGAGAAAGGAATTATAACCTGAGGAAGTCCCCAAGTGACTCTACTTACCACATGCCCCTCTTTCAGAATCACTGCTCCAATGGCTCTATATTCCTATAGAAGTTTAATCCTACATCAACAGGGTGGCAGGTCAAATATCTGAAGACAATTATTACGCATCTTCTCCCCCAACCCCTCAATTTTTGCATCTTCAGGCTTAACATGCCACAGAATTCAAACTATGATGGTTGTGTTCTTGAAGAAAAGACTGGCTCAAAAAAAGCTATTGAGAACAGCTGTAAATGCATTTACATCTGTAGTTATATGGAACTGAATCCATCAGGCAGAACCAATAGCTGAGGAGGAGAAAAGGTGATGAGAAGACAGAAGCCTGGGCTACGTGCAGTGCATTGAAATGTAGGCTAAAATGAGCAACCAAAAATGTGAGGAATGTGGAAAAGAGAAGAGGGATGCATTGTCCCATCATCTTGTCTTTCTTCATTGTAAGACACAATAGATTGTTCCTTGTTGGGGATTGGAAAGGAAGAATTATAGAAGCAAGCATATTGTGTATGGATTGGTCAAACAAGATTTAAAGCGAGAGACAGAGAAGGAGGAGGAGGGGGAGGAAAAGAAGAAGGAGAAAAAAAGAAATTCTAGGATAAAAATCATTCCCCCTTATAGAGCTGGAATGTGTATAATGTAAAGAGACAGTTGCATTAAAGCATTAGGCCTCATGGCCTGATTAACATCATTTGATCTTTTCCTATTGAAAAGACCCTATGTGTTTCCAAAGGCAGTGGCTTTTTAAATAAAACCAGAAGTCTGGGTGAGCAGAAAGCTGTTAGAAGAGAAAGCAACTTGTTGTATATTTAATCATCTTTTTATCCTACCTGCTTCATAATCTTCAGTTTCCTTCTCTCTGTCAGTAGGGGATGCATATAAAGTTAAAAATCTAGACTCTGGGAGATCTAATATGACAAAAACCAACAAATAAAAATTCACTATGACCTAAATTGGTCAGATCAGACTTTTGGGCTGCCTGCCTCCAGGAGCTTTTTTTTTATTTTTTATTTTTTCTGATTTTTTTTTTATCTTTTTATTCTCCCTCCTCTCAGCTATTTAGCTAACAATCACTAAGTGATTTCAGTGAGATTGATTAGCACACCATTATACCAGTTTTTTTTTTGTGATTTACTTTTTATCTTGCTTTTCTACATTCTTTTGCAAGTTTCTGGTGAGATTGGCGCTCCTCCTGAATTTGAGAGTGACCATCAGAAAGCCAGAATTTTCCATTAAGCAGTTCGGTGCAGCATATTGGTGGGGGCAACTGGAGCATCTCCACATCCATGCTGTCATCTCAGCGTGGCCGGGCTAAGAGACAGGGAGGGCTTCTGGTTGTTTGAGAGGACACAGCAGTCGTCGTAACTAGTTCAGTCTCAGTGGCCCATTCAGCTCCTGGCATAGCTGCCAAGCCAGCCAACAAAGGACCATTGTAATCCTGACGGTTTCCCAGCAATGACCGGACAGGCGCAGACCACCAACCAGCTCATTTCACTTACACTGTTCACAAGTAAGACCATGAATGGAAAAAAGTCAATGGCAAAAATCCCACATCCTGCTAAAGTTGGTTATGTGGACACTTTTCTAGCAAGCGAGTCTGCCTTCAAGCCGGTAATCCTCATACCTGTTTTCTTTGTTTGTTTGTTTTTAAGTACAATTAGCTTGAATGATAATGCGAAATGCTCGTAGAAGCCTACCAAAAATTAGGTTTGAGTTTAAAAAAATAAGAATATAGCATACAATACTTTGAAAAACAATGTATAATAAAAATAAAATACCATAAATGTAAAGCAAAATTGAGATAAGTTTTGAGGATAAAAAATAAAATTCCAGCTAGTGTGAGACCACTGTGACTATTAAAGAATTAAATTTTGGTGTCTAAAAATGGAGTTTTCAACTATAAAATGGAATTATTTGAACTCAGTTTCCAATTTTAGATATGCAATCAAAAGTCTGCCTTTTCTGTGAACCAAACCAATGACATCTCTAACTCTGAATTTTTAAAAGTAGCAATACAACTTGGGAGGCTGAGATGAAAGGATTATTGCCTAAGCCTAGGAGTTCGACAGCAGTCTGGGCAAAATGGTAATACCTCATCTCTGTTTTAAAAAAAAGTAGCAATAAATAAAATAAAATGTTTAAGAACAAAGGAAATTCAGAGGTATGTATCATGTATTTACCACTGATTGAAAATCAGGATGTATTTTTTTTCTTTTTTTTTTTTTGAGACGGAGTTCCACTCTCGTTGCCCAGGCTGGAGTGCAATGGTGCAATCTCAGCTCACTGCAACCTCCACCTCCTGGGTTCAAGCGATTCTCCTGCCTCAGCCTCCCAAGTAGCTGGAATTATAGATGCCTGCCACAACGCTTGGCTAATTTTTTGTATTTTTAGTAGAGACGGGGTTTCACTGTGTTGGCCAGGCTGGATGTATTTTTAACAATCAGATAAAATGATCTTTTAATACCTTTCAATTAAAAATGTGGCATGATTCCATTTATTTAAATTGCTTTCCTTGTGAGTACAAGTTATAATAATGGGATGCCACGTTTGCTTTTCAGTTATCAAATATTCAAACAAATGATAGTATTCCATGCTTGTGGGGGACATGCAATGAGAATATGGTGTTTCAACTAGATCCACAATTTTAGAAAGCAGTATAGCAGAACCTTGATAATGGTCTACCTCTTTGACTTCATATCCTTCTTCTTATATTTTATGTATGTATATGAATTATAGAATTTTTTTTTTGAGATGGAGTCTTGCTCTGTTGTCCAGGCTGGAGTGCAGTTGCACGATCTCGGCTCACTACAACCTCCGCCTCCTGGGTTCAAGCAATTCTTCTGCCTCAGCCTCCCAAGTAGCTGGGAATACAGGTGTACGTCACCATGCCCAGCTAATTTTTGTAATTTTAGTAGAGATGGGGTTTCACCACGTTGGCCAGGATGGTCTCAGTTGCTTGACCTTGTAATCTGCCCGCCTCTGCCTCCCAAAGTGCTGGGATTACAGGCGTGAGCCACCGCGCCCAGCCTATAGAAATGTTTTAACTATACATATACATGATATTATATTCCAGGCAAGATAAGAAAATAAATACAATATAGTTCATCAGAGCAAAAATAAAAGCAAAGCCAAAGAATACGAAAAAACAAAGGCCCCAAACAAAATGAGACTAACAGAGTAACTGTTAAGTAAATTGTTAACAAGTAGATGTATATGATTGAATACTATGTAGCTATTAAAATTAATGCTTCCAAAGATTCTTAATAATAAGGGAGAATAATTATTTAAATATTAGTTGAAATGAGAAGCTATAATTGAGTGGCTGGCACTGATTTTAGCTTACAAAAGTACAATAAAATATTTATAGTCATGATCTTGGTCAGTGGAATTTTGGTTGATTTTTCATTGTTTGGGGCTCAGGGAGATTTGATATAACAAATCTCTGGGAGATTAATTTTTCAATGTTATTCCCAAAGAGCATATGACATTTTTTATAATTATAAAATAAAATCTTTGTTGAAAAAAAAACTTCTTTCTTTTGTCATAAAAAGAATAATAAAGACTCTAAATTTCCACTTCCCTTACATGTAGCGGTTATTTTACTTAAACACAATCCAATGACTCAACACCTTAACCTTTCACCAGGAGGCCCTGCTGAGATCATCAGAGGATAATTTTTGATGCTGATTAGACTGATTTTTAGTTCCTGAAAGAGTACAACAGATTAAGTAACCTAACCTGGGTTTATTCTTCTCTTGTGTATATTGTTATCCCAGTATTGCCTATGGGCTTGTTTGAGACAGATTATCATGGATAGAACGCTGAGTCCTGAACTGTGGCAGAGAAGCCAGCATGCTGGAGCCTGTGTACTGTGAAAAGCCGTCTTAGCCGAATAGCTAAGCCACAGGTGCTCCTCATGGAAAGTCTAATCAAGTGTCACAGGTATGAAAACTGGTGATAATCAGAGCCAGAGCTCTTTTACTTCTCTAGAACAGCGTTTTCAAAAATTTTATTTTTAAATTAAATTAAATTAAATTAATTTTTATTTTTTTGAGTCAGGGTCTTACTCTGTCACCCAGGCTGGAGAGCAATCATAGCTCAGTGCTGTCTCTAACTCCTGGGCTCAAGTGATCCTCCCGCCTCAGCCTCCCAAAATACTAGGATTACAGGCATGAGACAATGTGCCTGGCCTAAACTTTTGTTTCATAGATAATATACAAGTCTTTTGCTATGAAACTCCAAGAGGACAAGTACCATGTCTCTGTGCAATCATTTGTTCAGTTGGCAGTTTTCCTATTGTGTTCTATGGAGCTTATTTAGCCTAGTTGTTAAGAGCATAAATCTTTGGAGTCAGTCTCAAGTTGGTAGCACAAGGCTTTCACCATGGCAGGAGGTGAGAAGGCACATAAGGACCTGCACCAGGCTCCATTTTCCGGCTTGTGGGCTTAGAATCAGGCAGGGTCTAGGGCAGCACCCGGTGGAGCCTGTGCTCCCTGCACCCACTTTACCTTTTAGGTCACAGTACAGGTACCAGGGACTGTGGAGTTTCCTGGCCAAATAGCCCAGTCTATTCCTGACCTGTTCAGGTCTCTTGCCAGCTCTGTTCTGAAAGTGCCTTGCATCACTGGCAGACCACTCATAGGCCCAAGAGAGGACCAAAGAGCAGGCATTTTTTAGAGGATGAAGAAGGAGCTTGGCTGTACAAACTGGCATATAGACACCATGAACAATGAGAACGTTTAGCAAAGTGCCTAGCACACAATGAATGCTCAGCAAATGCTATTACCGATCTGTTCCCTTACTATATTTGAAGGAGAAAGAAAAAAAATAATAACAATGAGAATACTAGCTTCTACAGGGGGCGCTATTTTAAGTTTAATTCTTGGTATAATCCATAATGGAGTCTTTTAGAAAAAATAACTGGGTTATTGTCCTGGCCAAATTCCAATACTTTGTATTCAAGCTAATTACATTCCTCCCCCACTGGATAAATTATTCTTCACTTCCCCCATAAAAACCATCATGTTGTACTTGTGAAACAAAATAGCTTCTGTGTTCTACGACACATGCAAAAAAATGGTGTGTTTCAATCCATAGTGTATTTCTCTGGACGACTAATTTGAAAGCTACATTGGGATCCGTTATAGTAGGATGTGAGTTTAGTTCAGTGATGCTTCTGAATAATGATATTCAGATATTTAATGTCCTATTAAATGGGACAATGTCACCAGATATGTTCTTCTGGTAACTTGAGACAATTTTTAAAGTATTACCTGGATTGAGATTAGGCAGATGTAAGCCATTGAACTTACTTCTAAGTCATCGCGTCTCTTAGCAAGCCATTTACCTCATCACATTGATTTTATTTTTAATGCCAAAAGTCTGAACATTCATAAAATGGCTTGCTAAGTATTCTGTATTCATCCTGAATTATTAAGAGGTGCAATTTTAAGATAAAGCTGGAGAGAAAAATACTAAGAACTGTTAAGAAATCACTATCTTTTTCTCTTTGAGTTTAGTGGCACTAAAATCCCTATCTGACAATTGATTTTGGAGTGTGAATTCATTTCTCGAGATGACAGAACATGGAATGGGTGGGAGTAACTAACCATTGTGGCAAATGTTCATGAGGGAATAGTACTTAGGGCCTAAGGTATGGCTGAGAGCAGAACTGGCTCCCCTTTGAGAAGTCCTGTTGATGGAGTAAAAGGATGTAGGGAGAGGGCTAACGCTCTGATCTGGGAGAAAGCTCTAGTCCCATGCTACTTTAGGAGCATTTAAACTCTAGTTTCAAGTCCTTTAACTGCTTTTAAGAAGTATGCCTAAATCTAAACTATTCTAACTATTTAATTTATTATTATTATTTTTTTTAGAGGCAGGGTCTGGCTCTGTCTCACACATTGGAGTGCAGTGGCACGATCACAGCTCACTGCAGCCTCAAACTTTTAGGCTGAAGCTATCTTCTTTGCTTAGCCTCCTGAGTAGCTAGGACTACAGGCATGTGCCACAACACCAGGCTAATTTTTAAATTTTTTGTAGATATAAGGTCTTACTGTGTTGCCCAGGCTGGTCTTGAACTCTTGGCCTCAACTGATCCTCCTGCCTTGGCCTCCCAAAGTGCTAGGATTAAGCCACTGCACCTGGCCTAGATTCTTAGTTTTTAAAGACTTCAGGGAAGAGACCATTCTCACCGAGTTACCTTTTGCTACATTGTCCCTGTTTGGAAGGAACCTTGTTATTATCAATGGGCAATTCATTCCCTGTGCCTTGTTTGTGCAGCCCTGGCATACCAAGTAATATGCTAGTTCTGTGCTCTGTGTAGGTGAAGAATGGTGGTCATCAACCTTTCGTGTATTTGAGGACTTACTAAATTATTGCTCCTAGTTCGAGATGAAGTAACCCAGGCTGTAACTTTTCCTTTCTGCCTTTATTTCCCAAACTTTCATCTGAAATGTTCTTCTCTTTCTAAATCTCCACTGGTGAAGCAAGGCAGACAATTGAGGCAATTACATGTGTCATTCAGACTTAAATAATTATTTGAGACTTGAAGTACTTGAATTATTCAATTAAAAAACAGCTTTATACCTGACTAATTCTAAAAAATCATCTCAATTATTTGTTTTTTGGTTTGTATCCATTGAGGTGCTATATCATTTTTATTTTTATTTTTAAAATTATTGCCTTAGTTTCTTTGCAAGGATTGGGGGTGGAAACAATATACAACATTAGATTATCATCGCAGTTCTTGCTGTCATTTTGTGTACAAGGTGTAGCCTTTTCTCCAAACTGGAATCAAATGGGTGGAGACTCCAGAATAGATTTTTTACTGTAATATGGGTCTAGTGGGTTTGCTGTGTAATGAAATGTCCACATCGTTTTAGAGTGCTATATTTTATTTCTCAAAATATGTTTCTCCACAGTTAATGAACTATGGATATGGAAGGAAAGTCCCTGTTTTCAATTTCTCCAACAGATTGAAGAGGTTGGCACATGGTAAATGTTCAATTAATAAGAGACTTACACAAATAAAGAAGGACTTCAGGGTGCCAGCTAAACTGGTCGATTAGCAATTCAGTTAAATAGCCAGTGAGTCAGGAGTGAGTTAAAAGGCCACCTGCTAATTTTTAGAGAAAAACTTGTAGTTAAAAGCAAGAGCTTCATACAGATACTAAAAAGTGAAATCAGAAGCAATGTAAACTATTTGTAACCACAGATAAGATGTGTTGGAGCAGGACCTGGGCTTAAAGCATGGATTGGCCATTTACTAGTCATGTGTTTTAGGACAAGTTTCTTAGCATTTTTAACTCCTCAGTGTCTAAATTTCTTCATCAGCAAAATGAGAACAATAGTAGCCTGTGCAGTGCTATGGTCAGCATGTATTCCTGGAATGTGTATAAAGTGCTTAACATAATGCTTGGAACAAAATAAATAAGAAATAAATACTATTATTTTTATTAAGAAATCCATATCATTAGTTATTACATCCCATGAAAAAGTATATGAGTAGATTACATATACACTCCCTTCCACATACCAAAAAGCAACAAAAGTCTCTCAAAAGCATCTGGGTGGGGCCAGGCGTGGTAGCTCACATCTGTAATCCCAACACTTTAGGAGGCCGAGGAGGGCAGATTGCTTAAACTCAGGAGTTCAAGACTATCCTGAGCAACATGGAGAAACCCTGTCTCTACAGAAAATACAAAAATTAGCCAGGTGTGGTGATGCATGCCTATAGTCCTAGCTACTCCAGAGGCTGATGTGGGGGGAAGGCTTGAGCCTGGGAGGTGGAGGTTGCAGTGAGCCAAGATCGGACCACTGCGCTCCAGCCTGGGCAACAGAGCAAGACCCTGTCTCAAAAAACAAGCAAGCAAGCAAACAAAAAGCCCCATGAATGTATAGGGAAAATTGTGCATTGAGTCATTAGCCTTCATTGAAGCCTTCAAGGTGGTACATCAGGAACTTGAAATTTTATTTAAATTTTGTGAGCTTTGCTATACTACCATGCCTCAAAAAACGGGGGCACAATAGCACCCTACTCAAAGCAAACATCTCTTTCTGGTTTTCATAGTTCTCTCAGTACCGTTATTCTATTTTTTTTTTGGCTCAAAACTCTCATTTTTGGTGATTTTAGCTCCTTCATTTCATAACCAGTCAGTCATTGTGATCTCATGTCAGGTCCTTCCTTCCTTCCCATATCCACCCCCATAACTGGGGTTTAGATTGCCTATGTTTTGACTACTGCAATAGTGCTTCTGCTTGTAGGTGCAGCTGGAAGCCCTTCTCTCCCTAATCCCTGTCCATGAGAAGTCGTGTGACCTGGTCCCCCGAGATGGGATTGTAGCAGGAGGGCATGTGTTAAGCTCATTTCAAGAGATACTCTTGCTCTTGCAGCTGCTTGCTCTCATCTCTGAGCTGCCCTTCTCAGGCTGCTCTTGCCTTACCATGAGAATGGGAGGCTGTGGAAAGTTAAGAATGATGAGACTTCTGACCTTCCCCCCTCTGGTCCTTCTGAATAGCTGGCATGACTCCCAACCTTGCTACAGCACAACCTCGCCATCCCCTGCCTAAGCAGATCCAGAGAGAGTGGAATATTGAGAATTAAAGACATGGACTCTAAAACCAGGAGGTCTGGATCGAAATTCCAGTCTGTTACCAACCCACTGTGTGACCTTACACAGCTTACTGAACCTTGTACCTTAGGTTCTTGATCTGCAAAATGGGCAAAATAATAGTGCTTACCTCATAGGATTATTCAGAAAATTAAACTAGTTAAATATAAGATACTCTAGATACTGCCTGCTGTGTATAAGAACTCAACAATTATTAGACATTATTACACTGCTCAAACACTCACACCCTCACTGCTGGGTAATATTCCCCACTTTGTCTGTTTTCTTTGTTAGACATTTATTAGATGCTGCCTCAGAGTACTAGTCAATTTAATTGCTTTTAGAAATGTTGAACACACTCACGATAGAATATTTTCAGTATATTTGACAGGTACAAAGATGAACAATACAAACATCTGGATCTCCATGACCAAACTTTGGAGATGGAATGTTATTAACCCCTAGCAAGACCCCTGAGTGTTCTTCCAAATCTCATCCACTTCCATTCCCATCCCCATAGGTAGCTTCCATCTGGAATTTTGTGTCTATGACTTCATTGAGTTTCTGCAGTTTTGTCATATATAATTTCAATTTTAAATAATAAACCATGTAATAGGCCATTGAAAGATAGGCTAAAGTGATATGCACAACTTTTAGCCCAGGCCACATAAATCCTCCTGTCTAAGCCTCCTCCACTGTGCTCTCTCTATCTCTCTCTCTCCCTCTCTGCCAGTCAGATGGATAAATGTATTGAAGGACTCCGAGGCTCTGTACAATGTCAGAGCTTGGATACAGAAAGAGCCTGTATCACCCCCTGTATCACCCCTAAAGAAAAGCCATCTAGCCAAAAACACTTATCTTAGACTGCTGTAGGAGTGAGAAATAAACTTTTGTTGTTAGGCTATTTAAATTTTGGAGTTTTTTTTTTCTGTGAAAGTTAATATCCCCTGACAAATACATACATTAGCACCAGGAATTGGGGGCTGCTATCACCAAGAACCTAGAATGTGCAGCATTATCCTAGCAGCCAGTTACTGGGCAATATTAACATTGATATTGGAGGCAGAAGCTAAGATGACCCATATTATACAGTTGTTCACCATTTGTTAAAGCTATTACCTAAGAAAACTTGGAAGACAAACCTTGTGCCTACTAAACTGGTAGCTCTGGAGAAAGTGATTGGAAGATATCAGTGTTCGAAGTATGTTGACTACCATCGGCTGTCTTTGACAAAGTATTGCAATTAATAGATGAGACAAGGACCTGTTTATAAGCAGAAATGAAACACTTAGTCCTAAAATTTGGTGCACTGAAACATTGGAAAGACGAATTGCTGCTAAATAACCCAACAGTAAGATGTAGAAACAAAAAAGGCTCTGAGAGATAAAGAACCAGTAAAACTTCTTGATTAAACAAAATGACTTAGACTTAGAGAAAAGATCAAATTAAAATGTGGCTTTCCCACCTATTGTTTCAGATAACCATGGATCACTGCCAACATGTTGAAAAATAGAGGCATGGAGTGAGAAAGCTTGGGAATAAATCAGGCTTGAGAATGATCCCTAAGAAAGAACGATGAGTGTCCTTATTTGCATATGGAACTCATTCGAAGCAAATGAACCAAAAACTTACTAAGTTTTTGAAAAGATTAATAACTGAAGAAAGCATGAGCCTAGATTAAAAACCAAAACTTTTGACTGTTTGTAACTGAAAACATCTTTGGGCCCCATACTTGTACCAACAGGAATTAGGCTCTAAAATTCAACTTTCTCCAAAGAAAAGGAAAAAATTGTGATCATCCCATTCCTGTTCCCAACTGAATATTAGGTGAAAGGATAGGTAACTTGTCATTTAAATTGTGGTTCACAGAGCCCTATGGAGAGGACTTCACATCACCCAGAAGTCCTGGACTTGAGCTGGATACAGTAACTCAATGGGACTAGAATTGCCTCCCATGGAAAAAGGGCAAAGTGTTCTACATATCACAGGATGAGCAAAACAAGTGTTTGGTGTCCATAAATGAAAGACAGGCTGTGGCTAGGACTGGCTAAGTGTTCACCACACTCTCTTTTTTCTCCCCTGGGCACAGAGCTGGGCTACATTTTCTAGCTTCCTTTGCAGTGAATGCAGCTTTGTGACTGTAGCCAGTGGAATATGGGCAGAAGAGATGCGTGCCACTCCTAAGTTTGGCCCATAAAATGAACTTCCCTGTTATCCTCTATTGCCTCCTCTTCACCTATCTGATAGCAGATGCAACAAATAATATCAGTGGACTCAGAGGACCAAAGTGATGGAAGAGTCATGGACGAATGGAGCCTGAGACCTGAATCATTGCTAAAAGATGAACTACTTAGAAATGTTGTTTGATAAAAAACATCCTGTTGGACTGTTGCATGAGTAAGAAATAAGCTTTTATTGTATTAAACTACTGAAATTTTGAAGTTGTTGCAATAGCAAATGGATACTTCAATTAATTCAAGGGCTATATATAAAAATTCAGGAAAGGGGGTATTACTATTTCATATGCAATGGCTAGAGAAAGTGTCACCTGCAAATAAGTATTTAAGCAGACACTGAGAAAATGAGAAAGAAAGCTTGGGGATATCTGGGAGAAGAGCATTCCAAGCAGAGGGACCAGCAAGAACAAATGCTATATCTAGTGGACACATGTGCTTGGCGCATTTGAAGAAGAGCAAGGAGGCCATTAGTGACCTGGGGAAGAGTAGCAGGAAACCGGGTCAGTGACGGCCCAATAGTGTAGGGACATACAGGACCTTGTAAGGACTTCGGATTTTATTCTGAGCATGGAAGCCATTGAGGTTTGAATTAAGATATTTATTTAAAAAAAATCCCATGAGCCACTGGGGTTAGGGGATTGTGGTGGATAATCAAGGATAGAAGCAGAAAGATCACTTGGGAGGCGGCTGTTTAAATAATCCAGGTGAGAAGCAATGACTGTAGCAGCGGAGGTGGTGGGAAGGGGTTGGATTCTGGATTTACTTGAGAACAAATAGGGTTTGCTGAGGGATTGAATGTTGGTTGTAAAACACACATACACACACACACACACACACACACACACACACACACCCCGCCACACAAAAAAACAGGCACCAAAATGACCCCAAGATTTTTGGACTGAGCAACTAAAAGGATGGAGTTGTCATTACTGACATGAGAAGACTGGAAGTGGAGCAAATTCTAGGAGAAAATCAGGAGTTGGTTGTGGACACATTCAGAGTGATGCTTGCCTCCTCAGCCTCATCACCACCGACTTATTCTTCTCTGTTTTCTCCATCCATCTTGGTTTTTCTCACCATCTGAGAACTTCTTCCCTCCTACTACCCTTTCCTAGTTAATTCCTGCCCCTCAATTCTTATATCAACTAAGAAAACTGTTGCTTTCTCCAGGGAATAATTCTTCCTTTATCCTTGGTTGGGATTAGGTCTCCTTACTGAGTTCTGCCCATCACAGCTTCATCTTAATTCCTTGTTTGGTCATTTTCTTCACTGAACTGTGAGCACTGTGAAGGCAGGAGTCTCTTTTGTCTTCATGTTCATCATCATGACTCCAGCTTCTAACACAGAGCTTGGTATGTGCTAGGTGCTCAAAAAATGTTTGCTGAAAAAACGAGTGAATAAATGAATGAATGTATGAATGAATGAGCACACTATGTCCCCTTCAAGAGACTTCTTCCAGAGAAATTCTGGTAGAATCTTAACTTTAAGCATGCTTAAACTACTGAGCAAGCAGCTTTTCCTGAGCGATTAATATTTATCTGACATTAAAAACTTTGTAACTCAAATATTTCACTTTTTTTTTTTTTCTGGAGACAGTGTCTCACTGTGTTGCCCAGGCTGGAGTGCAGTGGCACAATCATAGTTCACTGCAGCGTTGACCTCCTGGTCTCAAGCGATCCTCTCGCCTTAGCCTCCCAAGTAGCTGGGATTACAGGCACATGTCTGACCATGCCTGGCCAAAAGTTTCACTTTTTACATTAACTACTAAAAACTTTTGGGCAAATACGTGACCCACCAGTAGCCTGTGTGGAGGTCCTTATGATATACATTTTAAGCTTTGTTCCTGCTTGTTTTCTGTGTCATTCTTGTTTTTCCTCATTTGTTTGTCTAACTTTATTATATGCTTTCTCATCATTTGTATATCCTTGTAAGCAATTTTTTGGCCATTTAATGTATTTTTTATTTTCTAGTAATTTTATTTTTTGGAAGCTTTTTTATTATACAAAAATTAAAACACATCTGAGTGTGGAGACAATAGTATGAGAAATGCCCATGTGCTGGCCACCCAGTGTTAACAATGATCAACACATGGCTAATCATGTTTCAGCCATCTCCCCATTTCCACTCTCATGCTGATTATTTTGAAACAAAATCTAGACATTATATAAATTATAAATATTTTAGAATGTTTCTCTAAAGATAGGGACTCAAAAATATATAATGACAATATTATTCTCGTGCCTGAAAATAAGAAATTTCTTATCAAATATTCAATGTTCACATTTTGCAAATTGCCGTGTGTGTGTGTGTGTGTGTGTGTGTGTGTGTGTGTGTGTGTGTGTGTGTATTTAACAATCTGTTTGATTCAAGGTCCAAATACAGTCTATACATAGAGATTGCTTAATAGGTCTCTCAAGTCTCCTTTGACTTCTTGGTTACCCCTCCTCCTTTTCTTTCTTCTTTTTTTTTCCTTGCAATTTTCTGTTGACAAATTGGGCCATTTGTACTGTAGAGTGTCCTGCAGTCTTGATTTTGTTGATTTCATCCATGAAATGTTGCTTAGTGTGTGTTTCTATGTTTCTTATATTTTTCATAGATTGATAGTTAAATCTAGAGCTTATTCAGATTTGTTTTATTTTTTAAGCAAGATTACTTCATAGGTATGTCCATGTTATTTAATTTCAGTTCTCCCTCTCTCTCTCTCTTTCTGTCTTAATCTCTCTTTCTATCCACCCCACCCTCCCACTATGCTAGCCACCATTAATGATTATTTCCTAGATCCATTACTTTATTAATGTTGGCATACTTTTCATCTGACTCTAGAATTCCTTTATCATTTCTTAGCTGGAATAGTTCTGTAAAGGAAAACATCCCCTTATTTGGTTAACTAATGTATAATTCATATAGGAAGAGCTTGACTTTTAAGTGCTTGACTCTTTCTGTTTCTTCATCAGTTTTCAAAATAATAATTGATTACTGAACATGTTCTGAAGTTATCCATCAGTGTTTTTTTATACCTCATATACTTACGAATATACATATATTTGATGTATTACAGATATTATTTTTAGTAATATTTAGAATGTCCCATCTTTGGTCAGCAGGAGCTTATTTAAGATGTATTTTGGTATCTTTTGACATGAGTTTGATTCTGGTATGACAAGGTGTTCCAGGCTTGTCATACTTTTTTTGTTGCAGATTTGGAATTGGCCATTTCTCCAGGGTGAACAGGTTATTTTCAGTGGGGCACAGTATTTAGAGATCTCAGTTAAAGCTCTGAGAAAGCTTATTGACACTGGTTTAAGCTTTTTTTTTTTTTTTTTGAATTTGCAAGTGGGCAAAATTAGGAAAAGTGTATTTTTTTCTTGCAGATATGTATTTGTTAATATTTTTGCAAAATACAGAAAGTAGTGTCTAATGAGTTCAACTTAGATTCTCAAGTACAAAATATCTGCTGTTATAGCAACTTTAAAAAGTTTCATTTTATTGTGGTAGGAACACTTACCAGATCTACCCTCTTAATAGATTTCTAAGTGTACAATACAGTATTACTAACTATAGACACTATGTTGCACAGCAGATCTCTAGAAGTTGTTCATCTTGCATAACTGAAACTCTATATCCATTGGTTAGCAACTCCCCATTTCTTCCTCCTCTCGGCCTCTGGCAACCACTGTTCTACTCTCTACTTCTGTGAGTTTGATTATTTTAGATGGCTTATATAAGTGAAGTCATGCAGTATTTGTCCTTCTGTGACTTACTTCACTTAGCATGATGTCTTCCAGGTTTATCCATGTTGTCACATATTTCAGCATTTCCTTCTTTTTTAATGCTGAATAATATTCCGTTGTATGCATCTACCACACTTTCTTTATCCTTTTATCCATCAGTGGACATTTAGGTTATTTCTACATCCTGGCTATTGTAAATAGTGTTGCAGTAAACATGGTAGTGCAGATATCTCCTTAAGATCCGAACTTCATTTCTTTTGAATATATACCCAGAAGTGGGATTGCTGGATCATATGGTAGTTCTATTCTCAAATTATTGAGGAACCTTCATACTGTTTTCCGTGGTGGCTATTTTGCATTCCCACCAATAGTGTACAGGGCTTCAAAGTTCTCCACATCCTCACCAACACTGTTGTCTTGTGTTTTTTGGATAATAGCCATCCTAACAGGTGTGAGGTGATATCTCATCATGGTTTGGGGTTGCATTTCCTTGATGATTAGTGATATTGAGCATTTTTCCACATACATGTTGGCCATTTGTATGTCTTTGGAAAAATGTCTGTTAGCGTCCTTTGCCCATTTGTAAATTGGATTATTTGATTTTTTTTATTTTTACCAATGAGTTGCAGTAGTACCTTATATATTTAGGGTATTAACCTCTTATCAGATATATGATTTGTAAATATTTTCTTTTATTCTATAGATTGCCTTTTCATTCTGTTGATTGGTTCCTTTGCTCTGCCAAAGCTTTTGATTTCACTGTAGTCTTGCTTATCTATTTTTGCTTTTTGTTGTCTGTCTGTCCTTTTGGTGTCATATCCAAGAAATCATTGCCAAGACCAATGTCAAGAAACTTTTCCTATGTTTTGTTCTGGTAGTTTTATCATTCCTGGTCTTACATTTAAGTTTTAATCCATTTTGAGTTGATTTTTGTGTGTGGTTTAAGATAAGGATCTAATTTTATTATTTTACATGTGGATATTCAGTTTTCCCAGCACCATTTGTTGAAGAGATTATCTTTTCCTTATTATATATTCTTTGCACTTTTGTCAAAGGCTAGTTGACTATATACACATGGTTTTTTTCTGGGCTATTTGGTTCTATTGATCTACATGTTTGTCTTTATACTAGTACCATACTGATTTAATTACTGTAGCTTTGCAATCTATTTTGAAATCAGAAAGTGTGATGTCTCCAGCTTTGTTCATCTTTTTCAAGATTATGTTGGCTATTCAGGGTCTTTTTGTTTCCATATGAATTTTAGGATTTTTTTTCTATTTCTGTAAAAAATGTCATTTGGATTTTGATTGGGAGCATTTTATTCTTTTGATGGTACTATAAATGAGATTGCTTGGTTAATTTCATTTTTAGATTGTTTATTGCAACTCTATGGAAATATAATTGATTTTTGTATACTTATTTGTATCATACAACTTTGCTATGCTCATATATTAGTTCTATCATTTTTTAATGGATTCCTTAAGATTTTCTGTATACAAGATTATGTCATCTTCAAATAGAGATAGTTTTATTTTTTCATGTCCAATCAGAATACCTTTTAGTCTACTCACTTGCCTAATTTCCAGGCTGGACCCTCCAGCACAATGTTAAATAGAAGTGGTAAGAGCAGATGTCCTTGTCTTATTTCTTACTTTAGGGGAAAACCTTCAGTCTTTCATCATTAAGTATGGTTAGCTGTGAGTTCTTCATCAATGCCTTTCATCAGATTGAGGGTGTTCCCTTTTATTTCTAGTTTGTGGAGTCATCTAATTCATAAAGGTATTATTGGTTGTATTCACTTGTTCTTGTATCCCTTCTAGTTTAGTCTTACATTATGATATAATTTTTCTTTTATCTTAAAATCTTTTATAAATTCTGTCACCTTTCTTTTCAAATTTTCATTTTCTTCAGTTATCTCATTTTTTAGTTTTTCTTAATTCTGATTTGTTATTCTTTATTGTCTTCTATTGTGTTTCATCTAAGTGGCTGCTAAATATTATATTACACTTTTTATCTTTTGTAAGTATTCCTTTTGACGCATTTTAATTGTTTGCCTAGATGTTTTGCCTCTCTCTGTCTCAAGTAATATCTTTGTATAAGTTCAACTCTCATGTTTTTTTGGATGCTAATTTTTAAGGAAAATGAGTTTTCCATCATTTCCAGTGGGATGGTAGTTAGGGTAGCTTTTCTAATTTGAGGCCTCTAATGTCCCCTTTTCTGTTGTTTTCATGGAACGTAACAGGACCTTCTCTTTCTTCTGTTCCTTTTGCCACATCCTGCCCAATTTGAATTCTCCCCTAGCAATTTCTCCTCATTGTGGGATTTTGTCCTGGAAGGGAGCTTTGGTGGAACAAAAGTAACCTAAGCCACTCTCTCAGCTGGCACGGGACCTCCAGGGAGTGTTCATTGGGTTCTCTTATTCCCAGGGATGCCGATTCCCAGTTGACCTTACTTCTTCCTTCATTGAGGATGACCTTGCATCGGTCTTGCAGCTGTGGGTGCTTCATCTCCCAGTATCTAGGGGTTTCTAGGGGATATCTTGTCACCTGTTTGCTGCACACATTGCCCAAGGGATTATGGTTTTGCTATCATACTTGCTCTGCCTGTGCTTTATGAGAGGACTCAAAAATATTTAAAAACCATACCTCTCTCACTAGCAGCTACCCAGAATCCTTGAAAAGTGTTTAAAACCCAATGTGATGGAAGGAAGATTATAAAACAAAAGAATAAATAAAACATAAAACTCTCCCTCAGGTACATTATAAGCCTCTGTTATATGTAAGTAATCCATATCTACAGATTTCTGTAATCAAAAGTTGGAAGAAATATAGCTATGCTTTCACAGTTCCTGACAAGCTGCTTGCTTATTAAATAGCTTTAAAGTCAGTGTTTTGATTTTTGCTCCTTTCCATTTCTAGGAAGGACCATGCAAACATTTCAGAAAGATGAGGAATTGATCTGATCTCAAACCACAGAGGCAGCTTTTATTCCTTGTCTGTTTCCTTTACCTCCTTGTCCATCCTCAAGAGGGATAGAAAATGGCGCTGTGGAGTCATGCTGTGAATATACTCAGGGGCTACTTAATGCCTTTATTAAAAAATTAATATTTATATCACAAATATAGACATATCTGTGAGTCTTCTATAAGCTTGTCAGTGTTTCTTTGAATTAGTGTATCCCAACTGATTAGTGTGCTTTGGTAATATTGTGAGTGAATATCAAGCAAGAACTACCTCTGTACTCCTACAAACTATTATGCTCACCCTGAAAAAGTGACTAGTGACTATTCTACATGACTATAATAATCATTTTGTATTCACTGCAAGTGATACTTTTCTGTCATTGTTTCACACAAAAAGTTATTCTGAATAATTTCATTCGAATAGTATAGTTTTCCTACTTTTAAATTAGCAGGCAGTTTTTCTCATTGATTTTAATCTATTTTCATTTAACCACATTTCCAATTTACTATGATCTTTTGGGATTCAGAACTTATCCTCAAAGACAGAAGAACAGTTTTGCTTCCTAGGAAACCAGACTTCTATTTAATCATTCATACTATTGATATAATTATTAAACAACACTGAACCAGAAGTGTTCAACTCTTCTAAACGTAATTATGTATATTTATAATCTAATACTGCACTGTGTTATGAAACCCTTTAACGGAATAGATTGCTTTTGGAATCTGTGTAGATAGCACCATGATAAGCATTCAATTGTTACTGCTTAATACTGTTGAAAAAAAAGAGGAAGCAAGGAAGGAAGGAGGGAAGAAAGGGAGAGATGGAGGGAAGAAGGAATTGTTTGAGGGTGTGTAGATAAGTGCTATGCACTGATATACTGTAGTCCTTGCAAAATGACCTTAGGGGGGAAAAATCTTATTTTTAATTCCTTTGTGAGAAGGTGCTCAGTGTAGGTATACAATATTTCACTTAAGCAAACTACTTAAGAATTCTTTATGTTATAGAAACAAATGTAAAACCAGCAAATCTCTCTCCTCTGTTGGGCATAGGCAGGGAGACTGAGAAAACCAGAGTTTTCCAAAGAAAAGCTCAAGTGTTAAATTTTTGCTTTTATACACTATATATTTTTAGATTAAAAATAAGCATTGATGGGCTGTGCACGGTGGCTCACGCCTGTAATCTCAGCACTTTGGGAGGCCAAGGCAGTTGGATCACGAGGTCAAGAGATCGAGACCAGCCTGGCCAACATGGTGAAACCCCGTCTCTACTAAAAATACAAAAATTAGCTGGGCGTGGTGGTGTGTGCCTGTAATCCCAGCTACTCAAGAGGTTGAGGCAGGAGAATCGCTTGAACCCGGGAGGCGGAGGAGGTTGCAGTGAGCTGAGATTTCGCCACTGCACCCCAGCTGGCAACAGAGCGAGACTCTGTCTCAAAAAAAAAAAAAGCATTGATGGAAATGTTTTATGAAGTGCTTCTTTACACTCACATCATTTACCATTTCCTTTAAGTGGATTATGCAGATGTTCTTGAAGCCAACACATCATCAGTTTAAAAATATATTCCCTGGATTCTTTTATTTTATAGCTCATCTTTAAAGCTAAATTAAACAGTAATTGTTGTGTCATGTGGAAATCCACTCCTGTCAACAAAAACCAAATCATAAAGTAAGAGTTGTGTTTTCAATGACTTTTGCTTATTAAGATTGTAGAAATATGGTCAAACCCCATTATACAATGTCTTATTATTATATGGATGTGGATATACTGGGGGTCAAAAAAATTTCATTTAATAAATTGATTTTACAAGTTGGAAAGTTGTGTTTGTTCCTATCCCCAATATGAGCATTATAAAGTTACACTATAAATATATGTAAGTCTGTCTTTAGGACTCTCAAAATAAAGAACTTAAATATAACCTTGTAAAGTTTAACTTGTTATTAGATCATTTATTGGCCCGTGTCTTGCCACTTGACTTAATCATTGAGCTTTTAGTACTTAATCACTGAGCTTTTTAGCAAATTGTACATTCAGCTCTATGTGCTTTCTTGGCTATGTGTGATGACTCTGCATGTATTTTAGACAATCTTAAGAACTGTGGGTGACCCATGTCTGGGTTTCCAGTGCAACCTGTACATGTCTCTGTCATCGCTCTTCTCACAGTGTACTGTAAATGTGATTCCTGGTCTGTCTCCTCTATCAGACCCTTAACGTCCTTGGGACCAGGGACCAGTTTATCCATTTCTATGTCTCTTATGCCTATGACTATCCCCGGCAGAGAGGAAGCACTCAGTATGTATACATTATGAAGCCCACTAGAACCTTTCTCCAGTAATGATCTTGGCTTTTCTTATTGTGCAAAGTATTCAGAGTATTCTCTCTCTCATGAATGGTTGGAGACACTAAATTATATGACTTGTATTCTCTGGTCATGGGGACAGGGAAACACAGATTGGGCTTTAAATTTTTCTATTAATTAAATTTCAGTAACGCTTTATTACTTCTGTGCATTTTTCCTCTTCCTAGGGGTAATGATACATACATTTTGATCCAGCAATTCTACCTTAGGGAATCTCTTCTACAGAAATAAAGGCACCCAGGCATAAAGGCTCATGATTAAGGAAGTCTCTGGCAGCATTTCTTGTAGAGGCAATAAATTGCAAATATCCTGACTGTCCATCTACAGGGCAGTGTTTGAATAAAATTTGGTATATCCATACTATAGATCTATACATGTATAGATACAATTTTTTAAAAACATAGAGTCATACTGTATAGAGTCATTCTTTGGTATCCTCAGGGGATTGGTTTCAGGACCTGTGTGATACCAAAGTTTGCAATGCTCAAGTCCCTGATATAAAATGGCATAGTATTTTCATATAACCCATATACTTTAAATCATCTATAGATTACTTATAATACTAATACAATGTAAATGCTATAAGTAGTTGTTACAGAATATTGTTTTTCTTATTTTTCTTATTTATATTATTTTTATTGTTGTATTGTCATTTTTATTTTTTTTTTCTCCAAATACTTTTATTTGTGGTTGCTTGAATCCTCAGATGTGGAACCTGTAGACTTGAAGTGCTGACTATATATCATTCTTTCTTTTTTATTTAAAATATATCTTGACATCCCTCCAGGTTAATACAGATAACTGTTTATTATTCTTTAGCATAGATATTATATTAGCTCAGTAGAGTAAGATTAGAAAAAGGAAAGAGAATGGAGATTATTATTTTTTCCTTATACATTTTTTTGACTTCTACTGAGCCTACATCACTTTTGTTATTAAGAAAATCTGATAAAGTTAAAAATGTGACAGTAAATGTTCATTCAAAGAGATCTGGCTTGATTTTTCAAGGTTACTTGGAACCAACTCTCTGAATATGATGAGTAATCAAGATGATTAAACACTTTGATGACAAATTTAAGATGTGACTACAAAGTAATGAGCCTGCTTTTTGTTCTTAGTTTTCACAAACTCAATTCAACAGTGTTTCTAAAAGAGTAGTTTCACAAGGCTTTTAGATAAATATAGTAGCACTGGAAAAACCACGTGATTTCAGGGTTGGGAAAATAATTTGGATATTTAAGCTCTGGCATTTTTAAAAGTCAGTTTCAATATTTTATGGTCACAGTTACTATGTATTCATATAGCGCGCCAAGTGGGGCACATCAACCAGTGACACCCATTGTTAAGCAGCTAAAATTCCATTCTAACTCATCTTATTCTCTCCAATTTTTTATTTTTTATGGTGATATATCTTTCTCACTGTTATTGTTAGTTATTACTTTGACTAGATAGTCTTGTGATTTTTCACTATTCAGCTGTCATTTAAAAATCATATTGACATACTTTCCCTTGTCAGGCTGCCCTTGTGAGACAAGCATTTTAAGTGTTACAAGGAGGTGCTGTTACTATTACAAAAGTTATTATAGGAAGGATAAAAGGACTTGGTTGGGAACAGTAGCCCCATACATGAGAAAAAAATAGTTACATAGTTCCAGAGCATTGTAACAAGAGTGTAGGGTACATAAATGATCTCAGGTCACCAGATTAGTTCAGATAATAGAAGGAAATATGTGAACCCAAGTTCCCTGTATGGATATAAACTGGGAAATACAGAGGAATCTGCAGCATGGTGTACTAGGAGCAGAACAGGGTGCAAACGTATCCTGTGACTGGTTATCAGCAGAACACTGGGCCTGGGTCCAGTCACTTTGATCCTCTAGAGAAGCAAGATGGCTGCGTCGTGTAAAGCTAATTTGGTAGAGTTCACAGGGAGTACAGAGCTGGGTCCTCAAGCAGGCTGCTCGAGTGACCTCATTGCAGGACATACAAGGGCTTCAGTGCCCTCTATTCCCCTAAACAGAAATTCTTGGTATTGCTTTGATGTTTTTTCTCCTTGAGATGCAATTTTGTCACTCTCAAAACAATTCAAAGGCAAACAACAATAATAAGAATGGTATGTGGTGTTCTGATCATTTAGGACGTTCTGTTGCTGTTTCTGATTCCAGGATCTAAGCAATAGTCCTTCTTCAAACAGTGGTCTTCTGTCCTTCCCAGCAGATGGTAGAGTGGTTGGAAATCTTTACAGGATTCCTGTAGAACCATAGTGACTTTGATGCATCATTATGCCAAGGCCCAGAAGCTATGGAACATATTACCTTACCATGAAAGGCCTGCTTTGCAATGCTTGGGCACTTGCAAAAATAGTCTTCACATTGAGAGTCCCAGAGTGTGCCTTACACAGTAATAAATTACATTACCAACAGCCATTATGACCTCAGTGAGAGATGCATGCAGCCAAGAGCAGCTACATGTTACTGTCAGTTAATTAGCGTTGGTATTGATTAAAAGTGGGAGTGAAGGCCCGGAAACGATCCATTACTCATTGTGAATGGAGTCATGGGACAGCATAAAAGCTAGCCAAGCAACCACTGAAAGCAAGAACCTGGAAGCAGGTTAGAGATCAACGAATGGGTTACTTGGTTATAGTTCTTTAGTATGTGCACACGCCTTCACACAAAAACTCACACACACTCATACACTCAGCCCACACTTGTAACTTCACACACACATTTTCATTGGCATCCATGGTTCATGTTATAGGTTGAATTTTGGCCACCCACCCCAAAGAAATATTAAAGTTTTAAACCCTGGTGTCTGTGAATGTGAGTTTGTTTGGAAATAGGGTATTTGCAGATGTAATAAATTAAGATGAGGTCATACTTGGTTAGGGTGGGCCCTGATCCAATATGACTGGCGTCTTTATAAAAAGAGAAAGCAGAAACATAGGGAGGAAAATGCCATATGAAGACGCAAAGACACATAGACACAGAGGGAAGACAGCCGTGTGATGATGCATACACATTGGAGTTATGCTGCCACAAGCCAAGGAATGCCTGGGGGTATAAGAGGTAAGGAATGATCCTCTCTTAGAGGATTCGGAGGGAGAGTGGCCCTGCCACCACTTTGACATTGGACTTCTACACTCCAGACCAGAGAGAGAATACATTTCTGATATTTAAGCCACCCAGTTTGTGGTATTTTGTATGGCAACCCTATGAAAATAATACTGTAGCTCACGTTCATGAAATAGACACCCTCACACTTATGATCCTTCCTGTATCTTCTGTCACACTTTCACACTCAGGTTTCTGTCTCACTTAAAACAATTCAAATTCAAGCACAATAAGCTCATGCACTCCTACTCTCCTACTGTAATCAATGTATGTGTTTTGAGTAACATGGAGGATTAGTCAGAATTGCAAGGTGGACAATTACTACTTTATGCACTGCTTTGGAAGTAAGGAAAATGTTTTCTTTCATTATGATTCTTCAACCCAGAGACAGCTGTGATAGATTATAGAAAATATTTTTATTTAGCATATATTTTTCTCATTACTAGCCTAATTTTGATACTGTAGTAAACTTGCCCATGAACAAAGATGTCTTTGGGGGATTTTTTTTTCTTTTTTTTTGAGTGGTAGTCTTGCTGTGTCGCCTAGGCTGGAGTGCAGTGGTGCGATCTCGGCTCACTGCAACTTCTGCCTCCCAGGTTCAAGTGATTCTCTTGCCTCAGCCTCCCGAGTAGCTGGGACAACAGGCACGCACCACTGCACACGGCTAATTTTTGTACTTTTAGTGGAGACAGGGTTTCACCATGTTGACCAGGCTGGTCTTGAACTCCTGACCTCAAGTGATCTGCCCACATCAGCCTCCTAAAGTGTGGGGATTATAGGCGTGAACCCCCACACCTGGCTTTGGGGGAGTTTTTAATGTGACAATTTTTAACCAATTTCAAATTTTGGCGGAAAAAAAATGTTTATAGAAAAAATAGACCATGCACAGTGACTCATGCCTGTAATCCCAGCACTTTGGGAGGCCTAGGCAAGCGGATCACTTGAGGTCAGGAGTTTGAGACTAGCCAGGTCAACATGATGAAATCCCCATCTCTACTAAAAATACAAAAAATTAGCAGGGTGTGGTGGTGTGTGCCTGTGGTCCAAGCTGCTTGGGAGGCTGAGGCACGAAAATCGTTTGAACCTGGGAGGTGGAGGTTGCAGTGAGCCAAGATTACACCACTGCACTCCAGTGTGGGTGGCAGAGCAAGATTCTCTCTCAAAAACATAAATTTAAAAATGTTTTTAAATATATGATCTTCCTATCATTTACTTTTAAAAACTATATTTTAAATAAGACACTTTCCCAGTGAATATTTATTTTCCTTCTTTAAAATGATCTGTACCATTTCCTTTCATACATATTTACTATTTGCAGTAGCTATGGTAGCTTATATTTTTGTGTTGAACTTTATGGAAAATATAAATTATACAAAGTGGTTGTTGTTATCAAAGTGTTCATAGGCTGTACACCGTGTTCTTGAATTTATACCTCCTTCCCAACATACTTTTTCTTTGGGCATCTACTGATGAATCAAACTGTCTGCCTCTACATCTCCAATTGGCTATCTTAAAGACAGTCAAACTGAACATACAGAAAACCAAGCTGGTGATACTTTTTGTCATTCCAACTCTCTTTCATGTCCCTGCCTCCAGGAATGTTGCTACCCTCCATCCAAGTCGAAAACCTGTGCTTCAAGCTTAACGTCTCCATCTCTCTCCATCTTCATCATTCTACTTTTATCTAATTAAACACCACTATTTTATTTTACCTCCTAAATGTCTCTGGAATCTATTTTAATTTCTTCATCTCCTTCGCCACTAGTTTAGTCCAAATTACTATGATCTTTCCTCTAGATTACTGCAGCAGCCGTCTAACGGCAGGAAGGACAACAGCCACACTGACTTCCACCCCATCCTCTTTTTTACACTGCAGCCAGAGGCAAATTTTTGGAGAGCAAATAGTATGCCACCTGCCTGTTCAAATGTGCAATGGTTTTCCGAAGTCCTCAAAGTAAAGCCTGAAATCCCCAACTTGGCCTAGAAGTCCGGAATACTTCTGTAAGTTTCAGCTTACACTGCTGTCCCCCCTTCTTGCACTCCAAACATGGTACCTTCTTACTATGAAGGTGTAACCAATGCACTTTGCTCCTCTCAACTCCAGGTTTTTGCACTTATTGCTTCCTCTGTCTAGAACGCTTTTCTCTCCTGTTTTCCTCCCTGAATTCTTCCCATTGATTACCGTGCATCATTCAGAATTCCACTCAGACAACATTCTTTAGGAAAGTCTTTCCAGGTATCCCAGAACAGATCAGGGCTCCTAGTAGTATGTTTATTGGTTCTGTCATTTATTCAACAGTCATTGAGCATCACTGCACTAGAAGAGGGGGGCTCTTCTAGGCACTAGGCTGCAACATTGGACATGAAGACAAGGCCTCTGCTCACATAAGCTTACGATACAGTTGCAGGGAAACAAAAACAAACAAGTAAATAAATAAGAAATCACCAAGTAGTGATAAGTTCAATGATAGAAATAATTGAGAAAAGCACTAGGCTTCTCTTAGAAGGTGAGATCTAATCTCACACCTGAGTATCAAAAGAAGCCAAGGACATACAATTCCATGGGAAGAGCATTCTCAGCAGAGGTTCTAGGGAGAGAAACATTCTCTGGAGAAGAGAAAGATGGATAAAGTGTGTGAGTAAAGGGGGTTATGTTATGCAGAAGACATAATCAGGGGCAGGGCTAGGTCAAGGTGAGGTGTTTGGATTTTATTCTGAGGTTTGATGGGAAGCCACTGAAGGGCTTTAAGTAAGGAAATGACATGTCCCCGTTTACATTTTCAAAAGATCACTCTAGCTGCTCTGTGTAGAAAGATTTGAGTTGTGCAAGCATCTAAGTGGAGCTATCAGATGGGGGCTACTGCAGTAGTCCAGGTGAAAGACAATGGCGGCTTCGATTAGGATAGTAGCAGTGGGGTTGGAGAAAGACAGACAAATGGAGGATGTAGGTTGGCAGTAGAGTTAAGAGAAATTGCTGGTAGATTGGATAGGGAGATATGGGGAAAAGAAAAATTAGGGATGATTCCCTGATTGTTCAGCTAGAATGGCGGTAGCAATTATTGCGATGGGGTGCAGCTTTGGGGATGGGGAAACAAAAGTCTGGTTTTAGGCATGTGAAGTTTGAGATGTCTATTAGACAGCCAAGTGGATGTGTCAGATATGCTGTAGCTTCTAAGAACCTGGCATTCAAGTGTCAGGTGAAGCCTGGAGTCACAAACTGGGAAACCATATAGATATTGAAGCCATAGGCCTAGATGGAAAAGTGAATAGGGGCCAGCATTGAGCTTAGGGACATACTATCATCTGCAGATAGAGCAGAGGACAAGGTACCAGCAAACAATACTACAAAGGAGCAGCCAGTGAGTGAGGACAATCAAAGGGTGGTGTATTCAGATAGCCAATAATAAAAATAATCTCATTAACTTAATCCTATGTCAGGAGTTCTATTATTGTTGCAAGTTCATCAAATAAATCTAAACAACCCCTTCTTAATATATTTGATTAAAAAAGAATTCTGTTTCAATCATCATAATTAAGTTTATTTCTCCTACCAGTAGGAGATAATCATCCCTTGGAGTAACAAATCTCATTCTCGTTAGTAAGTGGACAGAGTATTAATAGTAGGTTTTCTTCTGTTTCCCAACCCAATAGTGGTGGTTAGCTCCTTGCCTCCTTTCTTTTAAGATATCCAATACCAATCAGGTAAAAGATGAATTTAACACTTACAAAAATTACAAATGTATGTCTGAGGATCATGGTCAAATACATTCCCAACAACATGTGAACACATCAAATGTTGAAAATAGAAGGTAGGATACCCTGTATATAGTGGTAATTTTGTAGCTTCGCATTGAATATACATGTATCTATATTTAGTGTAAAAAGTCGAGGAATCTTCAAAAGAAATAAAGTTTGGGAGAGCAGGGAACAGGGGGTGATTTTAAAAAGATAAACATAAATAATTTGCCTTATCAAGGCATTTTCCACCCTGGGGTGTGTGTTTGCATAAACCTGCGTGTGTGCTTAAGGGTCAGGATCCAGCATGCTCATTTGGGGTAGGAGAGGCTTGTATCAAAACATTCATCAAAACACAGGCTGCATTCCATTTCCACAGCCCAATATCAAGATTGCCCAGAATTACATCTTATGCCATTAGACATCTAATGCAAAGCCATCAAGGCTTTCAGCTTTCCTCGGGGACCCCTTGGGAGGAATTTCTGCCGAGAGTCGGCAACTCAGACCTGCTGCCTGTCAGGAAAGAACCGTGGTACAAGTTTCAGGGAGGGCTTCCGTTGTCAAAACAATAATAGCTGTAATTTTCTCTCCCTCTATTTACAGGAAACAAACTCTTCCTTCCTGTCCTCTGCCTGTAGCAGAAAATAGACAAGCCAAGCAGATGTCCAGAGATGGCGGAGGAGTACCTCGGCTGCAGCTTCCTTGAGAGAAAACAAACTCAAGGGAGCCTTGGGGGCTGGGGGTGAGAGTGCCGGGGCGGAGCTGGGGGGAGAAGGAAGGTGGCACAGTATTGTAATCAGGTTCCCTACTCACTCAAGCTGAGTGCCCGTTGCCTTCTTTCTCTCCCTCCCTCTCCCTTTGTCTCTTTTGAACTTACTGTGAAACAAGTGAACTATATATGGCCAGGGAAATCTCCAGCAGTCCCAGTATTTTTAAACTCTTGTAGTCTCCTGTTTGCACACTCATGTGACGTAGAGGAACTAGATCCAGAGAGTTTCTCATGGGAATCCGGGATGCTTCGGCATAACTGCTGGCTTTGGTTGCATGTGTTTTTTTGCCCCTTGTTAAAGCAGTCCTTGGGGTTTCATTTCACATCTAAAAGACCTGGGAAGCAGCAGATTCTGTGAGTGCACTAAGAATGTACCAGGGAGGCTGTGTTCAGGGTGCCTGTCTAGGATCGTCATCGAGGGCCTAAAAAACTTTCAGCCTGTGTAGCTGGCCTGGCTCAGACTGGAGGGTGAAGTGCTGGGCATCTTAATGCAAACTGGAGGGCATTAGCAAGGAAGAATTATTCTCAGAACATTCCGCGAGCCCTTCACTGATGAATTCCTCATCGTTGTTGGGTTTTGTTTTGTTTTGTTTTGTTTTGCTGTTCTTGTGCATTATCCAATTTTACTCAAGCTATTTTATTAATATGTGCCCCAATCCCCGCCTTCAGCGTGTGTTTCCAGTGACTGTTTCTCTTTCAGTTCCTCTTGCAGACGTCCTTTTCACCACTGAAAACATGTTTCAAAATGTCCTTGAATAGAAAATATTTTATTTTATAAGAAATATATTTTCAAGCAGTTTATTCACAAGAGTGATATATTTGATGAAATGCAAATAGGGGAACAACTCACATAGTTACTGAGTGGAAAAAATTACCTTTAAAACAGGATGGAAAATGAAATAGTGACTGTGGGTGTAGTTTCTTGTAGAAACACTAAGTGTAGTTAGCTGTCTAGGTCATGCACCACATAACTCTCGGTGCCACCACTCATAATACAGATTTAATTTAATATGATGATTTCCTGTCATATATTAGTGAAATGTCTTGAAGGAAGGGTCCCTTTTGTACAAAGGGGCCGTATGGATTATTAGTAATCACTCTTTTTGAGGATAGGAATGAATCTTACCCGCTTTTTTTTTCCTATTGCAATTTACCTGTTATAATCACTACCATTTACAGAGAGCTAACTTTCTATCAGACACTAGTATTAACAATGTTATGCTGGTAATAGAGTTGGGAAAAAAAAAAGAGGCCCTGACTTGCAGTGCTTGCCAATTTCCATAGTGTAAATATTCCCACCATAGCCATGTTCAGGCTACCAAAGTTCTTGAAAGCTAAGTGTAGTGTTGAGTAGGGATGATCACAATTGGCTTTCCTGAGCCAGTATGAGTTGGCTGCAACAAAACTACTGGTTCTATAATAAGTATTAACAGGCATTAATTGCTTTAAATATTAACAAGTTTTATTTGCTTTATAAAATGATATTATTATTATTCACCATCACACAGATACGGAAATTGAGGCAATGAAAAGTTATGTTACTTTGCATAAGGTGACAGAACCAGTAAGCAGTGGAGCCAAGCTTTGAGCCCAGGCTGCCTAACTCCAGAGCCCATGCAAATAATCCCTAGACCGTGCTGGAAGCAATAGTGCAGGTGTCAGCAGATGATTTCTACATGAGGGCATCTTGATGTCAAGAAGTGTAGTAACTGCTTTAAGTATTGTATCAGGGTTCCACCAGAGAAACAGAACTAGTAATCAATATACATAGCTAATATGAATATATAATAAATTCACATTATATATTTTTAATAACATATTTAGAAATAATGTAAATATATATGGATATATGTTGATTTATTGCAAGGAATTGGCTTATGTGATTGTGGCAGCTGGCTACAAAAGTCTGAAATCTGTACAGCAGGCCCTCAGGAAGGGCCGACAGAAACTCTCGAGCAGGGGCTGACACTGCCGTCCACAAGTAGAATCTCTTCCTCAAGGAAGCCTAAGTTCTGTTCTTAAAGCTTTTCAATTACTTGAATCAGGCCAACACAGATAATCCAGGACAATCTTTCTTACACAAACCAAACTATTATAGACTTTAACAACACCTACCTTCACAGCAACATCTATATTAGTGTTTGATTGAATAACTGGAGCCTATAGCCTGAATAAGTTGACTCATAAAGTGTTGAGTTGAATTGCATTGCCCAAAAATTTATGTTGAAATCTTAATCTCTGGTATCTGTGAATGTGACTTTAATTGGAAATAGGGTCTTTGCAGATGAAATGAAGGTAAGGTGAGGTCATACTAGAGTAGGGTGAGACCTGAATTGAATGTGACTGGTATCCTTATGAGAAGAAAAGGGAAATGTAGACACAGACATACAGGTAGAATGCTGTGGAAATGGAGGCAGAGATTGGAGTGATGCATCTCCAAGCCAAGAAACGACAAGAATTGGTGGAAGCCACCAGAAGGCATGTAGAGGCAAGGAAGCCTCCTTCCCTAGAGCCTTCAGAGGGAGCAAGGGCCTGCCAACACCTTGATTTGGGGCTTCTTGCATCCAGAACTGTGAAACAATAAATTTCTGTTGGTTTAAGCTACCCAGTTTGTGATCCTTTGTCATGGCAGTCCTAGGAATTAATACTACAGGGATCTTAAAAATAACACTGTGATAATAAATAATGTCTACTTCACCAACATCTAGGACATGACTTTTACTAAAAGCAAAGACTATGCTTACCACAATTTTCTTGTGACACTCTCAGTAGTGTCATGTTGGTGGGCCCTTTCAAGTCAGAGGCGTATCTATAAACTAATCTAATTGCTTTTATTTAATTCAACACATGCAGGAACGTATACACATCCTTACTGAAATAGTCACTGGAAGAAATAATTGACTTAAAGCAGTGGGGTTGCTATTATAAAATCAACTTTAGTAGCGCATTGAAATAAATATGTACGAATAAATGAGTGAGGAATAAATGTGTTCATTGCTTCCAGGGTCAGTTATTCAGTCTTTGGACTTCTAATAGTGCTAGCAGTTCTGTTTAGGGCTAAAAATGATTGCTTTCAGGGTCATCTATTCTTTGGACTTCTATTAGTGTTAACTATTCTGTTTAAGGCTAAATATGATTGCTTTCAGGGTCAGTTATTTATTCTTTAGATTTCTATTAGTGTTAACAATTTTTTAAAGCTAAATATGATTTTGGAGAATAGTCACAAATCAATATCAGATGTGATGGGAAACAAAAATAGATTTGATTAATTTTTGCCTGCAGCCTATAAATTGTCTCTGATGGCCTTTCCTAAACAGAAGAACTAAGAACATTTTCAGCAACAGTAGTAGAATTTGGATAAATGTTCAGAAATGTCTCATAAGATGACAGCTTTGAGGGTCAACAGTCCTTTTTATGTGTAAATTTCTGCATAGAACTTAATTTTTTTCTAGTCCATCCTACTACTTTATAATTATAACCATAATATCTTTGTGGCAGGCCAAATTACTTTTACTCCAAAGCCCAAAGCTCATTCACAGACATTCATTGTAACATTGGATTTTTTTCAGTGTGTAGCAGTTAAATTTCCATCCTGAAGATTTGATAGCTTCTACTACATATAATCACATCTATTGAGTGCTTGCTACCTATCAGTAGGTACTATTATTTTTATTCCCATTTATTACCAATGAGGAAAGAAGCTCAGTTAGGGAAAATAACTTTCCCTTATCAAAAAGTTCCCTCATCAACTTTATATTATACTGTTACAATTAGTAACAGATGTAGGATTAGATCTTAGGTAGTCGGAATACATAGCCTGTTATTTCAGCCTTCTTAATATGTGAATAGTGTGGAAGTTACACTCAGCAAAATTTACAATGCTTCATGTGTTCCTTTAAAAATAGCGTGCAGTCACTAGCGTTAGACCAGTACTGGTATTAGAGACTTTAACTGGTGAATATACGGGTTGAAATGAAAAATAAGCAAAAAGCAATTTATCCAGATAATCTACTAATAAAGTGTTAACTAAAAGCTAATTGAAACTAGAAAATTCACATATCCTTCATTGTTTCAGCTTCACTGAGCTCCTACTATGTGCCGCCTCCAACTAGAGTACCACATTGGATCAGAGCCAAGAGCAGCAATAAGTTGCTAGGCCAGGTTCTGAGGAAGCTCCACCTCCTGTGGAGTATCCTGGATGGGATGACTTCAGGACACTGAACACCCTTACTTTACAGATTCCAAGGCAGGGTCCTGCAGGCTTAGTCTGTGTGGGTGGTAACCTGGGTCCTCTTTCTGCAACTAAGATCTCTTTCAATTCATGATTCATTTACTGTGTCTAGAAGGAAGCTAAGTAGCAGGACTACTGAAGAAATGCTACATGATATGTTGAGATAGGTTGAGGTTATGAATATGATCTGGTAGTCATCTCTGCTTGTTTCTTTGTCAGGCAACCAAGTCATGAAGCATTTTATTTCAGAAAAGAAGGGATAAGAGAAAAGCCATGGTAAGCTCTATAAATGCCCATTTTTAGGACATGAAACACTCAGCTGAATTTCTTCATATTTGATTTCTTACTGTCTTATTTGCTTTAGAAACATGCCACAGCACAGGGATGATACAAGAAACACTTGGACATATTTCAAATTAAATTATCTTCATTCCTTTTTATTTGAATACACCATGAGAAAATTGAGCTCTAAAATGCTCCTCCTGGGTATGCCTTGACAAAGAGCATTCTTGTTTCCCTGCAGCCAAGAGGACTGTGAGAAAGGGCAAGAAGCGCTGCTCTATTTCCAGGAGGAGGGCTCTACTGCAAGAGTGGGTTTTCTCATGGCTGTCAGTTTACAAGAGAATTCCATGGGTCAAGCCTATAGTTAAATCAATTGCATGCCTATATGGGAAAAACTCTGCCTTATCAAACTTTGCCATGTAAATACATGAGTCTGGACTCTTTCACATACATTCAGGTATTCAAATTATTTCAAAAGATATTTTAAAATTATGGTTGCAAAATACTTTGAATGCTCCTGAAGATAAATCAAGGCAGGCTTTTCTAAGACATTAAAAAACTAGTCGCTACCCAGACTGCCTCTCTACCTATTGTGGTCCAGGCCTTTTAGATCCATGGTGTTCCTCCAGACATTGCTGTTAGCTCCATAATTAGAACTAATGCACTCCCTAGACCCCAGTGACATGCTCCTGTGCTGTTGGATTGTTCTGTTTTGTGAATAAATTTCATTTGGTCTTCGAATTATCAACTTGCAGAAAATCCAGTTGAAGGTTTATTTAAAAGAAGATAGCCATTTGGACTGAATTAACTGGCCTGTTCAATCCAATGACTTCTTGAATAATCTAGTGTAGATTTAGTCAAGTCACTTTCACCCTCAAAAATTGGTTCCTAAATAACAACCACATCTTAATCTGCTAAACTCGCACTTTTTCCCTACAAGAGCCCATTGCTGTGGACAAACCCATGAAGCTGTGGACATCAAACATGTTACTGGTCATCCAGACTCTGTGTTTCACCTAAATCTACCCCTACGGTGTAAGTGAACTAGAGAAACAAAGGCTTGATTCTCTAGCACTCAGATGTGCTAACTTATGTTAAGAACTTTTATTTTAAGATGTACATAAGTTAGAATTAAGTTCAGCTGTTAGTAATAGCGATCTACTTAGAGTGACTTAAACAGTTTAAATGTCTATTATCTTACTTTTTCTTTTTTTCTTTTACAGGAGACAGGGCCTCTCTCTCTCCAGCCCCAGGCTGGAGGGCAGTGGAGCAATCACAGCTCACTGCAGCCTCAAACTCTTGGGTTCAAGCCATCCTCCTGCCTCAGCTTCCTGAGTAGCTGGGATTACAGGAATGTGCCATAGTACCTGGCATATTCTCTTATATTTTAAAAGTTGAGAGGTATTTTTTACAGGTTTGGTGTGGTAACTGTTTGTCTTAACCATTTTGTACTGCTGTAACAGAATAGAACAGACTGAGTAATTTATAATGAACACAAATGTATTGGCTCATGGTTCTGGGAAGTACAAGGTTGAGGGGCTGGCACCTTGCAAGGGCCTTCTTGCTACAACATCCTAGGGAGGAAGGGCAAAGGGTGGGATGAGAGGGAGGGAGACAGAAAGAAAGGGCAGGAGAGAGGGAGAGAGAGAAAGTGAGAGAGAGAGAGAGAGAGAAAAGAGAGAGAGAAAGAAAGAAAGAAAGAAAAAAGAGAGGAGAGAGAGAGAGAGAGATTGAGAACAGAGAGCCAAACTTATCCTTTTGGAAACCACTTCTGAAATAACAGCATTAATCTATTCATGAGGGCAGAGCCCTCACAGTCTAATTACCTCTTAAAGTTCCCACCTTTCAATACTGTTACAAAGGAAATTAAAATTTAACATAAGTTTGAGAGGGTACAAACATTCAAACCATAGAACCCTACAAAAATTTCACAGACCTAGACTTATTTCTTGCTGTTCTGCCTTCTGTTCTCAAGGTCACAAGAGGTCTGATAGAGCTGTAACTATTCACTTCACGGTGGAAGAAACAATAAGGAAAGAAGATATGATCCTCCTTTCTAAAGTGCCTTCTGGAGGTACTTTCTATTTTCCTCCCATCACCCTGAGCCTCATCATACGGCCAAAGCAGAGAGGCCGGGAAATGTAATTTCACAGCTGAACACAGTTAAGTTTCCATTATAAAGAAAAAGAAGGAGAAAGGATATTAGAGGCAAGAAGCTGTTCCTGTCACAGTTAGCATTAAAACTAAAGTTAGAGAAGAAAATTTTCTCTTTCATTTAATGTTCTATAAAGCAACATTTATTGATGAACTCACTGTCCTAGACACTAGGATTCAAAAACCGAAATGACACAGTTCTTGTCTTCAGAATATCACAGTCTAATGGAGAAAATACGTGTTCATGTCCACAGATGATTACATACTAGATGTACCCCTAGATTTTTATGAGAACAAGTAAGATAAACTCCCCACTCAGACAAGGGTGAGGAAAAGGAAGAAGGCTTTATGGGAGCCACAGAAGAAAAATACGGAAAGAAAGAAGTAGACTTTGGTGACAATGTATTGGGCAGAGGTCAAATAAAGATAGAAAATATGTCCATTGGGTTTAAAAACAAAGGAGGCCTTTAGTGAGCTTGGGGAACAGTTTCAGGGGAGTGCAGGAAATCAAATCCAGTGGGGCAAAATGTGACTATTAATGATAAAGTTGAGAGGGAAAATACAGAAAAGTCTTTAAGAAATGTAGTTATAAAGAGGAAAAGAGAAGGAAAATGGCAGCTAACAAGGTCTAGGCTAGGGAATGGTTTTTTTAAGGATAAGAAACATATGAGGATACTTCAATACCACCGAGAATGTACAAAAAGAGGGACAGAGACAGATATACAAATAAAGAGAGGAGAGAGAGAGAGCAGGTGAGCTTATCCTCTGAAATGGCAGAAATCAAAGTAAAATCTAATGCCAAGGCAAGTGATATCTAAGACAATGGTCATAAAACAGAGACATATCTGAAGATAATCTCTATGTTTTCTGTGAAGTAGAAGTCCCAGTTCTGACACAGCACTAGAGTCAGGGAGAAGAGTGATACATGCAAAAGAGTGACATGCTTTACATTAGCCATTATTGGCAATAAGAAAGACAGGGATGGGTGAAGAAAAGAAGGAAGAGTAGGAAGTAGGAAAGGGCATGCATACTATGAAAATCTTTTCTCTGACCTCTGTCCCCAGTCCCCACCACAGAGGCAATTACTGTCACTAATTTATTGTGTATTTTTCCAGAGGTATTCTATTCCAATACAAGCAAATATCTATATTTATCCCTTTTTACATTTTTACATATGGTGCATACCATACACATTTACCTTGTTTTGGATAATTTAAATATACATAGGTATACTGCTACTCTCCCAATCCCTGAGATACCATCATTAACTCCTCCCTATCTACAAACAAGATGATCATGTCAGAGATGTTAACTGTCTTGCTCAAGATTCTTAGCTGACAAATAAGTAGTGAAACAGGAAAAACAGATTCCACCATTATATCCATATAATAGATCTGTATTACATTTGGAACTGTTCTCTCAACCAGAAATTAAATCTAAGAGAAAAATACACTTGGAAATTTAACCTCAGAGTGAGTGACTTGAATGCTCCAACTATGCTGTCATCATCATGAAATATTCTACTGCTGTGTTCTATTACTGTTTTGAAACTGTGTCAAAGACCAACTGATAGATAGTCCAGTCAGAAGATCTCAGTTGTGTATGGATATCAAGAGGCACTTAGCTCTAGGAAGGTAGCCTTCTTATGCCTCTTACAGAATTTCTCTCTCCAATTTAGTTGGAGACACAGTGGCCCTGCCTGCCAATTTTAGATCACTCTCCTGCTACAATTTACATAATTTACATTTTAACCTTACTTATCTACCCAAACAGGCCAATGACCCTCCTCAAACAGCTGTGTGTTCTATTTCCTGAGTTTCTGCACTTGTTTCTTTCACTTGAAACTGTCCCTAACACTCCCTCACTTGGACAGCTTCTTTATCTTTCCAAACGTAGATTAATTCATTTGCTAATTCAATAAGTACATACTAAGTGCTGGCTACCATCCAGAAAGTTTCAGCCCAGAAGTCTTGATGGAACACAGGATAGGCAAGGGATCTGTCCTCAGGAACTTGTACTCTAGTGTAGAAAGCAGATAATAAACAAATAGATGTATTAACTAGAGATTGTTTGGGGTTCTATGAAAAAAATAAACAAGGTGTTGGAATGGGACATTACAAGAGTGACTCATTTTAGATTGTTAGAGAGATTAAGTTGAGACCTCAAGGGTGAGAAGGAGCCAGCTCTGTGGAAAGCCGGGGAAGGATGTTTCAGGCAGAGGAAAAGCAAGTACTATGGCCTTGAAGTGGTAAAGTGGCTTAACCTTTGTAAGAACTGACAAAAGGCCATTGTTGCTGGTGCATAAATGAGGAAGGGGACAGGAGAGAACATAAAGGGAGGAGGTTAGAGAGGTGGGGCAGACCCAGACCATGGAGGGCTTTGTCAGTCAAGGTAACCGAACTCAACTCTAAGGATAATGGGGAAGGATTAAAAGGTTTTATGCAAGGAAGAAAAGAGATGACAACATCTGGTTTTGTTGTTAAACAACTAATTTGGCTACTTTGTAAATAATGCATCAGAAGAGACCGTGTGAAAGTGGGGAATCTGCTGAGGTGTGTGTGATAGTCTGCATGACAGACGATGGTGGCATGAACTAAGGTAGTGGCTGTGGAGACGAGGTGGGATTAACAGGACTTGCTAGTTGATGTGGTTGGTGTCAAGGATGACCCTAAGTTTCCATCCTTGGTAACTGGGTGGATGGTAGCACTGTAGCTCGCCTACACAGATCCTCTGTGGGGATAAATATGGTGTCTCTTCTGGACAGATACAACCTCTTGGGCACTCAGCTTGTTGGAGAGGTGCCACTGGAGAAAAGCTTCCTTCTTCTAGGCAAGTGCAAGCTGTCCTGCTCCAGGGCATATAGTCCATTAAGAAATGTGCGGGTTGGAGTTCAGACCCCCCACCCCTCTGCAGGACACTTTTCTGCAACCTCACTTGGTGAGCTTGGTGTTATGCTCCTGGGACAGCCACTGCAATGAGGGAAACTGGGGCTGGTGCAGATTTGGTAGTGGGGTGAGAGTAGAGAGTCCCATATTGGCCACATAAAATTTGAGTTGCCAAGAGGATAAGCCAATAGGTGATACCAAATAAGAATTTGGATATGCCTATTGAGATTAGGGAAGAGCTGAAGATTACAATGAATAAATGTTGGAGTTGTTAGTATTCAGATGATATTAAAAGTCATAAGAATAAATGAGATCTGCTGGGCACAGTGGCTCATGTCTGTAATCCCAGCACTTTGGGAGGCCGAGGTGAGCGGATCACCTGAGGTCAGGGGTTTGAGACGAGCCTGGCCAGCATGGCGAAACCCTGTCTCCACTAAAAATACAAAAATCAACCAAGCATGGTGGCAAGCGCCTATAATCCCAGCTACTCAGGTGGCTGAGGAAGGAGAATCGCTTGAACCTGGGAGACGGAGGTTGCAGTGAACCAAGATTGTGCCACTGCACTCCAGTCTGGGTGACAGAGCGAGACTACGTCTCAAAAAAAAAAAAAAAAAAAAAATAGTAAATGAGATCACTTAAAGAGGGAAAGAAAGCATGCAGGATAGACAACCAATGAACTCTTAAATGTAGTTCAGGTACAAGAGAAACACAAATAGCAGAGACTGAGAATGAAGAGCCACTGGGGTAAAAGAAAAATCTAGTGAGGTGGAGTAGCCCTAAATCCTAGAGAAGAGTGTTACAGGAAGAGGGTAGTGCTCCACTGTCAAATGCTGTTGAAAAGCTGACTTGGATGAGGCCAAAACAATATCCTTTGGATATGACACTAAGGAGGTTACTAGCGACTTTTGTGAGAGTGGATCAGTAGATTTCTAAGAACAAATAGTAGATAGAATGAAGTGGAAAGTAAACAGGTGAAGGAAGCAGCTACCATTGGAAGAACACTCTAGCAATTTTGCTCTGCAGAAGATTAGATGAATAGGGGCAGTGGCTGAAAGAGTATGTAGAGCAAATAAATGTGCTTCTTCTACAGGCTGGAGTCACTTGAGTATGTCTGTATCCCATGCTCCTTCCTCCAGAATGGCTGACGTGGCCCTCGGTGTCTGGCTTGGGCTCACACCCTATGCAGTTTCTATGCAAATCAAGCATACCTCCTTCTAGGATGTGCCTCACTTTGTTGTGATTGTTCTGAATGTACCGGCATTCTCGAGCCTCTGTCTGTCACTCAGCAGTCCTCCCTTGGGGGTGGGTGACAGGTTAGGTTCCCACTCACTAATGAGCTCATTTACATTCGTGTAGCTTCCAGTATCTGCATCTTTAAGTAAATCTCTATATTTGGTTCAAAAGATGAGAAGGTAAGCAGTCAGTTATCTGAAAAAGCCTGATATTCCCCACCTCTCAACCCCTCTGAAACACATAGTCTGATATTTGACTTGCTGTGAAAAAGAAAAACATCCTTTTGGAAATTGTTCTTCACAAGAGGAAACACTGCTCTGGCTGAAAGGTGATATTGTTAGCATATAAACTGTACATTGCATTTTACTGGAGGTTTTCAGTGTGCACAAGATTTGGTCACAAAGAACAAGTTTGTCCTTGTATAGACTTGAACAAGTGTGTGTGTGTTTAATTCTAAGGACACCAGAGTTTTCAAATGTTGCTTCTTTACTGGTTTTGTTAGCTTGAGAATGGGCTCTGTCCTGACCTTGCATATACTTAGCATGTTCCCAGCAGCAGCATCTTGGCAGGGACCTGCCAGGAAGCGAAGCAACCACACAGCCCTTCATTTGTTTCTAGGACAACGCGTAGTAAGTACGTAGGATGCGTCTGGCTGCCTCCCAGCTGTGTACATTTGCTGTCAGAGTATGCTGGTGGCCCGAGTGATTTCAGAAGAAAGGGCTGCCTGTCAGCTCTGAGGAAATGGTATCAAACAAATAAACTGCTCCCAGACCCCTAGGTCAGCCCATGGTGTTGGGTCTCCACTCCAACAGCTAATTCTTCTGTCCTCTCTTGCCATTGATTGGCACGATGAACGCAGGAAGCAGGTGAGAGAAGATGGAGCAACTGAGGGGCTGTGTGCTGACAAGGAGGGTGTGAGAGAGCTACAAGAACCTCTCCATCCTCAGGGCTCCAATTAAATGACTTCCTTCCCTAGGGCTAAAGACAGGTCATGAAGGATAAAATTACCAACCCAGGAAAGAGAAGACGTTTATAGCTTCTGCTACTTTTACAAAAATAGATGAAAGGAAAGATTGTTTTTTCCACCCTTTGCAGCCTGTGAACTTCCTTAGCCCTGTGCGTAACTTGCTCATTTTTCCAGAAATAGGAGACTTGTGGTTGTCAAGTGCATTGTACATACTGCTTACAAGGCGACACTCTCTACCTTAGAGAGATGTTTTGCTGAAGCTTCTCCTTCTTCTTGCCTTTCTTCCCTTCCTCATTTCTTCCCTCCTTTCTCTTCCTTTTCTTTATCTTTTTCTTTTTTCTTTCATTTTTTCTCTCTCTTTCTTTCAGCTTCGTGAGATATAATTTGCATAATATAAATTCACTTTTTACAGAATTATGCAACCAATACCATAATTCAATTTTAAAACATTTCCATCACCCTCAAAACAGCCCTTCTATCTATCAGCAACCACTCTCCACTCCCAACTCCACGCAACTCTTAGTCTACTTTCTGTCTCTATGGATTTGCCTTTATGGGACTTTTCATATAAATAGAATCATATATATATATATACACACATAGTGGGTGTGTTTGTATCTGACTTCTTTCACTTAGCATAATGTTGTTAAGTTTCATCCATGTTCATTCATGTTGTTCCATGTGTGAGTATGTCGTTTCTTTCTATTGCTGAATAATATTCTTTGGTATTGAAATACTACATGTTTATCCATTTTTCAGTTTACTGGCATTTGAATTGACTCCACTTTTTGATGACCATAAATAGTGCTGCTATGAACATACGTACAAGCATTTACGAGAACATGGTTTCATTTCTCTTGGGTAGATACTTAGGGATGGAGTTGCCAGGTTGTATTGTAAATTTATCGTCAACATTTTAAAAATTGCCAACTGTTTTCCAAAGTCACTGCACAATTTTACATTTCCATCGGCAATGGATGAGAGTTTATACACATGATCATCAACGCTTGCTATTGTCTGTCTTCTGGATTGCAGCCAGCCTGGTGGGGTGAAGTGGTATTGTAACATTTCTTATAGGAGTCAGATTGAAGAAACCAAGTTTCTAGGTTTGGCTGGCTTGGTAAGGAGACACTCTGATATGTAGAGACCAAACAAAATGAGGATAAAGTAATGACTAACATGACAAGTGGTTACGGTTTTTAAAAGAAATGCTGAAAAGGATTTATTAATTTTAAGGATCAATAGTCATGAACAGGCTGCACCCCATGACTCATGCCTGTAATCCCAGCACTTTGGGAGGCCGAGGGGGTGGATCACTTGAGGTCAGGAGTTCAAGACCAGCCTGGCCAACATGGTGAAACCCCGTCTGTACTAAAAAAACAAAAATTAGCCAGGCATGGTGGCATAGACCTGTAATCCCAGCTACTTGGGAGGCTGAGGTAGGAGAATCACTGAACCCAGGAGGCAGAGGCTACAGCAAGCCAAGATCGTGCCACTGCACTCCAACCTGGGTGACAGAGAGACTCTGACTCAAAAGAAAAAAAAAAAAGCAGTGAACAATTCATATATACTCTTCTCCAAAGGGAGAGAGAGAGGGGGTGAGAGAAAGAAGAGGAAGAAGAAGAAGAAGGAGGAGGAGTAGAAGGAGGAAGAGGAGGAGAAAGAGGAGAAGAGAGAGGGAGAAGAGGGAGGGAGAACAGGAGGGGGAGAAAAAGAAGATAAAAAATAAAAAGAAGAAGAATCAATTTATCATATCTCTCTCCTTGCTTCCTTATGGTACACACCCCTATCTCCTATTCTAGCAGTACCAGGTTGTACATTTACATCTTTTGGGACAACTGAGATATCAACTATGCTCACCATCTGGTTTGTTACTCCAGAACACTAGTAAGTGGGATGTATGTCAGGTTTTCTCTGTACCAGTTGTAATCAGTACATGTGGTAACCACACTGAGATATTCTGACTTGAGGAGATACTTCACAGCTGGTAAACTGATAAGCTAGTCAAATTTAATAATTCTAATTTCTGTTTTTCCACATACTTATAATTTTCCCCAGTAAGTATTATGTTGATCTTGTGTTATTAATAAAAATTATAGGGTGTTTTGATCATTTTTGTGACTGCTGGGACAGTTCTTAATCTTCCATGCTTTTTAAAGAATTTTGATAAAGCAAAGCACTACTAATTTTCAGACAGCTACCTCTGCTTAGCTTATATAATTAGGTTTTTATAAGTTTCTTTCAAATTTTGTCTGTGCCTCCCAGTAAATTGTTTGAAAATTCACTGGTTAAAAATGACAATTTCTCACCATTAGTTCACACATTTTGAATGTTTGTGTATCCTGGAGTGGTCTTACCACTTTTAAATCAGCTTTTCCTAAGTCAACTAGCTTTAAAAAATTATAAACTTATTTATGTCTACTGATGTTTACCTGTTTAGCACTAGTCTAAACTGTTCTTCAAATGTATTTTTATATTCTTTTTATTTTTTATTCATGAAAGAAAAAAATAAAACCTCTAAGAGGAATGAAGCCCTATTTTTATTGTCGTTTTTGATGGATATTACTGAAAAGAACATACAAATCGTAATTGTTTTCCTAACGTGGGAAAGCAAAACCTAGAAAAGTACCACCTTAATCTGCAATTAAATGAACTATAGTGTATTCATTCAATACAATTTCATTTTATCATTTCTTTAATGACAGCAAACTTGTTATGTATAAGTTTACAAAGTTGTTCTCATATTTTAAAAGCATGAAAGCAAGTTTCAGAGAAGTATGGGTAGCATGATTCTATTTGCATGCAAATGGTATAGACATATATATCTTTGCTTATGCAGAAGAACTCTTTGGAGGTACCCGCACCTGTTAACAGCAGCAATCCTGGGGCATAAAATGAAGATATTTTCTATAATCCTCTGACATTTGATTTTACTGAAATTGGATTTTTTTTTTCCAATAAAAGCTTCAAACAAAATTCCATGTTTCCAAAGAACAGGGGTATCTCCTTAAATTTTAGCATATCTGTTTAGTTCACCTATCTCTTCATACACTTTTGGTAATGGTCATCAATGGATGGGGCCTGTACTGTGGTTGAATGTGATTAGGTCTTTTTACAGAAAGCTTTATTATTACTTACTGCTCCAGTAAAATTAAAATAACCAAGTGTCCATTCTAATATTTTTCAATGACTCCACTCTACTTAATTTCTCTTATCTCTTCCCACACCCAAGGCCATGCCTTCATCTCTAGCAGTGCAAACCTGCCTGATATGCCCTCAGAGCATATTTCTCTATTTGTTTTAGTCAAACCACTCACTCCTCTTCTGCAAAGCCTTACTTACAGCTCCCCTCTCTATGGAGCATTCCCATCGCCTTTGACCCTGAGACCACGGTTATCACTGTGACCACTGCGCAATACTGCTTCTTCCTCTCTCCTTCACATATCACTCAAGTTTGACCTTCTAGCCCAGAAAGCACACAGACAGCCTAACTTCAGAAATAATACTATTTAGTTCCACATGGGTTTGCAGAGCTTTCTGGTTACAACACATTTTGAAGAGAGACTTTTAGATTTCGTCTTATCTCAAAGTTCAGGTAAGCAAATTAAGCTCAAAAAATCATTTCTGGGAGAACATCAATCTTTGGAAATTTTGTTCAGCCATTTCATATTGAGGCATTCGTGTTTTTACTTTGCTTGTATTAAATAAAATCTAATCGCTGAAGAGGTTTTTCAGTATTCTTAAATGGTTCTACTTTGAGATTTAAATGTTTTTGCTTATAGACCATACCATAAACCCTTGTTACTTGTGTTTGGTTGGTTCATTTGTCTTCTGCCTAGCACCACTAAGCCCAGTATTCCAGTATTAGCTGATCTCCTTAGTCCTTCCATGGCTACGGACTACACAAATGCATGCCCTTGGTCAAAAGTAGGTGTGGAAGGAAGAAAGCCAAGGAAAACACTGAGAGGAGCTGGGGAACAGATGTGATTATTACTTTGACACTTTAAAATGTGCCCTAGTTTGCTTTAAGTACCTCATTCATAAACAAATAGTTTCAAACATTATTGGGCATTTCATGGGCACTTTATGAGTATTTTCAAGGCTGCATCAATTAAGCAAGCAGCTAATCATTTCATCCACCTTTTTCAGGGTATGTCAGAGGAGATGTGGACAGATAAGATATATGGACAAATTATTAACCATGTGAAATAATTTCCCTAGAAATACCTAACTCATGTAAGCAAGTGTTAGGTATTTCTAGGGAAGAAATGTAACTTTTTCTCTGAGAGACTGGGAATATATTCATAGTTAAAGGGACACTTGGCCTGGACTTCGAAGGATTTTTACAATTTCAATAGACAGGTGAAAAGTGTCTTATGAATCACATGGCACAAAGGCAGAAAAATGATGAGGCATTTTCAGGGAATTTTTGGTAGTTATTTTGACTGAAGCAAGAAGTTTGAATAGCGAAAAGGCAAATAAAGTTGGTCAATAAAGATGTTGCAGAACCTTCAATGTCAGACGAAGGAGGTGCACATCTTGCTATAGAGAATAGAAAATCATGCCGTATCATTGAGATGATCAGCATATGACAAGATGGCAGCAACATGTCCCCTGGACTGGAGGGCAGGAGGCCTTGGGGACCCAGAGAAAACAGACTTCTCCGTTGCAACTGTATGTGAGGGGAAGAAAGATCGTTGCCTGAGCTAGGACAGTGTCCATGAAAACACAAAGGAAAAGACCACTGTGAAAAATGGTGTGAAGAAGTAACGGAAGGGATTTCATAGCAGGTAGGATGTGCCAGGCAGGGTAGAAAGCAAAGGCAAGAGGACCTCAGATCTGCAAATCCGGATGACTATGGTAATATTTTTGTTAGCAAGTTGAGCGGAGAAATCAGCGAGAGGAGAGAAAATACCCAGTTCAGTTTTCGACATGTGTTATTTTAAGTGATTGGAAGAGGAAATTTCGGCAGGCATTTAGAAATGCGTTTGCCTAATGTAATTTAAGCGTCCATTTTTTACAAAGTTAATTAAATTTCCTTCACTCGGGGTCCTTCCCTCCCGGGAAAAGTGAGCATGAGTCACACTGAGAAGCTCCTGCCTGGAGGAAACTCTGCAGATTCCATTGCTGTGAGGCCAATTGTTTCCGTGCAAAGTGACAAACGAGGTAACATGAACCTTCCAAAGCCAACTGGGTTGTCTTTGTCTTTCCGTGCCAGGTAAGAAGAAGAGGACAAGCCCTGCCCAGTCCCAAGAAGTGTTAACAGGCGCTGGAGCTTTATCTGCGGCTGCACTCGCTTCTCCCTCCTGCAGACATTCTTGCTGCTTTCCGGTCCCACGGGACGGCTCCCAGGCTCCCGCCTCATGGCAAGAAAAATAAAGGCCTCCCCGCACAGCCAGCCAGCTTCGTTCATTCACGTCACCGACAAACACTCCTAGCAGGCGTTGTTAAACGTTCAGGGAGCGCCTGGGACCTAGCCGAGGCCCCCTCCTGGCTGTGCCGCGGGGGGATGCGCAGCCCCTCGCACCGACTGCGGGAAGGAGAGGGTGGGTGGCCGGCGCGCCCCGTCCAGCTGCCGGCCTCTCGGGAGAACAATGCGTCTGTCACACAAGTGACTGATAGGGCAGCGAGGGCTGAAAGGGAGGCGCACGTCTGTCCTGTCTTCCCACCAGGCTGGCTTGTGCACCTCCCACTGCTCTTAGGCAAAGAGCCAGCAACAGGGCCCCTGGACGCTTCTTGCAAAGAGGTACGCAGTCAAGGCGTAGGAACAGCCAGGGCTGACTTTTGCTGCTGACTACACCCAGGGGGTGGGGATGCCCAGGCAGAAGTGCAGCCACCGCCTTCACGCAACTCCAGGCCTTGGGTCCTGCCCTCCTCCAGCCGCCCACAGCCCCTCTTTCAGGAGAGGCTGGAGGGCATGAGGACTGATAAACTCGCCTGCCATTGTCTCCAAGGGCGACCCTGCAGGAGGTCAGGCTGCCTGATTATCGCTCAGGAATCCTGCTGTGGGCTATTCCTGGCTCTGACCCTCACCTGCTCTCTAACCTCAAGCAGTCCCCTTTGACTGCCCTTATGCTCAATTTCCCCTTTTCGTCAATACTCAGATGCCCTCTGCGACATAAACCAGGGGCCATTTGGCAAAATATCAGTGACTCCCACCCCTGGGAGAAGGCTAGTGTTTTGAACGATTCATTTTAAAGAACAAAATCCTGTTAATTACTTTTCAACGTGAATATAAGCATACACACAATATACATATTCATATATATTCTCATAGGATTCTTTCACATACACATATATTTACTACTAATAAGTAAACTATAAACGTTCCTTCAGGAGCTAGTAAAATAAACAAGACATATAAATAATTCAATTGATCATTGGCAGTTCATTTAAGATTATTTATCCTTTTAAGCACAGTCCTACTGTAATCTGGTTGCCAGACCCCTCAGGTGCACTGTAATTCTCCTGAACCCAAGTCAGTCTCAAAAATCCTTGTTACTGGGGTGGTGACTAGATTCCACAGAACATACAAGAAAACCTTCATCAAATTTTCAAAATTAGGTTAGGGACAGAACCTATGAACGAAATGGTTCCCAGGAGTCTGAATTTCCAATTCAGTATTCTATTCGTGTCACATGGCTTATTCAGGATCTGATTCTTCAGCTAGGTTATAATTTTCTAGAAGGCAAGACTATGCTGTACATCTTATTCTCAACACAGAGAACTGTGCCTTGCATACAGCTGGTGCTGAATAATGGCTGCTACTGAACAAGTTGATTTCTCTAAAATCCCTGGAAAGAAAATGAGATGAGCAAAGAGAAATATGGCTTCATTTAGTGCTACAAAGGGAAAAATAAACTCCACTACTCTATAAAATACAAGTGAGACCTAAAAAAGAGGTAGGTGACACCTATACATGGATAACAACTAGAAACTTTGGTTATACTGGCACTTGCTGTAATTCTGAGAGACATTTCCATGGCCAGAAAAGAGCCTATGAGGTCAGTTTTAAGAGAAGAGTAATAGATGATGGCTTAGGAAAGTTTTTCTGGAAAAAAAAGAAGAGAACTTCTGGCTTGATTTTGCAATACTATTATTATAAGTAGGTCGCAGATAAAAAACTGTCTGTGTCCAGACTATTCAGAAATCAAACTGTTGCCAGAAGAAACTAAAGAAATGCTGCAAAATGTAAATCGGATGAGTGAGACTTTTGATTGTTTTAGTCAGAAAAATATAACTGTGGAGGAGACATGTATTAGAATAGGTCACGTGGGTGAAGCTGGTGGACATTATGCTAAGTGAAATAAGCCAGGCACAGAAGACAAATACTGCATGATCTCACTCATATGTGGAATCTAAAAACATTAAACTCGCAGAGACAGAGAGTACAATGGTGGCTGCCAGGGACAGGGGAGGGCGAAATATGTTGGCTGAAGTTTAAATACAAAAGATTTAAGGAAAAAAAAAAGGCTAGAAAAGATGCTTTGGTGAAAAAAAAAGGCTAGAAAAGATTCTTTGGCAAAAAAAAAAGTTTTAGAATGGAGAGTGCAAACCTATCAAATTTCAGTGGACGTGAAAGAAACAAATATCTTAGTGTAAGGTAAATAGTCCCACCTGGTAAGGAACGACAGAGTCAGTAGAGAGAACCAGACAATCAAGAAGGGGATAAAAGGACAACCACATTGAAGTTCTTTAGGATGACCACTGAAGGTGAAAGGGAAGAAAGGGACCAAAGGTAAAAGACATTCAAAGGAGCATGGCGTAACCACTGCATTCCCCTCAGATGCGTCTTCTGAAGACGGTTATTTGAAAAGGACTCCCCATGTACAACTTTAATATGGTTTAGCTCTGTGTCCCCACCAGAATCTCATCTCCAATTACAATCTCCAGGTGTTAAGGGAGGGGCCAGGTGGGAGGTGACTGGATCATGGAGGTGGTTTCCTCCATGCTATTCTTGTGATAGTGAATTCTCACAAGATTTGATGGTTTTATAAGTGTTTGACAGTTCCTCCTTTATACTCGCTCTCTCTCTCCTGCCACCAGGTAAGACATACCTGCTTCCCCTTCCACCATGATTGTAAGTTTTCTGAGGCCTCCCCAGCCGTGCAGAACTGTGAGTAAATTAAACTGCCTTTCTTTATAATTTACCCCATCTCATGTGGTGTTCTTCATAGCAATGTGAAAATGGACTAATATAAACTTCATGAGAAGGAGAGACAGAACATAGGGATATAGAGCTACTACTCCCTTTTCTTTTTCTTTTATTTTCACTACAGGAGATGGAATTGGAAGAGAACACTGGACAGGGTTGAAGAAGGAAAATTCTCCCCTATTGTGAACATGAATTAAGATGATGTTGCTACAAGTCCCCATTCCGTGAATCTGCCTGAACTGGGCAACTTGCTGCCTTTCAGTGAGTCAGGATGTTTCATTTCAGGCAGCAGGAGCTAAGGCAGCAACCTCTGTGGTTGTGGGCTACAGAGAGCTCCTGTGCAAAACTACAGAATATGCAGAATTGGTCTTTGTGCTTCTTTTACCTCCCTTTCGGAATCTCTCTCCTACCTCTTGCTCTTTCCCCCATCTTCCAGATACTCAGCACCCCCATGCTCCTTTCAGAAACAAATATCTTTAGCTCCCTTCACAAAGCACTTCCACATAAAACAGCTTATTTGAGCTACACCTCAACAAGCAATTCAACATGTATGCTGTTAACAGTCCTACGTTACAGAAATGTTAAGAAGTTATTTGCCCCAAGGTCATTAGGGAAGAAAATCTCAGAGCTGAGACTTGAACTCACATCCTCAGAAGCCCAATTCTCTTGGGAGCACTTTCCATGGAGGAATTCTAGTTCTGATATGAAACTGCTCATTCTCCACACTGCCATGGCAGTCAGATAATAAAAAGAAAATTGGGGCCAGGCACAGTGGCTCATGTCTGTAATGACAGCATTTTGGGAGGCCAAAGTGAGATGATAGCTTAAGGTCAAGAATTGGAGACCAGCCTGGGCAACAAGACAAGATCCCCATCTCTACAAAAACAAAACAAGAAGTTCAGGATTGCTGTGACATCTACTTTCCCCATTTGCTCACTTTTATAAGCAACTCTTGATTCCTCCAGGACTCAGCACAAACATTTATTACTCAGGCAAAAAGGCGGTTTGGCTCAGCAAGCTGGGAGTGTTAGAAACTGTGAATCACCAATGGAACAGGGAAGACATTCTGAAGTGAAAATGGGGAAGAACATGTGAGAGAAGGGAAAAGATAATAAAAAGCAGTGAAGCTGATTCCCTGATGAGAAGGATTGTGCTTGAGGGTGAATTTAAGGGGGTCTAGCTGGGCAAGGTGGCATGAGCCTGCGACTCCAGCTATTAAGGAGGCCTAGGAGGGAGGATGGCTTGAGACCAGTGGTTCAAGGCTGCAGTGAGCTATGATCCCACCACTGTACTCCAGCCTGGGCAAGAGAGCAAGACCCCATCTCAAATAAATAAATAAATAAATAAATAAATAAATAAATAAATAAATAAGGAGTCTATTGAGCTTGACAAGCTATGGAAAAAGGAGTATGGTGAGAGGAAATGCAGGCTCTCTCAGCTGGGGACCAGCAGAAAAGTGGAGGGGAAAACAGCTGATGTGCTGCATACCTGGATAGTTGTCTCAACTTGATGGGGAGAAATGCTCCTTGTTCGGATCTGTCACCTTGGTACATAGCGCATCATCTGAGGTAGCAGGTGTTCGATACATATTTGTGGAAGTAAACCTTAACATTTATTCCAAGCAAGAACTGAGTTCAGGAAAAGAACCTATGATATGGGCATGAGATGAGCAAGTAATGGCAAAAATAGAATTGAGGCCAAATGATAAAATTATTGGTATTCAGAGACAAACACTGGTTGTATTGCATTTGAGACGCTGAAGGCCTAAAGGAACAGAGAAACCACTGAGAACCACCTGCTAATTTTATGAGGGAAGAAAGTGAACCAGAGACAGGTTAAGTTCTTTTCCAAAGCATAAATAGCTAGTTAGGGGAAAAGAAGGAATTTGCACCTGGAAATGCCAATTTAAAACTGGAATAAGAATGAAAAGGCCAGCATCTACCCTAGTCCCAGACTGAAGAGAGCCTTGGCTTTACTTGCAGCAGAACTTGTTCAAGTTCCAGCTCAAATTCCTTTGTGACGCCAGACAAGTCCTATAGGGTTTTCACTTCTTGTATTATTTAAAACATTCGGAGGATAATAATAACTACCCCCATTCCATCACAAAGTTGTTAGAAAAATCTGTGAGATAGTATGTCAAAAGATTGTAAAAAAAATTAAAAAATTTGCAAGGGTAAATTATTTTGAATGTCTTTTAGTATTTAGACAAAAGGTTTCACTTTTTATAGTATAATTTTCCTTTGTTGTTATTATTATACAAAATCTGTGTCAGAACAAAAAACATTTTTTCAATGTATGCTATTAAATCTCAAGTGATAAAGAAAATGCTTGTGGTTTACACAGATTCACGTTAAAAAACAACTTCATGAAAATAATATTCTGCCTGCCAATCACGTGGCAAGTCTTGTTTAGATAAGGTTTTACATTTTTTCTTTTTTCTATTTACATTCGTTCTTGTTTATCTATATGCGTATGGTTATATGTACAAGTTTATCTTTAGTTTCAAGTGTGGCATCTTGACAAGTTTTATTGCCTGCTGGAAAGGTAGGGTGAATAGATTTTGAAGGATCCTAATGACTTTTCCTCTTAGGGAAGCAAAAGACTGTAGATAATGGGTTCAGAGCTTTCCTTTACAGGGACTTTGAGTTATTGTTGTTGCTACCATTTCAATTAGGAGGAAAGGACATTGTGAAAAGAGGTGTTTCAACTTTCTCACTGGGAATGTTGATGAAAGAGTTGATCCTCCTCCAAAGAAAAAAAAATGGGAAAGGGGCAAGGTGGTGAAATAACATTGGCAGACAGATGAATAGCTGGCAATTGAAACCTAAATATGGAAAATAACCCAGGCAGCTAGCTACCTTGAAGGAAAATTATGTAAACAAACTTGAATTTGAAAGAGAAAAATGCTAAATACATTCTGAGAAGTCCTAAGAAAATAGCAAATAGCCCAATAGAAATCCTGAGAAAATCGAAATCAGAAGTATGTCTAATGATTATAAATCGAAGAACAAAACACAGGGTCCCCGAGACTAACAGGGTTATATATACGGTAAGAGTTTTGGGTAGCAAAATCATGGGGAATATGGAAATGTCTGAATGGCATGGACGAGGGTGCAGGTTATGTTAAAATATAATGAGAAGCCTCTAGAACTAGAATATCAAAGAACGGTGATTTACCCACCAAAGATAATGGTTTAGGAAGAAGATTGACACCATAAACATTCTTAGAAAAACTAAATAATGGAATCAAAACACTAAGAGAAAAGAGAAGACAACTAATAAGCAAGGAAAGACAGACAAATTAGAAGATGGGAAAATAAGGGAGAAATAATATAAGGAGAATCATCCGTCATGGATAATTGTTTGGTCTGGTTTGGTAGTATGTTTGCAGGTTTGATATTTTGTACATATTTTAAAAACTTAGCTAATTATAATGGAGGTGAAAGGAAAAGATGAAAATAAAACCAAATATAATCTAAAGATATAAAAGAATTTTAAAAAATAAATGTAAATAATATTGAAGAAGTTTCTCCAATACCTAAGAGGAGAGTCTTCTTGTAACTCCATACATTTCTATGAAAAGGAGGAAGAAAGCTGCTTTGTATGAAGCATAGGCATTTTCCTACTTTAAACCTGTGAGGAAATTTGGATGACCACAAACTATAAGTTTTTTAAATGACTAGGATATAAAAGGAGAAATCCCAAAGCAACTTGTGGGTGATGGTTTTAATATCTAATACTTACCACATGTTAAGTTCATCTCTGCTCTGAAGAGTTTTAAAAATACTAATATATAGAAGTATCATATAAAATTATTTTACTATTTGTGTTTTTATTTAAATAATCATATTTCTGTCAATATTGATATTTAAGCTATCAAATACTGACTTTTTATATCATCAGAGAAATGTCACAGGACACTCAGAAAGTAGTTTTATAAAACTTTCTAGTACAAGAACTTTTGTTGAACCATCAAGGGAAATAATGGTAAATTAAAAATTATTTTGCCCCTGGCTTTCATTAGTGCCTAAAAACCCAGGCCCAAGTGTCAACTGATGCATTACCATCAGATTATTTACTTCACAGATCAGTGACTAAGTTTATTTGAGTCCGATTTTCATGGAATAGCATGGATTTTTTGTTTTATTTTTAAATCTGATAAGTATAAGCTTACAGGTGTACCTGTTTCCTGCTGTTCTGAAAACGTGACCAGGCTCTCTCTGTGACAGGATCACACCACAGCTCGTAGCCACTCTGTGCAATAATCTGCAGATGATAACGCCTTTGCAGAGCAGACCTGCACGTGTACTTGCAGAAAGGTCTCTGTCAGACACAGCGGGTGCCTGTGATATCTGAGAGTGGGTCAGCAGGACTGGCACGTTCAGCAGCTCAGGAAGCCAACTTCCAACGGCAGGAGCAGGACCCTCTGCATGTGACTCTGATGGGGCAGATGGTCCTTGGGGCTTCCTTAAAGCCAATGGTACCAAATAAAAGAGAACATCATTTACCCTTGAGACTGCTAAGTGGCTTTAAGAGGCAGAAAAATGCCAAGCATGGACCTTAACCCCCAGATGACAGCAAAATGGGCAGAAAGCAAGCCATCTCAAAAATGTCAGTGGAAATAACTTTGAGACCACCGGGAAGTGTTTCAACTTGGAATAAAACAAAAGAGTGTATTTGGCAAGTAAGCGTGGGGTGTGGAGTGTTAACTTCTGTTCCTGAGCTAGGATTCTTAAAGCATCGCACACACATGATACCCTCACAGACACTGGATAAATGGGGAAGAATTTTCTTAGCTGGAATAAATAGCACTCATCTTTATAAAAGGAAGTTTCAAAGCCTGAGAGCTTATTTGGACAAAAACATTAAATACGTTCTTACATAAACCTGGCCCTGGGCCATTTATTCAGATAAGTCATATTTTCTCACTTTAAACTCTTGAATTCTAAAGTTTGATATAGAGAAGGCTGAAGGAGCAAACTTAAGAAAGATTAAATACCATAATCAGGTAGCGGAACTTGAATGCAAGTGCTCTGATTCCCAGGAAACTTGGGACTTCATTGATTTATTGTCTTAATATCATTATATGAAAAAGTAAGGTAATTTACACAACATTTTGTTTTATTAAAATAACATAAATATAATAAATACACCTTTGTCCTTACTGATATATGTATTAAACACTTTGAACCTGAGTAGTTTTTTAAAAAATAAAAAGTATGAGCTACTCAATAAAGAAAAGACAAATATTTAAGGTGATGGGTATCCCAATTACACTGATTTGATCTTTATAAATCACATGAATGTATTAAGTTAAAGCCTGTGCTTTGAAAATATGTACATCTATTATCTATCAATAAAAAATTTAAAAACCCCACAAAATTGCTGTCTCAAAAAGAAAAACAAAAAAAAAAATGAGCTGTTCAAGAAAACTAGCTCCATTAATTCACAGATTTGTTTTATTTTAATCAAGCACAAAACTATGGGGATGTAATGGGGCTTGTTATTATTTTCTGTTGAAATTATTTGGTTATTTTATAATGCTTTTACCTAGATTAACTTCATTCTCTTATATGTTTTGTTTCTATATAACTTTGAGCCTATATAAAAATCACGATAATGTTTAACATTTGATTTTCTGTCACCATTACAGACGTTTAAATAACACTCTTTAGGAAATGACAAGTGAGAACGAAAAAAATCCCCATTTGCAGCAATAGCATCAACATTGGTAGAACTTCAATGTAAGAATTACTCTATAGTTTAAACCTTGTGACTATTTCCATAACCATCTATGAATGGATACACATATGGCTGCAAATGAGCTTAGAATCAAGAGAGATGAAATCAGTCTCCATTCTACGTGTTTTACATTTCAATCTCCTTCTGCCCCTTGCCGGTGCTCCAGATTGCTTTCAGTCCAGTTAGACTCTACCTCAAAGACAAATCATCAATCAAGTTTAGGATAATAATAGTAAAAATAGTTAATAGTAATGGGGCACTTATTGCACTCTGAGATGTGCTAACTCTTCACATTCATTCGATCATTTAATCCTCACAATTCTACGAGGTACGTATCTTTACTGCATTTTAGGGATTCTAATATGCACCCCACACATATGCTGACATCTCTGAAATTAGGATGCATCCTCCAAAACAGACAAGTCATTGAATTCTGCTTTCTTCGTTAAATATAAATTAATAGTGCATTTACGATTAACGATGTTTTAGAATTGAAGACACATAGCCCTTTCCTCATTTTATGAAGTTTTAAATTAAGTCTAGAGAGGCTGAAGAACTTACCCAGGGCCACATGACTAGACGGACTCAGGCAGTCTGGCTGCAAAGCACACACGGAAAGCCATTCTTACCTCCCAAACTCTTCTTCTCCATCAGTCTCCCCGGTCCCTTTCCTGGGGCATTTCTCATGAAATCATAAGTCCTTCCTCAGGAATGAAGAAGTTCATACACTCTGCATTTAAATCCATCTCTGGGTTATACAAAAATCAGCAACTCTAAAAGTCCAGGAATAGAAAAGACTATTTTGTTTTAAAAGACAAGAAAAGGAAGAAAGAATAAGATAGGGAAAAAACCCATAATCAAACAATCACTCATGACTTTCTGTATTTTTCTAATTCAAAGTTTCAATTTAAAGAACTAGACTTTTAGACCAGCTAAATTAGGAAAGAAATATTTATTTAATCAAGCCCCAAATGCTAATTTGTGTTTGAGATTATACCCAATTACCAAAAACAGAAGAGTATAGATGGTTTTTAATATTTTCCTTTTTTTAAACTATAAATTTAGTTGATCAGAAAAAAATCTTCTGTGGTTTTTGAGTACAATAAATGTACAATAAAAACATTGATAACACAGCCGCTAAACTGTAGAAAGAGTGTGACTACTAGCATTATCTCTGGTAGCTCTCTTTATCTTTCTATATTTGTTAAATCATTTCATTAATTGTGTCAAATAAAGTGTAAAGTGACATCAGTTGACAAATAAATGGCAAAATGTTCATGTTCAATATTGCTGAAGTTTAACGCAAGGAACTCATCAAGCTTACATGTTTTTTACTTGCTTATGTTAAAAAAATTTACAGAGCAAATATTTACATTCTAAAATATACTTGCTACCAAGTGCATAAATAAATCATGCTATAGTTTTAGACATTTTTACTTCTCAGAAACGTGTAGTTGCCTTAGTAAAAGGAATTTAGTGGAAAAATACTGTAAACACTTACTCTGGTATCTTCATGTTAGAAAGCATTAAATCCTTTACTGATATTAAACTTGTAATATTGTTTTGGGGCTCAGTTTTTCAGGCAACAATCATTTATTAATTGACTGCCGTGCATCAGAAGCTGAGATCAGCACTGATATCCACAAGAGACCAGAATGGCGATCTTGCCTTCCAGGGATTCACACTGCAGAAGAATGTGTAGATAGATAAAGATAGCACGGTGCTGCATGGCATCATAGACATATTAAAAAAGAACTACAGGAGAAGTTGATTCCATTTATACTCAGTTGCACATAGATGCAGATATGTGCCTTATTTTCAGACTGCCTAAGCTTCAACAGTTTTATGTGATTACCGGTTATAAGAATTTTTAAACCACTAATTTGCTGTTTACTTCTTCGTAGTATTGTCACTTCTTCAGCTTATTAGTATATTTTCTGATTGACTGCCTGTACTATTTACCACCCAAAGGGAAGGACATTTGAAGCTGCTTCTTTAAACACATTTTCAAATGCCCATACCCCCCATCCCACCCATTCCGCTGCACGACAAATGGCAGCGTAAGCCAGTGTGATGGCACATGCCGCTACTCCCAGTTACTGGGGACGCTGAGGGGAGAGAATTCAGCCTGAGCAATACAGTGAGACCTTGTCAAAAAAAAAAAAAAAGACAGTCTAATTATCAAGATGAAAGAAAAAAATAGCCATTTTCATATTCGTGCTTTATTCTGCATTAGATTAAACGCCACAGCCCACTCCCAGATCCTTAATGGGAAACAGGGAAGTAGGGCAACTTTCTCACATTTACGTTAAAACAAGTAATCTATTCACTTGGCTTAACATTGTTTTAATGTACAAAACATTACAAAATATTTAAAAGGTACAAAGTACATGACCCCAGCTGACAGTTGCTATCCCAAGAGACAAGTCCTCCAGAGATATTTTCTGAATATTCAAGTAAATGTTATTCTTTTATCCCTTCATTTTCTCCCCCTTCCTTCCCTTCTTCCTTTTTCTCTCCATTCATTCCTTCCTCCTTCCTTTGATTGATTTCCTTTTTTCTTTCCCCTCCTTCCTTCTTTTCCTCTCTTTATTCCTTCCTTCCTTCCTTCCTCTCTCCCTTCCTTCCTTCCTTCCTCTCTTATTTTGAACATATTATACTATACTCACTGTCCTTTCCTTTGACATTTTTCATTTAGCGATATGAAATCTTTTCACACGAATAAGTGATGCATTTTGCCATTTTTTGCAGCTGTCTGCTATTTCCTTAAATAGATATATCAGAATATATTTTGTATTTTTTCACTTATGAGTAACCTTCAACATATGTTATTTCAATATTGTAAGTATACTTAGGGCAAATTCTCAAAGGTGAAAATACTATGCTGTAGGATATTTCCAATTGGAACTATAATAGGTATTACCAAACAACCAAAGATTTTTTACTGCCTTCAATTAAAGAGCGCCTCGAAACTCTAGTGAAAATATCAGAAAATGACAATATCAGAATTATTTCAACAGTAACAGGAATATCTGGTTCTTAGTTAATTTGCCATTTTTCAGGTTTCAGGTTTTGGTCTCTTTGCAGACATGATCAAAAGTTATCTGCTGAGTACAAAAGCAGAATGAAATCATAATAATGATTTAATCTTAAAGACACATAATACGTAGATAGAAATTTTTATTCTACTCCACCTCTGTCTTCTCTCATCTTCTCCATCATTTTAGCCACTGATGTTCAAAGCAAATCTGTCTTTAATATAGTTCCTTAACTCTAGGATTTGGATAATCTTTTCGCATGCTTTTATGAGCTGGAATTACAGACAGCAAACACAATTCAGCCTCTTGCTGTGGAAACCACAAACTTCTAAAGGGCATTTTGCCTGGACATCACTTCATAGAGAATAAGCTCTGTCCCTTGGGCAGCTTGAAGACTGCCTGCATAACTTGTTGCATCATGTGACCTTTGGCAGTAAAAAATTTAAACCAGAGACAAAACAGGGTATTTCACCTCCGAACAATGGAAATGCCTCCAATTTCTGTGAAAGCTCTCTTCCTATTATACTTTCCACTCCGGTTTATCGTCTAAGCACTCCTGGTTTGAGATCTTGTGAAAAGTGTCAACTTATCTCAGAGAATCATTCAACATGGGCCAAGTGGCCCAGAGAGTAACAGTTCTCACTCTAAGAAAGAAGGTGGAGGGAAAGAATATTGGTTGGCTCCTTGTCTTAAAAATTCTACCTAATAGACAAGGGTTATAGGAACCTGTCTGTTTACTTTGTGGAACTCTTCATGATTCAAAAGAATACCAATGTTAAGATGGGTTTGTGGTGTTGGGTGGTGTGGTGGGATATTATATATTATGGGATGAAAATGTTGCCCAATATTTTCACGAGTTGTCTTGAAAGAGTGGGGGGAACAAATGAGTTTATTAACTAAACAGATCATTGTATCTTTGGTTACTTTGAGACAAGAGAATGTCCTCAGCAAGAGAATCCAGTCTCTGAAGATCATTCAGCAACATCCTCATACCTCTAACATGGTGGTACACTCAATGAATCATTGAGGAGTGAAATTAGAATATGAGTTTTCACACTGCTTTTCCTAGAACACTGTTTTGTTTCTTTGGGGAAGTCAGGAAAGCTGTCTTTCAAAGAGACAGCTAATATGGAAGCAATAAGACAACAAAATGGCTAGAAAAGCCAAGTTGTGTTAAATAAAAAGATGACACTGCGTGATAGCACATTGCTTAGCCAATGTTTTATTAGCAAGATCTTGCAGCAACTTTGACTTTGGGAAAATGAGATGAGGGTCAGTTTAGACCTCGAGTCCCATATGTAATTGAAGAGCCAAGGAAAAAACGGTCAAAGGCTGATGGAACCATAATAAGGGCTGAAGACCACCATCCTTGATCAGTGTTGAGCTATGCAGAGAAAAAGGGAAGGTGAGTAATTAATATGATCCTAAAAACCATTGTAAATGATCAACTAAAAAGTAAAAAGTCACTCCTGGCAGGTTGTGGTGGCTCGCCCCTGTAATGTTAGCACTTTAGGAGACTGAGGTGGGAGGATTGCTTGAGGCCAAGAGTTCGAGACGAGCTTGGGCAAAATAGCAACACCCTATCTCTACGAAAAATAAAGTCACTTTGAAAAACAGTAGAAATGAAAACAGTGGGAAAACACAAAGACGAAGGGGTGATGGCTTTGAAACAGTCCATCAAGGAGAAAGAATAGAAGGAAGTGCCTATGATTTGACCAGGTGGTGAGACTAATGAGGGGCTAAAAGCACAAAGGAAACTGTGGAGATGTGAGAGACTGGTGTTTAAAAAAGTTTTTTTAAAAAACCAAGCAGTGAGCTAGCTGCTTTGGTATGAACTTTCTAAAGAGTAAAGGAATAAATAGAAGAATATGGGGCTTTACTGTAAACCAGATCTCAGGATCTCACAGGCCAGTGTCTTCGCAGTACTGAAAATTCCACAGCCTCCCTGGAAGCTTTTGCCATCAGTAGAAGCTTGTAGCTGGCTATGTTAAACACAAACAACAGCAACAACAAACAACGGAGGCTGCTGGCCCTGAGGAAGAGGATGCGCAATGTTTACACTGGAGGAGAAATATTTTGCCACCCCACAAGATATGGCGCAACTCCCCTCCCTTTCTTCTTGGGCAAAGCAGGGGAGTGACTGAGTTTTATCTCATGTTCCTTTTCTTATGAGGGATATGGGCCCCCATGCTGCTCCGGCTGACTTCTCATGGAAGAGGGGCTGAATCTGAGTCATTAGAAAACCACATATGGTTTCACTTCCAATGACATCTGGAAAGCAAGAGGTCAGATAGCATCATAGAGATGTCTTGGTGAAAACAGGGACTGAGCTAACGCTGTTCTCTTTGGGAGATTAGTAGGGAGCAAAATGTGGATGGAATTTTAGTGGAGAATTAGAATAATGTTTCTTTTCCTTTACTCACCTTCTCAAATTACCCTGAAGAGGAGAGGTAAGGACAGAGAAAAATAGGGAAGAACAGCAGAAGGAGCTACTTGAGGGATCACAAGAATTTAAATAAAATCATAACCCTCCAAAAAGAACTGAAAGTTTTTCAACCTCATTTAAGTACTCGCCTTGTGTGTCAGCACTGAATGGATTCTCATTAACATTTTATATTTAAAGAATTTAGAAATAACTTCTATACATTTTGCTAAAATTTGTTTCTCAAGGCATAATAATTTTCATTTAATTTAACGTGATCAAATAACATAAACCTTGCTACATTTAAACAAATAAAAATAGTATTGGTACTAAAGAAAGCATATTCTTGTTATAATAGAATCATTTATGACCAATTCATACCCTCCCCAGAATTGGCACCAAGAAATGTGATGGCACAATAGAAAGATGAGGCAGAAAGCACTCCCTCTCCCTCCCTAAACACAGAACAAGTTCCCTCAAGTCTAATCCCCCCAGCAAGGGATCCCACAGTTTTTCATTAATACAGTACAAAAACATATGGTTAAGAAATAAAAAGAATATAAAGAAATGAGTAGAAGACCTACAGAATTCAAAGAAAACACATTCCCTGGTTCATACCCACATCTAACTGCCTCAGAAATCTCAACAAACATCAGATGTGATTTTCAAGATGTTTTTTGCTCATTTATGAGTGAAATGCGGGGACTTCCCTATGGGGTAGTAATAATATTTTCTTTCCTTGTATTGAGTTATAATTGTATAGGGTTATTGTGAGGATTAAAATGGGATCTTTGTAAACTGTTGAAGAAATATATAAATTTGTATTTCCAAATTATGAAAACTAATTCTTACTGTTCAGGAAGTGTAGATATGGTTATAGAAGAAAGGAAAGGATAGATTTTTGCCCTAAGTGTGTACCAATCTAAAGATAAAAATTGAAAGTTGTTTTTGGAGAAAAAAAATCCTGACATTAGCCATTTAACAAAAAAATCACTCTTTTTTTCTAGAAGTAAATTCCAGAGAAAAGTAATCCAGTGCTGATTTCTATGTGTGTGTCTTACAGTGGAATATAACATATGGGAAGAAATGCCCTGCCCAAAAGGTTCCAATTTTCTTAGAAAGCCCTGAGATCAGGATGAAAGACTGAAAAGAGGGAGGAAAGAAGGGGGGATGAAAGAAAAGTAGGGGAGGAGAGGGAAGGAACAAACGAGGAAAGAAAGCCACAGTAAGACCCAACAAGCAAATGTCTTTTAGCTTCTTAAGAGTAACTTGCTGTTATCCTGCGTGCACACACTGCAGCCCAGCGCCACTATTTGGGCGTTAGCTAGTTTTTTAATCTGAGGCTTTGACTTCCTTTCATCTTCCTGAATCTGATCTAGTTCATCTTTAGAAAGTGCTTAAGGGACTGAGGATCGCAAAGACTCACTCTAAAGAAGATTAAGGTAAATAACAGGTTGAGAAAGGGTTTTTTTCTTCCTTTTGAGTTCAGGCCTTTGAGAATATTTTCACATTTATTTCTATTTAAAGCAAAATATAATTCTTTTACAGGAGTTGAAAGTTGGAATCATTATATCAGCAGGAAAGAGTATCTACTCCACATTTATCTACACATGATGGCAGGATAGTGAGAATAAAAATGTTAGCGAAATCCCAACCCCGTTCTCCCAAAGTGTGCAGTCATCCCTTCGATTAACACATAATTTACTGAGCACCTACTATGTGCTGTGCATTCACTGTCCCAGGCCCTGGAGGTATAGCAGTGAACAAAACAGATGAAAATTTCTTCTCTCAAGAACTTGACACTCTTGGAGTAAAAGGTAGTGAACTGGAGATGCTCTAAAACATCACTAATTTGTCAGATATTACTTGCTTTAAATGCTCTCATATATGTGCATATTGAGTAAGTCTAAGAGTAAGATAAGATTTTTTGAAATTCTAGAAGCAGGAAATAAATGTTTTAAGATCCTTGACCATTTAAGAAAGTTGGAATATATACAAAATATAAGTTTTAGTAGTTTTAAAGCAAATCTAAAATGATTTTTTTAGTTTGAAGAACAAAAGTAGGTTATATAAAATGATTTTTTTCCAGAAATTTTTAATTTTTGGTATTCAGAGATTGAAAGTTCGGTTGCCATATAAGCAAGGAAGAAAAATATTTTTCCAACATATTTCACGGGAGAGATGGGAATTGGAGGGAAAGTTTTAAAAAATATTTCTCCCCAACTTTTCTAATTTCATTTTTGTTGTGCTCTCATAAAGCCCAGCCCAGTGTCCTGTCTTTTATAGCTTTTCAACGAATATATGTTGCACAATTATTTTGTCAGTGTGAGGCAAATTCTTGATGTAGAAAACACCTCAAATGTATTGTAGAGCAAAATGTTTATGAGACTGACGCACTGCCTACTGTGCTAAGAAGGCACCATTATTTTATTAGCTTAAAGCTAAAAAATAGCCATATGATTACATGGTTTACAATTAACTCAAACCTTTTCATCCTCAAAAGCGCAAGCTTTCTTTTTAGAAATGAGTAGTGCTTGCCTTCTATTGTTCAAAATTTAATGGAAATGATGACATTGCTTTATTTTTTAACCTATTAAAAAGATAGTTTTTATAAAATTGCTTCATTATTTTATAACTCTAGAAATTCTATATTATTAAATTACTTACAATATGACTTGCTCTTACTTAGCATAGTTGGAGAAATCAATGGTTTGCTTCATCTGTAGGTACAGGACAGAGGGATAATGCTATGGCAGGCATAATGAGACTCTGGGCAGATCCCAAACCAAGGAGTAAACATAGTTGCAGAGGAGCTATGATCAGAGCATTGGGTTTATTTTGTGGTGCAGGAGGTGGAGAGTTAGAGGTCAGCCAAAGTTGATTACTAGGAGCCAAGCGGGGGAAGTGCCAGAGACATGACTGGGAGATGGAGTGGAAAATCCACAACCTGTGACACTAACCCAGGAACTGAAGGCAGGAACGTGGGAAGCCCAGTAAGTCAGACAGCTCTTCTTCAGTCTAGCAACGCAATTTTAAAGACCTGGCCATGTACTTCTATGCATCGTTTTAAAGGCATTGCCAAACACCTAACTACTGGAATTAATGGATTTTAGTTTGGTGAGAAAGTAGACATTTTTCCAAAGAATTACCTGTGTGTTCAATGAGATTAATGACTGCACTTGTATTAGTTATCCATTGTTGTATAACAAATTAACCCAAAACTTAGCAGCTTAAAACAGCAAATATTTATTATCTTATCATTTCTGTGGGCTAGTAACTCAGGCATAACTTAGCTGGGTGTGTCTGGCCCGTGATATCTTAACAAGGCTGCAATCGAAGTGTTAGCTGGGGCTGCAGTCATCTCAAGTAGGAGAGTAGGAGAAGATCCACTTCCAAGAACACTAGCCTGGCTGTTGGTAGGACTCTTTGCAGCCTGTTGGCCAATGATCTCAGATCCTTGCCACATGGGTCTTTCAGCAGGGCCGCTCACAACATGGCATTCAGACCTCCCTCAGAGAAAGCTAGAGAATGAAAGAGAGCGAGAGGGAATGGGCAAGATAGAAGTCATAGTGTTTCCGACCTCATCTCGGAAGTGACATCCCATCCCATCCCTCTTGCCCTCTTCCATATGTCAGAAGCCAGTGGCCACGTGCAGCCCACACTCAAGCAGAGGGGATTATACAAGAGTGTAAATGTTAGGAAGTGAGGGCCACTGGGAGTCAACTTAGAGCCTGCCTTCTGCAGCACTCCATAAAGAATTCTGTATCATTAGGTATTTTAGAACTGAATAGACAACAGATGATTATGTAAGAAACAGGTATTCACCTGCTGGAAGGCAAGAACTGCCATTATCTTAAAGTTTCTTTCACACCTATGACTATATTCCCTGAAATGAAATGGGTTCTTTCTATATTTTTCATCAATTTTGTCTAACACACAATGGTAGTTCAACCACCATCTCATCTATTGTCATATAAGGGCCAAAGTCTGGCTAAACTTTCCCTAAGCAGTGGAACAGTAGTTAAGAGAAAGACTGCCAGGATTTGATCCCAGTTTTTTACTTACTAGCTGCTTGATGTTGTTGCCTCAATTTTCTGTTCTGAAAAATGGAAGCAATAGTTTTACCTCACTCATAGTGTTCTAAGAATTAAATTAAGTGTCTAGTACAGTCCTGGGTACATGTTATATGATCAATAAGAATGAGCTAACTAAAGAAATTTGACCTGTCCTCTATTGACAACTTTTTTGGGAAAAGGAAGTTCATATTTTTCATATGATTTCCCATATGTCAGCCATATAGATATTTTTTGTTTCCCTACTTCCTAAGATCTTCATCAAATTAGTCATGCTGTTATTGGTATAAAACTCTCTAACAGCTAAGCACAGTGGCAAGACAATAAAATGTATGTGATTTTAGAGCCAGTCAAAGAGATTGGGACTTCAATTATCTATTTCATATTCTAAGGCTATATCAAGTCCTTCACTCTTTTATAATATATTTATATTTCAGACATTATTTACAGGTATTTGTCTTTTCACTCTCCATGAAACAGCTAGAATTCAAAATAGAAAAATTCGTTTGATGTCTTCTTAGTTCATTCTTTATAGCCTTTGATTTTTTAAATTAAAAAAGTATGCTTATCCTAGAAAAATGAGAGTTCAGCTAAGTAAAAAAGAGAGAGAAAAAGAAAAAGAAAGACATATATGGATTATCCCAATGTTAGTGATCTCTTAGTTGATTTTTAAAGCTTTGGATTTTTAATTTTTTAAAAAATTTATACTTATTTTAGAAAAATAGAGAACATAGATAAGTAAAAATACAGAAAGAAAAAGGAATATTTGCTCATAACCCTAATATCCATAGGAAGCCATGACTAACTTAAGTCTATCTTTCTAGGTATTCTTCTATGCATATATAAAAAATATAGTAATAAGAAAAGGCCTGGTGGCTCACGCCTATAATCCCAGCACTTTGGGAGGCTGAGGCAGAAGGATTGTTTGAGCCCAGGAGTTTAAGACCAACCCTGGCAACACAGCGAGACCCTATCTTTACAAATAAAAATAAAATGCAATAGTATGAACATAATATTGTAATCTGTCTTTTTTGTTTTTTTCCTTCCAAAGCATATGTGGGTAAGATGATTTACTCTAAACGAAAGTAAACCAACAGGGAAAAAGAGCTGTTTAGAATATGAAAGAGAAGAGATTGGATTGAGTCTGAGAGCAGGGAGATATGGAGATAATAAGACTGGAGAAGAGAAGAGGAGAGAAGCAGAGGGAGGGAGTTCATTTTGCTACCAGGGAATGCTGGGTTTAACTCTTCTTTCCCTGAAATGTGCAGACACCTGCAACCGCTCACTTTTGACCCTGGATGGAAGAGATCCCTCCAGCACAGAGATAGTGGCAGGTTTTCTTCATGTTCACATTTTATGAATTTGGTGACTACTCTTTGGATATAGAAGGTGGTTCTTGAGAAAACATTCTGTTGAACACTCAACACACATACTTGCAGAACTCATTTTCATAAAGACCCCATATATGCCTCTTTAGGGGACTGAATTGAAAAAAACCAATGCCCACTAAAAAATACCTTTTCCTTCCAAAAATATCACCCTCAAACTGAAATCCATATAATCATCTAATATGACATTTTGTCTAACCTGGATGAAAGTACCAGTCTGACCCACTTTTGAACTTGAACATAATAACAAACTTTCTAGTATTTTTAAAAAATAATCTAATACCCATATTAGGCATTTAAAAAATGTATCTCAATGATTAGTTGTTTCTCTATTAAAGAAGGAAATTTAGTCTTAACTCTTGGAAAAATAATTTCTATTTTCCTTTTATAAGGGAAAGTTCCTTTCCACTTTCCTGTAGGCCAGTGATGCATTGTTTAATTTATTGAGAAGTCATTCAACTGACACTCCTTAGTTGGTCCTGAGCTATCAGTCTTTCTTTCCCTTTCACTTTCTGTTGGTCTAAAAGATACACATGTCCTCCTCTTTTACATGTATTTTTCTACTTTTTAGAATTCATACCCTTCAATTTATCTGATTTATTGGCATAGAGTTGTTTATAATATTTCCTCATTATTGTTTTAATGTTGACAGAATATGTAATAAAGTCTCATTATTCTAGAATTTAGAAATTTCTGGGGATTTTTCCCGGTTTATCTTAGCCAATCTAATTACTTTACCTATATATTATTAATCACTACAAAAAATTGGCTTTTGGTGTCTTTGGTTTTCTCTATTGTTTGTCTGTTTGCTATTTCATTGACATTTATTCTTGTCTTTACTGTATCTTTCCTATGCTTATTTGAGTTTCATTTCATTCTTTTTATAACTTCTTAAGGTAAAAACATATATTATTGATTTTAAACCTTTTTTCCTAATACGAACATTTAGAGTTATAAATTTTTCTCTAAAGCACTGCTGTGTCTACAATTCCCACATTTTGAAATATCGTATTATCAGTCAGGTCTAAATACATATTTGTTAGTTTTCTTTGAGATTTCTTATTTGATCTATAGGTGATATAGAAGTTTGTTGCTTAATTTCCAAATCTTTGAAGATCTCCAGATATATGTTTCTTATTCACTTCTAAAGTAGTATTGTTTTGTTCAAAGCGTGTTTAGAACTGTTTCAATTATTTAATATTTATTGAGACATTTTATAGCTTAACAAGTGCTCTATCTCTGTGAATGTCTCATGTGCACTTAAAAATAATATTTATTCTACTGTTGCTGGATGTAGAATTCTACAAATGTCAATTTGATTGAGTTTGTTGACAGTATTGTTCAAATCTTCAATATCTTTACTGATTTATGCCATTTTTTAAAAATCATTTACTGAGACAGGAGTATGAAAATCTTTAATGACAATTGTGGATTTGTCTACTTCTCCCTTCAGCTCTGTCATTCTTTGCTTCATATATTTGGAAGTTCTGTTTTTAGGTGAATACCCATTTATGATTGCTGTCTCCTCTTGATGAACTGACCTGTTTAAAATTGTGAAATGTTTCCCTTGATCAATACTTTCATTCTGAAGTCTACTTTGATCTTAATATGGACACAACTACTTTTCCTATTCTTATCTTTTAATTTTTATTTCTATTAACTATTTCTTAATTGACAAGTAAAAATTGTATATATTTATGGTATGCAGCATAATGTTTTGGTATATGTGTACATTGGGGAATAGTTGAATTAAGCTATTTAACATATACATTACCTCACATGCCATTTTTCTTGGTGTGAACACTTAAAATCTACTCTATTAAATAGGCAACTTTCAAACCGACAATATATTATTAACTGTAGTCATCATAATGTGCAATAGATCTCTTGAACATGTTCCTCCTGTCTAACTGAAATTTTGTGTCTGACTGACATCTCCCCAGTGAACCATGCCTCAGCCTCTGGTAACCACCATTTAACTCTGTTTCTATGAGTTTGACACTTTTATACTCCACATGTAAGTGAGATCATATGGTATTTGTCGTTCTTTCTTTGCCTGTCTTGTTTCACCTAATATAATATATTCCAGGTTCATTCATGTTGTTGCAAATGGTTTCCTACTTTTTAAAAGATGAATAGTTATTCCATTTTGCATATATACCACATTTTCTTTATCTATTCATCCAATAATGAACACTTAGGTTAATTTTATATTTTGGCTATTGTGAATAATGCTTCAATGAACATGGAATAGGCACAACTTTCTTTTTAAATTCATGTTTGCATGACATATATTTTACCATCCTTTAATTTTAAACTATTCTTGTCTTTACATCTAATGTATGTCTCTTTTAAGCAACTTATAGTTGGGCCTTGGTTTTTAATCTAATCTGGTGAACTTTATCTTTGATTGGGCAGTTTATTTCATTTATATATAATGCAGTAATTGATACATTGTTTATAAATATGCTACCTTGTAATTTTTTGTAATTTTTTATTTGTTTCAGATTCTCTCTAGTCTCTTCCCCTTTTTTTCTTCCTTTTTTTTGGATTGAGTACATGTTAGTATTTTATTTCATCTCCTCTACTGGCTTCTGGTTTATCATCATATTTTTTTGTTTTCATTTTCTTTTGTTTGTTTTATTATTATACTTTAAGTTCTGGGGTACATGGGCAGAACGTGCAGTTTTGTTACATAGGTATACACGTGCCATGGTGGTTTGCTGCCCATCAACCCGTCACCTACGTTAGGTATTTCTCCTAATGTTATCCCTCCCCTAGCTCCCCACCCCTACAGGCCCCAGTGTGTGATGTTCCCCTCACTATGTCCATGTGTTCTCATTGTTCAACTCTCACTTATAAGTGAGAACATGTGGTGTTTGGTTTTCTGTTCTTGTGATAGTTTGCAGAGAATGATGGTTTCCAGCTTCATCCATGTCCCTGCAAAGGACATGAACTCATCCTTTTTTATGGCTGCATAGTACTCCATGGTGTATATGTGCCATATTTTCTTTATCCAATGTATTATTGATGGACATTTGGGTTGGTTCCAAGTCTTTACTATTGTGAATAGTGCTGCAATAAACATACATGTGCATGTGTCTTTATAGTAGAATGATTTATAATCCTTAGGGTGTATATCCAGTAATGGGATTGCTGGGTCAAATGGTATTTCTAGTTCTAGATCCTTGAGGAACTGCCACACTGTCTTCCACAATAGTTGAACTAATTTACACTCCCACCAACAGTGTAAAAACATTCCTGTTTCTCCACATTCTCTCCAGCATCTGTTGTTTCCTGACTTTTTAATGATCGCCATGCTAACTGGCATGAGATGGTATTGCACTGTGGTTTTAATTTGCATTTCTCTAATGACCAGTGATGATGAGCATTTTTTCATATGTCTGTTGGCTGCATAAATGTCTTATTTTGAGAAGTGTCTGTTCATATTCTTTGTCCACTTTTTGATGGGGTCGTTTGTTTTTTCTTGTAAATTTGTTTAAGTTCCTTGTAGATTCTGGATATTAGCCCTTTGTCATATGGATAGATTGCAAAAATTTTCTCCCATTCTGTAGGTTGCCTATTCACTCTGATGATAGTTTCCTTTGCTGTGCAGAAGCTCTGTAGTTTAATTAGATCCTATTTGTCAATTCCGGCTTTTGTTGCCATGCTTTTGGTGTTTTAGACATGAAGTCTTTGCCCATGCCCATGTCCTGAATGGTATTGCCCAGGTTTTCTTCTAGGATTTTTATGGTCTGTCTATTTTGTTGATCTTTTCAAAAAACCAGCTCCTGGATTCATTGAATTTTGGAAGGGTTTTTCGTGTCTCTGTCTCCTTCAGTTCTGCTCTGATCTTAGTTATTTCTTGTCTTCTGTTAGATTTGTTTTCATTTTATTAGCAGTTGCTTTACGATTTACAACATGAATTTTTAATCTATCAGAGTCTACCCCCAGTATCATACTAATTTATGTATATGGTAAGAATCTTACAATAGTATACTTCCATTTTCTCCCTTCCCATTTTTGTATTATTGTTTGCTATGTATATTTTAAACTCCATGATATTTTGTTATTTCTGCTTTAAAGAATCAATTAATTTTTGAAGAAATTACAGTATGAAAAAGAATTTTAGATTTGCCTGTATACTAACCGTATCTGGCACCCTTTATTCCTTTGTGTAAAATCAAGTTTTCATATACCATTATCCTTCACCTGAAGACCTTCTTTATACGCTTCTTGTAGTTGAAGTCTCCTGGCAATGTATTCTCTCAGATCTGGTTAGTCTGATAATCTCTTTATTTCAACTTCATTTTTGGTGGATATTTTAACTGGTTACAGAATGTTAGGTTCACAGTCTTTTTTTTTTTCATTTAAGAAAAAATGGTAATTCATTATTCTATTTCCATTATTTCTGATGAGAAGGCATTATTATTATTATTATAATTATTATTATCACTATTAGTCATTGTTATTATCATTCTCCTGTAGGTGATGTGTGTTTTTCTGTCTGCTTTTAAGATTATGTACCTTGGGACAATCATGGGCTCCCTTCATTTTTGCCTTCTCTGCCAAAGTTCACTGTGCTACGTGCTGTTAAAGATCTGAACTGGTGATTTCATATAATTTTACCCAGGTGAATAGTCATTTATGTCTTAGCACAAGTTTAGCTAGTACTAGTCCCAATATCTGACTGAGCAGAAGCCTGATAGGATAGCTTTTAAACAGCAAACCAATAAGGAGTTTCCTAGGAATAGAGAATTCCCAGCTTGGATTTTTTCTTTTTCCTTTTCTTTAAGCACTAAGTCATTGATGATTTTAAAGCAAGGTTTTCACTTACTCGGTGACATTATTTAGAGTGTTTTGGCAAGACTATTTTAGCAAGACTATATTGAGATGAGGGGAAAAAGGAGGCTTGCTGACCCAATAGGATGCTTTCAATTGTGCGGGTGAGAAATAGTAAAATACCTACACTAACATGAAGGTGCAGAGAAGGGAGAGGAGGGAGAATGAAAGAGATCCCATAGACATGGATGAGGCAAAAACAACCCAACCTACAGAAGGGCATGAATTCTGACCAAAAGTAGGTAAATGCATAGGAAGAAGGAGTACATTTATTTTAGGCCAGAAGAAAGTGAAAAGGAGAAGACTGAAAGCTCAGGGTCAACTGAGGGATGTCACTTTGAGTCACTTAATAAATTAAACAATGAATCATTGGCCTAGAGAGAAGTAGGAAGGGCACTTGGGATAAAAGGAGAACAGGAATCATTTTTCTAATAGTAAAGATTACCTTTCTCTCTTTAATGGAGAAACAACTGATTATTGAGGTTAAAATATAAAAGCAAAAAAGGTACCTTTGTATAATCCTTATACCATCAAAGAGGCAGAAGATCTCATAATAATCAGATCAGGAAAACTTTACTTACAGTCAGATCTTCACCAGTGATATATAGCAAAACCTCTCATGACATCAGGCATCTAGGCAACACTGCATCATGTCATTGCAGCTTGCTTATTTTTCTGCTGAAACATGTAGTTAAAAGTTTGATTTTATAATTCTATTCTGTTCCTGAAATGGGTTCTGAAGGATTTTTACAAACAAGGCAGTTTCTAAAAGAAGCAAGTGTCTGGATGATAGAAGAAAGCTCAAAAGTGGCCTTTTCTGCAAATCTAGCTGGCAGATACATTTCCATCACCTGGTCACTGTATTCCCAAATTCCTAGAGGAATTAATGAAATCTAAAGCTGGGGAGCACATTACACCTCTCATTCAAGCCCCTCACTTTACAGACAATGGATCAATTAAACCATGGGTCACTGGCCTAGAGAGAAGTAGGAAGGATATTACTTTCTACTTCTCTCTAGGCCAATGATCCATGGTTTAATTGATGCATTATTCATAAAGAGAAGAGGAAGATAGGGTCATAGCTTCTCTCAGCTCACAGATGTTATGTGATTGGTACAAGGTCACACAGCTATTACTAGTAGAGCCTTGATTAAAAATCACATCACAGACTGGGTGCAGTGGCTCACGCCTATAATCCCAGCACTTTGGGAGGCCGAGGCGGGTGGATCACGAGGTCAGGAGATTGAGACCATCCTGGCTGATACGGTGAAACCCTGTCTCTACTAAAAATCACAAAAAATTAGCCGGACGTGGTCGTGGGCGCTTGTGGTCCCAGCTACTTGGGAGGCTGAGGCAGGAGAATGGTGTGAACCCGGGAGGTGGAGTTTGCAGTGAGCTGAGGTCATGCCACTGCACTCCAGCCTGGGTGACAGAGCGAGACTCTGTCTCAAAAAAAAAAAAAAAAAAAAAAAAAGAATCACATCACATATCTACTGTTTATTAAGCATCCTGTACCCAGTATTATGCTACATGCTTTGGTGTCACAATAAATTCCGCTGAAAAAACATATCAGAGAGGTTAAGTAAATTGGCAAGGTAACCAACTAGTAAATGGCAGAGATGAAATTTGCTTCAAAGCCTGTCTGACTCCACAGCCTATGCTCTTATCCAATACCCCACAGTGTTTTTCCCCATTCGTACCACACTTCTTGCCCAGTGTCCCACTGGTAACAGTGAAAGACAGAACTGACAGCCTTATCAAAACTTGACAGATAGATTTGTAGAAAAACAAATGGGCAAGACTATTGAAACAGCCCACACTATTGTACCTCAGATTCTGACACCAGGAAATCCAATGCTGGGGAAGAAAATGTAGGTTTTTCTCCTTGGTGGCCCCGCTGAAACCCTATACTTCCTCTTTCTCAGGCCACACTACCTTGAAGAATTACGCATCTGGGCCACTCACAGCAACCAATCTATATTTTTTCCAACTCATAAATGGGCTCCCATAAGACTGGTGTTTTTTCCAACTGAGGATCATGACCCATTAGTGCACCAAGAAATCAGTTCAGTGGGTCATGACTAATGAATTTTTTAATCAAATAAAATAGAGTACACTCTTTCCTTTATCATGGACCCCCAGTAGTAATATTTTAGGCTTGAAAGGGATTTTCTTTATCGTATTGGGTGGCCTTGGGTAGAGGTGGTTTCTTTTAATTTTGATTTCTCTTGAATTAACATTCATTCCATATTTAGTTTACTGGAATCAGCCTAAATCCTGACCAAAAAAACTCCCTTGCAGAGGCTCCTTAAAAGAAGAGACACTGTTTCCTTATGATCTGTTTATATGATAATTAAACCAGGGTGCTGTTGTAGTCTTTCCATCTTTCTCCTTGCCTAGGGCGTAGAATCTATAGACTTCGCAGGTTAATTGCACCCAATCTAATTCTGCCTCCTCTGTGCAAGTTAGAGCCTAAGTGTCTCCTCAGAGTCTGGAGGACTCTTTGAAGCTTCAGCTGCCTCCAGAGCACAGGGCTGAGAGGCTGAGAATCAGCTGGAATGCAAGTGTTAGGTCCACTCCCTCCCCAAATGAAAAACCACATTGAAGTATTTGTCCTCTGTGCTTTGTTCCTAAAACAAACAATATTTAGCTAAGTATGGTATAAAGGGTGACCATTTGCCACAAATGATAAATAAACTGGTAACCACAATGATGAGGGAGAAGTGGGGTATTTTGTGGTTTTGGGGGGAATTGAAAGCTCTCTTTCAGCGGTGACAGGCCACAAAAGATGAACATCATCAAAACAAGGAAATACATTTTTTTCTTAGAACAGAAGCTTTCTTGGCTGCAGTGGGGAAGCATGTTTTTATTTTTAGGCGACTGCTCTTTAACAGGTAAAAGACATTGTGGAATCATTTCTCTGACATGGAGATTAAGGGTAGAGGTACAGTTCAAATTTCACTTTTCCAGTTTTTTTTTTTAATTAAAACCATTTTATTTAAAAATCACACTTGGGGTCCTAATAAAAACTGAAAACCTAATGAGATGGCTGGATTTTGCCTGTCAAAGCAAATTTAATGGGACAAAATTTAAAAATAGGGTATTCTGTGATGCCATGTGTTCAGGTAAAGTTAAAATTTTAGCTGTGTATAATAGTTCAAGATAATTTTTTAAAACTCTGTCTTTTCTATAATTATAATGTGAATCTTTTCTATTTATGTAATCTTTTGGTTTGAAGAAGATTTGATGAAATTTGCCCTATTTAGATTAGGGGCATATAAATTAATGCTAAAAAATATATCAAATAATTTTTATAGCATCTACTAACCAGGAGCATATCTAAATTTACATTTATTTTTCTAAAAGATAAAAATATAATTTTGGCAATAGAATTGTATTCATCCATTTTCATGCTGCTGATAAAGACATACCCAAGACTGGGAAATTTACAAAGGGAAGAGGTTTCATTGGACTCAGAGTTCCACGTGGCTGGGGAGGCCTCACAATCATGGCAGAAGGCAAGGAGGAGCAAGTCACATCCTGGATGGTGGCAGGCAAAGAGAGAACTTGTGCAGTCAAACTCCCGTTTTTTTTTTTTTTTTTAAACCATCAGATCTCGTGAGACTTACTATCACGAGAACAGCACGGGAAAGACCCGCCCCCATAATTCAATCACTTCCCACCAGGATCCTCCCAAGACATGTGGGAATTGTGGGAGTTACAATTCAAGATGAAATTTGGGTGGGGACCCAGCCAAACTATATTAAGAATCTGTTTTTGTATCTTATCTGTAGATACCAGATGTGTTTAAAGAGATAAAGGTAGTAGGGAGAAAATAACTTTTAAAGTTCCATTTACGTTAAAAACTTTTTGAATCATCTGTACTTGAAATGTGGCTATGAACTATTTGTGACTGTGGTAATATATAGCAGTATAATTATCCAAAATGACTTTTCTCAAGGCTAGAATCCATCTCCAGTGGCACCTACAATACCCATAACTTAAAGCAGCTCTGAATTTTTTTTCTAGGTGTGCAATGTTCAAGATTCGAGGAGGATCTTCCTAATTCTAGGACTTAGTAGAAAAGTCAGTGTTCACTTTTCTATATATTCCCTTAATAATTTTATAAACTTATGTAATTCGTCCTTATAGTTATTTTTATTTAATAGACTTAAACATGTCATACTTTTTCCATTTATATAAATGTATTTATAAGATTTTTGTTTATATCTTTGCAGTCATTTTATACATATTATGTAGCTGATGTACATTTATGATTATATTGGATCTATAGTATCTTGAAACTTTATAATAGCTATTTACTCATATCAATAAAATTGATAAAGATATAATTTTAATTGCTGCATATTTCATAATATGGATCTGCTATAGTTTATTTAACCACTCTGCTTTGTTATAAAAGGGTTAGTTCTTTCTGACCTTTTGTTATTTTAAATAGTGCTATGATTAATTTATTTGTTCAGGAATTTTTTACTTTCTCTTTTACTAACTTCTTAGAATGAATTTCAGACAGTGAAAATACTGGTTCAAAGATATTTTCCCCATTGGTTTAGGATGTTTCTTTCATCATATATTAGGTTCTTATACATTACAGTCAACACCAGGCCTATGTATTTTGTTACACCAATCTATCTACTGATTTTAGCACCATATTAAATTTTATATAAAGTTTTAATACCTTATAACATAAGTTCTTCCCTAGCTACTCTTTTTCAAACTTCTTAAAACATTTTGTCCCCAAATATTCTTGACTAAGTTTGTCTCTTTATTCTTCAAAATGAAGTTTACAAAATTTTTAATGTCATAAATTTATACCTTGTGAAATTTTATTGGACTTGAATAAATGTATAAATAACTTTGGGAAGAATTAACATATTTCATGTTTCAGGCAGTTCCAAGATGGCTGAATAGAAAGAGCTCCAGTCTACAGCTCCCAGCATGAGCGATGCAGAAGATGGGCAATTTCTGCATTTCCAACTGAGGTACCAGGTTCATCTCATTGGGGCTTGTCGGTCAATGGGTGCAGGACAGGGGGTGCAGCCCACCGAGCATGAGCCAAAGCAAGGTGAGGCATTGCCTCACCTGGGAAGTGCAAGGGGCCAGGGAATTCCCTTTCCTAGCCAAGGGAAGCTGTGACAGGCAGCACCTGGAAAATCGGATCACTCCCCACCTAATACTGCGCTTTTCCAATGGTCTTAGCAAGCGGCACACCAGGAGATTATATCCCGCACCTGGCTTGGAGGGTCCCATGCCCATGGAGCCTCGGTCATTGCTAGCACAGCAGTCTGAGATCAAACTGCAAGGTGGCAGTGAGGCTGGGGGAGGGGCGTCCACCATTGCTGAGGCTTGAGTAGGTAAACAAAGTGACCTGGAAGCTCTAACTGGGTGGAGCCCACCGCAGCTCAGAGAGGCCTGCCTGCTTCTGTAGACTCCACCTCTGGGGGCAGGGCATAGCTGAACAAAAGGCAGCAGAAACCTCTGCAGACTTAAATGTCCCTGTCTGACAGCTTTGAAGAGAGTAGTGGTTCTCCAAGCATACTGGCTGGTATGCTTGTGGTGAAGGATTTCTCCTGGTTGCTGGGTTTAATGTGTTATAGTTAGTCAAGGTATTCTAGTTCTTGCTTGTAAGCATGTTTGCAAGGTGATTATTGTGAGACTTGGTTTTATACGTACTATGTACAGTCAAGCATTTATAGTACTATATAATATTCATGGTGGCTAGCAGTTTGAGATCTGAGAACGGACAGACTGCCTCCTCAAGTGGGCCCCTGACCCCCAAGTAGCCTATCTGGGAGGCACGCCCCAGTGGGGGCAGACTGACACCTCACACGGCCGGGTACCCCTCTGAGACAAAGCTTCCAGAGGAACGATCAGGCAGCAACATTTGCTGTTCAGCAATATTTGCTGTCCTGCAGATTCCACTGCTGATACCCAGGCAAACAGCATCTGGAGTGGACCTCCAGCAAACTCCAATAGACCTGCAGCTGAGGGTCCTGACTGTTAGAAGGAAAACTAACAAACAGAAAGGACATCCACACCAAAAACCCATATGTACGTCACCATCATCAAAGACCAAAGGTAGATAAAACCACAAAGATGGGGAAAAAACAGAGCAGAAAAGCTGAAAATTCTAAAAATCAGAGCACCTCTCCCCCTTCAAAGGAACGCAGCTCCTTGCCAGCAATGGAACAAAGCTGGACGGAGAATGACTTTGATGAGTTGAGAGAAGAAGGCTTCAGATATTCAAACTTCTCCGAGCTAAAGGAAGCTCGAACCCATTGCAAAGAAGCTAAAAACCTTGAAAAAAGATTAGATGAATGGCTAACTAGAATAACCAGTGTAGATAAATCCTTAAATGACCTGATGGAGCTGAAAACCATGGCACGAGAACTACGTGACAAATGCACAAGCTTCAGTAGCCAATTTGATCAACTAGAAGAAAGGGTATCAGTGATTGAAGATCAAATGAATGAAATGAAGCGAGAAGAGAATTTTAGAGAAAAAAGAGTAAAAAGAAATGAACAAAGCCTCCAAGAAATATGGGACTATGTGAAAAGACTAAATCTACGTCTGATTGGTGTACCTGAAAGTGACGGGGAGAATGGAACCAAGTTGGAAAACACTCTGCAGGATACTATCCAGGAGAACTTCCCCAACCTAGCAAGCCAGGCCAACATTCAAATTCATGAATTATAGAGAATGCCACAAAGACACTCCTTGAGAAGAGCAACTTCAAGACACATAATTGTCAGATTCACCAAAGTTGAAATGAAGGAAAAAATGTTAAGAGCAGCCAGAGAGAAAGGTCGGGTTACCCACAAAGGGAAGCCCATCAGACTAACAGCGAATCTCTTGGCAGAAACTCTACAAGCCAGAAGAAAGTGGGGGCCAATATTCAACATACTTAAAGGAAAGAATTTTCAACCCAGAATTTCATATCCAGCCAAACTAAGCTTCATAAGTGAAGGAGAAATAAAATCCTTTATAGACAAGCAAATGCTGAGAGATTTTGTCACCACCAGGCCTGCCCTAAAAGAGCTCCTGAAGAAAGCACTAAACATGGAAAGGAACAACTGGTACCAGCCACTGCAAAAATATGCCCAATTGCAAAGACCATCAATGCTAGGAAGAAACTGCATCAACTAACGAGCAAAATAACCAGCTAACATCATAATGACAGAGTCAAATTCACACATAACAATATTAACCTTAAATGTAAATGGGCTAAATGCTCCAATTAAAAGACACAGACTAGCAAATTGGATAAAGAGTCAAGACCCAACAGTCTGCTGTATTCAGGAGACCCATCTCATGTGCAGAGACACACATAGGTTCGAAATAAAGGGATGGAGGAAGATCTACCAAGCAAATGGAAAACAAAAAAAAGGCAGGGTTTGCAATCCTAGTCTCTGATAAAATAGACTTTAAACCAACAAAGATCAAAAGAGACAAAGAAGGCCATTACATAATGGTAAAGGGATCAATTCAACAAGAACTAACTATCCTAAATATATATGCACCCAATACAGGAGCACCCAGATTCATAAAGCAAGTCCTGAGTGACCTACAAACAGACTTAGATTCCCACACATTAATAATGGGAGACTTTAACACCCCACTGTTGACATTAGACAGATCAATGAGACAGAAAGTTAACAAGGATATCCAGGACTTGAACTCAGCTCTGCACCAAGCAGACCTAATAGACATCTACAGAACTCTCCACCCCAAATCAGCAGAATATACATTCTTCTCAGCACCACATCGCACTTATTCCAAAATAGAGCACATAGCTGGAAGTAAAGCACTCCTCAGCAAATGTAAAAGAACAGAAATTATAACAAACTGTCTTTCAGACCACAGTGCAATCAAACTAGAACTCAGGATTAAGAAACTCACTCAAAACTGCTCAACTACATGGAAACGGAACAACTGCTCCTGAATGATTACTGGGTACATAACGAAATGAAGGCAGAAATAAAGATATTCTTTGAAACCAATGAGAACAAAGACACAACATACCAGAATCTCTGGAACACATTCAAAGCAGTGTGTAGAGGGAAATTTATAGCACTAAATGCCCACAAGAGAAAGCAGGAAAGATCTAAAATTGACACCCTAACATCACAATTGAAAGAACTAGAGAAGTAGAGCAAACACATTCGAAAGCTAGAAGAAGGCAAGAAATAACCAAGATCAGAGCAGAACTGAAGGAGATAGAGAAACAAAAAACCCTTCAAAAAATCAATGAATCCAGGAGCTGGTTGTTTGAAAAGATCAATAAAATTGATAGACCACTAGCAAGACTAATAAAGAAGAAAAAAGAGAAGAATCAAATAGACGCAATAAAAACTGATACAGGGGATATCACCACTGATCCCACAGAAATACAAACTACCATTAGAGAATACTATAAACACCTCTATGCAAATCAACTAGAAAATCTAGAAGAAATGTATAAATTCCTGGACACATACACCCTCCCAAGACTAAACCAGGAGGAAGTTGAATCCCTGAATAGACCAATAACAGGCTCTGAAATTGAGGCAATAATTAATAGCCTACCAACCAAAAAAAGTCCAGGACCAGATGGATTCACAGCCGAATTCTACCAGAGGTGCAAGGGGAGCTGGTACCATTCCTTCTGAAACTATTCCAATCAATATCAAAAGAGGGAATCCTCCCTAAGTCATTTTATGAGGCCAGCATCATCCCGATACCAAAGCCTGGCAGAGACACAACAAAAAAAAGAGAATTTTAGACCAACATCCCTGATGAACATCAATGCAAAAATCCTCAGTTTTATTTTTGATAATCCAAGCAGCACATCAAAAACCTTATCCACCATGATCAAGTGGGCTTCATCCCTGGGATGCAAGGCTGATTCAACATATGCAAATCAATAAACATAATCCAGCATATATACAGAACCAGAGGCAAAAACCACATGATTATCTCAATAGATGCAGGAAAGGCCTTTGACAAAATCCAAAAGCTCTTCATGCTAAAAACTCTCAATAAATTAGGTATTGATGGGACGTATCTCAAAATAATAAGAGGTATTTATGACAAACCCACAGCCAATATCATACTGAATGGGCAAAAACTGGAAGCATTCCCTTTGAAAACTGGCACAAGACAGGGATGCCCTCTCTCACCACTCCTATTCCACATACTGTTGGAAGTTCTGGCCAGGGCAATCAGGCAGGAGAAAGAAATAAAGGGTATTCAATTAGGAAAAAAGGAAGCCAAATTGTCCCTGTTTGCAGATGACATGATTGTATATTTAGAAAACCCCATTGTCTCAGCCCAAAATCTCTTTAAGCTGATAAGCAACTTCAGCAAAGTTTCAGGATAAAAAATCAATGTGCAAAAATTACAAGCGTTCTTATACACCAATAACAGACAGAGAGCCAAATCATGAGTGAACTCCCATTCACAATTGCTTCAAAGAGAATAAAATACCTAGGAATCCAACTTACAAGGGATGTGAAGGACCTCTTCAAGAAGAACTGCACACCACTGCTCAACTAAATAAAAGAGGACACAAACAAATGGAAGAACATTCCATGCTCATGGATAGGAAGAATCAATATCATGAAAATGGCCATACTACCCAAGGTAATTTATAGATTTAATGCCATCCCCATTAAGCTACCAATGACTTTCTTCACAGAATTGGAAAAAACTACTTTAAAGTTCATGTGGAACCAAAAAAGAGCCCACATTGCCAAGATAATCTTAAGCCAAAAGAAAAAAGCTGGAGGTATCACGCTACCTGACTTCAAACTATATACTACAAGGCTACAATAACCAAAACAGCATGGTACTGGTACCAAAACAGAAATATAGACCAATGGAACAGAACAGAGCCCTCAGAAATAATACCACATATGTCTACAACCATCTGATCTTTGACAAACCTGACAAAAACAAGAAATGGGGAAAGGATTCCCTATTTAATAAATGGTGCTGGGAAACTGGCTTGCCATATGTGGAAAGCTGAAACTGGATCCCTTCCTTACACCTTATACAAAAATTAATTCAAGATGGATTAAAGACTTAAATGTTAGACCTAAAACCATAAAAACCCTAGAAGAAAACCTCGGCAATACCATTCAGGACATAGGCATGGGCAAGGGTTTCATGTCTAAAACACCAAAAGCAATGGCAACAAAAGCCAAAATTGACAAATGGGATCTAATTAAACTAAAGAGTTTCTGCACAGCAAAAGAAACTACCATCAGAGTGAACAGGCAACCTACAGAATGGGAGAAAAGTTTTGCAATCTACTCATCTGACAAAGGGCTAATATCCAGAATCTACAAAGAACTCAAACAAATTTACAAGAAAAAAACAAACAACCCCACAACAAGTGGGTGAAGGATATAAACAGACACTTCTCAAAAGAAGACATTTATGCAGCTAACAGACACATGAAAAAATGCTCATCATCACTGGCCATCAGAGAAATGCAAATCAAAACCACAATGAGATACCATCTCACACCAGTTAGAATGGCAATCATTAAAAAGTCAGGAAACAACAGGTGCTGGAGAGGATATAGAGAAATAGGAACACTTTTACACTGTTGGTGGGACTGTAAACTGGTTCAACCATTGTGGAAGACAGTGTGGCGATTCCTCAAGGATCTAGAACTAGAAATACCATTTGACCCAGCCATCCCGTTACTGGGTATATACCCAAAGGATTATAAACCATGCTGCTATAAAGACACATGCACACGTATGTTTATTGCGGCACTATTCACAATAGCAAAGACTTGAAACCAACGCAAATGTCCATCGGTGATAGACTGGTTAAGAATATGTGGCACACACACACCGTGGAATACTATGCAGCCATAAAAAGGATGAGTTCATGTCCTTTGTAGGGACATGGATGAAGCTGGAAAGCATCATTCTCAGCAAACTATCACAGGGACAAAAAAACCAAACACCACATGTTCTCACTCATAGGTGGGAATTGAGCAATGAGAACACTTGGACACAGGAAGGAGAACATCACACACTGGGGCCTGTTGTGGGGTGGGGTGAGTGGGGAGGGACAGCATTAGGAGATATACCGAATGTAAATGACGAGTTAATGGGTGCAGCACAGCAACATGGCACATGTATACATATGTAACAAACCTGCACATTGTGCACATGTACCCTAGAACTTAAAGTATAATAAAAAAGAAAAAAAAACATATTTCATGTTTCATTTTCCATGAAATATGGTATATTTCTCCATATCGTAAAACCTTCTTTTGTAGCTCAGTAAATATTTGTTTTCTTAGCATAAACTCAGACATTTCTTGACAAAGTATTACTAGATCTTTTAACAATTAGATTATTAGATTTTTATTTGACCTAATATTTTTATTATGCCTTATAACTGCTTCTTACAAGCATATTTTATTAATTATTAGCTTATCTTGGATTTTGTCAAAAGAAAATCATATTATATACAAATTACATTATTAATTCAATGACAAGTAAGTATCTACTATGTGTCAGCCAAACTTAATAAGCACTGAGAATACAGTACTGAAGCAATCAAAAAATGAAAAACAACAAAAAGACCCAAAACAGATTATGGAGGTCATAGTTCCAGCAGGAGAGAAGAGCAATAAACCAAATTTTACAAAAATAATATATAAACTAGGATAAATGGTACTTAAAGCAAAGGAAGAACAATTGAGCAGAGAAGAGGCATATAAAATAACAAGAGTGGGTGTTGAAATTTTTGGAGTAGAGGGCCTCACTAAAAAAGTAACTTCTGACTAAGGAACTCAGAGCAAATCTGAAACAGAACAGTCATAAATAAAATATTTTTAATGTAATGAAATATCAGATTTTGGAGGTTCTTATGGATCGTATTTAGAGTTTTTACTTGGAGTGATTTGGGGAGATGTTGGATGATTTTCAGCATAAAAGTGGCATGAGATGCCATAGATTCTGTGGTTCTGACTGTGTTAAGAGCAGATTTAAAAGGACAGAAGTAAGACCAGTTGGGAAGTAGAGTAGAAGTTGTAGTCACCCCTTCCTATAGCCTTGGTTCACCCTGAGACACCTGTATGTAGACAATCCCCACGTATATTAACTGCTTCCTTTTTCTCTGCCTGAAAAGCAGTGAGCACGAAAGTGCCAGGGACGTATGCCTAGAATTGACCCTTACCAAGTTGGGAAGAGAGTTGGTGCCTTAAGATTCCAATTTTCCTCAGTGAGACAATTCTGAGGTGTTTTCTATATAGTCTATTAGAGGGTACCCTGTAGAACTAGCCTTCAGTGTCAAACAGCATTAACTCACTCATCCATGCACGCTTCATCGGCTTTTCCTATTACACTCTCCCACTATCCTACCATGCTTCCTGGGATTACCCTCTTAGAGTCAGGTTTTGGAGGAACCCAACTAACACAGAGGTTGTTGTAATAATCTAGGCAAGACAGAATAAATAATACCTAGGACCAACGCATAGTCTTAAAATGGTGATAATTGATTTAATGCTGGATACACTATAAGGAAGACCTGAAATAATTTGCCAATGTATTCAGTGTGAAATAAAAGAGAAAAAGAGGGATTGGGATGACTCCAAGATTTTTGGTCTGAGCAATTGGAAGGACATAGTGTCCATTAACTGAAACGGGAAAGAGTACAGTTCATCTGGAAGAGACTTAGTATATGGTGTGAGCTAGGAGTCATTTTTACAATATGAGCATATAGTTGATTCAATGCCATTTATGAAAAAGAACCTCCTTTATACACTGCAGTGATACTTTTGTCAAAAATCAAGTGACCATATACATGTGAATATTTGTCTGTATTTCATGTTCTGTTTCATTAACCTGTCTATTCTTACACAAATATCTGACCATCTCAATTTCTGTAAATTATAAGTCATAATATTTGGCAATGCAATTCTTGCAGCTCTGTTAATCTGGAAGATTACTTTTTGTTTCCTTTTTTTTTTTATTTTTGAGATGGAGTCTTGCCCTGTAGTCCAAGCTGAAGCACAGTGGTGCAATCTCAGCTCGCAGCAACCTCTGGCTCCCAGGTTCAAGCGATTCTCATGCCTCAGCCTCTCAAGTAGCTGGGATTACAAGCACGTGCCACCACACCTGGCTAATTTTTGTATGTTTTATGGAGAGGAGTTTTGCCATGTTGGCCAGGCTGGTCTTGAACTCCTGACCTCAAGTGATCTGCCTGCCATGGCCTCCCAGAGTGCTGGGATTACAGATGTGATCCACTGCACCTGGTTGAAGACTACTTTTTATAGCATTATTAGTCTTGCAACTTTATAATAAATCTTAACATCTATCATGTAATTCCCCCAACACTCTTCATCTTGAATAGATTTTCATATTCAATAGTGCAATTCCTTGAAATCTGTTCTTCAAGTCCCATTCAATTTCATTAAACTTTAGAAACATCTTATCTCTTTACATACACACATAATGTTGATATTTTTAGAATGCTGACCAATTTGGGAGGAATGTAGAACAATTTAAATTAATAAATAATTGATTTAAGTTGATAAATTTATATCAGTTTGAGAAAGAATTAACATCTTTACTATATTGAGCTTCCTACTCAAGAGAATTTTTTAATATGGGAAAATAACAGCATATTTCTATACTTATTACACTAGTAAACAGGGAAAAGTAATGATACAAGAAAAGAATTCTTGGAACAATATTTCAGAGTGAGAAAGGGTAGATAAGATCTAATATCTAAGTGGCAGGATCCACCTTAGCTAGGTACATGGCCAGTTCATCAATAATAATAGAAAAGAAGAAAGAGTAAATAGTCACATATGGAAGTAGTTCGGTAAAGTGGTGGTGATGGGATCTCATGAGCATTCTCTTTTGACTGCTTCAGTTCAGTGAAATAGCCTGAAAACGACATGGAAAGGAGGTATTAAAGATTTCAGCAAGAGCAGAACATATAAATAATCATCTAGAAAAGTGGGAAAGTGAATGAAATTTGTAAATATATAAAAATTTTAGGGCAGCATTAAACTACCACTGGAGATTAGTGAGCAAAAATTTTAACTAAGAACAGTCATCACGGCTGTATGCTTTTCTCCAGCGGTTTTTAACTTCAGGACAGGAGATGGCAGAGAGTAAACCAACAAAGTTGTCTTCATTCCAAAATTATTACTTTTGTGATTATTTCCTCTCTTATTGCATAGGATGCAAATCCAAGAACACACAAAAAAATGACAATGGTTAGGGTAACTATCCTTAAGTTGTTCTAGTTTTTAATGAGAATGCCCATAATAGGGCATCATTAAGTACAAAGATGGCTGCTGGTTTAAGACAGCTAGTTTGTTACCTCTTAAAAGTGTTTTTTTCTAAAAGTTGCCAATGAAATGTGTCCTCTTTCTCTATATCTTTTGAGATGAATGTCCATTTATTTTAATTATTTTTACTTTCTCTTGGTATTAAAATCTTCCATAGATTGAATATTTTTTACTTTCCTTTGGTTCTTCTCTAGCTCTATCATGTCTTTTGTCAGGTGTATCAATCAAGACATCATAATCCAGTATGAACTCAACAGGTTTTGTATAAGGAAAGGGATAATATATATGTGGGTGGTGGCAGTGTGTTTCTGTATCTCGTTCATACCAGACAATGTTGCTCAGCTTTGTTTGGTCATGGAAGGATGTTGAGAACAGTCTGCAATAATTATGTCAGTTGCTAGCATATAGTTGCTTTGGTAGCTTAGAGACAATAATCATAATTAACTTAAAAATGTTTTTTCTCTAAAATATATTATCTTACAATGGCTCACACTGATTATTTTTTGCTGTATTTCTATAAATTGCATACTTTTATTAAATGTTTCTCATGATTTTTCTCCTCCAATGTGGGCTTTCATTTCCAAGAATAACTTAATTTACCAGCTTGGTGCACTACAACAATTACTAAAGATCAGAGAAGGTCTGAATACTGATTCCTAATGAATATACATTTTGCACATTTTGTCCAAAAATGAAACTGTTTATACCAATACCTTTCTTCTGTCTAAAGTCCAATTCCTAGTTCAAAACAAATAGTTTCCCCAATTCCAGTACAAGACATTAATAAATGTCAAAATGTGAGTGATTACATCCAGGCTGTGACAGTTTCTACCAGTGACCATAGTGAATGATATTAACAGGGTGGTCAAAGCAAAGCACTGCTGGTGTGGGAGGCTCACCTGCACTCAGGAGGCAGGTGAATTATTGTGTCAGTCTTTAGAGGAAGATGCTATGACTGAGGTGGGAACCACAGATGTGAATGGGGATGGAGAGAGTAGGGGTGAAAGTTAATGCCATTAAAAACTGAGATTGGGAACAGGTAATCAATTTGAACTGAGAAACTAATGGGAAAAGAATGAGAAGATAAGATGGATCCAGGAATCAAAGAACAGATAAGGGAACACTGGTAATTAAATTTATTCATCAAATGAGAATCACAGCCAGTTGATATGGGGCCCATGAAAAATATAGAAGTCAAATTTGTCAGAAGAACCAGAAAGATTGGGATCTTCCTCATGGATTGTGTCTAATGCTGGTTCAGAGTGTGTCTTCTCATCTGTATCTTCCTTATATAGATAAGCCTTCATATATTTTGGGGACAATATGATATAAAATAAGAGGAATTTTGTATGATATCACCAATTATTGTATGGAATCAAATACAGTACAGGTTACCTCATATTTCCAAAACAGATTATCTTTGTTCAGTCAAAGTTTGAAATAACACAATTTCCCTGGGAAGTGGCTGTATTTCTGCTGCCATGTGTTATGCTAAAGATTTTCCACTAAAGCAGAACTGGCTGTAACAGGGACTGAACAGATGGTGGTCCATGGAATTTGTCCCAGTAGTCTCTTCAAAGTCCTACCTACTCTTAGTCACCTCTCTCTCATACCAGGCACTTGAATTCTCACTGTTAGAATACCATGTTTGCACGAAGGCATTATCTCCAGTTTTTTTAAAATTACGGAATTACAGTATCAAAAAGTACTGCCAAGAACTAAAAAGGGTCTCAAATTTTATCCTATTTGCAGGCTAACAAGTTAGTCAGTTGCAGTTTCTTGGATGCTGGCAGAAGACATAGACAAAGGAGAGTTTGTTGTTCACAGAAATAGCGGTAGTCAAAGTATCAGTATTTTAACTCTGGTTCCCTGAGCCCCAGTTCCCACAAAGCAATATGAAGAAGACCAAATGATACCTGCATGTGCCATGGATGCATGAGAGGAGAGGAATCGTGAGCTTAGGGAACCCGAATATTTTATAATAGGCAGCAATCTGGCCTGCCCTTTCCCAGGAAAAGAGAAGCTACCTTTATTACACTGAACAGTAAATAAATCCACACTTTGCTCTGGAAGGAGACACTATATCTAATTTCTAAGGCTGTTTGCTGTATAAACAAATTTGAAAATATAGTTCGGCACAGAGGCAATCTATGTAAACCACGTTTTGTAGTTTCTGTAACTTGATGAATTAACATCTTCAAGATGGAATGTCAACCACTTTAGGTAAACAATTAGGGACCTGAGATAACCACCTGACGTCCCCACACTCTTAGCCCAGCATGAGTTTATAGGGGTGACACTTTTAAATATAGCAAACCAGTCCCAGTGTATCCTTTCCTGCCTCAGCAGAAACCACTGTATCCTTTCCTTCTCCCAGTGTATCCTTTCCTTCTCCCAGCAGAAACCACTGTAAGGCACTTATCTACTCTCTTTCTACCTTATAATTGATCCTGATCTTCCCCTATGTGGCCCCACATGGCATGCTGTATTTTCTCTTAGAGAACTGTGAGAATAATAAACTTCTGTGATTTCAAAGCAGCTCTCTTTGTGCCTCACCATACTTTAATCAAGATTATGTTTAAAACACAGTCAGTAACTCTGCTCACAAAATATGGAAAAACATGAGTGGTCCATGGAGAATTGTCTCGCAGTAGATACTAGCCCAAAGGCCATTGGTTCAAATCTCTAAAGATACCCAAATCCTCTCCAAAAAGAGAACTCCCTGCTCCCGCAAAACAACCTAGTCTGTCTTTCAAACATTTTTATTCAGTAATTCTATGCTATCTGTTATTTTTATCTTCTGGGCCTTCTTTTATACTTTGTGTTCTATGAAAGGGCCATATATGCCAAGTGGCCCCCAAGGGCCAAAGGAGTTGTGGAACCAAAGAAGGAGGCAGATAAATCCAGTTTGTTGAGATAGGATGATTTACTAGGCAGAACTTACAGTTGAAACTGTGGTCTTGGGTGGCTGCAAAACAGGTAGCTCTCCATATCACAACACCCCAGACCCAGGGCTTATATTTGGGGAAAGTATAGTATACATGCTCTAGAGAGAATGTGTAGGTGACTATGGGTGTCACAGCCTATGATTTCTGCAACAGCATCAGGAGTTGTTTTGGAGGAAACTTACAGTGAACAGGTGTTTCCACATAAAGAGTAATACAGCAACGAGACATTTGGAGGCATTTCTGGACCTGGGATTAGTCAGAAGTTACATGGCAGATTAACATTTAAGGTGAAGTCACTCTTTTCCCCACACCTGGAATCCAAAAAGAACATATGTATTTGTAGGCAACCATAATGTGCATGTCTTTCTCCCACTATTCTAGTTCCTGGAAACTTTTTTTTTAAGTAAAATTATCTGCAGTTTTTTCAACCATGTAGATGACACTCTATTAAATGCAATCTTATTTGTCTACTATTAAAATATATTGCCCATAGAAAATATTTTAGGCGCAGTCTGAATAGACAACCCAGAGTAGAGTAGAATAGAACTGTTAACTCCTTGATTTACCTGCTACATGGTAAATCACTTACTTATAAGCCATAGTGCACCTCTACTGATCAAGAGTCAATTATGAACTAAAGCCTCTAGGTCATTAACCTTGCCATGCCATAATTCACCCACCCTTTATTTTGTTTTTTTCTCTAAAATACAGGACTTTATATTTATTGCTGTAAAATTGAATCTTAGATGCATTTCTTTTCTCAAGCATCTGAAAAGTCTCTCAGGTTCTGAAAATAAAATAAGTTATTCTTCCGAGCCTCAAAGGATCTGAAAATTTACTCTAATTTTATATAACCTAATCCTACTCCTTGGTTATAATGTAGAGCAGGACAGAGCTGAGGATAGGGCCCTATGTACTCGAATAGAATCTGCCATCAGGTTTGCTTAGATGAATGCTCATTGAGCACAGTTGTTCAACAAAAGAATTCATTTAACTGAACTTTCTTCCAGACATTACTGGTTAAAAACATTCTCTTTGGAGGCTTTTGACTACTGCATTTCTATATGCTGTCCTGTCAATTTGCTAACTAAAGAAAAGAAGATGGTATGTGACATGGTTTGGCTCTGTGTCTCCACCTAAATCTAACCTTCAATTGTAAGAATTCCCATGTGCCAAGGGCAGGGTCAGGTGGTGATAACTGAATTATGGGCATGGTTTACCCCATACTGTTCTCATAATAGTGAATAAGTCTCAAGAGATTTGATGGTTTTATAAATGGGAGCTCACCCGTACAGTGTCTCTTGCCTGCCGCCATGTAAGATATGACTTTGCTCCCCCTTGCCTTCCGCCATGATTGTGAGGCCTCCCCAGCCATGTGGAACTGTGAGTCCGTTAAACCTCTTTGTCTCAGGTATGTGTTTAATAGCAGAGTGAGAACGAACTAATACAATACGCCATGACTTATTCTTACAGAATTCATGATGGCACCAGTGATCATTTTCTCTGTCATCTAGAAGCTCATTATTTTTTATATGTGCATGTGTCTCTTCTTAATAACAACTCAGAATACGTTAACGTTTGGTAAATATATGCTTGCTGTGTGTGGTTCTGTTGTATGATTTGTCATGAAAATATAATATAAAGAAAAAATTTAATTGAAAAAAAAAAAGATTCCAGGAAGCATTCAAAGAATGGAGAGGACTGGGCACATCATTAGGGTCAGAAGGAAGGGCACTGGGGAGGGGAATATGCCAAAGTGGAGAAAAGAAATTAAGTGAGGAAGAAAACAGTGCATTTAACCTCTTTTAATTTAAATCTAACTTATTTTGGGGAGAATTACATTTTAAAAATTATTTTTCTGGCCACATAATCATTTGGGCCCCCAATTTGCATGTTTATTTCATTATCTGGTGCATAATCCTGGAAGGCAGGGACCATATCTAATTTTTCAGTATTTTAACCCCACAGTTTGAGAACATAACTTGCTTATCCAATGTACTCAGTAATAATTTTGGAATTGAAATGTTTAATTTTGTGGGATTACATGCCAGAGTCTGTTTAAGCTTGGACAATGACCCCTAGAAAGATGGAATGATTTGGCCGGGCGCAGAGGCTCACACCTGTAATCCCAGCACTTTGGGAGGCTGAGGCGGGCGGATCACGAGGTCAGGAGATCAAGACCACGGTGAAACCCTGTCTCTACTAAAAATACAAAAAATTAGCTGGGCGTGGTGGTGGGCGCCTGTAGTCCCAGCTACTTAGGAGGCTGAGGCAGGAGAATGGCGTGAACCCGGGAGGCGGAGCTTGCGGTGAGCCGAGATCGAGCCACTGCACTTCTGCCTGGGCGACATAGCGAGACTCCATCTCAAAAAAAAAATAAAAATAAAAATAAAAAAGAAAGATGGAATGATTTGCTTAGAATCGAACACATCTCAATGTATTCCTCTGCAAAAGTGCTTCTTCTCCATTCTAGGACTGTCTTTCTTGGATATCCAAGATTGGTCTAGAATCTCTGTACAGGCTGCTTACAAGACAGTTAAGCCTATTGTGGTTATTTGGCTTGGTAGAACTAGTTTATATATTAAGAAATGTACACTTTGATCCCAGAGTCTGAATAGTTACTTCTAATACCATTTGTTGGCTATCACATAGACACAGGCATAAAAACATTTATCCCAGAGGGCCAAAAGGAGTTTTTCTGAGATGCTGATGTATATTTAGGAGCTAATGGTATATATTTAGAAGGGTCTCTTTCCCAGTTATTTTTATTAGCAATTGGAATAGTGCCAAAAATCATGAAATGAAAGTAAGCATTTCACTAAAATGACCCCAAAAGCACACCAAATTTGTCTGTAGTCCAAGGAAGGGCTAGCTGTGGCATATTTATGGCAGCATTAACGAGAAGGCATAGCTTCTTTGATGACTGCACTCGTCTAAGCACTCTTAATGTGACTCATGGAAACAACAAGCAGTTGTGACCATGGCTTCAACAGCTGGGCTTGGAAAACTCCAAGGATGTTATGTGTCAACCAACTCCCAGTCCTTCCTTGTCCTTCCACTTAAGGATCTTCCCGACCTGGGGCCTTCTACATGCACATTTCTACCCAGCGTATTTCCAAAATTATTCCTTTCATCCCTGAGAGATCTGATTTTTTTAAAAAGTAATCAAAAAATTATTCTTCATAAATGACTGGATTGTTTTTATTAGCTGGTATATTTAAAAAATATTTTAGAAAAGGGGAACACCATAACATCCATCTTTGCCCACATCCCATTAGAAATTCTGAAAGCATAGTGCAATATCAAGGAGCCTGGAGTACTTCCTTTCTTTATGTTTACTACCCCAGTTTTTAATTTGTAAAAGTATTCTGGCTGATTTGTATGTACAGGAACAGAGAGACTACCATTGCAGAAATTTTGTAAATGGGATGTGATATAGGAAAGCATTCACACCTCTCAGTAAATAGCTCTGAAACTCTTCTCTTACAGAAAATCCCTGGATAGCCTTTTGCTGGAACTTTTCGTGTTTGAAAACTTAGTATTTGTCATCTATGTTTCCAAGAGCTATTCAAACAAGAAATTTCATAGAAATATGCTTTATGTTCTTTGGAGAAAATGATAGATAACTATGTCATTTTGAAATTGACTTTGTTTCCTCCCAGGAGGAAGGGAGGAGCCGGGCACTTCCGAGTACCAGAAAAACAAGGCAGGCAAGGGCAACAGCAGAGAAGAGGAAAGGAAAAGAGACTGTGCCCTCCTTTCATGAGAAGAAATCGCTCTTCCTGGGGCCACACAGACTGATAATACTAAAACTTAAAGGAGGTTGAAAGTGGGAAAGTGCCTCTGCTGCTCAAGACTCCTCATGGCCTTCTGCTGCCGTGAAGGCCAGCATCTCATGCAGATGTCCAAAAGGCTGCTTTTGGCTACCACATCTGCAAGCTCAGTTGCTGGACTGTCCAGATCATTCTCTAGGGCAGCCTAGACGGAAAGGGAAAAATTGAACCAAATTTTATTTTTATGACCATAGAACTTACGTTTTCTCCTCAAGTTTGGAGAAGGAACCAACTAGATCTTACTTAAAATGCAAGAATACACCCAGTACCATGAGATGAGCTTTTATATTCCAAGACAGATCCTGGAGCCCGTCTTTTTAACTATGTTAAAAGACCCAGAAACTCTTACTTCATAATGACAATAAGACTGTATTGGAGCTGGAGGATACCTCCAAAACATTAATGCATCAAAGATGGTCATGTATTTGGTTTAACTGAATAAAATAGAAAACGTCATGAAAATCTTTAAGTCAGCTGAACCCGGTTAAATTTTTCAAAATCTTGGAAAATTCTCTTTCATCTACCCTGATGAGGTTTTTAAACTTTTATTTCAGCTTACTAATTTGCTCATCTTTGAAGTGTTGAATTGGAAGCAAACCATTTAACTTTTGATGATTATTTCCAGAATTTGGAGTCTGATCTCTTGGTTAATTTGCCTCATGTTGACATGAAGTGTATTCTAGTGGCATATCATAAGTTAAAGTATAAATGTTCCTTTCTTCATCATCCTGAATCTAAGCAGACTCTATGTATGACATGCAGAGTCAATAGCAACAGGACCAGGGATAGGCATTCTCCACTAGTGAGTAATGTATTTCAAACTCCTACACTAGACCTGCCTTCGCACGTTAATATGTCCTTGAAAACTTTTAATCAAATTATTAAATTCAAGTATATTGTATTAGTCTGCTTAGGCTGCTATATCAAAGTCTGGGTAACTCAAAAAACTGACATTTATTTCTCATAGTTCTGAAGACTGAAGCATAAGATCCGGGTCTAGCATGGTTGGGTTTTGGTAATGGCCTGCTTCTAATCTTGCAAATGGTTACCTTCTTACTGTATCCTAACATGGCACAGAGAGGAAGCTCCAGTGTTTCTTCCTCTTCTTAGAAGGGTATTAATCCCATCATGGAGGCTCTAGCCCTCATGACCTCATCAAAATCTTATTACCTCCCAAAGGCCCCCACTCTTAATACCATCATGCTGCGAGTTAGAAGTTCAGCTCGAGAATTTGAGGGAGACACATTCAGTCCACAGCATAAACAATTACTAATTTCAATTATTAAGTATTGCTTATAGTTAGCTATTGTACGATTTTTTTGTTTATAAATTTCTTTTATTTGCAAATATAATTTAAACCCCATGAAGTCCTTTTGAAATGTTTATCTTGATCTACATTTTGTAGATAGGACAACAGCTTGAAGACTAGAGCTTGATGAAACAGCAAAGTGTCAGAGCCAGTGCTTGCCTTCAAGTTTTGACCATTTCATGCTTTTGTTACACTTCACTTGCAGTGGTGAGAAATAATAATTTTACGTATGCATGTATGTAAAGAGGCACTAAAAATACAAAAGCACTAGATTTTTCAAAATCGTCATGAAATGGAGAAGGATTTCCTAAAGATGACATAAAACCAAGAATCCAAAATGAAAAAAAAGACAAATCTGACTGGATAATAATATTAAAGTTCTATAAGGTATAAAATAAATAAGAAATAAGAATTTGAAAATCACAGAACAGATAGGAAATATTTAAGATGCATATGACAAATGGGGGCTAATTTTCTTAATATACAAAGAGCTATTATAAATCAAGAGCAACAAAAATGATTTAAAAATGAACAAAGAACACGAATAAGACATTAACAGAAAGAAATACAAGTATATAAAAGTAAGCTTGCTCTCTCTTACACAAGTTGAGCATTTCTGTTCTGAAAATCTGAATTCAAAATGCTCCAAAATCCAAAAATTTTTGAGCACTGACATGACGCCAAAAGTGAAAAATTTTACACCTGATCTTCTATAATGGCTCACAGTCAAAACACAGTCAAAATTTTGTTTCCTGCACGAAATTATTTAAAATATTGTATAAAATTACCTTCAGGTTGTGTGTATAAGGTGTATATGAAACAGAAATCTCAGTTTTCTTTTCTGAATTTAACTAAGAGTAATACTCAGGTACTTGATATTTGTGTTAAAAACAAATGAATAAATGGGTTAAAAATTGGTAGCTTTGTCCTAAAAAAAAAAGAAAAAAAAAAATCCTATACATAAATAAGACAGCACAGCCATGTTAGCCAGAGCTGTCCTTCACATCATGTTTTTAGTCACAGGTCCTCATAAAATTCTTACTCTTCTCATAAAGAATTTTCTGAGATTGCAAAATGTAAATAGCTTGGTCAGTGTATTAGTGCATTTTCATGCTGCTGATAAAGACATACCTGAGACTGAGCAATTTACAAAACAAAGAGGTTTAATTGGACTTACAGTTCCACGTGGCTGTGGAAGCCTCACAATCATGGCAGAAGGCATAAAGGAGAGACTTATTTGTTACCACAAGAAGAGTACAGGAAAAACCTGTTCCCATGATTCAATTACCTCCCACTGGCTTCCTCCCGTAACACGTGGGAATTTAAGATGAGATTTGGGTGGGGACACAGCCAAACCATATCAGTCAGTAACATTTATTCAAAGCCACAAATCATAGAGTAATCCAGGGCAGAAGAAAAGGAAATAGATATAAAGGTTGACCTCAAGGTACTTAAGAGCCAACAGGATATCTAAACCTACTGTGAAACATATATGTTAATAGATAGAGATATAAGAATATATGTGCTATGTATAACAAGGTCAAGGTTTATGGAGTGAAGGACATGAGTGTTGTAGAGGGATAGGGAGGTTGTCAATGCAATAGGATGACCATAGGACCATATCTTCTGACTAAAGTGTGGTTCCTATTGGACCTCATGGTGTGCCCACATTTTTTGGCATCTCTCCTAGCTCCCTACCTCTTCGCTCCCGTTGCAATCACATTCATCCATACTTTCTGAGTTGCACACGTCTAGATTGAAACAAGTGTTTCCATGTAGCAAACACACAGAATTCTCCCATAGGCAAAAAAGTACTGAGGTGTAATTAACGTCTTTTCAGACTATTGTCTGTATTTCCTTGAGCCCTCAGACTGATTGTCCTGTTCTAGTTCTAAGCCAAGGAGATCAGACTTAGATTAGGTTGAGTTTGTCTTCTTGGCTGCCAAATACATCATTCTCCCTCATGGCTCTTTTATTTATTTATTTTTTTTAGACGGAGTCTTGCTCTGTCATCCAGGCTGGAGTGTGGTGGTGCAGTCTCTGCTCACTGCAACCTCCACCCCCCTGGTTCAAGTGATTCTCCTACCTCAGCCTCCCAAGTAGCTGGGACTACAGGCGCATGCCACCATGCCCAGCTAATTTTTTGTATTTTTAGTAGAGACGGGGTTTCGCCATGTTAGCTGGGATGGTCTTGATCTCCTGACCTCGTGATCTGCCTGCCTCGGCCTCCCAAAGTGCTGGGATTACAGGTGTGAGCCACCGCACTCAGCCCCTCATGTCCTTTCTATGAACCATCACATTTTTCTATGATGGGATATTCTGAGCAAATATGGCATTGTGGAGAAGAGACTATTTATTATAAGCACTGCATTTGGCTTTGTCCTACAGAAAAGAAATGACCAGAAGAATATAATAATTAGGTCAGAATGTCTTGTGATCAAAGTTGCGTTATTGATACTTAGGACAACACCAAATCTTTGAACTAAGAAACTAGTTCATAGATTCAATGTCTATGACTAACTGTATTGCATCAACACCAATTAGTCATCTAACTTACTTTATTAAATGGGTCAGAAATGAAATATAAACAAAAGAAACATTTTTTTAACTGTAAAACACCATGAAAACCACAAGTCAGCCTGTGATTCTCTTGGTAAGCAAGGCAAAGACATTTTTTTCTTTTCTTTTTTAATATTTTGCCGGAGGGAATCCTAAGAGGTCATCTACTTCATTCTTTTTCTTTCAAGCAAGACCCATTCTAGCCATCTCTAAATAATAGAGCAGTCTTATCATATCTTATTCTTTTTTTATTAATAATTTTATTTAGCTAAAAAGTTTTGGAGCATCTACTAAATGGCAGGCATGCTACTAGGATTGGAGCTAACAAGATAAAAAGAAAAGGAAAACATGATGTTTACCCATGAGGAAGTAGTTTAGTTAGGAAAGACTGGCTTGGGTACTTAAATTCCTTAAGCAAAATGGGGAAAGCAAGAGGATGCATAAGTCTGAGGGAGAAGAAAACATGTGGGTTTAATGGTATTGAGCTTGAGGCGCCCATGGAGGGGCCAGTAGGCTATGTGGGCCTGGAGAAGTTCTGATCTAAAAATACAGATATAGGAGTCACTTTCAACAGGGTTCTTAAAGCTGTGAGGATAGGAAAACCACATAAGAAGCCCACCTAGAATGAAAACCAGTCTTAGCAAAGGTGCTTCTTAGAAACCCAATTCAGCATTGTTATTATTCTGACAGTCCTGGTTACCTACCCATGTCTATCATCACTCTTTTAAGGATCATCCTCTCGGCCAGGCGCAGTGGCTCACACCTGATTTCCTAGCACTTTGGGAGATCGAGGCAGGCAGATCACCTGAGGTTAGGAGTTCGAGACCAGACTGGCCAAAATGGCAAAACCCTGTCTCTACTGAAAATACAAAAATTAGCCGAGCATGGTTGTGTGCGCCTGCAATCCCAGCTACTCGGGAGGCTGAGGCAGGAGTATTGCTTGAACTCGGGAGGCAGAGGTTGCAGTGAGCCGAGATCGCACCATTGCACTCCAGCCTGGGCAACAAAGTGAGACTCTGTCTCTAAAATGAAAAAGAAACAACAACAACAAAGAGAACCATCCTCTCCCTCAGACTTGATGAAAATAAGAAAATATGAGCGTATAGATACACAGCTTGAAATGCCCAGGGTGGAAGACCTTGAAGCTTGGCTGGATCGAAGTGCTAAAACACTGTAGTTAGGACTTGGCCTCTTTGCATCTTTCAGTTCTGCTGTCCTCCAAATTGGTTTTGTTTTGAAACATTTTCTCTCCACATGGATGTCTCCAGGAATTCCAGTCCTACATCCTACCAGTATCAAACCCCAAAAAGGAAGTTTCTCAGCACTAAAAATTCCAGCTGAAATCTGGGGATCAACTCTCATTCCATCCACTTGAATGACACACTGGTTCTCAAACTCATCACTGTAGAAAGGTGGATGGAATACACTGATTGTTCAGGCAAGTCCCTTGGTCCCTCTGCTTTGAGGTAAGCCCAGCCACTCAACAAGGAACAAGACTCAGGGAGGAGTGGCTCCCTAGAGAAGAACTGAAGAAGGGGAAAAAGATATTGGACAGGTAAAAACCAGAGTTACCCTTGATCCCTTGTAAGTGCAAGAAATACAAGAATTAAATACAAATACAATGAATAAAATACAGCCCCGTGAAGACAAAAGAGAAAGACAGGAAATAAGGCAAAGATAAAGTGATAAGTAGTCAGGGAAAAGTAGGTGTCAAGTATCAGAGTACCACCAAGGAAAGACACAGTTAAATGTCTGCCCACTTTATTGTTATTATTATTATTATTATTATTATTATTATACTTTAAGTTCTGGGATACTTGTGCAGAACATGCAGGTTTGTTACATAGGTATACACGTGCCATGGTGGTTTGCTGCACCCATCAACCTGTCATCTACATTAGGTATTTCTGCTAATGCTATTCCTCCCCTAGTCCGCTATCCCCCAACAGGCCATGGTGTGTGATGTTCCCCTCCCTGTCTCCATGTGTTCTCATTGTTCACCTCCCACTTACGAGTGAGAACATGCGGTGTCTGGTTTTCCGTTCCTGTGTTAGTTTGCTGAGAATGGCGATCATTAAAAAGTCAGGAAACAACAGATGCTGGAGAGGATGTGGAGAAATAGGAATGCTTTTACACCGTTGGTGGGAGTGTAAATAATAGTTCAACCATTGTGGAAGACAGTGTGGCCATTCCTCAAGGATCTAGAACCAGAAATACCATTTGACCCAGCAATCCCATTACTGAGTATATACCCAAAGGATTATAAATCATTCTACTATAAAGACACATGCACATGTATGTTTATTGCAGCACTGTTCACAATAGCAAAGACTTGGAACCAACCCAAATGCCCATCAATGACAGACTGGATAAAGAAAATGTGGCACATATACACCATGGAGTACTATGCAGCCATAAAAAAGGATGAGTTCATGTCCTTTTTAGGGACATGGATGAAGCTGCCCACTTCTTTCGTGTTTTGCAATGGTTCTGAGGAAACAGAGAGCCCCTCTCATTTGTCTAATTTACTATTCTTGATATCCTTGGAGGCCATTGTTTGGTAAGAGTTGTGGAGTTTATTCTGTAAGGGAGAAAACTTATTTTCTTTCCCTTTTTAGGTTCTCAGTTGAAACATTGTCCTGAAAACAAAAGTCAGATTAACAAAAGAAAAACAAACAGAAGTTTGTTAATGTGCGCTGTACCCATCACACAGAAGAGGCCTCAGTTCAAAAAAGCACTTCTCTCTCAAGGCAGTGGCTTAGAGGTCTTGCTTAAATGGTATTTTAACAAAGAGCCATAAATCTTGTATAGTGATAAAACAAAGAAGAGAGTATCTTCAGGTTTCCAAAAGGTGGGGAAATGTGGGAAGGTAAATTTATGGGAAGAGATAGATCCTAGATCTCTAATGCCACTGTCTCTGAGCTGATAAAGGCAGAGAGGAGAGGCAGAGTGTACACCTGCGTTTAACCTTTTAACTAAAATCCTCAGTATTTTAGAGAGGAATATTTTGTTTTCCTTCCATTCCAAAGGCCAAAAAATCCCAATTGCTTTAGTACAACTTCTAGGTTCATTTTTCATCATTTATAACATTTCTGGATACCATTGAGATTTGCCTGTAAATTCCTTAGGTCCTTAAATTTTATATTCTAAAGCTAGAATTATTGCTTTCGTAAAGGTCTGAATAATAATAACAATAAATCATTATTCTAATTCCACACTTTAGCCTTATAAATGTGCTTTTAACAGTAACTACGGTGCTGGATGGTGTGCTACTTCCAATCTGCTCTCCTCTTAGGTTTTCTTCTAGCTTACCTTCACATCTCTGTTATGGAGGTTACGGAAGAAAAAATAAAAGAGGTGGTAGGGTCTCATGGTATCTAATAGATTGACTTTGAACTGAATGTCCACTGTAATCAAATTGCTTCTGATTTGTCTATTTTGGTTTTTATGTTTTAGCCTAATAGCTACAAAAAGTTTTAAAGTATCTAAATTACTCAGTACATAAAGACAAAGATTATTGTTGCTATGCAAAAAGTACATAGGCCTGAGTTCAAAGCTCTAGGAAAATTAAAAAAGAACCCACGCTGTGACTTACAATTTCAAATTAATTTGAAAATATAATTTGAAACTTTGGAACTTTGTCTTCCAGCCTATATTTGTTATTGTTTTAGATATTTGAGCTGAATTTGTCAATGGGGACACAACAACAGATTTAATCATTACAGTGTGGAGGAAGGTGTAGTGATAGTCAAAGAACTTGAACCAGAAGTCAGAAGAAGTGGCTTTGAGACCCAGTACTGCTGCCCTGGTGACTTTGGAGAACTTACTCAACCTCTCTGAAACTCAGTCTTTCCTTCTTTAAAATGGAGTCTATAACAATTATCCATGGGTAGCAGAAAATCAATAACATAACAGAAATGAAACCAGCTGGTACACTGTATTTGCTCATTCAATGATAGTCTTTATGCTTTATCACGACATCATGTGAAATATAGGAAGATACAAATTACCTCCCTCAATAATTTATAATCCAGTAGAAAAAAACTATATGTGCACTGTAAGTGATATCTTACAGGAGTTTAGACAGAAGATTATCAGAAACAAGAAAAGTTGAGGAAGAGTGAATGTATAATGTGGAGGGTGATGTAGGCCTTGAAGACGAGAGGGTTTGCATTGTTAGAGTAGAGGAGGGAGCATCCTAGCCAAGTGAGTAAGTGTAGGGAAGGCAGAGGAGGTGCAGAGAGTTTAACAACATGTTTTTCCAGCACAAAAGCATGATTCTTCCTCAGAATCTTTAGCAAATAAATAAATAAGCAACAAAAATCATCTTTCCATTTACTTTGCATGTATCATGGCTCACCAAGTCATAATTCAGGGGGAACAAGCTAATTTTCTTAAAAGCTATCTTTTCCTTCCATCATTCAGAAGAAGTGGATTATCATAGAAAACACTCAGTACATTTCCTCTTTAAGTAAAGTGTGGGTGGGGAAATTTAGGTGGGCATCCTGTGCTATGGTTGCAGAGAAGTTTTATGAAGGCTACTTGAAACATGAGCATCCGGGAATATTTGAAACATAGGTATTATTTGGTCCAAACTTGCTGGTTTACAGCTTGAGAAAAATGGTACCCAGACACACTGAGTGACTTTTCCAAGGCCACAAGTCAGATACTTAGAGAGGTGAGGTGAAAAGCCAGGTCCTCAGGAAGACAGAATTCTAATCCGGAAATGGATTAATGTGTAGTCATTTGTTTATTCATTTATTCATTCAGACAATCTTTCCTAAGGGCTTGTTATATGCTAGACACTATCCTGATTACAAGAGATTACATGTTATGAAAATAAAGACAACCCAAATGAGAACAAACAGAGGCTATTTATTCCATTTGTTATAGCTAGGAAGTCAGCCACTATCACATCTGGTAGATACTCAAAGGCAGGAAGAGGACTGGCAAATCTTTCTAGTGAAGAAGAAGGAAGGCTTCAGGTATGCTCTGATTAGAGGCTGTTGGCATGGGGGAGCCTCATGCTAGCATAAGGTGGGCTTTCTGGGAGTGGTGCATATATGTGATTGGTCTGGGGAGCATACCATTCTGTTCTGCTGACCACTCTAGGCCAGAGGTTATAGTTTGGCTTAGAGAAGTGATTGCTGCAGAGGTGGAAAGTCAGAGTTCTATTCTCATATGTGATCTGGCCATTGTCCATTTATATATTCAATCCCCTTGGTGGGGCACAAGAGATGCTGTGCCTCCACTAATGGAACTTACAGTCTCACGGTTTAATCACACCTTGGAAAATGCTAGAAAGGAAAAGTTAGTGGTTGCAGAATGGAATCTGGAGTCTAGTCTGGAAGTTTCCTTGAACAACTGATTCCAAGCTGTGCCCTAAATATTAACCTGAAGTTATTCGTAGCAAAGAGTAAAAATATCATTACTAGAAGTATTTGTGAGGTTTTACAAATAGACCTGTCAATAGATTTTTACAAAAGAGGTATTAATCCCTTTTTCCACCTCTGATCAGAATCAACCAATCAAATGTTTTATACTATTTTTTTTGTCTCTCACACCATAGCAACAAAATCAGAAGGGATCTCATTGTGAGGGCCTATTATGTCTTAAAACAAAACAAAAAAGAACATAAAGGGCAGCATTTAACATGAAAATAGTATCCTGACCCTCCTTGGACTAAATGTTGTTAATCAAGTTTAAATTTAGCTCCCACGAAGTCTCAAAAGAAAAGGAGACAGCCAGGTCCAGCGAGGAAAAACTTCCGAGTGCCTCTAAGGCAGGGAAAACAAGCCTCAAGTCAACAAAGGCAGGCAGCCTGTAAAAACAAATGGTGCTGATGAGAAGGCTGGGGCCCCAGAAAGCTCATTAGCAATCACATGCAGCCACGGAGCTGTCTCCTTCCAGTCTACCAGCCAATGACACCATAGAGCCTGTGACTCAGCGGCCCGACTGCCCGGCTGCACTCCTGAGACATCCCCGCCTGCTCAGGCGACTCCCAAGACCCTGAGAGACCTGGATACTGAAGGGGAGGAGGCAGGAAGCCAGGAAACACCACAGATGAAGTGAAGAAAAGCAAAGCTATTGTCCTTATCTACCCACTGATAACCAATAGTGAGGGATGGGGAGAGGCAGCTGCTAGGTGGGATTCTGGAGACAACATGACTTCAACTGAGGGGCAGACCGTGGCGGCTGCACTTTTGTTTCCAGCTTTATGAATCCCAGTGCTGTTCCCAGTCTTTGGAAATTGAAGGACCTCTTAATATCACTCGTTTTGCGGCCTTTTACATGAATGAAAACAAATCTTATGATATGTTGCTTTTCAAAAACGGCTATTTTGAATCTGGTTGACACTTTCAGTGAATTCGCTTTTTCTTTTCATAACAGCAGCTGCATGCGTGGGAAAACAGTAGGCATATGTAGTTGGAAGATAGTAGCACAGCCCTTTCTCATCTCTCTCCCATCCCTGCAGGCTTCCAGGTGAGAAGTACGGGGCTTCACAATTGAGAATCAGAGTGAAAAGGAGAAACTGGCCTTTATTGATTATCGACTATTATCAGTCATTCTTGGATAAGAAAGGTATTGTTTGTTTTCTCTCTTATAAAATACAAAACAGTTAACTTGAGAAATTAAGATACCTGCCTTGGGTCATATTATTGGTAATTTTGAAACTTTCAAAAATCACAGCACTTTCCACCTTTCCAAATTCCTGCTTAAATCAATTCAACTTCATTGGGGGTATATTAGGGACTGGCTGACTACCTCTCATGCATATTTGTGAGGGAGTCTTGCACTTTGCCCCTGGTGAGACTTTTGGTTCTTTATGTCCTAGATACTATTGGTGGGATGCAGAAGTGATGACTGATTGAAAAGTGTTAAACAGACTAATCAAGTGATTCTTAGGCTGAGATGGCTCTAGGGCCTTAGATTCCTACATATGCAAAGTGAGACAACTCAATGTAAATAGCAAAATGAAACTTACACTTTACCAGTCAGAAACTACCAACTAATTCTAACTAAAGATTTTCTACTTTAGCCAATCAAATATTTTCTTTGTCTTTCTTCTGAGGACATCTTACGACAGTTTTTACATTGCACCCTGTCAGTGAAACCCAAACCATTTGTGGTTTAATGCTGCCCAATTCATGAACTGCTGTCTGTTCAACTTAACTCTTTAAAATTTTAATGTACCGAAGTTTATCTTTTAACAAAGGGGATAGGGCTTCTGGGAGATAAAAGATTCAGGATATTTATTTGAATGGTATAGATTATAGGACCTTTGACTAAAAAGGCACATTAAATGGTAAAACCCTAAAGGGTTTGACATACAACCTATAACATCAAAAATATCTTTTATAGAACAAAGAATGAAGAATCAACATTTGAGCCATTATCACAACCATTTTCTATCAGTATCTGAGGACTATTGAGTCTTTTCACCCAGAACACTAGTTTTCAAATGTGTTCAAATTCCTTCAGACCCTTCAGGGATCCACCTGGAGAGCAATGGCCAATCCAAAAGCCCCAGTTGAGGACTGAGGCCCTACTTTCACCAAAGGTGCTTCATGTCATCTGTTTCACATGATGGACTATTTTGAAAGATTTAATTTGAAAGCCACTGTATGAAATAAATTTAGTGCTTGGCAGGTGATAGGTCCTTAATACATATTTATTGGCCAAGGGTAGATTACTTGAACCACAAATGCCTCTTCTGGACTAGTTATTTTTGATTCTTAGTTAAAATAACAAATGAAATAGTATTAAAAACATTAATATGTTTTTATAAAAGATGAAACCATGACACTACTAAGTTGGTTCAGGCTAGAAGAATAAGGATACCAGACTACCATTGCCTCACATACACCTCGGGTTAAGGGGATCTTTTGGGAGCCAGAAGAAGCATATGAGTTGTCATTCTATCCAAAATACTTAACTCACACTTTCAACTTTGGATTATTAGACCCTTGGATTGCTTTTTTCAATTTAAAACCAATGATCCTTGAAGTCCTTTCTAGTCTGAGACAGAACAGGGGTATCGTAAAACATCTGGAAAGCCATCTTTACTATGTAATCATTCTCCAGGGGCCTCAAATCCACACATGGCAGCAGAAGTAACTTGCTCAGTCTATTTAGTTGACCCTGAGATGATGAGATACAGGACAAGTAAGATGCCTTTGTGGGGGAATATGGTGCTGATGAGCAAAGAATGCTGAGGTGGGCGCATTTTCCTCATCCAGGAAAGGATAACAATAGCTGTCATCTATTGAACTGTTACTAAGAACCAAAAACTATGTGATGCATCCCTATAAAGTAGTTACATGTATTCTAACTGTTGTACAAGAGACTGTGCTTGCTTAAAATGCTCCCATGGCCCTACATTCCAATTAGAATAGAATTGATGCACTTTATCAAGGTACTAAAGCTCTGGGTAATCTGGCTCATCCTCATCTCTGACCTGATCTTTCTCCTCCACTCTCCCATTTGCCAGTCCTGCTCCAGCTTTATTGGTCTTCTTCCTGTCCCTTGGCTCATAAACCTTATTTCGGGCTTGCTGTCCTCTTGACCTTCCTTTAAATCTTTGCATAGCTAGCTCCTTCACATTATTTGAGTCTCTGCTCATCTGACCTAAGAGAGTTTGACTGTCCATCCAAAAGAGTAGCTTGCCCCTCCCTGCCCCCTGAATTATTCTCAATCTCATTCTGTTTTATTTATTTTTTAAATAAATAAATAATAATAGGTAAATAAATAATAATAAAATAGGTTAAAAAGTTACCTATTTTTTTCTCGGTATATGTTTGCCTCCTTCATATAAACTATATAAGGGTTTGTTCAAGATGTTAGGTCCAGGGCCTTCATACATATTTGTTGAATGAATAAATGAATGATTGAATGGTAAGCAGTTTAAGTTAGATCACACAGTTACTGCACAGTTGAGCCAGGTCCTAAACCTAGGTTTGCCTGCCTCTATTCTTGGGAAAGTAAACTCATAGAAGGGGAGTGCTAAGCGTATCAGAATTCAAGACAGGATGATGCCAAGTAGTAGAGCTTTTCCTATTGCATAGTTTGGCTTGGGCTAGAGCAGTCCAGTCTAAAACTGTGTTTCTCAAAGGAAAAGACCCAGCTCACTTGTATCAGAATCACTGGGAAAGCTATTAAAAGGCTTATTGGGTTCTGTCCCACATCTACTGAATTAGACTCTGGAGGTGCTTCCAGAGGGGCTGATATTGTAAACAAGGTCTCCAGAGGTTTCTGATGGACTGTAATTTTGAGAACCACAGGCTTGAAAGAAATTTGCTCCTGACCACACAACATTTATTTAGATGTCTGAAGTTTCTTAAACATACATCACTCTCACATATTCGTTAATTTCCCCAGGGTAGGCACATATTTCTCAGGTCAACTCACTCTTTTGGAGCAGAGAAGAGACAATGCTGCCCTGGGTTAGGTATCACAACCCTTCATCTGTGGCACAGCCTCCTCCTTTTAAACCCTCCACCCTTTAGAATTTACAATCAGAGATAAAAGTGTTTACCTCTTGTTCTGCAGATCTGCATGGAACTTGGTCCTTTTAGGACTATGAATCTGGTTAATGAAAAAGTAATTTCAATTCAGAAGCTTCAAAAGCCTAGATGAACTTCTAGAAAATTATTATTCAAGATTTCTTTATTACACTTGAGAGCGTGTAGGATCCCAATAAGCCAAATAAGAGACCTAGGCCATTTTTATTCCTTGGTGTACCAAATAAGAAGTCTATACCTGTTATGAATAATGCCTGTGTTTAAAATACCTAAAATGATTACCCTGAAGGTTTGCTTTGATAAATTGATCTTCATATTCTTTTGCCTTAAACTTTCTTCGCTTTAGATGAGTTGCCTGCTTTAATTGGTTACTTCGAAGTCTAGTTTACAAACAGAAACTAAGCAACACGCATTCAGAGAATCATGGCTACCAAATGGAATGATCTGAATAATGGAGCTCTTTCTCTGACATCCGATGCTTAGACTGCAGTGTTGGAAAATCTTATATCTGAATTTCTGTCAGTTGACATCAATAACTTTCACTTTTAATGGACTTGAGACATTACATTTTGCCTGACTTGAAACCAGTGGGAAAAAAGAAGTTTCACCTGAAACTTGGCCCAGATTTCTCCTTTGTGGTTTATAAATGATGAACACATGCCCAGATTGGGTTCATGTTTAGGACAAAATTCTGATGAGGAAATTTTTTGCTTATTTCAGGTTTCAAAAAAAAAGTTTACAGTTCTGAACAACACTCTATGTATTATAGATATGAGAATGCACTCCTGGTCATTTCAGTGAGTAGAAATATTTCAGACTAGAAAATCAGAGAGAAATCTGAGATATCTCATGTAAATATACTTAGGTTTGCTTTAGGGATTATGCTAGTGACATTTTAAAGGAGCTCTTAAAAATCCAGTGCTCTAAAGTGTGCTCTGCTATTAACTATAGAGTTTTAATTTATTTCCTTGACTTATCAATTTTTGGAAGAGGTGACTTTATGTCTTTGTCATGTCCCAGCCCAGATACCTTTCCATGATTTTCTTCTAGTGATGTAGGACCAGCTCTTTATTCATTTATTTTACCTTTAAGCTCTATGTGACTTGAAGGACCAGCTCTTTAAATGATGCATCATTTGGCTATTTTGGATTGTACGTACAGAAAACACAACCTAAGTCAATTTAAAAAATAAAATAGCTTCATTTCTCTGACATTGTCTCAGCTCTGCCCTGCTTCTTGTATCAGCTTAGTTCTCACACCAGCTTTCCTCATGATCACAAAATAAAGAGTCTCTTGGGCTATGTGCTCCCTCACTCAAGTCCAGAGACAATAAACTTGTCTTTTTATTTTTAAGACATTTCAGTTGGGATTTCTATTACTCACCATTGCAAATATCCTAAATGATAAACATGGGAAAAGCATGCAAGAGGGTGGCCAGATCTTTTTAGAAATAGAATTTTTATTTCTCTACTATAGTGAATTGAAATAACTCTTAAGTAGCCCTTTTACCTTTTCTTCTTCCACCTTCTCATTATTTTCACGTGTATTTCTCCATGCCTCCTTGCTTTAAAACTAGGGGAAGCTGATGGCAAAAGGATGAGGAATGTCACCTAAGACTACTGTATATTGCAGACCAGGTATGCTGGTAATGATAGATGATTGATTTCCAGATTTTTCTGCATTAGGCCTTCTCTGTCAAGTCTTTGATTTTGTGCCAAAGAATGATGAATATCCTGTCATCATTGCAATATCTTGAAGACAAGACCAATAATGACATTTATTATTGCTGTTGCTACTATTATTATGGTAGCAACTAAAATGTCAGTGATCCATCCCACGCTGTGTAGCTCAACATTGGAGAATTTAGGATTTAGGGTAATCACAGTAGACTTAGACTTTGAAATTGATAATGAATTTTTTAAGTTAATTATCATTATTTGATCTAAAAAGAGAAAGAGAGAGAGAGAAAAGAGAGATTGAGAAATTCCAACCATCTGGCACTTTTAGGTAAAAGATTAAATGGTTGGAAAACCTGGGTTCTAGGAGTTGAGCTGCCATGTACTGGATGTGGGTCTTGGTTAAATCACTTAACATCCTTGGATTTCACCTAAACTGAGAAAGTGAGATCATTAGACCATTGCTAAGAGCTCTTTGTTGGTTCTAGCGTTAGTATTACCTCTTTCAGGCAAGGACAGGTAGATCCCAGGCACAAACTGGCCACTATTCACAAGTTAACCCAGTGAGGGGGATTCTTCAAGACCTAATTTCTCATTTCTAAATTCTTCACTCATTGTATAAACCTTAAAATATGAGAGCTGCCTGAGCTATAAAAATCACTGAGGCCAGTGGTTATTACCCCTTTTTATAGACTCCTTGACATTTTTATGAAAATTATTGGCATTCTTTTCTGAAAAATACACATGCAGAAAATTTTGCACATAAATTAAGGATTCACAGAGTTACTGAGGCACAGCCATGGGCCTATGTAGACATGAGTTAAATATTCCTGATGTTGCTTGACCCCATTGCTTTGTTACCAACAAAACTAATAACTAGAAAAGTAAAATATCTCAACCAAAGTCACATAACAAATTAGTGAGAAGACACCAATGGCTTGTGCAACAGCCATCCCATGCCCGATCATCTGTTCCTTGTGGGAAATTGCTCCTGCCATTCTCAGGAAATGTAGTTTCTTCCCTTCCCCAAGAAGAAATGTTGTTTAACTTAAATTCTCAATCAGGAGTATTCATTCACTTGGAAAGCAAACCTAGTCCATGACACATAAGCAGATACCTTCTAGGGTCTTTTCTGGAAAAGGTTTCTCTCCTATATTTAAACAAGGAAGAGAAGCAACTTGCTATTCTGCTTTCACACATAGTCTTGTGAGGGTGTGGTATTTGGAACTGTAACAGCTACCATGAGGGTAGCTAAGACGTGCTTAGGGTCACAGAGGGCAAAGATGGAAAGAGTGTGGACTTTTGGTGACATCATGGAGGGACTGAACCACGCCTGGACTGCTTGCTTTTTTCCATACTTCTTGTTGGGTAAAGTAATAAAGGTGTTCATTGTTTAAGGCAGTACTTTTCAGTCTTTTTCACATTGTGATGTATGTAGAAATGATCATACTTATAAAGCACACTAGCATAATTGGAGGAGCCAGAGGACTCAGGAACTTCAAATTTCACTCCACTGTCCTGAGGGCTGAGAGGAATCAGCCCCTTATACAACAGTATCTTAGCATAGCCCCTGCCAGCACTCCAGTGTGCCAGGCACTATCGGCTATGGGGATTATCTGATTCTATAGGGGTGTGTCCCTTTGTCTGTCTTTGACTAGCCTTTTACAACTCTGTAGAGAGACAAGTTAACTTGCACAAAACTGCAAATGTTTCCTGCCCATAGCTATCCAAGTGATTCTTGTTTAAGGCAATGCAAATGGATTTTCTGCATGTTAATCAGCTTGAGTTTCCATAAAGACATACCATAAACTAGGTGGCCTTAACAATAGAAATTAATTTTCTCACAATTCTAGAACTAGAAGTCTGAGATTAGGGTGCCAGCACACTCGGGTTCTGATGAGGACTCTCTTTCTGGCTTGTAGACAGCCACCTTCTCACTGTGGTTTCACATGCTAGAGAGACAGAGAGAGACATCTCTAATGTCTCTTCCTTTCTAGAAGGACACCGATTCTATCAAATCAGGGCTCTACCCTTATGACCTCATTTAACCTTAATCACCTCCTTAAATCACTGTCCTGTCTCCATTACAATTTCATGGGGGTGGGGGTCGGGGTAGTGCTTCAACAAATTAATTTGAGGGAAAGGAGAGGACACAGTTCAGTCCATAGCATTCAGATAGACAATGTAACATTTTATCTCTGTATACCATTTAAATTATTTGTAACATCTTACTCATTCCTTCATTAATGAATAAATAAAATTTTTGACATATGCTTGTCTTACATATATGTGTGTTATAATTTTATTTTTTTGTAATTTATTTTTTAACGAAAAGATCAGACTCTATTCTTAGATGGCAATTCCTAAGGTTACTGAAAAGAGAGGGACATTTTAAGATCCCATTATTTCCCAATTCATTTGAGTCACTTTCCTTGGTTGAGGAGACTGACCCTTGTTTTTTTCTATATCTTATGGATCAATTGTTAATTTAAAAGAAGCTGGATTGAAAACACTGAGTTGTAGAAATCCTTAGTCCTGAACCCAGGTGGATTTCTACAAGTTATAAAACTCAGTAAAGCCACGTAACCTCTTGGCCTCACAGTTCCTCCATCAATGTAATGAAGAGATTGGAATAAATGTTCTGTAATACCCTTTCAAATTTTAGAATGTGTTGATTCCATGATTTTTGCTTATAAAGGGTGGTAACTGTAGAGGTAAAACTTTCTCAGTGTCTAGAAGAAAACTATTTAAAAATTTTTTAGAGATATGGTCTTGCTACGTTGCCCAAGCTGGAATGCAATCACTATTCACAGGTGCGATCATGGTGCACTGTAGCCTCAAATTCATGGCCTCAAGTGATTCTCTCTCCTAAGCCTCCCAAGTAGCTGGGAATACAGGAGCATGCCAGCATGCCCAGATAGAAGAATATTTTAATAAAAATATCCACATATTTGTGATGTCTGCCTTCTTCATGCTTTGGTAGGTAAGACTGAGTTTTGGAAGACTTTTTTTCTCTTCTCTTCTCCCATTCCTTTACACACCTGCTTCCTGCCGCACTGAAAAAGCCACTAACTTCCTTTGTGTTCAAGTTTCTCCATCTGCGAAATGTGAGGCTGAGTGCCCATCGGCCTCCCAAGGGTATTCTGTGTCTGACTCCATCACAGAGCATTCACTATGCTGAGCATTATCTACAGACTGAGGCTGGCATTTCCTTCCTTTCCTTTCTTGATCATAATTTGATCCTTACTTCCTTGGGAGTCTCTTGCTTTTACAATTTGTCAGTAGTTCTAATCCTGTTTTAACATAATTTAAAGCTATGGTGATGCTAATGGCGTCATTGATAATGAGCTGGAAGTGGCAGAGAGCCTTTTAAAAAGTGTGTTCAAATAGTGAAAAAAATCCACCAAACCTCAAAAAAACAAGACAAAAACCACACGGTAGTAACATAGGAAAACGTTCCCATCTAAACAAAATAATTTACATGAGACAGCATTACCAGATAAAATACAAGACACTCAATTAAATTTGACTGAAAATTGAGAATAAATTTTTAGTATAAGTGTATTCCACACAAAGGACAGGCCCATCACGTCCATGTCCATATTAAATGTTTTGTTGTTTATCTCACATTCAAATTTTACTAGATGTCTTGCATTTATATTTATTAAATCTGGCAATCCTAACAAGACTTTTAAAAGCTGAGCTTTCTGTTCAGCAGCTTCTGCTTGAGATAAAATGAGGTTCTGGTGTGTGGCTGGGCTTTTTTTGGTTGTTCAAATATGAAACAAAGAAATACTCCAAAACTGACAAAAGGGAAGAGGTTGAAACTTCCCCATAGTCTTACCATGAAAAATTATGTGGGAGAACAGTAGATCTTGTCATGCTGAACTTTTTGTATCCATAGATATTTGGTCTTAGAAAATTTGAAAAAAATAAAACAGTTGGCAATTCCATGAGAAGTTGCAGTTCCCATGTTTATTAGAAACAGTGCAAGCATTTTCTAAAGGTCATAAAAATTGTAATATTTGAAGGATTCTGGAGACAGTAGTGATAAGCTATGAAAGGATAAGAGTTTTTCAGGAAGTCCTTTGGTTTTAAAGCATTCAGTGCCAAGGATAAGGCTGCACAACAGTGGGCCCTGACTCTGTGGCAACTCTATTAGGACTACAGTAGTCACATAGTACAAGCAGCCTGGCAGGTCCCCTGTGGCACACATGCACACTGATGTTCCCCACCATCTCAGAGCACCTGCTTGACATCTGTACCCTCCACTGCCACTTTAGGGTTTAACTATGTAGGAGACGAGAACAAGCCATCTCAAAATATGCCTTTTTGGCACAAGGATTATTTTGAGAAACTGCAGACATGAGAGACGCTCTGAAATCAGAGTACAGTTGTCCCACAGTATCTGTGGGGGATTGGTTCCAGGACCCCCATGGACAGCAAAATCCATGGATACTCAAGTCCCTGATATAAAATGGCATAATATATGCATATAACCTATGCACATCCTCCCATATACTTTAAATCATCTCTAGATTGCTTATAATATCTAATATAATGTAAATGCTGTATAAACAACTATGTTGTTATACTGTATTACATAGAGAATAATGAATAGAAAAAAGGCTGTACGTGTCTGGTACAGATGCTTGTTTTTTTCTCAAATATTTTCAAACCAGAGTTGGTTGAATCCACAGATGTGGAACCCAGGGGTAGGAAGGGCTGACTGGACAAGTTACTCTTTTATTCTTTTATAAGGGAAATTTATTTCTATAAAGGAAATCTCCATTTGTAAAGATGCCTCCCTCTCTGTACCATGAAGCAGAGAATGACAAAAATTACTAGAGACTCATCAATGGAAAAGGCACTGACTTAAATTTACATAACACATCTTACCCTTGCTTACTATGATCTGCTGGGCCTTCCCCCCCACATCCTCCTTCCTTTGTTTCAGCAGGTGAGGCTATTAAAGCCTGATTTCAAAGCCACCTTTTAGTAATTTACTCATTTCTCAGGGTGTTTCCCATGTATATATGAGGCGTACATGCTAATAAACTTCTGGTTTTTTTCTCTCTTGTTACTCTGTCTTTTGTTACAGGGGTTCATCCTGATTAAGAACTATTCAGGGTAGAGAGAAAATTATTTTTCTTTCCTTACAATTATGAGAGGGAGTTATTCAGCAAATAAAATGACTAGGAAAAATGCAAAAAAGCTAAGAGGTGTGACTACCTCTGTCACTGAGTCCAGGGCTACTCCAAGTAGGATCTGCTGTCCAGTGCTGGTCTGTGAACTCTTTGTCACTGTTCAGCACCAAGAAAATTACAGAAATTGAGAGGGAACATTTAGAAACCTTTCATAATATCAAGTCTGTTGAATCTAGTAATGAAAAATGTGGACATGCATTTTGTGTGTCTTTTTTGTTATTGTTTGCTTCATTTTTCTAGTAATTTGTTTTTATTGTATTTGACAAAAGTAACAGTCATGAAAAGACTATGATACTGCAACAGATAAAACGCATGCTAATATTGATGCTCTTTAAAACAAATGAGATAACTCTAACAATGGCTTAAATTGAATTGTTAAATTTATCAACCCAGGCTTTCAATCAGTAGTAATTACTGTGACAAGAAAAACTTTAGATAATTTAAATTTAAAAGAGGTTAATGGAGCAAAGAAGAATTCGAGAATCCAGCAGCTCCCTCTGCCCCCCACATCCCCGCCACCGACTCCTTGTGAACCAGAATAGATTCTGAGAAACTCTGCACTGCCACGGGTCAGAGAAGATTTATGGGCAGAAAAAGGAAAGTGATGTACAGAAAACAGAAGTGAGGTACAGAAACAGTTGGATTGTTGGATTGGTTACAGCTGAGCATTTGCCTTATTTGAATACAGTTTGAACCGTTGACTTCCTGTGATTGGCCAAAACTCAGTGATTGGTACAAGAGCAGGTTGCAGTCTGTTTACCAATCCAGTTAGGTTACAGTTCACTTTGTATGCAGAAACCATTAGCCTGAACTTAAAGCATGTAAGGAGGCAGCTAGCTGTAGGCTAAACTTAACATTACATACCAAGCACTTTACTGGATACTGCAGATACAGTGATGAATAAGACAGACATTGTGTGGGGTTCCTGCCTTCATAGAATATACTCCAGGGATGAATACAGATAATAAAGTCACAACAAAGTAGTAAAAAAAAAAAACAAGAATAGTGTGAAATACGAGGTGATATGGGAGCACATTATAAGGGGCCCGAAGCTGGTCCAGGATTCTGAGAAACATTCCCAGAGGGAATTGCACAAAGGCTGTTGGATTTACTAGTCTGAAATTCCAAGAGGGAATCTGAACTGGAAATATAAATGTGGAAATGTTACAGGCAGCGAATCCGTATGGGTCTGCAGTAGCCTTAATTCTTGCCTCCTCAGAAGAAAGAATTTGACCAAGGGGCATAAGGCAGAGTGAGAGACTGAGGCAAGTTTTAGAGCAGGAATGAAAGTTTATTAAAAAGCTTTAGAACAGGAACGAAAGTAAGTAAAGTACATTTGGAAGAGGACCAAGCAGGAGACTTGAGAGATCAAGTGCACTGTTTGACCTGTGGCTTGGAGTTTTATTCACTGGCATGCTTCTGGGGTCTTGCATCTCTTCTCCCCAATTCTTCCCTTGGGGTGGGTTGTCTGCATGCACAGTGGCCTGCCAGCATTGGCAGGGGAGCATGGGCACGGTATGTTTACTAAAGTTGTACACATGCTCACTTGAGGCATTTTCCCCTTACCCATCCAGTGCCCCTAGAGGAAGGTCATCATCCATTTTGCCCCTTAGTGCACATGCTTGAGCCCATTTGCCCAACTCCTGAGATCTCCTCAGGAAGCAGATCACCAGTTTCAGGTTTTCCACCTATTGAGAGAAGGCCTTTTCCTGGCGTCAGCTGCAACCAATTATTATTTTAGAGAGCCAGCTTAACAACCGCCTGACCATCACCTGATGGTCTCCTGACATTCCTGGTCGAGCAAGGGCCCCTCCTGCCCTGCTCATGCCTGACTTAAGCTGCCTACTCTAACAGAAATGTCATCTGGAGATGTTAACCTAGGGGTTACAAATGGATGAGACTGCCTAGGTAAAAAATATCAAGTGAAAGCAGGGAGACCTGGAACCTTAAATGTCTAATGGTGGAAGATGAACCTGAAAGGCAGATAAAAATAGAGAGCAAAAGTGGTGAGAGGAATTGGGGAGATTGTGGAATATCTAAAGCCAAACAAAGATGGTTTGGAAAAGCAGGCACTGATAACAACATTAAACATTGCCAAGAGGTCAAACAAGAGCTGAAAGATGTGCATTGAGTTCACCAAAGTCAAAGTCATCATTTTTGGTAAGAGAGGTTCTGGGATGTGGTGGTGGCAGCAGGGGAGTGTTTCAGAAGCCAGGTGTCAAGGAGAAGTACTATAAAGAATACAGTGATCATAAGCAACTCTTTCTAGATGTCTTGCTGTGGAATGGAGGAAAATGTAGAACTGTATTTGAAGAAAAGTATGGGTAAAGGAATTGTTACATTTAAGATGAGACACCAAATATAAATGTTCATTTGGGGGATGTTATAGAAAAGAGTTTAGAGATAATAAAGACAGCAGGAGATAATCATTAGCAGTTTCCAAGAAGATGGGAGGAGAGAGAATCCCTGCATGACGTAACACTCATCCTATTTATAATTACAAATGCCTGCTCTCCATCAGATCCTAACCTCTGTGAGGACAGGGGCTACATTTGTGTGATTCATCACTGTCTGGTCAGCAACTAGGATAGTGCTGGAACATCAAGAAGCTCAGTGAATAACAGAAGAAAATCCAGGTGCCAGTAGATCCTGTCTTTGACACGTGGAGGGACACCTCCTCCTTGATGAGCCGACATGAAGGAGGACTCGGAAGAGAGAGAGAAATGTGAGGGGTTTTCCAGCTAATATCTTATTTTCTCTGTGAAATGAAAAAGGAAAAAAGGATGAGGACTTGATAGAGCAAAAGGCTTGAAGAGAATGATGAAGTTTTGGCACTGCTCTTATGAAACAAGATTTACAGATAGAGAACCACTGAGGAGGAATAAATGACCATCTGCAATGAAGTGCCAAGTTGTGTTAGGAGTTCATACATGGAGCACACTTCTTGGGGTCAGAACTGCAAGGAAGTCATGAAGACAAAACTACTTCCAGTTTACCCTGAGGGATGAGTGTAGGCCCAAAAGCAGAAACAGGGTTATAGGATTTGGGGAGCAGCTCAGGTAGAGGTGCAATGATAGAACTTGACCTGTTGGAGTCTACAGAAAGAGCAGCCCAATGGAGCCCAAACTCCACTTAGTTATTGAAATCAGGGAATGGGGGAGGATGGGAGGGAAAAGCAAGAGTATTCTTGGCCATTTCAAAAAACGCCCATTGTAGCAAATTGCCTTCATGAAAGTCTCCCAGCTTCTTGCTGAATTCTGTTTTAGGTTCATGTCATTTTTCTTTTCTCTTCTCTGTCATCCATCACTTTCCTGGAAACTCTCCCTCCTTTATTAAGGACTTGGCTCAGGTTATCACCAGGAGGAATTTTCTCTGGTGACTTCTGGGCAAAAGATGTAAAGGTCTTTGTTGTCCTCACCTCCAGGGACTTTCGCCCTCACTTTATTTTCCCAGTCCATACCAATTGTTACACCTTAAGCCTTGCCAATTGCACTTTTAAATTTCAACATCCCACATGTTTAATGTCACCTTAATGCAACCAATTAACATAATTGAAATCAAAAAGACAAATTTTCCCGTACTACATAATCTAATTTAATGAATGCTTCAATTTGCCCTTGATATCATCTACTCCTTGTCCATATGCAACATCAATTTTTATATATTTGCAATATTAATAGCGTTCTGCAAGTTGGACCTTGTCATTAAGTATTGGATAAGAGTTTTGTGTTTGTTTGTTTGTTTGTTTTTGTTTTTGAGACAGACTCTTTCTGTGTTACCCAGGCTGGAGTGCAGTGGTGTGATCTCAGCTCACTGCAACCTCTGCCTCCTGGGTTCAAACAATTCTCATGCCTCAGCCTCTCCAGTAGCTGGGATTCCACAGGCACACGCCACCATGCCTGGCTAATTTTTGCATTTTAAACAAATATATATTTGAGATTTATTATTTTTATAAAATTATATACACCTCTTTGCAAATTAATAGCATATTAGGGGTATCTCTTCAGGTCAATAGATATAAACCTAAATAATTTTTTAAAAGAGTTGCATACTACCTCATAGAGTAAATATATCACAATTGATTCAATATTCCCCTACTGACATGTATGTTATTTCTTTCTACTTTAGATTAGACAAAAATTACCATAAATACTCTTAATTATGTATTTTTTCATATGAGTACTTTTATTTCCATAAGATAAATTTCAGGAAGAAAGATTTTTACACTAAAATATTTATGTATTTTTAAGTTTAATAAATACCTCCAGATTACATATTTAAAAGATTGTTATTCTCTCTGGCAACAAATTTTCTCCCGCATCATTATCAGCCAATGCATACTCTAGTCCTTTGAATTATTTGCTTATCGGGTAGATAAAATTATATTCGTATCAATGAAATACACTCAGCTCCATGAAACAGATAATCCAACTAAAAGGAGATTAAGCATTGATGATCTATTATCTCACATAGTACAAGCCCAGAGGAAGTGTGATTCCAGAGTGGGTCAGTAGCACAAAGAGGTTGTTAAGTATGGGGGTAAAAACCATCTAAGTATGTACTCATCATCCTCAGGGTTTTGGCAATTCCTGTCCTCATGGCTACAATGGCTGGAGCTCTTCCAGGGACCTCATAAGTAAACATGTTCACTGAAGAAGAGGACTTCTTTCCTTTCATATGTCTCCATATATTAGATGGAAAACATGTCTAGGAACCTCAACAGGAGACTTCCCCTAGGTTATCATTGGCTGGGGTTTAGTCACATGGCCATGCCTAAACTAACGAGGGGGATTAGATCACCATGGTTGGCTTATACCAGTCTTTCTTAAAGTGCCACTTCTAGACTAGCAGCATTAGCATCACTTAGAAACTTGTTAAAACTGCAAATTCTCAAGCCTCACTCAAGACCAAGTGAGTGAGAAATGCCAGGAGGGAGCCCAGCAATTTGGGTTTCAAGAAGCCCTCCGAGTGATTCCAGTGTACACTAAAATTTGAGACCATTGGCTTAGCCAATCATGATTTGACCCCTAGGGCTGAGGAGGGAATCAGCCTTGCTGATTACCTGAACAAAGAAAAGAGTACCTGAGCAAAATTGAATTTCCGCTAGAAAGGAAAAAAAAAAAAAAAGATTAGATGAGAAGTCTCACTGTTGAGTAAGTCCCACCAATGTTTTCCACGTAACTCAGTGCTCTTTATCTTGGAATACTCTGACTAACCTCACGACATCCTTCATATCCACCTATTTCACTCTCATATGATTGGTACACAGCTACTCCCTATTTTATTGAAACTTCATTTCCCATGACCCTTCTTTTTCTCTATCAGTCCTCTCTTAATCAATTTCTTTTTAACTAGACTATACCCCATTGTACATCACTCAACTATTTTACCAGCACACCAGATCTCCAGATTATTCACTGTCTGCCATCAACATGCCTTAAATCCTACCTCAATCATGCAATTCACCTTTTCTGTAGCTACTGAGAACTGCCAAAGAGAACTGGTCAAATGCAAAGGATTAGAGGTATTATTATTATGTGTTTTAATATTCATCTGTTACATCAAATACTTCTTAAAAATCTTCCTACCTTGGCTCTCTCTAATCTCCATTGATGAGTATTCCTTTTCCTCATTACTTCCGTCTTAATTGCTGCCATACTACGCATCGTTTGAACCCGGGAGGCAGAGGTTGCAGTGAGCCGAGATCGCACCACTGCACTCCAGCCTGGGTGACAAAGAGAAAGTCTGTCTCAAAACAAACAAACAAACAGAAACAACAATAACAACGAAAAAAAAAAAACCTTTTACCCAATACTTAATGACAAGGTATGATTTGCAGAACTCTATTAATATTGCAATTGCATACTGTTCTCTTACTTTCAGAAAATAGCCTTACTTACTATCTTATTGAGAAAATAGAGAAATCATTATCACGTGTCTCCAACGTCCTTCAAGAAACTCATCTTTCCTGCCTCCAACCTTGCTCTGCTTTTTGTAGAACACACACCCATACACAAGTGCTATGTATGTACAAAGACATCTTCATCCCATCCTATCCTTACTTTCTTTCTTTGTTTCTTCCTTTTTCTGTGAAGGATACTTTTTCTCCCACAAATGCCTACATTTGTTTTTGATTCAGTGATTCCTGCCTATGTTAGTTTCTTATTGTTGCTATAACAAATTACCACAAATTGGGGGTCCTAAAACAATACAAATTTATTCTCTAACCATTCTGGAGGTAGAGGTCCAAAATCAGTTTGCCTTGGCTGAAGTCAAGGTGTTGGCAGGGCGAACTCCTTCTGGGGGCTTCATTTTTAATTTTATTTTATAAGATTGTGATTACATTGGGCCAATCCAACTAATCCAGGAAAATCTCTTCATGGCAAAATCTTTAACTTAATCACACCTGCAAAGTCCCCTGTACCATGGAAGGTAGCATATTCTCAGGTTCTGGGGACTAGGACATGGACATCTTCATACTCTTCTGTCTACTACACTGTCTCTCCTAGATTTTTGCTCCATAGAGTCCCTTCTGTTCTGCATCCTCAATGTTCCCTTCTCTTCTGGATTCTTCTTTTTAGCCTGTAAACCTGCTTAAATTTCTCTCACCTTAAAAATTATTTTCTGGCTGGGCACGGTGCCTCATGCCTGTAATCCCAGCACTTTGGAAGGCCGAGCTGTGTGGATCACCTGAGATTAGGAGTTGAGACCAGCCTGGCCAACATGGTGAAACCCCATCTCTACTAAAAATACAAAAATTAGCCGGGCTTGGCAGCATGCACCTGTAATCCCAGCTACTTGGGCAGCTGAGGCAGGAGAATCATTTGGCAGCTGAGGCAGGAGAATCACTTGAACCCAAGAGGTGGAGGTTGCAGTGAGCTGAGTTCACACCACTGCACTCCAGCTCGGGCAACAAAGTGAGACTTCATCTCAAAAAAAAAAAAAAAAAAAAAAAGAAAGAAAGAAAAAAAGAAAAAAGAAAAGAAATTTCATTCCTCAGTTTTCTCATCTTCGGCCTTATTGCTCCTATGCCTTTCATAGTCAAACTCCTTAAATTTGGCTTCTTTAGCTCTTGTCTCCACTTCTTCATTGTCAGATTGCCCCACAATTCACTGAATGATTTCTCTACCTGCCATTCCACCAACAGAGTTATTTCTCAAATTGGTTACAAGCATCTTTATTATTTTCATCTTCTAGTGACATTTTTCTAGTCCTTATGTGACATCTTTGCAGCATTTGACATTTTTTCTGCCATTTTCTCATGCCTTGGTGTCAGAATAGCAAATAGCACTTTCTTGATTTTTCCCCCATTACATCATTCCAAAATATATACTGTGGACTGCTTCTTAACACTATAATCCAACATTGGTGTTCTTTAGGTATCATCATCGACCCTCTTTCGTTTTACTATGATGATCTATTTGGATTATCTAGTTTATTTCCTAACTCTATCTATTGTCTAAGAAAAGATCTCCAAATTTTTGACTTCTGCTAAATGTCTATCCAACTGCCTGCTGGGAATCTCCACCTGTGTGACCTGCTGGCATCTTAAACCAAGCATATCTGAAACCAAAGCCAAAGCTGCCTTTCTCCTTCCTCTATTTCCTTGCTCAGTTATTGGTATCCCAGTCACCTGAATTGAGCCAGAAAATCATCCTTAAACCTTCACTCTTATCACCAACATTTAACTGCCTCTATAGTGGATATATTGGTGGATATTTGCATGCTCAATATCTATTCCAATCTCTTTCTACTGTGTCTTCTTGTACTCAAAAAACCCTGCAAACTAAACAATGACATTTCCCAGATGCCTTTGAAGCTAGATCTTTTTATGATTTAGATTCCACTAACCAGACATATTTATGTGAGGCTTGGTTCAGAACTGAGCTTAGAAAGGAGAAAAGTAGGAGACAAGGCATCCACTTTGCTGGTGTACCTTACAATAGACAACTTGGTTGTTCCAGCAACTTCCCAATTGATCAACTGGTTTTTGTGCTCACAACAAGAGAAGCGACTCCCTTGGCAGCCAAGTTCTGTTGTGTAACGTTGGGAATTATTTCTAGAAATTCAGCCCAGGATCTGATTGTTTAGCCCTTCCAAACATTCTTTTAGCCATGTATACTCTTTTAAAAAAAAATTCTTTCTGCTTAATCTAGCCAGAATAGTAGATTTTGTTCCCTGCAACTGAACCTTAAGATATTGAGCTGCAAAATTATATGGGTGTTTATTCCTAAAAATATGCTAAAATGGTTCATGTCTGTCCATTGCCTTAGTTCAGGCCCTTACTGTTTCTTGTTTGGGCAATTGCAATGACCTTCTAATTGCGAAAACTAATCGCATCTCCCTACGTGCATAAACTTCTTCAAATATACTTTATCCACAAGAGTTAAACCCCAGAGTCTTTATTATGGCAGGAAAATTCTTTATTTTCCATCTTACATTTTACCTCACTTCCCACCAAGCTTCTATGCTCATCTCACGTTCCAACCATCAGGCTCCAAGCACAGCTCATCGGGTTGTGCCTGTGTGATTCCTCCTCTGTGTTCCACCTTGCACTTACCTATGGTGCTTTCAAGGTCCAGCTTCAATATTTTCTTTTCTGTAAAACCTTCCTTAATTCATCCTGACCAAGATGGACCTCCTCTATCTGTGCACTGCACTCTTGTTTATCTGCTTTTCTGTCTGTCTTCTTGAGCCTTCATTTAATCCAAAAACCATGCATAGTCATGCACTGTGTAATGTTTCAATCAATGACAGACTGCATATACTACAGTGGTTCCATAAGATTATAATATATTTTCACTGGACCTTTTCTATGTTTAGATACACAAATACTTACCACTGTGTTTCAATTGCCTATAGTATTCAGTACACTCACATGAATTGATCTGTAGCCCAGGAGCAATAGGCTATTGCATATGGCCTAGGTGTGTAGTAGACTATACTGTCTAGGTTTGTGTAAACACATTCTATGGTGTTTGCATCATGACAAAATTGCCTAAGGATGTATTTCTCAGAATATATTCCTGTTGTTAAGTGACACATGACTGTATGCACATCTCTGTATTCCTGTGCCCATTCAGGACATAGTCCATATGGTACTTATGCCCTCAGTAAACATTTGAATGATATAAATATCACCCACAGAAAACAGAAGAAACAGGAGAGTGAAATTTAGTCTTCACTGTCAATAAATATTTAACAAATGTCTACTAAGTTAGATTTTAGGGATAGGGTGGTAAAAAAAGTCTTTCTTGGAACTTATAGTCTATTTGGGGAGAAAGTTAAAAACAAATAACAAAACATAAACAAAATAATGACAGTTGGTAATAAGTGTCCTGGAAGAAACAAACAAGGTGCTAAAGAAGAGCTGAAATCCTGAGATTTCTAAAGGAAATTTCAGCTTAGAAAAGACAAAATCAAGCCTGAATGCATCCAAAGGGAGAGCTCGGTAGGAATTAGATCCTTTACAAGATTCCTTGCTGAGTGCTCCCATCTTTGCTTTATTCCTCTACCCTTAGGCTCACAGTTCTTGTAGAGTACATCCATTCTCCAGTACATCATCTCCTGTTTGTAAACCCCTATCCTCTCTTTGGAATCAAGTTCCCTCCCTGATTCCCCAAGCCTGAATTACCTAGTCTTATAATAATGCCTTTGGGGTTTCTGTAGGACACACCAGCATAGGAGCAAGCCACATGCCGACCCCTTTAGATCTCCATATCAGTGTGGGTCATACTAATGCTTCTTAACTTTCCAGAGGCTTAATGGATGTCTGTTGGATGGTTCTCTCACCTCCTCCCTCTCTCTTTCACACACATGTATACACACACACACACATTCATTTTCACATATACCAATGGTAAATATTAATTCTTAGATTTTAAACCCAAATAAAGAAACATCCTTCTCAAATGCCTACAATTTGCAAGTTTGTCTTGCTCTCTCTCCATGGAGTCAATTCTTACCATTGCTACTGAGCCTCTTCTGTGTCCTCAGTATGTGCTTCACGCTGGGGACACAGAAACAAAGACCAAAAGTCCCACTTTCACACACTGATTGCCCAGTGAGAGTCTTATCCACCTCAAAAATATCTTTTGCATCTCTAGTCTTTTCTCTCCATCTCCACTCCATTGAGTCTTCACTGCTTTCCTGGTACAGTTTTCTCTGGCTGCCTTGAGCTTGTGGCTGTCTCAGTTTTTCTAGCACTTGTTACAATAGACCTTATGTTATTATTAATGTCTGTTTCTCCACTAGACTATAAGGTCTTTGAGGGGTGGGATCCAGGTTTGCTTCCCTGTACCGAATACAATGCTTCTCAGATAATAGACTCAATACATTTTTTTGAGTAAACATCTCTTAAGCCCAGAAAAGACTCTCCAAGTGACATTGAGTGACTTTACAAATTCCCATTAAATATTAGAGGTAGGTATGAGCCACTTCTTTCGCTGTTGGGGAAACCGAAGTTCTAAGAAGAGAATTTGCATTTATACAGTCTTTTTCCTTTCAAAGCTCTTTTGTGTGTAAAAGAAATTTTGTACAGTAAAGAATGATCTCTATGTAAATGACTATCATTTATTATGCTATCCCTGGGGAAGAGTCATGAAATAACTTGTTTTGAATAACCCCACTTCACAGATGCAGACGCTGAGAGAAACAGAGCATTAGTGTTTGACCTAGGGCCAACCAACCACTCAAGGTTCAGCCACTCAGGAGTCAGTTCTTTATATGCAAGCACTGTAAGAACTTGGTGAATTATCTTTACATTGATGATGGTTTTCTCTAGGCTTCCCACCTATGGCTAAAAGAGTACAAGGGGAGGAGTCAAAGCACCTGGGTTTGAAGTTTGACTTCACTACAACTAGGTCTGGGTTAGCTCCAAGTCCCAAAGTCATGATACTTGCTATGTCAGCTTCTTGGATCAAGTGAACTAATACATGCCTAAATCCTACAGTCTGTTTGAGCTGTGTGTGTGGTACCATTTCCATTTTTTTCTCTAGGCCTTATAGATCACTTATGGCAAATACTGTGTCTTCTTCTGGCTTTGCAACACCAAATTTGAATGGTTAATTTACTGCAAGACATTGTATGAGTTCTAAATCCATATTAAACTAATAAAGATATATAAATAAGTAATGCTAAAATAAATCCAAGACCAAAAAAAAAAAAGAAAAACCAAAGAGCAAAAGTGATTCATCTATTCCAAATCTCCTAACAGTAGAAAAAGAATCCCAGCATTTTGGTAGGCTCCTTTTTAAAAAAAATTACTCCAAACGTAAGATAAATATGGAGGTCTAAACACACAGCTAAAGAAATCCATTATAACAACTCAAATTCATTTGCACCAAAAATAACAAAAACTTTTGGCTTTCAGTTATATAGATCTATGTCTGGTTACTCATTCCTTGAAACAGGATCTGTAAATCAAGTTGCTGACATTTGAGTGGTGGCTGGAGTCCATTTTCAATTTCATTTCACTTCATGTAATTATGCTCAATTATGGTTTAATAAATTGATAATATCAAATTAATGCTTTCTTTGAGGTTTGAAAAATCCCAGACACCACAATGTTTAAGAAAAATCCCTTTAACCTACTGCATCATGTCTCATCCAGTCGCTGATACAGAGTCCTGCCCTAACTTGGAAACTCTGCTCCACAACTATCTGCAGAGGAGACAGCACTGAGAGGAAGTGTTTAAGCTGAATACATCCAAGTAGATGTGGATAAAAACCCAAGGAACTTTTCCTAAAAGTAAGGCACTCATCCAGCTTTCCTGTTTGCTAACATCATCATGCAAAACCCCGTGAGTTTTCAAAGGTTATGGACCAGCCACTGCTTCTTTGTGAGGCGGGGAGACCTGCACCATGGCCACATCATCAAATTCAATGGCATGTCCCAAGGCAATGCCTGTCCTTTCAGGCTGAAAGCTTCATTTGTCTTCAGTTCTGCCAAGACCCCAGAGACAGAGCTGCTTTGACAGCCTCCCACTCTCTGAGGGGTCACCTGTTGCCTTGCCCAGGTCAAGGGAGGTCAGCTTCTCAACGGGAATTTTTTAAAAAAGGAGGCAGGCACGGGTCTCTCCATAAAAGGACCTCTTTGAGGTTGGTGGAAAAAAAAATGCAATGCATTTTGTGTTCCCAGTTAGACCTTCTGGAACGAGGCCGCCTGAGAACAGGCCTGTGAACAGTTCCTACTGGAGGACGGCCAACAGAGGCCACCCAGACGTTTTTCACAGGACCTCTAGCTGCCTCTGCTAACCCAGAGGCAGACGAAATTGGAGTCAGGGCGGCCACCTCCTGCCCCCGTCTCCCCACCCCCACCCCTGGGTGGCTGCTGAGCAGCACAGGAGTTTACTGAACCAGCTGCCTCCTGACAGGATAAAGCAATTTAGGGTCAAGGACAGGAAACCAGATTTGCACAGGCAAGCACAGTGAAAAGCTGCCATTCGCTGATGACCATATGGAGCCTTCACTCTTCTTTTCCTCCCTTCTCTTCCACACACGACCTCCCACACAACAATCCTTTCACTCAATATACCTGCTGGAAGAGAGTTCAGTCACATTTTGACACAAGTAGCAGGCCCATATGCAGTTCCTGTGAACATTTCTTCTGTCCCTTTTCCTCCTTTCCTTTCCTCTGGAGGCCTCGGGCACATCCAGTGGGTACACTGTGCTGGGCTTGTGCAACGTGGAAAGGCAGGGGCAAGGGCAGCTGTGGGCAGTGCTCAGCTGTGGGAAGGAACCTTGTGAGGAGCCGCCTCCTCTTTTCTAGCAGAGAGAAAAGAGCTGCCTGTTCTCTAGCCTTCCTCCCCAGGAATCAAAGAGCCTCCCCACACAGGGCACCCACCTCTGAACAGCCAGCCCGCCTGACAGCTCACCTGAACTAAGTGTGCCTTCCCTCCCCTTCCTCCCGCCCCACTCCTCCACCCACTGTGACAAACCTGAATGTGCTCTTGAATTTTATGCTTCGTTCTTTGGGCTTATGCTTTGCTTCAATCTCCACAAGACAAAAATGTTAATTTGCTTTTTTCCAAAGCCAGTTCAGATATCCCCTTCTGTGTGAAGCCTCTGGATGCGTTCAGATATTCCCTCCTCTTACAATCTGTATGTAAAACTACTACTGATTTGTAATGCAGTCCTTTAGCTACCGCCGGGGAAGTGTGGATTTTAAGGCTCATCTCCAAGCACTGCAGCATGGATGCTTCATCACTGCTTCTAAACTGATGCCCCTTGTGACTAAACCCAGGCATTTTGGGGGACGGCTGGAGGACACTGAACCTAACAATCCCATGTGTTAGAGCTCATAATTTTGGCTTCATTTGAGCAGTACCCTAACAAGCCCTTTAGCTGACAAGCCCCAGCTCTTAGTTACCAACAGGCAGCACAGTCTAAGATGAACTGACTCATTATCATCTGGGAGTGCAGATTCCGGACCATGGCATCTAAAGACAAACCTATACAAGAAAATTCAGGAGGGAAACAAAAGAACTCCAGCATCATCCCCTTACATGGCTTTTTGTGGCACCAATCCTTTATTAAATTCAGTGTGTGTTCTTGTGGAATCTGCACATGTCCTTATTGTCGCTTCTTTAAGCCTGAAGCAATCTTGCCTCTCTCAGCTGTCTTGTTCATCAGAGGCTGATGGCTGCCGGTTACTGTTTAGTTGCTGGTAGGATGCTATTTGAAGGAACCACATCTGAAGATGCTCATGCTGCTAAAGTATCTTTTTAGTTGAATAATGCAAGACAGCACATTTGGGGAGGTAGAAGGCACACAGTGGCAGTTCAGAAGGAAGACAAAGAGGAAACAGACCGCCGACTTTGATGGGAACCGGGGTGGTATGTGGTGTCCCTCACATAGAGACACAGATCCTAGCAAATTACCACAATGCCAAACAGAGGGCCATGACAGACATAATGGAACCACGTCCCTCCTTTGTCCAACAATTCAGAGAAAAGTTACAGTATTTGCTTTTGCTGTTTTCAGCCAAGAGCATTAAAAGTATGTTTAGTTTCCCCCCTAGATGCATTCTAAACATTTCTCAGGTGAAGAGTATGGAGGATATATGCTACCATGGAGCTGCAGCCACTGTCTCAAGCTGTTCATGTTTCCTTTTGGGACTTGTTTCCCATCACACTCCTACTTGCTAATTCCTCCAACTTGTCTTAGGCCACTGGGAAGTCTCTGAGTTGCTCACCTATTGTTTCTCCTTTTAAATTCCAATTCCTTCTCAGCAAGCTCACCACCTGTACAGCAGGGCTCCATGAAGCTCTTCAGAGCTTGCTGATTCTGCTTCTGGGTGGTTGCTAAAGGAATAGATTATAGCTCTCCCACTTTGCTGTCCCTGGTCATTCATTTGGTCATATGCAGCTCCATGACATCACCAAGTGAGCGCATCACATGCCTGGTTTGTGCAAATTCCCTTACCAATTGCTTGTCATTGTTTTGATGGAAAAATAAGAAAAAATAAGGGTAAGGGCACACCTCAACTTTTCTATACTGCAAAGGTCACAGATATTTTACAAAAACACACTGCAGACACCAAGTACTTCTTAGACTATTGAATAAGTTGTAAGAAACTCCTGAGCTTTTTTCCTAAGCCCCTCTCTGCTCTTCTCACTGAGATACCTCAGTTCTGAACTTGAGATCAGGCTGGAGATTAGGAAGCTTCAAAGGCTATTTATACGAAACACATACAACGTACTTAGGTTCTGCTGTAGAAGACAATACTCTTTCAAACTTATAAGTAAAACTCCACAAAAAAAACTTTTTAATGAATGCAAGGATACTAATCTCTTATAATAATGAGAAATCATCTTTGGAAAACTTTAAGTTATGGCTTTGGCAAATAAAGCATATATATATACACACACACATACATATACATATATTAGACCTATAATGTCCCCCTGGCAATCCACAGGAAGTACAGTATGCATGAACAGATGAATGGATACAGAGATCCTCTCAAATGATTAAGATGGAAATGTATAATATATTTCTCAAAACAAAGCTTTGTGAAAAAAAAAAACTCTGGGATGGCCGTCTCGATTCCCAAAAGGCTCAAGATGACTTTGGGACATAGGAAAACCTAAAATAAAGGAAACAAAATAAAATCTGCAGGATCATTACATGGTAGGAAGTCAATTTAAAACTGGGAATTTAAGAGCTATGACCTCTAGCCATCCCAGATTCCATCCTTTGTCCTCGATACCCCGAGTCTTGTCCCATGTAACAGTCTCTGAGGAGCCTTGGTGACACTAATTCATTTATGTGTCCAATTTATTCAAGAAGTGTTTGCTTGGGCATTCATTATTTCAGTACATGGTGTTAAGTACTGTTGGATTTACAAAGAGTAATATTCATAGAGAAGATTCACCGAGTGACTACTAATCACTATAGTAAGTGTTTTATATGCATTTCTTACTTTATTCCTCACAATCCCACACTATGAAGTAGGTATGATGGTTATTATTAGATTATTTCAACTTGTAGGTGAGAAAACTGAGACTTGGATTGGCCAACTTACCAAGGACATAAATCTGTTAAGGGGTTTTATGGAATACAAGTCCAGATAATCTGACTCCAGATCTCATGTTTTAACCACTACTCAACCCTAAGCCAGGACATAACCAGCCCTGAGGTACTTATACTTTAGTGGAGGAGGGAAAGCACATCAACTTGTAGAGATACTACAAGGCAGCGTGCTGTAGAACAGGAGCTTAGGAGCTTGAATGTTTCCTAGAGCTGGGCTATATAAGGGTGAAATCACCCATGGCTGAGGTAACCATAGGTAGCTTGAGAGGGAGACAGAATTTGAGCTATACCTTGAAGGGTAGGTAGGATTTTATAATTGTATCATTATCTCAATTCAAACCTGAATAAAACAAAACAATTTGTAATTGTCCTACTCTTTCTCATGCCCTAGTCATGGAGTCATTTTTTTAGCTCAATACTACCTTACATGAAGTCTTTTCCAAAGCATTTGAAAAGACTACTGAATTTATTTCCTCTTCTGTTCCTACAACTGCCAAATTGATTCAAAGCCTCATGTCTTCATCCTTTCTGTGCTGCTATAACACAATACATAAAGAATACATAACAGAATTAATAAAGAAAATAAATTTTCTCACAGTTCTGGAGGCTGGGAAGTCCGAGACTGAGGGGCTGGCATCTGGTGAGGGCCTTACTGCAGTGTTCTTACAAATTAGAAACATTATAGTAAGGGCTATAGGAATTCCCTGTCCCTGTCAACTTGAAGGAATTAAAGCATTTTATCAACAGAAAAGTGGAAACATTTTCATTTTAGATAGTTAATTTCTGCTTTTCAATCACATTTTATTTGACTTTTGGACAACTGACATGCTGAAGCCAAGAATCATTTCAGCACTCTGGTCCCATGAGTTTGGAGGTGGAAGTTTGGGAATACATTTTTAAAGAATGTACTGTGTATAAATGCTGATCTAACACGTGATCATCATTCTCCATTATCAAGTAAATACCATCACTTTTTATTAATATTCTTTTGGTTGAATTAACACTAAACATTTCTACAGTGAAATTAGTATTCTATTAAGTCAGGAGGGTGAAAAAATAATTGCAGAAGAAGTGAAAATAAAGCAACATGACATTTGCTGTGAAATTGTCACCAAGGAGTTTCCATAAAGAAATAATAGATAAAATGCAAACGTGGAAAAGGCAAATAAATGTTCTATAGCAGTGTTCTCCAACCTTTTTGGCACCCAGGACCAGTTTCATGGAAGACATTTTTTCCATGGACGGGGGAGGGGAGGATGGTTTGGGGTTGATTCAAATGCATTACATTTATCATTAGGTTCTCATAAGGCATGTACAACCTAGATCCCTCACATGCCCAGCTCACAATTATCATGTGCTAGATTAGCTCACAATAGGGTTCCCACTCCTATGAGAAACTAATGCTGCCGCTGATCTGGCAGGAGGTGGAGTTCAGGCAATAATGCTTGCTCACCTCCTGCTGTGTGGCCCAGTTCCTAACAGTACTCTTCTGTGGCCCAGGGGTTCGGGACCCCTGTTTTATAGGTTTTTTTCCCCTAAAAATGGCTTATGTAAGATTCTCCTGAAATTTAAAAAAGGCAGATAGAAATCATGATTATTGAAAAAGAAATTCTGAATTAGGAATTAGTAGTAGCGTAACTGAACAAGGTCTAATCAACCATCTTTTCCATGAGCACTAAGCACTGACTAGAGAGTTCAAGAATGAAAGATCCTCTGAGTCCTCGGGTCTTCCTGGCTCCTCCTGTGCCCTGCTGACTCCTCCATAAGATGTCTATCCCTTTACTTTCATCCTTTCTCTTGTTTCTCTCAGACCCTGGCCCTACCCACCATCATACCCTCTCAACACACAATATGTTCACAAATGCTAAGCTCACCCAGTACCCCATTCACAGGGAATTGGAATTGGGTTTCCTAGAACTCCCTGTTCTTGTTGTTTCATGCCCTTTTAGAGCTCCAGAAGTCACAGACTTCAGTCCAGACTCCGTTGCCCCGAAATGCCAATGACAGCAAAGTCTTCCAAGTTCCCAGGTCGGCTTCCCTGCCTCCCTAGGAAACCACCAAAGGCTCTGACTCCCCACCCTGGAGACTTATAGGGAGACACCCAATCCTTCACTCTCAATGCCTTGTTTTCATGAACTAGGAACTCTCATTAGAAAGTGATGAAAAGTTCCAGGCTCCCTAGGGGCATATGGTAATTTTGCTTCCCATCTTCACCTACTAGCATTCTACCATCTCAATGTTCACTCTTTTTTGTTGTTGTTGTTGCCCAGGCTGGAGTGCAGTCGTGCAATCTAGGCTCACTGCAGCCTCTGCCTGCCCAGTTCAAGTGATTCTCCTGCCTCAGCCTCCTGAGTAGCTGGGATTACAGGCACATGCCACCACGCCAGGCTAATTTTTGTATTTTTAGTAGAGACGGGGTTTCATCATGTTGGTAAGGCTGGTCTCAAACTCCTGGCCTCATGACCCACTCACCTCGGCCTCTCAAAGGGTTGGGATTATGGGCATGAGCCACTGTGCCCAGCCTCAGTGTTCACTCTCATACCTTTAGACCCCAGCCTGTATCCCAATACATGTGATATAGGCAACAGCTAGTTCAACTGAAGAAAAGATGAATTTACTGACAAAGAGTAGGCCATGACACCCAGTGGGGCCAAGAATGTGGAATTGGAACACAAAAAAGATGGTAAAAAATTAAGGGAATAAAGGCAAGAATACCTGACTTTGGCTTTAAACAACCCTAAGAATAGGCCAGTATAGAACAGTGCCCCTTTTTGGGTTAAGACAAAATAGTGAACGACTTAGTGACAGGAGATTTGGGCTCCAGACAAGGGAAGTATAGGAGACAGATACGATATAATTATGAAGTGATTTTAAAATTGTGGTAAATGCAAGGTCAACCTAGGATAATTTCCCAAAATGTCCCCAAACCACAGAAGACAACTCTGCAAGCAAGAGAGATACAGTAATAAAATACCCACCATCAAGGGTGATGCTGCTTTGCTCTCAAAACCCAGAACGCAACAGAGTCTAAATAATAGAAGAGTGGCTTAGAAGCTAGAGCTGTAGATCCCAATATCGGGCTCTGGACAAGTGTTAGGCTGGCTGCATGGGCTCGCCTGGGCAACTTGAAGAAAAAATAGGGCTACCTGGGTTCAATCCCCAGAGATTCCCATTTAGGAGGTCTGGAGTGGTAATCAGGAATCTACATTTCTTAAAATGGCTCCTGGCTGATTTAAATGTACAGCCAGAATTGTAATCTACTGGGCTGGAAGCCTCACCTACTGGGTTCAGTGACTAATGTCCCCTGCTAGTTTGTTGACTGTCTCTCAAAATGTCCATAGGGTGAAACAAGGAGCAAAGGCTTGACAAGTAGGTGTATGAACGTAAGGATGCTTGTGGTTAGAGCAAGGACAGACTGTCTGAACAAGATGTCATTAAAGAAGAAATAAGCAGGTCTGGCATTAGCTGAAGAGTTGCAGAGAAAGTGTGAAACTTCCATGAGAAAAGAAAAAAGACCCTTATAAACAACTGCTAAGAAAACTTTACATATTAGTGAAAGATAGAATGGCAACAAAGCTAGTGTCATTGAGCCATGGCTTCCTCTCTTCATCACTGTTCTAGATCCTCAACCCAGTTGTCTGCAGTAATGTCTTCTCTACTTCCTCTGCTTTTAACCTCCTTTAATGACACTGCATTTCCTATTTTCAAAATGCACTCACCACTTTCAATCCTCATTCTCACCAGAAGGCAGAGTAATATTTTAAGAGTGCTTTGTGGAGCCAGCCATCCCTGGGCTCAAATCCTGATGTAATTCCTTGCTCATCTTGGGGAAATTACTTGAGCCTCTGTCTCGTCCTCTGTTGAGAGGTTTAAATTTACTGTGCTAGACATTTGATGAGTTGTCACTGCCATTCTTCTCATTTACCCTTCTGCTGCATTAGTCACTGCACTTTTTTCTTGAAATAGTCTGTCTTTGTGGTCTCCTCAGCACTGCATTATCTACTCTTTTTATTTTTTTATTATTATACTTTAAGTTCTAGGGTACATGTGCACAATGTGCAGGTTTGTTACACAGGTATATGTGTGCCACGTTGGTTTGCTGCACCCATCAACTCATCATTTACATTAGGAATTTCTCCTAATGCTATCCCTCTCTCAACCCCCCACCCCCAGACAGGCCCTGGTGTGTCATGTTCCCCGCCCTGTGTCCATGTGTTCTCATTGTTCAATTCCAAACTGTAAGTGAGAACATGTGGTGTTTGCTGCTGTTGTTGTTGTTGTTATTGTTTCTTTTTTTTCTTTTTTCTTTTTTTTTTTTTTTTTTTTGAGACGGAGTCTCGCTCTGTTGCCCAGGCTGGAGTGCAGTGGGCGATCTTGGCTCACTGCAACCTCTGCCTCCTGGGTTCAAGCAATTCTCTGCCTCAGGCTCCTGAGTAGCTGGGATTACAGGTGCCCCCCACCACGCCTGGCTAATTTTTTGTATTTTTAGTAGAGATGGAATTTTACCATCTTGGACAGGCTGGTCTTGAACTCCTTACCTCATGATCCAGCCTCCCAAACTGCTGGGGTTACAGGCGTGAGCCACCACGCCTGGCCTGCATTATCTACTTTTAATCCTACTCCTATAGTGTTTTTTCTCAATATCTTCTCTTTTTATCTCCTTTCATCTAATTGTGTGCTTTCCTCAAGACAGCCAAAATATAACTTCTACTTGAAAGACTGTCCCATTTGCTCCTCTCTTCCAGGCAGAGTTAGGGACCCCTCCCTATTGATGGCAGTGGTAGCACATCTGGACCTATGAAGCCAGCATGAGCTGGGAACAAAAGGAAGCCCCACTCCCTCCCAAGTTGGAGTGGCAGGAGCCTCGCCCTCCCAGACACAGCTGCAGCCACCCAGCCAAGGCTGCTGACCCAGGCATCTCTGCATTCTTGGGGGCCTGGGAAGCCCCCTGCCCCTGCAGGCTCAAAAGTGCCTGCTCCCACTGCCTCATCACTCCCCACTCCTGGTGCCTGCTCTGATTTTGGAGCAAAGTTGTGGCTGAGCCTAGGCACTATCACAACCCAGTTGGGTGTGCACAAGTTCAGGGCAATGCTAACATGCCATCCCCTCGCCACTTCAGCCCCTTCCAGACTTTGGGTGCTGATGAGCACTGGAGAGAGGCCAAGGGGGAGCTAAGGGTGGTTCAGCAAGGGCCTGCAGGCATCCCTCACCATGAACAGCCTGAGCATCATGACACCATGGACATGGATGACAGGATAACAGAGCCAGGAGGCAGACAGGCTCCTGTGCAGAAAGGGGTGAGTACCCAGTGGAACCCCACCTTCAGGCCAGGGATGGCCTGAGGCCTGGAGGCCAGGCTGTCAGTTCTGTGGAATGGAGTGAGAACTTATGGTGATATTTCCAGGCCTGCCCATGGCTGCCTATGGATCAATCAGCACACACTTACTCCCCTCTGAAGCCCATAAAAACCCTAGACTCAGCCAGACTCAGGCAGACAATGGGACAACCTCCCTGCAGAGATAAGCTATCCACGGGGGGAGGGGGGGGGGGAGGTCTCTTCTCTGCTAAGAAATGGACACTTCATTGAGCTGACCTGCCTGCAGGGAGGAGCTACCCACTTTGTGTCTCTTCTGGGCTGTTTTGTCACTTAATAAAACACCCCTTCGCCTTCCTCACCTTCCATTTGTCTGTGTACCTCATTCTTCCTGGACACGGGGCAAGAACTCAGGACCTGCCAAATGGTAGAGTTGAAAGAGCTGTAACACAAACAGGGCTGAAACATGCCCCTTGCTCGCCATGCTGCGAGTGATGAGAAGGATAGAAGAGAAAAATACAGCCCTTTGGGGAGCCCAGACTTAAGAGCTCCCTAGGCCAGGGCAGTTACACCCTCTTTGGGGCTTTGCAGTTCCTGCCATCTCCAAGATTCTCGGTGCCACTGCATTCCCTGGAGCCAATGTGGAAGCTGCTTTTTGTACACCTGGTGCAGCCACAGCCTCACAGGGAACTGGTGCCCAGGTTGGCACCTGGAGTTGCCTGTCCTGCCACATCTGGTGTGCCTGGCCGTGTGCAGTGGGCAGACCCCACACTTACTCACTCACATACCCCTTGCCATTCTGCATATGGCTCGCCCTTGACAGGCATGGGATCCAAGCCAGTAGCATGAGCCAAGCACAGCCTACCAGGCCAAGTGGGCAGAATGAGCCCAGTGGTCCCAAGCAAAACTCAGGCAAAGGCACAGGGGCCACAGAGGTGTCTGGCAGAAAAAGCGACACCCCAAGGATCCTGTGACACTATGAGGTCCTCATTAGACCCTCCTTATCTGGACCCTGCACTGACTTTTGCATACTAATTATGGTGCAGTGTTATCTTCCTTTCCTGCCAGACGGTGAGGTTTCTGAGGTGGGTGGAGGGACAGACTTACTGTGCCTGGAGCACAGTTCTCTGTAAATATCCTTGGAAAGAGATGAAAAATTGAAAAATAATGAATGAAGTCCTCTGTTTCCAAAGCATGTATAGAGCATACTGGCTGACCAGTCTTGTTATCCCATCCCCTTGCCAGTGATTCATTTGGGGATGGGCAAATCTAAGTCAGTTTGAGCCAGTGAAACACCAGATGAGGCTTACTGAAACTTTATGGGAAATAGAACCAAGTTTCTCTTATTCCTGCTGAGTACAAATGGGAACACATTGGCCCCAGTTGCTACTGATGGGCAACTTATGACCTTGAGGAAAGCCAGCCTCATGATGTTGCCAATGCTGTGGATATCAGAGTGAAGATATGGGAAAACCCTTGGTCTCAGGTGATCTTGTTGAGTCACGTTAAGGACTGGTATAGTCATAGCTATTAAATATTTCCCCAAAACATCAACTGGCCCTGAAGCCCCGTCGTCCTCTGGACTTTATGTTGCATGTGAGAATATGTGTAATAGAAATAGAGTGTTTTATGAAACACTAGTTTCCAAGATGCAAAAGCACTGCATACTATAATTCTTTTTTTTGCATACTCTACTTCTTAATTCTGAAGAGAAGTAGATTCAACACAGCTTTACACAAATTCAGCAATTTGGGCAACTCAGTTATACAACTGCCATGTAAATCCATGGGGTGAAGATAAAATGTTTCTGTGAGATACTAAGTACTAAAGTCAAGGTTACCATTTTCACACAAAAACAATTTCTGTAGAGAAATATCTGTGGATATAAAATGGATTTCATGACATTCAGCAACCCCCTTTTCCTCCACCCAGAGAGTCAACTTGTAGCCATCTTCCAAGTGGATGTTAGCAACCATGTTGCAATAGCAACAAATGTTCAGCAGTGAAAATTACAGTGAATGTGTTGCTCAACCACATATTCAGTCACCTGAAAATAGGTACTTTAATTAAATGATTAAATTCTGCAACTAACTGGTAGCTAGTATAATTGGCGGATGGTTCAATTACTATTGATTTGCTTATATTCCATGCCTTAAAATATGAGATAAAATTGTTCTGTTTTAGGCCCCATGTGAAAAATACACCAAGAGCAAAGAATATAACACAGCCACCATCAGGAATATAAGCACTAGTATGGCAAACCTTCTTTGTTGAATCTTCTGTGCCAACAAGAAGCTTTTGATTGAAAGAATTGGACTGCTGATGGCCAGGCATGGTGGCTCATGCCTGTAATCCCAGCACTTTGGGAGGCCGAGGTGGGCAGATCACGAGGTCAGGAGATCAAGACCATCCTGGCTAACACAGTGAAACCCTGTCTCTACTAAAAATACAAAAAAAATCAGCCAGGCGTGGTGGTGGGCACCTGTAGTCCCAGCTACTCAGGAAACTGAGGCAGAAGAATGGCATGAACCCGGGAGGTGGAGCTTGCAGTGAGCAGAGATTACACCACTGCACTCCAGCCTGGGTGACACAGCGAGAGTCCGTCTCAAAAAAAAAAAAAAAAAAAGAATTGGACTGCTGATAATTAGCATTTTCTTCAATTCCTTGAAGAAGTTCTGTGGTGTTGGCACAGAATTATGCCCATTTGTTTATAGAACTACAGTGAGTTGATGTTTTGGGGAAACATTTAATAGCTACGACTATACCAGTCCTTACGTGGTCATGGTGATTTTCCCTTTTTACGTAGTTCTCAAACTTTCTCATTTTCTTCTCATTATATTTCCATGAAATAAACACCACAGGTTCTATGCCTGTGACAGATGCTCTCCCTTAGCATGTTGGTGATTGAGAGCAACCATAGGTGTTAGAAAAGAACTTCTTTAAAAAGAAGCTAAAATTCAGTTCTAATAAGTTACTAAAAACATTCTATATGTTTAGCATGAAAATGCTGAAGAAAAGACAGATAAGGCAGAGCTCGTGTCCTCAAGTAGTTCACCAAATAGAAATGCCAATTCTTACACAATGGTATGAGAAACCCTACTAGTCATAAGGTTCTAGTTTTATGAGAAGACAGTAAGATGTACTATGTATTCCACCTAGCAAAAGCAAGACTATTTGGATAAGTTTCACAAAGATGAGAACAGGTCCTAGAACCTCAGGATCGAAAGGAAGTTCATCTAGTCCATAGACCCTATCTCACTGACCCAAAAGGTAAAAAAATAAAATAAAAGTAAAGAACTTACATCAGATTGTGCATTTCTTATTTTGCCACCCTGTTTGTTAGGAAATAATCTTTTTTACTTTGGTGAAATTTGGTTTTGTATGGCTTTCATACATCATTCTTTGGGCCCAAGTGTAATCCTTTTTCACCTGGGAGGTCTTTCAGTCTTTGGGTACAGCTATCATCGTCCTCAAGTCAGTTTGTCCTTGAGTTAATCACTTCCTATTTCTTCATCTGATCTTCAGAGAACACCATTCTAAGTTCCATAGGGAAGTGATAAGGGAGCAAGCCTTGAGGTCTGTCTGCCTGGATTTGATTCTTGGCTCCATCTCTTATTAGTTAGGTGGCTATTTGTAAGTTACTTAACTTTTCAGGGACCTGATCTCTTCAGGTGTAAACTAGAGGATAATTATAATGCCCATCTCATAAGTGACTAGGAAGGTTAAGTGAGAGAATGTAGGTAAAATGCCTAGCATGATACTGGGCATGTTATTAAACATTCAAAAATTATTAAATATTATTTTCATACATAATACTCATTAGTTGGTCTATACCCCACACTTAAGATGTGGCATTTAAAACAGAATACCATATACTCCATATTTACATTATATATTATTTGTACATATGAATTATCTAATAATGGATGCACAGTTTTCAGGACTTCTAATGTAATAATATTCCATTGTTTGGATGAACTACACTTGATTTATCCATTTGCCTACTGAAGGACATATTAGTTGCTTCCAAGTTTTGGCAATTATGAATAAAGGGGCCACAAGCATCCATGTGAGGGTTTTTGTGTGGGCGTGTTTCAACTCCTTTGGATAAATACCAAGAAGCACAATTGCTATATTATATGGTAAGAGCATGTTTATAACTACCATATTAGTATGTTTTCACGCTGCTGATAAAGACATACCCAACACTGGGAACAAAAAGAGGTTTAATTGGACTTACAGTTTCACATGGCTGGGGAGGCCTCAGAATCATGGTAGGAGGTGAAAGCACTTCTTACATGGTGGTGGCAAGAGAATAATGAAGAAGAAAAAGCAGAAACTCGTGATAAACTCATTAGATCTCTTGAGACTTATTCACTATCATGAGAATAGCAAGGGAAATACCAGCCCCCATGATTCAATTATCTCTCCCTGGGTCCCTCCCACAACACATGGGAATTCTGGGAGACACAATTCAAGTTGAGATTTGGGTGGGGGCACAGCCGAATCATATCATTCCACCCCTGGCCCCTCCAAATCTTATGTCCTCACATACCAAAGCCAATCATCCCTTCCCAACAGTCCCGCAAAGTCTTAACTAATTTCAGCATTAACCCAAAAGTCCACAGTCCAAAGTCTTATCTGAGACAAGGCTAGTCCCTTTCATCTATAGGCCTGTAAAATCAAAAGCAAGTTAGTTACTTCCTAGATACAGCAAGGGTACAGGTATTGGGTGAATACAGCCATTCCAAATGGAAAAAGTTGGCCAAAACAAAGGGGCTACAGGCCCCATGCAAGTCCAAAACCCAGCAGGGCAGTCAAATTTTAAAGCTCCAAAATGATCTCCTTTGACTTCAGGTCTCACATCCAGGTCATGCTGATGCAAGAGGTGGGTTCCCATGGTCTTGAGCAGCTCCACACCTGTGACTTTGCAGGGTACAGCCTCCCTCCTGGCTTCTTTCATGGGCTGGTGTTGAGTATCTGCTGCTTTCCAGGCATATGGTGCAAGCTGTAGGTGGATCTACCATTCTGGGATCTGGAGGATGATGGCCCTCTTCTCACAGCTCCACTAGGCAGGGCCCCAGTAGGGACTCTGTGTAGGGGCTCCAATCCCACATTACCCTTCTGAACTGCCCTAGCAGAGGTTCTCCATGAGGGCCCCACCCCTGCAGCAAACTTTTGCCTGGGCATTCACACATTTCCATACATCTTCTGAAATCTAGGTGGAGGTTCCCAAACCTCCAAGCCCCAAGCCAAATGGTCCCACAACATGGGGACCCTGGGCCCAGCCCACGGAACCACTTTTTCCTCCTGGGCCTCCAGGCCTGTGATGGGAGGGGCTGCCATGAAGGTCTCTGACATGTCCTGGAGACATTTTCCCCATGGTCCTGGGGATTAACATTAGGCTCCTTGTTACTTATGCAAATTTCTGCAGCCAGCTTGAATTTTTCCTCAAAAAATGGGATTTTCTTTTCTACTGCATCATTAGGCTGCTCACTTTCTGAACTTTTATGCTCTGTTTCCCTTTTAAAGTGGAATGCTTTTAACAGCACCCACATCACCTTTTGAATGCTTTGCTGCTTAGAAGTTTCTTCTGCCAGGTACCCTAAATCATCTGTCTCAAGTTCAAAGTTCTACAAATTTCTAGGGCAGGGGCAAAATGCCACCACTCTCTTTGCTGAAACATAACAAGGGTCCCCTTTGCTCCAGTTCCCAACAAGTCCCTCATCTTCACCTGAGACCACCTCAGCCTGGACCTTATTGTCCATATCACTATCAGCATTTTTGTCAAAGCCATTTAACAAGTCTCCAGGGGTTCCAAACTTTCCCACATTTTCCTGTCTTCTGAGCCCTCCAAACTCTTCCAACCTCTTCCTGTTACCCAGTTCCAAAGTCACTTCCACATTTTTGGTTATCTTTTCAGAAACTCCCCACTCTACTGGCATCAATTTACTCTATTAGTCTGTTTTCATGCTGCTATAAAGACATACCCAAAACTAGGAAGAAAAAGAGTTTTAATTGGACTTACAGTTCAGTTCCACATGGCTGGGAAGGCCTTAAAATCATGGCAGGAGGCAAAAGGCACTTCTTATATGGTGGCAGCAAGAGAAAAGGAGGAAGAAGAAAAAGTGGAAACCCCTGATAAACCCATCAGATCTCATGAGACTTATTCACTGTCAGGAGAATAGCACGGGAAAGACCAGCCCCCATGATTCAATTACCTCCCCCTGGGTCCCTCCCACAACACATGAGAATTCTGGGAGATACAATTCAAGTTGAGATTTGGATGGGGACACAGCCAAACTGTATCAATTACCAAATTGTGTTCCAAAGTAGCAGTACTATTTTGCGTTCCTAGTAGCAATGAATGAAATTCCTCTTTTTCCACATTCTTACCAGTATTTGGTATTGTCAGTTGTATTAGTCTGTTCCTGCACCACTCTAAAGAAATACTTGAGTCTGGGTAATTCAGACAGAAAAGAAGTTTAATTGGCTCACGGTTCTGCAGGCTGTACAGGAAGCATGATGCTGGCATCTGCTTGGCTTCTGGGGCGGCCTCAGGAAACTTACAATCATGGAAGATGGCAAAGGGAAAGCAGGCTTATCTTACTTGGCCAGAGCAGGAGTGAGAGTGAGGTGGGGAGGTGCTACACACTTTTAAATAACCAGATCTCATGAGAAGTTGCACACTATATGGCACCTAGGGGGAATGGTGTTAAACCATGAGAAACCACCCTCATGATCCAATTGCCTCCCACCAGGGCCCACCTCCAGCACTGGGGATTACAATTCAACAAGAGATTTGGGTGGGGACACAGATCCAAACCATATCATCAGTGTTCTGGATTTTGGCCATTCTAATGTCTCCTTGTTATTTTAAATTTCTCCAATAACATATTATGTGGAGCAATTTTCCGTATGCTTATTTACCATCTGTATACATCCTTGCTGAGTTGTCTGTTCAAATCCTTTCCTATTTTTAAATCAGGTTTTTCATTTTCTTAAATTGTAAATTTTAGATGTTCTTTGTATATTTTGGAAAGTCCCTTATTCAAATATGTCTTCTGCAAATATTTTCAGAATATTTTTAGATTCTTAACAGAATCTAAAATTCTGTCTTTTTCTGTTTATTATAAATCGCCAAGTCTGCTTCATGTCCAAAACACCAAAAGCAATGGCAACAAAAGACAAAATTGACAAATGGGATCTAATTAAACTAAAGAGCTTCTGCACAGCAAAAGAAACTACCATCAGAGTGAACAGGCAACCTACAACATGGGAGAAAATTTTCGCAACCTACTCATCTGACAAAGGGCTAATATCCAGAATCTACAATGAACTCAAACAAATTTACAAGAAAAAAACAAACAACCCCATCAAAAAGTGGGCGAAGGACATGAACAGACACTTCACAAAAGAAGACATTTATGCAGCCAAAAAACACATGAAAAAATGCTCATCATCACTGGCCATCAGAGAAATGCAAATCAAAACCACTATGAGATATCATCTCACACCAGTTAGAATGGCAATCATTAAAAAGTCAGGAAACAACAGGTGCTGGAGAGGATGTGGAGAAATAGGAACACTTTTACACTGTTGGTGGCACTGTAAACTAGTTCAACCATTGTGGAAGTCAGTGTGGCGATTCCTCAGGGATCTAGAACTAGAAATACCATTTGACCCAGCCATCCCATTACTGGGTATATACCCAAAGGACTATAAATCATGCTGCTATAAAGACACATGCACACGTATGTTTATTGCGGCATTATTCACAATAGCAAAGACTTGGAACCAACCCAAATGTCCAACAATGATAGACTGGATTAAGAAAATGTGGCACATATACACCATGGAATACTATGCAGCCATAAAAAATGATGAGTTCATGTCCTTTGTAGGGACATGGATGAAACTGGAAACCATCATTCTCAGTAAACTATCGCAAGAACAAAAAACCAAACACCGCATATTCTCACTCATAGGTGGGAATTGAACAATGAGATCACATGGACACAGGAAGGGGAATATCACACTCTGGGGACTGTTGTGGGGTGGGGGGAGGGGGGAGGGATAGCATTGGGAGATATACCTAATGCTAGATGACGAGTTAGTGGGTGCAGCACACCAGAATGGCACATGTATACATATGTAACTAACCTGCACAATGTGCACATGTACCCTAAAACTTAAAGTATAATAAAAAAAAAATTAAAAAAATAAATAAATAAATAAATAAATAAATAAATAAATCGCCAAGTCTGTAGTATGCTGTTCCAGCATCACCGACTAAAATGGACATTAAACCACAGATCCAGGAAGCTCTTAACAGAGCTGTGGCCTGTCTTTTTAGTCTCTTAACACAGTCTTTAACAGAGCAGTTTTAAATTTCAATAAAATTAAGCTTATTGATTATTTCTTTAGTGGATTATGCCACTGGTGTTGTATCTAAAAGGTCATCACCATGCCCAAGTTCATCTAGATTTTCTCCTACAGTATCTTCTAGGAGTTTTATAGTTTTGCATTTTACACTTGGGTTTATAATAAATTTTAAGCTAATTTTGTGAAAGATGTAAAATCTGTGTCTAGTCTTCATTTTATTGCGTATAGATATCCAGTTGTTCCAGCATCATTTTGAAAAGACTATCTTGGCTCCATCACATTGACTTTGCTTCAAAGGGCAAACTGATCTTTGTCAAAGATTAGTTGACTATATTTATATGAGTTTATTTCTAAGCTCTCTCGTCTGTTCCTTGACCTATTCATTTATTCTTTTCCCAATACCACACTTTCTTGATTACTGTAGCTTTATAATAATTCTTAAAGTCGGGTAGTGTCAGTCCTCTGACTTTGTTCTTCAATGTCGTGTCCAATTTGGGGGGGGCTATTCTGGGTCTTTTGCATTAACTGTAATTTTCTCTTTTTTTCCTGGTTTTAATGGCTGCCCTAAAGTTTGCAATTGACATTTACAATTAATTCAGATCCACTTTAAATAACATGCCACTTCATGGGTGTTACAAGTACCTTATACTAACAAAATATTCCTAATTCTTCCCTCTAGTCATTTATATCATTGCTGTCATTTATTTCACTTATACATAAGCATACATAACTGAATACATTGCTCCTATTATTTTGAACAAAATATTATCTATTAGATCTATTAATAAAAATAAAAGTTTTTTCCCTTCACTTATTTCTTTTCTACTGTTTATAATGTTATTCCTTTCTTTATATAGTTGTGACTTTCTGACCTATATTAATTTACTTTTCCATAAATAATTTTTTTAATATTTTTTTTGAGACAGAACTACTGGCAACAAATTCCCTCAGTGTTTGTTTGTCTGAGAAGGTATTTATTTCTCTTTTCCTTTTGAAAGATAATTTTACAAGATAGCAGAATTCTAGGTTGGTGGGTTTTTTCTCTCAACACTTTAAATATTTCACTCCATTGTTTTCTTGTTTGCATGATTTATTTCTTGCTTGTATAGGATGTAATTCTTATCTTTGCTCCTCAGTAAGTAGGTATTTTTCCCCACCTCTGGCTTCTTTCAAGTTTTTTCTCTATCTTTGATTTTCTGCCATTTGAATATGGTATGTTTATGTGTAGGTCTTTTGGCATTTATCCTGCTTGTTGTTCTCTGAGCTTCCTGGATCTGTGGTTTAATGTCCATCTTAGTCGGTGATGCTGGAACAGCACCCCACAGACTTGGCGATTTATAATAAACAGAAATTTATTGGTTCACAGCTGTGGAGGTGAGGAAGTCCACTATCAAAGTGCCAGCAGGTTTTACATCTGTTGAGGGCCTGGTCTCTACTCCTAAGATGGTACCTTAAACCCTGCATCTTCTGGAAGAAAAAACACTGTTCCTCACATAGCAGAAGGGCAGAAGAGCCAAGAGAGAAAGCCCTCTGGCAAAATTCCTTTTATTAAGATGTTAAACCCTCCCATGAAGGTGGAGCCCTCATGGCCTAAAACCAAATAAAGGTCCTACCTGTCAATACCATTATATTGGCAATTAAATTTCAACATAACTTGTGGAGAGATCAGACATTCAAACCAAAGCAGTGTCTGACAGTAATTTGGGGGAGATTCTGTCATTATTGCTTCAAATGTTGCTTCTGTTCTTTTATCTCTTTCTTCGCTTTCTGTTATTCACATTACACATATATTACAACTTTCGTAGTTGTCCCACAGTTCTTAAATATTCTGTTTCCTTTTTTTGGTCTTTTTTTTCTTTTTGCTTTTCAGTTTTGAAGTTCCTATTGACTTATCCTCAAGTTCAGAGATTCTTTTCTCAGCTATGTCTAATTTGTTAATAAACCTATCAAAGACATTCTTCATTTCTGTTACAGCATCTGTGCACATCTCTAGTGCTTCTTTTTGATTCTTTCTTAAATTTTCAATCCCTCTGCTTATATTATCTATCTGTTCTAGCATGTTATCTCCTTATTTCCATTAGAACCCTTTGCATATTATCCATCATTGTTTTAAGCTTGTAGTCTGATAATTCCAATATGCCTGCCATATCTGAGTCTGGTTCTGATGCTTCAGTTTCCTCAAACTGTTTTTGCCTTTTGGTATGACTTGTAATTGTTTCGTTGAAAGCCAGGTATAATGTCTAATACTAGGTGAAAGGAAATGTTATACATAGGCCTTCAGTAATGTGGTGGTAAGATGTAGGAGGAGGGTAAGTCTTCTATAGTCCTATCATTAAATCTTAGCCTTTTTAGTGGGCCTCTGCCCCTTGGCTGTGAACTTAATAAGTACCTCTCAGTTTTTTTTTTTTTTTCTCTTCTGGCCTTAGGTGGAGCAGGGTGGCTGAAATGGGCTGGACTTAGTTATTTTCCTTTCCCAGGTTGGTTAGTCACTGGCAAAATCCCAGCAGTTTAGGCTCTGGTAAAATCGTTTCTCTTGAGGACAGGAAGAACAGAGTGCACTGGCACATTTAACAATGGTTTCTTTCCCTTTCTCCCTGCCATAAACACAAGGAGATTTTTTTTTAAAATCTTTGCTGTAAGAACCTAGTAGAGCTCCAAGATGTAAAACTTACAAAAGTTTCTGGGATCTTGGAGTGTTTTAACTCACAGACTTAGCCACACTTAAGCCTTCAACACTTTCTAAGTCACAGTTCAGGTTTTCCTACCTTGGTACTGGTGCCCCCAAGAAGTGGGATTCTGTTTTGGGGTTTCTGATCCAGTAAGTTGTAATTCTCTGTATCTACCTGTCTGTCTCTCCAATTTCAGGGACAGAAGTTTTCCCTGTGATCTCATACCTTTCAAGGATCTTAGAAAAGTTGTTGATTTTTCAGCTTGTTCACTTTTTTACTTGTTGTTAGGAAAGAGAGGTGACTTCCAAACTCCTTAAATGCTGGATCAGAAACTGGAAATCCTAACTTATACATATGGTCCATATTATCTAATAAATTAGTGATAACATTTTGTCTTTTTTTCCCCATCTCCTCCATTGGAATGGAAACTCCGTGAGGGTAGGAGCATGTTTTATTTTATTTTCACCTTCTACAACAGTTATCTTATATATTTCATTTTATTCACTGCTATGTTCCCTGAATCCACATCAGTACCTTGGACTCTTCTCAGTTCTCAATAAACTCAATCCATCTTTTTGAGTGAATTAAACAATGTCAGCTTTGCTCAATCAATGCTTTTTGAGTGAATTAAACAATATCAGCTTTTGTGCTAATCCCAGTTCACCTGCTTTGTTTGCAAGCAACCTCATCCAGAAAATGAGAATAGAAATACCTTACTCACAGAGGTGCTATGGGGTTTAAACTTGATAATTAGTCAATGTAAGGATTAAAAATAATTATGACCTTGAGGAGATGTCTGTGTGGTGGGAGGCACGTTTCTGTGTCTGTTTTGTGATTGGTCTTCATCTCACCTTGTTCATTTGAATCACAAGTGCTTAAGTAGAGAAAGAATGGCTGATGGGCTCTAGATAGACCTGAATTTACCCTGGGCTCTATGACTTTTTAACAGTTTCAAATGGGGTAAGATGTGGCAAATGGGGGTTTGTTTGTTGTTTTGTTTTGCTGATTTTTTGTGAGTTTTTTTGGTTAAATTTTTTTTTACAATTTTCAAAAACCATTTTATTTTAGAATAATTTAGATTTTACAAAAAAGTTTCAAAGACAGAGAATTTCTGTATACCCAACATGCAATTTCCTCTATTATTAACATCTTATATCATGGCTCATGATATGGTTTGGCTGTGTCCTCACCCAAATCTCATCTTGAATTCCTACGTGTTGTAGGAAGGACCCCGTAACAGGTAAATGAATCATGGGGGAAGGTCTTTCCTGTCCTGTTCTCAAGATAGTGAATAAGTCTCATGAGATCTGATGGTTTTAAAAAGGGGAATTTCCCTACACAAGCTCTCTTTTTTGTCTGCTGCCATGTGAGATGTGCCTTTCACCTTCTGCCATGATTGTGAGGTCTCCCCAGCCACGTGGAACTGTAAGTCCAATAAACCTCTTTCTTTTTGTAAATTGCCCAGTCTTGGGTATGTCTTTATCAGCAGCATGAAAACGGACTCATACAGTAAATTGGTACAGAGAGTGGGGCACTGCTGAAAAGATACCCAAAAATGTGGGAGCCATTTTGGAACTGGGTAGCAGGCAGAGTTTGGAACAGATTGGAGGGCTCAGAAGAAGACAGAAAAATGTGTGAAAGTTTGGAACTCCCTAGAGAATTGTTGAATTGCTTTGACCAAAATGCTGATAATGATACGGACAATGAAATCCAGGCTGAGGTGGTCTCAGATGGTGATATGGAACTTGCTGGGAACTGGAGCAAAGGTGACCCTTTTTATGTTTTAGCAATGAGACTGGTGGCATTTTGCCCCTGCCCTAGAGATTTGTGAGAACTTTGAACTTGAGAGAGATGATTCAGGGTATCTGGTGGAAAAAATTTCTAAACAGCAAAGCATTCAAGATGTGATTTGGGTGCTGATAAAGGCATTCAGTTTTAAAAGGGAAGCAGTGTACAAAAGTTCAGAAAATTTGCAGCCTGACAATGCGATAGAAAAGAAAATCCCATTTTCTGAGAAGAAATTCAAGCCAGCTGCAGAAATTTGCATAAGTAACGAGTCAAATGTTAATCCCCAAGACAATGGGGAAAATGTCTCCAGGGTATGTCAGAGGTCTTCACAGCAGCCTCTCCCATCACAGGCCTGGAGGCCTAGGAGGAAAAAGTGGTTTTGTGGGCTGGACCCAGTATCCCCAAGCTGCGTGCAGCCGAAGGACTTGGTGCCCTGTGTCCCAGCTGTGCCAGCTGTGGCTGAAAGGGACAAATGTATAGCTTGGGCTGTGTCTTCAGAGGGTGCAAGCCCCAAGCCTCGGCAGCCTCCACATGGTGTTGAGCCTGCAAGTGCACAGAAGTCAAGAACTAGGGTTTGGGAACCTCCACCTAGATTTCAGAAGATGTATGGAAATGCCTGGATGCCTAGGCTGAAGTATGCTGCAGGGGTGCGGCTCTCATGGACAACTTCTGCTAGGGCAGTGTGGAAGGAAAATGTGGGATGGGAGCCCCCACACAGAGTCCCTACTGGGGCATTGCCTAAGGGAGCTGTGAAAAGAGGGACACCATCCTCCAGACCCCAGGATGGTAGATCCAACTACAGCTTGCACTGTGTGCCTGGAAAAGCCACAGACACTCAATGCCAGCCTGTGAAAGCAGCCAGGAGGGAGGTTGTACTTTGCAAAGCCACAGGTGTGGAGCTATCCAAGACCATGGGAACCAACCTCTTGCATCAGCATGACCTGGATGTGAGAAATGGAGTGAAAGGAGATCATTCTGCAGCTTTAAGATTTGACTGCCCTGCTGGATTTAGGACTTGCATGGGGCCTATAGCCCCTTTGTTTTGGCCAACTTCTCCCATTTGGAATAACTGTATCTACCCAATGCCTGTACTCCCATTGTATTTAGGAAGTCACTAACTTGCTTTTGATTTTACAGGCTCATAAGTGGATAGGACTTGCCTTGTCTTGGATGAGACTTTGAATGTGAACTTTTGAGTTAATCCTGAAATGAGTTAAGATTTTGGGGGATTGTTGGGAAGGTATGATTTGTTTTTAAATGTGAGGACATGAGATTTGGGAGGGGCCAGGGGCTGAATGATATGGTTTGGCTGTGTCCCCACCTGAATCGCATCTTGAATTCCCATGTATTGTGGGAGTGACCCAGTGGCAGGTAATTGAATCATGGGGGCAGGATTTTTCCTGTGCTGTTCTTATTATAAGGAATAAGTCTCACGAGATCTGATGGTTTTAAAAATGAGAATTTCCCCGCACAGGATCTCTTTTCTTGTCTGCTGCTATGTGAGATGTGCCTTTCACCTTCTGCCATGATTGTGAGCTCTCCCCAGCCACGTGGAACTGTAAGTCCAATAAACCTCTTTCTTTTTGTAAATTGCCCAGTCTCAGATATATCTTTATCAGCAGCATGAAAGCAGACTAACACAGTGTGTTTGTCACAACTAATGGACTGATACTGATACATTATTATTAACTAAACTCCATACTTTATTTAGATTTCATTAGTTTTTCCTTTTTCTCTCCTAGTATTCCATACAGGATAACATACTACATTTAGTCATTACATCTCTTTAAGTTCCTCCTCAGGCTTTCCATGTATATGATGACCTTCACCATTTAGAGAAGTAATGATTATGTGTTATATAGAATGTCCCTCATTTGGGATTTGACAGGTGTTTTTCTCATAATTAGATTGGGATTATAGGTTTTTGGGAGAAAGCACATAGATCAAGTGTCATCCTCAACATATCATACTAAAGATGCATGTTATCAACATGACTTATCACTGGTGATGTTAATGTTGATCACCTACCTGGCTAAGGTAGGGTTTGCCAACTTTCTCCAATGTATAATCACTGTTTTTTTTATACTGTACTATTTAGAAGCAATTCACCAAGCATAGCCCACATCTAAAGAATGCAGCGTTATGTTCCACCTCCTTGAGGGCAGAGTAACTACACAAATTATTTGGAATTCTTCCATACAGATTTATCTTTTCTTTCCCATTTATTATTTATTCAATCATTTATTTAGACTCTAAACCTATAGGTACTTATTGTATATTTGGTGTTATAATTCCAATGCTACTTCATTTATTTTGTTCCATACACTGTTCCATCTTTGGCCTTTGAATGCTGTCAGTAAGCTGTTGTGTTCCTTTGACATACCTGCTGATATGGTTTGGCTGTATCCCCACCCAAATCTCAACTCGAAGTATATCTCCCAGAATTCCCACATGTTGTGGGAGGGACCCAAGGGGAGGTAATTGAATCATGGGGGCAGGTCTTTCCCATGCTATTCTTGTGATAGTGAATAAGTCTCATGAGATCTGATGGGTTTATCAGGGGTTTCTGCTTTTTCTTCTTCCCATTTTTCTCTTGGTGCTGCCATTCACTGTCATGATTCTGAGGTTTCCCCAGCCATGTGGAACTGTAAGTCCAATTAAACCTCTTTTTGTTCCCAGTTTCGTGTATGTGTTTATCAGCAGCATGAAAACAAACTAGTATGCCTGCCTTATTTTGTTTGAGCACTTCCTTATTTTCTGGCACTACAAGATGATTCAGGCCATCTTGTATATTTCCTCACCAAGTCTTAGGACCAGTTATTTCTCCAAAGATCCCAGATTCATTTTATTCAAGAATAGAGTATTAGAAAACCAAGGTATATAACTGCCTCTAGGTCCTCTCAGCAGACAGACCTGGGAAATACATGTATGTATACTAACTGTTTTTTAAATATATATAATTTTTCTATATTGATCTATCAGCATCTATATTAAGCTACATATGAGTTTATAATCATGTCTCCAACTGTAATCCAGTACCACATGACTCATTCTAGCCTTGAAAAAAGTATTTTAAAAGCTTCAATGATTATAACTACATGAGACCGACAAGAGAAAAACTAGCAGCTAGCTTGGGCCTCACTGACCCATGGGAGAGATTTTGTATGACTATTTCGAGCAATTCCTAGAAATGGAATGGAAGGAGCCAGTTCTGGAGCAAGGTGACTTATTGACTGCATCTAACATGCTGTGGCAGGCATTAAATAAATACCCATTCTAGGGCCTGGCATTAAACAAAGAACTAGGATAAATCCAAAATTATGGACCTTATCTTCTCTCCCACGTATTTATTGAACAAATATTTGTTGACAGCCTACTAGGCACAAGATTATGCTCTGGATATGCAATAGTGAACAAAGCAAGCATTCCCTGCCCTTCAGGAGCTAGACTATAAAGGAAGAGAGAGAGACAGTAAACAAATATAGACACATATAAGTATATGGTTACAAACTGTGCTGTGGGATATGAAGGAAGAGAACAAGAGCAAGACTAAAGGGGGTACTCAATTTGGACTTGCAGTCTGGTATCGTGTATTTTGCTTCCCCTGAGAATAGGGGAAAAGGCTTCAATTTTCACAGAAAGATTTAGATTTGGGCATTTCCTAATATAAAGGATGCTAAATGTTAGAGTGCTTTACCAACAAGAAGTAGAGTACATTCTACTTTGCCTTTTTGAGGAGGGCTAACTGGCAGAGAAGTGTTATTTTATTAATGCTTTTACTACAGATTGTTTTCAGTTCTGCATTTCCAGGTTGGGGGAGGGAGCAAGATGCCACACTGGTGCCTGGGTTCTTCATGTGGTTTGCCTCAAGAAAACTAAAAAGCAAGCTATTTATCCCCAGTGTTTACAGGAATCTCAACCGGGTTACATAAAAGAAGAGATGTATTTGCATGCAGCAACATAGAAATAGAAATGACATTCCTATCTGCCGACAGGGAAACTTTGCCTAATGTCACTTATTACACATACAATGTCTTTTGTAAACTCTCCTAACACGCTTATTAAATATATATATGTGTGTGTGTGTGTGTGTGTGTGTGTGTGTGTGTTTTGAGAAAACCTGGGAAGTGGTTTGATAATTATAGCCCCGAGTTAACATAGCCTACCCCCACATGCTTAGTTCCAGTTTTCAGATTCCCACTGCTGGTGATTAGTACCCCTGTGGACCATCCTGACCACATCTTTGCCTTCTTGATACTTATCTTTCAAACCTAGCAATTATCAGGCAAATCTTCGCTACCACCATAGTATTCAGAACCTCCTGACCTTACAGACTTGCCAGGACTCAGCACTAAGCAGCCTTGATTCTTCTTGCTGTGCTGCTGAGAGCTGTGTCTTCTATATTAAGATTGTGCAAATCACATTCCAAAGAATGCCCACTTCCAAGCTGTATGCAGCAAGTACTTGTTTATAATTTATGTGATATTATCTTGTCCTTCATATTTCCCTCTTCTTTTCTTCCTTATCCTATATCACACTTGTAATTGTTTACCTACTCTGCCCCTCCAAATTACATTTCTCCCTGCTTCTAAGCATTGTATTTACTTTTTCAGGGGTCAGATTTGAGATGCCATTCACTCTCTCTCGTCAGGGATGTTTCTGAATTCCAAGTGTCATTGCCTTCTTGATTTTGCTAGGAGGCAGTTTGGTGTAGCTAAGGGCATGGGCTTTGGGGACAGACTTCATTAGCTGGAATCCTGACTTGCACTTAGGAGCTGTAAAATCCTTAGGGAAAATTTACCTTCTTTGAGCCTCAAGTTCTCATCTGTTTAATGGCAATAATAGTATATATCTCTAGGTCATTAAGAGGATTCAATAAGGTAATATTAGGACAATGTCTGGCATACAGTAAGCCTATGTAGATGTTAGTGACCATTATAATCATAACCATGCACTTCCCAGGAGCAATGCGACTGAAGGCTATGAAAGTCCACTCTGAGTCAGACTTCCTGGATTTGAGTCCTAGTATCAACAACTCCTTGCTGTATACACTGGGCAATTTAATCTCTCTGAGTCTCTGCTTTCCTCCTCTGAAAATATAGATACTAATTGTACCTTTCTCATATGGTATTTGTAAGGATTCAGATGAGATAATGAATATAAAGCACATGAAATGAGCCCTGACACATGATTTTTTAAAAAAAGATCCAAATGGAAATTCTGCAACAATGAAATTACTAAAACTGAGGCCGGGTGCAGTGGCTCATGCCTGTAATCTCGGCACTTTGGGAGGCTGAGGTGGGCAGATCACTTGAGGTCAGGAGTTCAAGACCAGCCTGGCCAACATGGTAAAACCCCATCTCTACTACAAATACAAAAATTAGCTGAGTGTGATGGTGCATGCTTGTAATCCCAGCTACTCAGGAGGCTGAGGCGGGAGGATCACTTGAACCCGGGAGGCACAGGCTGCAGTAAGCCAAGACTGCACCACTGCACAGCCTAGGTGACAGAGCGAGACTCTGTCTCAAAAAATAAAAATAAATAAATAAATAAAACTGAGAACCCAATAGATGGGTTAGCAGAAGACTAGATTCAGAAGAAGAGATAATTCTTGAACTGCAACATAAGTCACTAGAATATATTCAGATTAGAGCACAATGAAAAAGAAGTGTAGAGTATACAAAAAAAAGGATTAAAGGCATATGAGATTTAGAGAAAAAGTCTAATGCATTGGTATTTGGACTCCTCCAATTGAGAAGAAAGACGATAAAGCCGATGTAATATTTGAATATCTGTTAAATGTTGCATAATTAAATATTCCTCAGTTTCCCAAAACTGATGAAAGGCATCAAATTCTCAAGAAGCTCCAGGAATTCCAAGAAAGAGAAATGCTACAAAATCCATACCTGGCCATCAGAGTAAAACTGCTGAAAATGAAAGACAGAAACTTCAGGAAGTAGCCAGTGAAAAAGAGATATATTATCAATAAAAGAGCAACAAGAAAATTTCTATTTGACATTTGAACAGAAATTATAAAAGCCAAAAGAGAATGGAATTGTATTTTTAAAATGAAGGGCCAACCTGGAATTCTATATTTCAAAAAAAATCATAAAGTTGGAGAACTTATATTATTGGGATATGAAGTTTATTTTAAAGTCAAGGTAATTCAGGTAGTGTAGGTATTACATAAAAACAGGTGAATAGGTCAATGGGGAAAAATAGAAAGCCCAGGAATAGAATAGAAAGTCCAAAAACAGGCCCACACATACACATTTACTTTATTTATGACAAAAAGGCTGTTGTGGGTTGACTTGTGTCCCCCCAAAAGATATATACTGAAGTCTTGACTCCTGGTACCTCAGCATGTGACCTGCTTTGGGTATGGGGTGGATGCAGATATAGTTAGTGAAGACAATAAGGTCTTAACCAAAGTAGGATGGGTCCTTAATCCAATATTACTGATGTCCTTATGAGAAGAATGACATTTGAGCACAGATACAGACACATGGGGAGAGAAAATTATATGATAATAGAGGCAATGATTGAAGTGATGCATGCAAGCTATGGAATGTCAAATATTGCCAGCAAACCACCAGAAGTTACAAAGAGGCATGGAAGGATTCTCCACTGCAGGTTTCTGAGGAAGCACGACAACTTGCTGACAACCTGATTTTGGACTAACCTCCAGAATTAGTCCAAGACTAACTTGAGTTTGGACTAACCTCCAGAAGTTTGAGACAATACATTTCTGTTGTTTCCAACCACACAGTTTGTGGTGCTTTGTTACAGCAGCCCTAGAAAACTGATGCAATGCCGTTGCAATAAAGTGAGAATAATGATCCTTGAATAAGTAGTGACAGACAAATTGAGAATCCATTTCTTATGGGAATCATGATCCTTGAAGAGTGACAGGCAAATTGAGTATCCATTTTTTAATTATCTTAATATTACACTAAAGAGGATAAAAGTTTTACTATAAAAGATAACATTATATCTTAATATTTATGAGTGAAAATAATCAAGTAGTCAATAAACACATGAGAAATACTTAATGTCATTAATTTTTAGAGAAGTAAAAACTAAACCACAATGAGATTCTACAGCATATGTCTCAGATTTTAATTTGGCTAAAATTAAAAATAAGCCTGACAATACCAAGTGTGGGGATGAGGGCAGTTGGAACGCTCATACACTGCTGATAGAATTGTAACTGCTACAGCCACCTTGGAAAATGATTAGGTAGTGTCTACTAAAGCAGGACATACACATGTTCCAGTGATCCAGAAACTCCACTCTTAGGTATATATGCAAAAATGCAAAATATGTATACCAAAAGACATGCATAAGAATGTTTATAGCAGCATTATTTCTAATAGTAAAAAAAAGATAAAAATAAAAAAACTAAAGCCTATTTTCTCTACAGTAAAATGGATTTAAAAATTTTCTACAGTGAAATTAATGTAAATGAAATATTGCTACCTGAAGCAACAGGGATGAATCTCAAAAACATAATGATTAGAGGCCAGGCACAGTGGCTCACGCCTGTAATCCCAGCACTTTGGGAGGCCGAGGCAGGTGGATCACATGAGGTCAGGAGTTCGAGACCAGCCTGGCCAACATGGTGAAATCCTGTCTCTACTAAAAATACAAAAATTAGCCAGGTGCGGTGATATGCACCTGTAATCCCAGCTACTTGGAAGGCTGAGGCAGGAGAATCAGTTGAACCCAGGAGGCAGAGGTTGCAGCGATCCAAGATCGCGCCACTGCAATCCAGCCTGGGGTGACAGGGCGAGACTCCATCTCAAAAAACAAAAAACAACAAATACATAAAGCTTAAAAGAGGCAAGTTAGCTTATCATGACAGAAATCAAAATGATGATTATCTTAGGAAGAAGGTTACTGCGTTAACGGACACAAGAGAGGCTTCTAGGATACTAGCAATGTTCTATCTCTTGATTCTGATGGTAATTCTGTGTGTGTTCCCTTTATAAAAATTCATTGAGCTGTGATCTTCTGATTTGCACACTACTTTTCTATATGTCTGTTATTCAAAGATAATGTTTATAAAAATAATACATGTGAATTAATTATCTTTTGCTCTGTAACAAATTATCTGAAAACTTAGCTTGAAACAGAACACATTTATTATCTGACGGTTTCTGTGGGTCAAGAATCCAAGCATGACTTAACTTGCTCCTCGGGCTCTGGGTTTCTCACAAGCTATGGGAACCTCAAGGCTCAACCAGGGAGGATCTGCTTCCGAGCTCACTCATGTGGTTGTTGGCAAGATTCAGTTTTCTGCAAGTTGCTGAACCGAAGCCTCAGTTCCTCATGAGCTGTTTTTTCCCTCCACTCTTTGCCATACAGGTGTCTCCATATAGCAGGTCAAAACATAGCAACAGAATGTGCCCACAAGAGAGGGTGCTAGCAAGATGGAGGTCATGGTCCTTTGTAACTTACTTGTAGAAATGACATCCCAATGCTTTTGCCATGTTTTCTTCATTAAAAGCAAGTCATTGGGTCCAGCTCACACACAAGGGTGAGGATTACATAAAGGCATGGGTGCTAGGAGGCTGGGATCGCTGGGAGTCATTTTAGAAGACTACCTACCACAGTATATTACCACTTGGAGCAAAGAACAACAACAAAATATAAACAAGTATGTATGAGTGGCTGCCCTTCCCTGTACATTTCCAAATGCACAGGATAAAGTCAGTCAGACAGAACTCTGTGTGAAATAGAAAGGTCTCCATTCCTGTTTTACTTTGGTTGCATAGATGGAGTGATTGTGACTTTTAACTGACCACTGTTCTTCTCCCAAAAGAAATTAAATTAAATTAAATTATAAAGAGAAAAAACTATCCCCACATAAAAAAGGGGCAGAATACTTTGTTTTAATGGTTTTTGAGGAGACTCTGCCCAGTAACAAATGTTCTTACTTATCCCACCACCCACTTGAAAAGCAACTGGCATTTGGGGAAAGAATGGTGTTGTCTGGCCTATTGCAGGAAGCCTCGTTTTATAGGAATGCAAGCATTACTGTGGAATAGGGAAGAAGGGAAAGAAAATGGGAAAATGGCCATCAACAACTGGTTTTAATGGAAATGGTATGAGAGCCACTCACCCTCTTCTACATGGTTTTGAGTCAGTGATCCCCAGAGAGCAAATCTGAGGCTGCAATGAAAAGACTTCATTTGAGAAAGCCTGGTCTGCAAGTTCTCTCTTCTTTGATGCCTCTTTGAGGGGGAATGTTTCCATTGTGTGTGGGTTTTTGATATGTAGCTTTGAAAAGAATACTAAATCCTTCCATGAAAAGGTTGAATATTATGCTTTTTGCTGAGTAAAGAGAGTTGTTGTTTTTGAGTAAGACTGAAATCCCACTCAAAGTTCTCATATATTCATGATCTGCCACTTCCTCAAGAGGCACATAAATGCACCCTTTCTTTTATTTCTTTCTTTTCCATGGAGGGCCTGGCCATTCTGTTGTTTAATAAGAACAGAAATATAAGACTAAAAGAGACTAAAGCACGGAAATGCAGGTAAGTTGTTTTTTTTTTTTTTTTTTGAGACGGAGTCTCGCTCTGTCGCCCAGGCTGGAGTTCAGTGGCGCCATCTCGGCTCACTGCAAGCTCTGCCTCCCGGGTTCACGCCATTCTCCTGCCTCGGCCTCCCGAGTAGCTGGGCCTGCAGGTGCCCGCCACCACGCCCGGCTAATTTTTTGTGTTTTTAGTAGAGATGGGGTTTCACCGTGTTAGCCAGGATGGTCTTGATCTCCTGACTTCGTGATCCACCCACCTTGGCCTCCCAAAGTGTTGGGATTACAGGCTGAGCCACCGCACCCAGTGCCGGTAAGATTTTTTGAAGAGTGAGGAAAAGATTGAGGCAGGGATGTCATCTCACTAGGCTAGAGGCATGATGTACTGAAGTTGGAGACAGTGGAGGCTGAAGTCTGCAAGACCACGCTCCATGCTAAATTCTCTCACTCCCAGTGCAAGAAAATCCAGTGGAAATTACAGTACCATGTTAATGCACAGAAATTCAGCTAACCAGACCCTTCAAATAACTGGAATTGTCTGGTGCTCAGCACTATAGGAAAATAGTAAGAAAGCAAGTAAGAGCTAGGGTTTATTTACACAGCATGCTGTATGGCATGGTCCAGCAAAAGGACACTATTGTTTTGTGCTTCCCAAACTTGGCTGAAAATCAAAATTACCTGGTGAGCTGTTTCCAACTTAGAGTTCTACAACCTCATCTAAATCTACTATATCAGAATCTCTAGGAATGAGGTGTGTGAGCATCAGTGTTTTGAGAAAAGACATTTAAGTGAAAAGTTTAAAAAGTATTTTAGTAGGGAATACAAACACACTTTCTCAATGCAAAGCAAACAGAGACTTCCAGATTACAGTGATAATCTAGGATCACAGACCTTCCACCTTAGAGTCCCAGTAATTGAGGTAATGTAGAAAATTTCAGTTGTGCAGATAATAGCCTGAATCCTATTCATTTTATGAACATGAGGTCCAAGGAAAATAGAGTGTACCCTAATTACCAACCTTTTGCTGATAATTTCACAATTATTTCTATGCCACTTAATGGCATTTTGTTATGTTCCTTAAAAGCTCCCTGTTTACTACATTTTATAAGATATATGTCAGTACTTAAACTGTCCATTGAAGGGCACAATTAAACCCTCTCTAATTACACTTTCCATACAGTTGCCATTTCTGGCTGTCCCATTTTCCAAATGGAAGCAATCTGTCTCTCTCAGTCTTTCACATGTGCCAGCTAATTGGAAATGGGGCAATTTTAACTTTCCTAGAAACATTTACTTTTCAGCCTTTGGACTTCAATTTCCACTCCTCATAGTGATAATAGTATAGGGTGGAAAGATTTCCTTTCCTCACACATCGCTAGGTACATGGCTGAGGCCCCATAACAAAGGACAGATTCACAAGAGAAAAGCATACAAATTTATTTAGTATAAGTTTCCTGTGACACGGGAGCCTTCATAAGGAAATGAACCCCCAAAGAAACAGGGAAACCTGTGTATTTTTTACGTTAAATGTGATGAAGAAATGAATAGTCAGGGAGATGTGTAATTGGACAAAGAGGGTATCATCTAATGGTAATAAACGAGGAAGAACTTAGGAAGGTCTGTTTTTCACATCTTCTCTGTGTCCTTGTGTCTTCAGAGATAAGGATGTTCCTTTCCTCTAGTACAGGGAGAGCACCTCTCAAAGGAAAGTCTTATGAACTGCTTCAGGAGAGAAGGGCAAGGGGAAGGTGAGGGTGACCTTCCTGCTTCTACTGTCTTCTCAAATGCCAAGGTAATGTGTCCTAAACTCCATCATTGGTTTGCTGCCTCCAGGCTTGTGTCTGCCAGGCTCGGCTGGAAGGAACTCTTCTTTCTTTTCTCTCTTTCAAGGGGATGTTAAGCCACAAGCACTCTGGGAAGCCTGTTCAGGAAGTCCTCCTTAACACCCATCAGGAAGATCTTTCTGTCTAAACTAGATAAAAAATACATTAAGAAAAGCTCATCTCCTCTGCTTCCATCAAATAGCACTCATTCTCAAGAACTGCACTGAATCATTTAAGCATGTGAAAACAGTATAGACAAAGAAACTTCCTTAAAGTCCTCATTCACATTCATTAACCACCAGATTTCTTCCAACCAGCAGATTGTATTTTTCAATCAGTCTGAACAAAATTGTATTCGGCATCACTGTTGATTCCAACACGGAATGATTTCACACATCAAGTCTGACATGGCCACACTAAGCACACATTACCCAGATCAGTTTCTCTTTAATTTAGCATCTGCACCAGCCTCAAAGTTATGGGCTACTTTCGTGCAGCTGCTCAACAAAAAGAAACAGAGGATATAGGTAACAGGCTTCATTCTTTGCAAAGCATTTTAATTAGGGTCCACATGCCTGATGTGATGGGTAAAGACCAGGAACTTGGGAGTAGATGTATTCGGAGTCCTCATTTGCCACCTTCTTGCCATGTAATCAAGGGAAGTAACTTGTTCTCTCTAAACCTTATTTTTATCATTTGTAAAACAGAAGCAATCCACCCACTGATTCTTAGTGTTGTTATGAGAATACAGTTAGAAGAACGTGACAGTGCGTTATAAGCTGTCAAGGGTCATCAAAGTGTATGGAGTTGTAACTGGCCACCTGTTTGGTTTTCCAACTATGCTAGTCTATATTTAGTGCTTGTGACCAAATTGTTTCATTTTTCAAGATTTCCCTAGCAAATAGTTTATGCATGAATCGTGGATCAAATGATAGGGTGGGGGACAGGAGATGTGGAAGTGAAAGTCATCTACCACTTTAGTGGATAATTATTTATTTAACAATATGTCCTCATTGTGAATCTGTCCTCTATTAATTTCATTATTTATCAAATGTATATTGAACACTTGCTGTATGCCAGGCACTGTCCTAATTCATGGGAAATGTCAATAACTAGAAACATATCCATAATATATTGTACTTCATACATATTATGTGGCACATGGTGAGAAATGCAGCTAAGGAAGATAGAAGGTATTCAGTGCTATTTCACACAGCGAATTGTGGAAGTCTTCTCTGATAATGTGGTATCGGAGCAGATTTCTGAAGAAAAGTGAGAGTCACAGGGCTTTTAGGTAGAAGAGTATTTAAAGCAGAGGAAACAACAGTATGAATGTCTGAGTCAGGGATGTGTTTGGAGCATTTGGAGAATAGCAAGGATGCCTGAGGCTGGAGCACAGTGAGGAAGAGAGTGACTTGTAGGGAGAAAGATCAGAGGAGCAGCTGGGGCCAAGTTGGGTAGGGCCAAATAAATCTTTGTAAGGATGTTGGTTTTTAGTTTAATGAAATGAGAAGCCACTAGGGGATTTTTAGGTGAAGAGTGGTGTGATCTGACTCAACTTGTTGAAAAAAACACTCTGGTTGCTGTGTGGGGAATGTTTGGAAGCTGGCAAGTTAGTTAGGAACCACTGTGTAATCTAGGCAAGGGATGATAGTGGCTTAGAATGGGGTGGTGTTGGAAGAGGTGATGAGATGGTGTCAGGCTCTGAATGTCTTTCGAAAGCTTGACAGGATTTGCTGATAGTCAATAGGCAGTGTGAGAGAGACAGAGTCAGGGATAACACTGCAATTTTTAGCCAGAGAGCTGAAAGTTTGAATTTACAATTTACTAAGACGGGAAGACAGTGGTGAGTAGGTCTATAAGGTAGAGGGAGAAACAAGAGCTCCATATTGAGTATGAAGTGCCTATCTACATCCATATCAGGGAGAGTGGGCATTTGGATAGATAAGCCCAGAGTTCAGTTGCAGAGTCTGAGTTGGATATGGGAACGTGGGGTCTTTAGCATCTGGACACCTTTAAAGCAATAGGAGCAGATGAAATCACCCAGAGAGTAAGGTCAGACAGAGAAGAGGAGATGTCTGAGCATTTTTCTGTTTCTGTTTCTAAAATTCCATCTAGTTTTTAAGAAAATAACCTTCAGGGAGCCATTATCATGTACTTAGAGACTCCTCCATCTGGTATAAGACTTCTACCACACTGGCACAACTCAAGTCCCCAACCTTATGTCTCCTTCCTCCTTACTTGTTAAAGTATGCTCCAAACAGATATCACTGACCATTTCCTGAATCTTACCTTACACTTCCCTGCCTTTACACCATTATATGTCTTATTTTATTCACCAGGACAGGTCACCCAAATTTTGGCCTATGAGATACCACCATTCTCCCAAGGCCCAGTTGAAATCCTATGTCCATGATGGAGTGACTCCTATTCTAGCATAACCAAATCTGACCTCCTGCTCTTTCTTAGTAACCACTCTATTCATTTGTACCCATGGCAGATGCAGTTTAGATTACTTGGCACTCACCCTAGCCCTCTTCTGAGCTACTTTTTTGTACTGAAGAAGCTGGAAGACTAAAAAACTCCTTCTCACCTATAGGGTTTCCACCTATGATCTATGTTCCTTGAGTGAGCGCTGGGGCTCACATCAGACTTGGAAGGCAGAAGTGGCCACTGTAAAGTAACATCTACACTCAGGGAATTTGGATATTATGGCAGAGGAATTTTATTCTCTGGAGGCATTGGGTAGAGTCCCTAGGGTCTTACTTAGGTGTTGCATGGGGGACAGTAGAGGCCACAACAGTGTGGTTTCACTAAATGGTTTTGCAGTCTTCTTGCACATTTCTTCTGGCTGTGCAGCACCCAACCTGGTTTCCCTGGCCTGTCTAGAAATTCTGTAAGCGACTTAATATTCTTTCATAACCCCTTTACTACTCAAAGTCGATAGATTAGATTCTGATATTTTCAATTAAACCTCCTGACCGATAAAATACCTTTCTTAAATATAGTATAGCATCTTGCTTTGCTGTATAACATGTTTTACTGCATTTTTATTATTTTCTCTACTAGGTTGTATAATAACTCTTTTTAAGATAGGCAATAACTGTATCAAACTCCCCCCCTTGTGCACAGTACAGCACCTAACTGTGTGTGAGGAGTCCCAGCAAAGTCACAGAAATGCTGCAAAGTACTTTAACACAGTGACATCTGTTGAACACTGAACAAACTACTACTATTGGCTCATTTGGACCTATCTACTTAATAAAGGGTATTGTTTACTCACATTGTAAAAAAAATCACTGTGCCCTCAGTAATTAAGAAAATTTCATACAACACCTCTGTTCTAGATGCTTAATACAAATATACATGCATCTCATCTGTAATTAGCTGAGACTGGGGAAGTACAGTCCTTTGGAGTTCAGGAATAAAGGGAAACTTGGCCCATATGGATACCAGTTAAGGCAGGGAGGACTGAAAAATAGGACTTTATTTGGACTTAAACTAGGTAGTGTCCCAAATGTGATTTTTAAATTTTGATTGAAAATTATGGGAAATGCCCCAATGCCCACAGTATGCAGAGGATCTGTACGTCACTGACTGTGCATCACTAACACTCTTATAGTAGCTCTTCTGAAGTCTCCTTGTCAGCTTCCTCTTTATTTCTTATGCCTCTACATTGCAGCATTCTATTGGCTAAAATGAAGCAAATGAACCCACGAGGAGGTCAAATATAGGCAGACAGCCTAGCTAAGGCTATGATGAAGATGAAAGGCTGTATTCTGATTGTTGGCATGCCAGCTTATATCTTCTGCCAAATTATATTTATACAGCTGAGAGGAGTATGTTAGTTTCGTGTTCCTTCCACCCAGGAGTCAGAGCCATTTTCTCAAGAGAAGGATCCTAAATGGAATGCATATGTTTTACAATACCCAGATGAGCTTCCCATCCTCAGATCCTTGAGCCCCTAAATACCACTGCTTCAGCTAAGCTGGTAGGCTCCTTTCTGGCCAGAACTCTGATTAGAATCCAAATTTTACATGATTGTACTTCAGAATCAGATTTGAACCATGTTGGGGTTTTGTAGTGTGTGAATTCAATTCATCATGGTTACTGAGGTTTAGGATTCATCTGAAAGAGCTAGAGTTAGTGTGAGGAGACATTTTATCAGACAGTTTTCAACTCTGCCAAGTTTTCCCAAGAGCTCAGAAACTGTGGTCCAAACCTGGGACCTCTTCCACCAAAAGCAGCAATTAGGCAGCTGAAACTCAACCCACCAAGTCAACTTGGATTTGCCTCATGGAAATGTGAGTCAGCATTCTCTGGGGAGCAGTAGCCAGGCCTGTGGGCCACTGTATATAGACAGAGAATGTAAGGCATTGACAAGCAAGTTCCATTTTACAGAAAGAAATCAAGTTACAAGCAAGTTGCTCTATGAATCAGAGGTCCATAAAGAGAAGAATATGGCTGCTCTTAAAGCAATCGTTACAGAGCTCTCTCTGTACATTTTTAAACACTTAATCTAACTTCCATTTAAAACTGAGAATTGTACTTGGGGCCAGAGCTAAAGAGAAGAGACAGTGGTAAGAAACACTGGAAACAGATTTTTTTTATTATAGTTGGAAAGAAATGAGTGTAATCTTATAGTTGCTCTGTCTTGTCTTCAACTTTTACAGAGCTGTGCAGAGCAGATGATGACTGAGAACACTATAGAAGGTAAACCAAATGCTGTCTTTTTTCCCTTGAGAACCAAAGCAGGGGTTGCTCTGTGAGAGAGAGAACATTCCACTTATAAGCATGCCTCCCTGTGGGAGAGGGAGAACATCAGTGACTCTTTATCAGCTAAGGATGTGGTGAGGACAGAATCCCAAAGAAAAGCAGAAACAAAACATGCAAATGTCTGCTTCAGCAACCTTTTTTGCCAAAGCAGATGTAATATGTGTGTTGGTGATGTTTGCTGCTTTACTAGGGAGGTAGCCTCTCCTTACTTTGAAACACTGAAAGCAGCCTGACCTAAAATCATAAATAAAATATTGGACATGCCCCCAAAGTCCCTGACAGGTGAGTGATGTCAATAACTCAAATGACCTGGCACTTATTTTAATTTGGGGTCATTCTGGCAGGCCCTCATTTTCTCTGCCAAAGAATTACTTATTTGCTAATCGCGGATTGTTTGAGGGTGGAGAGAATTCCAGATGAGGAATCATCAGATACAGGTGGCTCATGTGCACTGTCATTAAGGTAGGATATAGGAAGTTCAGTTCAACTCTTGTCAGTAATGAGACAGGGCAGAATGAAAATGTTTTCTAAGATCATTTCCAATGTGAACAATTTCTGATGTTAAGACTTTATGAATTTACTCCCTCGGTTTTTATCCAACTGACCCAGCCTCTTTCCAACTATCCTCTCACTTCTCATCATTGTTCCTTCCTCCAGCACACACAGCCATGCACTATGCTCTGTATATTCTTGTTTAAAGGCCAAGTCAAACTGTGATATATGCCCATAAGTAATTCATCTCATTGCCAACTGAGCTGAAGAGGTTTTCCACAAGACCCCAAAACAACTGTCCAATATTGTAAACTAAATTAAAGATGTCAAGGGAATGAACAAATCACTTAAGTGATTGGAATAACTAACTGATGGATTGATTTGATTAATCATTTAGCGGCAATGGTCCAACCAGCCTCCCTATGCAGGCATCTTGTCTAGAGTGGAAGGATTGGGAGAGGCAGCATGTAGCAGGGTGGGCCCAGCTGTGCATCTCGACTGCACTATTTAGAAGCTGCATGGCCTTGTGAAAGTTTTACAGCATCACCTAGCTGCAGTTTTTTCACATGGAAAATGAAGATGATATTACATAACATACAGGGTTGTTTAAACAAACTAATGTGTATCGGGTACCTGGCACAATGCTAACTCATCACCTTTTGTTCTCTTACCTTCCACCAGGCTGAGAATTCCCTCTGCAGCAACCCTGACAAATGAGCATGGAACTTCCGGGAAAATTTCTCCAGAATAGTGAAGCTCATTACCAGAGACCCACCCAGACAGCAAGATGAAGCTTAACAAAGAATAAAGGAATGGCCTCCACTTGGATTCAAAATGACAACTGCAAAAATTTCAAGATAAAAAGACCTCCATAATGATAAAGAAACAACCTACAGCAAAAACCTTCAGTTGAGCCCATCTTATTTCAGCCACAGAATTTTAGAATTGGGTGTATGTGCACCTCAGCAGTATTCTGAGCACCTGAGCAGTATTCTTCCCTTTGATATCTACAGAATTTTTTGGCCAACATGTTTCCAGAAACAGAGAACCACTCATGACTTTCCAATAAAGCTATTCCACATTTAGACAAATACATTCAATGTTAATACTAAAAGCTGCTCCCTATTCCAAATTCTCACATCATGCCTTAACTCTTGTCTTTGGGACAACTTAGACTGTTTATTCCTTAACCATAAACTGTCCACCACATACTTGAGGAAGATTCCCATAGCTACAGAACTCAACTCTTTCCCAAATAAAATTTACCTTCACTTTTCCCGGCAAGACATTGAAATCAATTGCTCTTCCCTGGTAGAATGGAACTTCTATGAGTAAATATGGGGCATGCATGTCAAGGAAAAAGTGGATGTTAGCTTAAACAAAGAAGTGAGATCCTGGGAGAAGTTCAACATATTGCAGTATTTACCCTGAAAGACACTCAGTCTTAAATAAAAATAAATAAAATATTTTAATCTTCTTTTAACTCATTCATCCCAATATGACAATGAATTTTCATATATCACTTTAAATTCATGACACACACAAGTCAAATATTGAACACTGATTTTGAGTTATTGCAGGGCACAAAAATTGTGAGCTCTTTCAGACCCAAAATAACACTACACAACAAAATGCCCCCCGTAACAATTTTTCTCACTGTTAATTTTAAGTAGTACTCAAAGACCAGTTATAAAGCAGAGAAAACAGCATCTTTTGCTAAGCATTGCCAAGTTAGAATACACAAGAATAGATGCAAAGAATTCCACCAATCTTTGAGGGCTGCAAGGTTGCTGAAAGCCTTTCAGAAAACCCATGGCCTAAATCTACAGCCCAAATGCATTGTCATAACATACAATAAGTGGCTATGGCATGATCAGTGAGGAGAGAGAGGACTCTGATCAGTGATTCTGAAGACATCCCAGAGCAGGAAACATGGAGCGTGGGTGGGCACCCACAATCTCCCTGACATAGGAGTCAAGCTGGCTCTATGGATTGAGCCCTGCCTCCCTGCCTGACAACATCTCTGGAAGCAAAGCAGCAAACTTCCATAGGCTTCATGTTCTCCTCAAATACCCATGGTAGCCACCCCATGGTATGAAGAGTAGCAACACGTCTGGTCTAAGTCGGGAAACTGACACCCTCAGTGTCACCATCATTTCAACTCAAGGGGTCCATTCACCTCCTTCCCAGCACATTCTGATAGCCTCTGCAGAGATGGCACCCTCAGACTTCAATTCTTGATCCCTACCACTTTATAACTACAATTTCTTTTGCATTTGTAAAATGCAGATTTAAAACTAGAGAATACATTTCATTTCAAGGAAACCTAGAAAAAACTAAAACAGAAACAAAACCAAAACCATTCTTATGTAATTTACATCTTGTAATACATGCTTCATGATGCGGACACTGTTGTGTTGGATTTTCCTCCTCCTTTCTTCTGCTGACCCACTCAGAAGATCTCACTACAGAGCTTTCTAGAAGAGCAAAAACAAGTATACACCACCTAAAATGACACATGTTCATCAGGAAATATCATCTTTTCCCTCTCACTTTTCCCCCTACCTATAGACCATAGGAAGCTTCCCATGTCTCAAAGTGAACATAATGTTCAGAATCTCAGCCGAAAGAAAAATCATACTTCTATTCCTGAAAATAATGCTTTAAAATATCCAACATTAGGTAACCAAATATCTATTGAGCATCTCTTATGTACCAGGCATTGTTCCAAGTGCTGGGGATACAGGGAACAGAACAAAGAAAAATGTGTATGTGGGATAATACTTACTAAGGAAGAGGGGGAGTGGGATAGGAAGTGCTAGGGAGAGTAAGATTGACCTGCATCAGTGAGGAAAGACCTGATGGAGGTGAGGGATTTGTCCAAGCAGGGAAGGACATTTGAAGCAGAGGGAACAGCAAGTGCAAAGGGTTTGAGGCCACAAGGTGTCTGGAGGCTCAAGGAACAAGGTGGAGGATGTGGCTGTAGCTGAGGAAGAAGATGGGGAAGAGAGGGAGCCAGATCCTGTGAGGCTTGTGGTTCAACAGGAGGAATTTTGGCTTCTACACTCAGTGAGATGCAAAGCCATGGCAGGGTTGTAAGCAGAAGAGCAGCATGAACAGACTTCTCTTTCAACAGGATCACGCTAACTACTTTGTTGAAAATATACTGCAGCTGGGAAATTATGGAAGCTCTGAGATAAAAGGCAACTGAAATGATCTAGAAGGGATGGCGGCTTGAGGCAAGGGAGATCAACTTTTGGGAGGTGTAAAGAAGTGGAATCCTGAATAGGTTTTTGGTTCATTTCTTTGTTTTTTGTTTTTCTAAATAGCTTTTGAGGAGGAGTCAACAGATTTCCTGACAGATTAGATGTGGATCCTGAAAAAATGAGAAACTTTAAGGAGAACTCCAAGACTTTTGCCCTGGGCAATCAGAAGAATGGAGTTGCCATTAACTAACATAAGGAATGTTGCAGGAATTTCGGAGTGGAAAGATATCAGGAGTTCAATTTTGCACATATTAAGGGTAAAAATCCATTAAATCTGTATTTTTCCTTGCTCTCTGACACACAAGTTAATCTCTCTTTCTTACACACACACGCGCGTGCACACACACACACACACAGTTTTCTATAATTTTCTACCACCCAGACTTAAGCTTTGAGAGCCCCTTGATTCCTGGAAAAAAAAAATCACTCCCCTGCTGAATGAATCAAGCTGTTCCAACCTCTGCCTGTTGCCTAGTTCCAAAGTCGCTTCCACATTTTTGGGTATCTTTTCAGCAGCACTCCATACCTAATACCAATTTATTGTATTAGTCCATTTTCATGCTGCTGATAAAGACATACCCAAGACTGGGAAGAAAAATAGGTTTAATTGGACTTACAGTTCCACATGGCTGGGGAGGCCTCAACATCATGTGGGAGGCAAAAGGCACTTCTTACATGGTGGCAGCAAGAGAAATGAGGAAGATGCAAAAGCAGAAACCGCTGAGAAAACCATCAGATCTCGTGAGACTTATTCACTACCTTGAGAAGAGTAGGGGGGAAATGATTCAAATTATCTCCCACCAGGTCTCTTCCACCACATGTGGGAATTATGGGAGTGCAATTCAAGATGAGATTTGGGTTGGGACACAGAGCCAAACTATATCATGCTCCCCCTCACTTCCTCTTCCCTGGGCCTGACTGCAGAACTTCCACTCTTCATCTACAATTCAGTCCAAGCAGCACTTCCTCTCTCAGCCTAGGTAGAACTGTCCCTCTCACCCTGCTATTCCTATCATAACTTCACATCCTTTTCTGACCGTGCATCATATTCTTAGGTTACATCCTATCTCCTCTACTGTCTCGAGCTCCTTGAAAGGAAGATCTGGCTGCAATATTGGTTTTTGTATCCCAGTGCCAGCCATATAGTAAGTTCTCCTAAAATGTGTGTTGAATGAATAGTTGATTAGGTCTGTAAAGAAAGAATTGGATTATAAACAATATTCTCCTATGATAATAGCTGATGATTCCCTACCATAAGTTTTATTAATATGCATTTCGTAGACTGTCTCCATCCCTTCCATTTGTGATGCTGCCATAGGTTTCAGGGAATCACAAATAGTCCAGAGTTGATGGTCAGCAGTTTATCATTTTCTCTAAGGGGGCTCATCTGGCTTTCAGAGGTTTGACACCCAAATTGTTCGTCCACTAGTAATAGAATAATAAGGAACTAGGAAATGTTCTGTTGAGTGTTAAATTTCAGCCTACTCTTCACCTGGCCTTGAGACTTAGAAATTGCTATGCCCAACAACAATGGAACCACCACAACTAGACCACATGGAACTGATTCATTCAGCAGGGGAGTGATTTTTTTTTCCAGGAATCAAGGGGCTCTTGGACATGAGATTTGGAGGGGCCAGGGGCAGAATGATATGGTTTGACTCTGTGTCCTCACCCAAATCTCATCTTGAATTGTACTCTCATAATTCCCACGTGTTGTAGGAGGAACCCAGTGGGAGATAATTTGAATCATGGGGGTGGTTTCCCCCACACTGTTCTCATGGTAGTGAATAAGTCTCATGAGATCTGATGGGTTTATCAGGGATTTCCACTTTTGCATCTTCCTCATTTTCTCTTGTCACTGCCATGTAAGAAGTGCCTTTCGCCTCCCACCATGATTCTGAGGCCTCCCTAGCCATGTAGAATTGTAAGTTCAATTAAACTTCTTTTTCTTTTCAGTCTTAGGTATGTCTTTATCAGCATCATGAAAATGGACTAATACAGAGCACATTTCTGTCAGAGGGAACAGCTTGAACAGAGAACAAAGCCCTGGGCACTTTTCCAAGCCTGCAAACTAGTCCATAGGAAGCAATAGGCAAAGGGAAAATGGCAAGACATGAGGCTGACGAGGTGGCAGAGGCCAGCTCTCCAAGGCTGTGGTTTGTAGCTGGTTTGGGTTTACCCCATAAGCAAAGAGGAACCATAGGAGGCTTTTAAATACAAAAATCACATGATTAGATTTGCCTTTTAGAAAAAACACTCCAGTGGAGGGACACGGAAATGCACGGGATAAAGGAACATGAGTAAGACCTTCAGGACCTTAGGAATGATGCCACAGATCTTAAAGTAAAAACAATGTCAAAAGGTTTTTTTTTTTTTCCTATCAAATATACTGTAGGTTAATTAAGATAGTTCTGGTGGGGCACAGTGGCTCACACCTGTAATCCCAGCAGTTTGGGAGGACAAGGCAGGTGGATCACTTGAGCCCAGGAGTTCGAGACCAGCCTGGGCAGCATGGCAAAACACCATCTCTATAAAAAATACAAAAATTAGCCAGGCATCGAGCTGTTCACCCGTGGCCCCAGCTACTCAGTAGATGGGAGGATCTCTTGAGCCCAGAAATATAAGTCTGCACTGAGCTATGATTGTGCCACTTCACTCCAGCCTGGGCAACATAGTGAGACTCTGTCTCAAAAGAAAAAAAAAGATAATTCTTAGCAAATTGGTCTATGTGGATATTTACACTTGTAGAGTTGCATTTGCCTAATAGTACTTGACTGTTGTCTATTTTCACTGACACTGAGCCAAACTTGAATGAAAAACTTTTACATGTTTGTCTATACCCTAAGTAAAATGAATATGAAAGATGAAGAAATATTTTGGAAGTTTACTCTATCAGAATTTTTTTTATTCTAGAAGCTATTCAATGCAACTCATCTACTTCATTGCCTAAATTCATTTCAAGGAATTTGTATTTAGAAAAGGTTTTATTATTAACAAAGACAAAAGCCGGGGGCAGTGGCTCACGCCTGTAATCCTAGCACTTTGGAGGGCCGAGGCAGGAGGATCACGAGGTCAGGAAATCGAGGCCATCCTGGCCAACATGGTGAAACCCCGTCTCTACTGAAAATACAAAAAATTAGCCAGGCGCGGTGGCAGGCGCATGTACTCCCAGCTACTCGGGAGGCTGAGGCAGGAGAATGGCGTGAACCCGGGAGGCGGAGCTTACAGTGAGCTGAGATTGCACCGCTGCACTCCAGCCTGGGTGACAGAGTGAGACTTCATCTCAAAAAAAAAAAAAATTAATAAAGACAAAAATAAAGGGAAATTTAAGTTCTCACTTAAAGCCACATGTATACTTGAGGGAGAGAAAGGACATTAAGGTCTTCATGTTAGAATAACTGGTTTGGCAAATACCAGGTGAATGTATAGTACAATATTTCAAAGAAATGAAAAGGAAAATGTTCACATATCCTAAAGATCATTGAAAAATTTTAAATATGTCAGAAACATTGTCAAAAATAGTAATACACTGGGCATGGTGGCCTTGTTTCTTCTTTGATAAAGTTCTCATTTGCATTTCTTCACTGCTTGTCTCTGCCTGAAAATGAATTCCAAGCCACATCTCTTACTTGTATCAAGGGAGGAGTCTCTACAGTGTCATCACTCCTGCTTTTACAAGAATTCCAAGGCCAAGTTTGTGGATTAACTTGGAATGGGAGAGGAAAAAGGAATTCCAAGGCAGGATTACCTGGATTCTGCACGCTGCTAAAGACCGCCACCCATTTCTGCCCCATACTCAGGCCATGCAAGGGAGAGGGTATAAAATCTACTACTACTTGCTGCCTCTACAATTCTCTGCTCACGTCAGACAAAAGACTATAGGAGAAATGTGACTGAGGAAGCAGCAGAGAAAAAGTGTTACTTTCCTTATTACACCTACCCAACATTAATTTAAGTCTCTTAAAGAGAATGTATGGATGATCCAGACACAAAAACTGTGAAAAAAGAGATGCTGAGTAAATTACAAATGTCATTACAATTATAAACAGAAATTAATTGCTTTTGAAGCATCTTTTCAAAAAGACAAGTTAAAATATTAATACTCAGTAAGTTTTACTAATGCTTATTGTTATGGTTTGGCTCTGTGTCCCTATTCAAATCTCATGTTGAATTTTAATTCCTAATTTGGGGGAGGGACCTGCTGGGAGGTGATTGGATCACAGGGGGCAGGACTCCCCCTTGTTGTTCTCATGATAGTGAGTTCTTATGAGATCTGATGGTTTAAAAGTGTGTGGCATTTCCCCCTTCGCGCTTTCTCTCTCCTGTCACCATGTGAATATGTGCTTGCTTCTCCTTTGCTTTCCATCATGATTGTAAGTTTCCTGAGGCCTCCCAGCCATGCTTCCCGTTCAGCCTGCAGAACAGTGAGTCAATTAAACCTGTTTTCTTCATAAATTACCCAGTCTCAGGTAGTTCTTTATAGCAGTGTGATAATGGGCTGATATACTTATCATCTGCTCAGTACATATAGGTTAAGTGCTTTGTTTACATTTTCTCACAGAATCCTCAGTACTGATTTGGAAGAAGACATGCACAACCTGGGAGATGAAGGACTTGTCCAGGGCCATAAAGTTTTCACGTGGCAATACTGGGATCCACATCAAGGTCTTTCTGTGCTCAACATAATATATGGCCTCCTGACTGTTATGTTAATATTATAAGCCTCCTTGAAGAAATATTGTTAATACTTTGTAAATGAGTCATAGCACTATACATGCTTGAAAGTGGTACAACTGTTTTCATTTAAAAATGAATGTAATCTAACATTTTCATCACTTCAGACTATTCTATTTAATTATTTAAAATTTGTATGACTCTACCATAAAAATCACACATGCTAGCCAAAATACAGAAAGAAAAATAAATGAACTTCATAAAAGCAGTCCAAAAATTAATATTATCTTATTTTTCCTTAAATTATGTTATATTGGTTCTAATAGCCAAAAGAGTCAATTGCCCAAATACACACAGTGTAGCTAAAAACATTTTAACAGGAAGTCAAGTAGACAGAGCTCCTACTCCCTAGAAGTTGAAAATCAAAAATTCAATATGGGCACATAACAATGCAGAGATCATAACCACACACCTCACTGTACAAGAGGAAAGTGCACAGAATAATAAATATACCAGCAAGCACACAAATGACTGCTAAATTTAACATCTTCTCTGAGGTTTTCAGTGTCAGAGGCACTGTTAAAAAAGAAGATCAGGCCGGACACAATGGCTCACACCTGCAATCCTAGAACTTTGGGAGGCTGAGGCAGATGGATTGCCTGAGCTCAGGAGTTCGAGACTAGCCTGGGCAAGACGGTGAAACCCCATCTCTACTAAAATACAAAAAATTAGCCACTCATGGCCGCGTGGGCCTGTAATCCCAGCTACTCAGGAGGCTGAGGCAGGAGAATTGCTAGAACCTGGGAAGTGGAGGTTGCAGTGAGCCGAGACTGTGCCACTGCACTCCAGCTTGGGCAACAGAGAGAGACTCCGTCTCAAAAAATAAAAAAATTTAAAAAAGAGCAACTTTTACGCAGAGCAGGGAGGTTCTAGGAAGAAGAAAAAATAAGGAAAGGACCTTTCCCGGTACAGAGACTGCTGGATGAAGCCTGGGAATGGCTTAGGTGAAATTGTACTGTCTGGTCAGGAGAACAAGATGAGGCGAATGCTGAGGAGAGAGGTGCAGGCAAAATGAAGGGAATAAGAATGAAGGCAAGAGATTCACTACGGACTCCAGGGATCAGATAAGGACCCTCTTATCAGGGCCTCAGCAGCCTGGCAGAGATAGAGGACACACACAGAAAGCTGCAGCAGATTCCAAAGGGTGAGATTACCTGGTGCTGGTGGGAGGGTGCTGGCTTCCTCCATAACGTGGTCGCCAGAGTCTGAGTTGGAAGAACATGGCCATTGAGAAGGAAGTGGCCATGGTCTAGTCTGGAAGCAAGTGACTCAGAAAATAAATCCCTTTATCCACAAAGTGCCATTCCTTTGAATGAAAAGGACAAAAATCAAATCCACACTAAGACCAGTTTACCATTTAGTCCAGATTTCCAGGCAGCGACTCTAAGCACAGAAGAGGGGCAAAAGCAGAGGGATGGAAGGACAGTGTGTTTATGGAGGACAAAGGACACTTTCTGAAGAGGGTGAGGTTCAGTGGTAGAAAGTGGCATAAATATATTCACGGCTATATATTAATCTTCTCACTATGTTCCTTGCAATATTTGATGTTCATTCTGATGAATAAAAGATATTCAAAATTCATTTTCCAAAACATCATTATTAACAAACCCCATTTCTTTATTCTGTGTCTTTATGAAAGCTCATGGATTCAGTCTGCCCTACATTTGCACTTGTTTCCATACTATTTGGTAGTGCTGGCAAACGGTATATACTCAAAGAATAGCAAAGGTTGTTTTTTAAATGTAGGCTTTCTCTCCAGATAAATTTCAAGCTTCTTAAAAGTAAGTTTCAAGTTTATGCTACATAAAAATACTCCAGCAAAATACTAAACCTTGTCTTCCGCAAACAGGGTGGTTGGTTGAAAATTTGAAAAAAGAAATATTGTGACTCTGACGATCTTTGTAGACTCCAACAATATTCAGGCAGAAAGTGAACCCGTTACATTTCTTGACTGAATGGATTATTGGTTTCTAAAAGAAGTTATTTGAAAACTCCTCTAGATTTTTAAGCTCCCAGGAATTGGGTCTCTGGCGAAGCTTGTAGGGGTGTGGTGATGTTTGATATTATTCATCCCAATGATGATTTTCCTTTCCTCTCATACTTCATCATAACAGTAGTCTACTTGAGATAGCTTTTCATCTGACCGCGTGACCTGCTAATAAACACAAGCATTTTTGCCTCAATAAACTCAATTTTTAACAACTGCGTCCTATTTAGAATATACAGAATTTGACTCTCAGTCTTTGTCGCATGATGAATCCCTCTCTGTGACCTTCTGATGACTCTATTAAATCTTTGTGAGCCTCACCACAATGGTTTGGTTCAGTATTCCTCTACCACCGAATACATTAAAAACAAAACAAAACACTGTCATACGTGGAGGAGTTCATAAAATCCAGCCTGAGAAATGCAGTCAGCAATCTGTCCAAGTCACGTCCTGGACTTTTTGTTTTACGGGCTTTCTCAGAATATTGGCTTACTGTTAATAGAGAAACTGTACATAAAATCCAAAAAGGAAGGGGTCAGTTAGTCTATGGGAGACCAGAATCTAGAATGCTGCCCACACCTCTGTGAAACACCAAATTTGCTAAATCTGCTATTGTCAACTCGGATCATATGGCTGATAAAAATCACAGGGCTATAAAGTGCATACTCAGCCCTTTGGAGTGACTGCTAAATAGGCCTATAAAGGCACTTTTTTGCTTTTTGCATGAACTTCAAATGAAAAGGCACCTAAAAGCAGTCATTAGTAAACATATTCTTTTGCCCTCCAGGCCATTCACAATTTTAATTTTTTTAACGATAATGAAAGAATTCGAAGTGTTGTGTAAGAATAGTTATCCTATGTGAGACTATAGAATAGAAAGCGAGCAATATTTTTCTTTCTTTTTGTTCAGAATTATCTTACTCAGCACTATTAACTATATTTTTCAAGCAAAATTATATAGTTCTAGGATTAGAACTAAAGAAAAGTTCTTAAAGGAAATTGATACTCAGAGAACTTAAAATGATCTGTTCAACATCCCACAGCCAGTGAGAAATAGATCTGGAATCAGGATCCTGTTCTCTCACTTCTAAACCCAGCATTTATACCATGCCAAGCAGCCCAGCTTCAAATAGCAAAGGACTTATAGTGGTCCCACATAATCTGGACTTTCAAACACCCAAACCTATACACCACCCCCTGCCTCTCCACTTGTTCTTCCTTCAAACATCTCCTACCTTTTTCAAAACATCTCATGTTCTAAGGGAATCACATAGAATCCAAGCAGTTTCAGCACATTTCATCCGTCCAGCTAAAAACATGACATCTTACGCAACTACAGTATAAAATCACAGATATCCCAAAGGCAAAAAATATTAAAAGAAATGCTGTGAACCTCCTGATGTACATAAGTACCCCTCTCCAACACAGGCCCAAGGCAGAAGCAAGAGGTGAAAAACATGTGCAAGATAAAAGCCAGCAGCATGATGGATAGAGGGTACTGTGGGAGAATGGAAGAGGGGTCCTAGAGTGGGGTCGTGGAAAGCTTGAATAGATCCAAAGGAAGAGTAAGAGTCAGCGAGCCTGGGTTGCAGGAAGCACCCCTGTCACAACAACCAGGTTTGACTTTTGTGCCACTACTAGCTAGCTAGTAAGAAGCCTTGGGCAAGTTACACAATCCCTTGAACTTCAGTGTCCTTATCTAAAATGACCCTATCAATAATAACTATCCAAAAGGTTTTATGAAGTTTAAATGAACACATGATGTAATATTCTTAAGAAAACATCAGGCATGTAGCAAATATTCCATAAATTTTAATTATGATGCAAATAATGATGGAATCATAAGTTCAAATAATCAAAGGTAAAAAGAGCATAGTACATTCCCGAATGTTCTCAGAAAAGCAGAGTTTAGAATGGTGAAAGTAGAGAGGATGATTTTAATTAAACGGAACTGTATTCACTTCTCCAGCTGTAGTGTAGGCAAGAAATTGCACATCACTCCAACTAAGAGAGCAGAATACCCATTATAGCTTGTTTCACTTGTCTTCACCTTTAAGGCACTCAAGGCAGCTCTCCCTCAAATAGGTGGTGATGGGTTGATGGCGGCCTCCATTAGAAGGCATGTGTAGATTTAGAGTATTCAGCCTTAGAAAGAGGAGGAAAGAATGTTAGGTGCTGAGAGTAAAGTGAAGCCCAGGAGTGTCTGTGGGTCTAGGGATGAGGAAAGGCTTCCAGATCTGGGTCTGATAACAGAGCAGTCCTCCTGCAGGTTTATGGCCTAGAAAGTTCCAGGGCCACTGGCCCACAAGAACATCCTTGAGAGGCACTGCTTAAACGATCTGAAGTTGTAGGGCTCAGAAAACCAACCGCAGCATGTGGTCTGGGGATGACCCGCCTGAATGGACTGACCACAGGCAAGTGGAACTTCCAACCCTGCCTGTATCTCAGGCCTTGGGACCATCACGTAAGTGGGATCTTGGGTCCACTGGGGCTTCGAGTCCCCAAATACCAATGAAAAGACTGTTCAATAAAACTGATAATAATTACCTGTGGCATGGGGGTGTCAATTTGTTTACAAGAGCTGGTTTTGCTTCTAACACAGGTAGGTGAGCACTTTATAAACAAAGACGAAATCACTTTCTTCCATCTGTCATGGTAAACCTCAGGCAGAATTTTCCCTAGAAGGCAAACATTTTACCCTCAATGATCTCAGGCCATGTGGATCGTCTTTTGGCAAGACAGAATAACTAGTCTGAATTGTTTAAATCAGCATCCTGTCTTTCGAAATCAACAAGAATCCTAAGTTCTGAAAAAGCTATCTGTGTGAGAAATACCAGAAGAAAATGTGACTGGTGTGCTGTTTCACCCTTTCTCAATCTTGTGCAAGGAAGATACCTGAAACCCTCTGGAATCCGTGGGTGGCAGGCAGAGCACTTTTACTGAGAGCCCATCTCCACTCACATTCCAGTTGATGGGGAATTTAGAAACACTCCTCCCTCCCATTCCTCCCTTCACTCCTCTCCCTTCCATATATCTTATAAACTTGTCTGGATTTCCCAATCCTAATTTATCTGGAACTTAAGATAGACTCCCTACCTCCACTTGCCCCTGTAGAAGAATTTTGGTGCTTGCTGGCCTGCAGGTATTATATTGAACCACATTCATTTAATGAACAGGATGTATTCACGTTGCAAACCAGTGCATTATATAAAAGCCTTTATTAATCACTCTATGGTGCCATAAAATGACAGGCGTTCGGTTCCCAAAAGCAAATAATGCAAACCAAGAACCTTAATATAATGGTGGATATAAAATTATAATAGCCAAGTGGCAAGTCCTTGGTGCATTTAGAGGATCACAAGAGGATAAAAAGAGCTTCTGGTGCCTCTCTAATTGTGTTTAAATTTTTATTTATGGTGATATTAAGCAGTTCTCTAAGAGCTCCAGCCATTTAAATTATGGTGATTCTTTCTGAAGGCTTTTAACTGTAAGGAAATTGGGAATTAGTCCCCTTTCAGAGGAACACAGGTGCCTGAGTAATTCCTAATAGATGGTGTTCTTCCAAACTTGATGAGTGGATGATTCACCAGCGGTTTGCGAACTTTCACAAGCTTCAGGATCTCCTAAAGGACTTATTAAAACTCAAGATTGCTGGGCCCCACTCTTCTTGGTAGTTCTGGGGTGTGACCTGAGAAATGGCATTTCTAGCAAGTTCCCAGGTGATACTGATGCTGCTGTTCTGGGAATATAATTTAAGCTAAATGCACCAGCCAATCTGTCATTGTTGAATAGAGTTTAAAGGATGTGGGTCCTCCAAGAAATTCCTTGGTCTCTCCACTGATTTTATTCCAGTGAGAAGAGAGCACTCTTATTCTCCTATTCTCCCACCTTCTCACACTGTCCTCTTCTAATTGCTCATAGATTAGATGCTGTTTAATGTGAAATAATATTGACAGGGCCTGTTCTAATACAAACATAGGGCTGGGCCAAGTAATTGCATGATGATCTAAAGCTAGCAAAAATATTCCCGGATTATTCAGGAAAATTAGAAAATAATTACATTTAATTTTCAAGCAAGTCTAGTGATGTTTTTTCCAATAATTCTGCATCTTGATATATTTCATTTTAGCATGATGAAAGAATAATCATATATTATTTCAGCAGTGAAGTTGCCATAAAGGGGGTTATCTTTATGCCTGAACTCTGAAATCTCTATTTCATTTCAATCCACTGTTCTTTATCAATAAACTATGATTCTTTCTGAAAGAATTTTTATTATATATGAGTATTTCCAATATGTCACACTTATTTTATTGTCTCAGGATAATGTCTTCTATATTTGTTAACTGCTGGTCTTGGGTAATTGATTTAAGTTACTTTCCTAAATTGTTTATACTAAACTTTATTAACTTTTAGAACTTTTATTTTGAAATAACTTCAAACTTACAAAAAAAGTTTCAAGACTAGTGCATTGGCCAATTGTTCACATTGTACCACATCCTCTCCCTCCCTCTACTTATATCTTTTTAATGCCATACTATTTACTCTACAAAAGTAAATATTTTTTCTGAATTATTCAAGAATAAGTCTCAGACATAGTGTCTTATTATTCCTTAAAATATTAGTGTTTATTTTCTGAAAATAAAGGCACTCTCCTACCTAGGCACAAAATAACTATCAGCAACAGAAAATCAACATTCCTAGTCACTAAATTCACACTCTATTCCAATTCTACTGATTGTTCCAGTGATGTCCTTTATAAACTAAGGGTGCAATCCAGGATTAGCTGTTCTGTTTAGTTGTCATGTCACTTTAGTTTCCTTCAACTTGGAACGGTTCTTCAGTTCTTCCTTGTTTTTTTATGACCTTGAAATTTTTTAAGAGTCCAGGACTGTGATTTGTGGAATGCTTTTCAACCTGGATTTGTTTGAGTTTTCCTCATGATTGGATTCTGTTTATGCTTTATGGCAGGAATACCACAGCAGTGATGTTGTGAGGAAATCCATGATGCCAATATGTCCCACTATGGGTGATATGAACTTTAACTACTTGGTTAAGATGATGTCTGCCAGGGGGTTTGTTGTACTGTGTTTTAATATGTTATTAACAAGTGTTCTGATGGGATATACTTTGACATTATAACTATCTTAATCCTTATCAAACTATTAACAACTAGTTTTAGTAACCACCAATGATTTTTACCTGAATTAATTATTATAGTCATGCTTGCTAAATGGTAATCTCTTAATTCTATCATTCTACTATTAGGTGGAACTTTCCCTTCTGCCCCTTTTATCTATCTATCTATCAATCTATCTATAATCTATCAATAGAAATATTAATAATTAGAGATGATTTTCTATGTTATTCAATGAGTTATAATCCATTACTTTCACTATTTAATTTGTTGCTCAAATTGCCTCAAATTTGGTAAGTGGGAGCTCATTCAAGCTGGTTTCTGTGTCATTATTTTTAAGCACTTTCTTACTGCAATGAACTGAATGTTGATGTCCCTCTCCTTACTCCAAATTTATATGTTGAAACCTCATCATCGAAGTGATGATATTAGGAGGTGAAGCCTTTGGGAGTGGTTAGATCAGGAAGTCTGAGCCCTCATAAATAGGATTGGTGCCTGTATAAAAGAGGCCCTAGAGAGCTGCCTTGTACTTTCTGCCATGTGGGGACACAGCTGGAAGGTGTTACAGATGAACCAGAGAGCAGGCCCTCACCAGACACTGAATCTGCTGGCACCTCTATCTTCGACTTCCTAGCCTCCAGAACTGTGAGAAATAAATTTATGTTGTTTAGGCCACCCAGCCTGTGTTATTTTGTTATGGTAGCCCAAGCAGACAAATATAATGGGTATTTTAACTATATCGGTATCTACATTTAACTATATCAAAGAAAACAACTCATGAGTCTCCACTGATACCAAAAATTCCAACCCAGGGTTAATTCTTGCCCTCTCCCTTTCCATGTTTGTAACTTCTTCTCCCACAGTGAGGAGCCTGGATCCCATTATCCTCCACATATTTAATTATTCGCTCAATACTCTGTGGGTAACCAATCCTCCAACCACATGGGCTGAATCTTCAATGCTCTATCATCCCCCCACAACTTGGTGGATTACCTCTTTGTCTCTAATCTAGTCAACCATGTCAATTAAATCCTCAGCCCCAGAATAAGATTTCATCTTTAAATTTGACTAGTTTTACACTTAAAGTTTATTTTACATTTTGTTTTAATACTCCATACTTAGCATAATACACTATTTCAGCAGTCATCCCTCTTATCCAATTATGGTATAATTCCTTACTATATATTACACTGGGGGAAATTATGCTAATAAGATCAGTTTTAATACATGTTGGTAATGATGGAAAATAAATTGGAAATATTTTACTTTCTTATAAAATATCCACATTTAATAAGTTTATTCTTACATTAGGCATCAACTTTTAAAAAATCCAAGTGAAAATTAAAAATGAGAAATTAAAATATACTCATACCTCAGAAATATTGTGGGTACAGTTCCAGACCACTGCAATGAAGCATATATTATAGTAAAGAGAGTCACATGAATTTTTTTGCTTCCTGTTGTATATAAAAGTTATATTTATACTATACTGTAGTCTATTACATGTAAAATAGAATTGTGTCTAACAAATAAATGTACACACCTTAAATAAAAAATATTTACTGGGCATGGTGGCTCACAGCTGAAATCTCAGCACTTTGGGAGGCCAAGGCAGGCAGATTATATGAGTTCAGGAGTTTGAGACAAGCCTGGGCAACACAGCGAAACCCTGTCTCTACTAAAATGCAAAAATTAGCCAGACGTGGTGGTGGGTGCCTGTAATCCCAGCTACTTGGGAGGCTGAGGCAGGAGAATCTCTTGAACCTGGGAGGCAGGGGTTGCAGTGAGCCGAGATCATGCCACTGCACTCCAGCCTGGGTGACAGAGTAAGATCTTGCCAAAAAACAAAACAAAACAAAAAACTTTGTTACTAAAAAATGCTAAGGATTATCTGAGCCTTCAGTGAGTCATAATCTTTTTGCTGTTGGAGGATCTTGCCTCGATGTTGATGGTTATTGATTGATCAGGGTTGTGGTTGATGAAGAATGGGGTGGTTGTGGCAATTTCTTAAAATAAGACAAGGAAGTTTCCCTCATCAGTTGATTCTTTCTTTTGTGAAGGATTTATCTGTAGCGTGTGATGCTGTTGAATAGCATTTTACCCACAGTAGAACTTCTTTCAAAATTGGAGCCAATCCTCTCAAACCTCCTGCTGCTCTATCCAAGAAGTTTATGGAATATTCTAAATTCTTTTTTGTCATTTGAACAGTGTTCACAGCATCTTCACCAGGAGTAGATCTAATCTCAAGAAATCACTCATTCACAAGAAGCAACTCCTCATCCATTCAAGTTTTACCATGAGATTGCAGTCATCAGTCACTTCTTCAGGTTTCACTTCTAATTCTAATTCTCTTGCTATTTCCACCATATCTGCAGTTACTTCCTCTACTGAAGTCTTGAACCCCTCAAAGTCATCCAGGAAGGTTGTAATCAACTTTTTTTCAAACTCCTGTTAATGTTGATATTTTGGCCTCCTTCCATGAATCATAAATGCTCATAATGATAACTAGAACGGTGAATGCTTTCTGGAAAGTTTTCCATTTACTTTGCTGAGATTCATCAGAGGAATCATTATCTATGTCAGCTACAACCTCATTAAATGTATTTCTTAACTAGTAAGACTGGAAAGTAAAAATTACTTCTGGATCCATGGGCTGTGTTAGAAGCCATGATGAAAATGACATTCATCTCCTTGTACATCTCCATCACAGTTCTTGAGGGACTAGATGCACTGTCAATGAGCAGTAATATTTTGAAAGAAATCTTTTTTTCTGTATTCAGTAAACCATGCTGTAAACAGACGTGCTTTCATCCTGGCTTTGTCATTCCACTTAAGAGCACAGGCAGAGCAGATTTAACATAATTCTTAAGAGCCCTTGGAATTTTGGAATAGTAAATGAGCACTGGCTTCCACTTAAAGTCACCAGCTGCATTAGCCCCCAGCAAAAGAGTCAGCCTGTTCTTTGAAGCTTCAAAACCAAGCATTGACTGGTCCTCTCTAGCTATGAAAATCTCAGATGGCATCTCCTTCCAATATTGGACTGTTTCATCTACATTGAAAATCTGCTGCTTGGTGTAGCCACCTTCATCAATCTTAGCTAGATCTTCTGGATAAAAGTGCTGCTTCACCTTGCACTTTTATGTTATGGAGACAGCTTCTTTCCTTAAACCTCATGAACCAACCTCTACTAACTTGCAACTTTTCTTCTACAGCTTCCTCACCTCCCTCAGCCTTCATAAATTGAAGAGCGTTAGGGCCTTCTCTGGATTAGGCTTTGGCTTAAGAGATTGTTTTGGTTGGTTTGATCTATCAAGACCATGCAAACATTCTTCCTATAAACAATAAGGCTGTTTCACTTCCTTATTGTTTGTGTTTTCATTGGAGTAACACTTTTAATTTCCTTCAAGAACGTTTCCTTTGCATTTACAATTTGGCTGTTTGGTACAAGAGGCCTAGCTTTCTGCCTATCTTGGCTTTCAACTTACCTTCCTCACTAAGCTTAATTATTTCTAGCTTTTGATTTAAAGTGAGAGACGTGACCCTTCCTTTCACTTGAACACTTAGAGGCCACTGTAGGGTTATAATTGACCTAATTTTAAAGTCTCAGGGAATAGGGAGGCCAGGAGAGAGAGAGAGATAGATGGAGCTATGGCTGCTTGGTGGAGCTATTGGAACACACACATTTATCGACTAAGTTTGCCATCTTATATGGGCATGGTTCATGACACCCCAAAACAATTACAATAGGAATGTCAAAGATCACTGATCAGAGATCACCATAACAGATAAAATAATAACGAAAAATCTGAAATATTGCGAGAATTACCAAAATGTGACAGAGACATGAAGCGAGCAGATGCTATTGGAAAATTGGCACCAATAGACTTGCTTTGATGTAGAGTTGCCATAAACCTTCCATTTGTTAAAAAAAAAATGCAATGTCTGTGAAGTGCAATAATGCAAAGCACAATAAAACAAAGTGTGCCTGTGTATAAAAATATAATGTCCATGGTCAGGATAAACGGCAAAAAATCCCTAATCATTAAATGGTGAAAGAAATAGTGGATCAAATGATAAAAAATAATAATGCTTTCTTTCAAGGCAGTTACCAAAACTCTCTTACCATGCACACAAAAAAATGCCTTCTTAGCAACTGTAGACCAATTGTGAAAACTGATAAAATCTCACACTGAACAAGTGGCATAATGGGTCAACAGGGCTGTGGAAAACACAATAATATATTTAATCTGTTCTATGTACTTGAGAATATACAGTAATAAAATAGTACAAATATAAATCCCATGTGCTTGGACAAATAAGGATTTGTCCCAATTGTCGTTTTGTTCATCTCCAAGACTTCCTATGCTCACTCTCTCTCTCTCTCTCTATATATATATATCCATATCCATATATATATATATATCCATATCCATATATATCTCTCTCTCAAATTGAATATGTAAATGCCATCATAACAGATTGCAGTATTTAGGCTTAATCCCAATACTTAAAAGTCCATAATGTAAATATACATTTTACAATTCAGCTTGGCATTTTAACCTAACTTCATTTTCTTTTTTAAATATTTGCTCCCTTATGGATCAAGTCACTTAAACAACTTCTACAAATATATTTTTAAAAACTCTTCATCTTAATGAGCCACAATTTTCTCCAAGTATGTAATTGGAAGAAGTAAGGTGTGTGTATATATGTGTGTGGTTGATAGCTTGACATATTTAATTAAAATTAGTAGGGTTTTACACAAAATAAAGGCTAGGATAGGAATCTGAAACAATGATCCACCCTCGAAGAGTTTATAGTCTATTTGGGAAAGTAAGAAATGAATACGAAGTAGAAAATGACCTATAGGGTGAAGAATCAAGCTATAGGATAAAGAACTGAAGTGCTGTAGCTGTTGAGAGCAGTGTGTTGGGACAGGAGCTCAGAACAGGAGCTTGGGTTTCAAGCTGTCTGATGTGAGGGGGACTTATGCTTAGGAGAAGATGGGGGGTGCAGAGGGAAAAGCAGAGTCACTCTGATGAGGATGTTGATAATGAGGGCGGCTATGCTTAGGCGGGTCTGGAGGCATATATGAAATATCTGTATCTTCTGCTTAATTTTTCTGTGAACCTTAAACTGGCCTAAAAATAAAGTCTATTTTTATAAGTTATCAGAAATATAAAAACCAAAAAAGGCAAAGGTTTAGAAGTGGAAATATGATCACCGTCAGAGCAGAGGTTTTGGTTAGGTGATATGGGGAAAATGAGAATAAAAAATGCATGAAACTGAAAACCTATTTCACTGATTTTCAGGAACAGTGAAATGTGTATTTTGACATATGATAAAATTCATGAAATAATCAAATAGCAAAGAGTATTGGAAGATATTAAGTCCTACAGTAGTCTTCAACTTTTCAATAACCAAAAAGGCATTTACTTTTTTGAATAATAATAAGAGCAACTATGTATGAATTGCCCCCAGCCAACAGACTCAGTAATAAAAGCTTTGCAGACATATCTCATATAATCTTAACAACCCTATGAGACAAGTATTATCAGTCTCACTTTATAGATGGGGAATCTGAGCCTTATGAAGTTTAAGTAATTTTTCTAAAATCACACACCTAGTAAGGAGCAGAACATAGATTCAACCTTGGCCTTCTCCTAAGCCCTTGTTCTATTCACCTAGCTTGGTGGTCTCTGAGGGCAGTCACTAAATGATTTCTACATTCCATGACCTAGCCAGAGGGCTGAATCAGATGACTTTTGCAGTCCTTATGGTGCTGAACTTTTAGAAAAATGTGTTAAGCTGGAAAAAGCATGGCATTTGTTTTCTGAAATCAATAAGGTACTGCAAAATAATATGCTAACTTTATCAAAGGGAAGCTATGGAAATGTTCTCTTTATTTTTACAAGACAGTGGCAAATATATCAAATCAGAGTATTTTCACGTTTTGCTGAAAATTTTCACATTTTGCTGAAGGTTTATTCAGCATTCATTTTGCTTTTCATTTCTTTTTATCGATCTTGTCCTTCACAGGCAGTTTTTCCAGCAGCAATAACCTCCCTGCTCACTAGGAATGCTTCTGTTCATCTGCAAAACCTTAAGGGTAATATTGAGAATCTTGAGTGACCAAGTCACTTCTCTTGAAATTCTGAAGAGTAACCAGTCAGGAGCAAGGGAGGAGGGCTGGAGCCAGGGAGACACACCAAGGATAGAAAACCTTGCAGAGACATCTGCCCCTTACTATTAGGCAGCTTTGTAACTTTAGGTGTCACTGAAATGTTAGCTAACGTGGGGCTTGAGGAAAGAGACAACACAAAAGCTGTGTAAAAGGGAGTGGAAGCCCTCTGCAAACGTAGGAATCTTTGGCCTGAGGAGTGCGGGTTGAGAAATAAATGGTGCCCTCATGTATTTAATTGAATGCAAGAAATTTAATCCTGCAGCATCTTGAGTTGGAGCTCACTCTCCTGTTTCCTGTGGGATTTGGCAGTCCCCTCTTCTATTATTGAGATGTGCCCTGGAAAGGAAGGTGATTTGGGGGAGAAGGGGCACCTTTGCCTTCACTTTCAGGAGTTGCTATTAGCACAAGAAAGGCCAGACCCACAGTTTCAAAAGCTTTTCTCACAGTTATTAATGCATGCTCAGAGGTAGGCTTTCTCTTTTCTTTCCTTTCTTGTCTGTTTTTTTTTATCCTTCTGTTTTGTTTTTAATATTTACTTTAGATATATCACACTGTGTCATGGTTTTAACCCTAGCTACACATTAAAATCATTCCAGAGTCCAAAAAATTTAATTTAATTGGTCTGGATTGGGGCCTGGGTGCCAATATTTTTAAGCTCCCCAGTTGATCGCAAAGGGCAGCCTAACATGATTTTCAATCTTGCCCCAACCCTCCCTGCCACGAGTCCCCAGTAACTACATTCAATATTTCAAAGACCCTAATTTCAGTCATATATGTTAGCCATGATAAACTTTCAAAGGATGAATGCTAAGTTTCTTTCCCCTAGCTGGAACTATATCAACATCTTGTCATAAACAGCTTATCACTTTCTGATTAGAAACTCTGACAAGCAGGGTTTCTAAAATAAAAATAGAAAATTAATTATTAGTTCATAAATACAGTTCTTAAGCAGACAATATCTTTCCAAACCTGGTAGATCATGGGAGAAAATAAATAGAAGGATATTTTCAGGTGAGAAAGTTGGGAAGCAATCTGATAAAATTTTCTTTTAAGCTGGTATTAAAATGAGCTTTCGGCCTTTGAACACACAATAACAGATAAATGAAAGGCATACCAGAAAGTCACTGGGTGGCAGGGAGGAAGCCAGTTAGGAGATTTTGTATTTGTGCTAGATAATGTGCACTCAGATAAGCAAAGGATGAAGTTGGTGATCTTTGTCTCTGGATTCACTTGCATTCTCTAGCTGTAGGCAGTAGCACAGCATCTTCCCATCTCCCCATCTCCCCATCTTGCTTCTATCCATCCTATTCAGACTAGGCCCTTCAAGATCTGTCTGAGAAAAATCACGGAGGGAAGTACTAGAGATTATTTCCATTGTCTGCCAAGTTGGTCTCTTGCTGTCATCCGGAAATGTTTAACATAAGTGAATCTTTAATTAACTTCAAAAAGTGCCTGTGCTTGGTCTCAGGTATGTAAACATGGCAGGACAAAAGTCACTAATGTTTGGCAAGGAGATTTTTCAAAACATCAATTAGAAAGAGTTGGTATGCCGATGAACACCCACCTTGACAGTAGGAAAGAAATTAGTGCTGATTATGAGTATCATTCTTACTTCGCCAAACATTTGTTCATGATTGTGTACCAGAGAGGTAAAATCAAGAGTACATTTCTTCTTATATTTTATTGATTCCCACATTCAATAACAGAATATACCATGCACCAGGCACTGCTCTGGCACTAGAACTAGAGAAATGAGCAAATAAAAAGCCCTATCCCCATGAAGCTTAGGTCCTTACTGAGGAATACAGAGTGTGGAAGTCAGCTGCAGTCAAGAAGAGTGTATGGCAAAGCAACTGTTACTTGAAACTGTATTAAAACATTTGTGATTCAGATTTTCTTTTAAAAATAGTATATCCTTCCTTTGAATATAGAAAACTAAGGTATTCTCAACCCTTCACAAGAATATTTTTAATTCACAGTTTCCATTTTCTCAATTGATGAAATCAGAACCTAACTAAAATAAAAAACAAAACGAAACATAATTTTAGGTTCTTATGTTCTCCATCCCTAAGAGTTTACAATTCAGCATTAACTAGCCAAGAGCTTGGGTCATTCAAGTAGAGCTTACTTCTTTACAGATGATAAGAGAGACAAAGCTCTGTGTGTTTATGGACTTAGAGGTGAGAAGAGAAGGAAACACAATCTTAGGAAATCTGAAAAGAAGTTTGGAGACCAGTAAAGTAATTTAGAGAACATTGACATTTAAATCAGATACTTCCATGTAATAAATATTTGCTGAATATTTCATGGGGTAGCTAGATTCCATAGATAGGGTGAATTGTTTCTTTTAAGATGTTAGTACTTTGTATGTACAATTGTAGGGTATAGGATACATTTCAGCTCTCATTTCCATTTGGTAATCCCTTGAAAAAAATAGTATAATATGTCTATGGCTGAGTGTAAAATTATCTTGGGGAAAGCTTCTGTAGAGTATTGAGGCAAATGCTAATTGTGCCACCTTCTTGGCTTGAGTGTTTTTCAAGGAACAGTTACAAAACCTTTGAGGCACAGAAAGCGAATGAGAATCACAAAGTATTCTAGCAGCTGAAACCCAATGCTTGAGATAAGAGCTACCTTACCTAAAATACATCGAAAGGCAGCCCTGGGACAAAGAATTAATGTGAAGAGGTGCAACCAACATGTCTTCTGAAAGCCCTATGCTATGCCACATTGTTCTGAATATTTATAAAGAGCAAGTTGCCAGGTGCACCAAATTTTCAAGGAAAGGTGAACTTTCAGACTTTATAATAAGAGTTCTGTAAAGAATTATTAAGAGGTTGAGAATGCTTTAAAAATGATAAAAAGTGATTAAAAATTTTAATTTACTACAATGTGAAGAAAAGTAAATATATTTTGATGCTTTAAGAACTTATATAGGGTAGATAAACATTTTGTAATTCAGATAACAGAAGCTTACAAATTTAACAAAAAGCAGAGAAATAACTTTTCTTGTAAGTATCTACCTACAGAAATGTTAGACAAATGCAGCAATAAATTTTACCTAGATACTTTTGAAATACTTACTGTTACTGTCCACATACTGAGTCAACAAATATCTATACTAGGTATCCCACTAATAACATATATGTGGGATATGACCCATTCCTTACATAGATGAAAACTAGCACTGACCAAGTTAAAGCATAAAAGGAAGGATTGCTAGAAAAAATAAAGGACACCAAATATTGCAGGGGACATACTTATACTAAAAAGTTTTTTGCTGTCTTTCTGAAACTCAAATTTACCTGGACATTCTTTTTTTTATTACTAAATTGGACAATCCTAAAATAGCGCATTCAAATTTTACAAAGAAAATTACTAACCCCTAAATTTATTAAACATGGTATAAAAATACTCAACTATATTATCTCTCTCCTTAAATGCTCCCAAGATTCTATGAATTGAATTGCATCCTCCAAAATTCATATTGAAGTTCTAACTCCCAATGTGGCTGTATTTGGAGACAGGGCCTACAAGGAATTAATTAAGATTAAAAGTAGTCATAAGTGTTGTGCCTTGATCTAATAGGATTAATATCCTCATAAGAAGACACATCAGAGAGCTTGTTCCCTCTCTCTCCACATGCATGTACCAAGGAAAGCCTATGTGAGCGAACAGTGAGAAGACAGCAGTCTACAAGCCAGGAAAAAAGCCCTCACTGAAACTCCACTGTGCTGGCACCCTGATCTCAGATTTTTCATTCTCCAGAAAAATGAGAAAATAAATTCATATAGTTTAATCTGCTAGTCTATCATATTTTGTTTTGGCAGCCTGAGCAGACTAAGACAGATTTTGATACCAAGAAGTGAGTGTTGCCATAACAATTACCTAAAAATGTGAAAGCAGCTTTGGAACTGTATGATGGGTAAAGATTGGAACAGTTTTGAAGTACCTGCTAGAAATATGAGCATTAAGGGTGATTCTGGTAAGGTTTCAGACAGAAAGGAAAAAGATATCATTAGAAACTGGAGGAAAGGCGATCCTTATAAAGTGGCAAAGATCTTGGATAAACTGTGTTCTAGTGTTGTGTGGAAGGTAGAAGTTGCAAGTAATGAAACTGGGTATTTAGCTGAGGGGATTTCTAAGCAAAGTGTTGAAGGAGTGACTTGGTTTCTTTTTAACCACTTAGAGTAAAATGTGAAAGGAGAGAAATGAGTTGAAAAAGAAATTGTTAAGCAAAAAGGAACTAGAACTTGAAGATTTCAAAAATTCTTACCCTATCCGTGTTGTAGAAATTGACGTGTGGATTCAGAGATCACTGGAGCTGCGGCCTCAGTTTCAACAGATTAAAAGGCCTTAGCCAGAAGTCTTGGGGGTAGAACTGCATGGTAAAGCCTTGCGGGCAGGATCCTTCCCTCGCAGAGCCATGAGGTTGGGAATCCTACCTAGCCCTGTGGAGGCGATACTGCTTTCCCAATGGGCCCAGAGGGGAGAGTACTCACTCAGAGAAGGTTATTATTGAGCCTTAAGATCTAATGGAATTTGCTTTGCTAGGTTTTAGACTTGCTTGGAACTCTTCACCCCTTCTTACTTCTCATTTTTCCGTTTTTGGAATGGGAATGTATATCTTATGTCTATCCCACCATTGTTTTTTAGAACATATATCTTGTCTGATTTTATAGGCTAACAGCTGGATAGGAATTTTGCTCAGCATGAATCATATGTTGAGTCTCACCCATATCTGATTTAGATAAAATGTAGATGAGACTTAGGACTTTAAACTTTAGAGTTGATGCTGAATTGAATTAAGACTTTGGGGGCTGTTGGGATGGAATGGATGTATTTTGCATATAAGAAGGAGTGTTGTAACAGAATACTATGAATCCAATTATGTCCCCTCATAATTCATATGTTGAACCCTAATTCCCAATGTGACGACTATATTTGGAGATAAGACCTTTAGGAGGTTATTAAGGTTAAATGATGTCATAAGGGTGAAGTCTTGATCTAATAGGATTTGTAGCTTTATAAGAAGAGGAACACATATAGACTGAGGACATTTGAACACACAGAGAAAAGATGACTACTTGCAAGACAGGAAGAGAGCTCTTGCTGAAACCCAACCATCTGGAACTCAACCATGCTGGCACCCTGATCTTGAACTTCCAGCCTCCTTAACTGTGAGAAAATAAATTTCTGTTGTTTAAGCCATCCAGTCTGTGGTATTTTGTTATAGCAACTGGAGCAGATTAAGACACAAGTCTACATGTACTTCTTTATAATAGTCATCACACTCATAATTATAATAATTTCAAATTTTCCTCTTTTGCAGATTATAATCTCCATGATGACAGGGAGGACAGAGGGTGACCCAGTTGGTCTTTTGCTGTATGCTTAACCGTTGGCACAGTGACCCCGGCTTATAATAGGGGCTAAATAAATATCCGGTGACTAAACAAATATTGAATTAAGGGACTAGAAAGGTAGACAAAAATTGTGTTCACTACAATGTTATTTTTAACAAGAGAGCATTAAGAAAAATGTAAATGTTCAAAACCCAGGGAATAGTTAAATAAGTTAGTTAAATTGATTATATTATAATTGCATGACATTATATCATTTAGTTGTCTTAAAAGGTCTTAATGAATACTATTTTTATTGGCATGATAAAATTCACATAAACCAATGTTAAATGAAAAATAAGACATTTATGTATATGTATACATGTACACACAAAAAGAAAAAATTGAGGAGTAAGTCCAATTAAGTGTTAACAGTGGATTTTTTTTTCCTGATTGCAAAATTATTTTTTCTTTATGTCTTTCCCTATTTTTCAAATTTGCTACAAGAATTGTAAATGCTTTTTAATAAAAAAAATTAGCTGTCAGTTGCCATGAACTGAATTGAAAAGATGACCTATGTAAGTTGAAAAGATGACCTCAGCAAAATTGTTATAACAAGAAAACAGCAAAATTGTTATAACAAGAAAACAGCAAAATTTTTATAACAAGGAAAACAAAACTAAGTTAGCCAAAGTCATTATCAGTGCAGGGCTCAGAACGAACACATGGACTCCACTTGTAAAACACCTCAATATTGACATTACACTAAGTAACACCATAAGGAAAGCCTTGAGTGTCTACAATAATTTTCTTTTCTGCAGTCTCCCAAAGTCCTTTTGCTGTCATCGCACATACATATTAGGGTCTACATTGTTTTTGAGTATGTCTGGATGGCTTGACCCACTCCTTCACCTTTCCACCAAGCAATTCTCTCCTACTTCATCTGCCTTTCAAAGGAGTGATTTAAAGATTCTATAGTACAAAGGGATATGCCCAAAGATTAAATCCTAAGGAGATTGCAGAACTTAGGGAACTTTACTTTCAGAATGTTAAGAACTTTTAGAGATTTGAGGAGAATCAATATATGAGTGTTTGCTATAGATTGAATATGTCCTTCCAAAATTCATATGTTAAAATCCTAATCCCTAAGTTGAGTAGTATTAGGAGGATGGGACTTTAGAGGATAATAAGGTCATAAGAGTGGAGCCCTCATTAATGGATCAGTGCCCTTCATAAGCAGCCCAAGGAAGCTTCCCCTGCCCCTTCCACCACGTGAGCACACAGCTATTAATAAAAGCTGCCATGTATGAATCAGAAAATGTGTCCTCACCAGATAACCACATCTGCTGGCAACTTGATCTTGGACTTCTCGGTTTCCAGACTGTGAGAAATAGATCTTTGTTGTTTATAAGCTACCCAGTTGACGATATTTTGTTATAGCACCCCAAATGGACTAAGAGCTATTGGTGAACTTCTATCATATCATAAATATTATTTGGAGGACATTGTTTGACAAGAGTCCTAGAATTACATTTGTATCTATTGGAGTATAAGAATTTATACAACTGGAAAAATACATTCTGCTGTAGAAATAACTTGCACCTTAGTTTTGTGTGTAGTTTGTTTTATTTTTTGAGAGTTGTTGTGTTGTAGGTACTTTACTTTCTTTCAGCCCCAAAAAGATGAAGTGGTATATACATATATTATATTCTTACCTCATTATTTTATTTCTTTGTTAGTATTGAGAGTTCAAATCAACACGTACTGATTGAGTATGCACTACCTGAAAGGCACTGTCTTAGGTTTTCGGGATACAAAGGCAAGTGGAAATGAACATCTAGTTGCTCAGAAAAGACGTGTGCTCTAGGGAGATGCACACAGTCATATAAACAGATAATGTCACTGAATGTAAGAACTGAGACAAAGCCATGTAGGGGGCGTTGGTGCAGAAAGAAAGGACCCTGAAGTGAAGGCCATTACTGCCCTATCAAGATTTCTTCTTCAGCCTGGTGCTGAGAATGTTGGTTGCTAAAGGCTCATGGCTGCCCCCTTCCCTAGAGAATTTCCTTTGACAAAATGACAACTTCTTCTAGGTGAGGGGGGCACCAACTTTATTAAGAAGCTCAGTGGTGTCTGTCCTTTGTAGATTAGTACTGATGATCATTATTGATTCTGTTATAGATCTGTGCTCCCTGACAGTAATGGAAATAGTAAGATCTCAAAATAGCAGAGGACAGATGGCAGCACTTGACCATCAGAAGCAAGGTGAGCATGATTATCAAAATGCACAGCACGCAGCAGGCTCTGATCAGTAGGGATTTATGGAGATGGCTAGTAGAATATGGTGATTGTAGGGCGAGATCAATGGGCAAGCAATAAGCGTTTTGCTTAATATATATAATCAATCCAAATATATTTAAAAAAAGATGATCAGAATACTAAGGTCAGCCACCTCAATGGAAAGTCAGGATTCCTTGCCCAGTTTACAGGCTTAGCTTGTCCTCAGTTCCATAACCTATTGCTTGAAGTAGTGGTCAAGTTCCTACGAGAAAGTTCCTTAAAACACCATGGAAAGTTTATACAGCAGTGATTCCTCCAGCCTTTCTCCAAAGGGATAAATAGCCATTTACCTGGGTAAACATAAACTGGGAAAAGTGAGATGTTTAATCAGGAATCTGAGTTGACTGCAATAGCTAGGGACCTCAAGTGCCATCATGGATCCTCTCATTAGAGTAAGGCTATATATGGGTCAGAAGTTCTAGCATATGTCCGTCTCAAAGTGGGTCCACAGGGTCCGTGAACCCACCCTGTAGTTATTTCCTGGCTAGAAAAATTTATAATCTTAATACACAAACTTAAAATTTGGAAGAACCCTCACATTGAGTAGTAGAGAAAACATGTGTTATAGTAGGTGACATGGTTTGGCTCGGTGACCCCACCCAAATCTCATCTCGAATTGTAATTCCCACATGTCACGGGAGGGACATGTAATCCCCATGTGTGGAGGGAGGATTGCCCCCATGCTGTTTATGTGATAGTGAGTTCTTATGAGATCTGACGGTTTTATAAGCGACAGTATCCCCTCTCTTTTCTCTTCTCCTCTCTTTTCTCTTCTCCTCTCTTTTCTCTCCTGCAGCCTTGTGAGGAAGGTGCCTGCTTCCCCTTCTGCCATGATTTTAAGTTTCCTGAGGCCTCCCCAGCCCTGCAGAACTGTGAGTCAATTTAACCTCTTTCCTTTATAAATTACCCAGTCTCAGGGCAGGCAGTTCTTTACAGCAGTGTGAAAACAAACAAAAACAGTAGGATAATCCAAATGAATATCTCTGAAACTTCCAAGACAATACATCAAAAGCAATATCACATCCTAGGTAAAAAGGCAGAAATGGATACACCCCCAGAAAACTTAAGGGATGAATGGATCACAGTGCCCATAAGTCCCATTTAATTCACTCATCATGAAATGTCCGTAGACAGAATGACTCAGCCAGTTGATGTCAGCCTCTAAACTCCACCTTCCTGGCTAACCAGATGCTGGAAAACCTTTTTCTGGATAGAGTAGATTTCATGTGAGAAACAACTGGGTACAAGTGGTACAAGGGATAAACTCTCATAAATCTGTTGGTGCCCTGCCAAACTCTCCTGTTTTCCAGGCCAGTGATCTCATCCTGCAGCTACTGTAAGTTCATCTGCTAATGGATTACAGCTGCTCCCATTTCTGGAGAATTGTCCTTAACGAAATGGGAACTACATCACCTGAGAGATAACGCAACTCACCCCTAACAGGGTCAGCCTGCAGTCAATGACTCACTGACATGGACTACAAAGGGCTATGCCAAGTCTGTGGTGCAATTCATATTCCAGAGCTCCCATGGGATCAGGCTGAAGAGCGCTCCAACTGATACTGTATTCCTGTTTACTCCTTCTTTTGTTCTGTCTTGCTTCCCTCACTCCCTTTCTCTTGAGAGGACTTTCTCAATAAATTATGTGCACTAAAATTCTTGCCTCAGGCTCTGCTTCTAGAGAACATGACCCAAGATAGAATCCTAGTGCTGATTGCCAAGGAATGCTCTTTAGAGAATAAAGTGCCTAATATGAGACTTGAAGTATTAAAGACTAAAATAAAAGTCAGAAATGGACATTACTTAATATCTTGGTTTTCGCATCTATGTACTTAGAGTTTCTCCATTGAGAAAGAGATTTTCAAGGATGATCAATTTCCAACAAGTATTCTTCGTGATAATCTGGAATTTATTTAATCTGGAATTTAGTTAATTGCAGAAAAATCCAAATTTGTGGCGACATTTGTCAGCATGAAAAAACAGTCATTTCTTTCTTGTGAAATATAAACTAATTCATGTATCCATTTAATTAACAACTACTTTCTGAATACTAATTAGAACTGGGCATTGTGTTGCCTGCTAGGGACTCAAGAGGGAGCCAGACTGTCTCCTGCCCTTTCAGAGTTTAGTAGTATCTGAGTCTCTCAGTTTGTCTAGAAAGGTGAGAGCCCAGAAGGGAGAAACATGTGGCTTTCCGAGGGGAGGGTAATATGAGTGGTCTTCCCAAGTAAAGACAGGTGGAGACACTATCTGTAGAGAATCTGAAACAGTGACAAAAAATAAAAGAAGTCAGTGTTCCTTTTATTATCACCATGTGCTGGCGATTTTTAACAATGGTAGTGACAATGCACTCTTCCCTCCCACCTTTAAATACTACTGAAGATAACTACAATGTTATTAATATCTCCCTTTGGTATTTGGACAACCCTGTTTAGCATTTCCCAAAGTTGGGGCTCACAACAGCTTGTATCACCATTTAGGAGTAGCAGGAAGGAGGATTTTAGAGTAACTTTTCCTAAAATAAACCTTACGACTCTCTCCACTAGTGTTCTCTCCCTTACAGAGAGAGGGAGAGAGCTCTCTCTCCCTTACAGAGAGAGGGAGAGAGCTCTCTCTCCCTTACAGAGAGAGGGAGAGAGCTCTCTCTCCCTTACAGAGAGAGGGAGAGAGCTCTCTCTCCCTTACAGAGAGAGGGAGAGAGCTCTCTCTCCCTTACAGAGAGAGGGAGAGAGCTCTCTCTCCCTTACAGAGAGAGGGAGAGAGCTCTCTCTCCCTTACAGAGAGAGGGAGAGAGCTCTCTCCCTTAGAAAAGCAAGATTGAGAAGCTAGTCATGATGTGACTCTCACTTTTTGCTGGGGCTGGGGTGGGGATCAGGCCAGCACATAATTTGCCTCATTGTAAGTGTGTACATTTTCTCTAGATTTAAGATTTGAGAAAAGAAGAAGTGAATTAATGAAAAGAGAGGACAAAATCAAACATTTTCTGCAAGTCCAAAGAGTTTGACTTGTATGGGCTCTGGGAGAAGAGTTGATCTCTTAACTTGTGCTGGCAAAAGGCTTAAAGTCACTTATTCTTGCAAACAAAGTCAAAGACCAACTGTTCATTCCTAGGGATTTGGTGGTAGTAACTTGCCTAGATTTTGTCAGTAAAAAGAAATAAAGTTCGAAACAACTACAGACTTTTTCCTATTCAGCAAGCTTACAAAACAAGCCTGTGACTTTAAAATCTTCACAGCTTAACCTGAATAATTAATATTCTGCCACCTGCACTAGTCATCAGCATGGGTTAGAATGACCAAATGCATTACTTTCCAACCTGAAATTCTGTGCTGCTCTGATTTGATAAAGCATTATACCTGCATCAGAGACATCTAAACAATATGGATGACATATTATGTGTTAAATAAAATTTTCATATGTGAAACTTTTCTACAAGAACGTAAGAGTAAAAACAAAGAAAAATGTAAAGTTATTTGGCAGAACTTAATATAGACCTGCACTGTCCAATACTGTAGTCATAGGCCACATGTAGCTATTTCAATGACTGAATATTCAATCAAATTAAAAATTCAGTTGATTTTATTTTGGAAATAATTTAAAGCTAATATAGTTGTTGAAAAAAATAGCACAGAGAGTTTCATGTACTCTTCATCCAGTTTCCCCCAATAATAACATCTTACATAACCATAGAGCAATGATCAAAGCTAGAAAATTGAAGTCAGTACAATACCATTAACTAAACTACAGACTTTATTTGGATTTTACCAGTTTTAATGTGTACTTTCTTTGGTGTTTAGTTCTATGACATTTTATCACATATGCAGATTTCTGTAACAATAATTGTAATCAAGATACAGAACTGTTTATCGCCCATTTATAATTATGCCTTCCCCCAAACTCTAAACTTGGCAATCACTGATCTGTTGTGCATAAGTATAATTTAGTCCTTTTGAGAATGTTATATAAATGGAACTATACATTATATAATATTTAAAGATTTTTTTTGTCATGCAGCATAATACCCATCAAGTTGTTGCATATATCAACAGCTTATTTCTTTTCATCACTGAGTAGTATTCCATTGTACAGATGTACCATAATTTGTTTATTCATCCACCTGCTGAAAGATATTTGTTTCTAGTTTTTTACTCTTACAAATAAAGCTACTATGAACATTTGTGTTCAGATTTTGTGCAGATCTTCTGTCTAGTAATTTATTAATTACTGAGAGAAGCCCCCAGATATAAGTGAGGGTTTTCCTATTTCTCCTTTCAGTTATGTCCCTTTTTGCTTCATGTATTTTGAAATTCTGTTGCTTGGTGCATGCATGTTTAGGGCTGGTATGTGTTCTTTGGTTAATTAACTCTTTTTATCATTTTGTAGCGTCTCTCTTTGTCCTTGATAATTTTCTTTGCTGTGAAGTCTACTTTGTCTGATATTAATATGGACATACCAAATGTCTTTTGATTAATGTTTGTACAATTTTCCTATACTTTTAAATTACCTATAACATACCTAGAGTTGAAGTAAGCCTCATGTAGGCAGCATGAAGTTGGATTTTAAAATCCATTTTGTCAATCTTTGTCTTTTAATTAGTATGTGTAGACCACTTACTTTAAAAGTAACTGAGGCCGGGCGCGGTGGCTCACACCTGTAATCCCAGCACTTTGGGAGGCTGAAGCGGGTGGATCACCTGAGGTCAGGAATTTGAGACCAGCCTGGCCAACATGGTGAAACCCTGTCTCTACAAAAAATACAAAAATTAGCTGGGCATGGTGGCAGGCACCTGTAATCCCAGCTACTCGGGAGGCTGAGGCAAGAGAATCACTTGAACCCAGGAGGTGGAGGTTGCAGTGAGCTGAGATCATGCCATTGAACTCCAGCCTGGGGGACAAGAAGAAGACTTTGTCTCAAAAAAAAAAAAAAAAAAAAAAAGAAGTACTTGTTAGTTTTTTAGAATTCAGGTATGCTGTTTTATTATTTGTTTTCTGTTTGTTTCCACTGCTTTTTGTTTCTCTGTCTGCTTTTTTGGACCTTCCTGTGAGTTATATAAATTTTTTTAGAATTCCATTTTAATTTCTCTATAATGATTTTATTTCTCACTTCATGTAGTTTAAAATATTCATACTTATTACTGTCTATTATTATCAATATTTTACCATTCCAAGTAGAATGCAAAAGCTTTATCATCATTTAAATCTCTTTACTTGCCTTCATCTAAAAATCAATAATGGTCAATTATATTTCTTTATGTATTACTTTTTGTATTTTTTTATTTCTGATGTTCCAAGTTTTTTCTATATTATTTTCTTTATGTCTGAAGAATTTTCTTTGACACATTCTCTTAGTTTTCTTCATCTAAAAATGTCTCTATTTCCTAGTACCTCCTTGTTCACTTCAGTACACCAATTTCCACACTGCCCCCTGGGATACGTCTTTATTTCTCAGACCTCTAGTTTCATTCCCTGCTTAAAGTTTTCCCAAATTAGAGAGAAATTTTTGTTAGATATAGAATTCTGACTTGACAACTCTTTTTGTAAAGAAAAATTACTTGAAAAATGTTGTGCCACTTTCTTCTGGCTTCTGTAATTTCTGAGGAGAAACCCACAGTGATTCAAATCATTGATCTCCTAAAACTGATGCATTATTTTCTCTGGCTACTTTCAAGATTTTGTCTTTGCTTTTAGTTTTCAAAAATCTGATTATGATGTGTCATCTGGGTGTGGATTTATTTTGATTTATTATGCTTGAGGTTTGCTGAGTTTATTATCTATTGGTTTGTAGCTTTCACCAAATTTGGGTAGTTTTCAATCATTTTTTCTCTGACTATTTTTTCAGGCCCTCCCTTTTTTTTTTGTCTGCTTGGTTGTTTATTTTTTAGATGTGGTATCACTATATTGCCCAGGCTTCTCTCGAAATCCTAGGCTCACGAAATCCTTCCACCTCAGCTTCTCAAGTAGCTGAGTTTACAGGCATGCATCACAACATGTTTTTGTTTTTGTTTGCTTGTTTGTTTGTTTTGTTGTTAGACCCTCACTCTTTCCCATCTCCCTCTGGAATTCCAATATGATACCAATATTATATCTTTTGTTATTGTCCCACAGGTTTCTGGTGTTCTCTTCATTTTTCTCAAGCTATTTTATCTCTTATTCGGATTGGATAATTTCTATTGATATACCTTCAAGTTCCTCTAACATCTCCATTCTGCAATAATATTCATCCAGTGAGATTTTAATTTTAATTACTGTATTCTTCAGTTGAAAAAAATTTCTATTTTGTTCTTTATATTTCCTATTTTTTGCTGAAACTTTCTATTTTTTCCATTCATTTCAAGAGTGTTTTTAATTGCTTGTTGAAGCATTTTTATCATGGTTTGTCATATAATTCCCACCTTTGTGTCATCATGGCATTGACATATGTTCATTGTCATTTCTCATTGAATTAAGATTTTCCTGTTTTTTGGTATAACAAATGATTCTGGGTTGATTCCCAAACATTTTGAATAGTATGTTAAGAGAATCTAGTACAAAAAAAAAAGTCTTATACTTCCGCAGGCAGTCAACCATGAACACCTTTTCGTTTACTTTTATGGACTTTGGTTTGAATTTCAGTTTAGTTTTCAAAGTCTTTGCAGTGTTATTTTGATCTGCTTCATCTGTGTGCTTCCCAGAGTCCAATCTGAAGCCTGGTTGATATTACACACCATAGCTCAGTTCTCAAAAATTTAGTTATGTTGATTCTGATTGGTTTTATTCAAATGCACCATTTTTTTTTTTTTAGAGGGTGGAGGGGACCAATCCAGGACATTAGTAATAGAATTAAAGGATCCTTTTCTTTATCTTGCTCCTTTTTTTTTCACTTCTCCCTTCAGTCTCTAGTTTGCTGTCATTGCTTAGTGCCATCCTAATCACATTTTAAGTCATCAATGGCAACACTTGGTTAGTTAATTTTGTATTGGACAATGCAGATATAGAAATTTTCTATCATTTCAGAAAGTTCTATTGCATAGGAAACCTTTCTCTTCTTGAGTTGAAATCATTTCCTCTCCTAAAGATGATAAACTATAGAAAGAAATAAAAGTAATAAAAAATAAATGGGGAGGATGAGAAATAAAGAACTATAAAACCTGAAGATACAAAAAAAAAAGTAACAAGAAAAGACATCAGAGAGAAGTTGAAAATGCTCAAATGGAATAAATCTTGATTAAAACAGGGCTGAGGGCAATCTTCTATGCATAGGCTTTCCCTGTTATTCTCAGCACTTAAACAGTTTTATATGTGAGAGATCAAAGTTGTTTTCCAAAGCTGTGGTTCTAAAGCCGTAGGTTTGGCCTTTACATTGTCATTCCCTTACCTCATTCTCTGTAGTTAAAGGATATCAGCATTTTAGAGCACAAAGGCCACTTTAAAACAATGTGGAATTAAAATGGTACTTCAAAACAATGAGGACACAAAAATATACATTTGGGCATGGCAAGGCTAGCTTCCTTGCTACTTTTAGACTTGTGGAATTTAACAAAATTCAAGCCCCCATAGGTACTTCTGGCTACTGGAGCTTTGCTCCTGCTTATGTATTGATAAAGATGCAATCCATTGATCTTCTGGTCACTGAGGAAGAATCATCATGGATTGCTGCCATTATTCACACTTCGACTTATGGACGAAAGAGAGAAAACCGATATGCAGTCCCCAAAGTAGGTCATATTGTGGGGGTCCAGTGTAGAACCAAAGGAAGTTCATAGCCCCAGGCCAGAGGGAAAGAGAAAAATTTTCAGCAGGGAACAGAAGGTGTAGGGGTCTGAGAAATAGCAAAAGGGATAACCCAGAAGGCAGTGTGGAGATTAGATAAATGAAGTGAACATGGAGATACTAGTAAATCAAGGGATAGCTTGGGACTAATCTAACCAGGGTTCCTTTCTCAGCACCTTCTGGAAGCAGACATTGAAGGATAGAAACGGTTGGGGCAAAAGTTGCAATCCAGACAGTTTCTTCTCATAGAATTTTCCAGAATTAGGGTTTTCCTTTCCTAGCACATAACCTAGGGAAAAAAAAAAAAGCCCCAAAAGGTATCTTCCGTTCTTATACCTTATATCAAAATTTCTCTAAAACTCTCAAATTTCACCTCAATACCCCTCTATCCTTGTCACCAGAGGACGCCAAGCACTATACCTACTATGTGTATATTTTTACTGACAACATCATATTTTAAACAATGCAATCTAATTATTCAAAGAGCAGGCTTTCAATCCTAATATGATTTAGAAAAAGGAAATATAGCCACACAAAAGTGAAAGAGACACACTAGATAAAAATGAAAATTAATGGCCTTATTTTGTGCATTTATTAAGAAGTCATAATAAGAAAACTAACAATAGTTTTCAGGATCAACAGCATTTTTTTTTTCCAAAATGGCACCAGGGTGTGGTATAAATGGTTAGACTGAGAGTCATATAAAACCAGGTAAAGATTTATCTTCTGTCATTTAGTAGTTCCATTATCCTTGAAAAATGACATAAGCTCTCAGCTTCAATAAAATGAAAGCAATCATAATGCCTATCTTGCAAAGTCATTATTAGGATTAAATGAGATAGTGTGTGTAAGGTGCTTAGCATACATCTGGCATAAACTTGGCACACAATGAATGTCACCTTTCTTCCTTTCTTCCCTCTAACTTGTGATACCATCACTTCTTTTGGGCCTTCTCCAACCTTTCTACTGTCCTTCATCCATGCTGCTGGCCAGCTTCCCTCTTCTCATCTCAGCTCCCTAATCTCTTTAATAAAACCCCAGTTGCTACTGTCATCATGTGTTTTGTAATTGGGCATTGTTTCTATTAATTAAAATAAAGCATTTAAAGGAAGTGCCTAGTGAAATAACAGATCTGGCTCATCACTAGCTTTTTGACTCTCATGGTTTCCTCACTTGTCCACAAGGTTTGCCGGTGAACAGTTGATTCAGTTTACTTTATTGGACTAACTCAGTGTTCATGTTTATTTTACAGTGTTTATCTTTATTCCCAATTATTCTAACCCACAGAAAGAAAGCAAGGCCCTTCATAAAATGGAGCATGAAGTTTCAATTTTCACATGAGTCACACTGGTGAATAGTATGTTCTTTGGTCTTGGGCTCAGCGCATGCTGCAAATCAAAAGAGGATGGGAAGCTTTTTGTGCATGTAAACAGCTGGAACACAGTGTTAAGTTGATAGTATGAAAAAATCTGAAGCCTTTTCTTCAGTCTGTGCAGGGAATAAAACTAGGAAGAATCATTTTACACCCATGGGAAGGATTTACTGGTTTATAAATATGATAAACCTTCCTTAATACTGGTGCTTTGAACTTGCTGAGCACCTTTCAGCAGTGGATTGCAAAGCACTTCACTAACAGTAAGCCTTGGGACCCTCGGGATGGAGGTATTATTTCCATTTCATAGTTAGGGAAATAGATGCAAGGACTGACTTGCTCAGGAACACAGAGTAAGTCCCAATCAAGCATATACCCCCATGAACCCAGATCAAATCTAACCTCTAGGCTACTCTTGCCCCCACATATTTATTTTGCAAAAGGAAAACAATGATTTCAAATATATACTCAGTTAAGCATTAGGATATATCCCTCTCCACCTGTTTTAACACGTTTTTGAAGTTTTGCTTGTTTTTACACTGGCAGGATTTTCGGATGATTAGTTCTGAGTGTCTTTTGTTTCAAGTGTCTCGTGTAGGGGATGAGAGAAATCGGATGATCAAGGGTCTTTTCACTGCTTAGTCACTACTTCAGGTTCAGTCTAGTTGGGTGGTGACCCACAGGGAATATCTCAATGCCAGGAGAAGTAAATATGCCAGTTGTCTTAACCTGGTCTTGGAGCAGGTAGGCTCTGTTGACTTTAAAATGAAAAATGAAACAATTTAGATCAAGCTGTTTGGGCTCTGTGCAGAAGAATCCCATGAATCCCTGTGAACATCAGCAGAAAAGTTTAGAAGAGTATAATCTTAGCAACAGAAAATGATGCTCTTTTCAGAAAAATAAACAAAAATTTTAGGGCAAGTCCACTGGAAGAAGGGGCAGTAGAGGAAGATAGAGATTGGGGAATGAAAAGCTAATTTGTAAACAGATTTCAGGAGAGTGGTGTAAACTCTCTAGATCAGGACAATCAAAGGGAAGAAGCAAGCAGGTGATTGTGAGTTGTTGGGAAAATAATTTTATCACACCGATATCCCCCCCAAAATAAGAAAATGAACAGGCCTAGTTTTTAAATAGAAATTTACATCTATTTGATTATTTAGTATAGGAGCAACAGATCCAAGAGTAATTGTAAATCATTACTGTGAAGTTCAACATTTAAACTACCAAGGGCGATAAATGGAATAACAATTAAAAATTATTACTCATGAAAGGTACTGCATTAACGAAGGCTTTTCCAACACTCCATCCCATCCCTAAATACACAAAAACTACTTGAGACAAACATATAACCTCCATCCAAACTTCATCATCTAAGGGAAATTCACCAACAAAACATTTTGGGGACAATTACATAACCTCCATCTAAACTTCATCATCAGCCTCAGTGGCTGGCAGTTGCTCCCTATTTCTTCTTCCCTCCCTTTCAATGTGTAAGATCTGGGAACAGGAAGTAGTATTTACTCCTTGGTGTCAGTAGAACAATGATGGATACTGAGAATGTCTTTCACTCTAAACATTGACCACAGCAAGGAAATGTTCCCATAGGAATATTTATAAAGCTGGTGCTTTCATTTCTGAACATCCAGGTTATTTTTATTGTGATTTAAAAAAATATTAAGAATAAATTGTCATTTTAATTAAAGAAGAAAATAAGGTTCACAGAGCCAGAGAAGCCCATATGAACTTCGTCCAGCCATACTCATGGTTTGGAGGTGGGGAGGTGCGTGAATATTTAATAATGCTTTTTTACAAAAGGGATCTTATCTAGAGACAATTTCGCTTGCAATTCTATACAACATCCAGTTGTGCCATAGAACATTTTTGTCTGTGTTACTATACAAACTACATGTTTAAGGTTAAAGTTTCCATTTTATGGGAAAATATCATTGTCTTAAACAGCTTCTGTAGCACTTTGGCTCCTCTCTTCACCACGACTTTTCTTTTTTCTTTTTTTTTATTGAGATGGAGTCTCACTCTGTCGCCCAGGCTGGAGTGCATTGGCACGATCTCGGTTCACTGCAACCTTCACCTCCCAGGTTCAAGCAATTCTCCTGCCCCAGCCTCCTGAGTAGCTGAGACTACAGGCACACGCTACCATGCCCGGCTAATTTTTGTATTTTTAGTAGAGACAGGGTTTCGCCATGTGGTCAGGCTTGTCTCAAACTCCTGACCTCAGGTGATCCGCCCTCCTCGGCTTCCCTAAGTGCTGGGATTACAGGCGTGAGCCACCGCGCCCGACCACCACGACCTTTCTTTTGGAGAAAGTGATACCTACGGCCATGGTTTCCACACTTGTTTGACAGCACTTTATGCCCCAGAATATAAACAGACAAAATTAGTATTTATTAGTGTATTTCCTCTATATAATTCATTTATAACATTGGCTTATAAAATCAGTTGTTGAATACAACTAGTATTTTGTTTTAGAAAATAATTTGAAATCAGCCTCGATATTTCATTTTTGGCCTTAATTAGTTTGGGTTATACAGTATTGAGAAAAATCCTGAATCAACCATGTAAAGTCTTTACAAATAGTGGAACTTCTGAACAACGTTCCCATCCCTTGCAATTTCAACATAGCCTTCAATTAAATGGATGTCCTCAAAAGAGCAAATAGGAACATTTCTATTCAAAAATTGGATCATCAATAATATGTAAAAATTGCTCTTTTCTCATAAATGTAGAGATTGGAAGAGAAGCATTCAAAATTTACAGTAAGTATTCCAAACTATATTGAATGAGGTAACTTGTCATTTATATTTGCACTACTGTGCCGTTATGCTGGAAACAGAATTTGTTCTGAATAGATCCTTGGACTTGACTTGGCATTTAATGGAGTGCAATTGTCAGTGTAAGATTTATATAATTATACCCAAGTAGACGTGAGTAGTCCTGATTTTTTTTCTTTTCCTTTTTTTTTAAATTTTCTTTTTGTTTTTTTAATTTAAGCTTTCTTTAAAGTTCGGGAGTACATGCGCACGTTTGTTATATAGGTAAATTTGTGTCATGAGAATTTGTTGTGCAGATTATTTCATCACCCAGGTACTAAGCCTAGTTCCCATTAGTTATTTCTCCTGATCCTCTCCCTCCTCCCACCCTCCACCCTCCAAAAGGCCTTAGAGTGTGTTGCTGCTTCTATGTGTCCATGTGTTTTCATCATTAAGCCCCCACTTATAAGTAAAAACTTGCAGTATTTGGTTTTCTGTTCCTGTGTTAGTTTGCTAAAGCAAACTAACTCCAGCTCCATCCATGTTCCTGCAAAGGACATGATCTCATTTCTTTTTATGGCTGCATAGTCTTCCACGGTGTATATGCATGTGGTGTACCACATTTTCTTTATCCAGTCTACCACCGACAGGCATTTAGGTTGATTCCATGTCTTTGCTATTGTGAATAGTGCTGCAATGAGCATACACATGCATATGTCTTTGTAACAGAATAGTTTATATTCCTTTGGGTATATATCCACTAATGAGATTACTGGGTCCAATGGTATTTCTGTTTTTAGGTCTTTGAGGAATCGCTACACTGTCTTCCACAATGGTTGAACTAATTTACACTCCCACCGACAGTGTATAAGAGTTCCTTTTTCCCTGCAACCACACCCGCAAGTCTTAAATTTTTAAATGAACATTTAGGCACCATTACATTTCTAATTAATGATACATTTAGGAGAAGTAAAAGTATTTCCACTGAAGGCAGAAGAAATGTATTTTGAGTTTATACAAAATGAGTAAACCTGAGAGTACAAGATAAATTAGGAGTGATATTAAAGAGTTAAAATTTAATATATAGTACCCTGAACACACATGCCACTTCTATTCTTTTTTACAAAATAGTTGAAGTTTATGTCTAGAATAAAATTCAAACCAAACATTTGAGGATCCCTGAAGCTCTTTGCAGAATTCCTCTAGTGTCTGGCATAGTGCCTGAAATAAAATAAGTAATGAATATCTGTTGAATGGATAGTATATTCTAGTTTGAAAATTCATGGGCATCATCTAGCAAAGGTTTCTCGAGACTCTTTCAGCCTCTCAAGGGGAGGTAAAACAGAAAACTAAGTCATTCTGGGCTGCTATCTACCTTTGGTACTTAACTACCATTAAGCTTATTTTTCATGACCATTTTACAATGGAGGTATTTACATGTGTAACTGGAGGTCTGTAAGGAAAGTATCATTATCCCGATATTGTAGCTTAAAAATTAAGGCAGAATAATACTTACTAGAGTCTATTAATGAGTAAAGTGTGGACTTGTAATTTAGAACCTGGGCATGGGGCCCCATAGGACATGCTGCCCCTCCCTCATCTCTCTGCCCTTGGTACTCTCCACCTCTCCCTCCCCGTCTCCCCAATTTCTCATCTCCCTGATGAGCTAAAAGCATTATATATAATTTAAAGCCTAGTTGAATTTTGGAGTTGGTCAGAAACAGCTATCACGGCTAGTTCACATAAAAGAGGATTGAAATGATAATATGCAGTATATACACTATACATACCATATAATTAACAGTGTAAATAGAAACCATTTCTACACATCGTGTGTATAGAATCAATTTCTGAAGGCTTGGAATAAACTACATTGCCTATCATATCTGAGGATTTCACAGTAAAAGGGCTTTCCTATTGAGAAATGAACAATTATTCTTCCCTCTATAACTTTTGTTTAAAGAGTTGCTTAAATATTTTAGCTCTCTTCTCCTAGAAAATGGAGACTGTACTAAACAAATAAACATAGAGTGTTAAAATGTCCCTGCTGATAATTTTGCTGAACCTCTGAAAAATCATCTCTGTTGCATAAATAATGCTGGAGACAATAGTCAAGGATCAGGGTTTTTCAGCACACAATGGAGGCTTTGTACAGTGGATGTTTTCCCTGTTTTTTTTTTTTTTTTTTTTTTCCTCCTCGATAGAGTGGTAACAAAAGTAGAGCTTTCCCACTTTGTCCCAGAGATGGGGGTTTTAAGTCTATTGAGGCAACTTTGTGCCTTATCTAAGCCTCTCACCATGGGCAACTTAGGAGGAAAGGCCCGCTTCATTGGTCCCTGGACAGGAAAGAGGGGTTACTTTGGGGACAAGGAACAGGTCTCTGCTTAAGTGGATCTGACAGCTTTGCATTAAAAAAGATGTTTATCCTTGTTTACGGCATATCCCTTCTCCTTTTATAATTCCCATGATTGGTGTTACTTTTTATAGTAAGCCTGACTGTCTGGGAAGGATCCACATTGTTCCAATGCCTTAGAAAGCAAAGGGAAGGGTGAGAAACCTTCAGAAATGCTATCTGCAGAAGGTTCTTCCTTTTAGAATCTACAGAGCAAATGAACTCTTTGTGTGTTCGCTCAAGCACATATATGCAGTATATATAACATGGGGGCTTTTTGAATGGGTGATTTAAATGAAAGAATTATAGCTTTTCTTTATATACTTCTGCAGCTTCTTTGGTATGTTGACTATATTTTCAAATTAATATTGGTTATTAATAATTCGTTTGCTCAAAGTTATATTCTAATGTCACTTTTTGTGGTGTAATAACTGGAAAGAATTCTACTGTCTTTAAGTTTTAGAAATACCTATGGAAAACTCCAAAAACACTCTGATCTACTTTAACTATTTACACTGTCATTGTAGTAAGAAAAGTAAGGAAACTTCCAACTAGAGTTTAATTTTGAAGAGGATGCAGGGTATCTTTTAGAAAGATTTTCTTAATCATTTGGATTAATCCTGACTTTCAACTCTAGATAAAAAATAGGATATCCCATAAGAAGGATTTGCAACATGTAGGGAATTTTTTGCCAACCAGGAAAAGCTCCCAGGGTCTAAGTTATTAAAGTTACATTTATTGGTGATTATGTCTATTTCCTGTATAAAATGAAATTTCAAAACAAACACTTGAGTCAAGAAAAGTCAACTAAATGACATGGTTTTTATACATGTAAAAGAAGTGGTCATTTCCAAAGGGGCTCATATGGCTTGGTAGATTAACTAAAATGAATGTGAGAGCTTAACATCAACCCCTGACAAACTCTGATACAGTTGTAGACAGACAGACAGACAGACACACACACACATAAACACACACACACACGCATACACACACACACACACACACACACACACACAGAGTTCACAAGGAAAATAGACAAACTGCCCAGAGACACCCAGATTTAATCTCATCAAGGGGCTCTTGAGATGTTGTAAACCAAGTAACTAGAGTTTGACTAGTTGAGACTGTCCCTAGAACTTCTGGATACGATTAATTCCATGTAATTCTCTATAGCCCTTTCTAATTGGTTGAGATGTATGAGACGCCACACATAATGGAATCACTTAGCCATCTGCATCTCACATGAGCAGATGTGATGTATACATTTTCAAATAAAAAAGAAACAATTCTCTTAAGAAGAAGAGAAGCCAGAAATTGGTTCTACCTTTACAGGAACATAGTGCATACCTTTCTTCCCAATACTGTGATAAACATAAATGGTTAACAACCAAAGCTGCTACATCAGCAATTCCACCCCTGGGAGAAGGGACAAATTATATTGTAAATGAACCTAGCTGCTGCAGAGCCCAGGGCTCCACTCTAAGTTGGACTTTTGAGTTTTGGTAAAAGTAAATATTGACATTAAGAGCAACTCTACCAAGCCCTGTGCAAGTACGCAAACTGATTTCATCTTATAAAATAGATCTTCAAGAAGTTAAATGGTAACAAAAATAACATACACCAGATGGAACACTTACACAAATCTGTGCCTACTACCCACCAAAATACTTACTCATTCTGACTGAGTTAGGAAATAAAAAGCATTGGTATGACATGAAGGTTACACAGTCAGCTAGTTGGTTGAATTTCTCACTTTTCAATTTGTTTGTTACAGTACTATATAAACACAACCCGAGCCCACAAGTCATTACAGTAAACCAAACTCAAACGAAAAATAGTCCAACAGTACACAGTGACCACCATACACACTTAATACTCATTCTTTACTCTACCCAAACACATCCTAATGAGAGCTAGATACTGTTTGGCATTAGCAAATTGTTACTAGTGAACCATTGGCTGGAAGCTGGCAAGAGAGATACTATTCTCCTTCACCTCAAAGAAGAAACCTTTTCTGGATTAACAAGGAACTGACTTATAGGAAGGCCTTCCCCAACTCTAACCATCCAACAGCTTTTTAAAATTTCATAGTCCCTTCCAAAACCTTATTCAGTGTTGTAGGAGAATTCTAAACCACAACATTTTACTAATCCAAGATCACTCACTAAAATCAAAATCTATGGATATATTTTTGTTAAATTTTGTCTGCTAACATCTTAAGAAGGCTACATAAGGCAAATGGTCACCCAGAAATGGTCACCAAGTGTCAAAGCTCTGGAGGGCAGCATGGGATTGTTTCCTGGTCAAGTGTACTACACCGACTTTGCCCTGCTCGTCCCCTCATTCTTTCTTTTCTCTGCCCATCATAAGTGGACTTGGCATCATCCCTCCTCCTCACATTCATGATAGAATGGACCACATTCCCCCACGATAGTTTCCTCTACCTGGAATACTCTTCCCTCACTCAGTCATGTTGCTGCCCAAATATCACTCAGTTATCACAAAGGCCTCCCCTAACCCCTCTGTGTAAACTAACCCAGCAACACCATCTCTCTCTATTTAGTTATTCTGCATTGTTCTTCCTTGTAGCCCTGACTTGCAATGTTTGTGTTTTGGCTGCTTCTTCCCCATTAGTATGTCAGCTCCTTGGGGTCAGGACTTTGCATTTTTTTTGGTGTTCAATGTTGTATCCGCTAATACCTGGCACAGTACCTGGCAAATAGTCTGCCCTTGTGAGATATTTATTTTACAAATTGATAAGTGAATGATAAGAGGCCTTTGCCTAGAGTTTTCAGAAGCACTTAAGCCATTTATTGAATTTTTATGGTATGTGGCACCCAAAATTTTTGTGTGATTCAGAGACAAGACATTAAAGCAGAGGACCTGGGGATTTCCTTCAGGCTGCAGGACAACCCAGAGTTGGTCAGTGATTGGTGAAGGCCACTATGGTCTGATTACAGGATTAAAATCCTTAGTCTGTATTCAAAGTCCTCTAGCATATGGCTCCACTTTACTTTTCATCCTTCTGGTTCTTGGAGTAAGCATATATATTCTCAGTCAAACTGAGCTATTTTCTACCAGGTGTGTTCATCTCTGCCACTGTACTCTATTTATGATATTCTATTTGCCCCAAAATGCTCTTTCTACCCTTCCCATTCTTCCCAGCACTGCTTGCCCATCACCATGTATCTAAATTTCACTTCATGCCTCCCTCAAGACCTCCTCCAGGAATCATGCCTTCCATTAAAGTCTTCTTGTCTGGCATCACCATCACCAGCTTCACCCTGGCTGGAAGGGGTCTCTCCTCTCCACTGTCACCATCATGATCTCCTTCTCCCCTGTGGAATTACCCCTCTCTACTATGTATCTGTAGGCTTTGGTCGTTTGTTTTTATTTGCTTTTTTTTTTTTATGAGCCTTAGCTTTTCGATTAGACCAAGCAGAAGTTTTCTTTGTTTTTCTTAATCTGCCTCTACCTAGTTCACAAGTCCAAAGCATTGCTTGTTCATAGTGATTCTCAATTGCAGGGTACACAAGGCAAGATCGAAAGAGGGGGAGTGGGGCAGAGTATCTGATTCTAGAGTGAGGAGAATGTATATATCCTAAAAAAAGGCTTTTTGCCTCTTGCCATCCCACCCTGTAATTGGTGACATCCCAAATAACCTTCTCATGCTTCAGATTCACCATACTAGACTAGAACAGTACATGTATTATTTACCATTGCATCCCCTACTGTGTCCAACACAGTGCCCTGAATTTACTGGGTACAGAACAAATGTTTGATGAATGAATGAATGCATTCATGGGAAACCTTTCTGTTCCTTTGTACCTAGCACCTCCCTGATCCTAGGTTGGAAACACACATCCTTAAGGCAGGCTATAAAATACCTTCATCTTTAATCCTTATCCCCCTCCACAGACACCCACACCCTCTGACCAGGCATTTATCTCAGGGCACAAAATGCCATTTGCCTGCTGATCAAAGGCTGTGGGAATGGGCGGCAGGAGCAGCTGTGCTCAGATCCCGCCCACACCCTTCCTGTTTGCAGCAGCCCACCCCAGGGGCTATTATGCTTTCGGCAGGCTAAGGAGAGTCCCTCCTCCCTCCCCACCTTCCCTGGTCCTTGCAGACACTGTGGGTCTGAAGTGGCAGCCCCTCGCCCCTGGAGCCTGCTCTCAGCATTTCATTGTCCCCAGGCAAGACATAGATAGCGGGCCAGACGCTCCTTTCCCTTTTCCTGGGACTCTGATAAGGCAATGAAAACAGTTCTCTATTTTCCTGCACAAAAGCTGACTTAGAAGAATGGGGTGGAGCATAAGTGATAACCAGCTAGAATTTGTTGCTTTTTAAAAGAAATGTGGTGGGGAAGGAAAGAGTGAAGACTAAAAGCTTTGAGTTTCTGCCCTGGGTTGTAAGAGGCAAACATCTTCCCGTGACAATGCCCCCTTTTCAGTCTTAGAGGCTCATTTCCTTTCTGTAAGGGAAAACACTGTCCTCAGGTCAGAGGGCCACAAGAGACTCCTCCTAAGGTTGGCCAGGCCACCTGGGAGCCTCTCATGTGACCCATTTACCTAAAGCGTAGCTTACAGATCAGAATTAAGAGAGAGGGAAGAAGACAAGAATTTCTTCCTCCGTGTTTAATCCATTCCAGTCAGGATTCTCATTCTTTGGAACCCGTCTGTCTGGTCAATTTCAAGATGCGTGTGCATGAATGTAGGGAGCTTCATATAAACCCCACACACTCTCAGTTTCCTCCAAGTGTCCCGTCCCTGATAAGGGGCTCCTTAAATAAACAAACGATCTGCACAGTCCAAGTTATTTTTAGAGAGAATTCCTTCAGAGATGTAGTTGGTGTTTAGTAAATGCAGAGGTTAAAAAAAAATGGAGTGAAGAGACGGAGGATCGCTGTTTCTATGTAGAACTGAATAAAAATGGAATAGAGAAATACAATTTTTAAAAATGTCTTCTGGAAATACAACTTTAAAAAGTGTTTTCACTGCCCTGAGACTGGTGCTGGCCTCCTGCTGCCACCACTAGTTCTGGAACCTGGTGCAGTTAAAGAAACCTTCAGACTTCATCTTCTTCATTAGAAAAAGAAGGCTATTTCCTGAGCCCAATTTAAGGAAATTAATTGTTCTGGGGGTAGAGTCTCAGTATTGGTACTGATTTTTAAAGCAACCAAGATGATTCTAATGTACTGTCAGGGTTGAGAATCTGTGAACAAGATCATCTCTGAGGTTTATCCCCTGGTTCTAAAATTTTGTAGTTCCATAGTTTAGGTTCCAAGTTTTTCTATCTAATCTCTATCATTTATCTAAAAACTTTATTTGGAGCTCCTTACTATCCCCAAGTCTTTCCAGAATTAGTGAAGAAAGACATGCAACAACTGGCCATGACTGCTTCTCCTTCCACTCTTGGAACAGAAGAGCAGGTTGTTGAGTATTTGCTCAATAACCCAGGGACCCAGTTTCCGAAGACATGTAAGCTTGGAGGCCTCTAGAGAATTAAAGGAGGGTCATATTCACAAACTTAACTTACCCAAGAAAAATATAAAACTCAGTTCAAATACATACAGTGAGGAGAAGCAGACACAGACGTAGAACAACCCTGCTAGGCAATTTAGAGTCCTATCCATTTTTTGTCATGAAATAGGCAGTATTGGACAAGTGCATCCCAGCAATCACAGATTGAGATGGGTCTCCTCTATTTTCCTTGAGAAAACACTTGATTGTCTTTACATATTGCACCGTTTTAGATTTTTGCTTCTGAATTTGCAATATAAATTATTCTTAGGATCTTTCGGTTTCCCACGATGCCCTCTTGCATCAATTTTCCTGGCTAGAGTCTAAGATTCATATTCCTTTTTTCACTCTGAAATTACTCATTTTTCCTCTAGAGAGGCTCTTCCACCACTGAGCGGTCTTGGCAGCAGCTCTTTGTGACAGTTGCCTATAGGCATTCCCAATTCTCGAGTGGTTTTAAAATCAAGTATGCAGCTGAATAAATAGAAAAGGAGCAAACAGCACAAAATTAAGTAAAATACCAAATATCTCATACAAATGGAATAGACAATAAAAGCAAAAGATAGAGATGATTGTGTCAACTTAGATGTTTAGAATAAAATCTCAGGAATTGGAAAAGATTCTATCAGCTATATATAGGTCAAACTCCCAACCCATGCTCCCTTCAGCATCTTCAGCATCCAGCATCTGCGTAAACATCCACTGAGGAAGTTCACTCTCACAAGGCGTCCCATTCCAGGTTTGATTTACTTTAATTGAAATCCAGTTGAAGTCAAATATCAAATTAGAAGCACTGTGGATAATAGTGAAGCCCTAAAGAAAACATCAGCTCATAGCGCAAGAAGAGAAAAAACACAACTCGGAAAGAAAGGTTGTAGAATGAGAAGCAGAGGTCTGAGACATTTATTTATAATTTTCCTTTAGAATCACTTTAAAAACTGAACATTCACATGGCCTTTGCATGTTCCCACCTAGGGAGGACTGAGATGATATATTTCCATTCAGCAGCTTCTGCTGTTAGATAAAGAACTGAGACAAACCTCTTCCTAAAATGAATTTTTTTAAAAATAAAGAATTTGTTCTTTGAAGCTTCAACTATTTAGCAAAATGTACCTCATCTTTGTGTTCTAGTTATTTAAATGTTATGAATAAGTCGGAAGTATCATAATCATCTCTACTCCCCTGCCGCCAAATCCTGAACTTGTAGGTAGATGGTGTAAATACGTGTCATAATTTTTAAACCAAAACCACTAGGGTCATAGATTGTTATTTTAAATCTGATCCTTAAAAACAAAGTTTTAACCCAAGGTACTTTAGGTGAGTAATGTACCTAAAGAAAGATGAGAACATACTGAGGATAAAACATATGCAATTTGCTCCCTGGGATTAGTTCCAGGTCTTGATGCGTGGGTTTTATTCCTTCAACCCGAAAATATTGTCTTTTAGCTTGTTGTATTAGTGAAGGTAACAATATCCCATACACATCTCACATTTTCAGTATAAATCAAGACAGGTTTATTTTTCAAGTGCAATGGGTCCTTGTGCTGTTAAAAAATGATTGTATTTACCAGGATAGGAAAGAAAAAAATAGCAAATATTTATTAAATACTCCTATGAGCCTGGAGCTGTGCTTAGAGCTTTACCTATATTACCTCATTTGAAGGAATAGTCAGGATTTGCTTTCTCTGAAGCCACTTCAGCATACTAGAAAACTGAATCATCACCCACCTAGTTGTCCAGAGGCATTACATTTATATGGCACTTTAAACTTCTCTTGAGTACTTTCATATCTATAATCTCTTTAAAATCCTGTGTTGCAGTTAGGGCAGATATGATAAAACTAAGAAGATGGGTGAAATTGTCTAAGAATAACCAAACATGGAGTAGCAGAGCTAAAAATAGAAGCTAAACCCTACTGTCTTCTATTCTTATCTATAAAATGAGGAATATTTATAACTTGTTTTCAAGTTTCCTTCTAGTTTCCAAAGCCACGCGCTACAAGTCTTTGCCCAAGACTAAGAGATAATCAGCTATACTACCTTCCAGAACATTTAGAAAATGGTTTACTATCAATTCTAGGCTCCTTTCCTCTTCAAGCTTCTAAAGATGGGTTCTAACTTTAGAAATCTACTTTAATTCAACCAAACTGGGCATTGTTGTAAGTGCTCTGGGAATTTGAGAGATAAATGAGCTAAAGTCTCTAAGACTCCTAAATTTCCTTTGTAAGAATAAAGGAAAGAGACCATTTTAACTGGGGGAAATAGGGAAGTCATCAGTAAGTCCAGTTAATGTGAGTAGCATATTCAAGGCTGTTTTCAGTACACTGTATGAAAATAACTTTTTGCAGGGCTGAATTCTACAAGCAAGCTCCGTAAGTTTGGGGAACTATAGCAGAGAAGCATATCCTAATGAGGAAGCTTTATTTATTTATTTGCTCTAATTATTCTTAGTGCCTGTCCAATGCTTAGCCTGGAGAGGAGAATCAATGTGTTATGTGCATTTCTTAAAAAATATATATTGAATAGGTAAATAAGAAACTATTTTAAAAAATCAATAGTGCTATCAATGTATTTATTTACCCATTTAAAAACTATTTATTGAATGTAACTCTATATATAATCCTTGTCCATATGGAATTTCTAATTTAATGAGAGGGACATACATTAAACAACTAATCACACAATTAATTTATTACTCCAATGGCAGTTATTTCCCTTGACCCTAGGATCACTTCTCTCTGTCTCCCATCTGCTTTCAGGTCATCCAGTTGACCACTGTTCTTTGAGCTGAGGGTTCCTTCCTGCTCCACTGTGAGCCTCAGGCCACATCATACCTGGCTGCTGTTGACCCAAGATACCCTGTAAAATTCTGCTTCCTCTTCAAGAGCCCATAGGGAGGATGGAGGAGTGTGAGGCAAGCCTTGTCTCCATCTGCAGCCCCATCTTTTACTCTCTCCATAACCTCACCACATAAAAAACGTCAAACTATGTGTTAAACATGACTTTTTCAAAGCTCCAGGGGAGATTTCCCATAAAGTGAAACCCTCTATAAGGGAGTAACTCTGTTCTTAACCACATCCTCCCTTCCTTTCACTCTGAGAGTGCCATCTTTAAGTCTCCATCCACCTTTTGAAAAAGATGCTTTTGTAAATACTACATTTAAAAAACAGCAGTAGTCACACACACACACTGCATACAAAACATACGTTATTTTTATTGGTGGTTGCTTAATGGGGGAGGGCAGTAGAGATCAGAGGGCAGTTCAGCCACCACCCCTGCCCCAGGCCACCTCCAGAGCTAGCCGAGTCTTAATCACTTCCACTGGGGTGGGCGTGGGGGGATCCACAGAGAAACATTAGAGATGGCAGGAATCTCCCGACAGTGGTCCTGCTCCTAATATGCTACCCCCAAACAGGAAGTGGGCTAGAAGAGTTTCTAATGGCTCTACTGTAGGTAATTCCAGATGAGTCCCAATCCCAGGGCAGGAGCCACGCACTCCTGGGGTATATGCCGTGCGGTGTTGTTTGGGGAGGCAGAAAGGGGTAGGCAGCTTGCTCCTGACTCCCACGTGGAGGGGCGCAGGGAGGCCTTCCCAGAGACTCCAAACCCAGGGGTACAGTCGGTTCTTCGGTGCTTCTCTGCTGCTTGAGACTTCAGGAGCCCCCAAGACTTGGTCACCGAGGTGCCACAGGCGCCGGCCTTGACCGCACTCTCCCGCGGGCCCCGGGGCTGCTTTCCCCGGCTTTACCTTTGTTTTCCTAGTCTGTTCCTCCCTGAGCTTGTTTGTGTAAGAAACCCTCTCTCCCTGCTTCCTGTGTCTCTGTCATTTCCTCCCATTGCCATTCTACACTGTGGCACTGAGGGCCATTGTTTTTCCTTCTAACCACAATTCCAGACCCTGGGAATGGCAAGTAGGTGCGCGAGGACGCTGAGGCAGGCGGGGCTGCGGGCTGGGGCCGAGCTCCGAGCCCGGGAATACTGGTGGGCAGCTGTTTGCCGGGCCGCTCGGGAAGGAAGAAACTCAGTAACAGGAGACAGCGTCTTGCCAGTTAATCCTCAGGCACTATCTAAATGAAGGCATGTTCCCAGAAGTGAAGATGGGAGATGTCTGAAAGTCCTGATAACCATCTTCGTCAAAGAAAGCTGTGACGGTCCCATTTGCTTTCTGAATTTTTAACATATCCTTATTGCTTTTAAACGAACCGAAAAATAAACTAAACCTAATTTATAGGGGAGCTTAACAGAGATACGAAGCCAGGTGCTGGACACATGGATACCTAATTAGAAATGAATTTCCTTGCGCTTCTGTTCAGTGCTTCTGCGTTATCCGTTTTGATCAGCCTCACTATTCGTCCAGCCTGCGCTGTAGTGTAAGATAAACTACTTTATGTTTTCTTGGCAGCGTTTAAATCAGACAGGTTCTCACAGGAGCTCAGATTTTGGGTTGTTTCCCTGAGCACAGGGAGAAGGAACTGAAAAAGTAGCTGGCCTGGGGAAAGAAGAATGTAATGCCTTCTTATTTACCATTGAAATGCCAAAGCCTGGTTTATGTGTTGATTTCCAAATATAAACAGGAGGAACACTGTGGTCCATATCCCATTGAAGGACTAAACCAGTAACACGTGCGTTTTGCTTCGTAACCCAGGACTTTTTTTTCTTTCTTTTTAGTGCAACTCTAACAAAGTAAACTGAGCAAGATTTACAGACAACTTCGGCGTGGTTTCATACGAGATGTATTGAAGCACATTTATTTTGTTGACTGTTACCTAGCAGAAGACGGTTGTTCTATTTTGGTAGCATTTGTTCCATAAAACTCTCAAGGTTTTGGCCAGCTCCTTTCATTACACCTTTCCTGCCAGTTATGACACTAAGGGTCACTCATCAAAGAGATTTTGTTTATTTCAAGTTTTAATGGGCAATGTGGTTACCAGGAACGTGTAAATTTCCAGGTTTCTGTTAAAGCAGTAGAAAGTTATAAAGCACATAATGGAAAAGAAACATATCAAATTCCTTTATTTCAAATAAAGTTGTGTTTTTCATTAAAGGATTTAAGAGTGCCCTGTGCCACCCCCATACCACAAAGCTACTGATCTTGGAACATGATTTAAATATTGATCAGTCACCATTTACAATTTTAAAAAATAATGTACCCTACTACTTTGTATCAGGAGCAAACTTAATATTACAAAATCCTTTTCAGGGAACACCCCAAAAAATTAGATTCATAAAAATCATTTTAGAGAAGACATTCTATTAAAAATAGTGGAGAATTATTTTTAATGGAGAGAGATTTCCTTTTCAAAAGATGGTATTTTTTAAAGAGACTTTTATTGCTGGAATTACATTATTGCTCTTTTCTTGAGTTACAAATGAACTCTAGAGCATGCTGCAATATATAAGGATGAAACGAAATGATTTCTGAGTTCTACTTCAAAATAAAGAGAGGTGAGTTGGCAGAGGTTTATATGAAAGAACACAGGTGAGGCATTAATAGTGTGTGGGGGTGATGGGTGCAGGAGGGTTCATTATAGCATTCTGGCTACTTCTGAACATTTCAATTATTCAATAATAACAATTTATGAAATGAAAAAGAACAGTGGAAGACATAAATATGTTTTTTTAAAACAGAGAATTAAGTATCATTATTTCTGTGTTTAGTAACACTTTATTGCCATGCTCTTCTGGTGCTATCTTCTTGCAGAGGCCAGAAGTGTTGGAACTCTTGGAAATACAAAAATCTGAGCAGGTATATCACTTTTCAGATATCCAATGGAAGAAATGCAAATCACCTAACTGCATGCAAATCACCTAACTGCATGCAAACAGCTTGACTTTATTAAAGCAGTCAATAGCCCAGTCTAAACAATTTCCAATTCGGACTCTCAAATCACTGCTTCTTACACCTGGGTGGCCTCTTAAAGGCATTCCTTAGAAGTCTATGGTGACAATGTTTGGGGAACCAGTTACTTTCTTCATTTTACATATTTCTAAGTAGAAGATTTGGAAGAACTCTGAGAAACAACAATATTGGCGAATAAATCTTAGAAACATGTTTTTCCACCTCTGGCTCTACAACAAACAAGTATCACACAAACTTAGCTAAGAGTGTTCCAGAATTTGCTTCATCAAGAGGAAGCTGTTTTATGAAACAGTAAACTTCCTCCGCATGTGAAAGAGGAAAGGACATTTTACTCACAGAGACCACCATTCTTGATCCATGCAAGATCAAGACTTTTCTAAGATGACCTCTCGGACTCTTGTCGGTGTTCTTTCTCTGTGCTCCTGCAGACTGAGTCTCATGAATCAAGATTTTTCCATTTCTGGATGACCGATCAGGTATCGCAACATCTTCCTCCTAGGATATTTCATTTTCCTGTTTATCTGTTTTACCCAATTACATTTATACAGACATATGCCAAGAAAATGTTCAATAATGAATTGTTGACATGATTTTCTTATTTTCAAACTTCCCTGTGATGAGATCCTCATAACATCCATTGCCAGCAAATACACTGCAGAGGAAAATAAATTAGGATCATCCTGCCCCATAGACAGTTAACCAATTTCATTAGGTGGTCCAAATGAGGAACCGATAAAATGGCCCATTTTGTTTTAATCGTTCATGGTATTTAGAGTTTACCCTCCTAGAGGAGATTGAAGAACCAACTTTTGGCATTGCATGGGGAAATACCTCACTTTGGCATGTGCAATATTTATCTTTCAGGCCATTATGGATACTGGCTGTCCTCTAAACTGAGCTAAAATAGAAAAGAATCCTGCCTCTGTGTGGGTTAAATAAAGACCACAAGTTACAACAGCCAGCCTCAAAGTATTCCATGGGCCTCTCCCCAGACACTCATTCTACTTTTCTGGAATCTTAATCCTATTCTGCACCTTTTGATCAGGCCAAGCCCCAGACCATGGGTGACTTATCAAAACGGCTGGAATTTGCACCGTGCCCCATACCCCCATCTCACTGGCCACTTGTAGGCTGGATTATGGGACTAACACTTCAACACTCCCAAGTGGAGGCCTGTGAGTGGTTCATGGTCTCCATCACAGGCAAGGTGCCACAAGTCAAGTGGGAGGTCAAGCAGAACACACCAAGCGGCTCCTGTCTCTGGCTCTTCCCAGCTCCATGTTAACAGAAATATCCTTCTTCACTCCACAGCACCAGGCTTAATTTTTTTTTTTAATATAGACATGAGTTTCTGAGTTCTCCTTCCCTTCTGCATAGCCTTTCCTTTATGGGGTGGTTTTGCCTTGCCTTCTCACTGACTTCCTATTTCACCCAGGAGGCAGCTCCTACTTGTTCTGCAAGCCTCCAAGTGGCTTCTCATCTTCCAGTCTGACCAGGTTGCCTGTTATCAATCTCCAGGCTCACTGTCTCCAGGGATCTGCTTTTAGGGACAGCAGTAGGCCCCAGCCCTTCCACCCATTTCCAAGTTAACTTGGACAGTTACTAAGATTAATTAGTATTCTCTGCTCCCAGCCTAATTTCCCATCATATGTGTCTCGACCCCTAATTTGTTACCAATCTTAGCTAAAAATTATAAAATAGTAGCTATGTAAGCCCTCGGTGATCTCTCTACCTGATCTTACCCCTCAATTCCTCCCACCCTCCCACTAATTCCTGGAATGGCAGAGGTCCCTCACTGCACTCCCAGCCTGCCCTGCCAACCTTGTGTAGTTTCTACTCCAAAACCTTCTTTCCCCCTTCCAGAGTATCAGGAGTAACAAAACGTACTTTTCTCACATGGCATTTCTAAAACCTGACCTATCCTATAGCTAACTGTCTTATGGAGAACAAGTGTCAAATGCTAATTAACATAAAAATATTAATAGATAAATAGGGCTGAGTGCATGATACCTCATGAAGTTATTTTAACAAAAGAAATGTTTTTAATACCGGAATTTCCAAGTACCCAGGGACATGATTGGCTAAAGAAAAATTTATTTAGAGGCTAAAGGTCCTTTCCTTTTCATATACTCATGCCAGTCATTATTCTATATGAATGATCCTATTTGGCTTCATGTCAGCTTTTCCGGAGGTCACGTGGTGGCCATCCTCATTTCCGCTGGAACTCACACTCTTCCAGGTATGGATGGCTGTCATCAGTGCTACTACTGCTCTCTCAAGGTGGCCGTATGACGCAATGGAAATAATCCAACAGACTCGGGTTCCAGGACCAAGTTCACCACCTACTAGCCTGGCAATCTTGGCCAAGTTAGTAACTTCTTTGAGGCCACAGTGTCCTGATCTGTAAAATGGAAATTTATTACCTACTTCCGAGTTACTGAGCAGATTGAATGAGGCAACACATGCATTTGTTTCATGCAGTAGTTGCCTTTAAAGCTAGCGATCAGTAGTTCTTTGAATCATGGTTTTTTTTTTAACATAAATGTCTGATAATTACAGTAAATATGGATTAACTTCCTTGTGACTTGTCATTTTTCAATAATAGTTGCTTCAGTCAGCACTGCAGAACTAGCAAATAACAGCCTACCTGCTTGATTTAAGTGCTAAAAAATTCAGGATAATATTGAGATCATTTGAAATTCAATTTTTGGCTTATTCTGGACTACTTAGTGTCCCTAACATGGGAAGTTTGGAAATAAATGGAAAAGATGTGGGAAATGAAAACATGGAATGTCTTGGCTGGGCGCGGTGGCTCACTCCTGTAATCCCAGCACTTTGGGAGGCTGAGGCGGGTGGATCACGAGGTCAGGAGATCGAGGCCATCCTGGCTAACGTGGTGAAATCCCGTCTCTACTAAAAATACAAAAAAAAAAAAAATTAGCCAGGCGTCGTGGCGGGCATCTGTAGTCCTAGCTACTCGGGAGGCTGAGGCAGGAGAATGGCGTGAACTCGGGAGGCGGAGGTTGCAGTGAGCCGAGATCGTGCCACTGCACTCCAGCCTGGGCGACTGAGCAAGACACCATCTCAAAAACAAAACAAAACAAAACAAAACAAAAAAACATGGAACGTCTTAATATCACTCTTGCTGTTAAAGACAAGAATTGCCTCCACATTCACATTTTGAATATAAAGGTTAGCTAGCTTTTAAGTAGCACAAACATTGATTTTCTAACCTGTCCCTTGAGAATATTCACCATAAAAGGATAAGACTCACTGTGAAGAAGTCTTCCTAAATAACAAACCTAAATTTCCCTTTTTCTTGACAATTCCAAAGGATCCTAATATATTCATGAATGAATGCTTGATCTGTGAAATGTCCTATTTCTGTATAATAAATAGTCTTCTAAGTATACCTTAGGAAAAGATAGCAGTTATTGATTTTTTAAATGTATCAGGAAAGGAAAATATATTTGGCTAAAGCTGTCGCCTACTCTTACACTAGTGATTGCTCTCTCCTCACCATGCCAGTCACTCAAAATTTGCTTTATAGATTCTTCTGTCAGTGTGTTTTCATATAAAAGTCAAAAATCTTCTCACTTCCTGGACTAGGAAAAGATATGCCAATATTTTCTTTATTTCCCTTGGAGTCACTGTCGTAAATCTGTGGCAAGTTAGTTGGTTAGAAAGTTAAAAATCATTAAAAGGTGGATATTATTTATTACCCCTGTTTCAGAGTTGAGGTTTTCCAGGCTCTGGGAGATGCCAGTTGTGCCAAAAGTCATCTAGGTCCAGGGGTAGAATTGAGATGAAAACCCAGGCAAATCTGTTATGATACTACTCTGATGTACTGAGGTTGGTATCACAGACTGGTCGCATAGAAGCCAGTCAACTTTGTATTGTTTGCTTCACCTGAACCATAGCCAGGTATCATCCTTCCAGAGTGTGCTGTTGTCACGAGTGGTGCCAAGTGAGACAGCAAAAGAGCAGCACACACAGCCTCTGCTGGAACCAGCCTGCAGAGTGAATGCTCCAGGAATGCAGTGGCTGGCTGACTTGTTTTCTCTATCATTTAGACTCTGGTCTTCCTCTTTGTATTTCAGAAAAACAAACAAACAAACAAAAAACCTAATATGTCTAATTCTGAGTTCACTTTCCCCGTTTGCCTACACAGACTTCCCCTTCTGGCTTTAGTCACCTTTGATGAAACTTCATCCCTCTTTCCACCACTCAGGAGATCACAACTCTTCCTTTCAAGGATCTTCGTTCCTTCATTTCTACGCCTGCTGCCTCCACCTTGGTCCTGTGTGTTAGAGCTCCTTTTCTTCTCTTTAAAAAAATTATTTTTCTATATTGGGTCTCACTCTGTCACCTTGGCTGGAGTGTAGTGGCACAGTCATGGCTTACTGCAGCCTTGACTTCCCAGACTATAACAATCCTCCCACCTCAGCCTCCTGAGTAGCTGGGACTATAGGTGTGCACCACCACACCAAACTAATTTTTGTATTTTTTGTAGAGATGGAGTTTTGCCATGTTGCCCAGGCTGGTTTCAAACTCCTGAGCTCAAGTGATCTGCCCACCTTGGTCTCCCAAAGTGCTGGGATTACTGGCATGAGCCACTATGCCAAACCCTTATTTATTTATTTAACACTTACGCCTTAACTGCTGGAGTACAGTTTCATATCTAGGTCCTTGTAAGAATCTCTACACTAATTTCTCACTCTCCAGAACCTTCCTACCACCACCCTCAACACACACAGATACTCACAAACAAACTTCCCAATCTATCCAGTCTATGTCCCTTGGTGCTTCCAGATTAAATCAGCCTGAAGTCCAATTGGTATGGTGGAAAAAGCACAGTGTGTGGAGTCAAAAGACCTTGTTCTAGTACTGGCTCTACTACTAATACATTATTTGACTTTAGTTGAGTTATAAAAAAGGCTGAATTGAAAAGCTGAAGTAGAGAAGTCAGTCAAGTGAAGCAGGGGCTGAGGGTGCATATCAGAATGGCCCAATCTGCTGCTTACTTTTTCTAAGCCTCGCCATCTAGATCCATTCTTTGCCCTGATTGGTGTCCCAGGAGGCTGACCCCTGTAGACTGTATCATTGGATTCCTCTGACGGCTGTCTTCCTCTTGGGCAATGGGAGGTAGAGACAGAGAAGCAGAGACAGAGGGCAAGGGAGGAGAAAGAAATTGGAGTATTTCTCCCCTGCTATCTCTCTCCTGTTGAGAAGACTCTCTTACAAGATTCCAGCTCTCACTGGACTCTGGTAACATTATTTCCTTCGCTTGCCTGTGCAGACCTAAGGGCACTAATTCTTAGAGTGATGTGGCTCTTAAAGTGTTGTCCTCAGACCAGCAGCATCAGCATCACCTGGAAACTTCTTAGAAATGCAAATTCAGGAGACCCACCTCATATCCGTTGGATGAGAAATTTAAAACATGAGATCTGATAATCTGTGTTTTCATAAGCACTTCAGGTGATAAATTTGAGAACAACTGCCCTAGAGGAAATTGCTGGGCCTGACCCCAAGACTCTCTGATTCACTAGGCTAGGAGGTGGACCCAACCATTTGCATTTTGAACCCTTCCCAGATGAAGACTTGGCTCTTCCCAAAACTAGACTTTGAGAACTGCAGCTTTAGATCAGCTGCCAAGCAGCCCCTCCTCCCTGCTAGGAAAAAGCAAGCCTTTTTTTCCACTTAAAAACCTTTAAGTCAGTTAACCTGGAGCAGATGCTGGCTCAGGTAATGCCAATTCTTCTCAAGACCCACTTCCCCAATCCCCTAAATGCACAATGCCTATGGGCTCGTAAGGAGGGTTCAATCCCTGTGTGGTTTAGAAGAAATGCAAGGTTTGCTCCTGAAGAAGACACAGCTCACTCAGCAAAGGAACTATGAAATCTTGCACATTTTTTATTAGCAGTGCTGGGGCTGCCATAACAAATACCACCCTGGATGGCTTAAATGACAGAAATTTATCAGTCACATTCGATTGAGGCCCACCCTTATGACCTCATTTTCCATTATCTCTTTAAAGGCCTTATTTCCAAATACAATTACTGAGATACTGGAGTTAGGACTTTAACATACAAGCAGGGAGTGGGCACAATTCGGTCCACAACAAGCAGGATCCTGGAAAACATAGTGCTATGGTTTGAATGTTTTTGTCCCTTCTAAAACTAATGTGCTAAAAATGTAATCACCAATGCAACAGTGTTGGGAGGTGAGGCCTAATGGAAGGTGTTTGAGTCATGAGGAAAGAGCCCTCATGAATTGATTAATGCACTATAAAATGGTCTTTTGAGAGTGGGTTCTCTCTCTTCCACTCTTCTACCATGTGAGGGCACAGAGTTCTTCTCTTTGCCTTCTGCCATGTGATGATGCAGCAAGAAGGTCCCATCCAGATGACAGTGCCTTAATCTTGGATTTCCCAGCCTCCAGAACTATGAGCCAAAATTTTTTTCTTTATTATAAATTAGTCAATCTCTGGCATTCTATTATTTTATGCTATTATAGCAGCACAAAACACACTGAGACACATGGGTAGAAATAGACTGCACCAAGAAACATAAAATATAAATTTTAATGGAATTGAATGTATTTATGTGAATACACTTATCTAAGCTTAACACAGTGGTTCTCACCCTTGACACCACATTAGAACCACCTTTAAAAAATACTGATGATGCTCAAGTTCACTCACAGAGACTCTGATTTAATATTTCTGGAGTGTGATCTAGGCATCAGGAATTTTTAAATAGCCCCAGATATTTCTAATAGCCCAGTTAAGAAACACTGCAGAACAGTTTCCTGAGCCAGTTACTAGAACCAGTAAATGAGGCGGAAATATCACAATTGTCCTTGGAAAAACAAGGACAATTGTGAAAAACAAGGAATCCAAAAACATACAGGAGGTAGGAATGTTGGAGTGGATCTATTATGTGCAATCTACACAACCATCCCCACTTTTTTCATGCTTTTGCCTCCACTCAGGAAAACCCGCATGATGCTTCCTCAATTAAGAAATGCCGTGGTCAGAGAAGTGTAACCATCCTTAGAAAGCTCTACATAAATGCAGGGGTGTCCCTGTGCCAGAGATCGGGGGAGGGAGAATGTTGTAGAACTGGGCTACTGATTTCAGTGGCAATAATGAAATGCTGATGTGAAGACTTGGAGGGAATAATTACCTGTTATGGTAGAGTAGGTAAATATGGTATAATACGGCAGAAACAGGGAATGGCGATCAGAGTATCAAACCTGCAGAAATCTGTGGTGGTGACTTATTGATCACAGCACCTTTAAGAATGGGGAAGATGAACAGATTACCAGATAATTGGTTGATCTACATATCTGAAGAAATCCTAGGTTCATCAGCAGGAAGGAGACTAATTCACCTGGAGAAAACTTTAAGCACACAAATGCCATCTTTTACGACCTACCCCATCAGATGTACCAGCGTCTGCAAAGGTAAAGGAGGGGACTTTTTTAAAAAGTCTCCAAGTCACACTGTTGTGTTCACAGCATTTCCCACCCCCTCTTAGATTGAGAACAAGTGGATTAAATAATTTTTATTCAGGTCCTTCTTAGGTCTAAAAACTCATGGCTCTATGACAATGCTAATCTTGGGTCAATTAAAATTCTTCAGTAGTTGTTCCTTGACTTCCAGGAAATATCAAATTCTTTAGCCTGGCATTCATTTTTTTGTGCAGTCAGGCTGAATGCTACCTTTTCTGTCTCATTTTCCACTAGTCTTCTAGTGGCGCTTCCCACTATATATATATATATATATATATATATATATATATATATATATATATATATATATAAAATATATTATAGAAAATTATATTTTCTTGGTGCCATAGGATGAATGGTCAGAGCTGGTCACAGCTGAAGGTGGCTCCTCCAGTGGCTCTCACAAACCCAACCCCCTCCATGTCATCGCAAAGGCTGAGGGGATCAGTATTTCACCACACCTTTGTGCTTCACTCAGGTGAGTACTTCTGGTTGTGAAGCTCTGCAGGCCCACAGGAATCTGCTCCTCCATTCCATTCCTAGAACTATTAAAAAGCACTACTCATTATCACCTCAACATCTTAGCTTTCTCATTTCCTGCACTCACACCTCACTCCTCTCTGTCTATCCAAGACCAACATATCCTTGGATAAGCAGTGAAGCCCCAAATCCTTCAAGAAGACTCCCCCAACAAACTCAACCCTAGCGGAGTTCCTGGTGCTTATTCTCTGGAGCAGTAATTTGACATTGAATGTTAATCTACCTTGAATCACTATTACATTTCACATAAGTTCACATATCGCAGGATCATGGCTCCAGGAACTCAACAGTTTTGAGGAGGCACTACTAACATAGCCACCTCTTTGGGCACTGGTAGTGAAAGAATCTACTGCCTGAGTAAGAATGAACTGGAATAGAAGAGAATGGCAGATATCAAGGAGTGGTTAAGATGACTCTTTTGCAAACAGCAGTGATTATGACACTGCTGCTGAGATGGCTTGGAAAAAATGCTTTAGAGAGGAGAATGAGCTTCTGAAAATCAGAAAGCATGTCTCATATCTTTGGGAGTGTGTACACAATGAACATAAAAAACTCAATAGATATTGCTTCTGATTAAAATCAACCCGGAAGAGAGCCTTTATCAATGAATATTTGTAATGGCAAGAAACAAAACCTGTGACTAACTTACACAGGAGAAAGGAGTCTGTGACAAAATACTAGGCAGCTCACAGATTTGAAAAGAAGGCTAAACAACCAGACCTCAGGAAGGGCAGAAACCAGAGTAGCTAGGACCTCATAGATAGGAGCTAGTAGATGCCATTGGGCACTATTGCCACTCCAATTCCTTTCATACCTGGATATTCAGGCAAGATCCCAGTTACTAGGAGACAGTCTGTGTGGTCTAGCCTCATTCATGTGTCCCCTGCTGCGGTTGGGGTAGGGCACAGCAAAGTCACATGGACTGGGGAAAGAGTGTTTCCCTAAGGAGAGGATGAACAGGAACAAAAAAGTAATAATTGCTCAGTAACTTTTCCTATTTGATTTGATACTAATATTTCACATCACTCTACAGTTTACAGGACAATTTTTACATATTGTCTAATCTCATTTCATTTTAAAACTTGTGAGTTAGGTTTTGTTTTTATTCTCCTTGTAGAGAGGAGGAAATGGGGTCTCAGAAAAGATGTTGCTCACATAAGAACTGAAATTCACATCTTCTGAGTACAAATTCCAGGTTCTTTTCATCATATGACACTGTTCCCTTTAAAATAAAAACTTAAAAATAATATAACATTTTTTACTCAGGTTTAGATCAATTTGGACTCAGTGTATATTGCTTTTTTCCAAAATACAAAAATTCTGTAATAATATGAGCAAAAAAGTCAGTACAAAATACTACTTCTAAATCAATCATTTACTATATTTTACTTAATTAAATTCAATAAATTTATTTAAGCATATAGGATATTTCTCAGATGCTAGGGAATCAAATATATATGAGATCTATTCCTTGTGTTCACATAGTTCAAATTAAGTCATCTAGATAAATAGAAGCAGGCATCTAAATAAATAAGTGCAATAGAAATGCTTTAGGAGCATTACATTTTAATTGCCTATTTATTTATGCTCCCTAGACACCAACCCTCTTGAGTTAAGAGATCTGGTCTTTTTCATATTCCCAGCACTAAGCACAGTGTCTGAACAGAGTAGATTCTTAATAAATATTTGTAGAATAAATGAATTAATAAATTAATGAAAAGAAGAAAAGTGCAATGGAGACTCAGTTGAAGGAGCAATTAATTTTGACTTTATGCTCTAAGAAAAGCTACATTTTGACAAATGGTAGAGTGAGTTTTTAAAGAATCCATGAAAGCAACTTATCTGCATACTGGAGTTTTATTGTGTAAGGGTACATTTTTTGTCATGCTCATAATTGGAAAGGCCTCAACAATGGCAGAAAGACATATTCTCCCCCATAGAGACCTAGTTTATTTCCATTAAGACCTTGTTAAAGTTTCCCACAACTGCATCAATTAAATCTAGCTCTACTCCAAAAACATCCACAGTCCAAATTTCCTGAAGCTGTCCATTTGTAGCATATGAACTGCCCCTCTAGCACTATTTTATCATTTTTTTGGTCATATAATTCACACTCATTCATTTATTTAATAATTTACTAAGCACAGAGCCATCTCCTTGCTTATTCTGCAATTCTGGTACCTACATGCCTCCAACTCAAATGTAAAGGGACTCCATTATTTTTCTCTAGGTTCATTTCTTCCATGCTGGAATTAACATACTGTTCATCAGACATTCAGCAAAATGCTTGCTATCTGACAAGCTAAACTGAAAGCACTTCCTCTCCCAGAGGAATTTAATTACAAGGACAACTGTTGTCTCTGTTAGTCTAGCATAGACCCCAAATGATTCATCCATTCAAGAGCAGTTACATGTAGTATCAAAGGGGCAAAACCTAGGGAGGGTACAAGAAAGATTGAGAGTCATTTGGAACTCTCTGACATCAGATGCCAGGTCACCAATAGGAAAAAGGGATTTTTGAAGTATCTGGGTCTGGAAAGCTTAGTAGTCCTACAAAAGTGCCAACCAAAATTAAGCTGCAGTTTTGGACACACTTTGAAGCAAATCATTTTTGGCGGCTGATTTAAATGTTTGTCTTCAATTCAAAGTTTATATTTGATCCTTGGCCATGCTGAAATATGCATCCCTAATTGCAAACAAAGCTGTTAAAATACCCAGAATGGCCATAAGGACATAGTCTTCAGAAGCAGATCCAAAGGCTCATCTACAGCAAAGCCTTGTGGCCACTTTAAAGTATTGACATCAACTCAAAACATATGGCAGCCAGAGTATGAAAAGCCTCTGACTTCCTGGAGAGGTGCCAGCCTTCTACTGGTAGCACTGGGAAGTTCCACCACAGGAGAAGCTCATGGAGAGACACAGTGGCCTGCGCGAAACACATTGGTGGGCCCTCTTTCCTCACTGCCCCACGTGTGGATGATGGAAATTGTCCCATCAGTTGGCATGAGTTGACATTTCATGCTGCCTAAAGAAACTTGGAAACAGCTTTAGTTTCATTATTCAGATGTGGGCCTTCTCATGTGGGAGTCTGGAGCCAAGTAAGATCCACTAATTAAGTAAATATTAATAAACATTGAATTCCTTAAGTGAATAGAGCTTGTAGCCACACCATTGTAAGTCTTAGATTATCCACAAAGATGAGAGAGTGCGATGTTCTGATTAATTGAGTCTTTTGCTTACACAAGGGCTATGGATAATCCCATAAATAAACCACCAATTTTCAAAAAATTAGAAGACAATATGGTCACCTAGTACTGAAACCATACTGAGCAAAGCCATTCTTGATTCAGAAGGCGCCTCAGAGTGTAATGTGCCTCAGGGTCACCATTAAACATGTCATTTTTAAGAGCTGCAGAATAAACTCACTCCCCACAGACCTACTCTGGGATGTGCACTTTTAAACAAATTCTTCACATTAATTCAGTTGCTTGTGATTTATTTCTGTCTCATAAAATAGAGCTCAGTGCATGAAAAAAGAAATCCTATTGGTTTGAATGTGGGAACTCAGATTCTCACATCCAGATATAGCCAGACTTCTATTTGTACATATTTTTACATAATTGAGGCAACACTGCATAGAAAAATTACATTATTTTTTCACTTAACAGTCTATGTATCATGAGCATTTTTACATGTCATTAAGCTCTTTATTAGCAAATTATAATTGCTATATATTACCTCAAATAAATCAGTCATAATATGCTTTACCACTTCCCATTTTTAAACATTTATTTAAATTGTTTATTTCATTTAGGCATCATAAATATTGTTGTGATAATTGTTTTAGTGTGCCAATCTTTGATCGTTTTATTTTTCTTTCTTCTTCTTCTTTTTTTTTTTTTTCTGAGACAGGATCTCACTCTGTCGTCCAAGCTGGAGTGCAGTGGCATGATCTTGGTTCACTGCAACCTCCGCCTTCTGGTCAAGCGATTCTCCAGCCTCAGCTTCCAGAATAGCTGGGACCACAGGCACATGCCACCATGCCAGACTAATTTTTGTATTTTGGTAAAGACAGGGTTTCGCCATGTTGCCCAGGCTGGTCTTGAACTCCTGAGGTCAAAGCAATCTGCTTATCTCAGCTTCCCAAAGTGTTAGGATTATAGGCATGAGCCACTGCGCTCAGCCTTTGATCATTTTCTTAAAACAACTCCCTAGAAATGAAATTATGATCAAAGTGTTTGATCATTTTTAAGGTTATATGTATATGTATATACATATATATGCATACACGTACTATATATAAACACATACATATATTATGTATATGTCTGTATATATATATATTTTTTTTTCTCACAGGTTTACCAATTTATTCTCTATAAGCAGTATTTTTAAGTGTTCATTTTAGCACCATCAACACATTGAAAATACACTTTGTTTTTTATTTTATTTTAACTTCTAGTTATTTCTTTCCCACATCTCTCCTGGTAGGTTGTCTTTCTTATCCAACCATTTATTGGTTACCTGGCAAGTTCTTCTGAATGCATTTTAAAAAAAAAATCATATTGTAAATCTATACCTGCTCTGAGGTTACAGTTTCTTTCTGTAATAAAGCAAGATTGTTCTCATAATTTTATATGATTTGAGAAAGGAGGCTGCATATAGCTAGAACACAAAAACTCAGCTACTCTCTGATAAGTTTAACATGACAAGTAGAGGCTGGTATGCTTCTGTGTTTTCTTCAGGAGGGATATATAAGCCAGAAAATTTATCTGAAAATTCACATTCCTTTTCAAATTAATATATAGAAATATCATAAGATTTTGAAAAACAAATGAATATCCCAGAAACAAAGTTAAAGTATTTATGTTTTCTCTTTTTCTTTGAATAGGTATCGCAAGGAAGGAAAACTGTCTCCATCTGAAGAGGACATAGCCATGTATCTACTTTGTTGTCTTCTTGATTTCCACGTTCCCCAAAATGGGCAGGGCTGGCTTAAAAAGCAATGGAGAAAAAGTTCTGGAGATGGATGATGGTGATGTTCTCACAACAATATAAATGTACCTAATGCTACAGAACTATACACTTAAAAATGCTTAAAATGGCAAATTTTACATTATGTATTTTTGACTCTCTGTCTCCCCCAAAAAGCAATGAAGGCTCTTCCTTTTCATCTTCTTGGCCTCTCTGAGTCTCCCGCTGTCTGTTAACCAACCCCTATAATTCTGCACAGCTTGATAGCTGCTGGGAGTGGTGGGGTGAATTCAAATAACTCAGGAAAGCTAGTTGACTAAGAAACTGCCTCCCAGCCCTTCTTCCAAATTAGCAGCAATATGAGTACAGCCATGAACATGAATACATTTGAAAACAAGAATACCAAAAGAGTAGCAGCTGCTGCTTTGCTGCTGCTTGGTGACTTGGAGACAAGGCTTAGGATTGCCATTAGAGCCCTAACTACAGGCAAAGTCACTCTATAAATGTACCTCACATTCCACAACGGGAAGATTTCCGGAAATGTGACGTGTAGATTGAAATCAATAAAATGACTCATTTATGCAGAGATGAAAATAGTAGTTGTATTTCAATTACATAAATAAAGCAAATGATAGAAAAGAGTCCAAACTATAGAATTCAACCTTTTAGAAATATTTTAAACATAAAATCCTGCTTTCGTTTAAATAGTTAGTGCCCATCCTCTCTTCCACCTGCAAGAAGCCCACAAAACTCAACTTACTTCTTGGCTGAAATTAAATGAGAACAAAACCAAGTATAAATAAAATGTTATAATATTCTTATATCAATACAAGAATATGTTAAAGAATTAGAGAAACAATTTTAAATATATGAAAAAGAAAAGCAGTAAACCAAAAGAATTTCTTTTAAGATCTAAGAGCAGCTAAAATGTTTTGAGTACATACTCTGAACCAGGCACTATTCCAAGTGCTTACCTGTATTAACCCTTTATTCCCCACACATCCCTACCAGGAAAGGTACTACCGCTACCCCATCTTACAGATAAGGGAACTGAGAGCCAGAGAGTTTAGCAACTTGCCCAAGGTTAGCAATTAGCTTCAATGCTCTGAATCTCTATGTCATATTGCTTTTCTAGAATGTATCTAAAATTCTACTCTGTGTCTAAAGTTGGCAATAAACTGAAAGAAGAAAAACATGGTTGGGTGTGGGGTGTAAATAAAAGCATCTGCTGGCTTTGCCAGGTTTGAGAAGCACTTCTTTGAGAAATAATGTTGATTCTTATTTAAAGAAAATTTAAAAGAGAAATAGATTATTTTCCACTGATTCTCAAGTTTGAGCAGTTAATGGAACTTTAGCTATGTCCCAGATCTTTCTTGTGATTTGAATTTTTGTTTGAAGGCTGTCTGAGGAGGGATGAAGAAAATCAGACTTGGCAAAAAGCTTAATGCAGGGTAGCATCTTTCCCTGAGCACCGGCATCCTAAGATGCGGATATTTTCCATCCCAGCAGCTGCTGCTGAGATGATAGTGAGGACGGAGTGTTGTACAAACTGAAGCTCACCCTCTTCAGACACTGCTTATCAGAAAGGTCAGAGCCCTTCACATGCCCTCTGTTTCCTCTTCGGTGAAAGCCTTTGTTCTTTGCCCTGCCCCATCCTCAACTCCCACCATCAGCCCCAGGCTTCCTGGCCCACATATAGGCTTAGAGAGGAATTGTGAGATCTTTAAACTTCTACTTGCTGATTTCAATAAAGGCAAACCCAGAAACTGGGGGTAAAGGTAGAATAACTTCAAAATGGCCCCTTGTGCAAATGTTTGGAAGCTTAGATCACATCTGGCTGGAAACTGGGGTTGCGGGTTGATAACTTATCAGTGCTTTGCACTACTCAATTAAACCAATGAGCGCAATCTGGAAAAGTGGCCAGCATCAGCTCACCTCACCGTGGACGGAAAGGCACTGATGATTATATCCTCAACAAAGCTGGTGACTCAAGGGTTGCCATTAGTGACCAGCTTATTTACTTCTTTTCTTGAGTTTCCATTCTTACGACTACTTCCACATCTACAAAACAAAGACTCTGTATGCTACATTTATTTCCAAATAAAGCTTTCTGGTGCTGATATGGAAATTATGACTCCAGCAATGGACAGAGTATGGTTAACTGCCAGGGATTTGGGTTCTTTCTACAGAGGAGGCACATTGGAGATGAACAGCATTCAGCAGAAAGAAACCTGGAAATCTCTAGGTCTTTCCATTACTATGTGACCAGAAGCAACTCAGTAAACTCCCAGAACTGCAGGTTCTCATCCGGAAAACAAAGCAAACACTCCTAGGTCTGCCTTTTTTCACCTGATTGGTTCAACAATCAAATAAAGTCATGTAAGTATCAGTGTAAATGAAAGTACTGTGTAAACAGTCACTGACTATTTGAGTAATAAGATATTACCCCACCTCACTCAGGTGATAAAGGTGTTCAGCCTATAATCAAACTAGACAATGATCTCTCAAGGGTGTTTCTAGATTTCATGTTCTGCAGTTTAGCAAATGGAGATAAACTTTGTTATTTAATACAATAAGACAGTCGTCTTCAGTGAGTCCACAATAACTTAGGCTGGCTCACAGTGATCACACCCTTCTCTAAACACATCACATGTTGTTCATACGATTCATTTGGAAATTAATCACATGCAGCTTGATGCTGTCAATCATTGTTATTTTCCTTTTTAATTTTTTTTTTGCATTCAAATATGTATCTCATCTCTCCAACTAGACTATAAATCCCTTCAGGACTATTTGATGTGCTTCTTGTGTATATTAAATAAGATAATGTATATCAAGGACCTAGTATCATATCTAGCACATAGTAAAGCTCAATAAATAATAGTCACTGTTTTCTTTCAGATGACCTAGCATGAATTTCAGTCTAGAGTATAGACAGCAAGCTATCAATTCACCAATTCTAGTAGGAAATGCACATTGTGGGATATTGTTTGAAGACTTTTTGAACAATAATCACATAGGACTTAAAAAGAATACTCTAGGCTTTGTGTCAAATGACATCCTTAATTGAGAACAATATTTTAGACTCAAGAGGGGGCAGTGACGTTGAACACAGTTTTTGGAGTCAGAGCCTCTTTTGAATGTCTACTCCAATTTTTACTAGATGTATGACCTTGGCCAAAGTACATCACTCTGTTAACTCCAACAGGAGAATGATAATACCTGCTCCAGGACTGTGGTAAGAATTAAAGGAATTAAAGTGACAAAATGGCATAGGGCCAAATAGTAGTAGTTACTCCTGTTATTAAGAGTCCAGGCCAGGCGAGATGGCTCACACCTGTAATCTGAGCACTTTGGGCGGCCTGAGGTCAGGAGTTCGAGACAAGCCTGGCCAATGTGGCAAAACCCCATCTTTACTAAAAATACAAAAATTAGCTGGGCATGGTGGTACACCCCTATAATCCCCGCTACTCAGGAGGCTGAGGCAAGAGGATTGCTTAAACCCAGGAGGCAGAGGTTGCAGTGAGCTGAGATAGTACCACTGCACTCCAACCTGGGCAACAGAGTGAGACTCTGTCTCAAAAAAAAAAAAAAAAAAAATCCAATGATTTTTATTCTAGGACTCAGTAGTCCACCATGAGAGAAAGATTAACATGCCCACAAGGGAAGAGAAATGAGAACATGGTCTGACAATCTCCTACTTCACCAGGCCAATCTTTTTACCCTCTGAGAACTAACTAGAATCGATAGCTTAGGAATTAACAAATTTAATGCATGTATACTCCGGCAAAAAAATTGCTTCAAATTCTAGGAAATGTATTTCCTATGTGTAGATAGGAGATTGAAAAGATAAAGCGTGTGTACCAGTCATAGAAACATAAGACTCCTTATCAGTTACATGTTTGAGTAGGCTACATAGCTATTAAATTTATGATTGTAAGACTATAAAGGCATTTTAAAAGAAAAGTAATTGCATTTTGTTTCCAACTGTGAGTTTATGTCATCACAATCTTCAAATATTTGTTTTTATAGAATTTTTAGATGTTTTTATTCAATCAATAGAAACATTATAAAAATTATGGAGAGGAAAGAGCTACCAAATATAGGTAGCTAGGAAATTGAAAAGATAAAGCATGTGTAACAATTATAATTTTTACAATTATACACATGATACAGTTTGAGAATTGAAATCAGATATTCAGTAATGTAGTGATGGGAGGGTGTCCTTTTACCTTTTTGGTGAAAATAATAGTAACTTTATAGAGTTTTCTTTTGGAGGGGATTCTAATACCTGCTTTCATTAATTTATGTATTGCTAAATATATTCAGGCTTTCCTGCATCAGTATTTGACATTTAATTTTTAAAATGGTTTTCTTCCCTAAGCTGGCATTATATTCCCATTTTTTTCAATTAAATAATTATTGCTCAAAAAACTTTGTTCAGCAAATGTGTCTAATATGTAAATAAAATATTTTCTTATGATTTCTAAAGCACTAATTTATAAAAAAAATTTAAAATAGGAAATACACGTTGCAATGTAATAAATAATGCTACTTCATTCTAATATCAAAAGAAGATAACTTACAGTAACTAAATCTTTTTTTTTTTTTTTTTTTTTTTGAGACGGGGTCTCCCTCTGTCGCCCAGGCTGGAGTGCAGTGGCGCAATCTCGGCTCAGTGCCAGCTCCGCCTCCCGGGTTCATGCCATTCTCCTGCCTAAGCCTCCCGAGTAGCTGGGACTACAGGCACCATCTTTTTTCACATGTATGTGTAAGTCTTTGCTCAAGAGAAATACATATTTTAATTGAGATTAAAATATCATTAAGATTCACATTTATTTCATTCCTAGTGTCCTTGTTTAACTTTTTCTGTTTTAAATTTGGCATCATTTTAGAGACTGTGACACACCTCTTAGTTTTAGAATTTGGTTCTAGTTTTATCTTTATAAAAATGTTCTTTAAAAATACAGCTAGAAAATATTTAATGGTAGTTGAAACTACCTCTAAAAGCATTTAAAGTTGGAGATAGATTTAAAATGAAAATAACCTTTAAAACAAAGACCATTACAACAATTAAAATTCAAATTTTTAAATTTTTCCAAAATGTTTAAATGACCAAAAATTATTTGTGTTTTCAATATTTCAGATTTCTCCACCTGTCTGCTGTTCACCTTGCTATATTTTGTATAACAAATTGGAGGAAACAAACCACTTATACAAAGAATCACAATTAATACTAAGAAATATGTATGTCTCATCTTATAATTTCATAAAAAATTGAAAGATTAAATTTTAAAGACTTCTGAGAACTGTGTGAATTGAACACACATTACCTGTGTTTTGTACTAATTGTATTAATAGTAATTATATCTTCTTACCTTATTTAGAAAGGCTGAGTTGGTGCAGAGAGAATTTACATTTATATTTGAGGAATTTTCCTAACACTTGCTTTTAATTAAGGAACATGGATCACAGTGAATCAGCTAGCATGGGTTTACATAGAGCTTTAGCTAATTGCTTAACTTTCAGAGAAGTGATACTTTTTCAAATGAATCATGAAGAATGTCTTCAAAGGTCAACAGAGAGAAAAAACATCAGTTTTCGCTCCTACACAATAATTTGTACTTTTTTTTGTAGAAATCTGGAAGTAATTCTGATTTTAAAAGGCAACATTTTAAGCAGCTTCAATTTTCTAAGTGTCAGTTAAAAGCCATGTTTGATGTTTCATTTTAATTGGAGCTGTTACCCTGAACACTAATAAGGCGATCATGGTGGGAAATATAAAATAATATACTAGAAACAATTTAATTTTATATAGCTTTTACATAATGAAAATGCATTGACTCTATGCAACATGTTAACAAATTACTATAATGCCATTCATACACCTTTTAAAGTCAAAAATCAACTTTTCAAAAACCTTTTACACATATTGTACTATCAAGAGAGACTAAATTGGAGTTCTCAAATTATTTAAATAAGTGAATTTATAATTACCAAATGGAAATAAATCGAGATTAGATGAATTAATTTTAACTGCATAAAAAAGTCCATAATAATTGTATACTTAAATTTTTTTCCAACAATAAAATATATCCCAGGGGCCAAGCAATGTTACTGGAATAAATTCCTTTCACAGACGTAAAGGGCTTGATGACAGTTATTTTCCAAGTCTAGGGTCCCACAATCACATCTCTGAAAGATTTTCTACATGAAGTGTTTGAAGAAGTGGTGGACGTGTCACTGATCTCTGAGGTCCATTCCAGGTCTCCTTTAAGGCAGAGGTGGGGCACGCAGGAGAGAAGAAAAGGTAATACTGATAACAGAATCTGAACCAAATGTTGTTGCATGCTAGAAATGATTAGATGCCCTTGTCATGGAGCTGTTACAGAGGTCTGGGGTGAAAGAGGGAAAGAAGAGGTCAAGTGTAGGCACATGAGTACAAAAAATGTTTATGCTATATAGTGCAGGGAAAGTGAACCCTTAACCTACTCCTAAATCCTCTTTCCTTTTCCTTTCTAAATATCCTTTCGTGCTGTGAAGGGAAGAATGGAGGTGTGTCTTATTGCTACTTATTGACACATATCAGGTTTAGCTACACAATATGTTTGTAATTAAAAGCTTCAGCAAGAATATTCCGCTCCTTTCCTTTGAGGATTTGCAGAGCACAGGCTTAGGGCACTGCTACTGAACTGGCTCTCATTATACAATGCCTATTTTAGAAAGTCTATGTCTTATCACCACAGTTACTTTTGGTGGGATTCATGTCTTACACATTCATTCAATAAATATGCATTGTGTACCTGGTAGGTTTCAGGCCCTGTGCTAGACAGTAAACAGATAGACAAAATTCCTTGCTCTCCTGGAGTTTACATTTTCATAGCAAAAACAGGCACAGAACAAAATAAATGAGTAAATCGAGTATCATATTTTATTGATTTTTTTAATACACACTTTTTTCCCACACTTTAAAACATGTAAATTAGTACATTCTAAAATTTATGGTGAGTCATATGTTACTTTTTGATATTTTTCTTTACAGTGGCCCATAAAATAATGACATAAACCTTCATTGATAACATTTAGGATTCAACAAAATACAGTAGGATATTAGGAAGTATTTTCAAAGATAAAGAATAGAAAGTGGAATCTTGCAGTTTTTAGTAGTGTGGTCAGGGTTAGCCTCACTGAGAGGTGTCATTTGAGCCCAGACTTGATAGATGAAGGAGCAAGCCCTGGAAGGCATCCCAAGCAGAGGAAACAGCAGATGCAAACGCCCTGCGACAGGAGGATACCAGACCATGCTCTGGGAAATATAAGACCAGAGTAGGTGGAAGCGAATGAGGTAAGAACAGCAGTAGTAAAGGATGAAATCAGAGAAATCAAGGGAGCCAGACTGTAGAGGGTCTTGAAGACCATTGTAAGGACTTTAGTTTTCACTCTGAGTGAGATGGGGATCCGTAGAGGGCTTTGAGAAGACACAATAAGAATCATATTTGAAAAGCAAAAAAGCACCTCTAATTGCTGTGTTGAGAATAGGTGAACTGAAGAGAACAAAGGTAAACATAGAGACCAATTAGGAATCTACTGCAGTATTTCAAGTAAGAGACCAACATGGCTGTCTCCAGGTGTTAGCAATAAAGTAATGAGACGTGGTCAGATTCTGAACAGATTTTGAAGATAAAGCCCATAACTTGGTTTATGCTGGATGCCGGGTTTGAGAGACAGAGGTGGGTCATGGATGACTCCAAGGTTTGGACCCGAAAGACTAGAACTAAGGTGTCATCATCAGTCATTCTGATTGTAAACCAAAGGTTCCTCATGCTAAATCAGCAAGTTTCTGACTGTGTCTAGAGTTGTGTATCTAAAACTAAGTATTTCAAACAGTAATGACCATGAGCGTTTTGGCTCACCAAAGGAAGGGAAAGAGGAAGAAAGGCCAGACAAAAGGGAATTAACTATTCTACCAGGTTGTTCACATACAGTATCTCATTGAATTCCAGCAACCACCATTCAGTGTTGGTATTATTATCCCCATTTTACAAGTAAGGAGATTGGGCCTCAGGCTGGTTAAGTAACTTGCCAAGCTCGCATGGCTATAGCTACCCTCGTAGAGGTGAGAGTTTTCCCCTTAGAACTGGTTGCAGTTCTTTAACCAGTTAAGAGCTTCCAAATCTGCCCCACCTTATTCTCCTAGAGGCATTGAGATTTTTTTTTCTTCTTTCTCCAGATCAGTGGAAGAATATTTCAGTTGATACAACATAGTATTGTTCCCAAAACCATCCTTCAGCCAAAAATAGATAAAAGGTAAAAAGGGTAAATATTATAGACTATCCTCATGACTTTCTTATATCATAATAGATGTTTGAGGCAAAAATTATAAGACCACCTGATGTGGTCATCAATATACTTAAACGAAATAAAGAGAATTATATATTAAAACTAAGGGCTGAGAAAGGTGGCTCATGCCTATAATCTCAGCACTTTAGGAGGCAAAGGCAGAAGGATCTTTTGAGATCAGGAGTTTCAGACCAGCCCTGGCAACATAGTGATGCCTCGTTTCTTTAAAAAAATTTTTTTAAATTATCTGGGCACAGTGGACATCTATAGCTCCAGCTCTTAGGGAGGCTGAGGGGTGAGGATCACTTGAACCTGGGAGGTCAAGGATGTGGTGAGCTATGATCATACAACTCAGTCTAGCCTGGGCAAGAAAGTGAGACTCTGTCTCAAAAAAAAAAAAAAAAAAGTAAGGAAGTAAGGACCTAAATGTAAGTAAGCTTTCTACACTTCACCTGAGGTAGTAAAACTGATAACAGTAGACTATAGTATGTTATACGTGCATATTGTAATATGGACAGCAACCACTCAAAAGTATACAAAGCTATATACTCAATAACGCTATAAATAAATCAAGACGGAATGAATGAATAGAAATTCATTCTCAGAAATATCTAATTTAAGAGGCTTGTTTTCAACAACAAAAAAATCATTGCATATAAATTTTTAACACCGTCATGATATGTGATGCTGATCAAAGGATCTTTTGTAAATCACTGGATAAGATGATGAAAATTTTTAATCATGAAAAAATATAAAATCATTGTAAAGGAAAGGTAAAATCAGCCTGACTGTGTCAAAAGCAGAAAGCCTGGGCATTTCATAATCACAATCATGTCCTGAACTCATAATTTCATTCATGTTAACATTTGTTTTTAAATTTACTGCCTCTAACCTGATCCAAAGCAGCTGCTTTCCCACAAGGAGGCTTATCTTTTTCAGCATGGAAAATAAAATGGGGTTAAAAATGCAACCAGATCCAGCCCATCGCCGGGAAATTTCAGTTCAGAAGAGGATATATGCAGTGCCAGAAGCTCAAACAGTTGGTTTGAAGGCAGGATTATCTTGTTCTCAAGACAGAGTCATTAGAACAAGGTAGAGGGCTGCTGTGCACAGGCGTCTCCACGGCGCACGAACGCCAGACCCCTTCCATTGTCCCTGGCTGGGATGAACTCTTCAAAGCTGGCCACTTGAAGCATGCAGGTCCTGGCTGAGGTCAGCTCTGCTGCTGCTCACCCAGTGACCCCTGGTCCAAGCAGACAGAGAAAGGGACACTGCCTCTCTGGAAGATCAAAGCCCAGCTTAACTCACTGTTTCTCTCAACTCTCCTGCTCAGGAGGCTGAGCTGGTTAATGAGGGAGGGGTGGAGGCAGAAAAAAGGAAAGGCATTTTAGCACAATGTAGAGCATTGCTAGCTCCCCAAGAAACACTATGCTGAAGTATAACTGGCCATAGTGGCTAAAATGTAACTAGCCAGCTGCCCCTGCCATGCAGCATTGAGAAACACAAACAACTGAGGAAAATGCAGGGTTGACACAGGTAATGAGGTGAGCAGAAATTACGTCGGGAGAGTGGCTCTCACAGACAGATGCTCTCTCTCACAGGCTCACCTTCCAGCAGAAGTTCTGACTCATCACAGCTGTCAAAGAAAGGTCAGAAGGAGGAGAAGGAGCAGCTTGGGGCTGCTTTTTCTCAAAGGTATTTGCTTCCTCTTGTGTTGACGTTGTTCCCACAACCTGTACTACAATGACTTCTGAGCCTCCAGGATGGACATGTTGGTCACTCAGGCTCTGTTCTGCTTTTCGGTGATCAACCATTCTGGTTTGCCTGGAACTTTCCTTCTACTGTCCTATGTCCCAGGAAATACCTCATACCTAAAACTCCCACATCCCAGAAAACCTCTCATGGTCATCCTAGTTGTGAGTTAGCAAGATTGCATAGATGACTGTGTGGTTTGGGGAAAGGTAACTATAGTAGGTTGCCTGGTGACCCCCCAAAATAAATGTCCATACCCTAATCCTTGGAACCTGTGAATGTGACCTTATTTGGAAAAGTGGTCTATATAGGTGTAATTAAAGATCTCAAGATGAGGCCAGCTGCAGTGCCTCATGCCTGTAATCCCAGCACTTGGGGAGGCTGAGGCGGGCTGATCACGAGGTCAGGAGATCAAGACCAGCCTGGCCAACATGGTGAAACCTCATCTCTGCTAAAAATACAAAAATTAGCTGGGCGTGGTGGCACACACCTGTAGTCCCAGCTACTCGGGAGGCTGAGGCAGGAGAATCACTTGAACCCGGGAGGCGGAGGTTGCAGTGAGCCAAGATTGCATCACTGCACTCCAGCTTGGGCAACGAAACCGAAACTCCATCTCAAAAAAAAAAAAAAAATTAGCTGGGCGTGGTGGTACATGCTTGTAATCCCAGCTACTTGGGAGGCTGAGACAAGAGAATTGCTTGAACCAGGGAGGTGGAGGTTGCAGTGAGCCAAGATCGCACTACTGCACTCCAGCCTGGGCAATAAGAGAGAAACTCCATCTCAAAAAAAAAAAAAAAAAAAAAACTCCAGGTGAGCTCATTCTGGATTTAGGGTTCACTCCTATAAGAAACAGGAGATGAGAAGACAAAGAGACTCAGAGGGGAAGGCAATGTAAAGCCAGAGTCAGAAATGCCAACGCTCACATGAAGCAGCAAAAAGAAAGGAACAAGAATGAATCCTCTTAGAGCCTTTGGAGGGAGTGTGGCCCTGCTGACCCTGAATTTTCGGCCTTCTGGTCTTCAGAACTGTGAGACAATAAATTGTTCTCATTTTAAGACACCCAGTTTTTAGTAATTTGTCGTGACAAACAAGGAAAACTAGAGCTTGGCATCTGGGTTTCTCCCCTGAGGCTACAAGTTAAAAATTTTGGGTGAAGACACTGGATGGCTAGCAGGTGAAACAGATAAAGTATGAAGTCATTTAGGCCAAGAAAGAGCTTTAAGATGAAACTTAGAGTTGTATTAGTCCATTTTCATACTGCTATGAAGAAATGCCTGAGACTGGATAATGTACAAAGAAAAGGAGGTTTAATGGACTCACAGTTCCACATGGCTGCTGGGGAGGCCTCACACTCATGGAGGAAGGCAAATGAAGAGCAAAGGCATGTCTTACATGGTGGCAGGCAAGAGTGTGCAAGGGACAGATCTCGTGAGACTTATTAACTATCACAAGAACAGCACAGGAAAAGCCCACCCCCATGATTCAATTACCCCCCAACAGTTCCCTCCCACAACATGTGGGCATTATGAGAGCTACCATTCAAGATGAGATTTGCAGGGGGACACAGCCAAACCATATCAGGAGTCATCAATGAGTTTAGCAAATTGACTTTTTTCATAAACACTGCTTATATACAAATTGGCCTGAGGGGAAAAATATGTATATAATATTTTTTTGCCCCCCATAGGATGTTTGACAACAAGTAAAATATTGTCATATATATGTGTAATATATGAAATATATATTAAGATAATTTTTATATATGTGTGCATATATATATATATACTTTTCATTTTCATAAAAAGGAATTGCCAATAACATTTGTTGACTGATGGCCTGATCTTACTGACCTCCCTCAGATATATCTATGCTCCCATAGAATAATATATCCACATATGAAACTTCCCTGGGTGAACTTACATTTTTTTCAAGATGAAGGAATCACCTAGTTTTATTCCTATTTGTAGATAAATAAATTTCTTTATATATTTTCCTTTTTAAATGTTTTTATTAGTACATAATTATACATATGTATGAGGTACATGTGATATTTTAATACATGCATACAATGTGTAATGATCAAATCAGGGTATTTAGGATATCCATCACCCCAAACATTTGCCATTTTTTGTGATGTGAACATTTCAAGTCTTCTAGCTATTTTAAAATATACAGTACATTGCTGTGAATTATAGTCACCCTACTGTGCCATTCAAATACTAGAACACCCTTCTATCTAACTGTATGTTGGTATTAATTAACCAACCAATGAACTTCTCTTCGTTTCCCTCCTACCTCTATTCTTTCCAGCTTCTAATAACTATCACTCTATTCTCTACCTCCATGACACCCATATTTTTGGCTCCACATCTGAGTGAGAACATGTAATACTGGTCTTTCAGTGCCTGGCTTATTTCACTGACCACAATGACCTCCAGTTCCATTCATGTTGCTGCAAATCACAGGGCATTTATACTTTTTTTTTTTTTTTGAGATGGAGTCTCGCTCTGTCGCCCAGGCTGGAGTGCAGTGGCACGATTTTGGCTCACTGCAAGCTCCGCCTCCCGGGTTCACGCCATTCTCCTGCCTCAGCCTCTCAAGTAGCTGGGACTACAGGCGCCCACCACCATGCCCAGCTAATTTTTGTATTTTTAGTAGAGACGGGGTTTCACCGTGTTAGCCAGGATGGTCTCGATCTCCTGACCTTGTGGTCCACCCACCTCAGTCTCCCAAAGTGCTGGGATTACAGGCATGAGCCACCGCCCCCAGCTGGCATTTATACTTTTTAATGGCTGAATAATACTCTATTGTGTGTGTATATATGATATATACAATGTGATATATATGTGTGTGATATATATATAATGTGATATATATGTGATACGTTTTATATATATAATGTTTTATATATATATCACATTTTCTTTATTTATTCACCTGTTAATGTACACTTAGGTTGATTCCATAGCTTGGTTATTATGAACAGTGCTGCAATAAACATGGGAGTACAGATATCCCTTTTATAAGCTGATTTCCTTTCCTTTGAATAAACATCCAGTAGTAAGACTGCTGACTCATACTGTAGTTCTATTTTTTGTTTTTTTGAGAAACCTTCACAGTGTTTACCATAATGGCTATGCTGATTTACATTCCCACCAACAGTGCACAGCCTCACCAGCAATTAGATATTTTTCTAACAGACTGAGGGCCAGAACATCTTACTCAGCAAAGCATTATACTGAAGATATCACAGTTCATTATTATTGAAATTCTTGGAGGCTAAAAATGAGAAGGTGGAAAGCAAATGCGTGAAATAACTTTGAAAGCTGCAATAAAAGAGATACTACAATTAGCATCTTAGCCCATAAAAAACACATTAAAATCATTACAGGGCACACTTCAAATGATGCAACAAGTAGGGGAAAAGTCTACCAAATCCCCAAAGTCTACCCATATCCCCAGAGATATCAGTAGACTTTTTTCACAAGAAAAGAAGGGGTAAACAATATATTTTGTGTTTTCTAAGTCTCTGTACTATGATGTATTCCAGGCCAGATGGGGTCTATTACTGATGTCAGTGACTATCTACTGCAGCCCACCAAGAGCAGCTAAATACAATTTATCCATTTGTCCACTTTTTTTGTTTTTCTTCCTGATGTCCTTTCTAGCTCCTAAACTGTAGAACATATGTCCTTCTTTATGTGCCCATGCACTCTCACCTCCCCCATTATCATTTCTGAAGTCGCTTTTTCTCTCCCATAGACTGCAGGTCTTTGGTGTCAGTGGCAACGTCTGTCTTTTCAGCCATTGTATGCCCAACATTTTGTTACCTTGCTGTACCTATCACACTGCTTTGCCTGTGATATGCCAACCAAGTTAAAACAAACCACACCAAATGCTTTATTTTCTTTGTTAGGCTCTCCAGGAAATATTGGTGATCATAATCACTACTTAAGTTGGTTTCATATGAAGACATTGTCACTGTGTCATCCATGAGGTTCCTCAAGGGAGTATATGTGTGTGTATATATATATATATATATATATATTTTTTTCTCTTACCCACGCTGAGAGATGGATAGAGAAATGCCTCCAGAAAAGCTGGCTTTTTAAAGTGTATCTATTACCTGGGCAGGGAGTTAAGAACTCTAAATGGATGCTTCTGCTCAGGAGTTCTAACCTTGATACTGAAACCACTAATATTTGGGGCTGGATAATTTTTTGTTGTGTTGTTCTGTCCTCTGTTTTATAGCATGTTTAGCAGCACCTCTGGTCCTACTTGATGTCATTAATGATCTCAATTATATTAACCAGATATTGCCAAATGTCCCCTGGGAGGAAAAATTGCCCCTGGTTGAGAACCACTGCTCTAATATTTTCTCATAAGCACACTGGAGGAGGAAAAAAATAGTTTTTCATCTTATTGTCACCTTGAAAAATACCAAGAATCTTCTCTGTAGAATGAAGCACCAGAGTGAAAGGTGTATGTTAGGACAAAAACTCCAACTGTTTCTTCATTCTGATAGCTCCATCATGAATCTGTCTCCTATCTGCCCTCCCCTCTATGTCACCCCACCTCATTCTCAGAATTCAGTGGAGTAGCCAAGTCACCCACCTTTATTGTCTAAGCATTCTCTGATTGGAGAAAGGTTTCTGCATCCAAGAAGTGATATACTGCTTCCCCCCAATAAAAAGAGCATGTTATATGATTGGCAAATTATATTCCCAGAGAGAACTGGGAATTTTCCTTTCTGGATGCTCCACTGCAAATGATCAGGAGTGGTAACTATCTTATATAAGGGAAGCCATTTTTGTCCCAACTTAGATTATTAGACATTCTCAACACACCATTGGGAAAGCCACTTTCCCCACCAAACTGTTTATTTAGAGTAACAGATAATAGATCACTGAATTCCACAGCTACAAGTAAAATCTAACTTTAGTCCTAAATGTTGGCATACTCTCTTCTACAACCATGAATCAGAGCAATGAACAAATGACGGAACATGTGACTGCTTTTTCCTTTATGATTTCTGTTCCCACAAGCCTTATTCTGATGACTGTTGGAGTTAATCTGTAAAATGGCAAAACATGAATAGATAAATTAAAAAATCAAAAAGAGATAGGAAGTGGGAAGGAAAAGAAATAGAGTGCCTGGATGATTTGCAACATAATTAATCAGTCCTTGAATAATCAAGATCTAAATGTGCAGGAAACACAAGTAATAATGATAGAGGAGGAAAAAATGAGGCAGTCACAATGGAAGTGCTGAGGCCAACAGGTCCTCTGTAGGACCTCTCGGGAGCACAGCAGATGACTGTTCCGGTATGATGCCTGCTGTGCATTTCAGAGTCTGAGAAAAAAAATGTTTGTTAGGAAAGCAAATGAAGGACTGAGAAATAATTCCTTCTCAGGTAACTGGCTGCCCATCATTATAGACATCACTGAGGAGAGGAAATAAAATAGAAAATTACCACAGAAGTTGCCAAAACCCCGGCCCGAATAAAACAAAGTCAGATGGCATGGAAGCCTTGCATGCCTGAATAAAACACGACTAAATAAAACCAAATTTTGTCCCACAAGAAGAACGGAGAAAACTTTTAACCAATTAGAGAAACTCCATCGTGATCAAATATGACCCACGTAATGATTATATGGAACGATAAACATTTTAATAATATAATTAAATACAAATGTAAAGTTTTTGTTTTCTTCTTTTTGTGAGCTTGTATTTTCTGCTTTCATGGTCAGCCGCCTAACGTAGTGATTTAATTACCTCAGAGTAAGTCAGTCAAGCCGGCCGTCTGAAAACTGCCTTTTCACAATGCCCTCAACCGACCTGAAGTGAAACTCAAACTCACCCTTTGTGCCCAGGGTTTTCCTGACAACAAAAGAGGTATTGGTTCTCCTTCCCCAGATACCGGCCCTGGGCTGATTTTCCAGTCTCTCTCCTCCTCCCTAAGTCTCCTTCCTCTACCCTGTCTTTGCCTTCACTCCACCCTCCACTCACTCCCCACTCCCCACACACAATGGAAAAGAATGCGGAATCTGCCATCTTGTTTCTCTCAGTTATCACAGAGAAGAGCGTGGGGGTTGTCTTTTATTTCCAGGCGCATAAAATTCCTGTCTCTAACAGCTCGGACCTTGGTTATTACAACCAACTGTGAAACTGCTTCAGGAGAAGATCTCATGATAATGTTTTGGAGTCATAGGTAAGAGGAGGAATCAGAAACACTACCTGATAGAATGGACTGAGCAACCACATGGCCTATTGAAAGAACTGGAATTAGACCAGGGAGCATTCAAATCCACCCTTTTGATTCAGATCCTACCTAACTAAAGAGAAATACCTTCTACAAAATAGAAGGGCTTTAATGAACAGGAAGGATTCCCTAATATGTCTTTGTTGGCTTTTCCTGTGCAAACTACACTGCATGTGACAGGTACCAAGGTTACAGCACACTTGAGAAACACATTATGCTTGAGGGTAAAAACAGTACTCAGGACCTTGTAAGGAATCATCCCCTTTCCCTCAGTTACTCAGTTGGTACATTCAGATTCTCTATTAGAAGCTTTGTGTACAAATTTTGGATATTTATCCTTTTCAAAAAGTAGCAATATATCATAATACTGAATATCTAATGGTAGTCAATGCCGTGGGAAAAGGTATAGGAGAGGAGAAAGCAAGCATCAAGACTTTTTCTTAAATTATTTAAATATGGTACAGGATATGGGGTATCCATCTGAATGCTAAGTTGTTTAGTTCGATATGTTTTCTGTTTCTGTTGGCTAGGGTCTAAGAAAATATCTAACATAATGGGACTTAAACTGATATTAAAATCTTCACACTTAAACTTCTTCCACATTAAAAAAAATGAATAAATGAATACACTGTGCATAATGATTCAAGAGTATCCCCTGATAACACTGAAACATCAACCCACAATTAGAAGCTTTCCGACAAACAACAAATTCTATAGCAATCTTATTCTGCAATATTTTTAAAACGCAGCCTCACTGAGAACTGTGTAGTCTCCTCCTTCCAAAACTTCTTCAAATCACTTCTATAACTTACTTTCCAGAGAAAGCAATCAGTGGTTACACTTGTTCATTATTCCACAGCCTGTGATTCTCAGGAGCAACTAATGTGTGGGGCAATATGTTTAATGAGACTAATGACATAAACTTTTGTTCTTCGAAGAGATTTGCAGATTGTCTCTTGTAGGTTGACTTGTTTCTGTGGTTCAATTTCTTTACTCATAGAAAGGATAGTAGTTATGTGTCACTCCCAAAGGGAGAGAATTCGAAGAGGGAATTTGTAATCAAGCAATTGGTCAATATGAATTTGTGCCCACTGGCACAGAGTGAAGACAGGTAGGTGGAGACAGATAAGCAGATACAACCTCCTTGTTAGAGAATGCGAATAAATATACTCCATCTCTATTAAGATCTGTTAAAAAAGAGCAAAGAGATTTAAGCTATGGCATAGCATAGGTGAGTGAAATGAAAGAAAAGCCTGTATTTCTATGGAGATTATTTAAGGTATTTATGAAAATTGTAGAATCTATTTCTCTCTATTGTTGAATGAATTATTCCGTTTATGTGGATATGTCCAAATAACAGAATGAATTCTTAGGGATACTTTCAACACAATTATTTCATTTCACAGGATGGTTTAAAATGTTACAAATAGTTCAATAGTGAATTTATATTTAAATAATTTCAAACAAACATGGCTATTTCCAATTGCATTGGAATTGTTACTGCAGTACTAGAGAACATTTATTTTGCGCTTAATCCATTATAAACTGCTATTTAATTGTTTGTAGGAGTTACTTAAGGTGGTGCAATATGGCTGTCTGATAAGAGTTTATTTGTACATACTTAGCTCTGAACATCCAAACATATGACAATCTGTTTGCTCCACCAAATGCTACTTAGTATTCTGTTGTCTTTACTATTTTCCGTTAGAGAAGGCATTGTAGGGATTTCTATGGAAAGTACAAGATGTGCATATTTCTGGGTCAAAGCAGCTAAAATCAGCCACTGCACTAACCCAAAAAGATGGGTTAGGTTTCAGCCCCTTTTACCTTATGAAAGAATTAAATTTAAGAGAGATACCAATTTTTTACCATTAACATGCATTACTTTTGTAAAAATCAAAAGAGAAAGACCCAAATGTGGAAAAAATAGAATAGTATTAAAATGATCAGCAATCAGACTCTCCTGGCTCTTCTGCCTCTTAGTCTCATTTCCTTCCCTTTCACCTCCACATACCCTCCAGGCCCTCTGGACTGGCTGGCTTTCCCTGATCACACCATGTGCTTCACACCTGCCTAATACTGCTCATGCTAGCTCCTTTGCCTAGAAGGCCAGCCCTTCCTCCTTCTGATGAAAGCACACTCCTCCTCCAAGACCCAGTGTAGCCTCACCTCCTCTGGATAGCAGTCCTTGACTATTGTGGCTAGCCAACCTGAGGCCAGTAGAGTATGTCACCCCAGTCCTGTGTCCCCCGGTTCTGGAATTCTATTTTTCCAGTAATAATTTTCTCATGTCAGACTCCTTAAAATTAAGTCAATTTCTCATTGCTATTCTGTTTCCCAGGACCTACTCCAGAGGCTAGAAGATGAGAGATCTCAAAAATATGTGTAAGAAATAATTTAAAAATGCATCTATCTTACTGTCATAATCAGCTCAGGTTCTTATAACAAAACACCACAGACCTAGTTAAATATCTTAAATTATAGATATTTATTTCTGGAGACTGGAAAGTTCAAGATCAAGATGCTGGCAGATTTGGGTTTTAGTGAGGGCTCTCTTCCTGGCTTGCAGACAGCTGCCTTCTTGCTATATCCTGACATGGTGGAGAAAGAAGTTCTAGTGTCCCTTCCTCTTCATATAAAGGCACTAATCCCATCATGGGGGCTCCACACTCATGAATACATCTTAATCTAATTTTCCCCACAAAGGCTTCACCTCCTAATACCATCACTTTTTGGGTTAGGACTTCGATATATAAATTCTGGGGAGACACAGTATTCAGCTCATAACACTTACCTTCTTCAGTCACTATCCAGAAAAGTATTGCAGCACATTGTTGTCATATGTATCAAAGTCTTATTGCTGTTACTAAAATGTTACCACTCTTTAATCATTAGAAATACTATCAATGTATACTCAAAAGTAGTCAAAACAACGATCTGATAACACTGAAAGTGAAAACATAAAACAAGCACAATTTTACACACAAAAAAATTGTAATAGAAATGAGTAGATAACCTGGCCTGTAAGGAGTAATATTTTCATCCTCTAAATTTGCATATGATAAAATTAGGAGTTGCCTGCATTTGGAAGCAAATTGTTACGGAACATCAAGAAAATTGGTAAGAATACTTACATTTTTATATATACATATATAAATATGAATAGAAGATAGATGGATCTATAGATAGACAGATTGATATTGCTTGGCTGTGTCCCCACGCAAATCTCATCTTGAATTGTAACTCTCACAATTCCCATGTGTCATGGGAGGTGATTGAATTATGGGGGCGGGTCTTTCCTACATTGTTCTTGTGATAGTGAATGAGTCTCATGAGATCTGATGGCTTTAAAAATGGGAGTTTCCCTGCACAAGCTCTCTTTTTGCCTGCTACCATCCAAGTAAGATATGACTTGTTCCTCCTTGCCTTCTGCCGTGATTATGAGGTCTCCCCAGGCATGTGGAACTGTAAGTCCATTAAACCTCTTTCTTTTGTAAGTCGCCCAGTCCTGGGTATGTCTTTATCAGCAGTGCAAAAACGGACTAATACATATATGTATGTGTGTGTGTGTGTGTGTGTTTGTGTGTGTGTACGGCTTAGCTATATAGCAAACTGGGAAGGAAACGTGAGCTTTCACCTAATAAAAGATCGTTTGATCCCTCTTTTTCACAAAGAGATTTTTCAATTAGTGCCCACACAAAGGAACAACTTGTGACTGAACAGTCTAATTTCTAGGGATAAGACTAGGAGGCAATATTTACACATTAACCAGTTAGAGGCATGAGGGGAAGGAAGCTAGAATTCAGTAAAATTAATTCATTTCTAGTTAATGCCTGAATGTAATGGCGTTTAAAACTTGTTTGTTTAGAATGAGCCTTAGTCCATGCATTAGGAATCATGTCCATCTGCTTCCTAAATTGATTTTTGAAAGTGAACCACTTAGTGTTAGCTGTGCAGGCCTCTTGTTTTCTCAGATGTTTGTCTGAGCTCACACTACCCCACACTAGAATGTTTTTCATTCCTAACTCTCCTAACCCTCACATAACTTATCATGCCTGAGGATTTCCTTATTTCCTCAAGACAAAATTTTCTCTACTGGAATAGTTAATTTTATGTACCAATTTGGCGAGGCCACGGTACCCAGATATTTGGTCAAACACCAGTCTAGATATCTCTGTGAAGGTAATTTTTAGATGAGATTAATATTTAAATCAGTAGACTTTTAAGAATGCAGACAGCTCTCCACAATGTAGGTGGGCAATTCATTCAATCAGTCAATCAGTTAAAGGTCCTAAGAGGCAAGACTGACCTCCCCTGAGGAAGAGGGAAATCTCACTCTTTCTCTTTCTTTCTCTTTCTCTACACACACACACACACACTCTCTCTTTCTCTTTCTCTCTCTATTCTGTTTCTCTGGAGAACCTGACTAATCCATCTGCCTTAAAAATCCTATTTACATTTTGAAAACTGTTATTACACTAGTCTTAATGTCTGGCTTTATAGTTATGTATGTGCCCACTGATGCTTGAGCTCACAAAAGGTAGCACCTATGTCTTAGTCTTCTTTGCCTGTCCTGCAGCACTAGGATATCATCTTGCATGCAATATGTACTCAAAAATGCAAATTAATATAAATTTGATAGACGGAAAGAAGTAAGTCACAGATTTGGTCACAGCCTGGTACTTCTGCTTTCCTGAACCCTAAGAAGTACAAACACCATAAAATGATTTCAGCATTCAGACTGATGTTATGAAAATCTCGAATATCTGTGGTCTTCAAATACTTCTCTTTAAAATAAAGCCATTGGAATAGATTAGTAGTTCTCAAACTGTGCTACATGGGTTACCTAGTGGTTCCTCAAAGGAGAAAGCCTGATGGGAGCCCGAATGGTCTACATGTTGTGAATGTAATTCCTATACCTATCCCCTCCTCTGAGCAGATCCATTTTGATTAATTTCACATATACATCCACATAATACAACATTTCAGTTCCTAAAAAGTAAAAAAAAAAAAAAACCTTTAGAAACCATGAGGCTAGCTGATCTCTCTGAGTTTCCTTCCAGTTCTAAATCTCTTAAGATTGTTTTGCATCTAGTTTGCAGGTTTATTTTAGCTTTTCTTCTGTAAGATTATTTCTGCTTGAATTATTATTTTAATCCAGGATTGCTCATACAGGAGTCATGCCAGGGTCTTATCTTGTAGAGTGAGTGGTAAGAAAGAGGGAGAGTCCTGGAATTTGGCCAGTTAGGAGCAGCCCCATGCAGGCAGCTGGATATTCTAGGGCCCAGGACCCTGGGGGACTGATTGAGACCAGCGTGGCCATACAAGGAGCTCTGCCCGTGGGGACTGGGAAGAGGTTGGTTCCCCCTCACTAGGTAATAGAGTCTCAATTTGGGATAAAAAGTTTATCCTCAGCAAGATCTCACAGTATGGATGGAGCTAAGATCTGAGGCTGTCAAAAATGTTGTGAGGCGCTCAGACTTATCCATGTCAACTAGGGGCCTAAGAAAGGACTCCAGTATAAGCAAAGGACCAAGAACCAGAAGAAGAATACATGACAAGGTCCAGATGGGGCCAGAACCAAGGTAAAGGCAAGTAGACACAAGGCTCCCTGGAAATCACCCAATCTCTCTAGATTGCTGGACAAGACCATTTTCAGATCCCACTAGCTAGCAAAATAATACTTTGGTTGAACTTCCTTCTTCAATAAGATTGGTTCATCGTTAGTGTGAACCAATAGGAAGAGGTGTCAGAGATTTTTGCTGAGAGAGGAGATCACGAAGAATATTTTAAAATGAGTGCTGGACAATAGTGTCCAGAACATGAGACATTATCTCATCATATTCTGAACTAGTCAGACCACATCTAAGTATTGATTCAAAAAACCTGGAATTGGCCTGAGCTGTTTTGCTGAAGTAAGAGGTGTATCTACACAGCACTGACTCATGGTCCAGGCACAAAATGTGCTGAAGCACATTTTATGTACAAAGTGTTGCTTTGTAACCATGAATTCAAGGCAAGTTTCAGGGTGGTTTTAACAGCTTGTCAGCATTGTTTCTTGACAAGAGTAAGATTGATGATTCGCACCCAGTCTTGGTGAGATTCCTACAGGACTCTGCCTTTGGATCTGGTTACAAGGCAAGAAACATGGCTACCTGAACAGGAAGTTATAAGAAGCCCGAGCCAAGAATCCATTTTGGGATCCCTGTTCCAAGGTGTTCTTTGTACACTTTGGTGTTTTCTCATCCAAGAGGAAAGCATGTCCAGGATATGCTAGACATGAAGGGATCATAATTAAAGCTTGGTCCAGACTTTCATCTCTTGCTGTGAGCCAACCTTTGGCTGTGATGTACATCTTTATTTTAATGTTGTTGCTATATTGTACCTTTTTGCTTACAATAAATCGTAAATCCGTAAGCATTGTCTTTTTAGTTTCCCTGACTCTCCCTTAGCAACTGAACTCTGTGGCTGTCACCATTATCACACCTGGAAACCAAATTTTCATAGGAATTGTGTACAAAGATGGAGACCAAACTGAAGACTAATCTGAAACCATGTCACATAATGAGGAAATGAAAGAAGTAGAGAGGCTTCATTTGGGGAAAAGATCTAAAGAACTGTAATATGTAATAATGTTTTTTCCATGTCTCTTTCAATTCAAAGATTGCATTACTAATTTTTCACATATCACCAGAAGACAAAACATGGCAGTAGAATGATAGTACTTGGAGGCACTTAAATAAGAGAACAAAATATCTAACAATGTTGGCTGTTTTAACTGAAATGGGTTTCTCTGTATGGTTGCAAGTTCCTTATTTCTAGAAGGTTTGAGACACTGGATGTCAATATTTACCATATGTGTTGATGGTACTATTGTTTTCATTTTGAGATTAAACACAATCTTTTCTACATCCTCTCTCAATTCTAATATTTTACAATTCTAAGATTTTTGAGAGTACAGATTTTTGAGAGAGTACTGTACAGATTTTGAGAGTACAGTTCTAATCTGTATTACAATGACATCAAAATTCATTAACTTTATTCCTTACTTATATCAAGTCTTCTATATTCCCCATATGTCTGAATTTATTATGCCCTGTATGTACCCCAACTCCTCTGCCTGTCTGCAAAAATGAACATCCAAGATCCAACTCAAAGTCTTAAAAAAACAAAGCCTTATGTTTTCACAGATTTCCTTGTGATTAATACAAGAAGAAACAAAGGGAAACTGTAAAAGACAATTATCACTACCTCTAGGATGGCTGTTGAGAGCTGGAATAGCGTATCCAGGAAACAAATACAATAGAAGAGTGTTAGGCACCAGAAAAACTCACTGCCCATCAAAGCACCTAGGGCCACAGGGTACCAGCTTGGTTCCTTGAGGAGCAACACACCAGTGTAGCCCAATAGGTTCAAGCACAGCCAGCCGGACAAGAGACTCAAAAACAGACAAGTGTGCTGCAGAGAATGATGCTTCCTGAAGCAGAGAGGTGCTCTCATTGCACTCCAAGTGCAATGGTCTGAGCTGCTGTTGATGGGGCATCAAGGGGGCAAGAGATTGGTTCCGGATCATCCTGCAGCTCAAGATGTGGAGACTTGTGGGGTTGTGGGTAGAAAAGCAAACATCCATTGGCTTCTGAGTCACTATGAATTGAGAACATTTTGAAAGTCAGTTCCAAAAGATGGAGCAAGAGATGATGATAGGACCTAACATAAGGCCTGGTCACAGGAATATTCAACACAGAGGAGTGGATATGGGGAGGTACAAGACTCTTGGAGAAAGGAAAACAGCCCTTTACAGTAGAGTGGGCCATGGGTGGGAGCCACTAGGATGCCAAGTTAGCTCCAGCAGCAAACACCCACATTCTTATTCCCATGGTAATACAGGAAAGAGCACTGGACTTTTCAACTCAAAATAACTCCTCAATAAAATGCAGTCAGTCCAATAAGTTTCCTTCAGAAAGGTAGCCTCTTGTCCAAGTAAGTATTTGCAAAGCCTCTCTCCTCAAATCTTCAATACAGGGAATTAGCCATTGCAGAAAGCCTGGGAAGAATTGGGCAGCCCCCCCTTTCCTCAAGCACCACCGTCAATCATGACCTAACACTTCATAAATAACCCAAAGAGGAAAACTTTCCTCAGTCGCATTTAAGCCAGCGAGGTGTATATAGCTTTAACAGATCCAGGACACTTATCTCAAGCTGGGAGTGTAATTTCATGGTAATAATTTGCTTAAAGTGTTGCTGATTGCTTCCTATTTCTCCCTTGTTAATGACTTTTGCACCTTTCCACCATTCCTTTTATATGTGCTGCTATGGCCATTACCTTACAGGAGGCTGTTTGGACAACACAGGGCCTTTCCATAGGCTGCTAAGACCTGTACTGGACACTCCCAAGACCTGAAAAGTCTCTTTCGTATAGGTTCCATTTTTTTTTTTAAGTTTTTTTTTCTTTTTTTTTTTACTTCTGTCAATACATTGCTGTTTCACAATCACTGCTACTCTTGCAGTGCATATATTCAGGAAGCAATTGAACAAAGGTAATTTGCTGTTCATAAATTTCCCAGTGACTGAAACCAGCTTGCAAAAGGTGGTGTGGAGAGCATCAGTTTGGATGTATAAAAGAATATATCTTGTTTTGGCTAGAAGTCCAATGTGGAGTATCTTGGAAAGTGAGTTAGCGGTCTGAGGGTCATTTGAGAGCCTCTTAATCTCTACATTTTTAAAGCAACTCATGCTTGCAGATTTTGGAAAAATATTTTCTTCCCCTATTGGCAATGATTCCAACTTTGAATGATGAAGTAGCTTTTCCCAGATTTTATGAAGAAAAAAAATAAATAGTATGTTCCTCATGCAACCAGGGAACATAATGCTTGGAAATGCCAGGGAGTAAGGGCGCATACAGCAAATGAACAGTCCTGTGGGTCAGCTCCACGTCTCAGCCTGACTTCTCCCCTTCTAGTTTCAACCTATCTCTTCTTTCCATATATTCACCTTCTTCCAGCCCTTGCCATCCATCTTTTTTCTTTAGATTTCCCTAATATGTATACAGTGTTCTCTCCTATTCTTATTTGTGATGTCTGCCCTTCTCACCTCTTTCATTCCACCAGAGGCAGGGCAGTCCTGGGATCAGAAAGGTGGACAGACGGCAAACAGCGGGTGCTCCTCAGGTTCAGGCATTTGATTTCACTGCCCAGATTCCTCATTTCAGCCTGAAGGTGAGCATGAATGAGGAACTGAATAGAGATCCAAGATACTGCACGTGCGTCAGCACCACCGTGACAGCCCAGGCTCTGAATCACAAGGCGCTTTAATCCCTCAGTGACAAACCCACCTAAGGAAAGGGATACCTGAAACCGGACCAGGAAATATTTGTGCAGGAGGCAGGGAACTCGATCTGCACAGCTTTTCTCAGTCACTCAAATTCCAATTGAAAACAAGGACAAGTCCTAACTCCAAAAACAGAGTGTTCTCAACACCCACCTCAATCATCCTGAAATGTAACACAGAAAGAGTTTACCAGGGATGTTGTCCCAAGACTCCTTGCATAATTTGTGGTCCACTTGCAGCAAAGGCTTCTCCTCAGGGCCCCCCAATGTTTTCCTCTGCAAAGAAAGAAGGTGACTTCACAGATTCAGACCTTGGAGGAGTGTACTGTCACAGTTCATGTCACACTCACAAAAGAATCAACCTCATAATGTGTAGGTTTCATTCATTCATTCTTCCAGAAAATTTATATAAGCTGCCTACTATGTGCTACACATTGTTCTAGTGCTCAATGATCTCTGCCCTCATTGTATTGTAGAAGTAGGTGGGAGAGTCAATAAACACATTAAGTAAGTAAATTACCTTGTAAATTAGAAGGCAATAAGAATTTAAAAATTGAATAGGGTAAGTGAGTGGGACAGCAAGGGACAGCAGGAATAGGGTAGTCCCAGTGGACCTTATTAAAGAGGAGATATTTCAGCCAAGTCTTTTTTTAAAAGCAATTTCAACTTTTATTTTAGATTCAGGAGATACGTGTGCAGGTCTGTCACATGGGAACACTGTGGGATGCTGAGGTTTGAAGTATGAATGATCTGGTCACCCAGGCAGTGAGCACAGCACCCATAGGCAGTTCCTCAGCACCCCCTCTAACACTCCCCGACCCCAGCAGTCCCCAGTGTCCATTGCTCCCATCTTTATCTCCACATGTACTTGATGTTTAGTTCACGTTTATAAGTGAGAACATGTGGTATTTGGTTTTCTTTTCTTTTCTTTTTTTTTTTTTTTTTTGAGTCGGACTCTTGCACTGTCGCCCTGGCTGGGTGCAGTGGCGCGATCTCGGCTCACCGCAACCTCCACCTCCCAGGTTCAAGCGATTCTGCCACCTCAACCTCACAAGTAGGTGGGATTACCACCACGCACCACCACGCCCGGCTAATTTTTTTGTATTTAGTAGAGACGAGGTTTCACTATGTTGGCCAGGCTGGTCTCAAATTCCTGACCTTGTGATCTGCCTGCCTCAGCCTCCCAAAGTGCTGGGATTACAGGTGTGAGCCACCACATCCGGCCCTGGTTTTCTATTCCTTAGGATAATGGCTTCCGGCTGCATCCATGTTGCTGCAAAAGACATGATTTCATTTTTTATGCCTGCATAGTATTCCATAGTATATATGTACCACATTTTCTTTATCCAGTCCACCACTGATACACATCTAGGTTGATTCCATGTCTTTCCTTTTGTGAATAGTGCTGCAAAAAACATGCAAGTGCATGTGTCTTTTTTGTAGAATGATATATTTTCCTTTGGGTACATACCTAGTAATGGGATTGCTGGGTCAAATGGTAGTTCTAAGTTATTTGAGAAATCTCCAAACTGCTTTCCACCATGGCTGAACTAATTTACATTCCCACCCAAAGTGTATAAGTGTCCCCTGTTTTCTGCAGTCTTGCCAGCATCTGTTATTTTTTGGCTTTTTAATAATAGCCATTCTGGCTGATGTGAGATGATATCTCATTATGGTTTTAATTTGCTTTTCTCTGATGATTAGCAATGGTGAGCATTTTTTCATGTTTGTTGGCTGCTTATATGTCTTCTTTTGAGAATTGTCTGTTCATGTCCTTTGTCCACTTTTTAATGGGGTTGTTTTTTGCTTGTTGATTTGTTTAAGTTCCTTATAGATTCTGGATATTAGACCTTTGTTGGATGCATAGCTTGCAAATATTTTCTCCCATTCGATAGGTTGTTTACTCGTTGCTAGTTTCTTTTGCTGCGCAAAACCTCTTTAGTTTAATTAGGTCCCACGTGTCAATTTTTTTGTTGCAATTGCTTTTGAGGACTTACCCATCAATTATTTGCCAAGGCTGACATTGAGAAGGGAATTTCCTAGATTTTCTTCTGTAATTTACAGAGTTTGAGGTCTTACATTTAAATCTTTAATTCATCTCGAGTTAATTTTTGTATATGGTGAAAGGTAGAGGTCCAATTAAAGAAGGTGAGGGAGATATCCAAGCAGACATCAAGGAGAGGGCACTGAGAAAGAGTTGGAACAAATAACAAGAGCATGCCTTATGTGACCCAGGAGCAACAAGGAAGCCACTGGGGCAGGATCTGCATAAGAGATCAGAGTAGGAGGCAATGAGGTCAGAAGGTAACGGAGGCTCTACAAGTCCTTGTATGGATTTGAGCTTATATTCAGAGAAAAGTGGAGAGCCATTTGAAAGTTTTTGAACAGAGGAGTAGAATGGCCTTACTTCCCTTTTAAAAAGATCACTTTGACTGAGAATACACTCTGTGTGTGTGTATGTGTGTGTGTGTGTGTGTGTGTGTGTGTGTGTGTGTGTCTGACTTAATCTATGTGACAGATGTTGGCAGCTCCACCAGAGTGGTAGCAGTGGAGGTGATGCAAAGGAATCAGATTCTGGTTAAATTTTGAAAGCAGAGCTGACAGGATTTTCTGATGAATTGCTTGTGAGATGAGAGAGAAAGAAGAGTCAAGGATGACGTCAAGTTTTTTTGGCCTAAGCGATTGTAAAAACGGAGTTGCCATCACCTGCAATGGGGAAGTTTAGAAGTTTAATTTAAAATGATTGAGTTTAATAGATTTTAGTCATTTAATAGTGATTACAAAATATTGCAATGACATTATGTACTATCCTATTATTTCCAGATTGTAAACATTATGATTTACATTTTATGCAGGCCTAGAAAAGCTAAATATTCAATTAGGAAGATTAAAGCTGCCTCTGAAAAGCAGCCTAGGACCTGCAGACAGTGATTCTGTCTATGTACTAATCTTGTCCGTATGTTAAGAAAGTACACACTCTGTCAGAGGAAACCACTGGATGTTAGACAAACTCCTTACTTAAGGAAGTTGAGCAGCTTGTTCTGATGAATGTGATTTCTTCATTCCCTCTGTCCCCTGCCAGTCTCACACAGGATTTCCAATGCACAGAGCATATCAGAGATAATGACAACATGACATGGTTCACAGTTACGGCTCTTTGAGAAAGCCTACAAAGCTGCCAAATTCAGAGCATAGATCAGAGAAACGGGCTTTTCCCCCAAAACTGATAATTTTCCATACCAAAATGGTCCGTTCTTAATGCTTGAAGTCGGAGCCAAAGGCTTCCTAGTTGGATGAAATACAGAGCGTATTCTAATAAAACATACAGGAATTGTCTGGAATCTCAAGCAAGAAACCCTGTGGGGTGAGTAGTTTTTGTGGGGCTGTAAGCAGAATGGAGCAAGGAAAATATCTAGATGTTTTGATTCTTCAGCACCCTGGTCTAATCTTAACTAAGTCTGGAAATTAAGTCTGGGCTGGCACTGCCCAGGAAAGGAACTTTATTAAAAATTCCAGTAGTCTCCACTCTGTGTTGTTCCCAGAACAAAAGATCCATAAGGCTAATGTGTTTATGATTCTTCTCTTTGGAATAGTGGCTTCCATAAAATAAGTAATTGATTCTTGTTAAATAAAGAAGAAACAAATGAATGTTTTGACTCTAGAAATTAAACAGAATTTCAGAGCTGAATGAGATAGAACAAGTGGGTAAGTGGCTTTAAGAAGATACCTGATAACTATGTGGCTCAAAGAACAAAGAAGTTTATTTCTTTCCTATGCAACAACTCCAAGGTCAACATTTCAGGCCATGGGTAGCTGTGATCCAGCAGGTCATTTGGGAACCCAGGCTGATAGCAGTTCTACCATCTTCCAGATGAGATCTCCAAGGTCACTCTAGTCTTCACAGTTCCTGGAGAAAGAGGGAAAAAGTAGGAGTTCAAGGCCAAGGCATTGCTCTTAAGCAAGGGAGGCAGCAGTGGTACACTTCACTTCTGCTCAAATTCCAATGGCAAGAGCCAAGTCACATGACCCCCCCTTGTTGAAGAAGATCTGTGTGTGCAGTCCTCACTGGATAGTTCCATGTCCATTGTAGGTCTGTTACTATGCAAGAAGATGAGAACATATTTTAGAAGGAAAATGATCTGTTTCTATCCCAATAGCATTCTTTACTGTGCTAAAGAAATAAGCATGGCGCTCCAAGGAAGGAAAGACATTTAACTGAAGAAACTTCTGTTCTATAAAATTGGCCTGGGGACACCACTACCATCCCAACACTAACCTAGGCAGAGTAATACAAAAGGCAACCATTATCTGAAATTCTCTATAAGGAGAGATTTCAGATTATCAGGGAGTTTAGGAACTTGACCTTAGCTGAAATTCTCCACATAGGATCACAATTTTGTTTGGACACTTGTCTAACTAAAATAAGTTAGTTAAATATATCTGAAGAAACTAAAACACACACATACACACACACAAACACACACACATCATATCAACAATAACAAGTATAACTACTAACATCTTTCTGAAAAACCTGCTTTATTTATATTAAACACACCACAGGACACTTGACCATGTATTCCGAACTAGAGAACCTCTACTTTGACCAACAGTCTGAGAATAACCTACATTAGTAAAAAACTTGGCTCCTTTACCAGAGAAAATGTTAGCTTATAATAATAGCTAATATTTGAGTGTCTAATACATGCTAGATATCTATCATTACATCCTAACCTTCAGAACTGTCCTGTAAAATCTTTAGGAAGATGTGGAAACTGAAGCCTAGGTAAGTTAAGTAACTTCCCTAGGATTTTATAAATAATGAGTGATTGAGCCAGAATTGGAACACACTTCCTGACTGCAAAACCTATGTGCTTTCCTCTATGCTACACCAACTCCAATTATGCCAGGAGTAATTCATGTTTCAGTCATGTAAGAAGACCAAAGTGTAAATGATAAATTGGGATTATCTTGTGGAAGATAGATTAAATTCCTCTGTGTGGTCCTAGAAGAGCCAGAAAAAGTGGAAGGAAAGCCTGGGAAAATAGATTTATGTTGAAAAGGAGCAAGAGCTTTCCAGCAGCCCTAGCTGTGTAATAGATCAGCTCTACACATGGTAGTGAGTTCCCCAGTGCTGAGGGTATTCATGCAGAGGCTTGGCAAGCATTCATATGAGTTTCTTGCAATGGAGAATAAATCCAATGACGTCTAAGCTTCCTTCCAATTTTGTGGTTCCTCTGCCCTAACTCATATAAGATGTCATTTTACTTTCTTTGACAACTTTTTATTTAGGATAATCAAATTTTTTTTTGTTTTGGAGATTTAGATACATTTTTTGTTCTGTTGATCTACTTTCGGAACTCATTTTAAATCCTGTCAATGATTGTAGAATATACTAGGAAGCAGTAGAGCATATAGGTTAAGAGTTCATTTTCAGAATCAGATAACTGGCCCCATGACTCGATGACTCCAGAACTCACAAGCTGTGTCATATAAACTCTGCAGGCTTCAGTCCTGAACTGCAAATGGGAGTAATTAAGTCTATTTTATAGTGTTAATGTATTATATAACATAGTATTTATAAATTCCCTAGCATAGCACCTGGAACATAGCAAGGGTCCAATGAATAATGGTTATTTTCATAAATAATATAGAATTGAGAGAGCAAATGAGCAACATAGAAAAATCTTAAAACACCACTAGTCCGAGAATTCTTGCTCTTCTCTTGGTAGACAATTATCTGTAAATATAAACCAACTACACACACCATTTATCACCACCACCACCAAAGGGGCTTGATTAGTTGGTTGGTAGAACCAAAAGTTCACTTGGGTGATTTCATTGCCCTCTTCTCTTAGGAGAACTGGAGTGGGCAGTGAGGATGGAGGGGAAGGAGCATTGCCCCCATGTAAGAAAATCCTTCTCAGTAATGGTTTCTCACAGGAAAAGATGTACTAAATCACCTTGCCTAGAGTGAATAGAAACTAGAGCTAACTCCGAAAGTATACTGGGAATAAACTACAACTTTTGGAGCAATCCACAACCTGCTCTAGCTTTTGAGAGAGAAGTTGATCTATAAGTCAAGCACAGATTCAGAAATGCTGAAGAAAACTAATGGAACATTGCAGTTTCATTGAAGATTTAAGTATATGCTTTTGTGTGTAAGCATGTTTAAAAATTGTCCATATACTATGGTTTTCGCTTTGCTTTGTTTGCTTAAGGTATAGAATTTGATATGTGTTACAAGTTGCATAATTTATATGTTACATGTTAAATGTATTTGTTCTGGTGATATACATGCATTTGTTCTTTGGCAATCTCAAAGAACAATGCATTTCCTAGGAGGCATGCCTGCCATGTGATATATCTCTAACAATTGGTATAAAATAATATTTTGCACTCATCCAGGGTTTGTTATGTGCTAGGTAGAAGCTGTTTTAGCACTCTATATACCATGATTTATTTAATCCTCAAATCATTTGTGAGAAAGATGCTCTTATTATCACCGTTTTATAGATGAAGAAGTATACATGGGGAGGTTAAGAAACTTGCCCTGGGTCACACAGCTAGTGTCAGACACAGAATCAGAACCCAGACAATCTGGCTCCACAGCCTACATCTTGACCATTATCCCTAGTTATCTGAGTTTGACCAAGTCCCAGGAGAATTGGTGGACCCAGCTTGAGAGGCTCAGCTGGACCGAGATGCTAGAAGACCAGAGCTCCAGGTAATATCAACCTGGGTTAAAATGCCAAACATATTTTGGCTTAGAAAATTGAGGTTCCTGGCAGGAAACACTGAAACACTGGCTTCTCATCCAACTTCACTAACCATTCCAAACTGTGAAAAATATCTAATTAGACATAAAATCTCATTTCCCATGTACTTCTATAAATTCATATTCAATTACACCTGGATTAATGTGATTTTGAGGACAGGTGTGGAGACTTAAACGGAAAACAAGAAGCCTAATTTTTTATCCAGAAACACTGGCTTCTCATCCAACCAGCTCCAGCTGGTTGATATTTGCAGTAGGTTTGCAGTAGGTGACTTATGGTACACACTGATCATGTCTCAGAGCATCTCATGGATGACTCCTGATAAACTGGTACTAGGGTTTATATATTTGGTCTCCCTAACAGCAAGTCACAGTTGCTTATCTTTCAGTTACATTCCTAATATGCTCATAAATTCCAGCCTTTGTTATCCATGACTGTACTGAGCTCTAACCAGGCTCACTTCTCTCCTTACTAACAATGCATTGCAGCAATGGGTCCAAATCCTGTTTCCACAACTTATCACCTGTATGACTTTGAACAAGTGCTCTTACCTCCTAGAGGCTTAGTAGTCACATCTATAGCCTAAAAGTAATGCTTACTGATGGAAATATGATGGTTTAAGGTAACAAATGTAAACCACACCGCCGGTTCCCTTTCCCTCTAATGTGTGACATTTCAACTCTATTAATTCCTATTTCTGAACTGGATTCACTTCTTGCCATATCAACATGTTGGAAACACATTGAAAACAGGTATTTAACATTACTTTCAGTGCTTTTTCTTAAGGTTGAGTATTCATATTTTTTTCTGAGTATTCATATTTTTTGAGGTTCATCGCTTTTTAGCAAAGACACTTCCATGAGGGCACTAGAATCTCTCTTGTATAAACTGATTTTTTAAATTGGGTAAAATACATATAACATGAAATTTACCATCTTGATCTTTCTAAGTGCACAGTTCAGTAGTGTTAAATACATTTACATTATTTTGCACCCAATCTCCAGGACTCTTTTATCTTGCAAAACTAAAACTGTATACCCATTAAACAATGACTTCCTATTCCCCCTTCTCCCCCAGTTCCTGGCAACTACCATTCTCCTTTCTGTCTCTGTGAATTTGACCACTCTAGGGGCCTCATATTGGTGGCATCATACAGTATTTGTCCTTTTGTGACTAGCTGATTGCATTTATCATAATGTCCTCAAAGTTCATCCATGTTGTAGCATGTGTAGGAATTTCCTTCCTTTTCAAAGCTGGATAATATTCCATTGTATGCATATACCATATTTTGTTTGTCCATTCATCTGTCCATGGATACTTGTTAGCTATTATGAATAATGCTGTTATGAACATGCTTGTAAAAATAGCTTCCAGACCCCACTTTTAATTATTTTTGGTACATACCCAGAAGTGGAATTACTGGTAATTCCCTTTTAATTTTTTGAGAAACTACCATACTGTTTTCCATAGCCATTACACGTTTTTACATGCCCATCAACAGTGTACAAGGGTTGCAGTTTCTCCACATCCTAACACTTGTTATTTTCTGTTTTTTGATAACCATCCTAATGGGTGTGAAGTGATATCTCATTGTGTTCTGATTTGCATTTCTCTAATGATTAATGATGTTAAGCATATTTTTATATGTTTATTTGTATATCTTCTCTGGGAACATGTCTTTTCAAGTCATTTACCACTTTTTAATTCAGTTGCTAGCTTTGTTGCTGAGTTGTAGGAATTCTTTATATATTTTGGATATTAACTCCTTATCAGAGATATATATATGATTTGCAAATATTTTCTCCCATTCTGTGGGTTGCCTTTTCACACAGTTGATGGTGTCTCTTTTTTTTTTCCTTTTTTTTTTTTTTTGAGACGGAGTCTCACTCTGTCGCCCAGGCTGGAGTGCAATGGTGCAATCTCTGCTTACTGCAACCTCCGCCTCCTGTGTTCAAGCCATTCTCCTGCCTCAGCCTTCCGAGTAGCTGGAATTACAGGTGCCCACAACTGCGCCCAGATAATTTTTGTATTTTTAGTAGAGACAGGGTTTCGCCATGTTGGCCAGGCTGGTTTCGAACTCCTTGACCTCAGGTGATCTGCCCACCTTGGCCTCCCAAAGTGTTGGGATTATAGGCGTGAGCCACTGCGCCCAGCTCCTTTTTTTATTTTTAGTTGACGGATAGTGTTTATACACATTTATGTGATTTGTGTCTTTTGATGCACAGAAGTTTTAAATTTTGAGGTAGTTCAATTTATTTTTTTCCTTCAGTGTGCTTTTAGTGTCATATCCATGTAAAAATTTATATTTTATATATGGGGCTAATAAAACAAGAATCATCAAAAAATTAAATCTAAAAATTGGTAACCTATTCTTACTTCCCCTTTTAATGACTCAGTGAATTTCACCTGACCTGGACTGTGAACCTCAAGAGTGCTGGGAGACTGCAAATGTTCTCATGCAACCAGTGAAATGTTGATGGGATGTCAAAACTATGTGACTCTAGGGGCTGTGCTCAGTATAACTTTAGGATTTACCATGTTGGTCTCAGTGACCAAAGAGAGGATATGACAGTGAGGTTGCTTCACTCACTTTGGCCAACCATGTTTGTTGACCAAAGGAAAAAAAGATTATTCCACTTAATAAAATGGATGGCATCCATGTCTGGAGCAGGACCACATCCCAGGCACTTTTCACATGTTCTCTCACCACTAACCTGTGAGGACATATTGCTAAGCTCATTTCCTAGATGAGGAAACTGAGGTTCAAAAAATGAGTCGCTTTTTCTAGTTCAGATAGCAAATGGTGAGCTGTGAATTCAATACAAATCTGGATAGTTCACAACTTGCACTTAGAACATTTGTCTTGGCACACACCCTCTGAGGAAAAGGACTGAACAGCACTTTCAAGGACATAGAGAAGACCCAAGTGAGGGTGATAGTGTTTCATGAAGCCATTCCTACCTCTAGACAGACTGTCTGGGCATCCAGAGCCTCCGCCTCAAACATGCCCAAGGGAGTTCTGCAGAACTGAGAGTAAATAAACAGAGCAAACCCTGTTGCAGGAACACCACTGAGCTATTCAGCATAAAATTCGTGTCCCTTTGTTTACTCAGCAGCTTATGCATGGAAGCCAGAGGGCACTGAGATGCCGGGATCTTGTTCTCCAAGTGCCTGCAGCTCAGGCCTGCCTGCTGTCACAGCGGGACAGGCAGCCTGTGTGGAGGGTCACATGTCAGTGAGTAATCACTAAGAAAAGCAACTCTCTGAAGGGCTGATCAACATGTCAGGGTCAGGACGCGCCACACAGATGTGTAAATGTCTGTGTGTGTGTTTGCATTTTAAGTACCTATTAAGATCTGTCAAACATGATCAAGCATCTTTAATTAAGTGCCTGGGCCAGTTCATATGTACACACATGCAACTGTTCGTTTCTACCCACTTGTAACTTGATAAACATTTTCTGTGGAATTTTATGTTCACTTATTTACCTAAGCAAGTAAATAAAATACACGTTGAAGATATTTTTTTCCTCTGGTCTACTGTAGGTATTCCAAGAAATATTTTTCTATTTCATGTACGTAAAACTTTCTCTCCAACTACTCATGCAGCCAAATTCAAATTCAGAATCTAGAGGTGGGTGAACTGTCACTAAATTGTCAAATATCTCTTTTGTTTTAAATACTTTGGCTAGTGGTTGAAACAATGCGATATATCTAGCACGACTTCTCTTAGTTTTTAATCCAATGTGTATTTCAAGGGGAATTTAATCCATCTGGTTCTCATTCACTTACTCTTAACTCATCAAAGTGGTACTTTGCAACTGATGTTTGATGTCCAAAATGGCTTATGGGTTTTTAAGTCTTTATAGAGATCTTCCCTGCCTGCCCATTTGTCCTCTCCACAACACCAGTGATAATGAAGAAGTTATATTTTGTTTACCTGACATAGTTTCAAATGACCAGAAAGGTACGCTTGACCAAATGTCAAAGCTCTCAGCCCTATGGGGTCACGATTTTGGAGTGTGATAAAGTGCAATGACCTGGGTGGCATGTTGCTGGAGGCTGCACATGTTGCTCATGGGCAGAGGCCACGTACTCTGTGCTGTACCCTGGCTTGAGGTCCGTGCCCACAATGGATGTCCCTAGGCACTGGGACCTGTGCTCTGAAACTTCTTTCATGTAGCACTCCACACATACGATGCCACAACCTCTTCCACCCCTGGAGCACACACACACAAAGCATTCTCATCACATGTGTTGTCTATGATCACTTCAAAACAAGTTTTTAACTCAAGAAAGCCCTGCTGTATCCAGAGAAAAACACATTCAGCTGCTCCTGCTGTTCAAATTCTACCAATAAGAAACTTTCTGCCATCTTCTCAGGCCTTGGTACTTCCCCAGGTCTCTCGAAGAATGACCACAAAATGCTTAAATATCTCTCAGAAGAAGAAAACGCAGTCTACCATTTCAAAAACAGTTGCAGGATTTGGGCACCAGAAGTAGTCTTTCAGATCATGTAGTCTTTAAAATGTTAACTCTCCAGGTATCTGAATAGGAAATTGTTCATCACATTTCTGTATTTTGTTCTTTCTTTTAAATGTTTAGTGATGTGTAGTCATGACCTTAGCCAGCTTCTCCACTCGTTAGTCACTCAATAAACATTTAGTGAGCACCTACATTGAGTCAGACACTCTGCTAGGCCCTGAGGTTTTCAGAACGCAATCCTGTCCTGATAAGAGCCACTCATGGATTGTCTGCCCATTGAAAGCTGGCAGCCCAGAGTCCCCTGTCCTGATGATGCTGTGACCTTCTGAACCAGTCTCAGGTATACACACGTGGGTCCTGAGCAGATAGAGCTAAAGGGCTGCCTGCTTACCAGTCACAAGAAAAACAGTCTCCTGAGCTTCAAATTATTCTTTGTTTTGGCAGAACAGAAAGGTGGAATATATTTTCTCATCCATCATAGGATCACGACCAACACTCCCATCACAAAAGACAGGTAAACAAGAAAAAAGCATAATGCATTTATTTAATAAAAGTTTTTCATGACATGAGAGCCTTCAGAAGAGAAGATGCAAAGACCTAGAGGAAATTGTTTTTATGCTTCAGTTCAGTAAAGAAGGGACAGTCTTGTAGAAATGTGATTGGACCAAAAAGGTATGATCTAAGGATAATAGAATGAAGGGAGGAAACCAACAAGGCCTGTCTCTTCAGGTAATTCCTGGCCTCTCTGTGCAGCATTCCTTCCTCCTGGGTATGGAGCAGGACCCTGCTGGAACCAGGCTCTTATGACCTGATAGGTCAGAGAGTTTCTTTATGGCCAGCTCTAACACAGAAAGGTGGGGAGAAGTTAGCGTAATATGTCTAGGTTTTATGGCTAGTTTGGGGGAGAGGGGTTATAGTTTCTGTGACCCACCTTGGAGGAAAAAAAAATCTGGTTTCTATTACTCACTTTGGGGGAGAAAAAGGAGTGAGAGACAGAAGGGCAGGAGATCACAGAGAACTTCCTTCTGAAACCCCTCCAATTTCCTTCAGTTCAAAATATTCACCGTATCAAGGCGTCATACTTTGTAATATTGTATTCTGAGCCCCAACAGTTTCCAACATCAAAGACCAAATGTATGAACATTTATATAAACTCCAGTAATCCACATATGACAGCGCAACATTTCATCTCAATCCTCAGCACATTGAGGTGCTCAATTTCATCTCAACCCTCAGCACATACTGGTGCTTTTCTGTCTTAAAGGGAAGATGGAAGGAACACATAGAAGTAAGAAGGTAGTAATTCATGCTGGGTGCAGTGGCTCACGCCTGTAATCCCAGCTAGTCAGGAGGCTGAGGCAGGAGACTCGTTTGAACCAGGGAGGCGGAGGTTGCAGTGAGCCGAGATTGCACCACCATGCTCCAGCCTGGGTGACAGAGCAAGACTCCATCTCAAAAAAAGAAAAAAAAAAAAGAAGGTAGTAATTCATTACTTACAATTCTGCCTTTGTGATAACTAGTGGTACTTTTATCAGTTTAAAGAAATATAGAGTTTTCTTTTTTGAAGTGACTTACGCTAGATATTCCATCTCGCTTAACAACTGCATTTTATCATTATACCAAAAAGGGAAAGTTTTCATGCTGTTGATTCATATCCCAGTGAGGTCATCTGAATTTTGGGGGACCTCAAATAGAAATCATATTGGGGAAAGAATGAGCCTAGCTCAAACCAGACAGGCTGAGAGCTTATCTTGCCAGGACATAGGCTCCCCGGTGGGTGGGGGAGATGGCCATTGCTGCCTTCCTTTCCTTCCCCACTGAATTTAAGCAGATGCAGTTAGTCACTGTGCAAAGGAGTATGTGCAAATGTAAGTATTCATGTTTATGTGTGGTTGTCAGGTCTAAATCAGCCAGGCAGTAATTTCTCTAGGAGCCCAATGTAGGCACTAAATTTCGCACTCAACCACCGAATGGTCCACATGCCCCTTAATCTGTCTTCCTGCAGGAGGGCTCCCTTGGCACCATCCTGCCTGAACTTGGGGCCAGCCTTTCACTGGAGCCCCTTCCCGTGAATTACGGCCTACAGCATGGGGGCTGAATAGAAAAAAAAAAAAAAAACCCTCCAGAAATTCAACTGGAAGGGCTGACCGGAATTCAACCTAATGTTGAGAATAGCAGGAAAGCTTCTATTATTCTACTTCATTCTATCTGCTATGAGGCAGTGCGGCGCCTGGAGTCTGACTGAGCTTAACTCATTTCCCTGGATTTCCGAGTCACAGCCATGGTGCCTGCTAAAGCCAAATATCTCACTCCTGAGACTCACTACACTTCCTGATAGGATGCACTTGCGTGTCTCCTAGTGACCTTAAACACTAATAAAGGAGTCATAATATGACCTAGACAAGACCTAGGAGCCAATCAGAATGCAAATGATTGATGGGAGTGCTTTTGGTTATCTACTGTTTGTCCTGACGCTTGGCATGGTTCTTTGTATTATGATTGTGTGGGCAGTAGGCTTAAAAATACATACAGGCATTGCTTTCCACATTGTTGAAGGTTAATCCTAAGGTGTGGCAAAGAAACTATATTTTATAGGCTGGAACCTCATAGGCACCAGCTAGTTTTTGCTCTTCCTTTTCCTGGCTTGCTGGAAGGATGACAATAGCACTTTGGAAACAATTCTTAAATGTAAATTGTCTCTAATTCTAGGCATGGGGTTAGAGGAGCAAATTCTCTGATCTGCATTGCTGACTGCTTTGATCTCTGCTTGCCCTCCCTCAAATGTTGTTATCAAAGTGATTAGCATTTCTGCAGAAAGATCGTGAATTCAACATCCTCTCCCGTCTTCTTTTAGTGTATTTATATTCCTTCTAAAATAAGACAAATGTTTGGTCTGATGCATTATGTGAATCTATGATTAAAATATCCACTCAAATTATGAACCAGGACCTGGGAGATTGTTGGAGTCATCTCTTATGTTTGCTGGTTGTCACATTTCGGTGTCTTTCAGCTCAAATTCCTCTTTTTGAGGAAGGCTTTTTATATTGCTATTATTCCTATCCCTGTCGACTTAATACATTTAGATTCAGAAGGTCAACTTATATCAAGCTGTGCAGAGTGCAGGGTACCTGAATGTTAGTTGCCCTTTTGTATTTGAAAAGCAACTGCTAAATAGTCAATCTGCAGGGAGTTTTGTGTAACCTATCCTGGAAATTTTAATCTTCCATTCTTTGGGAACAATGGCCTAAGGTGATCTATCCCAGCTCTAACCAGGAATGGTCATGCTACATGAGCAAAAGCAAATGATTTTGGATTCCTCCATATAGTGTACCAGAGTCAGACTGGAATGGCATGTCTACTTTCCACGACAGCAGCTCCCAGCAGGCAAAGACTATGCTGCAAACATCCCAGCTCCTTCTGTTAGCCATGATGAGTTTATTATTTATTGAGCCCTTCATCAACCTATTTATACTTTTATCCTCTATTGCCTCTTTGGGTTTTCTATTTTAATCTGTACTATTTGGCAATTTGATGAATAAGTTATGCTACACTATTCATAATAGCAAAGACATAGAATCAACATAAATGTCCATCAGTGGTAAACTGGATAAAGAAAATGTGGTACATATACACCATGGAATACAATGCAGCCATAAAAAAGAACAAGATCATGTCTTTTGCAGGAACATGGATGGAGCAGGAGACCATTATTCTTAGCAAACTAACACAGAAAGAGAAAACCAAATACTGCATGTTGTCACTTATAAGTGGGAGCTAAATGATGAGAACACATGGATACATAGAGGGCAACAACACACACTGGGGCCAATCAGAGGGTGGAGGCTAGCAGGAGGGGGAGGATCAGGAAAAATAGTAATGGGTACTAGGGTCCCCACGACACACTTTACCTATGTAACAAATCTACACATGTACCCCTGAACTTAAAAGTCAAATTTAAAAAAATTACAATTATAGTAAAAAAACTTTTTTACAAGGACACTGGTGTAAATATAAAATGAAGAAAAATTAAGGTGCACTAGTTAAAACTGCTAGTGAATTCCATAGAGATTACATGCCTCTAAGTCTGTGTTCAAAGACTTCAAATGCCAGGTTTCTCCACATCGTGATACCAGGTGAATTTAGTACAAGCATATATATCACAAATCCAACCAATAACAACAATACCCTTAGAAACAACTGTGAAAAAAGAAGAAATCTTAAAGCCGCTGCCTTATGGTGGCCTCTATATTTTGTTGTTGCTACTGTTTAAGCCTTTTCCTGTATGTCCCAAGAATACTCACTGGCAGCCCCAAGAATACTTGCTGGCTGTTGCTGCTGCAGTGTTTTCTTTGAGATAATTTCACCACAAAATATCTCGCTTTTGTTATTATTTTGCATTGCTTTAGTATACTGACTTTGGAAATAAAAGGCATCATTCTATTTATAGCATTCTGTTTTCACTAGTGATATTTCCACTGCTATTCCAGGTGTTTACAAAATGTAGTAATTCTCCATCACTGAAAATGTCAAATCCTAGAAAACATAGCATTTCCACGTATGATGTTAACATTGTTCTCCAACAGTTGTTGGCCAAAGAGTCATTTGATGAATCCAACTTTTCCAAAATAGATGATTCTGATGATTCAGACGATTCTGATGCTAGTTCTGTTTATAAATAACTCCTAAAATAGTTTTTATATTCTATTTTCACATTGAAAATCAGTCAGAATTTGCTTCAGCCTCAAAGAGCATGTTTATGTAAAATTAAATGAGCTATGGCAGTGAGCTGCACTTTTTTTTCTAAACCGGAAAAGGATTTATTTGAGAAGACTACAGAAAGTAATAGGAAGCCATAAAAAATATGTAGCCACAGTCTTCTCATATTGATCTTCTTGGGGCCTCAGAATAAATGGATTCTTTTTTTAAAAAAAGTTGTTCTAAAATTTCCCATCAAGATGTCATATATTTCTAATGTATTTCCCTTTGATACTCCCATTTCTGTGTTGAAGAAACCCACTTTTTTAAAGTCTGTTCTATTAGATTCCGATTTAACTAATACTTTTGAGTTCCACTGTGTGCTGGGCACTGGGCATAGTGTTAGATTCATTCTCTAACAATAATAATAATATCTAACACTTATTATGTGCTTACTGCATGCCAGGATTGTTGAAACGGTTTACGTGAATTGTCTCATTTAATTCTTTCAACCATCCCATGAAGATTTTTATCTCATTTTCTGAGAATAACCTTATAGATTTATGTTGTAATCCTTACTATATAGATGACAATGCTAAGCTTCAGAGAATTTTAAGCACCTTGCTCAAGGCCAAGGACCAAGGACCAAGAACCAAGATTAACAACCACATCCTTTTTTTTTTTTAAGAGTCAGGGTCTCCCTCTGTCATTCAGGCTGGCGTGCAGTGGCACAATCATGGCCCACTGCAGCCTTGAACTCCTGGACCCAAGGGAGCCTCCCACCTCAGCTTCCCAAACAGCTGGGACTGTAAGCATGTGCCACCATGCCCAGCTGAGGTTTGTTTGTTTTGTTTCTGTTTTGAGACGGAGTTTTGCTCTTGTTGCCTCAGCTGGAGTGCAACGGCGCGAACTTGGCTCACCGCAACCTCTACGTCCCAGCTTCAAGCTATTCTGCCTCAGCCTCCCTAGTAGCTGGGATTACAGGCATGCACAACCACGCCCAGCTAATTTTGTATTTTTAGTAGAGACAGGGTTTCTCCGTGTTGGTCAGGCTGGTCTCAAACTGCTGACCTCAGGTGATCTGCCCACCTCGGCCTCCCAAAGCGCTGGGATTACAGGTATGAGCCACCATGCCCAGCCCCCAGCTGAGTTTTTAAAATATTTTGTAGAGATAGGGTCTCACTATGTTGTTCAGGCTGATCTCAAATACCTGGCCTCAGGCTATCCTCTTGCCTCAGCCTCCTGTGTGGCTGGTATTACAGACATGAGCCACATCGCCCCACAATCATATCCTTACCCATATTAGCATTCTCCATCCCTTTTATTGCATAAATCCATAGTAAACTAGTTTTAATTCTATTGGGTGCTTGCCTCATCTAAATGATTCTTAGAGATCAGTTGTTTCTAATTTGTTATACAATTGCTTTTAAAGTAAATTTTTGAATCACTCTTCTCTCTCTGTTGCAGATTGATACTGACACATAAAGAAGTTAACCTGATACAGCATCTGAGTAAAACACAGTGTAATTATAGAACAGCAGACCCAACCATCAAATACATATGTTATAAACATAGTTTAAGTCTCATCAACTAGAAAGTTACAAATTCCATGTTCTACATAAATACTTAATACACAACCATGGTTAGTACCTCTGGAATTTACTTTAACTCATTTGTTGTGTTTGGTTACTCACATTTTGATTATGGAAATGTTATGAAATAGTAGTGATTGTCTATTGAAAGGAAATTCTCCATAAAATCTGGAGCAAGAAATGGAAATGAAGTCTTTAAAATTATTTAAATATGTACATGTTCAAAGGGCCTTTCCTTTCACTTTCTTTTAAATTCATGCCCATTTCCTTAATCCTTTCTTCCACAGACTTTTTTTCCATTCTTTTAATCACCTTTGAATGCCCTGCAAATTCTGTTTCTTTCAAGTTATGAAGCATAGGAAAGGGCACAATTTACCAACACTGAGTCAGACATGGAGACTATCCAAAGGATCTCACACTCTCCTCTTATATTCTAAATTCCCTATATTATGCTTTCAATGAAACACCATAGGGTAACATGAGTTTTGCTGGGGTTTTTTGCACCTTCAGATTAAAATTTACAAATAAATGGTTCTACAGTTTGATTGTATCCCACAAATTCCGTGTGTTGGAAACTGAATTCCCAATGTGGCAGTCTTGAAAGGTGGGGCCTTTAAGATGCGATTGGATCATAAGGGCTCTGCCCTCACGAATGGATTAAGTCATTTGTGGATTAATGGATTTGTGGGTTAACAGATGAGTGGGTTAATGAATTAGTGGATTATCATGAGAGTGGGACTGGTAGCTTTATAAGAAGAGGAGGAAAGACCTGAGGTACCACCCTCAGTGCCCTTGCCAAGTGATACCCTGGGCTGCCTCAAGGACTCCTCAGCAGTCCCCAACATCAAGAAGGCTCTCAGCAGATGCAGCCCCTCAAATTGGAACTTTTCAGCCTCTATAGTTTTAAGAAATAAATGTCTTTGAAAAAATTACTCAGCTTTAGGTATTCTGTTATAAGCAACAGAAAATGCACTAATACCTATGGTTTAGTTTTGTCTTTGAATTAGACCACTTTTCCTTGCCCACTTACTCTCAAACTTGGATAGGTTTTGTTTTTGTCTGTTGTTCACTTTAGAAGCATCTGCACACTTTGTGTTTGCTCTGTTCTCCTATCTAAAACTTTCACTTTAAACAAGATCTGAGGATCATAACCCGTAGAATAAAACATTTCCCCAGGATGCCATGGTGACCTAATAATAATACCCCTCTCTGAGTTTGTAGCCCAATCCTGAAATATAGTTGGTGCAAATTTTCATATGGGAATAACATCCTCAGAAGGCATCATGCCACTTGTTTTTTTTTAATTAATAAGCTCCTAACACAAATTTGATGTCATTTGCAGATGAGAAAATGGGGCTTGATGAAGTTGATTACTTCAATGATGCAACCAGTCCTGCTTGAACTCCTCTCTGTCTGGAGGAAGGAAGGCAGAGACTCTAGAAACATACTTGATTCCCACAGCACGTATGTGCTGAGGAAGAGACTGAGTGGGTCTTGGCTTCAGGCAGGGCTGTACTCTACTGTGATATCAGCAGCACTCATCCTTGAATCTCCAAGAGCTTGTCTTCCTTCAAAATGCTGATTCAGACACAGAGTCTAGACTTGTTTCTCTTTTCTTAAAAGTACACATCAGGAAGAAAACCTAAGGCCTCTTGTAAAAACATCACTGACATGCTTCCTGGTGATTTCTCAGCAGCTATTTGTCCCCCAGATATATTTTTTCACTGCCATTTCACCCAATGTTAATTGAAATGCTAAACTAAATGTTTAGCCATCCTTGCATGCATGGATAATTAATAAACTGATTATAAAATTATAGTGATGAGGGATTACTAAGCCATGATAAATTACAACCATTATTTCAGTCTTGACTATAAAGATTATTATAAGGATGATAGAGGTTTCTTATGGATTTTTAGTCATTTACACGTAATGAAGTAAAAATGTCTTTTTCAATTTTCAAATATGTCACCGAAGCCAAAATTGGATCTTGTCATTTTTAAGTTTTGTATATGCTTGATTTCTGTTGTATTTGTTTCAGATTGTGTTTGCTTCATGAAAAGGATAAGTTTTCTTTTTTCAGGTAGTGAGGGGTTTAACTACATTTTATTTCTCCCAAAAGCTATTAATCTTGGCAATAAAAATTCTATATTTCTCCAGCAAAATCTAAGATGCTTACCTCAAAGCAGCTTTTGAAGTTATTTCTGTCAGTGTTGTTCTGATTATGCTGTGAGGAGCCTGAGGAATTCCTCAGAGACACCTGAGGACAGGGGCAAGGAAAAACATCAGAGTAGACTGGGATAGGGGAGGATGGAGATGGCTCTTGCAGTCATGAGGAACTCACCTCTGGTTGAGTTGAGCAGTTCCACTTTTGATCTGTGTTGCATGTTGGACTTTTACATAAGGTTTTATTTGAAGAAAGATCCATGTGGTACCATGAATATTAATAATATTAACTAATAATAATATTAACTAATAATCAAAAGGACTTGAAATCCAATGATTAAATACCTAAATTTTATAAATGAGGGAACTGAGCTTCAGAGAGAGTAAATAACTTGTTTAACATAACACAGCTAGTAAAAATTTGCCTGAATTAATTATTCCTAAAAATTAAAAGGCTATGATCAATTTAACCAATATTTATCAAATGCCTACAAAGGAAAAGGCACTATGCCAGGCCTCCAGGGAATAAAGAAAATAACAACGTCACACTTCAAGTAAATGGCAGAATCAAGGCATGAATCTGCATCTTCTTACCCCAATTAGAGTGCACTTTCCACTATAGCAGTATGCCCCGAATTTGGTTTATGAACACCTAGTCTTTCAGGATGATCTTCCACTTGAAAAATTCAATTGAAGTTTTGCATTGCATTTTAAAGGGTATGAGAAGTCCTATAGTAAAGAAATGTGCTTAGACTACAGTTCCAAAATTTATTACCATGGAATACTATTCATGTCATATGTATTTATATCCCAAAGAATGCAATTTGAGAAATTCTGCACTATCATAGCTCTCTTTATTAGATTTGAAACTGAAATCTAGCAGAGTCTTCTTTTAAAACCTACATTTCCATGGTTTACATGTAACTGTGGCTTGAGAAATGTTAATCTCAGTGATAAGTGTTAGACTGGATATACTCTTTATATACACATACACATATTGTATGTGGATGTTACAGAAAATACTATGTCCAAATAAGCATAAATTAAATGCAGTATACCAACTGTTAACACAGTATTGTGTTTGCTGTAAAGTCGGCTCACACCTGTTTAATATTTGTCATGAAAATCTCAATGTAGTTTTTATTCCTTCTAAACATTTAATGCCAGTATTATAATTCACTGGAAATATTGAATTAATTTTAGTAAAATAAGGACTGATTAATACCTCTAGTCCAATTTTCAGATAAATGACTTTCTGCAAAAGGAAAATCAATTTGTTTTTCTTATAAAACACACACACCTTGCTGCATTTTGTTTTGGTCAGAATGTTAAATATAAAAAATAATAAATAGCAAAATTTCCCCCAAAAATTCATTTCAGGTACACCGAACAAAAATAATGCCATAAACCTTGGAAGAGAACCTGTTCTTGCAAGACCAATTTTTCAGGATCAAAAGTGTTTATATAAGCTCACAAATTTTGGATCTTTTCCAAGACTAAATCTCCAACACTTCAGAGGTTGGCCCATCACTAATATTTACAATATATTTGACATTTCGTGGGATGGACTCACAGGCCTTTATGATAGGCAGCTTCCTAATATGACGGAGTGCCAGAACAATTTGCTGTGTGTGCGAAAGGCAGTAAGATGGCACTGGCATTTTGCAACAGGAAGGAAATGATTTGTAGGTACCTTGAGCCTGTTGTATCTTGTCAGTTTTGTTAGTTGAGAAATGTCATTGGGGACCCATTAGTACATAGGCAGCCGTGCCGCCCACCTGAGAAGCACTCCTTGCCAAGTGATTTGAGACCTGTGTTTGGGCAAGGTTCCTTTTCAAAGTATTACATTGCATTACAGAAAACTTACAGAAACAGGCCCTCACGCATGCTGATTCTTAACCCTTTATAAGACCTAGCATGATGCCTTACATTTATTAGGCCATTATAATAAGATTTTTCAACAGACTCATGCCCTTACCAATTGGCACATGTAAAATAAAGTGTATTCTGAACTCTTTTATCACACATCCCTCTAATACCCCATTTATCACTGTGTTTAATTTTATTTTTTTCCAAAGTCTGGTCATTCCTAACAATGCTTCTGATGACTGCATAATTATTACACTTTCATTGCCAAGGACAGAAATAGGGTAAAGCCACAGATGCTTTTTCTCCTGCCAAATTAGGATTATCCTCCAAAATCTGTATTATTACTTGGCCTCTTTTAAGAGACCCATTTCTTTGGATTGTGAGGGTTCACACCTGTAATATGCATGCTCGAGGTTCTGTAATCTTGAAAGTTGTTTTGTGAGATCAGGCATAGGAAACTCTATTAGGTATGACAAAGATGGGTAAGATATGGATCCTGCTCTCGGAGAGCTTCAATCTAATTGTAGATTCAAGACAAACACATATACATGGGGCACCACTTACCAAACCCCAATGAAAGCACTATTGTAGAAGTGGTTCAGATGCTTGTATTGACCAAAAAAAAAAAAAAGAGAAGAGGATTGATATTCATATGCTTCCTTCGTTAGAGAATATGAGATTCGCATGAGCAGAGACTATCCTGATTCAACATGCCACCTTCAAAAGCCAAAACCAGGCTCTGCACTGTCCCCAGCTTCTCCCACCCCAGCAGCACTGTATTCTTCTGAGACTCATGTGTTTCCTTTTGCTCATTCTAACAGTGTCCATGGCTTTACCCTTTTCTTTTGCTACACTGCCATAGCCTTGCTCTTTACAGGAATCTGACCTTTCACTCCCCAGAGTTCTGCAGCATGATGAGAAAGAGACCAATTTAAAAAAAAAAAAAAAAAAAAAACAATAGAAGTGAGCACACCCACAAAGACGACTCCAGTTGGAGTTCTCTTCCCCTGAGTGATTCCATGTTTATTAATGTGCATGGTAATTTATAACTTGCAGTCCTGTAACATGGCCTTAGGCTATTTCCAAGGCAGCTCCCAGGAGATCAGAAGGCAGCTTTCAGCAGTGAAACATTTAAGGAGGCAAGCAAGAGTTGCCTCAGAGTCCAGCCCTGTCGGAATATGTCCTGTATAGCAAGGCTGCCAGTTGAAGGAAATAATTACAAGTGGCTGCCTAACTGCCATGGCGATAGAAACTTAACCCAAGTGTTTTCAGGTAACTGCCAGCCTTGGGCCTGGCCACCTGCCATGGGCCCCACAGCACACGGCCCTGTGTGAAGTGGGTGTTTTACAGCAAGTGACAGCAACGCAGCTGTTTGCATTAGAATTTAACCTAGGTATGCCAGACAGCTGTGCCAAAGCACATCCTACTGCTTCATTAATTCAAAAGCAACTGGCATTAAAAAAACCATTTGAAACTGATTGCTGGTTTCAGTTCCTTGTCAAGCACTAGCTACTTAATTCAATTTAATAAAATATTTTTATTTTATTACAAATACTATTACGTGTGTGACACCTGGGAATAAAGAAGGTACAGGCCCTAACCCAAAGACAGGAACACCTTCCCAACTCTTAAGCAACTCTCTATCAAGTAGGGACACACACACACACACACACACACACACACACACACACAAATGTCATAATTCAATTTTAGGTACAAAAATAGAAATAAATACAAGCTAAATAGTGATACAGAAAAGAGACTGGTTACTTCTGACTAGAGTAGTCAGGAATGACTTCCCAAAGGTGATGCTATTTAACTGGATTTTGTAGGGCAAATAGAAACTCTCTAGGCACAAAAGAGAGTGAAGCGGCCCAACAGACAGAGGGAGTATAACACACTGTGGTATGGAAATGTGAAATTGAATGCTGTGGTTGGAGAAAAATGGGTGGTTCAGGCTTACTGAGGGTAGAGTGAGTCTATATGTCTGAGTGAGCAGTTCCCGCTTACAGAGCCCCGGGTGCCAATCCAGGAATCAGACCTGTACAGCACACATGGGAAGTCATTAACGGGCATTATACAGACTGTGACTCATTCAGGTTTACTCTCTGAAAGCTCATTCTGGCAGCAGCTGCTGGATGACGTGTTAGAGGAGGAGACTGAAGTCAGTTGAGAGGCTGTTGCGACAGTCCAGGCAGGAGGAAGTAAGGGCCTGGCATGAGGCATTCACAGTAATGACACTGAGGAAAGGATACTTCTGCTGGGGTGGCAACAATTCACCCATTGCTTCTGCAGTCAGACTTTAGATTTTGGCATGCATAGATTTGTTGGTGAGTAAAGAGGACCACCATGGTCTTAGAAAGAAGTACTGATGTAAGAATGCTAAAATTACGGAATTACAGAACATTAAACATGGAAAATATCTTAAATGGTCTATTCCAACTACCTCATTTACCTACAAGAGAGTTGGCTAATGAAGGATAAATTTCAACCTGGTAGCCAGGTACCCAGCCAGTGAGACAGGGAATTGTTTGGTGGGGTATTCTTGGGTTGAATTGTGTTCCCAAAAGATATGTTGAAGTCCTAACCCCTGTTACTTGTGAGTTGACCTTATTTGGAAATAGGGTCTTTGCAGATGTTATCAGATAAATCATTAGGGTGGGCCCTGATCCAGTAGGACTGCTGTCCTTATAAGAAGATGGAAGTGAATATGTGAAGACATAGAGACACAGGGAGAACCCCTTGTGAGATGGAAGCAGAGATTGCCAAGATGCAGTTGCAAACCAAGGAAGGCCAAGGATTGGAGGCCAGCACCAGAAGTTAGGAAGAAGCCAGGAAGATTCTACCCAGAACCTCAGGGGGAACCTGACTATGACAGCCCCTTGATTTCCAACTTCTAGCCCACAGATCTATGAGAAGATAACTTATTGTTTTATTTTACGTCATTTTATTTTTTGAGACAAGGTCTCACTCTGTCACCTGAGCTAGAGTGCAGTGGCATGATCTTGGCTCACTGCAGCCTTGACCTCCCAGTCTCAGGTGATCCCCCCACCTCAGCCTCCCAAATAACTGGGACGACAAGCATGTGCCACCACACCCAGCTAATTTTTGTTTTGTTTTGTTTTGAGATGGAATCTCACTCTGTTGCCCAGGCTGGAGTGCAGTGGCATGACCTTGGCTCACTGCAACCTCCACCTCCTGGGTTCAAGAGATTCTTGTTTCAGCCTCCCAAGTAGCTGGGATTACAGGCGCCCACTACAACACCTGGCTAATTTTTGTATTTTTAGTAGAGATGGGGTTTCACTATATTAGTCAGGCTGATCTCAAACTCCTGACCTCAGGTGATCCACCCGCCTCAGCCTCCCAAAATGTTGGAATTACAGATGTGGGACACTGCACCCAGCCTAATTTTTGTATTTTTTGAAGAGACAGGGTTTCATCATGTTGGCCACGTTGGCCTTGAATTCCTGGGCTCAAGCAATTCGCCTGCCTTGGCCTCCCAAAGTTGTTGTTTTCATCTACCTAGATCGTGGTACTTTTTTTTTTTTTTTGAGAGGGAGTCTCACTGTGTCACCAGGCTGGAGAACAGTGGCATGATCTCAGCTCACTGCAACCTCCGCCTCCTGGGTTCAAGTAATTCTCCTGCCTCAGCCTCCTGAGCAGCTGGGATTACAGGTGCCCGCCACCATACCCAGCTAATTTTTGTATTTTTAGTAGAGATGTGGTTTCATCATGGTACTTTTTAATGGCAGCCCTAGGAAATGAATACAGATTGGTTCAATAGTAAGTTTCATTTGCAATGAGTTTTTAAACATTAAAAAAAATTAAAAATGTGAGTATACTTTATAAAGAACTTTCATTCATTTTCTCATTTAATCTTCACATCAGTTCTTGGAGGTGGGGGTAGTGAGGAAAGAGCTGATTGTTCCAAAGTCATCAAGTGATGGAACCAAAGTCAAATTACAAGACTTCTGGCTCCAACTGCTATGCTCTTCCCTGTATCCTATCCCATTAGTGACTTTAACAGTTCATGTATGGTGAAAACCTTTAAGGATATGCTGAGCTTATTAAAGAAGATTTCTGCACTGTGATTGCTTAAGTACATACTCAAGAAGGGTCAACTTGAGATATTAGTGTGAGCACTAGCAAGCAGCTCTGTTTCCAGGAAAGAAATGCTAGTGATATAATGTAATCATGTAAATGGTCTAATTCATTCCAATAAACATTTACATTCAAAGTTTGACAGGAGAAAAAAAAGCCTATAAAGTGACATAGTGTTACATCTCCTCCCTGGTTGTCTCCTGAGTCTGAAGACATAATCTTTCTTTATAAGAGGAGTATCTGTAGCTTTGGAAACCAAAACCAACTCAGCTATTCCTGGTCTAGCTGGGTTTTGACTGGTTTCATACATGATCCTATAATTTGTTATCTCAATTCCTATTGTGGGGTTTTCATGGTTAGGAGAAAAAAATCATGTCTTGGGCAAGTGACACAATTCAGCTTTTCCTGTTATTATTTTTGATTTGGGGTTTTTGTTCACTCTATTTTTGTTTATTTTTTATTTTTATGTTTTGAGATGCTAGAGAATGTGTAGGTAATTGCAGGGAGACAAACCATTGACCAATAATTTAGCATAGGAGGAGGAATCCACTTCTGAAAAATTATCTATGTGCCCCTAAATGCCATTTATCAGAAATTGGCTAATGGTATTATGTTAATTAAAGATGTGTCATGCATCTGGCTTCATGCAAAGAAGGAAGGGAGAGAGAAGGAAAAAGGAGGAAAAGAACAAAAACCTCTCCACTTATATAGGTCTAGGTCATCAAATGACAGTGGTTTCCTAAACAGGAACCTTGTGGATCTTTATTAAAGTAGCAGGAGAGTGGCTTCCAGTTTCATTCAGGAGGAGACCTTTGCAGAGCAGCAGAAAAGTGCTGCATTTCTAAGAGTTTACAAAGCTTAGGGTCATTCTCTATTTGGTTCAAGTCCTAAAAGTACTTAGTAGCCAAGAATAGTGATTTAAAGGTAAACATCAGCCTTTCATCTTTCTGACTGGGCTGAAGGCAAATTCATGACCAATCCTCTATCCAGACCATAAAGTGTAATGTTTAGTCTCAGGACAGACACCATTAACACCAGAAATAATACCTCTCTCTGCATGTGTATTAAAGTTCTTCTTAACCTGGAGTTGCAACTCTGGGTGTGTGGAATTGTTCTCCAGACTAATAACATTATGCACATGTGAAGAGTTTAAGTTGTAAGTTACCCCAAATAAAGATATCAAATAGGAATAGGTCTTAAACTACAAATTTATTGTTATATTCTATATCAACCTCACACAGTAAAATAATTAGAAGTCTCATGTCATATTAATTCATGAGCATTCCCTCGTCTTTCTTCTATAAGCCATAAATTCACATCCTAATATACTGGAGAAAAGTCAACAGAGTCTATAGTACCTCAAGCTCATAGTTCTGATCCCTCTACTTTTCATAGTATGATATAAACTGAATAACAAAAAATCTAGGATACTAAGTTGGTATGTATAGCATTTAAAACAGACCACTGAAACTGTTCTGGTTTTTGTTTCTTTGTTCTTTCACTTAATAAATCACCCCCCAAAATACCCCCAAAAACTACGTACCCATTTTTGTTAAAGTACCCAAGTTTATATATTACAACTAAGATGGTATGGAACGCTTAAAAATTAGAAAACTAGTTTTTTATTTAATTTCAATTTTTTTTATTAAAAATTTGAAACCAATTTTTTTATTATTATATTTTTTGAGACAGAGTCTCACTCTGTCACCCAGGATGGAGTGCAGTGGTATGATCTTGGCTCACTGCAGCCTCCACCTTCTGTGTTCAAGTGATTCTCCTGCCTCAGCCTCCCGAGAAGCTGGGACTACAGGCACCTGCCACCATGCCCAGCTAATTTTTGTATTTTTACTAGAGACAGGGTTTCACCATGTTGGCCAGGATGGTCTTGCACTTCTGACCTCAGGTGATCCACCCAACACAGCCTCTCAAAGTGCTGGGATTACAGGCATGAGCCACTGCACCTGGCCCTGAAACCAATGTTTAAAAAATAAAATAGAAAAACCCAATTCATATCTTCAATATCTCTTCTTCAAATTAGCAACTCTTCAAATTCATTCAAAAATTGTGTCAGTTAAAATTATTTGGTTAAAATGTCAGCACTGAAGTTTCTTGTCAGGTTCATAAGGGTACATGAGACATCAAATATCATTAGATTGTTGTTAGAAAAAAATTATAATTAGAAACCAATAACAAAAAGATAATCAGAAAATCTCAAAATACATGGACATTAAACAACACACTTCCAAATAACACCTGGGTCAAAGAAGAAATCCCAAGAAAATTTAAAAGTATTTTGAACTAAATTAAAACAAAAACACAACGTATGAAAATTTGTGGAATGCAGCAAAGTCACGCTTAGGTGGAAATTTATAGCATTGAATGAATGTAATAGAATAGAACAAAGCCTAAAATTAATAATTTAAGCTTCCATCTTAGAAATCTAGAAAAAATAGGGCAAATTAAATAGAAAGTAAGAAGAAGAAATAATAAACATTTGAATAGAAATCAATAAAATTGAAAATAGGAAACCAATAGGCAAAATCAAGGAAATCAAAAGCCAATTCTTTGAAGAGATAAGAAAAATCAATAAGCTTCTAGCAAGGCTAACTAGAATAAAAGAAAGAAGAAAGGACACAAATTGCTAATATCAGAAATGAAAAAGGGGACATCACTACAGCTTCCATGGACATTGATAATAAAGGAATACTATTAACAACTTTATGCCCACAAGCTTGGTAACCTAGATGAAAGAGACCAACTCCTTGAAAGACAATCTGCCAAAACTCACACAAGAAAAAATAAACAATCTTAATAGGCCTAAATTTATCAAAAACATTGAATCAATAACTAATAACCTTCCAAAACAGAAAGCATCATGTCCAAATGAATTCACTGGTAAATGTTACCAAATATTTAAGGAAGAAATTAAAGCAATCTGTACAATCTCTTTTAGAGAATAGAAGCAGAGAGAATACTTTCTAACTTATTCTGAGACCAGCATCACTCTAATACCAAAATCAGATGAAGACATTCAAAAAAAAAAAAAAGAAAACTATGTACCTGTATCTCTCATGAACATAGATGCAAATATTCTCAACAATTATTAGCAAATTGAATCCAACAATGTACAAACAGCATTATACACCACGACCAAGTGGGATTTATTTCAGGTATACAAAGCTGGTTCAACATTGCAAATCAATTACTGTAATTCATCACATCAACAGGCTAAAAAAGAAAAGTCATATGATCATATAAATAGATACAGAAAAAGCACCTGACAGTATCCAATATCCATTTAATTAAAAAAAATCTCAGGAAACTAGGAATAGAGGAAAACTTCCTCAGTTTAATAAAAAATATCTACAAAAACCTACAGCTAACTAGAAGTGTTCCTACTGAGATCAGGAAAAAGGTAAAGATGTCTCTTCTTACTACTGCTTTTCAAGATTACACTGGAAGTCCTAGCTAACGCAATAAGAAAAGGAATTAAAAGGTATACTGATTGGGAAGATGGAAATAAAAGTGTCTTTGTTTTTATATGACATGATTGTTTAGGTAAAAATCTGAAAGAATTGACCAAAAAATCCTCCAACTAATAAGCAATAGTAGCAAGGTTGCAGGATACAAGGTTAATGTACAAAAGGCAATTGCTTTTCTATATATCAGCAATGAACAAGTGAAATTTGACATTAAAAACACAATACCATTTACTTTGGCATCCCCCAAAAATGAAATACTTAGGTATAAACGTAACAAAATATGAACATGATCTATATGAGAACTACAAAACTCTGATGAAAGAAATCAAAAAAGAACTAAATAAATGAAGAGGTATTCTATGTTCACGGATAGGAAGACTCAATATTGCCAAGACATCAATAATCCCCAACTTGATCTATAGATTCAATGCAATCTTAGTTAAATCTCAGCAAACTATCCTGTGGACACTGACAAAGCTATATGGGGAGTCAAAAGACACAACATTGAAGAAGAAGAACAAAGTTGGAGGAATGACAATACCCAACTTCAAGATTTAATATAAAGCTACAGTAACCAAGACTGCATGGAATTGGCAAAAAAAGAGACAAAGAGATCAATAGAACAGGATAGAAAGCCCAGAAATAAACTCACATAAACATAGTCATCTGACCTTTGACAAAGAAGCATAGACAATACAGTGGAGCAAAGATAGTCTTTTCAGCAAATGATGCTGGAACAACTAGAAATTCATAGCCAAAAAATGAATCTACATACAGACCTTACACTCTTTACAAAAATTAACTTAAAATAAATCACAAACACAAATGAAAAATGCAAAACTATAAGCTCTTAAAAGATAATATAAGAGAAAATCTAGATGCCTTGGCATGACAATGACTTTACAGACACAACACCAAAAGCATAATCCATGAAAAAAAGAATTGATAAGCTGTACTTCATTAAAATGAAAATTTTCTACTCTGTAAAAGACACTATCAAGAAAATGAGATAACAAGCCACAGACAGGGAGAAAATATTTGCCAAAGACACATCTGATAAAGACTGTTCTTCAAAATATACAAAGAATGCATAAAAGTCAACAATAAGAAAACAAACAACTTGATTAAGAAATAAGCCAAAAACCTTAACAGACACCTGCTTCCCCAAAGAAGATACATAGATGGGAAATAAGCATACAAAAAGTCAGGACTAGCTACATAATCTTCAGCATCTAGTGTAAAATATAAATATGGAGTTACTTGTTCAAAACTTACTAAGAATTTTAAAACAAATTTCATTTGCCCCAACAGAGTATTAAACTGAGTGTGGGGTTGGTCCTTTGAAGCATGGCGCCCTGTGAAACTGCACTGGTGGTACATCCATGAAGCTCCACATTATATGTTATCAGGTAAATGCAAATTTAAACAGATAACACTACACACCAGTTAGAATGGCCAAACTCTAGAACACTGACCACTCTAAATGCTGACAAGGATGTGGAACGACAGGAACTCTCATTCACTGGTGCTGGGAATGCAAAATGATGTAGCTACTTTGCAAGACAGTTTAGCAGTTCCCTACAAAACTAAATATACTCTTACCATACAATCCAGCAATTATGCTCTCTGGTATTTACCCGAAAGAATTGAAACTTATGTCCACAAACACACAAAAAAATCCTACACACAGTGATTTATAACAGCTTCACTTGTAATTACCAAAACTGAAAGTAAACAAGATACCTTCAGTACTTCAGTAGCTGCACGGAAAAATAAAATGTAGTTCATCCAGTCAATGGAATATTACTCAGTGGTAAAAACAAATGAGCTATCAAGCCACGAAAAAAACATGAAAGAAACTTTATTATTACTAAGTGAAAGAAGCCAATCTGAAAGCCTGTATATTGCATGATTCCAATTATATGACATTCTGGAAAAGGTAAAACTAAGTAGATAGTAAAAATACGTTTTTTGGTCAGGGGTTATAGGTAAGAAAGGAATTAATACGTAGAATACAGGATTTCTAGGGCAGTGAAACTATTTTATATCATCTTATAATGGTGAGCACATCTCATGATACATTTCTCCAAACCCATAGAATATACAATACCTATCTGAAGCAATTGTGAATGGGAGTTCACTCATGATTTCTCCATTCTTGGTATATAAGAATGCTTGTGATTTTTGCACATTGATTTTGCAAAGTTGACTTTGCTGAAGTTGCTTATCAGTTTAAGGAGATTTGGGGCTGAGACGATGGGGTCTGAAATGGTAAGTTTCTTAAAGGAGGACTTGTGCTGCTTATATCCATATTTGACATACCACTCTGCAAAGTATGCTTGGTACACATTAGGCACTCAATTGAACTGAACTTTCCCAAGTATTGTGACAGCTCCAGTCATGAGGCTAGTGGCCTCAGTTCACAATACCAAGAGTGAACTCTAATGTAAACTATGGTGGATTTGGGATGCTTATGTTATCTCAATGTAGGTTCATCAAAGGTGACGAATGTGCCACTCTGATGGGGGATGTTAATAATGGGAGAAGCTATGCATGTGTGGGGCAAACAGTATATGGGAAATATCTACACCTTTCTCTCAATTTTGCTGTGAATCTAAAACTGTTCTAAAAAAATTAAGTCTAAAAATGTTCAGTGAAGTGTGTATGTTAAAAAGTTAAATTCCAGCACTCCGGGAGGCCGAGCTGGGCAGATCATGAGGTCAGGAGTTCAAAACCAACCTGACCAACATGATGAAACCCCGTCTCTACTAAAAATACAAAAATTAGCCGGGTGTGGTGGCAGGCATCTGTAATCCCAGCTACTCAGGAGGCTGAGGCAGGAGAATCGCTTGAACCTGTGAGGTAGAGGTTACAGTGAGCCGAGACTGCACCACTGCACTCCAGCCTGGGTAACAGAGCAAGACTCCGTCTCAAAAAAAAAAAAAAAAAAAAAATTAAAGATGGCCATTGAACAAATGAAAATAAAATCAGTAAATTCCAAGCCAACAAAGGAAATATAGAGAAATCAGCACAAACAAAAAATAAAGTTATCTAGCCCTTTATCATTTCTCATTCCCATTCAGTCTTCGTACAATATTTGATGCTATCAATCACTCTCTTTCCAATTATGTTTCCCTCTTAGCCTCCAAGATTCCTCCTTCTGCTGTGCAGCAAGTGATGGTTTTGTTCGTTGTGGTCACCTGTGCACTGATTTCATCTCTCCTTCTGAAATGGTAAATTTCTTTTCTTTTTTTTTTTTTTTTTTTTACTATACTTTAACTTCTAGGGTACATGTGCACAACGTGCAGGTTTGTTACATATGTATACATGTGCCATGTTGGTGTGCTGCACCCATTAACTTGTCATTTACATTAGGTATATCTCCTAACACTATCCCTCCCTGCTGACCCCACCCCACGACAGGCCCCAGTGTGTGATGTTCCCCTTCCTGTGTCCAAGTGTTCTCATTGTTCAATTCCCACCTATGAGTGAGAACATGCAGTGTTTGTTTTTTTGTCCCTGTGATAGTTTGCTGAGAATGATGGTTTCCAGCTTCATCCATGTCCCTACAAAGGACATGAACTCATCTTTTTTATGGCTGCATAGTATTCCATGGTGTATATGTGCCACATTTTCTTAATCCAGTCTATCATTGTTGGACATTTGGGTTGGTTCCAAGTCTTTGCTATTGTGAATAGTGTCACAATAAACATACATGTGCATGTGTCTTTATAGCAGCATGATTTATAATCCTTTGGGTATATACCCAGTAATGGGATGGCTGGGTCAAATGGTATTTCTAGTTTGAGATCCTTGAGGAATCGCCACACTGTCTTCCACAATGGTTGAAGCAGTTTACAGTCCCACCAACAGTGTAAAAGTGTTCCTGTTTCTCCACATCCTCTCCAGCACCTGTTGTTTCCTGACTTTTTAATGATTGCCATTCTAACTGGTGTGAGATGGTATCTCATTGTGGTTTTGATTTGCATTTCTCTGATGGCCAGTGATGATGAGCATTTTTTCATGTTTCTTTTGGCTGCATAAATGTCTTCTTTTGAGAAGTGTCTGTTCATATCCTTCGCCCACTTGTTGATGGGGTTGTTTGTGTTTTTCTTGTAAATTTGTTTGAGTTCTTTGTAGATTCTGGATATTAGCCGTTTGTCAGATGAGTAGATTGCAAAAATTTTCTCCCATTCTGTAGGTTGCCTGTTCACTCTGATGGTAGTTTCTTTTGCTGTGCAGAAACTCTTTAGTTTAATTAGATCCCATTTGTCAATTTTGGCTTTTGTTGCCATTGCTTTTGGTGTTTTAGACATGAAGTCCTTGCCCATGCCTATGTCCTGAATGGTATTGCCTAGGTTTTCTTCTAGGGTTTTTATGGTTTTAGGTCTAACATTTAAGTCTTTAATCCATCTTGAATTAATTTTTGTGTAAGGTGTAAGGAAGGGATCCAGTTTCAGCTTTCTCCATATGGCTAGCCAGTTTTCCCAGCACCATTTATTAAATAGGGAATCCTTTCCCCATTTCTTGTTCTTGTCAGATTTGTCAAAGATCAGATGGTTGTAGATATGTGGTATTATTTCTGAGGGCTGTGTTCTGTTCCATTGGTCTATATCTCTGTTTTGGTACCAATACCATGCTGTTTTGGTTACTGTAGCCTTGTAGTATAGTTTGAAGTCAGGGAGCGTGATGCCTCCAGCTTTGTTCTTTTGGCTTAGGATTGTCCTGGCAATGCGGGCTCTTTTTTGGTTCCATATGAATTTTAAAGTAGTTTTTTCCAATTCTGTGAAGAAAGTCATTGGTAGCTTGATGGGGATGGCATTGAATCTATAAATTACATTGGGCAGTATGGCCATTTTCACGATATTGATTCTTCCTATCCATGAGCATGGAATGCTTTTCCATTTGTTTGTGTCCTCTTTTATTTAGTTGAGCAGTGGTTTGTAGTTCTCCTTGAAGAGGTCCTTCTCATCCGTTGTCAGTTGGATTCCTAGGTATTTTATTCTCTTTGAAGCAATTGCGAATGGGAGTTCACTCATGATTTGTCTGTTCTTGGCGTATAAGAATGCTTGTGATTTTTGCACATTGATTTTGTATCCTGAGACTTTGCTGAAGTTGCTTATCAGTTTAAGGAGATTTTGGGCTGAGATGATGGGGTATGAAATGGTAAGTTTCTTAAAGGAGGACTTGTGCTGTTTATATTGTTTCGTGCAGCAAAGTCTCAGGATACAAAGTCAATGTGCAAAAATCACAAGCATTCTTATACGCCAAGAACAGACAAATCATGAGTGAACTCCCATTCACAATTGCTTCAAAGAGAATAAAATACCTAGGAATCCAACTGACAACGGATGAGAAGGACCTCCTCAAGGAGAACTACAAACCACTGCTCAACTAAATAAAAGAGGACACAAACAAATGGAAAAGCATTCCATGCTCATGGATAGGAAGAATCAATATCGTGAAAATGGCCATACTGCCCAATGTAATTTATAGATTCAATGCCATCCCCATCAAGCTACCAATGACTTTCTTCACAGAATTGGAAAAAACTACTTTAAAATTCATATGGAACCAAAAAAGAGCCCGCATTGCCAGGACAATCCTAAGCCAAAAGAACAAAGCTGGAGGCATCACGCTACCTGACTTCAAACTATACTACAAGGCTACAGTAACCAAAACAGCATGGTATTGGTACCAAAACAGAGATATAGACCAATGGAACAGAACACAGCCCTCAGAAATAATACCACATATCTACAACCATCTGATCTTTGACAAATCTGACAAGAACAAGAAATGGGGAAAGGATTCCCTATTTAATAAATGGTGCTGGGAAAACTGGCTAGCCATATGGAGAAAGCTGAAACTGGATCCCTTCCTTACACCTTACACAAAAATTAATTCAAGATGGATTAAAGACTTAAATGTTAGACCTAAAACCATAAAAACCCTAGAAGAAAACCTAGGCAATACCATTCAGGACATAGGCATGGGCAAGGACTTCATGTCTAAAACACCAAAAGCAACGGCAACAAAAGCCAAAATTGACAAATGGGATCTAATTAAACTAAAGAGTTTCTGCACAGCAAAAGAAACTACCATCAGAGTGAACAGGCAACCTACAGAATGGGAGAAAATTTTTGCAATCTACTCATCTGACAAACGGCTAATATCCAGAATCTACAAAGAACTCAAACAAATTTACAAGAAAAACACAAACAACCCCATCAACAAGTGGGCGAAGGATATGAACAGACACTTCTCAAAAGAAGACATTTATGCAGCCAAAAGAAACATGAAAAAATGCTCATCATCACTGGCCATCAGAGAAATGCAAATCAAAACCACAATGAGATACCATCTCACACCAGTTAGAATGGCAATCATTAAAAAGTCAGGAAACAACAGGTGCTGGAGAGGATGTGGAGAAACAGGAACACTTTTACACTGTTGGTGGGACTGTAAACTGCTTCAACCATTGTGGAAGACAGTGTGGCGATTCCTCAAGGATCTCAAACTAGAAATACCATTTGACCCAGCCATCCCATTACTGGGTATATACCCAAAGGATTATAAATCATGCTGCTATAAAGACACATGCACATGTATGTTTATTGCGACACTATTCACAATAACAAAGACTTGGAACCAACCCAAATGTCCAACAATGATAGACTGGATTAAGAAAATGTGGCACATATACACCATGGAATACTATGCAGCCATAAAAAAAGATGAGTTCATGTCCTTTGTAGGGACATGGATGAAGCTGGAAACCATCATTCTCAGCAAACTATCACAGGGACAAAAAAACAAACACCGCATGTTCTCACTCATAGGTGGGAATTGAACAATGAGAACACTTGGACACAGGAAGGGGAACATCACACACTGGGGCCTGTCGTGGGGTGGGGGTAGTGGGAAGGGATAGCATTAGGAGATATACCTAATGTAAATGACAAGTTAATGGGTGCAGCACACCAACATGGCACATGTATACATACGTAACAAACCTGCACGTTGTGCACATGTACCCTAGAACTTAAAGTATAATAAAAAATAAATAAATAAATAAAAATAACAGTCAGCTCAATTACTTTATAATATAGACCAAAGGAACATCCAGATTCTTCAATTACACTGGAATGTCATGTGTCCTCCTTTATTTTAAATAAAGAAATCATAAATTGCATGTTGGAAGTCTCCTTTTTCTTTCTTTTTTTGGGGTAACATGTTTTTTCATTGTAATGTTTATTGAAACAGGACTTGGGTTTTCCCTGTAGCTTTTGAAGTAAAACTTGCCATTCCCCACCCAATTTTCCCACATACCTGCAAAAGTTTACAAAAGATACTATCCAAAAGTTCCAAAGAAGGTTAGGAAGAGTTTCATATGGATAATTGAGACTGAACAACTAAACCCACTGAGGGTTAATGCAGACAGACTTTTGCGGCTTTAATAGTTAAAACAACTGGACCCTCACCTCTTTACATCTGTCGCCACTTTATGTAGGACAAACTGAGAGAGCCTAACCAACCTCAGCGTTGGGAAGAACTGTCCTGGAATGCATGCCCGTAGTTCGCTAAGCCACACCACAGGCAGCTTTTGACTTTTTGCCCTGTTAGTTAGCTCTGCCCAGATTTCCCAAAGAAGGACAAGACTGCATGCTTCCTTACTGCCCTGGTGCTCCCAGAATCACAAAGAAACTTGCGCGGCAGTTGCTGTGAGGTCTGGGATTCCCACCAGCACTGAAGCGGTTAACTTTTAGGAAGACCTAGAGAAAGAAAAACAGACTAAGAACTGCCTTGTGCTGGGAGGAGGGTTAGAAAATGAGGCCGTTGCTGTTGTTTTCATTGTGTGCGCTCTAATCAGGGAGAGTAAGAACAATAATGCATGTAATGCTGATTTTGGAACGTGTCCATGCAGCTTTTCCCAGGCTAGACAGCCTTGGGAACCACTGATAGAGTGGCACACCAGGGGCACAGCCTCAATCACCAAGCACAGGGCAGGGCAGCCTTTTCTGTGGATAAAATATGTGAGAGATGACAAGAATCTTCCCAGCATGGGAAGTGGCAGTAACAAAAATATATATATACAATGGAGTGAAACTGAAGGCTTTGCATCTTGCAGCCCAGCCACGGAGACATGATATTTGAAAGATAGGATATTTCTCCTTTTACCCACCCCCATTTTCCTTTTTTGTTTGTTTGTTTCCCTTCTTGCATTCAACTTGCCCTCCCTTTCTTCCCCACTCCCATCCCCCAAATTCCCTCTGCCACACTTTGAAGCCCAGATGAAAGCCGTGTGTTGTGGCTGCTGGCACCAAGCAAGAGCAAAAGTGTGCTTTAGTTTAAGATGCTGTACTTTTCGCTCAAGGAAAAGGGGGAAAAATCAGCTTGAAACAATACATTGCATTTTGCTGGACAGCAGGCTTGTATGTATCTAGGATTCAAACGTGGTCCTAATTTTTTCAGAGCTTTTGTCTCCAAGGACAAGGCAATAGCTAAAATGTGGCATCCTTTTTCAAAGCAAATGCATATAACTGCAAGGGTTTTGCAGTGGTATTGTTTAATAAAATAAACAAGAGACAAAAATCAGGCACATGAGCTTTTTGGTGTTGACACAACAGCAGATCGTAACTATTTCAAGTGTTGTTGAAACAGCTCCCTTACTTTTAAATAGCACAATCTAGCTATGCTGTACTAAATGATTTTTGAAGGAATGACTTCTGTACATTTACTTAGTTATTTGGTTACCACATTTAGCAAATAAAAATTTAGGATACTCAGTTAAATCTGAGTTTCAACTAAACAATGATACAATTTTAGTATATCTCATGCAATGTTTAGGATAAACTTATACTAAAAATTTGTTGTTGTTTATCTGACACATTTTTAACTAGGCATCCTGTATTTTATGACAGTTTTTAAATCAGCTCAGTTTTTAAAAATAATTTACATTAAAACATTTTTTAAGAGCCTAAGGTTATAACATGAATTTATTTGAGACTCATAAAATTTGAACATAGGGATAATCAACACATCATCCTCACGACAATAGAGACTGCCTGTAATAAAGTCCTTTTCTTGTCCCTGTCAACTCATCCCCTAAACATACACAAATTATATAGCCGTTCACGTTACACACACACACACCCCACAGAGTGGTTTTTGATTGTTTGCATTTTTTCCATCAAAGAAAGGATTGGCTAATAGATCACTATTGAAAATAAACTCATACCATGGAAAGTGCATATAGCTGCCAGTTGGCCATTACTTGAAACCACAGCTGCTTTGTCAAATAGCAATAGCTCATGAGCTCTGATGCATAATAATTTTGGTTAAAATTGTACCCATTTTATCTACTTAATGCCCTGAAACCTGGCTTTGTTTTTTTAAAATTTACTTATAGACATGTGATCAGCCCAAAGGAACCGCTAGGGAAGCTCAGCTTACTTTGTTCTGGATGCTTTCTCTGTAAACCTCTGGCCTTCGCTCTTGTTCATATGATCCTGTGTTCACTTGAACTTGGACCAAGATGAAGGCCTGAGACTTTCGTCCCTCATAGCTGTTATTCCTGAACATGACCTGTGAGAGTTGTGAGTTTCCAATTCATGGTGATTGAAAAGGGAGCTAAAATAAAGTCTAAGAATCTGAGGAGGATAGTGCTGGAGGAAAAGATTTAGAGTTGTTTTGAAATCTCAATGCATGTGAAATTCAGGTAGTGCTTACATAAGTGGTAAAGTTGCATTTAACCTGTATCTGGAAGACGGGTAGGTGTCATTGGAGAGTCATGTCTTTTTGGACAACCATTTTTCTTCTACCACTACTAAATTTCTGATTAAGCAAAAGATTTCTTTGTTGGAAAAGCAGTTGCTATTAATCAGTTTGTCAGTGTAAGCTCACTTCTGCTTCCTCTTAAATCAACACCAGAAGAAGAATTAATAGAAAATTTATTTTGCTTGAATATACTTCCGAGGAAAACTAACACGGTTTCAACTTGAGTATCAAACCTAGATAGACTTATATGAACATAGCATTTTTTTTTTTTTTTTCAATTTTGCCCAGGTTGGCCTCGAACGCATAGCCTTTCCTCCTTGTGTGCCAGGACAACTGGCTGGAGCCACCGCAGCTCCCACATAGTGTTACATGATCTTTTATCATTCAATTTCCTAAACACAGTCAAGATGACACCTAAAGTGAGTTCAGAAATCTACTTTATTCACAGAAAAAAAACAGAAGAGGCCGGGTGCGGTGGCTCACGCCTGTAATCCCAGCACTTTGGGAGGCTGAGGTGGGCGGATCACGAGGTCAGGAGATCGAGACCATCCTGGCTAACTGGGTGAAACCCAGTCTCTACTAAAAATACAAAAAATTAGCCAGGCGTGGTGGCGGGTGCCTATAGTCCCAGCTACTCGGGAGGCTGAGGCAGGAGAATGGCGTGAACCCGGGAGGTGGAGCTTGCAGTGAGCCGAGATCGCGCCACTGCACTCCAGCCTGGACGACAGAGCGAGACTCTGTCTCAAAAAAAAAAAAAAAGAAATTTAGTTATCTACCTTCTTGCCCCACTATTCACACATCCACCTATAGTCATTTCCCTCTCCATTCCTCTGCTTATATAGAAAGATAACATGTTTGACTAATGAATTCATTGCCTGTTTCACTGTTGAGGTGGAATGCTGGACTGAGAGTCTGGAGGATTTGTTCTAGTTTCAGCTCTGATGCTAATGACTGTATAAACCTGGACAAGTCTATCTTCATTCTTAATCACAACACTGAGAAATAACAAGACAATTTATTTCCTATCAGTTTCCTCATTTGAAAAATGAAAAACCAGCTGCTCAAAAATTCCTTCTTATTCTAAAATTCTGGTTCTGTATCTGTTTCCATCAGTAAAACCTATTTTCTACTCCAAGTAACAAAAAGCAATGTTTGTGCCAAGTGATTGCACTTATTAAATATTTTTGATGGTGATAGTTTTTTTAAAAAATTTACTGCCAGACCAAACATACATTTAAACAAAAGCAAAAAGAAGTACCTGTAAAAAGTTGAAATTGTCAATGATTCGGTCTATAAACCCTCTAGTTTGGGAAATTAGAATTTGTGAATATTGAATGTGGGCCACTGGATCTTCAAATAAGAATAATGCATGGATAGAAATTATTATCTAATCATTCAGATGGTCTGCCCATTTATGGACGCCACAAATTCAAGGATTTTAGCTGCACTGGAATACAAACACCCAAATAAAACACACACTTTTTAAAAAGACTGTAAATGACACTAGCATTGCTTTCAGTGGTGTAATCAAATATAAAAGAACTTGGGTCAATTATAGGATTGATATGGCATATGGAAAATGCTGTTTTTTTAAAAAAATGCAAAATATGGAGACTGGGAACCAGGAACCAATCAAGGGAAAATCTGAAAAATGAAACAAACATCTAGTCTGCTGATCAGAACCAGGACCCAAGGATTATTGTGGAGAAATCATTGAAATCATCAATTGGGTCTAAGGAGAGTGAAAATGACAACCCGGATAAAGGGATACAGGGAGAAACTGAACAACAAAAGTACCATGAGGGAGCTGTTAGAGCCCTGGAGCCCTTCTTCAGAACTATGAGCCTCTGAGGTCAGCTTTCTTTTCTCTGTACCTCCGTGGCAAGTGGAATCCACCATCTTCCTGTTCCCTCTTCCCAGACTCAAACTTCAGAGATCTGGAGACAGAGTGATGCCAAAAGAGGGAATTTGTTGCTTTCTCGGTTCCTGTAGATCTTTTCTTTTTCTGACACATTTTTTTTGAAGTCCTTTTGTAATGAGATGGCTTAAAATAGCACTGCATGCCAAGTTATAATGCATGACTTTACCGCTGCCAAAATGTATTAGTATTAAAGCCTTAACCTATCTGTATATTTTAACCAAATACTTATTTTGGGGGGGCGGATTTCTATTTAGCACATGTGTCATTTTTAATGTTTTGTTATTTTGTTCATCATCTTAATAATTAATCGCGTCTTCTAAAATATACAGATCAAGAGCCTGTCTATAATAATCTCTCTAATACAAAGTTTTCTACACTCAAAGCTAGAACTACTTTTCACATCTCCTTTAATTGGGCTGAATTCTTATTCGAATTGACTTTCTGTTGCCAACCAATTGTCTTTAACTGCATTAAAAGTGTACTCAATATTTTCCCTAAGATGGCCATAAAAATCTCATAAATGGAGCCACACTTCCCCCTGATTTTCATGTTCAATTTAGCACTCTGTTTCCTATCTTTGAAAGGAAGTGAAAATAGGATCCCTAATAGCTTCTCAGGCCCCACCTTAGGTGGATAGGAGAAAGCTAAAGACAGCTGGACTTGCCAGGGTTTATTATAGAAGAAATTCACAGCCCCTCTCCTAAAGCATCTATGAAGACATTGAGCTTGGGACATTGACCCTCCAACTCAGATGAAAAAGTTGTCTTTTTCTCTGGGAAATTTAAAGCCATTTTATTCATTCTGACTATAACATGAACATTCTAGTTGCTTTATCCCACCCTCCTTCTTTAATCTTGCTGGCAAGAATTGGAAGGACATGGAGATCCTTGGAACACAGAGCTCTGCCACTGGCCTCTTCCCCACTGTGGGAGGCAGGTGGGTGTCACATCTAGTTTGCCTCCTTCTCAGACCACAGTCCCAGGAGAACAAGTATTTGTTCTCAATGAATACTACATGAGTGGGGCTGGGAGGAAGGACTTAGGAACTTGACTGCCTCATGCTCATCAACTAATTGAGAAAAGCTCCCCCAACGTTATGTCTTTCTTATGTACTAATTGTTTATAAACTTCTATTATAATCTAGTAACATAATATTAATTTGTTTCATTTTTAACATATAAGAAAAATCAGTAAATTTTGTGTGGTATCAATTTCTATCTAATTTGACCTTGCCAGCGCCCACAAGCAATGATGTCTATATTATAACAGCTTTGTCTGTTCCAGAGTTCTGAAATACCCTTCACAGAAAGGTTATCCTCAGCTTTAGGAAGTTGCCCTCTTTGCTTGTGTCTGAATGGGATGACTGTAAGTCACCTAAATGGCTGTTTTTCAATACCTATACAGGCTATGATATTTGCTTGTGAAATTTTAAAACTAGCAAAACATAACTTAAAAAAAAAAGAACACTCAGCCAATCCAGAAAATAAAAGATCCAAAGTAATAATTTTTGGGAGTTCATGTATGTAAGTAATCAAACATTTGCTCTCTTTACCAAGTAGAAAAATGGGTGGTAATATATATCAAAATACTTGATTCTTCTGGGGGTGACCTTGAAGCCCTTAATCTGTATTTCATATCTTTTAGACCTGGAAATGAATACAGTTACACTATCTTCTCATGTGTACCATTAACTTTTTTCAAAATATGTTAATGCTAATGATGGTGGTACTTCCACCATTTACTTTTTTTCAAAATTTTTATCAAAATTAAAGATCACATGTGAAGTGTCTGGGACTTCACATGAGCCCTCCATAAATTTCTGTGAGACGGTGGTGACTAAAGGAGATTGTTACAAGATTTTGGTAGTTTAATTTGTTGTCCAAATAACAGAGAAAAAAACCCTGGAGTCCCATATGTAAATTATAACATGAAAACAAGAAAATGTCAACAAAATAGTTTCGTTTTATTAAGTGGGTAGAGCACTCAATCATGTAGAATTTCCTAAATGAAGTTATGCCATTCAAGTAGGGTGACACAGTTGGGATCTAAGTATGAGACAAAAGAAAATAGATTTAAAATCGTAACCAGAATGATCCCTGGTTGTGAGACATCAGAGTGGGAGAATAAAACAAAACTGAGGCATCTCTTTGGGTGGTTCAGGGAAAGGAATTTTTGGGCTTGGGTAGCTGACAGCCCACCAGGAGAGTGAGGAAGAACTGGGCAATCTATCAAGGTCCCAATGACCCACTGGAAATTGTCCATTATTGAGCTAAAAATGAAATTAAGCTCAAATTAAAATAACTAGTATTATGTGCCAAAATTCTGCATGTGGTATCATTTTAAGCAATAGACTAATCTTTTCTCACAATTTACAGGAGATGCTGCTACCAACTTCCATGTGATTGAGTAAAGTCAGCACCTGCAGAACTACTATGACAAGTTTAACATAGTATTCTTATTCATTTTTCATGTGACATTTATTCCAAAGAACATTACACTTTGTAAGATATCTCACAGTAGGGTTGCCAATTGGTCTGAACCTCTTAAAATTATTTTCAGAAACCATGATTCTTCCCTTTGACAATATACAGACACATTTTGCATTTGAGTAAACAGGCACTTGCTCCTTTAAAATTGTATATTTTTACTTAAAATCACCTACAGAGATAGCTTACTGGAAATATTAAACTGCTCTAAACAGATTGCTAATAATTTAGAAGTAAATACTTTCTGATTTAATTACTTGGGGAAAACTACTGATTTTTCTTTCTCTAAAATAACTTTAAAAGTACTTCTGTTGCAAATTGTGTAACATATGTTATTCATACAAAACTCTTTAAATAGGATTATGTTAATTCAGGGCCTTAACGTTAAAAAACATTTGACTCTGAGCAGCATAGTCTCCAAATGTGTGAGAAAGACATGTGGACTCGTCCCCACCACTATGGAATGCTTAAGAAGTATCCATCAAGTAATTGAATCTCAACTGGATGCCATAGATTTACATATTATAATGTATTCTGTTCTCAAGGAGCTCCTTTGTTCTGAAGAATTTATAAGCTGGCAAAGAGACATTATCAAAATTCAAAAGTATATTGTATGTATTATATACATAATACATAAGTATGCATATACATTATATGTTAGGGGTGTATGCACATGTGTGTGGGAAAATTAAATACTAAGTAAACAAATAACCCAATTTTTTAAATGGGCAAAAAGATTGGAATAGACACCTCACCAAAGATTTACAAATAGCAAAGAAGCACATGAAAAGATGCTCAACATCAGTAGTCATCAGGAAAATACAAATTAAAGCCCAGTGAAATACTACTACACACCTATTAGAAGGGTTAAAATTAGAAAGATGGACCATGCCAAGTATTGGTGAGAATGTAGAGGATCTGGAACTCTCATACATGTGTGCTGGTGGGAATGTAAGATGATACAACTGCTTTGGAAAACAGTGGGCTCTTGATAAACTCATGAGAAGTAATTTGGTAGGAATATTACATGCACATGGTTATACAGGGTGTACACTGCAAACTTCTAGGGGGAACCATCCACAACCTAGTCTATGTGCATGGTCTATCACTGATTATGTGCAGAGCATAATCTGGGAGGCCTTATGTGGCAAATCTTACTAAGAAAGTTGGTTTTGAAGTGAGGAATAGGATGCGGCAGGAGTTGGTCGGGAGGGGAAAGAACAATACATCTGAGAGCTGAAAAAAGAAGGCTGTTCCTGAGGCATAAGATACCAGTTTTGCCAACAATTGCTGTACAAAAGTTTACTATTAAAAGTAACTGCAATAATTTTTGCACCAGCCTAATAGAAATGAAAAGGAGGACGTGTGTAATTCAGTGGGCAGGCCCCAGTGGCATATGCCTCCAAAGTTGGCAATGTGGAATGCAAACACTCACTTAACAATACAAACCAACATTGGGGTTTGACATGGAGAAAAATGAGCTAAAATAAGTGAAATTGCTATAATGGGCAGTTTTTCTATTAAGCAACATTGACCATTGACCTTCAGAAAACACCGAGAGCCATATAAGAAAATGGCAAAAATTTTATAGGGTTAGGGAGAGAGCTGGTGCACGTGGAGAGATACTGTTTCAGGTTTCTTAAGGAGAACTCTGGAAGGGAAGAAGACTAGGAGAAACTAAGATTCATTGAGCATTTGTCTGCTACATGTCGATTTACTACAGTGGGAAAGCTAAGAATTAATAATAACTTCACTAAATGCACCCAACTCAGTGTTAAACTCTTTATAGGTAGTCTAAGTGAATCTCCCTAACAACTAAATGACATAACTACTATTGTTGACATTTTATAGATGAGAATATTGAAGACTAAAGACTTAAGGAACTTGTCATTGACATACAGCACGGAAGGGGAAGAGTTGGGACTTTAACTCAGGTCTTAGTTACTCTTTCACTTACCCAAAACTCAGACCAAGGGTATAAAACTTCATTCTACAAAAACATCAAATAATATGATTACAAAAACTTTGATTTATCAATCAGTGTCACCAGTTGATTAAAAGAGAAAAGGAGCAAGAGGGAGAGAGAGCAGAAAGAGTGAAAAATACAAACATTGGTTAGTAGTCTCCACTTTACAACTCTTGTCTCACCCTGCAGTTCTCCAAGGTCATTCCAAGAGAGCAGTGTAAATTATCACCTGTTTAATCTGTCCTGTAAAAGGATTTGTAGTCCTTTCTGAATCAGAAAGCAGCTCATTTTCCTTTTTAAACTTCAAATTGCAATTTTAAAACGAAGTTTGATTTTTTCCTAGAAATTCTGAAAATGTTGCATGGATAGAAAGAGTGATATAAATTTGACATTTTGCTTTACAAAAAAATCTGTAAATTTATAATGGTTCTTGACCCAGGTCTCACATCAGAATCACCTGACACAAAAATGCGCAGGACCCCACTCCAGATCAATGAAATCTGAATCTGTGTAGGACAGGCACAGGTACCAGCATATTCTTTTAAATAGCTCCTCCCTCAGGTTTCTAATGTGCAGCTAAGTTTGAGTACAAAATTTGGAACCAAAGTTATGGTTTACAGTTAATTTATTTAACTAGTATCCTGCAAATCCATATGACACTGAAAAGCCATCTGATGGCCTCATCTTTGTCTTTGAAAACTTGGAATTGCCTAAATCCTTCTGCGCCTAATTGTCTTGTTCAGGAGGAGACTAACTTCTTCCAGTTCTTGTACTTAGCCTAAAGAAATGAAATGGAGCTCTAGATCTCAATTCAAATTCCCTGTTGTGGGTGTAGCTAACACTGGACCCAGGAAAGAAGTGGGAGTGGGGAGGCCCTGCCAAGAGAGGCCAAGAGATGATTTCTCTGCCAAGAGAGGCCAGGCGACGATTTCTCAGCTGTTTGGTTTTTACACTAGCGCCTTTGGAAAAGGCTTAGGAAGGAGAAACACGTATGTGTCATTTCTGCAGCAACATAATATCCAGAACTTTTCAAGTTTCCAAAGCTAAGTCAAAGGACTGGAAAGCCTTCCACTTACAGTTTATCAGGGAAGGAAAAATATATAAATCTGGAAAGATTTAACATCATTTAATCGTAAAAATGATCTGAGGCCTTGCTTTCTTCTTCTCTTGTATTCCCAAGCACCTACATTGCAGGTGGTTTATGAGCAATGTCTGGATGTGATGGGATTAGGTAACAATCAGATGACTCCAGTTCAAGTCCAGGATCAGGTGCTAGGAACTGTGTGACCAGAGGCAAGGTATTGACCACAATGACCTAGAGAATGGTGAGAGGTAATACAAGTCCTACCTATCTCTGGATGCCAAGTCAAAGAAGAGATAACACATATGAAAGCATTATATATAGAAGTCTGGTGTATGTAAAATGTCTTCATTATTTTTTCATTTGTATTACACGGGTTTTAGAACCCTGCTTCTAGAGAGGAATGAGGCTAAACCTCTTGCTAACCTCAGACTAATTGGAACCAACCTTCCACAGCTTCCCATCGGCCTGTTTCCATGTGCTATGGAGCCTCAGACTTGCTTTCTCCACTACCAGCCCAGTGGAATGGCTAAAATAAAGCACAGTCAGTCCTATCTTCCACTTGGAACATTGGATTAATTCAGCATTCACAATTATTGGGAAACACCATGTTCTTAATGATGGGAGCCCCTGACTCTGTATTCATCAACATCATAAATTTTTTTTAAAGAAACTCTGCTTCTCTTTTGCATTCTGCAGGCAGACACAGGAGACCTTCAGCAGCCCTGCAGACCCTTTCATTATCATTGCATATTGCTAAGCCTTTGAGGAATACATTTGTAGCTACTAAAGAAAAATTGCAGAATTGAGAAAGTAAGAGAGAAATTATACTTTTGATTGAATGAATCAAATGTTAAATGATTCTGACCAAAGCAAGCTATCTTCTGCACTGTCCAATGTGATACCCACCTGTGGTTACTGAGCTTTTGAAAAGTGGCTAGTCCAAATTGAGATGTGCTGTACATCTAATTTCCAAGAGCTATTCCAAAAACGAAGAACATAAAATATCTCAATAATTTTATATTGATTACATGTTGAAGTAGCAATATTTTGAATTCTTAGATTAAATAAAATATATAATCAACTACTTTTACCTTTTTAAAAACTTTAGTTTTTTTTTTAATATGTGCAATTTAACTGGAAAATTTAGAATTACATACATGGCTTACATTGTATTTCAGTTGTTCAGGGGTGATTTCGATCTTGTTTTACCTTCGGGAAAACTGTTGATAATTTTCTAGTTGCTTCTACAGTGTTCACATGGTTAGAGCTTGCAACATAAGGAACACAACCACAAACAGGTACCACTAAATAAGAAAGTCCATATTAAATTGCCACTGGTTCTCTCTCTCTCTCTCTCTCTGTCTCATCTCTCTCTCTCTCTATATATATATACATGTATAAAATCAGTAGATAATATATAAAGCAGGTAACTTGAATGCAAATATCTTACATTAGTTTCCCTGGAAACACACTCTCTCTCTCTCTCTATATATATATATATATACACACATATATATACACACTATATATATATATACACACACTATATATATATACACACTATATATATACACACTATATATATACACACTATATATATACACACTATATATATATACACACACACTATATATATATATATATATATATACACACACACACGCTATATATATATAATTAGTAGATATATAAAGCTGGTAACTTGGATGCAAATGTCTTACATCAGTTTCCCCAGAAACAGATCCTGAGACAGAGATTCAGTTCTATGTGATTCAATGTGGGAACATTCTCAGGAAACTCTTTTGTAAGAAAGGGAGTGAGGCAGGATGGGGAAGGGGATGAAGCCAAACAAGGATTGGCCAGATTGTGGGGAGAGTGAGCTTTGAAATTTAAATCTCACTGCAAAGTTGTCCCACCTTGAGGCCAGGAAGCAGGCAGCACTTGAACAGCTGAAGATACAGCAATAAATCAAACAGACAAGTATCCCTATTCCCATAGGGCTTACATTCTTTTGGGGGAGAGAAGATAAACAAATATATAATATGTAAAGAAATAACACATGTTATGAGAAAACAAGCAAGAGAGGCTAGGGATTAGATGGGGAGGGAGCATTGTTTTGGTTAAAGTGATCAGGAAAGACCTCTCTGAACAAGTGATTGATCTGTAAATAGAGACCTGAATGAAGTACGGAATTGAGTCATGCAGGTATCTGGAGAGAAAGTATTTCTATGGAAGGGCAGAGGCAAAAATTCTGATCCAGAAGCACATTTGACCTATCCAAGGAAGGAGAGTGAAATCTGTGGGGCAGGAATGTGGGCAAAGGTAACAAGCTAGCAGGGAATCTGACCACGTAGGCTTACAGGTTATTGGAAGAACTTGGGGTTTTATCGTGAAAACTGTCTTATAGGTCCCACCTCCCTGACATAGCAATTAGTGTAGGGCTGGCCTCAACCCTAACTGAACCAATCATAGCCACCCAACATCACTGGTCACATTAGAACCAATGGTGAGCACCTAACTGGGCTGTGCCAGAGCTCTCCCCTGAAATGTTTCCCATTAGAACTAAGAGAAGAGGAAGAGTTCTTCTTACATGGCAACACTGTGAAAATATGAGCTGTCACCTTTTGCAGAATAGAACCCAAATGGTGAAGAGATGCAAAATGAGTGGTAGAGAAAGACAGTGTCATTTGTGGGGAAATACTTGATTCCAGTCTCTCAGGCAGCTCCGTCCACCCATGCCCTCTCCTCAGTTTTGCCAAATATACCAATATTTAGTCTGAATTAATTAGATCTGGGTTCCAAGACTTAGAAGTCAGGATTTTTCTAATTCATAATGCTCCTCCAAACCTAAACCTTGTCCTCACTGGAGGAAAAAAATAGCCACCTGTTTATGACATCTATTTATAGTATGTATCTTTTTTTTTCTTATTACTGTCATCAAGCAACCTCCTAATCACTCCTTTTCATTCCTGGAAAACTGGCATCTAGTTCAAAGTAGATTTCCCAGTCCCAACCCCGACATCATTGTGAATGTGTCCTTGTGACAGTTCCCTGACCCTGGCCTCACACTTCCTTGGATTCTTCAGTTCATACTACCTCTATCTCCACCTTACTTGAATTAACCATTTGCGTGGCCAGACCCTGCTACGTATTATCCCCCAGTTTTCCACATCAGAAATCTTAAACTCCAGCACTTCAAACTCAATCTTATATTTCCAAAAGGATATATAAGTCTGGATCTGCTGCTACCACACAGAAGCACCTGTTTCCAAATTAAAGCAACTCAGAGGGAAGCGGAGGCTGAAGATTTCTGGGGACACTGTTTGATGGCTAACCATGTAGGCCAACACATATACTTTTGTTTTTCTTAATCCTTGGTTGGCTTTTTGTTATTTGCAACTGTAAGAGTCACTGCAAATGATTAATTCAAGGCCAGTTGCCTCTTATTTCTCTGAGCAATTATTACATATATGTTTTACTTCACATCAATATACACTGACTATTCTCCATTTTGCTCTAACTTTTTAATATTTCAAGCCAGTTCATATTTCTAATTGCTGACAACCACATTGACTACCACTTCTTGAAAAAATTAAAGCACATACACTCACACATACATACATTTGCATATATCTTAAAATTTTATCTCCTTCCTCTCCTTTGGTTTCAGAGAAAAGGTTCTTTCTCCTATCTGCCAAAACTCTACCTAATGCTGACCCAGTCCTCCACCTTGTTCCTACCATTTTTTCCCTGAGAAATCCCATCTCAACCCTAACTCTTCAAACATTTCATTCTCTAAGTAGGCTCACTTTCCTCAGCCTAAAAGCATGCTCATATCACTACCACCCAGAAAGCCTCCCTCCCTTTATGCTGTGCCCTCCCCTCAGCTCTCCTTCATCTCCATAAGTATCGATTTGGTCTATAAACCTTCACAACTGGGCTTACCCACCTCTCACCTATAAGTACCCAGCTATAAGCTGGTGACTGACAAATTGTTATCCAGCCTGATCTCTCCCCACAGCTTCGGAATCGTAAGTCGAATATCTCCTTACATCTCCGTTTACATGTAGGAGTTAGTATGTCTATAATTGAGCTTATCATCTTTCTTTCTTTCCAAACCTACTTGTAGTAGGCCATTCTTGCATTGCTATAAAGAAATACCTGAGACTGGGTAATTCATTTAAAAAAAGAGGCTCAATTATCTCGGGGTTCAGCAGGCTATACAAGAAGCATGATGCTGGCATCTGGTCAGCTTCTGGGGAGGCCTCAGGAAACTTACAATCATGTCGGAAGGTGAAGTGGGAGCAGGCACTGTCACATGACCAGAGCAGGAGCAAAACAGAGAGCCAGGGAGGAGATGCCACACACTTTAAACAACCAGATCTTGTGAGACATGAGGATGGCATCAAGGGGATGGTGCTAAACCATTCATGAGATATCCACCCCCACGATCCAATCACCTCCCCCCAGGCCCCACCTCCAACACTGGGAATTACAATTTGACATAAGTTTTGGGTGGAAACACAGATCAAAACCATACCACTGCTCTTTATCCTATATTCCAAGCCTAACTTACTATCACTGCTGTCCATTTAGTCACCTAAGTTAGCCAATCTGTCATCATCCACTCCTGCTAAATTACTTTCTAAATATTTCTCAGATCTGTGCCTGCCTGCCCACCTCAGCACCTGGACCACTGCAGTACGCATCTAAACCAGCCCTCCCTGGGATCCATCCTCCACTGCTACAACAATCTCCTATCCAAAATGCAACCACTACCATGTCCTCTCTGCCAGCAATTTGTCAATATTTAAAAAAACTAACTGAAACTCAACAAATGTTTCTAGCATTTTGAGTTTCATAACTAATAGAGACATGAGTCATTCTCAAACAAAATAGAAATATTTTTCTTAGGGCCAGTGTGAACTGCCCATGGCACCTTTATCCTCCATTAGAATACCATCAGAGATTGACTTTGTCCAGCTTTTGTCCATCAAAGGCTGACAGTGTTTTTGTTCCTTTCAAATTTCAATTATTTGTCTATTTCTCCATAAAGTTTAGTAAACATCCATTTAGAAATGGAGGAATGGGTTGATATGAAATATTTGGGGGGTGTGGGAAGAGGGTCCAGTATGCTTGGTCTTAGCCAAATACAGATTTCCATGAAAACTCCCAAAATGCTTCAAAAGGTTCCATAAAAAAGATTGAAAAGGCTCTGCAAACTTCAAAATACTGTTTAAAATGTTTTGATGAGTTACGTATAAATGAACACGCAGATTAAATTTCCATCTAAGTCCACACGCTCTTAAAACATTGAGGGGAAACGGTTTTGCCAAACACGCTCTGGGTTTTTTTTTTAAGTCAAAGCAATTTGCAATATTCAACAAACCTAAATGTGGCAGGGCTCACTCATCCCTTCACCCATCTTCTTTCTAACTCAAAGCATAGTCACTAACCAGCAAATATGAGGAAGAAAGAAAAATGTATGCAGAGGTTTAAAATAAATGGAGCCTGATTTTCTTGCTCATTTAAAGGAGGGGATGACTATCTTAGAGCTATTGAAGTTAGTTTCTTTTCCTGCATTTTATTTGGTTTAATCAACAAATATATTTTTGGGCACCTACTATATGCCAAGCATCAAAAATGAGTCTAAGAGATATGAACTTCCTCTTGACTTTCCTAGGACATAGAAAAAAGACATTTTGCAAGCTTAAATACAGCACCACTACCTGGAAAACAGTGTCAATAAGCTCTGTTGACTTCCCTAAATGTAGCACTATCTGGCTCAGAAATCCAACTTGCCAGCAAACAGCCTGGTGACAAAACTAAAAGAAGCTTAATTTGAGCTTTTCCAGATTTAAAAAAGAAGTTGCCAGCTCCCCTCATTGACCAGGTTGGTCAAAATTCCCTGTTACCCAAGGTCTTGGTCCCAAAGCTGTATGAGATTCTACCTGATTCATATGGTACAATGAATTCATATGGTACTGGCTGCTACTAATTAACACTTTAAAAGTGTCTGAGCCTGTTCATATGTTCCTAATGAGAAATCAAATGTGATCATCTCACTGTCCCCTCAAGGCAGACTCAAGAAAGGGAGGAGGACAGTTGAGTGACTATGCTTAAAATCTTCAAAAGAGAAAGAGAAAAGATTACAGGATACAGAGCCTTTTGATTTTAGGCATTCTGAAAGCAAGGACCTCATATTCTATTTCTTTTTCATGCTACCTAAAATGCCTAATTCAAAGAAACACTCTCCATCAAGTCACAAAACCTCTTAACACGAAAATCAAGCTTAAGGGACAGAAGGACAGGGGTTGTAGGGGAGATGCAGGGTAAGAGGGTGAGGGCAGGTCCCAGAGAGAGGAGGATTCCTTGGTGACAAACTACAACCTTTTTATCTTCTGCTCTTGGTTAATACTTTTAGTCATTTTTGGTGAGATGAAAAATGAGGACATTCACCACTTAAGTGACAATACACACTTAACTCCAAATCTCTAACATATTCCCTGGACAGATTGAAAACAAACATGACAAGAGAATGAGTGAAAGGAAAGGGACTGTACTCCAGAAGTAAAAAAGCTTTTCCATGTGGGTCGTTGCTATCAGTTCTTTCTTCAGAAACTGTCGCACGGCGATTGAGTTACATAAGATATTGTGGGAATGAATTGTTATGCTGGGAGCAGCCTCATGTTAGAGAAACTCTCTTCCCTAGATCAAGGGTCGCAAAACTAAACCAGAAGAAAAATGCACACACAAAAAATCTCCTCTGGAACGTGGAAGATTTTTTATTTCAATACTGAGTGCTGTTGCATCTTTGACACATATTCTGAGGTCATACACTGAATTCTCAATTTTTGACCTGCTTCTGAGTTTCACAGAACAAAGACTCACCAAATCAGATTTTCTCAGTACATAAATTACATTCAGGGAATAAATCAGGCACCTCTGGAAGCAGCACTGACTTTTTTAGGCCACCAGGACAACTATAACTGAATTACTGCTTCCATGGAATAAGTAGACTCTTGTCTTGATCTGGGAGAGTGAACTCAGTTTCTTAAAGGGCCAAATCTAGTATTTTTTGAATAAACTGAAAGACTAGGGGTTTAACACAAGGCAGGTCACACGCCAGAGGGACACACCTGGGATTATCACAAGTGCACAAGGCATCAAGGGAGGACGGTCTGGTGGCCAGAGAGTGCAATAAAGACCTGTAGCAGAGGGTCAGTGGCTTCACTGATGAGTACACCCAAAAGGCCAAAATCCTGTATTTTTTCTCATGCTCATTTACTTCTGAAAACTCAGTGGTCTTGGGTGGAAAGAGGGGGAGATGACCGAGCAGGCAGGTACCAAAAAGCTTCAGCCTCATGTGGCAAGACTACAACCTGGGCTAAACAGTGTAAAGAGACTGCAGGGCTGTGGACCGAAGGGTTAGAAGCTGTCTCTTTCCCTATCTGTGACTCACCTTGATCACAGGAATGTCGTGTGGTTAATTTGCTGGCTGAATAAAGATGATTAAATACCATTACATGCACTTGGCTAGATATTAAACAAATCAAGAAAGAATTATTGTGTAAGTATACATTTAATTACTTATGAAGTTTCCAGAGAAAAATTTTAATTTCACTAATGCTTGCAAACCAATGAACATCAAAAATCATAAAAATAAAAAAGAATACAAGAAGCAAGGATACATCAAAGGATCAAATTAAATTTTTGCATAAGAGTTACATATTTTAAGTGCTTAATATAGTCTAGAAATTATTTTAGGCATTTTATATTTTAAAAATCTTATTTGCTTTTGACCTGGAAATACATATTCCAGAATAATAGAACTTGACAATATCTAAAGAACATTTAGCCTAATCCCTTCATTTTTATCAGTTGGTTTCCTATTATGCTATATTTGTAAATATTTTAACTTGAAGAATATTTTTTAAAAGGGACATTCATGATTCTGCAGCTTAACTACCTCCTTGGAAAATTATGTAAAGTAAGATTTAAAAGCACTACTCTCCCACTCCATCAGTGAGAAGCAGTCTGAAGACTTCCCTTTCGACTTTTTTCTATGTTTATCAAGTTATTTCTACATTGAAAGAGAAACAGAGAGAGAAGGAGGGAGAGACTTTTAAAAATCATGTTCTATATTTTGATTCAGATGGTGCTTTTTCAATTTATAATAAACTACTGACATTGTTCAAGAAAAGCAAACATAGAGACTCTTCATTCTTTTTCATGGTTGCGTAGTACTTTATTGTATTATGAACCATAATCTGTCTAATTTTTCCTCTATTGATAGATAGTTAAGTTCTTTTCTATCTTTTTCCATCACAACCTAGACTAAAATGAATAATCTTACATACACATATATGTAAATTATATATACATACACACACACACACACACACACACATATATATCAATTTTTCTGGGCTCTGGTTTAGACTTGTAAAGGAAGATTCCAGATTAAAGATTTCTCATTTTACATACAAAGGAACTGATGCCCTCAACATGGGTCTACAGAGATTAGCTTGATGTAAACCAGAAGGCTCAGTGACCCTCAGAATGGGGAAAGAAAAGTGAATAGAGGAAATGTCAAGTGAGGAATTAGAAGTCAAAGGCTCAAGTTTCACTCTGAAAGTTAGGAACCTGCTTGGGGTGATATGTATCACTATTAAACCCTCACTACACAAAACGGACTCTGAATGAGGTGAAGAGATTGATTGGAGGCCCCAAATCTAGTAGAAGATCAGCCACAAAGAAAGTCAGGACCCCAGACCTGGTGCTTAATTGTAGCCTGCTGTGGTTTAAATGTATGTGTCCCTACACAATGTATATGTTGAAACCTAATTGCCAAGGTGATGGTATACTAGAAGATGGAGATTTGGACAGCTCACGAGGACTCTGCCCTTATGAATGGGATTAACGCTTTTATAAAAGAAGCTTCAGGAAGCTGCCTTGCCCTTTTGTCCCTTTTGCCATGTGAGGACACAGTGTTGGTCCCCTCCTGAGGGCACAGAAACAAGGCACCATCTTGGAAGCAGACAGCAGCCTCACCAGACACCAAATCTGCCAGCTCTTTCACCTTGGACTTCCTAACTTCCAGAACTGTGAGAAATAAATTTCTATTATTTATTAATTACCCAATTTAAGGTATTTTGTTATAGCAGCCCACATGGACTAAGACATAGTCCTTGAGGATAGAGGAGTGGGGCAGGACTGGAATTCAGACAAGAAACAGGAAAAAGAGAACATCACCACAGGGCGAGCAAGAAGAGGCCATGCCTCACAGCAGCTGGTGAAGGCCACAGGCAAGAACACTCTCGGAGGGGTTTTCTGTTCTTGCCTATTCTGTGACCCCTCTCCTCTGTCCCCAAAGCTTCAGTGAAAGCTGCTGCATGACAAACCCTTGTAGCAGCAATAACTTGGGGGAATAAAGGAAATAAAGCAAGAGAGGGATTGTCCCAAGTTTCAAGAGTGGCAAAGGCAGCAGAGGCCCAGGGTGAAGTGGGCAGATGAAGGCAAGAGCGGAAGCAAGCTGGGGCCTGGAGTGACCCGGAGCAGAAAAGATGCAGACCATCCTATCCACATCAGCTAGAGGAAGGTGGCCTTGAAGAAGGAGGAGTTCACGCCCTTAGTTTACGTAAATAGGGGCTGTCCATGAGCAGCCACATGGGTCACAAATGGATAGTCCTATCATCTTAATTTTTTTTCATTTCAGCAAATGTACCAGAAACACATTCACCTCAAAGCTCAATAGCAGCTTGAAGAGGAATTTTTTTTTTTTTTTTTTTTTTGTCATTCATTCCTTGCCACACAGATCTTAAACTTTAATTTCCAAATCTGTATGCTGGCTGCAACAATTTCCTTCTAGTACTTCCCACTTCCACCTGCCCCTCACCCATGCTCAGTCTGCCACGCAGCCTGCCTCCCACTGGCCCCAAGCCACAGCTAGACTGCTGTCATTGTTGACTGCCAGTCTGGCCAAATGGTCCTAGCAGCAGCATATACCTACTTGGCACAGAGAAGGAGAAAACAAGGACTTATGTTTTCCCTCTACTGGATCTCTCTTTTCTTTTTCTCCTCTCCTCTCTCTCTCTCTCTTTCTCTTTTCTCTCTGCAGTTCTTTGCATATTATAAGTCACAAATCGAAACAGATTTCTCTCTACATCCTCCAATACCTCTCTAGGCACATGTCACTCAGGAAAATATTGCCCATCAGACTCTGATGTCGTGAAAAGACAGAGAAATAAACTGTAGTGAATTCTCCAGGGAAGATCATGTCTGAAACTGATTCTTGCAGTTAATCCTTCCATATGTCCTTGATCACAATGTCCCAATAAGTAGTCACACTATTTCTGTTCAGCCAGAGTACCCTGTGACACATTAACTCTACCTCCACCCCCGACCTCGAAAAAGTTTAATTTTCTTTTTATCAATAATTTTTTATTTTTAATTTATGTGGGTTCCTAGTAGGTGTACATATTTATGGGTTATGTGAGATATTTTGCTACAGGCATACAATGTGTAATAATCACATCAAGGTAAATGGGGTCTCCATCATCTGAAGCATTTATCCTTTGTGTTACAAACAACCCAATTATAATCTTTTAGTTATTGTTAAAATGTATAATTACTTCTGACTATCATCACACTGTTTTGCTAACAAATACTAGGTCTAATTCATTCTTTACATTTCTTGTACCCCTTAAAAAGTCACACTATTGTGTTAGCAAACACTAGCTAGCACTAGGTCTTATTCATCCTTTCTATTTTTTGTACCACTTTAAAATGTCTGATTTTCTGGGCGGGGCACGGTGGCTCACCCCTGTAATCCCAACACTTGGGAGGCTGAGGCAGGTGGATCACTTGAGGTTGGGAGTTCGAGACCAGCCTGACCAACATGGAGAAACCCCGTCTCTACTAAAAATACAAAATTAGCTGGGCGTGGTGGCACATGCCTGTAATCCCAGCTACTCGGGAGGCTGAGGCAGGAGAATCACTTGAACCCGGGAGGCGGAGGTTGCAGTGAGCCAAGATAGCGCCACTGCACTCCAGCCTGGGCAACAAGAGCAAAATTCTGTCAAAAAAAAGAAAAAAGAAAAAGTTTGATTTTCTGATACAATTGTCTTTATTAGAGTTAGAGCTTAGGAGGGAAAGCTCACTCTCTCGCTTGTCCTTCAGCATTTAGAGCACAGTTTCAGGGTGCAGTAGTGCATACCTGCTTTTCTGAGATCACTGCGCACTATAGAGCAGGATATCTGCGCTGCTTCCTGCAATCCATGGGTTACTTGGCAATGACGAGCTGCCAGGAAAATCAAACCATTTGTGAAGTAAGAAGGCTTCGAGGAAGCAGTATGGCACGCTAGAGAATGGGCAGTTTCTCTCCTTTTCTGTGGCAGTTTCTTTATCAAATGGAAGAATCATACCCACCTCTGAGTGTAAAATTGGCAGTGTACACAACATGCATAGTAAAATACCTGCCATGTCACGTGCTCAGGCTTTAGTTCATTGTTTCATCCTGTGATGCTTTGGGGTTTGTGCCTCCTGACAGCTTACCATGTCCTACATCCTCATCCTTCCCTCTTACCAGGATCAATTATATTATGACTATTTGGTAAATATTCATGAGATTACAGACAATGGCTGTGGTTTCCAGTAAGGAATAAGAGAGGGAAAGAGACAGACCTGACACTTACTGGGTGTCTTCTGTGCTAGGAACTTTATACATTGTCTTCATTCAAGTTCCTGGGAAACACATTTTGAGATGGAGAATTGCATGCAGAAGTTTGATTGCGGAATATTTTCAGAGATACACCCACAAGAAAGTAAGCAGGCTAGGATCACGCAAAGAGTGATGCTGACCTGCAATGAAGTAACAGTAGAGTTACTTATAAGAGTTTCCAGCTTATCATCTGGAAAGCTTTTGAGCGGAAATGCCCTTCAGAGATACCCCAGATTGAGGCAAGGGGTTGGATTTTGCATGTCTACATAAAGCAGTTATTGGCCAGAGACCACCTCTGGGAGGGAATGTAACATTGGATGTGGCATTCAATGCTGTCAAGGACAACTCTTGCAAGGGCACGGCTATGAGTCCTCAGCAGCCAACATCACCAGTGAGGGACTATACCAGGAAACTGTGGTGGGGAAGAGAATCCCGATACATAAACTGAAAAGGGGATTCAGGCAGAGCACCACAGTGTCCACTACAGTTTATCCCCTGCACCATTCAGACCCACTTGCTTCTTATCATAAATTTTCCTCATCTAGTTACAGCTTCTCCACATTCTATCTGATCTGTTCTCCCAGGGACTTTTCAGAAAGAACAGGAAATGAACTAAAATACTGCTACTGAAGCTGACCTCCAAGTCATAACTGATGGTCATCATTCCTCCTTCACATTCCATTCTAGATTCCCCTCACTCTCAGCTAGAACCTCTGCTGGTTTAGACAACTCCTGGTATGGTGACCCAAACCCTTATCACTGGTCACCATGTATTCCGTAGGCCATGGCTGTTATAATTGCTTATTTACTGTTACGACTGGGTATTATATGTGAGCAATAATCATATTCTTTCCTGTGCTCTTTCTGTAGCAGCAGCCATGCTTCCTCCCGATGATCAAGAAGAATTCCTCCTGCCAGTACAGTGACTCCTTTCCTGTTGTCCTCTTGGCACAAGGAACCCGAAGGGACCAGACAGCAGCCATACTTTCAAGCTCACGGTGCTTTTACTGTTTCCTGGTGAAAGCATTCTTCTCTGGAAGCCAGAATGCATAGGGCCTAATGCTGATGGTGTATACCACATTTTGGAGGATGGTGCCCCATCCTTAGAGGGAATCTCACTTTTATTTTAAAATCCATCATACCACTCCATCAGGCCAGCAGTTTCCTGTGGGGTGGAACCAGGTTCCCAAGTCATGGACCCAATGCCACACAACCTTTGCTGTAAAGTGGGTGCATTGGCCAAAGGCAATATTGTGCAGTATCCCACACTGATGAATCAAATCTTCTGTAAGCCTGAGATAATGGTGCTGGGCAGAGGCTCTGTGTGCAGGAAAGGCAAATTCACACCCAGAATATGTGTACATAACGGTAAAGATGAATTGCTGTCTTTTCCAGTGTGCAAGAGCTCCAAAGTAATCAACTTTCCACCAAGCGGCTGGTTTTCCCCTCCAGAAATAGTGCTGTTAGAGGCTCTGCTTGTTGCTGGAAGGTTGGGTATTTGGTAGCAGCAGTAGCTAGATCAGTCTTGATGAGTACGAGAGGCAGTCCATACTGTTAGGGCCATCATAGCCCCTATCCCTGCCACCATGACTACTCTATTCATGATCCCATTGTCCTTGTACTGTCAGAGACTGATCAGCCAGTCTCTGATGTCAACTAATGAGTGATTTTGTTTACATGGTTGTTTAATCCCTGTCCCATGGTGAATGCATCTAGGTAGGCTTTAATACAAAGATCTTAAAACTTTGTGCCCATTCTCATATGTCTATCCATGGTCGCTTTCCCAGACCCCCTTGTCCATAATCTTTCAAACTGCTTGGGTGCATGTACATTCTTATTTCAAGCTACTTCTCTTCCCACATAAAATGGATGCACCGCCCAGAACTTTGCCCAGTGGGAAGATTTTTCCCTTAACGCTATCTTTCAGGGGCTCCTAAGTGGGGTTGTAGTGTAGCAGCATTTTCAGTTTGCATCAATACACACAAGCTGACCCATAACTACATTCAGACTTTTCCTCCTCTACCAACTGGCCACAGGCTTCTCCCTACCCCCATGCAGCCATAGTGAGAGCTGTGGGAGAGGTGCTGGTACAACAGTGACAATGTCAGAACCCAGCTTAAGATGAACAGTACTGGCCACATGGTTACTCGATGTCTGATGATCAGCTGCTTCATCTTTATCAAGGCATAGTAGCAAGCCAGGAGTTGTTTTTTGTGAATGTTGTATGACAGGCCTTGCTCTAAAACCCTATGAGCCTACACTGTGATTCTCCTGTTGGCCTTTGCCATCAACACTACATGGCATCCTCTTCCACCACAGATATGTTTGACACCATGGAGCCTGCTGAATGATCTCAGCATTCTGCAGAGCTCTTTTCTGCTCTAGGACCCACTCAAATCTGGCAACCTCTCATATTACCATGCAGCAAATCAGTCTGAGACATATTCCAAATTTGGAATATGCTGCTCCCAGAACTTGAAGAAACCTTGTAAGTATTATGCTTTTTTTATAAAGGTGAGAGGTGTAACATGCAACAATTTGTTCTTAATTTGGAGACGATGCCCCAACATAACCCAGAACACTGAATTTCTGAAAAATATTATTGATTTATGCAGCCTACAAACATATGAAAAAAGCTCATCATCACTGGTCATTAGAGAAATGCAAATCAAAACCACAATGAAGTACCATCTCACGCCAGTTAGAATGGTGATCATTAAAAAGTCAGGAAACAACAGATGCTGGAGAGGATGTGGAGAAATAGAACACTTTTATACTGTTGTGGGAGTGTAAATTAGTTCAACCATTGCGGAAGGCAGTGTGGTGATTCCTCAAGGATCTAGAATCAGAAATACCATTTGACCCAGCAATCTCATTATTGGGTATATACCCAAAGGATTATAAATCATGCTACTATAAAGACACATGCACACATATGTTTATTGCAGCACTGTTCACAATAGCAAAGACTTGGAACCAATCCAAATGTCCACCAGTGTTAGACTGGCTAAAGAAAATGTGGCACATATACACCACGGAATACTATGCAGCCATAAAAAAGGAGGAGTTCATGTCCTTTGCAGGGACATGGATGAAGCTGGAAACCATCATTCTCAGCAGACTAACACAAGAACAGAAAAACAAACACTGCATGGTCTCACTCTTAAGTGGGAGTTGAACAATGAGAACACATGGACACAGGGAAGGGAACATCACACACTGGAGCCTGTCAGAGGGTGGGGGGCAAGGGGAGGGATAGCATTAGAAGAAATACCTAATGTAGATGACGGGTTGATGGGTGCAGCAAAACACCATGGCATGTGTATACCTATGTAACAAACCTGCATGTTCTGCACATTTATCCCAGAACTTAGAGTATTTTATATATATATATATATATATATATATATATATATATATATATACACACACACACACACACATATACATATATATAAAATTGATCCAGTAGGCCCCTGAATCTTCATAGGGATTATCACCCACTCTCTGGTGTGGCCGTCTTATCAAAGCCTCTAACATACTTGCCATTTCTTGCTAATCTGTTCCAATTATCAGAATGTCATCAGTATAGAGAACCAACATGATGTTCTGAGGAATGCCCAGATAGCCCCAGTTCTTTCAGACACAGTGGAGGAATTAACAAAGCCCTGAGGCAGGACTGTAAATGCATATTGTTGTTTATTTCACACAAATGGGAACTGCATACAATAATCCTTTTGATAACTAGAAAAGAATGTATTTGCCAGATCAGTGGCTGCATACCATGTTATTTTGCTCCAGCAAAGATTCTACATGAGGTTGCTGCAAGAGGGTACAACTTGGTCAAGCTATCCAATTTTTATAAAGGCCAGAACGATTAATTAAATTAAGAAATGACAGAGACCACTGCCTGTGCATTCTTAATATCTTTAAAAGTGTCATTAATGTCTACTATTTTCCCTAGAATGTATTATTAATGTTGATTTATTATCTTTGCTAAGGGATTAAAAAGGCTGTTTTGATGGCTTCCAGTTGGCATTTCATACTCTGATACCTCTTAACCACAGGCCAATAAACCAGTGTGAGGGTTCTACTAACTATCAAACATGTTCATTACAGTTATAAACTCAGGGGCCAGGGAAGTAACCATTATGTAGGTCCATTGACTGAATGGATTCACTGTGAATGGATCTGAGTCAAAATGCCACTTATTACGAGACAACCATGTGTCCTCATTCTAATGGAGAGTCATAATGGCATTTTGGGTCAGGCATCAATGCCAGTTCAGATCTTGTGACCAACAATTTTGAAAGGTCTAGGTATTCTCTTTTTCCTAATGCACACAAGTAAATAGGCATAGGCCTCTTTGGGTAAAGAGGGGGAATTACTGCTAAAGATACCTGTGACACTGTTGCAGACCGTGTGGCAGAGTCCCTTCTCATAAAGACCTAACCTCTCTATTGGTTAGTGGGTTCCAGATCTGAGAACTGGGTAAGGTCTCGAAACTTTTAGTAAGACAGCTATCAGCCCCTGACCATCCATCTCCACAGCTCTCTGCAGGTTGGGCCACATGACTGCCTCTTCAACATTGCCATTCCTTGTAATAACTGCCTACCTACTTCTGATTGTTAGGCACTGCCACCTATCCTCTATTATGTTGAGATCTTATCAGCTCCACTGTACTCAGAGAGCCCAGTATTCTCACAGCATCTCCTGTCATCAGTCCTGGCCAACAGAGGTCAGGCACTACTGGTCTTCCCAACATTGCTGCTGCTCCTCTCTCAGGCACATTCCTTATTGTCAAACACAGGGTCCTCCAGACCCTCCAATGGAGCAGAGCCAGCTGACGGGATTTTGGCCTTACATTATATATCCACTCTAGCACGTCTGATACTCTGAGACTTTTGATTCCTTCCTCCACCATGTGGCTGGAAAGTTCCGTCTCAACTTGACTTAATATGGACCATCACATTTTCCAAGCTTAAAGAGCCATCCTAGCAGCATATAAGCACTGTACCCAGAGTCCTTGCCAGGATGTTTAATCCTGTATTATGGGAGAGTGCTCCTGTATGAATAACTCCCCCTTATCCAACTGTATACTCCACTGCTCCCTCATCCAGAACCCTCAAGAACAAGGCCCATGCATACTTTTCCACCCTCGCTGATCTCTATAATCCAGATCCTGCAACTCCTTTGATGTATAGTCTGTCTTCTCCCTTGGCTGGCCCAACCTATCCTCACTCAGGCTGTGCTGAGAATTTACCAGCATCATTTGAATGCCAGGAATAAAAAGAGGGTAGATCTTGGGGGTGGGGGTAGGTGTAACTATTTCCCTCATTGTCAAGACTTCTGCATATTATTTAAGCTAAGTAGAGCCACTATTTTCTCACAAGGGAAGGTAGGTCACTTTGCAAGTCCAGCAGATTTAAGAAAATTGAGGATTTCAAAGTTTACAACCTCATCTACCCAGGTATCCACAGCTCAAGTCTCAGGATTCCATTTTTCTTCTATTTGGGTCCTAACACTGTCTCAGGAGAATTGCCAGAATGTGAGTTTAACATTCTCTGAAGCTCCACTCTTCTTATGATTAAATCCTGAGCCTGGTCCTCTGCTCTGTCTGCCCTCCAGCTGCAAGAGATTAGGATTTCCTTAAATATTGCCAAGGAGGCCCTCCAGTTTCCACATTTTGTCTTGAATTGGTAATCACCTGAGCCCATCATTATCCCTCTTTGATGAATGTGTTGCTCAGTAACACCGCCCAATTCCAAAGTCACTGCAATTACAATTCCCTCTACTTCTTAAGAACCAGAGATATTGCACCAGCCAGTCTGTCTCCTTCCACCAATATCCCAACCCAATTTACCACTAGTAAAAGTTTTAACAATTACACCAGTATGACACAGCAGGGAATGTCCATATTTCACTTAGAAATAGTCATGGGGTCCTCATTGTCATTCAGCTGGCAAAAGATTTTTCTCTTAAAATCTATTTCCTATGACCACTCCTGGTTCCAACTGTCTTCAACTGGCTTCCTTGGAAATAGACTCTGAAAATGAACCATTGCATGCAGAAGATATTTTTAGAAATGTTTTTGGAAGACACACCTGTTAGGAAGTGAAAAAGGTAGGATTGGGCAGGGTGAGAAGCTGGCCCACATGAGGTTACAACAGAACTCCAGAGGCTTCACAGTGAACTCTGGAACTGAGAAGGCCTTTCAGAATTGTCCCATAATGAACCACGGAGGACAGGCTTATGACAACCTACAGAAGCAAATCATTGGTTGCAGGTGACCCTTGGAAGGAAATGTAACATTGAGTGAGACAGTTTTCTGCTGCTGAGGGCAATTTCCAGCAAAGGGAGCTGCTTTGAGCCATCAGCAGCTGTTAATCCCAAAAGCAGGGCATTGGGTATGTCAGCCTTAAGGAGGGAATCTGGGCAGAGCACCGCAATACACACTACATATATCTTGTTTTATTTATATTCCAGCTGTGTTCAGCCAAGAGTTTCAATCCTGATTGGTTTCCTGCTTCCAGAAGAACTACACAGAAGGAACTGAACCTCGCAGAGATTAAGCCTTGCCCTGAGGTCAAATGAGTTGGTGAGTGACAGAGACAGCAGGATCAGGCAGGCAAGTAGGGTAGCTCACTATTGAGGAAATGGTGAAGTCATAGTCTTCTGTCACAGGATCCAAGCTACGTACAGGAAGTCTCTAGAAGAGCCTCAGCATTTAGAATTCAAAAGACTTAGGAAGCTCATTGTCATAGCAGCAATGGAAGGACTTTGGCACAATTTCTCAAGCACCTGCAAGAGGGTTTCAGCTTGTTTTTAAAGAGAAACAGCTCACGCCAAATTGCCCAATCCATCCTTCAAGAAGAGACTGATTGTCATTAAAAGGCTACTGCTAGTCTCTGTCTAGAACACTCCAATGTCTGCCTTCTGAGAGCATTCATGTTGCCTCGTGTCCTACAGGGCACCAAATGGGTGTTAAATATCTAGAAATCTCCAGTCTCAGGCCCTGCTTTATTTTTTCTTCATTTTCTCAGTGTTAGGCAGACATCAGGATCACTCTCAAGTGGGTGACATGAGCCACTGTTCTTACTCCAGGAAAAGGTGCAGGCAACATTTTTCTTTGACTACAGCGTACTGAGATGTCTTTGGAAGAAGATCCACATATATTACCACAACTGCTACCAGATATTCCTTCAAAGCACGTAAAAATGGAATTAGTCCCAGAGTTTGCCAGAGATCGAGTTTCAGTGGCCAGGCTTCACCTCCAAATCATTGTGGTCCATTCATCCATTCACTTAATTGGTGCTAATGAAGCTCAGAACTACTGATTTGGTTGAAATGTGGACCAGTTAGCCCTGTTCTCATCTCTGATTATATAGGCTCTAATCCCAAACCTAGGCATCTTGATCCCAGATGCAGACTGGGTTGTGGTGGAACAGATGGGGCATGTGAATGGACCACAAATGAAAATCATAGGCCAAGTCACCCTTCTGATAGCAAGCCAACTATCTTAACCTCCACAGGGAGATACAATCACTATGAGGGAATATGAGTACTTAATAATCACTTGTGAAATTAATGGACAAACTCCTTAAATGGAGTAATTATACTCTGCATTTCACAGGTCTACCCATGGCTTCTCTGTTTCCGTGTTAAACTAGAAATTGATGCTGAGCAGAGCTTTCCCTCCTCCTCATCCACTGGCAGGAAACATATCATGTCTCAGCACACCAGGGGATACCCGGTGACTTGCTGGGGAGCGTGAGCTGGAGCAGGTCCTATGACAGCATGCGCCACTTTGCCTTAATAAAAATTACCAAACTTAAAACAGATGACAGCTGCAGATGCTGAGAAACTGAAACATATAAACTATCTCTTTTTCTTGGAATTTTTTTCTCATTGGGTGGGTCTTTTTTTTTTTTGCCCAACTGGTGTGTGTGTGTGTGTGTGTGTGTGTGTGTGTGTGTGTGTGCGCGCACACGTGTCGTCCATGTGTTAATGAAGACGGTGGGAGGCCTTTGGCCGGGTGTGCACCAGCTGTAGCCTGAAGAAACAGCTCCCCGGACACTGACCAGACTTGATTAAATGGTGAGGTGGTCTGTTCTAGAAGAATCCACCTCACACAGGGGGTCTCCTTTGATTATTTCTACTTTTGTCATCAGAAAGACACTTGGGAACCATGTCTATTTTCCTGAATCTTCCTGTGTTGCATCACTTCCCCGTTTGGCACTTTCTTTTTCCCCAGGTCACTCTATCAGTCAACTATATTTATTAAAACCCTACCATAGTTAGAATACCTCCATTAGATTCCGCAAAATAAGCAAGACGCTCCCTGCCTATGAGAAGCACACAGACTGCTTTAGGAGAAATCACGCACAAGCATGAGGCCACTTGACATTGTGTGAAAGTAGCGACGTACCGCAGTGTAAAACATCATTATAAAGCGAACGGAGGGCAACGAAGCACAGGCCAAAACAGAGCTGAGCAACATTCACGAAAACAGGCCTCCTAGGAGAGGCAAATTGTGAAGAAATTATTGTTAACGCCTCCACATACTATATCCCATGCTGAAGATAATACATCCAATGATTAAGCTCCTTTGATTCTACCTTCAAATTTCCTTTTGTGATATTTCTCAAACCTGTTTTTCCTCCCACCAGCAGGCCATAAATTGCTTTGCTTCTGTCACATATTTTAACTGGCCTGCAGGTGTCCAGCCTTTCTTCCATTTCACCTTGGCAACGTATGATTGTCACATTTTCTTTGCAAAGTGGAATTACTTCAAATAAATCACTGGCCTGTTCAAGAACCAATAACAACTTCATGGTGATTCTTAGGAGAAGGCAGAAGGACTGCACTCATAGACCCCAGATGTAACCTACATATAAGTAATCTTTCAACAGCCAAACAGTATTTAACACTCTTATTAAATTATTGTTATTACAATTTAGTGAATCGTTTAGTAAATTGTATGTATTTGCTTTTATAGAGTTGGTTTAATCACTTACAGATAATTATTTGAGTTCTGAATTAATACCTTTAAACCATGAACCTGATTTGGATAGAGGTAAAAATTGGAATCATTAGTCTAGTGCTCTAAGTAGAGGAAAGATAGGATATGTTGTTCAAATCTACATGTTTAGCCTTTACCCACATCCCTGCCAACTAGCTCAATGGTAAATAGATGAGGCAACAATCAGGAAAGATCTCAGGCTAAAGGAACTATGATTTAAATTAACATTATATTCCATAACTTCCACAGCAAAGCAAGTAACATCATCTTCCTTCACTCTGTAAATTTTTTCTTACTTGTTTTTTGAGAGATAGAAGTGAATCTCCCCAAGGACTACTAGTGGCAAATAAACTACACCAATAAGAGTGGATAAACAAGCAAGAAGAGTTGGAAACCTTTTTGAAAAAGCAAATAATGAGGGAGAACTAATCCTGTCAGAAATTATACTAGAAAAATAAAATAATGAAAACAGTGTGGTACTGGTTCATAAATAAAAATCCATACTAATGAAACAAAAACGGTCAAAAAATAGATCTAATTACCTATGGAAATTTAGTATATGTAAAGGTGACATTTTAAACTAGTAATAAAAAGATGTTGCTCAGATGAATAAACAGCCCCCAGAAAAAAATATGACTTATTTTCCTACCTCACCTCTAATTTCAAAACAAAGTTCAGATAAATATAAGATTTAAATATATTTTAAAATGGAGTGAAAATACAAATATATATATATATATATATATATAGTTTGGTGGGGGGACGGAGTCTCGCTCTGTCGCCAGGCTAGAGTCCAGTGGCGCAATCTCGGCTCACCGCAACCTCCACCTCCCGGGTTCAAGCGATTCCCCTGCCTCAGCCTCCTGAGTAGCTGGAACTACAGTCATGTGCCACCACGCCCGGCTAATTTTTTGTATTTTAGTAGAGACAGGGTTTCACCATGTTGGCCAGGATGGTCTCGATCTCCTGACCTTGTGATCCACCTGCCTCGGCCTGCCAAAGTGCTGGGATTACAGGCGTGAGCCACCGTGCCTGGACACAGATATATTTTTTAAAGTTCAAGAAGAAAATATGCAATAATTTTTTTAAACAGAATGTAGGGGCAGCTGTTTTGGACGACAGTTTGTTAAGTAAAGATAGCTGTGTGACTCAACAATTTCACTCTTAGGAATATAGCCAAGGAAACTGTAAATGTAAGTTCACACAAAAGCATTCATGTATGTGAATGTTTATAGCAACATTATTCAAAATAGACAAAAAGTGTAAATAACTCTAATGTCCATGAGCTGATGAATCCATAAACAGAATGTGTTATATCCACACAATGATATTATTCAGTCATGAAGAACTGTGAAGTACTGATGTATGCTACAGCATGGATGGACCTTGAAAACTCTACGCTAAGTAAAAGAAGTCAGACACAAAAGGCTACATATTTTATGATTCTATTTATATGAAACATCCAGAATAGGCAAATTGTAGAGACAGAGAATAGATTAGTGGTTGCCAGGGACTGGAAGCAGGGAGGAATGCTCTGTGACTGCTATTGGGTACATGGTTTCTTTGGGGACTGATGAAAATATTCTGGAATTAGTGGTGATGGTTGTATAGCCTTGGGAATACACCAAAAACCACTTTAAAAAATATAATTGACATAGTTTAAACAGGACATCTTAATAGAAAATTTTTAAATGCACTTGACTGAATGAAAATAAAAATGCACATAACAAAATTCACTGGACAGAGCTAAAACAATGCTAAAACATTTATGGCACTAAACTGTAGCATTAAAAACAGCAAGAGTCTCAAATCAATAATCTAATCCCCCACCTAAAGAATCTAGAAAAGACCAAGATGAACTCAAAGGTATAAAAGAAAAATAATAAAGATAAGTGTAGAAATCAATAAAATTGAAAACAGAAAAAATAATGGGGAAAATCAAACAAAAAGCTAATTATTTGAAAATAATAATAAAATTGACAAAACGCCAGCAAAACTGACAATTAAAAAAAACAGAAGATATGAATTACCAATGTCAGGAATGAAACAGAGGAAAGCACTACAGACCCTGTGAGAGGTGACAACGTGCTAGCAGTCCTCACAGCCGTCGCTTGCTCTCGGCGCCTCCTCTGCCTGGGCTCCCACTTTGGCGGCACTTGAGGAGCCCTTCAGCCCACCGCTGCACTACGGGAGCCCCTTTCTGGGCTGGCTAAGGCCAGAGCCTACTCCCTCAGCTTGCAGGGAGGTGTGGAGGGAGAGGCGCGAGCGGGAACCAGGGCTGCGGGCTGCGCTTGCGGGCCAGCGGGAGTTCCGGGTGGGCGTGGGCTTGGCGAGCCCTGCACTAGCAGCAGCCGGCCGGCCCTGCCAGCCCCAGGCAATGAGGGGCTTAGCACCTGGGCCAGCGGCTGCGGAGGGTGTACTGGGTTCCCCAGCAGTGCCAGCCCACCGGCACTGCGCTCAATTTCTCGCCGGGCCTTAGCTGCCTTCCCGTGGGGCAGGACTTGGGACCTGCAGCCCGCCATGCCTGAGCCTCCCACCCCCTCCGTGGGCTCCTGTGTGGCCCGAGCCTCCCCCACGAGCACCACCCCCTGCTCCACTGGCGCCTGGTCCCATTGACCACCCAAGGGCTGAGGAGTGCAGGCGCAAGGCGTGGGACTGGCAGGCAGCTCCACCTGCAGCCCCGGTGCAGGATCCACTGGGTGAAGCCAGCTGGGCTCCTGAGTCTGGTGGGGCCTTGGAGAACCTTTATGTCTAGCTCAGGGATTGTAAATACACCAATGGGCACTCTGTATCTAGCTCAAAGTTTGTAAACACACCAATCAGCACCCTGTGTTTAGCTCAGGGTTTGTGAGTGCACCAATCCACACTCTGTTTCTAGCTGCTCTGGTAGGGCCTTGGAGAACCTTTGTGTCCATACTCTGTATCTAATCTGATGGGGACGTGGAGAACCTTTGTATCTAGCTCAGGGATTGTAAAGGCACCAATCAGTGCCCTGTCAAAACAGACCACTGGGCTCTACCAATCAGCAGGACGTGGGTGGGGCCAGATAAGAGAATAAAAGCGGGCTGCCCGAGCTAGCAGTGGCAACCCGCTCGGATCCCCTTCCACACTGTGGAAGCTTTGTTCTTTTGCTCTTTGCAATGAATCTTGCTACTGCTCACTCTTTGGGTCCACACTGCTTTTATGAGCTGTAACACTCACCGCGAAGGTCTGCAGCTTCGCTCCTGAAGCCAGAGAGACCACCAGCCCACCGGGAGGAAGGAACAACTCCAGACGCCCCGCCTTAGCTGTAACACTCACGGAGAACGTCTGCAGCTTCACTCCTGAGCCAGCGAGACCACGAACCCACCAGAAGGAAGAAACTCCGAACACATCGGAACATCAGAAGGCACAAACTCCAGACTCGCCACCTTAAGAGCTGTAACACTCACCGCAAGGGTCCGCGGCTTCATTCTTGAAGTCAGTGAGACCGAGAACCCACCAATTCCGGACACACACCTGGAGACATAAAAAGATAAGAATACTATGAACGACTTTACACACATAAATTTGAGAACTTAAAATGAATAAATTCTTGGAAAAGCACAAACTTCCTTAATTTATCCAATATGAAATACGTAATTTGAATAGTCCTATCATAATAAGGAAATTGAATTCAAAATTTTAAAATTCAAAAAAGAAATCTCCAGGCCCAGATAGTTTCACTGAATATTCTATTAAACATTTAAAGAATTAACAAAGTTTATTTCCATCTACTTCAGAAAATAGAAGAGGAGGAAGAGCTTTCCAAGGTGTTTTGTGAACTAGTATTACCTTGATCCCAAAGCCACACAGCATAAACAAAGGAAACTACAGACCACTATACCTCAAGAATACAAACACAGAAATTCTTAATAAAATATTATGAAATAGAATTCAGCAATATGTAAAAAGAATTGTAGATCATGACCAAGTGGGTTAATTCCAGAGATGTAAGGCTTGTTCAATATTTGAAAGCCAATCTATTTAATCCACTATACTGAGAGGCAAAGGAATAAAAATGACACAATGATATCTACTGATGGCAGAAAAAGCAGTTGATAAAATTCAATACCCCTTTATGATAAAAACTCTCTGAAAGTTAGGAATAAGGGAAACTTCCTAAACATGGTAAGATCATGGACAAAGCCTACGGCTAATACCGTATACTCAGTGAGGACAAATTGAACTCTTTAAGATCCAAAACAAGGAAAGAATATCTACTTTTATTCAACGCAGTACTGGAAGTTCTAGCCACTGGATAAGGCAAGAAAGGTAAGTGAAAGCAATACTGATTGGAATGGACAAATAAAAATGTCCTTATTTGCAGATTACATAATTGTCTATGTACAAAATCCCAATAAATCTATCCCCCAAAATTCTAAAGCTGATAAGGATATAAGATAAACATCAAATTAAATTAAAACCACAGTGAGATATCACTACGCACCTATCAAAATGACTAAAATAAAAAGTAGTGACATCAAACGGATGCAGAGAAACTGAATCACTCATGCACTGCTGCTGGGAATATAAAATGGTACAGCCACCCTGGAAAACAGTTGGGCAGTTTCTAAAAAAAATTAAACGTACACTTACAACTTACATTTCTTTCTTCACTTTAACATGACTGGTACATTTTTATATTTCACTTCACATAAGCACAGTCTACATAGAATGGCAAGATTTAAAAGACGATATACACTATTTAGAGAAAGGTTTCAAGAAACAGGGAAAATATCCTTTTATTGCTCTTAACTACTGCTTAATCTCTTCTGCTCTGGTTGCCAGCTTTAAATAATTTAATTGACCCTACATCTTCCTTAGCTTGCCTTAGACTAGTCAAGTCGCTACTATACCTTGAGAATCTCCTAGCACCTTTCTCAGGTACTGAAACCTCTCAGGCTTTGTTCTACTGTGCTTCTAATGGCTCTGAAAAAATAACTATATATGTTTGTTTTCTGTGTATTTCAAAAAAAGATTCATTCCATTTCTATGCCCTTAACACCCATCTATTTTGCTTTTCTTCAGTTTTCCTTTTTATGGTTGGAGGCCCTAAAAGAAAGAACATAATTAGCCTTATTTAATGTTTGCCCAGTGACCTACCTTTGCTAGCCCTTCCACCACACTACACATGTCCCTTCCTGTTCCCACCCTTCCAGCATTTTGAGCCCTGTGCCCTGGAAAAATCCCCTGTGAGCCTTGTAGAATACTCATTCAGCACTTCCCTGGGCAGCACGTCTCATTTTCAAGTTCCTGATAAAAACATTTGACTTTTCTATTCTTTGAGGAATCGCCACACTTCTTCAAATTAGTTGAACTAATTTACACTCCCACCAACAGTGTAAAAGCCTCCATGGAATACTATGCAGCCATAAAAGGGAACAAGATCATGTCTTTGCAGGGACATGGATGAGTTTGAAGCCATTATCCTCAGCAAACTAACACAGGAACAGAAAACCAAACACTGTGTGTTCTCACTTATTAGTGGGAGCTGAACAATGAGAACACATGGACACGAATGGGGAACAACACACACTGAGGCCTGTTGGCAAGGAGGAGTTGGGGAAGGGAGAGCATCAGGATAAATAGTTAATGTATGCTGGGCTTAATACCAAGGTTGGGTTCATAGGTGCAGCAAACCACCATGGCACAGGTTTACCTATGTAACAAACCCGCACGTCCTGCACATGTATCCTGGAACTTATAATAAAATTAAATTCAATTTAAAATTTTTAAAAAGACAGATCCCAAAGGAAAAAAAATGACTTTTCTAAAATCCTAGACAATATCAGAACTTTATTTCTTAGTTAACCAGGACATAATAACCTTTTTAAATTGAAATATGGAAAAATACATTGTAAGTCTATAGGATTTAAATCTGGAAAGAGATTAGATACAATCTATCATTATAAAGAGAGAAAAGTAGCCTGGTTAAGGGCACTCAGAAAGTTTGCAGCAGGGTCAAAAGAAAGTATTTTATCTACACTGTTTTCTGTTGCAAGCTACTAAACACTTTATATTTCAAATGTATATCTTCACTTTGGAATAATAACAGAAATATCCAGCCAAAGCTTCTCAAGGCAATAACCAATCTCTTTCTTATGTGAGCTGAGTCCCAAAGGGTAAACTTTTAGATTTTGAGAAATATATTCATATACTTCAGATTTTTCAATTTATTTTGACTAATATTATAATATTAATTTCCCCTTTTAATTACATGATTTTATAATTATGTTACTTTAAGTTATTTTTATTATAAAACCCAACCTGTTTCATTTATAGTCATAGGTATTCGTATTAGTAGTATCTATGGGTTTCTGGTATCTTTGGGATCTAAGGCAATCCATGGGAAAATATGAGTCACATTGAAATATTCACTTTATAGTCAACTCTTCAGGAAGGTGAAAGAGGCAAAGGAAGGAATATCTATAAATAAAAACAAACCTACAGCATTAATGATTTAAAAAACAAATCCATATAAATGGAGGATTCAATGTCAGCTCAACTAAATTCAAATATTAGAGTCCATAATTCCTTATCTGAAATCTGTGTAGCCATATATACTTCAAAATTCAGAAATTTTTGAATTTTAGAAAGATAATACAGTACATCAGCTGCATATAACATATCACATCAGCAGAGTCTGGCATAGTCTTATATAATTAAGACCATTAATATTTCTGTAGAGAAAATCACAAATATTCACACTACATATAGTAAATAAGACTATAAAAAGACATCAGATTAAATGAGGTTTCCTACCAAATTTGTTCAGGTCAGCTCAAGTTTTGCTATCAAATAAAGCGGGGAGAAAAAAAATAGTGTTCCAAGTTTTTTTGTACTTCAGAATTGTTTCTAAGAGATTACAGACCTAATGTATTGCCAGTGAAAATACTTTTGTCTTGAGACTCTTCATATAATAAATTTACTAAATAATTGTGTATTTTATCATCTTTAAGTTTTGAAGAGGTTCTTTTGGTGTCTGTTTTTTGCTTGTTTGCTTGATTTGGAGAATCTCCAAAAAGAGGTTGTTACTATATTCTCAGTTTTAATAGTCAATTTGCTTGGCAAATCAAACTATACTTTATATGTGCGTAGAAGTAACATATGGCTACCTCTATGGCTGTTTAAAGTAATCTTGCCAAGGAAGGTTATTTTATATCTAAGTAACCTATGGCTACTTTGATGGCTGTGTAAAGTAACATTGCCAAGGAAATGATCATTCCAGAACTGATGTGTTGTGTAAGTGGGGATTTTTGGAGATCAGAATTTCTTAAAGCACTCCCATCTGTACAGTAAAAATCAGCAAAAAGGCAGACCAAAGTTTATGATCTGTAACATAAAGAAAGAAGTAACCATAATTCAGGCATGATTTGCCGACTCTTTTGTTGTTGTCGTTTTGTTGTATTTTTGTTTGTTTGTTTGTTTGTTTGGAGAGGAAGGATTCTGCATACCACCCACCCTTTCCCCAGCACCAGCATTCTCAGATTGTCAGGATGTAACTACTGTAATTATTGTCAGCGCTCATGGGAGCTTTTGACTCTTCCAACATAATTGAATTTTTTAATGCCCTTCCTTTCTCCAGGGTTGTAATAACATGCACCTTGTTTTATTTGTGTTAGCATTATATTAATAGCTTATTCAATCATTGTAGATATGTGTTATAAATATTTCATATTCTGACATTTAAAAACCAATGTGTTTTTCAAATAGAATGACTCAGGGCTTAAATGCCAGAATGAGCTAAAAATATAAATCCAAAGAGTTTCTCATCTTCTAAAGTAAAGATTACCTAAAATGTTTGGAGATTGGCCTTCTGTCACTTAGAAAATCTCAGAAATAATTATTTATATTGTATAAGACTAGATCTTTGAACAATATATAACACATTTCTAACAATGTTACTACCACTTGAGAAGTTGAATTTTATGTTGTAATTATAGAAAATACAATTTAGCATTAGAAGAGAATCTGGAGCTCAACCCCTCATTGCAAAGGTAAGAGAACTGCAAACAAGTGGGGGTAGAGAGCTGTGTTGAGGTCAGTTAATCAGAGACCAAGCTGAGATCACCAACTCCAGGACTGGTGTTCTCATCAATGCACCATACTTGGTCTTCTATTGCCTTGAGTATGTTCATCTTATATCCCCATTAGAATTACGGCAACTTGATCATAAGAACTACGTATTAATATTATTCTTCCTTTTCATTTCTCCTATAGCACATTTTATGCCACACATTCTTAGTTTTATGTGTGGAGCTATCATTATTTCAATAAATGCTTGAAATTATCACTAATCAGTCTTTCACTGGGATTTCAACCTACAACATCCAAGACTTTGTTGTAATTTTTCCAGTTATTTGCATGTGTTTTCAAAGAATTCCAACCTTGACATAGACCACCAGTTGCATATCCCTTTGCACAATGATATGAAAATAAGAACTCAATGCATAAGTAGAAGTGCTTATGTCAAGTGGAAATCGTTGATTTTACTCTAACCATGTATCTTTCCAAAGATGAAAAAGTCAGGTAATTAGACAATTTGGAGAAACCCTCTCAATTTGTAGCCTCAGATATGGGTTGAAATTTACTCTAAAAGCTTTGCTGTGGAAGAAAGTGGTGGAGGGTGGGGAAGTCTTTTTGCCTCTATCCAGCACAAACATCACACTTAACATTTTTTTGGTTTTTTGAGGCAGAGTCTCAGGGTCGCACTCTGTCAGCCAGGCTGGAGAGCAGTGGCATGATTTCAGCTCACTGCAGCCTTGACCTCCAGGGTTCAAGCAATTCTCCTGCTTTAGCCTCCCAAGTAGTTGGGACTATAGGCATGTGCCACTACACCCGGCTAATTTTTGTATTTTTGGTAGAGATGGGGTTGCACCATGTTGGCCAGGCTGACACTTAACTTTAAGTGAAGAATATGGTTTGTTGTTGTCAGATTCATTATCACAACATTGTGTTCTGTGGGAGAATCACAAGAATGATTCATTTAAGCTTTCTAACTCTGCAATATATGAATGAGGACAATCTTTGTTCCTGGTTTGCGATGATCATGGTTTCATCGTTAAGAGTTCACTGGGCCTTGAAATGCCAGAAAGGTGACATATTCTGCATCCTTTTTCATGTTCCATTTCTAAGTTAAGCTTAATATTGTATGCCAGAATATACTAGCGTTTCTAGGCATTTTCCCCTGCCTATGGACGGAGAAGCAGATCTTTTTTTCTTTGTAGCAGTGATGACAAATCAGGGAGGAAAAAATATCTTCTAGACTGAAACATCACTCCCAAAAATATCTCACTATTTTAAGTAAAGAATTCTTTCATTACCTTTTAAACCTTTTTATAGTGGTATAATTTCAAGTATATGGAAATGTTACAAAATAGGTAGGACAAGGAATTTCCATATATCCTTTACCCAGATTAACAAATTGTTTATATATTTTTTCCCATTTGTTGTCCTTCATTCTCTCAACCATTTGTAAGTTGCAGACATCATGTCCCTTTACTCCTAAACTCTTCAGTATGCCTTTCCTAAGAGCAAGGTCTTTCTCTTATGTAACCACAGTAGACTTACCAAAATCAGGAAAATTAACATTAATATCATGGATTAACAAATTGGCATTACCTTTTAAAAAATAGAATACTGATTTTATAGACTTTGTTGAAGTCTGCTAATTTTAAAATAATGATGGCTTTTAAATGTGATTTCTTTCCCAATTGATTGGGCCTTAATAGAAACCCACCACTTTTCTAAATACCATGCTGAACAAGTTATAATTTAAGGCTGATCTAGGGTCTGGTGCCTGTACAGACTCACACATTACTGTGCACTCTGAGAATGCCTTGTCAGGCCCACACCAACCAACTACAGCTAATATCTATCAACAGATCCCAGAACAGCGGGAAAAGTTGTACAATAACAGGTGGGTCAAACCTTATTAAGTCACTGAAGATCTGTTGGCATAATAACACACTTGATTTCCCTGCTCACATTGTTTTAAGTAGGTAAAATTAAATAAGAAAAATAGAAATTAACTAAATGTGAAAGATATGAAGAGGGTGATTTACAGCAGGGAATCTGAGTACCAGCTGTGACCAAATATGAATCTGAACAAGCCAATCCTTTAAGACAGATCCTGAGTGGTTATCTGGGCCCAAATTTTAAATTGAGCCAAGCAGTCATTTGCTGACTTAGGTCACACAGGTTCTCTGAGTTCCCCAAAAACCCACACCTCTATTTAACTTTGGGATTTTCAGAGCTCACCTGAACCAACCAAATCAGTGCTCACCTACCGCAACGATCAGGGCTCAGCTGTATCAATCAATAAGGGCTCAGTAGTATCAACCAATCAGAACTCAGCTATACAGACAAATCAGAACCCAGCTATAGAGACCCATCAGAACTACACAAGTTTGCCAAACCTTAATTTGTATAAATATACCTGATTGGGAACCCTGATGGGAATTTTTGATATAAAACCCAAACCCTCCCATTGTTCTCTGAAACGCACCTTTGTTTTACACCAAAGGCTTCATCTCCTTGGTTTGCAAACTGTTCACTGAAATAAAGTCTCTTTCCTCCGAATTCGCTTTTCAGATAACTTTCGTTCACACAACTAAAAGGGTTGTTTTGCTGTGTTTTGTTTGTTTTGTTTTGTGACAGAGTCTTGCATTCCCAGGCTGGAGTGCAGGGGTGCGATCTCAGCTCACTGATACCTGCACCGCCTGAGTTCAAGTGATTATCCTGCTTCAGCCTCGCGAGTAGCTGGGACTACGGGCATGCACCACCACGCCCGGCTAATTTTTTTTATTTTTTGTAGAGATAGGGTTTCACCATGTTGCCCAGACCGGTCTTGAACTCCTGACCTCAAGTGATCCGCCAGCCTCAGCCTCCCAAAGTGCTGAGATTACAGGCATGAGCCGCCGTGCCCCGGTGAGATAATTTCAATTTAGAAACTTAGAAAGTCTCTCTCAAATTTCAGCGTTCACTGACTTCAGATTTTGGTTATCTCACTACTGCGTTTTTGAATTTTAAATCATGCAGCTCTCAGGGGGTAATTAGTTTATCAAATACTTTATCTTTCAGATTATTACTTTAAATATGCCTAGAATTAGGCATGAACATAATCCTAAAAACAACATTTTTATTTATATCCTACCTTATTCTTAAAATAATGCATAAATGCTTATATAAATACATAAAATATAACAAGAAAAGATGAATTTAAATAATGTTGAATTAGAAGAAAAGGTGACAGAGTTAAGATATAATCCAAAATGAAATTAGGGGACACTGTGGAAATCTCCCTCTCCAGCCTCCTGCTTAGCATATAGTGGTATTAAATAATTATTTGTTGATAATATTAATAAAAGCAAAAATTGATGGAGTGCTTCCCATATACTCAACCCTGATTCTTTTCTTTTTTTTTTTTTTTATACTTTAAGTTCTGGGATACATGTGCAGAACATGCAGGTTTGTTACATAGGTATACACGTGCCATGGTGGTTTGCTGCACCCATCAACCCGTCATCTATGTTAGGTATTTCTTCTAATGCTATACCTCCCCACAACAGGCCCCAGTGTGCAATGTTCCCCTCCCTGTGTCCATGTGTTCTCATTGTTCAACCCCTACTTATGAGTGAGAATATGTGGTGTTTGTTTTTCTGCTCTTGTGTTAGTTTGCTGAGAATTATGGTTTCCAGCTTCATCCATGTCCCTGCAAAGGACATGAATTCATCATTTTTTATGGCTGCATAGTATTCCATGGTGTATATGTGCCACATTTTCTTTATCCAGTCTATCATTGATGGGCATTTGGGTTGGTTCCAAGTCTTTGCTATTGTGAACAGTGCTGCATGTGTCTTTATAGTAGAATGATTTATAATCCTTTGGATATATACCCAGTAATGGGATTGCTGGGTCAAATGGTGTTTCTGGTTTTAGATCCTTAAGGAATCACCACACTGTCTTCCACAATGGTTGTACTAATTTACACTCTCACCAACAGTGTAAAAGCATTCCTATTTCTCCACATCCTCTCCAGCATCTGTTGTTGCCTGATTTTTAATGATTGCCATTCTAACTGGAGTGAGATGGTATCTCATTGTGGTTTTGATTTGCATTTCTCTAATGACCAGTGATGATGAGCTTTTTTTCCATATGTTCGTTGGCCGCATAAATGTCTTCTTTTGAAAAGTGTCTGTTCATATACTTCACCCACTTTTTGATGGATTTTTTTTTTCTTATAAATTGTTTCTAAGGGCAAAAAAAGTATTGTTTCATTTAATTCCCACATTTATTATTGAGGTAAGTTCTATCATTATCTCCATTGTACAATGCTTACCCTGAGTTTCAGAGGCAAGTTTGTCAATTATGGCAAAGGTGAGCTACCAGCTCAAACAGTCTAATCCTGGGACTTAAACCATAGCACCATGCACCCTCCAACATTAACTGTCTAGAATCCCTGCTCGTGAAAAACTAGGTAGAGGACAAATAAGTCCATCTTAGCATCACTTCAGTTCAGTTGAATAAATAAAAGAATAAATGAATGTGATTTGCCACAAATTTTGTCCTAAGTTTTCTAACATCCAAAACAAAAAGGAGGATAAGTTTAATTTTATGATTCAGAAAAAAGCAAACCAATTTCTTGGGAGAAGAATAAATAATAATTTATCGCTTCCTTGTGCATACAACAAGATCAGAAGACAAATGAAAAGCCTAACAGTGGAAATACCAAGTATACACAGAAATATAACTGGTCATGTATTTTTCTTTATTAATGGAGAATTTCAAACACACATTAAAATAGAACAGCATAATGAACCCCCATATACTCATCACCCGACTCAAACATTACCAGTTCAAGGCAAATCTGGTTTCTTCTGTACCCACCTCCACTATATGATTTGAAGCAAATCCAAAATATATCATTTCATTAATTAATATTTCACTATGGATCTCTTAACAATAATTCTACATTTTTCTTAACGTAACCACAATCCCATGACCACATCTAAAAACAAAATAATAATTCCTTAATATCTGCTCAGTGTTTTCATTTGCAATCATCTCTTGAATTTCATCATTTTTAAAACTTGTTTGTTTGTTTGTTTGGATCAGCATCCAGATAAGGTCCACACATTGCCATTTATAACAACTTCATTTTAACTTATCGAAATGAGTTTATTTTAATTACAAAATATAATGGAAAGTGCATTAATCCAAGGGTTAAGAAATCATGTGGCAAAAAGAAGAACTGTGTTCAGGTCCAGTTTCATCTGCTTGACCTTGAACAAGTCCCGTTACCTCTGTAAAATGAAAGGGGTGGCAAGATGATTTTCAGCATTTTTTTCAAAGTCATAATGACTGTTTAGATCCTTCCACTTTACAAGTGAGAGGCTCAAGATCAGAGATTTGAGTGGATCACAGATTTAAATTTATAATAGGATAAGTATAATTCATCAATTCATTCCTAAGTAATATGTCAAAAATCTAAAGCAACATCCCTCAAATTATATGGAGCCTGCATTTTGCTTCTCTTCAATGACTAATTTCACCCTTAAGCTTTACAGGCCCAATTCTATACAACCCTGATTATCAACAGAAGCAAGTCTAAAGAATTCATTACTTTGATTATTCGATATACAAATAATGCTTAGCTTCAGTCTCACGATCACTTTCCCTGTAGTTAATCTATCTAGCTGGTAAAGATGGGATGGAAGGAAAAGGGCAAAAAAAATTTTCGTTGAGCCCCTAAACACTTTTCAAAAGTTGTCTCGTTTAATCCCTAGGTGGGGTAAAGTGAGATAGTAGAACAGGAATCTGAACGCAACATCACTCTTTCAAAACCTGTGCTCTCTTCTTATTTAGAAAAGAAAAATAGTGGTCTCAACTTCATAGCAATGTTATGAGGATTAAATGAATGTTAAAAAAAAAAAACCAACGGCGCCTTGTAAACCATAAAGTGTTATGCCCACATAGAGCAGAGTACATGCCATCCCAAAGAATATTTTATGTGTAACTTTTAAGATGTCCAGACTCAACATTAGTATATAAGACATATCTGGTTGCTTCTGTGGACTCCCAAATAGAGTTCTAAACCACACACTGGGATATTCTTAAATTCCAGTTTTTTCTTCCTTCCACGCATATCTCCTCCAGCAAACAATGGTTCTGAACCACAACTGTCTTCTCCCTACTTTCCCCAGGACTGCCCAGTGCTATAGAGAATGAGAAGACATGTCAATTGTTACACACAGCCAGCTGAGCATAGAGCATGAGACATCCAGGGAGTACTTTTCAGGACATTTGATTGCATTAAAATGATCACCGTCTATTTCCCTATAAATTGGATTCCTACACAAACAGAAAGCTAGCAGTCATAAACGTTCAGACTCCATCTGGCAAAACCAGCATTATGCATAGACTTCTATACAATAAGGGAAGGGTGTTGTCAGGTTTGAACCTTCCCCAGAGAAACTGGGACACCAAGCACAATTGGAGGGAAAAGCAGCACACGCTAACCTGTAGTGTTCACTTTAAATGGATGACACATGAACTTCAAAGAGCATTTTACAATGCACTGCATAGTCAAGGGTGACTGGAATTCAAAGACAAAACAAACGTTTCTATTTTCTAGGTAGGGAGTAAAACAATCGTAGCGACACCCCTCCCTTTGTTCAAGTCAGGATCTGGTATAAAACGTGTAGTGAACATGCAGAGCTCATTATTGTGCTTCCTAGTAAAGTGAACAAAAAGCCTATTTCTGAATGATGTTTATTACCATATCGTGTATTCACTTAAGAGGCTCAACAGCTGCCATCTAACCACTGTCTTAATGGAAAGCAAATTTAGAACTTTGGAAGTTTTTGGTGGTGTTGATGATTGGGGGACCAACTGGGAAAGAGATGTCCTTTCTTCTTTTTCTTCTTTCTTTCATTATTTTTTTCTTTTATAATTTTGCAAGGATTTTAATGTGGATTTACAGGGTTATTTAACTAAAGCTGTGTAACCTCAGGCACACCAGGTTTTTTTTTTTTTTTTAAAGACTAGAGTTTATGCATAGATGAGGAATCTTACTTTTTCCAAATAACTAAATCACTAATTGCTCTGATGTATTATCCTCAAGAGAAACACCAGAAAAAAAGGGGAATTCAATTTATTTTTACAAAACTTTCCAATTTCCCTGAATTCAATGAACACTTAGTTGAAGACTTACTTTTTGAGATGTCTTGGCAGAGTAGTCTTCCAGATTCTCTACAGGAAGCAAAAACAACCTGCTCAGAGTAGGCAACAAAGGTTCAGAAACCCAATCCAAAAATAGACACACAAACGCAAAGTCCAATAATGTCACATCATACAACAGAAGAATGGCCAGGTAGCAGGTGTGGGAGCCAAGTGATACTGGGCCACCTTGGGGAAATAGCACAAACTCTCTGAACAGATGACAGGCAGGTATGGACAGAATAAAGAAGCAGCAGCCTGGGAGTCCCAAAATTGTTATTTGAGGCCCAGAATTTCAATATACACTCCCAAGATTAAACTTGCAGTTTTTCAATACTGATTCTATAAACCTGTCAAGTTAGATGAAAAGACAAACAGAACAAGGAATGTGCAAGCTGAGTGCAGTATTACCAAAAGAAGCCTCTCATGGAAAATCAGCAATTTAATGCATAAGAATTCTTCATATTCCTACAGATGATTGTAGTGGTAACTATCAAAATGACAGTGTGTTTCAGACTAATTGGGTATTATTACATACTTTTGGGAAAACTGATTGAGGCTCCCACATTATGGAACTTTTGAATTTATCCTATTTCCTGATTGCTCATGATTTGTTCTCATGGTCCGACTAAAGTTCTGGATCATCCCAATTACATTTTGTAGTTGGGCACATGTGCAGCACAGCAGTGAACACTGCAGACATCAAAGGAAAGTCATCCACACGAGATCCATGAAGTGTGCTTCCAGTGTCAAATGCAATTCCTTTTTCAATGGAGACTGGGGTTTTAGAGGTATTCACTCAAGGCTTTCACTAGCGATTGCCTGAGTGATGATTTCAGTTCTGCTCATCAAGGGCAGCCGTGCTTCTAGCCACTCACTCCTGGCACAACCTGACACCCATCCTAATCCGCTCAGCCATATGGATAAGAGTATCAAGTTTATGCTTGTTCATGACCACCTCCCAAAATAGGAGGTCACTGAGAGGGAAAGACGACGTTTGTGAGAAACATCCTCCATTACTCTACACCATGATTAATAATTTCTTAATTGTCCTTTGACATTTTCAGACTTAAGGTAAAGATAGATAACAGGCTACAAGGTTTAGACTTCTCTATTTCCTGTATAATTGTTCATCTGCTTTAAGAATATGCAGTATTTCATTGGGGTTTTTGTTAACTAGAAGTCTCACTTGTATTGAATGCAGAATTGTCCATTTTTCTACTATTATTATTTAATCATCCTGAAATTCAGAGAAGTTTTAGTCCCTTTCATTTCTCTGCCCCCACTGAGGCGTCATTTAATTCACATGTGAAAGTTTTTAGATCACTGCTATTATAGTTAAACAGGTTTTTTCTAAAAAGCAGTTAAAAACAGTTTATCTTCCACTGGGGAATATGCAGTAAAGATTGGAGCTTGAGTCTAAGTGGGATTCAGATATATTTGGGTCTGTGTGGCCAAGTGGTAGGGAAGGACTCTGAAGCCATCTGTCTGTGGCCTGAGGCACCTCCTGGGAGGTCTCACAACCTCAGAGTGTAGCCAAGAGCGTTGGTTGAAGGGGAGGGATAGTGCTGACATTTGTGTTACTGCAGTTTGCCTACCAGCCCAGTATCCACCCTTTTCAACCATGAAAGCAAGAGGATTATGAGTAGAGAAGGGAGGCTTCTTTCTTTGAAAACTCTGCAAAATGTTGGACCACAGAAAGGGTTCTTTTAAGATTCCTGTAGCCAACTATAGGACAGCACTCTCCCACATCACCATACGTCACTGCATAGCTGGGCACCTCAGGAATTCAGAGCATCCATAACGATGCCAGGCAGAACAGGCATGGAGCCTGGAAGAGTGGGGGTGGAGGTTACGCTAAGCACATGCACAAAACCCACAGGGACTCAGGAGCATCTGAGAAGAGAGGAGCATACATCACCAAGTAAAGGAAAGAGCCAGCAAAATCTGAGTTTTGATGATATTATGAGCCATCTATACCCACAGGTGGGGAGACTAGAAAAGACCAGTTTACACTGATTGGTGTTCTGTAGGAGTTCTGTTCTGCCCCTGGCCAATTAGAGATATTGATCGGTGAACTAGGTAAAAAAGAAAAAATATGGGCGGGGCGCGGTGGCTCATGCCTGTAATCCCAACACTTTGGGAGGCTGAGGCAGGCAGACCAGCTGAGGTCAGAAGTTCGAGACCAGCCTGGCCAACATGGTGACACCCCGTCTCTACTAAAAATAGAAAAATCATCTGGGCATGGTGGCGCGAGCCTGTAGTCCCAGCTACTCAAGAGGCTGAGGCAGGAAAATTACTTGAACCCAGGAGGGAAAGGTTGCAGTGACGTGAGATTGCACCACTGCACTCCAGCCTGGGCAACAGAGCGAGACTCCATCTAAAAATAAATAAACAAACAAACAAACAAACAAAGAAAAAAGATGCTACTTATTTTCCACTGATTTTGAAGCTTAGAATTCAGGATTAGGATTCAACACAATCGTAAAAAATTAGTGGTGGGCCCACTACACTTACCTGGAATTCAGTGCTACTGTATGGTAAGTAGGCGGATTGGTAACAGGTTTTCAAAAAGTTCTACAGAAAAGCCCAGCTAAAGAAATATAAATATGAATGAATGAATGAATGATGAAGCAGTCCTATTCTCCTGATGATCCTATGGTAGGATTTTGGTTCTTAAGGGTTTTTAAAGTTCACCCTATAGTTTATCTGTGGGCTCTTGAGTCCCCCCCTACTTCTTCATGTATTGGACAAACCTACACCTTTATGAGTGGTTGCTCCAGACCCTGCTGCCCAGGATATAAGGAAGAAAGTACAGGTTCAGACAGGGAACAAGTCTATCTGAAATTCCTGGCAAAAGTACCTGATATTAAGTACATCAGGTATGTGACTGGTGCTGAATTTCAGATATAAATTAAAAGTGGTAAAATAAATAAATAGCACCCAAAAAAGAAATGGCTGGAATTTAGAATTCATTTACTGAAAGAAAGGAGAACAAATCTGGATGAAATAGGCTTCTTCAAGTACTGTATATAAATGATTATCTTATGAGAAGACATCAGTTGATTCTTAATTCCACTTATTTTAGATTGTAAAATAATTTAATTCAGTTTAACACATACTGAGTGTCAGTGTAAAATCCTCATGTTAGCCAGTGACTGCCTGAGTTAATGTTAGATATTTATGTTGCACACAGAAAGTGTACTTATGTGCATGCATGTTACTAGTGAATCTGGTTGTGAGGCAAAAAAAATGATTTTAGAGTATTTTTTTGATGATTTTAACAGTAAACATCCACCTGTCTATAGAACAAATCTATGTGGAAATAGCAGAATCTACCATTTCACCTCTCAATGAATCTGTTTCTTATTTACTTCTTTTTATAAAAAATTTCCTATTTGGGCCTCTCTGAATAAATTATAATCTAAGACTTTAGATTTGCCTAACGTATATGGTATACTACAGTCACTTCCACCCCTTCATCAAGGAAAGGAAGGGTGACACTGGAATGAAGAAGCTCTCTTGCTACAGACAATAACAGCAGCAGCCCTGGACTTGGTGGCAAAGGATCTGAATTAGCATCCTGGCCCTGCAGCTTAGCAGCCAGGTGACTGCAGGCAAATTATATATCTCTCCAAGTCACATTTTATTCACATGTAAAATACTAATATGGATAATTTTCAACATATTATACTATTCTGAAGATTAAAGATTAGCTCCTAGAATGTAAGTTTCCAGCATCTAGATCCACATCTGACACATTTTATATATATAGTGTGTGTATATATATATACACATATATGTGTGTGTGTATATATATACACACATATATATGTGTGTGTGTGTATATATACATATATGTGTGTATATATATACATATATATGTGTGTATATATATACACACATATATATGTATGTGTGTGTATATATACATATATATATGTGTGTATATATATATATATATATATATATTTTTTTTTTTTTTTTAACTAGAGACAGGGCTATGTTGCCCAGGCTAGTCTCAAACTCCTGATTCCTGGGCTCAAGAAATTCTCCTGCCTCAGCCTCCCAAAGTACTGGGATTATAGTCATAAACCACCATGCCCGGCCCTGACACGCAATATATTCTTAGGAAATATTCATTGTTGAATAAATAAATGATCTAATTAAGATACATTTTTAATTTTATAATCACTAGCAAAAAAATGGAAACTGACATAACCTCCTTGGTTTCACTGCACATCTGTGGGATATTTTTCTCGAGGATCTTGTAAGAGTGTCCAGTAGGTGAGCTTCATACTGTAGCTATAATCATATGAATGATTTTCATAATCATTCTTGTTATTCCTCTCACAGAGAGCATTTGTTGAGATGTTTATATGTGCCAGGCACTGTGCTAAATGCTCCACATGCATAGCTCCTATAATCCTGACAATAACCCTAGAAAGTAACCAGAATGATGTCCCTCATCTTACAGATGGGGAGGCAGAAGCTAAGAGGCTAAGTAATGATTGCAGTCTCCCAACTATGTAGCATTGGAGATCAGAATGAGATGCAGGTGTCTGAGTCCAGAGTCCACGCTCATGGGAAAGAGCAAGACTTTGGAGCACGGGGTCCTGGGTTTGAGGACCAGCTCTGACCTATACATGTGTGAAAATACTGACATCAATTTCACTGTTCCCAGAAATCAGTTGCTCCCACCCTAAATAATCATATCTCAGAGAAATAAATCCTGCCTCACACAGTTATCATGAGGACCAAAGAAATTATTATAGTTTACTTACCTGTGAATTTTCTGAGAATAGACCATGTAGCAGATCCTTAGGAAATTCTGGTGGATGAATTGCTGGTTTCATGAGTTGCTTTTTAACTATACGTCACTTTACAAATTTCAATTGTCTTCATTATCGACAACTTTGCCACGTATTGACCAAAAGCTTCCAGACTGTAGAATCACAGTGATTCCAAAACTCTCCCAATGAACCTGCACTCCTTTGCAATACAAAGCTGACTTTGAATGCCACTGCCCATGAAATTCTGATCTAGGCCTTATAATAGAAGACAAGTAGCTGGTCACCCTAATTACCAACAGATGATTTCAGAAATGAACTCTTTTTTCAGGGAAGTAGTTGAAAAATTATTAGAAAAACATTCAAAATGTGGTCAACAGCAGGGACTCAGCGTGAGGCTTGAAGCAAACAGTGGAATCTTTAGAAGCCTACTTTGTGTGCCCACGGTCAGGGGAGCAGACACAGAGCAGATTGCAGCCCTGAGCCACTGCGGGAGCTAGAGGTACTCCTTCAGCCATCGGGTTTGGCAGGAAAAAAAAAAAAGATTATAATAAAAAGTAAGGAAAATGATATTGCTCATAATGTAAATATCACAACCATGGGCCATATCAGATAGGGCATCTCAGCTATTTAAAATAACTCATTTGCAAAATATAATTTGTGAAATGTCTCCTATTCTGAGATGAAGTGAAACTACAGCTAACTGTACCCCTTGATGGGTTGCCCCCAAAACTGCTGATCATTCACTTTGATGCTGCAGTAAGTACCTCACTGGCATTGGCAAAATGTAGAGAAGACCCAGCTCCTGGCCCTTCTGCTATCAGATCTAAATATTTCAAACAAGACAAAGGCTGAGAGAATATCAGCAGGAATTTATTTCTTAGCTCTTGAGAGGCAATTTGGCATATGGTTTCACTTTTAAAATCATCAACATCAGTCAATTCTTTCACTTAGAGATATCTTTCATGGTATGACACTGAACACAAAATAGGGTAACCTAGGGATGTAAATGTTTTATCAGGATCAAGAAATCCTTTTGACCTGAACATAAAACAGCAACAATGCATTTACTTCTAATTGTTTTTTTCATGGAAATAATTACAGTATGTATCAGAGTGTGTGTATTGGTAGAGAGACTATCCACCTAGAAATCAGAACCCTGAAGTTCTGTTCCCAGCTTTAAGTAAGCCCCTTTTGGTTTCTTCATCCAAGACCTTTATCACGCGGTTGCAAGATGGGCATGTATCATGTTCCATGCACTTCCAAACAGGCCACCTCATTTAATCCCCTTATTATTCCCACTTTGCAGACAAGAAAACCAATTCACACCAGGCCAGGCCAACTGTTAGAGGCAGAGCAAAAAAGCAGAGGATGTGCAGTGTGAAGACTTGGGGTTGAGTCACCATTCCACCACACTGTCCCACTGTGTGGTCTCTAGCTTAACTTTTTTTTTTTTTTTTGTGACAGAGTCTCACTCTGTCACCCAGGCTGGAGTGCAGTGGTGCTATCTTGGCTCGCTGCAACCTCCACCTCCCAAGTTCAAGTGATTTTTGTGCCTCAGCCTCCCGAGTAGCTGGAATCCCAGGCAAGCACCACCATGCCCAGCTAATTTTTGTGTTTTTAGTAGAGACGACGTTTCACCATGTTGCTCAGACTGGTCTTGAACTCCTGACCTCAAGTGATCCAACAACCTCGGCCTCCCAAAGTGCTGGGATTACAGGCGTGAGCCACTGCGCCTGGCCTCTAGTTTAACTTTTATGTAAAGTGTATCCCAGCACACCCCTTATAAATATGGATTCTGCTTCCTTCTTTCTTCATGCTCAAAGACATAAAACTCTTGAGCAACAAGGCTAGGAATGTATCTGAATTCAAATTCAGATACCTTTATTTTAAAGACCATAAGCAATTTTTATTTCTGCAGAGGGGATAACAAGGTCACTCTGAGAGCTTACCAAGAACAGAAAGTGGAGAGAGCTCAGAGGCAGGAAATCTGCCGTGGATCTGCCTGCCTACCTCCAATGAGTTGTGTTGTAACAGCCTGCAAGATACTACTTATCAAGGAAATCATTTTTTACACCTCTTTTTTGCTGATTATAAAAATATGTCTAGGTGCTGAATGCAGGGAAGCAGGGCTTTGCAGAGGCTTAGGCTGAGGAGATTTCTCATTCTAAAGGACACATATTCCTAAACAGAAATTAGGCATATTATTTCACAGAGATTGAGGTTATAAAACATGGCATTTCTGGAAAAAAAAATAAAGTAATGCCTGCTAATGATGGGGAAAGGGAGAATCAGCAAAATGTTAAAATTTTGGTGCATTCACATCCAGTATCTATCAACACATGTATGTTGTGTATTTGCATAGAACTCTACTCTTCTAAATTAACTTAAATTGTTTGTTAACAAATTTTTTTAGACTCTTAGCCTGTATTCCTGGATATGTTTGTTATTTCCAATTTTTTACCACTATAATATTGCAATGAGCAACCTCGTACATAAATTTGGCAAAGCCATTTCAGAAATATTTTCTAGGCACACTTAGGGCATGTTGTGAGTGTTTACAATGTGCCAGACAGTGTGCACTATTTTGTAAGCATTATCAGCTCAATCCTTGCCCACATCCCATGGCGTATCTTTGATTACTATTGCCTTTTACAGATAGGAAAACTGAGCAGAAGATTAATCTACTTGCCTTAATTCCTACAAAATTTACAGAGCCAGGGTTTGAATAGTCTATCTCCAGAGCCTAGACTTTTACTAAGAACACTGCCACAATTGCCTTGTCTCCTGATATTCAGATGAAAGGGGATTTCCCTTCACATCAGATGTAGTGTACAGAACCCTCCCAATTAGAGAGTCCAGCTGGGATGACCTGGAAACACTCTGGAATCTGGAGTTATCCTTGGGTTGCCCTAGGTCCACGATGACCACAAAGCCTATGATGTGCACCAAAGTCCACCCCCGAGTCCAGCTCCTGAGTCCATCATGCACAATAGAAAGGACATTTATTTCAAGATCCCTAACAACACACAACCTGATAAAGCCACACTGCAGACAATTCTGCAAGCCTTTCCTCTGAAGTTGATTTTTCATCTTGTTGCTTCAGAGCATGTGTCATTCTGGACTAAATTTCTCTTCCTCCCATTTTTGCACAGGCTGATTTGTAATCCTCAAAGTTAACACAAAGTTACCCTGTGAAGAGTAAACCTATTGGGAAAACATACTAAAGCTTCATAGTCAGATTATAATTAGTTTCTGTGGAGGAAAAAAGAATGACAAAAGCTACAAAAACAAGTTGTTAGTAACACCCAACTTTATGTTGAAGATGAGACAGTACATTCTGTGCTCACATATGCAGAAAGAAGCAAACACAATATGGTAGAGGGAGTCTCAAAAAGGAACCTCTGCCATCTTCAGAACTGAAAGCAGGATGTGTAAAGGAAAACGAATGACCTGAAAGGAGTTTTCATATAGTGTAGCCCACGAAGGCCAAGGCGGGAAACAGCATGCAGCCAGAGAGGGGAGAGAGGGTGGGTACAAAGGCTGTTCCTGGCTGTAATGAGATACAGCTGAAGAAGGGAAAATTCTAGATGCCTATCAGAGACTTCCTGGCAGTGAGAACTGCTGGATTTGAGAATGGCCTCCCCAGGGAAAGGCGGGAAGCTCCCTCACTCAGGACACTGGAAACCGGACAGAGCCAAACAGTAGTGGCTCTGCTGAAGGAGGAAACCTGCAAACAGAGGATGAACCAGATAACCTGCAAGGTCGTTTCTATCTGGATTCTCTTTGATTACAGTAATATAATCCTGCAGGGATGTAGGAAAAGTTGCAGGGGGTGCTTTGCTTTAAATTTTTGAGTGAACTTAATTCTGATGGATAGTGCTGGACTGACATCCTAAGAGACAAAAACTCTCTATTCATCCATACAATGGATACAACTTTGACAGGGATACCTTTCTCCACTGGGCTTTACCAAATGTGTCTCCAGTCCAGGTATTAAAGTAGAAGGGAAAGCTGGATGCTTTCACCATCTGACTCATTGCTTCTCTTCATAGCTTCACCACAACAAAAGAAGTATTGGTTATAAAGATTGGCTCTCAGACTGAATACCCTGCACTCCGCCCCCACCTAACAACTCAAATGTTACATTGTGAAGAGGCCACACAGAACTTTTAAAAGCACCTATCTGAAGCCAGGCATGGTGGCTCACACCTGTAATCCCAGCACTTTTGGAGGCCAAGAGGAGAGGATGGCTTGAGCCCAGGAGTTCAAGACCAGCCTGACCAACATGGTGAGACTGTATCTCTACAAAAAAAGAAAAAAAATTAACGGATCCATCTGGGAGGCATCAAATTGAGGCAAGCCACTTTCAAAGAATGGTATGTAGTAGCAAGCCTAGGTCTCTTATTCTCTTTTCTGCATGAACATATGTCAAAAAGGATGGATGGATAGATGGATTTGGATATAATTACTACATACCTTTTGCTTCTGGGTCTGGAATAAGAAGTTTTAATATAGCATCCTTTTCCCTTTCTTGTCCTTCTTTATCTTCCATCTCCCTTTCATACTTTCCTTCCAAAGGATAATTTTTATCCTCCCTCAAATTTGCTCAGAACACGCCAGGATAAGAGATCTCAGTTACGAGAAGTTAGAGTAAATATCTTCACCTGCCAGACTCTCTGCCAATTGATGCAGATCCCTTGAACATACTCCTGCATCTCTCCTGAGTTGCTGGTTTCTTATTTTCTTTACTTGCATTTTTGCAGAAGTAACCTCAAAGTGCCAAGAAAGTTCTGCACATAAACCAAACAGTAACATTCACCTGAGATGCAGCTCTTTGATCTCCTCTTCCAAGTATGTGTAAATCTGAACGTTTTATTTTCTGTATTTCTCCTCTGCCCAAGCCCAGCAACATTGACACAGCTACATAGCTGACTATCTCCCTATTATATGAAGGCTTGGTCTCACTACATACCAGTGCAAATTTTTTAATCTGCCTTTCTAGCCCCAAATCTCCAGAGCAGGTGGGAGGAGAGTGTATGCCACCTTTTCATTTTCACCAGGTATGTAGACCTGACCAGACATACCTTCCATCTATATGGATGCAAACCTCACAGAGGCAAAACCTTCAATTCAGACAATGGTATAGGCGTGCGGTCAAGCTTGCCCTAGGTCCAAGTACTGATCTCAGGGATATTAGCAATAAAGGGAAGACCCAGTTTGCCCCTCATTTTGTGAAACGATTTTAAACAAAATTCCCTGCATATTCTGAGAATGAATATATTTAATCATTAATTTCCTATAGAAGGTTTCTATTACACAGCAATAGACTCGGAGAAAAACAAGGCCTCACTAGCGGCCCCACAGGGTTTGGATGGCGTTCTAGCCAAAGCTTGCCCACAGAGGTTGGAACTTGTTTTTCCCCTCTATGTTTAAGTAATCAAAAGAACATCTACTCAGTGAAAGAGAGAGAACTGAATTCGTCAGGAAGTAGTTGTTGCCTCTGATTTCCTGCTCCTTTATTAGAGACAAAAGCCTGCTATATAGTTACTTGCAATTGGTATATGGTGTGCATTGGCAGACCACAATGTAGGTGAGTAATGAATCCTGTGGGAATCTGAGTGACCTGACCCAAGACCCCACTCACTAGTGAGCAGACAACCTGGAGCCTGAAAACACATTGTTTTCAAGTTAGTGAAAGGCAATTTTTAAAAAATTAAAATCCCAGAAAAATAGAACACAATGACAGCCCAACACAGAGTGATTATTTTCATGGCTAATAAAAAGAAAATGATTCAACACATACAATGCCCAAGGGCAAGGCATGACCAAGTGTAAGAAATGCACCTCAGTGAATAATTACCTTCTTGAATCCACTGACCCAAAGATCTCCTGCTTCAGGACTTGTATATCTCCACACCTGAACCAACTAGCGGGAGAAAGTTTCCTTGAAAAAGTACCTGATGTAAACTTGTAATATAGTAGAGCCATGATAACCTCTTCATGGCTCCTGGAATAAATGTATCGCTCTATCTACCGACACGTCTGCTTCAACTCAGCGTCAGTACATTGACTCCCTTGTACTTCCAACACTGAAGGAGAATTATCGCTTTGTTAATTGTTCAATCCTCAAACAGGAACACAGTTTGCCAAGAGTGCCTCTCTCAAACGACAGAACCTCACCCCCTGCCGAAGCGCAGGATGACTAGCATAGACTGTGTACTGCCACTCAATGAGTTCTAACACCCTTAACGGGGTGGTGGTGGCCTTACATGACCATGTCTAGCTCACTGGCCACAGAATGTCTGATGTAGTATCCTGGGTCTTTCACACAGGGGCCAGGTTTTTGGCCAAAAGGACCTGATCTCTCTCTTTGTACTCAATCATTTCCACATGGTTTTTGTTTTCATTTTAACTCTCTTATAAGGAGACCTCCCAGCTGGGTCATCAACATAGTAAAGAAGTATTTATTCTGAACACATAACATAATTCATAGGTATATATTGACTTTGTCTGTTGCCCCAGAGATTCTTTGTGTCCATACCCTGAAGCCATTTCAACATAACCCAGTCCAATATAACTTGGGATGCCAGGGCCAATTCTGGACATGAACGAGCAGGTTCTCTCAAAGCCTTCTTGATTTGAACTCCGACTGAGGGAATCTATGAAAGCTCATCCACAGGCCTCCGAGATACCATCTGCCCCATGACTTAATTTGAAATTTCTTCCTATGGGAGCCCAAGCATGACCAGAAGGCAGGTCATGGTTAAAATGTTCATAGCCAACTAAACAACAGTCTGCTTGTTCTCTCCCATGAGTGACCAACCTTAACCATCCCCTCATTTCCATCCATAAAATTTTTCTATTATTTCACAGAAATAACCTTTGAAATTTGTTTTATTTTACAAAATAGCTCTCAGACACGATTTTTAGAACACTTGCAGGACTTGCACACATGTGGTCTTCTCTTCTTTTTAAAGCCACTTAGTGACTTTACATGACTGTAATGTTTTGTTTATTACTCTTTGTGAGGAGAGCTGGGCTTGGTGGCTCATCTCTGATCCCAGCGCCATCCCCGTTGGGCAGCTGGGAATTGAGACTCTTCTTCTGTCATTATTGGCTGTTAAAATGTCTGATGCTTCAGTGCTCCTTGGCCTATCTCTCTCTCCACATGCTGTCTCAGCCTCCAGGGCCTATCCATATGGTTTGGACTTTTCATGAATGATGATCTTGAGTAGTTGGACTTCTTACATGGTACTTAGAATTCAGAGAAAAAATCATCCCAAGAGACTCAAATGGAAGCTTCGAGGCTTCTTATGAGTAAGGCTCAGAAATCCCTGAAAATTACTTCTATTTAGTTCCAGTAGTCAAACAAGTCACTAAAGTCAGTCCAGTTTCAAAGGAATTGGAGAAATAGATTCCACTTCTTGGCTGGGGAATGACATGTAGGAATAAAAAGAATTGATGGTAGCCATCTTGTATATAAACTACCACAGAGGGAATGCAACTCTTCCTCTAGCATTATGTTTTTCCACAAAGGTGTGAAAGCAGTGCTGTTTGCTCCCTGGTTTCTTATAAAGCTTTGTTTTTACGAGGTTTTTTTTTTTTTTTTCATTTATAGCTCCATTTATTCATAGGCTTCAGATGTAAATCCATGAAAGGCTGGACTCATGAATGTTGTAAGTGACAAACACTATGCTTTACTCAGAAACTCTTCCCTGCTAATAAGGTATTATAGAACTAAGCTTGTCTGTTGAATTTGTTCTTCCCTTGAGATAACTTCTCTTCAAGGATGCTTCTTAGTTCCCTCAAACTGCTGGAAGGTCCATCTTGCCAGGGCACCAGACATGCATGGACATTCCAGACTCCAAATGGTGACTGTAGCCTGGGCTCAAACAGAGACCACTGCTGCACAAGTTATTCCAGCACAGAGCCTGGCATTTGGGAGACGTTCAACAAGCATTAGTTCCCATCTTCTTCTCTTCTCTCTATACAGGGAGACCTAAGTTAAATATCAGTTTATGATTCCCATCTACAGATGATAAAACTGAGGCTCGGAGAAGTTAACAGGTCCGATCAAGTTCATGTAACCAGTATGTGAAGGCATTGAAACTTGAGCCCAGTCTTCTGATGCTTAGTTTAGAGTTATTTCAGTTCCAAGGATTACAAGGGCAAGTTTACTCCCTGAATTCAAAGGTATAAAATTGAGAGCAGATTCTTCAGTGGAAAAGAATATAGCAGTAAGAAAATGGGGTGCCAGGGTTGGTACAGACAAGTATTGAAATAGAAGTAGCGTATCATAAAATTACACCACCCATTCACCAGTTTTGCCTGGAGCCAACCTTATTATATTTTCCAGAAATATATCAGAGGGTTTACTCTTACAAATACATACTAATGATACTGTCTTAAGTTCTTCAGGCTAGTAAATAATTTTTAGCTTTGTGCTGCGCACTCCAAGTCCCCTTTAATCCCTCACGTCCTGCTTACAGTTAATGGAATGCAAAATTCCATCTTGCCCTGTTCTTCAGATCTCCCAGCAGGACGTCACTGCTGTGTATCAGTTACTAGGTGTGGGTTTCCTTTTGCACCAGCTTGTCTGCCTTCCGAGTGATGAAACGAAGCTTTCCCCAAGGAGAGAACCCAACATTATTTCCTCCTGCCTGGTCAGCTTCCACTGAAAGCCTGTGGCAGCCTTTGCTTCCAGCAACAACAGGCTGGTATCCATAACAAAGGCAGCCAGAGGCTGTGATCTGGCCGTCTTCAACTCTGTCATTTAGCCAACATGGTTTCCTAGCCTTGTCCCAGATACTATGCCTCTGGTCTTTGGTTGCCCTACTACCTGGCATACATTTAGGTGTCAGCAGACAAGATGAGCCTAAGTTCCCGTCTCCTTGACTCAAGAGATCTGTGACTGTGCTGAATAAAGTTTACTTCCTTTACTGAAATTACCAGAAGACATCTGCAAAGAGGTCAAGTCATTGTAGGTCATAATCATAATATATTCACTTTTGGAGGCAAAATGCAAAAATGCTGCTCAGAATTAAGACTTTTTTTTACACATCCTGGAGCAAGAAGCAAACAAGTGCTTTAAATTCTGCGATGACTTTATTTTAAATTGTGTCACTTTTACACTGCACTTATTAAAATAAATGTGTTGAAAATTCTGGAGAGAAGACCAGTGTGAGAATTCCACCCTTGAATTAATGTAACTGTTTTCTCCTAGAGAAATATGCCCAGTAGGACCTGGCATTAAAATGAGAATAACTTCAGCCCTGCAGACAACCTCTTCAACGTTAGTGTCACCAAAGCAGGGAGGGGATACAATGAAAACAAATATACCATATTCACTTATCTAAAATAGAGTATAACACATCAGCCACAGCCAATTCATTCTATTCACTTTGAAAATAATGTAAATTATGTAGAGTCATCATAAAAAGAAGGAAAATAATCAAATAAAAAAGACAAAATTAAACTCACATATAATCACACTATCTTGACATAACCACTGTAAATGATTTGGGATATATATTCTTCCAAACCTTGCCCTGTGTGCATATATATATATATATATATATATATATATATATATATATATATATATAATTTTAACAAAATTAAGCTGCCTACAATTTGTAATTTTCTATCTATACTTAATAGAACATAATTTTCTATGTTGAAAAATGTACATCTACATTGCAAAATATCACCTATTTTTAATTATAAAGGGGAAAATGTGCCTTTACAATAAAAGCATCTGTTATCCTCCAACCAGGGAAGCTTGACTTTGCCAGTAATTTGGTGGCCTGATACTATATGCTTCCTGATGCAATGTAGTGAGAAGTATGCACATCGCCTATTAAGTGTTCTTGCCTAAAATGTTTAACCAATTCTAATCATGATGAAACAAGCTAATCCAAGATGTTGGGGGTTCTGCATAATGGTTATTCTGGACTTCCCAAAGGATTTGAAGTCATCAAAGAATAGAGGAGACAGTGTTCAAAGATTGAGAGCTACTAAGGATATATAATAGTTAACGTCATGAGTAAAATTTCATTGGAATTTGAATCAGAAAAAAAAAGCTATAAGGAATATTTTAGGACAATTTAAGTATGTTTGCAAATGATCTTACTGAATCCATGATTATTTTCTTAGGTGTGGTAATGGTATTGTGAGAGAGAATACTCTTACTCTTGAAAGGAGTGCCAAATGAAGTATTAAGAGGTGAAATTTCATGACATTGGTACACTACTTTCAGAAGGCTGGGCCAAAAAGAAGAACCTATCCACAGAGACATGTTGTTAACACAGATTCACTGCACCATTTCTTCAAGTTTTTGGTGAGTTTGAAATGTCTCAAAGTTATTTATAAGGCATATATATGTATGTAATATGTAAGCAGGCATATTTCTCCTTATTATTCTTTCAACTTTTATTTTAGGTTCAGGAATACGTGTGCAGGTTTGTTATGCAGGTAAAATCATGTCTCAGGAATTTGTGGTACAGATTTCTTGTCACCCCAGATACTAAGCCTTTTTTTTTTTTTTTGAAAGGGTTTTGCTCTGTTGCCCAAGTTGGAGTGCAATGGTGCGATCTCGGCTCACTACTCTCTCTGCCTCCCAGGTTCAAATGATCCTCCTACCTCACCTCCCGAGTAGCTGGGACCACAGATGCACACCACCACATCCAGCTAATTTTTGCATTTTTTGTAGAGACAGGGTTTTGCCATGCTGCCCAGGCTAGTCTTGAACTCCTAGGCTCAAATAATCCACCAACCTCAGCCTCTCAAAGTGCTGGGATTATAGGCGAGAGCCATCACACCCAGCTAGGCATATTTCTATCTCATCATATTTAATGACTAAATGAGATTCTATTATATCATAATCTATGTAACAAATCTCTGGTTTTTAACATTTCGTTGTTCCAATTTTTAACTAATATAAACAAGTTTCAAAGACAATTCTTGTAGTTGTTTGCATGTATTCTTCATTATTTATTTAGGATTAATTCCCAGAAGCAACCGCTCAATCAAGTTTATGAACATTTTTAAGGTTTTCAGCACTAACACCTGCAACCCAATTATTGGATTCAGCCCTGAATATTTTCTGTAACCCTCAAGCCCCAAAACCTGTTAATTCTCTTTAAAATTACTACAATTGTCATATGATAAGACTTCTAACACTGGTATTTTATTTCCCAAGTTGTTATAATTAGTGCTTTCACTCGTTGACAACACTTAGTAAATTTTTTTGTATACCCATGGACATTTCAACTCTATACAAAACTGCTTTCATTGTAACCATAGAGAACCTAGGAACTGTCCATCATCTTTTCTTGTCCTGTTCATCTGCTCTAAAAATGTCTATCTTTATTATTGGCAGCAACACAACTTTGGTCATTGTCCCCAACAAAAGTGGCACTACCCTGGCCTGACCAGAGGCTAGACCCACCTAGCAGTGTACTGCAGCCTTGTGGCACTTTCCATGACAACCACTCTGGAGGACAAGGAGTCTGGGTGCTGCCATGGTCTCGACCACTATCTCCAGGAAGTCATCTTCCAACACATACTAGGTGATACACACATCACTACATCACACTTATTAAGCAGTATTACGAAGTGCTATTAAGTGTTATTAGCACTATTAGTGTTACTAAGCGCTATGAGAGCAAACCCTAGCCAAACACTCTCAAAGCTGTTCCTCACAGGTTTGGTCTATTTAACAAGCCAAGCTCACCGTTATCTAACACATTGAGATGCAGCCAGCTCCCTTTACTTGCTCTGTCTCTCACACATACACTCATTTTCCCCACACTAAAGCATGTGCAGAATATTCTCCAGGACCTCACTCTGGCTAAGTGACCAAAAAGGAAAGGAAAGTTAAGAAAAATAGACATAGCCGTTTTATGTAGTATATTTTTTGCCAGTAGAAGTAAAATCGTTGACCCAAGAATTCAAACAAATTATGTTTTAGCTGGATCCCTTTCAAATAATAATAATCAAGAAAGTTTCAAATAACTGGAATGCAAGTTGCCATTTATGGAAGCGTTGAGATAAACTCATACCCATTTCAGGCTTCTCACAAGCTGTAGGATCAATATTTTCTGTTACCGGTTCTAATGTGGTATCCAAGCCCAAATCACGTTGACTAATAGCAGAAAGTTCATCCAAAGAAAACAGATAATATTAAAACCTTTCATCCCTTTCCAGAAGCAATTTTTTTCCTCAGCTCTCATGGGAGATCAGATTTCCAACCCCTCTTTGCAGTGGTTTTGGCTGCTCCTCTCACACTGAAAGCACACGGGCCTTGGTCCTTCCATTGATTCATAAGTACAACACCCTACTTCTCGGATACAGAGCCATCGCGGAATGTTCGCTGGAGTGAGGCAGCGTATGGAGCACATGGGACATGCAGACCCAGGTAAGGTGTACAGGAGGCCGGGATCACCTGCAATGACTGTAACCTCAGGCAAATCTCACAACTTTTCACAGCCATGGATTTCACATTTATGCTCCGGCAACATTACCTCAAACCCACACTGTGTGGATTATGTGGAGAACTCTATAAACTATAAAAGTTATACAACATTTATTATTTTGGTGTACTTTAATTCAAGGGACAGTATTTAGCACATTGAGATGGTCTTCTGATCTATTTTTAAGAAAAGGTCAGCTAACATGAGATCTAAGAAGAGTATTATTCTGAAGTTACCATTAAGCTATAAGTCCAAAGAGAAAATCTTGGTGTCAAAAAAATTGTTTGAAAATTTTACCAGTCAAAAATAATTTTTTATTAAATATATAAAATTTTCTATATTATGCAAAACCAAAAGATATGCATATTTAAATTTTACAGAGATTCAGAGGCACATTTATTTTACTTAGGTCACTGTTCAATGGGAGACCATATCCTGTACCCCTCTGCCAGGGGTGATGTATTATCTGGCTCAACCACGTGTCTGGAGTTGGGCCTCAGCAGAAATAGCCTGCAGCTATTCCTCTTAAAAGTTATGTGACTTTGGGCAGTTAGTTTTCAACCCTGTGCCTGTTTCTTTATCTGCCCAATAGGGATAAAAATCCTTTACTTGCTCATCTGGTGACTGATTTTTATTAAGAACTGACATCCTCGGCCCAAGGACTACCCCAGCTCCAGCACTCCCCATAGGAATAGCTAAGACTTTTATTGCAACATCTTTGTAATCCAGCTTCTTCTCTGCCTAATCTTGCATTCTTTACCCCTCAAAGATATTGTTGCCAAGAACCCTTCCCAACACACCCACTGTACACAAATCTCAGTGTATCAGAGTCTGATTCCTGGGAACCCAAACTATAACACCCCTTTTCAGGAAAAATGGACAAAATGTCTATGTCATAGAGGCTTGTAATGCTAAACATATCTTCTAGAGTTCATGCAAATCAGGTTAAACAACAAGAAAACCTTGGTGATCTAGTTTCTAACTCCTTCAACACCTTCTGTTCTGGAAGCTTAATTAGAGCAACTTAACTCAAGAGGGTATGACAGTTTACCATGAATCGGTGGTCCTCACTCCCAGAAGCAATTCCAAGCATTTACTCTTTTCTCTAGATTTGCCTTTCCTTCCCATGTCAGTTATTCTTGCTTTCCCTTCCAAATATGCAAACCATCCATGTAATGAGATCTTGGTGTCTCCTCACCTGCAAGCATAGATTGCATGCCTGGCTCTGGCAACCCATGTTCTAACTTTATTTCTCGTTCAAGTTCTGTATGCCACAGTCAACCCTATTTCCTCACTGCCTTGATCTTCAATAAAGATCAGAGAGCTATCCATCAGAGAGAATGGGAGAACTTCAAGGCAGACCTAAATTGGCTCAAAGAACAAGTGCCTCAAATGCTAGACGATGAGTTCATTTTTCAAAAAGAGATCCAAAGAACTCCTGAGTGGCATATAAAACCCTATTTCTAGACATGGAGTCTTTCAGACTGTATTTAGCTCAGAACATTATCTCCTCCCATTTTACTACCAGTTTTTTGTTTATTGTCTCTGGAATCTGGTTCTAGCAGCCATCCAAGAAAACTGTGGGAACGTCTCAAAGCTGTTGCTAGTTATTCACCTTCATCACTGCTTCTACATTCGTAAGACTCCAAGAGCTTCAGTCAATTAGGGAACAGTGGATAGTGACCATCTAGACACCCTTTGCCACAACTGCTGTGTTATGGCCCCAGCCTTGATTTTCCAGATAAAAGTGAAAGCCAAGTACAAGGAAGTGTTCCCTTGAGAGTGCTCACCTTGGCTGAATAGGATCTTAGAAGCCCACAGGTCATAGGCTCAGTTCTTAAACTGTAGATTTCAGTAACAGCACAGACAAAACATTACTGGTTCATCTTGTTTTTAAAAGGGCTCAGAATATGTAAACTTTTAAATAAACACCACTATCCTATGATCCTCATTTTTGAAGTGCCTTTGTGAGAACTGTTCATTTTTTCTTCTGTTCTTGCCACACCAAAAGGGAGTTATGCTGTTAAACTCACTTCATGCCTGAGACAGATCCATCCAAGAAGCAATACTTTGAACAATGTAAAGATGGCTATAAATGTTATATTGTATGTTTTCCCTCAGAACTTTAAAGAAATTCCAATATTTCTAGCTTGGTTGTTTGGATTTTTTCCCCCTGATTTGAGTGAGCTAGTTCCGTTTCTTTCTCTCTCCCTCAACAAATTTCTTAGGAGGTCAAGATTTTTAATTATTTCTAGTCAGTAACAAAAAAAACCTAAGTGTACTTAAATGAATAAGATATTTACTTTTATGTTGTATATATATCACGGCTTCTCTTCAATTAAGGTAAATATATTTGCCTCTTTCTGTGGATTATTTTCCTAATTTTTCAGTGTCACATGATATTAAGTCATGGAGCAAAAAACAAATCCTTAAGTGTAATTGGAATAGGACCGAGGAATCATTACTACTGTGTGCTGAAATCCCCTCATGATCAAGAATCAAAACTGACATATGATGAATTGAGCTAAAGGGTTAATAAGGTGAATTTTTATCAGCGATGGGTTTAAACTGGATTTGGTTCTCCTGAATTTAGAATAAACCTAACTGAAAATGCTCTTTTTTTTTTTTTTTTGAGACAGACCCTCACTACATTGCCCAGGCTGGACTTGAATTCCTGGACTCAAATGCTCCTCCCACCTCACCCTTCCAAGAATATGAGACCGCAGGCATGTTCTACCTTACTCAGCTCTTACCAATATCTTTTAATGTTACATCAATATTTTTAGATAGTAAACATTGTATTGTTGAGCAAACTTTATACTCTAAGTTATTTTTAATTAGGAAGAAACTAAGGAGAAAAGTTTGAAATAATCTTTGTCCCTCCCATTACACCTGTAATTATGTTTACAATTTTAGGAAAATATTTTATAACTATAGGAAAATATTTTTAGAAGCCAACTTGGATGAATCTTGGGGAGCTCCAGAAACCTTTCACAACTTTTTGAAATGGAAATAACAATTAATTTATAGTTAATGTTTGTTTCTTCATGCCTGTATTTATAGTATTTCTCTGGGAACAGAGCTGTAGAAAAAAAAAACAGATTAAGAAAGTTTAAAATGGCTCATGTAGGTAATTTTAAAATCTTTAAAAGATATTACCTATAGCTAGATTTCCTCTTGTTTAATTCTGCAGCTAGGATATAAGCAACCATACAAGTCCCTAAGAGAGGCAATGAGATCTATCAGAGCAACAGACTAGGAATCAGGACATGGGGACCTGATGGGGGCCCTGCCATGAACAAGTTAGGATAGCCACTTAAGTCACTTAAGCATTCTGAGCCTTGGCAGGGTGCAGTGGCTCACGCCTGTAATCCCAGCACTTTGGGAGGCTGAGGCAGGTGGATCGCTTGAGGTCAGAAGTTCAAGACCAGCCTGACCAACATGGTGAAACCCGGTCTGTACTGAAAATACAAAAATTAGCCAGGCATGGTGGCAGGCGCCTGTAATCCCAGTTCCTGGGGAGGCTGAGGCAGAAGAATTGCTTGAACCTGGGAGGCAGAGATTGCAGTGAGCTGACATCGCACCATTGCCCTCCAGCCTGGGCAACAGAGCGAGTCTCCATCTCAAAAAAAAAAAAAAAAAAAAGTATTCTGAGCCTTAGTTTCCCAGTCTACAAAATGACTGCCCAGACCCACTCCTCCTCCAGCATTCTGCAGTTTCTTATTCACTTAACAAACCTTATTAGAGCCTATTAAATGCAAATTTGCTTTAAAGAGATTATTTATGTTGCCTTTGTTTAATATAATGCCAACGCCAAATATTACATGTTTATATAATGCTTCACTTTTCACATCATCCTTTATCCTCAAAATAATCCTATTTAGATAGATCAAACATTGCCAAGATCATTTTTGAATGAGTAGACATAGACACAGAACAACTAAATGACTTGTCCAGAACCAGAGAAGCTAGCAACAGAGTCAGTTCAAGATTTGGGTCTCCAGTGTCCAACAGACTAATCTCTTTCCTTGGGCACTCTTTGCACAAATAAAAGTACCTAGCCGTATGGCTGCCTTCTTCCTTCTTTATTGTAAGAATGTCTTGCATCGGCTAGCTGTCCATATGTTTTAGGACATCTGCTGACAGTTATTTGTATACAGTTACTTGAGACCACGGCTATGGTTTGATCCCAGTCTCTCCTCCCACAATGCAAGGACCTTGGGCTAGTGATCCACCCACAGAATAAAGATCGACAACCTTGAGGATATTCTTGGCATCAGCTGTATTACTGCCTGGGTATGTTGTGAGGGAAACTATCTGTGGAGTCCTTGAACACATGAGGAAAGGATGGATAAGGCCAATAAACTTTATAAATAGGCTCTTACCAAAGTTTCTTTCAGAAGAAAAAGAGAGCTTTCCAATCCTTGCTTTTCTTAAAGCCATTTTTGACTAACATCTCTTGGTTGTCAAGGACATAATAAGGTCATTAAAACCGTCTTCATGCTCATTTCCATATTATATTCCCAAATGGCAGAGCTGGTGTCAGATTCCTTGAGGTGCAGGGGGAAGGGAATAATAGGAGACTTGCAAAGGCTGGTGGAGATACTAAAATATTCCATGCACTTTTTGTATATCAAAAATTATAAAAAGTCACACTTTTTCTGTAGCAAATAATATCAACAGGGAAATTCAAGCTAAGATTTATCCCCAGAATTCGACTAGTCCTTTCAGCCTATTTTGATAACATTCTTTTTATGCCCCCTCATTCAATCCCAAGTAGGGAAACTGATCAAACGCATTCTGCACATTCCACTGAGCCCACAGATTCAGCCTCCCAGCTTCAGCGCTAACCTCACAAATTCAGACTAGCTCCAGTTTACAAGAGTGGAGCAACTTTCTTGAATGGAGGAATACCCCAAACATACACACTTTACCTAACTTGCCTGACTTTTGCAGCTCCAGGCTTTTTTTTTTTTTTTTTTTTTTTTTTTGCTGGCACCATTTTTCTGTCTAATCAGAGACTCTTGGATGGAAAGGATTTTCTCTCTGTACTCTTCCACCTCCCTCTCCACATCACAATTTCAAATTCATATTCAATACTGCATTACAACAGTTGCCTGATTTCTGTCAAGGTTCTGACCGTAATGAGGCGCCAGGATATAGTCAGATTTTCAGTTGGAAAAACTTGGCTTTATGCAGTCTGCATGTGAAGAGTTTGGCAGATGAAAATTCAGAAATACAGCCAATGAGGCAAATATTTAATCTTGGAGAAAGCCCTTCACATGAATGCAGTTGACATAGAAGAAAGGAAACCACAAAAATAACAGGGCAATAACATTAAAGACTGGGTTTACACACACCAAAAGAAAAGGAAATTCAGAGCTGACTTCCACATCCCTTCTTACAATTCATCACCGCAGGACGAAATATGCAGATGTTGTTTTTGTTTTTTTTTTTTTTGTGAGACTGGAAAAAGAGCAAAAATTTCAAAATCAGATTAAGACAAATGTAGTAAAATGTCTGGTTATTCTTTGCACTGTGATAGTTATCTTTCATTTTAAGTTCTTCAAATACTTTGCAACAATTAGTCTCCCCATTTCATAGCTGGGGAAAATGAGCTCCAGGCCAATAAAGTAACTCCTGCTAACACATAGAAAATCAGAACCACAAATTGAGTTGCAACTTTTTTTCCACAACCTGTTACAAAAGTCATTTTCTTGATAGCACGCTCTTTTCAAAAAGAAAATAGATTCAAGCCCAGTTCTGGGGATAAATCTTAGCTTGAATTTAGATTCTAGAACTTTTATTTAAAAGTATGCAATCAGTCAAACAGAGATGTTCTAACATCAATTGTTACAATAGTGCTTTGAAAAATGTATGTTTTAGGCCAGATTTTATTTGTAATCATGTGAAAATCATTTGGTAATATTTCTTTCCCTTTAGCAACTCACATTTTAGTTCCAGTAATTCAATAAAGTGGCAAGGTCTAATCATATCTGATTATCTGAGAATTTTTTTTTTACTTCTTTTCAGTGAGATTTAAAAATCATAAAACATCGTACTAAACCCCCAATACAGGGAAATCACTTAAACTTTTGAGGTAAAATTTATATCTACTTAACCAAAGTTTATTGTGCATACGTTGGAACTTTCATTGGTTCCTTCTAAGTAATGTTTACATTTCAACCTTGATAAATTTTGAGAGAGCTCCTCAACTTCCTCTCTGTCCCTTTTTCTATTAAATGTGTTGTCAGTAGAGTTTTAATTTTTGAACGAATCTACCAGAAGTTGTACCCATAGAAATTGTTCTGAAGTCAGAGCTTCAAGGGTTCAAGCCACACTTGGAAAGAAATTTATCCAGGGTGGCTGGATGGCAGCATAGCTGGAAGGGAACTTGGGTAGCAGTCAAGGATGGAGACGCAAGCCTAACCAAGAACACTAGGGAGTAGAATGTAAAATGAGGTCCGAAGGCAAGAGAAACAGATGGCCCAGAAAATCTAGAAGATCAGGACATGCACCTCTACATGAAACAGGGCCAGCCAGTGAGGAAAGGGGAGGGAGAATAGAAATGATGAGAAGATGCTGAAGTTCCCATTTTTAGAGGAGCCAGATGGCTGAATGTGGATGGGCTGAGAGGCACAAAAGAGTCACTCATGCAGGTCAAACAGGTTAATGCAAATAACACTGAAAGAAAGAATGTAAAGTTCAATAAATTTTCATATGAATTTTTAAAAATTTATTCTTATGATTATTCTTATTGCAGAATAAAGGTAAAACAAAGATATTCTTTAAATAATAAGAAGAAACTCAGAAGAGTTTACCTCTAACATGCACCAAAGAAATTCCAAAGGGTGTTTTTTTGTTTTTTTGTTTTTTTGTTTTTTAAGATGGAGTCTGTCTCTGTCGCCCAGGCTGGAGTGCAATGGCATGATCTCAGGTCACTGTAACCTCTGCCACCCGGGTTCAAGTGATTCTCCTTCCTCAGCCTCCAGAGCAGCTGGGACTACTGGCACCCGCCACCACGCCCAGCTAATGTTTGTAATTTTAGTAGAGATGAGGTTTCACCACGTTGACCAGGCTGGTCTCAAACTCCTCACCTCAGGTGATCCATCTGCCTCGGCCTCCCGAAGTACTGGGATTACAGGTGTAAGCCACCATGCCCGGCCCAAAGGGTGTTCTTTACACAAAAGGAGAATGGTCCTAGATGCAAAGATGAAGATACAGGAAGGAATAAGGAGCATCAAATTTGGTATATATGCAAGTTAATCTAAATGATTATTGACTCTATAAAAGGATAATAATGATAGATTTAAGCCCAAACCTCAAAAACCATGGGATGCAGGGGACAGGATAAAATTCTAGGAACTCCCAAGAAGTATGGTGAAGGGAGATCCCAGGATGACAGCTGTTCCAGAAAGAGAAAGAAATTAGTTAAGATTGGAAAGAGACTGACTCAAGATACACAAGCACATTGAAGACTTTATCATCAAGACACCTCTGCCATGTATCTATCTCCTTTTTATCATGAGTTGAAAATGCCTGGGTGAGCCAGCCCAGGCTTTTATTTGTATTTGGCTTGTCTTAACCACCTGCTGAATTTATGGTCTCAACTGAATTAGATCAGCTGAGAACACACAGTTCACTCCACAGACGTGTGCCACTTAGATCTGCTCCTGAGAGCAGGAGGTAGGCTTAGAAGCTTAGTAGCAGTGATAAGCTAAGAAGAAACTACAGAACAAATCACTCCTCTACGATTTTACTCCTAGATAGGTACATAGCCCATGAAACAATCCGGCTTGCTGGCCCAAATCTGGTGTACCAGCCCAATGTTTCCCAAGATTTGCTCAAGATCTTGCCTGATGACTTCCCCAGATGGACATCTTACAAACTTTCAGAGGAGCTGAAGCCAGATTGTGAGTATACAATTCTGTTCAGTCATCTTCTCCGAGAACCCTCTATCTCATCTTTTTCTCAAAGGTAGGTTTGTGCTTGCTACAGAGTTTTTCAAAACTAAGCCATATATATATATATATCTCATGTAGGAATATATTTGTCACTTGTGAATCCATAAAGAAGCACAAAAGATTTACCAAAACAAGGCAGGATGATGGTTACACCTGGGAGACAGGAGAAGAATGTAATTCAGGAGGTGATCACAAAGGCTTTCAAGGTATTGGCAATATTTTTATTTCTTAATCTGGGTAATGAATACTCAAGAGTTCATTTTAGTGTAAATCTTTACACTGTTCCTCTAGATTCTATACATAATTAAAAAGAAAAGTGGCAAGAAAAGTCACTTAGCCCCGCCATTTCCATCTCACAATCCCAAACATACTGCACTTGCTATTTCCTTTCTCTTTTCTAGAACGCTGCTGCCACCATTGTCCAAACCAGCACCATAACTTGCCTGGAATATGACGTGGTTTTCTAAATTAGAAATTGTCTTTTCACTTCTAACTCCGTCCCCCTACATTGTGTTTTCCACACAAAAGCCAACTGATCCTTTTAAAGCCTAAGTTGGATCTTGTCGCTCCTCTGCTGAAAATTTCCAACGGTTCCCACCCAACTCAGATGAAATGAGAGTTCTTACCATGGGCTGCAAAGCTCTAATTGACCTGGCCCTGTTAACCCTCTGCCCTTGCCTGCTGGCTTGCCCCTTCCATTTCCTGTCAGACTGGGTCCTTGTTGCTCCTTTAACTCACCCAGCACACTCCTAGCTCAAAGACCTGCTTTTTCATCTCAAGAAGTTCATAGAGAAAAATCACTTTTTATTTATGTTTCAGATAAATGACTTTTTATCAGAAAGGCCTTCCCTGACCATGTATCCTATTTAAATGTTATTAAATATTATCCCTGATGTGCTTTATTATTATTCTTAGAACTTATTAAAATAGGACACACATATTTGTTCACTTTTTTCTTTATTCTTTTCTCCTTTACTAGAATGTGAGCTCCATGAGGCCAGAAACTTTGTCTTTTTTTTTTTTTTTCTTAACTGTTGAACAGTGTCTGGCAATACAGTAGGAGTTCTTTTAATATTTGTTGAGCAAATGAAGAATAATCCTTTATTTACATGGATCCTTAATCTCAGCCAGATCTTCCAACAAGTCCTGGGTTTACTAGACTTTCTTGTTCTTCACTCAGGTTCTTACAAATGGTCACCAGAAGGAGGACAATCACATGTCAAGTAAGTCACTCAGGCAAAAACTGAGAGTTCACAAAGGCAAAGGATTATAAAAATATTGATGAACTTTGAAAAACTCAAGTCTGCATCATGTCCTTAAGAATAGAAACAGATTATAAAGAAAAGGTATAATTAGATAAAAATATAACTATGAAGCATGCATGAAGTATGACTGACTCTAGTTGAAATCCACACCTCTCAAGAAAGAGGATGTTATGGACTGAATGGTTGTATTCCTCCTAAATTTGTATGCTGAAGCTTTAACCCCCAATGTGATGGTATTTGGATATGGAGACTTTGGGAGGAAATTAGGTTTAGGTGAAGCTGAGTCTCCCATGATAAGACTAGTGTACTTCCAAGAAGAAGAGACCAGAGCTCTCTCTGCCAAGTGAAGACACCATGAGAAGATAGTTTGTCTTCAAGTCAGGAAGAGAGCTCTGGCCAGGAACCAAATCTGCCAGGACCTTGATCTTAGACTTCCCAGCCTCCAGAACTGTGAGAAATGAATGTCTGTTGTTTAAGCCATTCACTCTACGATATTTTACTATAGCATCCCAAGCTGACTAAGACAAAGGCCACTTGACATAGAATAGGAAAAAAAAATCCCCAGCCATCCCCAGTCAACTATATTTAAGTTACTATGAAAATAAACAGGAGTAAGTGTATTTGGGATTTAAATCACTATGAATTTTAGTGCATTTAATTGAAGTCACAGACCATTGAAAATGACTAAGGTAAATTTTAAGAAAGAGGAGAATCTCACAGCTACATTAGTCAAAATCGAAAATTAATGTTACTTCAATACTTATTGCTACATCTGTTTCTTTGTTTTTGTCTTTTTTCCCCCAGTAGAAAAGCTTATCTCTAAATTTGAATTAGTTGGCTTTTGCTGATCCACATTTCAAAGATCTTACTTCTTAAGTTTTGTTGAAAACAAACAAGTAACCAAAAAAGAAACCATTAACTCATATCAATGAGTGACAATAAGTTGAAAAAAAATATTTTAGGTTAAAATCCTTCTTAACATAATATGGCTGGAATATAAGACCTAGTTATTACAATTTAGTCTTGGTTTCATCTTTCATTTACTGTTTTTAAAATTCAGATTTTCCATTAGGAACAAAAATCCATTGTTATCATTCAGCCACATTTCTTTTCCATGTAATTTTGATTTAAAACTTGCATATTTACTACATGAAACTTTTCATTTTAGGAAAATTTGACAAATAATTTTTCATCTGTCTCTTTAACCCTAAAAAGATTAATTTATATGCTTAATAATAAGGCAATATATGTATACTGTTCAAAAAAACAGCTCCTGGCTGCTATTGGGCCCTAGTAGAGATGGGTGTCTGACTGTGAGTCAAGAGACCTTAATTTTAATCCTGCCTCTAGTAATAACTACTGGCTTTACCACTTTGGAAAGTCATTTAATTTTTGTGTATCTTAGTTTTTTCTCATCTGGAAGGTGACTAAATAAAGGCTAAGGAGGGCACCAGTTTTAATATTATATGAGCCCATATATGACTGTTTCATCTTGCATGATTTGATGCCGTCTTAATCTGAATCTGTACAATTGTAAATATATATGCCTCTAACAACAAAGTCCTACAATACATGGAGTAAAAACTTTTAGAATTGAAGACAGAAACAGACAATTCAACAATAAGAGTTGCAGACTTCAATACTCCACTTTCAATAGTGGAGAGAAAAACTAGACAGAAGATCAGCAAGGAAACAGAAGTTTGAACAACATTACAGGCCAACTAGACCTAACATATCCATAGAATATTCAACCCCAAAATAGCAGAATGTACATTCCCTTCAAGATTAAAAAGAACACTCTCCAAGATAGATCATATACTAAGCCACAAAACAAGTTTTAATAAATTTTAAAAGACTACAGTTGTACAAGGTGTGCTCTCTGACCCCAACAGAAGTAAATTTAGAATAAGTAACAACAGGAAAATTGGGAAATTACCAAATATGTAGAAGCTAAATGATACACTTCACATAATTAATTAGTCAAAGAAGAAATCACAAGGGAAATTAGAAAATACTCTGAAATGAATGAAAACAAACACACAACATACCAAAATGCATAGGATGCAATAAAAGCTGTGTTCAGAGGGAAAGTTATAACTGTAAATACTTACTTTCAAAAAGAATAAAGATCTCAAATCAATACTTTAAACTCGAAGGTAAAGAAACTAGAAAAGGAAGAGTAAATTAAAACCAGAGCAAACAGAGGAAGCAAATAATACATAATAGGGTGAAAATGAATAAAATAGAGAACTCAAAAAGCAGAGCAAATCAACAAAACAGATGGTTTTTTAAATAATGAAAACTAAGTTTATTTCCCTTTCCTCTACTCAACCACCCATTTTTCCTCCCCAGATGCATTCTCTCTTACAAGTTTCTCATGTATCCTTTGAGAAACAGTCTACAAATTTTATAGGTATATATTTTCTTTCTCTCCCCCATAAAATTTTTAGCATAATATGAACACAATTTTCCACCATGCTTAGAGAGCATTGGTATTCTCTATACAGGTGCACAATTTTTAGTTTTTCATTGTATAATTTACATAATATTTTAACAAGACTCCTGTTGATAGACTTTTAAGTTGTTGTTTGCAGTCTTTTGCTATTATAAGCAGTATTTAAGTATACAGTGACCTTATATGTGTTTCATTTAAATGTGCAATTATAATTCTAAAATTAGTATTTAAAAGCAAATTTTTGTTGAGTCCAAGAATGTATGATGTTTTCCCACACCTTTCTGGTGGGGAGGATGTGCTATCAAATGTCTGATAATTTTCTATCTGATATAGTAAGATTGAAAAAATTAAAAATACATATTATCCTATAGTCATACTGTTTATGGCTTCTGTGTCATAATTCAAAGGGCTTTCCTCCCTCTCAGTTTATTTTTATTTTATTTTAACTTTTTTTAATGTCAATCCTTTTCTGGTAGTTTTTGGTTGCATGGATTAATGCATTAGTGGTAATTTCTCAGATTTTGGTGTACTCATCACCCAAGCAGTGTACAATGTACCCAATGTGTAGTTGTTTATCCCTCACCTCCCTCTTCCCCCTGAATCCCCAAAGTCCATGATATCATTCTTATGCCTTTGCATTCTCATAGCTTACCTCTTACTTACAATGCATGCATATGCTAGTGTCTTTACCATATAATGACTTATTTTCCTCTGGGTAGACTCTCTACCCAGCAGTGGGATTGCTGGATCAAATGGTAGTTCTACTTTAGTTCTTTAAGGAATATCCATCCTGTTTTACACAGTGGTTGTACTAGCTTACATTCCCACCAGCAGTGTAAAAGTGTTCCCTTTTCACCATATCCGCTCCAACACCTATTATTTATTTATTTTTTTAATTATGGCCATTCTTGCAGGAGTAAGGTAGTATCTCATTGTGGTTTTGATTTGCATTTGCCTGGTAGTGATGTTGCACATTTTTGCATGTGTTTGTCGGCCATTTGTATATCTTCTTTTGAGAATTGTCTATTCATGTCCTTTGCCCACTTTTTGATGGGATTATTTGTTTTTTCTTGCTGATTTGAGTTCCTTGTAGATTCTTGATATTAGTCCTTTGTCGAATGCATAATTTGTGAGTATTTTCTCCCATTTTGTGGGTTGCCTGTTTACTCTGCTGATTGTTTCTTTCACTGTGCAGAAGCTTTTTAGTTTAATTAGGTCCCGTTTATTTATTTTTGTTTTTGTTGCATTTGCTTCTGGGTTCTTGGTCATGTACTCTTTGCCTAAGCCAATGTCTAGAAGAGTTTTGCCAGTGTTACCTTCTAGAATTTTTAGAGTTTCAGGTCTTAGATTTAAGTCTTTGATCCATCTTGAGTTGATTTTTGCATAAGGTGAGAGATGAGGATCCATTTCATTTTTCTAAATGTAGCTTGCCAATTATCGCAGCTCTATTTGTTGATATTGGGTGACTTTTCCCCACTTTATGTTTTTGTTTGCTTTGTCAAAGATCAGTTGGCTGCAAGTATTTGGCTTTATTTCTGGATTCTCTATTCTGTTCCATTGGTCTATATGCCTATTTTTATACCAGTATCATGCTGTTTTGCTGGGTAATGTGATGCTTCCAGATTTGTTCTTTTGCTTAGTCTTGCTTTGGCTATGTGGGGTGTTTTCTTTTTTTGGTTTCATGTGAATTTTCAGATTGTTTTTTCTAGTTCTATGAAGAATGATGGTGGTATTTTGATGGAATTGCATTCAATCTGTAAACTGCTTTTGGCAGTATGGTTATTTTCACACCATTGATTCTATGTATCTGTGAGCATGGGATGTGTTTCCATTTGAGTCATTAATGATTTCTTTCAGCAGGTTTTGTAGTTTTTCTTGTACAGATCTTTCACCTTCTTGGTTAAGTATATTTCTAAGTGTTTTAATTTCTTGCAGCTGTTGTAAAAGGGATTGAGTTCTCAGTTAGTTTCTCAGCTTGGTCTTTGTTGGTGTATAGTAGGCCTACTAATTTGTGTACCTTGATTTTGTATCCTGAAACTTTGCTGAATTCATTTATCAGATCTAGCAGTTTTTTGGATGACTCTTTAGGGTTTTCTAGGTGTACATTCATATCACCACTAAACAGCAACAGTTCAACTTCCTCTTTACTGATGTTGATGCCCTTTATTTCTTTCTCATGTCTGATTGCTCTGGCTAGGACTTCCAGTACTATATTGAATAGAAGTGGTAGATGTGGGCATCTTTGTCTTGTTTCAGTTCTCATGGGAAATGCTTTCAATCTTTCGCCATTCTATATAATGCTGGCTGTAGGTTTTTCATAGATGGCTTTTATTACCTTGAGGTATATCCCTTCTATGCCAACTTTGCTGAGGGTTTTAATTATAAAAAGATGCTGAATTTTGTCAAGTGCTTTTTCTGCATCTATTGAGATGATCATATTAGGTTGGTGCGCAAGTAATTGCAGTTTCAGATCATCAATTTTCAGTCATTGTAACTAGGCTCAAACCACCTCTTTATTAATCAAAACAGGAACCACTACGATCAACACATTTTTGCCAACAAGAAATGTTTGTTTATTCCTGTAGCATAAAAATCTGTGCCTTGAGATTCAGTGAATGCTTGGAAAGCATTTTCTACATCCAGCTGGTTGTGGAAGTGTTTTCCCTGCAAAAAGCTGTTGAGATGCTTAAAGAAGTGGTAGTCAGTTAGTGAGAGGTCAAGTGAATATTGCAGATTAGACAAAACTTCATAGTACAATTTGTTCAATTTTTGAAGTGTTGGTTGTGTGACGTGTGGTTAGGCACTGTTTTGGAGAAGAATTGGGCCCTTTCTGTTGACCAATGCCCGCTCCAGGCATTGCAGTTTTCAGTGCATTTCATAGACTTCCTGAGCATAATTTTCAGATATAATGGTTTTGCCGGGATTCAGAAAGCTGTAGTGGATAAGATTGGCAGCAGACCACCAAACAATGACGATAACCTTTTTTGGTGCAAGGTTGGCTTTGGGAAGTGTTTTGGAGTTTCCTCTCGGTCCAACTGCTGAGCTGGCCATTGCCAGTAGTATAAAATCCAATTTTCGTCACATGTCACAATCTGATCAAGAAATGGTTCTTGCAAATTGTTGTTGCAAAGAGTAAGAGGAGATGACACTTCAAAATGATGATTTTTTTGATTTTCACTCATGAGGCACCCATTTATTCAGCTTTTTCACCTTTACAATTTGTATCAAATGCCAAGTGACCATAGAATGGTAGGCGTTGAGTTCTTCTGCAACTTCTTGTGTAGTTGTAAGAGGATCAGCTTCGATGATTGCTCTCAATTGGTCACTGTCAACTTCTGATGGCCCGCCACCATGCTCCTCATCTTCAAGGCTCTTGTCTCCTTTGCAAAACTTTTTGAACCATCACTGCACTGTACGTTCATTAGCAGTTCCAGGGCCAAATGTGTTGCTGATGTTGCGAGTTGTCTCCACTGCTATACAACCCATTTTGAATACAAATAAGAAATTAGCTTAAATTTGCCTTCTAACATCATTTCCATAGTCTAAAATAAACATAAAATCAACAGCAAGTAATACGTCACTAGCAAAAAATCATAAAGCAAGATATGCCCATTAAAATGATGTATAACATAACCACATTTATTTAAGAATGTATTCCAATATCAAACAGCAAATTTCAACAACGCAAAGACCACAATTACTTTTGCACTTACCTAATATGATTTTTGTTTTTCATTCTGTTTATATGGTGTATCACATTTATTAACTTGTATATGTTAAACCATCCCTGGTATGAAACCCACCTGATCATGGTGGATTATCTTTTTGATATGCAGTTGGATTTGGTTAGCTAGTATTTTGTTGAGGATTTTTGCATCTATGTTCATCAGGGGTATTGGTCTCTAATTTTCTTTTTTTGTTTTGTCCTTTCCTGGTTTTGTTATCAGGGTAATACTGGCTTCATAGAATGATTTAAAGAGGTTTCCCTCTTTCTCTATCTTTTGGAGTAATTTCAGTTAGATTGGTACCAATTATTCTTTCAATGTCTGATAGAATTCAGCAGTGAATCCATCTGGTCCTGGACTTTTTTTGCTGGCAATTCTTTTATTACTGTTTCAATCTTGCTACTTGTTATTGATCTGTTCGGAGTTTCTATTTATTTCTAATTTAATCTGGGGGCGTTGTATATTTCCAGAGATTTATCCATCTCTAGATTTTTACTTTGTGTGTGTAAAGGTGTTCATAGTAGCCTTGAATGATCTTTTGCATTTCTGTGATATCAGTTATAAAATTTCCTATTTCATTTCTAATTGAGCTTATTTAGATCTTCTCTCTTCTTTTCTTGGTTAATCACACTAATGGTCTATCAATTTTGTTTATCTTTTCAAAGAACCAGCTTTTTGTTTCATTTACCTTTTGTGTTATTTTATTGTTTCAATTTTGTTTAGTTCTGCTATGATCTTTGTTATTTATTTTCTTCTACTGGGTTTGGGTTTTGTTTGTTCTTATTTCTCTAGTTCTGTGAAGTGTGACAGATTGTTTATTAGCACTCTTTCAGACTTTTTTATGTAGGCATTTCATGCTGTAAACCTTCCTCTTAGCATTGCTTTTGCTGTACCCTAGAGGTTTTGATAACTTGTATCACTATTATTGCTCAGCTGAAATAATTTTTTAATTTCCATCTTGATTTCATGGTTGAACCAAAGATCATTCAAGAGCAGATTATATAATTTCCATGGATTTTTACAGTTTTAAGAGTTCCTTTTGGAGTTAATTTCCAGTTTTATTCCACTATGGTCTGAGAGGATACTTGATATAACTTTGATTTTCTTAAATTTACTGAGACTTGTTTTGTAACCTATCATCTGATCTATCTTGGAGAATATTCCATGTGTTGAAGAAAAGAATGTATATTCTGCAGTTGTTGGGTAGAATGTTCTGAAAATACCTGTTAAGTCCATAGGTTCTATGGTATAGTTTAAGTCAATTGTTTCTTTGTTGACTTTCTGTCTTGATGACCTGTCTAGTGCTGTCAGTGCAGAACTGAAGTCCCCCACTATTATTGCATTCCCGTCTATCTCATTTCTTAGGTCTAGTTGTAATTGTTTTATAAATTTGGGAGCTCCAGTGTTAGGTGCATATATACTTAGAATTGTGGTATTTTCCTGTGGACTATTCCTTTTTCCATTATATAATGTCCCTCTTTGTCTTCTTTTACTGTTGTTGCTTTAAAGTCTCTTTCATCTGACATAAGAATAGCTACTCCTGCTCATTTTGGGTTTCCATATGTGTGAAATATCTTTTTCCACTCCAGTACCTTAAGTTTATGTGATTCCTTACGTGTTTGGTGAGTCTCTTGAAGACAGCAGGTACTTGGTTGGTGGATTTTTATTCATTTTGCCATTCTGTATCTTTTAAATGGAGCATTTAAGCCATTTACATTCAACGTTGGTATTAAGATGTGAGGTACTGTTCTATTCATCATGTTAGTTGTTGCCTTAATACCTTGGGTTTTTTTCCATTGTGTTATTGTTTTATAGGCCCTGTGAGATTTATGCTTTAAGGAGGTTCTACTTTGGTGTATTTTGAGGTTTTCTTTAAAGATTTAGAACTTCTTTAGGCATGTTGTAGTGCTGGCTTAGTAGTGATTAATTCTTTCAGCATTTGTTTGTCCAAAAAATACTTTATCTTTCCCTCATTTATGAAGCTTAGTTTTGCTGAATACAAAATTCTTGGCTGACAATTATTTTGTTTCAGGAGGCTAAAGATGGGACCCCAATCCTTTCTGGCCTGTAAGGTTTCGGCCAAGAAGTCTGCTGTTAAAAACCTATAGGTTTTCCTTTATAGGTTATCTGATGCTTTTTTCTCAAAGCTCTTAATATTCTTTCATTTTTCTTGACTTTAGATAATCTGATGGCTATGTACCTAAGTGAAGATCTTTTTGTGATGAATTTCCCAGGTGTTCTTTGAACTTCTTGTATTTGGATGTCTAGATCTCTAGCAAGGACAGGGAAATTTTCTTCGATTATTCCCTCAAATAAGTTTTCCAAACTTTTAGATTTCTCTTCTTCTTCAGAAACACCAATTATTGTTAGGTTTGGCTGTTTAACATAATCCCAAATTTCTTAGAGGCTTTGTTCATTTTTTAAAATTATTTTTTATTTTACTTTATCAGATTGGGTTAATTTGGAAGACTTGTCTTCAAACTCTGAAATTCTGTTTTCTACTTGTTCTAGTCTACTGTTGAAACTTTCAACTGCATTTTGTATTTCTCTAAGTGTGTCTTTCATTTCTGGAAGTTGTGATTGTTTTGTTTTTATCATATCTATTTCTCTGGAGAATTTTTCATCTGTATCTGTATCTTTTTAAAATTTCTTTAGGTTGTTGTTCACCTTTCTTTGGTATCTCCTTGAGTAGCTTAATAATCAACCTTCTGAATTCTTTATCTGGCACTTCAGAGATTTCTTCTTGGTTTGGATTCATTGCTGAGGAGCTGGTGTGATCTTTAGCAGATGTTATAGAACCCTGTTTTGTCATATTACCAGAATTACTTTTCTGGTTCCTTCTCATTTGGGTAGACTATTTCAGTGGAGAGGTCTGAAACCCAAGTCCTGTTGTTTAGATTCTCTTGTCCCATGGGGTAATCCCTTGATATGGTGCTTTCCTCCTTCCTCTAGGGATGTGGCTTTCTGAGAGCTGAACTGCAGTGATTGTTATTGCTCTTCTGGGTCTAGCCACCCAGTGGGACTACCAGGCTCTGGGTTGCTGCTGGGGATATCTGCAAAGGGTCCTGTGATGTGATCCATATTCAGGTCTCACAGCCATGGATACCAGCATCTGCTCTGGTACAGATGGCAGGAGAGTGAAGCAGACTCTGTCAGAGTCCTTGGTTGCAGATATGTTTAGTGTACTGGCTTTCTTGAATGCTGGTTATGCTAGCTGTGAAATTATCATGTGGACACACTCAGGACCACTGGTTAGCCGGGATGTTGTAAGCAGTGGAATTATGTGTTGGATTCTCCTGTCTGAGATCAGGTTTATTCTGTCATGAGTTGCTTTAATGACCTGAGTTGGTTGGCCTGTAGCCAGGAGGTGGCACTTTCAAGAGAGCACCAGCTGTGGTAGTAGTAGGGGGTTCTAAGCATGCCATAAGATGACCATGGTATTTTGGTTTCTCCAGTGATGGGCAGGGTCATAAAGTTCCCAAGAGTTTCTAGGTTTTGTGTTCAGCTACTAGGGTGGGTAGCAAAATACCATCAAGTGAGGGCAGGATTAGGTGGCTCTTAACTCAGACTCTCTTTGGGCAGGGCCTGCCATGGTCACTGTTGGGGGGATGGGTTCTCAGTCCATTGGGGCTATGTTCCAGAGGGGATCTTGGCTGCCTCTGCTGTATCATATAGTTCACCATAGAAGTGGGGGATACCCAGTAGTGAGAAGCCTGACTCAGCTCCCATGAAGTTGGTGAGGCTGGTCTCACCCCTGCAGTGCCTTGCTCAGACCTTGCACCATGAGCAACCCTACTGAGAAAGCAAGGTGACCTTTAGACCTCATCCCTCCCTGTCTGCCTATTCGAGCAGCAGTAGCTCCTGCGCTCCTGTGCTTGCTCATATCCACAGCAGCATCCACTCATCCCCTGGACTCCACTAAGAAAAAAATTGTTCCCAGTCTTAACCACTACCAATTACAGTTGAGAGTTTCCTTCTCTCTGTAACCCCTCCCCAATTCTGCTGGCTGCCTTCCCAAATGGCCCTGTGAGATTTAGTCAGGGATAGCTCCCCTGGACTTTAGCTAGAGACTGGGAGTAAGTGCAAGGCACTTCATGCTGCTACTTCTACTGTTATATTTCGGGTGACTTCTTAACTCCATTTCATCTCTAGGTAATGTTGAATCCTTCTCCTGTGATCTGGATTTTCAGATTCCCCAGGTGGAATGTGTGTTTGGAGGTAGGTTCCCACCTCACACTTTGGGAACTCACAGTTTCTCACCTGTTTCATGGAATTTGCAGTGGCATGCTGCTTCTTTCAAAGTGTGAATTCTTTCAGTTTTCCTGGTATGTTCCTGCAGTGATCCTTGGAGAAAAGTTCACAGTGTGAGTCTGCACACACTGTTGTGACCATTCATGTGGGAGCTGCATGTTAGCCCTGTTTCCTATCTGCCATCTTCCCCCAATATCCGATAGTTTGCTTTTTGAAAAGATCAACACAATTGATAAACCCTCTGGTTAAAAAAAAAGAAAAAGAAAAAGACTCAAATTACTGAATCAGGAATGAAAGGGGATATTACTACCAATCTTTAAGAAATAAAAAGAATTATTAGAGAATACTATGAACAATCATATGCCAACAAATTAGATTAATTAGATGAAATGGACAAATTCCTAAAAGAATACAGTCTACCTAAACTGATTAAAGTAGAAATAGAAAATTTGAGTCAATCTATAACAAATTAAAATATTAAACTAATAATCAAAAAAATTGCCACCAGAAAAAAGGTCAGAACCAAATCTCTTCACTGGTAAGTTCTACCACATATTTAATAAGAATAACACTAATTCTTCACAAACTTTTTCAAAAAATAGAAAGGGAGGAGACATTTCCCAGATCATTCTATGAGGCCAGTATTTACCTGATACCAAAACTAGATAAAGCGATCAAAAGAAAAAAAAAAAAAGCTACGGACCAGTAGCTCTTATAAATGTAATAAATATGGATACAAAAATTCTCAACAAAATACTAGCAAACTGATTTCAATAACATATAAAAATAATTATATGCCATAATCAAGTGAGATTTATCTGAGGTATACAAGTTTCTTTCAACATATCAAAACTAATCAATGTTATACACCATATTAACAGAATATGGGGCCAAAGAAACCGCATAATCATCTCAATAGACACACAAAAAAAGCATTTGATGAAATTCAACCTGCTTCCATGAAACACACACACACACACACACACACACACACACACACCAGCTCCTTTGGATACATACCCAGAAAAGGAATTGCGTATCATATGGTAGTTTTATTTTTAACTTTTTGTGGAACCTCCACATCATTTTTCATAATGGCTGTACTAATCTATATTCCTACCAATAGTGTACCAGGATTCCCTCTTCTCCACATCTTCACCAGTACTTATCTCTTGTCTTTTTGGCTAATAATCAATAATAACCTGCCTTTTTAGCAGGTATAAGGTAGTATCTCATTGTAGTTTTAATTTGCATTTCCCTGATGATTAGCGATGTTGACCATCTTTCATGTATCTCTTGGCCATTTGTATATCTTCTTTTGAGAAATGCCTGTTCAGGTCCTTTACCCATTTTTAAATCAGGTTATTTGTTTTTCTTGCTATTAAGTTGTTTGAGTTCCTCAAATATTTACCATATTAGCCCCACAGATTAATGAATAAAGAAAATGTGGTATATATGCACAATAGAATACTATACATCCTTTAAAAAGAAAAAAATTTTACCATTTGTGAAAACATAAATGAAGCTGGAAGACATTATGCTAAGTGAAATAAGACAGACCCGGAAAGAACAAACACTCCATGAACTCACTTATATTTGGAATTTTAAAAATCATTACTCATAGAGGCAGAGAGTAGAATGGTGGTTACCAAAGGCTGGGGTGGGGAGGGTGGGGAAAGTGTAGTCATGGGTGAAAAGGTACACAGTTTCAGTTAGGCAAGAGGAAGCAGTTTTAGAGATCTATTTCACAGCATGGTGACCATACTAACATATTGCATATTTCAAAATTGCTAAAAGAGTAAAATTTAAATGTTCTCATTATTTTAAAAAGATAAGTAGGTGAGGTGATGAATATATTAATAAGCCTGATTTAATCTTTCTAAAATATGTACATATATCAAAACATCATGTTGAACCCCACATATGTATATAGCTATTATTTGTCAACTAAAAATTTTAAAAAGCAAAACATGCAACAGGCTAGGAATATAAGGCACTTATTCAACCTGATAAAGTGTATCTGTGAAAAACCCACAATTCATATTATACTTAATTGCAAAAGTCTAAAAGCTTTTTTCCTAAGGTCCAAAACAAGACAAAGATGTTCACTGTTGCCACATGTGTTAACATTGTATTGGAGATTCTACCCAGGGCAGTCAGGCAAGAAAAAGAAATACAAGGAATCTAGATTGAAAAAGAAGAAATAAAACTACCTATATTTGCAGACGACATAATCCTTTTTTTTTTTTTTTTTTTTTTTTTTTTTAGACGGAGTCTCACTCTGTCACCCAGGCTAGAGTGCAGTGGCGCGATCTCAGCTCACTGCAAGCTCCACCCTGGGGGTTCACGCCATTCTCCTGCCTCAGCCTCCCGAGTAGCTGGGACTACAGGCGCCGGTCTCTACACCAGGCTAATTTTTTTTGTATTTTTAGTAGAGTCGGGGTTTCACCCTGTTAGCCAGGATGGTCTCAATCTCCTGACCTCGTGATCCACCCGTCTGGCCTCCCAAGGTGCTGGGATTACAGACATGAGCTACCCGGCTGACATAATCTTATACACAGAAAGTCCTAGGAGATCCACACCTGCCCCTCCCCCCAAAAAATCCTATTAGAGGTAATAAGTGAGTTCAGCAAGGTTATGGGATACATGGACAATACAAAAAAATTAACTGTATTTCTATGCACCTGTAATTAACAATCTAAAAATAAAATTAAGAAAATAATTCTATTTACAAAAGAATCAGCAAGAATAAACCTTATGAATAGATGTAACCAAAGAAATGTAAGACATACACACTGAAAAATGCAGAGCATCATTGAAAAGGATTAAAGAATATCTAAATAAATGAAAAGACATTCCATGTTCATGGATTGGAAGACTTAATATTGTTTAGACAGCAATACTCTTCAAATTGATCTACAGATTCAATATAATCCTTGTCAAAATTTCAGCTGCCTCTTTTGCAAACACTGAAAAGCTGATCCCAAAATTCATATGGAAATTCAGGACCTATCATACCCAAAACAATCTTGAAAAAGTATAATAAAGTTGGAGACTCACAATTTCCAATTTCAAAGCTAGAGTATTTACCACAAAGCGACAGTATTGAAGACTGTATGGTATTGCCATAAAGATAGAACTACAGATCAATGAATAGAGAGCCCAGAAATAAACCAATGCATTCATGGTCAATTGATTTTGATAAGGATGCCAGGACAATTCAGTGAGGGAAAACAGAGGCTTTTCCACAAATGACACTCGGACAACTAGATATGCACATGCAAAAGAATGAAGCTGAATATCAATCTTATACCATATATAAAAATTAACTCCAAATAGTCAAATATCTAAATATAAGAGCTAAAATTATTAAAAATCTTAAAAGAAAACATGAGATTAAATCTTCACAACCTTAGATTAGACAATGCTTTTCTAGATATGAAACCAAAACACAAGCAACCAATAAAAAAATTGATAACTGGACTTCATCAAAAATTTTAAAAACTTTGCTTCAAAGAAAACTATCAAAAAGTGAGAAGATCAGCAACAAGGTGGGAGAAAATATTTACATCTCATGTATCTGGAAAAGAATCTAGTTTCCAGAATCCTTTACTGTTGTAAGAGCTCTATAAACAGCTCTTACAACTCAACAATGAAAGACAAATAACTCAATTAATAAATGAGCAAAGAATTTGTATAGATATTTCCCCAAAGAATATATGCAGGTGGCCAATAAGCATATGAAAAGATGTTAGCTATCATTAGTCATTAGGGAAATGCAAATCAAAATCATAATGAGATACCACTTCACACCCACTAGATGGCTATAATCAAAAAGACAAACCATAACAAGTATTGCTAAGGATGTAGAAAAATTGGAACACTCATACACTGTTTTTTCAAGTGTAAAATGATGCAGCCACTTTGGGAACAATTTGCCAGTTCCTCGAAAAGTCAAACATGGGGTTACCATGCAACCTGGTAATAACACTCCCGTGCATATACCCAAGAGAACTGACAACAAAAACTTGTACATTAATACTCATAACAGCACTATTCATAGCAGCCAAAAAGTAGAAATGACACAAAAGTTTATCAACCAATGAAAGATTAAACAAACAAAATGTGGTAAATCCATAGAATGGAATATTATTCAGTCATGAAACAGAATGAAGTACTGATACATGCTACAATATGGATGAAACTTGAAAACCTATGCCAAGTGAAAGAAGTCAGACACAAAAAGCCCACATATCCTATGACTTCAATTGTATGAAATGTCCAGAATAAGTAAATCCATAGAACTAGAAAGTAGATTTGTGATTGCTTAGGGCTAGGGGAGGAGAGGAAACAGAGAGTGACTGCTAATGGGTATGAGTTTCTTTTTGGGATAAGAAAATGTTCTGGAATTAGACAGTGGTGATAGTTGCACAACCTTACAAATATACTAAAATCTGCTGAATTGTACACATTAAAAGGGTGAATTTCATAATATGTGAGTTAAGCCTGAATTTAAAAAAAAATTTGAATCTGGGATATAACAAGTTGTGTAAAATTACACTAAATCCTAAGGTGTACTCTGCTATGTTACATGCACAAAGTGAAGTAAAGTGAAAGAGAACAGGTGAAGGTATATGGCTAGGAAAATGAACAAAATAAATATTTTTTTTCTTCAAGCAGAAAAATTCTTATTCACCCATGACAAGAAGGTTAGTGACTATTTCCAGAATGTATGTAGATTGTGAAAAATGAAGTGCCTAGTTCTTAGATATACCATTTGTGGTTTTAAGACCAAGAAATGCAAGGTGTCTCAATTCCCAGATCACACCTTTTTATTAAGCAAACAAAAGTCATGAGATGGTCATGTTTAAAATCTGCACCCTTCTCCAATCAGGCTCTCCAACCAAAGACATGCTGTGACAGTTTTCCCTATTGTAGTTAGCATGGCTTTTGGGTTAACAGAAAAGAGCATTTTACCAGAAAAAGAGAGAAAATTTTAAAAGACTTCATATTTTTAAAAAATCTCTACTTTGATGAAAGAAAAAAACATCCGGTTGATTTATACTTTTACTGTAGACAGAATACACACAATTTCAGGATGGTAATTACCTCCAGAGAGGAAGGGAGGAGGGAGAAGCAATGGGAAGAAGAGAGTGAGGAGCTGAAGTGAGTGAGGGTAGCTCCATCTTTAATATTATACTTTTTATAAACACCGAAAACAAGCTAAAGCAAAGCATTTATATGTTTAATTTTAATGATAGATATATGGGCATCTGTTACTTTCTTTGTTAAGCTTTCCCGTATTTTTGAGACATTTGAAAATATAACAATTATTTTTAAGTTGTTTGATATTTAAAATATATTTCTCACTGTAATAACACTGTATTTTTTAAATTTTTTCCAGTTGTAGTTAATAATAGCTAAGTACTGTTCCAAGCTGGCAAAAAGTCCTTAAAAATACATTCGGTCAGTCATGAAACATTTATTCAGGACCTACCACAGCTCTATGTGCCAAGTGTTATGAAACGTGCTCGTGATACAAAGATAAATAAGAAACAGTCTCTGCCTTCAAAAAGTTCTTGTCCTAGCGGGAAATTCAGACAGGTAAATGGATAATCTCAAGACAATTTAGTAAGTGCTATGAGAAATATATGCACAGGCGAGAGGCATGGGCTCAGAGAAGGGGGTGAAAAAATCAGTCACATGTACCTCCCTGATTCTCCCTGGGGAATTAAACACTGAATACATCAAGCCTAGGTAGAAATGGAAGAAGAAGATAACAAAAAAGTGTTTATCTAGCATAGTGACATAATGCACCGAATGTAGACAACACTATAATTTTTCCCTCTGTAATTTTTAAAGCCTTAATTTCATATACTTATTTTAATCAAATTCATTTAGCCAACTGTGAAATTTCTGCATACTTTGTACTAAGGAGACTTTTGTTGGCTAGCATTTACTTTTTTACTAAATCTTCATGATATCTGTGGAAGATAAGTGATATTATTATCCCCATTTTACAAATAAGAGGACTGAGTTTTCTGTGTAGCTCAAAAGTTTGTCCAAATTAGCAAATGTGGTTAAACAGTTCCCTAAACCACCTGCCCACACTATCTCAATGTCAGTTATGTAATGGAAAAATAAAAGAGCCATAGAACCTTCTATTACTACAAAGATTATTTTCATCATAATGTCTGAAATTCCATCTAATTTTTAAGATTAAGAAAGCCTTTGAAATTATTTGGTTGATTACATTTTATTAACAGAGTGCTTGTATGTTTAACCATCAACTCTGCAAAGTGTGTAAAGGAAAACCAATCTAATGGCATTCATTTTCCATGACCGAACAACTGGATTTGGTTCTGGTCAATTAAAATGGCCTGTCCAGGACTCTCAACAGGACAGTGATTGATGTCAAGAAAGAGCCCTTATTGAGACCTACTGGCTGTTTTGTAAAGAAAAGTCACAAGGATCCCATTCCTTAGTGGTGTTTGGATGAGGGGGACACAGTGCCATTGGCAACCAGCAGGATGTTAGGGAAAAAAACAAAAAGAAAAGGCATGTATTGTTTAATAGAGATCAGCTGCTGATGAGACACTTATCAGAACCCCCTTTGTTCCCAAGGCTGGGAGGATTTGCCACAGACTCCCCAGACAACAAGAACACAAGCAGGGTCTCACAGACAGAAAACACATGAGAAATTACCCAGGAGCCCAGGAACCCCAGATGATAGCCACCTCGGAGAGGGAGTGCAGGAGAATGATTGTCCAAGCAGCTCTCTAACACTGTGAGACTGACAACAGGGGCCGAAGCTTCAGGGATGCCAAGAGACACAGAACTGTTGCCATTTAAATGAAGCCTGAAACAGAGGGCCTTACTGCTAAGTTTTTATTGTTTGAAAGGATTTTCATTCAGATCTGTGCTAAGTGGGCTCTTGTGTTTCTCAGTAACCCAGCTTCCTGATGGACTGCACGCCCCTGGGGACCCTTCCTGTCCCATCAAGTGTGAGAACAAATTTGCCTGATTCTCCTCCAGAGAGAGCTTGGCAATCACACAGCAGGTTGTGTCTCCCACACAAAGGCATTTCCTTGTATTCCAGTGACCCTTGCTTCGACCCCTTGTTTCCACCTCTAAGTGCCTTCCTCAGATACTACGTTACATGCACCATTGCTTTGTGGGCAAAGGAGACTTCTTTCATTCTTTATTATTTGACCAAACTATAGGTCACAATAGTGACAGTGACAGTCCTCAAAGAGCCTAGGCCAAGGCTAAAGGGGCATGTAACTCCATGACAGTTGCCTTCATTAGAAACTGCTTAAAGCAGGAATTCCAGCTGGGTGTCCTGTTTCGAAGTTCACTTACTTTCTCTCCTTTCCCTTCCTTAAGAACTCAAAGTAAGGAGAAGGCTAATTTTGCTAAGGTTTCAGAAAACAACACCCAACTGGTAATTTATTGAAACAAAGTGACTTATTTACTCCTAGAGACAAGTATAGAACTATAAAAAGAAAGAACTCCGAATATGTCAAAATGCTCATAGTACTGTAAGTTAAAAACTGAATTAACTATTCAGCCTACATTGTCTATTTAAAATTGTAAAACTGGCCAGGCATAACAAAGACCTGAATTTTAGGTTCTTAGTTTGTATGGTTAATTTCATGCGCGTCTGTGTGAAGAGATCACCAAACAGGCTTTGTGTGAGCAACATGGCTGTGTATTTCACCTGGGTGCAGGCAGGCTGAGTCCGAAAAGAGAGTCAGCGAAGGGAGATAGGGGTGGGGCCGTTTTATAGGATTTGGGTAGGTAAAGGAACATTATAGTCAAAGGGGGTTTGTTCTCTGGCGGGCAGGAGTGGGGGTCGCAAGGTGCTCAGTGGGGGTGCTTTTTGAGCCAGGATGAGCCAGGAAAAGGACTTTCACAAGGTAATGTCATCACTTAAGGCAAGGACCAGCCATTTACACTTCTTTTGTGGTGGAATGTCATCAATTAAGGTAGGGCAGGGCATATTCACTTCTTTTGTGATTCTTCGGTTACTTCAGGCCATCTGGGCGTATATACGTGCAAGTCACAGGGGATGCGATGGCTTGGTTTGGGCTCAGAGGCCTGACATTCCTGCCTTCTTATGTTAATAAGAAAAATAAAACAAAATAGTGTTGAAGTGTTGGGGCGGTGAAAATTTTTGGGGGGTGGTATGGAGAGAGAATGGGTGATGTTTCTCAGGGCTGCTTCAAGTGGGATTAGGGGCGGCATGGGAACCTAGAGTGGGAGAGATTAAGCTGAAGGGAGGTCTTGTGGTAAGGGGTGATATTGTGGGGATGTTAGAAGAAACATTTGTCATATAGAATGATTGGTAATGGCCTGGATACGGTTTTGGATGAATTGAGAAACTAAATGGAATAACAGAAGAAAAACAGGTATAAAAGGTCTAAAAATTGGGACGACTCAGGACATCTGATTAGAGAGTGCCTAAGGAGATTCAGCATAGTCCTGCCAGCAAAGATTATTTATTTACTTCAAGAGTTAGGAGTGGCAGTTTAGGGATAGCACCAGGAGATATCAGCTGTGATGGCTTGGAAAAACAGTGTAAACCGGCAGTGTAAACAAGAGCAGGGCATGTATGAGTAGTTGAGAACGGTGAATAGGAGTATGACTAGACAGAAGATAGTAGGGATGACAAGTTTTTTGGGGCACAGTCTAAGTTGGTCTGGTGTCTGGAATGAGACTGGGGCCTAATAAAAAGGAGCATCTATACAGGAGCTTAAATGGGCTGTACCCTGTAGCATTCCAAAGACAGGCCTGAATTCTGAGAAGGGAAAGTGGTAAAAGTATTGTCCAGTCCTTTTTAAGTTGGTGGCTGAGCTTGGTGAGGTGTGTTTTTAAAAGACCTTTAGTCCGTTCTACTTTTCTTGAAGACGGAGGAACGTGAGGGATATAAAGGTTTCACTGAATACTAAGAGCCTAAAAAACTGCTTGGCTGATTTGACTGATAAAGGCTCATCTGTTATCAGACTGTATTGAGGTGGGAAGGCTAAACTGAGGAATTATGTCTGACAGAAGGGAAGAAATGACTGCGGTGGCCTTCTCAGACCCTGTAGGAAAGGCCTCTACCTATCCAGTGAAAGTATCTACCTAGACTAAGAGGTATTTTAGTTATCTGACTCAGGGCATGTTGAGTAAAGCTAATTTGCCAGTCCTGGGTGGGGCAAATCCTCGAGCTTGATGTGTAGGGAAGGGAGGGGGCCTGAATAATCCCTGAGGAGTAGTAGAATAGCAGATGGAACACTGAGAAGTTATTTCCTTGAAGATAGATTTCCACGATGGAAAGGAAATGAGAGGTTCTAAGAGGCGGGCTAGTGGCTTGTACTATAGCATAACCTGCCTTTGCTGGTGTGTGGCGATTAGGCCTGGTGGAACCGCCATCAATAAATCAAGCGTGATCAGGGTGAGGAACAGGAAAGAAGGAAATATGGGGAAATGGGGTGAATATCAGGTGGATCAGAGAGATACAGTCATGGGGGTCAGGTGCGGTATCAGGAATAATGTGGGAGGCCAGATTGAAGTCTGGGCCAGGAACAATGGTAATTGTGGAACTTAAAGAGTGAGTACAGCTGAAGAAGCCAGAGAGCAGAAAGTATATGCGTCAGGTATGAGGAAGAAAATAGATTTTGGAAGTTATGAGAACTGTAGAGAGTGAGTTGACCATAGTTTGTGATTTTGAGGGCCTCTAAAAGTATTAAAGCAGCGGCAGCCGCTGCACGCAGACATGAGGGCTAGGCTAAAACAGTAAGGTCAAGTTGTTTGGACAGAAAGGCTACAGGCTGTGGTCCTGGCTCTTGTCTAAGAATTCTGACCTCACTAACCATGCCTAGGAAGGAAAGGAGTTGTTGTTTTGTAGGAGGTGCTTGGGTTTGAGAGCTCAGTCGGACACGATTGGCAGGGAGAGCACGTGTGTTTTTATGAGAATTATGCTGAGATAGGTAACAGATGAGGAAGAAATTTGGGCTTGATTGAAGTAATGGGGGCTGTCTGTGAAGCTTTGCGGCAGTACAGCCTAGGTAATTTGCTGAGCTTGATGGGTGTCAGGGTCAGTCCAAGTGAAAGCGAAGAGAGGCTGGGATTAAGGGTGCAAAGGAATAGTAAAGAAAGCATGTTTGAGATCTAGAACAGAATAATAGGTTGTAGAGGCAGGTATTGACAATAGGAGAGTATATGGGTTTGGCACCACAGGGTGGATAGGCAAAACAATTTGGTTGATAAGGCGCAGATCCTGAACTAACTTGTAAGGCTTGTCTGGTTTTAGGACAGGTAAAATGGGGGAATTGTAAGGAGAGTTTATAGGCTTTAAAAGGCCATGCTGTAGCAGGCGAGTGATAACAGGCTTTAATCTTTTTAAAGCGTGCTGCAGGGTGGGATATTGGTGTTGAGTTGGGTAAGGGTGATTAGGTTTTAATGAGATGGTAAGGGATGCATGATCGGTCGCCAAGGAGGGAGTAGAGGTATCTTATACTTGTGGGTTAAGGTGGGGGGATACAAGAGGAGGATGCAAAGGAGGCTTTGGATTGGGAAGAAGGGAGGCAATGAGATATAGCTGTAGTCCAGGAATAGTCAGGGAAGCAGATAATTTAAAGTGTCTCAGCCTAATCAGGGAATTGGGCGGGTGGGATAACTAAAAAGGAGTGCTTAAAAGAGTATTGTCTAAGTTGGCACCAGAGTTGGGGAGTTTTAAGAGGTTTAGAAGCCTGGCCGTCAACACCCACAACAGTTATGGAGGCAAGGGAAACAGGCACTTGAAAAGAAGGTAATGTGGAGTGGGTAGCCTCCGTATTGATTAAGAAGGGGACGGGCTTACCTTCCACTGTGAGAGTTAACCGAAGCTCGGCATCCGTGATGGTCTAGGGGACTTCCGAGGCAATCGGGCAGTGTCAGTCTTCAGCCACTAAGCCGAGAAGATCTGGGAAGGAGTCAGTCAGAGAGCCTTGGGCCAGAGTTCCAGGGGCTCTGGGTGTGGCTGCCAGGTGAGTTGAACAGTCCGATTTTCAGTGGGGTCCCACACAGATGGGATGCAGCTTAGGAGGAATCCCGGGCTATGTGCATTCCTTGGCCCAGTGGCCAGATTTCCCGCACGTGTAGCAAGCTCCTGGGGGAGGAGGTTCTGGAGGAACACCTGGCCGCTGCGATTCAGGTGTTTGGAAGTTCTTGTGTGCTGGAGACGTGGCTGGGGTTTGTCTCACAGTGGAGGCAAGGAATTGCAACTTTTTTCTATTATTGTACACCTTGAAGGCAAGGTTAATTAAATCCTGTTGTGGGGTTTGAGGGCCGGAATTTAATTTTTGGAGTTTTATTTAATGTCGGAAGCAGATTGGGTAATAAAATGTATTTTGAGAATAAGACGGCCTTTTGACCTTTTAGGGTCTAGGGCTGTAAAGTGTCTCAGGGTTGCTGCCAAACAAGTCATGAACTAGGCTGGATTTTTATATTTGATGAAAAAGAGCCTAAAAGCTATCTGATTTGGGATAAAGAAAAAGGAGCATTAACCTTGACTATGCGTTTAGCTCCAGCCACTTTTTAAGAGTAAATTGCTGGGCAGGAGGGGGAGGGCTAGTCCCGGAACAAAACTGTAAGCCGGACCAGGTGTGAGGAGAGGAGGTGATAAAAAGATTATAGAGTGGAGGAGCAGAGGCTGAGGAAGAATTGGGACCTAGCTCGGCCTGGCGAGGAGCAGCCTGGGGAGGAAGGGAGAGGTCAGATGGGTCTGTAAAAAAGGAAGATTAGAAAGACTCAGCGACGCTTGGGGTTGGTACTGAGGGGACAGGTGGGAGGGAAAGAAGGAAGATTTGGGACGAGTTGCACTGGGCACAGAGACTAGGAAGGGACTGATGTGTAAAAGAATGCCTGGATGTCAGGCACCTCAGACTGTTTGCCTATTTTACGACAAGAATTATTTAGATCTTGCAGGATGGAAAAATTCAAAGTGCCATTTTCTGGCTATTTGGAACTACTGTCGAGTTTGTATCGGGGTCAAGCAGCATTGCAGAAGAAAATAAGGCATTTAGGTTTTAGGTCAGGTGTGAGTTAAAGAGGTTTTAAGTTTTTGAGAACACAGGCCAAGGGAGTAGAAGGAGGAATGGAGGGTAGAAGGTTGCCCATAGTGAAGGAAGCAAGCCTAGAGAAAAGGGAGAGTAGAGAAATAGAGGGAAGGGGTTTGGGGGTTCTTACCTTCCAGAAAAGTGGGAAAAGGGGTTGGGGTGCAGAGATAAGAGGTTGGGGCATGGAAATAAGGGATGGGGTGCAGAAATAAGGGGTCGGGGCATGGAAATAAGGGATTGGGGTGCAGAGATAAGAGGTAGGGGCATGGAAATAAGGGATTGGGGCACAGAGATACAAGGTTGGGGTACTTGCCCCTCCTCTAGAAAAGCGGGACTTGCCGCTAAGGGTGAAGGAGAAGGGGTTGAGGGGTACTTGCCCCTCTCCCAGAAAAGCGGGACTTGCTGCTAACAGTGAAGGAGAAGGGGTTGAGGGGTACTTGCCCCTCTCCCAGAAAAGCGGGACTTGCTGCTAACAGTGAAGGAGAAGGGGTTGAGGGGTACTTGCCCCTCTCCCAGAAAAGCAGAGAAGGGTAGAGACAAGGAGAGAAGGGGTTGGGGTACTTGCCCTGTCCCCAGAAAAGCAGAGAAGGGGTAGGGACAAGGAGAGAAGGGGTTGAGGAACTTGCCCCTTCCCCAGAAAAGCGGGACTTGCCGCTAAGGGTGAAGGACCAAGGCAGGCATCCTTGCGTGGTCTGACACCCTTGAAACATGGGTGTATAATCAGAGAGGTGTCCCTGCAATGATTAAACACCAAGGGAAAGCTGCCTTTCCAGTCCATGACCGGCGCCGGAGTTTTGGGTCCATGGATAAAACGTGTCTCCTTTGTCTCTCCCAGAAAATGAAAGGAGTTGAAATTAAGAGAAGGGAGAGATTGAAGAGTGGAAAGGAGAAAGTGGTTGAGAGACAGTGAGAGAGGTTGGAGAAGAGAGTAAGAAGAGGCCGCTTACCTGATTTAAAATTGGTAAGATGTTCCTTGGGCTGGTCGGTCTGAGGACCTGAGGTCGTAGGTGGATCTTTCTCACGGAGCAAAGAACAGGAGGACAGGGGATTGATCTCCCAAGGTAGGTCCCCTGATCCAAGTCACAGCACCAAATTTCATGCGCGTCCATGTGAAGAGACCACCAAACAGGCTTTGTGTGAGCAACATGGCTGTTTATTTCACCTGGTGCAGGCAGGCTGAGTCCGAAAAGAGAGTCAGCGAAGGGAGATAGGGGTGGGGCCATTTTATAGGATTTGGGTAGGTAAAGGAAAATTACAGTCAAAGGGGGGTTGTTCTCTGGTGGGCAGGAGTGGGGGTCGCAAGGTGCTCAGTGGGGGTGCTTTTTGAGCCAGGATGAGCCAGGAAAAGGACTTTCACAAGGTAATGTCATCACTTAAGGCAAGGACCGGCCATTTACGCTTCTTTTGTGGTGGAATGTCATCAGTTAAGGTGGGGCAGGGCATATTCACTTCTTTTGTGATTCTTCAGTTACTTCAGGCCATCTGGGCGTATATATACGTGCAAGTCACAGGGGATGCGATGGCTTGGCTTGGGCTCAGAGGCCTGACAGTTAAGGCCACAATTCACAAACACATGCTTTGTTTGTTCAACAATCTCAGAGAAAATGGGGCCTCCAGGTTTGGGGTTTCTTACAAAAACAGCTCTTCTGCAATGACTTAGGGTTCCATGTGGTTGTGATATTTCCAGGATGAGGGACTAAGTCAATCCTGATGAAACTTTAAAAGATGCCACCAAGTCTAAGTGTTTCAAAGCCAACACTTCAACTGCTAAATCATTCCCTCTGTTTTAAGCAGTGATTATTTGATTGGCAAGGTGGGGGTGGAGAGAAATCCTTCACTAGTAATGCATAAGGACATGTCATCTCAATGATTGCATATGAAAGAGGATGGGATCTGGAGAAAACCTCCTGATTCATTCAGACACACAAATCATCCAAAGGAGGGGGTTACACCATTTTCTCTTGAACTAAAGTAGGAAGTTTCCTGTGCCATAATTGTATTTGTTATAGTGCGATGATCAAAGTCAATAAATTCCTCCATCTATTCCCATTCAGGGAAACCATATGGCATTACTAGGAGAATCACATGTAGTGCTGGTTTGTCATATACATGATTAAATACCCATGGGGGAAGGAAACACTGGGGAGGGCAAAACTATTTAAAGGAAGAGACTAAAAGCATAAACTCCAAGATACACGTGAATACATATTCTACTTCTGTAAGCTCTAAAGTGGTAGATCTATACAGAAAACATACTGCAATATGACCATGAAAGGAAAAGAAGATAGATTCCTAAAAAAGAAAAAGAAAAAAAAAGATGATTTATCTCAGCAGCTGTAGAAATCATTTAGGTCTTCATCAGAAGTTAGGGGTTCTAGGAGGCAGATATATCCATTCTGAAGTCTACTGGTTATCAAAGACAGTTCTAACAGTTCTATCCTATTTTATTGCAAGGAAAATGTCACAATTTAGTGAAAAACAAGGAGGTAGCATTTTCTTACCTTTCAGATTGGTGAAGATTAAAATGTCTGATAATTCCCCAAATCAGCATGAATATGTATAAACCGGTATTGTTGGAGAGAATAAGTTTTCAGAAATGCAGCTTGACTACATTCATCAAAATTTCTAATTTATATAAACAATGGCCCCACAAGTCCTTGGCTAGGAATCTATCTTAAAGAGCAAGCATGAGATATGAAAAATATCTGCCAATGAGTATCTATTGTAACATTTTTTGTTTTAGCAGAACGTAGAAGAAATCTGAATATCTCACAGTATAGGAGTGGCTAAATCAATTAGAATAATCAATGCAATAGAAGAATATGCAGCCAATAAGAAGAAAAAAGAAAGTAAACCTGCCTTTTCCAGTGTCCATGGTTTTTTTTTAGTCATAGAATATGAGTCTACTTGGATAAAAAGAAAAAAAGAGAAAAGAAAACTTTTAAAGCATAGGCATACCTGATCAATGTTTGTTTATACTGTACATTAAAGACTTTTGGAAATTTACATAAGAAATTATGTCTGTTGGGTGATATTAAATAATATGAACAAGAAGTGGAAATTTGAAGGGAAAACAACTTTTGCTTTTCATTTTATACCCTTTGTTCTGTTTGACTTTAAATGAGTGTATATACTCATACAATTTTTGAAAGCTAACTTGTAAGACATCAATTGTAGCTCAAAATTTTCTTATTTACTCCGCCTTTATTGAAGTACAATTTAAATATAATAAAATTCACCAATTTTAAGTGAATAATTCAATTAAGTATGACAAATGTATAGTGATGTAACCACTATCATTATCATAATATAGAATGTTTCCATCATCCCTTTACTTTTATCCTATCTGTGTCTTCATATAAAGTGGCTTTCAGCACAAAATTAAGTTTTGCTTCTCTTAATTCAATGACAATCTTTGACTTTTAATTGGAGTATTTAGACCTAAATTGTACAATATGATAGTCACTAGCCACATGTGGCTATGGAGCAATGAAATACAACTAGTATAAATTGCAATGTGATCAATTTTTTTAGATTCCACATATGAGATCTCATCAAAACAGAACTGAAAGGTGGTTACCAGAGGCTCAGGGGAGGGGAGGATGGGGAAAGAAAAGATGTTGATCAAAGGGTACAAAGTTTCAGTTAGAGTGGAGAAGTAAGTTTTAGTGATCTATTGCACTGCATGGTGACTACAGTTAATAATAATGTAATGCATATTTCAAAATTGCTAAAATAGATGTTTACCATTCTCACCACAAAAAAATAAGTTGATGGACATGTTAATTAGCTTGATTCAATCTTTCAATAGTTTATACTTAGATCAAAACATCACATTGAGAGGAGGTGGAGCAAATTGGCTGAATAGAAGCCTCCACTGATCCTCCTCCCCACAGGAACACAAAATTTAATAACAATCTACACACACAAAAAAAGACACTTTCATGAGAACCAAAACTCAAATGAGTGCTCACAATACTTGGTTTTAACTTCATATTGCTGAAAAAGGCACTGAAGAGGGTAGGAAAGGCAGTCTTGAATCACTGACACTGCCCCTCTCCCAACCCTCAGCAGCAGTTGCATGTTGCAGAGAGAGAATCTGACTGCTTGGGGAGGGAGAACGCAGGAATTGTGGGACTTTTCATTGGTACACAGTGCTGCCAATACCATGCAGAACTCAACTGGTGCCCACAGAGGGAACATTTAAACCAGCCCTAGACAGAGGGGAATCACGCATCCCAGCAGTCAAAACTTGAGTTTCAGCAAGCCTCACCACTGCAGGCTAAAGTGCTCTAAGGTCCTTAATAAACATGGAAGAAGTTGAGGCCAAAAGGACTGCAACTCCTAGGCAAGTCCTAGTGCTTGTGCTGGGCTTTGAGCCAGTGGACTTTGGGGGCACATGACCTAGTGAAACACCAGCAGGGGCAGCTAAGGGAGTGTTTGTGCCACCCCTCTCCCAACTCCAGGCAGTGCAGCTTGCAGCTCCAAAAGAGATCCCTTCCTTCTGTTTAAAAGAGGAGAGGGAAGAGTAAAGAAGACTTTGTCTCGAACTTGGAAATCAGCTCAGCTGCACTATGACAGCACACTGGGTAGACTCTTGAGGCCTCCATTTCAGGCCCTAGCTCCCAGATGACATTTCCTGACACACCCTGGGCCAGAAAGTAACCTGCTACCTTAAGGGGAAAGACCCAGTCCTGGCAGGATTCATCACCTGCTGACTGAAGAGTCCTTGGGTCCTGAATAATCAGCAGTGGTAGCCAGGTAGTACACAGTATGGGCCTTGAGTGAGACTCTAAGATGTGCTGGCATCAAGTGTAGTGTAGATCTGCTGTTAGTAACTTCTTTTAACTTCGTATGTCTGAAAAAGTCTTTATCATTGTGTTCTTGAGTAATCTTTTCACTGGCAAAGAATTTGGGGTTGACCATTTTTTCTTTCAATTTAAAGACATTGCTCCACTGTCTCCTGGCTTGCATTGTTTCCAATGATAAATTAGTGGTCACGCTTATCTTTGTTTTTCTGTATTTAATAGGTCTTTTTTCTACTAACGACTTTTAATAATTTCGAGTTATTGGTTTTGAGTAACTTAATGTGATTATAATGTGCCCTAGTGTGGTTGTCTTCATATTTCTTCTACTTGAGATTCATTGAGCTTCTTAGACCTATGATTTACAGTTTTCAGCAAACGTAGAGAGATTTTAGCAATTATTACTTTAAATAATTGTTCTGTCATCCAGTTATTTGGGAGTCCAATTACACCTATGTTGGATAGCTCAATTTTTTTTTATACTGTGTTCCATGGGAGACTAATGCTTTGTTTACTTTGTAAAGTCATTTTTCTTCCTGTGCTTCATTTTGGATAGACTTTATTATGTCTTTGAGTTCACTAATTTTTTTTCTTCTATGGTGTCTAACATGCAGTAATTACTTCCACTGTACTTTCTATTTCAAATTTTTTATCTTTCAACTGTAGAAAATCCACTTTTGGGTTTTTATATTTTCCATTTCTTTCCATATTGCATTTGTATTATCCTTAATCTTTTTAAATAGATAGAGCATATTTATAATAGCAGTTTTAGTGTCTTTATCTGCTAAGTCTATCTTCTGCATGATTTCTGAGTGTGTTTTTAATGATTGATTTATTTTCTCCTTATGAGTCACATTTTCCAGTTTCTTTGAATGTCTGATAATCTTTTGTTTGCATGACAGACCTAGAAAACATTATGCTGTTGGTTGCTGGATTTTTAAATATTCTTTTAGTATTGTAAAGCTTTTTCTGTGACAGCTACTGTGAATCAGTTTAGTTACAGTGAATTAGTTTGATTCTATCAATATTTGCTTTTATTACATGTTAGAATAGGTTTAGAGCCATTTTACTCAGGAGTTAATCTGGCTGTTTCTAAGGAATTTATCTAATGCCCATGTATCAGGAGATCTTTCCACTGTGGCTGGTAGGAACATGAACTATTCCCAGACTGTCTAAGCTCCAAGACTGTTCTACCTGTTCTTTGCAGCGATTCCTTCCTCAGCCTGGAATCATTTTCTTCTGTGCATACTCAGAAAAATATTCCATCAAATGCTTGAGGAAACCCTTCTGCAAATCTCTGAAATTCCTTCTCACTCTCTTACTCAGTTCTCTAATTTTGTTCTGCAATTTCTAGCCAGTTTGACCTTCATGAACTACAAAATCTGTCTTCTGGATAATTCAGCAAATTATCTAGGCCTCATTTGAGTTTTCTTTCCTGGATTGCAGCCTAGATACCCTCCCAAACAGTTAATTGTAGAAATCATAGAGTTCTCCTTGTTTCCTTTGTCTTGGGCACTGTCCTGAGCTATCTGCTGACCATGTTTGAAAACCATAGTTTCATATATATTCTTGGTTTTCTAGTTGTTTATGATGGAATGTATATCCAGTCCCTGTTACTCTATAACAGCCCATACAAAAATTTATAATTTGTAAATAAAAGAAATACAGAATACTGATAACACCAAAACTAGTTTACTTTTTTATGAGACTCTAGACTTAGGTTACCTCCTGGTCATTTTTCTAAAAATCACTTATTATAGTTCTTTAGAATAACAATTAATATATACAAACTTATAGAAGAGAATATTATATCTTTTCTTCACCCCATATCTCACCATCATCCTTGTATTAGTCCATTCTCATGCTGCTATGAAGAAATACCCAAGACTGGGTAATTTATAAAGAAAAGAGGTTTAATTGACTTACAGTTCTGCATGGCTGGGGAGACCTGAGGAAACTTACAATCATGGTGGAAGGCACCTGTTCACAGGGCGGCAGGAGAGAGAATGACTGCCAACAGAGAAAATGCCAGATGCTTATAAAACCATCAGATCTCGTGAGAACTCACTCGCTATCATGAGAACAGCATGGGGAAACCACCCCCATGATTCAGTTACCTCCCATTGTGTTTCTCCCATGACACGTGGAGATTATGGGAACTTAAAGATGAGATTTGTGTGGGGACGCAGCCAAACCATTTCAATTCTGGATAGAAACAGTATCTACAGACAGTTGCTTCAACCCTATTTTCACAGTTCTTCAAAGTGCTGATTATTTTTTGTTCACCCCAGGTCTTTTCTTTATGCTTCTCTTCTTCTTTCTGCCTTCCAGTTAGTTTTAACCAATAGAAGGCCCTACCAGGAGGTCCAGGGGTAGGAGCCAATGATCCCATCCCCACACGTTCTTTTCTAGCCAAAGTCTTAGTAATAGCTGCATTCATCTATTTATGGCCAGAGCTCCTAGGAGCACTCCCTTTCCCATAGCTACCACACTTGCCAGGTTCTAAAACACTACTCTTTCTACTTGATTCTTCAGGCCTAGGGGATAAAAATGACTTGGCCTGAAAATCACATCCATTACTGTGATTTTCTGGGTTTATCATTAGTTTTTGTTTTGCCCTACCCTCACCTCTATAAACAACTCAAAAAAAAAAAAAATGCTCTCTTCGGCTATTTTTTTAGTGGATCATTTGTTTCCTGCTGGGGACTATGTGACCCCAGGCCACATTGTTCATGATCCACCTCTGAAATCATAAACCTAACATCCCAGTCTCTGACCACAACTTCCTATCCTTTCAGTTCTCTACTTCCCAGACTTTTAATCTGCCTGTTCCTTCTCGAGTCCCTTGTCCAGTCTCTCCATCTCCTGCTCCTGTTTCTCCCAATCTTTCATCACTTTCTGGCTTTATTTTCTTCCCAATCCAGCCTAGATTCTACATCTGTTCATGTCACCCTCTCTTATGCCACTCTTTGATAGTTCTCTCTGTTTCAGTGAGTTCTGACTCAGCTTGGTTATCAAGATTTTAGAATAATCTGGGCCTTTATTTATAAAGAGCTGGATATTAGTAGGATAACCATTGACCAACCAGGTTGCTTTTGAGAGTGAAAAGAGCTCTTAATTATTGTATCAGGACAACAAGACAGTCCCAGATAAACTGGACATATGACCACCTATCTCTCAAGCCATTCAAGAGCTATTCTAGCCCTAGAATGCTGTGTTATATTATACATGTTAAAACGGATCTCAGATTTTTCTAGAGTCTCAAGCTTGCAGATTACAGTATGTTCTGCTTAGTAAACATAACAAAACATTTGGGAAAAATAAAAAGAAGCATAATAAAACAAAGACATTGAGGTGGAAGCTGTGAACAGTAAAGACGATACCAAAAAAAGAAGATTCACAAAACATGCTTCCTTCCAAACATTAGGCTCATCAGACAGTTGCATGCAAGGAAAGGCCCTGATTTTTATGACAAGCAAGTAGAAGCAAACCCACAGAACAATCTATCCATTTGGGTATAAATGGAAAATCTAGTGCCCTCCTGCCTTCTTGTCCTTTCACTTCCATTTTCAGTTTTCATTTTCACACCCCACAGAAGCTGATGCTGTGCCCTATGCACTGCCTCCTATCCCACAACAAAAAGACTTCCCCAACTGAATAGGCATGGTTGCCATGGCAGCTGGGGGGTCATAAACTCCTGAGCTGTGGGTCCTGGCACAATTCCACACATTATCTGCATCCTGGTGCAAATCAGTCCCTTTATCTAATTAGTAGCCTTACAAATAGCCACCTGCCCCAAAGCTTAACCATTAAAGATGCAATATTGGCTGAATAGCTTTGAGACCAGGGGTGAGGCTATCAGAAAACTGAAAGCTGATCTGAGTGAGGCCCTATCTCTCCTGGCTACTGACACCTGTGAGCCCTAGCCCACCCACATAGCAGGAGTTCAGAAGGAGACCAAGAACAAATCACTTCTGTCTTCTTTTCCTGACTCCCCTTAGGTGTCTTCTGATGCACTGGCCTCCCAGAAGCTGGGCCTGCTGACCTCTGTCTAAAGGACCTGGTTCATCATTCCTGCTTAGATGCCCAACCCTTCCCTGCCTGAGAACTTCCTCCCTGAGAAGTCCAGCCCTGTCTCTCTCTCTCTAGAACTTCATCAACTGCCCTGGCCTGTTGTAGTTCACTACCTGGTCTGGATCCTTCAGAACTATCTCTTGATTTACTCCAAAGACTGACTCCTCTGTGACTTGATTAAATGCTAAAACTTTCTCTTGCTAGTCAGACTATATCCCAGATTCAAATTATTTAGATGTTTTTCAGGTTCATCTCTTTTCCTTCCAGTAAAGAATTCTAAAAACAAACACCACAATTATTTTTTCAACATTCCCTATATAGAGGCAAATATCTTCCTACATTTATTTTACAGATAATGATTAACTGAAACTTTAAAAAAAAGTGACACCAATGCACTCTGAACGTGTACAAATTATTTAGATGTCTTTCAGGTTCATCTCTTTTCCTTCCAGTAAAGAATTCTAAAAACAAACACCACAATTATTTTTTCAACATTCCCTATATAGAGGCAAATATCTTCCTACATTTATTTTACAGATAATGATTAACTGAAACTTTAAAAAAAAGTGACACCAATGCACTCTGAACGTGTACAATGTGGTGAATCTGCCTTTTGCATCCTGAGCTGAATTCCAAAAATGCTATTAAGTGTAGGCAAAAGGTGAAAGCAGAGAATGGGGGAAGAGTCCAGCTTCAATTTTACAGTTGATGCTGTGGCGCCACCTTTGAGTGTTTCTATCCATTATGAGATAAAAAAAGAGGACTCTAATGTGACATATCTACCTTCTGAAATTAAAATATACTAAAAATCTCACCCAATTTTCTCCTTTATGCTGAGTATTTGTTCCATATATACATAAGTTCATGTCTCACTATAATTTTATTGTCATGTAATAACTTTGAAATGTTTCCTTTTTATTGTTATACTATGGTTTATGACAATGAATAGCCAATAGAAACTAATTAAACTAGGAAATAATGATCCTTACTATGCTGGCAACAATTCAGTAAAAAAAACTATAGAAAAAAAACTTACAGGTAGAAAATCTTTACAAAGTCTTTTCATCTATTCTTTTGTTAATGCAAGTTATGGTTTTCTTTTGCTTCACTATCAGATTAGTCCTTCCGGTCTGAAATGATATCAAGCAGCAGGGCTTCTTATATTTCCTTAGAGATGCTATTCCAGAGGTTAGCAGATCTAGCCAATTTGGGCTCCTTGATATTCAGCTATAGCCTCTTTTCTTGACATTTTCATTGTTCTTATTAATTCATATTTTTAAATAAAATATCTTCAATGCCTATGAAAAGAAGTGTTTTGAATATGTGTAAGCAAAAATGAAGCCAGGTCAACATTCCCTCCCTGCCCACTGTGACTTCTCAGGCCATTCCAGGAGCAACCAGATTAAATGCTTGTGCTCTGAACCAAAGCCCAAAGGCCATTGTTTAGGTTTCTTTTGAGAACAGGAGGAACTACAGTCTCAAAAACAAGAGCTATCTTTGTGAAAATTTCTACTTTTCTTCTCTAAGCCTCTTAAGTGAGAGTTATTAATCAATCACCACCATATTCAACATAGGTTGAAATATTTGTGCATTTATCTTCTTGGCCACTCTAAGAATTTTTACCTGGGGTTCAATTGTAATCTTATTAAACAAAAGTTTTCAGTGCATAAGGAGGTGATGCCTTTCTGATGTGAAACATCTGATTGCTTTCCAGACTGTAAATTCTAGGAGAGTAGGGACAGTCCATTTCTATTTTTTCTTTTCCTTTTTGTTCCCCCCACAAGCTGGAGTGCAGTTGGGTGACAGAACGAGTCACTGCAGCTTTGACCTCCTAGGCTCAAGCAATCTTCCCACCTTGGCATCCCAGTAGATGGGACCACAGGCACACGTCACCATGCTGGGATAATTTTTTTGATTTTCAGTAGAGACACGGTCTTGTTAGGTTGTGCAGGCTGGTCTCGAATTCCAGAGCTCAGGCAACCCTCCCACCTGGGCCTCCCAATGTGTTGGGATTACAGGTGTGAGCCACCATTCTTGGCCCAGGACAGTTCATTTATTAATCTCCATTCCATTCTTGTAAGCAGATGTTTATAACAGGGACAAAGTGTTCAATGACCTCTTCATTGTTTAGGTACTATGAAGAATAGCAAGTTAAAATTCTGTGGCTTTTGAGAATTAAAAAATTACCACTTATATTCCCAGTAACCTCTTAATAATATAAACCATATTATCATCAATTAATGGGGAAAACAGTGTCTGGGCTTCATACAATAATGAAAAAGATATGCTCACTGAACCTGTTACTTTAAAAATTAATGAAAATAAAAATTTCCCCAACAACCATTATACTGAAAGGACACTCAATTTGAAACTTGTTGAGTTATTCAGAGGCAGTTGTGTAAGCCTAAAATTCATCACTCAGAAACACCTGAGATAATGTAATTTCTCAGGTAAGTGGTCTTTGGGATGTAGCTTTTGACTTAAAGATGAACTTCACAACTTGACAAATTTATTATTATTATTATTAAACAGAATTTTTTTCTCCAGACTGTCTCATCCTCCTCTGCAAATCCCACAGAAAGGACACAGTAGAGTGGGCAAGAATGCAAAGAAGGTCTGTGGTTTGGAACTGGCCCAAGCCGAACTAAACTTTTCTAAATATACATTAAACTGTCAACAAAGAGCACCGTGACCCACAGCCTGAATAAAGGGAGAGCCCCAAGTCCCTCTGAAGCCACTAGTTCTGTGAGTTGTTTTAGGGAGAAGACAGACAACCAAGGATTATTTACCTTATTAGACTGTGCCCATCCAAGCCCAGGTAAAACTTTTTGATGAGCAGAAAACTGGAATTATTTCCCTTTCTCTATCGTGGATTGAGTGTGAATTCCCCAGAGAAACTTGGCTTTGAGAGCACTAGCTGGACATATAGGGGTCCATTTTCAATCTGCTCTGTGAAGGGCCCTGTCTTCATCCTAAAGGAAGGCTTTAGAAAACTGTTATCTAAGATCTAGGATTGAAGATGGTGAGAACCTGAGGCTGAGCAATTGGCCCCAATTCTTCCTGAAGCATTATCTGAGAGAGACAGCCTAGCCTGTGGTTTTTGACCCCTGGCAGAAGGGTGGAGAGAGGGAAGAAGAAAGAAGGAAGATGAAGACAACTTCCTGCTCAAGACCAACCCATCTCCCCTCATTCTGGGGTGACCAATTGAGAAAACAATGATATCTCCCTTACTCTCATCTGTTTCCAAAGGCTTTGCTTCATCTACCAAAAAACTGTGTGAGTGAGAACCATCTACCCTCATGTGCTTATTAAGCTCTTAGTGACTTCTGGTGATTCTCTGGTGACTATATTGATTCATTTATTTGTACTCTAGGAACATAAAACAATATGGCATTATTGACACAGAAAACAAAGAATAGACAGATAGCATACAGCTGAACAACTTTAATTACCAGGGTTCCAGTATCTGTTCAACTAGCTGTGTAAATATGAGTATTTGAATTAATTTTTCTAGGATCAATTTCCTTACTTCTAAATGAGAAAGACGAGGCCAAAAGTTCTTAACCTTACTTCTGGCTTTACAACTGAATGGTTCTCTGTTCCTAATAATGAGTTCCTTTTTTTTTTTTTTTCTGAAACGAAGTCTCGCTCTGTCACCAGGCTGGAGTGCAGTGGCACAATCTCGCTCACTGCAACCTCTGTCTCCCGGGTTCAAGCGATTCTCCTGCCTCAGCCTCACGAGTAGCTGGGACTACACGCGCCTGCCACCATACCCAGCTAATTTTTGTATTTTTAGTAGAGACGGGGTTTCACCATGTTGGCTAGGATGGTCTCGATCTCTTGACCTCGTGATCCGCCGGCCTCGGCCTCCCAAAGTGCTGAGATTACAGGCGTGAGCCACCGCGCCTGGCCCTAATAATGAGTTCTTATGAATGGTATATGTAAGCCAAATAGAAAGCATGCTAATAGCTAAGAAGGAATCGTGAAGGATAATGAGAATTTGCTGCCTTTTCTAGTCATTCTAGAGGAATTTATAAATAAATAAAATGGGTTGATATGTAAGAATGTCTGCTGAGCCGAACAGTGCACACTTCTTAGACGTAAGTTGTAGCCAAGGCAATAAAGTTTAAGGATGAAATAGAAGCATTAAGGAAAATTTTCCTAGAAAGGAAAAAAATGGAGGCAGAAAGGGTGGGAAAGGCAGACAGAAGTCAGCTCATAGGAAGCAGAGAGATAAAGAGCTTTGAAATATAATGTGAGGACCTAGACATATTTGAGAAGAGAGGTACTGGTCAAAACAAAGGACAGAGATGGCAGAAGCCCACAGGAAACTTATGGCCAATGGTAGCTGTCAGTGAGGATGAGGAGGGTAGTAATAATATATTATAACTAATTACTGCCATTTATTGATCACTTACTAAGTATTAAAATTCTTTGTTAGGAAATTTATAAATACCTTGTCTCCTTTCTAGAACTCTCTCCAAAGGATATGGTCATATTCATCATATAGATAAGTAAACTAAGGCTCAGGAAAAATGACTTCCTCAAGGGCAAACCCAGGTCTGTCTGTGCTATTTTTACTATACCGTTGCTATTTGTCCATGAACAGGAAAAACCCTCAACTAGGGCCTTGAGCAATCAAGAATTATTGGAAGGAAAAATCGTTACAGGTAACCACTGATAAATCAGATGGAACAATCACTCTTTGAGCAAAGGGATTGTGTCCTCTTTATCTGCGTGTTCCCTGCATTTAGCCCAGGGTCTAGCAACTTGTGATAGACAAAGATGTGTTAATCCCCCTTCAAAACAGGACTTGCTGCTCAGCTGCTGGGGTGCAGTCAGCCTCCAGCCTCCAATCAGCTCTGTAAGAGCTGGCCTCAGCTGTAAATAAAAACTGCTTCATTTCAGGTCATGCTAGTATCCAATAACTGAGAAAGGAGTTGGGGGTAGGGGCAAAGAGGGGAGAGTGAAGGGGACAAAGGCCTGAAGCTAATCAGGGACCCCTCTGATGGCCAATTCTGACTCCAGAGCTCCCTACCAAGTGGGCCAAGTTCTTCTCAGCCCTACTCTGGAAAGTGACTTCTCCCTTGGCCCAATTCTGTCTCTACCCACTTCTTTTCATAGGTGTTGATCCCTAATCAATATCCGGCACCCCGCATTCCATCTCGGTGACTGCTTCCAGAAAACACAAGCTGTGACATGCCCATTATGTACTCAATAAATCTTTAATAATTGAGTGGATAGAGTGATGTGAGTTGAGAAGCATTATTAAAGATTATTTTCCCAAAAATAAACAAACAAAAAAAAATGTGCCCATTGGCTGGTGACTAGAATTCTACAATTAGAGGTTTATTCCTTTGTCTTAATGCTTCTGCTTTTGTAAATACCCCTGTAATAAACAGCATGTTAAGTTTATTAGACACCTATTCCCCAGTGTAAACAAAGTCCTGGAAGCACATTCTAACAGGAAGAGAGAGGGAAAAAAGTATGAGAGCACCGATGGACAAACATCAGGAGCAAGTTACCTGGATTCAGTCCTGGTTCCACCACTTGCTAGATCTGTGTCATTAGACCAACCAATTGACCTCTCTGTGCCTCCGTTTTTGTTCCTGTAAAACGGGAACAATAACTGTAACTACTTCCGAGTATTGTTATGATAATTGAATGAGTTAAAATATAAAAATGTTAGAGACTAGTGAATATGAGACTAGTCAATGAATGTCTAGTGGAGACAAGAAAAAGTGAATAAAATTATACAAGTGCTATTAATAATACAGTCAGATTTATATATTTTTTCCATCACACTGACCTCCAATCCAGGCTGGGAAATGGGTTTTTTAAATCTCTTGCGTGTTTTCCATCACTTGAACTACCATATTGTTTTACAATTATTTGTCTTGTGTCTACTGCCACCCTTACCTCACCACTGTGAGATCCTTAGAGGTAAAATATTCTATCTTATTCATCCTTGTATCCCCTTCCATTCATCCATTTATTCTTTTTTTCTAACTTTTAAGTTCATGGGTACATGTACAGGTTTGTTACATAGATAAACTTGTGTCACGTGGATTTGTTGTATGGATTATTTCATCACCTAGGTATTAATTCTAGTACCCATTAGTTATTTTTCCTGATCCTCTCCCTCCTCCCACTCACTACCCTCCAGTAGGCCCCAGTGTGCGTCATTCCCCTCTATGTGTCCATGTGTTCTCATCACTTAGCTCCCACTTGTAAGTGAAAATATGTGGTGTTTGGTTTTCTGTTCCTGTGTTAGTTTGGTAAGGATAATGGCCTCCAGCTCCATCCATGTCCCTGCAAAGGACATGATATCATTCTTTTTTATGGCTGCATGGTATTCCATGGTGTATATGCACCACATTTTCTTTATTCAGTCTATCATTAATTCATATGTTCATTCATTAAATAAATATTAAGTGCACATCATGTACTAGACCCTCCTTTGGCATTGGAATAACACAGTAAACAAAGTTCCTGCTCTCTTGGAGCTTATATGCGGAGCATTTTTATGGACAATAATAAAATACATAAATATTCATGAGATTATCCAGTGAAAAGTACTGTAGAAAATTATTCCTGTGCAAGGCTCAGAGTAGATTTTCAATAAATTTTGGTTAAATTAATGCATTTGTCCAAAAGAAAAGAGAAATAAGAGCCAAAATGCTAATAAAAGACATTTGTGTTGTTCCCTCTGCTCGATGCAGAATGAAAGAGCTCTGCAGGAAACAGCAGGCTGGGATGGGGGGATTTTTTTTTTACCTTTTACAGCTCAGCCATTCAGAAGTTGAGTAAAGTGAAGCCAAGTTAGCCAAACACAGAGGGGCAAAACATGGGATCATTTCAAGGTAAACATTATTTCCTTATATGTACTACTATAGTGCTGCTTGCACAAAAATTTTTACTCTTTTTTTCCACGCCTGTGATAATAGAAAGATTCCATCACAGCAGCATAAAAGCTCAAACTTTCCAGTGAATCTTTTGACTAATTATTACTGTTGCAATAACAGGCAAACATGGCATACCCATTCCAGTCACCACAGTGCCGCTCTCATTCTCACTCTTCAGGTCTTTTCCTTTTATAGTATTGTTTTGAGTATTTCTTTAAGAAAATTAAATTGGCACATCCACTCTCACATGCAACAATTCACAAATTCAGCCTATCCTTAGTCACCTGAATTAGTGAAGGAAAATATCTCCTACCATTGATTGAACAGTTAAATAACATTAAACTGCTTCAGAATTTTTTTTTAACTGAGATAGAGTTTCACTCTTTGTTGCCCAGGCTGGAGTGCAATGGCGTGATCTCGGCTCACCGCAACCTCTGCCTCCCGGGTTCAAGTGATTCTCCTGCCTCAGCCTCCCAAGTAGCTGGGATTACAGGTGTGCACCACCATGCCCAGCTAATTTAGTATTTTTAGTGGAGACGGGGTTTCTCCATGTTGGTCAGGCTGGTCTCGATCTCCTGACCTCAGGTGATCCACCCGCCTTGGCCTCCCAAAGTGCTGGGATTACAGGCGTGAGCCACTGTGCCTGGCCAGAATATTTTTAGTCTATTCATATACATACCTTGATATAGAGAAGCTCTTTAAAAAATTTTTTCCTTTAATGTCTCTCCCCTGAGAATGGCCTTAAAATTTAAACATAGTTTCCAAAATACAGTGTATTTGTTTCTATTCAGAAAATTGTATAGGTTTTAAATTAGAGTGTCTTATCCAAAGCACATGAGATTGGAAGAAGGCAAAAACACTCTAAAGACCTTGTGCATACCCATAGCTGCTCTGTTCTCACTGTTGGAGCAATAGAAGGTGATGCTTTTGTTATCTTATTTATCCTCAAAATCCTGTCCAACTCTCTATATCCATCCTTATCATGATCACACCATCACCCCTATGTCATTCCCTATCCATCCAATATCTCCTTCCATAAATGCACATCTTTGCTCCCTCTTCCATGATACCAGGTGTTGAAAGGGGAAAAAAGTTATTTATTTCCTAATTCTATACTCTGTTATTTAAAATCCCTCCCCTTTTACCCTTCTTCTCACCCACTCACCACATCTCCAACTCACCTTTGACCACCACACTTCCCTTGCCATTTCATTACTAACTTGGCCCAAGTCAGAGGAATGATTCATGGAATCATAAAACTCAGAGTAGAAGAGACCTTAAAGGTCAGCTAATTCAATCACCCAACTAAGTGGAAAATCCAGCTCTTATATTTATTCTTTCTTCCTTGACTTCCCAAATTCAATTGCAAACATTAGACCAGTGTCTATAGTTGTTAGGAAACTTTCTCAGTTGGATATTTTTTTAACCAAGGTTAATTCCCCTCTCTCTGAGATGGCTTAGCTAGAGAGAGTCCTGTGAATGGTAAACAATGAATTACAGATAGGGAAATTTCCAAGTAGAGAATCAATGATTTTGAAACCTACAATTCCCTGAACATAGAGTTGGTCACTCTAAAATAATGTTCAAAGGTGAGCATATTTATTTCATAAATATTCAATTTATTCCATGGGATAACTAAGTATTATTCTATTAAACAGCATTGTCATAATAGAAAGCACACAGGTAGACCCAAAAGATAGTTTATAATAAAAGCGTACCTCAAGGGTCCAGAAAAAATACAGACTTTTAAATAATGGTGCTGAGACAACTGGCTAGCCATTTAGAAAATGATTAGATCTCTACCTGATATCATAAGAATAAATTTCAAATAAATTAAATATCTAAATGTTAAAAAAATGAAATTCTGAAAGTACCAGAAGAAAACATGAAGGGATTTCTTTTTAACATGAGTGTAGGCAAAAGCTTTCTAATGTCTCAAAATCCAGATGCAATTTAAAAAACATTGATAAGTTTGACTATCTAATTTTTAAATAGCATGACAAAAAAACATAAAAAAGCAAAATCAAAAGACAATCAAAGAACTAGAAGAAAATATCTGAACATATATCATTCATACATATAAAAAACCAAAGGCAAAAAGGTTTAATAAGATAAATAGGATAAATGTTAGTTAAAATCACAATAAGATAATATTTCTCATCTATCATATAGTAATTACAGGTGAGGTGCTCTCATACATTGTTGGTGGGTATGCACAAAAATCTTTATGGACAGGGATTTGCAATGTCTAACAAAATGGCATATGTTTACCTTTTGACCCAGCAATCCTACTTCTAGGAATTTACCTTGAAAATATACCTCCAACAACACAAAAATATGTCTGCACAATATTATTCAAATTATTTATTGCAGTATTGGTTATAATGGTAAAATATTGGGAACAACCTACATGCCCATTTATAGGAGAGTAGTGACATAAACTATGGTATATCCACACAACAGAGTACTACACAACTATAAAAAAAGAATGAGTAAGATCGGCCAGGCACGGTGGATCATGCCTGTAATCCCAGCACTTTGGGAGGCCGAGGCGGGCAGATTGCCTGAGGTCAGGAGTTCAAGACCAGCCTGGCCAACATGGCAAAACCTCGTCTCTACTAAAAATACAAAACTTAGCCAGGCATGTTGGCAGGAGCCTGTAATCCCAGCTACTCGGGAGGCTGAGGTGGGAGAATCACTTGAACCCAGGAGGCGGAGGTTGCAGTGAGCCAAGATAGCACCATTGCACTCCAGAGCCTGGGCAAAAAGAGCAAGACTTTGTCTCAAAAAAAAAAAAAAAAAATTGAGTAAGATCTTTATGAACTAATATGGAATGACTTCCAGAATATATTGTTAGTTGAAAGAAGTAAAGCATATCTATAGTAAGCTATTTTTATGTAAGAAAAAGAGGAATTTAGAAAATACACATATGCCTAAAGGCAGATACAGCAAAAACTAAGTAAAAAGAATAATAGGAACGGTGGAAAATGACACCCCTTTTTGTATAATCCTGACTTGTAAACCATTTAATGTTTCACACGCTGAAGAAGGTAAAGATGGGGGAGAGACCTCAAAAAGGGAACATAAACAGGCCAGGTGCGATTGCTCACACCTGTAATCCTAGCACTTTGGCAGGCCAAGGCAGGTGGATCACCTGAGGTCAGGAGTTCGAGACAAGCCTGGGCAACATGGCAAAACCGCGTCTCTACAAAAAATACAAAAATAGCTGAGTGTGACGGGGTGCCCCTATAGTCCAGCTACTTGAGGGGCTAAGGTGGGAGGATTGCTTGAACCTGGGAGATCGAGGCTGCGGTGAGCTGAGATCGTGCCACTGCACCCCAGCCTGGGTGACACAGTGAGACCCTGTCTCAAAAAAAAAAAAAAAACGAAAGGAACATAAACAAATGAATGAACCAAATGGGACCAGGGAGGGCTAACTCAAGGAACTTTTGAGCGGAATATTTGGACTGTATACCTTCAGGCTAAAGACAAAAAGAATTGATAACAATTACAGAAAAAAAAACAATTACAGAAGTCCAGTCAGTGGTTTTTTTCTCACAGGCATATGAGTTATCAGTTTTGAAACTACATTCTGTATATGCCAGGATTAGGCAAATAAGTAAATATATTACAATCAATGGGAGCCAGCTTTCTCACTGTCAAAAGTGTTACAAATATGAACAGGAGGAAGGCTTTGATCTCTGAGGCTTTGACTAGAAATTGGAGGTATTAGTACGAACTTAAGATTATACATTTTGTTTCTGTGTGTGTGTGTGTGTGTTTGTGTGTTGTGTAATTCCATTTCCCAGCTCTGTCTGCTGAGAAGGCCTAGAAGAAAAGACACTCATACTCCCCTTAAAATATATCCAGGGCAGGGAAAGTACAACTTGAGTCTGGAATATCTTTTTGTGCCGGAAAGTAAGAAAGTGCTCAAAGACACCAACATGGCACATGTATACATATGTAACAAACCTGCACATTGTGCACATGTACCCTAGAACTTAAAGTATAATAATAAAAAAAGAAAAAGAAATAATAAGCCAAAAAAAAGAAAGTGCTCAAAGAATTGTGGGTACATAAGAAAAAGCCAAAAAGCCATGTTAAAGGGCTTCCCATTAGTCAAATCTTGGAAATTTGAGCATCAAAATAATAATGACAGTAACTGATTATAACTCATTGAATAAAATAAGAATCCGTAAGTTCATAATAAGCTACCTATACACACATACATACATACATGCCTACAAAAGAAGAGAAAGCTCCTTCTTACAGTACAAAGCAAATTAATAAATATGAAAAGAATGATGAACTTGTAAAGTCATCATTTAGCAACGATGGTTGTAATAATTGATTCAGACAAGAATCATTCATAGATGCTAAACTAGAATGTGTAAATTTGATGAGCAACAGGATATCTACATAGTCTCAAAGTTTCTCTCTCAAATATGTATTAATTGCAATGGAAAAAAATAGTAACTATTTAGTGGAGAAATCTGGCAGAAACCACCTTAACCAAATGATTAAACGTCATCAGTAATGGTACCTTTCAATATCGTGTGCCTTCTAAGACAAGGCACTGAGAAGGGCACAGCATTACTCCTGTGGAATTTCTGCCAAAATGTGTAACCTGAATCTAATTACGAGGAAACATCAAGCAAATTCAAATTGAGGAACACTCTACAATATAGCTCGCTGTACACTTCCAAAACGTCAGTACCATAAAACACAAGGAAAGATTGAGGAATTATTCCAGGTTAAAGGAGACCAAACTTAATGCAATGTGTAATCCATTGTTGTTGTCATTTGTGTTTGTTGTTTATAAAAGGGAATTATTGGAACAAGTTGAAAAATCTGTGTAACAGTCATGTATTAATGTTAATTTTCTGATTTTAATATTACACTTGGTTATACAAAAGAAGGTTCTTGATTTTAGGATATAGACCTGAAATATTTACAGGTAAGTGGCATCATGTCAGCAACTTTCAATTTTCATCTTTTTGAGAACGTACAGGTCTGAAATTATGTGAGCATAAAAATTTTAAAGAAAGAAACTATATTATCTTCATGTGGTTGATTTCCTTCACTATGTATTTGGCAGTTATCACGTGCTCTCCACTCTATTTCCTTTTGTGTTTCATTCTTCATTTCTTTCATTCTTGTGTCTCCCACCCGCTCATTCTGGTAACAAAATTGAGAGTTTGTGTGGCATGGGCAGCTTTTGATTCTCCTCACTCAGATGTAAAAAGCAGACATATTTCCATTTTTGTTCAACATTTCCCAAGCCCATCTTCATATACAGTAGCAGTTTTTATAGGTACATATGCTGCTTTCATTATATCATCCACCAAAGGTGGCTGCAAGAATATAATGAGGGACCTTTGGGTCAATTCCAGCCCTTTCAGTGAATCTATATAAAGCAAACTGGCCATTCCAAAGCAGAAACACTTACAGACCTGTATAATTGGTTCAAAGAAGACAAGAGGAGACCAAAATAGGTACATTTGTACCTTTTTAAAGTATCTACATTCTTGAAGATGAGCTTGTGCCTACTATATTTAAGTTGTTAAGCAAATGTGTGATCCATGTATTCATTCAGAAGGCCTTATGGAAAAACTAGTCCTTGCCAAATTTTATGAATAAGTGCTGTAGATTTCAAAGCTAAGTAAGGAAATGTTCTTCTTCTGGAACAGCATTTTTAAGAAAGAACAAAGTGGTAAGTGCTATAAATGAGTTGTATACTATGTATTATGGAAAGACAAAAGAAAACACAACTAACTTTACGAGACTTGGTATTAAATCACAGAAGCAGGAGTCAAAAAAGCCATAAAGCAAACCTGGACTAACTGGCTTTGCCAGACCCAAATCCTAAATCTTGTCTGTGATTTTCCTGAGCAGTGAACATGAGGCGGGGTGCAGCATCCAGCCCTGTCTCCTCGAATTGACTCACAGGCAGAGGCAGGGGAAAGGTAAGGCCCCAAGGTGGGGAGAGATTTCAGCAGAGCAGCAGAGCTTCTGGACTTCTACCTTCTCCCGTTCAGACTTCCTCAACTTTATTTCTTTGAAATGTAGACTTGCCACATATTTCATTACATGCTATTTTATTTGATAAAAATGTGAGTGCTAAAATAATTGAAAACTGAACATGAGTTTTAGCATATGATCTCTCATATGGGTAGGGGAGGAGGTGTTTCCAATTGGAAGGTAATTCAACACTTGGTATCTAGGTACACAAAAAGATTGTTCAAAGAGGCTGTGCTCGTAAGAGTTGGTTTATGTAAAAGAGTATTTACTGCTGCAACATTCCAAAGAGTGAAACATTGATATAACTTAAACATCCAGCCATATGATTAGATAAATCCTATATCGTGCCATCTTAAGAAGAAATTTTTAAAGGAGGCAGATTTATATGTGCTGATATGGAAGACTGTCCCAGGTATGTTGTCAAATATACATGCAATTTTATTAGCATTGCAATGCTAATGTAGTACGAATCTCAGTTTACAAACTCAAATGCACAAGAAATGTACCTTGGCTAAGATAATGAGCTTATTTTCTATTTTAACTCAATTTTTCTGTGATGATAGAAATTTAATTCCTAATGTTGTGTTTGAGTTCCAGGAAAGTTTCTATAGCAGCAATATGGAAGCAAGGGGACATCTTGTCCTTGGTCTTGTCATCTATCACTCATGTCCTCAGATAGATTCTCCAGTCTGGTCACCCATCTTAGGATCATGCAAGTCATTGTTGTGTCCTCCTCTTCCCAGGTGTGGCTTTCTCAGCTTTTTTCATGCCCTTCCAAGAGTCATTTCATTCATGCTAGGCTGCAGGAAATTCTGAGTATTTGTTTAAGTCCCAGTAGGTCTCAACACACTCTACTGCCTTGTCTCCTGCTCCTAAGGCCTTGCCACCACCCCTGCCTGAAGGTCTACCGGGAAAGCAGACACAACCTCTCTACCCTCAGATTCTCTAAGCATGCTTCAGTACGTCTCTCCACTACCAAGTTCCTCTAAGTTGGGAAAACAGGGCAGAGGACCTTCTTTCTCAGGAATGCACAAGGAAGCATACTTCATACAGTTGTGTGGTTTGAACACTGCACACAGTACTTGTTTGGGAATGACTGGGGCTGAAATCTAGAAGGTCAGGACCCTTGGCAAAAAGCCAGGGCTGCTGGAAAAAGGAGGGGCCTTTGTCTTTACACGAAGGTGTTGTCAGCTCTCTAAGCTACTGCCTCTGGCAAGGATCCACTCAGCAAGGCATCTCATTGCAATTTAGTCACCAAAATAGGGCTTTGCTAATTTTTGGAAAGAAGCAGTATAAATTGCCAGAGGTACTTTTTCCTCTCTCTCCTCCTAAGAATTGAAATCTTTTTTATCTAATCTTGAAATCTCTAAGACCTTTTATGACTTATCATATATTCTTCCAAATCTCCTTTTATGATCTGTCTTTTTCTATTCCCACAAGGACTAGAAACTCAAAAATTTGACACTGAAAAGTTATTGGCTCCCTTTTCATAATACGTTCAGTTGGGTCATCTGTTCTCTGAGGCAATGAATGCAGAATGTGCTGATTGAATGGGTAAAAGGCCAGGACCATTAGGAAATACAGAGGGAAAAAATACTTCAGTTAATATTTTAAAATGTCATCCTGCCATTGTATGTGTATAAAACAGCTCCGGAAGGCTACATACTTGTCTCAATGATTAGCAGTAATTCACCTCTGTAGTGAAATTTGGAGATGAGACTTCTATTTTTTTGCTGTGTAAATGTCTGCATTCAAATTGTTTTTATAAGAAGCTGTGTGACTTCTGCAACTTTTTTCTTGAAACATTTTTTTTTAACTGGAAAAAATGCTCCAATGTACTTTTAGTGATAGCACTCGGAATGATAACTTGTTTGTTCTCCCATTTCATTGCCTTTTTGGTGATACATCTCTCTATGGCAGAGTTAGACTATTTTTAAGTTCTTGCTCAGTGCTTATATAACATTAACGAGAGTTATAGAAATGGCAGGACTGATGGAAACAATATGGATTAAAATGTACATAATTTGCATAATTTAATATGACTTATCTCACAGGTGGAACCTCTAAGGGTTTCATATTTCCCACTTCCTTTTGTAAATGAGGAAAGGCTAAGACTTAACAAATAATAGTAAATTCCACAGGGTGGCCCAAATCAACAGAGCCTGGAAAAACTAAGACAAAAGCTCCAATCCTCTCGATTCCAGTCCAGTGTTCTTTCTATTACACGATACTCTTTCTCAGTTTGGGCTACTCCTCTGCCTTCATGAATATAAAATGGTGAGCAGAGGTGACTGTAAGTGAATGAAGCTTAAGCTTCAAGTGCCTAATTTGCACACACCCTTTGCAAAGCAACAGGTTCACATGGACACATGACTTTTGTACAGTTTGCAAAAGTTATTTTTTTTTAACTGCAACAGGTTAAGGCCACTCTACTCTCTCTTTCCACTCCAACTTCCCTGCATACTAAGTGGCACTGGGTAGCCATGTACTTTTTGATGATATGACTAAGGAGTGGTTTATTTTGTTGGGGATACATATGATCTCAATATAGTGTCATGTATTTTTAAGTGTACAGATACTTCCATTAAAGTTATTGCCAACTAACCCTGTGTAGGAACAGATTCCAAGAATACCCTTACTGCCCACTATGCCATCTCCCAGTCTCCTGACAAGAAGGTGTGGGCCAGTGGTGAATTCCTATGGTGTGCAGCTGTAACAGCAAAGTCATGGAGGAGAGGCAAGGTTAAACTGTGTGAAGCCAGTAGAAGCTAATCTGTAGAAAATTCTTCCAATCATCATGTGTATAATTTTAACAGAGAATTTGGTTGTTGTGAAAATCTAATCAAAACAGATTTTTTTCCTTGTCAGAAATAGTTTTGGTAGTGCAGTATATATAAAATCTCAGATTTCTCATATATTTATGGTAATTGTGTGAAATAGAATTTATCTGAGTTACTAGGTTTGAAGGGAACAAATCCGTAACTATACCAAAAACAGAGTAGGCCTATAACAATTCAACAATATAATAAGAGGTTTTCCTAATTAGACAAGTCATAAAATTTCACAGATTACTAATAATGAGGCTAAAAATTTGTCAGCTATCAACAATTTTTTAAATATTAAATCATACTAGAGTAAGTTATATTTCCATTTTCTTTACAGAATATATAATTGATATTTAGCAAAGAGGCAATAAAAGAGTATACAGCCAAAAACAGTATAAAAATAGTATAGAGGTGTGGCAGATGGTTAATTAACGAAAAAATAAATTTTCTAGATTTTTTTGGATTTGTAGCTTTGTGAGGTTTTATAAATTTGTTTTTGTGATTTTTTTTGTACCTACCTTTGCACTATTTTTTTTTTTGAAAGAGGGCCTCTCAAATTGCATAGGCTTTAGGATGCTATGAAGCCCAGATTCACCCTAATAGTGAGCATAATTTTAGTGTTCTTTTGACGCTTGCCTATAGCAGCTTCATTAATCCCTGCAGTTTACAGACTTCCCTTCCCATTTCTCCTCCTCCCCCTCATCCTTGAATGCAATATACACAGAAAGCTTTGCAAGGTACCTAGTCAGAATTAGTGGTTCTCTTTTCAACTTCCACAACAGCCAATATTTACCTCTGTCTATCATATTTATCAGAATCTGCCCTAGATTAACTTATCTATCAAATATATATTGAGGATCCATTGTTTGCTGGGGTCTGTGCTGAGTCTCAGGACCACTCTTAGACCAGGCCTTGCCTAGGACTTGTATTTTTAAATATTTTAAAAGGCCCCTCCATCCACACGCCTCCAAATGAGCTGAGGGTCTGCAAGGCCAAGGGCCCATGCTTAGCCATGTCCCTGGTATCTTTTCCTAAGTCACATTCTGGGTACCTGTAACTCCAGAATTCCTTGCTAAAATCTATATTGAGTCTGCTTCCACATGGACCTCTTCCCCTGACCCTTCCTCCAGAGGGTTGATTTGCCTCTGGTACGCTCATTCCCAGGATGAAGAAGAGGCTATTCTTTAGGTGGGAGAGAGAGAGAGTACAGAGCTCGGAGATGAAAGCTGGGCTATCCATGCACACGTGCAGGTGATCTCACAAAAGTAAAGGGGAAGAGAAAGGGGCAGGCTAGTGGCTCCATTTGTACTCATGCCCTGAACCCTACAAATGTTAGTTATGGGCCTGCTAGAACTGTAGTCGCATTCCTATGTCTTGGTTTTATCTCGTAGTTTCCTAAACTTTCTTTGTCGCTATAATTTTTTAGTGTTTCTGTAATTTTTTCATGGCATAGATGGGACAGAAGAAATGCCTAACCATTCTGTTTATTGAGTAATTAGGGCCAAACAACTTAGTAGAAGTAATTTACATGGTGTGACACATGTCGCTTTGTTTCCCTCAAAAATATAAAATATCCTTCAGTTACCCTGTGAGTTTGTCACAGAAATCTGGGGTGTCTCAATATGCAGGTTGAGAATCATGTGTTTATCCTAGATTGTGAGCTTCTTTGGAAAAGATGTGCATTATGGAAAATTATATTTTCCAAAGATGACCATATTTCTAGTCCTACATGCTTTTCTAGAACCTCACCACTATCTCAATGAGATACAAAGTCTAATTCCCCTCCTCTTGAATTAGGAGGGACTGGTGACTCATTTGTAATCAATAGGATGCAGCAGCAATGACACTGCATGACTGTCAAGGCTCCTAAAGGTCATAAAGGTGGCATAACTTCTACACTGTTAGTTCAAACACTTGCTCAGAGCTGCCATGCTGTGAGGAAGCCCAAGCTAGTCAGCTCAGAGAGAGCATCTGGAGAGGCTCTGAAGCTACACAGCTATAGAGTCCTCAGCTGCACAAGCCCCCTGCTGTTCCAGCTCCAACCACTGCTAGACTACAACCATGTGAGACACCCCAAGCTATAATCACTCATTGGAGCCCTTTCTGAATTCCTGTCTCCCAGAATCTGTAATCATACATAATAAAATGACTCTTGTTATTTCAAGTTTTGGGGTAATTTGTTAGGTAGCAAGAGTAACTGGAAAACTCATTTTTTATTGCTTTGACAGAATAGTATTTAGAATATTTTGGAAGGTCAATAAATGTTCATCAAATTAAATTGAAAAATGAAAAAATTTCAGAGTATTAGTGATGAATCCAGATGATTATAAAGATGTTGAAAATATGAAAATTTAGGTTAAATGTATACTGACCCTAGAGCAAACCCTGCATATTAGTCTTTGAATTTTTTAAGAGTTTTAATAAGTCCTTAGACAAGTCTGTTTCTTTGCCCTTTGCTTTTGTCTCTTTACAACAAAGGGCAGAAAAAAAATTCTAAATACCCATTTGCAAACTCACTATATCATGAAGTCACCATAGAGGTCACATATGTTGAATTATCAATACCAGTTAATTGAGGGTTTTAATTAGTCAATTCAGATTAAGCAAGGTATTACTATAATTGGTTAATTCCAAAGACAGCCATCTGTTCCCTTTGTGAGTATTAATATTATGCCATATAAAGTCTAGCAGAGAGAAAAATTTGTCAAGTAGAAATTATCTCACCATTAGCAAAAGGTAGATCCCTAGGAAGTAAAAGGAAGGGGTGGGGAAGCAAACTGACCAAGATTGGAAAAAAGGAAAAAAGAAAGCCTATGAAGAAAGGAGACTGTCAAATTATTTGCTACGTTAAGAGAATCAAACTGAATTTAACCTTGGATATCTGTTTGTGCCTGGCATTGTTTTTCACTGGAGTGGAGGGAGGTAATTAAAATGCCATGTAGCTACTTGCCTTGTATGCATTGCTAAGTATAATTCAAACTCTTATGAATCTGCCCTCTCAAAGAAATAGCTGATTATAGAAACAGAACAAAACCCCTTTGATCCCTCTTGCGATACAACTAGGTCATGAGAAGCAGAATTCCAAATATATTCTCAGTTTTGGATGACTCTTCACAGAAGGTTTAACTTTGGGAGGTTTCAAAATGAACAATGAGGGAAACCAAGGCAGAATATAAAGCAATAAAGACTTGTTGGCATGAAAAAACAACTCACCAGAGGTCATCTGAATGGACTTTTGTTTACATGGTTTTTTCTAACCTCCATTGTAATGGGTTTTTTTCCTAACAAACAGTGCTTACAGGGTACACTGATAAATATCAGGTGTGTGAAACATGGATGAATTGAATGTGGCATGCAAAAGCCCATAATATCTTGGATACTTGTGATAATCAAAAAATGGACAACATTTATGAGTTTCTTATAAACTTTACCAGTTTTTCCAGTGGCTTTGTCATCTAAAATACACAAATGCGTCTTTGTCTTCTAGTCAGAGAAGAACTTTTGTGCTTTTGGAATGAATTGTATCTCCTTCTAAAAGCAAAAACTTAATCAAAATATTTTGTGAATAATCTAGTATTTTAACGTTTTCATATAAAATAATAAGATCAAGATAAGGCTACATATTGGTTAAGATTTTTTCCCCTTTACAACCAAAAATAAACTAGTTATAAAACAAAAGGGACTTTCTCACATAACACTGAAGTTCAGAGGTAGGACTGGCTTCGGGGGCAGCTCAGTCAGGGACCTGGCTCTGTTTCTCTGTGGTTTTCTAGGTTTTGTCCTTCTCCATATGTCACCCTCAGGTTTCCCTCCTGTTTCCAAAGTGTGTCTCCCACGAAAGTGGGTCTCATGTATTCTCATTCACATCTCTTAATTCTCTCACTGATTGAACTCCTCCTAAACCACCCTAATGGCCTAGGAACTGAGATACATACATACATAAGCCTATAGTAAGTGATGGAGGAATGTTCTGATTGGTTGGGTAATATAAATTCAGCATCCACCTTGGACTAGAGTCCACGCAATCTCACCCAAACTGAGGGCTGCTACATGGAGGGGTGGCTCTTCAAAGGAAAATCTGAATACTGCAAGGAAGGAAGGAAAGTGGGTAATGGATGCTGGGAAGATAATTAACGTCTACTACAGGTAGTTCCTATCAATTATTACAGCAGCTCCTATGTTTTCTGGGCAAGTGTAACTATGAAATAAGACATTTCTTGGGGAGAAAAAGAATTCTTCCATTCTGAATTATGCAAAGATTTTTAAAATGCAGAAATCATCTTTGAGTTTATCAGAAACAAGTCAAGGAATCAAATGAGCAAGGATTTCAACCAAGGAAAATGGTTCATGATAGTAATTCCAATTCATTTAACAAATATCAATGGAATGCTGACATGTACCAGATACTATGCTAAGTTCTTGCCCAGGTTGGAGTGCAGTGTCTACTCACAGGCACGATCACGGTACACTATAACCTTGAACTCTTGGGCCGAAGCATTCCTCCTACTTCAGCCTTTTTATTATTTTTTATATCAATTTTACATTTAAAAATGCCTATCAAACAAAACGCAAAACAATTAATTTGTTTTCCCACATTAAAGATTAATCAAAGACACATAAATTATAAGAAATCCTAAAAGGTAAAAAATAACCAGTGCTGAAACATTAAAAAGAGTTGGCATTTTTAGTGGTGTATTCAGCATCATTGTGATATAAATAGATATATTATTTATGGTAGTCTAAAAAGCATTATTAAAGATTTAAATAAATGTGTGTAATTTCTTTTAGACATTTTGAAGTAATGGCTTTTTTCCCCAAAAATATCCATAACTACCATTCTGAATCACTAATGATGCAAAACTATGATCAAAATAAAACAAAAAAAATTCAGACACATATATACTACATATTATATGTAACAACGATAGTATCATATAAATCTTAGACACTATTCCTGCAAACATTGAGGCTCAATTCTCCACTAAATCATTTCCTGGTGGTAAGATATATTCTGATGCTAAACCGTCAAGTTTCTTATTCACCGTGTAGCACAGGAATCAGACTGAGCTCAATTTGGGGTTGTCTCTTCATCAGATGATACTGAGTAACTCAGCCCCAGACGTCAGGGTGCCACTGAGTATGCAGTATGCTGACTTAATCATAAAAATTAACACCTTTAGTATTCAAGCAGCTCATATCACTCACAAATTTCTCTTTAACAAAGAAAGGCATGCATTTCATACATGGGTAGGAAATCTAGCAGAAGTATACATAGGACCAGCCAGCGCCACACTGCTGACTTTTAATCAGCAATGAATACACGCCGAGCAGCCACTTCCCACTTTTCCTATTTCCATACCGCCCCCGTATGCCAACCTGTGTTCCGATGATCACTTTTACTCAACACTTCACCTCCCACAAAGCAATAGTGTGCAAGGTTTATATAATTAATGTTTGTGCAGGGCTATTAAAGCCTTGTCTGAAAGATGCCTTTGAAGAGGAAAGGACTGTTGATACTATGATGTCCTGGATTTGTTATCCTTATCGAGACTGTTTCTATGAGGAAAAGCTACAGCAATGATAGATGGAACCACTTTTATTCAGCAGAGTTACAGGTGGCAAAACACTGCTGCAGGACTCAGGCAAGAATGTGGCCCAGGGCAACATCAACGTATGTCCTATCAATCACTAGGTACCACACTTTATAGACCAGAGATAATGTTAATTCTATCCTGCTTACAGTATGCTCTGTACTAGAAAAGTTTGAGGTGCCTTGCAACCACCATAATTTAGTGAAGCATGAAATGAAAGCTACACATAGGAAAGTTAAGACATTATCTTTACTCAGCCATTAATCCAAGCAGGGTTGACATTTGGTGCTAGAAAATCTTTCCTCTATACTACTGTTGTTATCATTTAGGAAAGAAAGAAAAAGGAAATTGATCTTCATCGCATATATACAATGAACTATATACTGCCAGGAGTTTCACATTTAACTTATTTGATCTTTAAAACAACTCAGTGAGGTATATTTTTTAGTTGAGGAAACCAAGACTCAGAAAGAAAAATTATTATGGCTTAGATAACATAGGCTACTTAGTGACAGAGCCATGAATTTAACCCAGGTCTCTATGATTCCAAAACCAATGCTTTTCCCACTATATATACAAAGCAGATGAACTAATTTAACCCATCTAAGTTTCTTTCTTCTGGATTTCATCTTTACCTTTAAAAAGAACAGAAGTTCTATAACTCATATTTCCAAATAAATTATTCTAGAACTATCCATGAAGCTGTCTCATGCCATGCCAACCCTCATTTCTCTTTCCCATCCCTGATCTGTGGACTGCAATATAGAACTGAGCATTTGGTTACCTACAGGAAGATTTCATCTTAAAATAGTACCTTATTTATACCTACCCACTGCCAATCACACATGCAAACCACCTCCCATTTCCACCATCACTGAGGTCACTAATGTCAGTATTATGGTAGGAATTCGAAAATAAAATAAAATCAGTGGATTCATTAGTGAAAATAAAAACAATTTCTGGAAAAAAAAAAAACAGGAATGCCTCAAGATAGCATGTATGGGCAGCCGATGCAAGAAGCTGGCCCTCAATTCAAAAATATGTTACCCATGTGTAGACTAAAATTTTAAAAGATACTTTATTATACTATTGGAATTCTACAAAATAGAAAATAATTTAAATTCACAAACATCTTTTTCCTAAAATACACATTTCACCAAGAGGGCTAAGAGGATGTAACATTCACAACCTAGGGACAATTCGGTCAGATTGTTTCTTCCCAATACCTCTATGAGATCAATTGCACTGAAGGAATGCCTATTTTTACTAGAAGAACGAATGTGGAAGTCAATAATTTGGAAGCATGGGGTAGCTTCAGAGGAGGAGAGGTTCAGGGATCGGGTACAAGGCTTGGCTTGGGCCAGGATAAAAACACTCAGTATTAAAAACCTGAGTAGCATTACTAGATTGTAATACAGATAGAAACGGACATGAAAGGATGTTAAGAAGAAATTAGGGGATTTGGGAGAGTTTCAACAAAATTATTCTAAAGTTGTTCCAAAAGTATAAATACAAGGGATGTCCTTAACAGCGGAATAGACTAACAAAATGTGGTATGTATACAATGGAATATTTTTCAGCCACAAAAATAAATGAAGTTCTGATACATGCTACAGCATGGATGAATCTTGGAAACATTATGCTAAATGAAAAAAGCCAGACCAAAAAAGGACAAATATCGTATGGTTCTACTTCTGTGAAATATCTAGAATTGGCAAATTGGTAGAGACAGAAAGTAGACTACAGGTTACCAGGGGCTTGACAGAATGAATAACGGGAAGTTACTGCTTAATGGGTACAGAGTTTCTGTTTGGGGGTGACAAAAAAATCTTAGAAATAGATAGTAGTGGTGGTTGTAGAATATTGTGAGTATAATTAATGCCATTGAATTGTACATTCAAAAAATGGTCAAAATAGCAAATGTATATATATTATACCACAATAAAAATATTTTCTAATGCAAGAGACAAGGCAAAATTTTAAAAGAGGAATGAAGATAGCCCTTGCCTTACTATTAAAATACATTGTTTTAAAATTACAATAATTCAAACAGATGCTGACACAGATACAGAGAAACAAATGAATGGAATTAAACAGTAGGTCTTTAAGCAGACCCAGTTCTCCACATGAATTTGGTATGTAATGAAGCAGACATTTAAGTCAGTGAAAAAGTCATGCATGAGCATCAACAGTTGATAATGACACAACCAGCCATTTGAAGGAGCAGCTGCTTCATGAGGATAGGAATTCTGCCTGTGTCATGCACCAATTATTCCCCAGGCAAAAGCATGGTACCTGGTACATTGTACACATGCAATTAATGTTTTCTTGAATTAATGGACTAAAAATAACTCTTATATCACAAAATATACCAAAGTAAATTCTAAAGTTTTTTTAAGTGGGGAAAAATATTAAAACCTGATAAACTTGAGGGTGGGGGGAGGGGGAGTGGATAACATTAGGAGATATACCTAATGTAAATGACGAGTTAACGGGTGCAGCACACCAACATGCCACATGTATACATATGTAACAAACCTGCACGTTGTGCACATGTACCCTAGAACTTGAAGTATAATTTAAAAAAAACAGATAAACTTCATAAATTAGAATATAAAAATTTCAACAACTGCATATCAAAAAGTTCATAAATAAGATTTTTTAAACAGCAAACTGAAATAAATACATATGTAAATTTGTGATATATGAGGCAAACATTAAGTGCCTTGATTTAAAATGACCACCTTTAACTCACTAATAACAAGACAATTATTTCGGAAACATTAAGTATACTGATAGTCAAAAAAGCATAAATAGCCAATAAAAACTCTGAAAACAATCTCTAACATCATTAATAGTAAGAAAAAACTAAAATCAAAATGATAGTTCCTGTTTCACCTATCAGGCTGGCAACTATCAAACTATCGAGTATTGACGACAATTCAGAGAAACGAGTACTCTCACTTTGCTGGCAGAGATATAAGTTAGTCAACTGTTATGAAAGGTAGTTTGGCAGAAAATATCAAAAAGTGTTTAAAATATGAACACCATTTGGTGACCTGACTCTATTTCTAATAATTTAGACTTAAAATAATCTAAAACATGTATACTTTTTTAACCTGTAAGATTTCTTCAGCACAATACATTTCTTCAGTCCACAATAGAAAAAATGTAACCATTTAAATGCCCAATATTAACAACTAGTTAAGTAAATGTATGATACATTCATACCAAGGATTACTATATTATCAGGGGAGAAAATTATGTTATAAAAGAATATTTAATGAGATGGAATGTCCATCTCATTAAATGTCCAAGCAGATTACAAAACAGTATGAGGCAAAATGATCTCATATTTTGTGAAAAGGAAAAAAAATCATAAAAGCTGGAAGGAAAATCAATGAAATATTAACAGTAACTGTCTCTGGTTATCAATTAAGTGGCAATTTAAATGTTCTTATTACTGCTAACATGATTTACTAATTTTTCTGCATTTAACATGTATTGATATTATGATAGAAAAGCAATAAAAGATGCTTTTAATTTTAATGAGGAAACCAAAAATAATAGGCAACTTTGTCCTTTGTTCTTGAGAGTCAGGATTAATCAGCTATATTGCCAGGCACGGTGGCTCACACCTGTAATCCCAGCACTTTGGGAGGCCAAGGCAGGCGGATCACCTGAGGTCAGGAATTCGAGACCAGCCTGGCTAACATGTTGAAACCCCGTTTCTACTAAAAATACAAAATTAGCTGGGCGTGGTGGCATGTGCCTGTAATCCCAGCTACTTGGGAGGCTGAGGCAGGAGAATCACTTGAACCTGGGAGGCGGAGGGTGCAGTGACCCAAGATCATGACATTGCACTCCAGCTTGGGCAACAAGGGCAAAACTCCATCTCAAAAAAAAAAAAAAAAAAAGGTCAGCTATATCTGTCTCTTTCCATATGTCAAATTAGTTTTAAAGCATTATTCTATTTGAGCTTTACTCTATTGTTAGGTATCATTAACCTCTTGGATGAGGTCTAGATTTCAGAAAAAGTAGCACACTCAAGGTCATGCAGCTAGTGACAGCTGAATATGACCGGCCCCCGTGGTATCTGATTCCAAAGCGCGTGTTCTTTCTTTATTCTTTCCATAGGTTTCTGGCGAACAGATGGTGTTTAGTCACATGAATAAGTTCTTCAGTGGTGATTTCTGAGATTTTGGTGTCACATCACCTGAGCAATATATACTTTACCCAATGTGTAGCATTTTCCTGGGGTTTATTGTGGAGTAGTTAGGCGTTATGAGAATAGACCCAAAAAACTAACTGCCACATATCACATAGTTTCTGTGAAAAAATGTTTGGCACTCTAAACACCACACTTATAAATGGCCATTGGGAAGCAATTTTTTCTTAACCTATGTGTTGCTTCTGACTGTTTACACTGTTTATGTCTGTGTCACATGCATTATTATTCTTGGAGGCAATATCCAGTAATGGGTAGGAGCACTGGCTCATAGTTAGATTCCCTTGGTGGAACCTGACTCTACCCTTTAATACCAATAAACTACTTACCTTCACAGGGTCTGATTCGTCACCAGTAAAATAAAGGTAATGACTGTACCTACCTTAGGTTGTTCTAGTGAAGATTAAATAAATTAATCTACGTGGTGCTTTGTGGATTTAAAAAGTGTCAGACACATAGCAAGCACTAGATAAAGGGGATCTATGATGATCATTACTAATGTATTCGCTAGATATTAAATCCCCCCAAGGGCAATAATCGCATGTTGTATTGCTTTTGAATTCCCTAAAGAGCTCAATAAATGGTTGATCAATGGATAAAGCTGGAAGTAAGGTAATTTCTGACAAGAATTTCTCAGTGCTGCAAAATACCCTCTCTAATTCAACGAGAATGCTCCCTGATTAACTTGTATTGACTAATAGAGGCCTTATTTTTATCTTATTTTTTCTCATCTATGAAAGGGGTACTTAAAATTACCATTTAAGGCTGTCTTGCATTTCCTTATTAAACATCACTTTAATTATTGATTGAATATTCAATATTTAAATGCAAGTTACCTCCATTTCAACAAGGCCTTTCAGGGAAGGGCGTAACTTTATGTGACTAAAAATAGTTAAATGACACCTGAGTTTGAGTTTTAAAATCCTTAAACATTTATTTATGGCACCCTGTAGAAAGATAACAGTAACCTAGTTCTTTCAATAAGAAAGTAGCAGGAAAGAATCATGGCTCAATCTTTCACTGAAAGTATTTAATCTGAGTAAGTCCCAGATACCCAGCAGTATTAATGTACTATGTGCTACTTTGAAGTCAGTGAAACTGAAAATCTCACTTTAGAAAGTTCTCTTAATCACTGAGAATATAACCATGTTCTGATTTTAATTATGACATGGCGGATTTTAAAATAAATCTGTAAAAACTGATGTGCAAGTCCTGGCATAATTATTTGACTACTCCACCAAGTAGGCAGTGTACGTGTTTTTTTTTTTTCATATAAATTGGGTCATATTAAATAAACCCAAGCAACCCAATTAAAAGCAATGAGCTTCCCAAGTGCTGAGCCAACAGTCCTACCTAACAATGCTATTCTAATGGCCAAATGGCTTGCACTGAGAAACAAAAAATATCAAAAATTCCATTTACCAATGCAAATTGTCCTGGAATTTTTCTGTTACTGTAATGTTTTCAATTTGATTTAGTGACAACTAGAAAAAGAAAGAAACTTGGCTAGATTGAACAAGCATATCTAATGAATTAATAGCTGTGAACCTGTCACTTCTCTTAAAAACCTCCGGTGGCTCTCAAATAACTTCAAGAAGATACCCTGCTCAGAACGCAAGCTCCTCCATGATTTGCCTATAGCCTAATTCATTTTCCCAAGACAACTCTCTCCTGCTCTTTCCTTCCATTCCCCTCATTCCAACTAAGAATAATCCATCTTTCCCTAAGAATCACATGCACTCTTCAGCTTCTGTGTCTCTTTGTAAATGCTGGTCCCTCTCCAAGAAAGTCTGCTTACAATTGTAGCTATTTGGTATATCCTTCAAGGCCCTGCTCAAGGCCACTTTTCCCCTTAACCCCATAATTGCACCAAAGAACAGATTAGATGTTAGATACCTATAAAGTTTAAGAGCAATAGAAAAATATTCCAATAAATGTAATATCTAAGTAAAAATAGTGTGTTTGTTATATAAATGGAGCTTGGCAACAAAAATCCTTGGGCCACTCCCGGCCCTCCAACAGGATTGCTGCCTCTAATTCTATACAAAAAGTTTGGAGCTATCACTGCTGAACTCTCCTTTAAAAAGGAATCTTCTCTCTCTTTGTGCCGATAGCATGTAGTCTGCTGTTTACTTTGGCCTTGAACACATCTTATCTTGTCTAACAGTTGTTTGTTTAGACTCCCATATTATTTTCCCTGCTATTTCCTGAGCAGGAATTAAATCTTGCTCACCAGGTACCACCACACTACTTAGCAGACAGTATTGCTCAACGTAGGTAGGTGTTCAATATTTTAGTGGCATGGAAATGAGAATGAATGAATGAAGAGAGGTACAGTCTGAAAAATCAAGCCATGATTAATGAAAATTAGTCTTATCACTTTCAAGTGCACACACTAACAGTTTGTCAGTTATCTCTGTCCATAGCTCTTTGGTTTCATTTTCTGATCATTTCTCCCACAGTTCTGTTTAAGTAGTCCCCACTATCATGTTCCTATTAGTTCTCAAACTACATTTTTGAAATAAGAACAAAGTGTTCATTATCAAATTAAAGAATGGACATTCTTTTTCCAATTCACATTGCACAGAAATAAATTTATGATTAAAACGTTAAAATTTGAATTGAACCTTTTTCATCTCAACTAGAATCTATGTTCACAAGTATACTATCTAATTTAGCAGTATTTCATGGGTCCATGCAAAGAGGACATGATTTTTCAGGTGTACTACCTGAACATCAGAGAAAATCATTCTCCCAACCCTTTAGTATAAAAATTTTATTTCCATCACACCAAGAGGTTTAAAATACTAGTCTGTCTTTCTAAAGGTCTACATTTTAAAAACTGCATAAAGAAAGTTATTTAAAACATAGACAATAGAAGCGACAAAACATAAGGATGTTTCAGTATCTAAAATAAAATAAACTGAAATAGAGTGAATGCAATTTTCAAAAATAGAGAAAATATGCAAATACATATAATATATAAACTCTGTTTTGCAAATGGTGGTTTAATTACAAAATGCAGCATTTTCCTCTCTGACTTGAACTACTGTCTTCTGACAGATATTACCCTAGTCCTTCATATACTAACAAGTCATGTTAATTATAAAACCGTTCATTATTTTCTGCCTTTTACATCTATAGACAGACAGACAAGTATATACCCACATACATCATTTATATTTGTCTTCTATTTTCTATTCATATTTTGTCTTCTATTTTCAGGCTTTATTAATGTTCCCATTACAACTGTTATTCTAGCAAAATCCTGCTAGCCAGCCTTGACAAGTAAATCCTGCAGCGCTGTGAGTTTTGATACATGATTCAATAATGACCTAGGATTCTCAGATTAAAAGTGCTGTGGAAATGTACAGTGTCCCTTTCTTCCATATTCAAGGCACAGTACACTGCCCTTCTCCACTGTGCAGTTGAGCATGGTTGTTCTCTGCTAAGCAGCATGACATTCGGTTTCCAAAGAGATTGTGTTGCCCTAATGAATACTGCAATTCCTCAACAAACTATTCGTTTCTTTGAAGTATTCATGTCCCAGAAATGTAAGGAGCTACTATTCAAGACCAAAATCGGTCTCTAAAAATTTTCAGTCCAATATTCTCAATATACTAATATATTATTAAATTATTTTGAAGGCTAAATCCAGAAAAATGTAGTCAAATTCTTCTCTAGTAGAATCAATCCAGTCCCGTCTAGGGAAAAAAACTGCTATGTTTCTGTTTCTTGTAAAGTATATATTTCAATAAGTTTGCAAAATATGGAGGTCTAAAAATAGCCTGTATTTTTTTCCACAGTAAATCTAAAATTAGCAAGTTCTTATTTCCAGTCTATGAAGGTTTTTTCCCCAGAAAGTCACCTGCCAATTTAAAAATAATCAGATAAGGGCAAAAATGTGCACACATCTAATAAAAATATTTTAATAAAAGTGTTGAGAAAATATAGATGTTATTTGCAGTCTAGTGGAAACGACGTTTAGCCTTAAATATTTCCACAGCATTTGATATTTCAGAAACCTGTAGAGCCTCTTCTTTTCTTTCACTTTTATCAAATAATGCCAAACAAGCAGATCCAGGAATCTTTGATTTAATTTTTTTTTCTGACACTGAAAGAAGAAACTTTCTTACAGAGAATCCATATTTTTGGAACTCTGTGAGACAGTGGTTTTATTAATGTCAATTAATCTTGACAGCTTAGTAGATGGTTTATACAGCTATTAGAAGATATACTATTGTCTTCATTTATGCATAATGTAAATGCTATTATTCATGTTATAATTAACAGAGATACATGAGAATTTTAGACAAAATAATTATTTTAAATAATTAAATATTTGAAGTGCATGAACAAGGCAAGCATGAAGTTCTTTTAGAATTCAGTGACTGGGTAATAACTTTCTTTTTTGAAAAACAGTGTGCTTTCTCTTTTCTCATTATGAAAGTTAGAAAACTCACTGTGCCTCTCTTCTGACTTGGCCACCAGGAAGTTCCATGTTGAACCAGGTCTTATTCACAGTTAAGTATTCCTTCCCATTTGAAGGCATATTCTCTTCATCTTTTCATAGCTTTTTAATGCACGGTTGCTTACTTCTATTTTATTATTCCAATGAGTGTAAATTCTACATATACAAGTAAAGAAGCAGAGAGTTCATTAATTTTAACAAGAAATTAATCTGAAACCATTTATTGTACCCCTACTGTGTGCTGGGCGTTTTTCTAGGGGATGGGAATGTAGTTTATTAAAAGAATATTTTCATAAGAGAAGTGAATATGTTTCATTGTATCCTTAAGAGAGGGGGGAAATCTGCCAATCAAACCAACTTCAAGAAAATGGAAATTTAAAAGAATTTCCTTAAAGGCAAAGCCTGCCAACATCAATTTAACTCCCACAAAAAGTTAAGCTAATACACTGAGTGTTCTCACTGTTGCTTACTGGCGTACGGAAAACTGGTTACTTGCTATACACCCCTCTTCTCAAGGGTCCTGCAATAAAATTAGTCTTTATCCTGAGGCATGCTAAGCACTAACACCACCATAAAATAAAAGCTTTTAAATAAATTGCCCCTCAACAACAGTTTTAAAAATCAGTTTAAACATTCTAACTTTCGAGAGAGAGCTTTGGGTCATAGATTTCCTACCTTGAAGCTTCTGCTGTAACAAGTAAGTCGCAATTACTGGGGCAAGCCAAGAAATACAATGCATTTTGTGTGGCTGACTGGGCAAGAAAAATTAACTAGTAAAGCAGCTCCCTTTCAGGGATGACTTCAAGGTTGGTGGGCCTAAATTTGCACTTGCTTTCAGCTTTGTTTTGCTTTACTGGCTTGCAAATATGTGTCACACAGTGACCCTAGGTTGGCCTGCCTGCTGCCAGCCTGATGTTGGAAAAGGTATTGAAATGTACAAGGATCTTGCCCTTGGCCTCCACTCCTAGGGCGCAGCATTCTCACACATTTTAAGGCGTTACCAGCTCACAGAAGCCTTGTAGTCAGGGAAGGCAGCCCAACAAGGCTGCCCACAGATACACACGTGTTTGTCACCTGCCCCAGCAATTGCAAATAGAATAGCTCTTCTCAAGGCAACCCGTTTGTCCTCCCTTTGAAAGAGAAGGCTGTGTAAATAATGATATTTCACATGTGGCAAAATATTGGTATTTTCAATTTGGACTATGCTTGTAGGCATCTCAGACTAACACAAAGTTTTCTAATTAACAGAGATGCCCTTATTTTACTGAGAAACCAAGCTAAAACTTTTAAATGGTGTCACATCTTGGTGACTTTCTAAGCCCATCAAATACCTGAGTGGCCAACGTTTTTTAAGTAGCTGCGAGCAGCATCTCGAAGGATTTAGAGAAGCAACAAATAACAAAGTGTGACAGTCGGTCTTGGAAAACCAGAGGGCTCTAATGAAGCAAAAAGTAGATCAAGAGGCATTAAAAAAATCCCGGTTCGTTCCAAAAAAGTTTTACAATTATAGCAAAGCAATCATTTCATCGGTTTGTGCAACAAAATTCAAAATCTGCGGGGCGAGATAATACTTGGCCAACATCGCCAAATTTATCACTACGGGTGTAAAAACTGTAACTTTTTATTAAATGGGTGTGAAAAGAGTCGGGGGGGAGGAACAGGACCACTAAATCTGGTATTTCCAGATCTCTGCATTCAACATCTCACTCCCACGCCATTAAGTTAAATAACATTTAGCACAAAACACAGGCTAGACCACCAATTTCGGGAAGGCGTCTGAGTCTTCCCTTCTCCATTCCCTTTAGATCGGCCGTCCTGGCCTTTCTTTCCTAACGGCATCTCCTTTCTAATAAAGTCCCTCGTATCTTTTGGTGTAATTAACTTATGGTACAAATCCTTCAAAAAGAAAGGAAAGAACTGCGGTTTGCTCTACGCGCGGACATCTTTTCTTCCTAAGCCTTCCCTTTCGCTGAAAAGGTTGTCGCAGAAGGGCGGGGAGGCTTGAAATCCTGCCGTTCCCTCATTCTTTCTCTTTTCTTTCTCTCCACATACGCCTCCCCTACACCTCCCCACCTCCAATCCACTACCGTATTTAAGTCGGAGGGGGCGCTTTAAAGGGTTTCCTGTGTCTGTTTCTGTCTCTCTGACCCGAAACGCACTTTCGGTCATAGACAGACAAGGCGCTCAACCAAGGGACAGGCAAATGGAATAAATAGCTGAGGAGAATAAACGACCTAATGGGGAAATCTCGTGCTGCCTAATTGCTATTGTGTTTTGCAGATAAATAAGCATATTATTTTGATAGCGTTCAAAACCCTGAGCTCTCTTGCCCTATGCATTCTTCTTAACAGACTTCTTTGGCGCTTACTATATACCAGGCGCTGTTTTAAATGCTTTTAAAATACCACTTTCTTTGCTTAAAAAATATTTTTAACAGATTTAAAATTCCGTGTGTGCTTTCGAACTTCCCTGCTATACTCTTCTTTATACATAGTACAGCAGTTGTCTTCAAAGACAAATTGAAAAAAAAAAACTTTAACCAGTTGCTACTTAATTGCCAGCAAATCGTTTCCCTCTGCAATTTTTCGCAATCATAATTAAATACACTAGTATAGTGGCAAAGAACTGTTAGATTTTTTTTTTCAGTGATGATCTCAGGTTTTGCCTCAGGCGTTTGAACGCGCCCGCTAATTGCCCGTGTGGCAAACATTAATTGCACCTGCAGGCATTTGAACTCAGAAAAACGTGCAGCCCTCACGGAAAGTTGTGACGGTCGAGCTTGAGCCTGGCGGGCCGCGGAGCGTTCACCTGCGGCCGGGAGGTACTGGCCCAGGGCGCTCGGGACGGGAGGTGGCAGGCGACCGGCGCGCGTCAGGCTCGTCACCCGCTGGATTGCGGGGCCGGAGCGGGGACGGGGTCTGGGTCCTGGCCCGCCCTCGTGCAGCCGACCGGAGGCCCCGAACCCCGCGCCGACCCAGCCACCCGCCCTGAGGCCGACAGGGGAGCTGGGGTTCACCGACCCCCGCGGCCCCGCCGTCGGGCGCGGACCCCATCCTGGCCCCGCCGAGTGTGTGCTTTGCCTGGGGTTAAGTTTCAGAAGCCAAGATGGAACGATTCGGGTTTCTATTCACAAGGTTATTGAAGGCATGGCGGTGGGGACCGCGCAAAAGAGATGAGAGTGTGGGGGGGAAGGGGTTTCTGTTCTAATAAGGGCTTAGCACGCTGGCCGCAGGTCCTCCGCGCCGACCGAGCTCCTTCCCGCTCTCCCCCGGGCCAAACCCCACCAGGGTCCCGTCTTTCCCAGTCGCGTCCTTTCCTCTTCTCCCCGCCCCGCGCCGGGCTTGTGTGGACAGAGAACGGAGTGTCAAAGGGACGCCCTGGGCCGATCCCCAGGAAGCTATGAATCCGTCCGTGACGGAGGGCTCTGGGGATCGACAGACGGCCCTTTCTCAGAGGCTCTCTCCACTACTGACCAAGCGGCTCTGCCAACGTGTGGTTTCCGGCTGGACCCCAACCCAGCCGCCCCCAGTCTCCCGGCACCGCCGCGCCGGAGCGGGCGAGCGGACCCCGGCGCCCCCGGCTGGGTCTCGCTCAGTCCCTGCCCTCGCAGACGCACAGCGGGGTGGCCAGTTCAAAAGTCCTACATAACTCGGAAAGAACCAGCAGCTAGAAAACATGTTTTAAACACACAGCTTGAGTTTTATACAACCCACGTTGTCCAAGGCACGAACTGTTGGACACGAATTCCTACTTTAGAAACCAAATCTAATTTCCAAGCGCCAATCTTCACGTCCCGGACTCTAACTCTGCGGCTGAGAGTGCATACACCAGGGGGACTGGAGGAGACTGGAGGCAATTATCTGGATAATCCAAGCCCGAAAAACTCGAACTTGAAAATATACGATTATGTCCTAAAATGCCCGCGTCATTGGTCTAGTCTTTCCTACCATCAGAGCTGACACAGCTCCAGTCCACGGGCTTCTCCGCGGGGTCTAGGATCCACAGTCCCTGGGGGCCGAAGACCCAATGGAAGTAACTGATGGATCGCAAATTGGAAATCATAACGTGGCCGACCGACCTGATCGGGAAAACTCGCGTCCTTATATGAAACAGCCCCGAGGCCGCGAAAGTAGCCTCAGGAGTTATCAGATTCAAAAGCAATTTTGATTTAAGGTTTTCAAAAGCCCCAGAGGGCAAATGTGACCACTCGGGTCAGCCAGTCAGCAGTTTGGGTCCAGACAGGGAACCACCGAGTGGGGCGGCCGAGGAGCCGCGGCGCCTCCCGACGTCACACGCGCCTGCTCGCACTTAGCCACGCGCTCGGAGTTATTCTTTACACTCAGGACTGAAACTTCGCCCACGAGACCGCGGGGCGCGGAGGAGGGCCGAAACCCAAAGTCCAGGTCCAGGGCCCACCCCCGCCGCGCCCGCGTTGGCGCCCGCGCGCTCCCTCCGCAGGGGTTAGCAAGATTGCGCTCACTCTCGCCCCGGCTGCTCCCCACCCGCTCGCTGCTCTGGGGTACCAGGTCCGCGGCCGCGTTCCCACGCCTCGGCTGCAGCCTCGCGGCGGGCATTGGAGAGCGCGGCCCCGCCCCCTGGCCCAGCCAATCGCGGGCCACGCCGACCAGCGAGGGGGCGGTGCCGGGCGGAAGGCCTGGGCCGGTGCGCGGGGGCGGGTGAGGTGGCCCCACCCGCTCGGGGGAGGGGGGGCGTGGCCGGCGCCGGCTCTTGCGGCCGAGCAGAGTTGCGGCGTGGGAAAGAGCCGCTAGGAGCAGACCGCGCCGCCGCCGGAGCCGCGCCTGCCCAGGCCCGGGGAGGGAGGAGGCGGGCGCCAGGGTGCTGCGCCCCGCTCGGCGTCCGAGCTTCCGGCCGGGCTGCGCCCCGCGCGGTCTTCGCCGGGATGAAGCGCCCCTGCGAGGAGACGACCTCCGAGAGCGACATGGACGAGACCATCGACGTGGGGAGCGAGAACAATTACTCGGGGTGAGCGCGGGCTCCTCGGGAGCGGCCCGCAGCTCGGGAGCTTGGGGTAGCTTTGTGAATGCGTGGCTCCCTGGAAATCCCGAGGCTCGTCTCCGCAGCATCTGGGTAGAGAGGGCAAGTTTTGCCTGAGAAAGTTTGAGTGGTGGGCGCTCGCAGAGCGTGAGTTGGGATGGGGCAAGGGATGTGGATTTTCACCGTAGGGGTGGAGTGGCCAGGATGGGAGACGCCACTGAAAGGCAGAGCGCAGGAGTTGGCGAGGGAGGGTCCTGACTGTCACAGTTGGACGCGCGAACGGCAGCGTCTGGGCGACAGGCGATGTCCCAGCCACTGAAACCGTATTTGGGGGCACTTTCAAAATAGATCAGGAGAAAATAAAAACAATATGATTTTTGATTTTTAGAGATACCAAAATCACAACTTGATTTTTGGAGGAATTAAAGCAACCTGCGATGTCAAGGCTACGTAGGTTGAACTTTGCAGGTTGACCGTGTGTGACTTGGCTAACGCAAGAGTGAGTGACAGATGTAAGCATCGGAAAGGGCATCATTTCTTTGACTGCTTGTTCTCAAGTCTGGAAGAGATCGGCGTCGTAATCACAGAAGCCAGACCTCCACTTTCCTGTGACAGAGGGAGATTACCGAGGCATTTTAGAGCCAAGGCGGGTCAAATGATAATTGCTTCTAATTGGCATCCCCAGAAGCACCTTAATTATTTATCTGCAGCTGTCACTCAAAGAGGGAAATTCTTCCTACCTTTGGAAAACTGGTTTTCTTTCATATTGTTATTCTAATACATACAAAGCAAAGCACAAAATCTGCAAGAGCAAAGATATTTACCCGAAACCAAAGGTTTAAGTATCTAATCATTAAAGTGTTGTTGTGCCGTCTTTAAAAATGAGGTCTGAAAAACAGAAGCTATCACGTGAAAGGTGAAACCCGTAAAGAAGGGGTGAAAATGAGGGGGACAGGTAATTCAGAAATAAGATCCAGAAGTGAGAAGGTGAGGTAATAGCAACCTGGTGTGTGCAGCATTTCTAAAATGAAAGAGAACAAATAACAGGAACCTGGGGAATTTGAGAACACAAAGAAGCATAGTATCCATGAATTATGAAGAGAAACAGATACAAACTAGAAAGGATTATAAAAATTATGTGACCAAATAATACTTTGATTGAACTTTCAATATAAAAATATATTTTCATTAGTAAATCCAAGGTGCATTGCAGCTTCTGGAGATTTAAGCTTAGACTAAAGTCTGAGACACACCTACAGTTTCATTTTCAAAGTAAAACATTCACCTAGTAATAAAATGAGTTTTAATTTTCCTATCAGTGGCATATTTAGGGCATATTTTTGGAAGATTAGTATGCAAAACATCAAGTTTGTCAATTTTTTCCTGTTGCAATATATGACTAACTGAAGTTTTGAAACAGTAAGATAACTTCTATTTATTTTAAAGTTTGCACCTAGAGACAAGAGTTTGACGTATGACGACTGCACATCTGTTTGATAGTGGTGCTTAACATAACCCTGATTTGAAAAAGTGGCATTATTTTGTTCAGTGTGCCTGACAGGAGGGAGAAGGAAAGCTATTTGAGATTAGTTGACTTTAAAATATATGAGTGGAACTAGGAAATGCTAATACCTAACTTCTCAGCCTAACTGCCGGTAATTATTTCACTGGGAGACTTTCAAGTAAAAATTCTGGGACATTTTGGCCAATGGGTTAGCATCTGGATTACAAATTAAGGCGTAATTTTTACCTGAAAAGAGACAGCCGGGCTGAAAGCAAAGTCTGTTAAGAGTGAAACAAGAACTAAGAATAAAATAACACAGACTGGAACTGTGGAATCACTCTGAATATTTAATGGGTGCCACAAGTACCCAGAAGAAACTATTGTTATGTTAATGCAGCACCTGACATACTCTTCTTATTTCATAGGCAAAGTACTAGCTCTGTGATTAGATTGAATTCTCCAACAACAACATCTCAGATTATGGCAAGAAAGAAAAGGAGAGGGGTATGTGATTTTTCCCCCTTTTTATTTCATGTAACTCATACTAATGTGTAACAGTTACATTTTTTCATTTGAGTAATTTTATCAGTTGTGAATTCATAAACTTTTGTTGTTTGCTTCTTTTGGATAGATTATAGAGAAAAGGCGTCGGGATCGGATAAATAACAGTTTATCTGAGTTGAGAAGACTTGTGCCAACTGCTTTTGAAAAACAAGTAAGCTATCCCCTCCCCAGAATCCCCCCACCCACCCCGCCACCCCCCAAAAAAAAGCTCAAACACAATCTGATTCGCTCATCTGGGAATGTGGGTTCTTGTTAAAGCTCATTAAAATAATGGTGTATGTACCCTGATCTGGCACAGAGCAGCTATTTCAATAAAATGCTTTGTTGTGGCAAAACTATTAAAAACATAATCCATCATGAAGTTGAAAAACATTTCCATTCTTTAGCTTATTTTCCCCTTAAGGGTAACAGTGTTCATGCTTTCTCTGTTCTTTCTATGAATACCAGTAGTGGTTTTATTTAAAACTGTGCTGTATACCGTATCCTTCAAAAAAAAAAAAAAAAAAAAGAAACCATTTTTTTCTCAAAATTTTTTTAAAATGTAATCTTTTTAATTAAAAAACAAGCAGAGCCCAAGAAGTAACATCTCTAGCTCTATTTCCTAAATGATAATACCAATAAAATTTATTTACCAAGCCATTTGCTTTCATTTTTAATCCCTGGGTTGGTAGAATGCCATTTGATTTGGGTCATCTTTTTAGAAGTTTGGTAAAAACGAAGTTAATCATAACTGCCCCATTTCATAGTTCACCTATTCCTTTACAAAAAAAAGAAAGAAAGAAAAAGATTTTGCACACTTAGAAAAGTAGAAAGCCAAATGTTTAAATCTTTTGTGGTTTTAGAAGTCATGGCTCTCCCCCTGCCGCAGTGGTTAATGACACAGATTTCTAAGAGTATATTTCAAAGGATATGGCAGCATGTCCTTGTTGAAAATACTTTCAGTTTAATTCCAGTAAGACAACAGTTGTTTGTTTATTCCGTTTTGTTTGTTTACTTCATGAATCTGCAAACATTATAAAACAATCCCTACAAAGTCCTTGGAAATTATCCAGAAAGTGCAGTTTCAATTATTAGTGACTTTCCTGAATCTGCTTGTACCATTTTCATGGAAAAATTAAACGCTGACCAAATACAAAACATAATATGCTACTGATTATACATTTTTAAGACAAAAAGCACACCCAATCTATATGCAGAGACTGTGTTTGATAAACTAAAAATAATGTGGAAATTGTAGTTTTGATTAGTAGCATTTTCAGTGCCAAATAGGCTTCAAGTGAAAATGTCAGTAATCAATGATGTTTTTAAAATTTGGAAGTACTGAAATGTCTGCAGTTATGAGTCGAAGTCTGTTTGATTTTTTTTCTTGGTTTGTTAGATTTTTTTTTCTTAAATGTTGACTTAAACCTTAAAAGCAAACATCAGTTGTTTGGCAGTTAGTTACCATAAACACAAGCTTTCCCATTTGCAGAGCTTGGCTACCAACCCAAGTGAGTTGGCCCTGTCACAATATGATTAGAAAAGTGTTCTTTAGAGCAGTTAAGTAACTCTGGCACTCTCACCGTACGTGGTGCTGATAATTTTTACAAAACAAGTAAAGCATAGGGACCTGAAATAAACCTTAGTGTCCTTAAAAAAGAAAAAAAAGAGAACATATTGGTAATTATTTAGCTCTTCCAGGAAATGAGAAGCCACCCACAGTCCCCGAGACAGTTTGAAATGGCACATTTGTATTTCAATTGGTTACCAGAGGTTTCCTTATTCTGAAAGCAGGGACATAAAAATATATTTGCAAGACAATTTTATTAAGAACTATTTTAAAAGGTTCAAAAATCCTTAAGCATTTATGATGCTTCCTAGGTAAGCAGTAAATTATTGCTTCTTGTGAGCTTAGAAATTCACAGTGACACCTGCTGGTAATTATTGGGGAAAAAAACCTTAAAAGTCTTCCTTTTTAAAATTTTTGGATCTGCTTGAAATGCAGATCCAATTATATTGTTCTAGTGTGAATACCTTATTTCGGGACTTAGTAGGCCTGTGAAAGGACTTATTGGAGTTTTCTATTTTAAAAATATTTAACAATCAATTGCTAAAATCCTATCTCCTTATCTTCTGGAGTTGTTATACAACTCCTCTAGACTTTGGCTTTACAGAAGACTATTGATGCCCCATAATAAAACATATTATTAACCAAGACACAGATTGAATATAAAGTTTGAGATTTTTACAACTGAAATCATTTTGCTGTGGTGATCTTAGGAGAATAATTATTCTTATGATTTAAAAAAGTCATTCTAGTTTCTTTTAGTCTTTAAAAGTTAAAATGGCAAATACTTGTGATTAGGTATGACATTAATTCGTGCTTTCATGTAAAGTTTGGAAAGAATTCGAAGTTTTCTGTGAAAAAATAAAAGTTGGGATTGTCTAGTGAGAGGGAAACTGAAGCCATAATGCTAAATTCAGTGTATAATGTTTCAGATTAGTGTCTGTAGGACATGTGATTATTTATTTATTTATTTATTTTATGAAGGGATCTGCAAAGTTAGAAAAAGCTGAAATATTGCAAATGACAGTGGATCATTTGAAGATGCTTCAGGCGACAGGGGGTAAAGGTAAGTAGATGACTTCATTTTTTTTTTTTTTGCCTTTTTTACCTTTCTCTTTTCATGTTATTCCCCCTAATATTGTAAGGAAGTCATAGCTGAACAGTTCTTTAACAAGCTGAGATAGGAGGCCCCAGATTAAAGCTGTGGAAATCAATGCTAATGGCAGGATTGAACTCGTGGGAAAGAACTTCTGGAACAAAAGAAGCACTTGACCCTGGGCTTGTGTTTGCTTTCATAATACTGTGGGAGTAAAGCTTCATTCACAGCAGCCTGGTCAGAGATTTGTTTAGGACTTAAGAAGCGCATGCTGGAATCTGTATAGAAAGAACAAAAAACAAACACACAAACATCCAAACATAAACAGGAGGTTAGAGGCAATCCTTTTCTCCTCCTTCTGCTTCTTTCTTCCTACTCCTTCTCCTCCTCTGTCTTCATTAAATGAAGGCTAAGACTGAAAATAATTCAGCTATTCCAAAGGAAGTGACTCTAGAGTTATTTTCATTATTGTTTTCAGATTTTTGCTTGGTCTTGAATTTAGACCAAACAGAACAGTTGAATTGCAGGTAGGAAGTCTCTACACCAGAAGCCATTAATGGAGCAGAGTCATTCTTGGGGAAAGCAAACAGGAGCAGGCACTCCAGGTCCAGGGCCCTAGAGAGGTGTCCTCTGTACTGGATAGTGACTTAGGGAGGAATTGTCGAGGTGGTGAGAGAGGATCTCATCTCATGCTAAAAACAGCCTTGAGATCCTAGTTCACTCAGATTTCATTATCCCACTTACACATCACAACTCAGACTTGATTTTGTCCCTCTGAATCTTTTTCATCCTTCAAAGAATCCTTTGATATTCACCTTAGCCAAGGGTGTTATTCAGTATATTTAACAACTGAATAAGGAGAAGGTATCAGAAGGATTTAAGGGCTCCAACTAAATCCTGAAGGCCTCCCGGTGCTCAGCATTAACCTTTTACTACACAGTATACGGGTCCTAGATCAGGACAGAGGCAGGACATTGGAGGGAAGCAACTGTTACCAATATTTAACTCCTGTATGGCCATACCATTGAGGATCTCTAGAACATCAGCCCTGATCTTAACCATCTTTTTCCTGTGTCTAGTAGGGAGGGAGGGTAACCATTGTACAGAGAAGCCCCAATGGGTTGACTTTTCCCAGATTGTACCTTCTCAAGGAACCATCCTGAATGATGGCATGAAATGCAAACATTCTTACATAATAGAAAAGATAACTGGATTAAATCACAGAAGCCAATGATCCAGCCTAGCTTGACCACTGCTGTGCCTCTGACCTAAGAAAAAAGTCTGGGCTGCACTTTGAGGGCTACACTAGCAGCATGAGCGCCAAGGGCCCCTGAAGCTCCATGATTCTGTCTCTACAACTGCTACCTCAGGATGTTAGGATACTGATTGAATTAGTTATGCTACAAGAAAATTTGTTTGATTGCTTTACTTCCCTTAGCATTGTTAGCCACAAGTCTAAGTTTTCTTATCAGGGTTTCAAATATTTGGCATGAGCTGTACTTCTAAAGAGTAATATTGTTCTTAGGCTTTATTATAAAAACTAAGTTCCATCTTGGTTGCTATTCTTGGCCACCTAGACAGTCCTAAAATTTGTCCCAGAATAGTTTGTGAACAGATATTTCCAAGTAGGCTCCATACACATCACCTGACTGTCACGTCATTGAAGAGGTCATTGTACTGGAGAATGGCCTTCAAGAAGGGAGCTGGCGGCTGGGTGTGGTGGCTCATGCCTGTAATCACAGCACTTTGGGAGGCCGAGGTGGGCGGATCACCTGAGGTCCAGAGTTTGAGACCAGCCTGACCAACATGGAGAAATCCCGTTTCTACTAAAAATACAAAATTAGCTGGGCATGGTGGTGCATGCCTGTAATCCCGGCTACTCAGGAGGCTGAGGCAGGAGAATTGCTTGAACCCGGGAGGCAGAGGTTGTGGTGAGCTGAGATCGCGCCATTGCACTCCAGCCTGGGCAATAAGAGTGAAACTCCATCTCAAAAAAAATAGAAAAAATAAAAAGAAGGGAGCTGGCTGTTTGGGTTAACATTGTAAGAGAATACCAACTGCCTCATAGTGCAGTGGTGAAGGGCATCGTATCTGTAGCTGGATTGCCTGATTTCAAATCCTGGTTCTGCCACTGATTAGCTCTGTGACTTTGGGTAAATTACCCCCTGGGAGCTGGTCCAGTTTTATCATCTGTAAAAAGAGGACAGTTGTAGTGTCCATACTATATAACTCATAAGGCTGTTACAAGTTATTTCACTTAAGGCCGATAGAATAGTGCTGGCGTAGAGGGAGTGGTATGGACATATATGTTACTGTTGGCCCAAGATCCATTCACAAAAGGGAGCTACTTATCATCATTTCCCTCTGAAGTCCACAATAGGATAGGAATTGCATAATTTATATTCCTTTAAGATATAACAGAGAGCTCAGCCATATATGACAACATAGCAGGCAAACCACAAATTTCAATTACTTCATGACCAGTAATGAAAATTCTTAGACGCTCTTGGGGCTCCAATTCTGTTAGTTCATTCTTTATAGTCTGTCTTGGTATGACAGTAGTATCTAGAGAGGATTTAGTAGAATAACCTAAGTTTCAAAATCCCTCTGGATTTCTGGACTCTGTCTATTCTATTCATTACCCCCGTCTTTCTCTCATGGGAGTCAGAAGTCTGCAAAGCCCTACAGAACCCTGAGGACCAAAATGTGAAATCTTTCCATGAATACCTCTTCTTCAGGAATAGCTTTTCATCCTAATCCAAGAGGCTCAGTTTGTTAACTATGTCAGAGTCCTGGGATGATAACTATTTTTGCTGCTGATCTTCCATATTTCATGATATTCTCTTGGTATCAGCTTTGTACTGTTGTTGTTTCTGTTTTAGTAGTGTATATATTTGCCACAAATATCTTTTGGGAACTTCCAAATCGTTGGGATTTTAGCTTTAGGACTCTTAATATATGTGACTACTATCTCCAAAGTTCTTTGATTACAGATTAAGATAGCCAAATTTTTAATAGGTGATGAATAAACAGGTAATGCTTTGATCAGCAAAAACATAGATAATGTAAATGTTTTAGATAAAAATAACTGCTGGGTGTGGTGGCTCACGCCTGTAATCCCAGCACTTTGGGAAGCCGAGGCAGGAGAATTGCTTGAGTTCAGGAGTTCTAGACCAGTCTGAGCAACATAGCGAGATCTTGTCTCTACTAAAAATCACACAGATTAGCCAAGTGTGGTGGCACATGCCTGTAGTCCCAGCTACTCAGGAGGCTGAGGCAGGAAGATCACTTAACCCCAGGAGATGGAGCCTGCAGGGAGCTGTGATCGGGCCACTGCACTCCAGCCTGGGTGACAGAGTGAGACCCTGTCTCAAAGATAAATAAATTAATAAATAACCTTATTTGAATGGGATATTTCTTATTCATGTATATACACATCCCCAAAATGAACAGACCAAACTTTTGATTTGGAAATTACTTTTTAAAAAGTTGTAAATGAAAAATAATCTGTTTTTATATACCAGATGTCACTCATTCAAAGTGGGCAACATTTCTCCAAATGTCTGATTATTATTGTGCCCTACATGGGCACTCCAATAATTAGACATTATTATTTTCTATTCTAATGTATTATCTTCAGACAGACACTCAGATAAATGTGACCAAGCTCTAGCCATTTTTGTGGTAGTAACCATAGCTATAGCAGTGCATGCATATACACTGACAAAATTAATATACATTTTTTTCTTGGGTGTATGCTAGAAAAATGTAAGGACATATATTTGAACTTCAGATAAACTAGGCATTAACATATAGTATTTTCACATCAGGAACTTAGCCTTATATTACTGACAGAAATATAAGATCTTCAAGTAAGAAACCAAATTTTTTTTAAAAAACTCATTTTGTTTTCATTAAATTTTTTATACAAAGTTATGACAAGATGGTTTCACTTTGTTGATAAAAAACATTGTTAGGAAGCAGTTATGAATTTATTGCGATTCTAGCACATTTCTAAAGTCCTCAAACTGCTAAGATGCACTTGGCATCTCTGTTAAAATGCCAAGAGAGTAAAGATGTTTCAGATAAGCCCTTTAATCTCCAACTCATGTGACAGAGACAGAGAGACTGGAACTCTGTATTTCCATGAAAAAGTTTCCTGGAGAGTTTCACTATCCCACAATACAAAGGGGGAGACCCCATTTCTTTCTCTGGAAGTGTTTGAAACGCGGATGTTCTTAATTTTTTTCCCCACTGTGATATTTAGCTGCAAGAACGACTGTAGCATATTGCATTGCCAGAGTTGTCACACATGTGAGTGGCAAAGTATACTTTCTTAACTTCTGCAAAAAATTAAAACCATAAATAGCTAGCAATATTTCCAGAAAGGATTATCGTTCCACTTCAGTCTTCTGAAGGACAGAGTGGAACATCAGTGGGTGGTTATTCTTGACTATACCATTTTCTCACCCCTACCTCCCCCCCATCTCTCTCCTGTTCCCTACTTTGCTCAAACCCACTTTTAGGCTACTTTGACGCACACGCTCTTGCCATGGACTTCATGAGCATAGGATTCCGAGAGTGCCTAACAGAAGTTGCGCGATACCTGAGCTCCGTGGAAGGCCTGGACTCCTCGGATCCGCTGCGGGTGCGGCTTGTGTCTCATCTCAGCACTTGCGCCACCCAGCGGGAGGCGGCGGCCATGACATCCTCCATGGCCCACCACCATCACCCGCTCCACCCGCATCACTGGGCCGCCGCCTTCCACCACCTGCCCGCAGCCCTGCTCCAGCCCAACGGCCTCCATGCCTCAGAGTCAACCCCTTGTCGCCTCTCCACAACTTCAGAAGTGCCTCCTGCCCACGGCTCTGCTCTCCTCACGGCCACGTTTGCCCATGCGGATTCAGCCCTCCGAATGCCATCCACGGGCAGCGTCGCCCCCTGCGTGCCACCTCTCTCCACCTCTCTCTTGTCCCTCTCTGCCACCGTCCACGCCGCAGCCGCAGCAGCCACCGCGGCTGCACACAGCTTCCCTCTGTCCTTCGCGGGGGCATTCCCCATGCTCCCCCCAAACGCAGCAGCAGCAGTGGCCGCGGCCACAGCCATCAGCCCGCCCTTGTCAGTATCAGCCACGTCCAGTCCTCAGCAGACCAGCAGTGGAACAAACAATAAACCTTACCGACCCTGGGGGACAGAAGTTGGAGCTTTTTAAATTTTTCTTGAACTTCTTGCAATAGTAACTGAATGTCCTCCATTTCAGAGTCAGCTTAAAACCTCTGCACCCTGAAGGTAGCCATACAGATGCCGACAGATCCACAAAGGAACAATAAAGCTATTTGAGACACAAACCTCACGAGTGGAAATGTGGTATTCTCTCTTTTTTTTCTCTCCCTTTTTTGTTTGGTTTAAGGCAGCTCGGTAACTGACATCAGCAACTTTTGAAAACTTCACACTTGTTACCATTTAGAAGTTTCCTGGAAAATATATGGACCGTACCATCCAGCAGTGCATCAGTATGTCTGAATTGGGGAAGTAAAATGCCCTGACTGAATTCTCTTGAGACTAGATGGGACATACATATATAGAGAGAGAGTGAGAGAGTCGTGTTTCATAAGTGCCTGAGCTTAGGAAGTTTTCTTCTGGATATATAACATTGCACAAGGGAAGACGAGTGTGGAGGATAGGTTAAGAAAGGAAAGGGACAGAAGTCTTGCAATAGGCTGCAGACATTTTAATACCATGCCAGAGAAGAGTATTCTGCTGAAACTAACAGGTTTTATTGGTCAAAATGACTGCTGAAAATAATTTTCAAGTTGAAAGATCTAGTTTTATCTTAGTTTGCCTTCTTTGTACAGACATGCCAAGAGGTGACATTTAGCAGTGCATTGGTATAAGCAATTATTTCATCAGTTCTCAGATTAACAAGCATTTCTGCTCTGCCTGCAAGCCCCCAGGCACTTTTTTTTTTGGATGGCTCAAAATATGGTGCTTCTTTATATAAACCTTACATTTATATAGTGCACCTATGAGCAGTTGCCTACCATGTGTCCACCAGAGGCTATTTAATTCATGCCAACTTGAAAACTCTCCAGTTTGTAGGAGTTTGGTTTAATTTATTCAGTTTCATTAGGACTATTTTTATATATTTATCCTCTTCATTTTCTCCTAATGATGCAACATCTATTCTTGTCACCCTTTGGGAGAAGTTACATTTCTGGAGGTGATGAAGCAAGGAGGGAGCACTAGGAAGAGAAAAGCTACAATTTTTAAAGCTCTTTGTCAAGTTAGTGATTGCATTTGATCCCAAAACAAGATGAATGTATGCAATGGGATGTACATAAGTTATTTTTGCCCATGCCTAAACTAGTGCTATGTAATGGGGTTGTGGTTTTGTTTTTTTCGATTTCGTTTAATGACAAAATAATCTTTTAATATGCTGAAATCAAGCACGTGAGAGTTTTTGTTTAAAAGATAAGAGACACAGCATGTATTATGCACTTCATTTCTCTACTGTGTGGAGAAAGCAATAAACATTATGAGAATGTTAAACGTTATGCAAAATTATACTTTTAAATATTTGTTTTGAAATTACTGTACCTAGTCTTTTTTGCATTACTTTGTAACCTTTTTCTATGCAAGAACCTTTACGTATCACTAATTAAATGAAGTCCTTTTTGACTATTTTTTATGTGGATGAGTTGCTTTGCAGAAAAGTTTCCTTCCACTTTCTATGTGGAAAGTCAACATGAATTTCAAGAGGTCTTTACTAACGATCCAAGCTATGGCTTTTCTTTATGTCTTTCAAAATCATTTGATATCATTCACAGCTTGCCTGAAAATAACATTTATCTGAGCTTGTAAACTAAGCATAGGCAGTAAGATACTTGGAGGCAAGAAATAATCAGTTTCCTCTGTCTTTTATTCTTAACTACAGTTCTTGGGAAAGTGCAAATTCAAGACTTCCAAATGGTATACCAAATATAGGATAATAAGCTAGAACATGTCATACATGTTGTAATTCAAAAACATTTGTAGAGTTTTAAAAACATCACATACATACATGATAGGCATGTACATACATCCTAATGATAAATCCCTTGTGCTTCAATGACAATTTCTTTTGTTGCTGTGGAAATTTTATGGGTATTGCCTCTGCTTCAGTGAGGCCTAAATAAACCATCATAGAGCTCCTGAAGCTATTGGGCCAAACAACATAAAAAGAATGAAAGTGATTTTTATTATGCTTATCAATTTGTTCAAAGGAAAAAGGAGGGCTTTTATATTCTGGTTTTGAAAAATCCAGCCAGTAGTTTAATTTCTGTCTGTAAGTGGGTAATGAAAAGGTCGAGGGGAGGCAAAAGCACGTCACCTTGTTTCTTGTGTCTATAAGCCTTGTGGTTCTTACATTTTCCAGTTGGCTCTAATAGAATGAGGTAGCAAATAAGAAAATTGATTTCATTGTCTTAGGTGTTTGCTTTATAATCATGATTTGTGGACAACAGCCATATAATTTTTACTTTAAGATCTAAAACCTGAATGTATTCCTATTGTAATGTCAGCATTCAGAGAACTTCTTTTCCTTTTTTGAAATGTAAACTTTTAGAGATCAGGAATTTAAAATTTATTTGAGTTAAATATTTTAAGATAAATTCCTTTCCTTCCTCCTTCCCTCCCTTTCTTTTACTTTTTTGTTTTTTCTTACATTTTTTATTGCAGGTTATATATGTATTATTATTTTTCTTTTTTCTTTTCTTTTTTTTTTTTTTCTTTTTTGAGACAGGGTCTCACTCTGCTCAGTCTGTCACCCAGGCTGAAACGCAGTGGTGTGATCATGGCTCACTGCAGCCTCGACCTCCCAGGTGCAGGTGATCCTCCAACCTCAGCCTCGCAAGTAGCTGGGACCACAGGCATGCACCAGCACACTCGGCTAATTTTTGTATTTTTTGCAGAGACAGGGCCCTACTATATTGCCCAGGCTGCTCTTGACCTCCTGCGCTCAATTCATCCATCTGCTTCAGCCTCCCAAAGTGCTGGGATTATAGGCATGAGCCTTCATACCCAGCCAGATTATTATTTTTCAATTCCACTGACTAAAATATTTGCAAATGAACTTGCAACATAGTTAATAAGAAAGTGTTCCTAAAGATAATCGTTGTCAGTAATTCAATCATTTCAAGTTAATTATGATCAGTGTTTCATATGATCAACTTGTAGCATCACATCTCACTGTTTGTATTAACCTGACCACCGGAGGTTGCCATCTCCCATCCAAGTGTTCTGTGAAGGTGCTATTCCACCATCAGATGTGGTAATTCTCATGTTTGCTACCAAAATAGAAAAAGAGTTTTACCCTTTAAAGTTATTTTAGGGAAAAAGAATTTTCAGGGCTTGATTTATTGATGGTTGCTTTTATTTGTGTAAAAGTCCCAAAATTAACTCAAAGGATTTTTAGTAGGATAAAAGGAAAAAGGTAACACTTTTAGAAATTTGTGTTTTTCCAACTGTTTAAAGCTATGTGCATGACTAATTAGAAATTTTGTTTAAAGTTCACATCAGTGAGCCAGAAGGTATTTTTTTAAAATAACTGTTATGTGGCCCAGCATTGCACTGTATAGGTTGAGTTTTGCATGGTGTATAGTAGCACATCAAAGTACAATCCTATAGACTGATAGTGATAGGTATGGCTGCCACCCTAGCTATTCACAGCGGTTCTCAAAAGAAGGAGGTGCACTAAAAGTGACAAAAGGAGATTCTGGGAGCTAGGGGGAGGAGGCTTTTTGCTCTTCTTTGGATATTTTACTATCACAAATATGATACTGCATTTTTGAAGAAATATGAGGGACCTTTAAAGTGATGTTGAAACATTAAAAAGTCAAAATATATATATATTTTTTGAGACAGGGGCTCCCTCTGTCACCCAGGCTGCAGTGCACTGGTGTGATCATGGCTCACTGCAGCCTCAACCTCCCGGGCTCAGGTGATCCTCCCACCTCAGCCTCCCAAGCAGCTAGGGAAAAGTTCAAATATTAACCAGAGAGATGGCTATCCTATGCACCTGTGCATAGGTATTATCAAACATAATGAAGCCTTTTGGATTATCTTTCTTATATATTCAAATTGTTCTTTTTGCCAATCATTAAGTTATCACAAAGTCAGACTAATCACCTTAGGTAACATCATGAGAAAGCAATATGATTTTAGAATTCTATATTTCCGTGAGTCTAAGACTCCATTAGTTACAAGATACACTATTGGTTGAAGATCAGTTTTTAAAGAAAAATAACCACTACAACATAAATTTACACATTGACCATAAAACTTCCTAATTACTAGAATGTAAAAAAAAAATTTCAATGGCATCTCGGATTTTAGGCAATACAATAACACAGTATTGTACTCCAGTGCAATTTTAGACATTCATGGCTAGAGTTGTACATAGATTAAAATGTGGCTGTTCTAGCTTACTTTTAAAATGTCTCAATAGGATAGAGTCCTACCTAGTCAAATCAAAGAATCTAGATTGACTTTGTAAGCCTAATGGTCTAAAGATAGATGCATTTTTTAAACTTTTTATTGCCCAGTGGGACTGCTTCTAGTTGTTCTGCTGCATTTTACTGAAGAATGGAGTTTGACTTCCCCTTATAATTCTTTTAAGATCTAAGCATTGACTGAGGCTGTGAATATTTCAGCAACTACAACAAAGCATTGCAGCAAACATGACATCATAAACTGTGACTATAGCTCATATTATTTGGAAGGCTAAGTCTTTGAACTTGGTTGGGAGATCTTAAGAAGAAGAAAAGCCCCTGAGCTTACATGGACAATCTTGCGTGAGGGGCCAGAGGCAGATGGGAAATGGTTCTCTAGGCATGAGGTGGTGCTTTTTCCCATGGCTCCCTTACTTCTAACTTCAAAGGAAAGGAAAGGAAGTGGTCAGGGAATCTGCTCTGACTGTTGGAACCAGTACCCACTGTAAGGTGCAGGTCCGAAAAAGAAAATCAATTATGATACTAACTGCTAATACTGGTCAGTTGTTCTCTATACTAAGCCCCATGCTAAGTGCTTGAAATCTGTTTCTTCATTTAAGCCTCATAACTGTCCTGTAGAGTAGATAATAGTTTACTTACTTACATATTAGGAATTGGAGAATAAAGCTTAATTGTCCAAGGCCATTCCTAGCAGGTTGAGCTTTGAGTTAAACTATCTGAAAACTATCTGATACTTAAATTCATACTTTGGACCTCTAGGCTGTGGCTTTTGACACTGCTTTTTTGGTCTCAGAGTTATTCAGACTCCCCCAGGATTTCAGCCTGCCTAGGATCAGTTTGGACTAAAGATGACAGTAAATCCAGCTATAGTATTATCGTAAAACCACTTCCATCTCACTCTTTTAATATATGAAAGGATGAAAAAAGGAATAACTCCACTTTATAATGCAACATAAAAGGGAAATTATTTTGGCAGTTCTCTAGTTTTAACTCAACTTTCAATCAAGTCACACGTATCTTTTCTTCATCTATGAGCTTAATCTTTAAAGGCTACCAAAGAAAATTCTATAATCTCACTCAAAGTGGTTGACAAAGGTGTGGCAAAATGGTGAAGTATTAAGGTACTAAGCAAATTGCGTTTGAAAAAAAAAATCATTTCCAATCTTCCATATCTAAAAGATAAGAAATTGTTGTTGTTGTTGTTTAGGGAGAATGCTGGATTATTCTGAATGTTTATACACCATAGGTCCATATGCCATAAAACAAAATTCTTCATTTGACCTATGAAGACCTGTCCAGTAACCCATTCACTTTAATAATTCTTGTTATCAGAAAGGGCATTTTAACTGACCTAACTCTTCAGCCTAGAGTTAAAGAATGTTTTTGATAGCAGTTAACAGTTAATACGTGTATAATTTTTCAAAAATCTTATGCCCAGAGACGTTTTTAGATGCCTCTAAGTTCTTAGCCTTCTATAAACTAAATATTTGGTTTTCTTGACCTTTGTTGTCATTCTGTTAGTGTGTGGAAATGAAGAGATTCATGCGTATGAAGTGTGACATGGATGTAACAGAATGTATTATAAGTTTTTTTAGGGGTAGAAAGACGTTGAATAACCTTGGCACTTAACTCTAAAGTTTCTTGTATCAAGTTTGCATTGTAAGTCTTGTGTTTTCATTACAATGAAAACAAAGTCACATTTTCTGATGCAGAAGAAAAAGTATTTTGCAAAGAATGGCTATTATTCGTAATGTTTTACTTGTATAAGTGTAGTAATAAATTATGACTCTGAACACAAGTGAATATCTTAGTTGAGTTAACCCCTCCTTTCCTGATTATAAGCTATCAAGATGAACAGGATTTACCTTCCTAGGTCTTTCAGCACTTCTTTTTTAACCTTTTTCCTTAATTGCAGAGAACCTAAAGACTTTTTTTTTTCTTTTTCCACCAAAACAATGTGCCTGGAGCTTTGCATAGCTCTGTTTGGGTAGACTTTCCCTTATGCCAGCAATGACTGGCTTCTTTCCCTGTCCTAACCAGTCTGTCCCAGCACAGCTGCATCAAATTGGCTTGTCTGGGATCTGGCAAGATGATGGAGATGTGTTTGCAGTCATGAGGGCAAAACACAGAGGCACATAGACCATGACTCTCATGATAACACATTTCTGTCCCAGGCACAAGCCACTCTTAAATGAGAACTAAGCCAGTCACATTTTGATCTTACAAGCAGGCACTGTTAGATTTATTTTATTGTTTTGACATCTTTCTGACAACGAAAAACATAAGCATAAAATAGTACAAATGGTTGGGTGTGGTAACTCATGAAAACTCATGTGCAAGCCGAGCACACATGTGCCTGTAGTTCCAAGTACGTGGGAGGCTGAGGCAGGAGGATCATTTGAGTCAGGTGTTCAAGGCTGCAGTGAGCTATGATTATGCCACTGTGCTCCAGCCTGGGTGACAGAGGGAGGTCCCATCTCAAAAACAAAAACCAAAAAGACCTGTGCAAGCTGGTGACCATCAGATAAGCGAGATGAAGGTATGGCCAAGCTCAGGGGAAAAACCTTGCCTGTGGTAACACGTCTTTTACTGATACTTGGAAGGAAGCTTGAGAGGCCGTTGGGCCCATCTGAAATATATTCATGAGTCCATCACTGCTAAATCATTAAACAGATTTAAGGCATATGTGTTGCATCAAGAGAATAGGCTTAAAACACCAAGTGCCTCCTGACCAAGATGATCATGGGAAACGAGTCTCAGTGCTCAACCCATGAATTATCTGGCCACACTGACCATTTCTCATACCAGAGATACTTTTTTGATGCGATCCTCAAACCCCAAGGATTCCCAAGAGTGGGAGCCACAGACAAAACAACACAGGAACAATAATTCGATATAAATGCATTTAGCCACTTCTCCAAACACCAAGATGCAGCAGACAAGACAACCCCTTTGCTCTGGATATCAGGAGCTTGGACAAAAGAAGAAACAAAGTTCACAAATTGTTTGTCTTTAGGATATGACACAGTGAGAGAAGTGGTGAAAGTTATTTGTTTGTTATGCTTAAATGTATAGTTTAAGAGTTAAAATTCCGGCCTGGCGCAGTGGCTCATGCCTGTAATCCGAGCACTTAGGGAGGCTGAGGTGGACGGATCACAAGGTCAGGAGTTTGAGACTATCCTGGCTCACACAATGAAACCCCATCTCTACTAAAAGTACAAAAATTAGCCAGGCATGGTGGCAGGCACCTGTAGTCCCAGCTGCTTGGGAGGTTGAGGCAGGAGAATCACTTGAACCCAGGAGGTGGAGGATGCAGTGAGTCGAGATCACGCCACTGCACTCCAGCCTGGGCAACAAAGCGAGACTCCATCTCAAAAAAAAAATAAAATTGTGTAAGTGTATTTTCTACTGATACAGTAAAGACATTAACAAGGAAGTTGTTTGCTTAATAATACAGCAACTTCACAGCCATATCTAGGAAAATGCATGTTTAATTACTTAAATCAAGTTTATTAAGCAATTTTGTTTAAGATGTGGGAGCTCTTAAAATTCTTGGTGCTTATTCATCAGACCACTTATAAACAACTTGAACTCCATATTTATAATTCTAGTGAATTTATCTCTATTCAATATTTATAAGTCATTATAAAATATCTCAATTCTTCAAAAAGTATAATAAGTATAAAGACTAAAGGAACAGGTTTTGAAATCAGACAGACCTGATGCATCTTAAGATTTAATGGCTGTGCAACTTTGGACAAATTACTGAACTTTGGACAAATTACTAAGCTTTGTTTTTATCATTAGTAAGATAGTTTTGTTTTGTTTTGAGACAGGGTCTTGCTCTGTCACCCAGGCTGGAATGCAGTGACACGATCACAGCTCACTGCAGTCCTGACCTCCCAGGCTCAAGCAATCATCCCTCCTTAGTCTCCCTAGCAGCTGGGACTATAGGTGTGGGCCACCATACCTGGCTAATTTTTTTTCTGAGGATTTTCTGAGGATTACATGAGATAATGTTCATAAGACCTGACACATAGTATATTATCAATAAATGGTAGTGCAGCTTATTCAAATTTAGTTTATTAAAGATGTTTTAATATCCACATTAAGTCTCATTTGGTCTTTTTTTTTTTTCTTAGTCAGAGTCTTGCTCTGTAGCCCAGGCTGCAGTCCAATGGTGAGATCTCAGCTCACTGCAACCTCCACCTCCCAGGTTCAAGCAATTCTGCTCCAGCCTCCTGAGTAGTGGGGATTACAGGCACCCACCATCATGCCCAGCTAATTGTTTGTATTTTTAGTAGAGACAGAGTTTTGCCATGTTGGCCAGGCTGGTCTTGAACTCCTGATCTCAGGTGATCAACCTGCCTCAGCCTCCCAAAGTGCTGGGATTACAGGAATGAGCCACCGCGCCTAGCCTCATTTGGTCTTATACACAATTTCTGCTTTCCCACTCAGACACTTTCATTCAAATATATACCAAGGTAGTCCCCCAATATCCATTCTCTTTACATGAAATGAATAACATGTACATATTGATTTTTATGAATATATTCACAGATTTGCAGAATTTCAGAGTTAGAAGAACATAAACTAGACTATGCTTCATTTCTCAGATGAGAAAAATGGAGGCATAGCCACGTTAGATCATCTTTCTCACAGTGACATGATCCAGGTCTCCTAATTTCTAGTACTTGATTCTTTCTGAGGTGAAGTGACCACAAAGCAAACAACATTTTCTTTTATATCTTGTATATTTGAGGTGCCAGGGGTTTTTATTTTGTTGTGGATGAGCTAAATAGGTCTATCTGTTTGTTAGGATAGCACACTTTATGTTTCCTGTCTTCAAAAGCAATGGTTTTTAGTCTGATTCAAAATAAATACAATGGGGTCATGTTTCTTCAAAAGAAAAAAATATAGTGAGCATGGCTGAGATTAAAATTTCATTACTGTTTTCAAGTGATGTCCCTCACTATCAAAAAGCAAATCACACAAAGGGGAACGGAGTTGGGCCACTAGTACTCAGTGCAGGATCTTTCATATATACAGTACTCATAAAACTACTGAACCACCCGTGACTGGGCACGGGTTTTGTGCTGCTACTTCATCTTCCTTGCTGTGGCTCCTTAATGTTCTTAGTGTGAAGACAAAATCCTTCACCTCACTATGAGGCCATGCAAGATCCATCTACTGCCTACTTCCCAGGCCTCTCTTCACCTCTCTCTGATACCTCTGCCTTGCCATCCAGCCCTCCTGGCTTTCTTTCAGCCTCTGGTATTCTCCTCGCTCCCTCCTGCTACAAGGCCTTGCACATGTTCCTTCTGCTTGAATGTTCCTTTCTCTCCTTCTTACCTAGGCAACTCATCTTCATCTTTCAGATCTCAACAAATGGATCACTCCTCTGACATCTCAACTGGTTCAAAACCTCACTGTAGAACTATATGAACCACCTATTTCTCCTTTCTTCCTCATAGGCTTTGTCAGTCACAATTTAAATTTGTGATTGTATGATTACTGTCTATCTTCACCACCACACTCAAAGCAAATGACAGTGACTATGTTTCTGCTTATCATTGAGTCTCCAGAACCTCTTGCCCTGCGTCTATCTGACACAGAAAAGAGGCTCAACAAATATTTTTGGACATTGGTTAAATGAATGAATACATGAATGCATGACTGATGGAATGAGGAAGGAATGAATGAACGTCATATGCTGAACCAGCATACTTGCTGCATTGAATTTATTTGAATGGCTTTCCCCAGTCTTTAATCTGATAGCACAGTACATATACAAGTAAAATAAAGCACAATTGATGACAAGAAGAAAGAAACTAAAGGGAAAAAATCCTCAACATTTCAAAAGTGGGATTACTTGATTAAAGAATCAGAATGAGACACATGAGACTAGGACGCCACCTTGTGGTTTATTTTCACATTTACCATTTTCGACCTGCTTTCAGAACAACTTCAGAAAGTTCAACCTGGAACTTTTGTACTTCAGAAAAAGCGACTGTGTGTTGTTCAACCCCATGTGTCCATGTGTTCTCATCATTCAGCTCCCACTTATAAGAACATGTGGCAGCCCTCTCCCTCTCCCTCTCCCTCTCCCCATGGTCTCCCTCTCCCCACGGTCTCCCTCTCCCCACGGTCTCCCTCTCCCTCTCTTTCCACGGTCTCCCTCTGATGCCGAGCCGAGGCTGGACTGTACTGCTGCCATCTCGGCTCACTGCAATCTCCCTGCCTGATTCTCCCGCCTCAGCCTGCCAAGTGCCTGCGACTGCAGGCGCGCGCCACCACGCCTGACTGGTTTTCGTATTTTTTTGGTGGAGACGGGGTTTTGCTGTGTTGGCCCGGCTGGTCTCCAGCTCCTAACCGCGAGTGATCTGCCAGCCTCGGCCTCCCGAGGTACCGGGATTGCAGACGGAGTCTCATTCACTCAGTGCTCAATGTTGCCCAGGCTGGAGTGCAGTGGCGTGATCTTGGCTAGCTACAACCTCCACCTCCCAGCAGCCTGCCTTGGCCTCCCAAAGTGCCGAGATTGCAGCCTCTGCCCGGCCGCCACCCCGTCTGGGAAGTGAGGAGCGTCTCTGCCTGGCCGCCCATCGTCTGGGATGTGAGGAGCCCCTCTTCCCGGCTGCCCAGTCTGGAAAATGAGGAGCGCCTCTTCCCGGCCGCCATCCCATCTAGGAAGTGAGGGGCGTCTCTGCCCGGCCGCCCATCGTCTGAGATGTGGGGAGAGCCTCTGCCCCGACGCCCCATCTGGGATGTGAGGAGTGCCTCTGCCCGGCCACGACCACGTCTGGGAGGTGAGGAGCGTCTCTGCCCGGCCGCCCCGTCTGAGAAGTGAGGAGCCCCTCCGCCCAGCAGCCACCCCGTCTGGGAAGTGAGGAGCGTCTCCGCCCGGCAGCCGCCCCGTCCGGGAGGGAGGTGGCGGGCAGCCCCCGCCCGGCCAGCCGCCCAATCCGGGAGGTGGGGGGTGCCTCTGCCCGGCCGCCCCTGCTGGGAAGTGAGGAGCCCCTCTGCCCGGCCGCCACCCCGTCTGGGAGGTGTACCCAACAGCTCATTGAGAACAGGCCATGATGATGATGGCAGTTTTGTGGAATAGAAAGGGGGGAAAAGTGGGGAAAAGACAGAGAAATCAGATTGTTGCTGTGTCTGTGTAGAAAGAAGTAGACATAGGAGACTCCATTTTGTTCTGTACTAAGAAAGATTCTTCTGCCTTGGGATGCTGTTGATCTATGACCTTGAACCCAACCCTGTGCTCTCTGAAACATGTGCTGTGTCCACTCAGGGTTAAATGGATTAAGGGCGGTGCAAGATGTGCTTTGTTAAACAGATGCTTGAAGGCAGCATGCTCGTTAAGAGTCATCACCACTCCCTAATCTCAAGTACCCAGGGACACAAACACTGTGGAAGGCCGCAGGGTCCTCTGCCTAGGAAAACCAGAGACCTTTGTTCACTTGTTTATCTGCTGACCTTCCCTCCACTATTGTCCTATGACCCTGCCAAATCCCCCTCTGCGAGAAACACCCAAGAATGATCAATAAAAAACAACAACAAAAAAAAAAAAAAGAAAAAGCACCATTATAAACTATGGCAATAGAGGGGAGTGGAATTTTGCTTAACTATCGCTTACATGCCATAATCCCAAAGAGTTGGCCCAAACATTACCTATCATTTATTTTTATTTTTCATTTTAATTCAATATTGAATTAATATAGAATAGCATTATATATATGCTATTCTCTCTATATAATATATAATATATAGAATAGCATATTATAACATTATATATAATATATTATATAACAGCATTATATATGTTATGCTATTATATATATAATATATAAATATATAATATGTATTTATCAATTAAACCAAGAAGTAGACTTCTAGGACTTCACTTGAAAACAATTATATGCAGGCTGAGCCCATCATAATGCTATTCTTTTTTTTTTTTTTTTCTTTTTGAGACGGAGTTCTTGCTGTCGCCCAGCCTGGAGTGCAGTGGCGCGATCTCTGCTCACTGCAGGCTCCGCCCCCCGGGTTCACCCCATTCTCCAGCCTCAGCCTGCCGAGCAGCTGGGACTACAGGTACCCGCCACCTCGCCCGGCTAGTTTTTTTGTATTTTTAGTAGAGACGGGGTTTCACCGTGTTAGCCAGGATGGTCTCAATCTCCTGACCTCGTGATCCGCCCGCCTCGGCCACCCAAAGTGCTGGGATTACAGGCGTGAGCCACCGTGCCCGGCAATGCTATTCTTATATGAATGACAGCTCTACATTTCTGTCTACATATATAATGCTATATATATGCTATGCTATTCTATATATTATTCTATATATATGTTATGCTATTCTATATATTATTCTATATATAATATAGAACATATCCTATATATTATTCTATATATAATATAGAGCATATCCTATATATTATTCTATTATATATGTTATGCTATTCTATATATTATTCTATATATAGAATATAGAATATATTCTATTATATATAATATAGAATATATTCTATTATATATAAATATATATAATTATATAATATATTATTTATATATAGAATATATTCTATATACAAATATATATTCTATATATTATTCTCTATATATTACATATAGAATAGCATATTATATAATATATAATTATATATTATATAGAATAAATAGAATAGCATAATATATAGCATATATAATATATAGCATATGTATAACATATAGCATATATAAATATAGCATATATAAATCATATTATATATGCATATATATTATATATGGAATAGCATAACATTTATATAATGCTCTGTTATATAATATGTAAAGGTATAAATAATCAAATGAGAATCAATACCTTTGTACCCACCACCCAGCTTAGCACTTAGCACCACTAGTACTTTGAAAGCCCTTTGTGTACTTTTTCTTTTCTCCATCTTCTCCATTCCCCATTCCCCACTATTTTATTTTTATTTATGGTTTACCATCTATATGTCTATCAATGAACAATATTTTTAATTTAGCATTTTAAAACTTCATATAATATGGGATTATACTGTATTTGACTTGCTTATTAAGTTAAACATTATTTTCCTGGAATTCATCATGTTGATAAGTGGAGATGCAATCCATTTTTTTTTTTTTTTACTACTCTGTAGTATTTCATTGTATGACTATACCACAACATATTTACCCACTCTACTCTTGATAGACAGTCAGCTTGCTTCCAATTTGGGTGTATTATGAATGGTGCTGCTGTGAACATTCTTGTACACATCTGGCGCACACATGCAGGGATTTCCCAGAGGTTGAATTTCTGGGTGTGGGAATCTCCAAATTTAGATAATATCAAATGTTTTCCAGTTTATTTTATTATGCCAATTTATACTCCCACCAGTAGTGTATAAGACTTTTCATTGTTCTATATTCTTGGCAACAGTTGATATTGCCAGATTTTTCCATTTTGCCTCTTTGATGAGTGTAAACAGTATCTCTTTTGTTTTAGTTTGCATTTCCCTGATCACGAAAAGAGGTTGATTCTGTTTTCAAAGATTTATTGGTCACCCTTGTTTCTTCTGAAAAGTTCCAGTTTCAGTCTTTTGCCTCATTCTTTCATTTCTTCACACAAGAGTCATTTGAATTGCTACTATATGCCAAGTACTATCATAGCCTGGAGGATACAAAAATGAATACAACATAGACCCTGCCCTCTGCTGTGGAGCTCTTGGCTTATCTATCATTTCGTTGCCTTCAGCGATCAAATGAAGACTAAAAAACAGGAAAAATTTTTGAGCACCAATTATACAATTACCACTTTAACACAAAGTAATAGAAAGTTATGAATTCTGGTCTCAGGGAATTTACAAAAGCACAACTTACACAAAACAATAACAAATTATATAAAGTCCTATATATACCACAGAAATTCAGAGGCTATAATAAGCAGAAGAAAAGGTAATTGATCAAGTAGATCCATAGTTTAAATTTAAATGTGTTTCTTTTTAACTAATGGAAAAATGTTTTTCTATAGTCTACTCATTAAAGTAAGAAGATAAAAAAGTAAAGAACCATTTTTAAGTCAATAAAATAATAATCAACATGGAGATGTGGCAAAGATTATTTTTAAATGGGTAAAAATTGTGCTAAAGAATAAACCACTGTCACACACAAACACGCCTATTCATAAGGGCAAGTACACTTGTATTTGTCATTAAACTTACTAATGAAAATTTCCCAGTTCTTTCTATGGAATCTAATATCTCCTAATAAGCAGCTACTAGATTAACTTTCACCAAACTTGGTAATGCACAGAATTCAATTATACATTTTAAAAATAACTTCCAGTGATTCTTCTTTGCTTCTATGCAAAAACTCCCCATAAACCACCCTATTCGTAATAATCTCTCTAAAGGAGACTCTCCATAGTGCTACCAGATAATTTGTTATAATTGGGGGAGTATTAAAGAATACAAGATTCAGGCTGGGCATATCCTGTTTGGAATTCTGATTCTTCCACATACTTGTGTGACTTTAGATAGGTTTACATAAACTTTCTGAATGTATGTTTTCTAAGCCACACTATGCAAGAATAATTATTATAAAGATTTACTTGATTGGTGTAGACAAAGGACCCAATTCAGTGTTCAGTATCTAAAATAACTCCATAAAAGGCAGACATTATTCACAATAACTCAGTTTAACTCTATTTCCACTTGCTCTTCTCTCAGCAGAAATGTAGAGCTGTCATTCATATAAGAATAGCATTATGATGGGCTCAGCCTGCATATAATTGTTTTCAAGTGAAGTCCTAGAAGTCTACTTCTTGGTTTAATTCATAATTTCTTTTGTTCATTCAATACTAATCATATGTAAAGCACTGTACTAGATGCTGGTAAAAGTCCTTCCTTTCCTCCTTCCTCACTCCTGGTTACTCTCAGGCATCCTTACAATTCTCAGTATGCCTCAGCCCAAATCACTATTCACTGTAGTAGTCCAACTCTAGATGAATGACAATTTTGTATTTAAAACAAAATAATTGGACAAGTCCAGGAAAAATATTTTTGATATACAGCAAATAACCTTTGCTTTCTTTTGTGCAGGTTAAATAATTCATGTTCCTTTACCTTTGAAGCACCTGTTCACATGTGGAATATTTCTGCAAATAATCCTTCAGCATTTTCCCCTTCTTCACAAGCACAGAATAAGAAGAGCACAACTTTCTGGCTCTACAAAGCAGCAACTTTGAGCTGTATGTAGGTGATGTAATCTATTGCTGTGTCTAAATAACAATATCAATTGTTGACTAAAAATAACAATAGAATAAGTAAAACACAACAAGGAAGATATTAACTAAAACCTTAAAAAAAAACTCCATTAAAAATTAACCAAATAAATGACATATGCTGGATTCTATTAATGACTACACAGCAATCTCCAGACTGTATTTGCTTTTGTCTTTATTGACCCGAGTTTTCCTGACTCTCATCCTTCAGACTTTCCTCCTATGTCCTCCTCCAGCCAAAGTCAAGCCTGCAAACCTTGGTGAAGGGGTGGGTTGCCCCTCCACACCTGTGGGTGTTTCTCGTTAGGTGGAACGAGAGACTTGGAAAAGAAAAAGACACAGAGACAAAGTATAGAGAAAGAAATAAGGGGGCCCAGGGGACCAGCATTCAGCATACGGAGGATCCCGCCAGCCTCTGAGTTCCCTTAGTATTTATTGATCATTGTTGGGTATTTCTCAGAGAGGGGGATGTGGCAGGGTCATAGGATAATAGTGGAGAGAAGGTCAGCAGATAAACACGTGAACAAAACTCTCTGCATCATAGACAAGGTAAAGAATTAAGCGCTGTGCTTTAGATATGCATACACATAAACATCTCAATGCCTTACAGAGCAGTATCGTTGCCCACATGTCCCACCTCCAGCCCTAAGGTGGTTTTCCCCTATCTCAGTAGATGGAACATACAATCGGGTTTTATACTGAGACATTTCATTGCCCAGGGACAGGCACGAGACAGATGCCTTCCTCTTGTCTCAACTGCAAAGAGGCATGCCTTCCTCTTATACTAATCCTCCTCAGCACAGACCCTTTACAGGTGTCGCGCTGGGGGACGGTCAGGTCTTTCCCTTCCCATGAGGCCATATTTCAGACTATCACATGGGGAGAAACCTTGGACAATACCTGGCTTTCCTAGGCAGAGGTCCCTGCGGCCTTCCACAGTGTTTGTGTCCCTGGGTACTTGAGATTAGGGAGTGGGGATGACTCTTAACGAGCATGCTGCCTTCAAGCATTTGTTTAACAAAGCACATCTTGCACAGCCCTTAATCCATTTAACCGTGAGTTGACACAGCACATGTTTCAGAGAGCACGGGGTTGGGGGTAAGGTTATAGATTAACAGCATCCCAAGACAGAAGAATTTTTCTTAGTACAGAACAAAATGGAGTCTCCTATGTCTACTTCTTTCTACACAGACACAGTAACAATCTGATCTCTCTTTCTTTTCCCCACACCTTGGCCCCCTTGTTTGTTTGTTTGTTTTTCTGCACCAATCTCTTGGCAATCATTTCCACTATTGAGGCTTCAGTTCTCACTGCAGAGCTGGATCTACTTCAAATCTATCATCATTAATCAAACGTATCAACCCATGTACAAGACAGCTTCACTTGGGTGACCTCTCTTCAGTCCAAATCTAAATGCAACATGGCTTCCTCTATTGCCCACCACCACCCCCCGTCTCAAACAGCACCCTTTCTAAATTAATAGGCCATGATCAAAACCTTAATGATTTTCTCCTTTGATTCCTATTCAACTGTCATAGAAACAGTCTTGTTCACTTTTCTATACCTGTGCATGCAAAGATGACTGGCATGGAGTAAGAATTACATAAGTGTTTGCTAAATTGATGAATGAATGACAATAACTCTGTGAAGTATGCATGGATGCATGCAAGTTAGTGTCTCTCTTGTACTCCTTAGGATCCAGAGGCTCAGAGAGCTGGGTCACTTAACCCAGATAATGCAGCTGATATTGGCACAGTCAGGGTTAATTCACAGTCTCTGGCTCTGGAATAACAGTATTTCTTTATTTTCATAAGATCTCTTTTTCTTCGCTATATTCGCCCTTCTGCAGCGTGTAGGTCATAAATAAGGTTGTTGTCTCTCACATTAGTCCCTCAACACCTTGAATCATGTTTCTGGCAATGATCTCCTGGATAGACTTCCTTACTGTGGTATGGGCTCCACCAGTCTGTTCTGTACCCAACAGTCACTGTCTTACCATTTGACTGTGCTTAATCTCCTCCGTTTTCTCCTTGATCTCTTTACAGTATGCTATTTTCTTCACCGCTACTTCCTTCTTGAAGCTCTCTTATCCTTTTATTATTACCTCTCTGACTACTCTTCCTTTTTTTTTTTTTTTTTGAGACAGAGTCTCTCTCTGTCGCCCAGGCTGGAGTGCGGTGGTGCGATCTTCTTGGCTCACTGCAAGCTCCGCCTCCCACGTTCACGCCATTCTCCTGCCTCAGCCTCCCAAGTGGCTGGGACTACAGGCGCCCACCACCACAAGGGCTAATTTTTTGTATTTTTTAGTAGAGACGGGGTTTCACCGTGTTAGCCAGGATGGTCTCGATCTCCTGACCTCATGATCCTCCCGTTTCGGCCTCCCAAAGTGCCGGGATTACAGGCGTGAGCCACCACGCCCGGCCCCTCTCTGACTACTCTTTCACCATTTTCTACCTCTTACCCTTCTTCTTTACTGTATACTCTCCTGGGTTTTTTCCTTGGTCCTCTATCCTTTTTATAGGTTTTTTCTTTGGGAAGAGCTCAAATCTTCTCAAACTTTTAAGTTAATGGCTCCAAAATCTCTCCCTTCTACCCTAATTATCACCAAAATTCCCATTCTGTATTTCCAACCACATTTAGCTGTGCTGCCTCTATGGGGCTCAAACTGAACTTACCTTCTCTTCTTCATCAGTTTCTCCATCTCAACCTTCCTATTACTTTTAATGCCACCCCAGTTTTACTAGCCACACAGAACAAATCGAGGATTCATAACTGATTCCTCCCTATTCTTAACCCTTTATATCCTATCAGACATCGAGTCCTCTTGGGTTCCCTTCGTAATTTCTTGACTTGTCTTAAGGTCTTCCATAATCTAGCTGCAGTCACCTATCTGCCCTCATCTCCACTGTTCCCCAGCGCAGGTTCCCTACTACAGCCAGTCTGACACAGTTAGTCCTTTTCGTTGCAAATACTAGACCATGGTCATCCTGGATCCCTTAGAAGCAATGTCCATTCTCCTTTTCTCAGGCATTCCGGATACTTCTAGCCTTTAGGTCCAGCTTGAAAAACAGTTTTCAAGCTCTATTTTGATTCTAGTGCTCACTTCCTTCTCCTTTCTTTTACCATATATCGTGATTATTTGAAGTACTTGATATGCAGCAAATAATCAATGAATGGTGCCAATTATTTTTGTTAATGGTGACAACATATTTTTGTCTTAATTATCCAATGAAGTGAAAGCTTCTTAAGCACCAAAAATCACATCTTTTCTTAACCCCATGGCACCTATCACAATGGACTTCCTGGAACATTAAGTACTCAGCATTCTCCTCTTCCCAATCAGTCTCAGCACAGCTAAAAGGAGAGCAAAACAAACTCATTTTAGTTGCAATCAAGCTTTCAGTCTGTTTCTATGCTATGATGAAATTTCTCCTTAAAAAAAAAGGCGGGGCCGGGCGCGGTGGCTCACGCCTGTAATCCCAGCACTTTGGGAGGCCAAGACAGGAGGATCACGAGGTCAGGAGATCGAGATCATCCTGGCTAACACGGTGAAGCCCCGTCTCTACAAAAAATACAAAAAAAAAAATTAGCCGAGCGTGGTGGCGGGCGCCTGTAGTCCCAGCTACTCGGGAGGCTGAGACAGGAGAATGGCATGAACCCAGGAGGCGGAGCTTGCAGTGAGCCAAGATCGCGCCACTGCACTCCAGCCTGGGCAACAGAGAGAGACTCCGTCTCAAATTTAAAAAAAAAAAAAAAAAAATCCAACAGCTCAAAAAGTGGCAAAGGTTAGGATGGTTTAGAACTTTCAGGATCAAAAAAAACTTAATGTCTATATAACACTATTTTTCTTTTTTTGACTCCAACATTGCCATATTTTCCTTTGAGGAACTCCCAGAATTCTACTTTACCCTGAATGTGGGAATTACTAATGATAAGTAGGTGCATTTTTGAGGGGCCTATATGGTTTATATAGTGGGAATTGATACTCTGGATGTAACACATTTACCATATTTGTGTAAATCTCTTAGAGAAAATTTAAAATTAGCCAAAAAAACATTAACTAAATGGGTTATTAAAACACAATAAACTAGCTATGTCCAACCATACATCTCAGAAAAGATCTCATATTTATAGAGATGAGAGTAGGAATAGCTCCAATATAGGCAAATAATCTCCAAAGTACATAATCTGAATGTACAGAAAAACTAAAAATTAACTCTAAGCATGAAACTGAATAAGTATTATTCCTCATAAAACTATCTTCCTCTTTTATTAGTCAAACAAAATCAAGGTTAAACAAAGGCTTAACTGACTGCTTGTAAACACATCCAAATTATTTTTAAAAACTGAAAAATACAATTTTAGAATCACAGAACTTTATGTTATTTGATTGATTATAAATTACATTACCTGTAAATAGAGATGGTGTATTTTAAGCCTTAGATTAAATAAACTTTTAAAACGGTCAATTTTTAATGATTAAAAAACCCCAACAAGCGAATGAAAAGTACATAAAACTTATGATTTAAAAAGAAAAAAAAAACTATGAAAAAAAAAACCCAACCAGCAAGTGAAAACTACACAAAACTCTTTGACTTCTAAATTGCGTGCAGGATACAAATGTCAAAGAAAACGACATTTCCCTGACCGGGAATCGAACCCGGGCCGCGGCGGTGAGAGCGCCGAATCCTAACCACTAGACCACCAGGGAACTTACTTAACGTTTCTCCCTAAATATATTTGTTGTGTTAAAAATCTGCACTTAATTCCTCTAACCAGTAGGGGATAGAGTATTGCGTCTAAGCCACACCCACTTTGTTCTTGTTCTGAGTCCTGGTCCCTGAATCTATTTCCTGAAATTGAAGCAAATTCTCGGAAGCGCCGGGATGGCCCCTTAAGGAAAAAACCTATACCCTCCAAATCTAATCCTCTTCCTATTGCCATGCTGGAAAATATATCCTGGAAATTCTCATTCTTTTACGTAACATGTAAATCTCTTTACCAAGACAAGTGTTGTCTGGACGCGTATTGTCCAGAGCCTTGTAATTTGCTTTATTACTTTATTAACCATTTTAGCTGCTCTTTCCAAATCTAAGTTCTGTCCCTCTCCGTCTTTCTTCGTTCTCTGTCACGCGGATGTTAAGTCCCTCTAAACATTTTACTAAATCTAACGATAGATTGCCACCAGCTGAGAGCGTTTCTCGGCGAAGAGCCGGAGCGACCCCGCGCTGTCCTGGGTGCAGAGCGCGTGCTCTACAAATATGGGTGATGAAGGGTCACGTAGCCTCATAGCACGCGGTTCTATTTTATTTATTTGGCACACGCAGGCTAACGAGGCTGAGAGAGCTGCGGGTGGTATGCCTAGGGAAGGATCAGGACATCTGCCCAAGGCTCCAAGCAAGTCCTTCAAACCCACTGTGTTTGTTATCCTCCTGCTTTCCAAACTGTGTTATTATCTGGGCAATTGCTTCACTTCTCCGCGTTATATACTAGACACGGCCAGGAAATGATGCAATTACCAAAGGAGTCAAGACACCTTACAGCCCAGCCTTAATTCAGAAACCCTCATAAAGTAGATGCAGAGGGCAGTAAGATATAACTCAACTTTGAAAATGTCAGCCGTTATAGTTGAAGAAATCTAACCCAAGAGACTTCGCTCCGCTGCAAGACGGAAGGAAGCTTAAGTAAGACATAAATTTGTAATGAACTTGCTCACAACATCCGGCGCCACTGTGAGTTGCAGTCATCATCCATTACCACAAAATGAGGTGAGCCTGTGTTTCTTTTTTTTCAGCAGCTCAGAGATGGAGTTTAAATCATTGATATACTTTATCTGAAAATATGTAATATGAGAACAGGAAGATTTAAAGGGGTTATTAAGATAATAAGATAGAAAAATCATTAGAAGAAATTTCTACACTTTATTGTATTTTAAGTGGGACCCTTTTTTCCTATCCCAAGGAATCTTAGATCAAGTTCAGTAGGTGGAGCGCTTAACTCTTACTTAAGGGGTTGCTAGACCACAGCATTAGACCATCTGGTTTTGAATAAAATGATTAAGCAGATATTAGTTTAAATTTGTATAGGTTTAGTCACAATATTTTACACAAAGTACAAAAGGGTATGGTGAAAACCATCCTCCTACTCCTTTCTTCTTCCCAGAAGTAACCAGTGTTACCAGCTTCTTCTGTATCTCCCAGAAATAATCTATGCACATAAACACATATCTGGTTCATTTTCCTCCAACTTTTTGGTTTCGAAACATGTCAAAGCAACAGAAAGTTGCAACTATAGAACACTGAACACACATATACCCTTCATCCATACCTTTGCCTTCCAATTTAGAGCTCCAGCAACTTGTGGCTATTAGGCACTAAAATGTAGCCAGTATGAATAGATGTTCTGTAAATGCTGGATCCACACTGTATGTTTAAGCCTTAGTATTTAAAAAAAAGAAATGTAAAATATCGTGTTAATACTTTTTACTTTAATTACATTTTTAAATGAGAATAATTGGATATATTGGGTTAAATAAAATATTATTAAACTTAATTTTGCTTTCTTTTTACTTTTTTAATGTAGCTACTAGGATAAAATTATACATGTCCTTACATTATATTTCTATCTTACAGTACTGTTCTAGATTCATCAATTATTGATATTTTCCATATATGCTTTCTCTATTTTTTTCGGAACCATTTGGGGTTAGCTGCAGACAGCGTGATGCTTTATCATACATACTAAACACTGTATTATGCATCTACTAAGAGCAATCAATATAATTATCAACTCAAGAAATTTAATTCCACATTGTCATTTATTATATGGTCAATAATCAAATTTTCTAGTTGTCCTAATAATCTCATTTATAGTTTTTCTTTTAATCTAGGCTACACTCTTGGATTATACCTTGCATTTAGTTGTCACGTATCTGTAGTCTCCTTCCTTTACTCTGGAACAGTTTCCCCAGCCTTTTTTCTTTTACATCATTGACCTTTTTGAATAGTGGAGGACAATAGTTTCAGAAAGTTCGTCAATTTAAATATTTCTTCTGGCAGGACAACTATCCTAAGTGATGTGTGCATTGTATCAGAATGCACATAATTCCAGCGTATCACATTACCTGTGATGGGTAAGTGTGGTAGGCAGAAATGTCCACTTCACCCCACAACACCAGAGATGTCACTGTCCTAATCCCCAGAACATGTTGACATGTCACCTTACATGGCAAAAGGAACTTTGCAAATGTGATTAAGATTTTGAGATGGAGATTATCCTAGATTACCTGGATGGGCCCCAATCATCACAAGCGTTCTTATGAGTGAAAGAGGCGGGGGGCAGAGGAGTCAGGTCAGTGTGATGTGATGTGCAAAAGACTCATCTGGCCATTGCTGCCTTTGAAAAGGGAGGAAGGGGAACCACAAGCCAAGGAATGCAGGCGGTTCCTCTTCTCCCATAGGCTTCCAGACAAAAAGCGGCTCTGCCAACATCTTGACTTTAGCCCACTGAGACTTACGTTGTACTTCTGAACTACAGAACTGTAAGATAATAAATTTGTATGGCTTTAAGTCCCTAATTTAGTGGCTATGTACCATCATTTGATTAAGGTGTATGCTATATTTCTCCATCATAAAGCTACCTTTTATAACTGTAATTAATTGGCAAATGTTGGAAAAAGCAAATATCAACGGTGGAAGTGATTCTTTGAGACTGTAGACCATTCTGTTCCTCAGCAAACTTTTAGCCAATGGGTTTAGCATTCACTGATGATCCTTGTCTGAATCAATTATTGCTATAGTGATGGCAAAATGGTGATATTTTAATTTTATCATTCTTCTGAAAAGAACTTTCCCTCCTTTCCTCCCTCTTTGTATTCTTTATTTAATTTTTAAATATCAGCCTGGACTCATATTCTTTTTTCTGTTTTAGTGAGTTTTTATTCAATGTGTTATATTCTATTGCTGTCATTATTCATTTAAAACCTAAATCGTCCCAAATTCAGCCAGAGGGAGTCTATTCAAACTGGCTCCTGTGTTCTTTTGGAATGTCCCTATACATTTTTGAGCACTTCTTTACTTTCAAGCACAACATGGCCCAGGTATAGCCTGTACTTTATAACAGGAAGAATTAACATCTTCATGCATATATCTATTTTTCTTTAATTTCCTTTTTAAATTTTTTACACAAGGAGTAGCATACTCTACATGATTTTCTGTATTTTTTAATTAATATCTTTTAGAGGTTGTTCATTATTTAAATGGAGTTTCCTCATTGTTTTTGACAACTGCAGGGTAGGTATTCCACCGTATAGATATCTTACTAAAGCATTTCCATATCATTGGACATTTAGATTGTTTACAATCTTCTGCTGTTACCAAAGTACAGCCAAAAATAACCTTGGAACAACATAATTTAACATTTAATTTTTATTAACTTGCCCACAAGTGATTCATCTTATAGAGTGCCAATTTCTGATTTGAAAATGTTAGAAGAAAAATCATGGCATCCAATTCATATTCAACTATCATTATAATTTATTTATAGTTTTTCAATTTGATCTCAACCTGAGTCAGCTGTCCTTCTTTTGTTTATTAAGCTATTCATTCATTTGATAAACATTTATTGAATCTAATATATGTCAGGTACTATGTTGGACACCAAGGACACCACACTGAACAAAACAGGATCCCTGACCTTAAAACTTAGTCTGGTAGAGTTCAAGTAACCAAGCAATTATGGTATAATAAGAGAAATGTATCATCATAATAAGTTTATTTAATAGATTAAAAATCCATCTTTTATCACATATACATGCTGATGGAATATAAAATGGTATAGCCACTCTAGAAAATAGTTTGGCAGTTTCTTAAAAAACTAAATATGCACTTACCATATGACTCAGCAAATGTACTCTTGGGCATTTATCCCAGAAAAATGAAAACTTATGTTCACATAAAACCTGCAAATGAATGTTCATAGCAGTAGCTTTATTCATAATAGCCAAAAACTGGAGACAACTGAAATGCCCTTCAATGGGTGAATGGTTAAACAAACTGTGGTACATCGATATGCCTTGGAATATTATCTGAAAAGGGAAGGAACTATTGATACATGTGATAACTTGGATAGATCTCAAGGGAATTATACTGAATGAGGAAAAAAGCCAATCTAAAAGGTTACGTACTATGTGATTCAATTTATATAGCATTCTTGAAATTATAGAGATGGGAGATTAGTGGTTGCCAGGAATAGGGATGTGGTGAAGAGGAAGATCAGTATGATTCTAAAGGAGTAGCTTATGGGAGCCTCATGGTGATAGCTCTGTATTTTATTGTGGTGGTGATACAAGATATGATAATGTTGCATATAAACACACACACACACACACACACACACACACACACACACAAACATGCATGAATGTACGTAAAACTGGTGAAAACTGGCTGGATGCGGTGGCTCACGCCTGTAATCCCAGCACTTTGGGAGGCCGAGGCAGGTGGATCGCCTGAGGTCAGGAGTTCGAGACCAGCCTGGCCAACATGGTGAAATCCCGTCTCTACTAAAAATATAAAAACTAGCCGGGTGTGGTGGTGGGCGCCTGTAATCGCAGCTACTCGGGAAGCTAAGGCAGGAGAATTGCTCGAACCCAGGAGATGGCGGTTGCAGTGAGCTAACACGGTGCCACTGCACTCCAGCCTCGGCAACAGAGTGAGACTCTGTCTCAAGAAAAAAAACTGGTGAGATCTGAATAAGCTCTCAAGATTGTACCAATGTCAATTTCCTAGTTTTGATATTGTAATGTAATTTTGTAAGACATTAATCATGGGGAGAAAACTAGGAGGAAACACAGGACTTCCCTGTACATTTTTTACAACTATTTATTAATCTGTAATTATTTCCCTTGAAAAAAACCCCTATTAGCATAATCACTGTAAATTTATTTTACCCAGTAATACAAACCACCACCACATAATGTCACTTTTTTAGGGATTCATTTCAAAATTTTAAATTATATTTTAGCACCAATGTTGTAGCAGCTTATTTGAATATGTTTTTCAGAAAGTGTAAAAACTATGTAATGAATTCTCAAGCTACTGAACAGACTATTCGTAGAAGAAATAAGACAACAGGAAATTATTCAAAAGCAGATATTTTTAAATTAGCTGTGAATAAAAGAAAAGGAAAAATTTATTCGGCTAACTCTAAATAATCAGCCATAAGTATGACATGATGACAGCTATGCGGACAACAATCCATGTCTATATACAGCAATATTTCTTTCTCAGTACACTCTGGTAGACGCCACAAAGGCCAAGGTGATTTCTAACTCCTCTTCAGATTTATAACAAGCCAAATGAAACACTGAACATAGGTCTATCCACAAAAGGACACTTACATTTTTCTCAAAACTCAAGATATTATCTTAATTAACCAGTAGACAAATGACCCCAGTTTGTGAAAATGAGCCACTGCCTTAAATACTATTAAATAATAAACTCTCTTCTGCCTCTTTAGTTGCAGGATGGCTACTCGTATCCCTCCACACATGATCATCAGTATTTGCCTCCTGTGTCCCAACCGGCCTGAGTCAAGTGTATGAAAAGAGGTGTTTCTCTCTGCGCTAGAGAAAGAAGGATAGGTTCACTAAAGAGTGAATTTTCTTGGTGCTAGTAGCCTAAGCTCATCACTTAATGCATAAAACTCCTCTCCCACAGCTTTTGAGAGATCTTCCAAAGACATTTCAATATTTTCAGTAGCTCCAAGGTCATTACTTAACCAGTTTTGAAACTACACTCAAAACTTACAAATTTTGTTAAAGAGTAAGCAACTCCCAAATTCTCCTAAGTGACTTCATCCTGTTATTTATACATCACATATGTACATATACATTCCTATAATCAAGTAATTCTAAATTTGGGACAAAATATCATACACAATAATCATTGTCTTTTTTTTTTTTTTTGAGATGAAGTCCGGCTCCGTCGCCCAGGCTGGAGTGCATAAGCGCGATCTCAGCGCAGGGCAACCTCTCCCTCTCCGGTTCAAGTGATTCTTCTGCCTCAGCCTCCCAAGTAGGTGGGATACAGGCATGTGCCACCATACCCAGCTAAGTTTTGTATTTTTAGTAGAGACAGAGTTTCATCGTGTTGGCCAGGCTTGTCTCAAACTCCTGACCTCAAGTGATCCACCCTCCTCGGCCTCCCAAAGTGCTGGGATTACAGGTGTGAAAATAGGCCAGGCGCAGGGGCTCATGTCTGTAGTCCCAGCACTTTGGCAGACCGAGGCAGATGGATTGCTTGAGCCTAGGAGTTTGAGACCAGCCTGGGCAACATGGCGAAACTCCATCTCTACAAAAAATACAAAAATTAGCCGGGTGTGGTGGTGTATGACTGTAGTCCCAGCTACTTGGGAGGCTGAGGTGGGAAGATCAATGGAGCTGGGAGTTGGAGGTTGCACTCTAGCCTGGGTGACCTAATGAGACCCTGTCTGGAAGAAAAAAAAAAAAACCAGAAAAGAAAATACAGTAGAGCTCTAGATCAACCAGAGACTCAGGAGCCTTTCATTTGGGCAATGTTAGAGCAATATTTGCCAATATTTTTAGAATTCTAGTTTCATGAGACATTACTAGTGTTGTGTTCAAAAACAGAAATACTAATCATGCTTCTTCATTACAAGAATTGTCTTTAGATAGATAGGTAAGAAAAATACCGAACACATTTGCAGGATTGCCACTGTTTGGCAATGTTTCTCTAAGCCCGCCTACCTTAGTCCTCTAGAAAATCACTTGGGAGAAATCCTGTTGCCTGAACCCAGAGATCCAGCTGCCTCCCACAGGCTCAGCGAAACAAACAAATGGCGGAGTGAAGTGATTCCTCTCTTCTTCCTTTAATAGAGGAAGGGATCTCTGCTTCTCTTATCTACTCCAAAGTCTCATCATACAAAGGTTGTTTATTCCTGCAAAAGTTAAATGACAAATCCACCTAAATTATCCTCCAATGGCCCATACCCTTCAACAGAGAAAGGCCAGTTTTCATATTTAAAAGTGGCCCTCACAGCCATAAAATCAGTGTGGTATTACATTTTTTCATTAATTCAGCATTTACCAAGTAACTTCCACAGCCAAGAACAGTGAAAAGTGTTAGGGATACCATTTTTAAAAACTTTATCATAATAAAGTATATTATTCTAGTAATACCTTTGATTGATGGCCACATTCTAGACTTTAAGAACCACTTGGGATTATCTCCTTTAATTCCTATATCCACCCTATAAAGTTGGTACTGTTACCATTCTTTATGGATAAAGCATATCCTTTACGGATAAAGCAACTGAGGTTAAGTAGTTTACCCAAGGTCAGCACGTGGTGGAGCTGTAGTCTGAAGCCAGAGCCTGAATTCTTAAAGATTACCATGTTCTTAAGAAGTACACTTTCTACTGAGGTTTGATCTGTAGTATACTAAGATTTCCCAAATTATTTCATGTATTATATCTTATCTCCCAATTAAAATTTGACCTTCTATTTAGGGCAGCACTGTTCAAAAGGATTTTCTGCAATAATGAAAATGTTCTAGTTTGTGCTATCCAAAAGCACAGTCTAGCCATAATTTAAATTTAAACGGCTACAAGTAGCTAAGGCATACAGTACTGGACAACACATGCAAGGAAGAGTTTCATTTCTTCCGATTTATCTATAAAGCCAAGGCTTAGGTAAATCAGTTAATGGAAAGGAACGAGTGAAGAATCTTTAGGAGGAGTTTGTACTCCCTTAGCTGGGGAGCAGAAATCTTTATTATATCAGGACTTTCAGTATAATAAAAATGTTATAAGAAGCATATGATACAGCATGCGGTCCTAGAGGAGTTCATAAAGATGGATTCTTACATTCCTTGCAATATCTTTGGAAGACTGACCTTTTTTTTTTTTTTTTTGAGATGGAGTTTCACTCTGTCACCAGGCTGGAGTGCTGTGGTGCAATCTCCGCTCGCTGCAAGCTCTGCATCCCGGTTTCTAGTGAATCTCCTGCCTCAGCCTCCCAAGTAGCTGGGACTACAGGACCCACCACACCCAGCTATTTTTTTTTTTTTTTTTTTTTTGTATTTTTAGTAGAGAAGCAGTTTCACCATGTTGGCCAGGATGGTCTCAATCTCTTGACCTCGTGATCCGCCCCCCTCGGCCTCCCAAAGTGCTGGGATTACAAGCGTGAGCCACTGCGCCTGGCCAGAAGACTGACGTTTTATAATTGATGGTCACAACTTCAAAAATTCATACTCAGTTATAGCTTTTTGTCTAATAAAAACATCACTGCTTAATTTATTTACAAAACATGGAGTCCATAGAGAAAAACAACAGGGGCCTCTTGGTAGTAAAAGGATGAGAAACAGTGAAAACTTGTAAGTCAATGGACACTTCCTTCAGAAACTACATTCAAAACTTAAAAATTTTGTTAAATAAGCAACTGCCAAATTCTCCTAAGTGACTTCAGCCTGTTACTTATACATCAGATATGTACATACATATTCCTATAATCAAGTAATTCTAAATTTGGGAAAATATCATAAATAATAATAGTTATCTTTTGAAAATAAAGTGGGGCTCTAGATCAACCAGTGTCAGGAAGCAGCCAAGTCACACCCCACTGGGTGCTTCCTGGACAAGCGCAGTGCAGCTCCCACAGGGCCTCACACCCAACCTTCAATTTGCTTAAAAGAACTATCTCAAAAAATCTTAGCTATTTAGTCACAATTTGTCCTTGCCATGGAACATGTTTTTCTTTTGCCTGATTTTCAATAACCTTAGATTGCAAAATCATAAAAGCACTCATCAAAGAACTGTGAGAGCAGCTCAGCTTCCCTGGAGATCTCAAACCATGTTCCTTTGATACAATGCAATCAGCTCTTTATATTTTAGGAACCTAATTTTCCCTTACTAAATGCTAAACAATTTACAAATAACACAATGGCTACAGAAAAAAAAATCCAACATCTTTACATTCAAATCCCAAAGATATAAACCTGACGTCTAAATTAATACGTGCTTAGTGCAAAATTGGGCAATTATTCTACATTTGCAAGACAGTATAACATGACCACCTGCTGCTGAAATGCCAAAGCCACCACTGTTAACGCTTTGCTCCGCCTTCCAGAGAGGTTATTACAGCTTAAGCTGCATCAACAACCCAGAGGAGGCTGCTATCTAGTTTATCTGTGTGGAAGGCCTGTAACACACTGTTAACAGAGTAGTTGCAGGCCCTTCCTTGGGATATTTTTCTGCGTATAAGAGTGAATGAACTCCACGGCCAGATCCTCCTAGTCCTGTTGCAGTGCTGGTCATGGGACCGCAGAGGGAACAGCACCCAACTGGGGATGGGGAGCTCACAGGCACAGGCCCCGCAGCTGATGCAAACCTTCCCCCTCCAAGGTTCTCTCGAGTCTCTGCCAAGAGTCGGCTGGAGGGCCCAACTGCTATGTTCTTATTGCTGTAATGACTGCAATTTGGCAGCATCCAGGATGCTGTACCGGGAACGGGAGGCGGAAGGAGATGGCGGGCCCCTCTGCTAAACGCAACGCCAGAAGGTACACAAGGATGAATTTATTGTGGCCATCGGTCCTGAGCTGGAAGGAAAGTCAAAGGGCTTTAAAGCTGGGGAAAAGCTCTAACTCTTGCTCTGCTGTCAAAGCCTTACTTCCCACGAAGAGTAGGGGCCAGGCGGGCCAACTGTAAGGGGGAAGCGGCCCGGGGTGAGGTAAGAGGACCCTCCTAGATGCCGCTGCCAGGCGGCGGTTCGCTGGGGCAGGAAGGCGCCCGCACTCGGGAGGCGCCACAAAGGGCCGAGGCCTGCGGAGGCCGCGCGCGCAGCTCTCCGGGGCGGAGCTGCCGGGCTCGCGGCAGCGGAGGCTGCAGCAGCCGCGGTTAGCCGGGGTGCCCAGCCTCCCAGCTCGGAGGTCGCGGGGGGCGGGGAGGATGCCGCAACTGCAGTCCAAGCGGCGGAGCCCGGACGCCGAGCTCCCAGGCCCCCGCAACCGCTGTGGGGCGCAGCGCGCGCCACTGGCCGGGCGGAGCTAGAGGCGGGCGTCTGCACAGCGTCGCGCCACCCGCGGCTGCCCGCCTTCGGCCGGGCCCGGGACCCCGTAGCGGCCGATGCCCTGACGGTGGGCGCAGCTGCGGGGCTGGCGAGCCGTCGCGCGTGGGAAGAGGCCTAAGACACCCCGACTGCGGCGGCTGCGCACACCCGATCGGGACGCGGGGCCCCACGGGCGCGCGCCTCGGAGCTCCCGCCTCCTCCCCTTGCTCCTCCTCGGCGTACGGTCCTCCCCTGACCCCTCCTTCCACCCGCCGAGAGGATGCGCTCCCCGGCGCCCAGCAGCAGAGGCCACCGCTCCCAGAAATGCATGCGGCCGATCCCCCTCTCCCGGACCCCAGGAGCCGGCGCCCCCGCCCTGTAGGTAGGTGGTGAGGCGGGGCCCAGCCCTCGCCGCCGCCCGCCGCTGATGCTGCCGCCGAGAGGCCGCGAGCAGGGTCCAGGACCGGCCAAACTTGCCTCCCGCCGGGGGCTCGGTGGAGCGCTCGGAGGTGTGCTAATGGCGCTGGGCGTAGCCCCCTGTGAACCTGAAAACCTCTGCTTGAGCTCGGGAGGCCGAGCGGGGGCGAAGGAGAGATTGACCCTTCCCCGCCCACCCCCTGGGGGGCTCGTGGGGGTGCGCGCCGGTGCGAGAGTGGGGAGGACAGGTTGGCATGGGGCTTATTTGGGGAGAAGACCGTTGGATTTTCAGCAGCTCAGGTGGAAATATGTCACTGTGTTTTTCCGGCTGGATTAGCAGATGCGTTCTTCCCATCTTTCTAGCCAAAACATGTAGACAGGCAAAGGGTTATTAGTGGCATGTAGAAGTCGCTGTGGATTTCTGTGTATTTCAGAGCTAGCTAGTTGGTATATAAAATCGATGGTGCAAACCCTTACCGTCAACACGTTAGGGCCAATTTAGAGAAGGTCCTTCTAGAAGTCAGATTATTCGGGAGATCGACGAGGCTGGGATATTGTTGTGCTGAGTATTCAGGAGCCTCTGCTTACGTGAAGGGATGTGTTTTAAGAGTGGCAACTTTGATACAGGTGTCGGGAGTTGAGATTCTGCTGGAAGGATGTACCGGGTCAGCCAGCAGAGGCAGCCTTGTGCACAGCCTAACTTCCAGCTCCGTGTTATGCTCTGTATTTCTCAGAAACTGGTTATGTATTAATGCTTTTTTTCTCCTCTAGGTGTAAAGTTTATACATCAGAGCTTTTGGCAAGATTCCCTCTTCCCAGACTATCATTTTTTATTTTATATTCAGCAATAAGGCTTAAAGTTTTGAAAAATGCATCACTGTAAGCTCCAATTTTATAGTCACTTACTTAGGTATAGAGATTTGGAGAAGTGACTCAGTATAAGCTCAAATAGGACAGAATCTTGAATCTTTTTTTTTTAAATCCTGTAATCTTCTGCATCTTATGCAGAATACGTGCTCATTAGTTATTTGTTGAATGAATGAACTGTGTTTCAAGCTTTCATCTAAAAACCACAATTTAGAATCACAGAATTGTTCTGTGGCCGGTGAAATTTAATTGAATTTCAAAAATTGCTTCTTTGTATAAATAGGCAAACTCAGTTATTTTAACATTTATATTTCAATTCTGACATCTTTAGGACCATATGCTATCTTTCTGTAATGTGTCATTAAGTTTATGAGGTAATTCTCCCCAACTCTTACGTTCGTTTCATGTCTAAGCTTGCAAAATTTCCAGTCTCACTGGTAATCATGCCAACTTCAACTGTACTCTCAAACACAATTTAAAAAGTAAAAGTCGTGTTTTAAAGAAAATTGTAAGTTACCCCAGAGGAAACAATGATTTGGTTAATAAGTGATGTATTCACTTATTTTAGAGTTGAGTTTTTCAGGTTTGATCGAATTATCATGTCTTTTATCACAGGCAAAAGTAGAAATAAAACATGTAGAAGTGTCTGTGATTCTTAAATGATTCAAAATGTGTGATATAGATACACAATTTAAACTGTTTTCTCCTCAGTATAGAAACACATCAGTTTCCAAATTTGACAGCCAGGGGATTGTGAAATGAGGGTTTGGAAGATACAGTGTCTTCCTGCTTTAAAAGGTTGTATCATTTTGAAAAAAAAAAGAAAAACAAGGTTAACTGCATCAAACTTTATTTGCTTTATTTTTACACTATGACATTTTCTGTTTTGATTTCATTTTTTTTCCATCACATGAATTTCATGAGTCAGTGTGAACTTCTTTCAGTCTCTGCTTAACAATATTATCTGGGCATGCTCCCAGGTTTTCTTTCTGACATTTTAATGCATCTTTACCATCTTCACTTCATATTACTCAAATGACTTATTTTTACACAATATGGTAGGCCATACTTTATTACTATTGCTTCTCCGACCTACTTATTTTCTTCCTAGATGGATAAGGAAATAAAACTTTCCTATAAAAGGTAATAAGACTGTAGGAACCAACAGTGGGAGGGAACTTATGAAAAAAATTAATTTGTTATGATTTATTAAAACAAAGCCAAAATTCCCTCCTGTAATAAAGATAATTACATTTTACACTTCTTAAATTTGTAACCCAGGGTATTGAGCAATTAATTTACCTGGCTCTTCCTTGCACACTTTAAGCTTTTCAAAAAAGCCCTCCCCTTTGGTTACAGTAAGCTCTCTTTACCTTGTTACTTATAAGCACTTATTTGTTCATTTTACAAGTAGGAGTTAAGCCTTTAACTGCTCAGTTTAACTGCTATTACTTTGGCTTTGGAATCACAGTGAAATAAAAGCTCTAATCTCAGATTTGAAGAGGTATTTTTCTCTTCTGTGTGTCCTGCAACCAAATGCGCAGTGCCTCTGGGATTGGATGACTCACTTTTGGGTCCTACCTCCTGATCCCCCAGCACTCCGCCTCCACAAGCACCACCAGAATGCAATCCAAGACCTGGATTTCCTCTCTTTATCTTCCTAAAGGCTGTATTTTAGAAACCTCTATTCCTTTCTTGCTAAATGCCATTTACTATTGTTTTTAAAATCCCAGCCCATAATTTTTTGTTTGTTTAAATTCAACAGGATCCACTCAATTCACTTGTGCTAGAATCAAAATTGTTGATTGCAGAAAAAAATATACAGAAGTAAATTTGTATGACCTTGAATTTCAGATATAGGGAATACATGAAGAGTGATTGTTGTCTACTGGTCTCCCCTCAACAGTGATACAAAATGCATTTGTTTCTGTACATGCCAGAGAATATGAATTTTCTGTTGCTAAATTTGATCAGAAGCTTAATTGAGAGAAATGATGTTTATGGGGGGTTGGCTGAACAAAGGCCATGACGTCAACCTATTCCCTTCCAATACTAGCTGTTAGACCAGGAGTCTAGCCAGATCTTCAGAAGCTGTACTTTGGTACCTTGTTTTGCATCCTTAACACCCCCCCCATATGCCCACACTGAGGGATTTTATTAATACAGTCAGAGGAAACTTACTATTATGTTACTTTCAAAATGTGGTTATGATCATGGTTCTTTCTATAGTTCCTGTTTGAAGACTCATGCAAGAAATTCCATTTAACTTTCAATGCCAAAGAAAAGCTTTACTTACCCTGAACAACTTGTGAGTGTGTGTGTGTGTGTGTGTTTGTGTGTGTGTTGTCTTTTCATCATGCAAAATGAGAATCAAATCATCGATTATATTTCCCTTTCTAACTTGGCAACTAGGAAATGAACAGTCAAATTTGCAACTCAATTTTAATAATCATAAAAATTCATAACCTAATATCAATATTCTATCTTTTCATATGGTCTTGAGCTTCTGTTCTACCTTGTTTTTCTTGATTCTGATGTTTATCTAATTATACTTTTCCATTTGATTGAATTATATTCTTTTAAGATGACTCATATCCTTTGTGGAACAAGGCAGATTATAAAACATAAAACCAAATAAATGAAGCCATTGCACAATTGATCTCTGGACACAGTATGTTTTTGATGAACAAGTTTAATTGCTTACATTAAATGTTTTGAACAAGAATTGCAAATTTAGTACATTTGAACTTAGCCAAATGGAAAACAATGTTACATAGTTTTACAAAACTTTTTTTTAAACTCTTACATTTATATTCACTCATTACTAATTTGAAATTAATAAAGCCATTCAATTTAAGTCAATTATATTTGGAGTACCTGCCTTAAATGCAATATAGGTTGAACAGGAGTTTCAATAGAATAAAGTCATTTTTAGCTGAAGGGCTAGCCTAACTTAGCATAACACTCACCAGAGTGAATCGACAATCTGACCTTCGCATCAGTGATTCATGTGATTTATCCTTGTTTTAATAAATCATAGAGTCTTCTCTGAGCCTCTTTTATTTACCATGAAATTTAAAAGATTGAGCTCCTGGAGTTAATTCTTCATACTGATGTTTTGACACCTAATTGTTAAGTTGGTTGAATTTACCCAGGTAACTCATTATTTACGTCGACATGATAAGTTAAGCTTGATACATTTATCACCACAGTAAGCAGAAAGATTGGCCTTTCTCAAGGGTCAGTCATTGGTACAGTCTGGTAGCCTTTGGCATAAAAATGATCTGAATTCAAAAGTGCAACTTAAAACATAAGAGGGGGTTTGGAGGGGGACCTAGGCAGGTTTTTACATAGAGGCATCTCATTCTGATAACCTTCATGTCTTTTTTTAAATTTATTTTTAGAATAGGTAGTATCCTCATGGTTCAAAAGGTATGCATGGCTCTAGAATGAAAGTACTCCCTCTCATGCTCATTCCCCTGTCACCCATTTCACTAATCCACAGGTAACCAGTGTTAGTTAACTGAGAATCTTCTAGTGACATTTTATGCATATGCAAGCAAATATGAACATGGAAGCTGCTCATTTTCTCTCCTAACCTGTCTCTGATTCACTCTGTTCTATTCCCACTGCCTCTGTTTGGCTCCTTAGATGCCTTGGACTGTTGTCTGCATTCTGCCTTGCTCTGCATTTCAAGCCGTCCCCATTTCAGCAGGCTGTCCTTCTAAACTTCCCCCTTCAGACCCTGTAAAACATTTCCATCATACACGGGAAGGAATCTGCACATCTTACCCTGGTCTCTTGGACCCTGAGAGATTCATCTCCTGTCTCTATCCCTCCTTGTCATGCGTTTTACCCACAGTCATTCTTAGCTAAGTCCCCTTGACCCATTTCATAGACCCATAAAAAACCTGATGAAAGTTCAAGTTGTCATCATGCACAGCAAATACCATTTGCCAACATATCCTTGTTTGTGGACCCCCAAGTTAAACATTTGTGTTTTAGTAATACAAAACTAATTGCCAATTTCTGCACGTGGATAGAGTATGATTTTTCTTCTCCATGCTGTTCCCTCTGCTTGGAACATGCTGTCCAATTTTCATGAGCAAGCCACACTCATTTCTGGTGTCATCTCTAGGGGCCTTTCTTCGTTGAGATTCTGTAAACTCATGGAGCCTTCCGCATGAAACTTAGTGTCCCAAGTAGGCTTCCATACTAGGAGTAATTTTCTATATTAGCTATGTTATAGCTAATAGCTATATTTTGCTACTAGCAAAATTGACGTTCTGGTAAAAAATTAACCATGATTTTGGATAGCATGTAAGATTGATTAAAAAAATTAGGGTTGAAGATTTTATTTAATCATTCGTCCTTCTTCTCTCCCCACCCCCCGCCCACCTCAATATAATATAAATCAGTTGTCCCTCAGTATCTGCAGGGGATTGGTTCCAGGTAGTGGGTTCCAGGACCCCTGCAGATACCAAAATCTAAGGATGCTCAGGTTTCTGATATCAAATGGTATAGTATTTGCATATAATCTATGCACATCCTCCTGTATATTTGAACTCATCTCTATATGACTTAAAATACCCCAATACAATGTAAATACTAAGTAGATAGTTGTTATAGTACACTGTTTGGGGAATAATGACAAGGAAAAAAGTCTGTACATGTTCAGTACACAACCATCCAACCATTCATTTTTTTCCTCAATTTTTTTTTTTTTTTGAGACAGATTCCCACTCTGTCACCCAGGCTGGGGTGCAGTGATGTAATCTCGGCTCACTGCAACCTCCACTTCCCAGGTTCAAGTGATTCTCCTGCCTCAGCCTCCAGAGTAGCTGGGATTACAGGCATGTGCCACCAAGCCCGGCTAATTTTTGTATTTTTAGTAGAGACAGGATTTCACCATGTTGTCCTGACTGGTCTTGAACTCCTGACCTCAAGTGATGCACTTGGTTGGTTGATTCCATGGATGCAGAACCCATGGATATGGAGGGCCACCTGTGCATGTCCAAATCAACTTTTTTAAGCAGCCCTTGCTTACTTTACTAATTCTCAAACATTGTGTTAACACCCATTAAAAATAGCTTTGGTATTTATTATGACACTCATCTGGGAGAGTGTCTTTTATTCCTCCTACTCTAGTTTTCTTCTGTAGTTGGTACATAAAGGGACGAAAGCCTCCAAATGGGGTGTCACTGGAGTTTGGGGATCAGCCAGGCAAAAAGGGTACTCTTAAGACATTGAAAGGATTGAACATTGACCCTGATAGATGACATGAGCCATTTGGAGAGAGTGGTCCAATCTAAGAAGTGACTCCTAAGTAGGTGAATGAAATACTTTTAATTCCAACCCAAGTAATCAGAGGCCTTAAGTGCTTGGTTTTTATTGCAAAGTACCTGGCATGAGGTAATTTGCTTTTGATAGCTGATTAACAGAGGATTTAGAGAATAAGAGTTTAATAGTGTTTGTTCAGCACTGTTCATGTGGAATTTCTGACTAGTGGGTTATTCTTATCACTAACCAGGTATGCCTTATAGAATAGAAATAATTTGTGAGATAAATCCAAAGGTCTGAGATCCCTTAAGAGCTTTCATGTTTCTTCTGTGATTCTGGCCTCGCTACACAAACATTGAATTTATTGACTTGTTTCCCCAGGCATGCTGATATCATGAAGTGAGAGTGCTCTGAGTAGCAGTGATAAATATTCTAGCCATTGGATAAGTGTCACCCCTGCAGTATGGGATAAATCTCAATTTCAGGCTATTCGTGGGTCTGCTGGGAAGGTCTGCTCAGTTCTATGGTTGCAGGTGTTTACAGCTGAGCCCTCATCCCTAGTTTCCGGTGATTTCCCCCAGGGTTCTGCCTGTCTATAGGGTCCCACTGAAACAACTAGTTAGAAATACTCTTTGATATTTTGAATCACAGAACCTTCCAAAATAATTTCTATTTAACATGTCTTAACTCTTTGAAAACCTTTATAACAAGGAATAGGAATAGAATATTCACAAAACAGGAACTTAAGATGGCGAAGACATGAAAATAATACTGACTTCATGGCATCAAAGAAATGCAGATTACTAGATTTAAAAAGTCAGTTACAATGCTGGCAAGAGTGAGGTTGTGTTTAGCTCACGAAGGGTAGGCTGGTATACCTTCAATGGAGAGCAGTTTGCCTCGTGGTCTCTCTTGGCACTCGTGATTCTCCTCTGAGTATATCCTAAGGAAACAATCAGACATGAAGTTCCGTGATGAGCCCGTGATCTCTGAGAGGCTACTGATATAGTAGAAAGGTTAAAAGCAGGAATGCCAGAGCCACTTATGTGGCTTGGAATCCTCTTCCACCAGTTACCACCTCTGTGCAGTTAGGAAGTTAATTTCTCCACACTTTGAGTTTTCTCATCTGTCAAATGAAGATAATAATAGTATCTACCTCCTACATTGTACAGAGAATTAGGTAAATTAATTTATGTAAAGTACTTGGAACCCTGCCTGGCACAGAGTAAGCAACTATCTAAGTATTAGTTATTATCAAGGGTGTTACTGTAAAAATTTGAGAAAAATTCAACAGTAGAGTCATTTTTTAAGTGATAGTAAATGTATATAAGATATTTAGCCATTAAAATAATGATTTTGAACAATATTTAATTATATGGGAGATGTTTATAATAACTGAGTTAAACATAAACAGTATATACAAAAAATTCTAATTTGATTTTAAGATGCATTTGCATAGAAAACAGGAAAGTGACAAACTTTTTTCTCACTAATGGGATTATAAGAGATTTATGTTTTCCTTTTTCACATTTTTATTTGGTATCCATATGTATTATAATGATAATTATTGAACATTATTACAATTATGTATCATCCGATTTTTATATTTTTGACTTTTTTAAAGCAAATGCATATTCATTTTGACATATTGTACTTTCTCTTCCTCCTTTTAAAGCTACTAATATTTCACTTCCTCAAAATCTTCACCCACGCATCATCTGCTTGGTATTTTCTTGCATTTAGCTCTCTTGCTTTAGGTATAGATCAGCCCCAAGCCTGTTTCTTCAAGAATAAGCAGACCAAGTAAAATGACTGAAGAGATTTTAGTGGTGGTGGCTTTCTCCTGGAAGTTTAATCCCAAGAATGTGGCTTAGATGATGATGGCACTGTGTCCTCTCTACATTTCATGCACTCAGCCTTCTCTTCCACTCTTCCCCTGCATGAACTTGGCACTTCAGTGGGGTCAGAATCCTCAGTAATCCCACACATACAGGAGAGTAATTCCTGCCTCCCAAGCCTTTGCTGTCCTTGCTAGCTGGAATTTCCCTCCACATTTCTTCCTTTAAAATCAGTCTTCCACACCAGGTTTATACTTAATTCCATGAATACTTTCCAACCCATCTATTGTATGCTGACTTCAGTTCTTTTGGCACTTAAGCATTTGTGCCACAAATGAACTAAATATTGGCTTACTTTATTGCTTAGTTGTTCTTTTTTTTTTTTTTTTTTTTGTAGAATCTCGCTCTGTCGCCCAGCCTGGAATGCAGTGGCGCTCTCTCGGCTCACTGCAACCTCCACCGCCTGGGTTCAAGCAATTCTCCTGAGTCAACCTTTGGAGTAGCTGGGACTATAGGCATGCACCACCACGCCCAGCTAATTTTTTTGTATTTTTAGTAGAGACGGGGTTTCACCTTGTTGGTCAGGCTGGTCTCGAACTCCTGGCCTCAAATGATCCGCCCTCCTCAGCCTCCCAAAGTGCTGGGTTTACAGACATGAACCGCTTTGCCGGGCCAGTTCTTATAGTAAGCTTATAGAAGTTGTGTTTTATATTACTCAGTGTCCTTCTATTTTCTAGCATAGCATTATCCACATGCACATAGAACACAGGAAAATCGGATGTTGTTGTGTTGATGACATTCTTAGAGATAATGTATGAGTGTTCTGTTTCATCATCGCCTTTGCTCATCCTTCTATTTTCCTTGTTTTCAAAATCAGAATGTTATATCATTTAGGTTGTCAGTCTTACAGATATTTGCCTGAAGACCTGATAATAGATTTTCATTTCTAACATCTGAAACTTAAAGGGTTTAATTTCAGAGAGCACCACAGTTAGCAAATGCATTTATAATAGGGGGCTAGTAATATAATATACAAATTAATCCTGGTTGCAAAGACAAAACTATCAATTTTAAAAGATTGCTTGTTTGATCTAGACAATTTTGTGAATCTGTCAGAGAATTATTAAGTTTATAAAAGTGTTAGAATTTTATAGATCTTGCATTTTCTGGAAAGGACCAAATCCCAGGGAATGTTGTCACATATCTGCTGTCATAGTCTAGACTGGTGGTTTCTAAAGTGAAGTTCATGTACCACATGAAGGTACAGAAAGAAATTGTTAGAATGTCTTTATTTTCATGACTTCTATTTTAGTTATATGCCTTATAATTATTAGTACAGAGGACATGTTTTTATAAGTAAAAGTAATTAGAGTTTTATGCTCAGATACTTTTATTGATGTGGAATAAAAAGTGGAGACCACTAATCTAAATAAAAGGCAAGACCTTACCGTTTCATAACCTGAAGTCAGTTTCTGTTACTTAGCCATAACAAGTCAAAAATCAACTTATTAAACATAAATTCTGTGTCCAGCCTAAACAAAGAGTTGTGATGTGTGTTAGTGTACATAATTCCGCATGGATGAACAGCATAAGACACATTCCTTGCCTTTAGGGAGTTTACAGTCTGATTGGAAGGAATGTGGGCATAAGGAACAATAATTAGAAAATGACACAAGGGGCCAGGTGTGGTGGCTCACGCCCGTAATTCCAACATTTTGGGAGGCCAAGGCAGGTGGATCACTTGAGGCCAAGAGTTCAAGACCAGCCTGGCCAACATGGTGAAACCCTGTCTCTACTAAAAATACAAAAATTAGGCAGGTGTCGGGGCACGCGCCTGTAATCCCAGCTACTGGGGAGTGTGAGGCAGTGAGGCAGGAGAATCGCTTGAACGAGTGAGGCAGAGGCTGCAGTGAGCTGAGATCGCGCCACTGCACTCCAGCCTGGGTGACAGAGTGAGACGCCATCTCAAAAAAGAAATAACATAAAGAAAATGACATAAGGTAGCATAAGTGTGCGCTGAGAAACTTAGCAGTATGAGTTTGTTAGTCTAAAATTGCTATAGAAAGCGTGATAGAAGTGGCATAGTACATGGTGATGCTGCATTCTCAGAATGTTCCAAAGACTCTTGCAGGATAAAATAATTCTTTGATAATCGGGTCAGTTCTTAGTCCACCTACCCAAATAAGCTGTGCTTGAATTGTCTCCTGGGCTCAGATGTTAACTGGATGAACAGAAAGCTCATCAAGTTAACATCCGGGCCCAGGAGGCAATTGGTAAATAATGTTTACCAATTTTCTTAATGACATGCCTGCATTTCCTTTAAATTATAAGAGAACGTGGCAGAATGGACATGTTGGGAAAGTAATAAAGTTTTTGGAGCAGTATCCTATTGCAACAGTGATAGTGTATAAGAGTAATTTAAAATCAGTGTATTAGTTTCTTAGGGGAGCCATGACAAAGTACCAGAAGCTGGTGGCTTTAAACATGTATTTTCTCACTTTCTGGAAGCTAGATGTTCAAAATCAAGGTGTCAGCAGGGCCATGTTCCCGCTGAAACCGGTAGAAGAATCCTTCCTTTTCTCTTCCTAACTTCTGGTGGTTTGCTGGACCTTGGAGTTCCTTAGCTTGCAGCGGTATAGCTCCAAGTGTGGCCTGTGTCTACATGGCATTCTCCTTTTGTGTCTCTATCACTACATGGCCATCTTCTTATGGGGATTCCAGTCATACCGGATTAGGGCACCACACCACTCCAGTGTGATTTCATCTTAACTAACTGTATTTCCAAATAAGATCACATTCTGGAGTACTGAGGATTATAACTTCAACATATCTTTTTTGGAATGCTATGATTTAACCTATAACAGTAAGTAATATCAACCATTACGTATAAATATACCAAGACAATGCACAATGTCTTGTCAAATGATGCCTTCTCAGCTAAGACCCCATAGCCATGCAAAGTGGTTATGGGGTAAATGACAACTGGAAGAAAATGAAGCCTCCTCTGCTATTTGTGTCAGTTGTCTTGTCTCTGGGCTTTGGTATCTCAGGCCTTGGTAGAATTATTCATATAAACAATAATATGTACTATGTGGTTTTGATCTTTCTGGTAAAACTCCATGAAGTAATTTGTGGATCAGGATGGTTCTAAGGGTGTATTGGGTTTTTTGTTGTGATAATGTTGCATAATTGTCTCCAAACCGCAGTGGGTTATATCCACAAATATGTATTTCACCTTCATGGATTTGCAGGTTGACTGTGGTTTAGCTACTCCTGGCTGGGTTCTGCAGGCTGGCCTTGGCGAAGGTTAAGCCAGATGCCAAAGCTGAGGTTCAAGTTCGGGTTCTGTTCCACATGTCTTCATCCTGGAACCCAAGCTGAAGAGGGAAAAGCAGCTACCTGGAGCATACTCTGCTGATGGAGAGCAGAAACTTGCCAGGTCTCTTAGTGCTTCAAGTCAATATGAATATGACTGTTAATCCTCACAGTCTATTGGTCAAAACAAGTCACATGAAAAATCAGATGGGGTCGTATACTCTGTGTACTAGTGCAAAGCATCACAGAGCTGCACAGCAAAGGGTACGGATGTATAATTATCTTACAGCAAGGGAAGAAGTGCCTAATAAGGAACAACAATCCAGTCTACCAAAAAGCCATTTTCTTTTGAATTCTACAAGTTTTATGATAAGCAACTCAATAAACCTTAAAAAAAAAAGAACGTATACCATAGACTTAATTTCTTAACCCAGTCTGCTAGAAATTTATAGTTGAATATTACACACATAATTTTTTTTCCAAGAAGAGGTCCTTGTACTTCTCCATGCTGATTTAGTTTCATACTTGGCATTTTCCCTGCTGCTTAGACACTTTTTCTTATGTCTTGTTCCCAAACCCACGTTTGTGTATTTACCACAGTCCATATTTTGCTAACCACAATACTACATGCCTCTCTCCGTTGTTACCAAGACATCTGAGGCAGAATCTGGTAGAATTGCTTTTGTCTTGAGTGTGCTCTGATAGAGAACATTTTCACTGGGGATAAGACTGTTTCTGGTTTACAGATTTGATTGTTGATTGTGTGGCACTATTGAAATATAACCCTGAATTGTGGTTTTCAGGGATGTCCCACTTTTAAGACTTTCCCTACCAGCACTGGTCCGTGTGACCCAGCCATTTTCTTACTTCCCATTAGCACTTCCTCTGTGTGTCATACGTTTTGTTTGGCATAACTTTTTCATGCCCCCGTTTCCTGATTATTTTATGTAAATCTTATCTCCCTTGTCAAAAATTGAAGTTTCTTTAGAGCACATTGGGTCCTTTTTATAGTCACAGGCTTCAGATAAATAGTACAGTTGTAGGCACAAAACAGGTTCTAAGTGCTTACTGAATTGAAGAAAATTGCTCATAAATATATTACAAGGCACTATTTAGGAGTAAGCATAAGTTGTTTATTGCCACTTATACTCTCCATGTAAATATGCTGAAAGCACATTAAAAAGAATGATAATTCAGTTATTTTATTTTGCATTTTTACAGGTATGAATGTATGCCAGTATATTTTGAAAATGCATTCAATTGCAGATCTCATCCACAGAAGGCAAAGAAGTACATGGCCTTTTCTTTAGTGAAATGGCAGTTTAATGGTAAATTGTCTCTCACTGATAATGTCTCAGAAGACACTCAAATTTAATTCTTGAAAAGTAGTGTTTGCTATTTATATACTGTATGTTTTTGGAAAGGCATTCCATTTATCTTTTAATGCCTTTCATCTATCCAATTTTGTTGGTTTTATCAGTTAACTCTTAATTCAGATCCACGAAGTAGCCCCCAACAAATAGTAATAAGTAGTAATAGTAGTAGTGGTAACTACTGCTCACATTTTTTTTTTCCTCTCCTGAAATTGATTGCATTGGGACCCAGTCTAAGACCAGGACACATGCATCCGTGATGGCATTTACTGTGAGCACAGGGCCCTGGCAGAGTGATTCACATTGGCACATATTCTCTGCAAGGATTTGGATAATGAGATTGAGTTCTGTACCAGTCTAGAGACTCCAGAAGTTTGCAGCTTATTTTCTTTGGACCGGAGCTAGAATATGTCTGCAAAAAAATCAGACGGGCCAGAGAGTCTATGGTTTTAGGAATGAATCTGTCTGATAGTATTAAAATGAATTCCAGAAGTAATTGAAAACAAACTTTCTTTCCATGTCTCCTGTTTATTGATGCTACTTGAAGCCTAATGTCTTTAGATTTGTCTTAGAGATGATCTGAAGTGATCTTCCAGTGCCACAACATAGTAGGGGGTGTCTCCAGAAACTCCGCTGTGGGTGAGGCAGGCATCATATTTTTCACACCTCTTGTGACAGGTAATCAAAAGCATGTCACAGGTACCCAGTAGTGATTGATGGTGAGAAAGAGGATGTCTCTTATGACTAGGAGATGAGATCAGCAGACAGATTGTTCTGTTTTCATTACCTCCGGTAACTTTCTGTATGACAATGCAGATTTGGCCCTTCTAATCTTTGTGTGCAGGTAGAAAACTTCAAAACTGACTTATACCTTATGAGTATTAATGAGAGAATGCATTCAGTATATTAAAAATATTTGGTAGAAATGTTATAGAACTATAAATTTTTAATTCCCAATGAGCTATAATTTTAGTGCTTAGAAAAAAGATGGCTTTCATAATTTAAGAGAAACAAAGAAATAATTTTTTTTTTTTAAAAAGATAACAGTTCCAAATTCTGACTGTCTGTATTTACCAATTCCATTTTCTGTGAGGAAATAGATTGGTTTCTTCTGTTCTCAAAACTTAAGTGGTAATTAATTTAGTGAATTAAGAGAATGTGCTTTCTGGTTAGCTCTTTAAAAACCTACTCAGTGCAATAAATAGTTGATGAATGTACTGACATGTTTACTAAAGTGCATTTAGTATGAATAGTAATGGCTAACCTGAATACAGGTCAGTATTTACATCCTTAAAGACAGTTGGCCATAAAGCTGGGTTCACTCTCTTGTTCTTTTTTTTTTTTTTTTTGACAGAGTCTCGCTCCGTCGCCCAGGCTGGAATGCAATGGCACGATCTTGGCTCATTGCAACCTCTGCTTCCCAGGTTCAAGCAATTCTCCTGCCTCAGCCTCCTGAGTAGCTGGAATTACAGGAATGCGCCATCATGCTGGCTAATTTTTGTATTTTTAGTAGAGATGGGGTTTCACCATGTTGATCAGGGTGGCCTCGAACTCCTGACCTGAGGTAATCCACCTGCCTCAGCCTCCGAAAGTGCTGGGATTACAGACGTGAGCCACTGCACCCAGCCCCTGTCTTGTTCTTTTTAACTGTGGTTAAATCCAGGAAGAACCAGGCATTGATGTGAAAATTATGTGTAGTAATAGCCCACCCTTACAGGCCATTATTAGTGGTTCCTTCTTTGGGGTCAGACAGAGCTGATCATTCTGGCTGTAACTCTTATGGCTATTTGACCTTGAATAAATTCTTTAATTGTTCTAAAGTTCAGACTCTTTATCTGAAAAGAATTGAGATTAACTCCCTCATGCAGTCATAAAGATTAAACCAAGCAGTGTGTGTAACAGTACTGAACAAAAAATTTGGTGCATATGGTTAATGTTCAATTTTGTATTCACTAGGTCTGCCTGGCTTGTTAGTTTACTATTTGGGGCAGATTTGAATGTAGCTCTTCAGGTGGTATTGAAAATGGTATTTCATGAACACTTGCATATTTGGATGCATGGAAATCTCAATGGATAGAATTTTCTGTTCCATGGGGCACCAGATTCTAGTCATTGATTTTTTTACACATTGAGTCTCTGTAACAGCCCTTTTGCAGATAAAGAAACTGAAAGTTAGAGAAATTAGGTAACTTACCCAAGGCTACATACCTTGTAGGTGGTGGAGTCTGGATTTTAACCAGGCCTATCTTACTTTAAAGGTACCCTTCAGCCGGGCACAATGGCTCACACCTGTAATCCCAGCACTTTGGGAGGCTGAGGTGGGCAGATCACCTGAAGTCAGTAGTTCAAGACCAACCTGGCCAACATGGCAGAACCCCATCTCTACTAAAAATACACAAATTAGCTGGGCATGGTGGCAGGTGCCTATAATCCCAGCTACTTGGGAGGCTGAGGCAGGAGAATCACTTGAACCCAGGAGGCGGGGATCACAGTGAGCCGAGATTGTGGCACTGCACTCCTGCCTGGATGACAGAGTGAGACTCCTTCTCAAAATAAATAAATAAATAAAAGGTACCCTTCTGCCTTAATAGCATGGGTTAAGTGTTATTCAGGTGAATCACAGAGCATGTGGAAAACAGAGAACTTCTCAGGTATATGAAGTTTATAAAATCTCGGCTTTAAGGGAATTTTTGAAATTAAAAACATTTAATTTAAAAGCTAATTTAAAATACTAGTTTACCCATGGGGCTTGATTTTCCTCTTAATAGTGATTCTCATTGGTTGTGGTACCCTTTCCTGGGGCATTTTGGTTGGCATGGTTATGGGAAGGGCGCTACTGGCATTTAGTTGGGGGCAAGCAGAGGTGCCAAATGCCCTGCAATGAGTGAGGCAGTCCAAGAAAATGAAGAATTGACCCTTGTACTTGGGAATTTCATATCTTCTTCTGTAGGAGCAATATGAATCTATATTATGTCTTCTAATGAACTTGTGTCTGAGAATTTACATATTGAAATACCCGTGAGCAAATACTTTTCTTTGGGGCATCATGATTTTATAAAATTAAGTGTGTAAGTAGGTTACATGATCTATGAATTTCATCTCAGTATTATGAAGGGCATATAATAAAATGCTTTACATATTTATTTAGATGAGGCGTTGAATTTGATAAGGCTGAGAACTGCGTTTCTACAGTAGTCATATAAAACGGTTGCTCAGTATGTGCTCTGTCACTCTTGAAGATGAGGGAGCCATTCCATCTGCAGGCAGCTGTTTGCACCTACCTCTCAGACAGTTCTTCCTTATACTGAGCCACGGACCTCTCTCCCTCCATATCTAATGTCTAATTCTAGGTATACCCCTTGAAGATCTGTCTATCAAGCCTAAATCCTCTATTAGATAAAGAGCCTTCAGATGTTTAAAAACAGCTGTCATTTAATCCAAGTCTTCTCTCCTGACCAACTCCTTTGACTAATATTCTTAAAATCTAGTTTCATGTCATTTAACCATCCTGTTTGTTCTAATTTCCCTATAGTGTGAGATCCCTAGCTAAATGCAATAATCTTGATATAGTCTAATCCTCAAAAAGGGTATGACAGACTATTATAATCTGTTTATTCTGGGTTGATAGCACTAGTGGGTTTTTTCGAGGTGAGGGGGAGGAAGGTGCACAGTGGAATTACCCAACTGTAATTCCACATATGAATCTTCCAGATATGAATCATATTCACTTGCACTAACACTAAACTGTACCACTCTCATTTCTTAGTACCTCACCAGTAAAACCTCAGATTCATGTGGGGTAAATTTCCACCTTATAATAATTGACTCCTTTCTACAGACAACCGAGGGCTTTTGAATCCTAATGCTGCTATCCAGGATGTTATTAAGTACCTACGTCTCCAAATGGCTGATAAGGGAGGCCTCTATATTTTTGTTCAAGTCAGTGGGAAATATACTCATGAGGACAGGGCATAAGAAAAAATACTGCATTAAGCTATTAATGTTCTCCCTCCAGGTTCATAATGGATTTCAGCTCTCAGAGCAACTGAGGTTGGTCAGTCAGTCAACACATACCTCTTGGTACAGTGATTCAGTGATTTCCTTTATTCATTTAATCATATAAACATCTACCTACACACCCAACCCACATTTCTCCATCTTATCCATAAGCAGACAAGAGAAATTTATCAAATGCCTCTTAAGTGCATTTACATGTGTTTTCCTCATTTTCCTGATCCACTAGAATAGCAGCTATGTCAGGGAGGGAAATTAGGTCAGTGTGATTTGACTAAGCCAGCATTCCCTCAATGTCCTCTCGTCTACCAGCCCTTGCACTCCAGCCTTACCAGATCACTCAGGATTCCCCGAACACCACACATTCCTGCCAGTGGCTTGCACATCCTCATTCTGCCTGATGAGCCTGACCTCTTCTGCATTCACTGTCTGGGAAACTCCTGCACCACCTTCCCAGCCCAGCACTGGCATCACCTGTGACGTTGCCGGGACACTCCTTCCCTTTGAGGCAGTGTAAGTTGCTCAGTGCTCTGTGCTCTGTGGTTCCTTGTGACCACTAGTATCAGAGCACTCACCACATCTCATTTAATCAGCTGATAAGTTATAGTTGTCTCTTCTTCCTGAGCTTCCTGGCTGATGAATGCTGTCTTCATCTTTGTGTCTGCAGCAGAATACTTGGTCCGTGATAGATGTTTCCAAAAGTGATCCACTTGTCCTGCTGAATTGTTGACTTTCTGGGATCATTCTAGATCTCAGGGTCCACAGCTCCCTCCCTCTATTTTCTTACTAAACTGCCTTAAATGATCATTTCTAAAATTTTCCTGGGAATCTATGTGATGATATGCTTCAGTGTATAGTTTGCACAATTACCCTTTCTAAACTAAAATGCATTTGCCTGTTTTCAGGCTTCTGGCATTTTCCACACCTTCTGCAGTTCCTCACCCTGCCAGTGACTTTTTAGAAATCTCATTTGCATGTTCTTTTCTAAGAGAGAACTTATAAAATGATCTGTCTAGCCCAGAGATGGGTCTTCATTTAGAGTATGTAGGAGATTTGATGGCATCTCTTGACTCATCTTAGGTAAAAGGGCAATGAAACTCACATTTGTTTAATTTTTCTCAGGTCAAATTTGAGCACCCTAGGCAGAGAATAATGGAATAGGAGTTGATGAGTTCTCCATTCATTTTGCCATGCAAAGATGTCAAACCCTTTCCCGAATAGCAGATCCGGAGCCCATCCTTGATCATTACCTTGCTGCAGGAATAACTTTTTAGTTGTTTGTTGCTGAATCATTCATTTTTGTTTTTTTGTTGTTGTTGCATTGTTTTTGTAACATGTATTTATTTATTTGGGGGGTATTATCTGATTGCTCCCCTTTAAGTTGTTTTTTTGTTTTTTGTTTTTGAGAGAGAGTCTCTCTCTGACGCCCAGGCTGGAGTGCAGTGGTGCAATCTAGGTTCACTGCAACCTCCGCCTCTCAGGTTCAAGTGATCTCGTGCCTCAGCTACCTGCGTAGCTGGGACAACAGGCATGTGCCACCACGTCTGGCTGCTTTTTGTGTTTTTAGTAGAGATGGAGTTTTGCCATGTTGGCTAGGCTGGTCTCGAACTCCTGACCTCAAGCCATCCACCTGCCTCAGCCTCCCAAAGTGCTGGGAATATAGGCATGAGCCACTGCGTCTGGGTACCCTTGTAAGTTTGTGGCACATGTTTGTATCTGGTTCTGTGTCCTTCCCAGGTTTCTCTACTGTTACAGGGAGTGTTCAAATTTCTGACCTTGTGTAACATTGAAATTTGAATATTTTTGCTTTGTTTAGATGACAGTGTGGCTTTGAGAGACTGAACACCTGTCATATTTTGGTATAAATATAACTATTTTCTAGGAGGAAATGCCTGCATAGAAAGGTCCATTTTGGTCTGTTCCTTACGTGACCAAACACAGTGTGACCAAGCCTCAATGTGTACTCCTGACATCATTTCATTTGTATATTAAGAAACATGTTGTTGGGAAAACAGCTGATGGGCCTCATGGATATACTGCTGTTTTTCTAGTCCTGACTTGTTATACTTGAATATTCAAGGAACTGCAGTGTGTTGGAGGTGAATCCAAAAAGCCATGCTTTGCTATGTGGGTCCACAGCTGTGTGACCCACAGCTGACAGGCTGAGAGGTATTAATAAATTTCCTGAATTCAACAGCACTAGCTGTGGTACGGCAGTTATTTAAATCCAGTCTGGTGTACAGTCCAGTGTCTTTCAATAACCTTTGGAGCCAGAAAGCATTTGCGGATGAGCTAGAAAAAGTAGTCCGGAGTCAACAACATCCAATGCTGCAGCACAGAATTTGCAAGTTAAGACACATGTACCTAGCCACTGGGACAGGGAGGTCATTGAGGACCTCCAGCTGTGTGACCCACAGCTGTGTGGGTCAGTTTGGTGTAGTTAAGGGGTCTCTGCTGGTTCTGTTCTTTTAAATGGTGCCATGTGTACAAACAAGGAACACTTTTCTGATGATTCAAAAAATACTTTGTCTTCATCACAGCTCTTTCGAGGTAAGGATTTTTATGTGCTATTTTTATTTGAATAATGAACTGGATTTAAGTTTAATTGACTACCCTGATTTAAGATTGCAAAAAAAAATATTTAGATGGAAGATTCATCTTGTGCTTTCTCGTGAAATTCTTTTTGGTCTGCAATACACCATAAATGCAGGAGACTCTTAGAAGTCAGCATTTAGATGAGTCTAGAGTATATTGATGTGAAGGAAAGTCAACATTAAATGAATGAAGGGCTTTTAAGAAGCCCATTATGACCACTTATAATGGAAAATGTAGTTCCCACTAGAGACTGATTTAAGGAGCTCTGGTTCTTCACTGAAGCATGAAGGCTGCAGTGCGGTGTTCTGTGCAAATCATTTTTATAGCATTCTCTACTGAGCTCCTTCTGGTTAATCTGTTGGTGTGTCTAAACCTGTAAGAACTGCATCTATCATGTTTAAGGAATACAAAAATTTCCAGAAACTTAAACCAAAGATTAGCATATTTTTCATTTACCTAATAGGATATTGAAAAATAAAAAAAGCCTTACTGGTTGTAATCAGACACAGCAGCACCAGATGTCAACTATTGGATCATTTAATCTTTTTCTCTTGTGCATATTTTCATTAATATTTTTCTACTTGAACCAAATATTAGTTTCTGGCTCATCTTGCAGTATAAAAATTTTCCAATTAGATTGCTGTAACTTAATTTTTATTCATGACTGGAAATTTAATAGAAATCATTGCTTTTGTAACATGTAGGAGATGAACTTTAAAATAAACCACCTGACCCAGGGCAGGGCAGAGAGCCTAGGATTCTGATCTTTCCTGGAGTCTGAGGGAGGCTGGCATGAGACTCCATCCTCCATCCCTAAGTAATTCTTAATTTGGGAGGAATTTTTGGATTTATATTGGTCTGCCATATAATTGACGTTATCCCCAGTCCTGGATTAATTTAACTCCTTGCTAACTTTTATATGGATTTTCTGCCTACTTATGTGCCAGTTATTTAGGGAAGTATAGTAAAAGTGAAACTTGGTGTTATTTGACTTGAAGGAATTTATGGTTGGGGCGAGGAGACTAATTGAAATGCTATTGTCACACAGTATATGATTAAGTGCCTTGCAGTAAGTTATAGGTGATATATGAAATAAGCTCCTTAGGGGAGAGGAGCACACACAAGTGGTCAGGGAAGGCTTTGAAGTAGAATTGGGCCTTGTCAGAAGGAGGAGCCTAGCAAGGTTGCCTCGTGCCTGAGGAAAGAGTGAGGATAAAGGTGCAGAGTTGGGGAGACGCCCAGGGGGTTCAAACCACGGTGTGAAACTGAGCTCATGAGAGTTAGACACTCAGCCGCCATCTTTCCTTTTTCTTCTTTCTCCTTGAACTCGAATTCTTGAATGAGTACTAACTACCCCAACTCATGGTAGCATGGCTTCCACTCCCAATACGTCACTAATGCAGTCCCGTTGGAGGTCCTCAATGACCTCCCTGTCCCAGTGGCTAGGTACATGTGCCTTAACTTGCGAATTCTGTGCTGCAGCATTGGATGTTGTTGACTCCGGACTACTTTTTCTAGCTCATCTCCAAATGCTTTCTGGCTCCAAAGGTTATTGAAAGACACTGGAGTGTATACCAGACTGGATTTAAATTGCTGCCGCACCACAGCTAGTGCTGTTGAATTAAGGAAATTAATTAGTACCTCTCAGCCTCAGTTTAATGGAAATAAGGACATCTAAATCATAGTGTGGTTGAAGGATAAAAAGATAACACAGGGATAATATGTTGAAATAAATGGCTGTTGGTAGGCAGGCATCAAGATTAGTTCCCTTTCCGTACCTGATAGCCATGCTTTCCTTGCCTGAGTGTGCCTAGCCCCTTTCACTTCTATCCCTTTGCTCTGGCATTCCTGCTTTCTGGAATTAAAATCCTAACCACTTTACCCATTGAAATCCTAACCACTCTGAAAGGTTTATCACCTCAAGCAGAATTGAACTTCACATCTTTTGGATTCTTACTTAGTATTATTCATTGGACAGCCCCAAGTTACTACCCTACAGTTTAGTTATCTGCACAGTCATATTTTCCTGACTGGATGGAAAACTCTTTGAGGGTGAAGCCCAAGTCAGGGATGTGAAGATAAACTAGTAAGAGCTGAGACTGTGTACTCCCATGTTTCTGTACAGGGCTGAATGAATAGTTGTCAGGCTTCCAAGGTGATCTCATCATCATATTGTTTTTTCTCCTTTTCTTCCTAACCACAAGCATATGCTGATAATTTCTAATTCCTTTCCTCTAGCCTTCACTGCCCTTCTGTGCTTTCAATGTAATCAAACGTCTGGTGAATGTCTCCAACACCACTATCCCATAGCCGTCTCAAAGGCACAATGTCCACAACCGATCTCTTACCTCCTTCTGCTCCCCTGTCCTACATGCAGCCTGCCCTTTTCATGTATATTGTACTAGATCTTCGGTGTCATAGCCCACGCAGTTCCTGAAGCAGAAACTTGGAGGACATCCTTCATGCCTTACTTTCCTTGTTATCTACACTGCATGACTCATCAAATGTCAGCTCATCAGTCTCCTAAGTATTTCTTGAGTCCATCCCTCCTCTTTCTATGTCAACTACTGCTGCCTAGTTTTGGGTGCTCCTCCCTCAATTAGTTTGACTGTAATTTCTTTTTAATGAATCTACTTCACCCTGTCCTTAAATCCTCTCACGTCAATCCTCTACCTCTGCCGTCTGATTATGCTACACTCCCTCATGGAGAACCCTCTGGTGGCGCCCTTCCATGTACATTGGGGATGAGAAAATTAGTTTTATCTCATGAACCAGCTCTGATGGATTTGGTAATGGCTCTGCAAATGCTGCCGCTGGGTTCAGCATGAGCAATTGATGGCCTCTGACAAGGTGCAGTGAAGGGGGTGGGCTGCACATAGCCAGCTAGGATTAAGTCCAGGCTCCTTAGAGCAGCATACAAGGCTTTCCGTGACCCAGATCCTGCCCATGTCTTCATCCTCAGCTCACTTTACCCTGGAACAGAAGGGAACGATTTTGTCTTCTTGCTTTTGTTCAGTTGAAACCTGCTCGCTCGTACCCTTTACCTAGGAAATGCAATTTTTTTTTTTTTTTTTTTTTTTAGATGGAGTTTTGCTCTTGTTGCCCAGGCTGGAGTGCAATGGAGTGGTCTCGGCTCACTGCAACCTCCGCCTCCCAGGTTCAAATGATTCTCCTACCTCAGCCTCCTAAGTGCTGGGATTACAGGCACCTGCCACCATGCCCGGCTAATTTTTGTATTTTTAGAGAGACGGGGTGTCACTATGTTGGCCAGGCTGGTCCCGAACTCCTGACCTCAGGTGATCCACCCACCTCGGCCTCCCAAAGTGCTGGGATTACAGGTGTGAGCCCCTGCGCCCGGCCGGAAATCCATTCTTAACCTACAACCTTAGTGTGTGCTCAGGATACCTGGGGTGGGCCTTGCATAGTGTTAAGTGTTATTTAATTGTTTTTAATTGGCAAATAGAAATTATATATATGATTTTTTTCAATGATATTTTGAAAATATACATTAGAAAATGGCTAAATTTAGCTAATTAAGTATTTTTCCTGAGGTCTATTTTTCAGCAGTACATATCACATTGTCTTGAAATCCTAAGTGTCTCTCCTGAAAGACAATATATACTGTTAGAGCAAATATCATGTCTTTATCTTTGACCTCTGGGACTTATCACACTCCCTTTCATGTAGTATGTATTGTGGATTAATTTGTTTATTGAATTGAAATGAATTAGTAAATAATTCTGATTGTGAATACACTTTGCTTTATTTATTTATATTTACTAATTTTTTTTTGTGACAGAGTCTCCCTTTGTTACCCAGGCTGGAGTGCGGTGGTGCCATCTCGGCTCACTGCAACCTCTGCCTCCTGAGTTCAAGCGATTCTCGTGCCTCAACCTCCGGAGTAGCTGGGACTGCAGGCACGCACCACCATGCCTGTCTAATTTTTGGTAGTTTTGGTAGAGATGTGGTTTCACCCTGTTGGCCAGGCCGGTCTCAAACTACCAATCTCAAGTGTTCTGCCTGCCTCGGCCTCCCAAAGTGCTGGGATTACAGGTGTGAGCCACCGCACAGCCTGCTTTTTTTGATTTAAATTTGATAGATGAACAAACTATTGCTTCAGGGTGAAAGGACAAATTTTAGGAATGTTAGTGCTCTGCAGAAATTTAGACTGGTGAATCACTGAATAAGTAGACATTGGAAATTTTTGAGCAGGGGAGTGGCATGATAAAAGTGGTATTTGAGGAAGCTTGATCTGGAGACAACCTTTTTTTATATTATAGGCTTAAGCCACTGCTGGCAAGCGTGGGTGAGGGTCGCAGGGGTGGAGAAGAGGGAGACGCAAGGGTTTAAAGCCATGCTGAGGAACAGCTTCCTGTGTCTTTGTACTTTCATTTCCACATTTGCTCAAGTGGGATGTACTTGCTGGCATGTTTCCGAAAATAAAATAGAGTGCTGAAGTTATTTTTATTTTTTTAAAAAAACATTCTTGTAAAACACCTAAGTGAGCCATTTTACATAATTATCTGAGACATATGCCTTATTAATTGCTTGGGAAGAGTGATTATGAGTTCAATTTTTTTTTAAATAATTAGCATCTACATAGTTAGGCTACAATCTTCCAAAGTCAGTGAAGGTTTTTATTTTGCCATGTTTTAAAATAGTTGTTAGTTGTGAGGAAAATACTGCAGTTTGGTTTTCCATCAGGTTTTGCTTTATAGTTTAACATCTCCATTCTGATTGTAGTTTCTCCCATGGACATTTGCATTTCATATTTGACTCATGTGACAGTGTTTCCTGGTTAAAGTTTATTTTTCATTTGTTTTGGTCCATGTAGTTCTACTCCATTTTATTTTTCACATTGGCCAGTGTAAACTTTTAAGTTTACAGTTGCTTTGTTATTTTTTCTTACAGGGTTACGACTCACTGATTAAAAAGAGGGACTTTTTCAAATACTTTGCACTTTTGATTGTGTATTATGGATACCAAGGAAGAGAAGAAGGAACGGAAACAAAGTTATTTTGCTCGGTAAGCATTCATTTTACAAAATTATTATCAGTACTTTAAAGAAATATTTGAGGGGACTTTGTTCTCAAGTATTACTTCGCATTTTGTGTTTTGTGCTTGTTCATAAATAGAGCAGGTAACCAGGAGAAGTAAACTATACTTTGCTTCATCCATTTTATTCATATTAGAGGAGTGTAACATTTGGTTCTTCTCTTTCTAGCTTTGACACTTCTCTCAGGCCAGTGTTGCTCAGCAAATCCAGCTGTCATGCTCTGACCTGCAAATTGCTCCAAATCCCATGTTTAGCAACCTACCTTGAATTTTAAATCCTAAGTGCTTCGCTCCTACTGTTGTGTAGCTTAATAGGTTGGACTGTAACTGAAAATCTCTGACACATTTAAAGCTTATCACCTTGTGGGGAGTCTATTACTAAGAAATATTTTTGTAGGTAGGTGAAATGGGTGAAATTATATTTTTGAATCAGAGTCATTTTTAAGGCTGGAACTTGTCCAACATAAATAAATTTGTTGATATCTGAATAGAAGTAATGTAGTATATGATTGGTTACCATTTACAGATTTAAATGTCTATGTGGCAGTCACTCACTAAATATAATAAAATGAATTATATGCTAAACATTTGTAAAACATTTTGATAAGCCAGAATGTTTTCAGACTCAGAGAACATAGGCTTAAAAACATTATGTTTCTCCTAAATTGAAATACATCTTAAGAACTGAATTTAGCCTCATTCCATCCCCAGTCCCCAGGCTGTGCTCATTAGAGATGCATTTATTATTTTCTAAACATGAGCCTTGGAGCCAAAACCAAAGTTTGTTGTTGATGTTTTTATCTAGTAATTAAGCTAGATTTTAGGTTGATAATGGGAAAAGGACAGAAACAATTTAAGGACCTACTATGTACTGAGTGTTTTACTTATTATTTTAATTGCCTTCAAAATAAATCTATGACATCGGTTAATTTATCTCCATTTTACCAGTGATGCAACTAAGACTCAGAAAATATTTTGTCCATTTCATGCAGCATAAGAGTCAGTATTAAATATAAGGCCATCTCCAAAAGGCATGCTCCAGTTAGGAATAGTAAATCATGAATAAGGTTTTGGGGAAGCACAAGTTAAACTACCAATTGTAGTAAAATATTTTCTGCTATTATGACTACAGAGAGTAACCAGATTAGGGAAGGAAGACATCAGGCATCTAATGGATGAGGCACCAGAAAGATAGGATATTTAGAATAAATAAGATCTCCAAAGTTTTTATTTTGAGATAATTTTAGATTCACATGTAGTTAGTTGTAAGGAGTAATAGATACCCTGTATTCTTTATCCATAGTACAGTATCACAACTAGGAAATTCATATTGATACAATCCACCAGCCTTATTCAGAGCATTCATTGTATGTGTGTTTGTGTGTATTTAGTTCCATGCAGTTATATCACACGTAGATTTCTGTGGTCACCATCAGTCAAGATACAGAACAGTTGCATTAAAAGGATCCCACATGCTACCTTTTTGTATCCCTACTCACTCCTTCCATCTGCCTGCCTCCTCTGACAACCACTATAATTTGTCATTTCAAGAATACTAGGTAAATGGAATCATATAGTATGTAACCCTTGGCATTTAGCTTTTTCTTCCCTTCAGCATTACTCCCTTGATATCCCTCAAAGCTGTTGCATATATCGATAGTTTGTTCCTTTTTATTGCACAGTAGCATTCCATAGTATAGATGAATCACAGCTTTTTAGTCATTTACCCATTGAAGGGCATTTAGGTTGTTTCCAGTTTGGGCTATTTATGAACAAAGATGCTAGATGCTACAATCATTTATGTACAAGTTTTTGTATGAGCATGAGTTTTCATTTCCCTGAGATAATTGTCCGAGAGTGCAATTGCTGGGTCAAAGGATAAGTGTATTTTTAGTTTTATAAAAAACTGCAATACTCTTTTCTGGAATGGTTGTAACATTTGACATTCCCATCAGCAAAGTCTGAGTAATCCAGTTTCTCTGCATTGTCATTTGGTGGTGTCAATATTTTTTATTTTTATTTTAGCTATTCTGATAAGTATGTAGTGATATCTCATTATGGTTTTAATTTGTATTTCCTTAATGGTTAGTGAGGTTTAACATTTTCATGTGCTTATTATTAGCCATAGTGTATCTTCTTTAGTGGCATCTCCTTTCCTATCTTTTGCCCATTTTCTAATTGAATTGTTTAGGTTTTTACTGTTGAATTGTACACATTCTAGTTTTTTGTTGGATATGTGATTTGCAAATATTTTCTCCCGGACTGTAGTTTGTCTTTTCATCCAGTTAACAGAGTTGCAGAGCAAAAGGTTTTAATTTTGATGTGGTTCAATTTATCAGTTTCTCCTTTTATGAATTGTGCTTTTGGTCTGAATTCTAAGATCTCTTTGCCTAGCTCTATGTTCTGAAGATTCTCTCCTGTTTTTCTTTTCTGAAAATTTTATAGCATTATGTTTTATATTTAAGTCTGTGATCCATTTTGAATTTATTTGTGGATAAGATATGAGTTTAGGTCAAGATGGTGGTCATGCTTCTCCTCCCCTTCCTCCCCGTCTCCCTTCCTCACCTCCTCCCTTTCTTCCTGCTCCTCTTCCTGCTCCTCTTCCTCCTCTTCTTCCTCCTCCCCCTTCCCGCTTCTACCCCTTCCTTCTTTCTCCCACCTCCTCCTTCCTCCTCCTCCTTACTTTCTTCTTCTTTCTTTTCTTTCTTCTTCACTTGCCCTACATAGTGATTTTAAGAGCTATAGTGCCTTCTCAGCCTGAATCCAAAGTGATTCCTGTAGTAAAGGTAACTGCCGGTTCATGAACAACCTGCTCAATGTTAACCTCTTCTTGTTCCTAAAATGTAGAGTCAGGGGAGCCCCTGAAACTGAGAATACAAACCAAAACTGTTCTGGAAGAGCAGCACAGTTTTTTCAACTCAGAAATGTAAAATTGTCTTGCTTATCATGACCTCTTCTGAGAAGTATTCTAAAAATGAAACAAAAAACGTATCCTAAAATGCTGAAATGTGATCTTGGGAGCATAGGGACAGTGGCACAAGGATGAAATCAGTGGTGCTCTTAAGACAGTAAGACAACATGATTTGTAACTAGGAAATGAGAGAATTGGAGAGAGGAGAATGGAGAGAAGAGGGGGTGGGAGCAGGGAGAGAGAGAAAGAGACAGAGAGAGAAACACTGACTGACAAACCTGTAGTTTAGCTCTTACAATGCAGTGGAAGCCAGAAATGGTCAAGCTATTAAAAGCAAAAGGCAAACCAAAGAGAAAAGAACCCCCTTCAGCCTATAATCAGAAAAGAGCCATTCAAAGTTATACATCTTTTCAAATGCCTTCTGACTTAACTGTGGAATTACCATGTGGAATTAGCAACAGAACTTACTTGAAAGCTGGTTTCTGACAACGTAGAGCAGAGTTCTCTGGAGCAGCGTACTTAAGGGCAGTCCAAGCAAGATCTCTGGAGAGAAGGATAAAACGTCAGGCCAAGGGTGAGGCCAAACTGATGCAATCTCAGTTTTCTCTAAACTAAATTATACCACCTTACATAAATCTCAACTAGTGTTCTGAGGAAGTCAAAAGGAAGATTTACCCTGATGCTGTGCCTGCTGCCACAATTACATATCTGAAACCCTAAAAACTGCTTTTTAGACTGCTTCCCCCTTCCACCTAGGAAAAACTAGGAACACCTAGTTTTTCCTCCTGAGTAGTTAAATAGCCAATGTTTTCTTTGTGTGCTATCTTATCATGTGGTTTCATAATCGTTGCGTGACTGTGTTTGATAGTCCTTTGCCAAACCTGTTTTGTTGACGTTTCGCTCTTTAACATCAAAGTAGAGTTTAAAATACCCTATTTTAATAATTTTGGATTGAAATTAGTGATTTGAGGGTCACCCAGTCTTTCCTTTCTTATAATTTATCTTGAAATATGCCTGTGTAACTCTAAATAGAGGGGTGGATTAATACTGCTACTAGATAGAGTAATTCTGGATAAGATCTGATGAATTTTTTGGATTTTCTGACCCTGGTCCAACTGGTTTTCAGGTGCTTCAGGATAGTTTTATAACAGTTGTTAAATCTAGATTGAATGATTTGTGAAACTTTTTCACAAATGGTTTTGCAAATAATTTATATATGCAAAATTAGTATATGTCTATATTAATTTCTTGATCCCTGATAGATCTTGAAAACCAAATGAAAAACTGAATTACTAAAGCAAATTATGCTTTCTGTACTATTTGTACTGTGTACAATTTATGCTGTCCTCTGGGGTGACTATCATGTGTCATTTGTTACACCCCTGCTGACTCTTCCTTCCTCTTGTAGTTAGAATGCAAAATTTTCTTTAGTATTGCCGTACAGGGCTGTCTTCTTACACACTTGCTTGACATTATTTGGCTTTTGTGATTTCCGAGTAGGTCCTTGTATGCCATTGGTTGAAGATTCTTTGAAAGCATTTTTTCAGGATCAAGCATTGATTGAAGATATCCAAAATACATCTGTAGTTGAACCAAATGGTGTTTTGTGGGAGGTTTACTTTTCCCCTCTGATAAGGTGTGAGAGCCTGGGAGTAAACAGTGAGTAATACAGACGAAGACACAGACTGGGTGTTCATGTAGGTCCCTTGCTGGCTCCCACCTCCCCTATTCCCTGGTTGTCATGAAAAGCAGAACTGCTGCTCCCACCTCCGCTTTCCTCTTAACCCAGCCTTTCAGAGCAGCAGTAGGAGCCAGCACCACCTCTGTCATCATTCTCATTGACAAAGGATGCAAAGTGTAGAACATTTCTTAGCTCCCATCTCCAGCCTCTGCCCTGGCAATTCTTCACCCTTGAACCTCTGACCCACAAGCAGAACACCTTGTGTTTGCAGTTCACTCCAGTGTATAACCTCTGGCAAGTTTTCTAAGCTTCCTTTACCTTACATTTCTTCAGTTGTTAAGTGTTGTTAAAAATAACCAACTAACAAGATGCTTTTGAAGAAGGAGACATCCCAACCAGCCAGAACTGGAGAGAAGCTCAAATGGGACCCAGCAAGGAGGGCCAGAGCTGAACAGCTGGTCCCCTTATTCTCTTTTCCATGGCAGAGGAGATTTGAACCCACTGTATAGCTTTCTCTGTTGTGTGAATAGTACACTTTGTAGCTTGCGTGTTCAAGTAAAATGAAACCAAGATGGCTATGAAGATTGAGGGTAATATACGAACAGTACCTGATACAGTGAGTACTCACACATTCCTTTAATAACAAATCATTCCTGATCTTACTTCTGTGTCTACCTACATCTTCACCTAATTTTCATCTTGACCTCCCACTTTCAGCCCATGAGCTGCTCCTGTTGTTCAGATCAGGGAAGAGGGAACACTTAATGACAATCCAAATTGGAATCATATCGTTTCCCAAAGATACTTTGCTATAAGCACAGTTAGTTAGGTTCTGGGATATAATGAAGTGGAGTTATATAGTCAAAGGGCCTTGAGAAACCTAACAGCCTTTTATTTAACAGTTGGACCCTAAGCCCATGAGGTGAAAGGGTCCATGATAGGCTGGCTCTATCCCAGGGTACTTTTAGATATATTAATTGGTAATCAGAGCCTCACCACTTGTGTGGCTTGACGAACCGTCATGTCAAGCGGCGTGCCAGTAATACTGGCCCCCTTGGTTCTCATAGTGGCCAGGCAGGGATTGGGTTTGTCAGAGACCTGGGCTGGTCATCTTTAGCTATGATCAGCATCTTACCCCAGGGATGAGTAGAAGTATTATCATCTTTCTGCATGCCTTGATATGAAAAAGGCTTTTATAAAAACTGATCCAGATTATCTTCACACCAAACATCTGATTTAAAAAAAGTTCATCCCTAAATATAATTTGACTGCTATGGGAATTTATACTCAAAGGGGTTGAATAACTTCACTGAGATAAAAGTAGGCGTGTCAGGATTTGAACTCAGGTCTTCCCTTCTCCATCCAGAGCTTATGCTCTGCAGTGCTGCCATGTGCCCCTTTAGTGGCAAAACGGGGCTTATAGAACACAGGTCACCTGACCTGCTGCTACTCACAGTGTGGGTTGCATAGATTTCTGTGGGCAGTCTTGACAGCTGAACATTAATTTACACCAGTGTAAATTAATTTGGAGAAATGCATCATAGGTTCTAAAGGTCTAACTTATAAGCGACCTTTTCAAAAATAATTTGTTTATAACTTGACAACATCCCATAATCCATGTCTTATCAACTTATTCATCTATAATATGGTTAATGTCAGAGTATTAACCTACCAAGACAATAGGAAGCAGGCAGTCTGTAATACTTCACCTGTGTAAGTCAGGGTGTTGCATTACAGTGATCCACTTTACTCCCTAAGATTGCATGTTGTCTGAAAAGAGCAGTTGCCCATGATAGAAATGAATGCAGAAATAATTCTGTACAAAAAGCCTTTCTTTGTCCTCTTGGTCAAATACAGAGTCTGAGGTCCAGTGAAAGGCATCACGTGGATGGATCTGGGTGGTTGATCTGCAGCACTGGTGGAGCACAAAGTGGTATGCTCCTTGTCTCCAGCCCCACAGAGGCAACCTTTGAATCCTAGGAAGCAGCCATCTCTTTGTGGTGTGCCAGTGCCAAGAATGATTATACCACGTGGGTGGAGTGGTGTGATGTGAACTCTTGCCCTTTCTTTAATTAACTGTAGATTGTTTTTTCCTGCTGGCCAAGGGCTGTTAGAGATTTATCATCTTAAATCATCTTTAGTATGTCTGACATTTGAGGAGAAATTTATTGCCCATTGTTGGATTCAGATACTCAGTCATAGCACAGTTTTAATTGTGTTGATACATAAAACGCAAATAGAACAGTTTTAAGTACTTGCTAAATGTTAGCTTTATACTTTTTTAATATTTGGTCATTTTATTTTATCAGTTTCACTATGCCTACTGATTCTAATACAAGTTAATAATAATAGCAGTTGTTGGTACTTTATGAAGTAATTTCACAAGCATTCTGTTTATCCTTAAAATGATCCTACAAATAAATATAAATGCAGGTAATGAATCTGTTGTTCAGGAGGTGAAATAACTTACCCCAAATCACTTAGCCTTTAAATGGAGGGCCTGAGCCCCGAATCCCTGTCTGCTGTGTCTGTATCTCTGAGTGTTATTCTTCATGTTACCTCAGTTTACATTGCACTAAGTATTAGTGTCTACTTTGTCTGAAAGGGGGATTAGAACATGTTGTTAGGGCCAAGCATGGTGGCCCATGCCTGTAGTCCCAGCACTTTGGGAGGCTGAGACAAGCAGATCACTTGAGGTCAGGAGTTTGAGACCAGCCTCACCAACATAGTGAAACCCTGTCTCTACTAAAAATACAAAAATTAGCTGGGCATGGTGGCGCAGACCTGTAATCCCAGCTACATGGGAGACTGAAGCAAGAGAATCACTTGAACCCAGGAGGCGGAGGTTGCAGTGACCCGAGATTGCTCTACTGCCCTCCAGCCTGGGCGACAGAGTGAGACTCCATCTCCAAACAAACAAACAAACAAACAAACAAAAACATGCTGTTAGCATCATAATGTGATAAATAGAAAAAAAAAATTGTATATGGGCATGGAAGGAGAATGTTACAGTTGACTTTACCAGAAACATTATTGGATTTCAATTTCAAAGCGCCATCCACCTGAGATGAAGCGATCCACAGCACTGCTCAAGGACACTCTCTTGCATGATTTCCATAGCTCTTATTTGTTTATTGGTTTTACAGTCAATCTCCTCGCAAATGGACATCTGGAAGGTGGAGACTCTCCAATCGTTCATTATTCTTTCAAGGGGCCTATTCAATAGTGGTTGGCATACAGCAAGCGTTAAATACTTGTTGATCAACTGACACAATATTCAAAACAGTTTCTTTAATGTAGGATATAAATGGTTTGTGAATTTTAATTTTTATCACTACAAATTTTTCAGTATTCAGCAATTTTATTAATCTTAAAAATATTGAGAATATTTTAAAACCATTTTCTATGAAAAAGCTGCTAGTACCTTATTTGACAGTATTACAAATTACTAACTAAACTGTTGTATGAGCCGTGATGTTAAGGCTTATATTTTGTATTTTCTTATTTGAGTTCAGACCAGGCAACTCTTAAGTGAGTATTTACAAATTGCTTGACATTCATTACTGGGAAAAATATCCATGGTCAAGTTTTATCTGCTAATGTTTTCAGGAAATCATTAACTTTTTTCTAAAGATTAAAAAAAGGCTTATAAACATTTAGCCATTAATAGTTAGACTCATGCTTTTTGCTTCGTTTTTGAGGAACAGGCTAAGTTACTTAATTCTGTGTAAAATACTACAAGCTGTGGGTTATAACCCGTTAGGGTCTCATGAAATCAGTTTAGTGGATAAGAAACAGCATTTTTTTTTTTAATGGAACAGAACAGAATAGATTAGACTGGACTAAGCTGGACTGAAATAGAAAATATCAGAATGTGTTGTATGTAGTAAGAATAAATATTTGTTTATGAAAATTGTGTTTTAAATGTTAAGTATGTACATATTGAATCACAGTTTAAATTTTTTTTATTATGGGCCAGCATTAAAAAAAGACCCGTTGATTTAGAGGATTCCTTAATTGTTAGCATATTGGGAGTGAGGATTTTTTTTATCATTCAAAAATGAATTTATTTGAAAATTATTCATCTAACACACATTGGCTGATTGGCAGCTGTCCATAAAGTGCCTGTTCAGTAAATATACTTACCCACACTACAGTTTTATGGGTTCCTATAAACTAATTTCAACGAATAATCACAAGCGTGTTTCTGTTTAACCTGAAATCCCAGACTGATTGGTCATTCCAAATCCTGGTTCAAGAACAGTAAAGTCATCTCACAAAACCCACAGATGGAACTATTGTGGTGAAACTTGGGAGACTTTTGCTTTTGGACCTCCTGCAGGTTTCTTCTCTATAGAACTACTTACTACTGTGGAGCTTTGGGTCTAGTTTTCCCCAAAATGGGAATAATAGTACCTACTTTATAAGGTTATTGAGAGGATTGAATGAATTAAAATATATGAAGTCTTTAGAATAATACTTTAAAAAATAAGCACTAAATAATTTTAATATAAAAGCTTGCTCCCTAAATGGTGAATACAGGAATAAATGAGAAAAAATACAAATATATAGATACAACTGTTGGGTAAATTTCAGGGAGTTTATAAATCCCCTAAAACTTGTCTGTAAACCTGCTTTAGTCATATGCTTCAGTGAAAGGTCCAATACTCCAGACTCCAAGACAGATTCCAGGGAAAGAAAAGTGATTTAAACTGTCTCCTCTCCTCCCTCTCTTTTTTAATTTTTTTCTGCCTGACACGGAGTCTTGCTCTGTTGCCCAGGCTGGAGTGCAGTGGCGTGATCTCGGCTCACTGCAAGCTCCGCCTCCCAGGTTCACACCATTCTCCTGCCTCAGCCTCTGGAGTAGCTGGGACTACAGGCACCTGCCACCACGCCCGGCTAATTTTTTTTTGTATTTTTTAGTAGAAACAGGGTTTCACTGTGTTAGCCAGGATGATCTCGATCTCCTGACCTCGTGATCCGCCCACCTTGGCCTCCCAAAGTGCTGGGATTACAGGCAGTGAGCCACCACGCCCGGCCTCTCCTCCCCTTTTTATTAGTGTTGCTGACAGCTGAGGAAGATTTCAGCTGAACTGACTCCTGAATTTGGATTTAAACTTGGTACTGTTGGCTTGAAACAACTTTTGTCACATTGCTGTGGACTGAATGTTTTAATCACCTGCCAAAACTCCTGTGTTGAAACTCTAAATCCCTAATGTGGCTTCTTGGAGCTAATTAGGTCATGAGGCTGGAGCCCTCATGATAGGATTAGTGTCCTTATTAGAAGAAACACAAGAAAGATGCACACTTTCTCATTACCATGAAAAGACATAGCAAGAAGGTGGCCATCTGTAAACCTGGAAGTTGGTCCATCCAGGAACCAGATCACTCCAGCATCTGGATCTGGGACTTCCTAGCCTCTGAAACTGCAAGAAATAAATGTTCGTTATTTGAGCCACCCAGTCTGTGTTTTTATTATTAGCAGTGCAAACTGACTAAGACATACATGTGTTTGAAACCTTTCATGGTTGCTGGTACAGTGACTCTTCAGCAAGAGAAAATTGAATTCTGAACCAGAAAATGCTTTGTGTGCTCCCAGCTCTGAAGCTTCATAGTTTATACTTGCAATTCAGCTGTTGGTGATTTTTGTAGAAATTTTCCTTTCTTTTCCCCTAAAATTCACATCTGAAAATTCCAAACAATCTTCACCCGCTCTGCCCTCATATGTCAAGTGCTAGTTACATATCCTCCTACGCATCTTGCTGGATTAGTATTCCTGGGCAGAGCTCAGATATGTCACTTATGTGTTCCATCTTCTTTCTGGCATTTGAGGTTCTGCACAATATGACTCCTTCCTCCCCTACTGTCTTTATCTCTTGTTTTGGTTTTCTGTACATGTCTTACACTTTGCCCCCTCAGAACTATACCTTCTATACAAAGAACTACTCTTCTTTATACTCTCCTTAAATATAGCAATGTACATATCACTCTGTCACACCCATCTTTAACTGTGACACTGTCTTCTTAAGGCTGTTCCTACTTTATTTCTCTCCCTCCACCCAACACACACAACTACATGATCCCTCTCTTGCCACTGGACTTTGAGGGTGTTGGACTTTCTTATGCCTTCCTCTGGGGCCCTTAACACAGCTTGTCTTGGGATACATCCAGTAACAGTCTCATCTCTGCCTTATTTGTCTGTTGTCATTTATTGTCAGGTCTTTTTAAATTTTATCTTTCTCACAGGGTCTAGCCCCGTACCAGCACCTACCAGTCATTCACTAGGATTAATAGCTAACATTTGCTGAATTTACCATGTAACAGAGACTGGTGTTCTCGTGTAATCTCATAATTACCTTAAGGAATAGATTCTGTTATCATCCTGATTGCAGATAAAGATGTTAAGCCTATAGATGTTATGTAACTTGCCCAAGGTCACATAACTATGTGGTGGCAGATCCACGTCTCAGCCCAGGTATGCCTGACTTCACAGCTCACACCCTTAAATCATTATGGCTGTATTTGTCATTAAGCTATGTTGAATTGAATTTTCTAGAACCTATTAGTTCTCAATCTCAGTGGGAATCACTGGCTTAAATGACAAAATGATTAAAAATATATTTAATAACTAAACTGATATTTTCTGATTGTCAGTACAAACGTATTAGGAACTTTGGAACAAACTAGAGAAGGTCTACTCTACCAGTGAAACTTGGGAATTCCCTACACACCAGCAAAAAATGTCAGCAATCTCCTGACCTTACCTTTTTGGAGTGTGGCAAGAATGTCTCTGTTATTGCCTCTCTAGATTCAGAGTTGGAGGCCCCGACAAGTACAATTCTCCCAGCTTGGTCATTTCTATTGTAAAAGCGAAGACCTGGTTCTTGAGCCAGTGGACACTTATTCACACATTTTTACTTCCCTTTTTCTTTATCATTTCAAATAAAGTTTGCATAAACAAAATGGTTAGGGTTTCAGGTTTTCTCTGCACTCATTTTTGTGGTGTATTATACCAGTGAACATGCAGCAGCCTTGCCTACTTGTTTTAATGTTTTGCTTCACACACATAAATGAAAATGGTAATGAATGAAAAGGAGAGTGGCCAAGGTTTAAGAAGACGTAGCAAGATACAGGTTGGTTCATGGTTTGCAAATGTGATTTACCACCAGGTAAAGTCAAGTCAGATGTGTCAACAACACGAAGCATGTAGAGTGTTCTAGGCCCAAGAAGAGAAGATGAGTTAGTTGGAATGGGGACCTCCTGGGTCTCTTCCCAAAGCAAGACAGGATCTAGCATCTAAGAATGTGGTGGAGACCAAGAAAAGGGTCTTTTCTCAATAATTCTACTACTAGAACCATGCAACTGATTTTATTTGGAGAGTCAAAAATGACTTTGAGGTGGGGATATCATGGACTGAAATGATAAATGTAGCTTGACGGTTGTGAGACAAGAATTGTTCGGGTGTGGAGAACAGAGAGTATGAAGTAAACTTAAATATAGAAGAACCAGAGAACAAGACTATTAATTATAACAATAAAAATTGTATATGGTATTTATTAGTGTACTTATGGAATACTTGACAGACTAGATGGCCAAACTTTGATCATTTAAACTTAGGAAGCAGTTAAATTAGAGGCTATTTATTCATGTTTTAAATATTCTTTACTAAATTTTAAAACTCAGTGATTTTTCTAAATCGCTCTGTCTTTTTAAAATACAATTTGCACATATATTTTCCTAACAAATCTGTTCTACAAAGCAGAATAGAATCAAAATTGATTCGCCCAGTGGGGTGGCTCATGCCCGTATTCCCAGCACTTTGGGAGGCTGAGGCAGGTGGATCACCTGAGGTCAGGAGTTCAAGACCAGCTTGGCCAACATGGTGAAACCCTGTCTCTAATAAAAATACAAAAAATTAGCTGGGCGAGGTGCTGGACACCTGTAATGCCAGCTACTCAGGAGGCAGAAGCAGGAGATTCGCTTGAACCCAGGAGGCGGACATTGCAGGGAGTCGAGATCAAGCCATTGTACTCCAGTCTGAGTGACAAGAGGGAACTCCATCTCAAAAAGAATTATAATTAATCAGCCAGACACAGTGGCTCACACCTGTAATCCCAGCATTTTGAGAGGCCTAGGTGGGAGGAGTGCTAGAGACCAGGAGTTTGAGATCAGCCTAGGCAACATGGTGAGACCCTGTCTCTACAAAAAAAAAAAAAAAAAAAAAAAAGCCAAACATGACAGCACATGCCTGTAACCCTAGCTACTCTGGAGTGGAGGTGAAAAGATAGCTCGGGTATTGAAAGTTACAGTGAGCTATGATCATGTCGTTCCTGCCTGAGCAACAAAGCAAGACTCTGTCTCAAGAAAAACCCAACAATTTTTTTTAAAAACCAAACCACACATAAAATTGATTGATCTTACTTTTGAATATGTGGAGTGACTTAAATCAAATCACTGTCATGGATAATTTGAGTGAAGTTATTAATCATTCCATTAATTTTTCCTGTGTATGTGAGAATATATTACTGTTGATTATGACATCTGTGGTGCATGTACTTCATGATTTAGAGCTAGAAGAGCTTTTGTTTTAGAAGTTACATAATACATAATATAAAGCAGATGAATTTTGATATTTCAGATTAATTTTGTTAGCACAGCAGAAAGCTGAACAGTAATTTGGTTATTTTATTTTCAGAAGGTAATTGCAGCAGATGCTGGTAAGGTCATTGGGGACTGAGCAATTTCCATTTCCATGGCTCCAACATCTTTTTTTTTTGCCTTTTAAGGGGGATGGGCGGGGAGATAGTTCCTTCTACGATGCCAAGTCAACTGCTGTCACTAGACAATAAGAGAAACTTAATTTTTTTAAACCACAACTCTAAGTTTATATAAACTGGATATTTTTATTTTATAAGGGTAGATATATTTTAAATGTAAAAACAGGTATATATACACACATACATACATATGCAAACATATTTTTCTTTGAAAAGAGTATATGGATTTTTAAAATATAAAAATTAGTTGTAAGCTCACATGTATTCATATTTAAGCACACTTTATACGAAATGGCATTATTTTGGCTGGGCGTGGTGGGTCACGCCTGTAATCCTAGCACTTTGGGAGGCCAAGGCGGGTGTATTGCCTGACCTCAGGAGTTCGAGACCAGCTGGGCAACACAGTGAAACCCCATCTCCACTAAAATACAAAAAAAATTAGCCAGGTGTGGCAGTGTGTGTCTGTAGTCCCAGCTACTCGGGAGGCTGAGGCAGGAGAATTGCTTGAACCTGGGAGGCGGAGGCTGCAGTGAGTGAGCCAAGATTCCACCACTGCACGCCAGCCTGGGTGACAGAGCAAGACTCCGTCTCTAAAAAAAAAAAAAAAAAAAAAAAAAAAGCGCGTTATGTTAATGAATCATTGAAAATGAAAAATTACAAAATTAATTGGGTTACAAATCCAATATATGTAATCTTTACCTCCTTCTTCCTGTTTGTTTTTAATGCATAGGAAAACCTTTCTGTGATTTTGAATAATGACCATTTTGGTTTTTATATTAGCCGATGCAACTAGATATTTAAGACTTCTGTCACTTCTTTCATGTAATTAAATGTAAGAATTTAGGTAATATTCTTTATGTTATGAGGAGAAACATATTCATTGCTTGCATCTCAGAGAGACCTTATATGCCTGTGCCTATTAAGCCCAGAGGGTAGATTGGTGGACAAAACAAATATGGTCCTTGCCCTTATGGAGAATACTTTTCACAAATACATTGTCTTAGTTTATTTTGTGTTGCTTTAACACAATGTCACAGACTGGGTAATTTATAATGAACGTAAATTTATTTGGCTCACCGTTCTGGAGTCTGGGAAGTCCAAGAGCACGGTGCCAGCATCTGACAAGGGCCTGCATGCTGTATCTCCCCATGGTGGAAGGTGGGAGGGCAAGAAAGGGTGAGAGTGGGCTGGGCACGGTGACTTATGCCTGTAATCCCAGCACTTTGGGAGTCTCAGGCGGGCGGATCACCTGAGGTCAGGAGTTTGAGATCAGCCTGACCAACATGGAGAAACCCTGTCTCTACTAAAAATACAAAATTAGCTGGGCGTAGTGGCGCACACCTGTAATCTGGAAGCTGAGGCAGGAGAATTGTTTGAACCCCGGAGGCAGAGGTTGTGGTGAGCTGAGACCTGCGCCATTGCAATCCAGCCTGGGCAACAAGAGTGAAACTCCATCTCAAAAAAAAAAAAAGTGAGAGTGAGCAAGCAAGAGAGGGCCAAACTCACTTTTATAAAAATGCACTCTTCTGATAACCAGCATGCTCCCACAATAATAACATTTATCCATTAATGAGGATGGAACCCACTTGGCCTAATCACCTCTTAACAGTGCCACCTCTTAATTCTGTCACAATGGCAATTACATTTCAACATGAGTTTTAGAGGGAACATTCAAACCATAGCAGACATTAAAGAAGAACATCAAATCCATATGTCATTATAAATGGCTGTATTTGCTGTGAGGGAAAACAACAAGACATCATAAAAGAGAAGTGCAAAAGTAGTATCCACTTTAGACACAGTTATGTTCAAGGACCTTTGGAGAAAATGACATTTAAAGGTCATTTAATACTCATGTGTTAATGACTTTTAATGATCTTGGGTACAAGCAGGAGTTCACCAGGTAATCTGTGTGTTTAGGAGAAGGGCTAGGGAGAGAGGGAAGGACAGGAATATTCTAGGCAGGGAGAATCCTTGGATGAAAAGTCCTTAAAGTGACGAAAAGCTTGGCAGCTTCCTGGATCTGCAAGATGGCCAATGTTCCTTGAACACAGTGCTTTTTTGGGAGAAATGCACAGGCAATGTGAAGAGGTAGGCTGAGGCAGATCATGCAGGGCCTTCTTGGCCATGTTTAGGAATTTGGATTGAGCAGCTAGATGGATGGAGGTGCCATTAACTGGAATGGGAAAACTAGAAAAACAACAGTTTTGAGAGAGTATCTCAAGAATTTAATATGTTAAGTTTGAGATGCTTACAAGACAACCACTAAATACACAATTGGGTATGTGTAAATCTGGACTGAAAACAGGTTCTGGACTGAGATGGAAATTTCAGAGTTGTTGGCCTCAGCCATGGGAAAGAATGACATCATATAGGGAGGGCATATAAAGTGAAAAAAGAACAGAACTAAAGAATGGGAACAGAAGTAGGAAATTCCAACATTTGGTGGTCTAGTACAGAAAGAGAAGTAGGATGAAATTCAGAAGAGATAGAATCACTGCAGCTGAGAGAAGAGAGAATTTCAAGGAGCGAATGATCAGCAGGTTTGCAAGTAGCTGAGAGGTAAATTAAGATGAGGACTGCAAAGTATCCATTAAGATTGACACTTGGAGGTCACTGATAATTGATTGGATAAAAGCAGTTTCAGCACAGTGGTGGGAGAAGCCAGTTTGATGTGAATAGGAGGTAAGGGAGTGGAGACCAAGCTTCTAGCCAATTCTTTTGGGAAATCGGCTGGGAAGGGAAGCCAAATATTCAGGCCTTGGCAGGAGAAAGATGTGAGAGTCAAGGAATGGTGAGTTTTTGAAGATGGAAGAGGAAGAGGAGGCATTAGAGCATGCTTGTTGGCTAATGAGGATGGTGCATCAGAAAGGGATCCCTCAGGGATGTCCGCTTGAAGGCTGATGGTTATGAAATGCCACGAGGATATTAGCAAAGAAGCAAGGCAGGAGAGGAGCCATACTGGGATACATGCACCTAGGCTGGCTGTCTAGGGCCTGTAATGTGTTTTAGTTTTACTTGTGCGGATTGGTGGCACTGTGGGCTCTCTTTTGCTGATTGCACACTCATGCTGTGCCAGGAGATTTACAAATATGACCTCACTATGGTATTAGTTTTCTCATTTTTATAGGCAAGGAAACAGGCTTGGAGTGGTTTAATAACTCCCGAAGTTCCATAGCTAGCAAATAATGGAGCCAGGGTCTCTTCCTACTTGTATCTAATTCCAAAGCCTTTATTCTTAACTGCTACCTCCATAGTGCCCTTTAAATAGAATATAAAAATAATTAGAACATTCTCTTCCATAAGAGAATTTTTTAATTGTAGTATCTTAGATGAAAACATTAATTTAGAAATTTTAGAATTTATATTTAAAATTTTAATCTCTAAAAATAAAATTTTAAAGTTTAGACATTTTTCCATAAAAAATTTTATAACCATTGGTAACAAATTATTATAATATGTCCTCTTTATAATCTATGTCCAAAAGTATTTGCGCTCCTGTTTCAATTTTTTTAGTAGAACTTTTACGTATTATTTTAAGAGACAGATGTACAATGCTAGGAGTTAGAGCATCTTGGTGGTATTAAGTTTTTCCTTATTAATAGGAATTTTTAAAATAAACTATGTGACTGGATTTTAATATATTAGTGTATTAGTATAGTAATCCTGTTTTAAGTGAGGACCAATCATTCATATCTGTTTTAAATGAAGGATGCTAATCTTAATGCTGTAAGCAGTGACATCGGTGTAGGAACTTGATATACGTTGTGTTTGTTGAGAATAGTTGGGTGTGCTGCAGCATCCTATCCAGCAAAGGAAGCCACTAGCAAAGATGTTCCTGTGTTTTCTCAAGTAAACAACCTGTGGTGAAGTGGTTATGTCTGTGTAGATCTGATAACAACTAGTAATTTTCTTTTTTTTTTTTTTTTTATTATACTTTAAGTTTTAGGGTACATGTGCACACAACTAGTAATTTTCTTTTCCTGCATTCAAAATTCTAATTTAGTGCACTGTTTCACAGTGGCTTTAGCTGTATAATCATATCATATGAGGAACTTCCGTCCCCCTCTAAGAGTATAGAAGCACCAGGTAATATAGTAATCAGACAATGCCCTGGAATCCTAGAAGAAGTAATTGAGAGATTAGAAAGAAAACACAGCATTTTCTTTTCTAAGTGTCAGGTTCATGTTAACTTGATATTTTTCTTCTTCCACTTAACCTCCTTAATACAGGCATCATGCCTAATTTCAGAATTATAAAATCTTTTTGTCGAAATACGGAGGTCATGTGGGCTACCATGCTAGGTTTGGAATATCCACTGCCTTTGACAAATAGAATGTTTTCAGCCTGGACTTGAACTTTTCGAGCTATAACAATGTCTCAAGGACCCTCAAGGCTGCTTATTTCTTGTCTGAAAAACTCTTGTTAGAGGGAAGTTGTTTTTAAATTTTTGGTTAAATTTTATTTCCTTTCAGCTTATTCTATTTATTCCTTGTTACTTCGAATCCATACAGAATAAATCAAATCCATCTTTCATATATTATCATTGCATGTGTTTAAAGACAACATCATGAACCTTTTCCAGGATGAGTATCGTACCTTTCCATCCCTGAACCTTTTCCAGGATGAGTATCATAAGTTTCTAAATCTCTCCACCTAAGATGGAGTTTTCAGATTCTTTGCCATCTTGATATGACCTGATTAATGCAAATATAAGAATATTAGGCCAGGCAAGGTGGCTTACACCTGTAATCCCAGCACTTTGGAAGGCTGAGGTGGAAGGATCGTTTGAGGCCAGAAGCTCAAGACCAGCCTGGGCAACATAGTGAGACCTTGCGTCTACAAAAAATTTTTTTAAATTACCAGGCATGGTGGTGAGTGCCTGTAGTCCCAGTTACTGGCAGGGGCCTAGGGGTTGGGGTACTGAGGTGGGAGGATTGCTTGAGCCTGAGAAGTCAAGGCTGCAGTGAGCTTTAATCATGGCACTGCACTCCAGATTGGGTGACAAAGTGAGGCCCTGTGTCTCTCTCTATATATTTTATATATATATGTGTGTGTGTGTGTGTGTGTGTGTGTGTGCGTGTGTATAGATATATATACTTATCCTTTTATTAATAAACACCACATTTCATTATTTTGTTGACAGAAATTATGCTCATAGTGAGGGGGGAAAAGTGTTTTTCTATCTGAATTGGAATTTTGTCTTGTTTGTTTTCTGTCTATTATTCTATTTTCCAGGAATTTTGAAGCCTGATTTTTAACATTGAACATATTTTCTGCCCTCCCTAGATTGCGTCAGATATGCAACTTGAATAGCATGTGTTATGTTCTTATCCAAGTAGTTGATTAAAAGGCTGAATTGGAAAGCTTTAGGCATTATGGCATATTAGTACTGTCAGTACATGAAATAGTTATCGTTAAGTATTTCAGTTTGCTATAAATCAGTTTCCTCTAAGTTAATCGAATTCTCTAGTCCAGCTATTTCCATCTTACCTTAAGAAAAGCAGTGACATTTTTAGGGGCCTTAGTGAAATCTTTCTATACTACCTCCTGTGACTGGCCCATCAATATGCCAAATCTAGCCCAACCAAAAAAGATAATTATGTTCATTTAGAGTCACTCATTTTAGTGTACCTATAGTGGTTCCTAGAAGTCAATAATTTATCTTCAGGTAATCACAAATGATTAATGAGCTATCAGTTTATTTTTCTGACAGTTGATATCAAGCTACTCAGTGTGTCATTTCCAAATTTTTTATTTCTTTTGAAAACCAGGTTTTTGTTGTTGTTGTTTTTTTCCTACTTCCAATTTTCTTTCTCAGTGATTCTTCTGAGATTACTGGTAATGATACTGCAACTCAGAGGGTTGCTTTGACAGGACTAGAGACTTCATCCTGGATTTCACTTTCTTCTTAGCCATGGATAGGTCATCCTTTTTAATTTTTTGCCTATTCTCTTTGCTAAAGCTAAAAATAGGATTGGACTAGACCTGTTTTCTCTCTCTTACAGCTTAACTTCACCCAGTGGGCCTATTGCCTCTTGCCTCTTCAGCCTCTCAACATCCCTATAATTTTCTCGTTAGTTTTCCTTTGCATTGTTTACAAACTTCTGCATATGCTGAGCTTTCACTTTCTATGCTTGTTCCTATAGACTTCTGTCATTTGCTTTTTGCTTTTGTTTGAGCTCTATTATGTACCTTCTCGCCATCCCCTATATGCCTGCCCATTAGAAACTTGAGTTTATTGGGCCATATTTGTTTACTGAGATGCTTTCAGCATTGGTTCTTCCACAAACTCATTTGTGATGGAGTTGACAGAATTTGTTTTGGAAGAACATATTACAGACATGAACCACCACACTGGGCTTGTTTGCGTCAATTCTTTCACAGTGTTATCTGCTCTATACTTCTTCCGTATCTCCCTTTTGATTGACAGTTAAAATCTTCACCTAAAAATAAAAAAAAATCATTAATCCAAATCTACAAAATTTCTACCAATAATTTCAAAGGCACTAGGGAATCATTTCAGGTTTCTTCCATGACAGTCAATCTCTTGATCATGTGTCTGGACAATTTCCTCTTGAGTGATGGTTATAATAATTTTTAGGAGGCTCTCTGCCACTTTGACATTTTGTGCGCTAAACCTGCCTAACCCTACCCAGGCCAAATTTTGGTTGCTTTTATCCCCCTGCTAGGGAGCCCCCAAATACTTTACTCTCTTTTAACTACTGACGGGATGAACAAAACAAGCAGTAAATTATTTTATTATTTGCCAGGCAAGAGGACACACACATGTTCATTGGTAATGCTACTTAGAGATTGAAGTTTGTACCCTGGATAGGGGAAATGAAGTTTGCAGCCTGGATAGAGGAAATGAGTCCATAAGGCCACAAATGATTGGTTTTAACTAGTCCCATTTGTCATGGGGCAGTGAAGAGCCTTCACTTAGGGCCCTTAAGGGCCTAGCATACCAAGGATGCTCAAAGATCACAGTTTTATATCAGCTTTGGCTGGTGGGCTGTTCAAAATTCACAGCCAGTTACAGTGAAACTCAGCACCAAGCTTAGCTCCTGGGGAAGTGCTGCTACAAAGTGGATGTTCTTTGGCAGGACACAGGAGGAACCGCTGGATCTCTCAGCCACCTTGTTATTTTCTGCAGCCTTGGCTGCTCCAGATTTCAGGTCTGTGGGACATCGCCACACTGTTGTGTCACAGCATGGCATGGTCTCCAGACCTCCTTTCTCCCCTGCCATGTGTTCTGCCCACCAAAATCCTGTTACTCATTTCAGTTTCTCTCTGGAACTTCAGAATAGTTTTCTTTCTTGCATATTATGTAAGTTATTTTTCAACTTCCAGAAATTATGCTTAATGAAACATATCTTCAAAATAAAACTTCTGCTCCAGTTTGTGTTGCCGCAGAGTGAAACTGTTGGCACTAGAAATTTGTGAATTTGAAGTCATAAATTGTAAGTGATTTGCATAGTTTAACCTCATAAAAGAGAAAATGAGAAATTAAGAAAAAAGTGGAAACCAGGACAGATAAATTTGCTTATTATGAAGATCAAACATAAAACAGTTGAGTAGGCAGACAGCTAAAACTCTTGGAAATAATGGGGCTGGCCGGGCTTGGTGGCTCACACCTGTAATCCCAGGACTTTGGGAGGCTGAGGTAGGCGCATTACTTGAAGTCAGGAGTTTGAGACCAGCCTGGCCTCATGGTGAAACCCTGTCTCTACTAAAAATACAAAAATTAGCGAGGTGTGACAGGCTCCTGTAATCCCAGCTACTCGGGAAGCTGAGGCAGGAGAATCGCTTGAACCCGGGAGGCAGAAGTTGCAGTGAGCTGAGATCACACCACTGCACTCCAGTCTAGGCAACAGAGCAAGATTCTGTCAAAAGAAAAGGAAAGGAAAGGGAGGGGGGAGGGGGAGGGACGGGGGAGGGAATAAATGAGGCTGATGTATTGTTTCAATCAGGGTGGTGGCAAGAGGTGCTTTGGGGGCTGTGGCTTCTCTCTCCATTCCCCTGTGCCATTGCCATCAGCATGTTCCACAGGCCACCCCAAATAAACATGCAGTTCTAATAAAAGGAGTCAGGTTGCTTAGCTGGTGCAGCTTTAAGACATATCCCTGACCTCCTCTCACTCCCCCAAAACTCAGTTTTGCCCCTAACTTCTAACTGCAGAGAAATTATAAAGTTAACACTAGCTTAAGTAAGGCCCTTCTTCCCTTTGTCTCTTCCTTCCTTTTTGTTGATTCTACAGTGTTGTTTCCTCTGAGAAATAATAATAGAATTTAAAAAAATTGTCATGTTAAACTGCAAAGCTTTTATTATTTTTTTAAAATCATAATGCTTGCAAAAACATTTGGTCGGTAGGATTATTAAGACGTGACAAATGATCTTTAAAAATAAGATGTACTTTCATACACAGTGGAAGAGTATTAACAGAAATATATGGGCAGCTTATTTTTGTTTTTGTTTTAATAAAAACAAATATTTGGTTTTAACCATAAAAAGTTCTCATGATACAATTATTTGTGTGTCTGAAATCATCACTAGAGAAAACTAAAGTGACTTTAAAATGTAAATAATACTTATTAAATACATGTGAACATAGTATAATTAATCCCTTGCAGATAAAAGAAAATTTTTTAAAGTTTGATTAAAAAAACGGAAGATTTTTGTTCATCAGATAATCTCCATATGATCTAGATTCATTTATTTACTTAGTTGTTTATTTTTATAGACATTTAAGGATGGAAAATATCTTAAAAACAACCTAAGCTAACTTCTTGGTAGAGGTGAGCTACTGAGGTTTTAAGAGGTTGTTATTTAACCAGGGTCACCAGACTCTCAGCTGCTGCAAGCCACAGACAAAGGTTTTCTCTTAGCAGGGTTGTACTTTCATCTCACTCTACTTTAGCAGACCAATGATATCTCAAGCTTGTCTGTTTCTTTTAAGACCTCACTGAAGTCTTGCTGACCTAAAAGGAAGAAGCTGAGGCAAAATTAATGCAGGTAGAGTTGATTTGAGCCAAACTTGAGGATTGTAGCCCAGGAGCATAGATTGAAGATGCCCTGAATATACACTCTGATTAGCAGCAGTTACAAGTCAATTTTTAAAGGCAAAAAAGAGATAGGAAGTGGGCTGATACAAAGTGATGTGCCAGGAATTCTTGTTGGCTTACAGAAATAGCATTGATTAGTGATTGGCTATGCATTAAGTTATAGTGTCTGGTGTGGCATTATTAGATTAATTTATAGCTGCTTGTGGCAATAGCAAGCTGGTTCTGGAGATGAATACATAGCTCCAGCGGGAAGTAAGATGTGATTGCAGTCTCATTTTAGTGTCTCTGCAGCCTGATAATTTAAAAGGATGTATATTTCCCAGATAAAAGTTCTTTTCTTTTCTCAGGCTAAAAGAGGTAGAACACTTATTCCAAATCTTTAAAATTTCCTAAGTTCCCCAATAATGCAGCCTTGATAGGCACACAATCTAATCTTAAGATACAACAGCTATCCATGTTATTTTCATGTGATAAAGACTGCTAAGTTTCCAAGTATCATCCAAACCCAGCTCAGCCAATCCACATTTTTGGGTTGTTGGCATGGAGCAACCTTACTTACGCAAATTCCCGTAATAGTCAGGAAGCTGTTTCCCCTTTCTAGGGTCAAGTAACAGAAAACATATCAGACTACCTTAGGAGAAAAAAAAAAGGAATATGGAGATTTCTGGTTCACATAAGTAAAAAGTCCCAGATAAGATTTGACATCAGGAATGCCTGGATTTGGGACTCAAATAATGTCATTATGACTCAGTTTGTCTGTATCTAAATCCTTCCTTTCTTTTAGCTTCCTTTTTCAGGCTTTACTTGATAAATGCTGCTAAGTCAGTATCTCTATTATGCAACAGCAGGCAAAGCAAATGCTTGCTATTAGGTCTCACAAGTCCTGAGACTCACAGGGATTGGACCAACTTAGAGCCGGTGCTAGGTTTTGGAGTAGTGGCTGCCACTGGCAGAGGCAGAGACTCAGTGCTTTGATTGGACAGGCCCACATAAAGGTGTCCTTCCTGGAGCTAGGATGAGTCCTACCCAGATCTGGTACTACAGAATAAGGAACAGATTGTAGGGAGGCCATTGAAATCTACTGCAGTTTTCTGTAGTATGTCAGGCACTGTACTAGGCACTGGAGTTAAAGCTTTTAAAAAGGAGAATGACATGCTTTGAGTCTCAGTGAGTTTTTAGACACTGTACATGTCACTGTAAATATCATAGTTAATTCCATCATTGAATGAATGATTTGACAAGATAACCTTTAAAGAACTTTCCTACTTGAGATTCTATGACTTATGCTTCTTGGAAACAAAATGGAAAAGGTACAAATTCTTTCATTAGTTTAGGTAAAAATATTTTCATCTTAAACTGTTTTAGAATTTTTAATATTGTGACAGCTTTATGTAGAATTCAGAAAACTCAATTTAGTGTTTAATACCACAACTCCACTAAAACAGTATCTGAATATAGAAAAATTAATTTATGGATAAAGAGCACTTTAAAAAATGTATAGTTGTCATGCCAGGGACATAATGGTTGGTAAATATAAATTTTCGTTTTTGCTGATGCCATTGTGAAGTTGTAATGTATACATGCGTTAAAATATTGAGCCCCTCTTTTTAAGGGACCCTTTGATGTAGATGATTAAAGATTAAAGATTCTTTGGTCTAATCCATACAAACAGCAATGAAATTTTCCTTGATTTGGCTTTTGTTTGAACTGTAGCTGATATACTCCCTGCAGAGTCTCAGTAATAGTTAAAAACATATTTATTTTCCCCCATCTGATAAAATATTGTTATCATTCCATTTTGGTTTTCTTCAAAACCGCCTTTAACTCAGCCAAAATAAAGTCCAGCTGAGTTTTCTTATGGCTTAATGCAGGAGTATGGAAATCCACAGGAAATTTGGATGACTATTATTCCAACATTACAAATGTTCAAGAGAGTTTTAGAAACTGTATTGAAATTAAAAGGAATGCCTGGGAGCAGAACATTTAAAACTACATAAACAAGTACACATCTATGAGAAATTACCTTGCCTTTTATCAACAACTATTAAAAAATAAAAAAGAACATGTAGTAAAACCAAAGCAAAACTTTCTTGGTAAAGTCTGCTACTGGGGAGGGTGCTTGATAACTTAGTTAATTTCATATTAGGAAGTTGGTTGCACCTGTGTGTGCCAAGTGACATATTAAGTATGAAGAAACATTTATGATAGGAAATTCCAGCTCTCCATTTGGGGCAAAGTGTTCAAGCAGTGGGGAATTGTTAGGTCTTGGGGTAGTTATCTCCTCACAAAATACCTTACATTATTCTTTAAATTAGATTAATGTTGAGCGAAGTTTGATTTCTCTCATTGTATGTGTGTAAAGCGACTTTGCTTGAGAAATTAGCCTAAAAGTCTATGTAACATGGTCTGATTCAAGGTTTATATCAATTTATGAAATTTGACATAGATAACTTATAATTAGCCTGCTTCATCTTTCCTGGATTGAAGTTTGTTTCTCATTCATTCATTCATTCATTCATTCATACATGCTCCACCTTTAAGGCATCTTTGGAAAAGTTCATGTGTGTCACCTGTGTATAACCAGCCATGCCTTGGTCCAGTCCCAGGATTAAGTCACATTCAAAGAAATAAGTATATCAGAGAAAATAATTGAAAATAACTCAAATATTTACTTCACCTTTCAGAAAACATCCAAGGGGGTAATAAATGCCATATATTTGATAACACTTTAAAATCCTCTTTCTCCATCTCTCTGACCTTTTACATGTCTCTCAGCTACTTCTCCAAACTCTTTCTCCTTTTGAAACCCTTCCCATATCCAGTCAGTGTATCTCCTCATGTCCTTACCTTTTCCCCTCCTTTCCTTTTAGGTTTATTTTCTTCTATTTCTTCTCTCACTATATTTCTTTTTCCACTTCTCCCCCTAATTCATTTCCCACACCTGTGTTCATAAGCTCAGAACCAGGAAAAGGAAACAAACCCAGAGTTCCCTTAGGAGGCAGCATGAGGAAGGAGGCTGAGATCATCCATATGCTATTATATTTTCTCATCGTTGCACTTATTAAAGAAATTACAATATACTATTTAAAAATGGAAAGTCCAGACCAGGGAACATATAAATTGGCATGAAAAATGGGACAGTAAATTGCATGCTGCTCTTAGTTGTATGACTGATGCAGAACTACTTCATGGTCGGTGTTAAAAAGGGACTCCTTCCCATATTTCTTCCTCTTAATGAGTAGAGCACACGCCAGTGCCTTTGATAACAAAGCCCTTCCTAGTCCTTAACTCTCTAGGGGCTAAGGAAAAACTTCCCCTTCACCCTCTGAATCTTCACTGAAAAATGAACTCATAAAAGGCAGATTAATAAGAGAGAAGCATACAATTTTTTTTTAACATTCATGAGGAGAACCCAAGTGTTTGGGAGACCACGAAGTGTTTACCCAAGCCTACAATGGGGTGCAGAAGCTTCTATACCATCTTGAGGTCATGGAAAGAATGGGGCTCAGGGCATGGCCAAAAATCAAGATTACAGTGGCAAGATAGATTATGGGGAAGGAAAGAAGAGGAGGAGGCCTGGCTTGTGAAGGTAGTCTTGTTATACAGATGAAACCTGATAGGTGGCAGCCATCAGAGAGGAAAGGTGGTAAATGCTTCTTTCAGATCTTTAAAGGTGTCAGACTCTCAGTTAAATCTTTCCTAGATCGGGACAAGGGAAGACCTGGCTGGATTGATGCAAAACTCCCCCATGAAAGACAGCTTTGCAGGGGTACTTCTGTTTGCAAGCCCTCTGAACAGCCGTCTCAAAACATGTCAAAGAAGCATATTCTGGAGTGAAATGCTTTTATTTCCTTCACTAGAGGTGTTCTCTGGTTCTCCAACACCAGTTGAGTTTCCAACAATTCCATTCAATTTTGACACTAACTTCTCAGAGTCAGCCTCAGACTCCACAGATATAAGAGCTCTGTTGTAAGTCCCAGGTCTCCAGACCACCTGTACTTTTGTCCACCTTGACTGCAAATTTGGGGTTTCCCATGACCACCTCCTCAGGTTTGAGAGTTCACTAGAACTGCGCAGGGGACTCAGGAAAACACTTTTCTTACACTTAACCAGTTTATTATAAAGGATATAACTCAGGAACAGCCCAATGGAAGAGAGGCAGAGGGCAAGGTATGGGGGACTCAGGGGTGGTAGGTTGGGGGATTCTGGGGTGGTGCCAACAAGCTTCCATGCCCTCTCTGGGTGCACCACCTTCGCAGACGCATAATGTGTTCATCACCCTGGAAACTTTCAGAACTTCGACATTTAAGGGTTTTTCTTGGAGGTTCATTACCTATGCATGATTGATTAAATCATTAGCCCTTGGTGATTTTTGTTCGTTTGTTTGTTTGTTTTTGAGACAGAGTATCACTCTGTCACCCAGGCTAGAGTGCAGTGGAGCAATCTCAGCTCACTGCAACCTCTACCTCCCGGGTTCAAGCAATTCTCCTGCCTCAGCCTCCCAAGTAGCTGGGACTACAGGTGCATGCCACCACGCCTGGATAATTTTTGTATTTTTAGTAGAGATGGGGTTTCACCATTCTGGCTAGGCTGGTCTTGAACTCCTGATTCAAGTGATCAGTCCAACCTCAGCCTCACAAATTGCTGGGATTACAAGTGTCAGCCACTGCGCCAGGCCTAGGCCTTGGTGATTTAACTCTATCTGCTGTCCCCTCCCCTCTTGAGAAGTGGACTGTCGGGTGGGGCTGAAAGTTCCAACCTTTTAATCCTGGCTGGATCTTTCTGGTGGCTAGCCCCTATCCGGAAGCTCTCTAGGCACCTCCCTCCCTCCACAGCTTTGAGTCATCTCATGAGAATACAAAAGACGCTCTTTATCACTCACGAGATTCCAGTGTTTTAGGAAGTCTGTGCCAGGAACCTGGGGACAAAGACCAAATACAGTCATGTTCCACATAAGCCACTGGCCTCATTTATGATGGTGGTTCCATAAGATTATGATGGGGCTAACAAATTCTATCATCCAGTAACATTGTCACTGTCATAGTGCAACACATTACTCGGTGATGCTGGTGTAAACAAACCCACTGTACTGCCAGCTGTGGAAAAGCATAGTACATACAATTATGTACGGTACATAATACTTGATAATGATGATAAATGACTGTGTTACTGGTTTATGTATTTACTACACTAGTTATTATTATTTTAGAGTGTTTTCTGATTATAAAAAAAAAAAGCTAAACAGAACAGCCTCAGGCAGGTCTTTCAGGAGGTGCTCCAGAAAAAGGCATTGTTATCATAGGAGAGGATACTTCCCTGTGTGTTATTGTCCTTGAGAACTTCCAGTGGGACAGGATGTGGAGGTGGAAGACAATGACGTTGATGTTCCTGACCCTGTGTAGACCCTCTGTGTTTATGTCGTAGCTTTTGACAAGTTTAAAAAGTAAAACAAAAAAGTTAAAAATTTTAGAAATAGAAAAAAGCTTATAGAATAGGCATATAAAGAAAATATTTTTGTATGCTGTACAATGTGTTTGTATTTTTAGCTAAATATCGAAAAGTTATTTAAAAACTGATAAAGTAAAAAAGTTATAGTAAGCTAAGGTAGTTTATTATTGAATGAGGGAAAAAATTATATAAATTTAGTGCAGCCTAAGTATACAGTGTTTAGAAAGTCTGCAGTAGAGCACAGTAAGCACATTTACTCACCACTCACTCTCTGACTCCCCAAGAGCAGCAACCATACATGGTAAGGACCCTATACAGGTGTATCATTTTTTCTTTTCTTTTTGAGACAGGGTCTTGCTCTGTTGCCCCAGATGGAGTGCAGTGGCATGATCATAGCTCACTGCAGCCTCAACCTCCCAGGCTCAGGTGGTCCTCCCACCACAGCCTTCTGAGTAGCTGGAACTACTCAGGATGCCACCATGCCTGGCTAAATAAAAAAAAAAGAAAATTATAGAGACAGGGTCTTGTAATGTTGTTTAGGCTGGTCTTGAAACTCCTGGGCTCAAGCAGTTCTTCTGCTTTGGCCTCCCAAAGTGCTGGGATTACAGGCTTGAGTCATCGTGCCTGGACACCATTTTTTAATACCATATTTTTATTTTACCTTTTATGGGTTTTTTTGTTTGTTTGGTTTTTTTTTTTTTTTTTTTTGAGACAGAGTCTCAATCTATCGCCCAGGCTGGAGTGCAGTGGCACGAACTTGGCTCACTGCAACCTCTGCCACCCAGGTTCAAACGATTCTCCTGCCTGAGCCTCCCGAGTAGCTGGGATTACAGGCACCTGCCACTGTGCCCAGCTAATTTTTGTAGTTTTAGTAGAGACAGGATTTCACTCTGTTGGCCAGGCTGGTCTTGAACTCCTGACCTAGAGATCCACCGCCTCGGCCTCCCAAAGTGCTGGGATTACAGGCGTGAGCCACCGTGCCTGGCCTACCTTTTATGTTTTTACACCTGTTTAGATACACAAATACTTACTGGTTACAACTGCCTACAGGATTCAGTACAGTAACATGCTGTACAGTTTTGTAGCCTAGTAGCAATGGGTTCTACCATATAGCCTAGGTGTGTCATAGGCTATTCTATGTGGGTTTGTAGTAAGTATATTCTATAATGTTTGTATAATGACAAAATCACCTAATGACACGTTTCTCAGAATGTATCCCTGTCGTTTAGCAAGGCATGATTATATTTATTTATTTTTTGTTATACCACAACCTGTGGTTGGTTAAAATCAAACTGGTAACTTGAGAGGTGGCCATTGTTGGATTTTTTTTTAAGAGCGTGATCAAGACCGTCTTGTGATTGGATGGTCATTGTCATGGAAATGCACCCTCAGGAAGATGAAAGCAAGGCCAAGATTTTTCTTCAAAATCTATTTTGGGTTTGCCTTTACATGTGAATGAATTATCCAGACTCAGAGTTCTGCACTAACTTTAGAAGGAAAAAAATTTAGAGTAGGTACTACCAGTCTACCACCCCAGGAATTCTGTTTTTGAGCAACATCACTTCCCAAGCAGTAGCCAGCATGTAGCAATTGGAAAAAATACCTCTAAGATGTTGAATGGACATGTTGGATGTAAACCAACTAAACTGAGAGCATCTGCCAAAATAAGTTTTAAAATTTCATAGCTGATATTAGATTATTCTTTCTGAAAGTACCTGTAATGACAGAATGATTTATGAGGTCACTTCTAGTTTATGACAATGAAAGTATATTATCATAAAAGGGTAAGTGTATGTATGTCTAAAATTATTCAAAAGCAATGTCAGATTAATATAAGAGTTTACTTTTTAAAGTTGAGAGGAGAGAGAAGTTAAGCTAGAACATATTCTAATTTTATGCTACTTATAAGTGTTTTCTGTCATCAGGCCATTTCTGCTGATCATAAACTATGTTTCCCTTACGAGGCTTTCAGTAGAGTATTAATTTATATACTAAACTGATTCGTTTCAGGATTCTGTATTTTAGCCCTTATTTCCCTCAATATTTCTACAGTTTAAATAGTTAACGGGAAAGTCAGTTAAAATTGGATGACAGAGTCGCTGGCATCATTGAGTTTGTGCTTGCTTGAGATTTTTCAAGATAGTATGCTTCGTGCTTGACTAAAATGTCTTCAAGAAAACAACATTTTGCTGTTCTTCCAGAATTATGTCACTGCAATATATTGCTGTTGTAGCAAAATATATGTGTCACGAAAATATATGCCAGTGCTGCTTTCTATAAGATTCATTGAGTAGTCGGAGAATACAGTTCATTTTGAGTAAAAAGCATTTCTAAAAAAATAATTTAAAAAGGTTTCCTTTACTAAGGAATTCTAGCAAAATAAAAAAATATTTTGGGAGACTTTCTTGGCTTTGTAAGGGATTATAAACAGCTTTGTGTAAGGGATTATAAACAGTGATGAACTGATTCAATGCAGATCTAAGTAATTAGATATGAAAATGAGACTTAACTCTTTAGAAATCCTACCAGTTAAAATTTTCCTTCCAATACTCCCACTTCCAAGAGGCTGTTTTGAAGTCATCCACCATAAATAAAAAATTCACATCTGTAATATTCTAATTGCAGATTTCAGGGTAGTCTTGAATAAACCTTTTGCTTTTGCTTTAGAAATATGTTTATTGCTACTCACTGCCAGTAGTGAATTTTTTCAAGTATCATAGACAATACATTGAATAGCCATAGTAATGATTTAGACATAGACACTAAGACACTAATGTGATATGATGCTCAGTTTACAATTATTTGTAACATAAAAGCTAAGTTAGCCAGTGTGGTAGGCTGAATAGTGACCCCCAAAGATAGCCAGTTCCTAATCCCTGGTACCTGAGAATGTTACCTTTTATGGCAAAAGAGATCTTGCAGATGTGATTAAGGGCCTTGAGATAGGGACATTAACTTGGATTGTCTGAATGGGTCCTATATGCAATCCTAAGTGTCCATATAAGAGGGAGGTTTGACTGCAGAGAAAGCAGTGTGCCATGCAGCTGGCTTTGAAAAATGGAGAAAGGGGCTACCAGGAATATAGCTCTAGAAGCTGGAAAAAGCAAGAAAAGAACCTCTGTGGACGCCTTGATTTCAGCCTGGTGAGTCTGATTTTAGACTTCTGACCTCCAGAACTATAAGAGAATAAATGCGTGTTAAGTTACCAAGTGTGTGGTAATTGGTACAGCAGCCATAGGGAATTAATACATCCAATCAATTTAACTGTGTTAAATAAGCTACTTGCATAATATCAATGTAAAGCAAAAGAGAATAAACAACTTCCAAATACTTTCTTTAAATTTCTCTTTGCCAAATTTGATTAACTTCTGAGTTGCGGTGTTTGTCAGCTTATTCTTGGTTGATAAGCAGTAAAATTCCTAATATTTAAATATATTTGTAGGCCTTTTTGTTGACTCATAGCACAACACAATTCTCTTATTACCTGGAGTGAGTTCCCTTTTCTGGTTCCCTTCCTTAATTTATAGATGAGATATATATTATCATTGTCTGCACCGTCAATTTCTCTAAACCATTTTTAGGCTGTGACTCAGCATTCTGACTTCTAGAAAAGGGAACCAAATTCTCACATGGGGCAATGTATACATTCAACAAAGGGCTGTTTTGTTTTATAAATACAATGTAGACATTCTACACAGTGTGCATCCATTTTGCAGCAGTGTCATTTTGATCCTGGTACTGGGGGATGCTTATAAGGTTTTCTGAAATGTCCCACCCCAAGGCTTCTCTGAGAGAGAATTTGGTTTTGGCCATTTCTGGCCCCCACACTTTGGTTACCGGGGTCTTCTAAGACCTGCTGACCCACCACTGTTTTAACAGTACAAGGAAATCCTAGAAAAGGAAAATTGAATTGTTGTGGTTTCCCCTGATTGGCATTCTGTTTATCTGTCTTTATTAGAACGTGGTTGTTCTTTGAGGCTAGGGGAAATGCTGTTGTGTGTATGTGTACCCATCTGAAGGATATATTGCTAGTTATTGAACACAAAGCCAAAGAATCTCTTTTCCTAACTGTATTGGTTCTTTGAAGCCGGAGTATTTTCATTTTAACTGATGAATTTCAGTTTTAGCAGTGGGAAGAATCTCATTATCACGATTAGAAAAAAGGAAAAAAAGAATGCACGTCTCCATGGGTTACACTAGAATCAGGAACATCCACAGGTTTTTCCAGTGATTACTCTTAAATCTTCTGTTTTTATTTGGCCAGAATTCCAAGAGAAAATTTTCTTCAAGTGAGTTGTTATTTTAACTGTTTTTCTCCCTTTGCCTTTAAGTTTGACTTAATTTGGCATATAATGTCTCATAAGTGGGGATTTTCAGTGGAAATGGAAAACTATGAAATGACAAAATGAAATGGAGTTCAAAGAGTGATGTTCTTCTAGAAATAATAAGTGGCTTTGTATTGATGACTAAATTCATAGCAGAGTTAAATACAATTAATATTTATGTAGAGTGAGAAAAAGGACATGAACATATATTAATACCTGGCATTTGTCACATAGCTTCTTTTTTGTGTTAAATATGTTGTGCTTTATATGTTCTCTCATTTACTTGGATTCTTTGAAATCCCCAAGTAAGAATAGCAGCAGCAGCACAACAAATTAGTAACTTTTGTTTATTAAGCTCTTCCTGGAAACCAGGCACAGGTTATGTTTAATAGTAAAGTAAGCTTTCTGTGTACCATTTGCTTTAATCACCACTAAAAACCCATTGGAGGCTATTATTTTTATGTCAAGGACAACAAACCTGAGGTTTAGATTTGGTAACTCGCCAAAGGATGTGCATCCAAGGTACAAGACGATTCAAACACAAATGTTTCTGCCCAAAGACTGAGCTCGTTCCATTGTCAGAGGTGCCAGAAGTCAGAATTAGACGACCAGGAAAAAACAGCCTAGGCTCTGAAGGTCAGAACAATGCAGTGACAAGGCTGCAGCCAGAACAGCCAAGAAAAGAACCAAGAGAAGGTCCCTGGAGGGAGGCAGACCAGCTCTATCTAATTTAAAAAAAAAAGTGATGTGGGATTGCAGTCCAGCTATTTACTAAGCTAGCTGGACTCAGGAGAAAGAATGAACCACTAAACAAGAGTTGGCAAAATGTTGCCATAGCTGCAGATATTTAATTTTGTTGTTGTTTGTTAACCTTATAATTACAAAAGTAATATATGCTTACCGTACAAAAGATTCAACACCACCACATTACATACCTATAAAGTAAAAGTTCTTGGCTGGGCACAGTGGCTCATGCCTGTAATCCCAGCATTTTGGGAGGCTGATGTGGGCAGATCACGAGCTCAGGAAGTAGAGACCATCCTGGTCAACATGGTGAAACCCCGTCTCTACTAAAAATACAAAAATTAGCTGGGCGTGGTGGTGCTGCATGCCTGCAATCCCAGCTACTCAGCAGGAGAATCGTGTGAACCAGGGAGTCGGAGGTTGCAGTGAGCCAAGATGGCGCCACTGCCCTCCAGCCTGGTGACAGAGCAAGACTCTGTCTCAAAAAAAAAAAAAAGTGCAAGTTCTTCTCTCCCCACTCATTGACCAACCATTTTCTCATACATCCACCGAACCTGTATATATCCATATCTATGTGTATATTTGGTCTTGAGGGATTTTGCTTTTTTTGTTGTTGTTTTTTCCACAAAAATGGAGTCATGCTACAATACTGTTTTACATCTTTTTTTCATGAAATAATGCTATAGCTACATATTTTATATTAGTACTCTATTTCCCTACAGAGGCGATTTTAAGGAGAAAGTTTGTATGAGAGAAGACTTTCATGGGTCTGTTCTCACGGTTGGTCAATTTTGATATTTTCTAGTTTTCTTCCTGGAGCTATTAGCCCCAAATTATAGAGCAGTGTTTTGTTGTTGTTCTTGGTTTGGTTTTGGTTGTTTTTTTGTTTTTATTTTTGCTTTTAATAGCCTTTGTAGATGAATGGGCTTCTGACTGTCTTGGCTTCTGGACTTTTCCAGGGCTAGAAATTCTGCAGTGGAAGGAAAATGTAATCAAATGTGAGACTTAGAAAAAACATAGGGAAGTGCAAGACTTTTGGGATGGTTTAGTTGGATGTAAAAAAGAAAAATTGTTTTTGTTTTTTTTTTAATCAAAACAACTTTAACACATTTCCTACTCTTCTCCGCCAAGGGCAAACTATTAGAGCCAGACAGGACCTTGAAAATCATGTTAGCCTCTTGCTTTTGTTTACTTAGAAGTCCCAGGGGGTTTATCATATTTCCAACGCAAGTTGCAGGGCTGATTACAGAGAAAGCCAAGCCCAGAACCCAAATCTGTGTTCCACTCTTTCTGTGAGTGCGCAATCCATTGAAGCCCACTAAATTTTCAGGCCCCCACATAGTTTGTAGAATTTTCAGAGTCCACTGGATTTTATTTTAAAGTCGACGTTTACATATATGCCATAGCCACATTTAGAGGGGCTTCGGGGAGGCCCTGTGGCAGTTGGCTGTAACCTAGGCTTGTGAATTCCCGCTCCACAACTAAACTGTGCCCTGTGACCTTGGGAAATGGCCCTAGTTTTTCTCAGCCTTCCTTTTCTTATCTGTAAAATAGAGATAAAACTCCCTACCTCATTGGGCTTTTGTGAGGATAGGCTAATATTTGTGAAGTACATAGCATGGTGCCTGGTTCCTTAGTCAACTTAGTAGTTCCTGTTAGAAGAAAGCTGTTTAAAGCTTGTCATAAGTTTTTGAAAAGTAAAATTCAGTTTAAAAAATTTGACAATATTTATGTGTTAGATTATTCTTACAGTAGGAAAGAGATTTCAAAGACTACTTAAAATATTTTTAATATATAATTGTACATGGTATAAAATTCAAAATGTACAAATGAGAACACAATAAAAAGTATTTTTGTGTGTGTGTATGTACCCTTGTACACATATTTTCTGCATATACTTGTTACATTTTAAATACTGTATCTTTAGCCTTCTCTCTAATCTCTTACAAATAGGACTAACTATAGCTCTAGATCAATATTGTCTAGTACTTTCTGTGATGCTGGAAGTATTCTGTATTGTGTGTTGTCCAATAGAGTAACCACTAGGACATGAGTCTAGAAATGTATTTCTTACAACCGAATAATTTTAAATTCAATTTTAATTAAATGTAGTAACTATCAGTGACCGGCTGGTGGCTACCACATTGAGCAATGCCATACAAGATATTTATGTCTTTTTCAAAAGTGTGCATTTTTCAAAAACACATGGATCCCAAATTTTAAAATTAAGAGCAGAGTCATATATAACTGTGAATTTAATACTAATTAAAGCAGTCTGTAGTTCAGTACATTTTAAATTATGTGTGGCTAACATGTAGAAAGCTGAAACTGGATCCCTTCCTTACACCTTATACAAAAATTAATTCAAGATGGATTAAAGACTTAAATGTCAGACCTAAAACCATAAAAACCCTAGAAGAAAACCTAGGCAATACCATTCAGGACATAGGCATGGGCAAGGACTTCATGTCTAAAACACCAAAAGCAATGGCAACAAAAGCCAAAATTGACAAATGGGATCTAATTAAACTAAAGAGCTTCTGCACAGCAAAAGAAACTATCATCAGAGTGAACAGGAAACCTACAGAATGGGAGAAAAATTTTGCAATCTACCCATCTGACAAAGGGCTAATATCCAGAATCTACAAAGAACTCAAACAAATTTACAAGAAAAAAACAACCCCATCAAAAAGTGGGCAAAGGATATGAACAGACACTTCTCAAAAGAAGACATTTATGCAGCCAACAGACACACGAAAAAATGCTCATCATCACTGGTCATCAGAGAAATGCAAATCAAAATCACAATGAGATACCATCTTACACCAGTTATAATGGCGATCATTAAAAAGTCAGGAAACAACCAATGCTGGAGAGGATGTGGAGAAATAGGAATGCTTTTACACTGTTGGTGGGAGTGTAAATTAGTTCAACCATTGTGGAAGTCAGTGTGGCAATTCCTCAAGGATCTAGAACTAGAAATACCATTTGACCCAGCCATCCCATTACTGGGTATATACCCAAAGGACTATAAATCATGCTGCTATGAAGACACATGCACATGTATGTTTATTGCGGCACTATTCACAATAACAAAGACTTGGAACCAACCCAAATGTCCATCAGTGATAGACTGGATTAAGAAAATATGGCACGTATACACCATGGAATACCACGCAGCCATAAAAAAGGATGAGTTCATATCCTTTGCAGAGACATGAATGAAGCTGGAAACCATCATTCTCAGCAAACTATCACAAGGACAGAAAACCAAACACCAAATGTTCTCACTCATAGGTGGGAATTGAACAATGAGAACACTTGGATACAGGGTAGGGAACATCACACACTGGGGCCTGTCAGGAGGTGGTGGTTGGGGGACGGATAGCATTAGGAGAAATACCTAATGTAAATGACGAGTTGATGGGTGCAGCAAACCAACATGGCACATGTATACTTATGTAACAAACCTGCATGTTGTGCACAAGTACCCTAGGACTTAAAGTATAATAAAAAATAAATAAATAATGTGTGGCTAATAAATTTTATTTTAAAATCAAATACCTTAAATAAGAAGATGGGAGTTCATTTTGGAGACCATGCTGCTAATCAGAGAAAGCTGTGAAATGGCTGTTTGTAGAAGAGCGCATCTCAACCAAATCAGAACATTTAAATCAACTTAAAGTGGAAAAATTCAGAAGATTAAGAAGCAGCATATCTCAGAACATGGGCTCATTTATCCATTAATTTATTCAAGAAATATTTACTGAGTACCTAATGTGTGCCATGTAAGAAAGGAACTTGCCCAAGACCCTGGCTTTGCTTACTGCCAGTGCCCCAAACTCATTTCCTTTTGTAAAAGAAAAAGCTTCAGAAGAAAACCCATTTTCATTCAGCTACTACAAATGATTTCTTTAGCAGGAGCCCCTCGCTCACTTCTGCAGTCAGTCAGCTAACTCTGGGTTGGAACACTAGTAGGGAAAAAGTGAAGTATGTGTGCATTCTACAAGTGCCTACACCATTATAATGTAAAAAAAGCCAAGAGATTCCAGAATTTTAAAAAGCTCTTTAATATTCCTTTATGGAAAGGTATAAATAAGAAGCTCGGAATCATGGTATCAAGCCACATTGCCTCATTCTTCTGCCCTTGGGGAAGCCCATAGCATAATTTATCTTTTCTTTTGGCTTTCACCTTGCCTTCCCCAAACAGTGATTGCTTCTTATGTTAGCATTGCATTTGATCTAAGTCTTATTCTTTTTTTGCACTTTGAAAATTTTCTGTTATGACATGTTTTGTTTTCATAATAAAAGAAGAAAAATATAATATCATAAAACGTAGTCCAGGCCACAGAGATGATGAAAGCCTGACAAAGCAGAGATTATGAAGAGAAGGTAAATTGGTGTGGGAAAGATAGGATTAGAAGATAGAATTGACAAGTCTTGACTACAATTTAAAACACCTGTTTTATGTAATTGTGATGTATTTTAAAGAAATACAAATGCAAAATAAAGGTTTTGGGTTTTTTTCCCACTTGTACTCACAGCAATCAAATCTTAAATGTACTTCATTATTTTTCAGTCACTCATCGTTTAAGATGATTTGCCAAGTGTATTTTTAGCCCACAGTATAAAATCAGTGTATATTTGAGGTCATGAAAAATGCTTAGATGAAATAATGGGAGTTCATTTTTCTGCAAGACCAATTTTTTTCAGTTTATCTTAAGTTAATGATAGCAAATCCATATTGTGAGACTATCTTAACAAGATAGATATTGATGTAAAAACAAAAGGTAAGGACTGAAAGATTAAAGCCCTGAAAAGGAATACTTGAAGAGCATTAACTATACCAGATTTCTCAGGTTGGCAGCTATTCCCCTTTGTAAAAAGTGTTAGAAATTGATATCTATACTTGGAAGGAAGGATTTTACAGAGGGCTTCCAGAAACACATCTGATTTCCAGTTGCAAGATCAGAATATTCTAGTTATATTGATAATCTCCAGAGAGACAAAGTCTCATGAGTACTTTAGTCAAAACAAAAGATTATCTGATTGTAGAATTTCTAAGGTATTCAGTGGTACTCTGCTGTTAAACAACTTTGGGATTGCTATTTTCTAGCTTTTTTTCTGAAGTAACAACTGTGTTTGGCTATATGTGTTGACAATAATAATCTGTGTAGAAAAGGGAGAAAAATAAAACAATGTATCCCATTTTGTTATTTCCATGAGTGAAAATGAGTCTCTAATGAGATGTCCCCAAACAGTGCTGCCGTTCATCAAAGCACATGCCCCAGATCTGAGTGAGTTTAATTATCGTGGGGACAGTGAAAGGAGGACATTTAAATCAACTTAAAGTGGAAAAATTCAAAAGATTAAGAAGCAGCATATCTCAGGCTGCATAGAACTAATATTAGTATTTGACATCTCTTTTCTCCCAGAAGGAATCATCTTTGGAAGGGGGCAACAAAGTTAATCCCAAACATGTTTTTGATCAGCCAATACATCAGAATCAGCCCATCATTTTGGAGAAAGAGATGAGCTCTCTGCATAGATAAGCCTCCCAATGTAAAGAGACAAGCTCTGTGTGGTATCTAGATTGCTGCAGAATAATTTGAGCCTCACGCAGGACTTTTGATCAGAAGAGAAATTTTGATCAGGAGAGAAATTGTTTTATTAGGGGCATTATCTGAATTTTGCTAAAGCAACCTACTCCTTTACCAGGAAAATAAGTTAAAATCTGAGGATAGAAAATAATATGTTTAATGAAAATAATTCCTTTTTATGAGTCTCCAATTGTTTGGTGATTTTTGGTTATTTATTATTAATTATATGATTATTTCAATAGCTTTGGTGGTACAAGTGGTTTTTGGTTATGTGGATGAATCATATAGTGGTGGAGTCTGAAATGTTACTGCACCTGTCAACTGAGTAATGTACATTGTACCCAATATGTAGTTTTTTATCCCTCAGCCACATCCCACCCTCCTCTGGTCCATTATCATACTATATGTTTTTGCATCCTCATAGCTTAGCTCCCACTTATAAGCGAGAACATGTGATATTTGATTTTTCATTCCTAAGTTACTTCACCTAGAATACTTACCTCCATTTCCATCCAAGTTGCTGCAGAAGACATTATTTTGTTCTTTTCTGTGGCTGAGTAGTAGTCCATGGTGTATATAGACCACATTTTCTTTATCCACTCATCAGTTGATGGGCACTTTGGTTTATTCCATATCTTTGAAATTGTGAATTGTGCTGCAATGAACTTACACATGCAGGTATTGTTTTCGTATAATGATTGTTTTTCCTTTGGGTAGATACCCAGTAGTGCAATTGCTGGATCGAATGGTAGATCTACTTTTAATTTCTTCGAGAAATCGCCATACTGCAAATGTTGTACTAATTTATATTCCCACCAGCAATGTATAAGTGTTCCCTTTTCACCACATCCACACCAACATCTATTGTTTTTTGACTTTTTAATAACAGCCATTCTGGCTAGAATAAGGTGGTATTTCATTGTGGTTTTAATTTGCATGTCCCTGATGATTCGTGATATAGAGCATTTTAAAAAATATGTTTGTTGGCCATTGTATATCTTTTTTTTCAAGAAATATGTATTCATGTCATTTGCCCACATTTTAATGGGATTATTTGCTTTTGTCTTGCTGATTGAATACCTTATAGATTCTAGATATTAGTCCTTTGTCAGATGCATAGTTTGTAAATATTTTCTCCCATTCTGTCTGTTTACTCTCATGATTTCTTTTTCTTTTTGTTGTTGCTCTGCAGAAGCTTTTTAGTTTAATAGGGTCCCATTTATTTTTGTTTTTATTGCATTTGCTTTTGGGGTGTTAGTCATAAATTCTTTGCTTAGGCCAATGTCCGGAAGAGTTTTTTTGTTTGTTTGTTTCTGAGAAAGAGTCTCTCTCTGTCACCCAGGCTGGAGTTCAGTGGCACAATCTCAGCTCACTGCAACCTCTGCCACCTGGGTTCAAGTGATTCTCCTGCCTCAGCCTCCTGAGTAGCTGGGACTACAGGCACGTGCCACCATGCCCGGCTAATTTTTGTATCTTTAGTAGAGATGGGGTTTCACCATGTTGATCAGGCTGGTCTCGAACTCCAGACCTCGTGATCTGCCTGCTTTGGCCTCCCAAAGTGCTGGGATTACAGGGTGAGCCACTGCGCCCAGCCCAGAAGAGTTTTTACTAGGTTTTCTTCTAGAGTCTTTGTGGTATCAGGTCTTAGAGTTAAGTCTTTAATCCATCTTGAGTTGATTTTTATGTATGGTGAGAGATAAGGGATGCAGTTTCATTGTTCTACATACAGCTATTCAGTTTTTCCAGCACCATTTATTGAATAGGGTTTCCTTTCCCCAGTTTATGTTTTTGTATGCTCTGTTGAAGATCAGTTGGTTGTGAGTATTTGGCTTTATTTCTGGGTTATTCTGTTCCATTGCAATGTCTATACCTCTACATTTATACAGGTACCATGCTGTTTTGGTAACTATGGCCTTGTAGTATAATTTGAAGTTGGGTAATGTGATGTCAGGTAATGTGATGCCTTCAGATTTATTCTTTTTGCTTAGTATTTCTTTGGCTATTTGGGCTCTTTTTTGGTTCCATATGAGTTTTAAGATTGTTTTTTTCTAATTCTGTGAAAAATGATGTTGGTATTTTGATAGGAATTGCATTGAATCTGTCGATTGCTTTGGGCAGTATGGTCATTTTCACAATATTGATTCTTCCAGTCCATGAGCATGGGGTGTATTTTTATTTGTTCATGTCATCTACAATTCCTTTCAGCAGTGTTTTGTAAGTTTCCTTATAGAGATATTTTAAGTTCTTTTTTTTTTCTCTCTTTTTTCTCTGCCTGTCCTTGAGTTCTTGATTTGATTGTCAGCTTGGTCATTGTTGCTGTATAGCAGTGCTACTGATCTGTGTACATTGATTTTGTATCCTGAGACTTTACTGAATTTATCAAATCTAGGAATCTTATGGAGGAGACTTCAGGGTTTCTAGGTATTTAATTGTATAATTGGCAAACAGAGATAGTTTGACTTCCTCTTTTTTTATTTTGGATGCTCTTAATTTCTTTCTCTTTCCTGATTGCTCTGGCTAGGACTTCCAGTTTTGGTCTTTTAAACAAACATTAAAAGACAGCTAAACTAAGAGATGGGAAGTATATTCATCTATGACTTTTCCTCTGCTGCTCTGTCTCTTATGCCATATACTAATTTGTTAGCCAATGAATATCTAAGAACCTGGCTGCTCAGTGTTCAGTGAATAATAGCCTAGTTAAAATACCTTGTTGGAATATGGGACCTTTATCTCCAAAGCTGAATGTCTCATTTTTCTTACCATGCTTAGTTGTCATGTCTTTATGATTGTATTAGGGAATATTTTACTATTTCTGTTTCTGTTTGTGTTATATGTTGACATATATTATGTCAATTAAGCCTAAGAAAAGATCCTGTTAGAGACCTAAGGAAGTACAATTATCACCATTTAAGATATAAGAAAACTAAGGCTCAAGGTGTGAAATTCCTAGCCTGAGGTCAGAGTTCTCTTACGTGTTGTAGCCTCAGGGAGGGACCTCTCTAGCCTGCCAAATTGATTTGTTTGACATCACAGAGCAATGCAGTGAAATATCAAATTTCAGTCCCTGTGTATCCTACAGTTATCTCATTTTTCTACCCAAACTGGTCCTCATCCATTGCCCGACATCAAATTGGACATATGCTCAAGAGGGTGAAGGAAATAGAAATGTATGAGAGAAATCTAACTGTCCCCAGATACTTTCTATCTAGGCACAGGGAAAAGGGACATAATTTAAAAATACGTATTTATATATGAGTAGAGTACAACATATACTAGAGGCCAAGGCCCTTGTTCTCTAAGCACTTAGATTCTGGTAAGGCAAAAACATTCTCAACTATCAAGTACAGAGTGACATATCAATTAATTACAGAGTGATGTGTCTACTGAAAATATTTTGAGGTATTGGCTTTCAGTGAATTATGCTAACTTTATCTCTTACATATCTTTGGCTCAGGAGTAAAGAATTTGTAACATCAAATATGTTAACTAATAATCAAATAATCAGCCAGCTATCAGTAATCATAATGAAAATCATGTATTGTCATTATGGAATTTTCTATTTTAGGAAATGCAGCTCTTTCTTCACTACTATTGCCATATGTTTAACGGAAAAGAATTACTCGTATGTGACCCAGTTCACACCTTGCCAAATCCTTTTACTCAGTATGTGAGCCAATTACAAAGGACTTGTTTTTACAAATGTGCTTGCCCATTAGTCAAAAGTACCACTGAAACCAGAAGCATTTTCTTAAAATGTAATCTTCCAAACATGGCATTCTAGTAGCATAACCATATATAGTGATTTTTTAAAATACTCAAAATTTCATAGCCTGTGGAAGAATCTCATTTTTCCTCAGGCCTATGGCAGTTCTCAATAATTTTATGAGACATAATATTGACTATATCAAGTGGAAGAAAGGCCACAGATCTCCATGTAAGAATTTGTAAGTGATTGGAAAAGAAAAAAGAACAATACATGTAATGAACCATATTATAAGGAAAGTGTTTTCTGTATCAGTTCATTAGTTTTCAAAGCCCAGCAGCATGAAATTAATACAATTCCTACCAGCAAATCATCTCTCCAATGTTTTTTCTTTTTTTTCCCTCTTTCCTAGATTGAAAAAGAAAAAACAAGCCAAACAAAATGCAGAGACAGCCTCAGCTATAGCTGCAAGGACTCATACTGGGAAGGAAGATGCCAATACAGTAGTTTTAGAGCCAGACAAGTGCAACATTGCTGTGGAAGAGGAATATATGACTGATGAGAAAAAAAAGAGAAAAAGTAATCAGTTAAAGGAGATCAGGCGTACAGAACTAAAGAGATATTATAGTATTGGTGAGTATTCATGGCGTTACTGCAGTATTTTCATTTTAAAAAATCTATAAGAATTTTTAAAAGACTATCATTTGTGATTGATCATAATAATGGTAACAGTTTATGGAGCAGCTGCTATGTGCCCCTGGCCCTTGCTTTACATACATAATCTTGTGTAAGGGGATCACACTAGAATAATGTCTCATTTAAATTTGTGTTCCCAGCATTTAGCACAGTGCCCAGAATGTATTGTGTACTACTAAACGTTTATCTAATGAAGAGTCACTTTCTCTTTATGAGAAATATTTTTCTTAATGTATGTAGACATATTCATAAATATGCTGATAGAAATGCCTGTACTTTTTGGCATTTGCTAGACAGTAGAAAATGGAGGAGACTTGGCCTAGCAAGTTTTTTTGTTTTGTTAAAAAAACAAAAACAAAAACAAACAAATAAAAACACCTAGGAGTCTTTTTTTTTTTTTTTTTTTTTTGAGACAGAGTCTTGCTCTGTCCCCTAGGCTGGCGTGCAATGGCATGATCTCGGCTCACTGCAACCTCTGCCTCCCAGGTACAAGCAGTTCTTCTGCCTCAGCCTCCCAAGTAGCTGGGATTACAGGTGCCCACCACCATGCCCGGCTAATTTTTTGTATTTTTAGTAGAGACGGGGTTTCACCATGTTGAGCAGGCTGGTCTTGAATTCCTGACCTCAGACACTTGGGAGTCTTAAAGGGAATCTTGAAATGAGTCCACAGTGTTATATAGTTTCTCAGAATAACCCGTGCGTCTGAAACTACATTCGCAGAAGTGGCATATCTAGCTTGACCTGAATCATCCATCTCACACCTACTGTTCTATCACATACACACATGGATTTTGTTTCAAAGAGAATGCAAATAAATGAAATAAATAAGGGTGCCAGGAATCAGAACTTGGCGTGGCATACAGGTTATGGCATACTTGAGATTGCTAGGAAAGGGAGAGAAAACTGAGAGCAGTATCTGAGAACATACTGCAAATACGGCAAATGAAATGTGGTCTCGTAGCAGAGCAATGACACTCGTTCTGGGTCACCCTCAACTTGGTCCTCGTTAATACCAAAGTTACAGGAAGACATATGTTTATGTCTCCATTTTTTTTGTTTGTTTGTTTTTTGTTTTTTTTTTTGAGACAGAGTCTCGCTCTGTCGCCCAGGCTGGAGTGCAGTGGTGCGATCTCAGCTCACTGCAAGCTCTGGCTCCCGGGTTCATACCATCCTCCTGCCTCAGCCTCCCGAGTAGCTGGGACTAGAGGCACCCGCCACCATGCCCGGCTAATTTTTTGTATATTTAGTAGAGACGGGATTTCACCGTGTTAGCCAGGATGGTCTCGATCTCTTGACCTCGTGATCTAAGAGATGGGGCCTCCCAAAGTGCTGGGATTACAGGCATGAGCCACCATGCCCGGCCATGTCTCCATGTTTAATGTAACCTTCCAACAGTGTTGGAAGACATATGGCATGGCATACAGGTCATGGCATACTTGAGATTGCTAGGAAAGGGAGAGAAAGCAAAGGGCAGCCACTAAGAACACACGGCAAATACGGTAAATGAAATGTGGCCTTGTAACAGAGCAATGACACTTGTTCTGGGGTGTCCTAAACTTGGTCCAAGGTAAGGGAAACATACCTTGTATCCATGTTTAATGAAACCTTCCAACAGTGTTTGAACAGTATTCAAAGATAAAATGGACTACCTTTGAGGTAGTAATAAAAGCTGCATTACTGATGTTGCTACCGTACAGGCAGATGATCTATCGGCAGCCGAAAGCTTGTGGTTTGTAGCTTTACAGTGGGCTAAGATGATAGTATAATGTATTACATGTCTTAATGGATGTTTTTAATCTCAAGCTATTCAGTATTTTATAAAAAGCTATAACTGTCAACCTGTTGAAAGATACTTCTGTGCTATTAATAAACTTCCTCTTAAAATGTAAATATTAAATATTATCCCTTATTTCCAAAAAGAGGAAGAGGATTAAGGAAAACTGCATTTCATATCTTTCGTTTGTTTTGAGATTGGGTCTTGCACTGTCACCCAGACTGGAGTACAGTGGTAGGATTATAGCTCACTGCAACCTCTGACTTCAGGGCTCAAGCAGTCCTTCTGCCGCAACCTCCTGAGTAGCTGGGATTGCAGGCACATGACACCACACTCAGCTATATATATACACATACATACACACATACATACATATATATATATATAATTTTTTTTTTTTTTCAGAGAGAGAGATGGGGTTCTCACTATAAAACTGGTCTCAAGCTTCTAGTCTCGAGGAGTCTTCCGGCCTCGAAGTCTGACCAGCAATGCCCCTGCCTTGGCCTCCCAAAGCATTTTTTTTTTTTAATACAGAGTCTCACTCTGTCACCCAGGCTGGAGTGCCATGGCACAATCTCAGCTCACTGCAACCTCTACCTCTGGGGTTCAAGCGATTCTCCTGCCTCAGCCTCTCAAGTAACTGGGATTACAGGTGCACGCCATCACGCCCGGCTAATTTTCAGCAATGCAGCACTTATTACCACCTATTTTTTTTAGTAGAGACGAGATTTCACCATCTTGGCCAGGGTGGTCTTGAACTCCTGACTCCAAGTGATCCACCCACTTTGGCCTCCTAAAGTTCTGGGATTACAGGCATGATCCACTGCACCCGACCCCAAAGCGTATGCTTTTTTTTTTTTTTTTATGATTTCTAGCTGTAGTAGGATAACCTTTTTATGTGGTATACTCTGTCGCATGTGTAATGCTGAGTCTGAAACAATGTGCTTCACTCTACCTGACTGGCTCTTACCTGACTTAACAAAATCAGCTCAGTCATCATTTCTTCCAGAAGCCCTCCCTGTCCCTGTCCAGGTTAGACTTCCCTTCTGCATTGTTATCATGGATGTATTTGATTACCTATGTACAGGCTGGGGTGACTTAGACCCTAGAGTATTAGCTTTGTGTAGTGTCTTCAGCATGACATGTGCTCTTTAAGTGTGCATTGAAAGGAATAGTTAATACATAGATAAATGAATACTTTATTTTTAATTGTTGGAGTTTCAAGAAAACTCTGGAAGAACATAGGTAATAGTGTAGTCATTGGGTCAGAAGTATCCTGTGATTTATTTGGTAGCAGTAAGTAAAGAAATGTGGCCAGGCTCAGTGGTTCACACCTGTAATCCCAGCACTTTGGGAGGCTAAGGTTAGGAGGATCACTGGAGGCCAGGAGTTCAACACCAGCTCAGGCAATGTACAAGATCCTGCCTCTACAAAAAATACATTAGCCAGGCATAGTAGCACACACCTGTAGTCCCAGCTACTTGGGATGATGAGGTGAGAGAATTGCTTGAGCCCAGGAGTTGGAAGGTGCACAAATCTGCTGCACTCCAGACTAAGTGACAGAGCGAGACACTGTCTCTGAAAAAAAAAAAGAAAGAAATGCCATTGAAGCTTACCATCTCTCAAGAATGACAATGATAGCAACCAGTTTGGAGGTTTGAGGCATTTCCTCAGGAGAAGCCAGTGCTTAGATAAAACCTCTAGGTAGAATTCCAACATTCCTTGACCCTTTCCAAATCTGACTAGAGGTGACAAACTCTCATCTTGGCAGGTTTGTTGGCTCTCCCAGTGTCTGACCTGGCGTGCTTCTCAGTCCCATCCCAAGGCGATGTTCTCTACCACTAGATGGAGCATCAGACCTCAAGTCAAGAGCATCCCAGTTCACTGCTGCTTTTGGTGGCTCTAGTCTGGGAGGGAAGGGGAGACTTGAAAATGGGAGGATCTCATTGGCTTGCTAAGGATTTGGGATTTACCTTGTAGTCAGTGAAGAGCCGTTGGAGAACGTCAAGGGAAAAGAAAATTCTTTACTTTTTGTTTGCTCTACATTTAGTTTACCATCAACTCTGTGATGAATCTGATATGAAGAAGGCAGGCTGTGCTGGTCTGAGACTAGGGCTTAGGGGAAGGGGCACACTGAAGGGGCACACAGCAGCATTTGATGGTCAGTGTAGTGTGTGAGGGAGGAAAAAAAAAACAGAGGCAAAAATTGACAGACTAGGAAGCTCAAGAGGAGGAAAGAAGATAATGAATTTATGTTTGGAGATGTTTTTGAGCTGCCAGGTAGATTTGTCTAGAGGGGCCCAGATTTCACGTGAAAGGCCTACAAATTGCTACTTACAGGTGTCAGATGAATCTGCATGTGTAAAACAAAAGTAATCCAGTGAATGCACAGAGAGCCAAAATGAAAAGTTAATGGACAGCAAATAATAATGAATGTATTGAAAAAAAGACTAGGAGGATATGTAACAATATGTTGATAGTTGTTTTCTCTGGTTACAGAAATTGTGAGGCAGTTTTTTTGTATATTACACATAGTTATTTTTAATATTAATAATCAGAAAATAAAGAGAGTTGAAAATAAAGTAAAAGTAAGGGCTTTGCAAAAATCAAAAGCATTAGACAAATACGAAGTTCTATAAGCAATATATAACAAAATAATTACTTTCTGTAGGTATCTATTCCACATCTATAACATCATCTGCCTGATCCAAAGAAGTGTATTTCGATAAAATAATGTTTTTACTTGTGAAATTACTTTTATCTGTGCCTCACTTAATCCTTGGGTAATAAGTCATTGCTATCTCCTGACACTTAGGAAAACACAACAGTTCAGATACTAATAAAGGATGCTTCAGAAAGATTGAGTCACTAGAATTGCCTCATAACAACATGGTGCTGATTCTAAAAATGCCTTGTTTTTGAGAGGGAAGTAGGAGAAAGGAAGCGGAGTGATTACATTGAGGCAGATGGCATCAGATAAATCTAGATCCAACACCTAGCGCAGCACCTGGCACACATTAAGCATCAAAAAAACCTTCCAGAATGAGTGAACTGAGCCCTTTCGTGCTTTCATTTGTGTTTACTAATATATAAAGTACTCCTTTTTCATTTATTCTGTTTGGGTAAACTCTTAAGGAATTTTTTGGTGAAAATGTGTCTTAATATATTTTTCAAAATTAGTTATTAAGTTAAATTTGATGCAAGCACCTTGGAATGTTTATAAATGTATTAAAAGATGTTTGGTCTATATTACAATGTCAAAATATATTAAATTGACATGAACTATATCATAGGATACTTTTTCTTTTTGTTTTTGTTGAGACAGAGTCTTGCTCTGTTGCCCAGGCTAGAGCACAGTGGTGCAATCTCGACTCATTGCAACCTCTGCCTCCCAGGTTCAAGTGATTCTCATGCTTTAGCTTCCCGAGTAGATGAGATTACAGGCACACGCCACCACACCCACATAATTTTTGTATTTTTAGTAGAGACGGGGTTTCACCACGTTGGCCAGGCTGGTCTCCAACTCCTGGCCTCAAGTGATCCACCCACCTCGGCCTCCCCAAGTGCTGGGATTACAGGCGTGAGCCACAGCACCCCGCCCGGATTCTTTATATTAAAGGAATTCATTATTTCTTAAACTTAGAATAGTGAACATCTTTGCTTCTAAGAATATGGAGATAGAAATGGAAATTTTACAAATATGGGTGACATTTCAGTGTCGGGAAGTTCTTCATTTGAAACATAGCTGTGCAGCCATAAGATTGGAAAGAGATGGCCACATTTTATAAATAAGGGGGGACAAGACTAAATTGGGATAAAATATATTATGATTATGTAATGTTTTAATATAAAAGGTGAATACCAAGATCTTGGATAGTGAAGTTGAATTTTAAGAAAATTATACTTGGGAGGTCTTATAACAAACATAAAAGACTTAAATAAGAGAGCATAGCTCATTTTGTGATTATCGTAGTCAAAGATTTATTTAAAGAGAACCTCTGCAGTACAAAGAATGAATTTAGCTTCCAATATAAAATATGTAATGTCTATATTAATCTTTTCAAATCATAGTTTTCCCTCCTGAACTCAAAAGAAACTTAAAACAATAAATGAAATCCTCTACTTTTCCTTTGCTATCTGTTTCGGTTTTTTGACAACGTGGAAGTAACAGACTACTAAGTTATTTCTCACAAAGGCAGCCCAACACTTTTCCATACACAGATTACTTTTTCTTAATGTTTTTTTCCCTAACTACACATGTGAAGATTTCATATCCATCATTTGTCTTCGTTTTACTTGGCAAGTTCAAAGAGCCAAAGTTATGTTATATTTGATAAATAAACTTCTAAACATAAACAGGTCAAGCCACAGATGTCTAATAACATTGCTCTTCTGTTCAAAAGTAATGATCGTCCTGGTACTTTAGATCTTAAAACATCAAAGAATACAGGATTAAAATGGATTTTCATGTAGAAAAAGGATGCCAAGAATCCAATTAATATTTTTTTTAATCAAGCAGAATGAGATTCGGGTATAAAATAAATGGAAATTATTTGGATGAAAATAGTTAGGCCTGTGCTTCTTGGGACCATCAATGAAGTCAGATTAGTGTTTTCGTGACACACCTGGGTGGTGAGACGACAAACCTGAGGCGTGCCCCCAGAAAGCATGCAGTGTGGCTGAAGGAATGAAAGTGATAAGAGAAGCTGGGCGTGGTGGCTCACGCCTATAATCCCAGCACTTTGGGAGGCGGAGGTGAGTGGATCACCTGAGTTCAGGAGTTCGAGTCCAGCCTGACCAACATGGAGAAACCCTGTCTCTACTAAAAGTACAAAAATTAGCTGGGCGTGGTGGCACATGCCTGTAATTCCACCTACTCAGGAGGCTGAGGCAGGAGAATCACTTGAACCCAGGAGGTGGAGGTTGCAGTGAGCCGAGATTCCACCATTGCACTCCAGCCTGGGCAACAAGAGTGAAACTCTTTCTCAAAAAAAAAAAAAGAAAGTGATAAGATGACAGGTAGGGGAGACGTGAATGAAGAGTCTGAGGATCAAAGGTGTTCTTGGTGAAGAGGATAGAACCACGGGAGTAAAAACAGTCATCAAAGCTGGAATCAGATAAGAAGATGCTTTCATGAGCTAAAACTCATGCCTAAGTGGAGAAATAAGAGCTTACCTTAGTTAGGCAGAATTATGGGGAATACTCAGTCCTCTGAATAACTGTAGCAAATGTTTACAGGTCATGAATAAATGATAAAGAGATGATCTTTTTAAAACATTATCTACAAAGGAGCAAAGAAAAAAGAAACCGACTTCTTCATAGTGGTGAATGCCAGAGGAATTAAAATCTCTTCAGACTTATGAGGCAAAAGCTGTTTTTCAAGGTCAAAGACAAGACATTCTCAGACATAGAAGAACTCAGGAAAGAGACCTTTTGTGTTGTAGATTACCTTAAACAAATTCATGAACAAATTAGGTCATTTTGGCAGTGCCCACGTGAATGGCATTTTTGCCACTGTGGGCTTCAGTGGACTGTTGCTGCTTTTTTTCTCTCTCTTTTTTCTGTTTTCTACATCATCACTTTTGAAAATGTTTGATAACATTTTCAACATTATTGACTTTTCCATTCACACTGTTGGCAAAAACTACTTCACCTGTGGCTAGGTGTGGTGGTTCATGCCTATAATCACAGCACTTTGGGGGGCCAAGGCAGGCAGATCACCTGATCAAGACCAGCCTGGCCAACATGGTGAAACCCCATCTCTACTAAACATACAAAAAAATTAGCTGGACATGTGGTGCATGCCTGTAGTCCCAGCTACTGGGGAGGCTGAGGCAAGAGAACCGCTTGAACCCAGGATGCGGAGGTTGCAGTGAGTCAAGATTGTGCCACTGCGTACCAACCTGGGTGACAGAGTGAGACTTCGTCTCAAAAAAACAAACAAAAAACCCTACTTTACTTAAAAACTAAAAATATTAAAAATATGGTAAACCGTGTTCTGTAGAAAATTGTTCCAAAAGGGAAAAGGAATTTAGAATCTAGAAATCAGTTATATTTCCTTAGAAACTCCAGTAGTTAGGGAGCATGAATGTTCACAGTTAAGTAGCTGTAAAACAAACACCCCTGAGTACACCTGTGATTGCACCAGCTTTGTTTCAAGGGACACTCCTTTCCTGACCTCTCACAGCCCCAGCACTCTAATTAACACAATATTTTGTAACCCATTCTTGTCATTGTTGAAACAAAAAGGTACAGTCACTATACAAAAGCAACTGTATCTTAACAAGCCTGTTGTACTGTGTGTGAGCTTGAACTCAGAGTTTAGTTCCATTATAATCATAGTAGTCTGCATAATGCAAATCTCATACCCTACTTAATCTGTCTTGTTATATTCACTTGCATTATAAAAAATCTCATTGTAAGAGAAATGCCCAAATGTGGTTTGGGCTGAGGGAAAGACAACAAATAAACTAAGTACAGTCAGGGGTTTTAAGCTTTGAAAAATTAAATTAGAAGTAAACTAGGAAGGATAAAAGAGGAAAAATACTCTAATTCTGTCTTTGGCCTGCTCGATCCACAAAATACCATATAACTGAGTGGCTTATAAATAACAGAAATGTATTTCTCACAGTTCTGGAGGCTGGAAAGTCCAAGATTAAGGCACTGGCAAATGTGGAGTGTGTTGAGAGCCCATATCCTCATAGACCACCATCCTCTCACTCTGAGCTCACATGGTAGAAGGGTGAGGGGTCTTTGGCCTCTTTTATAAGGGCAATAATCCCATCCATGAGAGTACTGCCAAGATGACCTAACCACCCCTCAATGGCCCCTTTTCCTAATACCACACACTTGTGGGTGAGGATTTCAACATATGAATTTTGGGGGAACATAACATTCAAATCTTAGCAAATACATTGATGGTTGAAGAGTGATGTGGTCAGGTTTTTTTTTGGGGGGGCAGTTTGGCCATTTTTATCAAGACCCTTTTTGCATACTCTTTGACCCAACAATTCTGTTTTTAGAAATTCATCCCAAGCAAACAGTCATGAGCATATTAGAAGATTTCACTGCAGTAACTATCATTGCATTGTTTAAAGTAGCAGGAATATGAAAAATAACATAAATGATATAAAATGGAATACTATGTGCCATTTTAAAATGAAGTAGAAAAATAGTTAATGATATGGGAAATTTTCACCAAATACTACAGTAAAAAAGTTGGTTGACAATAGTTACTGATTATGATTCCATTTTTGTTTAAAAAAATAATTCACCTACATGCATATAAAAAGAGGTATGGAGAATTTCTAGAAGTGTATTCACCAGAATGCAAACATCGGTCTCTCTGATTGGAGGGAAAATGGATGACCTTTTTTTTTTTTTTTAATTTATTTGTGTTTTTAAATCACTGCTATGATCTGAATATTTGTGTCCCCCCACCCACCCCCGAATTTATATGTTGAAATCCTACTCCCCAACATGATAGTATCAGGAGGTGGGACCTTTAGGAAGTAATGAGGCCATATGGGTGGCGACCTCATGATTGGGATTAGTGTTCTTAGCAAAGAGACTTCAGAGAGCTGCCTGGTTGAGAATGCGCTATCTACGAGCCAGGATGAGGGAAAAATACGCCGAGTTTGCCAGTGTCTTGATCTCGGACTTCCTAGTGTCCAGAACTCTGGGAAATAAATTCCTGTTGTTTCTAAGCCACCAGTTTATGGTATTTTGTTATAGCAGCCTGAATGTACTAAGACAATGGCTGTATATAGTTTTGATTCATGTGAAATTGGCTTTCATATTTCTTCTGTTTTCTTCTGAAGTGTTCATGTGCACAATTAGGTCCTTGATCCATTTATGAAAAGAAAAAGCTGTTTTCAATAAAGTATTTTGGAGGGTGGGAAAGAGGGTAAGAAGAGGAGGAGAAGCAACATCAGACACGAGGAAGAGCAGAAAGAACTATTTTCCATGAATGTCTCCTTTGTGTTAGATCTTTTATTTCACTATTTAATTTAGGACTTATCATGATCTGCTACAAAAAATGTAGCCTGTTTTACAAATGTAAAAACTGAGAAGCTGAGGAACTGGCCAGGGATCCACTGTTGGCTAGCATGCAGCCAGGATTCATACCCTGCCCTCTTTGGCACCAAAGCCTGACTTGTTTCCACAAACGAGGAGGACCGTCTCCATGCTGAGTGCAGTAGTAGATTCTAGAGCAAAACGTTTTATAAGATTGGTAACTTCCCTGTGCTTTAGGCCTTGCATTTTAGATTTTAGCACAGTATGACTCATTTTAGTCGAGAACTATGTTGCCTGTGACTTGCTTGAAGGAAGGAAGGTAGGTAACATGTACTGCATGACATTTTCCTTTGTGCCACAGGTTAAAACAGAGTTCATATTGAGTATAGGGTTCATTCTTCCCTGACACATCTTTTTTTTAAATTTAATTATAACAGCTTATACTTTAGGTTTCTCTTAAAGTGCTACATAACAGTACTGAATGTTTTAATTGTGCTTTTTATAGAGTCAGGTCCATGATTTAAGATGTGTGCATCGCCAATAGAGAAGGTGTTGTTTCTTTTTAAAATTTATTTATTTTATGTTTTTTAAAGACAGGGTCTCTCTCTCTCTCTGTTGTCCAGGCTGGAGTGTAGTAGTGCAGTCATAGCTCACTGTAGCCTTAAACTCCTGAGCTCAAGTGATGCTCCCACCTCAGCCTCCCAGGTAGCGGGGACTATAGGCATGTAGCACCATGCCTGGCTAATTTTTATATTTTCTTTCTTTCTTTCTTTCTTTTCTTTTGTAGACACAGGGTCTGCCCATCTTACTCAGGCATGTCTTGAACTCCTGTCCTCAAGCAATCCTCCCACCTCAGCCTTCCAGTGTTCTGGGATTACAGGTGTGAGCCACTGCACCTGGCCAAGAAGATATTTCTTTAGGCAGATATAAGTGCTATATTTTCTTCAAAGACATATAACTTTAGGCCGGGCACAGTGGCTCACACCTGTAATCCCAGCACTTTGGGAGGCTGAGGCGGGCGGATCACCTGAGGTCAGGAGTTTGAGACCAGCCTGACCAACATGGAGAAACCCCATCTCTACTAAGAATACAAAATTAGCTGGGCATGGTGGCACATGCCTGTAATCCCAGCTGCTCAGGAGGCTGAGGCAGGAGAATCGCTTGAACCCGTGAGGCGGAGTTTGTGATGAGCCGAGATCACGCCATTGCACTCCAGCCTGGACAACAAGACCGAAATTCCGTCTCAAAAAAAAGAAAAAAAAAAAAGATATATAACTTTATTTTTTGCTATTCAGTCTTGAATCTCTCTGCATTGATTTGAGAGTGGTCCAAATTTTTCTCCAAATCTTAGCCATTATTCACCTAGCTTCATTTAATTATAATCCTTAAAGTCCCTTGAACCCTTACTGTGCACATTGCAAAGTGCTTTTTCTGAATCACCTTATCAAATTCTTATGGTAACTCTTTGGGAATCCAGCAGTATCTCCATTTTGTGCACTGGAAGACTGTCTTTAAGTTACTTCCCCAAGGTTACCTAGTGAGCAGATGGTAGACCAGGACTCTCATTCGCAGTCCATCTGATGCCAAAACCTTCCCTCCAACATTAAGTTACATGATATTTATGGGGAAATCCAGCCTCCTCTCATTTATAATGGTGCTTTTATTTTCACCAAATTTCTGTTTTTTGGTGATGTCACAGCAATGTTTTAATTGCTGTGGCTTTATAATCATGTGTTTCAACATCATTAGAGTGTGCTTACCCTCACTTCTCTTTGAAAAATAATTTTGGATAGTCTTATGTATTTGTGCTTCTAGATAAGCATGGTTTTCAATTTGGAAACTGTTACTTTGCCATAAAAAATTATTTTTTATTTAAATTGCATTTAAACATTAATTTGAAAAAAGTGAAATATTTATTTAAAGATGAGATTTCCTACTTAGGAGTATTATATCCATTTAGACACTTCAGTTACATTGTCTTGTTATATTTATTCCTAGATGTTATATAGTTTGATACCACTCTACCTGGGACTTTTCCAATTATGCTTCTGTTACAAAAATAAAAAATTATGATATCTGGCCACCTTAGTGAACAACTTTATGAATTTTTGACATTTTCATGATAATATTGGTTCTTTACACAGACAATTATGTTATCTGCTAATGACCACATTTTCATTTCTTCTCAGTATTTAAAACTTTTCGTCTGTTGCTTTGACTAGATTTCAGAACAAAGTTGGATATAAACCATAAATTGATATTGGTAATGTTTTACTTTAAAAAAAGTACTTCTTTTCCTTTTGGTTTCTGATATAAGAGCTCATCTCAGTTTATACAGGTGTACTTTAGGAGAGGTTACAATAGTGCTTAATTTCTCAAGAGACGTTGAGCATGTGGGTACCTGTAGTGCATTCGAGCACAGAGATTGCCTTGTGGTGCTGTGCAAGGTAGCCTCTGATGAATGGCAGGGATTCCCTCTTTATCCTGGAGTTTCCATTATGTTTGTAGTGTTGCTGCTTTTATCTCCACTACAAGGCTTTTTTCTTTATGACCTGAAATACTTGTGGTTTAGCCTCACATTAGGTTCACCTCTATGTTGTAATTTAGTGCATACCACTAAATTGGTGGATACCGTGCCCAGAAACCTTAAACACTGTGCTAGAATTGCTGTTAGGCAATTTAGGCCTTTCCTGGCACAACTGGAACCAAAGAAAGCGGGTGGAGCTCATGCAGTGCCTGGGGGTATTTTTCCCTCTGCTCACCTGGAATCTTCCTTCCAGAAAGCTGGGGGTGGGGCCTCACCAGTGCTGTGTTTCGGTAATAAGCCCTCTTCTATAGACCTGGAAGTGACATCGTGAAGTCATTCAGTTTTCATTCCTATGAAGAAATTCCTTTTCGTATATACTCTTTAGCGTTGCATTGCTTTTTCAGAAGCGTTTTTCTAGTGAATATCAAGAATAAATATTCATCATTAAAGAAGTTCACTCTATTCTTAGTTTTCTAACAGTTGGAATTTTTTTGTTCTTTTTAAAAATACAATAATGGCTGTTTAATTCGTCAAATGCTTTTTTAGCATGTATCAAAATGATCAGATTCTTTTTCTCCGTTAAACAATTTATAAAGCTTTATCATATTAATACTATATCACTGCTGTATTTCTGGATGAAACCTTTTTGCTCATGGTTTATAATTGTTTTAACATACTACTCTATTCACATTGCTATTTACTTGTGTTGACTACATTATTATAAATAACAATAGCATTTGTTAAGCATGTGCTCTGTGCCAGGCTCTGAGATGAACACTGTATGAATCAGCTTAATTTTCTCAGCATTTCATTTTACAGATAAACCGTTGCACAAAGATTTAGCTAACTTGATTAATATCACGCGGCTATGAAAATGTGTCAGGGTTGCTAGTTAAACCCAGCTCATTTTGACCCCTAAACCAACCTGTGATCAGAAAGGTGTTTGATGACATAAGTGAGATGGTACATGACTTGATTTTATAATTAATACCATCAAACTGCTTCAGCAATCATAGTTGAATGGATCTGTTTCCATTATAGGGACATGCCTGTCATTGGAAACAGATTCTCCTGTTCATAAATCAGAGTACCCCTTTCTTTGAAAAATCTAGAGAGACACAGACAATTTTTGCCTCTTTGAATTCCCCTCATTTGGATGTCATAGAAACCATCCTCCCTCTTTAGTAGAGTTACTGATGGTCCTGTGCTGTCAGCCTCCTGAACCCCATTCAGATGCTCTTATGATAGAAATAGATGGAGGAGAGAGCTGGTCGTTCATGGGTGAGTAAAGAAAGAAGGGGCACATAGTAAGTGTAAGCCCCATGCAGAACTGGTCCTGATATAATTTAAAAACCTGATAATTTTCCAAACTTCTGTTTGTGCTTGTTCAGATACTTGTTAATAACAGAAAAAAAGGCTACGTACTATCTTTTCTTCCCTTCCTATATCTAAGTAGAAATTATGGAATCAAGATCCAGAGAATTCACAGATGTCTGTACGGATTCTGTTTTCAAGCACAATAATGAATCATGTCCACTGTCCTGAGTTCACCCAGTCCCCAGGGGCCTGTGACAGGAGCCAGATGCTCCGGTTTGAAGGACATTATGTATTGACTTGTTCTTGCTGGTTTTTCTCAGAACCAGCATATCTAGCCAGTTCGTTTCTTGACACCCTCCCCAGTCTTCCCCCCACCAGCATACTCAATGTCCACATCTCACATCACTACTTTGGTACTCAAAAATCTCTTATTTGAATCTCAATTTCTTTTCTTTTTTTTTTTTTTTATTGATCACTCTTGGGTGTTTCTCGCAGAGGGGGATTTGGCAGGGTCATAGGACAATAGTGGAGGGAAGGTCAGCAGATAAACAAGTGAACAAAGGTCTCTGGTTTTCCTAGGCAGAGGACCCTGCGGCCTTCCACAGTGTTTGTGTTCCTGGGTACTTGAGATTAGGGAGTGGTGATGACTCTTAACGAGCATGCTGCCTTCAAGCATCTGTTTAACAAAGCACATCTTGCACCACCCTTAATCCATTTAACCCTGAATGGACACAGCACATGTTTCAGAGAGCACAGGGTTGGGGGTAAGGTCACAGATAACAGGATCCCAAGGCAGAAGAATTTTTCTTAGTACAGAACAAAATGAAGTCTCCCATGTCTACTTCTTTCCACACAGACACGGCAACCATCCGATTTCTCAATCTTTTCCCCACCTTTCCCCCCTTCTATTCCACAAAACCGCCATTGTCATCATGGCCCGTTCTCAATGAGCTGTTGGGTACACCTCCCAGACGGGGTGGTGGCCGGGCAGAGGGGCTCCTCACTTCCCAGTAGGGGCGGCCGAGCAGAGGCGCCCCTCACCTCCCGGACGGGGTGGCTGGCCGGGCGGGGGACTGACCCCCCCACCTCCCTCCTGGACGGGGCGGCTGGCCGGGCGGGGGGCTGTCAATTTCTTTTTTTGTCTTTTCCCACAGATCTGTTCTCCAGTTGTGACAGGCAGACTAATGACCCCCTAAAGATGTCCATGTCCTATTTCCCCAAACCTGTTAGGTTACATAGCAAAGGTGAACCAAGGCTGTAGATGAAATTGAGGTTGCTAATCAGCTGACCTTTAGGAGATTTTCCAGGGCTATCAACGTGGCCCAGTGCAATCACAAGGGACCTTAAAAGTGAAAGAGGGAGGCAGGAGAGAGCACGTGAGACTACTCAGGCAGCATTGCTGGCTCTGCGGGTGAAAGCAGGGCCTTGGCTGAAGCTTCCTGGAGAGGCAGAACTGGCTAGATATGCTGGTTCGGAGAAAAACCAGGGCTCAAGGCCCTGCTTCCAGGGCCCAAAGTAGCCCACTTCCAAGAGAGAGAAAAGGCAAGGGAACCAGTCCTCCCCTACTCTCCCTCCAGAAGGAAAGTAGTGAGACCCATGCCAGACTTCTAATCTATGGAACTGTAAAATAATAAATCTGTGTTTATGCTTTATTTTGAACCACAAATGTGTAGTAATTTGTTATAGCAACAATAGGAAACTAGTTCATCATGCCATTCCCCTAACTATTCCAACATCTCACTACCTGTATCTCAGCCACTGCTCATCCAGCTCCAGCTGCCTTGCTCTGTGCATCATAACCACACAGGTAGCCGCTTATTTGCTTACTTCTTATGTGGCCTGTTACCCCGGTGTTGAGACCCCCACCCCAGAGTATAGTGTTACTTCTTAATGTTCACATTTTTGAAACCTCATTTTTGCCATGGTAACTCTTCCAAATCTCATTACTCTTACTCCCTCAGTCCTGTCTTTACTCCACTACATTTTAGTAGATGACCTTACCCCTACTCTACTGGTGATGTTGACAGCATCTGTCTTGAGCTCCCTTTACTTTCAAAACCTCTCTGTGAATTCCAGTCATCCATTTCCGGGTTTCCATCTCTGGACCTTTGTTCAGCATTTCACAGTGTCAACACCACCTTCCTTTTTTCCATGGCCTCTGTGACATTGCATTCATTTTCCCATCCCTCTAATTGCTTTTCCCCCTTTATATCAGCCATATTTTTTTCAGTCCTTAAATCTAAGCCTTCCTTAGTTTCTGTTCTCAAACTTCAGGCCTCCTTTTAAAATTTATTCATTCTCTTGATGTCATAGCCTCATCCAAGACTTCAGTATCACCACTACAAGGGATATCTTCACATCTGGCTGTCATGCCCCTCCAGGCCCCAGGCATACTGCTAGGTAGCATCTTCTTTTAGCCCCAGTTCATGAGAGAGAGAGGGGAGTCTTCTTTCTGTAAACTTGTATTGGGGATTATCTCAGATGCAGGATCTTAGAGTCTTGTGTTCTGGACACTCCAGGCCCTTTTATGGTGTGGCAAGGGAGGTGGCAGGACTTATGGACAGGGCACCAAGATCCACTTGGGTTGAGGTCAACACAGGTACCCCATTCTTCCTCCCCATTCCAGCTCTTACCTCCAGGATTTATGCAGAAAGAAATGGGCTAGGCTGAAGGACCTGTGTTTTATTCCTCTAGGGGTTTGGTCAGTTTTGTTACAGGTACTCCTTATTGGACCAGGGAAAACCTGCTCTGAAGACTTTATTTCAGAGGTGGGCAAGTATGAGGTTCAGTTTGCTCTAAATGGCTTCTGAGGGACACTTGGCCAACTTTTCCCTTGGCAGTAGATACTTTTGCGTCATTTGCCTCAGGTTCTTGTACACGGGGAGGGTGAGAATTTGGGTAGGTAGAAAGGTCTGTGAGGAGACCTGAAGTTGGAAAGGTCAGTGTCATTGGAAGACAGTTGCCCTCTTTGGGATGGGTATGGATCCTTACCTAAAACACTAGGGTTGGAGCACCATTCTAAAGCACAAAGGAGCGGTCCTTTCCCATGGCAGCTCATGCCTCGTCCTAGATCTCGCCAGGGCCAGAAGCACCTCCAGTGCTTTGTGGACTATGTGCTGCAGCACCCAGTCCCAGACACACAGGACTTCACTCATTGAGACACATAGTTAACCATCTTTTCAACTCACTGCAAAACAATTATTTCTGAGGCAATATGAAACCTTGCCTTGAGCTATAATGATATAAAGACAATTAAATTATATCCTCTTTGCTTCTCTATTGAGCCAACTGTAAAACATAGTATTTGCCTTGTGGCTTTGGCAGGTGCACATGATTTGCCTGGTGTGATGTTACATCAGTGAAAAGTGTTGCCTCACAATCAAACTCATCAGGCTTATTCATCTGTACTGGAAGGTTTATTCAACTATAAATACAAGACAAGGCCAGGTGCAGTGGCTCCCACCTGTAATCCCACCACTTTGGGAGGCCAAGGCGGGCAGATCACTTGAGCCCAGGAATTTGAGAACAGCCTGAGCAACATGGTGAAACCCTGTCTCTACAAAAAAATGCAAAAATTAACCTGGTGTGGTGACATGAGCCTGTAGTCCCAGCTATCTGGGAAGCTGAGGTGGGAGGATTGCTTGAGTCTGGGAAGTGGAGGTTGCAGTGAGTCATGTTAGTGCCACTGCACCCCAGCCTGGGTGACAGAGGGAGACCCTGTCTCAGGAAAAAAAAAAAAAAAAAAGACACAAGACATTTAAGGATGGGTGCATCATCACGGTCTTTACCTCCATGATCTCAACATCTTAGACTCTGAAGGGAAGGCATTTTTTTTATTTTGTTTTGTTTTGTTTTTCCTTTAGTAATATTACATGCTTGACATTTTTCTAGCCTACCCACCTGTGGCAAAGGAAGGTAATTTAATTTTTGTACTAATTCAGGTGAACATAGTTAAGTTTATCCTGAAAGGCTCAGCAAACACGTATTTTTCTTTTGTAGCTGTGCAATATGTAAACTGTCACCAGTTGGTGGCTTTTAGTAGCGCTCCCCATTGGGACCAGAGATATCTAGCTACAGCTTATGGAAGGGCGTTGGCCAGAAGCTGCCAGATATGGGAAGAAGGAAGCATATTGTGGGCTCTAGAAATAGGAAGCTACTTACAAAATGATATAAAGAGACTATTCTGAAAGCACGAAGACCTAAAGTGACAGCTGTTTATGATGACAGCAAGAAGGGCAGAAGTATGCAACAAAGAAAATGGAGCTGAGATATTAAAAGGAATGAACAACACTTAACCTAATCCTGAAAGGAACTATGGGAAGAATTAGCCTGGGGTATTCATCTACCACATAAACAAAGCAAAAACAAACAATTAAAATTTTTCAGATTCTTTAGAAGGAAAGAAAGACGAGTATTGTTAATGTTTTATTGCTTATCTGCCAAGAACTACACAAACTAGTTTTTACATTTGTTCCATCATAAGATTCGTAAAATATGGTGATTGCACTTTTGAATCTCCTTATCTGGAGATCTAAAAACATAGTCAATAGTCCTGTCTTCCTGAAGTAATTTAGGTGTGGTTGCCTGTAGGTAGGGAGATCATTTTTTATAGTCTAGAGGAATGTTCAGGGTCTCTTTGGCTCTGTGAATGGTTCTGATTTGAAGATACGGATGACTAGAACAGGACTGTAATGGAAGCATCTATTTAAATTTATTTTTTCCTCGTAGCTTTAATTTTTAAATAATTTAAAGGAAATATTTAAAAGTCAGATAAATCCTATGTGAATCAACTATGTTCATGTTTCTATGTCACCCCTCAGTCTTCATCTAGGACCCCCATGTTTGTGATATAGATGAAATGATATCGTTGAGACATTTCCGTGTGTGTGTATGTGTGCTGGTAGGACCTCAGACATAGGGGGCTGAGTTAATCACCCTTCTCAGATTGTGGTCTATCATTACTGGTCCAAGCTGGGCTTCTTGTCATTTATCATTCATTCCCTTTTATTCTCGTTCTCCACTCCCATTTCTTCCCCCACTTCACACTATTCTATTGTGTTCAGTGTATATAGGTTTTTATTTTTATGTACCTATGAAAATTATTTATGTGTTTTTTAGTGTCCATCTGTGATGTATGTTTAAAACAGATGGACACTAACATCCCATTCAGTTTTTCTTGATGTAAACCTGTTTACCCTTTTGGTGTATATTTCTGGCTTGTTATTCCTAATTGCTGGAATCTAATTGCTCTGGAATCTCAGAGCTTACCTACCATGCTTTATTTACCCTCTAGCTCCCCATTGCCGTAGATAATACTGTGATGAACATCCTTCAGCAGGTCCCTTATGATGTACATAAAGTATATACCTGTTGGGAGAGGATGCTTATCTGTGAGTTAAATTGCTAGGTCATATGAGCTATATATACTTAATTCTCTGGAATGACTGAACAGTTTACATTCCTTGTAGTGGTTCACATTTCTATCAACATTGGAATTATACAGCTTTCTGATTTTACCAGGCTAATAGGTATAAAATGATACATTGTTTTCATTTGCATTTTTCTGATCACATACAGGTTGGAGCATCTTTTCATGGTTAATTCAATTTTATATTCTTTTTGTCACATTTTTATCTATTGCAGTACGGTTCTGGGGTTTCTGATATCTGAATTAATATATTGAGATGTATTTAACCCTGACAGTTAGGTTGAATCATATGCAGGTGCCAATGGTTGGCCATTTTTGACCTTTAAAAACAGTGAAATCTGGCCGGATGTGGTGGCTGACACCTGTAATCCCAACACTTCAGGAGGCTGAGGCGGGCGGATCACCTGAGGTCAGGAGTTTGAGACAAGCCTGGCCAACATGGCGAAACCCTGTCTCTACTAAAAATACAAAAATTAGCCGGACATGGTGGCGCACACCTGTAATCCCAGCTACTCGGGAGGCTGAGGCAGGAGAATTGCTTGAACCCGGGAGACAGAGGTTGCAGTGAGCCGAGATCGTGCCACTGCACTCCAGCCTGGGTGACAGAGTGAGACTCTGTCTCAAAAAAAGCCCAAAAAATAGTAAAATCCGTGGTCCAACTTAGTATGTTGTTGGACATATTCTTTTTGTTTTCATTGTTATAAATAGTATTGCAGTGACCATATGTTGATATATAGCCTTTTTCTTCTTTTGAATTTGTCATTAGGATAAATTCCTAAGAGAAGGATTACTGATTCAGAATGAACCTTTCTATGGCTATTGTTACATATTGCCAAATCACTTTCTAAAAGGACTGTACTCATTTACATTAGGCATCATTTATATGGTAACTCTACTGGTTTTACTCTAACTTCATAATCATTATACATTATCATTTAAACCATTAGTAACTGTAAACATTACCTCATTGTTTTTATTTATATTGTTTAATTATAGTTAATATTAATCATTTATTCAAGATGAATAGTGTGCTTTTATGAGTATGATCTATTTGTGCCCTGAGTCCATTTTCCTATTAGTGTCTTTTTGTCAGTTGATTTGAAAGTGGGTTTCTATATATGGCAGTTTTACCCTGGCTTCAGTCCCTGAAAATGAAATTATTCATTTACATACAATTTATTCTTCAGATGACAATCAAAACAAAACACATGATAAAAAAGAGAAGAAGATGGTGGTTCAGAAGCCCCATGGGACTATGGAATACACTGTAAGTATAACCAAGGTGGTATAAATGTTTGTTAATAGCACTACATTTATATAATGGTTTTCCCTGACACATCCTGCCCCTTGGCTGCATTCCTCTTGTGTACCCATTAAACAATCAAGCTTCTTAAGACCAGTTTTAGGTCATTTCTTTTTCCTCCATATTTTCTCCCTGGTCAATCTCAAATAAACCAGCGAATTGAGAATGTGAGGGTGATCTGGCTGCAACATCCATCACCCTGTTGACCACCAGCATTGTTTAGGCTGATCTGGCTGACTAGGCAGGTATCCCTTTCTTCCCCCAACACTCCATGTGCATCCCTCTGGAGCTTGGATGAAGAGGATGACCTTCCCCAATAGAGGAGGACATTTCTTGGGTCACGGGTATTCTAGTAACAGTGTTGCCCTGTTAGAACCTCCAAACAAACTGATGACTTGAATTATCTTTGATATAAACAGGGACTACCACTTTTAGGTCACCAACCCAGACATTCTTTCTAAGTTCCAAAGCTATGTACTCACTTGGCTACTCAACATATCCACCTGGTCCTCCATGCTTGGTCGTGTTTCAAGAAACAATGGCTCCATGATTACTACATTTGTGCAGGCTAGAACTTAATTCTTGACATCTTCATCCCCTTACTCTCCATGTTCATTACTACCTTCTGTGATTTTTCCAGCCAGTCTAGGCCATATCTCTTTTTTAACATTCTCGTAGAATCATGTTGCTTAACATAATTTATCTCAGTTTAACATTATTAATTCATTAGCGTGTTGTTATTTTAATCTCTATCTCATGCTTTAATTCATATATCCATGAAGAGAGATTAGACATCTCTTTGTTCACCATTATATTCCTGGTAACTTGCAGGGTATAGATCTCCATATTGTTGAGCAGTAGATGAACAATGCTAGGTGTGTGTTCATTACTACACCTCCACACTGTGTGCCATGTGCTCATCTCTGTCACTGCATCATAAGCTCCTGGAGGCCGGGAGTTGTATCTTATGTATCCTAGGCTTGGCACAAAGTGGGGACTCAGTTGTAGATATATTTTAATTCACTATTAAATAGCACTCTTGAGGAGTGTTCTCTTTGACTTCTAAGAAGAAATTAAGTACTATTGCCATTGCCTGGTTGTATTTTCCTAATGTGTACTTATTTTATAGTCATTATTTGTAAGCAATGCCAGACCCTATATAAGACAGGCAGCAAGATCTAATTCTTTGCTGGTGTTTCTTTTGCAATAGTAAATCTGCAAGCCTCTGCAGAGTCACATTGAAGATCTCTGTCACAGGCTTTCATGCTCAATGCCCTGTGAACGTCTCTAGACATCTTTCTAAAGTTTATAAGCATAGTCATTTTTAGAAAGGATTTGGGATGATTATATATTATATTGCCATTGTCTAAAATATACTGTTGATTCTCATAACACCTAGAATAGTGCCTTACCTCAAAATAGGCACTCAAGAAGTATTGGACTCAATTATTTATTATTAACTGCAATATTACTTCTAAAGCCATAATCATTAAGATCTGTATGTATTTGTCTAGCACCTTTATTCACATGCTCCTCCAAAGAATGGAGAGGTGCTTTTGCCAGGAGTTATTTCCTATAGTATATACTGAATAATTTAGTGACAGTAAAAAAAAAAAAAAATCAAACTCCGAATTAATTAAATATTAACAAGTCATCAAGTCAATAATGCAGGTATGCCTACCTCTCTGTTTCATGTTATGGAGATTAGTTTTATTTGGCAAGTTGGTTTTGTGCTTGTCGTTGGAAATAAAAGGTAACTCATATAATTTTGTGTTTAAAGAACCTGCTAGCACTTACCCAATTGCTTTTATTACTCCTGAGCTGTGGATAATCAAGCATTCTGGCTTAGTTTCAGTCATTTAATGATACCAACATCCCTCTCGGGGTCTGTGCCCTAATTCTACATGTATGTCTTGTCTTTAATAACTGCAGATTTTTAAAGTTTTTCTTACTCTGATCCCCCTATACAGTGTATGTTTTACAAGTTTACTCATAACAATATGAATATAGTACACAAATATATAATACAGTATTAAAAATATTTTTTAACTTTGTTTTTAGTAGAGATGGTTTTGCCTAGGGTAGAAGTAGTGGCATATGTTGTTTACTTTAGTGATTTAAAAAATTATACATACTACATATAATATATCCTAACTTGTTCTAGAAGGGCTTTGAGGCTGTTTCAATGTAATCTGTAACCGTAACCTTTGATTAGTCTGAGACAGTTCATCTAGTAGTTGGACCTTTGATACTGAAGGCAGCGATGGGTTTAATTCTCCTCCTACATCTCTACCCTTTCACCAGTCCCCATCTTCCTTCAGCCTCCTCACATCTCCACATAATTCAAGGTTCACCTGGTGGAGCCAGTTCTGCTTACAAAGAACTTATACCAGTCTTGACCCAGGGCTATCAATCGGAACTTCTCAGTGACATTCATCAGAGTGACCTCCCACTAGCAAGTCTATCTGGCAGCTCTGGTCAGGGTGTTTGTCCTGGGATGTTGACATGACATCAGGGAGCCAACTTTTTTTCTGGGTAGAGCTGTTTTCCTGTGAAGTTTCTCATCTCCTCACTGCCCTCTATTCCTGTTCCTCCTATACTACAGAAGGAAAGAAAAGTGTACACCTAGGACATATGTCACAAGTTTTACAGATTTAGAGAATAATACTAATTTGACCATAGAAAAGTGTGGTTTTAATGATAGTGAACAATTATTGGTAGCTAATCTGAATTTCTTTCTGATTTCCTTGCTTTCACAGTGTTCATTCATCAACTTTTTGAGTACCCTCCATGTATCAAGCAGTGTGCTGAGCCCAGGAGAAAACATTTTGCCAGCTTTGCCATACAAGCCAGCAGTTTATAGTATATGGAAAAGTCATGCAAATAGACAGAAAATCATAAGAGAGAAAGTAGCCCCACTTCCCCTGAGGGTGGGGACTCTGTATACATTGTATTTCTTTTCTTGTTGTAGTCTTCATTACAGCTCATGGACCTTTACTTCATGCGCCTAAGTTGCACCAAAGTAAAATTAGAAATCTATTAGGGGACAGTGAAATTTGAAAATGAGGAAGCCCAGAAATGAATTGCATTTAAGACTTTGCTGTAAAATGATTTTATTAAGAATTGACAATGTATTCATTCTTTCTTATAGTCTATCTTGATGGAACTATTAGTTTATTATTTATTCATGTTGCACATAAATTAATAGTATCTATCAAAATTAATTTTTTTTTGCTTTATTTATTGACTCTTACTTGTTTGATTATTCTAGGCTGGAAACCAGGACACCCTAAACTCCATAGCACTGAAATTTAACATCACTCCCAATAAATTGGTGGAACTGAATAAACTTTTCACACATACTATTGTTCCAGGCCAGGTAATTATACTCTTATTGGCTATAACGCTAGAAATTCTGCATTTATCTTTTATTGCCGTTTTCAGTGCCTCGCTATTGTTTGTCACAGGATTACCATAAATGATAATGTGCTTTGGTTCAATATTTTCTCTCCTTTATTTTTATTTATTTATTTTTTGAGACAGGGTCTTGCTCTGTTGCCCAGGCTGGAGTGCAGTGACACCATCATGGCTCACTGCAGCCTCAATCCCCTGGGCTCAAGCAATCCTCCCGCCTCAGCCTCCCAAGTAGCTGGGATTACAGACATGAGCCACTGCACCCAGCTCAACTTTATGATATTTTCATATTCACAGGATACCTTGGCTACACATGCTTAAAATTTTTTTCTAGGCTGAAATGACAGCATTGCTGTATGGTTAAGAACTTTAAGACCTCAAATCCTGATTGGCATATGTGTTGGGAGCAAACCCAAAATTATTTTCTGAAGGCAATAGGAAACTTTCACCCCTGCCCATGATCCAGGCTCACTTCCATGTTGAGGTAGCACATGTTCTGGCGGCTGCTCACCTCTCTCTACAGTGCAGTCAACTGTTTAAGCATAGGAATTACTCCTTAGATTTGACATTTGGAATGTTCAGACAATTGAATCGCAATCTATGTTACCTAATACTTTTTTTAAGAGTTCAGATGCAAAAAAAATTTACTATTAGTGGAGAATTGCTTGGGAAAAACATCATCCATTCATTACTCTAGTTTAGCTATATAAGATAAATAAGAGCTATATACCAAGATCACAAAATTTTAGTCCTTTGTAAATTGCTTTTTACAGAACTCTAAACTTTGGCATTTGCCATTGACCCATATTGAAGATGCTATAAAAGGCAATACTCCAAAACTGGTTATTGTATTTACTGTTAGTGCATCATAGAGGACAAATAATTCAGTCTAGGATGCTCATTTGTATGAGATTCTGTAGGAGAGTACTTGTACTTCTGAGAAACTTCATTTTTATCTCATGGAAGTTGAATTCTGCTAACTAATGATGTTGTCTCTTTGCATTAATTATATGGAAACTCAGAGTCACTTTTATGGCCCACTTCTTAATGAGTGGTTACCAGTTTTGGTGCATATATTTTTAGTAGTAATCAGTCCTCATCTTATATCCCCCCTTGACTTTGATTTTCCCACTTTTATTTTAATGTGTTTTTTAATTGTTGTCTCAGATATTTTCTGGATTGAAGTGAGGTTTAAATGACTGGAAAGATAGGAGACAGTGAATAACAATATTGATCAGTAATCAGTTGTTATATGATTAGCTCTGAATTCTGTTTTATAACATTAAAGGTCATCATTTTAAGATTATATTTGGCCGGGCACAGTGGCTCATCCTTGTAATCCCAGCACTTTGGAGGCCAAGGTAGGCAGATCAGTTGAGGTCAGGACTTCAAGGACAGCCTGACCAACATGGTGAAACCCCATCTCTACTAAAAATACAAAAATTAGCCAGTAGCCAGGCTTGGTGGTGGGTTCCTATAATCCCAGCTACGGGGAGGCTGAGGCAGGAGAATCTCTTGAATGTGGGAGGTGGAGGTTGCAGTGAGCTGAGATTGTGCCACTGCGCTCCAGCCTGGGTGACAAGAGTGAAACTCCATCTCAGAAACAAACAAAAGATTATATTTGATACATGCCACAATGTAGCATGTCTCATTAAAAGAATATTGAATGACAGGATTGTAGTAATGTTTTGAGAACCAGAATGTTTTGCAGAGGTTGCTATTCTGTATAATTTTTTGGGGTGGGGGTAGTTTTTAGTTACACATAACTCAGACACTGTTGGAAGAGAAAATATTGGGATTATTTTATTGATATTACCTTATACAATTTATCATATAAGGACCTACTGCTTTAGAACTCAGAGCCTGCTTGGAGTTAGCAAGCTGGGTTTGTTCCATTTCTACCTGGCACAGATATTAAGTTTAGAAGCCATGCTTCTCTCTCCTCATTTCACTTATACTATTAGTCTCCCACCCTGGAGGGCTCTTCCCTCTCTCCTATCCAATTTCTACTTGTTCTTCAAGGCTTCAGTTGGACCCACTTTCTTCTCTTGGCCTGCCCAGAATACTTACCCACCTTGCTCTCTCTTTCTTTTCTTTTTATTTATTTATGTATTTATTTTTATTTTATTTTATTTTATTTTATTTTATTTTATTTTTTGAGGTGGAGTCTCCCTCTGTCACCCAGGCTGGAGTGCAGTGGCACGATCTTGGCTCACTGCAACCTCTGCCTCCTGGGTTCAAGAGATTCTCCTGCCTCAGCCTCCCCGAGTATCTGGGACTACAGGTGCGAGCCACCATGCCCAGCTAAATTTTTTTGTATTTTTAGTAAAGACAAGGTTTCACCATGTTGGCCAGGCTGGTCTCAAACTCTTGACCTCAGGTGATCTGCCCACCTTGGTCTCCCAAAGTGCTGGGATTACAGGCATGAGCCACTGTGCCTGGCCTTGCTCTCCCTTTCTTTTTGAGTTCTTGCAGTGTCTGCAGGCATGTTCTGTACCCTTTGTACTACACACATTCATATGCTGAGTATCATTTCATGGATTAGTCTAGAACACCGTAAGTTGCTTATGAGTTTCTTGAAAGCAACCTAGGTCGTAATCATGCACTGAACATGATACTGTGCAGAGAATAACTTCTCCAAACACTCACCAGTGGTTTGCCTGGTTCCTGGTACTCACCCATCTGTTCTCTCCCATTCTCAGGTCCTTTTTGTGCCAGATGCCAACTCTCCTTCCGGTACCTTAAGGCTATCATCATCCAGTCCTGGTGCTACTGTCTCTCCTTCATCATCAGATGCAGAATATGATAAATTGCCTGTATGTACATTATGCACTGAAGTTCATTTTTATTAAAGAGACTTCTTTTGAGTTGTAGAATTCAACATGTTATTTTTCACAAGATTACATCTGAAATTCTCCCTAGATGGTTGAGATTAGGTAATTGGAGAATGCATCCTCTCCAAGGGAAACTTATTCACATTTAAGGTTTCAAAGGCAAAAATGGCCAGACACAGTGGCTCAGCCTGTAGTCCAGCACTCTGGGAGGCCGAGGCAGAAGGATTGCCTGAGCCCAGGAGTTTGAGACCAGCCTGGGCAATATAGTGAGATTCTGTCTCTACAAAATATTTTAAAAATTAGCCAGACATGGTGGCTCACACCTGTAGTCCCACCTACTCAGGAGGCTGAGGTGGGAGGATCACTTGAGCCTGAGAGGTTGAGGCTGTGGTGAGCCATGATCATACCACTGCACTCTAGCCTGGGTGACAGAGTGAAACCCTATCTCAAAAAAAAAAAAAAAGGCAAAAATGCATGCCTTGTGTAAAAGTATGAAGTTAAATTTCCAATGACATGGATAGTTTATTTGTATTCCTCCTTTTTTTAAAAAAAAAAAAACAAATTGAATCATGAGTCTAATATGAATTTTTTCATTTAGGTTACTAGGTTAGTGTTTTTTTTGTTGTTGTTGTTTGTGTGTGTGTGAGACAGAGTCTTTCTCCGTCACCCAGACTGCTGTAGTGCAATGGCACGATCTTCGCTTACTGCAACCTCCGCCTCCTAGTTTCAAGCGATTCTCCTGCCTCAGCCTCCTAAGTAGCTGGGATTACAGGCGCCGGCCACTATGCCCAGCTAATTTTTGTATTTTTAGTGGAGACAGGGTTTCACCATATTAGTCAGGCAGGTCTCGAACTCCTGACCTCAGGTGATCCGCCCACCCCGGCCTCCCAAAGTGCTGGGATTACCGGCGTGAGCCACTGCACCCAGCCCATTTAGGTTAGTTTCTAAAGACATTTCATGAGCAAGTTTTATGGGTTCATACATATGCCTTTGCTTTTTTTTAAAGAAAAAAAAAGAACAGTTTGATTTGGGTATCTGTTATTACATTTGTGATATTTTTGAAGGACAAAGGATATTTACCTTTTTAATGTTCCACTTAAATAGAAATAGTATACTCACAGGGAATTTATGGGGCTTGATTTATACACATAATTTGTTTGAAAAGTGCTTTTATTTGATTTTGAAATTTTTTGCTTTCACAAGGATGCTGACTTAGCACGAAAGGCCTTGAAACCCATTGAAAGAGTCTTATCATCTACTTCTGAAGAAGACGAGCCAGGTGTGGTGAAATTTTTAAAAATGAATTGTCGATACTTCACCGATGGAAAGGTATATAGCAATGTAATTTGTTTCCTTTCCTTGAAATCTATGAAAAACTAAACAAAGTTACAAATTACTGGAACAGAGGCCACATTAAAAGATCTTACCCAAAGTGTCAATTTTAGATTTGACAAGCATCCATTAGTTTTCTTCTGTTGGTTGCCTGGAATTTTACTTATTGAGGTAAATGTTGTCACTGAGTGGAAATGTGATTCTTTGTGATCTTGGATTTATTGTTTTTTTCTTTGAGTTTGGGCCTATGAATTGTTAGGGAGACAATATACTATACATATAACAGCAAACACTGGAGTCAGACTCACTGAATTTAAATTCCAACTCCACTACCCACTAACTCTGAGACCAGGGGCAAGGTATTTACATGTCTTAAGCTCCCATTTTTCTCATGCATAAAATAGAAACAATAAAAAAATTTAACTAATAGGATATGATAATGAAAAGTGATAATTTATGTAAAGAATTTAGCATCTAATCTGGCTAAATAGTAAGCTCTGAACCTGTGTTTGCTGTTGATGATATTGGTATTAATATCTGCTGTATCTTCTTTTTAGTTTTTTGGTTGTTGCTTGATTGTTTTCTGTGTGTTTTTGTTTTTTTGTTTTCACAAAGAACAAATTCAGCTTTTAGTGAGCCTCTGGAGAAGGGACTATCTTGATAACCAGTGAATTCCTGTGGTCATAGAAGACTTCATACCAGTTTTAGATAATAGGAAAAATATGTTATTGATGTGCATTTATAAAATTTGCAAACAAGAATAAATAATGCTTGACATAAAGAAATTTTTTAAAAGACAGCTTTATTGAGATGTGATTCACATAACATACAGTTCACCCAATTACAGTGTAAAATCCAGTGATTTTTAGTTTGTTCACATAGTTGTGCAACCATCACCACAATCCATTTTAAAACATTTTTATTACCTAAAAAGAAACTCCATAACCATTAGTAGTTACTCCCCATTTCACACTCTCTCACCCTATTCTTTCCCTTTCCCTGCCACCCTCATCTCCAGGAGGCAATCACTTACCTACTTTCTGTCTTTCTGTATTTGCCTATTCTAGATAATTTATTATTCCTTCTATCTAACTGTAAGTATATGTCCTTTGACCAACATCTCCCCCATCCTTCTCTTTCCCCAACCACCTACACCTCTTTTTTTTGAGACAGAGTTTTGCTCTTGTCACCCAGGCTGGAGTGCAATGGTGCGATCTCTGCTCACTGCATCCTCTGCCTCCTGGGTTCAAGCGATTCCCCTGTCTCAGCCTCCTGAGTAGCTGAGACTACAGGTGTGTACCACCACATCCGGCTAATTTTGTATTTTTAGTAGAGACGGGGTTTCACCATTTTGGCCAGGCTGGTCTCAAACTCCTGACCTCAGGTGATCCACCTGCCTTGGCCTCCCAAAGTGTTGGGATTACAGGCCTGAACCACCACACCCGGCCCACCCATACCTCTTAGTCATCACCATTCTACTCTCTACTTCTAGGGGATCAGCTTCTTTAGATTGCACATATGAGTGAGATCATGCAATATTTACCTTTGTGTGTTTGGCTTATTTCACTTAACATAATGTTCTCCAGGTTCATCCATGTTGTTGCAAATGACAGGATTTCATTCTTTTTTTATGGCTGAATAATTTGTGTATATATAGCACATTTTCTTTATTCATCTATTGATAGATGCTTAAGTTGTTTTCATATCTTGGCTATTGTGAATAGTGCTGCAATAAACATGCAAGTGCAGATACCTCTTTGAGATATGATTTTATTTTCTTTGGATATATACCCAGTAATGGGATTGCTGAATCTACAAAACTTTTTACTGAGATAATCACTAGACTCATTAAAAGTACCAAAATAAATTATTTGCCTAAAGGAAGTTATCTGTATCCTGCTGTTCATGGTAGATAATATCCGTATGGCCATTAAGGTCTCTTTTATAATTTGAGCAAGCTTCAGACTTCAAAGACTTCACCAAGCTACGACTTTTTGCTTTTAATCTCCATAGTTCAGCTATATTCACTCTGGCTACAAAAGTTTCATGTTCCTATTTATGTTGACTTTTGTTGGATATGGGCTTTCTAAATATTTCAAAGAAAAATATTGGGACTATTCTTTGGCACTGTAACTCTGAAACAGCTGCTCCCTTAGCACAGAACCATGCACTTGTTAGACACATGGTGAAGACTTGCAGAGTGAATTGTAAAGCTCTGTATTCTCGATCAGGTAAGCACTTGGGCAGCCCCTCCCATTTTGCAGACAGAGAACTAGAAAATCTAGGAAATCTGAGATGTGCATGTGAGAACCAGGATCACTCCACAACTGTGCTGTTGCAGCAGCTGTGATAGAACCAGGCTCAGCTGGTTGCCTCAGTGAGCCACATCTGTTTTCTCTGCCTCACCACCTAGCATTGCATTTCTTCAGCCTGTTTTTCTGGTCCTCACAGAGGGGATGTAATTGTCACATAGGATACTGTGGTTCACAAAGTCCATGGAGTGGCCATCTGAGTTAATTAAAGCTCTGTGGTAGTTGCTGAAAGCATTTCTGCCTGAAGTGATTCTGTCCTGTTGCTTTCTCCTGCAGGGTGTGGTTGGTGGTGTCATGATAGTGACTCCTAACAACATCATGTTTGACCCTCATAAGTCCGATCCTCTGGTTATTGAAAATGGGTGTGAGGAGTATGGTCTCATCTGCCCCATGGAAGAGGTTGTTTCCATTGCGCTCTACAATGACATTTCTCACATGAAGATCAAAGATGCCTTGCCATCGTAAGACATTTATTTGTTTACCAGGAAAAAAGGGGTGTTGAGAGAGCTAAATGTAGCTTAAAAATGAGGGCATTTGCATGATTGAGGGATTGTGTAGAGGTGATTTTGAAGATGGAAGACTTGTGCACTGAAGAAAATGAGAAAAATGAGAAGAAATGAAAAGAATAAAATCAATGATGGGAAAAGTTGAACATATAAAGATTAAAGGAGAAAAACAAAGAAGCCGTCATGTAAAAATAGTATTTGTTGGGCTTATTTTTCTAAAAAGCAGTGCACGTTCTTAATGAAATTACGAAGGAAGAAAGGCAGTTCTCTGAAAGAAGTTTATCCAATTATCAATAAGAGAATAATGTTTTCTTCTGGGTTTAATTAAGGAGAGTTATGTTTGTCTTCATTTAACTTCTAGGAAAAGCAGTCTGCCTGATTCATGTCCTCCCTCAGTCCTGCATGGAGAGAGGTTTGGGTCGACAGTGTAGTGGTAGCCACCTTCTCATGCTGTGAAGAGGGAGTAATATCAGTTTGCTTTTTCCCTGAAATACAGATTAATATAACTTCAGTCCTGATTGCTTTTGCCTTATAATGCTGGATTTATTGTAAAAAAGAGAGGGAAGCTCCCCAGGAAAAAAGAGGAAGCGTTAAGAAAGCTCAGGAAATTGATTAACTGATACAGATAATCTGATTTTTACTGTCCTTTTGCTCTACTGTGTCTGTTTCTCTATAAAAGCCAGCAGTAAAAAATTTTAAAAACCTTCAGTGATGGGAAGAGGCGAAGCAGTAGGTCCTAACAGTAAAGAGGGAAACTAGCCCTTGGGGCTTATATGAAAAAAAAAAAAAAAAAAAAAAAAAAAGGAAGTTACTAGGGAGCTATCCCAGACACAAAATCCCTGGAGGTTTATGCAAGTAGATTCCCCTGGACTCCTACAGCCATTAGAATCTGGTCCACTCAGCCCTTCCCCAACCTCAAGCCACTAAGATATCACCAGAACATGGGCCCTGAAGTAGTTTCCAAATTTTGCTGCCAGAAGTGTCTAAATGGGTGGCCAAACAAATAGGGGCATTCCCTACTGAAATAGGGCTCCTAATGGAGTAATACCATTGCACATCTTCAGCCTAGGATATTAAGTATTCTATTTAATAATAGACAGTACATCTTTATATAAAAACTTCTCTCAATGTGAGATTATGTTTAATGATCTCGATTATAAGGGATAATGCCATGATTACAGGAAAAGAGCAGAGTTAAGAATCAGCTTCTAATTTGAAATTATTTCAGGGTTGAAATTATTTCAGGGTTGCACATTGATTCCTGCCTTGGATGCAGGTATATCAAGGATTTTTAGTCTAATGAACAAGAATGTGTGAGAGTCAGTGTGAAATAAACTTTGTATTGTCTTCAGAATTTCATAAGTTGTTTAAAAGTTAAAAATTACTTAAAACATCATTATTACCAAAAGTTTAATGATAAAACAATAAGTACAAATTACCCAGTGGCAACGTGCAATAGTTTTTAAAAGTGGGTATGTGTAAAACTCCTCCATCCTCACCTTCAAGTTTGGTATTTGTGTGAGTGTGTGTATGTGTGTGTATGTGCGCGTGCACGCACGTGCAGGACGTTTTGTAGCTCCAGCTGCCACAGTGAGTAAGAAGGGAACAACTGAAAGGATTGTTGATCATCATTAGGTGCCAGGCTAAGTCTAGAAAACATTATTAACAAACTAGCCAGTTGACAGCCTTATGTATGCTTGGCAACTGCACTGCAGAAAAAGCAGGTGGTGAAATTAATCTCAAGTAGGGAATGGACAGTTTGGATTAGGTAAAAGAAGAAAGGGGTAGACAAGGTAATCTAGAAAGCTAATTAGAGTGCAGTTGAAGGTATTTTTGTGGGGGTCAAGCTAGGTAGAGAAGGTGAAGAAAGTTTTGCTTATTAATCAAGTATGTGGAAAGTTGGGTTTCTTTGTTGCAGGACTTCTTACAGGCTTTAATATGCCAAATTCAGTTTTGAGTTCCAATAGGGAGATTATGCTACATTTCACTAACTTGTTTGACTCTAGGATGGAAGCATTTTTGACATCTCCTGGGATGCTGATGTTAGGCAGAACATTTTGTGTTTGCAAGTTCCTGCAGAACAGAGATTCTATCACATTGTATTTCAGAATATAGCACTTAGGGGCTCAATGAATGCTTATTAAATTGAAATGAATTATAAATTATGAAGGCTTTTTAAAGCATTTGTTGGAGCCAACCAATTACGTAGGCTTTTATTTTCTATTGGAAAAAGCATGAACCTTTCATGCAGATGATTTATAAAATCACTTTGGGAAGACAGTCTTTTGGAACTTCAGAACTTCCTGGTACTTTGTTGCTTTATTGTCATAACCATTTATATCAAAGCCAAAATAGCAGATAAAGTTTTATCTGAAGATGATCTGACCTTTTTAGAAAATACAATTATTTCTGAAATTGAAATGTTATTCTTTAAAAGGTTTTTATATCTCTGCATTTCAACCCAGTAAAGCACTACTAGTAGTAGTGGTAAGTGGATGGGTTTACTCAAGATATTTCCAGTCATATTTTTTTCTTACACATATTTGAAAGTATTACTATTTTTGTTTATTTTCAACTTTTATTTTAAGTTCAAGGGTACATGTGCAGGATGTGCAGGTTTGTTACGTAGGTGCATGCCATGGTGGTTTGCTGCTCTCTAGTCATATTTTTTTAAATGTATTTCTTGATCATTTATTTTACACTTGGGAGAACATGTTTAATCAATATTTTCATGTAATTCCGATCTGGGAAGTAAAGCATCTGTTATTAAGGAAAAATAATTGACTGCATCCCAGGACAATATGTTTCAGCTGATAAACAAGCTGCACCATTGCTATAAAGTAAAGCGATATTGTTATAAAATGAAATATTTACTTAAGAAATGTAAGTACTATACGTAAGAGCTTTTTAGATAAGATTTACTTTTCTATACATTTTTAAATTATAAGATGGAGCAACTGCCATATACCCACAATAATAGTGGAAGCTTCCTCTTGCATCTCCTTTGAGAGTAGAGGGCTGTCTATGATTAGAAGCATCAGATCCTAAGCCATGAAGCCCAGAATCAGGGTTCAAGGTCAGTGACTTTATATGGAGCAGTTAAGTGAGTAGCTACTAAGTCAACGAGCTTTTCAAAATTAATGTAGTTGTTTTCTACACTATTTGATAAAAAGGAAAATGTTTGCACATTTAAGGAATTTTAGACATTGGTACTAAAATATTTCCTCTCCTTTATCCTTTCCTTCATGAAAGTCAGAAACATTATTATTTCATATTTAGAAATCTTATGGGTAACATCTTCATGTTCATGTATAACTTCCAGTTCCATCATGTGCTTCCAGTAGGATATGCAACTCTCATGGTTCATTCTTTCACCATTTCCTTTAGTTGACTTATGTTTTATTTTGAAATCAATTTCTTGATTTTATTTTTTTATTCTGAAATCATTTGAACATAAATTTAAGTTGTGGTATATTTATGTATTGGTTTTTGGTTGAGTTTCTGTTTTGTTTTTTGCCTTTCCTCCATTTTGTTTTTGGTTTTATTTTTAACATTCCATGTGCACCCACCATTTCTCCCCCAACAGTGACCTACCTCAGGATCTTTGTCCTCTGTACAGGCCTGGAGAATGGGAAGACCTGGCTTCAGAAAAGGATATCAACCCATTCAGTAAGTTCAAATCTATCAACAAGGAAAAACGACAGCAGAATGGAGAGAAAATTATGACTTCAGATTCCAGACCAACAGTACCTTTGGAGAAGTCCACAGAACATACACCTACAAAGCCCTCAGGCAGCTCTGTGTCAGAGAAGTTAAAGAAACTGGAATCCTCTAGGGAGACATCCCATGGTTCTCCCACAGTGACTAAGCTCAGCAAGGAACCTTCCGACACTTCTGCTGCATTTGAATCTACAGCCAAAGAAAACTTTCTAGGGGAAGATGATGATTTTGTTGACTTGGAAGAACTTTCTTCTCAAACTGGTGATGGAATGGATAAAAAAGACACCTCGAAGGAGTGCCTTTCTCTTGACCCAGAGGAACGAAAGAAAGCTGAGTCACAAATAAACAACTCTGCCGTGGAAATGCAGGTGCAGTCAGCCCTAGCCTTTTTGGGAACAGAGAATGATGCTGAACTGAAGGGGGCGCTAGATTTAGAAACCTGTGAGAAGCAAGATATAATGCCAGAAGTGGACAAGCAGTCTGGTTCGCCAGAAAGCCGAGTAGAAAACACACTGAACATACATGAAGATTTAGATAAAGTTAAACTCATTGAGTATTACCTGAATAAGAACAAAGAAGGGCCACAGGTATCTGAAAATTTGCAGAAAACAGAATTAAGTGATGGAAAAAGTATTGAACCGGGGGGAATAGACATTACCCTTAGTAGTTCTCTTTCCCAGTCGGGTGATCCCATAACTGAGGGCAATAAAGAGCCAGATAAGACCTGGGTGAAAAAGGGAGAGCCCCTCCCGGTAAAACTGAACTCTTCTACAGAAGCAAATGTGATTAAAGAGGCTCTAGACTCCTCTTTGGAATCTACTCTGGACAACAGCTGTCAAGGTGCACAAATGGATAATAAATCTGAAGTTCAGTTGTGGCTGTTAAAGAGAATTCAGGTACCCATTGAAGGTAAGCTGTTTTTCTTTAATGCCTTTATATTCTGTTGTATAATTGCCTTTCTACAATTTGCACATGTAATACCCACATTAGTACAATTATTTGAAAACAGTATTTTCTCAATAGAGTGTATCTTTGCTGATAGCATTAACAATTGGGGAGAAAATTTACAAGATATGGTATCTATTTTGGAACTTGAACTGTGACATAGATCTCTAGATACCTACTTCAAAAGTCGTTTGCTTTTAATCTTTCAAGTTACTTTCCTTTTTTACCTTTATTTTCTAAATCTAGAGGAGTTTAAACTGTTTTTGAAGAAATCTCAATTCTAAACTGAATTGCATTATGTTATATTGTGTTCTCAGTAGCATTCATTAATATGTATTCCTGTGAATTGTCCCAATTCTCTATTATTTGCTATTCTATTGGTTTTTAAACTTATTTTCAGTATGAAGCAGCTCATGGGATGTTGTTCAACCTGAAACAACCAAAGCTTTTTCCTTGTGTGCTAAAGAAGGCTTGAAAAATTTATTAGTCCTGATACGATGTTGTACGATGTTTCTGCAATGTTTTGACTAAGAGAGGATTGTGCACTATTTCTTTTAAGTTGAAAAATTCTGCTATTACCAATATTGTCAATATTGAGGAAGAGTTTTTTCGTGTGTGATTCAGATATACTTCCTTCAAAAGAAGAAAAAAGCAAGACCCCACCCATGTTCCTGTGCATCAAAGTGGGAAAACCAATGAGAAAATCCTTTGCCACTCACACTGCAGCCATGGTCCAGCAGTACGGCAAACGGAGAAAGCAGCCAGAGTACTGGTTTGCTGTTCCTCGGGAGAGGTGAGTATGGGCTACAATGGAAAGTCTGTGGGTCTGTTAGGTTTGGATTGTGTTTTGATATTCTTTATCTTAAAATACTTAATTTTATTCTTGAATAAGAGCTTTATCTGAATTGTAGATTTTAGAATTCTAGAAGGATATTATTTAAAGGGACTTTCTGCTAAATGGTGGTTTTAATATAACAAATATGGAGTCATCATAGGTACTGTGTCCTGAACTGCTTTCATAACTTTCTACCTAGTTGATTTTTAAATGAAAGAAGAATTTGATGTTCTCAAGTACCAGTAATTAGAAGTGCTCTTTCATTGAGGATAAAGGAATACTATGGAGCAGATCCAAACGCCTCTAAGTGCAAGAAAGAGGCAGGGTTATAATTTTCAAAGTGCTTATAATTCTAGGGAATGAAAGATTTATTGTCCTTATGGAGGGAGCATCTGTAGCTCAGCAGCATAAGAAATGTGATCCCCTGGATAGTCTCAAGGGTTGTATACTCCTAGAAAAAATTACATTTTTAATTCACCAAAGAAGATACCTTCTTGGTTATGTGGCAGTCTAGGATAGAAGGGATAGTGGCATAGAAATTCTTCAACAGTATATCACTGAGGATGTCTTTATAATAAAAATAATTATGGAATATTCTTTTTAGAAAACAATTGCTTTTATTTCATATATGTGGTAGAATAAAAATGTCTTATAAAGTCCTTGCAATTAGTTTTCAACACTGTTAAAACCATGCATCTTGCCCCTTAAAAACATCATCATCTAGCCAGATCTTCTGGCTAACACACCTGCCAAGAGCAAATACACTCAGCAAGCTTCCATAGCATGATTTCTCAGTAAACAAAGTTAAATTCTAAGCAAGAGTGCACCTTCTGGCTGATTACTACCTGGAATGATCATTCTTATCGGGAGAGTTGTCTCATTTTAATAAATTATAGTTTAATGTGAAAAATAATAGGCTTTTTATTAATGAATTTGCTAATAGCTTTTACCTGTCTTAGACACAAACCCACATTAACCCAGGCATTAAACATAACTTGTTTTGCATTTATGTAATATACTCCATCACCTGTGCCTGCAGCCCCCACAGTATCTCCTGGAAATTTAGGGATATTGAGGAGAATGAGGAGAAAATGTGTCTCTTTTGTTATCATTTTAAAATGTTTCAACAGAAGCACTGCAGATTTCTGAAGCTCTGTTAAAATTGGAGTCCTAGAATTAGAATTTTACAGCTGAATAATATCTAAGAGATTTAGGCCCATTCTTGATTTTCTAGGTGAGGAAAACAAAGCACTGAAACTTTCAGTTACATTGTGGGTTGTGTAAACTTGATCATCTATCAGAAAAACTACCTATCATATATATCACTTTTTCTCTGGGAAAATGTATTCTTTATAATATAAGACAATTGTGTTTTTTTCAATTGTGTTATCTTTGCTGCCACTGTCTGCACCAAGGACTCTCGTAGAATAATTGAAGCAATCCCACACATGTAATTATTTTACTGTCATTTTTAACCCAGAAGAAATCTTTAATGGTAAAGTAGTACTTCTCTTTGACTTCTTATACCACTTCAAGTGGTTTTTGTGAGCTTTTAAAAGCAGGTCAACTTTGGGAGGCCGAGGCGGGTGGATCACCTGAGGTCAGGAGTTTGAGACCAGCCTGGCCAACATGGTGAAACCCCATCTCTACTAAAAACACAAACATAATTAGCCAGGCGTGGTGGTGGGTGCCTGTAATCCTAGCTACTCGGGAGGCTGAGGCACGAGAATCGCTTGAACCTGGGAGGCAGAGATTGCAGTGAGCTGAGGTCACGCCACTGCACTCCAGCCTGGGCGACAGAGTGAGACTTTGTCACAAAAAACAAACAAACAAAAAAAGCAGGTCACTTGTGGGATTCTATTATATTGTATTTTATAGTGTCCATTACTTGTTTACCTTCGGGTAGCAAATAACCTGGAATACTTAGTTTTCTTTCTTGAACTAATTATGAATCAACCAAAGATTTTCTTGGAAGTGTTATATTACACTGCGTTAATGACAATAGTTTTTTTGTGTAGATGTTAGGAATTTTTTTGTGGTAATTACTGCTTCATGTATTTCCATGTCTACCTCCCCTAAAGGGACCCACATTTTAGTTTAAGTAGGGGGAAGATGAAGCAGTCCCATGGTTAATTCTCATCCAGACCTCTACAGTAAGAAATATTTATTTTTGTTTCTAATCCATGAAATTCTTCAGGACTTAAGGCTCAACAGAAGTCCTTAAGGGGGAGCTAAGAAGTGGCATGTACAGCTTTTCTCACTTCAATTATAATTTTTGGATTCCCTTGCTGCAGCAAACAGAATGTTTCTACTTGCCTTTCTGTTTAATGGATCCATGCATCCATTGGAGTTTCAGTTGCAGAGTGAAGCCACCCTAGGAGTGGCTCCCTTCACCTTCGTGGGTTACAGTGTCCTTTTCATAGACCTTATAGATGTGACAACTTGTTCTATTTAGACAAGTCTCTTTGACTTATCCACTATGTTAAAGCTCCTTGTCACAGGATAATTAAATTTCGATGGTGAACTTCAAACATATGTTTCACTGTTTCTCTCTATTGTTCCTAATACTTTTTAAAAATGTTTACTTTTTCCTTTATTATTATTACTACTAAAAAGTTAACTCTACCAAATCTCTCCTTCTTTATTTACAATGTACCCTATGGGTTTCCCAACTCCATCATTGAATGAATAATCTACCAAGTAAGACCATGGAGAGGGCGGGGCTGTGGGGGGCCAGAGGGTGGTAGTAAGGACAGCAATGATGGAAACCTTGCATAGTCTCCGTTAATCTCCTTTGTTTTGGGTAAGTGTTTTTTTCTGTGGCAATTCTTACTAAATTTTAGATACTAGAAATTAGAGATGTGAAGTAGTTAAAAACTGTCTAAATACGTAATAGTTTTATTTACCTTGGTAGAAATTGTCAGATCTAAGACCTCCATGAATCCAGGAAAGCCAGCAGTTTCTTCTTGCACACCTGTACACTACAACTTGAAACATACTCAGGTTCACTGAGAATTAAATACTCGTCAACCTTATGTCCTCCCTGTCTCCAGTGCAGCTTGCAAAATCAGGTCGTTCTCTTGAGACAGCTGAAGATAATAGTGGTGTGCTGGGGAGATCTGCAGTTTCCACAACTCTACTTATAAACCTGGGAGGTGCTGGCTCCTCCTGCTTTCACTCTTGGTGCTAGTTTAAACATAAGGACAATGTTCCACCATATTTTAATCATCTAGTACAAAGTTTCTCAACCTTAACACTAGTGACATTTTGGACTACGTAGTTTGTTGTTGGAGGGGGTGGGTGGGGGTGAATTGTATGTTTGGCAACCTCCATGGCCTCTTCCCACTATCTGCTAATAGCATCTCCCCAGTTGTGGTAAACAAAAGTATCTCCAGACATTGCCAAAATGTCCTCTGGAGGACAAAATCACTTCACATTGAGAACCATTGGTCGAGTACTAGACTTGGGCCTATGTACCATTCTGAAAGTGGGGTTGTAAGCCACAATAGCTAAATAATTTAGAGATTTCACTACTGTCCCCTCCCCTAGAAGAGGTGTGGAGTCTTGGGCCGAAATAATGAGCCCCAGAACCAGGCAGATGTGAATGGGAATCCCCAGAAGTATGGGCCTTTGAGTGAGATACTTTATCTCCTTGTACCATAATTTCTTAATTTAAAAAATAGATCAATAAGGACAATGTGAAGTTTAAAGTTCAATGCAGAGGATACCTTACACATTCATCATCACAGACAAGGAGAAGGCATAAAAACTAAAGCAGTCCTTGACCCCTGGTTTGGCAGTGAAGGAGCTGAAATGAACCAGACACACTGATTTGGACTGTATTAACCGATTTCCCATTTGCACCAAGAATATTGTGCTGGCAGCAAGCTGTACTTTTTTTTTTTTTCCTAAATGGGAAATGGGTTAAAATATTTAAAAATTTAAAAATATAGATGATTGTAAGCATTAAGTAATTAGATCATATTTGAACAAATAATTATTTAGTGCATACTTCCTGGCAGGCACTTATTTACCTAGTTTTAGGTAAATAAGACCGGGACCCTATCCTGAGAACCTTATGAAAAGTGATTGAAGATACTTCTTAACACTTTGTAGAGATATAATATTCCGTGAATTTGGATACTGTTTTATATTTTAAAAACTGCAATTGTCTTTTTCCCCCCTTCCCTTTCTTAATGCTGACAGATTGTCCTTGATTAGAAAGAACCAATAATTCTTCTCTAAAGTAAAACTTTTCTCTTTTTTCCAATTATTTATAGCCTTTTAATCTCTGAAATGTTTTATAATTCTATATTATCCAGCTTTTAAAATAAATAAGATGGAAACAGTGTTAAGTAGCAGGAATTATGTAGAGTTCGTCAAGCCATGCATAAATGTTTAATCCAAACTTTTTAAGTTGGTTAGTGTGATTTGTATAATAAGTAAACTAATAAGAAAGCGAAGGGAGAGAAGGAGAAGGAAAGCTCATGGGGTTTAAATTTTTATTTTTGTTTAACTTGAAAAAAAATTATGCTGAGATAACTTTAGTAACACTTGAACATACAGATAAGCCAAAAGGAGATGGGGAAAAAATCTATTTTGCAATTGGCTTTTTTTACACTTAATATCCTGTGTACATTTTCCACATCATGTGCTGCGTTAGGCCATTCTTGGGTTGCTATAAAGAAATACCTGTGACTGGTTAATTGATGAGAAACAAGGTTTAACTGGCGCACAGTTCTGCAGGCTGTGCAGGAAGCATAGTGCTGGCCATCTCTGCTTCTGTTGAGGCCTCAGGAAGCTTACAACACCAAGGCAGAAGACAAAGACAGTGCAGGCCTCTCACATGGCAGGAGTGGAAACGAGAGAGAGTGGGCGGAGTTGCTACACACTTTTAAGCACCCAGATCTCGGGAGAACTCACTACAGCAAGGACAGCACCAAGCAATGAGGGATCTGCCCCCACGACCCAAACACCTCCCACCAACCCTCACCTCCAACACTGGGGATTACATTTCGACATGAGATATGGCAGGGTCACAGATCTCAACCATATCATATGCTATGTTAGTTCATATATGTATATATGTGTGTGTGTGTGTGTGTCTGTGTGTATATATATATAATATATATTATATATATATTATATATAATATATATTATATATATATTATATATAATATATATTATATATATATTATATATAATATATATAATACATATAATATATATAATATATAATATATATAATACAGTTAGCACACCATTATGTTTTCTGATTGATTTAATCATGTACTTACTTTGGATATTAGGTTCTTTTGAATTTTTGGCCATTATAGGCAATGTTACATTAAAAGTATCTGTAAAATCCTTCAGGGAGTCTTATGAAATCCAAGAATATGTTTAAGGCTTTAAATACATGTTGCACATGAAAGTGTGTGACCATATATACACCCACCAGCATAAGAGTATCCTTTTCCCCAGATGCTTGGAACACTGAGTGTTATGATTCTTTATATCTAAGTCAGTAGATGAATAAAGAAACAAATGTAGCTATAAAATGTTTTATTTTAAAGGTAAGTGAGCACTTTTTATATAACATCTGTTTGATATAAGGTAAGGCCAACTGAGGCCGGAGAGTTTTGGTTCTGTGTGATTCCTTTAATAAATAGATTTTATGGCTGGGCATGGTAGGTCATGCCTGTAATCCCAGCACTTTTGGGAGGCCAAGGTGGACAGATCGCTTGAGCTCAGCAGTTCAAGACAAGCCTGGGCAACATGGTGAAATCACATCTCTACAAAAAAATACAAAAATTAGCTGGATGGTGGCACACACCTGTAGTCCCAGCTACTCAAGAGGCTGAAGTGGGAAGATCACTTGAGCCCGAGATGCTGAGGCTGCAGTGAGCTAAAATCATGCCTCCGCACTCCAACCTTGACAAAAGGGCAAGACCCTGTCTCCAAAAATAAAAATAAAAAGATTATTTATATCTTAATATAAAAATGTATAATACATTTATTTGTTAAAAAGTATTCTAGAGTGCTGTTTCTCTAATTGGCTTCTATTTAGGATCAGCAAACTGATTTATACTCAATAGACAGTTAATGTTTTGTGTTTGCACATGTATTTAGGATAAACTCATTATGTATAAGTTAAATTGATTCTGTTTTAGAAAGCATGATAAGTTATTACATAATGTCAAGCATAATTCAAAGTCTCACTATCTCATTATAATATTTGGGATTTTTGTGCTTTCACAATAAAAATGAGTAACGTATACATGCGCACACAGGTATCTGTCAGTTTGAAAGGTATAATCTATGTTGCGTGTATATACCTGATAGTCCAATTTGAGACTAACAGTAGTATTTCCTATAGTATAGTTCATCACCCAGAGTTCTCCATGGTTGCCTGGACCAAAGAGTAGAACCAAGAGCTCAAGGCCCCTTTTTAAGAAATGGTACCTTTTCTTTAAGTCAACATTTCCCCCAGGATATTCAATGGAAAGCTAGTCCCATGAACAAGTAATGGGTTAGAAAATAGATGTTTCATAGTTAAATATGTTTCATACTTAGTTCTTAGCTCTGTGTAGAGCAGAGCCTTAAGCTCATAGTTTTTATTCCCTAAATAGGCTTCTTTAAGGATTTCTTAGTTTTATTTTCTATTCTCTATTACTTTTCCTGGAATTGGCATAATAGCACACAGTTAATTTTTACTTTATCTCTAATCACATTTTGATTTTATGAGATTACTTTCATATCAATATATATTTAAAGACATGTTAGTTCAATCTCTCTGTTGGCTTTAAATTCTTTACTATAGTAAATGCAAATTGGGATGTATTTCCCTTTTCACATTTTTTTTTTTTGAGATGGCATTTTGCTCTTGTCACCCAGGCTGGAGTGCAATGGCATGATCTCGGCTCACTGCAGCCTCCGTCTCCTGGCTTCAAGCAATTCTCCTGCCCCAGCCTCTCAAGTAGCTGGGATTACAGGCACCTGCCACCATGCCTGGTTAATTTTTGCATTTTAGTAGAGACAGGGTTTCACCATTTTAGCCAGGCTGGTCTCATACTTCTGACTTCAAGTGATCCGCCTGCCTCGGCCTCCCGAAGTGCTGGGATTACAGACATGAGCCACCATGCCCAGCCCCTTTTTGACATGTTGAGTAGTAGCATCCATACATACTAAGACCATGTAGTAACATTTTGGCCACAAAAGCTATATTTTATTGTTAGGAGTGACTAGTTGATGACCGACCATAGTCAGGATTTTTCAACTCTCTTTCTATCTTCTTTTTCTTTTTCTAAACTATTCACTCTTGGTTCTGGAACATTTAGAGCAAAGCCTGAAAGTCATGAGTACTGAGCTTTTCATGATGTGCCATCCATCTGAAATCTTACTCATTTTTAAAACTGTGGGTGCTAAGCTTCATTGGACCCTGATGTCATTCAGGTGCCTGAATTGCAACATTATAAAAGCATCAGATTATTCTGGTTGAGCACATATTTTTACAAAGATCATCCCATGTTATCTTCATTATCCCAAGGAGAATTTCTACTCTTAAAAACTCAAAGAGGAATATCAAAGAAATTAACCCACTACCTCAGCTATCAGTTTGCCCAGAGCTAAATCAGAGAGCATTAAGAGAGCAGATTGGGCAACAAATTGATTCCCTTCTTGACTTTGTGCTACTCTGATTGTGAATGTAGTACTTGAAAATAACAATTTCCTATTCTTTAGTTCCTCTTCTTAAAACCTATTTTGTACCATATGTCTATGATAATCTTCTAAAAAAAACTATTCTGATCTTGTTTCATTCCCACAAAAATATCTTAAGCCTTCAGGACTGATGTCTAAACCCCTTCTGTATTTTTAAAAACCCTTCATAAAAGTGCTAGGATTACAGGTATGAGCCATTGTGCCCAGCCTATAATACATATTCCTAAACATTAGTTGGATGGGTTCATGAATAAATGAGCTTATAATCTAATAAATAAAAAAATGTATTTGTTATTTCTTATAATTAAAATTATACAGACTAATATTTAGAAAATACAGAAAAGCAAAAAGAAGAAAATTGAAATCTCATAGTTTTGTTACAGAGAACTAACTACAATTCATTTTATCTGTATAGCCTTTTAGCCTTTCTTTCAATGCATGGATTAATGTAATAATACTATATAGATCATACATATATAGTATATGTAAATTGCTTTTCCTTAAAAATGTGTATTTTTCTGCCATTAAATATTCTATTCACATGCATTTAGTGAGCATGAATTATTTTATAATGAGAAACAATCATAAAAAATAAAATTGATTCCCTATTAAACTTGTTTTACAATGGAAAGATGTTCAAATCCTAAGGACCTTCATGAAGACAGCAAAATGCCCTTAACAGCACCTTTTCTTAGAAATAAGGGATGAATTAAAGGAATTACAAACTGACCTAGTTTTCTAGCATGAAATCTTTAACCATAGTTAATGTGGAATTTTCTGATCAAAAGTCACCTTGCTTCTACTGGGATCACAGCTAACCTGGAATCTTTAATGACTCCTGGCGCCAAGAAGACCATAATCTTGAACATTTTTTAGTACTGTACTTGCTGGAACAACTGAGGTCCTACTCAGCCATACCAGGTATATATCAGAATACAAACCCTGTGATTTGTAAGTACCACTTACCAATGTGTTATACTGTCATTTTATGATGATTCTTTAAGTTGAAAGTCACTAGTAAAGAAAAAACCCAAACAAGATCTCCAAAACATCCCTAAAAGAATTGTCTTCTTGTCTTCCTATTTAGTATGAATTTTGGAAAACCCCTAAACAAATATGTAATTATTGATTATTTTATGTTTTAAAGTGACACTGCTTGCTCTTCCTTCCTGATTATTTTACCTTTTTTTCATCAATTGAAAATTCCAGAAATTCGTTACCCTCCAAAAACACCCTCTTAGGCAACCACCCCCCAGTAACTTCAGTAACCAGCTTTGGCAAATACCTTGAGTTAATCATTCACTCTACAGTCAGACGTAAGCTCATGAAAAAATAATCTTCTTTGTAAGTGAGCTCTTCACAGTGCTTTCTGGTGGCGGAGCAAGCTTGGAGACAAGTAGCTTTGGAGAATAGCTGAGGGTCCATTTCCACTGCAGACTAATTAATCCCTGCCAATGGGTGCTGCACACAGTGTTTGGGAGTGAGTATGCAGAAACAGTAATGATTGCAAACCTAAATGCCTGCAGGGGCTGTGGAATGGGGGTAAAGGAAGCATGAGGCCAGGGTTAATTATAGAGCTCCTTCTCTACCAGTAGGGGCTGTGGACCTCTGTAGCTAGGTGGGAACGGGAACACGGGCCTGGGGTGTTGCTACATCTTCTCATCTTTTTCAAAAAGGAAGCCGAAATATTGATTAAATATATTAAATCTCCCCAGTTGTTAAGTATTGTCCACTGTTTAATTTTAAAGATAGTGAGCAGAGCAAAGAAAACATATTTACTTCTGAATCCACGCTATGGGCTGCCAGCCTGAGGCCTCTGGCATTGATATTAATATAAACTTTTAAGTTTTTATTCATTTTCAAGTAATCCTTTTTATAACCACAACTGCTGTTTTGAGCTTTCTCAACAGATTGTTCCTATTATTTTTGGTGAACCAAAGAGTATTTTTCTTTCCAGCTTTATTGAGATAGAGTTGACAACTTAAAATTATGTATTTTTGAGATGTTCAACCTGATGATTTCATGTATGTGTACATTGTGAAATATACATCACAATGGAGCTAATTAAACATCCTCATTACCACACAGTTAGTTGCCATTTTCTTCTTTTTTGGTATGTGTGGTAAGAACACTCGTTAGCAAAAAAGGACCTGTCTACAATGCATTGTTAATTATAGTCACATTGTTGTACATTAGATTCAAAGAAGAGTAGTTAGTTGGTTTGTAAATAAATAAAGTTTTTTTTTTTATAGACACACTAAGACCCTTTAAAAATGGACATTATACCTGGGTATTACTAACCATTGATTTAATTTGGAGTTTTAGAATACTGAAACTGGAAGAGGCCCTACAGTGCAAGGAAAATTACCTTTTTCACATGAGAATTTCCAGCCAGGCCAATAGGACTGGATTTTTAAAGGCAGTCGTTTTCTAGCGGCAACCTCTGTGGTGAAAACTGCTTTGCCCTACTGGGCTTCTGTAGCTGTTTTCAGAATGGAACCCCCAGAAGTTTTAGACAGACATGCATTTGAATAATTTATGATGGACAATACAAGTGACTGATGAAACTGCATGCACATGCGTTTCAGTACTTTCTAGGGCACATTCTTTTTTCCTTTCTTTACATGTCCTCTTTCAGTATTTCCCATTCTCTGTGCCATAATATACTCTGAAGTATGTTTTTAATGTAATAGCTATTAAATTGTTTAATGGTTCCTGCTTATCAATTTTAAGTCAAGTGAGTTTCAGGATTATATTTTGCTGTGTGTACCCCCAGTTTCTTTTCCTACCAATCATGCAGCTTTTGATAGGGCAATAATTCCTTAACTGCTCTGGGTTATTTTGATTACGTTTGTTGGTTTACAACAATGTAAATGGCAATGAGATGAGAGAGTTCACTTGACCCCTTTGTGGGACTTGCGACAGGGATATCACCTTTACTCAGCTGCTGCACTCAAACCCCTTGCAGGAGGGGGAGCACACAGGTGAGTGGGTACAGGAGCTGGGGCGGGTGCCTTTGGGCACCAGTGGGAATGAACCCTATACCAGCCCATAGTAGCGTCTAGGGGTTGCCCACAGCAGCACCTAGGGGTTGCCCACGACCACTGGAGCCCCAGAGGTCATAGGTTACAAACAGTGCTCTTTTAGCATTTGCCATCCATGGATGACTAAGTGTTAAACCAGCTTAGTGGAGAGTCAGGGTGATAGCCCTTTTCACCCTGCCCTCTTGGTACCCGGGTTCTTGTCCAGCATCCAGGAAGAATCAGGTCCCGTGGCCTTGAAGGATGGTGAATGTGGAGATTTGATTGAACAGTAGAAGTGGCTTTCAGTGGGATGGGGAGCTGGAAAGGAGATGGAGTGGGAAGATAATCTTCCCCTGGAGTTTGGCCAGACCTGGCTGAACTCCTCTGACCGTCCCTGACCAAACTTCTCTCTGACTGTATTCTCCAATGTCCAGCTGCCTCTTTTCCTCTCAGCATTCAGGCACTTCTTCTCATCTTTCCTCTGCTGAGCCACTCTGCTTCTCGCCAGTGGAGCTTGTGGTTTTTATGGGTGCAGGGTAGGGGGTGTGGCAGGGCAGAAAGTAACATTTGGGGGGGAAAAATGGGGATGTGAAGTTCTCATTTAGGGCCACAGGTCCAGGCTTGAGGGTGGAACCCTTGCAGAGACCCCACCCTTTTTTACCTAGTATTTCTCTGCCTCCTGTCTATATCAGCAAGATTTTAGATCCTCATGTAGAAGAGACTTTCTAAAAGATCTGTCCAAAAGTAGAATGAACTTCCTTGCATATTTAATAATCCAAACACTGATAGGGTGGGCTAAGTTTTCTTATCTTCATTTTGGAAGTTCAGAGACGTTAAGGAACTTTCCCAAAACCTCCAGCTAGTAACAGGCGGAACCAACTTGGGAATTCAAGTCTTTGACTTAGAAATGTATGCTTTTTAAACTTTAACTCATAGCCATGTTTTGTTTTTTTTTAAGTGGGGATGGAAGGGAAGCAACAGTAAATTAAATCCTACCGTAACTAGTAGTGAATCTTGTTCAATAAACTAGATTGTAATTTTACCTAAAGTCCATACACCTAAGGCATGAATGGTAGGTAGATACATGGTTTGTTTCAAGCATCAACTCCAATTTTTCATCAGATTTTCAATTCTTAAGCCCTGGAGCTTTGTCAGTGACAGGCTTTTACGAACTAGCAAAACCAGGACAGCGGAAGTGACCCTAAAAGAAACAGTAAAGCATATTGTTTAAGACCATGAACTGACCTTGTGTTCGTCCCAGGTCCACCCCTAAAATGCTGTGTGACCTTGGGTGACTTAATCTATGTAAGCATCTGTTTCTCATGCATTAAATAGGAATGATCATAATAGTGCCCACCTCATGGGATTATAATGAGAATAAATGAGCATGCCCATGTATTAAATGAAAATCAGTTGCTGCTGCTGCTGCTATTACCTCTCCTTCAATCTGTTGTGCTTTGTTGCCTGAGTTAGGTGCTGCCTTCCAAGAAACTATCATTTACCTTCTTTGAATTTCTTCTTTAGAGATGACAACGCTATCTGCTAAACAGGGATTTGTAATTTGAATATGGTGTCTCCTTTGGGATAAATCCCTAAAGGAGCCTTGTATTGAAGATAAAGAACTTTGAGGTGTATGAAGAAATCTGATTAAGGCCAAATTTGTAATTAAACAGAAAACCTAAACAAAGGTGGGGGGCAGATTTTAGATGGGTTGATTTTGTGCCTGGCAGAGCATGTATGGCAGGTTTCTTCCATGCCCTCTGCCACACCTGGGGTCTGGCCTTGACCATCTCCTGCCTGGATCACCATTGTAGCCATAGCAACAAGGCCTTTATTTCTAGTTGATCCTGTCTCTTCCTGGCCTTCCCTACTTGGCTCCACAGCAGTCCTTCTCAAGCACAGATCTGTCCATGTCTCTTCCTGCTAAAGCTATGAACGCATGGCCTCCCTGTGCCTGTGGTTTCCTATGGCAGCTTCAGCTATTCACATACATTCCCTCCCTCAAAAATATCCCTAGATCTGCCTACCATCTATACTACTGTTTACTTAATGGTTGTCTTTAAAGGATTTAAATAGTAATTTTTTTTTACTTAGTCTTTTCCTAAATAGCAACATCTGTGAAATCAGAAAAATAATATGCTAGTAGTACTTATTTTTACTACCTTCTTTTTTTTTTTTTTTTTTTTTTTTGAGACAGAATCTTGCTCTGTCACCCAGGCTGGAGTGTAGTGGCATGATCTCGGCTCACTGCAACCTCCACCTCCTGGGTTCAAGCAATTCTTCTGCCTCAGCCTCCCAAGTAGCTGGGATTACAGGTGTGTGCCATCATGCCCGACTAATTTTTTTGTATTTTTAGTAGATACGGGGTTTCACCATATTGGACAGGCTGGTCTCAAACTCTTGACCTCATGAACTGCCCACCTCAGCCTCCCAAGTAGCTGGGATTACAGGTGTGTGCCATCATGCCCGACTAATTTTTTTGTATTTTTAGTAGATACGGGGTTTCACCATATTGGACAGGCTGGTCTCAAACTCTTGACCTCATGAACTGCCCACCTCAGCCTCCCAAAGTGCTGGGATTACAGACATGAGCCACTACCCTTTAAGTACATATGTAAGTATTAAAATATGTTCTTCTGCATACCCTCTGAAGTCACTGGGACTGTCCCACCACACTTCAGGAAACAGTGGCCACAGGCTGAGTTCCAAGTATTTTATCTTATGCTTGGGACTTTCTGTGACCTAGTGACCCACCTGCTCTGTCTTCTTTCTTTTTATCTCCTACCTTTCCATTAAGCAAATGGTAAGTCTTGTTCTTTTATTCCTCCTCTCAGGAATTCCTTCCCTGCCTCTTGAGTTCCTATTCAAAACCAACATCCCAGCTCCGATGCCCCTCAGCTGTTGTGTTGGCACTGTGCTAACATTTTTTTGTTTACTCTCCACCACCTGAGCACCTTGAGGCAGGGCCTGGGTATCCTGCATCTCTGTCCTTTTTACAAAATTCTTTGTCAGAAATCACCAGTGACCTGATGGCATTGTCCTCCTTTTGCTCTGCCATGTCCACTTTGACCTCACCGCAGCATCCCCCTGGTCTTCCAATGCCATGTCTTTGCATGGGTTCCCTCCAGTAGAATGCTGTTTCTCCTTCCTCCTGTAATGGACTCTTCTGCCTCCCTCAACACCCAGTTTAACCATGGCCCCTGGGAAGCCTTCCCCTACCCCAGCCTTAGACACTTCACTGGGCTTACCTTTGCCATGATTCTTAATTTAAAAAGAAAGCAATAATGTGAGCACAGAGCCAGAATGGACACTGGCTGCATTTTGGAGACTGGTGCAAAACAAAGCTCCCAGGCAGCCCCAAAGAGGTCACATTTATCCCAAAACCTATGAGGAGACATTGGGAAAACATTACAGGCAGTTAGGTGAAATGCTCAGGTTTGCATTTTATGAGCTTGATTTTGCCTGTCTGCTGTTTCTTCTTGGCCTTTTGCTAGGACAGCTCTGCTTTCTCCTTAAATATTAGTGGTTTCTTGGGACCCAGTACTTGACCCAGTTCTCTGTTCATGGGTGTTACCACACACCCACTGCTTCAGCAGCAGGTAGCAGCTAGGGTGAGTAATTACTAGTAATTCTGTTCACTCATCCATCAGCCCTGCTTAGTGTCCTGAGGTAGTGGAAGCCCAGAGAAGCTCAGTGGTTCATCCAGACCACAGCGTGAGTCACAGAGAGTTTCCAAAAAGCCATTGACAGACCTGCCAAGGTTAAAACGGGTGATGACTGAGATACTGCTGATGTTTACAGTGGATGATCTTTGAGAAGATCAGCTTCACTAGAGTGGTGAGGGAAGGAATAAGATTTTTTATTTTATTTTATTTTTTTTTTTGAGACAGAGTTTCACTCTTGTCGCCCAGGCTGGAGTGCAGCGGTGCGATCTCGGCTCATTGCAACCTATGCCTCCGGGGTTCAAGCGATTCTTCTGCCTCAGCCTCCCAAGTAGCTGGGATTACAGACCCCTGTAATGCCACCACGCCCAGCTAATTTTTGTATTTTTAGAAGAGATGGGGTTTCACCATGTTGGCCAGGCTGGTCTAGAACTCCTGACCTCAAATGATCTGCCTGCTTCGGCCTCCCGAAGTGCTGGGATTACAGGCATGAGCCACCGCACCCAGTCAGGAATAAGATTTTAAAACCTGCCACCTTCCAGAAAATACCGGAGCCAGGTTCGATTTAACAAAGGGCATACACAGAAAGGTGAACAAAATCAGAATAGAAGAGTTCAGGAATGAAAAGGAATTGGGAAATCTGCCGGCCCAGATGTCAACAATACACTCTAAAGGGAAAGTGAGGTGTGGGAGGGACTTTGGGAATAAATAAAATCCGAACACTTTTTAAAAATTATTTATTTATTTTTACTATTTTTATTTTTTGGAGACAGAGTCTTGCTTTGTCGCCCAGGCTGGAGTGCAGTGGCATGATCTCGACTGACTACAACCTCCGCCTCCTGGGTTCAAGAAATTCTTGTGCCTCAGCCACCTGAGTAGCTGGGATTTTACAGGTGTGCACCACTACACCTGGCTAATTTTCGTATTTTTAGTAGAGATGGGGTTTCACCGTATTGGCCAGGGTGGTCTCAAACTCCTGGCCTCAAGCAGTCTTCCCACCTCGGCTTCCCAAAGTCCTGGGATTACAAGCATGGAATTTATGGATCCAGATAAAGGAGATAGGGGAATGGAAAGGTTGCAAGGTGGGGTGGTGGAAATAATTGAGGAAATTCACCAGGGAGTGGGACCCTTAAAAGTGCAGAGAGGAGGGTTAAAACAGGTCAAAGAGCAGTTACTCCTTTTGAAGAAAAAGAGTGCTAAGAGGGATGGCAGAGGGAACACATTTTAAGAACAGTACAGTAGAGAATCTTCCATTCCGAGAGGAGGCAGGTAGGAGAGTGGGGTGAGCTTGAAAAAATAGAGGCTAAATATGTACTGTGTAGAGTAGGAAAGAAAAAAAGCTACAGGTGAGTACAGAGCTGCACCAGGAGAGGGTTTTTCCTAGCCAAGATTAGTTGCCTTTGCAGTGGACCCATTAAGCCCAAATAAGCAAACCTAGCTACATTCATCATCCCAAGAGCAGAGCTGGAAAGATTATTGTGTTTGTTTCTGTCGGAAGTTTGGAAGGGCAGGTGCAGAAGGATCACTGCTGTAGGCCTACCTCTAGGGGGCACTGGTGAGGGTGAGCCTGAAAGAGAGATCCTAAAGTATATGAACCCAGAAGAGGCTGAAGACTGGGGAGAGAGGAGGAAGAGGGGTCAGGGCGGGAGCATAGCTGGTATAGCCAGGAGAAAGACGTGGTTTAGATGGAAGGCAGAGGGATCAGAAGGGGGATTTCAGAGCTTGAGGTCTGTTTCCAGAGGGCAGAGTTGAGTTCTGGGAAATGACCCACTAGGAAAACCCAGTGAATGAAAAGAACATTCCAATAATTAGGTTAAATAAACAAGGCAACCCTAACCTAGAAGGAAAAACTATGAAGTCATATCCTCTCCCCCAAGTAAATCGTAAAAATAACCTAAGCAAAAGATAGAGAATTGAGCGGAAGGAGAGCTGGGAAGAGGGACATTGACTCCTTCCACCTGGTCTCCAGAGGACTTAGAACTTAAGTAAGCAAATTGATTCTACATGAATCTTAATATCCTCTTGTGGGACAGGCCATGTCCCTTCTTCATTCCTCCTCCTCTTCCCTCAGAGGCATAGCATGAGGGCCCTGTCTACGTGAGAGAATGAGGGGATATTATGCGGGAGGCTACTGTTGAGGGAAATAGGAGTCTGCCAGTGCCCTGAACATCTCAGAGGAAAGAAGAACAAGCATTTCCTGGCAGAGTGCCCCATTGCAGATGTACCTTTGAGGTTTCCCATCTCACCTCCGCTGAGGCTGCCCAAGGTTTGGGCGACTCTATTGACTGCAGAGACAGAGCGTACCACCTGAGCGATGGGGGAAGCATTCAGGGCGGCTTCCCCTTCACACTCCCCAAACACAGAGCACAGCACTGACGGGCTGGCTCCGGTGGTGCTGTGAGTCCCTCATCAGCGGAAGGTGCAGGAGCAGGAATAGCAGGGACTGGGCTGCATGTGCCCTAAGGGCCACTCGGGACATCTCACTAATACTCCTTTAGATTTATTAACGAAACCTAAAGCCAAGGAAGTAATTGGCCCATACTATGACATGAGATCTGACTATGGACAGATGCTAAAATGTTCCCACCTCCTTGGACTTAGCATTTATTTTAAAAAAGCGGGGGTTGGGGAACAGCTTAGAATTACTCGAATGTTTCCGGGGATGGGGTGTTTGGGCACATTATTGAGTCTTCCCAACTCTCAATTTCCTTAACTTTAAATTTGGCACAGTAATACATGCCTCATAAAGTTACTGTACAATGTAAGGTCCTTGAGGCAGGAAATCACAGCTTTTCTTTTTAGGTAGATGGTATATTTTACCAGCATTGGTTAAAACATAAGATTGCTTTTCTGCTTAATGTTAAGTGTTTACGACTCTAAGCCTCTATTGTGTGATATATTGAAAGTGCTTTTTCCTCTTCTCTAGAAACCTTCCTCCAGTGGTAAGTCCCAAGAAACCCTGTGCTTACTCAGTTTAAAGGGCTGGCCATGGCTGCTGCAAAATAGTCCACTCTGGGAACAAGCAAACCCAGAGCCTAGATTTACTACTCACAGAAAACCCAGCAGTTCCAAAAGAGTAGGCTTGGGATATGCCCCCTTACCTGGTCACCCCAGATTCCTGTCCTAGGCTGAGATATTTCTTCTAGAGAAAATGGCACCAGCAGGTAAGAATGCTTTATGCCAAAATTGACACCCCAGTACACTCCACCGCACATCTTCTTGTTAAACCTAAGAAACACACACATATGCACATGCAGCCATTTCCTTCCATAACATGCCCACAGTGGCAGGGGGCTTGATCTAAGTTTCAGAATCAGTAGCACACCATGCCTCAATTTGTCTGCTCCTAAAATGGTTATGGCAAGACCCGACCACTTCTCCAACCCCTTTGGAGAGTTTCCCTTCAGGAACAATGGAATAGAGAAAGGGATGTTGTCTTTTTCTGTGGACTTATCTACGCTAGGACCACCCTAATTCATCAGAGAAGCTCTAATAATATTGAGATCTTCAAAAGAGATGGTATTAGGCGTTTGATTCCTCCTCAGGAAATCCTACAGACTTTATATAAATCTTCCTTCTCTCTGACCTACTACCCCATCCACCTTCCCGATGGGTTGTAGGAATGATGAGTGGTCTTCATCAAACAGGGTATACTCAGTCATACCTCTCTCCAGAATACTAAGTCCTACTTATATCTGCATAATTAAACAGGACAATACAATCATGTCCCTGAGCAACTTGATGTTTTTGTCACCAGAAAGGGAAATGACTAGCAATTGCTAAGATAGTTTCTCTCCCTAAAATCTTAATTGACCTGCACTTTTCACACTTTACATTTTCTTGCAATGTCTAAGAAGAAATGAAAGCTTAACTCCAAATCTGTGATTGATTCTTCATTCCCTTGCAGTCTTGCACAAGAATATTTGAGTGCATGAACTCAGCATTCTCAGAACATTTCCTTTTTCGCTCAGTGTCTATGATTGTCCAAAGACTTTCCCAAAGTAGAGTAAAATGTTAGAGGAAAAATGAGTAGTGTCTAATGGAAAGTGGGTCCAAAAAGTGATTTAAAAATGTGTCTTGTGTTGTAACTAGAAAATTAACTGGGAAATGGTTCAGAAACCACTGTGGAATGAGAGGAGGACTTTTTAGTGTGATAGAAAGAACGCTGATTGCCACCTCAGGAGATCTAGTCCTGGCTGTGATCCTGATGTTTTCATTCAGAGCCCTCATTCTCTGACACCTAAGGAAAGTTAGTTGAATGAAATGCCATCCAGTGTCCAGCTCTAACATTCCAGAAGGGAGGCTTCATGAAGGCAGGGTCATTGGCACACAGTGGGTGCCCAGGAAGTGTTGTCAAAGGAAGCAATGCCCTCTAGACAAAGACCAGCAGGAACACACCTGTAATTGAGTAAGTCAGGTTAACTTGTTGCAGTGAGGGAGAACACACAAAATATAGGGAACCATGGGTTACCTCAGTAAGAGGATGTTAGAAAGGAATGGCTCATGCCTGTAATCCCAGCACTTTGGGAGGCCGAGGTGGGTGGATCACGAGGTCAGGAGATCACGATCATCCTGGCTAACATGGTGAAACCCCGTCTCTACTAAAAATACAAAAATTAGCCGGGAGTGGTGGTGCATGCCTGTAATCTCACCTAGTCAGGAGGCTGAGTCAGGAGAATCACTTGAACTCGGGAGGCAGAGGTTGCAGTGAGCCGAGATCGCACCACTCCAGTCTAGCCTGGGTGACAGAGTGAGACCGTGTCTCAGAAAAAAAAAGAAAGGACTTATGGGATTTTGGTTTGTGTTAGGTGATTTGAGGGAGGATTCAAGGAAGCAGGGCCTTTCTCTAAATGGGATGCTGTCAGGAAGTAGGGGTAATTTTAAGATTGGGTATTTTATTAAATCCTATCTAGAAGGAAGGAAGACTGGAGAGACTAATGCTATAATAGGGAAGGAAGCACAGTCATTCTCATTACCCAAATTAGGGAGACGTTTGGTCATTTTTGTGGCTGGATAATGTTTGTGTTGTTTGTGTTCAGCTCTGATTACAGAGTTGTCTTGTTTGTTGTGATTCATCATGGTCATAGAATGGCCTTATTTAGTGTTGATGTTCTGGAAAATTATGTTAAATAGGAAAACATCGGGCATAGCTGTGAATGCTAAGCCAGCTCTTAGTAACACTGAGGCCTGGCTGATAGTACCAGGCTAGTTCTCAGATATTAGGGACTGCATGCCTTTTTCTCTCAAGTCAGCTAGCCAGCAACCTATTGGAACCACTTATGCCCATACATTTTATCCAGTGTGGCTATGCACATAATATATATTTCCTTTTCCAAAAGTTATAGTGAAGCATAGTTCATTCTCAACTCCAAAACATATTTAAGATGGACTAAATTTTTAAGTATTGAAAAAACTAAGATTTATAATTGTATCTTTGTCAAACCTCTCTGGAGTGATGATTTATTTCATGTTTTCTAAGTCAACTTTTAATAGGGAAGTTAATTCTACACGGCAAAAATAGTTCAGTGGTTGAAGAGAGAGAGAGATAGCTGGTGGGAGGGCAAAAATAATATAATCCCCATACAGAAGAATGTGAGGTTGTATGTGAAAATGACAAGTTGAATTGTTGCTTTCACAATGCAGTCCTGCTTCTGAGAATGTCCTGTGGCTTTGCCTGTACACGTGTGAAATGAGTCACATGCAAATTTAATTCATCATAGCATTGTTCGTTATGGTACACTCTTGAAAACAACCCAGAGAATGGCTATGTAACTATAATAAATCCAGTTAGTAAAGTACTGTGTAGCTGTAAAATAAAGAATGAGGGAGCTGTCTATATACTGGTTTGGAAAGCTATCTAGGATATATTATTAAGTGAAAAAGCAAGATAAAGAATAATGTTGGGGTGATCAGACCCAACACCACCAGGTCGTGGGGGTGACAAAGTCAGCGGAGTCAAAGGATTGAGAAAAAGATAGTGAGAGAAAAAGGTGGGACACCAGAGGACCATCATTATTGTATGGAGGCTGCAAAGGCCCCGAGTTCTGGGAACCCACGGTATTTATTGGTAATCCAACAAAGAAACAGGTGGTGAGAATGTGGAGGTCAAAAGAGCACATTGCATTAAGCACATGATTTACAGCTGTGATGTTTAGCATTTATATGGAACATGTTCTGCTACTTGAGATAATGGGAATAGGAGCTTAGGAGGGCTTGAAGCAAGGAGCCAGCAAGTCTAGACACATTCCAAAGGCCTATGCAAGCCCTGCCTCAGTTTCCCTCCCAACACTCAGCTTTTTCGCAACATGCCTCCCTTCTCTTTTTTGTAAAAGAGGAACTATCATTATTACATCATTATTACCAGCATAAGAGGTGGCCTCTTTTAATTGAGCAAGGCACTTGCAGGCTGTGCAGCCCTTTATTGCCAGTCGGTGATCCAGCTTCATTTTTCTTAGCCCTTATTCGAACTGGAGTCGCTCTGGTTTGAATGCTTACCACATACCTCCCCTTTCCCTTTTACAGGAGGACCCTTAATCCTAGGGGTTGCAGAAGGATGAAGGTCCATCTTCTGTAACTTCTTCATGCTGAATAGGGGCAATGATACTCCTGCCTAATTATTAGGGTCTCTTTTATTCAGGGTAGAGAGGAGCTGAGTCAGAAAGCATTGGTCCATTAAGCATCGTGACTCTGGTCGGTCTTCGTTCCATCTTCGCAATCAGATTCAAGTGGCTCATGGCTCATACTGGGGGAACCCGGTCCATGGTTGGGATCCATGCTCCCGTTCCATGGTCGTACACATCTTGAGGGCATCCACACGGTTTGTTCATCTCCTGCAAAAACACAAGCATACCCTCTCCCCCACGTTAGTAAATCTACTGAAACAGAAGCAAAAACTTGTTGTGGTTGTAGCCAGGAGGCATGCCGTTGCTGCAACATTCGTTAACTCATTTTGTGCCTCTTTGGTAAATTACCGTGAGGTAAAACTTTCTACTGATAATGAGAAACAGGCCTTCTCTGATTAACAGAAGGCATAGAGAAAGCAAATCGAGGCTTTTCAGACCTTCAATTCATGCTGTACAGGTGGGTCCACTAGATGCTGTGGCTCATGATAGATCTTCAGATGTTTGGTGGGCACCCACACAGGCACCTGATTGTCACCTGGAGAGACACAAGCAGATCCTCTTCCCCATAAAATTATCTTTAGGCAGGGATTGGAGGAAGTAGATTCAGAGGTAAGGAAAATTTTGGGGGCCTAATGGCTTCCTAATGATTGATAGGTGTTCCCTCGGAAGTTAGGAATTCCCTTTCTCTCCATATTGCTGCGTGGGCATGGAGGACTAGGTAAGCATACTAAGAGTCTATATGTATATTTACTCTTTTTCCTTCTCCTAATTGGAGTCAAAGGATTGAGAAAAAGACAGTGAGAGATAAAAAGGTGGGACACTAGGGTGTCATCACTATTGTACGGAGGCTGTGAAGGCCCTGAGCTCTGGGAGCCCACGGTATTTATTGGTAATCCAACAAAGAAACAGGTGGTGAGAATGTGGAGGTCAAAAGAGCACGTTGCATTAAGCACATGATTTACAGCTGTGATGGCTTAGCGTTTATATGGAACATGTTCTGCTACTTGAGATAGTAGGAATAGGAGCCTAGGAGGGCTAGAAGCAAGGAGCCAGCAAGTCTAGACACATTCCAAAGGACTATGCAAGCCCTGCCTCAGTTTCCCTCCCAACACTCAGCTTTTTCCAAACAATAATAAGACAAAAAATACATATTCATATTTATATCTACATAAACACTACAAATATAAGAAGTGAATAAAGTGGTCACCTATGGGGCTTGGGGTAGACAGGGATGTAAGAAGGAAACTTCTTATTATATGCCTTTTAAAATATAATTTTGATGTTTGAATCATATAAATGTACTACCTATTCCAAATATTAAAATAATTTAAAGATAGATATATATACCATATAAAATGTATTTCTCCCACCCCATTCCATTCCCTGGAAGTAACCATTTGGATCTGTTTCTTTTATAGCCTTTCAGAGTAGTTTATTGTATAACATTAGTCAAGGTTCTCCAGAGAAACAGAACCAAAATGTATGTATTATACATAGAGATCTGTTTTAAAGAATTGGCTCATGCGATTGTTAAGGGCTGGCAGGTCTGAAATTTTCAGGACAGGCTGTCAGGCTGGAGACTGGGGAAAGAGTGGGTATTGCAGTATCAAGCCTGAAGAAAGTCTGAAGGTAGAATCCTTCTTCCTTAAGAGACCTCTGTCATTTTCTCTTAAGGCCTTCACCTGATTGGATGAGGCCCACCCACATTATGGAGCATAATCTGCTCTACTCAGAGTCTACTGATATAAATGTTAATCACATCTTAAAATACCTTAATAGCAACATCAAGGCTGCTGTTTGACCAAAAGCTGTGTACCATGGATGGCCACACCAAGTTGAAACATAACCATCATACCCATGTACAATCATAGTATCTATCAATATCTATACTTACTTTTGTAATAGAAATGGTAACATGTCATATACACTGATACACACCTTGTTTTAGGTAACAACAGTCCATGTTTTGAAGGAGAACTCTATAAAGAAATACACCTTTAAAGTATAAGAAAATTGGTAAGTCTGTACTGTGGGGGAAAAGACATGATTAATATAAAAAGGGAAACAACAGCTCGGAAACACATTTGATAGTTATTAATGTCCACCTTACATAAAGACTCCCACAAATTGAAAAAAAGAAAAACATTGATACCACATATCACAGAAATCCATTTCACAAAAGAAAAGCTACAGACAGGAAGAAAATATTGAAAAATGTTGAAGCCCTTAACGCTGAAAGGAACGCAAATGGAGTCAGGTAAAACTTTATATAAACTAAAAGGATAAGCAAGTTTGTTATGGAAACTTAAGACACAAACTGCAATGCTGACGTCACAGCAAACTAGTCAGTCTTTCAAGAGCCATTAGGCAGGATGAATCGCAAGCTATAAAATCACGCCCCTTGGCCCAGTAATCCCTTTTCTGGGAACTAATCTTGAGGAAATAATTCGAACCATAGTGAAAGGCCTACACTGTATAGATATTTACTGTAACATCATTCATACAATTAAAGAAATACAAACAAACTAAATATCCTGACAGCATAGGAATACAGGCTAATTATGGTTTATTAACTTCATGAAATGTAGCTGTTAAACATGACTACAAGGACTAGCAATGTGGTAAAAGTATATTATATAATGTTAAATACAACAGTTGTGGCTTGGCTCTGATGGCAATGAAAAGAAAGCTGTATAAACGATGTACACATGTGGACAAGAACAGATAGGAATGTGGAAACCTTAAAAATGGTTTGATCTGTTAGGATATCAGAATTGTCGGTGGTATTTCTGTTTTTGTTTTAGTCCTATTAATATTATTGCAATTTTATGTAATTATAAATTTTAAAAATCATAAGTTAACGTTATCCCAACAGTAGCCTCAAATTCAAATTATCATTTAGTGATTAGAAGATACTTTAAGAATCATTTGATTATATTCATTGCCCTTTCTCCTGTTGTGATGGTTATAGTATGAACCTTGGAGGATATTTCAGGAGCTGCAGTTTTCACAGCTCTCATTCTCTTCCCAGGAACTAGGCATATTTCTATTGATTAAGATACTTTGGAAAGATACTTTGGAAACTTCGTTCAGTAAATGTGTATAAGACAGCAGAGAAGTTGGAAGCAAAGAACATTCCTGCATCAATAAAATTAGATTTCTTTCTAATATTAAAATAGTAGCCAGTATTATTCCTGACACTTTCTAGTTGTCAAAGATGTTTTATTACCATTACAATGCAATAGTACTTTGATCTACATAAAGACCCGTTGTAGTATTGTTTATCTTTGTTCCTAGCTAAAGCTTCAGATCTGCATTTTTTTCCTCAATGAATACAAGTATCCAATAAATGAAGACTCAATGAGGAAAAAATATTTGGTATAAATATTTCATTGTGTTTTTCAGTTTTACATTCCATCTCTTGATCTTTTCCTCAAATTGAAAGACAGTTTTAACAGTTTCGCAGCGCTGTGGACTTTTACTTGATTTGTTGGCTCTTAATTTTGAGTATGGAAGGCCACTTGTAGAGATAACCTTGATAATGGGAAATTTTCCAATTAGTAAAATGGATTTGCCAAGCAGGGAAAAGATGGTTTATGTACTGAAGTCCACACTAGCACCTGCCAAGAAAGTGGACATGGTGTTAACATCTGTCACAAACATGTTTTTCAGGGTGGATCATTTGTATACATTCTTTGTTCAGTGGTCTCCCGATGTCTATGGAAAAGATGCCAAAGAGCAAGGCTTTGTGGTGGTGGAGAAGGAAGAATTGAACATGATTGACAACTTCTTCAGTGAGCCAACAACCAAGAGCTGGGAGGTGAGCACTTCGGCAGGGTTAGACCATCATAGTTCCTAAGGTAGAGTAAGCAGTCTCGCATTCAGATTCCATGTAACAGGCTGGTAAGAAACTAGAGTCCCTGTGCACCTATGAAATCACAGAGGAAAATAACTTTATTCCTCTGTTTGAAAAAAAACACCACCACCAGCACCACCACTATGTACACAGGCACACAGTTCATTCTGACCACACTAGACGAATCTACTTATATTCTTACTCATAGCTCCATGCCTTAGTTCAGAGCTCAGCAAATTTTTTTTTGTAAAGGGCAAGATAATAAATATATTTGGCTTTGTGGGCCATACAGTTCCTGTTGCAGGTACTCATAGCTGCCATTATAGAACAGAAGCAACCATAGTATGTAAATGAATGAGCATGACTGTGTTTCATTTCACATAGTTATTATGTGTCACAAAATATTGTTATTAATTTTTATTGAATCCCTTAAAAAATATGAAATCTTTCTTAGCTTAAGTGCCATACAAAAACAGGTGGTGGACTGGCTTTGGCTGACAAGCTGATATAGTTTGGCTCCACGTCCCCATGCAAATCACATCATAATTATAATCCCCAAATGTCAAGGGAGGCACCTGGTGGGAGGTGATTGGATCATGGGGACGGTTTCCCCCATGCTGTTCTCATGATAGTGAGGGAGTTCTCACAAGATCTGATGGTTTTAAAAGTGGCAGTTTCCGCTACGCTCGCTCGCTCTCCTGCCGCCTTGTGAAGAAGGTGCTTACCTCTCCTTTGCCTTCTGCCATGATTGTAAGTTTCCCAAGGCCTCCCCAGCTATGTGGAACTGTGAGCCAATTAAACCTCTTTTGTTTGTAAATTACTCAGTTTCAGGTAGCATCTTTATAGCAGTGTGAAAACGGACTAATACACAAGCTGTAGTTTGCCAGACCCCAGTTCCCTTCATCCAGTCAGGCAAGCATGTATCAAGTACTTCTTTAGGCAAGGGCCCTGGAAATACAATGATGGATAACACAGGCTCTCAATACTTAACAAGCTTGCAGCACTGGGAAATTGGGAGATGAGACTAAGAAAAATAAGTCTACCCCTCCTTCCTGTTCTGTTGCTCTCTTGAACCCCACTTAGCATTTCTTCTTTCCCAGCTTAGACAGATGGTAAATGAATTCAAACACATCCTTACCAGGACTCCTGAGTTCCTCCACCCCTCTCCCATCTACTGCACTCATCTAGCCTGCGTGCAATCCTGGATGAACCCACCCTCACACTTTTCTGCTCCTAGGCAGCCAAGCATTGCTGGAGAGAACCTGTCCACCAGGGAGAATGGTGCCATTACAAATACATGGTTCTGAATTCATCTGTGTCCATGTATAAGTGGCCCTGCAATACTAATTTAAACTCTTCACTCAATCTGTAGTTGCTTTTTTGATGTATGGTAGATGATATTTTTAATAGTCAATTTTTTTCCAGCACTATTTAATGATTTCCGACGTTTCCTTCGTCATGTTGAAAGATCTTACATATGGACTGTGGGGCTGTATAACTTGTCATTTAAATATACAAGCAAGCTTGGATACTCTGTGCTTAAAAGCTTCAGTGGCCTCCTTATTGACTCTGCTGATTCTTACCCACCTGTTAGAATAACTACCTGGGAATTTTCAAAAACTGAATCCTAGATCCTTATTACTAGAGACATTAATTCAGTAGGTCTGGAGGGAGGAATGTTAGAATCTGTATTTTTCGAAGCTCCCAGATGATTTTGAGGAACAGTTATGTTTTGGAAACACTGACCTGTAGGGTAAGTTCTAAGCTCCTTCGTGGCATCAGGGCTCTTCATTTTCTCTGCTCCTCCTACCTTTTCTGTCTCATCTACCTTCCTCATCACTGCTTTCCTTGCTGTCTCTTCTCCAGCCAATGTGAACCCAGAATCCATCTCTGCATTCCTGCTGTGCCCTGTCCCTGGAACATCTTCTCACACCCTATCCTTGCTCTCAAACTGAAGCACCATCTCCTCTGTGAATAAGCTATCTCAGAACCCCCCAGGTCACCCCAACCTCCTTTGAGCGTCTGCTGTAGATTTTGGCATCTGTATCCTATAAACCAAAAACGATGCCTGAGACAGATCTCAAATCAATTTAGAGGTTTATTTTGCTAAGGTTGAGGATGCATCTGGTTGGGGAGGGAAAAAGAGACACAAGCCACAGTAGGATCTGTGGCCTGCACTTTTTCCAAAGAGGGTTTTGAGGGCTTCAGTATTTAAAGGGGGAAAAGTGGGCTGGAGAGGAAGGAGAAAAGAAAAGAGGAGGGTAGAAAAAATGAGACAAACAGTTACTTTCTTGTGAGTCTTTGATTAGTGTGCACTGAATCCACATGCTGCATGTGCAAAGGAGAGGGTGGAGGAACCCTCAATCATGTATGCCTTGTGCGCAGTAAATCTGCACTTTACATAAGATGAATTAAACAGAGTCGTGGAAGAAGTCCATTGGTCTGGAGGTGAGCAGTAAGGACAATTTCTAGTCTGCTCTTGTTTCCGACTTGTGAAAATAAGCTGTTAATTTACATTGTCCAGGTGAGGGAGACCACCTGGGGAGACAGCTGTTTAGAAACAAAAGGAAAGATGGTTTTTGTTTGTGTGGCTCAGTTTCAAAGCTTAATTTTCCCTTTTGTTGTAGTGAGTTTGTGATCCCAAGATTTTGTTTTCCTTTTACAATCACATGGAATGGCATCCATTTATTTAGAATTGTTTCTCTACTGTCTCCTCACCTGCTGGAGACTGTGAGCAGCTTTATGTCTCTGTGCCTGGCAAAGCACCTGGCACCCACCATCATATAGGAAATAATAAATGTCCACTGTCCTGGAGTCCCAGGGGCCCAGAGGAGAGTGTTGTCTTGCTGGCATTCTGCCCCAGGTTGTGCTCAGGCTGTTGCATTGAGAGTCAGTTGTGCTGGCCGTGGACTGGTCTCTTAAGTATCTGCTAGAGTCTTCTTTATAACCCCCAGTGTGAGCAATACAATACACTCTGATCCCTGCAGCTGTGCCCAAGACTGAAAGGCCACTTCGGATCTGGAAGAATCATAGAAATATCACTGAAAATTGAAGCAGTGCTGATCTGTATTTCTTTCTAACCTCCTGACATGTGATCTGAAGTGTAGAGGAGGACTCATCCTGCTTATTAGTCATTAAAACTAATTCCAAAATGTAAAAAGATAAGTATTACTCTGCCAACTGTTTTATAAAACTACATGTAAAATGACATCTTTCACAACCTCATGTAAACCAGATGTTTTCCCATTCTTTTAAGTCCCTCCCACCAACAAACATGACATAGTATTGAAGTGAAATGCCGTTTGTTCTAACTGTAATGAAGCCTACCTCCACTGAAGGCTCCTTTTCATCCTTCCTTTGAGATTCAAGCTTATACCAGGGATCACACATACCATTTTAAATGGAGCTTTAGCCTTAAAGAAGGTGCTGGGGGCGGGGGAGAAAAAAAAAAGAAAAAAAACTCTGAAAAGGCAGGGCTAGAAAAGCTAGGTTCACTGGAGGGACGATTAGGAAGAAAAGTATAAGAAGGAAAAGAAAAAAATGAACAATGGGGTTTTATCATAGTGTTGGGAAACCACCGTTTCAAAGGTGAAAGTGTCCTTTTGCAGTCTCACAGCGATGCCTGGCAGGAAGTGTGTTTGCTCTAAATCCTAATTTGGGTGTGTTCCTGTAGAAATGCTGAAACTTCTCCTGAGGGAAACAGAAACTCAGTCATGCAGGAAACTAGATACTGAGAAAACAGTTGTAGCTCAGCGTGGCTACAAGTAACTGTGGAAGCAGAGTAGAGAGAAAACTTGTTCCTCATTAGAGAGAGAGCCACACTTCTCACTGCTCACAATGAGAGGCCAAAGATTACCCTTGGACATCCAGATTTTCTATTGTGCCAGACCTGACGAAGAGCCTTTTGTGAAGGTATGTTGGAGTGTGTCCCGAGGGCTAATAAGGTGCTGGTGAATTCTCAGTGATGTACCTCCGAGTTTGTTTTGAAAGTCGTTCTAATTAGAAAGGATTGTGCTGACATTTCTACCAGCAGGTGTTTTATTCATTGCGGAGAGGGTTATGGTGTGGTTGCCTCTTCTCATTGGAGCCAGAAATCCATATTTGATTTTTTTTCATTCCACAGCCTCATTTTATACTTGTGATAAATACAGAGTTTGCTGAAAACAGAGTGTTTTATTTCATTCATTTAAAATGCTTGGTTTGTGATTCTTGATAGTGTTTTCACTACGGAAACACTCCCCTAGAAAATGGTAAAATTAGTAAGCTTAATTTTCTTACTTGTAAATCTGGCTCAGACGCCAGCGGGTACTTTGTAGCTGTCATTGTGCATTTTGGAAATTGAGTAGTGCACTACTGCCTGACAACTTGCACTGGATTTAACTTAAATGTTTTTCTCTATAATATAAAATCATTAATACGAGTACATTTTGGTGAATTAGTTGTCTAATATAATCCTTCACTTGATCTTACACAAAAGGCCAAGAAGCCTAATATACACTCTTCAATCTGAAAATAATCGAGTGATTTATCCATAATTTAAGAAGGGCCAAAAATGGATTTTAGAGTAAAATGAACTTTGGTAATTCATAAGCATAGCTAGAGTTAAATAATAAATGTTTTGTACAATATGATGTTTCTAGGTTTAGAAGGGGAGACTATTTTTATCATCTCTGAATAGTACATAAATAATTGTAACCTAGTTGTAATTTAGACTAAAGCTTCACACTTCTTTGTACTCATGTTCCTGGTAGCTGTTATCATTCGTTATTTCTAACAGAAGTGGTTTCTATGTGCACAACCTTAAGAGAAAACATCAGGAACCTGATTAAAAACTATCCTTATCATCGCAAATTCCCTATTTATAGAAGACTTACCTACTGAATGATCTCTAATTAGTCCTTTAACAATTCAGATCCTAAATCTAAAGGCTAAAAGAGAATCATTTAGGGCATTTCAAAGGTAGAAAGCTATACTTCTGGTGTTATATACTATTCTCAGTGACCCAGCAATCAGCAGCTATACTAAAACTGGAAAACTCGTGACTTTATTTATTTATTTATTTTATTTTTATATAGAGATAGGGGTCCCATCATGTTGCTCAGGCTGGTCTCAAACTCCTGGGCTCAAGCCATCTTCCTCCTGCCTTGGCCTCCCAAAGTGCTGGGCATACAGGCATGAGCCACCATGTCTAGCCTTGTGACTTGTGACTTTAATTTATACATATTAACTGTCTCGACTGTACTGTCTTTAATTGTGCATTTGTTCTGAAACTCAAAAATTAGCCATTTCCCCAAAGTCCTGTTCAGTTGATTTCCTGCTGCCGAAGCATCACCTTTTCAAGCAGCAGTGTCCCTAGAGTGATTTTTTTAATTAGCAGTTAGAAGAAAAGCCAATAAGTTATTTTTCTTGGCTTGTTTTCTCATTTCAGATCATCACTGTTGAAGAGGCAAAGCGCAGGAAGAGCACATGCAGCTACTATGAAGACGAGGACGAAGAGGTGCTGCCTGTCCTGCGGCCCCACAGTGCGCTCCTGGAGAATATGCACATCGAGCAGGTGGGCTCGCCCTGGCCACCAAGGGTGGGGGTTCCTAGGCTTTAAGAAATATTTCCCTTGGCCAGGTACAGTGGCTCACGCCTGTAATCCTCACACTTTGGGAGGCCAAGGCAGGCAGATCACTTGAGGTCAGGAGTTTGAGACCAGCCTGGACAACATGGCAAAACCCCATCTCTACTAAAAATACAAAAATTGGCCGGGCGTGATGGCACATGCCTCTAATCCCAGCTACTCAGGAGGCTGAGACAGGAGAATTGCTTGACCCTGGGAGGTGGAGGTTGCAGTGAGCCAAGATCGCACCACTGCATTCCAGCCTGTGCAACAGAGTGAGACTCTGTCTCAAAAAAAGAAAAAAAATTCCCATCCCTGAATGCATTTGCCCTTCTCACTTGGGCTGAAGGATGAGGCTTGTGAGGAAGGAAGAACACCAGCAGCCCACTAAGGCCAGTGCCCCCTGCTCTGCCTCTGAAAAGTCTCATTCCCTGCTGCCTTCTTGGTAGTATGAGGAGTTGGTCAGACACTAACATCCTTCTCTCAAACCTGAAGAAAAAGCCATTTCTAATCTTAAAAAAATAAAAATTTTAAGCGTCCTACCATAGTCCTAATACACTTTAAAAAGGATCCAAATTTATCCTTGTAATTATTGCAGAGTTCCCATAGCTTTGATGTATAGGGCTCAATAAAAGTAATACAGCAAATGCAGTCTACTTGCTTTATGAAAAATACCTACCTACAGGACAGTTTTTCCTTTTTCTATGATTTTCTTTGTGTATTTTACAGTTTCTGAATGTTTACTTGAAATTCATGAAATATTATAATGCACTTATGTTTGAACTGTAGTAAGGAATCCCTGGCATTTACCTCATCAGTCAGCTTAGAGACATGAATTTTAGAGACCTTAAGTAATCATTAAGTTTGGCTCCCTAGTTTACTGAGGAACCAGTAAAGACCCAAGAAAGCCAAGAAGCTTGACCAAGTACTTATAGAGTGTGGGATTCACACTGACACTGAAACTGATTTTAAGCACTCTGAAGACTCAGCACTTCATGGCCTCCTTTGGTAATATTCTTGAAGAGATATACATTATTGATTATTTATGGCCAAGTTTAAATATTGATGCAGGTAAAAGATATAGGTGCAATAAGAACAGATGACACCTGACTTCTAACACTAAACGTCCCTGTTTTTTTGCCCTCACTTCTGTGCAAAGCTGCAGCTCTCAGTAGCAGTTTTGAGCCTCTGAGTGTTTAGAAAGAAAAATTGGGAAAATATGAACTGTTTGGTAAAAGCCAGGTTGAAGTGGAAAGGAAGGGCATGTGTCTAGTTTTTACCTCTTTATCCAGCTTGATCTGTGTCTTCAAATATATAGCAGGATAGGGACTCCATAGTCATGTCCCTGAATGGGAAAACACCTCCTGGCCAGTATCCTTGCCAAGGTAAACACTGTCAAATGATCATTTTCTTGGTTTAGAATAGCAAATATTTGCCAGAATAAGGAGGGGCACTATGTGAGTGTATGATACTGAGTTTGAATAACAGGCATTTGTTTTGCGCCACATGTTCGTGAGCAATTTGTGTGTGAACCTTCTGTTTACATCTCTTCCTTTGGCTTTGTAGCTGGCCCGACGCCTTCCTGCAAGGGTGCAGGGGTATCCATGGAGACTGGCCTATAGCACGTTAGAGCACGGGACCAGCTTAAAGACGCTCTACCGGAAATCAGCATCACTAGACAGTCCTGTTCTATTGGTCATCAAAGATATGGATAATCAGGTGAGGCCTGTCCCTCTCATAAAGAATATTTTTTAATAATTTTTCAAAATTCCCAACAGTAGAGACACTAGTACCATATACTTCCATCATCCAGATTCCACAGTTAACAGGATTTTGCCTTCTGTGTCTTTTATCTTTGTTTTTTCTCTGCTGAAATATTTTGAAGTAAACCCCAATCATTATGGCATTTCACCCCTACATATTTCAGGATCATCTCCAAAATGAAAATGGATCATACTTCCAAATACAGTCACATTCTAAGGAGCTTTTTTCTATCACCATGAAGTGGAAACGTATAATGATATCCCACAGCCTAAAAACTGGAAAGTTGGGGTAGAGTGAGATCTGGATTTGGAAACAGTTGCAGAAATAAGTTCCAGTGCCATACCAGCGCCTTTCCCAGGTAGCCAAAGTAGTGCCCACAAACCTTGCCTGCATTTTGGATGTGATGGAGAGTCAGTCAAGGCCATAGTGTGTTGTGCCTGAGGGGCCCAATTGTTAAGAAACCACAGAGAATGCACTGTACCATTCTTGATTGTACTTTTGCCTGTGTTACAGTTGGTCTTTCCTGGAGGAACTAGTGAAAACTAGTTATTACCCCTTGTCCCTGCACTGTTATCTCTTCCCGTAAGTCAGCTCAGAATGGGAGTGGAATCTGTCCAGGTTTTTTTCGGTCACTATCCTGTCAGTCTCTTGCATCACGAAAGGAAGACATCATTCACATCTGCTCATTGCTCATTTCAGTTTGACCTGTGTTCTGTTAGAAATTCCTCTAAGATTTTAAGATGCAGCATTGAGCAGATTTTCTGTCATTGAAGCAGATTTTACTCAACATTTATTTATTCATTCATTCATTCATTCATTCATTCATTCATTTATTCATCCATTCAGCAAATATCTAATTAGGGCCTGTTAGGTGCTAGGCACTATTAAGCATTGGGGAGCTTACTGTGAAGCACAAAATTTTTATACTGAGACATGTCCACGTTGTAATGAGCCAGGAAATAGAACTTTGCTGTCATGATTTGCCTTGGGAAAAATTAGGGAACATATGGGGGTACCAAAGACACTGTCTTTCTTAGCAGTGATCTTTGTGACTTTATTGTAATATTATTGTAGCTTAAGAGTTGTGGGAATTAATTTAGCTATCATTGTTACTATTGTTATTTCCTGATTGCTGACATTTTGCTTAATAATGATCCAAGCTGAAAGGTGGGTAGAGTCAAGATAAAAAAATTAAAATAATGATAACAGTTGGTTTAAAAGAGACTTAGGAATTTAGTGAAATGTTTCAGAATTGGATGTTATATTTTGGATGAGGTATGGCTATATTATCTTAGAGCACACATACAGACTCTCACCTAAGTATAGATTATTTGTCCTATTTACTTAACAAAATATCACAGTTGTTGAGGAATGTGATGGTTCACACAGAACAGGTATTGATGAAGCACAGTTTTACCAAGCTTCCTGTGCGATTTGTAAAGGAGACCTACAACTGAAGGTTGCAGTCTTGTCACTGGGTGGAGTCTTGCTGAATCATGTACCCTGGAGGCACTTGCGTCATTTGAGGACAACCAGACACTAACTTTGCTTTCTGCACCCCATCTACCCCGAAGGGGAAACTGTGGCTTTGCTGTGTTTGAGAACATGATAGAACAACACCTGCAAATGTGTCTGAAAATGAATTATATGACATTCTAATATAAAAATATTTTATATGTAGACTGGCAGCAATGAGGAGTTCTGCAGAATCAGTTCCCAGTGAAAGAACCATAGCTGGTAGAAATAACAAAAACAACAATCACTTAAAGTCTCTGGAAATTATTCTAAGCAAGTGAGGGAATATTTATTCAAGAAAATCTAATTAATCTCAGTTATAACAGTGGGACTCTGTGGCACTTGAGGCACAACTCTCTCCCTTCCCTAACCCCCCGCTGAGACTGACAGTGGTTCCACTCTGGGCATGTATGGCCAAGAAGATGGGGCACTCTCTTCCCACAGCTGCCAGTCAAGGGTTAGGGTGTACCCTCTCTCACTGTGGGTCCCCTGTATTTCTTATCTCCCACCCAAGATCAGTGTTTCTGAGGCTAAAATCCAAGCAAGTGTGGCCTAGAGGTAGGGGGCTTTCTTCTTCTACCCACCCTCCACTCACAGAGCCATGCTCTACCGTAGGCATGGCAGGCTGAGAATACAGGGGTCTCTCCTGCTCTCGTTTCAGCTCACAGGGCAGAAGTTTTGCACCAGATGAGACAAGCCAAGACCAGAGGCTGCTGTCACTGTCCAGTCCCTAGCTTCAGAGCAGTGGGTTAGAGATTTTTTTCCCAGGGGAAGAGGCAGGCCACAGGACATAGAGTTCTAAAGCTCTACCCAAAGGAACTGACTTTGTTTAGACACACTTGGGGAAGTTGAAGCCAAAGGGCACTCTAGAAAACAATGAGAATTTTGGTGTTAAGAAGAAGGTTGTAGCCATGAAGGCAACGAATTAAACTGTAGACCATCTACTTTACCAGAGAGATCCAAGAAAAGAGACAGCTATGGAGAGCCTTTCTGGAGTCAGGGTAAACTTCATAGTCTGGCCAAGGAAACTATCCATGCAAAGGAACCTACATTTAATTGAATCAGACTGTGGAATAATTTTCACCACCAGGCATTGTTGACAACAATAGAACAATCATCAGGCAATTAATAGAGACTAATTACTAACTTCAAGTGAAGTATAGAAATGTTACTCCTATTTTGCTCTATTATATCTTTTAACTTTTTGTGGTACTAATGTTATGCATGTTACATCTGTATATATTACAAATATAGCAATAGATTGTTATGATTACTATGTTACATAATTTTATGTCTGCTAAGGAAGTTGAGAAAAGAAGAGCAAATGTACATTTATATGTTTTGTTATATGACTTTCCTTTTATCATTTCTGGGTTGCTCTTCATCTATTCCCTTGGATTCCTTTGTTCTGCTATTGCTAAATGTATTACATTTTTATATGGTATAGGCTGAACAATACTATTATATAAAAGTTGTTTTATACAATTTTTTAAAATACATTAATAGAAAAAAAGACATTTTCTCATAATCACAATGCAATAGATCTAACAAAATTAACAGTAATTCCCCAATATCATCCAGCCCTTAGTCTTTAAATGCACTTCCAGAATTGCTAAGAAAATTTTAGCTAAAAGGCCAGGTGTGGTGGCTCACACCTGTAATCCCAGCACTTTGGTAGGCCGAGGCAGGTGGATCACCTCAGGCCAGGAGTTCAAGACCAGCCTGACCAACATGATGAAACCTGTCTCTACTAAAAATACAAAAATTAGCCAGACATAGTGGTGTGCGCCTGTAATCCCAGCTACTCGGGAGGCTGAGGCAGGAGAATCACTTGAACCTAGGAGGTGGAGGTTGCAGAGGGGCCGAGATCATGCCATTGCATTCCAGCCTCGGCAACAGAGCAAGACTCCATCTCAAAAAAAAAAGGAGTTGCGGTGGCGGAATTTTAGCTAAAAAAGAAAATAATTATTTAAAATTCTATGGAGGGTGTGAAATAAAGATAACTTATTGACTGATCAGAGAGGGAACTCATTTTCTTCCACGTATTTGTCATATTTTGTCATATTTTAACCGCATGCTTTTAAAAATAGATGCCTATTTTGATTGTATTCTAGTTCTTTTTTTGGAAGATTACCAGAAGAAGGGCAAAGGATTTTTTATGTTTTGTTACTGTGCTATATTTCTTTGTTCTTAGCAGCTCTAGGGAAAGGTTTGGTAGCAAGAAGTATGAAAAATACTGGTTAGAAAGAGTTTCTAGCCTTCTACCTAATACTTAGTGTTACAAGTATAGCCAGGAACTGAGTGTAAGTGGTGAAGAAGACAGCACACAGAGATTGTGATCTAATTGAAATAATTTTTGAAAAATGCTATGACGTTTTCCAGATAACCTACATTTAAAGCAGTGTTCCTCAAATGGGATTTGAAATAGAAAGAATGTCTGAATCACCTAGGGACATTTTCAGAATACATATGCTCACCCCTGCAAGTGCTGATCAGGATGTGAACAGAAGGATGAGATGCTGAGGCAGTGGGCGTACACATTCTGAAAACACTACTCCTCATGTAGCTTGGCTCCCCTTCCATCCCCCGATAAGAAAAAGTACAAGAACCATTGATTTAAACACATCTAAGTTACCTTTCATGATATTGATGATCTAAATAACTCCATGATATTACGGGGTTATTTGTTTCTTAAAAGTCACTTTGAACTAAACTATAGTAAGTCAGTCATTTTTAAGGATATAATTTTAATTTAATAAGCATATTAATAACTCATTGTTACAAATCAAAAGAAAGGAAAGTTTATTTTCTCTGGGGAAATGCCCAGCCATGACTCCACTTATAAAATACATAAGAGATGTGACTGTGTTGTCCCAAGCACTCATTTCTGTGGGCAAGATGTATCTTCTTGTGGCTTAATGTTTCTGTTATGTTATGTATATTCAATAACAGAAATTTGTCTCCATAGTGAACTTTGGAAATCTTTTAAAATTGGAACAAATTGTTGGCCTTTGACAAACAAGTTGTCTGAGCTTTGTCAGATGAATTTTGCATGCACCAGGAAGTCTGGCTACTTGGGTTCCAGTTAGAGCTGGGGATATTTGTTTATTCTTTTATTGGTGGTCTTTTTAAGTTTGAGTGCCAATTTAGTAATAATCTTTGCTGAAATAGATCTCAGAACATGATGTATCAAAAATATTCCAGAAAGCCTTGCTTTGGGGATTTTGGTTTGAATGTAGGTAACATTTATGTTTTCTTTTGACAGATTTTTGGAGCATATGCAACTCATCCTTTCAAGTTCAGTGACCACTATTATGGCACAGGCGAAACTTTTCTCTACACATTCAGCCCTCATTTTAAGGTACCTAGATAGGAGAAATATCCAACTCCCATATGTCACAGTGTCCTCAGTTGGGGAAGGGGATAGGCATTGGGGCAGCTAGCTGTCCTATAACTTCTCCTGAACTGACTCCAGGCTGGGTCAGCCCTTTATGACTGTAGCTCACAAACTGCTTAGGGTCCCTTGCCTTCTGGGCTGCTCAGGCTGGGATCCAGAGTCGCAGGTCAGAGCCACCACGTGTCCGAAAGGTCTTCCTTCCTTCGTAACCCCTTCAGAGATCTCATCCTGTTGCGGGCCAGGTCTGGCAGTCAGGAACTTCCTCAGTCAATGGGGTGAGGTGGTTCCCTTTTACATATAGATACTATTTCATATTTCCTCATTGCTAATTCTCCAGATTAAAATGTCTGTTTTCTTTTTTGTGTTTCTTCCCCAAGGTCTTTAAGTGGAGTGGAGAAAATTCATACTTTATCAATGGAGACATAAGTTCTTTAGAACTTGGTGGTGGAGGGTAAGGTTTTTTTTGTTTTTGTTTTCTTACTATTATTTTACCACCTGACCTGAGTGGGACTGTTTTGACCTACGTAGTTAAAACTTCGGTGTCAGGTTATTTTAGCTAGTCCATGTGCTTAGATGAGTTAGGACAGAGGCCTAACACAGAATGGCCTAACTAAGAATCAAAGATAGAATATTTATGTGTCTAATGAGGGACTGTTACCACTTGTCTTTTAGGAAGACTGGTCATTTAAATGAAATAAAGGAAATGTATCCTGGTTTTATAAGCAGTTTCGAATTTTGCCTGTCAGTAGTATAAAGGAAAGAAGATGGGGGCAAGAGAGAATAGTGTGCCATGTAAGATAGAAGTGTTTTTACCTTTTTTTTTTTTTTTAAACCTTTTCAGGGGACGATTTGGTTTATGGCTAGATGCTGATTTATACCACGGACGAAGCAACTCTTGCAGCACTTTCAATAATGATATTCTTTCCAAAAAGGAAGACTTCATAGTTCAGGATCTGGAGGTGTGGGCATTTGAGTGAAATTCAGACTGCCTTAAAATATAACGTTAAAAAGACTGGGTTCGATCAGCCCTCCTAAAGCTGGCTGGAAAAAGAAGCCCCAGCGCAAGCTGCCTCATCCCACCCCAATGCTTCCTTTCTGCCATCATCTCAGAGCATGATCACATCGCAGAAAGATTCTGGAAGGTCCATGTAGAGGGCAGACATTGAAGAAAGAAACTTAAAATCCAGGTTGTTGAAAAGACTTTGTACTCCCACTTCCTTCAAATCCATACAGTGAGGAATCAGAGTGTTTATAGATATATGAGTTGAATGCAATTTTTATTTTTGGTAACTGTGAAAAAAAAGATACTGTGGATATATACATGCCTTGTGTATTTATCAGCATAATTTTCATTACCAAAATGTACAGCTATTATTTGCCATGGAAAAGGTTAGTCTCATTTAGAAAAATCGAAAGTGCACAGCACTTAAAGGGAATATATGAGGTTTTTTTTAAAAAAAAAAACTTTTATTTATTATTTGTAGTATATTGTCTGAAATGTGTCGGCAGTTTTTTTTCTTTTAATGTGTCAAATCTTGAAATATTAAATGTATACATTTTGTGCTATGTTTTGGGAACAAATCTGTTTGATTTATATAGTTTTATATTGAATTTTTTTTGCCCTGATTGTTTAGGGTGATAGGTCTTAAGCAGCATATATCTATATATCTGTATGTGGATATATAGAGATATATGTGTGTGTGTGTATGTATATGTACATATACATATATATGAGTGTATAATTCTAAATTTCTAAAAACTCATTATGAATGTTCATCAATTTGACTATTATAGGCCAGCTTTCCATTTAGTCAATAAAAGGGTACATTTTTAGTTACTTACCTTGAACATATTTGTGTGAAAAAGAATACATCATTTCTCACAGTCTTAAGTTGATATTTATAGAAATGAATACCTTTGTGAACCTAGACTTAGAACAAATCCTGCTTTTGAAAAAAAATGTTTTGCTTCTTACAAAATCATTTGTGTTAATAACAAAAACTTTATTTTCGGAGTGTTCTTTGTATAACTTTTCCAAGCTTTTACATTAACGAGCAGGCCTCTGTCTTAAAAGGGACTCGGTATATTAATTTCTGCATTTTTTAAATCAAATGAAAAACGTCAAATTGGACCAATTGTCTTGGTTTCTTGATTCATTTATTTGAGAAAAAAACAATACAAAGAAATGCATTCATATCAAAATTGGAATAGAAAGGAAAACCTATTTTTAAGATATCAACCTATTTTCACATCATAAAACATCTATTACATAAAATAAAGGACCAGGCATAGTGGCTCTTGCCTGTAATCCCAGCACTTTGGGAGGCCGAGGCAGGTGGATCACTCAAGGTCACAAGTTTGAGACCAGTCTGGCCAACATGGTGAAACCCTGTCTCTACTAAAAGTACAAAAATTAGCTGACTATGTGGCGGGCACCTGTAATCCCACCTACTCGGGAGGCTGAGGCAGGAGAATTGCTTGAATCCGGGAGGCGGAGGTTGTAGTGAGCCAAGATCGTGCCACTGCACTCTATCCTGGGTAACAGCGAGACTCTGTCTTAAAAATAATAACAATAATAATAATAATAAAGACTTACTTAACCAATATTATTGATTACCAGACTTTTATGAAAGCCAAAGAGTGCTTGCTAGTAGGAAAAAATTTCAAATAATAGCCAAAGCTGAAAAATGGTCTGTCATAAATTATTTCCCTGGTAATTTTTGAAAGGAAAAATGTATAACAAGTACTATTTACATATCTGCATTTAAAAAAGCAATTCTTAGAATACTTCCTTTACATTATTCTCCTATTTTAGACATTTTGTGAAAGAGAACAAATTGTCCAGTGGCCTCCTGTCAGATCAACAATTATTATACTCCTTAATTCCATGCAAATTTAAATGAATGCTATAAAATTTTTAATCTGTAGCCTGGGTGTACGTTTCACTCAAGTTCTCCTACTGAGAACTCTTGACTAACAGCATACTGGCAGTTTCACCTTAACCTGCTCGTTAAATAGTGTGTTGGTGTGAGATATCAGGAATGTCTCATGATATCACGTTTACCATTTACACCATCTGCAACCATATGCTATTAATAAAATGGAAAAAAACAAAATGGTCATTTTGCATATACTTCACTCTGACCTAGTTTAGTCCATGATACTATAATTGTGAGAGCATATCCAGATGCTGTGTTCTCTATGTAAAACAGTATTGTCCATTCAGAAATGTGTGACCCTTCATTTATGGATATTGACTATATGTAATGCAGTGCTATCCCAATATTTTCAATAAAGGACTTTATGCATTCAGTGATTTTCTTTCCCAAAGATTCATTCATCAGGTATTTACTGGGTACCAGAGTGTTTATTTTTGTGAGAGGATGGTGAAATATCCAAGACTAAACAAGGTCCAGAGCTCATGTTTTCACTGCTGCCCTGGAAACTCCCTCTTCATTCCCTGTAGCCACCCTCCTAATTGTCTCATCAGTTCATGGAAACTGCTCTCATTATGGTTACCAGAGACAACTCTTGGCTGTATCTACCAGTCTCTTTTCTAATCTTTCTAGCTGTGCAATGAATGACAACCTCCTCCTCTTAACATCTGTCTTAACCTACTTCATAATTTCCGTAAGGGACACTTTACTCTGATAAATTTTCTTTGGCATCCTGACACCTAGCCCCTAGATGTCGGGCTAGATGAAGACCCCAAGCAGTCTTCATTGCTTCATAATTCCTTAGTTCATAAGTCCATATCAAAGGACTTGGGTGGGAGGAGGCAACCAAATATTTCTTCAGACTCTACTGAAAATGATTAGATGCATCCCCGTGCTACAAGCCACCAGAGACATCCTGCACTATTATAAGTATGTCTTCCCTTAATTTGATCTCCCTCTCCTTGATGCCTTTTAAAGTTTTAGAGACACATTGATATGGTTTGGCTGTGTGTCCCCACCAACATCTCATCGGAATTGTAATCCCCACATGTTGAGGGAGGGACCTAGTGGGATGTGATTAGAACATGGGGGCGGTTTCCCCCATGCTGTTCTCATGATAGTGAGGGAGTTTTCATGAGATCTGTTTTAAAGTGTTTGGCAGTTCCACCCTCACCCTCTCTCCTGCTGCCATGTAAGATGTGCCTTGCTTCCCCTTTGCCTTCCGCCATGATTGTAAATTTCCTGACGCCTACCCAGCCATGTGAAACTGTGAGTCCATTAAACCTCTTTTCTTTATAAATAACCCAGTCTCAGGTAGTTCTTTATAGTAGTGTGAAAATGGACTAATACACACATGAAACAGCATTAATGAAAGAATTACTCTCCTTTTGAGGAAGGCATTGAGAATCTCTTAAGCCAGAAAGGAGTGTTACATTTCATGTTTTTCTTAGGATGCCTAACCTATTTTTACCAATTTAATTCAATACAGAAAGGTAAGGAGGTCAGAAACCAAGGGAAATTCCAGAAAACTCAAGAAAAGGGAAGCCACACTCATTTCTTGTGCATGTATCAAAAGTGCCTTTGACCACTTCCTTCTGCCCAATGAGGTCACTTACTCTTAATCAGAGAAAGCCCTGACTTCAAAGCATCACATTCTCTGTCACCTCCTGGCCTATGACCATTATCCGTAGTGAGCCCCTAACAGAAGGTGTTTTTACTGAAAAAAAAATAAGCTTCACTCTTCACACCAAACTCTTAAGATCTTATTCCCTTTCTATGTCAAATCTCTAGTGGTTCAGAATAAAAATGAGATATGGTATGGTCAATCAAGCCATCAAGATGTTGTCTCTTGATAGAATATCTTTGAGGACTTTTTGTTTCTCTCTTAGATCAGCACTGTTCAATAGAACATTCTACAATGATAGAAATGTTTCACAAATTTTCACTGTCCTTAATGATAGCCCCTAGCTACCATACTAGTGTTGAACAATTGAAATGTGCCTTGGGTGACTGAGGAGCTGAACTTTTTATTTAATTTTAGTTTATTTAAATAGCCACACGTGACTGGTGGCTACCACATTGAACAGCACAGCTCTAGGTCAAGATGTTATTGCCAAATTATATTTTCATTGGCAATTAAGTCAGACTATGACTCCTTCACCAGAAGAGAACCTTTACTTCCAAGCACTTTGTCTATGCCATTACAGATCTTCATACAGGTTGGTACCACCTAAGGTTATCTACTATGTCTCTCACTGTTTAGGTAGTCAGCTTATAAAGTGACCAGAGAGCTGAGTTCCCTAACAGTCTCCCTAAACTGAAAAATTGGATCTACATAGGATTACAGGTCTCCATCTCTAATCAAAGGTAATGAAAACTGGCCAGGTGTGGTGGCTCACACTAATCCCAACACTTTGGGAGGTCGAGGAGGATTGATCATCTTAACTCAGGAGTTCAAGTCCAGGCTGGGCAACATGACGAAAACCCATCTCTACAAAAAAAGAAAGAAAAGAAAAATTAGCCAGGTGTGGCAGCATGCACCTGTAGTCCCAGCTACTCAGGGCAGAGGCAGGAGGATTGCTTGAGCCTGGGAAATTGAGGCTGCAGTGAACCAAAATCACATCATTGCACTCCAGCCTGGGTGACAGAGTGAAGCCCCTTCTCTTAAAAACGAGGCCGGGTGCGGTGGCTTATGCCTGTAATCCCAGCACTTTGGGAGGCCAAGGCAGGCAGATCACCTGAGGTCAGGAGTTTGAGACCAGCTTGACCAACATGGAGAAACCCTGTCTCTACTAAAAATACAAAATTACAAAACACTAAAAATACAAAATTAGCTGGGCGTGGTAGTGCATGCCTGTAATCCCAGCTACTCAGGAGGCTGAGGCAGGAGAATCACTTGAACCCGGGAGGCGGAGGTTGCAGTGAGCGGAGATTGCACCATTGCACTGCAGCCTGGGCAACAAGAGCGAAACTCCGTCTCAAAAACAACAACAACAGCAACAAACAACAACAGCAACAAACAACAACAGCAACAAACAACAACAGCAACAACAACAACAAAAAGAAAGGTAATGAAAGCCTCTCCTAGTGCCCAGGCCTTGTCTGACATAAAGTTTTCCTGACACGGCCTTCATCAAGTGTTTTTGTTCCTGTGCTGGGCATTCCTCCACTTATGGCAGCACTGTAGTATACCATATCCCTTACCAGGCACCCTCTACAGTGCACGATGGTCCACTGAAAATAAAAACAACCCATTCTTTACATAGAATTGTGCATTCAGTCCCAAACCAAAAGAAATAATGGAACGTCTCAGAATGCCTCACACGGTGCTATTCAGTGACCAATGAAAATTCAGTGATCAACCTTCCATACCAAGTTTGGCACCTGGGATGCCCACTAGCCCTTCAAAGAACCTGCCTGTACATGGAGAAAGTTTTCAATAGCAACTTGTTAGAATAAAAGGCAATCAAAAGCCATAGGGCAGAACCCATTAGATAACTTTAGTGTCCTATTTACCATCAACAAGGGCCCATCATTTTATCAATCTCTTCATTTCTAGGGTTAGAAAAAGTAACCCCGATCTAGCTTGACATAACCTTTGAGGAAAATGCTAAACAAGAAACACAAGAAACATGTTAACTGTCAACAAGCTTAGGTGATAAAGCATGTCTTCTTGTGCCTCTGCAGCTAAAAAAATATCTTCACCTTGACATCACTTTGAAAATACAGGAATTCAGTCAAACAATTCAGCTTTCCATCTCCATGGCAGTCCTTCTTGGCTTAACATTATTTTCTACTGGCTGATGGATCAGTCACATTTTACCCCACAGTTGCCTGAGACCAGCCCTTCTAGGTTTAAAGACAGCAATTAAGAAGAATGTTTCAACAAAGATATGCTGTTATGCTGTGTTGAGGTTTTGTGTCGAACTTGAGAGCTGTTAAAAGGCCCTATTACTCCATGTGCAACGAGGCCCAGTCTTGTTCTCTTGTAGCATCTTGTTTTTCTATTAGATCCTCCAAAAGGTCAGAAAAGTGGATAGGTTTGACCTGGAAGTATCCTAGAAAGAGCTTGGGGTATATGATATGAGCCCCTTTGCAGGTTATATAATTAGGTCACCCAGGTAGACTATGCCAAAAATTTCTAAAGACTTCAAGAGACATGGCTGGGTGCAATGGTTCACGCCTGTAATCCCAGCACTTTGGGAGGCCAAGGTGGACAGATCACTTGAGTTCAGGAGTTCAAGACCAGCCTGGCCAACATGGCAAAACCCCGTCTTTACTAAAAGTACAAAAATTAGCCAGGCATGGTGGCAGACACCTCTAATCCCAGCTACTCAGGAGGCTGAGGCAGAAGAATCGCTTGAACCTGGGAGGCAGAGGTTGCAATGAGCCGAGATCGCATCACTGCTCTCCAGCCTGGGAGACAGAGCGAGACTTCGTCTCAAAAAAAACCCAAACAAACAAAAAAAAGACTTCAAGAAGCAACAAAGCATGGTTAAGGTATGGATTCTCTAGAGTCAGACGTCCAAATTTTGAATCTCAGCTCTAGAGCTTACTAGCTACGTGACTAGCTATTTTACCTCTATATGCTTCAATTTTCTTTTTTTTTTTTTTATGATTCAACTCATAACTTTTATTGCTTTTTCTTTTTTTTAAATTATACTTTAAGTTCTAGGGTACATGTGCATAATATGCAGGTTTGTTATATATGTATAAATATGCCATGTTGGCATGCTGCACCCATTAATTGTCATTTACATTAGGTACATCTCCTAATGCTATCCTTCCCCCTTCCCCCCACCCCATGACAGGCCCCGGTGTGTGATGTTCCCCACCCTGTGTCCAAGTGCTCTCATTGTTCAATTCCCACCTATAAGTGAGAACATGCAGTGTTTGGTTTTCTGTCCTTGCAATAGTTTGCTCAGCATGATGGTTTCCAGCTTCATCCATGTCCCTACAAAGGACATGAACTCATCCTTTTTTAAGGCTGCATAGTATTCCATGGCGTATATGTGCCACATTTTCTTAATCCAGTCTATCATTGATGGACATTTGGGTTGGTTCCAAGTCTTTGCTATTGTGAATAGTGCCGCAATAAACACACCTGTACATGTGTCTTTATAGCACATGTCTATAAATGGGTCAAATGGTATTTCTAGTTCTAGATCCTTGAGGAATCACCACACTGCCTTCCACAATGGTTGAACCAGTTTACAGTCCCACCAACAGTGTAAAATTGTTCCTATTTCTCCACATCCTCTCCAGCACCTGTTGTTTCCTGACTTTTTAATGATCGTCATCCTAACTGGTGTGAGATGGTATCTCATTGTGGTTTTGATTTGCATTTCTCTGATGGCCAGTGATGATGAGCATTTTTTCATGTGTTTGTTGGCTGCATAAATGTCTTCTTTTGAGAAGTGTCTGTTCTTATCCTTTGCCCACTTTTTGATGGGGTTGTTTGATTTTTTCTTGTAAATTTGTTTAAGTTCTTTGTAGATTCTGGATATTAGCCCTTTGTCAGATGGGTAGATTGCAAAAATTTTCTCCCATTCTGTAGGTTGCCTGTTCACTCTGATGGTATTTTCTTTTGCTGTGCAGAAGCTCTTTAGTTTAATTAGATCTCATTTGTCAATTTTGGCTTCTGTTGCCATTGCTTTTGGTGTTTTAGACATGAAGTCTTTGCCCATGCCTATGTCCTGAATGGTATTGCCGAGGTTTTCTTCTAGGGTTTTTATGGTTTTAGGTCTGATATTTAAGTCTTTAATCCATCTTGAATTAATTTTTGTATAAGGTGTAAGGAAGGGATCCAGTTTCAGCTTTCTCCATATGGCTAGCCAGTTTTCCCAGCACCATTTATTAAATAGGGAATCCTTTCCCCATTTCTTGTTTTTGTCTCGTTTGTCAAAGATCAGATGGTTGTAGATGTGTGGTATTATTTCTGAGGGCTGTGTTCTGTTCCATTGGTCTATATCTCTGTTTTGGTACCAGTACCATGCTGTTTTGATTACTGTAGCCTTGTAGCATAGTTTGAAGTCAGGTAGCGTGATGCCTCCAGCTTTGTTCTTTTGGCTTAGGATTGTCTTGGCAATGCAGGCTCTTTTTTGGTTCCATATGAACTTTAAAGTAGTTTTTTCCACTTCTGTGAAGAAAGTCATTGGTAGCTTAATAGGGATGGCATTGAATCTATAAATTACCTTGGGCCATATGGCCATTTTCACGATATTGATTCTTCCTATCCATGAGCATGGAATGTTCTTCCATTTGTTTGTGTCCTCTTTTATTTCATTGAGCAGTGGTTTTTAATTCTCCTTGAAGAGGTCCTTCACATCCCTTGTATGTTGGATTCCTAGGTATTTTATTCTCTTTGAAGCAATTGTGAATGGGAGTTCACTCATGATTTGGCTCTCTGTTTGTCTGTTATTGGTGTATAGGAATGCTTGTGATTTTTGCACATTGATTTTGTGCTTCAATTTTCTTATCTGTAATGTGGGGATAATAGTAATAACCACTCATAATTATACAATGATTAATGCACTTAAAGTAGCCTGGCATAAAGTAAGCATTACTAAGCACTAGATAAATAAAATAATGGAGAAATTCCTTCATCTTATGTAGGAATCACCTAGTGATGTAACTAACAGTTGCAAAGGAAAGTTCATCTTTTAAGATAATAACTTATTTAGTTTTTAAAACTAATTTCAGAAATATTGTAATGCCTCTTATTTGCTGTTTAAAATCTTTAACTAAGGTTTTGTTTCCTTCTTTTTTAATTTAAAAATAATATATGTTCATGGTAAAATTTTTAAACAGTGCAGGAGAGAATTCAGTAAAAGGCAATGTTTCCCTTCCTACAATTTCAGTGGTAACAATCACAAAAATTCTGTTTCCTTATAGAGCATTATTATGCATATATAAGCTAATTTATATCTTCTTCAGGTAAAGGGAAATGTACTCTATATACTATTCTTCAGTTTGCCTCTTTAACAATATGACGTGACCTTTTTATATCAATATATGTAGCCATCTCATCCTTCATTGCATGGGTCTATCATTGTTTAAACAGTTTTCATTAATGGACCCTTTTTTGGCTATTACAAACAATTCTTAGGAACAACCTTGCATCTAGAGCTTTGTGCATTTATGAATTGTATATTTTTAGGATAATTTTTATTAGTGAGTCAGAGTAAAAGCACCTTTTATTTTATAACACACTATCAATTATTCCTCCTCAAAAATTATATTAGTTGGCCGGGTATGGGTACGGTGGCTCACACCTGTAACCCCAGCATTTTGGGAGGCCGAGGCAGGCAGATCACAAGGTCAGGAGTTCAAGACCAGCCTGGCCAACATAGTGAAACCTCATCTCTACTAAAAATACAAAAAATTAGCCGGGCATGGTGGTGGGTGCCTGTAATCCCAGCTACTCGGAAGGCTGAGGCAGGAGAATCACTTGAATCCGGGAAGCAGATGTTGCAGTGAGCTGAGATCATACCATTGCACTCCAGCCCAGGCGACAGTGCAAGACTCTGTCTCAAAAAATAATAATAAAAATAAAAATAAATAAATTACATTAGTTTACATCAACTGTGTATAAGCATGCCAGTTACTACACACCCTCACCAATACAGGTTATGTCAATCTCTTTTTATTCTTTGCTCAAATGATATCTATTTTAATTTTCACTCTTTAATCATAAATGAGGTTGAACATCTTTCCTCATGTATTGCCTATTTGTATGTCTTTTTTCCTGAATAGTCTGTCCATGTCCTTTGTCAATTTTTTTTATTCAGTTATTCATCTTCTTGCTGATTTGTAAGTGTTCTTTGTATATTCACAAACTTAGTCCTTTGTCATATATATTGGAAATATTTTGCTAGCTTATATTTTTAAAACACTTTTTTTTTTTTTTGAGACGGAGTCTCGCTCTGTCGCCCAGGCTGGAGTGCAGTGGCCCGATCTCAGCTCACTGCAAGCTCTGCCCCCTGGGTTCACGCCATTCTCCTGCCTCAGCCTCCCGAGTAGCTGGGAATACAGGTGCCCGCCACTACGCCCGGCTAATTTTTTGTATATTTAATAGAGACGGGGTTTCACCATGTTAGCCAGGATGGTCTCAATCTCCTGACCTTGTGATCCACCCTCCTTGGCCTCCCAAAATGCTGGGATTACAGGCGTGAGCCACCGCGCCTGGCCTAAAACAATTTTTTTATACATGAGTTTATAATAATTTCTTTGTAGTCAGATTTATAATTTCCTTTATAATTTCTAGGCCATACTTTTTCAACTCAAGTCTGAGGACTAAGCTCTGACTTTTTCATCTTACCCAAATTCCTACCTAAGGGGTCTGGGGAGTCAAGCCCTACAAACCATAAATTATCATCAGATGGTTTTATTTGATGCTATATATTGTGACTTACTTTTCCATCTGACTCTGGCATAACATTGTGAGACAAGGAAAAAATATTTAACCTCAAAATATATTTCCTTGCCATACCCTGAAATTGCCCCTGCAAAGTTTCTTGTGGGAAAAACCCACATTCTATAGAGCCTCCCCTTCCCCCTTTGTTTTCCTTCCTTTCTTTCCAGATCCAGGAGATAATCAATTAAGAGTCAGGCACGCTTCTAAGTCCAATAAGAAAAAATTTACAACCTGCTCTCTCTGAAGGCTGCTGAGAGCTTCCTCTGCACAATAGAGGAACTTGGTCTCCACAATCTTTTATCTTTAACCTGAACATTCCTTTCTATCGATCCCAGGTCTTTAGACAAACTCAACCAATTGTCAACCAGAAAATGTTTAAATTTGCCTATAGCCTGGAAGCCCCTGCTTTGAGTTGTCCCACCTTTCAGAACCAAACCCATGTATTACTTAAATGTATTTGATTGATGTTTCATGCCTTCCTAAAATATATAAAACCAAGCTGTACCCCAGCCACCTTGGGCACATGTTCTCAGGACCTGAGGGCTGTGTCATGGGCCATGGTCACTCATATTTGGCTCAGAATAAATCTCTTAATATTTTTTACAGAGTTTGACTCTTTTCGTTAATAAGTCAAATTTGTTCAGCATGATTTTCACTTCTGAAACATCTCCCAAAATGATGAACTAACACCATCTTTATCAAAATGCATCCTCTTGCTTCTTCTGTGCTAAATTGCATCTTACTCATACTTCAGAACATTTAGAAATAACCTTCCCGGAATCAATTTTACTTTGCACTGGCCTCTTAACGTTCCTTTAATGCATGTGAACATCTTCAGGAAAGATCTGAGGGCAAGAAATGAATGTTCACCTCAGTGACATCCTCTAGTGAGTAAGCTAGCGCTAAGCAAGGTTGATGAACAGATGTCTACCTAGATCTCCAGACCCTGTCACAATGCCTTGCTAAGGAGCAACTTACATACTAATAATAGTGATGAAGAGGAGGAGGAGGAGGACAGGTAACATTTACTTAGGATGACTATCAACCCTCCTTTTTACATACATTATCTTATTTGATCTGCAAAAAGAAGACAGTACAATTATTATCTCTGTTTTAGAGGTGAGGAAACTGATTCCTCAGGTTAGGTAACTTGTCTAATATCACAAAGCTAATGAGGGTCACAGTGAGGATATCTCTGTTACATCGAGCCCCGGAGCTATTACATTGGGCCCCAGAGCTGACCTCTTTTATAATAGTATGCTAGCATTGTTCACTTTTCACAATGTTTCCACCACCTGGATACCCACATTCTGCTTAGCCACCTTAGTTACCATGATGCACAGTCCTCTACTCTAGAAAGAAACCTCCTGAATGGCTGGAAAACTCCTCTATGGCCAACTGTGTCTTACTCATCTTTATATCCCCAAAACCTGGTAGCGTGCATGGCACTTAGGAAGCTTTCAAGAAATGCTTGTCGGGTTTAACAGAATGGAAGTGCAGAAGTGAAGGAAATGAGCCCCAGGGAAGCTAATGGATTTGTCTAGTATTCTACAGCTAAAGGGCAGAGCTGGGACTAAAACACAGAGTTTGGATTCCCAGCTCTCCTCCCCTGCCCCACACACACTGCTGAATTACAGATTTACCAGTATTATTCTTGAGAGGAAGTACTGCGATTCAGGAAGGAATGATCCCCTTTCTAGCTGCTAGAGTTCTTCCCTTAAGGTTTTAAGGGTGAAAGTAAAAGAATGCTGGGGAGGAGATTTCTGGGTGATGGTTGTCCTCGGGGAGAATTCCTTTATTTTCATGTCTCTTATTAAGTTATTAACATTCTGAAAAATGTAGACTAAAGGAAAATTCCAGGGCCTCAGGGCGTTAGGGTGTTGGCAGTGAGTCACATTCTGGGTTTCCAAAAATCATGCTTGGAAAATGGTTCAGAAGATTACTTAAATGAAGTTCAAACTCTCAATTCATTTTACACTTAGGTGATAGAGTTGGGAGAAGAGTGCAAAGGCATGTGATTAACTGGATTCTCCAGTCCTAACTCGTTATGTTAATTTAGGAAGATGTATCTGGCAAAAAAAAATATGACATTTTATAAAAAGCGTATTTCATGAAACAGATAATCTAGGCAAAGCAGTACAGTACCTAGTACTGTGTAAGCATGAAAGAAATGTTAGGTAGATCTTGGCACCTTCACTTGTTAGCACAAGTTACTTGAGCTCTCTCTGCCTCAGTTTCCTTATCTATAAAATGAGAGCAATACTACCTACCTCGAATAGAGAATTAAATGGGTTAATATATGTAAAGTGTCATTACATTGTATAGCTTTCCTTGTTAGAAACATACTCATTTCCTTTCCCTTCAAGACTGTTTCTAAGATTCATGTCATTACTGTAGATACGTTTCACTTGTGTACGTGTGTGTGTTTGCTATTTCTCATGTGAACGTACTTCTCTACCACTATTTATCTGCTCTCCTGTCAGTGATAAGGTTGCTTGCAGTTTTGTGCTTTGGGGGTATGTGAATGTTTGGCTTTGTAAGGTAAATAACCTCACAATGTTTTGCTAAGTGATTGCACCGTTTATATGCCTATCAGAGTATCTTGTCCAACACCCAATATTGTTAGACTTAGTTTTTGCCAGTCTCAAGCGTGTGTAATGTTATCTCACTGTGGCTTTAATTTGCATTTCTCTGATTACTAATGAGGATGAGCATCTTTAATGTGTTTCTTAGCCATTCTTGTTTTCTCTTTTGTGAGATCTCTTTTCATGTCTTCTGCCTGGTGAGTTTTTTTTGTTGTTGTTTGTTTGTTTTTGGCGAGACAGGGTCTCACTCTGTCACCCTGGTTGGAGTGCAGTGGCGCGATCTTGGCTCACTGCAACCTCTGCATCCCAGGCTCAAGTGATCCTCCCACCTCTCAGCCTCTTGAGACCTAGCTGGGACCACAGGCACGCACCACCACGCCTGGCTAATTGTTTGTGTTTTTTGGTAGAGACAGGGTTTCACCATGTTGCCCAGGCTGGTCTTGAACTCCTGAGCTCAGGCAATCCACCAGCCTCAGCCTTTCAAAGTGCTGGGATTACAGGCATGAGCCACTGTGCCCAAACTGCCTGTTTTTTAAAGTCTGTCTCCTTGGAAGAGGTCACCTAATGTCCTTGCCATTCCTGCCTTAAAAATAATAGACATTCATCAGTCTGTTAATCTTATATACTTCTGGTGAGGAAGACAAACGGTTAACATAATGGTGTCAGAGAGTCTCAGGCCCTACCAGGGTATTTTCTCAAAAGTCTCCCTTAAACAGGCAATATATAGAGAGAGGAATGAAAAAAGAAGATTTTTGTCAGTTTGTGTTTTACTTTGCATATCTGGACATATATTTGCACTTATTAATTTGGTTATACGACTTTTTTAAGGAAGTAGCATCCAGAAGTTCAGTTGTCATAAGAGTAAGCATTTACTGAACACTTATGTGCCAGGTACTATTCTAAGCACTTTACATATATTACTTCAGTCTTCATAATAACTTGTGATAGTCATGAATAGGTACTACTATTATTTTCCAGCTAAGGAAAATGGAAGCCATAAAAAATTAAATGATTTATTCGAAGTGGAATCACTACTAAGTGGTAGAAATGGGCTTCAAATGGAGGGAGTCTGGATCCCCCAGTCTATGCCTTAAACCACCAGGATAACTACAGGAAATAGCAAGTTAGTGGGGAGTACAGCAGAAAGCAGGAGGCTGTGGTGAGACGGAATTCAGGGAATTGGTGGGCCGCTAGAGTAGGCTGGTTAGAGAAGGAAGTAAAGATGGGAGGGTGGCTGGAAGAGTTAAAGAGAGAAAGATCAAGAACAGAAATTGCTACCATGTCAGGAGAGTATAAAAGTTGCTAGGACAAGTGCTGACAGAGCTGTGAACAGTCATTGATGTTCAGGTTTCCAGATAATCTCGGTGATTATAAAGTTTGGATTTGCCACAGGGGTGAGTTGTGTTAAAGCGGAATAGAGGCAAAGGGCATTGAAATCCAGGAGTTTGAGAAGCGGTGAGTCATGGACAGTGAAGTTGTCTAAGATAACGGCAGGAGCTTGGCAGTGTTTGTTAGCCAGGTGCTGAAGTTCTCTGTGAATCTAGGAGTGATCTAGAAGCAGGTAGATGAAGGTGATTGTGTTCCATGCTATAGTACGAGACTCCAAAGAGGGCAGAGGGCTGGGCACTGTGGCTCATGCCTGTAATCCCAGTACTTTGGGAAGCCGAGGTGGGTGGATCACCTGAGGTCAGGAGTTCAAGACCAGCCTGGCCCACCTGATGAAACTCTGTCTCTATCAAAAATACAAAATTAGCCAGGCTTGATGGCGCACGCTTGTAATCCCGGCTACTTGGGAGGATGAGGCAGAAGAATTGCTTGAACCCAAAGGTGGAGGTTGCAGTGAGCCGAGATCGCACCACTGCACTTGGGTAGGAATGGAATCACCTGGAGCTGGCAATTAGAAGCTAGGAGAATGCCAGCCCTGCTTCCAATCTCTCAGTGTTGGGAAGAGAGAATAAGCAGTTTTTGCTTGTCAAAGCTCAAGGGAAATAATATTCTTGCAGGAAATCCAAGTTTCAGTTAAGGAAAGAAGGTGAAGGTTTCACTCTGCTAAGAGGTTGAGGATATAGGTTTGAGTAAGTACAATGAAATTGTGTTTCTTACAGTGGAAAGAGCTTCAAAGGAGGTTAGCAGTGGAAAAAAGTTTGGGGAAAAGAAGCATGGGAAAGTTTGGGTATGAGTAAAGAGAAATTTTTACCTTGAGGGTAACTAATAAGAACAAGAGTTAGTGGTGTGGATAAGATACATTGGCCTTGAGATCATGAGGAAATATAGGTGTGAGCTTGACAAGAAAATTGACATTAACTTCAAGATGTTGGAGGTATGCTGATTTACATGGTAGCTGTTTCCTACTGCTTTGGAGGAGATAAGAAATGCCTCCCTGTGCTACTAAAAGGCCTGCAAGACAGACCCATCTATCATCCACCAAGTAAATTCATCTTCCTGTGTCCTATTTTCTCCATTTCTAAAATAGGGATAATAATATCCTTTTCTCTGAGTTGACATGAGAATCAATTTGTGCATATGAAAGTGTCTTGGAAAATTGTAAAATGCCAGATGAAAGTAAGTTAGAAATATGATGGTGTTAGTCACACCAAACTTTGTTTATGCTGAATTCTTTATCAAAAATACAAAGTCCAGGTGTAGCCTTGTTCCTGATTTAAAAAAAAAAGAAGAAGAAATTATTTTCACTGATTTGTTTAAGGACATGGTTTTTAAGAAAGATTATAAAAAACAGAAATGTCTGCATTACATCCTGTAGACGAGTAAACAAAGCAATTTATCAAGGAAATAGCAGGGATGGGGAAGTTTTGCTTTTGTCATTCTTTCCATTAGAAATAATTTACACTGTTTCCACTTAACAACAGATCAGGACTTCCCTTAATGTCCTTTAGCAAAGCTCAAAGAGCTACAGTTGGGACTTTGGGCCACCGGCCAGTATTTGTTCAAAGAGAGCTGTACGGTAGTTCAGTAATCAGAAACTGGAAATTTCTCTTTTCCCACACACAAGCACTCCTTCCTCCCCTTATTTTGCCCAGACATTTCACAATCATTGCAACGGATGGAGGCCAATATACATGCAGCATTTAGTACCAGGCAACAGCCACCTTAGCCTTAAGTATTTCTTTTATTATTTTTCTTAAGGAGGGAGAAATGTTTTCATGCTTGTTATTCTTTTACCTTTGGAAAAATTTAATATTCTTCAGACAGTGGTGAAAGAGCAAAAATTTATTGGTATTTACTAAATATAAGACAGGAATGGTCTTTGTATTCATGCTCAGGAAATTTCTATTTTGGATGCAGAAAATGATATACCTATTGTCAAGATGATATTTTATCAGATTAGGACAAACCCACAAACACACTTTCCACATCCTCAGTATAAAATGGAAAGAAACATGACACTGTATCATGCATATGGTCATAGCAGCTCAATAGTCCACCTCTGCCAGAAATACCATGAAATCTGCATGAAAATGCCCTATATTTTCTGACATGTCATGAACAACTCAAAAATATATGGAATAGGGTTATTTATAAAGCAGAGAATTATTAGAGGAAATGAAGTTCATCTGGAATCCTGAATCTTAAAAAAAAAGTTGATCAGGATGTTTTACTTATGACAAAAGTATTGTTGAATAAGTAAAATGTAGAGATAAAAGAGAAGGAAAAACATCTAGCCATAATATGTCCATCCACAGACCATGAGTGAATCTCTTTTTTCAGGCATTTTCTTATAAATCCTTAATTATATTTAATAAACATGGAATCATACTAGCCATACTCTTTTGTAACCTATTTAACATATTCAAGCTCCCATCAGACTGCCTGGCTCTGGGTTCCAGCTCTGTCACTGACTAATAGGATGACATTGCACAAGTTACTTAATCAACCTGCTGATAAGAATGGGAATTTTGAGCAGAGGAGTCAAAGGCTCTAGAGCTGCAAAGATTAAGTTGTCATCAGCCAACATTGGAAGTCTGTGCATAAAAGAGATTTCTAGGAAAAAAAAAATCATCAGTTCAATCTATCAGACACCTGAATGGAAATATCAAGCATGTAGTTGGATTGTGACTTGAAGAAAAGCATGAAGAGTTACAAGTGTAGGCCATGGGCCTATAGATATTTAGAGCAGTGAGACTGGATAAAATCAAGGGAGCAATTGTAGATAGAGAAGAAGACCAAGAACTGAGCCTTGGACCATTCCAACACTAAGAGTTTAGATGGGAGATACAAAGGGAAGGGAAAGAACTTAAGAGGAAAAAAGGAAAACAAGAGAATGCAGTGACCTGGAAACATATAAAGAAGGTGTATTAAGGAGACAGGGATTATTAAAATGTGCCAAATGCTGCTAATCAGATAAGAAAAGGACTGAGAATTGGCCATTGAATTTGGCAATGTGGAGGTCACCCAAGAGCAGTGTGTGTGGAGAGAAAAGCTTGAAAGAAGAGAAGGTTTACAAGAGAACGGGAGGAAAGAAATTGGAGAGAGCTAGTATGGACACTTATTTCAAGATTTCCTGCTAAGAGCAACAAATACATGGGACAGGTCCTGGTGGGAAAAGTAGGCTCAAAAGAAAGTTTCATTTCATTTTTCTAGAGTGGAAGAAATTATAGCATGTTTGTAAGTGGATAGAATGATCCAGTAAAGATAATAAAATACATGATGTAAGACATAAGGGGAATTTCTGAAGTGGTGTTCTTGCGTGAGCAAGAAGGAATGGGATCTAGCATGTAAGTGGAGGAATTAGTTTTGATATGAGCACAGACTGTTTATCTTTGGTATCAGTCAGGAAGGCCAAGTATATGAGTCATCATTTTGGAGGGAATCAGTTGAAGTTCTCTTCTGAGAGCTTCAATTTTCCCATTATGTCCTTTATCCTTGCTCATGTGAATTACACGGGAAGCGTCAGAGCCCCAGGGCACCCCTTATTTCCAGCTCTCTAACCCTCATAGAGCTCTGTAATTCCCATAAATGGTCTCCTATACTCCCTCCTGAAACTCTTTCTTTACGTTATCAGAAATGTAGAGTGCATCATGTCAGTTGTGTAGGAGAGTGTTTATTTTCCTGTGCCCTTGCAATACAAATGCTATTACATAAAGGAATCTTTGCCAATTTAATTGGGGAAAGGCTTATTTCACTGTTATTTAACGTAGACTTCTTCAATTTCTAGTAAGGATGAATATTTTCTTCACATTTTTAAATGGTACTTTTTCTTTTAATTAATTAATTTCATAAAAGCTGCTTATTTTTCTGCTGGGGTTTTCAACTCTTTTTTTTTTTTTTTGAGATAGGATCTTGCCCTGTAGCCCAGGCTGGAGTGCAGTGGCATGATCTCAGCTCAGTGCAGCCTCTGCCTTGTGGGTTCACGCAATTCTCCTGCCTCAGCTACCTGAGTAATTGGGACTATAGGCGTGCACCACCATGTCCAGCTAATTTTTGTATTTTTAGTACAGATAGGATTTCACCATGTTGCCCAGGCTGGTCTCAAACTACTGGCTTCAAGTGATCCACCTGCCTCGACCTCCCAAAGTGCTGGGATTGCAGGTGTGAGCCACTGTGCTGGCCTCAAATCTTTCTCATTGTTTTGTAAGAACTCTTCCTAGATAAGTTTATTAATACTATTTTTCACGCATGATGCAAATATTTTCACTCAAATTTCCACTTTTCTTTCAATGCAGTTTTTGGCACTTTTACATACTTTAAAAAATCTTATTTTACATCAATCAGTAATTTATTTAATGGAATCCATTTTGAGCACTTAGGCCCTTTCCTTGACACCCCCAAGGCAAAGTAAATATTCACCCACATCTTAAAGAAACCCGTAACAGTTCTTTGGTTTCAGTTGTTACATTTAAATAGTTAATTTCATCAGAAGTATATCTGAGTGCATGGTATAAAGAAGAGATATAATTTTTTTTGCCCCCTGAAATGGTGGCCAGTTGTCACAACTGTCTTTATGAGCTAATCTCTTGTACTAGAAGGGTCCACTATCCCCTTCTAAGGGTACGGCCCAGCCAGCAGTTTCCTGCTGAGAGAAGATGCCCTGGAATGCTCTTGAGAAAGGATTGGTCGTCAGTTAGGTTGGGCCTCTGTGCCAAGGCAGCCTCTTAGGTTCATGACAGCCTGCCAGGAACAGCTCCACCCAGAATACTGATATTAACTGGTATTTGAAGCAGCAATAAAAAGAGTATTATGCATTTAGCATCACGGAGAGAAATAAAAACCCACAAAAAGAAAAGTTGAATTTGAAAGGACAATACCAGTAGCTATGCCATTAGTGATGCCATTGAGAAAATCAGATTTCACTGTACCTTTTTTAATATGTACAATCCATCTATCCATTCCCACAATTAATGTTTTTCCACAGCCTACTGTGTGCCAGATACCAGGCTGGATGTTTTGATAAACAAGACCACGTCCCACCAACAGGGAATTTACATTCAAATAAGTGTTGGGAGCTGACAGGAACATCTAGAAAGCATCTGTCCTATGTATAGTATTTAAACAGCATATAATAATGGAATAATTTAACAATCCATTTAACATATCAGGATATACAGCTTGCAAACTGAAGCAAGTGTATAAAATTTTTAAAATGTGATAAACGTAGAGTTAGAAAGCTGGTGGGGAAAGAATGGTAAGTTAGTTGAGTTTCCTGAGGTTTCAAGGAATGGAGACACCTGAGCAACTTAACATGAAAGAAATTTATTTACTTTGAGTTGGTAACAGTCACTTTGCTCAGCCACTCCAGTATCTCTACCTCTTCTGGCCTTTATCAGTGTAGCTCATAGTCTCTGATATTTTTTGCATAACTTCTCTTTTTTCCTATGAATAATCTCTTTGGTTATTAACTTACTGACTTAAATTCCTTTTTTATCATTCTCTCTTAAACCAACACGAATCAGCCTTTCTTCCCAGCTCTAACACTAAAACTGCTTTTATCAGCTTTTCCAATGACCTTAGGTCAATTCTGAGTCTTCCTCTTTCTCATGCTATTAGTGGCCTTTGGCATAGTTGATCATGCCTTCCTATTTGAAACACTCTTTGCTTTGCCTTCAGGACACCATTCTCTCCTTGTTCTCCTGTGTCATAGGACACTTTTTCTCATTCACGTCTCATTATTTGTCATTTATCCGATTTCACAATGCTAGACTGCTCCAAGCTTGGTCCTTGGAATTTTTCTCTTTTCTACTTCTACTTACCCCCTGGATGATCTCTTCTAATTTTGTGAATGTAAATACTTTACTATATGTTGAAAATTCCAAAATGTGTATCTCCAGGTTGGACTTCTGTCTTGAACCTCAGGCTCATATGTCCAATTACTAATGACATTGTCACTTAGATATACCAAATAGGCATCTGTAGTGGAGTGTATTATTGTTCATAATATTTGTTGCCTTGTCCAGTGCCAGCATTATACTTACCCTGTTCTGCTGATGTCAGGGCTGGCCTTGGGATTTGCTTTGGTCAATGACATGCGGTGCAACTGACTTAAGTTGTTTTTGAGAAGAAGCCTTAAAAGCCATCATGTGGCTCCATTGTGTTATTTCTTCCCTCTTCCCTGACACCAGAAACATTCCAGATGGGGGCTGCTCCTTCAGCCTGGGTCATGAGATAAAGTCCACGAAGACACAGTTGACCTGCAGTAGACACAAATGTGAGTGAGCAAGAAATAAACTTTTTTGCTTTAAAGCATTAAGATTTTTGGAGTTGTTTTGTTTCCTTCAAGAAAATGTTTATTGCATATTATTAGTGATTATGTTTTACAGCAAAATAAAATATACACACTTTTCACAAACACAAAATGGGAATCAAGGCAGCTATCAAATTTACATGTTGAACCAAGTCCTGGTTTTCAGAATTCAGCAGCCAGTCACGATTCTGCACCAGGGCCACTAGTCTATGATTTCCAATAGGTGAGGATCTTTTCAGTAATTGGGACAAAATCTTCTTTATATGTGACCATCGTTTGCACATAAAACCCTTTTGGGCATTCAGATATTTCACTGGGTACTTCACTTGTTGAGGCATCCTTTTGTTCTACTTCATCACCTGTTGGCTTCTCCTTTTTCTGGCCAAAGTAAAACATTGAGCCCACCAAGGTCCCGGTGCTGACCACGGACATCTGCCAGTACCAGGCCGTGGACTGGTTTTGATACATGGGGATGCCAGCGAGGACCTCTATCCTCCTGGAGTTGTTTACTGCAAGAGACATAGCCTAAACTGAATGACACAGCATCTCAAATTAACATACCCAAAACTGAATGCCTGATCTTCCCTGCCCAACCTCCAAACTGCTCTGCCCACAGAGTTCCCCATCTTGGTAAACAGCAGTTTCAACTTTCCACTTTTCAGATTAAGAAAGTCAGAATTGTCCTTGATTACTCTCTGAATCTCACACTCCACATATAGGCACTGAAAATACATCAATGAACACAATAGACACAACAGATAAAAATTCCTGTTGAGATTACATTCAATAGAGATGAAGCAGACAATAATGAAATGAGTAAGCATAATAAGTTGAATATGAGGATTTCAATATATGTAATACATATTACTATATAATACTAAATATTTAAATGTGTAGAAGTTAACGCATGAGATGGAAAAAACAGAGCCAGTTAAAGGGGAAGGGAGTACCTAGGGTGACAGTAAGGGTGTAGGTTGCAAGGGTAGTCTGAGTTCAACTGATTGAGACAGAAACATTTTAACAAAGACTTGAGAGCTGCAGAACTTTTGGCGTGTAATGACTCTGCCCAAACCTCTACACTAACAGATGACTAAACTGCAGCATTGCTTCTAGCAGCGTAAGGCCACGTCCCTAACATGACCCCGCCACCCCCATTCTCCTCGCAAATGCCTGCATTACCAAGCCCAGTGCTGCCAGAAGAATTTACTGTGTGTTCTAGTCAACCCCGGATGACAGGCCCTTGGCCTTTCTTTTTAGACCATTTACTAAAAAGGGCTCACAATTGTGAATCTGTATCTCCTGTAACTCAGAAGTGTCTTTTTCAAGGACTTGAAAGCCGTTTCTTTGCAATGTAATTATCAGGAGGGATAGGGCCTGATATGGCTTTGCTGTGCCCCTACCCAAATCTCAACTGGAATTGTATCTCCCAGAATTCCCACGTGTTGTGGGAAGGACCCAGGGGGAGGTAATAGAATCATGAGGGCTGGTCTTTTCTGTGCTATTCTAGTGATAGTGAATACGTCTCACGATATCTGATGCGTTTATCAAGGGTTTCCGCTTTTGCTTCCTCCTTATTTTCTCCTGCCGCCACCATGTAAGAAGTGCCTTTCACCTCCTGCCATGATTCTGAGGCCTCCTCAGCCATGTAGAACTGTAAGTCCAATTAAACCTCTTTTTCTTCCCAGTCTCAGGTATGTCTTTAACAGCAGCATGAAAACAGACTAATATAGGGCCCCTGTCTCCCAAGTCTCTGTGGGAGGATAGAACCTAATTTTGGTAATTGCCAGCTAGCAGACACAGCTGGCCTAATCCCATTTACACTGACCAACCCTTTGTAATTTTTCACTTCTCTGACTCTCCTTTAACCCTCCCATTCCCCCAATTCTCCCTTCTAAACACTCAGTCTCCTCTGCACAAATCAGAAAGGAGCTCAACTCTATCCCTTTCTGTCAGTAGTTGCTGAATAAAATCTGTTTTCACCAAATGTCCAGCTGTGTTTTATCTTTCACAGACTTGAAAGAGATGAAAGGAGTAAGCCATATGACTAGTGGTAGAAAGAGTGTTCCAAGCAGAGCAACAGCCAGTGCAGAAGCTCAAATGCAGGAGCATGCCTGGCCTATACAAGCAACAACAAAGAGACTAGTGTTGCTGCAACAGGGTTAGCAATGGAAATGTTGGTGGCAGCTGATGTCAGAATATAAAGGGTGGGCAGGTGGCATACACTGCAGGGACTTACAGGCCCTCATAGGTAAGTACTTTTAGCTTTTACTCTCATGGGCTAGGGAACTATTGGAGGATGTCAAGCAGGGGAGTGACATGATCTGGCTTACATTTTAAAAGGATCACCCTAGCTGCTGTGCTGAGACTAGACAGTAATGGGGATTGGAGGGTAAGGTTGGAAGTAATAAGACTAATTAGGAGGTTGTCAAAATAATTCATGTGAGAGGTGATGGTAGCTCAGTCAAAAGTGATAGTAGTGATAACAGCAATGTCTAAATGTACTTTACAGAATTTCTTTATGGATTGGCTAAGAGTAGTTAAAGAGAAGTGTCAGGTATGATTTCAAAGTTTCTGTCCTGAGCAGTTGGAGGAATGGAGTTTCCCTCAGCTGAGATGGTAGCAGGTTTTGGTGGGGTGAGAGAGGAGCTCTCCCCATAGTAGCTCATTCAGGCTAATTTATAACATTTATTAAACATGGGTATGGGGTGGTTTAGTAGGCAGTTGGATATTTGAGTCTGAAGTTCAGGGGAGAGGTCTATATTACAGATTTAAATTTTGGAGTTATTGGCAAATATATGGTATTTGAAGCCACAGACTGCATGAGACGACCAAGAAAGTGAGTGTAGCTAAAGAGAAGAGAACCTAGGACCAAAGCCCTCAAATGATGAGAGAGGTTTGGAAGAAGAGGAAGTAGCACAGGAATCTGAGAAGAAACAGCCAGTGAAGTAGGAAGAAAGCAAACAAAAAAAAAGTATGGTGTCCAGGAAATCAAGAGGGGAAAAGTTTGTCAAGGGAGAGGGAATGACCAACTGTTGCTGAAAAGATGAGGACTGAGAAGTGACCATTAGATTTAGTAATATAGCTACTGATGATAACAGTAGTTTGGACCAATTGGTGGCACTAAAAGTCTGACAGGAGGCAGTGTGAGAGAGAAAAGAAGACAGATTGGGAAGCAAACAGATACCTTTTTTGAGGAGTTTTGTTGCAAAGAGGAGCAGAAAAATAGATCCATGAGTGATGGGAAAAGCAATGTTCAAAGCTGGCTCTTAGAGTGTGTTACTGATAACAATAAGATTTATATCCATATCCTAAATTACTTTCAAACAAGTAATTTGATGTGTCATTCTGATGGTGGCAGGAGGCAGACAGGTTTCTAGGTGGGAAGGGGCAGGTCCCGGGTGAAACCTCAACTTCAAGCCAGTGACAAGCCAGCTGGGCCTGGGCTTCCAGCTCCGGGTGAAATCCATGGCCTGGAGTGAGGGCTACCCACTACAGATCTCCCTGCTGAGAGCTGTTCAGTTGCCCAGTAAAGCTCTTCTCCACCTTGCTCACCCTCCAGTTGTCCACCTAACCTCATTCTTCCTGGATGTGGGACAAGAACCTGGGACCTGCCAAATGGCAGGAGCAAAAGGAGCTGTAACACTTTCCTGGCCAGTTCATTGAGCTGCGGGTGGGAGCTAAAAGGGGCTATAACACTTTCCTGGCCAGCTTGCTGAGCTGCAGGCGGTGGCATGGTACTGGCTGCAGGAGTGAAACGTAGCAACCCTTCTGGGGGCCCAGACCTTGGGAGTCCCTGTGCCAGAGCTGTAACACTGTAGCCTTCCTGTCCTCTGCTGGTGCCAGGTGGCCACCCCATGCAACAAGAAGCAGTGGAGGGGCAGGGCCAGCCCAGGAGTCATGGACCAGAGCAGGGCAATGGGACTGAAAGAGTCTTTACACAAATCAGCTGAAACACACTCCCCAACCCCGAACATGAACCCCTACTTGCTGCGCTGCAGTAGATGTGAAAGAGAGAAGAGCTGTGGCCCTTCTTGGAGCCCAGATCTTGGAGCTCCCTGAGCCAGGGCTGTGACATACTGTAACACCCTCTTTGGGGCTTTGTGGTTCCTGGCATCTCTGAGCTTTCCAGCGTCACCACATTTCCCTCATCCAGATGCTGGTGCCCGCAGCAGAAGCCGCTTGCGGTACATCTGGTCCAGCCACAACCTCATACAGAGTCAGCACCTGTGCGGGTGCCTGGAGCTGCCTGCCCCTCCGCAGCAGCCAGCATGCCTGGCTGTGTGCAGTGGCCAAACAGCGCGCTTGCACACACACCCCTCGCTGCTCTGCACCTGGCTTGCCTTTGGCAGGTGTGGGATCCAAGGCTGGTTGTGTGAGCTGAGCGCAGCCTGCTGGTCTGAGTGGGTGGAACAAGGCCAGTGGGCATGAGCAAAACTCAAGCAGAGGGGCTGCTGGCCACAGGGGTTTCCAGCTGGTGAAGCACCACCTGAAGCATCTGTGACAATTCTACATGCAACACGATCACGCATTAGGCATCATTATTATCCCCATTTTATAGATGAATGAACAGAAAACCTCCGCACAGGAAGATAAATAATTTGTGTCTCAGCAGAGAAAGGAAAATAACATAGCCCAAGTTTTCGCAGATGGTAAGTTGTAGAGTAGTCTGACTCCAGAGCCTGCTCTGAAGCAGGGCTCCTGCTGGCCCCTATGGTAGCCCTGTGAAGTTAGCAAATAGCAACCTGATTTCACAAGCAGATTTTAAGTTAGTATATTGTTATGGAACCGGAATGGCTGTTCCCCAGGAGGGTTATCCAGAACACCCACTGGCAGTAGTCCTGCCTATGTACATACAAGTGCCTGTATTTTTGCCTGCTTCCACACAGGACACATGGTCTACACAATTTTCAAGTACTTCATGTTGCTCCCCTCACTTCCAAGGTGGGAAATGATATCAAGTTCAAAGCTGAGGAATGAGAAGCAAGCCTTGGAAAGTGCCAGGTAAGTGAGAGAAGAAATCTCAGGTGTCACTAGGAGTGCAGTCAGAACAGATGCAACTTATGCAGGTGTGCGTGCGAGTGTGTAAGTGAATGGTCGCCTAAGTGTATGTGTGTGGCCATATGCACCCAATGGGGGTTTATATACAAATCAGCTTTCCACCGCTCCAGAACTTAGCCTGGAATCTCCAGTTCTGTGTGTGCTTTTCCATAAGTTAATACATGTGTATGATATGAATCAGCACACTCTTATCTGTAGTATCCTTGCACACTGTGAAACCTGAACACTCTCATGCTGTGACCTTGCTCCTAACCATTCTTCATCAGAAAATTGTTAAATGTCTACCTCCATGCAAAGCACTGTGTTGCAGGATTATTTAGGAATCAGAAAGACCGAGGGGTTGAGGAGGATTTATTATTTAGGTGCACCGGCACAGTCAGATTAACATCCTCTGAGCCCCGAACAAAGGGTCAGGTTACCTTTTAAGCATTTCGTGGGCAGGGGGCAGTTGGGGGGAGATCTATGCAGGGGGAAGCATATTACAGAAGTGAGAAAAATGACAGTTATTTAATTGAGATATGCATTACATAATTTCTTACTTTTCAAGGAAAAACATATTTTATGACTTGAGTTTATCTGTCTAGTGACTTTGCAGCTGCACAGCTAGAGAAACAGGGTCTTCACAATGCCTGGGAAAGGGAGAGATAAGGCTCACTAGCCACAGACAGAAAAACATGCAGTTAATTTTTAAAGGACTCTACCTCTTTCTCCTCCTCAGGGGGAACCGGGTTTTCTTACATACAACTGAGTTTTTGCTTACACATTCTTTAATTCCTGTTCCAACTGTGTTAGGCATTATGGAAGATTCACACACCCAATCTTGTTGCCAAGAAACATAATTTCTAGCAGGATAAATAAGTACATAAATAGCTATAAGATACAAACAGACAAATCCTACAAGAGAAATATTGAAAACCTGTTATATGAATGTGCAAGAGGATGTGCTTATGTCAGTTTGGCTAAAGAAAATTTCATGAAGGAGGTAGCAGTGGAGGGGTGGCTTGGAAGGTAGAATTTGGAGTGAAGAGAAGGAAACAAGAATATTTGAGAGAGAACTGTGTGAATAAAAGCAGTGATGTGAAGGTGTAGTACAGGCATGGAAATTGTGAACACTAAAATTTGGCAAAACTCTAATGTATTGATTCTGAACTCTGCTTTGGGGTGCTGAAAGGCAGTGAAGCTATTGTAGTGGTTCCCCAAACTACTGGCCAACTACAAAAAGGAATGAAAAATGTCTTGAATGTATATGTACAACAATTCAAAACACATACAACCACTTTTTATTACAACATAAATCCATTAAAAATCATTACTGAATTCCCAATTTGTTATGTATTTTCTAAATCAGCAAATACCAAAGGTATAACTACTATGGTGAGCTAGTCCAACAAATTTTTTGGTGTTAAAAAAGGAGTGCTGTATGTCAAAAAGGTTGGTGGGTTTTGGAGTTAGACAAACCTTGATCTTAAACTCTGTCACTATGAATTAGTTGTGTGGGACTGGGCAACTCTGAGTTTGGTCCTTCATCTCTAGAGCGGTGGTTATAAAACCAACCTTGCGTTTTTTGACAATTAGAGAAATATATGGCATGTTTTAGATGCTCAGCAAGTGCGAAGTATCACAAAACGAAAAGCTGAGGTCAAATCAGAGTCCACTTTGAACACCAAGCTAAGCAACTGGTACTTTTTCTTTGAGCACATAGTTACAGAAGGTTTTGTCTGAGTGACAGGAAAATCAATAAATAAGTTAGAAGGTGATTGCGTTGGTCTAGGTGAGGCATTATGAGGCACTGGCATTGAATTTCTGGGATATTTCAGAGTATTAACTATAGGACTCCACATCTACTTGTATATGAGGAATGTGAGATTAAAAAAAAGGTCGCTATTTTGATCTAACTGTGCTGTTAACAACAATAAAAAGTCAACAGAGATGTAAAGGTCAGTTTTGGACATTTTGAGTTTAAACTCCTACAATTATCGTGGCTGAAAAAGCAGCAAACATGATGTCTGTTGAAAACAAGGCTTTAGGAATTTTGCTCATTCTTTAAAAACCTACGAATTTTAAAAATCAAACTTTAAAAAACTTTTTGTTTTTTTTTTTTAAAAAAACGGCAGCGTAATACAATATTTGGACACGCTATACTATGGGCTTTGAAGAACGCCTGTCCAGAACACCCAACAAGCTCCATTATGTCAAACGCTCCCGCGCCTCTGTGATGTCACCACGACGCGCTGGGCGCTCTGCGCCTTGGCAGACGTCGTGCGCCATTACCAACGAGGCGCAGGGGTCAGGACGACTCTCGGCAGCGCCATTGCGCGCCCTCTAGTGGCAGCCGGTTTTGAGGCCGGCCTCAGGCTTTGAAGTTCCCCACCGCGTCTCCTTCCCTCTCCCCCAAGCCTGGATCACCGCCCAGCGTCAGGCGAGGGGCGACGTCTCGAGGTAAAACGGAGGAGGTGCGGGACGCGGAGACTGCGCGGGCCCGGTAGCCCTGGAGAGGCCGAGGCTCTAGGCCGCGAGGGGCGGGTGCAATGGCGGAGGAACAGGTGAACCGCAGCGCCAGCCTGGCCCCCGACTGTGAGGCCTCGGCGACTGCAGAAACTACGGTTTCCTCAGTGGGGACCTGTGAAGCCGCTGCCAAGTCACCAGAGCCCAAGGACTACGACAGCACCTGCGTGTTCTGCCGGATCGCGCGGCGGCAGGACCCGGGCACCGAACTCCTGCACTGCGAGGTGGGCGGCGACGCGCGGCCGGGGGTGGGTGAGGACCAGGCCGCCCCTCGGAGCTCCGGCAGGGAGGCCTCGCCGTTGTGGAGCGGGTGCAGAGGATCCCGATCGCTACTCAGCTCGCAGAGGCAGGGCCGCTCTGTGTGGATGGGGCTCGGGGAAGCTGGGGATACGCCCACTACGGGCCTTTCTGCGGGGTCCGGGTGCTGATGACAGACTCACTCCTAGGGGACGGACAGGCAGTGGCTCCAGCGGTATCTTTGCTGTTCCAAGGGGCAAAGAGTGAATGACAGGGCGGAATGCTTTGGCCTATGTTTGCGGGTACCCAGGTACTTGGTACAAATAACATTTTGTGGCCTCTGCTTTTATTACAAGGATTCTTCTCCACCTTCAAGATACTGATTTTAAATCTTGCACACTCTAATACCGATACTGATGAGAAAACTAGTAGAAAATAGGTAATGATAATTGTGGAAAGCTGTTTGTTAGATTGGCAGAAAATAGGCTGGAGGGAGTGGGTCTGAGGTCAAACTATTATTGAATTGCCTCTGAATTCCACTGTCAGTTGGGATGCGTGGACATTTTCAGAGCATGAAGACTTTGCCCAGATATTTTTAAACGGATAATCTGGCACACACTTTATTCTGTTGGTTTTACTTGTCCATATAGAAACAACTTTTTGAGAGAATTAGCTCCAAAGATTGTGTCTTTTGTAGTAAACATTCCTTTATTTTTTAAAAAATAGAATTCCTTCTAAGCACCTTGTTTTGGAGGTTTTTGAGCAAGATAAGGGACAGTCTGTGTCCCGATTTTACAATCTAAAGGGCGGAATGTATACAGAGGAGGTAGCCAGTTACAATGCCTCGTGCTGTGGTCAGGTGATTTTACAGTATTTTGTAAGCTTGTGGGAGGAGCATCTAACCCAGCTCTGAAGAATTAGGGAAGACTTTCCAGAGGAAATGAGACATGAAGAAATAAGTAGGAGTTGATCAGATGAGGAAATGGAGAGAATAATGTCCCAGGTGGAGAGACCCCCCCCGCCCGAGAGGTTCGGTTTGTGTGATAGAAAAACTAACAGAAATTGTCTAACTAGTGCATAGAGTTTGAGAGGATGAAAGGTGAGGCTGGAGAGGTAAACAAGGGACCAGATTATTAAGTGTGGTGGAAGTCATGTGAAGGAATTTTGTCTTTATCTGAAGAGCAAAGTGAAACTTCACAATGTTTAATGGTGGGTTGGGAGGAAGATGTTGCGGAGTTATAGGAAGGGGGTTGATCTTTGAAAGGTCATTCTGGCATCATTGTGGAGAATGATTTGGAGGAGACCAGTCTGGAGGTATGGAGACCTGTTAGAAGGCTAGTAGATTAATCTACCCTGATGATGGCCTGAAATGAGAATGTGGTAGAGGAGATTATGAAAAGTATATCAATTTAAGGGATACAGTATTCAGGAGGTAAAACGGGCAGGACTTGATGGATACAGGTCAGTGATTCTCAACTGGGGGCAATTTTGCCCTCCCAGGGTACATTTTGCAATGTATTGAGATACTTTTGATTGTAACAACTTCTGGCACTTCTAGGGGTTGCTTCTGGGACCTAAATAATGGATAAAAGCCAGGGTTGCTATTAACATGGTACAGTGCGCAGGACAGCACCCCTACCACCCCATCAACACACACACATAAAACAGGCTTATCCAGCCCTCAAAATGTCAGAAGTGCCAAGGTTTAGAAACCCTGATTTAGATATAAGAGAATAAGGAAATGAAAGATGGTGAAGTCAAAGATGATTTCCAGGTTTCTGGCTAGGGTAAACTAGTAGTGGTGGTACCATTTCATTAAGCTCGGGAACACAGGAGGAGAAAAGATGGCCAGGGGAGTGGTGGGGGGTAGCAAAGCGATGAGTTCAGCTATGGAGTTGTGGAGTTTGAGGTGAGTTTGAGGCATCTAAGTAGAGATGTCTTTTAAATGGTTGGATAGTCTAGCACTCTGTAGAGGGATCTGTATCTCTAACCCAGATTACAGGAACTGTCGGTTTATAGATGGAAACTGAAAAAGAAGGGAAGCGATGAGATCACCCATGAGGTAAAAAGTGAAGGGGAGGCCTACACAGAACTCTGAAGAACACTAACATCATGAGGGACAGACAGAGGAAGAGGACCTGGAAAGGGAATAGAGAAGGAACAGAGAAATAGAAGGAACACTGGGAAGGCTAAGAGAAGGGAGTATGTCAAAAAGAAAGGAATTGCCAGCAATGTCAGCAGCAATATTAGCCTGCCTTCATCCTCAAATCTGGGTTAGATGACCCTTGTATGTCCTTGCAGAGTCAGAGCAGGACTGGTTGTGTCCCCAAAGTGATGTTCATTGACCTTGAGGAGAGCAATTTCATGAAGTGGTGAAGCAAAAGGCAGATAGCAATTGATTGAGAAGAACTTGGGAAAGGAAGGAGTGAAGACAGCAAATACAGACAACTCTCACAGGAATTTGGCAATCCAGGGGAGGAGGGAAAGGTAGTGGTAGCTACAGGAGAAGTTGGGGATTAAGAGAAAGCTTTTAAAACAGTGAAACCTTTTGTGTGTTCAAATCCGGGAAGATGCCTATAGAGAGAGGTTTAAAATGGCCCAGGGGGTAGAATGTTGACCCTGGGAAAGAGGAAACTCATTCCTCACTCTCTGTGTGCCAGGCACTGTTGGAGGCGTGGGGATACGGCCGTAAACAAAACATGCAAAACTCCTTGCCCTTGTGGAGCTCATATTGTAGTTGCAGAAAAGGATAATAAGCAAAATAATAAGTAAAATTTATAGTTTATTAGATGGCAGAAAATAAAGAGGAAGGGGATGCAGTTTTAAAATTTTAGTCAGGAAAATCTGCACTAAGCAGGTGACATTTGGGTTAAGCCTTGAAAAAGGAGAAGGAGCAATTATATGGTTATTTACAAGTAAAAGGTTTGAAGTAGCTCCTGTGAAGGCTAGGAGAGAGAATTAGGGAAACAAGGATTGTTGTACAGTGGGTCACGTGAGGTTGAGGACATTCAATTTCAGGTCATACCAGTCTGCTCAGTTGTGTGATTTTCTTCCCACTTTCCAGCAGCAGCCAAAGGCTGAGATTACACAAGGTAGGCAGTTGTATTGACCCAGGGTTGGGGTTTTGCCATGTGGGTGTTATAGAAGTGTAGTGAGACACAGTTAAGAAGTTATGGAGCCGGGCGCAGTGGCACACGCCTATAATCCCAGCACTTTGGGAGGCTGAGGCAGGCAGATCACGAGGTCAGGAGTTCGAGACCAGCCTGGCCAACATGGTGAAACCCCATCTCTCCTAAAAATACAAAAATTAGCTGGGTGTGGTGGCAGGCACCTGTAATCCCAGCTACTTGGGAGGCAGAGGGAGGAGAACTGCTTGAATCCGGGAGGTGGAGGTTGCAGTGAGCTGAGATCACGCCGCTGCACTCCAGCCTGGGTGACAGAGCAAGACTCTCTCTGGGGGGGGAAAAAAAAAAAAAGAAGTTATGGCAAGCAACTGGCTGAAGTGGTAGACCATGGAATATATGCTGAATAGGAGAAGGAAGTAAAGACAGCACCTGACAGGGAGAAAGAATACGCGCATCAGTTTTCTGTTTGCAGATCTCTGTTGGACTGACCCATAGAGTCAGAAGGGACCTAGTTCTGCCTTTTCAGTCTCCCTTTATTTTACTAAATATAAAAGTAGGCTAAAGAGAGGTAAAGTGCATTTTTAAACTCAGAGTTCAATATTTAGTAGATCCTTAGAAACTGCTTTTAAATTTTGTATTCTGCAATTCTAATAATGAAACTAATAGAAAATAGATACTAGTAGCAGTAGAAAGCTTTGTCTGAAAATAGTCATCAAAAGGGTGGGATCCAGACTTCTATCACATCCAAGGTGAGAATTTTTCTTGGTTAGGAACAAAGTAAACAATATGAAGAGACTGGGGATATTTTCATGGTAGAAATAAGACATGATCAGTACTTTCAACTAATTTACACCCTAAATTAGGGAAACGGGGAATATATACAATAGCCCATTGTCAGTGGAAAAACACAAACTGTGCTTCTTTTTGTTTTCCCATTCAACAACAGCAATCAACACAGAACACTTCTGTGACCAAATGTATGGAGGTTTTCCCCCACACACCAAGCAAACAATCAGTTTTGCAGCAGACACCAGCTGGGTGTCCTCCATTTCAATTCTTATACTATCTACCTGGTGATAGCATCAGATCCCGCAGGTTGAAGACTCAGTCCCCAAGACTGGCCTGCCCTTCCCACCAGTTGCAAGTCCAGGCCTCTGGAACTTCTGACCGACCAGCTTGAAGTTGGGGATCCCACGAGCTTCTCTTTGGGTTCTAAAGCTTGCTAGAGTGGCGTACAGAACTCAGGGAAACACTTAGGTTTACTGGTTTATTATAGAGGATATTCCAAAGGATGCTGCTGAAGAGATGAATAGCCCAAAGTATGGGGAAAAGGGGGCAGAGCTTCCATGTCCTCCTCAGGCGTGTCCTCTCCCAGGAGCCTCCATGAGTTCAGCTATTCAGAAGCTCTCTAAACTCTGTTCTCTGGGGCCTTTTATGGAGTCTTCATTGGATAGGCCTGACTGACAATTCTGTATTAATGTGACTGGACAAAAAGGGTATGATCTAATACTAGTAGACTGAGTGGGGAAACCCAGCAAGGCCTGTCCAGATTCTTCTTGGCCTCTCTGTGAAGCTTTCCTTCCTCCAGGGTATGAGGCAGAATCCCTTCAGAAATGAGGGTTTTATGACCCACAATCAGAAAGGTCAGGGAAGATTATAGTCCTGACTTGGGCAGGCGAGGGGAGGGCAAGAGAAGGGCAGAGAGATTGTGAGAGAGATTCTTTTTCTGAGGCCTGTCTCTGAGGCCTAAAATGCCTCAACATGGTAACAAAAGACTGTAACAAGGGCGTTGGGAGTTATGAGCCAGGAATCGTGGATGGAAACCCATATATATCACACACACATATCCGTATAATATAAAACATAAGATACATATGCGTGTATAATAGTGCTCCCAAAAGTTGTGTATCTTTTTCAGATTGAATCTAAGATGACTTGATGTACAAGAGCTCACTCATTAAAGGGTAAAGATTAATCTTTTTAAAAAGAATAATTACATAACATAATTAGATGGTTTACATCATACATTCATATACTCATTCAAATGTATTCATTGCAAACATTTAGAAACTGTTGGGTTTATATAAAGTGTAATTCAAGTACAAAAGAGAAAAATTTCCATTTGGAAAAATTGGAGTTACCAGCATCATGAGGGGTTAGTCTGGCAAACCTTTCCAGCAAAAGCTGTAGAAGATTCTTCACTCCATAAACCTCCATATGGTGTTGTCTAATTGTATACTGCAGATTTAAAACTAAGCAAAGGCTGAACCATGCATTCTTAATGGGGCAGATGACACTCCCAAAGAGGTGAAAATTGGTTCTTGGTGGTGGTGGGGCAATATCTTACTTTTTCATGTATGAGGCACAGATATACATAGAGTAAACAGAGAGTGTAGCTGTGGTATTAAAATCTCATGGAGATGGGATTAGAAGAAAAAAAGTCTTAAAAGGCTCATTAGATAAAAAATAATGAAACAGTAATTGAGTAACACTGGACTAGAATTTACCTGCTTGGGACTATACTGAGGAAATAACTCAGTGCCAATTTAACTTGAACGTTGTCCCCTGTTGGAGGATGGTTAGCATCCCCGATCTCTGCGCACCAACTTTTAGCAGTATCCATGATCAAAAGAGCATCTATGTATTTCCACCTCTGGTTGAGAAACACTGCTTCAGAGCCACACTCCATCTGCTGGGTCCACGCTGGCAGCTTTTTCCCAACAAAAAATAGGTGTCTTGCCATTCTTGACATCCGTGAAGCTAGTGATAAGGTATTCAAAAGGGGGAGGGGGAGAAAGATAAAGAAAACCTGTCTTTGTAGTCTTAAAGCTGGCCAAGTTTGCTAGATGGATGATAACAGAAGCAGCAAAAACATGGCTTTTTGATTGGCAAGATCTAAATTCCCTCTGGGATTTTTAGCTTTCTTAGTTCTGCATTACAGAAAGCACAGAAATATTTAGAATGGAGGTTGAGTGCCAGTCTGCCCTATTTGGGTTTTCAGATTTAAAGAAATCTGAAACAGTTATTCGTTGTATTTAAATTGTTTATTAGAGTCAGTGGTGATAATGAAGTCAGGATAGGCTAGCTCTTCCTCTAATCCATGCATTACCAAAAGGATAAAAGTTGATTCTTCCCTGGGGCAGAGCAGAGGTGGCAGGAGAAAAACAATTTTTATTCTTTCTATATGTAAAGCATAGGTATACCATACAGAACATAAACATATATACATTGTATCTGTGCCATTAAAATATCATGGGAGGGGGCAATCAGAAAACATATATAAAGTCTCCTTAGGGAGGTGATAATGAGAAAAGGTTGAGACACATTGATCTAATTCAAAAATGGCCACAATTCCAATTTAAGAAGGGGTTTTGCAAGGAGAAACTGAAAGATCATAGAAAATCCATCTCTGTTCCTGGAAAAATACCTGAAAACCCAAATGACACACCATTTTTTAAGGGGTAGAGGAGGGTGTATCAGTAACTTTATCTTCTATGAAGCATCTGTCATTTATTTATTCAGCAGTTTGGCAGGCGTACTTTGTTATTCACTTGGAGTTCAAAGATGAATATGGCATGCCTCACACTTGAGGAGCTTCCCTGTGATCCAAATTCAGTGCAGGAATGAAAATGCTCTTTAGTGGATGTCATTAGGGATGGATAGGCAAAATACTGTATCTTTAAGTCACTTGAAATCATTCTCTTCTTTGAATGGAGTGATTATGCTACCAACATGACATCCAGTTAGGTTTATTGTTTGTTTTTTATTTTTAGGGATTGCTTTTTTTCTTGTGAAGTGTGACGTATACATGTTAAATATTTACATGTTTTCAGAGTCAAAATTGTAAAGCAAGGTACATTTGGAGAAATCTAGCATCCATTCTCTTGTCGTCTCTACCATGTTCTCTTTCTCCATAAGAAACTTTTAAAAACTTTTTTGTTTATCCTTCCATTGTGAGTAAATAGGTATTCACATGTCTGTATTTGTATTCTTCTTTCTTACACACAAAAGATAGCTTAACCACTCTCCTGCTCCTTGCTGTTTTTAAAAAAAACTTGAATATATCTTAGAAATAATTTCATATGTATATGAAGATCTTCCTCATTCCTTTTTAGAACCACACAATACTCCATTGTGTGGATTTGCCATAATTTATTAGACCAGTGGCCCAGCTGCATTATGAACGTTTGGTTTATTTTTCAGTCTTTTGCTATCATGAATTATGCTGCAAAGAATAGTTTTATATACACACACACACACACACACACACACACACACAAACACAGTCATTTCATATTTTTGCCAGCGTATCTATGGAATAGGAGGATCATTTTTCTTGAGATGAACCATGTAAATGATGCCTGGATCAGCAGTAGGAATGGGACAAAGGGTGACATCAGAGCTAGTTTCAATATTTCAGAAAGCTTCATGGAAATCTAATTTAGTCAGGGTGTAGGCTAACTAAAACATCAAGTTTCTATATCTTTGAGAGGAATTTTATCTATTCCTGGTGATAAGAGTCATGTTGATTGGTAGTTTTTATTAGGATTGGGATTGGGTAATTAATTAAGAATGGGAAAATAAATTATTGATATATGAGAGTTAGTAACCAAAACCTTTCAATATAGAGGTTGGAAGACAAAACTAAGCATTTTGGTTCATTCTTATGGCTAAGTTATGCAGTATGAGACAGCAGATTTTTAGGAACCTCTTTAGCTTTTCTCCTGCTAGCCATTAGACTGGCACTTGCTAGTTCTATTAATGTAAAGAAGTGTCATTCCTGCTGTGAGGTAGAGTACAGCTACATCATCTCAAACTAATTCTAACCAGGTTGTATTCTATACCAGAATTACCTCTGGATTTTAAAAAATTAATGCTGTAATTGAGGGGAAATAAAGATATATAACATTATTGTGTTATGAATCAATCTGGGAAGTAGGATTGTGGCAATTTTCTTGTACTAGATTTAACCCCCAATTTTAATTGTTTCTGAGCTGGAAGTATTAAAGAAATAATGGTAATCCCAGCACTTTGGGAGACTGAGGCAGGAGAATCGCTTGAGTCCAGGAGTTTGAGACCTGCCTGGATAACATAGGGAGACTCCATCTCTACAAATATATATATATATATAGCCTGGCATGGTGATGTGCATCCCAGCTACTTGGGAGGCTGAGGTGGGAGGATCAGCTGAGCTCAGGAGATCGAGGCTGCAGTGAGCCATTATTGTGCCACTGCATTCCAGCCTGGGCTACAGAGAGAGACCCTGTCTCAAAGAAAGGAAAAAAGGAAAATTTTAAACAATCAAAAACAGTGTAGTCCTTGACCTTATCCTTTTCTAAAACATTCCATGGATATCAATTTTTAATTTTAATACTAGACAGAAAAACCATAATAAAAATGATAGAAATGGATTAAAATTGATATATAATTATCATGTTTGTTATCTTAGGATAACCAGGATTACTGGAAGGGATATGATGCACTTGTTTGAATTGAATTTTGGCTCTTGGAATGGAGAACTATTGAGCAGCATTGCATTCATGGATTTTTTTCTAAGGGAAACTCTGCTTATACTGATTTTAATTAATTTTTATTTAATATAAAGTAAAACTTAAAATCAGTATAAGATACTGAATAAGATATTCATTATCAGATATTTAATACGGTTATTTAGTGAATATAGATTTTCTTTTAGGAAAGTTCAAAATTCAAGTGTTAATAGGTTGAAACACGCTCTTCCTTTCCTTTTCTTTTTTCTGTAGATTACTGTGTGGGGTAATGTAAACCAGAAAACTGATGCCATACATGTGTTGTAGTGGTCCCATAAATTAGTACAATATACTGGAATTTGTTTCAGCATTTCAGTCTTTTTAATACGTAAAGTGGCAAGTAAAAAAGTATTTGGATATAATTGCTTTAAAAAATGTTTAAAAAATGCAATCCCTGGACATGTAAATGCTAGCTGGTGTTCTTTTTATAATTGAGGAAAATGCTACGTTGGGAAAAAAATTAAATGTAGAAAGGAATTTATCTATCTTGCTGTGATTCTGTAGCCAAACCTTTAAAAATATGTGTCAAGAGTAAAAAACTTTAGGGTAGGGATAGAGAAATGTGTAATGAAATAATAAACTCTGAGATTATTGGTAATGAAATTTTAGTGAACTTTACTCATAATTGTTTCCCCAAAATTGATTTTATGTGTCTTTTTTATTCTCTGGAATCAATGAGCATCTCATGAAGGAAGTGTTATGAACTTAATGTGTAATTATAAAATTGCCCAGTGGGGGTTAGGTGTAACATAAGTATCATTTCCCTGTCAGACTGAGATTAATGATATTTAAGTCATGCCAGAACAGCATTAAGAAATTCTTTTTAAAAATTCACTAACAAATGTTTTTTCCTTTAGAATGAGGACCTAATTTGCTTCAAAGATATCAAACCAGCGGCAACTCATCATTATCTTGTGGTGCCAAAGAAGCATATTGGAAACTGCAGAACTCTAAGGAAAGATCAAGTAGAACTGGGTAAGATGATGGCAGTATTCTTCATGTTTATATCATTTTCAGTTGGTATCAGTGATGGCAGTGAAGATTAAAAAGAAAAAGTCTAGTTAAGTACTGTGAAAAAGGAGCATTATGACTTTTTGAAATTTTCACTATAAAGAATTTTAAATTCATTAAAAAAAGTGTAATTCTCATGTATTCATTATGCAGCCTCCACATTTAGGAACTCATGGACAATTTTAAAAAATACATTAACCTTTTCCCACAGTGATTGTGAAGCATAAACCAGACATCAAGCTGTTTAACATTTCAACGGTCCAAAAGATAATATATTTTTATGACTTTTTTTTTTTTATTTTTTGAGACAGAATCTTGTTCAGTCACCCAGGCTGGAGTGCGGTGGTGCAATCTCGGCTCACTGCGGCCTCTGCCTCCTAGGTTCAAGTAATTCTCCTGCCTCAGCCTTCCAAGTAGCTGGGATTACAGGCATGCGCCACAATGTCTGGCTAATTTTTGTATTTTTAGTAGAGACGGAGTTTCACCATGTTGGCCAGGCTGGTCTTGAACTCCTGACCTCAGGTGATCCACCCACCTAGGCCTCCCAAAGTGCTGGGATTACAGGTGTGAGCCACTGTGCCTGGCCTATTTTTATGACTTTTAAAATGATGGACTTTCTTGACTCTGAAATGAAAGGTGCTATGAAAAATTATAAACAAACAAGTTACGATATGACAAATGAGCTCATATTGCCTTATGGTGAGATCATGTTGGTACCTGCCTTATAGTATCCTGTGAAGATGAATTAGCATCAAAATTTAATTATGAGTTTTTAGTGATTAACTTCTAGCTTCTGAAAAGGAGATTCTGAATCTTGTCTATTGAGGATGATTGCTCATTTTCCTACTCATGCCTTCTGTGGCTTGTCACCTATCATTTTCTAAGACATTTCTAAGCTTACTTCAAATCTGCCTTTAAAAAAGATAATTTCAACTTTTATTTTAGATTTGGGGGTACATGAGCAGGTTTATTACGTGGGTATATTGTGTGGTGCTGAGGTTTGGGATACAAATGATCTGTCACCCAGGTAGTGAGCATAGTACCCAACAGTTAGGTTTTCACCTCTTGCCCCCATTTCTCTCTCCCACTTTTAGTTGTCCCCAGTGTCTGTTGTTGCCATCTTTTTGTCCATGAGTACCCAGTGTTTACCCTCTCCTTATAAGTGGGAACACAGAGTGTTTGGTTTTCTGTTCCTGTGTAATTCATTTAGGATAATGGCCACCAGCTGCATCCATGCTGCTGCAAAGGAGATGACTTCATTCTTTTTTATAGCTGCATAGTATTACATGGTATATATGTACCACATTTTCTTTATCTAGTCTACTGCTGATGGGCACCTAGGTTGATTCCATGCCTTTGCTGTTGTGAATAGTGCTGTGACTCACATACAAGTGCATGTGTCTTTTTGGTAGGATAATTTGTTTTCTTTTGGATATATACTCAGTAATGGGATTGCTGGGTCGAATGGTAGTTCTATTTTAATTTTTTTGAGAAATCTCCAAACTGCTTTCCACAGTGGCTGAACTAATTTACATTCTCATCAACAGCATGTAAGTGTTATGTTTTCTCCTCTGCCTTACCAGCATCTGTTATTTTTTTACTTTTTAAAAATAGCCATTCTGATTGGTGTTGAAATAGTATCTTATTGTGGGTTTGATTTGCATTTCCTGATGATTAGTGACGTGGAGCAGTTTTTTCATATTTTTTTGTCCTCTTGTATGTCTTCTTTTGAGAAGTGTCCGTTTATGTCTTTTGCCCATTGTTTCATGGTGATTTTTGGTTGTTTGTTTAATAATTTATTTACAGATCCGGGATATTGCACCTTTGTCAGATGCATAGTTTGCAAATACTTTTTCCCATTCTGTAGGTTATCCATTTACTCTGTTGATAGTTTCTTTTGCTGTGCAGAAGCTCTTTAATTTGGTCCTACTTGTCAATTTGCGTTTTTATTGCGTTGCTTTTGAGGACTTAGTCATAAATTGTTTCCCAAGGCTGATGTCCAGAATGGTGTTTCCTAGGGTTTCTTCTAGGATTCTTATAGTTTGAGGTCCTACATTTAAATCTTTAATCCATCTTGTGTTAATACTTGTATATGGTGAAAGGTAGGGGTCCAGTTTTATTCTTCTCCATATAGATAACCAGCTATCTCAACACCATTTAACTGAATATGGTGTATTTTCCCATTGCTTATATTTGTCAACTTTGTTGAAGATCAGATGGCTGTAGGTGTGTGGCTTTATTTCTGGGTTCTCTGTTATGTTCTGTTGGTCTATGTGTCTGTTTTTGTACCACTATCATGCTGTTTTGGTTATATAGACTTATAGTATAGTTTGAAGTTGGGTAACGTGATGCCTCTAGCATTGTTCTTTTTGCTTAGGATTGTCTTGGCTACTTGGGTTTTTTGGTTTCATATGAATTTTAGGATAGTTTTCTCTAGTTGTGTGAAAAATGATGTTGGTAGTGTTGAATCCATAGATTACTTTGGGCAGTATGGCCTTTTTAACAATATTGATTCTTCCAGTCCACGAGCATAGAATGTTTTTTCATTTGTTTGTATCATCTACGATTTCTTTCAGCAGCATTTTATAGTTCTCCTTGTAGAGATCTTTCACCTCCTTGACTAGCTGTATTCCTACATATTTGTGTGTGTGTGTGGCTATTGTAAATGGGATTGTGTTCTTGATTTAGACTCTCAGTTTGAGTGTTGTGTTTGGAAATGCTACTGATTTTTGTACATTGAATTTGTATCCCGAAACTTTACTAAAGTCGTTTATCAGTTCCAAGATCCTATTGGTGGAGTTTTCAGGGTTTTCTAGGTATAGACTCAGATTGTTGGTGAAGAGAGAGAGTTTGACTCCTTTTCCTATTTGGATGCCTTTTATTTCTTTCTCTTGCCTGATTGCTCTGGCTAGGACTTCTGAAATCTGGAAAGGCTTTGTCATGAGGTTCTGGGATTAGTTTGATCAATATTTTAAGGTAGCCTACATGATAGATCAATTGGGCTAGATTTTTAAAAGGTAAGAAACCACTTTAATGGAAAATCTTGATGTGTAGTTCATTAATATTTAGGCTAGTGAATTAACTAACAATTTTTAAACTGTCGATTCTGAATACAGCAAAGTTCCTCAGTCATTTGAAGTTCTATCAGTACATTTGAGAACATATGATTTATAACTACAGTACCCTGTACTGTACATTTGAGCTTATAACAATTAGATCCAATTTAGATTTACCTGATTGAAACATTTCATCTTTCTTATTAAAAGTTTTTATTTTCATTCTTGTAGTTATTTCTTAGGTTTCACACTTTAGCTTTTTAGGAATTTTTCAATTTATATTCAGCAGAAGTGGAGAATAGAGGCTGTTATAACTAGTTTTTATAATGTTGCAAATCAAATGTTGCTAATTTTGAAGCAGCTGGTAGGTATTTGGGATTCCATTACATTTTCCTCTTTGCTTTTGTGTTATATTTGAATATTTCCATACTAAAAGTTGTTGCAAATTAATAATTTTTATATAATTGATAAAGTTGAAATAATAAGCATATGGAAGAGTTCAAGAACACTATCAAGGAATATGACTATAATTGACATTTATAGAACTCCACTTAAATACAGCATACATGTTTTTTAAAAGGCATATGTTCACCAAAGTTGACCATATTCCGAGCAATAAAATATAGCTCAATACATATCAAATGATTGAAATCTTATAAATATGTTCTCTAAAGACAGTATAATTAAATTAGAAAAAGAAAAAATTCCAAAAAAAGATATAGTCTGGCTTGAAGTAATTTGGAGCTTTTTTTTGGACTCTATGGTACTGACCTAGTCTTGGAAGGCTGGCAGTCTCCCAGCTCAAACCTGACTTAAAGAAGTAAACATTAACAATGATTTTGTAAGTCTCAATATATCAGCTGTCCTCTGTAGATGTTTTTACTTCTTCCTCTTTCAAATACATGATTACACCATTTAGAAACTATGGAGGCCTAACATTTGGCATTGTGCTTTGAAGACCCCAGGTGACCAAAATTTTTTTGGTGGACAGGTTTATTCCCACCTGAAGGCCATAAAACACCAAGAGAAGAAAGGTGATAAAGGAGATGGAATTTGGAAGCCAGAGTCATTATACAAATTTTTGGCTAGTCAAGGATAGGCTGACTGGAAGGGATACCATATCCTTAATTTGGGCTCAAAGACAAATTCAAAGTTTTCTTGTCTTATTAAATCAAACAATTTCTGTTTAATTACTTGGTCTTCTTGATGAGAATTAGTCCTCATATGATCAGATGTCCTAAATAGCCAGCTGTCCTAAAGTCTACTTATCTGTGAGATTTTGTGATAGTGATGTTGCACTGAGGCTCAATTTGAAACTTTATTTCAGTTGTTGATAAGCAAACTTCTCAGTGACTTAAAGCTACTGAATGTCTTTATTTTTTATTTTATTTATTTATTTTTGAGAGAGGGTCTCACTCTGTTACCTAGACCTGAGTGCAGTGGCACAATCATAGCTCACTGCAGCCTCGACCTCCTGGGCTCAAGAAATCCTTCTGCCTCCACCTGTCGAGTAGCTAGGACTGTAGGTGTGCACCACCATGCCTGGCTACCTTTTTTTTTCTTTTTTTTTTGAGACAGACTCTTGCTCTGTCACCAGGCTGGAGTGCAATGGCTCAATCTCAGCTCACTGCAATCTCTGCCTCCTAGGTTCAAGTGATTCTCTTGCCTCAGCCTCCCGAGTTGCTGGGACTACAGGTGTGCACCACCACGCCCGGCTAATTTTTTTTGTATTTTAGTTGAGACGGGGTTTCACCATGTTGGCCAGGATGGTCTCGATCTCCTGACCTCGTAATCCACCTGCCTCGGCCTCCCAAAGTGCTGGGATTACAGGCATGAGCTACTGTGCCTGGCCACCCAGCTACTTTTTAAAAAGTGTTTTTTAGAGACAAGGCCTTGCCTTTTTGCCCAGGCTGGTCTCAAACTCCTAGGCTCAAGTGATCCTCCTCCCAAAGTGTTGGGATTACAGGGGTGAGCCACTGTGCCTGGCCTGAATGTGTCTTTAAATGTTTACCCATTTGATAGGACAAGAGTGAAGATCAATGGCAATTTGTGACCTTAATGTCTCCTCTAGTGTAATGTTGTGTCTTTTCTCTTTTACAGTTGAGAACATGGTAACTGTTGGAAAAACCATTCTTGAAATAAATAATTTCACTGACTTCACGAATGTGAGGTGTGTATACTTCCAGATGGAAACCAATATTATACATTATTGACTTTTTTCAAAATGTCATTTCTCCATGGAAAATGGAAACAGAGGTGGCAGTTTGTGGTTTAAATGTAGTTTTCCTGAAAGTGAGAATATAGTTCATTGGTAGTATAAATGTAATAAAACTTCCTCTTGTGTCTCAATATCTTCCAATAATTTCCACTTGAAGTTTGGACAGACAAGTCTATATGGGCAGTGGGTAGGTAAAATAGTTACAAGTCTACTTTTTAAAAAAAAATTTTTGAGATAGGATCTCACTGTGTTGCCCAGGCTAGAGTGCAGTGGTGTGATCATGGCTCATTGCAGCCTCAACCTTCCAGACTGAGTATCCTTCTACCTCAGCCTCCAGAGTAGCTGGGACCACAGGCAAGTACTGCCACACCCGGCTAATTTTTAAATTTTTTAGGTAGAGACAGGGTCTCCCTATGTTGCCCAGGCTTGTCTCAAACTCCTGGGCTCAAGTGATTCTCCTGCCTCAGCCTCACACAAGTTCTGGGATTACAGGTGTGAGTCACCACACCCAGCAAATCTACTTTTCTTTGTTCAATATGGGCATTCCTATAAAATTGTATGCAAGTTGAATTTTCTTAGAAAAATTTTATATGATTTAAAAACACATGATTATAATTCTAACGTGAAATTAACTTGAATTTGTTGTCTGCTGAACTCTGGCGTAAGCACATGATGTTTTTTTTTTTTTTTGAGATGGAGTCTTGCACTGTCCCCCAGGCTGGAGTGCAGTGGTGTGATCTTGGCTCACTGCAACCTCTGCCTCCCGAGTTCAAGTGATTCTTCTGCCTCAGCCTTCCACGTAGCTGTGATTATATGTGCATGCCACCATGCCTGGCTAACTTTTGTATTTTTTATAGTAGAGACAGGGTTTTGCTGTGTTGGCCAGGCTGGTCTTGAACTCCTGACATCAAGTGATCCGCCCGCCTCGGCCTCTCAAAATGCTGGGATTACAGGCGTAAGCCACTGCGCCGGGCCTTTTCAAATGTTTTAATTTGTCTAAGTAATGCTTTTCTTTTTAAAAGATTTCCAATTTTGCTTCTGTGACCCAAGCAGGTATAATGGAGATTACTTCTAACACTTTTGACCTAGAATTCAGAATAGACTTGAATTCTAATGCCATCCATGCTACTTGTGGTGTACTCTACTTATACTGTCTGTGTTAGTTTAGACATGCCATTTAGCCTCTCCAAGATAATACCTGCTCTGCCTGCTGGTAGGTGCAAATGAGATTCTCTGTGTGAAAAATCCTCCAAAAACTGTTAAGCATTACCAAGTGTGATAATGACAAGGAACAAATGGTGTTTGAGACTCTTTGGCCAGAAGCCACACATTTCCTTCACAGTCATAGAATGCTTATTAGAAGAATGAACACTGGACAAAGAATTGAGAGCCCTGAGTCTCAACTCCAGCTCCACGACTGTCTAACTTTGTGACCTTGGGAATATTTTAAACTTTCTGGATCATGGCTTCTCCATCTTTAAGATGAAAAGATTGAGTGAACCTTTGAGTTGCTTCAAGCTTCTAGATTATTTGATTCTACATTATATGACTGTTTGGCAGAAGGAAAACCTAGTCTCCTCTTCTAGGTGGTGGTGGAAATTTTAAAGTATGTACTGCATATCTGACTCCACACTGCTAGTCCCAGAGGATCACTGCTGCAGTATAGCACTTCTATGCCTCCTTTCCACACTTCCACTCACTGATACCTTGAACAGGCAAATATTTCTAGGCTTTGATTATTGTTACAGGTGTGTCTTGCTCTGCTGAGCATAGGTGGACTTGCAAAACTTTTTGTAAGCTTATTTTTAAGAGTTTAAATCATATTTTAAAAACTTTGTAACCATTTAAAGGAATTCTTGTGTATCTTTTAGGAAGCACATAATTATCATTATCATCTAACTTATTTCAAGTATTAAACAAGAAACCTGGGTGATGACGAAAGTTTTTTATGATGACATAATTAATCTCACTACTGAAATATTGTTGGTTTGGTGGGAAATGTCTGAGTATTTTATTAAAGGAAAAAGTGTGCCATCTACTGGCTATGTATTGAATAAAGGAACACGACTAGTTGAGTGTCCAGTGATGTTTTAAAAAATTCATTGCAAGAGCATATTTTAAGAGAATGAAAGCTTAAGATGATAAAGACTGAAGTGATAAGACATTATGCCAACTCAGAATTCATAAAGATTATACTGAGGCATAATATGCTGTTAAGGCCTTCCTTGATGATGAGCTTATGTTACTATGAACTTCAACATCAAAAGAAGAGGAAGTGTGTGAATCCTCTGAAGTGCATAAAGAGAAACATTAATGAGATTTGTGACAGTCTATTTACCTTAGGTACTTATTTTGGATCTCATTAAAATTTATGTGTTTTCACCTGAAAAATGACTTTATTTTAGAACTGGTTTGTCAATCATCTCTTTACTTTCTATTTTAGGATGGGTTTTCATATGCCACCATTCTGTTCCATTTCCCACTTGCACCTTCATGTTCTGGCACCAGTGGATCAGCTTGGCTTCTTATCCAAGTTGGTTTATAGAGTCAATTCCTATTGGTTTATCACAGTGAGTATTCTTGTTATGTCAGCAGCATACAAAAATATTTAAAATATCCTTTTCATTGTAGTTTTTTCTTCTCAACAGTAGGCACTTACAGCTCTCATAGACTTGATTACCTGTTTTAACATACTGCTTGCACATATCCAAAATAATATTTTTAATTTGGGGGATTTTCAAGATCATCAGTCTGTAGGAAGAGAAGCTATGGCTAAGTCTTCCCCATTGCAAGTAGCGGATACGATATAGAAGAACCATGGTATTCAGAGTTCTGACTTTGGAGTCAGATCTGGATTCAAATTCTGGCTGCAGTGCTTGCTTGAGGGTCCATGTGAAAGTTACTTACATTTTTTAAGGCTCAAGGTCTTTATCTATTACCTGCATATAGGTAACAGTGCCTATACCTAGGGTTGATAAGAGAGTTGATGAGGTAACTTATGTGAAAAGCACTTAAAACGGTACCTTGCAAATAGTAAGTGTCAGGAAATGTTACCTGCTACCTCTATTGTATCATCAACATCATTGTAGAAATTGAGTTTTTGTATTTTTTGATAGTTCAAATTCCTTAGAAAAGAGTTGTAGTAGTAGCATCACCTATCAGATCTGTGGCCGAAGGGTTTTTTTTTTTTTTTTTTTTTTTTTTTTTGAGACAGTCTCACTCTGTCACCAAGCTGGAGTGCAATAGTGCAATCTTGGCTCACTGCAACCTCCGCCTCCCGGGTTCAAGCTATTCTCTTGCCTCAGCCTCCCAAGTAGCTGGGACATGCCACCACACCCAGCTAATTTTTGTATTTTTATTAGAGATGGGGTTTCACCATGTTGGCCAGGCTGGTCTCTATCTCCTGACCTCATGATCCACCCGCCTTGGTGTCCCAAAGTGCTGGGATTACAGGTGTGAGCCACTGTGCCCGGCCTGAAGTTTTGAGTCTAAAAAATTGTAGCATTCTGCTTTGCTAAAGCAAAAGTGGAGTAGAATTCAGCTGTTTATACACCTGTGGTCTGAAAGTCAACCCTTAGATATTAAGTGACTCTGGGGTCCCTCTAAGGCCAATTGACAACTAATTTACCAGGGTGTTATTTTATGTGTCCATGATGATAAAGTGATCTATAGTTGCCATATCTGAATAATCATCCAATAGTATTTATTTATCATTAGTTAATGAATGGTATTATTCTAGTCATAGTACAGAAAAATTTAAAAAGTGTCTGATTTCTAGAAACTTCATATTTCAAACATATTATCCCTGTCTTCAACTTGTTGCCCAGATGATTTTATTTAAATAATATAAAAATACAAAAATTAGCTGGGTATGGTGGTGCATGCCTGTAGTCTTAGCTACTTGGGAGGCTGAGATAGGAGGATCACTTGAGCCCAGGATGTTGAGTCTGTAGTGAGTGATCATGCCACTGCACTCCAGCCTGGGTGACAGAGTGAGATCTTGTCTCAAAAAATAATAAAAAATTAAATAATATATAAGATACATATATATATGTGTGTGTGTATGTATTTGAAATTTTAAAAAGTGGGATATTCTGCCGGACAGCTGGTTTGGGTTTTTTTTTTTTTTTTTTTTGCAAAGTTTGTGTAATAGAAAAATGCTTTTTTTAATATTTGTATTTCTAATTTTCTATAAGAGCTATACCTTTACAATAAAAGATGAATGAAAATACATTTTTGTAATGTTTTGACTGTATTTTCTTATAGGAAATACTTTTTTACTTGGAAAACATCAATGTATAAAGTTATAAGATATGTTGTTGGTTTATCCTGAGAATCTGAACTCTTCTTAAATCTGACTTTGTTAGCATATCTTATGAGACTTTGAAAAAAATCAAGATAAAGATATTGAAGTTAATTTCAAAATCTTATATAATGATCCAGATTATATAGTGTGATTGAGAAAAACACTGAAATGATGTAACTCACAGACTTTACTTTACCTTTTTTAAAAAATAGACTTTATTTTTTAGAGCTGATTTAAGTTCACAGCAAAATTGAGTAGAAACTACAGAGTTCCCACACACCCCCTACCCCTCCACATGTACAGTTTCCTCACTATGACATCCTACACCACAGTGGTATATTTGTTACAATCGATGAACCCCATTGATAAATTGTTATCACCACAGTCCATAGTTTACTTTTGAGTTGACTCTTGGTTTTATATTCTGTGGGTTTTGATAAATGTATAAGGACATGTATCCACCATTATAGCATCATACCTAACAGTTTCACTGCTCTAAAAATCCTCTGTATGCTGCCTATTCATCCCTCCTTCCCCTCTAACTCCTGGCAACTGCTGATCTTTTTATTGTCTCCATAGTTTTGCTTTTTGCAGAATGTCATATGGTTGGAATCCTACAGTATGTAGCCTTTTCAGATGGGCTTCTTTCACTTAGTAATATGCATTTCAGGTCTTTCTTTACTTTTTAAAACTTTAGTGTTATATTTATTTTCCTTTTCTTCTTGAAACTTGTTAATGAATTTGCAATGTAGGCAACAAACTGCCTATTTACATACAATGTAGAATAATTATATATAGATATTATGTTATACTGAGAGTTTTTTTGTAAGATATTTTTAGGAACAGAATATATAGTACTCAACTCTTCTAATGTGGCATATTATAATAGGGATACCAGTAGAATTATTTGATAGAGACTATGATATCTAGGATTAAAAAGTATGTTTTTTAATTACAGGCTGATCACTTGATTGAAAAACTAAGAACATGAAAATGTCAAGAGTGGAAGATTTTTCTAATCTTGGTTCAGCATGAAGTGGTGTTTAGGTCCCTTTTAAGTCTAATGGCAATTTTAAGATTTGTTGGGTTTTATGAGAGGCTTTTACTTAGTGGCCTTAAATCTTTTCTGAATGTCTGTTTCCTAAGATCTGTGATACAGTTATGTGAATATTTTGTTACTGACTTGTTTCAATGGTTACTTGTATAAGGATTTTATATATATGATACTATAGATAAAATCCTATTTAAGACAAATTCTGTTAATCAACAAGGGCTCTGTATTTTTTTAAGTTAAAATATTTTCATTTCTCAGTAAGTAGTCAATTATAATAGTGATTTATTTATGAAGAATAAACTGCTATAGAAAGTACTTTGCTGGAACCTTTATTACTGTGAAGGAGAAAAAGAACTTAGCTATTTCTTGACAGTTCTATAGTTTTACACATAAATTTTCAAAATAAAGAATACCATACTACACAATGATCTCTGATCTTGCTGAGGGAAGGAATTATATATGTGCCACTTTTTCCTCAAATTTCAGATGCCAGTTTTCACTTTTTGAAGCATTGCATCTTTTTAATAAATCTATCCTGAAAGCTATATAATTATATAATTTCTATCAGTGAATTTACAATAACTATCAAATTGGCTATCAGAATTCACTGTAATGGAATTTTGCCTCTAATAACGTAAAGGGGGAAGACACATAAAGTGGTTCTCTTAATAAAACTAGCAGAAAATGTTGCTTTATGGCATGTTTTTGTATCAAAGAGAAATCAGAGGTTAAACTTTGCTTTTATCATGAAAAGGGCCTGATTTGAAGGTAGAGATAGGCTTAGATGAGAAAAATTGATAACGCAATGTTAATACTATTGATATATCATTTCATAGGCATATTTTGTTAGAAATTGGTTTTTTGGTGCTAATCTGTAGGCACAATAGTGAATATGAATGAAGAGTAGGTGCTGCAAGTTAATCCTACATTGTGCCAGTGTATATTAGTACCATGTAAATGAATATGAATAAATGAACATGAGGATTAACGAACTGTTGAAAATAGGCTGAGATACTAGTTTTCTTTCTTTTTTAGAGGGGGCATGCTATTAAAGATAGTTTTAAGTAACAAATTACTTATTACAAAGTTACAACATGTGGAATCAATACTGTTTTATTTGTTGATTAATTTATTCATTCAGCAAACATTTGTTGAACATTTAATGTGTACCAGATATTGCCAGGATCAGGAAATAAAGAACTAAAAATGGACATTCAGACTGCAATTGCTAGTACAGGGGTCAAACAAAATCAGTGATTAGAATTTAGTGCGTTAAGTTCCCTGATGCCTTCACAGCCAGAAGAGGTTGTGAAGGGATAAACACTTCTGAGAGTGGGTGGTAGTAGAACTGAGTATTCAAGACTGAATGTTAGGCAGGTAGACAGTGACTGGTTAGGCTGAGAAACTTACAAGTATTTTCCTTGAGTTCTGCTTCCACTATTATTTACTTTACAATGGATATGAAGTTCAGATTTCATCTTATTTACTGAAGGTGGAGAAAGGATGTGGAAGTAGGGGTTATGGGCTCTCAAAAGTAGATTTATAGAGATTTTTTTATCACTGTTTTGTGATATAGTTCACTGAGCACTTACATAGATTAACAGTTACAAGTTTCCATAAATCAGTTAGAATATGACTAGCTTCAGGGAAGGAATTTTCAACAACTGCAATCTTTGATTGTTTTACTATGGGAACTTGCAGTGATATAATTGACAACATTATTTAACAATAATAGGTAAAGTAGGCCGGGCGTGGTGGCTTACGCCTATAATCCTAGCACTTTGGGAGGCTGAGGTGGGTGGATCACAAGGTCAGTAGTTCGAGACCAGCCTGGCCAATATGGTGAAACCCCGTCTCTTCTAAAAAAATACAAAAATTAGCTGGGTATGGTGGCACATGCCTGTAGTTCCAGCTGCTCGGTCGCAGGGAGCCGAGATCACGCCACTGCACTCCAGCCTGGGTGACAGAGTGAGACTTCGTCTCAAAGAAAAAAAAAACAATAATAGGTAAAGTATTTAAGGAATTCTCAGATGCCTTATGGACCTCTTCAAAAATGTGGTTAGCCAATTGATTCAACTTTTATAGGTTTATATGCTCTTATATAAACCTATTTGTTTCCGAGATCAGACAAGATCGGGCGCGTTCAGGATGGTATGGCCGTAGACAACCTATTTGTTAAAAACCCTTGGAAACACATTTTTTAGTAGAGGTTCTTATTTACTTATAAAGATTAATAATCAAATTACTACAATTAATATCCATTTAGCCTTTTCAGTAGTCTAAATATTTGGTAACTCCCTAGCCATCTATAACACTAGTTCAAAACAAGGCTAATTCATAACCTGTCTTAAAAATGTTTGAAGTGGTATCAAGAGCATTGTTTATGCATGTTGTGATACTATTTGTGGAACTGTATAATGAGCTATTTCAAACTGCTAGAAGAAAATGAAATAAAAATGGAAAAATATTGTCAAATTTTGCCTGTCTGGACTTTTAAAGTAGTATTAAAAACAGAAATTCAAATGAAAGATGTTTTATAAATTGGCTGATCAGTGTATGAAAGGTATACTGTAGTGATGTAAACACACCTCTTTCATATAAAGAATCCAAGGTTAAGAGCACAGCCTTTATTATTGTAACACTTATAACTTACATACTTCTAGATTTTGATATGAAAAAGTCATTTACAAAAGCTGGTGCCCACAACTTTGATTAATTTTTTAGTATGTACTAGGTACAAGTACTCCAAGTCACTAAAATGAAACTAATACTTGTTGATTCACCTATTTATGAATCAGCTCTTACCCTTGCAATATAAATGGAAATAACAGATCCGACTCAGCTGAAATCAACTTAATGAAAATGTCTAAGTCCAATTCTGATTGAGGAGAATGAGATCCTCATTACATGATTAGTTATTTAAAATCACAAAAGTAGAGACAGATTCACAATGAACAATCATGCATTAATTAAACCAATCCTTAAGCCAAATATCTTTTAAGTATAATATTTTCTATTCATATGAAATAGACATCTCAAGCTTAAAGTGTTCCTCCTTCCCAGCCTGTTCCTTTTAGTTTTCCCCATCTTCATTAATGGCAACTCCAATCTTTCCATTGCTCAGGGTGAAAATCTTGGAGTCATGCTTGAGTCCTGTCTCTCACACTTCATATCTAACCTATTAACCTTGTTGGCAGTACCTTCCAAATACATTCAGAATTTGACCACTTCCCATCAGTGCTATCACCTTGGCCAAGTTATCATCATCTTTTATCTAGATTGCAGGAGTAGCTTCCTCACTATCCCCCTGCTTTTGTCCTTTCCCACCCTATTGTCTCCTCTCAACACATTTACACATTGAACAAACAGAACATGTATGCTTGAGTGTTCTGTCAGACCCACAGATCCTAAACACTGCCCTCAGAAACACACAAAAAGTTTTGGCACCGGGTTGTCCCCTTGAAGGTACCTGAAACAGAAATCAGTTCATTCTTTTCAGTGCCCAGTGTCTCTGCCTTTGCAGATACTCATTCTCTCTTTCCTTGAATGTTGCTAGAAACTCTTGACTGGATTTCATGCCCCCAGATGCTCCCTTTCTAACATAGCCTCATCAGAGTTCTTCCTAAATTACTGACTAAATTACTAAATTGATCATGCAATTTTCTTATGAAAATCTCGCCATTTACCCTGAAGATAATTTATCAGCCTTTTCAGCTTTGTTTCCTGCTCTTATACCAAAGTGCTAGCCATTTTTACTACTACGACTAAACTGGGCACACCTTTGAAAATCTGTTTCCATTAAAGTCCAGGTTCAAATGTTTCCTAATCCATGAAGTCTTCACTGAAACTTCTCATCCCCAACCTCGGCAATATTGTTTCTTCAGCTTCATTTCATGGTATTTTGTTTATCTTCCTAGAATAAACCTTATACAATCTAGCAAAGATGTAGGATATTTCTTGCCACTGGATTTTGAGCTGTTTTGTGGCTGGGGGATTTATTTTTAAATTTGTCTTTGCATCTCCATTGCCTTAGCCTAGTGACTGACTCATATTCCAGGTAAGTAAATCTGTTGTAATCTCTTGAGTTCCTTAAAATGTTACCATAATAGACCAAAATCTGACTGAAGACCCTGATTTCAGGCAACTTTCAATCCAAAAATCAAGGGTATAACCTAGATGTCAGCTGGACCTTCCTGGCATTATGTCCTTCAGGTCAGTATCCATGATCAATATATAACTCAGTTGTGAAATGTCTGAGTTTCCAAAGAATTCACCCACACTAGATAGTTCAAGAATTTAATAGCCAAACTTTTACAGGGCTGTATAGCTCCTGCCGTCTTCCTTGCTGTCTTCCTCTACTTCACTCCTTGCTTTTGGAACACATTTCTCTTACTTTCTCATTAGACATGTTTTAACTTTCTCTGAAGCCCTAGTTCTAGCCAACATACCTAACCCATAGGAAATCACCTAACTTAACGTAGGATTATTCTAGATATTTTCTCAGCTAAAGAGATTCTCTCAAGATTAGTTACTGGCTGGGTGCGGTGGCTCACGCTTGTAATCCCAGCACTTTGGGATGCTGAGGTGGGTGGATCAGGAGGTCAAGAGATCGAGACCATCCTGGCCAATATGGTGAAACCCCGTCTCTACTAAAAATACAAAAAATTAGCCGGGCATGGTGGTGGCCGCCTGTAGTCCCAGCTACTCAGGAGACTGAGGCAGGAAAATCGCTTGAACCCAGAAGGCAGAGGTTGTCGTGAGCCGAGATTGCGCCACTGCACTCCAGCCTGGCGATGGAACGAGACTCCATCTCAAACAACAACAACAACAACAACAAAAAGATTATCAATCTAGCTAGTAAAAGAAGAAGATTTTCTTCTTGTTACATCTTCCTCTGAGAAAAATATTTGAAACACTTTGCAAATTTATCACATAAATTCACTCCTCAAAGGCAGTTAGAAGACAATAAAACATGCTATTTATCTGTGGTACCTGAGTCTCCTGGGATTCACAGCCAGTCCATCCATCCTCCTTTTCCTCAGGCAGTTACTCTTTTAACTTTCATGTGCCTCAGAACCACTTGGTGGGCTTCTTTAAAACACACTCCTAGACCTACTCCCAGAATTTCTGATTCAGCAGGTCTGGGAGTGGGGGAGGATTCTGTATTTCTAAATGGCTTCCAGGTGATATTGATACTGCCTGTCCTAGGACCACACTTTGACAACTCCTGCCATAAGTAGTGCTTAAATTTGGCTGCACATAAAATCAACAACTGGGGAACTTTTAAAAATCTTTACATCAAGGCCATACACCAGCCAAATAAAATTTGAATCACAGGGGATAGATTCCAGGCCTCGGTATTTTTAAAAAACTCCTCAGGTAATTACAATGTGCAGCCAAGTTTGAGAACCTGTGCCCTATAGGATTAAGTACAATTCCCCTTTGGGCCTTGTTATGGTAGACTCTCAAGAAAATCTCTTTTATGGGACCTGAGACTGACTATACTATATATAATAATTTTCCTACTCATGGGAAGCAAATAGGAGCAAGAGATGAGGATTACTGGGAGTTGTGGTTAAACAAGAATCTGTGTGATTTAACAAGCATGTAGAAGATGACAGGCATACCTACTTTAAATGACTTGCCAGAAGCTTTTCTTTGTTTAGAAGTCATGATTGGTTCTGATTTAAGGAAGGAAGGGAGGACAAAAGACGTGGCTCAAATGAGGCAAATGTACTGTAACCTTTGTTACCTCTGGTTCACAAGTTCTGCCAAGGGAAGTAATAAATGGCATCCCATTCAAAGACTTATTGGGTCTCCAATAAGGGAAAGCCTTATTGGGTCTCCAATAAGGGAAAGCCTTATTGGAGAAGGGAAAAAGCCTGTTTCCCTTCACATATTTTTCTATGCATAGAACCTGCTTTCCAGGTAGCAAATTAGAGGGCATAGTTTGTAACTAGGGCTTCAAGTTTGTTTTGGGGAGTCTTTAGACAAGAGGATGGGATCTACATTTCTCTGCTTCTGGGGATCTTGTTGGAAATTTGACCTCAAGTAACTGAGTCATACTTAAATCAGCTCCAGCTGCTTAAGTCTGAATTGGTGCCTCAGAATTCCAACTCATACAGGCTTGTTTCCTTAGAGTAGGCAGTATTATTTCTCTCTTTTCCTAAATTATTTTCATTAAGATTGACAAAAGGGGAGACCCCTCTGGGACATCAAGAAATTCAAACCTCAGTAATGCTTCTGCTACAGTAAAGTTTGTGCAATTCTTATATAACTTATTCCAATAAAATTTTATTCTCAAAACTATTCAGAAGCCTCTTTTTACTAATTGCAAAAATCATAGTCTTAATACATATGAAGATAACTTTTCTCCCTCTTATTGGTGTACAAATCCCTATGGTTCTCTGTGATACCTAGACCCTTTTCAAGTGTTAGATGTTCAGCCTGAGATAGATGCATGGGCAGTTTTGATATTACATATGACCTCTGCTGCTGGGACCTGTTAATTTTCTATTCATTTCTCTGAGTGTGTCCTACTAGCCTCAATACTTAAGTGGCATATTAAAACCAAAACTCAAAATTCCCCTTTCCAATTTCTGATCCTTACTTCCCAGGAATGTCTTCTGATTTTTTAGTAACAGGCGGCCTATACCAGAGGCTTTAACGTTTGCACAATAGCTGTCTCACAGAAGGAGACAGGTTCTAAGAGGTCTGCCCTAGAAGATGGAACATGGATGGAACTTTGGATCAGTTCCCAGAAGTCAGACTATGAACCTCCTTGCTCCTTACAGTACAAAAAAAAAAAAAGCAAGTCTCTGGATGCAGTTTGATCACCAAATTCCAAAATCCTTATTCTCCTGCTGCTTCTTAACCACTCTTGTAAGCTCAAAAACTTTGAATAGGTCTGGCTGTGAGTCCCTCAAAGGCAGTTTCATTGATGTCACAGTAGTTCCACACTAACTCTAGTGGCCTGTGCAAGGTTAATCTCTACTTCTCCAGACCAGGTATCCAACAATTTAGATTCATGATGTAAATACTCTCCTGCTGGTTTCTGAGGTGGAGATTTAGTATAGATTTAGTCCTGAACTGTAGCACAAAGGAGCTGGGTGAAAAATCAGTGACACCTGATTCCATTTGGGTTCTCCAGGACTTGTAGTCTCATTTGTCTCTATATAGCATCATGTTAATCCAGGCATGAAAATCAGCAATTCTTTGATATTCTCTATAAAGTTGCCCCATCAAAATTCCATATTAATTTTGCTGAAGATTTGACAAGTTCTGGGGATGGGGCATATCAAGCACTGCACATCATTCCCCCAACATCTCATTGGTTTTCTGTCCCAACCTTGGCCTCTCTTCTCAAATAGTAAACAACTTTCTTTTCTTGTCTCAAAGTACTTTTACCCCCTTTTCTGAAGTTTTGGGGTCAAGAGACAGCTATGCTTCTGAGAGTCACTTAGCACAAGTGAACTTGAGACATATTCCTAACAAAAACAGATCTCTTGCTAACAAAAATTCTCATGTGATTTTCTTAAGAAAAATGTCAAGTGCCACTTATTGGCCCCATTCAATATGCCAGATGTTATATTCAACACTTTATGAACATTATTCCACTTAATCCTTGTAACAGTCCTTTGCAGGAGGCAGTGTGTTTTTCCATTTTTAAAAGAAAACTCAAGCTCGGAGAGGTTAAGAGCATATACATGGTAAATGGTGGAAGTGAGGTTTGAATCTAATATTGACACCACAGCCTATGTTCTTAATCACTACCACTACGCATCAACTACGTTTCTGGCACATGCCGCTGGGGACATGCCAGATACATACTCTTTTGCACCTTGTACAATACCACAGAGAAATGCAAAAGAAATAATTTGTAATAGGGCAAAGGGCTCGGTACTCTCAAAAGCAGAAATAGCCCGGAGGGAGGGCTTGAGCCCGTAATTCTAGCACTTTGGGAGACTAGGGTAGGAGTATCCCCTGAGCCCAGGAGTTCAAGGTTACAGTGAGCTATGATTGCGCCACTGCACTCACCTGGGTGACAGAGCAAGATTGTCTTAAAAAAAAAAGTCACATATATACATAGAATATGCAATTAAAATATATTTCATAAACTATCTGCTATGAAATCTGTGCCAGTGTGAACTTTCTCCAAGTTTTAATTTATGGCTGGCTGTGGATTTTAGTCCTGAGTCTAACAACACAACCTAATAATTATTGCCTACTTTGAGGAAGATATTCTTTTGGTTTTTGTTAAGAATAGAGTGAACCATAAAAGATTATATCAGACCTCAAGAGTTTATTATAATTGGGTTATAAGGCATGTGCTCTCGAAAAGTTGTTACATAAATACGAAAAATATACTGTTAAATGACTGGTCCAACTAAATCAGTTCCCAAAGCTGTGCTGGTTAGACAAACCTTCAAGGAAATGGTGAAATTTCCAAGGAAATGGTGAAATTTCAGTCCAATTTTGAAGAACAGGTTTTGAAGGGCTGTAGAGAAAGCTGGAAGCACACTCCAAGTGGAACGATAACTGGGAAATATACTGTCTTATTATCACAGGCTGCTTCTGAAAACCAAGCGTCCCCGCTCACCAGCTACCAGCGCTGGGAGACCCCTAACCACCACGCATTCGCAGGTGAGGAAGCCCCTCCCACAGCGGCCGGAGTTTCGGACTCGGAGCGCGAGAAACGTCGGGATAGCGCCTGCCTCGCAGAGCTTCCGCTTCCGGCCCTTCAGGCTCTGTCTCTGTGGAGACTCGGCTTTGGGAGGGAGAAAGAGGGACCTAGCGCGGGCCGCGCAGGCGCACTTTGGGCAGCTGCAATGGCGCTGTCGTGTACCCTTAACAGGTATCTGCTCCTCATGGCGCAAGAGCATCTGGAGTTCCGCCTGCCGGTGAGTCCGTAGCGCCCTCCGGAACTTCCGACGGAAGAGGACGCTGGAGTGGAGTGGAGTGGAGTGGGTGGAGGTGATCTGCATAGCCCGAGGAAGCTGGGATTCGGGGGTCAGCGCGGGTCACGCGTCCCCAGTCCTCGGGCGGGGTGAGCTTGGCGGAGGGAGTGTGTGAGAGAAGTCCGAGACCAAACCCCTCGGCCTGCTTAAACTTTTCATTCATTCTTTTGACCGTGTACCAAGTACCGGAGTTAGGCAGGTGAATATGACCGGTCATCTCACTCCCGGAGCTCTTCGTCTAGCGGAGAATAGAGACAGCTAACAAATGCTCAGGCTGGTGTTTGAAGTATTGGAATCTGCGGATCAAGCTCAGTGGAGGGGATGGTGGTGGGGATTAGATGATGGAGAAGTTGAGAAGAGTGTTTTATTTATTCAAGAAACGTTTTCAGAATGCATGTAGTCGAAGATCGGTACGCTGGGCATGTAACGATAATGTAAACAATCTCTGCCCTCTAGGAGCTTACTGTTTAGAGTAAGGGCTGAGCAGACACATAGGCGTAGAATGACAAAAGAGCGTCGGTAAGTGCAGTGATAGATGCACATGGAAATATGAGAGCACGTGGAAGGGAAATCTAATCTACCTGAGGGGTTGGGGATGTTGGCCTTTAAGAGGGCTTCCAGAGGAGATGACACTTGAAATAAAGGATGAATAGGAGTTAGAGGGCCAAGGAGATAAATCAGTAAATTAGAATTACAAGGTGTTCATTATTACTGGGTCACTAGTTATGTGGCAGAGAGTTGGTAAGAAGAGAGCAAGGGAAGTAGATCGAGGCCAGAAAATGATAGCCTTGAATACCCTGGAGCTTGGAAGGGGGATTTATTGAAAAGCCTTAAGTAAAAAAGTGACCACAAAATTAAATCAGTTTGACAACACTATGGAGGATGGATTTGAAAAGAATAAGACTTGAGCCAGAGACTAGGAGTCTGTTGGAATAGTCTTGTTAATAGATTAAGAAGTCTGACCTAGGGCAAGGAGTAAGAGGATGGGATAGACTGGGAAAATATTTAGGCCATACAGTCATTAAGGCTGGATTAATTGAATATGTGGGAAAGGGGCACCAGTCAGGTATGACTCCTGGGGTGTATATAGGTAGGAGTGTCTCCATTTAAAATAGAAAACATAGGCAGATGTAAGATTTAAATTTTGTTTACACTGAATTTGATGTGGTTGTGTAACATCAACCTGAGATGACCAAGAGGCGGTGGATATATGAATATGCATAGAGTATGGCAGAGTGATCTGGACTACTGATAAATATTTGGGAGTCTTCTTCATATGAAAACTAGGAGCGGGGAAGAAATTACTCAAAGGATAAGGTCAAAAGAGTAGTGGGCCAAGTATAGATGCTTGGAAGCATTGATATTAAGGGAAAGTTGGAGGAGGCCATGAAGAAGATGGGCAAGTGCCAGAAGGATGTGAGACCGCAGAAATCAGAAGGGTAAAATTTTAGGAAGCAGGGACAAATGGATAATGTCGAATGCAGTTGCTTTTTAGTGAGAAAAGAATGAAAAAGTGTCATTGATATTCTCAATTAGAAGATAATTAATTGGTGATTTTTGCTGAAGCGAATATGTTGAGTTTTAGTAGGAGAAGCCAGGTGGCTTGGTTTAGTAATCACTGGAAAGTGAGGAAGGGGAGATAGGATAGACTGAGTGTCCTTAGCTAGAGCATAAGGGAAAGTAAGAAATTGGTTAACAGTTTGAGGAGGACCTAGGGTGAAAGGAGGATTCTCCCCATGGAGAGAATGAGATTGAGGTTGAGTGTATTTGTAGGCTGATGGGAAGAGAAGGGATACAAGGGCATGGTGGGAGGGGTTCTCTTTTCAGTAGGAGGGGAGATTGGACAAGAAAAATTAGGGTGGGTGTGGAGTAGTTGCCTGAGGGCCTGTTTTGTAGGTAATGAATGAGTGGAAGTTATTTCTTGAGAGATGATGGGCCAGCAGTTGAATGGGGGAAATTGAGACAAATAGTAAAACTTGAAATAGTAAAACTTGAAATAGTCATTGAGACCAAAGGGGAGAGTTGACAAGGAAAAGTAAAACGATTGAGTGAAGAGCATAGGTATTAGAGCAATGCTGAAAACCAGCTGAAGGTGAAAGTCGTATATCTGTAATCATGCTAAGATTCTGTGATTTTCTTCAGTTGTGTTTAACTCATTGGCCTTAGGAGTCATGAAGGAAGATTGTGGCATTGATGCAGTATTAATGTTTTGAGTTTCTGGAGGAAATAAATTTTTAATTAAGTCTTAATTGACAAAGGACATGTTCTGTTGGTGAAGAGGATTGGAAAGCCCCCTTCTGTGAGAAACAGAAACAGGCTTAAAGGCACAGAGGTGTGATTGGTTATGATAATTTGGAAGGCTTGGGGAGGGAGGTTGAAGTAGTGGGCATTGAGGCCAGAGAGGTGGTAAGATCTAGATTTGCAAATGTTTTGACACCATTCTAAGGAGTTTGGATTTTTTTTTTTTTTTTTTTTGAGACGGAGTCTCGCTCTGTTGCCAGGCTGGAGTGCAGTGGCGCGGTCTCGGCTCACTGCAAGCTCCGCCTCCCGATTCAAGTGATTCACCTGCCTCAGCCTCCCGAGTAGCTGGGACTACAGGCTTGCACCACCATGCCCAGCTAATTTTTGTGTTTTCAGTAGAGACGGGGTTTCACCATGTTGGCCAGGATAGTCTCGATCTCTCGACCTTGTGACCGCCTCATGCTGGGATTACAGGCATGAGCCACTGCGCCTGGCCAGGAGTTCAGATTTTTAGATATAATGGGTAGCCACTGACTATTTTTCATTTTAAGCCAGGAAGTGACAAGATTATTTGTGTTTTAGAAGGATAATTCTGAAGTACGAGAGAAAAGATACCACTTAGAGAATACTGGACCAGAACTAGAGAGGCTCAGGAGTGTGACTGTGTAAAGTAAGGCAATGCAGTGACAATGGAGTGGTTAGACTGTGGTCTCCAGAATAACAACCTTAGTACTTGGTGATTTTTACTTGTTTTTTCCGTCGTAAATTCTTCTTAGTGTATTACACTTGTGACAGTTTACTCTTCCAAAAACTCTGTTCTGTTTTACACCCTCATTTTTCTTAAGATGAAAATCTTTAGTCGGGCATTCAAGGTCCACCACTGCATGGTTCTTTCCTTTGTGCTTTCTCTTCCCACCTAGTCCTTAGTGCTGCCAAAACTGACTCATTATTCCCTGAATTCCTGCTTTCACCTTTGCTCTCCGTGCTCCCTTTAGTCTGGTTTGGGTCTTTCCCATTCTTTATTGATTTTTACATAGGAAGTATTCATTTACAGTTAATCACATGTTTATTTCTTTTAGCTTTATATGTTTTACATGATTATTTTTCAGATCCACAGTTTCCTTTCTGTAGTTTTTCCTCCTCTGCCAAAATTCTTATTTTTTTCTTGAATCCCCTTCAATGTAGAAAGCGTAGTTATGTTAAAGTATATGATAAAAGGGATCCTGTGGGTCTGTTTCTATTGTTTCTTTTTGTTCTGTTTCATATAGTGGGCTATTTTTTAAATATATGCCAGATGTTGTATTTGAAAATTTATTTGAAAAAATAATTTGAGGGCTGGGGTGATGTACATCCTCTTGAAGAAGATAGGAACGCATAGGAGCATGAGGAATCTAGGATGGGTTTAACTCATTTTCAGGTGTTAAGCCCTGTTTGTGTTCTGATTCCCATGTACTCACAGAGTGTAGCTTTTTGACATCCTAGTGTAAATTAGGTGGTTCATCAAGTATCCTTTTCTCCCCCAGGTGGCCCTTTCTCTTTTTTTCCCTTTCTATCGGGCACTCAGAAGGGCTGTGCACTCTTGCAGCTGTTTTTGGATTTGTAAATGTCTCAGGGAAAAAGTGGCTCCACCTTGGAATTTTTGTCCTCTCCTGGATGTTGGTTTGGTAATTTTTGTTATCTTTCTATGCCTTCAATTAGATGGCCAGCTTTTCTAGTTCTTTTCAGCAAGAAGCTTAATCTGAATTACCTCTTTTGCCATCCCTGGAAGTTGAATTCCTCTGTCATTGGGTTAGATTTTTTTCAGGGATTGAGGCAGTTTCCATGAAATGTTACTTCTCAAACTGAAGTAATCTTTTACTCTCTTGTACTGTAATACTTTTTTGCTTTTAACTGTTTAAGAACATGTACTGTTTTTTACACTTTACATTTCAGTTGTGAGGTGGTTTTGTTGGTTCTACTAGACCATAATTTCCCTAAGATAAATGTGTGTGTATTTTTACATAGATCAGGGACTTGCACATATTAGTTGCTTAAAAATTTTTTTGGGGGTCCGGGCGCAGTGGCTCACTCCTGTAATTCCAGTACTTTGGGAGGCTGAGGCAGGCGGATCACAAGGTCAGGAGTTCGAGACCAGTCTGGCCAACATAGTGAAACCCCATCTCTACTAAAAATACAAAAAATTAGCCAGATGTGGTGGTGTGCGCCTGTAATCCCAGCTACCCAAGAGGCTGAGGCAGCAGAATTGCGTGAACCTGGGAGGTGGAGGTTGCAGTGAGCCGAGATCACACCATTGCACTCCAGCCCGGGTGACAGTGTGAGACTCCATCTCAAAAAAAAAAAAAAAAATTTTTTTTGGAGACAGTTGTCTCTCTGTTTTCCAGGCTACAGTGCAGTGGCGTGACCGTGGCTCACTGCAGCCTCAAAGACCCAAGTTAAGCCATCCTCCCACCTTAGCTTCCTGAGTAGCTGGGACTACAGGTGCACCACTATGTCTGGCTAATTTTTTTATTTTTACTTTTGTAGAGCCGGGTGTTGATCAGAGGCTGAGTGTTGGTGTGAGGGGGCGGGAGGGGGTCATGGGAGCTCTCACTGTGTTGCCAGGGTTGGTCTCAGACTCCCGGTCTCAAGTTATCTCTTCGCCTCGACCTCCCAAAGTGCTGGGATTGCAGGTGGAGCCGCCATACCTGGCTGCTTAAAATATTAAAATCAGTGATATAGAATCTCTTCTGGGAAAGGCAATCCAAAGGACAGTCTATCCTTTTGGGCCCATCTGCATTGGAACTGATAAGCAAAGAAGCTATAATGAATGGCTGCCTTTATGAATTAAAATGAGAGATCAGGAATATAAGTGTGGTCCAGTTTTACCTCTGATAGAGTTAATCAGGGCTAAGTATAGTTGGCAGCTACTTAATGTAGTACTTATTGTACTAAATAGTGTTTACTAAAGTTCAAACTCCTGGATTTTATTGCTTGTCCTGAAGCAACCTTTTAAATGGATGAAAAAGCAAGTAGCTGAAATAATAGAAAAGCTCATGGAATTAACGCATCACACATGCCCCAGATCATGCTACATTTTTATATCCAATGTTCAATATAAATTATTGTTTATTCCCAATATAGAAAGAGTCCCAACTGGAAAGTTGAATTTGCCATAAGATTAATGAACATTTTGTGTTTTGCTTTTTCCAAGTAGATTGATGAAGTAGTTTAAACATGTTTTGCTTTTCAATTTGAAACTTGGGTTATAATATTTATTCTCAGTTTTAGGTGGCTGCCTAAGTTTTGGGTAGCAGAGATAATGCTATGCCATAAAACTTTAATCTTTCACTTTTTTTCCCCACCTAACTCTTAGGATCTTTGTGTTTTAGCTTGTTGCAGCTTTTTAACAGTATATTCCAGGAGCAGCAAACTTTGGTGTTTTAACTTGGTTATACTTGGATGTTTTAAATGTAAAACTGACTTTACAATATGCTTTAATATAGAACAAACAACAATCATGCAAGATCAAGTAATTTAATCTATAACTTTATTTTTTTTCTTTTAAGTGCTATAACTCTATCAGTCTTGGTTGACTTCTAGAGCCACTGGACTTCTAGGACAGTTATCAGGGTCCTCATCATTTTGATTCCCTTAATAACCACCTAGGTTCTATGCTTCTCTCTTTATAGTTCACCTAACCTGATGAGGTAGCTATGATTCCTGTTTCACATTTGAGGGAACTAAAAGTTGGAGGATTTAAGATTCTTGTATAAAGCCACATCGCTAGTATTTGGAAGAGCTGAAAATCAGATTATGGTCTATTTAATTTCTAAGTCTCATGATGTCTCCTATTCAGATTTGTGTTTTCTTTGCTGCAAAATAACCTTTGGGCTGCCTTCACTGATTTATCAGTAGTCTGTGATAGTTCTTGGTCGATCCATCTGATTAGACTGAATTCAGCCCCTTCTAACACTGAATTTTAAAAAATGATTTGTTGCATGGACAAAAAATAGAAATGGCACTAGTAGCTTGAACTTCTCATTCTTTTTGGTCTTGGAGTGGGGGACTTCCTGGTCTGGGTATAGTTTCCCTTTTGATGGCTGTGGGCTTGGTGTTAAAGGCTCTTCCTTCTGGTTGGGAGGAAAGGGGATAGTAGGTAGCCAGCAGTGGGACACTTATCTCTCATTAGGTTCCATCCTCCATGAGACCTATATGGAAGAGTGTGATTCTACCTGTTTTATGTGATTTAAGGAGATAACTTGTTAGTCATACAAATTATAAAATTTGTATAATTATTTGGGTTTATCAGTACAAAGTGATTGCTTCAAAGAATGTAAACACTATCTAGACAGATTTCAACTTTGCATGAATGATGCTTTTAAAGTATCTATTATGTTAGTTCTGTTTCTAGTTCTGTAACTTTACACAGAAAGAAGATGAGATAGTTATTTGTGCTTAATGAATACATAGTGGTATGCCCTGGCTGATTATTTTTTTCTTTTCCAAACATCTTCAAATCATCTGTCTGATTTTCATTTTAACTTTATTCGTCAATTGTCAGTCTTACTAATCTGCACTTTGTGTAACCTGTTTTTTTCCTTTCCAAAATCAGGGAATTTTTTGATCAAGTGTTTGCTAACTCTTCTGTTGTCGAAAATTTCTCAGAAATTACTTACCTGTGGTTTTTATTATTAGATTATTTCTGAACCCTAAATTGTAGTTGCCTGATGTTGAAGCTTAAATGCCTCAGTTAGATCTTCAGCCTATTCTTATTTTCTAGTCATGTAATACCTGTCTCCCTTAGTACATTTTTAGTTCCTTTTTGTTAAAATGTATTTTCTCTATAATATTTTCAATACAGGAAATAAAGTCTTTGCTTTCGCTTTTTGGAGGTCAGTTTGCCAGCAGTCAAGAAACTTATGGAAAGGTAAGTTAAATTTTCATTAGACCATATGGAGTATACTTAGAGCGTTGGGTTGGAAGAGAAGAAGTGCATATCTTAAATTTATATTTGTATGGTTACTTGTATCTGTTTCGAGAGGCAGTGGAATAAAGTGGATATTTTGGGAAAATTTGTGGTTTTGTTAAGTAATTTAGATTTATTTCTAGTATTTTATTTGTTTTAAATTTTTAGTCAACAGTTGTGTCATAATTTGTATCTGTCCTTTCACCTAAAAAAGGGCTGTGCTCCATTGGTGAGCTGTGTTTAGAATTCGAATTTAGAATTTAGCAGAATGTTGGGCTTGTGTTGAGAATCATTTTAAAATTTGAAATTGTGCATTGTATAAGACTGTGAATTTATGAGCTTTGTATTTTGCATAAAACTATATCAGTGTTTGACAGAAGTTTGGAAAATAGAAAAAATAATTTGCAGTTCCTTCTTGACATGACTTATAATTTGGGGATGCTGCCTTCCAGTCTTTTTTTTTTTTCGTGTACTTTTTTTTCCCTATTGTAATTCTACTTCTGCAGCCTGTGTTTCTCACCTGATAGTGTCAATATAGGCCTAAGTTGTTACTTGGCCTTTATCTCTAACATAGCTACATAATATTTTTCATTGACTAGCTCTACCATAATTAACCATTTCATTTTGTTCAGGTTGCTTTAAAAATTTTCTCAATAAAAGTAATACTAAGATGAAAATACTTTTTCTTGTTTGGATTATTTTCAATTTTTCTGTTGAGTAGGGTAAATATTGGAAGAAAAAAAACGGGGTATATACCCAAAGTAATATAAGTCATTCTATTATAAAGATACATGCATGCGTATGTTCATTGCAGCACTATTCACAATAGCAAAGCATAGAATCAACCTAAATGCCATCAATGATAGACTGGATAATGAAAATGTACATATACACCATGGAAGCCATAAAAAGGAATGAGATCATGCATACTGTGCAGTCATAAAAAGGAATAAGATCATGTCCTTTGCAGGGACATGGATAGAGTTGGAAGCCATTATCCTCAGCAAACTAATGCAGGAACAGAAAACCAAACACCACGTGTTCTCACTTATAAGTGGGAGCTGAATGATAAGAACATATGGACATGTCCAGGGAAACAACACACACTGGAGCCTGTTGGGGGTGGTGGAGTCTGGGGAAGGAGAGCATCAGGAAGAATAGCTAATGGATGCTGGGCTTAATACCTAGGCGATGGGTTGATCTGTGCAGCAAACCACCATGGCACACGTTTACCTATGCAACAAACCTGCACATCCTGCACAGGTATCCCTGAACTTAAAAGTTGAAGAAAAAAGAAAAAAGCTAGGTGTGACAGGAAGGATTTCTTGCAAAAGATGAAAGAGCTAAAGTTGAAAGTCCTGTAGTGTTGGACTTTTATTCCTGAATGACTTTCACTTATTGAGGGGAGGAGGAAAGGAAGGAGAGTGCAGATATAATTGGCTAAGGGTGATGAAATGAGGTCAGGATCCTTTTGGATTTTGCTGTGTTCTGGCAAGAGGTTATCCGGGTGCAGCTTACCAGTGCCTGTAATCTTGAGTGTTGGGACAGAGGATTGGGAAAACACCCCTGATGCACTTGGAGCTTTTTTCCCCTAGATAAAATATAAAATAGTAAAAGCTAATGAGAATTTAATAATGTACCTCATGATTTTCTATCATAGTTGTTTCAAAGGGCCCCTCCTTCACCCTCAGATGGCCACACCTACCTAGAAAAAGGTCTCATGTAGCAACTAAGAAATACATTACTTAGAAATTAAAAATAAAATAGCTGTATTATAAGGGATGATTAGCCATGATGAATTTCAAGATTATACTTTGGGATATAATATGCATTAATTCCTTTCGTAAAGCTACATAAAAGGGCAGATACAAAATTAATGTTTCATTTGAGGATATATTCATTTATAGGGTCATTATAAAAATGTTTTTACTATATTATTCTAATTTACTTTTTTACTATTGGAACGATTTTTATTTGGTTACAGTCAGATCAGATATTCTTGCATGAAAGTAGCAAATAGGCACTTCTCCTTATTGACTTCTTGAATAAAAGTGTATGAGGCCATGTAGCCACTTAGAATTAAGTTGCATATTGTTATTTCTTTTAGTCACCATTTTGGATTCTTAGCATTCCCTCTGAAGATATTGCAAGAAATTTAATGAAACGGACAGTGTGTGCCAAGTAAGAGAAACTTATGTTCTCCTGCATGAATATACTGGTACTTCTCATAACCACTCAGTCCTGTTTTTTGCTATATTGGCATAGTGTGAAGGCTCAGTTTAGCTTGCAGTTACATACAACTGCCACTGGGTGGCGGTGGGGGACCAGAGGAGGGTTACCTGCCGAAACCAAGGATGAAAGAATCTCTGGGGAAATGTAGACACATTTGTTTTAGAATAATTTTTTAAAACTTCCATATTATGTGGGAGTATAGTATGAGATATAAACACTATGTTCTTACGCAGGATAGATGCCACATATAATTATAACCAAAGTGCTGAAAATCCAAAAATACTTTTTTCATAGATGGTTTTTAATTGGATGAGCAGATTAGTGAAGTGTAAGGTAACAAAAAGTGAGGACTGCCATGAGATATGTTTTACTGTTTCAGTTGGTAGAGAAAATAATCATGAGTATGAAATCTTGGTGTGAATTAATGTAATGATGCTGTTCATTGTTTATCCTCAGTGTTTCTAGACTTTATCATTGGCATCCACTTTTTTTTTCTTTTCTTTCATTTCTTTTTTCTTTGTACTGTTGGAAAATTTTCTGTCATCAGATTTGAAAATTAAACTGTATTTTTAACTAGCATCTTAAATATCAAACAGCTTGTGTTATCTTTAAGCTGCTTTTTCTTCCTGAACATTTTGGCAGATTGCTGAAAACTTTCTGTAGAAATTATATTTGCTAATGCAATGCAAATAAGAATTTACATATATCTAGTTTTATTAACATGGTTAGCGATGTTTTATATCATCATATGTAATTGCTGTATTACGGAATTGGACACAACCCAATATTTAGTTAACTTCATCCTATTGAGAACTACCTGCAGCCTTTAATCTTTTACAGTGAAGGTCGTTAACAGGCCTTATTATGAAATAAAAATGACTAGAAAACAGAAACATAACTTTTAAAAAACTCTTTTTGAATAATTGCTTGTTAGGTTTAAAATAGCCACTGGAGTACTAAGAACTTGTATGCTTCTTTCATAACTCTTCTAATTCATATATTTGATTAATGGTACAATTACCAGTTGTATAATATAATTTTTAATTGCTTTTTATTATCTATATATTTTGTGTAGCTGAGGTATACCTTAAGTGATAGCTAAGTGAGATTAATATTATTGTAGAAGCCTTTTCTCTGTAAATTCAATAGAAAAGGAAGAAATCATTTGCAAAGGAAAAAAATTACAATTTAACTGTATCAGAATGAAGGTAGACTTTTATAAAAGCATAGATTCAAAACCAACTTAAATTCAAATTTTTCTGTGTTAGAAGGGATTGAAAGTTAATTTATTATTAACATGAAATATTTTGAGCATGCGACCAAAAGGTGAAAAATATAACAAGTACCTAGGAATATGCCTTATTAGAGCTCAACATTTTGGGTAAGTTAGTTACTAAAATTGTGTGTGTGTGTCCATACGTGCGCACGCACATGCCTGACAGAGCCTCACTCTGTTGTCCATGCTGGAGTGCGGTGACATGATCTTGGCTCATTTTAGTCTCAAATTCCAGGGCTCAGGTGATCCTCCCACCTCAGCCTCCCAAGTAGCTGGGGCTATGGGTGTGTGCCACCATGCCTGGCCGATTTTTTGCCTCTTTTGTAGAGACAAGGTTTTACTATGTTGCCCAGGCTGGTCTTGAACTCCTGGGCTCCAGTGATCCACCCACTTCAGCCTCCCAAAATGCTGGGATTACAGGCGTTAACCACTGTGCCTGGCTAGCTAATTGTTAATAACATTTTTATTTGGTCATTAGTATTTTTGTATTATGGAGAAGACATTGGGAATAATTGGCTTTTCTGCAGCTTTTTACCCATTTATCTAAAATAACCGATTCATTTATACTTTGCAAAACATAGGCAATAATCAGTGGAGTGTGCATAAAGAACTAGTAAAATGACTGTATGTATTCCTGTGTGAACTAAGTTCTTTACTGAGGTTAGTACCAATCATTTATTTCCTAGGTCTATATTTGAACTATGGGGTCATGGACAATCTCCTGAGGAGCTGTACAGTTCTCTTAAAAATTACCCTGTGGAGAAGATGGTGCGTAGTAAAATGTGGTTTTATATAGGCATGCGTGCAGATTCTGTAGAATTAAAATACTCAAAAAACTGATTTCCTTTTATTTTAGGTTCCATTTCTACATTCGGACTCTACATATAAAATAAAGATTCACACTTTTAATAAGACATTGACACAAGAAGAGAAAATCAAGCGAATAGATGTAAGTAAATTTAGCAAAACAAAAAACCTACATGATGAATGCAGTCTGGCCATTGTTGATATATAGGAATACCTAATGTCTGTGAAGTGTTTATTTTGTACCACATTTTGTGCTAAGTGCTTTTCATGTTTTATTTAATGTGGACTCCAGGCTTACAAGGTAATGTTATTAGATAAGCGCCATTTTTCATTGTAAATTATTATAAGACATTAGCATTTCTTTTGTTTCTTTTAGGCACTTGAATTTCTGCCATTTGAAGGAAAAGTGAATTTAAAGAAACCGCAACATGTATTTTCTGTTTTGGAGGATTATGGTTTAGACCCAAACTGCATCCCTGAGAATCCACATAATATTTATTTTGGTAGATGGGTGAGCAAGTGTTCTTTCTACCTATGTCAGTTTGTTTTTTTGAAGGCTACATATTAGGCCTTTTGTTGACTCCTATGTAGAACTTTAAAGCAGCTGAAGAGTCAGAACTACTGAATGGATTAAAATTGGTGAAGAGTATGTGATTATGTTTTGTTTTGTGTTTTCCCAGAGATTCTTAAATGAAGTGCAAGAGGCTTGTTAGATATAGGGAGGAGTTGGTGTACCTGGAAATGTTAAAACAAGACTTACCAGAACATCTGGACTGTTTTTTTTGTTTGTTTCTTTTTTTTTTATAAAGCAGAGAAAACAGAGTGCTGTGGTAGTTGAGGAATCTCATTTGTGGAGATTTCCGATCTGGGCCTTCCATTCCAAAAGAAATGGAATTACTGTAAAGCAGTTCTGCCGACTTCTCTGAGGCTTTAAGTGGGTGATTGGAAGCTGTGAGTGGAAGTTGTGACTTATGTTAGAGATTATTGTTATGTAGGAGAACAAAGAAATGGGCATACCTTAACACCTACCTCTGGAATAATTGCATTCAAATGCAGTTCATACTTGTTTTGAAAAGAAAAAGTAAATGGAATGACATTAAGCAATAAAAGGCTTTGTTCATAACTACCTCAATTACATTATTTTAAATAAATAAGTTTAGAGCAGTAATAAGTGGAAAGAAGTTCTTATCAGCAAAATACAATGGTCTTATTGTGAGTGATTATCTTAAGTCTGTTCTGTATGGCTATACTAACATAAGAAATATCTCTGATTTAGATTGCAGATGGACAGAGAGAGCTTATTGAGTCATACAGTGTCAAAAAGAGACACTTTATTGGAAATACAAGTATGGATGCTGGTTTGTCATTCATTATGGCTAACCACGGAAAAGTGAAAGAAAATGATATTGTCTTTGATCCATTTGTTGGAACAGGTATTTTTATTTAACTTTTAAGCTAGTGTAGAGATGTTGCTTATTTATATTAATGAAGGTCATGGTAATATTTTTGCTAAAAGAGTAAATGGATAATCTTTTAATTGTGTTTGGATAGTGGCCAAGAGACAACCACATACTTGTGTAATAGCTAGTATTTAACACTTTTGCCACTTCAAAGATGATGCTGATAGAATTGTATGGGTTTTATTCCAGATAAACCACTAGGGGGGAGCATCCATCTAATTTTTTTGTAGCAGAAAAACTTGCAATACCATACATTGTAGAAATGTTGTAAAGCTGTATAGTTTATTTAAATAGGAAAACTCTTGGTGAAAGAAAGACTTAAATGACAAGATCAAAAAAATGTATTCATCCAGTTTAAATGTATTCATACAGTTTAAATTCATAACTGTATATGTGGGTGGAGAAAAATAGTTAATATATCCTATCTTTGAGTTGGTTTGTGGAGGTTTATAAGTAAGTGTGAAATAAGAAAAGTGTCAAAGTATCAATGGGCTAGATAGCCTGGTCGCTGTGGCAGTGACCTTGGTTTTTTGCGCATATGATTGGGATAATTTTTTATGGAAGTCCTAAAACTCCATCTGACTCTGTGCAGACTTTTTCCTACTTCCACTCAATTTTGCTGGATCTTGCCCATACCCAGCAAATACTTGTATTTAAATTTGTTTGACCAAACTCATTATGGCTCATTTTGTGGTTGGAGCCTGTCCCTGTAGCCATCTTTCCCCTTGGGCAGTGATGATGCAGAGCTAGTGTTTATTGAATAGTAAATGTATCAGGTACTATGCTATGCATTCTGATGCTACTATCTAGTTTAATTCTTACAACAACTAACATGGAGATACTTTAAAAATTTGCTTGAGGAAATTATGGCAGAGAGAAAGGTGCAGTGACTTGGCCAAGGTTATACAGTATATTGGTTTCATAGGATTCAAACTCAAGCAGTCCAACTCCAGAGCTCATGCCCTTAACTTTGAGCTGCCTCTCTCTGCATTGGGATCTGCCAACCAGCTATTACACCATGTACTAACTTAAGGAATATGACCACATATGCTTAGGAAGTAGTAGTATCAAGGTCAATAAATTTCTAATTGATGGAATAACTTTCTCTGTTTATTGTTGAGTTAATTCACTGGTGAGTCTTTCTTCTCTGCCAGTTTCTCCATATCACCTACCCTCAGCATACTCTATATTCTTTTCTTCCCCACTCTCATTATCCTAAGTAACTCACCCCAAATTTTAAACTTTTTATTGGAAATAATATCAAACTTTCAGAAAAGCTACAAGAATAAAAGTAGGACAAAGAACATGCATGTATCCTTAACTTAGTTTAAGCTGTTGTTAACATTTGGCCTCATTTGCTTTATCATTTGTTCTATTTGTTTCTATTTACATAATCTTTTCTTTCCTGCATCATTTGAAAGTTGTATCCATCACATCCCTTTACCCTTCAAGTAATTATTTCTCAAGAATGAGGATATATTCTTCTACATAACCACAGTACTGTTTTCAGTGTTAATAGATGTATTAATACAGTACTTTGATATTCATATTTCAGTCTTGCCAGTTGACCCAGTAATATTAATATTTTTGACAGCATCCTTTTCCCTTTCCTGGCTAGGATCAGGTATTATATTTTGTTGTTAATATTTCTTTGATGTCTTTGATTTGGAACACAGCCAAAGTCTTTTTTTCTTTTATGAAATTTGCACTTTTCAAGATGCTATTTCTCTTCCCTTTATTTTTTATCTAATTTTTTCCTCATTTTGGGTTGTTTGATGTCTCCTCAAGATTAGGATTAGGTTATACATTCCCAGCTGGACCACTACATCAGTGACTTTTGTGGCCTTCTCAGGGGTGTGTACATGATGGCATTCTGCCCTGCATTGGTATTGGTAATTTTTGATCATCTGGTCTAGGTTGTGTTTGATTTTTTTCCATTCATAATCATAAACAGTACAATTACTGGTGGTTTTATTTTATTTTATTTTTTTCTTGCTATTAAGCAATCTGTGGAGAGACACATTAAGACCGTGTAGTATTCTATTCCTTATCCAGTCTCCTCTCACCACTCAGGTCGTCAGGTTTAGTAGCCATTGATAATTCTTTCCTGAACCAGTTTTTACTTTGATGGTTTCAAAGGGATGATTTTCCAACTCCGGTGCTCCCTCCACAGTTACAAGTCGACATTCGTTATTCTACTGTAAGCAAAAGCCCTTTCCTGTCTTCCATGTATTTGTTTTTCTATTTGTTATTAATATAAACTAATGGGTTCTCCTTTTTAACCCCGATGGTCTATAATTCATTATATTTCTTAATTTTCTTAATTACTTTTGTTCCTCAAATTGTGATTTGCCCAGTGAGAGCTCTTTCACATTGAATCTGTCTTTGTGACATGTTCCTATCCTTTTTTCTATGGAGTACTTCCTTACTTTCTCTTCTATTTGTTCAAGCTCTGGTATCAGTCATTTCTCCTAGGAATTTTTGTTTCTTTTAGCAGGGAAATGAAGTCTGGATTATAGATCCTTTCAGTGGACAAACTAGAAAATATATATGCATATATACACAATATGCATGTAAGTGCATGTGCAAATATACATGTATTTATTCTTATATACTGTGTGTATGCACATACACATGCATATACGTATTTTAGACACTGAATTTGCACATATACTATAAATTGCTGTCAATCCTTACAGATTTCCTTTTGACTACACTATTCTATGTTTATGTGTACCTTCTTCCACAGTGAGAACCCTGATTCCTAGCTACATCAACACATTTACTCTTTTCCTCATTCCTATATCTGAAATGGTTTCACAGTTGTTTTGCTTATGCCACTTAAAAAAATCCTGTGAATAAGAGTTCAGGATGTGTTTTCAGTTCTTCACCCTAAGGGGCAGTAAAGTCAAATACTGTGCCTGCTTTTTCCCTTTTCATTTAAAATTCATTTGGGTTCATTTGTTCCAGTTTGCCCTCTGTTTTAGGTTTTTATCTCCTATCCCCCACTCCTTATTGATTTACTTTTATTTTCAAATATGTATAAGATGAACTTGCTTCCAAAAGTCAGAACTACACAAGAAGTGGTACTCAGAGAGATGTCACTTTACCTTTATAACGCTTCCAGCCTGTTCTCCCACCTATCCTAGGTGACTAACTTCATTGTTTTCTAGTTGATTCTTCCTGTTTCTTTTTGTAATGATAATACATTTTCTTATGCATAATGGAATATATACATTTTCTTATTTTCACTACTTTCTTACACAAAAGGTATCATACTGTGTGTGTTGGTTTTAACTTTGCTTTTTTCACTTAATGGTATTTCCTGGAAATCACTTCCTGTCAGTTCATGGAGCTTATCTTTATTCTGTTTTAGTTTTGCTTCATGAGTGTATGTACCGTAATTTATTCAAACAATCTCCTGTAGTTGGACATCGGTAGTTTTCAGTATTTTACAGTTACAAATAATGCTTGAAATGACTAACCTTATGAATATATACCTTTGTAATGTTGGAGATGTAGCTCTAGGGCAAGCTTATCCAACCCGCAGCCCATGGACCACATGTGGCCCAGATGGCTTTGAATGTGGCCTGATACAAACTTGTAAAGTTTCTTAAAACGTTATGAGAAATTTTGCAATTTTTTTTAGCTCACCAGCTGTCATTAGCGTTAGTGTATTTTATGTACAGCCCAAGACAATTCTTCTTTGAATGTGGCCCAGGAAAGCCAAAAGATTGGATCCCGCTGTCCTAGGGTAAATTCTTACAAGTAGAATTTCTGGGTTGAAGAGTGTATGCATATGCAGTTTCATTAGATACTGCCAAACTTGTCTCCATTGTACTATTTTGGATTCCTACCAACAGTTGTAGGAGAGTCCCTGTTTTTCCACAATCTCACCAGCAGAGTATATTTCAGGCTTTTGAAGTTTTGCTTGTTCTGTTGGGTGAAAAATGATATCTCAATGTAGTGTTAATTTGTATGTCTATGGTTACGAATGAAGTATCACAATTTTTTATATTTTAAGGGCCATTATGACTTTCTTTGATTTGTCTTTTTTTTGTCTTTTGCCCATTTTTTGATAGCATTTTTGGTCTCTTTCCCTGATTTTTCAAGGTCCTTTGTAAGCTTGGGATACAACCTCCTCACACTCCCCCTATTTTTCTGTGATGTATGCTGCAGTATTTTCCCTTAGCTTGTCATTTATCTTTTGACTTTGCTACTAATTGATTTTTGCCATGCAAAAGTTTTCCCCACACTCAAGTTATAGAGGAATTCATTTGTGTTTTCTTCTAGTGCTTTTGTAGTTTTACATTTTTTCTTTTTAGATCTCTGGTTCATTTGGAGATTATTCTCCGGTATGATGTGAAGAATGGATTTAATTTATCTTTTTCCAAATGCTAAAGCTTTTATTCTTAATCTTGTTCTTGGACTTTAAAAACTTTTTTTGTCAATTGAGAATAATTCTTTTAGATATATACATGTAGAAAATGATTAATATATATACATACACATAGACTAGACCACAGAGTTAAAAAATATGGTTGCCAGTATGGGTAATATTTTTTTGTTGAGTAGATGAGGCTAGATTTTGAAATTATCTTCACAGCTGTCAATATATGGACCATTCATAGTGTGTTGAGGGGCAAGGAGACCTGCTTCTGTTTGCTTTAGGGCAGCTCCTCACAGTGGGTAGTATATTTGGAACGTCTGACTGTTCATATAGGACAATTAATAGAAAATGAGAGGAGGATCTTTGCAAAGGTGCTGCTGAAATATATTTTCATAATTTGTGTTTGTAGTTTAAGTATAGCTTTAGGACATCAGTCAATTTTTGGTGCTTTTGTTTTGAAACATAATAACCAATAATTGTGAATAGATACAGGTCTTAAGCACAGTTTGTCCTCTCTTGGGCCTTTTGCCTCATCGATGGGTAGTACCTTCTGAAGGACTGGAGAAATATGTAGCTCTGTGTCCTTCTCCATGGCCATAGTTTTCACAAAACATTTGTTGATATTTTTCTTTTGGTTGCCTTTTAAATAGTTTTTTAAAAAAAATTCATGTGTCTAATCCCCTTTTTATTTTAAAGGTACAAAACTGAAATGTATGTAGTTTCCCAAATGTATTGCTCACTTACTACTCATGGTTAGTGATTTTTCTCAGGGATATAGAGTAGGGTAGAAAGCTTCTGGGAGACTGAAAGGAGAAAAATAATCTTTTCATGCCTAAATACTTTTCCTTTTTTCCTTTAGACTGTTTGCTACTGTTGTTTAGAATGACATTATAAGCGGCAGAAACACACTTTTCTTTCAATTTTAACAAATACATTGGTTTTCATTTTAGTAAAAATTCTTTTTTTTAAAGTGTGTGTCTCCACTTTCCCAAAGGGGAAGAGACATAGCATTGTGTCATCTCTTAGTTGTTAGGAAGTGCTACTATTCTCATGTGAGTTTGGCTAAAGGAATGATCATCATGAATTTATTGAATACCTATTAATGGCACAGCCCTGTCTGTGATACAGTACAGGACTTGTGAATGGCATATATAACACTCTTATTAACAGAGTGTGTAGCTTTACTTAATTTAATGTAATTTGTTTAGTAGCATATTTTTCTTTTGTTTATCTAATTGGTGAGTGAATATGTATTTACTTCAATTGGTGCTAATCCCAAAAGAGGTAGTATGATATAAAGAAAAGAATAAATAGAGCAAAGTTTAAATCTTTTTACCAATTAGTATGTGACTTTGGGCAAGATTCTTAACTTGTCTGGGTTTCACGTCTATCATTTGTAAAATGGTAATACTAATATATTGTGAGGATTAAGTGAGGCAATATGTGTATATAATATTTCTAGGAAGTTGCCTGAACCGTGGTAGACATTTAGTGAACTGTAATGGTTATCATTATTACTTTTTAATTATTATTTTGATGAGATTTTAGATGCCTTTTTGGTGAAAGATGTTAGATGTAGCTAATATTAAATGGTGATGATAAAGAATTTGACCATAAACTCATTTTCTAGTACTCTTTTTGGCTAATTTCCAAGATATTAGTAATTTGCAACTGTTGGCAGGTTATAGCAGCAGGCAAGGGAATTGAAATATAAAATCATAAATGTCAAATTCTTTGTTTATAATTAATATGTGCAAGTGGATGCCAGTTGCTTTAGGTAGCACAGAACTCTGCAGCCGTACATCGATTCCCTCTCATCCCCTCTGTCAAGTGAGTCAGCTCCTCCAGTAATGAGAATTCACCCAGAAGACTAATGTATACTCCTTGGCCATGTCTACCTTCAGATGACCCATAGGTGGAAGGAAAGGAGTGTAGCTCCTTTTGAAGTTTTATCATTGTAAAATAGTGGACGCAGAAACCAGGTGTTAAGGAACTGGCTATCCTGGTTCTGGGAAGAGAAAATGGGGAGAAAAAGAGAAGTTTAGGAGAGTGAGATAATGGATCTCTGTAGGTTTATATAATATTCTCTTTGGCATTTTTTTCCCACTACCCTTTGTAGTCCCCTTTTCCTGGAATCTCGTGGTTCGTCTAGTAGGGAGTCCCATTGTCTAGCAGTATTCTTTTGCTCGGCCTGCTAGTTTAATTTATTTAAGTAGAATTCTTTTTTTAAAAAAGATAAAATAGATGCAATAATATTGCCATTTTTCTTTCTTTTTTTTTCTCTCAGCAAAACCAAAGCCTAGTCTCTCATTTTTGCATGTTTGCAAAGCTTTCCAGTTAGTTCTTTAAAGATGAAAATCATGAATTAGTTTTTACATCATGGAATAAATTCAATTCTTATTGTATTATTTTGCCTGTAAGATACTACCCTAACCTTAAAGTGCTTACTATTTAAGTAATGAGAAATTGAAACACCGAGTTGCTAGCATAGATCACATATGCAGTATTTTTACTTTTGGTAACGTAAAAAGAAATGGGTGAGTCATGTTACTTGCCTCCTTGACACTTCACTCTCCTTTTTCTTAGCACCCCTTCTTCCACCAAAAAGATCCCCCAAAAAACTCCAACTGAAGTATAGCTAAATGTAAAAAGTGCTTCAATTTAATCAAAAGAACAACTAGATGACTACCAATGATTACCCAGTGACCAGTTCAGATAAGCTAATTTATTATGATTTTATTTAAAAAAAAATAAAAGCTTAAAAGGCACGAAGTTAAGTATCAGGTGCAGTCTAACAGATTATTCATCTCCTTTCAGCAGTGTACTTGTAAGTTGGGTCTTCTCAAAACTCAATCTAACCAAATGGATAAGGTTCTGTTTAAGGAAGCACAGGAAAGCTTTTCTGTTCCCCTTGACAACTAGTTCTTCTAGGTGAGTATCTGCCTTAATTGGCAGAATTGTAGTAATTCCTTGTAATTTGGGTGAAGTGACTTTGTGAGTATTCCAGGTCATCACTTATGCTGCCTTTTCTAAATATGGAATGTTCCATTTCCAGAGTCAGAATTATGAGGACTTTTTAACCTTCCCTCTCACATAAATGCTTTTTGTAGTTAGTATGAGAGGACATAGATTTTGGTTTCTGCTGTACTTTTAGTCTTTCATTTCTCTTCTTCATGGGTTCTAAAAAGAACTAGTCAGTTATAATATTTTCATGAACAAAGTATTTTTAATTCCATGCTACCAGACTATGTTTTAAATGGCTATGGAAGGAACATCATTAATTTATGGATCTTGACCCTCCAGAGGCACTACCCGTCTTAGTTACAGAGATTACATCTCAAAAGGATATAAGGGAAAGAGCCCTAGTATTTTTTCCCCTTGTCCAAGTCTGTTCATATTTTGTAGTTGAAGAATATATTTATGATTTCAGCTTGACTAGCAGGCCTTCCTAGAGTATAGCTAATTAAGACTTGCCCAAGCACTAAAAGCATTTTAATTTGAATGATTAAAAAAAGTGAATTTAATTAAAAGTACAATTATTAAAAGTTCAGTTAATTGTGTACAATTTTTTCTTAATTTAAAAATAGTATTACCTTTCATTTTAAAGAGTTTCATTATTATTTTAACCTTTATTAAGATTTCTCTTCATGCATGAGCTGGTCACATCTGTCACATTACTTTGTCTGGTCAGATTGTATTGGGACAGTTGTTCTTTGGTCACAGCACTAATAAAAACAGTTTGTTAATTATTTTGTGCATGTTTGATAATCGTTACTCAGAAATTTGTATTTACAGTTTAAAACGAGATAATTACTTGATTGGTTACAGGAGTAACTATATTAAAATAGTTCATTCTTACAAAAATTAAAATATGTCCTAACCTTTTAATTTCTGTAAGAACTAATGTCTCACATAGTAATTATGCCCTCTTTATTTGTTTGAAACTGACTTCAGTGGGAATTGAGCCTAGTTGTCAGAATTTATTCTGTTTATTGCCAGCTCTTTGTATAAACAGCCTTATATGCTCATTTTTAAGAAAGGAGCAAAATGTTTTTGTGTAGAGCTCTAAAAATAAGATGAAAATGTCTAAATACACATTATTTTGACCAAAAAAAAGATAAAATAGTGCTGTTTAAAATAATGATGCCAGGGTATATATTAATTTCTCTACTTTGTTACCAGTTTAGTGATTATAGCTTAGGGGGTTGTTTTTTCAGTCCTGAGGCTTACTAAATATGTTACGACCAATGTCATTCCAGGATACTCTGCCTGCAGCTAGTTTCTAAGACGGGATGAAGTTAAATAGGAACAAACAGGAGTTTGGGACTTACTGGTTAACAGGTCAAAATTGTGTGATTTTTCAGGTGGCCTGCTGATAGCATGTGCTCATTTTGGTGCATATGTGTATGGGACAGACATAGACTACAACACAGTTCATGGCTTGGGTGAGTAGAGATTATAGACAGTGTTACAGTCGTTGCTGTGGTACCAAATGTACCTTTAAAAATACAGTTGACCCTGGAAGAACACAAGTTTGAATTGCACAGGTCCACTTATACTCAGATTTATTTCCATCTCTGCCCTCCTGAAACAACGAGGCCAATCCCTCCACTTCCTCTTCCTCCTCAGCCTGCTCAACATGAAGGTGATGAGGATGAAGACCTTTATGATGATCTACTTCCACTTCATGAATAGTAAATCTATTTTTACTGAATAAAGTAAGTATAACAGTAGGCTGTTAGTAGTTAAGTTCTGGGGGAGTCAAAAGTTATATGCATATTTTTGACTGTGTGAGGAGTTGGCACCCCAACCCCCATGTTGCTCAAGGGTCAACTGTAGTTTTATATGGCATTATTTTAATCTTCAAATACAAAATTGTGATATAATTTTACTTGTTTTTATAAGACTTCATTGGGTATCTACTTTTATGATCCATTGTGTACAGAGTGATTTCCTGGGGGAACATGAAGGTGAATGAGAAAAAGTCCTGCTCTCAGAGGGCTTTAAGGAAGTGCAGGAAAGTGATAACCCAGTGACCAGTTCAGAGCTATAATTTATTAATTATAACTAATTAATAAATATACATGATAATGAAACATATTTGGTTAAGATTATCACCACTCATTTAAAGATTATCACCAAAATTATTCACTAATCATACATTGACTATATACTGGATTAATAACTAGTCTTTGAGGTACTATTTATGTTTCTAATTTTATAACTGACCAAAACCTCTTTAAAGTAACTTTAAAGATTCTGCCTTGAACTGAGAGTACTTGAAACAGTCATCTGCTTTACTTTTCAGGTAATTATGGAAAATATTTTAAACTCTAGAAGCTTCAATAATGATGTGTGATTGGATGGAATTGAATCAAACTGAAAAAGTATTTCCTTATAGCTTAATGGTATTGAAAATGTCATTTTATTGATGATTTTGAGATTATTTGTGTTTATGTTGGTATTCATTGTAATAACTGGGATCAGCCCTTATAATACTCTTTTCCTTTTCCTCACCCAGTATAAGTTATTGTATTGGTGAGCATTTATTATACTTTATTTTCTTTTGTGGAAGTAATTTGATATCTTGTACTGGTGACCTGTCTTTTTCCCTACCTTGACTGTAAAGAATTTAGTAACATTTATTAGGAAAATGAGTTATAATTTATTAGGTGTACATAAATGGGCTAGCAAGAAAAAGATATTCTTTATCTGAAATCTGTTTTAAAAAGTACTAAGAATTATTCCAATTTGCTTTTAGTAGAAGCAGTATATTTCTTTTAAGGAAATTGTCTTATATAATTTACTTGAATTTTTATTTATTAAAGTTATTGTTTGGAAACTTATGTTGTAACCTTCAGTCTACTGGGGTAGAATTCTGATTGAGGTAGTTCCCTTAGAGCTTATCCAAGATACTGTTAGGTATACCCTCTGTTTCCTATGGTTCTGAACTCTTACTTTATCCTAAAATATTCTCAAGTTTCTCCTGTTTTAAAAGTACAAAACTTTTTTTTTGGCAAATCTGTAGAGGTTCTCTAGCTACCACTTTGTTTTCCTTTTCCATTTGCCAAAATGCTTCTTGAAAAACTAGTATAACTTGTTGTCTCCTCTTCTTCATCTTTCACTCTCTTCTGGCCATTATTTTCCAGCTTCTGTGCCTATCATTCTGTTGAAAACGCTAACAAAGGCCACAGATTTATAGCATTTGACAGTGTTGACCTTCATACAGCTGCTCTTGGTTTCCTTGACAGTGGTCTTGGCAGGTGGTACTTTTACTTTTTTGTTTCTTCTCAGTCTACTTGATGCCCTGCAATTTTCTTTGATTTATGTTTCTATATTGTTTTTTTCCAGGCGTCTACCTATCTTTGAGCACTTCTCCGTCACACTGCATGTTTTTCAGAGTTATGTCGTTCTTCTTCTGATTTTATAAGAATAATTATAGAGCAAACATGTAACTGCCTCCTAAGTGAACAAAAAGAATGTTATTCAGCCTTATGGAGTCAGTATAAGATTATATGCTGATAACTCCAAAGTCTGTATATTCTGACCTTCAACTACCTGCTGAATGTCCCCACTGCGTATCTTTTTCTGAATGTTCTGCAGGTACCTCAAGGTACATCAAGATTGATATATCTTAAATGAATCTCATCTTTTTTCTTAAGCTTGTTTTTCTTCCTGGTTTCTCTGATATTAATCACTGGTGTCATCATCCTAAACTATCATGTCTCCTAAACAAGGAACTTACGAGCTTCTTTAGCCTTCCTTCCACTCCCACTTTAACTTTCATTAGCAATGTCTCCATTTTGCCTCCCTTCCTCATGGTCACAACTGCGGCGTTTCCCAAGTTCTCTCTCTTCATTTTTGTTTCATTTATCTGATTCATACTATCTCTACACAGGACTGTTTACTGCTGGAAGAAAGGAACCATATTCTCTTCAACTCTTATCTTACTACGAAAATCTTCATACTTGAAAATATCGAATGAGTGTTTTAAGGCAGTTTTACTTGGAAGTTGACAGAACAAGATAAGTTAGACATCAGTACATTTTACTGTTACGTTGAAATTAAAATAACTATTTACTTTTATACATAAAATTAAGATTTTAAATGAAAGCAAATTTTGAATAAATGTAGGTTTCAGTGAGTTAAAACATTACTTTTTCTAAATGACAGAAAATAAGAATACTCTGTTTAATACTTTCTCTCTTCCTTTTTCTTTCCCTTCAGGAAAGGCTACTAGGAAAAACCAGAAGTGGAGAGGACCAGACGAAAACATTAGGGCCAATCTTCGTCAATATGGTTTAGAGAAGTATTACCTTGATGTCCTGGTTTCAGATGCATCTAAACCTTCCTGGAGGAAGGGCACATATTTTGATGCAATCATTACTGATCGTAAGTTTATTTTTATACAAAAGTAGGAGTAGGATTCGTTTTATAAAATCATTTACATTTAAAGTACAAAATTTACCAACACATGCACAAAATGCCAACTTGTCAGTATTTCTCCCATCTACCCCCAGCTTCCTCATCTTGTAAGGAGAAAGTTATGAAGGTACTTAACTGCCTTGTTAAGGGCTTACTGTTTTGTTTTTTTAAACAAATATATTGACTTGCCATCCACTTTTATATCCTTTTATATTAACTTGTCACCCGTTTTTCCCTTCAGCTTATTTTTTTGAGGCATATATTTAGTATTTGTTTTTGTATTGACTATAATTGGTTATTATACCAACTGGAGCTCAAATGTCATTTGCAATTATGGTGTCAAATTTTGAACAGAGTTTCAGATATCACACATTTCTCTATGTGTAAGCATTTGTATTTTTGTAGTGCCTGTTTTCACTGGCATCTCCTTCCTAGCATTACAAGAAATTTGGGGTTCTGTGGAACCACTGGGCCTGTGAACCTACTGAGCTTCAGGAATGTGCATGAAAATTTATTTTCCCATGCCTCATGAGGTCGTGAGTTTTTTAGGCAGCCTATCTAAGAATAGGTCTGCCTTTTCTATAGTATTTGACAGTAACTGTAAAAAGTGGCAAAGTTCAGCCCTTCTATCTCAGCTCTCTTTAGTTCTTTGCTAACTTAGATTTTGTCAAATGTAATGTAACAAAAGAAAAATTATCAAGGCATTATGGTTTCAGTGTGAATATACTTTATGAAAATTTAGTTTTTTTAAATTAACAGTTTGCTTTATTATTTGCTCTCCCACTCTGTGTTTACTTATATAAAATACATTTTTTTTTTTTCCGATCAACTTCAGAGTAAGTGGTATACATTGTGGCCTTTTACTCCTATACTTCAGTGTGTATTTACTAAGAATAAAGATAGTCTCTTAGCAAAAATACAGTTATCAAGTTCAGTAAATTGATAAAATACTTTCATCTACAGTTTGCCATTCAGTTTTGTCAGCTGACTCAGTAATAGCTTTTATGGCATATATTTTCCCTCTAGGACAGGATCTACTCTAGAGTCAGGTATTGCATTTCGTAATGATATCTTTTAGGCCTCCTTTAATTTGTAACACTTCCACAGCTTTTCTCAATGACTGTTATGACATTGACATATTTTAAGAAGACAGTTGCTCCTCCCCCAAGTCTTTATGTTGTACGTTTTCAGTTGGATTTGTGCATTGGTGATGTTGTGTTCTTCTCAGGGTGTCACATTTGAAGGCAGCATGGCTGTTTGCCCTTGATCCATGATTTGGTGACTTTTGACTATCTGTGTTACCTTTGTTTTCTGTCTAGCTCCATATGGTATCAGAGAATCTACAAGAAGAACAGGTTCACAGAAGGAGATACCAAAGGGGATAGAAAAATGGGAAAAATGGTAAGTGAAATTTAAATATGATGTGTTACTACCTTGAGAAGAAGCATGTGGCTTCCCTGTTAACTTAGCACTCTTAAAATTTTTCACTGATTTTGAAATTTTCTTTCCTTTGTGTAGTCCAGAAAGCCATGTTCCTGTTTCCTTGAGTTATCATCTGAGTGATATGTTTCTTGACCTGTTAAACTTCGCAGCTGAGACCCTCGTTTTAGGTGGAAGACTAGTCTATTGGTTACCAGTGTATACGCCAGAGTATGTAATCTTAATTTTATTTTTAATTTCATTTTTCTTACAATGTTTGCGTATCTAGTATAATTTTCTCTTTATCTCTTCTTGCATTTGGTGCATCTTTGTATTTAATTTGTAATAGCCTTTGTTTGCCTTCAAATGTGTATAAAATAGTCTTTTTATTTATTTAGTTTTTTGAGACAAGGTCTTGCTCTGTCACCCAGGCTGGAGTGCAGTGGTGCAATCATGACTCACTGCAGCCTTGACTTCCCAGGCTCAAGTGATCCTCCCACCTCAACCTCCTGAGTAGCTGGGACTACAGGCATGCGTCACCATGCTCAGCTATTTTTTATTTTTATTTTTTGTAGAGGTGGAGTCTCACTATGTTGCCCAGGTTGGTTTTAAACTTCTAGGCTCAAGCAATCTACCTGCCTCAGCCTCCTGAAGTGTTGTGATTATAAGAGTGAGCCACTGTACTCAGCCTCCTTCTTTTCATCAACTGAATTGTTTTGACCTTGTTATTTTATATCAGGGGTTGGCAAACCACGGCCTATGGGCCAGATATGGTCCTCAGCCTGTGTTTATAAGGTTCTTGAGCTAGGACTAGTTTTTAGATTTTTGAAGTGTTGTTAAAAAATATCCGCGCAAAATAATATGTGACAGAAACATAGAGTATGTGACCCACAAAATCTAAAATATTTACTCTCTGGCCCTTTATAGAAAAAGTTTTGCCAGCCCTTATTGTACCCTACACTTAGCTTAGTACCTATGGATCACAGCTGTTTTATAGCTCTTTTGCCAGTCTATAGATGTAATTTTCAACAGCTTAGCTAAAAGATTCACGCTTCTGCTACCTTCTAATGCTAGCTTTAATATATATTGGCTATTATGATTATCTTAAGTACAATAAATCAAAAGCTAAGACCAAAATAAAAGCTGTGCATATATTTAAAGCCCTGATTATGTTCAGCATTATTGCTTTGAGTTTTGTTATTCAGTAACTATTAAATATAAAGCTATATATATTAACAGTAAAAGACAAGACATTTGAACAAGATGGAATGTTTAAATTTGAAAGGTATTGCCAAGCTCAGTAGGTTATTTCTTCAATCTGCCATAGATATATTTTTAATACAATTATTTTAATTCCTATATTTGTATTTGTATTTTCTTTTATTTTATTTATTTTTTGAGACAGGGTTTCACTTTGTCACCCAGACTGGAGTACAGTGGCACCATCTCAGCTCACTGAAACCCCCACCTCCTGGGTTCAAGCGATACTCCCACCTCAGCCTTCCGAGTAGCTGGGATTACAGGTGCACACCACCACGGCTCGCTAAGTTTTGTATTTTTAATAGAGACGAGGTTTCACTGTGTTGGCCAGGCTGGTCTTGAACTCCTGACCTCATGATCCACCCACCTCAGCCTCCCAAAGTGTTGGGATTATAGGCGTGAGCCACCGTGTCTGGCCAATTCCTATATTTACTATACATAATTATACAGTGGTAACTGTCTTTTTCTACAAAGATTGGTAGTCCCTCAGGCTTTGGGACCCTCAGCTATTTCTTGTTGTTTGTTTTACAAATGCTGTATTTAAAATTACCATGGCCTAACTTTAGTTATGCATTTCGTTATCAGCTGATAAGAGAGAATACATTTGTACCCAGATCCCTTAACACTGAGTTTTTTTTTGTGGCTAATGATCATCTCATTTAACCTCCTTTAGAAATGAGGAAACTTAATTCCAAGGAGTGAAATGACCTATCTAAAGTTAAAGGCCAGCTAGCTAATTTGTTTCCTTATTCCCAGTGCTGTAGTCACTTAATTCGACATCCTGCCAGATCTCGTATACTTAGTACATGAAATGATAGGTGAGGTTTTATTAATATTTTCAGATAAGAGTATATTTGTTCATGTCTTTGTAAAAAGGGTTGCTGCCTTAGACAAACTGAATTCCAGCAACAAGCTACTTGCTTTTTGTTTAATTCAAGTTGTAGGGCTAAAATAAAAAAAAAATACTGTGAAGTAATTTCAAACTTACAGAAGTTTCAAATACAATACAGAAAACTCCCATCTCTACCCTTATCCAGATTTTTCCAATATTAACATATATCTACCTCCCCCCCACTCCTGCACATATCTATTATCACTAATCTTTTTTTTTTTTTTTTTTTTGAGACGGAGTCTCACTCTGTCACCCAGGCTGGAGTGCAGTGGCATGATCTTGGCTCACTGCAAGCTCCGCCTTCCGGGTTCACGCCATTCTCCTGCCTCAGCCTCCCAAGTAGCTGGGACTACAGGTGTCTGCCACCGCACCCAGCTAATTTTTTGTATTTTTTTAGTAGAGACAGGGTTTCACCATGTTAGCCAGGATGGTCTCGATCTCCTGACCTCTTGATCCACTTGCCTTGGTGCTAGGATTACAGGTGTGAGCCACTGCGCCCAGCCTATCACTAATCTTTTTGAAACCATTTGAGAAGTTGTTGGTATGGTGCCCTCTTACCTCTATATATGTCATTGTATTTTTCAGAAACAAGAACATTCCTGTCTAACCATGATCCACCCTGCAAGTCTGGAAGTTAGCATTTATAACACTATTCCATGCAGATCAGAGACACCATTCAAATTTTACCAATTGCAATCCATGTAGGAAACTGTGCTGTAATCATCTATCCTATCCTTTTTTGGTCTTCTGTGGTCTGGAATATTTTCTGTCTTTCCATATCTCTTGTGTCCTTGGAAGTTTTGTAGAGGACATGGCTTATATTCTGAGTGTTGACTCTCAACCGGGGCCATCTGATGTATCTTCTATGACCACACTGAGGTCATGCTTTCTTGGTAGGAATACCACAGACATGATCTTTGCAGCACATCATAGGGCACACAAAGCCACTCCTCCTGGTAATGTTAACTTTGATTGTCTGGTCGGGCTCTTCTCTGTCAGATTTCTCCTCTCTGAATCATCATTTTCTTCTTTGATTTGTATTTTATGGGGAAATAAGATTACACTAATATTTTGTTTTTCATCAAACCACTACTCAGATTGATGACTCCATTGTTGACAGCCACTTCTGAGGTGGTTGCCAAGTGATTCTTTTTTCCATCATTTCTTTTGCATTTGTAAGTTGGTATTCTGTAAGAAAGAGCTTTTCTTTCTGCCCCATTTACTTCATTAATTTATTTATAGTGGTATGGAGTCATGGATTCCTATATTATTCATTGGGTTGTAATTTATTAGTAGCAGTATTTTGTTGCTCAAATTGTCCCAGATTTGACCAGTGGGAGTTTGTTTGAGCTGGCTCTTCTGTCCTTTTGAAATATCCTCAGTAGTTTTTTATGTAAGTCCTTCCTTTTTAACATATCTGACTGTTCACTGTTTTGCAGTTTACTATTTAATTATAATCAAAATCATATGTGGTTGAGAATTTATTTTGGAGTTCTTTTATTCCTTTATAAAAAGTAATATTGGAGGTTCTTTAAACTGAATGTATTTCTAAAGACTTTAAAAAGTGGCCACTGGATATTTCTTCAATGACTTCTCTATTTTAGTAATTTTAGATGAGGGAAGATTTCCAAATACATATAACCAAAGTGATGTTTTAGAAAGGGAAAAGGGAGACATGTTTTAGGGATTTTTTTTTTTTTTTGTCTTAGATGTCTTATCAATGGATAGATTTCTTCTAGTTAGACATGTGTCTAACACATGTGGGAAGACTATGGTGGCATTTATTTCCCTGAGTTTTTGGCCCCTGGAGAGGGTTATTTTCAGATCCCCTGATGTTCATTATTAGACCTCAATTGTGTCTTCTCTCTTTAAGCCTAAAGCGATCTTATTAATTATTAATAGTGAACTAAATTTGTCTTGAGTTTATGCTAGAAACATGAACTGTTTTCATATTCAAGGTCTTTACTCTTTTGAAAATTCTTTACTGTTTTGAAAATAACACAGTATCAAGATGAATTTGAGTCTAAAGTCATCTGTAAAAGTTTGAAATAATATTCTTTTGAATTAAACAGTTTAGAATAGTTTAACTATGTTATATTGAAAATGTAGCTTTATATTGGACCAGGAATAAAAAGGAATTCAATTTACAATTGTACCTTGGTGTAGTTTAATTTTAAGTCTTTTGTATTTTTGGTGTGGTGAATGCAGGCTATTAGTTCTATTACTGAATTAATTTACTCTCAGCCAAACCCTGTTATATGATTCAGGTTACACATTATAACCAAGTTCAGGTATTATTTTAACCCAGGATTGATTGAAAAGTATAAGACATAAAAGCAAAATACTGCCTAAAAGCTTAGTTGTATATGGAAAATTGTGAGAGCTAATGATTGAAAAGGATTTTCTCACTGTTTGACAATTTAAATTGCAGTAAAGAAACTGCTGCTACTCAGAAACTTCTGTTGTTCTTTTTCCTTCTAGTCTACACTCTCCCCACTCCAGTATATCAGACTTTTTGCCAGCATCAGGATACTCTGTGCATTTTATGTCTTTTCACTTTTGTTTATTCTGTCCCCATTGTTTGAGATGCCCTTCTTTCCTCAACTGGTAAAAATCTAGTCATTTTTCTAGGCCTGGCTTAATTGTTACCACTTCTGTGACACTTTCTCAGATACTTCTCAGCAGAATTAATCAGTCCGTCCTCAGTGCTCTCATAATAGCTTGTTTTTACTGCTTATAGAGACTTAACACATAAAATTACTGTAGACTGTTGGTATTTGTGAGTTTATTATTTACAATTTTGACTACTTACAAATGACCCAGATTATGTGTTGCAATCGTGTACAGGGCATCAATCCAGTGTGTACACATACAATCCAGGTGTTTGATGTCATAGGAGTCAGTGTGCTACTGAGTGAGTGTAGCTGTTTGCCCAGGCTCCATATATCCATTTAGCTTTATCTAATTTCATTGTACACAGATAGCTCTTGAAGTGATTAGAAACAGTGTTTCTTTATAAATGATGACCTTTATAGAAATCCAGCTGCTAGTGTTAGTGATAACATGATGACATACTTATATTAAAATAGCACATTGTACCCCCCAAATATATACAATTATAATTCATTAATTAAAAATTTTTAAAAAGGTGAGAAAGAAGCTAATAATGTGCCCCAAAGTAGGACTTGGAAATAAATTTTGATTGTAGTAAGATGAACTTTGCGGTGCCTATAATGAGTGAAGAGAACATGTTTTTCATCTCTTACTTAGGAAAGAGGAAAAAGTGATTTTTAAGCTGTTTTTAGTAAATGTTCAATCAATGCAAAATCTGTTTCTCAAATGGGAGCTGAAATTCTAGTGATATTTGGGAAGTAGTTGAAGCATGAAGATTCACAGGAAAATGAGTGACAGTCAAAATTGATTAGTGGAAAATCTAGGGGCCTATGTACACAATTATTATTTTTTTAATTGACATAGAATTTGTATATCATGAAATTCACCCCCTTAACATATACAACTTCATGGTTTTTAGTTTATCCACAAAGTTATGTGACCATCACCACTAGGTAATTCCAGAACATTTTCCTCACCCCCGAGAAGTACCCCACAGACATTAGCAGTTACCACCCCCCTACCTCTGTCAACCACTTGTCAATCTCTGTGGATTTGCCTATTAAGGATGATTTAGTTTTTAAATAGATAACTTGGATTGTAGGGGGATATTAATAAAAACAGGGAGTTAAGATAGGATTTAGTACTGTCATAATGGTCCAGGCAAAATATAGATTTATGCCTTCTACTTAACCACTTGCGAACATTCCATTGGAATGAAATATATTGGTAAATATACAGTGAATAATTTTATTTTACTTTATTTTATTTTTTTTTGAGACAGTTTCGCTCTTGTTGCCCAGGCTAGAGTGCAGTGGCGTGATCTCGGCTCACTACAACCTCCACCTCCCAGGTTCGAGCGATTCTCCTGCCTCAGCCTCCCAAGTAGCTGGGATTACAGGCATGTGCCACCATGCCTGGCTAATTTTGTATTTTTAGCAGAGACGGGGTTTCACCATGTCGGCCAGGCTGGTCTCGAACTCCTGACCTCAGGTGATCCACCTGCCTTGGCCTCCCAAAGCACTAGGATTACAGGCGTGAGCCACCACGCCCAGCTGAAGAATTTTTTAACTGCTATTTTTTAATCTTTTTAGTATGGTACTTTGGGAGTGTACTGTTAAATTGATTGGCTCATAATATAATAGATTAATTGTTAAAAATGAATTAAGATTGAGTCAAAAAAGATAATATGAAACATGCAAATATGTTTTTCTGCTGTTAAAACCAAATGCAGCAACTTAGTTCAGCAGTTTAGCATCATTCATGTCATAGATGTTAATTAAAATTGTGTTGGTACTTTGGATTTGATTGATAAATTTGCTTTTTGGGTTTTATAGTTATATTAGGGATCTAAACATGAAGAGTTTATATCTAATTTATGCTTGTGCATATTTAAGTGACACCTTAATAAAAAAATACTTTAAGTCAGTCCACCAGGAAGTAAAAGATTTTTTTTCCTTTAAAAATTAGTATATTACTTAGTTTGACACAAACTGTTTCCAGCATCTATAGATCCTACGGTTTGCAAGCTTAAGGTTAAGGCTATATCTTCTCTCTGTTAGCACTTTTTATTTTAGTCTCAACCGTGGTGTAGAATATATTCTTTCTACTGTACTCCAGCCTCGGCAACAGAGCAAGATCCTGTCTCTGAAAAAGTAAAAAAAGAATGTATTCTTTCATGTCATAAATGCATTGCATGAAGATTCAAAATTTGATGTCATTGTTATAAGAAGTACAACATTTCTGGCTATGTAGTGAACATTAAAGAATTACTAGATGAGGTGAAATCTGAAGTGCTCATTACTTGTTGGAAAGCTCTAGGAAGAAGTCAGAGAATGACTTCAAGATAATTCTTTCCACTGATAATAAAGTAAAGTGCATTATGAATGATGCTTGGGAAGTGGGTGATGATGGGTTTGAGCATATGGTTGAGGTAATAGGGAGAGCTCGTTGAAGGTCAGTGGGACCTAGAAAAGTTCATGAAAGAGTGGTGGTGAAAACAGTGTTGATGCATTAAAACAGGTAGCTGAGATTGTGGTCCTTTACATGAAAAACTAATCAGCACCTTTGCTATTTTGGAGCAGACCTTTAAGATTACCTGTATAATAAATGTGTGCAGACACCATCCAAAAAGGTGTAAAAAATTGCAAAGGAAAAATAAATACTGGCCAACACAGTGTTCTTAAAAGTACCCATGCCTAGTGAGTCCCCTCCCTTGCTTTTCTTTCACATTCTGTTCTATAGCTGTTTCTCCCACCTCTGTTACCAATTTCTTTGGCCAAGATTGATGCTAACAACCTGTCAGATGCCAGATTCTGAACTCCTGCTATTGACTCCTGCTTTCTAGACATTGTCATCATCTTCATCCATGTAGGACATGTGCTGTACAGCAGCAGTCTCCACCACTCATTGGCATATTTTCATTTTGTTTCCTGGTTCATATGACCAGAAGACTGATGTAATCTGTAGTGTTTATTTTAGTTGTAGTTTATTTGAATAATTTTACAAATAACTTTAGTTCTGTATTTACAAACGTAATAGAGATGTTTTTAAATTTGACGTTTAAATTTTAACAAGACGTTATTAAAATTTTACGGGCACTTCATTTTAGAGGGGAAAGTATATGCTGTAGTGGATTATACACTTCGGGAATTTATAAAAATCTACAGATGAATCAGTCCTTCATGAATGTCAAGGGATGTTGTTGAGTGTATTTTTGTCTACTCTTGTGGAATTCTGTAGGGTGGAATCATCTTGTACTTTTGTGGTTTAAATGTTTGGCATTCTTCAACAAAACGTACTTACAATATTTGTCTCTCTCTTATTCTACAGATAAAAAATTTAACTGCATTTTTGGGATATGATAAAATTAAGCTACTTTGCTTATAGATAGTTTATGGATCATGTGGACAGTTAGCATATGTGGGGAAAAAGAGCATGTAGTGGAAGAACATCCCACACTACACTGGACGATCCCCATGATTCTTTGTGGCCCACACATGTGAGTGTTCCTAACAGGCAGCTGTTCTTTCTTCAGATACACTGAAGAGATGGTGCCTTGGCACCCTTGCCTGGAACTCATTAGCAACTGCGAGCAGAAGCTTTCCAGTCACACATCAAGGCGCTTGATCACAATGGAAAAGGTGAAGAAATTTGAGGTAAATTGCTTTAGTATTTTTGGGATAAATTCTGAAAGAATCAAAAGTAGTTGTTTCTAAATAGTTTTCCTGTGATAGAGTTTGGAAATGTTATTCCTTGATATTTTAAAAATTACAGATCAATTTAGGAAGAGGCAGAAGTTGAAGAGATTTGTGGCATCCAGTTGGGATTGAAGGGTAGGAGTTGGATATAGACATAGACATTGAGTAGAGTTCAAATAGACGTTGACCCTCACTTCTCAGGCTTTATTTGATATCCTTGTTGCTAACTCAGTTATAAAACAGCATTATTAAACAACTGTTATCTAATTAGCAATGTCCTAGTTACCATTTTTCTCCAAAAGCAGAACCTACTTGATTGCAGACTGTAATGAAGAGAATATGTTGCTTTATAAATAAAGAGAGAAAGTAAAGGTCCCCAGTTTGTTAGGGCCCAACACATTCTCTCTTTGTCTCTCTCTTACATACAAAATTCTTACTCTCTTACATTCATTACATTCTTATAAAATTCATACTCTCTTACATACAAAATTCATTTAAGCTTAAGAAAGAAAGAAACGTTTGTTATTTCATGCCCAGACGAGAGTTGACATGAATAGTGCCTCATAATGGAGCTTAATTAAATCTACAAAAGCTCTTTGGGCTGTACTTCTGTCGATTGACAACCAAAGCTCTCTTAAATTCACTGGAAACTTGGATGACCCCCATTCTTGCTTTGGACCTTTAAGGTAAGCAGAAGAAAGGTGGTAGTGTCTGAAGATTTTTCCTTAGTGTTTTTTTGTTTTTTTTTTTTTGAGACGGAGTTTCCCTCTTTCACCCAGGCAATCTCGGCTCACTGCAACCTCCACCTTCTGGTTTCAAGTGATTCTCCTGCCTCAGCCTCCTGAGTAGCTGGGATTACAGGCGCCTGCCACTATGCCTGGCTGATTTTTTTTTTTTGTATTTTTAATAGAGACGGGGTTTTACCATGTTGGCCAGGCTGGTCTTGAACTCCTGACCTCTTGATCTGCCTGTCTTGGCCTCCCAAAGTGTTGAGATTACAGGCGTGAGCCACCGCGTCCAGACTGAAGATTTTTCATACCCATCTCTAGCCTGCATTTGATTTGTTTTTATATAGTTCCCATCTTATGAATTATTTCATAGTAATGAAAACTAATATTTGTACAGTGCCTTTTGCATATATTATTGTATATCATTGTTTTCGTCCTTTTTATTTTCATTTGCTGTCTCTAATTTAGACCCTTATTACCATACACCTGGTTTATGTTCACAGTCTCCTAAATGATCTCCTTCATACCGCTAGTTTATATGTTGAATGAATCTTCCTAAAAACACTGCATTCATTATGTCACTACCTTATGCAAAATCTTTTTTTATTACTGAAAATGTTCAGAATTTTCAGTGTGACATAAACTATCTTCTGTAATCAGGCTCCAATATCAGGGCATTTCAGAAAGCTAACCTATACATCTATATAAGTAGTTGATTGGTATCTACTATATGTATATATAGGTATATGTGTACATACATATAAACATATGGATGTATAGGTATATGTGGTGTAATTAAAATGAAAATGTATGGCAGTCATTTTTAAAACAAAAATACTAGAAGTTTATATTCAAATGACATCCTTGGAGTGGAATCTTTGTACTCATTCTATTTCTGTCATAATTTTTCAGCATGTTCTTGAAACTTACCTTTAAGATTTGCCTTTAAAGAAGTATTCTTTTATTAATCAGTTATTTTGTTTTATAGTAACACCTTGCTTTTCTTAAAATGATTTTACTGGACTTTGGTGCTCTTATTTTATACCAGACTAATTATTTAAAGTTGTTTTTGGAAATCAAATTCTATTTCAAGGATGTTGATTTGCCATTAAACCATTAAACATTTAAAACATTGCAGATTCAGAAATTCTATAAATAGTTTCCAAATTGTTTGGCATCATTACAGCCTTCTAGAATGAAAATTTTAAATGACTAACATTTATTTGGGTGTACAGTAGAAGCCCTCTTATTTAACATCCATTTCAAACCCTGTTGATTAACCAATACTGGCCATTCCTTCTCTAAAACACACTGCCTGGGCCAGGCGCGGTGGCTCACGCCTGTAATCCCAGCACTTTGGGAGGCCGAGGTGGGCAGATCACGAGGCCAGGAGTTCGAGACGTGCCTGGCCAACGTAGTGAAACCCCATCTCTACTAAAAATACAAAAATTACCTGGGCATGGTGGCACACACCTGTAGTCCCAGTGACTTGGGGGGCTGAGGCAGGAGAATCACTTGAACCGGGGAGGTGGAGGTTGCAGTGAGCCGAGATTGCATCACTGCACTCCAGCCTGGTGACAGAGTGAGACTCTGTCTCAAAACAAACAACAACAACAAAAATAAAAACCACACTGCCTGATGCAATAATATGTTGTATGTTGAATACTTTGAGCTGGTGAGTCGCTTGATCTCTACTATATTTATATACAGTACTTGTGCTTCTATCAGCTGAATTATCTGTTTAACAAGAGTCTGTTGTGGGGTTCTCAGAGCTGTTTATGCCAGTTATATTTGTTACAGTAATTATGTAATCTACTTAAATACTAGTTAGACCAGTGAAATATTTGTATATGAATACAGTTGTAATTTCAATAAAAACTAAGTTAATGCTTTAGAAAGAACAAAGTGAGTTGCTTAAAAAAAAGACTTGAATTAGAAATGGCTTTGAAAAAAGTAATTGCAATCTAGGTTTTTGCACCCAGATTGCTTTGTAAGCTCTTGCATCATTTTATAGAAGCCAAAACTAGAATTCTTTATAGGTCTTGATTCTGTATGAGTATATACAACTGAATATTGTTTTTTAAGTTAAAATAAGTTTAATATGTTTACAAAGCATTTTAATTTCTTCCTGCTTTTATTTACCTTATCCAGTTAACTAATTGTATTGGTGTGCTTGGGCTGGCATAACCAAATACCACAGACTGGGCGACTTAACAGAAATTTATTTTCTTACAGTTCTGGAGGCTGGAAATTCAAGAGTAAGGTGTCAGCAGACTTGGCTTCTTGCAGGTGTCCACTGTCTTGCTGTCTTCACAAGGCCTTTCCTTTGTGCATCTGCACTTCTGGTGTCTCTTTCTCTTCTTTTTGTTTTGGATTTAGACAGTGTCTCACTCTATCACCCAGGCTAGAATACAGTGGCACTATTACACCTCACTGTAACCTCAAACTCCTGGGCTCAAGCCATCCTCCAGCCTTACCCGACTGTCTTCCTCTTCTTAAAAGAATGACAGTCCTATTGGATTAAGGCCCTGCCTTTAAGATTTCATTTATGCATAATTACCTCCTTAAAGGCCCTGTCTTCAAATACAGTCATATTGAGGGTTAGGGCCTTAACATATGAATTTTAGGATAGAACAGAATTCATTCCATTACACTAACCATCACCAATGTCCATCACATTGAATAAGAGGAGTCTGTTGTATGTTAGAGGATGCTTTTTTGTCTCCTCTCCTAGTCACTTACTTCTCATGTATATGTTTGTCTTTTGGTATTTTAAAGGAAGTAAGGCATTTTGATAATTCAGATGGTAACATTACAGCTCTTAGAAATCATAGCATTTAATAGAATCATTTGAGTTAGTAATATAATAGTAACTAACATTTATGTGCCAGGCACATGAGTAATACATGTGAAAAACAAACATTACCTGTAGATTTTGCAGTTTTAAGTCGTGATATTAGAAAGTAAAGTAAATGGCATTAGTATTCTTTATTGTGTGGCCTACATAAATAGCATTCCAAAGAATTAGGAGGACAAAGCTGTGGAGACTCTTTAATAATTCATGGAGCCATATAATAAATCAGCCATTCTATTTTAATGGAAAAATTTAAAAATTAAGATCCATTGTGGAGCTTTCCACTGAGTTTTATTTGTTTAAGAAAGTCTGGTGTTTTTTCCCAGATTTATAATATTTCCCTAAGCAAATTTATTTGAGACTCAAGGAAAACTGGGCTTTTGAGAATTTTTGTCCTATATTAAAATGATAAATGAGGGTACTCACCTTTGGTATTTTTAAACCTGTAAAGGCAGTGCTCATTTTTGTCAGGTTTACTTTTTATCATTTTACTTTGTTCTTTTCCAATTGATTTAAAAAAGCAACAACAAGGAAAAGCCTCAAGTAATTTTTTGAAATGGTCTTCCCTATGTAAGATCAAATTTAACTAGTGAATTTTTACTAGTATGATATTTACTGTAACCGAAAATACTTTGTCATGTTAAATTAATCATGTTTGGTTTTTGATTAATTACTTCATTTCTACCTTTTGTTTGTGTGGAGAGGAATGTATATAATTGCAGCAAGATCTCAATCCTTTATAATGCAAGTGGTGACATAAAATTGTCAAACAGTCCTCACACACCTCTAACAAATTATTCTTGGGCTTGTTCAGCATTGTTGATTTTGGCAATGGAAGACTGTTAGTTTTAGATTTTTACACTTTTGTATACTGTGTCTCTTCATTTTTGATTTGTCACTTGTTAGGTTTAACTTCAATATAACTTTTGGCCCACTTGGTATGCTGTTATAAAGTATTCTCCCTATCCCTCTTTTAAAAGTGTAAATGTAAGTTACAACAAAAATTGTCTAAGCAATATTGATATTTTATAAAATGTTGAAGTTTTGGATTATTGGTCATAGTTTTCAGACTTGCTTATGGCACATATGTAGTAAAGAAGAAAATTCTTGACAACCGTATTAAAATTTTGAAATTGCCTGTTAAGAAGGGCCAGGTTTTTTCATTATTCCTTGTTGATATATTCTGAAAGCCAAGTGAATGATGAGTAACACTTTTATAATGCATTATTGTTTATAAAACTTCCCTATCCATTTGACTTTATTAATTTCCCCATTTTAGAAATGAGGAAGAGTAGCCTGGGACTATCCCATTTTGCTTAAATAGTAAGTGGAAGAGTTGAGACCAAAACTCCTCTTTGTACTTGAAATTCTGTGTCGTTTTTTTCTACATCTTGCTGCCTCTCTACCGAAGCATATTTCTACCTTTAGAATGTGCCAAGATTAAAAGGTAAATATTCTTTTTATGTTTTATTTTTATTTATTTTTTTGAGATAGAGTCTTACTCTGTTGCCAGGCTGGAGTGCAGTGGCATGATCTTGGCTCACTGCAACCTCCGCCTTCTGGGTTCAAGTGATTCTCCTGCCTCAGCCTCCCGAGTAGCTGGGACTACAGGCGCGCGCCACCATGCCCAGCTAATTTTTGTATTTTTAGTAGAGACGAGGTTTCACCATGTTGGCCAGGATGGTCTCGATGTCCTAACCTCGTGATCCGCCCGCCTCAGCCTCCCGAAGTGCTGGGTTTACAGGCGCAAGCCATCGCGCCCGGCTCTAAAGGTAAATATTCTTGGGTGACATATTACTAGTTTTTTTTAAAGATAGCCTTTCCTTGTCCTGCTGTATAGCTAGTGTTACTTTTGGGGCCATGGTAGAATGTGGTTTTTTGGTTTTTTTTTTTTTTGAGATGGAGTCTCGCTCTGTTGCCCAGGATGGAGTGCAGTGGCGGGATCTCAGCGCACTGCAAGCTCCGCCTCCCGGGTTCACGCCATTCTCCTGCCTCAGCCTCCCAAGTAGCTGGGACTACAGGCTCCTGCCACCCCGTCCGGCTAATTTCGTTTTTGTATTTTTACTAGAGACAGGGTTTCACCACGTTAGCCAGGATGGTCTCGATTTCCTGACCTCGTGATCCGCCAGCCTCGGCCTCCCAAAGTGCTGGGCTTACAGGCGTGAGCCACCGCGCCCGGCGGTTTGTTTTACTAGATCTTGCTGTCCCACTTAACACAACACGTAGTTGATGCCGCTATATGTGGTTGTAGTCACAGTGGTTACTTCTATAAAACATTTTCTTATATGAAATGTATAGGATAAAAGGCTGATCTCCAGAGTTGTCCACAACAGACTGAGGTATAATAGTTACGTTTTCAATGACGGTCACCTGAAGCAATTCTCTCTCAACCTTCTCCATAGAATCTACTTGAACAGATGAAAAGAGTACCCAGGGTAGCCTTTTCAAGATTTCCTTGAAATCTTTTCAAAAAATTCATGCAACTTTTATAGTCTACTCTATAATAGATACATGATTAAAAATAAAAAATTATTTTAAATTACTATTACAGTAAGTGGGCCATCATGTGCCCTATTTATTTTGTGGTTTATTTACCTGACACGCTATCTTATATTCCTAGTGGTTTGAGAAGTTTTGAAGTATGGGTACGTTTAATTCAAGATATTATATGGCTATTAATTTAGACTAAAGTTATAATGTATAAATCAGTTGTCTTTTTTTTATAGCTACATCATATAGTTTAGATTATTTAAAAGAGGAATACTGGAAGGTCACAGTGGCAGTTGATGACAGTTTATGTAATTTTTTATTTTGGATTGAATGAAAGAGTCCAGTAACATGAAGCTGATGAATGCATTAATCATAATGGAGTGTGGCCAAAACTGAGGGTTTTAACTAAAGGACTGAAAGATTTTGAAGCTATGAAGTACAAAAGAACCATTAACTTTATAACAGTATTTTTTTAAACAAAGGAGATAATAGACACTGAGGTCACTACAGAAAATGACTTATAGATGGCTTGAAGTGGAAGAAATTAGTCTTTATGATAGTTTACATATTAGAATGATAGTAGTGTTGCTGATCATAAACTCTGGTGTTTTGCTGGCATAATGCTGATGCCTATTTCCATTAGACATTATCCTTTCTCAGGATTAATGTTGTTAGTTGTGTTTTTCTTTCACAGCTATTTGAATTAAAGTGAGTCTCTTCTGACTGACTTTTCTTTCTGAAATATATTGTGATTTTTGCCTGTCTCTTCCCAAAACTGTGGGTTCCCTTTTGATTAGAGGTATAAAAGATTGGAGATTAGATATGAAGCATTTAAAACAAAGGGTAAGATAGATATAGGTAATAACTTCATTTATGGGTGAGAAAAACAAGGCATGGTGACACTAAAGACGTATTGGACATAAACTCATTCTAGGTCTTCATACAATCCAGTATTTATCACCATCAAAGTTCATGTGTGTATCTGAGAGAGAGAGTCTTTTTAAAAATTATTTTGCATAGCAAGTCAGAAAGAAACCAATTTGCATTATTTATAAATTATGACTTGACTTGAGGTACTTAAAAAAGACTCGGAGAAGCAGACAGCAGCCTGGTGATGCTGCATATCATGCTGCCTGAATTCAGTTTTCAGGTTCATTTGGTCTACTTAGTTCCAAATGAATTTTCTTTTGCTGTTTGTGGTACTTTTTCTTGAGTTTACATCGTGGAGGATCATTTTTCTTTTATACTTAGGCAAATAAAATGATTTTGTCAAACGGGATTTTTTAAGTTAATGCTATCATAATAGTTTTAAACTATTGTTTTTGATAAACCATGAAAAAGCAAAACTCTTCCCCACTAGCTCCAGGAAAGCAGGCATTTAAGATATCTGGATCCTGCATCTTATGGTTCTGTTTAGAAAGACCTATTTTATTTGCAGAAATAAGCAGTTCTCTGAAGCCTGAGAGAACACATGTCTTTATGGTTCCAGCATGTTTTTAAGCTATGCCAGTAAAACAGTTTTTAAAGTACTAGTGTTATAAGAGTCTTAGGCATAGGTCAGTTGAAAATATAAATATAACTCAGAGATTCCAAGGTATGAATAATTTAGAGAAATGGGAAGTTTCTATGTGGAATCAACATAATCCTTTAGAGCTTCTTTTATAATTCTTGCATGAGTGACAGATTTTCCTCATTGTATACTTTTGTATTTTTCTTATTTGTCATATGTTTATTTAACTTAGAGTTATCTTTCTGATGTTATTCAAATTCACATGTAAACTTATGTCCTCTTTCCTCTTTATGATCTTCTAAGAATCTAACTCTGAGATTTTTAATGCGTATTTTTTACATAAGACATAAATGTACACTTTAGTAATTATAAAGTGAACATCCATGTACCTGCCACCAAGGTCAAGGTTATAGAGTAATGCAGCACTCCAGAAGATCCCCCCTTTTGTGGCCATTGTTGATCATAAATACCTCCCCCTGCAGTGTAACCACTATTCTGACTGTTACGGTAATCATTATCTTGCTTTTCTTTTGTAATATTACCACTATTGAATTCATCCCTAAGCAATATAGGTTTGCCTGGTTTTGATCTTTGTATAAATGCATACTCATTTTTATTAATTTTTATTTTAATGGATTATGGAAATTTAAAAAACTCACCTAGGAGAGGAATAGTCTCTACATTAAAGTGAGAGCATATATATGTGCATGCCTGCACATGTTTTGGTCTGCTACTCATTTATTGCTACTCAAGAAGGTGTTAAACAAGATTTTTAGTTTTAATGAAATATTAGATACAGTAACTAACAAGTCATTAAATGTTTAGTGTGTTGACTTTGTATTCTTTTATCATTTGAGATAAAGTTTTGACTTTTATAAAGTACAGATTCTAGTAGATAGCATATAGAAAGTGTTAATACTTCTATGTTGTCATGATAAGGACTAATATCCCCAATGTTTTTTTTATAATTATTAAGAAATTACATGTTGAGTGCCAGATGTCAAAGTTTAATCATTGTCACTCATTTTGAGCACTCTAGATATGAAGATTTTAATACGTATTAAAATACTTTCATAGATTTTAGGTAACTTACTATCATGTAGTGAAATTTTTAAAAAGTATAGATTATATGTAAATACCTAATTCAAGGATGAAGATTTCCAATGGTACCTTGTTCTCATTAAGAATAATGCTGGAGGTTTCTCTTAATAGTATTGGATGCCAGACTTTTGACCTGCTTGTCCTTGGTTTGGAAATGGCCTAGTGCTGTTTATAGTTGTATAACTTTAGCACAAGTGGTTTCTATAGCTACTGTCCAGTACCAGATGTAGAACAGTGGGAAGCTTTGATAAGGAGAGCAGGATTTTTAAACAAAAGCTGGACATGGGTAATTACCCTGAAGCTGAACTGAGCCCCATTATATTCAGCACTGTCATTTACATTTCATTTCACTCTCTGCTGATTAAAAGAAAATAAACCGACCCATTGTTTTTCTCTTCCATCTCTTTGCCTTCTTCCTCACACCTTACTTAAGAATGTATATCATAGCTTTAATTGGTTCCATGAATCTAAAAAGTTTTTCCCCACAAAATTAGATGAACACTTCTAGTTTGGTGGCTTTCACTATGGTGACAGCATCACTGGTTTTCACTTATCATAGAATAAATTTCATAAGCCATTTGTATTCAAGCGTTTGCAATGAAGCTGCTGTTTTGTATAAACTACTGTCACTTTGAGACTATAAATGACTTAAGGTTAATACTAGGGAGGTAGAAGAAATCATTATCTCATTATCAGGAACTGTCAGTGAGTAAAAGGACAGCTTAAACCTGACCTACAATTAAAATAGAAGCCATTTGGTTTTCTGCTGAATGACTATAGAGCTCTGCAACTTCATCCTCTAGAAAGTGGAAATATCTTATTTTTAAAGAATAGTGATTTTATAAATTGATGACCATCGTTAGATATTTTCACTGAAGTTTCAGGAATTCTATTAAATTAACTCTTGGCAATGAAGGGACACCAGGAGAGAATTTTGACTTGATCATTATATTGATAGGGAGCGGTGCAGGAGATGAGACTTTACAGTGAAGCGAGTAGGAGCCAGTTTGTAGTAGAGGATGGGCATGGTGGTTGGGGCAAGGAGGTTGAGGAAATTCATATCTGATAACTGCTGTTTGCTCTGTAAAGAAGGATGCAAGTTTTTTTGTTTTTGTTTTTGCCGAGAGTAAATAAGCAGATACTAAATGTAAGAATTGAGGACAGGTGAACTTTTAGAAAAGGTACTATGAGAAATAGGAAAAAAAGCCATTTGCTTAACAATTTTTACATTCATATACTTTTCCTATTTTTGTATACTTTATTTCTCTTACTTAATTACCTGTTCCTTGAGAGGAAGGCCATAGTTTTCATCACGCAACATGTGTTTATGGGACCATTCGTGTCAGGTGTTGGGGCTGAACAGACTAAGGCTTCTTATCCTTAGGAAACTTGCACATCAGGAGAAATGGCCACTCAAACCATATTCCAACATAGCATCTTGTGTTCTGTAGTGATCTGTGAGAGGTGTTGTGTGAACATAGGAAAGCACCTACCTAAGGAGATGGTGCTTGAGGCAAAAGAGGTGGGGAATTTGGTTGGAAAGCCAAAAATTTAAGCAAGATACAGAAGCATGAGAGGCATTGTGGTGTATGTGGGGAACCCTGGACTTCAGTGTAGCTGGAAATACTGAGCAGTTGGGGAGGAACAGCTGGAGATGACCTGGAAGACTAAAGAGAGGGAAGCCCAGTGTTGAGGGACCTTACCTACTGAATAGTTTCAAGTTTATCCTGTTGGTAAAAGGGCAAGCCCATAGGGATGTTTGGAGAGTGGCAGAAGCTCTGTGTTCTGTGAAGGTCCTCCTAGCTTCACTGTGTTAGTGAATTTGAGCTGTGGAAAGTTAGCTGTGATACCACTGAGGGGGCTCCTGGAATAGTCAGGCAAAGATGGTGAGGCTATAAACCAAGGAATCTAGAATAGAGATTGTAGGGGACTTGTTGGAATTGAGAATTTTGGGGGGAGGTAGATATGGCAGGACTCGGTGACTAATTGGATAATTGGGGTGAGGGAGATGAGCTAAGGGTGATGTTTCAGAAATCTGGCTTGGGACAACTGAGCGGATGATTGTTTTCTTGTATATGTTTTTATTCCCCATCCCTACTCCCAGGACCATGGGGCAGTACTGCTTTCTTAGGCTGCTGTAATAATCTTCTACTGATTTCTCTGCTTCTGCAGTTTCTCCCTCCATTCCATGCCCTGCATGGTGGCCAGAGTATCTTTCAGAATATAAATAGATAAGGAAACTCCTCTGCTTAAATCTCATCAATGGCTTTCTGCGGAATTTAGAATAAAATTCAGAATCCTTTACATAACCTTTATGTCAGCCTGATCTACTTCTGGCCTGTCCAGTCTCATCTTGTGCCACCTTCCCTTTTGCTTACCAGTTCTTATCCACCCTGGCCGTAGTCTTTCAGGTCCCAGAATGGATTTACCTCCTTTTAGTCTCAGAGTCTTCTCACACGCACTGTGTTTCCTCTTCGTAGAATGTTTTCTTCCCCTCTTTTCATATGAGTAAATTTAATTCATCCTTTAGGTCTCAGATAAATGTCACTTCCTGAGAGAAGCCTTTCTTGTCCTTTCCCTTCACCGCTTCTGGATAGGTGTTTCCTTCTATTCTTCCCATATTCTTTTCTTGCCAGTGTTTAATCACAGTTTGTAAGTATATGTCTGGATGTACATTGTTTAATGTCTGTCTCTCCCACCACTGTACAAGCTCTGTGAATTCACAGAACTTGACTCTTTTGCTCACCATGCAATAAATATTTATGGAAAGAATACTGACTTTTAAATGATTACTCTAGGCCGTTCTAGAATAAAAACAATCATATCAGTGGTATTTAAATCATCCATTTGAAGGAAGAGTAGGAACAGATAGTTATGGTAGCCAAAAGTTTTCTGTTTGAAAATACATTGAATTTTAGCATTACCCTGATACTACTCTTCAAAAATCAGTGGGACAAAAACATTTTAATCCTATGATCCCTAGGCCTCATTTCTCATGAGAAGCAAACCAGTAAAGCAGCTGAATTGACATATTGTGGAAAATTATAACACCTTCCCTTTGTTTAAGAAGGAGGTGATAAAAGAGAACAGCAAATTCTGGGAGAAGGCAGTAATTAGGAGGATAGTTTTATCTAAGTGGAATTCTCAATGAAGAATCTTTCATGTGTTGGAAGTCTGAGCAGTTTATGATGGTCAGTTTGAGAAACGTTTTTTTATATATGTCTTCTCACGGTATAATCCAGAGGGTCATGAGTTGCGTTTAAAGCAGCAGTTTCAAATGTGACTACAGAACATACAGCTTGATTTATTTTCTTGAGAATGAATTCCCCATTAGATTAAAATTTATTAGAAGTGGTTGAAATCGTTTTAGCATCTTTTTTGGTTCTTTTTAATGCTGTATTTTTGATATATAGTTGTAAACATAGATTGACTTGAATAAGGTCACGTTTACATACCTTTCTTTCTTGTTCTAGAGAGTAGTTTGGAATTTTAGGTCGGACACTGAGACAGTGTTACACGTTAGAATCGCTGAGGTGAATATGTAGTTGTCTATTTCTCCATCATTATTTAAAAATGAAATGGTGTGAATAAATGCTAACATTCCCTGAGGAAAAGGCCAGCCTGGTCGTGTTGGGACTGTGGGACTCTCGATGTTTACAGCAATCCGGGACTCACAAACAGCTATCAAAACGGTGCTCCTGGCAGATGCATGGTCTGCTGTGCTGTAAGCTATTTCAGTTCACATCAGGAAGTACTCTAAAGAAGGATTGCTATGCTCCAGCCAGCAGAGGGTAGTGTACACATGAAAGTTAACTACCAATTTGTGAGCCTTCCTTTGGTTTCTTTGGCAAGTGTGTTAAAATTCCTCGAGTGGTTTATGTTTAGAATTAGCAGTACTGATAGGACAGGAAATTGGCTGGGTGGGACAGTGGTTAAAGGAGTCCTGCCTAAAACTTTAGATCTGAAATATGTGCTACCATAATGTTGCTGTTCAGTGAGGAATGTCCTCTAAATGTCAAACTCTATTTTGAATGACCCACTAATCCACCATGTGGGAAATTAACTCTTTAGCCATTGTTTTGATGTAATTTCTACTAAAAAAAAAGAGAATCATAATGGGAAAAACATGAGTTTTGAAGTCTGATTTAGGCTACAATTCTGGCAATGCTACTTACCAGCTGTGTGATTTGTGGTAGATTATTTAAACTCTTTAGCCCCCTTGTGTCCCTATCTGTAAAATTTAGATGATACTTTTCTGCAAAAAGATATGGAAAATTAAATAATTATGTAATAACACGTAGTTGGTAGGAAATATATCTTCCTTTCTTGAATCATAACTTGTGTATTTCTTATAATGTTTACAATTGCTGATTGTCTTAAAAGGATAAATGATAGGGCTGAATGCTGTATATCTTCCTTATGTAGCCATTTATGGCTAGCACAAATTTACCTACAGAAACTCTTCTGATCATAAAAAATGATAGTAGTATAGTCAATAGTCTTAATATTTTATTCATATCGTCTTAATTACTATCAATGGTTAAGAAATTTGGAAAGTGTAGTCTTTTTATCACCATAGTCTTCTCTCTTGCCATTTCCTAATTCTTGTGTGTTTTTATTTTTCCATCAAATAGGTTTTGCTTACTAAACATTGGCAGAACTCGGGTTTTATGATACGTAGGTGATATCACAATGAATAGTGGTAGACAGATTTAGAAATGTTAGCGAAACCAAAAGTCAAACACTGGGATGAGCTTGAGTTAATGGGGAGATCAAAGATTGTGTTTGCTGAGGATACTCTTCTCCTTTTAAGTAAGCACTTTGGCCTTTGAGATACTGTGCTGAAAAAAAAAAAAACTTGCAGATATTCCTGGTTGAGATGCGCAGGGAATGTGAATAGAGAAGAGTCATGAAAAGGTGATGAAAAATATGTAGAGTTGAATATCATCATCTCAGATGTAAGCCCTGGCAAACTAAACCAAAGATAGGATGAAAGAGAGGTAGAGAGAAAAGAGAAAACAAAAAATGAGTTTGCCATTTTTTTTTAGCATTAAGGTAATAAAAGTTCTGAATGCTGCATAGAGTATAGTATATTTCATATGGTCTGGGTGTATTTTAAATGTGTATTGTTCATAGATATGTGGTATTTATGTGTATGATTATATGTGATATGTGTTGGACCATAGACATACTGAGTGTTTCGTGAGAAACATTTTATGAACTATGGTCTTTCCACTTAAGTGAAAATAGTAGCCAAAGTCCTTGGAATGTCTTACTCGAAGCAGGACTTGTGCTGCTAGATAATAGACTGGCGCCTGCCAGATCTCTGGCTGTGTAAGGGATTTGGAGCTTTTGGGTTTTCCAGAGTTTCTGTTATAAATGATAGATGTTGTGTTTTGCAATCAGGAGTCATTTAGTCTTCTAGAAAGGGGACATTTTAGCACAGAACCCAAACATACACTTCACACTGATTCTGCTCTACTACCTGGGAAATAAGAAAATAGGATTTTCTCCCCAGGAGTTGCATTTCTAAGGTTAATGATCTTTCCCAACTTCTCCAGTAGCATGTATGTCTTTGCCACCATGTCCCCATAGCACTGAATAGAACACATGGTCGGTTAAGGGCTTATTTTGCCTTTATTCTGAGAGGTCTAAACTATTACAGAAAAGAATGTCTTAAGTAGTGAATGTTTTCTCAATAATCGTTAGCATACATTTTAATCATTACTTTTGGATTTTTCAGGCTTTTGCTGTTCATTCCCAGTCTCTGACTCTAATCTTTATATTCTCTGATTTTATTACCAATAGTTGCCCTATTTCTATCCCTCTGGTCAAAGATAAACTATTTTATTAATCCCTTCCTTTGGTCCATAGAGGAAGCCCATCTTCCATTGTGCTTTGGGCTTTGTCTTCTGCCTCCCTCTTGTGAGCTGCATAACCACAGCTTAGGTCAGCTAGGCACGCTAGTAATTGAGCCTGGGTCAGCTTGCTGGAATCACGTTTCTGTCCTACCTTAGCGTCCTTACTACTGCAGTTCTAGAATATTCCATGAAGTAATCCACAGGCAGTTTGAGGGGGAGGTGATCTTACATGGCCTAGAGGGGCCATGAGGAGAATAGTGGACATGAGGGCAGAGCTAGAATACCTGACTGCATCCTGATTCCCCTTGTACAGAGGAAAGTGAGATGTCATTCTGCAAAGTGATAGGTAATTGAATGTAAGCCCCAGATATCAAGGGAAAGCCTGAGAATTATGGACAATTTGAACTTATTTAGATTTTAGCCAAGCGGTTGGCATATTAAATTTGCATTTTAATAAATTAGGTTTGGTCTCAGTATGGAGAATACACTAGGGAAGGAACAACTGGAGGCAGGGCAGCTGGCCATTTACGGAAAAGAGGCGGGGATGAGGGAGGCCTAGATTAAATGTTGGAGTTATGAGTGGAGAGAAGTGGATTTGAGATGTTTAGGATATACGAGTTAAGATTTTTAGGACTGACCAAATCTGAGAAGAGGGATTTGACGCAGGTTTCTGATTTTGATGACTGGATGGGGAACAATGCCAAGAATTGTGAGGATCAACATAGTAGCTGAAAAGATGACAGCATCTGGACATAGCTTTAAAATAAAAACCGAAGAAAAACATTCTGCCAGAATTAAGCTAACACAGCTCAGGAAGTGATCAAGTTTTCTAGTGATCTTACTGACATAAGGACAGAATTTTGAATACCTGGAGGAGTAGTTGGTGGACTTCAGTCAGACTTTTGATTAAAGTTGAAGTAGTTGATGTTAAATGGTGGAACATTGTTCTGTGTTGCCGTTATCCTGGCACAGTCCTGATATGTGGACCAGACTTGAGTCTACCTGTGGAGTCACCTGTTCTTTCAGGGTTTTGTTATCCTTCAGCTTCTCTGTGGCTCTTATACCTCCTCTTGATATGAAAAGTCTGTGCCATTGAAATATATCCTTAGTTAATAGGCCTTCATTAGTAAGACCTCTCATCCAGTTCTACTTCTTTCTCGGTGGGCTGCTCAGCTGTCATGGCCTTAGTCCATCACCTATATTCTCAGAGCTCCTTCTGCTTCTTGAGTTGGGGAAAAAGAGCTCTTTTGGAGAAAACCTCATTACGTTGTAATTAAGGGTGCAGTCTTTAGAGTCAAACAGATCTGTGTTCAAAGCCTAGCTCTGCCGCTTACCAGGTGTATTATCTTGGACCTGTACTCTTAAATAATTCCTCATCTGTAAAGTGGTACTAATCGTTTACTTATTTCTTAGAGCTGACAAGTTTTGTTAGGTAGTACATATAAAGCATTTAGTATTGTTTTTGGTCCATACAAAATAACCAGCAAATGTTACCTTTCATTTGGTATCTTTAGTTGTATACCTACACATTGACTCTCTAAAATTTATCTTTTTGGGGATTGTATGTAGACTGAAGTTATTAATAGTAACCTTTAACATGTTTTCATGTGTTTGCAGGAATTTGGAACTGTAATATACTTGGGTGCCATAAAATTTCAGTAGCTACCTGTTTCTCTTTGATGAATCAGGAAATCTGGGCATGTTTAATTTTTAATAATCTGGGTTTTTGGTGTCATTTTAAAAATATATGTGGCAAAAATAGTTTCCGAATAAACAAATGTGCCAACATTATTTTGGCTAAACCTGGATTTTTATTAATGCTAGGTATGATGGAAAAATTAAGGTACTCATTTTATACAGGCAAAAATATTTTTGCAAAAATGAAAAAATATTTTGAGGATTGTTATATTCCAGATATATTTTTATATTTTTAGCTACCATTTTGATACTGAAATCTGGATAAAAAATTAGGCTTCATGTTTTCCATTTAAGTCTCCATACCTGTCCTCAAAAATCACATTAATCCAGGTGTAATTGAATATGAATTTATAGAAGCACATGGGAAATGAAATTTTATGTCTAATTAGTATTTTTCACAGTTGGATGAGAAGCCAGTGTTTCAGTGTTTCCTGCCAGGAACCTCAATTTTCTAAGCCAAAATATGTTTGACATTAACCCAGGTTGCTATTACCATTAGATGTCAGTCTGAGCAGTAGTCCTTACTTGTCTGTGAAGTCTACAAGTATGGAAATCTCTTGTTTAGCCTGTATCTTCATCTACTATGTTCACTTAAAGTTTCCACGAATTGTTTATTTCATTAACTGAATATAGAAATACCCCCAGACAATTTTGTGTGTCTGTATGACCTCACACAAATGCATTATTTTGTTGGTTCACACCTTTTTCTTGAGTAGAATCTTCCTTGTTTAGTACTTTTTATCCATAGGCACAGATGACTTCAGTGTGTGCTGAACTGGGAATCAGAAGAAAGTTATAGCCTTGACTCTGTTACTTGGAACCACTCTCTTTGCCCTGAGGCAAAAAAAAAAAAAAAAAAGAAATTTGTCCTCTGTACAGAGGTCTTTTGTGAGGCTTTAATGAGGTAAATGAAAACACTTTGGATATCCAAGCATGATAAGAATGTAAAGTGATGGTATATTTCTAATTCAAGTAGTGAAGGAAGATAAATATGCACTAGAGAGTGAGATTTTGCTTAAGATTTTGCTTAAGGTAAACAACTGCTTTGGTATAAGCTAACTAAAGAAATAATTTTTACATTTTGTATTTTCCAACCAAACAGAATCGGGACCAGTATTCACATCTGCTAAGTGATCATTTTCTGCCATACCAAGGTCATAATTCCTTCCGTGAGAAATATTTTAGTGGGGTAACAAAAAGAATTGCCAAGGAAGAAAAATCCACCCAGGAATGAAAATTAAGATTTTGACAATGAAGAAAGAATAAGAATTTGATTTAAAAAGACATCTGGATGTGAACTTTCATGTATGATCCAGAAAATAGGTACGGTTTTAAAATATTTTATATAGAAAACCTACAAAGTAAATTGAGCAATGCTTTTAAAGTTATCTTTGTTTTATAGACTTTTTTGTTGTATGTATTACAGTCTTTATAATCTTATTTAATGTATACTTGTACTTTCAAGTGCTGATGGAGATAGACTCAAAACAGTTATTTTTTTTACAATTAATCTACAAAGGGAATTAATATTGTTGACTTTTAAAACATCTGCTGGATATATTATATGCAATTAATAGTAGTTAAGAATTTATTCATTTGGTAGATATGTTTATTTGGTTTTTGATTGTTATCGATTTACATTGCCACTAATAAACCATATTGAGAATTTCTAAAATTGTGTCATATCTAGTTGTCTTCAGGGGGGATGTGATGAGGGAAATAAATTTTTATTTAGAAATTCCAGACAAGGAAGTAATAACAATGCTAATAGTGATAATAAGAAAGGCTAAGACCTGACAACCTAGAAAGATTCCAAACTCCTTAAGGCCTGTCTACATTTGAAGCTCTTTTGTACCTTGGATTTGCTCCTGCATTCCTAACCGTTGACTGTTGCTCAAGTTAACTACCCACAATTTTTGGTTTAGAAAGTAACTGATAGTTAAAAGCAGTAACAGCAACACAAATGCTTGATGGTTCCTTAATGGTATTAAGCCTAATCAGTGCCCTTTGAAATAGAAGCTATATTTTTCTTGAAGGAGAAACTTTGCTGAGTCCACATTGTGTCCATCATGAAAATATCTTGCTTGAAAACCACTATACCCATTAATTCAGGATGCTAATAGCTTTCTTGCCTTTGGTGGTCAAATGTACCTCAGCAGGGTGGCAGTAAACGGATCCTCTCTCTCTAACCAGAGCCTGTATTTATTATTATTATTATTATTTTAGTGTTACTGCTGACTTTTATGGACTCAGAGTATTAATGTGCACAGCTTAGGACCTCTAAAAGTCTAGTGCTGCCCAAGCAAAGAGACATCAGGCTATCTGCTTTGGTCTCTTTTTCTTGTCTTGTAGTTCAGGATTTCAGCAGCAGATCTCAAACATTTCACTGATTATTTTGTTTGGGTTTCTGGATGTGATTTGTGGTACACTGGGGGGAAATCTAAAAGTATTCAAGGATGATTTATTTTCAGTTTTTCTGTTATAAACCATCTTATTTAAAATGTTTCGAGGTTATATGGGAGGTGAGTTTGAAACTTTGTCACTGACTCAATTTGGAATATGAGATTTTAGCTTAGCCCCTTTTTTGGGTGGTCACAAAGATTAGTCCAAATAGTTCTGGAAAGTTGGAATATTAATTTTAGTCACATTATCCTTAAAAATTATCCAACACTTAAAAAATATTTGAAATTATTTGTTATTACTACCAACTGAGGTCTTCTAAACTATGATTCCTATTATGAGGCTTATTTTCGTATTAATCAGGAAGTTCAGTTTCCCATTCCTGAAATGTCACTAGGCTCAGAGTATAATTTGTTTAGTTGGTACTCATAAATAAAAAAGAAACCTGATTACTTCCAAACTATTTTGGTTTTAGAGCAAGCCCTCTTATTTTAACGAGAGAGTTTTATTTTTTGGCGTTAGGATCTTATTACTTTCGGCGTAAGTTACAGCAGATCCTTTCCAGGATTGCTCTGGTTTTCTATGTTACCACTGTATTCCTCATGTGCTTACAGCAACAATATCACCTAGCAAATTGCCTGCATTTCAGAAAGTCCTGTAGTTTGGATTTACAGTATAATCTGTGAAGGAATTCTAGGTGGTCTGTGGACTGGCCTATTTTAATGTTTATAATATGACAAAATGTATAATTTTGTTTCTGGCATATATTAAATATCCATAAACTCCAGACGGTTACCTTGGTGGTGTTCATCAGAGCTGCCTCCTTCCTGTCTATTCTGGTGAGTACTTTTTGCTCTAATAGCTGGGAGGGAATAGTGGAGTAGGTGGTCTTTGTGTTTAGCCAAAGTGGCCAGCAGATTTTGAAAAGTTTAAAATCTGCTACAGTTTTCTCAGCCACTTCCTGCCCAGGGTGACCCAGCTTTGGGCCAGCTTGCCACTGACTTCCTTATGACTAACTCTTTAAATACAAGGATTGAGCAATAAAACATTTTCAAACTGTTTAAGCTCTGGGAGGTAAGTCAGTATTGCCACTATTTCCTTGTTGAGAAACCTCACTCAAATATTGAGATTCCCTACATATTTAAGAAGGATGGCAATTATAAGTAAAAACAAAACAAAAAACAACAACAACCTTATTTCAAGTTTTTTAGGGGAAAGTAGAGTATGTGTTAACATCACAGGAGGCATTGTAGTGGGTGTGTTTATTTTATTGGGTTAAAATTGTGCTTTAAAAGTTTGAGACATGGAAATAGCTTTTAAGGTAATATGTTTTATACTCGTAAATTAAAGAAGCAGGGATTTGACTTTTTTTCAACACCAGGAAATTAGATGTTGAGGTTGTGTTATATAGATGCCAATATAAGCAACTCTGGCTCTTGAATAAAAGTTCTTAGTCGTTTGGTGTTAGAAGAACTGCTGACATCTTATGCTGGAAATATTATCAAATATTGCTTATCCAAAGAGATATGGAATAAAACGTAATGTTTCTCTGTTGAAAACTGAAGGTGACTTTTTTGGGAAATGATCTTATTTTCCATCCCATTGTAATAAATCTCCCTTGAAAAAGCACAGTGGAACTAGGCTCATGTTAATAGTTCTAACAGGAAAAAAAATTCTTTGTAGATAAAGCAAGGCATAAATAAACTCATTAATGCATTGCAGTGGTGGAAATGGAGGTGAGTGTTGCCAAGGCAATTGATGACCTTATTGTTGACCTGCTTGACCAAAAGAGAATAAATTATTCCAAAATAAGAACCTTGGCTCTTTTTGCTGGGTTATGGTTCTGTTCCATTATAAAGTTATTTAGAAAGCTAAACACTTGCAAGAATCTTTGTTCTTAGAAGGACTGTATTCATAGAATAAGTGAAATCTACTTTGATTTCCGACTTACCCACTCCCATTTTTCTCAGATATTTATCAAGTAATGTGGTTTGTAATCCAAACAAAAAAAAGTGCCTTAATCCAGAACATACACATGGAGACAATAACAGCAGACTGATGGTGTTTGTACTTTACTAAAACATTGAGATCTTCTCTAAAACAGAGTGGTTTGAGAACATAGTGTCTAGAGTGTAAAGAATTATAATGGAATGGTAAACATACTGTGATTCTATCTGGTCATAGAATCATAGAGACCAGCACATTCCTGTCTATCCTTTGGGGTGAAAAACTAGGGAACCTGACCCCTTTCCCTTAAAAGAGATCTGCCTTACGATGTTCATATGTTTCACTGTGTGGGATAAGCAAGTTGACATTTAGACATAACTGAGGCCAACCTGGAATTTGGCTCTTATCCCTTCCTTTATAAGCCCTTGTAGACAGGGCTCTTTGGGGGATGGAGGTTTAATTGTAATGGCAGTCTTTTAAGCCTGGGTCATGGAACAAAATAGGGCTTAATAGATGAATGTTAAGATAAGTCAGCTTCCCTTATGTAACTGCTAGCCCTATTTCTTGCAATATTAAGATGTGCTTAGTATATATTTGTTTTAAAATTTGAAAGTTCTTACTAAGATAATCATGTTGCAGTCATGCCAAACTGAATTGCCTAAAAAGGAACCTGTTTTGACCTCTATGACTTTAAAAATCTCTCCTGTAATCAAGCTTCCCTGGCTCTCTCCTGAGGATTTATCGGAAGAACTCTATTTTGGCTAACATGCAGCAGTGAAGATTAGCTGGGCTTATGTGTGAAGTTAGTCAAATTAAAAGAAAAGGAAAAAGGCTGAGGAGAAAATTAAAATTGAAAATGTAAATGGTACTCATGATATTGGAGTTGTACTTTGATGGACTGCCAAAGTAATGTGTTGTAAGTTGGTGAAGTGGGTCAATATGGGCTGAGTTGTTATTGATGAGTTTTAAAAATCTTTAAGAGTCCCTTAAAATTTGTGTATAAATCTTGGAGTATCTCACCACAAGTTGGAGTGACTTCTGCACAAAGAGCAAAATTGCCTTTGCATTTTTCCATTTTTCTTTTTTCTTTTTTTATTTTATTTTATTATTATTATACTTTAAGTTTTAGGGTACATGTGCATAATGTGCAGGTTAGTTACATATGTATACATGTGCCATGCTGGTGTGCTGCACCCATTAACTCGTCATTTAGCATCAGGTATATCTCCTAATGCTATCCCTCCCCCCTCCCCCCACCCCACAACAGTCCCCAGAGTGTGATGTTCCCCTTCCTGTGTCCATGTGTTCTCATTGTTCAGTTCCCACCTATGAGTGAGAACATGCGGTGTTTTGTTTTTTGTTCTTGCGATAGTTTACTGAGAATGATGATTTCCAATTTCATCCATGTCCCTACAAAGGACATGAACTCATCATTTTTTATGGCTGCATAGTATTCCATGGTGTATATGTGCCACATTTTCTTAGTCCAGTCTATCATTGTTGGACATTGGGGTTGGTTCCAAGTCTTTGCTATTGTGAATAGTGCCGCAATAAACATACGTGTGCATGTGTCTTTATAGCAGCATGATTTATAGTCCTTTGGGTATATACCCAGTAATGGGATGGCTGGGTCAAATGGTATTTCTAGTTCTAGATCCCTGAGGAATTGCCACACCGACTTCTACAATGGTTGAAATAGTTTACAGTCCCACCAACAGTGTAAAAGTGTTCCTATCTCTCCACATCCTCTCCAGCACCTGTTGTTTCCTGACTTTTTAATGATTGCCATTCTAACTGGTGTGAGATGGTATCTCATTGTGGTTTTGATTTGCATTTCTCTGATGGCCAGTGATGATGAGCATTTTTTCATGTGTCTTTTGGCTGCATAAATGTCTTCTTTTGAGAAGTGTCTGTTCATATCCTTTGCCCACTTTTTGATGGGGTCGTTTGTTTTTTTCTTGTAAATTTGTTGGAGTTCATTGTAGATTCTGGATATTAGCCCTTTGTCAGATGAGTAGGTTGTGAAAATTTTCTCCCATTCTGTAGGTTGCCTGTTCACTCTGATGGTAGTTTCTTTTGCTGTGCAGAAGCTCTTTAGTTTAATTAGATCCCATTTGTCAATTTTGTCTTTTGTTGCCATTGCTTTTGGTGTTTTGGACATGAAGTCCTTGCCCATGCCTGTGTCCTGAATGGTAATGCCTAGGTTTTCTTCTAGGGTTTTTATGGTTTTAGGTCTAACGTTTAAGTCTTTAATCCATCTTGAATTAATTTTTGTATAAAGTGTAAGGAAGGGATCCAGTTTCAGCTTTCTCCGTATGGCTAGCCAGTTTTCCCAGCACCATTTATTAAATAGGGAATCCTTTCCCCATTGCTTGTTTTTGTCAGGTTTGTCAAAGATCAGATAGTTGTAGATATGCGGCGTTATTTCTGAGGGCTCTGTTCTGTTCCATTGATCTATATCTCTGTTTTGGTACCAGTACCATGCTGTTTTGGTTACTGTAGCCTTGTAGTATAGTTTGAAGTCAGGTAGCATGATGCCTCCATTTTTCTACATACCAATTGAGAAGCAATTCTCCATAGATCTCTTGCATTTCTATATGTCTTTCTAAGAAAGGCACAGACTTCTTGTGTCCTATACTGTGTTTTTGAGGATATTTGTATAGTGAACAATCTTGGAAGATATAGAGTCTTTCTCTCCCCTGTCTCCCCCTCGCTTTTAACTTCTGGAGCAGAGATTTAAGTTTGTGTACAACCTTGGAAGATAGTGTCTTCCTTTCAGAGTAAAGGCTTGCTTACTGCCCATTATAAAAGATTGGGTTCCCTAAGCTTAATATTTCTTCTTTGTAATACAACCTACTGTAAGTGCAGGCACCCATCTGGGCCTAATCTGGTCACTCTTCTGGGACTTGGGTATAAGGAAGAACTGATTGTTAAAATGCTGATTATCAGGCCAGGCACAGTGGCTCATGCCTGTAATCCCAGCACTTTGGGAGGCCGAGGCAGGTGGATCACCTGAGGTCAGGAGTTTGAGATCAGCCTGGCCAACATGGTGAAACCCCATCTCTACTAAAAATACAAAAATTACCCAGGCATGGTATGGTGCATGCCTATAATCCCAGCTACTCTGGAGGCTGAGACATGAGAATTGCTTGAACCTGGGAGGTGGAGATTGCAGTGAGCTGAGAGTACACCACTGCACTCCAGCCTGGGTGACAGAGCGAGACTCCATCTCAAAAAAAAAAAAAATTGCAGATTGTCATGCCCTGCTTACTGTACCATAAGTAATAAAGTTCTTTGTATGTGACCTAGGAGTATGTCTTTTACCAGTTTCAATGAATATGTCAGGCGCTTGCAATAGAGCAAAATCTCAGACCCTTCATGGTTCTTGATGGTTTTTTATCATGAGGATGGGATGCTGACAGACACATAGCTTTCTGGAAGAGGAGGAGGGCTTTGGGGCTCATTAACAGGATTCATGGGAAGTCCTTAGTAATTGTTAGCAAGCATGTTGACCAAATTTCATGATCAACCTGATGATACATGGTCCTCAACTTCATTGCCTGTTAATGAGGAGCAAATGGGGCAGTGGTTGCAGGCCAAGTATCAGAAAGTAGGTCCAGTGATAGTTACCCAAATGGTCCCTTGTTATTTGCTAACCCTTTTCTGGGCGTTTAGAGAGGTGTTTCCTCACCAGTTTGCCAGTTAGCTTCAGGTCCACCCCACTATAACAATTAGTACTAAGATATATCCTGAGTGGGCTGAAGGGTGTACCTTCTTAGACAATAGGTGAATCATTAGAACTTTGGCTGTTTTGCTTGGGACATATGGTGGCAGGGCACATCATGGTTGTTAAGGAACATGGGCAACAAGTGGGCTATTTTATGGCTCAGCTCCTCCTGGCAGTCTGTCATGCCAGACTTAATATCCATTCAGAGAAAATAATAAAGGATTTTTTTTTTTTTTTCCAGTGGGTCTTGGTTGCTTTCAGAGAGCATTGGCATCTCAGGGATATATCCCTGAGACAAACTCCTGTGGGAAGGGATAGAAGAGGCATTAACTAGTATTTGGTCTTTTACTGCCCTGAATTGAGTTTACCGTTCTGATGAAGGCGACCTACTGAAGAATGAGAAACTGACCCAGAGAATTCTGGATAAATTCTTGCAGTTGGCCCCCCAACCTTGGAAAAGTGCTCTACCTTTTATGTTAAAACCGGGCCAGAACTTAAGAGATATTTCTTGGTACTGGTGAAGATGCTGTCAATTAAGATGAACTCCTAAAAAAAGAAAAATGTCAATGTAAGTCAAGCTAGAGTCAGGCAAAGGACACAAACCCAGTGGCTTCAGTCTGAAGACCATGTGTCCATGGTTGCTGAGTCAAAGGGTCCCCAATGCCAAAACGTTGTCAGATTTTCTTTGTTTTGGGGACCAAAATCATTGGAATTTCATTTATTTGAGCTCCAAGCAGCTGCTATACTAAATACTAAAAGTAGATGTAAAGCCTTGCATACTGGCATGGAGCCTCCCACTCCAACCCCATGTTCCCTTGTTTCTCCCTCCACCTTTAACCTGACCTCAGTGGCTTTAAGGAGAAAGATGATTAGGGATGGGGCCCGGGACTCCTTATCTCAAAGGAGGACCAGCCATCACATGTACCCATCTGAATATGCTGGGGGACTTTATAGGAGAAAGGGGCACAAACTTGTATGGCTTTGTTGAATACAGGTGCCCAGTTCACCATCTTACACAGTCCTGTGGGGGAAGGGTCCACTCGGTTTCAACTGATAGGGTATGGGCAAGGTTCACAATAGGAAAAGAAAGTTAACATGACCACAGGTCAACTTGTGGGTATGACCTGTTGAACCAATTTAATGCACTGTTGTTCTTTTTGCATCTGAATATATAGCAGAAAATGACATGTTATATGCTTGAACTTCTCTGCCCTATAAGTGCTAGAGCCCAACCAGAAAGAGCCCCATTTAGATAGGTACTAGTATCTTTAAGGATACAGAAACCTAATGATACCTCTGAGCTATAGAATATCCTGTAACTGATTACTTTGCTGATTGGAGACTCTGGTAAAAGGAGATACCCTTCATCCAGAGGTGCCCTTGGAGTTTTGGATGCCTGGACTCCTTGACATGGCTGGCCAGATACACGGCTTCTGAAAAACAAGTAAGTATTAGCTACTACTGATACGGACAGGAGGCAGGGAAATACTGGGTAGAAGAGGGCAGCGCCCTGACAAAGGCCCCACCCTCAAGCCTGAAAACCCACGGCCCTAATTGGGAACAGGCATTCCTGTTTTTGTGCCCAAATGTTGCCTTTTGGCCTGCCATGCCCCCTTATCTTGTACCCCTATAAACCCTAAACCCCAGGCTCCACAAGCAGAAGAGTGGCAGAGAAGGAGAGAAGAGAAGGAGCATCTGAACATCAAGAGGAGTTTGGCTGGAGATGGTTGGAGAGGAGATTGGTTGCAGGATGGCTGAACTCCAGGGGAAGATCATCTTCCCACAACATCCCCTTTACAGCTCCCCATCCATCCCGCTGAGAGCCACCTCTACCACTCAGTTAAAGCCCCGTATTCACCATCCTTCAAGTTTGTGTGTGATCTGATTCTTCCTGCATGCTGGACAAGGACCCGGGTATCAAGAGGGCAGGGTGTAAAAGGCTGTCACCCTGACTCTCCACTGAGCTGGTTTAACACTTAGCTGTCCACAGACGGCAACTGCTAAAAGACCATTAATCGTAACACAGTCCTAGATGCTACCGTGGGGCTGGAGCCCAAAAGCGCTCGCCCAGCTCCTGCATCTGCCTGTCTGCATGCTCCCCTTCCCGTAAGGGGTTTGAGCACACCCCTGTCACAAGTTCCACGGAGGAGTCGGGCAACTCTCCTGTTTCACTACTGGGCTTCTGTCAAAACTGAACACTTAAGCCAGCTAGCCTGCTGTTCCCTTTTTGGAGTAGATCAAACAGACCTCATGACTACTAAAGTGGAAAGGGCCCAACTATCCTTGCTTGTCATATAAAATCATTATATGTAATAATCATTAATGCAACAGACCTACCCTCAATGACATCTTGGATTTACATGAAAAAGTGGCAGCTAATCCTTTGGGGGAAAACTTTATCATCCATTCTGCTGCCTGAAACAAAGCCCCTGGCTCAGCACCCTTGTTTCATAAAGGTTACATATAGGGGCTTTAAAAATACATTTAGGTGGCATTTAGGAGGTTCCTCAAAATGCCTGTTGCTTCTTTCACTGATAGATTGGCTAAGCTGAAAACCAGTGCCGTTTCAATGGACTGCAATGGCTGTTCAACCTCAGTGCCAGGTAAACAGAACTGAAAATGGATGTAGTTGGTCTGGTCATCAAGTAGAATTCAAGGCCATTCTCAAAGCTCTGACCAATACCCTCCTTGAGGAGCCTTGTTATGTTTTTACTGACTGTTAGGTTGTTGCTAAAGACCTATGGTTTGATCCACCACTTGGAAAACTAGAGATTTGCAGATTGAAGACATCCTTCCTTAGGGGCTTCAAACAGTGGAAACAAATTGTGGCGGCTGATAGAACTGTCGGGGTCACTCATATTGACATCCATTTGAAAGTCTCATTCTGTGATGAGACCAGCTAGAATCACTCGGTTAGCTAGCACCACCCAGATTGCCGTCATTGCTGCCCGGATCCATTATTGTACTGGACATGGCAACACATCCGCTGTTATAGACAGGACACAAGTAAATACTTGATGTTTCTGATGCAAAGGCTACCATTTGGTGCTAGACTTGTGACTCCTGCCAAAAGTCGACCTTGTTGCCTCTTGGTAAGGACGAACACACTGCATGGGGTGTTGTCTCCACTACTCCTGGCAGATTGATTACCTCAGACCTTCCTCCACCCCTCTTTAGAGCTATTGGTTGTTCATGAATACTATTGACACTTTCTCAGGTTACAAGGTTGCTGTTCCAGTGCAATCATTTGACTCCAGCCATACCACTTTGGCCCTTGAAACTAATCTGTGTCATGTGTTTGGCTTTCTGGACCATTTGGTATGACAGTGATACACCTTTTATTACTAAAGCCACTCAATCATGGGCTACACTCAAGACATTTGACAGACTTTCCATACTTCCTGCCATCCACAGGCATCTGGAATCTGTGAGCTTTGAAATTTGCTCTACATTTGTTCTATATTTTCTCTGGCAGCCCTTTACCAAACCTTCACAGAAAGACTCAGCACATTGCTCCAAAGTTACCTCTCAACAGGGCAGTCTTCTGTTCTTTGTGGGATGTGTAAGTCTTTTAATTGATGGTTTTAACTCAGACAATTGGTGATTAATAGTTTGAGTCTCAGGCCGAGAAGATTTTCCAAAACCAGCACCTGAGAGAGTTGTAACAATCGGTTGAAAAGGACCACTTTACCTAGTATGCTTCATTATTGATGTTGAAGCAGGCAAATAAATATTCTAGCTGATGTATTATCTTCAATTTTCTTTCTCTTTACATTTTTCTATAGATTCCAAGAGTGTTAATTTTTTTTTCTATTTTAATGTCAATTGTTGTTCCTCTGTATTAGTTGTATGTGTTATTCTATTTTTCCTGTAATACATGTTCTAAGGCTTGTCTATTGGTGATTGGTTGATGTCTATGGGAGTTCCATGCATGGATTTAAATAATGACAAAGGAATTTATAGTCTGGTTGGGGTGATGAGACCTACACATAAAAAGATAGTTAACACAAAGTAGAATGAATTAAGTACCCAGGAGAAGCCTCAATGGAGTTTGGAAGGATGAGAATTTTCTTCAGAGTAGAATATTTAATAAAGATTTCACAGAAGATGTAGTGCTTAAGCCAGAACATTACAAATTTTTTAAAAATTCAGTTAAGTGGAGAGAGGAAAGAAGCACATTTTAGATTGGGGGTGTTATGTGAATAGTGTGAGGAAAGTTCAGATGTGAGAATGTGTGAGTCAAGTTCAGAAGATGATAGGTACTAACTAGACTAACTAGAGGGAAGGGTTCATGTGTATGATGGTGGGAGAGGACTTTGAAAAAGGTAGGCTGGGGTCATGTTGCGAAAGACCTTGAATGTCAGTCTAAAGAATTTGTATTGGACTGGGCATGGTGGCTCATGCCTGTAATCCCAGCACTTTGGGAGGTGGAGGTGAGCACATCACTTGAGGCCAGGAGTTCGGGACTAGCCTGGCCAACATGGTGAAACACCATCTCTGCTAAAAAATACAAAAATTAGCTGGGCGTGGTGGCACACGCCTGTAATCCCAGCTGCTTGGGAGGCTGAGGCAGGAGAATCGCTTGAATCTGGGAGGCAGAGGTTGCAGTGAGCCAAGATTGTGCCACTGCACTCCAGCCTGGACAACAGAGCAAGACTTCATCTCAAAAAAAAAAAAAAAAAAATAGACAATAGAAAGTTGTCATGGGACTAAAGATTTGAGAATAGGGACTGATTTCAGAAAGGTGATTTGGGGTGTCAGTTGCAGTGGCTCACGCCTGTATTCTCAGAGCTTTGAGAGGCTGAGGCCGGAGGATCACTTGGAGCCAGGATTACGAGACCAGCCTGGGCAACATAGTGAGGCCCTGTAATTACAAAAATAAAATGGGCCAAGTGTAGTGGCACATGCCTGTAGTGCTAGCTACTCAGGAGGCTGAGGTGGGAAGATCACTTGAGCCCAGGAGTTCAAGGTTACAGTAAACTGTGATTATGCCACTGCACTCCAGTGTGGGCGACACAGTGAGATGTGGTCTCAAAAAAAAAAAAAAAGTGATTTTGGCAATGGAGTGTAGGATGTGCTTGAGACAGGCCAGGAGGTAAATAAATAGTCCATATGAGAATGTGAACCAACAGTGGGAATAGACAATAGAGACAGATGGAAGACATTTTACTCATCTATTCATTCATTCAACAAATATTTTGTCCTCATTGGTATGCTAGGCACTACAGGGTCAAAGATTAGAAATGATAATCCCTACCTGGAAGAAGCTTGGAACCTTCGGTAGCTGTAGAGATAAATAATCCTAGCAAGGCATCAAGTGCAGTGAGATATAGGGGGCCCTATGGGAACATGCAGGCAAGGAATCCAGCCTGCCCTGGGGCTGGGGGCGTGGGAGATGGTTCCAAGAGGAAGTGTTTCCTGAATTGCCTTTTGAAGTTTTTGTATTGGATTTAATAACTTTATTGTGAGATATATTATTTATACCAAAGAGTGCATAAAGCATAAGTACAGTTTAGTGAATAATTACACAGGGACATCCCTACAGCACCATCCCTGAAGTGAGTTTGGAAGGGTAGGTAGTAGTTAGCCAGGTTAAGCTGGGGAAAGATCCGGGAGGAGGTAATGATGTGTGAGGCAGAGGACATAGCAAAGGAATAGAGAGCATGGTATGTAGGGAAACTGCATGCAGTTCATGGTCACTGAAGTGTGAACTGGGGATCAACAATGTAAAGTCAGAGAGTAAGGCAGGAAGGGGTTTGCATTTCTGCTTGATTACCTTGGGCATACTAACCCACTCCCCCTACCCTGGATTTTCACTAGGGAAGCCATATTATCAGACTTGGTCAGGCCATCACTCTGATGATAGTGGTTTGTCATGGAGGGAGATATGAATAGAAGCTGGAATGCTGATCAGAAGATTGATGCAGTCATCCAGGTTAGAGAACAGTGGTAGTAGGGATTCAATGGAGAAATATTTAGAAGGTGAGTGAGCAGGCAGGTCGTGGTAGTTGGGAACCAGATGAGGAGTCAGGGATGATATCTGAGATTCCAGCTAGGGCACTGAGTGGGTACAAACTGGAATAGATGATAATGGGAAAAGGATGAGTTTAGGTTTGGACATCCTGAACAAGAGGAGCCTATGGTACAAGCATGAAGAACTTCATAGCAGGCTTTTGAGTATCCAAGAGCAAAGCCAGGCAATGATTACTTATGCAAGAAGCAGAAGATCCCTGTATGGGACAAAAAACAAAACAAAACAAAAAACCACTGAGTCAAGACACATTGTACAGCTCTAAGATTCCTTCTGTGCCATTTTCCCCCAGCATGATATATATATTTGGCAAAGAGAATTGACATGACCCAATACTCTTGAGACTGGATCAGGCCATTCCAAGTTTATTACAAGAAATTTATACTAGAATTACTTAATGAGATAAAATTTCTCCACTGTGCCACTTGAAGCTGCGAGAACAACACTGGCTTTGGGTGATGTGCTTCTGCCCAAACTGGATGGGTGGATGTGCTCTATTTGCCGTATAAGTTAGTGAGCTACATTGTAGAGTTAGGACGTAAAGAAATTGATAAGCTGTTGTTAGTTGTCTCTAAGAAAAACCTGCTAAAGAAATACACAGGCTGCCGCTGTTTGGGCTCCAGACGCAGAAAAAGAAAAACCCAAAGGGTTTTCCTTTCCTCTCATCCTTTAAAATTAAAAATACTTCCCCTTCCTCTCTCTTATTAAGTAACTACATAATACCTTTCAGGCAGCAACATAGAAATTACAGAGTAGGCCAGAATATGGGGAAAATTTTAATTAAATCTGGGGTTTCATTTGTTTTTTAATTTATTAAAAAATGCTTGGCCAAAAAAAAATCCCAATTTCCCTCTGCCCCCCTTTTTATATATCCTTATGCATTTGGCAGAGCTCATGACAATGTCTTTCCACCTGTGGACCGGCCAAAAGCCTTTTCTGAAGCTCCTACTAATTTGGATTAAACTGACTGGTTAAAAGCTTCACACAGAAATGCTGCCAGGAAAGTCATGAGGTCTGATGACATTTAAGTCTACAGTCTTATCTTTTGGACCAAAATAAATGAACAAAGATCTAGTTTTTGATCTTGCATTTGTTAGCTTGTTTTCTCTCAGTTTTGGAGAAACAGATCAAGAACCTGAAAACAGGAGAACCATGTTTTTGCCTCCAGTCTGTCTTTCTGAACCCAAAGAGAAGCTCTTTCATGATCCTAAGTGGGTTCCTAAGGAAACAAGAAGGGCAGGACTGGTGCTGTGTGATGAATCAGGTTTCTGGGGAAGACCTGACCCATTTCTGCTAGGGGTAAATGGCCCAGAAGACTTGCTCCTATGGCGGGGGATGTCACCTGATGCATTGGAACCTAAGGCTAGACCTTGAAGTGTATCAAGTTCATCTCTGTGTCCTTTTTTTTTTTTGCCTCTCAACAAGGAATTAGACATAGTCCTATCCTCAATGAGCTCATGGTCTGGAGGATGGCGGTGGTATGAAACAAAGAGGTAAGTAGTCAGTTAAAATAGTGTGATCCGTCTTTCCACAGGGCAAGCCCAGGGTGAGTCTAAGAGGAGCACCTAGCCACTTCTAACAGTGGTAGTGTATTAACCATGTGTTTCTGATGTTTTGACATCTGGGGCTTTGCTGACCCTGGAGAGACCAGAACCAGCCAATTCCTAGAGATAAAGGTTTCACCTTCCTTCAAGTGTGTCTTTTATAGAAACTAAACAGTCCAGAGTCCACTCACTCTATTTCCTCTTTTATACAGCTTTTATGCTTTGGGTCACTATTTCTCAGACCTAATCACTTTTGGGCCAGGTACCAGGTAACTTAGGGACAACCCCTATACCCCAGAGCCTGCTGAAATTATTCAGACTAGCTAATCCTATGCCTGCTCATCCTGCCTTACCTGTTCCTTCCTCTGGAAACCACAATAAAGGCTCTTGTCCACATTTTCCCCTCCCCTCTGCCTCCTGAACGACCCTGGTCCTTCCCCACATGGCCCTGCATGGCGTGGTGTGTCCTCTCCTCTTGAGAGCTTTGAGGAACAAACTGTCTTTTCAATTAAAATTGTCTTCTGATCTGTTGGTCTCACCATACCTGAATAATAAGAAAACCTACATTTAAAAACACGTGAGAGAGGACTGGGTCAAGGAAGAAGTCTGAGAGATGACATCTAAGTTAACCCCTAAAGAAGTGGAAGTTGCTTGATCATGTCAGGGGGTGAGGGCGGGAAGGGGGATTCCAGGCAGAGAGAATAGCACTGGAAAAGCATATTTGGTTAACAGTTCAACTAGTTGGTGTGCCAGGAGCTAAATGTATTAGCCAAAGAGGAGAAATGAAGCTGGACAGGTCATGAGAGCCAGATCCTAAAGGACTCATACGCCCTGCTGCAGAATCTGCACTTAATTCTGGGAGAAGCCCACTCCCTGTGACCTCCTCTCCCCTTTGGTAATGCCAAGGCTCTTTGGGAAGTTTTAATTTCTTTCAAAATGGTGTCCTTGGCTGAAGTGCTTCAGTTCCTTGACAAAGGGTGCCTGTAAAGAGGGAGTCTGTGGCTTTGCCTTTGCTCCAGGGTCTGTTTCTGCCTTGGTTCTAGGTCTCAGTTAATGCTGTCTTCTAAGTTGGGTGAATTGCATAGCTGAGGCTGCGTGAATTAAGGCATTGACACCACAAAGCTTCCATTTCCCCATCTATACAGCCCCTCTAGGTGCCCAGTTACACTGTGGTAAGAGATTTCCCAAATAAGTACAGCAGAAACCTTCCTGACCCTGACTGACAGATACTTGCTCCAGAGCCAAGAAACAGTCACATGTTGGCCTCCTGCACCGAGGGAGATGATTTTTATTGATTTCACTCTTCACACAGTGCTGACGGTGTAGGCCTGCAGAAGAGCAAGCTGATGAAAATAAAGATTGTGGGTTGCCAGCTCATGTTTGTCCTTATCTCCAAGGCAAAATACAAACACTGTTTCAGGGAGCTGCTTCTCCACTCCAAGACAAATGAGCTGTTGAAGTGTCATGATTTTAAAATCTGGTGATATACATAAAGGATATTTTACTGATCAACCTCAAGGAATCTGTCATAAATAAAAAATAGTTTGTGATTCAAGCACTGTTGCCTATTTCAGAACTTCACCTTGGAGCCCACTCTGCTGTCTTCTGAGACACAGGGTGCTCCCTGAAAGAAGACAGCTCAGAACTCCCAACACTTCTCTTTCCCATCTTTCCTTGAAGATGCTTACCAAGAGCAACCAGGCTTTTTGAGTCACCATATGCTGACGAACATTTTTGTTGTTTTTTGAGACAGGGTCTGGCTCTATAGCCCAGGTTGTAGTGTAGTGGTGCAATCTTAGCTCACTGCAGCCACAACCTCCTGGGTTTAAGCAATCCTCCCGCCTCAGCCTCCTGAGAAGCTGGGACTACAGGCACATGCCACTTCACTCATCTAATTTTTATATGTTTTGTAGAGACAGGGTTTCTCCATGTTGTCCAGGCTGGTCTTGAACTCTTGGGCTGAACTGATCCCCTTGCCTCGGCCTCCCAAAGTGCTATGATTACAGGCATGAGCCACTGTGCCTGTCCTTTACGACCTTTTAAAAACCCATTACTAATGAGAATGAGAGGAAGGACAGCATGGAATCCTCTAGCCCTTGCTTGTGGCCCGCCTGGTTTTCTCTAACACTCCCTGCCTGCTTCTCCTTCACTATTTACTGCATGCCTGGCATATGCCAGCCAGCAACCACTATGAACATCAGATGAATAAAAGATACATGTCTTATGTTGAACAGTTGTACACAGTTCTTGGTTAAACTCATTTTTGCTAAATTGTTAAGAACTCATTTATTCTGAGTCCCAAACTCTGGCACTTAAAAATAAAAAATAAAAAACAAGACTATACCACTTTCAATACACTGTTCTCTGGATGAGGTACTGGGTGAGATCGGGAAGGGCAGAGAGGTTTTATGGGGTGCAACATCTGATCATAAAGGAATTGACGTTTTTTCCCTTTAGTATATATGATTTCTTTGTATGACTAAACCCGTTTCTTTGTTTATGTTTCCTCCCATAAAGTTCTACAGCCATTTTTCATGCTTCCTCAGTGTTCTATAAAGTTCTACAGTCCATTTTTTAAAGCTTTTTATTTAAATTTTTTGAATAAGCAATAAATTTACGTGGTTTGAAATTCAAAACAGTTCAAAAGCGTATACCCAGTGAAAAGTTTCCCTCTTTCTTTTTCTCCTTCTCATGGGTCTCTCAGACACCCAGCTCCCTGCCTTGAGACAACCACTGTCACAGATGGCTTAGCTCAATGTCAAACAATACAAGAGAGTCCCAATGTGAAGCCATCATTGAAGCACCCATGTGAAACAATGGCAAAAGCAAAGAACCAGGAGTAAGACGTCCCTTCCCAGTCCTCCCAGGACAGCTCTGAATTCATCTTTGTCTTATTTCGCACTGTTAACATAAGATAATAACCTTTCCTTAGCTATCTCTCTTGGAATGAGAACTGTTGGGATGATTTGTATGAATGCATTTGGAAAAGTTTATAAGGGTTATAAAGACTAAGGAAGAGAAAACACAGAGCCTAAAACTAAATCCATTAGGCGAGGAGTTGAATCATGGTAAGGAGTCAAATTGTTCAAGATGTTGCCCAAGAATTCCTTTTATTTGATTTCAAAGCTTCCACTGCTGAGATGTGGGGAGGTTATTGGGCCAATAGGGAAGGATAAAAGGTAGATTTATTTTCTGCCAGTTTTCAGATCTTCTCTTGAATTCTGCCATCACCTAGCCAGAAGAGGTAGCCTCTCTTAGGTGCATACCTAAGCAAAGAATGTGACCTCCTTTGCAGCCTCCTGATTGGCCACCTTTGGGGTCAGCTGAAGCTTATTTCCTGGGCTACTCAACTCCTTTCTTGTTTGTAGAGTGGTTTCCCATCAAGTAAAGACTTAGGCCAGGCGTGAGAGTTGGGAGAAAATACAGACTGCTGTAAGGCTGTTACTTCAGGACTGATGTCACCATCTTCCTTGAGGCAGAGCTTGCCATTTACTTCAGAGGAAGTTTTGCTTGGGAAGGAATGCAGACTCTGATGTGCAGTTAAATGTGCATGTGTGAAGGGGAGCTGGCCTGATAGCTAGGGGCTGGAGCCCTTCTTTATCCACAGAAGATAGGAAGCAAAGAACGGTGATAACGTGGCTTTCACTTCTGTGTGCCTCCACCTGGCCCCAAAGCTGTGTCTATTGAGATAGGAGCTCTGGGTTGGGCCCACTGAGGCTTTCTTGGTGCAGTAATTATGGAAGGGATCAATGTCCTTCTGTTCAGTGAACTCTGGTGCAATTTTATCAAAGGAACCCTAAGCCTATGCCTTTTGTATGTTTCTTCCTTTTTTAAGTGACAATTATTTATTTGCAGAGGCCCAGTAAATAATAAACTTGTCTTGAGCATTATCTTTCTTTTACAAAGCAGCCTGAGCAAAGCTGCAGGATTTCTGGGAGAGAGTTCAAGGTTGACAAGCCTTTGCGGCTCTCCTCTCTTCCTCTTTCCTCTCACCTAGTCCTCCATGGCAAGAAGTAATCTGATGGTGTCTATGGTTGTCTTGATTTTCTGATGCCAGGAATTGAATTGAGTTCTTATGTCTTAGGTTATCTTTGAAGCTACTTATCTCTGTATTAGGGAAAAGTCAGTACTTTTTGAAGAATCAATGTCGATGAATTATGGTGGGATATTTGGCTGGAGGCACTGATTGTATTAGCTGCCCTATTAGGGGATGTCTAGAGAAACTTCAAGTACCCTATTGATTGGAAGGGATTAGTGGCTTTTTGGTCAGTGTTGAATGTAAATCAGAGCTCTGAACACTATAATTCTGTAATTTGAGGAGAAATCATTCTGTCCAATGAACCAAACAGGCTTGGTTAAATAAGTTGCTTGAAATTCACTGAGACCAGAAGCTTTGTAATATGTTTGGCAACCATTAAAATAGTTAAAATGCTTCTGCCTAGGCGGTAATTAGTCTTCAGGAAAACACAGAAAATGTGTCATCTACACCACTGCCTTCAGTCCGTCAAACCCGGCGTCTGCGTGTGAGTTGGTTTTAGCATTTTGACAGCACTGGGGCTCAAGGAACCTAGGTCAAGACCTAATGGCCTAAGAGATTACCTCTTCATTGCCTTTGTCTTCAGAGTCTTTCTATTAGAGCACCTTTGCTAAAGGGCTGGCAAGGATTGGAAGGCTTAGCTAGACAGCTCCATCTCCCCAGTGGTATTTCTTTTTTTCTTTTTCTTCTTTTTTTTTCAATTATATAAGTTCTGGGATACATGTGCAGAATGTGCAGCATTGTTACATAGGTATACACATGCCATGGAGGTTTGCTGCACCCATCAGCCCGACACTACATTAGGTATTTCTCTTAATGTTATCCCACTCCTAGCCCCCCACCTCCCGACGGGCCCCAGTGTGTGATATTCCCCTCCCTGTGTCCATGTGTTCTCATTGTTCAACTCCCACTTATGAGTGAGAACATGCGGTGTTTGGTTTTCTGTTCCTGTGTTAGTTTGCTGAGAATGATGATTTCCAGCTTCATCCATGCCCCTGCAAAGGACATGAACTCCTTCTTTTTTATGGCTGCATAGTATTCCATGGTGTATATGTGCCATATTTTCTTTATCCAGTCTATCATTGATAGGCATTTGGGTTGGTTCCAAGTCTTTGCTATTGTGAACAGTGCTGCAATAAACATACATGTGCATGTGTCTTTATAGTAGAATGATTTATAATCCTTTAGGTATATACCCAGTAATGGGATGGCTGGGTCAAATGGTATTTCTAGTTCTAGATCCTTGAGGAATCGCCACACTGTCTTCCACGATGGTTGAACTAATTTACACTCCTACCAACAGTGTAAGAACTGAAGGAGATAGGGACACCAAAAACCCATCAAAAAATCAATGAATCCAGGAGCTGGTTTTTTGAAAACATTAACAAAATAAATAGACTGCTAGCCAGACTAATAAGAAGAAAAGAGAGAAGAATCAAATAGACACAATAAAAAATGATAAAGAGGATATCTCAGCTGATCCCACAGAAATACAAACTACCATCTGAGAATACTGTAAGCATCTCTATGCAAATAAACTGGAAAATCTTGAAGAAATGGATAAATTCCTGGACATATACATCCCCAGTGGTATTTCAAAAGGATAGGGCCCACGGAGATGACTGAGCTGGCTGGATTTTGTTACTGTACCTCTATACCTCAGAGAGGCCTAGGAGCCTGCCTTGGGTTTTGAGATTATTCTCTTGTATTCCCCTGGAGACTGAATCGAAGAATGAATTGGCTCCTTGCACCTCTTCTCTCTCTCTCTCTCTCTCTACTTATCTTTTTTTTTTTTTTGTAGAGACAGGTTCTTGCAATGTTACCCAGGCTGGTCTCAGAATCCTGACCTCAAGTGATCTTTCTGCCTTGGCCTCCCAAAGTGCTAGGTTAACAGGCATGAGCCACTGCACCCAGCCTACCTCTACTCTTTATTGGGACACTTAGTCTCCCTGTCAATGCCCAGGAGTTGGAACAAATAACAGCTTTACTATAAACTGAGTTAGTTACTAGATTTCTGAGTTTCTATCCTCTCTAAGATTCTGGACCCTGAAAGATCCCAGAGTTGGTGCATGCCAAGAGCAAATCACACTGTTCAGGGTGATCCTCCTTACTCTCCTGATATACTTTGGACTGGGCATTATTTGGCTAAAAGGAGTATCTGTGGCAGCTTTTATAAACAGAACAAAAGCATGACCAGCAAGAAAAGCAGTTCATGGAAGGCAGAGGCTGGGAGTGAGAGATTCACTTAGCTGCAGTACTTATATTAATCATTATTAGTATATGCTAAGTATCTGACATTGTGATAAGTGCATTTTATGTGACCTTTAATCTTCATAACCATTTTATGTCCTAGGAATTATTATATCAATTTTGTAGATGAAGAAATGGAAATTCACAAAGCTTAAGCAACTTGAGGTGTTTAATAGTGAGTAATATGGAGGTGGGATTTGAACCTATATCTGACTGATGAGATCTGTGCTTCTGACCGTTTTACTCTACTATCAATAGCAATTGGCTTTCATCTCCTCTAGACAGTAAGTACGTTTCTCTAGGATAAAGACCCTGGCCCATTCATCTCAATGTCTAATCATAGTGTCTGGTTGAATGAAATTAAATCCTCCTTCACAAAACCCTGAGGCTTTCATTGGCATGGAACTGCATGTCACCACGTCCAAAAACAGCTCTGAGGAAATACTCAGAAAATTTATCTGGAGGAAAAGAAGGATAAAAATCATGGTCAATGGAAACGTGGGCAAGAACTGTTTCTGCAGACCATGATGTTGTCACTAGTCTGCTATGCTCCAGCATTCTAGTGAACATGAACTGTCAAGAACCATCAAGAACCAGAGAAAGAGTATATAAACCCCATGGATTTACCTGAAAAGCACAGGAACTTTTCCTCTATGAGCAGGTTCTGTTTTATTCTTCCTTTCTTCATGCGGTGGACCTGGTTGCAGGATTTTTATTAGACTTTTTCAATTCAGAATTTTAGGTCAAGAACTCAAATGTCAACATTGAGGAATGTTTTCTCGTAAGTGATAGCTGCTCTATTACAGTCTCTAAAAATAATGTTTCGCCTCAGAATCTGACATCCGCTGTTTCTTTTTAAATTTTATCTTATCACGGGCTCTCTGGCTCAAGCTGTCCACCAGAGAAGTGAAAGGCCAGAGGGGCCTTGCAGTACCCCCACCTCTCCTTCAGGCAACTCAGACCAAGTGTAGTCTAAGAGCCCTGTTGACTCTGCCCTCTCTCCAGAGAGAATAGTCCATTCACGAATGGCTCCATCACTCAGTGCGTATGTGACACAATGCAGATCAAAGGGCGTCACAGCACCCAGAGAGTCTGGGTTGGCCCTGCTCACAGGATGTGGCTAGTCACTGCTGGAGGTGAGGACAAGGCCTGGGCTCTGTCCAGAAGGCACACAATAGCTGAGTTTCAAAGTTTCTTCTTTTTTCTTTTGATTGAGAAATGAATCCCCCAACCCTGATGACAGAACAGTGCCCCATGTGAAGGGCTAGGGGTAAGTCACTATATTAGATTTCTGAGTCTTGCAGCATTTTGAGAACACAACATAGACTTCTTGTTGTTTGCTTTTAGATCAGAGAACAAATGCATTGTTTATGTAGTTTCTGTGCTCAGGGATATGGGATCACTGGCATGAGTGAAATACACAAAACTTATTGGAGTGGGCAGTTTCAACTTCCTTCCCCATCAAATCTTTCTAAGAGTTGCCAAAAGGCAAGTGGTTTCCAGGAACTGGAAGTGCTGGTGAGAAGTACAGTGGCTAAAAGAGGGCCCGCATAACAGAAGGGGAGAATCACAGATCCCCACGGGAGCAGAGTCTCAGTCCTCCTGTACTTGGCTATTCAAAGTGTTGGCTATGGACCAGCACATCTGAAGCCCCGGAGCTTTTTAGGAATGCAGGATCTCAGGCCCCACATCAGACCTGCCAAAGCAGAATCTTTATTTTAACAAGATGCCGGGGTGATTTCTATGGATGTTACAATCTGGGAAATATGGTTCCCAACTCAAAACAAGATACCACACATGCTACAGCTGTTGTCTGCTGGCAGAGAAGAAAGATAGCTAAAGTCATTAATATAGTTCTTAAACTTTTGTTATTTAGGTGAATTATTTGTTTATTTAAAGTAAAATGGCCTGCTTTCTCTGAAATCATTTGTCTTGCCTCTCAGTAAATTGCTGTTTTAAATTCACAGGCTTCCTTACTTTCTACTTGCATGACAGTTTTCAGAATGAATTAAGGATCAGTCAATTTTTTTTTTTTTTTTTTTTTTAGCTATTAATACCTGTAAACAGTTCAATCTGACATTAGAAAATACTGACTGTTGCTGTTATCTGCCCAGGTGCCTATTTCTCCTTCATTTGGTAATGGCACCTTCCTCGTCAGAAGCCAGCAGGCTGGTGGAGCTGTCTCATATAGTCCTCTCTCCTCCGATGGCCCCTCCAAAGTGAGGTTAACTGGACACCCTCTGATGAAGCTCATTTGCTGTAGCATGCTAGCTGAAAGGACCATTTCCTGCCTCAATCCCAGAGCTTCTGGATCACCATCCTGCCCAAGACCTGGCTCTTCAGCTTTTCCTTTATGCTAGCCTATATCCAGTCTTTTTCAGTTTTGAGACAGGATCTCCTTCTCTCACCCAGGCTGGAGGGCAGTGGCATCATCACAGCTCACTGCAACCTCTACTTCCTTGGCTCAATGGATCCCACCTCAGCCTCTTGAATAGCTGGGACTACAGGTGCACGCTGCCACGCTTGGCTAATTTTTGTATTTTCTATTTTTTTTGATAGAGATGAGGTTTTACTATGTTAGGCTTGTCTCTAACTCCTGGCCTCAAGAGATCCGTCCACCTTGGCAGCCCAAAGTGCTGCGATTACAGGTGTGAGCCACCATGCCTGGCCAATATTTTTCATTTTTATTTGCCTAAGGCAACCAGGATCTCTTTCTGTTGATTCAAACCAAAGAATCGTAGCTGAGCAAAGGAATCGAAATATAGTTCATGTTGTGGAAAAATACCAATTTTGTTCTTAAGGCATAGAGGGAGGACACTTTTGAATCACTACAACTTTACACTTTGTGATTGTTCCAATTTTATTTACAGGTTTTCTCCCTTGCCTTGAGGTACTTTATTGTAATATGTATATATCTGTGAAAAGACTAATATTGATTAATAATCATCAGGATATAGGTAGCCTACTTTCGTGGCAACTTCAAACTTAACTTTGGTGTGGTTTTATTTTAGCTTTTAAACCTAGGACTTAGGTCTTCAGGTGCTCTTAGAACATCCAAGTGAGTTGAAAATTGGCCCCAAATCAAATAGAACACATGAATGAATAACTTATCAATCTATCATATGGAAAATAGCAATGTTAATACAGGCTAATCCACTTAATGACTGTCAAAAGATATTACTTAGTTGACAGGTTTTTAGTTTTATTATTCATAGAGCGGCATAAAAATTCACACCTTTCCCGTAAATGTGTTTCTTTATTTTTTATTAGTGAATGTAAAGGACTGAAGCTGATATAAATTTGCTAAATGAATAAATAATACTGCCTTATAAAAAATAAATTGAATCAAGCCTCAAGAACAACTAACATATGGCTCCTATCCTGTTTTCAAAATGCCTTTGGAAAAGGATGGCAATGGATTCTGGTGAAACACTGGCTGATTTAATATCCTGTATCATCAGTACTCTTCAGCCATTAAACAATATCATAAATTAATATTTATTGGACATGTTTCATAATAGATAAATAATAAAGGGTATATATCATGTGATCACATTTTATAATCCGTTATTTATAATAATGTTACATATAAGTGAAAGTATTCCAATGTCATATAGTTATCTCTGAGTAGTTTTGCTTTATTTTATTTTATTAACTTGTTTATTTCATTCTAGTGATATGTATTTTATGATTTTTCTATCAGATACATTTTGCTTTTATAACATGAAAAAAGGAAAAGGCTATTTTTGGTTCAAAATACGGACTCAGTGGGCTTTGTGCATCAATTAATATGAGAAGATATGTTAAAGTTTAGATATCCAGACTATACCATGTTGTACCATGCAGAGTAGTATAGAAAAACTAAATTTCCCTAAGAATGTGGGAAAAGTCTTACTAGGTTTTATTTTTAATTAACCAAATTCAATGGAACTTAAATTAAGAAAATGTTTCTGTAACAGTTCTGTTTGATTTTGTGAAGAGATCTTACAGTTGGAGATTTTTTTCTAAAAGGATAAGTTAAACTTTGTGTTACAACAGACATTTCTACTTTCTAGACCAGAGCTTCTCAAATGTTAATGTGCAGACGAATCCCCTGGGGATCTTGTGAAATTACAGATGGGTCTGAGGTGAAGCCTGAGATTCTCTGTTTCCGTCATGCTTGGAGGTGAAGCCAGCTGCTGCTGATTCATGGGCCATGCTTTGAGAGGCAAGGGTCTCTAGACAGAAGTTGTCATTCCTAATGACTTTGTAAATCACTCTGAGCCATGGAAAAATAAACAATCAGTGAGCAAAAGCTTTTACAGCCCAGGGTAGAAATCTGGGAGGATCCGAGACTTCTGGGTCTGAAGCTTGAATGTGTCATCAGAGTGGGACTGGGGTCGGAGATCTAGGAGCAAGAGTGAGGCATGGGATGTTGGATCAAAACAGGGAAGTGGGCCGAGGAAGGACCACAGGAGGAGCAAGGCCATGTCACTGATGTGGCTGTGTCCTACAATATGATTTGGCATCTTACATTTCTGAAGCTGCCATTGCAGGGTTCCTTCAGTCAGTGGATTAGAAGGAGCTAGAGGTTGGCAACCTTTGGTGAGGAGAAGTTAGGAGAATGGTAGGCTCGTGAGCACTGGGGGAGAGAGGGAGAAGATGGGGGTGAGCTCTGAGTGTTGGTTCTGACTCATGAGCAAAGATGGGCATGGGGTGGAGGGAGAAAGCGCACATGCAACAATTTGGGACCCTTGACCTCTGATGTGTCTGAGGGCAGCCCACATGTCTCTGAAAATCTGCCTGTGAGCTGACCGATACCGTGGATTAAACCACAGCTCTGTGGACCCCTTTAAGCACTTGTAAACAGCTCCAGAAGGATTAGTACCTTCTATTCTCAAAATAGGATTCAAATAAATGTAATACACAGCTGCTGGGGTAGCCAAGAGCCTTGGGCTCCTGGATTGAGGCTGTGTAAGGGTAAGTGAGGCAGGAGCTATTAGATCACATTTCCTGACTGACTTGCATTCTGAACTGGAAAGACAGTCTCACAGGAAAAAATTAATTTGCCTCCAAGATAAAAAAAAAAAGTCACCACGAAAGATTAGAGACAATTTTGAAACTGTATTTAATAACCATGACAATTTATGGCAAGATAAAAACGCCCAAACCATAAAGTGCAAATACCAGGTCAGACACAGGGTTTCTGTAGGCCAAAAAAAAATCATGTAAGTTAGGCCCAGATTCATTGAAAAGGAAGGAGACAGCTCTTAGGCTGCAGATTTATCCTAAGGTCAATGTTTACTTTAAAAATCTGTGATAATTTGTTCCACCCAGAGGTGGTTTTTGTCTTATGTTCCACATCTTAATCATTTGTTTAGCAGCCTTGTTTTATGTTTGTTTAGTTAGAACCTTCTGGTGTGGAGCAAGGATCATTAAAAAGTATAATTAGCTGTAATTACTTAATACTAGAACAGAAACTGCTTTTACTTTAGATGTGTGAGCTGATCCCCCAGGCAGCGTTGGTGATCCTGCTTTGAGTCTAGGAGCATTTCCATTCACAGCTGAGTCCTTATCAGCAGAAGTGTATAGAGCTACCGGATAATATCTCACTCACAAAACGTGAACCATTTGCCTGTGAAAATGAGAGCTAAAAAACCAGAGAACTGAATATGAAACTTTTTCTTTTATTGTTAGGTACGTAGTTCAACAAGTCTACCTACTAAAAAGGGAATATGTTAGCTAGAGTAGTGTAAAGGAGAGAAGATAATTGGTCAAATAATCTTGTTCTTCTATCACATGTCCACTGCTGGAGAACTCCTGCCACGATGACGAGGCAGGGCTGGAGTGGGGAGCTGAGTCCTGCAGGCTGAGAGGCAACCACAGAGAGCCACGCCTTCAGGCAGCATGTAGGATACCCTCTTCGTGTTTCACTCACTGGTAGTGACCTGCATTTGGTGCATCTGGAGATTTCAAACTTCAAAACCTTATAACCTACACTTTAATTCTGGGGAACTGCTGGCTAAAGTTTGTGGTTAAGCAACCTTGGTTCATTTCTTGACTCCTTCATTCATTAATTATTACGATCTTGAGAAAATGACAGTTTCTCTGTGCCTCAATTTTCTTAATTGTGAAATGGGAATAATAGAAGTACTTATCTCCTAGGATTGTGGGAAGTATTATAAAATGAATACTTGCAAAGTATTTAAAACAGTGCCTGATACATAGCAAGTACTCAATAGATAATAACAGAAATTATATTATTACTATTCTTTAGCTGTATAGTCTTGGGCAAGTTGCTTTGTTTCTCTGATGTTGTCCTTCAGATGAGATTGGGAGCGTTCAGGGTGGTATGACTGTAGACTGAAGTTGTCCTTCACGTGTACAATGAAAATAATAGTACCTATCGTGAATTTATCATGATCATAAAAGGACAGTTGCTGAGACAGATGCTCAGACTATAGAAAACCGGAGCTCAAATGCTGCTAGACAAAGTTGGGAATATCCTCGGTGCCTGCATAGCTATTTACATTTGCATGGGAGCAGAGGCTTCTTAGGGAAAGGCACTAGGGTTCAGACCCTTTCCTTTGTTTGACAGTTGGAGGGAGCAATGATCAAGGCTGGATTGTGAAAGTAGGGGAGCAAGGAAACCCTCTAGAAGAAACTCACTTTGAGCGCCAGGACCAAAGCTGACCTCTGCCTCCAGGCCAGGATGTGGCTGGATCCTGTGGGGTCAGAACTCATCCTGTCTGGGCCTGGCTGTGAGTGAATCACAAGTCCAGGCCCTTTGGGTGTGGCCTTACATGGACTGTCACTCAGTTTGGGCTGCCATAACAGAATACTATGGACCAAGTGACATCAACAACAAATACCCATTCCTTACCGTTCTAGAAGCTGGATGTCCAAGATCAGGATGCCAGCATGGCTGAGTTCTTGGGAAGGGCACTCTTTGTTATGTCCTCATATGGCCTTTCTTGGTGCATGTATGTATGTCGAGAGGGAAGATGGGAGAGGGAGCTCTAACCTGTTTCTCTTCTCACAGGGACGCTAATCCTATCATGGGGGCCCCACCCTCATGACCTCATTTAACTCTCAAAAGCCCCACCTCTGAAACCATCCCATTGGGGGTTGGGGTTTTAACATAAATTCTGGGGAGACACAATTATGTAGTCTGTAACACGGGCTGAGTTATAACCCTGTAGTCAGGATACTCCATTCCTTTGCCTAGAGATGCTTGTAAGCCCTAGGTGAATTGTTACACTTGTCCTGAGGGCAGGGCAGTGGACAAGTCACATGGCTTATCAGTGATGAGGCTTGGGGGGTGCCATCCACCCAGCCAGCCAGGACATTGGTGTTTGGATTTTAGCCACAGTGAAAAACAAGGGTGAATTGCTTAATGGCTGCAATGCTGGGCAACTGACCAACTTCATTCATGACTTAAAAAAAAAAAAAAAAATAAGGCCCGGGCACAGTGGCTCACGCCTGTAATCCCAGCACTTCTGTAGGCCGAGGCAGGCGGATCATGAGGTCAGGAGTTTGAGACCAGCCTGACCAACATGGTGAAACGCTGTCTCTAATAAAAATACAAAAGTTAGCCAGTTATGGTGGTGTGCGCCTGTAATCACAGCTATTCAGGAGGCTGAGGCAGGAGAATTGCTGCCGAGACTGTGCCATTGCACTCCAGCCTGGGCGACAGAGTGAGACTCCTTCTCAAAAAAAAAAAAAAAAAAAGTTGTTTTGCCAGTAAATTGCATAAAATATGCCTATTGCTCAATAAATTGTCACAAAGTTAACCTCATGTAATCACCACTTAGATCAAGAAATAGAATACAGTATTGCCAAAGTGCTACTTCAGAATCACCTCTGTGCCTTTTAAGTGTAAGCAATATCTTGACTTTTAGATAATCCTTCATTGCTTACCCATATAGTTTTACCACTTAAGATGGCATCTTCAAACAGAGTTTAGCTGCTTATTTTGCTCAACAGTTTTGAAGATTCATTTATATTGTTGCTTCTAGCTGAAGTTTGTTCATGTTCTTTGTTGTGTGGGATTTTACTGTGTGACTATACTGTAGTTTAAGATTTGTATCCATTCTAGTGATGATGGACATTTACATTTTTCTAGTTTTTGGCATTCATGAATAATATTGCTGTAAACATTCTTTTACATGTTTCCTGGTGAACATACATGTGCATTTGGTTGGGTTGATACCTCAGAATTTACTTGTTAGATCATACATAAAGTATCTCTATTTTCTACTTTAATGAATTATGCCAAATTATTTTCCAAAGTGGTTGTGCCAATTTACACTCCCATCAGGAGTGGTTAAGAGTTTTAATTGCTCCACATTCTGACTGACGCAATCTTTAAATTTTGTTCATTTGAGTAGGTAGGTGTACACTACTTTTGCTTGTGTTTTTTAAAAATAATAGCTTTAATAAGATACTGTTTCCATGCCATACAATTCATGCATTTAAAATGTACAACTCTTTAGCATGTTAGTTTTTATCATATCCACAGAATTGTGTAATCATCACTTACTGCTTATAATTTTTATTTTTCTGACTCCTAATGATGAGAACCTCTTCCCATGTGTATAGATCATTTGGATTTCTTCTTATGTGATGTGTCTTTTAAAGTCTTTGGCTCATTTTTCTATTGGATTGTCCATCATTTTTTATTGTTTCATAAGAGTTTTTAAAAAATATTCTGCATATGAGCCTTTCTTCTACTTGTATTATAGCTTTTTACTCATTTAATAATACTGTCTGGTAAGCAGAAGTTTTCATTTTTGTGGCAGTTAAACATTATTTTTCCTTTATGGTGAGAACCTTTTTGTGTTTTGTTTAAGAAATACTGTATTCTCTTGACTCAGGTCGTGAAGTTATATATAATCTCCTATGTTATCTTCTAGGAAGTTTGTTGTTTTGCCTTTCAGGTTTATTTAGATCTGTGGTTCATTTGGAGGTAATTTTAATGTGTGGTGTGAGTTAGGGATGTCAACATCATCTATGTCCCACTGCTTGGCAGTGCCATCTTTGGCATAAGTCATTATCAGTTTATGCATGGGTCTGTTTTAAGGCTTTGTTTCTTATTCCATCAATACAATAGTACATCTTTGTGCCAATACCACATTGTTTTAATCATTGTAACTTTAGATGTGATTTGATATTTTATATCTGTCTAGGCAAGTCATCCTACCTTTTCTTATTTTTCCTTTTCATTCAAGAGCGTATCGGCTATTCTTAACTCTTTGCATTTTCCTATAAATTTTAAAACCAAGTCCCACAAAATATGTTTGAATTTCGACTTTCTGTATCCATCTTTTTTTCTTTCCGTTTTTTTACTAAGTGAATCCCAAAAAGATTATTTCTTCTTACTTAGTGAGTGACAATATGCCCGGTCTACCAAGTTCAGGTGCACTCTAGAAATGATGGCTGTAACAGAAGTCTGGCATTGGTTTTTGTAGGAACTAACCTTTGGGCCAGCAGTTGTCCAGGCTTGAAAGCCATCTGCTCTTTATAATTTAGGGTACCAGGGTATACACCTTGAAGCTGAGGAAATCCAATCATTTTGGTTCCATGATGATTGAAGGAATGAAGCCCCAAACAATACCAAGTCACAGAAGATGCTCAGTAAATAACTGACCTCCTTCCGTTCCTTGGCTTTGCCTTAACCACCTGTAAGGCTGTGCTTGACTAAGCACACAGCTGAACCAGGCCATAAATGTTGGGCCACATGCTACAACAGCAGTAGACCAATGGCTTTGGAGTTTGTGATCAGGGAAAGGAAATTCTTTTGGCTCTGCCATGTTGTCCATGATGCCAAGGAGACAAAGCTGTGAACACCACCAGAACAAATGTCTATTGACTGTGCCCTGCATTAGCTTTACTGTTTCTGGGAAAATTCTGAAAATATCCCCAAAGCAATAATCATTTTGGTGTCTCTGGTTTCTATCTCGTTTTCTTTTCTTTTTTTTTTCTTTCTTTTTCTTTATTATTATTATTTTTTAATGAAGTCAGCTTCTCAAACAAAACAACAAAACTCCAACACTGAATTATGCCTGGTTTTGCTGTCAGACCCTTGTCCGAGCCATGCACTTGGAAACAGTCATCAAGCTGGGAAGCTGCGTGTTATCCTAACTCCCCTTTGTTAACAGCTTCATGTTGGCGCCTCTCCAGTTGCTGCCGCCAGCAGAGTGTTTCTGTTTTCAGACCATGTCATCTGGGACTTGCCAGCCTTCAGAGGCATCATCTTCTCTGGTTATTGGAGACTTTGAAGGAACACTTTTCCTTTTGTTTTTCAAGACAGTAACTGTGGATATGATGTGAGAGGTTGACAGTAGTGATACCTTTGGTTTCTGTAGATGAAGGTTTTTTTTTTTTTTTTAGGTTTATTGAAAGAAATGAGAATCTGTCAGCAGAAATGTCCTTTAAAATCACCCTTACTTTTGAAGGGTCACATAGAAGAGTTAAGATATGGCTACTTTCCAACTGGTCTCCCGGGGAGGGTTTGGAGCAGTTAGAGGGTCCTGTGAAAGCAGAATGACATGAATCAAAATAAAACCAAACATACAAATGACACATTAAGTAGTAGCCATGGGCTACCTTTCCTTTTCTGATTTCTCTGGATAGAAACTAAATGCAGGAAAGAGATAAGTATCTGGAGACAGTGCTTGAGGTGTGCTTCCCATCAGAGAACCAAGGAATTTTCACTTTTTGGCTTTCTTTCTGGGACTCCCATATCAGGATCAAGAGACTAGTTGGTTCCTATAGTGGTTTCCGGTTTGCTGTGAGTGGTGAGAGTTCAGAGAACTTCGGCAGTGTGCTAGACTTGACTTTGCAGCACAGACACCCTCTTCTCTTCTTGTCTTTCGTTTTGCCCCCTCCCATATACCTGCTACTCTCACACATTTCTCTTTCTCCAAACTTGAATAAAAATGACTCTCAGATTTTACATTCATCCTAAGGGAGAAATATTTGCAAAATCAGATGGACTCATGAGATCAGAAACCTGAAATGAAGAAATAAAACTCCATAGGCAGAATTCCAGGAATCATCCCGTTAGTGGGAGGGTTTTGAGTGGTTTTCTCTCCTTCCCTCTCTTTTCTTCTGCCTTTCTTTCATATCAAAAAGTCACAGACCTACTACTTATTCTCCAGAAATGTACATCTAGTTAATGACAACATCCTACATAAACCAAATGTGAGCAATAATGAGAATATAATAGCACCATGTATTCAGCATTTACTGAAACAATGTGCCAAGCAACTTAAATATGTCATCTCATTTAATTCTGAAAATAACAATTCTATGATGTCAGTAGTAGTATTCACCATATTTTTACAGATGGGGAAACTGAGGTTTACAGAGATTAAGAGCTTGCCCAACAGCACACACTTACCAAGTGAAGAGTCAGACTGGTCTGACTCCCAGCCACGACGCCATTCGCTGTGCCTGGCAGGCCACAGTGATTTTGACTGTAGGAGAAGGAAAGAAAAGGTCAGTGAGGAAGGCTTTTCGGAGTTGGTGGGACCTGAGCTGGTCATGACGAACATGTGGAAGAAGGGAGCAAGTGAGTGTCATGTATGGCCTTCTTACGCCCTCAACTCTGATCAGTTCTTTCCTTCAGAAGTAACAGTTCTTCTCTTTCCACACGTGAGCCTTTGGAGTGCAGTAGTTTTCCACTCTCAGTGAAAACTGGTTATCATTAATCACTGTATGCAGCCCTGTTTCCTTGGGGGGGTGGGGGTGCGTCTTTTGGATGCTGATAAATCTTTCTAATTAGCTGTAAAAATCATGAAAAAGTCGACGTCGTGTTTTAATCATAAACCACTTGGGCCATTGGCATTCATGTCCTGGCTTGAATTCTTTTTATTTTTATTTTTTTGTTTACCAAATTGCTTTGAGTTTATGACATTTTTAGTAGATCTCCTGTAAGTCCACAGAGCTTGGGATTATAAAAGCTATAAATTGTTTTCAGTAACTCAATCAGAGAAAAGCAAAGCAAAAACAAAAACAAAAACAAAAGGCATTGACACATTGTCAGTGGTTTATTTTCCCATGTGTTGGTGGAATATTAAAGATCTTTAAGATCTTTTTAGATAATTCAATGCAGGCCTGGTTCTAAGAATATAAGCTGGCACGATGATCAGTGAGAGAGTAAATGGGTTTGCTTTTTTTTTTTTTCCTCTCAGGAGCTAAAGTGAACTCTTCCAAGAATTGGGAAGAAGAATGTGGGATTAGAAGTCACACTACAATTGTCCTTTAGCATTGAGTTGTAGTGTCAGAACAGTTTCAGAAAATCAAATCTCAGCTAAAATCTCCTCCATGTCATGGTATATCAATGATACTCAAACTTTAACATGGATCAGAATCATCTCGAGGGTTCTTTACAACACAGATAGCTATGCCCCAGCTCAGAGTATCAGAGTTAGTAGGTCTTGGATGGAGCCAGAGATTTGCATTTCTGACAACTTCTCAGATGATGCTGATGCTGCTGCCACCAAATTTTGAGGGTCTGACTTCAATCTGAGCTCAGTGCTAACTAGCTGTGTGATTGAGCACTTCATGGCTCTGTCTCCTTGAATCACTTGCACCTAGTTCAGAGCAGGTTTAGAAACCACTGAGAGCCACTGTGATATAGTTAACAGCATCTACTAGGATCCCAGCTGACAAAAATATTTACTCAATGTTCCTTCCAGTTTGAGTAGGATTTGCTTTTCCTGAAAAATTGGTGGGCATTTTCTATTTCTAGGGAGCTCTGAAGTTGAACTAATGCTGCCCTTTAGCATAAGGTCATAGAACACATGCTTCTGAGTCTGATCCTCATATGAATGTAAAAGCCCCAACATTGAGCGCAGCATATTGTGGTTTGATATTTTCTTTCAGCACTTGTATTATGAAAGGAAATCGGTGTTATTTCTGCAAATCCCATGCTTGTGTTCTTATCTTTGTGGATTCCACAGCACCTAACAGAATGTCTTGAGTATGGTAGGTGTTCAAAAAATGCTTACTGAGTTGAAAATTACAACTTAAACTTGATACCAAGAGCTCGTCTGTAAAATAGCATATATTGAGTATATAAAAATAATCAGAACAATTACATTTTATATGTGTATCTTAGTTCAGTTCAGGCTGCTATAACAATATCGCATACTGGGTAGCTTAAATAACACAAATTTATTCCTCACAGTTCTGGAGGCTGGAAAGTCCAAGATCTAGGTGCCAGCAGATCTGGTTTATGGTGACAACCTTCTTCCTGGCTTGCAGATGTGTCTTATTGTATCCTCACATGGCAGAGAGCAGAGATCCTCTCTCTTATGTTTCTTCTTATAAGGACACTAATTCCATTCATGAATGTTCCACCCTCATGATCTAATTACCTCCCAAAGACCCTCACCTTCAAAACCATCACAGTTGGAATTCAGACTTCAACATATGGATTTTGGTTGGGGGACACAAACATTCGGTCCATAGCAGTGTGTCTTAGGATTTCAACAGAGTTGGAAAACAAATATTTGTCTTCTTTAATCTTCACAAAAGTTACATGAAATGATGCAATCTTTGGGATTCAGATTATGGAAGATCCTACTTGAATTTTAGTGATCCCCTGACCAAGATTTCTAGGAGCAACTTTCTAGCACTATGCCTCTGTGAAAGGCATTTTCCCTGTAGTTATCAATGGCCAGGTGTCAAATGCAATTGGAAATGCAGCTTTATATTATAGCAGATACACTGTGAGCCCAAGTTGAGTACCACTACAGATGGAGCATTGTCCACTCTGAGCCCAGGAGAATGAGTGCACTCCTACAGTCTCTGCTGTCCTTATGACTACTACAATGAGAGACTACCAAAAAGAGAGAGACTATTGAACTCTTTTCTCTTGGAAAATACAGTCTAAATCATTGAATGCAGCACGCCAAATACATATTGATAATTCCATTTTTAATTTTTAAGTGTCAGGGAAAATTACTTTTTTTTTAACTTAATGGAGTCCGTTAATGGGAAATTATGTGTGACCCACTCTTGTTATCCATTCTCAAACGGATATTTAAATCACAAAGTCACAACATGAAACCACTTTGGAATAGTTACTTACCTAGTAATCAAACAATTCATGTGACATGAATATAAAATTGTTCCTAGTTTTTTTTTTAGTCCTCTATTACAGTCAGTGGATATCAAAAAGTTGACTAGTTATATAGTAAGCCAAGGTACTTTTGTGATTCTTATAAGTATGTTATATTATTTTTCAGTGTCTTAGGGAGGACTCTGTTTATTAGTCTGTTCTCACGCTGCAAATAAAGACATACCCAAGACTGGGTAATTTATAAAGGAAATATGTTTAGTTGACTCACAGTTCAGCATGGCTGGGGAGGCCTCAAAAACTTACAGTCATGGCAGAAGGGGAAGCAAACACCTCCTTCTTCACATGGCAGCAGCAAGGAGAAGCGCCCAGCAAAGGGGGTAAAGCCCCTTATAAAACCATCAAATCTCGTGAGAACTCACTATCATGAGAACAGCATGAGGGTAACCACCTCTAAGATTAAATGACCTCCCACCAGGTCCCTCCCATGACACGTGGGGATTATGGAAACTACAGTTCCAGATGAGATCTGAGTGGGGGCGTAGCCAAACCATATCATTCCAGGAGATTCTTTTGGATATTAATATTAGGAATATCAGTATTTCTCCTTAACAAATAATTTAATAGTGAACAATATGAAACACCGAGGACAATGCTGAGGTATTGTTTCCCTCAGGGATGCCTTCTCCAACTCCTGTATGTGTCTCTGTGTTTAATGCTCTCAAAGCACTTCTTGTTACCCATAACCGCTGGATAGCATTGGACTGAAGCTTTCTTAAGCACAGGGCACAGGTTTTGTTTCTTCTGACAGGAGCATGATATTTGTTGAATAAATAAGTTATATCTAGACTTTTGTCATCAAGGTAGACTTCTTGGGGTAGGTGTGGAAATATCTAAGCTCAAATATTTTAAATAACCACCTAGAGCTAAAAAAAATTACCAAGAAGGCCATTCAAATGGAGAGAAAAGACACTAGGGCCTAGGAGTTAGCTTTTTATTATTTTTGCTAGTTAGGCCATGGGGCAGTGTCTGTTTTTCTACATTCTTAGTGTAAAATATCTTTGTCACGCTTTTTTTCTTAAGAATTTTTTTATGTGTTATTTTCCTCAATCAGACAGAACGTGCATCCAAAATGACAAAGTCTCAATTTTTTATTTCAATGAAACCTATGTAAATAGTAACTTACTTAATTCACCAGAATCCTCAGTGAACTGGATCCTGCCCGCATCAGACTTTAGGGAAAAAAAGGAAATAAAAAGAACAAATAATTAAACAATTATTTTCAAGACTAGCTGTCAGAAAAAAATCTAAAAGTCAGTATTCATTCAGTTCATTTTTTAATTTATTGAAGTATATAAAAATAATTGATTTTCATGATTGTCTTCCGTCTGCACAATTTTTATTAATTTTTAAAAAATAATAGTTGATAGATAAATAATACATTTTAGAAAAGTTCTCATAAGACCTCAAAAAATCATTTTAACATAAGCTGAACATCCTTTTCAGGGTGTCGAGTTTCTGCTATTGTGTTCTAAATGCCAATTAAGTGCTCTGTGTAAGAAAAACACATATTGTCTGCAAATTAATCAGGAAGACACATGCAGGATACCTTGAAACAACTGCTTTTCACTCTCTTATTAAAGGAAAGTGTCAATGTAAAGAAGTCTTTACATTGAAATAACTATGTGAGATCCATAAATAAGGTTTTATTTAACTGCTAGTTCTTATTGCTCTGCAGGGGCTGTGAAATGGCTTGGATTTGTGTCCCCGCCCCAATCTCATGTTGAATTGTAATCCCCAGTGTTGGAGGAGGGGCCTGGTGGGAGGTGATTGGATCATGGGGACGGATTTCCCCCTTGCTATTCTCGTGATAGTGAGTGAGTTCTCATGAGATCTGATTGTTTAAAAGTGTGTAGCAGCCTCCCTCCCCCACTTATCTCTCTTCCCCCTGCTCCAGCCACGTGGTGCTTGCCTGCTTCCCCTTTGCCTTCCTCCATGATTGTAAGTTTCCTGAGGCCTCCGCAGTCATGCTTCCTGTACAGCCTGTGGAACCATGAGCCAATTAAACCTCTTTTCTTTATAAATTATGCAGTCTCAGGTAGATCTTTATAGTAATGTGAGAATGGACTGATACAGGCTGCTGAGAAATGGTAATATTGTAGTGAAGGTAATTACCTCTAGCTGCTGCAACAGACAAATCCCCAAGTTTCCCACTCAAATAAAGTTTATTTTTTGCTCATGTGGGTCCAGTTTGTCCATCCATCTGGACCATAGATTCTCCAAGGTCATGGTTGCAAAGGAGAGGGAAGGTGGAAAAGGCACATGGCCTTTAACTGCCTTAGCCCAGAAGTGACATGTGTCGCTGTGGTTCAGCATATTTGGCCAGATCTAATCACAGGGCCCCAAGGAACTGCAGGGGAGGCTGGGAAATGTATTTTATGAGTATGCATATGGTTAGTGAACATTAACTGCTTCTGCCACTATATTTTTGTCAACTAGAATTGTATGCATCCCCTTTTTCTACTTAGTGTGCTATTAAGGTTAGTAGGTTGTGGGGGGTTGGGGGTGGGAGGTAGGGAGAAACAGGATACAAGGATACGAGTAGTGATGTCTTCTATCTTTTCTAGTAGCAGAACCCACATTTCCTTATGAGAACTGTCTGTCTCCCAATTACAGCTCTTATAGTCTGGCTTGACTGTTCCCTGGGCTGGGCATGTGCCCTATACCTGACCAACCAGAGATCATTGTAGGACAGAAGGGCGGGGCCATATCTGCCTATGTGACAATAATTGTGCCCATATAATGCCATCAGTGAATGTGTCCTTTTGAAAATGAAGAGACCATTGAGCCGAGAGAAAAGAGATAATTTGGATGGCATTGATAGATAGAACCTTTGGATCAAGCACTGCCAGTTCCTATCTTGACTTCCTCAATTATGCCAGCCAGGTATTCCTTTAGTTTGAACTAGGTTGAGTTGGATTTCTGCAATTTGCAAATAAAAAAGATGAGCTAGCGGTTTTCACTCCACAAAACTTCAAAACACCATCCTTTCACTCCTTTGTCTCTAAACTCAAATAACTACCCATTGCCTAAAAAAGTACTGATTATAGCCTCTACCTTTACATGGTAGAATTGTTGCTTTTATGGTACAGTTACCATATAAATAAAAAATGTCTAATGTCCTGTGTGTGTCTCTCCTAACCCTAGTTCAACCATTGTAGAGTTTTTTTAATTAGCAGTCAGCTAATTACTACCTGAATTAAAATGGATTTAATTTTGGCAGCTAATCATTTCCACCTGTGAGGAATCAAATAGAAAAAAAGCTTGTAGAATATTAAGGGAGAGACTCCCCTCTATTCTGATCATCTCCACAAAAACCAGACTATTAGTCAATAGAAGGTTTTGCAAATATCAAAAGTCAATCTGAGTAATGTTTTCTCTGGCCATGGCAGCATAAAGACATAGATCCCACAGCCAGATCCAAACTCTGTGGAGTGTTTCAGGGGATTTGGCTCAGTTACCCTATTTAACCCAACACTTCACAAGAAAAGTCTGAAAGAAGATATGCAATAACTTTCTGGTGACCCAAACTATTGCAACCTCAGTCCCTAAATCACATGACATTTGTTTACTTTCTTTCCAATGGGCTGATTAATTATTTGTCTTTATTTAGTGTTCTAAATCAGGAGCCAAAAGAAGTTGGAGCAGCTGGGGCCAATTTTTACATGTAAAACTAACAGAGCAATTTGGCTGTCTGATGCTGAACTGAAGAGTGACTTTCCTTTAACTTTGTCATCACTACAGCATCCAACCTGCCCTGTTCCAGATGTGCAACAACTGGGCTTTGAAAGAGTGTGACTAGAAAATCAAACAAGGCACGTGGACACACAAAGGAGATAAGAGGCTCCAAGAGATCACGTTCCTTTCTTGTGTAATTTCTTTCATCTAATTCTGTCAACATTTACTGGAAACCTCTATCTGGAACACAGATTACCTCAAGTAATCTGCCTGCCTCAGCCTCCCAAAGAACTGGGACTACAGGCATGAGCCACCACGCCCAGACAATTTATAATCCTAATCAATTATAATCCTAGTGATCATGTTAAAACAACATCTGTTGTCAACCAATCATTGAGTATCTGTTGAGGATATTCTTCGTGCTACATTAAGTGAATGCAGGCAGCATATCCAGTCTCTACCTTTTTCACAACCTAGTTTGGTGAGATAATGTTAGTATAGATTAAGCAATTGTTACTAGTAAAAATCAGTATATTATTAATAATAAGTTGTGTGGCACAGACTAGAACTCTCAGAAAAGAGGCTGCAATCATAAATATGGTGAGAGTCAGAGATCCTTCTGGGCTTTAAAGAAATGCTTAATCATAGACTGTGCACCTATCCCCCTGCTGAACAAGACACATCCTTAGTTTCAAGACAGACTGGGGTTTGGGAATATGGGTAGCTCTGTGCTAATGCATCACCCCGCTGAGGAAACAGGGTTTGTATTCTACTTACTGTGGCTTCATTACATAAATTTTATGCTCATTGGAGAGAATATTTACTCACAATCTAGCCCATCCATTCTTATAAAAGAGACCTCTGAAAGGTAAGAGTCACTTTCCTGAGGGAAATGCAAGACTCTGGGAGAGAGAGGGCACTTTGAGAATGGGAAAATTGCCTGTGAAATCAAATTTAGGCGAAAAGATAGCCCAGCAGCCATATGTAAATCATTCCCTCATGTAGGAACAATGCTGTGCACTTGGTAATTCAATAGAAAACATTAGTCATTTATCATCCTTAATTATCAGTCATCTCTAACTGCATCTGGTTTGCATTTTTTATTAGAAAGGTTTTTTTTTTTTTTTTTTTGAGTTGGACTCAGGCATTTTTTTTCTTCCGTTCCTGATTTCATTTTGTTATTCTTTTTAAAATTCCATCACTAATTCCCATGATGTGAAGAGGTTTCTATTTCATAAGACACAATAAATCAAGCAACGCCTCTGTTGTAACGTCGTCCTTACTGCGCATTTGTCATGGGCCCTGGATTGCTGAGTTTACTCAAGGTTAGAGAGTCAAGCTGCTTTGAGGACACACTTGGCCAGTGCCGTGAGTATGCACGTAGCCCCATCAGAGGAGCCGAAGGTATAAAACTTCCGTCAACTTGAGCGACCACAGCTGCTTCAGAAAAGTCATGGGGCAAAAAGTGACCCTGGGAGATTTTGACGTTTGAGTGCTCTTGTCCTGGCACTCTGGACAGTGTATGACGGCCACGTCACACTTTTGTAGGAAGAACTCATGGTAACGAGTCATGTTTTTCTCTCATAGGATAATAGTAACAGCTAATATTTATTAAGAATTTTCTGCGTGTTCTGCATTGTGCAACTTTTAAAATACATTGTCACATTCAATTCTCATGATAACCCTTTCGGGGGGAAATAGTATTTATGTCTTTTAGATGAGTAAACTATGGACTTAGAAAGATGTAGTTGCTTGTTAAATTCTCAGCTGGTGAGTCCCTGGACCATAAAGGTAAAATAAATCATAACCCTAAGCCTTCAGGAGGTAGGCCTATGTTACAGTGTCTCCAGAGAGAATCATTTTAAACATGAAAATCCCAGGACAAGATAGCTAAGCTCCTTAATTATTTATTTATTTATTTTTCTACGGTAGCGGATTTATTTTTTTACTGAAGTTGTAAGTTTATATGTTTAATTTAAAAATAATGGCTGTACTCAACAGTTGGCTCATGAAACTTCTGAAAATTTAACACCATGCTCTTGTGAGCTGGAGTGAGCTGGCGTGAGCACACTACTGCCCGTATTTAATGAGGTTGAGATGCCACAGCTTCCAAGGCATGAGGAGGAGGAGGGAATCTGAAGACAGACAAATAGGAATGTTGAAGTGGCTGTATCATGCTAACTGCACACTCATTCCCGACTACATTCCTCTAGAAAGCTCACAAGATGTCTTCTTCACTAAGACTTTGATTTTTAAAAATTTTATTTCTTGTTATTTTGTTTTAGTTTAGTAGTACATTAGGAGGAAGGCAAGGGCTGAAAAACTACCTATTGAGTTGGACTCAGGCATTTTTTTTCTTCCGTTCCTGATTTCATTTTGTTATTCTTTTTAAAATTCCATCACTAATTCCCATGATGTGAAGAGGTTTCTATTTCATAAGACACAATAAATCAAGCAACGCCTCTGTTGTAACGTACTGTGCTCACGACCTGGGTGAAGGAATCATTTGTACTCCAAACCCCAGTGACATGCAATCTACCCAAGTAACAAACCTGCACATGTACCTCCAAACCTAAAATAAAAGTTGAAAATGGAAAGAAAAAAAAAGATTTTGAACTATGCATTGGTGAAGGGATCACCAGCATCCTTGCAAAGCTCCGTGGTAAGCTAACTATGACCATGGAGGATGTGCCATTGATATGGGGATTCTGATTTCAATAGGGATGGTGGATTCCTGGAGTAGTAAAGGCCAAGTAGCAGCACTGATCCACCAAACACAAGGTATGCACATTCACTATAAAGAGCAGCAGACATACTAGTGATCAGAAAGCGTTAGATCTTTGGTGGTGGCTAACTACCAGGGTGATTCTAAAAATGAAATAGGTGAGCAGTCTGCTAGTGTATTTTTTTTATCTACATAACAGGAAAAAGAAAACCAACTCTAGTTCTGTTTTGTTGTTGTTGTTGTTTTTTTTTTTTAGAGACAGGGTCTCACTTTGTTACCCAGGCTGGAGTGCAGTGGCGTGATCATAGCTCACTGCAACCTCAAACTCCAGGGCTCAAGTGGTCCTCCCCACTCAGCCTCCTGAATAGCTAGAACTACAGGCATTCAGTTATTTTGCTTTTTTTTTTTTGTCTTAATTTTTTTTTGGTAGAGAAAGGGTCTCACTATGTTGCCCAGGCTGGTTTCAAACTTCTGGCCTCTCAAAGTGCTGGGAATCAACAGGCATAAACCACCACTCACAGCCTGAAAAACTCTAGTTCTTACAGCCAAAAATCTGACTTAAGTTCCATAATGGAGAGTCAGGGTCACTCACCAAGTATACTGACCTAAGCTAATTCACAGATTTAGAGCCCCTTGATTGAAGGGGAGTCCAGGTCTCCTTGAGGAAGGATTCTGCATCATTGCTGCGAGTAAATACTATAAATCTTCATCCACGTGTTTTCTCAAAGAGGCCTGTAGCTATTTGTTGAGTGACTGTGCACTGTGGAAAAGGAAATGCCCAGACATTTCAGTAATTACTAAATACTCTCTCTTAATTATGTTAACTCCTGTGACCTAAACTACTCACGGTAGCCCACTAGTTAAAACGGGAGCATTCAGTCTTCAAGATACAGATGATGTCTGAGCCCAAGTTTAACTCACAACAGTGGGCCCAGTTGGTCAGTTGACCCCCCCGTAGTTATTTCCCCAGTTCCTGAATGTATAATGGGAATAGACATACTTGGCAACTATCAGAATCTCCACATTGGCTCTATGACCCCTAGGGTTAGAGCCATTATGGTAAGAAGGATAAAGTGGAAGCCTCTGGAACTTCCCATTACTACAAAGATAGTAAACCGGAAGTGATATTGCATCCCTGGGATGAATTGCAGAGACTTGTGCCACTGCCAAAGACTTGAAATGTACTGGGAGATACCTACCACATACCCATTTTACTTACCTGTTTGGTCTCTACAGACATTGAATGGATCTTGGAGAATGACTATGAACCATAAATTTAATCGGGAGGTAATTCTAATTTCAACTGCTATCCAAAAAATGGTATCTTTACTGGAATAAATAAACACAGCCCTCGGCACTTGGTGTGTAGCTAGTGACCTGAAAAATGCCTTTTCTTCCATACCAATATGCAAAGGCCACTGGAAACAGTCTGCTTTTATCTGGCACAGCCAAGAGTAGACTTCACGCTCTTGAGTCAGGGCTATGTCAATTCTCCTTTCTTCTATTATACAGTCCACAGAGAAATTGATTAGCTTGACATTGCACAAAAATGTAGGGGACACTGGTCTTCTACATTACGATATTGACTGGCTCTAATAAGCAGAAAGTAGCGCATCAGATGCCTTAGTAAGACATATGTAAACTAGAGAGTGGGACATAAACCCTACAAAAATTCAGGTGCCTTCAGTGAGGTTCCGGGGATTCAGTGGTCTGGAGTAAGGGGATAAGTTTCTGGATCTGACACCATCTACCATGAATAAAGAGGTAAAATGCTTTGTAAGCAGTTAAAACAATTTTTTTGGAGGTCACATATACTACATTTGAGTATACTACTCCCACCTATTTACTGAGTTACCCAACAGGCTGCCAGTTTTGATTGTGGACCAGAGAGAGGGGGGGCCCTGCAGCAATTCCAGCTTCAGTGACTGCTGCCCTAACACCTGGGCCTTATGTTCCAGCAGATCCAGTGATAATATGTGCATAGCAAATAGGGATGCTGTTTGGAGCTTCTGGCAAGTACCAAAAGGAGAATCATAATGCAGATCTGTAGGGTTTTGGAACTAATCTATGCTCTCTTCTTCAAGTAATAATTTTCCTTTTCAAAGCAGTTTCTGGCTTGCTACTGGACCACCCAAAGACTAAATGCCTAACCATGGGACACCAAGATACTATGTGATGTGAGCTTCCCATTATGAATTCAGCGTTGTCTGATGCACCTAGCCATAAGGTTGAGTGTGGACAGTGCAATCTATCTTCAAGTGGCATTCTTTACAATCAACTAAATGACAGATCTTGAGCCTAGTTTAGAGACGGTCTTGCATATTATGCTGATACCACCGAAAGTGGACAGCTCCATTGTTACAGCCTTAGGGGTGACTCTGATAATATGTACATCCTATTGTTTCTGTTTCTTTGAACCCTGGTTAATAGAATATATAATATTGCTGTAATATAATATACTGTATTATATTAGCAATATATTATTGTGTATTTTATTAAAATACTAATATTATATATTACAATGTAATATCAATTGTGCACTATAATATACATGTGTAATAATGTAATAGCAATTGACCATTCACTTTGTGTTCTCTTGTTGGAAGACTTGGTTGCCACCTTGCAGAATCTTGTCCCAAATCATTATCATGTTTACTTTTTATAGTTTCTTTTTCACATTGAAAATTAGTCTTAGGGCGTGTCCTCTATGCTGTAAAATGATTTATAATCAAATTGTGATCTACTTTATGTCAGGTTTCTCAGTGTTCTAGTTTTGAGCCAGGGAACTTTATCAAATGTATAATGGGGACTCATAGAGCCTTGAAACTTAATCAAATTTATAAAAGGGACTTTATTTTATTCTATTTTTTTGCCATTTTGGAATTTTATGTCCTGTTTAAATTGTTCTCTAGCTTTTAATTCAAAGGTCATTGTTTTCAACAGATAAAGAAGCAGGTACAAAGATTCACCCTAATACAATAAGCGTCATTGAAAAATTATAGTTAAAAATAAGAAGTGGTTAAAGTAGTGGTTAACAAGGAAACAATAAGCAACATGAAATAGCAGCCTACAGATGAGAAAAAAATATTTGCAAACCACATATCTCATAAGGGGTTAATATCCAAAATTTATAAAGAACTCATACAACTCAAGAGTGAAGAAACAAATCACCTGATTATAAAATGGGCAAAAGACTTGAATAGATATTTTTCCAAAGAAGACATAAAAATGGCTAATGGGTATATTAAAACTTCTTCTTGTTTTTAACCATGATTGTTTGCTGGAAGCTTCAGCTTATTTGGAGAGTTTCACTTTTCTGACATTCTTTCGGTCCCTGACAAACTGGTGTCCCATCATGGTTTCTCTCTATGAGGCAACCTGAAGTGCCATCATTGAGTTTACCAACAGTAGTCTCTAACCCTTCTTTCTGCCTGGAATACTGTTCATTTCCCTGACCCCAATGTACCTAAGCCTAAGCATTAATATCTTTTGCTCTGGAAGATCTATGACTCTTTGCACTAGGTTTGATCCCTTCAGTTAGGTAATCTGCTATTTACTTCCATAGTATTCCATACCTTCCTTTTCTGAATTTTCAGCAAACTTTCATTATTGTTTAAGTGTATTTATTATAAATACATTATATTGTGCATATGTAAGGTATACAACATGATGTTATGGGATACATACAGATAGTAAACAGATTATTATAGTGAAGCAAATTAGCATATACATCAGCTCACACACTTTGCCATTTTTGTTTTTGTTTTTGTGGCAAGAACAGCTAAAGCTACTCAGCATGAGTTTCACATACAGAACAATTTTATTACATAAAGTCCTCATGTTGTACATTAGATCACTAGACTTACTCGTCATACATATCTGCTACTCTGTATCCTCTGAATTACATCTCCCTATTTCCTTCCCTCCCAACCACTGGTAAACACTATTTTGCTCTCTCTTTCTGTATATTTGATTTAAAAAATATTGCACATATAAGAGAAATTATTTTCTGTGTCTCATAATGTTCTCCAGTCTGATGCATATTGTGGCAAATGGCAAGATCTCATTCTTTTTTAGGACTGACTAATATTCCATTGTATATATGCACCACAGTTTCTTTTTCCTTTTGTCCGTTGACAGATACTTAGGTTGTTTCCATATCTTAGCTCTTGTGAATAATGCTGCAATTAATACAGGAGTGCAGGTATCTTTACAAGGTGGTGATTTTATTTCCTTTGGCTACATGCCTCGAAAATAGATTGCTGGGTCATATAGTAGTTTTAATTTTAATTTCTTTAGAAGTCTCCATACTGTTTTCCATAATGACTGTACCAATCTACATTCCCATCAACAGTGTATAAGAGTTCCCTTTTTTCCAAACCCTCACCAACATTGGTTATCTTCTGACCTTTTGATACCAGCCATCATAACAGTGGAAGGTGGTATCTCATGGTGGTTTTGATTTGCATATCCTTGGTGAGTAATGATGTTGAGCACCTTTTCATACACCCATTGGCTATTTTTATGTCTTCTTTGGAAAAATGTCTTTTGCCCATTTTATAATCAGGTGATTTGTTTTTTCACTCTTGAGTTGTATGAGTTCTTTATAAATTTTGGAATATTAACCCCTTATCAGATATATTCCAGTCCGTAGGCTACTGTTGCGTTTTGTTGGTTGTTTCCTTTACTGTGCAGAGCTGTTTGGTTTGATGTAGTCTCATTTATGTATTTTGCTTTTTGGCCTGAGCTTTTGGTATGATACCAAAAAAATCATTGCCAAGGCCAATGTCCAAGAGCTTTTCCTCTCTTCTAAGAAAACATAATCTTATATTTAGGTCTTTTACACATTTTGAGTTGACTTTTGTATATGGTATAAAATAAGAGTAATTTTGTTTCAGACTTAAGAAGAAAATCCTACCATTTGTGGCAACATGGATGAACCTGGAGGATATTGTGCTAAATGCAACAAGCCAGACACAGAAAGACAAACATTGCATGATCTCTATGAGTCTAAAAGGGTCAAACTCATAGAAACAGAGAGTAGAAGGGTGGTTACCAGAAATTGAGCGGTGGGAGAAATGCAGAGATGCTAGCCAAAAGGCACACACTTTTGCTTAAAAGGTAAATAAGTTCTGGAGACCTGAGGTACAGCATGATGACTATAGTTAATAATAATGATGTTCTGCTATGTGAAATTCACTGAGAGTAGATCTTAAGTGTTCTTGCTCCTCCCTAACAAAATGGTAACTATGTGAGGTGATGGGTATGTTAATTAGCTTGATTATGGTAATCATTTCCCAGTGTACACAAATATCAAAACATCATGTTGTACACCTTGAACATATATAACTTTAATTTGTCAATTATACCTCAGTAAAGCTGAAAAAAATTATTCCCCTAAAAATGTTCATCTTTTTTACTAGCCTGTACGTTCTGCTAGGGCAGGGATCTGACTTGGTTCCTGACATATAGAATCAGTTAACATGTGCCAGGCAGTACTCTAGATCATTAGTTATTTAGGGAATGAACCTATTCTAGTTTCATAGGAGGCCTTTTTCCCATTTTCTTTTGGTCTCTTGCTGTTTCAAATTCCTTTAACTTCTGAACATAACAAACATTAGAAAAATGTTTGCTGTGTGAGGTGGCATAACATATTTAACATGAGAAAAGTTGTTTCCTCAGGACCTGATCGTGCCTTAATGTTTTCCATGTACTCATGAAGACGTACAGTGTCAGTAAGCTGCAATAGGCAAATCCTTGGCACAGTGGAATTCAACAGTCAGTTGACATCCTGTCTGAGTTCAAGGTGATGCCTGCCTGTTGTCTCTTTTCTAGACTCAGAGGTACAAATGGATGATTGAGGGAAGTGAACATACTCTGTATGATACTATCATGATAGATATATGTCAGTGTACGTTTGTCCAAACACTCTGTACATCAGAATTGAACCCTAAAGAAATATGTACTTTGGGCGATGATGTGTCAATGTAGTTTCATCAATTGTAACAGATGTATCACTTGTAGAATATTGATGACAGTGGAGATGATGCATGTGTGGTCTGTAACTTCCTCTCAACCTACTCCTACTCTAAAAAGTAAAATCTTCCTAAAAACTACAAAAATGACACAAACAAAACCAAAGAAAACACAAAACAAATGAATGAGAAGTGGTATCAGAGATCTATGGTTTTAACAGTTGGAGGAAAATGTCCTTAGATGCTTCATATTAAAAGGATGCATTTTCTAGTCTCTAATTCTTAGGCTGATTTACTTTAAACTAACAGATTAAAAGGAAGCACGACTCAATTCAGATATTATCTAGATAAAAGTGTGAATGAAAATTTGCCCGGTTTAATACATCAGATCATGAATGAATTACTTAAACATCCATTATTACCTAAACATATTTGTTTCACTTAGTTCCTGGCAAAATCTATTGAAGCCACAATGAGTGTAAGAGTGGATAGATTAGTTACAGGCATCACATCCATCCAGTGTCCCGAGCTAGAAACCGAGATAACATTCTTGATTGCCCTTTCTCCATTCCCATACCTATCCTCATCAAGTCATTCACCAAATTTTGTCAGTTCTACCTCCTACTGCCTCTCAAATTCATCCCTTTTTCTACATTTGAATTTCTACTACTATGGTTCATAGTTTCATTATTTCTCAAGCAGATTGCTGTGTCTACCTCATCCCGTCTCCCTGCCTTCAGTCCATTTTCCAAATCACAACCTAGATAAGTCAGATCGTGCATTTCCCTGCCTACAGTACTTCAGCGATTCCATGTTGTTACAGAGTTAAGTTCATGCTCTTTGGCATTGCATACTAGGTCTTTCATACTTGATTCCTGTTCACTTCTTTGTCTTATCTCGATCGCTTCATCTATTCTCTAAGTTTCATTACATCACGTGACTTTAAGTATTTGTATATATTGCTTCCTCTGAAGGCCTGAGGTGATCTTTTCTCTTTTACTTGTTCAGCTATAACCCTTTGCTTTGACTATAGTGGGGGCACCACTCTGAGAAGGGTTTCCTCTCTGGCCTCCCCATAGCTCCCTGTGCATACCTTTATCATGGTATTATTCATATTGTGTTCTGGTTCTCTTTTATATTTTTCTACTGCTTTCCAATCCTCCAAAGAATTATAAGTTATTTAGAGGCAGGAGCTGTTGAATGAATAAATTAATGAATACAAGAAAAAGAGTAAATATCTAAGAGTTTCCTACTCCCTTTATTAGTTCACAAACGTGGTCAAATTAATAGTTTACCAATTATAAACCATCATAAGCTCTATGCAGAAGCTCGCTTTTGTTCTAACGGAATACACTGTTCTTCAAAGACACAAATGACATTAAATATTTTGCAAATGAACCCACTGGAGTGCAAGAAGAACATTATATTGGAAAATATTAAACAACCTGAAACAAAAAGCAGATCATTTCCCAACCACAAATTGCAAATTAAAGAAAAAAAATTCTAAACCAAGATTAAAACCTACTTTAAAGTAAGTACTGCCAACACTCTAAAGGGAGGGCACAGTCAAATCAAAGGATGAAGACAAATGGTAAACTAAAGAACATTAGCCAAGAAAATAAAATGTCAGGAAGCCCACTTGAACAATGAGTGAAAATGAAACAAATTCAAGTTTTAAAAATATTTGATTTCTATAGGATTGCTTCTTTGTTTTTGTTTTTCTCCATAAGCTGATCTCAGAAACTTTTCCTTTGCAGGAAGAGGCTGTCATTTTATCATGGTGTGTGTTTGTTCACGTGCCACACAGGCAATGAATTATGAAGAAAGGAGAGCCTTGTAGGAGGCAGGGCCAGGCTGTTCTTGCTTTTAAGCTAGGGAGCCACAAATGAGGCTCAGTTAGAAAAACAACTTGAAAACTGAATTCTTCCCAACGTATTACACATCCCAAAAGAAATGCTGAAGTTTCTTCCTCTTTTCTCTCTGTTTCTGCAAATCTTACCACTTCAAGACCTTAGTTTCCCCAAGCTTCCAGCTTCCCCAGAGATTCTGACCACTTTGGCCATTTCTCCTGACCTCCTTAAGAGCTTTGGAATCAGACTATTTAATTGTTCATATTATTGCATTATAGTTATCTCTAATGATGTTTTTGTGTGTATGCATTGCCTCTCTAATCAGATTATTCCCTCTGCCAATAACTCTGTTATTCACTTTAAAAAAATATTTAATGACCATTATTAGCACAATGTGCAATATTAGCATATATTGTATATAGTACATAGTATATATACTATATATACTCTATATATAGTATATATACTGTCTATAGTATATAGTAAGCACTCAGTAAGCATTAAAGTTAAATTGAATTAAATTTTGTGACAGATTATTTTCCTCTTTCAAAACTATTAGTGGAAACAAAAATCAGACTGTGACCGTCTTCATCATCCCTGTATATAACAAGTATTTTCTTTTTTCCTTTTTCAAATTATAAGCTTATGCCACACCAATGGTTTTCAACTCTGGATGTACATTTGAGTCACCTGGAGAACTAAAAAAAATACAGATGGTAAGGCTGCTACGTAGACCAATCTACCGGCAGGTGTAAGGAGTTTTAAAAGATCCCAGATGATTCTAACATGCAGACGGAGTTGAAAAGCACTGGACTATACCAACTGATAAGTGAGTCAATCAGTAGCATTTATTGAACACCAGGGCAAATCTATTCAAGATTACCTTGGTAACTATTCCTGTGGGTTTCTATCAACTGCCCAGTAATTTAAGTGTGCAAAGCTATATATGAACTTTTAGGCTTCTCAAATATCCAAATGTCCACTTTGTGTGTAGGTACTTTCCTTCTAGACATCTCTTTATAGTGAACAGTAAACAGTATGAGCATCTTTTAATTAGAGAGTAAAATGGGAGAACCAAAGTCCAAGAAATGTAGGGGGTTTGGGGAGAACAGACATTTAGATTGATTTTATATACTTAAAGGGAAAAAGAGAATTGACTTATATTGCTAGAGAAATCAAATCCCAAACTGTTTTCATCTGAAACCTACATCACTTTTTATATCTAAAATAGCTAGTTATTTCAAATTAGCTAGCTAATTCAAGAATGAGAGTTCTCAATTATTTGGATAATTGCATAAATTGCTAGTTTTGGTTGTATTTATTTACAGACCAATATCACCTTGTCTTATTTTGTAATTTTAAAATTACTTATTGAGCCCTCACTACATATTATACTCTCTGCAAAGCTCTTTACATGTAATCTTTTTTTTTTTTTTCCCCAAAATGGAGTCTTGCTTTGTCACCCAGGCTGGAGTGCAGTGGCACGATCTTGGCTCACTGCAACCTCCATCTCCAGGGTTTGAGTAATTCTGCCTCAGCCTCCTGAGTAGCTGGGATTACAGGCGCCTGCCACCATGCCCAGCAAATTTTTGTATTTTCAGTAGAGACAGGTTTTCACCATGTTGGCCAGGCTGGTCTTGAACTCCTGACCTCGGGATCCGCCTGTCTCGGCCTCCCAAAGTGCTGGGATTACACGAGTGAGCCGCCGTACCCACCCTACATGTAATGTTATTTAATTATCAGACTATTTATTTGAATCATGTGCTAGTATAACACCTGTTATACACACAAGGAAACTGAGGCTGGAGAAGTTAAGAAACTTACCCTGGGTCACATGGTTACTGAGAAACAAAGGCAGGATTCAAACTCCGGTTTGTTCAGTTGCAAAGCTCTTGTCCTCTGCACTGTGCTCCCAGTAATAACTTCTGCCACCTCGTCCTGCTGAATGAAGAACTGAATGAAATGCTTAACCCAAAATCCAAGGGTGATGGAAAAAAAATAAATGGTAGAGGTTTTCTTCTTAATTTAAGTTCAACTGTAAGTCGTTAGGAATTTATGTCTACTGTAATTGTGTTTGTAACTTTCCACTAGAAAGTGTTTTGGATGATCTTGTAAAATTTCACAGAAAATTCATGGGATTTTTTCCCAATGTTAAAAGATGAGAAAGAGCAGCAATGTGGTGCTAATGCACAGTTTATTTATAAGGAAATTATAGACTACATTAATACAACTACCTTCAGCTTAAATCCAATGACAGTTCAACTCCTGGTTCTTGAACATGCCATTTCATGCCTCTGTGATGTGCACATGTTGTCTGCTCCACCTGGCCATGTATCCTTCCTCCCCTTGGCCATGTCTGTGTGTCAAATGCCAGCCAGTCCTCCAAGACGCTCAGACATCTTTCCCTTATTGAATTATTTTCACCCCTGCCCTGGGAGCCTAAACTTTTCTTTGCACCTCTATCTCAGTCTGTACCTTATCACTTGCTCTTTTACAGTTTTCACAGATCTCATGGCAACTCTTTATCATATGTCTGTCTGATGAAGAGTGAAGCCTCTTTGGTGCAGGACTGTTTTTTTGATCCTTGTATCCCCACTGCTGAGCATAGAGTATACATTCAATAGACAGTTGGATGAACTTTTGAGTGAAGTATGACTTAGACAAATTGCAATTTCCCTAACAGACCATGCTGTGAAAGTTGTGAAAAGCCTTCACCCTGATCTGATTAGATTTCGACTACATTTGAAAACCTGTCACCCTCCTAAATTTTTTTAAGGGAAGTATATGTACACACATACAGGTAAACAATTTAATATTGAACATAGACAAAGCCTTCTCTGGAAGCAATTAGTTGATTTACAGTGCCATTGGTAGCAGTTTTATGTACGTGGGAGTGTATGAATGTAAATCTTGGCCTCATGGAGTCATTTCTCTCTTTTGAAAATTTGAGATTCTATGTAATACTAAAATTTAATACACCAAGACATCCTTAGAACATGTTTGCTCTAATACATAAGACTGGTTCATTCTGACATTCATTTGCGGCATTTCCATGACTGAAATAACCACTTTGAGAGAGAATCTCAATCCATACACGTGCGGTATGGGTGTTAGTTAATATGGGAAACAGTATCCGAATCCAGCCTCTTTCTTCAAAGCTTTTCTTTGAAACAGATGTCCTCTCTCTTACCAAGAAGAGAGACTTGGGGCATCTTGTTAAATTAAATTTAGCCTAGGCCGGGTGCGATACCTCACGCCTGTAATCCCAGCACTTTGGGAGGCAAAGGCTTGCGGATAACTTGAGGTCAGGCGTTCGAGACCACCTGGTCAACATGGCGAAACCCAGTCTCTACTAAAAATACAAAAATTAGCAGGGTGCGGTGGCAGGCGCCTGTAATCCCAGCTACGTGGGTGGTTGGCAGGGGGTGTGGCTGAGGGGGGTGGAGGTTGCAGTGAGCCGAGATCGCGCCACTGCACTCCAGCCTGGGTGACAGAGCGAGACTCCACCTCAAAAAAAAAAAAAATTAGCCTAGAGCTGCCTTCTTACATATTTTAAGTTCAGCTTAAACGTTACTTCATAAGTAGTGAAGTGTAACCTAACTGGAAGTATAAGCAGGCCGTAACCTACGCGTACCAATCACCGACTTTTCGCCACTCACAGGTGGACAAACTGTTTAAATGTGTTCAAATAAGGCAAATGTCGAGCTGTAGCCAATCCAGCTGTTTCTGTACTTCACTTCTGTTTTCTGTACATCACTCCTTTTTCGGTCCATAAATCTTCCACCAAGCTGCAGTGCCAGAGTCTCTCTAAACCTGTTCTGGTTGTGTTGGGGGAGGTGGCTACCCCATTTGCGAATCACTCTTTGCTCTCTTAAACTCAGTTACGTTAAATTTGTCCAAAGTTTCTCTTTTAACAGTCTCTTGGGTGCACTCGGTCACACCCTATTTGTCTGGCTTTGTGCTAGGTCCTTTGTGCTGATGCTCAACAGGAAAGGCCTGATGTCTCTCATGGCAACTCTATTGTTTGCATAGAAGCCTAAGGAGCACTAGTTACATTCTTTGACATTGAAATAGTAAAACTCCAGCAGCTATCTCTCAGTCTAAAGAATGCCGTGCAGCTTGATGACACATTGATTGCTTTCCTTTAGTCTTTTCTGGCCGTAAAATCGCCACATGGAAATTCATTCAATTTCTTGAGATCTTTTCAGTTTTCTCAAATTCTGACTTCCTAAAATGTTAATGTATATCCCATGTGTTTAAATGATTTAGAATTGAGGTGTTAAAAATAACTCATCACCTACGTCTACGAGTCCTAAAAAACATTTAAGTTGCATGTAATCATATGATTTTAAAATTTAAGGAGCTGTTCAAGAAATATAAAATGGCCAGTTAAGGTAGTTATTCAGATGATTCAGATTTAAAGTAGTCTTGTAATAACTTCATTTGGTGTGTTTAATTATGATGACTTATAGTGGTTGAATTCTCTATGTAGATTTAGTTTTAATTTTAATTCAACTACCACACCTGGTGTATTAGTTCATTTTCATGCTGCTGATAAAGACCTACCCAAGAATGGGTAATTTATAAAGAAAAAGATGTTTAATGGACTCACAGTTCCACATGGCTGGGGAGGTCTCACAGTCATGGTGGAAGGAGAAAGGCCTATCTTACATGGTGGCAGGCAAGAGAGAGAATGAGAGCCAAGTGAAAAGGAAAACCCCTTAGAAAACCATCAGATCTCATGAGACATATGCACTACCATGAGAACAGTATGGGGGAAACCGCCCCCATGATTCAATTATCTCCCAACAGGGCCCTCCCACAACACGTGGGAATTATGGGAGCTACAATTCAAGATGAGATTTGGGTTTGAGTTTGAGTTTGGGACACAGCCAAACCATATCATCTGGTTTTCTAACTTTGTTAGATAGACGAACTAGAGAACACAATGAATATAACCTGAGCTTTTTGTTCTTCTCAGTGATGGGTCTGTTTCTTTATTTCTTTACTTTTGTTATGATATTTGGAATCCATGGCAATTGCAACTTCTGCATTTGACTTGGTGATTTCTAGAAATGTCAGGAATTTTTACCAATCCAGTGTTTCTGTTTCCAAAGATTATTTGCTGGCTGATCAATTGGATATTGGAATTATCACCAATAAGTAAATGTGACATACTTTTAATCTGTGACTCAGAAAGTGAGTTCTGCTTATCTTGATGGAGACAAATGACATAGTTCTAGAAACTGGGCAAGAACTCTTAGCTTATTTCAATCTACTCTGGATCCCTTGTTCAAAGTTCTTAAGTGCTGGAATTTGTGGGAAAAGGAATGTAATATTTTAATCTGCCTCATGAACTGTTTATTATTTATGAAATATTTCCCATATTACTTACATAATGGAGGTGGAAAGAGGGAGTCTTTTTGGAGAAAGTATTAAATTACTTCCTTCCAAGTCCAAACATAATTTAGGCAGTTTATAAGTTATCCTCACATTTGGTTAGACATAAATCTGAGTTATCTGGGTAAAATAAAAACAAATAACAAATTGGTAATTTAACTTAGCATATTAACTCTATCACATTGCTTAATATGAACTTCAGACACCTGAGAGACAGAAGTAAACACTATTGGCTCTTCCTGTGGCACTACAAGATTTCTTTCCTCATTTCATACTCTCCGGTTTCTACGTATTTGAAATTTTAAGGTAAATTGACTATAACAATAATTAATTCCAATGTAAGTATGTGAGATGAGAAGTTTGGAGACCAGCAGAAGGGACATGTAACTGCTTTCTTATTATGATTATAATAGTGTTTGAGAAAAACTGGGGTGATGCTGCTTCAATCTTCAAATTGTCTTATTTGGTACTCTAGTGTAGGTAACAGGATATGTATATATATATACATATGTTTTTCCCCCAGTCCTGGAGGATCAATTAGGTGCTGGAACTTGCTCAAGAGCTTAGAAATAGAAAATAAGATTAACTCCTTAGAGTGTTATAAAATTAACACAGTAAGTGGGAGAGTGCAGTTAATCAGGCACTTAAGTAGCTTGAGGCTTATAGTGCATGTATACACTCTGAAACTAGTAAGTTAATTTAGCAACTTCATAGGGAATAAGATTAGCCTATAAAAATAAATTCCATTTCTAAATACTAGCAATGAATAATTGCAAATTTCCTGAATGAGTAAAGACTTAACAGGATGCTTTACTCAGCTTCAGAGCTTTTCCACAGTATAATGTGAGTGGCAAGGGAACTGAGTGCTTCATGGAACCATGTCTTTCAGCTGACTTTCAGAGTAATGCGTTCTTGAGCAGTTGGTCCTTAATTCATGGTTATCTAAGCCAAGCAGTGTAATAGAAAATGTGATACACACACACACACACACACACACACACACACACCAAACTTAGACCCATCTTATTGCTGTTGGCTCTGACTCCTCTTTTTTGATGAAATGACTGGGGTGTATTCTCATACCTATAGCTATTGAATTTTGTGTGCTTTCCACAGTGACAAAATCTCATGTGTCATTTAGAGCGTGGTAGTATCGTTAAATCCTGCGTGGAGCTAAGAACTCTATCAAAGAACATATATTCAGCAATAGGATGGAAAAGTGTGTTCTTTTAGAAAAAGAATTTTCTCATTTAAAATTGCTACAATGTCACATGGCACCATCATACATATATAATTGGCAAATTTTTGTGTCAGTGTTGACACAGGCTTAAGGAGCTTTAAATATTGCGGCCCTGGTCACCTGAATTTGCCATTCTTGATCTTGCCATAGAGAAAGAAAAAACCTTTGGCTTGTTTCGTCAGACTTTCTGCCCAAACCTTAGGCCACAATAGGCACACATTTCCACATTTCCTTTAGTCTCAGAGGCAAGACTATTTCCTGGTTGGTGGGCATAGAGAATGCCAAGGATTTCATCTAGGCCTGGCCTGAGTTTGAATGTAGAAGGAAGCAAGACAATGGTTCCTTTTTGTAGCTCTTAATTACTGATGTGTGAGCTGAATGTTCAGGAACATTCTTGGGACAAACACTGCAGGTCATATTAACTATGGTCTATTTTCTACCTAATTAATCAAGTATACTATGTGGAGATTTTTCAAAGAACTCTCATATGTGTTAACTCTACCAACACATACTACCTTATTTTACCTTCACAATCATTTTGTAAGGCAGATGGAGATCTGCTTTTTGAAATAATGAAAGAAGCCTTGCTTGAGAATCAGATCTAGATTCTAGTGACTACCTTATAGCCTCACTTTCAACTTTCAAGTATGATGCTTCTAAAATGTTCATTGTATTCATTCTACATTAAGACGAACTATGAAACTCAGAGATTATTTCTTCAAGGTCACATTTTTCATTAGGTCTGGCGCTGACCTTGTAATAGCATGCATCTCTAGAATTTAAGGACAACATACTTGAGATGGCTGGATACCAGGAATGTTTGGAAATGGATACTAGTAATAATCAACACACAATGGATAAGAATGGTCCTTCTAAGTGATAATTTAAGCAACCAATCTTCCCCAAGGAGACAGGTAACCTGAGGAGTACAGATCTGAAAAATAATCTCCTCAGCTATATTGCCTACTGATGATTGATGAACAGTTGAATTATTTGTAGGAATCTGTCAGGGTTTTAAATGTAGTCTAAGGGAGAGGGAGCCACCATGGTCCTTGTGGGAGATCCTGCCCTAGGATGGAGTTGATTGCATAGGCTAGAATTGCTGGATAACCTGCTCACAGGGAATATTTAACACCCTTGCTTTGTTTCTTTCTTTGCAGTATAACCTTCTGATACCAATTTGGCTTTCAATGTAGACTCACGTTATTCAGTCAGCAAACATTTCTTGAGTCTGCCAAATGCTAGGCTTCATACATTCAAATATGAGAAATGTGGTCCTCGTCCTTGTGGGGCTTGTGGTCTACTTGGGGTGGAGGAGGGGAGAGAAACCAAACATAAAAATGAGATACCTATTATAATAAAGGTATGAACAGAATGTAATGGAAGCAACTAACTATGCTGGGCCCAGGTCTAAGTGGGAGACAAAGTAATCAGAAAATTTTTTACCTGGGGGCTGACAATCTGACTCTCACAGTATAAGAGAGAAGGAGAGAGCTTTTTAAGTGGGATCAAAGATTTCTAAGGCATAGAGGCATGAGAAAGCATAGCTTATTAAGAAAGAATGCCAGGTTTTGTGTGATTGGAGCTTGGATTCTGGGGGCCTAGGAGCAGGGTTAGGAGAAAGAAAAGAGGTAACACTGGAGTCACATGGTCCGACACTGGCAGACTTTGATTGCCAGGCCAAGGTTTTTGGGTTTTGTTCTGCAGAAAATGAAGAGCTAATTTCATTTCGTCTCATAAGAGGGAGAAGAGTTTGGTGTGTCCAACCAGTAGGAGAATTCTGTTTTTCTTGGAAGGTAACTTGATGGAAGAGTAGAGGTTTGGGTTTTATGTATAGTCTTTCTTTAGGGCCAGTGGATCCATAGAATTCCTGGTGCATTGGCAATTAACCTGATTGGTAAAGTGGTGCTCTAGTTTATCATTCATTCTGTTGTAAATTTTGTAGCTTCAGTCTTCTCTGGGATCTGATCAGCTATGGGTATCTCCAGAAACTTGATTTTCTGGATCTGCACAATGGAAGACCGTTCTGTAGATCATAGGTCACCCTCTGTGGTGTTTTCTACTTCTGTAACCAGCTTGTCTCTAACTCTCAGCAGCAGATTGAAGTCGGACTCCAGGTTCTTTTAATCCTAGCCCATTGCTTACATCATTAGGTCATGCTACCTCTAATGTCAAAAGCTCAAATAAATTAGATTTTAGCTTTTTTTTTTTTATGAGAATCAAATGCTTTAGATAGCATGCTCACCATGGGCATTAGGGCACTGGTGCTGATTGCAGTCTTGTCTTTAAGCCTCTGTAAGTCAGGATGAGTCTTCTTAATCTTTGTATCCCCCGTAGTCCCTAGAATGATCCTGTACCTGTAGTAGAAACTCAGTAACTGTTCACTGAGGGATGATTTCACAGTCTTATTTCTCCTATAAATAGTTTTTGACTTGTACCAGGAATCTGTCTCTTGCTAATATTTTGCATTATCTATTAATATGAAATTGATTTAAGTTCATTCAACTTTCTTGGACAATTTCCTTAGGAAAGAAGCTCATTATAACAGAAATGAAAAGGACCAAAATTTGGAGAACAGAATTTAAGGCAGTGAGTCACTACTGCAGATATAAGCTTGGGGTTTATAACCACAGTCAATGGCTGGAATCATTTGTAATTACAGGGAACATTATTTGTCTCATCAGACTATTCTAGATTGCAGACTTTTCTTCTTTCAAACAGCATAACTTTGATGTTAACATATCAAACATTTGTATTTTCCCCCGAAATGTATGATTTGAGGGTGGTAATATGAAATAGAGGAGTGTTCTGATAGTATTGTTAGGAGAGAAGTTTGTCAACTTAGGAGTTCTAATAGAATACTTCAATTAGAAAATGACTTCCCTTCCTGGGAAGGTAATCTTTCTGCCTCAGCCACTCTGTTTATCAGCATTGTTGGAGACCTACTAACTGCTAAAACATAGCAATAAATAATGCCTACATCACAAGACCTATATTTTACATCAAGAAGACCATACAGTAATAAATGGTAATTATTTTAAATAATACTCAAGGGAAGGCAAACTTCCAAAGAATACATTTTCAATGCCCCAGGCTGATGAATAAAGGGAGCATTTTACATCATTTTGGCTATTCTTTCCTTAGGGCAATAGTATATAGTGGTGCTTGCCTGAGAAACATGACACAATTTTTATTTTATTGCATGCATATCAAGCATGAAATTTTCCTTTATTTTTAAAAGTGTGTGAAGCATGGTTCAGGAATTTTTTTTTTTTAATTCTCATGTTCTCAAACTGTTTAATCAATTGAAATTAAAAAAAATCTGAACTTCAACCAAGATTTTATCTCATTTTTACTTCTTTTGCCTATAAAGATTTAGTTGGCTAATGAAGACTAAAATTTGTTTAAGCCCTGTATTCCTGAACTCTTTCTATCTTTATATTTCAATATGTGTGTGTTCTTGGGGCAGGGGCTGGGGTTGTGGGGAGTAGAAAGAGGAAGTGGGGAAAAGTACTTAAAAATACCTCTTATTCTTTTAAAGAAACATCTCCATACTCTTTTGTTTATTCTTATGGTAAGTGGTTTTACAAAGTGCTGGGTAGGATAATTTCCCTGAAAATTTCCCTGGATTTTAATGACCTGAAGAATTATTCCAAATTTCTTCCAGAACACTAACTGGAAGAGCATGTGGTCTAGCCTGGAGTTTCCCCACTGTTTTTCTGGATGGGTCACACCTCTAGCCTCAGAAGGCCACCCTGGAGAAAAAATCCTTTCCTCCTCCCTGCCTTCCCTACCCGCTAAGCTAACTTTGAGGTACTTACTGTGCTTGGCGTCCACTCACTTCCCACCTCTGATCTCCTGATGTGTTTGCTGCTGTGTTCATTTCCTTGGGGGCAGGCGCTGCACAGCTCTCCCACAGGTCTTGACACCTCCTCCCAGTCCTGCCCACTCCTAACTCTTCCACTCTCCTTAGAATTTGTCTTCTCTTTGTTTCAGATGCTATTTAAATTTTGAAGAATAATTCTATGTGAATCCTGTATGTTCCTTTTAGACATATTTGCCTTTTATAAAAGCATACTTCAGATGCATTTTTATAATGGAAAGGAAGGAATGGTGGTTATTTCTGGTTCCATAAAGGTCTGAGCTTTTAAAAAGTACCTCAAATCACTCCCTATAGACCACGGTGACCGTACAACCTGTTTGCATCCTCTCCCCAGCAGCAATTCTCTGTCTTTCACCTCCAACATTGTTGCAATTACCTCCTTTCTTTATTCTCTTGTTAGAAATCTGTGAAATGAGATTGGCGGGGGATGAGGGGCTATGAAAAGTTGGAGAAGAGTGTAGTTAGTAGAAGCTGACTAAGGAATATTAACATCTCTATGACATTCCCTTACTCTAGTGATCACTCAAGGATCAGTTTTCCTATTTGTCACATGGGCCTAGATAAACAGATGGGTACACCATTTTGTTCTTTCATGTTTCAGTAGTTTAGGAAATTTCCACAAAGGGGATTTTTTTTAAAGTAGGTAAGAAATGATGGGTTTAAGTTACTAATTAATTCAGAAAATGTAGGCATTCAACAAGATCCATTAACTCCACAAATATGTATTGAGAACTGGCTATGTGTCATTCACAGTTGGTAGGTACATAATTAGGTAGCTGTCACATAGGATTAAATCTACCTAGGAGTTGCTTCTCAGCCTCCCACTTTTGGAAGTTACTTCTCATTGCTAGAAGCTTGGTGGCATTCTTAAATTATTCATTGTTAGCTTCTTATCATTTGGTTGTCCTTCAGGAATATATTGCATTTATATAGAATTGTATACTTCTTCAAACGTGTTGTATTTTGAATTCAGGGGAGAAAATTTTCCCCAGATTTCAGTAAATCTGTACACTTTGGTGTGGTGTTAATACCGCACATCTTTGCTTTCACTTGCACATTCTCTACTTGCTCAGCAAGACTCTGGGTAATGGTTTTGCTCTACATATCCTGTATTAAAATGAAAATAAATTTAGTGCATCAATCAAAATTTGGCCACCTACCTGTGACCTGCTGTGAGAACTAATGGGCTTTAGGTAATTGACTTTCCGTGTACTGACAGTTGTGACTTAGTGCTGAGATTTTCCAGATGACTCTGATCTACTTCATGGATGGCAAGTTGGATCCCTCTACCTTCCGAGGTCAGGAGTGCAAGCCCAGCCTGGCCAATGTGGTGAAATCCCATCTCTACTAAAAATTCAAAAATTAGCCAGGCATGGTGGCAGCCACCTGTAATCCCAGCTACTCGGGAGGCTGAGGCAAGAGAATCACTTCTACCGCGGAGGCGGAAGTTGCGGTGAGCTGAGATCGTGCCACTGCACTCCATGCTGAGTGACAGAGCTAGACTCTGTCTCAAAAAACAAAGCAAACAAACAAACAAAAAAGAAGTAGAATAAACAATTGTTATTTTTATTTTTTAAATCCCAGAGATTGAAAAGGAAAGCAGTCAGACTCCTGAGTTGATTTTTGAAACTGGAATGAAAGAAGTGGATGTGGGTCTGGAAGAGCTGGGCACCTGCACCAGACTGGGTGTGGAGCCTGGTAGGTAGTTGGGACTTCAGAGGGGCCTGGCTGAGCATAAGCCTGGCAGGTCTCAGCAGCCTGGGTGGAGTATGCTGCCAAGGGAGTAGTGCTGCTGGCAGTTTTTCCCTCTTTCCAGAGACCATGCCAACCAGTGACACTCTTTGCATGCTTTGAGTTGAAAGTTAGGTGACTCTTCTCTTTAATTTATTTAAGCCTCCTACGGTTCTCAGGAGATGATGCAGAGGAAGGAGAAGTGGAGGACCAAGCCAGTATGAGATTCTTGAGTTGGTTTCAATTATATTTGGTGATATAAGAAGATCATTTTTGCGTCCTGAGGGTGGTGAGAATTTCCATTTTATAGATTAGGATTAAGGCACTATGAGATTATGATTTGCTGTGTCGTGTCTAGTCACAATGCTGAGATTTCAATAGCTGGAACCAAATAGCTTAGGCAGTCTCATTTCTTATTTCTCATTTCTTATTCCATTAAAAAATTATTTTCCCCATTTTTTTATGCTTAGCTCATTATTGTGTTAGGAGTCTTTCTTGTTGCATGTGACAGAAACCCGACCTGAACAAGCTTGAGCAAGAAAATTTGCTACAAGGAATGTGCTGTATGGATTTGCTACAAGGAATGTGCTGTCACATACCCTGAGGACAGGAATATGGCTAAGCCTTAAGAATATCATCCCAATAAGCTGTGGCCAGGCTGAACTTGTGCTATACAACAGCAGGCCCCAACCTTTTCGGCACCAGGGGCCAGTTTTGTGGAAGGTAATTTTTCCACAGACAAGAGTCGGGGGAATGGTTTTGGGATGATTCAAGTACTTTATGTTTATTGCACACTTTATTTTTATTATTATTACATTGTAATATATAATGAAATAATTATACAACCCACCATAATGTAGAATCAGTGGGAGATCTCAGCTTGTTTTTCTGCAACTAGACAGGTCTCCTGTGGGGGTGATGTGAGACAGTGACACATCATCAGGCATTTGATTCTCATAAGGAGCATGCAACCTAGATGCCTTCTATGCACGGTTCACAGTGGGGTTCACGCTTCCTTGAGAACCTAATGCCACTGCTGATCTGACAGGAGGTAGAGGTTACTCACATTACTCAGGGGTAATGTGAGCAGTGGGGAGCAGTTATAAATACAGATGAAGCACACTGCTCACTTCCTGCTGTGCGGGCTGGTTCCTAACAGGCCAAGGACAGGTACTGGTCTGTGGCCCAGGGGTAGAGAACCCTTGTTATTCAACATGGAGACTCCTACAAAGCTGATGAAGTCTGGACTGGGAGGGAGATAGTCGAGGGGGCAGTTCCCAGAAAAGACATGCTCTTAGGCAGACAAGAAATTGTTTACTACAATTAATAATAACTTTGAAATTAATTATATATATTCCACTTGCAAAATGATTCAATGAAGCTAATAGTAATACTCTTCTATATTTTATAAGACTATATATGTTACTTCATATTAATCAGAATCACAACTACCCAATGCAGTAAAGCATCAGGTATATCTGTTCCCATTTTTATAGATGATGAAACCAATGTGCAGAGAGGTTATGCAGTTTGCCCAAGGACACACAGCTGGTAAGTTGTAGAGATGGAATTCAAGCCTTTCCTCCACATCCTCTTCTTATAGGCTTCAGTTCCTAAAATAAATCAACTCAGTTGTTCAGGTCTTTTTCACTTATTTGAAGGAAACAACATTCTGGATTAATTTTAAGTGAAAATACCCTGGAGGCACACTGAATTTTCAGACGTGGACAGCTGATCATCTGAGGAAGCTGCCTCATTTCCAGTTCTCTTTTGGTTGAGAGAAAGGCCATTCTTCATGCTCCTCTGTCCTTTTGATTTCCTATTGGCATCTCCGTTTCCCTCCATACCTTTCAACATTCAAGCCAGATGCCAATTGTCTGTGTGAAAACACACTGCATCTCAAATATACCAAGATGCCGTAATATTTGACCATATGTGAATATTCCAGTAAACTCCTGGGACTTATGTTCCAGTGTCAGTGCTGAACAACAGGAAGACTGTAAATACCATCAGCTAACCAGAAGACTCACATATGCCTCATGTTTATAAATGCCGATAGATGTAGTGCGTTCTAAATTTGAATTTTTGGTGCAAGAGAGGGGATGGGTGCTCTCTCCATGGAGGCAGTGCAGCTTGCAAACATACAAATGAATGGGACCTCCTCAGGTTGCTGCTGATCATGGCAATCAGTTATTGTGGAGAGACTTGCAAACAAGGAACATCTCTTGAGATGAACTCTGAAAGAAAAGAAGAAAAGAATGTGTCCATGGTAGCCAACACCTATATTAAATAGAGTTTGAACTAACTATATTAACTGGGCCAGAAAAATTCGCCTGAAGCTGGACAGGGTGGGATTAAATTCTAAAACCTTAAGCAAAACACTTCAAAAGACATAGGATGAATTTTGAGCAATATCTTTATCTTTGCCACCCACCGCAGTCCCCAGCCTCCTGCGATGCTGGCCTCGTCGTTGAAAAAACACAAAAGCAAACCACTTCAGGAGGATTTACTAGATGCCAAGCTTTGTTTTGGACCTGGTGAGAGTTAAGAAGATGAAATAAACAAGCCCTTTGTTCTCAAGTTGCCCAGTGATTTAGTATGAGAATCTTTATTGTCATAAAAGTGCCTAACAATGCTAGGCAGGAAGGCAGGAAGCAGGAACTGAAGGCAATGTGTCCTTGGAATGGCCCAGAGAAGAGGCTGAGACTCTTACTTTGACTCTGAGCTGACTTAAAGGGTCTGGTATAATGGCAGTTCTTTTACTGAACTGCACTCTCTTCTAGTAAGTATAAAAAAGTTCTATTGGCAATAATAATAGCAAACATGTATCAGGTTCTTACTGTGCTAAGCACTTTAATTCTGTTATTGGACTTTCAAAACAACTTACTGAGTATGATACCATTACTTTTCCTGTATTACAGCAGAGGGAACTGAGGTTTAGAGAAAGAAAATAATTTGCCAAAGTCATATAATTGTTGTCTTATATAATTGTTCATCCCATAGAGAATGGCATTTTCATTTCTACAGAGATCAGAGTGTGTTGTTTTCTATTTCCTGTCTCAAATGTGTTACTCCTCATCTCTGCCAAAGCAGGCTCTATTTATCCTGCAAGAACTGTGGAACTTCCTCGACTTCCATCGTAAACTCTTCCTGGGACCCAGTGACTTCTCTTCCCACAGCATACTTGGAGAATTTATGCCTGCCTCATGTATTTGGCAATTGATCATAAATGGTCCTATGCTAATTCTCATTTGTCATATGATATTGTTTAATTTTGTTTAATCTTTCCATCCAGATTGTAAACTCCTTCTTGTTTCTGGCTTTGTCTAAAGGATTAAAAGTGAGTCTTTTATACTATTCACCGCAATGCACAATTGAGTTGTCTTTGTATTTATTTGAGTTAAAGTTGTATAGGTTATATATTGTTGCTTAACAAATTTCCACAGACATAGTGGCTTAAAACAACACACATATATTTCTGTAATTACAATTCTGTAGGTCAGGTGTTGGGCATGTCTTAACTGGTCCTCTTCAAAGTTGCAATCAACGTGTTAGTTGAGGCTCAGTTCTCATCTGGAGGCTCAAGTGGAGATGGTTCTGCTTCCAAACTCACTTAGGTTGTTGGCAAAAGTCATTTCCTTGTGGTTGTAAGACTGAGGGCTCCAGCTTCTTGCTAGCTATCAGATTAAGCCTTTCTCAGCAATTATTGGCTGCCCCTTCCACCCCAGGTCCATGCTACAAGGTTGTCTCTCATATGCCTTTTTACAAAATGGCAATTTTCTTCTTCAAGACAGCTACTGAGAGAGAGTCTTTGGAGCAAATTTGCTGGTAAGGTGGAGTCTTACATAACGTAATGTAATAATGAGAGTGACTTCCTATCTCCTTTGCTATATTCTATTGATTGGAAGCAAGTCGCAAGTCTTACCTAATCTGAAGGAGATGGGGTTATACAAGGGCATGAACAACAAGAATCTGGGGTCATGGGGGGACCACCTTGCAGCCTATCCACCACAGAAATGAAAGAAGCAAGAAATGTACAAAGATTTGAGACAATTATATTTCACTTAGGAAATTAAAAATAGCACTTACAAATTTAGAAACCTGATTCCAATCTTCTTGTTTCAACTACTAAATAATCACCATCAAAATTTGAATAATCTTGGCTAAACAGCAGGTTTGGCTTGTGGAGATGGAGCCCAGGAGATAAAGCATCAACTAGGAGGTGTGTATTGAGGGAGATAACTTGCTATGAATAGTCGCCGTTCAAAGTGATGTAGTCAACTCAAGCTTTACTCTTGCTGGAGCTGAGATACAAGGCCAACTAGTCAGGAGTGGGTGGCAAGAAACTGGGTGTACTAGGACTGGGGTTCAGTCAGCCTTTCAGAGAGAGAAATTCGAAAGTCCAGGTAGTTGGTCAATAACCCAACCTGGAGGAACAGGAATATAGCCTCTTGAAGGATTCAGTCACTATCAGGAAGCTGAGGTTGAGCCACAGCTGTGAAGAATGGATGGACCAACATACAGGTGGGCCCAGTTAATGTAGGACTGTGGCTCAGTGGGCCTGTCCCCATTTATAGGACCATCATTTGGCTGCACCTATGGACAGAGGGGAGGCTCTTAATGTTCTCCTTGTAGAAGACCTCACTGAAGGAAGGGTCTAAGAATTATTGCATGACATTTAGGTTCTAATTCCATATAGGTCAAATTTGCAGGAAGCAGTACATATTTACATTTTGTTTTTTCCTAAATATGAGACACATTTACTTATTTATAAGATTTCATTTTTATGCCTTCCTTTCTCTTCTTCTCCCATTGTTTAAAGACCTTAATCTTCATGAAAACCCTTAGATTTCTATCGAGTTCTTCTTTTTTCATTGAAACCTAATGATAAAGATATTATCCTATTGATGGAACAAATTGGATCAGATATGCTTTTCTGCATATTGCTTATTTGTCATACACCTTCCTATGCCTTTTTAAATAATACATGTTTTATGGGGTCTTTCTCCTGTGACTCATTTTTGGAGCTGATCCGATAAGGAGTTATTCTCCAGACGTGGCACCATTGACCCTCATTTCAAACTACATTTTTAATTTATTTTAAAAAAGATATTTCATTCACAGAATCCCCACTGAGCTTTTTATTGTGAAAAATTAGGACCCGTAAATCATCCCCCTCAGAACATTATAAATTTTATACAATTGAAACATTCCATGGACTGAGCTTGGCACTTTGATGAAATCACTCCTTTGCTTCTCTTAATTTATGAGCTTTCTCCATTCTCCTCCCTCCTCTTCCATCATCACCTTGCCCTCCCAGCAAGAGAGGGGGTGGTATCATGCCTTTAAATTGCTCACTGGGGTTTATTGAGTATAATTTGTGAGTGAATTTATATGAACCTACAATATTGCAGTTTATCCAAAATTATGAACAATAAAACTTTTCATTTTCTTCTGGCAGTCAGAAGGGACGTGGGTTGATCACGCAGGAGGTAGCTCAACATGGTGCACTGGGGAAGAACCAAGTACCTGGAAGCCAGATGATGCGGGGTAGAGGCACAGCTCCCCCAGTTGTTTGGAGACTGAGGCCTCGGTTTCCTCAGAACATGCATGATCTTTAAGGTTTTTTTTTTTTTAGCTCTCATGCATTTTGATTCTATGGATTGAGATGATTTTTGCCTTGTTGCTTCTTTTTAAAGGGTAATTATGAAAACCAACATTATGTATCTTAAAAGTTTGATTTTCGATATGGAGAGTTAGCTTTCATTTTTTAGGGGAAAGAAGGGATGAGAGTAAGGGGAAAGCACAACCATGTAAAAGAGCAGAGTACTCCTGATTCTTGTCTGTGAGGTTTGCACTGGATTATAAGGTCCTTGAAACCAGGGGCTGTGTATTTAACTTTGAGGCCCTGGCTCCCAGTACAGAGAAACTGATACCTGGGTTTCTGATAAAAGTGTTGAATTAATATGGAAAAATCCAAAGTTGGGTTACTCCCACAAATCCAAATGCCTGGAATAGTGCCAGACACACGGAAGGTGCTCAATACATAATTGTTTGATATCCAACAAATGGGCTACTGGCCATAATTGGGATCTTGGTGTTTCCCTGTTTCCACTCCTGGTCCATGTGACATCCTTATTTTTTATATCTTAATGTTTTTTTGACTAGGATTCCAGTTGGATTTTTTTTTTTTTTATTGAGTCTCATTCTGTCACCCAGGCTGGAGTGCAGTGGCATGATCTCAGCTCACTGCAACCTCTGCCTCCTGGGTTCAAGTGATTCTCCTGCCTCAGCCTCCCAAGTAGCTGGGATTACAGGCGCCTGCCACCATGCCTGGCTAATATTTTGTATTTTTAGTAGAGACAGGGTTTCACCATATTGGCCAGGCTGGTTTTGAACTCCTGGCCTCAAATGATCTGCCTGCCTCGGCCTCCTAAAGTGCTAGGATTACAGGAGTGAGTCACCACACCCAGCCTCCAGATGGATCTTTTAAGAAATTGCTAGCTTTTTGGCATCACTACTTCTCGCGCTGTTGGAAAGGGTTTTGCTGCTGAAGAAATAGGCTAGAATTCGAAGATAGAGGTTGTATGGCAAAGTGGCTGAGCTTCAGCTCTGGATCTGGAGAGAGACTTGGGTTTGAATGCGGCCTCTATAACATAAGCTCTGTGACCTTTGGTGGAATATTTTCCTCCTACTAAGCTCTACTTTCCTTTTCTGTAGAATGGGGGATAATAATTATACTTATTTCTTAGGGTAGAAGTGAGGACTCAAAGCAGCTATCCATATAAAGAGCTTAGCCCAGGGCTGGCATATATTAAGTATTCAATACATGTTACCTATGACTTGAATTTAATTATTATTAGGAGTATTGGTGTATACATCCGTAATTGCCACAGTTTTTACTTTTGCATTAAAATTCAGATTCTGGCCACTGCACTCCAGCATGCGTAACAGAGAGTGACCTCTCTCTCTCAAAAAAAAAAAAAAAAAAATCAGACTCTGTGGGGACACTATGATTATTGTCCTATATACAATTTATGTAGTTAACTTTTTCTTTAGCTTTTCAGGATATATTTTGAGATCCTTGTGTTGAAAGGAAAGAGTATCACTGATATTATTAACAGAACCTCACCATTTTGGATAGAGAGCGTTGCTTGGATTTCTAATTACTTCTAAGTGTAGTTTTATTTAATTTCAGTCCTTTAGAAAAAAAATGAGAATATAGTGCTGAAGCATCTGGTATTTATGTTTTTCCACAAGATGGAAAATTTCCTTCCCGACAGTTGTTGGTTATGACTTTGCCTATGTGCAATTATAATACAGCACACTACTGTTTTAAGAAGAGTATCATTAGCGTCAGAATGCAAAACAGTCTGAAATACTCGAAAATCAAGCTGAAGCCAATTCCCTTTTCTTTGACCTGCTTGCAGGATACCCTGACAAGGTATGAACTGGAGTATGTGTCTTGGAACTATTTACCCCTTAAATATGAAAAATGTAAATAAGCGATGGAGTTTGGGGTGACAGAGGATCTAAAGTGATGGCCACCCAGCCCTTGCGAGTAAAATATGGCTCACTTAATGACATTTCAGTCCTAAATCATGCACAGCAGGCGAGTTTGTGGGCTGAGCGGCTTGCACAAAAACATTCCTTTGGGACCATTTAAAAAGGCTGAATAAGCAAGGAATCCTGTGTGACAATGCTCAGAATACCAAAGGAGCGGTTCAGGTATACATATTATTGCCCGTGGCTCCAAGCCCAATAACCTTTTCCTTATTGAGATAGATTCCCTGGACAGAAAACAAATCCTTTCCAAGTTAGAGAACTTTATCAGATTTATTTCTCATTGTCAGGTCAGCATGCAGGAAACAAATGAAGTCTGTCGCGTGATTCATATTAGAAGGAGAGCAATTTACAGTGCTCACTGGCTTCTCATAAACCTTATTAATGTTTGGCATAGGGTGCCAAGGAGTCATAAAGAATCATCCTGTTGAGCATTTATATCTGCTTAGTCTCTGATTATATGTCCTCGACACAGCTTAAATAATGGCAGACAGAGCATCTCGTGAGCAGGAAATGAGAAAGTAACACATGTTTTTGTCTCATATTCAAATATTCTTCCCTATCTTTTTAAAGTCTTCCCCTGGGAGGCAAAGAACTGTTTTTAGGTTTCATTTTTCCTTAAGCTGTTGCTGCTCTTGCCTGTAATTTCCACTTTGTTTAGATTTGTCACAGCCCTAAAATGGAATTAAGTTGCTTGTTTATGCTCATGTCTTTTGTTATTTTGAATTTGGGGCATTTCTTACTTCAGTCATGGCTATATAGTTGCTCCACTTCACATTCCCTTTTGAATTCTAGCCCCTTCTGCCTTTGTGATGTGAACTCATTAAGGATAGTGCTAACTTATTTATGAAGTTCTCAACATATTTGACCTAATAATACTAATAGATGGCATTTGTTCAATGCCACCTATGTGGCACGTAAAATATAAATGTATGTGCCAGGCACCTTACATTTATACTTTATTTAATCATCATAACAACCTCATGAGGTAAGTAGTATTATCACACTCATTTTAGAGATCAGTTACCCTGGGATACAGTGCTACTAAACAGAAGAGCTGGAAATTGCACCCCAACAATCCACTCTTCACTGAGCTGCACTCCTTCTCTAGAACATTAATTTATAGTTCATTGAATGTGGTGCTCTAGAGCATAACAAAGAGAGAAGAGAGGAGGAAAATGGGAAGAAATAAGGTTAAATGTAGAAAGATGGACAGCATGACATTCTACCAGCAATTGATCTGAGGGACTATTAGTTGTACAACTGGCTCTTGAATTTAATTGGCTTCTCAGGTGCCTTGCTAATGGCTAGTGATGTGGATGGGTCATTTGACCCTTCTGATAACTGAAAAGGACACTCTTCTACTGTGTGGAATTAATTGTTTGGTAATTTTTTATTTTGAAATAATTTTAGACTCTCAAAAAAGTTACGAGTACAAGGAACTTCCATATCCCTCCAACTATAATATCCTAATTGTTAATGTTTTACCACATTTATTTTTATAATTTTCTCTCTATATAGACACTTATTATTTTATGAATCATTTGAGAATAAGTTGCATGCTCAAATACTTTGGTGTGTGTTTTCTAAGAAAAAGTAAATTCTCATATAGCCACATTATAATTATTGCAATCAGAAAACTAATGCTGATTCAATGCTAACATCTAAAGTACAAACTTGTATTACACCAGTTGTCCCAGTGAAAAGGTTTTGGGAGGGGATGTTCAGGGACCAATCAAATTACATGTTGCATTTAGTTGTCTCTTTAGTCTCTTTTAGTCTGGAACAGTTTCTCTTTGTCTTTTTTCATTTTGACATTTTTAGAAAGGGTATATAGGTCAACTGTCTTTCAGACTGTCTCTCAATTTGAGTTTGCCTGATGCTTCCTCATGATTGCACTGAAGTTACACCCTTTGGGCAGGAATGACACTGAAGTGATGCTATGTTCTCAGTGCCTCATACCAGGATGCACCTCATGCTAATTTGTCCAACTACTGGTGATGTTAACAGATTGCTCTAATGTAAGGCTACAATTTTTCAATGTACTAAAGTTAAAATTTGATTTAAATTCTAATTTCCTCAGAATTGGGTTCAAATCAAGTCCATTGCTTAAGAAGCTTTGGGTATTCTGAAAAAACTAACTTCCTGATCTGTAAGTATTAGGATCAGTCATGGAAAGTGTTGCCTGGCACATACATTTATATTTTATGTGCCACATAGGTGGCATTGAACAAATGTCATCTATTAGTATTATTAGGTCGAATATGTTGATAACCTCATGTAAGTATTGCTTAATGTCTTGGGACATTAAGCAGACACAGGGACTTGGTACTGTAACTCCAGGGAACAAACCAGAAAATGGTAGAATTATTGTACAAGACCAGGTCTGGGTTGGCACCAAGCATGACTTGAAGAAGGCGCCAAGGATGGGGCTAGAAAGCTAGTTAAACTTTTAGCCTCAAATCTGGCTGGGTCTGAGAGACTGAGGAAGAGAATCAGAAGATTTCAGCTGGCAGAGAAGCAGGGCACAGTGTGTGGACTGAGCTTGATGGCATGACCAGCTGATGCTGCTAAAGACCTGAGACTCATAATCAGCAACTGTGCAATCAGCAATAGCAGTTGTACCCACCTTATCTGCACCACCTTATGGAGGCATTATTATTGGCTTTTTTGGGGGGGCATTTCATGAAAATTTCTCACTTTCAAGGTTATTCTTCAACCATACATCACTTGGGCAGTGCTGAGAAACACATAGGATAATTTGGCCTGGGCTCCATATCCTTCCCAGGAATATCTTAAGACTGAGAAATATGGTCTGTTTTCCATACCTCCAAGTTGCTTTTACATGGATGAAGAGAATCAGAATGCTCAGTGAAATATGTATTCAAAAAGAAATGTACCAGAATAAAATTACATTGGAAAATAATTGCTTCTAAAAATCATCACCCATTCTTACCCTCTGTTATTCTGTTCTCTTTCAACTCTCTGTATTTTAATCCCTTTCTTCTTCCCTGATGTTTTCTATTCATTTAACTTAAGCAATGTTTCTGGATACCATAGCAATAGCAATGAGGTGTTGTATAAACATACAATGGAGCAGAATGGAAATGCTTCCTATGGTAACAGAAACCATAGAAACATGTGCGTGTGTGTGTGTGTGTTTGTGCATGTGCGTGCACACACACGTGCATACAAAGCTGTTTTGGGGTCAAAGCTTTGTAGAGTTCATGAAACTAGGAAAATGAAGTATTTCACTGTGATCACATTGCTATTTGTATCTATTGTCATCATGATTTAACATTTATTGCATGCCTATAGTCCCCTGGACAGACCCTGGAACTAGATGTCAACTCTACTTAGTGGATTTATGTTTGAAATTAGATAGCAAAGCCACAAAATGGAAAAAGATGAGAATACTTCCAAAACAGAAATATTGAATAATGCATTTTCAGAAAAATTAGGTAAGGAGAAAATGAGTTTGACCCAGGCAGTTAGGAATGAAGGATATGGGAGGAGACTTAAATGTCTAGATTAGAGATGGTTTGCAGCCATTTCCAAGAACCCTGGGAGGGACTGCTTGTGCTGCATGACCTAACACTTTAATCCTCTTCTGCCATGGCTCAGACCCCATGGGGTGGAATCTTGATGAGGAGACTCCCTGTCTTGGATAATAATAACAAGCTGTCTTCTCTGTAGGCAAATTTTCAGGTGGAAGTCTCACTCTACCATTCTCATAACCAATGCAACAAATAATCAAGTTCTCAAGCTGCAAGGAAAACTGAGGGGATTATTTTTAAGGATGTAAAGAACATTAAACAATGAAGAGATAGTTTCTCAGAGTAAGTTTTTTCCCTCCTTCGCCAGGTGCCTGAAATCATCTTTCTTGTCTACCTTAGACACCCCCCACACTTTTTAATATTAAAAGTCTCTTAATAACAAAAGTAAACAGCATGTTATTTATGGAAACTGCACAACATTAGCTTTGCTAATTACATGGTTACTCACTTTCCCAGGACCAGATCACCTCTTATTTGTTTCCAACTGCTGTGGCCACCATGTGTTTTAAGTGTAAGACAGAATTAATAAACTGCAGGTTTCCAGGGTGCTCACGTATTATTTCTGCAGTTCACACAGGAAATGTACCTTCTGGGTTTGAAGGGCACATCATTCCAAGGCGGAATGGAGTGAGTAGGGCTTTCCCAATAGAGCCACTGACTCTATGGGGAAATTTCAAATGGAGTTTTGGGGTCAGAGAGACCTAAGTTCAGATGCCTGGCACAATAACTTCCCACTTACATGAAATCTTCTTTGCCTTCTCTGTAAGTAACTTCTCTGCCTCTTGGCTTACTGTATATAAATTGGGGATATGATGCCTAATTTCTAGTGTGGCTCTGAATCTTAAATGAGGTGATACAATATGGCACTTGCCATAAGGTAAGTTATTACTGAATGATGGTCTTAGTTTCTTTCTACTCCATTTCTGTCTCTTCTAAACTCCTAAGAACTAAGCTGAGAAGGCATAAAAGATGACACACAGACCATTCAGCTCAAAATCCAGAATAAGAAGCCCAAACTGGAGTATATTCTGCAGAAGATTTGCTGTCTTAAGGGAGCTACTATTAGCTCAGCTTTAACCCTCCTTCCCATCTCTTTCTGGTTAGTGAACTGGTGCCACCACCTGCCCATTAGAGAACCTGAGCTATTTGTTCAGTGATTCATGTCTCTGGATTCTAGCACTGAGCCTGCATAAACTCCCAACTCAGTCAGCAACACTGTGCTAACATCTACTAGGAATGGTTCAGTCCCTGTAGATCTGAGAAATAATTCCTGTGGTTACATCAACTGTTTGGATCTTTGGATCCATAAATTTTTTCTGTCTCTTCTTTTTTGAAGGGTTTTCTATTTGAATGCTGTTTTATCTCAAAAGGCAGTTGGTTCCATTCTGACATGGTAGAGATATGAAGCTTCCTTCAACTGACACAATTTGGCTGGATGCCAGCCAGGAGTACCTCCAAGATATTTTGGCTGTAGGATAAGTTACAGATAGCCTGGCCTTGCCATCTGCAATGATCGGTTGTAGTAATAACAATCTCTGGGTGCACAATTAACCAATTCTGAAAATGTGAAACTTATTAATTATCCTGCGTTTCTGCTTGGCTGCTAGCTACTCTGTCTAGATCCTGTTTCTTGGCATTCTCTCATCTGTCATTTCTACCACAAATCCCCTACAGATCTTTAGTTGCCTATGTTCCTCTACTTCATTGTCTTTCTTTCAGTCGTTGACTGTTAACTGAGATTTTTTTTTCATGAAATCAGAGTTTTAGTATTCTTTTTTTATTATAGGGAAAAGAAACCAAGTCTCCTTGAATCAGTTTATCCCAGTGTCTTCTAGTTTTCTATGTCGGCTACAGCCAAGATAACCTATTACTAAGGTAGGTTGTGTGTTTCTAGACCACCAAATCTGTTCAATAGGCCTTTTTGCATCTGAGTGGTCAGGTCCTAGATGACACTGGAGACATAGAGGTGAACTCCCTCCCTGGCCTTCAGGTGCTCACATTGCATTTGGGAACCTAGGCATTAAGCAAACAACCATGATACAATGTGCTAAGTGCTATCACTAAAGTATAAACAAAGTGGTTTGAGGGGCGTTATGTTCCCCCATATTGACCTGAAGCTGTAGTATTTTGACTGCTTCTAGAGTACTTGTATGTCTCTGCATGTCCAGGCAGTCTGATTTATTAACAGGGCCCTCTTTTAATCTTGGAGTCTCTATGTGGATGATAAACTGTATGGTCTTTCTATTTATAAATCAAAAACCAACATAGGAGGCTAGTTTAATTTGTGAGCAAATATGTTTCTATTTATTAAGAATTCTTGAGTTGCCTGTCTCTACATTAGTGGTTGAGGCAGTGGAGTGAGTTCCTGATCTGACTCACCTTTCTCACCAACAGTCATACTTGTACTTTAGCATATACATGAGAGACTGAGTTGATTCTATAGCCTAAATGGAATTTATTCATTCCTTCATCCATCAACTCAATGAATCAATTCTACATTTACCGAGCACTGATTGTGTGTCAGCCAATCTACTAGGCACGTGGGATACAGTGATGATCTATATAGATATATCTCTGCCCCCACAGAACTTACAGAGTGGAGCCTCAAAAAGTGATTTCAATTTTATCCATCTGCTTTGTGTCTTCTCTTTAAATCCTTGCTACCCAAAGTGGGCTCTCAATATTAGCAGCATCAGTGTCACCCAGAAGCTTGTTAGAAATGGAGAACTTAGGCCCACCTCACACCTATTGAATCTGAATCTGCATTTTCAAAAGATCCTCAATAATCTGAGCAGATTCTGATTCAGTTGGTCCAGGGTCTTCACTTCTGACAAACTCGCAGGCAATGTCAATGCTGTTGGTCCATGGATCGCACTTTAAGGGACTGCCCCAGTGCTTTACAAAATGTGGGTTGCAACCCAATAGTGGGTCATGAAATCAATATAGTGAGTTGTAACTAGCACATTGAAAAATATTTTAAAATAGGATAGAGTACATAAACAATTCAGAGTGCATTTCATGTCATGATGAAGGCATTGTTGCATGAAACTTGAATCAGCTTTTTGTACATCTGCACACAGACACAAACACAGATGTATGTAGACTGAGTTCTGATGAAAACGTATTTCTTAATACAGGTCGCAGCTGATAACAGTTTGAAAGTTATTGTTCTAGACAAGCTTATCTAGGCCAGAAAGAAGTCCTCAGAAGTGATTCCAGTCTAGAACAGAGAGCTCAGATCAAAGGGGTTCTGTTAATATTAGAACTATCCAGAATCCCAGTGAGGACATCCAGGAAAAAGTAGAACAGTGGGGCTAGAAAGATCCTCTACTAGGGGTGACGGCTGTGTGCTGATTGGATGATGAGATGCCCATGATTAGTGGCTTGTACCAGTTGGCATTAGGTTTTTGTATGACCCAAGATTTTGGACTGTGAGCCTCTTGAAGGTGGGACCTGTATATTACTCCTAGAGGCTAAAACAGTGCCTTTCCCGCAGGGGGAATTTCTGCAGTGTACTGTGACTTTTTATATCTTTCATACTACTCAATATACCACATGTAACAAATGAGGTCTTTTCTGTCTTTCCACTGGGAATCATGTATTATTCATCTTTGCTTTTTTCTAGGGCCTACTCCAATATCTAGAAGATGGCAGATATTCAGTAAGTTTATTCACTTAACAGGTAAGTTTCTAGATTATTTGAGTACTCCCCAAATCAGTCTTGTTGCACCCCCTGAGAGATACCAGCAGCAATGAAGTGTGAGTCCCAGCTCTGGGCTCCCCCCTCCAAGATTCTGGGTTTTCGTAATCCCTTGTGCTTATTACTGGTGTTACCTTAGTGTCCTTTTTTTTTTTTTTAATTTTCAGTGCTTGTCCAGCAAGTTTCCTATACTAAACTGCTATATGGAAACATCTATTCTTCCCTTGTTTGACTGTACCTAACTCAAAATGCCTTCTCATTTAACAACCAGTGCTCTGCAACAAGGTGGGCTTTCTAGGAAGGCAAATAACAAGAAGGCTCAGGTTGGCTTGTCTCCATTTTGGGGCAATGGGAGTGTGCTGGAAGTCTTCCAAGGAACAAGAGTGAGAAGAAGATGCTAGAATGAAGAGGTGGACAGACATAGGGGAGGAAAGCGCACTGGATACAAACTTTATTACCTTCATTATTTTGCTAGGTCTGTCTTAGCTGAGAGACTCTGAGAGTATTAATCAGAGATAAATGGGAAGTAAGAGTCTATAGTAATCCATAGTGGCATTTATTAATAATACAAATCTTCTGGCCTCCATCTCTTCTTCTTCCCATAAGCCCACAGTTTGTCCACACATAAGCATATGTGGTTTTGTCCTTAATAATAGGGTAGTGCAAATAGTTAATTCACTACTCCTAGTGCCACGAGTGGCACGTTGGAGACCATCCTGTCTGTTCTTATGTAACCTGTCATAAATCCACGTGGATATGTATCTCATTAAGACAGCCATTTAGGATTTGCTTTTTCAGAATTGTCTGCTTTGGTCAGTAGTATTTTAACTGTAAAATATGGATGGTTTCACTTGGTCCAAGTGTCCCTACTGTACCTAATACATTTAACTTTACAAACAGTTTTATACAAGCAATACATTAACCAATGAGCTGTAATGAGTAGAATTTGGATGTTCATGAGGGAGATTTAAATTCACACATCATTTTCCTAGACTCCTTCACTGTCTTGACACTTTCCTATTATTAGCTCTCTTTTTGGAGATATTTTGTGTTAAAAATCCAAAAAGTTCTCAGTCACCATCTGAGAATTTTTGCGTATACAACAATGTAAAGAAAAACTAGGCCTTGCTAAGATGAAGTACCCAGGATCAGCTGGTAGCCTAGAAGTTTGACTATGGTCCACGATTCAAATTGGTGGGCCAAACAATAACAAAGGTGGATTTTGGGGGGTTAGTTTTGCAAATTTGCTTTTTGTATCCTCGCTAAAGAGGTGAAGTAACTAGTAGCCAGTGTGTTGAGGGGAAATTCAGTACTGCCTGGAGGCTCTACTGTGTATTCTACACCTCCTGGTCTCCAATGAGATCTTTATTTCTTGTTTTGAATACTTATATTAACTCTAGAAAAAAATTTAGTTCTAGAATCTGGATACTGAGCAACACTGCAGCTCTCTTTCTTAGTTCAAATAGTCTCATCTGCTTTTCTCTGATGAATCTGTTTCTTTGTAGGATCTGTTTCTCTGTGGGATCAACATTTTCTCTCTGTGTGTCAGAAAGAATGTCTTGTACCGTCCTTGACAGGGAGAGTCACTTTCTGTTGCATGTGAGCAATCGGAGCAATCATCCTTCTCTCACGTTGAATGAGTAGGTCAAACAGTATTAGTAGTATTGCCTAGTTTACTCTAATGTTGATTATATTAGTTTATTTGCATTTTTTGTGATCTAGAGCTTCAGTTGAACCTTTCATTCTGACCATGATTATTTAGTAAGACCACAGATCCATCCACTAACTTAAAGGAGAATGAATGACTAACTGTAACCCTGCCATCTGATTAGGAAAACAAGGAAACAAACAAAGGCATTTTCTGGTCAAAAATGTTTTTAACCAGAAAACACTGAATAGTAGAAATATCACTGTAAATGGAGTCAGGTGATGTGGATTCTAGTCAAAGCTCTACCACTTATTAACTGCGTGACCATAGAATGTCGCTTAACCTCTCTGAACCTTAGTTTCCTATTCCATAATGCAAAACGTAAGTTATAATATGCGTTTTGTCCACCTTACAGACAGGGATCTTTTACAGAGGCTGGAAATTCCTCCAACTCGTCTGTTCAGGTTGACTTTCTGGAAAAGTGCTTTATTCTCAGAGGATTTGATTATTGAGTTATCTTTCTATTCTGCTGCTGTCAGTAGATTTGCCATAAATGTTTCCTGAGAGTCTCTCTCTTGAAGAGATTCAGGCCCCAGTTAAGTTCATCCCAATTAAAAATAGAACCCTGAGATGCAGCAGCTGTAGCACCTCTTAAACCTCTTCAAATAACATTGAACGATTAAGTGGCTGCTACTGTGGAGATAGTGCCCACAAAACCAGCAGCAGGCCCTCTCGGAAAATGATAACACTCTAAGTGGCTGTCAGTCCTTAGTCATTTCTAGTCATTCAGGGGATGTTGCCTTATCTTCTACAAGTTCTAAAAGTTCCTGGGAAGAGAAGAGTCACATAAATTCTTTATTTAAAAAAATCCCCCTTCCCTCAACAAAATTCTCTAAAACAATACTAAACAAGCAGGCATGCGCAATTCTAATGAAGTCTATCATTTGAGTGGAAGAGAATTGCTATGGTTACCAATGTTTCTGTCTGGCAGTTTTGGGGTAAAAGTCTGATGAAGTGATATTGTCTGGAAAATGAGCATTGATTCCTAGGGAGATGGAAGAATTTACTTTTTTTCTTCCTATTTCTTGAATACATGACTAGCTTTCAAATATATGACTCAACAATTACATTCGGCTTGAATGGATTTTTTTCTGACTTTGTTTCTTATTTTCTTCTGATTTATCAAGGAGAGTTTAAAAATAAACTTTCCTTATCCCATCCATAATAGAAATTTCAGCTATTAAGAACTTACCAAGTGAAAAATTATAGAAATCACTAAAGTTCAGAGGGAGATCTCTTTATTATATTTCAACAGCTATTTGCTCTGGAGACATTTCTTTTCCCCCTTTGTAAAGCTAAATTGCATATATCACTATTTATTAATAAGCAGAATGACAATTATTTAGGCTGCCAAATCTCTTTTATAAACATTTCATTAGCTAGGTAGGATTTTTATATACTTTCCCAAAGGGCCAAGTTGACAGACATGGGCTTTCACTTTATTTCCATAGAGATCTGGATCCAAATCCCTGGGTCCAAATATATGCCATTCACTTCCCATATTTAGTCCTGTGATCTCTCTGAAGACTGGCCCAAGAGAGGCCTTTCTGATGAGACATTTAGCACAGCGATTAATCACTAGATAAACATGTGAACGGGTCCATTTGCAAAGTGAAAGCTCCCTAAACAGAGGCTTGTCCTTTACAAAAAGAGCAGGTCCAATTTTCCTTAAAAGTTCATGGTTGCCTATGTGGTGTGATTTGAGAAATCCTGAACCTTCTGTTCCCATTACTTTTCCTGTTGAGCTCTACATTTCATAGTGTATCACTCCTGTGGATGAAACCTGGCCTCTCCAGGGCAGTTTCTCTAATAAATGGCCATAGTCCTGGGAAAGGTCCTGATGACTTAGTGTGCAGTGTGCTTGACACCATAAGATCCTTTCTTCTTTGATTAAAAAAAAAAAAAAAGACTAAGACAAGAAAACTGGTGGCTGTTGGGGAAAGAGTGTGGAAAGAATGAAAGAAGAAAACCGATGCATGGAAAGGATGGTGAAGTACCAATGGACCGGTGTGAGTCAGGTTCTGAATTTAGGAGTGAGGACTCAAATATGCCTGTTTACTGGGTTAGCTTTTGGAACGATCCTATGAACATATATCCTATGAACATTATAGAAGTCACTAAAGCTGACTGCAAATTGAGTGTAAATTGAGAGTATCTTTCTGGAAAAACAAATTGGAAATATTTATCAAAGGGATAAAGAACTTACATATATTTAGAACCAAAAATTTCAATTGCAGGACTCTCTCCTAAGAAAAACAATTAGCAATGAACACGTTTCAACCCAAAGATGTTCACTGGGACATTATTTAAAATAGCAAAAATATTAGAACAAGTTACATGTTTATTAATAGAGAAATGAATACTATGGAAATAAATTTATGCTGTAAAAGTGACCAAATAAGGCTTGGCTCAGGGGCTCATGCCTGTAATCCCAGCACTTTGGGAGGCTGAGGTGGGCCAATCATCTGAGGTCAGGAGTTCGAAACCAGCCTGACCAACATGGTGAAATTTCATCACTATTAAAAATAAAAAAAATTAGCCAGGTGTGGTGGCTCATGCCTGTAATCCCAGCTACTCTGGTGAGTGAGGCAGGAGAATCACGTGAACCTGGGAAGAGGAGGTCGTAGTGAGCTGAGATCGCGCCACTGCACTCACCTTGGGTGACAGAGCAAGATTCCATCTCAAAATATAGTATATAAAATATGCTAATAATATGATCTCAAACATATAAAATAGGTAAAAGAAAGGAATTTTAATAGTGGTTGTCCATGGATGATTGCTATTTTTATTTATTCCTTTTCATATCTTCTAAATTTTTCAGAATGGTCATTTATTACTTTTAGGTACAAAAAAGTTATTTAAAAATTCATCCAAAAGCAAATGTTTGTGTCAATGTTACAAACCTAAAATATGGATGTCCTCTAAGGAGGTTGACTTCAGTTGTATAGCTATTTCCCAGTGGATAATTAAAGACCTGTCAGACTTTCTCTCATGTATGAGTCCTTTATGTTTAAGGGCTGTAATTCTATATAAAATGTCTGCATAGAATTACATTTGGCACCTGATGTTTGATTCTGGATAGTATTGTAGTTCTCTATTGCCAAATGTGAGACTAAAAAGTTAGATGGAGGTTAGCATCGAGAGATGTTTTCTAAGCTTTTCCCCTGGAACTGGACAATGGTAGAAATGTGCCAGAAGCAAAGGAAGCCTGTGGAATAAGTCTCTTTCAGCCCAAAGTTATATTAAATAGTTTCATCTATTCACTGGACATAGATTTGAGTCATCAAACTTCTTCCCTAAGTTTGGTTTGCTTCCCATGTTTCAGATATATCTGAAGAGCAGGTCTGGCCTCACTGCCTTGGTACCATTTTGGTGATCTTCCCTTCACCTGGAATGCATCTTAAACCTCTCCTATCTCAGGTTTCTTAGGCCCACATTAGGTAATAGCTCTTTGAAACTTCTACTATTGCCCCCAATGGGTGTGATCTCCCCATCCTTTGAACTTCCATGGCACACTTATATGGTGTTTTCATATTAACTCTATTAGATTATCAATTTCTTACGCACAAGGTCTGCTGTGCCTTACTCAACTTTGTATTCCCCATGTCTTGCCCATCTTAGCAGAACTGAATTTGTTTATTTAATGAATCAGGTACTAGTTTAGCTGGCCCAAAGTCTGACTGTCTCACTTCATGCCATTTAGATATGATGCCCATTTATTAGCTCTAAAAAATCACAAGTAAGAATAACAATGAATTTTTCAAAACTTCTTGATGAAATATCTTTCTAGAATAAACTATTTAGAAAACAAAAACATAGAGCACAGAGCTACAAACTTAAGTTACCAGGGTGCTCTACCATGGTTTATTGAACTTTAGTAGTGTGGAAGAACAACCTGTGCTTTCGTGTTAGAAAGAACTGGGTTTGAAGCTAATCTTGACAATTATTGGCAGTGAAATTTTGGGTTAATGTTCTATCTTCTTCAAGTTTAGTTTCCTTACTTTCAAAATGTGGAATTAGTTAATTAATGGCTGTCTCCTAGTGCTGTTGTGAGGGTTATATAAAATGATGTATGAAAGCACTTAGCAAAGTATCTGGCACACAGATTTAAGTCTCTATGCTCATGAGGACAGAGAATCCATCATGTCCAGGACAATTTATGTTCTCTTGGAAAGTCAGGGTTATATCCCCTAGACTTTGCAGGGTAGTTAATTTCTGGGTCTATTATTCTGAAATCACCAATCTACTCTCATAACCACCCCCCACTCTGCCACACAGACACACAAACAGCTCATCTGAAAATTTTGTAGGAATACTGATGTTGGGCTCTGATATGGTTTGGCAGTGCCCCACCCAAATCTCATTTTGAATTGTAGCTCACATAATTCCCATGTGTCATAGGAGGGACCTGATGGGAGATAATTGAATCATGGAGGGAGGTTTTCCCATGCTGTTCTTGTGATAGTGAATAAGTCTCACGAGATCTGATCGTTTTATAAAGGGGCGTTCCCCTGCACATGCTGTCTTGCCTGCCATGTAAGACTTTGCTCCCCATTCATCTTCTGCCATGATTGTGAGGCCTCCCTAGCCATGTGGAACTGGGAGCCCATTAAACCTCTTTCCTTTATAAATTACCCAGTCTCGGGTATGTCTTTATTAGCAGCATGAGAACAGACTAATACAGGCTCAGAAAATAATACCTCCAAATGAGAGCCTCCACAGCAGCCTTAGAAGAAAAAGTTTTTCTCTGACCTTCTCTTGCCCTCCTATCTCTCAGTCCCATTTTTCCTCAAGGCTAGGCATAGAAACCAGAATCCTTCCCCAAGGAAGGTCATAGAAAGCAGAACCTCCTTTCCCAAAAGCCAGCCATAAATACTGAAAATATTATATGTAAGAACTGACCATAAAGAAATTATCTGATCCACATTGTTTGATTCTAGGACATAAGACTGCCATTTCAGAGAGGGCTGTGCCCCACACCAGAAGGAAGGAATGCATGTTCAGAGAAGCCAAGAAGAATCTAGACTGGCTGGCCCTGCTGGGCTTCCCCACTCATTCTCTTAGCTTTAGATCGTACCCTTTTTGTCCAGGCATATTTCTACATGACTGCTCATACTTCTTTGTTGAATCTAAGCATAAAAATGGACAATTTCCCCTATATCTTTGGGTTTTAATTATGAAGGCTCTCATGTATACACATTAGATAAATTTGTATGCCATTTCTTTTGTTAATCAGTCTGCTTCATATCAGTGATTTTCAGCAAACCTCTAGGGGCCAGAGCCCTGGTCCTCACACTGAGCTGGAATATTGAAGGAATTTCTGCAGTGAAATCGTATTTGGCTATACATATATAATCTGTGAACCTCTTAAATAATTAAAGCATAACTTACCAATAAAACAGGAAAGTTTAGTGGGCTCCAGAACCGAAACCAGTTGGATTTAAAATCCTGCTGCTATACTTAACCTCTCTGTTTCTGAGTTTTCTTATCTGTAATGTGCGATGATAATATCTGCCTTGTAGCCTTGCTTTAAGGATAAAATGAGCTAATGTCTAACAAGCGCTTAAAACAGTGCCTAGTATATAGTAAGCCCTCAACAAAAGCTAGCAATTCCCAATTAATTGATTTAAAAGCTGGGGCTCTTAAAGGACTATGTTGAGCCAAAGTATTCCAATAACTAAATGAAGCTCCTGTAGTAGAGTTGGAGCCATCTTTTGGGGGCAGGAAGGGAGTGTATGGAGACTTGTGCCTTATAGTGGTTTGGATTTGTTAACAGCACTAGTCAAGGAACACAGTGCGCTGAAAAAGTTGCCAGACGCCAGATGAGATAAGGAGCGTCCTGTGAGTAAGGACAGACTTGAACACTCCCAGCACACAGACAAAGGAAGTGATGGCTCTGCCTAAGAAATCTTGTCCTTCAACCTTGACTTCACTGGATTTTTTTTTCAGACACTGCTAATCATGTAAATAAACACAAGAACTTCCTGATAGTGGAATATCTCTTTGTTTTCAGATGTAATTCCTACCTCTATTTGCAACATGGGTATTTAATAAAAGAGGAATAAAGAGGCATGCTTGAATGGATAATCAAGTAAACAGATTTTCTGATATTAAAAAAATAAGGGAAGTATATAATTTGCTCTGGCTATCTGGTCTATATTTTATGGCTAAGTCATTTTAACATTTCAGGGACTTTCTTCTTGTATAATACCTAGACCTTTACTTTCATATATTGAAACTTCTCTACTGATTGATTAGGTTTGTTGTTGTTGTTCTGTCTCACTTATTTCCATTTATTGTCTGTTGTACTTTTTGAGTTTTTTTAAAAACTTAAGCTTTTGATTGAATATCTGGGTTTTTAAAATAATGTTTTTAATTTATAATTTAAGAGATGATTTACTTAGTTAAAAAATTTTTTTTTCTGCTTCCTGCACTGTTTTCTCTGAGTCTCTTTCTAGGTTTTTTGGTTTTGTTTTTTGATTGTGGCTCATGCATTTTTTGTTAGGGGATTTCCTCAAAATGTCTGGAGAACCTAGACTGTCCATTCATAATTATAAATGATGTACTAAAAAGGTATTGGTAGTAGGCTTAATAGCATATTAACAAAGAGTATGCAAACTTTCTTATGGGAGGAGATCCCCAAAATGTCTGTCTTAGTTCTTTTTTCTTGGGTCTGTTAGTTTCTCTGGAGAGGAATTTTATTCTATCTGGCTGGTCTTAGGTTGGATGGCAGTATTCTCAGAGCTGAATGTGGGCATGGAATGAGTGGCCTCACTCTTCAGCATTCAGACTTTCACTTAATTGCCCTCTTTTTTAGTACAGGTGTCATAGATTGCAATAACAGCACCAATTCTGCATGCGTCCTTGTATTCACACCCTTTGCTGTGTGACTGCTGTTTCTCTCCCTGAATAGGTGGGGTCTTTTTATGGGGTCCCGAGTCTATTCTACTTTGGGCAATAAAATATGACAGGATTGACACTGTATCACTTCCAAGGTTAGGCTTCAAAAAGTGTGCATTTTTGTCTGTTCTCTCAGGCCTGTCACTGGCATAAGAACATTTTGAACATGGCTGCCAGATGATGAGAGGCTTGTAGATCAGAGTGGAGTCCACATAGTCACCCTAGCCAAAGCCAGCCTAGATCAACCAACCAATGTTCCAGCATGTGAGCATGTGCAGACAGGATCCACCTCCTAGCCAATCTTCAGCTAACACTGTATTCCTAAGCAATACTGTTTTATGGTTGTATACTGCTGGGGTTATGTGATTGTTTGCTATAAAGCATTATTGGCATAACAGATAATTACAGGGTTTCACCACCATCCTCAGATGCAAATCTCTTTAGAAATTAACCTCCTGTCTTTTGCCCAGATTGGGGAGAAGTCACCAAGCTATAGGGGTGGGGAGGGATCAGGACATCAAACTGCACCTTATATTAATCTTTAATTAATCTGGGCTCCATACTCGATCTCTGATGTGACAATTCCTGAGCTTTTCCAGGGCCCTGTGGCTCAAGTGGCTTCATTTCTTTTTGAATCTCTCTCTGCAGGCACCAGGTTTTGACCTGGTCTATGCTCAGACACTTTCCATTTTTAGAGGTTTTATTTTTCACTCTTCTTTGCGTTGATACCCTCCTTGGTTCACTTTGCCCGTGGGGTTTGGGCTCTTTAGTTTTTTTCCTCTTATATGAAGACATTTTAGGAGAAAGTGGGGGTAAACATGTGCTTTAACATTCCATGTTTAGCCAGAAATGTCTCCAGGTTTTAATTTTTCACCTTGACTTTAAAACTTTTTTTTTTCGCTTGTAAATGTTCATCTGGTAGGTGTGATTTACTTCAGGGTGTTAAATGGCATGATTATAAACATCTCTCTGAATAATTTAATATAATAATAATTGACTCCTATCCAATGCCTTTTCTCTTCTTCATTGAATCTCATATATAAATTTATTTCGTGGATATTTATCAAGGGTCTATTATGGGCCACGTATAGTGCCAACATTAGTGAAACAGTGGGAAACACAACAGACATGGTCCCTGTCCTTAAGGAACTTATGATATACTGGTTTATCACTAGTCTTCTTGAAGTCCTTCTTTCTGCCTTGTCTTAGTAAATATCCTAAGATCACCCATCACCTACCTCCGTTGTTCACTGGAGTTTATAGTGTGGTGAGCCAGCGTAAGAGTGGAATCACAGAGTTGTCAATTTAAATATTGGGCAGTAACTTACCCCTTTTTAAGCCTTGGGATCTTCAGTGTAGGATGAAGTGTTAAAAAAAATTAGACTATATTGTCAACATTTAAAAATTAAGATCTCTCTCTTCTTTCTCCCAAACACACATGCATGCACATTCTGATTTCTCGCTTCTTTCAAAAAATCAACATACTGCAATATTGGGCCACTTTCCTACATGATATTAAGCAGAACTCAGTATGGGCTGGCCTCCTTAGATGGGCATGGTCTGTGTAATTTGCCTAGGACACCACCACTTCCCATTGTAGTAAGAAAGTTTTATACATTTGTGTTATTTGTCTGGCCTTTATGGGCATTTAAGTTTTCCACCTGCTTTAGATATTAGGAAATGGCAGTGCTATTTAAAAAAATTCCTAAAGGAATATTAATCTGTTAACCTGTAGCTTTCAAAGACATGAGACATTATATTTTTCCCAGATATTATAGATCAGAAGTTCTTAAATATTAATGTATTTACTCAAATACACATTTAGTCATAGATTTTAAATATATTTCAACATTTAGTTGTTGAAAACTAAATGAAGTAACAACAGTACTTGGTAATGACTGGGTTGCAGATTCTCAACTAGCTTTGACCTTCTTAGATGTTTCATTTTGTGAAATCCATAATTTATTTGATTTCTGGCCCTTTGTGTTAACTCACTGGACTCATTTGCTCTCTTGATCTGCAGCCTCCTCTGAATTGCTTCTGCCCTGTTTTCACTTTGATCCAGTTTCCACACAGTTCTGAACCCATGGCTCCATTTATCAAACCTCATGCTGTGCCTTCAGAAGCAGTCTTCATGTTTTCTCTCCCTGGCATTTGGGCTATGGGCATCCCTTAAAGATCCCAGCCTGGTTCATTCTTCTAGTCCCATATGCCTCTGATTAACTTTAGTGGTTCAACAGAACTGCATCTCTGCAGGCTCTTGCCTGGTCCAGCCTTGCTTAACCCACCCCTCCTAAGATCAAAAAAGAGGGTTCAAATATCTTGTTAACCCTAGGGTCCTGTGATGGTTATCAAAGTTGAGCAGAATACTGTTGAGATATTAAGATTGATTTGAACACTGAAGTGAACTTCCCATCCATGAAAATGCATGAATAAGGATTTTCCTCTCTTCCTTTGTTCCTCTGATAATCCTATTGCCCTTGTATTTTGCCTAATTTCTTCAAGAGATATGCACTCAACAAAAAATCAAATATAATTCAAGGGTGTTGTAGTTGAGAACAATATTAGAAGAAGGAGGTTGATGACCGGTCTCCTTCTCTGCAGTGTTCAGTGCACTTCTGAGAATTGTGCTTTGCCATGCATACCACCAAAGGAGGGAGGGAGATGCAGATAAACTAGAGGTTGTCCTCAGGAGAGCCTTTAGGATGGATTGTGGGAACCCAAAGGGAACCCATGTGAGGAGTAGTTGAGAAGATAGGGAAGAGTATGCTTGGAGAAGAGGAGACTTTGGGGTCGGGGGTGGTAGTTTGAGAGAGGGCAGGAACATAGCTGTCATCAGAACTATCAAATTGTCACATGGAAGAAAGGGTAAATGACTCCAAAGGATTGAAGTTGATTCAATGGGTAGAAATCTCAGAAAGATATATTTGGGTTCTGGTTTTCTTTTTCTTTCTCTTTTTTATTTAAAGAAGAGCCATCCAAATCTTTTTTTTTAAAATTATACTTTAAGTTTTTTATTATACTTTAAGTTTTAGGGTACATGTGCACAACGTGCAGGTTTGTTACATATGTAAACATGTGCCATGTTGGTGTGCTGCACCCATTAACTCTTCATTTAACATTAGGTATATCTCCTAATGCTATCCCTCCCCCCTCCCCCCACCCCACGACAGGCCCCGGTGTGTGATGTTCCCCTTCCTGTGTCCATGTGTTCTCATTGTTCAATTCCCACCTATGAGTGAGAACACGTGGTGTTTGCTGAATGCGCCCGATCTTGTCCAAATCTTAAGTTTTCTGTTAGGGAGAATAGTCTGGACCTCTATGCAACTAAGCATAAAGTGGATGACCACTTGGTGGGGATATTGTAGAAGGGATTGACTCATTGACAGGATGATTGGACCAGATGATCTTTAAGATTTCCCTCTATCCTGAGATTCTACAGTGTTTAAAAATTGTCATGACAGGAGATTCCCGCACATTTTAAAAATTAAAATCACAATATTGTACGTGCTTTAGAAAGCCTAGCAGAATGGATTTAATTCTGCCTATTATAGTGATAATAATGAAATATTAATATGTGGATATGATCTGCTTATGGATTACTCATATAGACAAATTAGACATATTTATTGGTCAACAAGTGCCACTACACATTGTTGGAATACATGTGACTGCTTTTTTCATAAATTAATCATTGGGGTGAATTAAGATGAGAACATAACAAATGTCAGCTCATAACAAATGTCATCTAATTCTAGACCCCAATTTATAGATGAAAATAATATATATTCATTTTCTTCCTTCTCTCTTTCCAAATTGGTAGAGAAAAGATATAAATATTCCTCTTATATCATCACTTAGAGATAAGAATATGCTAAATCTGGAAAATTCTGTTAGGAGGACCTGTAATGGAATAATTCTGCCTCATTTCTTTCACATGAGATAAACTTCACTTTTATTAGTATTTCTCCCCAGAGTCTTCTCTAATCTTCTCAGTTTGGGTTCTTCCCATTTTCTCCCATGTCCTTGGACCACTTACTGTGTTTTAACTAGAGCCTGGTTATATGTAAATATGTCTGTTTTCCCCAGTGGATGGCAAAAAGGAATCTTCCTTGCACATTTTTGTAATCCCCACAATACCTACTGCCTTTCCTGCATGGGGTGATTCTCAATAGACGTTTGTGGTTTGAAATCATTTCAAATCACAAATAAGCACCTTCACTTATGCACTACATATTTGGTCCAGCAGTTAATATGACAGTACTCATTAAATATCCCATGTGATATTGTGATGAACTTGCTTTGGAAGTTATTGATCATGACCATTATATGAGAAGAAGAAAAACCTGATTACTCTGAACACGTAGGAGCATGGCAGAAAAGAAAATGCACCTAAAAGGATTTTTGTTTTCTGATTTTTTTTTTTTTTGCACAGCTTTCAAGTGCAGACAGCTTTTTCTTGTTGTCTAGAGCCATTGCTTCCAGAGCTTATGAGGAGCTATAAAAGAGGTCAGGACACCTGGGTCTAGTCTCAGCTCTACCACGAACTAGCAATGTGGCCAAGCACCAAGCCTTTCTGGTCTTAGCTTTCTCATTTATAAAATGAAGAAGCCAAAGTTAACTGGATTTCTAGCCCCTGCCAACTCTCATATCTCTAACAGTAAGTTGAGAGATTTTTCTCTCTCTGACATTGTCCCCTTTCTTTCCACCTCTCACAATGTACGCAACTTGAGATAAGTTACTTCACCTCTGTGTGGCTCAGCTTTCCCATGTATACAATGGAAGATACCTATTTTTTAGTGTTGTGATTAGGATTAAATGAGTTAATGCATGTGAAGTGTTGGAACAGTGTCTGATGTGGAATACTCACTGATGTTAACTTTTTATTTTACTACTTTGCTGAAAATATGTTAGTGTATTTCCAGTTGTTAAAATTACAAACCAACCCCTGACATGGTGCCTGACTCAGGAACTTTACCCACTATGGGTTTTCAATCTATTTTATATCATTCCTCTTTATTTTTTAATTTTTAGTTTTTGATGCAGTGTCTCCCACTGTTGCCCAGGCTAGAGTGCAGTGATGCAATCGTAGCTCACTGCAGCCTTGATATCCCAGCCTCAGGTGATCCTCCTGCTTCAGCCTCCTAAGTAGCTGGGATGACAGGCATGTGCTACCATGACTGGATTTAAAAAAAATTTTTTTTTGTAGAATGAGGTATTACTATGTTGCCCAGGCTACGTTCCTCTTTAAAGTAGCATTATATAAAATTGTATTTCCATCTGTTCTCAGAATATCTCTGATCATTCACACACTGTAGTCTATAATTTTCTATCTGTATCCCCTACCCTGTGTTGCTCAGTGTGTTTGTTTTTACACAACTAATCTTTGGCTTCTGGCTCACTGTCCTGTGTTGAGGAACCATGTAGAGACTTCGGTGTTGCCATTTCCGTACTCATAGAACTCATCAGTACGATAGATAGAGACACCTGGTGCATAGAGATGGAGGACTCAGCATGAGAATGTCCCATTTTCCATAGCCCTCATTTTTGCCTGGAGCATGATGAATGTTACACTGGCATAGTTAAGAGGTCCGTCAGTTCAGTTCAGTATATTATAAGTAAAATTAAATATATTGAGCATTTCATCTGTGATAAGCTCTGTTCTAGTTTTGTATATATGAGAAAATATATCCAACTGGAGGTAGAAGAGAGAAAGATATGAAGAGAACAACAGCGGGGTCTTTGTTCTCAAGGAGTCTGCACTGTTGCTCGATGTGGTGCTCTAGATATCAGGGAGAAGTATGCCTTGGAAGATAGTAATTGACACCTACATAGAAATTCAATGGATACAAAATCCTTTTATATATGTAATATCCTTTAATCCTTCATCACTATTATTTGATTTAATCCAAAGTTTAACTAAGTTTTGCAGAGGTTAAATAACGTGCCAGCAGGCTGCCCAGCCAGAATGCGAAGTCAGAATGTTCTTCTGCCTGTAGAGTGTGTGCTCCAATGTGCCTAGAGAAGAAGAATGTGATAATGGATAAAACGCAGAGGTTCCTTGTATGTTTCACTGTTTTTTTTTTGTTGTTAGTCTGTAGTACACTTCTGATTCTCCAAAGTGGTACACAGTTTTCCAACTTTGAATTTTTGACAGAGTCATGATTTAAAGCTTCAAGCATATGATTATGAGATGGTGGTTCTCAACATTTACCACAACCTCCCAGCAAACCACACAGCAGTCAACTCTCAAGATTTCTTCCAGGAGGGTAAAGGGATTTTTCTCTTCACATGCCATCCAACTCCATGGGAAAACGTTAGCAGTGACAAATGACTCTGGATGAATGCTTGAATCCGAGGTAAATATGAGCCTTTGCTCCTCCACATAAGAAAGGTGCCATCAGAGTATTCTCTGTGAATACATTTGAAAGACATCATCTGAACAATTTTGGTTATTATCTATTAGCCTTCAGGAGAATTTCTATAATTACGAAGCACGCAGTGGGAAGTGTTATTGCTTGGAGCCAAGTCTATTTATGTTGATATTTGTAGATATTTACATTTATTTTCTTTGGCAGACATAGACAAACACATTTCTGAAAACTACTTTGTCTGTGGAAAAACGAAGCAGAATATACTTTAAAAAATATACCACAGAAAGGATAATAATAGCTTTCATGTCTGAAGACAACAGACAGGCATGAAATATAAAAATTATTTTATCCTGGACAAAAGAATTGGTGTTAGAGCAAATTTTGACCCTGTCACAGTCTGGATAACTCTTAGGTTTAAAACTTGCACCCCCATAGACCTCAGTCCACACAGGAGATAACTGATCTGGGGCTTAGCAGTATTGGCAGGGTGGTGCATTATGGGATTTAGCTATAGAGTGTTTGCTCCCCAAAGAGAGAACTGCAGGAATTTTAAGAACTTGCGTGAATTCCCCTGTGTAGAACAGTATGTCTAAGTATATTTCAAGTAAATCCTCAACTCAACACATAAAGCTGCAGTTACACCACGCCTTTAAAAGGAAATTAGAGCACAGAAACGAGGCCAGACTGCCCCTCCTGGAGACAAATCCCCTGTTCATCTCTTCAACTGCTGTCAGTCCTTAAGTATGTTTACCTCCTGTCCCACCCACCCCACTACCACATCAGTTTCAGGCTCTTGATTTTTTCTTCCAGGCCTCAAAAAGCATGTAGCAATTTATATAATTTTTTTAGACATTGTTTTTCTAGCAAATTAATTCAGATCACAATGCTTTTAGTGATGAATTTTAAAACATTGATTATCATTTTTTTTTAAGAAAGTCCTCAAAAATGGTCTTTGAAGGGGAGATTTGCTCTGATGAGTATGATATAAAACCTCAGCCTTTGAATAAATACAATATGCCTTGCTGGCATAGTAACTAGGTTGCTTGGATGAGGATGCATACTAATTAGGGCAACTTAATGGCATAATGACTAGGGTCATTTATTCATGGTTGGTTGTTCTTCAAATGTAATTTGAGAGAGAGTGCCAATGCATACCCATTCTACCTTCAATAGAGAGAGTGGAATTCCACAGGTTTATGGGGACAAATAGGACAACACAGGTAATTTCACAGATTTGCAGTTAGCAGTTTTCTATTTGATACCCACAGTTTTTAACGGTTTTAGCTCCAAACATGTTAGAATTAAACCTCATTGCCTGTAGAGTTTAAAGACAGCATTATCATCTGTATGTGTATGAGGTGGCAACAACTTTGAAGACAAACATAAGGCATAGGTGGCACAGGTTCAAGGACCTGTCACTCTGTGGACTCACTTCTGAATTGTTCAGTTGCTTTTGCTCTTAGTCACCTGCATCTGGTAGATGCATTTTGAAATATCCCAAGAAAGTGAAAATGACCTAACATTATTCAAGCTGTGCTTTGGTGTTTCTCCTGTTGACCTTTGCCTGTTACTTGACTTTGGTTGAGTAAAGAGCTATGACATGGATATCCTATCATTTCATATTCTGGCCTAGTCCTATATCTATCTCAATGTATAATTTTCATGCAGTCATACTGTCTAATGAGTGCTGGTGAGAATTATGTATCATAGGTTTGAAATAAGATCTATTTTAATTTTTGAAGAGTGATGACCAATATGCCATTCCGTCTATTTGACTGAAACTGATTGCAGTAGTAGATTATATTCTCTCCAAGACAGTAATGACACCACGACTGTTTTTAATGACTTCCAACATAGGAAGAAAAACTTAGAACTCAAAACTCAGGGTGGGTGTGGTAGAAGAATTATCGTATAAAATCCATATGTTTTAGAGTTGGTTGTACTGTAGTAGAAGAGCTCAGGTATGTTTTGGGTTAGTATAGTCCCTCAAACAATTTCTTTCAAATGTTTTCTTTCAACCAAATCTGAAACACATTTTGCCAAAACTTTTTTTCCCTTAATTTTTAAAGGCATGTGTATTTAAAGGGACATTTAATCCATATGTTTTGGCTCATTTACACTTAACTCATCAAGATATTGTTTTTAAGAGTTATTTGAGCTCCACAAAACCCATTTTATAAGTCTTTTCTTCCGCAGTACAAGGAAGTCGTGTTTTGCTGGAAACAGAAATGGAACCCACAAAATAATTAAGTTCGGATGAAAATTGAGAATGTACAAGGTTTCCGAAAGCTACTAAACTTAACTTAGAAACGCATGTTATTCTCTTGCAGTTTTTTAGTTACTTCTAGATATCAATATGCTTTAGCCAAGGTGCTAAATTAGAACATCTTTTAAATCTTTATTTCACAGTTAAGTGTCTAAATGCTTATTTCCCAAAATACCATCTTTAGTGTAATGGATAAAAGCAAGGTTAAAAAAATAAGGAGCATATACAAAAAAGTGAGCTCTAAATTTCTTTTGAGGTTGATGCAGAGCTATGATCTTGAACCTTCATTGTGCCTTTTCTCTCCTTGCCAGTCTTTTCATGGAATTATGTCTGCTATGCCCATAAAAGTTCCTTCTGCTGCGTTTCATGAATGTAGGTAGCTACTGCTACACAGGACCTCACTGTGTCTGCATCCTCAGCACCTTCAGAGCCCTCAGATATTTCCTGCTGGGTAGAAGGATGGATCTAGGGAATTTATTAGACAACATAGTGGGATTTCCCTTCTGTCTTGTATTTCTCAGGAAGATTGGTGTCTGAGGATATTCCTGGAGAGAACTCAAGAAAATCGACATATGCTTTAGATCGGGTATATACAGACAATGTCCCTGAAGAGTTGGGTGAGAGATAAAGCCCTTCAGATCAGCATTGACCTGAAATTATATTCTCATCATTTTAGAGAGAAGTTGAGCACCTCTGAAATAAATTTTGTCTTTTGAACCTCAATATCTAATGAAAAGAACTACCCTTTCTCAATAAAAAAAAATTACTACAACATTTTCCATAGGCCCCAGAGTTCCTTGAGCAAACCTTCTGTAATGAGTTGAGTTGTTGATACTCCCCTTTTCTTCTCATATTTGGGTAGATATCTGAGTAAAAATCAATTTCAATTAGAGAAGGTAAGAGCAAAAAATTAATAAGATTTTTATATTTCATAGTAAAATATAAAAATGTGTATTAGACAACAATTAGTAAACAAGTAACAAAATGGCAGTAGTAAGGCCTAATGTATAAATAATAACATTAAATGTAAATGAACTAAATTAGTCACTTAAAAGACAGTATGGCTGAATGGATTAAACAATAAGACCCAATTATATGTTGCCTACAAGAAAGTCACTTCACCTGAAAAGACATACATAGACTGAAAGTGAAGGGATGGGAAAAGATATTTCATGCAAATATAAACCAAAAAGAACAGGAGTGTCTATACTTAAATCAGATAAAATAGAGTTTAAGTCAAAAACTGAAAAGAGAGACAAAGAAGATGATTCTGTAATGATAAAAGGTCAATTTAGCAAGAGGACATACCGTAGTAAATACATATGCACCCAACACTGAAGCACTCATATATATAAGCAAATATTAATAGATCTAAAGAGAAAGACAGATTACAATACAATAGAAGTAGGATACTTCAACACCCCGCTTTTGGCAAGGACAGATCAGCCAGAAAATCAACAAACAAACATTGCTGTTTGACTGTATTGTAGATTAAATGGACTTAACATACCTTTAGAGAACATTTCATCCAATTGGATGTGAACACACATTTTTTTGATTACCACATGAAACATTCTTCAGGACAGACCATATGTTAGACCACAAAACAAGTCTCAACAAATTATGAAAAGGTCTAAATCACATCAAGTATATTTTCTGAACACAATGAAACAAAACAAGAAATCAATAGCTAGAGGAACTTCAGAAACCATACAAATACATGGAAATTAGGCAGCGTGCTCTTGAACAACCAGTGGATCAATGAAGAAATTAAAAAGGACAATAAAAAATTTCGAGAATCAAATAAAGACAGAGCACAACACACCTGAACCTATGAGATACAGAAAAAGCAGCACTGAGGGAATTTTATACCAGTAAATGCCTACATCCAAATAATAAAAAAATTTTAAATAATTAACCTAACAATTCACTTCCAGGTTACTAGAAAAGCAAGAACAAATCAAACCCCAAAATAGTAGAAGGAAAGAAATAACAAAGATCTGGGCAGAAATAAATGAAATTGAGACTAAAAGAAAAATACAAAATATTAACAAAATTAAACTGGTTTTGAAAAAATAAACAAATGGACAAACCTTTAGCTAGATCAACTAAGAAAAAAAGAGATAAGACCCAAATAAATAAAATCAGAAATGAGAAAGGAACATTATGATGGTTAGCACAGAAATACAAAGGATCATTAGAGACCATTATGAACAACTATATGCCAAAAAATTAGAAAACTTAGAAGAAATGGATATATTCTGAACACATACAACTCACCAAGATTGAACCATGAAAAAATAGAAAACCTAAACAAACCAATCATGAATAATGAGATTAAAGCAGTAGTCTAAATTTGGTCATCAAAGAAAAACCAAGGACCTGAAGGATTCACTGCTGAATTCTACCAAAACATTTGAAGAAGTACTAATACCAATTATACTAAAATCATTTAAAAATTAAAGAGGAAGGAATACTTCCAAATTCATTGCATACAGCCAGCATTAAGCTAATACCAAAACCAGACAAAGACACACACACAAAGTAAAACTACAAGCCAGTATCCCTGATGAACACAGAAGCAAAAATCCCCCCAAAAATACTAGCAAACAGAATTCAACAACCCGTTAAAAAAATCATTCTCAATGATCAAGTGGGATTCACCTCATAGATGCAAAGATAGTTCAACATACACAAATCAATAAACACAATACATTATGTCAACAGAATCAAGGACAAAATCCATGTGATAATTTTTTTAAATGCTGAAAAAGCATTTGATAAAATTCAACATCCCTTTATGATAAAAACCTTCAACAAATTGGGTATAGAAGGAACATATCTCAACACAATCAAGGCCATATATTACAAGCTCACAGTTAAAATCTTACAGAAAGAGTAAACATTGAAAGCCTTTCTACAAAGATCTGTAATAAGATAAGGAAGCCCACTTTCACCATATGTATTCAACAGAGTACTGGGAATGCTAGCCAAAGCAGTTAGGCAAGAGAAAGAAATAAAGGACATCCAAATTGGAAAGGAGGAAGTCAAATTATTATTATTTTTTTTTTGCAGAAGACTTGATCTTATATTTAGAAAAACCTGAAGACTCTGCCAAAAAACTTTTAGAACTGAAAATTTGTAAAATTTTAAGATACAAATAACATCTTAGTAAAATTACAAGATACAAATAACATATAAACATCAGTAGTGTTTCTATATGCTAACAGATCTATCTGAAAAAGTAATCAAGAAAACAATTTCATTTACAATAGCTACAAAAATATCAAAATACAAATTTAACCAAAGATGTGAAAAATCTCTGTGAGGAAACTATAAAACACTGATGAAAGAAGTTGAAGAGGATATGAAAAATGGAAAATATCCCATGCCATGGATGATAAAAATTAATATTGTTAAAATGTCTATACTACCCTAAGTGAACTACAGTCAAAACACCAGTGACATTCTTCACAGAAATAGAAAAACAATCCTAGAATTCACATGGAATTACAAAAGATCTGGCACAGCTAAGGCAATCCTGAGCAAAAAGAACAAAAGTGGAAACATCATACCACCTGATTTCAAATTACATGACAAAACTATAATAACCATAACAGCATAGTACTGGCATAAAAACAGAGACATAGACCAATGGAAGAGGATAGAGAGCCCAGAAGTAAGTGCATGTATTTACAGTCAACTCATATTTGACAAAGGCACCAAGAATATATGCTGGGGGAAAAGGACAGTCTCTTTAATAAATGATGCTGGGAAAACAGGATATCCATATGTAGAAAAATGAAAAAAAAAAGACCCCTACCTTTCACCATGTACAAAAATTAACTCAAATTGGATTAAAGACTTAAATGTAAAATCTGAAACTATAAAACTAGTAGAAAACATTGGGGACATACAGGACATTGGACTGAGCAAATATTTTTTTGGATAAGACTTCAAAAGCACAGGCAACAAAAACAAAAACAGACACATGGTATTACATAAAGCTAAAAAGCTTCTGAACAGCAAAGGAAATAATTAACAAAGTGAAGAGACAACCTACAGAACAGAAGAAAATATTTTCAAACTATCCATCTGAAAAGGAATTAATAACCAGAGTATGTAAGGAACTCAAACAACTTATTAACAAAAAAGCAAGCTAGCAAGCAAGAAGAAAAATCTGATTTAAAAATGAGCGAAAGACCTTAACAGACATTTCTCAAAAGTAGACACACAAATGGCGACAAATGCTCAATATCACTAATCGTCAGGGAAATGCAAATCAAAACCACAATCAGATATTATCTGATTGGCTTTATCAAAAAAGAAAAAATAATGAATGCTGGCAAGGACGCAGAGAAAGGAGAACACTGGTAAACTGTTGGTGAGAATGTCAAATCATTATGGAAAACAGTATGGAGGTTCCTCAGAAAAACAAAGATAGTACTACTATATGATTAATCAATTCCATTGCTGGGTATATGTCCAAAAGAGAGGAAATAAGTATGTCAAAGGGATATCTGCACTCTCACGTTTATTGCAGTAGTATTTGCAATAGCCAAGATATGGAATCAACCTAAGTGTCCATCTACAGATGAATAGATAAAGCAAATATAGTGTATATACACAATGGAATATCATTCAGCCATAAAAAAGTTAATGAAATCCTGTCATTTGCAGCAACATGGATAGGACTGGAGGTCATTATAAGTGAAATAAGCCAGTCACAGAAGGACAAATATGGATGTTTTGAATCATAGGTAGGGGCAAATAAAAGTAGATCTCGTGGATATAGAATAGAATAGTAGTTACCAGAGGCTGTCAAGAGAAGGTGGAAGAGGATAAAGTTGGTTAATGAGTACAAAAATATAGTTAATAGAAGGAATGTGTTCTATTGTTTGAAAGTACAGTAGGAAAATTATAGTTAACAATAATTTATTGTATATTTCAAAATAGCTAGAAGAGAAGAATTATAATGTTCCCATCACAAAGAAAAGATAAATATTTGAGTTGATGAATAGTTCAATTACTCTGACTTGATCACTATATGTTGTATATGTATATTAAAATACCATGTTCACAAAAATGTGTACAACTGTGATATAGCAATAAAAATACAATAAAAGTGTGTTATGAATAGCTGAATATCTGGTAATATAAATAAAAATCTTTAAAATCTTAACAGTCTGAATACTAGAGAGTAAATTTTATTTCTTAAAAGACTTTTACTACAGTCAATTTTGTCATGCAATATTAATGGAGCGTAATGAGTTTGATAGGGCAGTTCTATGTATGTGCTGTCTTCCCTTTGAGAATGAATATGAATTCTTTTCTGTCAACATTGCATATAGATAATATTAATCATTTGAAGCACACATTGTGGCTATACCTGAGGTAAGGTGTTCTGGTGTTGATAAATGAATGAATCATCATCAGAGATTTACATGAAATTCTTGAAAAGTTTGCTATTATTTTTAAGGCAAATATTTAATTTGGGAACAGAGGTCCATCTTTCTGAATATTTGAGGCTTCTAAAATGTACAAAAAGGAATCTGTTTGACATTTCTGAGAAATAGAGAAATCCAATGATATAAGGGTCTTTTCTGAAAGCATTAAAAAATTTAGTTATAATCTTGAATGATAACTTTCAGTGTTTTATCACAATGAAAGTATTTCATTGACCCAAATTAATGGACTGTTTATTTTTTTATACTGTAATGCTAGTGAAGTTGTAGGGAAAATTATATACCTAGATATGTATTTGTATAAATATATAAACCTTCTCAATATCTGGCTTCAGTAGTCTTACATTTTATTTATTGAAATTTAAAAACTTTAGTAAGTCAGTTCTCATAAATATTAACCTAGGAAAACAATAATGCATACTTAGCAGCAAGGTTAATTTATGGACCTACATTTGATGTGCCCTTTTATTTTCCTGGTAATAATTCTAATTTTAAGAAATGATATGAAGTTATCCAAATAAATATAGAAGTAGCTGAAACTATTTTTTGCATATTTTAAATTTTATTAAATTTAAATAGTAAAACTAATACATATATCCAGACTATAAAATAAAAATATTATAGGTATGGCTACAATCTCCCTTGATCATTACCATGAATCTTGATCCTTTTTTGAGAAGTAGCAACAGCATTTAATTTGATGTATATCTTTTCAGAAGATTTTATTTTTATTTATGTAACAAATATATATAAATATTTTTTCAAGACTGAGTCTTGCTCTATTGCCCAGGTGGGAGTGCAGTGGTGTGATCTTGTCTCACTGCAATCTCTGCCTCCCGGGTTCAAGCAATTCTCCTGCCTCAGCCTCCCAAGTAGCTGGGATTACAGGCACCTGCTACCACACCTGGCTAATTTTTGTATTTTTAGTAGAGATGGGGTTTCACCATGTTGGCCAATCTGGTCTTGAACTCTTGACCTCAAATGATCCACCCACCTCACTCTCCCAAAGTGCTGGGATTACAGGTGTGAGCCACCATGCCCAGCCTATGTAACAAATATTTATGGCCACATACTATCTATATAGTTTTTTTTTATGTGTGTGTTTTAAAATGTAAATAGTATTTTAATGTATGTGCTTATTTTGTAACTTCTATTTGGCTACCTTGCTAAACTTTCTAATGTGAACTCTAACAATTCACAAGTTAATTTCTTAGAGGTTTTTTTGGTAATTATTATATCATTTGCAAATAATGATAATTTTGTCTCTTTTTATTCTGATTCTTATATCTGATTTGTTATTGTCTTGGATAGACAAGGATGATGCATAAGTGCTGGATAGATAATGATAGTATTTTGCATTATTCCTTACTTTAAGGAATTACTTCTAATATTTTATCCATTAAGTATGGTACTTATTACATATTTCCACTAGTGACATTTATTAAAAAGGTTTTCTTCTATTTCTAATTTCAGAAGATTAAAAATGAGGTATTAAATTTTAGTCAATACCTTTACATTACTTATTTTTTGTCTTTTGTCTTGTAATATAGAGAATTGGTAGGTTCTCTAGTATTGAACCATCCTTGTATTCCTGGGATAAACCCTATTTGGTCCTGATGTGTAATTAAAAAAAAATCCCTGTGTCTGATTTGCTAATATTTAATTCAAGGTGTATATATCTTCATTTATAAAAGTTATTTGTCCATGATTTCCTTTCTTGTGCTTTCTCTTGTTTTGGTATTAGTGCTATATTTGCTTGGTAAAATGGATCAGATAATTTCTTATCTTTGTCTTTACTTTGAAAAGTTTATATAACACAAGAATTATGTGTTTTTTAAGGATGTGATAAAATTCACAAGCAAAATCTTGAGTTGGGTGCCATTTCAAGTATAGTCTTTTCTGTTAGCTTAATGTATTCAGTGGTTACTGATGTGCGTGTCTTAAAAATTCTTCTTTGAGCTGATTTTGATGATTTTTCTAGAAATTTGACCATTTTAGCTAAGTGCTCATATAGGTATGCTAAAATTTCCACCTTAAAATGGAAGATTCATTATTGCTTTCTCACTTGCCAGGGGCAGAGAAATTGTTCTACTTGCCAAGTTAATTTTAGCTTTCCACCAACAAAACAACCTACAGAGTATTTGTACTATATGCTGCTTTAGTTTTTGTGGTCTCTCAATGAAGTTAGTTATTTTGCAATCAAATAATTATAGGAAATTTTGCTTTTAAAAAAATCAAGTGACAATGTATTTTCATAATGACACCTTCGATTCCAGAATTCAGGAATCATAGAATTAAAAAATGCTTAGAATTTTCTTAAACTCCATGTTTCCTCACCAGTGAAATAGAAAATAACAAATAGCTATCTCATGAGGGTAGTTATGTTAAAGTACATAATGACTCTACTGGTCTTCATACAACGTTTGTGTGTGTTAAGTTATAGGGATAAGTTTGTATTAATATATGCCCTTTGCTTTAGAGAAAATATACTTAGCAAACTGTGAATTTGAATAAGAGAGTTTTCCTCTATGTGTAAGTAATTATAATTGAATGTGGGGCTTGGACTATTTCTAATCATCTTAATTAATTAGCAGGACAAAGCATAAATGGACTATTTTGTCTAATTTTGGTTATCAAACAAGTAGACCTGTCAGCTTAACTAAAAATAAAATGAACAAATAATTAAGTGATTGCATGTAGCTAGTTACAGCTTTAATCAATGTAATCAGTCAAATAAGTTAAATAGTCAAAAGTATTTGTGTTTTCACACACATGTTAAATCAGTGAGAATGATTTTGTTGTCTTACTGTAATTGTAGGAAAGTGGCAAATTTGAATATATCATTCAAGCATGAATATATAGGTTGTACTGATGTTGCAAAAATTAAAATTGACAGAAAGATAAATTTATCTACTCCAAGTCCACCAAGCCTGGCAGGCCAGTGAAGGTGATGTGAGAAGAATGGTCAGGAGATGAGGTCAAGAACCTGAACTATATATTCTGTTAAGTTTGGGACACAGTTAATCAACTTAAATCTGTTATTTTGGAAAAGGAGATTATATATGGTGTATATTCAGTATCAGCTGAACAACTTCTCTTTAGCAACATTTGCTCAGTTCTGGCCTTTATCTTTGACCTTCTTTGCAAGATATTAATAAATGCCTTTTATTCTAAGCATAAGTGAAGTGAAGTCTAGTTAATTAAATAATATTTTCTTTCTCATAGTTTTGCATTAAGACTTCACTATTTCAAGACTTTGTCTCAACTGTCCTTGCCATTTTCTTGTCAATTTTAAAGTATTTCCTTCTCTACCAGGGAAAGTGCTTCCAATTTCTCCTCATAAGAACATTTGTCTTACTGTCTTAAAGTTTCAAATCGAAGACACAGATTAAGTGGCTAGAGGTTTGTGTCCTTTTTATACTTCCTTGCATTATTCTCCTCAATAAAGTTAAACTGTGTCACACAGCAATAAATGTACGTTTTTACTGATGGAGTTTCCAGACTTTTTGTGATTAGGAGATTTTCTGTCTTTTACCTAACTCTTCATCCCTGGAGAAGAAGATGTGTGATACATAGTGAGAATAAATAATATACTGGAGAGAGGAGGGGAGGAGTGATTAAGAAAGTCATATTTGCATTGCTTTATAGAGCAAGAAGCAGACCTTTCAGCCCAACAATTCCACATCCTTGAGAGATGCTCCTACCAGAGGGGGGCACAAATATCAGATATATTGTGATCACTTTCATGGCATTTGAGTTTGATTTGTATTTGTATTATAATTTCTGAACATCACTATCACATATTTTATTTTTAAATAAATGAGTGGAGTTGTCTAAATGTACCTAAAGAAGGAAATACTTTAAAATTGACAAGAAAATGGCAAGGACAGTTGAGACAAAGTCTTGAAATAGTGAAGTCTTAATGCAAAACTATGAGAAAGAAAATATTATTTAATTAACTAGACTTGACTTCACTTATGCTTAGAATAAAAGGCATTTATTAATATCTTGCAAAGAAGGTCAAAGTTACAAAGTTAATTGTAACTTTTGATTTGTAGGTAGAAATTGCGTTAAGAAATAACAGAAAGAACATGAATTTATAGTCAGAAAACCCAGGTTAGAATTTGAGCTGTGCTATATTTTAGCTGTATTAATTTGATGAAGGCACTCACAATTTCTGAATTTTAGTAGACACATCAACATGAATGATAATATTAATCTCATCAGGCTGTTGTGAAGATAAAATAAAATGTTTTTGTAAAGCACTAGTAAGCTGTCTGACACCTAAAAGAACTTTAACGTCTATTAATTCCTCTTTTGCTCAATAGCTATATTAACAGTGCTGAGAGCAGGGAGACTCCTGTTATGTCCCCAGCTCCATTTCTCAGAAAGTATCTGACCTGGGTAGTTCCCATAAATGTTCTGAGTCACAATTTTCTAAACTGTAGAATGAGAAGAAGTATCTGTTCAAATAAAAGGTCTGTCTTAGAGAAATTTTGTGACTATTAAATGAGAAAATAATATGCAATAAACTTTGAAAATTATAGAGTGCTAAAGATATATAAGCCATTTCCTTTAAAAGAAAATATTAATTCAGGCACTAATGTTGTATACACTGTATTTTATCTCAAAATCAGAATAAATAGACATTCAGGAAAAAAGAGTTCTTAATATTTTAACACATATTTCCTTGTCATGTTTCACCACATTTATCCTTGGTCATTTTTCTAAGTCCCTGTGCAAATAGGACTCCAAAAAATAATTTTTTTCTGACTATTAACATTTGTTCTTTTACAAATGTAATTGTGGGTCACGGAAAGACCCTTAGCTTCCTAAGAAACAACCAAGAGTAGCTTGAATCCTCTCCTAGAAACCATATATACATTAAGGGTATGGAGAATATTGGGAGTTTTATTTTGAATGAAGATAAATGGAAAATTTTAGGTTGAAAGAAAAATGAGATTACTTATTAAGATCAAATAAAATTAATATTGTTAGAAGTTATTTTTTGAAAGCTAATACTTATCTAAAAGAAAGGTCCCTTGACAGAGTAAATTTGCTTGAGCTGCAGATTTTCTTTTTCTTTTATTTTTGGATAATTTCATCAGATTTGGAAAAGAATTAAGAATTGTCTCTCTTACTGTCATTTAGACTTTTTCTGAACAATAGAACTAATTTACCAACACAGAAGAAACATGCCATATCACTGACCATAGCCCTTGAAAGGAAGGGTTTGGTTTTTAAAAAAATTAAATTAGATCTATAAGTTTGAGAAATTTCAGCATGTTTTTTATAATTCTTTAATTTTGTGAAATTGGAAAAACTCATGACATTGCTTTAGGTAACCAAGTGTTGCTTGGCTGCATACATAAGCTTTGTGCTGATAAGTGGGGCATCTGTTATAATGCTTAGAAATACTTGGAGTTAGTGTCTGGGCTCTAGGATGGGGCCACTTGACTCACTGTGATCTGAATTGGAACACACTGCTTTATTCCACAGCCATCTAGACAGAAAGTGAGGACAACAATTTACCAGTTAAAGCAACAAAGCAATTGAGGTAGACAGAAAGTAATTAGTTTTTAATGATCTTTTGGAAGTCACATGAATAGATTGATTTCTGTTTTGATCTTGTTTGAATTAATAGCTGCTTTTGAGTCTTCAATCCCACTTGAGTATGCATTGTTTCTCCATTTCACGGTCTGGTGCTCCTGAAGTTTAGGTTTTGCTTGGCCAATTGTTCCGTTTTGTAAAGCTCAGACCAGTGTTTTTGTGTTCTTTAGCTTTAAACATTGTTGTGGTGTTTTCCTTTTATTTCTATAGCTGTTTCCTCTTGGGAATTTGATGGGGGCTATTATCACTTCCACAGGGCTAACATCCAAATTGGAGGTTCTTATTTGGAAGCTAAAATTGGAAAAAATTGGCGTGAATTCATTTCTCACTAAAACCGTAACCCAGGCTCCGTGTTCCTTGGGAAGAGCATTTTCTGCTCTTGTCCTGGTTGCTGCCCAGACTTTTTCTTCTCTCCTTTTTGGATTATGTGAGTTACTTAAAACCAGCTAATGAGGGTGCAGGAAGCAGTTTGTATGGCCGGTGCCACTGTTATGACTAAAAAGCTTTTCCCCAAAATAAATAGTAGTTTGCCTCTCCCCAAAGCTTTGCAGACAATGAATGACAATATCCCTCACTTTTGCCCAAACATTGTCCCTTTTTTTCTTATCAGTCAGATGTCTACATCCCTTCACTCTGCTTCCCTGTTGCCCATTTGATTCTCAGACACTCTTCCTTGTCAGGAAGGTACTAAAGGCTTAATTTCTTTTGAATTCTCTCTTGTTTATTTGTTTTTGATGAATCAAGCTATGCATGTATGTTTTTATAAAATTATTTTTTGAGAAGATGTGGAAGATGAAAGAGAGATTTTCAAGATTTTTAAACAGACCTCCTGATTTTTCTATACAATTAAGTTCTTTAATATATGACTTTTTAATACTGTTGTGCTTTAAAATAATTTTTCACTTAAAATGATCACCTTTCCATGCCAATAAATATAGATCTCCATCCTGCTTTTTAAAGACTGCCAGTGAAAGTTTTATATCTCTGTGGTCCTAGACATTAGGGTAACTATAGGAAGAAAATAGGTGTGATTTGAAAATAGAGAAGATCAAAGAAGTATCATTTACTAAGTCTTTCTAGAAAGCAGAAATGAGAAGAAATGGTTTGATAAGGTCAAAAGAAATTGCAACCTGGTGTGAATCAACAGATTTTAGAACACTAACCAAACACTACACTTACATTAAGTGTGAATGAGCATTTTGGAACTTTAATAGATTGGTGCTGGGATGCTGAATCTCTTCACCATCCCTCACTCCCTAGGACAGAGGAGGGAAGCAGAAAAAGAAAGAGAGCACAGGGAAATGGTAGAAAATAAGATGCAGGAGCCAAATTGGAAAAGAAGGACAGAGAACGCTGGACTAGCAGGTTGGGAGTAGTCTTGAGAGAAAAGGAGAGGGGGCTTTGGGATATTTACAGCCAACTTTCCATTTAGCGCCAGGCACCCAGTGGAGAAAAGACAATTTATCCTTGTCATAGCCCTGGCTGCACTGCTGCTCCTCCTGCCAGGCATTTTGTTCCCAGAAGGCGCTCCACAGTAATGTAAAGAGAAGGTGGGAGAGAGGGAGAGAAGGTCAGTAACGACTTCTATGGTCAGCACCCTAGCCGTTTTCAGCAGCCATTTCAGAGTTCTTCAACAGCCTTGTCACTTTATCTACTGTGTTTGTTTACTTCTCTCTGGATTTCCATTTTATGTTTTGTATAATTGGGTATCTCTAGCTCTCTATTTCTCCCATTCAGCTGAGCTAAAATTAAATTTTAAATTTTTGTTTAAGCTCCTTTTTTATGTTTTATATTATCATTTTGCTCTCAACCTTTTACTTTCTACAGGTTAAAAATCTGATATTTTAAAAATAAATCTCCAGACCGACTGAAGGTTCATATTAATCCATCATCTTTGTGCTTTTAGTATTTCACTGGCAAATATCCCACAGGATTATTTTATCTCAAACATTTTATTTCATGAAGAGATATGAATTTGGTCCTTTTGCAGAATCCTGGAGAACTTAACCTTCAGGAAAAAGACAAAATGATTGCCTTCTTCCAAGCCAGTGACTCAGTTTGAATATACATGATGGGAAGTGTGCATCTGCCAGTGACCTTTGGGATAATTTGGACTTTTGGCCTTTTTCCAAAATAAGGATGCAGTAGAACAGTTGCATCTTGTTTTATGAATTCAGTCTCGTTCATAATCCAGTATTTGGAAATTTCCCACCTTTTCCAGCAGAAGTTGCCTAGCTCTAATATGGACACTGAGTATCCTCATCATGAGACATGTTTTGTGTAACACTCTGGGCTATTTGCTCCAGAGGAAAAAGTAGCAGCAGGATTAGGCGATGGATTCAAATTCCAACTCTCTTCCTCTATCGAACTGATATTCTAACTGTAGTTTGGTTCCTTGATATGTTTAATGAGGTTTTCATAGCATCTACCTCATAGGATTGTTGTGATGACTAAATGAAATTTTTTTTTTTTTTTTTTTTTTTTTTGAGACAGAGTTTCACTCTTCTTGCCCAGGTTGCAGTGCAATAGTGTGATCTCGGCTCACTGCAACCTCCACCTCCCAGGTTCAAGCAATTGTCCTGCCTCAGCTCCCGAGTAGCTGGGATTACAGGTGTCTGCCACAGTGCCCCGCTAATTTCTTGTATTTTTAGTAGAGGCGGGGTTTCACCATGTTGGCCAGGCTGGTCTTGAACTCTTAACCTCAGGTGATCCACCTGCCTCAGCCTCCCAAAGTGTTGGGATTACAGGCATGAGCCACTGCGCCCAGCCTAAATGACATTTTATTTGTGCTTAAGTTCTCCATAAGTAGTAACTACTGATATTACTAAATTATTTATATTGTTTCTACTAATAGTGATTATTAGACATAATGTCAAGATGCTCATATTCTGCTTAGGGGTTAAAATACTTAGGCATTAATTACCTAGAGGATACTGAAGTGCTAAACTCTATGGTGATGGCCATATTTTCAATCGTAGGCTCTCAGGTTAAGGAAAGATTTAAGCAGTTCAGCAAGTGGGGATAAGATGACCTTCCTGAAGAGGTGAGGATTGAATTGGGCCTGGAAGAGTGGGTAGAATTTAAAAGACACAAAAGGGAATTTAAGGTTCAAAAGAGGAGGTCAGGGGAGAAAAAGTATGAGTAAGCATATAACAAAAGAGTATAGAGTTTTAGAGCTATTTTTGTGGATTTTTTCGTTCTCTTTCCCTTCTTTTATTGGTATCCTTTTATGGAATCTCATTTCATTTTTTAGCTGTTACCTGTGCCAAAATAATAAACATGCTCATAATGTCATGTCACTTTAAATCTCTAAGAATCTTGGTTTACTATTCAGCTGTTGCTTTGAAAGTGCACAATTCTGGAATTAATTCTGGGGAGCTGTGTTTGCAGAAGTGCTTATATTTAGGAGAATTGAGAGTTTATATTCCTAGAGACAACATCAAATTGCTAAGGAAAAGCTGCATTCCACGAACCAGGAAACACAATCTAGTGTTCATGATGGCTGTTCGTCCATGTATTAAGGAATTTGTACTGAGTGGTCAACTGCAGTAAGTGCTACTGGAATGCTTCGTCCCTGCGGTACCTTACCTCGTGTCCTCACTCTCCCTCATAGTCACAGACTGTGAAGGAAGCTGTGGAGGTGGGGATTTAAAAAGAAGAGGAAATCACTGGAGAGCCAGAGGGCTGTTTAAAATTCTACAAGTGAAGCAGGTTAAAAACATAACCCAGCATTTCTCGCTTTGCAACTAGATGCAAGATTAGGAAGGCATTTAAAAAAAAAAGTGGGAGTTGAACAATGAGAACACATGGACACAGGGAGGGAAACATCACACACTGGGGCCTGTCGGGGGGGTAGGGGGCTAGGGAAGGGATGGCATCATGAGAAATACCTAATGTAGATGACGGGTTGACGGGTGCAGCAAACCACCATGGCACATGTATACTTATGTAACAAACCTGCATGTTCTGCATATGTACCCCAGAACTTAAAGTATAATAATTAAAAAAAAAAATCCTGAGATTGTATGATGCTCTATATAAAATTTAGAAAGAGGTTAAATTAAATAATATTTAGCTATTTGTTCATTTAAATCTTTCTACCATTCCTGGTATTGCCCTGTTTACCTCTCAGTTAGTCTGGTCCATGGCTGGAGCCTGGCTAGCCAGGCCACAGGTCTCTGACCAGAAGACCGTCTTACCTGGCAAAGGACACATGGCTTTCTTCAAGGCCAAGCATATCAACCCAATGCAGAAATGACCGTGAATATCACAAATGCATTTTAGGCTTTAAAACTTTAATTAAATGTAGAGGCAGTTTATGTGATTTATTTAATTACATGCGTTCTTTCTCAAAGCACCTTATTTTCCATGAAAGCCCCTATAATGAAGGTTCCCCTGGTCACTGTATCTGGGCATCACTTAGAAGGATTTTAAGCAAGGCAATATAGTGCAGCATGTTTGAAATTAAACAGATGTGGGTTGAAGTTCTGTCTCCACCACATATTAGCTGAATGATCTGGGGTAAGTTATTTAACCTCTCTAAGCTTATTTTCCCCCCTTTAAAGTAAAACTAATAATAGTATTACTGCAAAGTTTTTATTACTAATAAGACTAATAATAGTATTATTCCAAAGTTTTTTAAGAAGTAAAAACTAAAAGAGAGTCATTTAGTCGAGTGATTAATATAATCACTAGATGAGATTGATAATAGTGAATATTTTTTAAAAATGTAGTGGTTATCAATATCTTAACATTATTAATCTATGACATAGTAAATGTAACAATTAACATTAAAACAGTCAATGTTAGCTATTATTATAATTGTCATAAGGCTTGATTCAGTTAACTTTTATAAGAATGTTTCCTCACCGGCAACATGAGGATAATATTAATATTACCTACAGACAGATGCTATAAACTACATCCAGGTGTGCTGTGAGAATTAAATGAGCTGCTGGGTGTGGCTGTGATTTACAAACCATAGTGTAATTATTGTGTCAAAGTTGAAAGCAAGTAGGTAGTATCTGGTAGGACTTTTGACCTCAATGTAATGACCAGAATCTGCAAGACAACATTTTGGTGAGTGCTAATCTTTTGAGTTAGGGCCAGTGTTTCTGGAAAGCCAGAAGGATGGTTTGTAATGAAGCAGAATGTTTTGCCCAGAACGGCTGGCTAAGCAGTTGCAAATTCTGTTTTCTTTGCCTGTTAAAGCCATTTTAGCTTAAGTGTTGTTGTAGCTACTATGGAGTCCTAGCTAGTGTCTTACTGTACAGAATTATTCATCATTTTCTAAGAGAATCATTTTGATAAGGAACATTCTTTCTCTTTATTTTGTATCTCTATTGGGGTCATCTTATGGGGCATCCACCTTGGGATACACAATTTGTGAGACATTTTCAGTGATATTATTTAATATTGTCCTTACAATCACCCTCTGAAGTATGCATTATCATCTATATTTACAGACAAGAAAAGTGGAACTCAGTAACTTGCCTAACATTAAATGAGAGAGCTGAGATTAACCCTCTTACCAAACTCAAGTTAGGTATATACTCTTACCACTGCATTGGTTCACTGGTTTTCATATTACTTTAGTGTAAGCACAGAAAAAGGGAAGGCAATAGGAGTTTTCAACCCAGAGCAGTGCTACCCCACTAAGGAGTGTTTGAAGAGGGTGTTGATTGCCTGACTGAGTTAAGGGGGCTGCTGGATTTGTTGGGCAGGGATCAGCAGTGCCAAATATTCTGCAGTGCTCAGGACTATACAACTGAAGAATTGTCCCACCTGAGCAGCCAGCAGTGATTCATGAATGTCTCTCTTGACCTCTTCTGAAATGATAAAAGTGGACTGTGTCTGTATTAGTGTGACTATATTTTGTAGTTTTCACTTGGATGCTTTTTGTGATATAGGAAAACCCAACCCTTACTTCCCAAGTGATATGACTTGAATTCTTTTTCCCTCTAAAACTTGTGTTGAAATTTAATCCCTAATGTTGCGGTATTGAGAGGTGAGGCCTTTAAGAAGTGAGTGGGTCAGAGCTCTCATAAATAGATTAGTCCATTCATGGATTAATGGACTAATGGACTAATAGATTAATGAATTATCGTGGGTGAAGAGCTGGTGGCTTTATAGGAAGAGGAAGAGAGACCTGAGCTAGCACATCAGTACACTTAGCCCCCTCACTATGTGATACCCTGTGCAGCTTTGGGATCCTTTAGAGAGTCCTCACTAGCAAGAAAGATTTTACCAGATGTGTCTCCTCAACCTTGGATGGTCCAGCCTCCAGAACTAGAAGAAACAAATGTCAGTTTCTTGGAATTACCCAGTTTCAGGGATTCTGTTATAAACAATAGAAAATGAACCAAGACACAAAGCAAGATGAAATTGTTTCATCTTTAGGTGTTTGTATAAACCTTATCACAGTACCTCAATCACTGTATCCATAAGCATGAGCACCATTTTATTCATTACTGGCTTTGTGGTGCCCAGCGTTGAGTCTAGCTAGTAGCAGGTGCTCAAGTAATACTTGTGAATACCAGGGCATAGTGGTTTCTCTATCATCTATGAAGCTCAGGAGACAGGCCTGAAGGCATGGATTGTCTGTGCTTACTGCTCCTCCTCCCTGCCCTCCAAATAAACAGAACCAGTTATCCAACTTGGTTTAAAAACATCAGTGTTTCAGCGGCCGTTAAAAGTACATTGCATATTGCTGTTCCTGAATTCTTGCTCCTTTTCTGACTAACATGTGATCTGATAGCTTAGGGTCTTATTTGGTCACCAGCACCCTTCTAGGAAGGAATGTTCTATTCCTTGAATCTGGCTGAGTGATGGTTGCCTTACAAAGATTATTTTTCACGTCAGCTTCCTTAAGTTGTAGATCCATTTTTTTTTTCCCGCTTGTGTACTTTGAGTGATAGAGCTATTACTAGAGCTGGGATGTGTTTTCTAAATGGTTGGCTAGAGCAAAAGCATCATATTACATTTCTTAAGAAAGGACTTTAATTTATTAGAATTATTAGTTCTCATTTTCTACCTGTTAACCTTTGAAATATTATTTACTTTTCCTTCTGGCATTTGCATATACCTTGCGGTTATTTTTCTCTTTTTATATCGATCAAATATACTTTCATATATTGTAAATGTATGTAAAGCACTTCAGGTTGGCACTAGTCCTTTTCAATTACTGGTTAAAACGCTATGATGCCCTTTGAGAAAGAACTATATAAATTTCACATTTTAATTTATGAGCTCTCAGTTATGTTACTTGCTTAAGTTCCCTTAGCAATTAAGTAGAGGAATTAAAATAAGAACTAAACATGCCTGATTCCTAGTTATTTGGCTTCAATATTTTTTAAAAGTTTCCCTTCCTCTTCCCTCCATTTGTGATTTCTTCCTTCCTCTCTTTCTCCCAAGGAACTCCATTACTGACTTTCTTCTACATCTTACATAAAATCGTTAATTTCCCTACTATACTTATAACCTTACACTTAGAGCTCAAGGTAGACCCAAGGAATGACTGTTAACTTAGGTCAGACCTGAGCCCTGTGGGACCTGCCCAACCTCTCTCTCACCTTGCCAAATTCCTCCCACTTTCATAGTATCCCCATCACCAATTTCTTGACAAAAGTAGACTATCCCCACTGTCTCCTACCCTTTTATTCACCCCTTCTCTTTCCCTCCTTCCCTCCCTCCCTTCCATCCTTCCTTCCCTTTCCTTCCTTCCTTCCCTTCCTTTCACCCTTTTCCTTCCTTCCTTCCTCTCTGTCTTTTCTTTCTTTCTTTCTTTAGTTTCCTTTCTTTCTTTCTTTCTCTTTCTTTTCTTTCTTTCCTTTCTTTCTTTCCTTCCTTCCTTCTTTCTTTCTTGCTTTCTTCTTTCTTTCCTCTCTCTCTCTCCCCTCCCTCCCTCCCTCCCTCCCTCCCTTCCTTCCTTCCTTCCTTCCTTTTTCTCTCTTTCTCTGTTTCTCTCTCTCTCTTTTCTTTTCTTTCTTTTTTTCTGTTACAGGCAGCATGTATTCTGATTTTGTTTTATTTAGTTCTCTCTCCTTTTTTGGGGATTGAGTAAGTATGGTAGTGGGTATGTGTCCTCACACAGAAAAGTTTAAACTGCAATTTGAATGAAATTTTGTAACTTCCTGAAACGCAGATTAGGTTGTGGCATGCTAGTTCACTTTGGATTCAGGTGATGTCACCAAATGGCTAAAAAAAAAAAAAAAAATCAAACATGATTAGCACAGTTATTACTTTTTAAAGCCTTTTGAGAAAAACATGTGTGTTGAAGAACAGGATAGTGGACACAAAAATAACTTCAGTCTCTAAGTGGGTAGAGAATTGTTTTAACTTGATAATGTGTTTGAAAAGAAGATAAGACAGTGGTTTGGGAAGTCACTGCCCTCTGCCCTGTGTGGAATCCAAGGATTATTAGCATTACAAGAAGAAATTGCAGATGATCATTACTAAATGAAGAGATTACTGGGAGACACATGCCTCAGGTCAAAGAAGACAATGGGGATTAAGAGATTACAACTAATACAGAGATGATATTAACTGTTTTCCCAAGGTTGAATACAAAGGAAATAAGAACAACTATTTCTCAGGCTGGAGTAGGGAGTGGTGCTGGAGCTGAGGTTGCTTTTAAATATTCTTTCTAAATTTGGCCCCAAATTCTTTAGGTTAGTTGTATTACTCAGGAAGAAAGATTGAAGCCATGTTGATTTGGATACTGTTTCAAAACTCAGTCTTGATTCACTGTGCTTGCTGTCCTTCCTCAGTCACTGCTGTTGCAATTCAAGTCCTGAAGACAGGGTAGGAATCCAACCTGAGGCAGTTATGGGAGAGACTGTAAATTCCCACACTGGTTTTCAGAGACCCGGAGTCTAAACCCATTTTTGACCAGAAGAATGTGATGGAATTTCTTACACGCTCAGATACTTCATCTGCAAAATTGAGGGAATAATGCTAGATTATTTTCACAATTCCAGATAATTGCTAAACATGTAGGTACCTCTCAAAGATCCACAGCATTAGAAGCACTGAAAATCTATGTGGTTGTTCAATAATATTATATCTTGGAAATATTCCAGGATGAAAATTCATGAATGTTTTCCCTTCAAGAAGGCTATAACATTTATGACATAATTTATACAGACATTATTTACACAGTTTTGGAATAATTTATTTCATTTTAAAAGGGCTAATAACTTTTTATTTAAGGATAATAAAATGAATTTACATACAAAACACTTAAACATTTCCCTAAAGTGTGTTTTGGTCTAAACAATGGTGAAAACCATTAGGCAAAATTTGTCATTGAAGTAAACTGAAAACATGTTGTCTGATTTAGTTTTAACCTGAGACATTTAATTTAGTTTCAAGATTTTTATAAAAATAAAGCCAAGTTTCAATGTGTACATTCACTTGACTTAGACTATCACATATTGTAAAGTAAATTATAGTGTAAAATATGAGTACATGACTAAGAAGATACTGTCACTTTAAGCCATTCTTTAAAAAATTCTGACAAACAGAAATTTAGTGGTTGCGCTTTCCTTGTTTAGCTGGGTTAATCTCTTAGTTGCCAAGGGAAGAATGATTTGTTTATAAACTTGTTAAACCAAATCTGCACATAACCACATCACAGATAATAAAGTAGGAAAAGACCACTCAGATTGTCATTCTGTATCCACTCACCACGTCAGTCTTGTTAATGTCTAACTTAACTGTTTAAGCAATGTATGCTGCATTGCATGTTTTGCACATTGTATTTTTAAGTGATGTGTTGATGATTGTTAACCATGTGTGTGGGTGTGCCTGAAAAGATCCAATGTGCAGCCAGAATTCCTTTTTCACTGACATACCCAGGCTGGGCTACTGTCAATGAATCATTCTCACTGCATTGACACTGAAGCCCCCATGTGCGGTCTTACATGTTTGAGACCAGATGCCAGGCATATTTATTCCACGTTGGTACCACTAGCATAGGGAAGACTGTATGCCACTCATTGGTTACTGGCAGTTAAAACTTTTTTCTTGACATCTGCCACTTTTTAAAAGCCCCCTAATTTTGTAATAAATAAGTTCTTTCCACTACCACTTATCAAATAAGCTTTCAGTCTTTATAGTGTATTGCTACCTAATACATGGAATTATAAACCTTGTGAGATTTAAATTTTCTTTAAACGTGACATTTAGTTTTCTTAGCAATTTTTATGATGGTGTTGTCCTGATAGTGTTAGATATCAGTAATAAAGATATGTGTGTGTGTATATGTGTGTGTGTGTGTGTGTGTCTGTAGCAGAAGTTTAAAGAAGATGAAGTGACTTTCTGACGGGTGATAGCATGAACCCTTGTATGGAAAAGTTTTACTGTAGCATGTAGAAATTTATACATCACAACTTAAGAAGAGAGAAATGTGGTTTCTTTTCTAGAATCTCTCTAAGTTATACTCTTGAGGTTCTGTTATGCTTAGAGGAGATAATGTCATTTCTTCTAGCCCAGTAGCAATTTGATCCAGTTGATTTTTCTTAGCCAAAATTGAATATTTTAGTTATTGTTCATTTCAAAGCCCGGCCACTTCTCAGTAAAGGGCATCTGGAAGAATTTCTTTCCATTTTCCTCAGTGGCATCTGGGAACACTGGGAAAAGTCATTTCCAATCAGGCAGTGAGGCAGGGACATGACTTTGATTTTTTTGTTGTCCTCCTGGTTCCTGCAGGTCTTGGCCCAGTGGTGCCTGGGCTTGCCTGGTCCAAGCATGGACTGATCTTTTGAGCATCCTACTAATTTCTATAACTGATGCTCGTGCACCCTTGATTTTGAGATTCCTGATCAATGTTGATGGACTGTTTTAGACCTAGGTTCTGAGCACCTTTGCATCACCCATGACAGTCCATGGGGCCTTCCATTTTCCATACCTCACTGGTGTGTGTGAACCTTGTGGGGTTGGTCTCTAAACTCATTGTATTAGGCTGTTTGAGTTGTTATAAAGAAATACCTGAGACTAGGTAATTTAAAAAGAAAAGATATTTAATTGGCTTACTATTCTGCAGCCTATACAAGCATGGCTCCAGCATCTTCTTATGGGGCCCGAGGAATCTTACAATCATAGGAGAAGTTGAAGGGGGAGCAGGCATTTTATATGGCAAGAGCGGGAGTAAGACTGGCAGGGAGGTGCCACACACTTTCAAAGAACTCGATCTCGTGAGAACTCACTCACTATCACAAGGACAGCACCAAGCCATTCATGAAGGATCAGCCCCCATGGCCAAAACACTTTCCACCAGGCCCCACCTCCAACATTCAGTATTACATTTTAACATGAGATCTGGAGGGGACAAACATCCAAACTATATCATTCTGCCTCTGGCCCCTCAAATCTCATGTCCTTCTTACATTGCAAAATACAATCATCCCCTGCCAATAGTCCCCGCAAATCTTAACTCATTACAGCATCAAGTCCAAAGTCCTAAGTCTCATCTGAGACTCATCTTCCACCTATGAGCCTGTAAAATCAAAACAAGTTATTTGCTCCCAAGATACGATGGTAATACAGTCATGGAGTAAACATTCTTATCTCAAAAGGGACAAACTGGCCAAAAGAAAGGGACAGTAGGCTCCATGCAAGCCTGAAACCCAGCAGGCAAGTTATTAAATCTCTTTTTCTTTTTGAGACGGAGTCTCGCTCTGTCACCCAGGCTGGAGTGCAGTGGCGCAGTCTCAGCTCACTGCAAACTCTGCCTCCCAGGTTCACGCCATTCTCCTGCCTCAGCCTTCCAAGTAGCTGGGACTACACGTGCCCGCCACCATGCCCGGATAATTTTTTTTTAAAATATTTTTAGTAGAGACGGGGTTTCAACGTGTTAGCCAGGATGGTCTCAATCTCCTTACCTCATGATCCGCCGGCCTCAGCCTCCCAAAGTGCTGGGATTACAGGTGTGAGCCACTGTGCCCAGCCTTTTGGAAGTTATTAAATCTTAAAGCTCCAAAATAATCCCCTTTGAGTCCATGTCCCTCATCTAGGTCACACTGCTGCAAGGGGTGGGCTCCCAAGTCCTTGGGCAGCTCTGCCCTTGTGGCTTTGTAGGGTGTAGTTTCTGTTGCTGCTCTCACAGGTTGGAGTTGAGTGTGTGTGGATTTTGCACACTGAGGTTGCAAGCTGCTGGTGACTCTACTATTCTCCGGTCTGAGGGGGTGGAGGACCCCCTCCCACAGCTCCACTAGGCAGTGTCATTGTGGGGCCTCTGTGTGGGGGCTCCACCCCACATTTCCCCTGGCACTGCCCTCGTAGAGTTTCTCTGTGGGGGCAACACCCATATAGCAGGCTTCTGCCTCAGCACCCAGGCTTTCCCATCCATCCTCTGGAATATAGGTGGGAGCTGTCAAGCCTCCTTCACTCCTGCAGTCTGTGCACCTGCAGGCTTATCACAAGAACAGACTAACATTCGTCAGTACTAGTTTTATGTGTTAGTACATTCTTGTGTTGCTATAAAGAAATACCAGAGGCTGGGTCATTTATAAAGAAAAGAAGTTTAAATGGCTCATGATTCTGCAGGCTGTACAAGCATGGCTCCAGCATCTGCTTCTGGTGAGGGCCGTCATGGTGGAAGGTGAAGGGGAAGCAAGCATCTCACATGACCATAGTGGGAGCAAGAGAGAGAGGGAGGAGGTGCCACAAACTTTTAAACAACTGAATCTAGCAAGAATTTGCTTACTATCACGAGGCTAGCACCAAGCCATTCGTGAGAGATCTGCCCCCAGGATCCAATCTCCTCCCAACAGGCCCCATCTCCAACATTGGAGATTAAATTTTAACATGAGATTTGGATAGACAAACATCCAAACTATATCACTCATACACAGGCATCTTCCTCAGTGGTGGAATCTGCCTCTTGAGCTGGGTCCACTCCTGCTGCCATTGTGAGGTTGTACCATTCCAAATGCAGAGTTTCTCTGAAAGGTTTTTGATAGGGCCAGTCTCTGCCCAGGAAAGCAGAGGATCAACAATGGTCCCTCAGATGCCCCCAAACCTACATCACTGCTTCTCCTGTCCATGGACTGCTCTCTGTCCCTGAGGTTTGACCTCCGGGTAGGGAGGCAGGAAGTGGGCTGCCCACCTCTGATACCTCGTCCACACTTCCTCTTCTTCTTTCTGCCAGCATAGAAATGGCTTTACATTTCAATTTTTATCTTCTAGAATTGACAATAGATTATTGTCTTTCTTTTCTACTCTGGGAAGCATGTAATTATTGATCTGAGTCCTTCAAGTTTGGCTTTTATATACAAATACTTAGCTTTGGAGAATTTCAATAGAACCCTTTTCCTCCTCAAGAAAGCCTGGCTCCTGCTAAACCAAAAGCCTTTGCATTCAGGGAATAGCCTTGCTATGGAAGTAAAATTTCATATTATAAAGCTGTAAACTGATTGATGACTGCTGCTCTTGGCTGTGTGTTGCTCTTTTCCTGAGTCAATGAACCCCGCTGGATTAAGAGGGTGCAGGGAAGATAAGGAGAACTATAGGAAAGTTACAATTTGAAGTTTACCTGTGATGAAATGACATTGGCTTAATATCACAAAAAGATTACATCCAGTACATCAACATCATCTGTAAGCCACCAATTGACTGTTGGGATTTTTTAGATGGGTCTGATGAAAAGGAATTAAATTTACATTTGGATTTCTATTAATGACTGTATAGTTTGTTCAAAAGAGAGTTACTCTAGTTTTCTTTACCTTGCTGTTATTCAGCTATTTTTTCTCTCTTTTATAATTTAGTCTTTACATTTTTAAATTGTAAAATAAAATGCAGATACAGAATGCTCTCCCATGAATTTGTGTATGTTAATGAATTGCTTAATAAATTTTAAGGCAAAAGCCTTTGTAACCAACACTAGATCAAATAGAACTTTGTCAGCCACTCATAAGCCCCTCTATATCCTCTGTTCCAATTATAATCCCCTCCCTTCTGCCATATGTAATAATTATGCTATATAACAGAATAATAGTAATAAGCTTATTACCATTATTTTTGATAATCACTTCCTTGTATGTGTGTGTATGTTTAGTTTGAACATTTATATAAGTCCACTCCTACACATTGTAATTTAGTCTTTTCCATTATTTAAAATTTGATCAGTCTTTTGAAACCTTCAGTCTATGGTTCTTCTCTCTACCTCAATCTTTTCCCTGTGCTTTTTCTGTTGAACACCTGGACTGTTTGACCTGTAAAGTTTCCCATGGTCTGGACTTTGCTGAATGCATGCTCATGGTATAGTTTGGTATGTTCCTTTGTCCTTTTGTATTTTCTGCAAATTAGCAGCTGGATCCAGACACTGGATCAGATTCAAGTTCAATATCTTTGGCAATACTAGAAGGAGTGTTTGGGAAGACTATAGGAGGCAGCTCATGTCTATTTCTTTTTATGAGGCCAACAATTGTTGATGTTTAGTGTCTAAATCTATTATATAATAGGTTCTTTAGTGCTGCTTTCATGCTCTGGATCCTTATGGCATATGAAAGATTCAAAAAATGTCAGGCAAATAGGAGACAAGCTTCCCCAAATTGTACTGTATTTATTTTTTACATTCTAAATGCCTTTTACTTATTGCATTTGGTATAAACCAGGTTGCAAAGGCCACTTCAAGCTTGGGGCAATGTCGAGCCAAATTTTAGGGAAAAAAGCAATTTCTGTGGCTCTATCTCCCACCTGCTTTTGTGGAACTTCTCCCTCCTACAAACACCTCTCTCTCTCACCAGTTACTATGGGAAGCTCTAGATGGTGTCTTTTGGATGCTCTTGAAATGGTATTCTCAGCTACCACGTGGCATCTTTCTGTCACTTCCCTTGTTGCCCATCCAGCTCTGACTTCCTTTGATGATGTCTTCTTTAAAGCCTCTGGGCTCTGTGAAACATTACTTAGGTGGCCCCTTGCAGTTGCTACTGCTACTGCGCAGATGTGGGTGACATTTCCCACTGATGCCAAAGGGCAGAGTGTGCTAATTTTTCTTCTAAATGTCTGTTTTCTCCTCCTCTTGGGACACCTGTAATACACTTCTCAACCTCTCTTGCAATGTGATGTGACCGTGTAACTAATTTCTAGACAATGCTAGATATTTGCAAGTGATATGTGCCACTTTGTGGATAGCTGGTTTGTCCCCTCCAAACTTTCTTTCCCCTTTGTGCTGGCTAGATCCAAATGGTGATGGCACTCTGGGCGGAGGTCTGCAAATACCTTAGGCTTTAGTGTCATATGGTCTCTGTCATGACTATGGTACTCAGTTCAGCTGTTATTGTGCAAAACTAGCAATAGACAATGCGTAAACAAATATGTATGGTTTTGTTCCCATAAAACTTTATTTACAAAAAGAAGCTCTGAGCTATATTTTGCTGGTACCTTCCCTAGAGGATAGCAGAGCCACAAGACAGAAAGAACTTGGCCACTGATCACTACATAGAGGAAAGCTGCTTGTCAACCAGGAACAGCCATCTTCCACTATTATAATACGGACAAATAAGTTTCTATTGTATTTCATTCATGTTTTAGTTTCCTATGGCTGCCATAACACAGTATTATTACAAAGTAGGAGGCTTAAAACAGTGGAATTTTATTGTCTTGCAGTTTTAGAGGCCAGAAATCCAAAATCAAGGACTGTAGTCCCTCTGAAACCTCTGGGGGAGAATCCTTCCCTGCCTCTTCCTAGCTTTGGGTGGCATCCGTCAGTCCTGGTCACTACAATCTGCCTCTGTCTTCACATAGCATTCTCCCTGTGTGTTTGTCTCTGTGTCTTTTCTCCTCTCTCGTTTTTCAAATAATAACATTGTACATAGTTTTATTTTCATGAAGTCAACAGGAATTGGAAGGAAACTACAAAATATAAGTGATAAAAAAAGTGTGAAATAATACAATTTTACAGCAGGACTATCCTGTCTGATCTCTTACCTCGGGTGTTTTAACATACTCTTCCCTCACTTCTGGACATATTCATGGCTCTTCTCTTATAAAGACACCAGCCATGTTGGATCAAGAAACCACCTTGCTCCAGTATGACCTCGTAGTCATGTATATCTTAATTACATCTGCAAAGACCCTATTTCCTTATAAGGTTACACTCACATATATTAAAGATTAGAACTTTAAACATGTCTTTTTGGAGGTGATTATATGCTCGCAGGGAGACTTATTACTGAAGCCCACTGGACTATGACCATGCTGTACTTCACTGATACTGGAAAAATTTATTTTTCACACTTTTTTCCTCACCCAATGTGTCTCAGAGTTGTTGTTATTGCTTCTTTTTTTTTCTTTTTCAAAAAATATATTTACATGAAAGAAGAGTCACCATCTTTCTAGACCTCATGCTCAAGTCCGTGGAGACTAGAAGGAAGGCAGAGATGATTCTGGAGAGGTAAGAAGGACAGTGATCTCAACAATAGGAAGACTTCATGCTGAAGCATTGTTCTACTCGCTCCTCCTGGTGACTGTGTAGCTGTGTTTCTAACTCTCCTTCCCTCAGCATAAGCTCTTGCCAGGGGTCTGTTTAGTCAGATATACTCTTGACCAGCATTACTTCCTTTTCTCTTGACCCTCCTGCTTACCACCCTCACAGACATGACGAGACCCGTTTAATCCCAAACTGAAAACAGCAGACACTCTGACCTCATATGCTTTTACTGAGAGCTATAAAACGTGTTAAAGACTAATGATAATTAGAACTTCATCTCCATCTCCAAACAATAATCTTCTTTTAGGTGAAGCTAACAAATGATTGGTTGACAGGAGCCTGTCAGAAAACTCCTATTTAGACAATTTTCTTCAAGCAAGAAGAAAGAAATAAAAGTACAGAAAATTTAGAAATAAAAGTACAGAAAGTTTAGAAATCGAAGTACAAACCGGGGTGAGTCAAAAGGTCAAAACTTAATCTGTGGCACACGTTGGCAGCCACCACCTGGTACATCTGGTATTATGGTTCTTTTTATTATTATTATTTTTAAATATTTTATTATACTTTAAGTTCTGGGATACATGTGCAGAATGTGCAGGTTTGTTACATAGGTATACACGTGCCATGGTGGTTTGCTGCACCCATCAACCTGTCATCTACATCAGGTATTTCTCCTAATGCTAACCCTCCCCTTGTCCCCCAACCCCCCTACAGGCCCTGGCATATGATGTTCCCCTCCCTGTGCCCATATGTTCTCATTGTTCAACTCCTACTTATGAGTGAGAACATATGGTGTTTGGTTTTCTGTTCCTATGATAGTTTTCTGAGAAAGACGGTTTCCAGCTTCATCCACGTCCCTGCAAAGGACATAAACTCATTCTTTATTATAGCTGCATAATATTCCATGGTATATATGTGCCACATTTTCTTTATCCAGTCTATTATTGATGGGCATTTGGGTTGGTTTCAAGTCTTTGCTATTGTGAATAGTGCTGCAATAAACATATGTGTGCATGTGTCTTCATATTAGAATGATTTATAATCCTTTGGGTATATACCCAGTAATGGGATGGCTGGGTCAAATGGTATTTGTAGTTCTAGATCCTTGAGGAATTGCCACTCTGTCTTCCACAATGGTTGAACTATTATTTACACTCCCACCGACAGTGTAAAAGCATTCCTATTTCTCCACATTCTCTCCAGCATCTGTTGTTTCTTGACTTTTTAATGATCACCATTCTAACTGGGGTGAGATAGTATCTCATTTGTGGTTTTGATTTGCATTTCTCTAATGACCAGTGATGATGAGCTTTTTTTTCATATGTTTGTTGGCTGCATAAATGTCTTCTTTTGGGAAGTGCCTGTTAATATCCTTCACCCACTTTTTGATGGATATCAAAAGTGGATATCCGTCTGGATATTAGCCCTTTCTCAGATGGATAGATTGCAAAAATTTTCTCCCATTCTGTAGGTTGCCTATTCACTTTGATGATAGTTTCTTTTGCTGTGCAGAAGCTCTTTAGTTTAATTAGATCCTATTTGTCAATTTTGGCTTTTGTTGCCGTTGCTTTTGGTGTTTTAGTCATGAAGTCTTTGCCCATGCCTATGTCCTGAATGGTATTGCTTAGGTTTTCTTCTAGGTTTTTTATGGTTTTAGGACTTAAGTTTAAGCCTTTAATCCATCTTGAGTTAATTTTTGTATAAGGTGTAAGTAAGGGGTCCAGTTTCAGTTTTCTGCATATGGCAAAGCCAGATTTCCCAACACCATTTATTAAATAGGGAATTCTTTCCCCATTTCTTGTTTTTGTCAAGTTTGTCAAAGATCAGATGGTTGTAGATGTGTGGTGTTATTTTCGAGGCCTCTGTTCTGTTCCATTGGTCTATATATCTGTTTTGTTACCAGTACCATGCTGTTTTGGTTACTGTAGCCTTGTAGTATAGTTTGAAGTCAGCTAGTGTGATGCCTCAAGCTTTGTTCTTTTTGCTTAGGATTGTCTTGGCTATGCAGGCTCTTTTTTGGTTCCATATGGAATTTAAAGAAGTTTTTTGTAATTCTGTGAAGAAAGTCAATGGTAGCTTGATGGGACTAGCATTGAATCTATAAATTACTTCGGGCAGCATGGCCATTTTTATGATATTGATTCTTCCTATCCATGAGCATGGAATGTTTTTCCATTTATTTGTGTCCTCTCTTATTTCCTTGAGCAGTGGTTTGTAGTATTCCTTGAAGAGGTCCTTCACATCACTTGTAAGTTGGATTCCTAGGTATTTCATTCTCTTTGTAGCAGTTGTGAATAGGAGTTCACTCATGATTTGGCTCTCTGTATATTATTTGTGTATAGGAATGCTTGTGGTTTTTGCACATTGATTTTGTATCCTGAGACTTTGCTGAAATTGCTTATCAGCTTAAGGAGATTTTGGGCTGAGATGATGGGGTTTTCTGAATATACAATCATGTTATCTGCAAATAGAGACAATTTTACTTCCTCTCTTCCTATTTGAATACCCTTTATTTTGTTCTCTTGCCTGTTTGCCCTGACCAGAACTTCCAATACTAGGTTGAGTAGGAGTGGTGAGAGAGGGTGTCCTTGCCTTGTGCTGGTTTTCAAAAGGAATGCTTCCAGTTTTTGCCCATTCAGTATGACATTGGCTGTGGGTTTTTCATAAATAGCTCTTATTATTTTGAGATACTTTCCATCAATACCTTGTTTATTGAGAGTTTTTAGTGTGAAGGGGTGTTGAATTTTATTGAAGGCCTTTTCTGCATCTATGGAGATAATCATGTGGTTTTTGTCATTAGTTCTGTTTATGTGATGGATTATTGATTTGCATATGTTGAACCAGCCTTGCATCCCAGGGATGAAGCCAACTTGATCATGGTGGATAAGCTTTTTAATGTGCTGCTGGATTTGGTTTGACAGTATTTTACTGAGGATTTTTGTATCAATGTTCCTCAGGGATATCGGCCTGAAATTTTCTCTTTTTGTTGTGTCTCTGCCAGGTTTTGGTATCAGGATGATGCTGGCCTCATAAAATGATTTAGGGAGGAGTCCCTCTTTTCTATTGTTTGGAGTAGTTTCATAAGGAATGGTACCAGCTCCTATTTGTACCTCTGGTAGAATTCAGCTGTGAATCGGTCTGGTCCTGGGCTTTTTTTTGGTTGGTAGGTTATTAATTACTCCCTCAATTTCAGAAATTGTTATTGGTCTATTCACTTCTATGCATAGAGGTGTTTATAGTATTCTCTGATGGTAGTTTGTATTTCTGTGGGATCAGTGGTGATATTCCCTTTATCATTTTTTATTCTGTCTATTTGATTCTTCTCTCTTTTCTTTTTTATTAGTCTGGCTAGCAGTCTACCTATTTTGTTAATCTTTTCAAAAAACCTGCTCCTGGATTCATTGATTTTTCGAAGGGTTTTTCATGTTGCTGTCTCCTTCAGTTCTGCTCTGATATTAGTTATTTCTTGTCTTCTGCTAGCTTTTGAATTTGTTTGCTCTTGCTTCTCTAGTTATTTTAATTGTGATGTTAGGGTGTTGCTTTTAGATCTTTCTCACTTTCTCCTGTGGGCATTTAGTGCTATAAATTTCCCTCTAAACACTGCTTTAGCTGCATCTCAGAGATTCTGGCATGTTGTGTCTTTGTTCTCATTAGTTTCAAATAACTTATTTATTTCTGCCTTCGTTTTGTTATTTACCCAGTAGTCATTCAGGAGCAGGTTGTTCAGTTTCCATGTAGTTGCACCTGTTTTGAGTGAGTTTCTTAATTCTGAGTTCTAATTTGATTGCACTGTGGTCTGAGTGACTGTTTGTTATGATTTCTGTTCTTATGCAGTTGCTAAGGAGTGTTTTACTTCCAATTATGTGGTCAGTTTTAGAATAAGTGCTATGTGGTGCTGAGAAGAATGTATATTCTGCTGATTTGAGGTGGAGAGTTTTGTAGATGTCTATTAGGTCCACTTGGTCCAGAGCTGAGCTCAAGTCCTGAATATCCTTTTTAATTTTCTGTCTCATTGATCTGTCTAATATTGACAGTGGAGTGTTAAATTCTCCCACTTATTGTATGTGAGTTGAAGTCTTTTGTAGGTCTCTAAGAACTTGCTTTATGAATTTGGGTGCTCCTGTATTGAGTGCATATATATTTAGGATAGTTAGTTCTTCTTGTTGCATTGATCCCCTTATCATTCTGTAATGTTCTTCTTTGTCTTTTTCTTTTAATCTTTGTTGGTTTAAAGTCTGTTTTATCAGAGACTAGGATTGCAACCCCTGCTTTTTTTTGCATTCCATTTCCTTGGTAAATCTTCCTCCATCCCTTTATTTTGAGCCTATGTGTGTCTTTGCACATGAGATGTGTCTCCTGAATACAGCACACTGTCTTGACTCTTTATCCAATTTGCTAGTCTGTGTCTTTTAATTGGGGCACTTAGTCCATTTACATGTAAATTTAATATCGTTGGCTGGGTGCAGTGGCTCACGCCTGTAATCCCAGCACTTTGGGAGGCTTAGGCGGGCGAATCACAAGGTCAGGAGTTCAAGACCAGTCTGGCCAACATGGTGAAACCCCGTCTCTACTAAAAATAAAGAAAATTAGCTGGGCGTAGTGGTGGGTGCCTATAATCCCAGCTACTCAGGAGGCTGAGGCAGGAGAATCACTTGAACCTGGGAGACGGAGGTTGCACTGAGCCAAGATGGGTGCCACTGTACTCCAGCCCAGTGATAGAGTGAGACCGTGCCTCAAAAAAAAAAAAAAAAAAAATTGCTATGTGTGAATTTGATCCTGTCATTATGATGCTAGCTGGTTATTTTGCCCATTAGTTGATGCAGTATTTTCATAGTGTTGATGGTCTTTACATTTCAGTATGTTTTTGCAGTGGCTGATAATGGTTTTTCCTTTCCATATTTAGTGCTTCCTTCAGGAGTTCTTGTAAGGCAGGCCTGCTTGTGACAAAAATCCCTCAGCATTTGCTTGTCTTTAAAGGATTTTATTTCTCCTTTGCTTATGAAGCTTAGTTTGGGTGGATATGAAATTCTGGGTTGAAAATTCTTTTCTTTAAGAATGTTGAATATTGGTCCCACTCTCTTCTGGCTTCTAGGGTTTCTGCAGAGAGATCTGCTGTTAATCTGATGGGCTTCCCTTTGTGGGTAACCCGTCATTTCTCTCTGGCTGCCCTTAACATTTGCTCCTTCATTTCAACCTTGGTGAATCTGATGATTATGTGTCTTGGGGTTGCTCTTCTCAAGGAGTATCTTTGTGGTATTCTCTGTATTTCCTGAATTTGTATATTGGCCTGTCTTGCTAGGTTGGAGAAGTTCTCCTGGATAATATCTTGAAGTGTGTTTTCCAAGTTGGTTCCATTCTCCCCGTCACTTTGAGGTACATCAATCAAATGTAGGTTTGGTCTTTTCACATAGTCCCATATTTCTTGGAGGCTTTGTTCATTCCTTTTAATTCTTTTTTCTCTAATCTTGTCTTCATGCTTTATTTCATTAAGTTCACCTTCAGTCTTTGATATCCTTTCTTCCGCTTGATCGATTTGGCTATTCATACTTGTGTAAGCTTCATGAAGTTCTTGTGCTGTGTTTTTCAGCTCCATCAGGTCATTTATGTTCTTCTCTAAACTGGTTATTCTAATTAGCAGTTCCTGTAACCTTTTATCAAGGTTCTTAGCTTCCTTCCATTGGGTTTTTGGAATTTTCAGCCTTTTTGCTCTATTTTTAATTCATCTTCATGGATTTATCTACCTTTGGTCTTTGGTGTTGGAGGCCTTTGGATGGGGTTTTTGCATGGGCATCCTCTTTGCTGATGTTGATGCTATTCCTTTCTGTTTGTTTTCCTTCTAATAGTCAGGGCCCTCTTCTACAGGTCTGCTGGAGTTTGCTGGAGTTCCACTCCAGACCCTGTTTGTCTGGGTATCACCAGCGGAGGCTGCAGAACAACAAAGATTGCTGCCTGTTCCTTCCTGTGGAAGCTTCGTCCCAGAGGGGCACCCACCAGATGCCAGCCGGAGCTCTCCTGTATGAGGTGTCTCCCAGACAGGATGCACGGGGGTCAAGGACCCACTTGAGGAGGCAGTCTGTCCCTTAGCAGAGCTCGAGCGCTATGCTGGGAGATCCACTGCTCTCTTCAGAGCCAGCAGGCAGGAGCGTTTAAGTCTGCTGAAGCCACACCCAGAGCTGCCCCTTCCCCCAGGTGCTCTGTCTCAGGGAGATGGGAGTTTTATCTATAAGCCCCTGACTGGGGCTGCTGCCTTTCTTTCAGAGATGGCCTGCCCAGAGAGGAGGAATCTAGAGAGGCAGTGTAGCTACAGTGGCTTCATGGTGCTGCGGTGGGTTCTGCACCCAGTTCGAACTTCCTGGAGGCTTTGTTTACAGTGTGAGGAGAAAACTGCCTACTCAAGCCTCAATAATGATGGGTGTCCCACCCCCCACCAAGCTCAAGTGTCCCAGATTGACTTCAGAGTGCTGTGCTGGCAGCAAGAATTTCAAGCCAGTGCATCTTAGCCTGTCAGGCTTCATTGGGGGTGGGATCCACTGAGCAAGACCTCTTGGCTCCCTGGCTTCAGCCCCCTTTCCAGGGGAGTGAATGGTTCTGTCTCGCTGGCATTCCATACACCACTGGGGTATGAAAAAAACTCCTGCAGCTAGCTCGGTGTCTGCCCAAATGGCTGCCAAGTTTTGTGCTTGAAACCCAGGGCCCTGGTGGTGTAGGCACCCGAGGGAATCTCCTGGTCTGTGGGTTGCGAAAACCATGGGAAAAGCATAGTGTCTGGGCCGGATAGCACTGTTCCTCATGGCACAGTCCCTAACAGCTTCCCTTGGCTAGGGGAGGAAGTTCCCTGACCCCTTGCACTTCCCAGGTGAGGTGATGCCCCACCCTGCTTCTGCTCACCCTCCATGGGCTGCACCCACTGTCTATCCAGTCCCAATGAGATGAAGTGGGTACCTCAGTTGGAAATACAGAAATCACCTGCCTTCTTCTTTGATCTCACTGGGAGCTGCAGACCAGAGCTGTTCCTAACCATCTTGCCAGCCATCTGTTATGGTTCTTAAAACATTAATTTGCTATTGTGTGTTCAGCTTATCTAAAAAATAAAGTATGGGAATCAGTGAATTTTGAGGAGAAGGCAATGCTCTTATGTGTGTGTATATGGTGTGTGTCTGTATTTGTGCCTATGGATAATCATTAGTTTCTCAAATGTATGCAAGTGATACAGCACATATGTGTATTTCCTAGTCTTCATACACTCAACAGACCAGCCTTCTTTTTCCACCTCGGACATATGTTTCTGGGTAGGTTTCCTGATTTGTAATCAGTCAGCCTCTGATATTCGCTGTGACTTTGGTTTCCAGCCCTGTCTGGAAGAACTCCAGCCTGGGAGAATGTAAACATTTTATTCAGAAGCCTGTGATGTTGGAAAGAGGAGGTTTTGGATGATTTTTGTTTTTGTTTGGACTTGGGTCAGTGTCTCCCATTTATAGCTGGAATGTGAACTGCATGGCTTCAGATGTGTTTTGGAAGATTGATGTGGGCCTCATGAAACTCAGCTACAGTGGAGCCTCAGGAGACTAGGAGCTGGTTACCATATTAAGAAACACATTTCTTTTTATCAGTGAATATTAATGCTGAACAGTGAAGCTGTGGAACTCCTTCTCTTACACCAGCAACCTCAGCCCTCCTAGAAAAGCTGTGTAGTCAGAACCAGTGTCAGGGGGAGTTCTTTATGGTTTCTCCAACAGTCGTTGATACTGAGTAAAAAGGGACTACCCAGGGGATTTCAAGTCAAAATCTAAGAACTAAACTTATTTCTGTTAATGATATGAATGACATGTCATTGGTGAATGGAAAGAAAATGCTCTCAATATATGGAGCTATAGGAATAAATGCTAGAAGTGAGGCTAAGTTTTTGCCAGCTGTATCCTACTGATCATATTGGCCATTATGTTAGAATTGCCACTTTCCCTCTCCTTGGATGAAAAGAGGTCTTATTTTATTTTATTTTTCCAAGAAGGAGTCTTGCTCTGTCGCCCAGGCTGGAGTGCAGTGGCGCGATCTCGGCTCACCGCAACCTCTGCCTCCTGGGTTCAAGCGATTCTCCTGCCTCAGCCTCCCAAGTAGCTGGGATTACAGGAGTGTGCCACCTCGCCCAGCTAATTTTTATATTTTTAGTAGAGAAGGAGTTTCACCCTGTTGGCCAGGCTGGTCTCAAATTCCTGACCTTGTGATCTGCCAGCCTCGGCCTCCCAAAGTGCTGGGATTACAGGTGCGAGCCACCATGCCCTGCCATGAAAAGAAATCTTATAAAAGTACAAACCACTTGTGCTTTATTTTATGGGTGAGTCTACTTGTGGTGGATCCACTTGTCTCATAGCATTATGTCTACTTCTTTCCTTTTTGATTCCCTAAGAAAATTTTCCATCTTTTCCAAAGAAAATGCAGGATCTAAAACAGAATTGCAAAGTTATTCCAAAATCAAACCAAACAAACAAACAAACTAGTCATTAACATTTAAAAATCAGGAGATCACACCTAAGAATCCGCATTTCTTCAGTCTCCTGGAATGCAAGTGTATGTGGTAGCACTGAGTCTGCATTTCTGCATACTGGAATTGGGTAGATGGAGCTACCTTTTAATGTGACACGTGCTCCCAGTCTTATTAAGGCAGGCCAGCTTTACCCATTTGTGTGAGCTGCCCTGTCCTTGTAGGCATTTGAATTTTTAATGTTTGGTCTATAGGAAAGAAAACTTCTGCAATCTTTTTTTTTCTTCCTTGAGACTCTAAGTGATGTTTTGGAATTGGAAATGAGCTATGGTTAGTGAATGGAAATGGTCAGTGAAAATATGTAATTAAATGGACTTCCCTAGAGCCACGATCCAAGTGTCTTTGGGCAACAATGGTGCTTAGTGTTACCCATGTCGAAAAGACTAATCAGTCTGAACTTAGTTTTCACAGATACATGCCCAGGGGAAACGTTTCCTCCTGAAGATGACTCCTCTTGGTTTTGACTGCCTGGATCAGTTCATAAAGCTGGAGTTATGGCTTCTTCAAAGAAGCCTGTCTCTCATGCTGTGGTAAAATATGTGGTCACCTGGCTGGTGAAGAGTTTCTGGGTCCCATAATATTTTACATAGGACACAAAAAATGGAATGCTTTTGGACTTAAACCTGTTTTCTTTTCAACTCCTTCTGCCTAGAGGAGATGGTAGCCTCAGAAGAGTTCTTACTTCCCCTTCCTAGAACTGTGCAAATCTTTCAGGTCCCAACTGGTAATGGAGAAATTACTTTTTGTTATTTAAAAAATATAAACAGGAAAAATAAAAACCATGATATTTCATGAAATACAACTTCTTTTCTGTTTTCTACTAAATAAGACAAATTTTTTTTATATGTGTTCAGGTTCCTGACTCTCTTTAGTACTTTACCTTCTCATGGTCTCTACTCTCTTGCAATTTATTTTATATAGTCTTTTTCCAGGAATCCTCCCGTCTCATTAGATTTTTCTTTTTGTTCCTTTCCATGCTGCTGTATTTTCCTTTTATTTTAGAACCTGTGTCTAATTTTCCAGCTCTCTACTTTTATTCTTATTTTCCTTTTGTCAGCCTGGTGTCTTTTATTTTCTATTGTTTCATTTTCTCCCTCTCTGTGCCCTTCGTCATGTGCTATTATACAGGGTTTGCTTATTTTTCACTTCTGTTCAGTTTGTTTTATTCTCTTACCATGCATTCATACCTCCTGCTTCAAAACCAAAAAACCCGAAACTGATTCTTACTTGTTTTAATTGTAACCCTCTCCCTAGTTTATTTATACTAACTTTATACTATGAGTTTTTTATACTTGAAATTGCCAAAATTTCCTTATCACTTAGTTTTCTCCCAGTTTCCCATAGAAAATTCAGTGGATGTTCTTTCCACATGTCAGCTGCTGTGGTAACCCAAGACGGAGGTCATTATGTTCAGTTCTGATCACATCTTGTTCTTTCGCTGGCTGTATTACCTGAAGGAAGCCACAGTCTCTGTCTGGGTCTCATTTTTTTTTATCTAGTAACGTTAACAGGGAGAACAAGGTGTGGTTCTCAGACGAGGCACACCTGTGAGCTCGCCCGAACTGTACTACCTCAGGCCTCACTCCACACTTTCTGACGTGGTATCTGCATTTTTACAAGATCTCCCGCTGATCTGTGCCCTCATGGAAGTTTGAGAAGCACAATCTCGATGCTCTTTGAGGGTTTTTCCAGGTTTAACTTTGCTGAAAAATAAGTGAAAACCTATTTTACTAAGTGAAAATAAGTGAAATATTTTAATAAGTGAAAATAAGGGAAAAACATAAAGTGAAAACCGCTTTGGTTACAAGGCACAGTAGAATAACCTGGGAAGCATCAATAAAATGTCAATGCCTTAGAGGTCCCTCCTCAGAGCAGCTGATTCAGAAACTCTGGGGATGGTAGTTTTTACTGTACCAGGTGATTTTAATGAGCAGGTTGATCCCCACTTAAATATGCTATTTAACTTTGACCTCCTTTACTGATGCCCTCAGTGCTGCCCTCTTTTGGTTGTGAGGTAAGTAATTACTATGGAAAGAGGAACTTCGAAGTATTTGGTTTCATCTACTTAAACCCACCAGAATTTATTCTGGGGAGGCCATAACTGGGGAGATAGATAACTATCGAAGGAGGCTATATATATTTTTATAGCATTATGAAAGCAAAAGCAGGATTCACTTACTTTTTTTTTTCTCAAGACTGATTAAGGATTTTGCTGGCAATGGGAGTGTTTGTGGTAACAGAAGGAAGTAACCCTGGCAAGTGATAGATAGACATTGTATCCTAAGAGTCTTGGGGGTGGTGGGTGCGGGGGATATGTCAGTGGGATGGTTTTATTTCATCAGAACTTGGTGCTGGTGTTGACTGGATACTCACAATTAGCCACATGCTATGATTGGGTTACTGAACATTAGGTTCTAATTTATTTTAATTATTTCAGGTTGTTGAACTGTAGCTGATTTAAGAAAACTTGAAACCAAGATTTTTTTTTTTTAACTGCTCTTATAGTATTCTTAGTGTGAGAACTGGGGAGGGAATAGTCATAAAACAATTTGTCGCAAGAGTGGAGGGTGTGAAAATACTATTAGGTGGTGATACTCTAATGTTGTAGTTTTAAAATCGGATCTTGAGAAACTGTGTCTTTAAATATTTTTTCTTTTTTTGAGAGAGAGAGTTTCGCTCTTGTCGCCCAGGCTAGAGTGCAATGGTGTGATCTCGGCTCACTGCAACTTCTGCCTCCCGGGTTCAAACGATTCTCCTGCCTCAGCCTCCCGAGTACCTTGGATTACAGGCAGCCTGCTACCATGCCCAGCTAATTTTTGTATTTTTAGTAGAGAAAAGTTTCACCATATTGGCTAGGCTGGTCTCAAACTCCTGATCTCAGGTGATCCACCCGCCTCAGCCTCCCAAATGGCTGGCTGGGGTTACAGGCAAAAGCCACCACACCTGGCCTTTAAAGGGCTTTTTAAAAAAAGGTTAAATGTTTTTCACCAGTGCTCAATGAGAAACACAAACATGATTACATTGTTTGGAGTGGCTGAATTACTTGATCAAAATTTAAAAAAAAGGTATTTTCCCTACGTGGTTTTTGCTTAGTACAGCACCTTTTTTTCCCCCTCAGTTTTCATGTCCTGAATTATTTCTGCATCATTAAGTTTAGCTGAGGAGCCAAAATTCTGTCATTGTGGGGGGATTGCTGAGGTGTCACATCGACGAAGGGAGGTATTTAGAATAAGATGTCATTTTGGTCTGTTCTTGAGTGTTACTCCAAGAAGTTGTGTGAGCAGAGAAACACTAATCCTGTAGGCCATCTGTCTTTCCCATCATGTGGCAGAACCCCCAGGCAGAATCTCTAGTCAAGGTTGGACCATGGCTGCATTTCATTACATCTGAAAAGAGTCCCCGGTAGTTATGTGATTTTTACCTCACAGATTGCTCAGAATCACATAAAGACTCAACAAATATTTCCTCACAAATTTATTCTAGCCATGGTCAAAAGTGTGAAGTAGGACATTTTCTTCAAGTGTATTTTTTTTCTGTCTTATTGAAACACTTTCAATACTGTTAGCGTGACTTTGTGTCCCATCCGTCCGATATTTGCTGTACTCACAGCTGTTGCCTCTGCAGGAAATCTTTGCAAACTAGAGTCTTCATTCTTTCATGGTTCTAGGCAGTAAAGCTTAGAAGGGACAGTGGAGCTGTAACGCTCACTGTTTCTAAACTTATGCTGTAAAAGTCTCTGATGCATGCAAGATCAGAGAAAATGTAGAACAAAGGAGGCATATAGACGAGGTGAGGATACTGGGAAGATGATAAATTTGCACAGAAGGGAAGGGAGTTTATAAAATGTGGGAAGAGTCAGGAAAGGCTGGCAGGAGGTGAACCGGGGTGTAAGAAGGATGTGTACAATATGTAGGTAGAGAAGATATGTCATGAGGCCTCGCAATGCCCTCATTACCATTATGGTTAGGTAGTTGCCAACACGTTTTCGGAGCACCTACTGTGTGCCAAACATTATTCTGGTGCTCAGGGTATGGCAGTAAATGAGCCTAGCAGAATTTCTGTCTTCAAGGAGCTGACATTCTATTCTAGTAAAAAAGTTCTCTTGCCCTTGCTAAGTTTGAAATGCCTGTTTATGGCAAAGGAGTAGAAATGGTAGATGCTTTATATAAAAATATATGATTTGTCTTGGCAAAGCATCCTTGAGGAGAGATTAGTACAGTGCAAAAAAGTATTGAGTAACATTCTCCCCGTTTCCACCTTTCTGTCAGGTCATAGATATAAATTACAATTCTGGCCCTCATTCACCCTCACATAGCTTTCTGGCATCCTTTCCCATTCTCTGAACATGAGAGGAATGAGAAGGTTACTTGGAAGGTCGCTGATCTTAGGAGTTGTCCTGCTACAGTTACCGGAGAATCTTGAATTTCATCTGGAAAGACCGCAAGGCAGTCGGGGCAAGCATGCTATGAGAAGTCAATTAGTAAGCAGACCCCAGAGATGAGAAGCATATGGGAAGCCAACCCCATGATTTGCTTCCTTAAAAAGTATGGGCTGTGGATGGATTTTAAATCCTACTCTAAATACAAGACTGGTGTTAGCGGTTGTTTGCAGGAAAAACAAAGGAACTTAGCATCCTTCAGTGTGTTACAGAGACTGTGTGGCCTCAAGCAGTGAAGTGAAGAATTCTTTTTGTCTTTTTTCTCATATGCCCAACCTGGAAACCAGCAGAATTTTTGATGGTGCGTCTGGTTCCTGGTGTGCTGCAGAAGTGATTAGTGGGTCACGTCACTGTGGCCTCTTTCTCTGCCCCAGGAGAATGTCTGGGGAACAGAAGAGCAGAGTCCTGCCTGGGATCATGTGGGTGGGGGAGCTATTCTTTCTCAACAGATAGTGTGAGAAGCACTGATCCAACGTCCTGGCTGCTCAAAGTGTGTTCCTAGGAGTTTGCTGGACATGCAGAATATCAAATTCCATCCCAGAACCTGATGTTTTTATTTGGAGCACTGACCTTGGCAACACATGTTCCTTCCTCACCTTTCCGTAGCCTCTCACTCCCCACTGTCGCCCACTCCTCATAGGCTACCCTCAGGAATGGCATTGGTGGAGTGTTGGTGAAGGTGTAGCTGGAAGCATTCTGATCTTTATTTTACAAACTCTAAACCCAGAAGACTCCAAACCCAGAAAAGTCTTAAGTCACAGAAAGCAAAGGAACAGTCTTATTTCAGACGCATCTACAGTCTTTGCTGGTTAAATGTCAGGAAGCCCACAAAAAGCTGCTGGACATTTTAGGGTGTGAATTTTGAATCTGTACTTCTTGACATCTGTTGGGCTACCATGCCCTTCAATTTACCAAAATATGGAAATTTCTTTATGGCATTCTACCCAAATAATGAGGAAAATGTTGATGCTTCTCTCAGCCTCAGGACCTTAAAGCCACACTGTTCCTAACCACGCTTGCCTATATGGCACTTAGCACTTTACACAAAAAACAAACAGAGGTATTTATTCCCCGGCAGTTAATATAAATGCTTTCTGTTTTGTAAAATAGGAACAGTATTTGATTCCGTTATCACAGATCTCTTGTGGACAAGTCAAAATTCTTCAATTAAGGTTATATCTAGTTAAAGGAATTTTTCTCTTTGGTCTACATCCCCACCCTGAATGCCCTTGCTTGTTAGTTCCTTGCAGGTGAAAGGTAAAAAACCTTTGCAACTTCATGCTATAATTGTGCCTTTGAATTTTCAGAGGAAAAGACAGTGAGAGAGCAAGAGCAGATTGAGAAGCAGAAGAGTGAGTCACAAAAAGAGAAAATGACAGAAATGGAGCACCCTGGTGAGTCCCAACCACATCCATTCTTGATGATAACAACCAAAGCTCAGAAAATGATTCCTTACAGAATGTTGTATCAAAAGGAGCATATTGTATGTGCAAAGTTGCTGCAGCTTTCCCAAGTTGGCTTCAAACTATCCAACTATGATATTAACATATTACCTTCAGCCAGTATGATACACATATTGGAATGTTTTGTATCATTGACTACTTTTCCTGTGTCTGTCCACTCTACTGTTTCAAACCCCTAGCGCTGGGACAGTGATTGAACCCAGGTATTCTTGTCAATAATAGTTGGAGGGGCTTAGCAATAGATCAAGGTATAGAAGAATTAAACCTGCTATAGCTTGATCTACTTTGAGATTAGAGTGTACAGGGTCCTCTCCAACCTGACACACTTGGCCCTTTTCTGACATAGGTTTAGTAAGTTTTGTGTGCATTTGTAGATATTTTTTCATTCCTAGGGGTTTGGCTTCATTGAGATGTGAGTTGTGGAGCCAAAATACCAGAGAGGCTGACTGTTTTTGTAGCAAGAGTTAGTTTATTTTGTGGTTGGGTTTGAAAAAGAAAAAGCTAAAAACTGCCCTCAAATATCTGATTTAGCTGATTGCTAGGTTATCTAAATCAACCTGAAACTTTGGATAAGCATTATTCAAACACTAAAGGCAACAAAAGTCTATTTCATTATGTTTGCTCTGATACCTAGCTTCCCGGCTGACTTCTTTTCCAGTTCCTTTCATCCTTTCACAAACCTGAGGAATGAACATAACAGAAAAGGCATTTTACTTAGTTACCATTAGAAAGCATGAATATCATCAACTCATATATTTTTATTCAGGTTAGTACTCTGCAGACATCCTTGTTGGATATTTTATTCTGGGATTGTTAGAACTAAAGTTAGCCTTAATGACTTAAAGCAATTACTTTCATAAATTTCTCCTGAAATGATGTTTTGGTACAAAATGCCCTGAAAATGATTTAACTATAGATATCACTGAGAATTTTACTTACTGCTGTTCATCAGAAAGACAGCCTGGGTCTCCTTGCCCTCTCTCCACCCCTTATCCCCTTTCTCAGAGATTAATTGAGGAAACATTTAAAAAAGTTTTCAGTTTTGGTTAGGAAATAACATCATTAAGCAAGTTTTGCTGGGTGATGTGTAATCACTGAAAGGCCAATTTGTTCAGGAAGCAGGAATTAACACCTTTGCTCTAGTGAAAAGGAAATTGGTACAAGACTTTAAGGAAGTCAAAATGATGAAGTTTGGATTAAGCTCTTAGCAGGAAAGGCAAAGGCCACAGTGAAAGCAATCCTGAGCTGGCCAGCCCTGTAAACAACTGCTAGCCCCTGGTTAAGTGTCTTTTTCTTTTGACATAGAGAAGTTAAAATATAGTGCAATTTAATATAGTCAGCACACTCCACCCTAAAATCCAATCAATTTATTAAAGAAAAAAAAGTCCATTCAACCCAGCCATTATACATGACTCTATAGTTCTTGGAAATAAACCACAAGTCAGCTCTGGAAACAGAAAACTAATCCAACTGACCACTTGAGGGAGGTGGTGGGTTATCTTGTCTAGAAAAAGGACCTCAGTTCCTTCTTCGTAGTGTGCAATTTTAAGAACTTTGAATACCTCCTGTGACCTATGGGTAAAATGAGATCACAGGAACCCAGACAATGGCCTTTTCTCCACTTGGATCTATAATCTAATTTTCCTATAAAGTAAGGGGAATAAAATAGATTTACAGAACACTTGTGATGGTCTAGCTGATGGATCACTTTAAAAAGAGAGAAAAGGCAAAGTATGGGTAGTTTATTTTCACGAATCAGTTTTAGTTTTTTTCTATGAAATTAATGAACAAGAAGCCCATTAAAATGATTGTTACAATTCTTCTTTTTAATTGTTTACTCTATTAAGGTGACAATACTTGACAGCTTGATATATGAACAGTGTTCACTTGCCCAACATAAACATCAATTATAACATGAAAATGCGATGGTCCTTCAACCCTTCATTCACTCATCCAGGTTAAATGCAGAATTTGGAAAGAAACCAAAACTAAAGTTAATTTTACCTAGACTTCAACAGATGTTTTTTAACAAGAAAAAAGAACAAAGAAATTGTGGCTGAAGAAAAGTTAGCTGAGATGAAGAGTAAAATGGGTCATGTAGGAACAAAGTCAGTGTATTTCATCAGAGTCAAGAAAATTATTAATTATTGAAATGGGAAATCAAATCATTAAAGTACGAATACCATTGGCTCTCTGATTTCTTCTTTCCCAGGTATCATAAAATATGCTTGAACTTGGGTTAATTCCTCTTGGACTGAATTGTAGTGCCATAAACCAAACTTTTCAAAAAGATTGGATGCAAAACTATTATGGCAACAGGAATTTTTATCAACATAAAGCAGGATTTAATGCAGGTATATAGTATATAGAGTCAAAAAGGATTATAAGATTTATAATGAAAAACAGCAGTACTCTACTTCTCCATTTGCTATCCCCAACTCTCGATGTGCAGATACCAATTTCAACTTGTTTAGCTATTTCTTCTGGCATCTAATTCCAAATGGCTAAATAACATGTTTATACTAATTTCTTATATATGTGCAATAAAGCTTTAGGTATTTCCTATTGCTTCCTCTTATTGGAGAAAAGAACCCAGCCCTATCAACTCTCCCCACACCACTTAATATATACTTCCCATTTCCTCAGCCTCTAAATGCTGGTAAATTATCATTTTTGGTTTAACCTCTATTCTGTGTTTGCTTTATTATGACTACATAAATACTATACACAGATGAGCTAAGAAGGGTGCTCTGACCTTTTTTTTCAACTCTTTGCTTTCCTAAATGAAAAATTGCATTATTTTTTCATTAGCTAATTTTTATATTTCTACTACTGATTCATCCCCCAAATCCAAGGTATACAACCTCTCTCAGTGCAAATATAATAAGTGACCCATCAGTTTCATTTTTTTCAAAGTATCCATCCCCTTTCCCTTAAGCCCTCTGGCTGCCTCCTCCCACAACTGGTTGTTCCCTGTGCCTACTGCAAGCTCTGGTCCAGGGTCTTCCCCTTACTATCAAACTGGGGATTCTCTTTAACCCTTTCCATTGTTATATTTTAAAATTTCAAGAGCGATTTTATGTTTTCAGAATACTCTATGTTAAAAAATACATAACATTATTTTCTTATTTCATCAGATGGAATAGTGCTTTTATTTAGCTTTCTAAATTTATTTATTATAGTTTCTTTAAAGTTTTTATGGTAGGCACTGGATGCAACACTCATATCACCCTTCAAGGAAAGAGTTGTTGCCCAAGATCACCTTCCCTTTTTGAGGTAGCCATACCCAAAGACTGTTCCATGTGAGCTATGAGTGCTTGGCCATCTTGGCCCAACGTGGGAGAGTTCTGAAGGGCTGTTCTAGCCCCAGACACTGAGGCTGAGGCTGTCATGGGACTGGCCTTGCAGCTTGCCTTCTTTGTTAGCCCACCCCTGCTTTTGTCCCCTCCAAAGTGACTCCCTAATAAATATCTTGCGTGCTCAAGCCCATTTCAGAGTCTACCTCCCAGGGAAACATAGCTGTGACTATATTCTTCTTCATACAATATATCTGTCTCTTCTAAGTTACTTTTATTCTGTTTATGCATTGTAGACTCTGACTTCTATGCTAGATGCTTTCTGTTCTGCCTTATGTGAAAGACAAGTTGATTGAAATCCTAAGTATGTATAGCACATGTTTCCTTAGGGTCACCATGTAGAAAAACTGAGAAAACCAACTGTTTATTTGGTGTCTAGGTCTTTTTTCTTGACCCCAGACAGTTTCATCTTTTCTCCTGCTTGGGGAGCATAAACCTGGCTAGCAGCTTTCTGGGATCTAGTCAGGGAAGGGGTTGGGAGTTACATTATTAGTGTAAACATTTTAATTTAATAGTCTAGGTTTTTAGTCTGGAATTTCAGCCCCAATTTCAATTCTGCCTGAAAAACATACTAAACTTCTCTGTTTAGAATTCTTTAGATAATTCTCTTTATTCTTATTGTCTATCAGGGTATATAGGAGGGGTAATTTTAGGATATGTGAAATTGGGAAGTGATTGGAGGAATCTAATTTTTCCTTAAACAAAATTTCAACCAATTACTTCAAAATTAAAGTTATCAGCTCCCCCACCCACCTGCCTCCACTGTGCCTTCAGAGGTATACCTCCCAAACTTGGTCCTTTCTAGGGCTCTGCAGAAGAAATTGTGTCACTTCTTGTGGACCTTCTTCCTTCCTGTGAACGCTTGAGGCTCTCTGCTTTCAATTAAGTGAATTACTGCTTATCTATTCACTCTTCATCTTTCAAGATTTTGTCAATATTGCTCCTCTGCTGTGGTCCCTGCTTCCATTCTCTTTATCTATGTGGGTTCAGATCTTTAAAAATTTCTGTATTGTTATTTAAGTAGAGTTGGAAAGAGCATAGTTATATATACATGCTCTGATTGAACTTGTTTGAACCCATCAGAGTACTCTTACTGTACCAAATCAGCAGCATGTGACAGTGTTGATCCTGTCCTCTTTTTAGAAACATTCCTCACTTGGCTTCTAGGATATCACACTGAACAAAGTTTTTTTTCTCCTTTTCTGACTGTTCATTCCCATTGTTTAATCTTTCATTTCCCCAAAGATTAACTTGTCATGAAAAAATCAAAATATGGCATTTCTACCAAATAATATTAACTAAAGTGCAAGAGCAGATAGGATGACAAAACTGAAAGACTACATGTCAGGTTTCACATATAGCAAAGAATAACTATAAGACAGCTCACAAATGAGAGTGAAGTATATACTTTTCAAAGATATTCACTTAGCACTCGAGCAAGTAAAATGATTTTAAACTTTTTCCGTTTTCTGAAATATTGTTATAAGGTTCAAACACCTAAAAAATATGAACACATTTTAACTTACCTCTAATAATTAGGGAAGAAAACTTAAAAACACACAAATTAAATTCATGCTTATTGAATTTTTTTCATTAAAGACTATATCCAACTCTGTCAAACCAGTTTCTGTATAAGAAAGGAGAAAAACCTATTCGTAAACTATAATAAATCAATATGCCTGAATCAAATTTCCTTTGTTCGAATAGAATATGCTACGTGATAAAGGACTGAAAAAATAGTTTGGAATGAAAGAAATTGGAAAAAAGATATAACTTTATAGACAAAACTTCAATCATTGTATTTTTTGATCATTGACTCATGAGGTTATATTTTCAGAAATATTTTATTTGGTCATCTTAGATGATCTACAAAGATTACCTATTGTGAATATGTATTATAATTTTTTAAAAATATACCTGAGTATATTTTATGCCATTCAAATCAGAATTTGTACCAGAGAGCTAAATATTCTGTATAAGTGATAAATACCTTGTCCAAGCCATAGTAATTATTGCCATTAGCCAAGTGAACCTAGTATCACCTTCATTTATTATACAGTCTATCATGTTCTCAGAAAGGACGCAAGGACAATTTAGCAAGGATGTGTAGTTTATCATGTTTATAGCCAGGAGGCCAGGAAAATTTATGCAGGGAAAATTTGGCAAAGAAAATTTAGTGTTAGAGTTATAAACACAGTAATTCCTAACATGTTAGTCCTTAAATGGATTACTGTAAAGAAAGTAGTAAGTTTAGGTCAGAGCTATGACATATAGAAACAAGAATGATTCATATACTTTTAAGACAGTATTCAAATCAATGAGTTACTATCTATTTTTCTTCAACAACTGCTTATGCATGTGGCAATATGAGCCTAAGACAGGTGCTGATGCCTTAGTCACTTGGCCACACAGTTTTGTGGTGTACGAGTCATGGGAATTGCTTGTCTTACTCTGACTGCTAAAGTTCTGTCCTATTGTCTTTTCATGTAATAGAAACATGACTCTGGTGACAAAGCCCAACTAATTACACAACTTAATTTAATAGTTTAAAGCGCAAAGGGCATTCCCTGAGCAGTAAAATCTTTTGTTTGGAAATTTTAAAACAAATTATATTTTACTTTATGTTTTATTATTTACATAATAAGTATTTACAAGAACACAATTTTCTCAAGATTTAAACTGCTCATTGTTCCATAAATAGGACACACATTTAGAAAGAGGATTTTTTTTTAAAGGAATGTTTTAGTGATTACTTCTGGCTAAAAACATAAAACTCTTTTAGTGCTTGATGTTACTGGAAACTTGCTCTAGATTATTTTTTGAATCTTTGCTGTGAGGTTAAGAATAGAAATGTTTTCACTCCCAGTTATTGCTTTGAATTAAGATATTGTGTCTGGGTGAAATTTTCCTCTGGCTTAATGCATGACCAGGCTGGTAGAAATGTTTCACCTAAATCCTCTTATTTTTGTTAAAACATTCATAATCCCAAACCCTAATAGTTGGAAGTGCATGTGATAATTGTTAGTCCCACTCCTGTCCTCATTTTATAAATTCCCCTGACAACAGCCTTGCTTAAGATTATCACCTAACTTCTGTTTGATTTCTTCCAGTGATAGAGAAGTTTCTGTTCAATTTAGGCCTCTTGGGTCATGTTACCAACTGTTTTTACCCTAATACAGATTCCTACATATCAAAGGGTTTTGTGGGTTGGACCAAGGAGCAAGAAGGCTTTACCTTAAAAGGTCAGGAATGTAAATTGCCCAAGGTGACCTCTGATTTAAAAGAAAAGGGCACCATTGTTCCAGTGGGATTGTGATTATGATAGTTAATAGAAAAACATTGTCAGCCATGTTGGCTCTGGGGATGAAGAAGAGGGTGTTTTCCAAGACTGGGATTGATGTTAGTATCCTGTGAGTGTAAAGTGTTCTAATATCTGGCCTGTTTTCAGGAGAGCTGAGGCAACTGAGGCAGCTTACTGAGCCAAAGTTCTTACTAGCCTTATTTCTTTTCCTTTATTAATTCTATTATTTTAATGGCTTTTTGTTAACACTTAGAGGTAAGGAATACAGTTTGCCAAATACATAGCAAGTCATCCTGTCAAAAACAGATATTTCAAGATAAAACTCCTTGGTCTGAAAAGAGAGATTCAAAAGAAATTGGAGACAGTTTCTACTATCAATGATTTTACAGACTGATGGAGATAAGACAGGAGATAACAACCTCGTAGATAAAGCATATAAAACATGAAAGCTTTTATAACTTTATAGAATGTAAATATTACATATTAACATAAACTCTAGAATGCACAGGTTCATCAAAGCAGAATGGGATTGAGAACATTTCTACAAAAAGGATGTAAAGAATATGACTTTTCAGGGTTGAGGGAAAGATTTTGGGGAAGGAAGAGGTGCTCTTTGGGAGGTACGGATGGGGGATCCTGTGATAATCAGCATATCCTCGCAAAGCAGAAGGGTTGAAGGGAGTTTGTCTGTGAATAGAGCCTTGCTGACTTGGGTAGCATTTCTTCTTTTTTTCCCACTTCTTGGTGGTCGTTTCTTCAAGAGGATTTGGACTTACCACTCAGGAAGACCTGGTATAGGACTGCTTTACTGTGCATCTGGGCTAATGGGGTTTGATTGTTGAAGGCCTTAGTGGTCTCTTTTTGAGGACCCCTTTTTGTCATCTTCCCTTATGGGGTCTGTGCTTGAGATCAGTATGGTAGCCTGACCCCTGACTCCCCCCAACCCCACCATGCAGTGTGACCCTTTTCCAGGTGTTTAAGCCTCTTCTCTGGGACACCTTGTACAATACTATACTACATTTCCTCCTGACTTGAGCTTGCAGCCTTCATTCCTGTGCAGGTAGGCAGACAGCTTTAAAGATTTGCTCTTAGAGGGATTATTTTTGGAACTTAGGACTCTGGTGATTTCCTGAGCTGAGAATGACTTTGCCCAGGAAATAATGAATTGAATCATTGTCTGTCTTTTGACCCTCAGATCACCTTTTTTATTTTGCAATCTCTGCCCAGTCACTAGGTATCAGCCTGGCTGCACCCACTGATAATACCTTTGTATATTTTGTAATTAAAAGGCCAATTTCAGGCCCATTTCAACTGGGGCTGTTGGAACTTCACCTGCCCCCTACAGGGAGGTGAGGTTTGTGAAACTGGGAAACTGGAATAACAAGTGAATTAACACACCCATCCCTCCAACACCACCCACCCACTGCAGGCTTCGTAGACTGATTGATGACATTTCCTAATATAGCAGGGGTAAGATGACTTATTTTGAAAATAGAATTAAAACTTTCCCTTTTTAGGAGCAAGCATCACTTTGGCAACACCATCAACCCCAAGCACATTAGTTCTTGTGGTCAAAACATTAACAGGGTGCTTTGTTAACAAAATGTTCAGGTCATGATAAGGCCAACAAAGGAACTGTAAGACTTTATGAGCCGAGTCTTTCCAAATAGCACTCCAAGTTAAAAGTACTGAGAGTAAAAGTTTCTTCTATAATAAGGCCCAGATGATCTGGGGTGAGAGTTTTCAGGAGTGGGCAGAGGTGTTGGGGTGTTGCATTGACAAAAATAAGCCACCTCATGGAAAGCGGGAAACAATTGGTAGGTCCCCAAAGTGTGCAGCTATCTGAACAGTTGGAGTAAAGGATTTGAGATAGCCTCACTAATTAGCCTACTTGGGCAGTTTAGAAGAGTGGAGGGCCTTTTAAAGAGGTCCCAGGGAGTGCTAAATGCTGGGGGAGTTTATTGCTGTGCTTGTAAGCAATGGTACTGGACAGGGAATTGAAATGAGATCCTGTGATCTGCAGAGCACCTGCTCTGGGAACTCATCTTTATGGAACCTTCCCTGACTCTAAACTCTGATTATTTTCCTACTCTATCAGCTCACCGTTTTTAATAAGAATTATAGATTAATTGTTAGCACTTATAGAGTGCTTCCTCTTTTTAAGGCATTGGGGACAATACGTGGGGAAGGAGGGTGGGAGGGAGGGGAAGGTGATGCGAACAACCTGAGAGAGAGGCACCTCAGCCCTTAGTGCGAGTCTCAGCTCTAGCTGTATGTTATTAGACTAATCATGAAGCCTTTATGGGATTCTGTCTTGCCATCTGGAAAATGAGAGAATTGGATGAGATGTCATTTTGGTCTTGAAAATCACTAATAATAATAGATTATATTTATTCGTGCCCTAATATATCTTATTTGGCTTTATAATAATCCTTGAGGTAGGCATAGCACAAAACATGATCTCTGCTTTAAAGAGGAGTAATATGAGACTCAGAACTGTCAAGTGATTACCTTATGAAGCACAGGTAATGCACAGTGCAAACTATGTTAAGAATCCAGGATTTTTGATTTTTAGTTTTTTCTATACCTCTCAAAAATTGTACTTTGATAGACTAGAGGTCTTCTTTGAACTAAGTACTTGAAGGCAAGGAGGGTATATTATATGTGTTCTCTAATTCTCCACTGCTTAGTAAATATTGGTCACTGACTGGCTAAATAGAAGCTTTGGGACATTAGGTGACAATGTTCTTACTTTGAAGTCCAGAGCATAATCATGGTAACAGTTACAGGTTTTGAACTGCTATACTATGCCAGAAACATTACATGTAATACTTCGATTATTGTTATTATTTATTTGAAAGGTGAAGAACCTGAAACTCAGAATGGCAAATCACACAACCAATATGGTGAAGCTGGGATGCAGACTGAGGCTGCCTGTTTCCCTTGATGGCAATAACTTGCTTGTCTGACCCTTTCTCTCCCCCTGTATCTTTCTCTTGGTGCTTTCTCTTGGTTCCTTCAGACCTTCTTGGGCTCCCTCAACTGAAGGAAAGTAGCTGAGAAAGATTGTAGACCCAGCCAGTGTTGTAGGAGGATTCTGTGGGTTCCAAGAGTAGGGTGAACCTGAACCTGGCTCTCTGTTGTTGTCAGTATGGGGGAAAAGTATTTCTTTAAGATGAGAGGCTGCATAGTAACTAGGGTTAAATGCAATCAGAGGCAGCCTGACAAAGAATTTCCTTGTCCAAAAACACAAAACAGGGACAGCAGCTTGTGTGGGATCAAGCAGAAAGGAGTGACAGACCTGGTTTTGTGTTTGCACATTATTAAACAACTTTAAGTATATGTAATATCAACATTGTGGGTCTTTGAGATCATGTCTTTCTTCCTGGTCCACTCAAGTTTGAGGAACATTGTTCTAATTCAAAGAGTAATTCTAATTGTAGATCTTGAAGGTCAAGAGAAAGGAGAAAACATGGTAGGTGAGTAGGGGAGGTATTTGCAGGCAATCCCCTGGAAATAAGTCACATTTTTTCCTTGATTCATATATTTATTTGGTAATGAAGATTTATTTCTAAGTGAAGGGTAGAGTCAGTAGGACTAGTATAGATAAGCTGTTTTGGTCAGCAAAGTTTATCTTTATTCCTACAGTCTTCTCCAGGAAGCCATCACAAATCTTTTTGGCACTCTTCATGCTCTTTTTTCAGGGGACTCTTCAGCTTCTAGAATGGTGAGCAATGACCTGGTTAGGAGCCAGGCTTCTTTTGCATGTCCTGGCCCCAGACTATTCTTAACATCCACCTAAAATACATATTGCATATCTGTTGAGCCTGTGTATTCTAAGGAGAGGTCACTTGTTTTATCTTACTGATATGCTTTTCTAATTTTTAAATATTCTCTCATTCATCAATACTTAGTTTTTCTATCTAATGTTCTTCTATTCTCTTTCTTACTGCTTTCCAGGGTAAAAGCTTGCTGATAAAATAAATGAGACCATAATTTAAGATAATGGCTTTAGGGTTTAGTTAGCCCTTTTTATTAGTCTGTTCCTTTGCTGCTATGAAGAAATACCTGAGACTGGGTAATTTATAAAGAAGAGAGGTTTAATTGACTCACAGTTCTGCATGGCTGGGGAGGCTTCAGGAAACTTACAATCATGGTGGAAGGCACCTCTTCACAAGGCTGCAGGAGAGAGAATGAGTGTAAGCAGGGTAAATGGCAGATGCTTATAAAACCATCAGATCTCATGAGAACTCACTTACTGACATGAGAACAGCATGGGGAAACTGCCGCTATGATCCAATCATTTCCTGCCAGGTCCCTTCCATGACATGTGGGTATTATGGCAACTCTAATTCAAGATGAGATTCGGGTGGGGACACAACCAAACCATATCACCCTCCATAATGATATGTGCATTTTAAAATATCCTTCTGAAGAAAATGCTTTATTTCCAAAGCTTTACTTTAATTGTGAGATTTGGAGCTCTATAATTTTCTTGTCAGAGCACAAAGGTCTTTCATAGCTTACCAAATAACATAATATAGGCAGCTTACTGGTTTACAGTACAGAGGGCAGAGCATCACTACTTATTTTGGTGAGACTGATAAAGTCAGATGTATCTTGGGCACAAAGTAACTATAATTTTGTTTGATTTTATCTAAATTCAAGATAAAGCAGTATTCTTTTTTTTCCTTTAATTATGGAAACACCTTGCTTTGGGATCTATAAAAATATCTAAATTCAACTTCGAAACAACCAAATAGTTTAATTAAATTCCTAGAATTGTAGAGTGATACAAGAAGTGGGATGTTGAACTAAAAAGCTACATCAAATTCTGATTTTGGAAAAGAAAGCAATGTAATATTTTGGTTGCATCTTTCAGATGACTATAAAATGTTGACTTAAACATTCACAAATTACAATTAAATATTACCTAGGAAAATTGCTGTTTTAATTATATTGACTTAGACATCTCACTCAAGTTGATTGTGAAACTACCTTTTTATTACCTAGGAATCTTCCATATATGTTGTAGGAGTTTTGTTAAATATCCGCATAGATCTTTGTAATGTTTAGTCACTTTTTTCCCTTGATGTTTTATTTTCTGACACAGCTTCAAATTCTGCATTTGAATCTTGAATACTTCTCTCGTGACCTTTAGTTTTCTGATCACGAGAGCTCATGAAGTGCTGGGTAAAATTAATGAAAAATGACCTTAAATCTTGAATTTCAAGTATTAATAAAGAAATATTCTTCCAACTTTTATAAAAAGTCAATGCCTATTAATGATAAAAATTTCTCTGTAAACTAGTATTTAAATAGAACTTGCTTAACCCAATAAAGTCATCTATAAAAAAGCTTACAGTTAATATTTTATTTAATGGCAAAATGAAATACTTTGCATAAGATCAAAATAGGGGAGGATGCCCATTCTCATCACTTCTCTTCCACATTATATCAAAGTCCTAGCCAGTACAATAAGGAGAAAGAAATAAACTCATGTAAATTTGAAAAGAAGAAATAAAACATTTTATTTGTAGATGATATGATCATGTATGAAGAAAACTCTATGGAACCCACAAAAAAACTCTTGGAAATAATAAGTGAATTTAGTCAAATTGCAAGATCCAAGATTGATATAAAATAGTCAATTGAATTGTTATATACTGGCAGCTAACAATTGGAAAACAATACTTGAAAAATAATACCATTTGCAATACAGTAAAAAAAATCAAATATCTGAAAACAAGTTTAATAAAAAATGTGCAAGACCCTACACTAAAATTTATACAATGTTACTTGGAGAAACTTTAAAAGATCTAAATTGATAGATAAATATCACGTCTGTAAATTGTTAGACTCAGTATTGTTAAGAAGACCAAACTGATCTATATGTTCAACTCAATCTCAATCATAGTCTCAACATACTTTTTTGGAGAAATGATAAATTCTAAAACTTCTGAAGAAATTGATAAATTCTAAAATTGAAATTGAAATTCAAAGAATCTAGCATAGCCAAAGCAATCTTGGAAAAGAATAAAGTGTAAAGACTTATGCGACCTTATTTTAGGATTTATTTTGCAGCTATAATAATTAAGACACTGAGGTGATGGGGTAAGGATAGATTAAATAGGTCAAGAAAACTGAACAGAGCTCAGAAATAGACTCATGGATATACAGTAAATTGCTTTTCCATCAAGCACCCTGTCAGTGGGAAATTCATTAGAGGAAAGGAATCTTTTTAAGAAATGGCAATGGCACAATTCACTATTCTTTTGGAAAAGGTGACCCTTAGCTCCCTACTTCACACCATAAATAAAATCTAATTTGAGACAAATAATAATAAAAGCTAGAACCATAAAATGTCTACAGAAACCTCAAGAAAATATCTTTGTGATCTTGAGGTAGCCAATGATTTTTTAGAGGGGATACAAAAGCATGAATTTTAAAAGAACACAATTCATAAAATAAACTTTATCAAAATTAATAATCTACTTATTAGAAGATATCATCAACCCCCCATATCCCAAGAAAACAAAAAAGAACTGAGAAGTGAACCATGAATTGAGAGAAAATATTCACGATGCTTACATTTGACAAGATTCACATCTAGAATAGATAAAGATTTCCTACAAATTGACAATAAAAATCAAATCCATAAAAAATGGGCAAAAGATTTGAACAAGAACTTCAAAAAGAAAATAACTGAATGATAAAAATTAAACACATAAAAATGGATTCAACATCGTAGTACTCAAGAAAATGCAATTGAAAACCACAAGATAACATTCCATACCCACTAGAATGGCTAAAATAAACAATGTCTGGCAATTTTCAAAGTTAGTAAGGTTATGGAGCAACTGGAATCAGATCAGTGCTATTGTGAAATGAGTTTCAATTTCTGTTCATGTTAAATTCTATTCAAAGTGATTTGATTTATGTGATAAAATTGTTTCTGGAAAATGTTATTCATCCATGCAATTACCCAACAATTATGTATTTATAGTTCATAATGGGTGAAACAAAGTTGTTGGTACCTTCAAAGAGCATGTAGACAAGTTTGCAAATTAAAGCCTTGTTAAGTCAGCCACTATATAGTTACTGTTGTTTATCACATTTTCTTGAATCCCAAACACATGTATTGTCTTACAACCAATTTCAAAATCTGACAACTGATTGATCTTCTTACCAAGGACTTTTTATTAAATCAATGGTACATTTTACAGTTGAGGAAATGCATTAAATACATATAGCTATATTATATTCAAATCAGCCAGCTGTTCTGTCTGGAGGAAGTACATTTTAAACATGAAAAGAAAAGGGTAAAAGCAATGACTATCTCCTAATTGAAAAAAAAAATCATAGGAGGTTATAGACTCTCATTTTATTTATTTTGTGGATTGGGAGAAGGGTTGGTTCTTTCTAATTTCTGTCACAGACTGAAAGCAGAGCCTTTAAGGGATTTGGTGAAGGGATTAAGAGTTGGACTGTGGGGTCAGACAGACCCCTGTACTGATCTTTTATTTACCAAGTACTTCAATGACTTAAATGCAGGATAATTGCTTACCCTCTGTGGGCCTCAGTTTCCTTCTGTATAATGATGCCAGACTTAATGGGCAGTGGTGAGGTTAAATGAGTTTCATTTAAAAGGTGTTCAAGACAGTGCTTCACATATTGTAGGTATTCACTAAATTGCAGCTCATATTATTAACTACAATCCTTCTTCTGATAAGAATCAAGAGTTGTAGCCCCCAATTCTAAAGAAGGTTGGGGTACTATCTCTTTCTAATCTTTGCCAATTTTATAGGCAAAAATATCTTGCATTTAAAAAAATTAAATCCATGAACATTCAAATCCTCTTTTATGTTTCCCAATAAAATTTTATAGAAAATGGGAAAATTGTTACTTAATTACTTCCCTTAGGGTTAAGGAAAATGGAGCACCTCAGGTTCTGAGGTTTCAGTTCCTGTTATGGCCAATAAACATAAAAATAGGTTTCACTTTGCCTATAGTACATGTCATTAGTTCTTTGGGTTTTATTTTATTGTTGGTTGGGGCTGCGGTACTCAGGTTACTTTTGGCTTAGTAATAAGGTAGCATACTGGACATTTTTACAAGATAAGTGTAAATATAGTACTTTAACATGTAGTAATCCCAAGTTTCTGTTTATATCTCAAAACAGTCATTGTTTTTAAAAAGTTATTTATTTCAGAAGAAAAATATATTCATTACAAGCCCTTTTATTCTTTGATTCTTTTGTATTTTTAAATATATCATAGTGGTACATATTTTTGGGTTACATATAATATTTTCATACATATATACAATGAGTAATGATCAAATCTGGGTAATTGAGATATACATCACCTCAAACATTTATCTTTTCTTTGTGTTGGAAACATTATAATTTCTTCTTTTTTAGCTATTTTGAAATATACAATAGATTATTAACTATAATTTTCCTACTGTACTATCAAATACTAGAATTTGTTTTTTCTAACTGCATTTTTGTACCCATTAACTAGCTTCACTTCATCTACCCGCTTTCCCCTTTTCCTTCTGATGTGGTTTGGCTCTGTGTTCCAACCCAAATCACATCTTGAATTGTTTGTTTTTTTTTTTGTTTGTTTTTTTTTTGTTTTTTTTTTGTTTTTTTTTATTTTTTTTTTATTATACTTTAAGTTTTAGGGTACATGTGCACATTGTGCAGGTTAGTTACATATGTATACATGTGCCATGCTGGTGTGCTGCACCCACTAACTCGTCATCTAGCATTAGGTATATCTCCCAGTGCTATCCCTCCCCCCTCCCCCCACCCCACCACAGTCCCCAGAGTGTGATATTCCCCTTCCTGTGTCCATGTGATCTCATTGTTCAATTCCCACCTATGAGTGAGAATATGCGGTGTTTGGTTTTTTGTTCTTGCGATAGTTTACTGAGAATGATGATTTCCAATTTCATCCATGTCCCTACAAAGGACATGAACTCATCATTTTTTATGGCTGCATAGTATTCCATGGTGTATATGTGCCACATTTTCTTAATCCAGTCTATCATTGTTGGACATTTGGGTTGGTTCCAAGTCTTTGCTATTGTGAATAATGCTGCAATAAATATACGTGTGCATGTGTCTTTATAGCAGCATGATTTATAGTCCTTTGGGTATATACCCAGTAATGGGATGGCTGGGTCAAATGGTATTTCTAGTTCTAGATCCCTGAGGAATCGCCACACTGACTTCCACAATGGTTGAACTAGTTTACAGTCCCAACAACAGTGTAAAACTGTTCCTATTTCTCCACATCCTCTCCAGCACCTGTTGTTTCCTGACTTTTTAATGATTGCCATTCTAACTGGTGTGAGATGATATCTCATAGTGGTTTTGATTTGCATTTCTCTGATGGCCAGTGATGATGAGCATTTTTTCATGTGTTTTTTGGCTGCATAAATGTCTTCTTTTGAGAAGTGTCTGTTCATGTCCTTCGCCCACTTTTTGATGGGGTTGTTTTTTTCTTGTAAATTTGTTTGAGTTCATTGTAGATTCTGGATATTAGCACTTTGTCAGATGAGTAGGTTGCGAAAATTTTCTCCCATGTTGTAGGTTGCCTGTTCACTCTGATGTAATCCCCACATGTCAGGGGAGGGACCAGGTGGGAGGTGATTGGATAATGGGGGCTGTTTCTCCCATGCTGTTCTCGAGATAGGGAGTGAGTTCTCATGAGAGCTGATGGTTTTAAAGAGGGGCACTTCATTGTTCTTGCACACACTCCCTCTTGATGCATTGTGAAGAAGGTACCTGCTTCCCCTTCACCTTCTACCATGACTGTAAGTTTCCTGAGGCCTCCCATCCATGCTTTCTCTTAAGCCTGAAGAACTGCAAGTCAATTAAACCTCCTTCCTTTATAATTACCCAGTCTCAGGTAGTATTCTTTATAGCAGTGTGATAATGGATGAATACACCTTCCCAGCCTCTGTTTACCATGATTTCAGGCTCCACCTCCATGAGATCTACTTTTTAAACTCCCACCTATGAGTGGGAACATGTAATATTTGACTTTCTGTGCCTGGTTTATTTCACCTGACATTATGACCCACAGTTCCCTCCATGTTGCTAAAAATGACAGGATTTCATTCTTTTTTATGACTAAATAATATCCTATTGTGTCTACATACCACATTTTCTTAATGCATTCATCCACTGATGGACACTCAGGAAGAGTCCATATTTTTGCTAATGTAAACAGTGCTGCAATAGACACAGGAGTGCAGATATCTCTTCAACATACTTATTTCCTTTCTTTTGAATATATACCTAGCAGTGCTGGATCTTAGGATAGTTCTATTTTTAATTATTTGAGGAACCTCCATACTGTTTTCCATGATGGCTGTACTACTTTACATTCACACCATCCACTGTATGACCATTAACTTTTCTCTACATCCTCACCAGCATTTGTTATTTTTTTGCCTTTTTGATAGTAGCCATTTTAACTGAGGTGTGATGATATCTCCTTATGGTTTTGATTTGCATTTTCTTTATGACTAGTCATGTTGAGCATTTTTTCATATACTTGTTGGCCATTTATATGTCTTCTTTTGAGAAATGTCTATTCAGATCTTTTGTGTATTTTAAAATCAGATTACTAGTTTTTTTTCTTTATAGCTATTGAATTGAGTTCCTCATATATTCTGGTTATTAACCCCTTGATAGATAGCTAGCTTATAAATATTTTCTCCGATTCTATAAGCTGTCTCTTCATTATGTTAGTTATTTCCCTTGTTGTTCAGGAGATTTTAGCTTGATGTAATCCTACTTGTCTTTTTTTTTTTTTTTTGCTTTTGTAGCTGTGCTTTTGAGGTCTTGCCCTGCCCTCAAAATCTTTGCCTAGATCAATGTCCTGTAGCATTTCCCCAATGTTTTCTTTTAATCGTATTATAGTTTCAGGTCTTACATTTAAATCTTTAGTCTAATTTGTGTTGATTTTTGTGTATTGTATAAGATGGGTATTTAGTTCCTTCTTCTGCATGTAGATATCTAATTTTCTCAGAACCATTTATTAAAGAGACTGTATTTTCTACAATGTATGTTCTTGGTACTTTTGTCAAAAATGAGTTGTCTATAAGTGTACGATGTATCTCTGGGTTCTCTAATCTGTTCCATTGGTTTATGTGTCTGTTTTTATGCCAGCACCATGCTGTTTTGGTTATTACAGCTTTGTAGTATAATTTGAAAACAGGTAGTGTGATTATTCCAGCTTTGTTCTTTTTCCTCAGAATTGCTTTTTTATTTGGATTCTTCTGTGATTCTGTACTGTATGAATTTTAGAAGTTTTTTTCTATTTCTGTGATGACCTTCATTGGTAATTTGACAAAAATTGTACTGAATCTGTAGACTATTTTGAGAAGTATAGACATTTTAACAGTATTAATTATCCCAATCCATGAACACAGGATATCTTTCCATATTTTGGTGTCCTTTAATTTCTTTCATCAGTGTTTTATAGCTTTTCTTGAAGATACCTTTCACTTATCTGGTTAAATTTATTCCTAGGCATTGTATTTTTTATAGCTATCACAAATGAGATTGCTTTCTTAATTTTTTTTCCGATTAATCATAGTTAACAAATAGAAACTATTGATTTTTGTATGTTGATTTCGTATCTTGCAATTTTACTAAAATGGGTTAGCAATTCTAAGAGTTTTTTGGTGAAGGCTTTAGGTTTTTATAAATATGAGATCATGTCTTATGCAAACAAGAATGATTTGACTTCTTTCTTTCCCATTTGAATGCCTTCTTTTCCTTTCTCTTGCCTAACTGCTCTTGGCTAAGACTTCTAGTACTACATTGAATAAAAGTGTTAAAAGTGGGCATCCTTGTCTTTTTTGAGATCTTACTTAAAAGGCTCTCAGTTTTTCCCTTTTCAGTATGAGATTAGCTGTGGGATTGTCATATATGGCTTTCACTGGGTTGAGGTATGCTCCTTTTATACCCAATTTGTCAAAAGTTTTTATCGTAAAGGGATGTTGAGTTTTATCAAATAATTTTTCAGTATCAACATAATGATCATATGTTTTTTTGCCCTTGTTTCTGTTGATATGATGTATCATGTTTATTGATTTGATTATGTTGAACCATGCTTGCATCCCTGGGAGAAATCCCACTTGATCATGGTAAATTATCTCATTAATGTGTTTGCTAATATTTTGTTGAGAATTTTTGGATCTACATTTATCAGGGATATTGGCGTATAGTTTTATTTTTGTGTGTATGTCCTTGTCTTGCTTTTGTGTAGCATAATGCATGCCTTGTAGAATGTGTTTGTAAGTATTCCCTCCTCTTCAACTTTTTTTTGAAATAGGTTAGTAGAATTGGTATTAGTTCTTTCTTAAATGCCTGGTAAAATTCAGCAGTGAATTCGTCATGTTCTGGGCTTTCTTTGATGGGAGACTTTTTATTACTACTTCAGTCTCATTACTCAATATTGGTCTGGTCAGGTTTTTCCATTTTCTTCCTGGTTTAATCCTGGTAGGTTGTATTTTTTACATTTATTTTAGGTTTTCCAATTTATTGACATCTAGCTGTTTATTATAGTCTCTAATAATCCTTTGTATTTCTATGGTAACTGTTGTAGTGTTTCCTTTTTCATCTCTGATTTGATGTATTTGGGTCTTCTCTCTTTTTTCTTAGTCTAACTAAAGGTTTGTCCATTTTGCTTATCTTTTTAAAAAACAACCATTTATTTTGTTGATCTTTTATATTATTTAAGTGTCATTTTTATTTATTTCTGCTCTGATCTCTAATATTTCTTTCCTTCTACTAACCATTATTTGCTTTATTCTTGCTTTTCTAGTTCTTTTAAGTGCATTGTTAGGTTATTTAAGAGGAGCGTTTCTGTATTTTTTTTTTTTTTTTTTTTTTTGAGACGCAGTCTCACTCTGTCACCCAGGGTGGAGTGCAGGCAATCCTGGCTCACTGCAAGCTTCACCTCCCAGGTTCATGCCATTCTCCTGCCTCAGCCTCCCGAGTAGCTGGGACCACAGGCGCCCGCCACCACGCCTGGCTAATTTTTTCTATTTTTTAGTAGAGACGGGTTTTCACCATTCTAGCCAGGATGGTCTTGATCTCCTGACCTCGTGATCCGCCTTCCTCAGCCTCCCAAAGTGCTGGCGTGAGTCACCATGCTCGGCCGCGTTTCTGTGTTTTTGATGTAGACCTCCATCACTATAATATTTCCTCTTAGTGCCCCTTTTGCTGTATTTCATAGTACAGTATGTTGTGTTTCATTTGAATTTTATTCAAAAAATTTAAATTTTCCTTTTAATTTCTTCATTGACCCATTAGATGTTCAGGAACATGTTGTTTAATTTCCATGTGTTTGTATTGTTTCCAAAATTCCTCTAGCTTTTTAGTTTTATTCTTTTGTGGTCAGAAAAGATACTTCATATGGTTTAGACTTTAAAAAATTTGTTGAGACTTGCTTTTTGGCCTAATATATGGTCCATCCTGGAGAATGTTCCATGTGCTAAAGAGAAGTTGGATGAAGTGGTCTGTAAATGTATGTTAGGTCTATTTGATCTAGAGTATAGTTTAACTCTGACGTTTGTGGATTTTCTGCATAAGTGTTCTGTCCATTCCATTGCTTAAGATGGGGTATTGAAGTCCCCTACTATTATTATATTGCAGCCTATCTCTCCCTTTAGATCTCTTAATATGTGCTTTATATGTTTGAGTTCTTCGGTATTGGATGAATACATGTTTGTTCTCCTCTTTGTGGTCCTTTCCATTTCACTGATGGTACACACTACTGACCATTTATATGACAATGATTTCTTTATGAAGTTGTTTCTCCTTGTGCACTCAACAAGACCTTATTAATTTCGAGCCCTAATGTTCACTGATTCACAGATACATTAATACAATCTTATTGTAATGGTTTTAGAACTTAGAATGGACCACCAAACTTTGGAACTGCTCTAAATGAATTTAAAAACTCAGATAGTTCTTAACTCTCTGGGCATGTTTAGTTCCAAATATCGGTGGGGGCATTAACTAGGCAACTTTTCACTGTCCCTTTCAACTTTGTGAATCAACATTAACAAACTTATTTGCTTTGCTTTCAAAAGAGTAGAAATATACTTTATACCAAGTCTTCAAAACTTTAGTTATTAGAAAGAATTTAAGCATAGTCACAGAGCATTGGTCCTAATTTACCTATCACCTGCAGTACTTAAAAACTAGGTTGGGCATAGTAGCTCATGCCTTTAATCTCAGCCCTTTGGGAGGCTGAGGAGGGAGGATCACTTGAGCCCAAGAGTTTGAGATCAGCCCGAGCAACATAGTGAGACCCTATCTCTATAAAAAATAAAAAAAATTAGCTGGGTGTGGTGGCATGCCCCTGTTGTCCCAGCTACTCAGGAGGCTGAGGCAGGAGGATTGCTTGAAACCAGGAGTTTGAGGGTGCAATGAACTGTGATTGTACCACTGTACTCTAGCCTTGGAGGCAGAGTGAGACCCTGTTATAAAAATTATTGGTAAAAATTAATTACTTTATGATTCAGATAATTCAGATTACACAAAGCTTCAACAGCAGGCTTTTGGAACAATGTGTTTCCCCTTTTAAAAGGCATGTTTTTATTTTCAATAGAAGCAAAACATTCTTAGTGAACATTTAGTAAAAGTATATTTAAATCGTGATGAAAATAAGATAAATGAGTCTTAAGCAATATGAATATAATCTCTGCTTGTCTTATGTTCACACATAAATTGCTGTTTTGCCTTTATCCAAATATTTTCAGTGATAATCTCATATATTAAGTATTTTGGCAATTTTTTAATCATCTTGTGTTTATTATCACAGACTTTGGAACAAAATTTAAATAGAAATAAATAAAAGGAAAAGTGTAAAAACCATTCACAGATGTAAACATTCTGGCATTTTTCTGTCTGGGCTTTAAAAATATATATTTCTGGAAACATTGTTGTTTATTCAGTGTACATCCCCGACTTCCTTTATCCTTCCTTACAGAATCTCAAGTATGTTCAGGCATCTTACCCCTTCCCATAGCCATGTACTTTGGAGGGAGAGGCTGACCCCTTCATCAGCCCTGAGGGTGACTCTTGATTGGTCTAAACCAATCATGGTTTTTTCCCTTGTTTGGGATTGGCTTAGGCAGGTGATGCAATTCTGACCAATGAGACATGAAGGGAAGTCAGCTTCGTGGCTCAGGGAAAGGATTCACTGTTTTAAGAGATACACACAGGAAGAGATGGCCTCTTTCTTTCTTTGGACATTTTCATGTCTCTGTGTGGTTTGCAAGTAAAGTTATCATCTTGTGGCTATGAGGGATGCTGGGCTAGCTTGAGAGAAAATTATTTGCACTAAGAATGGCAAATCAGGAAGCTACAAGTAACTTGAATCCTTGATGACATCATTAGGTTGCTGAATTAACCAACCTTAGAACTGTTTATCTCTGCTCATATGGCTCAGTGAGATAAAATACTTTGTTATTTAAGCCAATGGTTTTCAAACTTCATGCTAGTACCCTGGAAAGTCAAAAACTATCCAGGTGGTAAATAGGTATAAATAGCTTTAAAGAAATCAATTTCCAGATCCTCAACTTCTACAAGTACTCTGTACTAAAATTGATTGACCTTTGGAAAACACACGAAACAAGGAGGTTGTGGCAGTTCTCATTTCCCACCTCTTTCATAATCGCTTCTTTTACGCTTTACACACGAAAGATCTACCACTCACTTATTCTAAGTTTCACTAAGGTTTATCACCTAAGTTGTAAAATAACATCAAGAAAGCTCCCTTAATTGGGGCATCAAAATCAATCCCTCATCTATCTGATTAACAATATTATTTTCAATAAAAATTTTCTTTTTATTAATAATTTTTAATAATTTACAACTTTTTGGCAATTTGACTAATTCTTTAATATTATTTGACATAACTAGAAGATATTTTGATTACTTGGAGTTTTATGATACTAGAAAATTAATTTTTAAATTTAAAATTAAAAAAGATTTTTATTGCACAGAAGTGTGACAGAATATCTGTAAAGGATTTTCAAGCGTAAAAGTACATACTTCATTAGAATAGCTGTGAGGAAGGTATATTGGAAGTACAAGTTCAAGGAAGAAAAGGAATACCTATTAAATAAGACCTTTTAAGTTTCATTTAAAAATTCATGACAATGGGCATAAAACTGTAATGCCATTAAATTTCCATTGTTAAATTCAAAACTGGGAATTAAAATTTTTTTTAAAAAAACAACGTTTATGATTTTCTGGTATTATATACCTCACAAATATTTAAACTTATGAGAAAAAATTTTAGATATCAACTTAAAATGAGAAGATACATAGTTTCTCAAAAAAAATGAGAAGATACACTAGCCCCAAAATTTTGAAGTTCACTGTGTAAACTATTTTGAATTGAGTTTTTTGATGCCTAAAGCATTCATCTATCATCTATCTGTCTGTTATCTATTTATTCTTACCTATTTATCAACTTTACATGTATTTAATTTAACACACATTAAAGTTGAATGATCCTGGCCACTCCCTCTGCAGTTGCTTGTGTTTCTACTTCTTCTGCTTTATCTGGCCAGTTATTGCTCCTTACCACTTACCACTTACCAGTTTCCAATATCTGTTGACTTCTCTAGCTGGTCATCATTTCCTTTCCCTTTTGCTTCGTCTTTTAGGATTTATGCCTTAGAAAAAAATTTTTTCTGTAATTTCAATGGGATTTCAGGTTGAAACAAATATAAGTGAATTGTTCAGTCTTCCATGTTTTATCCAGAGGCTGATAATCTCTTTCCTAACATATTTTTAACTTAATCATATAATAGGAACATTTTCCCATGTTGTTAAATATCCTTGATCATTACGCATTTTAAAAGCTACATACTATTTCACTTTATGGGAAGTTATTAGTGCAATTTCTGATGGCCAGTTCAATCCATAAAAGATTTCTGTATATTCCTCAGATTCCTTATCTTTTATTTTCACTACCTATTATACATTATATATCTGCATTGTACAAAGCAGACTTGTTCTTCTTCCTTTCCTTCCACATAAATCAGCTTTGTTATATCATTGACAAGATCATCTAAGAGATAGGAATGCAATAAGGACACAAATATGGAGGTTTTCTTATTTTGGCTTTGTTCCTTTGAGTGTCATATCCCACCACTTTTGTGCAGCTAAAGCTATCACAATCCTGATCCCCAGCTGCCCTCAGCTCTCCCAAGGTGAAAGCTGATAAAATCCAAGAGGCAGTGAGGGACCAAAGGAAAACATGAACACAAAGGACATATGCCATCTAACAAAAAGACCTCTCATAACTAGTAGACCCTTTCTTATCCAGGTGAGAAGAAATAATAAAAGCTCCTTATCAGTCAACTTGATCTGGAGTGGAAAGAATGAATGTAGTCTTTGAAACAGCTTAATAAAGTAGAATGGACTCGGTGGGAACATTTTAGACATAGCTTACATTCTACTCTTAACCTTTCAGGACACAGTCACTGCCCTCTGTCAATTACTGCCATCTCTTTACTGACAAGCCTGATGGGTTATAAGTCCAAGAATCTTCCAGATGCATGACAAAAAAATAAATCTCTAACACTGGTGCGGTACTTCTGGTGGCAGAAACTTAGGGTCAGAAATGGAGGAAACCATTGTAGGGAAAAAACAAGCATAAGAACTACTGTCTATCAAACAAATTTGTCATTGTGTTTATTCTTGTATAGAACATATATAAGGGTGTTTTCCTTTTTTAAAGGTAATTTTAAATGGGTCTTCATGAAAGCTAAGAGAGTTTGATTTCTTCTGTCTCTCTATTTCCATATCTTATTTTCAGATAAATCTTCTGATGGATTCCCACCTGAACCTGATCCTAATTCCAGAAACATAAAGCCTGGATTCTTTGTGTTCACTACATTTATTCTGTCTTTCCATGAGCTAAGGCTGTAAATCCCACAGTGAAGCATGCATAAACACCAACTAGACGGGATTAGACCACACTATTTAGTTAATCTCAGTTTACAAAACCTCTTCTTTCTTTGTCTGAAAGGCTGCCACAGAAATCCAGCAAACGTGAGAATGTCTTGCACTATGGGTAGTGAGAGGGTAAAAATAACTGCTTGCTTTCATGAGCCCTCTCTCTCTTTGAGAAACTCTATGCATATTTTCAGGGTGAAGGATTTCTACTGTAAATGCTTCAAATCATCATCATGGGGGAGAAGAGCACAGCAGTATTTCCTCCCAAAATGTAAGCAGCACAACCTCCCAAGAACCTTGATGTGTAGTTAAAATGACCATGAAGGGGGCCTGCCACCCCTGATCTCTGTCCTCCAATTTATTTCTCTCTCTCATGTTTGAAAGGTTTGTTTTGGATCCAGTGACAATAATACTGGTAGGACTATAACTAAAGTACTTTGAGTCCTAGGAGGAGGAACAAAGAATGTTTTTCTATAATATGTTAACATAACTGGACATCCATTAAATAATTGGTGTGTAGCTGGAAATAAAAATGGCTTAAACAGAGAAAAGTTTCTATAACAGCTGTGAACACAAAGCCAACAAAGGACTTGAGGGACAAACACTTCTAATATGCTCGCAGGATCACCTGATGTCATGAGCACCTGCTTTATACAAAAACCACTGTGGCAGAAGCATCTATGTGTATACTTAGGGTAACAAACATTCCATTTCAATTTTGAATTTAAATAAAAGATGCTCTAGTCTGTTTTTTTCTTCCAATCTCAGGCTCAGGCTCTGCAGACATCTCTTTGAATCTCCCAAAAGATCATATTTGCTTTGGTCGAAGATTAGATATTCACCCCAATGTTCACATACTTTGTCCTCCCAAGCTGGAACAACTTGAGCTTTCAGAGTCCAAATGTGTTAGACTCATCCAGGGCTCTTGAAGTCAGTATTCAAATGCTAGCACTATAAATTATAGAATTTAGTTTGTCACAAATTAAAACTTTATTTCAGTGAAAACAGTGACTGTCACTTGTATATATTGTGGTCACTGTAAATCTGCTGTAAACCAAAAGAGAAACTAAAACTAGCAAAGGGTGGTGATGGTGGCAGCGGTAGTGGCAGAGGGACATGCTAATGTATGTCTTGAAGTCTGTTTTCCTAGAATCCCAAGCTACATTGGTTGGTAATAAATAATGTGGTTAAAGAAGGCAGATTCTAAGATAGAATTTTGGACCTGGATCACCTGTAGCCTGCCTAGCAATGAAGACCTCATCAGTGGTGATAGATGGAGAACAGATACACCTTGGAACCAGGAAGTGATCTAACTTAACATTTTTCATTAATGTTACGCTAAGATGGAATACTAATGAAATGCAATGCACTGATGGGTAACATGTATAAGGTGGTTGAGAAACAATATAGGGTGCCCAGAGATAAGAGCAATCAGCTAAGGGAGGAATGGGACTAGATAATGAAGAAGCTGCAGGGCCTAACCAACTTGTAAGGGCAGGGGTCATGAGAGTATAAATGGGACAGAATTCTGAAGGTGCTAGATTCAGAAAACAGAGAAGAACAGAAAGTTAGACAAGAAAGAGTTTATCAAGTTGGAAATACTCTCCCAGTGGAGGAGTTTACATCCTGACAAAGATCCTCGAAGATATCCAAAACATGTTTTGAGGATGGCTCCTGGAAGCTTGAAGAAAGCAATGGCCACATCAAATGAAGTAGGAAAGATACATCGGGTGCAAGGCTATCATTACCATAACATTCTCTGGCCTTAGCATTTACCTACTTCTCATCTAGAAAATGGCACCGTTATTTTAAAATACAAAGTCAGAAGTTAAAAATAACTCAATATCTTAATCTCTGGAGTTTATACCTAGCTATGAATTCACTGCTAAGCAACGTGTGATAAAATACTAGTCTTTAGTGTTTAAATCTACATCCTAGTCCAACATGCATTCATTATTATTATTATGTTTTTGAGACGGAGTCTTGCTCTGTCTCCCAGGCTGGAAGTGCAGTGGCACAATCTCGGCTCACTGCAAGCTCCGCCTCCTGGGTTCACGACATTCTTCTGCCTCAGCCTCCCGAGTAGCTGGGACTACAGTCGCCTGTCACCACGCCCGGCTAATTTTTTTATTTTTAGTAGAGACAGGGTTTCACCGTGTTAGCCAGGATGGTTTCAATCTCCTGACCTTGTGATCCGCCTGCCTTAGCCTCCCAAAGTGCTGGGATTACAGGCGTGACCCACCGCGCCCGGCCCGACATGCATTTATAAATAAAGGCTGACTCATCATTGGCCTGTCCTGATTTCTCTGACTAGGAGAAGTAGTTCTTTCTATGGAGGCAATGATTTTTAGATAAGGGTGCAAATATTTTTGAAGCATTTAGAATAGGGGGTGTTTAGACAAAGGCTGTGCAGATCTGTCTGCTAACATGGCTTTAAATGCAAATTTGAGTGACAATCCAAAGCGTACTCCCTGCCAATATCATATTCCATATGAAATCTTGGCATCTTTAACAAATGATATGTTTATTGATTCAGTCTCCTTGGTTACTGCATGGAGAAGTCCATGGAGAAGTGCTTTGATGTATCTGGAATAGCCATGATAGTGCTTCGGAAACAGTTTTGAATATTGGCCATTGATTTTAAACAATAAATGTTACATTTGAAATTTGTTTCTGCTCATAGAAAGAAAATCCAAATAGAAAAAAAATTGACACAGATTTAATTCTACATCACTCTTTGGACAAATTGCTTTCCTTAGATAGAACAAAGGTGTGAAAGTTGGCGGTTATATGGAACACAATCTTTCATTTGTATATCCTGCATGCTGCCTGTTTTATCCTACATACTCCATATGGGACCATTGCCTTCCAAGAACTGGACAGCATTTCCACAGATGTCCCTCCTGTGGATTGATCCGGATCCTATCAATTACACAATGGACCCATTAAATTATAGAATAAGCCTGCTGTCCTGTTTTTGTGCAAATGATATTTCACAGAGCCCTCTATCCTTCTCCACTCATCCACTTCTTCAGGCATTTGACATTGATGGTTTATATCTTGGTTCTGCTCTTCTTATTCCTTTTTTTCTTTTCTGCTCTTCTCCTATATTTTTTCCTTACATTCTCTCTTTACTTTTATTTTCCTCTAAATTATTTTTCTACTCCTTCATTCTCCTCATTTTCTCTAATATTTATTTTTCACCTGACTCAATTACTTCTTTTTGGCCTCTGATCATTAAAATCCAATTCAGAGTACTTTTATATTCTTCATTGAATTGTATGGAATGTATCTGTGGAAACTGCTAGCCTGTTCAATGGTGCGTTATTCTACTGTATTAAATTATAATTATGACTGCTTCACGTTCCCCTGCACCATTAATTTAATACCATATATGTCTAGTCTTACTTATTTTTATGTTTGTATTCTCCAGAGTCCACCACGGAGAAGATGCCCTATACGTGTATGTAAAATGCTGAATTAAATAACATTGTTTAACCATTTTGCCAGCCACAGAAATAAACTAACTTAAACTCATATGTAGCCCTGGTACATAATGCAGTGTCTGGTATATAGTAGGTGCTCAATAAAGGTCTGTTTAATAATAATAAATATCTGATGGATAAAGTAAAGATAAGCATTATATACAAAGCCTGGCTTAACATATTGTTGCCAACATAAACATATTTTCTGTGTTTCTTAGGTTGATGTACCCATATTTTGGAGCAAACTGGTTTACTTGTAAAGATTATTAAGAACTCAATGGGCTAGTCAGAATTTCATCCAGTTTCTAAGGCTTGCATGTGCCTCACAAATGTTTTAAGTCAACATGTCTTCTGACTACCTATCTGCCTTTCTTTCTACTTCTTTTCCCCCTGTAGCTAAGACCACAAAAAGCTTTGGCTTGCAGAAAATATATATTTCCATAGAAACCAAACCAAAAGCAATAGAAAAGGGAGGGATTGAATATAAAATGTCTTTTGGTTGCCAAATTTCAGCCCATTGCCTGATTTCTTTTAGTTTTGTGTTGGTTTCTTTAATTCAATGTTAACAGCTAGACCAAGGCTTTTCAAATTAAAAAAAAAAACTTTAAAAATTAAAGTTTATATGTTGGCTGAGTTAAAACAGATAGTTATAAACATGCACAAACTTGAAGAATTTGGAAAAATAACCTTCATGAATGAGGTTTTTGTTTCAATGTGATTTCTATGGGAGCTTCATCTTTGCTGGGTTAAGCAAAGATGGTGTTTGCTGTAAATTTAAACTGTTCCCTGACAGCTGATGACCTTATTCATTTATAGAATTAGGATGATTTTTTTTCCCTTTTATATGAAGTGTAAGGAAAGTGTGGTTGGATATAGATAGTAGGAAGTAACAAACGGTTACATCAGCAGTTGCATAAAGGATGTTTCTTGCTCTTCAGCAAAGTATGAATTTCTGAGAAATAAAGCAGTATGTCTGACAACTGGCTGTGGCTTACCAAGTAATCATGGCAGGTAGCTTGTGAGTGAGCATGAGACTAGCACCACTTTCTGTACCTGGGAGCTGTGTGGTTGCACAGGGCCCTGAGTTCAGAAGGCCCCATGTTTTGTTTAATGCTCTGCTGTTGCTGTCTTGACAGTCTCAGTAATTTTTGAACAATTTAATCTTTTCACATTTTCATTTTGCAGTGAGCCCTGCAAATTACTTAGCTGTTCTACTGCATGGGACTTATCTTTCATAACATTTTCAAAGTTGGAAGAGACCACTTAGATTTTTTTCCAACCACTTAAAAAGTAGAAGACAGATTCAAAACGCTGAGCAGAAATATCAGTAAAGTTGTACCCTTCCATTTGAGATCCTCCAAGTGTACCAGGAGTCTGTTTTATGACTTCAGCCTACCCTGGTCACCAGCAGATTGAGTGCAATAAATTTGGGGGCAGTGAAAAGCAATTTATATTGCGATAAGTAAAGATGACCTCAAAGCCAGCTTGTATTAGTGTATCTCAAAAGCCTTGAAATATGTATTTGTGTTAATTTAGCAATTCAGCCCCAGGACAAAGTATGCAAAGCTGTTATGTACAAGCATGTTTATTATAATGTTATTTGTGATAGTCAAAAATTGGAGATAATCTAAATGTGATTAGTTAAATAAATTATAATCTACTTGATGGCATATCAGGCAGCCATTAAAATGACATTTTAGGTGTGTACTACTACATATTAAAAATAATATTAGAATATTCTGTGTATAGAATGATTCATTAAAAAATCTATGCATAAATAAAAATTTACAAAGCTGTCCAACACAATGTAGTTATCTCTGGGAGGGGATCATCATTTTGTGTGTGTGTGTGTGTGTGTGTGTGTATTAATGTGTTCTGTTTTCAATAATGACTTTGTAGGGCAATTATACTAGTTAAGAACAACCAACTAACCAAGCAAAAAACAACCAACCATTTGCAAGATTTGTTTCCATGTGCAAGAAAACTGTATTACAGCTTTTCATCATTTTTTAAATAAAACTGTAGGCATTAAAGAAATAATTATAAGTTAAAAAGATTCAATGGGATGTTATTTTCTTCCGATTACAGATATTATAAGCATCTTCATTTTCTTCTGGACAGTCAACTATAATTTACTGTTCTTTGGCTTTCCTCTGAAACTTCTCCAGAAACTGTGGCAGGTGCAGAATGCATCACCTCAGCTGTTATTGTATATAGGTGTGAGAGAAGTGGCAAGGCCCCCATCTGTGAGCTACATTGCTTGCCAGTTTGATAAAAAGATTCAGGACCAGATTCTCTGCCGTTAGGCTATGACTCTCTCACACCATGGAGGGAGAGAAGGTATTGCATATACTAGAATCCCTGTGTACTGGGTTCTTTCAATTCTTCCAGCCACTATAGACTATCCTGACAAGTCCACTTAGCTCTGATTCTTGCTTCAGAGGGCAGCAGCAAGGTTGAAACTTATAAAATCAGCCTGTCTGTACTTATATGTATGTGTTCCCCTCTATTAGGTCTTGATTCCATAGGTCAATTACAGTTTAATATGACAGACTGGCAAGAACCCAAACTTGTCTTGGGGTGGTGAGATTTCATTTCCTTGAGTGTTGATGGAGGTGAATTACAGTTCTTTGTGTCTATCTGAGACTTCTGCCAACATTGTGCAGTACTATGTATTAACTAATGCACAAAATCATATATTAGAACTTTGCCTACAGCAATAGCAACACTTGTTGAGCCAGGGATTAGTTAGCACATTGGGCAGAGCCAGTTGCCTAAACCTGTTGGCCTTTTGATAGAATTTTTATGATTTGGGATTTGTTAATATTCATTACAAGATATTTACACCTAGGACCTTTTCCCTTTTTATGCAGCCTGTACAATACAGCCCTTTAAAAATATTTAGAGGCATCAGAGAAAGTTTGGCAAATATTTGTTTGTAATGTAAAAATGTAGAAATTATTATAATCAGCAATACATTTTCAGGCTATTATATTCAGATCCCAGTTGAAATTTGAGCAGATGCACAAGTTTGAAAGAAGTGCATTTATAGGGAGAGGAGATGGAATAGGAAAATTCAATCACTTTTTATTTTCTTGATCTCTAAAGAAGCAAAAAGAAAAAGAATTAAGGCCAGGTGCGGGGGCTCACGCCTGTAATCCCAGCACTTTGGGAGGCCAAGGCGGGCAGGTCACGAGGTCAGGAGTTCGAGACCAGCCTGACCAACATGGTGAAACCCCCGTCTCTAATAAAAATACAAAAATTAGCTGGGCGTGGTGGCGAGTGCCTGTAATCCCAGCTACTCAGGAGGCTGAGGCAGGAGAATTACTTGAACCTGGGAGGTGGAGGTTGCAGTGAGCTGAGATCGTGCCACTGCATTCTAGCCTGGGTGACAGAGTGAGACTCCATCTCAAAAATAAAAAACAGAAAAAGAATTAAAAAGCATTTTAAAAGAAAAGAGAGCATGTTATTTTAAAGATGACTGTACAATAAGGAAATTAAGAAAAATTTACCTTAACATAACTTTGATTTTAATTGTAGTCAATTAAATTGTATTTTTATTTGGAAAACATCTATGTTCTTTCCTTGGGTGTAACAAAGTATTAATTGAAGACTCTCAGCATTTTTTTCTTGTGTATTCTTATCTCTCTTTCTGGCAAGAGGAGTTGAAGGAAAAATTGTGCCAGAAGATGGCAGTTATAGAGAACATCTAGCAGATAGGGGTGGGAGAGGCAAAAAAAGATGGCGGAAACCTCAGACAGACACACAGACAAGAAGCTCAAATATGCCTGCACATGTGAGAGGGTACACACACACACACACACACACATGCGCACACACACACACAGGAATATAGCTTTTCTATATTCCCCTATGACGATATAAAGATATGGCTGCCAAAGCTATTGTTGCCAGTTTGTAGGAATGTCCTCATACTGTCTTAGTAATAATGGCCACTGTTATTCTTTTTAGGATTTGTTTCTGTTTAGAACTCTGCTTTTTAAAATCTGCAGTCTAACTTCGAAAATGCTATTCTTGTTCTTTGTCAGCTTGGCCAAAGCCATTTCTTTGTATTTACATTTAGTCCAGATTGCTTGACATAATAACCTAGGCTGCTTTTGAGTTGTTGCTTTCATAGACTTAATCTAGGACAGTGCATCTAAATGTCTATGGGGATCTTGTCTTTGGTGTATCTCATTTTAACAAGATCTTAGGGATCTTGTTAAAAGATTCTGTTTTAGTAAGTTTGAGGTGGGGCCACAGATTCTGTATTTCTAACAAGTTCCCTGGTTATGTCAATCTTTGTCGGTCTATGGACCACACTTTGAGTAGCAAGGGTTAGGTTGCTCCACTTTAGTTCACAGCACAAGCACTGTTTAGTTATCTAGTTAATGTTATTCTCTATATCTTTCAGCCTTGCAATACAATATAAAAACATTTAATACAAAAACACTTCATATGTTTGTTCACATCATTGGTGGAGATGCTAATTTTAGTCTGTCATGGGTTATTTATTGAGTGCTGCTAGTTCAGAACTCATAATAACTCATACAACTCTTTAAGCCTCCCTTGGATTTGGTCTCTGTGATAAAGGATTGACTTCCTTCAAAACATACTTATCTTCTGGTTACTTTGTCAGTCAGAGAATATGTGATCATTAATCATTTCTTTAAGGGAAATTCACCTTAATTTAACATAACTGAATTAAACTGCTTTGCTTTGGAAAACACCTACACTCTTTTCTTGAATGCAACGAGGTGGAAATTTTTCCCTTGAATAAACAAAGTATAAATTAAAGCAGTATCTTTTAGCCAAGTATCCTTGTTTCTATTTCTTTTTGGCAGAAGAAGTTTGAAGTCCTCATGCCACATAATTGAAAGTTAACTCTTACATTCATGATGTTTAATATCTCTAGTGGACATGATGTCATTATTTGTCCAGTATAGTTCCTTCTTCCTTTGGGAATTTATTCTCTCCACTTCGAATTGAATGATTCTGGTAGGGCTTTGTTTTGTGGTTCTTTGCCCAACATTCATAGGGCTCAAGACAAGACCAATCATATTGGCACATTCCCCAGTCTAAGATGATTTAGTCCAGAGAAGGTTAAGTGACCCACCCTGAGACAGAGGTCTCCCAGGAATTGTTTTGTTTGGAGGTGAATATGAAGGGGTATTGTCCCTGGGTCGTGGAGCTGGTAGAAGACAAATCAGGCAACAAGATGATATTGATTTTAGTGGGAGAGAGAATAAGACTACCGGAAGACCAACAGAGATGGGAGATGGGTAGGTGCAGAGAGAAGAGCAGGCAGAGAAGCATTGAGATACTAGTTTCACACCACAAAGATCTGGGTTGTCTTAATTCTCTTTGGCTTTTATTTCAAATATTTGAGTTACCCAGCTCTTAGTAGCCAAAATGTCCCTTTTTGTAAAGCCAGTTTGAGTTGGTTGTCTACTGATTATAATTGAAAGAGGCCTATTAAATATCCAATGCACATTTCTTTAGAACAGTAAAATAGAGGGATGCCTCACTGAGGCTGCTATATCTCATGGCCACACTGTAGTTAGGGTGTATAAACTCAATTTGCAAACAAGAACCAGAATTAATGAAGAACAACTGAAACATGTCTCTTTTTGCCAGCAAGTGCATTATGCACATGACACCAAAAGGCTAAAAACATAAAATATAATAATCATAGTTATTGTCACAACTTTGACTGAACATGAACATTCTCAAGACAAAATGCACAAAGTGAACTCAAGCTTAAAACTAAAGATATTGATTAAAGAAATAGAAAAATAAATCTGCCTGGCTCAAAAAGTAAATGAGATCAGGCCATTTAAAACTGAACATTAGGAAAAGAAAAGCAGCTTAGACTAATTTTAATAGAAACAAAGGATTGTTTGTGAGTAATGATTTACCCGCAAAGAAGAAAAAATATTAAACATGCATTGAATAGCAATAAAACATGCATCAGAACATTTATCTAGGGATCTCAATCCTAACAGGAAGGTATCAGGAGGAAGCAGCCCATACTTGGGGGTAGATTTCTAAATCACCTGGAGTGGGAGACTGTTCAAACTACATGTGCTCCTCTTACTCTCTTTTTGGAGCTTCTCATATACGTTTCTAAAGGGGTATTTTTTCCTACCTCAGATCCTATTCTCAGGAGAAAATCTCAGCAAGAGAATAGCAGTTATTGATATTAACTGCTGATGATGTTTAATATCTGTAGTGGACATGATGTCATTGTTTGCCCAGTATAGTTCCTCTTTCCTTTGAGAATTTATTCTTTCCACTTCCAATTGAGTTAAATAGGCTAGTAAAAATTGATTTCGACTCAGTAAAAGAGATGGCTCTTATTTAATAAAAAATTGAGTGATTTACATGAAAACCAAAACATATATAATGTAAATAAAGATAGGATGGCTCTATTATTTTTAGTTCACAAGAACCTCTATGACAAAAGGATAGATGAAAGGACTGAGAGGCAATGGAAAGAAAATGAACAATACCTTGAAGATTATGTAATTCATGGGGTATGTTACATCCGTTATCTCATTAAATTCTCAAAATATTATGAATTCAATAGTCATATATATTTAACAGATAAAACGATTCATAGAAACAACTTTCTCAATCACGTAGTTGTTGTGTAATGGAGGCTGGACTCCAATATATTATTGTTTGGTTCCAAAGGCAATAAACATTCCAGTCCTCCGTGGATGAACAACAAATAGCTATTGAGTGCCCACATACGCCTAAAGGCCTGGTAGGGGAAGACTAATATATATAATTTACAACACAGTTCAAGTGTTTGAACAGAAATGGACACAATATGCTTGTAATAAAATAGAATTTACAACATAGTTTAAGCATTTTCAGCAGAGATGGAGACAATATGCTTGCCATAGTGTGGAACAGTGTTTTATACACTAATGTTTATGGCCTCTTGAATGAGTTATATATAGGAAATTATTGAGGGGAAGTCCTGGAGCACTAGAGAAAAAAGATCTTAAAGATGGTAATTTTCTGCAAAAAGCATCATAGCAAATTTTAATCTCATGGAACACACTTAAAGAAAAAAGCCAATACTGATTTCAGAGTCAGGAGATCACTGACTGGAATGACTTTGGCAAAGTCATTATGATTAGTGTCATCATTAATAAAACAAGGAGGCTTTACTAGGTCTTTTCTAACTTTTATTATATTTAGAAACTACAGAGTTATGAGTCTAAACTACTGATAAACTTCTCAGGCCATATTACATTTCTCTGTCAGGTTGCAAAGCCTGAAATAGATCAGTTATTCAAAATACTTTGGTGTAGGCCGGGCGCGGTGGCTCACTCCTGTAATCCCAGCACTTTGGGAGGCCGAGGTGGGTGGATCACAAGGTCAGGAGATCGAGACCATCCTGCCTAACACGGTGAAATCCCATCTCTACTAAAAATACAAAAAAAAAAGCTGGGCATGGTGGCGGGCGCCTGTAGTCCCAGCTACTCGGGAGGCTGAGGCAGGAGAATGGCCTGAACTTGGGAGGCGGAGCTTGCAGTGAGCTGAGATCGCATGCCACTGCACTCCAGCCTGGGAGACAGCGGCGAGACTCCATCTCAAAAAAAGAAACAAAAACAAAACAAAACAACAACAACAACAAAAAACAAAAACAAAATACTTTGGTGTATTATAATTAAGCACATTAGGCTTTCAATTATGAAAACATTAAAAATAAGAGAGCTTCCACTTCTCTACATCAATCTCAGTCATCTCTGTCCCATTATTAAATACTGGAATGCTTCATAGTTGTTTTCTTAGGCTCTACGCTCTTCTCACTCTATACTTTCTCTCTAAGATACCTCACTTTGTGATGTGTGTGGTTAACAGAAGTCTAAGATGGCCCCCAAGATTACCATCCTGTGATGTACACATGCTATGTATTTCTCTCTTTAGTGCAGATGGGACTTTTGAGTAGCAAAGATGGAAGGATTTTGCAGATATAACTTAGGTCCCTAGTAAGATGATTTTTTGTTAATCAAAAGGGAGATCATGCTGGTTGAGCCTGACCAGATCAAGTGGAGCCTTTAAAAGAGGGTCTTGAAATTCAAAATTAGAGAGATTCAAAGTGAGAGAGACAGGAAGCACTGTTGTTGACCTTGTAGAAGTAAACCGCTATGTTCTAAAGAGGGTCACAGGGCAGGAAATGGCAGGCAGCCTCCAGGAGCTGAGGGTCTCAGTCCTATTACCACAAAGAACTAAATTATTTCAATGACCAGTGAGTTTCAAAGAGAACCCTAAGTTGTAGATTAGATTGAAGTTCTGGCCAACACTTTGATTGCAGCTATGTAAAACCCTGAACAAAGAACTCAGTTTATCCCTGACTGGACTCCTGACCCATGGAAATTGATACTTGATACAATAGATGGGTGTTGTTTTAAGTGGTTGAATTTGTGGTAATTTGTGATGCAGCAATAGGAAAATGAATACAACATGACTTCAGTTATTACAGATGAGTCATAAATTTATATCTCCAGCAAGACCTTCTCTTGTATACCGAATTATCTATTTGACATTTTCTCTTGGCTGTCTTAAAGCTATCTCAATTGCAATGTGTTCAAATCAAACTTATGTTTGTTACTTTCAAGCAAAATTCACTGAATATCATCTATCAACCATCAAACTGGGAAGCAAAAATCCTAGAATTGTGTTGATACCTTGCTCAACTTCATCCCTTTTATCAAATCCATCACAAATTCCAATTCATTTTATGTATTTGTGGCCGGTGCTTCAGTCTGGTTTACTCATCTACTCTATCCCCCACAAGTGTGCCCTTCCCTGTAGCTTTGAGGCTAAAAAGTTAAAGATAACATTTCCTTTTTTTTTTTTTTGGTAGCTAAGATTTCTCATTAGCCTTGGATTCTGTGAGGCAGATGTATTCACGTGAATTTTCCAAGGTGAATACAAATAATGAGAGGTGGCAGCCCCATAGGAGGGGCTCAGATCATGCAGCAAACACTATTGTGGAGATGACGACTCTTCTGGGGCAGCTAAGGCAGTAGTTATACTGTCTGGTCCTTAGCATCATGAGGGCCTTGGAGGTTTCCAGTAGAACAGTCAGTCTTGTATCGTGTTAGACTTTTCTCTTTGTTGTGTTGCTTCTAGCTGTGGGGCATTCCATCTTGGTGCTTTGACCCTGCTAGAAATTCTATAAGGTACTTAATATCCTGATATAGTCTCATTTTTTGCTTACATTAGATTAGGTCAATGGATATATTTTTTAAAGCCAGTTAATCCATCATTTTCTTTCCATCTCCACTACCACTATCCTATTATAAGCTTTCATTATCTATTACATGGACTCTATCAATAGCCTCTTGGCTCGTTAAACTCTGCATCTACTGTGCTCCTTATAACTCTTATAATCCACTCTCTACTCTTCAGCCTGAATGAGCTTTTCAATATGCAGACCTCTGTCACTTAAAATAATCAATAGCTCTCCATTTTTCTTTATATTTTTTATATTATATATATTTTTTAATTTTTGTGGGTACATAGTAGGTGTATATATTTATAGGGTACACGAGATATTTTATGCAGGCATATAATATGTAATAATCACATCAGGTTAAGTGGGGTACCCACCACTTCAAGTGTTTATCCTTTGTGTTTCAAGTAATCCAATTATACATTTAGTTATTAAAAATGTACAAAAATTATTATTGATTACAGTTTCCCTGTTGTGCTGTCAAATACTAGATCTCATTCATTTTTTCTAACTATTTTTTGTATCAGTAACCATCCTCTCTTTACTCCTACCCCCTACTACCCTTCCCAGCCTCTGGTAACTATCCTTTTACTCTCTATGAGTTCAATTGCTTTAATTTTTAGCTCTAACAAATAAGTGATAGCATGTGATATTTATCTTTCTATGCCTGGCTTATTTCATTTAACATAATGACCTCCAGTTCCATCCATGTTGTTGCAAATGACAGGATCTCATTTTTTATGGCTGAATAGTACTCTATTATATGATATGTACCACATTTTCTTTATCCATTTGTCTGCTGATGGACACTTAGCTTGTTTCCAAATCTCGGCTATTGTGAATATCGCTGCAATATGCGTGGGAGTGCAGATATCTCTTTGATATACTGATTTCCTTTCTTTTGGGTATATACCTAGCAGTGGGATTGCTGGATCATATGGTAGCTGTATTTTTAGCTTATGGAGGAAACTACAAACTGTTCTCCATAGTGGTTGTACTCATTTACATTTCCTCCAACAGTGCAGTAGGGTTGCCTTTTCCCTACATCCTTGCCAGCACTTGTTATTGCCTGTCTTTTGGTTAAAAGTCATTTTAACTGTTGTGAGATGGTATCTTATTATAGTTTTGGGTTGGAATCAAAACTGGAATATTCTGTGATGATCAATGATGTTGAGCACTTTTCTTATATCTATTTGCCATTTGTATGTCTTGAAAAATGTCTGTTCAGATATTTAGCCCATTTTTGATCAGACTATTAGTTTTTTCCTATAGAGTTGTTTGGGCTCCTTATATATTTGGGTTGTTAATCCCTTGTCAGAAGAATAGTTTTCAAATATTTTCTCCCATTCTGTGGGTTGTCTCTTTACTTTGTTGATTGCTTCTTTTGCTGTGCACAGGCTTTTTAACCTGAGGTCATCTCATTTGTCCTTTTTTGTTTTGATTGCCTGTGCTTGTGGGGTATTAAGAAATCTTTGCCTAGTCCAATGTCCTGGAGCCTTTTCCCATTTTAAAAATTAGTTTCATAGTTTGAGGTCTTAGATTTAAGTCATTAATCCATTTTGATTTTATTTCTGTATATGGTGAAAGATAGGGGTCTAGTTTCATTCTTCTGCATATGGATATCCAGTTTTCCCAGCACTACTTATTAAAAACACTGTCCTTTTCCCAGTGTATGCTATTGGCATCTTTGTTGAAAATGAGTTCACTGTAGATGTGTGGACTTGTACCAGGTTCTCTGTTCTGTTCCATTGGTCTATGTTTCTGTTTTTACACCAACACCATGCTATTTTGATTAATATGGCTCTGTAGTATAATTTGAAGTCAGGTATTGTGATTACTCCAGTTTTGTTCTTTTTGCTCAGGAATGCTTTGTCTATTCTGGGTCTCTTGTGAGTCCATATAAATTTTAGGGCTTTTCTTTTTCTATTTTGTGAACAATGTCATTGGTATTTTTATAGGGATTGCATTGAATCTGTAGCTTGCTTTGAGTTGTATGGATATTTTAACAATATTGTTTCTTCTAATCCAAGAACATAGAATATCTTTCCATTTTTTTGGTGTTTGCTTCAGTTTCTTTTATGAATACTCACTTCTTTGGTTAAGTTAATTCCTAGGTATTTAATTTTATTTGTTGCTATTGTAAATGGGATTACATTCTTGATTTATTTTTCAGATTGTTTGCTGTTGACATATAGAAAGGCTATTGATGTTTGTAAGTTGGTTTTGAATCCTTCAACTTAATTGAATTTTAAAAATCAATTCTAATAGTTTTGTTACAGAGTCTTTAGTTTTTTCCAAATGTGCAGACCTTATCATCTGCAAACAATGATACTTTGACTTCTTCCTTTCCAATTTGGATGCCCTTTATATCTCTCTCCTCTCTGACTGCTCTAGCTAGGACTTCCAGTACTATATTGAGAAACTAGTGACAGTGGGCATCCTTGTCCTACTTCAGATTTTAGAGAAAAGGCTTTTATTCTTTCCCATTTGGGATGATACCAGTTTTGAGTCTGTCATATATGGCTTTTATTGTGTTGACTTATGTTCCTTCTCAGTTTTTTGAGGCTTTTTATTAATGAAGGAATGTTAAATTTTATCAAATGCTTCTTAGCATCAATTGAAATGTTCATGTTTTTTGTCCTTCATTCTGTTGATATGATGAATCACATTAATTGATTTGTGCATGTTCAACGATCTTTGCATCTCTGCGATAAATCCCACTTGATCATGATGGAGTGATCTTTCTAATGTGTTGATTTCTGTTTCCTAGTATTTTGTTGAGGATTTTTGCGTTAACATTCATCAGTGATATTGACCTGTAGCTTTCTTTTTTGATGTGTTTTTCTAGTTTTGGTATCAAGGTAATACTGGCCTCACAGAATCAGTTTGGAAGTATTCCCTCTTTCTCTACTTTTCAGAATAGTTTATGTAGAATTGGTATTAGTTTTTCTTTAAATATCTGATAAAATTTAGCAATGAAGCCATCAGGTCTTGGGCTTTTCTGTTCTGGAAGACTTTTTATTACAGTCTCAATCTTGTTGCTTGTTATTAATCTCTTCAGGTTTTGGATTTCTTTATGGTTAATACTGGTAGGCTGTATGTGTCTAGAAATTTATTCATTTCTTCTAGTTTTTCCAATTTATTGGCACGTAGTTGCTCATAGTAGCCTTAATAATCCTTTGAATTTCTGTGGTATCAGTTGTATTGTCTCCCTTTTCATCTCCGATTTAATTTATTTGAGTCTTCGCTCTTTTTTTCTTAGTCTGGCTAAGGGTTTGTTGATTTTGTTTATCTTTTCAAAAAACCAGCTTGTTGTTTCTTTGATCTTTCATATTGTTTTCTTTGTTTCCATTTCATTTATTTTCACTCTGATCTTTATTATTTCTTTTCTTCTACTGATTTTGTGTTTGGTTTGCTCTTGCTTTTCTGGTTCTTTAAGGAGCACATTTAGGTTGTTTATTTGAAGGCTTTCTACTTTTCTGATATATGTGCTTATAGGTATGAGCTTTCTCTTAGTACTGCTTTTGCCGTATCCTAGGTTTTGGTATGTTTGGTTTCCATTGTCATTTGTTTCAAGAAATTTCTCAATTTTCTTCTTAATTTCTTAATTAACCAATAGTTTCCAGAATTCCTCTTGTTATTATTTTCTGGTTTTATTCCATTGTGGCCAGAGAGATGCTTGATATAATTTCATTTTTTTTTTGAATTTTTAAAGACTTGTTTTGTTGCTCCACACATAGTCTATTCTTGAGAATGATCCATGTGCTGAAGAGAAGGATGTGTATTCTGCAGCCACTGGACAAAATGTTCTGGAAATATCTATTAGGTCAATTTGGCCTAGGATGCAGATTAAGTCCAATGTTCTTTGTTGATTTTCTGTCTGGATGATCTAGTCCAATGCTGAAAGTTGGGTGTTGAAGTCTTCAACTATGATTGTATTGGGGTATATCTCTCTTTATCTCTAATAATATTTGTTTTATATATCTGGGTGCTCCAGTGTTGGGTCCAATGTATTTACAGTTGTTTTTAAGCTCTTGCTGAATTGACCCCATTATCATTATACAATGACATTCTTTGTCTCTTTTTACAGCTTTTGTCTTGAAATCTATTTTGTCTGATATAAGTATAGTGACTCATAATCTTTTTTGTTTTCTATTTGCATAGAAGACCTTTTTCCATACCTTTATTGTCAGTCTATGTGTCTCTTTATAAGTGATGTGTTTTCTTGTAGGCAAGAGATAGCTGGTTCCTGGTTTTTTATCCATTCAGGCACTCTTTGTCTTTTGATTAGAGAGCTTAGTTCATTAGTGAAGGTGATTTTCTCTGATGATATGTTCTAATTTCTTGGTTTTTATTTTTTTGGTATGTGTTGCATTTTTTTTTTGATTTGAGGTTATCATGAGGCTTGGAAATAATATTTTAAAACCAACTATTTTAAATTAATGACAACTTAATACTGAATGCACAAACAAACCGACAAGCAAGAAGAATACAAACTGTGCAATTTAATTTCATCTCCCTACTTTTCAACTTTTTGCTGCTTCTGTTGATTTCTTGTACTGTCTATGACTTGAAAAGTTGTAGTTTTTATTTTTGATTGGTACATCTTTTAGTCTTTCTACTCAAGACATGAGTAGTTTATACATCACAATTACAGTGTTATAATATTCTGTATTTTTCTGTGTACTTACCATAATATTAACAGTGAGGTTTGTACCTTTAGGTAATTTATATTTCCTCATTAATGTCTTTTTATTTCAGATTGAAGAACTTCCTTTAGCAACTCTTGCAGGACAGGTATGGTGTTGATAAAATCTCCTACCTTTTGTTTGTCTGGAAGAGTCTTTATTTCTTCTTCATGTTTGAAGGCTATTTTCACTGGGCATATTACTCTAGGACAAACACCTCTAGGTTGTTTATTTGAAGTTTTTCTATGTTTTTGATGTAGGCACTTATCTGTAAACTTTCTGTAAACCTAGCTGTAAAGTTTCCTCTTAGTACTGCTTTTGCTGCATCGTAGGTTCTGGTATGTTTTGTTTCCATTGTCATTTGTTTCAGGAAATTTTTCAATTTTCTTCTTAATTTCTTCATTGACCCATAGTTTCCAGAATTCTTCCTGTTATTGATTTCTAGTTTTATTCCATTGTGTTCAGAGAAGATTTTTCCTTCAGCACTTGAAATATGTCATGCCTCTCTCTCCTGGACTGTAAGGTTTCCACTGAAAGTCTGCTGCCAGACATATTGGTGCTTCATTATATGCTATTTATTTCTTTCCTCTTGCCACCTTGAAGATCCTTTTTTCATCCTTGACCTTTGTGAGTTTAATTATTGGATGTTTTGAGGTAGTCTTTTTTGGGTTACTTATGCTTGTTGTTTTATAACCTTCTTGTACCTGAATACTGATATCTATCTCTAGGTTTGTGAAGTTCTCTGTTCTTATCCCTCTCAATAAACTTTATACACCTGTCTCTCTCTCTTCCCCTTTTCATAGTCAATAACTCTTAGATTTCTCCTTTTGAGACTATTTTCTAGATTCTGTAGGCATACTTTTTTTGGTCTTCTTTTCTTTTGTCTCCTCTGACAGTGTATTTTCAAATAGCCTATCAAGCTTACTAATTCTCACTTCTGCTTAATCAATCCTGCTGTTAAGAGACTCTGATGCATTCTACAATATGTCAATTGTGTTTTTCAACTCCCAAATTGCTGCTTTATTCTTTTTAATTATTTAAATCTCTTTGTTAAATTTCTCTGATAGAATTCTGAGTTATTTCTTGAATTTTGTTGTTTGCTCAAAACAGCTATTTTACATTCTCTGTTGGAAAGATCACCTATGACTGTCTCTCCAAGATTGGTCCTTTATGTCTTATTTAGTTTGGTTGGTGAGGTCATGTTTTTCTGGATGATCTTGATGCTTATGTAAATTTTTTGGTGTCTGGGCATTGAAGAGTCAGGTATTTATTGTAGTCTTCACAGTCTGGGCTTGTTTGTACCCATTTTTCTTGGGAAGGCTTTCCAGGTATTTGAAGGGACTTGGGTGTTGTGATCCAAGTTTTTGATCACTGTGGCAGTATCTGCACTGGGGGCACCCAAACCTAGGAACACTATGGCTCTTGCAGACTCGTAGATACCACCGGGATGGTCTTGGATAAGATCCAAAAGAATTCTCTGGATTACCAGGCAGAAACTCTTGTTCTTTTCTTTCACTTTCTCCCAAACAAATGGAATCTCTTCCTCTGTGCTGAGCTGCCTGGAGCTGGGGGAGGGGTGACACAAGCACCCCTGTAGCTACCACCACTGAGACTGTGCTGGGTGTGACCTGAAACCAGCACAGCACTAGGTGGGTCTTTTCTATGGCTTGCGGTAATCACTAGCCTGGCTACCTCCTGTGTTCACTCAAGGCCCTAGGGCTCAACACTCAGCAGATGGTGAAATCAGTCAGGTTTGTGTCCTTCCTTTCAGGGCGGCAATTTTCCCTCAACTGCAGGTGAGTCCAGAGATGCCACTTGGGAGCCAGGGCCTGGAGTCAGAAGCCTTAGGAATCTACCTAATTCACTATTCTACTGCAGCTGAGCTGGCACTGAAGCCACAAGACAATGTCCTTCCCACTCTTCCCTCCCCTTTTCACAAGCAGAGGAGTCTTTTCCCCTGGCAACCACTGCCCAAAGCCTGCAGTGAGTACTATCTGGCTATTTTTGATGTTCAGTCAAGGCCCAGTCAACACGAGATGAGTACTGCCAGGGCAGTGGACTCCTGTGTGGCTCAGGGCATGTCCAGAAATGCCATCCAAAAACCAAGGTCTAGAACTGGGTACCCCAAGAACCCAGTTGGTGCTCTGCCCCACTGTGGTTGAGTCGGTACCTAAGCAGCAAGACAAAGTCCCCTTACTCTTCCCTTTCCTGTTCTCAAGCACAAGGAGTCTCTCCTCATAGACAACACAGCTGGGTATGTGCTGGGGCACACCTGAAGCCAGCATGTCTCAGAGTCTCACACAAGGTTCATGGTGTGTACTACCTGGCCACCGCTGCTGATTTTTCAGGGTCTAAGAACTCTTTAGTTAGCAGGTGTTGAATCCTGTCAGGACTGGGTCCTTCCCTTCAAGGCAGTGGTTTCACTTCTGGCCCAGGGTATACCTAGAAATATCATCCATGAGCTAGGGCCTGGAATGGGGCCTCAGGATTCTGCCTGGTGTCCCATCCCTACTGTGACTGAGCTCATATCCAAGTTGCAAGACAAAGTCCTTTTTACTTTTTCCTCTCCTCTCCTCAAGTGGAAGGACGAATTCTCTCCTGGAACTGCCAGCTGCGCTCCCTGGGGTTGGAGGAGAGGTGGCACAAGTCCTTTGGCTATCCCAGCCGTTTTCTCACTAGGTCATGTGCTCTGAGCCCAGCACAGCACCGTAACTTGCCCAGGAATTGCAGTCCTTGTGGCCTATGCTGCTTTTCAAGTTTATTTAGAACCTAAGATCTCTTTAGCCTGTGGTGATGAGGCTTGGTAGAACTCAAGTTCTGACTGCTGGGATGGGTGATTTCCCTCTGGCTAGGGCTGGTCTAAATGCTCTCTCTGTAGGTACCAGCTGAGTTCTGCCCAGTGCTGCTTTCCAGAGTGACAGGACAGCACTAAGTTCCAATACAAAGTCCCACAATTGTTATGCTTTCCCTCCCCAAAGTGTATAGATTCTCCGTGCCACGTGGCCGCTGCCAGGGGATGGAGGAGGGGTGTTGTTGGCAATTCAAGACTGTCATTCCTACCCTGTTCAGTGCCCTTTTCAGTAATATGAAGTTAAAACCAGGTCCTGTGATGGCTCCCCTGATTTTTGGTTCCTATGAAGGTGTTTTTTGTGTGTGTGTAGATAGTTGTTAAGTTTGGTGTTCCTGCCAGAAGGAAGATCAGTGGAGGCTTTCTGGCCATCTTGCTTCACCTCCCTCCTCCATTGTCCTTTAGATAAGACCAAAATCTTCCCTAGCCTACAAAGACTGATCGCTATTTAGCTCTTTAGTTAATCTTGTACTTCTTTTCCCTTGTACCTGCAAGTTTAGTCTCGCAGGTACCATGCACCTTGCCACTTTACCAAATCTGTAGAGCCTACCAGCATCAGACTGCACAGATTTAAGGTCTTACATACCAGCTCTCTTCTTCAAGGAAGACTCTTTCTTCTAACTTTCCCTAATTTACACCTTCCCGTGATTTCTAAAATCAGCACTTCCTTAAGGAAGCCCTTATTAGCCTCTGCATCTTGGTCAATTACCTCATGTTTTTGTTGCATTATCTATCCCTTAGGGATTCCAGTTTGCAGAGTTGCAGTTTTCTGTGTAATCATTTGACTAACAACTGCCTCTCTCACTATATGGTCAACACCCTGTGAACAAGTACTTTTTGTTTTTACTCACACTATATTCCTTCCACCAAGTGTTTGCTAAATAATGAATGAAGCATTTATAATGTTCTACGTATTCTTCTAAGTGATTTATAAACATTAACTTGATTTTTCCTTACATAAATACTATGAGGGAGGTAGAATTATTTTATTCTGTAAGTCAAGATAATCTAAGCTACCTTGTGGTAACAGCCCCCCAAATCCAGTGATTTAAGATGACCTCAGCCAAAGTTTTTTTCTGGCTTATTCTTTGTTAACATACAGGTTAGCAGGTGGAAGGCATTGTTGTAGTTATTCAGAGACTCAGGTTAGATGTTTCATCTTGACACATGCTTCTGAATTGTTGCAGAAGGGAAGACGGATGATGGAGAATCATGTCCCAGATCCTAAATGCTTCTACCTAGAAGTGACACACTTGGGAAAAGCAAGTTGCCTAGCCATGTCTAACTACAAGGGGGCAGAGGTGTACAGTCATAGCAGAGACCTATCAAAAAGAGAATCATAAATATTTGGTGATCAAACAAAAAATTGGTCTACTGCATTTATTATTTTCACTTTAAAACTGAATAAATAGACATACAGAGAAGCAGCTTGCTTAAAAACAGAGGAGCCAGAGCTTGAATTTGGAAGGTTTGCCCACAAACCCCTGACTTCAGATCTCTATGTTATTTTTCTTTATCCACACTGGTACCTAGACATTTCCATTCTAGGAAAAAATGGTTAACCATGTCTCTGTTATTGCTTTTGCTCCCAAAGGAAAGGAGTCAAGTCAATTGCTGCTATATCCAGAGTTTCACGCTCTGAAGATCATAAAAATGAAGACATTTCTTTAGGAAGTTCACAGTCAGAAGCTGATATGCCAGCAGTCTCTTTTGCTCTTTGGTCTTTTGAAAGAGTCCATTTATACCCATCATTACATAATTGAACACTTTACATAAAAGATAATTTGGTCAAGTCTACATAGTAAAATTTCTGTTCTAAATTTTTCCTTTCAAATCTGGATGTCTTTTTTTTTTTATTTCCAACTTTTAGGTTCAGGGGGTACATGTGCAGGTTTGTTATATGGGTAAATTGCATGTCATGGGGTTTGGGGTGCAGATTATTTCATTGCTCAGGTAATAAGCATAGTAACTGATAGGTAGTTTTTCGATCCTCATTCTCTTCCCATCCTGTACCCTAAAGTAGGCTCCAGTGTTTACGATTCCCTTCTTTGTGTCCATGTGTACTCAGTGTTTAGCTCCCACTTATTGGTGAGAACATGTGGTATTTGGTTTTCTGTTCATGCATTAATTTGCTTAGGATAATGGCCTTCAGCTCTATCCATGTTGCTGCAAAGGATGTAATTTCATTCCTTTTCATGACTGCATAGTGTTCCATGATGTATATGTACCACATTTTCTTTATTCAGTCCACTGATGATGTTACCTAGGTTGATTCCATGTCTTTGTTATTGTGAATAGGGCTGCAGTGAACATATGCATGTATGTGCCTTTATGGTAGAATGATATATATTCCTTTGGGTATATACCCAGTAATGGGATTGCTGGGTTGAATGGTAGTTCTGTTTTAAGTTCTTTGTGAAATCTCCAGACTGTTTTCCACAGTGGCTGAACTTTACATTCCCATCAGCACCAAATCAGCATTCCCTTTTCTCTGCAACCTCACCAGCATCTGTTATTATTTAACTTTTTAATACTATTCATTCTGACTGGTATAAGATGGTATCTTACTGAGATTTTGATTTGTATGGACCTAATGATTACTAACATTGAGCATCTTTTCGTATGTTTGTTGGATGTGTATATGTCTTCTTTTGACAAGTATCTCTTTATATCTTTTACCCATATTTTAATGAGATTATTTGCTAATTTGTTTAAGTTCCTTATAGATTCTGGATATTAACCTTTGTTGGATGCATAGTTTGCAAATATTTTCTCCCATTCTGTAAATTGTCTGTTTACTCTGTTTCTGTTAGTTTCTGTTGCTGTATATAGTTCCTTTTGCTGCATACTCTGCTGATAGTTTCTGTTAGTTTCTTTTGCTGCATAAACTAAACTGTTTAATTTAGTTAGGCCCTACTTATCAGTTTTTGTTTTTGTCACAATTGCTTTTGTAGCCTTCATGAAATCTTTGCCAGGTCCTATGTCCACAATGGCATTTCCTCAGTATTCTTCTAGGATTTTTATAGTTCTAGGTTTTACATTTAAGTCTTTAATTAATCTTGAGATGATTTTTGTAAAAGGCGAAAGGAAAGGGTCCAGTATCAGTCTTCTGCATATGGCTAGCCAGTTATTCTAGCACCATTTATTGAATAGGGAGTCCTTTCCCTGTTGCTTGTTTTTGTCAACTTTTCAAAGACCAGATGGTTGTAGATTTATAGCTTTATTTCTGGGTTCTCTAACCTGTTCCATTAGTCTATGTGTCTGTTTTTGTAACATTACCATGCTGTTTTGGTCACTGTAGCCCTGTAGCATAGTTTGAAGTTAGGTAACGTGATGCCTCCTGCTTTGTTCTTTTTGCTCAGGATTGCCTTAGCTATTCAGGCTCTTTTTTGGTTCCATATTAATTTTAGAATAGTTTTTTTTTTCTAAATTCTGTGAAGAATGTCATTGATAGTTTGATAAAAATAGCATTGAATCTGTAGATTGCTTTGGGAAGTATGGTCATGTTAACAATATTGATTTTTCCTATCCATAAGTATAGAATGTTTTTCCATTTCCATTTCCATTTGTTTCTGTCATCTCTGATTTCTTGAGCAGTTTTATAGTTTTCATTGTAGAGATGTTTCACCTCCTCGGTTAGCTGCATTCCTAGGTATTTTATTCTTTTTTTTTGGCTATCGTGAATGGGATTCCATTCTTGATTTGTCTCTCAACTTGGACTTTATTAGTATATAGAAATGCTATGAATTTTTGTTTTTCATTTGTTTGATGGGTTTTTCTCTATCCCTTTACTTTGAGCCTGTGGATAACATTGCATATGAGATGGATGTCTTAAAGACAGCATATAGTGTTACTTCTTTATCCATCTTGCCACTCTATGCCTTTGAAGTGGACACATTTAGCCTGTTTACATTCAAGGTTAATAGTAATATGTGTGGATTTGATCCTGCCATCTTCTTGTTACCTGGTTCCTATATAGATTTGATTGTGTAACTGCTTTATAGTGTCAATGGTCTATGTACTTAAATGTGTTTTTGTGGTCACTAGTAATGGTCTTTTGTTTCCATGCGTAGCACTCCCTTAAAAACCTTGTTTAAGGTAGGTCTGGTGGTAACTAATTCTCTTAACATTTGCTTGTCTGAACAGAAATTTTACTTGTCCTTCACTTACGAAGCCTAGTTTGGCTGGTATGAAATTCTTGGTTGGAATTTCTTTTCTTTAAGAATGGTGAGGCTGGGCGCAGTGGCTCATGCCTGTAATCCCAGCACTTTGGGAGGCCGAAGCAGGCGGATCACAAGGTCAGGAGATTGATACCATCCTGGCTAACACGGTGAAACCTCGTCTGTACTAAAAATACAAAAAATTAGCCGGGCATGGTGGTGGGTGCCTGTAGTCCCAGCTACTCGGGAGGCTGAGGCAGGAGAGTGACGTGAACCCGGGAGGTGGAGCTTGCAGTGAGCCAAGATCGCGCCACTGCACTCCAGCCTGGGCAACAGAGCAAGACTCTATCTCGAAAAAAAAAAAAAAAAAAAAAGAAGGCTGAATATAGGCCCCTGATGTCTTCAGACTTGTAAGGTTTGGGCGGAAAGGTCCGCTGTTAGCCTGATGGTGTTCCCTTTGTAGGTGACCTGTCTTTCTTTCTAGCTGCCTTTAATATTTTTTCTCTCATGTTGACCTGGCAAAATCTAATGACTATGTGTCTTGGAGAAGCTTGTCTTGTATAGTATCTTGCAAGGCTTCTCTGAATTTCCTGAATTTGAATGTTGTCCTCTCTAGCAAGGTTGTGTAAATTTTTATGGACAGTATCCTCAAGTATGTTTTCCAAGTTGCTTGCTCTGTCTTTCTATCAGGGACTCCAAAGAGTTGTAGGTTTCATGTTTTTACATAATCCCATATTTCTCGGAGGTTTTGTTCATTCTTTTTCTTCATTGAGTTGATTCAAAGAATCAATCTTTGAGATCTGAAATTCTTTCCTCAGCTTTGTCTATTTTGCTGTTAATACTTCTGATTGTATTATGAAATTCTTGTAGTGAGTTTGTCAGCTCTGTCACACCATTTTGGTTCTTTCTTAAAATAGCTATTTCATCTTTCAGTTCTTACATTGTTTTACTGGATTCCTTAGATTTTTTGAATTGGGTTTCAACTTTCTCCTCAATCCTGATGATCTTTGTTGCCACCCAGGTTCTGAATTCTATGTCTGTCATTTCAGTCATTTCAGCCTGGTTAAGAACCATTGCTGGAGAGTTAGTGCAGTCATTGGAAGGTAAAAAGACACTCTAGCTTCCTGACTTGCCAGGGTTCTGGCATTCATTTTTCATCGTTGTGGGTTGATGAGAATTCTTTCAATCTTTGAAGTTGCCTTCCTTTGAATGAGGCTTTTTGCCTTTACATTCCTTGATGGCCTTGGGGTTTGACTGTGGTATAAGTTGGGTTCAATCTGGTAGCTTTGTTTCTGGATGATTTCAGGGGGCTAAGGCTCACCTCAGTACTGCTGGGCTGCATTCTTAATGCTGGGGGGCTGGGACCAGGCCCATGGCTTTTTTCTTTATCCCCTCAAGTTTAAGCACCTGTTGATCTTGGGGGCAAAGGTTTTCCTGGTCCTCTGGCAACAACACTCTGATGAGGGGTGCCAGCAAAAGTGCTTCATCAGGGTGGTGGCAGCACAGCCCATGCTCACGTTCCAGCAGTGGCAGAGTCGCACCGCAGCAGGGTCCACACACATGTGCGTGCCCTGGTGGCAACAGAGTGGCAGCGTGGCAAGCACCGCATGTGTACGCTTGTGCTGGCAGTGAAAGAATGACAGGTTACATGCACTGTTGGTGATAGGGTGGCAAGGTTGGTGCACATGCCAGTGGCAGTGGGGCAACAAGTTCTACATACTTGCATGCACTGGAAAAGCAGTGGATGGAGGCTTCAGGCAAGTGCGTGCTGGTCGGCGCCCATCTGCAGAAGCTCTTTGATGATTAGGTGGGGTCCCTCAGAAAAGGATCTATGGAGGTAGCTGCTGGGAAGGACCTGGTTGGGCATCCGAGTCTGCACTGCAAGTGGGTGTGGCCACGAGGGAGCCTGAGAGAGGCTGACAGACAGAGGGGTGCTCAGATCAGACTGGCCTCATCTCACAGGCAAGGTAGTTTTGTTCTGTTCAGGTCTGACAGTCAACAAAGCCAAAGCTACCCCAAAGGAGCATGGTGAGCTTTGAGAGATGGGCATTTTTGGCCATGTTCCACTGTAGCTTCTCCTGTGCTAAACACTCTGGGCTGGACACAAGCTGTAGTCTTGTCCTTAACAATTCTCCAAGCAGCTCTCCCTATCAGCTCAAATGACCAGGGGGTTTATGGCTTCTCCTGCAGCTAGGATTCTGGAGGTCCATGGAGAGAGGGGGCCACTCCATGCCTATTTAATTCATCCCTTCTCCAGTAGCTGCTCAGGGCCAGGAGTGAGTTCCAGTGCTCAGCAACCCCATGCAGGGTTCCCAGCTTCCTCTCCCTTCAGTCCAGGGTCTGCACTCTTCCTCTGTTCATTCTCAATGCCTTCTTTCTGAAGATCTGCTAGGACTGTGCCGATCTTCTTGGTAGTCTGGTCTCCGTGGGAGATGCTCTTCCTGGCTGCATCTAGTCCACCATCTTGGCTCTTCTCTGTAGTCAAATGTTATCCTCAAACATAAACTTTGAACAAAACTGATCTTATTAAAGGTTTTTCTGATAGTTTTTGCCAGAGATTTGATGAGTCAATTATGTTTACTATTTTTTTTTTTTTTTTTTTTTTGAGACGGAGTCTTGCTCTGTCCCAGGCCGAAGTGCAATGGCGCGATTCGGGTCATTGCACCCTCTACCTCCTGGTTGAAGCGATTTTCCCACCTCAGCCTCCTGAGTAGCTGGGACTACAGGCATGCACCACCACCCCCAGCTAATTTTTGTATTTTTAGTACAGACGGGGTTTCACCACGTTAGCCAGAGTACTCACGAACTACTGACCTCAAGTGACCCATCTGCCCGTCTGTCTCCCAAAGTGCTGGGATTACAGGCGTAAGCTACCGCGCCTGGCCTATGTTTACTAAGTTTTAATCAGAAATACATTTCCCTGTGTAGTGTCACTCTGGACCATTAAATGAATTTGAGAACATAATGAGTAGTTAACCTTGAAGCTCTAAATTTACTTGGGCTTTTACGAAAATAAAACCCAAAACTAGCATTTATGTAAGAGAGTAAGCAATAAGCTATTTACTTATTTGCTTTTAACCATAGGACAAGAGGAAAAAGAATGGAAAATTTGAATGTGTTTTTATTAATCATGTACTGGCTAATATTTTAAATAAACTCGTAATTTTGACTGATAATTTTAGAATTTATTTTGCCAAATATCAGGAAATACTTTTTTCAAAATAAAAAAATTCAGGTAAGAAGCTGTATAGACCTTGCCAATCCCAATATCAATTACTTAAGAATACGGTTTGTTACTTATTCAATGAATATTTTGTAAATATTAATATTTAACCAAAATAATCATATTCATATTATCTGCTCACAATCTTTTCTGTGCTCGCATTAAAGAAAATTTCTTGCTTTTCAAGTAGAGATGAATTATAATAATTTCTATATGGAAATGATTATCATATGGTGTTTGTTGCCTATTATAGAAATGTAAATATTATAGTAATAGAATAATGCTTTTTGGGACAAAACTCTGAAACTACAGATAGAAAAAGAATAAAGTACAATAAAACATTAATATTGAAGGAATTGTTTGTGGGCATGTGTGTATTTGCTGCCAGCATACTTTTAAAAAGTTCTGTATTCCTCATTTTAAAATATACATTTTTAATGGACTAGATTGTAAGGCAGTTGATATGGTTTGGCTGTGTCCCCGCCCAAATCTCATCTTGAATTCCTAGGTGTTGTGGGAGGGACCCAGTAGGAGGTAATAGAATCATGGGGGCAGGTCTCCTTTGCTGTTCTCATGACAGTGAATAAGTCTCATGAAATCTAATGGTTCTATAAAAGGGAGTTTCCCTGCACAAACTCTTTCTTTGCCTGCCACCATCTATGTAAGTTCCTCCTTGTTCTTCCTTGCCTTCTGCCATGATTGTGAGGCCTCCCAGCCATGTGGAAATGCAAGTCTGTTAAACGTCTTTCTTTTGTAAATTGCCCAATTTGGGTATTCTTTATTAGCAGCATGAAAACGGACTAATACAATAGATATTGATTTTTAATTATTTATCCTTATGCAAATGCTATAATAACTAGCAAAACCCCACAAAGGACAGAAGTAGGTCTGCAACAGAGGCTTATACAGACTTCAGTGTTTGTTTCATGGAAAAAGCAGGCAAATGTGCCATTTACCCTGGAGAGTCTTGGGGAGAAGACTCCACAGAGAGTAGTTTTCCCTTTTCTGAGTGGTGCTGTCAATACCTTGGTATTCCAGGATTCGAGGTGTCAGAGTCTGGTTTAAGTCTCAGCTAACCATAAGAGACTCCCACTGAAATCAGCCAGAGAGATACATGAGCATCTTATCCCAGCAGGATGATCTTTCCTCTCTGCCACGGAACCTGAATTTGGATATATTTACATATCTCTACAGAATATTTGCCGATTTAACCATCTCAGAAAATTGCCTAAAAAACTGATAATGTTTTATAGGTCCTTAATCCCACTTTCACTAAATTAATGAAATTCCCTTCAAGCCTCTGAAATTAACACTCTAGATGTTTACAATGTGCTTCTGTTTAGTTACCTTATACTGCTATCCCTTCCTCGATTTTAGTTTCGCAGAGGTCTTCCCACTTTAACACCATTTACTGACCAGGATCTCTCTCTCATTTACTTCCGTCTCTCTGTCTCTTTCTGTCATACCTCCTTTTATATGACACTAGACTCTGCAAAGCCCCCTTGGAAATGAGGCCACTTCCTGTTAAGTGATCCTGGGGAATGTGGAATGTAAAGACAACTGAGAATAAGGTAGTGTGTCCTGTTGTAAAGGTACATAAAAGCCGTAAAACATGAGAGCAGGGCAGGGGGCACGGGTGGGAGAGGAGGGTGGTGAGTTTTGCCATGTGCTGTTTCTCTCCAGATCTGTTTTTTAAAAGTCACTTCTGGCCCCTTGGCCAATCTGCACTTAATTACCTGTTCCTGCTCTATTCCCCAGACAGCCAGCAGTGTGGTCAGTCTATTCCCCATCCCTCTGTGAGGCCCAGCTCTGGGGTGAAGCTGATGTATTACAAATGCTTTGTGGACCAAAACAATGTATGTGTCTGCTGGGATTTTCACTAAGTGGTCAGGATGCCAACCACAGTCCTGATTGTTTTAAATGGCTTGTGATCTGAGGCTAGGGAGATGCTCATTAGTGGCCATAGAAGTCCAGTGTCAGGGACAGATTGAAGCAAGTCGCTCTGCTTTCTGCCATCACAAGCATGAATAGAAGAGACCGTGTTAATAAAAGTTCCTGAGATGAAGCCATAGAATAACGTACTTGTGTATGATTATAAACATTTTGCCCTGCAGTGACTCTCCTCTATCAAACCTACTCCAAGCCTGATAAGCGCTGCCTCTTTAGGGGTCATTAATTTCCCTGAAAATTTAAACAGCTGTCACTTGTGATCCTCCTCAGGTGCTCATGTGGGAGAGATTAGCTTGTGTTTATAAGCCGATCTGTTCATTAAGCGCCTGCCGGTGTGGAACCCCCTCCACAGGCTGTGATTCAGGCCTGCAGATCTCCCACAGATAATTGGGGGCTGCTGCGAATTACACAGTGGTACTGCTGGCCCCAAGGATGGTGTAGTCTTATTAACATCAGCTGGGTACAGCACACCATTTTAATGATTTCCAATAAACCAAGCAAACTCTCAGAGCTCCACGAGTATTTGGGCACTGACAGTTAAAGAGATTGCATAGGTTTGGGTTTGCCGTAGTTACTGTCAACTTCTTTCTCATTAACACTTGAAAATCTTGGTTTCACTCTAAGATGCAGTGATGCTTCCATGGTCTGTTTCGATATTCAAATTAGTTCTGGTGCTTTTAATGGCTATTATAGTAAAAAAAGACACTTCATGAAGATACGTGGCTCCAAAAGGAGGAAGAATATTTTGGCAGTGATTTCTAAATTAGATACTCATGTTTTAGATAGCATTTTCCATTTATGTAATCTTTTAATGAAATTTGTTGTATTTCTGTGTTCTCTGATGTTACTAAGTTCTTGCAAACTAATAAAAAATGTTATATTTTGACATTTTAAACAGAGGTTTTAAACTTATTGAAAATTTTTTGTCTAGATCTTTAAATAGGTTGGACAATTTGTTTTCTAGTCCAATAAACATGTAGGTGACACATTTATATTATTTTCAGTAACAAAATGCTAGATGCCAGGAGGAAACATTTCCAAATTTCTTCAAAATGCTGTCTCTATTGCAGGATTTCATTTTGAAAAGCAGTGACTCATACTCATTGTTGGAACATCTAACTTTAACTCTTACAGACAGCTTAAATGTATTTATATTGAAAAAATTTTTCTTGGGAGGACGGTATGGGCAGTCATTGTAATCACATTGAAAAGGTTGGTAGATTTTACACATTTAAAAGAAATGTATCCTGCCTTTAAGTTCAACAACTCTTTTAGGAAAGTGGCCACAGGATAAAACAGCCAATCCTTGAAGTACAAAAGATTTTCCTGATCGCTTTCTACCTCATTCCAAATATTCTAAATTTCTATTTTTTAAAGGCTTATTTCTATAAAATTTATTATAGTGATGACATCCTGTGGGTTGAAGGGCATCTCTGGCTTTAACTTCTTTCCTACCTTAGTCGGCCTATGAATGAGGCAGGAAGCAGTCTTTTGTACAGTGCTATTTCTGTAAGTTTAACCTTCAATCCTTTCATGATATTGTAGTCAAGGCAGTGGCTCCAGTAGAAGTTATATTATGTAGTCTTAAAAGCGTTGTTTTATTAAGTAATTTTTATACCATTGAGAATGTAACTTCTTTTTTTCATCTTTCCTTTCATGGTTGATAGGAATAAAAAAGCTGTCTTCTTGACAGATATAAGCTGAGACGTGAGGGACCATCACTATGTTCATCTAACTTATACCAAACCTCTGTCATGCTGGACTGCCATTAGCTTCAATATGGATGGCACCAGATTAGAGGCCAAAGGAGAGACGTGGAACCAGTAAATGAGACATAGGGTTTTATTGGCATGAAACTTACTTACAGGGATGGTCCAGTGGCCACAGGCTGCACAGGAGCACCTAACCACTTGCAAAAATCAAGCAGTTTATATAGCATTTTCACTTAACACCCTCTTCCTAACAACTTCTACCTGGCAACCCTCATTTACCCCAAAATAAAGGGCCTCGATCCCCTGTATGCCTGTGTTCCACAGGACAGGCTGACGGTTCAGGTGTTTCTCATTGAAAAGGAATGAATCTCTGGGTTGGCCACTCCCGGCTTCCTTAGCTTCGAACTCTGGACACACATTCAGGTGCATCTGCCATATGGGATCATTCTCAGAGCATGCTTAAGTTCTTGGTATCAAGTACACCTACCATACAACCTCCCAAACTTTGTAAGGTGATGCTTATTTTGGCAACACTTCAGCAATGTTTTCTATGCATCTTATTTTGGCAACTCTTCAGCAATATTTTCTATGCATCATCCAAATCTATTTGTTGATATAGAAATGTTTTGCAGTTTGTCAGTATATTAATTTCTATTAACTGCAACGGATATTTTTACTAGGAGGAGAAGATATTTCCCTGGTGGTATGTGAATTTCACCATTAACTAAGAAACCATAGAAATGACTTTTAAATATATAAAATATATTAAATATAGTAAAATATTATAAATGTTTCAGATTTGAGAAAGCATGACTTTAAACATTGATAAAAATGACTGTGCTATATTGTATATGTCTACGTTAAAACTGTCTTAACTTCTTCTAATCATGAGTTAATAATACCTTAAGGAATAATATGTCCTCATTGTGAGATTCATTGATAAAAATTGTGGCTGTCTGTTGTTAAAAATAATGAAGGTAAATCCGTATTTCAAATAGTGTTCTTTTAACTAAGATCTTTTTCTACATGACTACGTGATCTTTCTTTCGCATATAATGTGGCTGATAAAAAATGTATAATAGGAGCTAGCACATTAGCTGCCTTTTATCTGGTGTTTTGCTTGTGCTTGAGTTAGCATTTTTTTTTTTTGAGACGGAGTCTCGCTCTGTCACCCAGGCTGGACTGCAGTGGCGCGATCTCGGCTCACTGCAAGCTCCGCCTCCCGGGTTCACGCCATTCTCCTGCCTCAGCCTCCCGAGTAGCTGGGACTACAGGCGCCCGCCACTACGCCCGGCTAACTTTTTGTATTTTTGGTAGAGACGGGGTTTCACCTTGGTCTCGATCTCCTGACCTCGTGATCCGCCCTCCTCGGCCTCCCAAAGTGCTGGGATTACAGGCGTGAGCCACCGCGCCCGGCCGAGTTAGCATTTTTTAATCTGTTGGGTTATTTGCAAGGTTTTTTAAAATCTACTTGACATTTTGTGAGAGCAAATCCATTTGAAACCAGAGAATCTCTTGGTTCTTTTAATAGGATCCCCCAAAACAAAATGTCAGAATGCAGTTGACCCTTGAACAATATGCATTTAAACTGCATGGATCCACTTATACCTGAATTTTTTTAAATAGATATATTGGAAAAGTTTTTGGAGATTTGTGATAATTTGAAAAAAACTTGCAGACAAACCATGTAGCGTTTTTAATATTGAAAAAATTAAGAAAAAGTTATGTCATAAATGCATAAAATATATGTAGATACTAGTCTATATGTTAATTGACTATTATTGTTATTTGGCTAAAGCTTCCGGTCAACAGTAAGCCATTGGTAGTTAGGTTTTGGGGGAGTCGAAAGTTATATACAGATTTTCAACCGTGCAGAGGGTTGGTGCCTCTAACCTTACATCCTTCAAGGGTCAACAGTACATTGGAAACAAGCACATGAGAAAGTGTATTGTTGTAGCCCCTGTTATGTTTTGAAAGTAGCTCCTCTCTTACCTTGGGATACTTTGCCCATTACATGTGGCAGAGGGTTCTGATACAGACTGAATGAGGGGGAATGTCTACCTATGCAACAAAGCTTAGTTACATTTGTGTTGCTTGGATTAACAAATAAGGCTTTAGTGTTTTTCCCCCACATCCTAACAAATTGTCTTTCATTAATGCCCTTTGTGGGGCTACTCCCTGGGAGAAGATAAAAAGTATCTTTGCCTCCCAGTTCTTTATCTAGTTCTGGCTCTGGCTACCAGAGAGTGTTTGTAATAGAATTGGCAATGATATGACTTTAGTTAGTGATTTTCTGTTTTTGTGGATCAGCTTTGATCTTAGTAGAAAAAAGTATATAATCATATGGTAAATCTTCTGGTGGGACCCATACTGCTATATCCAAACTGAAAAATGTTGGAGGCTTTAAAATAAAAACAAAATATGTATTACTGAGAGACATTTGTGTGTGTGTGTGTAGATGTGTGTGTAGTTGAATACTGAATATTTCATGTATATATTTGTGATGGAGAAGATTGAGTTTTTAAAGACTTCTAAGATGACCTGGACTGTCCTACAAAAGTAAGAGATTCCCAGGGAGCAAGTAATGTCTGTGCTCTTACATTTTCTTTACTGAAATGAGCACTGAATAGAAGAAAACCCCCAAACTCTATGAAAGATTTCCTTTTAAATGAAATATGGCTTTTATAGAACAGTAGAAAACTTTGTTTTTTTTTTCTGGTATCTTTAAAAGAAAATACCTGTGACTCAAGTATATATGCTAAATTATCTTAATCTTTAAAAAGTGAAATTCAGTTAGTAACTAGACATTTTAATGTATTTGAAGAACAAAAATGACTGCTTGGGCAGGGGTCCTTGTTCACCCTGATGAAAATGAGTAGGGCAGGAAAGTGCTCAGGAGGGACGAACCTATATCCTGAGGATTAGAAAGAAGCAACTGCGTCTGTTTCTGAAAATATTTCTCACTTAGATGCTTTTCCCAGACATGTTTTGTGGGCTGTCACCTTGGTGAGATGCTTTGTGTTAGTGGACATTCAAAATTATCAGAGAAAAAAGACAATGTATAAACTTTGAGTCAAAGTTAACAAATAAGCAAAATGTGCTGAATCCATCATTTATGTGAAGCATCCCTTTCTTGGAAAGTTTCTAATGCTTCCTGTAAGTAGTCATAATTCAAAATGTCAAGTCATGTGGCGCTGGCTAAAATCCACATTAAATGTTTCATTTTTTTTTTCCATTTGTTTTTTGTTTGAATTCTCTTTTGATGACACTTATTGCTTCATAAAGTTTATGCTCTCTTCTTTCCTTCGTAATTGCTTTGTTCTGCATGCTTTTTGTTTCTCTGAATAGAGAAGACAATGTGGGAAGACAGTTAATAGAACATACGTTTTGAACATGGATGGGTCAGTATTGAACCTGGCCATGTTTTAATTTGTACCAAGTCACATTGAGGAGATCACATCTGTGCCTCAGTTTCCTCTCTATAAAAGGCAATTCTATTACTGTGGGTATAGGTTTGGCTGAATGTGGCCTATACCCCAAATAGTAGCGATATTAACTACTACAAGTTTATTTCTCATTCATATAAAATCTGGGCTGGTATTGTGACTCTGCTCTGGGAAATTACCAGGGCTCTACAATGTGTCAGAGACCAGGCTCTTTCTATCTTGTTGTTTCAGCAACCTTAGAGTGTTGCCGCATTTACATTATCCAAATGGCTCACTCCCACTTCTGAATTCCAACTGTAGGAAAAGAGAATACAACCTGAAGACTGTGCCTATTACTTCTACTTTCATCCATTGGCTGAACTTAGTATCTGGCCACACATAGCTGCAAGGGGAGGCTAAGAACTGCAGTCTTTATTTTAGATGGCTCTGTGCCTAGCTGAAAATTGGGGATTTCATTTGTTCTAGAAGAGGTGAATAGTTATTACAGTTTAACCAGCATTATCTACACAGTGCCCACAATTCTTTTAGAGGTCTACAAAAAGGCTTTAATTTTAATTTTTCTTGAAATCAGAAGAAAAGGAGTACGATAATAATGGATATATATGATGAATCCAGCCTGGATTTCATTTGCTTTTATTCTAATGCAGTCATAAAATAAAATTTCTAATACTTTCTTGTAGAGAAGGAAGACCACAAAGGGAAAATCCCAGGGCCACAAAGTCATGATGTGGCCCAAACCATAGAGATGTTAATAAAACTTTCCATACAATATTGTAAAGGTAGAATTAATGTGATTAAAAATAGATATTATAATTACTATTCTTTGTCATTTTGCCTTTATTATTACTATTGTATTAGTTTACCCTTAAAGATACTATTTTTTTCTGAATTTAACATCATCATCTTACTTTTCAGGGAACCTCTTCTTCCATATATAGTCAAACCTACATCTCTGTTGGGGAGACAGTTAGTATAATTTGAGGACAACAAAAAAGCACCTTTGTCTTTAATTCTGTCATCTACCGATTTGCCTTGTTAGAGACACTCCTTTGGGTTAAGGCATTAGCTGTGGGAGGCCCTAGTTGAAAGTTCACACAGCTTGAAAAAATTTCAAAGCAGAATGTGAAATATCTGATCTGTATCTACTTGGAAAGATAAATACTGAAATGTATAAAAAATTTCTCACTGCAAGGTGGAGTTTTATTTACTATTTTCATATTTATTTAATTTAAAGTTTAAAATAAATAAATTTTATAATTGGAAGCTCCCAATAAATATAATTTTAAATTTTAAATATATTGTTCAATTGGCAGTTGAAGTGAGTTAGAATTTATTTTCTTGAATAAGATAATGTGTCTTGACAGAGAACAGGCCCCAGAGATAAGGTGTCATGGGATAAATGCAGGTGCTTTAGGAAAAGAATCAGGAAGATACCTGATTTGTGAGGATAATCTGTACACTGTTGTTTTTTATTTTTGCATACTGGGATATGTTTATATTAATAATACATTTCTCTAAATATCAATATTTAAAACTTTAAAAATTAATATCTGTGTATTTCAGTTGTATTAGTAGCACTTACAGTGGCAAACTGTCTTTATTCATGCTTGCTTCTAAGGTTGTGATTAAAGCTCTAATAATTTTAAAGGACCCAAAGCCTTGCGTTCAAGCCAGTGTGCAGTCTGCATACACTGATGGATAAACACAATGCATCTTTCTGAGGCAAACATTTTACTCGGTGTAATATGGGCATTAAGACAATCCCCTCCAAATAGGCAAGGATGGCTGTCTTCTTTGGCCTATTTGTAATGCATGAATTTGTTTATTTGAAAATATGTTTGAAGTTTACAAGGAATAATGAACAACCCTATTAGAAAGTGGGCAAAGGACATGAACAGATATTTCTCAAAAGAAGACATACATACAGCCAACAAACATATGAAAAAATACTCAACATCACTGATCATTAGAGCAATGCAAATGAAAATCCCAATGAGATACCATCTCACACTAGTCAGAATGGCTATTACTAAAAAGTCAAAAAACAACAGATGCTGGCAAGGTTATGGAGAAAAACGAATGCTTTTACGCTGTTTGTGGGAGTGTAAATTAGTTCAACCATTGTGGAAGACAGTTTGTCGAATCCTGAAAGACCTAGAGGCAGAAATACCATTCAACTCAGCAATACCATTACTGGGTATATACTCAAAGGAATATAAATCATTCTATTACAAAGGTACATGTATGCATATGTTCACTGCAGCACTATTCACAATAACAAAGCTATGGAATCAACCTACATGCCCATCAATGATAGACAGGATAAAGAAAATGTGGTACATATACACCATGGAATACTACGCAGTCATACAAAAGAGATCATGTCCTTTGCAGGGACATGGATGCAGCTGGAAACTATTTTTCTCAGCAAACTAAAGCAGGAACAGAAAACCAAATACCATGGTGTACTCATTTATAAGTGGGTGCTGAATGATGAGAACACATGGACACATGAAGGGGAACAACACATAGTGGGGCCCGTTGGAGGATGGGGATTGGGAGGAGAGAGAGCATTATGAAGAATAGCTAATGGATGCTGGCTTAATACCTAGGAGATGGGATGATCTGTGCAGCAAACTGCCATGGCACATATTTACCTATGTAACAAAGCTACCCATCGTGCACATGTACCCCTGAACTTAAAAAAAAGTTGGAAATAAAAAAACAGAAAATATGTTTGACAGTTGAGTCATTCTCTCTGCCTTGGCTCTTTAGACAGAGCTTGTGAATTTTGCTATGCGAATATGTTGGTACCTAGAGAATGTGTATTTTGCACATGTCACCAAGCCTTATCCAATAGTTCATTGCTTTTGATTCCTTAAGTAGTCACTTGTGACCTGGGTTAGGATTCTCCTAAATGGACTTAACCATTATACTCAGGAAGTAAGCTTTCTTTTATGTGGAAAGTCAGTTTTAGAAAGTGTTTGCATTAGCCCATAAGTATTTGACATTGTATAGGAGATAGCACATAGAATGGAAAGACAAGATTAAATAAACTACAGGTCCTTCTACTTTTCACTGTCTTGCTTGGTTTTAATGTTAATGGCCTTGAGTGATGGCCTTCCACTTCTTCAACATGAATATGATTTCACACTCTGTAATTTAATAAGCTATTTTCTTAGATTACTTTATTAATATTCAAATTTAATTTTATCTCTTTGTGTCTACCTTGTATTGATCCTTTATGAAGTAAGAAATCATCTTGTCATAGATTACCATTGACCCTAAATATTCAAATTTAATTTTACCTCTTCATGTCTATCTTGTATTGATCCTTTATGAAGTAATAAATCATCTTGTTATAGATTACTATTGACACTAATTCTTTCTAATCATTTCTTAGATTATTAAAAACAGATGCACCAGGAATGAATTTCCATCCAGATAGTTGGATATAAAGAGTATAATGTTTAAATTTTTATATAATTTAGCTTACTACGTATTTGTGTTCTCTTTATGTTACAATAGGAAGGAATATTTATTTCCATTAATTTGGGATTTCCTCTCCTTCATATTTCCTTAGGGAATGTATCTAAGATTTCTGAGTGGCTGTGTAGTACCACAGCATTGACTGGGGAGGGGATACGTGTGGTCTCTGTGTCATATTTCCATGGAGATATCATTTGGGATACCCACTTTCCTAATTGGTCTTAGGTAATCCCTCTACATGGTCTGCTGCAGGGATGTCCTCAGCTCCCTGGGCATAATTCCTTTGGCCATGAGGGCTCTTCCTGGCTTCTGCATCACTCACAGGAAATCTTTCTGCTTCCATCTAACATGCTGACACATTGACATCTGTCTGAGGCTATCCATGGTCTCCTAAACCTTTCTAGGTACTTGACCTCCTAGAGATAGAGAGAGAGAGAGAGAGAGAGAGAGAGACTGATTATTGACTTGTATGTCAATAAACACCTCTCAGAATAAGCATCAATAGTTTGTGTTTCCTAGAGCCTTTTCCTGGAAACCAGACACTGTTTGTTTCAGTGCCCTATAAAACTATGTTAGATTCTTGTATCTCCCTTGAGCTCTCCTCTGGAAAACAGGGAACAAGACTCTCTCTCTAGGATCCAGGGAGGGTTTTCTCTCCTTAAAAATTCTTTCCGTCTATCTCCATCTCCTCTGCTGGAAAATCTTTATCCACCCCCTAGCAGAAGTCAGATTATCTTAAATTTAAAAAGTGTCTTGGCCAGGCACAGTGGCTCACATCTATAATCCTAGCACTTTGGGAGGCTGAGGTGGGAGGATTGCTTAAGCTCGGGAGTTTGAAAGCAGCATGGGCAACATGGCGAAACCTTGTCTCTACAAAAAATACAAAAAATTAGCTGGGCGTGGTGGCACATGCCTGTCATCCTAGCTACTTGGGAGGCTGAGTGGGGAGGATCACCTGAGCCTGGCAGGTTGAGGCTGTAGTGAGCTGAGATCATGGCACAGCACTCCAGCCTGGGTGACAGGGTGAGACCGGGTCTCATAAATAAATAAATAAATGAATGAATAAAAAGTCTCTTAAAGAAAAACCAGGAAAGCTTGCCCTAAACTAACTCTAAATCAAAGAACACAGGGAAGATTATCTGCTCAAATAAAGGAAATAATTTTTTAAAAGGGTCAGAAGATTTCGGCTGTGAATCCATCTGGTCCTGGACTTTTTTTTGATTGGTAAGCTATTAATTATTGCCTCAATTTCAGAGCCTGTTATTGGTCCATTCAGAGATTCAACTTCTTCCTGGTTTAGTCTTGGGAGGGTGTATGTGTCGAGGAATTTATCCATTTCTTCTAGATTTTCTAGTTTATTTGCGTAGAGGTGTGTGTAGTATTCTCTGATAGTAGTTTGTATTTCTGTGGGATCGGTGGTGATATCCCCTTTATCATTTTTATTGTGTCTATTTGATTCTTCTCTCTTTTCTTCTTTATTAGTCTTGCTAGCGGTCTATCAATTTTGTTGATCTTTTCAAGAAACCATCTCCTGGATTCACTGATTTTTTGAAGGGTTTTTTGTGTCTCTATCTCCTTCAGTTCTGCGCTAATCTTAGTTATTTCTTGCTTTCTGCTAGCTTTTGAATGTGTTTGCTCTTGCTTCTCTAGTTCTTTTAATTGTGATGTTAGGGTGTCAATTTTAGATCTTTCCTGCTTTCTCTTGTGGGCATTTAGTGCTATAAATTTCCCTCTACACACTGCTTTAAATGTGTCCCAGAGATTCTGGTATGTTGTATCTTTGTTCTCGTTGGTTTCAAAGAACATCTTTATTTCTGCCTTCATTTCATTATGTACCCAGTAGTCATTCAGGAGCAGGTTGTTCAGTTTCCATGTGGTTGAGCGGTTTTGAGTGAGTTTCTTAATCCTGAGTTCTAGTTTGATTGCACTGTGGTCTGAGAGACAGTTTGTTATAATTTCTGTTCTTTTACATTTGCTGAGGAGTGCTTTACTTCCAACTATGTGGTCAATCTTGGAATAAGTGTGGTGTGGTGCTGAGAAGAATGTATATTCTGCTGATTTGGGGTGGAGAGTTCTGTAGATGTCTATTAGGTCCGCTTGGTGCAGAGCTATGTTCAATTTCTGGATATCCTTGTTAACTTTCTGTCTCATTGATCTATCCAATGTTGACAGTGGGGTGTTAAAGTCTCCCATTATTATTGTATGGGAGTCTAAGTCTTTTGTAGGTCTCTAAGGACTTGCTTTATGAATCTGGGTGCTCCTGTATTGGGTGCATATATATTTAGGATAGTTACTTCTTCTTGTTGAATTGATCCCTTTACCATTATGTAATGGCCTTCTTTGTCTCTTTTGATCTTTGTTGGTTTAAAGTCTGTTTTATTAGACTAGGATTGCACCCCCTTCCTTTTTTTTGTTTTCCATTTGCTTGGTAGGTCTTCCTCCATCCATTTATTTTGAGCCTATGTGTGTCTCTGCATGTGAGATGGGTTTCCTGAATACAGCACACTGATGGGTCTTGACTCTTTATCCAATTTGCCAGTCTGTGTCTTTTAATTGGAGCATTTAGCCCATTTACATTTAAGGTTAATATTGTTATGTGTGAATTTGATCCCGTCATTACGATGTTAGCTGGTTATTTTGCTCGTTAGTTGATGCAGTTTCTTCCTAGCCTCGATGGTCTTTACAATTTGTCATGTTTTTGCAGTGGCTGGTACTGGTTGTTCCTTTCCATGTTTAGTGCTTCCTTCAGGAGCTCTTTTAGGGCAGGCCTGGTGGTGACAAAATCTCTCAGCATTTGCTTGTCTATAAAGGATTTTATTTCTCCTTCACTTATGAAGCTTAGTTTGGCTGGATATGAAATTCTGGGTTGAAAATTCTTTTCTTTAAGAATGTTGAATATTGGCCCCCACTCTCTTCTGGCTTGTAGAGTTTCTGTGGCGAGATCAGCTGTTAGTCTGATGGGCTTCCCTTTGTGGGCAACCTGACCTTTCTCTCTGGCTGCCGTTAACATTTTTTCCTTCATTTCAACTTTGGTGAATCTGACAATTATGTGTCTTGGAATTGCTCTTCTCGAGGAGTATATCTGTGGCATTCTCTGTATTTCCTGAATCTGAATGTTGGCCTGCCTTGCTAGATTGGGGAAGTTCTCCTGGATAGTATCCTTCAGAGTGTTTTCCAACTTGGTTCCATTCTCCCTGTCACTTTCAGGTACACCAATGAGACGTAGATTTGGTCTTTTCACATAGTCCCATATTTCTTGGAGGCTTTGTTCATTTCTTTTTATTCTTTTTTTTCTAAACTTCTCTTCTTGCTTCATTTCATTCATTTGATCTTCCATCACTGATACCCTTTCTTCCAGCTGATCAAATCAGCTACTGAGGCTTGTGCATTTGTCACGTAGTTCTCGTGCCACGGTTTTCAGCTCCATCAGGTCCTTTAAGGACTTCTCTGGCATTGGTTATTCTAGTTAGCCATTCGTCTAATCTTTTTTCAAGGTTTTTAACTTCTTTGCCGTGGGTTCGAACTTCCTCCTTTAGCTTGGAGAAGTTTGATCATTTGAAGCCTTCTTCTCTCAACTCGTCAAAGTCATTCTCCATCCAGCTTTGTTCCGTTGCTGGTGAGGAGCTGCGTTCCTTTGGAGGAGGGGAGGTGCTCTGATTTTTAGAATTTTCAGTTTTTCTGCTCTGTTTTTTCCCCATCTTTGTGGTTTTATCTACCTTTGGTCTTTGATGATGGTGACGTACAGATGGGGTTTTGGTGTGGATGTCCTTTCTGTTTGTTAGTTTTCCTTCTAACAGTCAGGACCCTCAGCTGGAGGTCTCTTGGAGTTTGCTGGAGTCCACTCCAGACCCTGTTTGCCTGGGTATCAGCAGTGGAGGCTGCAGAACAGCAAATATTGGTGAATATCTAATGTTGCTGCCTGATTGTTCCTCTGGAAGTTTTGTCTCAGAGGAGTACCCGGCCGTGTGAGGTGTCAGTCTGCCCCTACCGGGGGATGCCTCCCAGTTAGGCTACTCGGGGGTCAGGGACCCACTTGAGGAGGCAGTCTGTCCATTCTCTGGTCTCCAGCTGTGTGCTGGGAGAACCACTAGTGTCTTCCAATCTGTCAGACAGAGACATTTAAGTCTGCAGAGGTTTCTGCTGCCTTTTGTTTGGCTATGCCCTGCCCCCAGAGGTGGTGTCTACAGAGGCAGGCAGGCCTCCTTGAGCCACGGTGGGCTCCACCCAGTTTGAGCTTCCAGGCCACTTTGTTTACCTACTCAAGCCTCAGCAATGGTGGGCGCCCCTCCCCCAGCCTCGCTGCTGCCTTGCAGTTTGATCTCAGACTGCTGTGCCAGCAATGAGCGAGGCTCCGTGGGCATAGGACCCTCCGAGCCAGGCACAGGATATAATCTCCTGGTATGCCGTTTGCTAAGACAATTGGAAAAGCACAGTATTAGGGTGGGAATGACCTGATTTTCCAGGTGCCATCTGTCACCCCTTTCCTTGGCTAGGAAAGGGAATTCCCTGACCCGTTGCCCTTCCTGGGTGAAGTGATGCCTCGCCCTGCTTTGGCTGATGCTCGGTGTGCTGCACCCACTGTCTGACAGTCCCCAGTGAGATGAACCCGGTACCTCAGTTGGAAATGCAGAAATCATCCGTCTTCTGTGTTGCTCACGCTGGGAGCTGTAGACAGGAGCTGTTCCGATTCGGCCATCTTGGAACCACCTCACAGCCGAATTCTACCAGAGGTACAAGGAGGAGCTGGTACCATTCCTTCTGAAACTATTCCAATCAATAGAAAAAGAGGGAATTCTCCCTAACTCATTTTATGAGGCCAGCATCATCCTGATACCAAAGCCTGGCAGAGACACAACAAAAAAAAGAGAATTTTAGATCAATATCCGTGAAGAACATTGATGCAAAAATCCTCAATAAAATACTGGCAAACTGAATCCAGCAACACATCAAAAAGCTTATCCACCATGATCAAGTGGGCTTCATCCCTGGGATGCAAAGCTGGTTCAACATATGCAAATCAATAAACGTAATCCAGCATATAAACAGAACTAATGACAAAAACCACATGATTATCTCAATAGATGCAGAAAAGGCCTTTGACGAAATACAACAGTGCTTCATGCTAAAAACTCTCAATAAATTAGGTATTGTTGGGACATATCTCAAAATAATAAGAGCTATTTATGGGCAATATCATACTGAATGGGCAAAAACTGGAGGCATTCCCTTTGAAAACTGGCACAAGACAGGGATGCCCTCTCTCACCACTCCTATTCAACATAGTGTTGGAAACTCTGGCCAGGGCAATCAGGCAGGAGAAGGAAATAAAGGGTATTCAATTAGGAAAAGAGGAAGTCAAATTGTCCCTGTTTGCAGATGACATGATTTTACATCTAGAAAACCCCATCGTCTCAGCCCAAAATCTCCTTAAGTTGATAAGCAACTTCAGCAAAGTCTCAGGATACAAAATCAATGTGCAAAAATCACAGGCATTCTTATATACCAATAACAGAGAAACAGAGAGCCAAATCATGAGTGAACTCCCATTCACAATTGCTTCAAAGAGAATAAAATACCTAGGAATCCAACTTACAACGGAAGTGAAGGACCTCTTCAAGGAGAACTACAAACCATTGCTCAACTAAATAAAAGAGGATACAAACAAATGGAAGAACATTCCATACTCATGGATAGGAAGAATCAATATCGTGAAAATGGCCATACTGCCCAAGGTAATTTATAGATTCAATGCCATCCCCATCAAGCTACCAATGACTTTCTTCACAGAATTGGAAAAAACTACTTTAAAGTTCATATGGTACCAAAAAAAGCCCACATTGCCAAGTCAATCCTAAGCCAAAAGAACAAAGCTGGAGGCATCATGCTACCTGACTTCAAACTATACTACAAGGCTACAGTAACCAAGACAGCATGGTACTGGTACCAAAACAGAGTTATAGACAAATGGAGCAGAACAGAGCCCTCAGAAATAATGCCACACATCTACAACTATCTGATCTTTGACAAACCTGACAAAAAACAAGAAATGGGGAAAGGATTCCCTATTTAATAAATGGTGCTTGGAAAACTGGTTAGCCATATGTAGAAAGCTGAAACTGGACCCCTTCCTTACACCTCATACAAAAATTAATTCAAGATGGACTAAAGACTTAAATGTTAGACCTAAAAACATAAAAACCCTAGAAGAAAACCTAGGCAATACCATTCAGGACATAGGCATGGGCAAGGACTTCATGTCTAAAACACCAAAAGCAATGGCAACAAAAGCCAAAATTGACAAATGGGATCTAATTAAACTAAAGAGCTTCTGCACAGGAAAAGAAACTACCATCAGAGTGAACAGGCAACCTACAGAGTGGGAGAAAATTTTTGCTATCTACTCATCTGACAAAGGGCTAATATCCAGAATCTACAAAGAACTCAAACAAATTTACAAGAAAAAATCAAACGACCCCATCGAAAACTAGGCGAAGGATATGAACAGACACTTCTCAAAAGAAGACATTTATGCAGCCAAAAGACACGTGAAAAAATGCTCATCATCACTGGCCATCAGAGAAATGCAAGTCAAAACCACAATGGGATACCATCTCACACCAGTCAGAATGACGATCATTAAAAAGTCAGGAAACAACAGGTGCTGGAGAGGATGTGGAGAAATAGGAACACTTTTACACTGTTGGTGGGACTGTAAACTAGTTCAACCATTGTGGAAGTCAGTGTGGCGATTCCTCAGGGATCTAGAACTAGAAATACCATTTGACCCAGCCATCCCATTACTGGTATATACCCAAAGGACTATAAATCATGCTGCTATAAAGACACATGCACACGTATGTTTATTGCGGCACTATTCACAATAGCAAAGACTTGGAACCAACCCAAATGTCCAACAATGATAGACTGGATTAAGAAAATGTGCACATATACACCATGGAATACTATGCAGCCATAAAAAAGATGAGTTCATGTCCTTTGTAGGGACATGGATGAAGCTGGAAACCATCATTATCAGCAAACTATCACAAGGACAAAAAACTAAACACCGCATATTCTCACTCATAGGTGGGAATTGAATAATGAGAACACATGGACACAGGAAGGGGAACATCACTCCCCGGGGCCTGTTGTGGGGTGGGCGGAGGGGGGAGGGATAGCATTAGGAGATATACCTAATGTAAATGACGAGTTAATGGGTGCAGCAAGCCAACATGGCACATGTATACATATGTAACAAACCTGCACGTTGTGCATATGTACCCTAAAACTTAAAGTATAATAAAAAAAGGGCCAGAAGAAAAAAAGCATAGGTAAATATCACAAAAATATGATTCTACCACATTTTAGTTTCCACTTTCTACATGAGTTTCTGCTATCTGAGCCTTTAGAAAAGAAAGTTAATGTCTTTTCTATATTTTCTAAAATGTTCTTAGCATTGAACAAAATAGACTCATTCATCTGAGTGATGGTTTTCTAAGCATCTCGTCTCTCTCCTCTTTCTTTTTCATACTACTTCCTTCATTAAAAAAAAAATCCCCATCAGTGTATGGGAGAAATAAAGTAACATACAGCTAAACTAAAACTCAAATCATTAGTATTTTTTATAAGCTTAATATAGATGAAGATAGATTGCTGGCATGGTTTGCTATATTCTGTGATATTTTTAAAACTAAATTATCTGTGATTTTTCTGAGAGTTGTTTGTAAACACACAGGTCAATAAGTCTCTTCTCTCTCTTCCCCGCCTTTCACTTTTACCTTTCCTAGAAGGGCAAAGATTTCCTACTGTAAGATTGCATAGAATCTATGGCCAGTATCAAAAGTTATGATTGAAATGCTCAGACCTAAAGGGCAACTATTACAAGCTTTGCTTCCAAGGGAAATCAGCTTTTGACAGGGTAATTTAAGCCAAAACAAAGGTCAGACTGGCAGAGATACATGTATCCACTTAGGGATGGATGGATTCTAGACAGATACATTCTAGAATAGAATCCACAACTCTAATGTGTTCATGGTTGATATTTTTCAGTTTTGACACTCTGTCTGACTGAGTTTTGTTACTAAATTTTTTCAACATCCTACTCCATACAGGAACTATCAGTCAATAACAGGTGACATGCAAGGTGCAATTTATTTGATATCCTTGACTAGTGGTTAAAAACGTGGGTTTTGGTATCAGATTGCCTGGGTTTAAATCCCAACTCTACAGTTTAGAGACTGGGCAAAACAATTTGGTCAAGACGTTTAACTTTTTTATGACTTCTCAAAAAGTTATTTTAAAAATTACGTAAAATATTCAATGTAATGAGGTTAGAATAATGTCTATATCCTACACATTATTATTACTATTATTCATATTAAGGGTTTTCTGTTTAAAATATTTAGATAAAGGTTGACATATGATTTCCAATCTGAGAAAATCCCCATTTGTCTTCAGTTTCTTTTTTTAAATTTAAGAAAGGCTTTATGTTTTCATTGGGAGGATATGTGAGCAATTATTCTAGGAACCCTTGAATATGGAGACAAATTGGGTGGACCCATGAATGATTAGAGCTGGAGGAACTATTTTTGTGTTTAGTATACCACTTTATTGGATGTGCATATAATTGTGCTGTGTGGACAAAGAAGAGTGTTTATTTATTTGCCTTTTATGCATATACATATGCATATGGTACATATGGTGATGGGAGAAACTTGTCTAATTTGAAACTGTTCACCTCCTACTGTAAGATGGCATAGAATCTACGTCCAGTATCAAAAGTTATTGTAATTGAATTGCTCAAACTTAAAGGGCAACTGTTAAAAGCTTTGCTTCCAAGGGAAATCAGCCTTTAAAAGGTAATTTAAAGTCAAAACAAAGGTCAGACTGGCAGAAATACACATATCCACTTAGGGACAGATGGATTGAATCTGCACTTGCATTGGTAGCCAATTAGGTAAGTGAAAACTTCTGCTTTGAGTATTTTAGCTTTAAAAACTTGATGTAACAGAAGTTTGATTATAGTAACTGAAATTGGAAGTGGAATTACAGTGCTGTATTATAACTGGAAACTGGAAATTGGTATGGCTCTTTGTTCCTCTCTAGAGTTTTAGTCTCCAGTTGTTTGGTGGTGGGTAGCTAGTGAAGTTTGAATATATTGTATTACCAAAAAAACCGTTATAGGCTGGGTGTGGTGGCTCATGCCTATAATTCTAGCTCTTTGGGAGGCCAAGGTGGGAGAATCACTTGAGCCTAGGAGTTCAAGACCAGCTTAGGCAACATATTGAGATCCCATCTCTATTATAAAAAAAGAAAAGAAAAGAAATTAAATTAAAAAATCAGTTATGTAAAAATTATGGGTTGGACGCTGTGGCTCATGCCTGTAATTCTAACACTTTGGGAGACTAAGCCCAGATTCGTTCAAATTGCTTGAGCCCAGGAGTTTGAGACCAGCCTGGGCAACATGGTGAAACCTCGTCTCTTAAAAAAAAAATTAGCCAGGTGTAGTGATGTACACCTGTAGTCCCAGCTTGACCCCAGGAGATCGAGGCTGCAGTGGGTGATGGGGTGAGATCTTGCTCCTAAAAGTAATTATGGTAAACAGGAGGCTTATGGTTGAGCTCACACCAACGTGAACAAATACTTCACTAATTACGGATGCATCTGTGAAAAATAATTGGGAAATAATATGGTGTAGTAGATCACCTTAAAACTCATTCTAGATCCCTTCAGCTCTCACTAGTTAATTAGTTAATTAAGTCAAATATTACTGAGGATCTACCATTTCCTGACATCTGGATGGAAAAGTAAAACATAGTGTGAATGATAATAGTGAGTAGCTCAGAAACTGGAGCCCAGAGGGAGATGAGAGCTGATCATGTGGAATGGGTCCACCTGCATAAAGTGATAGTTGCATCCACGGAAGTGACTGAAAACCCTCCACAGAGAATAAAGTGGAAGAAAAGAGGAGATATTAAAGGATGAAATATCAACACTTAGGGAAAGATAAGAGAAAAGCCAGCACTAATAGGACAAATAAATATCAGAGAAGTGGCAGAGAGCAGGGCTGTGGGAGAAAACTTTGAGGTTGAGGGAGTAAGGCTTCTGGTTCAAGGTGACAGATTGAAAATACATATATCTATTCTCCCTCCATAAATCCCATTAAAATAAAACTTAAAAGTACCAAAGGTAATAAATTTATAGTAGTTCTCAAATCAGGCAGAGACACATGCAAACTATTAATCTTGATTAGTTTCTGGAAGATAGAAAATATGTTACATATTAAGAAATGGAGAAGCAGGAGCGCAGCCTACAATTTGCACTCACAGAGGGCTGTGGTGAAGGTAGAAGTCATGCTGCCTGAGGCTGGTGCTTCTGAAGTTCTGCCAACCTGGAGATAAGACTTCCAGCTTTTGAAGAAGGCAGTGGCCAGAGGTCTAGGTGTATGGTTGTTCTCCAAACAGCTGTTCCTTGCTGTATGGGCTTAGCTTGCTCCCTGATTTCTGCTCACATCGTTTAAAAAAACTTGTGGGCTCAGAGCTTACAATCCATCTCTCCTATTGAAGAGCCTTGTGGGGAACAGGACTGCATGCTGGCAGAGAGAGCCCAGACTAGCAAAGTGTATAAACTAAACTAGCCCTCAGTTCATAACTTTAAATTGGCAAATATCATAACAGAGGAGACATAATCTTATACACACACACACGCACGCACACACGCACACACATATACACACACACAGTACCAAGAAGAACGAATGAGTTATCACCACACTCAGCCAATAAACAGATAATTTAGGACACAGAACATATCTATCTATCTATCTATCTATCTATCTATCTATCTGTCTATCTTAGGACACAGAACATATCTATCTATCTATCTATCTATCATCTAAAATACCTATTTTATCTCTCTATATAAATATATAAATAAATATATAAATAAATATATAAATATATATATAAAATATAAATAAATATATAAATATATATATAAAATAGTCATTATAAAAAAGAAGCAACCATAGAACTATAAAGACTTACTGGAAATTTAGGAATATGATGCCTGAAAATAAGGAAAATGGAAAATACGTGCTGGGATAAAACCTGATGAAATCTCTTAGAAATTGGGATAAAAGAAAACTAGGAACATATAGAAGTAAAGTTTAAAGTCTTAGAAGATCCCTTGGGGAAAGATAAGATCCTTCAAAAGGAGTTTAAGAAAGAGAGAAGAAAACAAAATATCCTAAAGAAATTATTGGAGAAATAATGAAAGAAAATTTATTTTTTAGCCACATGCATCTTCAGCTTGGAAAAAAACCACAGGATGAAGAGCATACAATTGAAGTAGAAAGACCACAGCTATACAGAGGCTCATGAAGGGTAAAGAGGAGATTTTTGAATGCTTCCACTTATTGCTTCCAATAAATGAGAATTCAACTTCTTATAAGAGATACCGTATGCTTGAAAACTGAGATCTGAGAAAAATATGACTACAACCTATAAGTAAACGCCCAGCCAAACTCTAAAGCAAGAGTTCAGGTAAAATAAGGACATTTTTGGGTATGTAAGCTATAGAAAATGTTACTACTCATTGATCATCCTCTGAAAGACTTGCTTATGTAATTTATCCAACAAAAAGAACAAAGGAACTCAAGAAAGAGGTAAAAAATGAGATCAATGAAACAGGGTACTTAATATATTGTGTATTGTGATTATATAGCAGAGTATCTCTGTTTTATAGGAAATATAAACTAAAGTATTCAGAAATGATGGAACAAGAAGTCAGCAACTTTCTCTCAAATTGTTCAGGAAAAGATGCTTTGTATTGTATCTTCACCTTTTCTATAACGGCATGATTATTTTGAAATAAAGATAATTTAAAAAATAAAATGGAGGGAAGAAATTGTAAAAGATAACAAGAAAAAAAAACAAAGTCAGCTTTCAGTGAGTTCCACACCCTTGTATCTGAAATTCCACCCCCGTTCTCCATTCCTCAGCTCACCTTCCTAATATCAATCAACAATTGACTTATTATTATATATTTAATAGTTTATGTTTCTTGTCTTTTGCCTCTGCCTCAAAAACTGGTATAAACCTTTCACGAGGAACTCTGTTCACTGCTATATTTCCTGAACATGGAACACTGCCAACACATACTGACTTCTTGATAAATATTTGTTGAATGAACTGAAAACCTTATTATTACAAACAGTAGCAATAAGTAAAATGTCACTCTTCACAAAATATTATTACTAAAACTGCCACTACTCAATACTGCTTATTATTAGAGATTACCACATTTCACTGCAATTTTTACATCGAAAGAAATCCAGTTAAACACCAGTTGTAAGATTATTGTCCCCTGGGATGTTCTTGAAATTAAGATGTCTTTTGTAATCTATCCAAGGGAAAAGTATTTTAAATGCCAGTTTTCAATTTTAAGAGTATTGAGAAGGTGATCTGACACATCATTCTTTTTAATGAACAAGGTATAAATCAATTTTAAGATAAGTACCAAAAAATTTTTAAAAAGAAAAAATAATGCCAGAATATCAGTTATGCAGTTGGTCTAGAATGCAAATTAGAACAGGAAGTATGAGGGCTCCAGGGAGAATTTTGTCAAGGAGAAAAATAATTTCCTATCATAAAACATATGATTAAGAAGCTACGTGACCTTAATGACAAGGTGAACCCATAGCATTATGACAATAAATGAAGAAATAAAAGGATTATGCTGCCCCCACCCCCCTATTCATTAGTTATGTGCTCTTTCCAACAGCAAGTTAATGACAAGGAAACCACCTCCACTCAGTGTCCAATCGCACTACTTGATTCTGCAGGGAACTACATTTAAATAACTATAATATTGTAAAAGCTGGTTTTGGATATTTTCTTGTTTTTTGTTTGTGTTAACCTATAGACAAAGCAGAGTTACTTTTAGCTATAAGAAGACAAGTGTTATAAAATTGTGCATAATAAAATGTGAGATAATGCCTAAAATGGATAAGTCAAGAAGTAAAGGTTATATTTTATTTGAAGACACAGATGAGCAAACAAAAACACTTAATAAATAAAAATATGCCTCTTAGAGCCTGGGGGTGTGAAAGTGTGGGGATAGGGAGGCGAAAAAGCAATTTAAGTCAGCAAAATTCTTCACTCTTCACAATAGAGGTAGTAGTGAGATCTAGTTTTAACTGATAAATAAATGAATGAAGATAAACATGATGGATATAACCACCAAAAGAAACAGAAATGTTTGTAACTGATTATCAGAAATGAGGAGTATGATTGAGAGCAAAGGACAGTTTATTTTTAATCTCAAATCCTCTCAGTTTGGATAGGAAATGTTAAATTACATACGATGCACACAGAAAAATGTCAGGTACAATGAGCACTGGCTATGAACATTGGTTTCCCCTGCAAGTGGAAGGGAGGGATAGTGAGCAAAGGACTGTGTTACACTCTTCATTAAACAATTTTCAATTACTTTTATTTTGCAATGAGTTATTTTGTTTTTGAATAAAATTATATACAATGATATGTATATGCTATTATAGAATAAGAAGGGGAACAGGCAACAGACTTCAATGCTGCAGTGAGGCTAAATCAGATAAAGAACCAAGATTTCATTGGATTTGGTAATTTGGAGGAGACCTAATGAGTGTAATTTTCGTAGAGTGTAGAGACAGAAGTAGAATTGCAGGGGAACTCTCTCCTCAATGAGAAGTGAAAAGGAGTAGGGGCAGCAGGTATGAATATAAGCTAATTTAAAGAAGTTTTGATGAACAAGGAAACAGAGAGCATGTGGAAGCTAAATAGCTGATATTTAAAGATTATGGTTACCTAAAGATCACTTAGATTGTAAAACAGGGTGTGTCATATCTTATAAATGAAAGGATCATGATATACAAAGAGCACTGAATGGTCATCTAAAGGTTTTCCAAGAAAAGATAATATCTGTATCTTTGTTCTCCTTTTCATTTTGGATGAGGCAAGCATCGAAAACATTTTCTTGGAGGCTTATTTTACAATTCTGAGGCTCTTCCTATCTCCCTCCCCTCAGCCCACCCTTTCAGAAATGCCTTTTGTAGACACTCATTACAGAGGCTTCTGAATCTATTAAGACATAATTACGTTTCTATATGGTAAATGTTTGAGGCATACTTGACTATATCCTTCTACCCATACATATTTCTAAAAATGCAGGGAAGTATCAGTGGGCTTTTTTTCATTTGATAAAGTTATGTCATATTAAGCTTTGGTCGTTAGCCATTATGACAAATATGCCAAATTGATAAACCATCTATCTTTGCCATCCAGAAATTATTGAATGAAAGTTGATTGTCCTTAATAACTAGGTCATTTCCTTTGGTGAATTCAAGGCACCTCAGTCATTTCAATTCATTTTTTTGGGCCAGATCCTAGTTTTTTTTTTTTTTTAATTTTCAATTTTTTTTTTTTCCAAGACGGAGTCTTGCTCTTTCACCCAGGCTGGAGTGCAGTGGCACAATCTAGGCTCACTGCAACCTCCGCCTCCCGGGTTCAAGCAATTCTCCTGCCTCAGCCTCCTGAGTAGCTGGGATTACAGGTGCCCGCCACTGTGCCTGGGTAATTTTTGTATTTTTAGTAGAGACGGGGTTTCACCATGTTGGCCAGGCTGGTCTCGAACTCCTGACCTCGTGATCCACCTGCCTCGGCCTCCCAAAGTGCTGGGATTACAGGTGTGAGCCACCGCACCCGGCCCTAATTTTTCAATTTTTAAAAATTGACATAAAATTATATGTAATTATGGTGCGAAACATAAAATTTTGATATATGCATACATTGTAGTATGACTAAAAGCTAATTAATATACTCCTTATGTCATATACTTATCATTTTTGTGTGATGTGTTTAAAATCCACACTTTTAATAATTTTGAAGTATACAATACATTGTTTTATTAACTGTAATCACCATGTTGTACAACATATCTCCTCAACTCATTCCTCCTGTCAAACTGAGATTTTATATCCTTTGACCAACATCTGTCTAATCCACCTCTCTGTCCCCAGCCCGTGGTAACCTCCATTCTCCTCTGCTTCTATGAGTTCATCTTTCAGATTTACATATAAATGAGATCATGCAGTCAGATACCCACTTGTGCAGCCAGATAGGGTCCAGGGAAATAATCCGAACTCATTTTATGTTGCCCTCTATCCTCTGTTGTTCTAACTTTTTCTTTATCCTCTGTGCCATTCCTTAACTTATTTACATCAGGTATCCTAATGTACTTAGTATCTTGCCCAGTGCCTCTGCAACCCAGCTTCCAGCAAACATAATCTTGAGAAAGATTCAGAGAAATTCATCCAATCTAAATGAAGCCAGTACAATGTCTGGCCACATTAGGCTTTCGATAAACATTGAATGCATGCATGAGATGTAGATGCTAATAATGCTTCTTCTGTCTATTGATTATTGGGTAGCAAACTACCACAACACTGAGTAGAAAAAGAACCATTTTAATATGCTCACAGATTCTGAGGCTCAAGAATTCAGTAAGGTACGAAAGGACAGCTCTTCTCTTCTCCATATGTTTGGGGCTTCAGCTGAGATGACTCAAAATAGCTGGGTGACTCCGGTGGCAGAGCTGGGACAGCTGGGACTTGGCGGTGCCCCCTGAAGATGATGCTTGCCTCCCCTCACATGTCTGGTATGTGACTTGGGATGACTGAGGGTCAGGTTCACCTGGGATGGCCAACAAGAGTGCCTACATATGGCTTCTCCAGTATGGTGGCCTCAGGGTGGCAGCATTTCTTACACAGCAACTCCAAGGTGCTCTAAGAGTGACTGTTCTCTGAGTCCAAAGTGGATGTTGCGGGGTCTCTTATTATCTAGTCTTGAGACTCACATAGCATCATATCCAACATACTTTATTGGTTAAAGCAGTCAAAGTGTTTATCATAACTTAAGAAGGGCCAGAGACCACTTCTCAATGAGAAGAGTATCAGCAAATTTCTGCCTGTGGTTAAAACAATCATGATGCTTAATCAGTTGCCTAAGATGGTTTGCCTCTTTACAGAAGACAGGAAGTGAAAAAAGCAAATAGAGAATAGTAGAATTTCAGGCATCTGCAAGCAGGTAGAAAAAGTAATTTTAGGGAAGGGACTGTTTTAGTGATGCATAAATGACTCAAGAAAATGTCAAGATGACTCTCTTTAGGATTTTAGTATGGTTTTACCTATTGAACTTTTCTGGAATAACGAAAGTATTGTAATACCAACTTCTCTGTTTCTTTATGCATTTTTAAATGTTTCTTCACGAAGTAGAGGAGGAGACAGGAAAGAAACTAACTTTGATTGAATTCCTCCTGTGTTCCAAGAACCCAAGGAGTGCTTTTGCAGTTTATGTGTGTGTTAATCAATGCTGCCAATAACTCCAGCACAGAATCTGAACAAGAATGTATGGAGTAAGCTTACACATACCGTCAAATATCTTTAGGAAAATAATGAAGTTAAAATGTCTTTGGATTTAATGAAAAAAAAAACAAGTTATAATCTAAAATGTGTATACACATGTACATTATTTGGGGCCAGGAGCAGTGGCTCATGCCTGTAATCCCAGCACTTTGGGAGGCTGGGTCTACACAGGGTCAGGATCATAAATATCACTCACTTTTGCTCATCTTGTCCCACAGGAAGGTCTTCAGGGGCAATAACACTCATGGAACTGTCATCTTCTGTGATAACAATGCCTTCTTTTGGAACACCTTCTGAAGGATTTTCCTGAGGCTGTTTTGCAGTTAATCTTTCTTATTTCTTTTAAATAAGCAGGAGTACAATCTAAAATAATGACAAAAAGGATAGTATAGTGAATACATAAACCAGTAACATAGTCATTTATTATGATTATCAAGGATTATGTATTATACTTAATTGTATCTTCTGGACTTTTTAAAGGCTAGTAGTACAATAGTTTGTTTACATGGGCATCACCACAAACATGGGAGTAATGTGTTGTGTGATTGTGTCACTAGGTGATGTCACTAGTCACTAGGCGACAGGAATTTTTCAGCTCCATTATACCCTTACAGGACCATCGTCATATATGCAGTCTGTTGTTGACTGAAATGTCATTATGTGGCATATGACTATAAACCAGTGGTCACACTGTAGGATTTTTCTTCAAATTGACTAGGCTATCCCCTAGTCAGGAGACTACAAGCCTGTGAACTCTCTCAGGGAAGAAGGAAAACCCTTGAGTCTCCACTTGGATGCTTCAAGTAAGGTTTCTTCCTAGCAGACCTAGAATTTTTCCATTTATGTATCTTCATAGACTGGTCAAGCAGCATCTTCATAGACTGGTCAACTATTTCACTTCTATAGACCCAGAGATTAACTTGCCACCACCACATATTTCTCAGGTCAAACAGTCTTATTACATTCTAACACTAGAGTTGATTATGGTTATTTTTCACACTTCGTCTCTGACAAAGCACCATCCTTGGCCTCTTTTACATAGGAATCTTGTCATTACCACTGATATCAGGGAAGCCAGCTCCATTGTAGCATCCTTCAGCATCATCTTTAGTACACAGAGAATGGCTACTGCAGAGTTCTTCCAGGTGCTGTTGCCTTCACCTATTGTGTTAAAGGAATGCTTGGTTAAGGAAATAGCCTTCAGGAACTCTCAGTTAGGTGTGGTTAAGTGCTAGCAGTGGTATAGGAAAATACTGAGTCAACATTGTACATTTCTAAGGAGAGCTAGTGAGCAGTTATACAAGAAAGTTATACTTGTTATCAGTGTTCAACCTCCTTCCACTCCAGAGTTTATAAAGATTAACAAGAATTTAGCAACTATTTATTGAACACTTACTGTGTACCAAGCACTGTGCCATGTGCTGGAGATTACAAATAGAATAAAATGTGGCTCCTACATCGTGAGTCTCATGAGGGGCTTATTTGCTATATTGTGGATTCTGCAGATCATAGAATCTGTAAAATCGGTTGGCCCCAACATAGTTAACAATTTAAGGACATCACTTCTTTCTTTTCTCATAATGTGTGAAACTTACAAGGTGAGAGATTTTTTTTCTCCCTCATCGCTATGTTTTATTTCTCCTTTTCTGTGGTGTCATGCTGGCTTTTATTAAATTATTAAGAACCACTGTTTGAACTTGCAATTATGACACTGTTAAATGCCATTAGCTCATCTTGTTTTTAACTACCTAAACCAATAAATCTGACATAGTCTGTGGATCTAGGAACTTGTAAAATCTCCTCTTTATTTCTATGGATTTGAAATTCAAAAAACATAAAAAAAAACATCTTTCTAAATGTCTTTGCATTGGCTTCTAGTTCCCTAGCAACTGTGAGGTAGACAGATGGCAGAATGGCCTCAGTTTGGGGCCATGTTCATATGATCATAATCAATTATTTTTTAAAAATAAAAAATATTTCTTGAGAGCTATACCTAGTGATAGAAACTAAAGGATGCTTTTTTCTTCTTTGTATATAACCTTAATGCTTTTCTGTAGGTGTTCTGATTACTTCCCAAATAGCCACTAATATGTCTATATTTTTGTTCTAAATTCTTTGTCTGATATACTGATTTTAGTTAAGAGAAAATAAAAGTAATAAGGATAGATAATTTTCTTTCATCAATAATATCTATACCTTTTTTCTGAGAATCGCTATAGCTAGAATTGAAAGCAAATATCACAGGCTCTCTTTAGCACTTCGAATGGTAACTGATAACATGACTTAATTTGTATCTTATTCTCTGTCTCTGTCTCTCTTTTTCCTCTTCATCTCAGAGACCATCTGGCAGGAAATATTGTTAAATTGCCACATCCTCATGTTATTTATAGTAAAGCTCTAACCTGTAGTCATCTGGCTTGGTATTTGATAAGTAAATTCCAATTTTGAGACTTCCAGGAAAAAATAACCAATTTCTCTAATAAAAATTTTACCTCGTACATATCAAATGCTCTTGCTTTCATATCATTGCCTTTCATGGACTTAAGTTAAATCTATCCTGAAACCCAGCCATGAAATGTCAGCAATGATTTTAAATTCTGGACAATGTCTGACTTTCCCTTTCCTGACGCAATGAGCCTTGGGCTCCTGGACTAATTTTACTGGTGGAAGAATTTTTGGGGAAGGGATGTTAAAAAAATGAGGAAGGAAAATAATTAGGTAATATTTCAAAATAATATACTACTACATAAACCCATGCCTTATAATGTTGGGATAGAAAGTAGAATATAATATTACTCTATATAAAGGAATCTTGGGGCCTCTGTATTAGTAATCTAATGCTGTGTAACAAGTCAGCCCAAAACTTAGAGGCTAAAAGAACTGAACATTTATTATCTTTTATGGTTCCTGTGAGTCGAATTTGGGAGTAGCTTGGCTGGGCAGTTCTGGCTCTGTGATGTCTCATGAGGTTGTGGTCATCTGTCAGCTGAGACCGAAGTTATCTAAAGTTTTAACTAGACTGGACGATCCATATCAAAGGTTGCTTTCTCACATGACCTACAGGCTGGTGCTGGCTGTTGGTAGGAGGTCTCAGTTTCTCTCCATGTGAGTGTTTCCACTGGGCTACTTGAGTGTCTTTAAGATATGATGACTGTGTTTTCTTGGAGCAATCCAATAGGTCAAAGTCAAAGCTGCAATACCTTTTATGACCTAACTTTGGAAGTCATACATAGTTACTTTTACAGTATTCTGAAGATTGAGTCAATATGGGAAGGGAATACACAATGAAGTGAATACCAGTGGAGTCTGCATTTTCACCTTCAATGGTCACATCTCTTCCAAATAGAAAATACATTTCATCCTCTCCCAAGAATCCTCAGTTTCTTCTTATTACAATATCAGCTTGAGGACTAGGTTCTCGTCATCTAAATCAGGTCCAAGTGCACATGAAGCTCCTTATGTGTGTTTCTTCAAGTACAGCTCTTCAAACACAATTCCTATCCCTCTGAAGATCTGTGAAGTAAAGAAATTATTTGCATCTCAAATCCACTCAAAATACAATAATGGAAGAGGAATAAGAAAAGTACTAGGAACTTTTCCATTCAAAAAAGGGGAAAGTGGGAGGCACATAGGAAACATTGGTCCATAATAATTCTGAAATCCAGCAGGATATATGCTAGCACTTCCTTGATAAGCTCTCATTCCTATGAGCTCTGGGAATGAGTCCCCCTGTACTCTTGGCTTTACTCCCTAGGTTCTTTTATTCTCTGAGTCATCCTTCCTTCCTATTGCCGATAAAAGGTAGCCTGTGTTTTTTTGTTTTTTGTTTGTTTGTTTTTTGTTGTTGTTGTTTGTTTTTCGAGATGGAGTCTTGCTCTGTCACCCAGGCTGGAGTGTAATGGTGCAATCTCGGCTGACTGCAACCTCCACCTCCCGGGTTCTAGTGATTCGTCTGCCCCAGTCTCCCAAGTAGCTGGGACTACAGGTGTGTGCCACCACACCCGGCTAATTTTTGTATTTTTAGTAGAGATGGGATTTCACCATGTTGGCCGGGCTGGTCTTGAACTCCTGACCTCAAATGATCCACCCACGTCAGCATCCCAATGTGCTGGGATTACAGGTGTGAGCCACTGTGCCCGGCCTAGCCTATGTTTTAAGTGAGTAGTTTTCTCAGCCTGTTTTCTGCTTGTAGCTATTTTGGGGTCTAAAAGGTCCTTTTCATTTTATCTTTCTTTCTGTTAATGTGGTGTGCCATATTTACTGATTTGCGTATATTAAACCATCCTTGCATCCATGGGATGAATCTGACTTTGTCATTGTAAATGATCTTTTAAATGTGCTCCTGGATTCAGTTTACTAGTATCTTGTTGAGAATTTTTACATCTATGTTCATCAGGAATATTGGCCTATAGTTTTCTTTTTGTTGTTGTTGAGTCCTTATCCAGTTTTGAAATCAACATAAATCTGGCCTGATAAAATGAGTTTGGAAGTTTTCCTTCCTCTTCAATTTTCTGGAATAGTTTGAGAAGCACTGGTAGTAGTTCTTCTTTAGAACTAATTAAGCAGTGAAGTTATCAGATCCTTGGTTTTTCTTTGATTCGAGACTTTTTATTATTTTTATTTTTATTTTTTAGCTGCACCAAAGGCATAGCCTAGCTTTATTAAAGGTCCTGCGCCACAGAGTCAACATAAAAACACAAAAAGTCTCATTGGTTTAATAACAATGAAGAACCCCAAAAATGGAAAACGAAGGGTGCAGGGGAAGAGACCTGCTCATGGCACTGAGCCTGGCCACAGGGTCCGCTGGTATTGCTGTTGCTATGAGGTCAGGGGGACAGTGATTGTCCTGAGCCACCATTCACCTGGGTCAAGGACCCTCACTTCTTCTGGGGTGTGCTCAGCTTCTGCATGCCCCGGATCTTGTCCAGCAGGTCAGAGATGAAGGCCTCGGTGGGTTTGTAAGTCAACCAGCAGCTCCTCGACCCTGGCAGCCTGGGCATCCTCACTCTCCATGTCCAGGAGTTCATCCACGTCAATCTCCAGTTCTGGGATCTCCTTTTCCTGGCAGTCGGGGAGTTGTGTCAGCTGCTCCATGATCCACTCCTCCAGGTTGAGGCACTTTGTAGCTCCTTGTGGTAATACTTGACGGTGACCTTCCCTTGGCGCCTCACTGGGCCCTTATCGTCTGTGCCACCCGGGCCTCCTCCTGCGGCCCTGAGGGGTGGGCTCTGAAAGTAAACACGTGGTCCTGAGCCACCACTGCCCCGCCCTGGGGCCAGGGCCGCCGTCTGCCATGGCGGCTGCCAGGGCCATGTACGTGCATCAGTCTCCTCACTGTGTCTGGACGCCAGCTGCCTGGCTCCTGGTGGCTGGCCCGGGTTAGCCTGCTGGCTCCGCTCTGCGCAGCTCCACGGAGATTACAGTGGGGGTGCTGGGGGACAGCTGCAGCATGCGGAGCCCCCAGGTCTGCCCTTGCTGCGCCCCTGACTTTTTATTACAGAATCAATTTTCTCACTCTTTGGTCTGTTCAGATTTTCTATTTTCTTCATAATTTAATCTGAGTAGGTTGTAATCCAGGAACTTATCCATTTCTTCTATGTTATCAAATTTGTTGGAGTATAGTTGTTCACAATAATTTCTTATGTGTCTTTGTATTTCTGTGGTATCAATTGTAATGTCTAATTTTTAATCTTTTATTTTTTGGGGGTATTTTTCTCTCAGTCTAGTTAAAGTTTCTCAATTTTGTTTTTTTAAACAAACATTTCTTTTTGTTGATCTTTTTAAAAATTAAACTTTTAAGTTCAGGAGTACACATGCAGGTTTGTTACATAGATAAACGTGTCATGGGGATTTGTTGTACAGATTATTTTTCACCTAGGTATTAAGCCTAGTACTCAATAGCTATTTTTCCAGATCCTCTGCCTCCTCCCACCCTCCACTCTTCCATATGACCTGATGTGTGTTGTTCCCCTTGATGTGTCCATGTGTTCTCATCATTTAGCTCCCACTTATAAGTGAGAACATGCAGTATTTGGTTTTCTGTTTCTGTGTTACTTTACTAAGGATAATGGCCTCCAGCTCCATCTAGTTCCTGTAAAGGACATGATCTCATTTTTTTATGGCTGCATAGTATTCCATGTTGTAAATGTACCAAATTTTTAAAAAATTGAAATGGAGTCTTACTTTATCACCCAGGCTGGAGTGCAGTGATGCAATCTTGACTCACTGCAACCTCTGTCTCCTGGGTTCAAGCAATTCTCCTGCCTCAGCCTCCTCAGTAGCTGGGATTACAGGCATGTGCCACCACGCTTGGATAATTTTTGCATTTTTAGTAGAGACGGGATTTTGCCATGTTGGCCAGGCTGGTCTTGAACTCCTGACCTTAGGTGATCTTCCTGCCTCAGCCTCCCAAAATGCTGGGATTATAGGCGTGAGCCACCGCACCTGGCCTGCACCACATTTTCTTTATCCAGTCTGCCATTGATGGGTATTATGTTGATGGCATATCTTTGCTATTGTGAATAGTGCTGCAATGAACATATGTGTGCATGTGTCTTTATGATAGAATGATTTCTATTCCTTTGGGTATATTCTTAGTAAAGGTATTGTTGAAAGTGGGCTGTTGAAGTCCCCTACTATAATTGCATTTCAGTTTCTCTCTCCTTTTAGGTCTAATAATATTTGCTTTATATATATGGGTGCTCCAGTTTGGGTGCATATATATTTACAATTGTTATATCATCTTGTTGAACTGATCTCCTTATTAAAGAATAACCTTTGCCTCTTTTTACTATATGTTACTGAAATTCTATTTTATCATATATAAATATGACTATTCCTTCTTGCTTTTAATTTGTGTTTGTATGGGATCTTCTTCCACCCCTTTATTTTTAGTCTGTTTGTCTTTACTGCTAAGGTGAGTCTCTTGCAGGCAGAATATAGTTGGGTCTAGTTTTTTTAATTCATGCAGCTACTCTATATTTTTTAATTGAAGAATTTAAACCATTTACATTAAAGATTATTGTTAGATAAGAACTTACTCCTGCCATTTTGTTAATTGTTTTATTGTTGTTTAATAGATTCTTTACTCCCACTTTTTATTTTGTTGTATACCTTTGTGGTTTGGTGTGAAGCTTTTTCCTTCCTCTTTCTTGTTTATTTGCTATAATTGCTTTCTTTGTGGTTATCACTGGGATAACATAAAGAGTCTTGCCAGAATAGACTATTTTAAGCTGATAGCAACTTAACCTTGGTCACATAAAAATTCTCTGGACATTTTCCTCCTTTCAATTTAAATTTTAATTGCCTAATTTTTCTTCTCTATTATATGTTCCCTAGCCACTAATTGTAATGGTTGTTGTCGTTGACCACTTTTACTTCAAACCTTTATATCAGAGAATTGAGAGATTTATATAGCACCATTATATCACTGTGATATTCTGAGTTTGATTTATGAATTGATTGCTACTGGTGAGCTTTATACCTTCAGGTGTTTTCATGTTAGTAATTATTGTCCTTCCATTTTCAGTTGTAGCACTCCCTTAAGCATTTCTTGTAGGGTTAGTCTAATGGTGATGAATTCTCTCAGGCTTTGTTTTTCTGTAAAGGTCTTTATTTCTCTTTTATTTCTGAATAGTTGTGTTGGATATAGTATTCTTGACTGAAAGAATTTATTTGTTAAACTCTCTTTTACTACATCATTCACTTTCTTGGCTTGCAAGTTTTCTGCTAAGAAATTTGCTAATAGTCTCACGGAGATCGCCTTCTATATCACTTGATGCTTTTCCCTTGCAGCTTTTAGAATTATCTCTTTGTCTTTGACTTTCGACAGTTTGATTATAATATGCCTCAGAGAGGATTTTTTGGAAGTTGAATCTAATTGAGGAGCTTTGAGTTTCTAGAATCTGGATGTTTGTATATCTTCCAATATGCGGGAAGTTTTCAGCTATTATTTCATTAAATAGGTTTTCTGTGACTTTATTTCTTCTCCCTCTAAAACTACTATAATGAGAAAGTTTGTGTGATTAAGGGTATCCCATAAGCCCTACAGGCTTTTTAAATTCTCTTCTATTCTTATTTTATGTTGTCCCTTCTGAGTTATTTCAAATGATCTGTTTAAGTTCAGAAATTCTTTATTCTGTTTAGTCTGTTGCTAAAGCTCTCAATTGTAGTTTTTATTTCATTAACTGATTTTTTTCAGCTCTGATGTTTCTGTTTGGTTCTTTTTTCATGTAATATCTATCTCTTTGTTAAAATTCTCATTCAGATAATGAATTGCTTTTCTGATTGCATTGAAATATTTGTATTCTCTTGTATCTCACTGAGTTTTATTAAGATCATTAATTTGAAACTTTTCAGGCATTTTGTTAATATCCTTTTTTTTTGGAGTCTGCTACTAAGGATTTACTGTGTTTATTTGTTTTGGGGGGCTGTCATGCATGCTTCCTTGGTTCTTCATATTTCTTATGTCCCTACATTGGTCTGTGTATCTAGTAGAATAGTTTCTTTTTCCAATTTGTGAATTAATTGTCCTAGGGATAGACTTCTTCCTGTAGACACTTTCTAGAGTTTTAGTGAGGTACGGTGCATTGACTTTGGTTTTGGGTGAGTCAGTAACATGGACTCCATGAAGTTTCTTCAGCTGTAATCACTGTCAGTAATTTCTGTGATTGCCTTAGTGGTCTAGGCTGCATGAGTTTATGATGGTGTTGGTGTAGTTTTGCTGTAGGTGGGAGTGCTGAGCTGGTTGTTGGGTTGGGTATGTGTAGGCACAATGGGCCAAGAGGCTCTGTCAGGCTTTCCAGGGAGGTGGAGTTCATTACTGGGATAGCTGTGAGACTGAGCTGAGTCATGTGTAGACACGGCAAGGCTGGGAGGTCCTACGGTAGTCTGTCTAGGGGTGGGCCACTCTCAGGCAAGCTATTGTGCCAGGCATGGGTTTGTGTGAGTACAGCGAGGTGGGAAGTCCTGTGGCTATCTGCCTGTAGAGGCAGCATTGCTGCGGGACCAGCTATTGGGTTAAGTGAATGTTCATGCTGGTGTAGTGGAACCTGGAAGTTTTGCAGCAGTATGTGTGCAAGGATGGCTCTTCCACCATACCAGCTGTCAGGCCAAGAATGGATTCAGTGTGAGTGTAGTGGAGCTGAGGGCTTGCAACAGCCTGTCAGGGAAGCAGAGCCGCTGCAGAACTGGCAGTCAGGTTAGGTGTGGGTGCACATGAACTTGCCGTCCAGCCAGGTGTACAACATGAGTTCATGTGGGCAGGGCATTGAGCTAGCTGCATGGTAGTATTCTCACTGCACAGGTATACCTGTTCCCTTAGGGGTGATGTGCTGTATGGACTTGAGCACCAGAGTCTTGGTTGTTCATATGGTCTGGAATCCAGGTAGCCACGGTTGTGGTACTACAGGCACCCATGTGAATGTGACAGAATGATCACGGAGCCTCAGGGATGGTGAGAGTCCATTGCTACAACCTCCCAGGACAGGACACACTCTAGCCACTCTAGCAGCTAGCCATCCTTAACAGCCTAGGGGCTCAGTGTAGGCTCCTACTCTGCAGCAGTGTACTTGTGTGAAATTTTGGATACTCTTCAAATTGGATTTAGGGCCTATGAGGACTGGGGGATTCTCCTGTAGCAAGGATTGCTGGCATTTGTGGCAGCAATAGGGACTGCTGGGGATATCCAACTTACATTTTCCCTGTAAGAAGTTACCCTGACTGCAAACCAGTCCCGGTGAAGGAGACAGTGTGGCAGAGGCAGAATGTCTCACTTCCTTCCTGATGGTTCTATCCTGGGCTTCTGTGCTCCACAGGGATTTTGCTATTTCCCTGGTGCTTTTCAGCATACTTCCTAAGTCTCACTAGTCAAAACATTTTTATTTATTTTGTTGTTTTGGTCTGTTTTTCTCGGTGGGAGGTGTCAGGTAACTCTAACATCACTCCTCCCATTTCATTTTTGATTTACATAGAGTTGTTACAATGTCCTAACTGCTATTTACCCTCTTCCTATTCTCTTCAGTGTTAAAGGTTTATCCTTTAGTATCATTTTATTGGGGTCTCTAGGGGGAGAAAAGAATTATATTCAGCTCAGTTGCCATCTCAAACCAGAACTTTTTTTCACTTTTTCCAATTTTAAATTAAAAGGAATTATCTGCTCTTGGGTTTCCATATAGATTATGAAACATTTACTTATTAAACATGCTAATTATTTTGGGGGGAAAATAGTGAATTATAGTTCCATGTCATATGCCTCTGCCATAGAATTAGGTGATCTCCATCGCTAAGTCTAAAACTTGTATGTCTTTAAATATTGGTAATTGGCAAATATATAAATATATCACTAAACTCTTCTTTATCTATTTCCTCTTGTGACTGTAATTTAATTTATTAAAATATTACAACACAAAAATCTCCACAAAAACATGCAAGATGACAAATGTGTAATATCTTAATGCTATGTGGATCCAGATGTATCTAAGACACAAAGAGCTAATGAGAGGTAATAAACATTTATCTCCAGTTAAAGGGCTAATATTGGACAAAACTTAGAAGGTTCAATTCAAATAAGCATTCAAGTGCTTGGCTGCTGATCCCAAACTTTATCTGAACCCTCTGAACCTCTCAAGTCTTGAAAACTGGGCTGGACATCTTATGAGAACAACTTCATCTGGGGTATTTGGGTATGTTTGCTTCCAGCTGGAACCCAAAACTGCAGAGAGAGGCACAAATGAAGAAAAATTGAGGGAAACTCTGAAGTTTCTCAAACCTCAGAAAGAGACTTTGATTAAATTTGGAGGAAAGGTTAGCGATTAAGAGCAGTTTCTATTTTAGCTGGCTGCATTCATCTACCTTTAAAAATTATATTTTAATCTTCCAAATGAGAGGTCATTAATATTAGTTTGTTTTCGGTTGGGCAATATAGTGAAACATTCTTTAAAACAGTGAATTTCTGCTTGTTTTACATGTCTCAAGTAAGAATTTGACAGCAGATAATTGCTCCAGAACAGCAGAGTGCATATTACTGATCATTAACACATGCCTAGGTGTGGTTTTAGGCACCAAACCAAATGGAGCCTTATGTCAAGTTAAAGGAACACCATTAAGATATAGTCCATTGTAAGCATGGAGAGTAAACAGGAGTAAACTACTTTCTATTGTATTTTCTTTATCAATTCTGTGAGGAGAACATATATTCAAAATATATTTTATTTATTTTCTCTTTCTTTTTTTCAGTTTTATTTCACTTTAAATATGCCAATTATACTTGAGGAATCACGGTCATAAAAATATGTATATAGAGAAAACTGATATTTGTTAATTGCCTGCTGTGTACTAACTATGTGTGTATAATCTCACAGCAACTCTAAGAGGTAAATATTATTCTACAAATTTCACAAGGACTGAGGTTCAGAGAAGGTTATTTATTTGCTTAAGCTCGCACAGTTAGTGTGATGGCTAATTTTATGTGTCAACTTAGCTGGGCCATGGAGCACAGATATTTGGTCAAGCATTATTCTGAATATTTCTGTGAAATTCACTTTTAAATCAATAGATATTGAGTAAAACAGATTGCTCTCTATATTGTGAGTGGGTCTCCACCAATCAGTTGGAAGTCCTGAAGAGAACAAAAACTTAACCATCCCTAAGCAAGAGGGAATTCTCCCAGCAGACTGCATTTGGACTTTCTCTGCAACACTGGATCTTCTTGGTTCTACAGCAGAATTGCCTTTGGTCTTAAACTGCAGCTCTTTCCTATATCTCTAGCCTGCCTGCCTCCTTGGTGATTTTGGATTCATCAAGCCAAAATCATATATAGTCATATAATCCCATTCTTTTAGATAAATCTCTTTCTATATATATGTGCATGTATCCTATTGGCTCATGTTCCTCTGGAGAACATAGAAGAATACAGCTAGTAAATGGGAAAGTCAAGGTTCAGATCTAGTTCTGTTGATTTCAGAGCACTACACCAAATTTCATTTTATATAAACACTTCTTTCATATTGGCTTACTGAGTTGTAATTCAATTTGTTACTGTATATTCACATGTATGTTCATATACACACATGCACGCCTGTATACATGTTAATGTATAGTATTGAGTGTGGCCTTGTTTACACATGAATAAGACACAATTTCAGGTTTTGCTATGAAACTCTAAAGAGAATGATAAATTTTAACCTCAACATGTAATCTTGTGGAGACAGACTCACTTCACCATATTTACTATTGTATAATCGTAATATTTACCTCCTATAGTATTATTTTTGCTGTATATCTCCCTAAAATCTGCTGAAATTCTAATAACTGATGACATTTTTATAAATTACCCCAAAGTTTTGGTTTTACTGAAGATACTTTTCTAATTTTTACTGTTAAAATAATTGTAATTCTATTTAATTATTCAGTTTTCATTTACTCATGACTAGCAACTGAAACATCTAAAACAAAATAACTATATAAAACTATAAAATGAAACAACAGTAGCATTGAAGAATTACATGTAAATTCTTCATGTAAACTGTTACCATATTAATTTATAGTTTTTTTAAGTTTATAGCTTTTACCTTTTTAATGTATAACGTTACCTGGTATATTTAATCTTCTATTTCTTTCTTAACAGCAGCTACTTGCTCATTTGGACAAAAAAATGGACCAGGCTTCCAATGATTAATTAACACATGTACAATGATTCCTACTGAGAGTCAGGAAACTTGATCTTAGCATCAATAATATTCATCTCTGTATGCTAGTTGTGAAAAAAGAATTATGTTCTGAAGACATTATCATTCTTCTTCAAGCCATATAAGCAACATACAACTTTGTAAATATTAAGGCCAAAAGAAACATATGTCTATAATTTATTGGAGTTGTCTCTAAAGGTGATCTCTCATCCATGTTCCTATAAACCCTTGGGTAAGGCAGGAACAGAGTCTATGGAATTCAGGATTATGAGCCATCTTTTTTAAACAAAATTCTTTATTGATGAAACATAGCTCACAATCAAAATTTTACCCTTGAAAATGATTGTAAATTATTCAGTTACATTCCTTTATTTTGTAGATGGGGAAACTGTGGCCCAGGTAAGTTAAATGACCAGCCCTGATGACTCAGCTGGACTAAAACAAGTTTGCCTGATGTCTAGTGCACGTTATGTCTTCCCTTGAACATGTGACTTTCCTTATGAAAATAGTCCTAAGAAATTCCAAAATATATTTCTATATTACTTGGGGTGCTTAGAATGTGAAGAGTGAACTTTTAATATATGACTAAATCACTTATTAGCATGTTCCTATTCAGCATCAGAGCTTTCTACGGTAACCACTCGTGTGTGCTAATTTTAAGGCTTTAGTGTTCAACAGCTAAATGAAGCTACTGGCAGCTTTTTTGGTGTGTTTTTAAGCATTTTAAGGTATTAGGAACTAGGACATCCCAGAAATTCTGTCTTTCTTTGTTTAATGTAAACCTCCCTTATTTAGTTCTTCTTTTAGGTGTTAATCTCTTAATATGGGACTGCCCTTTGCATTGGGGTTCCTTTTTATAAAAGCTATCCATCTTTTTCTTTTTGTCTTCTAAGCAATAACACAAATGAGGTGCAAAACCTCCTCCTCTCATGTTTTGTTATTATTCTAAACTGCAAGTCAATATCGTCTGGAACATAATCAAATTTTATTTTCATTGCCATAATAATCAACTGTTTCCAGGGATTTCAACATTTTTTCCTGGCTTCACCCTATTGCTAAAAGGGAATTGTTCTTTTACAATGACTTCCTGTCATGCTTAATCACAGTTTTTTTATAGTTGAGATTCATAAAAGAACAGGAAGACAGTTAAACATTATAGAATTTCCTCATTTGTCCTCTTCCTCCTTAACCTGTAAAGATAAAAGAAAATCATGAGTATGTTTGATAAAATGTACTGACAATAAGAGTGACATGAAAAATCTCATTATTATTATTACTTTTTATTATGACAAAATTTTATTGCATATTTTGGTTTAGGCCCTGTTTCCACATGGGTCTGCCCATTGCTAGTGTGGAACTCTAGAAGGAATATGGTCTTTGGAAATGAATTTTAACTTTGCCACAAGCCAGCTGTGTGAGCTTGGGTAAGTCACTTACCTAGTCAAGGTCACAGTTTCTTAATTTATAAAACTGTAGGCAATAATGCTTTTATTTCATGGTCATTGTTAAGTATTAAATGATTTAATGTACATGTGATATAATGATATAATGAAAGGGTTTAGGTATGATGAGCCTGGCACATTGCAGGACTCTGTAAGTATTAATTTCATTTTCATTTTAATCTTTACTGCTGCCTTTAATTTTAGGATTTATGACTCTGGTCCAATATGGGCCACCCACCTGAAGGCCTTCTAGTCAATCTCTCATAGTCTTTCTACACTGACAGGTGGAAGCTATTAGGGCCAAATTGTATGCTTGAAAATGAATAAGTTTATGCTTATTGTCCCTAATTAATTTCTTCTTCCATTAAATTATTATAATGCTTAGGATTAATTAATTTACTCTGCTAAATTTACCATAGTGAAAGAACTCTGTGATTGCTACAACAGGAAAGCTCTCTCGTGAGGTTAGAAGATGGTTAGGCAGTTTTGTTTGCTTAAGAAAAATGAGCAAGAAAATTTTGCATGATGCCTTTTGGAGCAGTCTTATTCTTCATAATTGCCTGAGATATTTCAAGGTGCTTTGCTATAAATCTGAAGACTTAAAAACATTGTTTTACAGTCTGGCCCACTAAGAATAATGACCTCTCCTGTTCCTTGTTTTTCTGGGTGATTAAGGGTTTCCTGACTGGCCCCAGGCCATCTGCCATGACTATTTTTTTTTCTTCAGATTTAGAACCATAATGTCAAAAATAATCTCTTACTCTGAGAGATTTTGCTAGCCCCAGAAGATAGAAAGTGTTTGCTGCGTGTGCTCCAACACCACATGAAAAATTGTGCAAATGATGGTTCTTGTTGATTTTATAAAGCAGTCCCATCATTTATGCTCCTTAAACTAAATTAGGTGTAAATTATTTCAAGGAGGCCAAAGTTCTTCCCTGTGTTCCTATGAGGATAATTTCACAAATACACAGCACGTCCCTTCAACCACAGATTTTGGGCAGAGAGAAGGAAACAAGAAGAAGGAGAAGAAGAGAGCTATCGCCTGGGGCCAGTGCACACTCTCCACAGGGGGTTTCCAGCATGTGGGTGATTTCTAACCAAGCTGACATAAATCAGACTGTGCAGAGCAATGACATTCTGATCACTGTGCTGGGAGACACCTGGATAGTGTTACACTTCCCTCATTAGGAGGTACTGGAGTTGAGCTGGGGAGGTGAACTTTTAGCTGTATCAAAATAACAATGTGGGAGCAAAGAAGATGCTTGGATGAGGGGGCATACCAGTAATAACCCAACCTTTACAGACAGGTTGTGTGAGGCGTTCTGAACTCGCATCTTTGGAAATAATTTATTTACAAACTGAACCCAGTAAAATCAAGAAGAATTTGTTCCATGAATGCCATTGTTTAAATCTTCTGGCTGAGACTTGAGCCTCTTTCTTTCTCAGCTGGGACATTCTGCTGCAGTGGCCTACACTCCCAAACCTTGTTAAAACTGAGTTCATAATGTGTGATAGACATGTTTGTTAGTGTTCTGGAACATTTTATTCAATCCAAGTTACCTATTAATTACAGCTATTAATTTTTAATAAAAATTAGATGTTAAAATTGGATGTTAAAACACAAAATTGGGTGTATAGGTAAAAAAAATACAAAACTTTCTAAACCAAACACAAATTTTAAATATAGCAGAGAACATAGAGAAGAAAAGACTATGGTAAGTACAACATAATAAATTAATTATAAAATAATATGATAGAATTGATACCAAACATATTAGTCATATAAAAATATGACTGGGTTTAAATCACCTATTAAAGAAAAAAATATTTTCAAATTGGCTGATAAAGCAAAATACACCTCTATACTGTATAAAAAAGACATACCAAATACACACAGAAATTTTAAAAAGATAGAACTAAATATATGGGCAAGGAGATACCAGTCAAGTGGAAAAAATAAAAATCAGGGGGTTAAATCTTGATATCAGATAAAGTAGAATTAAACAAAACTACATACTGTATGCACTTACCTTTAGCTCAGCAATCCCACTTCTGGTCATTTATTCTGAAGGTACACTTCCAACCATACAAAATTACATATGCACAAGGTTATTCATTATAGCATTGTTTATAATTGCAAATAGTAATAAATGTCTAAACACAGGAAATTGGTTGAAAAACTTTACATATACACAGTAGAATACAATACAGTTGTCAAATAAGAATGAGGAGGAGCTTTATGAAGTGATAGGAAGTTATTTCTATAATGTGTTTTGAGAGAAAAAACCAAAGTATTAATCTCCAGAGTAAGCTACCTATTATATAAGAAAGATGGAGGAATAAGGAAACAAACATGTATCTGCTGATTTTTTCAGAAAGAAACATAAGGATAAGTCAGAAAACGTTGAAACTGGCTACCTGTAAGAGAGGGAGTGGTGGAAGGGATGGGGAGGGAAGAACACTTCTCTGAGTATACCTTTGTGTACACCTTTGACATTTGGAAGCATGCCAGTATTCTACATATTCAAAATGGAAGTAAAATCAACAAAGATAGGGAAAATACCTGGAATGGAATACAAGTAGTATTTCAAATACATAATTGTATCTCAGATACATGGCATAACCACACCAAAAGGGGAAAAAGAACTAATCCAGATAATTTGAGTGCAGTACTTGGCCCTGTATCTTACATTCTTTTAGTAGGTTTCTTTTTTTCTAGTTACATGAGTGTAGAAATTCTGAAACCCTATTTGTTTTTATTACAGAATTCGACAAAATTGAGTAAATGTATTGATGGTGTTGAGAGCCAGGGTACTCACAGAAGGGAGGTGCAAATATAGAATAAGGATGGTGAAGAACCTTATGAGTTTGGATTAAAATTGGTTGTAACAAAATGACTTCAGGGTTTCTAACGAAACATAATATCTAAATGTAATACATAATCCTAGACTGGACCCTAGAATGAAGAGAAAAAGTATATTATAAATGATGTTGTTGGAACAATTGGCATAATGGCAATATGCACTATAGATTTTTTAAAAATTAGATAAAAGTATTGTATCAATGTTACACTTATTGCATTTCATAATTATATTGTAGTTATATAAGCAAATATTCTTGTTCTCAGGCAATACATGCTGAGGAATTAAGCAAAACTTTCAGAGAAAGAATAATAAAATACATTTAGCCAAATGTTAAAAAAATTGGATAAAGAATATTTTTTAAACATTTCTGTAGGTTTAAAATTATTTCAAAATAATAAGTCAAAAAGTTATGTATCACATTCTGAATTGTTCCTTGTTACCTTGCTTGTCTGTATCATTATGTTGTAATTTTCCCATGTTTTTCAACCTTTCTACCCTTTCTATGATTTTGTGAATACTTGGAAAGCACATCATGTGTTCTTACTCTTCAGAGTTTGCTATCTTCTGATTATTTTGGTCACATTTTGCTGATTTAATTTGGTGTAAATATAAAGCAAGTATTTGTGAAGTATAATCTCTTAATTGGCCCCAAACATGTTCTCATCACACACATTTTTCAAGAGAGAGAGTGAAATCTTGCTCCACAGAAAGTGAATCACAGCTGGGTGTGGTGGCTTACACCTGTAATTGAAGCACTTTGGGAGGCTGAGGCAGGCAGATCACTTTAGGCCAGGAGTTCGAGACCAGACTGGCCAACATGGTGAAATCCCATCTCTACTAAAAATACAAAAATTAGCTGCATGTGGTGGCATGTACCCGTAATCCCAGCTACTCAGGAGGCTGAGGCAGGAAAATCGCTTGAACCCGGGAGGTGGAGGTTGCAGTGAGCCAAAATGGTGCCACTGCACTGTAGCCTGGACAACAGAGCAAGACTCCATCTCAAAAAAAAAAAAAAAAAAAGTGAATCTCATTTGGAAATCTGAGGGCAAAACTGACCTATGTGATATTTTAATAATTTTCACATTCTATCTTATTCTTATTTCCCAAATGGTTTATATATATATATATATATATATATATATATATGACTTATGTTTGAAAGTTCTTATAGAATGCTAACAGCCATTAAAAATATATGTCAGGAGGAATCAGAGGCAAAATATATTTTTGGTAAAAATATGCCATATTTACATCTGTCTAAAAGAAAATATGTAGGTTGCTTACCAAAATACTGGATTTAACATCTTACATAAAACATTGGGCATTCAGTGACTGACACTGTCATGAAGTGTCAAGGAGTTAAGTAAAGGGAGGACCCATTGTCAATTATGACTATAGGAAGGTCATAATTTTATTTAAAGAAAAGAGGGAGCAGAGCTGTAGAAGGTCGATATCAGAGTGTTCACTGAGAGGCAAAGAAAAACAGGACCAGATTAACAAGATTTACCTGTGGACACTAATAAAAATTCAGAACCAAGAAGGTGAAGTGTCAGTAGATAGCAGACTGCATGGACGTGAAATGTGATCTTCATAGGAAAAGGACGATTTTCATACCCACATTGATATGGGTTACCATCAGTTCCTTAATGAGGAGAAACTGAAGACAAATATCAGAATGCTGAATATTACATAGTTTATATAGAAGTAAAAAATGTACATAGTTATTATTATAGAATATGGATTTCATCATTATGAATAAATCCTTTAGTCAGTCTCATAAATTTCCTACTTAAAAGCACATGTAAATATTGTATATGGCGCTTGCATTGGACAGAGCATGCTCTATAGACAAAATTCTGGTCCTTAAATTAACCAAAACTAAGTAAGTGACCTTTTCAGAATATGTATTTTCTGCATATTGTATGTTATTCTCTGAGTATTTATTTTAAAACTTGACTTGTTTTAAAATAAAAATTTGGATGTTTTTTGCATTGTCTTAAAATTGTTGACAATGGTCTAGTGAAGCCTTTTCAGTGTTCTATCCTTTATGAAAAATAAATAAATGAAATAACACAATTGTTAGGACAATGCTTTAAAGTGTGTGTGCATGCATGTGTGTGTGTTTGTGTTGCTAGAAAGTTAGTGTGACTGGCTTTATGACACGTAATTTAAAACAGAATAAAAGCATTCCAATAATTAGTATATTTTGCACATGGGCATTTCTTTGCTTACTAATCTAGAAGATTCCTATATTTTATAAATAAAAGCAATACCTGGAACCAGTGGTTTCTTGGGTAAACTGTGCTTTCTTTGATTGTGCAGTGAAGTATATTCTACTTACTTTCTTTTGCAATTTATTCGATATCAAGAAATGTAATGGTGGAAAGCTTAGAGCATAAAAAGGAAAAAAATAATAATTGGAAAACAGCAACAAATTCATTTTGTCCTCCACATTGCCCTCCACTTTTCTCTCCCTGTCTCTTCATTTTTTAGTTCTGATTTTCATGACTACATACCTTCCTTTCTACCTCCTTTTTTGTCATTACCTAACTCTTGCTGGAAACTTTGAACTAGTATTGGGTAAAAATATGTTCCCAGGAATGGGGATGTTAGGGAAGGGAATTGGCATTTGATTTACTGTGTGCAGGACACTTTATACAAATTATTTCATTTACTCCACACAGAAACTCTATGAGGTTAGACTTATCTCTATTTTACAGATGAGGAAACCAAGGCTCAGAAAAGTGAATTGCCTAATGCTAAAAGTACAAAGTGAAGGGAGCCAGGATTCCATCCAGAAAGGATCTGAGTACAGAGAGTATACTCAAACCTGCTACCTTCCCAGCACTCTTAGAGTTGAATCAGTCTTATGGCATTTTCACTTTTATCCCTTGACTTCTCTGCAATCTCCAAGGAGTCAGTGTCTAAATCAGAAATCAGAGAACCAAAGCAATCTATGCAGACGATGTGTGTGGTTGAGACAGCTTTGAACACTATTTTGAAGCCAATATTAAAGCTGATGCCCAAAAAGGGCCTATTTATAGAATCACTGCATGTAGTCACACCTTGGATTTTCTTTGGTGGTCTTCCTTCTAAGTAAATGACAAAGTAAGACCTAGTTTATTTTATGAGAACTGAGAAAATCACAGCACAGGGTGGTCTTAAGTTTCAGAAAAGTTTAGCTTTTGTTAACATAGATTTTCCAATCCTTAAAGTCACACTTCTATGCATAAACAAAAGTTTTAAGAGTCATATGTTTTCAATGGGCAATGAACTCAGTAAGCACTCCTTGATGTTCACCATTCAGTCATGATAAGTAAATAGGTTAAACCTGTTATGAAGCTCATCGTGTTTGAAAATCAGTTACTCTCTGCCAACTTTGCCTTAAATTTAACTTTTATGAATTTTTAAGTTACCAATAATATGTGTGTTATGGAATCCCACAAACTTGCTGCTTTCTGATTAATTTTTCACTTCAAACACATGAGAATTGACTTTCTTACATTCCAGTATGTATTTCCTTAGGCATAACTGGCTGAAGGGAATTAAACTCAACTAATATTTTTTTCTTTCTTTTTGGCTTGAAACATTCCCAAGGCTTTCTGAAATACGGGCTCAGGCTATATTTATAGCCAAAATAAAAAGGCATTTAAATACATATTGAATTGCAAAGGCAGATAATGATTACACCATACATCTATTAAATGTGATATATTTAGGTTTTATTTGAATAAATTTTAATAATTATTAACTTACATGCTTTATAAAATGTAATAAGAATCAGCATGCCAGGTGCTTTCCTTATTTACTTCCCATTAAATGTAGTAAAAAACAAAAAATATGATAAAAATATTAAAATAATGACATAAAAATAAAGCAGATTTCAACTTGAATTGGTTTATGGTTATTGTACTTAACATTTCAAGTGAATTAATAATTACAAATAAAATAATTTCACATTTGTTTGTAAATAATGTATTTTTTGTGTGTATATTCTAGTACTTAAAAAAAACTACATCTGGTTATTTGCTTCTTACAAGATTACTTTCCACTAGATTTCTCATTTGGGATATGTGTCTCTGTCAGAGACCAGTTAGGAGAGAGAAACCACACAGTAATATGAATAAAGTTTAATGTAACATATTAACTCTATCAGAGGATTGATGTAGTGTGGAATTGGCTAGTATGAAGTAATGAGAATAATAAAAATACATGAATAGTTGATATAAGAAACAGTTACTGCTCCTAAGACTGAGATAGACCTGGATGAAGACCTCCCATTCTCCCAAGGTTAAGTGAGATTCAGGTCTTGTTGGAGAGAAATCAGTTCCTTGAGAACAAAGAAGTCACTGTGAAACCACATCGGTGGAATCTGCTAAGCTGTTCACAGGGAGGTGTCTCACCAGAGGTATTCTGTTATAAAAACACCTGAAGGGTATGCTAAGGGAAACTGATGGCCACTGGGTGTTGCTGGGCACTGTGCCTGCCCAGTGAGAACATGGAAACCAGGAAACAAAACTCTTTTCCTCCTGCCATGTCTTTTCAGCACTCTCTAATAAAAGAACTTTAGTGCCAGCTGGCAAAGAAAAAATATTTAAAGGGTCCAGATTCATTTTCATAGAGCTGGAAAAAAGGGTGAATTTGAAATAAAGAGGTAATAAATCAATAACCAGCACAATATCAGATTTTTTAAAAAGACTAAACACATTGTGTTTTAATATTGGTGGTAGCCATATCAAATATAGTTTTTTGAAATGAACATTATTACATAATGCCATGGATTCATTTACAGGAGATTTTATTGTAAACAATTATTGGAAATCAATAGTCATGTAAGATAATAATTAAGAGTAATGGTTCTGCAGTCAGTTAAACTACGTTAGTTCCTGGCTCTGCCGTTTACTGTGACCTTAGGCAAGGTGTTTAACATATGTGTCCATTTCCCCATCTGTAAAATAGGCTTAAAATGGCATCTGCCTTAGTTGAGTTGTTGAGAGGGTTAAATGAAGGTAGTGTGGGTAAAGCACTTATATTTGCAACTGACACAGGGTAAGGTCTCAACAAAGGGCTACTATTTATTAATATTTTGCATTTATCAGACTGGAAGTTTAAAATTTTATAATTTTATATCAACATAATTTATTTTCCAGGTATAATCCTTTGGGAGCCTGAAGTATTTAGCAACTCATGAGGTCATGGTCTGTTGATATTCATATGTGCCATTGTGATTGACAACAATTATGGTTGTAATATAGGGGGCAGGTCGTGATTCCAAATAAGTTACATTTTTGGATTTCTTAATTTAAGTGTTGCTTAATCAGAATTCAGAATAAATATGCTATGAGTAAATGTAATTTTTAGTTAAGGGTAGGATGTAGTGCTGTTAAAATATTTTCTAAGTGATCATAACCATTATAAGAAAAAGTTTTTAAAATGTGATTTACAGAAAAGCACTGCCCTTCCTTTTAAAAAATGGAATAACTTACATCATCCCTAAGTTTTAGTGTTTTCTGCACAAATAATGATGATGTTGGACTTGATTTTTTAGAACACATTAACCCAAATGGCCAATATAAAAAATGCTAAATTGGATGACAGTATTTGGCCAAGTTTTCAGGATCACCCACAAAACTGGATTGAAAATAGATTGCCTTAAGGCTGGTTTTAGCACAGTATCTAAAAGAAATACAACTATAACTTCATAAAACTTCAAAAATATTGTAGGACTTTATTGCAGATCTCCTGAGAAGGTGGCAAAGAGGAAATTACATGTTGTCACACACAGCAGAACTTCCTAAAAATCCTCTAATCACTTTATTCTAATTACTTTCTCATTTTTCATAGGACCTACTCCCTGTCTCTCTTCACATGTTTGAGTTTTGTAACTAAAATACTGCTTAGTAGTTACCTCCATTCTCCAGGCTCAACCTAAACATCTTGGTCTTGCCACTCCTTTGTGTGGAAAGGCCAACCCATAGAGGACAAGGAGTAACACCTTGCATTGATTTTTAGACCAGTGTGCCTGTCACTAAGCCTGTTGGACAAAATTGTGTGAGAGAAGAAGATACATTCAAAAGGGCCACATTTAAGGAAGCCCTACATATTATCCTTTTTAAAAACTCTACCCGGCCGGGCGCGGTGGCTCACGCCTGTAATCCCAGCACTTTGGGAGGCCAAGGCGGGCAGATCACGAGGTCAAGAGATCGAGACCATCCTGGCTAACATGGTGAAACCCCGTCTCTACTAAAAATACAAAAAATTAGCCGGGCGTGGTGGCGGGCGCCTGTAGTCCCAGCTACTCGGGAGGCTGAGGCAGGAGAATGGCGTGAACCTGGGAGGCGGAGCTTGCAGTGAGCTGAGATTGCGCCACTGCACTCCAGCCTGGGCGACAGAGCCAGACTCCGTCTCAAAAAAAAAAAAAAAAAAAACTCTACCCAATAGGACTATGATGAATGTAAGGCTTGAGAATTTAATCAGTTATACCAGCCCTGCTCCTCCTTGAGGGAGAAGTGGAGATGAAATATACGAGACGGGTAAGTTTATGGGTAAGTTTAGAGATTGAGAGAAATTTTATTTATCTCTAAAATCTGACAATTACAAAAATACAGTATCAACTAAAATAAAACAAAAAGGTTGTAAAAATAAGGTTGTAAAAATAATTTTGTCCTTTACTTAAGGATTTTAACTTAAAACATTTGTGGAATCATTATGTAATTCAGGACTTTAGATTCTGAGGAGCTTGGACATCCACTTACAAATAAAAAATGTTATTACAAAACTTCAGTGAGGGACAGCCTACATAGATTCTATTTTCATTCCAAAAGGATAGCAGTGAAGGTTAATTGTTATACTTTCTAGTGTACCTTTGAACTCTACCCTTGAAAATTTGTGAATTCCCAGATTTTCAGTGGTTTATACTTTACAACACGCTCTCCAATGCAGTCATGTATAACTGAAAAATGTGACTCCTTCAGGTCATTCATGATTCTATTAACATAGCAATAAAACCATTTATAAAGCAATTACTCTAATTTTGCTGCAAAAAACTCTACATGACATTATAGCAGTTATTATAGCTTGTAATATTAATTTTAAGCTTATCAGAATTTGCAAAACTAAAGCATCTGTAATATGGCAATTTTGTTTTTTGAAAAAGTAATTTCAACTTTTAGATTCGGGGGTACATGTGCAGGTTTGTTACATGGTATATTACGTGACACTGAGGTTTGGGGTACAAATGACCCCATCAGCACACCACGGAATACTGCACAGGTATAAAAAAGGACAGTGGTGGCCAGGTGCGGTGGCTCACGCCTGTAATCCCAGCACTTTGGGAGGCCAAGGTGGGCAGATCACTTGAGGTCAGGAATTTGAGACTAGCCTAGCAGACATGGTGAAACCCAGTCTCCACTAAAAATACAAAAAAAATTAGCCAGGCATGGTGGCGGGCATCTGTAATCACAGCTACTCGGGAGGCTGAGGCAGAGAATTGCTTGAACCCAGGAGGCGGAGGTTGCAGTGAGCTGAGATCGCGCCATTGCAGTCCAGCCTGGGTGACAGAGTGAGACTCCATCTCAAAAAAAAAAAAAAAAAAAACAAGGACAGTGGTGATTCTGAGTGAGAATTTCTATTTTGCAATGCATGTACAGAGTGGGTGAGAGCAATGATGAAATATATTTCACAGCAGGTAAAGTTGGTTCAAAACTGTTCAACAAGGGCCTCCTGACTTGCTGAGGGAGCTACACTGACCTTTATTATGGAAGAAGCAGCTGGTGGAGAAAAGTCAGGGTAAAATAATAACATGCACATGGAAGGATACCAGAAGAGGGGTAGCTTGCAAAGAAATATGTTATTAAGGTATATCATGAATGATAGTTATCCTTATGCTCTGAGCAATTAATTTTGCATTTCCTAAAATGTCTCCAACATATTTGTTTATTAGTTATTAATAATAAACATATATGTTAGACGCACTGCATCTCCGATTGAAAATCCTCAGTATATTTTCAAAGACCCAAAGTAGTTTGCTCTTCTTCTTCAGCATTGTAGTTGCTGCCATGTTGAAACCAATCCCCTAATTTTCTGCACATTTAACCAACTCTTTCTCATGACCTACAATGGTGTCCACAAAATCTTCACCACTCACTTTCCATGCAGCTCTTATAATGGGCATCATTCTATCCTCTCTGGATGGAAGCCTGCCTCCAACCACGTGGCTTTCTAAAAATTTCACTTTTCAGATTTTGCCTCACCCACTAAAGATTTAATGTTCATCAATCATTTAGCAATGTTGTAATATAAACATGTTTTAATTCTTCCAGCCATTGGCATCAGTGTTTAGCTCTTTTCCATAGTGTGTATGTCGTCAGAACTTGGTTTGGAAGGCTAAGAGAGTGTCATGATGTTAGGGGAACAGAACACCATGTTAATTGACACTCAGACATGAAAATGGCTTGTGCATATTTGATGTATTAGTGGAACCTTAAATTCAAAGTTATGGGAAGCAATATATTGCTACACTTTTGGCCAAAACATTTGTTAAACCAGTCTCAAAAGAGATATACCATGATCCACACTTTCAGATATGTCTGCCAAGGAAATCTGGCCTCTTGGTGCCCGGAATTTTGCAGAAAGGTAAATAAACCTGGCTTAATTATGCTGTTGGCTGCACTGCCCTAAAGTTGAGGTCAATTTGGCTTTGGCCACCTGAAAATTTGTGTTCTCTTTCCCTTGTGTATTCTCACGAAGACAGTTTTTTCTAACAATTTTCATTCTGGTCTGAATGTTATTCTAACCTTCTTTATGTGTTTGTTTCTTTAGCTTGGGAGGATAACATATGTATGAGGTTATGGTCCAAAGATGCTGCCTTTCTAGTTTACTTCAGATTAGGTAAGGCTATATGTTTTTTCAAATGAAAAAAAAAAAAGTATTTCCACATGATAAAATATATTCCGGTATCTGTACTAGGAATGTGCCACCTATAGCTTTAGAGGTACATTTCTATGGGCCCCTGACTTTTTCCCCGAGTAAAATTTATTATTTTGCTCATCATTTTGCACAGGTTAAAGCCCCTATAGAAATAATATTACAAATTACTCTTTCTTATATCCAGTGAAAAATATGGTGAAATTATTCACATTGTAGAGCCATTAGCAAATTTGGTATTTGCTCTCATAATTTATCCCAAATTCGTATTTCATCCCAAACACTAACGGCATACTGCAGCCAAAAAAAATTTGTTTAGATGAAATGTGGGTGTAGGCATGGGTATGATTATGGGAAAAAAACTCACTGGCATTATTCTAAACCCCTGTCTCACTAGGGCATGTTTTCTCACATCCACCTACTTTATTCAATACCGTGCTTATGCGTTCACTCATTCCCATAGTAACAACTAGTGGATGGTTTTATATTCAGGGATATTTTCCCCAAGAAATACATATATTTCTTTTCTTTTTTTTATCATCCAGATCAAAATGTCAATAAATAAATTTCAGGATTTCAGAAATGTCACTATTTACATTCAAAGTGGGGGAATATATTGAAAAAGTAGATGCTTACTAGTAGGTTAGATTCTATTTAGTGAACCAACCGCCTTGTATATTTGGTTGTAATTTCTGTCTAAGCCAAAACCAAATTATTATAAGTCAAGTCCTTTCATAGTTGCTGGCAAATTGTGAAAACAAAAAACATTAATTCCAAATATAAAAGACTAATGCATAAGGAAATGTAAGATAAGAGGTACTCCTCCTCTAGCTCTGAAAAAGCGAAATATTTAGGCATGCATTTGCTATTCAACATTCAATAAACTTTGGTTTTTGAGCATGTTTTGCAGGTCCAAATGGTATTTGATGCTTCGAGGTTTCATATTAAAACAGGAAAATCCTTTTCTTTCTCAAAGTGTTTACAATAAACTATTTCAAGGATGTTCCACAAATATTTTGGATTTCTTCACCCAGTTTAAGTATGATCCTAAGAAGGTCCAAATAAAGCAAGAATTTATTAAGTATCTACTGTGGAGAAAGTACTATGCTTGCAACTTTTGGTAGTGACATAATTTTAGTTCTTTATGGGGATGATTGTCTATTTTATCATCATCATTTTCAGCAGCATCATAGCTCTGTGGTCATTATTCCTGTGCTTCTTATGTATTCAATTATATATTCATGTTCCAGGCTCATGAATCAGTGCAATTGATTAAATAGCATGAAGTTGCTATCTAACTGCAGTATTGGTTTACAAGATCTGTGCAGTGTCACAGCTTGGGGTGTTGGTGTTACATATTGCCTCAATACCAGTAGCTTTAGCCACTCCTTTATATTGTCCCTACTTACTACTCTAAATATTATGTTCTCAAATGAGCTCGTTATCAGGGCAGACATTCAACACATGTTCTTGACAAAAGTTTGAAACCATTTATGTTTTTCATAACTGCTTAGAACAGATAAGGGTAACTAGTAAGAATTACACGGTAACCTTCATGTAACTAGTAGGTAAGACTGAATTCACGGAGACCATCCCATAATATCCCTTTTTCTGAGGAAGTAAAAAGCCCCATGACTTTTCAGAAAAATTGTGAAAGTGGAAATGGCAGCTTTTGAAGCTCCAATAGAAGAATCATAAAACTTCAGAGTTAGAATGGCGGAAACTCATGTTAGAGTCTGGAGGCAATTTGTGTAGGCACTTCTAGTCTATCTTGTGGGAACATTGTGTGTAAATAAGACCTCCCCTAGCAATTTCCATTACTGAGAATATTTTCAACAAAATCAGTGACAATGGTCTCTTAATATAGATCTTGTGTGTGTGTGTGTTATGGAAAATGAATGCAGAATTTGGGGAAATTTTTATATTGTCAACACATAGAGATTTACTAACTAAAGTTGGTTGTCATTCTTTTAGGTATTTTGATAAAATATAACTTTAGGTAGAGTTCAAGCAGGGAGAGGAAAATACTTATATTCCTCACAAAACTATATAAATAGAAAGTAATGATGTGATCCCAGGTAATTAATATCTTTTGATATCTCAATTTACCTATTGACAGTTAGATAATAAAGTGTCAGGACTATAGTTTACATTGTTCATTTAAACATTTATTCAATATTTGCTTGTCAAATATTTGTTAAGTTCCCTCTTTGGAAAAGATACTGGATTAGGTGATAGAGATACAAAAATAACTAAGCCATTTGTCCCTGTTTTCAAGAAATTAGTAGGAGAAAAAAATAGATATGCAGATGATAAATGTTTACAGTGTTGTAGGTGAAAAAAGAGGAAAGAAAGAAAGCCTAGGAGAGTCAGATAAATCTTCAGAGAAGAGGTAAAATCAGCCCTGAGCCTCAAAGTGCGAAGAAAACGAGCAGAATCTCAGACAATAGGAACAATGTACAAAGGTGTGGAAAATAAAATGGTGTTTTTTAGGAGCAGTGGAAACCTAGTGTAACCTGAGGAAAGGAAAAATGAGGAGCTAAGTGACATGGTGATGGATGAAGACGGAAAAAAAATATATGGTTAAAGACTAGTTTACCATATCAGGAAGTCTGGACTTGAACCTGCAGATAATGGGAAACCAGTAAAGGTATTTAAACACTAATGGTGATTTTTAAAAAACTCAGTGTGTTTAAAAGGGAATGGATAGTGCATAATCTCTTTTTTATCTCTCCTTGGTTTTGTTTAAGTGGGCTGCTATGGGAATCCTTAGAGTATCATTTTTTAAAATTAAAAAACATTATTATACTTTAAGTTTTGTGATACATGTGCAGAATGTGCAGGTTTGTTACATAGGTATAGACGTGCCATGGTGGTTTGCTGCATCCATCAACCTGTCATCTACATTAAGTATTTCTGCTAATGCTATCCCTCCCCTAGCCCCCCCACCCTCCAATAGGCCCCAGTGTGTGATGTTCTCCTCCCTATGTCCATGTGTTCTCATTGTTCAACTCCCACTTAGGAGTGAGAACATATGGTGTTTGGTTTTCTGTTCCTGTGTTAGTTTGCAGAGAATAATGGTTTCCAGCTTCATCCATGTCCCTGCAAAAGACATAAAATTATTCTATTTTATAGCTGCATAGTATTCCATGGTGTATATGTGCTACATTTTCTTTACCCAGTCTATCATTGATGAGCATTTGGGTTGGCTCCAAGTCTTTGCTATTGTGAATAGTGCTGCAGTAAACATACATGTGCATGTGTCTTTATAGTAGAATGATATATAATCCTTTGGGTATATACCCAGTAATGGGATTGCTGGGTCAAAAGGTATCTCTGGTTCTAGATCCGTGAGGAATTGCCACACTGTCTTCCACTATGGTTGAACTAATGTACACTCCCACCAACAGTGTAAAAGCGTTCCTATTTCTCCACATCCTCTGCAGCATCTGTTGTTTCCGACATTTTAATGATTGCCTTTCTAACTGGTGTGAGATAGTATCTCATTGTGGTTTTGATTTGCATTTCTCTAACGACCAGTGATGATGAGCTTTTTTTTTTCATATGTTTGTTGGCCGCATAAATGTCTTCTTTTGAGAAGTATCTGTTCATTTCCTTCACTCACTTTTGGATGGGGGTTTTTTTTTTTCCTTGTAAATTTGTTTAAGTTCCTTGTAGATTCTGGATATTAGCCCTTTGTCAGATGGATAGATTGCAAAAATTGTCTCACATTCTGTAGGTTGCCTGTTCACTCTGATAGTTTCTTTTGCTGTGCAGAAGCTCTTTAGTTTAATTAGATCCCACTTGTCAATTTTGGCTTTTGTTGCGATTGCTTTTGGTGTTTTAGTCATGAAGTCTTTGCCCATGCCTACGTCCTGAATGGTATTGCTTAGGTTTTCTTCTAGAGGTTTTATGGTTTTAGGTCTTATGTTCAAGTCTTTAATCCATCTTGAGTTAATTTTTGTATAAGGTGTAAGGAAGGGGTCTAGTTTCAGTTTTCTGCATATGGCTAGACGGTTTTCCCAACACCATTTATTAAATAGGGAACCCTTTCCCCATTGCTTGTTTTTGTCAGGTTTGTCAAAGATCAGATGGTTGCAGAGGTATGATGTTATTTCTGAGGCCTCTGTTCTGTTCCATTGGTCTACATATCTGTTTTGGTACCAGTACCATGCTGTTTTGCTTAGTGTAGCCTTGTAGAGAAGCAAGAGCAAACAAATTCAAAAGCTAGCAGAAGACAAGAAATAACTAAGATCAGAGCAGAACTGAAGGAGATAGAGACATGAAACCCTTCAAAAAAATCAATGAACCCAGGAGCTGGTTTTTTGAAAAGATTAACGAAGTAGATAGACCACAAGACAGGCTAATAAAGAAAAAAAGAGAGAAGAATCAAATAGACACAGTAAAAACGATAAAGGGGATATCACCACTGATCTCACAGAAATACAAACTACCATCCGAGAATACTATAAACACCTCTACGCAAATAAACTAGAAAATCTAGAAGAAATGGATAAATTCCTGGACACATACACTCTCCCAAGAATAAACCAGGAAGAAGTTGAATCACTGAATTGACCAATAACAAGTTCTGAAATTGAGGCAGTAATAGCCTACCAACCAAAAAAAGCCCAGGACCAGACGGATTCACAGCCGAATTCTACCAGAGGTACAAAGACGAGCTGGTACCATTCCTTCTGAACTATTCCAAACAATAGAAAAAGAGGGACTCCTCCCTAACTCATTTTTTGAGGCCAGCGTCATCCTGATTCCAAAATCTGGCAGACACAACAACAAAAAGAAAATTTCAGGCCAATATCCCTGACGAACATCGATGTGAAAATCCTCAATAAAATACTGGCCAAATGAATCCAGCAGCACATCAAAAAGCTTATCCACCACGATCAAGTTGGCTTCATCCCTGGGATGTAAGGCTGGTTCAACATAGGCAAATTAATAAACGTAATCCATCATATAAACAGAACCAAAGACAAAAACCACATGATTATTTCAATAGATGCAGAAAAGGCCTTCGAGAAAATTCAACACCCTTTCACGCTAAAAACTCTCAATAAACTAGGTATTGATGGAACATATCTCAAAATAATAAGAGCTATTTATAACAAACCCACAGCCAATATCATACTGAATGGGCAAAAGCTGGAAGCATTCCCTTTGATAACCGGCACAAGACAAGGATGCCTTCTCTCACCACTCCTATTCAACATAGTATTGGAAGTTCTGGCTAGGGCAATCAGGCGAGAGAAAGAAATAAAGTGTATTCAAATAGGAAAAAAGGAAGTCAGATTGTCTCTGTTTGCAGATAACATGATTGTATATTTAGAAAACCCCATCATCTCAGCCCAAAATCTCCTTAAGCTGATAAGCAACTTCAGCAAAGTCTCAGGATACAAAATCAATGTGCAAAAATCACAAGCATTCCTATACACCAACAACAGACAAATAGCGAGCCAATCGTGAGTGAACTCCCATTCACAAATGCTAAAAGAGAATAAAATATTTAGGAACACAACTTACAAAGGATGTGAAGGACCTCTTCAAGGAGAACTACAAACCACTGCTCAAGGAAATAAGAGAGGACACAAACAAATGGAAAAACATTCTATACTCATGGATAGGAAGAATCAATATCATGAAAATGGCCATACTGCCCAAAGTAATTTATAGATTCAATGCTATCACCATCAAGCTACCATTAACTTTCTTCACAGAATTAGAAAAAACTAGTTTAAGTTTCATATGGAACAGAAAAGAACAACTGTATAATTTCCACTCTTGGGCTTCAGCCCTTTGGCTTTTTCTATATAGCTGAAGATGGCTGATATAGCCTGGGAATCATGGGGATATCTAGGAGGAATAAAAACTTTAACTTCACAAATGTGAACAGTTCCAACTGTGTTGGCCAAACCAGTTTCTGTGGGCATGAATTTTTAAAATTATTTCTAAAACTGATTTAAGAAATATTTGTAGAACACTGTGACATATTTAGATAAAAGTATCTGGGTAGAACATTGAGTGTCATTTTACTGAGTGTCCAAGTCTTTGAAATAATGTAAATATTCTTGTGTATTGTAAAATACTTGGATTAATTGATATTTTGAAACATACCTCTTCTGAGTCATGAAAATGTTTACTTGGTACTCTAGTTTGAGATAAAATATTTCATGTTTTCTTTCTCCATTGTCCTGCTAAAAACTTCTTAAGAATATGTATAATTAAAATTATAGGTACTTGCTGTTGATTAAAATACCTGTATTCAATAGATTGAAAACATGTATGTTTTTAAAATAAACTGATAGTAAAATATCTCCACTATTCGCCCAAACTTGGGGGTGGAAATGGGACTAAAAAAGATAATTAACATACATGAATATACATATATACTTTACATATTTCATATAAAATGTATAATATGATATATTTAGAATTTTTCAAGCAATGAAACATGAAACCTCTGAGTTGTCAAAAGTTTTTTCATGAAATATGAGTCCATAATCAAATAAATTTGTTAATGATGAATTATTGTTTCATTTCCCCTTTCTTATTAGAACATAACATATATTAATACTTTTAAGTCTTCTAGAAGCTCTGCCATAAAGAAAGCCATTTAACTTGCTTAACCTTATGCTTCCAAATATTCATGTTTGGAACCCCTTCCTTCCCCAGAACGTTTGTTAATCTCTTATGGGAGGGACCCTTGTATTCTAAGGAACATTTTCTGAGAAAAGTTGACAGAGAATATGGGTAAATATAATTTACTATGCAAACCGAGTTGCACACACGTGCATGTAATAAACACACACATTACCCCTGATTAAGTGGAGTAGGCTGTCTTGACATAGGTATATACTTGGAAGTTTTACATCTGAATACAGTGCCTGGAACACAGTAGGTATTCAATAAATATCTACTAAAGTGAACTAATTTTAGTATGTAGACACTTCACTTTCTCCCGCTACCTCCCTCCAATGGCCAGTTTCCTATAGCACTTCCTGAAGTTACTTTTGCCTGTGTTCAGACAAAGTAAGTTATTATGATCTCTTGTAATTAAAACTCTGTGCTGGGCATAGTTTAACTTGCTGTGTTACAACATGGAGTTTCTTTTGGTGGTTGTAAAACACTCCTTAGCCCTGAAACCGTAGCACACTGAAATAGGTCATGTAGTCATTACCCATCAAAGGTTTGTTTTCTCAATGTTACATTACCTCTGTCCATGTTGAAGAAGGCATTAGTCTTCAGGGCCCGCTGCTCTTCCTGGGTCTCACAATTTTTTTTCAGCATTCTGTGCACGGATGACATTTTTTTTTCTCTTAGAGTTTTATGACTCCAGGGTTTATAGTTGTGCTTCTCATTTTTCATGGGAACTCAGGTGCTTAAGTCCACTCTCTATCTTTTGAAATTTAAAAGATATCTACTATCTTTTTCTATGTTACTTTATCTCCCATGGCTTTTCCATAAGCTCTTTGAACAAACATTTATTTAGTGCCTGGTGATTTTTGAAACTGTAGAGGTGAAATAGACTATCCCAAATGGGTTTCATGTTCTCAGAGTATTCACAAAACCAATACTCACAGTTCTGTGTGATAGTTGGTATGATCCAAGGATGCTCAGGAAGCACTGTTATCTCAGAGGAGTCATTTTCTCAGTATAGTCACAAAATACCCTCGGATTCCTTGGCCTTTCTTTCTCCACCACATACTTGAAAAAAATCATTTATTTTTGTCTCACCAAATCACAATTGGAGAAAAATCACACAACTGGCTTGGTGAATTTCATTTTAAATTTTGTGATTACAAACTGCAAATAAATTCTCAACAACTTTCACTAATTCTTCCATGTCTTTCTTTGGACTTAATTTGGAATCTAAGACAATGTTTACTGGGTTTTTTTTCTCCCCTTAAATCTCTTTCTTCCCTCAACTATTAAGTACTCTCAGTTGATTTTGCCTCATTTTTTTTTTTTTTTTTTTTTTTTTTTTTTTACAAAATAGAAGTTCCTATAATAACTCCCTCAGCTGCCCACCACCAAATGTCTAGGCTTCCTCCGTCTGTACTATCTTCACTCTCCTTCTTCCTGTCAACTTGGAGGAGGTGTCTCTCCTTCCATCAAAGGTCAATGCCTCCACTTTTGCCTTATATAGAAAATTATCTCTACTATTGCTTTTTTCTTCTACTTAATTAATCTCTCTGTCTCTGCTGGAACATTCCTATCAGCTTAAACATCTGATATATCCCATGCTGAAAAAAACAAAAGACGGAGGAGGAAGAGGAGGAGGAGGAGAAAGGAAAGGAAACCTGTCCTTTAAGTGCTCCTTCTAACTACCAAACCATTTCTCTGCCCTGTGTCATATCCATTTTTATTGAAAGAGATGTATACACTCCACCTCTACTTCCTCACCTCTTCTTCATTCTTCAATATCCTCCAATCTCTCTCCATTTTCATATCTTCATTGGTGTGAATTATGATGTCATTAAAGTTAATAAACTATTTTTCTGTCTTCATCTTATTAGACCTCTTAGCAATATGCAATGTGACATCTAGGTTCTTCTCAAAACCCTCTTTACCTTGGCTTCTGTACCTGTTCTATCTTCTACCACACTGGCCTACCACAATAATTTCATTCTTCTTTGATGATCTCTTTAACTATTGTTATTTTTCAGAATTTGACTCTCCTTACGTGATCTCATCCATTTCTATGGCTTTACATTTTTCTTTTGTGTCAGGACCCCCTTAAGCATCAGATTCATGTCCACTCACCTACTTAAATATATTATATTACCATCTCAGTTTAGAAAGCATCACAAGGCGACCTCATTTGGCATTTCATTGCACTCATTACATGTGTGGAAACATCCCTTCCAGACCATCATCTTCTGCTAAGTGTCCAGGGCTTGCTTAAGGCTTATGAGTTCCTGGGATATTGCAAAGTGATTTGTCTATATGTTCATATGGGGTAAGTCAGAGAAGGGTCAAACAAAATTGAAGGACCAACAGGTGTCACTCCTGCAGAGCAGTGGCTTGGAGAAGTGCCAGATGCTACCGAAGAGATGCTTTTATTAGTCATTGATGAAAAGGACAGCTTGCATAATATCAGGGGGATGGACAGTGATTGCATAAAGGTAGACCAGTGCACTTTTCAGATGATGACTTCTACATGGCTTTTAGGTACCTGAGCAATGCTCCTCACTGTGGTTCTTTGCTGAGCTAGTCCCCATTCCTGTCCATGTGGCCCATTCAGATTTAGCCCTCTGACCTACACCACCAACCCTCTTCACTTCTTTGTTCCATTTTATCCCAGGGTATCTCTTCTTTTCTGGCCACAGAATGGCATGACTGTTTGAATACAGGATATGAAGAGGAGAAAAGTAAAAATCAGATAATATGTCAAATTATTATTCTAGCAAGATATCTGCATTAGACAGCTCATGCTGCCATAATGAAATACCATAGATTGGGTGGTTTAAAAAACAGAAATTTATGTTCTCATAGTTGTAGAGGCTAGAAAGTTCAGCATTAAGGTCCAGGAGGGTTCAGTCTCTAGTAAGGGCTCTTTCTGCCTTGCAGATAGTTGCCTTTTCCCTTTGCCCTCACATGGTGGAGAAAGAGAAATCTCTGCTTTCTCTTCCTTTTTTATAAGGAATCAGTCCTATAGGATCAAGGCTCCACTTTTACAACCTCATTTAACCTGAATCACCCCTTACAGGCCTTGTCTCCAATATTGTCATGTGGAGGCTTGGGGTTTTAACATGTAAATTTGGAGGGAGGATACAATTCAGTCCATAGCAATATCTAATAGGAATCTCAAGCTATAACATGTCCAAAACAGATTACCTGATTCTCCCGGGTTCCCACATCCTCATCCACAAAATCTCCCTTTCATAGCCTTTTTATCAAATTGAGTAATCAGCACAATTATCTAGCCACTTGCTTAAGCATAAAACATGGAGTGATTTGTCCATGAGTCTTTTTATTTTCTTATTGTGCATTATCAAAGTGAAGAGCAAGACCTGTTGCCTCCATCTTCATAGAATTTCTTGAATTTGGTCACTTACCCATCTCTACACTCAATACCTTAGTGTATGCCACCATCATCTGGAATGCTAACCTCTATAATGGTGTCCCTGCTACCAATCTTGTTATGTCATAATCCATTCCTCACAGCCAGAGTGATTTTATCAAAATGTTCATCAGATTAATACATGCATATGAACAAAATCTTTTAGTGAATTTCATTGCACTTAAAATACAATCCTATTGCCTTACCTTGGCCTACAAGACCCTGGTAAAATCTTTGAACATTACAGAAATTGGTTGATTGATTGACTGATTGATTGTGAAACAGAGTCTCCCTGTGTTGCCCAGGCTGGAGTGCAGTGGCCTGATCTCAGCTCACTACAACCTCTGCCCTGCTGGGTTCAAGGGATTCTTCTGCCTCAGCCTCCTGAATACCTGGGATTACAGGCACACGCCACCAGGCCAGGCTAATTTTTGTATTTTTAGTAGAGATGAGGTTTAGCCATGTTGGCCAGGCTGGTCTCAAACTGTTGACCTCAAGTGATCCACCCACCTCAGCCTCCCAAAGTGCTGGGACTACAGGCATGAGCCACTGTGCCCGGCCTGTTATAGATTTTAAATGAGGGAGAATATTTAGATCTGCTTTGTGAGAAATGGCAATTGGAAGTGGTACAGAAATTAGGAGAAAAATTAAGCTGGTGACAGGAAGAGATATATAGAGTCTACTGATATAATCCAGAAGAGAATTTATAAGGCTCAAAACCAAGGCAGTCGATATGGAGAGGAAGAAATATATTGAGGGGTGTTTATGAGATATATAGGAAAAAAGAAGCCAAGACTCAACTGATGTGATGGTGGGAGGTAGCAGTCTCTTCCCACGCTTCTCACTCTAGTATGTGAGGGATGAAGTGTCATTCACTTAGACAGAGATTTGAGAGGAGGGGAAAGTTATAGAGGAGTAGATTAGTTCTTTTGATACAAGATAAGTTTGAGAATCCTTGGAAAATCAAAATGCATCCTGTTTATTTGGTTGTTGGACATAGATTTATGGGACCTGAGATATAAAGATTTGAGAATCAGAAAGCGTTCAAAGACCAGAAGCTAGAAACTCTGATTACATAGTTTCAGTGTATACTGGAGGATCGGGAGTCAGTTTGAAAGATGAAGTGGATGGAAATGTGAGTGAAAAAGCAGTCTATTGGAAGCTATGGAGTGAGTAAAAGATGATGGCAAATATTGCAAAACAAATCAAATATATAGGAACTAAAAAGTGTTCTTTGAATTTGCAGCCAGAAGTCGGTAATGCATTTTGAGAGCAGTTTGGATGACGTTGTAGGGATAGCAGCTGGACTGCAATGGCTTAAGGAGTGGAAGAGGGTTAGTTTTATTTTCAAGTTGCTTAGGTGAAAAGGAAGAGAGCTAGGGTGTTAGCTAGTGGTGGCATACAATCAACGGAAGATTGTTTTGTTTTTACATTTTGAGGAGAAGGAGCCAATAATGGATATGCCTAAAAACAAAGCAACCAAATCAACTAACAAGCAATAAAATAGGAGAAGAGGATAATAGCAGATAGGTTGATTCCCACAGTGCAATATAAGGAGAAACCTTAATCAAGCAACACCTCTCTTCAAACCTGTCCTAATCTCTCTACCAGTCAACATAGTAAAACGGAGGCATATATAATTATTATTTGTTGAATAGAGCTTTATATTTTCTATAAAGTTAAAAAGCAAATGGTGTATATGTGTTTTATTTCCAAAAGACTTAAGTTAATCTTGCCTTTGACTTTTGTATAGCTTATGACTGATGAGTTATAAAAACTAATTTCTTTCCTTGTTGATGGGTGGTCCTGGGTAGATAAAACTTGAGTAACTCCTGCAGTGGCATTATTCCCTGACCTCCTTCCTGTACAAACAGAAGTCTATATGACTGTCGTAAGTTAAACTATAAAGGTTTCAAAATACATTGCCACCTCTGTCTGTGCACTCCTTATGTCCTAAACACTCCAGCTACAGCATGTTTTTCTTTGTTTTGATTTTTTATTAGATCTTTGACACCAGTTTTTTTCTCTACGATTCAGGTTCTTTTTATTTGACAATGTAGGCTCATTATAGGAGCCATTGAAAAGCTCATCTAATTAAAATTTACAGGTCATAAAATTTAATTCAGTGGTAAGGCTAATTTTCCTCTAAGCTATTGAATATCAGTGATTACTTTTTCAGTGGGAGTGAGGACAAAGACCATTTTCATCTCTTTTATTGTTAATATAAATTAGCCCCAACCGAAATACTCACTTGAAAGGTGTAGAAAATATCCTAAGTATGGATTAAAACTGCTCTACAGTAGATGGTGAAGATTCTGTCCTCTACAAGTATGAGATAACTTTAAAAGAAAGTGTTAAATGTAATCTTTCAAGAACTAAGTGGATGGGCCGTAATCATCTTAGAAAATAGTTCACTGCTTAGAGATTTCACTGGTTGGCATTGTTCCGGTGGTCTGAAGAGTTAAATGCACTTTTGCTTTGGGGAAAGAGTCTGAGTTAGAGGAAGGAATACTTGAGAAGAGACACTTGAGAATTGTCAGTCTTTACTCTCTTTGCTTCGTGAATGTCATCTAATCATGCTAGGTATATTTGGCCACGGATATGTGACTATGAATCTATCCCTTTATTTGCTTCTAAAACAAAACTTAAAAACAGGTAATCTTTTAATAGATGAAGGTAATTTTTTGTTAGAGGTGAGATCAGTTTACAAGGTACCAGCCCCCATTCCACTGCCTTCCATAGACATGGCCCATTGTAATGTTGTGGGAACCCATTAAGTCCTTTTTCTCCTTTTTCTTTGTGCATTAGTTGAAATTACACTATATTAATATAGTGTAATATAATATATATACTATAGTATATATACAGTATATAGTGTAATATTATATATACTATAGTATATATAGTATATAGTATAATATATACTATATATTATATATAGTGTAATATAATATAAATTATATAATAATATATAATATATAGTATGTATATAATATAATAAATAGTTTATTTTGGTTTTAGAAATTCATCATAAGGGAAAAATGTTTGGCTTATGATTAAAATATTACCATCATAAAATTTTAAGAGTGTTTATGTTCTGTTTTCCTTTGTTATTTTAAGTAAAATGAGTCGGGTTTTAATAGGCATCCTAAAAACTTGATGGTGCTTAACAAGACCATAAGAACCAAAGCTCAGACAACATAGTGAGGCCTCAAGTCTACGAAAACTTAAAAACAAAAAGCCAGGCATGGTGATACATACCTGGAGTCCTAGCTACTCAGAAGGCTGAGGCAGTGTGGATCTCTTAAGCCCAGGAGTTGGAGGCTCCAGTGAACTATGATTGCACCACTGGATTCCAGTCTGGTTGACAGAGTGAGACCATGTCTCTTAAAAAACAAAAAAAGAACTGAGTGTATATTTTGGAGATCATTAGATTGGCTTCCTTCAGAAAAATACATCTTGTTTAAGTTTATGTGATAATGAACCAGCAGGTCAGCCTCAAACCCCAGAGCATTTTTGGCTAGGCAGGTTGTCTGATGGGTTATGCAAGTTATTTATTTTGAGAGGGTCTTGCTCCGTCACCCAGGCTAGCGTGACAATGGTTCACTGCAGCCTTGGCCTCTTGGGCTCAAGTGATTCTCCTGCCTCAGCCTCATGGGTAGCTGGGACCACAGACACATGTCACCACACCTGGATAATTTTCTGAAAACAACTTTGTAGAGATGGGGTCTCACTATGTTGCTTAGGTTGATATTGAACTCCTGGGCTCAACGAATCCTCCCACCTCAGCCTCCCAAAGTGCTGGGATTAGAGGCATGAGCTACCATGCCTGGCTATACAAATTTTGGATAATCTATGGTAGCTTGCCAGGGATATCCTCAGGTAATACCTTAGGCCCAGATAAGAAGGGTCCTTTCCCTGAGCTCCACACATTAGCATTTCCTACCTATCCTCCACAAGCAAAAATAAATTACTTAAAGAATAGATGAGGCCCTTTCTTCTTGGTTGTGTGACTGGTGGCCAGCTGTGGCATCACCACTCCAGTTCCCCATTTGCAGCATCTTGGGGTGGCTGTATTAGAAAGACAAAGTTTTGACTTTAAAATGGTAAATTAGAAGACTTGGTTTCTCAACCCACAGCTGCTTTCATTTATGTATAAAGATACTATTAAAAAAGAAGAAATGACTTATCATAGAGTTTTATTCATGGATGGGAGGAATCTACTAAAAGAAAATTGGTGTGAAACTTTAATTTAAAAACATGAATATAATGAAAGCTGTTCTTCTCTGGGCTTAATAGATTAAATGTTTTTCTTTTGTGTGTGTGTGTGTGTGTGGTTTTTTTTAATCAATAGAACATTTTAAATAATAATATGGTGCCAGTTATGTTATAATGACATTTTGAGACTAATCATTTCGCATTTAAAAAAAGAAATTTAAATTTTAAGTGTAGACAATGATGAACTCTTTTAAAAGAAAAGATAGGTTTATTATAGAATTTCAGACTAGACACTAAAAGTTTTACAGGATCCTCTTGAAGGGTAAGTTATGTTGCATTGACTAGAGAAGCATATACAAATGTCTTATACAGTTGACATTGCTGAATGCTTGCTAGATGAAAAAAGTTAGTAAAAGAAATAATGGCACTGCCATTTTCCAATGCTGTAGCAACTCATCCAATTAAGAATTTAGCTGCAAATATGAATATTAATTCAATCTTCTCTGTAGAATTGTACCTGTTCCATACAAATGGAAGTACCTATAGACATGGCTGGGCTTGCTGTTTTGCTTATATTCCAGTACCAGCTGTACAGTATCAGTACAAACCAATGATTGAAGATCTTCTTTTATGTGAATGCTTGACAACAAACACAAATGGTGCTAAAATATTCAAAGGATTGAATGTCTTCTTTTGAATCATATGGCTTCTGAAACAGCTGTGCTGACATTTGTACTGAATGTTCAAAAGCAATTGGTGACTAAACTGTTGGCTCAAATCAGAGCCATGGCCTCAAACTATATTTGCAGTCATTAATTTCTTCACCACTGCACTGGCAGAAAAAAAGTTCCAGTTTTATTTCAAAATGTTCTTGATAAAGAAGAACATTTTGCCCAGGATAAAGTTATGGTTTATTAAACCATAACTCTTGAGTGCATGTCTTCTTAATATTCTGTGTGATAAATGGGAAATGCTATGCATAAAGCACTTCTGTAAACTAAGCATGATGTTTGTCAAGAGGAATATTACTCTTGCAATTGCTTCAGTTGTAAGCTGAAATGGTCACTTCTTTCATGACACACCATTTCACTTGAAAGAATGACTAACAAACAAATTATGTCTATTTAGTCTTAGGTATTTGGTGGATATTTCCATCAAAATACATCAAATGATTTTTAAAACCAAATATAATTTTATAAGAATATAAATACATTTATAAGACCTGCACAGCTCAGTAAACTAATATGTTCCAAATAATCAATACAGGATGTTACAAAATGACACATGGGTAAATGAACTAATTAAAGTGCAAGAGAGACCAATGGATTTTAATGTCACAGAGCACAAAAATTCATCCATATTGCAACGGACTTTTGAGAAGTTTCTACTTGTTGAGCTTTGGTGTACTATCAAAGAAGAATTTCCAGAATTATCTGAAAAGATGATTAACATACCTTTTCTTTTTCTCATTACATTTCTGTGTGTGGCTGGATTATTTTTATATACTTCATGAACAACATATGGCAACAAATTGAATACAGAAGTACATATGACAATTCATCTATCTTTCATTAAATCAGACCTCAATGAGATTTGCAAAAATATAAAATTTCATCTTCTGACTGTTATCGTTTAGAAGAAAATATAATGAATTAGTATAAAAAAGTTATTTGTATTGACATGTGTTTATTTTTATTTTTAAATGAATTAAAAGTAAATATTTCTAAAAGAAAGAAGTGGCCATTTTTCTTACCTGGGGTCCAGCATTCAGCACTTACACAGCAAACCCAGTAAGCTTAGCCATCTACCTTTGTGGTTGAAACTGTCAGACCTTAGGGAAATGCTTCTCCACATCTCTGGACTTACCTTTTGAAACAGAAAAAGGAAAAGTTGCCTTTTTTTGAAAAGGCATTTCTGAATACCTTGAAAATGTGTGGGTTATGCAACTGCTAACATTTTGAGCAGACACTGCTTTGAAGCAGAGGGAGCATTTCAGCAGCAAAAGTGCTTAGGGGTAAGAGAAAAGACCAATTAACTTTTAAAATCCTTCCTGTTTGATAGCACCAATGCAATATAGTCTTATATAATGAAGTATGATATCCTAGTAACACCCAGTGTCCATTTCTTCCTTCTCTTCGTGTTTCATTTTATGGTAGTCACATATTTGTGTAGTTATTAGCAATCATTGTACATGGTGGCTGAATAACATTTAACAAGTGAAAACAGCAGTATTAAAAAATGTATATGATTTTCAAATTTATACATAATTCTAGACATGACATGAGTGAATGATGATACTGAGTGTACGTTAGTGTATGGATCCAGATATTAAGAGATGATAAAGATTATAATACATAAGCAGTAATAATTGATTTGATAAAGTTGTAACATTTCTGTAATAACAAATAGTTCTCTGGTCCCATTTTAATGCTTGAACACAATATGTAAAATTTTTTGTTCCTATCTGTCTTGGAATTTTATTGATTCGTATTGGTATTACTTCAGAAAAAGATAGTTTCTACAAACTTATTTATAAACTACTACTTAAGAACTACCTTGACTCAAGAAAAGTTGGTTAAGTTGCCATCATTGTCAGTAGTACATAAATCATTGATCATGAGAACATAAGTAGTAATTTTGTTAAATCAAAGGCAAGACAAATTTTATAGTATAAACATAAAAGCATAAGTTGTCTTTATTACTTATCCAAACATTGATGGCTTGTTAACAGTATGCTCATTTTAATTTATATAGAAACCAGAGTTATACACATATTTTTCAATTTTGGTTTTAGAAAAACAGATCTGTCAAGATTGGAGGATAGAACATATTTACTTCTGTTTAGCTTTATTTGAACTTCTAATTATAAATATATGTTTGGTAAGCCTCCACTGTACTCTTGAGCAGGCCCCTCAAACATTAGAGGAGGGCCTGAGTTTCCAGTGACTCATCGTTAATCCTAGCCTTCATCAAAGAAGAGCGTTCATTTAGAGAATGAAGGTATAGTGATAAACTTTATTTTTGAGAGTGCTGGTAGTGTGCTATGTGCTCTTTCTATCCTACTGTGGGGGAGGAGTGATGGGGGCATTCACCCCAATTCAAGCCAACAGAAGGAGGCTTCAAGAAAGTCCATTGAGAGCTAGAAATACCTACATTAGGTTGTTAGAAGGAATAAGGACTCATATCCGACTCCTGCCTGGCAAATCTAAGAGCTGAATTAAACAGCCTCACAGCAGAGCAAAGAGACAACCACACTGAAAGTGAGGTACATTTCCAGTAGGAAAGAGAAAATCGAGATGTTTCCCAGAAACCGTGTGGATTCCACAAAACAAAGCTGGCCTGGGGTTGTCCTAAAAGGGATTCCACCCTATAGGGCCACTTGGAGGGGGAGAAATGGCCCTAACGGAATAATGAATCGTTGTAACCAAGAGTTGTGGAAGAAACTAATAGTCGTAGCCAAAGGAGACATCACCTGTATTGGGAGAAACGCAGTCAGAATCCCCCATCAGGTAGACCATGAAAGAATGCATAATTGTCTTTCATGAGAGGAAAATGGGAACATCTGCACCTAGCATACACCAACCGCAGATTTCAACTGCACCAGTCAAGTGAGTAAGGTGGGAGCTCAAGCTAAGATGTTGTGAAGAAACTGTAACCTTCTCCCCTCACCTACATCAGTCTTCTAAGTCCAAGCAGTCCCAAGCCAGGGGAAAAGAGAAGCTTTCAGCTAGATTGTAGTTCTAATACCACTAGACTGGACTTGAAGAATATTCATTAATTGTTTATGAGTTATTACTAAAGCTATGGGAATTCCCACAAGATTTCACTCAGGGTCAATGAAAGAACTATTTGTCAAAGTGAGTTTAACAGTAAGTTTTGTTAAAGAATATAGTTGCTTGTTCCTTGCCCTCTACTAAGTTAAGCTAGTTCAATAAAGTGATTTGTCAGGAAACATTGATTTGGAGAATGTATTAAAGGAAATCATGATTTTTTTTTACATTACCTTGAAAAATACTTGGAACTTAATGTGAATTTTCATATTAAGTGAAATTTTTACAGCCTTTGCCTGTGAAACATTAAAAATGCTCTGTCGATAGTGATATAACACAATTTAAAAATCCCATCATGGACACTTTAGTATGAAGAAAGCACAGACTATGTAAAACTTGGAGAATATGTGAGGTAAAATCCAGACAGAACTTTTACTCTTAGTCAAATAATGTAAAGCTACTTATGAACTAATTAATAAGAGAAACTAGAAATGCAAATCAGAACGTTATACATTATTCAAAGTTTGTATATATTTTTGTGATGGATCAATGTAGAATAAAATACATTTCATGGTTGTGTGTTTTTCATTACCAACTACTGGGGAACCAATGATTCCAAAACTTAGTTGTTTAAAACAGCAACCATTTTATTATCTTTCATTAGTCTGTGGGGACCTGGGCTTAACCGGGCTGTTCTCCTGCTCTATGTGATGTTTCCTGATCTGCAGTTATCTTGAAGTTCAATCAAACTGGAACATACAAGATGCTTGCTCACATGGCTGGCTGTGGATATTGACTATTGACTGGAAACTCAGTGGGGACTGTGAGTCTGAGTGCCTTCATTCTCCTCCATGTGGCTTTTCTTTGTGTCTTTGACTTCTCACAGCATATTGGTTGGTTCCATGGGGCAGTATCTCAAGAACAAGAATTCCCATAGGAAGAAAGCCAAAGCCACCTGTCTTCTTAAAGCCTCAGCTCAGAAATTCCAGAATATCAGTTCTGCCACATTCCACTGTTCAAAATAGTACATTGCCAGCCCAGATTCAAATGAAGGAAAATCAGCTCCATCTCTCCATAGGGGAGTGGCAGATATGTACAAACAGGGAAGAAAATAATTGATGGTAGCCACCTTTGGAGACGAGCAACCACAGTGTAATCATTCTGAAGAATTCTTATTTGTTTTCCTGAAGTTGTGGGTTCAGAACATGTTCAGGGGTTTTGTTATATTGGTGAAATTGTGTGGACCCTGGCTGATTTAATACAGACAATATTTTGACAGCCAGAAGACAAATTTAGAAAAGCACAATGCCTTCAGAAGGCTTTCTGTTTGTCTTTGTAACCTGAGTAGGGGTCTAACATTGTGTACTTTTTCACTAAACTCTTTAGTAATATTAGCAACTTACCTATTGTGTTAGCCCATTTGGCCTGCTATTACAAAATATCACAGGCTAGGTGGCTGATAAACAACAGAAATTCTTTTTTCAGAGTTTTGGAAGCTGGGAAATAGAAGATCGAGGTGCTGTCAGATTCAGTGTCTGGCAAGGGGCTGCTTCTTCAGCTGTCTTCTCATTCTAACTTCACATGGCAGAAAGGACAAGCAGTTTCTCTCATGCCTCTTTTATAAGGGCACTAATCCCATTTATGTAAGCTCCAACCCCACAACCTACTCACCTCCCAAAGACCTCATTTCTTAATACTGTCACCTGGCCAGTGAGGATTTTAATGTATGAATTTGGGGGTGGGTACATAGAGATAAGACCATAACATCTCAAATGTTCATGTTTGAATCTTACAGTTTGAATCTTCCTATTTGAATCTTTATACTGGATAATTGAGAAGCACAATTTTTATCTGTAATTTTTTTTTTAGAGACAGAGTCTCACAATGTTGCCCAAGCTGAAGTTTAGTGACTGTTCACAAGTGAGATCATTAGGCAATCTATAGCCTTGAATTCCTTGGCTCAAGCTATCCTCCTGCCTCAGGCTCTTGAGTAGCTCGGACTATAGATTCATGCCACTGTGTCCATCCAGGAAGCATAACTTTTTTTTTTTTTTAAACAAGGAAAGGGTTTTAAGAAAGTAATGGGTATATGCTAAATATATTTATTAATTCTAAAGAAGGAACCAGAAATAATATTATGTTTCAATAAAATTCACTTTTCACAAAAATCATGCCCAAGGATTATTTGTACGAAACCTATTTAATAAATAATGGGAATGAAACTTCACTGAACATTTTGCTGAGTCTCTAGGATTTAATTTTTTAAAAATTTGTTTTCTTTACTAGAAGTTAAATTTTGTATGTCTGATACTTGTTAAAACATTCAGGCAGAAGTGTATGTTGACCAAATTGTTGAGACTGGCCAGAATAAAAATCCAGTTGGAAACAAATGGCCAAAAGTTACTTTATCCAAGTCCCTTTATGGACTGTGCTTATCATACAAACATAATCTAAGATGGTGAGAAAGCTTCTTTGCAGGCACTGGCTATTCCTTGATCTCCTCATTTCTGGATTCTATCTATACTCCCACCTGCTGCTGTTTGAGGTTAACTTCTCTGATTTCCTTCTCTTGACTCCTGATACTTGCTTAATACAGGTTTTCAACATCATTTTTTCATTTGGCCATTGTATTTATATACATGATGACTGATAATTGCCCTCTGTTTTACATAACAAAACTTAGTTAATAGGCATTCAGTCTTTTCTCCTTTCTCTACTACCATCCTTTCTTCTTCCATCCTTTTTTACCTCCTTCCATTTCTCTTTTCTCTCTGCTTCCTTTTCTATTCTTTATTTCCCTTTCTCTCCTTTTCCTGCCTTTTTTCCTTTCCCAAATAATTATTTATGCAGTTAAGTAATTAGAGCACTAATTTTAATACTTAAGACCTGATGACCAACAACACAGGCAAGATAGCATTTAAGCAACCTATACTCAAACATTAAATAAATTATTTCAAAGTTAATGATTTTGCTGTAATCATAGGTGCTATGAAGAAGCAAAGGATGTGATGAAAGAACACAATAGGTATTTTGAGATAATCTGGGGTGGAGGATCATCTTCGTGGGGTAAATGGTATTAAAGTTGAAATTTGAAGAATGCACGCAAGTTAACCAGGTGAATACTGATGGGAAATGGTTTGTTAGGCAGAGCAGAAAGACCCAAAGAGTGTTCGAGGAACTGAAATAGTCAATGTGGCTGGGGCTTATTAGAGAAAGTAGACAGGGTGGTGAGAGTTGAAGCTCCAAAGGATGGTAGAAACTAAACAATGCAATGTCTTGCAGGTGATGATAAAACTCTTGAAGGGAAGTAAGTGGAGAGTGATTAAGAAGTACTTTGCATACGTTGGATGAATAACCAGGCCTGACCATTAGTAGAGGGAGGAAGAGAGATGAAAGGACAAAACTTATGACTTAAATAAAACTTTGAAATTGTCCGTGATTTGTGCTTATTCATTTTATACACATTAGTGAATAGTAGTTTTAAATCTTTCAAATTGAACACAAGTGTAGTTTTATTATTATTATTTTTTTTTACCTAGAATATGGTCTGCCTCCACTTGTGATGTATGAATCCCTGTCTGGTTTTTGAATTGAATTCAGAAGGCTCCTTTAACTGATACATTTTTGGACTCCACATAAAAGTGAAGGAGGATCAAGAGAATGCTGCAATACTGTTTGTAGTTCTCTGTTTATAAGAACCTATAGCAATCAATGTTTGCACCCCCATGAAAATATGGTTTCAATTTTGTCCTTGAAATAAGAGAGGAGATGTGTTGCCAGCACATATTTATTCCTGCCAAGCATCTTCTTCTTTCTAGAGTGTACAGACATCTTATGAAGTTTTGCTTTCAATTTGTTTCAAGTTTAGTTTCATTTTAAAGTGGTGAATACCTGATAAATGACAGCACTTGTTACAATGATGAGACTATTAGCTGGGATGATGTGCCAACAGAGATGGTGGACAGACAGCAATTTCCACAAGTCTACTAAGAATATCAACTGCTGTCTTATTTATTGGGACTTACACTTGAACATACTGGCTAACTCTCAAATCCAAACTTTGCATTGATTAGAGTCAAAACTAGAGACCAGGATTTTGAGTTGGGTGTTCAGAATTTGTTTCATTTTGAAGTTTGTAACTTATCATCATATTGATTTACATGCAGAAAAAATGATTAATAATCATGACCTTGCAAACTCATAATAGATATGTCACATGTTCATTTACCAATAATTTGAAGTCTTAGAGTTTACTTAGATAATATGGCTTCTGGATGTGCATGACAAATGTTAGAGTTTTTTTATTTTCTCAAATCAATAGTCCTTTGTTGGACTTAATGTTCATACTTTTCTTATTTTATATTTAGCATTCATACAGAAATAATAGTATACAACCCAGCATTGCCACAAAGGAAACTGAAATATTAAACACATTATTTTGGTGAATTCACACTGGGATACAAAATTCCTTCACGATAAAGACGCATTTGAAAGTCATCAGAATTGGCCTTGCATTTGAAAGTCATCAGAATTGGCCTTGAATATTTTTACGTTTCTTCTTATTGCTATCATATTCACTCCTCCCTTTTCTCTTAGATTAACAACACATTTCATTATTCTTTCACTTTATTTATTAAAGTACTCATATCTTTGGAAGTGCCAAAAGAATCTTCCTTACTGCATATCCTCAAGTTCTCAATAGCTGTATTAAAGAGATTCAGAGAAGTTTAGAATCTGAGTGCATATGAAGGCTTTGTTAAATTTATGCAACACAGTATTTCTTAATATTCCTCCAAGTGTTATGACATTTATATATCTTTACAACTGGAGACTGATTAGTTAAGATTTTAAAAAAATTCTCATCAAATCTGGATTCTACTACCATTATCCCACTGAAATTTCTTGTATAAAGTTTATCAATAATATTCGATTACCAAATCCATTGAATTTCATAATTTTTAGTAGCATTTGTTATTGTTAGCCACTTTCCTACTCATCACTTACTTTTCTTCTGCCTCTGCTTTCTCACCTATAAAATAGGGTTGTTATCAGACTTAAATAAGTTGATATATGTGGAGATCTTAAAGGGTTTCTAGGACATAATAAGCACACGCTTTTCAGCTATCTTCATGATCATATTACTTGCTTTCCAACTGTGTTCTAGCCCACATTTTAAAAAAGCAGAATGTGTAATAAAAGCATGCATGAGGTAGTTTATTGTAACATGACCTTAGGAAGGAAGTGAGGGACCAGATGAGTAAAACAAGGAAGGAGGAAAAACCAACACAGGGTGCATTGTTAAGTTAGTAATCCCTATGAAACCATACACAATGCATTTTGAAACTGACTGCTTTGTTAATTGTCTCTCATACTCTATTAGTCAAAGATGGCTCCATGCACATTAATTCCTTCATACTTTCAGATTGGGAAATTGTTAGTGCCAAGCTGGTTCAATGCATGAGAGAAGGTTAGAAGTGAGAGGGTATGGCCGTGAGCATTTTATGTAGGGCTCAAGATGTATCCAATGTACATATCCTCCTGGGTTTTCTCATACCTCCTTGGCCACTCTTTCTCCTCATCTTCTTCACATTTAGTCCCCTTGTTTTCTAATACTTTTTTCTGTTTCAAAAATCAAATTTTGAGGTATAAGTCACATAAAATAAAATGTACACATTTAAAGTGTAGAGTTGGATGGTTTTGACAAATGTCTATATATCTGTGTAACTGCTCTTCTAATTAAAGGCATAAAACATATCTAAATTCTCAATTGCCTCTTTGTAATCAAGAATGCGTAGCTCTACCTTTAGGCCAACACTGACAAATAAGGATGATGAGTATTGTTTTGTGTGAATGTTGATTATTTTTCTTCTTTCCTGAAATACCTGTTCAAATATTTTGTACATTATTACTTTAGTTATTTGTCATCTTAGTATTAAGTTATAAGAGGTCTTTATGGATTTTGGATATCAGTCTTTCATATTTTTCTAATTCTGTGGCTTGCTTTTTATTTATTTTTAGCCATGTCTTTCAAAGAACAGAAGTCTTAAATTTCAATGAAGTCGAATTTATCATTCTTTAATCTTATAATTCTGGTTTTTGTGTGCAATCTAAGAAATCCTTTCCTTTTGCAATACAGCAAAGATTTTTCTCCCGCTTTGTACTAAAAGTTATGTGTTTTAGCTGTTACATTTAGGTCTATGATAGACTGAAAAGTAATTTTGTATATGATGTGAGATCAGGTCAAGTTTTCTTTTTAAAATATGGCTATTCCATTGTTCTGTTATTATTTGTTGAAAAGATTATCCCTTTCCCCATTGATCTTCCTTAGCATCTTTGTCAAAAATCAATGGACCACGTATATACACATACACACACAATTATATGTACATCTAAAATCATATACATAATTCATATACATATATACGTGTGTATGGGTTTATTTTTGGATTTCAAAATTCTGTTTATTTGATCTATGTATCTAATCTTAAATCTATACCACAGTCTGTATTACTGTTGCATTATAGTGAGTCTAAAAATGACGTACTGTAAATCTTCTTTGTTCATCTTTTTCAAAATTGTTTTGGCTAGTCTGTTTATGGTTTTTATAAAAATTATAGAATCAACTTATCAATTTTTATGAAAAGCCTGCTGATATTTCATTGAGAATATATTGAACTAGTCCATAAACCAATTTGGGCAGCGTTAACATATTAACAATAGCTAGTCTTCCTATCTATATATGTGGTCTACTGTATTTGTCCATTCTTACTCTGCTATGAAGAAATACCCAAGACTGGGTAATTTAAAAGAAAAGAGGATTAATTGACTCACAGTTCCACATTTTTTGCTGGGGAGGCCTCAGGAAACTTACAATCATGGCGGAAGGAAAAGGAGAAGCAGGCACCTTCTTCACAGAGTGGCAGGAGAGAGTGAACGCAAGCAGGGGAAATGCCAGACGCTTATAAAACCATCAGATCTCATGAGACTCATTCACTATCAGGAGAACAGCATGGGGGAACCGCCACCTATGATCTGATTACCTCCACCTGGTCCCGTTCTTTTCAAGGGGATTACAATTCAAAATGAGATTCAAGTGGGGACACAGCCAAACCATATCATATGCTGATCTATTTAGTTTGCTCTGTAATTTCTCTCAGCAGCGTTTTGAAATTTTCAGGACAGGTTTTTCACATAGTTTGTTAATATTATGCCTAAGCATTTTATAGATTTTGCTATGATTACAAATAGTGTTTTGAATTTTCAATTGTTTGTTGATAGCACACATACATACAATTAATTTTATGTGTTCTTATACATTTGTATGGGGCTTGTATTATACAGTCTTACTAAATTCACTTGTTAGTTCTCATAGTTTTCTTTGTGGTTTCCTTAAAAATATGTGCTCAGGCTGGGCGCGGTGGCTCACGCCTGTAATCCCAGCACTTTGGGAGGCCGAGGCTGGCGGATCACCTGAGGTCAGAAGTTTGAGACCAGCCTGGCCAACATGGTGAAACCTCGTCTCTACTAAAAAATACAAAAAATAGCAGGGCGTGGTGGCGGGCGCCTGTAATCCCAGCTACTCGGGAGGCTGAGGCAGGAGAATTGCTGGAACACGGGAGGCGGAGGTTGCGGTGAGCCAAGATCACGCCATTGCACTCTAGTCCGGGCCGACAACAGCAAGACACCGTCTAAAAAAAAAAAGAAAGAAAGAAATATGTGCTCAATTATTTAATTTGTGAGTAAAGACAGTTTTACCTCTTGCTTTAATATCTGCATGTCTTATTTCTTTTTCTTGCTTTATTTCCCTGATTAGGACTTTCAGTGCAATGTTAATAAAAGGAGTAAGAATGAATGTCCTTGGTTTGTTCCTAATCTTGGTGGGAAGCATTTAGTTTTTCACCATTAATATATACTAGTTGTAAGGTTGTTTCTAGATACTTTATCTAGTTGAAAAATTTTCCTTCTATTTCTAGCTTATTGATGGTTTTATTATGAATGGGGTTGAATTTTGTCAAAAATTCAATGGCAATTTATAGGCAATGCTCAATTTCATTATTGACTTTATTTTTAATTAAAACATATAACATTCACATTAGTCAGATATTATGATAACATTTCATATTAGCCAGATATTAAAAAGTGCTAAGTACTCTTTCATCTTCCCAGTTCCCACTCTTTCTCCACAAATAAGCACTTTTATTAGTTTCCAGTGTGAGCTTTCTGAGTTTCCAAAATACAAATACCAGAAAACATCAATATATATTCTAATTTGCTCCACTTTCTAAACACATAGCATTTTATAAAATAGTTACGCACTTGCTTTTTTTTCATTTAATAGATCTTAGAAAGCTTTTCTTATTAGTGTATAGAGAAATTTCTCAGTATTTCTTAGAACTACATACTATTCTATTGCATGGATATACAGTCACCTAGAAACTACTTCCCTTTAATGAAAATCTGGGTTGTTTCCAATCTTTGGTTATTACAAAGATGCTTCAGTGGATATCAATATGTATACATAATTAAGGTATATGCTCTTGTAATTTTGATGCCTTATTACCAGGAAATAATGAGACTCTTGTTCAGATGTGATATAGGAAAGCTCTGTCCTACTCTTATCTAGATTCCATTCTTCCTTTGTTGTCCTGGCTCCAAATCATGCACTCTTTCTCTTTCAGTTTCAGAAATATATCTCAGGCTAGACAATGTCAGAATGGTAGTACTATTTTATCATGATATTATGGTGACTGCAGATAATTCATAATCCCCTTATTTGCAACTGCTTAGAGTTTAACATCAGTGACATTCACTTGTATTTTTGAGACTAAAGCTATTATTTTTGTCTAGGTTACTATAGAAAAAATCCATACAAAATTACACTAAGCATAGTTTTATTTTTCTCCAACGCTTGGACTGGAAAATATTTGCTATATCATTCAGTGTCCCAGAAGGCTTCTTTATTTCTTTGCACTGCATATTTTCTTTGCACTATTTCTCTCTGTTATAGTTCATATAGGTTCACTGCTAGTATGAGGAGGGGGCATGTGGGTAGGAAGAAAAGAACTTACAGGTTCAGTACTATCTAATTAATTTTCCATAGTTTAGAAAAGGGACTGACTCTATCTTACTTCTATCAAAAACAATCTTATTGACTGTAGCATCAAAGCATGTTTTATTTTACTGGTTTATATACCATGGGTAGAGACCATACCTGCTTTTGCTGTCTAATAAAAAGGAGTTATGAGAATTTTCACAAGTCCAGTAGATTAGGGTTTCAAATATTACTTGCCTATATTCAGGGCTGACTGGTATATTAAAAATGCCAGCTTCAGCCAGGCATGGTGGCTCACGCCTGTAATCCCAGCACTTTGGGAGGCCGAGTCAGGTGAATCACGAGGTCAAGATATCCAGACCATCCTGGCTATCATGGTGAAACCCTGTCTCTACTAAAAATACAAAAATTACCTGGGCATGGTGGTGTGTACCTGTAGTCCCAGCTACTAGGGAGGCTGAGGCAGGAGAATCGCTTGAACCTGGGAGGCAGGGGTTGCAGTGAGCTGAGATCTCACCCCTGCACTCCAGCCTAGCGATAGAGCAAGACTCCGTCTAAAAAAAATAAAATAAAATAAAAAAATGCCAGCTTTGTCTTCTTTGTACTCCCTTTGGAAAAGAAGTAGTAATGGCTTTGCTAGAAATAACGTTTCACATCACCAGTAAATCCAAGTCAAATAACAAAATGTGTTAATATATTATCATGCTTTCTCTGAAGCTTATGATAATAGGCCTTTTGCATTTCATTCCTATCTTTTCTATCTTTGGATACACCTCTGAAGAGAGTAGAAAATGCAGAAGGGGAAATATATACCAGAAGAGTAGAACTCACTGTACAGAAATTAAAGATGTGACACAGTCTCTTGAATGAACGGCATGCAAAGCAGTCTTGGGTAAATTTGACCCAAGCAAATGGCAATGCTGTAGGAGTGTAAATCATCAAGAACATTTACAGAAATGCTATATAAATGTAAAGTGTCAAAATATCTCAGATCCTATGATAGATTTATACTTCTTGCAAATATTTTTGGATGTCGGTATGACTCTTGGGCTGGAGACTCAGTAGAGCAATAAATTCCCTCCTACTGCCTTTGGTTAGGATGCATATTTTATTCATTTATTATGATATTTTAAATTAAAACATACTTAATTGGAATCACTTTTATGTTCCTTTTGTGCTAATATATTGAGTTAGTTTATTGGTTAGCTGACTTGAAAGAAATACTTGTTAAGAGCATTGCCTTTAGAGCTAGAGCCTGAATTTAAATTCTGGCCTCCCCACTTACTAACTAATTGGTTGTCTCACACAGGCCTCAATTTCTGAGAGGCACAATTTCCTCATAGGTGAAACAGATACAAGAATACTTACTTTATAAACCCATTGTAAGGATTAAATGAGATAATCTATGTTAAACATTCAGCACAGTTTACTGGCAAATAATAAATGCTCATGAATGACAGTGAAAATGAAAATTGAATACTAGGAAGTATACTTAGAGATGATTACTTTAACCAGAACAATTAAATAGATGACAAAACTTTATATATGTGTATAATACATATGTATATGTGTATATGTGTACACACAAATACCCTCACATATGTATATATACAAAGAATGGAGGAAAAAACTTTTGGTAGCAAAAAATCGCTATGCTTAATTCACTTTTGTATGTTTTAAAATTAGTCTAATATTTGTATCCGCCTCTATATTAGTACATTCCAGAAGGATAAGCAATATTTCTAGCACTGTATATTCAGAAAAAACACATCTGCATGTATTTTAAGAATCCATCAGGGTGCTAGCCTCCCTGTAGTATAATGCTGTAAGTATAACTTAGGTTGGAAATCTTCCAGGGATAGCATCATAACACATCCCATGATTTCATGCATTGCATGGCTGGCATCGTTCCCGGTGGGGCAGGAGAGACACACACACTAACATGGCTGTCAAAACAGGTTAAGATGAATCATCTGAAAATATTTTAAGACTAGTATTAGTGAGGACAGTCTTCCAATTTTCATTTAAGTGTTTTGTTATATCACTTGATGTTGAATGCTGCCTGTTCAGGAACATACTACCTGTAAATTCTATTTTTCATTTAATCAAAAAAGCTTAACTTTGGAGTAGACGATGGTAAGCTGAAAAGGATATTGGGAAAACTAGAAACTTCTAAAGACTATATTTTAAATGAGATGACTGAAATTATCCAGAGAATATTTTTTATCATCAGTAAATATACTTTTCACCCCTTTCTCTTGATTCACATAAATTTAATAAAAAGAGTTTAAAAAATGTGTGCTGGCCTGCATTTTATTATGTAATAACATTTGCATGGTACCGCTTTTCTGTTTCTCACTTCATCAGTACTGTTTTTCATTTGGGTGGACCTCCTCAGCTGTGACGGTGTTGGAAAAAAGCATCTGTAGTTGTGCAATCATCAACTGAAAGCTGCTCTGTTTCCACGTAACTATATGTCTTTTTGAGACCAAATGGGAGATGCTTAATGTTAATAAATAAGCAGTTTCTGCATAAATAAAGACCAGGCCCTGAAATATACAGACTTGATTATTTTTTTTATGTCCCAAGTCAAATGGATTCATAAAACAAGCAATAAAGCTGTGAATTATACACTTAGTTACAAATGCATTCAGAATAAATGTGGTTTCTATTTGTAAATACAAATACTATAGTGCTATGGGACTCAACATTAATCCATTACAATAGAGAAAAATACAAATATATGACCCTTGTGCATAAAACACATTGGTACCAAAGTACTATAGCAATGGATAATACATTTGTTTTTGTTTTTAATGCCAAAAATGTGGTTCAAAGTCCTGGAAGACGTGGTCAACTCACCTCTTTTTTGGCCTTCTGCTTAACCCTGCAACCTTTAATATTCAATGTGACCAAATAGCTACATCACATGGTGATTTTCATACAAGCTGCATATATTTGCATGCTTTTAAGAATGCGGCCTCAAGACCAGGCATGGTGGCTCACGCCTGTAATCCCAGCACTTTGGGAGACTGAGGGAGGCAGATTACCTGAGGTCAGGAGTTCGAGATCAGCCTGGCCAACATGGCAAAACCCTGTCTCTACTAAAAATACAAAAATTAGCCAGGTGTGGTGGTGCGTACCTGTAGTCCCAGCTACTTGGGAGACTGAGGCAGGAGAATTGCTTGAACTTGGGCGATGGAGGTTGCAGTGGGCCAAGATGGTGCCACTGCACTACAGCCTGGGTGACAGAGCAAGGCACCCTCTCAAAAAACAACAACAACAGAAAAAAACACAAAAAATGGCCTTTAAAAAAGTAGTGGTGCTATCTTTTCTTAAAAAGAAAATGTTTTATACTTCTATGAATGCAGAAACTGAGGACTTTTATAAAGAAGAGACTATGTTAGCTATTATTTTCTATTGCCATGAGATTAAATTTTACTGTTTGAATAATTTGTACAAATACTCTTTTACTGCAATTTTTTTCTCATTTCTGTAAAAGAGACCATAAAGTCGTGATTGACCACAGTAACCAATGGTTATCCTAGATCAGATTTTGATGTTCCAAATTCACTAGTTCAACTTTACTTGACAATCAAAATGATGGAGAATTCAAGCTAAGAGGAAGCAAAACGCTGTTTAAATACATATAGCTCTGGCAATTGTCTGGGATAACTATATGGATTATGAAAATCATATGAAAAGGTAATAGATACATGTTTGACAATAGAGTATTTCAAAGTTACTTCTGTTCTGAATGGTCTACTTTACAAAAAGAAAATATAAATATAAATTAAAATATAAATCATTATATTTGATTTATGGCCTTTCCCTCTATTTAACAAGAAAAGCCAGTTTACAATGATACAATTTTGGCAAGCTATTTTCTTACTTTTAAAAATAAGCTCATTTAAAATGTGTGTCTAATAATCTTTTTAATTTTAGCAGTATATTTGGAAAATTTAGTGTTTCAAGACTATTTATAAATAACATTAAAATATAATTTTTAAAATTAATGCATTATGAAACAGGGGGTCCCTATTAAGAAGACTTATGTGTTTTATGAAGTTCAGATAGATTTCAAGTGGTTCAGCTGGCAACCATCTTCCACCCAGCCTGTATTTAATACTTATTATATTTAATTATCTCCCTTTCAATCTGAATCCAGCGCCTATGTTCTTTAACTATATAAATATAGTAGTTATATAGACCCCTAAAAAGTAGGATGGTGACTAAAGCCACTTATGCACCAATATAAATTTTTAATTCTGAAAATTAGATTATATTATATCCTCACCCAGAAGACTTTAAATGCACTTCTTACAGCTACAGGAGAAAAATCCAAACATGTTGTACTTCATAGTATAGCTATTGATTGCCTATTCTTTTACCATTTAACATTCACCTTAGGATTTAGTCATACTAAATTACCTGGTTACTGACTTCATCTTGCTTTCTCATGTCTTCATGCTTTTGTATCTTATATTCCCTTTGCATAGAATGCCTTATACTCACTTTGCTACCTGGGAAACTCCAGCTGATTCTTCAATTCTGAAATCAAATATTATTTCTTCTGTGAAGTTTTCTTCTTCAATTTCCCAATTCCATTTCTGTGGAATTTACATACCTATGTAAATTTAGGTCCTCTTTAATTAGATTACATCTTACATAGACAAGTGCATAAGGGCATGCATGCCTACACACACTCACACACACTTCCATTAGAACTATAATGACATTTTAATGTGTGTTCTGAATTTGCCTGGTTATTGCTTCTATTTGATCATAAGACTCTTTTAAGATGAGGAAAATTTCTTCTTATTATATACTTGTTAAATTAAAAAAACACATTAATATGTGATAGCAAGTTAGTAAATGAATTTATTAACGTAGTTAAAATTTATTTGAAACCGCAGATCAAAGATAAGTTACTCATTCAATGGACTTTCTTTATTCTACATGAACCTGTTTATACGCTCATACTCTAAATTGCACTCAGTAACAAAATGAAGAATATAATTCAGGTCAGCTTGCTATTTAAATATGAAACTATGTTACCTATGTGACAAATATTTCTAAATTCTTTTTTTCTTCACATTTTAATTTAAGTTCAGGGGTACATGTGCGGGATGTGCAGGTTTGTTATATAGGTAAATGTGTGCCATGGCGGTTTGCTGCACAGATCATAAATTGATTTCACCTTTATGCTTTCTATAAAAAGTATCTGAAACTGAAAGTAAATAATAATGGAGATGATAAGATGATATGAGCACAAGGTGTCTTATGTATTTTGGAGACTCTTTGAATGGGGTATTCAAACTGTTGGAAGGCAGGCGTCCAAATACTCTCTTGCTACTTAAAGTCATTTTTCAATGAGGTGATAAATAGATAAAAGCAAACATGTATATTTTGGAATGTTTGGATCTAGGCAAGGCATGTATGATGTGTTAATTTTCCTGCCACTTTAAGTATTCTTTAAAAATTAGTGCTTTCTATATATTCTCTTTTGCTTTTGTTGAGAAAAGAAATTTACATTTTCATCTTCCTACTATGTGTATTCTGTACTTAAAAGCAATGTCCTCATTAACCATTAATTAGTCTATTTTGAACTCGCTACATTTGTCTTTAGTCCCACCAAAGCATCTAAAAGAACCAGGAGTTAAAACACTTAGTTGTCACAAAATCAGGGAATTGAAAAGATATGCTTATCTTTTTTATTGCTACTGTCAATTTATTCCCTTGAATTTTAAATAGTAGAATGTCTTCTTTTATTCTTTGTTCATGTCTTTAGAAGGATTACAGCTACTTTTAATATCAATGCTATAGTTGCTATTAAAGTTAGGCTTACTTTTGTTTATTTGGGTTTAAAACATTTTATGATCTTAGGTATGATATACCTTTTGAGAATTAAAAAATCAAGAGCCCATTCATGTTTGATTGAAAATTATAGAAACAGCTTTTAAATTAACTCAAGTGAAAAATAAGATTCATAGGGGAGATGCTGGAGTTGACCACATAAAGGAAGATATGAGGCACTAGGACAGCCTTAGGGGTTTCAGACTCTCAACCTCTAATAGTGCTTCTTTCTGGGTGTCAGGGACATAGCTGCTGGAAGTTCTAGGGTCTCATGCTTTCGGCTTCATAATCAGGGAGAAAAGATAGTATTTTATCATCTCTAGCAGAAAAATCATAGGGAAGAATATGAATTGACTCACCTGGAAGCATAGACCTATTCCTGAACCAATTCCTGTGCCCAGGACTAGTGCATTCTTTGAGTGGTACAGCCTGGGTCACATGATTCCACCTACTGTCAAGATGTGGAACTGTTTTTCAAAGGAGGGTGACTAGGGTGCCAGACCAACAATGGCAATAGCCACTACAAAGAGAAGCTAATTATTTTATTTCATTAGTACTCCATTCTGTAACATTATAGAGAATATAGAGAGCTGATTTATATGAGGTGCTAAATATTTGTAATGCTACTATTGTTTTAAAGATGGAAATATTTTCTCTGTACATAATTTAAATGTGCTCTGGCTAAGGATCATTATGGAAGAAAAAAACTGCTATTAAGGCCAGACACCAAAGTGAAAATTTAATTGAAATATTAGAATGTAATGGGTTGTGAAATTCTAAAGTGAGATGCAAGACCAAAATGAAAATTTTCAAAGGAAATGTCTGTGAATGGGCTTCTTGACTAAAAGTCCCTTTGACTAAAAACCCTTGACTAAAAAACCATCTCATTGGGAATATAAACAGCAAAGAGAGTAGAGGGTGAGGAAAGATTTGTAAAGAGGATTTTTTGAACAAACCCATGATTGCCTCTTCATCTTAAGTCAAGGCAGAGGATTTCTAACCAATTCCTCTGAGAGGCTGAGCAATGGCCCACAGTTAGGGAGTCCCAGAGAAGTACAGAAAACAGTGGAGTGGCTCGCTGCATGGAGGTAGAATGAAGCTTTGCTACTGGGGTTGTCCCATTGCCCCAGATATTGTGGAGGTCAAGGATGCCTGAGTGTTTCCTGTACATCACATATGGCCAAGAGAGGGATTTGACATAGATGCTTTATAAGATACTGTGAATGCAGGTCCACAGAGGGCAAGGGAGTCTCAGGTGAAGTTAGAGGTGAAGCACTGGATCCCTTGCAGCAGGAGAAGTGAGCAACCACTGAAATGCCATGCCTTCACCCTAGTCAATGTTACTGCACATCAGAGAGCACCTGGAATGGGACATTCCAAAAAATATACAAAAATTTCCTAGAAGAGAAAGTGCTAACTTTCAACATTTGCCAGCCCTTAAAACACACAAGGCAACTTAAGATGGTAGTGGTCAAGTATTTAATAAAAACTTCCTGCCCCCAGTCATCCCTCTTCCCTCCTCTGACACTGGAGGAAAGGTTCAAAACCACAGTTAGCAAGATGGTGGTGCAGGAGTGAAGCTTTAAGGGAAAGTGCAAGAGAGAAAAAAATACAAAAATGTACCCTCCCCTCCTTTATTGGCCTCTTACTTACAACAGGCCTATGTAAACCAAAAATAAAATTCTAAGCCCCGCAACTGACTGATGGACTCCTCTATCACGCAAGGCCATTCAAAAGTTAACCTGAAAACCTAGTTCAGGCCATGATGGGAAGCAGGGGTTAGACATGCCTCATTATACCCTCCTCCCTTAGGAATTCAGGTGCAACTCACCAACATTAACAATAAAACAGAGATTTTTAGACTGATAAAACAGACATTTTGTAGCAACAAGACACCAAATCCCAACCTAACTCTAGTATAGCATCACATAACAGACAGCAGGCCCTGAAAGAAATGGAGGTATTTTATCCCAAAGTATATTTCTTTGACATATTTTGAAATGTCCCTAAAAAGTTGTTCTTACAGGGAAACTGTACGTTCTGTAGAGAATCCCCTTCTCTTTCCAGGTCTTTTCCCTGATCCAGGAGATAATTAACTAAGAGTCTGGCATCTTTTTAGGTTTGGTAAGAGCTCTGAAGCATTCCTTTCTGTTGATTCCAGGTCTTTAGATAATAACTCAACCAACTGTCAATCAGAAAATATTTGAATCCACCAATGACCTGGAAGCTCCCCACCACTCCCACTTCAAGTTGTCCCACCTCTCTGGGTAGAAGCAATGCACATTTTACATGTATTTATTGATGTCTTATGTCTCCCTAAAATGTTTAAACCAAGTTATAGCCTGACCACCTTGGACACATGTTCTTAAGGTCTCCTGGGGCTGTGTCACAGGTAATGGTCCCTCATATTTGGCTCAGAATAAATCTCTTCAAGTATTTTACAGAGTTTGACTCTTTTCATTGACACCTACAGGCTCCACCTGGGGAACCAAGAAGAGCTCTAATTTTGAATGGAGTTGGATGCTTTGATAATTACCTGAGACTTAACATCTGAAGCTTTGAAACCCACAGTGATTCTAGTACTTTTTCTTGTTGAAAACTGAGAGCAGTCATGGGGCTACCTGTGCTTTATTCCAAGGTCAAAGAGAAGAGCTCAGACTGCTGAATAAATTGAAAGGAAAAGTGGGTGAAAAAAAGGACTTTCTGATTACAATCTTTGAGTTCTGTGATTTAGCTGTTTGTTCTTTAGTGGATACAGTTCCTTAACTAGATTATGAGGTTCTTAGGGTATTCCTAACTAACGAATTCTTGCAAAATGGTGGACATTTTCCCCTATTATCAGTTTGACACATGGAAACTTTGTGTACTAGACTATTTGTGTCTATGTATATCAGTGTATGTATATTTTATATTTTTTATTATTTAAATCCTCTGGTGTTCCATATAACATCAATTATAGGAATGGCTTTATTGAACTTAAAAATTATTTGAGTCAGACTCATATTATAAAAGCAATAGAGAAAAATCAACCCCTAATTGGAACTTGCAAAATGTATTTTTACAGATTAAAATGAAAAACAAAATGTCATTTGAATGCTTTAATTGGTTTCAGTGTTACAACTGCAAGCCAGATGGTTCCTTTTCAAGTAGTTTACAATGTCTTTGCTGAATAACTGAATTACTAAAGCAGCTGTGATTATTAACATTTACCTAAACAGAAAAACATGTCTGCTATTCGTTTGTTAAGAAAGTACCTGCTTTGCAGTAGTTTGGGAAACAAATCATGATTCCAGTTCCTCTAGATAGCGCAGTATTTTCATAAAATGAGAGAAAAGATCAATAAGAGATGCACATATTAATTTGTATCTTAAAATGAATGCTGATTTTAAATTTTTGCTTATTGACCCAGCGTTAGCATCTCTTGTGGATTCTTTCGATCTTATGTTTCTACAATTGTATGATTTATTTATATTTTTGATTTGAAAAAGAAACACTTTTAGATGTAATACTCTGTTAATAATTATCTTTAATTCCTGGTTAAAACATTATATTCTGGAAGTAAGTAGTCCTTACAGAAATTTGTTTCTGTTATAAGCTGAGGTATTCTAACTCTATACTCTTAGCAAGGGTAAATTTGATACTGAATGTAATCTGGAGTATTGTATACAAATTCAGTTCTTGAGACAGCCGAATAAGGACAGAAATATTTAGGGGGGAGTAATGGTGAGGTGTGCTGTTTCAGTTCAATTTTCAAAAAGATAAATTATTAGGAAAAATTCTGATTAGGTAATGGCATTTTAAACATTCTATCACATCATTTTCTAATCAGAATTATCCTTACTAATATGCTGTTTTGGTAAAAGGATTGAAACAACTGATTTTTGTCTTGGAAGTCTATGATTGTCTTGGCATTTTTGTTGATCTAGGTTTAGCTCCACAGATCTCCGCTGGGCTGTCCCATGTGTCTCTCTGTAGTTAGCTGGGTGATGGAGGGGGCTGGTTGGTGTAGGATGGTCAACATAGTGACAACTCAGCTCTCCTCCATGTGCTCTTCACATTTTAGCACGGTAGCCTGGGTGTGTTTTGGTTATGGCAAAGGAGCAAGAGCAGCAAGACAACGAGTTCCTCTGCCCAAGAACTTTTGAAACCTTTGGTTGTGCCATGTTTGATAACATTCTGTTTGACTAATGCAAGTCATATAGTCGAGCCCAGAGTCAAAGCATGGGAAAATGCCCTGCCCTTGAGAGGGGACAAAGAATTGGGGTCATTAATTGACTCAATAGGACACACATTCTTACAGGTTTACACTATTCTATAATAGTAATCCTGGGTATGACGTACTATAACTTAATTATCCACTTTCCTATTTTTGGATATTCAGGTTGATTTTTTTTTTGCAGTTGTAATCAATGTTGCAATAAAAATGTACATACAGCTTTATGTACATGTATTAATTTTAAACATTTAATCATGAAATATTTTAAATATACCAAAAATATGGTCTCCCCACTGAGATTATATAGCTCTTTGTATATTTTCGTACTTATTACAGTCTCTTTGAGTATATTGTTTGTTGCTTGTAAGAACCAGTAACATCTAAAGCCCTATCACTTATCTTTCCCTTCCGTTCCAGAGGTAACCACTACCCTCAAGTTGGTATGTGTCATTCCAGTGTTTGCTATTTATGCTTACTATACAGGCAAACCTATACTGCTTTTTTACATTTGAACTTTTTACATTTGAAATCAGTGTTACCATACTGCACGTAGATTTCTGCAGATTTAATTTTTATCCAATGTTATATTTTTAAAATTTATCCATATTAATACATGCAGACTTATGTCAATCATTTGCACAGCTACATAACATTATTCCGCTGCATGAGCAAGCCAGCTAATGGGAGTCAATTGTATTTTCTTAAGTTTTTCTGTTGCAAAGAATGCTCAGTGGCAATCCTTGTACATATTTCTTTGTGCATGTATGTGAAAGTTTGTCAGGGACAGACATTCATAGGAATAATTTCTGTTTACCACAGTATGTATATCACATTTTGCTTTTTTACAATTCCTCCAGAAATGTATGAATGATTCATCTTTCCCGACATCTCACAAAATTTAGTTGTTGTCTAACTAATGATTCAGAAATTTATCCCACTGTTACCTAAATTACATTCCCATGATTTTAAGGCTATTTTAATATGTTTATTTTTCAATCCAGTTTCTATGCTTGTCCCTTTACTGTTCCATATAAATTTTTGGATCTGCTTGTCAAGTTCCACAAAAATCCTGTGAGTTGAAATTGCATTGAGTTTATAAATTAATTTTGGTTAAAATTGTCATGTTTATATTATTTATAGTTGTTATCCATAAACTTGCTATTATATTTAAGACTTTTATATGTCTCTGAGTAATGTTTTACTATCTGCTCCACAAAGGTTGTTGTATTTCCTTTATTAGATTTATTATCAGGAAATATATAGTTTGTGTTACTATTGTAGTACATTTAAAGTTTAAATGTACATTCAAAAATAAAAAAGTACATTTAAAGTACATTTTTCTGTTTGTTGCTAAAATATAAAGTATATTCTTCATTTTGTGTACTGAGCTCATATCAAACAAAATTGCCAACCTCTTTCACTCACTGAAATTATTTTCGCAATACTATTTTCTAAAAAGAATGACAAGTTTTTCTTTATTTTTTTCTTTTTTCTTGCTTTTGCTCTTTATCTTCTATAATTCTCTTTTGCCTTAGTTTACTTGAAGATCTTCCAATGTGATATTGACTAGAAGCAGTGATTGTCTATATCCCCACCTTCTTCTGAATTATAAAGGAATGCTTGTATTGTTTCAAAATTGAGTTTGGTAGCTGCAGTGAGTTTTGACAGACAAAATTTATCAGAAAAGGAAGTTCTCTTCTATTCCTAGTTTGCTAGTAGTTTTCTTAAGTTATAAATGTGTAACAAATTTTATCAAAACTGTTCTAATTCTATTGAAATATTGGTTTTTATCTTTTAATGTGTTATTGTGGTGAATCATACTAATAGCTTTTCCAAAGTTAATCATCCTTGCATTCCTGGGTTAAATGTATTTCTTAATATATTACTGATTTTTCTTTTTGCTAAGATTTTTATTTATAATTTTTATCTAGTTTATAAGTAAAACCCTATAATATTTCTTCCTTCAATTGTCTTTATGTAGTTTTTATGTGAATGTTATATTTATAAAAAATTTCAAGAACTTCTCTTTCATCTTACTCCTCTTAAGATCTCTCCTCTTTTTCACGTTCCTGCAATTCTTCTATGATGTCTATGTTGTAAATTAATTTGTTTTTCCTGCTTGTACTTTAGGAATCTGAGATTTTATATCTTCTGTTGACCCTGGAAAATTCTAAACCACTTAAAGAAGTATTGCCTCTCCTTTGTTCTTTCTGTTCTTTCCACTTGGAACTCAGCTTCAGTTCATGTTGGACATTCTCATTCTATCCCCAACTTCTCTTAATTTCTTTTTAGTAGTTTCCATGCTTTTATATCTCTGTTCCAACTTCTAGACAATTTCCCTAAGTCTATTTTTAATTTAATAATTCTGCCTTTGGATTTTATGTATTTGATTATTTTAAGATATCAATTTTTCTTGCATAAGGTACAATAACAGTATTGCATCATTCAGTTTCCTGGTTTTGACCATTGTATTATGGTTATGTAAGTTGTGAACATTATGGGAAATGGGGTAAAAGATATGCATAAACTCCCTATATTATTTTTGTAATTATTATGGAAGTCAAAAATTATCTTAAAATAAAGAAATGCTGGTTTTTTCAATTCTCCTTCAGATATTTTGTTCTGTTATCTCATACTCGTGAGCATAATGTTGCTATGTGTACTTTCTCACTTTGGCTAATTCTGCTCTTTTCTGCATTTCTTGTTTTTTTTTACTGGAAGCTATATCTTCTCTTCCTCTTCTTTTCTAAATTTGCTTAATATTTTAGTATATATAATTAATAAAATATAAAGTCGTCCAATAGTTCTACTTTCCTTCCCTTGATAGAAGAACATCACACTATTTTATTATGATTCTTTCCTCCTATCTCGTATGTGATTATTGTCTAGGATTTAACTCTCTCAAATTTCTCCAAATTGAATAGCATTATTATTTTGGAGAATCAATGTTGGTTTAGGTTTATTTGCTCTGTATTACTTTTTACATATAATTTCTTCTTTATTGTTTTAACATTTTCTTCATGAAGGCCATACTTTAGACATTTTTTCTGTCAAGGCTATTGATGGTAATGATTACTTCTGTTTGTCTGAAAATGTCTTTTATATTGCCTTCACTTCTGAATGATGGTTTGGTTATAAAATCCCAAGTTGAATGTTGTTAATTTTCAGCAGATTAAGTTTTTATTCCACTGTCTTTTGATGTCTATTGTTACTATAAAGAATTATTTTCTCAGTTTATTTTCTCTAAATGCTATTATGATCTCTCCTTTGTCAATGGTGTTTGATTGCTTTTTTTTCTTGACATGTTGTAATTCTACATATTTGAGAAGTACTATTTGATGTTTTATACACATATGTTGTAAAATGATCAGTTTGGGATGTATAGCATGAGCATCACCTCATGAATTTATCCTTTTTTTGTGATGAGGACATTCAAAAGCTTCTCTTTTAGCTATTTTGTAGTATAAAATATTTCACTGTTAGCCATCATCACCCTACTATACAATAGAACACCAGAAGTGATTCTTCCTATTTAATTATAACTTTATGCCTTTTGACCAATCTCTTCCCGTCCACCTTTCTCCTCTCTCTCCCTTCTCCCTGGTCTCTGGTAACCACTGTTCTACTCTCTGTTTCTATGATATCAACTACTCTTCTTTTTTTTTTTTTTTTAAGATTCCACATACAATATTATGTGGTATTTGTTTTTCCTTCTGTGTCTGGCTTATTTCATTTAATGTTATGTCCTCCAGGACCATCCATGTTGTCACAAATGATAGGATTTCATTCTTTTTATGGCTGAATAATATTCCATTGTGAATATATATCATATATTTTTTATCCTTTTATTCATTATTGGACACTTAGCTGGATTCCACACCTTAGCTATTGTAAAAACTGCTGTAATAAACATGGGAATGCAGATATTTCTTTGACTTATTGATTTCATTTCCTTTGGCTATATACCCAGTAGTGGGATTGCTGGTTCATAAGGTAGTTATATTTTTAGCTTTTAAGGGAGCTTCCATACCATTTACATAGTGCTTTTACTAACGTACAATCCCGCAAACAGTATGTAAGTGTTCCCTTTTCACAGATCACCATCACCAACAACCTTGTTCTTTTCTCTTTTTGATAATGGCCATTCTAACTGGATTGAGGTAGTATCTCATGTAGTTTTGATTTGCATTTCTCTCATGATTAGTGATGGTGAGCATTTTTTCATTTACCTGTTGGCTATTTGAATATCTTCTTTTCAGAAAGATCTATTAAGGTGTTTTGCCCATTTAAAAAATTGGGTTATTTGGTGGGTTTTGTTTTGTGTTGCTGTTAGTTGTTTAAGTTCCTGATATATTTTGATATTACCTCTTGTTGGATCTACAGTTTGGAAATATTTTCTCCCATTCCATAGGTTGTATCTTCACTCTGCTAATTGTTTCCTTTGTTGTGCAAAAGCTTTCTAGTTTGATGTAGTCTAATTTGTCTATTTTTGTCTTTGTTTACTGTGAATTGAGGTCTTATTTTAAAATCCTCAGCCAGCCCAACGTTGTAAAACATTTTCCTTATATTTTCTTCTAGTAGTTTCATAGTTTTGGGTTTCACATTTAAGTATTTAATCCACTTTGAGCTGATTTTTGTTATATGGTGAGAGATAGGAGGCTATTTTCATTCTTTTGCATGTGGAAATCCAATTTTTCCAGCACCATTTCTTGACAAGATTGTCTTTTTCCATTTTGTGTTCTTGGCACTTATGTTGAAAATCAGTTGAATGTGAGTGCATGAATTTATTTATGGGATCTCTCTTTTGTTCCATTTGATTTGGAGTTAGGAGCTATCAGATCTCTCAAGTCACCTCCAGTTAAGAGAGAAGATTCTTCCTGTGTGTGCTAGGGTTCCAATGGCTGCCTTGTGATTTTTAACCCTTTGAATCAAAGGAACTTAAATTACTGAAAAATGATAAAAGAAAAGGAGAACAGTTTGAAATGTTAGGTTTTGCTAAAGTTTTTCAATATTATACCTTGTGACTCTTTAATAAATGAGGATGAAAGTCCATAAAAATAAAGTTTTTAAAAGAAAGCAATTTAGCAAAATTCAGATGCTTCTCTTCCACTTAAAGATAGTGTAATATATTGAAAAATTAAAACACTTGGGTTAAGGCCTTAACTTTTCCACATAAGCTGTGGAAAAGTTGGGCCTCTCAAACTTTGGGCCTCTCAAACTCTCTTATGATTTCCTTTTGTGTAAAATAGAAATTATAACGTTCATCCCAGCCCTACCAATATACTTTTATTAAGATCAAATAAGATAAAGTGTAGCTTCATTACAGGGATAGATAAAATTATTCCTTTCCTATCCAACTAAAAGTATTCTTTTAAGTAAATGAACTTTTAAAATACCTATTAGTGTATTTTCATTGTAAAGGCATAAAAATGCAAATAAATTATAAGTCCTTTTTGAGTCCTACTTTCTGCCTCCTAGTCACCTCCAAAACTTTCAGAGAGAATTACTTGTTAGAATTACTTGTTAGTTTGCTCTAACTGCACTGTCCAATATGACATTCATGAGCTACGTATGGCTATTAAATGGAAATGTAAATTAATTATATTGAATAATATTATTGTTTTTAGTTATACTAGCCATAGTTCAAATAATCAATACCCATATGGATGGCATTACTGTATTGGACAGAGAAGATATGGAATATATCTATCACTGGAGAAAGTTCTATTGAACAACGCTGCTCTTCAATCAAGTCCAGTAAGAGAGCTTGTGGTAGGCAGAATGACAACCCCCAATAATGTCTATGTCTTAGTACCCAGAACCTGAAAATACTACATTATATGTCAAAAAGGACTTTTCAGATATAATTAAGTAAAGGATCTTGAGATGAAAAATTGCCTTGGGTTATCTGAGTAGGCCCAGTGTAATAACTACAATTTCTAGAGGCAGAGGGCATAAGGGTCAGAGTCAGAAAAAAAGATATGTGAAAGTTGTTAGAGTAAATACTGTGTTTGAAAAAAAAAAAAAATCCCTGACAAATAGAGCTGGGGAAGGTCATGAAGGGAGAATTGTCATGCATAATTGCCTGATAACAATAACTATCACAAAAGACTACAAAAACCATAGCCTTACACAAAGGCCATTGCAACCTTACACAAAAAATACTTCTGCAAGGACATCCATCCAGCATCTGCCTGTCCAACCTCTGACTGGCACCATAGCCAAGGATAATTATCTCAGAACAATTATGTAAACCTCTTCATTTTTTCTTTAAAAACCTTTGTCTTTCTTTATCTCCCTAAATATGTGCATAGTTTACTATGGCCTGTGTATATTCCCAGTATGATGCCCTATTTCTGAATAAATATTGTTTTCTTTTAGAGAGCTTCCCTATTTATTATTTAGGTTGACATAAATGGTATCCAGAAGCAAGACCTGAAGCATAATCACTTTGGAAAGGAATTGGCAATTCTTGGATTTAGTGTACAATACTCACTTGAGCCCTCTGAGCTCTCTGCTTTCATGGCTTGCCATTTCTGTCCTGGCGAATCTTTCCTCAGGCTGAGCCTCCTTCTTTTTGGTAGAAGTGGTTTTTTGTTTTTGTTTGTTTTGTTTTTAACTTTTTTGGGATTCGGTTTGGTTATAAGACAGTCTTTGATACAGGACTTTATATCCTTCCTGGGGTGATAAAAGATAAAAAGTCTCTTCTGGCAAGTCTTTTCTGGCATAAAGACAAGTGTTCCTCTAGTTTGAATACTCTGGTTTCTACAGAATATATGTCCTCTCTGTAAGACATTCTTTTCTCGTTAATTTAGTTTTGCTCTTTTCTGCGTGCTGAATTTAATATTTTGTTTGATCTACACACCTGGGTTAAAATTTTTGTGAGCACTCTGATTTTGGTTTTATTTTGATTTGTTTACATATATCTGTAAATAATTTGTCTCTTTTTCTTGTTTGTTTCTAAAAATCTTCCAAGAGCAAAGCTAAACATTACAAATGGTGGGTACAGAATGGCTAACTAAAAGCCACTAGGGAAATCACCATCATCTAAAACACTGGTGTAAACTCCTGACATTCTGTTACAGGATTTTGGGGTTTTCTTTGCTTTTGAGAGCTTAATAAGAACTTAAATGGACTTCTCAAACATTAAGGTTTACCAGGGTTTCTGGGACTCCAGCTGACTATAATATAGCCCGTTCCTCATTATTATGCTCATTTTTAAACTGATGGGCAAATTACAAGAAAAATTTAGAGACCACATAAATCTCTTAAATCTCTTTTTAAAAATCCCTGCAGGCTGGGCTCGGTGGCTCACTCCTGTAATCCCAGCACTTTGGGAGCCCAAGGTGGGTGGATCACGAGGTCAGGAGATCAAGACCATCCTGGCTAACATGGTGAAACCCCATCTCTACTAAAAATACAAAAAATTAGCAGGGCATGGTGGCACGCACCTATAATCTCAGCTACTCGGGAGCCTGAGGCAGGATAATCGCTTCAACCCGGGAGGCCGAGGTTGCGGTGAGCCGAGATCACGCCACTGCACTCCAGCCTGGATGACAGAGCAAGACTCCGTCAAAAACAAAACAAAACAAAACAGAACAAAACAACAACCAAAAAAACCCTCTGCAAATATAGAGTTAACATGTAAAATCTTCTACATTCTCTGTTTCTCTATTTTTTCTTTCTGCTTTGAATCTTTTGAATCTGCTGATACATCTTCAGGTGTCCAGATTAAATTCGCTGCTTTATGGCACTGCAGCCAAAATAGAAAAAAAAAGTCTTAAAGGACTTTTAATTATGGCTTTATAATTTACAATAGCTCTATGGGAACTATCAACCTAGACATCTGAGTCATCTCTTTTAAGGTAAATTTAGGTTTTCCTGGCTAACAATTGCTTAGGGTGATGGAACAATTAATTGAAAGGTTAATATTTTAAAAGAAAAATAACTGGATAAATGTTTATAAAAGTTGTAATTTCAGATCAAAGACGTCAAAATTTTAAGTTCAGAGCGATAATATAAGGTATCTCTGTCTGGCATAAAAATTGCCTTGTGTGCCATGTACGGGCATAAGAAAGGCATTAAAATGTGTTCTCTATTGAAAAAAACTAATTTTATTTGTCTGATCTTATTACAAGGCTGTTTCAAAACATGGATTTAGAAAGGAAATAAAAAGAAAGGAACCAATAAGTAGAAGAGAGAGATGTGAAGATGTTATGAATATGAAGATGTATGTTTGGTAAGAAAAGTTAAACAGAAAAGAAATAATTTTGTATGAAAAAGAATCTAGTGTGGTTATTTAAGAGTAAGTATAGGACAAATCAGAATGTATAAGTATGTTGTTGAAGATCTATGCAGGCTGTAAAAGGTTCATTAAGAATGAATTTGTGAAAGGAATTTTATGTGTAATCAAATGGGCTACAATCAGAAGGAAACTATTTGTCTTTTAAAAGATTGATCATTAATCTTAAAAATACATGGATACAAAACTAAAAATTTGTTTCCCTAAAGTTACAACAATAAATTTTCCTTGAAGTATTGATATGTTCTTAGTAAAATTGTAAGAGGTTTTGATTTAATTTTGAAATTTGTTTCTTCAACAGCCATCTTCTAAATTGTAGACATTTTTTATTTCTGCCACATTTCTCCCTGCAATCTGTTTAGTCCCCCAGTTTCAGGTTGGAAATGCTGTCTTCTCCATTTGGAATGGTAACTTCATTTCTTGAAGTAGTTTTACTTTTGAAGTTTCTCAGATTCATATCTCAGAAGTTTGACTTTTGCCGTATCTTGCACGTCATTTGCAGGTTGTACATCATTGCCTTCAGCTCTTTCTCCTTTTCAGAAGTTAAATCGTTTTGCTTGGCAGGATAATAACTCTCCCTTTGAACTTTCTCATCAGTTTTGTAACCCTTTCCTCTGGTTCTAACTCTGATGTCTTAACTTTCAATAAAATGCTCTGTCCTTAAGGCCTAGAAAAACAATGTTTTCCTCCAGTATAACTTGATTCTGTAGTCTTGACTTTTCCTGATGTGTCTGAATTGTTCTATGTAATGAGAACACTTCCCATGCTGTTACTAAAGCTATGTATTCTCCTGCTCAAGGTACTAGTTTTCTTGTTTATATTCCTCTTTAATGTGGTATACACTCATAACCTTGGACACACACTCTGTATGTGCCTGATTGAATCCAAGGACTTTTCCATCATGTTTGACTTACAGGTTATCTAAATGGGCTTTTCCTAAGAGAAAGCAATCACATTGCAGAAGGTTTTTTTTTTTTTTAACCTTTTTAATTGGCCTAAATAAAACTCAAAATATTTTATATTTATCAAGATATTTTCCTGTGTTGTCTTTATTAGATTTTACTGATCATGTAGGAAAACTGAGATTTGAAAGGGTTAAGGCTATTACAGTCAAGTAGCTTTCTTTACATTTTCTGACTATCACTCTGGTTAAATAAATAACTATTATTTCACAGTGACCTGTAATTTTGTTTTTATCAGTGTTTTGAACATTGCGACATATTTGGCAGGCTGTCTTGGAATCAAGATTCTAAATTAGGTATTTTTGACCTAAAATTGACTTTGGGATATTTCCAGTTGGGCCCTTCAAAGGCCTCAAAGGATGTATCTCTTATTTTGTAGAGATATTAAATGATTAGGCTTATTTGGTAAATTACATGAGAAATACTGTCAAATGACAGGTGCTACTGGATTTTCTTTCATTTATGTTTATGAATATGTTATTAATATGAATGTTTCAAAATTCAAATAGTTCCAAAATTATATTTTAGAAATCTAGTATGTCATCAGCCATAATTCCAGTTACTATCTTGCATGCCAAAAAAATGACCACATTTTCTTATCAATTTCTGGTTATGGTAAACTTCCATCAGATTTTTAACCATAATTATTCTAAGTTTTTGTAATATATAGTTAATGTTTTGAATTTTTTCTAAAGAGACCTGCAACTGGATTCATGGAAAAGACTCTAACAACTACTGTTAAATACAGGTTTCAAAAAACTTTAAGATAAATGGACTAAATAAGAAGTTTCCAGAACTCTCATAAAGAAACTGGGGGGCAGCCAAGATGGCCAAATAGGAAGAGCTCCAGTCTACAGCTCCCAGCGTGAGCCACGCAGAAGACGGGTGATTTCTGCATTTCCATCTTAGGTACCGGATTCATCGCACTAGGGAGTGCCAGACAGTGGGCGCAGGACAGTGGGTGCAGTGCACTGTGCGCAAGCTGAAGCAGGGCAAGGCATTGCCTCACTCGGGAAGCGCAAGGGGTCAGGGAGTTCCCTTTCCTAGTCAAACAAAGGGGTGACAGACAGGACCTGGAAAATCGGGTCACCCCCACCCTAATACTGCGCTTTTCCAACGGGCTTAAAAAATGGCGCACCAGGGGATTATATCCCGCACCTGGCTGAGAGGGTCCTACGCCCACGGAGTCTTGCTGATTGCTAGCACAGCAGTCTGGGATCAAACTGCAAGGCAGCAGCGAGGCTAGGGGAGGGGCGCCCGCCATTGCCCAGGCTTGCTTAGGTAATCAAAGCAGCTGGGAAGCTCGAACTGGGTGGAGCCCACCACAGCTCAAGGAGGCCTGCCTGCCTCTGTAGGCTCCACCTCTGGGGGCAGGGCACAGACAAACAAAAGACAGCAGTAACCTCTGCAGACTTAAATGTCCCTGTCTGACAGCTTTGAAGAGAGCAGCGGTTCTCCCAGCACGCAGCTAGAGATCTGAGAAAGGGCAGACTGCCTCCTCAAATGGGTCCCTGACCCCTGATCCCCGAGCAGCCTAACTGGGAGGCACTCCCCAGTAGGGGCAGACTGACACCTCACACAGCTGGGTACTCCTCTGAGACAAAACTTCCAGAGGAACAATCAGACAGCAGCATTCACGGTTCATGAAAATCTGCTGTTCTGCAGCCACAGCTGCTGATACCCAGGCAAACAGGGTCTGGAGTGGACCTCTAGCAAACTCCAACAGACCTGCAGCTGAGGGTCCTGTCTGTTAGAAGGAAAACAAACAAACAGAAAGGACATCCACACCAAAAACCCATCTGTACATCACCATCATCAAAGACCAAAAGTAGACAAAACCACAAAAATGGGGAAAAAACAGAGCAGAAAAACTGGAAACTCTAAAAAGCAGAGCGCCTCTCCTCCTCCAAAGGAACGCAGTTCCTCACCAGCAACGGAACAAAGCTGTATGGAGAATGACTTTGATGAGCTGAGAGAAGAAGGCTTCAGATGATCAAACTACTCCGAGCTACAGGAGGAAATTCAAACCAAAGGCAAACAAGTTAAAAACTCTGAAAAAAATTTAGAAGAATGTATAACTAGAATAACCAATATAGAGAAGGCCTTAAAGGAGCTGATGGAGCTGAAAGCCAAGGCTCGAGAACTATGTGAAGAATGCAGAAGCCTCAGGAGCCGATGCAATCAACTGGAAGAAAGGGTATCAGTGATGGAAGATGAAATGAATGAAATGAAGCGAGAAGGGAAGTTTAGAGAAAAAGGAATAAAAAGAAATGAACAAAGCCTCCAAGAAATATGGGACTATGTGAAAAGACCAAATCTATGTCTGATTGCTGTATCTGAAAGTGATGGGGAGAATGGAACCAAGTTGGAAAACACTCTGCAGGATATTATCAACGAGAACTTCCCCAATCTAGCAAGGCAGGCCAACATTCAGATTCGGGAAATACAGAGAACACCACAAAGATACTCCTCGAGAAGAGCAACTCCAAGACACATAATTGTCAGATTCACCAAAGTTGAAATGAAGGAAAATATGTTAAGGGCAGCCAGAGAGAAAGGTCAGGTTACCCACAAAGGGAAGCCCACCAGACAAACAGCTGATCTCTTGGCAGAAACTCTACAAGCCAGAAGAGAGTGGGGGACAATGTTCAACATTCTTAAAGAAAAGAATTTTCAACCCAGAATTTCATATCCAGCCAAACTAAGCTTCATAAGTGAAGGAGAAATAAAATACTTTACAGACAAGCAAATGCTGAGAGATTTTGTCACCACCAGGCCTGCCCTAAAAGAGCTCCTGAAGGAAGCACTAAACATGGAAAGGAACAACCAGTACCAGCTGCTGCAAAACCATGCCAAATTGTAAAGACCGTCGAGACTAGGAAGAAACTGCATCAACTAACGAGCAAAATAACCAGCTAACATCATAATGACAGGATCAAATTCACACATAACAATATTAACAGTAAATGTAAAGGGACTAAATGCTCCAATTAAAAGACAGACTGACAAATTGGATAAAGAGTCAAGACCCATCAGTGTGCTGTATTCAGGAAACCCATCTCATGTGCAGAGACACACATAGGCTCAAAATAAAAGGATGGAGGAAGATCTACCAAGCAAATGGAAAACAAAAAAAAGGCAGGGGTTGCAATCCTAGTCTCTGATAAAACAGACTTTAAACCAACAAAGATCAAAAGAGACAAAGAAGGCCATTACATAATGGTAAAGGAATCAATTCAACAAGAAGAGCTAACTATCCTAAATATATATGCACCCAACACAGGAGGACCCAGATTCATAAAGCAAGTCCTGAGTGACCTACAAAGAGACTTAGACTCCCACACAATAATCATGGGAGACTTTAACACCCCACTGTCAACATTAGACAGATCAATGAGACAGAAAGTTAACAAGGATACCCAGAAATTGAACTCAGCACTGCACCAAGCGGACCTAATAAACATCTACAGAATTCTCCACCCCAAATCAACAGAATATACATTTTTTTCAGCACCACACCACACCTATTCCAAAATTGACCACATAGTTGGAAGTAAAGCTCTCCTCAGCAAATGTAAAATTACAGAAATTATAACAAACTGTCTCTCAGACCACAGTACAATCAAACTAGAACTCAGGATTAAGAAACTCACCCAAAACCACTCAACTACATGGAAACTGAACAACCTTCTCCTGAATGACTACTGGGTACATAACAAATGAAGGCAGAAATAAAGATGTTCTTTGAAACCAATGAGAACAAAGACACAACATACCAGAATCTCTGGGACACATTCAAAGCAGTGTGTAGAGGGAAATTTATAGCACTAAATGCCCACAAGAGAAAGCAGAAAAGATCCAAAATTGACACCCTAACATCACAATTAAAAGAACTAGAAAAGCAAGAGCAAACACATTCAAAAGCTAGCAGAAGGCAAGAAATAACTAAAATCAGAGCAGAACTGAAGGAAATAGAGACACAAAAAACCCTTCAAAAAATTAATGAATCCTGGAGCTGGTTTTTTGAAAGGATCAACAAAATAGATAGACCGCTAGCAAGCTAATAAAGAAAAAAAGAGAGAAGAATCAAATAGACACAATAAAAAATGATAAAGGGGATATCACCACCGATCCCACAGAAATACAAACTACCATCAGAGAATACCACAAACACCTCTACGCAAATAAACTAGAAAATCTAGAAGAAATGGATAAATTCCTTGACACATACACCCTCCCAAGATTAAACCGGGAAGAAGTTGAACCTCTGAATAGACCAATAACAGGCTCTGAAATTGTGGCAATAATCAATAGCTTACCAACCAAAAAGAGTCCAGGACCAGATGAATTCATAGCCGAATTCTACCAGAGGTACAAGGAGGAACTGGTACCATTCCTTGTGAAACTATTCCAATCAATAGAAAAAGAGGGAATCCTCCCTAACTCATTTTATGAGGCCAGCATCATCCTGATACCAAAGCTGGGCAGAGACAGAACCAAAAAAGAGAATTTTGGACCAATATCCTTGATGAACATTGATGCAAAAATCCTCAATAAAATACTGGCAAACCAAATCCAGCAGCACATCAAAAAGCTTATCCACCATGATCAAGTGGGCTTCATCCCTGGGATGCAAGGCTGGTTCAATATACACAAATCAATAAATGTAATCCAGCATATAAACAGAACCAAAGACAAAAACCACATGATTATCTCAATAGATGCAGAAAAGGCCTTTGACAAAATTCAACAACTCTTCATGTTAAAAACTCTCAATAAATTAGGTATTGATGGGACGTATCTCAAAATAATAAGAGCTATCTATGAGAAACCCACAGCCAATATCATACTGAATGGGCAAAAACTGGAAGCATTCCCTTTAAAACTGGCACAAGACAGGGATGCCCTCTCTCACCACTCCTATTCAACATAGTGTTGGAAACTCTGGCCAGGGCAATCAGGCAGGAGAAGGAAATAAAGGGTATTCAATTAGGAAAAAAGGAAGTCAAATTGTCCCTGTTTGCAGATGACATGATTGTATATCTAGAAAACCCCACTGTCTCAGCCCAAAATCTCCTCAAGCTGATGAGCAACTTCAGCAGTCTCAGGATACAAAATCACTGTGCAAAAATCACAAGCATTCTTATACACCAATAACAGACAAACAGAGAGCCAAATCATGAGTGAACTCCCATTCACAATTGCTTCAAAGAGAATAAAATACCTAGGAATCCACCTTACAAGGGATGTGAAGGACCTCTTCAAGGAGAACTACAAACCACTGCTCAATGAAATAAAAGAGGATACAAACAAATGGAAGAACATTCCATGCTCATGGGTAGGAAGAATCAATATCGTGAAAATGGCCATACTGCCCAAGGTAATTTGTAGATTCAATGCCATCCCCATCAAGCTACCAATGACTTTCTTCACAGAATTGGAAAAAACTACTTTAAAGTTCATATGGAACCAAAAAAGAGCCCGCATCGCCAAGTCAATCCTAAGCCAAAAGAACAAAGCTTGAGGCATCACACTACCTGACTTCAAACTATACTACAAGGCTACAGTAACCAAAACAGCATGGTACTGGTACCAAAACAGAGATATAGATCAATGGAACAGAACAGAGCTCTCAGAAATAACGCCTCATACCTACAACTATCTGATCTTTGACAAACCTGAGAAAAACAAGCAATGGGGAAAGGATTCCCTATTAATAAATGGTGCTGGGAAAACTGGCTAGGCATATATAGAAAGCTGAAACTGGATCCCTGCCTTACACCTTATACAAAAACTAATTCAAGATGGATTAAAGACTTAAACATTAGACCTAAAACCATAAAAATCCTAGAAGAAAATCTAGGCATTACCATTCAGGACATAGGCATGGGCAAGGACTTCATGTCTAAAACACCAAAAGCATGGCAACAAAAGCCAAAATTGACAAATGGGATCTAATTAAACTAAAGAGCTTCTGCACAGCAAAAGAAACTACCATCAGAGTGAACAGGCAACCTACAACATGGGAGAAAATTTTCGCAACCTACTCATCTGACAAAGGGCTATTATCCAGAATCTACAATGAACTCCAACAAATTTACAAGAAAAAAACAACCCCATCAAAAAGTGGGCGAAGGACATGAACAGACACTTCTCAAAAGAAGACATTCATGCAGCCAAAAAACACATGAAAAAATGCTCACCATCACTGGCCATCAGAGAAATGCAAATCAAAACCACAATGAGATACCATCTCACACCAGTTAGAATGGCAATCATTAAAAAGTCAGGAAACAACAGGTGCTGGAGAGGATGTGGAGAAATAGGAACAGTTTTACACTGTTGTTGGGACTGTAAACTAGTTCAACCATTGTGGAAGTCAGTGTGGCGATTCCTCAGGTATCTAGAACTAGACATACCATTTGACCCAGCCATCCCATTACTGGGTATATACCCAAAGGACTATAAATCATGCTGCTATAAAGACACATGCACACATTTGTTTATTGCGGCACTATTCACAATAGCAAAGACTTGGAACCAAGCCAAATGTCCAACAATGATAGACTGGATTAAGAAAATGTGGCACATATACACCATGGAATACTATGCAACCATAAAAAATGATGAGTTCATGTCCCTTGTAGGGACATGGATGAAATTGGAAATCATCATTCTCAGTAAACTATCACAAGGACAAAAAACCAAAGACCGCATGTTCTCACTCATAGGTGGGAATTGAACAATGAGAACACACGGACACAGGAAGGGGAACATCACACTATGGGGACTGTTGTGGGGTGAGGGTAGGCTGGAGGGATAGCATTAGGAGATATACCTGATGCTAAATGACGAGTTAATGGGTGCAGCACACCAGCATGGCACATGTATACATATGTAACTAACCTGCACATTGTGCACATGTACCCTAAAACTTAAAGTACAATAAGAATAAAATAAAAAAAAAGAAACTGATTGGCTCATGAAACTGCTAAAAAAAGATAAAAAATTCATTACATCAACTTGAATAACTGATAAAAATAATAATAATTTTTATTTGAAGCATTGCTGGTTATTTACTTAAATATCTTTTCCAGATTTAAGAAAATTTTGTATCTAGAGTAATTTATACAGCAATTTGGTAAAGAATACTTCTGTGAATAAAGGTGGAGACATTTGCTTTTCCTTTCTACTTGGTTCCCCCCAAATTTTGAAACCACTGGTGAGTATTCTTATGGCACTATAGTTACTTGCATAAGTTCAATAAAAAATCTGCTCTCTCTTTATAACGAGATATGATTGGAAATGTTGGTTATGTTACCAAGGTTTTGACTAAAGTGTCATATTTGAGAATATGCATAGAATACCTCATTTCAAGGGTTCCTAGGCTTACAGTGAATGAATAAAAACTGTCACTTTTTGGCAGGTCCAGAGATTGAAGACCACAAGTTAAATCTAAAGTCTACCTTGGTTTGGCTTCCTATCCCAAAGAGGTTTTAAAATCTGATTCCTATGTTATCAATATGGAAAGAAAAACTTACATTTCTAAAGAAAAGCTATACCACATCTGTTATTAGATTGTAGCTTTGCACATTGCTTTCAAGTTCTTGTTATCTACCTGTAGACTAGACTAGATCCTAAATTCTTCTAGTTTCCTCCAACCCAATTTTCTTCCATAGAGTTATTTAAAAGAGAAACTACTCTCTTCTTGAAGCCCTATAAGCTGAAAGTAGATGAATTTTAAGGAACAAGTCTCATGCCTAATGCATGGGTTACACAGAAAGTTTACCCTACTACCTGACACTATAGCCAGAGATATTCAAACTACAAAGAAAGACAAGAACTTTATATTTTCATGCTGTAGACAGCTTTTCCAAGATGATGGAAAATGGCTCCATATCATAATGAGACTTTAATTCCTTTTAATGCCTAGTTTTTTCACTTGGAAGACAACGGTCATTGATTTATTTAAACTGGTTGCCTTTAAGCCTAGGTTTGTGGCTCAATACCATTATGCAAACTGAGACTGTCATATTAATACTAATTTACCTGGTATTTCCCCCTTTTAAGCTGTGTATCTGTTACTTGTTAAATTTGTGCAGCAATACAAGTACTAACAGAATAAAGCTGATCCAGCACTTTGAGATGATAGCAAAAGACTATGGAACAGACAAAAATTGAACTTAATAATGGACCACAGGCTTAGCTGGAGAGCCACTCTCTTTAAACCTTTCTGTTGTTCAAATCTGGCTAAATGGATTTTGAAACTGACTTTTAGTAGCCATTCACTCCCTCCAATGTGGACCAGACCTATTGGTATCTTATACCCAAGATAAGTCCATCCTGGCACCATGGGACAATCAAAACCGAACTACAGGATGATTTATCAGCAGTGCTTTTAGACAAAGGTCTTGATTAACATTGGGAAATATAAAAGTTGTTGACATCAAAATGGACTCATTCATATTTTTAAAAAATGACATATTGCGCTGGGATGGTGGCTCATACCTGTAATCCTAGTGACTTGGGAAGCTGAGATAGGAGGATCACTTGAGGCCAGGAGTTCAAGGCCAGCCTAGGCAACATAGTGATACTCTGTCATTAAAAAAATATTAAAAATTGGCTGGGCATGGTGGTGAATGCCTGGAGTCCCAGCTACTTAGGAGGCTGAGGTTGGAGGATCACTTGAACCCAGGAGTTTGAAGCTACAGTGAGCTATGATTGTGCCACTGCACTTCAGCCTGTGTTGACAGAATGTGACACCATCTCAAAGCAAGCAAACAAACAAACAAACAAGAAAAACACCTGACAAATAGAGCTGGGGAAGGTCATGAAGTGGAGTGGGAGATTCATAAATGCCTTATAACAAAAACTATCACAAAAGGGTCTGCAAAAACCATAACTTTGCACAAAGGCCATTGCAATCTTACACAAAAAATACTTCTGCAAGGACATCTGCCGAGTATCTGCCTGTCCAACCTCAGACTGGCACCATAGCCAAGGTTCATTGTCTCAAAACAAGTAATCCTCTTCATGTTTTCTTTTAAAGCCCTTGTCTTTCTTGGCCAGGGACGGTGGCTCACACCTGTAATCCCAGCATTTTGGGAGGCTGAGGGGGGCAGATCGCTTGAGGCCAGGAGTTCGAGACCAGCCAGGGCAACATGGCGAAACCCTGTGTCACATAAAAATACAAAAATTAGGTCTGGTGGTATGTGCTTGCAGTCCCAGCTATTTGGGAGGTGGAGGCAGGATAATTGAGAATTGCTTCAACCTGGGAGGCAGAGGTTACAGTAAGCTATGATGGTGCCACTGCACTCCAGCCTGGGCAACAAAGCAAGACTCTCTCTCAAAAACTAAAACCAAAACCAAAACAAATGCCTTTGTCTTTCTTTACTTCTCTCAGTACACACAAATTTTACTATGGCATGCATACTCCCATTACAATGCCCTGTTCCTGAATAAATATTATTTTTAAGAGAACGTCTCTCTCTTTGTTATGTAGATTGACAATGTGATGATGGAAACAAAGTTAGAGTGATGTGTTTTTAAGAGGGAGGAAGGAACCATGGGCCAGTGAATGCAGATTCCCTCTAGAGGTTGGAAAAGGCAAGGAAACAGTCTTCCCTAGAGTCCGCAGACAGAATGCCACACACTAACACCTTGGTTTTAAGACTTTTGATCTTCAGAACTGTAAGATAAGAAATTTCCGTTGTTTTAAGCCATAAGTTTGTGATAATTTGTTACATTAGCAAAAGAAAACAAATACATATGACAACATGTATCTCTATTACTCTCTTAATAAATGTTATTTGTCTCCAATTCTATTATAAATAAAGCTACAATAAAATTTTTCTCTGTGCAGAAGCAAACATTAGATGGCAAAAAGTGTTACAGAGAAAAATGAACCACAGAGAGAGGGTTAGGGATTTAAGCCATTAGAGATGTGTAATTTATTTTGGTAATTCATTAATAACTTGCTTTTCAGAAATAACAACAACAATAATAATATCTGAATTTTGGCATTTGCCAAATTCCATGCTGTAAGTACACATACCATCACCGGTTTCTAGCTACCAACATAATAATACTGAACACAGAGCTGGGATGAGATCAGATTCTGCACATGACTGGGTATGTATATGTATGTGTGTACATGAGCTTCTAGGCATATATATAGTTACATGTGTTTCTATTGTAAACAGAAGGTTTGTCTGATACTTGTCAGAGCAAAAACCTGAAAGAGGTGATGAAGCCACCTATGCAGATAAATGGGAAAAAAACATTCTTTTTTTCTTTTTTCATTTGAGACAAAATCTCACTCTGTTGCCCAGGCTGGAGTGTAGTGGTGCCATCTCAGTTCAGTGCAAGCTCTGCCTCCTGGGTTCAAGCAATTCTCTTGCCTCAGCCTCCCAAGTAGCTGGGATTACAGGTGTACGCCACCACACCCAGCTAATTTTTGTATTTTTAGTAGAGACAGGGTTTCACCATGTTGGCCAGGATGGTCTTGAACTCCTCACTGCAAGTGATCCGCCCACCTTGGCCTCCCAAAGTGCTGGATTACCGGCGTAAGCCACCCCGCCTGGCCAAAAAGCATTCTTAACAGAGGGAATAGTTAGTGCAAACACCTGATGGGTGTGTGAGTGTGTTGTGTTGCATGTACTTGAGGTCTGTCTGAAATATATTATCTTAGTCTGTTTGGGGTGATATAACAGAAATAACATAGATTGGGGGCTTATTGTCTAAGTTAATTTTCTCTTGCTATTACAGAATACTTAAAACTGGGTAATCTATAAGAAATGAACTTTATTTTTTTCGATTCTGGAGGCCAGGAAGTTAAAGGTGAAGGGGCTGCATCTGGTGAGGGCCTTCTTGCCAGTGGGGGTTTTCTGTAGATTCCTGAGATGGTGCATGGTATCACATGGTGAGGAGGCTGAGCATGCTAATGTGTTAGCTCAGGACCCTCTTCCTCATCTTATAAAGCCACAGTTCCCGTTCCCCTCCCATGATATCCCATTAATCCATTAACCCGTGGAGGGATGAAATATTCATAAGGACATAAACCTTGAGACCCAATCACCTCCTAAAGGTCTCACCTCTCAATACTGCCACATTGTGGATTAAGTTTCAGCGTGAGTTTTAAAGGGAACATTCAAACTATAGCACTTATAAACAACAGAAATTTGTTTTTCACAATTCTGAAGGACGGAAAGTCGGAGATCATGGTGCCAGCAAAGTCAGGTTCTGGTGAGGGCCCTCTTTCGGGGTCCATAGATGGTGTGCCTTCTAGCTATGTTCCCACCTGGTGGAAAAGGGAATGCAGCTCTCTGGGACCTCTTTTATAAGGACATTAATCCCATTTATGGGGACTCTGCACTCATGACATAATCATCTCCCAAAGCCCTTATCTCTTAATATCAGCACATTGATGATTAGATTTCAACATATTAATTTTGGGGGGACAAAAACATCTGGACCATTGAAGATATTAAGGAGACTAACACGGTGGAGAGTGAGTTGCTCCATTGTAGAAGGTAAGTAAGTTAATTATGTATTTGTAAGTGCATGGGCATTTGTAGGGGGCAGGTAAGGCCTCAGGTCGTTATAGGGACTTTGTTTTTTGATTTTAAAGGAGAGAGGAAACAACTAGTGAGTCCTGAAATGACATAATCTGAATTAAATTTAGCTCCTCTGTTGAGAAAGAATAGAAACAGATTGAGACACTCTCAGGAGGATGTTGCAATAAGCCATGTGAATGATGGTGTCCAGGCCAAATGTAGTAGCAGTGGAAGTGGTGAGATGTGATCAGATACTGCAACTAGAACTGACAGGATTTGCTGAAAGATTGAATATGGGGTGAGATAAAGAGAGGGGCTAAGGCCGATTCCAAGATTTTGGCCTAAGTAATTGAAAGGTTGGAAGTGCTAGCACATAAGATAGGTAAGAGACTGGGAGAAACATGTTTGGGGAGCAAGGGCAGATCAAGCCCTAATTTTTGACATGGTGTTAAGATGACTTTTAGAATTCTAGTCCATCAGAGAAATGGATATACATGCCTGAAGTTTAGGGAAGAATCAGCTGGAGATGTAAATTTGGTATTTAAAACCATTATACTGGAGAAGATCACATGGGGTATGAGTGTAGATAGAGGAGAAATCTCAGGACGTGGTTGTGGGGTACTCTAAAATTTAGAGATCAAAAGGAAAAGGAAGAACCAGAAAAGGAGACTGAGGTGCTATCAAGTACAAAGAAAAACAAAAGAGAATCATATCCAATTAAATATGTTGTTTTATGGAAGGAAAAATCATGAAACTCAACAAATACTTCTGGTTTGATGAATAAACTGAAGCCTGAAAATTGGCCATAGGATTTGCAACTATGATGCTATTGGTCACGTTGACCAAAACAATTTTGGTGAAGAGATAGCTAGAAAAGTCTGACTGTACTGGATTTAACAGAGAATAAGAGAAGGGTATTTGGAGACACTGAATTTAGCCAACCGTTTCTAGTTTTGTTTTGTTCTGTAGGACAACAGCAAAAGGTAGGATTAAGAGAGGGTTTTCAAAAGCCTGGAGATATTATAAGCTGTGTGGGTGCTGATGGAAAAAAATTGGCAAAGAAGGAAAATTCATGAAGCAGAGGAGCAAGGAGAATTGCTACGGAAATGTCCTTAAGAAAGAGGAAAGGGCTTGATCTCGGGCACAAGTGGAGTAGTTGGCATCTCATCCATGGGAGCAGGTGGAGACTGATGGATGGATGGGGTGGTGAAAGCATACAGAAAGTCTCCATGGATTTTTTTAAATTTTATTTTGTTGTTGAAGCAATGTCATCACTGGAGATTGAGAATGGGGTAGGTAAGAAATAGAAGGCATGACATAGCTATGTAAGAGAATGAGTAAATGAATGAATGGCTTTAGGAAATATCAAAGGATTGTAGCAGTACTTAGAGCCCACATGAGTGGTCATGAATTTGAATTGAGATCAGACACATACCTGTGAGTGTTGTTTTCTTATGCCAATATGAATACACAGATACAAGTGTTGAATAGATTGAGATTTTAACTTAAGCAGAGTTGGAATGTTGCTAGGTTAGTATGAGGATAAAAGAGAATGGCTATAAAGTTGTGGAGAAATACAGGGCAGTATTATGATGATCGATGCATAATGGACTACAGAAGGGAAGATAAGGCATAGAGTGGGGTGGCAGAGCTGGGGGGTGTGGTGAGAGGAACTGAAAAAGATAGGACAGTAGTCCCAGTAGCATCAAAGAATTGATGGAGGGAGTAAGTTCAAAAGATAGAAGATAACGGTTGAAGAGAGACAACTAAATTGAAAGTGGCAGATCAAACCGAAGGTAAAGCTATTTAGTAATGACACCGCCTAGGGTATGACCACATGCATGAATAACTCAAGGGTGTAGGAGAAGATGACTGGCAGAGAGGAGGTCTTAGAAATGGGAGGCCAGATAGTAGAAGGATCATTTGTGTGGGTGAGATCACAATAACATAATATTGAAATCTCCATAGAGATAGTATTAGAGATAATTATAATTAAAACCACAGCGGATCTCAAAGACTGGTCCGCAGACTAGCAAATGCCAATGTCCCTGACTTGTTAGAATTGCAAATTTTTGAGTATCTCCTAGATCTAGTGAATGAGGAACTCTGGGAGCTGGGCCCTGCAAACAGTAGTTTAACAAGTCCCCCAGGTGATTTTGATGCACATTAAGGTTTGATAACTATTAATACTTCTATAATAGCACAGATGATAGAGAAATTAACAGCTTGAAGAAATAACAAAAAGTTCAGTGAGTTAGCATGAAACTATACCTGAAAGTTATTGCAAGGTTAAGTGAGAGGAACCTTAAAATTAAAGGGAGCAGCATTTGTAAAGAAAAGCTAGAATCATGAAAATACCTAAGATAAGATCAAATGAAATTACGTAGAAGTGTAAAATTCTTAACTGTTAGTATCTGAAAATCATGCATTCCTTGCTAGGTAGGCATGGCATTAGTGCTGTCGGAATCCTGATAAAACATCACAAACTTCTGTTCATTGGTATTAGGGACAGTATAGAGTGAGTGCTTGAAGAACTGCCTTGGCTTACCAATCTATCCACAACTTCCAATCATCTCTAGGGAACCTAGCAGAAACACTTCCACAGAGCAAAAGTTACAATACAGAAAGTGATGAAAGGAGGACGCAGGCTCTTAATGACGTCAGGTATTTCCGGGACCCGCCCACCGTGGGCGTTTTCCACCTACAGGCAGGCGTCCCCGGGGGCGGGGCTTGCTCAGGGTTAACGTCACTACTGAGCGCCGGGCGCGTTCCGTTGGCGGCGGATTCGAACGTTCGGACCGGGGTTTTTCTGCCTGAAGAAGCGTCATACGGACCGGATTGTTTTCGCTGGCCCAGTGTCCCCGGAGCTTGTGTGCGATACAGAGAGCACCTCGGAAGCTGAGGCAGCTGGTACTTGACAGAGAGGATGGCGCTGTCGACCATAGTTTCCCAGAGGAAGCAGATAAAGCGGAAGGCTCCCCGTGGCTTTCTAAAGCGAGTCTTCAAGCGAAAGAAGCCTCAACTTCGTCTGGAGAAAAGTGGTGACTTACTGGTGAGATTCCATCCCTTCTCGGGCTGGGAATGGGTCACGGGAGAGGTAAGGGCAATAACCTTAAGCCTTTGTTTTTCCGCCCCGAGCCAATTTATAGCTCTTTCAGGCCCATGTTTAAGGCAGTTCCAACAATGACAGGGAACGTATGCCCCACCCTGGCATGTCAGTTCATATTCCTGGCGCTCAGTTGTACCGGGCCGCGCCGAAAAGTAAATATCTGGATCTTTTTAAAGGGAGACTCTTAGTCACATGAGCTTAACGTACAGTTATTGCTTACAGCTTTAAATATTGCTGTTTAGGAACACAATCTGGCACCGTGATTAATGTACTTGCAAAGGGTATGAAAGAATCACCCTTTAAAAAATAGATTTTGGAGTTCAGTCTGGGTCATTTTTATTTAGCTATTGTAAAAGGCATTGCTCACATGCCTTTTAAGGGCCTCCCTTCTTGCCTCCCTCCCTGTCTCCTCTTTCCTCCCTTGGCTCCCTCCGTCTCTCCTCTATTTACGCATTTAACCAAACATTGCCTTATTTCCTCTAGGTTAGGGTGCTTACTAAAGGACCCTGATGGGAAAGTTTATTTGTAGGAAGAGTCCTCTCAACTGTTAATTCATTTTGCTAGACAAGTAATAGAACACCTAGTCAGTTTTTAAGCTAGACTACTAAAGCCTGCTTATCTGACCCATAATACCTGAAGCATAATGTTCTCCTAATAAGAAGCCCCAATCAAACCATTGTATAATAACGTTTCTGTCTTGAAATAAATTCAGTTTGTGTGTTGAATACCTGGAACACATATTCCTCTGGCACAAGGAACACTATTTCTCTAGGTTTGAACCACTGGAGGCATGTTCGGTAGCTTGTCCTTGGCTCTTTGAGTAAAGGAGCCATTATAAATGGACACATAATTTCCAGGAGATCAAGGTACAGAATTGTGGATAATAAGAGCATACTGCATGAATTATCCTAGCTGTTCTTAAACGACATTGGTTTTTCTACCTCCTCTTTACTCTTTTGCTTCCTGGACTTCTCCACTGCCACCCCATCTGTTGCTTCCTTTTTGCTAAACTACTATAGAATTATCGCCCCTTTCCCCTTATTTGGTCTCTGAAGCCAAAACACAACAAAAACACATTTTCCCCCAGAAAAGTATTACTTCTATCTTCTGCCCTTATTTTTGTTACTTCCTTAAATCTTGTAAGAAGAGGCAATACAGGCTGTCTTGTGCCCCGACCCCAATTAACTATCCCATGCTGGTGATAGAGGTGGCGCAAATGAACGGAATTCAAATGAAATTCACTTGCAAAACATTTTTACGTAGTATATTATGGAGCTTTCACTGGGGCTTCTAAATGGAGGGAGAGGAAATGTACCTGATCAAAGATATCCAAGAGACCACTAGCTGGTGCAAATGGCTTAGTGGAAATTTCTCAAGTAGTCAGCATCCTCCCACATCTACCCCTTTCTTCCTCCAAAGAACCCATGGACAGAGGGGCTCCATAGTGCGGTGGGATCCAGGTGGCATGGGAAAGTGGGTGAGTTGAAATTTCAAGCGGTTGCATTGATGGGGTATAGAATGTTCTTTTGGTCACTAGCTTTTCCCAGGTAGTATGCTCGTCGTGTTTGGCTTTCATTAAACAGTTCGCCTTCACTGTCTTGAATGTGGCATGGATTACCCTGGTTTCTTTATAGCTTTCTGCTCACCTTTGACACTTCATATCTTACCCAGTTCAATGAGTTAGCAAAAAGTTCAATGAATTAGCATTAAACTACACCTGAAAGTTATTGCAAGGTTAAGTGAGAGGAACCTTAAAATTAAAGGGAGCAGCATTTGTAAAGAAAAGCTAGAATCATGAAAAGACCTAAGGTAAGATCAAATGAAATTATGTAGAAGTGTAATTCACTTGCATCCCACATCATCCACAAAGTTTTCTATAGTTAAGGCAGTTTGTTTTGATCTGTTCTTTTTTCTGAACTTGGACAGCAGTAAGAGTATACATCATACAGTTGAGCTATTGGGACTCTTAACACTGTTGTCTAGGAGTTTTCATATGCTGATGTCTCCTAGTGTGGTATGCAGCTTCTTGAGGAGAATGAATATCTCCTTTTCTGTCTCCCATTATCTTTAACACAGAATTAATCTACTTTTATGCTGCCTTTTGTACATGGTATTTCTTCTGCTTGAAGATGTCTTCACTCTACTTGGCAACCTACAATTTTTTCAAAATCCAGTTCAAATGTTACTTCAGTGACGCTTTCCTTAATGTCCTTAGAAACGATCAATCTTATCTTCTTCTCCATCATCTATTGTCACACATTTGCCTTTTTCTTTATGGGTTTGATTCTGCCACTAGTCTGGGAACTTGAATTTGGAAATTTTTGTATTCCTGGTGTTTTGCATAATAGCTTCAACATTCTGAGTCTACAAGTAATTTTGGAAATGCATGACAACTATGTGGATTGATGTCATTTCTAGCATTTTATTTATAATTTCTTTGTGTTATTTTATTATTCTTCACTGGCTTTTTGTTATTTTGTTTGTTTTATGCCTTATTTGATTGTTTAGCCCCAGGGATGGTACTAGGGAGAGAGTTAACATCTGTTAAATGTAAAGGAATGCTGTGCAAATATCTGGGTGCTTATAGTTCATGTAAAATTCAAAAGTGCTATGACAAAGGGAGGAGGAAGTCAGACTGGCCCGTCTTTCTGTCAACTGAGACTGTCAAGAAGTATTTCTTTATAAATTTTCTTTTGATTTATTTTTCAAGCAAGCAGATTTTTAAAAGTAACTTATTGATGGAATAGCTTACCTTTTTCAAGTTAGAATGCCTAGCTAAATACCCTAAAACTAACTTTTGTTCTGACCATTTTAATATAAGCCTTAGCGCATTGGAGTAGTACCACTCAATTAACTGTTTTATGACATAGATATAGGTTGCTTGAAAAAATTTTTGTGAGATTTGAAAAAGTAATACTAATTTGTCTCAGTATCTGTATTGGGGTTTGCTAGAGGGACAGAACTAATAGGATAGATGTATATATGAAGTGGAGTTTATTAAGGAGTAATGACCCACACAGTCACAAGGTGAAGTCCCACAATAGGCCATCTGCAAGCTGAGGAGCAAGGAAGCCAGTCCCAGTCCCAGTCCCCAAACCTCAAAAGTAGGGAAGCCGACAGTGCAGCCTTCAGTCTGTGGTCGAAGGCCCTAGGGCCACTGGCAAATTAGTGGTGTAAGTCTAAGAGTCCAAAAGCTGAAGAACTTGGAGTCTGATGTTCAAAGGCAGGAAGCATCCAGCATGGGAGAAAGATGAAGGCTGGAAGACTCAGCAAGTCAAGTACTTTCACATTCTTCTGCCTGCTTTATTCTAGCCATGCTGGCAGCTGATTAGATGGTGCCCACCCAGATTGAGGGTGGGTCTGCCCAGTCCACTGACTCCAATATTATTTTCCTTTGGCAGCACCGCCTACACACACACCCAGGAACAATACTTTTCATCCTTCAGTCAAGTTGACACTCAGTACTAACCATCACCGTATCCGTGGCTCATGGCCACGAAGAGGAAAGGGTATTCCATCTAGGTTAATGAATTAAGTCTTAAGACAGTGTGGTTTAATTGGGTCTGATTTAAAAAAAAATTTTTTTTGCCTTATCTGGGGAGATGTAGTGGGGTCTTCATGCAATAATAATTATTAGCTGCCTACTATGTATTAAGCAATGTGTTAAGGGACACTGGGGATACAGTGTTGAAAAGACTAGGCATAATTCATATCCTTAGAGTACATTGAGGAAGACAGCTAAGTGAGAAATTACAGCATGATGTAGTCTATGCAGTGATAGAAAGTTCAGAGTGCTATGGATCAATATAACCTTACATATTGGGGGAAGTTGGGCTTTTCAGAGAAGTCTATAAACAAGTAGGATGCCTAGAGGCAAGGTTGTATTTGAATTCTCAAAGAAATTCAAAAGGCCTAGTGTAGAACTGGAAGCTTAGAACAGTGAGAGGTGAAACTAGATTCCCAGTCAAGTGGGATTTAGTGTTAAGGAATTTGGAATTTATCCTGAGGGTATCTGGAAGCTATTTACCTTTAGAAGTAGAAAGAATAGATTAACAAATGAAATTGTGCCATATTATGGGGTGTTTTTGCTACCAAAATAAATGGGCTATCATTGAAAGTTTAAAAAATAATTGGCACAGTATAATGTAAATAATTGGAATTGGGATGCTTTACCTCAGCGTTCTTGTGAGAATCAACGAAGATAGTGCATCAAAAATGTACCAAAAGAATATCCACCTTTCATAGATTGTTCATCTTGTTTAAATTCCCAAACCTCTGTTTTCTCCACATATCACTAGAACATTATTAAACACCTATATAACAATCTATTAAAGATTTCTGCATTATATAAACCATTAAAACACCACATTACTAGTTATTTAACATTTAGTGAACTGTGGGAGAGTGTGCAGTACACAAGATAGTGAATGTTAAGTATTGTGTATAAATTGTTCTTCTTACTGCAAAGATCACTTGCCACCATGTAAATAACAAAATAAATCATGGTAAAGACACTATCTAATTGGATCTAAGTTGGTAGTGCCCTCAGGTACCTGGCAGAAGCAAAGGATGGGGAAGATATGTGCAATAATATAAATAAGAGTACTACATATGATTCTTCAGTGGAGATTGAGATACGACTTTAGCTCACTTCACATTTTCTTCTGCTTGGATTACATGTACTTTAACTTTTTTCCAAGGAATGTTCTTGTAGATTAGGGCTTTTGTTGGTTTGGATGGTGATTTTGAGTAAAATACTTGACAAAGTGTTATTTTATATGACATATCAGAGCTTGTTTATACATATATGTGATCAGATAATGTTGATATATATATTATCTGAAGATGAGTACATATGTTTTGCTTATATGTAGAGCTTGTTTCTGTAAAAATGTACAAGAAGGTGTCAGCTGTGGTTGACTGGGGGATGAGATGGGGAATATACTTATTTTTGATAGTTTACTACCCTTTTGTAAACTTTGTTGTTTTATATTCTTATTTTAAAATAATTATAGACTGAAAAGGTGCAAAAATAGTACACAGTTTCCGTGTATCCTTTACCCAGCTTTCCACAATGCTGATATCTTACATAACTATATTTTTTTAATAGACTTTAAAATTTTTCAGTCTGCTTATATTACCTATTTTAAATAATTTTTTAAAAAGAGGCTCGAAGATTATTAATAGTAAGTATGGTTATTTTATGATAGTTGTTGGATGACAAATAACTTGACCTTTGTACATACACTTTTCAATTTAGCAAACTTAAACAATTTCAACTATTAACATGTTTTTTAATAAATATTTCAAATTAAATATATCTGTTTAAAAATCTTTGACCTCAGATTGTAGAATAATAGCCTAAAATGTAGTTGTTGATATGTTTTGATTTAAAATTTTCTGGAAATTTTAAATTATGTTATAAATTTAAATCCATTTGGAATCAGAAGCAGGAATATTTGTTACTAAGTGAATCTTACATACGTTTTGATATGTAATGATGCTTTACAAAATGGCCTTTGGTCTAGCCTTGCATAGCTTGTTTTATGTATTGCAATGACGAAGTCTCTTTGCAGGGAATCTAAGATGGACTTATATTAGACTGAATTCTATGTAATTTTAAATAGAAGAGTTAATTTACTTAATCACAATGGTAAATAGTACAATACATTTTGAGATAACTAATTTTTAAAAATATTATTTCAGTGCATCAGTATTTGAGCTTAAAAATCCACTTGGATTTTCTGTTTTAAAGGTCCATCTGAACTGTTTACTGTTTGTTCATCGATTAGCAGAAGAGTCCAGGACAAACGCTTGTGCGAGTAAATGTAGAGTCATTAACAAGGAGCATGTACTGGCCGCAGCAAAGGTAAAATCCAAATTTCTTTTCTCGAGCAAGAATTAAACTTCAAAAATAACACTCGGTTCATCACCTCTCCCTGATTTGTATACCTTACTCAGATTTGTTGATTGAGTTGATATTTGGCCTTTTATGAATTAATGATTTTAATTAAGGAGTTAGATTTCCTCCATATGTATATTATTAATTTCCAGTGGTAATATTAATGGCCACTGCTTTAGAGGAAACATTCATGTTCCTATAATCTGCTAATCTGTAGACTGAGAAGATATATCACCTTGAAATTTATCAAAACTTACTTTCTTCTTGATCTTTTAAAATTATCCTAATTACCTCATTGTATTAGTCCATTTTCACACTGCTATAAAGAAATACCCAAGACTGGGTTATTTATAAAGGAAAGAGAACTCACTCACTATCAGGAGAACAGCATGGGGAAAACCGCCCCCATGATCTAATCACCTCCCTTCCTCCACATGGAGGGATTACAATGCGAGATGAGATTTGGGTGTGGACAGAAAGCCAAACCATATCACCAATTATTTGATTTCTTTTAACTTTGTTTTGGCAGAGGTTGCAGTGTGCCAAGATCGCACCATTGCACTCTAGCCTGGGCAACAAGTGTGAAACTCCGTCTCAAAAAAAGGGAAAAAAAATCTCTTATATAAGTAGAGATGATTGCTTTTTACTGTTATTTTTATATAATGTTAAGAATATGTTGCCTACGGTGCAGTTTTCCGGATATGTTCCTGAAAATGTTATTTCCAAATGATGTTAATCAAGGCCCTACCTCAGATGCTTCTGTTGTCAAATAAGTGTAGATAACCTTGCATACTATACTTCCTTGATTAGTCACAGTATTATTGTAGAACTTGTTTCTGTAAGAATATGTAAGAAACTGGCAACCACAGTTGACTGGGGATGATAGAGGAGGGAAACTTATTTTTGACAGTCTACCTCTTTGTAGACGTTTTTGTTTTAGATTTATTTTGAAATAAGAAGGTACAAAAAATAGTTTAGAGTTCCCATGTACCCTGTATCCAGTTTCTCATAATCCTAATGTCTTAAATAACTATAGTTATGTAAAGTTATGAAAGGCTATGGGAGAAATATAGCAATAAGGAAACTTGTTGAACTCCATTTAGTATTTTGTAAGTTTGAGTACATAATATACTCAGCGTTTTGTAAATTCATTTGAGTATTCAAACTTTCTTTTGAAGTACCCATGATAATTATCTTGTAGGACAGAGAAGTACTAGTCTAGATACAGATTTATTTGATGGTCTTGTGGAAGCCTAGAAATGTGCATGTCTTGGCATTTTCTAGGGGCTTTAAATTATTTTGCAATTATAAACATTCCAACAAATTTCTACAATATTAAAGTCAATGTAAATATTTTTCTGTGGGAAAAACAAGGCTTAAGATATTGAAGAATATACACGTATTTTTTACATTTAGGATTTTTATTAATAAACTGTAGGTTCATTTACTTAAAATAGTAGATAAGTTTTTTTTTAAAAAAAGAGATATTCTGACGAATACTGTCAGTCTTTTTACAACTAAAAATCTCCTTTATTTGTGCCACAGACTATTATTTTGAAAATAATCTACTTAACAGGTTGTTCAGCGTAAGATGGCCAGTTTTAGTCTCAAATGATTATAATTCCAGTCCAACTATAAGAAATTTAATGTTGCAGTGGATTTGTCCTAGTTTATAGTTGTGAAATATCTGATTTATAATAGACTTTTTGAGTCTAATATAGATTCAAGAATATTGTTTAACTCTTTAATTGGTATTGTTTAACTCCTAATTTAGATAACTAAATTGTCTAAAAATTTCAAATTCAAAACCATTAATCTGGACACTTTTGGTTTACAATAGAAGAAATTAACATCTAGAGGTAACTAATAAAGCCAGGTTTTTAGAATCTAGGCATGTTTCATATTCATTGAGATAAGACTGTTTTTAGAGAAATCTAAGACTATAAGACAAAAGATTCCCTAATCACCTTCCAAATTGGGTTTTATAAATTCAGTCTTGCATATTATGCACCCAGGACTATTTAACTTTTTGTTAAGGAATTATGTTTTATTTTTCATAGATATAATATGAATCTTATTTTTTTCCCTCTTACAGGTAATTCTAAAGAAGAGCAGAGGTTAGAAGTCAAAGAACATATTCTTGAAAGTTATGATGCATTCTTTTGGGTGGTAACAGATCATAAAGACATTTTTTACACATCAATTAATATGGGATTATTAAATATTGGCTATAAGTGATGTGTGTGTTTGTATTTTTTTTCTGGCATGAAATATCTCAAGTAAATGCATAGGACTATTTAACCCTTTTATGGGAATTACTATTATTTTTATTTTAAATGTCCTCTAGTTCAGTTTGCTTTTGTTTTGTTGCTGCTGCAAATATTTTATGTATCAAAAATGAAATCTTACTATATTAAATACTTTGAAAATGTACTTCTTAGAATTAAGTTTATATATATTTAGATTTAGCCATAGTTAACTATGGAATTTAATCTCTGAAGAAAGGCAAATGCAGTCAAATCTAGGTGCACTTTCAATATTTTAACTTTTAATGTCTTTGCAAAGCAATGCAATCTACTTTTACATTATGCCAGTAGTAATGTTATAATTTCTCAGCTGGACAATTATAAACATCAGGTAGGTTTTTCAAAACCTATCTCCCTCCCAAAACCAAAATAATAGAAATTTGGAGCAAATGACTTATTTTCTTCAAGTCTCATGGATTTAATAGATAATTTTTCCCCCTAAATAAGATAATTTAGAAGTTTATTATGTATCATCAAATAGTTGTTACTTTTAACTTTTTATTTAGAAATAATTATAGATTTCAACATGTAGTTGCAAAGATAGTACAGAGAAGTCCCATGTACAGTACACCCAGTTCCCCCAATGGTTACATCTTACATAACTATAGTATAATATCAAAACCAGGAATTTCATATAGGTACAGTGTACATGTGGTTCTGTTGCCATTTTATGGTGTAGATTTGTTTAACCATTACTGTAATTAGAAATGTTTCATTACCAAAAAAGTCTCTTTGTGCTATCCTTTTACAATTAGACCTTGTTTAAAATGTGTCCTACCCTGGCACCGTTCCTAAACCCTGGCAACCATGAACTATTCTCCGTCTAAAGTCTATACTTTTGTCATTTTGAGAATGTCATATGGATGGAATCATACAAGAGGTAACCTTTGGGCATTGGATTTTTTTCACTCAGTATATTGTCCTTGAGATCCATTTAAATTGTTACATGTATCAGTAGTTTGTTCCGTTTTATTACTGAGTAGTATTCTGTAGTATGGAATTACCACAGTTTGTATAACTATTCACTTAAATTGAGGGGCATTTTGGTTACTTACAGTTTTGGTTATTACAAATAAAATCGCTGTGAAGGGTAATCTGCAGGATTTTACATGGACATAAATTTTAATTTCCCTGGGAGTTTTATTCTGAGTTCATGGTAAGTATAGGCCTAATTTTTATTTATTTTTTTTTAAAAGACTGAATCTTGCTGTGTCACTTAATCTGGAGTGCAGTGGTGTGATCATAGCTCATTGCAGCCTCAAACTCCTGGGCTAAAGTTATCCTCCTTCTTTAGCCTCCTGAGTAGCCTCCTTCTTGCACCTGGGATGACAGGTGCAAGCTGCTGTGTTCAGTTGGCTCAGGTTTAATTTTTTAAAAAGAAATGGCCAAATGATTTTCCAGGGTGGCTGTACCATTTTACATTTCCATTAGCAGTGTATGGGAAATCCACTTTCTTAATATTCTCACAAATATTTGGTAATGTTACTATTTTTTAGTTTAGCTGTTCTGGCAAGAATATGCAGCATTGTGGTTTTAATTTACATTTTCCTGATGGCTAATGTCTTAGTTTAGGCTGGTATAATGAAATACCATGCACTGGATAGCTTATAGATAACATAAATTTTCTTCTCACAGTTTTGATGGGCGGAAGGTCTGAGATCATGGTGCCAGCATGGTCAGGTTCTGGTGAGGGTCCTCTTCTGAGTTGCAGACTGCTAACTTCTCATTCTGTCCTCACACGGAGGAAAGAAGGCCAGAGAGCTCTCTGCCTCCTTTTAAAGGACATTAATCTCATTTATGACGACTTTATTCTCATGACCTAATTACCTCCCAAAGGTCGTTCCTCCTAATACCATCACACCGGTGATTAGATTTCAATGTAAGAATTTTGGGGGACACAAACATTTAGTCCATAATAGCTGATGATGAACATATTTTCGTGTGCTTATTTGCCATCTGTATACTGACTTATACATTTTTATACTTTAATGACATCTAAGGGAAAGAATACCTGTGTGGTCAGTCTTGAACAGAAAGCCTCATGGATTCATAGTTCAGCATAATATAGTAATACATATATGTTTCCAAATTAGTAATTTTTTAAAGCATTAATGTGAAAAAATTTAAATCTTATTTGTAATGTAAGTATACATGTTTAACATAAAATTATATTCTGAACAAAAATAGTTAAATAGGACTTCTCAAGAGAATGTAAATTTGAAAAAAAAAACAACTAGAATATGTAGTTAATGCTGAATAGTTCTTTAAATGTAATTAATATCAAAATGTTATTTTTCCTTCAAGAGCTGGACTAGGGAATTTTGGTTTTAAGACAGAACTAATGTGCTCAGAGGTAATGTCTTTTTTTTTTTAATGATGTTTTCCCCATATTTTCTATCTCTTATATAGTGATAGGTAATCCCACCGCCTTGTCCCTGAAATAGGCAAGGTGGAGGAGAGAGAAAGAGAGAGAGTGTGAGTGTGTGTGTGTGTGTGTGTGTGTGTGTGTGTGTGTGTGTATGTAAGTGGAGTAGGATGAGGGAAGTTGCTAGAGTCAGTAGAAGTAGGTGATATTATCCGTGTGATACCACACAGCCAAAAGCCTCCTTTTGGGTGACTTTTGTGATACCTGTGTGATACCCAAAAGCCTCCTTTTGGGAGGCTTTCTTGTAGATAGGAATTTTGCTGTTTTGGTAAAGAATTATAACTCCAGCATTTTCATGTTGGGGAGTTAGAGACTGAACTAAACCGAAGTCAAAATGAGGATAGTAATAGTGATATGATAAATGTATTGGCTTGTTTTCTGTGTCGTCTGGGGTGTTTATATGTCATATACTTCCCTACCTGAGTTAGAAAAGAAAGAGAATCTAGAATGTGGAGTTTATTAGAGGTGGGGGAAGATGTGTTTATTAGATTAACTGCATTTTTTTCTGGATGTTGAAGAGAGTCAGTGAGACCTTGAACAAGTAATTTAACTGGAGCCTTAGTTTCCCCATGTGTACATTTAGTAACTACTGTTTTTGGCCACATATTTTCCTTTTTGGGAAAATCAGGATGACTTCAGTTTTGGCTTCATGGTTATGGGTGGTCTATATCTCAACTGTGGATTTCATTTTTTTTTTTTTCTTTAAAATCCTCAACCTCATTTTAGGTCTCGATTGATGAACATGAGATGGGTATGAGACCTTAAGATGGATATTTAGTTCTTCTTCCTCAGTATTTTAATCTTGACAATCAATATAGCACCTTGTGGCTGTAGGTAAGTTTAATAACAGTATACTCCCTAGGTCAGTGGTTTTCAAGCTTTACTAAGCTTCAGAATCACCTGGAAGATTTGTTAAAATAAAGATTGCTCATGGGGATTCTGATTCTATTTAGGTGGGAGCTGAAAATCTGTATTTCTAGCAGGTAGCCAGGTGATGCTAATGTTGCCATCCAGGGGCCATGCTTCCGAGAACAACTGTTCTAGATCACAGGTTGGCAATATTTTTGTAAATAAAGCTTTATTGGAACACAGGCACACATGTGCTGCTTATCGGTGGCTGTTTTCGTACTACAACTTAGGGTAGTGTTGAGTTGTTGCAGCAAATACTGTGTGTCCTGCAAGCCAAGTTACTTAGTATCTGACCCTTTACAGAAGAAGTTTGCTGACCCCTGTGTTAGATAATTCTTGCCCTAACCTCTGTATTTTGCTTTTACTTGAGTTGCCAAAATGGCAAAAGAGAGATTGATACTCTAGAGGCTACTTTTTATTTATATTAGCTACACTGAAGTATGACACTTCTGATTGAATTTAGTGAGGGATAGAGTTTTGAGATACTCCAGTTATCACCAGTAAAACAACTATTTACATTGTTTTCTTGAGATATTATCATCTCTAATCCATGTTGCTTGTATTTCCTTTTTGAAGGAATCTACCTTACTGAGACTTGGCATTTCTTGTTTCCAACCAGCTACAAGAGTTTTGTTTGGTTAGCATTTGTATGATATATATCTTCCATCATGATGCTTACAAACATCCTGCATTCTTTAAAGTGTGTCTCATAATCAGTGTATATTTGGGTTTTGTGGTTTCATCTTATCTGGTAGTCTTAGTAATTGGAATTTGCAGTCCATTTACATTTAATGTAATTACTGCTACATTTGGTTTCTATTATACATTTTACAATTTGCTGGTGTGTGTGACCCAGCACCTTTTTCTTTCTGCTTTTCTTTTCTTTTGAATTAACTTTTATGATTCATTTTATTCTTTATTACTCTAGTTATACATTCTTATACTAGGAATTATAACATGCATCATTGACTTGTTATATCCTCTATCAATCTGCTATTTATATAAACTTTTACTAAAGATTATAATCTGCACTGTTGACTATTTCTAGAATCTTAGAAGGCTTTAATGCCATTTACTTGCTGCCTTTTGATTATTTTAATTTTACATTTGTTAAACCAACCATATAGACACAAATGTAGTATTACTAGTATGACTTGGTACTGTCACTACTAAGTGAATATTTATATTATCACATTTACCATTTTCTTTGCTGATCATTTCTTTAACAATTTTATATTTCCCTATGGGATCTATTTTTTTTTTTTTTTTTAACAACCCGAAGAACTCTCTTTACTATTTTCCTGTAGTAACTGTTTCTTGGTAGTACATTTCCTGTTTTCTTTTTTTTCTGATAGAATATTTCACTTTAAACTTGAAAGATATTTTCATCAGATAGGAAAGTCTAGATTGCCTATTATAGCAAATAATGTTAAAATGTCATTTTATGTCTTCAGGCTTCTCTCATATTTTTAGAAGTTAGGCTTATAGAGGGTAATATGTCTTTTTAAAAAAAATCTGTTGCTAAAGGTTTTTCTTTCTGGTTTTCAGCAATCTTGCTATGATTCATTTTCCTAGGATTTGTCTTTTTTGTTGTTGTTTCCCTTTTTATTCTGCTTGGGGTTCCTGCCTGAACTTTCTGATACCATAGGATGGTGTTTCTCTTCAGTTTGGGAGATTCTTGGCCATTCTCTTTTCATGTATTGCTTCTGCCCCATTTTCTCTCTCCTGTTCGAGATTCTAATTATGTATTATTCTTAGATGTTTGATTATGTCACACATTATCTCTTACACTCTTCCATTTTTCCCATTGAATTTTTTCTCTGTCTTTTAGTTTGGATATTTCTGTTGACTTGTCTTTTATTTCACTAATTTTCTCATCTGTTTCATCTGCTCTCAAACATCTAATGAGTTCTACATTTCAGATCATGTGTATGTGTATTTTTTTCCTTGCATGCCTACAGTTGATTAAAGATTTTTATTAATATTCTCTGAGGAAATTCTTAATTGTTTTATCTATCTTTTTCTTGTTTCTTAGACATATTAATTATATTTATTTTCAAGTAATTATCAACTAATTCCAATATTTGGAGTATCTGTTTTTTTTTCTTGGCTTTTGATCATGTAGTACTGTCTTTTGGCATTACTAATAAATTTTTTATCAAATAATGGGTATTTTGTTAAATAAAAAAAAGATGTTTGTCTTCACAGAGGGATCATTTTTTCCCCACTGTGCAGATAGATGGCTAAGCACCTTAATGTAATTAGTGACTGTACTAATTTCAGGGCTTAGTTGTATTTCTCATGAGACTCACTTGGCCTCTTTTTACCCCTGGCCCTCCAGGTGTTTTAACTGGGAGCTTGCTATGTTTTTTTGCAGCCCTTGTTCTGGCATGTACCGAACACTAATCTTTGACATGTGAGAATGCCAAAATCTCTGCTTTACTCTTCAGAGTCTTTCTATGTAGATATTAGGTTGTTGCAAAAGTAATTGCGATTTTTGCCACTGCAGTTACTTTTGTACCAATGTAATATCTATGTACAAAAAACTGCAATTACTTTTGCACCCACCTAATACAAAAAATCTATAAATGTCCTGAAGGAAAAACTGACCTTGTAATTTAAAGTGCTAGGTCTCCATAAAAGCTCTACTATAGTAGCCTGGAGTCTCAACCTCCATTTGCCTAGAATTGGTAAATGTCTCCGTGGTAAAATCATCAGTAAACATCAGCTCACCTCTTTAAGAGTCTCCTTTTTGGAGTCTAGTCCCTCCATTTCTTGTCACTGTAGCAGATCTTTGCTCTTCAATTAAACGGTTTCTGTATATTATCTAGCTTTTTTAGTTTTCACTGGGAACACAGATTGGTGTTACATATACTCCAACTAGGGTAACCAACTGTCCTGGTTTGCTCAGCTGTTGCAATTTAATCCTGAAGGTCCTGCGTCTCAGGAAACCCCTCAATCTTAAGCAAACTGGGACAGTTGGTCACTGTATTTCCAACCTACCTAGAAATAAAAGTAAGTTTAATTTAATATGAAACTAATATTCAGAAAGGTACTTTTAATAAAACCCATGTGGAAAGGAATTTTCACATTGAAATTGTGTTAAATTATTTACTTTAAAACTGTTATTGCCATTTTTTTCATGAATAAAAGTGTTCCAGGAGGCAAATACAAATAATTACTGTTTAGAAATTGTACCTACTACAGAGTTTAAAAGAACATTTAATTATTATCTTGTTAATCATTCCTAAGCAAAGAATTAGCAAACTCATTAGTTTTGTTTTTGAAATAGTTTTGAATGTCTTTTTCCTCCTAAAGTTGGAGTTTTTTTAAAATAAAATTTGAATTTTATTTTCCCACTTTTTAAAGGTATTTTTGACTCTAAAATGTTTGCCTATCAACATCTCAGAAACTTGTGCTGTGTTCAGGTTGGCCAGTTTGTCTTATTTTAAGGCAATAACTCAATGCTCTGAGGGAGTCATAACTAATAGGTACTTTACAAAAGTGGTATAAAGGCACATTTTATGCTCTTGGGGACAGAAAGCTGTATTCCATAACCTGAAGACAGTAATTTGTTTCACTTGTAGACACTGTATCTTGTTCTTCCTGTGTTATACTGATACTTTAAGTTTGTCCATTAAATAATGCTGCAAAGGTAGATGTGTTTCTTTAAAATATTGTTATAGTTTTTTAAAAGGCTATGTTGAATATCAGGTACAAGACCCATTTTATTGGCAATTAACTAATCTGTCTTGTGAGACAGTACTTGCGCTGTCTTAAATTATATATTAACTTATTTTTAACTTTTAATTTCATATTTCTTTGGTATTTTGCCAATCAGAATGGAAGCTCTTCTAGGACAAGAGCTTCTGATTCTTTAGTACTCAAAGTCCATGTGCAGATGTGTTATTCACAAAATAAGAGCTGGATTTTCAACTAGCAAGGCTTAATAGAGAGGGAGCATCAATTCTTCCAGTTATATGTAGCCAGTAGTAATACATCCATTACTTTACTTAACTGTAAGGATAATAATCCAAGGGAAAGAACATTGCTGCATGTTTTAAGAAATCTGGATGACTGTCTTGATGCTGTCACAAACTACACTTAGGCAAAGTAGGATGTTTCTCTCTATAAAAAATTAAGGATTTGAAAGAAATGGTTTCTAACACCTCTTCTAACTCTAAAAATAAAAAGACACTAGTTTTTGAGAAAGCTGACATGGATAATATCCTACTATTTGGATGCATCCAAGCCCTAACTCATGTTATCTTGAGTGTATAAACCACAATGTGATTATAACACTTCTTTTTGTTTGTTTTTGCATGCTGTGTGATTTTATTTATAAAAAGTTCAAGAGTAGGTGAAACTAGTAGGTAGAGCTTTAAATCAGGATAAGGTTTTTCTTTGGGAAAGATGAAGACGGTAATGATTTGAAGGAGATACAGGACAGCGGGATTTGCTATGTTAGTAATATCAAAGATGCCAAAATAAATTTTTGAGACATTTAATCATTCCTAATTAAACCCCTTAGTAACCTGAGAATATAATTATGTTTTGTTAACAGTGGCTGAACTGATTTACATTCCCATCAATTGTGTATAAGCATTCCCTTTTCTTTGCAGCTTTGCCAGCATCTATTATTTGACTTTTTAATAATAGTTATTCTGATTGGTATGAGATAGTATCTCATTATGGTTTTGAGTTGCATTTCTTTGATGATTAGTGATGATGAATACCTTTTCATATGTTCATTGGCCACTTGTATTTCTCCTGAGAAGTGCCTGTTCATGTTCTTTGCCCATTTTTTAATGGGGTTATTTGTTTTTTTTGCTTGTTGGTTTAAGTTCTTTATAGAGTCTAGATATTAAACCTTTGTTAGATGTGTAGTTTGCAAATATTTTCTCCCATTTCTCCCATTTCTGTAGGTTGTCTGTTTACTCTGTTTATAGTTTATTTGCTGTGCAGAAACTTTTTAGTTTTAATTAGGTCCCACTTGTCAATTTTTGTTGTTGTTGCCATTGCTTTTGGAGACTTAGCTCAAAATTCTTTGCCAAGGCCAATGTTGAGAAGGGTATTTCCTAGGCTGCTTCTATGATTCTTACAGTTTTAGATGATACATTTAAGTCTTTAGTCCATTTTGCTTAATTTTTTATATGGTGTAGGAGTGCAGTTTAATCTTTCTGCATATGGCTAGCCAGTTATCCCAGCACCATTTATTGAATAGGGGGTGCTTTCTTCATTGCTTTTGTCAGCTTTGTTGAAGAGCAGATGGCTGTAGGTGTGCAGCTTTATTTCTGGGTTTTCTATTCTGTTCCATTGATCTATGTGTCTGTTATTGTACCATTACCATGCTGTTTTGATTACTGTAGCCTTATAGTATAGTTTGGAATCACGTGGTATGATGCTTCCAGCTTTGTTCTTTTTGCTTAGGGTTGCTTTGGCTGTTTGTGTTCTTTTTGGTTCCATGTGAATTTTTTTTTCTAATTCTGTGAAAGATGACATTGTTAGTTGTATAGGAATAGCATGGAATCTGTAAATTACTTTGGGCAGTATGGCCATTTTTATGACATGTATTCTTCTATGAGCATGGAACATTTTTCGATTTATTTGTGTTGTCTCTGATTTCTTTCAGCAATATTTCATAGTTCTTTTTTTTTTTTCTTTTGAGATGGAGTCTCGCTCTGTCGCCCAGCCTGTAGTGCAGTGGTGCAATTTCGGCTCACTGCAACCTCCACCTCCCAGGTTCAAGTGATTCTCCCGCCTCAGCCTCCCGAGTAGCAGAGACTACAGGCATGTGCCACCACACCTGGCTGATTTTAGTATTTTTAGTAGAGACGGGGTTTCACCATATCGGCCAGGCTGGTCTTGAACTCCTGACCTCATGATCCACCTGCCGCAGCCTCCCAAAGTGCTGGAATTACAGGTGTGAGCCACCACGCCTGGCCAGTTCTTCTTATAGGATCTTTCACCTCTTTGGTTAGCTGTGTTCCTAGGTATTTCCATTTTTTTGTGGCTACCATAAATGGGATTGTCTTCTTCCATGACTTTCAGTTTGAATGTTATTGATTTATAGAATTGCTATTGAATTTTGTACATTGATTTTGTATCCTGAAACTTTGCTAAATTTGTTTATCACTTATAGGAGCCTTTTGGTGGAGTCTTTAGGGTTTTCCAGGTATAGAATCATATCGTTAGTAAAGATATATTGCCTTTTCCTATTTGAATTCCTTTTCCTTCTTTCTTTTTCCTAAATTGCTCTGGTCAGGATTTCCAGTACTATGTTAAATAGGTGTGGTTAGATTGGGCATTCTTGTCTGGTTCCAGTTCTCAAGGGGAATAGTTCCACCTGCTGCCTATTCAGTATGATGTTGGCTATGGGTTTGTCATAGATAACTGTTGTTATTTTGAGGCATGCTCCTTAGATGGACTAGTCTGTTGAGGGTTTTTATTATGAAGAAGTGTTGGATTTTATTGAAAGCTTTTTCTGCGTTCCACTGAAATAATCATATGGTTTTTGCTTTTAATTCTGTTTGTGTAGTAAATCACATTATTGATGTACATATATTGAGTCAGTGTTGCATCCCAGGAATGAAGCCTCCTTGATTGTGATGTATTAACTTTTTGATGTGCTGCTGGATTTGGTTTGCTGGTATTTTGTTAAGGATTTTTGCATCTGTGTTCATCAGGAATAGTGGCCTGAAGTTTTCTTTTTTCATTGTGTCTCTGCTAGACTTTGGTATCAGACTGATGCTGGCTGGCTTCATTGAATGAGTTAGGGAGAAGCCCCTTCTCCTTGATTTTTTTGGAGTAGTTTCAGTAAAATTGGGACCTCCCAAGATTGAACCAGGAAGAACATGAAACCCTGAACAGACCAATAACAAGTTCCAAAATTTAATTATAAATGAAAAGAAAAACCCGCCAGATGGATTCACAGGCAAATTCTTCCAGATGTACAATTTCATTAAGTTCTTCTCTTATTTTAGTTATTTCTTCTGCTTGCTTTGGGGTTGGTTTCACTTTTTCTTTTCTTTTCTTTCCTAGTTCCTCTAGGTGCAAAGTTAGATAGTTAATCTGAGACCTTTCTAAGTTCTTGATGAAGGTGTTTAGCACTACAGAATTTCCTCTTAACACTGCTTTAGCTGCATCCCAGAGATTTGGGTAAGTTATATCCCTATTTTCATTAATTTCAAAAAATATTTTGATTTCTGCCTTAAATTCAATGTTCATCCAGGAGTTATTCAGGAAGAAGTTGTTAAGGTATTTGTGGAATTTCAAGATATCTTGATATTGATGTCTATTTTTATTGCACTGTGGTCTGAGAGTGTACTTGATATGATTTCTTTTCTTTTTTTTTTTTTAATTTATTGAGACTTTCTTTATGACAGCATGTGGCTGATCTTAGAATATGTTCTGTGTGCAGATGAGAAGAATGTATATGCTGTGATTTTTGGGTAGGTTATTCTGTAGATGTCTGTTAGGTCAAATCAGTCAAGTGTTGAGTTTAAATTCAAAATTTCTTTGTTAGTTTTCTGCTCCAGTGATCTGTCTAATGCTGTCAGTGAGGTGTTGAAGTCTCCCACTATTACTATGTGTCTGTCTAAGTTTTTTCCTAGGTCAAGAACTTGTTTTTTGAATCTGGGTGCCCTAATGTTGGGTGATTACATAATTAGGATAGTTATGTCTTATTGTTGAATTGTTCTGTTTATCATTACATAATGCCTGTCTTTGTCCTTCCTAATAGTTAGTGGTTTAAATTGTTTTGTCTGATAACAAGAATAGCAACTCCTGCTTTTTTCTTTTCTTTTTTTTTTTTACATTTGCATGATAGAACTTTATCCCTTTATTTTGAGCCTGTGGGTGTTGTTACTTGTGAGATGGGCCTCGGTCTTGTCATTTTATCTGAATTGCAACTCTATTCCTTTTAAGTGGAATGTTTAGCCCATTTACATTCAGGCCTGGTATTGGTATGTGAAATTTTGATCCTGTCATTGTGTTAGCTGGTTGTTAGGTAGACTTGATTGTGTAGGTGCTTTATATTGTCTGTGGGCTACGTGCTTAAGTTTGATTTTGTGGTAGCAAAACATATTTCAGTTCCATATTTAGCACTCCCTTAAAGACATCTTATAAGGCCGGTCTAATTGTAACAAATTCCCTCAGTGTTTGCTTGACTGGGAAGGATTTTATTTTTCCTTCGCTTACGAAGTATAGTTTGGTATGATACTAAATTCTTGGTTGGAATTTCTTTACTTCAAGGATGCTGAAAATAGGTTCTCAGTGTCTTCTGGCTTGTAAGATTTCTGCTGAGAGATCCACTGCTAGCTTGATGGGGTTCCTTTTGTATGTGGCCTGAGCTTTCTCTCTAGGTGTGTTTAAGATTTTTTTCTTTCTCATTGACCTTGGAGAATCTGATGACTCTATGCCTTAGGAATAGTTGTCTCCTATAGTACCTAGCTAGGGTTCTCAGTATTTCTTGAATTTGCATGTCAACCATTCTGGCTAGATTAAGGAAATTTTTGTGATATGTAACCTCAAATATATTTTCCATGTTACTTATTCTCTCTCCTCTCTCAGGAATGTCAATGACTTGTAAGTTTGGTATCTTTACATAATCCTATATTTCTCAGAGATTTTGTTAATTTTTTTAAAAATTATTTTTTTCTCATTTGAGTTGATTTGAAGAACTGGTCTTCAAGCTCTGGGTTTTTTTTTTTTTTTTTCCCCAACTTGGTCTATTCTGCTGCTACTACTTTCTATTGTATTATGAAATTTCCATAGTGAATTTTTAGTTCCAGAAGGTCAGTTTGTTTCTTTCTTATAATGGTTATTTCATCTTTCAGCTCTTGGATCATTTTACTGGATTCCTTGGATTGGGTCTCAACTTTCTCATAAATCTCAATGAGCTTCTTTGCCATCCAGATTCTGAATTCTGTGTGTGTCATTTTGGTCATTTCAATCTGGTTATGAACCATTCCTGGGGGAGTAGTGGGTTAAGGGGACATTCTGACTTTTTGAATTGCCAGAATTCTTGCACTGATTCTTTCTCATCTGGAGGGGCTAGTATTCTCTTAACTGTGGTATAGTTTGAATATAGTAAGTTGGGTTCATTTCGCGATGGATTCAGAGGGTCATGACTCTGTATGGGATTTTTATTTGTGGATGAATTCTTATACTTGTTTTCACAGGGATGTATATTAGATAATTTTGGTGTTATAGTTTCAGCTGTTATCCAGTAGATGGCGCTTAAGACGCTTAAGAGTAATTGCGGGTAGATGGGCTCTTAATCAAGATGTGTGGCTCTTTTCTATTTCTTTCTTTCTTTTTTTCTTTTTTTTTGAGACGGAGTCTTGCTCTTACCCAGGAGGGAGTGCAGTGGCGCAGTCCCGGCTCACTGCAAGTTCCGCCTCCTGGGTTAATGCTTTCTTCCTCAACCTCCAGGGGAGCTGGGACTACAGGCGCCGGCTACCACGCCTGGCTCATTTTTTGTATTTTTAGTAGAGACGGGGTTTCACCGTGTTAGCCAGGATGGTCTTGATCTCCTGAGCTCGTGATCCACCCGCCTTGGCCTCCCAAAGTGCTGGGATTTCAGGCGTGAGCCACCGCGCCCAGCCTCTTTTGTATTTCTATGTTCATAACCATGCTCTGTGGTGGGCAGAGAGATGACACCCTCACCAGGCCTGCTCCTGGGCATTTAGGGAATCCCCTTGGTCACTAGCACCACTCTCATTTTTCTTTTGTTGAGTGTTCCAGGCTGTGGGACTTCATCAGGTAGAGGCCAGGACAGGGAGATAGACTACACTCTTTCTGAACTGGTACTGTGGAAAGAGGCATGCCCCACTGCCACACATCTTGTCCCTCTTACTGCTGTGAAAGTGGGGGCTCCTCTGCTTAAGTGCCGGCCACAACTTTCAGCTCAGTACTCCAGAACTGTGTGCCACAGCCCTGGCAGGCTGGGAGGGCCAGTGGCTTAGGGCTGGGCTCTGGCTCTGCTGGGGGATACAAAGTGCTCTCAGGAAAGTACTCAGGTGTATTAGAGCACTCAGGCTGGGCCGTGGAGGCTGCGCTGTGCACACACTTCTATGGAGTGGGTCGACAGGGGCCCTGGGAGGGGCTGGTGGGCAGGAGGGCCTGTAGAACTGATGCACCCCAGTCCTGCAGGAAAGCCAGTCTTGCCCTTTCCTGGCTTGGTAGTCAGCTGGGGCTGGAGCTTCTCAGAGGGAGATGACATGCCGTGGGAGTGAGCATCTATGGCTGCCCTTTGTTGGAGCCACCCTATGCACAAAAGCTCATGGGCTCTGTGCCAGTTGAGGCCCTGTCTGCTTACTCCCTGGCCATATCCCTCTGCCAATTCACAGGCCCATGGGGGTGTGGGATTCCCTGTAGCTAGGATCCCAGTGGTCTGTAGTGAGATTGAGCTGTCCCTCAGTCCCTTCACTCCTTCCCTAGGAGCTGTTTGGTGCACCCGATTCAGTCTCAGTGCTCAGCTTCCTCTTCAGCCTCAGTGTTACTTGTCTCTTCATCCACCCTCAGTGTTTTCTGTCCAAAGATCTACCCAAATTATGTTGGTTTACTTGTTAATTCGTTCTCTCTCAGTGGGAACAGCACTTGGTGGCTTTGTCTAGTGCTATCTTGTCCCCCACCTTGATTATATATAACAGTTCTGAGCGCACTAGTATCTTTAATTTTGCTTATATAAGAGCCCTAAAGGAGAAAAGCTGTTTTGTTGATAACCTTTCTAAGTCTCTGTAGCATTTAATTCTTTTTTCTGTGTCCTGTCTTCTGATTTCTTCTCCTATGATTTCCTGTAATTTCTTTTAAAAATGTACTGAAAACAGGCTTTTTGGAGTTAAGATTCACACTGGAAACACTCTTCTTGATTTGTCCAAAGCTACCCATAAGAGAAATACTGCTGGTGGAAGATGGTTGCTTCAAAGATATCTTTTGTATGGAGCTGGGACAGTTTTGGCTTGCATGCTGAAATTTTGTTTTAAAAACATATTTTTAGTTAATCTAAAAATATACTTCAAAATAAAAATTACCTATGTTAGTCTCAATTTGAAGATTATTTGTGGATTAACAGCCACCAAGATCTGTTTCTTTAATGAACAACAACACTACCTAGAGACAGTGTACTGCTAAGTGGAGAGTTTCTGGGATTTCTGTGTTGAGTTCCCAACAGCAAATAGACCAGCTAGGAAAAGTGGTTCGTATTCAGATGGAGAGATTTCATCACTTGGCCATCTAGAATTGGATGGGAGAACTAGAAGCCATAAACTGGCAGCCCAGGTATGTATGTTTGGCCTACAGATAAGTTTTATTTGGCCCACATAGTTTTTTAAAAAATGGAATTACTTGAAAATTAGATTTCACATACAAATTTAATTTCTGCCTTCTTTTGAAAAATTGGACAATATGGCAATAATATGTCCACAATTAGTTGGACCTAAATAGTAGCTTCTTTCTTTAGATGAAGACACATTGCCAGCTTTACTTATGTTAACTATATAGCACGTCTTTAGGCATTTGAGTTCGTAATCCATTTGAAAACTTTAAATCTGACATTTGATACTATTTTAGTGGTGTGCACTACCCATGACTCTGTTATGTTCTCTTTCTCATCATGGTATTTTCCAATATTTTCTCATGTTTCTGGTAGCAGTTAGCCTGTACCGTTGGTTCAAGAGCTTGCTCAATTGTAAGTCCAATAGCAACAGCCAGGGCCTTAAGGAATCTAGAGTGCTAAGTATTTAAACTCATCTAAGAAAATCTCCTATCAACCTTATCTCTCCTATTCAAAGGGAACTCAAATTTGTTAAGATTTTTTGTTTCTAAACAGGATGGATTAAAACCAATGTCCAATTTGCTGCTTTCGAGGGAGTTTCTTGGTCCTCCTGAATTTAGTGTGCAGATAACAGTGCTACATGGGATTTGGTTCTTTGAATATTCAGCACCAAAGGGGACCTTCTCAAATTGTACTTACTCAACAGTGTCTCTCTTTCTTTTATGATGCTTCTCTAGGAACCATAATAGCACAGAGTTAATTGTCTTGCTCACACTCCTTTGCTTTTTAATCCCAAGAGTTCGACAGGCTATAGTGAAAATGTACTCTAGGCTTAGTTCTAGGGTGGTAATTTAAGCAATACCTGGCATTAAACCTGAGGTCTGTAATTCTGAATGGTACCCCCACAAAATGCATTGCTATCCTACGCCAGTTGAGCACTCAGTTACATATTTTTTGAGTGGATGAGTGATGAAACGACTTAAAACTCATCCTGTTTTGACCTAGTCCTTGTGTCACGTTCAAAGGAACAGAAACCTGTGTCCAAGTGTTTTGAAGAATAATGCAGATCATAATTTAGGCTCTCTTAAAGGCCTAGTATAGAGTTTTCTGTAGCATTTCACAGAGAAGTTTCTAAGGTTTTTCTTCCGATAGGTTTCCCTTTCCCCAAAGTTTCCTATTAATAAAATCTGCTTAAAATTTATGCTTCTCCTACTCTCTCCAGAGAACTATCAATATATTGTTTTTCAGTGTTCACTAGCTCTTCCTCTTCTTCCTGTGCACTACATTTCCAACCATCCTAATGTATATAAGCACATAACCCTCCATGTCTGGTGTTATCCCTACCCCTATCCATTTTATATGTAACTTTTTCCTATCAAGGTTGTTTTTCTCATGAAAAACAACTCTCTTGTGAATGAGTAAATAAAACTGTCCATTTTATTTTATGTACAATGAAAACTTGAATGAAGGAAATTTAGTTTGTCTTTTACCTTGTCACCCTCCTATATGAAGAAAGAGAATTACTGAACTACTGTGGGATATAAAAAGCATATTAATACCTAGGCAATCATAATGGAGTAAAAGCACTTCAGAAAATACCCTGTTTGCATAATAGTTAAGGTATTTAGTCCCCACAAAAGCCTGTAAGAAAGATAGTCACAATTATTCACTTAGTCATAAATCAAGAAACTAAGATTCAGAGAGAAGTAACTTGATGCACATAAACATGCTCAAAATTGCCCATGGCAGGCATTTTTCATGTAGACACAAGGATTGAAGATAATAGTCCTGGTGAATATTGGGATCTGGATGATGTGAAATGACTTAGTATTTCTTAATTTTGGGGTAGAAGTAGACTATGGGGATGGATAACTTAGATCACTTGGCCTAACTCTTCAAATTTTGTAAACTTGGGAGTCAGGGATATAATTAAAATGGAATTGTGACCTAATTATAGATTTTGAGGAATTTACATGAGTTGCAATTAAACCACTGTATTAGTCTGTTGTCACATTACTGTAAGGAAATACCTGAAACTGGGTAATTTATAAGAAAAGAGGTTTAATTAGCTCATTAAGTTTTGCAGGCTGTACAGGCTTCTGCTTCTGGGGAAGCCTCAGGAAACTTACAATCATGGCGGAAGCTGAAGGGAAAGCAAGCACATCTTATATGACCAGTGGGAAGAAGAGAGAGAGAAGGGGGAGACACTACACACTTTCAAACAACCAGATCTCCTGAGAACTCTGTTATGAGAACAGCAAGGGGGAAGTCTGCCCCTCTGAACCAATCACCTTCCACCAGCCCCCTCCTGTAATCTTGAGAATTACAATTTGACATGAGATTTGGGTGGGGACACAGAAGCAGACCATAGCAACCACTATTAGGATATGTTAGTATAAAGAAAATATTGTTACCCATGTGCGAAAATCATGCATTTATGATGTAAAGAATAATCTAAAGCTACTGTTTAGAGATTTTTCTGTAACTGGTAAGGCAAGAAAAGCACATGTTTGTTTTTGTTCTCCTTAACTCTGACCCACAAAGAATGAAAGGAAATGAACATTTTTATGTTTTGTGACAGTGCATTTTCTCTCCATATTTTGTGGATAATGAAACAACTTAATTGTGAAGTCCAGATTTCTGATTAAGCAGTTTGTTCTTAGTGGGCTTTTAAATCAAATTTTATCTCTGAACTTTGAGAGTTAAGGCTGCAAGATTTAAATGAGGAAAAACATTAGTTTTTATCCCTACTAGCATTGAAGTTTAAGGCTTTGAAATTGTGAAACATAATTACTAAAAATAAGTCAACTATGAAAATAAAGTTGGGATTGAGTTTTCATGATATTTGCTATGCAGGGGAAAACATTGGACTCTAATATATGTATAGTATAGTTACATTTGATTTGTATTATAAGTTCAAGTTAGAGACTTCAAAATATTTTTTTCTTTTCCAAAATTTTACTCTGTAATTAAAAAAAAATTACCTTACTCATAAATAGAATACATATATTTTATTAGCTTTTTTGCTAAACTGTTTAGTGAAATAGAGGCAGTTTTCAAGACTATACAAATTTTAGGAATTTTAGAAAATTTGTTGTAAGTTAAACCATTGAAGTTTCTGTTTTTAAAATTGTCATCTAATATTTCAATGTATGATTGCAACAAATTTTCAGTAATCTATGTACATTTTTGTCAGTTTAGATTTTAAGTGGATCTTGGACTAAGTATTAATGAACCATACTTGTATACGTACCTTTGATATTGAATAATACCTTTATGAGTGCCATTTTATGAATAGTTTCTGAATTTTAAAATATATATCATATACTCAATCTTGTTAGGCATGTTGGTTTACTTAATTCTTGCTATGTGCTCAGCAATCAAGTAGAGTGAAAGAGAGACACTATCCCTGTACTTCATATTACCATCTAACTATTTGAGAGTATATCTTAGTCTCTTTTGTGTGGCTATTGCAGAATACCTGAGATTGGATAATTGATAAAGAACAGAGATTTATTTCTTACAGTTCTGGAGGCTGGGAAGTTCAAGGTTGAGGGACCTGCATCTAGGGAAGGCCTTCTTGCTATCTCATCTGATGGTGGGAGGGTCAAGACAGATGCACAAGAGAGCAAGAGATGGAACTTGCAGCCTAAAGCCCTTTGATAATTGCCATTAATTGTTTATGAGGGCAGAGCCTTCATGACCTAAACACCTCCCTTTAGACTCTACCTTTCCACACTGTTGTACTGGAGATTAAATTTCCAACACATGCATTTTGGGTGACACATTCAAACCATACCAGAGTATTTTACTATAGAATTTAAATTCACTGGCAAATTTAAATATTTACCAGTGAAAAATTTTAAGAATCAGTCATATATTTTAAAATTTTATTTTATTTAGTATTTTTAAATTTCAATTTAATAGCTCTAGTAGTGCAAGTGGTTTTTGGTTACCTGGATGAGTTGTGTAGTAGTGAAGTTTGGGTTTTAAGTGTACCTGTCACCCAGATAGTATACATTGTCTCCAATAGAAAAAGTAAAATAAATTTAAAAATTAGTGATCATATATAATATAGAAAAACAAGGTCATAGTAATCACAGAGATGCAATGTACAAGATTTGGATCAGAAAGCCTTCCTGATATAATTTTTCTTCTCTTTTTTTTTTTGGCACCAAGTTTAGACATGGTGGAAAAGGATAAAGGAGGGTTGACAACTGGCAGAAAACATACAGGAAGTGGTACAATGAGACAAGAAGGAATAAACCTTAAGAGTAACTCCAGATTAGAGTGTAGCAGGGTAGATAGGATGAGATTGAAGAGATTGTCAGGAAGACTTCCAAATGGTGGGAGTCTTGAAACACTAGAGATTTAGAATCATTGTAGGGACCTGGTGGTAGTGAGTTTCTTGAAGATTATTCTAGTAACTGAGTGGGTTAAGAGATAATAGGGATAGTGAAACTCATTTGGAAGGTGTTTCAGTGGGTCAGGTATGAAGTAATTACACCAAAGGCTTGAAGTTCTGAAATAAAGAGGAGACAGTAGATGTGGGAGAATTCAGGAAGGAAAAAAAAAATTACATGAAGTGTTTGTTTAGTGTCTAAGTCAGTTTAACTTCATTTTAACCAGTTGAGGGTAAACACTGATGAATTACGATTTTGATTTAAACCATAATCTAGAGGACTTCCATTAGTTTGGGATGTTAAGATATGTTATGAGAATCCCAAATATAGCAGCTTAGGTAAAATGGGGAAGTGGGTGATTTAGGTTTTCTGTGGTGGCTTAACTATTTCATCAGGGTACTGGGCTCTTTCTGTTTCTCAGTCTTTCTGTGAAGGCCTTTCTTCGTCTTTGTGCCTATCCCTCTAGTTTAAAGATAACTATTGCATATCCAGGTATCACCTTTATGTTCCGCACTGGGGGAATAAAATGAGAAACAGGAAAAGGCAGTGCCTGCATCAGGAAGGAAAAAGCTTTTTATCTTATTGACTTGTATGTGTCATAGACCACCATTAGCTGCATTGGAGTCTGGAGAGAGTGAGGTTTGTTTTATTTTGGTTTTGGCTGAGCACAGTAAAGGTTCTGTAATTAAGGGAAGGAGAAGCAGACACCGGGTAGGCACTTCTGAGAAAAAGTTGTTCTGTAGAACCCATTGATTCTTCAAAAATATTGAACTATAAAATTAAAAACTTTAATGTATTGGATTGGAGTACTTTCAGTTGTTTGGATACTGTATTAGGACTTTTTTTTTTTTTCAGTAGGCTTTTGGGGAACAGGTGGTGTTTGGTTACATGAATAAATTCTTTAGTGGTGATGTGAGAGATTTTAGTGCACCCATCACCCAAGCAGTGTACACCATACCCAATGTGTAGTTTTTTTTTTTTTTGAGTTGGAGTCTCACTCTGTTTCCCAGGCTGGAGTGCGGTGGCGCAATCTCAGCTCACTGCAAGCTCCGCCTCCCGGGTTCACGCCATTCTCCTGCCTCAGCCTCCCGAGTAGCTGAGACTACAGGCGCCTGCCACGACGCCTGGCTAATTTTTTGTATTTTTTGGTAGAGACGGGATTTCACTGTGTTAGCCAGGATGGTCTCAATCTCCTGATCTCGTGATCCACGTGACTCGCCTCCCAAAGTCCCAATGTGTAGTCTTTTATCCCTCACCCTCCTCCCACCCTTTCCCTCAAGTGCCTAGTCCATTGTATTATTCTTATGTCTTTGTGTCCTCATAGCTTAGCTCCCACTTATGAGTGAGAACATACAATGTTTGGTTTTCCATTTCCGAGTTACTTCACTTAGAATAATGGTCTCCAGTTCCATCCAGGTTGCTGCAAATGCCATTTTTTTTTTATGGCTGAGTAGTATTCCATGGTGTGTGTGTATATATATATACCACAATTTCTTTACCCACTCGTTGATAGATGTGCATTTGGGCTGGTTCCATATTTTTCCAATTGTGAATTGTGCTGCTATAAATGTGTTTGCAAATATCTTTTTCATGTAACGACTCCTTTTCTTCTGGGACCCAGTAGTGAGATTGCTGGATCAAATGGTAGTTCTACTTTTCATTTTTAAAGGAATCTCCACACTTTTCCATAGTGGTTGTACTAATTTACATTCCCACTAGCTGTGGAAAAGTGTCCCCTTTTCACAACATCCTCGCCAACATCCATTTTTTTAAAGTTGTTGATTATGGCCATTCTTACAGGAGTAAGGTGGAATCACATTGTGGTTTTGATTTGCATTTCCCTGATCATTAGTGATGTTGAGCATTGTTTCATATGTTTGTTGGCCATTTGTATATCTTTTGAGAACTATCTATTCATGGCCTTAGCCCACTTTTTGTTGGGATTGTTTGGTTTTTTTCTTGCTGATGTTTTTGAGTTCTTTGTAGATTCTGGATATTAGTTCTTTGTCAGAGTTATAGATTGCGAAGATTTTCTCCCACTTTGTGGGTTGTCTGTTTACTCTGCTCATTGTTTCTTTTGCTGTGCAGAAGCTTTTTAGTTAAAGTCCTATCTATTTATCTTTGTTGCATTTGCATTTGCTTTTGGGTTCTTTGTCATGAAGTATTTGCCTAAGCCAATGTCAAGAAGGGTTTTTCCAATGTTATCTTCTAGAATTTTTATGGTTTCTGGTCTTTGATTTAAATCTGTGATCCATCTTGAGGTGATTTTTGTATAACGTGAGACATGAGGATCCAGTTTCATTCTACCTGTGGCTTGCCAATTATTCCAGCATCATTTGTTGAATAGGGTGTCCTTTCCCCACTTTATGTTTTTGTTTGCTTTGTCAAAGATCAGTTGGTTGTAAGTATTTGGCTTTATTTCTGGGTTCTCTATTCTGTTCCATTGGTCTATGTGCCTATTTATACCAGTACCATGATATGTTGGCAACAATGGCCTTATAGTATAGTTTGAAGTTAGGTAATGTGATGCCTTCAGATTTGTTCTTTTTGCTTAGTTTTGCTTTGGCTGCGTGGGATTTTTTTGATTTCATATGAATTTTAGTATTTTTTTTTCTAGTTCTGTGAAGAATGATGGTGCTATTTTGATGAGAATTCTATTGAATTTGTAGATTCAATGAATTTGTCATTTTCACAGTGTTGATTCTACCCATCCATGAGCATGGAATGTGTTTCCATGTGTGTCATTTGTGATTTCTTTCATCAGTGTTTTGTAGTTTTCCTTGTAGAGGTCTTTCACCTTCTTGGTTAGGTATATTCCGAAGTATTTTATTTTTTACTTTTGCAGCTTTTGTAAAAGGGTTTGAGTTTTTTATTTTATTCTCAGCTTTGTCATGTTGGTGTGTAGCAGAGCTACTGATTTGTGTACATTAATTGTGTATCCTGAAACTTCGCTGATTTCATTGAGCAGTTCTAGGAGCTTTTTGGGAGAGTCTTTAGAATTTTCTAGGTATACGATCATATCATCAGCAAACGACAGTTTCACTTGCTCCTAACTGATTTGGATGCAGTTTCTTTTTTTTTTTTTCTTGAGATGGAGTCTTGCTCTGTCACCCGGGCTGGAGTGCAATGGCGCGATCTCGGCTCACTACAACCTCCGCCTCCCAGGTTCAAGTGATTCTCCTGCCTCAGCCTCTTGAGTAACTGGGATTACAGGTGCCCACCACCACGCCTGGCTAATTTTGTGTGTGTGTGTGTGTGTTTTTAGTAGAGCTGGGGTTTCACCATGTTGGCCAGGCTGGTCTCGAACTCCTGACCTCAGGTAATCCACCCGCCCTGCCTCCCAAAGTGCTGGGATTATAGGCGTGAGCCACCGTGCCTGGCAGGATGCAGTTTATTTCTTCCTCTTGTCTGATTGCTCTAGCTAGGACTTCCAGTACTATATTGAAAAGAAGTGGCAAGAATGGGTGTCCTTGTCTTGTTCCACTTCTCAGGGGACATGCTTCAACTTTTTCATGTTCAGTATTATGCTGGCTGTGGGTTTGTCATAGATAGCTTTTATGATCTTAAGGTAGGTCCCTTCTATGGTGATTTTGCTGAGGGTTTTAATCATAAAGGGATGCTGGATTTTGTCAAGTTTTTTTTCTGCATCTATTGATATAATAATGTGGTTTTTGTTTTTAATTCTGTTTATGTGTTGCATCACATTTATTGAATTGCATATGCTAAACTGTCCCTGCATCCCTGATATGAAACCCAGTTGATCATGGTGGATTACCTTTTTAATATGCTGTTGGATTCGATTAGCTAATATTTTGTTAAGGATTTTTATATCTGTATTCATCAAGGATATTAGTCTATAGTTTTCTTTGTTATGTCCTTTCCTGGTTTTGATATTAGGGTGATACTGGCTTCATAGAATGATTTAGGGAGGATTCCCTCTTTATCTTGTAGCATAATGTCAATAGAATTGGTACCAATTCTTCTTTGAATGTCTGATAGAATTCAGTTGTGAATCCATCTGGTCCTGGGCTTTTTTTGTTGGTATTTTTAAAATTTGTATTTTAATCTCACTACCTGTTATTGGTCCGTTCAGCATTTCTATTTCTTCCTGGTTTAATCTACAAGCTTTGTATATTTCCAAGAATTTTCTTATCTCCTCTAGGTTTTCTAGTTATGTGCGTAAAGATGTTCATAGTAGCCTTGAACAATCTTTTTCTTTTTTCTTTTTCCTGTGGTATCGGTTGTAATAAATCTTATTTCATTTCTAATTGAGCTTATTTGGATCGTCTCTCTTCTTTTCTTGGTTAATCTCACAATGGTCTATCAATTTTATTTATCTTTTCAAGGAACCAGCTTTTTGTTTCATTTATCTTTTATATTGTTATTTTGTTTCAATTTCATTTAGTTCTGTTCTGATCTTTGTTATTTCTTTTCTTCTGCTGGGTTTGGGTTTAATTTGTTCTTGTTCCTCTAGTTCCTTGAGATGTGACCTTAAATGGACATTTTTCACTATTATTCTGATCCTGTTTCTTTCTCAGACTGGGTAACCAGAGGAAACCCAGATGACACCAGCAAGAAAATGTAGAAAATTCATGTGCTTTGAGGACCAATTTATGCATATGAAAAATATATCAGTATATAGTTTTAACATCTTTAAATTTAAAATTTTGATTTATATTCTATGTTATAGTTTCAGGTTCTAACATTTTAAATTATCTTTTCAAAATTGCATATCATTTTATTATCTTGCTTTCTAATAATACTTGCGATCTCAGTTGATGGTAAGCCTTTAAATTAAATGAATGACCCAGAATACTTATAACACTTCTGTAATAGGAAATAAATGTAGCCAGATACATTATCAGGTATAGTTAGTACACTTTATTCCTCAGACAATATGTAATATAGGTGCAAAATTGTACAGCTAAAGGTAATTAGCCCATGAGATCATGAAATTGCTGAAATATTCCTGAAGGTTTTAAGAATGAGGCCCTAAAGGTACATGGCTATTTGAAATATTTTTTGAACAAGCCTCCAGTGATTCAAAAGGAGTTATAATGTCTAGCCAAAAGATTGAGTCACTGAAGAAGAACAGAAAAAAACAGCAATAAACTTGCTAAGTGTCCTCTCTGGAAATGCAATCATTTCATTGCTACTCACATAAGTCCTCTAAAGTGCTTTGGGATATCATGAGTAATATAGATTCTATGCCCTGGAGTACTAAAATAAAATGTTAGTCTTAGTCATTTGGAATTTTAAATGTTGCTTTGTTTATGGATGCAACTGAGTCATTTTTCTCCTTAGCTTTCTAAGCGAAATCTCAAAGTAATTATATTGTATTTTTATATTATAGTTGAATAACTGTATTAATGCTTTTTCACATATGGAAAATAATAAATGTACAAGATATAAATGGTAGCATAATAATGTTTCAGATTCTGAAATCTTGTAAATGATTTTGTAACAAAATTTGCATTATTCTAAAGCTTCCAGTAACCTAAAGAAATTAGATGAAACTCTAAAGTATTTATTCTGTGGATAAGATATTAAATATTATTTCATAATGTACTATTTTTAACACACTATGCTTGAGAACGAGAGGCATATAAAACATTAAAACACATTCTGTGTCCTTAAGAAGTTTACAATTTGAACAAATAACACAGAAAATAACTTGAAGACATATGGCAGTTTGCTAAGATGTTAAGCCCTTCTTCGAGCCATAAAAATTTGTGCTTCTAACATGACTGCCTATTTTGTTTATTTATTGCTGCATAACAAACTACTCTAAAACTTAATGGCTTACAACAGCAGCAAGTATTTCTCATGATTCTGTGGACTGGCTGGGGCTCTGCTGGGCCGTTCTTCTGCTGGTTCACTTGAAGTTTCTCATACTCTTGCAATCAAATCATAGCTAGGCTAGAATGTTCAAGATGACTTCTTCACTCGCTTGAGTTCGCAGGATTCCTCCAAGTGGACTCAGTCTCCCAGAGATGTCTTATCCTCCAGAACCTCTCCATGTGGCCTCTTTGGCCTGCACCTCTTACATTATGGTTGAGGCCTCCAAGAGTTAGAAAGTCAAAGTTGGGATTCCCAAAATACCCACTTTTACCACATTCTATTGGGCCAGGCAGTCACAAAACCAGTTCTGAGTTTGGGGAGCGGGATAGAATAAGCTCCACCTCTTGATGTGAGAAACAGCAGACACGGAAGGGAGACATTTTTGGAGGCTCTCTTTGGAGAATGGCTACCACATTGCCTGATTAGTGGTTTAGGCCTTAATTGCTGTGGGAGTTCTAAGAAATAGAGAATTATCTCAATTTGGGTGACTGAAGTACTCTCCAAAGATTAGCTAAGACTTTTTTCCTGAGTCATAAAGGCCAGGTATAGAGATCACAGGGATAGAGGGAGAATTATGGGATCCTCTGTTGGGAAGAACAGCATATGCAAAAATGTACTGGTAGCAAAACAATGTCACTGCATCAATAAGAACTCTAATAAAAATTTAAAAATTAATAGTTTATCAGAGCTAGTATTGCTAGTGTCACTTACTGCAGAAAGAACTAATGAAATTGCATAGGAAATAGATTTTTTTTAAAGGCCGATGCAATTCTAAGTAGGGACTGTGTTCTTTAACAATAGCAAAGCCAGTGGCTCTTTAAAATTGAGCCATCTTTGGGTTTAGAAATAAAATGGCAAAATTTAATTTGGAAGAATTTTCTGTTCTCATCAGATTTGAGGTTTTTTCCTGACAGCTTGTTAATGCCAGACTAAACCAGCATGTTATTTGAATATAGGACAAGTAAGAAAAGACAGGCATAGACATGGTTTGGGAGTTTTGCTTCCTTGATGATTAAGCTTGGTGGAGTACAGATTTGTGGCAACTGAGATCACATTTGTCAGCACTGAGGTGAGACCTGACAGCTCAGAGAGTTACAATACATATCTCCTGTGAACACGTAAGTCTTGACCTTACAGTAGTTATGGTGAGAAGTAAAAGTCTAGAGTGAACTCTTAATAAAGCAAGTAGTTACAATGGCCTCCACTTTGGAATTGAAAGTCAACTCCAAGTATATAATAAATAATTCCATTCATTCATTTAACACCTTTGTTGATTACTAGCTATATGAGTAGCTCAATACAGAGGAAATCCAAAGAAGCATAAACTGTTCTAATTTTGAAAGTATTGTGTTAGGCTGAAACCTATGCTCATCTTACATACATTGGCATTATTTCTGTGCTCTGGAAAAAGATAAGTCTTTTTTTCTACAAGATACCCCTAAATCATCTATAGAAACAAGCATTCTCATTGCCCAAATCATCTTTGCTCCTCAGGTTAATTTTATGACAAAGCTTTTATAATCCTCATTCATTCATTCATTCAGCAGACATTTATTGAGTTTTACTATGAGATAGATACAGTGAAAGTGTCTTTTGAACTATGATCTCCAATATGAGAAGCCAGCTTTGAGATGATCTGATGGGAGAGAGTTTCAACTGATCACAAAGGCCATGAAGAGAAAATAAACCCAGTGTGTTCAAGAAACAGAAAGTAAGTCAGCCTTGCTGTAGCATGCTGAAGAAGAGGTAAATTAGGCCAGATAATATGTGCATCTGAAACTGTAATGAGGACTTTGAATTTTATTCTCAGTGGGAAGGGAAGGCATTTGAATGTTCTGAGCAGGCATGTGACAGGATTATAATTTACTTTTTATGAGGGTCATTTTAGATTATGTGTCGAAAAAACTGTAGAGGAGCAGGGGTCAGAAAGATGACAAGACACTATTGCAGTACTCCATGGTGATGATGGCAACCTGGATTAGGTGAAGTGGTGGAGTTGGTGAGAAGTTTGATGTTCTCTGCCTCTCACCCTTTTGTCTTTCCCATCTTTGCTCTCCACATATTGCCTTTTTTTCTCCTAATTCAGTGTAATGGCTGGTGAGGGCCTGTCTTGGGCATCACAGCTCTTCACCGGTTTTGCCTCTAGCCCCCTTTTCTCTCCTATTTTACTTCTTGCTCTAATGCTGCTTGTCCATATTCCTCTCCTGTTTCTTTTATACGTCATTCCTTTCTGCTTTTCTTTTTTCTCTCACTCTTCGTTACTTTAGTTATATTCAGGCCTTATAAAGGCCATCCAGTCCTTTACTCCTTTCTAATTTCTAATGAATTTCTAATCCTTTACTCCTTTGAGGAGGCATATGAAGAGGCTAGTTTTTTATAATTTATCCAGCCTAGGAAATTTAAAAGATTTTGACCTTGTTGCTCTCTTTCCTATGCAGAGGCCCATCAACCTAGTTCTCATTATAGCCTTAGTTGGCCATGGAAAAGTCTCATAATGTAGTTGCTCATCAAGGGAATATATCAATAAACATGACTTGCACGTCCTGAAGATGGAACTGGCTGAGACACTAACCCAGTTTTTATTTGGCTGTGCCTTATTCATTCATTCACCTCAGCATCAAGCAAGAGTCTTACTTGATACTGAGGCGAGTGAATGAATAAATTAGTGAATGAATGGAAATAAAAATTTGGTGCAGTAAAGATATTTTGTGGTTCACATAAGCTGATAGCCATTCAGCTCTGCATGCATAGCTGAAAAATTTTTATCTTCCTAATAGTCTTCACATCCCAGGTTATTGCTTGGGACCAAATAATTGTGTCAGGCAGCCCATCATCCTACTGAGATAGAATGGGCATCAAGGTCAACATGTTCCTGACTTGGGATTCCAACTCTCTCTAGTCTTGTACTGTTCTGAGGACATACCCCTAATACGGAATTGTATCACAACATTAGTAACAGTAGGCCTCTCTTGTCATTTCAGTCATTACTATTTAAAGGTAGCAACTCAGGAGGCAGCTAGATCCCCTAATAACAGTAGTAGGGTTGACAGGGCTGTGGTTGAGAACAGCCAGGAGAGGAGAACCAAACTAGGTGCTTCAGCTGAAGTCTTGGAACTGGGCATTACTTAGGAATGCACATTTGTTAGAATTTCTGTGGCTAGTCACAAATCATGTTTTTAGATGTATTAAAATGTTAAATATTCCCTAAGGCAAACTGAAGGGCACATAATACTTTCCCTTAATCATAGGATTTGGCACCAAAAAAAGTGTTCCACATGGTGAATAATGTGCCATTGATTGATAAAAGGAGAGAAGAGCACAGAGGTGTCTTGTGCTGATGGGGGCACCCTGGTGTTCCAGCATGTCAGGAATGGGGCTGTGGTAGGTATGTCGGTTTTCATTTTGACAAAGTCACTCTGAGATGAATTCATCCTGTGTGCATACATCTTTAGGTAAAGGTGATATTCAACTTTTCCAGCACATCAATTAAATCATTTCTTTAATTAATTATTATTTCATTTGTACACTCTGGGGGTAAGGAAGAGAGCTATGATAAAAGAATGCAGCATCATCTTCTAATGGTGTGTGGAGAGTAGAGAGTAGGGAAGTTGGGGAGAGCTAGAGAGTCCTTTGACCCAGATCTCTAGTCACACTGGGTATCAAATTTATACTTCTATTTTTTAACTGGAGTTATATAATTACAGAGATCCTCACAATTTAAATAAAAGGATGTATTCTTTTATGAAAGTGTGTATACCCTAATTAACTTTTCACTACTTTACATATTTAGCAGTTTACTACCCAGCATCCTATTATGAAGAAAAAAGACCAGAATTAGTCACTATAGAATTGACTTAGATTTGTGGTGCTGCTATTCAAAAACTTTATTTTAGACCTTGGCAAAATATAGTGGCAGACAAGTGGTATCACTGTCTACTTAATTTTTAAGATGTGATTCTTAAATAAACTACCTGTTATAAGTTTATGGGGAAGGGAGAAACAGTTTCTGCAGTGTTACTAAACTCAGATTGCAGACGGTGATAGTTAAATGCCTTGTTAGATTTTTTAGCCAGTGTGAGTCTGTTGTACCACAAAATTGGGACTGTTAGGGACTTCAAAAAACTCAGACTTTTAAGAAATATATTGTAAATTCATCTTTTGACTTGTTTTGCATAAGTAAACCACATGCTAATACAGTACTCACTTTGAGAGCATTATCCAAATATCACAAAGTCTCTTCCAAAGTCCAGATAATTTCCAGTCCCTCTGTCAGAGCAAGTAACAACAAAAGACTTATTCCAAACACAAATCAACCAGAACCTTGGAGAACCTTCACAGTAACTTGCTTTGCACAACAACTAGAGGAAGTTTTGTGAAAAACCCACAGTGGGGAGCACATAACCCCATAATACTCAGAACATATTGCCCAAGTTACACATGATGACAAGGTAAACATTTGCTTAAGAACTCTTTCCAAGTGGGGAAATGGTATGAAATAAGCAGGGGACGCTCTCGCATCTTTAAAACTCCAAATTAGCTACAGCTTGACTTTAGCACCCTCAGGGTCTGAGTGCTACAAATTATCTTCTTTAGTTGGAAGAAAACAGAAACTTAACTTTTCTACCAAAATACTTCCAATTGTTGACCTTGCTAGAATGGGTAATAAGTGGTGTTATTTCTAGTTGGTTTGTGCTTTTTGCAGCTCGAGCATTTGTCAACTGGCTACCAATGATTTCATACATTGATACAATTATTTATATATTCATTTAGTGCTTTTCTGCTGAAGAGCACAAGATAATCGATCACTTGTAGAGTTTTCTATCATGGATGCAATTCCCAGGTAATTGTTATAGTACCATAAAACCATGGTACGACAACTCATTTTAGTAGTTTTGCACTCTGCTATAACCACACATATAAGGGCCATTAAAGTTAAAATGTCCCTTGAGTTTTTTTTTTTTTTTAACTAATATTAACTTCAATCAATGTAGGCAGGAATAAAAAATATACGGGTTGTGAGCACTCTATCCCCAAATAATGTAAAGCTGTGATGGTAAGATACTTTATCATACTGCTTTAGAACTCATTTTTGCTGTGATATATTGCCCAGAGCACTTTGGGTTCATAAAACAGGGAATGGTAATTAATCTTATGTGGAAGGTATAACCTAAAGTCCAGAACAGGAGGATGAAAGCTGTATGCATACAATGAGATTCATAGAATGCAGAATGTCAGACATGTTTATGTGACAATTTGAAAATATTTCTAATTCCAATAGCTGCACTCTTTAGAGAAAAAGGAAATACACCTCATATTCTTTAAGAAAAAAATCATGTAGAAATAAGTCTAAATAAAAAAGCAAGAAAGATTAGCCACTGGCATTGTAAATGGAAATATTGTATATAGAAATTTAAAGAATTTAACCTTCTATTGCATATAGGAAAAATATTACATTGTAAAATATACATTGTATTATCTCAGTCAACATATTTTTGGGTAGATGGTTGGCACTTCAGTGTCTGGCCTTTGTGTACTAGTTACAAAATGTGTGAACTCTTATTCTGATTGAAATTTTTTAACTTAATGCTGAAAAATTAGTAAATTATATTAACTAATAAATTTACTCAATAAGCATAGGTAGAACACCCACCTTGGACCAAGCCCTTTCTGTGAGGAATGTGTCTTATAGTTTCTGTCTTTAAGGAGCTCCAAGTGCTTTAAACTCACAGTGGAGGTTTTTGTAATCCCAGGAAATAATTGTTTCTTTTATTAAGAAATTTTAAGATTAAATTTTAAATTATGAGGTGAAGGCTTTTTTCTTTAATATATATAAGGCATTCCTTCATGGAAAATGGCTAAATTTATTGGAAGAACACTAGAGGAAATCTTACTAATACTTGAGTGTGAAGCCTATGTTATACATGCTTTGGGAATAAAGGAAAGATATTGGCCTCCAGGGCTGTCAGCCTGGCCCTTTAGGTGAATTTAATGCTCTTAATTTTTGTTATGCTACTAACCCTCTGCTTCCCCTGAAACCTACACTGGTTTATTCCAACCAATGTGGTCTGAATCCCATCCAACATTTTACTAATATTTATCAGTGCTAAAGTTAGTATTGCTTGATAAGTCAAAGTTGTTGCAAATCACTTCCAGTTGTACAAATACACTATTTACGTATAACTGGTAAAAACTCCATGCTGTCATTAAATGAGTTGACATGTTCATATAATTACCTGGGCTTGGAGTCCGAGTATGTGTGATTATTCTGGAGAAAGAAAAATCAAACGAATTAAAGTATAATTCCATGAAAAGTATAATCTTTGACAGCTATAAAAGTAGGCATTTTCCAAAAATGTGTTTCATTTTATTGCAACAACTTTTATTTTTCTCTGTTTCTTTTTATAAAGTTCCCATAAATTGTCTGAAGCTTGGATGAATTTAAATATTTCAATCAAGGTTTGGCAGCTGATAAATTGAATCAAGCTTCATTACCAGTTCCAAATTACCCATCCAGATTAAGTTCATGGGTTGTGCCACCAACCCCTAAAGTTCATCACTAAAGTGACTTGCCAGGGGAATTGCTTGTGGCACAACTCCAATTTGGAACAGAGACTGGAAGTTGATTTAAGCTCGGGAGCAGAAGCAGAGTGGGAACCGAAGTCCAAGCTGAAGCTGGAATAAGGCTGCCATAGTACTGAAACATATCCTTTTAGATTAACTGACTTGCTTTCAAATTGTTTACTGAATTGAAAGTAATGGGAACCAAAGTCCAAGCTGAAGCTGGAATAAGGCTGTCATAGTACTGAAACATATCCTCTCAGATTAACTGGCTTGCTTTCAAATTGTGTATTGAATTGAAAGTAATGAGAACCCAGATCTGGTGTTGACTTAACCCTGAAATTCACCTATGACCTTAGTAATGAGCAATGGCTCTGCTGTTGTGTGTAATGTTGTTCATGGCAGAGGGTCTCCCTGTGCTTTAGGTTGAGCTGTCCCAGTTGTGGAAAGGCTGATGAGAGGTTGCTAAATTCTACTCTAGCATGTGAATCTTGTCTCTGGTATCCCGTTGAAGCCATGGATAGGGGGCACCCACTGTCTTAACTCTAGCTTATCACATAATGCATAGTAGACAAAATAAAAATATTTTATTTGCTTATTTATTTAATACATATTTTTAAAGATCCTATTGGGCATCAAATATTCACAGTAAATGGTAGTGACCTCCACAGACATGATACCTGCATCATGAAAGTTGCAGTTTAAAGTTTGTCAAATTTATTTTTAAAACTTTATTTTCTCCTGAAATAATAACAATGACATAGGAACCTTTAAGAGTCACCGTTAGTAATGACAAAGATTCTCTGTTGATCGAACTTTAGCCAGGATCTGAACCTTCTCCTAGGCCTGTGTTTGTACTTTCTTGTAAAATCCAGTTTTAGCAAAGAACCCTGCTAAGACAGTTTGGCAAGAACCTCCCACCCTTGATATCTGATCACTCTCAACGTTTGATCAAGTTCTTTATCCTTCACCATTCCCCAGGTGATGTCTAACTACTCTGGCCTGTCTTCAGCAAGAATCCCCCTTACCCCAATTCTCCCCCATGGCCAAATCCTGTTGCTGTAGTCCCTCAGTGGTCCTTAATGAATCTTCCTTAACATGTTTTAACAGGTATTGTTGAATGTTTTTGTTTTTGTCTAACGATGATATTTATTCTTTTTATGTATGTTGTCTTAGGACCTTTACTGGCATCTGAGTCACTTCTGTTGTTGGCAGCAGTATCACCCTTATTACTAGGCAAGAGAACCTTAGCCTTGGGCCTCACATTTCTTTAGAGATGATGACCCAAATGCATGCATATACACTTTTATTAAACTATATGTGAGCACCTACCTCTGTTACTCATGATCCAATGTCCAGCTCTGTTAATGCAACCAGTATCTTGAACATCCACTGTCAAGACTAACATTGTTCAAGCCCCAGGGAAATGCTTTTCTACTTTTTTTGCCCTGTGTTCTTGAAACAAAAGCCAACATTATCTGAACGCTCACTTGGAGCCTGTCATCTCAGCACCCTCTAGCACCCTGCCGCCAGCCAACCAACATGCACCTTGCCGCACTGCTGCTGCTGCTGACACGTGAATAAATATGGATCCCACTGTCACTGCCCTATGAAGGGCTTTGGCTGGCACCACCCATCATAGTGTTGTGACCAGTGGTCCAAGAGCATCTTGGTCCTGCTAGTGCAGCAAGTTCCTAACCTCGAGGAGTCAGAGCACAAAACCAGGGCTCAGTACCAGTCCCCTAAAGTTAGAGCACACAGTTCAGAAGTCCTGAGCTGAACCTTGGCTCCCTAAAATCTTCCAGAAATGAAGCCAGTCGACTGAACCCACCTCAGAGCGCAATTAAACCCTGAAGGTGGCTCACACCTGTAATCCCAGCATTTTGGGAGGACAAGGCAGGTGGATCACCTGAGGTCAGGAGTTTGAGACCAGCCTGACCAACATAGTGAAACCCTGTCTCTACTAAAAATACAAAAACAAAACAACAATAACAAAAAACTCAGGTGTGGTGGCACATGCCTGTAATCCCAGCTGCTAGGGAGGCTGAGGCAGGAGAATCACTTGAACCTGGGAGGAGGAGGTTGCAGTGAGCCGAGATCGCACCATTGCACTCCAGCCTGGGTGACGAGTGAAAATCCATCTCAAAAAATATATATATATACCTTGAAGGTCATTAAATGGGATTAAAAATATCTAAAGGACAGCAGCTGCAAAGAGTGAAGGCATATAAGCCCACAAAAATGAGAAAGAACCAGCACAAGAACTCTGACAACTCAAAAAGCCAGAGTTCCTTCTTTCCTCCAAACAATTGCACTAGCTCTCCAGCAAAAGTTCTTAACTGGGCTGAGATGGCTGAAATGACAGAAATAGAATTCAGAATATAGATAGGAACAAAGATCATTGAAACTTAGGAGAACGTTGAAACCCAATCTAAGGGAGCTAAGAATCACAATAAAATGATAAAGGGCTGACAGAAAAAAATAGCCAGTATAGAAAAGAACGTAACTGACCTGATGGAGTTGAGAAACACACCACAAGAATTATATAATGCAATCACAAGTATTAACAGCAGAATAGACCAAGCTGAGGAAAGAATCTCAGAGCTTGAAGACTAATTTCTGAAATAAGATAGTTAACAAGAATAAAAAAAGTTAAAATAATGAATGAAACCTCCAAGAAGTATGGGATCATGTAAAGAGACCAAGTCAACAACTCCTTTGTGCCTCTGAAAGAGACGAAGAGAATGGAAGCAACTTGAAAAATACATTTCAGGTTATCATCCATGAGAATATCCCCAACCAAGCTAGAGAGGCCAACATTCAAATTCAGGAAATGCAGAGAATTCCTGCAAAACACTTCACAAGAAGATTATCCCCAAGACACATAATCTTCAGAATCTATAAGGTTGAAATGAAGGAAGCTGCTAAAGAGAAAGAATGGTTATCTACAAAGGGAAGTCAGTCAGACTAACAGCAGACCTCTCAACAGAAATTCCACAAGTCAGAAGAGATTGGGGGCCTATATTCAACATTGATAAAATGAAAAGAAATTCCAACCAAGAATTTTATATACAGTCAAACTAAGCTTCATAAGTCAATGAGAAATAAGATTCTTTTCAGACAAGCAAATTCTGAGGGAATTTGTTCTCACCAGAAATGCCTTAGAAGAGCTCCTGAAGAAGTACTAAATATGAAAAGAAAAGACCACTACCAGCCACTGCAAAAACACACTTCAGTACATAGACCAGTGACACTATGAAGGACCACACAAACAAATCAGCATAATATCCAGCTATTCACTTGATGACAGGATCAAATCCACACATACCAATACTAACCTTGAGTGTAAACAGGCTAAATGCCCCCACTTGAAAGGCACAGAGTAGAAAGCTGGATAAAGAAACAAAACCCAATGGGATGCTGTCTTTAAGAGACCCATGTCACATGCAGTGACATCCATAGGCTCAAAATAAAGGGGTGGAGAAAAATCTACCAAGGAAATGGAAAAAAGAAAAAAAAAATCAGGGGTTGCAATCCTAATTTCAGACAAAACATATCTTAAACCAACAAAATTCAGAAAGGACAAGGGCATTACATAATGATGAAGGGATCAATTCCACAAGAAGACCTAACTATCCTAAATATGTATGCACCCAACACAGGAGCACCTGTATTCATAAAGCAAGTTCTTATAGACCTGCAGAGAGACTTAGACTCCTAGACAGTAATACTGGGAAGCTTTAACAACCCACTGACAGTCTGAGACAGGTCATCAAGGCAGAAAATTTACAAAGATATTCAGGACCTGAACCCAACAAATGGACCTGATAGACATCTACAGAGCAACAGAATATAGATTCTTCTCTGGTGCACATGAAACGTACTCTGAAATTGATCACACAATCAGACATAAAACAATCCTCAGCAAATGCAGAAGAACTGAGGTCATAGCAATCACTCTCTTGGACCACAGTGCAATAAAAATAGAATTCAAGATGAAGAAAATCACTCAAAACCATGTAATTACATCAAAATTGAACAACCTGCTCCTGAGTGACTTTCAAGTTAATAATGAAATTAAGGCAGAAATCAAGAAGTTCGTTGAAACTAATGAGAGCAAAGATACAGCATACCAGAATTTCTGGGACACAGCCAAGGCAGTGTTAAGAGGGAAATTTGTAGCACTTTTAAAAAATTTATATGGAACCAAAAAAGAGTCTAATAGCGAAGGCCATCATAAGCAAAGATAGCAAAGCAGGAGGCACCATGCTCCCCAATCAAACTATATTATGGAGCTACAGTAAACAAAGCATCATGGTACTATTACAAAAACAGACATATAGAGCAGTGGAACAGAATAGAGAGCCCAGAAATAAGACTGCACACCTACAACCATCTGATCTTCAACAAAGCTGACAAAAACAAGCAATGGGAAAAGCATTCCCTGTTCAATAAATGTGCTGGGATAACTGGTTAGCCATATGCAGAAAGTTGAAACTGGACCCCTTTGTTACACTATACAAAAATCAACTCAAGATAGATAAATTCTTAAATGTAAAACTCAAAACTATAAAAACCCTGGAAGACAACCTAGGCAATACCATTCTGGACACAGCAACTGGCAAAGATTTAATGATGAAGACAGCAAAGCAATCACAACAACAGCAAACACAAATGGAATCTAATTAAATGAAGGATCTTCTGCACAGCCAAAGAAACTATCAATAGAGTAAACAGACAACCTACAGAATGAGAAAAAATCTTTGCAAACTATGCATCTGACAAAGATCTAATATCCAGCATCTATAAGGAACTTAAATTTACAAGAAAAAACAACCCCATTAAAAAAGTGGAGAGAGGACATCAACAGACACTTTTCAAATGAATACACACATTTGGTGGAGAAGCATATGAAAAAAAGCTCAATATGAATGATTATTAGAGAAAAGTAAATCAAAACCACCATAAGATACTGTCTCATACCAGTCAGAATGTCTACTGTTAAAAAGTTAAAAAATAACAGGTGCTGGCAAGGTTGCAAAGAGGGAATGCTTACACACTTTTGATGGGAATGTAAATTAGCTTAACCATTGTGGAAAGCAGTGTGGCAATTCCTCAAAGAGCTAAAAACAGAACTACCATTCAACCCAGCAATCCCATTACTGGGTATATACCCAAAGAAATATAAATTGTTCTATCATGAAGACATGTGCACACATATGTTAATCAGAGTGCTATTCACAATAGCAAAGACATGAAATTAACCTAAATGCCCATTAATAAAAGACTGGATAAAGAAAATGTGGTGCATAAACCATGGAATACTATGCAGTCATAAAAAAGAACAAACTCATGTCCTTTGAGAGATACTATTAATTTGGCTGATGCAACAAGGAATAAATGAGGAAATATATTACTTAAACTTTACGAAAGAAGACTAAATATTGCTTATTCATTGTTATGGTTAGGCTTTGTGTCCCCACCCAAATCTCATCTTTAATTGTAATCGCCATAATCCCCACATGTCAAGGGAGAGATCAAGTGGAGATAATTGAATCATGGGAGCCATTTTGCCCATGCTGTTCTGATAGTGAGTGAGTTCTTATGAGATCTGACAGTTTGATAAGGGGCTCTTCCCCATTTGCTTGGTACTTCTTCCTGCTGCCTATTCAAGAAGGTGCCTTGCTTCCCCTTCACTTTCTGCCATTATTGTAACACTGAGGTTTCCCCAGCCTTGCTGAACTATGAGTCAGCTAAACCTTTTGTCTTTATAAATTACTGAGTCTTGAGCAGTTCTTTATAGCAATATGAAAACAGATGAGTACATTCATACTGAAAAGAAGGAGAAGAGATTAGTTCAATAGGTAAGCTAAACTTTCAGATAACTAGAATTCAGTTGGTGATGCCTAAAATTCATAAACCAAGAGAGTATAAATGTATTCTTTTGAAATATAGAATATTATAACAGGTAAAAGGAATTATCCTTCGGAGTGAGTTTCAAGATTAGTAGGAGTTATTTCAAACCATTCTGTACAATTTCATCTTTTTAGATATGCAGATGATCTAATTAATTTTCACTTGGCCTTCTGTCATTTGAGAGTAAGAGCTCAAATCTAACCCATATGGTCAGGTAGGAAACAAAGGCTACTTTCTTTCCCACTTGTAACATCTACCTCAGGCAGACTATTTACTGTCTTTCAGTTATAACACAAACTCCCCATGTGTATAAATGGAGGGAGAATATCTCTGTGAGGGAAATGTCAATCTGCTGCCATGTTCCATCCTCTCACCAAACTAGCAGTGACTGATCTATAACTCATATAGTAAAGTGCACTATTAAATATGCCCAGTACCATTTAACTATATCAGGCTCCTTGCTTGGAATTTAATGGTCATCAGTTCCATTAGTCAACTTTTATTGCTCTTTGAATTATGTACACTGCACCTTCTGCCATTTTAATGGGTTTGTGTTTCACAGATTGGCACAGATTAGGGTTTATGTCTTTAAAGAGATGAAATAGTTGTGCAGTGTACACTACAGAAACAGTCTCCAAACTGACCAGCTGCTTTTGTTTTCAAATAATTTATTTTTTTATTCAACACCCTTTTTTATTCCCCCTCCACTGCCCTACAAGTTAGCTTCTTCCAGGTAGGCACTAGGGGCACAAAGATGAATAAGACATGAACTTGATACTAGAAGAACACATAGTCTAATTATAGTAAATATATTTTATCTTGATAAGTACAATAATTGGAATAAAGTAGCATGGGAGTGCCAAGGTAGGAAGAAATATAATTAAAAATTACATTCTGTGCCCTATTAAAGCAGACTTTTTGGAGTTTAGTCCATGTAATACCATTAAACATCACTAATTTAAAAATAATTTACTACAAATAAATTAGTTATTTTTAAATGACTAAGTGATTTATTTAGAGAAACTAAGAGAGTTAACTGACTAGTGAAATAATAAATCTAGAGTATAAATCCTTAATTTTGATTATAAATTAACTAAATTAAGAGATTTTCTAGTTTTTCTTTTAATAAATAAATTCCAAGCCTTTCTACTTTTCACTGAGAACTTGTCCTAACTCATCTTTACCTTTATTGTTATTGTTATTATAATCTTTTTTTGGATATGAAATCTACATATCTGCAGGCCAGATCACATACTAGCTACTCTCAAAAATAAATCACAATGAAAAGTGTAAACTCTGATGTAAGAAAGAGTGGTTAGAAGTATTCATTAAGTATAAATGTGGTGTTTCATATACAGCGTAGCTTGATTTTGGAAATTATATCCCAATTTCACGGAGGAAAGTTGCCGTTTTTTAAACTGTGGTTTTCTAAAAAGCCATAGTAATATTTTTGCTATCCTCTCTATAATATGCCTTTCAAGTGCAATTAGTATATTTATCATTTCCTGAATTGGCTTCTGAAGACAGAAAAGAAACACTTCCTACCTTAAAATTTTAAGCCTAACTGCAATATTGTATGGGCAGATGCAAAGAAGACATGAATCAGTCGATATAATTAATTTGTTTCAGCAAGGGGTTAAGTGTCTTCCTAAATCAATAACTAAGAGGTTTCTACCGATTATTGGGTTTACATAAACCGCTTTGAGGTTACCAATTAGTAACAGGTACACTTGTCAAAATGCCTAAATTAGTTTCCAAATCAGAGGATAGACTTGATCAAGAATGATAGTTTGTATATAGGCCAGAAAAACTGCCCATGTCCACTTTCCAAAGTGCCAACTGCATGTGGTTTTCCCTTACTACTCTAATGGAATCCTGAATTCTAGACCTTATGAAACATACTAGCCAGAGCCCAACTGAGTTTTAGTAAAAAGAATTGAGTGTAAATAATATTTATGGCCTTGCAGACTATTTGGCTGAATCCACCTTAAAAGATAGCTTCATTCTGCTTATACAACGTTTCACCATATACAGTAGCACAAAAGGACACTCAGACCAAGCCAAAAAGAAAGACAAAAGTGTAATTCACCAAGGAAAGAAATGTATAAAGGAAGGTGACTAAACTGAGACTTCATGCAACTGTTTATTTGTCATAAAACCATCTATGAGCTAAGATATAAGCATAAACATTAAGTGAATGACAGTTGTTTTATTGTGTTTTCAACATTTTTAGTTGTATCTTAAAAAATACCAGATGCTATTCATATGATGCCAAACATATGGCTTTTGGCCGTGCTCTTGTAATCTGTAGTAGATTGCTATAATGTAATGTACAGGGCAGGGGGAAAAAAGCGATTTACAGATAGCACCGGCCTGAGTCCCTCACAGCTGGATCTAATTTTACTGAACTGATGGTCTCTTCCCTCCAGCACCTTCTATTTTATCAAATGCCACATATTGTTTTTGAAGTGGTTCTTGTTGTCATAGTGAATACCACAGATGGATAACACACAGGACATTTGGTTGTCAGTTTTCTGACTAAGGTCAGGACCTACTGTTCATGTTTGGGTGGAGTATTTATAGGACTGCCCAAGGAAACTAATGAGTTTCAGCTGTCTGAGAGAGAATGCATGGGACGTTGCTTACTTGGTTGATGTACTTGGAGGCCATTATAGTCATTTGGGCTTTAGGTGTGTCTTTGTATCAGTTGCTAAACTGACATTTCACTTGGAAAGAAGATGAAAAGGGTAAGAAAGAGAATGAATACATGCTAATAATTATTTTATTGCATTGTGATTGCCTATTTACTTTTCTGCCACTCCTACTAGATTTTAAGCTTCTTGAGGGTAGAACACTTCTTGTTTAATATCGAATAGTGTGCATGTAGCTCTTGGGCTGGTACATAATAGGGGCTGAAATATCTAATGAATGACTAGATGAAAAAGCAAGCATTCAAAGGGTTTCCATAGATTTGATGATTATGGAGGCAGAGGATAAGTAGTCAATGAAAAAATTGTAGATCTCATTCTGTTTCCTAAATTTTCCCCAAGACTTAATTTTTAAAGATCCATCTCTGTTGTTCTTTGAAACAATCTGTTTCTTCTAACTGTAACATAATACCCTTGTATGCATTGGCTACCTTTTACCTATCACTCTCTAACTGATGGACACCAAGAATGCTTCCAACTCACTTCCAACACAGGATAATTTCTAACTATCTTTACTGCTGCCATGACACAGATGTGGGACCACATAGGAGACAATTGCTATCTACAGTTGCAGATGAATTGGTCACATTTTTAAATTTTACTGTAAGAATACTTTGTTTCTTGTTAATAGGAAACGTTTCCAAAGGTTTCTACCTCCTTAGGCTTCCTTTAGGAAATGAGGCACTGATTTCTCCCAAACATTTCTTGGGATTCTGTTGTTCAAAACTGCCTTCTCTAGTTATGTCCCTAGAGAGAAGAATCCTTTTCTTTTCCATTTCTGCAACTCTGTCTCATCCAGCCTGTGAATACTAGTTTACATTGTCAGGGCAATCAAGCTACACACACACACACATGCATGCACATCCAGTTGTCTTCATGGCTTTACTTTTTGAGTTCCATAATACTCAGCTCTAGCAAATCAAAACCCTTGTTATCTATGACCTTTGCTCTGTGTGTGTGTGTGTGCGGCTTCCTCATGGGGTAGAAAACCAGGAATTATGTAAAATCCAGTTAAGACCTCTAAATTTTATTCCCACTATATATACATTATCTAATTCAGTGTACATAAATATTTATTTTATAGATTTAGAAGGTGAAACTCAGCTTAAATAATGTGCCCAAGGTTTCTTTTTTTTTTTCTTCCTATTTTTTTTTTTTATTATACTTTAAGTTTTAGGGTACATATGCACATTGTGCAGGATAGTTACATATGTATACATGTGCCATGCTGGTGCGCTGCACCCACTAACTCGTCATCTAGCATTAGGTATATCTCCCAATGCTATCCCACCCCCCTCCCCCCACCCCACAACAGTCCCCAGAGTGTGATATTCCCCTTCCTGTGTCCATGTGATCTCATTGTTCAATTCCCACCTATGAGTGAGAATATGCGGTGTTTGGTTTTTTGTTCTTGCGATAGTTTACTGAGAATGATGGTTTCCAATTTCATCCATGTCCCTACAAAGGACATGAACTCATCATTTTTTATGGCTGCATAGTATTCCATGGTGTAAATGTGCCACATTTTCTTAATCCAGTCTATCATTGTTGGACATTTGGGTTGGTTCCAAGTCTTTGCTATTGTGAATAATGCCGCAATAAACATACGTGTGCATGTGTCTTTATAGCAGCATGATTTATATTCCTTTGGGTATATACCCAGTAATGGGATGGCTGGGTCAAATGGTATTTCTAGTTCTAGATCCCTGAGGAATCGCCACACTGACTTCCACAATGGTTGAACTAGTTTACAGTCCCACCAACAGTGTAAAAGTGTTCCTATTTCTCCACGTCCTCTCCAGCACCTGTTGTTTCCTGACTTTTTAATGATTGCCATTCTAACTGGTGTGAGATGATATCTCATAGTGGTTTTGATTTGCATTTCTCTGATGGCCAGTGATGATGAGCATTTTTTCATGTGTTTTTTGGCTGCATAAATGTCTTCTTTTGAGAAGTGTCTGTTCATGTCCTTTGCCCACTTTTTGATGGGGTTGTTTGTTTTTTTCTTGTAAATTTGTTTGAGTTCATTGTAGATTCTGGATATTAGCCCTTTGTCAGATGAGTAGGTTGCGAAAATTTTCTCCCATTTTGTAGGTTGCCTGTTCACTCTGATGGTAGTTTCTTTTGCTGTGCAGAAGCTCTTTAGTTTAATTAGATCCCATTTGTCAATTTTGTCTTTTGTTGCCATTGCTTTTGGTGTTTTGGACATGAAGTCCTTGCCCACGCCTATGTCCTGAATGGTAATGCCTAGGTTTTCTTCTAGGGTTTTTATGGTTTTAGGTCTAACGTTTAAATCTTTAACCCATCTTGAATTGATTTTTGTACAAGGTGTAAGGAAGGGATCCAGTTTCAGCTTTCTACATATGGCTAGCCAGTTTTCCCAGCACCATTTATTAAATAGGGAATCCTTTCCCCATTGCTTGTTTTTCTCAGGTTTGTCAAAGATCAGATAGTTGTAGGTATGAGGCGTTATTTCTGAGAGCTCTGTTCTGTTCCATTGATCTATATCTCTGTTTTGGTACCAGTACCATGCTGTTTTGGTTACTGTAGCCTTGTAGTATAGTTTGAAGTCAGGTAGTGTGATGCCTCCAGCTTTGTTCTTTTGGCTTAGGATTGACTTGGCGATGCGGGCTCTTTTTTGGTTCCATATGAACTTTAAAGTAGTTTTTTCCAATTCTGTGAAGAAAGTCATTGGTAGCTTGATGGGGATGGCATTGAATCTGTAAATGACCTTGGGCAGTATGGCCATTTTCACGATATTGATTCTTCCTACCCATGAGCATGGAATGTTCTTCCATTTGTTTGTATCCTCTTTTATTTCCTTGAGCAGTGGTTTGTAGTTCTCCTTGAAGAGGTCCTTCACATCCCTTGTAAGTTGGATTCCTAGGTATTTTATTCTCTTTGAAGCAATTGTGAATGGGAGTTCACTCATGATTTGGCTATCTGTTTCTCTGTTGTTGGTGTATAAGAATGCTTGTGATTTTTGTACATTGATTTTGTATCCTGAGACTTTGCTGAAGTTGCTTATCAGCTTAAGGAGATTTTGGGCTGAGACAATGGGGTTTTCTAGATAAACAATCATGTCGTCTGCAAACAGGGACAATTTGACTTCCTCTTTTCCTAATTGAATACCCTTTATTTCCTTCTCCTGCCTGATTGCCCTGGCCAGAACTTCCAACACTATGTTGAATAGGAGCGGTGAGAGAGGGCATCCCTGTCTTGTGCCGGTTTTCAAAGGGAATGCTTCCAGTTTTTGCCCATTCAGTATGGTATTGGCTGTGGGTTTGTCATAGATAGGTCTTATTATTTTGAAATACGTCCCATCAATACCTAATTTATTGAGAGTTTTTAGCATGAAGGGTTGTTGAATTTTGTCAAAGGCTTTTTCTGCATCTATTGAGATAATCATGTGGTTTTTGTCTTTGGCTCTGTTTATATGCTGGATTACATTTATTGATTTGCGTATATTGAACCAGCCTTGCATCCCAGGGATGAAGCCCACTTGATCATGGTGGATAAGCTTTTTGATGTGCTGCTGGATTCGGTTTGCCAGTATTTTATTGAGGATTTTTGCATCAATGTTCATCAAGGATATTGGTCTAAAATTTTCTTTTTTGGTTGTGTCTCTGCCCAGCATCAGAATGATGCTGGCCTCATAAAATGAGTTAGGGAGGATTCCCTCTTTTTCTATTGATTGGAATAGTTTCAGAAGGAATGGTACCAGTTCCTCCTTGTACCTCTGGTAGAATTCAGCTGTGAATCCATCTGGTCCTGGACTCTTTTTGGTTGGTAAACTATTGATTATTGCCACAATTTCAGCTCCTGTTATTGGTCTATTCAGAGATTCAACTTCTTCCTGGTTTAGTCTTGGGAGAGTGTATGTGTCGAGGAATGTATCCATTTCTTCTAGATTTTCTAGTTTATTTGCGTAGAGGTGTTTGTAGTATTCTCTGATGGTAGTTTGTATTTCTGTGGGATCGGTGGTGATATCCCCTTTATCATTTTTTATTGTGTCTATTTGATTCTTCTCTCTTTTTTTTGTGCTGTATTCTGGAAACCCATCTCACGTGCAGAGACACACATAGGCTCAAAATAAAAGGATGGAGGAAGATCTACCAAGCAAATGGAAAACAAAAAAAGGCAGGGGTTGCAATCCTAGTCTCTGATAAAACAGACTTTAAACCAACAAAGATCAAAAGAGACAAAGAAGGCCATTACATAATGGTAAAGGGATCAATTCAACAAGAGGAGCTAACTATCCTAAATATATATGCACCCAATACAGGAGCACCCAGATTCATAAAGCAAGTCCTGAGTGACCTACAAAGAGACTTAGCCTCCCACACATTAATAATGGGAGACTTTAACACCCCACTGTCAACATTAGACAGATCAACGAGACAGAAAGTCAACAAGGATACCCAGGAATTGAACTCAGCTCTGCACCAAGCAGACCTAATAGACATCTACAGAACTCTCCACCCCAAATCAACAGAATATACATTTTTTTCAGCACCACACCACACCTATTCCAAAATTGATCACATAGTTGGAAGTAAAGCTCTCCTCAGCAAATGTAAAAGAACAGAAATTATAACAAACTATCTCTCAGACCACAGTGCAATCAAACTAGAACTCAGGATTAAAAATCTCACTCTAAGCCACTCAACTACATGGAAACTGAACAACCTGCTCCTGAATGACTACTGGGTACATAATGAAATGAAGGCAGAAATAAAGATGTTCTTTGAAACCAACGAGAACAAAGACACAACATACCAGAATCTCTGGGATGCATTCAAAGCAGTGTGTAGAGGGAAATTTATAGCACTAAATGCCCACAAGAGAAAGCAGGAAAGATCCAAAATTGACACCCTAACATCACAATTAAAAGAACTAGAAAAGCAAGAGCAAACACATTCAAAAGCTAGCAGAAGGCAAGAAATAACTAAAATCAGAGCAGAACTGAAGGAAATAGAGACACAAAAAACCCTTCAAAAAATCAGTGAATCCAGTAGCTGGTTTTTTGAAAGGATCAACAAAATTGATAGACCGCTAGCAAGCCCAAGGTTTCATAGTTAGTGGAAAAGGACTTTCAAATAAAAGTTTGACCCGAAATGCCCAAATTCATTTCACTCTGCCACAACACTGGCCTGCAAGTAAAATGCTGCTGCCACAAATGCAAGTTATGATATATGTGTGCATTATAATGACACATACTAGTCTTTGTAGCCACATTTTCTCACAGAGGTGATTCATTTTTTAGAATTCATAGGGAAGGACAACATATTTTTGCAAAAGCCAGAAAGAATGCTGGGTTTCAATCTTGATTCATCACTCTTCTTCACAGTCTATACTCAACCAATCATCAAATTCTAAATGTATTTCAAATCTGTTACTTTTTTCCATGTCTACTGCAACCTGCCTAAAACCATACCAATATCATCTTTCCTGGACTACTGCAATAGCTTGCTAACTGGTCTCCCCATATCTGTTTTTGCCTTCTTATGATCCATTATCCACATTGCAACTAAAGTGTTCTTTTCTAAAATTTTGTTATTTTGAATTTTTGTGGGTACATAGCAGGTGTATATATTTATGGAGCACAGAAGATATTTTGATACAGGCACCCAATGCACAATAATAACACAAAGATAAATGGGATATCCATCCCCTCAAGCATTTATCTGTTGTGTTACAAACTAATTACACTCTTTTAGTTATTTTAAAATGTACAATTACATTATTATTGACTATAGTTACCCAATTGTGCTATGAAATACTAGGTTTTATTCATTCTTTCTAATTTTTTTTGTGTCCATTAATCATCCCCACTTCCCCTACAACTCCTACCCTTGCACCACCCTTCCCAGCCTCTGTTAACCATACTTCCAACCATCTCCATGAGTTTACTTGTTTAAATTTTTAGCTCCCACAAATAAGTGAGAACATGTGATGTTTGTCTTTCTGTGCCTGGCTTATTTCACTTAACATAATAACCTCCAGTGCAATTTATGTTGTCACAAATGACATGATCTTATTCTTTTTTATGGCTGAAAAATACTCTATTGTGTATATGTACCACATTTTCTTTATCCATTCATCTTTTGATGGACACTTAGGTTGCTTCCAAATCTTGGCTATTGTAAATAGTGCTGCATTTAACATAGGAGTAAAGATACCTCTTCAATATACTGATTTCCTTTCTTTGGGGGTATATACCTAGCAGGAGAATTGCTGGATAATATTATAGCTGTATTGCTACTTTGTGGAAACCTCCAAACTGTTCTCCATAGAGGTTGTACTAACATACATTCCCACCAACAGTGTACAAGGGTTCCCTTTTCTCCATATCCTTGCTAGCATTTGTCATTGCCTGTCTTTTGGATATAAGCCATTTTAATTGACATGAGATTATATCCCTTTGTAGTTTTCAAATGCATTTCTCTGATGATCAGTAATGTTGAGCACCTTTTCATATACCTGTTTGTCATTTGTATGTCTTTTGAAAATATGTATTCAGATCTTTTCCTCATTTTCTAATCAGATTATTAGATTTTTTTCCTACTGAATTGTTTGAGCTCCTTATATATTCTGGTTATTAACGCCTTTTCAGATAGGTAGTTGACAAAGATTTTCTCCCGTTCTGTGCGTTGCCTTTTTGACTTCACTGATTGTTTCCTTTGCTGTGCAGAAGCTTTTTAACTTATTGTGATCACATTTGTTCATTTTTGCTTTGGTTAACTGGGCTTGTGGCATATTACTCAAAAGCCTTTGCCCATTCCAATTACCTGGAGAGTTTTCCCATGTTTTCTTTTAGTACTTTCATAGTTTGAAGTCTTAGATGTAAATCTTTAATATATTTTAATTTGATTTTTGTTATATGGCAAGAGATGGGAGGCTAGTTTCATTCTTCTGCATAGGGATATCTAGTTTTCCCACCACCACTTATTGAAGAAACTGTCCTTTCCCCGGTGTATGTTTTTGGCACCTTTGTAAAAAATGAGTTCACTGTAGATGTATGGATTTATTTCTGGGTTCTCTGTTTTGTTCCACTGGCCCATATGTCTGTTTTTATGCCAGTGCCATGCTGTTTTGGGTACTATAGCTGTGTAGCATCATTTGAAATCAGGTAATGTGATTCCTCCAGTTTTGTTCTTTTTGCTTAGGATAGCTTTGACTATTCTAGGTCTTTTTGTGATTGCATATAAATTTTAGGATAGTTTTTTCTATTTCTGTGAAGAATGTCACTGGTATTTTGTTAGGGATTGCATTGAATCTGTAGATTGCTTTGGGTAATATGGGAATTTTAACAACATTGATTCTTCCAATCTCCTGAACATGAAATATCTTTCCATTTTTTGTTTCCTTTTCAATTTCTTCCATCAATGTTTTGTAGATTTTATTGTAGAAACCTTTCATTTTGGTTAAATTAATTCCTTGGTATTTAATTTTATTTGTGGCTATTGTAAAAAGGATTACTTTCTTGATTTCTTTTTCAAATTGCTTCAAATTGTTTGCAGTTGGCATATAAAATTTCTGTTTCAAATTGTTTGCAGTCGGCATAAAAAATACCACTGATTTTTATATGTCGATTTGGTATCCTTATTGTTTTCCAGATCTATGATGAAAGACTCTCAGTTTTCTCCCATTCAGTATGATACTAGCTGTGGGTCTAGCATATATACCTTTTATTATGTTGAGGTAGGTTACTTCTGTACCCAATTTTTTGAGGATTTCTTTCATGAAGAGATGTTGAATTTTATCAAACACTTTTTCAGCATCAATTGAAATGATCATATGGTTTTAGTCCTTCATTTTGTTAGAATGATGTATCACATTGATTTGCATGTGTTGAACCATCCTTGCATCTCTGGGATAAATCCCACTTGGTCATGGATCTTTTTAGTGTGTTGTTGAATTCTGTTTGCTAGTACTTTGTTGAGGATTTTTGCATTGATATTCATCAGGGATATTAGCCTCTAGTATTCTTTTTCTCATGTGTCTTGGTCTGGTTGTGGTATCAGGGTAATACTGGTCTCATAGAATGAGTTTGGAAGTTTTTTGCTCTTTCTCTATTTCTCAGAATAGTTTGAGTAGGTTTGGTATTAGTACTTCTTTAATTGGAAAAATTCAGGGGTTAAGCCGTTGGGTCCTGGGCTTTTATTTGCTGGGAGACTTTTTATTACAGATTCAATCTTATTATTTGCTATTGGTCTGCTCAGGTTTTGGATTTCTTCATGGTTCAATCTTGGTAGGTTGTATATGTCTAGGAATGTGTCCATTTCTTTTAGATTTTCCAATGTATTGGTATATTGTTGCTTATAGTAGCTACTAATGATCCTTTGAATTTCTGTAGTATCAGAAGTAATGTCTCCTTTTTCAACTCTGGTTTTATTTATTTGGACCTTCTCATTTTTTTTAGTCTTGCTACAGATTTGTCGATTTCGTTTATGTTTTAAAAAAATCAACTTTTCATTTCATTGATTGTTTGCATTTTTTTGTTTTAATTTTATTTAATTCTGCTCTGATATTGGTTATTTATTTTCTTCTACTAATTTCAAATTTGGTTTGCTCTTGCTTTTCTAGTTCTTTAAGATGCACTGTTAGGTTATTTATTTAGTTTTTCTTCTTTTTTGATGTAGGCCCTTATAGCTATAAACCCCTCCCTCAGTAATGTTTAGCTGTATCCCATAAGTTTTGGTATGTTGTGTTTCCACTGTGATTTATTTCAATAAATTTTTCTATTTCTTTCTTAATTCCTTCATTGACTGACTCGTTTTCAGAAGCATATTGTTTAATTACCATTTGTTTATGTTGTTTCCAAAATTTATCTTATTAATTTGTAGTTTTATTCCATTGTGGACAGAGAAGATGCTTGATATTATTTCAGTTTTTTGGAAATTTTCATGACTTGTTTTGTGACCTAATGTATGGTCTGTCCTTGAGAGTGATTTATATATATAAATTATATATGGAGATACATATATAAAAATTATATGTGGATATATATTTATATATACATTATATAGGCAGATATATATAAATATATGTGCATCATATATTTACATTTGCTATATCCTATTGCTAAATTGACTCCTTTATCATTATATAATGACATTCTTTGTCCCTTTGTATACTTTTCATCTTGAAATCCATTTTGTCTGCTATACATACAGCTACTCCTGCTCTTTTTTGGTTTCCATTGGCATGGATTATCTTTTTGCATCTCTTCATTTTCAGTCTATATGTGTATTTATAGGTGAAGTATGTTTGTTATAGGCAACAGATCATTAGGTATTTTTAATCCATTCAGCCATTCTGAGTCTTTTGATTGAAGAGTTTGGTCCATTTACATTGAAGGCAATTATTGATAAGTAAGGACTTACTGTGAGCATTTCGTTATTTGCTCTCTGGATGTTTTGTGGTCTTCTTTTCCTTCTTCTATTTTTTTTTCTATCTTCCTTTTAGTGAAGGTGATTTTCTCTGGTGGTATGTTTTAATTCCTTGCTTTTTATTTTTTGTCTATCCATTGTATGTTTTTAGGTTTGAGATTACCATAAGATTTGCAAATAAAATCTTTTAATCTATTATTTCAAACCGATGACGAGTTTACACTGATTTCATAAACAAACAAACAAGTAACTGGCAAAAAGAAACCAAAAATATAACTTTGTCTGCCTGCTTTTTAACTCTTCATTGTGTCTATATCTTATTTTACTATCATGTCTTGAAACGTTGTAGTTATTATTTTTGATCATTTAGTCTTTTCATCTTTCTACTTATGAGGAGTTTACACACCACAATTACAGTGTTATAATAATATTCCATGTTTTTCTGTGTACTTCCTATTACCAGTGAGTTTTGTACCTTCACATAATTTCTTATTGTTTATTAACATCCTTTTCCTTCAGATTGGAGAACTTCCTTTAGCATTTCTTGTCAGACAAGTCTGGTGTTCATAAAATCCCTCAGATTTTGTTTGTCTGGGAAAGTCTTTATTTCTCCTTCATCTTTGAAGGATTTTTCTTTTTTTCTTTTTTTTTTTAAACCAGATACACTATTCTATACTAAAAGTTTTTTTTTTTTAATTCAATACTTTAAATATGTCATGCCACACTCTCCTAGCCTGTAGGGTTTGCACTGAAATGTCTGCTGCCGGACGTATTGGAACTCCATTGTATGTTATTTGCTTCTTTCTCTTGCTGCTTTTATCCTTTGGGAGTTTGATTATTAAATGCTTGAGGTAATCTTCTTTGGGTTAAATCATTTTGGTGTTCTATAACCTTCTTGTACTGGGATACTGATATCTTTCTCTAGGTTTGGGAAGTTCTCGTTATTATCCCTTTGAATAAACTTTCTACTCCCCCTTCCACTCTTTAAGGGAAATAACTCTTATATTTGCCCTTTTGAGGCTATTTTCTAGATTCTGTATGCATGCTTCATTGTTTTTTGTTCTTTTGTCTCTTGTCTATTCTAATCGTGTATTTTTGAATAACCTGTCTTTAAGCTCACTAATTTTTTTCTTCTGCTTTGTGAATTCTGCTATTAAGAGACTTTGATACATTCTTCAGTATGCCAGTTGCATTTTTCAGTTCCAGAATTTCTGCTTCAGTCTTTTTAATATTTCAAACTTTTTGTTAAATTTATCTCATAGAACTCAGAATTCCTTCTCTTTGTTATCTTAAATTTCTTTGAGTTTCCTCAACACAAGTATTTTGAATTCTCTGTCTGAAAGATCACATATCTTTGTCTCTCCAGGATTGGTCTTTGGTGACTTATTTAGTTTCTTTGATGAGGTAATGTTTTCCTGGATGGTTCTGAGGCTTGCAGATGTTTTTTTATATCTGTACACTGAAGAGTTAGGTGTTTATTGTAGTCTTCACAATTTGGTCTTGTCTCTACTTGTCTTTCTTGGGAAGACTTTCTAGGTATTCAAAGGGACTTGGGTGTTTTGATCTATGCTGTATCTGCATCAGGAGGTACCCCTAGCCCAGTAACACTGTGGTTCTTGCAGACTCATAGAGGTATCACCTTGGTGGCCTTGGATAAGATCTGGAAGAATTCTCTGGCTTATCCGGCAAAGACTCTTGTTTTCTTCCCTTACTTTCTCCCAAACAAATGGAGTGTCTCCCTCTCTGCTGGGCCACATGGAGCTGGGGGTGAGGTAACATAAGCCCCCTGTGGCCACCACCACTGGGACTGTGATAGGTCAGACCTGAAACCAGCACAGCACTGAATCTCACCCAAGGCCCAGTGTAACCACTAACTGGCTACTGCTTTTGCTCACTCAAGAATCTAGGGCTCTACAATCAGGAGGTGGTGAAACTAGTTAGATTTGTGTCGTTCCTTTCAGGGCAGTGAGCTCCCCCAGGCCCTGAATGTGTCCAGAGATGCTGTCAGGAGCCAGGGACTAGAGGCAGAAACCTTAGAAATCTATATGGTGTTCTAAGCTACCATGACTAAGCTGATACTCAAGCCACAAGACAAAATCCTTCCCACTCTTCCCATCCCCCTGCCACCCTGCTTTCCACAGGCAGATGAGCCACTCTCCACCACCACCACCTCCTCAGGCCCCAGGGAGCACTGCCTGGCTACTGCCAATGTTTACTCGAGGCTTAAGTACTCTTCAGTCAACTTGTGTTGAATGCTGCTAGTCCTGAAACTCGCCCTTCAAGGTTGAGAGCTTCCCTCTGTCCCAGAGAAGGTTCAGAAATGTCATCCAAGAGCCAAGGCCTGGAATCAAGGACTCCAAGAGCTTGCTTGGTCCTCTATCACACTGTGATCAAGGTGGTACCTGTGGTGCAAGACTAAGTCATCTTTACCTTTCTCTCTGCTTTTCTCAAGCAGAAGGAGTCTCTCACCATATCCAGCATAGTTGGGAATGTGCTGGATCTCCCCTGAAGCCAGCACATCTGAGAGTTCCACCCAAGACCAAAGACATAGTTCCTGGGTGTTACTGCTGGTTATTCAAAGCCCGAGGGCTCTTCAGTTAGCAGATGATGAGTCCTTCCAGGACTGGGTTCTTCTCTTCAAGGCAACAGGTTTCCTTTTGGCCCAGGGTATGTCTAGAAATGTTGTTTTGGATCTAGGGCCTATAATGGGGTCCTCATGAGTCTGTCTGGTCCCCTATTATATTGTGGTTGAACTAGTGTCTAAGATGCAAGACAAAGTTCTTTTTACTCTTTCCTGTTCTCTCCTCAAGCAGAAAGAGGGAGTCACTTTTGTTTCTGCAAGATGCACTACATGGGGTTGGGGTATGGGTGGTGCAAGTACTTCCTTAGTTACCTTATCTGGTGTCTCATTTGGTGTCTCCAAGTCCACTTGACTCCAAGCCCAGCACAGCACTAGGACTTGCCCAGACATTGCAGTCCTTGTGGCCTAGACTGCCTTTCAAGTTTATTTAGGACTCTAGAGTACTTTAGCCCATGGTGGCAAGGCTTGCTGAAACTCAAGTTTCAACCCCTAGGATGGACAATTCTCCTCTCCCTACGGCTAGCCTAAATGTTCCCTCTGTGGGCAGGCATTGGCTGAGTTTAGCCTGATTTTGCTTTCTGCTGTGATAGGGAAGCACTGAATTCAGTGCACTGGCTCACAGGACTCTGTGTTCTTCCTCCTCTAAGCACTCAGATTCTCTTTCCACACCATGTGGCTGGTGCCAGGGAATCAGGGAGAGTGGCTTCAGTGATTCAAGACTGTCTTTCCTACCCTCTTCAGTGCGTCTTTCAGTAATATAAAATTATTACAAAACCAGATATTATGATTGCTCATCTCATTTTTGATTCTTATGAAGGTGATTTTTGTGTGTGTGTGTGTGTGTATAGATGGTTATCAAATTTAGCATTCCTGTGGGAGATAATGGACAATCAGTGGAGGCCTCTATTCAGCCACCTTACTCTGCCCCTAGATTGTTCTTTACAAATACACACATGCTTATATCATTCTGATGTTTAAAACCCTTTAAAGTTCCCCATTGTTCGTGGCCTGTTCCCTCTTACATTATCAAACTTATCTCATTACTTTCACTCTAACTCTAAACTTTAGCTACATTGTCCTTGTTTCAATTCCTCAACCTTGCCATGCTTTCTGTTGACTCAGAGCCTTTTCACATCCTATTCCATTTACCTGTGCTGCTCTTAACCCTCTTTTTTCTTTGTAGATAAAAGATGTATACCTTCTGCAGAGCTGATTTCATATATTACTTTTTAAAGGCCTTTTTTATTGACTCATCAAACTAGGTTTGGTTCATTATATGCCTGCTTGTCTCCTACACCTTGTGTGTGTGTCTGTGCATTCCAGTTTTTCTCAGACAGTCCTGATTTACTCCTATTGTGCAGACATAACTACCAATAGCACCTCTTTTTGATCTTAAAAATGTTGAGGTTTGGTTTGCAAATTATGGTTTCCCTACTTGTATATAACCTTTATTGTGCATACACAATTGCAGTTAAACACTTACTTGTATAATTAAATTGTCTATCCCATTTAAATTTAGGCTTCATAGGAAAGACCTGTGTCTGTTTTGTTCGCTGAAGCATCTTGATCCTTAGCATCATGCCTAGTGCTTTGTAGGTGCCAAATAAATATGTGTTGAAACACTATAAATAAATAAAATATGCCCTGAATTAAATACAGTCCTCCCTTGGTATCCATGAGGAGTTAGTTCCAGGACCGACCTCCCAACATACACCAAAATATAAGGATGCACAAGTTCCTTATATAAGATGGCATAGTATTTGCATGTAACCTATACACATCCTCTGATATACCTTAAATCATCTCCTATAAAATTACTTATACTATCTAATACAATGTAAATTCTATGGGAATAGTTATACTGTGTTGGTTTTCAGTTCTATTACTTTTATTTAAATTATTTTATTTTGTAAGTGTATTTTTTATTTCAACTTTCCTTTTAGGTTCAGGGGATACATGTGGAGATTTGTTACATGGGTATATTGTGTGACACTGAGGTTTGGGGTAGGAATAATCCCATAACCCAGATATTAAGCATAGTACCCAATATATAGTTTATCAACCCTTGCCCTCCTTTTCCTCTAACATCTAGTATCCCCCAGTGTCTATTGTCCCCATATTTATGTCCATGTGTAGTCAGTGGTTAGCTCCCACTTATAAGTGACAACATGCAGTATTTGATTTTCCATTCCTGTGTTAATTTTCTTAGGATAATGGCCTCCAGCTGCATTCATGTTCCAAAGAACATGATTTCATTTATTTTTATGACTGTGTAGTATTCCATTGTGTATTTGTACCATATTTTCTTTATCCAGTTAACTGCTGTTGGGTGTCTAGGTTGATTCCATGTCTTTGCTATTGTAAATAATGCTGTGTTGAAGATACGAGTGCATATGTCTTTTTGGAAGAACAATTTATTTTCCTTTGGGTAGATACCTAGTAATGGGATTGCTGGGTCAAATGGTAGTTCTAAGTTCTTTGAGAAATCTTCAAACTGCTTTCCATAGTGGCTGAACTAATTTACATTCCCATCAACAGGGTATATTATTTTGGTTGAATTCATGGATGGGGACCAGGGGATATGGAGGGCCAGCTATATCAAATGACAAATGAGAAGCAGCAGTTGAAGGAGACTATACTGGCACAAGGGCAGAGTAGATGGTACATAGTATTTCACCAGGTATTGACAGAATAATTACAAGTTTTAACTTTGGCTTTAAATAGAAAATCTATTTTACGAAGTTGATCTTTGTGCTTATTATTGCCATTTTACATCTGTTTTTCTTTTTTATTACCTTAAATATACACAATTTTTATTTGTCAATTATATCTTAATAAACCTTTTACAAACTATTACAATGGTGCTTTTATGAGTTTCTCTTTTGATTTTTTAATGCTGAGTATACAATAGAGATTTAATTTATGTAAAGTTCTTAAATTTCAGTGAACAGCTCAATGAATTTTGACCTATGTAATTATCAACCTGATCATGGTTAGAATATTTCAGTCATCTCTAAAGTTTCTTGGTGCCCTTTCTAGTAAATATCCCTTTACTCTTTTCTGATTTTTATTACCATAGGTTAATTTTGCCTATTCTTAAAATTTATAAAAAACAGAATCATAAAGTATTACTATTTTATCTAGTTTGTTTAGCCACCAAATAATGTTTTTGTATTTAATTCATGTGGTGGTGTGTTGTTTTCCATTTTAATGCTGATGGACATTTGGGTTGCTTCCATTTTGGAGTTCTTAAAAATAAAACTGTTATGAACATTCTTGAACAAGTTATTTTGGAAGATACATATATTCCTTTCTTTTGGCAATATATTTAGGAAGGCAAATGCTTGCTTATAGGATACATCTACATTTATATTAGAGTGAGTAACAGTTTTTCAAAGCAGTTGTATTATTTTACACCCCACAGAAATGTATGAGAATACCAATTACTCCACATCTGCAACAGCAGTCTTCTCAGTTTTAATCATTCTGTTATCTCATCGTGGCTTCAATTTACATTTTCCTGATAGATAATGATGTTGAGCACCTTTTCTTATTATTGGTTATTCATATACTTTTGTGAGTTCTCTATTCAAGTTATCTGCCCATTTTAAAATTTATACTGTCTTTGCAAAATTTTACTTGTGGGATTTATTTTACACCTGGGATATCAGTCCTTTATCATATATACATCTGTGTTTCTTGTTGTTGTTGTTAACTCAGTGAAGTGACATCACATTTTTGGTATTTATCCTGTATGTTGTTCTCTTAGCTACCTGAATCTGTATCTTGGTGTCTACAATTAAATTTGAAAATTTATCAGACATTATCTCTTCAAATATTCTTCTTGTTTTATTTTGTTTCTTCTGGAGTTCTGATTATATATTTATTAAACTATTTGTTATTGTTACACAAATCTTGGATGTTTTGTTGTTGTTTTATGTACTTTTTTCCTCGATATTTTCACTTTAAGTAATTTCTGTTGACCTATATATGAGTTTACTGATTCATTCCTCACCTATGTCACATCTACTGATGAGCCCACTGAAGGCACTCTTAATCTCTCTTATTACATTTCACATTTCTAGCATTTTCAATAGATTATTTCTAATAATTTTTAATTCTCTAATTCAGAAATTCTTGGTGTGAATATCTGATATTGTCCCACTTTTTCTCTAAAATCTTTAGCATATTATTTTTAGTTATTTTAAATTCTCTGTCTTGTAGTTTGAAACATCTGGGTTACATCCAAGTCTGGTTTTGTTGATTGCTTCATCTCTTTACATCATGTTGTTTTCCTCTTACTTTTTTTGTCCCCCAATTTTTGTCTGATAGCCAGAATCTTGTGTAAGAATAACTGAAATAAAGTTATCTATGCTTGAATATTGGGCGAGGAAAAGGGTGTTGAATCAGTTTAGCCAGCAATTGAGCTTGGTTTAGGTTTTGTTATTAATGTAGTCCAGATTCCTCTAGTATTATTTTTAGAGTACAGGCTGGTTTGTCAGAGGGTTTTTCAATATCTGGGCCACCTCAACTTTAGGTTTTTCCTTTGTACTTGGGCTTCAGAGAGGGTGTCTGTCTAGCCTCCTCATGCTTCTAATTGCTACTTTATGCTTGCTAGCCTGGTGAAGTGGGTGTGATTGGTGGATGGGATTGTCCTGTTTTTCTGTTTTAGCCTCAGTCTTAGGTAGGGGCTATGATACTGAGTCTTAGGAGTGAATCCTAAGTGATTCTTCCCCTTCCCTCATCTTTGGGGATTTCTAATGGTATTTCCCACAGGAGCAGAGGAATTTTTTTTTTCACTTGCCTTGCTCTATTGGATTTTTTAAACCTGTGCCTTGAGGGTGACAGAGTTTGTTGCCCTTCTCTCAGTGGCTTAAGGCTTTTGTTCCATATGTGAGATAAAGGAGATGGATTTGGGGTTGGGCATTTGGGTTTTTCCTGTAGCAGATGCTGAATCCGTCACCAAGCCCTGTACCACAAAGGAAATCTTCTCTTTATCCCTCACTATGTCCTGTTTTTCTGGTGAAAACCTAGTAAGTTCTGTGGAGAAGAGCCTGAGAGTTGGAGTGGATTCCTCTTATGTCTGTGGCTCCTAGGTGTTCTATACTCTCAGCTGGTCCCCACTTTACTCTTAGCAATTCATTAAAAAATTTATCTTAATTAATCTTAGCATTTTATATGCATCCCATGTTAACCCTCAGTAAGCAAGTGCCCTTGTCACAGCCTCTCATGGGTAGCACCTATTTTCTTTTCAGGTTAGTTGATTGCCCTGGAACCTGGACTCCATAATGGGTTTAAGTTAGTTTGAGATTTTTACAGATATCTCAGTTTTTTAATGTTGTTTTGATATTGTAAGTTTTGCACTTCCTATGCAGAAGCCAAAATCTGACACCTATTTTTAACAGGAAAATTGAGCAATTATTCCAGCAAATATTCCCATCCAGATTACCCTCCCTTCCCTTTATTTTCTTTGTTCTTTCCTTTCATTCCCCTTTTATTTCCTCTTTTTCTCTCCCCTTCCTCCATTCCTCTCCATTCTCTCTCCTCCCTTCCTTCCCCTCTCCATCTTTCTTCTCCTGCCTTCCTTTCTTCCTTCCATCACAGATTTATTGAGATGTAATTCACATACCATCCAATTTTCACATTATTGTACAATAATCACTACTATCAATTTTAGAATATCTTAATCACAGCAAAATAAACCCCTTACCCATTAGCAGTCATTCTCTATTTTCTCCCACCCACCCACCCACTTGTCTACAGCCATAGGCAACCACCAATCTAGTTTCTTTTTCTATGGATTTGCCTATCCTAGACATTTTATACAAATTGAATCGTTCAATGTGTAGTCCTTTGTGACTGCTTTATTTAGCATATGTTGGCAAGGTTCATGCATAATGTACGATATATCAACACTTCATTCTTTTTAATACTGAATAATATTCTATTTTATGGATATACCACATTTTATTTATCATTTGTCAGTTGATGAACGTTTGAGTTGTTTCCTCTTTTTGACTATTATTAATAATGCTGCTATGAATATTCATGTACAAAACAGGCTCACATTATTTTATTGTGCTTCACTTTATTGTGTATCACAGATATTGCATTTTTTTAAATTGAAGGTTTGTGGCAACCCTGTGTGGAGCAAGTCTATCAATGCCGTTTTTTCAAGAGCAGGTGCTTATTTCAATTCTCTGTGTCACATTTTGATAATTCTTGCAGTATTTCATACACAATATTATTATGTCTTTTATGGTGATCTGTAATCAGAAATATTTGATGTTATAATTGTTTTGGGACACCACAAATTATGCCCATACAAGATGACAAATTTAATAAATACGTTTTGACTGCTACATCAATCAACTAAGTGTTTCCCTATTTCTTTCTCTCTCCTTGGACCTCCTTATTCCCTGAGACATAACAATATTGAAATTAGGCCAATTAATAACTTTTCAATGGGCTGTAAGTATTTAAGGAAAGGAGAAGTTGCATATCTCTCACTTTAAATCAAAAGCTAGAAATGATTAAGCTTTAGTGAGGAAGGCATGTTGAAAGCTGAGATAAGCTGAAAGCTAGGCCTCTTGCACTAAATAGCCAAATTGTGAATGCAAAGGAAAAGTTCTTAAAGGAAATTAAAAAGTTCAAGGAAGCAAAACAGCCATATTGCTGATATGCAGAAAATTTTAGTGGTCTGAATAGATTAAAGCAGCCACAACATTCTCTTAAGCTAAAGCCCAATCCAGAGCAAGGCCATAACTCTCTTCAATTCAGTGAAGACAGAGAGGTAAAGAAACTGTAGAGGAAAAGTTTGAAGACTAGCATAGGTTGATTCATGAGGTTTAAGGAAATAAGACATCTCTGTAACATAAAAGTACAAGATGAAACAGTAAGTGCTGATATAGAAGCTAAAGTACAAGATGAAACAGTAAGTGCTGATATAGAAGCTAAAATACAAGATGAAACAGTAAGTGCTGATATAGAAGCTAAAGCAAATTATCCTGAAAATCTAGCCAAGATAAGTGATGAAGTTTGTTACACTAAACAACACATTTTCAATGTAGATGAAATAGATTCACATTGGAAGAAGATGCCATCTGGGACTTTCATAGCTAGAGAGGAGAAGATAATGCCTGACTTTAAGGACAGACTGACTCTTCTGTTGAGGCTAATACAGCTGGTGACTTTAAATTGAATCCAAGGCTCATTTACAGTTCCAAAAATCCTAGGGCCCTTAAGAATTATGCTACATCTACTCTGTCTGTGCTCTCATAAATGGAACAACAAAGCCTGGATGATGACACATCTGTTGACAGCATGGTTTACTGAATATTTTAAGCCCACTGTTGAGACCTACTGCACAGAAAAGATTCCTTTCAAAATCTTATTGCTCACTGACAATTTACCTGGTCATCCAAGAGCTCTGATAGAGATATAAAAGATTAATGTTGTTTACATATCTGCTAACACAATATCCATTCTGCAGCCCATGGATCAAGGAGTAATTTTGGCTGTCATAGGTTCTTATTTAAGACAAACATTGCATAAGGCTAGAGTTGACATAGTAATTCTTCTAATGGATCTGAGCAAACTAAATTGAAAATCTTCTGGGAATAAAATTTCCATTTGTCTGTTAATGGACACTTAGATCGATTCCATACCTGGCTACTGTGAACAGTGCTGCAGTAAACACGGGAGTGCAGGTATCTCTTCAACATACTGATTTTCTTTCTTTTGGGTATATAAACAGTAGTGAGAGTGCTCAAACATGTGATGGTTCTATTTGTAGTTTTTTGAGAAACCTCCATACTTTTTTCCTAATGGATGTAATAACTTACATTTCTACCAACAGTGTATGAGTCCCAGAAGAGGACTGTATCCGCACCAAAAGTTTTAATTTTTTGTCCTTTTGATAATAGCCGTTATAACTGCAGTGAGATGATATTGTGTTTGTGATTTGCATTTCCTTGATTAGTGATGTGAAGCATTTTTCATATACCTATTGGCCATTTGTATGTTTTCTTTGAGAGCTGTATATTCAGCTCATTGACCCATTTTTTAGTTAAAGTATTTGGGTTTTTTTTTTTTTTTGGGTTACTGAGTTGTATTTCTTGTTTGAATTTTAATCTTTTGTTGGATAAATACTTTGCCAATATTTCCTCTTATTCTGCAGGTTGTCTTTTCACTCTATGGACTGTTTCCTTTGCTGTGCAGAAACTTAGTTTGATGTAGTCTCATTTATCTATATTTGCTTTTGTTGTATGTGCTGATGGTGTTGAATAAGACATTAAATGTCCAATGTCCAATATAAGACTAATGTCCTGTTTTCTTCAGGTAGATTTATAGTTTTAGGTCTTACATTTAAGACTGTATTCAATTTTGGTTGAGTTTTGTATATTGTGAAAGATTGAAATCTAGTTTTTTCTTCTGCCTATAAATATCCAGTTTTCCCAGCACCATTTTTTAAAAAGACTATCCCTTTCTCAATGTATTAATATGTTCTTGGCACCTTTCTCAAAATTAAGTTGGTTGTAGATACATGGATTTATTTCTGGGTTCTGTTTTCTGTCTTATTGGCCTATGTTTCTGTTTTCATGCCAGTACCTTGCTGTTTTGGTTGCTATAGTTTTGTGGTATATTTTGAAGACAGTAGTGTGATGCCTCCAGCTTTGTTCTTTATCTCAGAATTGCTTTGGCTATTTGAGGCCTTTTGTACTTCCATACAAATTTAAGGATTTTTTTTTCTATTTTCATGACAAGTGACATTGATATTTTGATAGAGATTGCATTAAATCTGTTGATTGCTTTTGGTAGTACAGTCATTAGAAAAAATTAATTTTTCTAATATGTGAACATTGGCTGTCTTTTCATTTTTGTGTGTCTGCTTCAATTTCTTTAATTGGTTTTTTATAGTTTTCATTACAGAGAATGTTCATCTCCTTAATTGTCTGTTACTAAGTTATTTTTTAGCTGTTTAAAATGGAATGGTTTTTTAATTTCTTTTCCTCGTATTTCATTATTTGTGTATAGAAATGCTACTGATTTTTATACATTGATTTTATATCTTGGAAGTTTATTGATTTTGCTTATCAATTCTAAGATTTTTTTGTGGGGGGGTCTTTAGGTTTTTCCATATATAAGATTATGCCATTTGCAATCAGGGACAATTTGACTTCCTATTTCTCTGGTTAGGACTTTCAGTATTATGTTGAATAAAAGTGGTGAAAGTGAGCATCCTTGTCTAGTTCTAGTTCCTAGAGGAAAAGCTTTTAACATTTTCTTATTCAGCGTAACATTAGCTGTGGATTTGTCATATACGTCCTTAATTGCATTGGAGTACATCCTTTCTATACATAACTTGTTGAGTGTTTTTATTATGATGGGATGTTTAATTTTCTCAAATGTTTTTTGTGTCTATTGAGATGATTATATGGCTTTTTTTCTTCATTCTGTTGATATATCACATTTATTGTTTGTAAATGTTAAACCATCCTTGCTCCCTGAGATAAATCCCACTTGATTATGGGTATAAATTTATTGATATGTTGTTGGATTTCATTTACTAGTATTTTATTGAGATATTTTGGATCTATGTTCATCAAGGATATTGAACTGTATTTTTTTCTTTCATGCGTGTCTGTGTTCTCTTTTTCTTTCTTTTTTTTAAATTTGGTTTTACTATCAGAGTAATGCTTGTGTCACAGAAAGAGACTGAAAAAATTTCCTCCACTTCAGTTTTCAAAAATAGTTGGAAAAGAATTGGTGTTAGTTCTCTTTTAAAAGTTTGATAGGCCAGGCACGGTGGCTCATGCCTGTAATCCCATCACTTTGGGAGGCTGAGGTGGGCATATCACAAGGTCAGGAGTTCAAGACCAGCCTGGCCAATATGGTGAAACCCCGTCTCTACTAAAAATACAAAAATTAGACAGGTGTGGTGGTGGGCACCTGTAATCCCAGCTACTCGGGAGGCTGAGGCAGGAGAATTGCTTGAACCCGGGAGGTGAAGGTTGCAATGAGCCAAGATTGCACCACTGCACTCCAGCCTTGGTGACAGAGCAAGACTCCATCCTGGAAAAAAAAAAAAAAAGTTTGATAGAATTCAGCAATGAAACCATTCAGTCCTGGGCTTTCCTTTGCTGGGAGACTTTTTTTCAACTTTTATTTTAATTTCCAGGGTACATGTGCAGGATGTACAGGGTTGTTACATAGGTAAATGTTTGCCATTGTGGCTTGCTGTACAGATCAACCCCCATCACCTAGGTATTAAGCCCATCATCCATTAGCTATTCTTCCTGATGCTATACCCATCACCTCCCCAACAGGCCCCATTGTGTCTAGTTCCCCATTATGTGTCTGTGTTTTCTCATTGGTCATCTCTCATTTGTAAGTGAGAACATAATGATGTATAGTTTTCTGCTCCTTCATTAGTTTGCTGAGGATAATGGCTTCCAGCTCCATCCACGCCCCTGCAAAGGACATGATCTAGTTCCTTTTTATGGCTGCATAGTATTCCATGATGTATATGTACCACATTTTCTTCATCCAGTCTATTTTCAATGGGCATTTGGATTGATTCCATGTCTTTGCTATTATGAATAGTGCTTCAATGAACATACGTGTGCATGTATCTTTATAATATAATTATTTATTTTCCTGTGGGTATATACCCAGTAATGGGATGGCTGGGTCAAATGGTATTTCTACTTCTAGATTTTGAGGATTTACCACACTGTCTTCCAAAATGGTTGAATTAATTTTCATACTCCCACCAATAGTGTAAAAGCATTCTTTTTCTCCACAACCTTGCCAGTGTCTGTTGTTTCTTGACTTTTTAATAATTGCCATTCTGACTGCTGTGAGATGGTATCTCTTTGTGGTTTTGATTTGCATTTCCTTAATGATCAGTGATGTGGAGCTTTTTTCATGTTTTTGGTTGCATGAATGTCTTCTTTTGAGCAGTGTCTGTTCACATCCTTTGCCCTCTTTTTAATGAGGGTGTTTGTTTTATTCTTGTAAATTTGTTTAAGTTCCTTGTAGACTCTTGATATTAGACCTTTGTCAGATGAATAGATTGTAAATATTCTTTCCCATTCTGTAGGTTGTCTGTCCACTCTTATGATAGGTTTTTTGCTATGCTGAAGTTCTTTAGTTTAATTAGATTCCATTTGTCAGTTTTCGTTTTTGTTGCAATTGCTTTTGGTGTTTTCGTCATGAAATCTTTGCCTGTGCCCGTGTCCTGAATGGTATTTGCCTAGATTTTCTTCTAGAGTTTTTATAGTTTTGGGTTTCACAAGCAATAGGGAAAGGATTCCCTATTTAATAAATGGTGCTGGAACAACTGGGTAGCCATATGCATAAAGTTGAAATTAATAAATGGTGCTGGGAAAACTGGCTAGCCATATGCAGAAAATTGAAATTGGACCCCTGTATTAATCTGTTCTCAGCCACTAAAGAAGACATACTCAAGACTGGGTAATTGATAAAGAAAAAGAGATTTAATGGACTCACAATTTCACATGGCTGGGGAGGTCTCATAATCAAGGTGGAAGATGTAGGAGGAGCAAAGGCATGTCTTACATGCTGGCAGACAAGAGAATGTGTGTAGGGGAACTCCCCTTTATAAAATCATCAGATCTCGTGAGACTTATTCACTATCACAAGAACAGCATGGCGAAGACCTGCTCCCATGATTCAATTACCTCCAGCTGGAAACCTCTCATGACACTTGGGAATTATGGGAGCTACTATTCAAGATGAGATTTGGGTGGGGACACAGCCAAACCATATCAACCCCTTTCTTACACCTTATACAAAAATTAACTCAAGATGGACTGCAGATTGAAATGGGAGATTTTTTATTATAGGTTCAATCTCAATATTCTTATTGATCTGTTCAGGTTTTGTATTTCTTCCTGGTTCAATATTGTTAGGTTGTATATGTCCAGGGATATTTTTTCATTTCCTATAGATTTTCCCTTTTGTTGTATGGTTATTCATAGCCGTCTCTAATAATCCTTTGTATTTCTGTGGTACCAATTATAATTTTTTTGTTTCTAATTTATTTGTGTGAGTCTTCTCTGTTTTTTCCCTAGTCTAAGTAAAGACTGTCAATGTCGTTTATGTTTTCAAAAAGCCAACTTTTCATTTTCTTGATCTTTTTTTAGTTTTATTTTATTTATGTTCTTTTTAATATTTATTTTTCTCTACTAATTTGGGCTTTGGCTTGTTTTTGCTTTTCTAATTCCTTGAGATGCATCATTCGGTTGTTTACTTGAAATCTTTTTACTTTTTTGGTGTGGGTACTTATTGCTATAAACTTCAACTTATTACTGCTTTTGCTATATCCCATAGGTTTAGTCGTTTTAAGAAAGTTTTAAATTTCCTAATTAATTTCTTCATGAACTCATTGGTTGTTCAGGAGCATATTGGTTAATTTCCATATATTTGTACCTTTCAAAAATTTCTCATTATTGATTTCAGTTTTAGTTCATTGATACAAGAAAAGATACTTGATAATTTCAATTTTAAAAAGGATTTGTTGAGACTTGTTTTATGATCTAACATGTGATTTATTCTGGAGAATGTTCCATGTGTTCATGAGAAGAATGTGAATTCTCCAGCTGTTGGATGAAATGCTTTGTAAATGTCTATTAGGTCTAATGTGAAGTTTAAATCCAATGTTTCATTGTGGATTTTGTTTCTAGATTATCTATCCAAAGCTGTGAGTGGCGTGTTGAAGTGTCAAACTACTAATGGAGAGTATCTCTTCCTTTATATGTAATAATATTTGCTTTATATATCCATGTGTTCTGGTGCTTCGTGCATACATATTCACAATTGATATATTGTATTCCTGAATTTATTCCTTAATCATTATATAATGATCTTTTAGTCTTTTTTTAGTCTTTTACTTAAAGCTTGTTTTATCCAATATAAGTATAGTAGCTACTCTTGATTGCTTTTTGTTTTCATTTGAGTGAAATATTTTTTACTATTTTTCACTTTCAATCTATACACATCTTTACCAGTGAAGTGAATTTCTCACAAGTAGCATATAGTTGGGTCATTTTAAAAAATCCATTCAGCTAGTCTATGTCTTTTAAGTGGGGGATTTAATCCATTTATATATAAATTATTATTTTTTGGTGAGCAATTACTCTTATCATCTGTTGTATTCTGGTGGTTTTATATATTCTTTTGTTCTTTCCTCCCCTCTTATTGTTTTATCATCGTGATATGGTGGTTTTTTTATGGTGATCAGATTTTATTCTCTTGTCCTTTTCTTTTGTGTATCTGTTCTACCAGAGCTTTATGTATTTCTCCATGTTTTAATGATAGTAATTATCATATTTTTTATTTCTAGATACAGGGCTACTTTGAACACTTCTTGTAAAGCCAGTCTAGTGGTGATGAATTTCTTCATTTATTGCTTGTCTGAGAAAGATTTTATTTCTTCCTCATTGTTGAAGGATGGCTTTTCTAAGTATTATAATTTCGTTGGCTTTTGTTTTCATTCAGCACTTTAAGTATATCATCATATTTTCTCCTGGCATATAAGGTGCTTGCAGAGAAATCTGCTGTCAGTCAAGTAAGGATTTCCTTATATATGAATTGATACTTTTCTTCTCTTGCTGTTTTTAGAATTCTCCCTTTGTGTTGATTTTTGACAATTTGACTATTTTGTGCCTTTAAGAATCTCTTTCTGGGTTGAATCTATTTTGAGATTTTTGAGTTTCCTGGTTATGGATGTCCAAATTTCTCTTCAAATTTGGCAATTTTTGAGAAATTATTTTACAATATAGATTTTTGTTATCTTTTATTATTTTTAAAGGTATTCCAGAAAGCTTCTGGAATGAAGGTATCAGGAGCTCTGCAAACCTCTCTACAGAAAACAAACATAACTGGTAAAAATTATTTTAAAATAATCATTTAAAGCTTCTGGGAAATGTCATAAAGATATACAGCAAGTGAAGAAATATTTATTCAAGAAAATCTACTAAATCATAGGAAGAACACTGAGACTCTGTAGTACTTGAGACTTGACCAATTGCTTCCCTCCCAAACCCCAGCTCTGTGTTAACAAATACAATAGCTGAAATAAAACTGACTAGAGGGGCTCAACAGTAAGTCTGAAGAGGCAGAAAAGAGAACTTGAAGATATATTAATAGAGATTATTCCATCTAAAAAAGGTAGGAAAAAAGAATTTTAAAAAATGAACAGAGCCACAAAAAATGTGTGGGAAATGTGTGGGACATAATGTAGGCAGTGCATAAATGTAGGCATAATGACATAACCAGAAGGAGAGGAGAGAAAGCAGAAAAATATATTCAAAGAAGTAATGGCTGAAATTGGGTTTTAAAGAAACACATACACACACATTAGTCACACAATGAAAAAGCTCAACAAACTCCATGTAGGATAAATACAAGTGATACATACCCAAGCACATCATAGTAAAATGTGGAAAAATAAATAGAAAATCTTGAAAGTAACAATACAAAAATCACTGATCACATACAAACAAATACCAGTAAGATTAACAGCTTACATTTCTTCAGATACAAGGAGGCCAGAAGGCAGTGGGATAACATATTTAAGTTGCTGGGAGAAAATAATAACCTGTAAAACAAGACTCTAAATACAACAAAAGTATGTTTCAAAAATGAAGCCAATGCAGACTGTCGTCATTCATGCCTGTAATCTCAGCATTTTGAGGGGCTGAGGTGGGAGAATCACTTGAGTCTTGGAGTTCAAGACCAGCTTGGGCAACATGATTAAGCTCTACCTTTACAAAAAATTTAAAAACTCAACCAGGCATGATGGTGCATGCCCATAGTCCCAGCTGCTTGGGAGGGAAGGAAGGAAGGAGAGGGAGAGAGAGAAAGGAGGGAGGGAGGGAGGGGTGGAGGGATGGAGGAAGGAAGGAAGGAGGGAGGGAGGGAGGGGTGGAGGGATGGAGGAAGGAAGGAAGGAGGGAGGGAGGGAGGGGTGGAGGGATGGAGGAAGGAAGGAAGGAGGGAGGGAGTGGGAGGGAGAGAGGAAGGGAGGGGGGAAGGAGAGAGAGAGAGGGAGGGAGGGAAAGGAGGGAAGGAAGAAGAAAGGAGGGAGGGGGAGGGGGGGAGGAAGGAAGGAAGGAAGGTAGGAAGGACGGAAGGAAGGAAAAAAGGAAGGAAGGAAGGAGAAAATATAAATTCCAGATAAACAAAAACCTAAGAAAATTAATTGCTACACAGTGCTTCATCTCCTGGGTCCTGAGTTACAACTGATTACTATTGGCTCAGGTTCCCAAATTGAAGCTTCTTTGGTCCAAACCTCCAGAGCATTCCTTTACCCTTGGAGTCAGAACAGTGCTGTCCCCTGTACCCCAGAGGTAGAGTCACAGCTACAACCTGGTCAACAGGCCTGAGTTTCCAGGAGGTGCCTCAGTATAACAGATCCTGACCCTGTGGGAAGTCCACATCTGACCCTGATACAGAGAGTGAACTTGCACGATAAGGCCCATGTGCCACAATAGGTTCATGAAACATCAAGTTTAGGACCCCCACCCCACCGCTACTTCAAGCATCTGTACATGAAACTCAGCGCACTGCAGTTGTTTATAGACCGATTCAGACCTGTCATTAGGAGGGATCCCTCCAGCTAGGTCTCCCCAATGTGGGGAAAACAAGAATAGAAAGACATAAAAGCACTTGACATCCAGGGCATTAACAATCTATGTCACTGCTGCTGCCATAAATTTCTACAGCCGTGGCCACCAATAATTATTGTTGATATCGGACACATTTGAAGAATCTGCAGAGACTACATCACTGCACCTATCTGGAAACAGAGTCCCCATACCCCTCCTAATTGGCACACATAAGCCCAACTGCAAGTGAAAGTCTTTCTCTATGAAAGCCACTCTAGAAACTATGGAAGAGGTAATAGTTCCACCTGATTCAGGCATCAATACAGAGACACAGAAAATATGAAAAACCAAGGATCTATGATACCACTAAAGGAACATAACTCACTACTAAAAGGTCCTAATGAAAAGGAAATAAATGACTTGATGGAAAAGGTATTAAAAATAATGATATTAGGAAAATGCAATGAGGTAGAGGAAAATACAGATTGACAACTCAACAAAATCAGGAAAACAATTCACACACAATATGAGTAAGAAATCCAACAAAAATAAATATAAAAAATCAAATGCAAAGCCTGCAGCTAAAAAATTCAAAGAATGAAATGAAAAATACAAGTGAAAGCCCCAACAGCAAACTTAATTAAGCTGAAGAGTTTCTAAATTTGAATTTAAGAGGTTTAAAATTACTCACAGGGAAAAAAATGAAAAAGAGTAAGGTAAGCCAACATGACTTACAGGACATCATTAAGCAAACAAATATTTGATATATGAGAGCTGCATAAGTAGAAGACAGGAAAAAAAGATAACAAAAATCTATATTGTAAAATAATTGCTGAAAAATTGCCAAATTTGAAGAGAAATTTGGACATCCATAACCAGGAAACTCAAAAATCTCAAAATAGATTCAACCCAGAAAGAGATTCTTAAAGGCACAAAATAGTCAAATTGTCAAAAATCAACACAAAGGGAGAATTCTAAAAACAGCAAGAGAAGAAAAGTATCAATTCATATATAAGGAAATCCTTACTTGACTGACAGCAGATTTCTCTGCAAACACCTTATATGCCAGGAGAAAATATGATGATATACTTAGAGTGCTGAATGAAAACAAAAGCCAACGAAATTATAATATTTAGAAAAACCATCCTTCAACAATGAGGAAGAAATAAAATCTTTCTCAGACAAGCAATAAATGAAGAAATTCATCACCACTAGACTGGCTTTACAAGAAGTGTTCAAAGTAGCCCTGTATCTAGAAATAAAAAATATGATAATTACTATCATTAAAACATGGAGAAATACATAAAGCTCTGGTAGAACAGATACACAAAAGAAAAGGAGAAAAGAATAAAATCTGATCACCATAAAAAAAACCACCATATCACGATGATAAAACAATAAGAGAGGAGGAAAGAACAAAAGAATATACAAAACCACCAGAATACAACAGATGATAAGAGTAATTGCTCACCAAAAAATAATAATTTATATATAAATGGATTAAATCCCCCACTTAAAAGACATAGACTAGCTGAATGGATTTTTTAAAATGACCCAACTATATGCTACTTGTGAGAACCTCACTTCACTGGTAAAGATGCGTATAGATTGAGAGTGAAAAATAGTAAAAAATATTTCACTCAAATGTAAACAAAAAGCAATCAAGAGTAGCTACTATACTTATATTGGATAAAACAAGCTTTAAGTAAAAGACTAAAAAAAGACTAAAAGATCATTATATAATGATTAAGGAATAAATTCAGGAATACAAAATATCAATTGTGAATATGTATGCACGAAGCACCAGAACACACGGATATATAAAGCAAATATTATTACATATAAAGGAAGAGATACTCTCCATTAGTAGTTTGATACTTCAACACGCCACTCATAGCTTTGGATAGATAATCTAGAAACAAAATCCACAATGAAACATTGGATTTAAACTTCACATTAGACCTAATAGACATTTACAAAGCATTTCATCCAACAGCTGGAGAATTCACATTCTTCTCATGAACACATGGAACATTCTCCAGAATAAATCACATGTTAGATCATAAAACAAGTCTCAACAAATCCTTTTTAAAATTGAAATTATCAAGTATCTTTTCTTGTATCAATGAACTAAAACTGAAATCAATAATGAGAAACTTTTGAAAGGTACAAATATATGGAAATTAACCAATATGCTCCTGAACAACCAATGAGTTCATGAAGAAATTAATTAGGAAATTTAAAACTTTCTTAAAACGACTAAACCTATGGGATACAGCAAAAGCAGTAATAAGTTGAAGTTTATAGCAATAAGTACCTACACCAAAAAAGTAAAAAGATTTCAAGTAAACAACCGAATGATGCATCTCAAGGAATTAGAAAAGCAAAAACAAGCCAAAGCCCAAATTAGTAGAGAAAAATAAATATTAAAAATAAGAACATAAATAAAATAAAACTAAAAAAAAAGATCAAGAAAATGAAAAGTTGGCTTTTTGAAAACATAAACGAGATTGACAATCTTTACTTAGATTAGGAAAAAAAGAAGACTCACACAAATAAATTAGAAACAAAAAAATTATAATTGGTACCAGAGAAATACAAAGGATCATTAGCGATGGCTATGAATAACCATACAACAAAAGGGAAAATCTATAGGAAATGAAAAAAATCCCTGGATATATACAACCTAACAAGATTGAGCCAGGAAGAAATACAAAACCTGAACAGATCAATAAGAATATTGAGATTGAATCTGTAATAAAAAATCTCCTACTTCAGTGTGCAGTCCATCTTGAGTTAATTTTTGTGTAACTCAAGGGGGTGTAAGGTGTAAGAAAGGGGTTGAGTATTCATTATGTTCCCATAAGTGGGCTGATATTTTTACATTATTATCTCCTTAGATCTTGATTTTTGTTGTATATATATTTCCAGTTTATTATTTATTGTTTTTATTGACTCACTAGATTATAACCTTACAAAAGCAGACATCTTAGCTTCTTTATTTGTCCTAATTTTCCCTAAATTGTTACAATGAATCTTTGTGTGTGCTGAATAAATATTATTTAAATAATGTAATAAAAATTAAATATATCATTAAATGAAGTAGGGTCTGTTATTAGTTCAGTTTTTTAGAGGAGAAGATTGAGACTTATAGAAGTTAAATCACAGGTCCACATTCACAGAGCTACTAAATTAAGTGCCTAGAATTCAAACATAAGTGATATGGTTTGGCTGTGTCCCCACCCAAATCTCCTCTTGAATTCCCATGTATTGTGGGAGGGACCTGGTGGGAAGTAATTGAATCTTGAGGGCAGGTCTTTCTCGTGCTGTTCTCATGATAGTGAACAAGTCTCACAAGATCTGATGGTTTTAAAAAGGGGAGTTTCCCTGCATACGCTCTATTCTCTTGAGTGCCACCATGTGAGACATGCCTTTCACCTTCCACCATGATTGTGAGGCCTCCCCAGACATGTAGAACTGTCGGTCCAATAAACCTCATTCTTTTGGAAACTGCCCAGTCCCAGTTATGTCTTTATTGGCAGCATGAAAATGGACTAGTACAGTAAATTAGTACCAGTTGAGTGGGGTGTTGCTGAAAAGATACCTGAAAATGTGGAAGCAACTTTGGAACTGGGTAACAGGCAGAGGATGGAACAGTTTGGAGGGCTCAGAAGAAGACAGGAAACTGTGGGAAAGTTGGGAACTCCCTAGAGACTTGTTGAATGGTTTGACCAATATGCTGATAATGATACGGACAATGAAATCCAGGCTGCGGTGGTCTCAGATGGAAATGAGAAACTTGTTGGGAACTGGAACAAAGGTGATGACTCTTCTTATGTTTTAGCAAAGAGACTGGCAGCATTTTGCCTGTGCTCTAGAGATTTGTGGAACGTTGAACTTGAGAGAGATGATTTAGGGTATCTGGTGGAAGAAATTTCTAAGCAGCAAAGCATTCAAGGGTGACTTAGTGCTGTTAAAGGCATGCTGTTTTATAAGGGAAGCAGAGCACAAAAGTTTGGAAAATTTGCAGCCTGACAATGTGATAGAAAAGAAAATCCCATTTTCTGAGGAGAAAGTCAAGCTGGCCACAGAAATTTGCATAAATAACGAGCCAAATGTGAATTCTCAAGACAATGGGGAAAATGTCTCCAGTGCATGTCAGAGGCCTTCATGGCAGCCCCTCCCATCACAAGCCCAGGGTCCAGGAGGAAAAAGTAGTTTTGCGGACTGGGTCCAGGGTCCCTGTGCTGTGTGCAGCCTAGGGACTTGGTGCCCTGTGTCCCAGCTGCTCCATCCATGGCTGAAAGGGGCCAATGTAGAGGTCAGGCCATGGCTTCAGAGGGTGCAAGCCTCAAGCCTTGGCAGATTCCATGTGGTGTTGAGCCTGCCAGTGCACAGAAGTCAAGAATTGGGATTTGGGAACCTTCACCTAGATTTCAAAGGATGTATGGAAATGCTTGGATGTCCAGGCAGAAGTTTGCTGCAGGATCAGGGGTCTCATGGAGAACCTCTGCTAGGGCAGTGCAGAAGGGAAATATGGGGTTGGAGCCCCCACACAGAGTCCTTACTGGGGCACTACCTAGTGGAACTGTGAGAAGAAGACCACCATCTTCCAGACCCCAAAATTGTAGATCCAATGACAGCTTGCACTGTGCACCTGGAAAAGCCACAGACACTCAATGCTAGCCCATGAAAGCAGCTGGGAAGGAGGATGTACTCTTCAAAGCCACAGGGGTGGAGCTACCCAAGACCATGGGAGCCCACCTCTTGCATCAGTGTGACCTGGATGTGAGACATGAAATCAAAGGAGATCATTTTGGAGCTTTAAGATTTGACTGCTCTGCTGGATTTCAGACTGGCATGGGGCCTGTAACCCCTTTGTTCTGGCCAATTTCTCCTATTTGGAATGGCTGTATTTAATGCCTGTACCACCATTGTATCTAGGAAGCAACTAACTTGCTTTTGATTTTACTGGCTCATGGGCAGAAGGGACTTGTCACAGATGAGACTTTGACTGTGGACTTTTGAGTTAATGTTGAAATGAGTTAAGACTTGGGGGACTGTTGGGAAGGCATAATTGGTTTTGAAATGTGAGGACATGAGATTTGGGAGGGGCCAGGGGAAGAATGATATAGTTTAGCTCTGTCCCCACCCAAATCTCATTTTAAATTCCCACATGTTGTGGGATGGGCCCAGTGGGAGGTAATCAAATAATGGGTGTGGGTCTTTCCTGTGCTGTTCTTATGATAGTGAGTAAGTCTCATGAGATCTGATGGCTTTATACAGCAGAGTTTCCCTGCACAAGCTCTCTCTTTGCCTGCTGCCATCCATGTAAGATTGTGAGGCCTCCCCAGTCACTTGGAACAGTAAGTCCATTAAACCTCTTTCTTTTGTAAATTGCCCAATCTTGGGTATGTCTTTATCAGCAGTGTGAAAATGGACTAATACATTTGGTAATATGAAAAGGTGCCAGATCCATTTTGCTTAAAAGTCATCAATTATACCTAAAATATTTTCAAATCCTATATGTCTGTTAAAGACATGTATCCAGAATATATACATAACTTTTAAAATTCAATAATATAAGTAACTCAAGTAATAAATGGGCAAAGGACATTTCTCTAAAGAAAATATAAAAATGGCTAGAAGCACATGAAAAATGTTCAACATTGTTAGCTCTCAGGGAAACACAAATAAAACTTTGGGATACCACTTCATGCCCAGTAGGATAGCTGTAATAAAAAAGACAGACAATAGCAAGTGTTGGAAAGGATGTGGAGAAAGTGAAGTTATTATACGCTGCTGGTTAGAGTGTAAAATGGTGCGTCTACTTTGTGCAGTAGTCTGGCATTCTCTGAAAATGTTAAACATAGATTTGCCGTGTGACCAGACAGTTCACTCTTAGGATAAAATCAAGATACATAATAATGTATGCTCACACAAATACTTTTACATAAATGCTCATAGCAGCGTTATTCACAGTAACAAAAAAGTGGAAACTTAATAGTCCATTAATCAGCTGATGAATGAATAAATAAAATGTGGTATATCCATACCACTGGGAATATTTTCAGCAAAATATTTTTTATACTTTTCTGCAAAAAGCAAAACTACGAAGACAATAATAAGATCAGTGGTTATCAGGATTTTGGGAGAGGAAGGGGTAAATGTAACACAGGAGATTTTTGGGGAAGTGAAATTATTCTTTATGATACTTATGGTGGATACATGTCATTGTACATTTGTCAAAACCCACAGGATGTACAACACTAAGAGTAAATCCTAATGTAAACTTTTAAAAAATCCAGTAAACTCCAGATAAAGTTATGGTAACTCCATCATCATTCTTGCTGTTTATAGTTCCAAAAATAAGCATATCAACTCTGGGGTTAATATTATACATGATGCAGCCATACAAAATGATGAGTTCATGTCCCTTGTAGGGACATGGATGAAGCTGGAAACCATCATTCTCAGCAAACTATCGCAAGGACAAAAAGCCGAACACCGCATGTTCTCACTCATAGGTGGGAATTGAACAATGAGAACACTTGCAGACAGGAAGGGGAACATCACACACTGGGGCCTGTTGTGGGGTGGGGGGAGGGGGGAGGGATAGCATTAGGAGATATACCTAATGTAAATGATGAGTTAATGGGTGCAGCACACCAACATGGCACATGTATACATATGTAACAAACCTGCACGTTGTGCACATGTACCCTAGAACTTAAAAAGTATAGTAAAATATATATATATTTTAAACAGATAATCAAATTAGTAACCAACAGCATGTGCCTTGGCAAAGAATTACAAATATCGAGGTAGATCATGTCCTTGTTATGAGGGTGCTGACTCAGGATGAGAAGGAATATATTTTTAGTGCAGGAGAGTCTAAGTTGCAAGTGTCCTCCAACACTGAGATTAGAATGATCAATGTACTTTTATCTCTACCAAACATTTCTTTTTTCACAGTCAAAAAGCATAAAGGTTTGATGTCTAGGGAGATAATTCTTTGACAGACAAAATGCAAAATTTACACATGATAAACAATTATTCACTCAATTCAACTTACCAAGTGCCTATTATATATTGCTCTAAGAATATAAACAGTGAGTATAAAAAAACCAGGCTCTTGTCCTTATGGCGTTTATATTCTAGTAAGGGGAGACAGACGATAAATAACAAATAAATAAAACAAGAAAAATATCAGGTAGAGTATTAGTATTCTACTGCTGCTATAATTTACACAAACCAATAACATAACACAAATTTATTACTTTACAGTTCCGGAGACCAGAAGTCCGAAATTGGTTTCACTGGGCTGAAATCAAGGTGTTAGCTGGGCTGTGCTTCCTCTGCATCTAGGAGAGAATCCATTTCCTTGCCTTTTCTACCTTCTAGACACTTCCTGTATTCTTTGGATTGTGGTCTCTTTCTTCCAACTTATGCCCTCATCATCATATGTTTTCTCCATGCCACTGAGTCTCCCACTTTTCTCTTATAAGAATCCTAATGATTATATTGAGTCAATCTGGAAAATCCAAGATTATTTCTCCATTTCCAGATCCTTAACCCAGTCACATAAAAAGTCTCTTTTGGCATATAAGGTAACATATTCACAGGTCTGGGAATGAAGATGTGAACATCTTTGGAGGACCAGGATTTTGCCTAGCACAAGTAGTTATAAATGAAGTGCAGAAAACTAACATTGTTGATGCCATAAAGAACAGCTGACTTGCTATTTTAGGTGGTCATGAAAATTTTCTTTGAACAGGAATATTTAAGCTGAGATCCACAGGATAAAAAGGAGCCAAACCTGGGATGGTCAGGTAGTACAGCACTCCAGGCAGAAGAAAGAGAATCAAATTTGCTTTGTCAGGAAAATAAAGAGGGCCAGAGTGGCTGGATGTGAGATGGCCTAAGAGCTAAGTGGTACAAGTAGGAATGGGAGAGATAGGGTGGAGTCAGATTATGTAGGATTTACTGAACTAGGGTAAGCAAGCAGATAAGTATCTTTGCATCAAGTATCTTCTTTAGACACATTTAAAAAAAAATGGTAGTCGCTGAAAAATAAACTACAAAATTAGGGTTAAAATGTTATGTTAAGTAACCTGATGCAGCATAGCAACTGGAAATTGAAGTTGGTATTAGTATAGATGGAGACAGGTAAGCTTAATTTGTCTTGGCAAAGAAATGGCATGGCTCCCCAAGTTTATTTAGTGGGAGAGTCTATAGGATCTAAACCAAATTATCTGCAGATATTTGCTGGTTGGTCTTTTAGGGAAGAAGAAATTGACTTTAGAAATAAACACCTGGCAATCTATATCCTCAGTAGGAAGCAGCTTTGAAGAAAATGTCCTCTGTGAGGCTAAATGGGGAGTATGGTAATTTCTACTGAAGGAAAGGACTTCTAATTAAGTGGGTCCTACAAAGGGAAAGATGCTTAAGAGAAAATTGCATTAAAGTAGGGACACATCACCATGGTTGAAGGCCAGGTTCAGTTTCTGAAGTCTCCAGCCTTTCTAAAATGTCAGCTTGCTCTTTTTTTTTATTTTTTATTTTGGAAAATAGGAAAATAATTTAGGAACTTATCATCAGATTCTTTCAGAAGGCTTCTGTGTGGGAATTATATATGATCAAGAATTGAGAAGGTAGTCATTCTTTGTTTAATAAACGTTTGATAAGTATCTGCTTGAAAGATCATTAGAAAGATAAGTGGAAGCTACTTTCCAGTACCAAGGGATTTGGAAGACATATTCTCTTAACTTTCTGTTACTCTTGTTTTGTATAAAATTGATCCTCTTAAAATCCATGTCATACTGTCAATCCATCTCATAGTTATTTTGTCCTCTACTATTCCACACTGTAGTATATTGATGATTTACAGATTTCATTAAAACTTTTAGTATATAGCCTGCAGTCTTCCTTTTAAACTCATATTATGCCATTTTTCTACCTGTCATTACTGTCTATGTAGATGACAACGTTTCTTCATGTCTACCTTAAAGACCTTTATTTTCCTCTAATTGGGCCACTGTTACCCCTGGCTATATTATGAAATGTGTTGCTACAAGAAACTATTTCATTATAAAATAGTAAACTCTAATGTGCCACTCTGATTACCGCTTTTATTTTTCCTGTCATTTTATTTACTTATTCCCTCCACATCCATTCTCCAACTTTATTAAGACTTTTTTTCTGCAAATTTTCCCGATTAAATAGCACCTTTTCTAACACTTTCTTTTCTTTTCTTTTTATTTTTTTACACCCCATAAACTAGGTTGGATTTGCATTAGTCTCTGGTCAAATTACTTCCATTTTTTCCCCTAGTCTTTCTGCTATAATTGCCTGGCAAACCTTCAGTCTTGGGTAAATCTGTCTATTAAGTTGGCATCTCTACCAGTCAAAGATTGTAGCCGAATGAATGCAATAGATAACTCAAGTACAATGGCTTAACCAAATAAGATGTGTATTGTTTTAATAACAGTAACTCCACTATGTTATTAATGTTTTGAGTTTCTTCTAGCTTTCTGCTCCACTATTATTTTCATTTGGCTTTAATCATCATGGTTATCTAATGAGAGCTTCAAGGCCATGAGCAATTTGCCATGTTCTGCCTCACATCCAAAGAGCAGTCAGGAAAAAAATTAAGGAAATAACCAGAAGAAAAGGGACAGTACCTATATTTGAAAAGCAAATCTGTTTCAGAAATGTCTCAGTAGACTTCTTTGCTGAGAACCAGTGTTAGCTTTAAGAAGGACTGTATATGTGTGTATGTATGTGCATGTGTGTATGTGTGTATGCAAATATATATTTTCTCGCAAGGAAAAAGATGAGAATAAATAAATGTCGAGGAGGCCACTAACAGTATTTGCCACAGCATCATTACAAATTAATTTTTCTATGTTAACTCTGCAAGTAATCCTATATTAACCTAGTTATATACCTCTTTTTATTAGTCAGCTAGGGTTGCCATAATACAATACAATGTACTGGGTAGCTTAAACTACTGAAATTAATTTTCTCATAGTTCTGGAGACCGGAAATCTAAGACAAAGGTGCTGGCAGGTTTGATTTCTCCTGGGGCCTTTCTCCTTGGCTTGCCCATGACCACCTTTTTCTTCATCCTCACGTGGCCTTTTCATTATTTGTGTGCATCGCTGGTGTTTCTTCCTCTTGTTATAAGGACCCAAACTTACTAAATTAGGACCCTACCCTTGTGATGACAGGACTTTAACATGACTTTTGGTGGGACACAATTCAGTCTATCATAGTCTTTCATTACCTGCAAAAGATATTTGAAATCTTCATCGTTCTTTACCATTCAGCTACACACTACTTCATCCCTCATGCCAAAAAATTTGATCTGCCTTCACTCTAACTCACAGAGGAAGTAGGGACTATTATATAAGACTTCTTCAACCTTCTCCCTTTTCCTCTTCACCTGAAAACGTGCCTTTAACTGCTTTCACACATCCATTGTTTCCTCCCCTTTTAAGTTAGGTACTTAACAACAGGAGTCTTAATAATTTCAGAATTAAAGCACGCCTGTAGAATGAATGGGGCCTTCTGAAGTAATAAAGCTAGAATAACGTCAAGTAACCACAGTGAATTGTTTTCCCAAGGTTCTTGGAGAATCTTTTCAGCAGATAATAGGAACTTTAGCTTGCTTTTCCCTGATAAAGGAAGTGTTTTGTCACCATTTTCAAGATAATGATGACGTATCATATTTTCTTCTTGCATAAATTTTTCTTTTGCATTTTATTAGATGTATGGTTGCCCATCAGTATTTGAATGACATCACAATGACATCTAGTGGCTGTAGAATTTTTTTTTTAATCTCCAAGAAGTACATCTTTAATTACAGAAAGATGTTTCTAAGCTGGAAATAAGAAAGGAGAATGAACCATTATAAGTTAGTTATTTTCTTTCCAATATGTGTTGCTTTTGAACTTGACTCTTTTCCTCTCTCTTCTACATTTGTTCTAAACAGAAACAGAAAAAAGCAGAAAAATTCGACACTTGCTTGAAATTGACATATTGATGTACAATATGACACTTCAGGGACTCTCTTTTGAGTCTGCAGAAATGAGACATTTGATACAAAAATGCTGCCAAATATTCAACAGCATTTTTTAGGCAAGAAGCTAAAGTCTACATCCATATGATTTAGACAATTTTAATAAGAAAACCAGGTCAAAGTTACCTTTTGTGTCTTTGTTTTACATAGACAATGAACAACAGGAAAATGTTGGCAATGGTGAAAGATGTTATGTGTGGTGGATGTTGGTGGTGGTGTGTAACATGAGACTTTTTGGGGGTGGGGCGCGGAATATAGCATTTTCCAATTAAGGAATCGTGGGAAGCATTCATACAACACTGCTATTGGTAAAAGGCAAAATGTATTTGGGGCATTTTAATCACCCTGAAGAAACATGTATTTTAAGTTGTTACTTTTTTTTTCAATCTTTACATTTTAATTTTTCTCTTAAATTTTTTTTCTTTTTTTAAATTATTATTATACTTTAAGTTTTAGGGTACATGTGCACAATGTGCAGGTTAGTTACATATGTATACATGTGCCATGCTGGTGCGCTGCACCCACTAACTCATCATCTAGCATTAGGAAAAGTTGTTACTTTTAAATAACTAATACATTTAGATTTTATAGAAGAAAATTACATTGAGACATTTTTTAACTTTAGAAAAAAATTTGTATTAAAAATTTCTTTGGATCTTTTTGCTTTTTACACTGTGGTGAATAATATAGGACTTAGATTCTTAACCTACTAACATCTATTGTCTCAAAAACACTGACTAAATAAGATATTCTTCAAACTTTGATGTCCTTTTAGAACAAATAATACTTCATTTTATTCGGGTCCTATTCTGAAGACCACACACAGAGAAACTGAATTCCATTTATTTTATACTTTTAGAGAGGCAAGAGGCTGAGTTAGTCATGACATATTTGAATATATGGTTTTACACCACTGAGACCTCTTATTCAGCTAGTATGATATACTAAATTACTGCTCATTTTTTCCCACTGGAATGTAGGGATTTAGAGTTCATAGTGAAAGTAATTGGGTATTTTCTCACAATTCAGAAACATATTTGAAGAATGGACTAGGACATGCAGTATATGCACCTATGTGAACTTGAAATAATTTGTGGAGAAGGGATTTAAGACCACGCAGTTAGCCTCAGTGCTTAGTTCTCCCCTTTGTGGCAATTCTTCAGCTTGAGCTGGAGGATAGACCATTATCATCTGAGGAAAAGATCAATCCAGATCTGTACCACTGTTCGGGGTGCTGTGCTCATGTATTGCATTTTTGGAGGCAGCTGTTTTTCTGTTCTTTTGTTGGACGGCCATGGGTTGGATCATTTGACTGGATGGTGGCTGTGCAACAGACTCTGAAAGTTATGCATTTGAGCTCTGCATTGAAAACAAAGACTAAGAGAGGAATCATTATCAGAGTTTGCAGCCCTCATCTAAGCCAGGATCCAAGAACCCTAATTACCCCTCAAAACCAGATCCCATTCCCAATCCCTAAGCACCTCTAGCACCTGATACAGGAGTATGGGCTAGTTATCTAATTTCATATTTTCTTTGTTTGTTTCCTGAATCTGCTTAGTAATATCAAAGATCCAAAAAAGGTTTGTAGGAAAAAAGACAATACACATCTAACGTGGCTCTATTTTGAACTACTGCTCATTCAATTTCATGAACATCTTGGGAAAGCAGTTTTATGGCTTATAGATATTTTATAGTTCTCCTAGTCAATAGCAAGTAGGATTCTTCTCACTCCTGGAGTCTTTCACAGAGGATAAAAAAGGAATGTTTGGAGAAGAAGAGAGCTGTTTGGAATTCTCTTGCAGGGGTTAAAATTTGTACCCTCCAAATCTATAAAAATACAAAAAAATTACTTGGCAGGAAAAAAATTTGGACTTCAATTGAGGTCAAAGTCTTTCCTTTCCTTCTGTAGTGAAATCACCCACATCTTTCATTTCTCTCTTCTTTCTTCTCTCGCTCTTTTACTCTCTCTCAAGAACAGCCAATAGACAAATTGACCTTTATCTTGAAGGTAGACACCAATTTACTGACATAAAAATCCTGTCTGATTTAAGGGCAGTAGCCAATAGGAGTTTGAGCTGAGTAGTAGATTACTAATCATTAAGGACTGTAAACTCTTTTGGCCAAAGACTCTTATGAAATTGTCAAATAGTATTGTAATGGTATTTTTTTTCCATTCAATAAGAGTAGTACTGCACCACACAATCCCTTTTTTATTAGAGAGATTATCAAATAGATCTATAGCAAAAGAGCTCGGTGTTGAGGATAAGTAGTGCTTCTCTTTGTAAGGTATATAAAAGTGAGATAGCCACCAAATATGCATCATCTGTACACTAGTTGTTTCCTAGTATTATTTCTGTAAAAGTTTGGTTATCAAAGCTAGCTGTGAAAAAAAAAACCTTCAAGTTTTGTTTTGGTGGAGACAAAGTTCATCTCTAAGGTACAGCATGAAAAAGGGCCTTAGGATACTTTTTTTTTAGCCAGTTATGATAATTTTCCCCCAAAATTTCGTTTACTGTAAATACCCAGGAAATTACCTTATGTATTACAAAAAAATGAGACTAAAGGAGTGCCACCCAGTTTCCTATAATACCAGATCCTTATAATACACTACTAAATGTGCATCCTTAGTCACTCCCTGACAAAAATCCAGTGCCTGGCTGGTTTTCTAAGGATTTGGATAAAACATATAGACACAACATGAAGTGGCTGAGGATGTAAAAATCAATATTAAAGAGAGAGACAATGGTAACATGTTTATTTCAGATATCATAGTTAGATGTTAGCTCTGTTAACAGAACCTTAAACTAGCAAAGAGGAAAGGAAAAACAACCAAGTAGGAAAATGGAGAAGGAAAAAGGCAAAGTGTGATAATTTGTAGTTGTGGCTGCTTGTGGGTCTTGAGTGAAAGCTCTTTTTTCCTGTGGTTGTCTACTTGGTTTCAGGCCTTTAAAAGCTACTAGTGCCTCCTGAAAGTTGTTTATTTATGAAAGATTCCTAAGAATCTTCACTCTTACATCTCCCAGTTGGAGACCACTCCATGTATCAGAGGGTAAAATATGGTATCTTTTTTTAGCTGGAAGATATGAATCAATAATCAAGATATACATGACATATGATAGATATTTAGATCAATGGAGCATACTACATAGTCAGAAATAGCTCACACATACATAGTCAATTGATTTTGTACAATGATGCCAAGATAATTCAGTGGGGAAATCAATAAATCATTCAGGACCAATTAGATATTCATAAGGATAAAATGAACCTCTACTGTTACCTCAAACAATATACAAAAATTTAATAGAAGCGGGTAATAGACTTATAAACTAAGGCTACAAAATGAGCTATTCAAAGGAACCTGTGGCTTTTGACCTCCTCCTTGTCACACTTTTACAGTTTTGCTAGGATTATTGCTAGTAACAGATGAGGCATGTACCAGTGACATCCGCAGTAAGTTTATAAGGCTTTCCTCAGAAGAATTGATGTAATGCAGTTCAACTTTTCATTATTCTGGTGAGTAATTTCATGCAAAAAATTGGAAAACTTTTCTTTAAGTCTTCTGGCATCATGATGCAGCTGTTCTGAAAAACAGTAGATAATCCTTATATAATTTGTCACCTGATTTGTTTCAGTATATCTTTTCCGACTGTGGAGCTAATCACCAATATTCTGTACTATCCTTTTTGCACATTTCCAAGGATATGGCCTGTTGGAATATCATGGGAGGTGAGGGCTTTAGTGAGGGTTCCTGTGTGGCATAACCCTCAGCTGGGGCACTGGGCTCACCTTCCAAGTGGTTATGCCTCATCGATTAAACTGTCTCATTGCTTGTATGTCATTGATAAGAATCGTGTTACATGGCCATTTTTTGCTTTGAGTGTATTTTATTTTATTTTTATTTCCTATGGTATAGGTAAGTAAAAATAGGAGGTTAAAATTACATGGTAGAAGAAGCCACTTAGTGTCTGTCACACAAGCTTACTAGCCGTAGCCAAATCTCTTTGTTATGAAAGTGGGAATTTGTTCTAAAACAATTGATAGGATTTGAGCACCGTGTGAATTTTACATTTCCTAATTATGTGGACACCTAAAACATCTACAAGCTACATCAGTTTACTGTGTATTAAAAGCCACATCTATCTACATTTAGTGTTATAACTTCTAGTCTAATTCCAGATAACCCTCCTTGCACTACCTCACAATAACTCACAAGTTGAAACTCTTCAGATATCAACAAGAAAGTTTCAGATCACTTTTCAAAGTAAAGTATTATCTTTATTATATTATGCATTTTTAATCTATTGAATGAGTGCTACCATTTTTGTTAGGTTTCTATTTTTTAATGTGCAACTAACAAAGTATTCAACTGTTGTGTGACAAACCCCATTTTCCATTTAAGTCCTACATTTTTGATGTACAATTTTGCATAGTGAGTGTTAGGAACACATAGGTGTGTTACAGCAGAACTGACTGTACACGTGATGCCTGGACTTTTTAAAAACCTATGTTTGTTTTCCATGAAACTATCTGGCTCTTTTAACTAGTGAAAGTTACTTTTTAACTTACCTTCCCTTATTATTCTAAGAAAGGGAAGAGCACAGACCTTTAAAAACTAAATCATACTGGCATGATCTCACCTCTCCTAACGAAATTACCAAATGCTCTGAACTAGCAATATGATGTCGCACCCGAAAGAAAAGCTTACCTTTTGGCAAACTAAGATTTTTCAGGAAAATCATGTTCTCCCAAAACTATTATTTGTATATCATTTGCCACAAGGCCCTGATCAGAGTTAAATTTATTTTTACACATATCCACATATATTACACATGTATCTTGACATTTATTTCTTAGGTGCTAAACCCACTGAAACTATACTTCGTCTGTAATCAGTAAACTACAGGACTTCTTAAATGCTGATAAAAATGCAGAGGTGTTTAAATATCATTAAAAAATACATTGACTATTATTGTCATTTTCAATGTATTTTAATGTTATTTCATAGAGAACTGAATATATTTTCATGACTTTGTTGAATTTGACTTTGTATTTTGCCATGGTATAGGTGTAGATATACCCTAGCAACTACAAAGAGTTAATATGTTCCTTTGTATTCCTAATACAGTGGTCTAGTGGAGGGTAACTTTGCGTAAAAGAGATCTCCTGGAAGATTCTTTTCAATTCTGGGTTTAGGCGCAACACATTCACATGGGAACATCCGCTTTGCTCATTAGAGTGATTGAGAAAATGAAGGAAGACAGTAACTTCACACTACAAGTGATTATACTCCAGTGAAAGAAAGTCTAAAGGCCTCTTCCTCTTTTAAAAATTTTCTTTTACTGGCAGAAAGAAAATTGTCCTCACCACTATAAAGTACTTTGCTCTTGTTCCAATGTGGGACCAATCAACTGTGCCTTGTTTTTTTTGTAAAGTTGGATACGTAATTTTTCTTGACATAAAATCATATGTGCTCATTTTAGAAAATGCAGATGAACATAAGAAAATAACTATAATTATATATTCCACCTAGAGATAACTTTTGCTACTGTTTTTGTATGTATTCTATTAGTTCTGTTTCTGTATATACTGTATATAGACTTCATTTTTTTCAGTTAACACAAAGAGCACACACAAGCCATCTCAATAATTATTTAATATGTTGAATACATGTTTCATTTTATGTTTGTACAATAATTTATTTAACCTGTTTCTCATTATTAGACATTTAAATTTTCCCAAGTTTTTTTTACTAGTAAATAATGTCTTGATTAATCTCTTTTGTTATTATATCTTCTTGCAGGCTAATGATTATTCCTTAGGATACATCTCAAGAAATACACAAAAATGTCTATCTTTCCACACCCTTGCTAAATCAGAGTATTATTGTTCTATTTCTTTACTTGATAAGTGAAAAACAAATATCTTATTTTAATTTGTGATATAGTTTGGATATTTGTTCCTGCCCAAATCTCGTGTTGAACTGTAATCCCCAATGTTGGAGGTGGGACGTAGTAGGAGATGTTTGGGTCTTGGGGGTGGATTCCGCATCCCTTGGTGCTGTCCCTGCAATAGTGAGACCTTGAGAGATCTGGTTGTTTAAGTCTGTGGCACCTCCCCCCAACTCTCTCTTGTTCCTGCTTTCAACATGTAATGTGCCTACTGCCGCTTCACCCCCTGCCATGAGTAAAAGCTCCCTGCGGCTTCCTCAGAAGCTAAGCAGATGCCAGCCAGCACCATGCATGTACAGCCTGCAGAACCATGTGCCCATTAAAACTCTTTTCTTTATAAATTACCCAGTCTCAGGTATTTCTTTACAGCAATGCAAGAATGGCGTAATACAATTTGCATTTCTTTGCTATCCAGTTAGGCTGAGTTTTAAAAATATATTTATTAATTATTTAGAGTTTTTCCTTATAGGTGTATTATGTTTCAGACAATTTCTACAGGGATCTAAGAATTACTTAGAGTACATTGAGAACAAAAAGTCCTGAAATGCCCCTCTACTCTTTCCCCAAAGTTGTTTCCTCTCTTACAAGACAAATGAGACATTTTAATTTTGATACAGTTTTTTTCATGCTTCTATGCCTTTGTCTGTGTTTGTCCTTCTTCCTCAGATATCCTTCCCCACCTGAGAGAAAGCACGTCCTCAGACTCCAAGGTTGGCTCAAATTTCTGTTCTGCCATAGTATTCTGTGGCATCTGTTAGCTCACTTATCATGGAATGCCTGGCTTTAGAGTTAGTGACCCGTGTCTGTACCTGGAATAGATTCTGAGCTGTTTTGTGTACTGACTGCATCTTATGCTTTCTCTCTGTGTCTCTCCCCACCCTTGATTTATTCGCATCATGTCTTGAACATATCAGGTGTGTAGTACCTAGTAAATTTGTATTTACAAACAAGTGATGAAGGGAAATATAAGTAAAACACAATTTGGCTTTATAACTCTCTTAAGTGAAAAGAGCCAGTGCTCAACATAGAAAAGAATGATTTGCCTTGAATAGATTTAAACTTTAATTTAGTATATAAGACTGCTTACATATGATCCATTCAAATAAAATAAAAAAGACATATATATACCAGCATAATTTAAATAATTACACTTTTCATTGTCTGTATCTTTGCTATACATTGAACAAATGGAGCAGGCAGAGTGTTGTTTTGCACATGGGTCTGACAGATTTCCTCCCAATGGGTCCTGTTCTGATTGGGCTGTGATGCTCACTGCTTTGGGAAGAGTCTGAACTCTTTTCATAGTAGTGAGTGGTAGGAAACGTCAGTTGTTGATATCTATAAAGATTATTATTGACTCCTGGCTGGGCGCGGTGGCTCACGCCTGTAATCCCAGCACTTTGGGAGGCTGAGGTGGGCAGATCACGAGGTCAGGAGAATAAGACCATCCTGGCCAACATGGTGAAACCCCATCACTACTTAAAAAAAAAAAATTAGCCAGGCACGGCAGTGCATGCCTATAGTCCCAGCTACTGGGGAGGCTGAGGCAGGAGAATTGCTTGAACCTGGGAGGCGGAGGCTGCAGTGAGCCGAGATGGAGCCACTGCACTCCAGCCTGGGTGACAGAGTGAGACTACATCTCAAAAAAAATAAACAAATAAAAAATAAAATAAAATAAAGATTATTATTGAATCCAACTAGTGAATGTTTTATAAAATAAGAAACACCATATTTTTACTTCATCTTCCTCACCACTATCCTACACACATGCATACAGACATAGTCAAGCCAGGTGAAATCATTACTCTGAGGACAGGAGAATTTTCTTCCTATTTTATCCTAAATATCCTTAGGACAGCCAAGGAGAGGTTAAGTATACTATTTTGATTTTATGAGATAAACACCTGTTGATTTAAAAGTACATAAACTTCTAGTCCATTGGATGATTAGAAGGAGGACCTTTCTTTTTCACCTCCTGAATGCTCTGACCCCAGTGCGTTTTTTGCTTGTTTGTTTTAATCTGCTAATGTTGCATTGCATTTTAAAAGGATATACAATTGAACAAGTGAAGTAAAGCAGAGCAATGGCTGAGATTCTCTCATCCTTCAAGGATTTTTCCTGGCTAAACACAATGTATGAGATTTGGGGATTGTTTCTCCAAACATACACTGAACCTTATTATATAGATGAAACCACTTCAAATGCATTTCCTCTGTTAAGAGTGTTTACATTTTCAAGTAAAGTAAAAGAAGCAGTTTTCTTTACCCCCTGCTTCACAATGAAGCTGGTGAGTTTATCAAACAATCCGTTATTATGAAATTCTAACAAACTACTTGCTGTAGGTGGAAATGCAAACAATCTGATTTTTCCTGAGCTCTTAGAATCTAAACTACTTCTAGTCCTAGCTGATATATATAATAAATATGCAACCCATGTTGTTTCATGCTGCAGCAACCTGGAGGAGAGTGTTATGGAGATGGGTTACTAGAAATGAGCAATATTGGCCGGGCGCGGTGGCTCACGCCTGTAGTCCCACCACTTTGGGAGGCTGAGGGGGCAGATCATGAGGTCAGGAGTTCAAGACCAGCCTGGCCAACATAGTGAAACCCCATCTCTATTAAATATACAAAAATTAGCTGGGTGTGGTGGTGCACACCTGTAGTCCCAGCTACTTGGGAGGCTGAGGCAGGAGAATCGCTTGAACCCAGAAGGTGGAGGTTGTGGTGAGCCAAGATCACACCACTGCACTTCAGCCTAGGCAACAGACTGAGACTCCATCTCAAAAAAAAAAAAAAAAATAGTATTTCCTTGGTTCTCATTTTCATCTCCTGTTTTGAGACTTACTTCAATTCAAAGGTTTTCTTTTATCTGGGAATTATGCTGCGTGGCATTCATGTGCTCTCAAATTCTCAATGTCCATAAATACTCATGGCACCTGTCACCCATACTGTCTACTCCCTATGTTCCCAATACACTTGCTCTTAGAAAATACTTTGAGTGTAAGCAATTAGTTGTGTGCTACATCCCACTACCCATGGAACTGGGGTATGGCTTATATCCTGTAACCTACAATGCTGCAAGGCCATTAGCAAGTATGTCTCTGTTGTCTTCCTACTGCTATCCCCTCTCTAGGGGTATATACCAAAGAATTGGCTTGAACCTCAATATCTTACAGTTTTTTTTTAATTAGCTTTTTAATTTTTTTTCCATTCTAGTTTGCAGTCTCCATCTCCTTAAAACTCAGATATCAGGTTGAGTCAGGAGACTAATCTGATTAGTAGTAGACTCCTTATTGTACTGACTATCACACTTAGTACCACTCCTGCTCACCAATCCAGTTGTTTTTATTGGCCAAAGTCTATGGACCTGATTCTCATCCATTAAAATGAGCTCTGTCCATTCTAATGCCTCTCTCTCAGATAAACATCTGTCTGGCTTGCCTGTATCTGCTAGACCTGGACACATCTGTCTGAATCTGAGCTGTGCATATCACTTAGACTTGGGGCCTTCCACACTATGACAATCTCTCTCTCCAAACATAGTCATTGCCCTAAACATAGTTCAAACTTCACATCTAAAATGCCAGTTTGTTCTGCTACCCTAGATAAGGAAGTATTTTTTTAATATGGCCTTCTTATGAAAACTTAAAAACATTTTTAAGAAAACTTTAGGGGAAGGAGTGGCAAGAGAAAACTGTGATTTTGTGCTAGTTGTCCCGGATTTCTGTGAATTGGCCCAGCCTGCTCAGTGGAGGCCTGTCAGTTCTGATTCTTTGATTTGAGAGTTATCTCTGTGCCAATCATATACAGGAGTCCATTGTCTTCAAAAATTTATATTTTTAAAGATTATGCATGACACATTTCATTTAGAAACACATATTATTTTAGTTTTTCATATTTTTTCTATTCTGAGGAGATTATTTCTACTACATTTAGTAGTTTTTAAGATTCTAGAAAAGGTATTTCTATGTTTAATTCTGTCTTTCCCTCATTTTACTATATATTAGGCCTTGTGCTAGAATCTTTTTATCACGGTATTTTAAAATGCCCAGGGCTACCTGGTAAGCTGAATAAACCTTGACTGGAGAATACTCTGCATGCATCAGAAACCCAGCGACAGTGTAAGAAGAAGATAATAAGCATTAGCTGCTTATATGATAACTAAGTTGTTTTCTCAAGTTAACTTGATTTTATCAGACTGTTGGTATAGTATGTCAGAAAGCAGTGGAGTTTTTCTCTCAGCTTTTTCATTGCTTTTCAGGTATCTGAAAACTGAAGAGTGGAGAATATGTTCAGCAGGGAACAAGAGGATTCTTTTAGAAATAAGAGGTAGAAGGTGAGTAGGAAATTTAGCAAGTTTAAAGAAATTTAAATATATATAAACCAATGTTTTAGATAGTTTAAGAAAATGCAATGTAAAGTAGCTTTTAGCCAAACCTCTTTTTGGGAAAATGCACAAAATATTAATAGCAAGTTTTAGTCTTAAAAGTCTCAACCTTGTCTTGATTATGGGGGTTATGGGTAAGGGGAACGGCTGAATTTAAAGAAAATTTGCATAGAGGATGATGATAATTATTTTATCACTCTAATCCTTTGCTATGTTGGAAGTATGCCTTTATATATACATAATAAATATGTTTTATTTGTTCTGTTTTATATGAAAGTCAGAGTATATAATTTTGAAGCTGACTAGTGAAGTGACCATTTTACTTGCAGTTATTTTCTCTCTGAATCCATCAGGAAACATTTTAATAGATTTTCTTCCAAGATAGGCAAGCACTTGTAGAAGCAAAGCAAAGTGCTGGTATGCAATTTCAGAAATCTGTTGACTACATGTTCCCATATGTGTTCCAGGAAATTCACATTTGGATTTCAGTACAACTCAAGAGTTATGGTAGTGCTATCCAACACTTTTTTGAATGGTAGTTTGCTTGATACCAACATGAAACTTGCCAAACTCAGCAGGCCAAATCCTAGTTTTGGAATATGTGGGAACCAAGAAATCAGCAGTTAAATGATGAGGGCTGTATCACTTTCAGTCTTCTAAGGAAACAAATTCTACCTAATGGTCTAGAGGGTCATTTTGAATATAACCAATAATCATTTAAAAATGAAATGTCTCTTTTGTGGCATATCATAATAAATATAACATTTAATAATAAAAATCTACTCCATTACATTTCTTCTTGTGAATACTGTCTGCAATGTTTCAGCTTTTCAGACTTAATTATAGCTGGCTAGACATGTACAATTATGCTTACCTCTAGAAATGAAAACACAGTAGTATTCATTGTGTGTATGAAAACTACGTTACAAATTCACCTTATAGCTACTGTGTTTCAAAACTGCCCCAGTTAAAGTGAATAGACTGGCATTAAACTCATTGAATACAGAGCTTCACATCTTCTAGTAAAACATTGCTATTAACTTGGCAAAAAAAATGGTGTGTTAAAATTACAATACATATAATAAAATAAGAAATTATAACCCACAGTTGACCAGTCTGTTTCTGTTCCTGAGGATAAGCTACAAAATCTAAGTTCTGGAGGAGACATCAAAGATCAATGATCAAATGCCCAGGCTTTATTTAGCAAAGGTAGAGCCAAGTTATTCAATATGAATTGCTGTCTATTCTATTCCTATTCTAAAGATCCAGATTATGCCATTTCTTCCTTGTCTGTTTCAATGCCTAACCACATAATGAAAAATTATACAATAACTCAATTATGGCCCCTCCTGCTAAGGTTTAAAAATATTCCTTGTAATGTTTTTAAAATCTTTCATCTTGTCATGATGTAGAACAATTGGTTAACATTCTCCTTGTAATAGCCTTCCATTCTAAGACAGTAGGTAAAGCATCCACTTCTTTGTCTTAAAACATACAACTTATTTAATGGTATGTTGTAATAATTGTTTTTCCTCTTTTTAATAGTTATTTCTTGGCCTCTGGAAATTTCATTTTAATAACTCTTTCAAAAGTGGGAAAATATTTTTTTATAATGCTCTTGAATGAAAATATGAAAAACGGCAGGTACATTATTTTCTGTCCTCTTTACATAAATCTGTACATTTATGGTGATATTATGCTTACTTTTTTCTATTAAAAGGTTATTTAGTCTCTCAGCCATTGTGATTGATATATCTTTTGTTTTTTCTGCCTTTCTGGTGGTCTACTAGACTTCATCTATCTTATATTTGTTTATGTAGAAGGAGAAATTCGGGATGCTTTAGTACAACTTTGTGACTTATCAGTATCCTATGTCTGTTGTGAAACTTAGGTAATTTAAGGCTCATATCCTGCTGTTAAGTAAAAAGATGAATTTAGCATCTTTGTAAATCCTGCAATCTATGTTACTTATGTAATTAATTTTTTCAGATAACCATTATTATTCCAATTTTACTGCTTAAAAATATTAAATGAGAGGCTGAGTCACTTGCCCAGTGTAATGTCTTATTAGATAGAGGCATCTGAAAACCTTTGGACCACTGCCCTTCCCACAAGACCACTTTGCTAATATTTCACTTTATTTGTGTAGATAAAGCCTTGGACTCTTAATGCTTCACTGTTTGTTTTTTAAAAAGTATGCTATCAAATGCAGTGCAAATTTTGGAGAAATAAATACTACATTGTATTTTTTTAATGAAGTAAAAATAATGTTTCAATGCTGTTATGCTTTCATTAAAAGCTTGGCTTATAAATGATTGCATACAGTCAATTGAGATGATACCTTTTGGGACCAACCTTATTATCCAAAGTTTAGCGTTCTGGGGTCAGTGTAGGTAAGAAGGTTTATAATGACAGAAAAATATTTCCTGGCAATGAAATCTCTGGGACTAGAGCTTATCATAATCGATGTGATGTATTTTCTATATTTTTCTCCCACCAATTACATTTACTAGATAATCTAGGTGTAATCCTACCTAGAATCAGGCAGGTGTACTAATCACCTTTGAAAGACTTTTTAGTCTGTGGTTTTGTAAAGCTGAGTCACCAAGGAAATGATAATTTTAACAAAATGCTTTTCAGTCCACCAAAGTTATTTGTTTCCAGGATGTTAGTGTTATGCTACATGATGATAAAAGAAAATGATCACAAATCTGTTAGTTGAGACATCACTTCTATGGAATCTGTAGTGTCTTTTGAGGTCCTAGCTTTAGTGAGGACCTTGGACACAACTCTACTTATTAATATCACCCAGATATGATATTTCCTTCTAAATATGAGACATTGATTGGCATTGCAGGGAAATCTATTTTAAATACTTCCATGATGTTAAGGATGCAGGTTAGGGTCCAAGCTCCTGAAATATGAAGCACAATATCAAGGATGAAAACTTTTAAAAATATTTTAGATCAATGACCTCACAAAATTTTTCACTTTCCTTTAGAATGTTTAAAATCTATTTATTTTTAATAATATCTAATCATAACTCCCCTTTTCACTATGTGTCATTAGCCTAAATAAGTAAAAATAAATCAGCTGAATTTTGTTTGCTAATAGAAATAAAAGAAAAATAGAACTTATAGATACGCCATCTGATTTCTTTGATTTCTTTTAGGCATATGGCCTGCTTTCTTTCTGGCCCTAGATTAATGTATTAATTCACATGGCCGTTATTTATTAAGATGTATGAATTGATAGTTTACATTGGAGAGTTAGTTACATTTGGAGAGTTGTAGTTTGCATTATGTTGTCACATGATGCAAAGGTCTGTAATGGGCATTGAAGCTTTTTTTTTTTCATTCATAGGGTGTGACTTGCTAATTGGTAAACTACATTCAGTCAACCTGTATATGAGTAATTTAAAAGTTTTCATTGATTACGCACAACAGAAAGAGGTCTGTAGACAGTAATTTTTATTTTAATGCCAAACTAAATGGCTCATTTCTTTTAAGCAAAGTTTCTTAAACAAATGTGTTTAAAATTGCCTGGCATGAAAAAAGGAAGCTAAATTTGTCAGAAAATTAAAATTTAAAGTAAAGCCAGTTTACACTTAGATATTTCTCAAAATTAATCTTTCCATACCATATGTTCTTACATAAAACAATCAGATATATCTGTATCATGCTCATTTTTGACTCTGGCCCAGTTGAAATTGGTTTTCCACCAACTCTGCTGAAGGCCAAGGCCATGGCCCTTGTAACTTAAGCCAAATCAGACAACAAGCAGCCACTTTGGCTCCTTGGTTGGTGGAAAGACTTTATAATGTTATAACCTCAGTTTGAGCAAAAATACAGCTTGAAATTATAGTGTCTCCTGGATTTCTTCACCCAGTTTTGTCTACAAATGGAAATAAGTTTATATACTTACTGAGTAATGGAGACATACTTTAAGAAAGTGCTTTTTAATGTTTCCAAGAATCAAAAAATTAATAATTGTATGGAAGTTGCCATAACAATTTTAAGCTCCTTGACCTTTTTTTTTTTTCAAATTATCAATTTTGGTTTTGTTCTACTCTCATTTTATTCACATATGGGAGCTAGAGCCTGAAATCCACATTTTCTAGTGTTGAGTGTTCGGTTTATAATGCTAATATTTCTGCGGGACCCAAAACAAAACGAAATCAGTTGATAGTAGAGGGTTAGCTTTAGAAAACATTGTGCCAATTGTCTCTATTTAAGCAGCCGTATAGCGCTGGAGTATAGACTCCGTAAATAAAATTAGAATTAAAATATAAAAACACTTTTATATGATGAATATTTATTGATCAATTGGAAAACCATGGGAGATTGGCTTTTTTTTTTCTTCCAACAGAGAGACCTTTAAAATTGCCATGATTTTGTATTATTCTCTCATTATTAGTAATTACCCTGGAAGAAAATGTGATGTTAATGCCCAGTAAAATGTAGTCTCTCTCACTCTCTCTCTCTCCCCTCTTCAGACATTCTCTTTGTATTTACTTTTCACACTTTATTTTATAAATTGCAAATTAAATACCTTTCTTAAGGGCTTCTCTTATTATATAAACCTAAATTGGGCTTAACAAATTGAGAAACATATATGAAGTATTTCATTTGGATACAAACCTTAAATAAAAATGTAGCTGAATGATATGTGACCTATTGAAAACTAAATAAAGTAAGGGCTCCTAATGACTAAAAGTATAGAAAGGGAATTATCTGATCTCAACATGACACAGAAAGAAATCTATTTGTTGATAGAAAAAATTAATAACATATTAACATCTGGACTTCATGTGGATACAGTGTTTGTTTAACAATTAGCAGCAGTGCCTTTTCAGCTACATTCCTACTTCTGGGAGCAAAACATCATAGGAACTAAAAATAAAGACAAGGAGAAAATAAAAAATTGCCTGCTGTAAAATAGCACAGTTACTCTACATTATAAATTAAAGGGATCTTGTCACCCTCTTTGGGAGTACAAACACACTTTCTGCAATAGATACACCCCAGATACTACCCAGAGATGCCCTGTAAACTGATATTTTATTATATATTCAGGGGAAAAGATTATAATTTTATATCATGACAAAATGAGATAGGACTTAAAGATTCATTGAAAATATTTTAAAGTACTTGCACACTGATACACTTTTAATTAAACAAAATACAGCAGTATCAATTGATAGAATAATTATCTTATGTTTCTTTCAGACATAATACACAAGAACTGTTTAAACTTTATTACATACTTTGAAGAAGGTAGCTTACATAGATACAAAAGAGTATACATTGGTAATTTATGGCTAGCAAAGGTATGTATTTTTGTTATGCTTACAAGGAGAAAAATTATAGAATCCCAACTATATTGGATGATCTGGATTTTTTTTTCTCCTATTAAGAAGGGCAAAATAAATATTTACTTATGCCTAAGAACAATCTGATACTGGCAGTTTTCCTGAGACTGTAATGCAGGTTTGTATTCTCTGTTAAACTGTAGATTCTATGGAAGATACATTCTATAGTTTCTCCAAAGTATTGTAGAATATGTACCACATGTTTTCTGATGCTGCTTATCTTTTAATTGGCTGGAGAATAAGCCCATATGGTAAACACAAGCATGGCCTGTAGTTCATCATAGGGATGAAAATATTCTCTAGAGATTTGAACTTTGCTTGTCAGATCCTTCTGGGCCCACTTGAAAGAGGCTGGTTATTGCCTCTGACATTGGACTGATAACCCTAGAGCAAGAAGGAAGCCTGAAAACTTTGGCCTATCAGACTTGGTTATGCATGTAAGAGGGTTTTCTCTGGGACTTCTCAGGGAAAGAGGAGTTTTTTCCTCTTCCTTGGTTTTAGCTATTATTTCTTTATTATATTGAAAACTTTCAGTCTATCAATCAATTGCTACTGTTCTGAACAACTGACCACTAATATTTGTACATGAATGTTTGTACCAAATTGATTATTTTGGCCACTTGAAGACGGCTGTAGTTTATCAAAGCTAAAAAACTTTGAAATATACCTGCTTTAGGCCAATGAAGCCAAAGATTTCTAACCACTCTCTCTAGGCCTTCTTATACTTCAGGCCATTTCCAAATTCTATAGCCAAGATCATGGTATTCCCCTGGAATCATTAAACTATTTTTTCTTCATGACTTTCCGTATCATATTTAAACCATTCATCCATAACTTCAAGTAATTCCTAACCTCTACCTTCATCTCTTTCCACACTTTCCTATTCTTCAGCTCATAGGCTTTCATAAATTTTATTTTTCCATTTGATTTCTTTACCATTTTGATTGCAAACAGAATTATGAAATGTCTAAGATCATTTTTGGTAGTCAACCTTTGATGAGCAGATGCATTTATTAACACATCTACTTCTAGAAGACAAAAGTCTCTCACTCTTCATTGGGTCTACTTATATTTAAATGATTTTACATGTATGTAGGTATGGCTGCCTAGGAAGAAGGAAGAAGAGTTTTAAAGAAGGGGATTCATTCATAGGTGAGAGCATGAATAAATATAGTTTGTTTCCTAAGCTCTAAATGTAGCCATAAGCAATATATAGTTTGCATAATTCCTTAAACTCTAAAAGTAGCCATAAGCAATGAACATTGAACTAAAAAGAGAAAAGACAGTATACCTTCCATCTCAAAGAATGGGAATTTCAGAATCTGACTCTATTGTATTGCAAGTGCCACTAGGAGTTATTATTTTGTTAAAAAGTAATTTAGTAACATTTATGTTGTTTTACCCTTTTTGAAAGTAGCATCTAACATATTCTAAATATTCATCAAAAGATAATTATTTTTCTTAATTTTAATAAATTTAAAAGGTAATCTAGAATTCAACTATAGATCTAATTAAAGAAGTATATGCTAATATATAGAGAACATGTTATAGATGTCTACAGAAGAAAAAAGGATCATATCAAACAAACTGAACATGTATCTGCAAAATCAACTTATTTTCATAAAGGTCAGAATATAATGGGGTATTTTAGTAGATATATACCTTCTAAAAAAGTCATCCTTCTGCTATATTTGGCATTAATTAGATAAATTAGATTATATGGCCTAGCTTAATAACGTTTTAATAGAGGATTTGAAAGGACTGGAGAAGCCTAGTAAGGATGATGAAAGGTATTCAGAAAGAATGGTCCATTTGAGGAGGGTCAGAAGTGTTAGCTATGCTTGTATTAGAGAGGGAAAACATAGGTTGCTTTTAAGTACTTTAGACCACAACGGAAGATATTTATCTGAGTTTACCTAGTAAGAATTTGACTCCCTTCTAACATAATTTTTGTACAATAGAAACTAGAAGACTAATGTCACACTTCTCAGAATCCTTTGCAGTATGGCAGATTCTGCTCATGGTCTACAGTCTACCAAGCAGATATACCCAATTAAGATTGGCAGGTGGAAGTGAGCAGTAGTGGTTATGTAAATGAGATCTGGTCAGCTGGCAATCCTGATAGTGGAGGCAATTAGTTCTGTTATGGCTAGCAACGATCTAAGTTTCTGGTAACCAGTCCCTGGTGTCTTAGGTGTTAAGCAGCAAGATGATAGCTGTTTAGCTGTCATGTGGACACTACAATAGCCTATAGAAATTTGGGCATTTTCCTTGGATGGTCTGTTCCTGACTCTAGTAACCAAACAGAATTTTTTGTTCTCCCAGAGATTCTGTAAACTGCCGAACTTCCCTCCATTTCCTGCCACAATAATCCTCTTTCTTCTAAAACTAGGATAGTGGATTACTTAAAAAAAAGTTTAAAAATTTCTATAGGTTTTGGGGGAACAGGTGGTGTTTGGTTACATGAATAAGTTTAGTGGTGATTTCTGAGTTTGGAGCACCCATCATCCGAGCAGTGTACACTGTGCCCAAGTTTAGCCTTTTGTCCCTCACCCCTCTCCCACCCTTTCCCCCAAGTTCCTAAAGTCCCTTCTATCATTCTCATGCCTTTGCATCCTCATAGTTTAGCCCCCACTTATGAGTGAGAATATACAATGTGTGGTTTTCCATTCCTGAGTTACCTCACTTGGAATAATTGTCTCCAATTCCATCCACGTTGCTGTGAATGCCATCATTTCATTCCTTTCAGGGCTGAGTAGTATTCCAGGGTATACATATGCCACGTTTTCTTTATCCACTCATTGATTAATGAGTATTCGGGCTGATTCCATATTTTTGCCGTTGTGAATTGTGCTGCTATAAACATGCGTGTGCAAGTATCTTTTTCATATAATGACTTCTTTTCCTCTGGGTAATACCCAGTAGTGGGACTGCTGGATCAAACAGTAGTTCTACTTTGAGCTCTTTAAGGAATCTCCACACTGTTTTCCACAGTGGTTGTACTAGTTTACATTCCCACTAACAGTGTAAAAGTGTTCACTTTTTATCACTTCCATGCCAACATCTATTATGTTTTGATTTTTTGGTTATGGCCACTCTTGCAGGAGTAAGGTGGAATCACATTGTGGTTTTGATTTGCATTTGTCTGATAATTAGCGATGTTGAGCATTTTTTCATATGTTTTTTTGGCCATTTGTATAGCTTCTTTTGAGAGTTGTCTATTCATGATCTTAGCCCTTTTTTTGATGGGATTGTTTGTTTTATTCTTGCTGATTTGTTTTAGTTCCTTGTAGATTCTGGATGTTAGTCCTTAAATAGATGGGACATAATTACACTAAAAAGCTTCTGCACAGCAAAAGAAATAATCAGCAGAATAAACAGACAACTCACAGAGTGGGAGAAAATCTTCACAATCTATACATCCAGCATGGATTGCTTTTTCTGTGAATAAGTTTTCTGCTTGCTACCTCTATTAATCAAATTTCTTTGCAATAATAAGTAATGAATATTTTTTAGATGGCACCATTTTAAATACTATCTCACTTAAACTTTACATCTACTTCATGAGCCTCTAAGTTTCCCCAAAACCCCTAGTGGTTACTCACAAAAAGACAGTCAAATCTGGGTCTCTCTTGATATGACCATTTCTGAGAAGGATGAATAAAGAAAATGGGTTCAAATGTAAGTCAAAAAGAGATCATTTTAGGCATAAAAATAAGCAGTTTAATAGAATACTACTTACATCTATGGGATAGACTAATCAGTGAACTCAAAGTTTTATCACTGAACACCCTTAAAATGACAGGGTTGGGGCCAAGGAATCATTTGTTAGACTAGACCTCGTTTGACATACTTTTTTTAGCATTTCAGTTCTTTATTTTTATACATAGAATTTCTAAATTTCTATTTGATCACTGTGATCTGATGTTATTGTCTTCATAGTGCTAATGTAATTTTATGACAATGTGATTATTTAATAGAAAGATGAGATTTTTATAGTCAGCTGTTTATTTTTTCTAAGAAACGGAACTACAAAATATTTAAAATTATACAGTAATTCCTCAACATCATTATATATCCAAAAAGTATTAAAATTTTCTCAATTGCTTCATAAATTTTTTTAAGAATTAGTTTTTTCAAATCAGAATTCAAAGTATACATATTACAATTTTTTGACATGTATCTTGAGTCTCTATTGATCTGTAAGCCTCCTTCACCCCTAATTCTTCCTTGCAATTTATTTGTAGAAGAAACTGTGTAATTTGTCCAGAAGAATTTCCCAGTCTGGATTTTGCTCACTGCATTCCTGTAGAGTTATTCAATATGTTCTTCTTTTCTCTGTGTTTTCTGTAAACTAGCGGGATTTGGAAACTTTTTCAAATTCAGGTTTGATTTATTTTTGCATAACAAAAATACTTCATAGATGGTAATGTGTACTTTTATCAGGAGGCACATGCCTGGTTATTTCTCTTAGATCCTTTATTTCATTAAGGACTGGTGATATTCTAACTCCATGGTACCTTCATTTATTATCTAACAACTTCTCTAAGGTAACTAGTAAGTTTATTCTATTTTCTATATTCTCTTTTCTTTCTCCCTGCACTTCTTAATAATTGTGCTATATGAACATTATCATGACATATAGCTATTATATGCTATAATGCTTTCCTTGCATTTATTATTTAATCTTGGTTCTATAGGTAAATAAGAATTTAATTATTACTACTGCTCCTTATATGTGATCCTTATTGCCCACTCTCCAGTCATTTTGGTGTCTGAAGTTTGTTCTGTAGTAGAATACTATGGAAGAGCTCTATGGGGCAATATTTCTTGAGTTCTTGTGTGTTCACAAAAAGTTCAACACTTTTATTTGTAGGTCACTTAAAATGCATATAAAGTCCTTGGCTCACATTTTCTTTCCTTGAGACTCTCAAATATATTAAGATATTTCATTGTCTTCTGTCATAAAGCATTGCTGTTAAAAAGCATGACGTCAATCAGGTCTTTTTTTTTTTTTTCCCCCTTTATAAGTGACTTGGTCTTTTTGTTTAGACACTGGAAGGATCTTTTTAATTTTTTTTTAAAAGTTATTTTTACTAGAACATGTTTCCCTGTGGTCTCTTCTGGTTATTTTTTTTCTAGGTATATGGTTTGTTATTTCTGTACATATGTAGCTTAAAGTTTTTATTTATTTCAGAAAAGTTTTCCTGAACTTACATTTTGGTCTGGATTCTATTCTATTGCTGTAGGTGTCTTCTTTGGAGACTTCTACTACATATGTGTTTGATTTTGCTTGCCTTTTTCTATCTCTCATCACTTTCTTTTAAGTTGTTTTTCTATACTTACTTTTATATTTTACTTAAATTTTCCTTTTTCTATATTCTGTTTTATAAGGTGTTATCCATGTATCCAAATGCTTTTTTCACTATTCAAATCCATTTATTTGTTCTTGTATTCCTTAAGGTTTAGTCATCATTTCTGAAATGATTTTTCTTTTATTTCTAAGTCTTTCTTGAGTTTTGTTCCCTTTCTTTACAAATATTCTTGTTCTTCCCTTCAGCTCATTTCTGACTGTTTCTAATTTTTCTGCTATTCTTTCATAGTTTCTATTATTTTATAAAATTCTTTTAGATTGTTTTGAAATATTAGGAAATATTTTTATCTGTTTTATGGGATGTTTCCTGGCATGCCTCTATTATCTACATGAATATTATCCTTTTTCCTTACAAAAACTTTACATGTGATCTGTCCACAATACATTCCTCTTCCTGATTTTAAATGAAAAGGATTTTCTTGTATTCAAAGAAAGGGAGGGTCAGATGAGCCTGCCCAGTTTTGTGGCTCTGGACTTCTCCATACTTCTATCCTGGAGCTTCTCTTTCCTTTGCCCTTAATGTTTCCACCCTGCTTCTACTTAGGGATTTTCCTCCAAGGCATTTCTTCTTAGGTTGGGCACTTGTTTTGAAAGGGTCCTTTCACAGCAAATTATGTTGGTCAAGACTCCCCTGCATGATCTTTCTGTTCTGTGGTCCCTTGAACTCACTCATGAATTGCAGCCTTTGAATGCCTTCAAATTGACTCACTGAGCTTTCACCACTAGAGAGGACACTTTATTTTGAGGGTAGATATCTGTTAGAAATTTGGTTTCTGGATCTCAGGCTCACCAGAGGTACTTTTCTCTTCTCTGCTTTCTCCCATACAGGGGCTGATACCATGTGGGTCTGATATAAGGTCAAATTTTGGTATTGTAGGAACACCCATTTTGTGAATTCAGCTACAGATGTTGGCCATAAAATTTTGTTTTGTCATTCTAGCTTCTTTGTTTTATTGAAGGTTTGGAAAGATTAAAATACCAGGCCAGTGTAACCTATACTATCCTGCTAGAAACCAGTAATCAGTTTATTCTTAATCTTATTTCATGACTCTAAGAGGATTTGAACTCTTTTCCTTGAAGATTTAATTAACAATCATTTTGCATATTTGGGGCAGGAGTCTATACATTTAACTATCTGCTTTTTTGAGGTCTTTGCCATTGTTATATCCTACCATACAATTTAGTCATTTCAGAAAAGCAGTTACCTAAATAAACTCTTAATAGAAAATGTGCTCTTTGTAAATGTGTATGTATACACAGAAATTTACAATATATAATACATATCTATGCAGTATATATATATATTAAGAAAAACACATTAAAATGGATTTAGCTTACTAATTATTTTAAAGAGTTTCTTTAAATTAAAAAAATGTGAATTTATTTTACTTATAAAAGACTCAGGAATGCATTCCCATTTGAATCATTTTGCTTTTATCCTAAATGTTTTCTTCTCACCTAATAAAAAGGGAAGGAATGTTTTGCCAAGCTCAAGACCCATTTGGATATGCGGTTTCTAAACATCAAGCCCAAATTGAACACTTTGGAGTTTAACCTTGTTTGGTTTTAGCTAAAATGGCTTCCTGTTTCTAAGAAAGGATAAAAAAAAATTCCAAAACTCAATTGAAACGATCACAATTCTTTTCCAAAACCCAGTGGCTCACATGACAAAACACTTTGATGAATTAAGTAGAAATGAACTGGAAAATGTAAATTAAATTCACCTGTAAAATATAGTTGGTTTTATAAATTCATAAAGGGGGTAGTAAACTGAGACAAATGTCCTTGGGAAAACGGCTGCCAGGACTTGGCCAAAGAGTGTTTGAAAAACACTGCTGCTAGAGATATTATAATGAACCCAGAATACATGCAGTTTTTGTGTTTTTCCTTCTTATAATTTTGCTGTACTTATTCCCACAGCCAACTTCAAATGACCCCCTCCCTGGCCCCCCCAAGAAAAAAACAGGGCAGCTAAAAAGTTTGCTTAAACTTCTTAATACTTTTAATCCTTACTTGTTATAATTTGATTACTGAGACAGATTTTCTCTGTGGGCCTCCTATTAAATCACTTTCAAGTTGAAACAAACCAGAAATCCTTTTAAATAACAGAGCTAGTATTCACTATAAGCTGCTCAGAATTTATACAGAAACTGTAGACTGTCTCTTCTAAAATGTTGTAAATATGCCCAGAGGCTACTGTGATGGGTTTATCCTTCCAACCTAACCAAAAATAAAATAAGTAAATGAAGGTACTTGATGTTCTGGGTTATAAAGTAGAGGACAATGTTACTCAGGCTTATATCTGATTTTATTTATTTCCATATTATTAGATATCAACATAGATAAAGTTACTTCAAATTAACATTGTACGTAGTTTTTTCTCTATGTATTCAATAGTATGTCATTTGGTTTGATATTGTGAGGATCTGGTCCAAAATAATCTTTATATTATATATTTTAACATGGAAAATAAACTGTTTAATCATGTTTAAATGATTTTTTCTGTCTATTTTGGGCTAGTGTCAGATCAGAATATCCAAGTTTGATACAGATCTTATGCCTCTAAGAAGCTATTTTGAATTATTCACCTGGAAGGAGTAACCCAAACTAGAAAATTTGTAACAGCTGAGGCCTACCTGCTGTTATAGGGGGATGGGATGTGGAGTGGAAAGAACAATAAGTACAGTAACTCTCAAACTTTTGTGTGCATAGATATTTTCAGGAGGAACTCTTAAAAATACAGAGGCTTAGCTCCAGAGATTCAGACTCAGTAAGCTTAGAATAATGCCCAGGAATCTGCATTTTATACATGTGATACTGAAAGTTGTCTTCAGACCTTAATTTGATAAATAACTTTATTAGAATTTTAGATGCCAGGTAAAGAATCGAAGCACAATTTGTGAACTTTAGTGGTCAGGAGAGAATTGTTTTTTGAAAAAGAAAATTATCAATTGTGCTGTAAACAGTGGCAAATAAAAAGTTGGGACAAATAGAAGCAAAAATTATGAAAATGACAGGTAGCTTGATGGTTGAAGAAGACTGATTAAATAGAGAATGGAAGTATGTATGGTAAACAATAAGGAGCTTACACTACTTTCACATGAAACAGAAAGAGAGATTTGTAGATATTAGTATTGAAATAGATACAGTGTTTTAAATGTCCATGTTCACTTCACTCAGTTCTTCCAGGTATGATGTCAGACCAGTCACTACAATATCAAATTGGGCCTTTGTCCTGAGCAGCTTGCTCTGACTGCTTTATACTTTATGTTCCTGATTTCCTGGCTTGTCACTCCATGTCTCATTTCTCTACCGACTGCTCTGGCTCTATGATTGCCATACATTGCCTTGGTCAGATCCTGCTCCCTCTATCTACCACTCCTGAACCAAGTAATACCTTGAAGAGCTAGGCCTCCTGGAACTGGAATCGAGGTTGGTCCTCTTCCTATGTGTTTACAACCACCTCTTATCTCCATTCACTGTTCCACTTCTTGTGTTGCTCCTCCGGGCATTGACTGAAGGAAAACTTTGCTTTCATGAATATGTATTATTCGCTTCCTGTTCCAGGGTCAGCCCCCTATAGCCAGGTGAGTCTCTATTGAATTTTATGGTCCTCAAATTTTTATGTTCACTATAATTATCAGCAGAGTATGTCAAAAATAAGATTGCTCAGACTAGCAGTTATGGAGAGCAAAGATTAGTGCTACCCCAGGTGTCATCCTTAGACAGGTAGCATCAGCATCACCTGGGAGCTTGTTAGGAATGTAAATTCTTGGGTTTGACCCAAGACTTACTGAATTAGGATCTCTAGCGGTGCAGCCCAGCCATCTATGTTTTATCAAGGTAAGCCCCAGCTTAACTTACTGATTGTGAGTGATACCAGTGCCAGCTTCTGGTACTTAATATGTAGTCTGATCTCAGACCTACTGAAACAGAACCTGTATTTTAACAATATATGTGGGCTTTCAAAAGTACTCGCCTGATAACTGTATTTTTAATAAGTTGTTTCCATGGATTTAGGCATCAGAAAGTTGGAGAACATGTGCACTAACACATGTTCTACAATCAAGTGTGGGGTAGTACTGTTCAGTCTCAGCTTGATGTTTCTTGAAACATTTTCTGTTTAAATATATTTGTCCTAGTGCCCCATGGTTCATAGCACCAACTCTAGGTAATATCCATGTTTCAGAGCTGATCTGAGGCTTGACTACTTAATACCTATAAAACCTGTTGAGATCTTCTGGTAAATCCTAGGGTCAAGGAAGCATCCATATATTTGAGGCTTTGCTGTCACTGGTACTGTAATAGGTTTTTTACCATGACATTCATATAACTCCCTGCAAAGGATAAATCCACTCTCAAATCAGGTTCTACGACAAAAGAAATAAACCAAAAAAACAGAAATAAAACAACACTAAGCCTATACCCACCTGTCTCCCCCAAAAGTCGGTTAAGAACCAACGAAGTGTTCATATATATTCTTTCATTATTCATTCAAACTAAATATTCAAACTGAATATTCATTCAAACTATCTTGCTGCTAACCAAGAAGCTCTGCTGTTTGCCATGTCTTATCTGCCATTACCATAAATTCACAAGCATGAACTATAATTTCTGAATAATGGGTCAACTGACGCCATGTTGTCTTTAGAGATATTAATACAAATATTTACTTCACAATATATGTAAAAAAACAAACCTTCTTTGATCTCTTTTAAAGATATCTAAACCTTTTATTACATTTTCTTAAAAACAGAAATGAGACCAAATATACTCCACCTCCACTGGGTGCTGTTTGGATGAGTAGACATATTCATTTCATTAGAGATGGTATTAAAATCATAGCCCTTATCACACCATCTACCTTGTAATGTAATTACTTGTGCATGTATCTGTTTTCCCACTAAATTTTTAGCCTCTAGAGAACAAAGACTGGGACTTATTTATATTTGAAATTCCCACAGTGCCTAGTGGTGCCTTGCAAAACCTTGAAAAATATTTACAGAATGAAAAAATGAATGATCTCCTTACTCCTTCCTAATACTGGAAATTGGTTCATTCTGTGTCTCTTTAGTGTATTGCTAACCAAACTTCTGGCTAACCAGTAAGACAACTCAGAGCTCAAATCTTAAGAAGCTACTTGACTGCTGTGACAGGGACCAATTAATCCCTGCAGATTTACCCATTTTCTCTGCTCTGTCAGAATAGACTGTGGATTAGGTGAAACTAGTAAATAGCTTTTCACAAAGAAAATAACTAATGTTGATTTTTATCGCCAGCACAAACATAACCTTCTCAACTCTTAAAATTAATGACCTAAAAACCTCATAATAATTTCCTATCCATCAAGCCTTCTATAAATATCCTTGCTCACAACATAGGGAATAGTACAGAAATACTGAAAATAATTATGCCAAGTAATCTTTGGGAAAGGGTAAACTAAAAGAAAATGACCTTAGTTAAACAATAGGAAATTGCAGTTTTGTAGGTGAAAAATGATTGAATATTAACAATTTCCTGTGTTTCAACTTAATAGCTTTTTGCACTTCCCAAGCACATTGTATTTGAAATTTCCACAGTGCCCAGTAATGTCTTTCAAGTAAAAGTAGTTCTTTCAAGTAAAAGATTCAATTTCTGTCAACTCCAACTGTTCAGAAGATACATGAGTTTTGTAAACCAAGGTTTAAAGACACTGATAGTTAAAAGCTCTGTGGATTAAAAATTGAGTTCTGCTTTTATTTGTTTTCTAATAAAAAGTTTCAAGATAAGACCAAATGGAAATTGGAATATTTTGCTATATCTTCTAAGTTGTAGTTGTTAAACAATATGTATTAAATCACTTTCAGCATTTGTTAAAATGTAAATGTGTAAGACTGACTTACTGAATCAGAATCTTGGGGTAAAGCTCCTGAAATCATAATTTTTACTAAGTATTAAAGATGAATCTTATCATACCAAATCTGGTGAGAAACACTGAATTATACAGCAACCTTTCCATGGATGAGATAATTGAAGTCTGAAGACATTAAGTGATATATTCTGATGTCATACAACCAGTAAGTACTAGAGTTGGTTGTCTCATTCAGGCCTTTTGATTCACAGTTCCATTTTTTCTTCTACCACATGATCTAAACAGAAAAAAGCTTTTTGACTTATTAATTTTTCAGATATCCTTTGCTTTTTTTTCATTTTATTGCATTTGTTACACTCTAAATGAAAATGAGAAGCAACTCATGGAAAGGTATGCTCATGTAGCTATTTTTCCTGTAAAGGCATGAATTTTTCCACAGTATTATTCAAGCTTGCTTACTATTAGATTTACAGAATGTTATATATTAATTTACATAATCCACTTTGTAGTTTTAGTGGCTGCATCTAACAATTGTCAAATTTATTTTTCTCCTTATAGGTAAGGAGAAAAATCTTATAGGTAAATTTTAGAAAAATTAACAATACAACATTTAACCTAGAAAGTTTTAATGGTGAATTCCCATTGTCAGTGAATGAATAATCCATGTTATTTGAACTTCAGAAAAATGAGATATATAAAAAACAGTATATAAAGCTGCCACAATTCTATGTAACCCAGAAGAAAAAGAAGAAAACTATGGAAGCAATTATACTTATGAGTATAAATGCAAAATTTCTAATTAACATATTAGTAATTCTGTTTCAGCAAATATTAAGGGAATAATGCACCAACTTTGAATGGGATTAATATTAGGAGTATAGTCAAAGTTAAATATTAGAAATTTTTCTACATCTTTATTTTAAAATTTAATGGATTCTGCTTTGGGGCAGAATAGAGTAGGCACACCCTACCTGTCTCTCCCACTGATTGTAACTATAAAACTTTGACAGAATGCATGGAAAATAATTGAGTACTCAGAATGAAATATTAGCAAGCAGAGTAGGGAAGAAGACTAGAATTCAATATACCAAGAAAAAGCCTACAGGTTTATCATTTTTCTCCCGTTGGTGTTCTCTGGCCTGAACGTACATCCTGAAACCTGGATTTGGGCATATGTGAAGAAAGAGAGATCTCTAGGAAAAGCCTTCTAGTTCCAGCTTGAGGAAAAGGAAATTAAACTTCTTAATCTCAGAAAGATAATATAAGATTCTTGAGTTATTTTTTCTCTATTTTCCTGCACACTGGTCCCCAAGCAAGCTTGTAGGGTGGATAAAGAAGCTTCAATGGGAACCTGCAAGGAGACTAAATTTGGGAGAGATGAAACCTTCTGATCAGTGGAGGCATGACCTCCAAGATGGTGGGATAAACACCCTCCTCCCCTCTTGCTCTCTTCTCCCCTTTCCTCTTGCCACTTAGCTCTACATATGGGTTCAGTCACACAAGTGTGTGGCAGGAGTAAATAAAATTTCAGCTTTTTGGTAGGAGGTATGAAAACTGGAGCCCAAGAAATTTGGTTAGTATTGTGGCAATCATGGGGAGGATGGAGCTCAGGGAAATGAGTCCACAAATAGAACATTAATTCCTGAGCTCATCTTTGAGATGCACATGTGTGGATCTGATCCTAATAACTATACGAAAGACTTTCAGACATGAATTAACCAATAGACCCCCACCCAGGTCATAGACTGATACTGGCTGGTGCACATGTGGAACAGGTACAAATAGAAATGCAAAGGCTTTGACAACTGAAGTGACATTGAAATCATAGACTGCAGAAGATGGGTTAGAACTTACAGCCTAAACTTACCCAAATTGATTTCCTACTGAAAGAAGAATATCAACATTTTCAATGAGATTTAAGTAGGACCTACTATCTCATAGTGTATTATTCAAAACATCCAGGATTTAATTCAAAATAACGTGATATATGAGAAAATAAGAATATTTCAACTTGCATAGAGAAGAACTGAGATTCCAGAACAAATGACACAGGTGTTGGAATCATCGGACAGAAATTTAAACATCTTATTGTAGAAATGCTACAGCAAGCAATTGCAAACACTTCTGCAATGAATGTAAAAATAGAAGATTTTACAAAAGAAATAGAAGATATACAGAAGAACGTATTAGAAATTTTAGAGCTGAGAAAAGAGTAGCAACAACAACAAACCAAACCAAATTCTCACTGAATGGCGTCAAGAGCAGAATAAAGATGACAGATGAGAGTCAGTGGACTTGAAAATGGGTCAATAGGAATTATACAAGTAGAACAACAGAGGAAAAAGATATTTTTAAAAACTAAGAGCAGCCCCAGGAACCTGTGGAGCAATGATAAAATATCTAAAATTCATGCTATCAGAGTGCCAAAGAGAGAAAAAGTGCAGTACTGAAAAAAACTTTTTGAAAATAATGTCTAAAAAATTATTAAGTTTGGCAAATGACATAAACTTAGAGACTTAAATTTATGCAACCTCAAGCATGATGAAGCCAAATAAATCCATGACCAGACACATCATAATCAAGCTGATGAAAGCTAAAGACAAAGAAAAATTATTAAAATAATCCAGAAAAAAATGATCCATTACTTATAGAGGAACAATGATTTGACTTTCTGTAATTTCTCGTCAGACACATGACAGGCCATAAAGAAGTGGGACCACATATTTAAAGTGCTAAAAGAAAGTAAAGAAAATTATTGTCAACTCAAACTCTTTATTCAGCAAAAACTTCCTTCAGATATGAAATTACAGTAAAATAGACATTCTCAGATGAAGGGAAACTAAGAGATGGAGAGAAAGCAAGCAACCTGGAAAACATATTTGAAGATATCATTCATAAAAATTTCCCCAACTTTGCTAGAGAGGCCAACATTCAAATTCAGGAAATGCAGACAACCCCTGTGATATAATATAGGAGATGACCATCCCCCAGACACATAGTCATCAGATTCCCCAAGACTGAAATGAAGGAAAAAATGTTAAAGGCAGATAGACAGAAGGGGCAGGTAACCTACAAAGGGAACCCCCTTCATGCTAACCACGGACCTTTCAGCAGAAATCCTGTAAGTCACAGGAGATTGAGAACCTATGTTGAGCATTCTTAAGAAATTTCATTCAAGAATTTCAAATCCAGCCAAACTAAGCTTCATAAGGGCAGGAGAAATAAGATCCTTTTTAGACAAGCAAGTGCTAAGGGAATTTTCTACCACTATACCTGCCTTGCAAGATGTCCTTAAGGGAGTGCTAAATATGGAACAGAAAGATTCCCACTGGTCACCACAAAAACACACTTAAGTACATAGACCAGTGACACTATAAAGCAATCACACAAATAAGTCAGCATAATAACCAGGTAATGATATGAGGACAAGATCAAATCTGCACATATTAATATTAAGCTTAAATATAAATGGGCTAAATGTCTTAATTAAAGGGCACATATTGGAAGGCTGGATAAAGAAGCAAGACCTGATGATATGCTGTCTTCAAGTGATCCATGTTACAAGCAATGACACCCATAGGTGCAGAGTAAAAGCATGAAGAAAAATCAGCCAAGCAAAGAGAAAACAGAAAAAAGCAAGGGTTGCAAGTCTAACTTCAGAAAAAACAGACTTTAAACTGGCAAAGATCAAAACAAAACAAAAAACAACAACATAAAGAAGGGCACTACATAATGGTAAAGGGTTCAATTCAACAAGAAGACCTAACTATCCTGAATATATATGCATGAGCACAGGAGCATCTAAATTCATAAAGCAAGCTCTTAGAGCCCTACAAAGAGACTTAGATAACCACACAATAATAGTGGGAGACTTCAACACCCCACTGACAGTATTAGGTACATCATCAAAGCAGAAAACTAACACAGATATTTGGGACCAGAACTTGAAACCTGACCAAATGGGCCTGATAGACATCTATAGAACTCTCTACCCCAAACTAACAGAATATAGATTCTTCTCATGTGCACATGGCACATACTCTAAAATTGACACATGATCAGCCATAAAACAGTCCTCAGCAAATTCAAAAACACTGAAATCATACCAAACACACTCTCAGACCACAGCTTAATAAAAATAGAAATTAATACTAAGAAAATTGCTCAAAATCCTAGAATTACACGTAAATTGAACAATCTGCTTCTGAATGACTTTTGAGTAAACAATGCAATTAAGAGAGAAATCAAGACATTCTTTGAAATTAATGAGAACAAAGGTACAACATACCAGAATCTCAGGGACACAGATAACGCAACATTAAGAGGAAAGTTTGTGGCACTTTATGCCTACATCAAAAAAGTTAGAAAGATCTCTAATTGATAACCTAACGTTGCACCTACAGGAATGAGAGAAACAAGAGGAAAACAATCCCAAACCTAGTAGAAGAAAAGAAACAATCAGAATCAGAGCTAAACTGAAGGAAATTGAGACACAAACAGATCATACAAAAGTTCAATGAATCCATGAGTTGGTTTTTTGATAAAATAAATAAGATTGATAGACCACTAGCTAGACAAATAAAAAAAGAAAGAAGATCCAAATAAATGCAATTATAAATGACAAAGAGGACATTACTACTGACCCCACAGAAATAAAAAAAAAACCCTCAAAAGTACTATGAACACCTTTAGGCACACACATTTGAAAACCTAGAAGAAATGATAAATTCCTGGAAACATACAACCTCCCAAGATTAAACCAGGAAGAAATTCAATCCCCGAACAGACCAATAATGAGTTCCAAAATTGAATCAGTCGTTAGAAAGTCTACCAACCAGAAAAACCCCAGGACCAAATGGATTTACAGCCAAATTCTAGTGGATGTATAAACAAAAGCTGGTACCATTCCTATTGAAACTATTCTAAAAAATTGAGGCATGACTTCTCCCTAACTCATTTTATAAGGCTAGCATCATCCTGATACTTAAACCTGGCAGAGACATAAAAAAAACAGGAGAATATTCTTGATAAATATAGATGCAAAATTTCCCAAAAAATACTAGCAAACTGAATCCAGCAGCACATCAAAAAGCTAATCCACCATGATCAAGTAGGTGGATTTGCATCACTTTACTCTTGTGATGCAAAGTGTTTCAACATATGCAAATCAATAAATGTAATTAATCACATAACAGAACTAAAACCAAAAACCACACAATCATCTCAATAGACACAGAAAAGGCTTTTGATAACGTTCAACATCAATTTATGTTAAAACCCCTAAACAAACTAGGTATTGAAGCAACACACCTCAAAATAACAAGAGCCATCTATGACAAACCTACAGCCAGTATCATACTGAGTGGGGAAAAGCTGGAAGCATTCCGCTTGAAAATCAGCACAAGATAAGGATGCCCACTTTCACCACTCCTCTTCAACATAGTAATGGAAGTCAAAGCCAGGGCAATCAGGCAAGAGAAAGAAAGAAAAGCATCCAAATAGAAAGAGAAGAGGTAAAACTATCTCTTTTTGCAGATGACATGAATCTATATCTAGAAAACCTCATAGTTTCTGCCCTGAAACTCCTAGATCTGATTAAAAAAAACTTCAGCAAAGTTTTTGGATACAAAATTAATATACAAAAATTAGTAGCATTTCTATATGCCTACAGTGTCCTAGCTGAGAGTCAATCAAGAATGCAACCTCATTTACAACAGCCACAAAAATTAGGAATGTATCTAACGAGGGGAGGCAAAAGATGTCTACAATGAGAATTACAAAACTCTTCTCAAAGAAATCAGAGATAACACAAAGAAATGAAAACCATTTTATACTCATGGATAGAATCAATATTGTTAAAATGGCCATATTTCCCAAAGCAATCTACAGATTCAATCCTATTCCTATCAAACTATGAATGGGATTCTTCACATAATTAGTAAAAACTTTTAAATTCATATAGTACCAAAAAAGAGCTTGAATAGCCAAGGCATTCCTAAGCAAAACATACAAAGATGGAAGTGTCATGTTACCTGACTTCAAACTATACTACAAGGCTACAGTAACCAAAAACACATAATAGTGGCACAAAAACAGACATATAGACCAATGGAACAGAATAGCGTGCCCAGAAATGAGGACACACGCTTACACCCATCTGATCTTTGACAGAGTCAACAAAAACAAACAATGAGGAAACAATTCCCTTTTCAATAAATGGTGCTAGGGTAACTGGCTAGCCATATGCAGAAGATTGAAACTGGACCTCTACCTTACATCATACACAAAAATCATCTTGTGATACATTAAATATTTAAATGTTAAACCAAAACCATTAAAATCCTGGAAGATAACCTAGGAAATACCATTCTAGACATAGACCCTGATGAAGATTTCATGATGAAGACACCAAAAGCAATTGCACCCAAAACAAAAATTGACAAATAGGACCAATCAAACTAAAGAGCTTCTGCACAGCAAAATAAACTATCAACAGAGTAAACACACAACCTACAGAATGGGAGAAAATATGCAAACTATGCAACCATCAGAGGTCTAATATCCAATAGCTATAACGAACTGAAACAAATTAACAAGCAAAAAGCAACCCCATTAAATATGGGCAAAGGACATGAACAGACACTTTCAAAAGAAGACATACCTGTGGCCTACAGGCACATGAAAACATGCTATACACCACTAATTTGAGAAATGCAAATGAAAACCACAAACGTGATACTATCTCACACCAGTCAGAACGGCTGCTATTAAAAATCAAAAAAAATAACGGATGCTGGCAAGGTTGCAAAGGAAAAGGAATGTTTATACACTGCTGGTGGTAATGTAAATTAGTTCAGCCATTGTGGAAAGTAATGTAGCGATCTCCAAAAACTGAAAACAAAATTGCTATTTGACCCAGCAATTCCATTATTGGGTATATACCAATATGGGAGTATATACCAATAAAGGAATAGAAATCATTCTCTTATAAAGACATATGCACATGTATGTTCATTGCAGCACTATTCACAATAGCAAAGACATAGAATTGACCTTAATGCCCACCAATAGTAGACTGAATAAAGAAAATGTGGTACATATACACCATAGAATACTATGCAGCCTTAAAAATGAACAAGATCATGTCTTTGCAGCAACATGAATGGAACTGGAGGCGATTATCCTAAACAAACTAACACGGGAGCAGAAAACCAAATACTGTATGTTCACATTTATGAATAGGAGCCAAACACTGATTACACATGAACACAAACAAGGGAACAACAGACACTGGGGCCTACTGTAATTATTCTGCTAATAGCAAGATGTAGCACTCAGAAGAGGCTTTATCAGCTGTCATGACATCTCTATATTATTGTGTCTGATCAGGGAACTCATTTTACAGGAAAGCAAGTACAGCAATGAGCTCATGTCTATGAAATTAACTGGTATTATCACTAAAACCACCGCTTGGTATTGACTGGCCTAATGGAAAAGCAAAATGGCTTATTGAAGACTCAGGGCATTAGTAGGAACACAACACTCTGAAAGGATGGGGTTCTCTCTTACAAGAGGCAATATACACTTTAACTCACAGATCATTCTATGGTATAGTCCCCCTCATGGTAGAAATATTTGGGTCCTAGAATCAATAATGGAAGTACCATCCAATAATCTAAACTTCATGCATGGGACTCTCTGTTTATCACCATCATCTTTCTAGCTCTCACCTTCTAGAATCTTTATCTCAACTTACTTTTGACTTCATTGAGAATGCCAGTCTATATTATCATCTCACTGTCTTCTATTTCTTCTATTGAGCTTACACTTTCTGGTCAATGATAATCACTTCCTTGGGTATACTTTTGGCTTTCTTTCACTTGTTTTACTTTCCTCTTCTGGCATAACTGAACTCCTGTTTTAATCCAATTCTCCACCCATTTCCCATCAGCACATGTACAGCTGAATGTGGCTGGATAAAAATATAAAATTATCCTGAGCGATCTCAGGATAATTCATGGCTATGATCCTCAAAGGGGATCTTACTGCTTTTAGGCAATCATACTATATGTCCCCAGTCAAATTGCTCTCTCACTCTTCCCCCAAAATATTTCATATATTCCCCTCTCTCCTCAAACCACAGCATTTCTTCTTCCTGTTTTTATTCAACTTTCTAATTTACTGAGAATATTGAAACAATTAAATGAGAATTTTTCCAGGCTTCTACCACCACATCTGCCATTTATTAGCATCTATGCTTTTTCTACCAGCCTGTTACCATAGGTGAGCTTTCCATGCCCATATTTAAGGGTAATTTCTCTGTTTGTGTACTGAGGAAGAAAATAATGAATTTTCAGGAAGACACTGAGAATCTTAGTAGAATCAACCTACTGAGAGAATAAATTTGCTTATAATGAATACTTATTAATGGCATTACCTATATCATGATAGAAAGGAGGTCTGCCTAGAGAAAGGAGTCATCATCAGTTTGAAACAATTATTAAAGACAACTACATGTAGTAATGTAGTTTTTGAAGATTTTAAGTAACAGATCTTGATGTCTCAGGGAATTAGAATAATAATAAAATGTACCTTATGTGTCTTGCTTAATTTTACATTCTCAGATCCCTTTTGGTCTGTGTAGGAGGTAATAAACGATGTATTTTCCTTACCTGTGTGAAAACCTGCCTACAATTTCTTCATGGACCAGTAAAACTAAGTTCTCTAGGGCATTTTCTCTGATTATTCTAGTATGTAGTCATCTTCATTGTGTCTAAATTTCAAGTTTTATTATCTGTACCATAATTTTTATCACTTATTTATAAATAGTCTTCCATTGTTATTTAATTATTTTGTATCTCACCTCCAAATGCCTATTTCTGTTCTGATTTTCATTGATCCAATGCTAATGGATTTTTTAAGCTTCTCTGTGACCTGCTATTCTCCATTCATATTTTTGATCATTACATGAAGAAACTTTGCTAGAGAGTCTATATTTTAGACAATTTGCCAGAGAGTCTATATTTTAGACAATAGAAACTTTGCTAGAGAGTCTATATTTTAGACAATTAGTAACAACGAAAAAGAGAAGATAAAGAATTAATAAACTCCAGAATGATGAGAAGTAAGGATTGAAAGGTTGGTAATAGTTTGTAAATGCAAATACGATTTACCTTAAAAGATGATTTACAAAATAAGATTAGAAAGTATCTATTATAGTTAATGTATTTAAGGCAGAATGACAATTGTTTACCTTACAAAAGGATTTGTAAACACGGAATTCACATAGTAATTTGTGAATTGAGTCATCAAGAAAATATTATCAAAAGTGAAATTATTTTTGAGGTAACAGCAGTTGGGTAAAATATGGCATGGTGTCTTAAAAATATCTTGTATATTAGCTTGCAACATTCCATATTGGAGAAATCAAATGTCTTGGTGTTTTCAAGAACAAGTCAGTGAGTTAGCTGCATTGGAAAGAAAATTAATTTAAAAAATCAGTATTAGAAGAGATCACTCAACAGACCATTAAACAGCTTCTTTTTCTTCCTAACTTTGTGCTCCTCACTAATTCTCTTGTAATTCGGGGACAAACAGAAACACTGTTTGTAGTATTAACAACTGTTACATGTCTCAAAATAATGTCCTGACAATGTTTTTTCTTCCTTTTTTTTTTAAGGAAAGCCTTTTTTCTTTGGTGGTTACATTTTAATTATTTGTTTTTGAACAAATAAATTCTATTCTTATGGGTAATTTTGTGTTTTTAATAAGCAAAGATGCAGGATTGCTGTTAACATTCAAATTGGGGGGAAAATATACTCAAGTGATGACAATTCTCAGTTTAAAGCTTACACCAAATTTTCGGTAACTTAGTTCATTATTTATCTTGAAAGTCTCTAAGCCTGCAACCACATGTGTTAATGTGGAAACAATTTGGATCAGGGGGTGAGGATTTGTTTTAAATTTACTTGAAGAAGAGAGAATCCTGAATTACATTTGGGACCCTTAATTTAAGATTTGTAAGTATTTCCTGTCGTGTACTAATGTAACCAATATTGTTCACTAATACTCAAATTAAATTGCTCTCAATTTGATACTCAAATTGATGGTTCTGAGAACTTAGCCTGAAAATCACAGGATTTTTGACTTTATTATTCATGTTTGCACAATTGCTTTCCTGTGTAATGCAAGCGCTTTAAAGAAGGAGAGCATTCTATCTTTTTAGCCTCAAATGTCAACGCTGTGCCCTAACATCTTACCCCCTCCTGATTTCAGTGTCCTTAAAAGTGCCATGATTCTCCCTCATCACTTAAGTTATTACAGTGTATTGGTTTGTGTCCATGTTTTTCTACTTACTAGTGTTAACGAAAACCAGAGCTGGACAGTAGTTAAAGCAGTAAAAATAAATTTTATTCAGAGCTATTGCAATGGGGGAAAAGAGACCTCAGTATAGAACCTGGCTCAGTTTCTAATGCAGCATGGGCAAGTAGGGATTTGTCACCAAGACAGTGACAAGATGGTATCAAGGGTGGGAAATGGTCTGTAAACTAAGTTAGCAAGATTCTTACTACAACTGAGCCATGCAGGCCCAACAAGGCAGACATAAAAGTTGAAGACTAGAGTGCTTAGAGGAGCCTGACTAAAGTTTAGTCAAGGAGAAAGTCTGTGTCACTAGACAGGGGATTACTTAAAGGCACAGACTATATCTATTTTCTGTATTCCCAGTTCTTAACATACTGGCTGGCAGATAGAAGATGTTGAGTAAATGTTTTTGAAGTTATACACTGGGGGAAGGTGTCAGGATTTACTAAATTCCAGATATGACCTGACACGGTTTGGCTCTGTGTCTCCACCCAAATCTCATTTTGTAGTTCCCATAATTACCACGTGTTGTGGGAGGGACCTGGTGGGAAATGATTGAATCATGGGGCGGGTCTTTCCCGTGCTGTTCTCATGATAGTGAATAAGTCTCATGAGATCCGATTGTTTTAAAAATGGGAGTTTCCCTACACACGCTCTCTTCTCTTGTCTGGCCTCCCTAGCCATGTGGAACTGAAAGTCCAATAAACCTCCTTCTTTTGTAAATTGCTCACTCTCGGGGATGTCCTTATTAGCAGCATGCAAATGGACTAACACGTGTCCCAAATACTAAGTTATTTCAAAGAAAATGTGCTAGCCTTGGAGTCTTACTGAAGGCTAAGTGTGTCCCAAATACTAAGCTATTTCAAAAAAAGAGCACTGACTTTGGAGTCAGACAGAATTGGGTTTGAATCTTGAACCTAACACCAGTTGTGACCATGTGCAATTTTCTGAGGATTAGTCTTCTCATCTTTAAAATGAGAATAGTAATTCTTAGCTGAAAATTTTGATATGAGAAATAAATGTACATAATACGTTCCAGTGTCTGTATTCTAGTCACTTTACCATATTATCTCTTTTGGCACATTTTCTTTTATGTAAGGCTTCTTCCCAAACAGAGAATGATGATACAGCTTTGATGTATGTTGTAAGTAATAATAGAGGATTATAATGCAATGAAAAGTTTTCAATTTGTGACATTAAAATAGTCTCTTAATATATACGTTTTCTCAATTATAAAATTAGAAGGCCCAACTAGATGATCTCTAAGGTTTCTAGTGGTAACAATCCTGAATTATACTCTTTAGGAATCATTGTCTAGAAGTAGGCTCATTTCTAACAACATTGTAAGGTGAGTAAATTGTCCAGTAAATTACTTCTCACTAAAATATTAGAAACTTAGTATGCTATTCTCCTAGGAGAATTTTTCATTTAAAAGAAGAGAGTTGGGATATTGAAAACATTGATAGAGTGGATTGTTCATAAATATTGAGATATCAGTAGGGGAAATGATTTTGAGCAGGAAGGACATCTTTCTTTTATCTTTATTTTTTATCATATGTATTTAAGGTGTGCAACATGATGCTTTGATGTATTTGTACACAGTAAAATAGTTACAGTCTAGCAAATTAACATATCCATCATCTCGGACAGCTTTCTAGTGTTCCTGTCATGCCACTTTACTTATGTAACTTATAACTAAGTTTAAACTGATAGACATACCACCCAAGATTTTTTAGCTTTTCTCAAGATACAGTTTAGTTATTTGGTTTAGATTCTTTAGAAAATTTAAGAACATTTTTCAGTTTTTTTTTTAGTTTATGTAGAAAGCTGAGGAGAGAATGAAAACTTTTATCTCTTATTCCCTCATTTCCTTCACCTCTTCTCTTCTTTCTCTCTCTCTCTCTCTCTCTCTCTCTCTCTCTCTCTCTCTCACACACACACACACGCATCTTCTCTTACTCTCTTTCTTGCTTTTTCCATTCCTTTAACTTACATAGATAGTAAATTCCTTCGAGCACTACCAGGCATAAAATAAGACTGTGTCCCAGACTGAGACCAATATACAAAATACTCTGCTACACTCAAAATTATTTATTTAAAAAAACAACAATAATTACCCTTCTATTGTAATATATACAGGCATTGGTGTCTTTGCCTGTAACTGATGTAATGAGCTCAGCTATGTGGCAGACTTGAAAGGATGAGTGCTTGTACAATCAACTGCTGGATTAACTGGCTGATGTGTATTTAAATAGAGGGCATATAAATTGAAGGCATGAAATACAATTTTTAAAATGTGGTAAATTTGTATTTTGCAAATTAGGATATTGATTTATCTAAAACATATCATTTTGGAGTAGGATATTACATTTAGTTCACACTATGACAGCTTAATGGGACAAGTTTAGGAAATAGCATAAGATAGTGAAAAGAAGATTAGGTATAAAGTCTGGAATCACGAGTTTTAACTGTGGCTCTGTTCCTAATTTACTGTGTGACATTATACAGACACATTCCTCTCTTATGTTAAATTACATGATCTTTGAATACTTTTCTTCACTGACATTATTCTATGTGGGAGTGCACACACAAGAAGACTAAAGCCCTGGATGTTTTTAGAGTGGTTTGGAGACCCTAGGATATACCTAGAGGCAGGGAAGCTATCTATAAATTATGAAAAATATAAGTGTCTTCTTATTGATGAAATAAATCTGACTTAGAATCACAGTTTGGGAAATAAGAATGAGATAAGCCATCTCCTTTAAAAGACTATAAATTGTTTATTCCCATCTTAAGGAAATGAAAATGTAATTAAACCCAAATTAAGCAAAACAAAGAAAATAACATCAAAGTACAAATCAATGAAATAGAAAGCATAAAGACAATAGAGAAAGTCAATAAAACCAAAAGCTGATTTCCTGAGGAGGTAAATAGAATTGATAAAGTCAAACTGATCAGGAAAAAAAGGAGAAGACATAAATTACTAATATCACAAAAAAGAGAGATTATATCACTGTGATTTACAGATCTTAATAGGATAAATACTTGAGCAATTTTATGCCAATAAGTTAGACAACTTCAATAAAATGGATGCCTGTGAAAGACACAAATACCAAAAAGTCACTCAAGAAGAAACAGAAAACAGGAATAGCCCTATACCTATTACACAAATTGATATCGTATTTAAAAACTTTCCATAAAAAACTTTGGGTCCAGATGGCTTCACTGGTGAATGTCACAGAACATTTAAGGAAGAAATAGTGCCAATTTTTCATAAACGCTTCCAAAAATTTTTAAATAGGATACCTTTTAACAGAATTCTGGCCTCTTCTATGAGGCCAAAATTACCGTTATATCAAAACCAGACAGACACATAATAAGATCTTTCTTGTAAGAAAAAAAACTACATATTGATAACTATGAACTTATATGTTATTGTTATCAAATTATAAACAAAATTTTACCAAAATCAAATCCAACAATATGGTAAAAGGATAATACATCATGATCAAATGTGATTTACCCTAGAAACATAGGGCTGGTTTAACATTTGAAAAACAATCAGTACAACTCTCTCTATTAAAAATTATAAAAAGAAAACCACCTGAACATCTCAATAGGTGATGAAAAAGCAGTTGTGATGTGAAATGTCATATTCATGCCTGATGAAAACTCTCAGTAAAGTCAGAATAGAGATGAATTTTATCAATCTGATAGAGGGTACTGTGATGGTTAATATTGAGTGTAAACTTGATTGGATTGAAGGATGCAAAGTATTGTTTCTGGGTGTGTCTGTGACTAAGAGATTAACATTTGAGTCAGTGCACTGGGAGAGGTAGGCCCACCCTCAATCTGGGTGGGTACCATCTAATCAGCTGCCAGTGTGATAGAATAAAGCAGGCAGGAGAAGATGGAAGAATAGGTTTACTGAGCCTTCCAGCCTTCATCTTTCTCCCATGCTGGATGCTTCCTGCCCTCGAACATCAGACTCCAAGTTCTTGAACTTTTGGAATATTGGACTTACACTAGTGGTTTACCAGCGTCTCTTGGGCCTTTAGCCACAGACTGAAGGCTGCACTGTGTGCTTCCCTACTTTTGCAATTTTGGGACTTGGACTATCCATCACTGGCTTCCTTGCTCCTTGACTTGCAGATGGCCTATTGTGGAACTTTATCTTGTGACCATGTGAGTCAATTCTCCTTAATAAACTCCCTTTCATATATGCATAGGTCCCATTAGTTCTATCCCTGTAGAGAACCCTGACTAACACAGGCACCTATGGAAAACCTACAGCTAATATTATAATAGCAAAAAACTGAATGCTTTCTTTCTAAGATCAGGAACATGACAGGGATGTCCAGTATTACCACTTTTAGGTAATATTGTACTGGAGGTTCTAGTGAGTACAATCAGGCGAGAAAAAGAAAACAAAAGGCATCCAGACTGAAAATAAAGAAGCAAAACTATTTTGTTCACAAGGGATATGATCATTTATATAGAAAATCTGATGGAATCTATAAACGTAAGAAATAATGAGCTTAGCAATGTAATAAGACACAAAGTCAATATACAAAAATCAATGGTATTCCTACAAATTATCAAAATTATTAAAAATTTTAACTAAAATTTAATTTCAGTTAAAGATTAAAATTAAAAACAGAGTTTATAATAGCATCAATAAATATAAAGTACCTGAGTATAAACCTAACAAAACATATGAATCACCTGTACCTTTGAAACTATAAAATATTTTTGAGAGAAATTAAAGGTTATTTTAATAAATGTATAACATACCTATTGCATGGGTTAGAAAACTCAATACTATTGAAATTTCCAGTCTGCCTATTGATTTACAAATTTAGCATAATCCCAATCAAAATCAAGCTGGCATTTTTTCGTGTTTAGAAGTTGACAAGCTGATTATAAAACTCACATGAACATTAAAAATATCTAAAATAGCCAAAATAACTCTGAAAATTGGAAGTAAAATACTACCTGATTTCAATAATTATTATAAAGCTACATGAATCAAAACAGTATGTTTCTAACATAAAGACAGAGAAATCAACTGATGAAAAAAATAATGGAATCCAGAAGTAAACCCACATAAACATAGAGAATTGATTTTGACAAAGGTATGAAGACACATAGTGGAGAATGGGAAGATTTTCCAACAGATAATGCTGGAAAATTGTTAATATTAGTGGTGAAAATGATTCTAGATTGAAAACAAAGAAGTAAAACTTATATTCACAGACAGTATCATCTAGATCATGTGGGGATATAAGTCTCTTATTTTACACCATACATAAAAATTGTCTGAAAATCAATCATACACCTAAATGTAAAACCTAAAACACAAAGCTACAGTGACAGTAAAAACATTAGTTGTTACGGGTTCTAGGATGTATAGTGGAAGGTTTGAATAGGTGAAGAACAGAGGATGTTTAAAGATGGCAATAGTATTCTGTATATAGTAGTGCTGAATACATGACCCTATGCATTTTCAAAACCTTTAGAAATTTATAGCCCAAAGAATAAAAATCATTAAGGTATGTAAATAAAAAGAAAATAATTTTGGATCAAGGGAATTCCAAAATGGAATGTATAATGTGGTAAAACAATCTAAATACATTACAAGTGTATAAAACAACCTCGTTAAGGGAGGTAAGGCTAAGTAACTGTAAATCACTGGGGTCTATAAAACTGAAGGCAAAGGAAACTGTATATAAGTACTGAACTTTAGTTGATAAAAGTGTTTCTCAGAGATGTATGGGTTACACTTCTGATACCGCTCTATATGTGTACTAGAATTGAACAATTAAGTAAATTTATGCTGAATAGTGGAGACCAGATTTCTCATTTTTGGAGGTGAGATTTACAGATAAGCAGGGCAGGAGACAAGAATTATCCATGTGGTAATGGTATAAAGATGGAGCCACTGGTATGAACTCATGTTTAATTTAATATAGATACAGACACTTGCATATAGATGTATTTATAGGTGTGTGCATGTACGTGCACACGTGCCTGTTGTGTGTGCATCCATATATTCCTTTGGGTTTTACATTTAAGTGTTTTATCCATATTGAGTTGATTTTTATATATAATGTAAGGAAGGGGTCCAGTTAAACACCATAGTCTTGACCCAAAAGCTCCGTCAGCTGATAAACAAATTCAGTAAAGTTTCAGGATACAATATCAATGTACAAAAATCACTAGCATTTCTATAGACCAACAAGAGCCAAACCAAGAGCCAAATCAGGAACTCAATCATATTCACAATTACCACAAAAAGAATAAAATACCTAGGAATAGGGGAAAAACAGCTAACCAGAGAGGTGAAAGATCTCTACAATAAGAATTACAAAACACTGCTCAAAGAAATCAGAGATGACACAAGTGAAAAAACATTTCATGCTCATGAATTAGAAGAATTAATATCAGTAAAATGGCCATAATTCCCAGAACAATGTATAGATTCAGTGCTATTCCTACCAACTACCAATGACATTTTCCACAGGCTAGAAAAAAACTATTTTAAAATTCATTCAAAACCATAAAGGAGCCCAAATAGCCAAGGCAATCCTAAGCAAAAAGAACAAAGCTGAAGGCATCAAGTTACCAGACTTCCAACTATACTACAGGGCTAGAGTAACCAAAACAGCATGGTACTGTTACAAAACCAGATACATAGACCAATGGAACAGAATAGAGAGCCCCAAAACAAGGCTGCACACCTCCAACAATCTGATCTTCAACAAAGCTAACAAAATCAAGCAATGGGGAAAGTACTTCTTACTCAATAACGGTGCTGGGAAAACTAGGAAGTAAGGAAATGCTAAACAAACTAAAAAACAAATAAATACCACAAAACCCAGAAACATGGGAGTATGTCAAAGGGAAACAAGAGCCTACTGAAAAAGCTTCCAATGGCCAAAGCTGGAACAATTTGCTCAACAAAGTATATTGGATTATAATGTAAATGTAAATTAAATATTCATGAGTCTATACTGATATAAATGATTGAATAAATAAATAAATAAATGTGGGAGATGAGACAAATCTCCCAGACAGAAAAATTGTAAATAATTTATGCAGATACTGCACCTTCAAGGGGCATAACTTGTTAAGGCGGGTTGCACACAGCGACTTTCTTCCAAAAAATACAGTATAAAAAGGGGCAAAAATGTAGTTTTATAGTGGAGAAGTCTGACAAACTTTAGCTCAACTATTGATCAAAATCAACATCAATAATAAGTATGTTGATAATACAGACCCTTGATATGATGTAATGAAAATTGTCCTTTACCTGTGTGATTTTCCTTCCCCAAACTCGTAACTGCAATATAATTATAAGAAAAACATGTGACAAATTCCAATTATGAAACATTGTACAAAATACACAACCAGTACTAAAATGCAAAAATGTCCAGGTCATCAAAAACAAGGACACTCAAAAAGAAGAAACTGTCACAGCCAAGTGGAGCCTAAAGAGATAGGGCAACTAGTAAGAAATGTGGTAACTTGGGCCCAGTGCTCTGGCTCATGCCTGTAATCCCAGCACTTTGGGAGGCTGACGGGGGGCAGATCACCTGAGGTTGGGAGTTTGAGACCAGCCTGACCAACATGGAGAAACCCCATCTCTACTAAAAATACAAAATTACCTGGGTGTGGTGGTGCATGCCTGTAATCCCAGCTAATTGGGAAGCTGAGGCCGGAGAATCGCTTGAACCCAAGAGGCAGAGGTTGCAATGAGTCAAAATAGCACCATTGCACTCCAGCCTGGGCAACAAGAGCTAAACTCTGTCTCAAAAAAAAAAAAAAAAAAAAAAAAGGAGAAAGAAATGTGGCAACTAAATATGCAGTATTTTAAATAGAATCCTGAAACAGAAAAGTAACATTAGAGAAAAACTGAAGAAATCTGAATAAATTGTGGGTTTTAGTTAGTGATAATGTATCATCGTTAGTTTATATAATATAATAAAAATACCAAACTAATGTAAAGATATTAATAATAGGGGAAATCGGATGCAGGGTGCATGGAAACTCTCTATACTATTTGCAATTTTTCTGTAAATTTAAAATTGTTCTAAAAATGCTTATTTTAAAAATACAGTGAGATATTGTAAGACTTACATTGGAATAACTATAATGTAAAGATGGAATATGCTATAAATTGTTGCTAAAAATGTGGAGCATATCTTTTTTATTTCTTGAGATGGAGTCTCTGTCACCTAGGCTGGAGTGCAGTGGTGTGATCTTGGCTCACTGCAACCTCCACCTCCTGGGTTGAAGTGATCTCCTCCCTTAGCCTTCTGAGTAGCTGGGACCACAGGCACACACCACCACGCCTGGCTAATTTTTGTATTTTTGGTAGAGACAAGGTTTCACCAGGCTGGTCTCAAAGTACTGACCTCAAGTGATCCACCCACCTCGGTCCCCCAAAGTGCTGGATTACAGGTGTGAACCACTGCACTCAGCCAAGCATTTCTATATCTATGTATCTATGTTATATGGTTTGGCTCTGTGTCCCCACCCAAATCTCACCTTGAATTTTAATCCCCACATGACAAAGGAGGGACCTGGTGGGAGATGACTGGATCATATGGGCCGTTTCACCCATGCCGTTCTTGTGACAGTGAGGGGGTTCTCACAAGATCTGAAAGTTTAAAAGTGTCAGTTTCTCCTGCATGTGGGCTCCCTCTGTCTCCTACCACCTTATGAAGAAGGCGCCTGCTTCCCCTCCATCTTCTGCCATGATTGTAAGTTTCCTGTGACCTCCCCAGACATGCAGAACTATGAGTCAGTTAAACCTCTTTTGTTTATAAATTATCCAGTCTCAAGTAGCATCTTTATAGCAGTGTGAAAACAGACTAATACAGAGTATTGTTACTAACAGAGTGGAGTACTGCTATAAAGGTAGCCTGAAAATGTGGAAACAACTTTGGAACTGGGTAATGGGCAGAGAGTTGGAACAGTTAGGAGGGGTCAGAAGAAGACAAGAAGATGTGGGAAGCTTGAAACTTCCTGGAGACTTGTTGAATGGCTTTGATCAAAATGCTGACAGTGATATGGACAATGAAGTCCAGGCTGAGGTGGTCTCAGATGGAGATAAGAAACTTCTTGGGAACTGGAGCAAAGGTCATTCTTGCTTCACTTTAGCAAAGAGAATGGCAGCATTTTGCCCCTGCCCTAGAGATCTGTGTAACTTTGAACTTGAGAGAGGTGATTTAGAGTATTTGGTGGAAGAAATGTCTAAGCAGCAAAGCATTCAAGAGGTGACCTCACTGATTCTGAAAGTGCTCAGTCATATGCATTCACAAAGAGATGGTTTGAAATTGGAACTTATATTTCAAAAAGAAGCAGAGCATAAAAGTTTAGAAAATTTGCAGCCTGACCATGAGGTAGAAAAGAAAAACCCATTTTCTGGGGAGAAACTCAAGCTGGCTGCAAAAATTGGTAAAATAAGGAATCAAATGTTAATTGTCAAGACAATGGAGGAACTGTCTCAAGGGCATTCCAGAGATCTTCAAGGCAGCTCCTCCCATCACAGGCCTGGAGGCCTAAGAGGGAAAAGTAGTTTCGTGGACAGGGCCCAGGTGCCTGCTCCTCTGCGCAGCCTTGGAACTTGGTGCCCTTCATCCCAGCCACTCCAGCTCCAGCTGTAGCTAAAAGAGGCAAACGTACATCTCAGGCCATTGGTTCAGAGGCTACAAGCCCCAAACCTTGGCAGCTTCCATGTGGTTTTGGGCCTGTGGGTGTGCAGAAGACAAGAGTTGAGGTTTGGGAACCTCTGCCTAGATTTCACAGGATGTATGGAAGTGCCTAGATGTCCAGGAAGAAGTCTGCTTCAGGGGTGGAGCCCTGATGGAAAACCTCTACTAGGGCAATGCAGAGGGGAAAGTGGGTTTAGAGTCCCAATACAGAGTTGCCATTGGGGCACTGCCTAGTGGAACTGTGAGAAGAGAGCCACCATCCTCCAGACCCCAGAATGGTAGATCCACTGACAACTTGCCCTGTGCATGTGGAAAAGCTGCAGACACTTAACACCAGCCCATAAAAGCAGCCACGGGGGCTGTGCCCTGTACAGCCAGAGGGGCAGAGCTGCCTAAGGCCTTGGGAGCCCACCTCTTGCTTCACCATGTCCTGGGTGTGAGACATGGAGTAAAAGGAGATTATTTTGGAGCTTTAAGATTTAATGATGGCCTCACTGAATTTTGGACTTGCATAGGGCCTGTGGCCCCTTTGTTTTGGCTGATTTCTCCCATTTGTAATAAGAACTTTTACCCAATGCCTGTACCAGCATTATATCTTGGAAGTACCAACTTGCTTTTGATTTTACAGGCTCATGGGTGGAAGGGACTTGCCTTGTCTCAGATGAAACTTTGTACTTGGATTTTTGGGTTAATGCTGGAATGAGTTAAGAATTTGGGGGACTGTTGGGAATGCATGATTGGTTTTGAAATGTGAAAAGGACATGAGATTTGGAAGGGGCCAGGGGCTGAATGATATGGTTTGGCTTTGTGTCCCTACTCAAATCTTATCTTGAATTGTAATCCCATGTGTTGAGGGAGGGACCTCGTGGAAGGTGATAAAATTATGGGTGCCATTTCCCCCATGGTATTCTTATGATAGTGAGGTCGTTCTCATGAGATCTGATGGTTTAAAAGTGACAGATTCCCTGCATGCACTCTCTCTCTCTCCTGCCATCATGTGAAGAAGGTGCCTGCTTCCCCTTTGTCTTCTGCCATGATTGTAAGTTTCTTGAGGCCTCCCCAGCCATGCAGAACTATGAGACTTTCCTTTATAAAATACAGTCTCAGGTAGTAACTTTATGGCAGTGTGAAAATAAATACACTATGTATCCTGAATACATTTAGTCATCAAAATATATGTATCAAAATGTACATAGCAGCACTATTTTAAATGGCCAAAAATTGAAAACAACCAAAATGTTCATCAACACTGGAATGGATAAATATATATTCTCACCACTGAAAACATCACAGTAATCAAAATAAACAGTCTAGAACTAATCATAAAAATATGATGAATCTCAGAAATATAAAGTTGGTAGAAAAAACCAGATATACAAAAAGGTACATCCCATGTGATTTATTTATATATTGTTCAATAGGCAAAACTAATGCATGGGGAAAGGGTGCAATAATTAGAAGGAAGCAAGAGTGGGACCTATGACGGTTTGGTAATGTTCTGTTGCTTGATCTGGGAGTGCTCATCACATGGGTGTGTTCAAGTTGAGCAATGTTTTTATCTGTGTAAGTTGGAATATAAATATATTTTGCACATGAATCTAATGTCAGTTATTGGGCTATAAATCTCTTTGCTAGGTTTTTCAATTTCTTTATATTTTTCAACAAAATCTCATTTTAAAATAACTATTAATAGTAAAATTTTTTCAAATGTGCACAAAGGGAGATAATATGATGAAACCTGTGAACCTATCATAAAGCTTCAATAATTATAAGCTTTGCCAATATTATTTAACCTTCCTTTTTCACTGGTATATTTTTAAAGCTCTTTAGTATGTTACAATTGGCTTACATGAAATTGCATATAATTATTGTATAAAAATTGATAAGTTTTAGCATATGTATACACCCATGAAAACCACAATACATAATCAAGAAATATAAATATTCCTCACCACCCTAAACTTTCTTATGCCTGTTTGGAATTCCCTCTGCTCTGGCCCAACCATACCAGCTACTACTGATTTGCCTTCTGTCACTGTAGATGAAATTGCATTTTCCACAGGTTTATATGAATGGAATCATATAGTATGTACTCTTTCTTTTTCTGGCTTCTTTCACTCTGCATAATGAATTGTGACTTACCCATGCTGGTGCATGTATCAATAATTCATTCCTTTTAATTAATAAGTAGCTTTCCATTGTATAGAAATGCCAAAATCTGCTTATCCATTCATGTGTTGAGGGACATCTGGATTGTTTCCAGTTTGGGCCTGTTAGAAATAAAACTGCTATGAGCACTTTGTATAGACATAGATTTCCTTTTCTCTTTGATAAATACATAGGAGTAGAATGAGTAGACTGTATGGTAAGTGCACATTTAAATCTATAAGAAACTGACAGGCTGTTTGCCAAATATTTTGCCATTTTACAGCTGTTCAGCATATGAGAGTTACAGTTCCTCCACATCCTTGCCAACACTTGGTAAGATCAGTCTTTTATCATTTTAGTCATTCTACTAGGGGTACAATGTTATCTCTTCATGATTTTAATTTCTATATCCTCAACTTTAAAAAAGTCAACCAAAGATGTGTGGAGAATTTTTATCTAATAGAATATGCTAGTGGCAAATAAACACAAGAAAGATGCTCAACATTATTAGACATATAATTAAAATACTGTAATATGCCTCCTTTTCAGATTGGCTTCTTTCACTTAAGCATTATGCGTTAGAGATTTCTCTGTGCCTTTTCATAGCTTGATAGCTCATTTATTATTATTGTTAAATAGTATTTCATTGTATGGTTAAGCCAAAGTTTGCATATTCATTCACCTACTGAAGGACATCTTGGTTGTTTCCAGCTTTTGGGAATTACAAATAAAACATCTATAAATGTTCACATGTAGGCCTTTTTGTTTTGGTGGATGTAAGTTTTTGAATCTCTTAAGTAAATACCTAGGAATGAGATTGCTGGATTGCATAGTAAAACTATGTTTAGCTCTATAAAAAATTGGCAAACTTTCTTCCATAGTGAATTTGATATATGGCTTTTAAATTATAGAATTCTAAGTATTTTTATCTTAACTTTTTTTCCTCTTTAACCCATGCTATTTAGAAATATCTTTATAGGCCGGGCACAGTGGCTCATTCCGGTAATCTCAGCGCTTTGGGAGGCGGAGGCAGGTGGATCATCTGTGGTCAGGAGTTCAAGACCAGCCTGGCCAACATGGTGAAACCTGTCTCCACTAAAAATAAAAAAAATTAGCTGGGTGGCAGTGGCACATGCTTTTAATTCCAGCTACTTTGGAGGCTGAGGCAAGAGATTCGCTTGAGCTTGGGAGGTGGAGGTTGCAGTGAGCCAAGGTCACACCACCACACTCCAGTCTGGACGAGAGTGAATCTCTCTCTCTCTCTCTCTATAGCATATATATATAGAATATATATGCACAGCATAGATATATAGAATATATATGCACAGCATAGATATATAGAATATATAGGCACAGCATAGATATATAGAATATATATGCACAGCATAGATATAGAATATATGCATAGCATAGATATAGAACATATATAGAATGTATAGAATATATACAGAATATATATAGAATATATAGAATATATATAGAATATATAGAATATATATATTCTACGTATATATGGTCAGTCTTTTATCATTTTAGTCATTCTACTGAGGGCACAATGAGAGTAGAATATATTTCATATATATATAGAGAGAGATACACACATATATATCTTTATAATTACTAACTATATGGACTTAATTTTTTTCTTTTTCTCATTAATTTTTTATTTAGTTAGACTGTGGCAACAGAACTTGATGCTTCTTTGAAATTTATTGGGACATGTTTTACAAAATAGTATGTGGTAAATTTTTATAAATGTTACGTGTGTGTATATTCTAATCATTTATAGAATTTTATATATTCTAATCATTTGGTGTAGAATTTCAATACCATTTAGCATATATATGGTGTTGAATCAAGCTTGGTACTTATACTAAATACCATATAATATATATGTGGTGTTGAATCAAGCTTGGTACACCATATAATATATATATGTTGTTGAATCAAACTTGGTACTTACGTGTTTTCATTTTTTATATGCTTACTAATTTCTAAAATCTATGTAATCTATCAATAATTAGGAGATGTGTTTTGAAACCTAATACTATAAAGGTAGATTTTTTTTTTTTTTTTTTTTTTTTGAGGTGGAGTCTCGCTCTTTCACCCAGGCTGGAGTGCAGTGGCGCGATCTCGGCTCACTGCAGGCTCCGTCCCCGGGGTTCACGCCATTCTCCTGCCTCAGCCTCCCGCATGGCTGGGACTACAAGCGCCAGCCATCTCGCCTGGCTAATTTTTTGTGTTTTTAGTAGAGACGGGGTTTCACCGTGTTAGCCAGGATGGTCTCCATCTCCTGACCTCATGATCCGCCCGCCTCAGCCTCCCAAAGTGCTGGGATTACAGGCGTGAGCCACCGCGCCCGGCCAAAGGTAGATTTTTTTAATGTCTTCTTAATGTCTAGCATTTTTTTTCTTTTCCTATTTCAGGATTACTAATTTATTTCAAGCTATATTTATTGGCACATTCTAGTTTGGAGTTGTTATATTTTCTGAGGAGCTGAACTTTTAAACATTATATAGTAAGCCTATATTTTTTCCTTAATATTTACTTGGATCAGCAATATAGCCAGTTTGGCTTTCTTTTTGTTAATATTTGCCTGTTATATCTTTTCCTATTTATTTACTTTCAAACATTCCATGTCCTTATGTTCAATGCATCATATAAAAGCATATAAATGGATTTTTTCACCTTAACTATAATTCTTCTTATTTTCAAATTTAGTCAATATATAATTGTTGTGGCTATTTATATATTTCGATGTATCTTCTATTTGATTTTTATTTCTATGTTGCTCTCTCTCTGCTACAGTATTGTTGCTTATATTTTCTTTCCTTTTATTTTTGAATCAATTGCATTTTATTTTTATTATGTCTATTCCCTTTTTCCTCCTTACTGGTTTAGAATTTACACTTTATTTTAGTCCTTTTAGTGGACACTATTGAAAATTTACTGTGCATATTGAAGACTCTGGCCTTATCCAGGGGTGTCTCAGGTCCAAGGCTCCGTATCGTAATTGCTATGTTGCTACAATAACTGTGGTTATTGTTTACTACCCCTAGCTCAGGCCTCAGTTTATAGAATTACCTTGGGCTAGTTATGACACATTATTTGCCCAGATTTTTTTTTTAAAGAAAAGAGAATGTCTTATGAAGGTGAGTGTGGGATCTTGCCAATTCCCCTTGAACATTTGATACCATTAAGAAGAACATTTACTCTGAGCAAATGAAAACTCAAGCAACCATACCTCAGCAAAACTGGTTTGCAACATTGCATTCTGCAGTGTTTCGTTAGTTAAAGGTAGTGTTATTAGGGACTGCCTCTTGGGCAAGCCACCATGTGCTCCTAGAGATGGAAGCAATTAATAGATGCTTTATTACATGGCATTTGTGCCCTTCTCAATCAACTGTAGACATTCTTGATTGAAGAGAACTTGGTCATTAGCTATGAAACCACTTGACTTTTTTTTCTGCCAATATTTATAGTGTTTATTTCTTCTTCTTGTCTACTCATATTAACATTTCCAAAGAAATGTTAAATAATTGTGTTGATCATGAATATCTTTGACTTGTTCCAGATTCTAGAATTATCATTGATATATATACTGTTGGCTCTTGGCTTTAAACTAAATATAATATTAAAAATATATGATTTTTAAGTAGGAGACCATTCTTGACATTTATTTTTGTGCTACTTTGGTTACTTTTTATTTAAAAAAATCAGTTAATTGATTGATTATTTTTATTGTGGTAAGAACATTTAACATGAGATCCACCATTTCAACACATTTTTAAAAATATAATATGGTATTTTTAACTATAGGCATGATGTTGTACAACTGATCTCTAAAATATATTCATCTTGCCTAAGTGAAACTTCATACCCACTGAATAGTATCTCCCCATTTACCCCTCTTTCCAGTCCCCAGCAACACCCCCATTCTACTCTCTCCCCTAATTCTACTCTTAATAGACTCTATGAGTCTATTTTATTTTGCATATAAGTGGAATCACACAGTATTGGTCCTTCTGTGACTAGCTTAGAATCACGTCCTCTAGGTTCATTCATGTTTTTGCATATTATGGGATTTTCTTCACTTTTAAGGCTGAATAATATTCCTGCATATGTATGTACCACATTTTTTAAAATCAATTCATGACCAGGTGGTTTCACTGGTAAATCTACCAAACATTTAAGGAAGAATAAACACCAATCCTTCTCAAACTCTTCTAAAAATATTGAAGGAAAGAGAATACTTTCAAACTTATTTTGTGAGGCCAGCATTATCCTGATACCAAAGCCAGATAAAGATACTAGAAGAAAACTATAGGCCAATATTCCTGACTAATCTATGTTAGTTTATAATAGATAAAATAACCTATGTTAGTTTGTAATTATAGATGCAAAATACTCAACAAAATATTAGCAAACTAAATCCAATTGCACATTAAAAGGATTATGCACCATAATCAAAGGACATTTATCTGTGGGCAGTAAGGATTCTTCAACGTAGGAAAATCAATCAATATGATATACCACGTTAATTGAACCCCAGAACCACTCATTAGCTCAGTATATGCAGAAATCATTTGGAAAAATTCAACACCCATTCATGATAAGAAAGAAAACCTCTCAATAAATAAGGAATGGAATAAAATTACCTCCACATTATAAAGACCATATATGAAAAGCCCACAGCTGACATTATACTCAGCGGTGAAAAACTGATAGCTTTTCCTGTAAAGATTGGGAACAAGGCAAAGATGCCCATTTTCGTTACTTTTATTCAGCATGGTACTGGAAGTTCTAGCCCAAACAGTAAAGCCCTTGTTTTTTTGTTTTGTTTTGTTTTTACATTTCTTGCTAAGGATTCAGAATAATATAATTTTCCCCATGTAAACCTTGTGGGTTTAAAGGGTCAGAAATTTAGAGAGGGCTTGAGCCGATTACCGGGCATCCACACTGTGACCTGAGGTTCTTTCATATTCCTAAGGACGTGGAGGTTTGCTTATATGTGACCAAGAGCAAAGAGGTTTAGAATATTTTAATAACAGATAGTTCCCAAAAGAGTTATTAGGGCCAGTGGAAAGTTTTCATCTTTTGTCTGCTATGACAATTATCTCTCCTAGGTTCTGCTTCTGCTGTAAGCCACTATCATTCTTAAATAGGCCAGAATATTTTATCACCTTTTGAAGCAAACACTTTATAATGTAAATCATATGCAAACAATATCATTACCCTTCAGCACACCAGATCTATTTCCTCTTATTCACTGGTTTTACATTCAACTCACCTGTGATCTCTATCCTAGGGTGGAACATCAAGATTTCTAAAAGTAACTGTGGAATCCATTGAAGATTTTATTAGTTTTTGCCAATAAAATAAACTAGTTTGAAATAAAGCCACTGCATCATCCAGTTCCATAAATTTTACTTTGCTACATATGAAAGCAGATTTTAGGTGCCTGCTATGAAGAGAAAGGTTGTATTACACCAGCGTGTACGTTCACAAGGCTCATAATCACATTACATGTGGCATATGGAAGGTAAATACTTTGCAGCAGCCACCAGTTAGCTCTTTTAAACTTTTGTTTCTGAAAAAAAATTAAATATTCTGAATTTAAAGATCTTTAAAATTTCTTATTTTTATTTCTAACTTAAATTTATTTTAACATTTGTTTTGAAAATTCAAAACTTGAGTGTCACCCTAATAATAACCAATTATGTAGACACCCACCTTTATATTAGTTACAATTATTACCAGGGGATTTTATATCAAGAAATAAAAGGTTGCTTCCAAATCTTAGCTATTGTAAACAGTGTGGATAGTGGATTATTTGTAACTCATAAGTGTTTGAGGGGATGAATACCCCATTCTTCATGATTTCACATTTCATGACTTTATCAAAACATCTCTTGTGCCCCATAAATAGATACAAATTTTTTTTAAAAAAATTTTAAATTGTAAAAAAAATTGTAAAAATGAAAGGTTATATGAATTTATGAATTGCAGTTCATTTTCATTTTCTCAAAATATGAAGGCAAGAATGTTCATTTTTAGTTAGGCCTTATAAACAAACTATAACCTAGGTAAAATATTTGGTTTGTTGAAAAGAACAATGGCTTTGCATCTAGGAGTATCAAGTTTAAAGCCTGATTTTGCTACTTAGCAGTCATCTCTGGTAAGTCACTTAACCTTTCTTATGTTTACATTTCCTTATTTGTAAATGTGGATGATGAAAACTACTCTGCAAATACTTTAAACATTTATAATAATATATGTAAACATTGACATAGGGTCTTTGAAAACACTGAAAAATACTGTTATTATATATGTGTTTATAATATCTGAGGTTGCTTATGCATTCTTCAGTTTACACCACTCTTGATAGGTTTGGCATCTTTATGCATGGAATGCCAGAGCTAAAAAAGACCTTAGAAATTATTGAGTTGCCACTAACGCCCTAATTTTTCAGTTGGGGAAACTGTCTGTGTCACGTTAGAGCTATTGAAGGCCACTTATAGTGAATTAATGCTACAGCTAGTAGTAGTAGTAGAACTCAAATCCCTGGCTCTAATTCCTCCACTCTTTCTACCAGACTGCCAGTACATTTTTCTAGTTTTCCTATAGAAAAAAAAAATCAGGTGATTAAGTTTTTCCCCTCATAGCCTCCACTCTTTCTACCTAGTAGAATTATGTTCAGGTCACCCAGCAGGACAGTTGGATATTAGCTAGAAGATAGTTTTGTGGTTGTTTCATTGTTTTGTGTGTTGTGGTCAGTAGAAGCTCAAAGATTACATTTTGTGATGATTTTCCTATTTTTACTTTTTCTTAAAATATTAATTTGGAAGAATTTAAACATGACGAAGATTAGTATGCCCTCTAGCTTTCTACTGAAAAATTTTTAAGTATTAGTGATCAATTTTCTAAAATTTCATTTTGACTGAAAATCATGAGAAAATCAGTGCTTCTTTTCAACATCTTTAGTGTGGCTCATCTGAAGATAATACTTTATTACTGTGTGTTTGATTTCATAAAGTTAAACCTGCAATGAAAATACAGTTTGAATGTCCTTTTACTAGAGGAGTCACATTATGTGTTGAGTATTACAAAATGGCTTTTGTTAGAACCCTATTTCTATTCCCAAATACCTTGTAATTCTGATACGGGATTGTAAGGCTTCCCATCTGTTTGCTAACTCATTTTAACACTTAAAATATCTCAGCATGAGAGAATATCAGTGCATAGGAACCTTTTTTTAAGGAGACATATCACAAATTAGATAATCGTTTCCCATTTATAAAGACAGATGCTCTGAGAGGTTGATTGTAGCTGTCCTTGTATATCTACCTGTGTGATCATAAAGAGAAGAATTGTGTAAGTGTCTAAAACCAGATGGGTTAATGTCTAAAACCAGATGGGTTAAAGAATGTAAACTGAGCCTTACCAGTTTAAATGGGTGACTGTTCTAGCTTAATTCTCCCTATATAGTAAATGAGTAAAGGAAATATACTTCATTAAAAAACAAATTTAAGTTTATTAGAGAAATAAAAGCTGAAGAAATTAATATTACCACACTCAAAACATGAGGATAACACCATATTGGGATTCAGAGAAAATTCAAGTCTACCGTTAATAGTTTGGATCATATTTTCTACATTAACCTTAATTTTGCTAACATCCTCTGTCTCCAACATATTGTTGAAGAAACACCAGTTGCCTATTAAGAGTGCAATGTCAATATATAGTTTGCTTACTTCCTAATAGTATCACTGATAGAATTGAAAACTAGATCGATGATAACTATTAACATTAATAACATGGCAGAACTGTAAATCATTACAACCAAAAGAGATTGGCATGAGAACAAATGTAAAAAGAGCTTGAACAAATGAAATTCTAACAGGTTTTTTTAATGCTCTAATTTTAGCTTCTGAACTGATGACAATTACATTCACCTGAGAAAATTTACAATAGCTCATTGAACCAACCATTTTTAAGAGATCTCTGCCAGCAAATAATGTATTAATCTCATTTAATTCTCACATACTCAGTGATAAGCACTATTCTACTTTACAAATAAAGGAACAGACTCAAAGAGCTCAAATGACTTACTCAATTTTGTGCATGTAGGATTTGAGCAAAGTCTAATGAAGCCTGAAGCCCAAAGAGTAAAAGTTTGAATTATGTGAAGAAAATAACTGTGTGATAGTAAGATGGCAGGTAGTTTAATTAACTTTTAAGTGATAACTTTTTAAAATTCCCCCAAATTCCAGCAAATTGTCTTGCTATCTTGCACATTATTTTTGCTTTCTTTTCTTTCATAGCTAAGCGTCTAGGTTCTAGAACATGTCCTGTCTAGTGTTGTTTTCACTTCCTCACCACCAGTTTACTCCTCTTATTGCCATCCGTCTTTTGCTTCTGCCATGACTTGAAACTGCTTCATCTGCAGATGAACAGTGATGATTAATTGCTGGATTCTACCAGCTCTTTTCAATTCTTATTCTTGCCTAACTTGACCTAAGTAGTACTTAACTCTTGAGATCCAACTTCCTCTGGCTTCACCAGACTGTGGATGCCAATTGGTCAAATTCATAAGAATAATCTGTATTTTATTTTTATACATTTTATACAGGATTTCTTCTTCCTTATTCTGATTACACCAAAGCTATTTCTTTGGTGGAATAGCTTCTCCCTGACTTAATTGACTTTGGGAGTTGAGTTTACCCAGTCAGACAATCACAGTGATTGGTCTAAGAAGTGGCCAATCTGAGTGAATTGGTGTTTTCTTTGAGATTTTTAAATAATGAAGCAAAAAGACAAGCACTTCATTTTTCCTCCAGCCCACTAAGCTGGAAAAAAATTCTAGGTCTGCCAGCAGTCATCTGTCACCACTCCCTCCAAATAGAAGTCTCTCTTTATCTCTCTCTCTCTCTCTCTCTCTCTCTGTGGGTGTGTGTATAAAGAAAGCCATTTGCAGATCAACAGAATGAAGCCAACATATAGAGAAAGCTGAAACTAGAATTGTAGAGAGAGTAAAAAATGTGCTCTGGACAGAGTATTTGGCCCTGAATCCTTTTCTGTCCATCCCAGTTTTGTCAGTGACAAAGCCCATATTTGCTTAAACTGGCTGCAGTTATGTTTCTTTATTTGCATTTTGAAGAGATTTGACTCACCTACCTACTACTCACTGATACTGGTGTCCTTCTTAGGCCCTTGATATCTGTAGGAAGGTGATAGTCCCAAATATCCCAGAACACTGGAACTGCTAAAAATGATGTCTCACAGCTATGCTGTGATGTGTGAAGGAGTAGGAGAATCTTCTTTTCTTACTCTCTTATCTGGACACGAAAAGAAACAACGGAGTTCTCCTGTTTCAGAGTTCCTAATGAAGAAAACTTTGGCTTCTGTAGCTGCCTGTCTCTTGATAGGATGCATTTGTGAAGAAAGACCTCTTTGGCCAAAGCCCTTGGATAAACCTTCTCATATACCTCCTACCAGACTCCTCAGAGAGTCCTGCATACATTTGAGTCCCAGCCCTGCTACACAAAATGTATTCTTTTCTCCTTCTTTAAGCAATCCTCCTTCGGTTTATGTGGCACATTACTTGGTTTTATCTCTTTCTTCTCTGGGTTCTTCTTCCTAGGGAACTATAGTCTGTTCTTTCATTGCTTTCCTTTAAAGGCTATTGTCCCAGGGCTCTATGTTTTTAATCCATTTTTATTTCCACTTGGCCTCCTAGCCTGGCAAACTCATTGTGCTCTATGTTATTAGATACTTCCTATAAACAAATATCTTATACATTTTTATCTACAACTCAGATCTCTGTCCTGAGCTCCAGACCCTCAAATTTACCTACTTGCTGTACATCACCTCCTGAGTATTCTATGAGTACCTTGATTCTACCCTCATTAAAAGTGAGATCATCTTCACCTTCTTTCCATCAAATTCCCCCTCCCAGCAGTAGACCATACAGTTCATTCAAATCAAAACAAGACTTGAGGGACACATTCTGGATTTTCTTCTCCCTTCAGATTCATAGTCTATGTGTCTCGAAAATGCATCTTTTTCCTAAATATTCTTCAGCATATTAAGAAAAGCTGGTGGTGTGGGAAGTAAGGGATCACAGATGTCTTTCACATATATTTTCAAGTCCCATTTTCTAGATTAATTTTCTTTTTAGCAAGGAAGTGTTTACATTTGGATCTTTAATTTCTCTCAGTTTTTGCTATAATATATAACCTTCCACTTGTTATATGAGAACACTATAATTTTAAGAGATATCTTGCAGATTCTATCATTTTATTTATAACCTTCCACTTGTTATATGAGAACACTATAATTTTAAGAGGTATCTTGCAGATTCTATCATTTTATTTTGCTTTTACTCTTTTTTTTCTTAAGATTCTGGAAACATTTTCCCAATGCTTTTCCTAACTGCTTACACAACCACTTAATATATGGCTTTCCATGTCTTAAAAATAAGTACTCTTCTGACCAAACTGACCTTCCATCATGCATGGAGGACATGGGTGTGAACCTGAGGCCCAACCCAACTGTATAAGGTTTAGTGCATGTTATAGTCCTTTTCCCATCCTCCTACTTCCCTTTGCCATATTTATAATACAAAAATTGGGCAAAAATACATAGCTTATTATTTAACTTTGTTTTTTAAAGTCTTATTTTCTACACACACACACAGACAGAAATGAAATAGGAATAATGTTAATATAAGAAATTCCAGTGGGTCAAGGAAAGGGTTAGAAGAAATAAAAAATGTTATTTTACTTTGCAATACTTAATTTCATCATTTTGGGTTATGAGGCATGGTGTTGTGGTCTATGAACATGGGACAGAGAATAAGGAAAGTTTCTTAACCAATGCTGGCTTTGAAAATGAACTCTGTGGGTGGCCATGGACAAATTACCTGATATCTTCATTTCACTTACTTTATGACTTCTAGTCTACTTGGAGATCATTAATTTGATTGACAGTGCAGCTATAAATAATACACCAAGAGTTAGTTGGAAATCTAAGAAATGCTGAGCTTTTTAGAATCGTAATATATTTAATTTGTTATTGACAGGTCACCTCAAATACCACAAAATGAATGGGAAGATGAACACTATGCAAGTACTCATTAAAAACATCCCAAAATGCTGGAGGAAATGCCGTGGAATTAAGGAATGACTCTTTTGTGGTAGAAAATTTTTATTTCAGAGTATAGACACTGCTTGTGCTGGGTCTCTTAATTTTACTGGATATTATAATTTTCTTGGGCTGTTAGATTTTCTCAGTGCAACATTTCTGAGAGCAAATATGTTCTGCTCAATTAAATACTTTCTAAAGCTAGATAAATGCCTTCCAGTAAGCACATTAACATTCAATATGTTATATTTTACCAGAGGTAAAACATTTATATTCTAAAACATTATATTCTAAAATTTTTTACCCCAGGGAAAATAAAATGCCAAAAATCTCAACTACCACACATAGCTTTGTAATAAGATCAATGTGCAAATGGAATCAGCTTCAGTTTGCACTAATCCTACATATATGTATTAAGGATATGTGTAATGAACTTTGGCCATAATAAATTATAACTAATTTATTTCATCAGTTCACTACTATATTTCTTTCTTGTTTGCTTCTCCTCTTGTCGTCTCTTCATATTTGGTAGAATATATTTTATTGAATATCTAGTTTCAGATTACCTGAGCTTCAGATTACATGGAATTTTGGACTGTTGAATACTTTTGATTGTGTAGTGGATATAACTAAGCAATTTTTTTTTGGGTGCATACTTAGAATGTAATTTCTGGATCTTTTGATAGGCATATTGTTTTAGTTTGTTTTCTGCTTCTATAACATAATACTGTAGACTGGGTAATGTATAAAGAAAAGAGATTTATTTCCCTCAGAGTTCTGGAGATTGTCCAAGATCAAGGGGCTGCATCTGGAAAAATCCTTCTTACTGTGTCCTATATGGTGGAAAGCATCACATGGCAAGGAAGCATGCTTGTGACAGAGAGAATGAGAGCTGAACTTCATCTTTTTATCAGCAACCCCCTCCAGCAATAATTAACCCAATCCCACGATAATGGCCTTAATGTATTCATGTGGGCAGAGTCCTTATAACTCAATCACCTCTTGAAGGTCCCACTCTTAATGCTGTCGCAGTAGCAATTACATTTCAACATGAGTTTTGGAAGGGATATTTAAACCATAGCATATATGTTTGCTATAAAAACGCCAGTTTTCCAAGTGAATGTACCCATTTTAAACACCCACCAGAATCATTTGTGAGATCTAATTGTTCATTCAATCTTACTATACTTGGTATAGTCAATTATTTTAATTTTAGCACCATAATGAATATGTAGTGATACTAAATTTGGTATTACTTTGCATTAATGACTAAAAATTAGATAACAAATGATACTGAACTTATTTCCACATGCTTATTGATCATTTGGATATATAACTTTGTGAAGTTCCTTTTGAAGCCTTTTGCCCATTTTTCTTTGTGTTGTATTTATTTTCCATACTCATCAAAAACATCCCAAAATGCTAGAGGAAATGCTCTAGAATTCAGGAATAACTTCTTTTGTGGTAGAAAATTTTTATTTCAGAGTATAGACACTGTTTGTGCTGGGTTTCTTAATTTTACTGGATATCATCATTTTCTTGGGCTGTTTGATCAGGTTTGATTTTCCCAGTGCAACATTTCTGAGAGTAAATATGATCTGCTTAATAAAATATCTTCTAAAGCCAGATAAGTGCTTTCCAGCAAGTACAATTTTCCTTCCAGCAAGTATAATACCTGGTTTATAAGCATTACATATATTAATATTATTATTTTGTCAGATAGATATAATAAAAGTTTAATATTTCAATCTTTTATGATAAGTGCTATTTATATACTGTTTAAGAAAGAGGCACCCATCATGACAATAATGTTCTATGTTTTCCTATGAAAGTCTTGTTTTATATTTCACATTTAGGTTTTGATGGTCCTTAAATATAAGATTTTTATACATGATATTATGTATGGATTTAGGTTAATTTATTTTTATATGGATAGCCAATTGATCCAGAACCACTTATCAAAAAGACATCCTTTATACATTGAATTGCAATAGTGTTTTATCAAAACCAGCTAAGTATTTTTGAGTGAGTGTATTTCTGAACTCTCTAATTTGTTTCATTTGTTTACCTTTTGTTGTATTATTTCCTCACCATCTTAATTATTTTTAGCCTTATAAAAGCTTTGATATTTGGTAGTATAAGTTTTCCTGTTTAGTTTTTCTTCTGTAATATTTTCTTGACTATATAAAGTCCTTGCATTTCTATGTACATTTTAGAATAAAACTGTCAATTTGCACAAAATAACAGGCTGGGATTTGGATAGAGATTATGTTGATTTGAGGGAGATTGGCATTTTATCAATATTGTGTCTTTCAGTCAATATACAGAGTGTATCTATTTAGTTATTTTGATATTAATTTTTCTCACCAATGTTTTATGGTCCTTAAGGAAAAAGCCTTGCAATGTTTCTATATATGTGATCCTAGGTAATGGACCCTTTTAGATGTTATTATAAATGATTTTGCTTTTTAATTAAATTTCATTTTTCAGTTATTTCTAGTATAAAGAAATGGAGGTGACTGATTATTGGAAACATTTATTTGTAAATTTTCTTATTTTTAATTTTTTTGTAGATTCTTGTAAATTTTCTGCAGAAAATTTATATTTTTTTCTGGCTTTATTGAACTGCTTTGAAACTCCAGTGAAATGTTGAATAAAAGTGCTGATAATTGATATTATTTCCTTATCCTTGTTCAACTGCATTAAAACTTTACCATTAACTATATATTTTTAGTAGACCTCTTTATCAGATTAGGAAAATACCCTCCTGTTCCTAACTTACTGAATTAAACAAATCATGAGCAAGTGTAGAATCTTATTAAGAGCTTTTTTATTGAATATACTAAAATCATCAAATGGGTTTTCTCTTTTATTAACAGACGTAAAATTTTACTAAATGCTTTTTTCCACATTCCTTTGAAATATTCATAAAGTTTTTCTATTTTTTCTAATTTGATGAATTACACTGATTGATTTTTAAAATATTAAACCAAACTTCCAATCCTGGCAAAAACTCCAATTAGTTTTATATAAAATCTATGATTTTTAAATACACTACTAGGTGGAATTTGATAATATTTTGGGTAGGATTTTTCCATCTAGATTAATGAAATATATTGGGCTATACTTTTCCAGTCCTACATTGTTATTGTAAGGTTTGGGCATCAGGGTTATGCTGGCCTCGTAAATTAAGAAATTTTTCCCTCTGTTTTCTGTTTTCTGGATAATTTTTTGTTAGAATGTATTTTTTTCTCTTCATTACATGTTTGAAAGAATTTTCCAGAGATGTCATCTAGGTCTAAAGATTTCTTTGTAAGAAAAGCTTAAAATTACATGTTTTTAGTAGATATTGGAGTGTTCATATTTTTTATTTTTGTGAATTATTACTTGTGATTTTTCAAGCAATTTGTCCTTTTTTTCCAAATTACCAACATCAAAGTGTTAATAATGTCCTTTATTTTCTTCTAAATTCTGTAGGACCTGTAGTTATATATAATGTTAATATATTAATGTATCACAATAATGTTTTTAAAGTTTTTGCTTTTTTTGTGTGTGTGTGTGCTTATTTTCTAGTGAATTGACTTTTGGGGCTATATTGATTATCTGTTTTTCATCTACTTTCTTTGTACTTGCTCTTCTGCCACTAGCTTTTTGAAATGAAAGATTAGATCAATAATTATCAATATTCTTTCTTGCCCAAAATATTTACTTCAATTCTTATTACATCTTCTTGCTTGTAACTGGGACCCTTTTCTTTTTAGCTGAAAGACCTAGTTTTTATTTCCTTAGCACAGGTCTGTGGTGAAGAATTTTCTCAGCCATTGTTTTCAAAGATATCTTTATTGTACCTTCATTTAAAAACAATTTTTAGGGGAGAAGATGGAGCAAGATGGCTAAGTAGAAGCCTCTGCTGGTCGTCCCCTCCACAGGAACACCAAATTGAACAACTATTTAAATAAAAAAGCACCTTCATGAGAACCGAAAATCAGCTTAGGTACCAATTTGGCCACAATGGGTTAGAACACTATTCCATTGTGTTCTTACCCACCATGGCCAAAATTGGGCCTAAGGGGTCCCAATTCCCTGCCTCAGCTCTTGGATGGAATTTCTAGACCTGTCCTGGGCCAGCGGAGAGCCCACTGCCTTAAAAGGAGAGTACCAGCCTGGCAGCATTCACCACAAGCTGACTGGAGTGTCCTTGGGCCTTAGGTGAACATCAGCAGTAACCAGAAAGTACTTGCTGCAAGCCTGGGCTGGTGGTGGCCAAGGGGAGAGACTCTTCTATTTGTGGAAGAAATAGGCAAGAGTGGGAAAGACTTTCTCCTGTGGCTTGGGTGCCAGATCAGCTGCAATAGAATAGAGCACCAGGTAGATTCCTAAGGTTTCTGAGTTCAGGCCCTGGATCCCAGCTGGCATCTCTGGACCCACCCAGGGCTGGGGGAGCTCACTGCCCTGAGGGAAAGGACAAATGCCTGGCTGATTGTAGAGCTCTAGGGCCTTGAGTACACACAGATGGTAACTAGGCAGTGGTTACCATGAGCTTTGGGTGAGACCCAGTGCTGTGCTGGCTTCGGATCTGACCCATTGCAGCCCCAGTGATGGTGGCCACAAAGAGGCTTGTGTCACCCCCTCCCCCAGCACCAGGTAGCTCAGCACAGAGAGAGAGAGAGACTTTGTTTGAGAGAAAGCGAGGGAAGAAGACAAGAGTCTCTGCTTGGGAATCCAGAGAATTCTTTTGGATTTTAACCAAGACTACCAAGGTAGTATCTCTACAAGTCTGCAAGAGCCACAGGAAAAGCCCTGCCTAATGCAGATATGGCTGCAGTGACCAAAAACTTAGATAACAACACCCAACACTCTTTGAATGCCTGGAAACCTTTCCCAAGAAGGATAGATGCAAAGAAGCCCAAACTGTGAAGAGTACAATAAATACCTAAGTCTTCAATGCCCAGTCACCAATAAACATCCACAAGCATAGAGATCATCCAGGAAAACATGAACTCACCAAATGAACCAAATAAGGCACCAAGGAGAAATCCTGGAGAAACAGCAATATGAGGACTTTTCAGACAGAAAATTCAAAATAGCTGTTTTGAGAAAACTCAAAGAAATTTGGGTAACACAGAGAAGCAATTCAGAATCTTATCAGATAAGTTTAACAAAGAGATTGAAATAATTAAAAATAAGTAAGCAGAAATTGTGGAGTTGAAAAATGCCATAGACATACTGAAGAAATCATCAGAGTATCTAATAGCAGAATTGATCCAGCAGAAGAAAGAATGAGTGAGCCTGAAGACAGGCTACATGAAAATGCACAGAGGATCCAAAAGAAAAAATAATAAAAAAAATGAAGCATGCCTACAGGATCTAGAAAACAGCCTGTAAAAGGGAAATCTAAGAGTTACTGGCCTTAATAGAGCAGATAGAAATAGTGGTAGGGATAGAAAATTTATTCAAAGGAATAATAACAGAGAAACCTAAACAAAGATACCAATATTAAAGGAAATCAATCATGCCCCTTTGTCCCCTACCCCCAGCCTCTGTAACTACGATTTTCTACTCTCTTCTATGAGTTTAGTTATTTTAAATTCCACATGTAATTGAAGTTATGGAGCATGAAGCAGATTTAGCCCAAATAAGAAAACTTCAAGATATTTAATAAACTCCAATGGTCAAAGATAAGGAAAGTATCATAAAAGCAACAAGAGAAAATAAACAAATAACATACAATGGAGGTCCAGTATGTGTGGCAGCAGACTTTTCAATGAAAACCTTACAGGCCAGGAGACAATGGCATGACATATTTAAAGTGCTTAAGGAAAAAAATAAACTTTATTCTGGAATAGTATAACTAGTGAAAATATCCTTAAAACATGAAGGAGAAATAAAGAATTTCTCAGACAAAAGATATCATCTCACTTCAGTTAAAATGGCTTATATCTGAAAGACAGGCAGTAATAAATACAGGTAAGGATGTGGAGAAAAGGAAACCCTTGTATACTGTTGGCGGGAGTGTAAATTAGTACAACCTCTATGGAGAACAGTTTAGAAGTGCCTCCAAAAACCAAAAATACAGCTATCATATGATCCATCAGTCCCACTACTGGGTATATATTCAAAAGGAAGGAAATCCATATATCAAAAAGATATTTGCACTTTCATGTTTATTGCAACATTATTCATAATAGCAAAGATTGGGAGCAACCTAAATGTCCACCAACAGATGAATAGATAAAGAAAATGTGGCAGATATACACAGTGGGGTACTATTCAGCCACAAAAAGAATTATATCCTGTCATTTGCAACAACATGGATGGGACTGGATGTCAGTATGTTAAGTGAAATGAGCCAGACACAGAAAGACAAACTTCACATGTTCTTACTTATTTGTGGGAGCTTAAAATTAAAACAAGTGAATTCATGGAGATGGAAGTCTGGTTGAAAGTATGGTTATCAGAGGCTGGGAAGGGTAGTTCAAAGGTGAGGGGTGGGGGAATGTGGGAATGGTTAATGGGCATGAAAATATAGTTAGATGCAATGGATAAGATCTATTGTTTAATAGCACAACAAAATGACTACAGTCAACAATAATTTACTGTATATCTGAAAACAACTCAAAAAGTATAATTGGATTTTTTTTGTAACACAAAGAAATGAAAAATGCTTGAGGTAATGGGTACCTCATATACCCTGATGTGATTGTTATGCATTATATGCCTGTATCAGAATATATCATGTACCCCATAAATTTATATACCAAGTGGGTACCCACAAAAATAAAAAAATAAAAAATATAATTTTTGTTTTATTGTAAATTGTTATTTTATTATTGTATATGTTTATGGGGTACAAAATGTTTTTATGATTTATGAGTTTATATTATGTTTTATGAATACAATGTAAAACAATTACATCAATATAATTAACATTTCTACTACCTCAAATACTTATCATTTTTCATTGTTAGAATATTCAGTGTACTCTCTTTAATGATTGTGAAATGTACCATATATGAATATAGTATTATTAATTATATTAAGCATGCTGTGCAGTACCTCTCAAAATAAAGTTTATTCTTTCTGTTTAACTGAAACTTTGTATTCATTGACCATCATCTTCCTATTTCCCTTAGCCCCAGCCTCTGGAACTACCATTCTATACTGTCTTCTATGAGTTTGATTATTTTAAATTTCTCATATAATTGAGAATCTTTTTTTGCCATTTTCTATGGAAAATTTAATTCTGGCTATTTGGCATGGATACATTAACAGATTCTTCAATTAAGCATGAATATAGAACATTTAACATTACAATCAATGAATTATAGAAGGCTACTCCTACAGGAAAACCTTTTTTTAAGATTTTTTTTTCTTTTTAAAAATTATACTTTAAGTTCTGGGATACATGTGCAAAACGTGCAGGTTTTTTACATAGGTATACACGTGCCATGGTGGCACCCATCAACCTGCCATCGTATTTCTCCTAATGTAGAATTTCTCCTAATGTATCTACATTTGCTGCACCCATCAACCTGCCGTCTACCTTAGGTATTTCTCCTAATGCTGTCCCTCCCCTAGGCCCCACCCCAAAACAGGCCCCAGTGTGCGTTGTTCCCCTCCCTGTGTCCATGGTATTTGTCTTTCTGTGCCTGTCTCATTTCACTTAACATAGTGTTTTCTGATTCCAATCACATTGTTGCAACTGACAGAATTCCCTTCTTTTTGAAGCCTGAATATTATTCCATTGTGTATATATAGCATATTTTTCTTTTTTTCTTTTCTTTTTGAGACGGAGTCTTGCTCTGTCGCCCAGGCTGGAGTGCAGTGGCACAATCTCGGCTCACTGCAAGCTCCGCCTCCCGGGTTCACACCATTCTCCTGCCTCAGCCTCCCAAGTAGCTGGGACTACAGGCGCCCGCCACCACGCCTGGCTAATTTTTGTATTTTTAGTAGAGACGGGGTTTCACCGTGTTAGCCAGGATGGTCTTGATCTCTCGACCTTGTGATCCACCCGCCTCGGCCTCCCAAAGTGCTGGGATTACAGGCGTGAGCCACCGCGCCCGGCCTATATAGCATATTTTTCTTACCCATCTGTCTGTTAATGAATATTTACCATGGTTTCATGACTTGGGTGTTGTGAATAGTGCTTCAATAAATGTAAGAGTGCAGATATTATTCATTGCATCTAACTGACAGCTGATCCTAACTAAACCTTTCAGGTAAATACCCAGAAGTGGGATTGCTGGGTCATATGGTACTTCTGTTTTCAGTTTTTTGAGGAATCCTTATACAGTTTTCTATAATGGCAATTTACCTTCCTACAAACAGTGTACAAAGGTTCTCTTTTCTCCACATCCTTGCCTACACTTTTATCTTTCATATTTTTGATAATAGCTATTCTGACAGGTGTGAGGTGGTAGCTCATTGTGGATTTAATTTGTATTTACCTGATAATTGGTTATGTTGGAGTTTTTATGTATACTTGTCTGTTTGTATTTGTTCTGAGAAATGTCTGTTTCAGTCGTTTGCCTATTTTTAAAAATTGAGTTGTTTTGTAGCTATTGTGTTAAGTTCTTTATATGTTTTAGATACTAACCCCTTATAGAATGTATGGCCTGCAAATATTTTCTCCCAATTTGAAGGTTGTCTGTCTCCTTACACTGTTACTTGTTTCCTTGTCTGTGCAGAAGCTTTTAAATTTGATGTAATTGCATGTGTCTATTTTTGCTTTTGTTGCCTGTGTTTTGGGGTCAAATACAAAATATTATTGCCCAGGCCAATATTGTGTAGTTTTCTCTCTGTTTTCGTCTTGTAGTTTTAGAATTTCTGATCTTAAATTTACATTCTTAATCTATTTTTGGTTGATTTTTGTACATTGTGTGAGATAAGGGTTCAATTTTATTCTTTTACATGTGGATATCCAGTTGTCCCAATGCCATTTATTGAAGAGACTGTTCTTTTCTTTGTATTCTTGATATCTTTGACAAAAATCAATTGAACATATGGGTGGGTTTATTTCTGCACTCTTTATTCTGTATATTTCTCAATGTGTCTCAATGTGATACTTCAATGCCAGTATCATGCTGTTTCAGTAAAGTCTCAATGTGATACTTTAATGCCAGTATCACGCTGTTTCAATTGCTATAGTTTTGCAGTGTAGTTTGCAATAAGCTAGTGTCATGCCTCCAACTTTGTTCTTTTTGCTCATAATTGCTTTGACTAGTAGGGATTTTTTGTGTAATTTTATATGAATTTTAGTATTTTTTATTGATTTGAAAAGTGAGACTGGAAATTTTAGAAGAATTGCATTGAATTTGTAGATTGCATTATATATTATTGCATAGACATTTTCCAGTGGATGAATAGGGGATATCTTTCTATGTATTTGTGTCATCTTCAATTTCTCTCATCAATGTTTTATAATTTTCTAGTATTGTTTCTTTCTCTTAGTCTCAAAAGTGACATTGGAAATTTGAGAAGAATCACATTGAATTTGCAGATTGCATTGTGTAGTATTGTATAGACATTTACAAAATATTAATTCTTCCAATCCATGAATAGGGGATATCTTTCTATTTATTTGTGTCATCTTCAATGTTTCTCATCAATGTTTTATGATTTTCCATGTATAGGTCTTTTACCTCATTGGTTAAATTTATTCCTAAGTATTTTATTATATTGTAGCTATTGTAAATGGGATTGTTCTCTTGTTTTCTTTTTATGATAAGTCATTGTTAGTGTATAAAAATGCAATTGATTATTTCATATTGATTTTGTACCCTGCAACATTTCAAAATTTGTTGAATAGTTCTAACTTTTTTTTTTTTTTTTTGGTGAAGCATTTTGGGTTTTCATTAGAAAACAATATTTTGGGTATATCATTAGAAAACAGTGACAATTTTTGCTTATTTGCATGCTTTTTATTTATTTCTCTTGCCTAATTGCCCTGGCAAAGACTTCCAATGGTATGTTGAATAGAAATGGCAAGAGTGGGCATGCTTGTCTTGTTCCAGATCTTGGAGGAAAGGCTTTCAATTTTTCACAATTGAGTATCGTGTTAGCTGTGATCTTCTCATATATAGCCTTTGTTGTTTTGAGGTACACAATGACACCTAACTTGTTGAGTTTCTTTAAATCATAAAATGCTGTTAAATTTTGTTAAATGTACATCTAATGGCATGATCACATAGTTTTTGGTCTTAGTTCTATTAATCTATCACTTTCATTTACTTTCATATGCTGAAGCAGCCCTGAATCCCAATAACAAATCCCACTAGATTGTTGTATATGATCCTCATAATGTGCTGTTGGATTTGGTTTCCTAGTACTTAGTTATGGATTTTTACATGTGTGTTAATTAATAGCATGTAGTTTTTCATTCTTGTAATATTCTTTTTGGTCTCTGATATCAGGGTAATATTCACCTTGAAAAATGTATTTGGAAGTATTCCCTCCCCTTCAATTTTTTGAAGAGTTTGAGAAGGATTGATATCAGTTATTCTTTAAATGTTTGATAAAATTCAACAATAAAGCTATCAGGTCCTGGCTTACTTTGATGGGAGACATTATTACTGATTGAATCTCCTTAATGATTATTGATTTGTTCAGATTTTCTATTTCTTCATGACTCAATCTTGGTAGGTTATATGTGTCTAGAAATTTATCCATTTCTTCTAGGTTATCCAATTTGTTGGCATATAATATTTTATAGTAGTCTCTTATGGTCCTTTGTATTTCCATGGTATCTGTTGTAATGTTTCCTCTTTCATATCTGATTTTATTAATTTGAGTCTTCTCTCTTTTTTTGTTAGTCTAGCTAATGAGTAGCTGATTGTTTATATCTTTTAAAATAACCAACTCAGTTTTGTTGATCTTTTTTTTTTTTTTTTGAGATGGAGTCTTGCTCTTGTTGCCCAGGCTAACATGCAGTGGTATGATCTCAGCTCACTGCAACCTCTGCCTCCCGGGTTCAAGCAATTCTCCTGCCTCAGCCTCCTGAGTAGCTGGGATTACAGGTGCCTGCCACCACCTCCAGCTAATTTTTGTATTTTTAGTAGAGATGGGGTTTTACTATGTTGGCCAGGCTGGTCTCAAACTCCTGACCTCGTGGTCCACCTGCCTTGGCCTCCGAAAGTGCTGAGATTATAGGCGTGAGCCACCGAGCCTGGCCTGTTGATCTTTTAATTGTTTTTCTAGTATCTATTTCGTTTTATTTCTGCTATGATCTTTATTATTTCCTTCCTTCTCTTACATTTCAGCTTAATTTATTCTTCCTTTTCTGGTTCCTTTAGGAGTAACAATAAGTTGTTGATTTATTTTTTTTCATTTATTTTAGCTTTCTTCATCATTAAAAAATTGTTAATTTACATGTAATTATTATATATATTTATAGGGTACATAGTGATGTTTCATACATGTAATGTATAGTGAACCATTCAGGATAATTACTATATCATCTCAAACATTTATAATTTCTTCGTGTGGAGAACATTCAATATCCTCCTAGCTATTTGAAATTATATAATGTATTATTATTATTAACTGTAGTTACTCTAAAGTGGTATAGAACACTATAACTTATTTCTCTTATCTAGCTGTAATTTTATATCCTTTAACAAATCTCTCCCTATCTTTCCCTTCACCTACCCTTCTCAGCCTCTAGTATCCTTTGTTCTACATTTTACTTCTATGGGAGTAGTTTTTGTTTTAGCTTCCACATATGAATGAGAGCATGCAGTGTTTATCTTTATTTTAAGCTTATTTCACCTAACATTATGCTCTTCAATTCCATCCATGTTTCCATAAATGACAGAATTTCTTTCTTTTTTATGGCTGAATAGTATGCCATTGTTTAAATAAATACCATATTTTGTTTATCCTCTCATCTGTTGTTGTAACCTAGATTGAGTTTGTTTCTTGACTATTGTGAATACTGCTGCAATAAACCTGGGGGTGCAGGTTTCTCTTTGATATACTGATTTTCTTTCCTTTGGATATATGCCCAGTAGTGGGATTGCTGGATTTTTTTTTTTCTGTTGAGATGTTTGAATTTCTTGTATATTCTGGATATTACTCTCCTGTCAGATGGATGTTTTGTGAATATTTTCTTCATTTTGCAGGTTATATTTTCACTCTGTTGATTGTTTCTCTTGCCATACAGAAACGTTTTGGTTTGATATAATCCTATTTACTTATTTTTTTGTTTTGTTGCCTGTTCTTTTGAGGTCTTAGTTATAAAATTTTTTTCCCAGACAAATGTCCTGAAATAATTTCCCTATGTCTTCTTCTACTAGTTGTATCATTTTGGGTATATATTTCATTAGGCCTTAGATCAATTTTTAGTTGATTTTTGTATAGGGTGAGAGGTGGGGGTAAGTTTCATTCTTCTGCATAGGGATATCCAGTTTTCACAGCACCCTTTATTGAAGAGACTTTTTACTTAATGAGTGTTCTTGGAAACTTTGCCAAAAATCAGTTGGCTCTAGATACATGGATTAATAACTGGAATCTCTATTCTGCTCCTATGTATCTGTTTTTATGCCTGGATCATGCTGTTTTACTTACTATAGCTTTGTAGTATATTTTGAAGTCTGGTAGTGTGATGCTTTTAGGTTTGTTCTTTTTTGCTCAGGATTCCTTTGGCTATTTTGGATCTTTTGTGGTTCCATGAAAATTTTAAGATTTTTTTTCTATTTCTGTGAACAATGCTATTGATATTTTGACAGGAATTGTATTAACTCTGTAGATTACTTTGGACAGTATGGTCATTTTTTAACAATATGACTGCTTCCAATTCATGACCATGAGTTGTTTTTCCATTTATTTGTATCTTCTTCAATTTCTTTTATCAGCGTTTCAAAATTTTCATTGTAGACATATTCCACATCTTCAGTTAAATTTATTCCTTGGTGTTTTATTTTACTTTTTGCTCATATTGTAAATGGGATTGTCTTCTTAATTTCTTTTTCAGCCAGTTTGGTGTGCATATATAGAAAATCTACTCCTTGTTTTTCATGTTGATTATGTATACTGCAACTATTCTGAATTCTTTTATCAGTTCTAAGAGGTTGTTCTTAGAGTCTGTAGGTTTTTCTATATATGAAAACAATCAGGGGAAATTTATGTTTATCTTGAAAGGCCTGCTAATGATGACCCCAGGAGGGCAGAGCTTGTTGTTTCTATGAATATTGTTTCTATAACTATTCGATAGAGTTCCTGCTTTCAATTCTTTTAGGTATGTGCCCAGGTGTCCCAGCATACATGTATAGCTTTGCAAATGAGCTATGAAGTTGGCTGGTATCTCTGATTGGTCACTGAAGTTGGCAGGAACACAGAGGTACCACCAAGATCTATGCACTGGCACCTGTGACCCCTGCCTCTTTTCTTTGTTTCTACTTAATTTGAAATGATTTAGCCTTTATGCTCGAACAATAGTTTGCATAAAAATATTTTTAGTCATTCTTTCTTTTCTTGGGTATTTTATAGTCATTATTTCACTGTTTTTTAACTTCTAAATTTGCTTCCTGTTGTAGAGAACTATGAGACCATCCTACTTTAATTCAACTTGTCACAGATTAAATCTATAACAGTCTGTCACAGTTTGTGCTCTGATAAGTGTGTGTGTATATAAATGCTATTAACATTACACATAGATGTACATATGTACATACACATACATATTTACCCCATTGTCAAAAAATTATACCTTTTATTTTGAAGACCAATATTTTAGTAGACTATATTTCACTCTCACTACACCAGTCTTTCACGTTATTTTAATCTACAGATGCATGAGTTTTTTCTGTATCATTAAATATAATTATTTTTCAGTTACTTTGTCACTAATATTGACTGTTAAGTCAGATCTTCTTTGCTTGTCTCACATATCATAGTCTCATTGTCATTCCAATGCTTTTTAACTCTGACCATTAACTTTCATTCTGCTTGCTTTTCTAAATTCTGTTTTTATGTTTATTACTATATTGTTAATAGTATCTATTGTATTTTATTTGAATTTGAATTTTACCTGATTTTCTTTGAGAGTTTTAAAAATTTGATCCATTTTTTATGAGCTTGCCATCTTAAATTTTTACTTCTATTATTTTAACATATATTTCCTGTCTTTTATATCTTTCATTTGTACTGTTGTTTTGTAAAGCTAATTACACTGTTGTATTTAAACTTTTCTGCTAAAATATTTTGGTAAAAATTTTCGGTAAAAAATTACCTGCTTTGTGATCACACTTTTTAATTTCACATTGAGGTCTTCTGTCATCCACTTATATTTTCTATTTCTTGTCTTCTTTTTCTATTTTCCCATAGATCCTGTGCTGGTTATTTTTTGCTTGTTCCTCGTATTTGTATGACACACATTTATTTTTTAACTAATTATTTGCAAGTTGTCATTGTACTTAGGAAAGGGACCAGTCTATGTTATGGGTTAGCAGGTATTTGCTATATGACACAGGGTTAGGTGTAAGCATTTGTTTTTATTTTCCTCTGTAAGTATAGCTCATCCTGATGCTCACAATGCAATATCTGCTCACTAAAATCATTTTCATATTTTCTGCCATGATTATTATACTCCTATGTATATGCATAAAAAATATATGCATATTTCTCTAAGATATACATAGATAAATATTCATGGCAACATTATTTGTAGTAATTTCCAAGTGGAAAAAATCCATGTGGTCATAAGCTGCAAGTGGATAATTTATGATATAGTTAATAATGACACACTTGATAGCAATGAAAAAAATGAATTACAACTATATGCAACTGATCAATGATTTAACAAACATAAGTGTGAATAAAAGAAGGCAGACAAAAGATACATACTAGATGTTTTATTTTTATAAGGTTCAAAAACAGACAAAAGTTGTATTAGTCCATTTTCATGCTGCTTATAAAGACATACCCGAAACTGGGAAGAAAAACATGCTTAACTGGACTTCCAGTTTCACATGGCTGGGGAGGCCTCAGAATCATGATGGGAAGCAAAAGGCACGTCTTACATGGCAGCAGCAAGAGAAAATGAGGAGCAAGAAGAAAAAGCAGAAACCCCTGATAAACTCATCAGATCTCGTGAGACTTATTCACTATCACGAGAATACCATGGGAAAGACCAGCCTCCATGATTCAATTACTCCCCCTGGGTCCCTCCCACAACATGTGGGAATTCTGGAAGATACAATTCCAGTAGAGATTTGGGTGGGGACATAGCCAGACCATATCATTCCACCCCATCCTCTCCAAATCTCATGTTCTCATATTCCAAAACCAATCATGCCTTCACAACAGTACCCAAAGTCTTAACTCATTTCAGCATTAACCCAAAAGTCCACAGTCCAAAGTCTCATCTGAGACAAGACAAGTCCCTTCCACCTATGAACCTGTAAAATCAAAAGCAAGTTAATTACTTCCTAGATACAATGGGGGTACAGGTATTGAGTAAATACAGCCATTCCAAGTGGGAGAAATTGGCCAAAACAAAGGGGCTACAGGCCCCATGTAAGTCCGAAATCCAGAGGGGCAGTCCAATTTTAAAGCTTCAAAATGATCTCCTTCAACTTCAGGTCTCACATCCAGGTCATGCTGATGCAAGTGGTGGGTTCCCATCATCTCTGCCCCTGTGGCTTTGCAGGGTACAGCCCCCTTCCTGGCTGCTTTCACAGGCTGGGATTGTCTTCTGCTTTTCCAGGCACACAATGCAAGCTGTTGGTGAGTCTACCATTCTGTGGTTTGGAGGACTGTGTCCCTCTACTCACAGCTCCACTAGGCAGTGCCCCAGTAGGGACTCTGTGTGGGGGCTCCGACCTCACATTTCCTTCTGTACTGCCCTAGAAGAGGTTCTCCATGAGGGCCCCACCCCTGCAGCAAACTTCTGCCTGGGCACCCAGGTGTTTCCATACATCTTCCAAAATCTAGGCAGAGCATCCCAAACCTCAGTTCTTGACTTCTGTGCACCCGCAGGCTCAACACCACATGGAAGCTGCCAAGGTTTGGGGCTTTCACCCTCTGAAGCTATAGCCCAGGCTGTAGGTTGTCCCCTTTCAGCCATGGCCAGAGTGGCTGGGACACAGGGCACCAAGTCCCTAAGCTGCACATAGCACGGGGACCCTAGGCCAGGCCCACAAAACCACTTTTTCCTCCTGGGCTTCAGGACCTGTGATGGGAGGGGCTGCTATGATGTTCTCTGACATGGCCTGGAGACATTTTCCCCATGCTCTTGGGGATTAACATTCGGCTTCTTGCTACTTATGCAAATTTCTGCAACCAGCTTGAATTTCTCCCCAGAAAATGGGGTTTTCTCTTCTATCACATAGTCAGGCTGCAAATTTTCCCAATATGTCTGCTTCCCTTATAAAACTGAATTCCTTTAACAGAACCCAAGTCACCTCTTGAATATTTTGTTGCTTAGAAATGTCTTCTGCCAGATACCCTAAATCATCTTTCTCAAGTTCAAAGTTCCACAGATCTCTAGGGCAAGGGCAAAAAGCTGCCAATCTCTTTGCTAAAACGTAACAAGAGTCATCTTTACTCCAGTTCGCCACAAGTTCCTCATCTCCATCTGAGACAACCTCAGCCTAGACCTTATTGTCCATATTGCTATCAGGATTTTGGGCAAAGCAATTTAACAAGCCTCTAGGGAGTTCCAGACTTTCCCAAATTTTCCTGTCTTCTTCTGAGCCCTCCAAACTGTTCCAATCTCTGCCTGTTACCCAGTTCCAAAGTCGTTTCCACATTTTCAAGTATCTTTTCACCAATGCCCACTCTACTGGTACAAATTTACTGTATTAGTCTATTTTCATGCTGCAGATAAAGACATACCTGAAACTGGGAAGAAAAAGAGGTTTAATTGGACTTACAGTTCCACATGGATGGGGAGGCCTCAGAATCATGGCAGAAGGTGAAAGGCACTTCTTACATGGTGGCAGCAGGATAAAATGAGGAAGAAGCAAAATTGGGAACCCCTGATAAACCCATCAGATCTCATGAGACTTATTAACTATCACGAGAATAGCACAGGAAAGACCAGCCGACATGATTCAATTACCTCCACCTGGGTCCCTCCCATGACACATGGGGATTCTAGGAGATACAATTCAAGTTGAGACTTGGGTGGGGCCACAGCCAAAATGTATCAGAAGTCAAAGCAGTAGTTACCATTGGTAAAGAGGTGATTACCTTTTGGGAAGGAGGAGGTAGGAAAGAAGGTCTAGTTACTCTCAGAAACTTGTGGGGTTTTTGAGGACATTGGTAATATTTCTCTCTCTCTCTCTTTTTAATTAAAAAGTAAACTTTAATGTCGAAAATGCAAACTTGGGGGAGACAGAAAAGATCACACACAAGGCTGTCACTTCACACTTGGAAGGTTGCACAGTGGCCGGGCAGTGGCCCTCCTCACTTCCCAGACAGTAGTTATAGAGGTTGTCACTCTAATAATTCATTTATCCATAATTTGTGTCTTATGTAATTTTGTGTATATATTATATATTCAATTATTTAAAAAATGTTTAAAAATAAATTGGTGGACTACTGTAATAAAATAGCAAACTACAAATACATTATAAAAATCTTTTTTCCCAATAGTTCATAACATAAACAAGAACAGCAATAACAAAATTACTGAGAAATGAGTTTAATTTTTAAAAAGCAGCCAAATATTATAAAACTGAAAAAAAAAAAAACAGCCAAGGTCAAAAACAGACAATTCTGGAGGCACACAGAGGAACGAAGCTGCTAACCCTGACTCTTTTCTGTCCTTTCCCGGTACTCTATTTCAGAAACTTTACCTGTGTACCAACAAAATTTAGAGAACGCTCCCTAAATTCTTCAGGGCTGAAATGAATAAACTGAGTGAGTATTCTCATTTATCTTTTCTCATTGAGGAGTAATGGATTGTAGCAAACAATCAAAAACAAAACAAGAAAACAAAAAAAAAAATCAAGTTTGAGTGCCTACTATGTACCAGACATAGTTCCAAGTACTTTAAATAGAGTATCTCATTTATTCCTTATAATAAATTTATTATGTTAGTATCATTATTATTCCCTTTTTGCAGCTGAGAAAACTGAGGCTAAGAGAGTTTGAGTAAATTATCAAAAGCCATACAGCTAGTAAATGGCAAAAGTTTGATTTGAACTCAGCCAATTTGATACAGGTTGAGTACCCTTTACCCAAAATGCTTGGGACTATAAGTGTTTTGGATTTGAGATATTTTCACATTCTAGAATATTTTCATATACATAATGAAATATCTTGGAGATGGAGCCAAGTCTAAATGTGAAATTCATTTATGTTTCATATACCTTATACACATAGCCAGAAAGTACTTTTATAGAACGTTTTAAATAATTTTGTGGATGAAACAAAATTTCAACTGTGTTTTTGCTGTGACCTGTCCTATGAGGTCAGGTTTAGAATTTTTCACTTGTGGTGTCTGTCATGTTGGTGCTCAAAAAGTTTCAGATTTGAAGCATTTCAGATTTTAGATTTTTAGTTTAAGAAATCTCTACCTGCACTAGAGCCCAGTTTGTAATCAGAACATTCTATATTGAAGTGACCAACAGCACTGACCACTGGATAGAAGTAAATGTTCTAGAGCAATATATGTGTCACTTAGCAATGGGGACACATTCTGAGAAATGTGTCATTAGGTGATTTCATCATTGTGCTAACATCATAGAGTGTACTTACACAAACCTAGAGGGGATAGGCTATCAAACTCCTAGGCTATATGGTATAGCCTATTACTCCTGAGCTACAAACCTGTATAGCATGTTACTGTACCTAATATTGTAGATAATTATAACACAAAGGTAAGCATTTGTATATATAAACATAGAAAATGTGCAGTAAAAATACAGTATTGTAATCTTGTGGTACCACTATCATATATATGCACCATTGTTGACCAAAGTGCATGCATTATGCTGTGCTATATGTGGTGAATGGAATTTTCCTATTAGAATTGAATACACTTCTAGATACAAGTGGTATCAGGAACAAGGCATTAAACAGAACCTCAGAAGTGAGAAAGATGCCAGGACCTGTTAACAGTTCCTGCAAAACTTCTGAGTTCTTCCCTTTTCGATGTCCCCAAGCTATGAAATAAATGAACAGAACATGAAAATCTGAGCCCTTAAGTTTTAGTTTATTAGAGAAAGCAAACTATTTTCAGATAGAGGGAAATAAAGAAGTCATCCACTACATTATAAAAATAGAAGATCAGGACAGAACTATGCAAGATTCGACAGGAAATAAATAGCATAGTGGCTATGTAAACATACCACTGTTTGCACATTGCATGCAAACAGCAATTATAAACCTCAGTCCAGAGCCATGTTGGGTCCATCTACTTCAACCCATAATTCTCTTGACCCATAACTCCCCTCTAGGTATACACCCAATATAAATGAGTGTTTATATCCATGAAGAAACAGATATGGGAATGTGTATAACAGCTTATTGTTTATGCATGTTTAAGTACCTATTTCATATTTCAGTAAGTTTCAGTAAGTTTTCAATAAAAACAATGCTTTTAACATTTGTGCTTTAAACGAAACACTAAATAATACAAATACATTTTATTATAATTAAATACATTTATTATAATTAAATTATAAATATAATTTATTTACAATTAAGTTATTATAATTTAAATTATAATTAAATAATAGCAAATGAATAAAACTATGTATAACATAAGGAAACTTGGAAAAATATAACTATAGTAAAAGCTTCACTATGTATGCCTCAGAATTGAACTGATATAAGAAATATCATCTTTTACAAGAAAGAAATATATATATATAATATGGCTTCTAGAAATTTCTTCATATTTATTTCAGATGTCTCCTATTTCCATAAAGTAAAACTAAATTTAATTCTTTTTAATTAAAAACACATAATGTTCCATTTTTAAAAAGCAATTTTATTTATGCATTTATTCATCCTCCATTCATATTTCTATATATATATATATCAGATAGTTATTTCTAGATAAATGTTTTCAACTTGCTTTCAGTATTTTTTTGCTTAAATTTCTTTAAATTTGCAAATGCTGTTTATACGAAGTAAAGTAATTTTTACTTAAAAAATCTTTAAAAACATCCAAACTTGAATTATTTCGTAACTTACATGAGCTACATTGATGAAGAAGTTATTTTAGATCATGAATTCAGAATTAACTTTAAAATAAGAACTTATTTTTCTGGTATCAGGTATTTGAAACACAGCTTTAGGAATCAATGTTTTATCATTAAAACTATTTTGTTTGGAGTGTTTCTAAGTTATCTTTTCCCCTGCCTTCTTAATAATACATGAATCACAATTTAAGAATTGATTGATTGATTGATTACTTAGTCTTTATTGCAAACTTTAATAATTAGACAAAGCCATATTTTCTTCAGGGATTATTGACATGTTTGTGCTCACACTAAATGGCTCCTTTTCTGTTTTATAAAACAACTTTGTGTGTTTTTAAAATCTTCTCCTTTGCTGAGACAGCTATTATTTCTTGGCTTTTGACAGTATGCAAAATTTCAGCAGCCCTCCTTTTTTTAAAAATTAAATATTTAAATTTTTATTCTCATATTAATATGTTGTGATGTTTGAAATTGTATATGTTAGATAATTCATTAAACTAGAGCTCTATATATACATAGATGAGAATTCTGTAAAAAAGAAAATATTTCTTTAGAAATTAACATAGATGTTATGATGTCCATGCAATGTGGTGTTTCTATTTTTCTCACAGAAAATAAATAATAATAAGGAATATGGGTCCCAAAATAAAATTGTCTCCTTTTAGTTAAAATGTTCAACATGCCATTTAACTAAAAATGTGTTTATAAAAAATCCTATATGAAAATTTGTACACTTTGTTGGTATACTTGATAATGGTATGTTCAGCTATGTTAGTTTACTTGATTATGGACTTTGTTTCTTAATAAACTGTATGATATGTGAGTAAACAGTGCCTGTCATATAGTAGGTACTGAGTCAATAATAGTTTAAAGATGACACAAAATTATGACTTATAAAATGTACTGCTTTGCCATTTTATTCCAAATTCTATCTTCGTATAGACACAGTTTAAAGCATGTAGTACTATAGTTAAAAACACACTTCTAAAGTGAAATCAATTATTGTCAATAACTTTATCCACTGCTCAATTTAAATTCCACTTTTTGATGTCTTTGAATTTAAAAACTTCTTACATTTGTTTTGTAAACATATACTGTGATTATTCATATCGCAGTTTGTTATACAGATTAGATTCCTAAGTCATTTTTTCTTTCCTTGTTTAATAAAATATTCAAGAATTCTTATAGTAACAATCAATTCATAGTTAAATTAGATAGTGTTTCTAACTGAATAATTTTGTGACTTAGAATATTTGGAACGTCACCATACTGGCATTTTCAGGCTAAACCTGAAAGAAAGTTCCAGAAAACAGTTCAGCTCTTGGAGATATTCTAAGACATAATGATTTTTACCCCCATCAACTTTGATGATGTCAATATAGCGAGGTCATAAAATTATCAACTGTGAGATAATAATAATTTTGCTGGTGAATATCAACAATTGGAAAAAAACAGTAAAAAAATGGGTGGATCAATGAGCAAGTTAAAAATTGTTTATCATAAAATGAAAAAATATTAATATTAGAGTTGAAATTTACCATGAAAATCTGTGGTCTAATCCCTAGCTTCGATTCACATAGCAGTATAATTTATAATCTCCCCAGGGATGTGGAAATCGTTATCACTCAATACAGCTGATTCAGTTTTTATACAGCTAAACTTGATCTTAATTCTGTATACTGAATCAAATTCTATGTCACGACGATGGTCCATCATTTTATCATATTAAGTCCCCTTGGGACAGACATAAATGATTTAATTGCTCTTCAATTGTCTTTTAAATATTTAAAGACTGCTTTTGTGTGACATCTGAGTCTCCTCCAGGTTAAACAGCAATAATTGCTCCACCTTTTCCTCAGAGAAAACTTTTTTTTTGACTTTTTTCTTTTTTTCCTCCGATTGTGTTCTAGTTATCTACGTCTCTATTAGAAATGAAGAGAAAAACTAAAAACAACAATAATATTGCTAATGGGTATGACCAGAGTAAAACCTAGCAATATAGATCACACATATTCTAGGATTATATTAGACATTTTTTTAAAAACAAACACTAGATTTTCCATCATTTGGGGCTTTTGTGTGGTGAGTCTTTGTGTCTTTTTCACCTGAAGTGCCCCTGACATGTATTTCTCATTAAGTGTAGCTTTTGTTTTGTTTTTCTTGTTTTTAATCTAGCTATAACACAATATCACTTTAATTTCACACAGATTTGGCTCAGTTTTTTGAACTGTCTGACCTATGTCTGAACTAACTCATTAGTTTAACAAAACTGTCCTTAATTGTTACAACAAGTTGGATGCATGTGATTCAATGTATTAATTCTCTTCCCACATTTAGGTAATGTCCACCTGTAAGTATTATGCATGCTCTGTCTCTCTTCAGGTTATTGATAAAAATATTGAAGAGAACAGGGGCCAGGACAAAAGAGAAAACTTAGGAATCCCATGATAACTCCTTTCAGGACAAGATTAATCCATCATTCATAAGCTTTTTTAAAGAAAAACATTAAGCCCAATACAAATTGACCTATCTATATTATCAGAGTCCACGTTCCCATCTTATACCATATACTCTCAAGTGAAATACTTGGCAGAAATTCATTTGTATGCTATCTCTATTCTTCCCCCTTATTTGCCATATTTAGCACCTCCTTGAAAAGAGGCCGGGCACGGTGGCTCACACCCGTAATCCCAGCACTTTGGGAGGCCGAGGTGGGTGGATCATGAGATCAGGAGATCGAGACCATCCTGGCTAACACGGTGAAACCCCATCTCTACTAAAAATACAAAAACATTAGCTGGACATGGTGGTGGGCGCTTGTAGTCCCAGCTACTTGGGAGGCTGAGACAGGAGAATGGTGTGAACCCGGGAGACGGAGCTTGCAGTGAGCCAAGATAGCGCCACTGCACTCCAGCCTGGGTGACAGAGTGAGACTCCGGCTCAAAAAAAAAAAAAAAAAAAGAGAAAAGAAATTGCATTGGTTTTGTAAAGTTTATTTATAAGGCTTTCAAGATATCATAACTTCCCTCTATTTTTGGACCTGTCTTTTGTTTAACAATCAGTAAAATACTTTTTCCTGAAATTAAATTGAGTGTGTCAATAATTTCTGTTTTATTCTTTTTCTTGGAAGATCAGAAACATATTTGCCTATCTTGGCAATTTGTCCTGTTGTTCTATATTAATCAGAGTTTATAAAAAATTATGTAAGTATGTTCAGCAACTACACCTACCAATTCAGTAATTTGAGATGTAGATCTTTGGGCCAAAAACTTGAGTTAATTTCATTAGGTGTTCTGACCATTTATTTTACTACCTGGGGTTTTCTTTCTTTCTTTCTTTCTTTTTTTTCGAGACAGAGTCTCGCTCTGTCGCTCAGGCTGGAGTGCAGTGGCGCTATCTCTGCTCACTGCAAGCTCCGCCTCCCAGGCTCACGCCATTCTCCTGCCTCAGCCTCCCGAGTAGCTGGGACTACAGGCACCCGCCATGACGCCCAGCTAATTTTTTGTATTTTTTAGTAGAGACGGGGTTTCACCGTGTTAGCCAGGATGGTCTCGATCTCCTGACCTTGTGATCCGCCCACCTCGGCCTCGCAAAATGCTGGGATTACAGGCGTGAGCCACCGCTCCCGGCCCTGGGGTTTTCTTTTACTCCTGCAAATGTTTGTTCCACCTTCCAGTCTTAAAATTATCACTGACAAAAAGCACAAAAGAAAGTCGTTTCATATTTTTTCCATTGTCTTTTGCCATCACATCATGTTTCTAAACAAAGGGGCTACCTCTTTTTCATCAAGTGGTTCTAATATAGCTTCATAACACTCTTCAATATGCCCACTCATTTAATTTCATTCTTGGAGCTAATATCTTAACATTATAAGTAAGAACTCTTTTTTCTCTTATAATTATTAAAGTATACAATTATTGAATATTTATATTCAAATTACTATCTTCACAATAAGACTAAAACCTAAATTATATATAATTACATATATACATTATTTATTCTAAAGTATTTACAACTTATATGTTGGGAACAGGCCCCAAAATCTGGCCATATACTGGTCCCAAAACTGGCCATAAACAAAATCTCTGCAGCACTGTGACACACTCGTGATGGTCTCGACGCCCATGCTGGAAAGTTGTCCGTTTACCGGAAAGAGGGCAAGGAACACCTGGCCCACCCAGGGCGGAAAACTGCTTAAGGCATTCTTAAACCACAAAGAATAGCATGAGCTATCTGTGCCTTAAGGACATGTTTATGCTGCAGATAACTAGCCAGAGCCCATCCCTTTATTTTGGCCCATCCCTTTATTTCCCGTAAGGAATACTTTTAGTAAATCTTATGACTGGCTTGCTGTCAATAAGTATGTGGGTAAATCTCTGTTCAAGGCTCTCAGCTCTGAAGGCTGTGAGACCCCTGATTTCCCACTCCACACTCTGTATTTCTGTGTGTGTGTCTTTAATTCCTCTAGCGCTGCTGGGTTAGTGTCTCCACAACCGAGCTGGTCTTGGCAAGTGGTGCCCATACGTGGAGTCTCGAACCCAGGTCAAAGGGTCACTGGAGCGACGGCTGGAGAATGTGGAACTAAGCTGGAGGACACCTGAGTACTCATAAGCAATCCCTGTGCTGAGTAAGAAGGGGAGCTTGGAAGCATCAGGGTAACAATTGGACAAGTGTGGGCTCTGGCTTGTTCTACGTTGGAACCTTTTCACACTAATAATAAAAGGAAGGAAAGTATAATGAAATAACAGAAGAGATGACAGAGCAGGTCTGTTTGCCAGCTAAAGCTAAAGCAGCAAAGGAGGAAGAGGTTCATCCCTACCCTTCTGCACCCCCTCCTTATTTTGAAGAAAAAGAGTGGCCTGACCCTCGAGAGCTTTCTTTTCTGGAGGACACTGGGCTGTCTAAGCCATTTGAGCTCCTTGTGGGAGGGGTAGCAGCCAACACTGGGACTGATAGCTGCCTAAGATCCCAGGGTGGGGAAAGGGCGGCAGCCATCTCTTCAGCTTCAGGCCATGCTTTTCCCCTGCTGGAGCTAGGGAGGCTAGACAGATTGGTCCCAAGAGGTATCCCCACAGCCCAACACACTGGCTGTGGCAGACTGTGACCAGAGTGCCTCTTCAGGCCCAACCCTGACCCATCCCTCCTTACTGGGCAAGGCCTCCCTGCAGGAACTTCAACAACTCTAGCCAGGGACTCAGGGACAGAACTCTGATCTCCCTGGGCATGAGCCTCTAGGGAGAGGGGTGGCCATAATCTCCACAGACCAGCATAGCTAGTCTTTCCTCCTGCTAGTCTGAGGAATCTGGGCAGCCCAGATGAGTGGGTTTCCCCCCAGTGAAGCATACCCCCTCCACCAAGGGATAGTCAAAGTGCTTCATTAAATGAGTCCTGCTCCCACGCCACCCAACTAGGTGAGACCCTCCAACAGGGGTTGTCAGACACCCTATGTAGGAGCATTCCTACTGGCATTGGATCAGTGCCCCTTGAGGTCAGAGATCCCAGAGTAAGGAGCAGGCACCCATCTTTGCTGTTCTCCAGCCTCCTCGAGTGACATATCCACATGCAGGAGTGAACCAGAGGAATAGGACCCGAAGTGAACCCCCAGCAAACTGCAGTAGCCCTACAGAAGAGGGACGTGACTATTGAGAGAAAAACAAACATAAAGCAGCAACAGCAACATCAACAAAAAAAGTCCCCACCAAAACCCATCCAAGGGTCGGCAGCCTCAAAGATTGAAACTAGACAAACTCATGAAGATGAAAAAGAGTCAATGAAAAAAAAATGCTGAAAACTCAAAAGGCCAGAGTGCCTCTATTCCAAATGATCGCAACACCTCTACAGCAAGGGTGCAGAACTGGACAGAGAATGAGATGGATGAAATGACAGAAATAGGCTTCAGAAGGTTGGTAATAACAAACTCCACTGAGTTAAAGGAGCATGTTCTAACCCAATGCAAAGAAACTAAGAAACTTGATTAAAGGTTACAGGAGCTGCTAACTAGAATAACCAGTTTGGAGAGGAACATATATGACTTGATGGAGCTGAAAAACATAGCAAGAAAACATTGTGAAGCATACACAAGTATCTATAGCCGAATTGACCAAGCAGAAGAAAGGATATCAGAATTTAAGACCATCTTGCTGAAATAAGGCATGTAGGCAAGATTAGAGAAGAAAAGAATGAAAAGGAACAAATGAAACCTCAGAGAAATGTGGGACTATGTAAAAAGTCTGAACCTACGATTGATTGGAGTACCTGAAAGAGACTAGGAGAATGAAACCAAATTGGAAATCACACTTCAGGATATTATCCAAGAGAACTTCCCCAAGTGAGCAAGACAGGCCAACATTCAAATTTAGGAAATTCAGAGAACATCACTAATACTCCACGAGAAGATCAAACCCAAGAAACATAATCATCAGATTCTTTACGGTTGAAATGAAGGAAAAAATGTTACTGGCAGCCAGAGAGAAAGGCCAGGTCACCTACAAAGGGAAGCCCATCAGACTAACAGCAGACCTCTCAGCAGAAACCTATAGCCAGAAGTGAGTGGAGGCCAACATTCAACATTCTTAAAGAAAAAATTTTCAACCCAGAAGCTTCATAAGCAAAGGAGAAATAAAATCCTTTTTAGACAAGCAAATGCTGAGGGATTTCATCACCACTAGGCCTTCCTTGCAAGAGGTCCTGAAGGAAGCAATAAATATGGAAAGAAAAACCAGTACCAGCCACTGCAAAAACACACCTTAGTATAAAGACCGAAGACACTATAAAGAAACTGCATCAACTAGTGTGCAAAATAATCAGATAACATCATAATGACAGGATCAAATTCACACATAAAAATATTAACCTTAAATGTAAATGGTCTAAATGGCCCAATTAAAAGACACAGACTGGCAAATTGGTTAAAGAGTCAAGATCCTTTGGTGTGCTGTATTCAGGAGACCCATCTCACGTGCAAATACACACATTGGCTCAGAATAAAGGGATGGAGGAAAATTTGCCAAGCAAATGGAAAGCAGAAAAAAGCAGAGGTTGCAATCCTAGTTTCTGACAAAACAGGCTTTAAACCAACAAACATAAAAATAGACAAAGAAGGGCATTACATATTGGCAAAGGGATCAATTCAACCGCAAGAGCTAACTATCCTAAATATATATGCATCCAACACAGGAGCACCCTGATTAATAAAACAAGTTCTTAAGAGACCTACAGAGAGACTTAGACTCCCATACAATAGCAGTGGGAGACATTAACACCCCACTGTCAGTATTAGACAGATCAATGAGACAGAAAATTAACAAGGATGTTCAGGACTTGAACTCAGCTCTAGATCAAGTGGACCTAATAGACATCTACAGAACTCTGCACCCTAAATCAATAGAATATACATTCTTCTCAGTGCCACATGGCGCTTATTCTAAAATTGACCACATAATTGGAAGTAAAACACTCCTCAGCAAATGCAAAAGAACAGAAATCATAACAAACAGTCTCTCAGACCACAGTGCAATCAAATTAGAACTCAGGATTAAGAAAGTCACTCAAAACCACACAAATTCATAGAAATTGAACAACCTGCTTATAAATGACTCCTGGGTGAACAATGAAATTAAGGCAGAAATCAAGAAGTTCTTTGAAACCAGTGAGACCAAAGAGACAACATACCAGAATCTCTGAGACACAGCTAAAGCAATGTTAAGAGGGAAATTTATAGCACTAAATGCCCAAATCAGAAAGCTAAAAGATCTCAAGTCGACACCCTAACATCACAATTAAAAGAGCTAGAGAAGCAAGAGCAAACAAATCTAAAAGCTAGCAAAAGACAGCACATTACTAAGATCAGAGCAGAACTAAAGGAGATACACACACACACACAAAAACCCTTCGAAAAATCAATGAATCCAGGAGCTGGCTTTTTGAAAAAAATAACAAAATAGACACTAGCTAGAATAATGGAAAAGAAGAATCAAGTAGACACAATAAAAATGATAAAGGGGATAGCAAAATTGATCCCATATAAATACAAGGTACCATCAGAGAATACTCTAAACACCTGTATGCAAAAAAACTAGAAAATCTAAGAAATGGATAAATTCCTGGACCCAAACATTCTCTCAAGACTAAACCGGGAAGAAGTCGAATCCCTGAATAGAACAATAATGAGTTCTGAAATTGAAGCGGTAATTAATAGCCTACCAGCAAAAAATGCCCAGGATCAGACAGATTCACAGCTGAATTCTACCAGAGGTACAAAGAGGAGCTGGTACCACTCCTTCTGAAACTATTGCAAACAATTGAAAAGGAGGGACTCTTCTCTAGCTCATATTATGAGGCCAGCATCACACTGATACCAAGACCTGGCAGAGACACAACAAAAAAGACAACTTTAGGCCAATATCCCTGATGAACATTGATGTGAAAATCCTCAATAAAATACTGGCAAACTGAATCCAGCAGCACGTCAAAAAGCTTATGCACCACGATCAAGTTGGCTTCATCCCTGGGATGCAAGGCTGGGTAACATATGCAAATCAATAAATGTAATCCATCACATAAACAGAACCACTAACAAAAACCAGATGATTATCTCAAGAGATGCAGAAAAAGCCTTTGATAACATTCATCATCAATTCATGTTAAAGAAAAAACTCTCAATAAACTAGGTATTGATGGAACATATCTCAAAATAATAAGAGCATTTTATGACAAACCCACAGCCAATATCATACAGAATGGGCAAAAGCTGGAAGCATTCCCTTTGAAAACCCACACAAGACAAGGATGTCCTCTCTCACCACTCCTATTAAATATAGTATTGCAAGTTCTGGCTAGGGCAGTCAGGCAAGGGAAAGACCTAAAAGGTATTTAATAGGAAGAAAGGAAGTCAAACTGTCTCTATTTGCAGGTGACATGATTCCATATTTAGAAAACCCCACGGTCTCAGCTGAAAAGCTCCTTAAGCTGATAAGCGAATTCAGCAATGTCTCAGGATACAAAATTAATGTGCAAAAATCACAAGCATTCCTTTACACAAACAATATACAAGCAGAGAGTGAAATCATAAATGAACTCCTATTCATAATTGCTCCCAAATGGAATGAAATACCTCAGAATATAGCTAACAGGGATGTGAAGGACCTCTTCAAGGAGAACTACAAACCACTCCTCAGGGAAATAAGAGAGGACACAAGCAATTGTAAAAATAACCCATCCTCATGGATAGGAAGAATCAGTATAAAAATGGCCATACCGCCCAAAGTAATTTATAGATTCAATGCTATTCCCATCAAACTACCACTGACATTCTTCACAGAAGTAGAAAAAACTACTTTAAATTTCATAGAACCAAAAAAGAGCCTATATAGCCATGAAAATCCTAAGCAAAAAGAACAAAGCTGGAGGGATCATGCTACCTGATTTCAAACTATACTACAAGGCTACAGTAACAAAAACAGCATGGTACTGGTATCAAAACAGACATGTAGATCAATGAAACAGAACAGAGACCTCATAAATAACACCACTACAACCATCTGATCTTCCACAAACCTGACAAAAACAAGCAATCGGGAAAGGATTGCCAATTTAATAAATGATGTTGGGAAAACTGGCTAGCCATATGCAGAAAACTGAAACTGGTCCCCTTCCTTACATCTTATACAAAAATTAACTCAAGATGGATTAAAGACTTAAATGTAAAACCCAAAAGCATAAAAACCTAGAAGAAAACCTAGGCAATTCCATTCAGGACATAGGCATGGGCAGACTTCATGACTAAAACACCCAAAGCAATAGCAACAAAAGCCAAAATTAACAAATGGGATCTAATTAAACTAAAGAGCTTCTGCACAGCAAAAGAAACTATCATCAGAATGAACAGGCAACCTACAGAATGGGAGAAAATTTTTGCAAGCTACCCATATGACAAAGGGCTAATATCCAGAATCTACAAGGAAGTTAAACAAATTTACAATAAATAAAAAACCCCATCAAAAAATGGGCAAAGGATGTGAACAGACACTTCTAAAAAGAAGACATTTATGCAGCCAACAAACATATGAAGAAAAGCTCAACATCACTGATCATTAGAGAAATGCAAATCAAAGCCACAGTAAGATACCATCTCATGTCAGTCAGAATGGCAATTATTTAAAAGTGAAGAAACAATAGATACTGTTGAGGCTGTGGAGAAATAGAAACGCTTGTACATTGTTGGTGGAAATGTAAATTAGTTCAACCATCATGGAAGACAGTGTGGTGATTCCTCCAGGATCTAGAACCAGAAATACCATTTGACGCAGCAATCCCATTACTGGGTATATACCCAAAGGAATATAAATCATTCTACTATGAAGACACATGCACACATAGGTTTATTGCAGCACTATTTACAATAGCAAAGATATGGAACCAACCCAAATGCCCATCAATGATAGATTAGGTAAAGATAATGTGGTACATTCATACCATAGAATACTGTGCAGCCATAAAAAGGAATGAGATCATATCCTTTGCAGGGACATGGATGAGCCTGGAAGCCATCATCCTCAGCAAACTAACACAGAGACAGAAAACCAAACACCGCATGTTCTCACTTCTAAGTGGGAGTTGAACAATGAAAACACATGAACACAGGGAGGGGAACAACACACACAGGTGCCATTCAGAGGGTGAGGTGGAGGGGAGGGAGAACATTAGGACAAATAGCTAATGTATGTGAGGATTAAAACCTAGATGATAGGTTGATAGGTGCAGCAAACCACCATGGCACACGTATACGTATGTAACAAACCTACATGTTCTGCGTTTGTATCCCATAACTTAAAAAACATTTTTTTAAATGGGCAAAAGTATATGAGCAAGCAATTCACAAAAAAGATAGTCTGGATAGCTAATAATTATATAAAAATTTGCTTAATTTCATTGGTAATCAGGCAAAGACTAATTTAAATGATTGGCGGGACTAATATGTCCATTAACTTCAAGTGTTGGTAAAGAATATAAACTATCCCACACTCAGAGTAAGATTCTGATTTAATAAAGCAAATATACACAGAAATAAGCCAGTTTTTCTGAAGTTAATATTAGGACACTAATTTAATATGTTTGTATCTTTCGTTATTTTGAGTTGAAGCTAAGGCATGTAGTTACAATTTTCCTGAAATAAAGTGTCATATATCAGTTACAATTAATATATTCAAGATATAAGATTCAACCTGGAAAATAAAATTATAACGTGTACAAAAATTACAAAATAAAGTTGAAGAAATTATATAGTTTACTGAAAATTCACAAATGTATAAGCATGCAGAGGGTCACACTATTAGGCTGAGAAATGCAAATAACTGTGTAACTGGTATATTTCTCCATTTATTTGGATCCACTTCTATGCTGTTTTTAAGATTTTAAATTTTTTCTCTATGAATATTTTTGCTAGATTAGTTTGTAGATTTTTTTGTTGCACTAGAGAGTGGCATATTTTCTATTCTATTTTTAGGTGGTAGAAAGGGGCATTAATAATTGTAAGTTTAATAATTTTTAAGCTATCTGCACTGTCTCTGTTGATTCACTTTACTTTCCCCAAATCAACTTTTGCTTATATTTGTTTCATTAGATTTATTATTCTTTTAATGGCTATGTTTGTAGACATCTTCTAGTTTTTCATTTTGTATTTTGTTAATTTGAACTCTTGTTCTCTATTTCTAAAGTACTATGTTTAGTTTTCAGTAATTGTAATTAATGGCAAACAGTCTTTATTAAAAATATTTTAGTAGATGATAATTTATTTGTTTGCAGAATTCTAGGTCGAAAGGTATTTTATTTCATTGCTATAAAGCTACTTTTATTGTCTTCTGTTCTATATTGCTGCTATAAGGAATTGGTTATTAGTTTAAATGTTATTTTTAATCTATAACCTTTCTTTTATCTTGGGCTTGTTTTTAGACCTTTTTATTTTTGGTCTAGAAAGAAATTTATTTATTATTACACTATGTCTAGAAAGAAATTTAGTTTTATTTATCTTATTTAGAGCTTATGATTCTTCTCAAAACCAGGCTATTATCTCATTGTATATTGTCTTTCCTACCATTTGTCTATTCTCTCCTTCTGTAAGTCCTATCCGAAGGTGACCATCTTGTCTTACCCTTCATATCTCTCAAACTCTTCTTTTTGTTTATCATTTATTAATCTTTCTGTACTTCATACTGTGTAAATTTTCTGATACCTTTTTTCTAGTTTATTAACCCTCTTTTTTACCCACATCCATTTCTTTATTTGTTCTTAAATTTCAATGACCATATCTTTCTTTTGTAGGGTTTTCTTAGTTCTTTTCACATCCTATCATACCAATTTCTGACTCGTGTTATGTGTGTGTACTTTATTTTGGTATTTATTTATTTATTTACTTACTTAAAACATATTTTATATCAGATTATTTTGCCTCCTTAAATTCTTGGGTTTCTAGTCCTCTTGTCTGTTTTTTTCTGCTAACTCTAGCTTCTGATAAATTGTTTCTTCATACATTTTGTAACTTTTGATTGTGAACTCATCTTCAGGGTGACTTTATCAGTAGAAACTGTGATTTAAGTTAATGGTTTACCGTGCAGTTGTGGTTGCACATGCTGCCAAGTGCTTCATGGAATAATCAACCCAGGATAAATTCTTAAATTTATTTCTTGACTTGAGGGCTTTCAGATCATAAAGAGGTTAAAATTTAAAATTTACAAGAGGCAAAAGTTACAATTTTTAGGAAAGCTTTTTAAAATTTGTTAGTTTGTTTTTGCTCATCCAGAGTTCTGACAGAAATACTTAACATCAGTAACTCTCTGTGGTGGTGGACAGAATTTTTCTGTTCTTAAAACAAGAGTATGGCATTTTGAGGGTCCTGGCTTTATTCGTGTGTGCCAACTGCCCCCTTATGAGAGGAGAAGTTCCCCTCTATTTCCATGCAGAGTTTAAAACCAGAATCCTTGGGTTATAAATATTGGCTGCCACCCCAGAGCTAACCTTTTCACCCTGCATTTCACCTTGTATTCGCAGAAGTCACATATTTAGCTAATTTCTATTGTGTTCAGGTCTCTTTTCCTCTAAATCTCCAACTTATTTATTTATTGAAAACTCTGTAAAATCCTTAAAATCCTTTTTATATTACTGTTTTTCACATTTTTATGTAGTTTTAGCAGACTACTTTTAGGGACAATTTATGTTTTGCCATAAATGGAAACTAGGAATTTTCCATCATACCTTTCCTTGAACTTCGTTGATCCTCAATTTTTAAATAAATCTTCATCATCATATCACATTTCTCCACTTACAAACTTTTTGGCTTTGATTATTTTCTCTTTCTGCCTCTGAATTTTCTGCTCTTTGACTTCCTTCTTGGTTTGTTTTTCCATTTGAGTTTAAAAATGCTTTGTTTTCTCAAAACAAAGTTTTAGAAAGATGTTTTCTAAATCGTTGTACTATCTTCAACAATAAAGATTTTTAAAAACATTTAACAAATGTTTGTTTGATGGCTTGTGTGGGAATTGAAACAGCATATATCTGCAGTGCACAGGACCAGTACTTTAATTTCAATACTTTCATGACTGTGAAAGAAATTACCTTTGTGATTCTTCCCAGGAAAAATCTCTGCCAATCTGTGGTGGTTAAATGGTCAATTTATTTGGCTCTACAGTGGGACACTTGGTTTTTCAGGGATTCCCAGGAATACCAGCTTTAAGTTAATCGGTCTATTTCCTTCTTTACTCTTGATAATTTCTGTGAATTACTTTTATTATTTTTTATTTTAGTTTTTGTGGCTACAAAGTAGATGTGTATTTTTATGGAGTACCTGGAAAGTTTTGATACAAGAATGCAATGCTTCATAATCACATCATGTAAAATGAGGTACCCATCTTCTCAAGCATTTATCTTTTGTGTTACAAACAACCCAATTATACTCTTTTGGTTATTTTAAAATATACAATTAAATTATTATTGACTATAGACACTCTGTTATGCTGTCAAATACTAGGTATTATTCATTATTTCTGACTATTTTTTGTACTCATTAACCATTCTCACCTACCCCCATATCCCTACTTCCCTTCCCAGCTTCCGGTAACTATCATTCTATTGTCTATCTCCATGAGTTCAATTGTTTTGATTTTTAGATCCCACAAGTAAGTGAGAACATGCGATATCTGTCTTTCTGTGCCAGGCTTATTTCACTTAACATAATGGCCTCCAGTGCCATCCATGTTGTTGCAGATGACAGGATCTCATTCTTTTTTTTTTTTTTAAGACTGAATAGTACTTCACTGTGTATAAGTACCACATTTTCTTTATACATTCATCTGCTGATGGACACTTAGTTGCTTCCAAATTGTTGCTATAGTGAACAGTGCTGCAACAAACATGGGAATGCAGATATCTGTTCAATATACTGATTTCATTTGGTTGTATACCCAGCAGTGGGATTGCTAGATCATATGATAGCTCTATTTTTTTTTTTGAGGAAATTACAAACTCTTCTCTATAGTAGTTGTAATAGTTTACATTCCCACCAACAGTATACGAATGTTCCTTTTTTTCCACATTCTTGCCAGCATTTGTTACTACCTGTCTTTTGAATGTAAGCCATTTTAACTGGGCTGAGATAATATTGCATTGTAGTTTTGATTTGAATTTCTCTGATGATCAGTGATGTTGAGCACCTTTTCATGGGCCTCTTTGCCATTTGTGTGTCTTCTTTTGAGAAACATCTATTCAAATTATTTGCCCATTTTTAAATCTGATTATTAGAGTTTTTCCTACAGAGTTGTTTGAGCTTCTTATATATTGTGGTTATCAATCCCTTGTTAGATGGGTAGTTTGTAAATATTTCCTCCAATTCTGTGAGTTGCCTTTTGACTTTGTTGATTGTTTCCTTTGTTGCACAGAAGCTTTTTGTCTAATGTGATCCTATTTGTCCTGTTTTGCTTTGGTTGTCTGTGCTTGTGGAATATTACTCAAGAAATTTTTGCCCAGGCTAATGTCCTGTAAAGCTTCCTCAAAGTTTTCTTCTGATGGATTCATAGTTTGAGGTCTTAGACTTAAGCCTTTAATCCATTTTTGATTTGATTTTTGTATATGGCGAGAGAAGGATATAGTTTCATTCTTCTGCATATGGATATCGAGTTTTCCTTCATGGTTCATATTGGTAGGTTGTGTGTGTCTAATCATTTGTCTATTTCTTTTAGATTTTTCATTTTATTGGCATATTGTTCCTCATAGTAACCACTATGATCCCTTGAATTTCTTCAGTATCGGAAGTAATGTCTCCTTTTTCATCTCTGATTTTATTTGGATCTTCTTTTTTCTTAGTTTTGCTAAAGCTTTGTCAATTTTAACTTTTCATAAAATCCAAGGTTTTTTTTTCATTGATCTTTTGTATTGTTTTCTTCATTTCAATTTCATTTATTTCAATGAAATAAATTTTAATTTCTGCTCTTATCTTTATTATTTATTTTATTCTACTAATTTTAGGTTTGGTTTCCTCTTGCTTTTCTAGTTTTTAAAGATGCGTTAGCATTGTTATGTTGATTCTTTGAAACTTTTCCTCTTTTTTGATGTAAGCACTTTTAGCTATGAACTTCCCTCTTAGCACTGCTTTAACTCTTTTTTCATAAGTTTTGATATGGTATATGTCCATTATCATTTATTTCAAGAAATGTTTCAATTTTCTTGTTCATTCCTTCATTGACCCACTAGTCATTCAGGAGGATATTGTGTAACTTCCATGTGTTTGTGTAGTTTCCAAAATTCTTCTTGCTTTTGATTTCTACTTTTAGTCCATCGTGGTTGGAGAAAATACTTGGTATTATTTCAATTTCTTAAAATGTTTTAAGACTTACTTTGTGACTTAATACATGGTCTATCCTTTAGAATGATCCATGTGCTGAGGAAAACGATGTGTATTCTGCAGCCATTGGGATGAAATGTTCTGTAAATATCTGTTAGATTCATTTGGTCTATAGTGCAGATTAAGTCTGATGTTTCCTTGTTGAGTTTTCTCTCTCAATGATTTGTCCAATTCTAAAAATGGAGTGTTGAAGTCTCTAACTATTATTGTACTGGGATCTATCTCTTTTTAGTTTTATAATTTTGCTTTAAATATATGGATGCTGCAGTGTTGGGGTGCATATATATTTATAATTGTTGTATCCTTTTGCTGAATGGACCCCTTTATCTTTCTTTTTGAGACAGAGTCTCGTTCTATCACCCAGGCTAGAGTGCAAATGGCATGATCTTGGATCACTGCAACCTCCACCTCCTGGGTTCAAGCAATTCTCCTGCCTCAGCCTCTCAAGAAGCTGGGATTACAGGTGCCCATGACCACGCCCAGCTAATTTTTTGTAAATTTAGTAGAGACTGCGTTTTGCCACATTGGCCAGGCTGGTCTCAAACTCCTGACCCCAGGTAATCCACCCACCTGAGCCTCCCAAAGTGCTGGGATTACAGGCATGAGCCACCATGCCCAACCTGACCCCTTTATCATTATATAGTAACCTTCTTTGTCTCTTGTTATTAGGTTAGTGCAAAAGTAATTGCAATTTCAGATTATGAATCTTAAATCATTATAAGAGGCTCAAGCACATCTTTATTAATCAAAATAGGAACCATTACAATCAACATATTTTTGCCAATGAAAAATATGTTTGTTAATTCTTGTAGCATAAAGATTCATGCTTCAGGATTTGACAAACTACTGGAGAGCATTTTCTTCATCCTGATGGTTGTGGAAGCATTTTCCCTGCAAAAAGTTGTTGCAATGCTTGAAAAAGTGGTAGTCCCTTGGTGAGAGATCAGGTGAATATGGCAGATGAGGCAAAACTTCATAGCCCAATTTGTTCAACTTCTGAAGTGTTGGTTGTGTGATGTGCGATCGGGCATTGTCCTGGAGAAGAATTGGGCCCTTTCTGTTGATCAACGCCAGCTGCAGGCATTGCAGTTTTGGTGCATCTCATTGATTTGCTGATCGTATTTCTCAGATATGATGGTTTCACCAGGATTCAGAAAGCTGTAGTGGATCAGACTGGCAGTAGACCGTCAAAGAGTGACCATGGCCTTTTTGTGATGCAAGTTTGGCTTTGGGAAGTGTTTAGGAGCTTCTTCTCAGTCGAACCATTGAGCTGGTCATCACTAATTTTCATATAAAATCCACTTTTCATCACATGTCACAATCTGGTTGAGAAATGGTTTGTTGTGTAGAATAAGAGAAGATGACACTTCAAAATGACAATTTTTAAAATTTTGTCAGCTCATGAGGCAACCACTTATCAAGCTTTTTTGCCTTTCCAATTTGCTTCAAATGCCAAACAACTGCAAAATGGTTGACCTTGAGTTCTTTGGCAACATCTTGTGTAGTTGTGAGAGGATCAGCATAGATGATTGCTCTCAACTGGTCATTGTCAACTTGTGATGGCCAGCCACTATACTCCTCATCTTCAAGGCTCTCATCTCCTTTGCAAAACTTCTTGAACCACCACTGCACTGTATGTTTGTTAGCAGTTCCTGGGACAAATGCATTGTTGATGTTGCCAGTTGACTCTGCTCCTTTATGACCTATTTTTAACTGGAATAAGAAAATTATTCGAATTTGCTTTTTATCTAACATAATTTCAATAGTCTAAAATAAACAGCAAGTAATAAGTCATTAGAAAAAAAAGCAAGAAATGGCTATTAAAATAACGTGTAACATAACCACATTTATTTAAGAATGTATTCCAATATCAAACAGCAAATCCCAACAACGCAAAAACCGCAATTCCTACTGCACCAACCCATTTTTGTCTCGAAATCTATTTAATCTGATATGAATATAGCTACTCTTGCTCTTTTGTGGATCCATTGGCATGAAATATCTTTTTCCATTCCTTTATTTCTCTTCTATGTGTGTCTTTATATGTGAAGTGTTTTTCTTGTAGGCAACAGATCATTGAGTCTTTTTTTAAAACTTCATTCAGTTGTATGTGTTTTGATTGGAGAGTTTAGTCAATTTTCATTCAATATTATTATTGATAAGTAAGGACTTACTGCTGCCATTTTATTATTTGTTTTCTGGTTGTTTTCTGGTCTTCTCTTCTTTCTTTTCTTTCTTCCTGTCTTCCTTTTAGTGGAGGTGATTTTCTCTGGTGATATGGTTTAGTTTCTTACTTTTTATTTCTTGTATATCTGCTTTATGTTTTTTGGTTTGTGGTTACCATGAGCCCTGCAAATACTACCTTATAACCCATTATTTTAAGATGATAACAACTTTCTTTTTTTTATTATTTATTTATTTTTTTATTATACTTTAAGTTTTAGGGTACATGTGCACATTGTGCAGGTTAGTTACATATGTATACATGTGCCATGCTGGTGCGCTGCACCCACTAACTCGTCATCTAGCATTAGGTATATCTCCCAATGCTATCCCACCCCCCTCCCCCCACCCCACAACAGTCCCCAGAGTGTGATATTCCCCTTCCTGTGTCCATGTGATCTCATTGTTCAATTCCCACCTATGAGTGAGAATATGCGGTGTTTGGTTTTTTGTTCTTGCGATAGTTTACTGAGAATGATGGTTTCCAATTTCATCCATGTCCCTACAAAGGACATGAACTCATCATTTTTTATGGCTGCATAGTATTCCATGGTGTAAATGTGCCACATTTTCTTAATCCAGTCTATCATTGTTGGACATTTGGGTTGGTTCCAAGTCTTTGCTATTGTGAATAATGCCGCAATAAACATACGTGTGCATGTGTCTTTATAGCAGCATGATTTATAGTCCTTTGGGTATATACCCAGTAATGGGATGGCTGGGTCAAATGGTATTTCTAGTTCTAGATCCCTGAGGAATCGCCACACTGACTTCCACAATGGTTGAACTAGTTTACAGTCCCACCAACAGTGTAAAAGTGTTCCTATTTCTCCACATCCTCTCCAGCACCTGTTGTTTCCTGACTTTTTAATGATCGCCATTCTAACTGGTGTGAGATGATATCTCATAGTGGTTTTGATTTGCATTTCTCTGATGGCCAGTGATGATGAGCATTTTTTCATGTGTTTTTTGGCTGCATAAATGTCTTCTTTTGAGAAGTGTCTGTTCATATCCTTCGCCCACTTTTTGATGGGGTTGTTTGTTTTTTTCTTGTAAATTTGTTTGAGTTCATTGTAGATTCTGGATATTAGCCCTTTGTCAGATGAGTAGGTTGAGAAAATTTTCTCCCATGTTGTAGGTTGCCTGTTCACTCTGATGGTAGTTTCTTTTGCTGTGCAGAAGCTCTTTAGTTTAATTAGATCCCATTTGTCAATTTTGTCTTTTGTTGCCATTGCTTTTGGTGTTTTGGACATGAAGTCCTTGCCCACGCCTATGTCCTGAATGGTAATGCCTAGGTTTTCTTCTAGGGTTTTTATGGTTTTAGGTCTAACGTTTAAATATTTAATCCATCTTGAATTGATTTTTGTATAAGGTGTAAGGAAGGGATCCAGTTTCAGCTTTCTACATATGGCTAGCCAGTTTTCCCAGCACCATTTATTAAATAGGGAATCCTTTCCCCATTGCTTGTTTTTCTCAGGTTTGTCAAAGATCAGATAGTTGTAGGTATGCAACTTTCTATTCATGTAAACGAACAAGCAAATAGACAACTAAACTAATGAAGACTCTATGTGTTACTTCATCCACCTACTTTTTAAGTTTTGTTGTTTGTATTTACATATTATTGTACTTCCTATTTCTTAAAAAGTTGTTGTAGTTGTTATTTTTTACTGGTTCATTATTTTTACTTAAGGGAACTTATTTTACATACCACAGTTACGGTGTTATAATATTCTGTTTTTCTGTGTATTTACTATTACCAGTGAATTTTGTACCTTTAGATGATTTATTATTGCTGATAATGTCATTTTCTTTCTGATTGAAATACTTCATTTAGCACTTCTTACAGGAAAGGTCTGATGTTGATGAAATATCTCAGCTTTTGTTTGTCTGGGAAAGTCTGTATTTCTCCTTTATGTTTCAAGGATATTGTCACCAGATATACTATTCTAGGGTAAAACACATTTTTCCATTAACACTTTAAATATGTTATGCCACTCTCTCCTGGCCTGTAAGGTTTCCACTGAAAAGTCTGCTGCCAAGTGTATTGAAGCTGCATTGTATGTTATTCATTTCTTTTCTCTTGTTGCTTTTAGAGTCCTTTCTTTATCCTTGACCTTTGTGAGCTTGATTATTCAATGCCTTGAGGTAGTCTTCTTGGGTTAAATCTACTTGCTGTTCTATAACCTTCTTGTACTTGGATATTCATATCTTTCTCTTGCTTTGGGACATTCTCTGTTATTATCCCTTTGAATAAACTCTACCCCATTTCTTTCTGTACCTACTCTCCAATCTTTAAGGCCAATAAATTTTATGTTAGCCCTTTTGAGTCTATTTTCCAGATCCTGTGGACATGCTTCATTGTTTTTAATTTTTTTCTTTTGTCTCCTCTGACTGTGTATTTTCAAGTACCTGTCTTCAAACTCACTAATTCTTTCTTCTGCTTCATCAGCTTTGCTATTAAAAGACTCTGATGCATTCTTCAATGTGCCAATTAAATTTTTCAGCTCCAGAATTTCTGCTTGAATGTTTTTAAATATTTTAATCTCTTTATTAAATTTGTCTGATAGAATTCTGAATTCCTCCTCTGTGTTATCTTTAATTTCTTTGAATTTCTGTACAATAGCTATTTTGAATGTTCTGTCAAAAGGTCACTTATGTTTGTTTCTCCAGTGTTGGTCTCTGGTGCTGTAATTAGTTCATTTTGTAAGGTCATGTTTTCCTGGATGGTCTTCATACTTGTAGATGTTTGTCAGTGTCTAGGCATTATTAAGAGTTAGGTATTTATTATTGTCTTCTCAGTCTGGGCTTATTTGTACCCATCCTTCTTGGGAAGGCTTTCCAGATATGCCAAAGGAGTTGAGTCTTGTGATCTAAGCTGTATCTGCTTTTGGGAGCACCCTAACCTTATTAACATTGTGGTTCTTGTGGACTTGTTGAAATACCACCTCGATGGTCTTGTACAAGATCCAGAAGAATTATCTGGATTCCCAGGCAGAGACTCTTGTTCTCTTCCCTTACTTTCTCCCAAACAAATGGAATTTGTTCTGAGCCACCTGGACCAGGTGATGAAGTGACATAAGCACCCCTGTGGCCACCACTATTATGATTGTGCTGGGTCAGGCCTGAATCTAACAGAGCACTGGGTCTTGCCCAAGGCCTTCTATAACCACTCCCTGGCTACCACCTACATTCACTCAAGGCCTTGGGGCCCTACAATCAGCAGGTGACAAAGCCAGTCAGTGCTGTGTCCTTCTCTTCAGGGTGGCAAGTTTCCTTAGGCTGTGGTTGCATCCGGAGATGCTGTCTGGGAGCCTGGGACTAGAGCAAAAATCCTTAGAAAGTCCCTCTGATGTTCTAACATACTTAGTCTGACCTGGCACTCAAACCACAAGATGTAGTTCTTCTCATTCTTCCATCCACTTTCCAAAGGCAGAGGAGCCTCACCCTGAGGCCACCTCCACCACAGGCCCATGGGGAGTACTGCCAGACTACAGCTGATGTTCCCTTAAGGCCCAAGTTCTCTTCAGTCAGCTCGTGGTGAATGCTTTCTGTCCTGGGATTTTCCCTTCAGGGAAGTGGGCTCCCCTGTGGCCCAGGGCAGGTCCAGAAATGCCATCCAAGATTCATGTCCTGGAATTGCAAACCCCAAGAGCCCACTTGGTGCTCTATTCACCTGTGGTTGTGCTGGTACCTAAGGTAAAAGACAAAGTACTTCTTACTTTTCCCTCCACTTTTCTCAAGTGGAAGTTATCTCACCCCATAGCCATTACAGCTGGGAATGTGCTGAGTCTCACCTAAAGCCAGCAAGTCTCAAAGTCTCCCTCAAGGCCATCAACATAGTACTTGGGTATTGCTGCTGGTTATTCAGGGCCTAAGGGCTCTTCAGTTAGCAAGTGATGAATCCTACCAGGACTGGGTTCTTTTCTTCCATAAAGCAGATTCCCTTCTGGTGCAGGTCATGTCTAAAAATGTTGTTTGGAAGCAATGGCTTGGAAAGAAGACCTCATGACTGACTGGTGCCCTATCCTGTTGTGGCTGAGCTGATATTCAAGATGCAAGATGCAGTGCTCCCCGCTCTTCCTTCTCCTCTCCACAAGTGGAAGGAAGGGGTTGTTTCTGAAGCCACAAGCTGTGTAGCTTGGGGTTATGGGAGAGGTAATGCCAGAACTCTCTCAGCTGCCCTTTGCTGGTGTCTCAGTAGGCTGAGCTTGTCCCAGTCCACTGGCTAGGGGTGGCACTAGGACTCATTTAAGCATTGCAGTCCTTGTGGCCTAGACTGCCTTTCAAGTTTAGTTAGAGCCCCAGAGCACTTTAGCCCATATTGATGAGACTTGAGGAACTCGAGTTCAGATCACTGGGATGGCGATTATCCTCAGGCTAGGGCTGGTTTGAATGCTTCCTCCCTAGGAGGGCATTGGCTGAGTTTGGTCTGGTTTTGTTTTCTGCTATAACAGGGGAGTTCAATGCCTTAAAATTGCTGTGTTCTCCGTCTCCCCAGTGCACAAAAACACTCTACACCAAGCCACTGATGCTGAGAGGGATGGAGAAGAAGTGGTGGCGGAGACTCAAGACTGTTTTTCCTACTTCTTCAGTGCCTCTTTCAGCAATATGAAGTTAAAACCAAGTGCTGTGAGTGCTCACCTAATTTTTGGTTCTTATGAAGGTTCTTTTTTTATGTGTAGATAGTTGTTAAATTGGAGTGTCTTGGTTTGGTGGATGATAGGTAGAACCTTCTATTCTGCCATGTTGCTCTGCCCCCAAATATTTTTAGATATATATATTTACCTTAGTTCCATATATAAAGAATCTTCTTCAAAATTATACCATCACAATCACAAAACATACTAAGATCTGAACTGGAATGTTTAAAGACCAACAACAAACAAACCCTACATCCTATTTTCTCTTAATGTCTCTCTCTGGGCTGCTATACTGGTTGGATCATACATAATAATTCAGTGTTTTAGAATGACACACTATAAATTTTAATAATTCTTTAATAGCTGTGCAAAATGCATGACTAAAAGAGTGATATTGGGGTGATGATAAGATAGATATTGAGATAATGATAAGAGATAATGACTAAGAGATAATGATATTTGATTCTGTGAACTTATGATAAAATTAAATATTACATGTTATTGGGTTCCCTATAGAAGGCAATTCAATAATGAGTGATCAAATGATAAAGAAGTGAATGCAAATAACAATTTTTAAAATGCAGTATACACTCTTATAAGGACAAAAGGTTAGAGCCGTTTGTATTGATAGAAAGTACAAAAATTAAAAAGGACATTTATTTCAAAGGTAAAAGAAAAATGAGCTTTGCCTTGAATTCCCATGCTTGACAGAGAGATGTGCAAAGAGAAATTTTAAAAGCAGCATAATATGTGTTTCAGAGTTTGGTTATTTTATTTAAAAATAATTAATTAAGTATTTTAATTGACAGTAATTGTATATATTTATTATGTATAATATGGTGTTTTGAAATACGTATACCTTGTGAAATGGCTAAATCAAGTTAATTTACATATATATCACCTCACACACATCATTTTCTTGTGATGAGAACATCTAAAACCTATCCTCTTAGTGATATTTAAGAATATAATACATTGTTATTAACTATAGTATCTATGTTATAGATCTTTTGAACTTATTCCTCCTACATAAGAATATTTTGTATTATTTGACCAACATCTCCCCAAAACCCTCTGCTAGACTCCAGTAACCACCATTCTACTCTCTGCTTCTATGAGTTTAACATTTTTATATTTCACATAATTGAGATCATGTGATACTTGTCTTTCTATGGAGTTTTCCCCTACATTCTAGGAGTTTTACAGTTTAAGTTTTTAATCCATTTTGAATTGATTTTTGTATATGGTGTGAGATAAGGGTCTAATTTCATTCTGCATGTGGATATCCATTTGTCCAAAAACCATTTATTGAAGAAACTGTCCTTTTCCCATTTATGTATACTTGAAAGCTTTGTCAAATATCAATTGACCATAAATGCATAGATTTGTTTATAGGCTCTCTATTTTGTTCCACTAGTCTATGTGTCTGTTTTTACACCAATATAATGCTATATTGATTACTATAGTTTTGTAGTATATCTAAAAGTCAGGTGGTGTGATGCCTCTGTTTTTGTTCTTTTTGATCAAGGCTGCTTTGGATACTTTGGGATCTTTTGTGGTTCTATACAAATTTTAAGTTTGTTTTCTCCTATTTCTGTGAAAAATGTCATTGGTATTCTGATAGGGATTGCATTGAATCTGTGATAGCTCTGAGTAGTATTACCATTTAAAAAATATTAATTCTTCCAATCCATGAACACAGGATATCTTTCCATTCCAGGACTTGTTTTAAAAGTGTTGTAACTAGTGCCGTGTCTTTGGTAAAACCTTGCTCAATAATTGCTATGCCATGTCCCAAGCATTGTTCTTATAAAATGAAGGAATTATTTTATTTCATATTATATTTTTACAGACAAAACAATAAGAACTTAGTCCCCTAAATGCTGAATATTAATTATATAGTGCACATTGTTATAAGTTGCTGTAACACATTTAATTTGTTTGGTTTTATTTTGTGAGTGACAATGACTGCTTAAACTCTACTATGGATTGATCAAAGATAGTGAAACGTAATGTTTACAATTCTCCCTCAATCAACATCAGACTTTTGGTAAAATACATAAAACTGAATTATGTCTTTCATAAAATTAGATTCAACTTATACAGTTTGAATTTAGAAATCCTTTACCGGGGACATGACTGATTATATGTAAACATTATCTTGTTCTTACTTAATGAGTTAATTTTTAAAATCAGTTATTCAGATGGACATTTAAGGACACTCTTGATCAAAACTGCTTTCCAAAATGGTGACTTTATCAGGTATAAGCTTCAATTATATAGAAAACTCAACTAGATATTAAACACTTATTTTCCCAGTAATGCTTAGGAGATTGAAGCAATACTTTATGCCTGGGAGGGCGGGGGGAAACAAAAACAAAACTATTTCTTAAAATGAGTTCCTGTTTGCAAGAATGAAGAGAAAACAAATCATAGGAAATGCAGCCTGTATTGACCCCATTTCTTAGTCATTAAGCTATTTTTGAGACTAATGAGAAAATATGTCAAACATATTTAATTTTTCTCCACATGAACAACCAGAATAAACCTCTGTGGTGAGCCTAGCACACTGATCAAGTTTTCATATCATTTTTTTAAGTGAGCACCTTCCCCAAACAATTTTTTTGAGTGAAATAGTCAAGGTAAGGAAAATTTCCTTGCCCAGCCTTCCTACTGAATCAGCAGTAACAGAAATGATTGTACCAGCCCTTTCACTGTGTAAATTCAAGCTGTAGTTCAGAGAACATCAAAGGGGTCAAAGGGATAGTAGGGGTTTTTGTGTCCCAACTTGTCCCTATTCTTTTTGTGGTAGCTGATCCCATCTGTCTCCAAGAGCTGATTGTAGCTTATTCTTTGTGAGTATTGTTCACAAGTCACCTAAGTAAAGATTAAACTTGTGGCTCCTTTCCTATGTGTTCAGTCTGGTGTTAAAATGTAAAAACAGCCATCTATTTGTACAAGCACACAGTCATAAGTAATGTGAGTCTGTAATATAGAATAACAAATTACTTAAATTTAATATATGAATATTTGAGATATTTTATGTTTTTATTCTTTCTAACGATTTTAGAGATTTAGGTAGCCAAATTAGGCAAATAAAAGTTACTCTGCAGGGTGGTTGTGAAGCTGGAGGTCTCCTCAACCTGCAGAAAATACTGAGTATAGTGACTGACAAACAGTAAATAATATTTATGAATGATCATAACTGAACTTCTGGCCATAATGAGATTCATTAGCTGAAGAAAGGTGCTTTCAATGGGAGAGGATATATTTTTATATTTTCTAAAATCTTTACCTATTTTCTAATTTCTCCTTAAGTGTAAGGATGACAGCTTCTATATACTGAGCAACGACCATGTCTAACATTTTGTTGTTATTGCTTTACATTCATGATGTTGTGGCAGATATCTTATAATACAATTCCCCACACCAGAGAATGTAGATACTTAACAAAAAAAAGCAACATGTATAATTGAGAAACAATTGGTCATTAATTCTTAGGCTTGGTTTTAGGGGAAACAGAGTTAATGCACTTTAATAAGTCTTCCTGTGGTACATATGTGTTGTAAGAGAGCTCTAGAGACTTAAAGCATACAGGAGGTGTCTAGTGTGAATTAAACTACATTTGTTAATGTCATTTTTCTGACTTATTTATAGTGATTAAATATACTCGATTATTTTGCCCATAACCCAAGAATTAATTGACCTGAGCATTTAAAATATATATATATATATTTGTTTCAATTAAACAAAACAGATAAGTTAAATTGTTTTTATGTCCTGTGAACACTCCACCTTTGTTCATTATAGTAAATGGGGGAAGTACAAGTCATTTGATTGCTCTTTAACCTTTCATTATATCGACAATCTGTTATTGTCTAGCATCAATTCCATCCTTCTCAGAAGGTGGCTTGGCATTTTTGTGGTATTTTCAATCTAGGGAAATAAATCTGCATCTCCATCTGGATTGACCAGATGAGGCTCCCTTCAGAGCCAATTAACACTTTACCAATGGGGTCACCTCAGCATGGTAGGAGGTGCTTTGCACCTCCAGGGCGACCATAAACTGTCTCCACAATGCCTCCAGATGCTCCAGGTCTGGAAACCAATCAATCTTTTACATAAGTGGTTAGTACACCTACCCCAGGGTCCTAGAAAGACACATCAAAAGATATGTATAGCTTTCCAAGACAGAACTTTTTGAATATTCTTTTGTTTGTCTCTTCCTCTATTTGCACTGACTGAGAAGAATACTTTTGACACACAGAAAAGCAAATCAAGCTTGGTGCGCAAGGCGCAAGCCCCACTCCTGTTAAATTTTATAGTCACACACATGTTTATCACTTCTTAGCTAGTTTGACTAGAGATTTCTCAATAACCTCATCTGTGACCATTGAAAAGCCATAAATCCATATGGAAAGTCTTCTAGTGCCCAGTCCAGGGAGAGAGTTACAGGTCACACACCTGTAAAAATGTTTAAAGCATAGTCAGGGCAGCTCTGACGCCACTGTGGGCTGCCTAAGGAACCTCTTTGTGGTATCCTGGTGATACCTGAGAGATCTGTGGTTGTTTTTTTTAGGAGCCCAGACTTAGTTCACAGATTTCTTCAGCTTTTCTGCATAGGCGTCTCATTTAACGAAGCAATTTCCTTAACTCTACTTTAGCTGGGAAAGAATGCAAATTAAATATTCTTTACTAGAAAGAATGGGAGGGGGGACAAGTGAAGGAGAAAAAAGAAAAAAAAAGCACGGGAGCACAGTGGAGCCACGAAGTTCCCTCAGGTGGCTGGCTAACTAGCTTGGCTCTTTGTGTAGACACTGTCTGCCTGTGGGATGGAGCTAAAAGACAGAAGAATGACAGTCTGGAGGAAGAAAGAAGACAGTAATTATGGGATGCGTGCGATTAGTGCGGTAGCCAGAGAAATTAAGCCACAAGTCCTAGGAATCTTCCTTTCTGTATGGTACCTGCAGAGGAAGAGAAAAGACCTCACTACAGAGTTCAGTTGGAATCTACTCCCTGCCAGCTCAGCTTGATTGCTTTCTGGGTTACCTACTGTGGAGGTTCAGCAGCTCGACCTTCCTTTCAGTAGAGCTATATTGTCCTGCTCTGAAAAAAGGCAGATTAAGAATTTACAGGGATCCCTCCATCACTGGTCTCTGACAGGAACACTCAGGGAGCTGATTTTTCATGGTTCAATTTGCCTGTGGCCAAGATTCTTATCAAAATATATTCTGTTAATGTAAAGTGCCATTGCAGTTTTAATAAATATCTAACTTTCTATTAAACTTTCTCTCTCATTTCTTTACTCTTCATCCTTTTGTTTTAGTGTTGGAATTCTTCCCTAACTACTTTATTTATTATTATTGTTATACTTGGAGGAATGTTTGCATTTAAATTCAGGTTTATAGGTGAAGAATAAATCATGTCAGTTAGGAAGTTTATAATTATTTTGTAGGTAGGTAAACTGTATTCTAACTGCCCTGAATCTGAGATATTCCCAGCTATAATTCAGATCATCCTTCAGTTGTCTATTTTGATTTAAATGCCTTAATTAAAAACTGTATGTTTGCAGAATTGAAAAGGACTCTTCGTTAACATGAAAGCTATTTCATTTTGTCAAGCCAAGAAGAAACAAAAGATATTCAATCTCTTCTTAGTTTAATACATATTTTTGAGAGCTGTTTCAGATGGAGGAGGGAAGAGGTTAGTCAGATTTTGAGCCAAGAATCTTTTCAGCCTCTGCATGTGTATTATCTTAGATAGTTCTGATTAGGTCTGAATATTGCTATCATTTTTATTGCCTCTTTTTTATTATAAGTGGCTTGATATTAACCTTTTTAGCATGTATAATTCTATTAATATCTCTGCTAAAAATTTGAGGTTATGCTGGTAAATGAAATAATTGTACTGTACTTGGTTTTGTGACTTCAAAAACAAGAGGTTCTTTAATGCTGTATGTTTTGTTAACAGGGCAAGTAAAAAACTGGAAATCACATTTATTCTACTAGAGATGAGAAAGCTTAGCAGATGTACTGTGATGATTTTCCAGGAGGAGGAAAGTAAACATCTTTGTCTCCTATTCAGATTAGTTTCACCTGGCATAGTCAGACTCGGCGCAGAGGCCTTCACTAGCTCACTCAGCAACAATGCCTCTTGCCTATTTGTCATGTTTGATATAATAATTTTTGATGCATTGTATTTTGTTATATATTTTACATCTTCAAAATAAGTAGTTTTGAGAGTTACTCATTGAAGCCCATTTGTTTAAAATGTTCAGTATAAAACATACATATGCTACTGTTCTATGTAGGCCTACCTTATTCTGGAAGGATCTATGTCATGTTCTGTCCTATTACAAGATCCTTAAAAAAGATCTTCATCCCTATTACTAGGCTGTGGTAATGTAGGGTCTAGGAAATGTACTTTGGAAATGCAGAATGATGATTCCATTGCCCTACCATGTCTTATAGCATCTTATCTCTTTAATCCTCATTCTCCTCCTCACAATCTTATAGAAATAAAAGTGAGGAAGACTGATGTATTGTTTGATATCTCTGAATGACTTTATTTTTAGAGCTATTTATTAGTGGTTTATAATCGCTTCAAATGAAATGTATGTATTCTTCATTTTAGTTATTTTCTAATATTCAAATAACAATATATCTGAGAAATGCGATATGCATTCTCAATAAGTAACATTATTTTTTTGCAACAAAACTCTGTCAATAGGTCAGGCTATCCTTCTCATTACCCTCTAGCAGGCAGATCTTCTAAGACCTTACTCTTTTTAGTGGAAAATTTTCAATTTTATTCTCTTGATATTATTATAAAATTTTCCAAAACATCCAGCTATGGCATTCTTCTAGTAATGATTTCTTAAATGGGATGGATGTGGTGGGGAATCTAAAAAATAAGAGGAGAGAATAAGATTTGAAACTGAAAGTGAGTTGGTTGTAGTATATCCCATTAAGAAGACAAAATAGGCTGGGCACGGTGGCTCATGCCTGTAATCCCAGCACTTTAGGAGGCCGAGATAGGTGAATTGCTTGAGGCCAGGAGTTCGAGATCAGTCTGGCCAACATGGCAAAACTCCATCTCTACTAAAAATACAAAAATTAGCCAGGCATGGTGGCACATGCCTCTAATCCCAGCTACTTAGTAGGCTGAGGCAGGAGAATTGCTTGAACCCAGGAGGCAGAGGTTGCAGTGAGCCAAGATCATGCCACCGCACTCGAGCAAGACTCTATCTCCAAAAAAAAAAAAAAAAAAAAAAAAAGAAAAAAGAAAAGGAAAAATAAATAAGGTGGTTAAAAAGACCAAAGTGACTTGAAGACATCTATCTGATGCTAAAGAATCATGCTGGGAAAACTATCCAAAAATCATGTTAGAAAAAGTTATAGGAAATGATCAATTGGCTAGAAAAAAGAAAGGTGAATGAATTGCTGCCAAGGCTAAGTGAAGGATGACTATCAGCTCCAGGTTAATTAGCTGGGACAGACAACTATGTTGAGATGCACAACGTCAAAGAGAGTACTGAGCATGTTGTGATGTTACCACTGTACAGCAGAGTGTGCTAGAATGATTAGAACCAAACTACACAGTAAGCTGAGGTCTGTGATAATGTAATAAGCAAGGACATAAAAAGAGCCAAGGGAGAAAAGGACAAATAAGGAAACTGGCTGTTGATAGCTTGCACACACTTGTATGCCATAAGGACCTTTTGAAGTTGCAGCAGAAACAGTCCCTGTGGAACAATGATAACAGGAGAGACAGACATTGATGTGTAAATTACATCATCACCCAAAGCCACTTCCACTCAAGCAGAGTCCCAGATCATATTGGGGTTCAAAGGGACTCTAATCTTACCCTACTCATTTTTTTTTCTCCTAAACTCTTGCCAGAAATGAGGGAAACACAGAGATGCTTGTTCATGTTAGCTTTTCTGACTTGACCTGGAAACTGAGAGTCATGTAACAAGACAAGGGCTGCCCAGAGTTCACAGATTTAAGGATCAAGTTTGTGAAGACATTGGCTTAGATAAAAGGACAGTAGTTAACATTAACATTACATAAGCTTGAACAACTATCTCAAGAGATATCCAGTACTTTGAGAGAAACAAGAAATTGTATCAACAGTTTATAAATAAATGTGAATTTATAATAATACGGCTAGAACTGTCTGTGAAAGGAAAAAGGCTGACCTTTCTGTCTTGAAAAATATTTTTCTTTTCTGAATAATTTAGGGCTGGACAATTTGATCTTTTATAGGTCATACTGATCAACATTTTGCTATTCTTCACTAGACGATAAGCTTGTTTAGCAATATGAGGAGGGTGCCTCCACTTTCTGAGGGCCATTAGAATTCCTAGGGATAATCATTGTTCAAAGAACTGAATATTAATGATAGTTTCACATAACATTATATATAGTATAAATAACATGCCTACTCACTGAGAGTGGTACAGAAATCGAGAGTCATGAAACCCAGTACAGGAAAATTAACATTGAAAGTACAAATCAAACAATGATATGGCCAAATGTTATCCCCTGTAATAAGAACCATAGATTTGAAAAGTCCCTAAATTCAAATGATAAAGCCCTTTCTCAGTATACAGTGTTTATATAGCACAAGCTAATTAGTATTAGAAATATCTGCTTTATTTCCTTTTCTCTGAAGCTTAGACATCTATCTGGGAGGAGGCTGAGTACATCAAGTGTTCCTTTCAGTGTAAGCAATAAGTAGTTCACTTCCTGTACTTTCCATGAACTTTGTAATGGTTAAATAAAGCTATATTCAACATGAACTTGTGAATACCTCCCTTTTAATTTTTTTTTTTTTTTTGGCTAGGATTGAAACTTCAGTATAAAATAGAAACTATTTGACTTTCTGTTCTAATACCATAACAGATTCTTTAGTAGGGTGGTAATATTAATCAGATGTGGCAAATTATTACCATTAAAAGTTAAGTGAGAACTTTGTCACTGTAGAATGTTGTATTAGGTTCATGCTGTTACATATTCCTCAGCTGTTAAAATATTGTAGGATATTTGTGGAGGTCTTTAGAAAACTTTTTACAGTAATTATTTAAATATTAGGCTGGCTTTAGTTTATTCAGTGAGAGTCTCTAGACTGCTGTCCTTGGTTATATTCTGAAGAAGACTTTGCCCTATAAAGTGAACGTGTTTATATATGCTAATTTGAAATGGGTATATGTTTGGCCAGAATTCTGGCTGGCAATTTGACAGTAAGATAAATGCAAGACACAAGGTTCATGTGTAACAACTGGTGAAGAAAGAGATTAAAAGGGGAAGTTGAAAGTTAGCATAGAGTAATTGGAGGAAGCTAGCTTTGGTAAGTCACAAAGGAATTGTATTAGTCAGGGTTCTCAGGAGAAGCAGAGGCAATAGGATATATAGATATATAAGAGAAAATATAGGAATTGGTTCTTACAGATATGAAGGCCAATGAAGTCCCATGGTATGTCATCTGCAAGCCAGAGATCCAGGAAAGCTTGTGTAATTCAGTCTGAGCAAGAAGGCCTGAGAAACAAGAGTTCTGATGTCTGAGGGCAGGAGAAGGTAGATATCCCAGCTTAAGGAGAGAGAGAGAGAAAAAAAAAAATAAAAGAAAATTCACATTTCCTCCACCTTTTGTTCTATTTGGGCCCTCAACAGATTGAATGATGACCACTCTTATTGGTGAAGGTGATATTCACTCAGTCTACTGATTCAAATGTTAATCTCTTCTGGAAATAGCATCACAGACACACCAGGAAGTAATGTTTACCAGCTATCTAGCCTCGCCTTAGCTGAGTCAAGTTGAAACATACTATCAACCATTACAGGAGTGATGTGTGCAAACATGCTCCCTTGCCTCTCCCACTTATGCCTTCACCCTTTGACTGGTACTATCTTAGCTTCTGTATCATCTTTTGCATTTTTCCTGTTAATGAGCTTATCCATGATACTGCTACTTCCAGGATATTCTCCCACTCTCTCTTCCCATTGACTCTCCTTTACTCTCCTTCATCTGTGTTCTGCCAGATTTAATCCCTAAAACATTCCTTGAATCCCTATACACATCTCCAAGTCTTCTCTCAGTGCCTTAATTCAGCTACATCTTTCTCTTCTTGTCTAGGCAAAGTTAGTTGAGTCCTAGTCTCTGTATTTTATTTATTTATTATTATTTTTTTTTGGAGACAGGGTCTCACTCTTTACCTAGGCTGGACTGTAGTGTCATGATCATGGTTCACTGCAGCCTCAACTGCCCAGGCTTAAGTGATCCTTCCACCTCAGCCTTCTGAGTAGCTGGGACTATAGGCATGTGACACCACTCTCGGCTAATTTTGTTTTTGTTTTTTTTTTTTTTGTAGAGATGGGGTTTCACCATGTTGCCCAGGCTGGTCTTGAACTCCTGAGCTCAAGTGATCCACCCACCTTAGCCTCCCAAAGTGCTGTGATTATGGGCATGAGCCACCATGCCCAGCCTAGTCTCCCTATCTTTAGTCTGTCTACTACACAACTGACAAAATGTTCTATCTATTCTGTCCATGTCACTTTCCTTTCTAAAATAGTTCTTCATTGTTTAGAAGATAAAATCCAGCCTCTGTTATTGTATTTTTAAGACCCTCCATAATCTGGTTATTGCAATCATTCTAGCCTCATCTCTGCCTACTCCCCGCCTTCAAATGTCCCTGCTTGCAAAACACTTCTCTGCAGGGCATAGATAGATAAATAATTGAAGTGGGCTGGGTGTAAGAAACAGGGAGTTGTGGGAACTGTGGCACTCTGAAATATACAAGGCCCACCTAAAGAATTCAACTTTATTTGTATTAGGGCAATAAGACATGTCTTCAGGACAAGTGGGCCCTGGATTACCTGTTTATGACCTGTGCTAGCAGCATGAAATATTTGCCTGTTCTGGCATCATGGTATTCTTTTTCCTTCCACAAGTCATTTGCTCATGCTGTTCTCCTCTGACGGTAGTGCTCATCCACAGTATTTTCCCTCTCACTTACCTCATCCTTCTCAAGTTAGCCTCTTCTCCTTACTTAAGATTTAAACCAAATAGTAGTCATCTTCTTCAAAAATCCATTCATGATCCCTACTTATTTCCTACATGTTTCTGTAAATTTTCTATAGCACCTTCTGTGTTTATTTTAATTAAATACTCACCTCTCCCACTATATTATATGGGAAAAGATATATTGTATTAATTTCTGTACCCTCAGGGTATAGTGGAGAGCCAGGTACATAGTTAGCACTCAACAAAGCCATGAAAACAATGGTGAGTCAAATAGAATTGTGGTTCAACACCTTAGCTTTGCCTTAGAGTCTATGGCTATGGAAATCTATAGATGTCTTGAGGAATCATTTGACACCAGCAAGGGAAGAAAATGGCAAATTCCATCTTATTAATATTTCTACCAGTGGAACCTAGAGTAACATCTGTCACACCATGGAAGGAAAAGGAGAAGGACGAAAGACAGGAAGAAAAGAAAGAAGGAAGGGAAATATTTATGTTCTTAATGCAGAAGTGCTATGGGAGAGGGAGTGGAGAGGTAGGAATTCAACTTGAGCTGAAGTGAAGAACTGAAACAAGGCCCATTTTACAAGAATTAGAAATTTTGAGATAGCCACGCAAGAACAAGTCTATACTGAGAACAGGTTGAACTCAGAAAGTGCTGAACTGCTGTGAGTTATACTTCATAACATCCAGGACCTAGATAGAAATTCTTTCAATTCTTTAAAACAATCTCCACTGGAATAAAATGTGTGCTCAAATATATTTTATTCATGTAGCAACTTTTTTATTTTTCCCTATTCTTACTTCAAAAGATGATGTATGAGAAAGGAGAGGGGATGCTCTCAAAGGACATAGTCTCTAGGAAGGGGTTCACAGCATTTGGCAACAGGAATAACAGTAAAGAGACATCATCTAAACATGGCATTTTACCACAGTGGCACTGTTCATTTGCCTGGTCATCCCCTACCATCGACCAGGATCATACTTAAGATGTTTCTGACAGATATATCCTACAACCACCCTTGGTAAATCCAAAATTTTTAGCAACATGCCACCATTTAAGAATCTAACTTTAAGTTTTGAAGGCTGTATGTCTGTTCAATTCAGTGTACATAGTAGTAAGAGCAGGAGGTGGCTTAATCATGTCATATGATATTTCTGGTTTGAGTGGAGTGATTTTACAGGTCTGCCTGCAAAACACACAAAATAATGCTTGTTCCCTCTTATGGCAAACACAATGAGAATGGACAAGACAGAAAGCACCTAAAAGTCTTTCCTTGGAAGAAAGATAAATGCAAAGGAGAAACTTCTTCCAATTTTCTTGTAACCTTTTTTTTCACAGGGCTGTCAGATGACTGTACTGTTTACCTCACACCAAGGGTGTGTCTATGATGTATTTTCACAAGTGCTTCAATACTGAGATAAAAAGTGTAGTGTGAGTGTTAAAGGTGGACTAAAATATAAAACTCCATTACTTGCCAGTTTTCACTGAAGATAAAATAGTTTTGCTTTGTAATAACGAAGGAAATCCATATCTCCAAGTCGGCTACTTTACAAATCAGGAAATGGTTCTCAAGGAGGCCCCAGATCAGAGCTAATGTGGCCCGATGGTGGGTGAGCGGTGTCATTCTGGTACAGAAGACAACATATTGTATAATTCTGGCATTTTAAATAAACTTTTGCAGCTTGGCTACCCTTACCAATCTGGTTTAGGAATACAGTCTTAACTGAACTCTCCTCAGTAAGAATGACCATTTCATTTTCCAGCCTCAACTTCACTTCAGGCCTTTGATTTGAATAGTAAATAGATAGCAAAACATTACTGTTATGAGTCAAAACTCATGGCAAAATATTTTCATTATTTAAGTGCTCAGAATTGCTGTAGAGTTATAGGATATACATACATAAAATTTGTAATTTGAGGTCCATAAGGGGATAAAAAATAAAAGGAAAACTCTTGGAATTCAGAAGAATACAAGAACAACGAATCCTTTGACAGTGAATGTTATCTAAAGGGGTTAAAAGAAATCAGACTTCCCTGTGGGCTGTGCATGGGGTATGCATTATGTGCTGTCATTAAAGTATTCTTTTCTCTGTTAAGCAAGCATCCCCTGCTGGGACATCTCTTTGATTTGGTGGGAGTCTGGAGTTATACATGAAGTGTGTGCTATCAGCTACAAATTACTCCCACATAAAAATACAATGTTATTGTTCGAGCTATTTTTCAATTAGTGCATATGTTCTATTCACATGATTTGGATTATTAAATACATGAATTATAACTCTGCAGTAAAACATGATCAGAATTTTTTTTTGCTATATTATGACTAATGAAAAACTATGAACAACAAAAATGAATATAGTTGAAAGAAATCAAACCTTACCCTTGGCAATAATTCTGAGACGCTGAATATCTCAGATTGGTTAGTTTAAGGCTTTCATTTGAATCACCTTGAAAATTCTATGCATAGTGTTCAATCACCACACCTTCCTTTTTGCTCCCAGGCCCCTGTGTTTAAATCCATCAATGTCATGGAGCAGTGCGGTTTAAAAAAGTATTTGGAAGGGCACCAAGCCTGAATGTTTTGAGAGCGCTAACCAAGATACACACACAGGACTAAATGTATTTTCATGGAGATTGAAACAGATATTTTTTTTCAAGAGCATTATTAAAGAAGAATTCTGGATACTTTCAGAGAACAGTGGAGCCAGTCAATATGTAGAGCTGCTTTGCTTAATTAAATTCATATCTCTTTTTAAGGCTTCTAAAACATATAGTAATCAGTGAAAAGTCCTTGCAGTCTGTTTTGTGGTGTGGTATATTTATTTCCTTCTTTGTAAGACAAGCTATAACTGTTTCTTTCATAGCATATGTATCTTTAAAGGGAAGTAAGGCTGTGAAATTTGAAAATGAAATTAGGTAATCTGTTGGAGGTTATGCTGAAATCAGACCCAAAACTTAGTTACATTTGTGCCACTCTTTCTGTTCTAGTCTAATTCATACTTTTGCTCAGCATTTGTATCTTAAATATCTCTGGGAAAAATATAATTTTTGTAACAGACAACTCCTTTGTTTTACATTTCTCAGAGTACTTTAAGACTATTGAATGTTTTTCAACAGCTAGAATTTAATCTAAAACTAATTTTAGGCAAATTTATTTTTCTTTGTTTTCCACAAGTCAAATGAATAATAGCTGGATATATGGACCTTTTTATTTCTTCAGCATTCGCTTTGCAAAGAGACAGATTAATTAAAGAAGGAATCCTCCAGAGGTATATTATTCCAATATCTCTCTCAGCACCCCGTATATTGATCTATTTAACATCTTCTTCATGTATAACCAAGAACAACAATTTTGAGTCTCTAATAGTATAACATCAATCAATGCTGCAATTAGAACTTTGTCAGATGAATTCATAGACAGATGCAGACCTAGATATGGTTTATGATAAAGTATTTTAAAATTGATCAACTCAGATTGATTATCTCCCCCAATCTATGATTAAACATACTCTTTTCTCCTTCTTGCGTAATTGTCAGTGAAAAAATGTGTGTGTGTGTGTGTAATGTGTATGTTTTGTGTTAGATGTGTGCAGGTATTGGGAAGCCAATATATTATTCTTTCTTTCTTTTTCATTTAAATGTTCTTTTATTTCTTTCAAGAAATTAAATACAGAGAAGTACAAAAAGTTATTTAAGGAACATGCTACTACTGTCTCAAATTACCAACTGAGTATTGCTTTTTTGGTTCAAATGAAGTTTCAATTTTCTAAAATATGGATTCTATAAGCACTAATTAATAATATGTGAATTCTAACCTTTTTCATCCCATATTTCCTTACTCATGAATATTGAGATTTACTGAGAGATCTAGAAGAGTCTATAATATGAATCCTAATAGGTTTCTGCAAGGAAAATTCAATAAAATTGGTTATGTTGGTAGATTTGGGAGCACTTCCTTGGAAGATAACACAGTGGTCTCTTAATTTGGAAAGTTTAGCACACTGGCATAGAAGAAAATGTAAATCAGTTTGCATGCTGCCACATGTCTTCATGATTTATTTCTTTCACATACTTTGCTATATTTTTGGAAGAATTTTCCTATGTTGCTTCACTTTACTTTTTCTGGTGAATCTATGTCTTACTTAAAATATTATAAAAGTGCTCAAATAAAGATGCTACCTTTTAATCCTTATTAAGATAATTCTGGTAGTTAGGTGGTGGGAAACTGGTCTGAATAAAAAAAAATAAGTCTGGTCCAAGTCAAATTTCATTGTTCTCTATTTGGAAGAAGAGAGAAGTAATTTTGCCAACTTTAAAATACAGTACACTCAAAAATTATCAGCTCTAGATTTGGAGCTCATCTCAGAATTACTTTGGCTCAACTCAGCTATGTGACTTTTGGTTTGCTTTTACTTTCAATTCTCATGGTAGTTTTGAAAGAAAGAATGAATTTCACAAAAGGAATCTTGTTTGCACATTGTAAGCTACCTTTTTGTAACAAAAAGTAGTTGCAAAATTTATATTTTCCCAGAAAAGAAGAGACCTAAGTTAAAATTGAAAAAAAATTTTAAAAGTTATAAAAATATATTTTCTATTTAATGTAATTGTTTTTATGAAGTCTCTATTTCCTTTTTTCAATATAAGTGGTTTATATGGAATTATAAAGATGGTTCAAATATGCTATTTAATTGCCATTATTTTAAGCATTCAAATTCTCAGTGTTGTCCCTGATATTTACAATGGCTGTGCAGCTGCTGCTGTTATTATTGCTGAAGCTGACATTATTTTTCATTTGTGTGAGGGAAGGAGATTGGAGAATCTCCTTTCCAGTTTGAACACAAATGAATGAACGTGTCCTTTGGTTCCTTCTCTGTAATTTTTGTAGTGGGTCACAGGACTTTTTTACCTGATTAGATCTCCCTCATCTTCCCCACCCTCCCCCAAGGCAGGTGGTTTCCTATGTTTCAACAAAACTGAAGGAAAATCTAATCTTGTTGTCAGCTGATAGATCATTAAAAATAGTTTTTGCTGATAGATCACCATGTGACTTTTGGCATGAAACGCTGACAGAGTTCAAAGAATTTTGTGACATTTCTATAAAAATAACCTTTCCCTTCCCATGTCCTTATTTTAGGAACAACTTTTCCTACTGCTACATTTATAAAAGTGAAAATAAGATAGAATTATGATGTGCCTTATTTTATCCCAGCAAAAATGATGTTTATGTATGTAATAATATACCAATTGAAAAAACCTATCTCATCTATCACACTGAGAGAGTAATTTCAAAAAAAGATTTATGTTTAATGCTTTTTGTTAAAATTTGTGATACAAATATGATTTTTGCCAAATTTCATACTACTATTAATATTAATAACTCAATGTGTAACATTTATTTTAATATTAGAGACTTTAAGGACAAGGGAAATAGATTTTATTACTTTCTATTTATGTACTTTTTGTCAAAGAAGTGTTATAGTAGCAGAAGACTTCCAAACATACAAATAGATGAGGTAAAATTATGCTGTGAAAGTGGGATCAGAATAAGTTCTGTGAAAAATACTAACAATGTGAAACTTAAATACGAGCCTGTCTACCTTTATGTAACTAGATGATAGCTGGCATTTGTCAAAGTATATATAGGTTCTAGTAGAGAACATCATATACTATGTTCTATTGTATATGTTTAAAAGAGTGACTCAACAACTTTATTTTAAAAACCAACATATTCTATTTTCCAGAAATCATATTCTTTGCAAATATTTAAATTTATCATGACTACTTTAGATCTTAAAAATATGTGAAGAGTTATCTAGCTTTCAACATTATTTGGGGTTTATGAACAAAAGAATGCTTGAATACTACTATTCTGTACTAAATCCCAATCAAGTTGCCTGCAGTTTTGCTATTTGCTTCACTCTTGTCCATCCTTTTTATTCCATCACCATAGATCATGACTCAGGACTGAATCATTGTGGATTAGTCACCCTTCTTTGGACACTGAAATTGGCAATTTCTCATCTTGTCTCTTCAGTTCATACCTATCCCTCAGCTATAAGGTGCTGTCCTCTGTTAAAAGTCTAGCCCTCCTTTAAGCCCAAGCTAAAAGTTTGCCTCTTCTTTGATACTGCTCATAGTTATCCCAGCTGGAAGAAAAATTTTTTCTCCTCTGCACCTTTTAAATAACTAGCTTGTATCAGTTGTATAACTCTTATCTTACACTGCCCTTTAGATAGAGTCTAAAACATTTTTCTCTTCCACATGAGTATAAACTCTTATGTGAAAAGACCATGTCCTTTTGTGAGCTTATTATGCTTCACAGTGCAAAGTATAGAACCTCATGCGTAGTAGGCTCATTTGTTGAATCGATGCCTGAATGAATTAGATATATTAAAAGGAAAACATTTTCTATTATTTCGAAGATCCTTTGATGTGGCTTTCTTCTAACTTCTACCTTAGAAGTCGTGGGTGGGCGGATATTGAAATCAGCCCAATGAGGGAGATGGGATTAATACTGAGGAAGCCACACTGGGAAATTTTTTCTAGATAGTTAAATATATTGGGAAGAAATGAAAGCAGGCAAAGTATGAATGGAAACAAATAGAAACATTTTAAATTTGATATGCTACAATATTCTATATGAGTGATTTTGAATGTGATGAGAAAAAATGAAGCACTGACCCCATAAGTAAACATATTGGAGGAAACAGTATAAAAGGGGTTGGAAGGAAGCAAGGGACTTTGTCAACAGAATTTTTGTTTTTTGTTTTTGATTCAGCTTGTAGAAATTCAGTTTAGGAACTGTATGGCCAGAACAGCTGTACCTTTAATTATTTTATTAGTGGGTTTTTTTTTTTCACTACATGAGTTCCAAAGTAATCAAATTACTTAGACAAATATAAAGGGTTTTTTCCATCCTATTTTATCATAAGATTTTTGTTTTGCTTAGCTTTTATTGGAGGATAAAATATTTCCTAACTTTCTTAAATTTTAAAATAATGTTTCAGAGGACAGCTATCTATAATCTAGAACCTATGAGTTATTTCATTCCTCAAATAGTGCTTTTAATGGTCTCATAACACTTGAGCCCATGTGATTCCCAGAGCCAGAAGTCCAGTGTTACTTAGTAAGGTCTTCTGGGAATCTATTGATGTTAGGTTTTATGTTTTAACACACAGAGCCTAGCATTCGAAGAGTATATTTTGGGAGCTACCTTGTAATACATTCTTACATTTTTTTGTTTTGGAAGAGGGTAGTGATTATCTTAGGGTCAGTTTTGCTTTCTTACTGATAATGTATTCTTGAAATGCAGTATAGTTGGCAGCTGATAGCAAAAATCCAAGAATTTCAACAGAAAATTTAATTATAAAATGGCTAAATTGAACAAAATCTTGTGAGGAGTTTCCAGCAATTATATAACACTTATAAGGAAGCAATAATGATTAACTACCAATTTCTGAGAGGAAAAATTACCTTGGAAAAATATATTTAAGTTAAACTCTGCCTTTCCTGGAATATGTAGAATTTATACTGAGATTTCAAGGTTTTAAAGATCTGTATTTTAATAGAGAAACACATGTTCCCCTCTTCACCATACCCCTGCAGAAATGGAGGACCAAGAAGAGAGAGAAATGTATTTATTAATTATTATTTATAATATATTTATTATATATATTTAGTTACTTAATATTTACAATGAAAATATGCAAATCTATACTAATCTATCATCTCTCTATATATAATACATGTACACATGCACAATTCTGTCTCTATGAACAATTTTTAGTTTAGATGATGGAATGATATAAATCAAAGTGTCCCATGCATTTGGCTATAACTAGAACTTCACACAAGCATTTGGATATGACTACAAAGTTATGGACACTCATCAAGATAGTCTTGTTCTAATAACATACATCAGTTTGGCATGATTATCAGAAACATTCTTTATAGGAGGATTGCATCAGGAAAAATAAAATGTATAGGCAACATTTTTATTAATTTAACATAACAATAGCTTAACTGAACCCTAGCAGGGGGGTTGGAGATTATACTCATAACTAATAATACTTGCTTTAATAGAGGAATGTAAATAACAACTGATATTCTTAAAGACCATTGATGAATTTAAAGATGATTAATTGAGCACCTACATATACAGTATTGTATGTTGGATGCTGTTTTAGTCACTGAACAAAACTGACACTATCTCTGTTCTTTGTAGTTTATACTCTGGATGCCAGATATTAAACAAATATAAAGATAGATGTGCAGTGGTAATAAATACTATGAAGAATAAAAAAATCAGGACAAGGAGGTAGTAAGTTATGGTGCCAAATGAATGGTTTTTTCCTATGGGTTTCATCAGGGAAGGTGTCCTCCTATCTGTGGACAGGAAGAGAACGAAAGCCTTGGAAATATCTGGGGGCCAAGATTTCAGAAAGCAACAGTGAAGGCATACCTGAGCCTGTATTCTGGAAAAAAATCCAAGAGGCCAGTGAGTTTGCAGTCAAGTAATAAAGGAGAGAACTAAAGGAGTTAAGGCCAGAGTGGGAGCCAGGAGGAAGATCACAGGTGCCTTAAAGTACGTGAGTAGGACTTTGGAGTTTATTTAGAATGCACTGGAATCATTGAAGACTTGTGAACAGACAAGTGACTTGATTAAACTCCTCGCTGTGTAAAAAATAGACTATGAAGCAAAATGAAAGCAAGATACTTGTGTAGGAGTCATTATAATTATTCATGTGAGAGATGACAGGGACATTGGCCAGGATGACTGCAGCAGAGGCAGTAAAAAGTGATAGTATTCTGGATAGATTTTGAAGGTTCAGCCAGTATAATTTTGAGGATGTGAGAGAATGCAAAGATTATATTACTTATGTGCTACTTCTGAGGAAAATATGCTTCTTCTGAGGCATACTTGGGATAAACTCTAAAAAGCAGTAAATAAAATCACTATGGCTGCTCTGAGGAGAGTGACTTAAGAGAGACAGGTGAAATAGGATGACTCATTAGAAAGTCACTGAGATTAACCTGGTGAGAAATAAAGGTTACTAAGATCAGGATTTTAGTGATAAGCATGGTAAATAGTATCCGGATGCAATTATATTTTGAAATGGTTGTTAACAGGAATTCCGATGGAGTGGCTGTGAAAGATAGAATCAAATTCATGCCAAAAATTTTGTTTAAAGAATGATGTGGAAATCTTAACAGATTGATAATATTTTCCCTAAATTAGGTATCTCTCCATTTCTGAAAGCTGGAATGCCTACCGATTATTCATTACTGCATCTTAACACAGCTGTACATTCAATAACTTTCCATACATAATATAACTTTTGACTCTTGAAACAACTCGGTAAAGCAGGAAGGAGAGAGATTTTATTTCAATTTTGGAGATGAAGTTGATAGATTTGGGAGAGAATACACGTCTTGCCCAAGAGTACAGTTCTAATAATGGGCAGAGTGTGGGTAAGAATCCAGACTGGTTGACTGTAGCCATAAAAGACATATACTGTCTAAAAAACTAACACGATGTTTTTGAATCTGTGCTATTTGTAGGATATTAGATATCTCACTGGGTCTATTTTGTTCCCTGATGAATCCCAAGAGCCTAGAATAGTGCCTGGTACAGAGTAGTTTGGCACTGAATCAGTATTTCCTGAATGAAAAGAAAAAGCTGCAATATTGCCTTATATTGTTGCTATGCTTAGATGAAATGAAATTTGATAATTAAACTCAGTCAGGAGTGGTTCTGTCTTTAAAGGAGATATTAAAGGAGATTAATATCACAATCTTTATGAGGAAATTAAAATTGTTTTTATTACAGATTAGAAAGGCCCCAATACATAGACCTCTGCTCTAACCTTCTAGTTCTTGTTTTGTTTTAATAAGTTATTTTCTAATAATTATATTAGTGCCATGAATTATATGTGAAAAAGGTTACCAAAGGTGTATAAAGATTACCAAAACTTTATACACCTCATTCTATAAGGTAGGTTATATTGGAAGATAGCTGCCCAGCCAGTAATTCACATTTACTGTTGTATCCAGGTATGGCCATGTGACTTGTTCTTACCATTGGAATATGAAAGGAAACAGTGTGTGCCATACCTGGGCCTGGGTTTTAAGGAGCTGGTAGGGCATCTTCATATTGTCTTGTCCTGCCTGCTAACAGAACCACTTGATTGATAAGATCAGTGCAAAGATTTCTCATCTATAAGGAATTGGGATAAGAGTGGGAAATGAATATCTACTGTCAGTAAAATTATTTTTTGTTATAGCTACTAGTATTACCAAACCAAATTGGCATTGGAAGTGGGATTGCAGCTTTCAAAAAGCATAAATATGTAACATTGATCTTAAGACTGGATGATGATAAAACAGATACTGGAGGTTGGGAAAATGAAGATCCATGTTTTACAGTGGCAGACCATTGATAAAACTGTTGCCTACGATAACTTTGAAGTTAGGCCATATGCTTCCAAGGCTGTGGCTCTAGAAGCAGGAGTTGGAAAACAGCATTATATTTTATGTTTATTGTTACTTGCTACATTTTATATTACAAGGAAGAGATGAATTTTGGCAAGAATTGACTGCTTTGAGAGCATAAATAAAAGGAAGTAGATTAAATGTAAGGCCTCACAAGGTTGAAAAAGCTCAAGGTCTGGACCACAACTGGATGAGATTGAAAAACAATCTCATTAAGACTTCAGTTAAACAGTTGGGCTCAACTCTGCAATGAAGATAAAAAAAACTTTGGGTGTCATTATTGACACATGGAATTCACTAGCAGCAAACAGTTCAGAGGCCTCATAACTTTGAAAGAATTGATTGGCAAGGAAATTTTGAGCCCAAGTCTAAGAAGAGAGCTTCTATCATTGTGTGGGTAAATAAAGGTCTTCACCATGTCTGCCTGACACAATTTCATTATTGCTGTGGACCAGGGACTGACATATGTTTCCTATTCTTTCCCTCTCCCAGTGGGAGTGTTTATGGTGATTATTCTATTTCTGCTGCCACATTGTATGTTGGGTGTCAGAAGAGTTGGGGGAAGACAACTTGACTTTTAGTTCATGGGTCACTGGACTATAAGGTGCTACATATGGCTGAAGGAAATAACTGTGTATAATCCAGGGCTCCTGGATTTTGAGATGGATGCCAGATATTCTAAGGAATGTCACATATAGTCACAAATGAGATAATTTTCTTTTTTAAGGCTGTATAGCCTTCCATTGTATATACACTGCATTTTCTTTATCCATTCTTCCATTGGTAGACAATTATGTTGCCTTTAGATCTTGGCTGTTTTGAACAATGCTGAAATTAACATAGGAGTGCGGATATTTCTTCAACATATCAATTTCAGTTCCTTTAGATATATACCCAGAAGTGGGATTGCTGGATCATATGGTAATTCAATTTTTAGTTTTTTGAGGAATCACCACACTATTTTCCAAAATGGCTGTACTAATTTACATTCTCACCAATAGTGTATGTAGAAGAGTTCCCTTTTCTCTACATCCTTACCAACACTTGTTATTATTCATCTTTTTGATAACAGTGTGGAATAAACCTTTGATTTTTAAATAACACAGGAAAGATTTATCAGATAATTTTATATAAAAATCATCCTACTAAAATTGTTATTTTTCAAAATCTAATTTTTTTCAAACACTATATTTTCTCAATGACAGGTGCAAAAGATGTACCCAGCTAAAACACAAATTACATGGAATAAAGTAATTCTTGATAATGCCTTACATGTTCGTTTAAAAACAGTTTCTGAAATGAAATAAACTATCAATTAAAAACAGGCATTCTGCTCTCCTAAAGCTTTGAAATGGTTGCCTCTCCTGAGTTCCATTGAATTTGCCCTGAGGCTTATCTTTAATGAGGCTCTCTAAATTAGATTTAGATGATAACCTTGGCAGTGAACCTGAGACTGTATGCCTTTCCTTGCTTTCCTGTTTTCACCCTCAAAAATATTTATTAGCACTCATATTGTTTAATACATTTGGCAGCCATGGGTTTGAAAAAAAATTATTTAATTAGACATCAATTTGCTAACACAGATCAACAATGTTAAAAATAAGTTACACATTGACATATAAGCACATTACATTGACACATAGGAACCTTACATGATTATGATTTACTTTGTTAGAAGAAATAATTATGACTTATATGAAATGATAGTGTGAAAGGAAAATAAATCTTGGAACTCCTAACTCATTAAGCCAAAGGGAAAAGTTAAGCTGGGAGCTGAGTTACATAAACTTGCCTCCCCTTTGGTTCCTAAATAAGATGGCTACTAGATGAAAAGCTACATGTCTCCCACATATTTTGCCCACAGGGAAATTCCTAGTGAGCTCCAAGACCTTTACCCTAAGATGTTTCTGTTAAAATTTAACCATGGCAATATTATTGATAGCTTATCTTTACAGGTGCAGTCACCCCCATGCCCACCAGACACAAATGCATACCTGATTGTTCCTCTGCCCCATTTGTCTATGTCATCTTATGTAAAAAAAAAAAAAAAAATACAGATTCACTGAGCCAGACAAAGGCATGAATGACTATTTTTCTCTACCCACCTCTTACGTGAAAATTGTATACTTCTCAATATGCCACCCTTTTCCCTTTAAATCTGGAGCCCTCAAAATTATCTTCGGAGAAATGCATAGGCCTGTCTCCCAGGCACACGTCCTTAACTTTGGCAAATATACCTCCTAAAATGATTAAGACTAGTCTTGTCATTTATCTCTACTGACAGTAGTTTTAAAAATTTCTTTACTTTTCTTTTTATCAGGTAGAACAATGTTTCCAACTTTTCTGGACTTGCCTTCTGTGGATATGTTCTCTATTCTTGTATGGTGTTTATGAGAAGAGAAATATTTCCATGGAAGTTTCAGCAACTGAATATGGCTCCTACTGCATACTTTTCCTGAAAGTCTGTGATTACTTTTTACTATTCAAAAGTTATTTTGTTTTGAAGTAGCCATCACAATGCAATCTTCAGCACATTGTGCTAACACAAGTGTTTCTGTTGCTTTTTTCAGCTCTTATGGGAACTGCCATGTCCCACAGAATCAACACATGTGTGTTCTGAGAATGTTATATCACTGATTACAAAAATTGCCAGTACTCCTAGGAAATTTATTGTCTTTGTTTTCAGAAATTTTCCTGATTTTTTTGTTATGAGGTTTTTTTAAAAATGAGGCTGGTTTGGGCTGAGTTTCGTTTAAGGCTTTGGATACCAATGATATAATGTGGGGAGGAGCTTCCTTTTTGTTGTTATATATTACACTACTAAAGTTATCCTGTTTATAGCAAATCTGTATTTTGTTTGGTGTATGTTGAGAGAACAGCAGGAAAAAGTGTTCCCAAAATGAATGGATTTTGGCAGGCACATGACCTGAATATCATTACTAGAGAAGGAAAAACTTACTCTGATATTACACTGCTTTTTATGAGAGTACTGTTCTTCCTAGTCATCTTTTTGTATATCAAAGTAGCCTTGTCTGAGACATTGAGTGGAAACTTTGGGTCATAAAAAGCAGAAATTCCTTTCTCCATTTGTTAGATATGTTTATGAAGTAAAATTATTTGGTGGGCTGCTAGTTTTCATTACATGTAACATATAACTTACTCAAATTGATACATGAACTTAAATAGCACTTGGGTGATTGCCCAGGTGTGATGAATCCTTTGGGATTAAGGGTGGATGATGCTAAATTCACATAAGCTTTTTCAGTTGAAAGGAAATGTTAATGACTCAGGATGCATTCCTAAGTCTGGTTAGTAACTAGTTTGTCTTGTTAGTAAACAACTTCAACAGATTCAGAGGTTACACTTGAAAAACAGCTCCCCAAATTTAGCACTCTTTATCTTAACATTGATCGAATCTTCAGATTTGTCTGAAGCAATAATTTCTGCTTCTCCCTAAGTCCACAAAGTATTATTAAAGTTCTTTAAAAAGGGGACCTCTTGAGGTACAATTAAAGTTTTCTTGACAATTCTGTCCTTGCTCAAGAATCAGTGAGATTAGAATGACAGTGAGGACAGAATTCATCTATGAAGCAGAACCCCACTGAGTTTTTCAACATATGTGATTCTTTCTAATTCATATTGTTATGTGAGCTCTGCATCTTGCTTTTGTGAGCAGAAGTCATCTGTGTTCTTTTTTAAATGACTGGCTTATTTTGGGGGGGCATTTTACTGAGCAAAATTCAAATTAAAACATATTAAAGAATTGTGTTTTATTAAATCCAACATTGCTTCTTTTTTGTAACATCTGTAGGGAGACCAGTCTGCTGGGACCATAGTTTCTTTTTGGCAAAACTGTCTGTACCAAATAAATGAATAAATAAATAGAATGAAAAGGAAAGGTGTGGTGGTCAGGCAGTTTATGTGTGGTTTAGGTGTGGGGAAAGCTCAGAGGTCAATGTGAAGAATGCGAAGCGAGAAATGCCCCTCTGTAGTGGCAGGGTCAGCAGCTTTTTGGTAGATGGTATAGTAGCTGGCACAGGGCCAGCAGTAAAGATTCAGATAGCTGAGAAGGTAGCCATGACATAGTAGAGGGAGTTGAGGCCCGTGTCCAGAAAGGATAAAACATAGTGGGGTTTGAACAGACAGTGGTAGAAGTGCCAAGGGTGTTATAGCCATGGTGGTAGCCAAAAAGCTTAAGATAATGACAAAGAAGAAACCAGTGCTTCTGCCATAAGCCTATTATGCGCCTGGTATTTCTTTAAAAAAAAATCTATTAGTGAATTGGACCACTGTTGAAGTCTGCTGCAGGCAGCCAATCATAGAAATAATCGTAGAGAGCTCAGAGTAACAGTTCCCATTGGCTCATACAGAAATCCCTAGTTTACTGTGCAGAAGTAGATCATCCTCTCCAGGGAGACAAGAAGAATGCCTGGTTCATAGAAAACATTCCTTTTGCCTTCAATGGTCCAGTTCTCTTTAAGACTAGATGAGACCATGTGGCCTGAGGCAATCAAAGGATGTTCTGAGCTACTGTGAGAGAATTAGGCAGGAAAGTTGTTTTTCTCTCTGGGAAAAATCCCTGGCAATAAAGACCAATCCTGGTGCTTTTGAGCTACTGTCTGAGGACTCCTTTTTCTTCTGTTTTCATTTGTCCCTCAGGTTGTTGTACCCCCAGCATTTTCACATCTGATAGTTTCTTAGCTTAGCTCACCACTTCTGGTTACTTGCTGCTGACACTTAGTAACTGAACCAATGTTCATTTGACATATGTAGGCTGCAACATCCCTCACTTTATAGAAATGAGAAAAAAAGATTTTTGATTCACTTACTGTATCAATGATGATTATTAAACATTTCAAATTGGTTCCGAAGAAAAACATTCAAGGAAAAAAAATTTTGAATCTAGGTGTCTTTTGAACATTTTATTTTGATCACATTTTGACTGTAATTATAGTCCTGTAGGCATTATCATGCTTTGAATATCAAAGTACTTTCAGGATATTATTGATCTGATAATTGAAAATTCTTAGAATCTCAGAAACAGAAGCTAGTCATGAGGTTTCATTATAGCTTATTAAATTTTTAGAAAGTTCTATTTTTAGAACTTCTTTATTTCCTTTGAGCCTAAATCTATCTTTAAAACTTTATACATTAATTCTATTTCAGCCTTTGGAATACACAGAATCTAATCGCAGGATTAATTTTCAAATATTTGAAATGTTCATGTTCTCCAGCATATTTTCCCCTAAACTAAATAATCTTATACTTCAGCCATTTATTTTGTGACATATTTTTTCAGGAACTTTACCTACGTTTACTCTTAAAATCACCCCAATCTGTTATTTTTTTCTAAATATAATTCAACAGAACTGAATGCCATGTTTTAGTCAGTGTAACATCACATCCCTTTTTCTGGATATTCCACTTCTATTAGCGAAGCCTAACCTTGCATTTGTTTGTTTGTTTTGGTTCTCAGGAGCAATATTATTATTTGGCTCATGCTGAACTTGTACGAAATTTTGTATTTTTGACAGCACATTCAATCAGTTGGACTTTCTTCGTCTTCAAGAGATGTTATTGTGCTTTTCAAAATATAAGTTCAGATCTGGGGTTTTAATCAATTATTCGCTCACTCATTTCTCTATTCAATAAATGCCTACTATGTCTCAAGCACAGAACGTAAAAAGTTAAGCCAGAAAGATAGTGCATTCTTTATCTCATGAAGCATTTATATATGTTTCATCTGGTTAGGATCACGTCCTGATTCTAGCCCAGGAGTTCTCAACTAAGGGAGATTTTGCTCCCAGGAGACATTTGGCAATGTCGGGGAACATTTTTGATTATCAAAATAGAGGAGAGGGGAGGTGACATATGCCAGTAGCTTATCTCAGAAAATGTACCTCCTTATATTTTATCAGCAAATATAATGAACTTGTCTCCTATGTCTTTTCTCAAGTAGCTGATAAAAATTCTTACCAGAAAACCATAAGCACAAAACTGAATGACACACACTAGACAATTCATTCACCTGATTGAGTTTTCTCCATTAATCAATACTCATAGGGCACTGCCTGCAATCAGACCCCAGTTTAGTATTGAAACAGAAGAGTTCCCTTATACCCTTTGCAGGTCCTGTGACAGGGGTGTGGCTGGCTCCTTTGGTCACCCTGCTTCTCTCAAACCCCTAGAGGGAGCATGCAGACAGGCAGGTGCAGAGGCCATAGGGATCGCTTTTGGGCTCTGTCCCCACAGCAATGTTTAGGGGTGGGTGTCTGTGACTCCTGAAGCCCAAGTAGGTGTGTGTTACGGTGTGCTCTTTCAGCTTTGCCATCTACAGACGGCTTGTGTTAATCAGCTCACTAGACCTTCTGCCTTATCGCAAGGGCAGAGGGCTAGTGCAACAGCTTTCTATATCCCAAGCTCTTGCCCAGTGTACCAGAAGAATCAGATCACATGTGGACTCAAAGGATGAGTGCAAGGTTTTATTGAGTGGTGGAGGTTGCTCTCAGTGAGATGGAAAGGGAGGTGTAAAGCAGGGGATGGAGTGGGAAGGTGGTCTTCCACTGGAGTCAGGCCGCCCAGCTGCCAGGCTCTTCTCCGACTGCCTTTGGCTGAACTCCCCTCAGCCAGATGTCCTTCCTCTTCTCTCTTTCTCTGCTGTGTTGTTCTGTTGTTGCTAGTCTGCTGGTGTCTGCTGGTCTGTTCCTCTGCTCCTCTTGATATTCAGCCACTTGTGTCTGTGCCCCCTATGGTCTCATGTTTATATGAGCACAGGATGGGGGCATGGCGGGCCAGAGTGGTCTTGGAAAATGCAACATTTGGGCGTGAAAACAGGAGTGCCTGTTCTCACTTAGGTCCGTGGGCCCAGGCTTGAGGATTGAGCCTTTGCCAGGGACCCCACCCTTCTCTACTCAGCACCTCCCTGCCCCGCTCCCGTGTCAGTATCATCATCATCCTGGCCACATTTCTTCCTCCTGTCAGTGACATCTTAAAAAGCTTTTTCAAACGTCTTCCTAAAATCAAGATATGTGGAGTTTACCCTCTTAAAGAGCACCAATAATGAAATGTAGTTTGTATACACCATTCTCTTGTAGTGAGCTTGTAAGTTCCTAGTGACCACAGTGTTCTTTAGAAGTACCCTAAAGGTGTTTATTCCAGAATCTCCAATGGACTAATGCAGAATTTACTGATCTGGAAATATCTTTTATACCTTCTGAAAATATTTAATCACTTTCCATATTTTGGTAAGTTTTCATTTCTCAAAGATTTCCACTGATTACTTACAGTATTTTTCCAGTGTTGGTTCCTGAACTGACATATATGCCTGGCTCTGTGCTTGGTTTTAGAAAAAGATAATTAATATAGGGTCTTTATTTCCACACCATCTATGAAAGAGTTAACAACATTTTAACAACTAACAAAAGAGAATAATGACAAGTGTTGTAACATACATATAAATTAACAGTGGAAGTCCAGAGATAGAAAATTTTCTGAGACTATCAAGCAAAGTTCCCTAGAGAAGAAGATAGTCGAGTGGATCATTAAAAGAGGAGTGGATTTCTTTAGGTGAAGAAGTCTTTTTGCATTTCATGGATAACAAATGCCACAAACAAAATTAGAATGGCATGATGTTATAAGATATGTTTGGGAAGCATCAGACAATCCAATGTGGCTAGAGGATGTGGGCTGCAGAGATGGCAGGAAATGCAAATGTAGTTGTGACACATTCACGAATGGCTTTGATGGCAAGCCAAGGAGTTTGAGCATTATTCTGTAATGTGCCATTTCAGTTGTGATTAGTAAAGGAGCAAGGCAATTAAAATTAAATTTACATGTAACTCCAACCTTCAAACCAACATTTCAAAGTCATTAGCCTCAATTTTATAGATATATAAGCCAGGATTCAGTGAGTGATGGACTGTTGTTTTTTTTTATTGTTGTTGTTTTGGGAGAGGGGAGGGGGAAAGAGATTCACTCCTCTTGCCCAGGCTGGAGTGCAATGGCGCCATCTCAGCTCACCACAACTTCCACCTCCCAGGTTCAAGCGATTCTCCTGCCTCAGCTTTCCGAGTAGCTGGGATTACAAGCATGCACCACCACAACTGGCTAATTTTGTATTTTTAGTAGAGACAGGGTTTCTCCATGTTGGTCAGGTTGGTCTCAAACTCCGGACCTCAGGTGATCTGCCCACCTCAGCCTCCCAAAGTGCTGGGATTACAGGCGTGAGCCACTGTGCCTGGCCAGTGATGGACTTTCTAAATTTATGTAAGTTTTGATGATAGATTTAAAAGTTAGGTTTATCTAACCAAAAGCCTGCCAATTTGACTAGATTTTCTTTCTGGGAAGATAATTTTAGTAAGGATGGTTGGGTAAACTAGAAAATATTTTAGAGTCAAGTAGGAAAAGGTCACATTTTTATTTAAAAAAAATATATAAAACCCTGAAGAAATGTTTCAGTTTTGATGCTCAATTTGTATATATTTAAATAGTTTTAGTTGGAGGAAATTGATCCAAAATCTACTCATTAGAAAAAGTTTGGATTCTATTTTGGAGAAAATGTCAGGTAAAGTTTAGAATAACAGCATCAAAATTTTAAATAAAATGTATAAAGGCTCCAACACCTAGACTGATATAGAGAGAAATATGGAAAAACATAGCATTTCTTTATATTTGATATCAACTCCTATATTTAAATGTTAATATTTCTGATAAAGTAACATTCTGTCCTAAATGGTGCAATAATAGGAGCTTGTGAAAACTTTTGAGTAAATACTGAAATTCAGAATCAGGGCCCCTGGAAAAAGATGGTCATGTATATTTTGGGAAATTTGCCTAGATGCCTGTAAAGGTAATACATTGGAGGACACATTCAGATAAATACAGTGCCTACAACAGCTTGATGTGTATTAACTCATAAATGCATTTGAACGGTAATTTGATGTGTAATAAACTACCACAAGCCTGAATTTATTCCCATTGTTGCTACTTAAGGTGTCTCTTTATTCCATATGTCCACTGGTATGGTAGCCAGCCTTCAAATGACCTCCAAAAATTCTGAATGTTTTCTGATATTTACAACCTTGTGTTGTCCCTTTCTACAGTAAATATGGCTGACCTACGTAATAAAAGGATATTGACAAAATTAGGGTTTGTGATTTTTGAAGCTGGCCATAAAAGACACTGCAGGTTCTGCTTTGCTCCTTTGGATCAATTACTTTGGGGAAACCAGCTGCCAGGCCATGAGGACACTCAAAAAGCCCTGCAGAAAGAGGCTTTTTGTAATGAGAAACTGTATGCTTTCTGTAATGAGAAACTGATGCTTTCTACTAGCAACCAGCACTAACTTGCCAGGCATGTGGAGTGAGCCGCCTTGAAAATTGACCCCTCATCCCCAGTCTATCCTTCAGATGTCTGCAACCCTGGCAGACATCTTGTCTACAGCCTAAAGAGAATAAGAGACCCTGAGCCACAAACACCTATACAAGCTGTCCCCACTTGCCTGACACACAGAAACTGTGAGCTAATAAATGTTTCTTATTTGTAATCTGCTAAATTTGAGGGTAATTTGTTGTGCAGCAATAGATAACAAATACAACTCTTCTAACTTTTTGGGCTAGAAACTTGCACAGAGGTATTCACTTTATACTAAAAGGGTTTAGTCATATTAAAGTTGTTCACTGCTTTCAAGTTTGCATTTTATGTAGAAAATGACTCAGATCAGCCAACAGCCTCCTAACTGCTTCAATCTGTTTCTCAATCCGTTTCTCAATAACAATAATAATGCCATTTGCTAAGGTGTTATTATTACTTTAAATTTCATTATGTTTTATGTGATGATGGATTTAAAGCAAAAATATTGCTCTTATATTTATTATATACATATATGTATATGTGTGTGTGTATATATATACATATATACATATATATGTGTGTGTGTATATATATATACATATATACGTATATATACATATATACGTATATATATATATATATATACACACACACACATATATATATATATATATATATATACTGTGGTCCCTGTTTTCATGTTATTCTAATCATTATATCATGGATATTTCCATACAAGTCTTATAAACAGATGCTGAATGCCTTCTTCACTCTTGTGGGTCCTTCTTGACTTATAAATTATTTCACCTTTCTTTTTCTTGGGTTAGGCCCAGACCACAGTATGTATGTTAGAAAAAGAGAGACGATTTTCTTTATACTATTTCCAGTGAATATATATATATATATACACACACATATATACATATATATACACATATATACATATACATATACACATATACATATACATATATATATACACATATATATGTAATGCTTCTGAAATGGCTTGTTACTTTAGAATTGTTCCAAAAACAAAGAAAAACATACACACACATCTGTGTGTGTGTGTATGAGTGTGCACGCAGGCAGACGTGTGTGTGTGCATGCACATACACACTCCCATAGAACTGTGTATCACCACAGCCTACCTATTTAGTTTTAGAAATGATCAGCACTCAAGTCCAAGAAGGTAAATGTTAACTTTGGAAAATATCATGAAACTAACTAAAACCATTAGTAAAAAATTATGTGGGTAGCATTCTGATAATCGTTGAAGAAATTAGTTTTTTGTTTTTATTTTTTTGAGACAGAGTCTCACTCTGTCACCCAGGCTGGAGTGCAGTGTCGTGATCTCTGCTTACTGCAACCTCTACCTCCTGGGTTAAAGCGATTCTCCTGACTCAGCCTCCCGAGTAGCTGGGACTATAGGCATGTGCCACCTGCCCAGCTAATTTTTGTATTTTTAGTAGAGACAGGGTTTTGCCATGTTGACCAGGCTGGTCTTGAACTCCTGATCTCAGGTGATCCACCCGGCTCGGACTCCCAAAGTGCTGGGATTACAGGCATGAGCCACTGCGCCCCTCCAGGAACTAGTTTTAATAACCTAGAATTAAACATTAGTTTGAGTGAAAGGAAAGATTTAATGTGGTCTGAAACAAAAATCTCTTTCTCTGTAGTCTTTGGTTTCCATTTTGGCTGAGGAGGGTACAGAAGAGAGATGGGTTGGGTTCAGCCAGGTATTTCATTCAGCACTCATAATTTCTGGTACCAAGGTACTCACAGTGTGCAGTATGGGAAAGAGCTGAAACGCTGCAAACGTCTGCGTCTCTCACTCCATGAAATGCCCCGAGGGCTGCCTCCTGGAGCATTCTACTCACAATGTTACAGGAGCTTTGTCCCTGTCTGCGTGCTGATTGGAAGCAGATCCATGGTTCAGCATCAATGTCCATTTTTTGGCTATTGCTAATAATGTAACACCAATAAAATAGATAAATGACAGGGCAGCTGTCTAATGAAGTGAAGGTTAAGGAGTGTTAAACCGTGGTAGATATTTCTATTTGCTGGTGTTAAATTATGCTGCCTGCTCCACGTGCTTTCCTCATTAAAGGCTGATGCACTGTGTTGTTCTTAGGCAATTTATGGAATCTAAGAATGGTCTGCATGCCTGTTCTTCTGTGAGGTGGGCTGTTTGCAGCCCTGTTAATAGCAGCCCCATAATAAACCATGATTAGCAGCAGTCCAAACAATTTGTCTCCCCCATTTGCCCCCTTGCAGAGACCCCATAATCTTTTTCTTTCCAGTCAGCCATGACTTGTCATATTGTTGGTTGACATATCCCTAAAACAGAGAGTCTGGTACAGATTTGTTGAAACAGATTTCTCCCACAGCATTCTTGCTTCTTCACCATAGACCTGACTGGAGGGGAGAAAAGCATTACATGTATTTTTCTCCTGTATCAAAGATGAGAAGAACAGTCATCATTCCTGTTAGCAAATTGCCAAATAAGGTGGAGTTTATTTTTATCATTCAACATATATTTATTGAGCTTCTATAATATGTCAGGTGTTCTGTATGTAGTGGTTAAAATGATACATATGGTCCCTGCATTTTTAAGTTTTGAGGTGGTAGAAGAGACATAGCACAGGTCTAATAAGTAGACAGAAAAATTTAGGATGCTATGTGAATAGATGTCAAAGGGCAAAACCTATGTTAGGAGATTCCAGCATAGGAATATTAAGTCCAGATATTAAGTCAAGTGCTACCTCTTTTGTTTTTATTTGATTTCTTGCTTGTTTTTACATGTGCATGGGAATCACAATGGGGTGGTAATATGATGGTTATGAATATGCCAATTGATATGGTTTATAAAAGACTTTGAAATGATGAAGAATACCATACTATGTTTGGAAATGTTTATTCAAACCAAGGGGCAGTGCGGCATGCTTCCAGTAACAGTTTTAGTAATGATTCTCAATCTTGGCTGCACTTTAGAATTATCTGGGGAGCTTTAAAAAATCTGATGCCTAGGCCACCCCCAAAAGCAATTAAAAAAGAATCTCTAGGGGTGAGACCCAGACACCACTGCTCTTTAAAACTCCCCAGGTGATTCCAATGTGCAGCCAGTTTAAGAACCACTGAGTTATAGGCTTCCTACGTTTTCCAAATTCCCTACAAGGACCTACAGCTGCCAATTTTACCACTTATAGAGGAAAAAAAAATTAGCAGGTGCAAGAAGCTTCTTTTTCTTATCCAAAGAAGTTTTTAACTTCATTTTAAAAAATGAAAGTATAGTTATGTAATAAAATGTACAAATCTTCAGTATAGAGTTCCATGAGTTTTGACAAAGTATGTACCCAAGTAACCAGCACGTCAATTGAAATATAGAACATCATCATCACCTTAGAATGTCCCATAGTGTCCCTTTACATTGTTCCTCCCCACTGAAGGCAGAAATTACTCTAATTTCTGTTCCATAAATTAGTTTGGGCCATAATTGGACTTCATAAAAATTAAGTCACACAGTATGCAGTCTTTTGTTCTGGCTTATTTCCCTAAGAATAATGTTTTTGAGATTCATCTATGAGATTGGATGTATCAGTAGTTTGTTCCTCTTTATTGCTGAGTAATATTCCATTGTATGGATATACCACAATTTGTTTATGCTCTTGCTGATGGACATTTTGTTTGTTTCCAATTTTTGTTAATATAAATTAACCACAGTGACCATTCTAGTACAAGCTTTTGTGGACATACATTTAAAAAAAATTTTATAAATACCCAAGAGTGAAATTGCTGTGTCATAAGGTAGTTGCATATTTAACTTAAAGAAACTGCCAGTTTTCCACACACATTTTATACTCCTGCTAGCAATGAATGAGAGAGGCTAGCTGTTTTGCATCTTTACTAATGGTTGGTGTTGTAAATTTCTTTTAATTATTGTTTAAATTTTAGTCATTCTCTCAAGCATGTAGTAGTAACTAATGTTTAATTTGCAATCCCCTGGCGGCTAATGATGTTGAGCATTTTCATGTTCATTTATTGGCCATTTATACATTTTTTTGTGAAATGTCTGTATAACACTTTTTCCCATTTTTGTATTTGTTTGCTTGTCTTTTTATTATAATTTTTATAATTTTTTAAATCTTGATATGAGTTGCTTTTCTGAATATATTTTCTTCTTGTCTGGGGCTTGCTTTTCATTTCTTTCAAGGTGTTTTAATTAACAGTAGTTTTTAATTTTAATGCAGTCTACTTTATATTTTTTCTCTTACAATTGTAGATATTTATGTCTGTCTAGGAAATCTTTGCCTATCTCCAGGATAAAAAAGATGTGTTCTTGTGTTTTCTTTTAGAAGCATGTATATTTTTTGTTTTTACAATTATGTCTGTAAGCCATCTAGCATTAATTTTGTGTATGGCATTAGGTGTGAATCAAGTTTCTATTTATTCTTTATCTAGTTTTCAATATCTAGTGGTCTACCACCACTCATTGAAAAGATTTTTCTTTTCCTATTGAATTATATCAGAGACTTTGTTAAGAAAAACATTTGTTTGCATATGTATGCTTCTTTTTCAATTCTATTCTGTTCCCTTGATCTATTTATTTATTATCTATCTTTATGCCGTGTTGTATGGATCACTATAACTTTATAGTAAGTATTGAAATCGGTAGGTATAAGTTTTCCAAAATAGTTCTTCTTTTACAAAATTGTTTAGACAAATTGAGACCAATAGATTTTTATATAAATGTTGGTATAAGCTTGTCAATATCTATGAAAAAAGCCTGCTGGGATTTTTATCTTAATTGCCTTATGAGTAGTTTAGGAATAATTGACATCTTTACAATATTAAAACTTCCAACAACACCAAACCTTCTCAACAATGCTTTGTTCCTTTATATATTGTTCTAAATTTATCTCATATATTTTATTTATTTTTGATGTTTTTCTGAATGAAATTAATTTTTTAAATTACATGTTCTATTTGTTACTCATATGTGGAAATAAAAATAATTTTTGGACAGTGGGTGGCAATATGGCTGAACAGGAACAGATCTAGTCTGCAGCTCCCAGTGAGATCAATGCAGAAGGAAGGTGATTTCTGCATTTCCAACTGAGGTACCTGGTTCATCTCATTGGGACTGGTTAGACAGTGGGTGCAGCCCATTGAGGGCCAGCCGAAGCAGGGTGGGGTTTCACCTCACCCGGGAAGCACAAGGGGTTGGGGAACTCCCTCCCTTTGCCAATGGAAGCCATGAGGGACTGTGCCCTGAGGAACAGTGCATTCTGGCCCTTATACTATGCTTTTCCCACGGTCTTGGCAACCCATAGACCAGAAGATTCCCTAGGGTGCCTACACCACCAGGGCCAGCTCTGAATACAGCAGCAGATCTGCAGCAAAGCCCTTGAGCTCTGCTAAGGGACAGAGAGCCTCCTCAAGTGGGTCCCTGACCCCTGTGCCTCCTGACTGGGAGACACCTCCCAGTAGAGGTAGACAGATACCTCATACAGCAGAGCTCCGGCTGGTATCTGGCAGGTGCCCCTTTGGGACAAAGCTTCCAGAGGAAGGAACAGACAGCAATTTTTGCTGTTCTCAGCCTCTGCTGGTGATACCCAGGCAAACAGGGTCCGAAGTGGACCTCCAACAAACTCCAGCAGACCTATAGGAGAGGGGCCGGACTGTTAAAAGAAAAGCTAACAAACAGAAAGGAACAGCATCAACGTCAACAAAAACGATGTCCACACAAAAACCCCATCCAAAGGTCACCAACATCAAAGACCAAAGGTAGATAAATCCACGAAGATGAGGAAAAACTCAAGCAAAAACTCTGAAAATTCCCAAAACCAGAACACCTCTTCTCCTCTAAAGGATCACAACTCCTCACCAGCAAGGGAACGAAACTGGATGGAGAATGAGTTTGACGAGTTGACAGAAGTGGGCTTCAGCTGGTGGGTAATAACAAACTCCTCTGAGCTAAAAGAGCACTTTCTAACCCAATGCAAGGAAGCTAAGAACCTTGAAAAAAGGTTAGATAAATTGCTAACTAGAATAACCAGTTACAGAAGAATATAAATGAACTGATGGAGCTGAAAAACAGTACGAGAACTTCATGAAGCATACACAAGTATCAATAGATGAATTGATCAAGCAGAAGAAAGGATATCAGAGATTCAAGATCAACTTAATGAAATAAAGCGTGAAGACAAAATTAGAGAAAATAGAATGAACAAGAACAAACAAAGCCTCCAAGAAATATGGGACTATGTGAAAAGACCAAACCTACACTTGATTGGTGTACCTGAAAGTGACGGGGAAAATGGAACCAAGTTGGAAAACACTTTTCAGGGTATTATCCAGGAGAACTTCCCCAGCCTAGCAAGACAGGCCAACATTCAAATTCAGGAAATACAGAGAACACCACAAAGATACTCCTTGAGAAGAGCAACCCTAAGACACATAATCATCAGATTCACCAAGATTGAAATGAAGGAAAAAATGTTAAGGGCAGCCAGAGACAAAGGTCGGGTTACCCACAAAGAAAAGCCCATCAGACTAACAGCAGATCTCTCTGCAGAAATCTTACAACCAGAAGAGAGTACAGCCAATATTCAACATTCTTAAAGAAAAGAATTTTCAACCCAAAATTTTATATCCAGCCAAACTAAGCTTAATAAGCAAAGGAGAAAAAAATCCTTTACAGACAAGCAAATGCTGAGAGATTTTGTCACCACCAGGCCTGCCTTACAAGAACTCCTGAAGGAAGCACTAAACAGGAAAAGGAAAAACCGGTATCAGCCACTGCAAAAACATACCAAATTGTAAAGACCACAGACACTATGAAGGAACTGCATCAACTAATGGGCAAAATAACCAGCTAGCATCATAATGACAAGGTCATATTCACACATAACAATATTAACCTTAAATGTAAATGGGTTAAATGCCCCAATTAAAAGACACAGACTGGCAACTTGGATAAACAGTCAAGACCCATCAGTGTGCTGTATTCAGATGACTCATCTCATGTGCAAAGATAAACATTGGCTGAAAATAAAACGATGGAGGAATATTTACCAAGTAAATGGAAAGCAAAAAGAAGTGCAGATTGCAATCCTAGTCTCTGATGAAGCAGACTTTAAACCAACAAACATCAAAAAAGACAAAGAAGGGTATTCCATAATGGTAAGGGGATCAATGCAACAAGAAGAGCTAACTATCCTAGATATATGTGCAACCAATACAGGAGCACCTAGATTCATAAAGCAAGTTCTTAGAGACCTACAAAGAGACTTAGACTCCCACAGAATAATAGTGGGAGACTTTAATGCCCCACTGTCAGTATTAGACAGATCAAGGAGACAGAAAATTAACAAGGATATTCAGGACATGAACTCAGCTCTGGACCAAGCAGACCTAATAGACATCTACAGAACTGTCCACCCCAAATCAACAGAATATATGTTTTTCTCTGCACCACATTGCACTTATTCTAGAATTGACCACATAATTGGAAGTAAAACACTCTTCAGCAAATGGAAAAGAACAGAAATCATAACAAACAGTCTCTCAGACCACAGTGCAAATTAATTAGAAATCAGAATTAAGAAACTTACTCAAAACTGCACAACTACCTGGAAACTGAACAACCTACTCCTGAATGACTGCTGGGTAAATAACAAAAATAAGGCAGAAATAAATAAGTTCTTTGAACCCGATGAGAACAAAGAACATACCAGAATCTCTGGGACACAGCTAAAGCAGTGATTAGAGGGAAATTTATAGCACTAAATGCCCACAGGAGAAAGCAGGAAAGATCTAAAATCAACACCCTAACATTACAATTAAAAGAACTAGAGAAGCAAGAGCAAACAAATTCAAAAGCTAGCAGAAGACAAGAAATAACTAAGATCAGAGCAGAACTGAAGGAGATAGAGACACGAAAAAACCTCCAAAAAATCAATGAAACCAGGAGCTAGTTTTTTGAAAAGATTAACAAAATAGACCACTAGCCAGACTAATAAAGAAGGAAAGAGAGAAGAATCAAATAGACACAATAAAAAATGATAAAGGGGATATCACTACTGATCCCACAGAAGTACAAACTACCATCAGAGAATACTATAAACACCTCTACTCAAATAAACTAGAAAATCTGGAAGCAATGGATAAATTCCTGGACACATACACCCTCTCAAGACTAAACCAGGAAGAAGTCGAATCCCTGAATAGACCAATAACAATTTCTGAAATTGAGGCAGTAATTAATAGCCTACTAACCAAAAAAAAGTCCAGGACCCAGACAGATTCACAGCCAAATTCTACAAGACATACGAACAGGAGCTGGTCCCATACCTTCTGAAACTATTCCAAACAATAGAAAAAGAGGGACTCCTCCCTAACTCATTTTTTGAGGCCAGCATCATCCTGAAACCAAAATCCGACAGAGACACAACAACAACAACAAACATTTCAGGCCAATGTCCCTTACCAACATCGATGTGAAAATCCTCAATAAAATACTGGCAAACCAAATGCAGCAGCACATCAAAAAGCTTATCCACCACAATCAAGCCAGCTTCATCCCCAGGATGCAAGGCTGGTTCAACATATGCAAATCAATAAACGTAATCCATCACATAACAGAACCAACGACAAAAACCACATGTTTATCTCAATAGATGCAGAAAGGGCCTTTGATAAAATTCAACACCCCTTCATGCTAAAAGCTTGCAATAAACTAGGTATTGATGGAACGTATCTCAAAATAATAAGAGCTATTTATGACAAATTCACAGCCAATGTCATACTGAATGGGCAAAAGCTGGAAACATTCCCTTTGAAAACTGGGACAAGACAAGGATGCCCTCTCTCACCACTCCTATTCAACATGGTATTGGACATTCCATCCAGGGCAATCAGGCAAGAGAAATAAATAAAGTGTATTCATATAGGAAGAGAGGAAGTAAAATTTTTGCAGATGACATGATTGTGTATTTAGAAAACCCCATTGTTTCAGCCCAAAATCTCTTTAAGCTGATAAGCAACTTCGGCAAAGTCTCAGGATACAAAATCAATGTGCACAAATTACAAGCATTCCTATGCACAAAAAATAGATAGCCAAGTCATGAGTGAACTCCCTTTCACAATTGCTACAAAGAGAATAAAATACCTAGGAATACAACTTACAAGAAATGTGAAGGACCTCTTCAAGGAGAACTACAAACCACTGCTCAAGGAAATAAGAGAGGACACAAATGGAAAAACATTCCATGCTCATGGATAGGAAGAATCAATATCATGAAAATGGCCATACTACTCAAAGTAATTTATAGATTCAATGATATCCCCATCAAGCTACCATTGACTTTCTTCACAGAATTAGAAAAAATTTATTTAAATTTCATATGGAACCAAAAAAGAGCCCAGATAGCCAAGCCAATCCTAAGCAAAAGGAACAAAGCTGGAGGCATCATACTACCTGACTTCAAACTATACTTCAAGGCTACAGTAACCAAAACAGCATGATACTGGTACCAAAACAGATATATAGACCAATGGAACAGAACAGAGCCCTCAGAAATAACACCACACATCCACAACCATCTGATCGTTGACAAACCTGACAAAAACAAGCAATGGGGAAAGGATGCCCCATTTAATAAATGGTGTTGGGAAAACTGGCTAGCCATATGCAGAAAACTGAAACTAGATCCCTTCCTTACACCTTATAAAAAAATTAACTTAAGATGGATTAAAGACTTAAATGTAAGAGCTAAAACCATAAAAACCCTAGAAGATAAACCTAGGCAATACCATTCAGGACATAGGCATGGGCAAAGACATCATGACTAAAACACCAAACACAATGGCAACAAAAGCCAAAATTGACAAATGGGATCTAATTAAACTAAAGAGCTTCTGCACAGCAAAAGAAACTATCATCAGAGTGAACAGGCAACCTACAGGATGGGAGAAAATTTTTGCAATCTATCCATCTGACAAAGGGCTAACATCCAGAATCTACAAAGAACTTAAACAAATTTACAAGAAAAAACCAACCCCATCAAAAAGTGGGTGAAGGGTATGAATAGACACTTCTCAAAAGAAGACATTTAAGCAGCCAGCAAACATGAAAAAAAGCTCATCATCATCGGTCATTAGAGAAATGCAAATCAAAACCACAAGGAGATACCGTCTCATGCCAGTTAGAATGCCAATCATTAAAAAGTCAGGAAACAACAGATGCTATAGAGGATGTGGAGAAATAGGAACGCTTTTACACTGTTGGTGGAAGTGTAAATTAGTTCAACTATTCTGGAAGACAGTGCAGCGATACCTCAAGGAACTAGAACTAGAAATACCATTTGACCCAGCAATTCCATTACTGGGTATATACCCAAAGGATTATAAATCATGCTACTATAAAGACACAGGCACACATATGTTTATTGCAGCACTGTTCACAATAGCAAAGACTTGGAACCAACCCTATTGCCCATCAATGATAGACTGGATAAAGAAAATGTGGCACATATACATCATGGAATACTATGCAGCCATAAAAAAGGATGAGTTCATGTCTTTTGCAGGGACATGGATGAAGCTGGCAACCATCATTCTCAGCAAACTAACACAGGAACAGAAAACCAAACACCACATGTTCTCATTCATAAGTGGGAATTGAACAATGAGAACACATGGACACAGGGAGGGGAGCATCACACATCGGGGCCTATCAGGGATTGGGGGGCTAGGGGAGGGATAGCATTAGGAGAAATACCTAATGTAGATGACAGGTTGAGGAGTGCAGCAAACCACCATGGCACGTGTATACCTATATTAACAAACCTGCACGTTCTGCACATGTATCCCAGAACTTAAAGTATAATAAAATAATAATAATAATAATAATAATGTTTCTACAGCATGTGCCACATAACCATACTTTGGTCAAGGACAGACCACACCTAAGAGACTGGTCACGTAAGATTCTAATACAGTATTTTAATAGCATCTTTTCTATATTTAGAAGTGTTTACATACACAAATACTTACCATTGTGTTACAATTGCCTGCAGTATCTAGCATAATATTGTGCCCGCTCTACAGGTTATAGCCTAGAAGCACTAGGCTATACCACGTAGCTTAGGTATGTAGTATGCTATATTATCTAGGTTTATGTTAAGTACACTCTTTTATGTTTTCATAATGATGAAATAACCTAGCAGTGCATTTCTCAGAACATACACTTGGTGTTAAACGACGTGTAACTGTATTTGACCTTGTATCCTGAGACCTTCATGAATTCACTTACTGGATCTAGTGAAAAGTTTGTTTGTTTGTTGGACAGATTCTCTTGTATTGTACATATGCAGTCACATAATCTATGAACAAAGGTAGTTTAACTTCATTTTTGTGATATTTATGTCTCTTATTTCTTTTTCTTGCCTTATTTCATTAAGTAGGCCCACACAGTGTCAAATGTAATAGAAATGAAGTACACACATACCTTGTCTGATTTCCAATTTTTTAAATTAAAAATTTTAGATATTTTAACAGTTCACCATTAAATATGATGTTCGCTGTACATTTTTCCGATTAAGTTCCATTTATTCCTGGTTTGCTGAGAGGTTTTGAAAACCATGAATAAATGTGGGATATAACAAAATACTGGTTTGTATCTATTAAAAGTTATATAATTTTTCTTCTGTAATCTTATAAAGGTGTGTTTTGTTTTATTTTTTAATAACCACAAGCTTCCTACTTTAAAATTCTAGATTATGCTTGTTTTCTCACCAGAAGGAATTAAATAGTCAAAACAAAACAAAACAAACACAACTAAAAAAACACAACAAAAATCCCTGTGGAACTGAACTTCAATTTTCCACATAGTAAGTCTCCCAGCAGGATCAGTGTAAGGCCTGTTTCTGCGGTAGGAAAAAGTGAGACTTGTGCATGGACCATGTGTTTTATAGATAAATTTTTTTCTAGAGAAACCATAAAATGTACCATACTAAGTAAAAAGTTGTATTTAAGGAACATATATTCATAACTTAAATATCAAAGATATTTATGTGGATCACTTATTTCCTTTCCATTCTCTGCTGTTCTCAAACCACTGTCTGTGCATTGTAGGTTTGGGTTGTGTAGAATTGAATTATGTTCAATTTTCAATTTGGGGAGCATTTGCATTTAGGACCTACAGATTTTATCAGATTAGCAAAGGAATATATGACTCCAAACAGCATATAGCACTTTTCTAAAAGATTCAAATCCAGCCAAGAGGAAGTTGATCTTGCTTCATGTAGGTCAGGATTTGTTTGATCTGAAGCATCTATAAATGTCCTGGATTATCACTCATTGGAATTATTTTAGGTATCAGTAACCTAATGGGGGGAAAGTAGACTTAGATTAGACTTACAATTGTCTCAGTTCTCTGCTATGCATTCTAACTATAGACAGAGAGAAACATCTATCATTGGTTATAAAATTTTCGGGAATCTCAGCCTGCCCAAAGAGTAGCAGAAGTAGAAGCCTTCACAATGATTATTGTGGAGAAGATCAAAGTTGAAGCTCAGAGCTTATTAGCTGCTTCCTTGATCTAATACATTGCATTTTATTAGCCGTATCAAAACCGTATCATTTTTGGTTCCTATTTTGCTATTGAACAGTTTCTGGTATAAACCTTTGAAAGTTGATTCCTGGGAGCACTTAAAAATCTCTAAATAAATAATCATTATATAGTAGTTATTTTCTCACTTCAATTATGACAATAATTTTATTAAATTTTAGATATAATTTTTATTATAATCCTAGAAATACTGTAATGAAATCACCTAAAACAAGTTTTCTAGGTGATTAAGAAGATTGGTTAACCAATGTGAGGCTAAGGTGTTATTAGATTTGCCTTTATTTCCTGCTTTGACCTAGTTACAGAATCTAAGTTATGTTCCATCTCCAAAAGGTCTTTTATTATATATTGTGTTTTATATCAAAATAGATTTGAAAACATTAAATTTTCTATTCTTGTTTTCTTTTGTTTTAGAGATGAGGTCTCACTCTGTTGCCCATGCTAGAGTGTAGTGGTGCAATCATAGCTCACTGCAGCATCAAACTCCTGGGCTCAAGCAATGCTCCTGTGTCAGCCTCCCAAGCAGGGATTACAAGTGCAACCACTGCACTCAGCTTATCCTTCTATGTTTTAAAGTTGATTCTAAAACTAAAGGATAGAGAATAAAATTTGAAACAGAGATGAAAAAATAAGGACTACAGAGGAGAAATTTACTCTGGGGAACAAATGAAAAAGAGCTAATTAATGATTTTTTAGGAAAATAAAACAGATGAAATGTTAATAGTATTTTCAGATAGGAAAAATCAGTTGAGATGACAAGTCAGAACACAAGGCTTAATAGACTATTTTACCTTGCCAGATTTACTATGGAATAATTTTAAAAATTAGCAACTGGCATAAAAAGGTTTTTTTTCTTTATATTAAGCTAAAGATTCCCATTAAAACAACAACAGCAGATACAAAAATCAGTAGCATTTCTATATGCTAACAACAAACAATCTTAAAAATAAAGAAAACAATTTCATTTACTATAGCAACCAAAAAATACTTTGAAATGAATTTAACCAAGGGAGTGAAAGACCTGTGCATTGAAAACTATAAAAAATTGATGAAAGAAATAGAAGATACAAATAAATGGAAGATATCCCATGTTTGTGGATTGGAAGAAGTAACATTGTTAAAATGATCATACTACCTAAAGCTATGTACAGATTCAATGCAATCCCTATCAAAATACCAATGATATCTTTGACAGAAATAGAAAAAAAAAAATTCTAAAATTCACATGGAAACCCAAAAGACTCCAAATACCCAAAGCAATCTTGACCCAAAATAAGAAAAACTAGAGACATCACACTATCTGACTTCAAAATATGCTAGAGAGCTATAGTAATCAATACAGCATTGCACTGGTTTAAAAACAGACCTATGGGTTAATGGAACAGAATAGAGAGCCCAGAAATAAATGCATGCAGTTACAGTCAATTGATTTTCAACAAAGGTGACAAGAAAACACAATGGGGATGGACAGTCTCTTCAACAAATGGTATTGAAACAACTGGATATTCACATGCAAAAGAATTAAATTAGTCCCTTTTCTCACATCATGCATAAAACTCAACTAAAAATGAATTAAAGACTTATACATAAAAATATCTGAAACCACAAAAACTACTAAAAGAAAACAGGGGAAAGCTCCATGACATTGGTTTAGGCAATAATTTGTCTGAATGTGACCCAAAAAGCACAGGTAGCAGGAACAAAAATAGACAAATAGAATTGTATCAAACTAAAATGCTTCTTCACTTCCAAGGAAATAATCAACAGAGTGATGAGACAACTTATGGTATGGGAGAAAACATTTGCAAACCATACATTTGATAAGGGGTTAATATCCAAAATATATAAAGAGTTAATATCTAAAATATATAACTCAAACAATTCAATAGCATTAAAACAAATAACCCAATTTTTAAAATGGGCAAAGGGCTTGAATAGCTATTTCTTAAAAGAAGACACACAAATGGACAACAGGCATATGAAAATATGCTCAATATCACTAATCATCAGGGAAATGCAAATTAAAACTACAATGAGATATCACTTTACACTTGTCAGGATGGCTAATTATCAAAAAGATGAAAGATAATAAGTTTTGGGGAGGATGTGGAGAAAAGGAAATACTTGCATATTGTTGCTGGGAATGCTAACTAGTGAAGCCATTGTGGAAGAGTATGGAGGTTCCTCACAAAATAAAAATAAAGCTACCATATGAGCCAGGAATCCTGCTACTGGATTTATATCCAAAGGAAATCAAATCAGTATGTGAAAGATATATCTGCATTCCCATGTTCATTGCAGCATTATTCACAATAGTCAAAATATGGAATTACCCAAAGTGTCCATTAATGGAAGAATGGATAAAGAAAATGTGTGTATATACACAATGGAATACTATTCAGCCCTTAAAAAGAAGGAAATATGTCATTTGCTAAAACATGGTGAGCATGAAGGATATTATGTTAAATGAAATAAGCCAGACACAGAAAGATAAATATTGCATGATCTCACTCATGTGTTATCTTAAAAAGTTAGACTCATATAAGTAGACAGTAGAATGGAGGTTACCAGGGGTAAGGGGTTTGGAGGGATTGGGGAGATTTTCATTAAAAGATACAAAATTTCGGCCGGGCACGGTGGCTCACGCCTGTAATCCCAGCACTTTGGGAGGCTGAGGCAGGCGGATCACGAGGTCAGGAGATCCATACCATCCTGGCTAACATGGTGAAACCCCATCTCTACCAAAAATACAAAAAATTAGCCGGGCGTGGTGGCGGGCGCCTGTAGTCCCAGCTACTCGGGAGGCTGAGGCAGGAGAATGGCGTGAACCCGGGAGGCGGAGCTTGCAGGGAGCCGAGATCGCACCACTGCACTCCAGCCTGGGCCACAGAGCGAGACTCTGTCTCAAAAAAACAAAAAAGATACAAAATTTCAGTTAGACAGGAGGAATAAGTTCAAGAGATGTGTTGTACAATATGATGACCATAGTTAATAACAATGTATTGTATTCTTGAAACTTGAAGCTAAGAGTGTAGATTCTAAATGTTTTCACCACAACAAATAAGTAAGGTAACACATATGTTAATTACCTTAATTTAGCCATTCCACGATGTATATATATTTCAAAACAACATGCTGTACCTGATACATATGTATTTTATTTTTCCCTAAATCAATAAATGAAAGTAAAGCAAAAACTTAAAACAACAACCAGAGATGATTGGGTAAAAATGATGAGACTGCTGACTGCCTGGGATGTTAGACAGTTTTTCTTTTAATCGTTTTCTGCTATTAACTAGTGATTTTATTTACTATTGGTCTATGACAGTGACTCCCTTTTGTAAAAACAAAAGCAGATAGATATCAATGTTCTTAATGTGAGAACAGTAATAACTGCCCTTTTAACCTTTGCGTCTTGTCTTTAAGGATGTAAATAAAACTAAGGAAAGAAACAGGATCTTTGGTATTTTGGTAACATAGGATGGGTTTAGACAATAGGATAATCCTTTTTAAAACTTCTTTGCCCGATGTTTCACTAATGGGTGGGTGAAATACCTTTAGTGTGAGAGGAAACAATATAAACCCTTTTTAGCTTTTGTAAATCTATACTAAATGCCTATGTTAAATAACATAATATATTTAAAAAAGCTGACTTGGAAAATATAAACACTACATAAGTGTAAGGTATTGTTATTATGCCAAGGCTTAAATTATGGATTATAATTGTAGAGATAGCCTGAAGTAAAAGATGTATACTTTCAAAGTAAGTAACTTAGTATATATGTGTCCTATTTTGTCACATCCAAAAGAAGACATTGTTAATCTGGCCAAAAAAATGGAAAAAAATATGACCCCCACAGAAAATTTAACAGAACCAAGTGTAAGTAAATCATATCAATACAAGTATTTATAACCTGATATTAATAGAAGTGTTCATAATCAGTTGGCATTAATTTGTACTCAGAAGTCATCATCAAAGGTAGACCAAAAACTTAAGTATTGCAAAAAAGATTCAGGACAGTCTTTCTTCACGTGCATAACATGCTCAAATTATAAAAGAAATTCAGTTCTATAAACTAGAATCAAATCATTTTTATAGTTAATACAACACCCATCTACATTAACTACTTTTGTTGTCTGGTTCTGCCAAATGTAAATACTACATCATTTATTGATATGTAAGAAGATTTATGTTCTGATGAAAGAACCAAGAAAGAATCTTGCTAGTGTCAGAGGTAAAAGATTTATGTTAGAAAGCCTTTATTTGGCATTGATAAAAAATTGACTAGGTATCAATAAAGCCCTATGGGGCCTTATAAGAACTATGGATTCTCAAGTGTTCCTGATACATATGTAGAATAAGCATTTCTTTTTCACATAGACATTGAAATATTGCAGTCAGCAATTTTCTTCCCTAGCATCTTTTTCATGCCATCTTCTTCAAGAAAAAAAATAGTAACATCTGTTTCATAATTTAAATATAACCCAGAAGGTATCAAAACACAGAGAATTTTTAAGAAGAAAAAAAATTCTAAGCAAGCAGGTTAGAAATGTATATACATCATAAAGTTGTAGGGGGCTAGGGAATGGCTATCCAAGGACACTGTTCTCATTAAAAAATAAGTAACTCAGCTAGAGTGGTGTGTATAAATTATGTAAGTTTGTTATGGTAGGTAGAGATATTTTCATGTAGTAAAATCAATGAAAATTAATTGATACCTACTATACTGATAGTTTAAGCCACACAAAATCCTTACATGAAATAAACTATGGTTATCCAGAGGAATGTGCAGAAACCAACATAATCTGCATCATCTGGGTGCTCACTGGAAATGCCAAAGGAAAAAAAGTAAGGCACTATCCCAGGCTTATTGAATCAGAACCTGCATAAAAACAAGATCCTTAGGTGATTTGTACACTCTAATGTCTGAGAAGCAAGGCTTTCACTTTCTTATTTGCATTGGAGAAGACTTTCAAACTTTCTACTCAACTCTCCATCCCTCCTCATAAACTCAATTTGTATGGCCAAATTTATAAAGTTTGTGCAATTTATTTACTTTAGAAAAAATTTTAGCTTGCCTTGCTTCAAAGGGAAATGAGACCTCTAGGAGTAATGAGTTTTTATTTTGTAGAATAACAAGGGTTCACCATCAGAGCAGAAGAAGGCAAGGACCCAAAGTTCAGAGAAAATTTGTGCTTACTTTCCAGTCCATGTCTCAGTCCCATAATTCATCATTTGGATCAAGAACATGTTTCTGCACACTCTGGTAACACAGGTAATCCCCACTTTAAGAAATGACTGTGGTCCATTTGTAAGTTGGTGATTTGAAACTTTCAATGTATTTCCACATAGAAATAGTGTTATACTTAGTAGGTAGGTTTCTAAGCAGTTTTCAGAAATCTATATAATTTATAATGTACTAAGAAGTAAAGTGTTGGGAGGCATTGGGTTAAAGCAAGCATATTAGAATGACACATACCCAGGTTCAAATTTTGGCTCTATGACTATCCAATGCTTCACCTTGAACATTTATTTAACTTATTTATCACATGTAAATATAATAATAATTGCCTCACAAAGTTTTTGTAAGAAATGAAATGTGTATTAAGTCACCTGATGTTGAACTAAGTCATTTTGTATGGCTGGCCATATGATAAAAGTTTAAAAGAAATTTTGTCAAAAAGCACTGTTGAATATGGATTAGGATACTTGATCCATGAGGAAGGGGAGTATGAATCTCAGGGAGGACTTGCTTAGAGAAAATGATGCCTGGAAGAGTGAGAGCATCATATGTGGCATTAGGTAGAAGTTTCGAAGAGGATATTCTAGGCAGGAATCATGACTTAGAATTATAGATGTATACGGGGTGCAGAGTAGCAAGGAGGGTGTTCAATGGATTTGGGCTAGAGACTTTAAAAAAAGAACTACTACTGGCATTTGCCTTTCTATTTCCTTTTCTTCTTTGCCTCCATCTGTTTTGATATTGCTAATCTACAAAAAGCACACAGTAAGATCAATAAGAAGCGAGATCAGTATGAAGTGCCCAGCAGCAAGGAAAAAAGTAGGGAGAAAGAAAACAACTGTCAAGGGTAGAACCAGGAGGTTCTCTACTATCAGCAGTGAATATTTTTGTGTTAAATACAGTATCTTAGATGACAAAGCCTTAAGATTGACAGTGGTAATATTTGTGCTACATTCTTAATATTAGATATCACTTTGTGTTGAAGAGTCAATCTAACATTCTATTTTCATTTGAACCAAAGGTGACTGTGGCTCACGGATTATGTTGATTTTACCTTGAATTTTCAGAGTTAACTTTAATTTCCTTGTCTTGTTTTGTGACTATCTTTTGTTGATGATTCCTTTTTTGTAAACCCAAATTGTGTTTTCATTCACAAAACCAAGTGGAGAATTAAGTCAATTATCTTTATATCAACAGTCATAGAGTGAGGAACTTGGCCCAAAATGAGCGTGGAAAACATTGATTGGTAATTGTTTTTTGTGTGTTCTCTAATGTGTTAAAATTTGGCATTTTAGACAACACCAATATGAAAACATATGTTTAAATTGTATTAAGTCATACAATGAACTGGAAAGTAAAATATATAATTTCACACATCAAATCACAGTGACAGATCTATAACCCAGGGACATTCAATAAAGATTTTTCTTTTTTTTTTTTTTTGAGACAGAGTCTCACTCTATCTCTCAGGCTGGAGTGCAGTGGCATGATCTTGGCTCACTGCAAACTCTGCCTCCCGGTTCAAGCAATTCTCCTGCTTCAGCCTCCTGAGTAGCTGGGATTACAGGTGTGTGCCACCATGCCCGGCTAATTTTTGTGTTTTTCGTAGAGATGGGGTTTCACCATGTTGGCCAGTCTGGTCTCAAACTCCTGACCTCAGGTGATCCACCTGCCTTGGCCTCTCGAAGTGCTAGGATTGCAGGTGTGAACCACCATGGCCAACCTCAATGAAGATTTGATAACTGACTAAGGAAAACATCAAAAACAAATAGAGAGTTTTCTATCAAGTTTCTTTAAGCATATTTGAACAAAAATACTGAGATTCTTTTGGTTAAGATTTAAGAAAATCAAATACCATTGATGGTTATGGTTTTACCTGAGAGAATGACTGAGGGCGCCACAAGATGTTTATATCTACCTGAAAGTAAAATGGCAATATTTGTGTGTGTGATTTTTTCCCCCAAAACTCTCATGTAATTTTCTCCTGTGGAATGCATGAGGTAAGAACATGTTATTTTGTGACACCAGTATATATTCATATTAATAATTAGAGTTTGTATTTAGATAATGTAATAGCGTTGATGAATCACTTTGACATACATATTTATTATTGGTGTGTATTATTACTGAGCGAGTTATGCTTAACAGATATTGTTTTCCTCTTTTTATCTATACATAAACCTCAAGAAAGTTTAATGACTCACCTAAGGTAACATAGGGGCTCGGTGGTGGATTGAAAACTCATACTTTCTATTTCCCAGTTCAGTGTACTTTCCATGGTACCACATTTCCTTTCAGTGTTTCTACAAGAAGACAAGAAAAAATATACTATCATTTATTGATGAACAATGTTAAGTAAAAAGCTACATCAGGTAATGGACACTGTTAAGCATACCAAGTTCCTACTTTAGAATAATAGTAAATTTCATTTCTGGTAAAATGGAAGACTAAGTAGCCTAGTTACATACAAATACTGAAAAAATAAATTGAACTTTGGTTTTTAAATGTGTAGCAAAAGAGTAAGCAGATTTTCAGACTTAATAAGAAAGCACAAATTCAGAGTGGTAACATGAAAGATGTGAGTTTTTCTCAGCCCATTCTTAATAGGCAAGATTTTTAGTTTTAATCAACCATGTTTAAGCAACAGGAGAAAAACTAGATTCGGAGTGAAGTGAAAAGTCATGTCAGAGAAACCTGTGTAAATCTAGCCCTTCTGAAAGGGTAAATGACTTAGCAATCAAATAAACAAATATACAACATAAAACTCCACCTCCCGAAGAAAGAAACTTGTGTTTATCATGGCTGAGATGTAGGAGCAGGGTAGAGTTTTCCCAGAGAATTTGGAGCATAAAACAGGCTTTCAGTCAGACTTCCTGCATGACTCCAAAGTCTAAGCAATAAATTCAGCATGATAGTTCTGTCCTCAGGCATCTAAAAGACACTGACACAAATCCCCTTTAGAGGGATGTAACATAAAGCCAGTCCTAAAGATTGCTGTATATAATATTCAAATAAACTTGAGCTCACAGTCAAAAATCACAACACAAAAAAGGAAACAAGAAACTGTAAATGAGAGTCAGAAGAAACAAATGCTAGAATCAGACCACAACAAAGAATATATTAATAGTTATAGAGACTACCAGATGGAAAATACAATGCAAATATACTTAATAGGCTTAAAGAAATAATACATCAGAAATAGGGCTAAGAACAGGAAACCATCAAATATAAGCACACATATTTTCAAAAATCCAGCAAATGGAACTTGTAAAACCTGTATAATTGGGTTTAAAAACTAGGTGGAGAAGTAAAGTGTCAGATTAAAACAGCTAAAGAGATATTAAGAGACTTAGAAGGTACAATGAAGATATTTTTATAATCGGAAAACCAGAGATAGGTAATAGAAAAAGTGAGGAGAGATAATACTTTAAGAAAAAAAAAAGCTGAGAATTTTCCAGAAGTGATGGAAGACATGAATCATCAGAAACAGAATGCTAAGAAAAGCCAAGCAGAATAAGGAAATCAGTACTTAGCCAACCTGTGAAACTGTAAAGCAACAAATTTAAAAACAGATGATCTTTGTAGTGGACATTGTTATGTGCCACATGGTCCCTCTTTAGGATTAAAAATTTTATGCCCACAGGTGCTGGCAGTGCTGTTGGCTGTAATCATCTTTGGAAATTTTCATTTGCTGTAGAGAAAGTTTTTTACCCACATTCCAATTTCTGCTCAATCCTACAGCATTTCCTTCTCTTCCACAAGCATTGGTCCCAAGAATATTCCTTAATAAACTTTGTGCACACTGACTATATAATAGAGTTTGCTTGCTGGGACACCCAATGTACAATGGTTGGTTTGTAAGTCCAGCTGTATAGAACATTTATGAAATTATCTGGAAATTTTTGAATATAGACTTAATATTAGATGATTTGAAGGACTTTTTATTAATTTTGTAGGTGTTATAATGGTATTTTGGACATATAAGAAACAATTTTTATTTCTGATAGATACGTACTGAGTTCAAGGGAAAATAATCTCATCTGTCTGCACTTTATTTTAAAATACTTCATCAGAAAAAAAAAACAAGTTAATTTTTAAAAATCGAGTGCCACCAAATTTAAATCATGTGTTTAAGTATCAATGTATTTAAATCATGTCTTTAAGTCATGCATGTGTGTGTGTGTGTGTGCATGTCTGTATATACATAGACTATTGGTTCTGTCTCTCTGAAAAACTCTTGACTAACACAAAAGCAGTACAAAAAGTTTCTGGGGGCAATTATATAGTTTTATAGGTTAAGTCAATTTAACTAGATTAAGTAGCTACTAATCTCTCTTTTGTCTGTACAAATTTGTCTATCCTGGACATTTTATATAAATAAAATAAAATTTATAATCTTTTGTGTTAATTTTATTATAATTTGAGGTATATATATAAAAATATTTGATCCTAATATTTAAGAAAAAAATCACATTTCTGAAAGTCAGGGGATTTTGACATTATCATTTTCCTATACATGCTCATTTTTTTTTTCTGTGTAACTCCTGTGTGACAATAACTAGAGAGTCCATACATATTGTCCTAAATTTAGAGTTCAGAAGAACTAATCAATGAGATTGAGTATTGTTATAGTATGTTTGGAACATTGAGAGATACAGAAGTCTTAGGATTTCTGCATTTCAAGCCACTCCTTTCTTCTTCTGCCTCTGTTTTATGTGGACTACTGTGGTGTGATCCGCTGATACCTCACCACCTACGGTCTCAGTCTTACCCCAATTTCCTGACCCATTTGATCAAGACAGGATGGAAATACATTACCTCAGTTCCAAATGCTAAGAATAGTCACTCCCACTTGTATATGGTTTTCAATGTCTCTTTGCTGTCTCTCAGTTTCTGTGTCCCAAGCGTGGCTACTTTGGTACTTTATTTCCCCATTCCCATGGGATGGCTTACCCTTCAGGAACAGGATACCACCTCAATACCTACTTCTAGCTGTTGACTACATACCCAGAATTCTTAGTTCCTCCTGAGATTGGAACTATTTGGGGGCCCCTGACTGTAGAATATAGCCAGTCCTTTTTCCTAGTGGAACTGGAAACAGCTCCAACAGAAATATGAATTCTAGAAAAACAACATAGATGTTTAGGAAATATAAATGAATTTACTTTTTAACTAAGTCAGATGTACTAAAGAAACAGGGCACCTAGTGTGTTTTATGGTCCATCTTTTCAGGGATAATATTTGCATAAAAAGTACAGAAATAACAGAAGGTCATACTTGAGTAGTTAAGACCATGTTTCAGCTGCTATTCATAATAGCTTACAACTTCTTATTCCCATTTTATTCTATGATGCCCAAACTGATCTCACTTTTTATTTATCTAGTCTCCTGATTACTTTCAAGAATACGTGACATCCTTTAATAACTGCCAGCTGACCTTGTAAACTAAATAATAAAGTTAAAGTAAAAGATCTACATGATGTATTGCATGGTATGTCCTCTCTTCCAATTCATGTAATAAGTAGGAGGTAAAGTCTTAATTGTACTTTTTAAAATTTCTTTTAAGTTAGACCTTTAAAATGATATAATGATCATTATTTTAAAATTCACTGCACAATTTTGGGTCTGCTGAATTTTCTGAGTTTAGTGACTCAACATTCTTCCACATCCTGCCTCTGTTACTTGGGAGTAGGGAGGCTGTCCTGTCACATCCAGGGTCAACTGGAACCAAATCTTGGTTGCTCACTATTCTTAATAAAAATGATTAATACAGAATTTTGCTTCAGAGATCTATCAGCTTACGGAGGTAACTATTTATTCATTAAGTAATTATATAAATACACATTTGCACAACTCCATTTCTGCTAGACATTAGGCTAAGCTCTTTGGGAATGAAAAAATTAATTAGAGGGAAAAAAGTTCCTTTCTTCAAGGACCTTAAAATATGATGGGAGTGATTAGACAATACCCTTAAATAATTATAGTTATAAAGCTAACTATAATTAGTTTTATATTTGCTTGATGCTTCATGAACTGAAGCTAGGCTTCAGCCTCAACATTAGGACACAGCATGCTGTTCAGTTCTGCTATACAGTTTTAGTGTCATTTTTACCATCACTGATCTTGTATATTATTAGTATAGATTGATCCAGTGGTTTACAACTATATCTAATTAGCATAACACTACAGTAATACAAATAAAGCATATCATTCAAATCAATTGTTAAGTGTTAAAAAATCATTTTAATATACAGGTAAGGATTCCATATATAACTTTGAGTATAAACATTTCTGTATGTGCTTTATATGTTTAAATGCTGTCATTCAACAAAAATATAAATGCTATTTTATTAGTGCAATGAAAAACTGGTGCAGATAGTTACTGATGATTAAAACTATTAAACAAATATATAAGCAATTATTAAAAATGGACAAAAAATGAAATGTGTGAAAATAACTTCACAGGACATATCGTAAGACAAGGAATGTTAGATAGTTTTGTAAACATATTTGAGCCAAAAACGTTTTACAAAATTACATTTTAATATAAGGCAGAATAAGAGAGATTGTGATATTAAAATCTTATAAAAGTTGTTTGTGTATTCATATTTATAACATCAAAATAACCTTAAGCAATGATTTTAATTTTTAATTGTTTAGTTTCTTTTTTGGATATGAGTAACTCAAAAAGTCTTATCTAAGATTGTGTCATATCATGTAAGGATGAATTAAAAGCTGAATGTCAACATTGCCATCTCAAAGTTTAATTTAAAAAAAACCCTCAAAATTATGTACAATAATATCCATAATAAATTATCATTATTTCAGACATAAGGAGTCTGAAGAAAAGAAAAAATAGAAAAATGTATTAAAGATACCTTTTGTTCCTACTAATTGAAACTAAAAACAGATACAAGAGGAATTATTTGAGATACATTTTATTAGTTTTGAATCTATAGAGGCTAAATTTTTAAACAGAAACCTATTTAAATGTTTGCTATAGAATGGCAACGAGGAACCATATTAAGCAGGCACTATAAAGATGGAGTGAGATTCTTTACCTTGGGGATATACAGTATATTAAAAATATAGATAAGATAAAGAAGCATAGAAACATGCTAGATACCATCATAAGGAGAGACAGAGGATTATAAGCTTCATGGAATATATGCTCATTTATATGAACCTACAATGTGTTCTTATATGTTATGCAATTAGTATTATTCACAATAAAAAATATCAAAAAAATATTATAAAAGGAAGTATTAATTACCCTTGCTTCCACTACTATTGCACTGATTCTTAAAGACTGAAAAACAACTAGGAAAGAGAGTTTCAAGCAGAGGACACTGTATGAAGGTAGGAAGATCATTATAATATTAGGAAACTGTAAATATATTGTGAAGGCCAGATATGCAAAGCGTACCTGTTGTATAAATTGGTAGACCAGCTTATAAAGGTAGACAAGAGCCAGATTTTGAAGGAAATTTTAAGTGATGCCATGAAATTTGGACCTAAACTTTATAGTTTGTTGGCCATAATTAAATTATTTTAGTTGAAGGAGCAGTAAGAGATAAGGGTTTAGAATTATTTTTCTTTCTAAAATGAGGTCTAGGGTCTAGATTTCATAAATTTTAGTTCAATGCTTTGCTCAAATATGTAGTTCATGGGAGAGATATAGATTGAGAGTATAAATTTGAGAGCTTAAATACTACATATATTTGAAGCAATGAGACTGAAAGAGATGACCAAAGGAGAGAAAAACAATGAGGTCTGCAAAATAAGTCCTGGTTACTCCAACATCGTAAGGTAAGGAAAAAAAAAAAAAGACTCAACAGAGAAGGAGATTAAGAGTCTTGGAAATTATGGCTATTTTCCTTCAATATGGGCATAATGAAATTTTAAATATGATTGTAGATTTTTTATTAAGGTAAAACCATTTAATATGAGATCTACCCTTTAAAAAAATTTATTGTTGTAGATTTAATTCTTCCCAACCTTTATTTACCTTGAATATGCTTCTACCATTATTCGACAAGTGAATGTCTTCAATCTGACTTTTTAAAAAAACATCTTTTGAGATGTTAAAAATGAACATCATTTTCTGTATTCTTTAGATATATCTTTACAGATTTGTTTTCTTCAACTTTTATTTTAAGTTCTGGGGTATATGTTCAGGATGTGCCCTTTTGTTATGTGGGTAAAGGTGTGACATGGTGGTTTGCTGCACGGATCAATCCATCACCTAAGTATTATGTCCAGAATCCATTAGCTATTCTTCCTGATCCTCTCCCTCCCCTCATACCCCCTGACAGGTTCCAGTGTGTGTTGTTCCCCTCCATGTGTCCATGTGTTCTCGTTGTTCATCTCCCACTTATAAGCACTTATAAGTGAGAATATGTGGTATTTGGTTTTCTTTTCCTGTGTTAGTTTGCTGAGGATAATGGCTTCCAGCTCCATCCGTGTCCCTGCAAAAGACATGATCTTGTTTTTTTTTACAGCTGCATAGTATTCCATGGTGTATATGTACCACATTTTCTTCATTGATGGGCATTTGGATTGATTCCATGTCTTTGCTATTGTGAATTGTGCTGCAATGAACATATGCATGCATGTATCTTTATAATAGAATTCCTTATATTCCTTTGGGTAAATACCTAATAATGGGATTTCTGGGTCAAATGGTATTTCTGCTTCTAGATCTTTCAGGAATCACCACACTGTCTTCCACAATGGTTGAACTGATTTACACTCCCAACAGTGTAACAGCATTTTTTCCCACAACCTCACCAGCGTCTGTTGTTTCTTGACTTTTTAATAATCTCCATTCTGACTGGCATGAGATCTACCCTTTTAACACATTTTCCAGTGCACAATACAGTGTTGTTAACTATAAGCACAATGTTGTATAGCAGCTCTCTAGAACTTATTCATCGTGTATAACTGAAATTTTGCCATTCGGTAGATGTAATGACTTTATTCAACTATTGCTCAGGGTCCTTCGGCAAAATTTGGGTTCACGTGCATCTCCTCAATAATAATACAGTTCATATTAGTATCTACATACACGGTATAATTTAAAGACAGAGGGCTACTACTTTCTTCTAACTCTAACTGTGGCTGGAATAGTGATGTTATCCTTGTTGTCATCAAGTACATAGTGGGTAGACTCAAGACCAACCACATGTTTGTCATAATCCTTGATGATCTCAGATTGTTCTGGATTTATCTAATTATCTTGTTTACTTTTTCTAATTTTAAGCTTATGCTTCAGGCTTTCTGATTTTAACCACTTTGAACCACAAATCCATGTTTTCTTTGGTTCCAAGTGTTTTATATATGTGATATATATATATATATATATATATATATATATAAAACACACACACACACACATATTCTTTAGGCAACTAAAGAATATTTCTAAGATCATGAAGAAAACCAGAATTTTTATTATTTGGGGTGATTTTGTTACTTGCGGTGAGAAATAGAATTAAATGCATTGTCATAGTTATAAATACAACAATTTATGGAGAGCAGAAAGTTGTAGTAATTTGCTAGAGCTATCTTTTTTTCTTATAAAAAATTAAGCTGGGTGTGATGGCATACGCCTGTAGTCCCAGCTACTCAGGAAGCTGAGGCAAGAGGATTGCTTCAGGCCAGGAGTTTAAGGCTACAGTGGGTTATGATAATTATGCCTGTGTATAGCCCTTGCACACCAGCCTGGGCAACATGGCAAGACCCCAGCGCTTGAAAAAATAATTAAGTAAAAAAATTACTCAAAACTAACAAATCTCATCCACTGATTCCTAAAGTGGTGCTTTGTTTCCCTCCCTCCTTCTCTCCTTCCCACTCTCTTTCTCTCTCACCTTCCTTCCTTTCCTTCCTCTTTCCTTTTGTTTTTCGGCTCACTTTCTTTCTCTCTCTCCTTCCTTCCTTTCTTCCTTTCTTTTTCTTTCTTTCTTTTCTTTCTCTTTCTTTCTTTTTTCTTTTTATTTCTTTCTCTTTCTTTTCTTTCTTTCTCTCTTTCTTTTTCTTTTCTTTCTTTCTTTTTCTCTTTCTTTCTTTCTCTCTTTTCCTCTCTCCTTCCCTCTCTCTTTCTCTCATATATATGAGTGATGAAGTATACATAGCACTGAAGTATATATATATATATACACATATCTATATACTTTACATCATGAAGTATATATATATATGAGTGATGAAGTATATATATACTTGGTTATATACTTAGAAGATATAATGAATTTTATCAAGTTGTGGTATTAGCTAACATTTTGTTGCCTAGTACATTATTTATTAGGTATTACACATGTCTAATAAATAGTGTTTCAGATTTCTTGAGTCTAGACTGTCTTCTTGATTGAACCCCTCCTCCTCCTCCTCCTCCCCCTCCTCCTCCTCCTTCTTCTTCTTCTTCTTCATTTTTTTGTGCATTGGCTCTTTCAGTCCAAGTCTACAGTTCTATTATTTTATTCCCTTATGATTCATAGTTTTTAGTCACAGATGTTCTAAAAACTTATTTTTCTTTTTTGTCAGCTTGCATTGGGCTCTCCACACTCCCCAACTTTTGTAATAAAGCCTAAGTGCCTTAACTCACTGGTAATTGCAGACTTTTGGAAACAGTGATAGATAAAATCACAAAACAGACATGCTATGCTTGAGTTTAAGTAAAAAAGTTAACTAGGAAAGTACTTTTTATTTACCTTAAAGCAGTATCCAAAATAGAAGAACTGTATTTTTCTTCATAATTCTTCTGTTTTAAACTCATTAGTTTGAAGCATAGTGTTTTGTACTTTAAATCAATTCATTATGTGTTAATACTTTCCCAATATGTGGTTAAGGACAACTGACTATTCGATTTCTCTTTCCTCATTGCTGGCTCTTTCTCACTAGCTTTTGCTGATACCTCTTCTCTCTGACCTCTACATTTTACAGTGTTCTAGTCTCAGTCCTTTTGCTCTCTTCTCTGCTGTCTTCATTTGCTATTTTGTCTCATCTAGTCTCATGGTTTTAAACATCCTATATATGCTAACAAATCCCAATAATTTATCTTCAGCATAGTCTCTGTACTAAACTGGATTTTATATTCAACTGCCCATTTATAATCTTCCCTGAATTTCAACAGGTATTTAAACCCAATAATGAGCTTCTGATTTTTTCGTCATAAAACCAGTCCCACTCTTTCCTTTCTTAGTACGCATTGACTCAATCCTTCCAAGTTACAGTCCAAAAAATACCTTGGGATTCACTCTTGATTCCTCTTTTTCACACTTTGCAGTCTATCCACCTGCAAATCTCTTCAGCTCTATATTAAATATTGTGTATGTTATACTCTAGTGTTTTCTCATCTCTTCCACTATTTCCACTTTCATCTCCTACCTGGATTACCACTATAATCTCTAAGCAGGTCTCCTGGCTTATACTCTTGCCTTTCTACTACTTATAATCAACAAAAGTGCTACAGTGAAGCTTTCAAAAATGATATAATATAGTGCCATTTCTCTACTCAAAATTGTCACATGGCTCTCTATTTCACTGAAGTCCTACAATGGCCTATAAAATCCTTAGCTGCATCTTCATGTCTTAGTATTTACATCATAACCTAAAAGTGATGAAGTTTTAAAATAAGATGTATAGCTGGGGGCATATTGCACAAATACCCTCCAGCATTATATGTAGGTAGGCAAGATGAATATATGTATAATTATATAATTAATATAATTTTAAAATATAAAAATCTTATTGGCTAAGTTTTATGTGAACTAATACATATTGGCTAAATTTTATGTGAACTAATACATATCATTTTTATTACTTAGCTTTTCTTTATTTGAAATTTTATGCTGTTTTGTGTCAGCTCTTTAAAATAGGATTTTTTTCACCTTCAGGCTCTATCAGTAGTTGCATAATTTAACCCGGATAAGCAGCCCCTTTTTCTTCTTCCTTTGTCTAGATTATTCATATAATTAGAATAGTGATTAATATATCTCCTGAATTTCTCAGATTGGATAGAAATTTGAAATCCATCAAAATATTTTCAACTTCATTTTTACTGGCATAATTTTCTCTTGGTAATATAACTTAGATAAAACAATACAGATCATCAGCAACCTCCTAAAAGCCATCAGCATCTTTCTATAAAAATCTGTAATTCCGGGGTCGTTTTCTGTTTAATGTTGTCTAAGTAAGTGACTAAGTGAATCACTTCCCTTCTCAGAAATAGTAATGGTTTCTAATTCTCTATTATCTCAAATACAAAGCCTTTAAATTAATGTACTAAAGACCACCATCAGTTGATTTTTCTCTTTGAACTACCCTATTTACCTTTTAACTTTCAACTCAGATTTTCTAGTATGTGTGGAGAAAGCCATCCATCCTACTTTCTGTTCCTTGCACACAAAACAATTCTCCTCAGCATTTAAATTCATCTAAGTGTTCAGCACTGCACCTAGAGTGAAATCCAAGCTTGTGTTTTAGTTATAGAGCTCCTCAGGATCCATGAGTGCCTACTCTCCTTCTTAAGTTTTGACTAGCCTACCCATTACAGGCTTTCTCTTCCTCAAAATATGCCACAATCATTTCCCCCTTTAGTTTTGCCTTAGCATTCTCTTTGTCTGGAATATCATTCCCTAATATTAACAGCACTAGTAGATAATAATTATTTAGCCGACACTATTTGCCAGACATGCTTCTAAATTTTATATATATATATATACTTCTAAATATGTGCTTCTAAATTTTATATATAACTTCTACCAGCCTGGATAGATAATATCGTTTTGATCTCACAAATAAAAGATAATAAACTGAGGCATAGATACCTAAGCATCTTTCCAAAGATATACATTTGGTACAGATTTGGGAGTGGAATTCAAGTAGATGCTTCAAACCTGGGAATTTAACTAATACACCATACTGTGTGATATTCACATGCCTGGCAACACCATTGATATCACAGTCTTCTAAATATAGTTTCTGCCACTACGAACCTTACAAAAAAATCTTTATTTCTATGAAGTCCATTTTCACCTGTATTGAATTTATGGATCTAAATGTTGCCAAAGACTTTACTATATCTTACATTTTGATTAATAATAATGTTAACTTTTTCATTTTTAGCTATTGCCAACTTTATTTTGTATTGAATTATTTCTAGTGGTTAAAGCGTGCTTTGGATTCATTTGGTTTTTATAGATTTAGTGAGTACAAGTGTTGTTTTGTTACGTGGATATGTTGCATAGTGGTCAACTCTGAGCTTTTAGCATAGTCATCAGCTGAGTAATGAAAATTGTACCCATTAAGGAATGTCTTATCCCTCACCCTGCTCCCAACCTCCCACCCTTCTGAGTTTCCATTGTCTATTGTTCTACTTTCTATGTCCATACGTACAAATTAGCTCCCACATATGAGACCACGCAGTATTTTCTGAGATATCTCACTTAAAATAATGTCCTTCAGTTTTATTTATGTTGCTGCAAAATACATGACGGCTGAATAGCACTCGTGTCTGTATGTGTGTGTGTTTGTATGTGTGTGTGTGTGTGTATTCAATAACTTTATCCAATCATTCATTGATGGACACTTACATAGATTCTGTATTCTTGCTGTTATAAGTAGTGCTGTGATAAACAAACAAGTACAGGTATCTTTTTGATATAATGATTTCTTTTTCTTTGGACATATACCCAGTAGTGGGATTGCTGGACTGAATGATAGATTTATTTTTAGTTCTTTGAGAAATTTCCATACGGTTTTCCATAGAGATTGCACTAATTTACATTCCCACCAACCATGTACAAGTGTTCTCTTTTCTCCACATCCTCACCAACATCCATTATTTTTTTCTACCATTTAATAAGCGACTGATGTAAGATGGTCTCTCAAATGGGATCTAGTTAAACTAAAGAGCTTCTGCAAAGCAAAAGAAACCACCATCAGAGTGAATAGGCAACCTGCAGAATGGGAGAAAATTTTTGCAATCTGCTCATCTGACAAAGGGCTAATATCCAGAATCTACAATGAACTCCAACAAATTTACAAGAAAAAATCAAACAACCCCATCAAAAAGTGGGCAAAGGATATGAACAGACACTTCTCAAAAGAAGACATTTATGCAGCCAAAGACACATGAAAAAATGCTTATCATCACTGGCCATCAGAGAAATGCAAATCAAAACCACAATGAGATACCATCTCACACCAGTTAGAATGCCGATCATTAAAAAGTCAGGAAACAACAGGTGCTGGAGAGGATGTGGAGAAATAGGAACACTTTTACACTGTTGGTGGGACTGTAAACTAGTTCAACCATTGTGGAAGTCAGTGTGGCAATTCCTCAGGGATCTAGAACTAGAAATACCATTTGACCCAGCCATCCCATTACTGGGTATATACCAAAGGATTATAAAACATGCTGCTATAAAGACACATACACACATATGTTTATTGAGGCACTATTCACAATAGCAAAGACTTGGAACCAACCCAAATGTCCAACAATGATAGACTGGATTAAGAAAATGTGGCACATATACACCATGGAATACTATGCAGCCATAAAAAATGATGATTTCATGTCCTTTGTAGGGACATGGATGAAGCTGGAAACCATCATTCTCAGCAAACTATCACAAGGACAAAAAACCAAACACCCCATGTTCTCACTCATAAGTGGGAATTGAACAATGAGAACACATGGACACAGGAAGGGGAACATCACACACTGGGGCCTGTTGTGGGGTGAGGGTAGGGGGGAGGGATAGCATTAGGAGATATACCTAAGGTTAAATGACGAGTTAATGGGTGCAGGACACCAACATGGCACATGTATACATATGTAGCTAACCTGCACGTTGTGCACATGTACCCTAAAACTTAAAGCATAAAAAAAAGATGGTCTCTTATTGCGGTTTTAATTTGCATTTCTCTGATGATTAGTGATGTTGAACATTTTTTTTCATCTGCTTCTTGATCATTTCTATGTCTTGTTTTGCAAAATGTCTATGTGAGTTCTTTGCCCACTTATTAAGCAGTTAATTTGATTTGTTATTGTTGAGTGGTTTGAGTTCCATGTAGATTATGGATATTAGTTTTTTGTACGATGTATAGTTTGCAAGTATTGAATCCCATTCTGCAGGTTATTGGTTCACTCTGTTGATTATTTCTTTTACTATGTAGTGCTTTTTAATTTAATTAAATCTCATTTGTCTATTTTTGTTTCTGTTGAATTTGCTTTTGAGTATTAATCAAGAATTCTTTCCCTAGACCAATGTCCAGAAGAGTTTTTCCTAGGTTTTCTTTTAGTATTTTTATAGTTTCAGGGCTTACATTTAAGTCTTTCATTCATCTTGAGTTAATTTTTGTATGTGCTGAGACATAGGGGTCCAGTTTCATTCTCCTGTATATGACAATTCAAATTTCCCAGCACTATTAATTGAATAGTGTGTCTTTCCCCAAGTGTATGTTTTTGATAACTTTGTCAAAGATCAGTTGGCTGTAGGTATGTATGCTTTATTTCTTGATTCTCTATTCTGTTCCCTTGATCTGTGTGTCTACTTTTATACCAGTACCATTCTGTTTTGGTTACTATACTACTTATTATATGACAATAGCCTTGTAGTATAATTTGAAGTCAGGTAATGTGATGCCTTCAGCTTTGTTCTTTTTGCTTAGGATTGCATTGGGAATTTGAGCTCTTTTTGGGATTCATATAAATGTTAGGATTTTTTTTTCTAATTCTGTGAAAGACAACATTGGTATTTTAATAGTTATTGCATTGAACCTATAGATCATTTGGGGCAATATGATAATTTTTAACAATATTGACTCTTCTAATCCATGAGCATGGAATGTTTTTTCATTTCTTTGTGTTATCTGCAGGTTATTTTATTTGTAGATTTTAGTTTTCCTTGTAGAGATATTTCACCTCCTTGGTTAAATATATTTCTAAGTGTTTTATACTGATTTTTTTTGTAACTAGTGTAAATGAAATTGACTTCTTGATTTGCTTCTCAGCTTGATCATTATTGGTGTATAGAAATGCTACCAATTTTTGTATATTGATTTTTGTATTCTGAGACTTTACTGAAGTCATTTGTCAAATCTAGGGGTCTTTTGGAGGAGTCTGTAAGCTTTTGTAGGTATAAGATAATAACATCAGCAGAGATAATTTGACTTTCTCTTTTCCAATTTGGATGATTTGTATTTCTTTCTCTTGCCTGATTTCTCTGGCTAAGACTTCCAGTACTGTGTTGAATAGGAGTGTTGTAAGTGGGCATCCTGTTTTGTTCCAGATCTTAGAGGGGGATGCTTTCAATTTTTTCCTGTTCAGTATGATGTTGGTTTATCTTACATGGTTTTTATTATTTATCATATATGGTTTTTATTATTTTGGGTTTATCATATATGGTTTTTATTATTTTGAGGTATTTTCTTTCTATGCCCAGTGTGTTGAGTGTTTTAATCATGAAGAAATGCTGAATGGTATCAGATGTTTTTCTGCATCTATTGAGATGATCATATGAATTTTGTTTTTAATTCAGTGTATGTGGCAAATCAAATTTGTCGTTTTGTAGCTATTGAATAATCCTTGCATTCCTGGAATAAATCCCACTTGATCATGGTGTATTGTTTTTTTTGATGTCCTGTTGGATTTGGTTTGACAGTATTTTGTTGAGGATTTTTGCATCTATATTCATCAAGAATACTGGTTTGTCATTTTGTTGTTTTTGTTGTTGTTCCTGTGTTCTTGTTTAACTTTGGTATCAGAGTGATACTGGCTTCATTGGATGAACTGGGGAGAATTCCCTCCTCCTCAATATTTCTGGGAGACTTTCAGTAGGATAAGTATCAGTTCTTCTTTGTTATGTTTGGTAGAATTCATCTGTAAATCCATCTGATCCTGGGCTTGTGTTGGGAGGTTTGATTTTTACTGCTTCAATTGTACTACTCATTATTGATCTGTTCAGGATATATATTTCTTCCAGGTTCAATCTTGAAAGGTTGCATATTTCCAGGAATTTATACATTTCTTCTAGATTTTTTAGTTCATAAGTGTACAGGCATACAGTTCTTCATAGTATAGTAGCCCTTGATATTTTATACTTCTGTGGTATCAGTTGTAATGTCTCCTTTTTCATTTCTGATTACGTTTATTTGAATTTTTTCTTCTCATAGTTATTCTAGTTAGCAGTCTAACAACTTTGTCTATATTTTCAAAAAACAATTTTACATTTCGTTGATTCTTTGTATTGTTTTGGGGTCTCAATTTCATTCATGTATTTTTTTTGATTCTTGCTTTTATCTTCTTCTGCTAGCTTTGGGTTTGGTTTGTTTGTTTGTTTGTTTTCTAATTTCTTGAGGTAAGACAATAAGTTGTTAATTTGTGATCTTTCTAATTATTAATGTAGGTAATTAACACTGTAAACTTTCATCTTAGCGCTGCTTTTGCTGTATCCCCGATGTTTTGGTATGATGTGTCCCTGTTTTAATTTATTTTGAAAGACTTTTAAATTCCTCTCTTAATTTCATAATTGGCCCAAAGATCATTCATTTAATTGTTCAAGTTTAATGTATTTATGTAGTTTTGACAGTTCCTCTTTGAATTGATTTCTAGTTTTATTCCACTATGGTCTGAGAATATAGTTGATATAATATCAATTTTCAAAAATTTATTGAGACTTGTTTTATGGACTAAATTATGGTCTATTTTGCACGATGTTTCATGCACTGATAAGAAAAATGTATATTCTGCAGTTGTTGAGTAGCATGTTCTGTAAATGTCTTTTGGATTAATTTGGTCTAAAGTCCAATTTAAATGCACAGTTTCTTGGTAGATTTCCTGTCTTGATGTGTCTAGTGCTATCAGTGGGCTGTTGAAGTCCCCTACTATTATTGTATTGCTGTGTGTCTCTTTCTTTAGGTCTGGTAATGTTTGTTTTATGAATCTGGGTTATCTGGTGTTGAGTACATATATAGTTAAGATTGTTATATATTCTTGTTGAATCAAACTCTATCATTCATTATCTAATGGCCTTGTTTGTCATTTTTTTTTTTACTGTTGTCAGTGTAAAATCTGTCTTATCTGATATAAGTATAGCTATTCCTGCCTGCTTTTGGTTTCTGTGTGTGTGGAATATCCCTTTCCATCTCTTTACCACCACCCTATGTGTCTTTACAAGTAAGGTAAGTTTCTTGTAAGCAGCATGTAGTTGAATTATGGTTTGTTTTTAATCCATTCCACCAATTTGTATCTTTTAAGTGGTGCATTTAATCAATTTATATTCAAGTTGATAAATATATATGTGAATTTATTTCCTGCCATAATGTTCATTGTTATCTAGTTGCTTTGTAGATTCTTTGTTTCTTTTGATTTTTTTTCTGGTTTTTTTTTTTGTGTGTGTGTGTCTTTATGGATTTGTGGGGTTTTGTAATGTTTCCTACTTGCTTTCTTCATTTCCTTGCTTTGTGTAATTTTTTAATAAGACCTCTGAGTTTTATATTTTCATGTGTTTTTATGATGATGAGTGTCAACCTTTTATTTTCCATGTTAAGAACTCCTTTGAGCATTTCTTGTAAGTTTGGTCTAGTGATGATGAATTATTTCAGCGTTTGCTTGTCTGGGAAATACTTCATTTCTCTTTCATTTATAAAGCTTATTCTGGCAAGATACAGAATTCTGGGTTGACAGTTTTTTTTTTCTTTCAGCACTTTGGAAATAGAATCCCAATCTTTTCTGGAAAAATATAGAATGCTTCATGAATTTGTGTGTCATCTTTGTGTAGGGGCCATGGTAATCTTCTCTGTATCATCACAATTTTAGTATATTTGCTGCTGAAGTGAGTAGTACTTTGAATTTAATAAAGACAAATCCTGGGCAAAGACCCTTGGCCAGGTAACCCTAAAGAAGCTTCAAGGATGATAAGCTCAACATACCAGGTCAATTCTATGAGACTAAAAATGTTGTTTCATCTAACTTCTACAAATTTTTCAAAATAAGAATGGAACATTGTGAGGTTTTTAAGAATTACTTAGTTCATATTATTTTATATTAAATAATGCATTGAACATTAAATATTTTATCCTTTTTAAGTTAGTATCATTTCCTTCATAAAGCTTCATAAATACATTTAAGTTAAAGAGATTTTTGTTCTTCAAATTACATAGGGGTATTATGTCTCTTCCAATTTTACACAAGTAGATTTTGATAAAGTGACATTGTATTATTGTAGCAATAATAAAAATAAAAAACAATAGCATGAAGTTTTAGAAAAGCACCAGTGCAAATATATGTGAACTATTATTGAAAAAGCAATAGGAAAAGGTCAATAACTGAGGAATCAATTTCATGTGGAATAATGTGAAATGCAAAAGGAATCAAGACTTGGATGCGATTTCACTGATTTTTATCATAAGGGCTTCTCTTGTTAGATGTTTTAAGAGAAAGAGTCAAGCTTATCCAATAATCCGTTATGTAAACTTAATTTTAAAAGAACACACTTTTGGAGATATAATTAAATATTACCACTTAACTAACATAACCACTTTATTGAATTTCCAAACTTGAGGTGCAAGCATGAAGCATTATTCTTTCCCCTGTAATCTTTACCTTTGACCATGGCATGGAGACTCTTCATTTTCCATCTTTCAATTACACCTTGAGAGGATCCCGTAGCTTTATCGTCATTTTAAGGCATGAAACAATCTAATCCAATTCTGGCTTATCCAGCTTAAAGTTTCAAACTCATATCCCTTTTTTCCTAAATTCAAACCTGACTTTGGCCCAAAAGCCACTTGTAGGTAGCAGTGAGGGCTGTTCTTTCTTTCATCCTTCCCTTCCCCTTCTGGGTCCGTCTTTATCCAGGCATAGAGAAAAGTAGTTCAGAGAGAAAGCACACTCCTTCTTTCTCTATTGATTTTTCTTTCCCTCCTTCTTAAGCCCTCTTTGTGGCATGTGTTTAAATAGTGGCATTTTACATGTGTCATGAGTTGGTTCTTTAGAGTCACCTTTGATAAATTCTTTATCATTTGCAAATAAGGAAGATTATTTTCTGGCTTTACCTCTTTTGAAGAATTTCTTAGATGGACTCTTCTCTGGCTCCTCATCCTTACACACTTGCCAGGATCTCTTGATAGAATACCAAGCAGACATCTAAAGCACAGTTACTTCCTTATTGTCCACTGGGCCATGATGAGGCACAAATCTACTGCCATCCAAAGAAATGAGAGTGCACTGGCCTCACTGCAGCTCTTTCCATACACAACCCTCTCTCCACTCTGCCATATACCTCAAGTTTTCTACCCTCCCTAAACCCCTCCCCTGCTTCAAATGTACAAGTGAAGATTAGCAACTCTGTTGCATAAACAGATATCTAATCAGTAAATTAGATAACTGTTTTCATTGTAACCAAATTATGCATGTATATAGCTCCAATATATCTCCTGAGATATCGCTAATCTTTTCTTTACGTGTGGTGGTGGAGACTACAGTTAGGGTAGAATAGAGTTCTGCTGCTGTTTAGTATGTCTTGTACAAATGCATCTGGTGGTTTTTTTTTTTTGTAATCTGACTCAAATGTTCTTTTTGGTTGTTAAAACATTTTGGAATTAATTTATCATTTCTGATATACTATTCCCTAGCATCCAAACTTTCTGTTACTAGAAGGGTGTGGACAAACTGTCCTCATATTTATCCCTTGCCTAAAACTGAGAAATTCATTTAACATTAAATTTTATCAACTGAACAATGAGATAAGAATTTCATTCAATTCTTCAATTAAGTTTTACTTTAAAAAAATAGAACCAGGATGGATATTGAAGTTGTTACTGTTATTGATAAAATCTTCTAATTTTTTTTGTCTTTTCTCCCCCTTGCCCCCATTGTACAGCTGATCCCTCTCTTTCAAGATTGGCTATTTTTCCTATTTAACACCTCTTACTCTGCCTAAACGACTTATTTCCATACTTGGAAATAAGTTTTCAAAACATACTTGGAACATTCCTTTTTTTCTCCCCTCAGATGACAGTCAGTGATGGATGACAGATGTTACTTATAAGACTTCAGAAAATAAAGAGAGATTGAAACGAGGTTTAGCGAATTAACATGAAAGAATGCATATCTATTGCTTCAAAATTATTAAAGATCTTTTGAAAAAGTTGCATTGCACTCAAAATTTTGTAAGAAACCTAAAAAAATTATTTGTGAGCATTTTATTCTTTTCCTTAAGTTATCTCTATTTGCTTACTCTTTATTATTATAAATAAAAGTTATTTTTGTTAGTGATTATTTTAAGCATATCACCTATTAATTAAATATTAGAACTCATATCATTTATTTCACATTTGGTATAAAATTTCAGTTAAGTATTTGGTTAAGAACATATACATGATTCGCCAATCGCTCATATATTTTGTGTGAATTAGTAAAAGTCTTATATTTTGTACAAAGGTGAAAAGCCAGAAAACTTTCAGAATTTAAAACTGCAATTTCCACTTGGATTCAAATTTTGAGGAACAAATAATGTGCAAAATTTGTTGAGCTTAAAATATTAGTAATTTTTATTACAACTTTGAATGATAAGTACAACTGCTTACCTGAAAGTTAGAAGAAGATCTGGCAGATCTGAACAGGGATGTTTTTGCCCCCCAAAAATGTGTATTTTGGGAAGTAAAATGGAGTTGAACTTCAGTGTCTGTAAGTAAACATGTTATGTATTCTTAATATAAAATATTTAGAGATTTCTTATTAACAAATTCAACATGATTATTTCTGAGTAGAGAAACAACTTACATTTTAGTGGAGTGTTTACAAAATGAATTTTGAAACTGCTGTGATCTACTGATACAAAGTAAAGACAATAAGGAAAATCAAACAAGTATTACATACTTTCCATACACTATCTCATTTAACTCATTACTCATCTTTCTGAATCGACACAGAAAATTTAGACAATTCATCCAAAATCATAGAGTTAGTAAACTGAAAGACCAGGGTCTATTTTCCAATTCAGTCCTTTTCCCGATAGGCCACATGGCTTTCTGGAAAGTAGGATATTGCTTACAGAGCTAGGCAGAAGGGAATTCTGAAAGAAGTTACTTTCTGGGCTCCATGTGGACAGTGCCTTAGAACCTCACAGCACCGGTTTTTGGGTGGCAGAGGGCAGGGAAAGATCAGTGAAAATATATATTTCAAGGTTAAATGTGTTTGAATCTTTTGTCAAGTTATTGCCTTATAATTCTTCAATGGAGCTTTAAAAATTATTGTTTAAGTGAGACTTTTTATTTTATTATTATTATACTTTAAGTTTTAGGGTACATGTGCACAATGTGCAGGTTTGTTACATATGTATACATGTGCCATGTTGGTGTGCTGCACCCATTAACTCGTCATTTAGCATTAGGTATATCTCCTAATGCTATCCCTCCCCCCACCCTCACCCCACAACAGTCCCTGGAATGTGATGTTCCCCTTCCTGTGTCCATGTGTTCTCATTGTTCAATTCCCACCTATGAGTGAGAACATGCTGTGTTTGGTTTTTTGTCCTTGTGATAGTTTGCTAAGAATGATGGTTTCCAGTTTCATCCATGTCCCTACAAAGGACACGAATTCTTCTTTTTTATGGCTGCATAGTATTCCATGGTGTATATGTGCCACATTTTCTTAATCCTGTCTATCATTGTTGCACATTTGGGTTGGTTCCAGGTCTTTGCTATTGTGAATAGTGCCGCAATAAACAAACGTGTGCCTGTGTCTTTATAGCAGCATGATTTATAATCCTTTGGGTATATACCCAGTAATGGGATGGCTGGGTCAAATGGTATTTCTAGTTCTAGATCCCTTAGGAGTTGCCACACTGACTTCCACAGTGGTTGAACTAGTTTACAATCCCACCAACAGTGAAAATGTGTTCCTATTTCTCCACATCCTCTCCAGCACTTGTTGTTTCCTGACTTTTTAATGATCGCCATTCTAACTGCCGTGAGATGGTATCTCATTGTGGTTTTGATTCACATTTCTCTGATGGCCAGTGATGATGAGCATGTTTTCATGTGTTTTTTGGTGCATAAATGTCTTCTTCTGAGAAGTGTCTGTTCATATCCTTTGCCCACTTTTTGATGGGGTTGTTTGTTTTTTTCTTGTAACTTTGTTTGAGTTCATTATAGATTCTGGATATTAGCCCTTTGACAGATGAGTAGGTTGCAAAAATTTTCTCCCATTCTGTAGGTTGCCTATTCACTCTGATGGTGGTTTCTTTTGCTGTGCAGAAGCTCTTTAGTTTAGTTAGATCCCATTTGTCAATTTTGGCTTTCGTTGCCATTGCTTTTGGTGTTTTAGACATGAAGTCCTTGCCCATGCCTATGTCCTGAGTGGTATTGCCTAGGTTTTCTTCTAGGGTTTTTATGGTTTTAGGTCTAACATTTAAGTCTTTAATCCATCTTGAATTAATTTTTGCATAAGGTGTAAGGAAGGGATCCAGTTTCAGCTTTCTACATATGGCTAGCCAGTTTTCCCAGCACCATTTATTAAATAGGGAATCCTTTCCCCATTGCTTGTTTTTCTCAGGTTTTTCAAAGATCAGATGGTTGTAGATATGCAGCATTATTTCTGAGGGCTCTGTTCTGTACCATTGATCTACATCTCTGTTTTGGTACCAGTACCATGCTGTTTTGGTTACTGTAGCCTTGTAGTATAGTTTGAAGTCAGGTAGTGTGATGCCTCCAGCTTTGTTCTTTTGGCTTAGGATTGACTTGGCAATGTGGGCTCTTTTTTGGTTCCATATGAACTTTAAAGTAGTTTTTTTCCAATTCTGTGAAGAAAGTCATTGGTAGCTTGATGGGGATGGCACTGAATCTATAAATTACTTTGGCAGTATGGCCATTTTCACGATATTGATTCTTCCTACCCATGAGCATGGAATGTTCTTCCATTTCTTTGTATCCTCTTTTATTTCATTGAGCAGTGGTTTGTAGTTCTCCTTGAAGAGGTCCTTCACATCCCTTGTAAGGTGGATTCCTAGGTATTTTATTCTCTTTGAAGCAATTGTGAATGGGAGTTCACTCATGATTTGGCTCTCTGTTTCTCTGTTATTGGTGTATAAGAATGCTTGTGATTTTTGTACATTGATTTTGTATCCTGAGACTTTGCTGAAGTTGCTTATCAGCTTAAGGAGATTTTGGGCTGAGACAATGGGGTTTTCTAGATATACAATCATGTCATCTGCAAACAGGGACAATTTGACTTCCTCTTTTCCTAATTGAATACCCTTTATTTCCTTCTCCTGCCTAATTGCCCTGGCCAGAACTTCAAACACTATGTTGAATAGGAGTGGTGAGAGAGGGCATCCCTGTCTTGTGCCAGTTTTCAAAGGGAATGCTTCCAGTTTTTGCCCATGCAGTATGATATTGGCCGTGGGTTTGTCATAGATGCTCTTATTATTTTTAGATACGTCCCATCAATAACTAATTTATTGAGAGTTTTTAGCATGAAGGGCTGTTGAATTTTGTCAAAGGCCTTTTCTGCATCTATTGAGATAATCATGTGGTTTTTGTCTTTGGTTCTGTTTATATGCTGGATTACATTTATTGATTTGCAAATGTTGAACCAGCCTTGCATCCCAGGGATGAAGCCCACTTGATCGTGGTGGATAAGCTTTTTGATGTGCTGCTGGATTCAGTTTGCCAGTATTTTATTGAGGATTTTTGCATCAATGTTCATCAAGGATATTGGTCTAAAATTCTCTTTTTGGTTGTGTCTCTGCCAGGCTTTGGTATCAGGATGATGCTGGCCTCATAAAATGAGTTAGGGAGGATTCCCTCTTTTTCTATTGATTGGAATAGTTTCAGAAGGAATGGTACCAGCTCCTCCTTGTACCTCTGGTAGAATTCGGCTGTGAATCCATCTGGTCCTGGACTTTTTTTGGTTGGTAAGCTATTGATTATTGCCACAATTTCAGAGCCTGTTATTGGTCTATTCAGAGATTCAACTTCTTCCTGGTTTAGTCTTAGGAGGGTGTATGTTTCGAGGAACTTATCCATTTCTTCTAGATTTTCTAGTTTATTTTCATAGAGGTGTTTGTAGTATTCTCTGATGGTAGTTTGTATTTCTGTGGGATCGGTGGTGATATCCCCTTTATCATTTTTTATTGCATCTATTTGATTCTTCTCTCTTTCCTTCTTTATTAGTCTTGCTAGCAGTCTGTCGATTTTGTTGATCTTTTCAAAAAACCAGCTTCTGGATTCATTAATTTTTTGAAGGGTTTTTTGTGTCTCTATTTCCTTCAGTTCTGCTCTGAGTTTAGTTATTTCTTGCCTTCTGCTAGCTTTTGAATGTGTTTGCTCTTGCTTTTCTAGTTCTTTTAATTTTGACGTTAGGGTGTCAATTTTGGATCGTTCCTGCTTTCTCTTGTGGGCATTTAGTGCTATAAATTTCCCTCTACACACTACTTTGAATGTGTCCCAGAGATTCTGGTATGTTGTGTCTTTGTTCTCATTGGTTTCAAAGAACGTCTTTATTTCTGCCTTCATTTCGTTATGTACCCAGTAGTCATTCAGGAACAGGTTGTTCAGTTTCGATGTAGTTGAGCGGTTTTGAGTGAGTTTCTTAGTCCTGAGTTCTGGTTTGATTGCACTGTGGTCTGAGAGACAGTTTGTTATACTTTCTGTTCTTTTACATTTGCTGAGGAGTGCTTTACTTCCAACTATGTGGTCAATTTTGGAATAGGTGTGGTGTGGTGCTGAAAAAAATGTATATTCTGTTGACTTGGGGTGGAGAGTTCTGTAGATGTCTATTAGGTCTGCTTGGTGCAGAGCTGAGTTCAATTCCTGGGTATCCTTGTTAACTTTCTGTCTCATTGATCTGTCTAATGTTGACAGTGGGATGTTAAAGTCTCCCATTATTAATGTGTGGGAGTCATTTGTAGGTCACTCAGGACTTGCTTTATGAATCTGGGTGCTCCTGTATTGGGTGCATATATATTTAGGATAGTTAGCTCTTCTTGTTGAATTGATCCCTTTACCATTATGTAATGGCCTTCTTTGTCTCTTTTGATCTTTGTTGGTTTAAAGTCTGTTTTATCAGAGACTAGGATTGCAACCCCTGCCTTTTTTTGTTTTCCATTTGCTTGGTAGATCTTCCTCCATCCTTTTATTTTGAGCCTATGTGTGTCTCTGCACGTGAGATGGGTTTCCTGAATACAGCACACTGATGGGTCTTGACTCTTTATCCAATTTGCCAGTCTGTCTTTTAATTGGAGCATTTAGTCCATTTACATTTAAAGTTAATATTGTTATTTGTGTATTTGGTCCTGTCATTATGATGTTAGCTGGTTATTTTGCTCATTAGTTGATGCAGTTTCTTCCTAGCCTTGATGGTCTTTACATTTTGGCATGTTTTTTGCAGTGGCTGGTACAAGTTGTTCCTTTCCATGTTTAGTGCTTCCTTCAGGAGCTCTTTTAGGGCAGGCCTGGTGGTGACAAAATCTCTCAGCATTTGCTTGTCTGTAAAGTATTTTATTTCTCCTTCACTTATGAAGCTTAGTTTGGCTGGATATGAAATTCTGGGTTGAAAATTCTTTTCTTTAAGCATGTGGAATATTGGCCCCCACTCTATTCTGGCTTGTAGAGTTTCTGCTGAGAGATCCGCTGTTAGTCTGATGGGCTTCCCTTTGTGGGTAACCTGACCTTTCTCTCTGGCTGCCCTTAACATTTTTTCCTTCATTTCAACTTTGGTGAATCTGACAATTATGTGTCTTGGAGTTGCTCTTCTCGAGGAGTATCTTTGTGGCGTTCTCTGTATTTCCTGAATCTGAATGTTGGCCTGCCTTGCTAGATTGGGGAAGTTCTCGTTGATAATATCCTGCAGAGTGTTTTCCAACTTGGTTCCATTCTCCCCATCACTTTCAGGTACACCAATCAGACATAGATTTGGTCTTTTCACATAGTCCCATATTTCTTGGAGGCTTTGTTCATTTCTTTTTATTCTTTTTTCTCTAAACTTCCCTTCTTGCTTCATTTCATTCATTTCATCTTCCATCGCTGATACCCTTTCTTCCAGTTGATTGCATCGGCTCCTGAGGCTTCTGCATTCTTCACTTAGTTCTTGAGCCTTGGCTTTCAGCTGCATCAGCTCCTTTAAGGACTTCTCTGCGTTGGTTATTCTAGTTATCCATTCGTCTATTTTTTTTTTCAAAATTTTTAACTTCTTTGCCATTGGTTTGAAATTCCTCCCGTAGCTTGGAGTAGTTTGATCGTCTGAAGCCTTCTTCTCTCAGCTCGTCAAAGTCATTCTCCATCCAGCTTTGTTCTGTTGCTGGTGAGGAGCTGCGTTCCTTTGGAGGAGAAGAGGCACTCTGCTTTTTAGAGTTTCCAGTTTTTCTGCTCTGTTTTTTCCCCATCTTTGTGGTTTTGTCTACTTTTGGTCTTTGATGATGGTGATGTACAGAAGGGTTTTTGGTGTGGATATCCTTTCTGTTTGTTAGTTTTCCTTCTAACAGACAGGACCCTCAGCTGCAGGTCTGTTGGATCTTGCTAGAGGTCCACTCCAGACCCTGTTTGCCTGGGTATCAGCAGCGGTGGCTGCAGAACAGCGGTGGCTGTAGAACAGCGGATCTTGGTGAACCACAAAATCTGCTGCCTGATCGTTCCTCTGGAAGTTTTGTCTCAGAGGAGTACCCAGCCGTGTGAGGTGTCAGTCTGCCCCTACTGGGGGGTGCCTCCCAGTTAGGCTGCTCGGGGGTCAAGGACCCACTTGAGGAGGCAGTCTGCCCGTTCTCAGATCTCCAGCTGCGTGCTGGGAGAAACACTACTAAGTGAGACATTTTAAGAGAATCTAGGAAAAAAAATCAGGAAGATAATCTAGAAGTAGCAGCAAAGATTCAGCATTGTATTGGCCTCATTTGTACTATAGAGTCAATTGAATGCCATTTTTTTCTATAGTTTCTATAAATCTTCACCTAATATTCATGAAGAGTTTCTTGTTTCATATACTACAATTTACATATTTTTAAACAAAACTAAAAATTATATGTATTTATATACATACTTCATCAATCTTTAAATATTGAAGTCCTAAAAGAATATTTATTTTCAAATACTGTGTGCTGTTGAGTGTCTTTCTCCTCCTCACTATTCACATGACCTAGCAGGATAGTGCATCTCCTTTAGTAATTCACTACTTCCCGAGTAGAATAAATTTAAAAGTGCGTAATATGACTTATATCACTTTCTAAATAGAAATTGTTTGCAGGTAGATAATCTTGATGTTAGGAGATTTGGAGGTTGTTCTTTTGTTAGTATACTTGTATAGTGAAGTATTAAGAAGAGTAGCTCAAAGTCAGCATTTAAAAAGTAGGAAGGGTAGGAAAATGAATATTATTGTAATAGTAAATGAAATTATAATTCAAGGAAGATAATTTGCACCTTAGTAATATATGCTAGTAATAATATATGTAGCAGAATCAATACAGGAGACTAAAAGCAGACCCTTCAGAAACTTTTATCTTCTTAGTCTTCAAATATTTCCATTGTGTCACAAACAAGTCTCCCATAATTATGGAAAATACACTCCTGTAGCTTATTTTCCAAATTTGAATTAATGTAACTAAATTCGTCCCCCCTCTGAAAATCTGCTCTCATTTCAATTTAAAACCTTTTAATCTTATCACCTATCACTTCAAGATCCCAAGGACTTTTTTCCCAAACGCATCCTTTCCTTTTCTTCCTTTCTGACTCTTTCATTATGCATATGTCAACATACTTCCAAAAAACCCCACTTAATTCAGTCAATTCAGTGAAGAAAAAAAAAGATCAGTCAAGTCAGTTGCTAGTCTCCCCATAGACAAAACATGCAGCTGATTGACTAGATGTTTCACTTCAACTGTTTGCTTTGGCATTATTTAGACATAACCTTTGTCTCCTTGTTTTCTCCCTTTATTGAGTGTGCTATAATTGCTTTTATATTATCTTTTTTGGCATTCTTCTAAGTTCTTCCTTCCACTTTGGACTGTTTATACAGTTCTATTTATAAATGCATTCCTCTATTGATCTATATGATATGTGTTCTAAATGGTTTAACACAAAGTATATAGGCTATTTATCTTGATATTCAAAATCTGTGCTCAAATAACTTGAGTCAAAGTTTGAATTGGAATAAGATTTAAGGCCACATATACTACATCGTTTATTTTTTATATCTGAGTCAGCTTTGTAGTATTTTTAGAAAATATATGTGTAACAGCAGAGAAAATAAAGTCAATCATCAAATATTAATGTACTGAGAACTTGCTGCTCTTTTTAAATTTTATTTTAGGCTCGGGTATACATGTTTAGGTTTGCTATATAGGTAAATTGCATGTCATGAGGGTTTGGTGTACAGATTATTTTGTCACCCACATAATAACTTTTATCTTTACTTCTCTTAGATTCTATGGTCTAGCCATTATATCCATCTGGCAGAACAGTGCCAATTAAACATATTTTCCTGCTTACTTTCTAAATGTGCATGAAAAACAAAACTTGACTAATGAAAGGTCCACATGCCTGGTGCGGTGGCTCATGCCTGTAATCCCAGCACTTTGGGAGGCCAGGGCGGGCAGATCACAAGGTCAGGAGATCAAGACCATCCTGGCTAACATGGTGAAACCCCCTACCTACTAAAAATATAAAAAATTAGCTGGGCATGGTGGCACGCGCCTGTAATCCCAGCTGCTTAGGACACTGAGGCAGGAAAATCACTTGAACCCGGGAGGCAGAGGTTGCGGTGAGCCGAGATCGCGCCACTGCACTCCAGCCTGGGCGACACAGCAGGACTCCATCTCAAAAAAAAAAAAAAAAAACTGGCTTCAATTTAAATCTTGAAGGGACACTAAACACTTCCAGAATACCCCTACATTTTCCTGTTAAATTCACTGTCCTATCCTTTTCTCCTCAAATCTTCAACAAAATCTTCTCTTTTAACGTTTATATGATGACCTCTCAAAAACGTTTACAGAGAAAACCAGTGTAGTCTGATGAAATCAAGATCTCATGTTTCCACCATGAGTTCTAAAAACCTGCCTGCATCTCCAACTACTTCTCAGCCCTCTATCCTGTTATGAAAGAGAGTGTCTGCTCCTTAGGCCAGCTCCCCCTGACCTGGAACCTCATCCCCTTTCTTCTCAAAGGCTTTGTTCCTACAGTTATATACCTACCTTCTTTCACCTGCATTATCAGTTTTTTTCATCTCCACAGAATTAGCCCATACATGTCTCAATATCACCTATCTTTAAAAACCAAACCCAAAACTCATCTCTTGACCCCACATTTTCCTCCAGCTACTGATCTTGTTTACTTCCCTCCTTAACAACGAAACTCCTCAAAAAGTGAAAGTATTCTTGCTCTCCCCAGTTTCTTACCTTCCATTCTCTCTTCAACTCATCCCAAGAAGTATTTTTAAAATCGTTGTTGTTTCCTGGTTGGTTTTTCCAAAGGTTTATTGAAGTAGAAACAAGTTAGTCCAATACTTGCTGGAACAAAAAAACAGTTATAACGATTTTCAAAATATTTTTACAAAACCAGTGTAGCACAAAACTTCTTCATAAACCAGACTATGTTTTAAACTTTTGTTCTAAATCTTTTAGGAGTGTTAGTTCTTAAGAACTGTAGCTTATTTCTATTCCAAATTTATCTTATGCTACTGAAAAGCTGTAGAAGGGCATTTGAAGGCTGTTTCTTTAAGATGTAGTCTTCCTTTCTATTCTTGATGGTGATATATTGCTGCAGCGAGTATGTGAAATTTTCATCAAGCTAATCATGAGGCTGAGAAGGTTCATTGATAACCTGTCCATCTCCCAGTTTTAAATGTCAGAAGGGTCCTGTATGAGTGGCTGTCAACCAGAGGGAGTGAACACAGAATGGTTTCCCTCCAGTTCTGAGAGGAAAAGTTTGGAAGAGACAGAGAAATCCTGCTCTCCTCACCTTCCAGCAGCATTCTGTAGGTGGCAATCTCAAAGTCAAGGGCTCTGTGAGCATCCCACAGGTCCTGACATTGATTAAGGTGGCAGGCCTTAATTATTTCTTCCTTCCCATTCTGAATCTCATCCTGCATGAGGCCAATAGTGTCTTGATAGTTCACAGCAAAGTTCTCATCTATTTCACACATCTGGCACTGCAGAGACTTCTCAATTCCTTTGAGTGCTTGGCCAGTGAGGGACTGGACCTGTCTTTGGTACTCTTTTGACTCCTGCTTTGCCTAATGCAGGGCATCACTGTCCAGGTTCAGTTAATAGCCTCAGAGAGATCAACAAACCTGGCCTGGTTCCCGAAGGTTCTTAGTAACTACACTTTCATACTGCTAACACACATCACGCAGTGCAGCCATGAGGTCAGTCTTGGAAATATCATCAATTTGTATGGCTCTTCCTGAATCTGGACCTGCAGCTCCCAGGTTTCATTCCTGCGCAGTTCCTTCAAAAACGCAATCTCTTCTTGCAAGGAAGAGATTGCCAGAAGTCATGGAGTGCCAAAGAAGCATTGTCAACATGCAGTCTGCAAGTTTGCAGGATTTCTAAGGGTGCTCTTAGCTTCCTCTCTCTGAAGCATCTCTTTCTGCAAATTGTCATGATGTCCTTGGCTAGGATGTCATGCTGAGCCTTGATACTGGCCTTGTTGGTTACCTGGTCCACTTGCTGATGCAGCTGTTGCATCTCCTCCTTGTAGAAGTTCCCCAGGTTGACTTTCCCTATTTCTGGAGCTGCTTCACTTTATCAGCAGTATCTTGTTCTTTTGGACCAAGAAGTGCACCTTGTCGATGTGTATGAAACCATCATTCAGCTCCTGCAGCTCCATTTTCCCGTTGGTGCGGGCATTTTTTTTCCAAGTTGCTGTTGATGGTACATGGTGGAGTAGCTCCTGGCATACACAAAACACAGGAAACAAGATAAAGAGGCTGCAACTGCTGCCAAGGCACAGCGCACTACCCAGGCTTGCAAGTGTGGTGGACATCGTCATGTAGCTCTGGCTGGAGCTCTGCCATCTTGCAGTGCCAGGGCCACTGAGCACTCTGAGGAAGGAGGATGAAGACTCCAATCTGGTAGACTTGGCTGTGGGGGGTGGCAGTGGACTGGGCCACTGTGGCAGGGCCTTCTTGCTAGGCAAGGAGAGGCCAGTAAGGGTGCAACGGTGTGGGCTGCTGCATCACTGCTGCAACCTCATAGCTAGTGGCAGAGCTCCAATAAGGCTTTTATACTCTCTACTCCCCTAAAATAGTTCTTATTAGGATGACAGGCAACTTATATATTGCCAAAGCCATCAGTCACTTTTCTGTCATTTTCTGTCACTTCCCAGAAGCACTAGAAAAGTCTGACCACTGCCTACTGCCTCCATTATAAAACACATACCTCTCTAGGATTCTAATATTCCTGGTTTCCCTCCCTCACAGCCTCTCCTCAGAAACATTTCCTGCCTCCTCCTCCTCTGTCTACTGGGCTCTGGGTGTTGAAATGCCCATGGGCTCCTGCATCTACCTTTTCTACCTGTGCCATCTCATTCTTTCCTATGCCTTCAAATACTATCCATATATTGATTCAAATGTCTTACCTAGCACCTAGGTCTCTTCTTTGAGCGCTAGCATCATCTATGCAATGATTTCTCTCCAATCTCTGTCAGGATGGACAATGAACATCTCAAACTGGACATGACCGTAATAGAACTATTAATTTTTTCTTCATATCCATTCTCCCTCATGCCCTCCCCATCACAGTAAATTAGGAATTTATTTAGTCTGCAAAGCTAGGTGCCATTATTGATTATTCTCTTTCTTGTGTACTTTTTAAAAACCTGCTTCTAAATTCAGCCGTCACTACCTTGAAAATATATCCTGAAATCTGACCACTTACCACCCCCACTGCGGGGATGCTGATTTCATCTATGACTATCTTTTATTTAAAGTACTTTTAAACCCCATAATTGCCTGTCTCTTTACTCCATTCCTACCTCCTTATAATCCATCATATATCAGCTGGAAAGATTTTTCTGAAACACAGAATACATCATATTTAAATTCCAACTTAAAACCCTCCATTGCTTTCTATTGCTTTTTTTTTTCATTTCACTCTTTATAATTTTGTGTGAACTTATGTTCTACTATAACTAGAGTTATGGCACTATTTCAATAAAGTGTAATTACTATATAAGAAGCTTGATGTAGGAGACTTTATTTGATTCATATGTGTACCCTCCCCTACTCCACCACAGTTTCAAGAATATTGTCTTGCATATTATCTACTCAAAAAATATTTGTGATATTAAACTAAATAACAGTCTCATAAGAGTGGTTAGAAGAGAAAACATTTAAAATTTTTGAAATATTAGATATTGCTATTTACTTTTCTCTGTGGTAAACTATTAGATTTGGACACAATGTTGAATTCTACTCTAGTTTCATTAGGCAGGTAATTAATAGCTAATCTTTTTAATCTGTTAAAATGAAAACAAAATTTTAATCGTTTGATTAAGTTACAATTAGAATCCACAATTTCATGAAAAAACAATGAATATTATATGCATTGATCTTAATGTCTCTGCTTTACTTTTCCATGAAATGTTCTGTTGCTGATTATCATTTTTGTTTAACCTCGAAATTATTTATTAACTTTGCATATCATAAATGTGATGAAGCATAAACATATACCCTGTAATGAATAATTTTATGTGTCAACTTGACTGGGCCACAGGGTGCCCAGATATTTGATCAAACATTATTCTCAGTGTTTTCATGAAGGTGTATTTGGATGAGATTAACATTTGAATGGTAGACTGAGTAAAGCAGATTGCATTCCTCAATGTGGGTGGGCCCCATCCAATCTGTTCAAATCCTCAGTAGAACAAAATTGCTGACCCTCTTTTAAATAAGAGAGACCTTTTTTTTTTCTGTCCAACTTCCTTGAAGCTGGGACATTGGCTTTTTTCCTGCCTTTGAACTCAAACTGAAACCCTGGCCGTTCCTCCATCTCCAGCCTGCCAGTCTTCAGACAGGAAGCACACCACCAGCTCTCCTGGTTCTCAGGCCTTCAGACTTCGACTGGGACTAAACCATCATCAATTTTGGGTCTCTGGCTTGCCCTGTAGATATTGGGGCTTACCTGCCTTCATAATTGCATAAGCCAATTCCATATAATAAACAAACAAACATATCTCCTATTGATCTATTTCTCTGGACAGCTCTGAGCAGCACATACCCTATGAATATTCTATGGATTCATATAAAAATTGTATACTCCATGGGGTGTGGCAGTCTTTAAAATTAATTACCATCAAAAAAACATTTTTTACTATTCTTCTTGACTAACAGATAGGATTCCTTCTTCGCTGGGCCTGTCAACTTTGGAAATTTGGGCTAAATTGAAGAGAATTAATGCTCATTTCACATTCAACATTGAATTATTTTGGTTTGCTTCTCAGTCGATGTCACAATATATTAACATAGTCTTTCATATAAGTATATAGATTCAGATGGCAACTGTTTTTCTCCACTCTCTATACCATATAGGAGCAATCAGTGAAGTTACTGCACTAAGAATACTGCCCGAAATGTGGTATAGAATGTTTTTCACCTATTTTGATAAAAATGTTGATTACGACGTCTTCCTGAGAGGGTTGGTGGTTGCATGATACTGTAGATTGAAAGGAACTCAGGGAAAAGACAATTTGAGGATGCTGGTGGTTAATGATATTTGTTATTTCACCCATAAATCTCATGTAAATAAAATAAATTTCAAACAACTCATTCTCATAATAAACTCTCTCATCCGATGCTCAAATTCCATTTTAGTCTGCATATCTTGTAGTGCAAAAAGAAAACCAAAACATTCACAATTTCATCCTGCAGTTTTGGTTTCTCTTTGGTCTCAGTATCATACCTGCTAAATAAGACAACTAGGTGTCATTTTTCTATTTTTGAGATAATAGAGGAGTTTAACCCTTTTAACCAAATATCTATTAAATGTCCAAATTATCAGTTTCCCATTATTTCCTCTAAGGCAAAGAACCAAGTAACAGGCGACCTCTAAACAGTCATTTAAAAATAGTATGTAAGTATATTAAAATGATTGAAAATATTATCCAATAAGCACATCTTTTTGAGCGTAAAGTTTTTTTTTTTTTTTCAACCTAAAGCTGATTTGATTCTCTGGGTCATCATTGTTTGTCCTATTGTACAAATTTTTACTACCAAGGAAATTCTGAAGCTGGTTTTCATGGAAGGATCAGCAATTGGAAAACTAGTACTGCTCTGAGTATCCTTTTCTTGAATTATCTTTAACATAGGCTTTCCTCTTCAGTTGTGACACTTTCTTTAAAATTCCCATCGCTGGATTTTAAATGTGATTGTCAGAGTGATGTTTCTTAAAGCCATTATTCAGCTGTCTTCAGTTACAGTTAATTTGCATACTGCAAATAACTATCTATAAATACTGTTTCTTACATTGCCGCTGCTTCCAAAAGACCCTCTGATTGTGTTAAGAGATTACTACCATCTTCACTTATAGGTTCATTGCAGGGAGTCTTAATAGTAACTCTTTTCTATTTCAAACATCAAGGATTTTAGATTTTTCTGATTTTTCTCTGTTTTATATACTTTGAGCTTATTACAAGCTTATCCACCAACTTTCTGTTTTTAATCAATCATATATGTTTTAGTCTAAATATGGTTTTTAAATTATTATCCCATTAAGGTATTACAACAATGAAAACAACAAAAATATGTTCAATGGTATCAAATTTATAATTAAATCAGGGAATTGTTGATTTGGAGGAGCCAGTTGTTTTTTAGATATTTAAAATGAAAGATACAGTCACTGGTTTACAAGATGACATATTTGTTTAAAAATATAGCTGTCAATCTGCTCTGACTCATGGATAAAGCAGATGTCTTAGCAATGGCCTTCTGGGCAAAGAACTTCGGCATAATCTGACATTATTATACTCTTTTTATTCACATGACTGTAGCTGTAATAAAAACATGCTTCATCATAGCACAAAACTAACAAGTAAGTTTTTTAGTATGTTGTACATTTTTCATTTTTAAAAATATTGATATTTCTTAGAAAATAACCCCTAAAGCAAAACAAACCTGAACATTATACATCTTATGCTGGTGGTTTATGATATTCTTTATTTCAACCATAAATATGTATAGGTGAAATACATAAATATTTTACATATACAGATTTTACATCTTGATTTTACATATACAGATTTTAAATATACATGTACATATATAAAATCTGTATATGTAAAACCAAGAATGGAAATCTATATAATATTCAGAAGTTCTCCCAGAATTGTTTGGTTGAATATCACTTTCTTATTTAACTTTACAAATACCATTTAAGTACACATCTTAATTAGTAACACTTTGTGAAATCATATCAGCTTTGAGCAACACAGCTACCAGAATGAAATATTTTAGATGTGTCATTTGAAATCCAGCTTTCATTTTGCTGCCAGTGCTTATCTAAATTGCATCACATAAAAATGCTATGCTCATGTAAGTAATCTACTTTCAAGAAATGAAAAATCACCAGTGTGATACAGTCTTCTAGGTAAAACCATTAGTTATCTTGCATTTATTATTTTACCCCATGTGATATATTTATGAGTGATATGAAGGTAACATGAAATATAAAAATAGAATTTTTAATAGAACTTTTCTTGTTTTGCAATTCCAACTTTCATTTTATATACAAAGAGTACATATGCAGTTTTATTACATGGGTATGTTGCATGATGCTGAGGTTTGAGGTACAGGTCCCACCACCCAGGTAGTGAGCATAGTACCCAATAGGTAGTTTTTCAACCCATCCTGCCTCCCCTCTGACTCCTCTAACAGTCTACAGTGCGTGTTGTTCCCATCTTTATGTCTATGTGTACTCAGTTATCTCCCACATATAAGTGAGAACATGTAGTATTTCCTTCTGTATTCCTGCATTAATTCACCTAGAATTATAGCCTCCAGCTGCATTCATGTTGCTGCAAAGAACATGATTTTGTTTTGTTATGGCTGCATAGTGTTCCACGGTGTATAGGTATCAAATTTTCATTATCCAATCATCCGTTGATGGGCACCTGGGTTGATTTCCTATCTTAACTATTGTGAATACCACCGTGATGAACATAAGTACAAGTGTCTCTTTGGTAAAATGATGTGTTTTCTTTTGAGTATATGCTCAGTAATAGGAGTGCGGGATCAAATGTCAGTTCTGTTTTCAGTTCTTTGAGAAATTTCCATAATACATTCCATAGTGGCTGAACTAATTTACATTTCCACCAACAGGGCATAAGTATTCCCTTTTCTCCACAGCCTTGCCAACATGTCATTTCTTGACTTTTTAATAACAACCATTCTGACTGGTGTGAGATGCTATCTCATTGTGATTTAATTTGCATTTCTTTTTTTTTTAATACTTTAATCCTGGGATACATGTGCAGAATGTGCAAGTTTGTTACATAGGTGTACACGTGCCATGGTGGTTTGCTGCACTCATCAACCTGTCATCTACATTAGGTATTTCTCCTAATGCAATACCTCCCCTAGCCCCCACACCCCCTGAGAGGCCCCAGTGTGTGATGTTTCCCTCCCTGTGTCCATGTGTTCTCATTGTTCAACTCCCACTTATGAGTGAGAACATAGGTGTCTGGTTTTCTGTTCCTGTGTTAGTTTGCTGAGAATGATGGTATCTAGCTTTATCTATGTCCCTGCAAAGGACATGAACTCATCCTTTTTTTATGGCTGCATAGTATTCCATGGTGTATATGTGCCACATATTATTTATCCAGTCTATCATTGATGGGCATTTGGGTTGTTCCAAGTCTTTACTATTGTGAATAGTGCTGCAATAAACATATGTGTGCACGTGTCTTTATAGCAGCATGATTTATAATCCTTTGGGTATATACCCAGTAATGGGATGGCTGGGTCAAATGGTATTTCTAGTTCTAGATCCCTGAGGAATCGCCACACTGACTTCCACAATGGTTGAACTAGTTTACAGTCCCACCAACAGTGTAAAAGTGTTCCTATTTCTCCACATCCTCTCCAGCACCTGTTGTTTCCTGACTTTTTAATGATCGCCATTCTAACTGGTGTGAGATGGTATCTAATTGTGGTTTTGATTTGCATTTCTTTAATGACCAGTGATGATAAGCTTTTTTTATATGTTTGTTGGCCACATAAATGTCTTCTTTTGAGAAGTATCTGTTCATATCCTTCACCCATTTTTTGATGGAGTTGTTTGGTTTTTTCTTATAAATTTATTTAAGTTCTTTGTAGATTCTGGATATGAGCCCTTTGTCAGATGGATAGATTGCAACAATTTTCTCCCATCCTGTAAGTTGCCTGTTCACTCTGATGATAGTTTCTTTTGCTGTGCAGAAGTTCTTTAGTTTAATTAGATCCCATTTGTCAATTTTGGCTTTTGTTGCCTTGGCTTTTGGTGTTTTAATCATGAAGTCTTTGCCCATGCCTATGTCCTGAATGGTATTGCCTAGGTTTATCTTCTAGGGTTTTTATGGTGTTAGGTCTTATGTTTAAGTCTTTAATCCATCTTTAGTTAATTTTTATATAAGGTGTAAAGAAGGGGTCCAGTTTCAGTTTTCTGCATATGGTTAGCCAGTTTTCCCAACACCATTTATTAAATGGGGAATCCTTTCCCCATTGCTTGTTTTTGTAGGTTTGTCAACGATCAGATGGTTGTAGATGCGTAGTGTTATTTCTGAGGCCTCTGTTCTGTTTCATTGGTCTATATATCTGTTTTGGTACCAGTATCATGCTGCTTTGGTTACTGTAGCCTTGTAGCATCGTTTGAAGTCAGGTAGCTTGATGCCTCCAGCTTTGTTCTTTTTGCCTAGGATTGGCTTGGCTATCTGGGCTCTTTTTTGGTTCCATATGAAATTTAAAGAAGTTTTTTCTAATTCTGTGAAGAAAGTCAATGGTAGCTTGATGGTGATAGCATTGGATCTATAAATTACTTTGGGCAGTATGGCCATTTTCATGATATTGATTCTTCCTATCCATAAGCATGGAATGTTTTTCCATTTGTTTGTGTCCTCTCTTATTTCCTTGAGCAGTGGTTTGTAGTTCTCCTTGAAGAGGTCCTTCACATTTCTTGTAAGTTGTATTCCTAGGTATTTTATTCTCTTTGTAGCAATTGTGAAAGGGAGTTCACTCATGATTTGGTTCTCTGTTTGTCTATTATTGGTGTGTAGGGATGTTTGTGAGTTTTTGCACATTGATTTTGTATCCTGTGACTTTGCTGAAGTTGCTTATCAGCTTAAGGAGATTTTGGGTTGAAACGATGGGGTTTTCTAAATGTACAATATGTCATCTGCAAACAGAGACAATTTGACTTCCTCTCTTCCTATTTGAATACCCTTTATTTCTTTCTCTTGCCTGATGGCCCTGGCCAGAACTTCCAATAGTATGTTGAATAGGAGTGGTGAGAGAGGTCATCCTTGTCTTGTCCCGGTTTTCAAAGGGAATGTTTCCAGCTTTTGCCCATTCAGTACGACATTGGCTGTGAGTTTGTCATAAATAGCTCTTATTATTTTGAGATACATTTCATCAATACTTATTTATTGAGAGTTTTTAGCATGAAGCAGTGTTGAATTTTATCAAAGGCCTTTTCTGCATCTATTGAGAAAATCATGTGGTTTTTCTCATTGATTCTCTTTATGTGATGGATTAGATTTATTGATTTGCATATGTTGAACCAGCCTTGCATCCCAGGGATGAAGCCAGCTTGATTGTGGTGGATAAGCTTTTTGATGTCCTGGTAGATTCCGTTTGCCAGTATTTTACTGGGGATTTTTACATCGATTTTCATCAAGGATATCAGTTGAAATTTTCTTTTTTTGTTGTGTCTCCACCACGTTTTGTTATCAGGATGATGCTGACCTCATAAAATGAGTTAGCGAGGAGTCCCTCTTTTTCTATTGTTTGGAATAGTTTCAGGAGGAATGGTACCAGCTCCTGTTTGTACCTCTTGTAGAATTTGGCTGTGAATCCGTCTGGGTCCTGGGCTTTTTTGGTTGGTAGGCTATTAATTACTGCCTCAATTTCAGAACTTGTTATTGGTCTATTCAGGGATTCGACTTCTTCCTGGTTTAGTCTTGGGAGGGTGTATTTGTCCAGGAATTTATCCATTTCTTCTAGATTTTCTAGTTTATTTGATTAGAGATTTTTATAGTATTCTCTGCTGGTAGTTTGTATTTCTGTGGGATCAGTTGAGATATCCTCTTTATCATTTTTTATTGTTTCTATTTGATTCTTCTGTCTTCTTTTTTAGTGTGGCTAGCGGCCTATCTACTTTGTTAATCTTAACAAACAAACAAACAAAAAACCCAGCTCCTGGATTCAGTGATTTTTTGAAGGGTTTTTCGTGTCTGTATCTCTTTCATTGCTGCTCTGATCTTAGTTATTTCTTGTCTTCTGATAGCTTTTGAATTTGTTTGCTCTTGCTTCTCTAGTTCTTTTAATTGTGATGTTAGGGTGTTGATTTTAGATCTTTCCTGCTTTCTCCTGTGGGCAGTTACTGCTATAAATTTCCCTCTAAACACTACTTTAGCTGCATCTGAGAGATTCTGGTATGTTGTGTCTTTGTTCTCATTGGTTTCAAAGAACTTATTTATTTCTTCCTTAATTTCATTATTTACCCAGTAGTCAATCAGGAGCAGGTTGTTCAGTTGCCATATAGTTGTGCAGTTTTGAGTGAGTTTCTTAATCCTGAGTTCAAATGTGATTGCATTGTGGTCTGGGAGACTGTTTGTTATGATTTTCATTCTTTTGCATTTGCTGAGGAGTATTTTACTTCCAATTATGTGGTCAATTTTAGAATAAGTGTGATGTGGTGCTGAGAAGAATGTATATTCTGTAGATTTAGGGTCGAGAGTTCTGTAGATGTCTGTTAGGTCAGCTTGGTCCAGAGCTGAATTCAACTGCTGAATATCCTTTTTAATTTTCTGTCTCATTGATCTGTCTCATATTGACAGTGGGGTGTTAAAATCTCCCACTATTATTATGTGGGAATCTTTGTAGGTCTCTAAGAGCTTGCTTTATAAATCTGGGTGCTCCTGAATTGGGTGCATACATATATAGGATAGTTAGGTCTTCTTGTTGCATTGATCCCCTTACCATTGTGTAATGCCCAATGCCCATTTTTTTTTTTTTTTTGCTTCCCATTTGCTTGGTAAATGTTCCTTCATCCCTTTATTTTGAGCCTATGTGTGTCTTTGCACATGAGATGGGTCTCCTGAATACAGCACACCAATGGGTCTTGACTCTTGATCGAATTTGCCAGTCTGTGTCTTTTAATTGGGGCATTTAGCCCATTTACATTTAAGGTTAATATTATTATGTATGAATTTGATCCTGTCATTATCATGCTAGCTGGTTATTTTGCCCATTAGTTGATGCAGTGTCTTCATAGTGTCAATGGTCTTTACAATTTGGTATGTTTTTGCAGTGGCTGGTACCGGTTTTTCCTTTCCATATTTAGTGCTTTCTTCAGGAGCTCTTACAAGGGAGGCCTGGTGTTGACAAAATCTCTCAGCATTTGCTTGTCTGTAAAGGATTTTATTTCTCCTTCACTTATGAAGCTTAGTTTGGCTGGATATGAAATTCTGGGTTGAAATTCTTTGAATGTTGAATATTGGCCCCCACTCTCTTCTAGCTTGTAGGGTTTCTGCAGAAAGATCCGCTATAGTCTGAAGGGCTTTTTTTTTTTTTTTTTTTTTCTGTAAGTAACCTGGACTTTCTCTCTGGCTGCCCTTAACATTTTTTCCTTCATTTCAACCTTGGTGAATTTGATGATTATGTATCTTGGGATTGCTCTTCTCGAGGAGTATCTTTGTAGTGCTCTCTGTATTTCCTGAATTTGAATGTTGGCCTGTCTTGCTAGGCTGGGGAAGTTCTCCTGGATAATATCCTGAAAAGTGTTTTCCAACTTGGTTCCATTCTCCCCATCACTTTCAGGTACACCAATCAAACACAGGTTTGATCTCTTCACATAGTCCATATTTCTTGGAGGCTTTGTTCATTCCTTTTCATTCCTTTTTCTCTAATCTTGTCTTCAGGCTTTATTTCATTAAGTTGATCTTGAATCTCAAATATCCTTTATTCCTCTTGATCAATTTGGCTATTGATATTTGTGTATGCTTCACACAGTTCTTGTTCCGTGCTTTTCAGCTCCATCAGGTTATTTATGTTCTTCTCTAAACTGGTTATTCTAGTTAGGAATTCCTCTAACCTTTTTTCAAGGTTCTTAGCTTCCTTGCATTGGGTTAGAACATGCTCCTTTAGCTCAAAGGAGTTTATTACCCGCCTTCCAAAGCCTATTTCTGTCAATTCGTCAAACTCATTTTCCATCCAGTTTTGCTCCCTTGCTGGTGAGGACTTGTGATCCTTTGGAGAAGAAGAGGCATTCTGGTTTTTGGAATTTTTCAGCCTTTTTGCGCTGGTTTTTCCTCATCTTCATGGATTTATCCACCTTTGGTCTTTGATGTTGGTGACCTTTGGATGGGGTTTTTGCATGGACTTTTTTTTTTGATATTGATGCTATTCCTTTTGTTTGTTAGTTTTCCTTCTAACAGTCCGGCCCCTCTGCTACAGGTCTGCTGGAGTTTGCTGGAGGTCCACTCCAGACCCTGTTTGCCTGGGTATCACCAGCAGAGGCTGCAGAACAGCAAAGATTGCTACCTGTTCTTTCCTCTGGAAGCTTCATCCCAGAGGGGCACCCACCAGATGCTACCTTTATGAGGTGTCTGTTGACCCCTGCTGGGGGGTGTCTCCCAGTCAGGAGGCACGGGGTTCAGGGACCCACTTGTGGAGGCAGTCTGTCCCTTGGTAGAGCTTCAGCACTGTGCTGGGAGATCTGCTGCTCTCTTCAGAGCCAGCAAGCAGGACCATTTAAGTCTGCTGAAGCTGTGCCCACAGCTGCCCCTTCCCCCAGGTGCTCTGTCCCAGAAAGATGGGAGTTTTATCTATAAGCCCCTGACTGTGGCCGCTGGCTTTCTTTCAGAGATGCACTCCCCAGAGAAGAGAAATCTAGAGAGGTAGTCTGGTTACAGCAGCTTTGTGGAGCTGCAGTTAGCTCCGCCCAGTTCAAACTTCCTGGAGGCTTTGTTTACACTGTGAGGGGAAAACCACCTATTCAAGGCTGAGTAATGGTGGATGCCTCTCCTCCTACCAAGCTGTAGCATCCCAGGTTGACTTCAGCCTGCTGTGCTGGGATTGAGAATTCCAAGCCAGTGGATCTGAGCTTGCTGGGCTCCATGGGGGTGGGATTCACTGAGCTAGATCACTTGGCTCCCTGGCTTCAGCCCACTTACCAGGTAAGTGTACAGTTCTGTCTCGTTTGCATTCGAGGCACTACTGTGTTATGAAAAAAAAAAAAAAAAACTCCTGCAGCTAGCTTGGTGTCTGCCCAAACAGCCCCCTAGTTTTGTGCTTGTAACCCAGGGCCCTGGTCATGTAGGCACCCAAGGGAATCTCCTGGTCTGCAGGTTGCAAAGACCATGGGAAAAGCATAGTATCTGAGCCAGAATGCACAGTTCCTCATGGCACAATTCCTCACGGCACAGTTCCTCACGGCACAGTACCTCATGGCTTCCCTTGGCTAGGGGAGGGAGTTCCCTGACCTTTTGCACTTTCTGGGTGAGGCAAGGCCCCACCCTGCTTTGATGCTCCCTCCGTGGGCTGCACCCACTGTCTAACCAGTCCCAATGAGATGAGCCAGGTACCTCAGTTTGAAATGCAGAAATCACCCGCCTTCCGCCTTGATCTCTCTGGGAGCTGCAGACCAGAGCTGTTCCTATTCGGCCATCTTGCCAGCCACCCTGATTTGCAATTCTCTGATGACTAATAATCACGAGCTTTTTTTCATGATGATGATGATGATGATGATGATGATTATTTTTTTTTTTTTGCTGCTTGTATGTCTGGATGTCTTCTTTTGAGAGGTGTGTGTTCACGTATTTTGCCCATTTTTTAAGACACATAACCTTTATGGGACAGAATAGGGAACCCATAAAAAAAACTGCACACCTACAACCATCTAATCTTCAACAAAGCTGACAAAAATAAGCAATGGGGAAACTGCTTCCTATTCAATAAGTAGTGCTAGGACAACTGGCTAGTCATATGCAGAAGATTGAAACTAGACCCTTACCTTTCGTCATATACAAAAATTAACTCAAAATGGATTAAATATTTAAATATATGACTTCAAACTATAAAAATCCCAGAAGAAAACCTTGTCAAAATCAGCATAAAATTCATCAGCAAAAATTTTTGGCTAAGTCCTCAAAAGCAATTGCAACAAAAGCAAAAATTGACAAGTGGGTCCTAATTAAACTAAAGTGTCTCTGTGTAACAAAAGCAACTATTAGCAAAGTAAACAGACAACCTATAGAATGGGAGAAGATGTTCACAAAGTATATACTCAGCAAAAGTCTAATATCTAGAGGCTATAAGGAACTTAAATCAAAAAAGCAAAAAATGAATTTTCATTTCCACATCCTGGCAGGGAATAGAGAAGCAGGGATGACATCTCTGGCCATAGTGAGCAGCATTAATATTTTTTAGCATCTAAAGGAGGATGTTAGACTGCATGTAAATCAAGTGATAAAGCTGCACTAAAGATGAATTTTGAACAGGTTCACAAACAAGAATCAAAGTTGAAGGCTCACTCTAAATAAGTGACTGTATTGCTGCAACCTCATGTGGTACATAGAAGAACTTTAGCCAAGGCTTGGAAAAGAGAAATACAGCTGGAACCAGAAGAAAGATTATTCCATTAGCATGTGTGTAAAATTTTTTCACAAGGTTTATGTTGAAAAGAAACTCTAAACTTAGGTTAGAACACTACTGTATTGTTTTTAGGGATTGTTTATTTGTTGTTTATTTGTATTTTTATTAAGTAAATAACACTGGAAAGTATATATATTCCTGATTTTTGAACTTGGATTTGATCATTTTCAATGATTTTTGAGGTCCCAAGTTCAGTTGCCATTATTTCTAGAATTCGAACAACAAAGTGTGTTCTATCTGACCATTTCAGTCAAGTGTTTGGTATACAAAGTGAACAGACCCACATGGAAATTGGTCTATAAGCAATATTTATTTCTGATCTCATGTGTTATTAAAACACAAGTAAATGTGCACGCACACACACACACACCCTACTTATAGCAGAGTTGGTTGCCATTAAATTTAGTCTGGGAAACTAATATAATCACTTTTACCACAGTTTTAGATCTTGGAACCATATCTAATACTAAGCATTTAAACTTGGAACAGAAGGCAGACAGAAAGAAAGAAATCATATTCTGAATTTATTTGCATCTTCTTGGCTAGACTAAGACACTGTACTTCTGTGCCAAACAGAGTGATAGCAAGTGGATGATTCTAGGGCTCCTCCACACTTTCTTATTTTCTAATGTACCAACTATTAATCATATGAAATTCCAGTTTAGATTATGCAAAATCCCTTGTGTACTGAATCTTTAATATGGTCTTTTGATAATATAGATACTAAGTGAAGTAAGGATGCCTCTGGGATGAAAAGTGGTGCATGCTCATTGACTTCTGGAAACTGCCTTCACAGCAGCACTACTTTGTACACTGTATCCTTTCAAACTGTCCCAAGTTAGCAGCTGCCTCATTGAAAGTGGTGTATCCATGAGATAATTCTTTCTAATGGAGGAGAGGTCCGATACAGTGCAGTACACACCATTAACAATAAATAATCATGATTCCACTTTGGGATAAATTCTGCTACCATGTATTAAACATTATGAAAATATCTTTATCATAAGCTTTGTGTTATGGTTGTTTTAAAGACAGCAGCTTTTCTGCTCTGTACAGTTCAGCTTTCAAGAAGGTGAAACCTTTACTTCCTCTCTCAAACAAATAGTAGAGTGTTATGTGAGAGTTTGTGCCTAACAATTTCTGTTTATGGTAAAATTTGCTTTAATAAAATGTGTTCTTCAATTTTAAAATGCTTTTACATGCTGCTTGACAAGAATCCTTGTGATCCACATCTGAGAAATGAGGGAGCAAACAATTTCAGATTCCGTCTTCCCCTCCGTGGCAGCTTTGCAGGAGGGGAAATGTAACCTCCGGGGTGTATGGTAACAAGATTTTCATTTTGTACTATAAATCTCCCTAAAAGAAAGGGATCAAAGATTGTTTAAGCAAAAGATTGTCCTAATTTTCATCCTAAATATGAAATTTCTGAATATAGAATATTTGTCATTTAATTGCAAAAGTATATGATAAGAAACATCAAAATGGCAGCTAACTAAAAAAAATTTGAAAAGCAGGGAAACCAAAACATTTTCAGTTTTACTCAATGTAAGTATAATGCAGTTTTAGATTTTGAAATATCAATGTATCTGTACACGAATTCGACCCACATACTGTTATAAAAATATGTTGAGATTACTTTAATATTTAATTAAATCTTGTTTGGGTTGGTAAATTAAAAAGTCAATGAGGAATGCTTCAAGTTCTAAGTTAGACTTACCAGTGGTTATAGTTTTGGAACTAGCTGATATTAATGATGAGTTGGAAACGAGGAATATTGGTATATATTTTACTGTCTTATCTTAGAGAAGTTTAGGCAAATAAAGCTGTTGTAATTCTAAAATGTCCTAGAGTATAACTGAATCAAATTTATGTACCACATTTGACAGTCATAATCTTCCCTTGAAGTTTCACAGGTTGCTTGTTTAGCAATACCCCTTTTAGCCTAATCCACTCCTCACTCACCACCACTTCTTCTATCCCCACTCTTGCCCACTTTCCACAGCCATCATCTAAACACAAACCAAAGGTCTCCTGGAAATAACTGCTACAATATATAACTTGTTAACATTGTAACTAGCATTGCTATAAGTCTTGATAATAAAGTTTGTTAGAGAAATTATATGATATAATAAGTGTAATGAACATTATATATAAGAATGATACAATTTCTTCCAAAATATCAATTTCTTACTGATTGCACACTATGCAGGTACCTAAGTTTATTGCATTAGCCAGAAAACCAAAATCAATGGGAGTGTGAAAGGAGAGGAGGATGGTGTTTACTGTTCTACAAGGTAGAGACTTAGTGTTCTTGATTACAGGACTATTCTCTGCTTCAGGATCAATGTCCACTCCTAGGGCATAATACACTAAAACCCTGTATTAACCTTCTGACAATTATTGACATACTTTCTGATTACAGTAGTTCTTCTGCTAAAAACATGACTATAATTCCCAGAGTCTGCTATTTTTTCCTTCCTCCTTTGAGAGGGCTTCCCAATGTGCCTTCATTTTTGGAAAGAGGATGGTAACAGGTTAGGAAAAATGTTTCTTGGGCTCTTTGAGGACTTTCAGCACAAATCTGTACTCCTCCCTATGTCAATTTTCTCCTACTGCCCCACCCTCATTCTCTGCTTGGCTCCATTCCCAGTCCTATCCTATTCCCACTTCATTTGAGTTTGCAAGTTGTACATAAAATTTCATATGCCTTTAATTTTCTTAGCTGATACTTTTACAGCTATGGCATTATGCAAATTTAGATAGTTTTAAAAAATGTTTACCATAATTCATGTATTTTGCAGCAGTGAACATGAGTTAACACTGGATATTCCAAATGGAGCATTCAATTAACCATTATTTGTTTAGCTCTTCCTATCCTAATGCAAGTAACATAAGAAAAAATATCATGGCATAATCTGGGGCATGTGCAAACAAATATTAAAGAAAATATTTTTGTAATGGATCAAAAATTACATGTCACATAACAACACTTTTATAATACAGTTACTTGAATTAGTTTGGTTTCTTTTAATGTCATATTTTAAAATTCCTTTGTTGAGTAATTACTGTGTGATCCCATTTATATGAGATGCAAGAACCAGCATATTTAATTTATAGTAACAGAAATTAGAAGAGCTGTTTATGGGGATTGGAGATTAAATGCAAGGATTCAGGAGGGAACTTTCTGGGGTGGTGGGAATGTTCATTATTTTTATTGGTTACACAGATAAACATGTATGTTAAAACTTATTGAATCATATACATAAAATCAGTATATTTCACTCTGTAAATTGTACCCTATTAAAATATAAAAATTTCATTAACTAATATTAATTTGTCAAAGTATCAGTTGAGTATCTTCTTCCACCATGTTTTGTGTTTTTAATTGTTTTAGCCATTTTCAAAACAGTAGAAAATTTTCTTCTCTTTACTTAGATTTGAAACAATAATTTTATTGGATGTAGTATTTCTCTTTATTTTATTTAAAATAACCAATTAATGTAACTGTATATATTTCTTAAGATACATTCCAGGTAGAACATATTGCTTTTTCAATAGTAGTTTTTTCCACCTCTCACTATTTTGCTATCTTGGCAGTGTCTGATAGCACTCCTTTGATTTCCTCTCACACACAGAAAATGTGCCCAGCACATTAGACAACCAAATATTCCATGCTGAATAGTCACATGTCAGTCTCAAGCAAATAGTAGTCATTCTGGGTAGCTTGCTATTATATTTTTAATCAAGAATTTTCTGCAATTCTTTTGTAATATGTATCTTGGAAAGATACAAAGGAATTGCAGAAAAATTTCCCAGAGAGGCATCTTGGAAAATCATATTCCGAATAAGTATTAGTAAACAAATATGACTACATTTGAGACACATATGAGATGCTAAGTATAGAGGACATTGTTTTTAAAACCATTTCACGGTAAAGACAAAGCCACAGTTACCTTAAACTTCTGTGATGATCCCAAAATCATGGTGGTTATAGTGCTAACTCTAGGCCATTCACTTACTGAGCTCTTTTAAATATGTTATTGCATTAATCTTCTGGATGGCTAAGGGAGATATATATTGTTATATTTATTATAAAAAAATAGGAAACTGAATCATAGAGAAGTTAATCCATGTGGCTTGGTTTTTAATAGTCCTTTTAGTAGAGCTACAATTAGAGTACAAGTCCTCTAAAGAATCCTCATGAATAATGGATCCATGTTTGTGGAAATTAAAGTGCAGACATCTGAAAAGTCCTGCTCACCTCATCCTGCTAACTGCCTCTTGAAGTCTTTCTATCTGGTCACATAAAAGCAAACAGTAAAGCGTCTGCAAAGAGATAGCTTGAGGTCAATTATTGCAGAGAAAGGAGAAGCATAAGGACCCTAGAAAGAGATAAGAAAAGTTTATTTGAAAAAGCAGAAGTGGTTTTGGGATACACCATTTTATCTTAATTTTTCATGTAGAATTTTCTTAGTGGAACCTGGGTGTTTGGCAAGGTGTTCATATATAGTGGGAGAAACAATGAAGTTCTTAATGACAGCCTTACTTGTGGGACCTTATAGTCAAGTTGAAGAGAGATGTCTGGATACTATTAAAAAGTAACTAATACTCATAGTAAAAAGCAGTTATGGATTAGTATCACATAGATCATAGTTTTCCAGGAATTCTGAGGAGGGAAATATTTTTGGGGATAGAAAGTCCACAGAAGGTTGAACTTCAAGGGAGGCTACATGTACAAGGAAAAGATTAGGATTTTAAAGTAGATTGGGAATGAACGAAGAGAACATGTAGGGGAGTGGAAAGGAAGATGTGAGATTACAGTACCTGTTTTTCTTGAAAACTCTGAGTCACCACTGGGTAGCAATAACAGAAAACTTTCCTTTTCCTAAGATCTGGGAATGTGATTGTTGTTTTAATTCTGCTCAGGGGAATTAGCATGTGTTTGTAAAGCTTATTAGAGGTGCATGTGCGTGGGGAAAACAAAATGAAACACTGTGTTGACAAGAGCTGTCTGTAAATGTCTAGTTTTGGACTGTCTCCATTCTTCTTGACTTCATAATTCTGGCATATGCAACTCAGGTCAGAAAACATTACTAAAAGTAATGTTTAATTACTTAATATTTTATTAAGTAAAATGATAAAAATTCTATGTGAAAAAATGGGGGATAGCCTCCTTTTAAATTATTTGCATAGTATATTTAGAAGACTATTAATATTTTTTATGAAAAAATATTTAGATTCTTATTTAAAAGGTAGTGTGGAAAAGTAGGGAAAAAAGAAAAATAATAATTACCCACAACATTTGTCTTCAAATACAACCTCTGTTAAAATTTTTTTGAACGTCTCTCCAGTCTTCTTTTCCTATAAAGAAAAATTTAGAGTACTAAGATAGGAATAGATTTATTTTTGGAAACTATATATTTGTCTGACTAAAGTAATCTATGTACAAGGAAAGAATAAAAACAATTTCAACTTTTTTTATAATTCTCCTATATGGAGCTATGAAGATTTCTATGTCTTCATACACAGAAAAATCTTTGGAAAAGTTTATACCAAGCTATTAAAAGTGATTTTCTACCAAGAGAAGTAGTTTGGTATAGGGAGATAGGAAATATGTGTGTACACACACACACACACATACACACACAGGCACACACAAACCCCCTTCTTATTGGAAGCATCACATACTACTTGTGAAGTTAAAAAAAAAAGATCAAAAGCTAGCACTGGAGCCCTTGACTGTGAATTCTTTTTTTGACTTAACAGTTTTATATGAAAATAAAATTAATAACTAAATATTTTATAGTATATAACATATAAAAATCATTTTATCCAAGTGTCTTAACTAAGAGCGAGTTAGGGGAAATGGAAAATATTCTTTGGTAGAGTAATACCCACATCATTGCCTGTCTGCATTGAATGTTAGCTTCCACTAACATAGCAAGGTCATTAATTTGAAAAAGTTGAGTGTAAAGTGAGTTTGGATTCATAGGAGTTTACATTATGGCTAAAAATATTAAAGCTTTTTAAAATGGTCAAATATATGTATAACCTTACTAAGTTCTTTAAATGAATATGAAATAGATTGTAACATTTTTATTAGGTAGAGAAATGATGAGGATAAGGTGGTTGTTAGCCAAAGATGATTTTGCCTACCAGAGTACATTGCTATGTCTGGCAATATTTTTGGTTGCCACAACTGTGGGAGGGTGCTACTGGCATCTAGTGTGCAGATGTCAAGGCAACTGCTAATCATCTTATAATGCACAAGACAGTCCCCACAGCAAAGAATTATCTGTTCATAAGGAATTATCTCCTCATAGCCAATTTAACTATACTTTATTATCTTGAGTTTTAAATGTTTTCTTGTACTTTCTTTTTTGTTTTAATATAGTTTTAGTTAGATTTCAGGCTTTTAAATGCATATTTTAAAATAAAAATATGTGTAATATAGGCATGGGAGTGACAAGTTAGAACTCACCCACACCATAATTCCAACTGTAAATTAACACAACTATGGGAATATATATATACATATATATAGTTTTAAAATATACATGCCTTTGACTTAGATTCATCAATATTTTAATTTTAAACCTTTATTATACAATCTGTTGAGTATCCTGCTTCAATCTAGGTTCGTTACTGCCAAGAACTGATATACAGTTGTCTTCCTGAGACATCTTTCGGTGGCTTTTCTAGGCGGAATCCACTGTTCCCTAAATCTTGTATCTTTCTCTTTGAGGTTAACCCTCTTATTTTGGTGATATGTGTATTCTAGCATCTTCTTAATAAATTTTGTTAAATTTTCTGATTTCTTTCTTGTCCCAAAATGTCTTTACAATAACATAATAATTGATTGATTTTTTTTTTTGGTCCTTCATAACCATTCCTGCAAGCTTTTAGAATCTTTTCACTTGATGGACTTTCTATTCTGCAGTTTGTATCCTTTGGGCCTTGGAAAGTTTCCCATGACTTCTTTGAAATAATGCAACCTCTATTTTCTCTTGTATCTCTTTTTGAAACTTTATTGTTTGGATATAGGACTTCCTATGTTAGGTCTCTTATATGAATCTTTTATGGCCCTAAGTTTGACCTCTTTGCATTTTTTATTCTATCTTCTGCAAAATTTCCTTAATGTTATTTTGCAACACACCTATGGAAATTTTTATTGTTGTAATTGCTCTGAATTTTTAAAAGTTCACTCTTAATATCTTTTTAATATCCTCTTTTGTATATCTTTCCTTTCTATGGATGCAATATTAGCCTAATTAGAAAGTTTTGATCTTCCCAGGTCATCTTTTACTCTTGTTTAGTCTGAATTTTCTTATAAATTGGTGGTTTTTTTCTAAATGTATGATCATATATTTGTTTCTTCATTTATCAAAGAATGATGTTTAAGAAGGTTATTGTGGGCTTCATATGTGTTGGCGAGGCATTTGAGTTAATGGGCTTTGCCTTCACATGGGTTGCTGGCTATGCATGTGGGGGATTTCTAAAGTGACAGAATAGTGAATTCTGTCCTCTCAGCCATTTATGAGAAGGAAAAATATAGCTGCTGTGGTCTTCATGGAAAAGAGTGGAGAAGGGATGTCATCCTTATTTTTCTCTACTCTTAGGGAGTGCCTGGCCTAGAAAGGCATGCTACAATTAGTTCAAAGAAACTTGTTACATAAAGCAACAGCTTCAGCTGTCTTTTGGGATCAATTCACTGGCACAATTAAGTGAAAGGCCTAGGTTTCTACAGATCCATAAATCTCCTGAGCCACTTAATATCTGCAACACTCACATACATACTTTAACCTGTGGATTTACTGCAATTGGTACTCTCCTTCCTCCATCCAGCTTTCAGAAGAAGGCTAATGTTTGAGAAGGAGAATTTGAGGATGTTAATATAATGCAATAAATATTAGGTAAAAGTTCCAGAGAAGGAAAATTTAAGGTAATATGAAAATAAGTTGAAGCCAACTTGCATGGACGTGAAAATTTTCATGATAATTAGAGATGAACAATGCATAAGTGTTGTTTTTCATTGAAAATGACAGCTACTACTAAAGCATTTGTTTTAGGTACTTAGCTAGGGAATCAGGCTGCTTATCTGGGGCATAAATGATAGGTTATAGGAATGAGTGGTAGGCAAGTAAACCAAAAGACTACGAAAAAACTCCTCAAACATCGAGAAAATCAGTTGATTGGTTTTATAATTTAGTTGTGAACAAAGTAGTTATAGTTTTGGAGTGGTATTTGGAATTTGGGAAGACAGGGCAGAATTATAACAGAGGTTACATTCATAGAGATTCAGGGCTCTGGTTCCTTAGGTCAGACAAACCTTCGATCCAGTACCCTGGATAGCTCCCAGGGATGGCAGTTGTTCTAAAGTCTTGAAGTTTCCATTGGATCATCTCAGATGATGGAATTCTCTCCACATTCTCTACTTAGTCACCAGGAATCAGGTTATCACCCTCATTTCACTTATGAGCTTTTGCTTTTCTCATCAAATTTGAAAGACTGTATCTTTAGGACTGACCTTAAACTCTACAGAGTATCCAAAAACTTTAGCAAGCTTGCTGGGGAAGAGAAAGTGTATATTCTTCAAATTATGTAATTATTTATCTTCTAGAGTTTCTATTATTTGGTGGTTAGGGATATAAATAATCAGCTCATGGAAAATGTACTCACTCTTACTTAAAATTAAACAAATGTGAACTAAAGCTACATTCATTTTTTTGTTCATCTCTTTGGGAGACATGCAGATAATACTATCTGCTAACTGGGAAGGTTTGGGGAAACAAGTCCTTATATGCAGTCAAGGTCATGAATTTCAGTTAATAAAAGATAATTTGGATATTCACATGTATAAATATAGATTGAATCAGTAATTATAGGATTCTAAATTATAGAAATGATTAGAAAATATATAAAAGGAAATATAGATATAAACATTAATTACAGGTTTTTAAATTATTTTCAAAATCTTAAATTACCCTCTAAACAGAGTATTGCTTTAAAAAATCATGGCATATTCAAAAAATATTAAATATCTAAGCATTTAGATATATAACTATAAAATAGACATAGAATGATACTAAGGTAAAATCATAATTTGTTTGAAAACATAATATTTTGTGTGAAAACTACAAAACACACCCATATAGCTATTGTATATATTTGTAATTAGGAAGAAGACTTAAATGATGTTCAACAAAATTGAAACAGTGCATTTGTATGGTAAGCTCTGTATGATATTTACTTTCTTTATTGAGCATATGTGCAATTTTCAAATTTTCTGCAATAATCACATATTAATTTTGAAGTAAATACTTCAGAAATGAGTATTTTATTTATATCAGCAACTTCTTGTCTTCTTTAAAACATGCTGATTATCTACTGTGTTCTAGGCACTGGATTGGGAATCAGCAGCAGTGATATGGTTCTTGAAGTTATAGAATTCACCATCTAACAGAAGGCAGCAAAGAAGAGAAAACAAAAATAGCACAATAAAATATATAACAAAAAATTATAAACTCTATTGTGGACATGTAATAAGAGCAATGACCAATGGTGTGCTGCTAGAAGTTTAATAGGCTTTCAAAAATGGATGAATAAATGAATGAATAATAAGAGCCCAGATTTGTAAAATTTTCTAACATATGGGATTTAAATATTTTCACATTGGCCAATTTCAAGCTACCAATGTGTGGCTACGGAATATGGCATTGAAAATAAATGCCCACAGTTGGCTTTGGTAAGCCAGCATCAGCTGTCTCCAGCACACTACTAAATGAGAAGCTACAGTAGGGGAAAAGTGCTATAGAGTCAAAGGGTGGGAGGAGAGGTCAGAAAACTTTGAAAGGAAGTGACGCTTTAGTCGAACCATGAAGGATGAGCAATAGATACAGGAAAGGGAATGACAGTGGAAAGCATCTGAGAGGAGAGAGAAACTCAGTTGAGGGGTGGCAAGAGAGAACAGTCCATGTGAGCATTAATGATGACTGTACTGGAATGGTGCCAATAGGTTTTGAGAGAATTTAGAGCATTATTCCAGTTAAATTATAAGAACAAATATGTTTCAAAATATATGTGACCTCTAAGTTTCCTTCCAAATTCAAAATGGTATGGATATCAAAAGTATTAATCAAGCTCAAGTAACCTGGATGCAAACATTCAGTTTATATTCTACCTTAATTACATTTAAAATGTTACAAATCTGAGCATTTAGTTAAAGTGTTATATGGACACAAATGGGCAAAGTGAATGGCAGCCACTATCCAAATGTGCTCTTTTCCCAAGGAACAGTGATTATAATATCAAAATAAAAAGGTTATTTTATTTTTTACAGCAACTGTGACAGAGGTAAACAATATATTAGCAGCAGCAGCAATAATAACAATGTCAAAAAGAGAGTAAAATATTGAATAAAAGCAACTTTGCCTCCCCCAACCATCAGGCAGATGTCAACAATCAAATTTTAAAAAGAATTCAGGTCCTGATATCTTAATTCCTGAGATTCCTCACAGATTTAGAATGCAGTCCCCTTGAAGATGGTAAATAAAGCTCTCTTTACCTAGCACAGGTGGCAGAAGACACCATTTTTACAGAATCAACATCAATTTTCCCCTTCTATGTTAATATTGTCTCCTCCCACTTTTCTAATATCCATATTTGCCCCAGGATTAGATTTAGGATAGTTTAGGAAGCTGATCTTCCATGAGGTAAGATATTTTATTTGATATTCTTACTCATATCTATTTCAGCAACACCATTCAGAAAGTTACAGAAGATTCTAGAGACATGGTAACTGTTCATGCTTGGTCCCCTAAACTCTCATTCCCAGAAGAATGATTTCCACTGTTAAGAAGGGAGTAAGAGTTTGGTAATTATTCTTCTCAGCTCCTAAGCTCCTCCAGGATAGGATATGAAATTTTAGTGCCACCATCTTGTACTATTGTTGGTGGCTTGATCCCCCAAAAATCGAATTTTTTTACATTTGGAGAATTTGCTCTGCCTAGATGAATATTACAAAATGTCTACAGAGGCAATTTTTGGTGCTTCATTTACAGCTGTCTTCCCTTTATTTTCCATGTAGGAAAATACAGCCTTCATTTACAGCCTTTATTTTCTGATTACAGACATCATCTGCTGTTTGTTGCAGCTACATCTATTTTATATGTTGGGAGCAATTGGGGATGGTTGTTCCATGAGAATACTGATTCTCTGGTTAATTGCCAAGGATAAATTCATTGTATTTTGCTGTTTGGTGGACTGACAGGGACTGTAACATTCATCTGAAAAGGCATGGCCTATCTGAAGTCCTGTGGCATTGTTTTCCAAGAGATAAGATTACAATGATATCTGGGCAACAGGACCTCTGCAAGCTCTCCATTTGTGGAGCTTGTTCTCTGTCGAGGGGCACGAGATTGAGGATGAAAATGGAGACTGAATACAGCCAACGCTCTGAAGATGGTCTTCTGCCTGGAAGCAGGCCCTCTAAAGCCAGTGGGTGGTATTACAGATCAGAAGACCATCTTCCAGCTTGTTGGCAGAGGTACTCAATTAGGAATATCAAATAAAGATTGATGAAGATACTGAGCAGTTGAAACAGCTGCCCTGTTGGAGACCATCCCAGTAGAGAGGAGCATGAGTATCCCAGGAGAAACAACTCCAAGCTTTGGAGAAGTGGTGAGGAATGAGCTAAGACATGCTATGGAGCCTGAAACAGCTTACAAGAAATAGAGTGAGGCCTTCCTGGCTTAGACAAGGGGTCTGGCAGCTTATGCAGTTTCATATAGAACCCATTTGGAGATTCACCATTGCCTTACATTTTCCTGCCCACTGGTCTCAAAAGTTCTCCAGCTTGTACATAATGGTGTCACAAGTGAAGTGGAGTGAGAACCCTTGGCTGTGTCAGCTGCTGCTGCTGATCCAGATACATGATAATTTCTTTTTTTCTTTCTCTAGACCACATCCCTTAACTAACTGAGAGGAGCATATTGCCCAGGCTTCCTCAGGCCCACGGGAGGAGATGCATAGCACCATCCACTACTTTTTAATAATGTTGTAATGAACAACATGAATCTTAGTTATAATAGCCAAACTATAAAATTGTCCAGTCTTGGGTTTGACAGAGGCTTTGGTTGATTAACCTCAACTTGAAAACAACATGATACTGATTATTTATAATATGATGATACTGATTATTTGCAATATTTCAATACATCAAAGTATTGAAAGATTTTTTTTTTCCTGTAGAGTGGTGAATTTGTGAAAATTCAGCTAAATTTTTATTTAGTTATTTTAATTCCTGTAGTATAATTCAATTACCCCTTTATTTTCTTCCACTATTCTCTGGCTATTGAGCTATGATAGCAAGAGAATATAGAATTCACATGAAACACTGCAATATAAAATGAGGGAATCATAGGAAGATCCAAAATCAGAGTACCCTGAGACACTAACTAAATTGGAATTGAAAACAGGCCTTGGTTATATCATTCATTTTGTGCCAAACTTAAACAGGGTAAACTATGTTGTAAACATAAATTATACATGAATGATTAGTACCCAGATGGTTAAAACCAAGGTTTGTATGATTCAAAATTATACTATAAATAAGAGGAATCTTCATGTTATATGCAAGAACATTTGATTGCTGGACCTTCATTTGTTAGAGGCAATAAAATCACAAGACATATATCTTACCCGTAGTTTTCTAGCTGTCATATGATATATTTGAGTGTTGGGGATAGGAGAGAGAGTTTTTTAAAAAGGCATGAAAAGATTCAATGTAAGTACTTTTAACTTGTGCTTTCTGAAATGTGATGAAAAAATTCAACATGAACAAAAAATGTAAACCTCTGAAATTTAAGTTTGTTGATTGTTATTGCTTGAGGGTGCCCTTATTATAGCTGGCTAAGCTTAAAATAACTATGAGAGGAAAGGAAGTAGGAGTGTACTTTTTATCTTAATATAAGAAAGGAAAAGAAAAATAAAAACCTATGTTCCTAAACTGCCCATAATAGGCAAAATATCATTAGCCTTTTCTGGAAGATAATCTTACTAAGCTTATTTATCTGAATTTTTTTTTTTTTTTTTTTTTTTTTGCTGGTTGATTTTTAGCTATTTCTTCTTTTATCTCATATGATACCTCTGTTTCAACTATAAATTTCCTGAGAGCAGATTCCTTAGAGACGTGTGTGACCATCATCAGTGTGGCTGTGTTACATAACAATAGCTTATTTAATTACACCATAATATAGCATTTCCTATCTTATCTTTTGATAAAAATATATTTTTATGGACATTCATGATATGTGGTAATCACTATCCGTTATAGTATGAAAATTTATATTTTGCGATGTGTGGATTTTAAAAGGAACTTGTCAATTCTGATGTGTGGAAAATTCTCCAGCCATATGAAAGGGATGATATTTGATGTTGATTTTAGGGATTTTTTTTTCATCCAGCAGAGCACAAGTGATTTATCACCCAGGGCTTGATTAAGTAATATTTTCATTCATGAACTGTTAAGTGTGTTATGAAAGATGTAGAAATAAAAAAGACAATTTCTCCACAGTCAAGAAGTTCATAATCTCATGAAGGTGATTATACTATAGTAAACATGATGACGATGATGATGACCACAGAGAAGGAGGAGAAGGAAAGGTAGAAAGAAGAAAAGAGGTGAAAGGGAAGTAGAGAAGGAGAGAAGGAGAAGGAAATGACATAATATGCATTAACTATATGCATGCCAATTCTTGAGCTAAATATGTCACATGGATTTTTTTTCCTTTTTTTTTTCAGTGCCCATGGAGGGAAACGCTCTTATTATTCCCCTTTTACAGATGAAACTAGTTTCCAAAAATTAAATAAGTTACTTAGAGTCACATAGTTGGCAGTCTGACTTCACAGCTTAGATTTAAATTTATGCTATCTCTATCTTTCTTAGTATGACATAGTGATTAAGAGAGCAGAGACCATGGGGTTAGAATTCTAGGCAATTATGCCTAATTGCCAACAGATTTGGGAGTTTAGTTTCTATTTTTAAGTTCTATCATTGTTTTACCTTATATGTGCTTGTTGATTCATTACAAAATCTTTCTTTACCCTTTAAGTAATAATGATTTTTGTATCACATTTATTGTTCATAGAGTACTGAGGAAATTAAAACAATAAAAGAAAAAAATATGTATTTTTGGCAGTTGTACTATTCTTGCTTTGGTTAAACAAGGTAGAACCTGTTACTTGGGTATTGGCCCTTAACTGGAAGCCTTTATTCAGTCACTATGCTTCCTAAGTATTCAAAGGGCTGCAGTTTGGGGTCCCCCCCAAATGTGCTAAAATTTATTAAGCACAAAACATGACTTTTGGTGTTGAAAGTTATATTGGGACAGCCAAACAGGTCCTTGTATGTCCTTGTCATGCCAATAAATCCAGCCAGAAAACTATTTTTAATGGTTGCATGAGTAACTGGTATTTTAAGAAGATACCCACACAGAGGGAAGAGGTATAGAAAAACATCAGATTTTCAAGGACTCAACAAGGGAGTTTGCTTTTTCTGGTAAACTTCACCTGCAGTCTAAGCAACGAGGCCAGTGCCGAGTCTGCAACAGTACCACATGCTTCCTTTATGTATTGTGTGGGATCTGATAAATTTTTCAGGATTCAGTCCAGCTGTGCTCTCATCACATTGATTTAATGGCCCTTAAGAGAAACCATAAAAGTGCTTTCTGGTTAGTGAGACCCAGCTGTTTCTCATGGTATTGCATAAGACAGCAAGCTGAGTTAGCTATAGATTAATCATATTAAAAATTCAACTTTTCCCATAATGTCTTATTTTCATACCAGAAAAGACTTGGAGCAAATATGTGATTTGTTCAGTTAGGTTGTTAGGCCCAAAAGGAAAGCAACTAAAGAAATTATCTGATTTGATCCAAAAAAGCTATTAATAATTAGAGCCCCCAAATGAACACTGAGTCATATTAACATATCTGGGTGTGTGTGTGTGTGTGTGTGTGTGTGTGTGTGTGTGTGTGTGTGTGTGTGTGTGTGTATGTTTCCAGAGGGCGATGTGAAGGCCAATGGCTGGAACGGAGGAGGGCTGTGTTTTCATTACCAGGCAACAGCGCAAGAAGCCAACAAAATTATTTGAGGATTATCAGGCTCTCTGATGAGGTTAAGAACATTGAAAGTCGGTACAAAATGAATAGCTGTGTAGATTTACAGTGTCATTCATGTCATCTGAGCCCTTTGGTTTTCTGCAAGCAGAAGGATGATTGTACTACCAGGCAATCTGTTACGTATTAAGCTGGGTGTATGAAACAGTCTGTACTGAAAATGTTTCTGCTCAAAAGCAGACATGAAGCACTTAGAACTTTTGCACTTTAGGTACTTTCAGTCAATGAAGTACTCAGAAATAAAATGTTTTTTCACCCCTGTTAAAACAATGGGGAAGATGAGAATGGGAAGGATTAGAAAGAAAAGTATTAATTTTACAACCATTATTTTAGTATTAACCAAGTTACAGCTCCTAAATTCAAGGAGTGAAGTATGTAGTCACTGAAACTGAAGTCATCGTGGAGACAAATAGCTGAAGAATTACAATTATTATTTGCCTAATTTTTGGTGATCAAGTCTGATTGCAACAGCCCTTTATTTAAATAAGACCACATGGAAGTGATTCATTGTTTGTGAGTGTAGGGTCACAATGTGAAAGACCCTACACTGCAAACTATTGCAAACTTGAAAATTAGATAGAAAATAATTGTAGCTTAGATAGAAAAGAATTATTTTTACACTATCAGTGGAAAAGATGTTGCTAAGTGAAGAACTATATTTTCATAGTTTATTTTCATTTAGAAACATCCATTTTAATATAGAGCTATTTATATATTCTTATGTAGTTACTAATGTTCTCAATTAAAAACTTGATTTAAAAATATCTAAACATTGTATATTTCAAATTTAAGGATTCTTTTTTTTCTACCAGTTTCAGCATTAAACATAGTTTTGTGTTTTCTAAAGGTTGTTTATGGTTTAAGTTAATTGTTATTTTAAAATAATACCTGTTGAATATTTACGGGAAGTTCAATGATAAAGAAATTTATGGAACTATTCTCCTGATGGCAATAAAGTAACATATTTGTATAAAACTAGGTAATGATTCAAGGTCATATATATCCTTCAGTGTTTTTCCCTTGGAGAAATTGAACATAGTTGTTAGTATCCTTAACAGATACCTACAGATAGAGCTGGAGCAAGAGAGATGCTATTACTTGGGGTATTTTAAGGTCAGTATTTCAGTAGCTGCTATTTTTTATTACTTGTCATGTAGACCAGTTCTTCTCTACTGAAAAACATTAGCTTGAAAAACCAAAGGTTTGGTGGCCTAAATAGACAACAATAACCAGTATCTTAACTTTGCCAGACACTTCTGTGGGAAACACTGAGCTGTGTCAGTTTTGCCATTCTTACAATTCTAGCCAATGCACTAAAGGCAAAGAGTAGTGTTGCTTGGTAATGATATGGGAGTGGTGAGAATATGACATCCCTTGGTTCTACTGATTGCCAAAAGCGCCAAGTTTTTCTTTTGCCTCCACAAGAAATGCAGCTTAGGCTTTCTGTAGTTCTCTGTGGTTTGCATTCAGTCCCAAATGCAGAGTGCAGGGTAAAAAAGTTATTGTCAACCAACAGCAGACAAGTCAGAAAATGCCAGGCTGATGTAATGCAGGCTTCTATTTCACTTCAGAATGAAAATTTAATGTTTTTTGAGAGTCTGTTACAGAGCAATTCATTATGGTTATCTTATGAATGATGGGTTCAGAGAACTAATGTTTGTGCTACATATTTTTGTGGCTATTTCAGAAAATGCATTACAAGAGGCAAAGAGCCAACAGCAAGAATCATGCTTAAGACTAAGAAGTAGAACTGGTTCAGCACAAAATGGATTTTTGTTTATTTCTTTGGGTCAAAGGTAAAAGGCTGTGTCATGTAGGGCGTATGCTTTTGGGAAGGGTGCCTGGTTCGGTACTGTTTTGTAAAGGTATTTTCCTTGTCTTGTTTGCCCACTCTGGGCAATCAAATAATTTTGTACTTTTTCTAGTTAGTATTTCTCTATATGCTCATTTTAAAATAAAACAATAGAAAAATAGAGAAAATTTGGAGGAAGGAAAAAATATAAATGTGAACCCACAAACACAACTATTGTTTACATATTGATGTACCTCATTCCAATAAATTCTTTTGTAGATAAAAACTTTAAACACATGATATGATTATGATAGTAACAGATCAATGTAGAAACATATATAATCATTATTAGTACCAGATTAATAGAAATTAAGCTTTGCTTAACTGTTGTCAGATTCAATAGAATCTGCTGACCCCAAAGGCCTTCATATATATATACGCACACACACACACACACATTGCACACACACGCACACATATATATACTTTTAAGTTCAGGGATATACTTACAGGCTTGTTACATATGTAAACGTTTGTCATGGGGATTCGTTATACACATTATTTCATTACCCAGCTATTAAGCTTCGTACCAATTAGTTATTTTTCCTGATCCTCTCCCTTCTCCCACCCTCCACCGTCCAATAAGCCCCAATGTGTGTTGTTCCTCTCTATGTATTGATATATTCTAGTCATTTAGCTCTCACTTATAAGTGAGAACATCAGATATTTGGTTTTCTCTTCCTGAGTTAGTATGCTAAAGATAATGGCCTCCAGCTCCATCCATGTTCCTGCACAGGTCGTGATCTTTTTCTTTTTGTGGCTGCATAGTATTCCATGGTATATATGAACCACATTTTCTTTATCCAATCCACCATTGATGGGCATTTAGTTGATTCTATGTCTTTGCTATTATGAATAGTGCTGTGGTGAACATACTCATGCATGTGTCTTTATGATAGAATGATTTATATTCCTTTGGGCACATACCCACTAATAGGATTGCTGGATCAAATGGTATTTCTGTCTTTAGGTCTTTGAGGAATCACCACATTGTCTTCCACAATGGTTGAACTAATTTATACTCCCACCAAAGTGTATAAGTATTTTTTGCCACAACCTCACCAGCATGTTATTTTTTGACTTTTTAATAGTAGCCATTCTGACTGGTATGAGATGGTATCTCATTGTTGTTTTGATTTGCATTTCTCTAATGGTCAGTGATGTTGAGCTTTTTTTCATGTTTGTTGGCCGCATGTATGTCTTCTTTTGAGAAGTGTCTGTTCATGTCTTTGCCCACTTTTTAATGGGGTTGCTTATTTTTATTCTGTAAATTTAGTTAAGTTCCTTATAGATGATGTATACTAGACCTTTGTCAGATGTATACTTTGCGAAAATTTTCTCCTATTCTGTAGGTTGTCTGTTTACTCTGTTGAGAGTTTATTTTGCTGTGCAGACGCTCTTTAGTTTAGCAAACATCTTTTCATATTTAGAAGAGATGTTTCCAGGTTCTCACTAACATTAATATTCAAATAATAATGTCCCAGAATCCCACATTATTCAATTAGTAGGAAGTCTTTTAGCAGGCTGCATTCCTGAAGTATTTCTGGGGTCCTAGAAGAATGCTCATATGTTCCCATATCCATCCTTGTTTTCACTTGTCACCATAATGCTCTGTCTACTCTAAGATGTTGCTCATATGTTGCTGTCTCTTATCACCTTTAATCAGACTCCAGCCTGCATTCTGTCTGTCCTGACTGCTGCACTTCAAGAATGAACATTCTAAATTTCCCAAATAAGAGCTAATGTCAAGCAATTAACAGATAATAAAACTTTGTCAGAATTTTGGGGTTACAAGAAAATGCAAAATAAAAAGGAAAAAAGGTTAGAAATATTTAAAATGCTACTTAATATTCCATTCTGGAAAACAATCTAAAATTTCTTATGTGCTTAATTTTGAGCTTTTAGGTTGTGTCAGTTTTTCACTTTTAAAAGCAGTTTATATATATTTTTGATGTAAAATTTTTATACTTCTATTTTGTATATCATCTCTGCCAGAACATATTCTTAGCTCTTAAAATCTATCAGAACATTTTGTGGGAAAGAAATCCTATATAAAGAATTTCTAGATTCACTTATTTTATGGTTAGTGATAGTTTGTGCTGTTTCCAATTGCTATAATTTGATAAATTATATTTTCCTAGGAATTTGACCCTTTTATCCAAGTTTTCAAATTTACTGCCATAATCTGTTTGTGGTATTCTATTATCAGTTTCATATCTGTGGTAATTATTTTCCATTTTTAATTTTGACAATGTGTATATATGTGCCTGTGTGTGTGTTTGCACTTTCTTGTTGTTTTCTTTGATTGGTCTTCCCAGAGTTTTGTTAATTTTACCATGAAAAAATTGTGTTTTTCTATATTACTAATATTTGCTCCTATATATTAATTTTTTCCTTTTACTACTTTCAATTTTTTAAAAATATTTCAAACTTCTTTATTTGAATGCTTAATTTTCAGCCCTCATCCTTTTCTAATAAAAACCAGGCTATGCATCTATCCCCAAGCACTGCTTTAGCTGTGCACAGATGTTTTTATTTATGTTCTTAATATTACTTATTAAATTTAAAATATTATTTAGCTCCAAATATTTTCTAATTTCCATGACAATTTATACTTTCTTTCCGCCCTAGTTTTTATTTAGAAATATTTGTCTCAATTAATGAATTTGAAATTTTCTAGTCATTTTTTACTATTTTTAACTTAGTCACACAATAAAATATATATTACAGTAGTATTATATATTATATTAAATATTATGCAGCCTATATTGTCCAATTATATATTACATGCATATATCAGTATTTGCAACTGGAATTTGGCATGTGGCCTATTATGCTCAACTTAAAAAAATGATTCATATATGCTCGAAAATATATAAATTCTATGGTGGTTGGGTACAGTTTTTTAAATATATTTCTAATAGTTCAAGTTTATAATAATGTTGTCCAATTCTTCTGGTTCTTTATTATTTTGTCTGTTGTTTAGTCATTTACTGAAAAAGTTATGTTGATGTCTTGCAATATGATAGTGAATTTGTATATTTTCCTTATTCTGAAAAAAAAGTCTGTTCTATTTTAAGGTGATATTCAGTGCATGAAGGGTGAGATTGTTAAAAATTCTTCAATTTGTATGTTGAAAGCTTCATCATTATGCACTGACCTTCATCTCTTGCAATGCTTTTTAATTTCAAGTCTTATTACAAATATTAACATAGTTTCATTAATTTTATTTTCATTAGTATTTGTCTGTTATATCTTCTTTTGTTGTTTTTCTTTCCTGTCTATATCCCTGGTTTAGAAATGTCTCCTACACACAGCATACAGATGGATTTTTTAAATTTTGAGGTTGACAATATTTGTCTTTTAATTTACCTTGTTGGGAATTCATCAGTTTTCTTAAATTTGTGGATTCATTATAAATTCTGATTGGACGTATGTTGAATCTTCCCATCCTGATCTCATATCTTTTATCTCCCTATTATATTTTTCACCTCTGATTCTCTAAACTCCCTGTCTGATATTTCCTCCAGCTCTACTAGTTCAAGAATCCTCTCTTTGGCTATATCTGTCTTCCATTTAATACATAACAGGAGTTCTTAATTTTAGTTATATAATTTGTATTTTTATTTCTAAATTTTCTACTTTTTTTCTTTAAAAGCTATGCCTAGGCATTTTGTTGTTGTTGTTGTTGACACAGAGTCTCATTCTGTCACACAGGCTGGAGTGCACTGATGTGATCATAGATCACTGCAGCCTAAACCTCCTGGGCCCAAGCGAGGCTGGGCCCACCTCAGCCTCGCGAGTAGCTCTGACCACAGGTATGTACCACCATGGCTGGATAATTTTTACAGAAATTTTTTGTAGAGATGGGGTCTTCCTATGTTGCCCAGGTGGTCTCAAACTCCTCAGCTCAAGCAATCCTCCCACCTCAGCCTCCCAAAATACTAAGATTACAGGTGTGAGCCACTGGCCCAACCTGCTTAGTCATATTTACAGTGTTTTAATTATACTTAACACATTGATTAATTCTACAGCTCTGGTGGTTAGATCTCTATTTGGCTCTCCATCTAATTCATCACCTTTTCTTGTCCTTGCTGTGGCTCCAGGAAGATGGACTATATCACCTAGCTTCTTAGATCTGGTTTCTGGTTGGATTTGGTCATGGTTACTCACCAGTAGGAATTCAAGAGTGGGGTTAGATAGTGGAAAGATGTTTATTTACTTTCAGTTTCCTTCCAGGCTTTGAATGTATGTATTTCTTTACTTATGCCACTTAATGAGACATTTATTCTATTCCAGAATACATAAATGTCTCATTAAGTGACATAAGTAAAGACTACTAAGAAAATAGCCTAACATCAGTTCAGGCCGGGTTTTGCTGCCAAATCAATTTGTGACAAGTCTAGAAAAAAATATTGGTTTCTCAAAGTGTTGAAGATTTTGGAATGACAGATAGGGGATTATGAATCTGTAGTTATTATTATAATTCTGCTCTAAAATCTTTGCAATTCTTATTCTCCTATCTGTTTTTTCTTTTGGCCCTAACTCAAAAATCCTTATTTCATTGTGATTTTGTTATTTTTAATTGAGAAATCATCTTCCTCTCTTTTCTTTTACTTCTTATTTTTAAGTAATTTTATGCTTAGAGAAAAGTTGCACAAAATAGTATGGAGAGTTTATGTAAAGTTTTCATGTATTTTCCCCTAAAGTTAACATCTTGCATATCTATAGGGCAATTACCTAACGCAGAAAATTAACACTGCAGCAATACTATTAAATAATCTATAAGCCTTATTTAAATTTTGACAATTTTCCCACTAATGTCTTTCTTTTTTCTGATCTAGAATCGAATTCAGGACCCCAAACTGCATTCATTGTCATGTCATTTTATTCTCTCTCCATTGACAGAGGTTCCTCAGTCTTTCTCTTTCATAATTTTGATGCTTTTGAAGAGTACTGATCTTTGAAGTACTGATCTTTTTGAAGAGGACTGATTTTTTAGCATGTCCTTCATTCTGAATTTGTTGGATGCTTTGTTGTGTTTGTCTAGTGGTGATCTTCCATTTTCATCATTCCTTCTACATTTATTAATTAGAATCCCATTGAAAATAAGAGCTAGGCTTACTTTCCTATTTATTTATTTATAGCATTGTATACTCATGGATATTATTTTATTCCATAGGTTTTAAACCATTTTCATTATTTGTTTGGATGCACAAATTTGGCTCATTTTTTGTTACTATTCAAGTTGGCTCCTCTCTTTCAACATACTCCCGATTTCTCTCTTTTTCTCTTTTTTAGCACTTCTTTACTTTCTGGCACTACAGGGTATTCCAAGCTCATCTTTTGTATTCTCTGCCCCAGTCCCAGGAAGAAACATTTTTTCAAAGAGCCCTGGTTTCTTTTATTGGCAAACAGTATTTAGACGCAAAGGTCTGGGGAGAGATCTTGTTTCTTGGAACTTTATCTAAGGAAATTATCTGAGGCCCGGGTGGACTGCTTTAGAAAGTTTGTGTATTTGCTCCTGTTAGATGCCATGACTCTACCAGCCTTAAGCTACTTTATTGTTGCCTTTAAGTTTTTACATTATTCAGGTAGTTCAGTTTTACTGTGAGCATCTAGGTGAGGGCTAGTTTATGGTTATTAATTCTTAGGGGCAAGAAGGTTCAATACAGGAAATTGTCCTTACTGCCTTCTAGCAGTAGGGTAGGCTGCTTTTTTCTGGTTCAGTTTGCCATCAGGATTTATTCCTTTGGTGCTCTGGTCTCCAGGTAGACTCTTCAATTTGTCCAGATCCTAAAATTTTTCTCCCATTCTCTGATCCTTATGAAACCATGAGAATTGAAGTCCAAGTTCACTAGGTTTGGCAAATTCTCTTCAGGAGACAGCCAGGTTCAATGTTCAGCTTTTCTCTGTGTTCCTGATTTCATTTCACTTTTCGGCCTCTGAATATTTCTTACATTCATTCCAGCTCGTCAAAGGTATTTGTAAAAATGTTTTGTACATTTAATTCAGCATTTTTAATTGTCAGTGGAAAGGTCGTTCATGTGACCTCATCCTCCAAGTTATAGGAATTGAATATGCATTTAAAAATTTAGTGTGGATCATGAGGTCAGGAGATCAAGACCATCCTGCCTAACACGGTGAAACCCTGTCTCTACTAAAAATACAAAAAAAAAAAAAAAAAAAAAAAATTAGCCGGGCATGGTAGCGGGTACCTGTAGTCCCAGCTACTCGGGAGGCTGAGGCTGGAGAATGGCGTGAACCCGGGACGCGAAGCTTGCAGTGAACCGAGATCGCACCACTGCACTCCAGCCTGAGCAACAGAGCAAGACTCCGTCTCAAAAAAAAATAAATAAATAAAATAAAACAAAATAAAATATTTAGATTTAATTCATTTTAATTCATTCTATAGACTTTTTCTGAGGGAGTGATCATAAGGTTCAATAACATGTTAAGGCTTTGTATAAACATTATTATAGTTCACTGATTTTTTATTTTAAACATTGCTTTAAAGGCAATGCAATATTATATTTCACCTTCAATGGACGAGCATAAGTATTAATGTACTTGCAAAGGTCCCTGGAATCCTCTAAGAATTCAGAGAAGGGAATAGTTTCTTAACCTCCCTGTGTGAGTCCTTCTCCATAGTTAGTATGCTTATCTGGAATGTCTGACACAGGGACAGCAAAGGGGGTGGGCTAAACTGACAACAGATATTCAACAAAGATTATTGAAATGCGAAGTAAAAAGGAGGATATGTATTTTTCAAAGATCGTCACATAAAATCTCCCGTCAAAACATACTGACAACTATGAGGCCTTCTGTGCTGTTGGGGATTGATGGAACCATGATGTATGATGCTATAAACATAGCAATCTGTTACCTGTTGACTTGCAGAGTTACATTGGCCTCATCAACATACTTGTGATGTCAGTTGTTTTGGAATTTCGTTCTCTCAATTACTTTTTATAGCCTAATCCCTCTTTCTACTTTTCCTAGCTATATTGCTTTAAATTAGCTAAAACCAATTTACCTCTCTACTGTTGTTACTAATAGCTTTGATTCTTTTCACAATTCTTACTTTCTTGTAATGCCTATAATTTTAAAACTATTATTTTAACTGACACATTTGCTGTTTCTTTTAATAAAGCTTTGAACAGGTTCTCAGTGAGTCAGAGTAGGAGGACAAAAAAAAAAAAAAAAAGAATCCTGAAAGTATCCTACCACAAGATATTTTAACTAACCCCATGAGAGTCCTGCTGCTAAAATTGTACACCTACTGGTCATTGCTTATAGATAGCTCATAAAGCTTTCAGGCAAGGATATTCCTAATACACAAGCTCAAAGGAAATTGGAAAAGATGGTCCTCCCATTGCTAGATTTTCACTGCACTCATAATTCTTGAGGATCCATGTATTAAATAGCAGAATGGCAAAATAATTTTAAATTAACTAGTATTCTCAATAGTTTTGACTTTTAATTTTTTATTAAAATGAATACAAATGTTTAAAACTCAAATAAAAGGTTAAAGCATAAGTTTGCTTAGCTATGCTGTGACTATAATCACTCCTGTACTCTTAAAGACTTGATTTGTTTCTTCTGTACTTAATGTGCTATTCAATTCACACAGAATATCTGTCACTTATTATAATAAGTAGTTTTAGCCTTTAGGACTAAGGCTGAGAATTTTGTTAACTGCCAAGAGCATACGTTAGAGAAAATAGCTCAGTATCTGCTTTCTTTAAAAGAAAAAATTACTTTGTATACTCATTTAAAATGTTACTTATAACTTGTTACTAAAAATAACAATTATAATGTACTTACCATAACATTTATAAATATCTCTAGAGTTTTGTAATGTCATAGAAGCACCAAAAAAGAATGATAAATAGGGTGGATCACCAAACAGTAAAGGAAAGCCAGAGACAATAAAACATATTGACAAAAATGCTGGCAATATTGCAAGAAGTGAAAGAAATAACAGTAGGAAAGAGTGATGGAAGTGCTCAATGATGATGAAATATTTCTTTCTTATATTTCAGGAATGGGATGTAAAAAGATGAACAAACAAAAAGAAAAGATAATATTGCAAAACACTGTATTGTGCTTATACCCAAAGAAGTTAAAATTAAATTTATAATCAATTATTTTATTGCATAAAGTTAATCACAATTTGGAAGGCCATTGTTTCTAAGTTTTCTGTAAATTTTTACTTTACTCACAATATGTAGGGTCCTGGTTTAGGCCTGGTAGAAGAGCTAAATGACATTATGCATTTCTTCTAAAAGTTCATGAACCTAGACATGTCCTAAAATTATAGGGCAATATATGATTGATGCTAAATGTGAGTTAACAGTCAATAAGTAGTATATGGATGAGTAGTTCAGAATGAGGAAAAATCTTAAGGGCTAAAGTGATGAGAAATTTTTGATGAAAGATGAGGAATATTGGGAGAGAGGTACAAGATTATAAAAGAGAAAAGGTGGGTTATTATTTCCTTAGGAAGAAAGATGTGGAAAGATGCAGAGGCGTGTGCAGAAGCAGCAAGATCAGTGTGTAGGTATCTGTGCAGAGGACTGGGAGAGACCAGATTAAAGTGACTTGCTCAGAGTAATAAATATTAACTCCAGAAACTGAAAACTTTCAATTCCAACTACATGAGGAACAATGATCACTAAGTTCAAGTTACGTGTTCCTAAGTAAGCCAAGATTTGGTTTCTTCTTGGAGAAAGGGAAGAGATTTTTCAGTTTTGAGAATTGAAAGGAGAATGAATATGGAGATATATTTTGAAGGTCGAGTTAAAAAAATGAGAAAGTAAGTTCCTTAAAGTAAGTAAAATAGGGTGAGAGTGGGTGGGCATGTGTTCATAGGTGGCTATGACAGGTGAAGAAAAACAATACTGGAATTCAAATAAGCAAGAGATTATTTTGTTAAATGAGCCTTTAATGGGAATGCTGAATTTACCAAGAATAGTAGACAGGAGAAATCACAGTAGAAAGAAAACTTGTGAATTAGGTGCTAGAGTGTTAAAGACATTAAATCAAAATGTGAAATTTCCAGAAGTTTTCAATTCATGCAAATATATTTTTCATATTTAAGGCAAAGTTAGAGAAACATAAAAATATTTATAGTGCTATATTTATGTTTTTATTCCTTTAAAGATCTGTAGCTACCATGTTAAAACTGGGAAAAGATTATTATATATAATTTTACTCATAAAATATATTTTAAAACAGGTTTGAAAGTCAGATTTTCATCTGTAAATTTACTAGTGATAAGCATCCTAAGGCTTACCTGTTTAATACAAATAGAATTATAGGCTGATGAAATTTAATAATTCTACCATTTCTTAATTTTCATTTATTTTATGAGGACCTGGAAAAAATTCAAAAACAGTGTCACTATCACTGCCATTACTGCAACTTCTGGTAGTTCTCCTGTTAGCGCTATTCTAAATGTGGATGCTGCTGGCTCCATCTACGGATCCTGTCCACTGTCCAAATATTGTGCTAAGTGATTTATATCTCAAAAGTCTTTTAAAAGAGTTACCGGGCCAGACAACTCATGGCGGCGGCGGCGGCGGCGGCAGCAGCTGCTTGGGCGCGGTGCGGTGGTGACTGAGCTACGAGCCTGGCGGAGGGTGTGCGCCGAGCCCCGGTCCGGCCCGGCCCCTGCGTGCCTCCCAGGCTCCGCACCCCTGATGCTGCGCGGGTGCTGAGCCTGCTCCGGCCGGGACGATGGTGAAGTATTTCCTGGGCCAGAGCGTGCTGCGGAGTTCCTGGGACCAAGTGTTCGCCGCCTTCTGGCAGCGGTACCCGAATCCCTATAGCAAACATGTCTTGACGGAAGACATAGTACACCGGGAGGTGATCCCTGACCAGAAACTGCTGTCCGGGCGACTCCTGACCAAGACCAACAGGTTGCCCCGCTGAGCCGAGCGACTGTTTCCTGCCAATGTTGCTCACTGGGTGTACATCCTGGAGGACTCTGTTGTGGACCCACAGAATCAGACCATGACTACCTTCACCTGGAACATCAACCACGCCCGGCTGATGGTGGTGGAGGAACGATGTGTTTACTGTGTGAACTCTGACAAGTGGCTGGACCGAAATCCGCCGGGAAGCCTGAGTCTCCTCTAGCTTATTTGGTGTCTTCAGAGCTGTCCAGGAATTTGGTCTTGCCGGTTCAAAAGCAACGTGACCAAGAGGGTTTTGAATATATCTTGGCGAAGCTGCAAGGCGAGGCCCCTTCCAAAACACTTGTTGAGACAGCCAAGGAAGCCAAGGAGAAGGCAAAGGAGACGGCACTGGCAGCTACAGAGAAGGCCAAGGACCTCGCCAGCAAGGCGGCCACCAAGAAGCAGCAGCAGCAGCAACAGTTTGTGTAGCCAGCCCACCACCACCACAGCACCCCAGACAGCTAGGCTTAGCCCCTCGGCCCTCCCTCCATTGTACTTTATCATTAAAAATCAACTTCCAGCCCTGTCAAAAAAAAAAAAAAAAAAGTTACCATTATAATATTCGTTGCTCTGATAAAGAAACTAAGGCTTAGGGAACTGAAATACTTTTTCCAAACTTATTGTTTGCATATTTAAATATTCTACATATTTTTTACTAATGTTTTCTCCGATTTATGTACAACTTCCTAAGAGAGGTGTGTTAAAATTTTCCACTGTCGTAGTAAATTTTTGAATTTCTTCTTCTCATGATTTTGGCAAATTAAATTTTATTTTGTGACAATTTTGAAAGTTTATGGGAACTCTATCATTAATTCTATTGTTTACTTTTGTAAATATGCAATAATTCTTTTTATCTCATGATTATTTTTACCTTAAAATCTTTTGTATTTGATATTAATGGAGTTATATCAGTTAGCGTTTGCCTTGTTTCGATCATTTTACTTTTAGCCTTTCTTTTATTATGTTAGTTATGTTAAAAGACATTTAGCTGGATAGTTTTAAATTTTTATATTAATCTGAGGATCTCCTTTAATTGCTGACTTTAATCCATTTATATTTATTGTGATTACTGATAAAGTTTGTTTTATTTTTATTGTCATGGTGGTAGTTCTGTTTATTAGTGATATTGCTCAAATTTTTTTCTTCCAGTTTCTTCCATCATTGAATTTTTTAAAAATCAAACATAAAACAAGGACAAACACTTAAAATAAGATGACTATTTTCTGGAAATATTTCTAAAGATATTTGGCCAAGAATATATAAAAGGAAGGCTGCTGTGGAAACTTTTTGCTCTCCTGATACAATGTCATAGCTTTTCCTTTCTCTTTCTTCCTACTGGAATGCAGATGTTCTGGCTATAGCTGTAACAGCTATCTTGTAACCAAAAGAATAGCAGAGACATTGATAGCCATGGGACAGAACTTAACAGCTTCCTCTTGTCTTCCTATTATATGAGGAAAATAATCTATTTTAAGTCACTGTACTTGGGTTATAAATGGAGTCAAATACAAAAATATATATATTTTCTCTCTTAATTTCTAGTAGATGGTTATCCCACCCACCTTTCTTCTTTTGATTTTGAAATCGTACATTCATTTTTGATCCTTCAATTGTTATTCTTCAATTTTTAGAAAACAATTGTCTTTACAATGGGCTAAAACTACTTGACATCTCTACCCTTCTAAATAAATAATATAAAAGAATGCTTTTGTCTCAGTCACCCTCATCATTCTTTCCTATCTGCCAAATATAAAGTCTGATATTTTAGATTCAATTTATTTATACTGTTCAAATTAGTGACTGTTACTGTTATATTTATTATCAAAACATGTTTAGATTTCCCAATATTTTTACAAGTTTATTTTTGTAATCTTCTTTCTTATTTTACTGTCTTCTTAATGAAATTTAATAAATGTTCCTTCAGTTAGGTCTGCAAAACTTGATCTATTTTGATCTTTGCTTGTTAATATATTTATTTAAGCTTCACATTTGAATAAGATTATGTAGAATTCTAACTTAAGATATATATTCCCTCAGCTCTTTGAAGATGTTATTGCATCGTCTTCTGACTTCTGTTGTAGTTCTAAGAAATCTGCTCTCATCTAATTGTTCTTTTGTGTGTCTTTTTTCTGATTGCTTTTATTATATCTTCCTTGTCTTTGATTTTCTTTCTTCTGTTTCTTATCCTGACAGTGGCAGCAGCAGCACTCCACCCACCTCAGCAGCTCAGGTTTTTTGGTTTCAATAATGGAAACTGCTGCTGCCCAGCAACCTCAGCAGTCAGTCTCTAGCAGTACCAGTAGCAGGCAACACTTGTAGCGTGGATGTGGCGGCAACAACAATGGGAATGTGGGCTCCCAGATTTTTTAGTGTCCTCAGGAGTAGGAGCTGTTGGCTTCTTACAATATGGTTGTACTAGTGGTTCCAACAGCACAACAACAACAACACTTGGGTAAGACCTAAGTGTTATCTTTTGCTCCTTTAGCTCTTCTAACACATTGTAAATAATTCTCTATATTATACTCTTCTAATTGAAACACGTAGGGTATTTCTGTTTCCCACCTGGATGTTGATTAATACAATGTAAGTGAGAATATGGCAGATTATATTAATGTTAAATATTATACAACCTTATCCCAATGATATTAATATTGGCCATCCAATTTGTTTTAACTAGTGAAATGGGAGCAGAAGTAACATGTGTCATGTTCAAGCACAAGCTTTAAGAGATATTACGTGGTTTCACTCTATTCTCATTTACCTCTGCGACAAGACCAGCAATGTCCCAGAGAAGAGCTGCCCAATAGTTTGGATTCTGGAGTGCAGACATGAGCCTGAGGCACAGCCAAAATATAATGGGCATGTAACATGAACAAGAAATATACCTTCGTTGTTGTAAACTACTAATATTTTTGAATAATTTGCTATTGCTGTATAATTTAGGATGACATATAATTTGGGTTTACTTTTACTTATTATGTTTGAGAATAATTGGACTCAATCTGAGAAATTGTTTTTCGATTCTGAAAATTCTGCCATTAGCTTTGTGAATATTGCCTCCTGCAACTCACAAGCCTCATTTTCTTGTTCTCAAATTAGAAATATATTGACTTTCTTATTATATTCTTTTTAAATTGTAACCTCGTATTTTCACATGGATAACTCTTTGTGTTACATTCTAAATAATTTTCTCCATCTGTCTTCCAGTTTATCTGTGTCTAATATCCTAATAGACTGTCCATTATTTAATGACTATATTTTTATGTCTGAAAATTTGATTGCATTTTATAAGTGTTTTTCCCTCTTTATAACATTAATTTTTCCTTTTGATTTATATTTGTTATTTTGTCTTTTTTCATTTAAAATTTACTTATTTCATAATCTTTAGATTATTTCCATTATTATAGAGTTAAAATCTTTCTGTTTGTGGGATTCACTGACTCTCCCTCATAATGGGATTATTTCCTCATATATTTTATAGTTTTTAGCAGTGAAGCCATCTTCAATGGGGATTTTTTCCCTTCTAGGAATGTTGTGAACTCTAAACTAAACTAGTGTAATATTATTTATTTTTTTCACATTTCCATCTTCCAGTGCTAGAGAAATTCATAGGACTAGGACTAGGAGTAGTTTCTCACTAATATTTTTTGGCTTGAGAAGTCAAGCACTATGACATTAATGTAAATTTTAGACCCCAGACTTGTGTACAGCACAGGTTTGGGGCTTTGATTTTTCAACAGGAGGTTTTATTCATCAGTATCCTCAATCAGCAACAAATAAGTTTTGCTGGTCAAAGTTTTTTTCAGGTTCTTTTTCATTGAAAGGGTATCCCTCCAAGGACCCCACATTTTCTATAGATATGTCAATGCTACACCTACCATCTCACTTTATGTGAGATTAAAGACCCAGTACTTACATGTTAGAGCTTTTCTCCATGTTTGATAGCTCTTAGGGACCATATCTAATCTAATATCACAAAAAAGCTATTTAGCATCTGTTTGCAAAAATATCATTCTGACTATTAATTCTAGTTTGTGTTTCTAGTATCAACTGTTCTAGCTCAATGTCTATGTCAAGTTTTGTAGTATTTTGTGCACATTTCTCTGTGTTTGTAAGGAAAAGAGTTCTTAGGTTAGCTCAAAATATCTAATTGCTAGATGTAGAAATAAATATATGCATATATGTGTATAGGTTATATATATGTATGTTTCATATATCTATATATATGTTTCATACACATATAGAAATATATATGAAAGGTAGAGGTCATCTATATGTTCACTGAGTTAGCAGAAAACATAATTTAAACCTGAAAAACAAAAGCAGACAAAAATTGCATGGAGAAATGCAGAACCTTATTAAACAAAGGAATAGGCAAGGTTATGGATTTGGGGGAAGAGTGGCCCTTTGGTTAAATTCAAAAGAAGCAGTGTTTTTATTGGATCAAAGGAAACTGGGCCCATTACTGACTAGGAATGTTCTCTGGAGCTTGCTGATTGTTGAGAGATTTAGCTCAAAGTTGTGTGAGCCACCAATACATACCACCATTACAGTATTACAGTTTTCTCCATTTGTCTATGTATTTACCTTTATTTGTGAGTTTTATACTTTCATATGCTTTGGTGCTGCTCTTTAGGTCCTTCCATTTCAACTTGAACAATTTCTACTAGCATCTTTTTTGTTTTTGTAAAGCATGTTTAGCAATAAACTCATTCTGCTTTGGTTTGCCTAGGAAAGTCTGTATCTTCATTTCTGAAGCATAGTTTTTATCAGGTATGGCATTGTTGGTTGGCAACTTTTTTCTTTTGGCACTTTGAATATATCATTCCCCTTTTTTTCTGGCCTGCAAGGTTTCTGCCAGAAAGTCTGCTAATAGTCTGATGGTGTTCCCTTGTATGTGGTAATTTGCTTTTCTTTTGCTACTTTCAAAATTCTCTCTTTGCCTTTGATTTGGAAAATTTTATTGTAATGTATCTTGGTGTAGATTTCTTCTCCTATTTGGCATCCCTTTGGCTTCATGAATTTGGATGTTGATTTCTCTTCCAAGATTTGGGAAATTTCAGCCATTTGGAGAAGGTACACATCTCTGAGACTTCCTCCACCAGCAGGGAGATAGAGGAGTGGAGAGTACACAGAGGTTTCAGGGGCTCCTAAAATTTGTAGCCAGGCTAATTGCTGGAGGCTTTTAAGCCAGTCTGGAAAGACTGGGAAAGGTGGCTGTTTCTTCAGTTGCTCAATACCAGTGCAAATTTACAAGAAACATGAAGAATTTGGAATATATGATACAACTAAAAGAACAAAATCATTCTTTAGTAACCAATCCTAAAGAAATGGATATGTATATACTGCTTGACAACTAAAAATTATTGCCTTGGAGCTCAGTGAGCTGTAAGAGAACACAGAAATACAACTAAAAGCAATTAGATAAATGATACGTAAACAATATGAGACTATCAACAGAGCTAGAAACCATTAAAAAAGACCAAACAGAAAATCTAGGGCTAAAGACTATAATAAATAAACTAAAAATTTTAATAGAGAGCTTCAACAGCAGGCCTGGACAATCAGAAGAAAGATTCAGCAAACTTGAAGTGAGGTCCTTTAAAATTATGCAGTCAGAAGAAGAAAAAGAAAAAAAGATTGAAAAAAGTGAAGAAACCTTAAGAGAGTTATGAAACATTATTAAATGAACCAATATATGCATATGCATATCTCAGAAAGAGGAGAGAGAGAGAGAAGGGGGAGGAAAGCTTATTTAAAGATTTCTTTAAATTTTACTGTAGAGTTATTTTGTTTCTCTAGTTGTGTCATATATTCCTAATTCTTCACGAGTCTTGTGATTTTGCATGGTATATGAGCAATGGAAGAAGCAGCCACCTTTCCCAGTTTTTACACACTTGCTTTGCTGAGGAAAGACCTTCACCAATCAACCTAGCTAAAGATTCTAGGGGTCTCTGACACCTCTGTGCACTCTATTTCTCTAACGTCTCTCCTGGGGAAGAATGGGGATGTACACCTTCTCTCATTCTCATAGGGCTGAGTTTGCTGCAGTTAGTTGTCCACACCTTCTCCCTAGGGCAGTGCCTCAAAAGCCTGTGATGTTGGATGCATGCTTCACTCCTTCCCTTCCTCCAGGAGGCAAAAGTCTGAGCATTGCCCAGCTTTTTCCACTCTTGCAGAGCTGTCTGGCTGCAGGAAGATTTCTTCTCCTTTTCTTGGTTCTTAACTGCCTCCAGGCTTCTGGAATGGAAGCCCCAATAATGGAACTATGCTGGTTCCGTTAGTATTTTATGTGAGGTAAAACAGAAACCAGTCCCTATGGCAGTGAACTGAAAGGCCTGAGACATTGGATACATACTCCACTATTTTCTCTGAGGAAGAAATACAAGTTGGAGGCAATCTTTCTTGGTCCTGAGATGGGCTGGCATGGGGGAGGAGGTAATGTGGATAAAGTGAAATTGTTCTTTTCACCTTTTTAAATGCAACTGTTCTCAGTTTGTGATGATCTGGGGGTACTGCTTCATCTGAGCTGGATTCTGAACCTCTCATAAGGATTTTCTGGTCCATACATTGTTGTGAAATCATTGTTTCTCTCAGGAAACAAAGCCTGGGACTTTCTATTACACCATGTTGCTATCACCTCCTCTCACATTCTTCTTGGTGAAACATTTTATTTCCTTGTAAATGTAGTCTTTATCCAGTCAATTTTTGCTTGAGATCAATAATTTTTCAAGATAAAGATTAGCTCAAGCACATAGGTCTACTTAGTTGCTTCACTTTTGTACAAATCACACACGAACTAAAAGCACAGTGTTAAGCAGTGTTTCATCTCTCCCCAAATGTGAAACATGCAGTTTTATCATTTTAATTGTTTCCATTTAAATACTGTTTAAGTATGATGTTGGTGTTACTGTAGAAAACTAAATATAAATTTTCTCCAAATTAAAGTAATTTTAAGCAATCTTTTGACTATAAGAAGTTTTCATTAACTGATTTAAATTAGTTGTTCTCAAATTTGAAAACTCATGGATCCTGAGAATATATTTGCATTTTCCTGAAGAATCTATACCCTCCAGTTTGAGAAACAACTGTTTTAAATGTTGATTTTCATTAAAAGCTTCTTATTAAAATATTTACAAAATTTTATACAGCTGGACTTAGCTGAATTTTCTTATTTTTTGCAGTTTATGACAGCTATTGTTAGAGATAATGATTGTGGTAAACTTGTGGGAGTAGTTCTACTTCCTTTCTCTTTTCAGGAACACTGCCAGTATCAGGAATCACTGGCTGCCTCAAAATTGCAGCTGTGGTTGTCTTCTCAGATTACTAGGAAATTAAAGCAGTGTTCCTAGCAAACTTGAAAATTATTATTCAGCAAAGATTTGTACTAAGAAACACAGTTAATGAATGAAGACATTTAAAGGAAAATATTGAGTAAAAATAAGAGAAAAATCTAGTTGTTAAATTAACCAATAGATCTTATACAAAAGGAAAGGAGGAAAAGAAAAATGCTGTATTTCAAGTTCCTCTTCCACCATTGGATTTTTTTTCCTCTCTCTCCTCTTTATTTAGATTTAATCTCTTTGTAGGTGATTATTTATTCTACTTTAATTAAATGAAATATGCATAAGAAAATTGATACATGTTTGCAAGTTACAGTAAATTTTGTAACATTGGTTCTGACAATCTTCTTAATAATGAATGTGTATGTGTTCTGATCCAGACCTAGATTTCATTGTGTGGTACCTGTTAAAAGTTTGGATGATATTTACTATCTTTATTTGTATTCTCTTTACATATGGACAATTAACCACTCTAGAAAGCTCATTTCAATTCTAACAGAGATTTTAAATGTGTTGTGATGATTCTATGATTCATGCTACGAAGTGCTCTAAAATAAATACAAAATGCAACTATCTTTAATACTCTGAAATTATTCATTATTAAATTAAAGTAGCATTCATTTTATGCTGGTTTTAATAGCTAATTTAACTATTTAAAGAAGCTACTTTAAAAAATAAGACACTTCTTTCCATATTATGTGGTGGGTATTCTCAATCTTCATCCCCAACCACATTCTCCCAGAATTTGGGTTGGTTAAAATTTAGTATTAATCTCCTTCCTACTTTCAATACTTTCAAGGCAACAGTTTTCCCATTATGTCAAAACTGACTTATTTTTTCACAAACCAAATTTTTCTAGCTCTGTTGATCATTTAAGACTATTGAAAAATCAGGGCAGATTTTGGAAAGTACAGCAGAATACAATTTATTACTGGTAAATTGTCAGTTATGATCAGCCTTCATGTTTTTTAAGGTGAAACAATTTGTTTTAGAGGTGGGCAATTCTTAAAAAGACCAGTAGTTGGAGTTGGTTACACACACACAATAGTTATGTTTCCAATGTGTAAAATGCACCCAGTTTCTAAAATTCAGCAAATGATTTTCATTTGGTAGATGTTCAAACATATTACTTATTCTGGGAGTGCCAAAATAAATTTTAAAAAAACTTTTCTGGGCAAATTTGACACCCAAAATTTGGTCGTATGCTGCTCTATTAAATAATAATTATATGGATTAATCCATTGTATTCTTATATATAAATTATTTACAATATATAGTAATTTATATTTACATATGTGTACACAATTTATATTTACATATATGTACAAAATTATTTTATTTTTTCTTATCTAAATATATTAGTATAATATAGAATAAGTATATAACAGAATTTGGGGAGTTTTCTAGAACTATGACCCAAACTCAAACATCCTAAATTCACTCCCTAATTTATGTAAGGCTGTTTTTAAGCTTATGACTATGTAAGGCTGTTTTTGTTTTGTTTTGTTTTGTTTTTTGTTTTTTTGTATTTTTGAGATGGACTCTGGATCTGCTACCCAGGCTGGAGTGCAGTGGCGCGATCTCGGCTTACTGCAACCTCCAGTAAGGCTGTTTTTAAGCTTATGAATTAAAACCTTAATACACAAGGGATAGTTAATCTATGAGAGTTTTAATAAATCTGTAATTACTTTGATAAAAATCTGAAAATAATAGTAGCATCATAATGATTTGAGATTTTATGATGTTATTGAATTGAAAACTCTGAGTTGAATAGAAAAGAAATGCAGACTTTATCTAAGAAAGACTTCTTCAAATGTACTGTAAATGCAAAAAAAAACACTATAGAAAAATATTTCTCTTGGATTTAAAAGTATTAAATGTCTTGCAAAAATGCTTGTCAGCAAATGAATTTTTTTATGGATGGAGAAATGAACTGAGAGGTTATCATCTGTTTTAACATTAAATGTGTAGATAAACAATCAAATAACTTATGGTAAAGAGATTCATTGTGGGTCATACCATGATTCCTTCACTTGCCTCAGTATGTGAATCATATTAATGAACAATAATTTAGTATTAATTGTACAAAAATGGTAATATTTATGATGTTATCCTAGAGGACTGGATATCCAAATTTGATTTAGTTAGAAAACAACTGTGGTGCCGTTGAAACTAAGCTAAGGGTGAGCCAGAGTGTTGAGCCAGCAGATGTCAGAGATTTGAGCTCCACCATCATAGACAGCACATTAGTATATTAGAGTGGAAAATGAAACCCCACGATTAATGCTTGCCTGATGGTTGATTGATGAAACTGAAAAATTCAAAATACTGAAGTAAAATAAAGGAGTAGAGGAGAGGGAGACAAAAAAGAAACAGTGAGAGAAATTGAGAGTGTGTGTGAGAGATTCAGAGAGATGACAAAACTGATTTTCCTGTATTAAAATTTCTGTCAGACTTCAGATATTATGAAAAGTGAGAGAAAACTATTGGGTTGACCTACATAAAATTGCTGCTAATTTACTAGTTTTGACCTTCAAATATAACATTTTCATGTGCTTCCACATAATATAAAACCCCTAACTCAAGGTCTAACTTTTGATGAGGATTTTACATAAGGCAATTCCTAACCTTTTCTCATATAACGCAGTATACAATAAGTTTTGCCCCTCTTGTAGTAGCATTCTACAATTCTGTAGAGATTTTGTGTGATACGATTTGGCTGCATCCCCACCCAAATCTCATCTTGAGTTGTATCTCCCATAATTCCACCATGTCGTGGGAGGGACCCAGTGGGAGATAATTGAATCATGGGGGTGGTTTCTCCCATACTGCTGTTGTGGTAGTGAATAAGTCTCACTAGATCTGATGGTTTTATAAGGGAAAACCCCTTTCGCTTGGTTCTCATTCTGTCTTGCCTGCTGCCATGTAAGAAATGCCTTTCATCTTCTACCATGATTGTGAGGTCTCCCCAGCCACGTTGAACTGTGAGTCATTAAACCTCGCCTTCTTTATAAATCACCCAGTCTTGGGTATGTCTTTATCAGCAGTGTAAAAACAGACTAATACAGTAAATTGGTACCAGTAGGGTAGGGTGCTGCTGAAAAGATACCTGAAAACATGGACGTGACTTTGGAACTAGGTAACAGGCAGATTTTGGAACAGTGTGGAGGGCTCAGAGGAAGACGGAAATTGTGGGAAAGTTGGGAACTCCCTAGAGACTTGTTGAATGGCTTTGACAAAAACGCTGATAATGATATGGACAATGAAATCCAGGCTGAGGTGGTCTCAGATAGAGATGAGAAACTTGTTGGGAACTGGTGTAAGACTCTTGCTGGTGGCATTTTGCCCATGCCCTAGAGATATGTAGAACTCTGAACTTGAGGGAGATGATTTAGGGTATATGGCAGAAGAAATTTCTAAGCAACAAAGCATTCAAGAGGTGACTTAGGTGCTATTGAAAGCATTCAGTTTTAAAAGGAAAACAGAGCTTGAAAGTTCAGAAAATTTGCAGGCTGATGATACAATAAAAAAGGAAAACCCATTTTCTGAGGAGAAATTCAAGCTGGTTGCAGAAATTTGCATAGGTAATAAGGAGCCAAATTTTAATCACCACGACAATAAGGAAAGTGTCTCCAGAGCATGTCACAGACCTTTTCGTCAGCCCATCCCATCACAGTCCTGGAGGCCTAAGAGGAAAAAATGGTTTCATGGGCCAGGCCCATGGGCCCCTCTGCTCTGTGCTGCCTACGGACTTGGTGCCCTGTGTCCCGGCCACTCCAGCCATGGCTAAAAAGGGCTAAGGAACAGTTTGGGCCATTGCTTCAGAGGGTGCAAGCCCCAAGCCTTGACAGCTTCCAGATGGTGTTGAGCCTGTGGCTGCACAGAAGTCAAGAACTGAGGCAGTGGAACCTCCATCTAGATTTCAGAGAATGTATGGAAATGCCTAGATGTCCAGACAGAAGTTTTCTACATAGGTGGAGCCCTCATGGAGAACCTCTGCTAGGGCAGTGCAGAAGGAAAATGTGGAATTAAAGCCCCTACACAGAGACCCGACTGAGGTACTGCTTAATGGAGCTGTGAGAAGAGTGCCACCATCCTCCAGTCCCCAGAATGGTAGATCCACTGATAGCTTGCACCATGTGCCTGGAAAAGCCACAGACACCTAATGCCACCCTGTGAAAGCAGTTGGGAGAGAGGCTGTACACTGCAAAGCCACAGGAGTGGAGCTGCCCAAGACCATGTGAACCCACCTCTTGCATCAGCATGACCTGGATGTGAGACATGGAGTCAGTCAAAGGAGATTATTTTGGAGCTTTAAGATTTGACTGCCCCACTGGATTTTGGACTTGCATGGGGCCTGTCGCCCCGTTGTTTTGGCCAATTTCTTCCATTTGGAATGGGTGTATTTATCCAATGCCTGTATCCCATTTGAGGCCTCCTCAGCCCTGTGGAACTATGAGTCCATTAAACCTCTTTTTCTTTATAAGTCACCCAGTCTTAGGTATGTCTTTATCAGCAGCATGAAAACAGACTAATACACTGGGGCTCTAAAGTGCTATTGTAAAAGGAGTCGGAAAAGAACTTTCCACAGACAACAACAGAAAAGTGAAAGAAACCCTGCATTCAACAAATGTTTATTGAACCTTTGCAAATAGCAGAGAAAAACAGAACAGACAACCTCAGAGTTTCTCTGAAACTTTAGGTTTATTGCTAAACATTATATGACTCCTGCAGTCCAATCTACCATATGTCCCCCATTTTTTTCCGTCGTTTTTCTGCTTCAATGTCTCAGAGAAAAATGATTTACCAATACATCGTCAACTTAAGTGTCCATGAATGGATGGATAAAGAAAATGTGGTTTGTGTGTGTGTGTGTGTGTGTGCATGTATTCCTTTTTATGGCCATTTTATATATATAAAATGGAATTTTATGCCATAAAAACGAATAAAATAATGTTTTTTGCATCAACATGGATGAAACTGGAGATCATTCTCTTAAGTGAAATAAACCAGGCACAAAAGACAACTATCACATGCTTTCACTTATATGTGGGAGCTAAAAATTCTGATCACATGGAAGTAGAGAGTGGAAAGATAGAGAACAGAGACTGGGAAGGGTGAATCAGGGGAGAGGAAGGACAAATAGAAGTTAATTAAAGAGTACAAATTTACAGATAAATAAAAGTAAATATTTCAATGTTTGATAGAGTAGGGTGACTGTAGTTAAACAAAAATGTATTGTACTCAAGTGAACACCCAAAATACCCTGACTAGATCACGCTAGATTATATACATGTAACAAAATTTCATGTGTATCCCATAAATTTGTACTAATAAAAAATTAAAGATTACATACCAAGTGACAATGAAAAAAAAAATCCCTCTTTCTTTCAAACAGTTAAAAAATGTTTTCCATGGAAGTACATAAGTATATCCTTATGATTTCTAGCATTTCTAGATTACCAATTGTGTATCTGCATGGCCAAATTCTCAATCAACTCCAGAAACTATGAGAGATGAAACTTAATTTGAACTTTAAAAAATGGACATATTTGAGTACAAAAGATAGAGAAGGCATTCCAAATAAGGAAGAAAATCATTCGGAACCTGTGTATCACATAGGAGAAAGCTAATCAAAAAGATGAAGAAGAATGAATTAAGGTAATATGATGATAAAAATACCAGTTAACACATAAACATTAATAGCTGTGTCTTCTTTATAATTATCCAGGACTTCCCTTGATGCCAAGATTATACTTTTGTGCACATACCTATATTTTATATGTAAGCTTCTACTAAAATCGGTATTGAAAAGACATGTTTGTTCTTATATGGATTGTACAAGAAATAGAATAGGTGCCGTCTCTACTTTGATGGGCGTAGCTCAGGTTTCAATGTTATTAAAGGTGAAATGATGATAAAAATATAAGAAATTTGAAATATAGCATTCTTCTCAAAAGCATGATTTTCAAACAAACAAGGTTTTCATGTTTGTTTATTTTGGAATATTTTCTTGATCTGTAGCATATTATTAAGTAAGACCCCTCTGATTATCAATCATTTTAGATTTGCTTAAGTAGAATGGTGATTTTAGTATATTCTTTAAAATCCTAGTGTATATTTATTTTCCCTTAATCAAATTAGAGTACCATTTATTTTCAGCCCCTTGAATCCCCCCAACATCTTTTATTTGTATATTTTTTAGTTAGGATTTTATAAGTTTTTATATGCCATTTGCATTGTGTGGAATAGTCATAGAATTCGTTGTCAGAGCTAGCATGTAGGACATGAAGGAAACAAAAATAGGAGAGAGAAAGAAATTGCATCAAGAAAGCAGGAGAAGCTAAAGGAAAAGTAAGAACAAAAGGAGGAGTGGAAAAGAGATTTAATAATGAGATAAGGCATGGCAGTGGGCTTCGGAATCAACTCTCTATCCCCACTGTGGTCAATGGGTCCTTCTAAGGGAGGACTAGGATGGAATTCAGGGAATAAAATATATGTCTGACTATAATCTAATAATCTTTACCCTCTCCCTCAATCCCTGTGTGCACTTAGCTCCCTCTGTTGGACTGGTGTTGTTTACACACAAGTGATTTGTTCTTTGAAGAGGCAGCCAAACAAAATTTCCTTCTGATATTTTACATTCAAAAGACAGAGGAAGACGATCTCTTCTTGGCGTTTTTACATTAGTATAAATGTTTTTAAGTGGTGATAACAACTAAGATGAATTGTTTGCACAACTCAAGACTTTTCCTCCAGGTCTTTGTTGTAGTAGAGAAATTTAAGTATTTTGTATCTTTTACCACACTGACTTTCTCACATCAAGTATTCAAAATTGCAACCACATTAAGGGAGAATTTTGGAAATGTTCATATTAGAAGGCAATCACAATAGTTTCCAGTAACCACTAGACTTCTTGTGATTATGATTTTAATATAGTAACAAAGCCCTCCTTCCCAAATGGGTGAAAGATACACATTCTTCTAATAGTTTAAGTCATGTTTGGAGATAAAAGATGAAGACTAGGAACTCCAGAGCTCTGGAAGATTTTAGAGTAGCCATAATTAATGATATAGAATATGTTAGTCTATGAATGCTTCATAATATGCAACATGTGAGGCTGGAGGTTGTATGCCTTGCTTATTATTTTATGGAGTCTCTCTCAATAAATTTGTCTTTAATTTAGTGATTTTAGATTAAAAAATTGACTTCTAATTTTTCCAATCATCCATTCACTCATTCAGTTAGCTTCTCAACAAACACTTAAGAAGAACTAATCATGTCACAGGTTCTGTGCACAGTGCAGGGTATACAACCATTAATTAAAGTAGACATTTTTCCATTCTTATAAGACTTACAGCTTTTACTTACTTTGCTTCTCTCACACAATACACTTAATTTTCTAGGCTGGAGCATGGGTTAGAGACATTCCGGGGATTAGAACTAACCTAGTCATAAGATTTCTAGGTTCTTCCTAAATTTTAATGCACATTGGAGTTTCATGTATTTTTTAGAATACAATAAATTGATTGATGATCCCTACGATTTCTCTCAAGATTCCAGTGTTTATCTTGTTGAGAATGACAGTGACCTAATATGTATTGACTTTTTGATGACCCTTACAACAACATTACCTTGTTTCAAATTTATATCCCTGGGAATTTCCAAGAACCATGGTGTGTGTCTATATGTATGTGTGTCTATGTGTAGGAAGAAGGCAGGTGGTAAGGAGATAAGAGAGATGGGCAGAGCTGATTAGAAGCAATGCATATAACTTTATATAAAATTTTGATCCTACTATTCTCCTTGCTTATTCTGCAACATACTATAGGATATTAAAAATGGAAGATCTGTGTGACACTCAATACCTTTATGTAACTCAGGTGTCATATGACTAAAAAAAGGACTTCTCAAACTACATTTAGTAAATGGGATTTATTGTAAAATAAAACCAGGAAACATAATGCAATTCAAATGGAAGAAAATGGAGCTAGGTCTATACAGTTTCTGTAATGAGGGATTGTTATGTTGTTCAAGAACTGAGGACACTCATATCTTGATCACTCTTCCTCTGAGGTCACATGAGTCTTGATTTTTATGGGTCTATAACCTTCTATGCCTGGCACCCACTAGTAACTTAACGTAATTCCTGTGTACTACATCCATAAAGTAGTGGAAAGAATATGGTTATGTCAGCTTATGTCATGTACACTCCACAGATTAATTCAGATAACTGGGCATTGAGATGACCAGAGGTATTTCAATATCCATTTAGTGAAGGTTTATATCAGATTCTCCAACAAAGGGTTTGTAAAGGACATCAGTGCCAAATTTAAATATTTATCTTTCAACATGCAAACAACTCTTTTAAAACAAGAGACAATACAGTCTAATTCACCACTGAAAGATAAATTGAAAATCAGGACTTTCTTACAAAGATATTCATTGTAAATTCATTTGAGTCGATGCCAGAAAAGATTCTAATTTAGTGGAATTAACCTGCTTGTTTGTTAACAGTGCTCTGAGGTTTCTAAAATATGGGAATTGTTGACAATAGTGTTCTTACATGTAATATAGATGGCCCATCCAATTTCCTATTAATTAAATTCTGCTATCATTTCCATTCCTAGCTAAATGAAATTATAACAATAGAAGGTTATGCTATGACAAGGTAGCGTAAAAGTTTAGAAATATATTTTGAGTACTCTTGACACCATTTTGATGTACAAAAGGAACTGCTAAAAGATTTGGACCACTTTATAATCTATATTAAGTTTCAGAACTTGCATGCAGACAAATACTCATTCAGTTTCAGAGAGAGAATTTAGAGCCAACAATAACTTTGAAATTTATTAAAAGTAGGTCACCTTCTTAATGGTGAAATGTTTGTGCTAAAAGTAGGAATAGTTCTCTTGACTAAATTTGTTAGGACTCAAAAGAGTACAAAAAGGGTCATTGAAAAGGATAATTTATGGCACTCAAAATATTTGTGAATCCAAATATTGTCATTTTTTTTCTAAACAAGCAAGGATACTGATCAGTTAACAGCATTCATGTAAATGAACTGTTAAGGTTGAAATGAACAGGAGCTATCTTGTGTTATTTACAATCAAGTTCTGTCTTAGAGACAATGGTAAATTATTAATAATGCTCATTAATCAATGAGCATATTAAAATAATTACATTCTCTACATTTTTATTTACTGAATATTTCTAAATTTATTTTAAATTTATTACTCAACTTAATCTCTAACATTCCTCATTGACTATTTAGTCAATTGTCCTAATGTTCCACTTTCCAAAACAACATGCAAATGGAAGAATGAACTAATAGTCATTGTGCACTTGTTAAAATAAACCAGGCAATTTGCATAAGTAAGCATATTTAATACTTACAACACTACAGTACAGATATTATATTATTTACAGAAGAAAAAAATTGAACATCAGAGGAATTCAAGAAATTGTCCAGAATCAGGTAAGATAGCCAAAAATATCAGAACTGGTTGCTGATCAGTCTGTATATCTATAAAGTACATGCTTTAAAAAAAACACACTTCCTATATGCTATGCCAATTATTTCCTATTTCTTGTAATATCAAGTTAAATCTGCTCAGCCTAGCATTATGATGATCCATTATCTGGTGTCTCTTTACTTAATCAATCTTCTTTTCACTGCTGTCCAACACAAAGTCTGTTTTTCAGTCATCAATCTACTTCCACCTCCAGACCTTATTTTATCCACTCTGGAGTCAGAAGGCCCAACCCTCTTTCACATAAATCCAAACCTAAATTCTCCATGACAATCTCTCTCTTTGTTATAAATAAAATTCCCTGCTCCTTTTTGTTTTTACCTTATTTTCTGACTGCTGTTTTCTATGCCCTCTTTTACTGTGGTCTAACAATCACTTCTTCAGGCTGATCTGCCTGCTCTCCTTTCTTCTATAACATCTTCTATAGCATTGATAGGGTGCTTTTATCTCTCACTGCCTGCTTTGAAATGAGCTCCTTCTCTTCTAGATCTCGTATATACTACATAACTAGTTACCATATGGCCACAATATACATGCAATGCAGGGTGCAGAAGAGTAAGTAGAACTGACTTAATACCTACTCTTATGAATATTTTAATTCTTTGAGGAAATGAAATATGCAGGTTGATTATATATATGAAATAGAGAAAACATCCCTCATGAAGGCAGACTTTTATCTAAATGTGAAAATATAAGGAGAACTTTTTTGTTTTCCTTGTTACACAAACATACACACACACACACACACATTATGGTACTTTATATGATAATGGATTATAGAAAGGAAAGAGGAAGGAGATGAAAAATCTTATACCTGGCAGAGTACATATTTTTCAAAAAGTTTCTTTCTTTTCACCAGTTCTGGTGGTGTTATATATTATCTTGCTATATGTGTCTGACATTAACTTAAGGTTCTGAAAAATGAGTATTTAATTAAACTACATATAGTTTAGGGAAAATCTTGCCTGGTAACTTGAGGAAATTAAAGATTTTTAACCCTCATGTTCATAATAGGGATCCTACAAAAAGTCAGGGCCTGGGATCTCATGATTTCAATGCCAAATTTAGGAATCATCAAATACTCTGTGGTTTCAGACACCATTCTTTTTCCCCAGTGAGTTACTACTTACATGGGGCAGTGTTAACTCATGTTTTCCTATATTTAGCTGCATTCCAAAGAATTTCATAAGCATTTCCCTGAGCTCACTTTCCCATCCTCAGAGTGATGGCATGAAGCAAGAGGGGATTTTTGATGAATATACTAATATTTTGCATCTTGGAATGTAGATTGGGGTATTTTCACAGAGGGGTTAAAAAAAGGATTAAGAATGGTGGGAATGAAAGTGATTTCTTCTGGGAATCCTCACTATTGCTGATCGTGTTCTCGCAGTGAATTAGTGATCTGTGCGCTGGGAGACACAGAAGTTTCTGTACTTGCATGCTTCTCTCTGTCCACCTTTTACTTTATCTGAACCTATATGCATCAATATCATATCATATTTTACCTTCCCATTCACAAAGGGCTGCTTTTCCTATCTGCCTGCAACAATTGGACTATGAATGAGATAAAAGTCACTAAAAGAAAGAAGGGGAAAGGAGCCAATTATTATTTTTTATAATCAATATCTTTTTCCTCACAATTGGGTCCGATGATATTAATTAGGTACTTGACCCAAAGATTCTTAAACTCAGGGTTCAACAACCTTGAAAAAAGAGCTAGTTTTCCTTGCTTCTGGTCTCCAGTATTCTGAGGATGTGCATGAACATGTGTCATCTTCAGGAGCAATGTGTGGGGTAGAGTCAGTGGAGCTCACCAGCCTCAGACAAATGAAGGTGTTTACCTTACTAAAAACTTAACCACAGCATCTCTGTCTTCCATGAGGAGCCATTTTCCTAGTTATACACATCTAGTCTTTCTTTTCTTAGGTTTTAACTACTGTAGATCTGGGTGTAAGTCAAAACTGACCCCTACCTCTACACATGAAATGATGTCATCTAAATCAGGAGTTGATTAGTTCATCAACTCCAATTGGAATTTGGTTCTAAATCCAATATTTTACATTCTGCCATTGATATGCTCTTATATTCCTATATCATCTAGATGTAGGAGATTTGTGTGTATTCTGTCATTTATCTTTTCCAGTAGAATGTTTTATAGAACCCAAGGCACTTCTTCAAGTATTTGTCTGATTTCTATTTTTCCCAAATAATCATCTTTTAACAGAATTTAAAAGTCTGTGGAGTGAGGCTGTATCTTATACTTCTTTAAACTGCACTTCCCTAAATTAATACACTTTAAATTTAGTTTTGTTTGTTTAGTTTAGTTTTTACATCAGAGGAAGTCCCTGCATTTTTATTGAATGAGTGGAAAATTAATTGATGAACTAATTCTGAGTTGGAATGTTCAAGTAATAAACAACATAAGATGCATTTTTTGCCTTTTTTTGCAAAAAAAAAAGCTCTGGTTATAATCTGATAACAATAAATTTCCTCTTATATGACTCATATTTCATGGGTAACTAATGAACCTAGGCACATAATAAGCATTTTGGACAACACAAGATTATATTAGATTCAGTCCTTGTCTTCCATGAGCTTTCAATCTAGTTGTGAGTTCCTGGAAAATACTTAATTCTGACACTAGAGAAATCTCATGCTAGAAATTTCTGCCAGTACCAATTAAAGATATTTTCTCTCAAGTTTCCTGAAGCCAAAGTATACAAGGTTTGCAAATTACTTGACTACAGCAATGAGATTGAGAGTAAACATTGCAAAGAAATCTCAAAATTACCAACCAAAGCATTTTTAAAAATCAAACATCTCTCCCTAGTGGCCCGAGGAGATATATCAGAAGTCAAAAGATAGAAAGCAGCATTCTTTACCTGACTCCATATATTTACTTGTCAGAACTGCTTAACCTTAGCTTTCCTGACAGCAAATGTGCTTGGACTGAAAAGGGAGAAATTATGTCAAAGCACTTCCCAAAGGCCAGGAAGTATTTGCTTTCCGAATGCAGGAGTCTTTGCATATCTGTGGCTAAAAGTGATGCTGAAGATATGCAGATTTGTAATTTCTAATTTTACAAAATATGACTTTGTTTTCGGTGCTAACAAGCAAGAAATTACTGACAGCATCAGATGCCTGGAACTTACTGGATCAATGAGATGGGACTTCCGGCTGTTCTGTTAGGCAAAGACCTGTTAAAGTTGAGCCATGGAAGCCCACCAAATCCATGAAATATTAACATTGCCACTACAGCTTCATCTCTGCTATAGAAAACATGTAAAGTATTTTTCATACAGTTCCTAAACTTGTGGTAAGGAATTAAGTCCAAAATATCTTAGGAAGTCTTGGATTTTGATTTGCTGAGCATTAAGAATACACTTTCTTGTCTTCCTTCCATAGGTTTGTATTATGATTCTATTTTAAAAATTCATAGCTTTGTCTCTACTCACATGTTCCCAGAAATGGTTACATGTGTATAATATGTTCACAGTTCTTTCTTTAATCTGGGGACTGCAGCGAACTAAAGGCAGAAGAAAGTAGGGTGAACACTGAACCAAGCAATAACTGGCCATCTGAATAATCCTTGCTGCTGGGGCCTAGTAAAGATAAATACTCATCTATCCAGCGCCTTCATTTCTGTAATGTCTCCCTGTCCAATTTAATAAATGCTTTCTTGCTGGTTTCTTGGCATCTCTTTGAATAAGGAATGTAAACTGAAAAGGCCTAGGAGACTAAAACTGGCACAAAACTCTATGATGAATAGTATCAGGAGACACAGAGGCTAGCTCAGTAGTCCCATATGCAGTGCCACAGTCTTTACCAGAGGGCAAATGGATTTGCTGCCTGGGACAAGGCAGTTGCATAATTTCCAGATTCATGAAAAAATAAGGGAAAAAATAAGAATAAAACCAGGTCCAATTTTATGCAAATAGAAGTATGAAGTCAGATATTTATAGAAATTATATTAAAGACAACAATTTAAAATCTTAATAAACAGAACCATCAGTATATATTTAATCCTTAGATATTGTAAAAGGAAAACATAATGTGGGTTTCTCTAAGAACACTTTGAAATTTCGGAAGAAACTGCCAGCAAAATTAGACTGAAACTATTATTTAGTTATCTCTATATTTATACTATGTCATAAACTATTACTGTTTAAATATCTTAAAAAGCCCCTGGAAAATCATGTTCATTTTTCCAAGTAGAATATTACTAAAATAAGAAAACTTTCACTTGATGCTATGGAGTCTGACTAGACTTCAGTTCAAATTTTATTCCCCAAAGAAGCCTTAAATTATATTTTTTAAGTTTCTATTTTTCTTTTCACATGTTGAAGAATTTTCCCAGGCTATTATGTTCAAGTCTTTGATTGTAATATGGAAGCCATGCTCCCAGATAATTGAAGTAAATATTAATTCAGATCCACCCAGTAAGTGTGTAGTTTTGGTGACTCACTATCTTTTAGGCCTCTAAAAAGGCAATCATAAAGTGTGTTGTGACAGATAAAAGTGAGCAATCAGAGGCAGCACTCATATTGGAATAGTTTACCATTGAGGCTCACTGGAAAAAAGTAGTGTTGAATTTTGTGGCAGTATTCGTAGACTAGGGTATGTTATTTACATTTGGGGGATTAAACTAAGGACATTCACTAGTAGTTGTTCAGTTTTTCTCCTTGCAAACTTTTGGTCTGAACAGAGGCAGCTCATCACACCTAGTTGTAAGAAAGGCCCAGTAAAAAATTGTTACCAGTGCTAACAAGCAAGAAATTACTGACAGTATCAGATGCCTGGAACTTATTGGATCAATGAGATGGGACTTCCGGCTTTTCTGTTAGGCAAAGATCTGTTAAAGTTGAGCCATGGAAGCCCACCAAATTCATGAAACATTAACATTGCCACTACAGCTTCATCTCTGCTATAGAAAACATGTAAAGTATTTTTCACACAGTTCCTAACTTGTGGTAAGGAATTAAGCCCAAAATATCTTAGGAAGTCTTGCATTTTGACTTGCTAAGCATTAGGAATGCACTTTCTTGTCTTCCTTCCATAGATTTGCATCATGATTTTATTTTAAAAATTCATAGCTTTGCCTCTACTCACACGTTCCCAGAAATGGTTAGATGTATACAATATGTTCACAGTCCTTTCTTTAATCTGGGGACTGCAGCGAACTAAAGGCAGTTAAAAAAAAAATTGAGAATATAAGCTATAAAGCCAAGATGGCTGTTGCGTCCGGATACAAACAACGGTATGTGCCACAATGAGAAAAGGCTAGAACTAACTACAATTTAATGGAGAACATGCTTATGTATAATGCTTATTATTATTCTTGAAAAATAAAATAAACTTTTCTAAATGTTGCTGGTATATTGAAATTATGTCAACCTTTTATTCCCTAGGAGAAAGGTATTCTCAGTTAAAATTTCCTGAGTTTTTATGCATTTTTAACAATCCTGCATAATGTATTAACATCTTATCTCAGACATTACAATCTCTATGTAATAAAATTTTAGCTAGCAAACTCATTTGCCTACTCAAAATATTTGCCCTTATAGCTAATGATAATATTTTATTAAGTTTCAATTGGACTCTAAACGTAGTCTATTGTTATTTTGCTTATTTGTAAAAAGAGTTACACACACTATGTGAGGATTATGTATTAGTGCATGAACATTTAGAGGGGACTCCAACTTTGGTGGAGGCAAGAACACATGAACACTTATGAAAAGATTCTTTTGGCCAAACTGGGTGTGATAATTTCTTAAAAATGTTGCTTCCTGGAGGCAAGGAAACTAAAATTGGACTGTGGCTTATATTTATTAATTTTAATCCTAAATATAATTAAGTTGCCAATAAGAAGCATTTGATATAAATGCTCATTTATGTATACCATATGAGCTGTATCAGAAATATATTGGTGAAGAAAAATTATGACTCCAGCCTTCAAAAATCTTGTAAGCTAGTTTCGTTTTTTTCTATAAAATAGGCATCAAAAAATCCATAGTTATTCTGACTACATATTTACATTTTAATAGCCATGGTTGTGAACAACACCAACAAGGAAAGCTAAGAGAAGTGCACCCTTTTACAGTGTTTCAGAAAAAAGAAGTTTTGGATCCAGTACAACATAATGCATATATAGAGTGGGCATCAACTTCATTAGGGATGTGGTTGGCTGTAGAATGAGCACAAAATAGGAACAATGTCCAGAGCACACCTAGTACCTGGTAGGAGACAGGTACTGATCTGGTTGATTTCGTGTAATTCTTTCCCACAGAATCGCTTTGCTTTAGTGTAATGTATTCCTTACATATTGGTGTGAAACAAATCACCCCAAAACAGTAGCTTGAAAAAACAAACATCTATTATCTCACAATTCCAGTGATTCAAGAATCAGGATATATCTAAACTGGGTATCTCTAGCTCAGGCTGTCTCACAGTGGCAATTAAAGTGTTGGCTGGGACTATAGTCATTTCAAGGCTCCTATGAGAGACAATCTGCTTTCAGGCTCACTCATATGGCTGCTGACCAGCCTCCAGTCCTTCTGGCTCTTGACTGAGACATCAGCTCCTTGCCGTGTGGGCCTTTGTGTAGTACAGCTTCCAATATGGCAAGTGGCTTTCCTCAGAGTGAGTGGGTAAAAGAGAAAGAGAGGGAGTACCACACATGGGAGACACCTTCTCTTTGTTCCCTTATTTTGGAAGCGACATTACATCCTTTTACCATTTTCCATTCATTTGAAGGGCATTAAACCAACACACAAGGTATTACACAAGGGCCCAAAGGGACAAATACCAGTAGATAAAGAATTTTTGAGGATCACCTGAGAGACTGCCTACCATACTTTGTGAGGCAATCTGACATGGATAAATACACATGGACTCTTTAATGGTCCCTCAGACGTAAGTTGGGACCTGAGCCCTGAAACTTTCTACCTATCTGAACATGGACATGTCTCTCTATTCTCTGTTGTAAAGGTAAATAAATGAATGCTAGTACACTCTACTGTCTCTCAGTTCACATATATAGAATGGGCACAATAACTTGTAACTCTAAGGGCTGCAGTTAAGATTCAATAGTGCAATTGTGCTTAACAAGTAGGAGGCAGCAAATATTCCACTGTCCCTAATAAAAGTAACAAATTTGTTTGTAAATTTATGAAAAAGAACTGTCCATGGTGACCTGTCCTATGAACTTCCTAGGTTCAGCATTAGTGCCCTCTTGCAGAATAACCAACATATTTAACATATTTATGTCTTCACAACTCAGTAAAATTGGTGGTTATTTTGGACTACCTTCTGTCAGAAGTAGAATATTATGACCCAACTGAAAGGAGATATTTTTTCTAAGTTTTTTTTAAGTATTTTTTTCCTCTCTCTCTTCCTGGTACTTGAGTTCAGCCAAGATACAGCAATTTCTCATTATTCCCAGTTAATAGTTAGACCTCGAAATGATCTACTTTGTACTTGGCACTGACAATTCAACTACAGTGTTTTGATCATTTCTAGGTGTTATGTTTTAGAAGGGGGCATGGACAATTGTGAACATGTTCAGAAAGAATAATCAGATTGATGAGTGGATTCTAAAACCTGCAACATGTCATCTGAAAAGATAAACTCCCAGAAAGAGAATGTTTAACTCAGAGGTAGAGTGGAGAGAGAAGGCTTCAAATCTTAGTTCTACCTCCCACTAGGTGACTGATAGGGTTTGGCTCTGTGTCCTCACCCAAATCTCACCTTGAATTGTAATAATCTCCATATGTAAAAGACAGGACCAGGTGGAGGTAACTGAATCATGGAGGCGGTTTCCTTCATGCTGTTCTCGTGATGGTGAGTGAGTTCTCACAAGATCTGCTAGTTTTATAAGTATCTGGCATTTCCCCTGCTTGCACTCATTTTCTCTCCTGCTGCCTTGTGAAGATGTGCCTTCCACTATGATTGTAAGTTTCCTGAGGCCTCCCCAGCCATGTGGAACCGTGAATTATTTATACCTCTTTCCTTTATAAGTTACACAGTGTTGGGCAGTTCTTTGTAGCAGTGTGAGAATGGACTAAAAGAGTGACCTTAAAAAATGTTCATTTTATCTCTGAGATTTAGTTATGAATCTATAAACTTACAATAATTATTGTATATTATAGATCTTTGAACAAGGTACTTTGCATATGGTATCAATAGTCCTAAGGATGGTTATTTTTATTTTTACACATTAGGTGGCAATAACTTTCAAACCCTGTGCTGAAGAGTTTCTCTTCAATATTTTTGTTGGCACCTAAACAAGCTGGCACAGAGTATCTTTTCTAAGTGAAGTTACTGCCTATGTTAGTGATCAAAGTTGTCAGGATCTCACTTTTATTTGGATCATAATGCATTTAAAGTTGAATTTGAAAATGAGTACCCAGAGTGGGCTTTTAAAGTCCCAAGGCAATGAAATATGATTTGTAGAATCTATCTTTTTTTTCTTCACAATCTGTGTTAGTGAACTTAAAGACCAGAGGAAAAATAAAGATCACAGTAGAGATGCTGAAACAAAATCAGATATTGTTTTTTTCATAGCCAATATTAGAAAACTATGAGAAAGATTTTTTTTTGGTAGAATCTTGAAAAGGCTACCTAATCTCTTTGAATAACAGAATTTTTTTCCTATGAAATAAATTGCAGTAGATAGTTCCTTTTGTGTCACGTATTGAGAGCTCCATAAATAGACTCAAAATTACTGCATTAGTTGGAAATGATAAATTTATAGGCTTCTTTAGATTTTACTTTCTGCATTCACATAATTTAGGTGAAATTAAATGTCACCTTTTTGACTTACTAAATGTAGTGTTCACCTAGTATTCCTGAGGTTCTACAGCGTTTATTCCATCAGGACTTGAGTGGAAGACATTGTAAATATCAGTTTGCAAATACAGAACTTTGGCTATAAATATGATTACAAAGTTTATTATATATTTTTTAATTATACAACATTTGCTATCTTAATGGATATTTTTAATATTCTTTACAAATAAACAGTGAGGTAGAGCTACATGAATGACAGAAAAATAAAGAGAAAAAATATTAGGGAAAATATGATAAACATAGAAGGCAGATAAGGGGATTCAGGCCATTCATAATTGGAATCCCCCATTTTAAAAACTCTAAAATCCTAAAATTTAGAAAGAGAACCCATAATTATAATTATAATTATAATTAAAGACATATATTTTTAGAACTAAAACAATACTTGAGCTAAATATAACAAATGCACAATGAATGTAAAAAAATAATCCAGAATGGTTAATATTAAGACATCATTGGACTTTAAGGGTAAAGAAAGAATGCTTCACGAAGCAGTAAAATAAATAATAACCTATAATAGGTAATGTGTCAGCCTGGCCCTGATTTCCTCTACAGCAACATTGGCTGCTATTCAATTGAATAACATTTAAGAAATTCAATACTGGAAGATGTCACTCAAGAATTTTATATCCAGCCAAACTATACTTCAACTTGTAAAAAAAACTAAACAATTTTTACATGCAAAAATTCCCTTGAGAATTTTTGAGAAAACTACCAGTGTCAAGTTTGGCTCACAAAGAGATGAAAGAAGGAACCACAAAAAATGACTGAGTACTGTATACATTTAAATGTTTAACTAAATCTAAGATACGTAGCAAAAAATTTATATACTATCTATTTTGTACTAGGCACTGTTCTAAATTCTTGACATATATTAACTGTAGAGACTAGGGTTACAGATGAGAATATAAATGAGATATGCCTTCATAATTTATACATTAGCCTCACAACTTAAAAGTAGAGCTTAGAAAAATTTCCTGTTTACTTCACGTAAACAGAAGGGACCAAATTATTTCATTTCAAACTAAAATAAATCAAGGAATAAAAGGATAAGTTCATGTAACCATAGAAAAGTAAATAATAAGAAAGAAAATATATCAACTAAATTTGAGTGACCAAAAAATCCAGGAATTATGGTAATGTTAAAGTGATTGTGATAAAGAATTATGGATAAAGTGTTTAAAATACAGGGCTGCAAATAAGATATACAATATTAAAAATAATCATTAGAATAAAAATGTTAAAAAATTATCTTTTTTTTTTTTTGAGACAGAGTTTCACTCTTATTGCCGAGGCTAGAGTGCAATGGCATGATTCCAGCTCACTGCAACGTCCGCCTCCTGGGTTCAAGTGATTCTCCTGACTCAGCCTCCTGAGTAGCTGGGATTACAGGCATGTACCACCATGCCTGGCTAATTTTTGCATTTTTAGTAGAGACAGGGTTTCACCATGTTAGCCAGGCTGGTCTAGAACTCCTGACCTCAGGTGATTCGCCCACCTCAGTCTACCAAAGTGCTGGTATTACAGGTGTGAGCCACAATGCCTGGCCAAAAAATTATCTTAATGATTACATATATAAACAGCAAACAAATGAAAAAGACTAAATACCAAAAGACTTAAAATCTTAAAAACAGAAAACACAACAAAACGTAAAATACAGTCAGAACTAAGGCTGGATATACATATATATGCCATATTAATAAATAAAAATGACTTAAAAGAAAAAAGATTTATTAGAAGAAAAGTATTTTCATATTGGGTTGCAAAGCAAAACCTAACTCAGTTCTGTGTACATAAGACACATCTAATACCTAAAAGAAGTATATAGAATGTATATATGTGTATATATAACATATACCAGGGAAATGAAAAACAAAAACAAAAGCAAGTATTTTATGGTATCTGAAAAGGCAACACAACTTGTTGCAGAACAACCCTTGATTTGAGAACAACTGCAAAAGTAGGAAACACACACAGATAATCTGTTTGGTCTGTTTTAAGATGCTGGAGAGCTAAGCATAGAGACCTGAGAGAGCATTGAAGATACTAGAGAGAAGGGTGACAAAGAGAGAAAAGCCAATATTCTGCACCAGTTTTCTACTTGACTTCGGTCAGTTTAGAAGCAGCAGCTGAGAGGCTGAGAAACTGAGCAAAGTTTCCAGCAGTCATTTCAGAATATGGAAACCAAAAAGGTCTGACATACAACTCAGGCTTTCAGATGAGACTTTTAATGGGCTGCACTCTAGGGATAAGGGAGAACCACAAATAGATCAGTCATCATAAAGAATGAAACTGGCCGGGTGCAGTGGCTCACACCTGTAATCCCAGCACTTTGGGAGGCCGAGCCAGGTGGATCACTTAAGGCCAGGAGTTCGAGACCAACCTGGGGAACATGACAAAACTTTATCTCTACTAAAAATACAAAAATTAGCTGGGTGTGTTGGCACACACCTGTAATCCCTGCTACTCAGGAGGCCGAGGCATGAGAATCACTTGAACTTGGGAAGTGGGGGTTGCAGTGAGCCAAAATTGTGCCACTGCACTCCAGCCTGGGCAACAGAGTGAGACTCAGTTTAAAAAAAAAAAAAAAAGAAAGAAAAAAGAATGAAACCTAGTTAGAGATGTTTCAGTTCCAAGTTTGATTGAGGTGATGTTCCTTTATCTTATCTGCCTAAAACAAAATAAATCCTCTCTTCAAGACAATAACGTCTTGAGAACTTCAAATTACCTTCACAATTTTTTATTTTAAAAGTCTGTGATTCAGTCAAAAAATTACCAGGCATATATGGAGACAGAATACGTGACAAAAAAGCAAAGGGAAAAAATACCCAATAGAAACAGAATCACAGGAGACACCAATAATATTGGAGCTATCAGATAAAAATAAGAATTTATTTTCCTTGGACTTCTGAGTAGAATTTAAAAGGTTACATAAAGCCTACACATACAAAGTTTATAGCTAAGAAAAAAAAATTACAAAAATACTTTTGAAAAGGCATCATATAGGTTTAGAAGCTATGAGGACTGAATGGCCCTAAATTACAGAGAGGAGAAACATTCAGTGGTGAGTAGATAAATAGCAATTTTTTTTTACATGGAGGAATTTGCCAATTATTGACGTGAGCTGAAGTTTGTGGCTTGGCCCAGACAGAGAGCAGCAGCTGAAAGATGTAGAAACCAATGTAGACTTTAGCAGTCACTTGGGAATACAAAGATATATTGAGGGCTTGAGGGCCATAGATACACAGCCATTTTCCATAAAAGACATTTGCTATATTCTATGACTGTGTAAGAAGCTGAAATCTAAACTAAAAGCTTTTGAAATTGAAAGTGAAACCTATTAAAGTCTCATAGTAATTAGGAAACAAAGACCTGAAAACAGAAAAGGCAAGAAACAAAAGCCTAGAGAGTATGGTATATTGGCACAGAGGATCTATAGCCTCTTTTCACTAACCAACTCTGATTGTAGGTAAAAGTTGAGAAACCAGACCAACACTGCTGGGATAAAATCATTGGATAAGTTTGAGCAGTAGGGTATTTATACATTTCCAAAGTATCTCCCCACATATTGTTTAGTAGTTACAAGGGGAAAAATATTGTACAATGAAAATATCTGACAGACTCCATCTTAACAAAATGATTAAAGTTATCATCAGCAGAGCAAATAAATATTGTGTGCCTTTTGAAATAATATGCTAAGAAGGACACAGCACATATATTGTATAGTATAGTACATATATTGTATAGTATATATCTATATATATGTGGGGAGAGAGATAATAGTATTCTTGCAAGAATAGTCATAAACTAAATCTTATCATGAAGAAATTAGCAGACAATCCAAATTGAGGGACTTTCTACAAAACACATTTGGCACTTACCCTTTTAAAAAAAGTCATTTCAGGAAGACCAAGAAAGACTAAGAAACTTATAGCTTAGAAGAGATTAAAGACATATAAGAAGGAGGAGCCAAGATGGCTGAATAGGAACAGCCCCAGTCTACAGCTCCCAGCGTGAGCGACACAGAAGACAGGTGATTTCTGCATTTCCATCTGAGGTACCAGGTTCATCTCACTAGGGAGTGCCAGACAGTGGGCGCAGGTCAGTGGGTGCGCACACCGTGCGCAAGCTGAAGCAGGGCGAGGTATTGCCTCACTCGGGAAGTGCAAGGGGTCAGGGAGTTCCCTTTCCTAGTCAAAGAAAGGGGGTGACTGACAAACGGCACCTGGAAAATCGGGTCACTCCCACCTGAATACTGCGCTTTTCCGACGGGCTTAAAAAACGGTGCAACAGGAGATTATATCCCTCACCTGGCTTGGAGGGTCCTACGCCCATGGAGTCTCGCTGATTGCTAGCGCAGCAGTCTGAGATCAAACTGCAAGGTGGCAGTGAGGCTGGGGGAAGGGCGCCCGCCATTGCCCAGGCTTGCTTAGGTAAACAAAGCAGCCGGGAAGCTCGAACTGGGTGCAGCCAATCACAGCTCAAGGAGGCCTGCCTGCCTCTGTAGGCTCCACCTCTGGGGGCAGGGCACAGACAAACAAAAAGACAGCAGTAACCTCTGCAGACTTAAATGTCCCTGTCTGACAGTTTTGAAGAGAGCAGTGGTTCTCCCAGCACACAGCTGGAGATCCGAGAACGGGCAGACTGCCTCCTCAAGTGGGTCCCTGACCCCTGACCCCCGAGCAGCCTAACTGGGAGGCACCCCCCAGCAGGGGCAGACTGACACCTCACACAGCCGGGTACTCCAACAGACCTGCAGCTGAGGGTCCTGTCTGTTAGAAGGAAAACTAACAAACAGAAAGGACATCCACACCAAAAACCCATCTGTACATCACCATCATCAAAGACCAAAAGTAGATAAAACCACAAAGTTGGGGAAAAAACAGAACAGAAAAACTGGAAACTCTAAAAAGAAGAGCGCCTCTCCTCCTCCAAAGGAACGCAGTTCCTCACCAGCAACAGAACAAAGCTGGACGGAGAATGACTTTGATGAGCTGAGAGAAGAAGGCTTCAGATGATCAAATTACTCCAAGCTACAGGAGGACATTCAAACCAAAGGCAAAGAAGTTGAAAACTTTGAAAAAAATTTAGAAGAATGTATAACTAGAATAACCAATATAGAGAAGTGCTTAAAGGAGCTGATGGAGCTGAAAACCAAGGCTCAAGAACTACATGAAGAATGTGGAAGCCTCAGGAGCTGATGCGATCAACTGGAAGAAAGGGTATCAGCAATGGAAGATGAAATGAATGAAATGAAGTGAGAAGGGAAGTTTAGAGAAAAAAGAACAAAAAGAAACGAGCAAAGCCTCCAAGAAATATGGGACTATGTGAAAAGACCAAATCTACGTCTGATTGGTGTACCTGAAAGTGATGGGGAGAATGGAACCAAGTTGGAAAACTCTCTGCAGGATATTATCAAGGAGAACTTCCCCAATCTAGCAAGGCAGGCCAACATTCAGATTCAGGAAATACAGAGAACACCACAAAGATACTCCTCGAGAGAGCAACTCCAAGACACATAATTGTCAGATGCACCAAAGTTGAAATGAAGGAAAAAATGTTAAGGGCAGCCAGAGAGAAAGGTCAGGTTACCCTCAAAGGGAAGCCCATCAGACTAACAGCAGATCTCTCAGCAGAAACTGTACAAGCCAGAAAAGAGTGGGGGCCAATATTCAACATTCTTAAAGAAAAGAATTTTCAACCCAGAATTTCATATCCAGCCAAACTAAGCTTCGTAAGTGAAGGAGAAATAAAATACTTTACAGACAAGCAAATGCTGAGAGATTTTGTCACCACCAGGCCTGCCCTAAAAGAGCTCCTGAAGGAAGTGCTAAACATGGAAAGGAACAACCGGTACCAGCCACTGCAAAACCATGCCGAATTGTAAAGACCATCGAGACTAGCAAGAAACTGCATCAACTAACGAGCAAAATAACCAGCTAACATCATAATGACAGGATCAAAGTCACACATAACAATATTAACTTTAAATGTAAATGGACTAAATGCTCCAATTAAAAGACACAGACTGGCAAATTGGATAAAGAGTCAAGACCCATCAGTGTGCTGTATTCAGGAAACTCATCTCACGTGCAGAGACACACATAGGCTCAAAATAAAAGGATGGAGGAAGATCTACCAAGCAAATGGAAAACAACAAACAGACTTTAAACCAACAAAGATCAAAAGAGACAAAGAAGGCCATTACATAATGGTAAAGCAATCAATTCAACAAGAAGAGCTAACTATCCTAAATATATATGCACCCAATACAGGAGCACCCAGATTCATAAAGCAAGTCCTGAGTGACCTACAAAGAGACTTAGACTCCCACACATTAATAGTGGGAGACTTTAACACCCCACTGTCAACATTAGACAGATCAACGAGACAGAAAGTCAACAAGGATACCCAGGAATTGAACTCAGCTCTGCACCAAGTGTACCTAATAGACATCTACAGAACTCGCTACCCCAAATCAACAAAATATACATTTTTTTCAGCACCACACCACACCTATTCCAAAATTGACCACATACTTGGAAGTAAAGCTCTCCTCAGCAAATGTAAAAGAACAGAAAGTATAACAAACTGTCTCTCAGACCACAGTGCAATAAAACTAGAACTCAGGATTAAAAATCTCACTCAAAACCGCTCAAGTACATGGAAACTGAACAACCTGCTCCTGAATGACTACTGGGTACATAATGAAATGAAGGCAGACATAAAGATGTTCTTTGAAACCAATGAGAACAAAGACACAACATACCAGAATCTCTGGGATTCATTCAAAGCAGTGTGTAGAGGGAAATTTATAGCACTAAATGCCCACAAGAGAAAGCAGGAAAGATCCAAAATTGACATCCTAACATCACAATTAAAAGAACTAGAGACGCAAGAGGAAACACATTCAAAAGCTAGCAGAAGGCAAGAAATAACTAAAATCAGAGCAGAACTGAAGGAAATAGAGACACAAAGAACCCTTCAAAAAATTAATGAATCCAGGAGCTGGTTTTTTGAAAGGACCAACAAAATTGATAGACCGCTAGCAAGACTAATAAAGAAAAAAAGAGAGAAGAATCAAATAGACACAATAAAAAATGATAAAGGGGATATCACCACCGATCCCACAGAAATACAAACTACCATCAGAGAATACTACAAACACCTCTATGCAAATAAACTAGAAAATCTAGAAGAAATGGATAAATTCCTGGACACATACACTCTCCCAAGACTAAACCAGGAAGAAGCTGAATCTCTGAATGGACCAATAACAGGATCTGAAATTTTGGCAATAATCAATAGCTTACCAATCAAAAAGAGTCCAGGACCAGATGGATTCACAGCCGAATTCTACCAGAGGTACAAGGAGGAACTGATACCATTCCTTCTGAAACTATTCCAATCAATAGAAAAAGAGGGAATCCTCCCTAACTCATTTTATGAGGCCAGCATCATCCTGATTCCAAAGCCGGACAGAGACACAACCAAAAAAGAGAATTTTAGACCAATATCCTTGATGAACATTGATGCAAAACTCCTCAATAAAATACTGGCAAACCAAATCCAGCAGCACATCAAAAAGCTTATCCACTACGATCAAGTGGGCTTCATCCCTGGGATGCAAGACTGGTTCAATATACACAAATCAATAAATGTAATCCAGCATATAAACAGAACCAAAGACAAAAACCACATGATTATCTCAATAGATGCAGAAAAGGCCTTTGGCAAAATTCAACAACTCTTCATGTTAAAAACTCTCAATAAATTAGGTATTGATGGGATGTATCTCAAAATAATAAGAGCTATCTATGACAAACCCACAGCCAATATCATACTGAATGGGCAAAAACTGGAAGCATTCCCTTTGAAAACTGGCACAAGACATGGATGCCCTCTCTCACCACTCCTATTCAACATAGTGTTGGAAGTTCTGGCCAGAGCAATTAGGCAGGAGAAGGAAATAAAGGGTATTCAATTAGGAAAAGAGGAAGTCAAATTGTCCCTGTTTGCAGACGACAAGATCGTATATCTAGAAAACCCCATTGTCTCAGCCCAAAATCTCCTTAAGCTGATAAGCAACTTCAGCAAAGTCTCAGGATACAAAATCAGTGTACAAAAATCACAAGCATTCTTATACACCAATAACAAAGAAACAGAGAGCCAAATCATGAGTGAACTCCCATTCACAATTGCTTCAAAGAGAATAAAATACTTAGGAATCCAACTTACAAGGGATGTGAAGGACCTCTTCAAGGAGAACTACAAACCACTGCTCAAGGAAATAAAAGAGGATACAAACAAATGGAAGAACATTCCATGCTCATGGGTAGGAAGAATCAATATCATGAAAATGGCCATACTGCCCAAGGTAATTTATAGATTCAATGCCATCCCTATCAAGCTACCAATGACTTTCTTCACAGAATTGGAAAAAACTACTTTAAGTTCATATGGAAACAAAAAAAGAGCCCGCATTGCCAAGTCAATCCTAAGCCAAAAGAACAAAGCTGGAGGCATCACACTACCTGACTTCAAACTATACTACAAGGCTACAGTAACAAAAACAGCATGGTACTGGTACCAAAACAGAGATATAGATCAATGGAACAGAACAGAGCCCTCAGAAACAACGCCGTATATCTACAACTATCTGATCTTTGACAAACCTGAGAAAAACAAGCAATGGGGAAAGGATTCCCTATTTAATAAATGGTGCGGGAAAACTGGCTAGCCATATGTAGAAAGCTGAAACTGGATCCCTTCCTTACACCTTATACAAAAATCAATTCAAGATGGATTAAAGACTTAAATGTTAGACCTAAAACCATAAAAACCCTAGAAGAAAACCTAGGCATTACCATTCAGGACATATGCATGGGCAAGGACTTCATGTCTAAAGCACCAAAAGCAATGGCAACAAAAGCCAAAATTGACAAATGGGATCTAATTAAACTAAAGAGCTTCTGCACAGCAAAAGAAACTACCATCAGAGTGAACAGGCAACCTACCACATGGGAGAAAATTTTCGCAACCTACTCATCTTACAAAGGGCTAATATCCAGAATCTGCAATGAACTCCAACAAATTTACAAGAAAAAAACAAACAACCCCATCAAAAAGTGGGCAAAGGATATGAACAGACACTTCTCAAAAGAAGACATTTATGCAGCCAAAAAACACAAGAAAAAATGCTCACCATCACTGGCCATCAGAGAAATTCAAATCAAAACCACAATGAGATATCATGTCACACCAGTTAGAATGGCAATCATTAAGAAGTCCAGAAACAACAGGTGCTGGAGAGGATGTGGAGAGATAGGAACTTTTACACTGTTGGTGGGACTGTAAACTAGTTCAACCATTGTGGAAGTCAGTGTGGCGATTCCTCAGGGATCTAGAACTAGAAATACCATTTGACCCAGCCATCCCATTACTGGGTATATACCCAAAGGACTATAAATCATGCTGCTATAAAGACACGTGCACACATATGTTTATTGCGGCATTATTCACAATAGCAAAGACTTGGAACCAACCCAAATGTCCAACAGTGATAGACTGGATTAAGAAAATGTGGCACATATACACCATGGAATACTATGCAGCCATAAAAAATGATGATTTCATGTCCTTTGTAGGGACATGGATGAAATTGGAAATCATCATTCTCAGCAAACTATCGCAAGAACAAAAAACCAAACACCACATATTCTCACTCATAGGTGGGAATTGAACAATGAGAAACCATGGACACAGGAAGGGGAACATCACACTCTGGGGACTGTTGTGGGGTGGGGGGAGGGGGGAGGGATAGCATTGGGAGATATACCTAATGCTAGATGACGAGTTAGTGGGTGCAGCGCACCAGCATGGCACATGTATACATATGTAACTAACCTGCACATTGTGCACATGTACCCTAAAACTTAAAGTATAATAATAATAAAAAAAATTATTAGAGATAATAAATCAAAAAAAGACGTATAACAAGTAAATACATGCATGATTCTGCATCATCAGAAAAAACAGAAAATCATCAATCAGAAAAAAATATGCTGCAAGGACAACACTAAAACAAAGGAAGAAATAATCTTGTGTTAATGTTTAAATTTTTGAAATTAATAGTTGTGCCGCGCTTTAGGTAATAAGATGTCCTTTTTCTTAGAAAATGTATACTGAAGTATTTGAGGGTTAAAAGTTGTGATGTCAAAGACTCTAAAATGCTTTAGTTGATATGAAATGTATGTGTGTTTTTTTGTTATGTGTGTGCAGGAAAGAAAGTGTGGTCACTTTAGGTGTGTATACATGGGAGTTTATTGTATCATTGCCAGATTTTCCTGCCAGTTTAAATATTTTTCAATAAAAGTTAAAAAAAAAACTATGAGAAAACATTGGAGAGCCATGTTATAAGGACAGAAGCAAACAAGAGGTAGCTTGAGTTTTGCCATTTAAGTGAGATTGTACTTATTTTGGTAACCAAGGTCATCACTGACAGGAAAATAGTGATTTCTCTATAAGATCTGCTTTTTTTTTTTTTTTTTTTTTTTTTTTTCTGAGACAGAGTCTCACTCTGTTGCCCAGGCTGGAGTACAGTGGCGCGATCTTGGCTCACTGCAACCTCCACTTCCTGGGTTCAGGCATTTCTCCTGTCTCAGCCTCCCTAGTAGCTGGGATTACAGGTGCCCGTCATCACACCTGCCAATTTTTGTATTTTTGGTAGAGATGGGGTTTCACCATACTGGCCTGGCTGGTCTTAAACTCCTTACCTCAAGTGATCTACCCGCCTCATCCTCCCAAAGTGCTAGGATTACAGGTGTGAGCCACCACACCTGGCCTAAGACCTGCTGTTATGTAAGAAATCTTAAAAGATATTCAGGTAGTAGAAATATGGTACTCAATAAAAACTTACAACTACACAAAGAAATAAGGAGTGCTGGAAATTAAATAAATGAAAGTAAAAATAAAACTATTTAGGTTATCTTTCTTATTTTTAATTGCTCTAAGACTTAATTGACTCTCTAAAATAGAGGTTAGCAAGCCTTTCCATAAAGGATCAGATAGCAAATACTTTGTTTTGTAAGCCAAATGAACTTTGCTGAAATTACTAAATTTCAACATTGTAGTGCTAAAGCAGCCATAGATAATGCATAACAAATAAATGTGGCTATGTTTTAATAAAGATCATCATGGCGTGTAATTTCATCATACTGATCTCTTTTTGGCTTCACTAAGATGACATACTCTCTTACTTCTTCATGTGTTTGCTCCTGTATTTTTTTCAAGACTTAATTCAGGAATTATCTCTTTCAAGACTCTTTCCCAAACCTTTTATTCCTCACGGGCAAAATGGAATTCCATTTTTATGATCCAGTAGGAACTTATGCCTCCTGGTTTTATCTCTGACTTGATTTGTGAACTTTGGAAGTTATTTAATATCCCTAAGTTTCAGTTTTCTCACCTATAAGATAATAATAGTACCTACATTACAGGGCTGTTGTGATAATGCATCTGAATTACTTAACACAGAACTTGACCCACAGAAAACATTCAAAACATGTAAATGATATCTAATAATATTGTGATGATGATTATTATTCCTCTGTCATACTACTTTCTGATGCACAATATTGGTCAACATAAAATATGCTTGGTTCTTGGTTAGATATTATGTAAAGGAAAAGTTATAACAATGTGATTAGGAATATTTGGATTTGTATTTTAATAGCAGTAAAATGTACTAAATCAGAAGAACATGTCTTGGTCAGTAATATATATATGAATATGCGGGTAAGATAAGAGAGAATAAATATTATGATACCTGTAATTTTTTGAACTCCAAAGCAAAGTAAGCCAAGAACACAGCTGTAAGGGGATCAAGTAGACCGGAGGCAAAATTAGCTGTTGAGCTATAATCCCTGACCGTGCTGGTTCACACAGAGAGGGAAAGCAATTAGCAGTGGAACAGCATATGGTTTGGCTAATAGCACCTCAAGAAAAAAACTAGATTAAAATATAGAAGGGATATTGAGTAGAGGAGATGGCAGGTGGGTGGTGAATAAAAATGAACAACAAAATGCATGCTTGGGAATATCTTGGGTGTGCATGTGCCTGTTTTTCCTTTCATTGGTATGTTTAGGATTTGCATAAATAAAATGAATATGGGGGTACATGTTGCCTCATCTTTTAGTTGCTCTGCTTTGAAAGAAAAGTAAATTCCTGGATCAAAAGATGGCAGTTAGGGGAACTTAAATAAGTTGGTTTGGATAAAATTAAAGGAGGCAGCCCTCTGATCGTTTCTTTCCCCAAAGAGGATTTCAGCCTGCCCCTAGGACACAGGACACAGAGTCATTATTTTAAATATTATGTTGAATTATATAATGTCTTAATTTTTAATCAAATAATTCATGCACATAATTATTAATAGTATCAGAGGATTCTTTTGAAATCAGTGTCCTCTGCATTGCTCTTCTCTAAATTGCTTAGAAGGAGTATTAATACTTTTAGTTGTATCTTCTGGCATTAGCCATAATTTCTTCACTTTTCAAAACCTAAGTAACATGGCTGTATTTCTTTCCCTTGATTTATTAATTATAAATATATAGTAAATTTGTTATTTTTGAAAAAGAAGGTAAACTCGTTCATGCCAACTCTCATCTTCAAATACATAGTATATCTTATATTGTATGTACTTTATTGTAATTATTAGTTGATGATGTAGTTTCATTACAGTGAATATATAAATATTGTTTGCTAAATAAGAAAGCAGTGTAATATGTTGCATTTCCTGTCTTTTGAAACCTCATTGTTTTCTCTAGAGTTAATTATTGTCTTAGTTTTTTCACTTATATAATTTCTTCTATTTACAAATGTTAACAAATATTCTATCAGATCTTTCATTATCTTGTAGTACCAAATGTTGCTGTGGAAAAATATGATGTTATTCTGATTGCTCCTTCCTATGAAGTGTTTTTCCCTCTAGAAGTTAGTGAATCCTCTCTCTATCACTGGTATTATGATATTGCATAATAATGTGCATTGGTGTGGTACCTTTTGGTATTTCCTGTGTCAGTAGAAACTAGAAATTATTTGCTGATTTGTTTAAGTTCCCTATAGATTCTGGTTATTAAGCCTTTGTTGGATGCATAGTTTGCAAATGTCTTCTCTTGTTCTGCAGGTTGTCTGTTTACTCTGTTGATAGTGTCTTTTTTTTTTCTGTGCAGAAGCTTCTTAGTTTAGTTAGGTCCCACATGTCTATTTGTGTTTTTGTTACAACTGCTTTTGGGGACTTAGCCAAAAATTCTTTGCCAAGGCCAATATCAAGAAGGGTATTTCCTAATTTGTCTTCTAGAATTTTACAGTTTGAGGTGTTACATTTAAATCTTTTATCCATTTTGAGTTAATTTTTGGCTGTTTCCGTGCCAAGCGCAACCATGGCTCCTGGTCCCAAGAAGCATCTGAAATGGGTGGCAGCTCCAAAGTACTAGATGCTGGATACATTGACCAGTGTGTTTGCTCTTCATCAATCCACCAGTCCTCACAAGCTTAGAGAGTGTCTCCCCCTCATCATTTTCCTAAGGAACAGACTTAAGTATGCCCTGAGAAGAAATGAAAAAGATTTGCATGCAGCAATTCGTTAAGATAGACGGCAAGGTCCGAACTGATATAACCTACCCTGCTAGATTTATGGATGTCATCAGCATTGACAAGGGATACAATTTCTGTCTGATCTATGGCACCAAGGGTTGCTTTGGTGTACATCGTATTACACCTGAGGAGGTCAAGTACAAGTTATGCAAAGTGAGAAAAATCTTAGTGGGCACGAAAGGAATCCCTCATCTGGTGACTCATGATGCTTGTACCATCTGCTACCCTGATCCCCTCATCAAGGTTAATGAAACCGTTCAGATTGACTCAGAGACTGGCAAGATATTGATTTCATCAAGCTTGATGCTAGTAACCAGTGTATGGTGACTGGAGGTGCTAACTTGGGAATAATTGGTGTGATCACCAACAGAGAGAGGCACCCTGGATATTTTGCCATGGTTCACGTGAAAGACACCAACGGCAACAGCATTGCCACCTGGCTTTCCAACATTTTTTGTTATTGACAAGGGCAACAAACCATGGCACAAACCATGGCAACAAGCCAAGGGCAACAAACCTTCCCCGAGGAAAGGGTGTCCACCTCACCTTTGCTAAAGACGGAGACAAGAGACTGGTGGCTAAACAGAACAGTGTGTAAAATGGTCTCTGGGTGACATGTTACATCTTTGTACATAATTTAAAATAATTCAGCATGATTAAAAAAATACTTGTGTATGGTGAAAAGTAGGGGTCCAGCTTCAGTCTTCAGCATATGACTAGCCAGTTATCCCAGCACCATTTATTGGCTAGGGCATACTTTCCCCATTGCTCGTTTTTGTCAGCCTTGTTGAAGATCAGATGGTTGTAAAATAACCCCATTTAAAAATGAGAGAAAGGGACAAACAGATATTCTCAAAAGAAGACATATAAGCAGCCAACAAATATGAAAAAATGCTTATCACCACCAATCATTAGAGAAATGCAAATCAAAACTACAATGAGATATCATCTCACATCAGTCAGAATGGCTATTACTAAAAAGTCAAAAAACAACAGATGCTGGTGAGCTGTGGAAGAAAGAGAATGCTTATACACTATTGGCGGGAATGTGAATTGGTCCAGCCACCATAGAAAGCAGTCTGGAGATTACTCAAAGACCTTAACACAGAACTACCATTAGACCCAGAAATCCCATTACTGGGTATATACCCAAGGGAAAATAAATCATTCTGCCCAAAAGACACAAGCATTTGTATGTTCATTGCCAGGCTATTCACAATAGCAAAGACATGGAATCAACACAGGTGCCCATCAATGGTAGATTAATTTTAAAAAAAAATGTGGTACGTATACACCATGGAATACTACGCAGCCATTAAAAGAATAAAGTCATGTCCTTTGCAGCAACATAGATGTGGTTGCAAGACATAATCCTAAGTGAATTAATGCAGGAACAGAAATATCACATGTTCTCACTTGTATTTAGGAGCTAAACATTAAGCACACATTGACATAAATATGGGGTCAATAGACACTGTGGACTACTAGAAGCGGGAGGGAGGGAAGAGGGCGTGGGTTGAAAAACTACCTATTGGGTACTATGCTTACTACCTGGGTGATGGGATCTTTATGCCAAACCTCAGCATTGTGCAGTATCCCCATGTAACAAACCTGCATATATAACCCCTGTATCTAAAATAAAAGCTGAAATTTAGAATAAAATATTAAAAAATGAAACTAGAAATTAGGCATTTGAAATTAAATTATGACTCTCTTCACAAATTGGATCTTCATCCTATATATTTAATGATTTTTAACTTATATTTTCTCTTTTTTTCTTTCTAGAGTAACTAATAATCTGATGGTTGACATCTGGATTGATTTTTCTGACTATTTTATCATTTTTATTCTATTCCAATTACATTGTTTTGTTTCCTGAAATATTTACTTGGTTTTATTTTTTAACATTTCTGCTAACATTTCAAATTATAATTGTCTATCATATTTGCATTTTCATCATTTTCCTCTTTCTTAGATGTTTATAGATGTATTATATTACCTTGTTACTCCCTAAGGCTGATTTATATACTTTTTTGTTTGTTAAAGTTCTTTTTTCTGCATTAGTTCTGGTTCTACTAGGTTTTAATTTTCAGTTTGTCTCTCTCTTTCACATTATAGATCTTTTTTCTTTCTTTCTTTCTTTCTTTCTTTCTTTCTTTCTTTTTCTTTCATTCTTTCTCTCTCTCTCCCTTCCTTTCCCTTCCCTTCCCCTCCTTTCCCCTCCCTTCCCTTCCCTTCCCCTCTTCTACTACTCCCCTCCCTTCCCCTCCCTTCCCCTCCCTTTCTACTACTGCAGCTGGTGCATTCTTGAAAGTGCCACATCCTGGCTAGAGGCTGACCAACTCAGGCCATTAGAGCAACTCAAGACAGAATAACACTGCTCCCAGGAAGAAGAAAACAATAGCTAATTCCACTGCCTGTAACATCCTGGCTAACTGAAGGTCCTGAGTCTACCCATGTGATAACTTCACTGCTAGCATAACCAGCATTCAAGAAAGACAGCACACTAAACATATCTACAACCAAGGACTCTCAAAGAGTCTACTTCACTCCCCTGCCACCTCCACCAGAGTAGGTGCTGGTATCCATGGCTGGAAGACCTCAAGACGAATCACATCACAGGACTCTTTGCAGATACTCCTCAGCACCAGAGCCTGATAGCCCCACTGGGTGGCTAGGCCCAGAAGAGCAATAGCAATCACTGCAGTCTGTCTCTCAGCCTCTTCCCTAGGGGAAGGTGAAGAGCACCACATCAAGGGATCAACCCATGGGACAAAAGAATCTGGACAGCAGGCCTGGAGTTCCAGATCTTTCCAATGAAATAGGCTACCCAAATGAGAAGAAACTAGAAAAGTAATTCTGTTAACATGACAACATGGGGTTCTATAACACACCAAAAAAAAAAAAAAAATCATAGTAGCTTTCCAGCAATGGAGCCAAACCAAGAAGAAATCTCTGAATTGCCAGAAAAAGAATTTAGAAACTTGACTATTAAGCTACTCAAGGAGATACCAGAGAAATGTGAAAAACAACTTAAAGAAATTAAAACAATACAGTATTTGGATGAAAAATTCTCCAGAGAAATAGATATCATAAAGTAAAAATAGTCACAACCTCTGGAAATGAAAGACACACTTAGAGAAATACAAAATGCAGTGGAAAGTTTCAACAATAGACTAGAACAAGTAGAAGAAAGAACTTCAGAGCTCAAAGACACGGCTTTGGAATTAATCTAGTCAGACAAAGACAATGAAAAAAGAATTTTTTAAAAATGAGCAAAACCTCTAAGAAATTTGGGATTGTGTTAAATGGCCAAACATAAGAATGATTGGTGTTCCTGCGAAAGAAGAGAAATCTAAAAGTTTTGAAAACTTATTTGAGGAAATAATTGAGGAAAACTTCCCTGGCCTTGCCAGAGATCTAGACATCTAAATATAAGAAGCTTTTAGAACATCTGGGAAATTCATCACAAAAAGATCATCACCTAGGCACATAGTCATCAGGTTATCTAAAGTCAAGACGAATGAAAGAATCTTAAAAGCTATGAGACAAAAGCATCGGGTAACCTATATAGTTATCTAAAGTCAAGACCAAAGAAAGAATCTTAAGAACTATGAGACAAAAGTGTCGGGTAACCCATATGTTAATCTAACTTATTAGATTAAGGGACATTTTTCAGCAGAAATCTTACAGATCAGAAGGGATTAGGGTCCTATCTTTAGCTGCCTTAAACAAAATAATTGTCAGGCAAGAAATTTGAATCCAGCAATCCTAAGGTTCATAAATGAAGGAGAGATAAATTATTTTTCAGACAAATGCTGACAGAATTTACCACTTCCAAGCCAGCACTACAAGAAATGCTATAGGAGTTCTAAATCTTGAAACAAAACCTCAAAGTACACCAAAATAAAACCTTCTTAAAGCATAAATCTCACAGGGAAAACAATAACTGACAATGGGGGGAAAAAACAAGGTATTCAAGCAACAACTAGCATGATTTATATAACAGTGCTTCACATCTTAATACTAATGAACGTAAATGGCCTAAATGTTCCACTTAAAAGATACAGAATGGCAGGATTGATAAAAATCCACCAACCAAGTATCTGCTGTATTCAAGAGACTCACCTAATACATAAGGACTCACATCAACTTAAGGTAAAGGAGTGGGAAAAGATATTCCATGCAAATGGAAACCAAAAGTGAGCAGGAGTAGCTATTCTTATATCAGACAAAACAGACTTTAAAGAAACAACAGAAAAAAAAAAGACAAAGAGCGACGTTATATAATGATAAAAGGATTGGTCCAACAGGAAAATATCACAATCCTAAATATATATATGCATCTGACACTGGAGCTCCCAAATTTATAAAACAACTATTACTACATGCTGATGAGATAGCAACAAAATAATAGTAGGGAACTTCAATATACCCTAGAACAGACGGACTTAACAGATATTTACAGAACATTCTACCCAACAACTGCAGAATATATATTCTTCTCATCAGCACATGGAACATTCTCCAAGATAGACCATATAATAGGCCACAAAACAAGTCTCAATAAATTTCAAAAACATTGAAATTGTATCCTGTATCCTCTCACACCACAGTGGAATAAAACTGAAAATTAACTCCAAAAGGAACCCTCAAAACTATACAAATACACGAAATTAAATAATCTTTTCTTGAATGATCTTTGAGTCAATGATGAAATCCAGATTGAAATTAAAAAATTATTTGAACTGAATGATAATAGTGACACAACCTAACAAAACCTCTGGGATACAGTGAAAGCAGTGCTAAGAGGAAAGTTCATAGTATTAAATGCCTACATCAAAAAATATGAAAGAGCACAAATAGACAATCTAAGGTCGCACCTCAAGGAACTAGAGAAACAAGAACAAACCTAAACCCAGCAGAAGAAAAGAAATTACAAAGATCAGAGCAGAACTAAATGAAAGTAAAACAACAACAACAAAAAATACAAAGGGTAAATGAAACAAAAGCTGGGTCTTTGAAAATATAAACAAAATTGATAGACCATTAGTAAGATTAATTTAAAAAAGAAGAGGAACAATCCAAATAAGCTCAATTAGAAATAAAATGGGAGATATTGCAACCAATACCACAGAAATACAAAAGATAATTCAAGGCTACTATGAACACCTTTATATGCACAAAAGAAAATCTAGAGGTGATAGATAAATTCCTGGAAATATACAACCCTCATAGATTAAATTAGGAAGAAATAGAAACTGTGAACATACCAATTACAAGTAGCCAGGTTAAAACAGTAACTAAAAAATTGCCGGCTGGGCGTGGTGGCTCATGCCTGTAATTCTAGCTCTTTGGGAGGCCAAGGTGAGTGGATCATGAGGTCAAGAGTTTGAGACCAGCCTGTTCAACATGGTGTAACCTGTCTCTACTAAAAATACAAAAATTAGCTGGGCATGGTGTTGGGCACCCATAGTCCCAGGTACTAGGGAGGCTGAAGCAAGAGAATCACTTGAACCCAGGAGGCAGAGGTTGCAGTGAGCCGAGATCACACTATTGCACTCCAGCCTGGGTGACAAGAGCAAAACTCTGTCTCAAAAAAAAAAAAAAAAAATGCCAATAACAAAAAAAGTCCAGGACCTGATGGATTCACAGCTGAATTCTATTAGACATTCAAAGAATAATTGATACCAATCAATTATTACTGAAATTATTCCAAAAGATAGAGAAAAAGGAAATCCTCCCTAAATCATTCTATGAAGCTAATATCACTGCAATACCAAAACCAAGAAAGGACCTAACAAAATAAGAAAACTGCAATTCAATATCCCTGATGAACATAGATGTAAAAATCCTCAACAAAATACTAGCTAGCCAAATCCAACAGCATATTGAAACCCATGATTAAGTGGGTTTCATACTAGGGATACAGGGGTTGTTTAACATACACAAGTCAATAAATGTGATACATCACATACTCAGAATTAAAAACAAAAATCATAAAATCATCTCAACAGACACACAAAAAAAGCATTTGACAAAATCCAGCATCCCATTATGATTAAAACCCTCAGCAAAGTTGCCATAGAGGGGACATATCTCAAAGTAATAAGAGCCATCTATGACAAACCCACAGCCAACGTTATACTGAACATGGAAAAGTTGAAAACATTCCCCCTTAGAACTGGAAAAAGACAAGGATGTCCACTTTCACGACTGCTATTCAATATACTACTGGAAGTCCTAGCCAGAGCAATCAGACAAAGGAAAACAATAAAGGGCATCCAAATTGGTAAAGAGGAAGTCGAACTGTTGCTATTCATTGATTATATGATTGTATGCCTAGAAAACCCTAAAGAATCATTGGAAAAAGCTCCTAGATCTGATGAATGAGTTCAGTAAAGTTTCAGGATACAAAATCAATGTACACAAATTAGCAGCACTGTTATACACCAACAATGACGAAGCTGAGAATCAAATCAAGAACTCAATCTCTTTTACAACAGTACAAAAATATAAAATACTTAGGAACATACCTAACCAAGAAGTTGAAAGAGCTGGATAAGGAAAACTACAAAACACTGCTGAAAGAAATCATGGATGATATGCTAAGTAACCAAAAAAATGTGGTGCACAAAAAGAAAACCTAAATGGTCAATAAACACTAAAAAAAATCTGCCTTGCTAGAAATCAAGCAAATGAACATTAAAACCATAATGAATGATTAGTTTACTCACATGAGACTGCAGTTCTGAAAATGCCAAGTGATGGTGAAAATGTGGAGAAAATAAGAACTCGTATCCTTACTGGTGGAAGGTCAAAGTGATGTAACATCTTTGAAAAGCAATTTGGTGATACTTGCATATGTATTCTCTAAAACTCAGACATTCTAATCTTAGATATACACCTTAAGAGACTTTAACATAGATTACAAACAGATATGTTCAAGAATGTTAATTGCAGCACAGTTTGTAATAATGAAAATAAAAATAACCTAAAACCACCAAAAAGAAAATAAATCAATTATGTTGCAATCATTGAACAGAATCTTATAATAATGAAAATGAATTAACATAGTGACTGAATTTATCATCAAAGTATTAAGATAAAAACCTAGCTATTGAAGAATTCATATGGTGTAATACCATTTATAATAAAGGTTATGAATAGAAGAAGTGGCATGCCTGGTAGCCTGAGGAGCTCAGCAGTGCATTCCCCAGAGAATCTGGTGAAAATTATGAAAAAGTAAAATCAACACTTTATAACTTCTTAAAATGGTCCTACAAATGAAGAAACATCTATGCAAGAAATCTCAAAAGTGATGTAAGAAAAGTAGAAATCTGTTGTACTTGAAGATTGTTCCTTCCCTTCCATACCCACGCTCAGAGAAATAGAAACTGCACTCTAGACAGGTGGAGACAAGAATACAGGTCTCTCTCCTTCCAGTTCCCAATTAGAGGACTTTCTTTCTTGGAGGGAAAGACATCGGTATACTTCATCTTGCCCGCAACTATCTGCTATTGAGGCTAAATTTCAGGTCAGTGAAGCCAAGATGTGCAGTGTAGTGCAGTACAGTACATAATACTTGATAATGATACTAAATGACTATGTCATTTGTTTATATATTTCCTATAATATACTTCTTATCATTATCTTAGAGTGCACCCTTTCTACTTAACATACATCAAAGGCAAAGAGAAAACCTTGAAAGCCGCAAGCAAAAATGGCTTACTACTTATTAATAAAAGCAAATTCTAATAAGATTAACAGTTTGACTTTTCATCACAGAAAAATGGAGGATAGAAGACAATGGGATAATATATTGGAAATGTACAAAGAAGAAACTATCAATCAAGAATTCTATACTTAGCAAAGCTATCTTTCAAAAATTAAAGTAAATCAAGACATTTCCAGATAAAGAAAAACTGAGACAATTTGTTCCTAGCCAACTTGTCTTACAAGACATACTAAAGAAAGTTCTTCCGGCTGAAAGTAAGTGACCCTACAGGATAATTGCAATCCACACAAAAAGAAAGAACACCAGTAAAGGTAATTATGTAATTATAGAAGACAGGATAAAGGCAAATGCACAATATCTTAATTGATTTAAAAGTGATTGTGTAAAACAATATGTATATAACGTATTGCTAGTCCTATAGAACATAGAAATACAATATATTTCTGCACAGAGGAGGTGGGTAGGATTAAATCTGTATTAGAATTAACAATGTATCACTGAATTTGTAACATGAATCAATGTACAATATTAATAGATATAATAATAATACCACAAAAGAAGGGGAGAAAATAGTGTTGTATGGGAGTAATATATTTCTATGTCTCTCTGGGATCAAGCTGAGATCAATATGTACTGGGATCAAGTACATATTGAAAGCTGATTCTGTAAATTAAGATATACATGGTAAGCCCTAGAGTAACCCCTAAAAACAACAACAACAACAACAAACCTCAAAAAACATAGTGAGATAAATAATTTAAATTCTTCATTAGGAAATATTTACTTAATGCAGAAGAAAGCAGTAAGGGAGGAATAGAAGAACAGAAAAATACATGAGACACAGTAAACCGAAAGTAAAAATGACAGCTATAAATCCAACTATATCAAACATAACATTAAATGTGAATGGATTAAGAAATCTGATCAAAATGCAGAGATTGTCAGATGGATTAAAATAAAACAATAAGATCCAACTATACACTGTCTATAGGACACACATGTTAGACGTGAATGTTTATAGAAGAATTATTCACAACAGCCAAGTTGTAGAAACAACCTGAACACTCATTGACTGACTAAATGGGTAGGCAAAATGTGCTATGTAGATGTAATGTTCAGCGTAAGATGGAATAAAGTACTGATCTGTGCTGCAACATGGATAAGACTTAAAGACATTGTGCTAAGTGAAAGAAGCCAGTCACAAAACACTACATACTCTATGTTCATTTACATGAAATATCCAGAATAACAAAATCTATAAAAATGGAAAGTAAATTGGTGGTTGCTTAGGAAAGAGGGTTGGATGGAGAGATAAAGGGAAGGTAATGTAGACAGCAGAGTTTCCTTAGGATGTGATGGACACATTCTAAAATTGACCATGGTGATGGCTGTGCATATCTGTGAATATAGTAAAAAAAAAAGAAACATTGAATTGTACACTTTAGTGAATTGTATATAAATCATATCTTAATTAAGCTATTAAAATTTTTTTAAAGGAATAGAGGGCCATATAGAGAAGTGAATGAGCTAAAATTGGGAAATTCAAAAAGAGCACACCACTCAGCCACAATTCACAATACTATTTTAGCCAAAACTAAGAAATCTTTAGTACTTATTTTGTGAGAAGTAACAATAATTAATATCAGAACTCCATTGTATAAAATAACAATCCATTGTGTGCCTTTCTATTTAAGTTTAAAGTTACAGATTTTTTAAAGAAATGCACTTAAAGGCACAAAGACAATACGTAATACCTCATAGGCATATTTACATATGGAATATAAATAGAAAAACATTACTGGTCCAAGTTAATGCTGGGGAGGAATTTTCTTCCTTGGGCTTTATGTTTTTAAGTCTAAGGACCTCCAGAGGTCAACTGCTTGCTTTTCTCTCCCCACCCACTCATTTCTCCTAAAGGGAACAGGAGTTCATTATCTGATTGATTTGAGAAGAAAGAGTTTTCCTTTGTCTGCTTAGCCTCTCCCTTTGTTTTCTTTGCAGGTCTCAGAAAGAATGCCCATGTGCTGTCCTTCACATGGTAAGTTTGATGGAGCATGTTCTGTTGTCAGAAGTTCAAATCAGGGGAGAGCTAGAAAGCCAACTGGCAAGGTGCAAGGCAGGTCACTTTTTCATCTCCTGTCTAACTTCTTTGTTTGTCTTCCACTTGGTTCTCAACTCAGCTGGGGAAGAGGAGGTTTCTTCCTGGGCCCCTTCAGAACCTGGTAGTTAAAAAAAAAGTTACCTGCTATTCAGCAACATGAGCCTGATAGTTTAGTATCTGCAGAGGGTTAGAATTTTCTCCACATTCCATCACATTAACACCAGAAGGACATGAGATTCACCTTCTTTATTAAAACTAACAAAGAAATGGACAAAACCAGCATTCACCTCTACGTAAAGGAAATAAGAGATAACATGATCAGGGCAAAGTCTTCAATTCTGTTTGTAATGTTTACTTGATTAAGCTCAATGTTGCATAAGTCAATGTTGATTATGTTATTCCTAATATATTTTCACTTGTCTGACATATGGTTTAACAGGTTTTTTAAAAAGATGAAGTGTAACTGAACTTTTAATATGGAATGCTGTTACAGAAGGGGAAAATTGGAGAAGCACTTTAAATTTTTTAAAGCTCAACATTTCTGCTCCCAAGATTTTCTGAAAGGAAGATTTCTGAATCTATATTATAGCAAACCACCATTTGCAAATGCTTGAAAAGTGGTCTACATCTATGTAAACATTTACAGAAACAATCGAGCAGAAAAGAGCTTTGAACCCACGTGGTGACAGTGCTCTAGCTTTATGCATTGAAACCAAACCAAAAACCTCTGTATTTATTCTACTTGAGGTTTCATATATTGTCACACATCACAAGTTAGAAAACTCTTTAAAATAATTCCCAGTTGGTATGTTTAAGATTATTTTTCCATTGTGCAAAAGCTTGCAGGGGGTATTTGTGTATATTTGCTTTAAAACAAGTAGAATTATACAACCACAATAGATGGGGAGAAGCCATGAAACCATGCACTGCTGCCAATACATTGTCTAAGGCAGTACTTCTCAGACTGCCTTTGTTGAATGCACTTATTAAACCTTTAAACCTTTTTACATTTTTCATTTTAATTTTTATCTTTTTAATTAATAATTTTACTTTATAAAAATATAACTTAGTTACCAAATAATCAAATTAAACTGTACAGGTACAAGCCCAAATCTATCTTCCTTATTTTCAATGGACACAAAATTATTTTATCAAATTTTATAAACATTTCTCACTGCTTACTCTCAAGTTCTGTGCTTATCTTATTATGAACAGGTAAAAACTGTTTTTGGGCCAGCACTGGTCTACCGACCACACCTAAAGAATGATTGATCTAAGGAATTCTTTAATTTACTATTTTTCTACATTCAGCTTTATCTTTATGGTAATACACAAATATGCCTTGTATTATCAGTGTAATTTTGTTGTTGCATTGCTATAACAAAATGACTGAGACTGGGTAATTTACAGAAAAAAGAGGTTTAATTGGCTCACAGTTCTGCAGACAGTACAAGAAGTGTGATGCCAGCATTTGCTTCCAGTGAGGACTTCAAGGAGCTTATAATCATGGCTAAGGACGAAGGGGGAGCAGGCATCTTACATGGCGGGAACAGGAGCAAGAGAGAGAGTGGAGGGGAGAGGGGCCACAGATTTTTTAACGACCAGATTTCACGAGAACTCACTCTCATGCTCGCTCACTATCCAATAGAATAACACCAAGCCAAAAGAAACCTGTCCCCATGACCTAAGCACCTCCAACCAGGCCCCACCTCCAACGCTGGGGATTACAATTCAACATGAGATTTTTGGGGACATATATCCAAACTATTAATATATCATGCCTACCCTTCTGTTTAACCTGCTTTGAGCTTCATTTTTTTCCCTTTAAAACATTTCAGCATGGGTTTCTTTTTCCCAGTTTTATGTTATGCCCTGAATCTTTTTTCCTCTCTTGTCTTAATACATAGCCTTCCACATCAGATTTTATGAGAAAATGGCATTTCTTTCCTTTCCTTCTCTTGATGGATGATTGAGCATCCCTGAGATCAGACTGATTTAATAGCAATATTCAAAGGTGATATCATGGTCACTCTATTCTTCTCTCTCTTCTTTGTCTTTCCTCCATCCTTTCCTTTCTCCCTTCCTTTCTCTTCCTCATCAAATTGTAGCTGAGTGTCTACTCTATACCAGGAAGTAGGGATCCTCTGACAAGTAAAGCCACTGTCCTTATAGGATTCAATATCTACTAGGAAAGTACTCATCAAACACATAATTACCAAGAAGAGGGATACATTTTACAAAGGAGAAATAGTAGCTACTTCGACAGGGTTAACATGCATGGTGAGACCTGCTAACCTACCTAATTCTAGAGGACAAGGTTACAGCATTTTTTTAAAGAAACAAATTATATTTGGTATGTACTGTCTTTAAAATGAAAATGTATCTTTTCAAAATGGTATTGTTAATTTTAAAAGTCTGAAATAAATGATTTATTAAAAGTAATTTCATTTGGTTGAATTTAAGGAGCTGAAAACAGTAATCTAATTATCAAAAAAGATCTCTTGGCCCAAATGATTTTAAAAACCAGATTATAGACTGGATTTAAATTAAAAGTACCCCTACCCTTCTTGATCATTTCAATGATTATACTGTCAACATTTACTATTTTTTGGCTTCATTCATCAATTTAGCTTTCTAGTCTGAAATTTTTGGCAGTTCTTTCTTTAAAATCATTCTCTAATTGACAAATATATAAGCTCTAAACTTTTACTCATATATGATGATAGGAAAAACAAGGGTGACTGTATCCATATATAAAGAAAGTATCTTGTATTATTAGCTAATTATTCTTACATGAACTATTTCATAAATGTAGCCCATTTTCAATTTCTATAAAATTAGTCCTGTGCTTTCTTTCTGAATAAGTAGTAAAATGTCAAAAAAAAGGTTATTATTATAGATTAAATGTTTGTGTTTCCCACAAATTCATATGTTGAAGCCCTAACCCCAAGTGTGGTAGTGTTAGGAGGTATGGCCTTAGGGAAGTAATCAGGCTCAGATGATGTTGTGAGGGTAAAGTCCCCATGATGAGATTAGTGCCTTTATAGGAAGAGGAAGAAACCCACCAGAACTTCCTGTTTCCACAATGTGTGGACACAGCAAGAAGACAGCCTTCTGCAAGCCAGGAAGAGAGCTCTCACCAGGAACTAATGGCCAGCACCTTGATTTTGGAATTCCCAGTCTCTAGAACTATGAAAAATAAAATTTTGTCATTTAAGTCACCTAGTCCATGATATTTTGTTACAGTACCCCAAGTTGACTGAGACAGTGATTGATAGGAAGAGAAGAATATTATCTGTATCTACTGTAATATTACTTATTACATAGGAAGAGTCCTCAAATGAAATACCAAAAAGAGCTTATTTCTTCTGTATTATAAGATCAGAGTGTATTTATTTTAAGATATTGTATCATTAGCTCTTATACAAACAAATAAGATGTGTTAAAAATGGCAGAAATATATGAAATACTCATATTGGCAATAAGGATCTAGATTTTAGAGTTAAATGGTTTAAATCAATTTATATACTACAATACAAACGTGTTATATTATTTAATAGTTCTATTCTCACTATATCCACTTATCCTTGAGATTTCACATCTTACTCTCACCTCTCGCTCATGTGTCTCATATGGTTTCCTTTTTCAATTTTTTCATCCATCTCTCGTCTTTTTTCTCAAGTGTATAACCTGTGACAAATGCAGATATATTTTTTAATTTTTTGAGCTACATCACCTTAAGCCTATCTGCAGAGCTAGTGAGATCCCTATGCTCACAACTTTGGTTGACATAGTCAGCTGGGTCTACAAATACTAAAAAGCACCACTCCAGGCCTTGCTCCACGTTTCTACAGCAGAACAAAAGGCCACACAGCTATGTATTCCACAGAGGAGTGGGGTTGGCTCTACTAGGAACAGTACATCAGAGTCTATACAAATCATAGCTTAAAGCAGATGCAAATATACAGAGCCCCCAAAGAATCGAGACCAGAGCAATCATGATGCCATGGTTACGCAACTCCATAGGCACATCTGGCAAGCAATTGCAGTCCATGAACCCTGTAAAATTGTAAATGTGGCCTGTTGAGCATAAGGGCTCTTTATATCTGATGTTATATTGACCAGGCTATTGCTATCCCTTCTAGAGAGGCCCTTCACCCTCCTCTGTAAACAGAGAAGGAAGTCAGAGACTTGCTCTTGCATGCAGGCAGTTGGCAGCTCACCCTGAACTTGCTTTAGCCAGAGCACACTCAGGCGTCATGGTCAGTGGATATCTTGAAGCTTCAAAGGTGAGTCCACTGCTCAAAGGGAGACATTTCAATGACCCAGGATTCCTGGCAGATTTTATTTCAGTTGCTGGATGGTTGTCAGAAAAACTAAAAAGCCCTCCAGCTGCCTGGAGTGTCTGTGAAATGCATGCAGTGGGTCTCCCAGACAAAGCTTTAGAAAGCTGCTAGCACCACAGATCCAACCCAGACTCTGCATCTTGATTTCACTAGAACAGATGTTATCTGCAAGCAATTAACATACTTGTCATCGCCAGTGAAACAGATACAGAATTCTTCAGGTTGATTTTTTTAAATGTACCCTAAAGAAAAGTGTTTGTGCACAAAGAAAATTTTCTCATTAGTATTAAAATAATATTCAGTAAAGAAGTTGCATGTGTCAATTTTTTAGTTTTTTTTCAATTTTGGGGAAAAGATACTATAATAACTTTTAGAGTAAATGTCACCAGCAACATAAATATTAGTGTTAGCTCCCTTTCAGTTAAAGCAGTATCTATTTGTGATTATTGTGTATTTTCATATAATGACTGACAGAATTTGCTATTTGATATATTTTAAATGTTACAAATGACTTGATTGTATAGGTTTTTATATAAAATAATGATATCTTATTTATAGTAGTTATACAAATATCAAGTAATAGCATATTGATTAAATATGTCCCTTAAGATTAGTACAAGTGAAAAGTTTGGTAAAATTCAATATGTAAATATCGTAGATTATAATAACTAAACAGCAAAGTTTTAAGCTCTTAAGCTGTTCAAACAAAAGTATCCAACTAACATAATACCTTTATATTATATCACTATGCTTTCGACATAAAATTATTTTCTTATAAGCTAACTCTTATAACATGAATGTTCTGAATTATTTGTCCTCATTACATTCATGGCTTTTACTTAACATTCATACCTTCACACTTATTTTAATTAGTGAAAACTGAAAGTTCTGGTTTCTACCATTTCAACTTCTGATACAAACATTTCTACAGAGGTTAAATAAGTTTTTTTTTAATTCTTCTTTTAAATTAAGACAATTGGTATAATTTTAAGGCAATATTTTTGCTACAATGGCAGCTTTAACTGGTTTGAAAATACATACTTAAATCATGTGATACTATGACTAATAGATTCATTCTAAAGAGTGGTACTTGTATTTGAAGTGACATAAATATTTGTGGCTACTGGGAGGCAGAGATGGGACAATAAAAAAAGCGCTGTACAAAAGTCTAATATTCAATAACACTCTCATAGATCTATAATTTACTAACTGTTGACCTTGAAAAATGACAAGTTTTTTACCTACAAAATGATGACCTTCTTAAATGATTTATTATGAGAGTTAGTTAAGATAACTTATATGAAAACTCTTCATAAATTATGGCACATTATACAAATGAAAATAACTTTAATCATAGAATATTGCACATGGCGTATACTCAGTAAAATACCCGATGTGGGGCACTGTCAACTCTACTATGTGATCCTAGCTAATGTGTCCTATTGGTTTTTGATGCTTCCTCTCTAACAGGAAGTGCTTTATCAGTGTAGCTTAAGTGCTAGATAGATTGGTGGTTAATTTCTTTACTAGCACACAGGTGCCCCAGTGTGCTCACACTCTTCTCCCAACCTTTTCTCTATGTCCTTGTATGAAGTCTTATATCTTATATTTTGTATCTTATCTTTTCTATGTCCTTGTATGAAATCCTGCTCAAGTCTGTCATCAACTCAGTGTTGGTGCAAAAGTCAAATCCTTTACTTTGTAAGCTCCTTAACACTCCTTAGGTACTTTACTGCCTAAGAGAAGATTATAGTTTAACACCTTTTAATGATTTTTTAAATAAGTAATTTTCTTTTCAGTTATATCAGAGTCCTCTGTGGTTTCTCACTCATCTTCATAGTCTCAGCAACTACTATACTACCCTATAATAGATAATTCTAAGTGTTTGATTATATTAATGATTTGACCTCCAAAATCAGAACCTTGATTTTGTGGGTGAGTTTTTGTCCAAGTGAGGGCAGAAGTACCAATACCCTTGTTTAATCCACTTGATTACTTCTTGACCAATTCTTTAGCAAGAAAATCAGTACTTTGAGATTGTTCTACCTATTTGTGTACTTTTTTTTGAATTCTATTCTTTTAAAAATATTTTCCTAACCTTTATTCTAATTGCAATGTCTGATTTCTTTGTGCTTTTTTGGGTCATTTGGTAAATTTTTTTTAAAGCACTTCTACCTTCAAGGCATTGCTCTAATAAGACTGGATATTAGATACAGCAATGGACAAACCAGGGCGGATACTCTCTGCCCCTTGGAGTCTAATTCTACTGGGCCAGCCATGCAATAAGTTAAGCAAACCCACATATTAACAAAATAATTTCAGATAGTTAAACATTCAATGAAAGGAACAAAAAGGGTACTATGAGAGAGACAAGCAGCTGTAAGAGGGACTTTTAAAACAAGTCTGAAAGTGACAATTTGAGGCTGAGATGTGACAGATGAGAAGCCTGTCAGGCCAAGGGAGAATTAGAAAAAAAGGTTCAAAATCCATAAGCAGATAAGAACTTGATGTATTCTCAGAGTCTTCAGGGGCCAATGTGGGTGAAGGAAAATGAGAGAAAATGAAAAAAGCGTGAGATAATGCAGAAGAGATAACAACAGCAATATTATTGACTACTGTTTACTGTGGACTTTCTATTGCCAGATACAGTGCTAATTAAGTGCTTTGCAAACTATCTCACTTAATTCCCACAACAATTATATGAAGTAAATGTTATAAGCACTTTACAGACAAAGAAACTGATGATTAGAGGTTAAATAGGTAGGATCCCAATCACAAAGTGACTTATAGGACATGATAAGGTAATTCAACTTTTCTTTTAGTATAATAAGAAGCCATCAAAAGATTTTGGACAGCAGAGTGATAAGATTTGTTTCTATTAATATAAAAATGTACCCTGAATGACAGATGAACGTCATGTTGCTTAATTTCCTACTCTTCTCTTTATATCTGGTTCGTTTTGTGCCCACTAGGTTATGAACCCATCTGGGAGAGCAGACCATATCGTTATTGTTTATCACTCTACATCCAGTGCTTAGTATAGTGTTTAACATATTGTGGCTGCCCAATTAATACATATTGAATGGCTGTACTTGATACTTGCTAATTTCCACTTACTTGTATTCTGATTTGAGTTACTAACCTTAAACATGACATTGGTCTCTGTTTTTTGAGTACCATAACACTATTCCAGATTCCTTTTATCTTTCCAGAGATTTTTATAGGAAGGAAATTGTATATAGTAACAGGTGTGCATTGTTCTTTTTGGGCTTTATTACAATGATTGTGGCAAAATCCATAGTAGCCGGGTATCTTAGTCTGTTTGGGCTGCTATAACAAAATACCATAGGCTGGTGGCTTATAAACAACAGAAATATATTTCTCTGAGTCTGGAGGCTGGAAAAGTCCAAGATCAAGGTGCTGGCAGATTTGGTGTCTGGTGAGGGCTGGTTTCCTTGTTCATAGATGGTACCTTTAAACTGCATCCTTACATCTAGAGAGGGTAAGGCAGCTCTCTAGAGACTCCATTATAAGGGCAGTAGTTCCATTCATGAGGGCAGAGCCATGATAATCACCTCCCAAATACTCTACCTCCTGATACCATCACACTGGTGATTAGGTTTTAGCAAATGAATTTTGGGAGGACACAAGTAGTCAGACTTGGGGAAGAAGTGGAGATGAAGGCTGCAGACAGAGGTGTCAGGTTGGAGGCCACAGAGGTTAAAAGGATGGGAACCATCAGGGCAGAATCCAGGGTAGCTAGCAAAGAAAAATAATGTCTCTCAGTTTCTCTGAGCACTGCAAGGGCTCATTCCACCCAAGGACCCCTATTCTGTCTTGACTTGATCATCAGGCTATGTAGCTGAGTCTTTTGTGCCCCACTGAGTTAATAATACTTAAATAATAATTGTATCTATTTTGCTGAATATAACAAACTGAGTAAGTGCTGGTTGAAGTAAAGCTCATAAATTACAATTCAGTCCCTTTATTTACTGTAGAATTACATCCACCTTGAAAAAAAAGAATTAAAGGCAAAAAATTCAAGTATTTTTCTCATTATGGGCTACATCACAAATTTTGAAAAAAATAATTTATTAAATATAATAACATTGCATCCAGCAGTTGCTCAGTGTTAATCAGAATGCTAGATTTTGCTATTATAACAAATTAATCTTAAACTTCATTTCCTTATCATATGCTCACACAGACTGAACTCTAGTCTGCATAGTTTCAGTCCGTTTTCCTGGATGATAGCATCTCCACCATTTTAGCGCAGCACCCTCTGAAACGTGCAGCATCTTTGATAGTTGGGAAAGAGATATAAGAGAATCATGGGTGTAATTTCTACCTCCTCAATCTGGAAATGATCTTATTTTACCAGCCAAAACTAGTAACATGCTAGTGTTGAACTGCAAGGAGGCTAACAAATATGGGCAAGCAGATGGAATTCAGTTGAGCATCACACATATTCTACAGTGCTCTCCAAACATACCATTTTCAGAAGGGTAGCAAGTCTAAGACTTTTAGTTGATAGTAGAGGGATCATATTCCACCTTGTAGTCTGTACTTTCAATTTCACTTCTGCTTTTCTTTAGAGTCAGGATACATTGATTATTATACAGTCACTGGAAGCACCAGATGTATTTCCAAAATTCCTGTTCATGCAGAATATTAAATAAACAGATGCCATTGCTCATTAGGAATTTATATGCCTTCTTGACTAATATAAAATGTATCAAGTCATTTCCAAATTAAGGATTATTAAAATCGATATTTCTCATGGTCTTATTGTAGTGTTCTCTAAGAAGGGTTAAGCTTAAAGCTTTTTTTGGTCCCAAGTGTATTGTTCATATGCTGATTGATTTGGAACATAACTTTAAGAACTGTGAAACATCTTCCAATTTTTAAATGAGAATCAGTTGTGCTGTTTCTTGAATGATATACTGTGTTGGCACAATATCTATATGGTGTCATCATTATTGTAATATCGAAGATTCAGGCAAATGTTCAGTTGTGTTTTCACTTATTTTGGAAAATTGGATTACATCAATAAATTTACCAGGAAAAATAACATGACTTAAATATTTTCTAAAAGTATCTTTCAAATACGGTTCTAGGGTTCAAATTGAACATCATTATAGAGTGTTTTTGAAGATGTTGGAAAGCCATCTGTAACAAGCTGTCAAAGGAATTTTTGTATCAATTGGGAGGTCAAACTGGAGGACTTCTGGATTTTCTTAGAAAGTTCCATTCATCTCCACAGTTCTTTTATTTATATGAAAAAAATGATATTAACCCAATGTTCATCATAAAAAAAGAGAAATAAATTATGAACGATTCACACTTAGTATATTACACAATAGTAAAAGTAGAGTACAGCTACTCGCAATAATATGGATAAACTTTTACATATAATGTGAATGAAAATCAACTTCTAGAACACTAAATAGAATGTATAATTTTTATGAAGTTCAAAACAAGGGCTTCATTAGTCTATACATGTGACAAAACAATAAAATACAAAAATAGAGAAATATATTCAGAATCTTGGTTAGTTATGCTAGTTTGGGGAAAGTCAGGAGATTCAATAGTGAAGGTGCATATTAGTATGCTTAATGGTATTGGAATTTTCTATGTCTTACGTGGAGTATGTTCACAAGTGATTATTTTATAATATACTTTATAACTCTTACGTTCCCTACATTCTTTTGTATCTAATTGTACATAATAAAAATGTAAAATTAAGGAAAAATTATTTCCTTTTTTTTTTTTTGAGATAGAGAGATTTGCCATATTGTCCAGGCTGGAATGCAGTGGCACTGTCATGGCTAACTGCAGCCTCCTCCTCCTGGGTTCAAGCGATTCTAGTGCCTCAGCCATCTGAGTAGCTGAGATTACAGGCATGTGCCACCACATGGGGCTAATTTTTTGTATTTGTAGTATAGATGGGGTTTCAGTATGTTGGCCAGGCTGGTCTCGAACTCCTGGCCTCAAGTGATCTGCCTGCCTCTGCCTCCCAAAGTGCTGTGATTACTGGCTTGAGCCACCATGCCTGGCCATTTTCTATTTTTGAATAATAATGTCAATCAACAATCTGGTTTGTTAATTGACATTATATCTTTTTGGATATTGTAGTGACAGATGATGGTTCAAGCCTACTAAGCAGAATTTATTGGGCCATAGGTCTTTAATAAATATCCTGACATAATTGATTTTGTATTTGCAAATACTTTCATAACTCCTACATATTTTCCCTATTTCCATTAGCTTCTCTATTTTTTTCCCGTTAGTTCTAATCTCCAATTTCCAACTAAGCTCTGACTCATAGGATGGGCTTTACCTAGATTTAGTGTCAGAAATTGCTTGACTCTAACATAGTTAGGATAAAACCTCAGGTTATTCCAAAATGTTTTGGTTGGGAAGCAAGCAACAAAACAACCACTTCTCTTTGTCTATCAGCTATGTGTTCTTTGGTTTGACCACTGACATTTCCATCAATTGTTGAACGTGTTGATCCTGCTTTCCTTACTGCTTCTTCCAATATCTTTCAATCCTTATCCTAACAACCATTGTGTCAATTAAAAAAAAAATGATAAAAATGCCACTTTAAAGATTCGAAGGGGGAAGTAGATGCTCCCACCTCTTTCTCCATGGCTACTCAGGGTCTGAAGTTATTGATGAGTATTGTATTTTGGCCTTAGTTATTGATGAGTGTTGTATTTTGGCCTTTCTGGGACTCCAGTATTAACCCATGTGCTGGGAACTTATGCTGCCAGTGCTCTCAGTTGGCTTCATTTTTGCTCTTTTTATTTCTATCTTGGTACTGAGAATACAAAGGGGCATAACTTGTAGTTCTCAAGATAGGAAATGACAAATATGCAGAAAAGATTAGAAATTTGGAATATATGTGATTACTTTTATACTTTCTTAGTTTTGCAATTTGCGGTACATTATAAACATCAATTGAAATTGTTCTAATTAATGTAGATAGAAAAGAGAAATAAATAAAAGGTAGACTCATATAACTAAATTTCAAAAATCTGTTTCTATTATCTATCCTCTTTCTGGTGATTTATATTTTGTTTTAATTCAAAATATAAAATGCAGGCTTTTTTGTGTGTTTTTTTTTTGAGATAGAGTTTTGCTTTTGTCACCCAGGCTGGAGTGCAATGGCACGATCTCAACTCACTACAACCTCGGCCTCCCAGGTTCAAGCGATTCTCTTGCCTCAACCTCCTGAGTAGCTGGGATTACAGGCGCCCGCCACCTCGCCTGGCTAATTTTTTTTTCTTTTTTTTTTAATTTTTAGTAGAGACGGGGTTTTACCACATTGGCCAGGCTGGTCTTGAACTCCTGACCTCAGGTGATCCGCCCACCTCGGCCTCCCAAAGTGCTGGGATTACAGGCGTGAGCCACTGCACCTGGCAAAATGCAGCTTTTTTAATACTCTTTTTTTCTGACCCAGGCACTTCTCTTCCTATAGAGGGCAATTGTAGAATTGACCGGACAACAGGTTGTGAGCTCTTCTAACTGAACCTGCTGGAGTTGGGGGAGTGTGTATTTCCAGCTATTGCCCAGAATCCTGAATTCTGAGCTGGTTCTGAATTCTAATCTGACCATTAAAGACAGAACATGGCGGCTAGAAGAGATTAAGAGCTCATGAGAACAGACCCAGTAAAAAAGACGATGGGAAGAGAGTGTTGTTGTTTTGTATGGTCTTTATTTCTTTGGCATATGTGGTAAATAAAGATAAGAACTAAGCAGTATATATTGGAGAAAATCAGTATTTTTTGTCACTGAAAACATTTAATAGACAACTAACAGAGATGAGCAGAGATGAGTTAAATTATAAAATTAAGAGAGTAAAAAATGATTATGTATATTTCAAAGTTTTAATCCTTTTGTATATCTATTGTTTCCCATCTTGAAAACTATATATAGCAAGTTATGGCCCTTTGAAATTTTTGCACCACGAAGAAGTATAATGAGCAGAAATGAAGAAGACTGAGGAGATGACCTATTTTTTAGTCTAATTCACTAGTTACTGTTTTTCAATTTACCCTATTTTTCTCCTTCAACCTTTTTAAGTCTACAGTTTCTGTTACTTTTCTATTTTATTTCACTAATTTTTAAAAATTTTTTTCTTATTTAAGAAAGCACTTAACCACTTTTTCTATCTCAGATATTATAAAATGTAATTTCATTAATTTTATTAATCATAGAATTTCTGTAACTAATATTTAATATTGTGTTTGACAAGAGGTTATAGGGTATTTTTATTTTTGTAGCTATTAATTTATTGGCATTTTGCCTTGTGGGCCATATATAATATTTTGTTTGCTTTCTTCAGATAATTGGCAGCCTGAAAGGTATAATATAATCCAATACAAACCTAACTAGCTGATAGAATTTGATAATTCAAAGAATAAAGACGATGAATAATTTAGAAATTAGAGGCGAGGAAAAATGAGAAAAAATTGGAGATGACATAATGTTTCCAAAATGTGGTCAAAATTATGGCAAGAGAAGAAAAATGAGTCCAAATGGGAGAAGAGGTACTTGAAAGAAGAAAGAAGAAAAAGTAGGAACTTGATGTTATAGTGGTCAAAATGCTTTCTTGGGTAATTTCTAGAAAATATGCCTAGGAGCAAAATGGATACTAATTACCTACTTACTGGGTCTATACCAATGCAAAACATTCATTCCTCACCAAACCCAAAAGACCAATAATCAAAACTACCATAATGGTCCTAGTCCTGTCTACATCTGAAGCTGAAAAGAAGTGTATTCTCCTCATTTTTCAGATGAGTCAACCATAACCTTTGAAGAGTGCCTGGGACATAATGATTGCTTCAGAATAGATGTATAAATGAATGAGTAGTTAAACCAAAGTCAAACAGCTGGTATCAGGAGAAGAATTAGGGGTAAGTGATCCTTGTCTCCTGCCTCCTTATGCCTTAGTCTTTTCAATACACCATATTCATCTATGATTTTCATTATTTCAGGAAATATGACAGACTTAAACTTTCACTTTATTGAGTAGGTTATTGTTTTGTTTCTGCTTCTCCTAGTTTAAGAAAGAGAAATAGAAACAGCCAAACAAAACACTGGTAGGCATCGACAACAACAACCTTAAGGAAACATGCACTAAGAAGGATTGCAGAGGCATGAGGTGGTGAAGTACAGGGAGTACAAATAATCTCATATGCATCTTACTACTGCACTCCAACAATACACACAAGAGTTGAATATCACTCAGGTAGAATAATTTCATATGGTACAAAGATATAATATAGGTTATATATACAATACCATCTCTAGTAGTTTGATGGAAACTTTCTGGAACACTCAGTTGAAAAAAAATTCAATAGTCATGCATGAGGTCCACAGGAAATGTATCAGATTGATTAAGAATGTCTGTTGTGGTTATGGATAGGGATACAGCATTATGAATATCATAAATATTCAACTCTTTCTTATTATATTTTTTATTATCACTTTTACATTATTCAGTGAATTAACTTGCCTGACAGAAGACTAGGGCATAGTTAACTCTCTCTCTCTCTCTCTCTCTCTATATATATATATATATATTCAACATATATATATATATGCAACATATATATTCAACAAATATATGGATATATTTTTGTTAAAATAAGCACTTCACTAATAGAAAGGGCTATATAGATATTTGATGAATTATATATAATGATTAAAGATTCTTGATGTATACTGACAGGAAGATATATTAGAAAAAATAAGAGAATGTCATTCCATGGCATCACTCACTGCATAGTCTATCACCTGGAAGTGAAAAGGAAGAAAGAGAGATTTCTTTACCAAGGGAAAGATGATTGACATTGTCTTCCATACCAATAGTCAGGTGAAAAATGCCTTTTAATTGCAATATTTTAGAAAAGTTCAGTTCAGTCTACATTTTGAAAATTTGGGGGATGAAGTCCATTAAAAAGTACAAGAGAACTAGGTTAAACTTGTGGTTGATGCGGTTGCACCACTCAGTGACATGTGGGACAGATTCCTGGATGAAAGAAACCATCACCCAAGTTTAGAATTCACTGGATCCTGTGGCTTTTGAGATTTGAACCTAACCTGAACTTTTTGGTGTGTTGTATTTTCCTTTTGTTTCCTGGCAAGAGAACGTGTGTGTGTGTGTGTGTGTGTGTGTGTGTGTGTGTTTGTGTATTTGTACTCATTCTACAGTTGGTAAAAATTCTTGTAAAGCCAACTGGGAAATAGGTTTTTGAATACACTTTGATGAGTTAACCGTAAATAAATTAATATCAAGAGGATTAAATTTCCATTAAAATATATAAATATTTAAAAATTGAAGGGAAAGATACCTAGAAAAACATAATTTAGGTTTTACCCAAACCAGAACATTTGTAAAAATAGCTAAAAATACTAGATGATCTCAAACTGTGGTCTAGCTCAAAACCTTAAGTTACATTGTTTTCCAATATTCAGATTCCCTATGATCCCCAAGCAATATTAGGTAAAACTATTGCTCCTCAGGGAAGACAATTTCAAATCTCTGATTTTGGTCTCCCACTCATTCATCAGGCCTCATTGGGACCTGTCCTTGGTTGGATAACATATAGGGCCACCATGCAAGTTCTAAGAGCCACCTGGGAGAAATAATTAAAATCATGTGGCTAAGCTCTTCAAAACATATAGAAAAATTGATATGCCTGTCCCTGTGGGAGGAAAAGAAATCCACAAGAATAATGACCTTAATGGTGCCTTGGTGTTGCTTGACTTTCAGTGTATACACTGTAGTGCAGCCAAATCTCCTGATCCGAAGGATTGTAGTGTTGGCTAGCAGAAAAGTAAAATAAATGTACGAGATATGAGACATTGTTTGCATGTGATTTTGTGAGAATATCATCTTTTTAAGTAGTATGTCTTTTGTTAATCTACTCAGTCTATTGTGTCACTTTATATCTTTTAAAAGATAGCATTTTAGTTTAACATGCTAGAGTAGAAAGGACATGGGATTTGGAATTAGACAGATCTGACTCTGTCCTTGAATAGCTGAGTGAATTGGGGCAAGCATCATACCTGGCACACTGTAAGAGGATGTTAATTCTACCTCGTAATGTTACAGTTGTGAGAGTTTGAGATTTTATATAATCTGGTATAATGTAGGTGGTCAATAAATGCTAGTTATTACTTTTTATTTTTTTATCTTATAGCTTCAGAACTTTCATATGAGAGAAAAATATATTTTAAAAGAAATAAAATTTTCTCATGACTGTCAGCATTTCTTTAATTTTCATACAGTGGGCCAGATCACTAGGCATTTGATACAAAGGACATCAGAATAGAACCTCTCCTCCCTACTGAAGGATCTTAAAAAACTGTGACAAATTAGAAAGCAAATTAAGCTTCATCGTAAAAGAAATAGAAACTAGGATATCATATTTAGAATGATTCCTTGCCAGTGTTTGGGTTATGCAAGCATTCAACATTGTTCTTTGGTTCTGTTGTAACATCCAGCTGTTATGATAACTCTGAAATAAGTAGTGAATTTTCATTTTTACAGTTTAACTTTTGAACTTTGTAACCATTAAATGGGAAGCAATATTCTGGAATCTATAGTTTGGTTTAGCAAAGAAGAAATGTTTTCTGTTCTCTGCAGGCCTCACTTAGACCTGGATATTGCTGATTGTCCTAAAATATGTATATTCATTCAAGAAGCCTAGGGTAATACTCCTACAGGCTTAGAGGATGCCTGATATTACAGAGCTTTCAGGAAGTCATCATATCCATATATATTATTAGTCAGTTTTATACTAACTTCGGTACTTGGAAGGTACATATTTGCTTGCCTATTTTCTTTTTTGGTATTTCGGGTCCTAACAAAAGAGCACCAGTGACTATTTATCTTTACTGTAAATTTATCTTTTACACCTTATTGTGTGTACATCCTTACTGTGAAGCCATTAAACAATAGATTTGTCTAATTCTGCTTGCTCATATCCATGCTCACCAAGCAAGTGTGTCTAATAAAGGTGTACAAAATGTTATACTGCCATTAAAGGAGCATTGATTCACATGACCACAAGGTGAGGTCCCAAAATAGGCCATCTGCAAGCTGAGGAGCAAGGAAGCCAGTCCGAGTCCCAAAGCTAAAGAACTTGGAGTTCGATGTTTGAGGGCAGGAAGCACCCAGCACAGAACAAAGATGTAGGCCAGAAGACTAAACCAGTCTAGTCTTTCCATGTTCTTCTGCCAGCTTTTATTCTAGCCATGCTGGCAGCCAATTAGATTGTGCCTATCCTGATTGAGAGTGGGTCTGCCTTCCCCAGTCCACTGACTAAAATGTTAATCTCCTTTGGCAACACCCTCACAGACACACCCAGGAACAATACTTGGCATCCTTCAATCCAATCAAGTTGACACTCAGTACTAACCATGACACCTCTCATCAGATTATAGCCTGATTTATAAGAGACTTCTACCTGACTTTTCTGTCTCTTTTCTCACTCATCTTATCAAATTGTGTCTGCCATAATCATAACTATAATAATTCCTGTAAGTGCCTACAATAGTTCCTTATTGTCTACTACTATAAAACTTTGAGATTTAATTAAAAGATCTCCAAGAGTTTGGAATTAAATTTTTAGAAATGCGTCTGAGTTAAACTATAAAATCAGGTGAATATAGGTGAGGTGTGTCAGCTGAAATGAGTTCCTGGTAACCCATTTGAAAATGCTCATGTATCTTGTCAAAGACTGAGACTCTCAGAAAGAGGAATTTGTCACTCCTAGACACACAGAGAAGAGGTGAGTGTCAAATGTATCTGTTGGCAACATCTAACCAAAGATAATCCAAGGAAAGGGAAATTGTTCGTCCAACCTGGAATATTTCAATTTCTAATGACAGAGATATTGCTAGAGTGCAAATAAATATGGGAAGTTGTAATCAGTGGGTTTTAGATCACACTGCCAATACCACCCTTATTGTGAAGCCATTAAACAATAGATTTGTCTAATTCTGCTTGCTTATATCCATGCTCACCAAGCAAGTGTGTCTAATAAAGGTGTGCAAGAATGTTATACTGCCATTAAACCTTTCTTATCCCTGTAACAAAAGTTGCTTCTGGAAATTCAGTAAAACTATGTCTGATTACTATTTAGCTTCCTGGTTTAGTTATTTTTGTTTGATTACATTCCTAAGAGTACCCCAGATTTACTCAGGCATCTATTCTCTTTCTTGTGATCATAGGCTTCTTAGAGGCTGGAAGCAGCCTCCAAGCAGGGGTGAATCCTTATTTGTCTACACTGATCAATGATTCCCATTTTCTGTGCCAGCAACTTGTCTAGGCCAGAAACAGTTCTAACCTGTGAGATATAAAGGCAGTTGGCTGGTGGATCTCAGGAAAGATTCCTCATCCCTTCATTTGGTGCAAATGAAAGCATGCCTTCTACTTCTTAAAGGCTTTGTCTTCTGTATGATACTTCAAAGTTCTGCAATGACCCCACAAGGGGAGCTAGCTGAGTATCAGGCAGAGAGAGACAGAGAGAGAGAGAGAAGAGAGAGAAAGAACCTGTGGCCTTGATGACACTATCATCCCCTGAATTAATTAGCTCTGGACTTGCTCTACCTCTATGCTAAAGCATAAAACATGAATTAAGACTTAGGTTTGAACTATCTCAGTTTAAGGCAGTATAGTATTGAGTTAAGAGCATGGGCTCAAGAACCAACTGTCTTATTGTGAATCCTGGCTTTGCCAAATCCTCAGTGCATGAATGTGGGGAATTTAATATTGTTGTGCCTCATTTTCCTTATGTTTGTCATATAAACTAAAAGTGTTAATACAAAGTAAAGAACCAAGAATTTTTATAAATTGTAAGCTTTTCATAAATATTAGGGAAAAAATCTTATGGCGGAAAGCAATGTGATTGATACACTTCCAAGTAGTTGAGCTACAGGGAGAAAATATAAGATTCCTGCCAACATGGATATTCCAATTCTTCTACGTATTTCTTATTTTGAAAGAATAAGTTGGCATTTTGATATCAGCCACAGTTTTATGTGTATTAAAGCTAACATGGGTCATTCTCTCAAGGTCTGTTAACCCCTTGGCATTGGAAATAATGAGTCTTGAACCTTAGAAGTAGTGGACCAGATGATCCAACAGAGCTGCCATCATATTGTTGTTTCCAAATACCTCTCTGCAGACCTGTGCAGCCTGTGATGAGATGTTCTCCAACCTCCAGTGAAATGAAAATGTAAGGAGTGAGTTTTTCACAAGCCAAATTTCTACTTTAAAGGAACATCCTTTATTTTGAGATCATTTGCATACTCCATTTTTTGTTCCAGATTTTCTTAAATTTGCTTTAATTTATTAAAAGTTAAACTCCAAAGTCTTCCCATGGCCATTCCTGAACAATTACTATCCAGTGTGTTTCCTGAACTCCTTTTAGACAGGATTCCCAACTTTCCTCTGACCTAATTGAGCAGAACCTTCACATCCTATCAAAGCCCCACCCCTCAAGTATTTCTTGGAGGCCCTGGGATGTATTTAACGATGCCATCCCCATTGAATCTTTGGTGCTGCACACCAAGCCTGAGAATTATTGTCCAGGTTCCACTCCCACTACCATGAGAGGGCTGCTCCTGTCTGTTCTCACAGATGCTGCAGTTTCCTGCTGGCCCCTCATTGGCATCCACCAATGTCAAGTTGGGAAAACTGCCCTCTCTTCTTCTTGTTTCTTTCCAAGATGGCCCAAAGCAGCCTTATTTCAGGCTCATGTCTTTCATTTGGGTTCAAATACAGCCTCTGTGGTAGACTCACATGTTTACTCTCCTACTGTGGTTGAAATGAGTAACTGTGTCAAGTTCACCAGGCTTAGCCTGCTCTCCCCAAGGGGAAATCCTTTCCAGGGAACTTATTCAGTACCTCGTGTTTAAAGACTTTGGTAAAACCACTCACCAGTACTGCCTGCCAGTGTGTCTGAACTAGAGGAATAGATGGAATATGAATTTTTTCCCAGAGGGTACAAATATATTTCCATCAGGCCTGTATCATCAGCTTGACAAATATACCTTAAGCCCAGCCATTGATAGAAGTCCGTGCACAGCTCAAGCGGAATCATTGCTCTCATCATTTAGGAAGTTTTGGAAATGGAAATAGTACCTAAAGAGCTAGCCTCCGGTTCTTGTCAATTATCCTTAGGCAAATTACTTAATTTATCAAGACCTTAGTGACTTTATGTGTAAAATGGGGATAAAAATAGTACTTACCTCCCATGTAAAGTAGATAGGTTAGTATCTTATAAGGGTACATAATAGAGCATATACAATAAATCTTTACATATATGTCAGATATTATTATTATGAGTATTAACTCTGTAACACTGCCTCCTAAGGTGGAAGCATATGAATATTCTTAATTGACTTGGGCTAGTGCATTCTGACAATACTTCTTTTAAAGACATACATAATGCCTTGGAAAAGAAAATTAATTAATGATGTTATATTACTATATTTACTTTAAACCTTATTCTGAAAGGTTTTTAAATACCCACAGAAGATATCTTGGAATATAATATACACATATATATCAATTAACTACTGTAATGTCTTATATTACTAGATGCATAAAATTGATAATAGCATTACATCAGACGATGGAATAGATAAGCTAATAGAAAGGAAAATTTTCTTAATACTACAGATTATCCTTACCCTTCTTGCTTATTTCCCTAGCAAGTGGCAGGGAAGTTCAAACGACTGCTCACATTGTATCTTTAGTTCAAGTCATGGCTCAACCTCACAGAGGTACAACTGACAATTCCAGATGTTCATTAGTCATGGAACCATGGAGACAGACCCCACTGATCGGTTTGTAAGCTGTGGGCAGATCATGAAATTGTCTTGCTGCCATACAGATAAACAAAACATATGTGCTATTAGTTTAGAGCTGAAGATAGAATTTGCATGTGAACTTAAAAATCAAATGAGAAGCTACATAAACTGTAAAATTTTAGAGAGAGAGAAAAATATAATACAAACTTTGAGGACATAAATAAAGGTAAGTCGTAATGTAGAAGAGAGCCTCATGCTGGCTGAAATTATGTCTAGCATTTTACACTAGTGGATTGGACTGGCCAGAGGCTTGAAACCTTGTGGATTTGTGGCTCTTCAGATATGCTTCTGTATTGGAATGTGTTTGTGTTTGCCTTTATTTGTTTTTAATTAAAAAAAAAAACTTGAAGAAAGAGTTTCTGCCTTGGTAGATTTTCTTTGGAAACTGAGAAAGGGCTCTTGAGGGCTCTGTGGCTCTTTTGTGATGATAAACCAAAGCTTTGAGCTTGTCCCAGTTGGAATTCCAGACACTAAAGAAGTAAACTTTAATTATTATTATTGTTTTCTACAGAGCTGAGCCCCTTTCTGATTATTCAGGTTTATACTAATAGTCTTCTAAACATATTGCTTTTTTTTTCCAGCTAAGCTAGGACTACAAAGCAAAGCAGGAGAAACTTCACAATAAGGTTTCAGAGGTGCCAACTTTTTGAGTCTCCATAGAATATACCTGTGGTGTGGGAAATGTTATTGGGAGGGAAATATTAATAAAAGCAGGGCCTGCAGTGAAAAACAAATTTCTCAAACTTGTAGAAGAGATTGTTACCTGGGAAAGATGGTAGCTGAGATAAACTTGGATTCTGTGAATGAATAAGTTTACCGCAATATCTGAATCTCTAAACCAATACATTAATTGATAATCATAGAATCTTAGAGTTTTAAGGAAACTTACAGATTTTCAAATCGAATCTTAATCTTCTGCAAGAACTAGCTGCACTATGTCTCCAGTAGATTACTCAGTTTCTACTTAATCATACAGTCTAGCAGAAATGTCACTATCATACAAGACAGCCCTTTCCAATTTTGAGCAACTCTGAAAGGAAGTCTAGCCTCACACTGGGCCAAAAGCTATTTCCTTTTTAACTTTGATCCACTATTCATAGTTCTATCCTCTGAAGTTACTTTTTCTTTCATGTAATACCTGTCAATTACTGAATGTAGTTATTATTTCGCTTATTCCCTAAATTCTTTCCATGTCAAGACTTCTAACCTCCTGCAACCATCTCTCCTTTAAATTAAATTCAGTCAAATTAACATTAATTGAATGTAACCATGGGCCACACTCTGTGGAAGAATCTCAGAATACAAAAATGATCTACAGTCTGTAGTCTTGAGAAGTCACAACTGGGACAGGGAGACTGAGAGACATACAATCTTATCACTGCAATACATTCTAACAAATGTGAAAAGGAGGCTTGCATAAGCTGGAGGTGGCCTGGAGTGATTAGATCTGCCAAGGGAAGCTGGGAAATCCATGTCTAAACAATAGCATTTTCTCACATGAAAAATTAAGGAAAGGCATTTCAGGTAAATCAAAATACGTGTGTAAGACATTGCTGTGTGTAAAGCAAGTTGTGTTAGGAGAACGGGGCACACATATAGTATTTTAAAATTTTCAATATGAAGCTTCAGTGGACCCAGACATTTTATTTACATAATCAACTAGGGGCTTTTTTTCCAATCTTCTAACCTGTCTTGAATTTACATTTCCTTTTTAAAATGTTTATTTTTCCTTTTCTAGTTTAAGAATAACCTTATTTTACAGGGGAGAGAGAGTGACATAAAAATTAAGGATTTGGGTGATCTCACAATATTCTTGAACACCAGACCCTCCTATGCCAATCAACTGGTCTGTTTCTCTCTTTTCTTGATTCTTGCACCCCAGATAACTTTAAAGTACTTTCATTCTTCAGATTCTTAGCTCATCACAGGCTTTATCCTTACCAACACGATTCCACTCCCACTCTTCCATTTGTCAGTGACCGTTTACCCTCCCTGTGTTTCTTATTTTTATTAATATAAAATATTCCCTAAGAGAGTTATCAGTGCTTTTTAAGTGCATTACAATAGTTAATTATTTAACAATTATTAATCGTTGTTTCAAGAGCTTTAGATACGTTATTTTATTCAATCTTTACAATAGGCTTATAAAATGATTATTACTATTTTTCACAATTTACAGATGAAGAAATAAATTCTGAGAAGATACACAATTTAGCTACAAAACTTCATTTTAGTACTGGCTTTTTAAAATCTACATTGTACCCACAAAACTGTGACTTTTAAATCCTTCCCATTTTTTACATCTTGGCCTTATTCATAATTGAAAGTGAGAAAATGTCATTTTTATTTCCTGCTAATGTTTTTTCTATCCTAGAGTATATAACCATATGAGCAATCTTCTTTTTGAACATTTTGAAATCCCATGTTTGTTTTAGCCAAGCACTCATTGAACACCCCCAGAATGACCTCATGTGCAGATGCTCTACTGAGGTTCATAGCTGAGCCCAATAAATAAGAAATTAAACTGGGGCTCCTTTGGACGATTACTGCAATTCAAATGACTTATTTCTTGGAATTCATGGTTCTCATTTATACATAATTGCTTATTTTAAGTCATATGGCCAAATCAAGAATGATAGAGTAAGTACCAGAATTTAAACTTAAAATTACAAAATTAGAAAATTACAGGAATAAACATGAAGCATCTTCATTAATTCCTGAAATCTGGTATTTTGTGTACCTTTTGCTGATCTCCCAACTTTCCAGACTCCCAGGCCCTCATCCAACCCAGGGATGCCCATTGGGTAGCCACAGATATTACCATCTGTTAAGCTTTTAAATACCTCTGCCATTACTTTAGACCTAAAAATAACTCGGGCTTGGGATCATCACAAACATTTGTTGGCAGATGCTAAAAATACAAATGGGAAATTCTGCTATATTAGCTTTTATAAGATGTAAAAAATGTGTTTTGTCAAACCAAAAGACATACTTAGGAGACTTTTGTGGGTAAGAAGGATGGCAACTTATTGGAAGACAACAAGGGGAAATTGAGCTGGAAGAGGAACAAACAGAAGTGAAGTTGGAGACTTTGTTAAAGGAAAGTACACTTGTTATTAGTCTGCATGATATAATTCTTTTTGAAGGAAAGTAAGCTTACAAAAGCAGGGCAGTGTCTGTCCTGCTTTTGTTCCTGAGAACATGAGAAAAAAAAATGAGAACATATACCTTCTATCAAATGATCAGTATATGAAGCAAATTATATCCTGTTAACAGGCAAAATTGGTACCATAGAGATGGTGATGGGTCTGAAAGAACACACAAGATGTATTAGAACAGATATGTACTTTTAAAATGATCTCCTATATAACTGGTTTCCTTTTATAAAAGGAATCACTGAGAACTGTTTCTGATCTTGTTCCTAATTTTATTTCTTCTCATGTGAAAATGCCTATCAGGCATTTCTTATAGAAAACTAAAATAATGTCCTTGCCAATCCCAGAAGAGGAGAAAGGAATAACTCCTGGGGAGAAAGAAGGGGGAAGAAGAAGGTGTGAAGAGTGTTGAAGTAAAGGAATGCTGTTTTGGCATCTCATCCATGTCGGTGACAGCAGGTGCCACAGAGGAAAAGACAACCAAATAAAGGGCAAGGAAACCAGGAGAGCAGACACAAAGGGGGAAACAGATCCCTCTGCCCTGTGCCTCATTAATCTTGTCAAAAATACTTGCTGCTGAGAAATGCTAATCTTCTCACTCCCCAGAGTAGCCTCCCTCACAAGAATGTTTTAAAGGCCTGGTATATCTAATGACCGAGCCATTTAATAAATTACTTACTTACATTACTATAAAAGCTAGTCCAGCAGCTGTAACCTACATGTAAAGCACTAAATCCTTTTACCTGATTTCTAAAGGTTTCTCTAAATCATATTTAGTGACAGGGTGAGGTACACAGGAATCAGGATTTAGTGGCAGGGCATACTTCATGCTGTTTCGAGTAGGTCAGGAGGTCTGACTTGGATTTCTTCCCAGTAACCTGATCTAGGTGAATCAGCAGGTTATAAATGAAAGTCAGTTTCTAAGATCTCCTGACTTTCTTCAACTATCAGGAACTTTATAGGAACCTGGTGAGAAACAGGAAAAGACCAAGAGATAATAAATAACATTGACCAATATTATGGTATTGCAATTTCTCTTTCCTAATACAATGTAAAATGTAGTGCCATTTTTGGACAAGCAAATTATTTGTATAGATTCCTGAGTTTGTTATTTTTGTTAGCCTGAATAAATATCTAAACGATTGGAAAATGTTTAAGAGCTGACAGCCTTTTCTAGGTCACAAAGTATAACATTAGATAGTGGTTCTTCCAAGGGCAGGTTCTAATACTTTCATATGTTTGTATCACTCATTATATGAAAATTCCTCATTTTAAACCCTCACTTTAAATCACAGGAAGGAAGACAAGTTAGAAAATGAGAACAAAGGAAACAAAATGTATTGGAAGACTTGTCACATTCAAAGTATTGACATTCATTGCCTAGCTTCATTCTCACGGCAACTTTTGGACGAATTAAGAAACTTCTGCTCAAAGAGAGTCACAATAGCTATAATAAAATTAGTGTTTGATTCTAGCTTTGTCTAATTGCAAAGCCTGAACTGGAGGTAAATGTCTGGTGTAAGCAAACTTCCACTGCCCCTTAAACCATACCTCACTGATAATTGTCTCTTGTCCTACCCATAGCCTGGTTCTGCACCAATTTCTGCACCAATTTATGTCGTATTTCTAAAGGTTATTTTTCCCTTCTTTATTATTATTTTCAGTTAAAAGATTTCTCAGTTAGCATGGCTTAGTAAATCAAGAACTTACATCTGCACAATCTCAGAGAAACCCAAGGGCATCACAAGCACCACTAGTGACATGTTTCCTTCATTGTAAATGGGCAATAGCACTTGCTGTTTTTGAATGCCATAAACACATTGGGAATATTCAGCTACTTTGTGGGTCAATATAGAAAAACTATATTAAATATGAAGAAACGGTCTCAATTTTCTCATCATATTGAAATGCCAATAATTATAGTAGCTCACAGATATGTTATGAGGATTGACAAAGTACCACATGGAAAGCGCAAAAGGCAGCTCACAGCTTAGGAAAAGTGTTAAGTCAATACTAGCTTTTATTAATGATGTTTTTATACTTATGAGTAAGATTATTGGGTTCCTATTCTCTAAGAGTTCACTAGCTCCAGAACCACACAGTAAAATGCTTCCTCTGTTTATGTCCCTTCCAATGTCAATTTCACTGCTTCTCTTCTATATTCCAGAAGTGTGATTGGTGATTAATGAAGTAAATATAAGAATAAGCTCTAGATGATAAGAAACTGGTTATATTTGCAAATACAACCCTCAGTAACCGGTATACTTATAAATAACTTGAGATTTCTGCCTCCATATGTACCAAAACAGTAACTGAAATATAGTTTCTACACACCCACCTCCCAACCCTTTCTTACCCTGTAAAATAACTAAACAGGAGATTGTATGATCATAGCTGACTAATAAGGCTCTGCCTGTATCGGTTACCTTTTTCTGAAGGTCCTAATGTGTTTCAGGAATGTCTACCTTTGACCTTGCTAGTCCATACTCTGAAATGTCTAATTTTATTTTTATGCTTGTTGTGTACTAGGGTGAGCGCAGGCAGGTAAAGGTTAGGTTGTGTGATATTCAGAGGCTGGAAATTGAAACCCCCTGTTTCTCACAGCACAGATGTGGTGCAGACAGCCCAGGCCTCTACATTTCCTCGCTGTGCCCTAAAAATGACCTTAACCCTGACATAGAAAGAGAAGCAACATCACTGTGAAAGGCTGTTGCTGGCTGGCTGTGTGAGAGAGAGCAGTTTTCTGAGTGTGGGGCTGTGTCCCCTTGGCCTCTCCTGTGTCATAACACTTCCAGTCTCTCCAAGTTGACCTGGATCCTCTGAAGCCAAAGAAAGGTCAAAGTTAATTTTTTGTGCCCATCAAACTCATTTTATGAGTTGTTTTTTTCATGAACCAGTGGGAAAATGATTCAAATCAATACTTTCTCTTCAATCTTAAAATATATTGGAAATAACTGTTTTCTTTTGGGGTACTTTTCCCAAACAACCTCTGCCTTTCTACCTTTTGCTTTATTCTAATAAATAAATAAAAATATATGCATATATATGTATACATGTTCATATATACAAAATAATCAAACCAAAACAACAATCTATCACCTCGACAAACTGTGTTTCCTTTGAATTGCTTATTTTTATATATTTCATATCTTAACAATTGTAAATCTAAATGATAATAAAAATATATTTTTAGCTTCTTTAAAGATTTCATATTCTTGTTTTTCTTCTCCATTGAAGACAGATGTTTATTTTTATATGATGTCTAGGTTTTATAAAGTCCAGGTAAGAGGATGCTTTCATTTTTTCTTTCTATATTTCTCAGGATAGAATAATGGAAAGTGATCAAACCGGGAAATGGAAGAGTTTAAGCAAACGGAATTTTTTTACCAAATTATTAAAACAACATGGACAGGTTTTCTTTTTTTAAAAAAAATGACTGACAAAGTTAGTTTTGTAAAGTATTTCTTGCAACTGTTTAATTAAACTCAAGTCTTATGTAGTATAATTCAATTCTTATGTAGTGTAGCCTCTTCTTTGCAAGAAAGCATCATTTTAGGGTAAGAGCCATTTCTCAGATGTTCACCTTACTTTCTGTAGTAAGGCTTCAACATGCTTCTGACTGCCTATAACCCTATCTTCATCTTTCAAGGCCTGTGGATACTGAAAACAAAACAATGAAAGAACAAGACCTCTGACAGATTTCATGGACTTCTTGGAGGACCAACATCAGTCAATGGAAGTGTGATGACTTATCAGAGGTAAAGTGGTCCTCTATTGTTCTTTGCTCAGAAAGATATTTAAGAAGAAAATCCATTTCTATTGCAAATTTATTCCTAAGCCATTGCTCTGTTAAGCATTTGTATATGGAAAGGGATATTGATGAATTGTTTTTGAATATTCTAAATAATAAGAACTTCTGTAAGCTGATGACTAATCACAGATTTTTAGGGCAGTATGAGTTACATTCAAGTGTACTTAAAAGGTGACCTTTCAGTTCATTCTCAAAATCTTGGCCTGTGCTCTATGAATGGCAGGCCACTAACTTTAGACATGCTGTTGTGGTTCATTTTAGGCTTCCTTGGTTGCAGTACAGAAGATGCAATGCCAGCAGTGCTTTTTCAGGAGCTCCCTCTGAAGAAGATCATGGCTCAGTTACCATGGACACCAAGAAGCTATGCAGCTTTTTATTCTTTTTACTTCCTTCATTATGTGCCCTCCCAGGAAATATATTTTCATTAGTAACTAGGTTTTGAAACTTTTGCCAAGACACCAGCCTAACCTATTGCTCTCTAAACAAATGCCTTCAGTATCTAATACATAGGTATATGCCAGTCTGAGCCAACTGTGCTATTAGGAAACTAATAAATACTCCTTTGCTTCCTATTTAATGAGAAAAAGCACGACAATATTGCTTATGCCAGATCAGGTTTTGATTGGTATGTGCTTATCCTTCATAAACAAATGTATTTTATACGAAAAACCACAGGAGAAATATTTTTATTTATTTTATTAGTTGTACAAAAGCCATGTTGGCAACTGAAGAACCAATAAAATAAAATTGTCTCATGTGGTTCTTATTATGGAATCAAATAGTAATGTAAAAGGCAAGCACACACCAATCATAATTCCATCTGGCTGAAAGAACAGGAAAATGTGGCTCCATTTTCATTAGGAAAAGGAGGCATATATTTCATAATGTGTTCAAATGTGGCTTTAAAGGCACTCCCAGTACACTACTGCATTTTGTACCACTCACGGGGTGCCATATCTACTGATGCAGGTTAACGTAATCAAAGTGACTTGAAAGGAGAGGACTGCTGTTAGCCTTGCATCTGCATTAATAGAGCACCAACAGAAGCTAGAGCAACATTTCTTGGCATTCTGGAAAGAAATGCATGTTGAACCAGTAAGCAATATGTATAGCCCTTGCAATATACACTTGGCATATTTGCAGCAAGTAAGTTGCCATTCATGTAACCACCAAAAATACATTCCAGAATGTTTAGTCTTTTCAGTAAGCAGATAAAACCATTCAAGCTCTGGACTTAAAAGATTGCATGCATAAATATTTTCTAAATTCCTTTAGTGCTGTTTTTGGTTTATCTTCAAGGAAATATAAGGGTAGCTATTATCAATAGAAGGTCGGTATTCATTTGTAAGAGGTTGGGTCAGCAAGACACTGCACTATTGAATTATGTCTGGGACAACATGGAGTGGTCATCTGGGCCTTTGGGAAGTGTGGCATGGAAGAGCAGTTCTTTATTAAGAACAAGAAAGTAGCTAGCCCTGAGAATAAAGGTTGATTTGCTTTGCTGAAACTGGTTTTCTAGCCTCTGTTGGTGATTTGTTTTTGAAGTCTTGCTTTTTTTTCTTTCTCTTAATCTGCTTGTGAGTAGATGACTAAGTGATCACGTCACCTAGAAATGTGTGTGAGTCTCCTGATTTTTGACTCATGTGTGCCACAACTAGGATGGAATGATTTCGCTATCCTGAACTTGTTTGGGAGTGCAGAAAAAATGATTTAAGTATTTGACATATTTTGTTAAATAGGTATGAGTCTCATACCTATTTACTTGGCAGAAAAGTAAGTGCAGGAGGGGACTCAAGTCACACAAAAGCGCTGGATTTATAATCCTACTTAAACATCTATACATTTTGTAAATTCACTTAAAATATAGAGTCAGCAGACAAAAATTGAAACTTATGACTAAAGTAAATGTTTTTGAAAAGTTAATATGGTGTTTTCATTAACAGCATCCATAATTACTAAATGTATCCAGAATCTATACTACTGGATGTGTTTATTTGGTAACCAAATGTCTGATCAAATATATTATTGGACCTGAAATAGCCTCTCCATTGGACACTAGTCAACCATAGAATATGACGTTTGGCTAGTATTCCTAAGAATCTAACAGTAGATGCTAAGTGGGAGGAAAATTTGTTTGCCTTCTTAGGGTTTAATTATACCTGGAACAATTGGAGGCCATATATAAAAGGGACTGACCAGCTTCTGACACTATTTTTCTTCTTCTTTACTGAGAAAGGCTGACAAAGAAACACTAGTGAGGTCCTGGCTTTGGCATCAGGAAGTCCTGAATTTGAATACTTGATATGCCACCTAATAACTGATTTATTAACCAGATGCTTTTCCTTTGGAAATCCAATGAAAGGATAGATCTTGAATATTTTTGCTTACCATTTTATCTCCAAACGATCATCCTGTGTAAGGCACAGAATAGATGTTCAATATATAGTATTAGGGAAAAAAAGTGAAGGTAAAAATATCTCTAAACTTAATTTTTCTTATTTTCCTACTTTATAAAATACTAACAGTTTTTTTTGACACAGCGTTTTTCTGTGTTGCCCAGGCTAGAGTGCAGTGGCACAATCACGGCTCTGTAGCCTTGACCTCCCAGGCTCTGACTATCCTCCCACCTCAGCCTCCCAAGTAGCTGGGACTATAGATGCATGCCACCACACCCAGCTAATTTTTGTATTTTTTTCTAAAGACAGGTTCTCACCTTGTTGTCCAGGCTGGTCTCAAACTCCTGGGCTCAAGCGAGACACCTGCCTAGGCCTCCCAAAGTGCCAGGATAATAGGAGTGAGCCACCATGTCTGGCCACTAATACTTATTTTACAGGGTTATTTTAAGGATTAAATGTGATATTTTATGTATAAAACCTAGAATATTTCTTGACATAACACAGGTGAATGCTTAAAAGGTGTGATGGTAATTATTTGTTTGATAGGCTATACACCTATATATGAAATACTTTAATTTTTTCTCTATCTGATGCCTTCCTTGACTGTACTTAACAATTAATTTGCCCCTTGAAGGTGAAGACGAGGTACATTTTGAAGAAAGAAGAAAAAGAATGGGGACTTAGAAATAATATCATATACATTTGAAAGACACACACAAACCAAAACATTTTTCTTTTACAAAATACCCAAACCCTAACCAATGTTAATATAGCTCCATCAAATGCCTAGAAGGCTTTTTTATATACAATTCAAATATGTGTAGATTATATTGTAAAAAAAAATTTTCAGTTCTATTGATTTGAATTCAACAGGAATGAAGAGACGGATAAACAATGGCAATTTTTTTTTTTTCATGAAGACAACCTTTTTGTCTTGAGCCCTGTTAGCCATGTAATGTAGATCAGCATGAGTAAGAAAACAGACCAGGATGGAAAAGGAAGTATTGGTCATTTTAATGTTGTATTACAGGGTGACTAGCAACAGAGTGAAGAAGGGAACAGAGAAGTAGTTTGGTGAGGTCAATAGCACTGCAGATATTGGAGGCAAAAACGAAGCAAACTTAACCCTACAGGGTATGCCTGCCAAGAACCGCCGCCTTCACGGAAATGCAAGACAGCAAGGATGGAAGGCACAGGTTTTCTGTACCAACTTTTGGGGCTTTGTACATGAGTGGCCCCAGGCCTCCTGTGTATGGGCCACTGATTAATCCTTTGAACAGCGTTGCTTCTGTTTTCTGAAAGCTGGGCTGGAGCTCAGCGCAGCCACCGTGCCAAGCCACTAGAAAGGAAAACCAGAACCGGCGCTGATCTTTCAGCACTGTGTTCCCATCTACAATGTTTATTTCTCTAAATCTTTTAACAATTAAAATACTCTCAATTAGTATACAACCATCTTTATGATTTGCTATATTCTTTCAACTTTCAGTGTAACATTATTTATTTTAACTTCAATTTACTTTTGATGTGGTGCATGTATACAATTTACCACAGAACCCGTTTTAACATTTAACAGCACGCTTCCTTTTTCCTTTCTCAAACTATTTTAAATCACATGTTTTAAATTTTCATTGGATTCAGATATGTTTTCAGCAGATAGACAGTAAAACAAACAGAAACAAATTGATTTTGGTAAACAGCAGAGATGTAACACGAAGCAAAAGTTCAATTTATACTTTTCATGTTTTGCTTACCCATTTTTTTGACAAAGGGTACAATTTTTTATTTTAACAGATAAGATCATCTCAACTAGAGTAATAACCATACTATTACAGTCTTGTTTTTCCTTCGTTTGAGCCAATGGTCCTATCTTTGAATTATCACACCATGTTAAGATTTCTTTAACAGTTAGTACATGGTTGGGTGGGTAATGGTTGTACTACAAAATCTCGTGTTTATTTAAAATACAAAGAGCATAACTACCACCATCAGCATCAACACCAAAAAATTCCTTGTTAAAACAAGTGAACTAAAAAACAAAATAAAACAAACAAAAAAAAGAATGTCTGCAATTGCATTTCTTTTTCAAAAAAAACCTTTTATTTACTTTTTAATGAATACATCTAGTTAGTGAATACTATCATGACATTCCCTTCAGGTCAAATCAAAATCAGATAACATTTCTAACTGCCTACCAAACATGGGGCCCTTCCCCCAGGAGCTCAGTCTTATCACTAGATATTTCAAAGAGCCCATTGGGAAACTTCCTTCCTGTCATTCCAAGGTATTTTAAGCAAGTAGACTCTTGGAGAATATCAACAGAGGAAGATGCCATGGCAATGATGATGCTTCCTGCGTGGATTGAGAATCTTAGTCTTCCCATGAGTCTCTGCTGTGTTAAATGATGTACAGTTAAAACTTCTACAGAATGACTCTTAGTAGATTAATTTGAATGCTTATTATACATTACCTCATTCATTTTCTCTGGACACACATTGAAAGAGAGGCTTTCTCCATTACACTGGGGGCTCAGAGATTAAGTAACTCGATTGCAATCTCATGGGAGAGCAATCATTTGATTCCAGGCCTGAATGAACCAATCCCATGGATATCCTGCTCAGTATAGCCCACCTGTGCACAGAGACCACATCCTGAAGAAATTTACCTGTACACAGAATAAAGGTGGAGAAAGGGGCAGGGAAGGAGAGTCAGTAGTTCAGTGTGAGTTCTGCTTTGTCCCATATCACCTCCTTGACTAATCCTGATTTCCTTGCTCACTTAAAACTCTCCTTCCCTGACTGAGTATATTAGCTTCTATTGCTTCATAACAACCACAAACTTAACTCAAAACAGCATCATCTATTTGCTCTCAGTTGTGTAGGTTCTACCTCTATTCAGGGTATAACAAGTTAGAAATCAAGGTGTTTCCAAGGTGTTTTCACCTGGAGGCAGTGGAGGAAGTTCCTCTTCTATATTCTTGTTGGAAGAATTCAGTTCCTTTCAGTGGTGGGACTGATGGCTCCATTTCCTTGCTGGCTGTCAGCTGCTCCTGGGTCCTAGAGTTTCCTCTCCAATCCTTGCCATGTGGCTTCCATAGACAGTTCACCACAAGGGTATTTGCTTTCTTCCAGGCCAGCCAGAGCTTATCTCTTTCCTCTTCTTCCAGCAGATGGAGAAAATCCTGTTTTTAAAGGCTCATGTGATCCAATAAGGCTTACCTGGATAATCGCCCTTTCTTACATTTAGCTGTACCATGTAACATAACCTAATGACAGGCCCAGGAATTAGAGCAGAAATCTTGGGGAACATCACACACTTTAGCCTGCCATAGTGAGATGTCATCTATAGTTATTCAAATATTTAATATGTCAAATGACATTAGAGTAGGAAATAATTTATCCAGAGGGGATATATTCAACTTTTTAGGTGTATTGTTAAGCACATAATTATATAATTAATAGAATCTATAAGAAAGACATTTTAGGGGCAGCACAACAAGTCATTTTGGGCTGACAGTGAATATGTGAAGTTATAATTAAAGAATACACAGTCAGCAGTTCCAAGATGGCCGAATAGGAACAGCTCCAGTCTATAGCTCCCAGCGTGAGTGACACAGAAGACGGGTGATTTCTGCATTTCCAACTGAGGTACCGGGTTCATCTCACTGGGACTTGTTGGACAGTGGGTGCAGCACGCCAAGCATGAGCCGAAGTAGGGTGGGGCATCACCTCACCTGGGAAGTGCAAGGGGTCAGAGAATTCCCTTTCCTAGCCAAGCAAAGCTATAACAGACTGCACCTGGAAAATTGGGTCACTCCCACTCTAATACTGCCCTTTTCCAATGGTCTTAGCAAGCAGCACACCAGGAGATTATATCCCGTGCATGGCTCAGAGGGTCCCACGCCCACGGAGCCTCGCTCATTGCTAGCACAGCAGTCTGAGATGGAACTGCAAGGCAGCAGCGAGGTTGGGGGATAGGCACCCGCCATTGCTGAGGTTTGAGTAGGTAAACAAAGCGGCAGGAAGCTCAAACTGGGTGGAGCCCACCGCAGCTCAAGGAGGCCTGCCTGTCTCTGTAGACTCCACCTCTGGGGGCAGGGCATAGCCAAACAAAAGGCAACAGAAACCTCTGCAGACTTAAATGTCCCTATCTGACAGCTTTGAAGAGAGTAGTGGTTCTCCCAGCACAGACTTTGACATCTGAGAACGGACAGACTGCCTCCTCAAGGGGGTCCCTGACCCTGAGTAGCCTATCTGGGAGGCACCCCCCAGTAGGGGCAGACTGACACTTCCCACGGCCATGTACCCCTCTGAGACAAAACCTCCAGAGGAATGATCAGACAACAAAATTTGCTGTTCAGCAATATTCACTGTTCTGCAGCCTCTGCTGCTGATACCCAGGCAAACAGGGTCTGGAGTGGACATCCAGCAAACTCCAACAGACCTGCAGCTGAGGGTCCTGACTGTTAAAAGGAAAACTAACAAACAGAAAGGACATCTGCAACAAAACCCCATCTGTACATCACCATCATCAAAGACCAAAGGTAAATAAAACCACAAAGATGGGGAAAAAACAGAACAGAAAAATTGAAAATTCTAAAAATCAGAGCACCTCTCCTCCTCCAAAGGAACGCAGCCCCTCGCCAGCAACGGAACAAAGCTGGATGGAGAATGACTTTGATGAGTTCAGAGAAGAAAGCTTCAGATGATCAAACTTCTCCGAGCTAAAGGAGGAAGTTCGAACCCATTGCAAAGAAGTTAAAAACCTTGAAAAAAGATTAGATGACTGGCTAACCAGAATAACCAGTGCAGAGAAGTCCTTAAAGGACCTGATGGAGCTGAAAACCATGGCATGAGAACTACGTGACGAATGCACAAGCTTCAGTAGATGATTCGATCAACTGGAAGAAAGGGAATCAGTGATTGAAGATCAAATGAATGAAATGAAGTGAGAAGAAAAGTTTAGAGAAAAAAGAATAAAAAGAAATGAACAAAGCCTCCGAGAAATATGGGACTATGTGAAAAGACCAAATCTACATCTGATTGGTGTATCTGAAAGTGATGGGGAGAATGGAACCAAGTTGGAAAACACTCTGCAGGATATTATCAAGGAGAACTGCCCCAACCTAGCAAGGCAGGCCAACATTCAAATTCAGGAAATACAGAGAACATCACAAAGATACTCCTCGAGAAGAACAACTCCAAGACACATAATTGTCAGATTCATCAAAGTTGAAATGAAGGAAAAAATGTTAAGGGCAGCCAGAGAGAAAGGTCGGGTTACCCTCAAACGGAAGCCCATCAGACTAATAGCTGATCTCTCGGCAGACACTCTACAAGCCAGAAAAGAGTGGGGGCCAATATTCAACATTCTTAAAGAAAAGAATTTTCAACCCAGAATTTCATATCCAGCCAAACTAAGCTTCATAAGTGAAGGAGAAATAAAATCCTTATAGACAAGCAAATGCTGAGAGATTTTGTCACCACCAGGCCTGCCCTAAAAGAGCTCCTGAAGGAAGCACTAAACATGGAAAGGAACAACTCGTACCAGCCACTGCAAAAACATGCCAAATTGTAAAGACCATCCATGCTAGGAAGAAACTGCATCAACTAATGAGCAAAATAACCAGCTAACATCATAATGACAGGATCAAATTCACACATAACAATATTAACCTTAAATGTAAATGGGCTAAATGCTCCAATTAAAAGACACAGACTCCAAATTGGATAAAGAGTCAAGACCCATCAGTGTGCTGTATTCAGGAAACCCATCTGACCTGCAGAGACCCATACAGGCTCAAAATAAAGGGATGGAGGAAGATCTACCAAGCAAATGGAAAACAAAAAAAAGGCAGGGGTTGCAATCCTAGTCTCTGATAAAATAGACTTTAAACCAATGAAGATCAAAAGAGACAAAGAAGGCCATTACATAATGGTAAAAGGATCAATTCAACAAGAAGAGCTAACTATCCTAAATATATATGCACCCAATACAGGAGTACCCAGATTCATAAAGCAAGTCCTTAGAGACCTACAAGGAGACTTAGGCTCCCACACAATAATAGTGGGAGACTTTAACACCCCACTGTCAACATTAGACAGATCAACAAGACAGAAAGTTAACAAGGATATCCAGAAATTGAATTCAGCTCTGCACCAAGCAGACCTAACAGACATCTACAGAACTCTCCACCCCAAATCAATAGAATATACATTCTTCTCAGCAGCACACTGCACCTATTCCAAAATTGACCACATAGTTGGAAGTAAAGCACTCCTCAGCAAATGTAAAAGAACAGAAATTATAACAAACTGTTTCTCAGACCACAGTGCAATAAAACTAGAACTCAGGATTAAGAAACTCACTCAAAACCACTCAACTACATGGAAACTGAACAACCTGCTCCTGAATGACTACTGGGTACATAATGAAATGAAGGCAGAAATAAAGATGTTCTTTGAAACCAACAAGAACAAAGACACAACATACCAGAATCTCTGGAACACATTCAAAGCAGTGTGTAGAGGGAAATTTATAGCACTAAATGCCCACAAGAGAAAGCAGGAAAGATTTAAAATTGACACCCTAACATCACAATTAAAAGAACTAGAGACGCAAGAGGAAACACATTCAAAAGCTAGCAGAAGGCAATAAATAACTAAGATCAGAGCAGAACTGAAGGAAATAGAGACACAAAGAACCCTTCAAAAAATTAATGAATCCAGGAGCTGGTTTTTTGAAAAGATCAACAAAATTGATAGACTGCTAGCAAGACTAATGAAGAAAAAAAGAGAGAAGAATCAAATAGACGCAATAAAAAATGATACACGGGATATCACCACCGGTCCCACAGAAATACAAACTACCATCAGAGAATACTATAAACACCTCTACACAAATAAACTAGAAAATCTAGACGAAATGGATAAATTCCTTGACACATACAACCTCCCAAGACTAAACCAGGAGGAAGTTGAATCTCTGAATAGACCAATAACAGGCTTTGAAATTGAGGCAATAATTAATAGCTTACCAACCAAAAAAGGTCCAGGACCAGATGGATTCACAGCCGAATTCTACCAGAGGTACAAGGAGGAGCTGGTACCATTCCTTCTGAAACTATTCCAATCAATAGAAAAAGAGGGAATCCTCCCTAACTCATTTTATGAGGCCAGCGTCATCCTGATACCAAAGTCTGGCAGAGACACAACAAAAAAAAAGAATATTAGACCAATATCCCTGATGAACATTGATGCAAAAATCCTCAAAAAAAATACTGGCAGACTGAATCCAGCAGCACATCAAAAAGCTTATCCACCACGATTAAGTGGGCTTCATCCCTGGCATGCAAGGCTGGTTCAACATACACAAATCAATAAACGTTATACAGCATATAAACAGAACCAAAGACAAAAACCACATGATTATCTCAATAGGTGCAGAAAAGGCCTTCGACAAAATTCAACAGCCCTTAATGCTAAAAACTCTCAATAAATTAGTTATTGATGGGACGTGTCTAAAAATAATAAGAGCTATTTATGACAAACCCACAGCCAACATCATACTGAATGGGCAAAAACTGGAAGCATTCCCTTTGAAAACTGGCACAAGACATGGATGCCCTCTCTCACCACTCCTATTCAACATAGTGTTGGAATTTCTGGCCAGGGCAATCAGGAAGGAGAAAGAAATAAAGGGTATTCAGTTAGGAAAAGAGGAAGTCATATTGTCCCTGTTTGCAGATGACATGATTGTATATCTAGAAAACCCCATCGTCTCAGCCCAAAATCTCCTTAAGCTGATAAGCAACTTCAGCAAAGTCTCAGGATACAAAATCAATGTACAAAAATCACAAGCATTCTTATACACCAATAACAGAGAAACAGAGAGCCAAATCATGAGTGAACTCCCATTCACAATTGCTTCAAAGAGAATAAAATACCTAGGAATCCAACTTACAAGGGATGTGAAGGACGTCTTCAAGGAGAACTACAAACCACTGCTCAATGAAATAAAAGAGGACACAAACAAATGGAAGAACATTCCATGATCATGGATAGGGAGAATCAATATCGTGAAAATGGCCATACTGCCCAAGGTAATTTATAGATTCAATGCCATCCTCATCAAGGTACCAATGATTTTCTTCACAGAATTGGAAAAAACTACTTTAAAGTTCGTATGGAACCAAAAAAGAGCCTGCATCGCCAAGTCAATCCTAAGCCAAAAGAACAAAGCTGGAGGCATCACGCTACCTGACTTCAAACTATATTACAAGGCTACAGTAACCAAAACAGCATGGTACTAGTACTGAAACAGACATACAGACCCATGGAACAGAACAGAGCCCTCAGAAATAATACCACACATCTACAACTATCTGATCTTTGACAAACCTGACAAAAACAAGAAATGGGGAAAGCATTCCCTATTTAATAAACGGTGCTGGGAAAACTGGCTAGCCATATGTAGAAAGTTGAAACTGGATCCCTTCCTTACACCTTATGCAAAAATTAATTCAAGATGGATTAAAGACTTACATGTTAGACCTAAAACCATAAAAACCCTAGAAGAAAACCTAGGCAATACCATTCAGGACATAGGCATGGGCAAGCACTTCATGTCTGAAACACCAAAGCACTGGCAACAAAAGCCAAAATTGACAAATGGGATCTAATTACACTAAAGAGCTTCTGCACAGCAAAAGAAACTACCATCAGAGTGAACAGGCAACCTACAGAATGGGAGAAAATTTTTGCAATCTACTCATCTGACAAAGGGCTAATATCCAGAATCTACAAAGAACTCAAACAAATTTACAAGAAAAAAACAAACAACTCCATCAAAAGGTGGGCAAAGGATATGAACAGACACTTCTCAAAAGAAGACATTTATGGAGCCAACAGACACATGAAAAAATGCTCATCATCACTGGCAATCAGAGAAATTCAAATCAAAACCACAATGAGATATCATGTCACACCAGTTAGAACGGCAATCATTAAAAAGTCCAGAAACAACAGGTGCTGGAGAGGATGTGGAGAGATAGGAACTTTTACACTGTTGGTGGGACTGTAAACTAGTTCAACCATTGTGGAAGTCAGTGTGGCGATTCCTCAGGGATCTAGAACTAGAAATACCATTTGACCCAGCCATCCCATTACTGAGTATATACCCAAAGGACTATAAATCATGCTGCTATAAAGACACGTGCACACGTATGTTTATTGCGGCATTATTCACAATAGCAAAGACTTGGAACCAACCCAAATGTCCAACAATGATAGACTGGATTAAGAAAATGTGGCACATATACATCAAGGAATACTATGCAGCCATAAAAAAGGATGAGTTCATGTCCTTTGTAGGGACATGGACGAAGTTGGAAATCATCATTCTCAGTAAACTATCGCAAGGACAAAAAACCAAACACTGCGTGTTCTCACTCATAGGTGGGAATTGGACAATGAGAACACTTGGACACAGGAAGGGGAACATCACACACCGGGGCCTGTTGTGGGGTGGGGGTAGGGGGGAGGGATATCATTAGGAGATATAGCTAATGTAAATGACGAGTTAGTGGGTGCAGCACACCAACATGGCACATGTACACATATGTAACAAACCTGCACGTTGTGCACATGTACCCTGGAACTTAAAGTGTAATAAAAAAATATATATATATATGTATAAATAAAAAAATACAAATCAGTGACTGTATTTAACTTCTGGTTTATGTGATAAATATGCTAGTTTTTAAGTTAAAATGTTTATATAATGCTGGTCTATTATCAAAATTGGTAATATAGTATCTATACAGATGAAATTGTTGGAAAAAGGTTAAATAAATGCAATTTATATAGACCTGTGACTGCTGTGTGCCTCCTGGCTTCTCCTTTTTAAAATGGAAGTGTGTAAAAAACTTATCGTATTCTTGTTCAATCATTGAATATAGAATATTTGGGGAGCAAGTAGCTCATCTCTTTAGATATTATGTCGTTAGATCAAAATGAATGTTTCTGAAGAAGTTGTACTTGAGGAACTACAATTCATCTGAATCTTGACTGATTTAGATGAGGAAACCGTAGAGTACATGCAACAGTGTGAGAAGACTTGAAAGTCTTAGGGAAGAGAATGAGTACATCTTGCATGTGGAAGGGTAGAAAGGATGTGAATTTTTGTAGCCAGAGAGTAGACCGTGACACGTATTTTCCAAAGATGGCCTGCATTCTTTCTTCACAATGCATTTTTTTTTTTTTTTTTTGCTGTCAAATAAAAGTCAGATCACATTTTTAACTGCCCTCAAAACCTTGATACTCCTCCCACTGAGTGGCAAAGTCCATGTCCCCTCTCCCTGCAGTGGGCCGACTTTAGCTACTGCCTCAATTAATACAGTATGAGAAAAGTGACACTACTTGAGTTTGAGACAAAATCATAAAAATGTCATGTACCTCTCCCTTGCTCTCTTGGGACACTTGCTTTTGGAACACAGAGCCATGTTGTGAGGAAGCTCACACTAGCCCATAGGAAAGACTATATGAGGAGGCTACAGGCAAGTGTTCTGATTGACAGCTAAGCTGAGGTTCCAACCGATAGCCAGCAACAATCACCAGACATGTGAGTGAAGACGGCATGTTAATGAAACTGCAGCAAGGTGATTTTAGCCCCAACCATTGAATGACCCTCATCCTGAAAGTCTTCCCAGCTGAGACCTCACAATTGTGGAGCAAAGAACAGCCATTCCTGCTTTTCCCAGTCTGAATTCCTAACCCAAAAGATTCATGAGCATAATATAATAAATTTTCACCAAGTTTTGGGGGTAGTTTTCACCAAGTTTTTGGGTCATTGGGGGTAGCTGTATAGCAACTGAGCACTGGAAAATTAGAATAAATTACATAGTCAAACAACTGTATTTCAGTCCTTGACTTTATTTAGATAATACTAGGATAGCACCCTCTCAGCTAAAGCTATGAATCATGAATGTTATAAATATTATGAAAACTATCATTGACATCAACAAAAGTTATCACAGGGTTAAACTGACACACGTTTAATGATATGCGTAGTCATTGCTAAGTAAGTAGGCATAAGAACAAGGTAATTTAAATAAGTGATTATAATTGGTATAATATTTTGAAGTTTTTAATCTTACTGGTTAGTTTTTGGTTTTTTTGTGTGTGTTGCTTATAATTTATGGTAGATTTCTATGATACACAGATGTAAATCTAATCTGGACTCTGCCAACACTGCTAAGTTTCTTTGCACTATAGAATCAGGTGAAATAGTCCATCCCATCAAAAAAAGAGCATATGTGCCTCTATAACTACTTTAAGTTTTGTCATAGCTAAGTGCAGGAAACAAGAAGCTGGAGGCTCTGTATGAGGCAAGTGTATGCAAGTCTCCAGGGGAAGCTGTTAAAAAGCCTATGTTACATTGGTGGCTGGAGTGGCTAGAAAAAGAGGTGACACTCAGGTGTCTTTAAAGTAATCAGATGGGCACAAAAGGGACTGAGACTGTACTTAGAATCCTCATGTTAGGAAGCTTCATTGGATAGGAATTAGCTAAGAACAGTTATTTGTTGGGTAAACTCACAGGCATGGGTGGGAAGTTTATTTAGTGAAAGTGAGTGAATTAACACAAGAGCCTCAGATGTATAATTTTCAATCTACTTTAATGGTATCTTGTTTTTCTTAAAGCAGAAATTTAAAGATATTTACAAAATCCCCAGCATTGTGGTGCAATAGAAAAAGTATTGGTAGCCAGGTGTGGTGGCTCACGCCTATAATCCCAGCACTTTGGGAGGCTGAGGTGGGTGGATCACGAGGTCAGGAGTTCGAGACCAACCTGGCCAATATGGTGAAACCCCATCTCTACTATAAATACAAAAATTAGCCGGGCGTGGTGGCGCGTGCCTGTGGTCCCAGCTACTCAGGAAGCTGAGGCAGGAGAATCGCTTGAACCCGGGAGGCGGAGGTTGCAGTGAGCCGAGATCGCACCACTGTACTCTAGCCAGGGCAACAGAGTGAGACGCTGTCTCAAAAAAAAAAAAAAAAAAAAAAAAAGAAAAAGAAAAAGTATTGGTAGAAAAGAGGTTGGTATATATTCTCTGACCAATTTTTCCCTTTTCAAGTTAATCTGTTTTTTCTTGAACATTAAACGTTTAAGAAAATGTTTATTACACTAAAACACCTTGGTTAAACTGCCTAAATTGTGAGCTCTTAGAAAGATTATCAGAAAAGCTGTATTTATTGGTGACCATGTAGTTTTATTCTTAAATTATCTCACAGAGCCCTTAGATACCTTGGAAGATAATCTCTTAAATTTACTTTTGGGGATAATTTACTGCTTTCTCCATTGGTAGTTTGGCCTGAGTTTATTTTGAGCTATAAAATGAATGATCTTTAGCAAGCACTCTTCATTTTTTTTCCTTGTCTACTGATGTAAAGATTAAAAGCTTCTTTTTTAGGGCTAGCATTAGAGATCTGCAAGGTGACTTAGCAAAGGCTTCTACCAAACAAGAGGAAAGACAAGTATCTTTTCTCTGACCGTTGGAGAAAGGGTGGTCTCCTCCTGACTACTTTCTCTTTCCATCTTAAGGTGGAAGAGAAAGGTGGGATGCAATCCAATAAAGTAAGCATGCAGAAAACTCGAAATAAACAACAAAACTGGAAACAACAAGCCATGAAACAACAACACAGAAATCTTAACTAGGAAAATCTTTCAAAATATCAATGGGTTTTGAAAAATTTAGAAAAATAAAGAGATAAAAGTCCACCAAAATCAACTACCCAACAAGAAACAAATAAGCAACACAGAATTCCTGCCTGCCAGGTTTTGCATCCTGTATGAGGAGTAGTCTATCAGGAAGGTCCAAATAACTCTTCTTCAGAGATGCTGCTCTCATGCCTCTGTCATGCAAGGGGTAGAGCTGGACAATCAGCTTTTGTACCATACAAGGAATTATTTTCACTGTAGTGAAACTGCCTTTGCAAAAATATGACAGTAAGAGAAACCTGACATGGCTGACTCCATCTTGGCTCTAGCCTTGTGTCTATTAAACTCTTTCTTTACTGCAAGGCTATAGTCTCTGTGAGCTGATTTTGTTTATTCAGTGGGGAGGAAGACCCTTCTGGGCAGTTACAGTAGGTCATAATGAATTAACTTTCCTTATCTCATCAGCACCTTATCAGCTCCTAAACACTGCATTCCCAACATTTTGATGTTTCCCTTTCAGAAACAAGTAATTCAAAGTAGACATTTCTCCTGAGGTTATGTACTTGGTGAGAACAAACCTCCAGGTATAGAACACACACTCTCATACTCCGACACCACTGTGGGGTGTAGTCTTGGAGGCAATAGGTACTTTTTCTTATTACAATATAATATAAAATTAGGCCATCAAAATTCATTGCCTGCTCTCTGCTCCTACCCTGAGACCCCCATCAACTCTTCTGTCATCTCCTATGCGTCTTCTATTCCCATTTTGGGTTCTTAACCTCCAATATAAGAGAGCTACTGCATCCATAGCCTCATTTTAGGCTGGTGCCTTAAGTTCTAGAGATTTTTAGCAGCAGGAATTTGGGGTGAGAAGTGAAAGCCAACACCCTACAGGGAGGAGTACCTGAAGCCCGAAAGTGAGCTCAGGAGAGAGGATAGAGCATCAGGAGAGAGGATTTGACTGTGTACAGAGAGGAAGTGTTTGGCTAGAAGATTAAAAGACTTCAAAACTAAAGGACAGAGATGTGAAGAGGAAGGAAGGAATTAACACCTCCCATCTATGTCTGAAGTCCCTTTTAAATTCAGCCTTCACACCATCCAAAAGGCTGAAGCAGAACTATCTGTAATTTAACTTTAAAGTAACTATGCTTTCAAATGGAGATTAAATGCCAAATAAGTAAGGGAGGTAACACATTAGAGTTATACCACCAACTCCTGAGAGGTAACACATCAGTGTGAATCAACCCCAGTCAAAACGCAAATTATATCTGATCATTTCCTGCTTTTTTATAGGAAAGGAGTGGGGATGTAACTAGGAACAAATAGAGATGGAAAAGGAAAGACTGGTGCCATATATATGTAAATTTTACATATTATATATAATTTTTAGGTTAATAAAGGGAATTTGTATATGACATACATATATAAATAAATTAATATAACATATATATACAAATGCCCTTTCTTAACCTAAATGTTTTGCCTTATCCGAAGACCAGAAAATGAGTAAACAAATTAAATTGAATATACTAAGTAATTATAGTGCTTTATTTTTTTGTTACAAACTTATGGCTTCAAACACCTTTTCTCATATAACCTTCCCAATAAACTTATGCTCTCATATTATCATTCCCAATTTCAGGATGATGAAACTAGGGTACAAACAGTGTAAGCAACTTGCCTGTGATAAAGCAACCAAGGAATTAATAGAGCCTGTATTGAGACTCAAGCATTTTATTTTAGTTCCCTTGTTCTCTCCATTCCACAAGAGCTCCTTACCATTTGTGGTGCCTGGCTTCAGAGGATCAGTGCACAGTGGCTTTGATATCCTTCACCTTCTGAGTATTATACCATCAAGTAAACTCTGTGCCCCATCTTCCATATTATAAAAATAGTTGCCTGGACAACTGAGGAAGCATTCTGATGTATGTTGCTTTTTGTTTGTTTTTGTTTTTGAGAAAATAATACTATATGGGGGTACTTATGATCTAGGGCTGATAACTATACTAAAGGGAATCATAAAGAAAAGCCAGCATTTCGATACTTTTAAATTTTTGCTATTTATCCCTTAGATTAGGACAGTATGATTGAAAAACTATTATTCACATATTTTGAAGCTAGAAAAAATGATGCAACCAATTATAAAGTAAGTATAATAATTTCAGTGGATAAATTACAGCTCTGTAACTTCATAGTAATGGCAAACTTTTATCCAGTGCTGATTATGTTCCAGCCACTGCCATGTGAGCTAGGTACTACTATTAATCAGCATTTTGCCAAGGAGGAAACTGAGGTTAGAATTGTTAAGTAAGTTGCATAAGAGTTCATAGTTAGTGAGCAGTAGAGCTAAAATTGGGAACCAGGTGGTCTGGTTCCAGAATTCACACTCTGAACCATGATGCCAAACACATACCGCATCCCTACTTTGAAAAGTGGGAATCCTAACTGTACCTCATTTTAGGATAAGTCAACTCTGCCATTACCTAACTGTGTAGTTACTGTGCATTGTCCATATACACTGCATTCTTCCTGAATTCATGGGCCTCCTTAGTGACTAATTGTTGTATTTCATTTTGACAGCTCTATTTTTTCCATTGTTTTGCATCTTTTGCAGTCAGGAACTGGGTCTGTGTTTCAGTCCAAAATATAACACGGGCTTGGGATATACTCTTTGAAAGACCTATCTAATTTATTTAATGAATAGATGAATAAATGAATGGGTGAATTAGAGTGAATTATCACATGAGATAGCAAAATGTTTATAAACCTGCCTGGACATAATTTTCTGGGAAAGGAGTTTCTGTTCAAAGCTTCCCCTGAAATGAACTCCATAGAGAGGTCATGTAGGAAAAGTACAGGAATGTAGCTAGAAACCTGGAGTGAGCGTATAAACTAGCAAATGTAGTAAGTTAATTTTCCTAAGCTTTATTTCCTTACATATGAAACTAAAGGTTTGGTTTATGATTTCTTTAATCCTTCTCAGTTAAAAATTATATGATGTTATGATTCTGTAAATTATAGCAAGGTTTCGGTGACCAATTTTTTAAAGGCTTAAGCATTTTGTTTTTGTCAGTTGACTTTTGCTGAGCTCATGAATACCAAATCATTCTTCTCTCTCTCTCTCTTTTTCCCTCTCTCTCCTGCTCCCTCCCTTCTTCTCTCTCTTTCTTTCAAAGAAAAAAAATATTCCCCAAGTGGTACGGTTATTTCTCAGACTCTCTTATAGCTGAAATTATTTACCACATAAAAACCTCAAACCAAGCAGTGACATATCCCTTGTAAAGTATTCACAAGCTATTCAACCAACATTAAAAGTGGAAAATAAGTCTTTGCTCATAAGGGGACATTGGCAAAGATTAAATAGACTTCTATGAAGTTCAGAGGGTGAAGGCCAGATTACATCATTATCAAAGCTAGATAGTTTCTCCCAAATAATTGGTAACAAGAGAGCCATCTTCATTTCTTGCTGTGCATGTGGAAATCTCTTGGACAATGATGGAAACTGCGTGAAGAACTGAGCATAAAATTCTTTTACTTATTTATTTATTTGATTTATTAAATCTTCCTGAGCCTCTGGAGACATGAACATAGCTGTAAAAAATACTGATACACATTTATCTAGTCCCTTTCCCAATCTCATAGTTGGAATTCTCCATATCAATCAGACAAAAGCCTGGATTCAGCCCAGGATATTAATGAAAGTTGCATTCTCATTTTGCAGTCCTAAACAGAATTATATTCATTAACACATTTTCCTCTCTGATCACTGTCCGGAATGCTTCAGGTTTTTAAATGTTTATTTTGTTTTTCTAATTCCTTTTCTGCTTGCAAGGGTCAATTGCATTGAAAAACAAAGAAGGATTGATGGAGGCTTTTTTCATCAGACCTCAAGTCTTAAATGTATTTTCCTTGGGGAGTATGACCCCAAGCAATAAACAGAACTAGGGGAGAGAAACTGGCTGGCATTTTTTTTGGTAATATATATCCTGATACTTAATATTGATAATGATATTATTACTAAATCTACTAAAGCAGGAGATATTGGTTACCAACAGGAATTGGTGACCTACCTATTCCTGTTCTTGAAGCAAGGTCATTTTCAAAGGTTGTGTAAGAGAAGGGCACGTGACCCACAAAGTCATGTAAAGCCTCGTGCTTAGAAGGGCTCCATGCTTGGTTTAATGCTTTGCTACTGCAGTCTTGAAAGTCTTCATAATTTTTGAATAGGAGGCCCTGCATTTTTATTTTGAACTAGACCTTATCAGTTATATAGCACATCCTTCTTAGGCATATAATCTAATTAAGTAATTCGGTATTTTATTTTTGCACCAGGGCTAATTAAATTAGGAAGGCAGTAGCAGCTGCCATTCAACAATTTGTATGTACCCAAAACTGTATAATGGACAAAGTTCTTGATATAGAGTATCACCTTGAAACCTGAAGACATCATTTTTTTCTCATTTTTTAAAAATAAGAAATCTGAGCTTCAGAGACTTTAAATAGCTTGCCTGAATGTAAACAAGTGGTAAATATGGGAGACAAAACTTAGAGCTATGCCTTCAGCTTCTAAGGCGTGCCACTTTCTGTGAGTGTTTGCTTTAAAGTCCTATTGGAGTATGGATTCATGGAAGATATCATGCTGCAGGTGTAATCTATAGGAGTTTGAGAAAGACTTAGATGAATTTTTCAACCAAAATCTAAAACATCATAGGGGAATTTATTTGACCTATGTATGGCTTCCTAAATATGAGAGGATTTCTTAAACCATGGTAAGACAAAATAACTCAGAATTGATTTATTTTTCTTATAAATAAAGATACCACTTTATTAATCATCTCTTTGACAATACTATGCCTTGAATCTTCAGAGCGCATGACATTTTCAGGGTCTCATGAATACATAGTGAGTCATTAGAAAAACTGATTAAAATGGAACTTTCTATCTCTTCTCTATTGTGAATTAAGGATTAATACTATTTTATATTTTTCATACCATTTTTAAGATAGATAAAGGTTTCCTCTCCTGGTTACTACTCTTCACAAATGTTCTCTTTTAACCTCTCCAGTAGCTCCAATGTCATTGATCCTTTCAGTGGTCACTGTAGGACATTATGGACATCCAAGCATCTGACCAGAAGGAAACCCCTTTGTCAAATCTTCTGTTTCTTTTGTCTTTTTCCTTACCCTTCATGATAATATTTGTAACCGTTGCCAGCGCTTACCACATTTGAACTTTCCTCGACATTCTTGGATTTCTCTTTCTTCTAAAACTTAATTTAAATGAATTTGCAGACTAAATAGTTGCTGTAGGTCATTTACCTTTTTCCTAATGCTGATTCTGCCTCCAGCCAAAATTGAACTGCTTTAAGTTCTTGTTTTTAATGAATGATAAAAAAAAATTTAACCAATTATATTCTGCCTTCTTTACTAATGAGGAACATAGCATGTTCATTTAATAAATAAGAGCTTATATGTGAAGACAAGTAGCTGCAAAATCTCTCCTACAACGGGCAGTGGTGAAAATAAAGGTCAATTTAAGAGGGGTTTCTAACCGACTGATAAGGTTTATGTTCCCTTTGGAAAGATTACATGTTATAGTGAATGGAGAAATAATTATATAGTCACCAATTTTAAAAATAATGAGAAACATATTTTTACATATGATCTTATTAAAAATCTCTTATTAACAAATAATTGTTGGGAAAACAAATAAGCTTTCACATTTTTTATATTGCTTATCTTCAGCTAATATATTTTAGGTATTCAACAAATAGTTTTTGGACTAACAGATGTATTTTGAAGTATCTTCTCTCGTTGTCTTCAGAATATGATTTAGGAATTCATCTGCTCCCCCTGCCTTCAATGCACAGGTACGTACACCCATCAGAAACAAAACACCAACAAACAGAGAAAAAGGTTTTCAGTTAAATTATACATAATTTCTATTGAACTACAGCCTCAGTTTTCTTAGATTTTGAATATAACCAAAGTTATTTTCCCACAGAGGGAATGGTATAATAATTTTTAATTATATAATTTGAGCCCCTTTCCAAGGAGAATACAAGTTACACCCCTGCCCTTTAAAAACAAAAACAAAAACAAAAAAACCCAGCAGAGAATAGGGAGCAGTGTGATGGTGCTGCAGGCTGGCAACGCTTTCCTGGGAGTCTTCCCACCTCTTTCATTATGTCACACCCTCCTGGTTCATCCCTGTCTTTTATTCCTTAGACTCTGAGATCTAAAACTGCCAAAGAGGTTTATCTTCTGAATTATTAACAAATTAGAAAGTCCTAGCAAAATTCAGGAAATGAGGAAAACATTACTTGTGTGCTTCAAAAAGCATAAAATATTAGAACATGTAAGAGGGAAAGGCTCCTGGGTATTATGAGAGGCCCAAATCTAGAACAGAGTTTTATGTTCATCCTCTGAACACAGGGCTGGGGCCTGGAGAAGCCTTGGTTCATCCAAGTGTTCTAGAAAACCATATACTTCTTATGCAATGTAGATTGAAGTAGGGTTTTCAAACGTATATCGGTAACACAATACAACCTTATTTAAATTATTGTTTAATTAAAGAAACTGCTTATAATTGTAAACTTTGTCATACAACAAATGAATTATATAATAATGTAGAAGTCTATTTGTTTTTCACTTAAGAATGGATTCTTTTTAAGTCATGGGATATGAGGTAGATGTGAGCAGAGGCAATGGTAAAGTGTGTGGCACTGGTATCAGTCTGCCAGGGAATAAATACTATATCCATTTATTCCTAGCTGTATGAACTTGGACAAATTACTTCTCTTATCTCCATTTCTCACCTGTTGAATGATGATAATGATGTCTACCCAGTAAGAACATTGTAAAGATTATATGCGTAATTTTAATTATTTGGATGCATTTTTTGAACGTGACATAAACTTGAAAAATGTTAATGTAAGCTCTGTTCTACAACTGAAAGTAGTTCTGATACTTACCTGTTAGCTGAATGAATTTGAGAGACTCATTGTTTAGGATATCTAACATAACAAAGCTTGAGAAGGAGCCCTTTCTCTTGGCTATAATTAACAGCGCATTTTATATGTATTTAAGTATGAATCCATGGTAAGATTCTGGCTATAATTTGAGATTCAAGTGGCAATTTCATCACAAGAATATCAGCAGTCACTTTGTTGCTTTTAGCTGTCATTTGGTAATTCTGTTCTGGACTCATCCTTTCCTCAACTTCACAGCCACATTTCCAAATAGGCCTTTCTTCTTTCCTTCAACTCCCCAAATGCACATTGTTTGAGTATATCTCATGATAAACTTTGGACTATGCCCTCTAAGAGCTGGAAAAACGGGCACACAGAGTCTGACAGTCACAGTCATCAAGAGAATGCTGATTTGCTCATGGAACCCATTCAAAGGGTTCCAGAGACCATCCACAAAGGCTGTCACATTGTTATACCACATTAAATACATGCCTGTGCAATATTGGCATGTTTCATAACTTCAGAAATAACAAAAACCTCAACTACTTCCAGCCTTTTAATTTCCTTTAGTAACCATTGTTAACTGACTCTTCAATGCAAAATGAAAAGCTAACCCTCAAACCCATTAACCCTCCCCCAATTCCTCCCCCTCCCTTTAATTTCCCCTTCAACCACTTAAAAAATAGTCCTATCTCCTCTTAGCTTAATTTCTTAGTGGAGAACTCGTTCTTCTCCCAGGCAGATTCTCCCAGTGTGGTATGGTCTGTTGCTGTGGTCAGCCTGCATGTTCAGCCTGCCAGCAGGCTCAGCCATTTCTGGAGCTGCTGGGGATCCTCTAGCTGGAGAATGCTTTGAATTCCCTGAGTTATCCAATGCATCAGTCTCTCTACATGCACCTTGGGATAACCAGCGGCCTCCTGTCACGGGGAACCTAGCCATGCCCTCCCTGAAAGAGTCTACACTCCTTATCCCAGGAGGGAAATAAAAAGAAAAGTAATATACAAAAATAGCACTAAATTATGTTTTTAAAGAACTTTCTTGCCTATAACTAACTTTTCTATAAATGCAACATATATTCTATAAATCAAAGATAAGAGGATAACATTTGTTATGGTTTGGCTGTGACCCCACCCAAACTCATCTTGAATTGTAGTTCCCATAATTCCCATGTGTCATGGGACGGAACCAGTGGGACATAATTGAATCATGAGGGTGGCTCTTTCCTGTGCTGTTCTCATGATAGTGAATAAGTCTCACAGGATCTAATAGTTTTATAAAGAGGAATTCCCTTGTACCAGTTCTCTCTTCCCTGCCGCCATGTAAGATGTGACTTGCTCCTTCTTACCTTCTGCCATGATTGTAATGTCTCTCCATCCATGTGGAACTGTGAGTCAATTAAACCCCTTTCCTTTATAATTACCCAGTTTCAGGTATGTCTTTATTAGCAGTATGAGAATGGACTAATACATCATCATCTATAAGCCAAAACACAATTTCTTAAAGTTTGCCTTATTTCTCTCTTCCTTCTGCTTTCTTTTTCCCTTTTAACCATATGTTCCCCATTTCTCCTACTGTTCTTACAATATCCCATTTGTATCCAGAACTCTCTTCAATAGAGCTGCTCAAAGGGCCTTTTCTATCCAAGTGGCTTTCACTCTCTCTGACCTAGAGTTTTCTGAACTTGTTTTATATTAAAGTTTGCTTAGCCCAGATCTCTCAAGTCCTTATTGAAGTGACTGGCCATTCAGAAAATTTAAACGTATGAATGTGTTAAGAACTATTGACTTAATAAGTCCACCCTTTGAAGAGCATTTGCATCATGGAGATAAAATATTATATTCTAAGTTACAGAAAAACTCAAGGAAACTGAAGAAAAGAGATTTTTGGGTAAAAGAATAAATACATCACAAACACACACACACACACACACACACACACACACAACTGGGCTATTGAGAGACAGTGTGGCATGTATAATGACTCCATATAAAAGATTAATGCTGGGAATCTGGGGATGGCAGGGGGTGTGATGGGTAAAGACTATGGTTACGAGTTAAATTGTACAGTAAATTGTATATTTTGAAAGTGGAAGTATTACTTTTTATAATATCACAGAAAATAAAGTTCTATAAAATTTCCTAGGAGATTTGGCAATTCTCAAGCTTGAGAAATTCCATGTTTCTATCTACATGAGGCAGGGGGTTGAATAAATCAGAATCTTGAAGAAACAGGTGTTAACCACTTACATTGCTTCATTGAAAATTGTGATGAAGCACAGAATAGAGGAAAATGCATGGGTTTTGAAGGGAGATAGACTTAAAATAGAAGTCTTATTCAGTTCTTACTGAGCTATAGGATCTCTTACATGCACTTAATTTCTTTGGGTCTGTTCTCTTATCTGTAAAACAGGGATTTTTTCATACTTATCTTTTACAATTGTTGAGATATTGTATGTGAAATATCTAGCACAATATTTTACCTGTAGTAGATGGTCAATAAACAGCAGCTCTTATTATCATTTATATTTCTAACAATAAACTCTGCATTACTGTTTAATGGCAATCAGAGGTTGCCAGGAAGGCCAGGAGCTACAGGCCATGGCTGACACCAGTAATCCCAGCACTTTGGGAGGCCAAGGTGGGTGAATCACCTGAGGTCAGTAGTTTGAGACCAGCCTGGCCAACATGGTGAAACCCTGTCTCTACTAAAAATACAAAAACCAGCTGGGTGTGGTGGCACACACCTGTAATCCCAGCTACTTGGGAGGCTGAGGCAGGAGAATCGGCTTGAACCCAGGAGGTGGAGGTCGCAGTGAGCCAAGATTGTGCCACTGCACTCCAGCCTGGGCAACAGAGCAAGACTCTGTCTCGAAAAAAAAAAAATTCTGATTTGTCTTTCAAATCTTAAAGCATGTTTTAATGACATTGTATGCAGTTATTTTCTTCTGTTTAAAACTTCATTTTTCTAGTTGCCCCTGAATTTAGCACAGTACGTATTCAGCAAATATTTGCTAGACTAATATGTCAGTCTATTCTCATGCTGCTATAAAGAACTGCCTGAGACTGAGTAATTTATAAAAGAAAAAGTTTTAATTGACTCACAGTTCTGCTTGGCTGGGGATGCCTCAGGAAACTTATAATTATGGTAGAAGGGGAAGAAAACAGGCCCTTCTTCAAAGGAGATACAAGTGCTGAGTGAAGGGAGAAAAACCCCTTATAAAATCATCAGATCTCATGATAAGTCACTCACTATCACTCACAATCACAAGAACAGCATGAGGGTAACTACCCCCAAGATTCAATTACCTTCCACTGGGTCCCTCGCATGACCATGGGAATATGGGAACTACAATTCAAGATGAGATTTGGGTGGGGACACAAAGTCAAACCATAACATTCTGCCTCTGGTCCTCCCAAATCTCATGTCCTCACATTTCAAAACATAATCATGACCTTCCAACAGTTCCCCAAAGTCTTAACTTATTCCAGCATTAACTGAAAAGTTGAAGTCCGAAGTCTCATCTGAGACATGGCAAGACCCTTCTGCCTATGGGCCTGTAAAATCAAAATCAGGTTAGGTACTTCCTAGATACAATGCGGGTACAGGCATTGGGTAAATATACCCATTCCAAATTGAAGATATTGGCCAAAACAAAGGGGCTGCAGGCCCAATGCAAGTCTGAAATGCAATAGGGCAGTCATTAAACCTTAAAGTTTTAAAATGATCTCCATTGACTTCATGTCTCACATGCAGGACATGCTGATGTAAGAGGTGGGCTCCCACAGCCTTGGGCAGCTCTGCCCCTGTGGCTTTGCAGGGTACAGCTCCCCTACTGGCTGCTTTCATGGCCGGTGTTGAGTGTCTGCAGCTTTTCCAGATGCACAGTGCATCTGTTGGTGGATCTACCATTCTGAGGTCTGGAGGAGAGTGGCCCTCTTCTCACAGCTCCACCAGGCAGTGCCCCAGTGGGGACTCTGTGTGGGGACTTCAACCCTGCATTTCCCTTCTGCAGTACCCTAGCAGAGGTTCTCCATGAAGGCTCCACCCCTGCAGCAAACTTCTGCCTAGACATCCAAGCATTTCCATACATCCTCTGAAATCTAGGCACAGGATCCCAAGCCTCAATTCTTGACTTCTGTGCACCCACAGGCCAAACACCATGTGTAAGCCACCAAGGCTTGGGGCTCGCACCCTCTGAAGCAATGGCTCAAGCTATAACTTGGCCCCTTCTAGCCATAGCTGGAGCCAAAGCAGCTGTGACACAGGGTACCATGTCCTGACGCTGCACAGAGCAGGGGGGCCCTAGGCCCAACCCACAAAACCATTTTTTCCTCCTATGCCTCTGGGGGCCTGTGATGGGAGAGGCTGCCTTGAAGGTCTCTGACATGCTCTGGAGACATTTTTCCCATTGTCTTGGTGATTAACATTCAGCTCCTTGTTACTTGTGCAAATTTCTGCAATAGGCTTGACTTTTCCCCAGAAAACTGTTTTTTCTTTTTTATTGCATTGTCAGGCTGCAAATTTTCCAAACTTTTTTGCTCTGCTTCTTCTTGAATGTTTTGCCACTTAGAAATTTCTTCTGTCAGATGCCCTAAATCATCTCTCTCAAGTTCAAATTTCCACAGATATCTAGGGCAAGGGCAAAAAGATGCCAGACTCTTTGCTGAATAACAACAAAGGACACCTTTGCTTTAGTTCCCAACAAGTTCCTCATCTCCATCTGAGACTACCTTAGCCTGGGATTTTTTGTCCTTATCACTATTGGCATTTTGGTCATAGCCATTCAACAAGTCTCTATGAAGTTCCAAACTTTCCCATGTCTTCCTGTCTTCTGAGTCCTGCAAATCTTTAGGAAGTTCCAAGCTTTCCCACATTTTCCTGTCTTCTTGTGAGCCCTCCAAACTGTTGCAACCTCTTCCTATTACCCAGTTCCAAAGTTGCTTCCATATTTTCGGGTATCTTTATAGCAACACCCTACTACCTGGTACCAATTTACTGTACTAGTTCATTCTCACACTGCTATAAAGAACTGCCCAAGAATGGGTAATTCATAAAGGAAAGAGATTTAATTGTCTCACAGTTCTGCATGGCTGGGGAAGTCTCAGGAAACTTACAATCATGGCTGCAGAAGGAGAAGCAAACATGTCCTTCAGGAGGCACAAGTGCTGAATGAAGTGGAGGTGGGGAAAGCCACTTATAAAACCATCAGATCTCATGAGAACTTACTGACTATCACAAGAACAGCATGAGGGTAACCTCCACCATGATTCAATTACCTCCCACTGGATCCTTCCCATGACATGTGGGGATTATGGGAACTAAAATTCAAGATGAGATTCGGGTGTGGACACAGCCAAACCATATCAGCTAATAAATATGACAATTGGAAATATCCATATGGGGTACAGGATAACTCTGTTGATTTAGTCAGAACACCCTCAAGCCTCAAGCGAATGTGGTATTCTTGAATGACAGCAGTAAAAGTTATGAGGGATATCAGGTTTTTATTTTCAGTGAAGAAATACATTTGCATGCAAGTGTATGTGTAAAACTAAAATGTTCTGGCGTAAAGCAAATATCCAAGGGGCAAACTATGGGGAGGTTATTTATTTATTAAAAGTTATGGATGAGTTCTCAGGGCTCTCTTATAGCTCAACCATGTGTGAGAGCCATGAAACAAAAGGGTCTTAACAAATGTGGAAATTACAGAGTTTGTCCTGCTCAGCCCACAAGATAGACATCCAGCACCCTTAAATAACCCTGAGACAAGAAGGTGGTTTCTGGGAAGCCTATGTCTTCTGGTACTGCAGAGCACTGTTGGGCTGACCTTCATGTTTGAATATTAAATTAATAAAGGCAGAATCTACACAATACCAATGGTATTAGTCATGTCTGCTGGGGCATCCAATACCAGATGTCACTTTTCTGATCTTTTAGGATCAGCCTTCACTGTTTTTGGCACATCAGAGTTCACATCTGAGTACAATTTAAGTTGTAACAATGCAATCATCAGCATGCCTAACTATTTTTTTGCCTTCCTTTCCTGCTATTTTTGGGAGCTGAAGCTATGAATTTCCTCTGCCTATTCATCTGGGAAGTTAGAGATGATTTTTCTAGGTTCCCTTCCCCCATTTCTTTTAAGGGAATCAGAGAACCTGTTCTCTGCTGCCTTACAAACATTCATTTTAAGATTTACAGCAACCTTGCAAATAACCATTCTCCAGTGGAATATAATAATTTATGCTGGGTGAATAGAAGAGTTCTGACCCCACTCATTTTCCCACCTGTGCACCTCTTGGGAGAGAGGCACTAGTCAAAAACATGAATGTGTGTGCTGATGAACTGTTTATTCTTACTTTCAAGGTTGACTTACAGTATGATAGTTGGGAATTCACCCATGTGCTTTACCTCTTAAATTGAGCCTAATTTGCAAGTAGAAAAGGAGGATTAATCCAGCTCTACCTCATAGTTTCTAATTATTAAACAATAACACTGAAAACTGTTATCAAGACCAGGAGTCGTCAAAGTTTGGTCTGTGGACTGTGCTCTAAAAGACTTTTAGGTAATTCTCATATTTAATCAGTTCTAACGTGCTTTTTTTTTTCTTTTTCTTGGTATAGTATGGTGTATGTAACAGTTGCTTGAACAGTGTCTTTTATTTTGGATTTTGAGCTTTTTGAGAATGGGCATGTTTTTGGATCAACATTTAGTACTGTGCTGGGCACCCATGATGACCAAAATGATACCTTTGTTGCATTACAATGACGTGATTTTTATGTGCTTTTGTCACTCCTAAAACCTTGGTTCAAAAGTCATTTATTGCCAAGCTCCAGATCCAACTCAGAAGATCCTGTTTTCTCCGTAAGTGTGCATCTTAGAAGTTCCAGCTCTAAGATACAAGGTTCACTCTTTCTGTCTCCAGGTGATACTGGACAAAGATTCTGAGATGCTCCCTAAGAAACTATCAAAGAGGGGTATGAGCAAGGGTCCATCAGGCAGCAAGCACTCTTTCCCTTTAGCTCATTTTCAATCTGGTGAGCTTTGCTTTTTTATATGCTTTACACATTGGCTTTCTCTTCAGATTTTAGCTAAAGAAAATGGGCTCTTCTACTAATATAAACAATATGCATGTTTTTATTAGCCAAAAGGAAAAGAAAATAGGCTTACATGATTTTCAGCCTCCACAGAAATGTCAAAGATGGATCTTTCTAAGCAATTCGTGGTAAGAGATGTAACTATGAAAATGTTAAGATGTTTGCCTTCCCTTTGTTACCTAATTGTCCTATTGAGCTCCCTGACACCCTCAATTTTTTCCACACTATCACTGGCAAAGTTCCTCAGTACCACTATTCCTCTCTGGGTTTTTCATCATTCTTTTCTTGGAAATCATGCCAACCTATAGTTATTATACACTAGAGCTTCCTTTTCATCTGTAGGGGTCTGTATACACAGTTCTGTTCCAGTTGCTCTTCTCATCTGACCTACCTTTCAACTCAAGCCAACTTTTCCTCATTGACTGAATCCAATAGAAGCCAATGGACAGGGAAACATAGCAGGATAGAAAAAGTGGATAATGCAAGACCTGAACTTAGCTCTGGATCAAGTGGACCTGATTGTTATCTACAGAACTGTCCACCCCAAATCAACAGAATACACATTCTCCTCATCACCATATGACATTTACTCTAAAACTGATCACATAATTGAAAGTAAAACACTCCTCCATAAATGCAAAAGTACTGAAATTATAACAGTCTCTCAGACCACAGCACAATCAAATTTTAACTCAAGATTAAGAAACTCACTCAAAACCACACAACTACATGGAAATTGAACAACCTGCTCCTGAAAGACTCCTGGTTAAATTATGAAATTAAGGCAGAAATCAAAAAGTTCTTTGAAACTAATAAGAACAAAGAGAAAACATACCAGAATCTCTGGGACACAGCTAAAGCAGTGTTAAGAGGAAAATTTATAGCACTAAATGCCCATATCACAAAGCTAGAAAGATCTCAAATTGACAACCTAAAATCACAACTAAAAGAACTAGAGAACCAAGAGTAAATAAACCCCAAAGCTAGCAGAAGACAAGAAATAACCAAGATCAGAGCAGAAGTGAAGGAGATAGACACAAAAATTCCTTCAAAAATCAACTAATCCAGGAGTTTGTTTCTTGAAAAAATTAATAAAATAGACAGACTACTAGCTAGACTAATAAAGAATAAAAAATAGAAGAATCAAATAGACACAATTAGAAATGATAATGGGGATAATACCGCTGATCCAATAGAAATACAAAAATCCATAAGAGAATACTATAAACACCTCTATGCACATAAACTAGAAAATCTAGAAGAAATGGATAAATTCCTGGACATATCCACCCTCCCAAGACTGAACCAGGGAGAAATTGAATCCCTGAATAAACTAAAAATGAGTTCTAAAACTGAGGCAGTAATGAATAGCCTACCAACCAAAAAAAGTCCAACCAGATTGAATTATAGCTTATTTCTACCAGAGGTACAAAGAGAAACTGGTGCCTTTTCTACTGAACCTTTTCCAAGCAACTGGAAAGGAGAGACTCCTCCCTAACTTATTTTATGAAGCCAGCATCATCCTGATACAAAAACCTTGCAGAGATACAACAACAACAAAAAAGAAAACTTCAGGCCAGTATCCCTGATGAACATCGACACAAAAATCCTCTATAAAATACTGGCAAATCAAATCCAGCACCACATCAAAAAGCTTCCACCACAATCGAGTTGGCTTTATCCTCAGGATGCAAGGTTGGTTGAACATACACAAATCAATAAATGTAATTCATTACATAAATAGAACTAAAGACAGAAACCGCATGATTATTCAATAGACACAGAAAAGGCCTTCAATAAAATTCAACATCCTTTCATGTTAAAACTTCTCAATAAACTAGGTATTGAAGAAACATACCTCAAAATAATTAGAGCTGTATATGACAAACCCAGAGCCAATATCGTACTGAATGGGCAAAAGATGGAAGCACTTTCCTTGAAAACCAGCACAAGACAAGAATGCCCTCTCTCACCACTCATATTCAACATAGTATTAAAAGTCTGGCCAGGGCAATCAGGCAAGAGAAAGAAATAAAGGATATTCAAATGGAAAGAGAGGAAGTCAACTAATCTTTGTTTGTGGATGACATGATCTTATATCTAGAAAACCCCATTGTCTCAGCCCACAAGCTTCTTAAGCTGATAAGCAACTTCAGCAGCCTCAGGATACAAAATCAATGTGCAAAAATCACTAGGATTTCTGTATACTGACAACAGGCAAGCAGAGAGCCAAATCATGAATTAACTCCCATTCACAATTGCTACAAACAGAATAAAATACCTAGGAATACAGCTAACAAGAGAAATGAAGAACCTCTTCAAGGAGAACTACAAATCACTGATTAAAGATATCAGAGAGCACACAAACAAATGGAAAAACATTCCATGTTCACGGATAGGAAGAATCAACATCATGAAAATGACTATACTGCCCAAATTAATTTATAGATCAATGCTATTCCCATTAGACTATCATTAACATTCTTCACAGAATTTACAAAGAAAACTATTTTAAATTTCACATAGAACCCAAAAAGAGCCCACATAGCCAAGACAATCCTAAGCAAAAAGAACAAAGCTGGAACCATCATGCTCCCTGACTTCAAACCATACTACAAGGCTAATGTAACCAAAACAGCATGGTACTGGTACAAAAACAGACACAGAGACCAATGGAACAGAATAGAGAACTCAAAAATAAGATTACACATCTATAGCCATCTGATCTTCAACAAACCTGACAAAAACAAACAAAGGGGAAAGGATTCCCTATTTAATAAATGGTGTTGCAAGAAAAATTGCAGAAAAATTGTAACTGAACCCATCCTTACACCTTATACAAAAATTAACTCAAGATGGATTACAGACTTAAATGTAAAACCCAAAGCTATAAAAATTTTAGAAGAAAATCTAGGCAATACCATTCAGGACATAGACACAAAGATTTCATGACTAAAACGTGGGCAAAAGACATGAGCAGACACTTCTCAAAAGAAGATATTCATGCAGCCAACAAACACGAAAAAACACAACATCACTGATCATTGGAGAAATGCAAATCAAAACCACAGTGAGATACCATCTTATGCCAGTCAGAATGGCAATTATTAAAAAGTCAAGAAACAACAGATACTGGCAAGGTTATAGAGAAAAAAGAACACTTTACACTTTTGGTGGGAATGTAAATTAGTTCAACCATTGTGGAAGACAGCATAGTGATTTCTCAAAGATCTGGAAGCAGAAATACGTTGACCCAGCAATCCCATTACTGGGTATATACCCAAAGGAATATAAATTATTCTATTATAAAGATATATTCACATATATGTTTACTGCAGCACTATTTACAATAGCAAAGATATGGAATCAACCCAAATGCCCATCAATAATATCAATAATAGATTGGTTAAAGAAAATGTGGTACATATATACCATGCAATACTATGCAGCCATAAAAAGGAAAGAGATCATGTTCTTTGCAGGGACATGGATGGAGTGTGAAGCTGTTATCCTCAGCAAAGTAATGCAAGAACATAAAACCAAACACCGCATGTTCTCACTTAGAAGTGGGAGCTGAATAATGAGAGCACATAGACACATGAGGGGGAACAACACACACTGAGGCCTGTTGGGGGTGGAGAGAACATCAGGAAGAATAGCTAATGGATGCTGAACTTGTCACCTAGGTGTTGGATTCATCTGTGCAGCAAACCACCATGACATACATTTACCTATGTAACAAACCTGCACATTCAGCACATGTACCCCAGAACTTAAAATAAAAGTTGAAGAAAAAAAATCATAAAATTCAAATAAAGAAAAGCAAACCAGGAAAAAAGTGAAGAATGAATCTGTAGGCACAGATGGAAGCTATCTGAAACACTTCTTTAATATTGCAGCTCTTCAAATAGCTCAAATGGAATTATTTTCAGTTAGGATACAGAAGTATATAAAATAGCTTTGCTGACACCAAAACAATAAGTAACCAACAGATTAGCCCAAAACTATAACTAATGAGGAACTCTGGCTACAAAGAAATCTAAAACTACCAAAGTTTAGTAGAAGCTTTAGAAAGATGGGTGAACAAAGATCAGAGGATAGCTGAGTCTGAAAGCAGTTAGAGAAGCAAGATGGTCTTTGTTCAAATGAGAAATCAGATCAGCATTTATGAAACCTATGGGCTGCATACTAAATTTAAATCTGGAGAAGCCCCAAATCCAGAAATTACTCTGCCAAGTAACAATCTCTCATATTTGCAGTCTTGCAGACCTAAAGTTGCAAAGTCTTGTGATCTGGACAGCTGTAGTCTCATTGTTTCACAGCCCAACAATTTCATACTCTGGAGACTCATTGTTTCATAGTCTTGCAGTCTTATGACATGTCATATTTAACATCCAGTCATCTTTTATCTGTCTACAGGTCTAATAGTCTAGCGGTCTTGCAGTTTTGGGGTCAAGAAGACTCAAGGTCTTACAGATATGAGGTCTGACAGCATTTGGTCCCAGTGCAGTCCTGGAGGGAAAGACATGAAATCACTTTAAAAGTAGCTAATCCTAGAGAAAAATGGAGTATACCAAATCTCCAACCAAAATTCCATCTGATTCAATGTCTGGTAACATCAATAACATTTCACCTAGTGGTGGCACCGGAAGCTAGAGATAGAATGAAAAACAGAAAGATAGCACAATAGACTTGTGGTACTTGAATTCCAAGGCCTTTTTGGAGGAGTTAAAGCCAAACAAACTTGCCCCAAAGTAGCTTAATTTATGACTAGATAAAACTGATCAGCCTCTCAACCTATCTTTCTAATAAAGAATAAGGCATTCCTTATTGACAGAGTATAATATGATGTGTTAAAAATAACAATATGTGTATATAGTTGCATATCTTTTTAAAAATCTATTATTTTGAATAGATCTATTGTTTTAAATAGTTTTATAATATCTATTGTCCTTTAAAATGTAATATACAACGTTCAATAAAGTATTACAGGACATGCAAAGGAGTTTGAAAATATGACTTGTAGTCAAGAGAAAAATGAATCAATAGAGAGATACACTAAATATTAAAGTAATGATAAAGAATTTAAGATGACAATGACAAAGATAATGAAAGATCTACAGAAAAAGATGCATGTAATGATAAAAGAATGGGTAATTAGGGGATGTTAGGGAGCTTTTAGAGAAACAAATAACCAACTGGAAAAGCCAGAATAAGAAATATCATAGCCAAAATATAAAACTTACTGGATGGTATTAATAGCAGATTGAATACAACAACAAAGAAAAGGATGACTGTATTGAAGTAGGTCTATACAAATCATCCAAGCTGAAGTAAAGAGATTACAATAAGAAAAAGAGCATTCAATGACACATTAGACAGTATTCAGGAGAAGTTCCTGAACAAGAGGAAAGAGAATGGGCCAGAAAAACTGAAGAAGTATTGGCTAAAAATCCTCTACTTTGATAAAAAACAGAAACAGATCTAAGATGTTCAATGAACCAGAAGCAGAATAATTACCAAAGAAAGAACATCTAAGAACAAAATTGTCAGTTTGCTGTAAACTTGATAGAATCCCAAAAACAGTCCGAAAGTCATATTACATAAAAGAGAACAATGATAAGAATAACAACAGCCCTTTCATCAGATACAATAGGAGCCAGACAGTAGTGAAACACTGTGTTTAAAGAGACAAAAGGAGAAAATTGTTGATTATATATTCAGTGAAAATATTTTTCAGCAATGAAAGTAAATTAAAGCAATTTCTGAACAATAAAGGTTGACAGACTTTGTTGCCAGCAGACCTAACTATAATATATGCTAGGGAGAGTTCTCAGGTGAAAGAAAATGATACAGAGGAAAATAAGGATCTATGGGTAGCAACAAAACCCACTAAAAATAATAATATAAGAGTAAATATGAAATTCTTATTTTCTTATTTTTTTAAAGTCAACTAGGTATTTAAGTAAAATAATAATATATTTTGGAGTTCATAATACATGTAGAGATAAATATATGATAAACATAGAACAAAGGGCAGGAAAGCACATCAACAAAGTAAAAAAGTACTTACATTTAAAAATTGATTTAATTGAGAATAAGCTGTGATAAAGTAGAAACACATACTGCATGTATTAGTCTGTTCTCACACTGCTCTAAAGAACTACTTAAGACTGAGTAATTTATAAGAAAAGAAGTTAATTGTCTCCCAGTTCCACATGACTGGGGAGGCCTCTGGAAACTTACAGTCATGGTGGATGGCAAAGGCAAAGCAAGACACATCTTACATGGTGGCAGGAGTGAGAGCATGAAGGGGAAGTGCCACACTTTTATACCATCAGATCTTGTGAGAACTTACTCACTATCATGAAAACAGCATGAGGGCAAATGCCCCCATAATCCAATCACCTACCACTAGGTCCCACTCTCAACATATGGGAATTACAATTTGAGATGAGATTTGGGTAAGGACACAGAGCCAAACCATATCATTTCACCCCTGGCCCCTCCCAAATCTCATTTCCTTTTCACATTTCAAAACACAATTATGCCTTCCCAACGGTCCCTCAAATTCTTAACTCATTCTAGTATTAACCCAAAAGTCCAAGTCCATAGTCTCATCTGAGACAATGGGAGTCCCTTCTGCCTATGAGCCTGTAAAATCAAAAGCAAGTTAGTTACTTCCAACATACAATGGGGGTACAGGTGTTTTGTAAATGACCCCATTTCAATTGGGATAAATTGGCCAAAACAAATGACCACAGGCCCCATGAAAGCCTGACATGCAGCAGGGTACTCACTAAATCTTAAAGTTCCAAAATTATTTCCTTTGACTCCATATCTCACATTCAGGGCATGTTGATTCAACAGGTGGGCTCCCACAGCCTTGGGCACTTCTGCCCCTGTGGCTCTGCAGGGTACATCCTTCTCGGTTGCCTTCACAAGCTTTTGTTGAGTGCCTGTTCCTTTTCCGGGTACATGGTGCAAGCTGTCAGTGGATCTATCATTCTGGGGTATGGAAAAAGGTGACCATCTTCTCATAGCTCCATTAGGCAGTGCCCCAGTGGGGACTGTGTAGGGGCTTCAACCCCACATTGCCCCTCTGCATCCCAGCCACTCAAGCTTCAGCCATGTCTAAAAAATATGCCACATAGACCATTGCTTCAGAGTGTGCAAGCCCTAAACAATGGTGGTTTCCACTTAGCGTTGGGCCTTTGGGTGTGGTGTGCAGAAGACAAGAGTTGAGCTTTAGGAGCCTCCACCTAGATTTCAGAGGATATATGGAAATGCCTGGATGTACAGGCAGAAGTTTGCTGCAGGGGCAGAGCCCTCATGGAGAACCTCTCCTAGGGCATGCAGAGGTACATTTTAAGAAACAAACAAACAAAAAAAAAAAAAAAACAAAAAAACCCAGTCACATCTTGAAGGTTTTTCTGCTTAGAAAGTTATTCTGCCAGATATCCTAGTTCAAAGTTCAAAGTTTGAAGTTCCACAGATCTCTAGGGCAGGGGCAAAATGCTGCTAGTCGCTTTGCTAAAGCATAGCAAGAGTGACCTTTACTCCAGTTCCCCATAAGTTCTTCATCTCTGTCTGAGACCACCTCAGCCTGAACTTCATTGTCCATATCACTAGCAGCATTTTGGTCAAAACCATTCAACGAGTCTCTAGGAAGTTACAAACTTTCCCACATCTGCCTGTCTTCTGTCTTCTTCTGAGCCTTTTAAACTGTTCCAACCTCTGCTTGTTACCCAGTTCCAAAATCACTTCCACATTTTCAGGCTATCTTCATAGCAGTACCCCACTATCCCGGTATCAATTTTCAGTATTAGTCTGTTTACACTGCTAGATAGAACTACCTAAGACTGGGTAATTTATAAAGAAAAGAAGTTTAGTTGACTCACAGTTCTGCATGGCTGGGGAGGCCTCAGGAAACTTACAATCATGGTGGAAGGCAAAGGAAAATCAACACATGTCTTACATGGGGGTAGGAGAGAGAGAGAGAGAGCTAAGGGAAGTGCACATTTTTAAACCATTAGATCTTATGAGAACTCACTCACTACAAGAATGGCATGGGGGAAACTACCTCAGTGATCCAATTTCCTCCCACCAGGTTCCTCCCTCAATACATGTAGGTCACAATTTGAGATGAGATTTGGGCAGGGACATAGAGCCAAACCATAACACTATAATTCCTAGAGCAATCACTTGAAAAGACTAAAGAAATTGCTAGAGTTTGAATATGGTTTGTTTGCCTCCATCAGATTTCACGTGTGTTTATTATTTTCCCAAACCGAAACTCCATACCCACATTAAATGATAATTTACCACCCCTCCTCCTTTCTCCTAGTCACTGGCAACTACCATTCTACTTTCTTTTTTTATGAATTGAGTTGCTCTGAGTATTTCATATAAGATAAATCATACAGCTTTTGTCCTGTCATGACTGGTTTATTTCACTTCGAGTAATATTTTCAAAGTCCATCTATGTTATAGCATGCATCAGAATTTCCTTCTTTTTTAAGGCAGAATAATATTCCAATGTATGTATATACATGTGTTTACCATTTATCTGTTGATAAATATTTGGGTTGCTTCCACCATTTGGCTATTGTGAATAATGCTGCTATGAACATGGTTGTACCAGTATCTGTTCAAGTCCCTGCATTCAAATCTTTTGGGTATATACTCAGAAGGAAAATTATGAGATAATATAGTAATTCTATTTTTAATTTTTTCAGGAACTCCATACTGCATGCATCATTTTACATTTTCACTAGCAGTACACGGTTTCGCTCCAACACTTTATTTTATTTTTTAAATAGCCATCCTAATGAGTGGTATCTCATTGTTCTGATTTGCATGTTCCCCTAATAGCTAGTGATATTGAGCACCTTTACATATTTTTATACGCCATTTGCATGTCTTCTTTGGTGAAATGTCTATTCAACTCCTTTGCCAATTTTTTAATAAGGTCATTTGTTTTTAGCTATTGAGTTGTAGGGGTTCCTTATTATTTTTGATATTAACACTTTATCAGTTAAGTGGTTTGCAAATATTTTCTCAAATTCCATAAGTTGCCTTTTCATTCTCTTATTTTCTTTGCTGAGCATAGCTTTTTAGTTGGATGTAATTCCATTTGTCTTTTTTTTTTTTTTTTTTTTTTTTTTGCATTTGTTCCCTGTGCGTTTGGTGTCATATCCGGGAAATCACTGCCAAGGCCAATGTCAAGAAGTTTTCTTCTATGTTTTCTTCTAGGAGTTTCATGATGTGAAGTCTTAGACTTAAGTCTTCAATCCATTTTTTGAGTTTATTTTTGTGTATTGGGTCAGATAAGGGTCCAATTTTATTCTTTTCCATGTAGATATCCAGTTTTCCTAGCACCAAATGTCCATCAGCAGGTGAATAAATGAACAAATTGTGGCACATTCACATAAGGAATACTACCCAACAATACAAATGAATGAATTAGTATTATGCTCAACAACATATATGACTTTCAGAAACATTATATTAAAAGGAAAAAGTCACACAAACTAGTGCATACCATATGACTATATACAAAGGTCTAGGATAGGAAAGACTAAGCTAGACTGATGGAAATCAAAATAACAAGTGGATGAGTATGGACTAAAAGGGGTATGAGGTAGCATTCTGGGGTGATAGAAAAGTTCCTCATCTTTAAAGGGGTGGGGTCACAGAAGAATATACTTTGAACTAGACCTTAAAATCTGTGCATTTTAAAAATATAAGTTATACATCAATAAAGCAGATTGTTTAAAAAAAAGAAAGTGGTTCCACCCTCTTTCCCTGAAGAAAAGCAGTTAGTCCACTGATTGGATCAGAATGAGGATTAGTATTTCTTACCATTTTCCTCCCAGGAAGCAACATTAGAGGATACATCAGCCCATCTTTGTTTTATGTGAATTTAAGTGTGCTAATGTTCTTGGCAAGATTTCTGAAGCCTTCCTCATGTAGAAGACACTGGGGTGTCAATGTAAAGTGAGCTCTCCCGGGGTAACATGTGTTTACCATGATTCCTTGAGGCATGCATGAAAATATACTGCTGCAGTCTGTTACACTGATGTTAATTAATTATATCACTTAACATTCATTTTATTAAAAAGGGTACTACCACATGAGTTATCTAACTATCAATAGCCCATTTATTTTCCCTAATATGTTTACCAAACTTTTTTATTTACCGTTTTTTCAATGGCAAGCCATTATGGTAGAGATTCATTATTCAGCAGGACCCTTGCTAGATAGCAGAATTTTAATTTGAAAATAGCCTCAGTCCATACTTTTTTTTTTAGGTACAATTGCCTTAAGTCATTCCAGATTGATTCACTCTATTTCCTATTTTTAAGCATTCACCAGGAACAAAATTTTCATTTTCTTTTTTCCAAAATTTAGAATTACCATCTTTGCAGCTCTTATTTCAAGAAAACTCTTCTTTGCACTAAGTCAAATCCTTTGTGCAGAGATGTAGTCAAGCACGCAAAGCAAGATATGTACTGTGCCAAGGAACCTTTAACCTGGCACTAGTAATTAGCAGGCAGAAGAGGTAATAAGTAGCCACTTAACATAAAGAGGTGGGGGCCCAAGCACAACAAAGTGAGGAAAGTAATTTTATTCATCAGGATGGGCTAGTTGCACTATGGTAATTGACAATCCAAAAATCTGGGTGGATTAAAACAATAAATGTTTATTTCTTACTCATGCTGCATTTATATCAAAGGTTGGTGGAAGTTAGGGTATGTTGACTCTATTCAAGACATTCTCACTTAAGAACCTAGGTGGATGGAGCTTCCGCTATCAGACAACCACTGTCACTTCCAATCACATTTCACTGTCCTTATTAGAGGCAGGAAAGTCCAAACCTCCCTGAGTAGAGAAAGAATGGATATTGGTGAGTAGTAACATTGTTGACCATATTGATATTAAAAAAAATACAGGATAATCAAAGGTCCTCAAAGGAGTGTAGATCTGCAAGTAGCAAAGCTTAAAGATTTATGAAGCAAATGGGCTGGAGGACAGATTCAGAGCTCCAGTTCCAAGAGGTGAAACTGGCAACTGTAAGAGGAACTAGAAGACTGGACAGAAACTTGGAAATGGACAAAATTACACTTCCAGCCTTGCAAACTGTGGCAATGAGGACAGGTGCTACTAGGGTTCTTGCCAGCAGGAATTAGATCTTGAAAATCAGAGCATCAACAAGAAAAGTTTGGATCTAGGTGCAGCTTGAGAGCCAGAAGGCCAGCCTTGGGTCACTACCTCTTAAAGCAACCAACAAAGAATATCCTAGATTGTACCTGGTTAGTTCCTCTGAGCGGAAACTGAAGTCTCCAAAATTCTTTGTGCTTCAAGTCTGTATTTAGTAATAACTGTGGGGGAACTAGACAAAGAAGAGGCAGAGATAAGGAGCTGGGTTTGACAATATCTGATGTCCAGTGTCTTGTAGTTTGCTTGCCTGAGGAGATGAAAGAAAGTGCATCCATGAAAAAATTAAAAATTGACTGCTAGCCTGTCTATAAATATTCTAGAGTAGATTCAAGGAAGGACAACTTCCAGAGAAAACTTAATGGAGGAAGTTGGCCTGGTAGTATTTTCTCAGCCCAGGAAAACTTCCTATGGCTGTGTGTCTAACCCAGTCCACTACAAAGATATTTTCTAGCTTCCTGAGAGCATGCATGATTTTATAGGAGTCTACCTCCAGAAACAAGAGGTCCTCTCGATGGTACCTTCTATGTCATACTGAAGAAATGATCCTTAAGACATTTGGTTTGGTTCAACCCAAACCCAAAGAACCCTTTCTTAGGTAGATCACAATTTATACCTGCAATATCAGAAGAAAGTGTTTCTAACTCATTCAGGGAAATGTGTTTTCTGTCTTGCTTTAGCTTATAGTAAGTAGGTAAGAAATTCTGGACAATGTAATATACTTCTATGGCTTCAAATTTTATCCCTCCTGGAAACTTTCAAATAAAAATTTTGTCCTAGACTCCTCTTTCTGAGCCTCAGCTACATGCCGAGCTGCATGAAAATGTCCCAAAATAATTTTGCGTATTTCCCCCAAACTGGATCCTCCTCTTAATTAAATGCCTAAGGAGAGTAAGCCAATTACCCAATTCAGAAATCTCTGATTCCTCCTTGCCTCCTGCTTCTTCTAAACACTCAAATCCAGTCAATTGCCAAGTCCTAATAATTCTAACAACTTAATAGCTGTCAAATCTGTTCCTATTATCCATTCCCACTGCTTCAGGTCCTCAACATTTCTTATCAAGGCTACATTTTCGCCCGTGTTCTCCCACCTTCATTCTCTGCTCAGCCCCTTCCCCTGTTCTTGATACTGCAATAAGAGGCTTCTTCCTAGAATATAACTGTCATGTTAATTCTCTTTTTAAAAGCTGTTGCCCTAAAGAGAATCTCCAAATTGCTCAGCTGGACCTTCCTGACTGCACACTGCTAATCTGTCTAACCTTTAGTTCTCCCAGACTCTTCCAGAGTCCCAGCGCTCTGCTTTCCAAAGACATTGAACAGCTTTCATGCTCACAAAAGAACTCTGCTCTTTTTTTGGCTCTGGACTCTAGATTCCTCTTTTTCCTCCAGCAAAGCCCTTAAGTAGTGCCGTGGCTCAGGAAAGCAGGCTGATGTGTCCTCTGTGCCATGGTGAAACCAACTAACCACATTTATGGTAATGGAAAAGCATGTTCATGTATAGCTTTGGTCTACATATATCTGAATACTGCAATTATTCAGTGTTAGACCCAAAAGGCAATAGGTCAGTTTTTCACAACCTTTCAGGTTTTCTCCAGTCTCCAAACTAGAGATGAAAGAGTACATGCAAAACAATTTTTAAGTTTATTGCTAGTGCTTTACTTCTAAATTCTTTTCAACACAGTGATAAATAATCTTAAAATATAGTCTAAGGCAAATTTCATTTTTATTAAAAATACAGTGATCTAATTATACCCAAACCCCATTGACTAGAATATGCTAATTTAAAAAAATCTATTTCAGGCTGATAATTTTGTTTTTTAACTATGACCTGAAAAAGAAAAAAAAATAACCCCAGCCACCTGTTCTACAAATGCTAATGATAAGAGGAATTAGGTGAAACACTGTTGATAGATTCATATAGGCCCATCACCTTTTCAGAAATTCAAACCAAACCTCTTTCTTAATTGGAGCTGGAGGAAGCAAAATGAAGAAAAATAGATTCTTTTCATTAAATTAAAACAAAAATCTCAAAGCCTGGTAATATTCATGGACAAAAATAAAGAGATACATGTATGCTGGGCTTCATACTTTAACACAGAAAACAAGACATTTAGCTTTAAAAAAAGTGCATATAATTTTTTCTTATTAAATGTGTTATTTATTGAAACAACCATGACTTAGAAGATATCAATTCTTGATTTTTCATATTATATGCAAATTGACAAATGTTCTCTAATTGCAAAAGGAAACTCTGAGAGAGAAAATATTTTACATGGCTAAATATTTTATTTTTTTGTGTAGAGGATTATGTTCAACCTTATAATCAACATTTAGTAGTAGAACTAAGCTTAATTCTATTAATTCCAGAATTAATTATAGACTACCAGGACTAAAATTCAGTTAATACTAGAATAAATTGAAGAAGTAACTATAATTCTACCAGTAGAAAGTTGTGGTTTGAGAAGTCAGGAATACAGAAATAAAGCATAATAAGCTGGGTTTAAATTTAAAATATTAGGCACAGTAAGGTTTGGCATTCATTTCACTGAGTGCCTCCTCTACTCACATACCTTTAACTCGGGGTTAGATTGGTGGTTGGGAGGGGTGGCAAGTTGAGGGTGGGATGTGGGGCAAATGATTGTAGCCAGCAAATCAACTCTGAACCAACCCGCAAAACTAAGCAATAAATTCCAGAGTGCAGTCTGGTTCACACAAGCTTCAGGCTCAAAAGCCTCCAATTGTAAATATAACCTCCAATTGTAAGGCAGCTTTCTGTACTCCAAACTGTTCATGGGAGTCCTGAGGGTTTTAAGTGGCCAGACATGAGTGTAAAATTCAAATGTCATTCAAATTCCATTACAATATTTAAGAAGCTAACATACAGGAAAACAGCTGGCACGAAATCAGTGCCGAGAGCAAGTATAATTCCCAGTGCAGAGTGAACCAACCCTTAGGTCACTGTGAATTGGAGCAGTGACTTAAATTCAAAACCAGGCCGAGGATTCATGGGCTAATACTGTCAGTAACTTAAAACTGGATCCCAAGGGAAAGGACTTTTTTCCATTGATAAAGAGGATGGTTCACTGCCAGGCAGCTGGAGACTATCTTGCAGGGGCTTTTTGAACAGCCAGCATGAGTATCTAAATGACTACTACAAAGAAAAAAAAAAACCTAACAATCCTCAAATTTTAGATGTCCTGGAAAGCTTTTAATTCATTTTGGTGTTTGGTCTTCATTTGTTCCTGTTAAAAATAGGACACCATACACATATTATAATTAATTAACAGTTGTTGAATGTAGTCTCTAGCGAATGGAATAGTAAAAGTTACCATCCTTTGTAGAGAAGAAATATACTACCCATGACAGCTTATATCATAAAATAGGACTCACTGGTTGCATTGTGCTTACAAATATTTTCATTGCAGTTATTGAATTCAGTAAAATGTCATAAGGTACTCTTAGCCTCTGGCCAAAACTGACACAGAATTTAATTTGCACTAGTCAGCTAAAGACACAAAATGTTCCTGGGGAAAATTCTGCTGTGTTATACAAACACGCAACACTTACTGACAGGTCCATGGAAATCCTGTGCTTATGCAAGTAGCGGGGGTGATGCTAATAATACCACTGGAATGAAGTAAAGTGTTCACTATTTGACATAATAATCTAAATTGTTTCTAGACCTTAGTTTCCTCCCTAAAGGTCAACATTTTCATTTTTGCAAATTCTAGCTAAGAGCATTGGCAAATAAAAGAAAACCCAGGGGAACGGGTTCTTTTTAAATAAATTTGGTAGAAAACAGACCATTTGAAATTGATTCTAAATTACTTTTTGGTGGTTAGTACATGACCTCCCACAGCCATTTGAACTAGAGGTGAAGGTGACTTTCTCTCAGTAAATAGGATAGGGGATTTTTTTTCTTCCTGAAGAGTCAGGATTATGTGACCTTATAAATTGGTCTCATTACAGAGTTACTGACAGACAGACATATTGGTTGCTGCCAGTGGGCATATGGGCTGAAATTTGGAGAAGGAGGGGAGAACAGATGGAAGAGGGAAAAAGAGTGATGGACGGGTCCCTCACACAGAGACTAGCTGGTAGGGAGCAGGTCATGTCTATTACTGCTAAGCTGAGAAAGATAAGAGTGTCTGCAGTGGGAAAGGTGACATCCATCAATCAGCTTCTTCATTATGGCAAGAATGAGGCTTGTGGTCTGAGGGTGGAAGAAAGGGGCCGGTCATCCCACACCCCACAGGTGGCAACTCTGAAGAAGGCTTATCTTTCACATTGCCCGGAAAAGGAAGAATGTGCCCTTCATGAATTTGGGTTGTTGTGGGTCCTTCAGAGAAAACTCAGTGTGATGGTTTAATATTATTTTCAAGTGCTTTTATGTTGAGTCAAATATTGCATGAATGTCACACTTCATAATGTAAGAGAGCAACAGTACAAACGTTTTCCAGGTGAACCCCAAGTTCTCTTCTGTCCGTATGACAACGTCCAAGGCAAATGGAGTAGAGGCAGGAAGGCTCTCTAAGGTTTCTAGAATGTAAGCTCCTTCAGAGTAGTGACTTGTTGGTCTTGCTCATCTTTAATACCCAGGAGGCTAAAACAGAGATTTGGTACTGAAGAAATTAAGTTGAAATTATAGAAAATGTCTCAAAATGATTTTAACTCCCAAACAAATACATTTCCTGGCTCTTCCCCTGACATCTATTATCACCTTACCAACTCCTCTTTTCCACGGCTGACATTCTGGAGATATAAAGGCAACTTTGGTGAGGAACAGCAGCAAATGGAACATTTGACACTAGAGGTAGTTAATAGCTACACTCAAGTGGTAAAGAGTTGCACTGAAGCTTTACACTTCAGTGAGGACATGATGAAATTTGGGGAAGGGAATGCTTTTATTCTGAGGAGAATATCTTTCTGCCACACATGATACTATGAGACTGGTTGGCTCTGTGTCAGGTTCCTGGAAGGCAGAATAGAAGCTCATTTATTTTAATTCTCAATATCCCCAAAATAGTGATGCTCAGTTAATGCTGAACCACTAGCTTAAATGATTATTTTCTATTCACAAAGTTTTCTAGTGTAGGGTCCATAAACTAATTTGGCTTTCTTATATATTTAGGGAAGAAAAAAAAATGATCAGAAAGAATTAGAAATGTGATCCAGACAAAGATCATTTTATTTGAAAATATTTTGCTCTACAGTACTTATTTTAAGAGAAACATATTATCTCAAATAATAACAATTTTAGTGAAAATACTGTCACATAGAAATTAGAACAGTTTTGGAAGTTAGACTAGCAAATAGTTGAATCAAAAATTTGACCTTAATAATTAATTATTAATATAAACCAATCTAACTATGAAGAAGGTAGGTGTTACTGATTTGTAGATACATTTGAAGCTTATTGACCTGATCAAATTAGTTAAATAAAATTCTATTTATATTTCCTGTTATCTTCTGATTGGGGGTTAATAACATATATCACCCTTTAGTATAAGAAAATAATAAACTTTTTTGAGGTTTCTAAGCAAATTGATTTTTTAAATGTACCTGGCTTTTAAAATATAAGCTCTCTGTTAAGAGATTCTGTTACATGCTAACATAATATAAGACTACATATTTAATTAGTTTGCATATCCTAAAAGACAGCTGCCCATTTATGAAATTAGAACATATTTTGAATAATTTAAAAAGAGTTTGACAAATTTGAAAGTGTGCCCCTATTTAAATTGTGAGAGAGAGTTGACCTGTGTGCGTAAGATTCACTTCAGGGATCCTACTGGACTCACAGGAAGGACACATTGCTGACCTCACTAAGTGGTTTAGATAGGGGTTTCCTAATTGATAACGATGGGTTCGAATGAACAAATTAGTCTTGGATTGAAGGGGACTCACTGCTGAACATGTTAGGGGAGGAGGCAAAGTGATGAAATGCTTCGGCTCTGGAATGAGAAGGACTGAACTCCAAATTTGGTCACAAGGCCTTAGGTGAGTTAATTAATTCTCTTTTTCCTGTGAGTCCATGTGGACATTAAAACAGATAATGCATATGAAGCACTTACCATAGTGTCTAGAACAGAGTTAGCACTCAGAGAGAGTAATGGTTTTATTTTTGCCATACTGTTAGTTTGCTAATATTATAGTTTGGTTCCTAAATACCCCAAAGATATTTCATACTTTTTTTGTTCCTACTCTCTAAAAACTACTTTTGAAGAAAATCTAAGAATTGCCTTTCTTTCTTCTTTCTTTTCTTCACTTCTTCTCTCTCCCTCCCTCCCTTCCCTTCGTCTCGCCTTTCCTTTGCTCCTTCCTTCCTTCCTTCCTTCCTTCCTTCCTTCCTCCTTCCCTTCCTCCCCTCCTTCCTTCTGCATGTCTATATAGTCAACAGATTTTTGAATATTTATTCTATGAAAATCCAAAAACTTCTGCAAGTAGGACATGTAAAAATATAATATTGCAATTTAACTGTCTGTAAACAGAACATTTTATATGGTCTGAATTATAGCATGATGGGAAAAATACTCCATAATGATAGAGAGAAATGCCCAATATTAGTATCATTTTTCTTCTGTAAATATAGAGGAGAATTTCAATCCCTAAGGGTATTTTTTTCATTGAGTAATATTGATCATAGTATAAAAATGTATGATAGATTGAAATTACGTCTTCTTCCAGGTTTTCTAGTGACCTATAGGACCGTTACTTTCTTGACTATCCTAAAATATATAGCAGCATCTTTCCTGAATGCATTTGCTTCTCCTAATGTATAACATATTCATATGCTGGTATTTATTAAAATAAGCTTGCTGTCATTTATGGAGGGAATGTATGCCAGTTCCCTACCAAGGAGTCCTTCACTCTCCTGATTCAATTTGTACACAATTATTTTCATTTCCATTGATTCAAAAAGGATGTGGAAGTGAAAATAGTAAAAATAGATGTGTTCAAGTATTTATAATCTATACATTGAATTAGTGATTTGAAACTTCAAATATCAATGTACAGAAATTGAGAATTGACTACGGAGGAGACAGCCCAACCACAATCTGGATTATTTTCCAAATGCTTTAGGTCTGGCAAAAACTAAAGTGTTTATTGCCAAGCCCTTTTCCTCTTAATTTTAAAAAGTCATGTGTGTTTCAAGGGAAATTTAATCCACATGTTTCTGATTCATTTGCACTCAAGTTGTCAAACTGTTTTGTAATCACAAGTCTTTATCTTTTTCTCTCCACAGAATGTTGAGTTTTTCCAAGTGTGCATAAACAATAACCTCTCAGAAGAATAAATTGAATTTCAAATTCAGAAATCAGGGATGGGCAAAAATGTGTATATTTCACCTGTTCTTTGAAAAGAAAAATATTTTTGGGCTTTTGCCCCTGACTTAAACCTTTTGGTGTAGACATCACTTGCCCTTGGCAATATGCAATTCTTCTCTCCAAGGAAAAGTATATTTAGAGCTCAAAATATACAGTAGAAGGTGCTAAATGACCCATGAAGCAGGAGGATTCTGTCTTTAAAATTACAAGCAAATATGACCACAAATAATATTAGAGTTTTATAGCAAAAACTTATTTTAAATATTATAATCGTCAAAATTGGGTTTATTTACAACTCCTCATCCCTTAGATATGAGCTTAACAAAGCAAAAGTGCTAGCTTTTTTGGCCCCGAATATTTTATCTAAAATGAGTTTAAATTACAAATAGAAGAATTTACGGGCGGGAAAAACACATTTTTTTAAAGCTTTTATCATCTCTGAAAATAACTCAGAATTTACCACATTTACATATTTTTCTTATAAAACATTCTGTAGTGAGAGTTCAAATACTAAAGCTTACTATAATAGAATGCCCCATTTGGGAACATTAAGAACTTTTGTTTTATGATAACTCTACAATAGTTACTCCCATTTGGATCTCTTAGGAAGTGCTAATTCCAAACACTTCCTTCTTTATCATGAGATCAAACCATTTGGACCGCTTATTATCACGTACCCTGTAAAACTCAATCTGTCGTGTTAATTAGTTATGTAAACACATTTTATAATTGTGGAGACAAAGCAGAACTAGACAACTGGGTAGGTGAGAAAAGATCAAAGATCTTTCTTAATAAATTGTTACGGTAATTAGTGTTTGTCTTGTACTTCTTCTCCAGGGGGTCTTTTATACCCAAGCTTGGGAAACCTGCTTAGCGAACAAGGAAGCTTTTGGAAAGACAAATCTTGCTAAGCTCCCAAAACTGACTTAAAATCAGTGGAGTGAGGAAAAAAAGGAATACAAGAAAGGGAAGATAAAAAAGACCATGAATTCCTCTGGGGGAGTCCCTACTCTGTTTAATAGCTTAAGAATGAAATATGGAAAAGAACTATCACATCACATGTAGCCTATTTATATACTAGACAACAGCTTTCCCTACCCACCACCCGCACCAAGACATACTGTGTATAGCTTTCTTTGAAAATAATGAGAGTACTGTAGTGTCTATACTTCTCAAAAAATGTTATTAAAAAGTACCTAAATTTTAGGAAGATAAAGTCCTCCAGAAAATGCCCCACCCTCCCTCAGCATTACCTGGACTTCCTCCTGCTCCATTCTATCTAACACATCACCTACTTTACCTAGATTCTTTGGCTGTCCCTTCCAATTAGAAAGCCCATGCATGATGGCAGGGAGTTTTGTCTAGTTTTCCACTGGTTTGTTCAATGACTGGCTGAATAAAAGAATGAATACAGAGTAGTTTTCTAAACATTTTAGAAGCACTTTGGGGTAATATGGAGTGGGTCCACCACTTACATGCTGTGGAATGGCTTTGAGCAATTTACTTGATCTTCCTGAACTCTGTTTCCTTATACATATACCTAGATTGTTATCTACTTTTCAGGGTTATGTCAAGATTGGAGATGATTTATGTAAACTGCCCAGCAGAGTGTCCAGCACTTAGTAGATGCTCAGTTAACGGTAGTTGTGTTGTTGTTGTTACTTTCCCCCACTTTTCCTTTATACAAGCCAAATAATATTAAGACTCTTGGATTTAGCATTACTTCTTTCTGTTTTTACCATACTCCTCTCTTTTTCAAGTTGTATTCATATTTTCTTAATTGAATAGTATGCTCTTTGTTGTTAGTCATCCCAAATATAAATCGAATATAATAAAAATTATAACAAAAATATAATAATTTAAACAAATATAGTAACAATTTCCTAGAACTATTCTTTAACTTTCTCTTAAAATTCCCACACATTTGTAAATTACTAATCTTTCCAATTCCTACCTATAATATAGGTAGGGGTGGGTATTTTCATTTCCAGATATTCATGTTCAAACCCCACGACAGAAATTATCCACTTTTTCCCAGGTTTTCAATAAGATTTTGCATGCTTCTTTATAGCCTTGGTGGAGAGGAACTTGTTTCAGAACTGTACCTAGGATTTCCCTCAATTTACATCTTTTATCTTTTAACTTCAGGTCTTGTCTCTAAAAGACAGTCCTCTCCTGAAATCTCCTCCATGAAGCCTGGAAGTATAGAAGAAAAGAGCACTAAAAAGACCAAGAAATTAAATTTCTAACATATCCTTCATCTGGCCAGATTTTCTGGCACCCTGCCTGTTTCACAAGTTTCCCAGTTTTTATGAGATAGTAAACCTAAAGCTGCTTTTTAAAAATGTATTTTAAAAGTAATACATTAAAAATGGTAATATCTCATTGTTTAGCAAATCTATTATTATAAATTATGAACAAGTGAAATGAAAATGAGTAAAAATAATCTTTGATTGTTAATTTCACTAGCTATAATCTTTGTTCTAGCATAAATTATATGTTTATTGTCACAAAAATGTAGTATAGTATATAGAGATAGTATTTTGAAATCTGTGTTTTTCTCTTTACAGTTTAACATATATTTTTCAATCGTTAAGCACACAAGCATCATTTTAATAATATCACTGTATAGACATATCACTGTCTATTAAAACAATCCTCTGTATATGTGATGAAAAAAATCTATATATTTGAGCAAAAACTCAAAAAACTTGAAATTTTTATGGTAGAAAACTGGAAAATATTTGGTAGTTTTATTTTGTTCTTGCCAAGTAACTCACATTAAATTTTTACTTTCTTTTCCTCTTTTCTCTCAGATAAAAACCTCATAAATAAAAACACACCTAACAAACTAAAGGCCCATATTCATAACCTGGAATTCTAATAACAATCTTATTTGTCTTTTTCACATTTTCTCCTCCCTCAATGTCCAGCATGTTGCTACTCAAAAAATTCTTAATAAATATTAGATGAATAATTGAACAAGTGAACTTAAATCACATGCAAATACCATCTCATGAAATCTGTGATTGCAGTTTTACAAGCTTTTTTGTTTTTCCACTATTGGAAAAAATGAACTGACTAAAAAGGTCCCTTTTAGTCTCCATCTCCTTAAGTGTCATTATTACCTATGACCAGGTCAGAGTTCTCCAAAAAGTGGGTCACTTGGATCAGAATTTCCTGGAGTACTGGGAATAAACACAGACTCCTGGGCCCCATTCTAGACCAGCTAAGGCAGAATAATTAAATTTAAAGCCTAGGAAAGTCTGAGAACTACTTCTAGGTGGGGTCAGCAACCAACTAAATTTTGTCTAACAGTCAGTTGAAGAAGTATAGAATGCAATGCACTTCCCAGCATGTGTGGAACTAATGTAGCATGGGGAGCAGAAATGGGGGTAAAAAATCTCATTTCTGTTTTCATGAAGACAATGGCATTCCCTTTATGATGGTAAAGATCTAGTGAAGGTAAAGAAGTCAAGTTTAAAGGTCAGTTTTGTTTTGTGTGGAAATAATTCCATCGGGCAATTCTAATCAAGAGAAGAAAAATACAACAATCTAGGTTTCTGAGTTTGTTTTCACTCCTAGCTCTCTTTCTATCTGTGGTATCTTACAAGATTCCAGTGAAAGTTATTAAGAAAAATGCCTATCCACTGGTTATAAGCTGGAATTTAATGTATTAAGGCTGTTTTCTACACTTTTGGTATACAATAAGACTTTTAGAGATACCTAAGTTTTTTAAGGTACTGTTCAATCTACAAATACAATAATTACATCACTCTGTCTAATCAACTGAACAGAACCAAAAACCAATCTTCATTTTTTTTTTGCAGGAAGATGTGAAAATTAATATGGCATGTAGGTGCTGTTGGTTCCAATTAAAATCAATATCTGTCCTGATTTGTGTCTCTTGTCTCTATGACAGCGAGAGGGCTGGCTAAGGGGATACATCTGCTCCTCTCTCCCAAAGGGGCTCAAAACAAGTGAATGACCTGCAGTGTTTATTATTAAGTTTTCAAAGGGAAAGTTGTTTTGGTCTAATTGAAGCAATAATACGAGAGAGGTTATTTCTGGTCAGTTCCCTGCTGTTTTCACTCTGGAGAATATATTCCAGGTGTTCATGTGCCCCACTGTAGTGCAGTGCTGCCGTCTTTTGAGTGTAGGCATGCTAGTGCCAGTGGAGCAATAAACTAGCCTTAGCAGTTTAAGCCAGTCTTGGCCTTTGAGAGACACTTTTTTAGTTAACTTCATAGTAAATCAGATGGTTAATGATCACATTTATTTTCAAAAGACCCTGTTCCCATGGAATAAAGCAATGAGATTTTATAAATCTCAAATACATTAAACAAAATTATTTTAATTCCCTTTACTCCAAGTCTTTGCCACACTATACAGCGTAGCTATGTCATGTCAATGTTTTCCTTGTAAGTCATTTTTCTTTCCAGATTAATTAATGGCTCATCTAAAGTAAATGAGGAGAAAAAAATTAAAGTATTAGCCATCATTGATTCATAACTGCCTGTTGTATTTCTGTGTTTGAAATATATATTCTAGCTCTATGATTTTCAAATATTCCTGAGATGTCATAAACAATGTCAAGGATGATTGGTGAAGGATATAGACACTGAAATTGAATTTTGAATGTAAATGGAAATACCCAGTACATAATGTTCGGTTATAATTTGCCTGAGGTATATGTGACTGATCATTTCTAATAAATGATAAAAGTTGTCACGAACAACAGTTTGGGAATTTCAGAGGTAACATTCTATTTATTAGCCAACTCATATATGTCATAACTTTTCATATTACTTTGAGATTTTTTTCCTCAAAATTACAAAACTGAAAACAACATATTACTAAGTGGAAGTTAATCTAAATTCTGTGAACTGTATGCAGTATTTACCCAAAATAGCTTAATTTCAGTTAAATTTCCAGGTAATTCTTATTGGTAATTACAAGAACAAAGACTATTCTAAAGTTAAAATTCATCTTCTTTCTAGTTCCAAAAGGAATTTTTGATCTTGATTTTGCTTATTTTCATCTCTGAACCTAACATGAACCCACAGACCAAAACAGTCACATTAAGAATATGGGCTGGATTTCAGGCTAATCAGGGGAAATGCCTGGGGAGGGTGGTGGTGGTGATGTCTGCTGCTCACTCGCTTAATCACTCAGACTTTTTGAGTCCAGGATACTTCCAGAGTCTGAGTGGTAGCGATTTCTCAGTTCACATTCCCAGATGTACGAATCAAAGGGTCTAGCACTGAATGTCCTCAGAGGAGGGGCGGCCCTGGGATGAAAATAGCTCTGCCTCTCCAGAAAGGGAATAATGAGTGGCACCCAGTGTCAAGGGCATCATATTTATAAAGCACTTTGGCTTCTTTGGATAATATTCAAAATGTTTTGCAGAATGATTAGTTAAGTATTTTCACAAACTCCAAGGAGAGGGCAGAAACCCAGCTCCGGTGGCTGCGTATCAGGCAAAGGAAGCTGACACGTGCATTCCTCTCATTATTCTTTCCCTGCCCTCCAAATACCACACACATAGCAACGGTCAATTACAGGGGAGCAGGTGAGGTGTGCAAATTAACACAGGAGAAAAGTGGTGAAAGTCGTGGGGGTGGGTTGGGAATGAAGAAGAAGAGGGAAGGCAGGGGCTGCCTGGTCGGGAAGGCGAGCCACACAATGCCACTTAATAAACATGACAGTTAATAAAAGAAGATTTAAATTCTTGAACAGGAAACAAGCAAAAAAAAAAAAAGAAACCCTGCATGCTTCCATTCTGAGTACTTCCAAAAGGGTTATGATGTTATGGTCTCATTTGATGTGATTTGTCCCAAACCAAAAAGGAGGTTCCATTTTAATCTGTAACTACAAAAGAAATAAATAACCTTTGTAACTGAAATGATTTAAGACAACAAAAAATAGAATAATGTTATTGTATTTCAGAGGCCATTGTTGTTAGAGTGTGCTTAGACTATTTTGCTTATTAAAGGCTGTAGTTGCAGTGCAGAACTTAACATTGAGTAGTCATAGAACTCTCAGAGATGATGGTGAGATAAGAAGGGAAGTGTCTGTTACTCCCCCCTGTCCTTTGTAAAATCTCAAAGCAGATGATGCCAGAAACCATAGCAATCACTGCCAATCTTAATAGCCACTAATGTCTAAGGCTTTACTATATAATGAGAATTCATTGTACTTTCAAAATTAGAATCTTCACTGATCATTTTAACAAGTTAAATAGTCAAATCCTAAAATTAGCTCCTGAGTTCATATTGTTCTGGGGTGCAAGATGGACTTAAATCAATAAAGTTGTTTCTAAGATGAAAACTTGGAGGTGCATTTGAAAGGTCCTTTGTTTCGCTTAAGAACCACATTTCCAACAATTGGAGAAGGATAAATCCTGTAGTGCCAGCTGTGCTGAATATAAATTAATTTCTTTTATTTTTAAAGTATTCTTCAGGATCATACAATAATTCCGAGTAGTAATGAGCTTCAATTATCACTTTGTTGGAGACATATCAAAGAGATTTATAGTTGACAGAATGTGAGATAAAAGATCATTTACACTATTGTTCTTCAAAACACAAAGGTGACTTTGAAGTATTTGTTTTCTTACAAATCTGCTGTAAGACATGGCAAATTACCTCATATTTTTGTTTTGCTCAAATAAGGAAACTGAGTCATAAATGGATTAATTCACTATTAAACAAAATGCTTTGATCTCTTATGTTTAAAACAGCCTTTTAATTATAAAGTTTTAAAAAAGCTGCTATCACTGACAAAGTAATTTGTTGAGTAAAAACAAGTGGCCTGAAAAAAAAAAAGTGATAGAGCTTAACAAGGCTTTGCTGTACACAAATGGAGTAGCTTAGGAATTATGATAAGCTGGGTTTATGACTTTACCATCTTACTCTTCACAGTAACTACTGTTCTTAGGCTGGTGGGGGATGAGTGACTGGCATAGCCTTGATTGTGGTAGATAATCTCCAGGTTGTTGTAGATCATCTGAAGCAGAGTTTGTGGGGATCAGTTCAGTTTACCATCGCAGAAACTGTCCTGGAGTACATAAGATGACATCAATATCATTTCTGTGGCAGGTGTTACAGATACTAGTACCTCATGTTTGCATGTTTACTTCATTGTTTTTGAGGTTTTGTAGCATATCCTCTTAGAATTTGAAGACTCTGAAGATCAAGTTGCCAGACACCTTGATTTTACAAATAAGAGCTGAAACCCATAAGGTCAATTGTTTTCTCTAAGGTCACATGTAAGTACATGGAGACCAAAGGCTAAAGTCCAGGGATACTGATTGTATTATTCCATGACCCCACGCTGTCTTAATAGATGTATTTTATTTAATCTTTATGATATCCATGTGATATAGGAATGTCTAGCTACACTTGTTTTATAAACAGGAGACATGGATCCAAGGAGTTGCAAGACATTTTAACCAAAGTCTTAAAGCTTATTAAGGACAAAATGTGGTTTGGTACCCAGGCCTTGTTCAAAATTTTAAAAGTCATGCAAAAGGGATTTCTACTGAGAACTCTCTTACACTATTTCAATTTATCTGTGTATTATCTATTAAGGTCAGTTGGAACAAGCACTATTTCATTCTCTTGAAGACCTGTTAAAAAACTAATGTGGTTTGTTTTAAATTATAATTTCCAGTGGACTGAAAGATTTCATTGTTGCTAATTTTGCACAACAGTTATTAATGGATGAACTAAGTTGTTTTGCTTATGACTCATGTTGAGATCCTAGACCTGAAGCTATCATTCTAAAATGAAACCATTAAAAAAAGTTCCGCTTTTGTTTTTAAACTGTTCTTTTGCCACATTATTCCTTTTGTTTCCCAAATATTCTAAAATGTTTACATTTCCTGGCCATGTGAGCATCCTTGCCACTCTCAATAAAGACTTTGAGACAATCTGACAGTCTGTTTATCTCACTGGTAGTCCTTCATTTATTCATCGCAAGATAGTTACTGAGCACCTTGTTTATGGCAGGCCCTGTTCCAAGAGCTGGGTAAAGAGTACTGAAAAAAATAGAAAAAGTGTCTGTCCTCCAGTTGGCTTATGGTTGGGAGAGACACTGAACAAGTAAATTTATAATGTATTTGTTAAATTATTTTTTTAAAATAATATGTGTTTGTTCATTGAAGAAATCAATTTATAACTTGTCAGGTGTGTCAACTGTAAAGGGTGAAAATGAAGCTGAGGAGGGGGATGGGGGTGCTGAAGAGGGAGACTGCTGTTGTACACACAGTGTTCAGGGTAGGCTTCTACTGAGAACCTGAAGGAGACATCTGAGGGAACAGCACCTTGAAGAAAACGAGGTAGGATTATGTTTGGCATGTTCAAGGTAGAGCAAAACATGGGGGAAGTGGAGTTTGAGGTCACAGGGAGCCAGAACATACAGGGAGGGCGGCATAGGCCATTTTAAGGACATTGGGTGAGTGACAGGAGAAGTCATTAAAGGTGTTAGTACAGAGGAGTACATTTATAAGTTATATTTCAAAAGGTCTGTGTTGACTTCTTTATGAAAATAAAGAAGTGGGTACAAGGATAGAGGAAACAAAGAGACCAGCTAGGAAGTGACTGAGAAAAAAAATCATGCCATAAATGATGACGGCTTAGGGCAGGAGAGGTCATAAAACTGCTCATATTTTGACAATAATGATGAGAGGATCTATACAAAGATTTGATGTGGATTGTCAGAGAAAAAAAAAAGCAGTGAAAGGTACTTACAAGATATGTGGCCTGAAAAGCTAGAACAGCATTGTCCTTTTCTAGAAAAAAATAAACCTGATAGAGGGACTTTGGCGGGGGGGCATATTAAGAAATTTGTTTTCTGACATCTTATGTTTGAGACGCCTACACAAAACTGGAGATCTTGAGAGCTGGATTATAGAATTAAGATTGGGGAATTGGTGTTTCATGAATGGAAATAATTATTTGGAACCCTTCTAGCTCAGGAGAGTGGCAAGGGTGAGTATAAACATAGAAATTAGAGGATTAAGCTTGTGTTAAAGTAGGGAGATGAGGAAAAGTTACCTAGAGCACTGAGAAGGAATAGCAATGAGAGAAAGGTGTGCTCTCTTGGAAGCCAGATGAGGCAGGAATTTTAGAAAACAAATAATTATTTGGATTTGCCTTCTCATTTGCTTTTTAATTAAATGTGATGTTAAGGAATTGGCTCAAAGCAAACATCAAGATTATGCATTTTAACTATTTAACTAAGTATTGCACACTTGTAAAAATCGCTTGTTAGAAAAGATTAACAGGAAATTTATAATCCTCTGTTCACAGAATTACCATTTGTATTTATTCTTTTTCAAATAATGATTGAGTGTGAGAAGATTTGGTCTAATGCAATTTTGCATTCTCATTAAAAAAGCAATATGGACTAACTCAATAGTTCTGAAGATTGACTTTCCTAGAAACACAGTGTGGTGTAGTATAAAGAATACAGGCTTTGGAGAAAGACCTTGTTCACAGCTTTGTGTGTGAACCCAGGTTCCACAGATGTATGAAGTGGTGAGAACTTGGTCAAGTGCTTCACTTCCTTTCTCCTGCAGGGCTCACTGCCTTCCTCCTTAAAATGGAGATGTTAACACCTATCTCCCAGGCTTACTATGAAAATTAAATGAAAAAAATTAGGCAAAGTGTAAATATTTCATAATGACCCCTAAGTCATTAAAAATAATGACTTGTTTTGAAAGAATTGCACGGTATAGGAGCATCTTCCTGATAGAAATTCAGATTATCTTGATTGCGAACTGTTTAGTGATATATATAGCTGCTTCTAGCTGATGGATTTACTAAAAATTTTAAAGCAATTGTTTACTCTTTCTACCAGTTTCAACTCTGGGGTAAATAAATGAGCAGAATACCTCTTTTTACCCTCCTTTCACTTAGTTATTCAGGCAAAGTCTACCAACACGAGAAAAGTATTTTTTTTCTTTCTGAGACTTTGTTCAACCCAGGTGGAAAATATGATTAAGACCTCCCTGAAACTGCTGTTGCCTTTAAGTTGAGAGAAGTTCTCTGGAAAAAAAATATTTTTAAAACATAAATACAATAATTTTGTGACCATTTTAAGCACTCTGTGTGTACTTTCTCTAAATCACTCTTCTGTGCAGCCCCCTGTGGATAAGAAACCTGAGTGGATGCTTATCTATCTCATCTCAATCTCTCAAAGCAATTGCAAAATAAATTCAGATGATGGATCTATAATCTATTATGAAATGAAAGAAAATTCATCTTCAGAAGAAACCCAAATGAAGAGATGATTCTAATTAGATGCTATTTGCTTTTAATTGTGCTTTTTAAAAAAAATCCCTGTAGTATATAACTTTCATTGTCACCAAGACACTCTATCAATTGATGTCCCTGCCCTCTCCAGGCCCCGCTGCACAGTCCACTGGGGACCAGACCTGGATCCCCTCAGAGCTTAATAATGTGGAACCTCTGTTGCCTAGAGACATAGCTTTGGTTAAATTTAAAATTCTCTTTTCTATATCCTAAGACCTTGGTCTTACTGCTTCCAGTGTGCTTTTAACCAAAAAGGTCAAAGATAATGAAGCCTAAAAAATCTAAAGTAGACTTCAAGCATGGAAGGGAAGAATGTTCTCCTTCTACTCTAGGTTAGACTATCAATAAATGAGAAAAAAATGAAACTTTCATGAAAAAAGAGGCAAAGAATTGCTTCAATTTGTCAATCCTCGACAGCTTAATTTGAAGTCTACACAATTTACTTGCTATGTGTTAAAAAATTAGAATGGATTGCTGCATTTGGAGTGGGGGACTTTTTATTTGACTAAATGCAACATTATTTTAAAATGTTTTAAAAGTTATAATCAGCATGTAATAATTAAAATATGTATTGAGCATTAATTCATAAGAAATATTTCATTAGGGAACAAGGAGGTAATTAATTGGAGAAGAAATTCTTTCTCCTGTTTTACAATCAATAAGTCTGTGCCTTTCCTTAACCATTAAATAAAATTAGAAATACATTTTGCATTCGTGCTAAACAGATAACTTTTTAATTCAAAAATGTCCACCGAGTCCCTGCCATGTACAAAACTCTGTACTAAGCACAGGGATCATTACAAAGAATAAAACATAATCTTCTCATCAAAGGAGCCCAGTTTCTAGTTGGCTTGGACAAAGTCTCAAATGAACTATGAAAAGAATAATGACAAATTAACTGCAAGACAAAATTAGGTGAACAAATCAAGGTGCACAGAAGAAAAAGCAGGAATTATTGATGGGTGATCATAGACGGCTGTTGCTGAGTTGCATAAAATATCTTTAAACAGCCAGAAAATGAATTACTTCTGGTTAACGGAACAGCTGAAGCAAAGCTGTAGAGTTGTGAAATTTCTTAATCTGTTCGCAGAACAAAGACTACACTTGGGTGGCCAGAGCAGAGGGTCATTGGAAGGATAAAATAAGGTTGGAATAGCAATCTAGAGATATCTGAATGCCATCTGAAAAGTCTGAACTTAATTCTATAAGAACATGGAAAGTTATTTTGGGTAGGAGTGTGTCTAGTTATCATTAAGAAGAGATTGTTAGGACTATATATAAACTCATCATCAGAAAAAAACTGTAATTTGCCATGTTAGCTCTAAATGATGAAGTGTAGATAATTTTTTTAGATATGGATTCCGTCTGCCCTGAATTCTTCCTTCTTCTTAAGATTTCAAACTGAATTAAATATTCTTTCCTGACATTTAAAGTTACTTCTGTTCCCAACAGGGATAGGAATACCATTGGCATAATGTTCTGTAAAATGTTTAGATACACTTGGCATCTTGTCTTGTCTGCAATACATTTATTCTACAGCCTCTGTCTTTCCCAGTTTGGCTCACTGATCTATTTTACCTATAGTATATCCTATCCTTCATTCTTGGTACATTCTGCAATAAAACAAGTCTCCCAACTCAGCTTTCTTTTATTCTGCTAAAGTTTGGTATTCAGAGATCTTGGTGTTGATCTTGGCTCTTTGTCTGCCAACCATACCCTGGATCCAGTGCCCCCTAATGGCAACAAACCTACATGTATTTTGCCAACTCTTCTTCCTGTCACTCCTCACTGCCAGCCTTGAAATTAGAGTTCTATTCCTGAACCCATACCAATGACCAAGGCCTTGCTTCCTATGAACTAAGGGATCTTGGTGGCTTGTCATTTTACCTCATTTGTAATTCCTGCCCAAGTCCTATTGCTAATTGTTATCTGACTACATTCCTAGCTAATCTATGGATTAGCTAGGGGAGTTCTCTGGCTCTGTCTACTTATTGGATAACATCTTTTGTCAAATCTTAGGATTTTATTCCTTCTCGCATTTTCCCATTGTTGTTAGGAACCATTGTATCTCAAATATGAGTTCCCTATGTAACAAGCAGTACAATTGTAGAGTCTGCTAAAATATAGAAAACTGGAAACTCACAGAAGATCGACAAAATATGGACTTTTGCCCCACATGAATTAACATGATGATCAAAGGCTGTTTAGTCTGCATGTAGGCTTGAAGGAATCAGAAGTTTAGTGCTTTCCCTTAACTTAAGCAAGTAAACATCTGTACTGCTATGTTCTATGACAGGCTCTAGATGGAGGTGACTGATTTCTCCTCATGTCCTGTCATCACCTTGCTTCCCAGCCAGAGTTCAAATTGTATTTAATCACAGGAGTATGTCAGGAATGCAAACAGGAAGGAAAGGAAAACAGGTCAATTGATTGTTTATTGGTCCGCTGGCTAATCCCATAGCAAAAAGAAAGTCTCACTTACTTTTTAGAGATCTAAATTGTTCAGCCAAAAATAGGACAGTCAAGAGACAGTATACTCAATAAAAAAAAAATTGAAGAAAATTTTTTAAAGAAACTTTGTATCTTAATTGTATTTTCTCTATGTTATTACTAGTTACTGATTTTAGAATCTTACATTTCACAGCATGTGCTGGACTAATCAAGTCTTGTGGTTCCCAAACCTGGAGGATTATGGGTTCCCTCCTAGACCTCTGGAATGAAGATCTCCCAGTGGTGGTGCCCTGGAATTTATGATTTTAATAAGTTCCTCAGGTGATATGAATGATATACTAGGAAGCACTGATGCACAGTTCAGAAATATTAAAATGATGTTAATTTAAATTATACACACACACACACACACACACACATATATATATATGAACTGTGTCTTGCTCTGTTGCCCAGGCTTGAGTGCAGTGGTGCAATTTCAGCTCACTGCAACCTTCGCTTCCCATGTTCAAGCAATTCTCCTGCCTCAGCCTCCTGAGTAGCTTGGATTACAGGCACCTGCCACCATTCCTAGCTAATTTTTGTATTCTTAGTAGAGACGGGGTTTCACCCTGCTGCCCAGGATGGTTTTGAACTCCTGACCCTGACCTCAAGTGATTCTCCCACTTCGGGATCCCAAAGTGCTGGGATTACAGGTGTGAGCCACAGCGCCCAGTCCTTAGTTTAACTGGTAGCTGTCTATCTTAGTGTGTTTGGGCTGCTGTAATAAAACACTCTAGATTGGATGGCTTATAAACAACAGAAATTAATTTCTAACAGTTTTGGAAAGTGAGAAGTCAAAAATCAAGGCACCAGCAGGTTTAGTGCCTGGTGAGGGCTACTTCCTGGTTCATAAACAGTCTTGTCTCGCTGTGTCCTTTCATGGTAGAGAGATGAAGCACTCCAAAGTCTCTTTTATAAGGGTACTAATCCCATTCACTAGGGCTGAACCAAATCACTCACTTACCAAAGGCCCTACCTCCTAATACCATCACTTTGGGGATTCAGATTTCAAAATAGGAATTTTGGGGCAGCACAAATATTAGTTTATAGAACTTCCTTTTTAGGTTTTTCTTTTAGAACTAGAATATGCTTTACAGATGAGTTAATTGTGTTCTCGATATGTTTTTAAGTCATAATTACCACTTCTCAGGGTAAAAATGAAACAATTAGATAATCTGAGTGAGGTTAGCTCAGTGAAAGAAGTTAGTGAGAAACATGAGAAAATTTGATGGGTAGTGGTGAATGAGGTTTGCAAGCATTTGCAGAAACCAGAAGGATGGTTTTATTCTTTCGTAAAAGGATGGATTTTGCCTAGGGGAGTTAGTTAACTAGGGACTTGACATTTTTCAGTTATTACAACAGCTATTATAATTTGTGCATACTGTAGACAGAAAAATTCAGGCTATGTCTCAGTAAAAATATCAATATCATTATTGAGATGGCAGTCGTTTTCATAGTTTTAAAAATTTGATTCTAAAAATATAAAACTGGAAAGTCTTGATAAAAGTTTAAAAGGATCCTATTTGTTTACTAATCTCACCAGACACAGACATCAGGAGATATGAGGATAGGCAGGTAGCAGTTAGGATAAAATGAAGAGAGGTTCTGTAAAAATTTACTCCTGGGCTTTCAATATTGCCTTGAATATCAGTTGAAAAATCCTACTTAAGAATCTGTCTAGGTGAGTCACTTAAGGCCAATGACAGACTGAAATAATAAAGAGACTCAGTCCTCTAGAGTAGGACATATGACAGGTAATACGAAAGAGGAAGAAACAATTTTCCCATGACTGCAAACAGAATTTGAAATCCTCTCACTGAAGGAGCCCAAGAAGTTACAGAGATCATCTCCCATCATAGTTTAACACTGCCAGGCAAATCAGTGCAAGCCAAGCAAGATTAATCTCAATTTTAGAGAGCACCAGAGGGGCATTGAACACTTGACTAATTATATTATTCTAGTTTTTCACAGAGCTTGCCGCAAGATAAAGCTCTCATCTACTTAATTTAAATCATCCCCTTGGAGCATTGTCTTATTTTTTTCTTATACTTCCTTAGTGGAGTTGGGGAACAGCTGGTAAACTCACCTCTCAATGGTATTTATGACTATGATATTTTCTTTAAAAATTCAAAAGCTCTAAAGAAGACTTTTTAGAGACTTCCACCTCAATTAAGGTTCTTTTCTTTCTTTTTTTTTAAATAAATATTTGTCAACAGAGCTGAATGGATAGATATACACAAGACAATTTTTCATCTGGATTTCAGCTCTATCTGAACTTTAGTATATTTGGAAAATGATTACAAATATGTGCAATCCTTTTGAATTGACATTTAATTAATAATATTAATAATTAAAAAGTTCTGTGCAGTCCAAACTTTAGACAGCCCATCTGTTACACACTTGAATTTCTTCTTGGGTACACAGAGGTTCTAGGCAAATTATTTTTGTCGTTTCAAAATGCAATTAACAGATCATCAGCCCTTAGCTTTGTTCCCTTCTCCTTCTCTTTCTCTCACTGTTTTCTGTCAGTTCTGGGGATTTTCCTTCTTTCTTTTTCTCTGGTGATCTTGCTATTTTATTCACCTCTTTATTACTTAAAAACCCGTTAGTTCTTTCCCTCCTACTCTATGATTTTAGGTGAGGCATATTTACCATATCCTTTTACTCCTGTAAAAATACTGCCAAACATAACATATTGATAATCATTGAAAATAAAATGATGTTGTCCTCTCTAGTGATCCAAGAAAATGAGGAAAGGCTGAAGAAGAATTTATTTATTATCCATTCATTAAGTGTCAGAGTACAAGCCCTGACGTTATCCTTAGCTCCCCTGTTTAGGAAGCATACACAGCTGTTTCTGATCTTTTTCACAAAGTGTATGTGGAGGCTTCACCCTTTTCCTTTATCTTCCCCTATGCCATTAATAAAATATTTTTCTGGGGGAATGAGGAGACAGTGACATAGAGGAATCCCTATTTCCTTGAGTAATAGGATCACACGAGCAGAAAGAACTATGATTTGATCTGGTACTTATAGTCCATTGAATCTCGTTTGCGCAAGAAAGGCAAATGAAGCCACAGTTAGCTATTTGGGGTCATTAGAGAGGCTACTGTGGTAGTGTAAAGTCTGGTTCTAAGGTCTCCAGTGTGTCTTAGTGGGTGAGAGCAATTGCTGTAGGTGACAAACAACCACCTGAGAGGGCAGCCTGTTACGCGAATGCTCCCTTAAAGAATTTTTACTTAGTGTAAAATTGTAAATTAATGTATAGTGATTCAATTTTGCCATCTTAGTGAATGGTATCAAATGAATGCTGTGCTAAATTTCCTAAATAATATTCCGGCTTAAACACAATAGGACATCAGGCTCTACTGGGAGGTTTTTCCCTCCTGCAAATGGTAATTTAGGAAATGAGCCATAAGCTCATTCTGTGCACTACGTGCACAAGTGTACCATAAAAAGCCCATTAACCAAGGTGCAAGTGAAATGGATCTGACTACCATGTGTCTAGCATGCCACCTCAAAAGGTGCCACTTAATAGCATTCCTGACATCACCTTGACCCCCAATGAGAAGGGAAAATGAGAACAAGGGAGAGATTTTTTTCCCCACAGTTAGCAAATCAAGAGGCATTTTGTCTAAAGCAAAGCAAAGTCAGGATTGAAAAAAGCAACAACATGATATATCTTGGTCTTCTTCCAGAATCAGTGAGAGTCTCTGCCAAAAAGCAAGAAACAGTATCTGAAATGTTTGAAAGGCAGAGGCCCTGCCAGCCCTCATCCACAAGGTTACTTGAGATGAGGATGAGGAGTTCCTGAATGATTGGGGCAACTTGTTGCCATTATCAGTTAAGGGTTAGAGAGCTCACTTGATATGTCTGGCCATTTTATCCAGTGTGAAAAAGGCAGAGTTTCTCCATGGCTGAGGGTGCATAAGGTCTGTGTAACATACCTAACTAAAGGATGACTCTAAATGCAATAATAGGTTTGGTCAAATTTGCTTGACAACAGCCATTAGCCCTAAGCCCAGGCCATGGATGATGTGCCAGTTATCACACAATTTGATCATTTATCAATGATTACCTCTCCCTCAGGTCAAATGACACCTATAAGGAGTGATACCGGGTTTGTCTCATCCCCGGAAAGTCCACACAAAATGCAACATTTTGACAAAGACAGTCCTGCTCAAAGTAGCGTATGCTGAGTTGTGGAGTGGGGTGCAAACAGTGTCCCATCTGATAGCAAAACTGGTGCATTTTTCCTCTATACCCTGAGTCTTTTCAGGACCCAAAGGAATATGGAGGGAGAGCAATGTGGGGCCTGTCTAGAGAGTAATGTACAATCTGTATCCTGGCTCACATCTCCTGCCTTCTATGTGAATACAAAACAGAGTGGGGCACTAGAAATGTAGGCAATTATAGATAAGCTTATGAAAAAATCAAATGTCTTTTGTCCCTTCTTCTTATAGATAAGCTTACACATTAAAAAAATGTATTTTGCCCCTTCTTCCTTCCTACTCTTCATATGAAGAAATAGAAACTGGAAATATAGAGTTTTATCAAAAAAATAATTTCCAGGTCCTTCTGGTAAATAGATAACTTATTTTGTGGGTACAGGAATTTCTTCAGATAACTGAATCATTCATTTTAGGACCAAATCCTCTATATCAGGTGAGACCCATGACCCTAAACAGTGGCCTATCTCACTCATTATTGTATATTGCATTCAACACATATTTAAAGACCAATAACTAAGCTAGGCTTTCAGGATATAGCAGTTTACAATATTATAAAAGTGATTAAGATAACTACATTGTCTTAGAAAGATTGGCATTGAAGTAAATTAAAAATAAAGATTGGTTTTCTTCTTGCTGTTGTTTCTGTTGTTTTTAAAGGGAGATTGACTCCAATTACACAAGGCTTTAAATGTTAGACTGAAGCTTCATTCCATGGGCAGTGTGATGTAGGGTCCAATGAACGCAATGTTAATTTTGAGGTTAATTTAGTTGCTTTAAAATATTTTGTGCAACATGTTATTTAGAGTTTATAGCAGTAGGATATTTTGAAGTTATCTTAGAGAAAGTCTACCTTTCCCAATTTAGAGATGAAAAAATCAAAATCCACAAAGATTAAAATGAAACTTGATTAAAATGGTGGATTGAATGCAAATATTTAGTTATCCTAACAATAGAAAACACACTCAAAAGACTATGAAAAGATACACAAAGATGAAGAATAGAAAAAACAAGGGCAACAATATTTAGGAAGCTAGAAAGCAGGTGGCTGAGTGTAACAGACCTGGCAGATTGTAGAAAACCATATCGTAAGTTAGCAGTAGGGAAAGCAGAGAAGCAACTGGATTTACATCTCATCTCAGAACTTCCCAAAGCTGAGGGACTGGTGGTATCAGTTGCCCCTAGAGTGGAGCTTATAGTGGGCATACACAACAGAACATAGCGCCACTGTCATGTCCACAGGTGATTCATATGTTAAGAAAATTAAATAAATGAATGTTTTAAAGGGAGAACTGGGATACGGGCCTAGGAATATGACTCACCATGCTGTGTTTTATTCATTATGTGTTTAGATATAGTGTGTGTGCATATATGAATGTAGGTGAAAGAGAGAGGCTCTTAACGTATTATGTGCTCATAAAAACGAATCACGACATATCTCAAAGCCATCATGGAGCTGTGAGTCACTATAATTAAATTTTTAAAAATTCCTGTTCAAATGCCTACACCTAAAAAACAAATTTTTTGAGTGAATATATTGATGATTTTTTCTCTTTTATTGTGAGTTGATTTTAAGGTTTTTTATTTATTTATTTTTTTGGAGTGTTTGTTTGTTTGCTAAATCATGGAGCTACTGGAAGAAATCTAATTTATATACTAACTCAGAGAACTCTACAAACTGGACAACCAACCACAGGTTGTGGTTCCATGTAAGTTTTAAGGTTCCCTGAGAGAAAAAAGTCAAGTCTACTTTAGGACTCATAGGTCTCCAGGGTTGTAGTTCTCATGTAAAGAGGGAAGAGGAAGGCTACTTCAAAACTGAAGAGTTTATTCTAATTTCTTCAGAGAAGAGACTGAACACGAAAAGGGGAAAAAAAGTTATTTACAAGATATCAACAAAGAAGTGATTTAAAGACCAGATAAATGAAAGGTTATTAAAAGAAATGTTACTGTTATAGAAAAATAATTCTTCCACTCTACCATGACCATAACCAAAGTCTGGAATTTCGAAACAGAACACATAGAAAGCAAAAAAGCAGGGAGGGAGGTATACAGAGAGAGTGAGCAAGTAGAGACCAGAGACCATGAAGGAAGATGAAGAACAGCCCCACTCCCTGAGAACACCAGCTAACTGAAGAAGCTGTGGTATCAAGAGCAGCTTAGGAGACATGGGGAAGGAAAAGAAATTTATAGTTGTGTGGGAGGGTTGAGGATGATGGGAAAAAGGAGGGCACTAGTAATTTAAAAAGGTATGCATGGAGGCCGGGCATGGTGGCTCACACTTGTAATCCCAACACTTTGGGAGGCCGAGGAGGGTGGATCACCTGAGGTCAAGAGTTTGAGACCAGCCTAGTCAACATGGTGAAACCCTGTCTCTACTAAAAATACAAAAACTAATCAGGCATCATGGCTGGCACTTGTAATCCCAGCTACTCGGGAGGCTGAGACAGGAGAATCACTTGAATCTGGCAGGTGGAGTTTGCAGTGATCACGCCACTGCACTCCAGCCTGGGTGACGAAGACTCAATCTCAAAAAAAAAAAAAAAAAAGTATGCATGGGAACACAGAATCAAATTCTAAACCTGTCGTCAATATACTTTTTAAGCCATTTTTTGTAGACCATACACTTTGTAAACTGCACACTGTATGAGCATTTGTAGTGTATGCTCTGGTTAGTCTCAGATTTATGACTTTTTCCCAGCTTAATTATTAATAGCACCCTCTTCATTTTCAAAAGTGTCTCAGTGAGGATAGTAAATTAGATTATTGCCATAGCATCAGGGAAGAAATGTAAAGTATCTTTGAAAGGAATGAGCAGGAAGATTGGGGTAGAAAAAATAGAATTTTTGCTGAAGACAATTTAAAAGAAATTTCATGGTTCTGTTTGATAAATACTAAGAAATTAAAATAAAGAAGACTTAATTCTAGAAAAGTCAATGTTTTAAGAAAATATTAAAGTGATACCACTTTGGGGCAAGTTAAAGTTCAGTGATAGTGATACAGTTTATAATTCTTACAACCATTATTCTTTACCAGACTCTATCATAGCCTAGGAGGCTATGTTAAAACACTCCATGGAGTAATTGTCTAAATATCATTTCTCTTTTGTTTTTTTTGTTTTATTAAGATGGAATTTTTGTTCATGCTTATGACATAGAATGAAAACCAAAATTTATATTTGCTCTTTTTTCTCAAACATCATCACTTGTTTTATGGAAGATTATGACTTTATACAGCCACTTTTAAAGCAAATGTGGTTGTATCTCATACCACAGAACCAGTAGAAAAAAAGGGTTATCTTTTAAAGTCTTTGGTCAAGGTCAAAGATCTAATTATACAGTAATTAACATAGATAAATTTATAAACTAAAAGACAATTAATATATATGTCATCAATTACATTCTCCTGTGAATTTTAGGTGGAATTTGGCCTATTGTTGAAATGTTCATATTATGGTAACTAACTGATCATAGTTTACCTGGATCATTCCTTGATCATCTCAGTCCTTGATAAACTGCGATGATTATTTACTATCAGACTATTATAAAAAGATCAATAAAGCATCTCAATGCTAAAAAAAAGTTTTCACAAAAATCCAAACTCTTGCTGATGTTTTAAAATATTACAGTTCATTTGTTCTTTGTTAATTTCTTATTTGCAGTTTGTCATAAGCAGCATCAGAGCCAGAGGTGCCAAAAATCTTTACAAAAGGCCATCCTCATGTAGTTCCAAGCCAGGTCCAGTAACAAAGAGCCAGAAATTTCCAGGCCAACTCTGAAGATTTAAAAGGTTCAGATAGTTCGGATAAGCTTTGGACAAGCAGCCAAATTATGGAAGCAAATCTGAATTTCCTCCAAATCTACAAACCTTTTGAGGTTTGCTTCTCCTTATTCCAAAGCCACTGCAATAGCTACAGCCTCTTCACAACTTTGCATGAGCAATAATGAGCATGAGATTATTGGAGGCGCCAAGTCACGCCATCCCCTCATTGTTTGGATAATAAAGTTCAGAAGTACCGAGGATAATCTCACTAGAGAGACAGAGACCAACTTTTACTTATCATTCTTGCATTCACTTCCTTTTTAGCTAATTAAACCTTAGTTCTTCACAGGAAATAAAATTTTGCAACCTTCGTAATAGTTTGGCTTGGTAATATTGTGTATATCTTTCCCGGTTTGTCTGGAAAAACAGGAAAAGAGAGGTGCCAGTGCGAAGACCCAGAATAGTAAATTATCTTGTAAATTAGCAGATTTTTCATTTGCACGTGGCCAGGGCTGGCTGTGCCACTGGGTCAACAAGGATGCCTGCCCTGGACCTCTGTCTGGAAGGCTTTGAGGGAAGGGGAGGATAAAGGGGGCATGATGGAAGTTGGGGGAGAATTTTCAGAACTACAAGTCAGCCATCTCTTTGTGTGCCCTACAAGCTTCTTGATGTGGCCATACATAAGCCTCTTAACAGGCCAGTTCAGAGGCTGCAGCATGCACTGTGTAAGGAGGAGGGGAACAATAAGGCAAACTCGTTTTCAGGTTTTAGCCATATTTAAGGCATATGGGAGTTGTCTGTTTTCTATCACCTCCATGGAGAAGCTGACTCCATGTTCACATGTAACTCCCAACTTACTGTTTCTTGTCCCCTCAAAGCATAATGAGGAAGAGGCAAGAAGACAGATGTTATGGGGCTAGGATCTTCCACGATGTGACATGTGGCATTATGAACTCTATTTCAAAAACAATCTGCAGAAGTTATTCTTTCTAACATATTTCTGAAGAAAGGTGAGGAGTGGAGAAAGTAGAGAAAGCTAGATTTATAGATACAATTTCATACAATTAACACATTTAATCTCTCATTTGGAATTTTACATATGGAATCCAGTAAAAATTGACAAATGTTCATACAAGATAACAAACTGCCAAGTAATGTGCTAATTAAACAGACTTGGTGGAATAAAGAGGTGGAATAAATACGCTAAAATCAGAAAGAAACTCAGCTGGAATGACTACATTTTTATTCCTATACTTTGGAAAATCCTGTGATTCTCCCATCCCCAATGGTTATACTATTCAATAATAAGGATTTATTGTAACTATTTTGCCTACTATGTGGCAAAAACCATTTTGGTTTTTATTAGTAGTATTTGAGCTTAGAAACATTGGCATCTCAAATATAAGAAAACCATCTTATTTTGTATAATAATGAAAAAGTATTAAGTCAGCTTACTGTAAATTGAACAACAGATTGCTATTTGAAAGACACTTTTAGAAAAGTCTGTTATAAACTCAATGCCTCTTTTGTGGCATACCCAATAACTTCCTAATTTTTCTCTTTTTTTGATAAATCTAAATTTTTGTGTATTGGATTTATGAAGAAAGAACCATATTTTAGATCAGCTTAAGATATAGATACTCATAGGAAACAAAATCATCTGTTGTCATGGCAAAAGAAAAAAAGGCATTCATTTAAGAATTTAGGCTTAAAACCACAAAATAATATTATTTTTGAATAAGAATATGGAATGATTTAGATACCTGAAAGGACTCTGTAACACATCAACAAAATCAATTCATGAAACTGTAGAGGAGAACAGGCCATGAGATAATAAATATCAATGTTGGAAGGATAATTAATGTCAGATTAAGCTAACATACTTCAATGACTATAATAATTAAAAATGAAACATAGTTGCATTTTAGTGGTGTTAAATGAGCAATTGCTATGATTAGAAAATTAGGTTTTTTTAACAAATATAAATACTCATGGGTTGTAGGTTGCATGAACTAACTGGTATGTTTTTAATATTAATAGCAATTGTAGCTGGGCTACTTCCAGTAGAAAGTAATATGCTTTCTCTGAGTGGCAGAGGGAGCAAGAAAGGAAGATCTTAACTCCAATTAAGATATTTTTGTTTTTGCAATTAACAACGGGCCAAGTGTTTGGTAATGGGGGTTACAGTGGGGCTGGGTGTTATAGGCCCCCTTCAAAATATATCGCCTTTTGTTGAAAATATCTAATGATGGTGATGATGGTTGTTGAAAACAATAAAATGTAAATGTGCCCATTCAGTTTCCTCATCTCCCTGTTAGCTAGTTGTGCCAGGCTACTACTCTGGCCCCTCACATTGCTCTGAACTCCTCAGGCAGTGAGTCACAAGATGGGGCATGCCAGAGACTCACACCTCTTACTAAATTTGTGTTTTCTCCATGCAATTGGTAATTGGGATGATTGCCAATTACTAATTTCAGATAAAGTGTTAAAAGCCAAGAATGGGTGCTCTTTCCAAGATTATTTCCTATAACAATCATGTGGTGGGGAAGACATTTTGCGCTAGAAGAAGAGAAACAGGAAGAAAAAGGTTGGGGAGAGGACAGGTTTTTCTTCCCCTTAATACATGATGTGGATAAGGCTGACTCTGTTAACATCATTAAATGTTGGAGCCGAAGGAAGCTGAGATAGTATGTAGTTTAACCTATTCATTTTAGAGTTGATGAAACTGAGGCTTGGAAATATTAAGCAGTTTTGTGGTTGAACAGGGATGAGACCCAGACCTCCTGAAGTACATTCTAGTGCGCTATACAGGTCATTTGTGCTGTTTTTTTCTTTTTCAAGGTCATAATTTTCAGTAAAATTTTATCCTGGTCAGATTCTTCATGTGATTTTTGACAAATCCAGATTGCTGGGAACATTCAGTGAAGACATACTTATTATTACATAATCTTTAATATAAAAGTATACTTCCCTGGATGTATTGTTTGCTCTACCCTGTGGTAACACTAATAAAGAACATTATTTGGTTAGCAAGTAGTTGAATACATTGTTTACAAAAACATATTTTTAAAAATAAAATAATTTTTATTATAATTACATGATTATATGTATTCTACATATGATTAAATATTTTGAATGTATGATATATGATTATAATTATATGGTTTTATATCATCCCTTTGAATTATGTTTCTTATAAAAATATCAGTGGGTATATATTAAAATATATTTTTAACATAATGAACCATCAATGCATATAAGTATAGAGTAAGATCTCTTTCACTCTCTTGTTCTCTTACCCCAGACTATTGAAAGTTTATTCAGCTGTTTTTGATGTCTTAAGCTACTCTTTCTAGCCATCTGTTGATTTTTTTTTCTTTTATAAAAATAGACTGAACCTATACACACAGCATTTGGGTAAAATAATTATTTTGACTTTATGTTGATTATATGTGAAGAGAATTTAGGCTTCAAATTTAATAAGCACATCAGGAATATTCGTTCTCAGCAACCACCAGACAATGGTGTGAATTTTGTATGACTGTTTTCTTTACCCTTTCTGTGCAGACAGCATTATTCACTATAAGCACCATTAAAGAACCAAGTGTCAATGAACCCAGCAGTGAACTGACAGTTACTTAAACAGCACATGATCCAAAGCTGTTTGAGGAATGCCAAATGCGTCTTTCTTCAACAAGTTCATTTCATCCAAGGGAAAACATCATTTCGTTTAAAGATTTATATTTATGAACATGTTATGAATGCTCTGGATGTTCCCTGTAATGTTTTATGAAAGATACAGATGCATTTCCAAGAATCATGAAGCAAGCCGGCTGGCCACGGAGACAGTTTGGACCTTAGTGGGCAGATCCAAAGGATGGAAGGAGTTGGCTGAGCCCTGGAGAGAGATTATACTCGCTTGGCAGTGGGTCTGCTGATCTTCCACCTGACAGTGCTCCATGGCGCTCCCCTTTGTTCTGACTGCTTCCTCTCAACTCCCCCAGATGGGCAGTGGGAAGAGACCAGCTGTTTGGGAAAATAATCAGGAAAATCATTTCTAGGAGCCCTTCCCAAGAGACCAGGTTGAAGGCCAACCACCTGAACAGGTTGTTAGCCAAGAAGTACTTCTCCTACTCTCTGGTGACCTGCTCTCTGGAGCTGCTTAAGAGGAGAAGGCCAAGAACAGCAGAAGGCTGTCCCAGGGAGAGGGAGAGAGAGAAGCTGAAAGACAATGCAGGCATCTACAACAAATTTCCCTCTTTTCTTAGGGTCTGTATAGTTATCTATCATTCCAGGAGAAATAGATATGCTGTCATTGGGACTTTACTCCTGATTTTAATTTTCAAATATTTTCTTCCATTTCTTCATTTGATTGACTTGCTGGGTTAAAGCATGTGGCTAAGTAAACAGGATAAATAACTGATTCCATAGAAGAATCTATCAGTATTCCCCAGAAAATATCTTTGTATTTATATGGCTGGAGCCTGTATCCTAGACTTGGCCAACTGTATCCAAAGCCATATGGTTGGTTAGAAGAGTAACCGAGAAAAACATGGTGGAAATTACTGCCCATCCTGGAGAAAGCAACTTAGTATGTGTCTTCCTGATGGCAGGTGACTTAGCTTGGGTTCCCCAGAAAGCAGAGCCTGAGGCAAGGGCTTTGACGTAGATGGCTTATTTTGGCAAACAATCTACAGGGGTGAGATGGGGGAACTGGGAAAAGTGAGACAGGGAAGGAGGGAAAGACAAATTCGGCCTGTTAATGAGCTTATCACTCCTGGGACTCTATCCTGCCTGTTGGGAATCTTCTGAAGAGCCTTGTAGAACGTCCTCAAAATTGCCAGAGTAGCTGAAAGAGGGCACATTTACTTACCACTTTCATACTCCAAGATCAAGGTTTGTGCCATGGGATTTTAACTGCCTCATACTTTCAGATTTACCTGTGTAATTATGGCTGAGGGGTTCAGTAGGCAATCTTCTTAGCAGCAGATTGGATATAGCCTGGGATATACCAGAAGCCTGGGATAGAGCATGAGATATAGGTGGTGCTGCTGAGGCAGATGCTGTCAGAGTACACTGACACTAGATGCTTAGATATGTCTGGCATATAAAAGTACACCCAGTGAGTGTGAGGTCTGTCCCAAACAATGGGCTTCTGCATTGTCCAGTGGGAATATGTCTCCAGTTCATTTACCCTGTCAACTCTTACTGCTGCATACCTTCTCTTCTCTTCTTCTCAGTTCCTTATGTAATGCCTTCTACCCCTACACTTTACTCTCACTCTCAAATTATTACCTTGCTTTTGAATTTTACTTAGAAAATACAATTAATCAAAACATACACTCGTCATTTTTCCACCACTAAATCTATGGTCTTATAAGCATCAGTACTTTCATACTGGGCCTTATTTCTGCTACAATAGATGAGTTTCTGTGCTCTTATCCTAAGCCAATCTCTTAATTTGTGCACTAGATCCGCTCCCCTCTCACTTACTAAAGGTCTTCACTCTTGTGTTCTCTTTCTCTCTCTGCATCATGAACTTTTCCTTCTTTACTGGATCATAAAGCATATGTACATGCTGTAATGTTTCCAATCTTGATAATAAAACAATCCTCTCATATCTGCAGGCCTCCATCTAGCTAATGGCCTATTTCTCTGCAGCGTTTTAAAACAAACTCCTCTAAAACGCTACTTTTACTTTGTGTTCACACTCCTTCACCTCTCATTTTCTCTCGAATATATCGCTGACCCGGATTTTATTCCTCGCACTATATTATAATCAATCTTGTCAAGGTTGCTAATCACCAATTACTAAATCTAACGGTCAGTTTTCAATCTTTTCTTCCTTGATTTCTAGATAATATTTGACATAGTGAATCTACATGGTTGATCTGTTCTTTTTTGAAATGCTTTCTTCTCTTAGCTTTTGGAGCTGTAGATGTTGCAGATTTGATATTGGAATACTCATGTCTCACTCTTCAAATAACTAACTTTTCTTTACAATCATCCAGACACATGGTTTTAAATGCCAGATATATGCTGCTGGTTCCTAAATTCCTAAATTTATATTTTCTATTTTGAATTCTCACCTGGACCATTATCTTATATAATCAACTCTCTACTCAGTGTGTCCACTTGGCTGTCTAATTGGTGTCTCAAAGTTAACACATCCAGAATAGAGCCCTTGGATTCCTATTCTAACAAATGTCAATGTTCCCAGCCTTTATACAAAAGCTCCACTGTTCACCAGGTGCTTAGGTTGAAAGCCTAGGGGACATTCTTGATTCCTCTCTGCAATAGCCTCAAAACTGATCTGTATTCCTATTTTTACCCAACATTGGTACATTCTCCTCTATGGAGCCAGAGAAAACTTCTAAAAGTATAATTCAATGCATGTTACTTTCTGCTGTAAACTATCACATGGCTTCCCAGCTCATGCAGATAAAATGTGTAAGCCTGCAGGGTTGTGTATGATCTGATCTCTGGCTAACTCTTCAATGTTCTCTCCTATACACTCTGCCTTACTATATTTCATCTCTGCTGGTCTGTTTGCTATCTCTTAACATGCCATGCTTGATCTTGCCCCAGTTCTTCTGTATTTGCTGTTCCCTCCCACTGGAATGCTATTTTCTCAGATTTTCACCCAGTTAGCTCCCTTACTTCAGTCAGGTCTTTGCTCAAATATAATCTTTTTTGAGAGGTTTTTCCTAAACAACTTTACTAGAATCCTACATGTACCCACCTCTAGTTATGTTTTACCCAAACTCTTTATTTTCTCTTGGTACTTATTACTTTCTGATATATGTTTTTGTTTATTTGTTTACTCTCTGTCTCCATTGTTGAAAGGTAAACTACATAAGGCTATCAAAGCTGGGCATTATATTAGTCATAACTAATGTTCAATGTAATGACATGGTCAATACCTACAGTGATGTTTAGGACATAGGAGGAACTCAGTAAAATCCACTGACTAAAGGAACAAATAGCTTAATTAGAATTATTGCTGACAAGTTATCACAGATAGTCACTTATTTGAGACAATAAACATACTCAGAACCTTCCTTAAATAAAAGCCCATCCTTTTGATGGAAATATACAAATGTCTATAATATAGAAAAAAGAAAACATAAAGTTGCATAAAATTTAAATGTATTAGAAACATTTTTTATTTTCTAATATATTATGTGTAGTTAAAAAGCAACCAGGCCCGTTGGCTCATGCCTGTAATCCCAGCACTTTGGGAGGCTGAGGTGGGCAGATCACCTGAGGTCAAGAGTTCAAGACCAGCCTGGCCAACACGGCGAAATCCCGTCTTTATTAAAAATACAAAAATTAGCTGGGCATGGTAGCGGATACCTGTAATTCCAGCTACTCGGGAGGGAGAGGCATGAGAATTGGTTGAACCCAGGAAGCAGAGGTTGCAGTGAGCCAAGATAGCGCCCCACTGCACTCCAGCCTGGGTAACAGAAAGAGACTACATCTCAAAAAACAAAACAAAACAAAACAAAAAAAAAAACAAAAAAACAACCATACACATTTTTTAAGAATCCTATGAAAGATAGAGATTCATTAGACCTCTGTTCTTGAGTCACCTGAAATCCTGTATATAAACTAGAGCAATGGTTTCTCAAAGTTTGTATCTCAACTGGCACCACTGGCTTCCCTTCCAGCCACTTCCTTCCATCTAGGCTTTGTGAAAAGTACTCTTAGACCACTGTGCCTGCTCAAGATCTTTCACTTATCTGCTTTCTTCTCGATGCCTGAGAACTCTTGACTGGTCTTTTTATCACTGGAATAATAAGATTCAAGATTCCAGTGAAATGATAGGGGAAGAGAAATCAAGGCTTTTGACTTGCTTTAATTTTAGGCCATCTAAACCAATTTAGCCTACTTAAAAGGAATTTCCTCTGCTTATATCCTGGCTTTTGAAAGTTCTCACTAAAACCTGGGTTAAACCCCTTATTTGGCATTACTCTCTGCATTCATCTTTCTTTCAGGGACTTAGTGGGGAAGAACAACTAGATCAGCATGCTTGCCATTCTGTAATTCTTTTCCATAAGCATCTACTGGCACCCCATTTTGACAAATACTACATCTTATGACAGCCAGCTCCAACATCACTATGGCATAAGAAAGTAAAAACACTGGGGAAAAAAGCAAATTATAAATTAACAGAAAGGTGATGAATTTCAATTGTTCCATTCATTCTTCATGTATTTGTTCATGTCTATATTGAATAAATATTTGTTGAGCCCTTACCCTGTAGGAGGCACCATACTAAGCTCTGACTATAGAGGACTGCACAGGACCAACACGGTCCCTGCTGTTATGGAGCTTACATTGTAGAAGGGGAGGCAGATAGTCAGGTAATTTTAAATTAGGATATTTATGCTCTCTAATTAATATCCCATTAGCCTGACTTAAATGAGTAGGAAATAATCATGAATAGAAGGATGTTATGAAGGGTAAAGAAGAACACAATCAAGGGAAACAACAGGGACAATAGCCTTCCAGTGAAAAGGAGCAGAAAGAAGACCTAAGAACCTGGTGTGAGGAGAGCAAGGGAAGAAAGGCCCATGATGAAGCAAGAGCCAAATGTGACAATGCACGTCCATGCTGGCTGTTGGGTGTGTAGGGATTTGTGTTTTATCCGAAGAGCCACTGGAAGTCATTCCAATAAACCTTAAAAATATTGTTTTGGTAATAATACATATTACTGGAAGTAGAAATAAAATGGGATAGGTTAAGATGTGTCTCAAAATGTCAGATATAGGTTATGGTGGTCATAGTATGAAAAGATAACAATATGGCCAGGCGCAATGGCTCACGCCTGTAATCCCAGCACTTTGGGAGGCCGAGGCAGGTGGATCACGAGGTCAGGAGTTAGAGACCTGCCTGACCAACACGGCAAAACCCCATTTCTACTAAAAATACAAAAATTAGCCGGGCATGGTGGTGGGTGCCTGTAATCCCAGTTACTCAGGAGGCTGAGGCAGGAGAATCTCTTGAACCCGGGAGGCGGAGGTTGCAGTGAGACGAGATAGCACCACTGCTGTCCAGCCTGGGCAACACAGTGAGACTCTGTCCCCCCCAAAAAAAAGAAAAGAAAAGAAAAGATAACAATACTTCTTATGAAAAGGAATTTCAAGTAGATTAAAATATATTTACTCTAAAGTTTAATATGCCATAAAATGCAAAGGATTCTTTTATCTTTCACTGTTTCGAAAGGGAAGGTGGTTTAGTGTCACAAGGCCCTCTGAAACTGAAGTGACTAATAAATTGTGGGGATTAATTACTCACTGGAAAGAAAATGTGGAAAATGCAAACTTCATTGGCTTCATAACAAAGCCACATTTCAACAACACATGGATAAACAATGGATAATGAAAATCTTTTATATAACTCCTTTTCTCTTCTACATTATATAATAATTTTCTACCTACTATACCTTAACTTTTAACCTTGATTTTACCACTAATATGCACAAATATTTATCTGCACTTTTCTCTTTTTAGATAACTTTTTTAGAAGAAGCAGTTTTCAGTTATATCGAGACAGCATATTAAAATTCTTTTTGCAAATTTCTATCATAATTTGCATATTCAATAAAAATCTAAGCAGTAAATTTATTCCAATTTTTTCCCCATTCTCTGTGAACAAGAATGTTTTCTCATTGTCTTAGCTGTTGTTTTTTAATTTGGGCCATCTTTATGATGAATACCAAATAATGAATAATTACTTCCATAGACATTTCCATTATCTCAAGAATTCTGAGAGCTTGAGATAATTTCCCAGCCAAGAATATTGGGGTGTGAACCCTGAATATCAGAGACAGGTCGCTGTTAATTTAGGAAGTTTATTTTGCCAAGGTTGAGGACACACACCCATGACACAGCCTCAGGAGGTCCTGACAACATGTGCCTAACGTGGTCAGAGCAGTTTAATGTTATACATTTTAGGGAGAAGTGAGACATCCATAACATATGTAGGATGAACATGGGTTTGGTCTGGAAAGGTGAGGCAGGGGCTTCCAGGTCATAGGTAGATAAGAGACAAATGGTTGCATTCTTTTGAGTTTATGATTAGCCTTTCCAAAGGAGGCAATCTGATATGCGTTTATCTCAGTGAGCAGAGGGGTAACTTTGAATAGAATGGAAGGCAGTTTTGCCGTAAGCAATTCCCAACTTGACTTTTACCTTTAGCTTAGTGATTTGGGGCCCCAAGATTTATTTTCCTTTCACTGGGGTTACTTGGCCAGAAGGTAGGAATGGCAAAATCAAGGCAGAAATTGAGTGAACGAAAAGTCAGCAAAGAAAAGCAGAGCTTATAGAAACCAGTAGATAGAGAGAAAAGTAGATGGCAAATGTTAAAAGCAGGTGGTAAAATATAAGGCATAAAATTATCATTAAGGAGATAGTCAGAATCACAGAAACACAATGCCAGAAACAAAAGGGTCTTAAAAAGAACTTGATGTTGGCAACAAAAGCAAATGTAAACAAGAGGAACTATATCAAATAGAAGGCTTCTTCACAACAAGGGAAATAATCAACAAAATCAAAAGGCAACCTACAGAATGGAAGAAAATATTTGCAAACCGTGTGTCTGATAAAGGGTTAATAACCAAAGTATATAAGAAACTCACCCAGCTCAAGTGCAAAAAAATACAACCTAATTTAAAAATGGGCAAAAGACCTTAATAGACATGTTTCCAAAGAAGACATACAAATGGCCAACAAGTATATAAAAAGGTACTCAGTATTACTAATTATCAGGGAAGGGCAGTTAAAAACCACAATCAGATATATCACCTCATCCTGTTACTAAAAAGACAAGAGATAAATGTTGGTGAGGATGTAGAAAAAAGGCACCCCTTGTGCACTGTTTGTGGGAATATAAATTAGTACAGCCATTATGGAAAACAATATGAAGGTTTCTCAAAAAATTAAAATAGAATTACCATACAATCCAGCTATCTCACTTTTGGGTATATATCTAAAGAAAATGAAATCAGTATCCCAAAGAAAAATCTGCACTCCCACACTCATTGCAGCATTATTCACAGTAGCTAAGACATGGAAACCAGAAAAAACCTGTATACATTGACAAATGAATTGATCAAGAAAATGTGATATACACACACACGTATTATTACTCAACAAAAAAAGGAGAAAATTCTGTTATTTGTGGCAACATGGGTGAACCAGCAGGACATTACACCAAGTGAAATAAGATAAGGTGGGCACAGAAAAACAAATACTACATGATTTTGCTTACATGTGGAATCTAAAAAAGTCAAATTCATAGAATCAGAGAGTAGAATGGTCATTGCCAGGCACAGGAGGGTAGGAGAAATAGGGAGATGTTGGTCAAAGGGCACAGACTTTCAGTTATAAGATGAATTTATGAGATGAATAAGTTCTGGCATGCTACAATATACATAATGGTAACTATTAAAAAAAAACAACTCCATGCCTCTTCTAGTCGGCAAGACAGAGCAGGTGCCAAGACCCCTTGTAAACTCCACTCACGATGCCCTCTGAGGATCATGATGTTCTTTTCCTGCTTTTGGTCCAGGCAATCAAAACAGAAAACAGCAGACATTTAGAGCCATTGGTTAGGCAGTTAATTACACTGAACGATGAGCTAGACTTCTCTGACCATAGGAATGGCCTAAATATCTCTTCATCTTCATATTGTTAAGTCACTATGATTGAAAAAGGAGCTAAACTCTTCCCATCCAAAGCAATAATAATATCAGTTTTCGTCGGTCAAGAGCCAATTCATCTCTTTTTTGTGGGTAATATAAAGAGGGACATTTCATCTTGAAATTTTTTTGGCTGTACTCTACTTTGATCTTTGCAGTAAAAGAGGAATTTACTCTGATTTTGAAGCTTCCCCTTACCCCCAGTCTCTTCTGATTTAGCCACAGTTAAAAATCTAGCCAGCTGCCCACTGTATTATTACCTATCCATTGCAGCAATCTTTTTGGTTTTTGCAAAGAGCTTGCCTTGATGTGGTCTTCAGGATGTCACAAGTGTCTAGCTTAATACATTTGATGACATTTGTAAACAATGTAATTCAGTAAAAATGGTTCAACTGTGCTTTTTATAAGATTACTTTATGAGCTTCTTATTTCCCTGACAGAGCTCTTGTGGGCCTTTTTCCTCTCTGCCTGTTTATTGAAAGGAATGGAGGCATAATCAGTCAATATTGGACTTCTTTCTTAGAAATTAAAGTGTTAAGGTATTTAAGTTTTGCCATATGTGTGACACAAGATAAGTAGAAGAGAGTCTGTAAGGTTCTGCTGGGCCTTGTGATTTCTAGTTGCTCTGCACTTGATCTGGGGACCACAGAATCTGATGAACAATAATATACTAATTTTGGGACTCTCTTCTCACTCAAACCATGGATGGCCTCAGACTTTATTCCAAGCATTTTTTCTGTATCTTATTCTAGGAAGTTTTAGATTAGCTAAAAATATGTGTAAACAACTTTGAAGATTTTTTTTTCTGTAATTAGTGTGATTTTTTGCACTCTCTGTTCCCCTTCTTAAAGATAATAAGTCTGTTGAGATCTGTGAGTTGTTAGGAGATAATCTTGTTCATAGTTTTTTAATGTCATTTTCAAAAGAAGTCCTAAACCAAAAAATGAACTATAATAACAATGTAAGTAGAGTATTTCTTGCAAGTGGATTTCATGGAAAAACCATCTATACCATACTCTTCATTTATGAAATATTTAAATTGCTTGATGCTTTTTTGTTTTATTTTTGTTTATTTATTTTTTTAAGAAACTAAATGAATCTTTTTAGAGCTAGTTTACGAGCATCTCCTGTTTACTTGGTACTTTATCTATCAACACATACCTACAGTGTTTGCATATTTTAGGATAATATCTCATTATTTCTCAACCTTCAGAAATTTGTGGTTAGAGAAATGAGTAAGCTATGGTACTTTTATGTGAATATGCGGTATGCAAGCAACAGTGAATTTAAGAAGCACCTTCCCTTTTAGAATTTAAATTTAACTAAAGTGTGCTTTGCTTTTCTGCTTTCTGGCATGTTGATTGACCCAATTAATTTTTGAAAGTGTGAGGTCCTAACAGCAGGGATTAAATCAGCCATTCCCAAACTAAATCTTAGAGTCAGGGTCTTTTATTTTATTTTTTGGGGAAGAAAAGAAAGGTCCTGGGAATGAAATTCACGTTGCTCTGGGGATGTTTTTTTTCCCTGAAACAATTTCACATAAGCCTACTTTATTAAAACACACACACACACACACACACACACACAGACACACTCACCTCTGGTTTAATTGCCACTAAAATAATCATCTACAAACTCAAGAGTGGGTGGTATTAAGGGTTACCAGACCCCCAGGGAATTGCAGCAAAGAATTAACATGGCATATTACCTAACGTGACTAAGTGTTACCTTCTCGCTCATCAAGCTTTCTTTCCCCTTCCTCCACTGTGCCTCTGACACTAGACCACTATGTTCCCCAGAGTTTCCTTCAACAGTTCTTTAAGGCTCCAAGTTCCCAAGTTTCTTGAGAAAAACTGATTTTCCATATTCTTTATTTCCTATAATGAATCTGACCAAAACATTCATTAATCATCTGCTTGAACTTCTTATGGGACCACGCAGAACATTTCTCCTGACATCTTACCTATAATTTGTCCTCCCGCCATTCTCCAAGGTAATCTACTAATCTGATTTCTCCTAGACCTATTTCTATTTTTGCTTCTACCTTTTTCCTAAGTTCTTTCCTTTGCTAGAGTGGCTTTTTCTTCCCAGTTTGTTATCTGCTATACTGACACTATGCAGGGAAACAGGGCCATGCAAAGCAGCAAAATAAAGATTCTAAGATAGGAATCACGTATGGACACAACCTGGGTGATTGGAGAGATGCCAAAAACTGGGCTATATTGCTGAGACAAAGCTGGGAGAACTCCAGTGCGGACTCAACCCCAGTGAGGAGTCCAGAACTGGAAGATATACAGGTATCAGGATCCTAGGTAAAGGTAAGGCAGGAAGTCAAATCAACAGCCACGAGATGTCATACCAAAGCAGCATAGAGACTCGAATGATGACAGCCTCAGAAAGGAAATCTTGTTGCATATGAGCCAGTCTCAGGCTACGGCCCTACAAGGGTCTGCCAATGTGCATAAATGAGCCATGTTAGAGAGCTGGCAAATTGCTTAACGGGACTTAAAATGGGAATGTGGTTCTGTATCCTTGTTCCATACTGCCCTACTTACAAGTATTCCCAACTCATCTAAATGGATAAAACCCACAATCCTGTTTTCACTCAACACCCTGCCAGTAACTGTTGCCTTCCTGTCTAAATATGATGGAAATGTGTTATATATTTAAGCTTATATTATCATTTTCAATATTTCTATATTTCCTGTAGACTTTTCTCTAGTGGGGAAAATATTTTTTTAAAAAGAACTCCTTCGAAACGAATTTTATAGCATGTAGACCAGAGATGGCCAAATAGGTTATATACGCAGAACCACCTCTGGGGATCTCACCTCTGGCAGCCATTATTTTAATCAGGGCGCAATTTCCTGCTGAGTCCAGGCTTTACCTCAACCTTCTCAACACAGCTCTCCAGGAAGCAACAACCAATTTGACTACACTGGGAGTGGGGTTTACACATTTACCTTCCTGACCCATCCTTGGCAATAGCTGGGGAAATGAAATGTTCTTGATGGTGATGTTGGCCTAAAGGTTTGGGAGGAAATTGCCCTTCTTCTTTACTGAAAGTATAGCCAGATTAACTGCAGAAAGCAAAAATATCATTATAGACATTTTTAGCTTGGCTTTGAAAATGGGCACCATTGCTTCTCTGTAACAGGTACAAAGAACTCAGGTGTGAATGTTTCCAATGAATTGAAGTCTTAGCAAGAAAGTTTCTCCCTCTTTCTCTCTCCCTGTCTAAGTGGGGAAGTATTTAATCCTCTTTGCAAACACAGTCCCAGCTTTCAACCTCACAGGACTGCCTACTGTGTTGAATTACATTCAAAGGTTTATCTGCCATAGACCACTGACCCTAGGGACCGGGCCAAGACTATTCGTATTGTCTAGAACTATAGGTCAGATTGAAACCTGCATCTCTGGCAAAAAGCCAATACTTCATTCACCACATCACTCAACTTTTCTCCTCATGTTATGTAATTACAACACAAGTGCCCAGCCTGACATTTCAGTATGAATATTAGTGGACATAAAAATTCAATCCAGGCATACGACAGACAAAACACTACCAACTTTTACTTTTTAAAATGCAGGGACTGGCATAAAGGAGAGAATAGACCATTACAATTTAGTATACTGACTTAGTAGAGTTAAGTCACTGTAAACCATCAGGAATGGAACACCTGAGCGAGTAAATTTGGAGAGTATGTATGCATATGTGTGCATGTATGCATATGTGTGCGACTATTATTTGTGTGTGTTAGCAGTGGCTTAAAGAGGTTAGTATAGGGGCAGATGGAGGAGGTCAATTCGGTTACAGGGTTTCACATGAATACCTCATTATTTTGCTACCATATTTTCCTGTAGGTGGCAGCACTAACAAGGCTGGGGTCAGAGAAGAAAGGTTTAGCTTCAGATTCTGAAGAGAAATTTTTAGTTAACAAGAGTACAAGAAGAAATTAAAACTTGTGCTTTCCTTTTTAATTAACTATAGATGCTGAAAGTCTTTCAGTAGCCAACATGTTATTCAAATGAACACACACACAGCCATCTCATTTAAAGAAAACAGACCAACATTGGCTAACTTGGCATCATCAGTCACACTGGAGAGACTTAGAATGTTTCATGCTCTGTGTGTGGGAGAGAACGAACACAGTTTGTTCGGCTTGAAGTATCATTTCTCATAGATAAACATAGAGGAGAACTTTATCCCAGAACTTTTATTTCAGAGAACACTAAAAAAAGTTAGTTATGGCAAAGTTAGTAGCTGGAGTTAGAATCTCAGACCCAGTTTTTGAGGAATCAGCATAATTTCATGTTATTATTACCTTATTATTCGGTAATTAATAGATTACTAAAATGGTAACGAAGATAACAAAATAAAAATTTCAGCCAATAACAAATAAATACCCAGATTTTATAATGAATTTAGTAGATATTTTCAGTTGACATTTTTAAAAAAAGAATACTAAAAGTGTATTGTGAATTTGAGTTTACAAAATTTAATTATTACTAATCATAAAATTATAAATATATGCTCCTAGCTGTGAAATTGATTTAATATTTTACAATCTATTCTCCTATGCAATCTCTAATTTTAAAAGTCTGTTTTAGGGTTTGTTAGATCTCCTCACATAGACAGTAAGCTCCTGAATAACCACATAAGTTCATCTTGCACAGCAGCAGCGCTATCAGCTTTTGAACAGTCACTATGTAAAATTCACTTTATCCTAATCCTCCCAACAAATGGAAGGGGTGGTACTGCTTTCTTCATCTTTCACACTGAAAAAGCTAAAGACTAGGAAAGTTAAGCAACTAGTCCAACTGCATATAAAAACTAAGGTGTGAATTCTGGTGTTTAGAGGCAATACTCATTTTACTTACTCTCATTCCCCTGCTTATTGGTAGTTCCCACTGCCAAAGTAAATTACACATAGTAGGTGCTGAACCAAGCTGATGGATTCTATTATTTTAGGATGCCATTACCCAACATGATTCTGGTTAATTCAGCAATTGCCCATTATCTATGCTCAAATTAATGACGTAGTTTTCTATTTATAGGGATGGGAGAAGTAACTACTTCCTTGTCAAATTACCAAAGCACTAATAATATTTTTTTTTAATTGAAAAGAGGCCTTCTAAAAGGAAGGTATAAAATCTGTCATCATCTGCATTGAAAGGTTAAAAAAAAATTCCTTTGCAAAATTTATACTCGTATTTTTATTATTAAATTGGTATTGCTTTACTTAATTTGGGGGCCATTTTTTTTCATCTTGTAAATGGGAGTTCTGTATTGCTCAGGATTGTTCAGAGGAATTTGCTTTTCATGTTAGCTGACTAATCACTCTCTGTCCTCCATCAAATAAAGAAATTCCTTGGATTTCCACATGTCACTCTTTCTAGAACAACAACAACAAAAACCAGACTATATACTACATATGAGCTATGTTGATATGTATTCAATCTGTAAGAATTTTAGTCTGAATACCCTCAAAGAAAAGCATTTTTGTGGTATTTCTTCTGGAAATCCCTCAAGAACAAGCAATGTGGTAATATTTCTCGTTGAAATACTGCATTTTTCTTCCAGTGGTGGCAGAAGGAAAACATAAGAAAATTTGCTTTCCTAAAAGGCATATTTTCTCTCTCACAGTGTTTCTGAGGGAAAGCAGTGGAACCTGCTGGTGATAATGCCTATGAAGGGGACTTTGCACTCACAAGCGCTTTTGACCCGTGAGTAATTAAAGTACCTTACAAATATTCATCTTCCCAACACCTTTATGGGGTAGGTAAGTTATATACTCAAGGTCTAGTATTCACTGCAATTTTGTGACATTGAGAACAGCTACAGAGCTGTCCACTGTTAAATAAGTTCTGCGCCACAGAAGAAAGTTTATTTTTATTGTTCAGCCAGATGGGGAGCTAACCTACTCTATGGCAAGTGCAGTGAACTATGTGAATTGATTTACACCTCAAAACACCCTTGCAAAAATTTATTGTTATCTCCATCTTACACAGGGGTCAAAAAGTTCAATATACTCAAATTCAGATGCTTCTTTGAGAGAAAGCTGTATGTCTCCCTGTATGCCTGTATGTATGTATGGCTCTGAAAATTGTGTGTTTCCATAATATCACACTATCTCTTTGATTGTACATTGTCCTGTATTGAAACCAGAGAGCTTCTCTAACACATCTTGGACATCCTTGTGCTGGTGCTCCTCACTACTGCTTTCTGCTACTTGGCCAGACTAGGGCATCTCCCTCATCTGTTCTGTTAGGCAAGATGATTTAAATTATTCAGAACAAGAGTAGGAAGGCAACTTTATTATTTTGTGCACATTTTTATGAAATGTATCCCATTTTAGGGTTGAAATTCAATGTATCCCACTACAATTCTTTTCATAGATTATGAGTACTTTAAAACAAAGAACAATATCTTAGGTTTGATTCAAACCTGCAAAATTTAACACCATGTCTGGCACATACCGGGTAGTCAGAAGAGATCTGAAAAGCTAACAAAATCAAGTCTTTTTACTATTTGATATCCTGACTTCATTTACTTTTTACCTACACAATGACATTTCCAAGACTATTTAAGGTAGGCAAATTTTGGAATTTTTACAATAATTATAAAGCCACTTTTCAACATAGTCTTTTGTAATATTGGTAAATACTACCAATACTTTGCTATCACTTGTAATATAAAAGAGTAATACACTCTATTTCATGAAAGCATCGTGGACCGTAAAGAAAACGAAACAGAACAGAAATAAAAGATGAATGATAAAAGTGTCTCAATCCATTGCTATACCATAGATCTTTAATATAATTATGAAATATTTCAGTGATTGATTCTATTGCTGTTTCATAGATCTTTAATTATGAAATATTTCAGTGATTATAAAAATGCTGCTGGCTACATTATATTGCTTTTCCTAAACATAGTATAAATTACAGACATATAACTTCTGTTTGAAAATATAAGCGATAGAGGAAAATATAAACTATTTAAGATGGCCTGAAGGCTCTCCATAGCCTCCCATTCCCTCCTTTTTTCAGGCTTATTTCTTACCATGTTCCTCTACTCACTCAACCAGCTATTTTCCAAACGCATTGGCCTCTTATTTGAACAGACCTCAGGACCTCTGCATGTTCTCATGCCTCTTGCTGGAATTCCCCTTTTCCTCACGTCCTGTTTTCCCCATGGCTCCCTCCCTCACTTTGTTCTTCTCTCTGCTCAAATGTTCCCTCTTCCACCACCCAGGTCCATTTCTTCCTCCATTCCTCTGCACATGTGCTCAATCTCTACCCTTTGGGATGCTTTACCTTTTTTTCATTGCATTATCACCTGTCATTATTCTGAATATTTATAAAGGTATCCTTGTCATTTCCTAGTACAATAAAAAGTCTATGAAGGCAGAGACTTTTGTCTGTCTTGTTCATCTCCTCATCCCAGTGCCTAGAGCACATGGCAAGCGCTCATGAATGAAATAATAAATGAGTTGTTGCATGACTTCACAGCATAAGGAAGTTATTAAAGGCACATGATATTTCATGATACTCTGTTTTCATAATGATACTTGATTTTTTTTCAAGACATCACAATCCCTATGTGCTAAAAACAGTGCTTTTGAAAATGCATCCTGGTGTATTGTTCCTACGAATATCCTTTATCATAAGTAAGTAAGTTTTTTATGTGTGTTTGTTTTCTTCATAGATAATATCCACAATGATGTGCTAAGCAGAAGCAAAAAGCTAAGACATTTGTTTGATTTCCTAATTTGCTAAATATTACTACAAATACAATTTGTGGTACTCAGTATTTTGGGGATTAGAGACTCCAACAAGTTACTACCTAAAAGGCTGCATCATAGTAATTCAATGTTATACATTTGCTCAAATGAATACTGTTTTTAGCTTGTCTATTTTATTCCTGGATCTAGCTAACTGATAATGTGTCTCTATTTTATAGAGTATTGACTCAGAACAAATAGGAAAAAATTGTTTATACAAAGTTATATTATTAGGTGGGTTGCATTAGAAATGTGAATTCCAGCAGTGTTTTCCACCACATTTTTTTCTCCACATTTAATGGAGGAAACAAAAATGCTTCCAAGGCCAATCCCGAAGGTCCTCATAGAAAAAAAAAAAAGTGTGGCTAAACTGGTCTCAGGAGGAGGACCAGCAATAGCATTAGTTTTACTGCACTGCCTGTCAGTCTTTTATGAAGAAAAGCTTTCCTCCAAGGGGAAAATCCCTTCCCTGACAGCCACCCCCCACCCCCATCCAGGACATAAGAAAGGTGTCATATGACATTCAATAAGACTGAGTATTCTATACAAGATTGAAAAATAAATTTCTATTTTAGTTGCTTTTGATCTTTTTTAAAAATCAGAACACTGTGTGGGAATGGAACTTTCTAACAAAGATGTTTGTGTATCTTTATTTTGAATGTCATAAAATAATATAATTTTGGAGTTTTTAATAAGGCTTACTGGAGTCAACCTCCTCACTACAGATGAATAGTTCAGTGATTTGCAACTTACTATATTTGGAAATAAAGACAATGTTGAGATTCCGTCACTTCTCTTTACTCCACAATTAACAACCAACTCGAACTAAAACGGAAACTTTACGAAGAAGTTATCTGATGAAAATGCTGCTCCTTTCCAATGCTAAAATTCTGAAAACATTTAAATTACCCACAATATGATAAGTAAAGGGACATTTAATGGGTATTTGAGCTTATAATTGGTTAAGGGTTGGACTTGAAAATATATTTATTGGCACTACAAAATAAACTCTCTGTATACCATTTTCCTGATTAAAGTTTTAACACACTTAACTCAGTAGTTATTGAATGATGGGGGGATCAGTGTTTCTCTAATATGACAGGTGACCACTTTAATTTTTAAGAGATAACATCTTGTTCAGTATATATTCTCCAAAAAATAATCCGTTTATGCAATGTTATCTATTTGACAAATTTAGCCTTAAAAAATGCCTCATTTATTCAACTCTGGGATATCATGAAGACAACTAAGGTTTGACACAATAGCCTAATTTCTACATTCTCATTTTCCAAATTTTGATTGACAAGCTGAAGGGCACTGCATGTAAAGGAAAGGTTTTAAAGAAACAGAACCAGTTGCAGTTATGCCCAGGGAAACTATTGCCACTACTCTATAATCAAACCCTGTGCTAAGATTGCTTGAGAAGTTGTGAGGGACTTTAGTGAAAAAGCAGCTGCTAGCCCCATGATCTTTATTTTGTTACTGAGATATATTGTCATATAGAGGACAATATGAATGAATTAGTAAATGTTTATAGATTATAGAATATGCTGGGGAAGGAAGAGAAACTCCTATGTCTTATTTTCCTGATACATCCGCTAACTTTACACAGAGTCCATGAATCATAGCAGATACAAATGTGCAGCCTTCCTGCAGGGGTCCTCATCCTTATTTTTGCTGTGTAGGCACTGACAATCTAATAACTACCATATCTTCAACGTAGTGACTACAACAAGAGATATTTCAAGACATAAGCAACAAAAATAATATGCTATAAAGTATCTGTGATACACCATATTTGTAATTCAAGAAAACAGTAAATTTCAGTTACAGGACAATAAAAACAAAAACGTATTTTTGTTCCCATCATGGATCTCCTGAATTCTATGCACAGATGAAGAGGGTTCTGTGGACCTGATATTTAAAACATCAGGTTAGAGAGCAAACAAAAAACTACTTACTATAATCATCAGAGAAATGCAAATCAAAACCACAAGAGATACCACTTCAGCTAGAATGGTTATTATAAAAGAGATAAAAGAAAACAAGTTTTGGCAAGAATGTGGAGAAAAGGGAATCTTTGTACACTGTTGGTGGAATTTTAAATTAGTACAGCCATTATGAAAGTAAATTGGTATATAGAAGAGACCTCTCCTGTCATGTGGATTACAGCACTATTCACTGTAGCCAAGATATGGAGTCAACCTAAGTGTCTAACAATGGATGAATGGATAAAGAAAATGTGATATATCTACATAATGGAATAGTATTTAGCCATAAAAATGAGTGACGTCCTTTCATTTGTGACAACATGGATGAACCTGGGGACATCATGTTAAGTGAAATAAGACAGGCACAGAAAGACAAATATGCCATGTTCTCACTCCTATGTGGAATCTCAAAGCAAAGAAGTTGACATCAAAGAAGCAGAAGCAGAGAGAGTAGAACAGTGGTTACTAGAGACTGGGGAGGGGTAGGGCAGGGGAAAGATGGGGAGAGTTGGCTTATGAGGACAAAGTTACAGTTAGATAGGAAGAGTAAGTCCTGGTAATCTGTTGCAGAGTATATTGACAATGGTTAACAGTAAAAGATGGTATATTAAAAATAGCTAGAAGGGAGGCTTTGAATATTCTCATCACAAAGAAATCTAAATGCATGAGATGATGGATACACTAACCTCACAACACATGTATGTATGGAAATGTCAAATTGTACCCCAGAAATAGATACAATCATGTGCCCAGTTAAAATAATGAATCATTTTTAAGTTAGACCACTTAAACAAACCAAAAAAAAAAACCCTCTATTTACTACAAAATAAAATTTAAACTTCTTTGTCAATATGAGATTTGTTTACTCCTCCCTAAAAGATAGTCTAATTTATATGTAATGTAATAAGGTTTAATTAATCCATAGAATAATGTTTCATAGGAGGAAAAGGGGTCAATGTTTGAACATACATGTGCTTGCTTTACCTTCTTCATGCCTTTAGTCTTTCTGAAAAACATAAAAAGCAGATGCCTGATTAAGGCAGTAAAATATCTTCATGATAAAAAATGGACAGAGAGCTCCTGGATCAGTATTTGACTCATTTACTTATTTCCTCCGAGTTCAGTAGTTTCATGTTTATATATTCAGGCTTCCTTTGGCCCAGCCGTTTCTTTGCTTTGGCTTTGTTTTACCTAGGCAACTGTCCAGATGATGTTAGCCAAAATCCACTTTGGACATTTTCTGGAGTTTAGAGAGCCATGTGTGAGGCTTGTACTTTATTCATTAAACTTTTATGTTAAGTTATAATTTACGCTAAACTTCATTTACAAACAGACGTTTTAACAAAAGAAACTTGATGACTGAGATGTTTAGCCCTCAAATTATTTTTTCTTTGTGTTGTTATTGCTGAGGCTGAAATTAACTTACATGTTCATTGTTTAATTAAAATTTAAAAACACACTGAAATACATTAGTGATTAAACTGTGCATCATCATATGAAGGGATAATATATTTTGGCAAGCATAGATTTTTGCCTCAAAATTAACTGAATTGATAATAATTATAAAGCTATACTAAGTTGAATAAGGCAAAAATGGAGAAAGAAACAGTATTGATACCTATTCATGATTTCTTATGTATCAGATTTTGCATGTGTTATCTCATTCAATCTTTACAGTAAATGTAAGAGGAAGGCATTATTATAATATTATTACTGGAACCAAGATTAAGTAATTTCCCAAGGTCACCACTAATTGACATATGTGGAATTCATGCCCAGGTATTTCTGTCTCCTTATGAACAACATAACCCTGGATGTGTAGCTAAGAAAAAAAAAACAACAAAAACTTAGCCATTATGGACACAATTTCCAAGACATCTCATAACAGGCTGATCTCAAGCCAGTAAATATAAACACACCGCAGCCTAGAGTTCACTTTTCCCCCTTCTGATTTTCTCAAGGAGCTAGTTTCTTTTGGGCATCACATTTTTTACACAAAACTGAGTTATCAGTTTTTAAGGCATAAAATTGACACATAAATGAGATGATTCACACGACAGTTGAATCTCCTGTAAAGCTATTTTTAGTTTCATTTTTAGCTTAAGAAATAAGGAATTTCTTTTTCAAGTTACATTTTTTTTTAACCTAAAAAGATTTTTTCCTTAACAGATTCAACAACTTCTGGACTTACACTCCCAAATGTCTTCATTTTTTAAAAATTTATTTGTATTATTTTGTTCTTATAGTCAAATAGATAATAATACCATGATTTCTTTTGGGGGGAATAGAGTAGGTGGAGTAGTGGGCAGCCCACAATAGAGAACAATAGTTTGTCTTTGTATAAAGGTAAAAGTGTGAATCTTGTGTCATGTTCATAGTCTCTCTCTCTCTCTCTCTCTCTCTCTCTCTCTCTCTCTCACTCTCACTCTCTCTCTCTCTCCTCTCTTTCTCTCTCTTTCTCTTGGACTGCCATGCACTTGGGGTCATTAAAAGAGCAGCTAACCATTTGACACAGTGTTTGGATTCTCACCCCTACACCACAGACCCTCATTACCAAACTGTTAATCACTGCCAAAAGAGCAAGTCCCCTGGCAGCCCTCAAGCCCCCATCCCCCAAAGCAGATCTTTCCACACTTGGTATCAAATTGCATTGTAGTTACAACACTGGGACTGAGTCCTTTAATTGTACATTAGCAACAAGGAAGTTCTTTTCTAGCTTGGATTTAAGTGTTTCTTCGACTATCTAGTGCATGTTTGTACATCAGTAAGAAGTATAGAGGTTAAAATTTGTTCTCACAAACACCATTCCTCAAACATACACATTATACACAAAGCACCTGAAGCCCAGCTCTCTTTGAGTCCAAATTCCATTTCTAAGATGTTCAACCTGCTATTTGGAAGTTTTGTGTATTTTTTATTATATTGGAAATTGCCCCATCTATTATTTGGCTATAAGGTTAGTGACACAACTAGCTACTCAAGAGAAAAATTTGTTTCATCAACAATCATTTTGTTTATTTGATATCAAATAGCTGAACAGGAGGATGTTTTCCACTGATGGTTTCAGTGGGCTTGTTGAAATGAAGTGGAGTGTTGATAGTGTGGAAACTGAGCCAAGAAGTGAGGAGATAGAATTTGATTTAATATAATGACCCACAGGGCTAATTTCAGTGTTTCTGGCATATCTTTGTTTTTTAAAAGCAATTTTCATATTCTAGCACCTAAAGCTTCGTTAAAAATACAGTCTTTCTCATGGCAATGTGAAGACTAAAGGTGATTATGTAAATATGCCACTTCGTCTTGTATTCATTTATTAGGTTGGTTAAATGAAGAGTTCCTGACTTACGCATGTTTAGTTCATTTCCTTTATTTTTATTCCATCATATCAAAGGCATTTCAAGTGACATGTAATTGATTACCTTAAACTAGCTAATGTTTATCAAACCACCTTGAACCTATATTCAGATGTGTGGAGCAATAATAATATGTAAATAAAAATAGAAGTCATGTCTGGTGATGATCAGTGTGTGATTGGTGGTTGTGCATCTGTTGATATTGCAGTCCTCTCGCCAGTGGTGGAATATGGTACTTATCAAAATGCTGTCAGTTGTAAGTGACAGATTCCCAAGTCAAATTAGCTTTGACTGAAAGGGAATATACTGCTTCATGTAACTAGGAAGTCAAAGTAGAATTTGCTGCCTGCAGGCATTGTGGGAACCAGGAGCTCAAATGTGGCCACAAGGGTTTTTTTCCCTTTCTCTATCTCCCTGCTGTCCATGCTTTGCCTGGCTTCGCTCTGGGGGCTGGAATCTCCACATAGAAGATGAAAAGGACCCTGGCAGAGCCAGACCTTTATTTTTCTAGGAAGAGCAGTTCTTTCTTCCAGTGACTATGTATTAATCCCTGTAAAGGACTTGGTTTCTCTCTGTTTGAAATATATTCCTTCATTGAAACTATGATTTTGTCTGAAATAATGTAGAACAATAACTGGCCTAGCCTCAATGATATCCTCTCCCCTATGACTGTTGGCAGGTTTCAATGATTATAGCCCAACCAGAACTCTATCAGCTGCAGGAGAGATGATTTCTCCAAGGCTGTGATACAGTCAGCATAATTGACATATACTCCCCTTCTACCTACCCCACACCAGTTACAACAACAGAAAGACTAGCAGTTGAGTTGATATACACTAAGTATAAAGTCTAGAAATTCAGAAATCTATCATTATTTCACTCCCTCTACAAATCTAAATTCTTCAACACAAAGGCATGGTTTGGACCAAGCCAGTTTCCTTACCATTCCTCAAACTCATCATCCTTATCCTATCCTGTATTTTGCATTTCTCTTTCATCTCCCACTCTCATAGGATTTGCTTTGCTTTCCTTTCATCTATTATTCAAACTACATGTATTTTTCAGAAAACAATTCAAACCTTCATCTAAGCAAAATTTCTGCATAACTAATTACAAACATGCTTAAATATTTCTTCTCTTATTTCTTATAGCATTGTATTAACCATTTGTTTTATATGGCTTTTATTTCCAATAATATTAAACTTGCTGTCTAAGCTTTACAGTTTTGATTTCCTCAGCATGACAGTATGGCTGCCCATGGGCGCTGGGAGAATATGTCTCTTTGTTTACACCTTGCAAGGGAGACAGAAGGAGAGAGTAAGAGAGAGAGAGAGAGAGAGAGAATATGAATCTTCTCTTCAGAGAAGATCTGAGCAAACCTCTCTTCTAGTTGCATTAGCCCAAAGAGTCTAGGCTGACCCATCCAAGCTCCAGTCCCTGGACAGAGGAGAGTAGTATTTGATAGCCATCAATTGATAGACGAATTACCTGACGCTAAATAAAATCAGTAACAAGATTACTATTATACTAAATCTGGAACTAAATCTGCATTAAAGAGTCAAATATAAACACAAGTTGAATAAATCATAATGGAACTGAAGAATGTAATTGACTGTAATGTAATTCAGTGAGGGATAATTAATATTTAGCCCCTGTTCAATTAGAATTAAATAAATATTATGCAACTGACATGGATTTAGTTGTATTCACAATGATTTTAATACTATCTTAAAGAGTTTATCTGATTAATTCTTGTATTATTAAGCTTAGTATAAATTTTCTAAAGGAAATGCTGTTCTATTTTTTAAAAATGATACCATTAAGTAATCCGAAGAAGATTTTAGTAAAAAAACCCAAAAAACCTCCTTATTCCACTGAGGCAGTTTAACATAATGAATCATCAGTTTCAAAAAATTATAAAGAATTTGATTTAACCATGCTCAAAACATTTTTTTTATATCTTAATTATCAAGAGGTTAAGGGTGTCAGAGGGAACAGTATATGACTTATTGCATATTCATTTCCCATAATACCTGAACATGTATTATGTTCTAGACCATGTAACAGCATAAAACACCTAGAAAGGCAAAGATTTGAAATGTATTCATGGGTCTTGACAGATGCATTATGTGTAACACCAAGATAAAACACTCTTTCTATTTGCCCTTCCTTGTAGAAGGCCTGTTGGAGCATGAGGGTCACTTACAAAAAGTATTTCCTTTATTTTGTCAGAAAACCTCTTGGGAGATGATTTGTGTGGGCCTGGTTACAATCAAGAACTTTTATTATAGTGAAATTAAAGACAATTAAGCCAGGATAAAGATATTAATCTTGGACAGCAATACTATTATTATATCTCAGTGAGTTTATAACCAATGTTAACACATTGGGAATTAGGTTTTATTCTTTAATTTTCTTTTTCTTTCTTTCTTTCTCTTTCTTTCTTTCCTTCCTTCCTTCCTTTCTTTCTTTCCTTCCATCCTTCCTTCCTTCCCCTTCTTCCTTCTTTCCCCTTCCTTCCTTTTCTTTCTTTCTTTTCTTTCTCTTTCTTTCCTTCCTTCTTTCTTTCCTTCCACCCTTCCTTTCTTCCTTCCCCTTCTTCCTTCCTTCTTTCTCTTTCCTTCCATCCTTCCATCCTTCCTTCCTTCTTTCCCCTTTCTTCCTTCCTTCTCTTTCTTTCTTTCTTTCCTTCCTTCCTTCTTCTTTCTTTCTTTCCTTCCTTCCACCCTTCCTTCCTTCCCCTTCTTCCTTCCTTTTTTCTCCTTCCTTCCTTTTCTTTCCTTTCATCCTTCCTTCCTTCCCCTTCTTCCTTCCTTCTTTCCCCTTCCTTCCTTTCCTTTCTTTTTTCTTTTCTTTTCCTTTCTTTTCCCTCCCTCCCTCCCTCTCTTTCTTTCTTTCTTTCTTTCTTTCTTTCTTTCTTTTCTTTCTTTCTTTCTTCTCTTCTCTTTCTTTCTTTCTTTCTTCTCTTTCTTTCTCTTTTTTTTTTCCAAGACAGGTTCTCACTCTGTCACCCTGTCTGGAGTGCAGTAGCGCAATCACAGCTCACTATAGCCTCTCACCTCAGCCTCCAGAGTAGCTGGGACTACAAGCATGTGCTACAATGCCCACATAATTTTATTTTATATTTTTAGAGAAGGGGTTTGCTATGCTTCTCAGGCTGATTTCAAATTCCTGGTCTCCAGGAATCGTCAAGCCTCGGCCTCGTGAGTATCTGGGATTACAGGATGAGCCGCTGTGCCTGGCTATCCTTTAATTTTCAAGTCTTTGCCGCCAAATGTATTTGCCCAGAGACCTGTATATGTATGTGTGTGTGTGCATGCATTTGTGTGTGTCTAGTATTATTCATATCAAGGAGAAACGCCACAAAAAATAACTGCTTAAGTTGATAAAGTTTTCTTATTTTTTTCAGTATTTATGAGGAACCCAACATAAGGCAATCTTTTTCATGATTCTATTTTCCAAAAACTTTATTGAACAGTGGCTAATGGATCATTATTATTATTTTAATGTATAGACATTTACCATTTGGTGGAGAAAGCTGAGCTTACTCTCCAAGATTCTTTGGGAATTTTTCCCCCCTGGGCCTCACACTTTCCTGGACACAAAGACTGAAGCTAATTAGAAAGTAGCAGATTAGAACAACATTGAGAGATTGTCCAAGTTGATATAATTATTTTTCTTCTTATCTGGTAAATGAGAGCAATTCTAAAAGCATACTGAAATAATTTTAATACATAAAAAATTTAAATATACAAAATATTTTTAAGCACTGAGAAATCTCTTTATCCATTTACCTTATAAGCATTTAAGATCATCAGATTTTTTAATGTAAAACATGTTTAGACAAGAGTAGATGTTACTAATAGGTAAGAGAAACTTACATGATGATTAATATCTATGTTCTAAATCATGCCCCAAACATGGTTTTATCCTAAATTTCTAACTTAAGAAAAGGATTAGAGTCAGAAGAGTATGATCTATTCTACATTCATTCACCATGACATCCGACCAATACTTTTCTATGCCATATTATGACACGCATTTTCCAAAAGAAACAAGGATGTGAAATTTAATACATAAGTATCAACCCAGTATTTTGGTCTCATATTAGATACATAGTTAAGAAACTTGAAATGTTTATCTGAATTAGGCAACTAAGGACATCATTGTCTTTTCCTGTGTACTATGCAAAAAGTGAAATAATAGCATATTGTTACATATGAGATAATCCAACTCTCAGTAAAAAGTCTGGGAGTTTGAATGTTGAATATTACATAAACAATACACTCCATATATATGGATTAAAATGCTAAATTATTTGAAATTTATTTGGAAAATTACAGCTCAACTCATGTTGTCTCTAAAGATGACATCAACTAGCTTCAGAATAAATAAAATAAAAGATATTGAGTTAAAGTTTAAATTTTTAAGATAAGCTGTATTTATATTTGTATATAAATTACAAAATATAGAAATGTTTGCTCATTTTACAGAACTTGCCTTTGATTTTATTTTAAAATATTTGTGGCAGATTTAAGTGACTTAAGATTTGGGGTATTAAAACGACAAACATCCAGCATTCTATTCCTTTTATAATGACAGAGGAAATAGAAGTTATTTGCTAACTTTAATTCTTGAATACCTGCAGTCACATTTTTAAGTAATCACTAACTTCGATACATTGGCATATATATATTTTGCTCTCAAAGATTTGAAATAATTTATGATACCCCTGTAATCCCAGCACTGTGGGAGGCCGAGGCAGGTGGACCATGAGGTCAGGAGTTCGAGACCAGCCTGCCCAACATAGTGAAACCCCATCTCTACTAAAAATCTAAAAAAATAGCCAGGTGTAGTGGTGGGAGCCTGTAATTCCAGCTACTCGGGGGACTGAGGCAGAAGAATCGCTGGAACCTGGGAGGCAGAAGTTTCAGTGAGCTGAAATCGTGCCATTGCACTCCAGGCTAGGCGACAAGAGTGAAACTCCGTCTCAAATAATAATAATAATAATAATAATAATAATAATAATAATAATAATTTATGATAGACAAATACCATAAAATAAATCTTTCCCATTGTAAAAGGTATAAAGTTAAGGACCCCTATTTTATCTTCACTAATTCATACTTATGGAACCACATTCTGCCAGAACATAAGTTACTGTCTAGGACTAAGAAGAGTTTCCTTGAAATCTACATGAGCTTTTCCTTAGCATGAGGGTACTATTAAATAACTGTACATTTCTAAGCAGAAATGAACAGTAAATTATCTAAGGTCAAAACCAAAACATGATCAAACAGTAGCTACAACACTTTTAACTCCTAATCAAATAGCTCTGGCTTCTGGCTGAATTGTACTGACCAACAGGTAATGATCAGAGCCCTTCTACCCTTAAGCATCCACAAATTGCTTAGACTTTAAGAACTAGAGAAAATGTTCAAGCATCAAGCAAGACAAGTCTTATGTGCCATTTACTCTAATTCTCATGGTTTACAAATAGGAAAAAAAAAAAGTCGCCAGGTGAGCGGTGGCTCATGCCTGTAATCCCAACACTTTGAGTTTGAGGCGGGCAGATCACCTGATGTCGGGTGTTCGAGACCAGCGTGACCAACATGGAGAAACCCTGTCTACTAAAGATACAAAATTAGCTGAGTGTGGTGGTGCATACCTGTAATCCCAGCTACTCAGGGGGCTGAGGCAGGAGAATCGCTTGAACCCAGGAGGCAGAGGTTGCAGTGAGCTGAGATTGTGCCATTGCACTCCAGCCTGGGCAAGAAGAGCGAAACTTCATCTAAAAAAAAAAAAAAAAAAATTCTCAGAGGCTTCACATAAAGTTCAAAGCTAGAATCCAGTTGACCTCAGCCCCCTACCTCCATCCAGGCCTCTTTCTCTTGGATCAAGCTGTTTTGGGGATAGGATCACAGGTGACACACAATGTTCTCATAGATTCTTCTGCTCTGCTAATTCTTTAGTCCATTAACATAATTTTGTTAGTTACTGTATTTTCTTAAGTTATTTTTGGGAATTAAATAAATAAAATAATCTAAAACTATTCTGCCACCACATATAGAGAAGAAGATTAAACAAAATGCGAAATTCTGGATGAAAATTTATAGCTTCCAAAGGAAATTAATTTGCAAGGAGGTGTAATTTAAACTTAAAAGAGGGAAGGTATGAAGCCAAATCTATTCTCTTGAGGTCCACGTTGGGATAGAAATTATCTTAGTCTTTTACCATGAAAAGTGAATTTTTGAAACAAAATGACAATAACCGTAAGATTATACAATGTTTTTATGTATGTGAGGTCATTGCATCTCCAGATAACCTAATAGGCAAGTATTACTATTAACTTCACTATAGAAAAATGGAAGCTTAAATTCATGAATTGACTTGCTCCTCATAACAGAACTAGTTATTTTCAATGCTTGAATTCGAACCCAGATATTGTAACTCCAAATCAGAATTCCAACTTTCTTGTTCCTTATCAAGTATCCATAAAATATACTGCACAAATACACATTTATTCACCTTTTATATAGTGAATGAACTTTTCTCTATTGTTTGCTGCTATAAAATGATTTTCTATGCATTATTTTCATTTAATATTAGACCAGCCTCATGAATTAGACAACACAATTATTATAACTTCCATTTTACTAATAAAGAAATAGAGGATCAGAAAGATAGATTGACTTAATGAAGGTCACACAGTAGCTATGTGACAAAACATGGCTTGACCTTCTGTCTCTCACTCTAAATTCAGCAGTTGGGATTGCAGAGAAAGACAAGTTGCCTACCAACGGAAGCTCATATGCCTCCAAGAGCTTTTATCTGATTCTGAGTTTTTAATAATATGTTGAACTTATAGCCTTCCAATACCAGAGTTCATTACTCGCTTAGCAATTCTGCCAAGGAATTCCTTTAAACCGGTGATGACTGTCATTTAAAATGCAACCTTAGAGATGCCCAAGATTCACCCAAGTTGGAAATAATGTCCAGACAATTACTCCAATAGTTAAATATTTGTTCCACAATGACTTAAACACAAATGTGAAATAGATAGACTAAACCAACAACATTTGCTTAATCAGCACTTTTAAACTCTTTCCCTATACATGTTGTTTTGAGGATTAAAATCTGCTTTCCCCCTTTGAGGATTTATGCTATATAATAGAGATGGCTGGAAGCCATTAAAACAAAACAATCTGTGTATCCTCAAGGCGGAATAAAAACGTAAGTTCATTTTAAGCATGACACTGTTATGAAGCTGGTGCCGTGCTTTTTTTGATTAATCTCCATGTGTATGTTCATTTTGTAAAATATGTTAGATGACAGTAGCTTTTCATTTAGCAAATTAATTTCACTCTAGTTCAACAGGGATGAAAAAATAATAAAATCTTCCCTTTTTGTGAGACATTTAACCTTTTTTCCAAGAAAAGTATAATTTTATAAAATATGCAATACATATTTTAGTTTAAAAATTGAATTAGTTCTGCTTAAACAAGGTCTCTTGAATACTTGTAGATTTGTGGTAGCAATAATTTTATTGAAAACCATTAAGGTTTGAATTTTTAAAATATTTTCATATATAGAAGAAATGATTTTAGAATTGCTTTAAAAATAACACGGAGAATCCAACAATGAAACGGAAAACTGTATAAATTTGCTTCAAGATGATGATGTTGATGTTGAGTTGGCAGCAGAGGGTGGGAGGTGAGATGAGGTGGCTGGGTGAAAAGAAAGCTGTTATTAAATTCTATGTCCCTGCTAGTTTCATTCCCCTAAGGAATTTTCAGAAATCTTGTTTCTAGTGCTGATACAAGTGCCAGACTACAGTTTCCACATTATAAATTATCCTTGTTTTGTTAAAGCTTAAATTATTTTTATTAGCTGGTCACCTGGGATGTGAACAAGAGTCAAGTTTAAACTTTCAGATAAGCAAAGCAGCTGTTGCAATCAGCTCTTTCTTTGTCCTTTCTACTTCAGTCTATCTCCTGCCTTTCCCCCAATCTCTCTCTCCCTGCCTCCATCAGTCTCTCTCTCCCTGTCTCCATCAATCTCTCTCTCATATCTCCTTTGCTCCATCAAGAAATAAAAATAAAGTGAAAGAACACATGAATTTTAAGAGATACCACGCAAGCTCAAACAGGTCCACTTCCTGTCATGAAGAGATTCTGCATCTGAGAGATGCTAGGGCAAGTCTGTCTGAGGGTACAGCTGTCATACTTCTATTATATTAACCTCAAAAATTCAGCAGTGAAACCAAAAACTTTCTAGTGGTTCGACAAAAGAAAAATATAAAATTGTTCAAAAAGCATATTAAAGAAGTTGTATTCCGTGTAGAAAAATCCAATTGTGAAAAATGAAAATTTACTGGAGATATTTTGTTTTTCTAAGTAACATCTGCTAATTATAGCAATTTGGAAAATGCCTAAAAACAAAAGGAAGAAGAAATGAAATCGTATACCATACAAAGATAACTATAACTTTGGAATTTTTTCCAGTATATTTGGAATGAATAGAGAGTGTATGTGTTCATCAAATATATATATGTGTATGTGTATATATGTACATATATATCATAAATATTATCATATTATAACAATTTTTATATTACATAATTATTCTTATGGTTCATAATACCTGTAGACTAAATTTTCATTCCACGATTTGATTTACTTCAACATTTTCTATTTTTAATAATAAACAATTAGTTTATATCCCTATATTTTTGTGCTTAATATTAAAATTATATATATATTTTGTGCATAATATTTTGATACTTCAGATCATTTCCTTAGTTACGTTTCTAGAAGTAGAAAAGATTGATTGCAGAGTATATTTTTTAACATGAGAAGATTTTAATTTTAAAGAAAATTCGCATTGTAGCTATAAAGCATTCTATACCAATGTAGTTCTGATAAGCTACTGCCCTACCACTTAGTGTGTGCAATAATTGGCTTCATCAAGTGGAATACTACATATTAGGATGATAAACATTCCCAGAAACCCCTAGCAAATGTTTAATTATGAGCATTCTATCTTATGAAGAATATTTATACATTAGAGTGCAACATAAGAAATAAATGTTTAGATACCTACAAGACATATAAAAAAGTAATTTACAGATTCGAATGCTTCTATCCTGGTACAGCTTATGAAAAGGATAGCATACAGTTTGCTTCATATTATTATTATTATTACTATTACTGTTATTATGTTTTTGAGATGGAGTCTTGCTCTGTTGCCCAGGCTGGAGTGTAGTGGCGCAATCTCGGCTCACTGCAAGCTCCGCCTCCCAGGTTCACGCCATCCTCCTGCCTCAGCCTCCCGAGTAGCTGGGACTACAGGTGCCCACCACCACGCCTGGCTATTTTTTTTTTTTTTTTTTTTTTTTTAGTAGAGACGGGGTTTCACCATGTTAGCCAGGATGGTCTCGATTTCCTGACCTTGTGATCCGCCTGCCTCGGACTCCCAAAGTGCTGGGATTACAGGCGTAAGCCACCACGCTCGGCCGCTTCACATTATTTTTAAAGGGGCTCCAGACCCACAAGTAAAACTACAGGGGAACTGCTCTGGTTCCTTTGGTGAAAACCTTTATATAATCAGCTGTCATCCAACCTGGAATGAGCTGTCTTTATAGACACAGGTCTTTTAAGCATATGTTCAGTCTGCTCAATATATAAGGAGCTTCTGTCTTGTGTGGCAGGGTGGGCTAAGTGCATCTTTCTCAATATAAAATATATTGGTTCCATAATTTTAAATACATTTTAAATATTTCTGAATGGCTTAAAAATACTTTTTGATTACAACTTTTTCTTTTGATAATGTTTTTTGTTTGTTTTCTTTTTTGTTTTGAGATGGAGTCTCACTCTGTCGCCCAGGCTGGAGTGCAGTGACACAATCTCAGTTCATTGCAACCCCTGACTCCCGGGTTCAAGTTACCTTCCTGCCTCAGTGTCCCAAGTAGCTGGGATTACAGGTGCATGCCACCACGCCTGGCTAATTTTTGTATTTTTAGTAGAGACGCAGTTTCACCATGTTGGCCAGGCTGGTCTCGACCTCCTGGCCTCAGGTGATCTGCCTGCCTCAGCCTCCCAAAGTGCTGGGATTACAGGCGTGAGCCACCACACCTGGCCTTTTTGGAAAATGTTTAATAATAAATTTGAAGGCTAGATATACAGGATGAATCCATATATTAAAGGATCCCACATTTTTACTGCGGCCAGTGTTGCCAACACTCTTGCTTCTGTTCTTGTTAGACACCAAGAACATAATGGAAAGAAATAGCCAAGGTTGTGATTTCTCAGCACATGAAATTCTGGAAATAAAATATGAAACTTTTTCCTCTGAGAGTATGGAATAAATATATTACCTTATGAAAGTGCTTTTGACAGTAACATTCTGAAGTTTCACTGAATATAAGTATAGCAGGTAAGCAAAATTAGGAGAGAAGCATTTATAATGAGGAAAAGATAAGAAATTTGCAATTATGTTGCACTGTCAAACTCCTACCTATAGAATGTTTATGTTCTTGGTGTAGGATACATTTGGTCATAAAAGCCTCCATAATCCTAAAGACTGACCTTCTAGTTGGAATTACAAGGTGCAATTACTACCAAACCCACTTGCTGGGGCAAATCAACAAAAGAGAGCTAGCCAAACATTTTCTTCTTGCATTCCTAAAATAGTTTGAGGTAACCTCTCGAGATCCAGTATCTGATTCTTCAGACTATCTTGGGAGAAAGAAAAGGAAGTCAGAACAAAGTCATGCATATTCTGATACAAAAATAAATAAACATGGTTTTAAAAGTAAAAAAAAAAAAAAGATGATGGACAAGAACAAACATCCCCTTAGAACTATAATGTGTTTGGTCTTAAAAACTTTAAGGCAACAAGGGATTTTATATTAAGATGTGACAAATTCCTCACAGATGGGAAAAGATATAAAATGCTGCTTTGTAAGCATTCATTTTAACCAGAAATGATTTTCTCATACAATGGCAATACACTGTGTGGCGAATGATAAAATAAATAGATAGCTACTGAGGAATATTCTGCTGCATTCATGTAGAGGCCAAAGCCACCAGCATAATCTCTACCCAGCTGAAACAAAATCTTTTGGTTTCAGAATGGCCACACAGATAGATTTTTATCCATTTGCTTGTGGGAAGAAGTGTCCTTACTCTGCTGACATGTTCTAGAGCTATGGCATATGGGAACATGAGAACTCACCTAAACAGCTCTGTTCATCTTCTTCCTAGCCTGCAGCTGCCCTGGATACTTCAGTTTACCATACCCTATGCTCCCCGCCGAGCACTTTTGCAAAGTCCCTCACTCACTCTTTCTGCCATACCTAAATAGGTGACTGGCACTGGCTCTATTATGTTTTCTTTTGTGTCCTTCCTTGCATGCAATCTCAGTAGCACACCTAATTTTATTTTCCTGCTCATTGTCAGATCACTGAGCATCACAGGAGGGCAGAGGATATCATTCAGAATTAGGGATAAATAAATGAGAAAAAATTTTGGTTCTCAAAATATTTGAGAACAATAAGCTGCAAGAAGAAAGTAAATTACCTACATTTCAAGGATTATTCACTCTGTAAGGGTATGAGGTTCCATTTAGTGCAGTTTGCTAAGCACTAGTTCAGAGACCAACCTCAGCCAATGATTCCATTGTTATTCTTCCACAAGAAGGCATATTAAGTTTATTACCAAGTAATTCTAAAAATGATGCTTTTTATCACTGGTAGCAATTATGATTGCATTTTCCATATCCTTATTTTGTGCAAATGGGATATCACACATAAGAGCTGTACTCATACTGCTCAGTTTGTCTTCAGTCCTTAATCCCCATCCTCAGATAAAAGATATCATTGCTCGAGTGTGGAATCCCAGGCCAGGAAGAAAATGTGATGCCTCAAAACTCAAGGTGTGAACAGGACTCAAATACTGGGAGAGCGGGAACTAGAAGAGTATCAGCAAAATTGGGGGAAGAGATGGAGACAGAATTCATGACAAAAATCTAATTATTGGAGGGAGAAAAAAATTGGGTGATTCAAAAGATGAATATTATGAAAAAGTAAGATTAATTTTAGAAATTTGAATAACTTCATTATTCTGTAAAAAATATATATGTGAACACACTGTCAAGTTTTCTTATGTTTCTAACATGTAGTATTTTGAAAACAGCAGCAATACACCAGTAAATCTCTTCTAGCATGTAAGAAATCAATGGTTTGAGAGTTAACTTACTTTCACAACACAAGGTATGCATTCACTTCTTACTGGCAGGAACGGGTTACATTTAAAAAATTGCACAAACCAGCCATATACACGTATGTTGCATTCAAAGCAACATTCAACCTGCTTAAAATCAGATTCCACTTTGTTATTAATCTCTCCTCTTCTTTCCTTACCCCAAACCCTCTGCTTGGCCAGCTGTATGCCATATTGAATCAACTTGTATTGAAATACTCATGTATTCTGTGAGTCTGCTGCAAAATTCCTGTAGGTATTTTAACTTGGATTTTGTCTATATATGGAACTCACATATGGCTATGTCTCTGGAAAATGCTATGTCTAATCCTCTGGCAATGTACTTGTTTGGAGATAAGCCCTGAAACCTAGAAAATGGCACTCAATAAACTCACGTCTCTCACTTTTGTTCTAGTAGAAATAAACTGCCCCATATTACTAGATAAATATCATCTTGCATGCCAATGGTTTAACTATTTTAATGCTTATTGTCTAATATCTTTTCAAGAATGCAATCCTTGAAATGCTTTCTGACTCATTTGGCTGTGTTGGCCCACTGCAGGAGTATTTACTTCTATCACAGCAGATATTATACTACATTCTAATTATTTATCTTATGTCTTTGGTTCTTATTGAACTGTAAGCAACATGACAGCAGGGACTATACTTTGTTTTTGTATCCACAATGCTTGGCTTTTAAGAGTGATATGAACATGATGTTTGTTGGGTGAATATATGTACACTGAATATGTATGCATGGAAAATCTTTTAGATTCAATCTTTGAGATTCAATATTATAATTACCAAAAAGGTAAGAATGCAAAGTCACAGCCAATCAAAGGCTAGAAGGGAGCTACAGATTATTTTTCAGTCAAACACAAATCTTTGCTGTCCCTCTAGGAGCATGAAAATTAACAATAAATTTTATAACATTTATGTTATAAAATAGTAAAATTCTCTGGTTAGAATTTCTCCCATCTGCTGAACCATTTTTCTGATGTTTGAGGTATTTGACACTTTGTAGCCAGATAAAATTGTTAACAATAAGCAGAATCAATATATATTTTAATTAAGATGCAATGGAACATTTCGTTTAAAAATGAAAACAGTTTAAATTGGAACATAAATTTTAAGTGATTGTTTTATAGAGAGATACTCGGTTTATACATTAAAAATAATCAATCCGATTCTAAATTGAAATACGCTGGAGATACATTAAATCTAATTGTAACTATTATTCTCCTAAGACTACATACTACATTTTGCCAATCTAGACTCAAAATGAAGAAATAAAGAATGAATAACCTGGGATTGCTTAGCTCTGTCACATTTTCTCTCCTTTGTCACTGGGAGTATAACAATCAAACTTTGGCCTTGAAAACTGTCTCAACACAAAGTAGAGCAATATGCACGCAAAACATGAAGGTAAATTTAGTCTTTTCCAAGATCTTATAATTTCTCTTTAATAAAATTGAAGGGATAAATTCTGAGCTAATCACCAAATATCTTGTTTTTCTTTAATGATCTTAAATGAACTTTATGCAGCCTCTCTCTGTGCATGACATTCTGGAGTACCAAATCAGATTACCAGATGTATGGTTCAAGAATTACTACAGAATATTTACAACACATATTGATGTATCTTAAACCAATAATCAATTGAATCCTTAATAGCTCAAAATAACCTTCTCCCAAAGAACGAACATAACATGTATTTATTACTACTGACATTTTCATTTGTATTTTATTGATAAATTTTACTTTCTATATGTAAAAATGGACTAATAGGTTTTTTTTTTTTCAATCTCATTGAGTGGAAAAATTTCTACTTTGCTGCTAATGTTTAGAGGTGACTTAGAACTCTGTATTGTGCCAAAAGAAGGTTGGGGAGCTGCTATTTCTAGTAAGATAAATATATTAATATATCCACAACTTTTCCCCACATTAAAATTACAATCTATCCAACACTACAAAATGAACTTGACTTCTTTTTGTACTCTATTGGTATTTTAATTTCTCATGGAACTTTTTATATCATTGTAGATTCTTGCCAAATGAATTATGTCAAAATTTGCAAAAGCAGCCTGTAAACAAGATTTGATGCAATAAAACTTCAGGGCAGGAAAAAACTGACCCAAGGAGAATAAAAATTGTATATTTCATTTTAATTTATTTTTAATAAGACTCTCCATATTAAGATCTCATAGAATTCTATTTCCTAATTGGTATCTATGCTAGGTCCTGTTAGTGACTTAGTCAAACCATTCTAATTCCTTCTCCCACACATGTGCATACCTTGTTAACAGTGCCCTTTTATTTAGATATGGATCTGTTAACAGCGTGTTCTGGAAAGGTAAGCCCCTCCTTATTTTCAGTAGGTAAATCATGTTTGGTCTCAACCAGTCATTAAAAAAACACATTCTCTTTCCCATGAATAAGCTAGGGGTAGTCATATGATTCCATTCTTAAAATAAAATATAAAATGTTTTGCAGTGCCCTAAGGGTATCAGGGAAGATTTACTGCCTTGATAAATGAGAGAATATCTGGGAAATTGGCCCTTTTTCTGCCTATTTTATTTCTTCCTATTGTGTAGCCAGGATACTTAGAAAGGCAGTATAAACTTGTGATCATGAATTGAAAATTTACAGGAAGGACAAACAGCCAACATGCCAAGAAAGGTAAAAGGAAAGAATGGAAAAAGCCCGAGTCACTGTATTGGCTTTGGAACTGCCTGATTTCAGAATCCTTCCCCACCCTCACTCCCCAAATAACCTATTCTCTGCAACTAAACACACTATGATACAAAATTTATATTAAGTTTTAGAAATTAAAAGTTGAGACAGGAAAATACATTCAATCTCATTCTTTTGGTTGAAAATGAAGACTAATTGCCTTTTGTTGTCATCAGGGACATGGCTGATTATTGCTTGAGTTGATGACAAGAGTTATCAAGTTACTCCAATTATTAGCTGCCCTCAAACTACGCAATCCTGAAGTCGAGATGCAACGTCAGGAAACTTCATAGTTGAAACCCATGTGCTGCTCCATGACCTTGCTGTCCTCTTGTCATATAATAAAAACACAATTTTAGTGCATAAGTCAGCAAGAAGTTAAGGTGAATTTGCTTTAATATATCTTTCTCTATCAAATAACTCAAGAAACAGCTCCAACAACTTAGTTGCTAAGTTAATGATGGTATAAATTATATTGAGGTAAATGTCTAGAGGAAAGGATGTTTAGTTCTTGTCTTTCTCTTTTGGAGCTCTCAGATTTGTTGAATCCATAGTGAGAAATGCCTCAGTGTTCTTCAGTTTTCCTCTGGCACAATGTGTGGTTGAATAAATGCTAATATATGAACATTCATAGTGAGCTAAGAAGACAATTTTTTTCATTTAAAGCTTCATCTGTTTCCAATATTCGCTTAACCACTTAAAAATAATTTTCAATTATTGTATGTAAAATATTAAGCTAGTTTTCTTAAACTCAAAGTTAGTTTACAGATGTTCTCAAATATTTTGTTGTGTTATTCACAAGTATGGAATATTAGGATTATTCCTAAATAAATTATTTTTGTAAATATAGGTGTTATAGCCAAACCAAATATATAGATATTCTGGAAATATCTATGTGGGTTTTCTGATTTTGCTTTTAATCTTGTTTGGCCTTGGAGAGAAGAGCTAGAAGAATGAAGATTATAGTTGGGACTCTAAGATCTCACATAAAACAAAAATGCTCCTACTTTTTAGATTGAAATTATACTCACATGGTTAAGTTTGGTCTTTTTCTGAAAGGATAGATATGTATGTCTAATACCATATTTCTGTGAGATAGTATTTATAAAAATGCAGAGGCAAAACTGAATATGAAGATAAGTGACAATAAGGAAAAATGAGTGACAGGGGCCTTTTCCCTGCCAGAGCTTCATGTTCCATGGAGACTTTCTTGGATTCTGACCGAGCATTCAACATGCCACCGCCTCTTTCTTTAGGACTCAAGCTATTGTCTAGGTTCTACTGTGATGCCATGCTATGCTCTTCATAAGAAGTAACCTCCAGAACCTCAAACCACATAGAAATAAGTTTCAAGTCATTGTAGGTAGGTGATAAACAATAACAAATGTCAAACAAGGAAAAAAAGACTTAAGAGCAGAGGAATACATTTACTTCTGATTTTGAAGTTCAGTAAATCATCTTGCTATTGCTTACATAAACCAATCTTCAATTCAAACTCAGCTCGACATAATTGGTGGAAATAAGAATGTACCAATCCAATGTTTGGCTGCTGCACAGTGGTTTGGGAAATGAGCTATAAAACCGCTAAGATTCTGTAAAATCAAAATGTATTAGAATATAGAACAAATTGACATCCACGGCCCATGTTCCCATTGTCAAGTGTTTGTCCTTTGGTTACACCCTTCTTTACTAGCTCTTCTGTGGACCTTATGTACGTCTCCCCAGGTTGGGAGTACCTGGAAGACAGAAGACATCTTTTTCCCTTAAATATTTACTTTCTTGGAAAACCTAACCTAATTGTTTGTAGTAATTACCAGTGATTTTTTAAAAATCCCACATTCAGGTGCTTTTTTTCAACTATCATTTCTTTATTATTTGAACTTGTACTATAATTCCTACAGCCTGTTTTTCCACCATGGAAATTTTTAAGATTCCTAAATTCTAAGGTTTCTAAATTTTGGTCCTGGAGGTGATTTTAGGACCATTCAGGGACAGGATTTTTCTTTTCCATATGCAGTCAAGGGATTCCCACTCTCTGGGAATCCTCTAACTTTTAAGATTTAGCTGAAAAGGTCACAGGCCCGGATTTTCATATCATCTAATCACATACTACTTAGAAATTCTCACAAATCAAAATTTTCCTAGCAACCACTGGGACCCTGAAATGTATTATGGGTTGTTTTTTCCTTGTTCTGGATATTTAGATGGTCTCTAAGATATAAAGCAAACCATACGTATTGCACCATTTCTACATTAAAGCTGCATCTTTGTAGGACACAGGTGGTGTATTTAACCAATGATATACCTGATTGCGTTCCAAGCCAAACAACATAGCCTTTTTATTTTTGCCCATGCCGCAGGCTATCTGAAAGTATTAGAGTTAATGTGCAATCAGGTAACTAAACCCATATTACATATCTGTAATTTTCATCCAGTAGAAAGAAAATATTACATTACAAGCCTCCATAATTGCATTCAAATGTAATCAAATACAAAAGTTTAAGATCCCAAATCCTTTGAGTTACAAGATCTCTTTTTCTATACATATAACCAACCTTATAGCTGCAAAATGAAATTGAATAATTCTCTAGGCATTTTTTGAAAATAACAAGATTCACTCGTTATTTTTAAACTTGTTATTTTAAAAAATAACAAGAGCCCCAGGCTCTGATTCTTTTATAGCACTGTCGGCAGCAGCCATTTATCTGCTCAGGCAACAAAGGCCTAGACAAAGATAGGACTAGAAAAATAGACCTCTGGAACTAAATAAAGTTTATTCGATTGGGGGTGTTGGGTGAAAACCAATACTTTAATAAACAGAAGTTATATACGTTTTGATCTCTGAACCAAGAACGCAAGACTAGAGGGTTCTTGCTTAGCGTCAAAATTGAGGGAATCTGATTTAAAAGAACAGTCTTAGAAAGGAAGCTCATCAAAACTATAAATAAGAGTCAAGCTTTGAAAATGTAAAGTACATTAAGCTAACAATAACTATGTATTTACTATGGCTTTCTTCCTTTCTTCCTTTATTAGTTTTATTTTATTTTTTTAAATCATGGAGGAAATACAGAATCACTTGAAGCACAGGAATGGTATGTGAGGGTAGATGTTACTAACCAATGCTAAGTGCATCTATTTCACTCTATTCTAAACTAGCCAAAGGAAAACAGACTTTGAGTGTGTAAAGGGGTTGGAGATACTGGGTACACTAAAATGCTAGAAAACTACTTGGCCAAAAGTTTTCTTTTCTCAAAATCTAGGTAATCAAATTCCATGAATTAGAGAATTATTTGTTAAAAATTTCTACCTTTAAAATACAAATGATATTTGCATGCTATGATTTCCTACTATAAGACGTGATATCAGATGACCCTTTTCCCTAAGAACAATTACAAAGACTGGACAACACACACAACAAGCATTCGGGAGAGTCCATGGCATTCATGGGGGAAAACAACTGACCTGGTTTCTTCAAAAAGTCAACATTATGGGAAAAAAAAAGTAAGAAAGATTATAGTATGGTAAAAGAGACATGAAAACTAAACGCAATATAAGAATATTGATTGTATGCCAATTCTAAAAATAGCCATCAGATATCTTGAGGACAGGTGGGAAAATCTGAATATTGACCAATTGTATATTATATTAGAGAAATAATGTTAACTTTTGTAGACATGATAATGTGGTTATGCAGGAGAATATCTTTTTTTAACTTGTAAGTTCAGGGTAAAAGTGCAAGTTTGTTACGTAGGTAAACTTGTGTCATGGGGGTTTGTTTTACAGATTATTTCAGAACCCAGGTATTAAGCCTAGTACCTATTATTTATTTTTCCTGATCCCTTCCCTCCTCCCACCCTTCAACCTCTGATAGGCCCAAGTATCTACTGATGCATGTGTTCATTGTTCTCTTCATTTCTCTCCCACTTATAAGTGAGAACATGTGGTATTTGGTTTTCTGTTCCTCCCTTAGTCTGCTACGGATAATGGCCTCTAGCTCCACTGTTGTTCCAGCAAAGGACATGATCTCATGAGTTTTCTTTTTTTTTTTTTTTTTGAGATGGAGTCTTGCTCTGTTGCCCAGGCTGAATTGCAATGGTGCAATCTTGTCTCACTGCAACCTCTGCCTCCTAGATTCAAGCAATTCTCCTGCCTCAGTCTCCCGGGTAGCTGGGACTACAGGTGCACACCACCATGCCCAGCTAATTTTTGTATTTTTAGTAGAGGTGGGGTTTCACCATATTGGTCAGGCTGGTCTTGAACTCCTGACCTTGTGATCTGCCCACCTCGGTCTCCCAAAGTGCTGGGTTTATAGGCATGAGCCACTGTGCCTGGCGATCTCATGTGTTTTTATGGCTGCATAGTATTCCGTGGTGTATATGTCATACATTTTCTTTATCCAGTCTGCCATTAATGGACATTTAGGTTGATTGCATGTCTTCACTATTGTGAATAGTGCTGCAATGAACATTTGTATGCATGCATTTTTATGATAGAATGATTTATATTCCTTTGGGTGTATACCTAGTAATAGGATTGCTGGATGGAATGCTATTTCTGTTTTTAGGTCTTTGAGGAATCTCCACACAGTTTTGCACGATGGTTGAACTAATTTATACTCCCACCAACAGTGTATAAGCATTCCTTTTTTGCAGGAAACTATCTTTATTCTTAGGAAATGAAGTAGTTAGAGGTGATATCTCAATATGGCTGCATCTTACTTTCAAATGGTTCAGCAGAGAATAATAGAAAAAAGACAGAAGGAAAAAGTGGAAGAAGGGGAAGGAAGTAGTGAAGGAAGAAGGGGAGAGAGAGAAAAAAATAGAATAGTGTAGAATCATGATGGTAGTTTTGAGAGTATATTTTATATTACATATTCTTCCTTATGTTTTAAATGTTTGAAATTTTTCATGAGGAGAATTTGAGAAAAAAAAATTCTTGTAAGTCTGGTATAGAAAAACTGCTATCTTCAAGAAGACGTTGCCCTTGTCTGCAAGGAGAGAGTTTATTAGGGAAAACAAATCTCAAATCAAAATTAAGTCGATTCCTCCAACTATTTTTTTAGAATGCCCCCAGGTGTAATAAACACTACAGATAGCCATGTACTCAACAGAAACAGCTCTCACTTTTGCTCATAGAGTATTAGAGCAGGAGAATGAGAAGGAAGGTTAACTTTTCGTCTATTCATTTCTGAACTAACTTTATAAAATTGACTCCAATATTCCTTTTTCAATCCCGAGCTTTTAAGGGTCAAATAGGTGTATATTTCTACAAACATATAAACATGTTCTCTAGAGAAGTTAGAAAACAGTAGCTTTCCCTCTTACTAAAGTTCATGTGCTTTTTATGAAATCACCTGAAAATAAGTCTCTTTATTTTCTTATTTCAAGTATTATTATAAGAACAAAAAGATTGCATAACAAATTAAGATCCTCCTTTACTTTCTGTCACTAGACTGTTTCAAGAGATACATACTGCAAGATTTGAGCGGGTTGATAAAACTAATCAATTCTAGCAATTATGATTTTTATTCTTAGCCTTTGATTTTTTGTTTCCCAGGGGAAAGGCTCAGATGACTTTCAATCCCTAAGGACCAAGTTCAACCATCAGTTATCCATGCATGGCTCCCATTGGCTTCAGTGATTCCCACTGCCTCCCATGGAAGAAAGCCAGATTGTACTTGAGGACATGTGCGTGCAGCTCTATTTGAAGTTATTGGAGATCACATATGTATTCTAGGGCAGAACTTGGCCCAAAGATTATATACTAATCAATTACTGTCTTAGTATGCAAAACAATGGAAAAAATATTGCCACTAAAAAAGTAAACCAAATGTTAATGACAGTACTCCAAGAGATATCTAGAAAACATTCCTTACAGAAATACAAAAACATTGTTACACCATTACTGCTCTGCTGGAGACTGAAAACAATTAGGATTCTAATAAGATATATGCTGCAGTAAAAAAAATTCTTGGATGATACAACATTCTCACACAGATCTGGCCCACACAGCCATCTCAAGCTTTGGCTTTCCCCTCTTTGAATGTGTTAATCTTCTGACCTTCGTCCATCCTTGTCTCCCACTAATTACTTTAAATGACATCATTTTTTTTTGTATAAATCTAAATGCAATACTAAAAGTGGATAACCAGTTTAGTGCCTTCTGTTTTTTTCCAATTAGTTCCCTAACATTAGATACTCCCTGGTGGAATGCAACAAATAAACACAGTGTAATTACTATAGTGGAAAGAAATATAACAATAATTATTTTTAATCTGTAATTTTCATCCTTTTCAAACTCCTTTCCTTGTAAGCATACAATTCCAACCAAATATACTTGCTTTATTCATATAAGCAAAGAACATGATGAAACATCCCTCTTTGTTACTATCTGAGCAATATTTCATCTTTTTTATAGTAAGCAATGCTGATTTTCCATTTTATCAAAGATTAACCTATGCAAATCACAAGTGTATTTATTACTTTTCATAAAATTAACATGGTCATGTAACTACCACCAGATGAAGAAATTCATCATTGCCAGCACTCCAAAAGTCTTCCTGTCCCCCCTTCCCAAGCACTACTCTCTCAAAGATAATGACTATTCTGACTTTTATCACCATAGATTAGTGACAGCCTGGAGTGTTTACCAGGGTCTCTCCTCTTTGTGTCCCTTTCCAGTTAAGACCGAAAAACCTCAGGCTGAATTTTTATACTTTACCTATCCGTTTCAACTTGGCTGTCTTGGCCTGGAAGAGCTTAGATATAAGCAAATTCCTCAAAAGAATTAGGAGTGCAGAATGTCAGACTCGTTATCTGTGTTACCTTGTCTCTGGGATTTTGTTCACTAAAGTCCTGGCTGCCTTGGTAGCCCTGAACTCCAATTGTGTCTCCCTGAACTGATTAGACAGCTAAAAGGCCTGAATTACTTATTTTTGCTAGGGATCTTGGATCCCTGCTTATGAGCCACAAATGCTTACAGGGAAGAAGTAATAGTGAATGTTGGGCCCACCTCAGTGTGTTTTCCTTCTCTCCAGGATCTTAGCACCTCAAAACCAAGAAAATCAAGGCAGCCGCCTTGATTGCTCTCCATGACTTTAAAGAGCTGTTAAAATAATTATATTATTCATCTTTATATTTATTTTCAGTGAGCAGGTTGACATAATATAAGCTACTTCATTCTATTCAAAAGGCAAATCTTTTCATCTCTTTTCATCTGTTTCTCTACTAACTTCTTCAACTCTTCCCCTTGGAATAAAAATCTACACGATTGTCTTCCTGGTTGCTTCCACTCAGTCATTATTATCACATTTTTCTTTGCTCTGTATACTTCTGTTGTTTGAGTTATTTAATTGATTTATATATTATTATTTTTACATTCCTATCTCCTATATAAGGACCATCATCTATATAAGAAGTACAGTTGATATATTAGCCCAAAACACATACCTATTGTAGCACTGATAATTTTACCAAACATTTGGTAATTCTGCATAACTTTGTTGCCTATGAGACATCCTAACCTATTCTACTTCATTGTAGTCAATTTTATTTCAGTTCTAAAAAGTGCTTGCAGCCAGGTGCGGTGGCTCACACCTGTAATCCTAGCACTTTGGGAGACCAAGGTGGGCTGATCACCTGAGGTCAGGAGTTCGAGACCAGCTTGGTCAACATGGTGAAACCCCATCTCTACTAAAAATACAAAAACTAGCTGGTCATGGTGGCTCATGCCTGGAATCCCAGCTACTTGGGAGGCTGAGGCAGAAGAATTGCTTGAATCCAGGAGGTGTATGTGGCAGTGAGCTGAAATTGTGCCATTGCACCCCAGCCTAGTCAACAAGAGTAAAACTCCGTCTCAAGAAAAAAAAAAAAAAAAAGTACTTGCAATCAAACCACTCAAGTTTATTTTAGTGACCATTAATTTGTTGTTACTTAAAAACAATGAACTCCCTGAGGTTAAACTACCTATCTGTTTTATTCATATCCATTTGTCCCCTGGACTCAGAAGTATGCTAGGCATATTGTAGGTGATTAATAAATGTTTGAGGCCTGAGCAAACCCTAGAAGTATAACCACAGGCCCCTCGCTACTTTAGTGAAGATATTATTAGAAAAAAATTGCTAACCAAATCAGAGCTATTTAGAGTCATTAGAACATAGTTCCTATGGAAATGTATTTCTGAAATATGGTAATAGTAATTCATCATTCTTGCACAGACTCTATAAATATCTGTGTGGTATTAATTTTCACATTTATTTGTTATAATATTATTGAGTTCTATGTGACATACAGTGAAGTGTACAGATTTGATAACTTCTAACATATTTGTAAGCTTGTAAGAGCATCACCACAATCAAGACGATGACCAGTTCCATCACTTCTAAAAGTCTCCTTTTGCCATTCTGTAATCCATACCTCCCTGTGCCCCTATCCTCAGGTAGCAATTTATTTGACTTCTGATACTGCTATTTTTCTATTTTTTTAAGTTATACTTTAAGTTCTGGGGTACATGTGCAGAACACACAGGTTTGTTACATAGGTATACACATACCATGGTGGTTTGCTGCACCCATCAACCCGTCATCTACATTAGGTATTTCTCCTAATGCTATCCCTCCACTAGCCCCACCACCCACTGAGAGGCCCCAGTGTGTGATGTTCCCCTCCCTGTGTCCATGTGTTCTCATTGTTCAACTCCCACTTGTGAGTGAGAACACGCAGTGTTTGGTTTTCTGCTCTTGTGTTACTTTGCTGAAAACGATGGTTTCCAGCTTCATCCATGTCCCTGCAAAGGACATGAACTCATCCTTTTTTATGGCTGCATAGTATTCCATGGTGTGTATGTGCCACATTTTCTTTATCCAGTCTATCACTGATGGGCATTTGAGTTGGTTCCAAGTCTTTGCTATTGTGAATAGTGCCGCAATAAACATATGTGTGCATGTATCTTTATAGTAGAATGATTTATAATCCTTTGGGTATACACCAAATTATGGGATTGCTGGGTCAAATGGTATTTCTGGTTCTAGATCCTTGAGGAAACATCACACTGTCTTCCACAATGGTTGAACTAAATTACACTCCCACCAACATGTAAAAGTGTTCCTATTTCTCCACATCCTCTCCAGCATCTGTTGTTTCCTGACTTTTTAATGATCGCCATTCTAACTGGTATGAGATGGTGTCTCATTGTGGTTTTGAGTTGCATTTCTCTAATGACCAGTGATGATGAGCTTTTTTTCATATGTATATTGTTTAATCCATCTTGAGTTAATTTTTGTATAAGGTGTAAGGAAGGGGTCCAGTTTCAGTTTTCTGCATATGGCTAGCCAGTTTTCCCAACACCACTTATTAAATAGGGAATCCTTTCCCCATTGCTTGTTTTTGTAAGGTTTGTCAAAGATCAGATGGTTGTAGATGTATGATTTTATTTCTGAGGCGTCTGTTCTGTCCTATTGGTCTATATCTCTGTTTTGGTACCAGTACTACACTGTTTTGGTTACTGTAGCCTTGTAGTATAGTTTGAAGTCAGGTAGCATGATGCCTCCAGCTTTGTTCTTTTTGCTTAGGATTGTCTTGGCCACACAGGCTCTTTTTTGGTTCCATATGAAACTTAAAGTAGTCTTTTTTCTAATTCTGTGAAGAAAGACAATGGTAGCTTGATGGGGATAACATTGAATCTATAAATTACTATGGGTAGTATGGCCATTTCACAATATTGGTTCTTCCTATCCATGAGCATGGAATGTTTTTCCATCTGTTTGTGTCCTCTCTTATTTTCTTGAGCAGTGGTTTGTAGTTCTCCTCGAAGAGGTCCTTCACATCCCTTGTAAGTTGGATTCCTAGGTATTTTATTCTCTTTGTAGCAATTATGAATGTGAGTTCACTCATGATTTGGCTCTCTGTTTGTCTGTTATTGGTGTATAGGAATGCTTGTGATTTTTGCACATTGACTTTGTATCCTGAGACTTTGCTGAAGTTGCTTATCAGCTTAAAGAGATTTTGGACTGAGACAATGGGGTTTTCTAAATATACAATCATGTCATCTGCAGAGACAATTTGACTTGCTCTCTTCCTGTGTGAATACCATTTCTTTCTCTTGCCTGATTAACCTGGCCAGAACTTCCAATACTATGTTGAATAGGAGTGGTAAGAGAAGGCATCCTTGTCTTGTGCCGGTTTTCAAAGGGAATGCTTCCAGCTTTTGCCTATTCAGTATGATATTGGCTATGGGTTTCTCCATAAATAGCTCTTATTATTTTGGTATACGTTCCATCAATACCTAGTTTATTGGGAGTTTTTAGCATGACAGGGTGTTGAATTTTATCAAAGGCCTTTTCTGCATCTATTGAGATAATCATGTGGTTTTCATCATGGGTTCTGTTTATGAGATGGGTTATGTTTATTGATTTGTGTACATTGAACCAGCCTTCTATCCCAGGGATGAAGCCAACTTGATTGTGGTGGATAAGCTTTTTGATGTGCTGCTGGATTCAGTTTGCCAGTATTTTATTGAGGATTTTTGCATCAATGTTCATCAGGGATATTAGCCTGAAATTTTCTTTTTTTGTTGTGTCTCTGCCAGATTTTGCTATCAGGATGATGCTGGCCTCATAAAATGAGTTAGGAAGGAGTCCCTTTTTTTCTATTGTTTGGAATAGTTTCACAAGGAATGGTACCAGCTCCTCTTTTTGTCTCTGGTAGAATTCAGCTGTGAATCTGTCTGGTCCTGGACTTTTTTTGGTTGGTAGGCTATTAATTACTGCCTCAGTTTCTGAACTTGTTATTGATCTATTCTGGGATTCAACTTCTTCCTGGTTTAGTCTTGGGAGGGTGTATGTGTCCAAGAATTTATCCATTTCTTCTAGACTTTCTGTTTATTTGCATAGAGGTATTCATAGTATTCTCTGATGGTAGTTTGTATTTCCGTGGGATCGGTGGTGATATCTCCCTTATCATTTTTTATTACATCTATTTGATTCGTCTCTCTTCTCTACTTTATTAGTCTGGCTAGCAGTCTATCTATTTTGCCCCAATTAAAAGACACAGACTGGCAAATTGGGTAAAGAGTCAAGACCCACTGGTGTGCTGTATTAAGGAGATCCAGCTCACGTGCAAAGACACACCTAGGCTCAAAATAAAGGGATGGAGGAATATTTACCGAGCAAAAAAAGCAGGAGTTGCAATCCAAGTATCTGATAAAACAGACTTTGCACCAACAAAGATTAAAAGAGACAAAGAAGAGCATTACATAATAATAAAGGGATCAATGCAACAAGAAGAGCTAACTATCTTAAATATATATGCACCCCATACAGGAGCACCCAGATTCATAAAGCAAGTTCTTAGAGACCTACAAAGAGACTTAGACTCCCACACAATAATAGCGGGAAACTTTAACACCCTACTGTGAATATTAGACAGATCAACAAGACAGAAAATTAACAAAGATAATTCAGGACTTGAACTCAGCTCTGGACCAAGGAGACCTAATAGACATCTACAGAACTCTCCACACCAAATCAACAGAATATACATTCTTCTCAGCACCACATCACACTTATTCTAAAATTGACCACATAACTGGAAGCAAAATACTCCTCAGCAAATGCAAAAGAACAGAAATCATAACAAACAGTCTCTCTGACCACAGTGCAATCAAATTAGAACTCAGGATTAAGAAACTCACTCAAAACCGCATAACTACATGGAAACTGAACAACCTGCTCCTGAATGACTACTGGGTAAATAACGAAATGAAGGCAGAAATAAAGATGTTCTTTGAAACCAACGAGAACAAAGACATAACGTACCAGAATCTCTGGGACACATTTAAAGCAGTGGGTATAGGGAAATTTATAGCACTAAATGCCCACAAGAGAAAGCAGGAAAGATCTAAAATCCACACCCTCACATCACAATTAAAAGACCTAGAGAAGCAAGAGCAAAGAAATTCAAAAGCTAGCAGAAGACAAGAAATAACTAAGATCAGAGCAGAACTGAAGGAGTTAGAGACACAAAAAACCCTTCAAAAAATCAATGAATCCAGGAGCTGGTTTTTTGAAAAGATACTGTTATTTTCTCAATTTTATATGTGGGAATCAATCAGCATAATTATTTTGAGATTTATCCAATTTGTTGCATTTATCAATAGTTCATTCCTGTTTGTTGTGGAATAGCATTCTATCATACGGATGTACTACAATTTGTTTATCCATTCACAAGTCGATGAACATTTGGGTTTTTTCCAGTTTGGGACTATTAAAGCTGTTATAATACACAAGTCTTGTTTGAGAATATGCTTTCATTACAGTAAGTAATGAAGTAAAGTAGATTGTCTGGATTACAATTGCTTCTTAAGAAACTATAACATGTTTTCCAAAATATTTTCCAAAGTCTATAACTTTAATAGTTATGGACTTCAATGGTATAAGTTATACGTACCATTTTATATTCCTACCAACTGTATATGAGTGTTACAGGTTCTCTGCATCCTTATCAACAACTGATTAGTCTTTTTATCTTAGCCACTCTAATGGAGTTTTTAGGTAAGTAGAGCATTCCCATCCACCATTCCAGATACATATTGCAGTGTACTGATTAAAAGCCTGGCTCTGCAGTTACACAGACTTGACTTCAGCATGCTCCTATCTAGTTATATAGGCTGGAAGGAATTATATGACATCTTAGAGTCTCAGTTTACACATATTTAATGGAGGAACATTTATAATTTCTAATTTCTAGAGATGCAGTCAATTCTATGAAAAATAATATTTTATGTCATCATTCTTCTCTCATTTTCTCCTTTCTTGTGTGAGTGTGTGTGTGTATGTGTCCGCCTGTCTGTCTGTGTGCATGTGTGTGTGTATATCACATTTCGGTCAATGATGGACTGCATATACAATAGTGGTCCCATAAGATTATGGTGGAGTTACCCTGTATAGAGGTACTTTTTTTCATTTGTATTTTACTGTATTTTTATTGTATTTTTACTGTAGATATTTAGCTATATTTAGAAACACAAATACTTACCATTATGTTACAATTGCCAACAGTATTCAGTACAGTAACATGCTGTTATGTGTTGCCTAGGAGCAGTATACATAGTATATAGTAGGTTATACCATGCAGGTTTGTGTAAGTACACTTTATGATGTTCACACAATAATGAAATCACTTAACAACACATTTCTCAGAAAGTACCCCTGTCATTAAGCAATACATGGCTATATAAATTATTTTTCCAAAAATTTGAAAAAATATATTACCTTAGCTCCATATTTTAAAAAAGAGTTAGTTATACACACTGTTCATTTCAGCTTTAATCACAGTTGACTTAAGCCACATTTTAAAATTATAGTCTTGATTGCATCAAATTAAATAAACCTGTATTTTTTCATTGTTCATAGCAGTATTTCTTTTTACTTCTCCCAAAATGCAGTGATTTGTTTTTTAAAAGGTCTGGTCATGCAGTGATTAAAAGCTGAGTTCCTTTGTATTAAAACTTTTTGGCGTGTCGTACTTTCTTATCTCTGAATTATGCCTTCCTGGAAATATCTGAAACAACAGTAATTTATTTTAGATTCAAAAGAAAATTTCTATAATTTTTGTTTCAAAAAAGTGTTATAATTATAAAAACATTAAAACAAAAAAGAAATAAAGCAAAATTTGAAAAATAGCACATTTATTCATTAGCATTTCTTTCTTAATAGACTGCAATTAATCAGTTTTTATTCAATTTATGTTCAGGGTTTAAAGAATTATTATACACAACATGAGATGAAAGTTTATAGCGAAGGCAGGGTACAACACTGACACTGTAAATGTGAGCAGTTCTTAAGAACAGACAGTTCTTGGCAACTACAATTAAACTCACCACTCTAGGAACAGCACAAATTCTGACAATTTGCAAATTAATTCTATTCTAAGAAAAAAATAAGTCATAAATAAACACAGATGGTTGATTGCCATCAATGGTTAACTTTCACTGGTTGTCTCACCTCTTTTCAAATAAGACCAACTTTCAGATTAAGACTACATCATTTTCATACCTTTTTCCTCTTATTTTGTCACATGAATTCCATATGTGTTTTTAAATTCTTCATTTACCTTCAACATGAACAGTTTTATGTAATAATTTTTTATTAATATAGGATATCCAATGAATGCTTATGGAAAGAGCTTTCACTGATTGATTGTGTCTTTACTGTCGTCTTAGCTCCACTTCCAGAATTATAGAGCATAGGTTGGTAATGCAAGGTCAGCAAACAAAGAAAATATTTCTCAAATATAATCTGATACTACAAAGCCAAGTGCTGCACAATGACATTTCAAACAATGATAGGCTGCACATACTGCAGTGTTCCCATTGATTATAATACTGTATTTTTGCTGTAACTTTTCTATGTTTTGGTGTGTTTGGATACACAAATATTTACCATTGTGTTCCAATTGCTTACAGTATTCAGTTCAGTAACATGCTGTACAGGTTTGTAGCCTAGGAGCAATAGGCTACAACATATAGCCTAGGCTTGTAGTAGGCTATACCGTGTAGGTCTGTGTAAGTACACTCTATGATGTTTGCATAACAATAAAATTGCCCTCCAAAATCCCTGTTGTTAAGCAATGCACGACTATTCTATACTGTTCCTAAGAATCATTCACTTGACCCTCTTTGCGTAAGGTTAATTCACACTCACTATCTTCTAAAGTGTTAATTAAATTCTGGACTACAAATATTTGCATGTGAATAGACCTTGAACTGTACAGGGTCCACAAAAAATACCAGGTCTTATCAAATCTAAGATATTATCAATTACAAGATGCACTGTTATATGACTAAAGAAGAAAAAAAACATTGCAAATTAAGGTATTGCACATTTATTAAGTGTTATTGATTACAATATGCATCCAGAGTTAAGAGGTAAAAAAACTTGTAGGAAAATGTTCAGGTTAAAATCAATGAAATATGGTAGTTCACATTAAGACTTCTGTGGAAAATGAGCACATCACAGTGTGAAGTTGAATGAGTTATTTAACTCCTTGTTCCTCACCTGCTTTACCTATAGGATGAATATAATACAGATTGAGTATCCCTTATCTGAAATGCTTGCAACCAGAAATGTTTTGGATTTCAGATAGTTTTTCCAATAGTAGAATATTTGCATATGCATAATGAGATATCTTGGGAATGGGACCAAAACCTAAAAACAACATTTATTCATGTTTCATATACACCTTATAAACATAGACTGAATGCAATTTTTTCAGTCATTTTGTGCATGAAACAAAGTTGGTGTACACTGAACTATCAGAGAGCAAAGGGATCGCTCAGCTACACAAAAGGACAATCTGTGGTTGTTTGGCATTGCCATCATTCCTGACTCCAAATTTATATGCTACTGATAAGCAATAATTTTCTTACACTTATTCACGCATAAGTACTTAATAGTAAAAAATATATTATTAATACAGTGAAAAAATAATGTGTTCAGTCAACCAAACAGCCCAGTATCATCACTAGAATACTTGTATCAGCTGCTAAACAACAGCAACAACAAATAACAGCAGGCTTTCAGTCTCCACCTGCAACACTGTGTTTTGCTTAAAAGGTTGCTGTACACTGTATTTTACTTTTTTAGATGAGAAGAAATATCAGAAGCAGTTGAGGGACCAGGAAGTGGGTTCTCTAGAGATGAGGAAGCATTCTGCTGGATGGCTTTTTAATGTATTTTCTCCAGGGTCATCTGCCTCATTAACAACGCTTTTGTCTTAGAGGTCTCTCTTTGATTTTATAAATGGATGCACTTGTTTTATAAAAGAACATTTTATAAATGTTCTTGTTCTTCTATGAATGCAAAGTGTTCTAGTTCCTCAATAAGCCCATAACACATTTTTGCTATGTTGTCTATAGGCACTTTTTTCCTTGAGGTCATTTGGTAAACTATGTGTTGTGTGCCAGCATTTTGACTGCAGGCCATCAGAGGAGGTTAAGTGTGGACTTTTCCACTTGTGGTGCCATGTCAGCATTCCAAAAGTTTAGGATTTGGGAGCATTTCAGATTTCAGATTTTCAGCTTAGAGATGCTCAGCCTGTAATTGTTTCTCAGTCAAAGGGATGAAAGGAGCTTGTAAAACTGTTAGTGATGTGCCAGATATATAGTAAGTTGAAAATAATTTTAAGTGATATATTATTGTTATTATCTTTTTTACATTGAACTCTCACAGCAAAAAAACATGGAAACAAATGTAAAATAGAGTAGATACAATCGAGAAATTATGAAATAGACAACAGTTATATTAAGAAGTAGGACAAGGCAGACATGTGCAGTAAACCAGAAAGCTTGACAAGAGCTGACAAAAGGTTTCAATTTTACATGGGCAAAGTAGAAATAGAGTGAAAAATCCTCATGGTAAGAACAGAGTGAGCAAAGGCATTGAGGTGAGAACAGTGTGATACTTAGACTGGGTTCAATAAAAGAACTCTAGCTGTAATACATGAGAGCTGGATTTTACCCTACACTGTCATCAATAGACGTGAGTCTTTGTAAAAGTAATTCATCCTCTCTTGGCATCATTTTTCTCATCTCTATAATGCTGCGTCTGTAGAGATGACTTGTCATGACAATAATTTTAATGATCTCTTCTACCCCTAAAATTTTCTATGTCCATGTATACACATGTATGCCCATAGCGGGATAAACGGAAACTTCCCAAGAGAAAAGGTTACATTAAGGAGAAGTAAGAAAGAAGGTGGACTATTATGCCCTAAGATAGTAGATGGTTTTTGTTTGTTTGTTTGTTTGTTTTTTGACAGAGTCTTGCTCTGTCGCCCAGGCTGGAGTGCAGTAGCGCTATCTCGGCTTACTGCAAGCTCCGCCTCCCGGGTTCACGCCATTCTCCTGCATCAGCCTCCTGAGTAGCTGGGACTACAGGCGCCCGCGACAATGCCCGGCTAATACTTTGTATTTTTAGTACAGATGGGGTTTCGCCGTGTTAGCCAGGATGGTCTCGATTCCCTGCCCTCATGATCCGCCCACCTCGGCCTCCCAAAGTGCTGGGATTACAGGCGTGAGCCACCATGCCCAGCCGATAGTAGATGGTTTTTAATCAAGATAAAAGGGCAGACATGATGTAGGCTATTCCGCTGATATTTACCATTCCATTGTTCCCAATATTATTAGTGAAAGTATATACATCTACACATAAAGATATATATATCCTCACATATATTCACATATGCTCTTAGAGATAGATTAGATAGATAGGTAGATGGATAGATAGATGATAGGTAGATAGATAGATGATAGGTAGATAGATAAGGCAAATTGTGGAAGCTCTTATAACAGAATTAATTCTGCGTCTAGCAGAATTTAAAATGGCATCTTCTTTTTAATCCAATATTTTGCTTGAGTTACTACAACTATACATAAATTTTTAATTTTCAAAGTACAATAAAGAGCAATTAACAATGATAGTCTGTTAAAATAATTTATATTTTAATTCATAAATTGGGAGCCAATTTAGGAATTTTCAGGATAATTTTAATAATGTAAATTATTGCTTCCCAAAGTTGTGTGGAACTGCCATTTTATGAGCTTGTCAATGAAACTTCCATATACAGATTAGAACATAAAACAACGGAAATTACTATGTCCCTTCCAATATTATATTGATACACATGAAAAGACATGTTTTTAAATTCAATTATTTAGCTTTCAATAATGATGTTTTAGTACCAAAAAAATTAAATCTAAAGAAGAAATCATACACAATATAGCGTGGGAGATGGTGGTAAGTAGAAAACAAAAAAACATGATGCATCTCATTGTAGTGGGACAGCCTTACAGATTGTAAGACATAGAAAAAATTTCTTTTTTTGAGTATAACTCTAGTATTTATGAGAATGAATGTGTGTGTGTGTGTGTGTGTGTGCGTGTGTGTGTGTGTGTGTGTGTGTGTGTGTGATTTGACAGTTACTTACCAGCCACTATGGACAGAGAAGCACATTATCACACACTGATGGAGACATCTTGAAGAGGTAACTTACTTGGAGATTTTGCTCCTACACTGGCCTGCACAACAAGGCCTATGGTGCTAAGATGATCCCTTTCTGTATGGACTGAACTGGATCACCCCAAAATGCATATGGTGATGCTCTAAGCCTCATTGTGACTGTATATAGAGATAAGGATTTTAGGAAGTAATTAAGGTTAAATAACATCATATGAGATGGGCTCTAATCCAAAGGATTGGAGGCCTTATAAGAAGAGGAAGAGATTTCCCCCCATACATACACGCTGGGTATGCCAGCCAGGAAAAGACCTCTCACCAAAACAAAACCTCGCTGGCACCCTGATCTCAGACTTCCAGCCCCCAGAACTGGAAAAAATACATAAGTTTCTGTTGTTTAGGCCACCCAGTCTGTGATATTTTGTTATGTCAGCCCGAGCAGACTAAGACACTCTCCTTCCTCTGAATTTATCTGATACCACAATTTGTCTTCCTCAAGTTCTCTGGAGCATTGGACTAACTCAGCCTTTTTCAGTCTTTTAACTATGGAGGAACACTTAAAATACCTTTCAAGGCTCAGGGAAACCTGCATAAGTTATTGTATCTGCAACTCATGGTACATTAGCATTAATCATTTGTAGACATAATAATTCACTAATAATTGTCAATGGTCTCTTGAGTTGAGAATGATAGTTTTCAGTGGATGTTTATTTTGGCCATCTTCCTAGCCTACTCCTTTTGTGTGGCTGCAACTCCCCACAAAGGATTATCGACTTGAATACAAGTCAGTAGTGTCGGGTATTGGAAACCCGAGTTTTACCTTTTAAAAATTGTTATCTTGATTTAACTACTTTATCCAAATAGTTCTAAAAGTCACACCACAAATTGCCACTATGCAAGATCCTCCAAAGATATAGCCCATGATACGTGGTATATACAAAACTAGTTTTTTCTTCCATGTTTGAAACTAAGAATTACTATCTAGCCAACTTTCTAGAAAAAAAATATTAAACATAGTTCACCTTTCTTGAAATAAATCTTTCTTTCCTTTTTGTAAGTTAGGCAAACATAGCAAACTTTTGTTACATAACCAGCTAAAGGCAAATGGAATATTTTTCTAAAAGTAGGCTCAATAGATTTAATTTAAATAACTGTTCTAAATTGATTTTAGTTAGTGTTATTTACAACATAAAAATTTATTAACAATGTTGAATAGTAAAGCTACTAAATCCATAAGTCAAAGAAATAAAAATTAAAATATAGCCTGACACAATTTTATAGACCTACAGATGCACAAAAAGTGTGTCTCCTTAATATGAAAATCATGCTATACAAATACTCAATTATTGATTGAGCTTCAGATAGCTACATAAAGATTCCATTTCCAACTGAAATAGGAAGATTTCTGTACTTGCTCATCCTCAGGAATTGGCTCATTTGACCATAAAACAAAACCTAGTTATAACTAAAATATAAGGCACCACAATTAAATGATAAAAGCATTTAAAAAGTTAAATGATGAAATGGCAAAAATATAAAAGCTTCACAATGCAATTCTCTCCTAAACTACAAAATCCAGATTTTGCAACATTACCAATAATAGCTAAGTGTCTCGAAATCAGCAAAGTCACTGCATATAAAACTGTCCTCTTTCAAATGAAGTACCCTTAAATTTTGTTTATTACTGCAGAGGATTTTGTTTGTTTTTGAATGTTCATTGGCAGCAAATAAGAGGCAGGTATGGCAGGCGGGAAGAGCTGACATTACTAGCCTCCCTTCCTTCCTTTCATGCAATTCAATGCTCATCAATTATAAATAGCCTTCCCCATGTCATATCAAAAGTGGGAAGAGGACTCAATCATTGGAACATGGCCCTACTGTGTACTCACAAATGAGGCTGATGCACGTTAACAAAGTTAGTAATGGGATGCTTATTAATTAAATGTCTATCACTCTGAGTACTCCCATCACATGGCAATCAAGAACATAAAAGTTAAAAAAAAGCATGCATTTTTTATTTCCCTTTCAGTCACAATCTCTTGTGGAATTCCAATTGACATTTCCTAGAATCCTAGAGTTCTAGAATCTCTGTTGACAAATTCTGCTCTAACTTTGTCGGGCCTCTGAGCCCAAGCCAAGCCATGGCATCCCCTGTGACTTGCACGTATACATCCAGATGGCCTGAAGTAACTGAAGATCCACAAAAGAAGTAAAAATAGCCTTAACTGATGACATTCCACCATTGTGATTTGTTCCTGCCCCACCCTAACTGATCAATGTACTTTGTAATCTCCCCCACCCTTAAGAAGGTTCTTTGTAATTCTCCCCACCCTTGAGAATGTACTTTGTGAGATCCACCCCTGCCCGCAAAACATTGCTCTTAACTTCACCGCCTATCCCAAAACCTATAAGAACCAATGATAATCCACCACTCTTTGCTGACTCTCTTTTTAGACTCAGCCCACCTGCACCCAGGTGAAATAAACAGCCATGTTGCTCACACAAAGTCTGTTTGGTGGTCTCTTCACATGGACACGCATGAAATTTGGTGCCGTGACTCGGATCGGGGGACCTCCCTTGGGAGATCAATCCCCCGTCCTCCTGCTCTTTGCTCCGTGAGAAAGATCCACTTACAACCTCAGGTCCTCAGACCAACCAGCCCAAGAAACATCTCACCAATTTCAAATCCAGTAAGCAGCCTCTTTTTACTCTCTTCTCCAACCTCCCTCGCTATCCCTCAACCTCTTTCTCCTTTCAATCTTGGTGCCACACTTCAATCTCTCCCTTCTCTTAATTTCAATTCCTTTCATTTTCTGGTAGAGACAAAGGACACACGTTTTATCCGTGGACCCAAAACTCCGGCGCCGTTCACGGACTGGCAAGGCAGCCTTTCCTTGGTGTTTGATCATTGCAGGGATGCCTCTCTGATTATTCACCCACGTTTCAAAGGTGTCAGACCACGCAGGGACACCTGCCTTGGTCCTTCACCCTTAGCGGCAAGTCCCGCTTTTCTGGGGGAGGGGCGAGTACCCCTCAACCCCTTCTCCTTCACCCTTAGTGGCAAGTCCCGCTTTTCTAGGGGGCAAGAACCCCCAATCCCTTATTTCCACACCCCGACCTCTTATCTCTGTGCCCCAATCCCTTATTTCCACATCCCAACCTCTTATCTCTGTGCCCCCATCCCTTATTTCCACATCCCAACCTCTTATCTCTGTGCCCCAATCCCTTATTTCCATGCCCCAACCCTTTCTCTGCTTTTCTGGAGGGCAAGAAGCCCCCACCCCTTCTCCATGTCTCTACTCTTTTCTCTGGGCTTGCCTCCTTCACTACGGGCAAGTTTCCACCCTCCATTCCTCCTTCTTCTCCCTTAGCCTGTGTTCTTAAGAACTTAAAACCTCTTCAACTCTCACCTGACCTAAAATCTAAGTGTCTTATTTTCTTCTGCAATGCTGCTTGACCCCAATACAAACTCGACAGTAGCTCCAAATAGCCGGAAAACGGCACCTTCAATTTTTCCATCCTACAAGATCTAAATAATTCTTGTCGTAAGATGGGCAAATGGTCTGTGGTGCCTAACATCTAGGCATTCTTTTACACATCAGTCCCTTCCTAGTCTCTGAGCCCAATGCAAGTCATCCCAAATCTTCCTTCTTTCCCTCCTGCCTGTCCCCTCAGTCCCAACCCCAAGCATCGCTGAGTCTTTCTAATCATCCTTTTCTACAGACCCATCTGACCTCTCCCCTCCTTGCCAGGCCAAGCTAGGTCCCAATTCTTCCTTAGCCTCTGCTCCTCCACCCTATAATCTTTTTGTCGCCTCCCCTCCTCACACCTGGTCCAGCTTACAGTTTCGTTCCGTGATTAGCCCTCCCCCACCTGCCCAGCAATTTACTCTTAAAAAGGTGGCTGGAGCTAAAGGTATAGTCAAGGTTAATGCTCCTTTTCCTTTATCCCAAATCAGATAGTGTTTAGGCTCTTTTTCATCAAATATAAAAATCCAGCCCAGTTCATGTCTCGTTTGGCAGCAACCCTGAGACACTTTACAGCCCTAGACCCTACAAAGTCAAAAGGCCATCTTATTCTCAATATACATTTTATTACTCAATCTGCTCCCGACATTAAATAAAACTCCAAAAATTGGAATCTGGCCCTCAAACCCTACAACAGGACTTAATTAACCTCACCTTCAAGGTGTACAATAATAAAAAATAAGTTGCAATTCCTTGCCTCCACTGTGAGACAAACCCCAGCCACATCTCCAGCACACAAGAACTTCCAAACGCCTGAACTGCAGCAGCCAGGCGTTCCTCCAGAACCTCCTCCCCGAGGAGCTTGCTACAAGTGCCAGAAATCTGACCACCAGGCCAAGGAATGCCTGCAGCCCAGGATTCCTCCTAAGCCATGTCCCATCTGTGCGGGACCCCACTGGAAATCGGACTGTTCAACTCACCTGGCAGCCACTCCCAGAGCCCCTGGAACTCTGGCCCAGTGCTCTCTGACTGACTCCTTCTTGGCTTAGTGGCTGAAGACTGACGCTGCCTGATCCCCCCGGAAGCCCTGTAGACCATCACGGATGCGGAGGTTTAGGTAACTCTCACAGTGGAAGGTAAGTCCGTCCCCTTCTTAACCAATATGGAGGCTACCCACTCCATATTACCTTCTTTTCAAGGGCCTGTTTCCCTTGCCTCCATAACTGTTGTGGGTATTGACAGCCAGGCTTCTAAACCTCTTAAAACTCCCCACCTCTGGTGCCAACTTAGACAATACTCTTTTAAGCACTCCTTTTTAATTATCCCCACCTGCCCAGTTCCCTTATTAGGCTGAGACACTTTAACTAAATTATCTGCTTCCCTGACTATTCCTGGATTACAGCTACATCTCATTGCTGCCCTTCTTCCCCATCCAAAGCCTCCTTTGCGTCCTCCTCTTGTATTCCCCCACCTTAACCCACAAGTATAAGATACCTCTAATCCCTCCTTGGCGACCGATCATGCACCCCTTACCATCTCATTAAAACCTAATCACCCTTACCCCACTCAATGCCAAGATCCCATCCCACAGCATGCTTTGAAAGGATTAAAGCCTGTTATCACTCGCCTGCTACAGCATGGCCTTTTAAAGCCTATAAACTCTCCTTACAATTCCCCCGTTTTACCTGTCCTAAAACCAGACAAGCCTTACAAGTTAGTTGAGGATCTATGCCTTATCAACCAAATTGTTTTGCCTATCCACCCCATGGTGCCAAACCCATATACTCTCCTATCCTCAATACCTTCCTCCACAACTCACTATTCCGTTCTTGATCTTAAAGATCCTTTTTTCACTATTCCCCTGCACCCCTCGTCCCAGCCTCTATTTTCTTTCACTTAGACTGACCCTGACACCCGTCAGGCTCAGCAAATCACCTGGGCTGTACTGCCGCAAGGCTTCACAGACAGACCCCATTACTTCAGTCAAGCCCAAATTTCATCCTCATCTGTTACCTATCTCGGCATAATTCTCATAAAAACACATGTGCTCTCCCTGCTGATCATGTCCGATTAATCTCCCAAACCTCAATCCCTTACAAAACACAACTCCTTTCCTTCCTAGGCATGGTTAGTGCAGTCAGAATTCTTACACAAGAGCCAGGAGCGCAACCTGTAGCCTTTCTGTCCAAACAATTTGACCTTATTGTTTTAGCCTAGCCCTCACGTCTGCGTGCAGCGGCTGCCGCTGCTTTAATACTTTTAGAGGCCCTAAAAATTGTAAACTATGCTCAACTCACTCTCTGCATTTTTCATAACTTCCAAAATCTATTTTCTTCCTCATACCTGATGCATATACTTTCTGCTCCTGGCTCCTTCAGCTGTACTCACTCTTTAAGTCCCACAATTACCATTGTTCCTGGCCCAGACTTCAATCTGGTGTCCCACATTATTCCTGATACCACACCTGACCCCCATGACTGTATCTCTCTGATCCACCTGATATTCACCCCATTTCCCCATATTTCCTTCTTTCCTGTTCCTCACCCTGATCACGCTTGATTTATTGATGGCAGTTCCGCCAGGCCTAATCGCCACACACCAGCAAAGGCAGGCTATGCTACAGTACAAGCCACTAGCCCGCCTCTCAGAACCTCTCATTTCCTTTCCATTGTGGAAATCTATCCTCAAGGAAATAACTTCTCAGTGTTCCATCTGCTATTCTACTACTCCTCAGGGATTATTCAGGCCCCCTCCCTTCCCTACACATCAAGCTCGAGGATTTGCCCCCACCCAGGACTGGCAAATTAGCTTTACTCGACATGCCCTGAGTCAGATAACTAAAATACCTCTTAGTCTAAATAGACACTTTCACTGAATAAGTAAAGGCCTTTCCTACAGGGTCTGAGAAGGCCATCGCGGTCATTTCTTCCCTTCTGTCAGACATAATTCCTCAGTTTAGCCTTCCCACCTCTATACAGTCTGATAACAGACCAGCCTTTATTAGTCAAATCAGCCAAGCAGTTTTTCAGGCTCTTAGTATTCAGTGAAACCTTTATATCCCTTACAGTCCTCGGTCTTCAAGAAAAGTAGAACGGACTAAAGGTCTTTTAAAAACACACCTCACCAAGCTCAGCCACCAACTTAAAAAGGACTGGACAATACTTTTACCACTTTCGCTTCTCAGAATTCAGGCCTGTCCTCGGGCTGCTACAAGGTACAGCCCATTTGAGGTCCTTTTTATTAGGCCCCAGTCTCATTCCAGACACCGGACCAACTTAGACTGTGCCCCAAAAAAACTGGTCATCCCTACTATCTTCTGTCTAGTCATACTCCTATTCGCCGTTCTCAACTACTCATACATGTCCTGCTCTTGTTTACACTGCCGGTTTACACTGTTTCTCCAAGCCATCACAGCTGATATCTCCTGGTGCTATCCCCAAACTGCCACTCTTAACTCTTGAAGTAAATAAATAATCTTTGCTGGCAGGACTATGCTGAATCTCCTTAGGCACTCTCTAATCAGATGTCCTAGGTCCTCCCAATTCTTAGACCTTTTATACCTGTTTTTCTCCTTTTCTTATTCCATTTAGTTTTTCAATTCATACAAAACCATATCCAGGCCATCACCAATAATTCTACACAACAAATGTTTCTTCTAACAACCCCACAATATCACCCCTTACCACAAAATCTTCCTTCAGCTTAATCTCTCCCACTTTAGGTTCCCATGCTGCCCCGAATCCCGCTTGAAGCAGCCCTGAGAAACATCGCCCATTCTCTCTCCATACCACCTCCCAAAAATTTTTGCCACCCCAAGACTTCAACACTATTTTGTTTGTTTTTTTTATTAATATAAGAAGGCAGGAATGTCGGGCCTCTGAGCCCAAGCCAAGCCATGGCATCCCCTGTGACTTGCACGTATACATCCAGATGGCCTGAAGTAACTGAAGATCCACAAAAGAAGTAAAAATAGCCTTACCTGATGACATTCCACCATTGTGATTTGTTCCTGCCCCACCCTAACTGATCAATGTACTTTGTAATCTCTCCCACCCTTAAGAAGGTTCTTTGTAATTCTCCCCATCCTTGAGAATGTACTTTGTGAGATCCACCCCTGCCTGCAAAACATTGCTCTTAACTTCACCGCCTATCCCAAAACCTATAAGAACCAATGATAATCCACCACTCTTTGCTGACTCTCTTTTCAGACTCAGCCCACCTGCACCCAGGTGAAATAAACAGCCATGTTGCTCACACAAAGCCTGTTTGGTGGTCTCTTCACACGGATGCACATGAAAAACTTTACATGTCAGATTTGACCAATTGCTAGTGGAGGAAGGTACATTTTTGAAAGAACTAAACATCATAACCAGGAAATGGGATTTTGTGAAAAATGATAGAAAACTGTAGAAAGGTAATTTAAAGAAGGATATACCTTTCAAAGGGAAGCAGGGAGCAAGGACCTGAGGACAGGGATGCAAAGTTAGAAATTTGGGATTTTCACAAGAGAGTCCCTGAAAAGAATTTTACTTCTTGTGGCTTTGCCAGTGAACTGTAAGAATAGTCATCAAAATATAATACTTTTTTCTTGTTAGTTACCCTGATCAGGTCAGTAAACCTGATACATTTGTGCAAACTTATGGGATAGCATTGTAGAGAATAAGGTCATGAGGCATTTATGGGAAGCCTGGCTCCCCATGCTTTGGAACTGAGTACAACTAGCAGTGAAGTGAGGAGTGGTTCCAAGCAACAAAAGAAGGGCAGTTCCTGAATCTACAGCTTACGAGGAATTATGGGTAAAGCTCCACTTGTTCCATCCATGCTAGAGCAATGGGAAGGAACATCAGTTGGGTTGCATATATTTACTCTCTCCTCTACCTCACCTCTCATTTACATCTCACCACCTTCTGTAATCTACTGAAGCAGTTCTTGTAAAGTAATCAACTACCTTCTAATCACCAAATCCAGGAAATATTTCCCAAACACTATTTTTTGAAGCCGTCTCCTCATTTGGCACTATGATCTCCTTAAAATTTACAACTACTTTCACTTCCCAGAGATCACTCACTCCTCATTCTTTTACTTCTCTACTTCTTCTGTGAGGCTTTATTCTCTACTTCCCTTCCAGATTCATTTTCCTTTGCCCACTGTTTTAATGTTAGTCTATCCCCGGCCATCTTCTGTAGTTTATGACTTTACTTACTCTACACAAAGTCCCTGGATCATCTTATCCTTCCGCTTTAACAGACACACACACACAAACACACACACACACACACTCATACACACACACAGATTGGCTAATTCAGAAAGCCCAGTCATGAAATTGCTAGGAAGGATGCAAAAGCAGGCTTCGGTGACCAGAAGGAGTGGAAGGACACTAGGCAGCAGAGAATGTGGCCAAGGTCACCCAGCAGGAAGTTGGTTTGACTTCTTTGCTCATTTAGCAAAGAAGCACCAATTAGCTACCGTAATTGGTGGACCATCGTGGACCAGCTACCACTGTTATGAGCAATCAGTCAATGTTCTTCCATCTTGGCACACCAGATTCAAAATCCTGAGCAGGCGCATCTGAAATGGTCATACTACTTTGCGCAGAGAGAGAATGTTAAGTCCTTTTGGGTGCCCTGATTCCCATCTAAACTCACACAATGGGGAATTCCTCAAAGAAAAATAAACACACTCAGGTAACAAGCACCCAGAACAATACATACATATATACGTACATATATACATCACAGCATCCCAGAGTTCTCATGGCCCTAAACTGCCCCCACATCCCCGTGGCAATCACTGTCCTAATTTTCAACAGTATAATTTAGTTTTCTCACATTTTGAACTATTTGTGAGAATTACTAGTGGCATCATATGTGTTTTTAAATCATTTATTCCCATTTTACATAAAATTCAATATATGGATATATCAAAATGTGTTTTCATTTTGTCCATGTTCAACTAATATGATTAGTGTTACTATAAGCATTCTTGTATATGTTTTATGGTAAATGGATGAGCATATTTCTGCCAGGAAGAGAACTTTTTAACATTTTTCACTGTACCATTTTTGCTCACATTTATTTTATTTTATTTTATTTTATTTATTTATTTATTTATTTATTTATTTATTTATGTATTTATTTTGAGACAGTCTCACTCTGTCACCCAGGATCAAGTGCAGTGGCGCGATCTCAGCTCACTGCAAGCTCTGCCTCCCGGGTTCACGCCATTCTCCCGTCTCAGCCTCCGGAGTAGCTGGGACTACCCACCACCACGCCCAGCTAATTTTTTTGTATTTTTAATGGAGACAGGGTTTCACCATGTTAGCCAGGATGGTCTCAATCTCCTGACCTCGTGATCCGCCTGCCTCGGCCTCCCAAAGTGCTGGGATTACAGGCGTGAACCACCACGCCCAGTCCATTTTTGCACACATTTAGAACTACCCTGTAGATATACACATTACCTCAGTTTCCAGTACAACACAAAAGTACAAATGAAAGAAAAGTGCAAAAAATTACTTAATGGATGTGATACATTCTAATGTTTCCCACTCTATTTTTTAATGCATTCAATTTTTTTTTTAAACCTTGAGCTACAGGATAAAAGCGAGAGGCCTTGGAGGAGTACCCATTGCTGCTTCCATCCCTGTCCATCTTGTCAGCCTCACGTTCTGCCCCTCCCTACCTAAACTTTTTCTGTCCTAGCCATAAATGACTGTTTAGGATTTCCTGCTTCTCCCCTCCATACAGGCATTTGCTCATTTTTCCCCCTCTGTCCTTAGTGTGCCAATCCTCATCCCCATTTTATCCAAATGCCTTTTCTTAACCAGACCTCCCACCCCAAGTCAACCTTAGATGGCCTCATGAGTATTCCATCATGCACTCGAAGTATCTCTACTATTTTATCAACTATTCTGCATGATACTGATTTATGTATCTGTGAGGCCCTTGAGGGCAGCAACTGCTTCCTTCATTATTACAGCTCTAGGATTTAACACAAAACCAGCATGAAGCATATAGTCAATAAATATTTATTATATACATGATTTAACTTAAATTCAGAAACCTGGGTTTCAGTTCCAGGTCTGCTTTTCATTATCTACTTGTGTTTTGGCAGGTTGCTTATCTTAAGTGAGACTTGGTTTTCTTATCTGCTAAAGAGAGGGATCATAATATTCATCCAACTGACTGAGATTGTTAAGATCAAATAAGACAATGCAATTACACAACCCCTTATAAAAGTGTGTATATAGATATATACACATATATACACACATATGTGTATATATACTGTGCTAACAGATTAGAAAATTAGATTCATGTCATGTTTTTCGTGTGTTTTATTCTTGGTACATTACATTTGTTACTCAATGTTTCAGTTAAGTTGAATCTGCTTTATGAAACTTAAAATCCTCATGTTATTAAATGTCAGACACAGTGCTTAAATATATAGTTAGGAGAGTCAAGGAGTCAAGTATTCCATCAACCAGTTGAATCTAAGCTAAGACCATATCTAACTTAAAATACATAAATTTTTTTAGTAGATATTGCTTATCCAAACCAAATCTTCAGCTTTCAATGTGTGTGGTAAGCTGTAATGTATCTTAGAAGAAATTAGGATACATGCAACATGATACTTCTGAAAAGGTTCACACTGTGTAAAAAGTCCATTTGTGTCCATGCACTACCTGATATGTAATCCCAGCCCCATTCTGCATTTTTAATACAGGCAAAATGCCCATTAAAACAAATACATTTTAATGTATTTGTAACTCAACCCTATTGGCTGAGTTAATCTTTAAATATTAAAAAGCAAATATAACTTTCTTTTACTGAAAAGAGCCTGATAGAAACAGGTTAAAGTCATCAGGAATAAAGGCAAGATGGTAAATTGAAGAATGGAAAAGGATTTTTAAAATCCAGATAAAACTAGGGAAATTTAGGGCAGGGTTATAAACTAAAATGTAGATGTTTACATACAATACATCCAGGCAGATGTTTCTGTAAGTATGTGAAGCCTGTAGGGTCCGAGGGTTGCAACTTCTGAGTACTGGTGATTGCGGCAAACCAGCTCAAGCCCAGGCTGAAGAAGGCAGCCTCTATTGGCTTTTGCTCATAACCATGCCAGAAATACAGACCCAGCATTGCCAGAAGTTCTGACTTTGCACAGAAAATTATTTCAATTTCATGTCAACTTTCTAGATTTTAAACGTTATTTCCATTTTTAAGCTGTACAGGCCAAAAAATAACAGCTTTGAATCAGATCCAGGCTTCTCATTTACCAGTGTGAAAAATTTAGCATCCCCCACCCCCCAAACAAAACCAGAACAAATAAGGATGATACTAAATACAGATTATGTGCCAATAATAAAGTGATTTTTAAGTGAAGAGAATGCTTATTATTATGGCTAATAAGCATTGGTATTACAGTTAGTTATCTCATTAGGTTATTTGATACACTTAATTTTTTCAGTTTTAGAGGAATATTTAGCAATTAGAATACGTCTAGAAAAAGTAATCTAACATAGCATGTCTGGAAAGGCTAGGGAAAGGTTAAACCAATTTCTATCAAGAGAGTTGTAGTTATTTACCCAACTTCCCATGAAAATTGAGTATGGTGACTCATTGCCTCTTTGGGCTTTTGCATTTCCTGTTTTCTTTACGTGAAATGTCCTTCTATCTAGTCTTTTACCTGATTAATTCTACATGGATAACATCTCCAGAAAATCTTCCCTGCACTCCCAAAACTGAGCCCTTCTTATGTTTTTTATTACATTTGGTGTATATTCCTATTGTAGTACATCCCTTGTTATTCCTTCTTTATTTATCTTCCTCCTGTAGATCATTCATTTCTTGGGGATTATGTCTTGTTCATTTTTAAATCCTAGGACCTAGCCTAATGGGAACATATAAAGGATACACAATAAATATTGATGAATAGATAAATGAATCAATGAATATATCAATCAATGGACAGATGACTTTTTCATCTGACATAGATATACATAGGCTACTGTTATTTTGTAAGTTTCTCACAAATTTACATTCTACACTTGCAGATGTTATAGGAGAATTAAAGGTACTAGCATTCATTGATTATCAGTGATATGCCAAATTTCTTTTCTTTTTTTTTTTTTTTTTTGAGAGTGAGTTCCATTCTGTTACCCAGGCTAGAGTACAGTGTTGCAATCTTGGCTCACTGCAAGCTCTGCTTCCTGGGTTCCAGCGATTCTCCAGAGCCTTAGCCTCCTGAGTAGCTGGAATGACAGGCATGCACCACCACGCCCAGCTAATTTTTGTATTTTTAGTAGAGACAGGGTTTCGCCATGTTGGCCAGGCTGCTCTCAAACTCCTGACCTCAAGTGATCCACCCTCCTCGGCCTCCCAAAGTGCTGGGATTACAGACGTGAGCCACCACGCCCAGTCCCAAATTTCATTACATATTCTTCAAAATAACTCCAAAAGTTAGTCATTATTATTCTTACTTCACAAATAAAGAAAAAGGGTTATGAAAATTGAGTAAGTTGTGTAAGATCACATATTGATAAAGCGAGGGAACCACAATTCTAAAGAAGGTTCTTTTAGGCTCCAGAGTTCATGATCTTTCCCTGATAGCAATGCTGCTTTTCTATAAGCTCTGATGGAAAAAAGGGCTTCCTTGAAAGAGTTGCACTTTCATAGGATGTTTCTCAGAGCAATTTACTCTTAAAGAGCCATAACTGTGTGCATGGTAAGATGGATGCACATATATTTGTTAGAAAGAGGTTGTTACTTAAATTTCACTTAAAATGTACTACAATGTCCTTGTTTCTGGAAATTTATTTGTTCTGATGAAACACTTCGTGGTCTCTATTATTATGTAATATTTTTCATTATCTTTCCATTATCTCAACATCTAATCTCTTGCTAAGTGGAACACAGATGAGAAGTGGACAAATCTGTGTTGGAGTTCTAAGAGCCTACTGAGAGGAAAGGGGTTAAGTCATTGATGAAACTCCTTCCCTTTCATGTTGAATGTCTTCAGAAACTAAGTTAACATGCTCCAATTTGGACTCTTGTCACCAGATTTGATCAAAGGCTCTGTCTGCTTCTCTTATTTGCTTAGATAATGCCTTCTATCCTTGAAAGACTCAGTTCAGATTTTACCTACTTTAAAAAATCTGTATGTATCAGGATCTAAAGAGAAAAGCAGATACAAACTAATCTAAGTATGTCAAACACAAGAAATTAGAACAGGAAATTGACTTTGCATAAGAGGAAGAGTCTAAGAATCCAGCTAGGGCAGAGTAGGTCAACCCTAAGAATAAGGAAAACAGGAAACTATCCCGAAGCTTAGAAGACCAAAGGAGAAAATGGCATTACTAGGAACAACTGCAGAAAGCTGGAATCCCAGAAGGGCTGCCTGGTAGAAACTAGAATCACAAAAATAACCTCCCTCCTCATGTCCCATTAGTGGCAACCACTGATGACCGGTCTCGTTTATAAGGTCAGTTGACTCAGGAGGCTAGAAAACAGAGCCTCCTGAGGTTAGTCCTCCTGAGAAAAAGAACAGTGTAACAAGGTAAGGGTGAGGAGTGGAAGGAAGAATAAAAACCCCGTCTCTAACCCTAAACACTATCCCAGCTTCTCCACTTCCATACATGTTAGTTGTCCTTCTTATGCTCCCATGAAATATGATTACATCTCTTTGCACTGTGGTCCTCTTACTTCTGTGGGAGATGATGAGGTGCATGAGATCAGGGACTGTGAATATTTTATGACTAAATGAATAAATGAATGAATGTCCCATAGTGCTTTCCTGCTAATAGATACTACTGCTTTATTTTCAGTCTCATATTACTGATTGTTTTTCAAAAGCACACACCATTGAACACTGAGGCTTGCCCATGTATTAGAACCTGGAAATTAGTTGGGCCTAACTTCTGGATGTTATAGCTGAATGTTATAGGGGATTTTAGCCATTCCTTTCCATCCTGTAGTTCTATAAATATACCGCCATGCCTTAGGGTATTTCAAAATAGACAGTATAAATTCTAGGAGTCTTAAAATGTTTACTAAATAAGGAATAAGATGCATCATTTACACAAATTTTGAGAAAAATGCCTGAGGAACAATAAAATACTTCCTTCGTATTAGAGAACTGACAACCATATGTTTTCCTGTTAATCTTTCATATTATATCTTTAAAAAATCATGTGATCTTATAGTAAAATATTTTCAATATGTAAAATATCTTCCTTTTTTAGATGACAAAGAAAATAAGATATCACGTTAAAAATAGTTATTTCTTTTAATTAGAAGAGGCAGTTTCTACTTTCTTTTTTTATTATTATACTTAAAGTTCTAGGGTACATGTGCACAACATGCAGGTTTGTTACATATGTATACATGTGCCATGTTGGTGTGCTGCACCCATTAACTCATCATTTACATTAGGTATATCTCCTAATGCTATCCCTCCCCGTCCCCCCCCACTCCACAACAGGCCCTGGTGTGTGATGTTCCCCATCCTGTGTTCAAGTGTTCTCATTGTTCAATTCCCACCTATGAGTGAGAACATGCAGTGTTTGGTTTTCTGTCCCTGTGATAGTTTGCTCAGAATGATGGTTCCCAGCTTCATCTATGTCCCTACAAAGGACATGAACTCATCCATTTTACAGCTGCATAGTATTCCATGGTGTATATGTGCCATATTTTCTTAATCCAGTCTATCATTGATGGACACTTGGGTTGGTTCCAAGTCTTTGCTATTGTGAATAGTGCCACAATAAACATACGTGTGCTTGTGTCTTTATAGCAGCATGATTTATAATCCTTTGGGTATGTACCCAGTAATGGGATGGCTGTGTCAAATGGTATTTCTAGTTGTAGATCCTTGAGGAATCGCCATAGTGTCTTCCACAATGGATGAACTACTTTACAGTCCCACCAACAGTATAAAAGTGTTCCTATTTCTCCACATCCTCTCCAGCACCTGTTGTTTCCTGACTTTTTAATGATTGCCATTCTAACTGGTGTGAGATGGTATCTTATTGTGGTTTTGATATGCATTTCCCTGATGGCCAGTGATGAGGAGCATTTTTTCATGTGTCTGTTGGCTGCATAAATGTCTTCTTTTGAGAAGTGTCTGTTCATATCCTTTGCCCACTTTTTGAGGGGGTGGTTTGATTTTTTCTTGTAAATTTGTTTGAGTTCTTTGTAGATTCTGGATATTAGCCCTTTGTCAGATGGGTAGATTGCACAAATTTTCTCCCATTCTGTAGGTTGCCTATTCACACTGATGGTAGTTTCTTTTGCTGTGCAGAAGCTCTTCAGTTTAATTAGATCCCATTTGTCAATTTTGGCTTTTGTTGCCATTGCTTTTGGTTTTTAGACATGAAGTCCTTGCCCATGCCAATGTCCTGAATGGTATTGCCTAGGTTTTCTTCCAGGGTTTTCATGGTTTTAGGTCTAACATTTAAGTCTTAAGTCTTTAATCCATCTTGAATTAATTTTTGTATAAGGTGTAAGGAAGGGATCCAGTTTCAGCTTTCTACATATGGCTAGCCAGTTTTCCCAGCACCATTTATTAAATAGGGAATGCTTTCCCCATTTCTTGTTTTTGTCAGGTTTGTCAAAGATCAGATGGTTGTAGACGTGTGGTATTATTTCTGAGGGCTCTGTTCTGTTCCATTGGTCTGTATCTCTGTCTTGATACCAATACCATGCTGTTTTGGTTACTGTAGCCTTGTAGTATAGTTTGAAGTCAGGTAGCGTTATGCCTCCAGCTTTGTTCTTTTGGCTTAAGATTGCCTTGGCAATGCGGGCTCTGTTTTGGTTCCATATGAACTTTAAAGTAGTTTTTTCCAATTCTGTGAAGAAAGTCACTGGTCGCTTGATGGGGATGGCATTGAATCTATAAATTACCTTAGGCAGTATGGCCATTTTCACGATATTAATTTTCCCTATCCATGAGCATGGAATATTCTTCAATTTGTTTGTGTCCTCTTTTATTTCATTGAGCAGTGGTTTGTAGTTCTCCTTGAAGAGGTCCTTCACATCCCTTGTAAGTTGGATTCCTAGGTATTTTATTCCCTTTGAAGCAATTGTGAATGAGAGTTCACTCATGATTTGGCTCTCTGTTTGTCTGTTATTGGTGTATAAGAATGTTTGTGATTTTTGTACATTGATTTTGTATCCTGAGACTTTGCTGAAGTTGCTTATTAGCTTAAGGAGATTTTGGGATGAGATGATGGGGTTTCCTAGATATACAATCATGTCATCTGCAAACAGGGACAATTTGACTTCCTCTTTTCCTAATTGAATATGCTTTATTTCCTTCTCCTGCTTAATTGCCCTGGCCAGAACTTCCAACACTATGTTGAACAGGAGTGGTGAGAGAGGGCATCCCTGTCTTGTGCCAGTTTTCAAAGGGAATGCTTCCAGTTTTTGCCCATTCGGTGTGATATTGGCTGTGGGTTTGTCATAAATAGCTCTAATTATTTTGAGTAACATCCCATCAATACGTAGTTTATTGAGAGTTTTTAGCATGAAGCGCTGTTGAATTTTGTCGAAGGCCTTTTCTGCATCTATTGAGATAATCATGTGGTTTTTGTCTTTGGTTCTGTTTATATGCTGGATTACATTTATTGATTTGCATATGTTGAACCAGCCTTGCATCCCAGGGATGAAGCCAACTTGATCGTGGTGGATGAGCTTTTTGATGTGCTGCTGGATTTGGTTTGCCAGTATTTTATTGAGGATTTTTGCATGATATTCGTGAGGATTATTGGTCCAACATTCTCTTTTTTTGTTGTGTCTCTGCCAGGCTTTGGTATCAGGATGACGCTGGCCTCATAAAATGAGTTAGGGAAGATTCCCTCTTTTTGTATTGTTTGGATTAGTTTCAGAAGGAATGGTACCAGCTCCTTTTTGTACCTCTGGTAGAATTTGGCTGTGAATCCATCTGGTCCTGGGCTTTTTTTGGTTGGTAGGCTATTAATTATTGCCTCAATTTCAGAGCCTGTTATTGGTCTATTCAGGGATTCAACTTCTTCCTGGTTTAGTCTTGGGAGGGTGTATGTGTCCAGGAATTCATCTGTTTCTTCTTGATTTTCTAGTTTATTTGCATAGAGGTGTTTATGGTATTCTCTGATGGTAGTTTGTATTTTTGTGGGATCGGGGTGATATCCCCTTTATCATTTTTTATTGCGTCTATTTGAGTCTTCTCTTTTCTTCTTTATTAGTCTTGCTAGCGGTCTATCAATTTTGTTGATCTTTTCACAAAACCAGCCCCTGGATTCATTGATTTTTTATAGGGTTTTTTTGTGTCTCTATCTCCTTCGGTTCTGCTCTGATCTTAGTTATTTCTTGCCTTCTTCTAGTTTTTGAATGTGTTTGCTCTTGCTTCTCTAGTTCTTTTAATTGTGATGTTAGGGTGTCAATTTTAGATCTTTCCTGCTTTCTCCTGTGGGCATTTAGTGCTATAAGTTTCCCTCTACACCCTGCTTTAAATGTGTCCCAGAGATTCTGGTATGTTGTGTCTTTGTTCTCATTGGTTTCAAAGAACATCTTTATTTCTGCCTTCGTTTTGTTATGTACCCAGTAGTCATTCAGGAGCAGGTTGTTCAGTTTCCATGTAGTTGAGCAGTTTTGAGTGAGTTCTTTAATCCTGAGTTGTCTTCAGATCTTTGTTGGTTTAAAGTCTGTTTTTTCAGAGACTAGGATTCCAACCCCTCCTTTTTTATGTTTTCCATTTGCTTGGTAGATCATCCTCCATCCCTTTATTCTGAGCCTATATGTGTCTCTGCATGTGAGATGGGTCTCCTGAATACAGCACACTGATGGGTCTTGCCTCTTTATCCAATTTGCCAGTCTGTGTCTTGTAATTGCAGCATTTAGCCCATTTACATTTAAGGTTAATATTGTTATGTGTGAATTTGATCCTGTCATTATGATGTTAGATGGTTATTTTGCTCGTTAGTTGATGCGGTTTCTTCCTAGCATCGGTGGTCTTTACAATTCGGCATGTTTTTACCCCAGTGACATGAACCCAGTACCTCAGTTGGAAATGTAGAAATCACCCATCTTCTGTGTCGCTCACGCCAGAAGCTGTAGACTGGAGCTGTTCCTATTCAGCCATCTTGGAACCTAGTTTCTACTTTCTTATTGTGAAAATACATTCTGTAAAGTCATTTGGTGTCAAGTATTTGTTCAGCTCATGTGTTTCTGAATTGAAGCATGCTGTTTTACAGAAGGGCTTGTTAATTGAACACTGTTTCCCAAACTATGTTCTGTGGTGCACAGCAATGCAGGATTTAACAAGGTGTTATATTAATAGATAATTCCATGGCCAATTAATTTTGGGAAATGATGGATTAAAAAATGAATAATCAAGTTTATTTACTGGAGAAATTATTAAGAGTCTTTAATATGTTAATGCACTGTAAATCTCCAAGGAAGAAAGAGAACATCATTTTTGGCAGAATACTTGCATAATGTGAGAAATTCTATATAAGAAGAAAATACAAATTTACAGTAAGTTACAGAACACAACTACCAAAACATTACTTTCTATTGAATAAATACATGAATATATAACCATAAGGAATAAAAGTTTCAAACTGATTAGATGAAAATGTTCTGTCTAGAGGGGAATTCAGTGAGTAAAACAAAAAACTTACAGGCAACATCCAAATAAAATGAGGTGATAACATACCCACAAGAAACCCAGAATATGGGCAAATAGAGCTAAATCACCAGCAGTAAATGTAAATGCTACAAACATTTTGGAAAGCAAAATTTGACAAATTCTAACAAAGTAGACATAGGTGTCCTAGGTTCAGTCTCATTTCTAGGTATATATTTAGGAACCTAGAAAAATATTATAAAATCTCTGTAGAAACATTGTTTATAACATCAAAAAACTGGCAACAACTTAAATGACCCTCAACAAGAGAATGGATAAATGAACTCCTGTATAGTCATACAGTGAAATAAAATAGATTAAAAAATTAAAGGAACATGGGTGAAGGTAAAGAATTCTCACAAAATATATTGAACAAAAAGTTTTTAAAAAGTAGATTGCAGAATAATATTAGAGAATTAATTCTCACAAACTATACAAACTATATTGACCAAAAAGTTTTTAAAAAGTAGATTGCAGAATAATATTAGAAAATTATAACTATGAAAATTAAAAAACTTGCAAAGACATTATATATTATTTAAGAATATGCCCTTATTGAAGAAGATATATATGTGTATACATGTGTATATATATGTGTGTGTATATATGTATACATATATGTGTGTATACATGGATTTGTGTTTATATATTATATATATGTATGTATATATATATATATTTACATGAAATTTGTGGGAAAAGATACACCGCTGTAGGATATTGGTAACTCTGGAAGTAGAGAGAAAAATATAGTTGGAAAAACTTATCAGCCAGGCGCGGTGGCTCATGCCTGTAATCCCAGCACTTAGGCAGGCTAAGACAGGCTGATTATTTGATATCAGTAGTTTGAGACCAGCCTGGTAAACATGGCAAAACCTTGTCTCTACAAATAATACGAAAAAAATTAGGTGGGCATGTTGGCACAAGCGTGTAATCCCAGCTACTCTGGAGGCTGAGGCACGAGAATTAAATGAACCCAGGAGGTGGAGGTTGCAGTGAGCCAAGATTGTGACACTGCACTCCAGCTGGGAGACAGAGTAAAACCGTGTCTCAAAAAAAGAAAAAGAAAAAAGAAAAAAAAAGAATAAAAGAAAGACTTACTAATCAATTTTACCTGCATAAGTAACATCTCATTTCTGAACTAGGGGTGGCTCCATAGGCAATGATTGCATTATCTTTATACATTTTCATGACTTAAATGCTTTATGATAAATTCAAAAGCCAATCTAACTCATATTTTTTCTATGACTGTATGACATAGGGTTCTCTAGTTACACCCATAATCTGGAGCAAATCTCTCTGTAGTTTCTTTGAGCTCCAATCCCCAATGCATTTACTCTCCTGTGCTACGACACATATAGACATCACTTCTCTTCCCTTTCTCCTCAGAAGAAGTTCATCATTAGTATTTAATAACAATTGCCAACTACGCATAAATAATACGCTGCTCAAAGCCATCATAGAAAATGGTCTTTGCCAAGAAGTCATAGTTGTGCCCTGCATAGTATACTGGTACCCACCCATTTATGACAAATACACTTTCTCTGCTCAGGATTGCAGAAAGATAATTAAATAATGATCTTCTAGTTACCAACTCTCGCACTACCAGACATTCTGCCCTCCAATGCATCAGGTTTCTTTAATGTTCCTCTAAATATCAGGACTTCACACATGGTTTTGCACGTGCTTCTTTTTTCCATTTAAAACAGAAAGACTAAAATATACAAAATTTTCCAATGTGATTGCCTCATACCGCTCTTGGGCTTCAAGTGGCTATTGTCATATTACCCCAAATGTTGTCTCTGATTTTATTACATAAACCTTGCCATTTTTCTTTAGGGGAATAAAAGGCAATTTTATATGGGATGGCCCTGGCCTATCTCTGTTATTTTCAGCACACCCAGATTTTTTTTCATTCCGGCATGCTTGCAATTCTGGGAGACGGTGTATACTGACAAGGAGATTTATCGCCAGAAGCTCCCCAGTGGAGTCAGTGGCAGGAGATAAAATGTAGTCACAATTCACATGTGTTTGAAATGAGCATTCCAAGAGAAAATGATTAATTTTCTTTTAAAACCCAGAGGAAAAAAAGGCCATACCCATAGGCATTATCACTTCTCCATGTGCTCTGGCTTCCCTTTGTCCATTTGCTGTCATATTTACATTTCCCTCACTTCTGTTGCATTTTTTTTTTTCAGGCAACAAACTACCAAGTTATTATTATTCAGGAGAAAAACCTTATAAACATGTAAAAGGATTTTATTCTGTCACAGATGCCCTTAGAAAATAATGAAATGGAGTTGGAAAATTGATGAAGTACCATAAAATGCTAGCACTAAAAAGTACGATAACAACCACCGAGTTCAAGACCCTTATTTTGTAAATGTGGAAACTGAAACCTAAAAAGATAATGTGCCTTCTCCAAAATCCTTTCACCCATGTAGAAGGCTGAGGAGGCATAGGGAACCAAGATCTTCCAGTTTTGACGTTAAGGAATCATCACACCTGCAGGATGATGCCAGAAGTTTGACTACCGAGGCTCCATGTTTTTAGCTTAAAAGTTTAATCAATATTAAAATATTTGCCTGCTCCTTCCCTCCATCCAAGAAATCTCTGGAATAACTAACATTCAAATCTCTGTCAACTATACCATGCCACAAAGTCACTACAGATAAGAAGAGGAAGAGAAGAATTTTCAAAATAAATTATCTTAACCATCAGAATATCTGATACAACTGACTTATAAGTCAGATTGCCTAAATACTTGAACTACATTAAATAATATATGTATATATTATTGCCCATATGGGCAAGTAAGGTACAGGGATTAACTAAGAGGATGTGTGGTAAGATTTTTGTTTATGTAGTAACTATAAGGTACTACTTGTCTATTTTTTTAGCATTGATATCTCACTATAAAAAATATTTTATGAACTAATGACAGAGTATCTTTAAATAGTACTGTTAAAACTATTAAAACAATGATTTAAAAGAAAAAATATAAGACCCAAGACACTTCTATTAAATTCTGCAGGCTGCAGGCTGATCTTCCTTGCTGAGGATACAAAGGTGATTAAAATCTGGTTCTTATCATGGAGCAGCTCATATCCTAATAGCCTATTTTTATAATGCAAGCAAACTCTATTTGTAGAAAAAACTGATAAAGCACTTGTCAGAATGTCTAGAAGTAGGCAGTCTGTAAGTAGAAATAACTTTTATCTAAAGTTCTAAATGGTTTTAGAGCCAAAGAATGTCAGAGTTAGAAAGAATCTTAAGAGGTCATTTATTTCTACACTTTAGAGAAATCCTCTATCTAATATATCTCCACTGAGTGGCTCTTCAGTTTCTGTAACCAACTCCAGTTACTGATGCTATATTCCATTTTGGAACCTCTTTCATCATAAAATTGTCCCTTAATGTAAACTGAGTTATCCTAGACAATAACAGTATGTGGATTCAAATAGGGTCCCATTTAAAGCAGTATCCATATTCCACTGGCTCACATAGTAACCTGAATCTTTCCACACTGCTTCTGCTAAGCCCTTGAATTTCTAGTTGTCCCAGAAAATATCTCACAAGCATTGATCAACAAGTCAGATTGACAATTGTCATGTAGAACCTACCACTTCTGCTATGCATGGTTGTCTCACACTGGGAACTTGCTACCTTCCACTCTGTTCACTGAGATAGGAGTAGCTAAGGCAGCCCTGAGCTGTGCAGTAGCTTGTGGAGCAACCAGAGAGATGTTTTGGCCCTCCCAGTTGTTGTGGTGCCCTCTGTCATTGCTTGGGTGCTCCATGCCACCTCTTCCCACCTCTATGCCTCTCAGAGTTTTTCTTTCTTTTTTTTTTTTTTGAGACATTCTCACTCTTGCCCAGGCTGGAGTGCAGTGGCACCATCTCAACTCACTGCAACCTCTGCCTCCCCAGGTCAAGCGATTCTCCTGCCTCAGCCTCCCGAGTAGCTGGGATTACAGGCATGTGCCACCACGCCCACCTAATTTTTGTATTTTTAGTAGAGATGGGGTTTCACCATGTTGGCCAGGCTGGTCTCGAACTCCTGACCTCAAGTGATCTGCCTGCCTCAGCCTCCCAAACTGCTGGCATTATAGGCATGAGCCACTGTGCCTTGCTCCTCTCAGTGTTTTTACTTTAATGCCCAGTATCATCTGCATTCACAGCCGGGCAGATATGACTCCAAAGGGAGTTACGTACCAAATGCAACATGCAGATACAACACTGCACTCAGAAAACCTCCTCTCATACAATTTCTAAGGCTTTACTACTAGGTGCTCCTGAGTTCTTCCTGCCCATACACTTCTGGAAGGACCCCTCTCGATCAACTGACCAGTCAGGTCTAAATCCCAGAAATTCACAGCTTAGACTCATGCCTGCATCTGTGATAAATTTGAATTGAGTAAGTATGTGCATCTTATTCATCCAAATATCCCCTACAGGTAGCACAGAGCCTCACATGTAGAAAAAATAATAATAAAAATAAACATTTACTGAATATTGCAGATTTATCGATAATATTTTATTTAATCCTCATAGAAATTCTATGAGGTAGATACTACTATTATTCCTACCTTATAGATTAGTATACTGAGTTATAAAAGGGTTAATTTATGTGTTCAAGATCACAAGGATAATAAATGGTGGGACTGGGTTTTGAACCCAGGCAGTCTGACTGCTGAGCTTGTGGGCTTACTCACCCACCACATGTTCTGTCTTCCTACCCTCCACACAGAAGCAGCTCAAGAAATGTTTTGAGGAAATGAGTGTAACGGTCTCTTGCAAAGTAAACACATTGATTCTTGACTTTCCCCTAGGGATGTACATTAAACATAGTGGGTCATAAACAGCCATGTATTTGAAGATAATTCTTATGCCCCTTGGCCATCAAGAGCTCTTCTGTTTCAGTCCTAAAGAGAGTTTAGATATTGGGTTCCCAAGAGCTTCTTAGGGGTGACTTGAAGCTCAGAATGACTGAAACATTCCAGGAATCAGAACATTTTTCCATTTCTTCTGGAGTGAGTGGCTTGTTTGAGCACTTATCCATTCCTTTTTAGAAAACCTTTCCAACATTTTGTTTCTTCTGTCCTTCCCTGCATCCTGTTTCCCACCAAGGCCTTTAAACCTCTATTGGCCGATACCCGGAGATGCCCTGCTGCACAACAACCCAAGCTCTTCACCTTTCCCTGCCTTTCTCTACACTTCTCCTGTATCTAATCACTGGCTTACCATGGGCTCCAGATGGCATGCTATTCTGTTCTATCCCATCTTGGAAATATGTACAGGAGATACAGTTAGACAAGGATTGTAATTTATAATCCTTAATGTAATTTGTAATCCACAATGTATTGAGTCCTGAGGGGTCTTTGGTTTAAACAGTGTTTATGAATAGATAAGCCAATGCTGAATCTAAAAAAATTAATCTCTAACAATCTTAATTGAGAGTTGGGAATTCCTAAAATTCTCAACAATTTTAGGAATTTTGAGACCTAGAGAGGATTATAGTAGGATAAGATGTCATCTGGAATCCCAAAAGAATAACAACTACTTTGAGATGTATTACTATTCCATTTAGAGAGGATAAAAATTTCACAATTTGGAGAGCTAATAAGAAGCTGAATTGAAACGACCTCTAACCCGTTTGATTCTTTGCCATTGTTTTATTTCGTAGCTGGCCTTGTATAAATTCATTTTTTTCATGAATCCCTAGGATAATACCCAGTTAACCTGAAAAACTCTTTTGAACTAAGATAGAAATAATTTAAGGGCACCTATCATGTATTCACTTTGGGAATAGTGTTTAATTCATTAACCTCAGAGAAGTGATTTGATGGCCCAGAATAATTCATTAATCTTGTAATGGGCATATTTGGAGGTAAGTGGGACTTCCTCTCAAAGCACAGTGTGGGTAAAGAGCTCTTTGACTATGAAGGAACTGAGCTGTGCTCTGGGAATCTGTCAGAGAAACTGATCTCTACCTAAATGTGGAAGGACATTGGTTGTATCAAAACTTCCTTTTGTCACTAACATGCTGTGTGATTTTACTTAGCTTGTCTGTTTTTTTCTTTCCTCTGTGTAAAGTAAGGATGTCAGACTGGATCAGAATGCCTCAAATCTGTGAGCCCACAGAACCCACTGGCACATCATTTCCTAAAATATTCATATCTGTTTTCCCTTTCTGTCTTCCAAAATTCTCATTCAAAGCCTCTATGCATCCCTATGAACAGTACTTACATAATGACTGACTTTAGTTTATTAATGCCTAAACTTTTGAGAGGTATCACTCTGGGCATAACAGGGAAAATAAAATAAATCTTAGCATGTCAAAATAAATTGGTACTAGCAAGATTTTCTTTCCACTATAATTATTTTTACCAAATATCAGAGCAACTAGGTAAAAGGTTAACAAAAATGTATATAACATCAGAGGTTTGGCCGGGCACAGTGGCTCAGAACTATAATCCCAGCACTTTGGGAGGCCAAGGCGGGCAGATCACCTGAGGTTGGGAGTTTGAGACCAGCCGGGCCAACATGGTGAAATCCCATCTCTACTAAAAATACAAAATTAGCTGGGCATGGTAGGGCACGCCTGTAGTGCCAGCTACTCAGGAAGCTGAGGCAGGAGAATTGCTTGAACCCAGGAGATAGAGGTTGCAGTGAGCCAAGATTGTGGCACTGCACTTCAGCCTGGGTGACAGAGTGAGACTCTGTATCAAAAAAATGAAAATCAAAAGTCAGTGGTTTGTTTGGCCACTTTGCATTTTACTTGTTAAACAAGAAATATCTACCTATGATGTTGATACACTGCCATGATTTAAATCACCTCAAGTTAATTTCATTCTCTCTTTGTTTTCTTATGAAAAGATTTAATCTTACACCTGGAAGTCTGGGTTTTTTAAATTGAATTCTATAGAAATGTTCTCAAATTCAGATAATTCTATATTGTGCACATGATGTCAAATAACATGCTTGGTTAAATTTTTCATTTTTAACCAGTTGCTTCAGCAATATTTATTTTCCAAGCTTATTCTGTTCTTTCAGTATTTAAAATTCCTTAATTATTGTGATATGATTTGGATATTTGTGCCACCCAAATCTCATGTTGATATGTAATCCCCAATGTTGGAGGTGGGACCTGGTGGGAAGTGTATGGGTCATGGGGACAGATCCCTTATGGCTTGGTGCTTTCTCCAAGATAGTGAGTGAGTTCTCATGAGATCTGGTCATTTAAAAGTGTGTGGAACCTGCCCCCTACTCACTTGCTCTTGCTTTCGCCATATGATGTACTTGCTCCTGCTTCACCCTCCACCATGAGTAAAAGCTCCCCAAGGCCTCCCTAGGAGCTGGGCAGATGTTGGTGCCATGCTTCCTGTACAGCCTGCGGAAACATGAACCAATTAAACCTATTTTCTTTATAAGTTACTGTCTCAGGTATTTCCTTATAGCAATACAAAAATCACTTAATACATACTGATATCATGAGTTTCATTGGACATTTAAAATATTTTCTTCATGAGGGAAAATTCCCACCTTGACCTGACCCCTCATCAGTTTTATGTATCTGCAGAAAAATCCTTCTAAAAGATTGAGATGAGCAACAATAGGACAAACTTTCAAATGGTACTGTTGACTGAGAATACAATGGACAATGCCAAACTGTTTACAGATGTTACGCTTGGCCTCTTTCCCAGTGCCAGATATTTGTATGAAAGATGAAGAGTATAATCTATTTACATACAGTGGTTTTCCTCCCCAAAACTTTTGAGCTTTGTTATGCTTTAATAACCATATGCTCTTGAAAATTGATTTCTTTTTTGAAGACCATCTGCATTTATGTAGCTAGGCACCTATTTCTTCCATTTCTTCAAAACTGAATGTTGCCTCTTTTCACACTGCATTCTCCTCACACTACCAGTGCCCCAGTGGATTATGTTTTGCTACAGTGAAGGAAAAGAAAACTCTGAAAGATGTAGTGTCGTTGCTGTAGTTTGAATGTATTCCTCAAAGTTTATCCCCAATGCAACAGTGTTGGCAGGTGGGGTCTAGTAAGGTATGATTAGTTATGAGAGCTCTGCCTTCATGAATGGATTGATGATGTCATTATCACAAGGGTGGGTTGGTTACCATGTGAGTGGGCTTGTTATAAAAGCAAGTTCAGCCTCCTCTTGCTCTTGCTCTCTTGCCCTTCTGCCTTTTGCCATGAGATGACACCAGATGCAGACCCCTCAACCTTGTACTCCTCAGTCTCCAGAACTGTAAGACATTTCTTTTCCTTATAAATTTCCAGTCTATAGTATCCTGTTACAGCAACACAAAACAGACCAAGACAGTAGTGTTGTATTTTTTCTGCAGGTCATGATATAACCATGTAGAGCAGTGGATAAGAGGACAGGTTTTGGAGTTAAATGATCCATCTTCTTATTCTGGCTTCACCAGTTATGTAATCTTAAATACATTACTTACTTTCTATGCTCCTTCTAATTCATCTTATGAAGAAAACGATGCTACATATCTCTTTAAAGTTGTTAGGGTGATTAAATAAGAGAATGTATACAAAGGGTGAGTGCTTAATAAAAGGTAGCAGTTAAGCTCCTGCAGTTTTACAGCCTTCAAATTCATGTAGCACAAAAGGCGCTAAAGTGGAAGAAAAAGTGGCTGTCCAATATAGTGGAAGGTGGCAGCTAATTTATTTTCTGGAAGTGAAGAACCTATGTCTTAGTTTCAAAGAGTCTGACTGGGTGGACTAAAGCATATTTATAAATTAAAACTTGAGGTGCATAAAACCTTCTTTGAAGAGTTATATACAGGACAGAGGTGAGAGAATGTAATTTTCACATGCATCTGTCTTCTATGAGGAGCTTAATATTCTTTGGCCAAGTGGTTCTCAAACCTATTTAATTACAATTATTAGCTGTAGAGCTGTAAATACAAATAAAAACAAATAATATAGTTGGCCCAACCATAGGCCAACATTCTCAGGAGTTCAGTTGGTAGGGACACAGAAGGTAATTTTTAAGAGCTCTACAATTAATTCTGATACCTACTATTCTCTCTGTATGCCCAGAACAAGATACTAATTTTGACACAGACAGGACTCAGGGAAGTCATATTCTTAAGGTAATTTCTCTATCAAAATGGAAGAAAACATAATCTATTTCTTTTATATTTTTCATAAAACAGTGTTTCGATGAAGATACAAGAACAACTGATGATAATATGTCAGCAAGTCATTAATTTTGGGCTAGTTAACAGGCAGTTTGAACTAAAATGGCAAACCAATTCATTGAAAAATATTTAAAAGTTTAAAAAATAATAAAAGTATCAGACTATTAACAGAAATACAAAGATAATTGAAGGCAGTAAGAAAGAACAGAATTATGGAAGCAGAAAATTGAACCAGTAATACAGAAGTAAATTTGATAAAATTTTCCATTATATAGGGTGTCTTAGCACAACTCTGCTGCTATAACAAGATACCTAAGCTGGTAATTTATAATAAACAGGAATTTATTTTCTCACAGTTCAGAAGACCGGGAAGTCTAAGATTAATGCATCGGCAGTTTTGTTTTTTGTTTGTTTGTTTGTTTGTTTGTGTCCAGCGAGGGGTGCTCTTGCTGCTCCCTTAATGAGGTCTTGTTGCTACATCCCCAGAGGGAAGAAATGTTGTTTTTTATGTGGCAGAAGAAACAGAAGGGCAAAAATGAATGAACTTCCTCCATCATGCCCTATTTTAACGACACCGAATCCTAGTCATGAGGGACTCAATCTCCTTCTAATGGCCACACCTCCTAATACTGTTCTATTGGGAATTAAGTTTCAACATGAATTCTGAAAGAGACAAAAATATTCAAGCCATACCATAGAAATTACATGAAAATAATAAGAAGAAATAAAAGAGACAAAAACATATGGAGAAGATACATAATTTAGAATGAACATATTCAATGTAAGAAAGAATAGAAACAAATAGAACAGAAAGCAATAATCAAACATATAATTGAAGAAATGTTCTGAATTGGAGAACAGAAAGGGTTTTGAAAGGCGTTAATATACACCAGGCAAAAAATAATAATAATAACAGCATACCAACTTTAGATGTGCAGTGGCAACATTTAAAAATTTTAATATTAAAAAAATTTTTAAATCCAGTTGAAAGATTATCAGCAAATCACAAAAATTAAGCTGATTTAAAAATTCTCCATGACAACATCAGAATTAAATGAAATGATTTGTATAGGATTTGTATCTGAATAACCTAATACACATTCACTAAATGGAAGCCATAGAAAATATTCTCAGATCCATAAGAAAAAAGAAAACAAGTGACTCATAAATGTTCTGGAAATATTTTGTTCAGTTTTGGTTTTTGTTTTTCAAGACTATTGAGATATAATTCACAAATAAAAAATGTATCTATTTAGAGGTATAGAATGTGATGTTTTGATACAATAGTCCCCCCTTATCTGTAGGGCATACATTCCAAGATTCTGAGTGGATACCTCAGAATATCATTCTAAGATACCTAAAGCCGTGGATAGTACTAAACCCTAAATATATTGTCTTTTCATATGCATACACACCTATGATAAAACAATTCATTAATTAGGCACAGTAGGAGATTAACAACAATAACTAATAATATAGTAGATCTATTAAAACAACATACTGTAATCAAAGCTATCTGAATGTTGTCTCTGTCTCTGTCTCTCTCTCTCTCTCAAAATATCTTATTGTATTTTTTTGCAGGTAACTGAAACCACAGAAAGCAAAACTGTGGGTAGGGGTGAACTACTGTACATGTATACACTGTGAAATGATTACCACAATCAAGCTAATTAACGTATCCATCATCTCACAAAGTTATCTATTGTATGTGTGTGTGTGTGTGTGTGTGGTGAGAATTCTTTAGATGTACTCTCTTAGCAAATTTCAAGTATGCAATATGTTATTATTAACTATAGTCACCATACTGTATATTAGGCCTTCAGAATTTATTAGTCTTATAGCTGAAAATTTGTACCATTTGACCAACATCTTCCATTTTTTCCACAGCTTCACCCCTGCTTCTGAGTTTGACTCCTCTCCTTTCCGCTTCTGTTTGACATTTTTAGATTCCACATATAAGTGAAATTATTCAGTATTTGTCTTTCAGTGTCTGGCTTATTTCTCTTATTATAATATAGTACAATATGATAGAGTATAATATTGTCCATATTCATCCATGTTGTCACAAATGACAGGATTTCCTTCCTTTTTTGGCTGAATAATATGCCATTGTGTAAATATACAATGGAATTGTGTATGTATACACACCACATTTTCTTAATCTATTTATCTGTCAATGGACACTTACCTATTTTTCTATTACCTATTAGAGCAGTGCTTTGAGATGCTCAAGTTTGTGTGCCTTTTTTCTATCCTTCTTTCATCCAGGCGGTGGGAGAAGCATGAAATGCATTTGCAGTGGCCTTGGGCCATTGGTGGTGTCCGCAGGTGCGACATCTCAAGTGCCTCATGGACAAACTTCCTCATGGAATCCACTGGAGCAATTATGAGAGTCCACGGCCTCTCTTCTCTGGTTCTACCCTCTCTCAATCTCTCACCTGTGCCGATCACCTCGGTAATTTGGGTAAGACAAAAAAGAGGTGGGGCTATTGGGCAGCATCTCACACAGCCAGGGAACTGACAGTTTATTTACTATACTCTCACTTTCCTTTATGGGAGAAATGGGCTAAGGAGGTCTCTCTTGGCACTGAGCTGTGACACCTTGGGGGAGAAAAAGTGCAGGTAAAGTGCAACTGTTCTTATTCTCTTCTCTTCTCTGTATGCATACTCAAACTTTTTGCTCTGAGAATGTGCTGAAACTTCTTTGCTAAACTCTTAGATTCCTACAGGGATACTCTTGTCCATGAGTAGTTGTAAAATTGATGCTTCTTCTGGGGAATGACAGTAGAAAACTCCCTTTTCATCATCTTGCTGATGTCCTGGAAAAATTTCTTAAGAATATATTCTGGATACACTTAAAAGCAAAACACTCATAGCATTAAAAAAAGTAGCAGTAAATATTGGAGACATTTCAGTAAAGGAGATAAGACTGTGTAAGTACTATAACTATAATTTAAAATGAGTGCAAATATCATAAAAAAGCATTTTAGAATATTTGTGAAAATTTATAATTTTTGATTAAATGTACAAAAATTGATAATCATATATGAAGAGAAAATAGTAAAAATTCAAATCTATATCTTATAAAGTAAAAAGTCATATTTTTTCCCTGCTGTAAGTTCTAAAAAAATTTTGTTTAATTTGACTTCAAAAACTTAAAGATAACACTCACAGAATTTTAAGTACCCACTGGAACATAAAAACAAAGGAAATGTCGATCATGTAGCAAATGACAGACCACAAGGAAAACAGTATAAATGTTTACAATACAAAACAAAAGCACTCTATTAAGAAGTCAGAAAAACAAAGTTTAGCAATAACCTGAATATGACTAATTTAACTTCCTTTGTTAAAGGGAAAGGCAATTTGTTCAATAAGCAAATTTAACTATATACTGCTCACAAAAGGTATCTGGAAACCAAAATGGTACAAAAGGTTGATAGTGTTTATATTTTATGTAAATGGCTTAATAGATAAATATAAATAGATATTAGAAATGATTATATTAAAATCAAACAAATAAAATTAATGGTAAAACAAATTAAAGGGGCAAGAAAGGATCATACTAATTTGATCATAGACACAATTCACAATTAAGGCAAAATAGTGATTTATGCAATAATAAATTGACTAAGAAAAGCTTTAGTACTATGAATTACTATTGCTATATGAGTTCAGGTCAAATGTGATAAAAATTAATGATATAAAGGATTCGATTATTGTAATGCTAATAAATTAAGAAATAAAAGTAATGCTAATAGATTAAGAAGCAAGTATCATATTTATATACACTCATAAAACACACTGAAAATTCTCAACAAATTCCAAATAATACAAGTTTTTAGGTAACATTTGACCATGATACCAACATATCCAAATTTAGTAGCAAAATTGTAAACATAAACATCCTATTATCTGGATATATAATTAAAATTTTTGTATACAACTAGGACAATAAAAGGAAAAATATAAATTCACTTTAAATTCAATAAATCTAAGAATAATAATATCTGCATATATAGCATGTGACCAAAGCTATATTAAAAAATAATTGCATGGACTTATGGGATTATGTTGTTTTCTTCTGTTTTAGGAGATAAGTAAGCATAAACACCAAAATCAATTACTTAGAAGGTAGTAAAAATGAAATACAAATATAATTAATAAATAAGCCTAAGAACTAATTCTTAGAAGGAAGCAAATAAACTGAAAAATACAAAATTTCTTTTAAGTTCTAATGAAGAAATTAAAAACAACACAGTATTATATTAAAATATAACAACATTAGAAATCAGAAAGAAGACATAATAAAACTGAATTCATAGTAAGCTTCTTAATTCTCAGGGCATTGTTTTGTTCATTTTATTAATTTATAAACTAGCACATCCGTAACCTAACAACTTATAGGCATAGCAGGCTCCTATAAATATTTATAGAATAAATGAAAATGCAGGATATTCAAAAATTGAAAGAGAATACTTTGCAGAACCGTGTACTCATTAACTGTAAAAAAAAAGTTTCAATTTCAAAGAATCATATACTTAATTTTTCAATCTTTTAAGGGTTAATTGCTTTTTATTTTATAGGACATAGAAAACACGAAAAAGTTCTTGGTTATTTTACAAAGTAGAAAATATAAGTTTGACAAAAATAGAAAAGAAAGAAAACAAATTATCATGTGCACACAGAAACACAATAAAAAAACAAAAAAGAGAACAGTTTCACTTAGTACAGTGGAAGAACAATAATGTGCTAACAAACTTAATTAAAATATTAAATACATAGTTCACCAAAAGAAAATAGGATTTTTTTCCAGGGAGGAAATCTAATATGAAGCTGTTTAGTCTCCAGTTATGAGCATGACCTTGGAATCCAGGCACCTTGATATGATTCTCTGTTCTCTCATTTAGTAGCTGCCTGACCTTGAACAAATGACTTCACCTCTTTATGCCTTAGTTTCTTAATCTGAAAAATAGGAATAATAATAGCACTGATCTTAAAGAATCACTTGTGAAAATTATATGATATAGAAAATGCTGAGCAGGGTGCCTGGTATATAATCAGTGCTATTACTATCATCACTATGATTAATCACTATTATTATTTTAATTCATAATATCAGGAGCCATCTTTATTAGATTTTTATCCCAAAGCAGTTATGCATACAATTGCTGCAATGTGTTGTTTTATGTTATTTGGATTAGCAATATAAGTAAAGAAAATCAAAAGAGCAAAGGAATCATTTGTATTATGTAAATGAAAATATGTCAAATTCCAATATTCTTCTTTTTGCAGGACCAGAAAATCTTTCTCTTCCAGTCAGTGTGATTCATTTATGACCAGCGGTTGAATCCAGTCATAAAATCTGAAGCTCCTGGGTACCTCTACATCATTGGGCCTATGATACACTGTTTCAGAACGTACTTACACATGGGGTGGGATGATTTTCTTAACTAATACTTGTGACTACTCCACAGTACAGCTGGAAGCAAAAGTATTGGGTGAGCTATCTTCCAAAATCTGGAGATGGTTTCGGAGAGAGTATCATTGCCATAAATTTAAAGGGGGATTGGATTTACTCAGGAAAAATTGCAAGTGAGCGTAGGAGATAAACTAGTAAATGTCATATTTGGCCCACCAGGCACAAAGAAGGGCTATAATTGGCTCCTTTAAGTCCTATATGCAGATATCAAATCCCTATACTTGCTCTTTTTTGTATAGAATAAATTTACCTCTCTCCTTACTTTGAAACATGAAATGAGGATCAAATTATAGTTTCAATTATTGCAAATAGATGTACAAATGAAAAGATTGTCTTATTGTGGGCATTACACAAACCCACCAAGGAATAAGTAATCTTTAAATTCTATGAAGTGATTTGTAATCTGATACAGTAAGAAAAAAAAATCTCAGACTTTGATTAATTACCACCACGCTCACCGCTATATCACTGTCCAATGTCATCATAATTTCACTGCCACTTAAAACTACACTTCAGCCATAGAAAGCCAGAAATTCGGGCACTGGTGACCTGTCCAAAAAAAAAAAAAGGAACAGGAAGTGGAGAAATACCACCTCATAAATTTCACCCAACCACATTTAACAGCCACCCGGAGTTCACACCAACTAACTTGGATCTCCTATGACGAATATGCCTCTATCACAATGTTGAGGCCACTGAGTTTCTCATGTACTAAAATTTGGCTTAATGTGGTTACTCTTTCTCTCTGGGAGTTTTAAGAACAACTTCATGGTCATAATATTCTCTTTAATAAATATGATTCATCTGAATGTTAGATTCACGTTTAACTACCACAATCTTCAGAAGAAAAGTTATAGCTCTTACTGACTTCAGAAGCTGCTCTGGATGACTTTACAATTTATCATCCAAATGGAAGACGTTTGAGAGCGAAAGGATACACTAAAATAATTAAATGTATACAATTTTTGGAAAATGTTTATTGCTTAAAATATTGTTTATTGTATGAAATTTTGTATATTTATATTCATGTATCTATAAAAACAATTCTATTCAAAAATTACTTTAAAAAAGTTCTTTAAAGATACAAATATATTTGTATACTTTAAAACAGGTTGAAATATTGATTATATAAACTATTAGAAAGTTACATAAGCAGAAAGAATATTACCTGCACATATGTGCTTTAATCTGCTCCTTAGCTGAATCTGTCTCTAATGTGTTTTTTAAAAAACATTTTTAAATTATTTTTATTTTTCCTATAAAATTGTCTGAAATATTTGAAATTTGAAAATTAAAATTCTTCATTTAAAAATTTGAAATCACTGATATCCTTACTCACTAGACACATCTTTGTAAAAGAACCAAAAAAATAAAATATCTGTAAATGTCCCAAGGGAACTGCTTATCTCCAAATAAATTCTGCTAAATGTGATATTATCTCAATTTCAATTTATTTTAAGCTGAAATGCATAAATGTTTCAGCCCAGATATTTTCATGGGCACTGCCTCTTTTGCCTCCATGTAGCACAGCTTCTTCCAACAAATTTTTTTTAAGACAACACTTGTCAAAAAAAGTTGTCTCTATTTATAATATCTTTGAAAACTTCACCAAATTAAAGCGCTGAAACATTGTAGGCTTTCTCAATTTTCTTTCAGTCTGATACAAAATACCATTTATCCAATTAAAATTAGGAAATCTATCAACAAATTCTTTCCACAAGTCAGATGTTCCAAAGCTGTTATGTAATTTCAAAACTAAATGTTAGAGCCTCTTGTGAGCTCATTCTGCAGTTCGTTCAGCTTCCCCTTGCTTTTGTAGAGATAAATGTTTTCCTGCCTGCAAGATATTGTCTTCAATAATTTCAGTTTGCAGAAAGCTTCAACCAGAAGTTGCTGTTTTTTCTTGCCACACCATTTTTAAATACGTTGTTTAAAATTTTTTCAGCTGATTTTGCATACAGTGCAACCAAAAGTTAGATAACTCATTTATCAAAATATGGATATTATTGTAGGATATTAAGGTTGATTTAGAAAGTAGTTATTCAAATGATCAAACATTCCTAAAATCTTACTGATGAGAGGCTGCAGAAAAAGCATACCGTTACGCTGGAGATTTTTAAATTCAATATTAGCTTTATCACAAAAGTTTAACTATTCCAATTGTGTAGATATAAAAATATTTATGGATTTTGACATCTTTAGCTTCTATTTCAATTAGTAGATTTTTTAAATTAAACTTAAGTTCTGGGATACATGTGCAGAACGTGCAGGTTTGTTACATAGATATACATGTGCCATGGTGGTTTGCTGCACCCATTAACCTGTCATGTACATTAGGTATTTCTCCTATGCTATCCCTCCCCTTCCCCGCAACCCCCCGACTGGCCCCAGTATGTGATGTTCCCCTCCCTCTGTCTATGTGTTCTCTTTGTTCAACTCCCACTTTTAAGTGAGAACATGGGGTGTTTGGTTTTCTGTTCCGGTGTTAGTTTTCTGAGAATGATGGTTTCCAGCTTCATCCATGTCCCTGAAAAGGACATTAACTCATTATTTTTTATGGCTGCATAGTATTCCATGGTATATATGTGTCACATTTTCTTTATCCAGTCTATCATTGATGGACATTTGGATTGGTTCCAAGTCTTTGCTCTTGTGAATAGTGCTGCAATACACATACGTGTGCATGTATCTTTATAGAATGATTTTTAATCCTTTGGGTATATACCCAGTAATGGGATTGCTGGGTCAAATGACATTTCTAGTTCTAGATCCTTGAGGAATCACCACACTGTCTTCCACATTGGTTGAACTAATTTACACTCCCTCCAACAGTGTAAAAGCATCCCTATTTCTCCACATCTCCAGCATCTGTTGTTTCCTGACTTTTTAATGATCACCATTTTAACTGGTATAAGAAGGTATCTCATTGTGGTTTTGATTTGCATTTCTCTAATGACCAGTGATGATGAGCTTTTTTACGTATGCTTGTTGGCCACATAAATGTCTTCTTTTGAGAAGTGTCTGTTCATATCCTTTACCCACTTTTTGATGGGATTCTTCGTTTTTTTCTTGTAAATTTGTTTAAGTTCCTTATAGATTCTGGATATTAGCCCTTTGTCAGATGGCTAGATTGCAAAAATTTTCTCCCATTCTGTAGGTTGCCTGTTCACTCTGATGATAGTTTCTTTGGTTGTGCAGGAGCTCTTTAGTTTAATTAGATCCCATTTGTCAATCTTGGCTTTGTTGCCCTTGCTTTTGGCGTTTTAGCCATGAAGTCTTTGCCCATGCCTATGTCCTGAATGGTATTGCCTAGGTTTTCTTCTAGGGTTTTTATAGTTTTAGGTCTTACATTTAAATCTTTAATCCATTTTGAGTTAATTTTTGTATAAGGTGTAAGGAAGGGGTCCAGTTTCAGTTTTCTGCAAATGGCTAGACCGTTTTCTCAATACCATTTATTAAATAAGGAATCCTTTCCCCATTGCTTGTTTTTGTCAGATTTGCCAAAGATCAGATGGTTGTAGATGTGTGGTGTTATTTCTGAGGCCTCTGTTTTGTTCCATTAGTCTATATATCTGTGTTGGTATCAGTAGCCTTGCAGTTTGAAGTCAGGTAGCGTGATGCCTCCAGTTTTGTTCTTTTTGCTTAGGATTGTCTTGGCTATACGGGCTCTTTTTTTGGTAGAATATTACAGCTTGTTTGGATAAAATTACAAATTATGAGGATACTACATCCAACTCCAAGTACATTTCTCCTCCATAGATTCCTTAATTTAGTAAGAACATTACTGTTACCAGGATGATCTGTTCCATCAAAATTTATATCTGTATTATCATCACAAAAACAGATACTTTAATTTCAGGGTCGTACTTTTAATGTTGACAATGATCTCAAGATATTTCACCTTTGAGAATGAATTCCAAAAGCTTTACTTTGATTACAGAAACCACATGGGGAAAAAAACGTATATTGGAATTAATGATTTTCAATTTGAAGCATCTGCTAATACAAAATGGACATCCTTTGAGCTTGAGAAGTTCTGCTACTAATGGAGCCACATTTTCTGCTATTGCTTCCTGCTTCATGCATACACAAAAACTTGAAAGTGAAAATGAGCAAAATTAACTTAAACTAACAACCAATTGATAGAAATAAAAACTCATGCTTTAAAGAGTGATATATAGGCACACCTTCTGTGGTCACATATGTAAAATTCTCCTTTTGAGCATAGTCTTCCCAAAATAATAACTTTGAAGGCTGATGCTTCTGACTTCCCAGAAGATTTTTTGTCTGCTAGTTGTCAGCTGGTGTGTGAAATCATTATGGCTTTTATGATGTATGAAGATCCTACTTTTAATTTTTTTTTTTTTGAGACAGAGTTTTGCTCTTGTTGCCCAGGCTGGAGTGCAATGGCGCGATCTCCACTCACCGCAACATCCACCTCCCAGGTTCAAGCAATTCTCCTGCTTCGGCCTCCCAAGTAGCTGGGACCACAGGCATGCACCACCACACCCAGTCAATTTTGTATTTTTAGTAGAGACAGGGTTTCTCCATGTTGGTCAGGCTGGTCTTGAACTCCCGACCTCAGGTAATCCACCCGCCTCAGCCTCCCAAAGTGCTGGGATTACAGGTGTGAGCCACTGCACCTGGCTTTACTTTTAATTTTTAAATTAAACATGCACTTTCATTTTTTAGGTCATTGTTGCATGTATTGCAAAATTCAGAAAGTATTGCCAAATAATGTGATAGATAAATCACTACACACTTAAAATTGGTAGATGACAAAATCACTGTAACAAAAGCATTCAAACTACTTTGCTATACATTTTAAGACTGGACTGTTCAGTCTCTATCTTTTACACATATGTGATGATGTTTATCTAGCTATAATACTCTACGTTTCCTAGTGACTCTTCTAGGATCCTGGTGGTTTTGTGTAGCTTGCAGGCCCCACAGGCTGCAACAAAACTGGCTGTTACACTAAGGGGAGCAGCATCTAATACTTCTTCCATGATCTCCAAGACAAAAGGAATTTGTTGCTCATACCTGAGTGCCTTGTCCATTCTTGAATCTGGAAAGTTCTTAAAAAAATTAAAGGGAGAGAGATAGGCTACTGCTGATTATATTTCCATGTATATATGTCTCATACCTACTACCAGGAAGAAAATGACAGAAGCTGGAAATAAAGTAGAGGTCTACCAAACTTATTCTGACTTATTTTTGTACAACTATTAATAATAATACTTGAATAAAAATTAAGAGACTTGGATATATACCAGCTGAACAGGATGCAAGGACAATAATGTAAACTAAGACTGTCCCATGCAAACTGGGATGGGTGATCTCCCTTCATAGAAGCAAGCTTCTAATGGTATCAGATATTTAAGGACTATTTGCTAAGGGCCAGGCCTTATGGTATTTTGATGATAAAACAGTAATGAAAATAGAATCCCTATTTCTTTCAGTAGGCCCGGTTTGCAGAGTTCACCTTTGTAAAGCGTACAGTTTTCAAAGACCATTCTCACCATTAACTCTTTTAAGAAGCACACTGTCCCCTCTAACACCACTGGCTTCAAGAACTTTCCCAGCAATCATCCCAAAGGCAGCCAGCATAGCAGAGCATAATGTGCAGCATCTGTATTTATACTGCTTTGAGTATAGTACCCACTCCCAGCACTGACAGGATGGGCCATTGCTATAACCAGGCTTTCTCACTCAGCCTCTTCTCCTGGTGCAATTCAGCAGCTTCAAGAGCAGCCAAAGCCACAAGAATGTCAGGGTGATTATTGGCCAATGTCAAACTTACTTTAGAGCAGAGGCCCCTTAAGTTCAGGAGACAGATTTACCTTTCTTACAGGCTTAATAGAATTAAGCAAATCAGCACTTCCTGCTAAAGGCGGGCTGCACAACCACCATGCTACCAGTATCATTAAGGAACCACATGTGTTTAAAATAAAATTGTTTCGAACAGTGGGTCTCAAATACCTGCTATTCTGGCATACTTTTTGACTTTTAGATTGCTGTCAAGCTGTGATGACTTTAACCTTATTCTTTGAAAATTCTCCTTTCCCCTTTCTTTCTCTATTCATTTCTCAAATTAAATTTCTTCTAATGAAAAGAGAAATCAAATATACTCAAAATATACTTGAGGGTCAAGTTGGTGTCATTTTTTTCCTTTCCTTATAAGACATTTGCACTCCATTTCAACCAGTGGTCCCATTATTCCTCCTGTTTCCAAACAAGGAACACTGGCCTCCTCACTTTTCTCAGATCATGTAAGTTGCCAGTCTCTAGGCTTTGTCATATTTTTCTAAGATCTGACTCTTAAATTTCCTTCTTGCTCATCATTCCCATGCTATCTGTCCAGTCTGAGCCTTAATAACCTCTTCTCTGTGAGAATGAACCCAAATTTTCACCTTTACCACCCTGGTGTTACAAGCAGGCAAAGCCAGAATGGCTTGGTTTCTACCCCCACTCTGTTATCTAGTAGGTGAACTTTGATTATTTAACCTTTCTCTGCCTTAGTTTCTATCTGTAAACTGGGATGAATAATAGTACTTGTTCCATAGCAATGCTGTGAGGATTAAATGAGTTATATGTAAAGTACTTAGCTCTGAGGTACTTGGCTGTTATTTCACCCCTTATATCTCCAATCTGAGGTTCTGCAGGGGAACAAGTAGGGTAGAGACACCATCCACCAACAGTGAATGTAGGAAAGCTTTGGAAAGTGCTTAAGGCAACTTTCTTATCTTAACAAGGCCAAGATTGCTTGATATAGAATCAGAGTAGTGTTACAAGAAGGAATATGGAGTTCCTCAAATAGAAGAGAGGGTGGTCTTCAGAAGGAAATCAGTCCTCAGGGTTTGGAAATATATGTTTGATTTCAGCTACTTCAAAAAGAACTGGACCTCAATCCAGAATGCAAACCTTGCATAAAAATCAGAACTTTTTCTCCATAATTTATTCAAGTAATTTAATTTAGCACACTGATCACTGTTCTTTTCTGAACATCATAAATGTTCAAAAAATTTTCTAAAAAGCTGTTACCAAATACACATCTATCAAGTTTTTTTTTCTTTTAATGGGTCACACATTTATAACAAATTTGATACTTTATACTTATTTTGTGAAACACACAGAGCCAAGTCTCGGTATATGATTATAATTAATACACTGACTTTTTTTTTCTCACACATTTAATGGCCAGAACAGTTGATTGATTAATTCATTGACTGGTGTTATTAAATCAGAAAAAATTCTTTAGAAAAGTTGCATGATTTTTCAAACTAAATTCTCTAGTAGTAAATTTAGGATAATTATACCAGGTCTAATGTTAATCTCACAGAAAGATAATGTAGGCAAAAGTGCCTTGTATCATGTCTAAACGTGCGACATTATTAAATCACATAGCTGTGTTTTCAGTTTTGATGTGTTTGTGTGTACACAATTAAGGGAACTACTTCATGGAAATTCAAACTACAGTTGCTAGCTAATTGCTCTACACCAACCCTCCAAGTTATACTCTGTTGTCATCTTCCCAGCCCCCACACTAATGAGTAATAATAATTGCTACCAATTATTAAGCTCCTATGGATTTTTTGACATTCAGTTAGATGTTTTATACATAATATCTCTAGACTCATACTTTTGGACCTACCTTAGACACACATGGCACTTCTGGAGCACATAGTTAGGCTCTCTCTGTTCTCGGGTTTAGTTTGTCTTCATTAGTAACTCCTTTTGCTTCTCCGTTATTCACAGCAAAGGTGTCTCAACGGTCCTGACAGAGGATAGGCAGAAACACATCCCTGAAGAAACTTCAATCATTTTTTTACTCCATGTTACCAGTGACCAAGCACAAATTCAAGCTATTGAGATGAGAGGCTGAGGACTGACAATCCTGTGTTCCTAGTCAAACTCAGCCCTACTATGGTTGTTCTTGAGCCTGCAGCCTCATCACCCAGACCTTCAGTGTGATCCTTTTATGGGCATCCCTCAGCTGGGTATTCCTCCAGGGAGCCCTCTCCATGCCTACCCACTTGACCTTCCACTTGACCTCCAACTGAACCAGTGCCTTGGTTCATTCATGCTCTCATCTCCCTTCCTTTCTGGGCTCTGGTCCTTCACCAGTAGTCATCATACCCCCTTCCTCATGTTGTATCTTCTACATCCTTATGGCACCCTGAGATGAATCATAGCATTTTTATCTCCCATCTGTTTCTTCTGCCAGGTAATTGGAAAGGGAAACTAGAGCTTTGAGAATAAAAGAGACCAGGGAAGGCACCAGGGTGGGTTTCTGCTTTGGTTTGCTGCATATTTTGGTATTTATTGTTTTCCTTTGCATATTTGTTCATCTATTCCTCTTGTCTTAAAAAAAAAAAAGGTGTTTCATCTCCTGCCACCAGAACTCACTAGTTCCTCATAGAAGATCCATATCTCCTTGAAATCATAACGTTTGGATCTTATTGAATAATAAGAAAACTATTTCCTTCCTAAATGTGAGCTACATTAAAATCCCTCTTCAATTAACTTCCATTACTGGGGAGGATCACTATTCCGGAACTGAATCATTTCTTCCTGTTTGTTTGCCCTTTTATTATATGGAAAATGAGAGAGTTCTGTTATAGAAAAATGTGTCTCTAATCCTCACATCAACATTCCAAATTAGGCACTGGGTCTTAACATATGAAGATCTGCTAAATTTATTCAAATTTTATACTAAATCATTGGCAGAAGTAGAAAGTTTGATGCAACGTTTATTAAACCAAGCTTTTGGACAGGAAATGGCATCAAAATATATTCAGAAGGAAATTTTAAAATATCTGAAATTCTGATAATATGCAGAGTACTACTAATACTGTTACTACTACAAGTAACTAACATCATAACTATCATGTAATATAAGGCTCCTCAAAGAGATATGTTGACCTCATTCGCCTAGAGTGATAAAGGAAATTCCTCTCACTCTCCTGATCCTGCCCAATCCTTTACTCTCTCATGGGCCACTACCCTATTGTTCTCTTATCTGTGCTTCATGAACTGGCCCGTCCTCCCTATTATCAGAAACCAATTTACAAAGAACAGTTCTCGTGAATGTCACCCTGCTAGGTAATCACAGAGAATTATTACTACAGAAAATCATTAAGAAATGATGTTTAAAACTACAGAGAGCTAATTAGTTATATTTCTAAAAACAGAAAAGCTGACCCTGGGAATTTCATTGAGCTAACTTGGCCTGTCAGTGATGGGGCTAGAGAAAGAAGCTGGAGTCCTTATTGATTATAATCTTTACCACAGTTCTTATACAAATGTCTAAACTTGGAGATAATCAAATGTTTATTGTTTTTGGTTTGCATCTGTCAAGATATTCTTCTATTTTTGGGGACTAAACAAAAACAAAGTTACCAAAGTCATTTTAAGTGATTTTACTTCTTACTAAACATAAATTCTTTAGTGATTTTAAATGAAGTTAAATACTACAGATACAAGATCAGGCTATAAGACCGTTCTTGGCACTTGCTATGGATAATTGTACCTTATATTTTATTCATCAGTGTGGCTTTTATTAGGGAACATCACCATTCTGGGATGACACAGTTATGTTTAACTTACTTTTATTTTTGAGCTACTGTCTGGTGATTCTGCTGCTGCCTGATGGAAAGGTCAGGGCCCTGCAAAAGCAGCTGGCACCTTGCCAGGTGGGCTCCTGGAGTAGCAGAACCTGGCCTGGCAGCAGCATGTCTTGACCCCAGCCCTGCAATGCCATGATTTCATATGATCCAAGATGTCCCCCAAATCATGAGGAGTGTCTTTTGGTATGCATGACTATCACAAACATTTTAATGTGTATTTAACAACAGCCTATAACAGCAACAAAGATTCGTGGAAAAGCCAAGTCAGTCTGATCCAGTAGTCTTCATTTCTTATTTAAATAGAAGTTCCTATCCATTTTGAAATCACTGCCCAGATTTTTTTTATGTTGAATATATATTATATTCTGGCTAGGCACAAAGTGTCTTTAAACATTTTATGGAACGTTTTGCCTAACTCCAGTAGAGTAAAGTAGAAGACAGCCAGTAGAGGTTTTTTTTTCAATGCAGAAGTTTAATGAGTAGGTTCAAAGTATTCTGGAAGATATTGTTCGAAATCTTGTACTTAACTTCTGAATTTAAAGATCCTGCAGATAGGGCCGGATGTGTTGTCTTACGTCTGTAATGTAATCCCAGCACTTTGGGAGGCCGAAGTGGGCAGATCACGAGGTCAGGAGATCGAGACCATCCTGTCTAACACGGTGAAACCCCAACTCTACCAAAAATACAAAAAATTACCCAGCCGTGGGCACCTGTAGTCCCAGCTACTTAGGAGGCTAAGGCAGGAGAATGGCCTGAACCCAGGGAAGCAGAGCTTGCAGTGAGCCAAGATATCGCCACTGCACTCCAGCCTGGGCGACAGAGCGAGACTCCATCTCAAAAAAAAAAAAAGATCCTGAAGATAAACAGAGATTGCTGATGAGAGTGAGGAGGTCTGAACATGGAGATCCAGGGCTACTTATCCTAAAGTGAGAGAAGCCAAATTCAAAAGGCAGATAAATTAGTTATTCCTCTGTAGGAGGAGGGGAAAACTCTTAACAGAGAAAGGAGTGTTTAGAAACAAGCAGGATGAATGTTTTGGCAAAAGAATGAATGCTGATTTTTATTATATGAAGGAACTTGTGAAAACACAATCAGTTTCAGAAAAGAACATGGAAGAGAAAATTAAGTTCATATGGAAGAAATTGAAAATAAAATTAGCTGAGTCATAGGTTGTAAAAGTGATTATCTACCTGCTCCTGATTCTCCTGCATTTACCACCCTAAAAACATATCTGTGAAAAATCTTTAAACATGCCAAATTTCAAAAGCACTCTAATTTAAACCTACTGATCAATCTTTTTAATTTTTGGAAATTATAATCTGTAACTCCTGCAACATGGGCATCCATTAGCTGACTCAAGCTTAGACCTCAGAAACACAGCAAACTGGTGATGTGGTTAGGCTGTGTCCCCACCCAAATCTCATCTTGAATTGCAGTTCCCATAATCCCCACGTGTCATGGTAGAGACCCAGGCAGAGGCAGTTGAATCATGGGGTGGTTACCCCCATGCTATTCTCTGATAGTGAGTGATTTCTCATGAGATCTGATGGTTTTATAAGGGGCTTTTCTCCCTTTTGCTCGGAACTTCTCCTTTCTGCCATCATGTGAAGAAGAATGTGTTTGCTTCCCCTTCCACTATGATTATTAGTTTCCTGAGACATTCATGAGACATGTGGAACTGTGAGTCAATTAAACTTCTTTTCTTTAAAAATTACCCAGTCTCAGGTAGTTCTTTACAGCAACATTAGAACAGACTAACACAGTAAATTGGTACCAGGAGTGGGACACTACGATGATACCCAAAAATGTGGAATCAACTTTGGAACTGGGTAACAGGCAGAGGTTGGAACAGGTTGGAGGGCTCAAAAGAGGACAGGAAAATGTGGGAAAGTTTGGAACTTCCTAGAGACTTGGAGGGCTCAGAAGATAGGAAGATGTGGGAAAGTTTGGAACTTCCTAGAGACTTGTTGAATGGCTTTGACCAGAATGCTGGTAGTGATATTGACAATGAAGTCCAGGCTGAGGTGGTCTCAGACAGAGATGGGAAACTTTTTGGGAACTGAAGTAAAGGTCACTCTTGTTATGCAAAGAGACTGGCAGCATTTGTCCCCCAGAGATCTGTGGAACTTTGAACTTAAGAGAGATGATTTAGTGTAAGTGGTAGAAAAAAATTCTAAGAGACAAAGTGTTCAAGAGGAAGCAGAGCATAAAAGTTTGGAAAATTTGCAGGCTGGCAATGCAATAGAAAAGAAAATCCCATTTTCTGGGGAGAAATTCAAGCTGGCTGTAGAAATTTGTGTAAGTAATGAGAAGCCAAATATTAATCACCAAGACAATGGGGAATATGTCTCCAGGGCATGTCAGAGACCTTCCCAGCAGTCCCTCCCATCACTGGCCCTGAGGCCCAGAAGGGAAAAATGGCTTCAGAGGCCAGGCCTAGGGCCCCCTTTCTCTGTGCAGCCTTAGGACATGGTGCCCTGTATCCCAGCTGCTTCAGCTCCAGCTGTGGCTAAAAGGGACCAAGGTGGAGCTCAGGCCATTGCTTCAGAGGGTGTAAACCCCAACCTTGGCAGCATCCACATGGTGTTGGGCCTGCAGGTGTGCAGCAGTCAAGAATTAAGGTTTGGGAACCTTTGCCTAGATTTCAGGAGATGTATCGAAATGCCTGGATGTCCAGCAGAAGTTTGCTGCAGGAGCAGAGCCCTCATGGAGAATCTCTGCTAGGGCAGTGTGGAAGGGAAATGTGAGGTTGGAGCCTCCACACAGAGTCCCCATGGGCGCACTGCCTAGTGGAGCTGTGAGAAGAGGGCCACCGTCCTCCAGACCCCAGAATGGTAAATTTACCAACAGCTTATGCTGTGCACCTGGAAAAGCCACAGACACTCAATGCCAGCCCGTGAAAGCAGCCAGGAGGGGGACTGTACCTTGCAAAGCCACAGGGGCAGAGCTGCCCAAGGCTGTGGGAGCCCACCTCTTGCATCAGCATGACCTGGATGGGAGACATGGAGTGAAAGGAGATCTTTTTGGAACTTTAAGGTTTAATGACTGCCCTATTGGATTTCGGACTTGCATGGGGCCTGGAGCCAATTCTTTTGGCCAATTTATCCCATTTGGAATGGGCATATTTACCCAATAGGTGTATTTACCCAGTGTCTTTGCCCCCATTGTATCCAGGAAGTAACTAACTTGCTTTTGATTTTACAGGCTCATAGGTGGAAGGGGCTTGCCTTTTCTCAGCTAAGACTTTGGACTTTGACTTTTGAGTTAACGCTGGAATGAGTTAAGACTTTGGGGGACTATTGGAAGGGTGTAATTGTTTTGAAACGTGAGGGCATGAGATTTAGGAGGGACTACAGGTGGAATGATGTGGTTTAACTGTGTCCCCATCAAAATCTCATCTCGAATTGTAGTTCCTATAATCCCCACGTGTCACAGGAGGGACCCAGTGGGAGATAATTGAATCATGTGGGAGGTTACCCTCATGCTGTTCTTGTGATAATGAGTGATTTCTCATGAGGTCTCATGGTTTCATAAGAGACTTTTCCCCTTTTTGCTTGGCACTTCTCCTTCCTGCTATTATGTGAAGAAGGATGTGTTTGGTTCCCCTTCTGCCACGATTGTAAGTTTCCTGAGGCCTCCTAAGCCATGCGGAACTATGAGTTAAATAAACTTCTTTTCTTTAGAAATTACCAGTCTTAGGCAGTTTTTTAATAGCAGCATGAAAGTGGACAAATACACCTGGCTAGGCAGATGAAGAGTAAGATCAAGCATCCACTCTATTTCCTGGAATATCAGAGACTCAGGTGCTGGACCACTGGCCAGAAAGCCTGGAAGCTACTCTTCTCTTATGAGATGTCCATGGTGATTTATTTCTTCCTCACCCACACATCTATCCAAATGCTTTTAAACCTTCATACACTGACTTTATTATAACTTGAACTTCTACTCATCTTATATTAACCCAACTAAATTATCTCTCATTCACAAAGTGTTGTCTTTCATCAACTGCCTGACAAATGATGATTTTTGAGAATTACCAATAGTCTGGGAATTCTGCTGCTTACCTGGGAGAAAGGGGTCTCTGTCTAAGAAGTAGTGAAGAATATTTGGATGGATCTGGAATTAGTACCACGCCCTTGCTAGGAAGAAGCAAATCTGTGGCTCTTTCCTGCAATCCAAAAAAAAAAAAAAAAAAAAAGTTTTTTTAAGAAAATAGTTTCATTGATATGCAATTTATATACCATAATGTTCACCTATTTAAAATGTAAAATTTAGTCAATGGTTTTAATATATCTACAGAGTTTTACAGAGGAAGGAATTCAAAGGCTTCAGGAAGAGTGGAGTTGTCATTTAAGACCTACTCACCCACACCAGGGGGTTCAGACAACATACTTTTCCCCAATACTTTGTGAAATGCATTTATGAAGGGAGTCCTAGTATCCCTAGAGAGCTTGGCGATAGTGATTGTGCTTCCCTGTAGGCCAAACTTTAGAGAGTGAGAACCACATCCAGCCACTCAACTGGAAAATCTAAATGCAACAGGAGTAATTGGATCCTGGGGTGCCCAAGTGGCAGCACTCAACCACCAAGGACAAGGCGACCATAGTTACTCTAGTGCTCAGTAGAGTCACAGCAGCAATCAGAAGACTGACGCACAGACCTATAGCACTGGCTAACTGATCACAGTGTTCCTGGAAGTGAAACAGATAGGAAGCCTACTAAATTTTTACTTGGTCTGTATAAGCAGAAAAATCCTGGGTCAAGTGAACAAAAGTCTAACTTGAATAATAAAGACAGAGTTACTGACCTCAAGTCCTGGATTTGAGCCAGGTTGCAGACCCAGAATCCCTTGAATAAAGGAGAGCATAGGTCCACTCAAGAAAGGACCCTGGTATACTACCAAAAATGTTTATTGTTAGTCTTTCTCCCAGCCTTCCCCAAAGAGACCCATGGCCTTTTACCAAGTAACTATGTATTGAGAAAAAGGAAATAATCAGACCTTTCAGGGATTTTTGGTCACTGGCTCTAAACTTATACTGATTTCAGGAGATCCGAAACATTACAATGGCTCTCCAGTCAGAATAGGGCCTTATAAAGATCAGGTGATTATAATAGAGTTTTACCTTAGGTCCATCTTAAACTAAACTGCATCCCTGAGTGGTCACTAAATGGGTCCCTGAACCCATCCTGTGATCATGTCCCCAGCTACCGAATGCATAATTGGAATAGACTTACTTAGCAGTTAGCAAAATCCCAAAATTCATTCCTTGATCTGTAAGATGACACCTACTATTGTGGGAAAGGCCAAGAGGAAGCCATTAGAACTATCTGTACCTAGGAAAACAGTAAATCAAATGCAATACTGCACTCCTGGAGGGATTTCAGTGGTTATTGCCATCACCAAGGACTTGAAAAATGCAGGGGTGTGGATTCCCATCACATCCCCATTCAATTCTCCTATTTGTCCCTGTTCAAAAGACAGATGGATCTTGGAGAATGGCAGTGGATTATCATAAGCTTAACCAAGTGGTGACTCCAAATGCATCAGCTGTACCAGATATGGATTTATTGCTTGAGTAAATTAACACATAACCTGCTACCTGATATGTAGCTATTGATTTGGCAAATGCGTTTTTCTCCATCTCTGTTCACAAAACCTACTAGAAGTAATTTACCTTCAGCTGGAAAGGCAAGAAGCACTTCACTGTCCTACTTCGGGGGTCTATACAGCCCTCTAGCTCTATGGCATAATTAAGTTCACAAGGATCTTGATCATCTTTCCCTTCCATAAGATATCACACTGGTCCATTACATTGATGACATTATGTTAATCGGACCTAATGAGCTAGATGTAGCAGCTTCTCTACACTAACTGATAAGACATTTGCATGTCAGAGAATGGTAAATAAATTTAGAATCCTTCTACCTCGGTGAAATTTCTAGGGCCCCAGTTATGTGGAACATATTGAGATATTCCTTCTAAGGTAAAATATAAATTGTTGCATCTGGTCCCTCCTACAACCAAGAATGAGGCACAACATCTACTGGGCCTATTGGGATTTTGAAGAAATCATATTTCTCAATTGGGTGTGTGACTTCAACCTATTTAGTGAGTGACCTGAAAAGCTTTTAGTTTTGATTGGTGCTCAGAAAAAGAGAAAAGCTCTGCAACAAGTCCAGTCTGCTGTACAAGTTGCTCTGCTACTTGAGCCATACAGTCCAGCAGATCCAGTGGTATTTGAAGTGTTAGTAGCAGATAAGTATGCAGTTTGGAGCCTCTGACAGGCTCTTTTAGGTGACCTGCAGCACAGGCCTTTAGAATTTTGTAGCAAGGTCCTACCATCATCCCCAAATAACTACTCTCATTTTGAGAGACAGCTCTTGGCCTGATAATGGACCTTGGTAATAACTGAATTCCTGACCATGAGCCACCAAGTTACCATATGATCTGAGCTGCCCAACATGAGCCGGGTATTATCTGACCCACCAAGCCATAAAGTTGGGCATGTACAGCAACAGTCTATGTCAAATGGAAGTGGTATATATGCGATGGAGCCTGAATAGGCCCTGAAAGCACAAGTAAGTACATGAAGAAGTGGCTCAAATGCCCATGCTTCCTACTCCTGCTACACTGCCTTCTTTCTCCCAGCCTGCACCTGGGACCTCATGAGGAGTTTCCTACAATTCGTTGATAAAGGAAGAGAAGACTCAGGCCTGGCTTATAAATGGTTCTGCGTGATATGCAGGCACCACTCAAAAGTGGACAACTATAGCACTACAGCTGCTCTCTGAGACATCCCTGAAGGGCAGTGGTAAAGATTAATCTTCACAGTGGGAAGAATTCCAGGTAGTACACCTGGTTATACACTTTTATTGGAAGGGAAAAGGATTATATGTGTTATTATACACTGACTCATAGGCTGTAGCTAATGGTTTAGTAGGAGCATCAGGGACTTGGAGGGAACATGATTAGAAAACTGGTAACAAATACATTTGGAGAAGAGGTATGTGGAAAACCCTCTTTTAAATGGGCAAAAATCATACAGACATTTGTGTCCTTGTGAATACTCACCAAAGGATGACATTAGAAGAGGAATATTTTAATAACCAAGTGTCTGGGATTACTCATTCCATGGTTACCAGTAAGCTTCCTTCCCCACTCACCCCTGTCATTGCCCAGTGGACTCATGAGCAAAGTGGCCCTGATGGCAGGAAGGATGTTATGCATGGGCTCAGCAACATGGACTTCTATTCAGCAAGGCCAACCTGGCTGTAGCCACTGATTAGTGCCCAATATGCCAGTAGCAGAGACCAACGCTGAACCCCTGATACGGCACCATTCCTCAAAGTAATCAGCCAGTTATCTGGTGGCAGCCTTATTACATTTGACCACTTTAATCATAGAAAGGGAAGCATCTTATCCTTACTGAAATAGGCACTTACTTTGTATATGTATTTGCTTTCCCTACTTGAAATGCTTCTGCTAAAAATACAATCCATGAATTTACAGAATGAATGATGCACTGTAATAATATTCCATACAGCATTGCTTCTGATCAAGGAACTCACTTCACAGCAAAAGAGATAAAGCAATAAGCCCATGCCCATGGAATTCACTGGTCTTACCATGTTCCCCACCATCATGAAGTGGCTGGCTTGATAGAGCGACAGAATGACCTTTTGAAGACACAGTTACAGAGTCAGCTATGTGGTAATGCCTTGCAGGGTGGGGCTAGGTTTTCCAGAAGGCTGTATATGTTGAGTCAGCATCTAATATACGATGCTGTTTCTCTGATAGCTGGGATTTATAGATCCAGGAATCAAGGCGGGAAAATGGGAATGAGACCACTCGCTCTTACCCCTAGTGACCCACTAGCAACATTTCTGCTCCATGTTTTCGTGATTTTATGCTCTGCTGGCCTAGAAGTTTTAGTTCCAGAGGGAGAACTACTCCCACCAGGAAACACAACAATAATCCATTGAACTGTACATGAAGACTTCCACCTGGTCACTTTGGGCTCCTCACGCCTCTGAGTCAATAGGCAAAGAAGAGAGTTATGGTATTGGCTGGGGTGATTCATCTGGATTATGAAAGAGTACTTGGACTACCTCTATACAATACAATGGAGGTAAGGAAGAGTATGTCTGAAATACAAGAGATCCCTTAGGGCAGTGGTCCCCAACTCTTTTGGCATCAGGGAGTGGTTTTGTAGAAGACAATTTTTCCATGGATGGGTAAGGGGATGGTTTCATAATGAAATTGTTCCACCCCAGATCATCAGGCATTTGTTAGATTCTCATAAGAAGCATGCAACCTAGATCCCTCACATGTGCATTTCACAATATAGTACATGCTCCTATGAAAATTTAATGCCACTGCTGATCTGACAGAAGGCAAGCTCAGGTAACAATGCTCACTCACCCACTACTCACGTTCTGTTGTGTGGCCTGGCTTCCTAACAGGCCACAGACTGGTATGGGTCCAGGGCCTGGGAGTTGAGGACCCCTGCATTAGGGTCTCTTAGTATTACCATGTCCTGTGATTACAGTCAATGGAAAACTATAACAACATAACAACTGGCCCAGACTCTTCAGGAATGAAAATTTGGGTCACTCCATCAGATAAAGACCCATGACCCACTGAGGGGCTTGCTGAAGGTAAAGGAAATAGAATGGGTAGAAGAATGAGTGGTAGAAGGAGTTACAGGCACCAGCTGTGACCACATGACAAGTTATAGCAACAAGGACTGTAATTTTCATGAATATTTCCTCTTTTTTATGAATATATTTGTGTATGTATCTATATATATACATATATATAAAGCAATTATCTTCATTTTCTTTCCCTTCTAATTCTTTTATCATGTAACATGAGATGTGTTGACTTTATATTGTATTTAAGTATCATTAATTTCACATTATAGTATTTGAGTTATAGGCTATCAGGAGAAGAATAGACATCACTCAAGTACTTTACCTTCCCTCCTAGGGAAGGAGTTAGCACATTTTTTATTGTATGCAGGATAGTTGTATCATGTCAGGCAGAATTATGACCTTGTTTTCAGAGATTAAGTACAGTTTAGGAAGATGTGTACAGGTGTCAAGTTTACAAGGCATTAGTTTGTGATTATTAATTTTATGTGTCAACTAGACTGGACTAAGAATTGCCCAGATAGCTGCCTAAACATTATTTCTAGGTATGTGCATGAGCATGTTTCTAGAAGAGATTAGCATTTGAATTAGTGGACTAGGTAAATAAATTTGCCCTTACCAATGTGTGACATCATCCAATCTGTTGAGGACCTGAATAGAACAAAAAGGTAAAGGAAGGGTGGATTCACTTTCTCTGTTGGAGCTGGAACATCCATCTTCACCTGTCCTAGGACATCGGCACCCCTGGAGCCTCTGGACTCAAACTGAGTTACACCACTAGCTTTCCTTGTCCATCAGATTGCAGATGACAGACCATGAGTCCTCTGGCTTCCATAATCACATAAGCCAATTCCTACAATATATTTCTATGTCTATATCAATATGAATATCTATCATTGCAAACACTCTCATCTGCCAAAGCTGATATATGCCACCCCTACTCAAGGAAGCAGTGTGGCTTCTACCTTCCAAATCTCATGTGAATAACCCTCATCAGCAGAGCTTAAACAGTATCCAGAGTTCTGCTGGCAAGGGATTTTGGGAAATTCAGTTTCCATGCTTCCAGACCTTATAATACAAGGAGACCAGAGGTGAATGGAATGAATGCTGTTTGCCAAAGACAGTATCCAACATGAAACCATTAAGGAAAAGAATCAGCTTTATTTGAAAAATAGAAAGAGTGAAAAAAGTACAAGTTATAGTAGGTCTCTGAGAATACAGAGGAAAAAAACCTTAGAAAAAATGAGGGGGTGTATAGTAGATGTGAATGGCAGAGCCTAGTGCTCCAATCTCATTCCTGACAGGTGAGAAGCAATACTGAAGACTATAGTAGAAATAAATTGTCCTCATTTGAAAAAAATATGAGGAGGTAGATTGAAATTCAATTGAAAAATTCACACTTAGATGTCCCTAGCAATATTAGATGATTTCAAGTATTATAAAAGAAACAGGTCAATAAGCAGCTCAAGCTGATTTTTTTAAACTAATTTGCAAGTGCAGAAAATTTATATGCTATAAATGAATGTAAATTTACACACAAAACTTTCTATAACTCATTATCTTGATATAAAGTCTATTGTTACTAATGGTTAAAAAATAGGTGTGTTGAAATGAGCTAATTTTAGATTTGTCTGATGTTCCTTTGGGTTATATTTTTAGGCATCTTTCTGTCAGGTGCTCTTCTCCATTCTCAAGGATTCTCTTTTCCCTCCTTTTTCCCCAGATGACATACACACAAGGAAAGTATCCATGTCCTCATGATAAGACAGAGGTCAGAGAGTGGCCTCTGAGCTGCATAGATCCTCATGTGCTCCCCTGGAAAGTAAATTCCTTATTTCACCCAGTTATTGGACATGCCACACCTGTGTTTACAAAGTTACTGCTGTCTTCATTGGTTTTGGGGAGATATTGTGCAGAAATACCCCGCTGAAGTCTCTGACTTTGGTATAGCCTGCTTTCAAGAGGTCCCAGCATTCTGAAGCTTCCTTTTCTGGACCTCAGGCCTTTTTTGGTTCACAGTTCTTTTTGCCCGACTGTTTTCCCAACCAGAAGTCCCCTAGATGCCAAAGGCAATGGTAATCTTGAATCTAACTAAGGGCTCTCTGTCAAGATACCTCCCTCAGGTATTTTTACTATGTCACTTGGTTGACATCATTTTTCTTTTAGACAATGCCAAACACAGAGTTTCTCTATGTTTTTCAGTTTTCTGGTCTGCTCTTTAAAAAGTGAGACACTAGGCTTTCTGCTTAGGATTTTTTTTTTAACTTTCTATTTTTATTGTGTACCTTTCCATGCCTCTTTGAGATCTGACCATGGGGTAGGGATGAAGAATGAAGAGAAAAGAACAAATAGAAACATCTAACAACAACTTGGTCCTTCTCAAACCTTCCTCTTTCCTATTTTCTGGAACTTTCCTACACCAAAGCAAACTTCACTCTCTATTTTGGTGCAGAGTAAAACAGTGATCAGATTTGCAAAATCTACTCTGATATCTAAAAGGAAGATTTGGAATTTATGGAATGCAATGAAGCTTACCTTTCAAAATTAGTGTGTCATTATACAGACTGTGTTTTTAATTTAAAACTCAAAGCTGAATAATCACTTTTTTTTTTTTTTTTACCTTTAGGCCCTTCTCTACCCATGAGCAATGATGATTGTCAGTGGTTGTGAGAGCTGTGAGAAATCTAGGAAAAAATATATGGCTTAAATATCTCAAAAATTATTCCTGTACATGCTCAAAGGAACAAAATTACAATTAGACTTGTCCTATACAAAATGGAAGAAAGTGAAACTATAAATAATATTGAGATAAAATATCATAATTCATGAATTCCATATGAATTCAATAGTAAAGTATGATCAACTATATAAGAGGTCAGAAAATATACAACTCATATTCTGCTCCTGAAAAACTCAAAATCACTGAGTGACAGACTAATTTATTAATTTAAATTTAAGTATGAGAAAATAGCATTATGAAGACTTTCCTTAGTATTCTATTCCAATGAAATGCTTCAACTTAAGTATAATTGTTTTATAAACAAATATTATTGAATTCAAATAAAATTATTCTTAAAAATATACATAACATAAAAATATAATTTAATGACAAAAAGAACTCAGGTATGTAAGCCTAGATTTTATTTTCAAGGTTATTAAGTAGTAGTGGTAGATATAATAAAATCACTATTTTACATGATAAAGTCTTTATATTGTTCTTTTCCTATTTTATACTTTTCTCTTTGTAACAAAATTATGATGTTAACATAAACTTGTGAAAACAGGTTAAATAAAATGTTGCGTGAAAAAATAGCCTATTTTATTTCATCACATCCCGAATAAACTTCTACTAACTACTAGAAGTTTCTTCTTGCCTTTATTTTCTAATTATTTTGTTTTTAAATTGTATCAGAAGAGAAATATAGGTTCTTTTCTTGTAATTAAAAGTTAGAATTTAAAACAATTTAACATCAATGTTTGTGAACTTTGTTTGTCAACTCATATGTAAAGCTTTGCTGATTAGGATAGAACAATTCAACTCTATGCTACTTCCAATAACTGCAATGACAAAGAATAAAAATAAAAAGTAGATCAAAGAGTTATCTGGCAAAAACAAAATAATAGAAAGCAGTCCTAGAGGAGTCAATGAAAAAGCCTGTGTTCAGAGGCAACTTCACAGTTTTAAAGATATACATTATTAAGCAAGAATTAACAAAACAGTAAAATAAAATAAGAATAAAAGAAAAAATATCTTAAAAGGAAAAATTAATGTATTAAAATCAGGAAAAAATAGAATAAATAAACCCATGAATTATTGGCAATAAAATTAAATTAGAAAGGTTTCTTAAAAATCTGATTAAGGAAAAGAAGACAAATAAATAGAATTAGAAAGAGAAAGGGTAGAGACAGCAAATAGAATAAAATGTATAAGAGATTACAATGCAAGACAATGTAACGCTAATAAATATGTAAAACTGTGAAAAGGAAGATGTTCATGAAAGATATAAACTAGCAATAAATATTTATAATGAGGTCGGGAGATCGAGACCACGGTGAAACCCCGTCTCTACTAAAAACACAAAAATTAGCCAGGCGTGGTGGTGGACGCCTATAGTCCCAGCTACTCGGGAGGCCGAGGTAGGAGAATGGCACAAACCCAGGAGGTGGAGCTTGCAGTGAGCCGAGATCACGCCACTGCACTCCAGCCTGGACAACAGAGCGAGACTCTGTCTCAAAAAAAAAAAAAAAAAAAAGTATAACCTGAATTGAATAAGAACCATTGGCATAATGGAAAACTTTTCAAAAAATTACTCCAAATTCTCCAGGGATTGTTTTACTAGTGAATTGTTTGAAACTCTAAAGGAACTAGTAAATTCAGTTCTACATGATTTGTTCCAGAACATAGGGAAAAAAAACCATGGAAAGCAATCAAATCTATTACATGAATCAAGGATAATTCTGACAGCAAAATCTGACAAACATTATAAAAAATGCTAAATACAGATCTCTCTTATAAATACAGATTCACAAATGAATCAATATTTGGAAATGTTTATGCCTGGCATTTATTAGCTACCCAATTAATGGCTTCCACATCACTAAAGAAAGCAAGGGTATCAGAATGAATTTCCTCAGCTTCCTGACCCCACATCTACACATTTGATTCACATATGAATCTATCCTCACCTCATTTCCATTTCAGAGGGGAAAAAAAAGTCTTTTCTGTGTGCAAAAATAAAAGCTTCCAACTATGCTTTGGACTTCAACCTACAGGCAAATAAGGATCACTGCTCTGTCAGTTACTTCTTCTTAACTTTCTCTTAAGCCTCTTTCTCTCTATTGATTATTTCCTTTCAGCTATTGAAAAGTTATCCCTCAGTTCCACATCCTCCTCATTCATGACTTACTCAGTGACCACTTACAAAGCATCAGATGGGCTTAAGAGTCATAACCAGATAAAATACACTCCTTGCCTTCAATAATCTTTCCCTCAGAGGAAACCAGCTAAGTCATCAATTGCAGGGCAAGATGGTTAAGTGTTAAAATGTTGCTGTGCTCAGGTACCACTAGAGCTCATGAAAGAAGGATCTGGGAAGTCTTCCTCTCTAGTCAATGTCACGTCTTTATTCTTTCCTCCATTGATTATCTTCTAAAAAACAGTAGATTCCATTTGTCATCTCAATTCTTTACCTCCCATTAATCCCTCCTTCCACTGCCCTCAGAAATTCCCTAAAACTCCCTTCCCAGGGTCAAAAATAATTTTTTGTTCAAAATCCAATGATATTTTATTCCATGTGATGTTTTCCTTCCTTGTTGCATTTGATACTATAGATCATTCCCTCCTTGAGACTTCCATAACTACAAGCACTTCTGCTTTTATTTCTTCCTCCTTGGCCATTCTTACTTATTCTTTTTAAAAGATTCCTATTCTTCCACACAGCTCTTTATTATGGTTGAACTGTGCTGTCCAGAAACACTGGCTACTTTCATTTTCTCAATCTGCACACACTCTCTCAATACACATTCTCTCTCATCAAGTTTCATGGTTCCATCCACTACCTAAATGTGGCTTCTAGTCCCTATTTACAGTCTGTACCTTCTCTTTTGGAGTCCAGATTCAAAACTACAGCTCTCTACTGAATCTCTCCAAATGAATGCCTAAATGGTTTCTCAAACACATGTCCAAAACGAACTTAGTATCTTCTCAAATCTTGCTGCTCTCTACACATTCTACCACAATGCAAAGCATCACTGTGTACTCCATTGGTCAAACTATCCTCTGTTCCCTCCCCTAGCCTGCTCCCCCATCAGTCTTGGACATCAGGTCCTAGTCTCTGTACTTGTTTGGGTCTTTTTAATTTGTCACTTCTCTACCCTGACATCCTCAGGTTCAGGCCATCAGTAATTATTACTTGTATTACCACAGAAGCTGTGTACATTTTGTCCTTGCCTTTTTTTGTGCATGCTAATACATGTTTTTAAAAACTTTTCCGCTAGGAATATCTTTTAAAGGGCAAATCTGCTAACTAAGGTCACTCCCTATGTGTAAATTTCTTCAGTAATATTTCCAGATTTTTAGCAAATTATACAAGGCCCTCATGACATCACTCCTATGTCCCTCCTGTCTCATCTCCCTGTGGTTGATAGTTTTGTGACTATGGTTTTTATTTCTTAGCCGACAGGAGGTGTATGTTTTGACCAGAGTTTGAAAATCAATGTCTACATGCACATGAATGCCCTCAGCTAACTCCCACCTGTTCTCTTCACTCTCCTTGTGACTATGTCAATCACTTTTTTACATAAAAACTGTCATTTCCCACCTCCTCCCCCAGATTATTTACAGGTTCTGACCTCTCTTAGTAGCGAGATACTAGTGGTCCTTTATCAGCTCATTCTATCTCTACACCTTCAATAAACACTCTTCCTCTCTAAGTATTCTGTACTTCAGGTTATGCTGAACACTCCTAACTTGTAATATACTGCAAGGCAGTTAGATGTTCTCTAAAAACTTGGAAGTGTGTTTCCAATTAAGGGTTCAAATATTAAAATCAACATAAAATGAATTAGGAAACACATACAAAATCAACATAAAACCAGAAATGTATTTCATTATTAACCTCATGGAATAATGGAATGACCTTTTGTTTTTTGTTCTTTTTAGAGACAGGGTCTTGCTCTGTCACCCAGCCTGGAGATGGGAGTGGGGAGGTATTTGGAAGAGGGGAAGCAAGAGGACATAAGTTTGGCCATAAACATTTTGTAAGGAGAGGGTGTCCTGTGGGTCAGGATGTCACTGACATAGGGACATACTCTGCATGTTATCACAATGAAAAGCTCATATGCATTCTGCATTTAAAGCAGATGCTCTTCCTCTGATCTCACAAAGCAATTTTTGATAATTCTAGTCTTCTACATGGGGACAGACTTCTCTATATAGGATGACACAAAGGTTTTGTGCAAATAAATTAGATTTATCATAGTAGATAAATAAATTAGAATTCTAGTTCCTTATATCGTGTTTTGTGAGTGAGGTTTGCTGGTCTGCATTTATCTTCCCCATTCTTTCAAGTCTGGAACACTAAAGACTGAATGATTAAGTCTGCAGGGCTGAGTATAGACTCTGAAATGTACTGAATTCACCAGGGGGAAAAAAAAAATGATAAAATACTATGAAGAACTTGGATAGCCTTTCCAGGTCACACTTCCTTTGTCTCACTCTGAGCCTGTGTACACATTGTCCTCTGTCAGCAGAAATGTGATCTTCTCTGAATCTTTCCCCTCCCACGCAATCCATGGCTCAGTCGCTGTCTGGTGCGCTCTCCCACCACTTTCTTATTGCCTTTTCTCCCCGTATCTTGCAATTACTTGTTTATGTGTCTGTGAGCTCCTGTGCCTAGCACATACTAGATACTCATAAATGCTTATTTAATCAACTAACTCACGTCCTGGTCTTTGGTCCAATTCTTTTTCCTTTATTTTTCTTTAATTATTAGACTGAACATGAAATAAGGTGCTTTCTTGGGAACCAAGGCTGATGCTATTATCCTATAAGACTTGTACAATTTGGTTGGAAGCCACATGTTTTAGAAACTTTTTACTGCATCTACTCATTTATCTTCAAATTATTTTCAGCTTCAGTTAAGCACAGCAGCCTCTATAGCATGGTTACTTAACTGTTCTTGCCATAGATCTAGATGTGACTATAATTTTTTTGTTTTGGTTTGATTTGGTTTGTTGCTATTGATACCACTGGGCTCACCCTCATGTACGATTTTGTCTTTCAGTAAAGTAGCCATTTAATATATAATAGAGGAAGGCTTTGAGTTCTAAAAGGTCTTGACTGTGTAAAATACTCTTGTAACCTGCAGCTTATAGAATCAGGGCATGTCCTAATGGTTCAGTAGTTTAAGAGGTGTTTGAATTATTAGGTGAGGGAAGTCACTGTAACAGTTAAGCAAAATAACTAAATACATCTGAAGCCATATAATTTAATGTATTAGGAGCAGATCTTTTGAAAATTTCCAGAAAGTTATCCAATATCCTATTGACTAGCATTTTCAGACAAATTTTATAGCTCAAACCCTCAACTTAAGTGCCTATGTTGTCGACTCAGGGAGAAAGAAATGGCATAATGGTAACTCTAGCCATAGAAAAAGTGCTGTTTTTTAGTACGCTATTGTTTCCCAGCAAGTATTGTAATTGAGAAGAAACTTCCCTTAAATGTGCTAAATCAATTAATTACCCCCACACACTTGCTTTAACATTCTGCACTATTGAAACAACTTCCAGATGTCACATTTGCTAATAATTCTTTGTTCATCATGTTTCAGTAAGTCTACTGTATTACTGCAGCTAGGAAGGTAGAGAGGCGCAGAGCCGTGGCCCTTTGTTATAAGAATCACTCTGCTGATGAGCTAAATCTTGGCATGGACACAAACTAATTTGCTATCTTGGGTAAATAATTTACTCATTTTCTACCTTGACGTCCTCATCTGTAAAAAATGGGAGTAGTGATTGGTGGTGCTGAGGAAGCATTAACAAAAATGGATATAAGGAATTCTATGTTTTGCAAAGAACTACACATGTGCTTAGTAGTAATCATAGTTTGATGTTCCTCATGTTCTTGCATAAGGATGACCTCATTAACTCATTTTCCCATTGAGAAAGTGTGTATGGCAACATTGTGCTCTGTTTGCTATTAAATGCAGTCTTTTATTGTTTAGAGTCAAATGCTTGTTTTATTTTAGCACATTTTAAAAAAAATGTTATTCTAACATACTCAACAAATTAGATTTCTGAAGTCCACTGTTGTGAAGAACCTGAATAGCATCATGTTTACCCTAATAGTAAGTTTTATTCATTAAATGCTATTTTACAGCATGAAGAGATACATTTGGAGTTGTTTTGCTGCTTTAAATTTTTTAGAACCTTTAAAATCACAACATTAGTTGAACTTATTCTTAAGTTTTGGATATTCTACTAACATAAAAGCATGAGGCAAATTTGCTTTCAATAATTTTCTTCAAGCTTTGTACTTTATTAGAAATAACTCATTTATAGAAAATCTTTTATTGCATTGGTGGTGAGAATAAACACATAGTTCTCAGTGACTTTTATTATTTATTATAAAGTAATTTGGCAGGGTGTTGTGTAGGCAACTAAACGAAATAAAAGATTAATCAGAACTACCAATCTTTTTCTGATTTGCAGAGTAACAGAAAACAGCAGCCTAGCCCTGTTTTACTCCCCGAAGGTTTAGTTCAGTATGTGCCAGTGATGGAAAACATCGTTTGCCTATAAAGCAACAATTAGGGCTGGTTTCCATTGACTCAATCAGTTAAATGTAAAAATACAAAAGACCAATATAAAATAAGCCCTCTTCTGTGAGGCTTCACATGCCAGAAACGTGAACACCCTTGGATATGTGTTACTCCTGCTATTTACCAATGCTCCAGTGGAATTTTTAGGTTTAAAAGTTCATATTTCAGTTGCAGAATTGAATACAGAAGGGTAAAAGTCAGCAATTTTTCCCCTCGGTTATAGTAGAGTTTAGGGAAAAAGACATGGCTGGAAGAAAAGAGACCTAAACTCACTTTTTTGATAAGGCTATAGTCAAAGTAAGGCTAATAGAGAAATTACTGAGCTCCTTCGTATATTTGTTTTCTTATATGTGCCTTCTATTAATGGATATAAAATATTAGAGAAAGTGCAGCCTACTCAAATTTGCCAGCATTCTTGGAAAGAAGCACATTACTCAGAAATATTTTTTGAAAGAGGCCTTATTAACATATACACAGTTCTCCATATATTTTGATGACAGGGCAGCAGAGGTTATTTGTATTAATATCTATCTATGCAAAGTAGAACCTTAAAAATCAACTAGAAAGAAATGTTAGCGAACAATTTCTGGCTTGAGGAAAGATGTGAAATTAAGATGTTTTCTGCAAAAAGGCTAAGATGATTATAACAGTTCTAGGTCATGAAATGCTACTGTACATTCACTAATAATCAAGTATTTATTATTTACATACACACATATTTTGAGTTATATAGAATGAATTTAGCTTAAATGAATGTTTGAGATATAGAGAATGAATTTAGGCTAAATATAGGAAATATCTGCCTGGCATTGAAGGTAGAGAATTGAGAGTAATCACTAACATAGTTGTCTTCAGTTACAGCAAATAATATTGCGGCGTATTAGCTACATTTCTGCTTGAGAGGAAGGGAGGTAACTGGTGATGCTTAAAGGGCTTTTTCAATTTAACTCTTCTTTAAAAGTGTACCAAGAAGCCATTACATTAATAAGATGTTGCTGTTGTTGTATCGGTCACTTTGTTAATAACCTTTCAACCAGTCTGAAGTGTTCCAAAAAAACCAAACATTTTTACAATTGCCTCAGAGGATGCGAAAACTACTTAATTTCTATAAATGCTTCTTCTCCTAAAATTTTGCAAAAACTGATATATTATTAAATTAGCACAATTCTGCATCACTTGCTCCCTGATGACATAAGGGCCTTTACTTCAGATTGGTAGGAATACGTATAGTTTTTGCATTTTTCTTGGTGGGTGGAATAAAATAAAAGCTTCACGTCTCTGGGTTCTCTGCCCTAGGCCTGGTGTCATGAGTATTTGTCCAGTTTTGTTCCAAAACAAGAAATTAAAAGTGAAGGAGGGGAAATTTCCATTCTGGTTAGAATGAGAGTGGAGATGAAACACAGAATGACCAGGCTTCCTGCTGAACCTCCATAATTTACCGAATAAGAGTTAACACTTCTTAATGAGCTGATGATTACCAGGCCTTTAGCCATCTGGCTCTGCTTATGTCTCTCACCTCATCTTCAGTTCCTTTTCTAGTGTTTCTACCCTCTCAGCATACCAAATTACTTTCAGTATCCTCAATGTTACATCCTTTCACCTCAGAATCTTTTAAGTATGAATTCTTCTGCCCAGAACATGCTTTCCTCTATTCAGGCAGTAACTATCTAACTTTAACATGATTTTCTCCTAAGAATCTTGAGTTAGCTGGTTTTCTTTACTTGTATTGTCATTATATTACCTACTGTAGATTGTTGTGTTCAAATTCTAGCTCATTGTTCTGTAATGCACTTTCATGCAATGCAGCATCTTTTTCTAGAGTGCTTTGTATCTAAGATTCTGGATAAAAATTAGATTCTGTCACTTAGATGCATCTGTGGAAGATATAGAAGAGAAAGTGAGATGGGATCATCTTTTCACACCTTTCAGCTATTTCTACTGGCTCACAAGGTGATGGAGACATAAAACTTTTCTAAGGTAGCAAGCTAGTTGCAAGGGGCAACAATGATATATTTGTATCAGACCACAGCTATGAAAAGCTGGAGTTCTTGTGTTCAATAATTACAATGGCAGCTCAAAGAAAAAGGCCATCAAGATAATTATTTCATATTATGTAGAGGAAAAAGTAACACCAAGTTTTTCATTATTTCCTATAGTTTCTAACAACCATGTTTATCATTATCATAGCAATCTTTTAATCAAACTCTGTAGAAACTTTATATTGCAAATTTAAGAACAGTATGTAGAAGGTAAATTGATGAAGCATAAGTTGATCCAAGGTAGAACTGTTAACCAGAGATCATCTTTGTCATTTGCATCTCTAGACAAGCCTCAATATAAGGTTATGTATGATACTTTTTTACAAGCATGACTTTGACATTTGCAAAAGAAACTCTATCATTCTATCTCATATAATATTATTCAGACTCTCAACTACATGAGGAGAAATAGCAGTTAAATATTGATATGTTTTGGCTGTGTCCCCACCCAAATCTCATCTTGAATCTTAGCTCCCACAATCTTCATGTGTCATGGAAGGGACCCTGTGGGAGGTAGCTGAATCATGGGGATGGGTTTTTCCTGGGCTGTTCTTGTGATAGTGAATAAGTCTCACAGGATCTGATGGTTTTATAAAAGGCAGTCTCTTGCCTGCTGCCATGTAAGATGTGACTTTGCTCCTCCTTCATCTTCCACCATGATTGTGAGGCCTCCCCAGCCATGGAACTGTGAGTCAATTAAACCTCTTTTTCTTGATAACTTACCTAGTCTTGGGTATGTCCTTATAGCAGTGTGAGCACAGACTATTACAAATATTGTTTTGCATTTCTATCTGTGTGGAAAAACAAAAGGAAAACACCTTATATCACCAAAACCATTTCGTAATAACTCCCAATCACCTTAAGTACTAGACAAGGTAGTATCTTAATTTTCCCATTTTTTTTCTGAGACTAAGCTCTAAAAAAACTGAACACAATTAGTCGGTGCTAATGTAAACAAATTAATAGCAGGTACTCAGAAAGTGACAGGAGAAATTAAGAGTGTGCCGTCATAAAAGGTAGAAGCAAAACAAAAGGCAAATCTACTACATAAGGGGATTGGAAATGATAACATGTTAAGTCATTGAACAACCAACAAGGTGATTTTGGGGGTATGATGGTGGGAGCAAGCAAACAGTCTAACCCTTGAAGTCATAAGTTAACTTCAAAGCACCGTTTAAAAACGGTGTGGCTATTATAAATTTGAAAATAGTTACATAGATTAATTTGGTTAAACATTAGGATCCATCATGCTGTGAACTCTTAAATTTCTCTAACCACTGTCCTGTTGTGCTCTTATTCTGAAGGGCTAATTTCTTCATGATCATTTAGCTCCCCACTAAAATCCTACTTCTGCAAGATATCTCCTAAATACCTCTAGGTAAAAGGATCCTATCCCTTCTTTTCTTTAATACATTGTCCTACTCTTTTTGATGTCAACATTAGTAATAGTCTGTTGCATGCTCTTACTTAACTATGACAGTCTGTAGTCCCCTGCCTCAGCGCTGATGGTAGCATTATGCATTTAGATGGTTCCCTGTGAACCTTTATTGAATGAATGAAAGACCTGGTAAGGTTTGCCAGAGCAGATATAGTGAGGCACAGCCTAAAAAACAAAGCTCCATAATAAGAGTAAGAGAAATGAGTCTCAGCTGAGCCGGTAGCTGGCTTAGTAACTAAGGCAGTCACTAAGGCCTTTAGGACCTTGATTTCCTCATCTGTAAAGGGATCTCTAAAGCCTCATCCAGTTTAAATGTTCTTGTAGTATCTGGATGCTATAATATACTCGAATAATGCCTACTTGAGTTGGCATCACCAGTATATAAGTAGGTATAGAAATACACAATAATGTGGTAGTTAAAGGAAACCACAGAATTATAGATTTACTTCTTTAGTTTGTACACATAGAAACAGTGCCATAAGATATTCCTTTGCATGAAACATGATTCTGAAAACAACTTGCCACTAAAAATGCTACATGAACTATAAAACTCCTTTAGCTAAAAGTGTTTCATGTACCCTAAAAAGATAGAGAAACCAAAAAGAGAAGACCATGTTAATGATATGTAAACTGATGGTAGGAGAGGATTAATGGCATGCAATCTTCTTTAATCAACATTTTGTGTCATAACATAAGGAGGTGCCATTTCACCAAACGAAAACAGAGGTTACAATCTAATTCCTCTGTTAATGGTAGCTGGTTATGATTTTTATTTTTTGTTATAACCTAGTACCATCCCTACCGATGGTTATGATTTTTATATAAAAATTGATACATGTCCAGAAATATTTAACCAATATCACAGCCTAAGAAGTTGAATCCTTCTTAAACTTCAAAAAAATAATAAAATAATAAAAGAAAATGTGGACCGTGTGTGTCTACGTGTGTGTGTGCATCTGTGTGCATGCACAAGTGTGTGTGCATGCGCACTGGTAGCAAGGACAAAATGGAGACATCTTTCTTTGACTATAATGCTGTTGATTTTGTTACATGATAAATTTTACTTTTTAAAATACATTGTTAACTTAAAGGAAAAAGTGTTGTGAGTTAACTACAAAAATTGTGGTGTGGCTTTGAACCATTGTGAAGTCTTTGGATGTAAAGATGACATCTCACATTTCTTTCAGCTTATGGCACCTAGTCCAGTGCTTGGCACATGCTAGGTGTTCAATACATGTTTATTGAATTGGGTTTCCATTTGTGAGACCCATTCACTATTGATATATTATTATCAGGGCAGTAATCATATAAGCAATCACAAGACCATTAAATTGACACAAGGAGTATTAATTAGAAAGAAAATTTCAATATTCACAGACCCTATTTGGCCCTTAAAATATATGGTCCCTTATGATTACATGGTTCTTTATAATAATTATATGGGCCTTATACTATATGGGCAGCTCTGACTGATAAGCCAATGCAATCCTTTCCCCTTTCCAGGTTCTAGGATTCACCAACACCAAATTGGTTGCTATGCCATACTTTTCCTTACCCACAATGCTTAGTCATTTATGACATAGATGAGTGACTCCAATGCTGGCTCAGACAATATACCGATCAGGTGGTTCATTCCCAGATTCAATACTAATTTCTGCATCCAATACTTGTGAATATGAAAATGTAAACCAGTCCCCTTTCCATTTAATTTAAACATTTATTTTTATTAATTCCCTGAATTACCATATCTTTTTTCTATATTCCCCCCAACAGAATCATCTCAAGTATTTATGAGCTTTAATCATCAAATAACATACTGACTCTATCATCACTCCACTCTCAAACTTTATGATCTTCAACTTTTAAGTCTATCATAACAGCAAAGATCCTCCAACTCTTTGATCAACTCCTAGAGATATCTTAGAGATATCTGCCCTAGATTTAGAAATAAGCTGTGAATAGGAGTATAATCTGGAAAATGGTATTTTTATGTTGGAATTTTATTTAAAAGTGAAGAGAGAGAGGGGGGAAGACAGAGAAAGAGGAGAGAAAAGGAAAAAAGAGAAAAGAGGCAGAGAGAGAGAAGGAGTTTCTACAAATTCACTGAAGAATTTGGTCAAGCTGTAATTTCAGCCGCTGTAAAAGCTGACAGATTTCTCATTGAAAGCTACCAAACACTCTTCTGTTTAACAACAACACATACCATGAGTTCAAGAGCAAAAGTATGCCATTCAGCTAGGAAGATAAAAAGCTGTTTGTCCGATTTCTTAATATGGGAAGAAATACAAATAAAGATTTTTTATCCTTCTGTTCTTTTTCTAGGACTTTTGACTGTTTAAGCTGAATAATGATAGTGATGATGATGGTTATGATGCATCAATGAAAATATTGCAAATATCTCTGCCAGTAAGAAAGAAATAAAGTTTTAAAAGCTACAAAATTTCCTACCCCAACTCAAAGATAAAGCAACATTAAAAGGTAGAGATAGGTCCTTTTATGTATGCATAGATATCCACATACATTTACTTGGTCTACCATGAATTGCATGTAGTTTTTTACTCCACTGAAGCCTAGATAATGAGTCAAAGCGAATGGTACAACCAGCTGACTTAGTACATTCATTCCAACTGCTGATCAAGTCCAATAAAATCAAAACAAAAAAATTAGCCAACTGAGCTCTTTAGCTGTAATGGTTGATTGAGCAAATAATACAGCCAACAGTGCCAGCCAGACTAAGATCTCAGCCGCTCATTGGCCAGTTAAAGGAAGCCAGCCTCTTGTGACTGGATATGTAATGGCTCTTTCATCAGCTGCTCAGTCTATCTTGGGGTATACCCAAAACAACTCCTGAGTTGAGAGGTTTATGCTTTTTAAAGAACCTGAAATAAAATATTATATTTTGCTTAGACTTAGACCAGCGTCAAATCTTATCACTCTTCCCACTGGCTGTCTGTCACTGTTGAGTTTTCTCTGACTGTTAACTCAACATCAACAATTCAAATTTTTCAGCTGGTTCATTGCAGCCAAAAGGATCATGTTATTAGAACATTCAAGATACAGATTAAATTGTATATCAGGGGCTGCCTGCCATCTTAGCAGTATGGAGGCATGCATTTTCAGGGCTTTAGCTGCTGCTTGTTTTTGTGCATGAACAGGAAATATTGTTTAAAAAATTGTGCTGTGAATGACAAGAGTAGAAATGAAAAAGTATCATTGAATGATTTTCTATAGTGATGAAGAATGAAATTTTTATCACTTTCAGCTTTGCTCTTACATCTGTTTCCTGGAAAGAAGGAATTCAGTGCCAGTAACAACTATGCTAATTACAATTTGGGCCATAGCTTCAAAATCTTTAAGTAAATGCTGAATGCTTTAGTTCAGTCAGGAAATTTGCTAAGACACATTTCTTCTGACAGCTGCCAAGGAGAATGTCTGTTTCTAATACTTGAAAGATATACTATATTTGCACTTTTCAATAACTACAGTTTTACAGCTCCTATTGGAGTCTTGCTGAGCTCCTGACTACATTTTTCAGCATTGAATGCCATAAGGTAGTTCACTTAAAATAGGTTTTATTATTATTATTATTATTATTTTTAGTGCCAACCATTCAAAGTCGCTGGACAGCATTTAGTTCAGAGTCAAAAGAGCTAAATCTTTTGCTTTTTTATTCCATGTAATCTCAGTATCATTGAATGACAATGCACCTAAATGTCCAACCTGCTGGTAACCCCAGTGCTCAGGTTTAGGAGTGTAGTGGGAGTACAGCCCAGCCAACCTCATTCATTCTGGCCATCTTCATGGGCAATAATGGTCTTCTTACCCAGGTCCATTGCACCATGATCTTTATTATTTTCAGATAATCAGAAAAATAAGCATTGCTGTACAATGATGTCTTCATTTCTTTTGCTTAAAACTGGCATAATACTTCAATTGAAGCAACCAAATTAGTGACAAGTAGGAAAGATTTTCCAAGTCTAAGTTTCTTGCTCATTATGTTTATAAAGAAAGTAGTAAAGGCAAAAGTAGGCTTCATTTCAAAGAATCTAGCTCATTAACGTATCAAAGAAGACTTGTGTAAATATTTTACATAAGCTTCTTTCATGGCTTCTACCTCTTCTTCCTTGCAGTAATAAAGAAACCTGATTCCTGTCTATCAAGAAAAATCCAAATTTATTTACAGCTGGATGGACGTGGGCCAAACTGTTTTCCTTAGCATGACTTTGGGTTGTCCTTTCACTGTAGACTTGCTCAGCATATGATTTCAATATGGTTGAAATGAATGCTGACTTTCCAAAACAGGCAACTGTCTGAAAATCTTGGCAGTTTATGGGCAAATGACCTATTTTTTCTGCTTGTTTAAACTGTTTAATAAAACCTCAGGAGAAATACTAAAAATAGTCAATGACTTGAGATTGTTTTTTTCAATAAAACCAATTGAATTGATCTTCTTCGCAGAAGGAGAAGAAGCAAATAAATACTTAATTATCCATAATTATCAACACCACCAGCAATGCCTTTGCCATTTGTATAGTCTGCTGTATGCCAGAGATTGTAATAGATACTTAAAGTGCAACATCTCATTCAATATCCATAAAAATCATGTAAGGTATATACTCTTATTCAATTTCATAGATAAGGAAACTAAGTTACAAAAGTAATGTGGCTTGCCTTATGCTATACAACTGAAATATGGCTGAGCTGAAATTTATATCCAGGACTGTTTAACCACAAAATGTTTTCTCTTCCCAATCACTTTTCTTGGAGCAAGGAAAGTAGTAGAGGGCACGGCAGGTTTTTCCCAGATGAATTAAGTAGCAAAATATGTGCTTTATTATTTGATCTATCTAATCACCTAAATGGCATCTGGGCTTAAAATATTGATAAAATATATCATGAACTGCGTAAGTCGGAAAACTTGCTTTATATGTCTGACATCATCAGAACACAAAACACAGGAAGGTGTTTGTAGATTAGAAATTCTGTGAATACTTACAACTGACTGCAGACTATATCTAAGTGAACATCTGGTCCAGAACCAAAATAACAAAGACGCTAGAAGCGTTATTGTTAGAAAAAGGGACAGTAACTTACAGAAGAATCTCAAATTTTCTCAGATTTTTTAGATAATTTCAGGCCCATTTAATGCCTGAACTACATATAATGCTAATTATGGGGAATAATCAAGTAAATAATCAGATGTGATAGAGTTATATACAATCGGTTGCATATAACTCTATCACATCTGATTATTTACTTGATTATCCCCCAGAATTGATATAAACAGCCTATTTCCTCTTCCAAGTTATTTATTTATTTAATTATTCATTCAACACATCACCAAATATTTGTTGAAATTACTGTGTGCCATGTACGGTCCCAGGCCATGAAAAGATACAGCAAACAAGAGTCCTTTCCCTCAAGTTCTTTCTTATATTGAGCCAGAATCTCTTCCACCATACTTCCAATTTGTGTACATGTTTTACCCTCAGAATTATTCAAATATGTTTTTTCAAGCAATATTACTTCAAATATCTCAAGTCACTGAATGAATGTGCCACTTTGGATGGGAGTGGGTGCTTCTCCCACTGTTGCTCTATTTTTTTTTTTATTTCACTTTTAGAAGAGTCATCGTGAGAAAACTTTGTCCTTAAGAGAAAATCTTTGGATTTGGAGAATGAGAGGAGCCATAGGGACAACAATCGGGAAGGGAGATATAACTGGTTGTTTGGGGCTGGCTCTAGTTTTACTTTAAGGGATCGCAATAAAGGGCACCCGTAATGTATTTTAGTATTGTCCTGAGATTAGGAAGCAAACAGAGGTTTTGAAGAAAGTAGTAAACACGTATTTGGCTAAAATAATCCATGACTTATCTCTCCTGAGGATCTAATTGCAGACACGAGTGGCTAGATAGCATTGAAATGCAGTAAAGGAAGGGATACAGTATACACATTTCCTGATATGATGTGGCTTCCCACTCTGTACCTCTCCTAATAACTATCCTTGGAGCTTGTTCTATTTGTCTGTATATGTTATATTAGTTTGGTGCAAAAAGAATTGTGGTTTTTGCCATTAAAAGTAATGCTTTTTATGGCAAAACCTGCAATTAGTTCTGCACATTACTTTTAATGGTAAAAAGAGCAATTACTTTTGCACCAAACTAATAAAATGTGTCACCCAAAGCTCAACTCAATAGTTATTTCTCAACTTGGAAATTGGTTCTAGGATCCCTGTGGATACCAAAGTCTGTGAATGGTTAAGTCTCTTATATAAAATAATATAGTATTTGTATATAACCTACACGCAACCTCCCATATACTTTAAATCAGCTCTAGATTACTTGCAATACCTAATACAAAGTAAATGCTATGTAACAGTTGTTATGCCATATTTTTATGTGTATTCTTTACTGTTGTATGTTTTTTTTTACAACTTTTACAAAATATTTTTGATTGGGGATTGCGCAGAACCCTCAGATACAGATGACCAACTCTATTATATTTCTAATGTGAATAGTAGAAATAAAGCAGAATAAGTTATTATCTAATTCTAAATATATTATTTTTAACTAATGTAACCAACCCTTGCATTGGCTTTTTTTTTTTTTTGGTGCTAACACTGAATCATATACAGCTTAATTTTTTCTACAACTTTGTATTCTTTCAATTTACCTACTATACCTAATTTCTATCATTCTCTACATATTTAATTGCTGTTTAAACTTATTTTATTAGAATCAGTCTTTCACTCTTTCAGTCCTACAAATATTATTAACCAGAATAGTCACATTTTTTCTTTAATTTGCTATCCATAAAATTGATGAGCATAACACATATATTTTATTCACATCTTGGCTGAATAAAAAGCTAAGAACAAAGGTATGTCATTCTAATAACCATCTCCCCCCAGAGGGACGGAAACCTTATAATCAATTAGATTAGACATTCAGCTGTTATTGTCCTTACATCTGGTTAGTTTCTTCATCATATTCATAGGAAGAGATAAAAATAGATGTCTGAAATTTACACGTACTTTTTTACCACACTTTCTTATTTCATGGTTTAGAAGCCCACTCAAACAAGAAAACAAGACATCTTATTTTTAGGGAAGCCATGATAGGCTAAATGGATTCTATTTTTTCTTATGGTATTCATAAACTGTTACTAATAAACAATCACATAATTACTTATGAAGAACCCAAAATAAAGGCACTGCTGTGATATTGGTGGAAACAGTTCTCGTTCTCCTTCTGGTCTCTCTCTCTCTCTTTCTGAAGAATCAAAACATGACAATTTCTTACTTCCCTGTCATCTCATTCACTGCAATTCTTCAGAGACCACTATATTTATCAATTTAATATTTTATTTTGTCAGTGTTCTAGAATATAACTCTACCAGATCAGGAAACTTGCACAAATTTGGAGATTCTAGAACTCTTTGATCATCCCTTTGCAATTTCTCTTACTTTGATCAGCACTGAATCTACCTTTGCCATGTGGTAGTCTATGGCCATTAAGTCAGTATCCAAATAGGAATTAAGGACTGTTGAAGTCATTCCTGCCACTTCCTTGGGATAAATTGAAGTGTTACTTACTGAATCTATCTACAGAGTTCAGGAAAAAAAAAAGAGTCAAAAGGAGGAAGTTCAGGGAATCCAGAAGCAGCTGACCAGTTAGCAAAGGACAAACAGACTTTATAATTAAACTACCTCAGCTATCCCTCACTGTCTAAACCAGTGCCACTCAAAAGTGTGGTCCATGGACCAGTAGCATCAGCATCTCCTTAGAGCTTACTGGAAATACAGATTATCAAGTCTCTTCTCAGACCCACTGAATCAGAATCTCTGAAGATAGGGGCCAGGAGCTTGTGTTTTATCAGTTTTTCAGGTGACTTACCCATGCTAAAGGTGTGATAACCACTCTTCTATGCCAGATTATATGGGAAGATGTCCCCAGGGCTAAATTCTCAGTATGGTTGTAGGGCTATATGGATAGAAATAGAAAGGAAATAAGGTAAACCAAATACATTCATTTTTTCAATAATGTTTACATAATGCTGTATGTTAACTCCCTCCTTTCACATCTCAGATGTTTGGAATAGCAAATCTTCTAAGTGAGTTATGGTACATTAGTGAATTAAATGCAAAACCTGGATTAAAGTTGAGATGTACTTACTCTTTGTTCAGATACAATCCATTATTTTTACTTACCTTCACGAAGTTCCCATTTACCTCTTCTGAGTAATCCACTAGAATTACTTTCTTCTCACTAAATTTTAGGGTCTACCAAGAGCCAGGTCCAGTAACATGTCTTTACAATGATTCAGTTCCTGATGATGTTTCTATTACAAGATCTTGCTAAAAGCTTATTCTTCACTGCAAAATCATGTGCTGATTCACTATTTACTGAAAGTTTGAGAAAAACCAGGGATATGCCTTAGGAGACAGCAAAGCATAGTAGAAAGTGCATCAGCTTTAGAGTCAGACTGATCTAGCTGTGACTCATGGTTCTGCCACTTACTAGCTATGTAATCTTGAACAACTTACTAAATTTCTAAATTTCCACTTTTTTGTCCATTGGGTTTGTTGTGCAATACTTAATTGTTCATTTACTTATAAGTCTGTCTGTGTATGGATTTATTTACATGTGCTTATCTCACTACAAATAGCTGATGTGGTGACTAATGAAATAATAAATATAAAATATCCAGCCCTTTGCCTGGAGCCCAGATGTTTAATAGTAGTTAATTCTCTTTTATGTTTTCTTATTTCTTCTGCTTCTGAGAATTATTTTTACAAAGAAGTCAAAGCATTCATCTTTGGAGCAGACTGAATGTGTGCAGTAATAAGCAACCTGACCATTACAATCCAAACATAAGAGGTTTTCCACTCTAAGCCTCTGCTATCCAATATGGTGGCCTTCTGTGGCTCTTGAGGACTTCAAATGTGCCTAGTTTGAATTGAGATGTACTATATGTATAAAATAAATACTTAATTTTACAGTTAATATGAAAAATGAAAGAATGTAAAATATCACACGAATACATTTTTATGATTATGTATATATACATATTTTGATTATGTGTTAAAATTATATTTCAGATCTATCAACAAAAATAAACATATTATTACTTTTACCTGTTTCCTTTATTTTTTTAAATGTTCCTACTAGAAAATTTAAAATTGTAAATGTGGCTCACATTTGTGGCTCTCTTTATATTACTATTGAATAGCACTGTTCTAAGTTATTGGCCTTTAGACCACATTTTCCCACCAAGTAAGTGGTTTTTTTATTTTAACTCTTCTTGTCTACTTTAAATATAGCAATGTTGGTAGACTGGAAAAAGAAAACGTGATACATATACACTATGGAATACCATGCATCCATAAAAAAGAACAAGATTATGTCTTTTGCAGGAACATGGATGGAGCTGGAGGCCATTATCCTTAGCAAACTGAGGCAGGAACAGAAAACCACATACTGTGTGTTCTCACTTGCAAGTGGGAGCTAAATGATGAGAACACATGGACATAGAGGGGAACAATAGACACTGGGGCCCATTGGAGGGTGGAAAGTGGGAAAAGATAGAGGATCAGGAAAAGTAACTAATAGGTACTAGCCTTAATACCTGGGTTATGAGATAATCTGTATAACAAGCCCCCATGACACAAGTTTACCTATATAACAAACCTGCACAAGTACCCTGAACTTAAAAGTTAAATTAAAATAAATAAATAAATATAGCAATATTTCAATCAACGGTCCCACATTAACGATTTATCAAATATTTGTTAATAACTACAGAGAGAACAAATCCTCAGTGAACTTGTTTGCATATCGCTGTTCAAGAAATTAGAGGCATAGGCGGGGTAGATCAAATTTATGCACAGCAACTCCCTCCTCTGGTTTTTCCTAAGAGAACTACACCCTTCATTGCCAGTTTAATAAACATTCTACATATGAGAAAGACAGTAGGGCTAGAAGTGAAAATTATACACCTGGATGGATGTGTACTGGTAAGCTGTCATTCTTTTTACAACAAACATTACGAGCAAGTTATTTGCTTAGGTAGTACCATATTGCAAGGCATATATTACATTAAAACTATAGATAAAATAGCTTATTTTCCCTTCCTTTCTGCCCCCAAATTAGAAATGCCCTTATCTAGCATCTTTCCCTGTCTTTACCTTATTGAAACCAATACCAAGTCCTAGTTTCCACATGAAATTTTCCCTAGTTCAGTTCAACCTCTCCATTATTTGACATACTATAACAGGTGCTATTTGTTATATATACATATATTACAAATAGAAAAGGCATATACATATATGTTATATATACACATATTGCATATATGTTGTTATATATACATATATTACATACAGAAAAGGCATATATATAACAGCACTCATTACAGGGTGTATATATATATACATATATATGTATATGTGTGTATATATATATATATATATATATATATATATACACCCTTCCCTAAACATGATGCTTTTTTTACCTAATTGTTTTTCAGTGTAGGTCTTATCTACCTATCCATGCTCTTAACACCTCAAGGAGATTGCCTATACTCCTTGGTGTCCCTCATAGCCTTTGCTTAAGTAGAGTAGGTAACTTTGACTATAATGATAGGAATGAAGGTAAAAAAGAGCAATATAAAAATGAACATCTATGAATATATGAATTACAATTACAAGGTCATTATGAACAAGAAAGATCTGTTTAGCATTTTGGCCGAAATGCCTTTTCTGCATTTCAAATTTATCAAAGCTAAAATTGAATCCATGAACTTCCTTTTCTTAACTTGATCTTGCTTCTCTGATTCCTATTTTAGTGAGTGCTGCTACCTTCCCTTGACTCAGATATATATACCCTTGACTCACTCTCCCCTAAACCCCCTACATTTAGCCAGACTCCAGTCCTGTTGATATGATTCAAATTCATTTAGCTATTCCAATCCTCTCTGTCAATCCCCTATCTCCATGCCTCCTGTCTTCCCCCAGCTCCCAGCCCCATCAGTGGGAAGTGTCAAAAACACAAATTTGAGCATGTCATGCTTCTGCTTAAAATCCCCACTCTTTTTCATTACTTTGGAGTAAAGTCTTAATGTTTTTACAATAACGTGGTTGATTTATAACACTTCAATGTCAACTCTCATTACTGTTGCTCCTGACCCCAACTTTGTGCTAACATCATTTTGGTTCTCCTAATCTGTCTCTCTTTTCCCTACCTCTGGGCCTTTCCCATGGTATTCCCTGCATGAATGCACTCATTCCCTCTTACTTGATTAGCTCCTCCCACCACCTCCAGTCAGTTGACCCTGGATTGTATGTCCAGTGGCATTGCATAGGGACCTGATTATAATTCTGCTTGTCTGACTCTTCCACTGAAATGCAGGCAGAGTCAGGGTGTGCCTCTTTTGCCCTTATAGCTCTTCCTGTTAGTACTGTGTGTGTCTGGCTCATGTAGGGACTCGATCATTATTTTTTGAAGAAAGAACAAAAAATTTGGTGAAGGTAAAGAAAGCAGGGAGATAAAGAAATTTATTTTATTATTCTACTTGCTTTCAAATATGTAATTTGTTAAGATCATTACTGAACCACCATTTGGGGACATATCCTTAGGCTGTTGCTTTTTGCTGTTAATTTCATTACAGGCTTTTTCTTGCAATTAGGTTCACAGTTTTAAGAAGAGGTTGGTTGAACACAATAGATAACATTCATAAGACAAATTGGTCTTTCTAGGGACCAACACCCACCCTCTCCCTGTGAGCAACAGCACCATACCCTTACAAATGGAGCTAATTTGTCCACTGTAAATACCTGTTCTTTACTTCCATTGTGACAGTCAATGGCAAGTGAACTCAATTAGTCAATCGATCCATTAAAAAGTTAATGAATGTTTGTTCTATATTCAGCACTGTGCTAAGCAATGAACAAATACTAAATGAATATGAGTCTGGAGAATCTGGAGCATAATTGTAAGAAATTCTGTCTGGGTGAAAAAAATAAGTTAAATACAAGAAGTAATCATAGAGAAATACCGCGCTAAAGGGGTACTCTTGAATCCACACAACAGGGTAAATTCAGAAAGAAATCTCAATGTGGTATTTTATCAATAAATATCAAAGAACTGTCAACATCAACTAGAACTTCAAAACAAGCAGGTGAAAGATATTGACCTAAAAAAAAAAAAAAAGCCCAATGGAGTTAACAAGGTAGACGTTTACTCACCAAAATGTCAGTCAGTAATGCTACAGTCATGAACGTCTGCTCTGTTCTCCCTGTTTATATGAACAGTAGAATGCCAAATATAGGGCATTCAGCAATCACTGACTCAAGCCCTCATTCTCAGCCAAAAAGTCTCCCTGCATGACAGCAGCAGCCAAGGTGTTTGGGTCAGGCACTGTGAAATTGCCTTGGCTGACTAGGCTTTATGTTATTCCAGCAAGGACATAATACTCTTGTCTTGTTGCTCCATCACATGTGCTCCAGGGGAAGAAATGGTATCAAGGATTCCAAAGCATCCTATCTCATGTTGTGCTCAAACTTTCAAACAGTACATGCTAAAGAGGTATAAATGCTTTGGGCCACTTTCTTTTTCTAACCAATAAAAGACAATATTTGTCAAACTGTTGAAAGAAAACATGGCAGCTTATATAATTGGTTTAGATAAGTTAAAAAAATCCCTTGGATGAGGAACAATTTTACTCCATAAACACTGAGCTTACTTAGAAGCCACAGGTAAGTCTACTACCTGTATGGATTGCTAATGATAAGGGCTGGAGTGTACTGGGATGATGCTATAATGAACAAACATAGAAAGAAAGGGGCAAGGTCATGAATATGTCCTGATAATACACTATGTTGGTTCAGTCATTAAAGTTATTTCTTAATGGGGTGAAACATTTCAAATACCTTATTTTCTTCTTTTGATAGTGCAAAGTATGAAACTAATCAGGAAAAAAAACCCCAACTTTGTAACTAGATAATAGACAAGTATATCTCGTGGTCACTCTTTGCAATTAAGCTTAATGATACAGAGGAGCATGGCAGAACAATAAAGAGAGTAAATCTACAGTTAGTTTTGCATCTTGGCTCTACTAGTTTTCAATCTTAGGCAATCTATTTATTTACTTTCATTATTTCTTTCACTCCTATTTCTCTTTATCAGTGTTTCTCTCAAGGTACATTTTTTTTAACAATAGTTAAATATTTTTGTGTCTCCTACGTTACCAAGTACAGAGTATTGCACATAGTAGGTGTTCAATGTTTCTGTGGAAAGCAACCAAGTCTGTATTTCAGTTTAAAATGTCATAGCTCAACTGTAAATGGCCATGCTAATAACACAGATCTTTAATTTGCAATAGAAATTCCAGGTTCTAGAAACTAAAATGCTTCCTTTAGAGAGGTATCTCAAAAAAATTTGTTGGTGGACATAAAATAGTATTTTTGAAATTTAGCTTTTCTTCTTATTGTTTGATTAAAACCAATAATAATGTTATTTAATGTTGAGAAATCATTAGAAAAATATTAAGCCCTTGATAACATTGTCACTTATTAGTCCACCATTGCTATAATTATATATTTCAACTTTAATATAGTACTTATGGAAGCCCAATTAAGTTTGTATTAATTTGGCTTAGGATTTTGAACTCCGTTCTTGCATTGCCAAGAGTGATAACAGAGTCAGGAGAGAAGTGCATCAGTGAAAGTCAGAGAATACAAAGCCCCATTGCAAGAGGCTTAATTTCATTACATACGTTGCTTTGCAGAATTGCAGGGAACGAAAAAAAATATGTGCGTATGTGTGTGTACATATTTTTAAAATAATGCTTTATATACAAATATCTTCCTTAATTTGCCAGGACTTCTATTACTTTTATTTACCTTCCCAATAAATCCTCAAGATAGAATTATTAATACCTCCATTTTACAAAAGACTGGAACACGGAAAGATTAATTTATTTACTTATCGTCAAAGTAAATGCCAGCCTTGGTATTAGAAGCCATTATCACCTGATTCACATAGTCTTTGAATCTTTCTACTATTCTATTTCGACATAAGAGAAAACGTACCATGTTCCAATGCACGTTTCTACATTTTAGTAGTAAAAATACACCCCCCGCCCCTTGAGACCAGCAGCCTCCGCCACAGCAGCGGCACCAGTAGTGGCTGTAATAAATTGAGCCATCTTAAAATGTTTTAAATCCCTCATTAGATTTCGTAAGAGTGAATTGACTTTTTTAAGAGCTCTGGTGTTTTTTTTGGGTCAAATCGTAAGGAATGTTTTTTTCCTTTTCAAACCTACTAAATATGTTCTATTGCTTTAGAAGAGTTGAAGAATGCTGAGGACTTAAATTCCGATCAGAATACATATGAGGCGGCCTTAAAAATGAACAAACAAAATATGTATTTCACATAGCATATGCTTAATGCATGCTGCTTTCATAAATGAAGTCTCCCAAAAATGTATTTCTAACATCAGCTGGGATTGTAAGCAAACCCCTGGTTCCCTCCTACTTAAAATTTGCTATTTCAAAAACAGCTTTTCTGAAAGTGAAGAAATTAAAGCATTGGGCATATTTCCATGACCACAGCTGCTAATAGTAACTACCCCTTTTATTAACTCATCAAGCATTTAAAGTCTATGCGACTGTTTTGCATAGGTATCTTGGAATAGATTTTTCTCTATATGTATATCTCCCGATAAAATTTTACTTTTTGAGGGTAGGTTAACACAATCAAATACGAATAATCTATGAAGTATACATTCCTTTTGACAAATGTCGGCTGAGTGATAGCACATTTTGTTAATGATGCTTTTCTCATAGCGTAGTTTTTAGACCGCCTGAATGAGGAGAACATCGGGTGTTTGTTAAAAATGTAGCCTCTAAGACCTTGTACCAAACTTCTGAATCAGACTGTCTATGGATAAGGTGCAGGAATGAGTCTCATGCACACCTGTGTTTGAACATCAGTGAACTAGAGGATAACGGTGGGGGCACAAGAAGTCACAAATGCAGACACAAAAGGTAGTGTAAGGTTGGGGCAGGCTAAGTAAAAGCAATACACCAAAACCAAACTGCTCATCTCTAAACTTTGCCCGACCGCTTCTCAATTTCCTGCTCTGTAGGTTCATAGCCCAAGTCATTTCTCACCAAAGATTATTAACTTTTCTTATGTGATGAGATTTTACTAGAAATGTGAATCGTTTTGCCAGAAACATCACCAGTGGATTCTAAAGAAGCTGGCTCCAGACAGAGTGTCGACTGAATGACCATGTGGACTGCTGTAACTTGGTTCCCCAATGGACTCAAGGAAGTTCTGTAGGTTGGATGGTCTCTACAAACAGTAGTTTAAGGAGCAGGACAGAAAACATTAAATGTAATTTAATATAGCACACAATTTCAGCCCTGACAAGGACCAGGTCTGATCCTATGTGGAGATCAAATTACAGAGGGACACCCCATCCCCCCACCACCATTGGCAGCCTCTATGGGAAAAGTTACCGAGCAGCTGCACTACCTTATCTAGTCAAAGGAAAGAAAGAGGTCATCAGATTCCAGGGCTGCCAGTTGTTAAACCTTTATAAAAACCACTAGGGGAAAAAAATGCCTACATGGTTTTAAGAAAAAGATACACAAAATAATTATAATTCCTTTGAGAACATAATCCAGGATTTATTTTCTGAAATAAAAACCTGGAAGAAAAAAATAAACACACATTAAACTATTAATGACCAAATATCACTTAGGGATTTGACTATATTTTCTTTCTTATGATAACATTATGGAGCCAAAGGCAGAATACTCTGAAAGACTAATTGCAAATGAAATTGAGACTGCCAAGCATTTGATCAGCTCCTGTCAAATTTATTTAGTGTATTATACTGTTACATTAATAAAAATAAATAAATTAAATTAAATTAATATTTTAGCCTAACCAAAAAAAAAAATAAAAATAGAAATAAAACCATTAAATAGACCAATGGAAAAGTCTTGGCATCATACAACAATCTACTCAGTAAAATATTTAAAACTAAATTGGTAGCAAACCTGGCCTAGATAGTGATAAATCTCATCTATATAATGTTAACTGAAGCTAAAACAACCACACTTTGAATTGAATATCTTATTTCCAACTTTCCCTATAAAAACCTAAAACTGAAAACCTCAATTTCTAAACTATTCTTGGGTCTGAAAGTAACCAGGGTTTTCTAGAAGTCAGTTTATTTTGTGAGGTGCTAGAAGTGAATACCACTCTGTTTCTGTGCAGCCTCCAGGGCTGCTGGCTCTCCAGCCTTGAGATTGACTCTGTTTTACAGTTATCTTACATTTGTTTACCCCATCTTAAAGCTTAAGCCTCTTAGGTCAAGGACCCTGCTTTTGGTGGTTTATCCTTTCTGAAGCAATATACTCCTCTGTAAATAGTTGTGTTTGGCCATCCCAAGACACTTCAGTTGAATTTTCCCATAGAAGAGAAAGTTATTTAAAGGGTGCTTTATAGTTAAAGCACAACAGAACTCTTATTGAGCCTTTTCCTGTGAGTTCCGTCAATACATACACAACTTGGGAAACTCGAGGCATAGCGAAGCCAAAGTCACAATCAAGGAAGGCTTAAGTGTTTCTTAGAGAAGCTGAATTATGGTCAAAGTACTACTGGCAGAACCCTCCAAATCAGGTAAAAAGTGATGAATCTATTAATTATAATTATTTTGTGAAGATTTGACACCAAAGAACTTACGTATTTCAGTGAATTGGCTATTATTTGAGGCATTAAAAATATAACTAGACCTTCGTTTGTTAGCAGAGTTACTATCATAGTACGTATTTGATTAATTTCCCTTTTCTCTGGCTGGTATGCATGCCATGGTTTCAAACTTGGTGGGGCATCAGAATCACTGAGAAACATTTAAAAGCATTAAAACAGCAACATCCAGATTTCAGAGCCTTGCCTACCCACTGGTGGTGCCTGGGAATCTGTAGACGTACAAAGTTCCAGAGGCAAGTCTGATTTCTGATGCTTTGCTGGGTTGGCAACCACTACATATGTCCAAAGAGTAGAATGGATTCCCACAAGGTGCTGCCTGCCCTTCTCCTAAATACCTAATGTCTCTCTGGTGTGCCATCCAAAAGGAGGACCTGGAGCCTCAAACTCAGAACTCAGGTGCACTTGCAATTCATCACCATGCAGTCTCCTTATATGAGAAAATAGTCACCTGAGAAGCTTTAAAAAATACCCATTCCTGGTCTCCTTCCCAAGATATTCTGATTTGATTCATCTGAATGGAACCCTGGCGTCCATGAGTATGTTTTAAAGTCTTCCCAGTTGCTTTTAACATGTAGCCAAGTTTGAGACCCACTGGAAGGGACGAAAAGATGCTTCTACAACGAGCATCCACGAAGTACTTAAATAATAACCAGGTACATTGTCTAGATTCTTGATATTTAAGTTTCCCAACAATATTTTGAGATTAAGCAGAAAGTATGCTAGAGTATGCCTACTCAAAGTGTGGTCCGTGTATCAGCAGCATCACCTGAGAGCTTGTTAGAAATGCAGAATACCCAAGCCAGGGTTTCTGTATCAGAATAACAAGACTCTCCAGTAATTTATGCATCTTCAAGTTTGAAAGGCACTCTGCTAGAGGGAGGATGCACACACATGAGACTTCTCTGAAGAGTGGATGAACCGTCCCTGCACATGGCTTGCCTTGCATATGAAACTGTTCAGTTAGTTCCAATAGAAAGGCATTCTTCAAAGGAGCATAACTGAGTGAGATGGGGCTATCTCACCTGATCTCCCTACCTGGGCTTTTTCAGTCAAATAACTATGTATTACTTAGTATACAGGATGTAGGGAACTTAAAAACAATAATAAGATAATCTATAAAAGATCAACTTTTGTCAGATACTCTGAACTATGGTTTTTGCAATACTTACCTTGACCTTTGGTTTCATGTCTGATACTGCAACCTCTGTTTGACCTCTCAACTCCTGGCCTTGACCCTGCCTCTCCTTAAATCCCAGCAGGGCAAAGGACAAAGGAATTTTAAATCCTACATACAGATGAAGTACTTGTGCTAAGTAGTATTAATTCTTTCATTGTTCACTATCTCAGCTCTGGTGTTAGGATTCAATGATGAGTAAGGCAGCATTCCTGATTGTAAGTAGTTTATAAATTAATGAGAGAGACAGACAACAACAAATCACTATGATATGTGTGACATATGAGAATACTGTATGTTGGTAATGGCATAAGATCCATATCTTGTACACGGCTTGTTGGAGAATGAATTGCTGCAACTTTCCTGCAAGCAATTCAGTAATATATATTAGAAGTCTTAACATGTTCTTGAATTTGGATAGTTCACTAGTTCACATGTGACACATTGAGGAGCTATTGTATGAGGTTTAGTAGGGAGGACGTGATAAGATTTATATTTTAGAAAGTTTACTTTGGCTTAATACAGGGAGTGGATTGGAGGGGTGCAAGACTGGATGCTGGGAGATTAATTAATAGTCTGTTGTTGCAATCCCACATTTTTCTAACTAAAGAAAAATGAGAACCTGGAATAGGGCCACGATTATGTCTGGCTTCTTTGATTCTAATATGTTTCTAGTTTTACCTTAAGAGTGCTTCTTCTAGGAAAAATTCAGAGATGGAGAAGAAGAAACAAAGATTTACAAAGATGTTTACCATTGTGATGTTTATAATAGTGAAAAAAAATTTTAAAAATACCAAAGTACCCAACATCCAAGTTATCCTTAAACAAATAATATAATAACATATCAATTGGATAGAAAGTCATTTAAACAATATTTATGAAGAATTTTAATTAAGTTGACCTAGGCATATGATATGATATATTAGGCAGAATCCTGCAATCAAAATTATTCAAAGGTTTTAATATGATCTACAAATTCACTTAAGCGTTAATCTCTGCCTAACTCTTCTTCCTGTATTCATGACACTGCAGCTATATGGAAATACTGGTTCTTCTCTAAACCTACAAGTTCTCTCACAGTTCCACCCTATTGAAAATGCTAGGTTTGGGGTTTCTTTTTTACAAAAGTACTTTTAGTTTTTTTACAATGAAGAGAAAACCTACGAGGTTGTCACCCCCATGCCCCCATCTCCCCTCCTATGTAAGAACAGCTCAGGTTTCTAGAGTCATTTGTTAAATTAATTAGGTAATTATCTATGTTATTATCCCTTATCATTTTATGAACATTAAATATTTTTACTTTCTTTCAGCCTGATTCTGGTGGGTAGATTCACAACAGAACTTGGAACCGTATTCTCCCCCATGCTATTATTCAGAGTCTCTTCCTCGTGGTGATCAGTTACCTTACTGTCATAAAATAATTCTCAGAGAAGCTAGACTCTTCCTTCTGAATATTTGAAAGCCACCAAACAGCGTAGAATATACCTTCAATATGCTTTTCTGATTCTTCAGAAATTGAGTAAAAATGCTTATAAATAAGTTGATTAATTTTTTTTAATGTGCAAATAGCTGCATGGTAAATTATCAATTTTAAAGATAGTATAGAGGAAAATTTCTTGGGCTTTTTTTGTGGTTGGAAAAGAAGTTTTTTTTAAGTTAAATTAAACATCAAAGTAATAATTGATTTTAATAGTAATAAAAAGACTGATACAAAGGAGGGGTTAAAACAATGTTTAATTTATGTTTGAGATTAGTGCCAGAAACATTATTTGAGTAAGGACTATTTGCTAAATTTAAGAGTGTAAGGACTATGGGGCTTCTGCCCTCTGGAGGTCCATAGGCTGGGTGCAGAGATGGACGTAAGCCTAAATAACACTAACCAACGTTACACCAGTAGAATACAAACGCTGTACTAAGGGAGAAATTCACCTGGGAAAATCTTTTTTGGAGTAACCAAGATTTTTAAAGAGCCTTGATAAATAAATTGGATTTCAGAAGTTGGATATTTATGGGAAAATGCAATCTAGACTGAGAAAATGGCCTGAGCAAAAATCCAAAGGATTTTGCCAAACATGTTTGCAGTCAAATGAGTACATGGGCTGATTCCATGGCTCTGTGGAAAGCCAGGGGTGGGGAAATTGGATGGAAAAGTTTAGAAAGGGCCAAACTTTGGTATTTGAATGCTTATGTTGAAGTATTTAAACTTTATTTTTCATATCCTGGGGATTCATTGAAGATTTTTGTATATAGGCAATGACATGATTATATCCACGTTTTGGAAAGATTACTGAAAACATGTAAGAAGGATGCCAGAGGGGAGAACCTGGAGGCTGGTCACTCCTAAATTGATCTCTTAAGCCCAGACTGCTGTCACATCTCTCTGCTGTGTTTCAATGTAAACATTTGGGAAATCATATGATGTCCTTTATTTTATGAGACAACTTCCTAGAATATTCCTGTACTTTCAGTGCTGAAATGTTCTAATTCCATATTGACATTTATCCTCCTGCTGTGTTTGCTTGCATTGTTTTATTTGAATCAGTTTCTTCCTTAACATGTTGTCTAATTCTTCTATACTCACTTTTTTCCTGCTTCATTCCATTGAATTTCATGCTTTGATTTCTTTCCCTGTCTTATTAGTGGCGTCATAGTATGTAAGCCTTTAAGTCTAAATTTTCCTTTCACTGACATTGGTTTCTGATTTGTGGTCCACATAACCAAGAATTTTCTAGATGAGAAACCAATATTGATATGAGGTAGTGCTCCAGCCATGTGCAGAGATTAGTCATGTCCTGAACCTTTGTCTTCCTGCCTGGAGCCAGGCATTTGCTGAGTACCAAGCCTTTCTCAGATTGTGTCCCAAGCAAGTCTCCTTCCTCATCGAGAGCTGCCTGGGTTGCACTACAAATCATGGACCACTCAGGCTTTCAACACTGAATCAGGAAATGATTCCAGCTGCAATACCCCACCATCAATGTGCCAAGTATTCCCTTAACAATACAGACACATCATAAGACTTTCAGACTCTCACAGTATAAAAGAAGGAGGAGGTTAGACAGCTACAAATATAATTGTAACATAGTGTAATGGATACAAAATATAAACATACTGCATTAATTTTTCTAAAAAGTTGCATCATGAATTGAGTTCTCACTCTTGCAGACCAGAAGTCACTTCCTTCTAGGGTAGCCACACTTGGTTTCCATGGGGGACAAGGCAGTGCATTAATGCATACTTTTGTACACATTTACACATCACTGGGTGACATAATTCAAATTTGACTTGAACATTTTCACTTGGTGAGTAAATTAGAGCTCTGTTACACTGGCAGTGAATTCACCAGCTGGTTGTAAATAATGCATCAATTTCCACTTCTTAGTGAACTTACACAACCATAAAGATGGAAGAAAAAATGATTTACTTTCCTAGAAGAGAAAAAAATGCTGAAATCAAGACTATTTCAGGACATCTGCATAAAATGGCTGCTTGTAAGAACTTTGTGATTCTGATGTTCCCACTCGCAATTCTTCACTCCACACCAGAGATTACATGAGAGAGCTACTGTGTATCCGTTGGCACTTGGGCAGGAAAAAGTTTGTTCTTTCCTCCCTTGTGACCTGAGAATGTTTAAGGCCTCAGTACACATTTAGGGCAACTATGGGTCTTCCAAAATCAGTTCATCATATTCAATGAAAAGAAGCTTATGTCATAATATTATTACTACAGACTAATTCATCTTTACGTAGTGCTTGAGAAGTAACAAACTGCTTCTCTACTACTATGTACAACAGCCCTATAAAGTGAGTAGAACTGATGTTGTTGTTGTTGTTGTTGCTGTTGTTGTTGTGACAGTCTCACTCTGTCACCCAGGCTGGGTTACAGTGGTATGATCATAGCTCACTGCAGCCTCAATCTCCTAGGCTCAAGCGATCCTCCCACCTCAGCCTCCTGAGTAGCTGGGACCACAGTCATGCTTCAACCCGCCTGGTTAATTTATTTATTTTATTTTTTGTAGAGACATGGCCTTCACTATGTTACTGGGGCTAGTCTTGAACTCCTAGGCTAAACTGATCCTGCTGCCTTGGCCTCCCAAAGTGCTGGGATTACAGGTGTAAGCTACTGCACCTGGCCATGGAGCTGATTTTTAGTATTCATTTTGCCTATAAGAAAGTCTGTCTTTCTCAAGGCCACACAACTGGTAAAATCCTGATCCAGGATACTTTAATATCTATATTTTAAAATCTGAGAATTCTTGTATTGCCCAAGATCGTTCTACCCAATTAAGGTGCATGAGTCTTTCCCAAGCTCCCACGTGTCTTTTATTTCCCAGGTTTGTAAGAGGGACAATAATCTACATGCTGAGGTGTTCTTAGAGAAGAAATATTATTTCAGGCATTGTTCTAAAGAGCCTGGTTCTGCTTCTTAGAGAAGTAAAACATGCCAATTTTTACTTTCTTAATAAAGTACTTGCAGGAAAAGAGAAAACAGCTGTAACAAAAACACATCCAAAGTAAAGAAAACTGGTAAATAACATTATTTCATTTTTTTTCTGAAATATTATATCCTGACAGCATAGGTTTCTGGATGAAGCCTGGTTTTAGAAGTCAGTTATACTGGCAGTCCTAAGTTCTTTTACCTTGTTTCAATTTTCCTTTTATCAGTAACTTACCAGCCTCTCACAGACCACATAATTTACACTTTAATTATTTTGGTTTATTGTCTCTCTCCTTCAACTTGAATTTAAGCTACACATGGCCAGGGATCTTTCTTTGGCTCTCTGATCTATCCCAGCACTAGCATGGTACCTGGCATATCGTAGGAACTTAATAAATTTGCTGATTGAATGAATGAACATGTAGCTGGGTTGAAATTCTCACTTTCCTACTTATCAATGAAAGAACTTAAGAACATTATTTAACCCTCCTGGTCCTTGTTTTTAATTGTGGCAAAATATACATTACACAGAATTTACCATTTTAACAATTTTTAAGTGTATAGATCTGTGACACTCAATACATACCTTGTTCTGTAACCATCACAGATTAAAGTCATGTCCTGAACCTTTGTGGCAAAATATACATTACACAGAATTTACCATATCAACATTTTTAAGCATACAGATCTGTGGCATTCAATACATAACTTGTTCTGCAACCATCACGACTATCAATATCCAGACCTTTTTCATCTTCTCCAACTGAAATTCCACATCTTTTGAGCAACAACTTCCCATTCCCTCATCTCCTCAGCTTCTATCAATTACACTTCTACTTTTTGTCTATGATTTTGGCTCCTTACTGCAGCCACGACCTCCTAGGCCCAAGCAATTCTCCCACTTCAATCTCCTTGGTAGCTGGGACGACAGGTGTGCTTCACCACACCTGGCTATTTTATTTATTTTATTTTTTATAGAGACAGGCTTTTCACCATGCCTCCCTGGCTGGCCTTGAACTCCTGGGCTCAAGCAATCCTTGAGTGGAATCACATGGTATTTGTCTTTTTGTGACACGCTTATTTCACTTAGCCAAATATTCTCAATGTTCACGTATATTGTAGCATGTGTCACAATATTCTTACTTTTTAAAGCTGAGTAATATTCCATTCTATGTGTATACCACATTTTGTTTATCCATGAACACTTATTGGCTATTGTAAATAATGCTGTGATGAACATGGGTGCATAAACATCAGTTTGAGTCCCTGTTTTTAATTGTTTGGGGCATTTACACAGAAGTGGAATTGTTGGATTGTGTTAGTAACTTTATTTTCAGTTTCTGAGGAATCGCTGTATTATTTTCCACAATGGCTGCACCATTCTACATTCCTACCAGCAACACATGTACACAAAGGCTCCAACTTCTTCACTTCTTTGCAAACACTTACTATTTGCTTCTCTTTATTTTGATACTAGTCATCCTCATGTTTGTTAGGTAAACTTTTCTGAGTTTAAATAACTTTACTATATAGGAGGGACATCCCAGAGTAGGTATTAATTAAAAGGAGACTTTCTTTTATTTATCATTATATTTCAGAAGAAATTTTCCATGTAAATGTTGAGTCACTCCCATTGTTCCTGTAATTATCTAAAATTCATTCAGATTGATATAGCAATAAATCAAACTAGAAGATTTAAAGAGAAGAGAACAGAGGTTTCGTTTTGATTTTTTTCTTCTTTCACCCATGGAAGAAATTATTCATGATTGGATCTAGTGGAAAGAGTTCAAATGATTATAAACTGAGACATAATTTTAGTGACTTACATTTTCTTTTAGTGAGAAGGACCTGTGAGGAAAATTAAAGATATTAAGATAATCTGATTCAAGTATGAAAAATTCTACCCTTGAATTAAAATACGTGATTACTTCAGTTGATCAAGTTGCCTATTTACACATTTTAAAAATCACAGAAAATGATTGATTCAAGTGAGTATTTGATTGATTTCACCATTGTACTATTTATTAAATGTTAACACTTCATAATTCTTCTTTCTGACCCTTTGGTGATTCATGCCTAGCCTGGAGTTAATAAACAAAGTTTCTGGTGCTTAGGAAACTTTTATCTTTAATATTCTGTTTACCTCCCTTCAGTTCAGCAAAAGCTTACCAAACAGACATCATGGGCAAGACATGTACAAAATACACAGAAGAATAAGACGTAATCTACACTTTTAAGAGCTTGTAATCCAGACAAGAAGGAACATGATAATCATTATTTTAACCATTTAAAAATATAAGAGAAGATTAGATCGATATGGCAGAAAGAAACATACATCTCCACCTATTCTTATGCCTAAAATACCATGAAATCAAAGAAAAATGGTATCTGTCTCTCTAACAATTTCTATATTGATATCTATCTATGAATACAGTAAGAGAAGGAATAAAATACACTTTATTGTAACAATTTCCAATTATGAAAAGAGGATTGGAGCAATATGGAAGAAGGAACATGTATGTCCAACTGCTCTTCTGTCTAAAATGCCATGAAATAAAAAATATATTTATATTTAGATAATGAATCTGCAGTAGCTCGTGAAAAACAGGAAAGAGGTCTGAAAGCTGTCTACAAAATCTGAAATATTTTTATCTTTCACCCAAAATCACAAAAGCAGTTTATGATTAAATATAACTAGAATCCATACTGAGGTGGGCAGAGTACTCAAAAAATATTAATAAAACAACAAAATTACTAATCATTTGAGGAAAAGCAAAACAAAGAGACTTCACACAAATAACAAAAAAAAAATAATGAAAAAGAGATACAATAAAGAAAATAAACTTTTAGTATAGAATTCTGTATCGATAAGATATCAAATAAAGATTGTGGAAATACAAACTAAGGTAGTTGAAATGGAAAAACAAAAACAAAACCCTCTATAAATTGATTAAACAGAGAATGGGTGCAGCCAGATGCTAAATCTGTGAGCTGGAGAATGGAACCATGGATATCTCCCAGAACATAACACTAAAGAGCAAAGAAGTGGAAAGGATAAGAGAAAGGTCAATAGACAAAGAAAAGAAATTCCAACATCAATTTAATAGGAGTTCTAAAAAGAGCAAAGAGAATGGAATGGGAGAAATGACAAAGAAATCATGAAAACTATAGAAGAAAATTTTGGATCTAATTGCACAGCTGAAAGGTCTTAGAGTGCCAAGAAAGACGAATAAAAATAAACACCTAGGCCACCATACTGAAGTTTTAGAAATTCAAAGATGAAAAGAAAATCCTACAAGATTTAGGAGGGAAAAGAATTAGTTAACTACAAGAAGCAACCCACAAATCAGATGAACAAGAAATTATCTCCTTTGCAATACTGAGAGGTAGAAGATAATGGTGCTATATCTTTAATGTTATCGTTAAGAAAAAAACAACTATTTTTGAACCTAAAATACTTAACTACATTGAAATTCAAAATAGCAACATTTAGAAATGTGTAATGAGTCAGAAATTTTGCCAACCATAGTTCTCTGAGAAAATTACTCAAGTATAACACAGGAGAAAAAGAGCCCAAGGAGTAGGAAGAAGCAGGCTAGCAGAAAAAGTGGTGAGTCAAGAAACCAAGAAAGCCAGTTTAAATACTTGCTGAACTATAGCTTAAAGAAATCAATTAGGAATCACATTCTGGAATAAAAATTCCAATGATTTTAACATAGGGAGATGATAAAGGTGATATTTAATCACCAAAAAAGCATGTTAAAGTGTTAAAGTGATACATTAAAATACAGAGCTGATCTAGTTTTTAAAATTAAGCTATATGCTGTTTACAATGAGATAGTACATAGCAGACAAACAAATTAACTTTTATGCCTATGACAGCATAGCTATATGTTGACAAACTCATAGAAATATATGAAAAAATAAATATAGTATTATAATTTGAGAATAATATGCCCATAATAAATCAACAGTATACAAAAAATAAAAATGCAGAGGCTTTAAATGACACAATTAACAACTCTTATTTAATAGGTAATAAAGAAATTTACACACTAAAAACAGAGAATTCGTATTTTAAAAAATAAAATGAATTCAATAATTCACAATTTATAAGGCCCCAGAGAACAGAAAAGATAGCAATTAATTCTGACTGAAAGGGGAGAAGATATAGAATATTCCAGATAGACCAAAGTATTCCAGGAAGAGTGAACAGTACGTGCAACGCTTATCCTTTAGTTTCTGCCCAACCCCATTTCTCTAAGTACACTGTATCCCTTGTGGCTCTTTAATTACTCCCTTGTGGCTCTTTAATTGCTCTCAGGAAATGTGTTAGATGTTGGACAAACTAAGTTCACAGCATTAATACTGTACCAGTGGAAGAAGAACAGAGAAAAGATAAGCATTCATATTTAACTTTTCCATCTTAACTGTCACTAGTGCCCTGAAATATGCAATAAACAATGTTATTTTTAGTTTTAAAACACTAGAGATAGGTGACAATAGTTTGGATTTGTGTCCTTGACCAAATCTCATGTCGAATTGGAGAAGGGGCCTGGTGGGAGGTGACTGGATCGTGGGGACAGATTTCCCCTATGCTGTTATTGTGACAGTGAATGAGTTCTCAGGAGATCTGATGGTTTAAAAATGTGTGGCACTTCCCCGCTCAGCTTCTCTATCCTGCCAACCTGTGAAGAAGGTCCTTGCTTCCCCTTCACCTGCCACCATGACTGAAAGTTTCCTGAGGCCTCCCAGCCATACTTTCTGTTAAGCCTGCGTAACTGCAAGTCAATTAAACCTCTTTTCTTCATTAACGACTTAGTCTCAAGTAGTTCTTTATAGCAGTGTGAAAATGGACTAATACAATAGGTACAGGTATGTGTGTATTTATGCATATATGTATATATGTACATGTATATATACACACATACATTTACACATATGTGCATATATGTAGATACATATATGTGGGTGTTTTGTATATATATATGTATACACATGCACACATATATTCATATATATATGCATATATGTATTATGTATCTGCATGTAAGTATATATATCATTTTCAATATATAAATATAGAGAAAAATATTAACAGATATTCAACCAGGATTGTAAAGTAAAGCCAAGTGAATAATGGGCAACTATTGAATTTAATTGATAGGTCTCAACTACCTATAAGATATGTAGCATTATTCTTTAAACTATAGAATGGTATGTTATCACATGTAAGTGTTGTGTTTGCCATCCATGCCTATAATATGGTAAAAAGTTTCAAAAAGCAGTTTAGTGAATAAGACTGCTCTAGTGTACAATAGCAAAATTAGAACTATTGAGTAATTCCAGTAATAGTATTGAGGAAAACATACTTCATAATACCAAGCTCATTATAACAGATATTCTATTAATTTTTTTTTTTTTTTTGAGATGGAGTCTTGCTCTGTCACCAAGCTGAAGTGCAGTGGTGCAATCTTGGCTCACTGCAACCTCCGCCTCCCGAGTTCAAGCAATTCTCCTACCTCAGCCTCCTGAGTAGCTGGGACTACAGGCATGTGCCACCGTGCCCAGCTAATTTTTTTGTATTTTTAGTAGAGACGGGGTTTCACCATTTTGGCGAGGATGGTCTCAATCTCCTGACCTTGTGATCTTCCCGCCTTAGCCTCCCAAAGTGCTAGGATTACAAGTGTGAGCCACCATGCCCGGCCTGGTATTCTATTAATTTATTGACTCATAGAATATTCCCATCAATGACCTCAAAGGTCAACTATCCTCAGAGATTTATCAATGATGTTGCATTGTAAAGCTCCAAATAAAATGCGACAAAATGCAAAGTTCTGTGTAAACCATTGTTGCTAGCACAGAATAAAAAGAAAAAAAATGTTTTGAGATACATTGGAAGGCAAATACTGCTTGGACTCTTGCTGACATGGCAGAACTCACTCTTCAAGGGCATAGCTTGCACTTTTTGACTCTATAAATATTTCTTGGTTTAAAGAAAACATTGTCCTCGAGTCTGTCTGTAGTCCTACCATTCCAAATAATATAATAGTGAATAACTACCGCACCTTCATTCAGTAAGTTTTATGGACATGATAGGGCGGGGAGGGAGATGACACTCCTAAGAGTAGAGCTATGGACTGAAATTGTGTTCCTCCAAATTCACATGGTGAAGCCCTAACTGCCACTATGATGGCTTTTGGAGATGGAGCCTTTGGGAAGTAATTAGGTTTAGCTGCAGTCATAAGGGGGCCCTCATGATGGAATTAATGCTTTTAAAAGAAGAGACACCAGAGAGAGATGGCAGTCATCCATAAGCCAGGAAGAGAGTCCTTACCAGCCCTTGACCATGCTGGCACCCTGATCTCAGACTTCCAGCCACCACAACTGTGAAGAAATTCATTTCTGCTGTTTAACCCACCCAGTCTATAGTTAGAATGAGATAACTAACACAAATAGTATCATAAACTAGCCAAGGACAAGAAAAATGTTCTGGGTTAGCTGGCTTTGCTTATATAAGGATGAACTTACCTAGATGTAAATTCATATATGAAATACATACTTTATACCTCATCACAGATAAAAACACTCAAATAAGAACCCCAATAAAATAGTGTCAAATGACACCAACAGAGATCTATAAATGCAAACTTTCTTGGTAACCTCCTTGATTGCACTAATCAAGTAGAATAGCATAGATCCCATGTCCTACACTGGAACCTTATAAACCTTGCTCTTGGCCAAATTCCCAGTAGCTGCTTTCACCCAGGTTTCTGTGTGAGACCCCAGAGACAGCCTTCTTAACCTGCACAAACCCACAGTAAGCACGAAGCTCTAAGAAGTCCTTGCCAATATATTTTTTCTAGCTTTTGCGCAAATATGAGCGAGACAGAATGTGTTTCAGAGGTGCAGCAAGCCCATTAATTCTGTTTCTGTGGCCAACTTAAGGAGATGAGAATCTTTCTAACAGAGGGTGTCTTACATACCGTACAGTCCTCAGTCATCTAGCTCTCCTGTACATGCAGAAATCAACTTTGAAACATTAGATGCCTATGACTGAAAATCTTTCCTCTTTTGAATCTTTTGTATTGTACTTTAATCCTCTTCTCTCATTTTTCCATAGTTTTTTACTTAATCGTCCTCCTGCAATATTTCTCCTTTTTTCTCATGATCGTTCTGTTCATTTTTTCTTTTTACATCCATTTTTAACTAATCTGCTTTTTTAGCTTAAAAAAAATTTGTCTCCTCACCCACTAACTTGAAACCATGTAAATGGTTGCATCTTATTCATCCTAAAAACGTCCTACTTTTTTCCCCATCTTTCCAAGAATGCCCAGTTCCTCACATTGTCCACAGAACTCCTGTTGTTGTGGGGTTTTGGGACTTTCTACTAACAAAGATTACTTTTTCCACCCCCATGCTAGAACAAGATTAAAGACCAGGAGTAGGGTGAGATTAACAGCCAGATGAAGTTGACAGGGAGAATAAAGTAAGAAGTTAGGGGGAGTTGTTTCTCCTCACTGAAAGGATGGCTACTTTTAGGGTATCAAGCATGGAGTCTTTATGGATTACCCTGGTTCATTCCCACTGCACCCCACTGAAGCCTACATCTTTTTTATCAAAATTAAAGATGTGTGCCTATGAATATTTCCCATACGAATGATATTTGATTTAAAGACATTTTCTGAATCTGAACACTTTACCATGGACTCCTTAATTGCAATAAAATTGATGAAAAAATACCTCGGAATATCAGTAGTCTATCAACCTGTGATTCACTCCAAGAGAGGGAGAAATTAGACATTTACAATTTTACCAAATGCAAAGCTTCATGTTTTAATATTCAGAGTCTCCTGGAAGATTGTGTAAAATGCTGGTTTCTTGCCAATGGATGATACTGGGATGCTGAAAGTTACTCCAGAGAATAAAGACTCCCAGATTTTGAGATCTAACTTTGGCCATTTGTTTAACTAATGAAATGTCTTGGAGTAAAAAGTTTTTCTGACTACAAAAAGTTTGTCACGCAGCATAGTGAAGCAGCACACACAGTGGTTGGAGCAAAGACTGTGTTCCAATGCTTTTCCTGACTTTGCCATTCTTATACGACATTGGGCAAATTACTTCTCCTTGCCTCAATTTCCCCATCTGTAAAATGGGGATAACACTGGTACCTATTTCTTAGAATTTTTAGAGAATTTAAAGATAATTTAGAACAGTCCCTGGTACATAAGAAACACTAAATATAATTTAGCTATTATTTTTAAGGCTACCTCAGTAGTCTTCCTTAAAACTATATGGAATCCCTCAGGCATAATTCTGTACCCCTGCGCAGTCATTTAAAGTTACAAGTTTTTCAATACTTAGGGGAAAGATCTTCACCCCTGTCCAGAAGCTGAACAATATATTAAGCATGTCCTAGGGCATGGTTTTGTGACCATGAAGAAAGAAAAAATCTGGAATCAGAAATGCCAGAGTTTTAAGTTTTATTTTTAAGAAACCATTAACCAATGATTTTTATTCATTAATTGTAGTAATTATAAAATGTGAAACATGAAGGCTGGCTGAGCTAAGAAAGTGTGTAGCATCAACTTCGAATCATGAACACTGGTTATTGAAATATGGATTTTGTTATTCAATAAAATTACAAATGCAGTAGCTTATTTGGTACCTACATCATGATATGCTTCTAGGCAGTTAAGCATAAATAAGAAATTAATTTGCTAGCATTGCATTTATACTACTACATCAAAATTTAGCTACTCAGGAGGCTGAGGCAGGCCATTCACTTGAACCGGGGGGGCGGAGGTTGTAGTGAACCGAGATCACACCATTGCACCGCAGCCTGGGTGACAGAGCGAGACTCCATCTCAAAAAGAAATGCTTTTTATTAATTTTTGAAGAGGCTGCATGGATTTAAGATGGCAGACTCGGGAGCTAAACTGCTGATACTTGAAACCCACCTCCACTACCTACTCGCTGCATGAGCTCTGGCAACTTACTTGACTCCTCTCTCTACCTCAGTTCCCTTATTGTAAATGGAGAAATAACTATACCTCCCCATTGGATTGTGATAATAACACCTAGAATAGTGCTGGACACGTAGTAAACTCCCCTAAATTGTTAGCTTACATTATTATTTCTCACTTAGTATTTTTTTCTGGCCAACATTAGGTATAAATATTAATGATTTTATTTTAAAACTGCATGGCATTTTAATGGTCATTTAAATTTAATGTATTATAATGGATCATTTAATGGTTAAACTTCACATCATCAGCATTACGTGCACCCACAAGAAAATCAGGCTAAGACATAATGGCTTGGGAACTTACTTGAAAATAAAGTAAGCTTCTTTTGGTCATGTCCATGATCTATGGCTACCTCTTCTGGACACATCTTGTTCAGTTCTGCCTTCCGTCTCTTCTTCTGTGGGACTCACTGAGTGCATGTTCTGGGCTGTATTTCAGGGTGAAGTGTTTGGGGGCAGAAGGTTTGGGATAGCAGATTCGTAGGTTCCCTGGACGTTGAGTCTACCAATGTCCTTCCTGGAGTTGTCTGCAAATGTAAACATGCAGGAAGACAGAGGAAGAATCTAGAGATCTCACACAGAGAAAAAAGGGTAAAGAATACAGGGAAAATGGGCTTAGAAATAAGACAGCATTAAGGTTAAGGGTTAAGAGGAAGGCCAGGCTCAGTGGCTCATGCCTATAATCTTAACACTTTGGGAGGCCGAGGCGGGCAGATCACCTGAGGTCAGGAGTTCGAGACCAACCTGGCCAACAGGGCGAAACCTCGTCTCTACTAAAAATACAAAAATTAGCCAGGTGTGGTGGCAGGCGCCAGTAATCCCAGCTACTAGGGAGGCTGAGGCAGGAGAATCATTTGAACCCGGGGGTAAAGATTGCAGTGAGCCGAGATAGCACTGCTTCACTCCAGCCTAGTCAAAAGAGCGAGACTCTGTCTCAAAAAAAAAAAAAAAAAAAAAAAAAGAGTTGAGTAAGAGGAGGAAAAAAAAAAAAAAAGAAGAAAGTGAAAGGGCTTTACTAGCCCCAGTATCTTTTAGCTACTTCTCATCAAGCACCCTCCAGGCATTCTAAAGCTGCTCATCCTATTCAGATTTATGGCTGGGTGCTGGTGAGTAGGTGTAATCTTTCCCTAATCTTTCCCTTCCTTTAGTACTTCAGTCATTTTATCCTTCATGCATTAATTCAATATGCTACTATGTAGCACTTTCTCTGGGCAAAGCAATCATTCTATTAGACATCGGGCCTGGAGAAGGGAAAGGTGATTACCAGGATGGAAAAAAAAAAAAAAAGACACAAGGGTTTGTGGTTTGGTGGAAGAAACTTTATAAGGATACAGAAACATTACAATTGAGTTAGTGATCATAAGTATTAGGGTTGCTGAGAGAGAAGAATGACTAGTTATGCCTGGGTAATCCGGGACATTTTCCCAGAGGATTTAACACTCCAGTAAGTCTCTAAGGACAACGAGGTACTCCTCAGCCTAAAATAAACCATATTTCAGAGGGTCTGAGGCTTGCAGAAGCATGATGTGTTCTGGAAGCAATAGTTCCTTATGGCTGTAATAGAGGGAGTGTGGGTGAAGGCAGAAGACGTGGAGGAGGATGTGGGGCCGTTGAGAAATCATATGCCCAAATAGGTTTAATATGTCTCTTTCATCTCTCTTCTCCTCCCACCATCCTCCCTAGTGTGACTAAATGAGAGATGCTTGGAAGTTCCTGTTTCTGGTTCCGGGGAAGGCAGAGAATCCATGCAGCATGGAGAACGGCCTGGGGTGACCTGAGCATCTGGAAGGTCCATTTTCAGTCTCCAGGCTGGGACTGCTGAGTGGCTAGTGGTGTCACTAAGTTACTAAAGAGGATAGGGGTCTGTTATTGGATTTTCTCATGTCATAGCTAATAGTGTCAGTAAAACATAAAACATAACTTAGACACTACTGTTAGATGTACTTTTTTAAGTTGCTTTATTGAAAATTGCATGTATACTGCATTGGTATAGATGGCCAGACCTGTATGCATGTGTGTGTGTATGTTTGTCGCTTTTTTAGCCTGTAAAGGGTCACAAACCCTGAAGAACAAGCATGCTTTTCTGATATTCTTAGTTGTACCTATATCTGCGTATTCAGAACAAGAGTACGGTGTGGGCTTTTTGTGCCCATGGAAGTGTCAAACCAGGTATCAATGACCTAGGAAATGCTGAGAATCTCACAAGACATGACCAGTTATTTATTCTCTGGTGACAGAGTGTGGAAAGGGATCAGCTTTCCTCTAGCCAGTCTTAGTCTCTGCTAAGGCGGAGAGTTGCAGTATGGTTCAAACAAATACTCTTTTCTCATATATTCCACTCTAGCTTGTGCAAAATCCTTCTATCTGGCAGAAAGAGACAGAGAATTCTTTGCTCGTGTTTTCCTGGGACTCACCCCAGTAACACTCCCTGGAAACTTTATCTGCCAGGCCATATAAGAACACCGAATACTTAGCAGAAAAGGAAACTGATATGAAAAGTGGACAAGAAATTACCCAAAAAGGTCTTATTTGAATCCAAGCACCAAAAAATGCAGAAATGCACAATTAACTGATTTCCTAATATATTAGGAAGTAACTCAGTCTCTGGATACCTAAAATTGAGTTAAACTAGGAGAAAAATAATATCAACATGTAGTTTGCATAATGTGATGTGCTTATTAAGGAAGTCTACTGGATGGTGATGCTACACAAAATAAAATGTCCACATTTCAACATGATCTGCTTTTAAGTTACAGAAACTAAAACTCAATATACTTTCTGTTGGCATCTTATAAAAAAGTTCTTACAGAACCTTAGCCTAATAGGTCAGTACCAGCAGCACCAATTTTGTGCAGTTCTCCTGAAAGCTTTCAGCAGTAAATCTCTAAAAATGTCCACTTAAGCAGTAGAGGTCATAAATATTTCACGAGAGCAATAAAACAGAACAGAATTTTGGAAGTTATAATTTTAGTGGATATAACTGCACTTTATAAAAGGAAGACCTCTGGGACCCAGAATAAATGCAAAACTCTGTCTGACTGAACTGCAGTACTAACCCATCTGCAAGTGGTAAATTATCCCCAGTCCCAGGTGTGGTGCATTATCCTAAGGGTGTCCAGTGATTAAAGGTGAGAACGTGGCCAAAATTCAAGGGAGCACTGAACATTAATGATGGCTGGAAATCATCAACAATTTCTCTGGAAGTTTGATTATTTTCTATTTGTTTACATTAGTCAGGCCCAAGATTCAACAGATTGTCTATGATCAGTTCCTGGTGTGTACAGATACACCAGTGAAAGAAGCCCAGAGGCTCTTTGTTTGACCCGGAAGGAGTTCACAGAGAAAAATAAAGTGATAATCCTATTACCGATAATCCCTCAGGCTGCCAGAAAGACAGACATTTACTGAAGCCTTTATATTAAAATTCAACTGATGATTGCAAAGCAACATAAAAATGTCCTTACATTTGTGCTTTCCCTGATACATCACTTGTTCTGTTTAGTACACATTTGCATAAAGGTTCTTTTACATTTAAATCTGTATCTGAGTGTTAGAAACTCCCCAAGTGCCAAGGTTAAGCTTAATTTGATTTCCTAAACTCTCCCACCATCCCACCTCCCAATACACTCATGTGTACATAAAGAGCTCTGTGGATTTTAAATGCGAGTGACTATTATTTCAGTTACATCCATAGTTTTTGTTAACATCTTTTATACTTTCCACCAAGTTCTTCAATTGTCTGTCCACTTGGCCCCAAACTAATTTTAATTGGCGTAGTCTAGAAAACTCATAATTACAATATTGAATGAGGGTAGCAGGAATAGAAAAGTTACATCTGAAGAGCAGATGAAAAAGATGTTCACACAAGGCGGCCCAAGCGTCTGATTTTTAATCAACATTTGATTGTAACCTATTAAAATGCCAAATCACTTGGCAATATTGTGCTATGTCTTCACAGCTTAAAATAGTCACTGTGAAATAGTCATTCCATCCCAGTTTTCTCATATGAAAATAATAACACATTGTACCTTTTGCTGTTGTTTCTAATTTTTTGGTTTTTATTATTGTGTAACTGAAATGTCAGCCTCTTGCATCTAAGGGTCACCTTCTAGTTTATTTGGAAAATAAAGGGTAAGAAAGTTTGTCTCGTGTCTCCTCCTGAGTCATTGACTTGGCAGTGCTGGCCATGTCATGTGTTCCAATCTGCCTTGCTTTCAGCATGGCCTTTGGTCACGACTCTGTTCACTGCTGTTTACGACCCGGGCTTGGGTCTTCCTTGGTGGTATAGCACTAGTACCGCAAGGGCCACACTTTCTATCACTGACCTGTCACTTTGCTCTCATTAATACTCAACCACAAAGTTTATGTGTTATGGATTCTGCTGCAGTTTTGGAGATTGTTCCAAGTAAAATGCTCTAGGAAAAAAAAAAAAAAACTTGCTGAATACTCTCATGGGTTGGTTTTACCCATGGTCTTTTTTCAATCTGGGCACTTCTGGGATACAGTGATCATTCCACAGGGCTTTTCCCAAAGACTGAGATAGAGAATCCAAGGCAAGTCTATAAGAGCAGGGAGTGGGAGTTGGATTTGGAAGGAGAGGGGCCTGCAGAAAATAGCCGATAATGGGTTCTGCAGCTTAAAGTCTGATTACCATCTAGGCCCCTCAGCCCGTGTGAAGAGAAGCCAGCCTAGGTTACTGGGTGGATGTGTGTTGTTTTTGCACACCCAGAATTATTCTCCTTATACTTGTGATAGTGACTTGAATTTCCTTGGAGATCAACCCTATATACTTCCATTCCTTGTGGTTTAGGTGGGGCTGGCCCAACCCCTGGACTCAGAGGTGAGCTCATGACCCAGATCTGGACAATTGGTATTGTGTTCTGGCCATGATGATTGGTTAATCACTCTTTAATCTAAGTAATCCCAGGAATGTTTTTTTTTGGAGCAACTAGAAAAGACAGGTTGGGGTGTGTGTGTGTGTGTGTGTCTGTGTGTCTGTGTGTCTGTGTGTGTCTGTCCTAAGACAGCTAGCAGAGAGGATGAAGTGAGTCTGAACTGCCATCAGGCACCATAAAAGCATAAAAATGAGGACAACCGAGAGGAAAGCAGGGCTGAAGTGTAAAGACAGACTGGCTCTAATGATGGAATTTGAGACCCTTGGATCCAGCCATGATCAAAGCTGGTACTGCTGAAATTTTCAGTGTGAGAGCAAAGTATTTTTTTTTCCACATTAGCCAATTTGAATTGATTTCCTGTCACTCACAATCCAAAGGTTCCTGAATGATATATTTTTGAATTTTTTCCTATTTACACAAGTTATATGGATACTCACTGACACACACACACAGAGACACACACACCTCCCAAGGACAAACAATAATCTCAAAAATATTGCAATCTAGGTTCATAGTAGGAGAGAGAAGCACTTTTTTGTGAATATAATATGCACCAATATCTGTGAACAATGTCTATAGTAGTTTATATTATTATGTAAAACATTTCCATTTCCATGTCTTCTTTCCAGACAATAATGCCAACCCTTAGTGAAGCAAAAGAAATTGGATCCATTGCAGTCCCATGACAAATAACAAAATTACATTTTTTTTAGTTATATAAAAGTTAGCTGGAATCAAAATCAAAATTTTTGAAATTGAAGGTCAAATTATTAGGCAGGCATCCATCTCCCTAACTCATTATATCTTTGGAAGCAGGAGGTCACAGTATAGGATTTATTTCCCTCTTCAAATTCCTAAGATAAAGGAATGAGGGAGAGGCAGGACAGAAGACTAGTTCTTCCAGTAACATTTGAACTTAGGCAACTTTAACCAATGTTTATAAAGAAGACAAAATCTATTTACATTTTTCCAAATTCTTTATGATCTTTCTCAATTACACATACATTCATCTCCATTTATGAGAGAAGAGTGGTTTATATTAGATAGAAATAGATCAATGGAGAGAAGGAAGGTTGAGAAATCAGTGCACCACTCTAGAACAGATAGGGTTTGCTGAGCTATCTTTCTCATTGTGTTGAAGATATGATTTAAGTCGTTAAGCTCAACTTGAATGTAAAAGATTTCCAAACTTTCTTATGCTAAGAAAGGGTGACTATTTGTCCAAAGACTAAATATTTTAGTAAATCAGAGTTTGGTTGCCTATACATCTATTAACTTGTTCTTGGTGTACTGTGTTGTGTGTGTGTGTAGTGAAAATGGGTAATGAAGGCAGAGGAGGGGAGGTAAGAGCCTTTATTTTCTTCATTTATTCTACCTCCCTTAAGAAGGAGAATTAAGTAGTAAACCAGAGATGGAATTCCAGTTTGGGTGTCAGAAATTATTCCTATTCCAAAAGACTTCAGTCTGTGTTTCACATTCATATGACACTGAATATCACGGCGTTCTTCTCATGATCAGTGATGGTCAAGTACGACCCTTACTTGCAGGATACTGGCATCGGTAATGAAATTTGTTTAGCTCATCAATAGTTAGTTGGTTCTCAGCCCAGTGCATATTTTGACTCAATTTATATACATTGAGTCAAAATATGTTTATAAACAACTAAACTAGATATATATGTTTTATATATGTATTTAGTTATATATGTTATATATATTTTATATACATATTTGGTTAGCATATAAATATTAGTTTAATATAGTTTAACATATAAACTTATATATATTTAGTTTAGTTGGTTTTAAAATATACATATCAAAGTATTGAGGTCAGGAGCAAAGATTTTTGTGCCTTCTTAAATATGCTCTGCTTTCTGGCAGTCCATTTCAGCAATTCCTTTTAGTCAGTGTAAAGTTGATATAACACTTCTAATTCCATCAGGGCAGAGCATGATAGTTATTTACTTATCTTAGGCATTTTTTAACTGCCAGGATATCTTAATCTCTGGGAGATTATTGACTTTAGCCCAATCTGTGATACTTTTCTTTGGGATGAAAACCCTTCCCCTTTTCTTTCCCCTTCCCAGCTAAGCAGATCTGTTCCACTCCCATGAGTTGCTATCTGTTTGGTTTGACTGCTCACTGAGGACTATTTGTTTACTCTCTAGGCCTCTCCTCTTATAATAGAGCCTGTTATTGATCAGTCAACTTTACCTCCCAGAGTAAAATCCAAAGTCTTTAGCATAGTACTTGAGAATCTCCTTGATTTTGAATCCCTTCTTTTTATTAGATTGAACCATCTATAGTTCCTACTCAAGCAGACTTCCATGTATCTGGTTTTAAATGTTGAGAAAATTCTCTATTCATATAACATCATATACAATATATGATCCTGTTGGCTTTTTAATCAGTGATTGACATGTTTATTATTTTTCTTGTGAATGCATTAGAGTTTGCTAATGGTTTTCTTCATGTTATACGAGTCTGTTTCTTAGAACAAATCCCATATCTTCACAGTGGATAATTATTTCAACATGATGTGTTCTATTTTAAAATTTTATATATAATTTTCCAAAAATACTCATAAATGAAGCTAAATTATATAATTTTTTGGACTTTCTGAGTTTGGGTACCAAAATTGAATCTGTTTCATAAAATGAATAAGATAATAATTTTTAAATTAATGCATCACTTTGGTAATTTTATATTTTTGTTGGAGAATTTCTTCTGTATATATAATTGTTGCATTTATTCACCTATTTTCTATTAAAAAGAATAAGATCTCCTTTGCCCCAATGTCTGGTTTGCAGATCCATCTAAAAAGAATATTTCTCAGTGGTTAAGAGCATAAACTCCTGAAGCCAGACTTCCTGCCATATTAGTATCTTCTTAGCTAAGTATTCAACCTTTCTGTGTCCCAGCTTCCTTATCTTTAAAATGGAGATGATGATAATAATAATATTACAAATATTGCAAAGTTGCTATAAAGATTAAACGTGTTACTATATAGAGAGCACTTACAAACACCTAGTAGGAGAAAGTGCAGCTATTTCTTATCTACTGGTTGCTTAGTAAGCACCTCAAACTTAAAAGGTCTAAAACAGAATTTTGATCTACTATTGATCTCAACCTGCTCCTTCTATAATCTCTTTCTCAGTAAAACATACCATATTTTCACAAAGTTGCTTAGTCCAAGAAACCACTAGCTATCAGTGATTCCTCTCTTTCCCTCATCTCTCACATCTAATTCATCAGGAAGTCTTAGCTGCTCTGAATTTTAAAATATCTTCTAAATTAGACAATTTCTCACTATTTGCATAATTGCTGTCCAAGTCTACAGCGCTATCACCTTTACTATTCTCATGGCCTCTTTAATGATCTCTCTGGTCCCACTCCTATGCCACTTCATTTCATTCTCCAAAGAGAAGCCGGCATCTCCTCCTTAAAAAAATTAGATTGAATTATCTTCCTGCTAAAACTTTTTTGAGACTTCCCGTAACATTTAAAAGAAAACCCCAATTCTTTATTCTAATCTGAAAGGCCTGGATACCCTGGCCCCGTATCACCCAACCTCATTTCTTATCAGGTCCTGACAGTGGGTGTCTTCAAATACATGAAGCTGCTTTCTACCTTAATCCTTAGGGTTTGCTATTGGTCTGCCTGGAATGCTTTTCCCCAAGATCTCAAATAGCTGTTTCCTTCTTTCTGTTTTCATCTGTGCTTAAGTGTGATCTCAGAGAGGTCTTCCCTGATCTTTCATTCTAAAATAGTCCTCTAATTATTTATTCTGTTTATTTTCCTCATAGCACCTCTTACTTTGATCTGAAAGTACATTATTTGTTCATTATCTACATGATAATGGTCTTTTTCTCCCCTAGAGACATAGGGACAGGGGTTCAATCTTTTCGTTTTCAACACTGAAACACTCAGTGCCCATAACAATGCACAGAAGTTCTCAATCAATATTTACTCAATCAGTCATTATTTAACAAATACTTCCAATAGCTACTTTTTCCTTTACAGCTACTCACTCCACCCATCCCATGGTGGATGGGATCAGGCCTTTGTTCTCCAGGGAACGCCCTTGTCTTTTCCTAGATTGAGACTTCCACCTGGTTTTAAATGCCTTTTAGCAGAACTGATCCAGGTTTATTCAGCACTTCAAGATTGAGTAAAAAGTAAACATAGACCACCAGGCTGTCAATGTCTGGCATGATGCCATCACCACATTAAAGAAAAGAAAAAGGATTTGAGGTGAAACCTTAACTTTATCCATATTCTTATCCAATAGAAAAGACTATGGAAAAAAAATGCAGTGAGAATTGTATTTGGAAGCAATGAGACAGAAGGTATAAACAAAAGAAGAATTGTGTTCCAGAAAATATACCCAGGCATTCTAAAAATATCTGGCTCTGAGAATTTAAAAATACCAAAACACAGACTTCTCTGTCCACACAACAGGCTACAACATTGTAAATATCTTACTAGGTTCATATTTGCAGTGGCAGGAGAAGGAAGTGTTACGCTGATGTGTTACAATGCAATATCGAAAGGACCACGTAAACAAAATCCATTTGCCACCCTTTCAAAAAAAAAAAAAAAAAAAAAAAAGAATAAGAAAAGAATCTTACCTAAAGCCACTCATGAAAATTATCAGAACCCAATTTACGGTTTGCATCAGGCTGCTTTTCAACCGCTGTTGCTAGATATTCAAGACCCTTCTCTCATATTCTCCTCCTTTCTTCTTTTCTTGTTCACTCTTCATTCCTGAGTCCTCCCTTCATCCTGCCACCATTATGTGCCCAAGGCAAAGCTAAATTCAAACTAATAAATGTACCCTATATCCACATTTCCCTTTGAGTGGAGTAGCTTCAAGACCAACTCCAACTACTGCTCCTATCCTTATTGTTAATACTAGTGCGCTATCACAGCATAATTTTGATGCCTTTATATACGGTGGGCATGGAATACCAAGAATCCACAAATTAAATGCCCAGCATTTAAGGCTTTTCATCTTTTTCTACAACTCAATTTAATCACATTCCATTAAGTGGTAGAAAACTCACTCAACATTGCTCCAGACAAACTTGACAATTTTGGGCTAAATTCATGAAGTTTTTGTAAGGACTATGTGCTTCAAAACACTTTGTAGAACAAGAAGCTACTTAAATTTTTCCATATAAAGAAGAGGTTATCTTCCTCTTCTTTCCATATATCTTCCATATAAAGACAAACTACTCATTGTAATTTTTCCCTGACTAATTCAGTTTACAGTATATGTTGAGAGGCAGTAGTTTATGCAGTAAGGAGGAGGGAAATGGGATTAAAAATAGGTCACGGACAATCTTATTTCTGCTACAATTCCACATGTTTTATGTCTTTTAACCCTCACCCAAAAATCTTGGGATATAGGTCTGCATTTTAGGTATGAAGAGGTTCAGGCTCAAGAAAGTTGAGAAACTGACCAAAGGTACAGAGGTAATAAATAGCAACCCAGGGTCTCCACTTTTATATTTTTATCATAGCATTTATTCATTAGGTATATTTTGTGGCTTTTTTTCAAATCTGAATTTCTTTTAAGTCCTTTGTACAACTTAGAGTGGGGGAAAGAGTTGGAGTAGAAAAATGTTATTAATCATTGAAAATAAATAAAAACATTCAGAAGCTTGAACTGAGTTGGTGTCTGAAATATTGGGCACACAGAAAACCTTCTAGAGTAGATTTAAGCTCTATAATAATATACGTGAGCAGTGGAGTTACAAAATTTCCTAGTTGATATTTACATAGCACTTATCACTGGTCTAAGTGAGAGATTTATTCAACATAAACATGCACTAACTCTTATCCCCACAATATGGATGAGAAAACCAGAACATAGGAGTATTGAGTAATATTCTTAAGTCAGCCTCTGGTCATCTGTTGTATACTATAATAAATCTGAAAACTCAAAATTAATATTTTGTCTCCTCCATGAAAATGGACTGAGAAATATAACTTTCTTGATTGTTTCCCCCACAGAATTCCTGTCCTACTGACAGGTGCAGGATGTGTGAGTAAGCGTGAAGGTAAAGTTTAAATATCTTGCACCTCAAGTATATTTCTCATATATTTTTAGGTTTATAAATACAACCAACATTGGAATCTCCAAATGACAAATTTATCAATATATTAACTCTGGGGATGCAAAGAAAGGTGTTGAATATGTGGCTAAGCTTCATAATAAAGAACGAATCATTTTAATTTTTTAATAAAAAGTCATTTGAATAAATACATATACATCTATGTTGGTCTATATCCATGTCTAAAATATGGCATTAAAGTAGTTCCTAAATGAGGACAAAGATCTAAAGTGTTTTGAGAGTCAAGAAATTCTTCTATTGAATTACAAAGAAGAAAGAGGCCCCACAAGAAATATTTCTCGCTGATATTAGAAAAAAAAAATGAGCCAGTTCCAGTGGCTCACACCTGTAATCCCAGCACTTTGGGAGTCCAAGACAGGAGGATCCCTTGACCCCACAACTTTGAGACCAGTCTGGGCAACATGGCAAAATGCCATCTCTACAAAATACACAAAAAATTAGCCAGGCATGGTGGCACATGCCTGTAGTACTAGCTACTTGGGAGGCTGAGGTGGGAGGATCATTTGAGCCTAGGAGGTGGAGACTGCAGTGAGCCATGATCTCACCACTGCACTCCAGCCTGGGTGACAGACTGAGCCCCTGTCTCAAAAAATGAATAAATAAAAACTAAATTTAAAAAAATGTATACACACAACTAAGCCTCCTTTTGTTACCAGTTGTTTTATTTAACTCACTTCCCCTACCATGAAGATAGAATTGGTTCACAACAAAGAGCAGAGAAGAGGTGTCGAAAATCAATCATTTTGCCTGTTGCCAAAATAATAAAGTCAACTCTAGGACAAGATTAATTCCTTACACAAAGGTGCCTGCTTTATGTAACACTAGATAGCCTCCAATAGTTGGCATTATACACATACTGATAATGGAAATGATATGGAAGAATACCAATAGATCTAGATACTGTAACAAAAAGACAAATCTACAGCTACAAAACTATGGTTTAATATAAAAATATTTGACTTTAAAAGGGCAGTTTTGTCTTTAAAACACATACTATTTTAGAGCATTCACCTCCCTTTATAGAAATTTCATTTGCATCAATGTCTGTTTCTCTCCATGGACCTTTTTAATGGCTTGCATTATGGCTCATTTATTTTCAACCCTTTGATTTCCAATAAATTGTTTGCGACCAATTTGCAACCACAAAATGCACTGAATGAGTATATGAATGAATACCTGCATTTGTAAATCCAAGAAGTATTTTCCTCCTTTTTCTGGTAAAAAATATTTGGGCATTTCTGAATCATATTCTGAGTTTCTTATTATTTTAACTAATATGTACAAGAATTGCTACCATCACTTTTGTATGAAAATATTGTAAGTAGTTGATAAAACAAAAGAGAAATGCCTAAAGTTATTTTAAATAAATCAAATATGATAGAAAGCATTTGTGTTACAGAAAAGGGGAACAAATTAAGACTTTATATTGAAGTTACCTCCCCACCCTCAGCACAACCACATGAACACATGAATTTACTGTAGTATAGTTTTCTACTCTCAAAAAAACATAAGTTAGTCAAGGATAAGAGAACTGACCTTCAGTTTCACGTTTGTGGACTTAATTGCTATAAGGAATCAGAATATATTTTCTGTGGCACAATATTTTCATAGTGAAGCAGCCACAATACCACTAATGCAGAGCACAAGCTACAAGCATTCTGGACCTTCCAGGCATTTTTGTGGCTTGGCATTGATGAATGCAGGTGAGATATAGGTTGCAGTTAGGATCAAATTACAACAAACACTGCCTTTTCCAAAAATATGAGTTGCTAAAACAACTTCCCTATTACCTTGGGAGAGGATGCCTGTCCATCAACAAGCTGGGACTTTAGAGCAAGTTCTCACAATTGTATCTTTTCAGAGAGCACAAAATCTGAGCCCAGTCAAAATAAAAACAATAATAAATGACCCTTCCCTCACATTTCCACAACAACCTTGTGTGGTGAACAATGTGACTTCCTTCTATTCTTCTCCTTCTCTATTCTGAATGGTATACTTTTACCTGCAACAAATTGAATTTATGTATAAGATTATTTCTTAATTTCAGAAGACTGAAAAAAAGGAATAAGACCAGTACACACATGTATCTTATAGAATTATTCTCATTACTTTCCAGATCAGCCTAACAATGACATTTACCTCTTATAGAATCCCCTAATACATAGGCAATCATTTATAAGAATGCAATCTGTTCTTTTCTTATATTTTTTCCACTAATTTCTTCCTAGTTTGGTTATATCAAATAACAACATAATATAGCTTAGAAAACACCATGTGTGACATATATGCTATGCTCAATATTTTGTGGTTATTATTATTTTTACTATTTTGAGACAAGATCTGGCTCTGTTGCCCAGGCTGGACTGCCGTGGCACAATCACAGGTCACTGCAGCCTCAACCTGGGCTCATGCTATTTTCCTGCCTCAGCCTCCCAAGTAACTGGGACTACAGGCTTACACCACCACACCCTGCTAATTTTTGTATTTTTTGTACAGATGCAGTTTCACCATGTTGCCCAGGCATATCTTGTACTCCTGGGCTCAAGTTATTCACCTGCCTTGGCCTCCCAAAGTGCTGGGATTACAGGCATGAGCCACGGTGCTTAGCCACTTTGTAGTTATTAATATGCCATTTAACATAAGATATTCCTTCTTAAGGTTAAAAAATGGATAGTCTCTGATTTTTTCACACTCATATTATTTTAATTTGTTTTCCTAGTATAATAAACATGAGCTATTTCCTATAGTTCTCCATTGCTGTTGACTATATTCATACTATATCTCCAGTTATTCTTTGTGATTGATTGTCTAAGATGAAATTTATTTTTTGAAATACAGTGACTTTTCTGAAGTCGATATATCTTTACATTCACCACTTCTTATGTGGGTTGATTTCTCAGTATTTTGAGAATATGTCTTGAGAATAAGTATTTATGTGGTTTTTAACACAGCAACTAAGACTGTTGTTGCATTTCACACAATGAACCAAATATTGTGGGGTCCAACATTTGGATCCATATTGTGCTAAACACAGCTCTGATTTATAAAAGAAAGACTTTAAAACATCCAGAAAACAATACTAAAAATTTTAGATTATTCTTACAGAATGAAGTCCTCATACATCATCAATCATTTTCCTTTGTTTCACTTCTCTGTGATGTTTCTTCTTACCACTTTCAACAAACTCCCCGTGGATATTTTGTGGATATTTTGACCTTAAGACAACTACTACCATTCTTATAGCTACACAAAAAGGCATTTATTACAGTCAGATCAATGCAAAACTGATGTAGTTAAGCCATTTTCTGATTATCTCCCTCTCCAATACATCTCTGATGAATGCTTTCCACTAACTCAAACATTCCAACCAATTTGTGTTTGGTTCTTTTGTTTTGTTTTGACAAGGACAAATTGAATTTCTCATTGCCCAGGAACATACTTGCAACCAACATAATTATTTATATGTGCATTGGTAGAAATTTCAGCCCTTCAGAACATTTTTTAGTCATAGAAGACTGCTCATGTTGGAAACAACAGAAAGTTACCACATAGTACAAATTCAGCCTTTGTATGGAATATTTCCATTAGCAATGTTAAAGATGGTGAGAATTTGCTGTTAATCAAATAGGAAATGTCAATAAAACGGGACAGGCTGGGGATTAGACAATGAAACAGTCTTCTAACTTCTACATCATTTATGTGGCCCTATGAAGTCTGACGGAACCATAATGATTCATCGCCTCCTGGTATTAGAACCAAGCACTTGGGTTCTGAAGTTAGGAAAGAGTCTGGGTAGCTCAGACATAGTTTTGACAATGCCAAAACAAGCTTGGAAAGGGAAGCAGTGAGTCTAACCAATGATTTGGCAGCATAAAAACCCAACAAGTATGTTAATTGATGTTTATTTTAATATCGAATGTAGTCAAATCCTTTTTATGTAAAACCAATCCATTTAAGTAGACACCCTCTGAAGAAGAATAATTGAGCAACATGGGTCAAAGTATCAACTGAGCTGTTCTTGAAAAGTAACAAAAAGAGGCTGAAACTTTTTGATGAGGCTTTAAAATGAAAGACAAGGGAGATGTATATGAAAACTATTAATCCCTTTAGATTGCGTATGTCAGCATTAGTCAACATTTGGAGAGTAAAAAAAAAAATCTCACCAAATTTTAGTGCTCAAAGGCTATAAAATATGAATGTGTTAGTTAAATATTTGCAAAAAGCCTTTAAAATATTAAAATATTAACATTTTAATTCAACAAAGAGGGTCCTTAGAGTTGTGAAATGTTATGCACTGCAATTCCAATCTGTGATTTGGGGAATTTATCTACATTAAAATATATTTTGAACAAACCTGCTTTTTCTCTTATAACTGTTTCTGGTTTTACTTTTGCTGACTGTGCTAACATGTTGCAAGATATATTCACTCAATTGATAAAATCATGATATGTATAGGCACCTTACTAATTCCTAAGCACATCCATTACATTCAAAACCAAAGAACCACACTATGCTTGATACATGACTAGTTATGGCTTATTCTACTGTGAGTCCTACTAATCAGTGCTTCCTGGTCAAACAAGGTAAAGGTTTCATATCAGAAAACACATAACATAAATATAACATAAAGTCACATATCAGAAAACACAAATCAAGGTTAGTAATACTTTCACTTAACTATGACAATAATAATGTAATAACATTATAGTAATAACCATATGTCAAGAACCCACTGAATACCTGACACAGAAAATGGCAATTTAGATATTCTTTTTTAATCAATCATTAAAGAAATCTTAAGGTCAGTATCAATTATTCCAATTTTACAGATAAGGAACATTGCTAAGTAGCTTATCCAAAATTAATCACACTATTCATGTGAAGCTGAAACAGAGATCCAGATGTGATTGTACTGAGAGCCAATGCCCTTTCACTCAGCAATCGTGCCTAAGGAAAAAAAAAAAATCTACAAAGTGAAACTCCAGGGCTAGAGAGATAATGTGATATCTTTTAGTCAAGCCCATGTTGTGATTTCATACTTTGAAAGTATTCCTCCACCCCTACTCCACTCTGAATACAGTGGTTATAAAAAAGAAATCTTTTTTTGGATAACAAAAAAAAATGGTGGAACCAAATTAAGAAAAATTGAGACAGACATCTCTGTGAACCTGAAGGGAACAGAAACAACCAGGAGGGAGAGAGAGAGAGAGAGAGTGTATGTGTGTTGGTGAGAAGGTGTGAAAGAGGTATGAGGGTCGTTTGCCTGTTTGTACTCAGATGCATTTCCTCCTTTTCTTTTGGTCTTATTGCAGATTGCCATATTTCCCAGGGTTTCTTGATAGCTGGCTTTGGCTAGTTTGGGCCAGTGTAAAGCAATGGCAAGAAACTGGGTAGCAGGAGAAATAAACGCTAGGGCAACGTGCCTCCTCTCTCTGCCTTACTGGCATCTGACAGTGACTGTGTCTCTCTATTTACATCCTCCTCCATCCTGCCCCAAGCTCCTGCAGACCTATTCCCTCCATGATCCCAACTCTCATCCAGGCTGGTTCCCATGGCCCTGTGGCTTGTTTCTGATAACAGCAACTTGTTCTCATGCCTCCTCAGTCATAGGAAAGACATCATCTTCTCACTGTTGGTAATTTCTGTTATGATTTACTGTTCGACTTCTCAACTCATCTGTGTAACCAGTTATCTGAATCAAATGTGATCTCTGAAATAACTGGAGTGATTGCGTTTTCAGGGTACTGACTGATATGTATGAGGTGGTAGAGAGTGGTGGGGAGAATAAAAGGTACAGCCATAGGTGCATTGGTTTATGAATCTAAAAACCACAGGAATTTTAAGTGATACACATTACACAAATAAAAGTGTTCCCTATTCATTGGAGGGATTAAAGAGACTGTAAGAAGATGATTCGTAGATGACATTATCAAAATGCCAAACTAATCACGATGTGAGAACCCAAAGTCAACAATAAAAAACATGGTGCTGGAACAGAGGTCCCAGGATGGAGGAGGAGCTAAATTGAGGTAACTGTAAACTAGGGAGGGATAAACAGAGGGGAAGAGAGAGGGAGAGAGAGAGAGAGAAATAAAATATGCATATCAGAACTAGCTTACCCAGATGAGCATCAAAACTAAGATTTCAAACTATTAGAACTAAATAATACTAAGAAAGAGTGCCTGCAAACTCAGGATGTTACTCTCCTACAACAAAATGAGAGAAAAAATACAACAATCTCATAAGGACTATTATAGAATTAAGACCATTAAAAAATAAGAATAAGATCAATTTAAAAGAAAATTATGGAAAAAAATGCAGGATTATAAAACTAGAAGTGATACTTATGAAAAATAATAATCAGTAGAAACAATAAGCATCTTACCCTCTACCAAAATCTTGAGATTTCAGAATTACCAAACACATATTTCAAAACAAATATAGTGACCATGTTTGATTCTACTTCATTGGGTAGATCCAGACAAATTGAGCATACTGTAAAGTTTTCTCCTTCCGATTTGGCCATACAGCTGGTCAATTTATTAGGATAATGACAGCAACCAATTCATATTGGTGGACTTTCCAGTCTACTCATTTAACCAACTAAATGTGATATGAGTACATTTTTTAGATTTCAAATGGACATGGATGACATATCATGAATGCTGCTTTGAAAAAAGTTCAAGTTGAAATCGACTCAACTGTGTGTTAAGCTGTTAACATTTGAGGATTTATTGTTTATTCACTTACACATTGTAGAAAATAATGGGCTGACTTCTATTTTTATTTGTTTATTTATGCCTTAACACAATCCTGGCACTGCCTATGGATACTATGATGGCCACCTCTGTGCAGAGAGGCTTGGCTATCTATTTACGTAAGAGTCATGGTTGGGATCCTCAATTTTCACAATGAATATATCAATTCTATCATTTACTTTATTCTAGTGAATAAATAGAATTTCTATTGATCAGCAACACAGAATACCTGGATTCCAAGCATATGTTTTCAATTGACCTAAATAAAACAATCAAGAGATAAGATAGTTCTAACTGATGTGACAAACTCTGTATGTGCCTTGGAAGCAGATAATGTGCCTTTTTACCAGGAGAATGACCATTCACAAGATTTAATTATATATTGACATAGAAAAAAATCGATACATGTAAAACAACATAAATGATACAGGTAGCATACTCGGATCACAATGCAAAACAAGCAGAAATAGCCAAATTGAAAAGTAACAAATACTGGCCCTTTGAAATAAAAAAGTAAAAACTTTCCTTAAATGACAACAGAAAATTTAAACCAAAATGGAAGAATGGTTAGAATATGACATGAAAATATGCATCTCAGAACCTATGAAATATAGCTAAATTGCTTATGGAAAGTCTCAGCATAAATAGTTTCATAATGAATTGACCATTTGCCACAAGTAGGTGGGAAAAGAACAGAATAGTCTCAAGGAAAGGAGAAGGAATATAATATAATATATAATTATATAAGGAATATAATAGTAAGAGAAAAAAACAGAAATTAATAAATTAGAAAATGAAAAAAATTGAACTGCTGAATAAATCCATGAACAAGTTTTTTTTTAACTAGATAAATAAAAAATCTAATCAATAAAAAAAAACGAGAAAGTACAAATCCACAAATAAAAATTGATGAGGGGGAAATAACTACAGATTAAGAAAAAACTAAAAGGATCATGTAATATATTTAACCCTATTCAAATAATTTTGCACATCTTGATAAAATGGAAGATTTTCTAGAAAAGCATAAATTTCCAAAACAATTTCCAGAAGATAAACAAATGTAAACAGTTCATTGTCCTAAAAGCAAGGAAAGAATTTGTATTTTGCTAACTTCTCCCTCCACCCCAAAGCACTAGCCTAACATTATTTCTTAGTGTATGGAGCAGAAATCTCTAATTTATTTAAGTGTTTCAGCGTATAGACGAGGAAAACAAACTTCTGAATTGCTTAATTTTTATGGCTAAACCTGACAACAGATGTCACTAAAAGTAAATTAAAAGATCACACATACGCAAAAATACATAAAATACATTGACAATTAATTTTTATTTACTCCTCTTAGCCCTTTGATAGATTTAGTAGAGAAAGATTACTAAGAACCCTATGTCTATTTTTGTGAGTGTTTGACTTTGATTTTGCCTTAAGAATGTCAATGCTATGTTTTTAGTTAATACTCACAAGTGTCATGTTTTCATTGAAGAATGCAATATTTATTATCACTAAAGACTCTTTTTTGTCCCATTTAATACTTGTGCCCTGTTTGTAAACATTTCTGATATAATGGTATTTGAATTGTTATGGTATGTCATTGTCTGTTCTATAATTTTCAATCTTTGTGAATCACTGTATGTTAAATAAGTCTGCTGTTACTGTTGGTTTTGCTTGTGATCCAATCTGATAATGCTTTTCTCTTAATATTAAGGGAAGATTAGTTCATTTGCATTTACCGATAGTGTATACATGTTTTTTCTTAGTTGTGACTTCATACTTCATATTATATTTTCTATTTTATAGTATATTTTAACCTCCTTTTATACTTTGATATTCTGTTCAAGCTATATTTTTCCCAGCTCTGGAATTTCATTTATTTGTACTATTTTGGATTTACTGTCAAACACTGCTTGAAATATGGAATAAGAAGGCATATTGTGGAATAATAAGACAAATAGTTACTTACATGGATTAATGTGTGCATAGAGAGTATACCATATTCAAATACATGTAACCATTTTTAAATTTCTCTGTCAAACATACACTTTTACATTGCCTATGTAAACATGGTTGAAGAGGCAATTCTATAATTGGAAAAACAAAAATCACTGGAGTAAGACTCAGAAGACTTGGGTTCTTATTCTGGTTTCAAATTGTACTATCCAGAATACTTTGAACGATGTCATTAAGCTTCTCTGTAATATTTTTTAAAATGCCTTCCTTGTTTCTTTTATGGTAAGACATTAAAGACATCAACATTGTGAAAGTTTTTTAAAGAGAAAATATTTTAGAATATATTTTTAGAAATAGCTCTAATTTTTTTTTTAATTTCTCAAATGATCACCTAAAACAACAAAATTAGAAATCAAAACATTAACCTTGACATTAAGAGTGAATCTGACTTGGAAATATTCACCTAGACAAATTTGCAAAAATGAAAATTGTATAAGCATCTTGAATTTTATCAGGTCAGTAACCCTCTTCTGGCGATTATGACATTTGCTCAGTCAGAGGTCACCCTGACTGTGCATATAATCTGCATAAATGCTTCTGGTGACTTTCAAGTACAAGTAGCAGAAGGCACCTGATGATCACGACAATGAAAGCACGTCATTGAGTCTGTTATGCAAGGACAGCAGGTGGCTTGGGATTTGGAAAGTTATAGGGTAGGAGGTCCTCAGTCATTTAGGGTTAGTCTCGGGGCTGCAAGAAGAGGGTACATATATCGCAATATGAAAATAAAATAGCAAACATTCCTCACACGAAAGAGAAATCAGAAGATGGGCCAGAATGCTAAACGTAATGTGAGCTTAGCTGATGTCTGGGCTAATACGTCATCCTTCTGTCTTTTGTTGTGCCTCAAAATAGAAAACAAAGGCCATCCGCACCTCCTGTGCAACAATCTAAATCTACGTTAATTTACAATCTCAGTTCCCCTGTCACCTAGGAACCTCATGAGCATAAATCATTGCTGTAATGTTACTGTAAATAACAGCTCACTGGGCTGTTGTTGATTCATTGACTCCTGTCTGTTTCTAACAACAGGCCATTTCATGACACAGGGGATCTCCATAGGAGCACAACAGAAAGCTATAAGTATCTCTAACAGCACATATCACTGCACTTTACATGTAAGGCAAGGCCGTTCTTCCAGATAAGAATAATACAAAATGGTTTTTAAAGGTCAATTAAACTAATTGGCTATAATAACTGGAAAACTGTTGTATTTTGTAAATTAGCAAATGTACAAAAAAACCATATACCTTAAAAGACACAAGATGTTCCATTCAAATAAAAATTGAAAAATTCTACTAAAGGAGAGAGAGAAGTTGGCAATGTTTTACTGTCTTCTAAGTGCACTTAGATCTGCTCTCTTTTTGAATTTAAATGGCAAAACTGTCAAGTATGTGTTATGTTCTTATTGCACAGGTGAAAAAACTGAGGAACAGAGAGATTAAGTATGTTTCCTAAAACCACTCAGCTAGAGAACTGCAAATACAAGATTCAAACTTAGATTTGTCCTTCTAGACTAACACTATTTCCTCTGAGGGCCTATTATATAAGAGGTACAAGACAATTGAGGATAGTTTTTAAAAAATAACACCAAACCTATAACACTATCTTAAAAGTTAGCAGATTAGAGTCCACAAATAAGTACAAGACAAAATATCAGGGGGAGGGTATTAAATATTGTAGTGAGGAATTAGAATAAAGTAAATATCAAATTTCATTTGCAAATATCAGAGAAGAGTTCATGAAGAAGATGGTATTTCAAATAGGTTTTTTTGTTTTTTTTTTTTTTTTGAGATGGAATCTGGCTCTGTCTCCAGGCTGGAGTGCAGTGGCGCGATCTCGGCTCACTGCAACCTCTGTCTCCGGGGTTCAAGCAAGTCTCCTGCCTCAGCCTCCAGAGTAGCTGGGATTACAGGCGCACACTACCACAGCCAGCTAATTTTTGTATTTTTAGTAGAGACAGAGTTTCACCCATATTGGCCAAAATGGTCTCAATCTCTTGACCTCGTGATCCGCCTGCCTCGGCCTCCCAAAGTGCTGGGAATACAGGCGTGAGCCACCGCGTCCGGCAAAATAGTTTTTAAAAAATTAGAAGAATGTTGTCAACAGAAACTTTATCATTAAATATACTGTATAAACTATTAAATCAGATGTGCTATTTACTTTCTCTTTTATAGATACATGGCAAAAGGTTAACATTTTACATTTTGTGTTTTGTGAATGAAGTTAAATCTTTGGCAAATGAGGGATCGCTACAGGTAGTATTTATTAACTCTATACTTAAACATGCCTGGGGAAGTTTATTTAGACATTCTACTAAAAAATCTGGGTTACCATATTTGTATCTTAGCCAAATTTAAAGTAATAAATCCATTCTTGTTTATGAACAAATACCAAACATTTTCAACAAACCTACCACGAAGAAGAACTTAGCATAAATGTATGCCAATTCAAGTTCTGAGGTATGCATTACAGTTTGTATATATTTAACACCTGGATAACTTGTTGACATGTATTCTCAGGAAATTTCTCCAGCAATTTAAAATTCAAATTCTGTGTCAAAGTTCTGGGATTAAGATTGGACTCAAAAGACGTCAACAAACCGGGTAATCTTTAGGACGGTGGGCCAAATTCTTACACACATCTGCTACAGACATTAGGGAAAGGGATCAGACTTCAGTGGAAGGTGACCTTGAGTGATGTGGAGCAGCACTTGTCCTCAAATCTACTGTTAAATTCATTTAAAGCTGACCTAAACCATGTAAGAATTCAAAACTTGTATTTCGGGATTGTGAATGAATAATGTTTCTCTGCATCTATAGGAATCCCGCCACAAAAATATGGATAAATGAAGGCAGAGCCATCTACTTGGTGTTCTCATGACTGGGACCACAGTACTTTCCAAAAAAAGTCCATACTATGGTTGGTATATTTCTATTTATTAGAGAATGTTTTCTCCTATTTAACTTTTTTGTTTTGATCATGATTTCTTACCTGCTTTAGTTTTAGAATAAACTATATTTTGACTTTCTACTCAGAGTAGGTTTATTTTCTGTTTTATTTCATCTTTTATATTTCTCATGTGTTGTTTTAAAAAATATCTTTTACATTGATGCAACAATAATATTGCCTCTTAATCACAAAAGAAGTCTTTTTTCAGTGGGTTAGGAACACATTTACTTATGAGTTATTTCTTTGTCTCTCTATTTCAATCTCTTTAACATATACTAGAAACCAAACACTATGATAGTTGAAAGTGGCATTTAATGTTTTGAAGCACTCTGGGCAGATGAGGTACATTTTTAAAGCAAAGGGCTCCACAAGCAGGGTCTATGAACAGCACATGTGTAACAGAAGTTCCTGACCAAGTTCACATCTAAAAGTATCCTGCTTCCATTAAGAGTCCCCACTTTTGCTTTCCCATCTCATCCTTGAGGTTCCAGAAAAACAGAACTGCCTCCAGTTCTGCATGACTGGGGAGGCCTCAGGAAACTTACAATCATGGCGGAAGGGAAAGTAAACACATCCACTTCACATGGCAGCAGCAAGGAGAAATGTCAAGCAAAAGGGGGAAAGCCCCTTATAAAACCATTCAGATCTCATGAGAGCTCACTCACTATCACAAGAACGGTATGAGGGTAACCACCCCCATGATTCAATTACCTCCCACCGGGTCCCCCCAATGTCACATGGGGATTATGGAAACTACAATTCGAGATTCGAGTGCGGACACAGCCAAACCAATATCACATGCCATTCTCATCTTTAATCTTTTTTGCATGTCTTGACTCATTCACCACCTATTTCAAATGGCCAACCATACTAACTATTCAGATTTCAGATTCCACATTGCCCTTCTCTTTGCTAACTTCTCTCCTCCACACTCACACACAGTCTGAGTTAGAAGCCTGTTGTATTACTGTAGCTAACATACTACCCTTGTTGAACACTGGCATTGAAGTTGCCTATTTACTGGTCTGAATCTCATACCCTGTGGTAATCTCACCGAGATATGTGTATTTGATTGGTCTTGTTCACAATTATACATCTCAGTTTCTGGCACATGGTAAGCATGAAATAAATACTATTAAATGAATAGAGGAGTGAATGAATGAATGAATGAATGAATGAATGACTTTCATGCAGTATCTGTATTAAGTATGCCAGCATGATACTTTCTGACTTTTTATGTAATGATTGATAGTAATTCTCCAATATACTGCTATTGCAGTAAGCAGAGAAAGAATCTATAACAATATTATGTCTTTTTAAGCAAGCTAGGTAGATCTAAGCAATTGGGAATAGGTGAAATTTCTTGTACAGCAAGGATTAAGAAAATCAGCTTTCTTGATATTTCTAAATTTACCCCTTTATTCCAGAGTCCATCTGGTCTAGTCTTTCTGAAGTTATTAAAAATTCCACAGCAATTCAACAGGAGATTAAGTCCATTGAACATTTGTGCTGGCTCCTCACCCTGGCCTATGGTGCTGGATAGAAGAAAAGTGACAGCTTCAGGACCACACACCTGAAATGGTATTCTTTTTCAATACTCACCTGTAACTACACTTTGCCAGAGTGCTTGTGACTGCTTTTCACTGATAGAGTTATGTCAGGCATCCAGCCATATAGATCATGTTAAAAGCTCCAGTGCACTCTTGGCTAAATATTGATGGATTGGATGAGACATCTTTTAACCTTTATTGTGCTTTCCAATTTCTGACATCTGTGAATGACACATCCACAAACTTAACACAATTTTAACTCTGAGATAGACTGGAATGTAAAATATTTTGGGATCTCAGGGCTAGGGAAGGGAAAGAAACAAGATGTTGGAATAAAACAAAAGGAGTATGCAGGGAAAGGGACTAGGACGGCAGGGGAATAAGGTTGTCACGTATAATGAAGATTTAGTGCTTCAGCAATAAATCTAACTCAGCTAGAAGAGCATGCTGCCAAAACACTGTGCAAGAAATACCCCCAAGGTATCCACAGGGTCCTTTTAAACCCTGTTCACTTCACAGTGCATATTTGAACACAGACAGTTGGAGTTCAGAGAGCACACATCTGGGTCACTGTGCAAATCCCCATTCTCCTTTAAAAAAATAAAATACATGCACTCTACCTACCCCAGACTTACTCTATTGCTGAGTCTGCCAAGGAAAACTATTCCATTTTAGAATACAAAAGCCAAAACACAAAGTGGAACCAACCCACATGGAGTCATGCTCTGCTACTTTATGTATCCAAAGAAAGAAAAATATTCAAAGCACAAATTCTCAGATTACTACTCCAACAGACGACTGTACCAAGGTTATTTTTTATTACAATTGTCTCCTCCAATGAGGACCAGAAATCTCCAGAAAATCACGAGCTTTAAAAAGCTATTAAACACCATCTACTTCTCTTGTGCTTAATATAGAATTAAGCTCCATAATCACAGCTTGACATGCCATGCTATTTGTAAATTATTTTTAAGTTCATTGTGATAACTATTAAAAAGAAGGAATTTGTAAGCAGTAGAATGTTATTCCTAAAAGAAAGACTTTATGATTATAAATTAATTTCATCTTATTTTTATATTGTGCCTTGATACTTTAATGTTGGAAAGCAAATATATACAACTGTTGCATTATTGACATTCTCAAGCCCAACTCTTTGTACAGAAGTTACTATATGAAAATATCCTTTCTAGTGTTTAGCTACAAAATATCCTATGTGTTTTCTAAAATCATTCATTTAACGAGAAAACTGTACATAAGCAGGTGCTTGCTAAGAGAGTTCCATGATAATCATTACAGTGACAGGGAAAACCAAGATAAACCAACTAAACTGTTGTTCCTAATAGGGATGATTCAAGGTATAAATTAGTTTAGCACCTCAATCAAGAATTTATACATGTTCTATCTTGGAACGTATTCTCTAACAGGTAATAATGATTTATACATGATAACTCCAGAATTTATATCTCTTAGAAAAAATATGGAAGCCCAAACAATCTTCAATAAACTATACCCCACTCTTCAACCTTTATTTCAAAGGGCTACTATGAATATGAAAACAATGGACTAAAAAGAGCGTAGTCCCCCCACCATTTACATTATTTTTATTTTATTCAAGATTCTGTTTCTGTGAGTGAGGGAGATAATCAAATATTTTGAGTTTAAATACATTTACCCTCACTTTTATTTTGCCGTATTTATCAAAAGCTGAGCAGGAAAAAAAAATAGAGAAACGGGAAATCTAAATCATGATGCCTACCCTTAAGTTGCTTTCTATCAACCTGGGACAAGTTGTTTTTCTTTTTTTTTTTTTTTTTTGAGACGGAGTCTCGCTCTTTCGCCCAGGCTGGACTGCAGTGGCATTATCTCGGCTTACCGCAAGCCTCGCCTCCCAGGTTCACGCCATTCTCCTGCCTCAGCCTCCCGAGTAGCTGGGACTACAGGCGCCCGCCACTACGCCCGGCTAATTTTTTGTATTTTTAGTAGAGACGGGGTTTTACCGCGTTAGCCAGGATGGTCTCGATCTCCTGACCTCATGATCCGCCAGCCTCGGCCTCCCAAAGTGCTGGGATTACAGGTGTGACCCACCGTGCCCAGCCAGGACAAGTTGTTTTTTTGTTTTCCTTTTTTTTTTTTCTTTTTTTGCTTTCCCAAGTTGAGAGACACCAAACATAAATACTCGATAAGTTAAATAGCAATATATCTTAGAAGCAACAATCAACAATGTAGAGATGATGCAAAAAAAAAAAAGTTTAGACAGTAATTGTTGGAAAGGCGATTACTAAAACCACAGTGGACCAGATTTCTCTATGAAATACTTCTGATTTTACTACTTACATAGAACTATTCAAACTGTTATTTGAATTGATTGATACTGTTGATGTGAAAAGTGCCTAAACTATTCTACAGTCACTCTACAAATATTTATATATGTAATGAGAACTTGCATCAACAGAGATGTTGTTGATAATAATAATACCTTATCCTTAAAAAGCAATGTAGTGTACAGAACAATTTTGACATACTGTATCATATTTTATCTATGTAAAGCACAAAGCATCTACAGTTTGACCTTAGTTGAGGGATGTATTCGTTCATTTTCATGCTGCTATGAAGAAATACCCAAGAGTGGGTAATTTATAAAGAAAAGAGGTTTAATTGATTCAATGTTCCACATGACTGGGGAGGCCTCAGGAAACATACAATCATGGAGGAAGGCACCTCTTCACAGGCAGCAGGAGAAAGAATGGGAGCTGAGCAAAGGGGGAAAAGCCCCTTCTAAAACCATCACCCCCATGATTCAATTACCTCCCACCAGGTCCCTCCCATAACATGTGGGGATTATGGGAACTACAATTCAAGATGAGATTTGGGTGGGGACACAGCCAAACCATATCAAAAGATGAAGGCTAAGCTTGGGGGAAGTTGAAGCAACTGCCTAAATTTACTTGTTCATGGCAGTTTTTATTCAATTCTTGTCTGTTCATTTCTAGTAAAATGTCAATTCCATTACAGAATTATAAAGCTAATCATAAATCATAAGTTAAACATGATTTATGTAAGACTCAATTACATTTTATGTTTGATGATAATTAAGAGGTGACCACATAATTTTTGAATTATAGTAACTAACATTCATAGGTTACTAAGTTAGGGCTAAGAATATTTTCATATACTACCTCATTAAATCATTATAGTAATTCTCTAAGTTGGATACTTTGTTTTTTTCTGTTTTTTGTTTTTTCGTTTGTTTTTGAGATGGAGTTTCACTCTTGTCACCCAGGCTGGAGTGCAATGGCACCATCTTGGATCACTGCAACCTCCACCTCCTGGGTTCAAGCGATTCTCCTGCCTCAGCCTCCCAAGTAGTTGGAATTATAGGCATGTGCCACCACACCCAGGTGATTTTTGTGGTTTTAATAGAGAAGGAGTTTCACCATATTGGCCAGGCTGGTCTTGAATGCCTGACCTCAGGTGATCCACCCACCTTGGCCTCCCAACCTGCTAGGATTACAGGAGTGAGCCACCACCCCTGGCCTGAGGTGGGTACTTTGGATACTCTATTTAACATATGGAAAGATGGGATTAGAGTCAAAATTCCAAACTTGGTCTAAACAGGGCGAAGAGGGTTCCCCTGTGATTATCTATGCATTTTCTGGGTGATACTCTTCATAGCAAAATGAAGACTCTTCAGAGCAAAAAATGTTATTCTTGGGCTGCTATAGATAGATTAAATTTGAGTGTATATCTACCATTATTATGTTGCATAACCTGATGGCTTATCACACACAGGACTGAAGTTAGCCTGTAATCACTTTACCACTTAATACAACAATAAAAGAAATCATGTTCCTATTAAAGTACTGGACAGCTTTAGAAAAGAAAGGTTTCAGACACACATGGAATTCGTACCTGAAGGTATATTTTAACCTTTAGGTTATATGAAGCAAAGGTAGATTGACCTCCAATAAGATAAAACAAAATCAGGCTCTAGATTTTTTTAAATGTTATTTTGGTTGGAGAACACTTTCTAATTCCATCAACTTTGAATTTCCAAAATTAATTCAAATGTTTTCTAAAAGTCAGTTTCTATATCCACAATTTGGCTTAGTTCAATCAAAATGAAATTCACATTAGAAAGCAATGTGCTTTTACCATACTTCTGGCATGTTCTGCTAGGGTTAATTAAGTTATTAGCAGATCTACAGTTGGTAAAATAAAAAAACAAACAGCCTACAATTATTCACACCTAAAGAGAATTCCAGTCCCTGATTTCATATTGTCTAAACAGAAGCTTTTTCTTTCCTGGAGAATTTTCAATGAACTTAGTCTAAATAACTAGAAATGTTCTTAGCTATAACAGAGGTAGGTATATGAGCCAAAAGTTATTTGAAAACATACAGATTTCCTAGCTATATCACTAGAAATTCTTACTCAGAAGTTTTGAAATGGCACTGAAATACTCATATTTTTATAAAGCTCCCTGGCTTTTTTCTTGTGCAACAATCCAGTGTCAATGAGGGGACCTGCATTTGGAAATTCCTGAAGTAGAGCATTTCATTATCCAACAATGCATATGCACTATGAGTTATATTTATAGCAAATAAATCTAATAGGAACAGTTTACAGATAGCATTTTATGGTGGATTAGTTTATAGAAAAGGTGCTATAAATCAGATCTTATTTTAATATGATAAATATTGGGATTATTATTACATTCCTCATCTACAACTCAGTATTAACAGAATTGAACACAAATGCCATATTGAGTCAACTAAAAGTAATTGTCTCTACACTATTTATGTCTTACTTTTAGTTATTTTACTGATAATTAATATAGGGTACCAGTCATGCCTAAAAACATAGATAAATTAAGGTAATATATAAAAAGACAAAATTAAATAGGTCTCAAACAACTAAACTAAGAAGTTTAGACTCAAATGTAATTAGTAAAGATTCATTTGTAAACAGGAAACTGACATGATTGAACTTGTATTTTAGAAGATAACTAACAAGGCAGTTCTAAATGGTAGACTTGAAGGGGAAGGGATAAACAGCAAAGGGAACACTTAAGAATTAACAGGCTGGGCTCAGTGGCTCATGCCTGTAATCCCAGCACTTTGGGAGGCCGAGGAAGGAGGATCACCTGAGGTTAGGAGTTCAAGACCAGCCTGGCCAACATGGCAAAACCCCGTCTCTACTAAAAATACAAAAATTAGCCAAGTGCAGTGATGTGTGCCTGTAATCCCAGCTATTCAGGAGGCTGAGACAGGAGAATTGCTTGAACCCAGGAGCCAGAGGTTGCAGTGAGACAAGAGGGCACCACTTCATTCCAGCCTGGGAGACAAAGCAAGAATCAGTCTCAAAAAAAAGAGAAAAGAATTAATTGGTGATGAGAGTTCCTCTAGGGATAGAGAGGAAAATAAGAATAATAATAACAATAACTATCATTTAAATAATGCTACCTATTTGCCAAGCAATGTCCTAACAATGTACACATATTAATTCATATAATCTTCACTACCACCCTATGAAGTAGTGTTATCAGTTGGTATTTTCTAGGTAATAACCCCAAATATAGTGCCGTAACACAACCACCATTTATTTAGCACATCATCCTGGCAGTTCTTTTAGGCTTGGCTGAGATCACACATAATCTTTGGTCAGTTGCCAGGTTGGCTGGGGGCTGGCTGAACTAGAATGCTTCAGCTAGGAAGGTTTGTCTCTACTCTGGATGGTCTTTCATTCACCAAAGCCTGAATCCGACTTATTCACATGGTAACCGGGCAAATTTTGAGCAAGCAGAAGCACTCAAGGCCTCTCAAGACCTAGGTTGAGAAAAGACATACTATCATATCTTCCTCACTCTATTAACTAGAGCAGGGCACAGTCCAGCCCAAATTCTAAGGTGGGGAAATCAACTTCATCTCTTGATGATAAGGGCTGCAAAGTCACTTTGCAAAGGGTAAGGATAGAGAGAGGAGGAAAAGATTGTGGCGATGTTTACAGTCTTCTTTAGTTAGGTATTATTGTTATCATGCCTATTTTGCAGGTAGGTAAACAGAAGCACAGAGTTGTCAGGTAATCTGCTTTAGGTCATTTAGCTAACAGTTCACCAAATAATCCAGCTTTAGTGTCTGTTGTCTAAGAAATTTACTTTTATGTCTCTAAGGTTTTAAGAAATGGAGAATGGTTAGAGAAGTATCAATGAAAAGAATCAACACGATTTAATGATTGATTAGATTGGAAGCAGGGAGTCAGAGAAGGAGTATGAGGATTCAAATTTGGAAAAATAGCGACATTAATAAAAAGTGACAGTATTTATTGATGACACCATCCACAAATTAAGAAATATAAGAACATGATTAAATCCCAGCCAGGGGTAGGAATGAGCTTAATAAAAATGTAGATTTGATCATTTAAGATTGAGCCGTGCTCAGGATATACTGATGGACACGTCCATTGGGCTGCCTGGAGGTAGAGTCTTTCACTCAAAACAAAGAGATTAGGATAGAGATACAGATTTGAGCTCTGGTAGTTGAAAGCATAAAACTAGATGAAAAGACACAAAGAGAGTTTAAAGAAGAAGGACAAGGACAAAGTCAGGAGAAGTGTAGAGGCAATGCAGAGGAAAAACAGCCGTTCAAGTAACTTTCTGGTGATTAAAACCAAGAAACAGCAACATAAAAAAAAGGAAGAGTGACATCTCCTCCTACTAATAGAAGTGTAGGTAATTTGTCTCCAACTGAAGACTACTGAACAAACTAGATAAAATATTTTAAAATAAAACAAATCACATCCTTAAATTAGAGAACTAGTAAGACATCATAACATTACCATCCAACAATCTAAAATAAGGACAAAGGCCCAGGAAGATAAGAACAGAATTTAGGGTTACTCTATCCTAGGAGAGTTTGACAATTAAAGAGGGAGGTTCTGGAAGATTGAGCTATGGTTTTGACAGCCTCTTGGGAGTAGGAGTACTGTAGTTGAGTCTAGGGCTTACCAAGGAAGATGGCTCTAGTGAATCCTCTTCACTTTGCTTTGGGACTTTGCAAAAGTAGAGAAGACACAGTGAGGACTACATACAAGGTTTTGGAATATCAGACAACAAACAGAGAAAGCAGGGAAACAACACTTGAACAGATAGTTCAAAAACACAGTATCTACGTGGCCAAAACATATTTTTAAAGTTTCACTTCACGAGTAATCATCAAAATGCAAATTGAAGACACCAGATACCACCATATACTTGCCAAAGTGACTAAAAATTAAAAGATTTACAGTGCCAAGTTCTGGGAAGGAAGTAGAGTGACAGCAATTTACATACACTTCTGGCCACCGGAAAAAAAGAGAACGCCATTGATGATCAAGACTTAGGAATGGGAAAGATGCAAGTACACAAGTGGAAGTGTAGCTTTGCAGAGGTGGAATCTGCCTTTTCTATGAGAAGAGAAATGATGGATAAAGATATAGATTGGTTTGAGGCCAAAATGTTGAGAAAGTTTTACCTGAGAAAGTTTAGAATGGGCTCCATGTTCTTTGTTAATATGAGTGAGCCTATTGATAAAAAGGGAGGAAAGCCGGGGTGAGTAGGCATTTTGCAAATATCAAGAAAATGTTGTAATAGCTGTTACAAAGTCTGAAAATAGGATTTTACTAGGCATATGCAGCAGTGTGGCTGAGAATATTGGGAAACAGGCTGATATGAAAACAATGAAATTCAAGTGACTTCAGTCTTAATGTTTTAGATTTCTCTGGTCTTAGTAATGTAGTAACCATCTTGATCCATGAAGCACATCAAAGGTATCATTCCAGTTGTCTCTGAGGCCCAATTTCTTCACTTAGAGAGAAATATTTCTACACTGTACTTACTGTAAAAGGATGTTATGTATCTGTTTGGAAACAATCATACCTAGTTATATAGAAAAGTATGTGAAGAAAGTGAAGAAAGAGCACTTACATAGAATTTGAAATAGAGTAGGTAAATTTGACTGTGGAAAGCTGTTTAATCCACATACTTGCGTAGGGACAGTTGGAATTTAAACCATCATAGGCACTCTGACATCTGTGTCACTTAAGCCATCTCAAGCAAAATGGTGCAGGAACTCAAATGTCACTAAACTTTTCCAGCAGGAGAGATCCAACCAACTTCACTTGTAGACCATTCTAGTTTCTCCCAATTCTCATGGCCCAGGCATACTTTCTTATATGTTTCATGGTCTATTTAACTTTCCCTGAAGTCTGGAAAACCTCAAAAGCATGTTGACAGCAAGGATTTTTAAAAGTCTTTCCTACAACAGCCAAAACTATAGCTCATAGCCTGCATAGAAACCTTGATTTTTACAAGCAAACTGGTGATATAGGTTTCCCTTCTACACTCAATTAGATTCCCTCATTTCAATTCAGCTTTGCATATGAGTTTTACAAAGCTGAGTTTGACGAGATGAAATGTTGTTAAGGAACTAAAAGTCAGGATCATGGAAACACCTCACCAGAGATATATTTAATTAAAATGACTCACCCTAAGAGCAAAAAAATAGGTAATTTCGTAGATTGTCCCCCAAACTTTGTTCTCTCCTTACCACCAAACCTCACGTGGTCTTAAAAAAAAAAAAAAAGGTCTTGACCCAGAGTACATAGAATGTGGAAAGGCGTGGTACCCTTTTGCATTTTGTTATTCATTGAAACACCAGAACAGGCAGGACAAAGTTTGCAAGCCCAGGAGAGACTTTCAGCAGCAACCTTATCTTGTTTGAAAATTTGCTCTGAGGTCACATGGAGCAAGCGAGAGCTCAGCTGACAGTGTGTCAAAAAGCCTCCAACTAGCGAAAGAAAGCATCCTTGAGTGCATAAAGGTCGAGCATCTTTGGAAGTGGGTAAATTGGAACAATATGATATGCCTTGTGTAAAAACATATTCCATTTTCTAACTTTGCAACAACAGTTCGTGGTCTGGATTCCTAGCAGTAGAGAAAATGAAAATGAATAAACGTAAGCTAATGTCAGGAGTGCTAAACTCTTTTGTCTTGTTATTGGTGGCAGTGTTAAAAATAAAAATAACATAAACACATGCCTAAATAAATAAATAGCAGTTCCTTCAAAAACCTGAAAACTTTGGACAAGCCCAAAGAGCATGTACATACCGTCCAATTCAAGGGAATCAGGACAGTATTGGATTTCACAGATAGCACCACAGACAGCTATTAAAGTCTAATCCAGTGTCACATTTCTGCCCAATGCTTGCTAACTACCAGCCCAATTTGCTGGCTTCACTCACTCTGTGTTTCTTCATTGTTTCAAGCCAGGCAGAGACTTATCTTAATAATGGGTCAATCCTCAGCCAAATGTGTTCAATTGAAGGCCACCATGGGAGAATGGCAGGATATTGTCTTTCCAACAGCAAGTGAATTGCAGGCAGCTTAAGGCAATATCCATTTCACTATAATGCTGGTTTATGTTACAGCCCTTTTCAAACTTCTAATTGCCCTGTATTGCTGACATTTATATACATGCCCTATTTTAAATGAAAACACAACACTGAGGTCAGAAGGAGGTTCTGGGACAGCAGAGACCCCAGGTGAAACCAAAGGGGGAAATTACGTTAAAACTTCTAAATGCCAAACATGTTTGAGAAAAAGAGGAAAAAAAATAAAGTCTTAGAGCAGAAAAAACATTAATCATGGCCCCACGGTATAAATTAATAATAGCTATATTTAATACTGCTATGTAAACTTTCTATGGTTGGATTATATAAATTTTAAATGAAAGTAAATATTATTCATTTGGCATGGTAAGTCTGGTAAGTCTCAGCTTATATAGAATAACTTTGAATATGATTTTTTCCCCTCCAAATTTCACTTTTATTTGTCAAAAGCAAACTGGGTTTCTCGGCTGCTTTTGGCAATCACTATATGTTATGAATCTTTCAGATCATTCTACAAGTCACAATTAATAAAATAATATTTCGCATTTACTTACAGCTTTTCACCTAGTATCTCATACTGTTTTAAAAGCAATAAATCATTCATTTCAGAATTGCAACTAAAGAGTCTCAAGTGTTGTTCTAACAAGTAATTTCTTCCAAGTAGCTTCAGAAGAAGCAACGCATATATATAGGCTATAATCATTTTCATTTGTTTATTCATATATTCATTCACCGAGTTATTGATTCATTGATTCATATCCTGAACAAACATGTATTGCATGTGCATGTGTACTTAACATTCTGTAGATGTAAAGCTATATAAATAAGTGTTAAAGAGCTTACATTCTAGCTGGGTTCTGGTTAAGAGACTGTTTAAGATACAACTCTGAATGACCTGAACAAATTATTTCAATACTATGTTCTTTTAATCTCTCCGTGAACATCTTATTGAGGACTAATACATTAAGAAGTAGTCACATCAATGTTTTTCTTTTTATATAAGGTATATATATTCAAAGAAAAAACTTAGAAACAAAGAAAAAATCATTTAAAATTTAATAATTACCATTATTTCTGCTACACAGAGATAAACATTGTTAATAATTTGGCATATACATTTCTTGTCTGTTTTAAATTTTTCTATGTCTATATAAAATATATTTACTTTTATATACATAAGATTACAGCACACATATTGATGATTTATAACTGACTTTTAAAAATTTATAAATATATTATAAATATTTTCCCATGTCATTGAATTTTAGGTTTCAGTGTACTGAAGTCGTGGCTTTTGCTTATAGTACTGTTTCAAATTGTGAAAGAACACTAGGTCACTAATCAAATTTATATGAAGAAACAAAAGGCACAAATACAGTCAAATACAAGATAAATATAAAAGACAATGTAACTGTATTTTGTATTTGTAATGCCTTTTCCCTCTGATTTAGAAACAACTACAAAATGGAATCATTATAGGTCGAAGGTGATGGGTACACAATATGTAATATGTAACTGACTATAAGAGCATAAAAGAGCAGGAAAACAGAGCTACACAGAAGCAATGTTTTTGTGTATTGTCAAAATTAAATTGGCATTAATCTGAACAAAACTGTTACAAATTTTAAAAAAATCATACTAAGCTCCAAGGCAGCCATTAAGAAAATATCTCAAAAACATATTGTAAGAAAAACAAAGGAATTAAAATGGTACACTAGAAAATATCTACTTAACACAAAAGAGGGCAGTAATAAAGAACTGAGGAGAAAAAATATATAACACATTTAGAAAATAAATGGCAAATGTAAATTCTACCTTATTGGTAATTAGATTAAATGTAAATGGATTAAACTCTCTAATGAAAAAGAAGAGCTTACCAAAATGGTATAAATAACTAAATAAATCAACTCTGTCAAAAAGAGACTCATTCTAGATTCACTCATAAGTAGATTAAAAGTAAAAAGATAGGCAAAGATACATCTTGCAAATAGTGTAAAAAATGAAGTGACTACATTAATAGGAGACAAAATAGATTTTAAGCAAGAATTGTTACCAGAGACAAAGGACATTTTATAATAATAAAAATGTCAATCTATTAAGAAGATATGGTAATTATTAAGTTATTGCAAAAGTAATTGAGGTTTTTGCCATTACTTTTAATGTTTTTGTGTACTGTCAAAATTAAATTGGCATTATTCTGAATAAAACTGTTATAAATTAAAATTTTATGGTAAGTTCCAAGGCAGCCATTATTAAAATATCTTAACAACATTGGAAGAGAAAAAAATTAAAATGGTACACTAGAAAATATCTACTTAACACAAAATAAAGCAGTAATGAAAACTTGAGGGGAAAAACGATATAACACTTTTAATGACAAAAAACACAATTACTTTTGCTCCAATCTAATATAAACATAAATGCACCTAGCGACAGATTTCCAGTGTATATGAAGCAAAAACAGACTAAATTGAAGAGAGAAATAGACCATTCAACAATAAGAATAGGAAACTTAAATATGTTACTGTTGGGGCTCAGAAAATGTAACCACAAAGTATCGTGCTTTGCTACGCTGAGTACATTGAACTGAAGGACATTAGAAGGACTTCAGAAGCAAAGTCCCTTTCTGACCTTCTTTCTAATGCTCCCCTTTCTCTTTCAAGACAAGTCATAAAAACTGTAGTTTATCTTCCCTTAAGGCAGGTCATAGAAACTAGAACTCCTCTTCCCCAAAGCCAGCCAGGAAACCTAGAAATATTACTCTAACCTTTTCCCATCTTTCTGTGAGAGCTGGCCATAATGAAATTCTCTGACCTACCTTTTGTAATAGTAGGTCATAACACCCTCATTCCAGAAGAAGTTCTCCCCTATACCTGGGAGGAAGAAATGCTACACAGAGAGGTCAAAAAGAATCTGAAGAGACAAGCCTTGCTAGATTTCCCCACTCTGTTACTATTAGATCATTCACTTTTTTGTCCAATTACATTTCTACATGGCTGTTGATTCTTCAACAAACCTAACTATACAAATGGACAGTTTTCCCTCAGCCTTCATCTCTGAAGGCTCTCATGTCACATAAAAGTTTAAGTATATTTGCTATACTTTTCTCTTATTAACTTGCCTTTTTTATATGAGAGTCAGCAGTGACCATTATGATGGGTAAGGAAAGGTATCACACCTTTCTGCCCCTACACACGTTTCAATAATAGAACAACTAAACAGAATATCAGCAAAGAAATAGAAGACTTGGACAATGCTATAAACCAACTAGGCCTAACAGACATTTATAGAATAAGTCACTCCAAACAGCAAAATACACATTCTTCTTGATAGTATATGCAACATTTTCCAGGATAGACTGTATGCTAGGCTATAAAACAAGTCTCAATAAATCTAAAAGGATTAGAATAATACACAGTATCTTCTCTGTCCATAATGAAATAAAATTAGGAATCAATAACAGAAGGAAACTTGAGAAATTTACAAATATATGTGGAAATTAAACATGCTCCTAAATAATCAATGAGTCAAAAAAGAAATCATAAGGGTAAGTGGAAAATACTATAGGATGTATGCAAATGAAAATAAAACCTATCAAAACTTATGAGATAAAAAGAAATGCCTAAAGGAAACTGCATTCCTGTAAATGCCTACATTGAAAAAGAAGACAGATCCAAATCAATCTTAACCTTTTACTTTATGAAATTGAAAAAAAAAAAAGACCAAGCTAAACCCAAAGCAAGTAGAAGAAATAAAATAAAGAAAAGAGCAGAAATAAACAAAATAGAGAATAGAAAAATGATACGGAAAATCAATGAAACCAAAAGTTATTTTTTGAAGCTATCAACATAATTGACAAAACTTTTGCTAAACTAACAGAAAAAGAAAGTGACAAGACTCAAATTACTAAAATCATGTATGAAGGAGCAGACCTTAAAGAAATTTTTAAAAATATATTCTGAGAAAACTCTATGAACTTTTTATACCAACAAATTACATAACCTAGATAAAATGTGCAAACTTCTAGAAAGACACAAACCTCAAAAATTGATTGAAGAAAATATTGCAAATTTGAATAGACCTATTACTATTAAGATTGAGTTTGAATCAGTAATGTTAAATTTAAAAAACTTCCCACAAACAAAGTTCAGGACCAGATGACTTTAATGATTAGTTATACCAACATTTAAAGAATTAACACCAATCTTTCTAAAAGTTTTCCCAAAAATAGAAGAGAAGGAGGAAATACTATCTCATTCTATGAAGTCGTTATTGCCCTGACACAAAAATCAAACAGCTATCACAAGGAAAGAAAATCACAGACCTAAATCCCTCATGAATATAGGTTCAACAATCGTTAACAAAATAATGAAAAACTAAATCCAACAACATCTAAAAAGTGGTGTGGATCATGATCAAATTCGATTTAGCCTAGGAATGCAAAGTTGTTTCATACAATAAAACTAATCAATGTAATATACTATATTAATCGAAAAAAGAAGAAAACACTTGATCATCTCAATAGATGTATAAAAAGCATTTGGCAAGGTCTAACATCTTTTCAATTCTACAACCTACAAATGGGAAAGACGTCCTCAATGTAACAAAGGGAATTCATAGAGAATGTATAGTTTACATCATACTTAATGGTTAAAGACAAAAAGATTTCTTCATAAAAGACTGAAGGGTTTCCACATAAGACAAAGACGTCCACTTTCCCCACTGGTATTTAACATTTTATGGGAGGTTGCACGAAAACATTTAGATAGGAAAAAGACATAAAGGCATTCAGACTGGGAAAAAAAGAAGTAAAATTTTCTGTATTTGTTAATGACATGATCTTATATATACAAAACTTTAAAGAATTCACACATAAACACATGAACATTCAAAACTGCTGGAGTTAATAAGAGTTCAGCAATTTTGGTTTCAGGATAGATCAATATACAAAAATCAGTTGTATTTCTATATTAATAAATGTTCCAAAAGTGAAAATAGGAAAAAACATTTATAGTAGCATCAAAAGAATAAAATACTTAGGAATACATCTAACAAAACAAGTTTAAGACTTGTAGACTAAAAACTATAAAACCTTGTTTAAAAAATTTTAAAGAAGACCTAAGTAAATGGAAAGGCATACTATGTTCATAGATTGGAAAATTTAATATTTTTAAGATCATAATAGTCCCCAAATTGATCTTTATATTGACTGCAATCTCTTTTAAACTTCCAGTTGCTTTTCTTAGAAAAAATGGACAAAGTGATCTCAAAATGTATATGAAATGGAATGAATCCAGAAGAGCCAAAATAATCTTGAAAAAGGATGAACAAAATTAAAAGACTCACAATTCTTAATTTGAAAACCCACCATAAGCCTATAGCAATCAAGAAAGTATGGTATAGGAATAAGGCTAGACAATACATCAATGGAATAGAATCGAGAGTCTAAAAAGAAACCTTTGTGTCTGCAGCCAAGTGAATTTCAACAAGGATGCCAACACCAGTCAATGGGAACAAGAATAATCCTTTCAATACATGATGCTGTGACAACTGTGTGTCCCTATGCAAAAGATAAATTTATTCCCCTACCTCACACCATACGCAAAATTTAACTCAAAATACATCAAAGACCTAAATGTAAGAGTTGAAATTATAAAACACTTAGAAGAAAAGAGGTATAAATCTTTGTGACCTCGGATTAGACAAGAGTTTCTTAGATATAACACAAAAAACCTTCAAGAAACCAAAGAAAAATATATAGATATTGGACTTCATCCAAAAAAAAATTATTCAAATGGAAATACAATTTGTAGTATGATTTCCTAGTATGCTTTAAGATGGCATATTATTGTGGTTTTAACTTGCATTTCTCTGATGATTAGTGATATTGAATTTTATTTTATGTTTGTTCATCATTTGAATGTCTTTTTTTGAGAAATATCTGTTCATATACTTTGCCTACTTTTTAATTGGTTCTTTGTTTTTTTCTTGTTGAGTTGTTTGAGTTTCTTGTAGATTTTGGAAAAACTCTTCTGGACAATGGCCTCGACAAAGAATTTATGACTACGACCTCAAAAACAAATACACAAATTGGACAAATGGACAAAAGGGACTTAATTAAACTAAAGAGATTCTACACAGCGAAAGAAAGTCAGCAGTGTAAACAGGCAACTTACGAATAGGAAAAAATATTTGCAAACTATGCATCTGACAAAGGACTAATATTCAGAATCTATAAGGAACTTAAATCAACAAGAAAATACAACTCATTAAAAGTGAGCAAATGACATGAACAGACACTTCTGAAAAGAAGACACACAAGTGGCCAACAAACATGTTTTAAAAATGCTCAAACTAATTATAAGAGAAATGCAAAAGAAAACCACTATGAGACATCTTACACTATTGTTGAATGGCTATCATTAAAAAGTCAAAAAATAATAGATGTTGAGGAGGATATGGAGAAAAGAAAACATGTATACAGTGTTAGTAGGAATGTAAATTAGTTCAACTCCTGTGAAAAACAGTATAAAGATTTCTCAAAGAACTAAAAATAGAACTATTATTCAACCTAGCAACCCTATTACTGGATATCTACCCAATGGAAAAGAAATTATTGTATCAAAAAGATATCTGCACTCATATGTTTATTGTAGCACTATTCACAATAGCAAAGTCATGGAATCAACCTAAGCATCCATCATGAGATGACTGGATACAGAAAATGTGGTATATAGGTTCCGAGCAAGATGGCCAAGTAGGAACAGCTACGGTCTGCAGCTCCCAGTGAGACCAACGCAGAAGGTGGGTGATTTCTGCATTTCCAACTGAGGAGTTTACTGGTGTTTGTTTGTATGTTTATGTGTTTGTTTGTTTGTTTGTTTTTACCTGAGTGGCACCTGGAACCTCAGCGAGACAGAACCTTTCACTCCCCTGGAAAGGGTGTGAAGCCAGGGAGCCAAGTGGTCTTGCTTAGTAGGTCCCACCCACACAGAGCCCAGCAAGCTAAGATCCACTGGCAGGAAATTCTTGCTGCCTCACAGCAGTCTGAAGTCGACCTGGGATACTCCAGCTTGGTGGGGGGGAGGGGGGGGGGCATCCGCCATTACTGAGGCTTGAGTAGGTGGTTTTCCCCTCACAGCGTAAACAAACACCACAAGAAGGTTAGACTGGGTGCAGCCCACCACAGTGCAGCAAAGCCACTGTAGCCAGACTGCCTGTCTAGATTCCTACTCTCTGGGCAGGGCATCTCTGAAAGAAAGGCAGCTCATTGAGAGGAGCAACCCCAAGTACATAATCATCAGATTCACCAAGGTTGAAACGGGCAGCCAGAGAGAAAGGTCAGGTTACCCACAAAGGGAAGCCCATCAGACTAACAGGGGATCTCTCTGAAGAAACCCTACAAGCCAGAAGAGTGGGGGGCTAATATTCAACATTCTTAAAGAAAAGAATTTTGGACCCAGAATTTCATATCCAGCCAAACTAAGCTTCATAAGTGAAGGAGAAATAAAATCCTTTACAGACAAGCAAATGCTGAGGGATTTTGTCACCACCAGGCCTGACTTACAAGACTCCAGAAGGAAGCACTAAATATGGAAAAGAAAAAAAATACCGGTACTAGCCACTGCAAAAACATACCAAAATATAAACACCAATGACACTATAAAGAAACCGCATCAACTAATGTGCAAAATAACCAGCTAGCATCATGATGACAGGATCAAATTCACAGATATCAATATTAAACTTAAATGTAAATGGACTAAATGCCCCAATTAAAAGACACAGACTGGCCAATTGGATACAGTCAAGACCCATTGGTGTTGCTGTATTCAGGAGACCCATCTCATGTGCAAATACACACATAGGTTCAAAATAAAGGGATGGAGCAATATTTACCAAGCAAATGGAAAGAAAAAAAAAAAGCAGGGGTTACAATTCTAGTCTCTGATAAAACAGACTTTAAACCAACAAAGATCAAAAGAGACAGAGAAGGCCATTACTTAATGATAAAGGGATCCATGAAACAAGAAGAGCTAACTATCCTAAATATATCTGCACCCAATACAGGAGCACCCAGATTCATAAAGCAAGTTCTTAGACACCTACAAAGAGACTTAGCCTCCCACACAATAATAGTGGGAGACACTAACACCCACCTGTCAATATTAGACAGATCAACAAGACAGAAAATTAACAAGGATATTCAGGACTTGAACTTAACTCTGGACCAAGTGGACCTGATAGACATCTACAGAACTCTCCACCCCAAATCAACAGAATATACAATTTTCTCAGCACCACATAGTACTTATTCTAAAATTGACCATATAATTGGAAGTAAAACACTTCTCAGCAGATATAAAGGAATAAAATTCATAAAAACAGTCTCTCAGACCACAGTGCAATCAAATTAGAACTCAGGATTAAGAAACTCACTGAAAACCATACAACTATATGGAAACTGAACAACCTGCTCCTGAATGACTACTGGGTAAATAACAAAATTAAGGCAGAAATAATTAAGTTCTTTGAAACCAATAAGAACAAAGACACAATGTACCAGAATCTCTGGGACACAAGTAAAGCAGTGTTTAGGGGTAAATTTATAGCAATAAATGTCCACAAGAGAAAGCAGGAAAGATCTAAAATGGACAACCTAGCATCACAATTAAAAGAACTAGAGAAGCAAGAGCAAAAAATTCAAAAGCAAGAGGAAGGCAAGAAATAACTAAGATCAGCACAGAACTGAAGAAGAAGAGACATGAAAAACCCTTCAAAAAACAATGAATCCAGGAGCTGGATTTTTGAAAAGATTAACAAAATAGATAGACCGCTAGCTAGACTAATAAAGAAGAAAAGAGAAAAGAATCAAATAGACAGAATAAAAAATGATAAAGGATCACCACTGATCCCACAGAAATACAAACCATCATTAGAAAATACTATAAACACCTCTAAGCAAATAAACTAGACAATCTATAGGAAATGAATAAATTCCTGGACACATACACCCTCCCAAAACTAAACCAGGAAGAAATCGAATCCCTGAATAGACCAATAACAAGTTCTGAAACTGAGGCAGTAATTAATAGCCTACCAATCAAAAAAAGCCCAGGGCCAGATGGATTCACAGCCAAATTCTACCAGAGGTACAAAGAGGAACTGGTACCATTCCTTCTGAAACTACTCTAAACAGTAGAAAAAGAGGGATTCCTCCCTAACTCATTTTATGAGGCCAGGATCATCCTGATACCAAAACCTGGCAGAGACACAACAAAAAAGAATATTTTAGGCCAATATCCCTGATGAACATCAATGCAAAAATCCTCAATAAAATACTGGCAAACCGAATCCAGCAGCACATCAAAAAACTTTTCCACCAAGATCAAATCGGCTTCATCCGTGGGATGCAAGGCTGGTTCAACATACACAAATCAATAAATGTAATCCAGCACATAAACAGAACCAATGACAAAAACCACATGATTATCTCAATAGATGCAGAGAAGGCCTTCAATAAAACTCAACATCCCTTCATGCTAAAAACACTCAATAAACTAGGTATTGATGGAACATATCTCAAAATAATAAGAGGTATTTATGACAAACCCACAGCCAATATCATACTGAATGGGCAAAAGCTGGAAGCATTTTCTTTGAAAACCAGCACAAGACAAATATGTCCTCTCTCACCACTCCTATTCACATAGTATTGAAAATTCTGGCCAGGCCGATTAGGCAAGAGAAAGAAATAAGGTGTATTCAAATAGGAAGAGAGGAAGTCAAATTATCCCTGTTTGCAGATGATGTGATTGTATATTTAGAAAACTCCATCATCTCACCCCAAAAACTCCTTAAACTAATAAGCAACATCAGCAAATCTCAGGATACAAAATCAATGTGCAAAAATCACAAGCATTCCTATATACCAATAAGAGACAAACAGAGAGCCAAATCATGAATGAACTCACATTCATAATTGCTACAAAGAGAATGAAATACCTAGGAATACAACTTACAAGGGATGTGAAGGACGTCTTCAAGGAGAACTACAAACCACTGCTCAAGGAAGTAAGAGAGGACACAAACAGATGGAAAAACATTCCATGCTCATGGATAAGAAGAATCAATGTTGTGAGAATGGCCATATTGTCCAAAGTAATTTATAGGTTCAATGCTATTCCCATCAAGCTACCATTGGCTTTATTCACAGAATTAGAAAAAATTGGTTTAAATTTCATATGGAACAAAAAAGAGCCAGTATAGCCAAGCCAATCCTAAGCAAAAAGAACAAAGCTGGAGGTACCACACTAACTGACTTCAAACTCTACTAGAAGGCTACAGTAAGCAAAATAGCTTGGTACTGGTACCAAAACAGATATATAGACCAATGGAACAGAACAGAGGCCTCAGAAGTAACACCACACATCTACAACCATTTGATCTTTGACAAACCTGACAAAAACTATCAATGGGGAAAGGATTCTCTATTTTACAAATGGTGTTGGGAAAACTGGCTAGCCATATGCACAAAACTGAAACTGGACCCCTTCCTTACACCTTATACAAAAATTAACTCATGATATATTGTAGACTTAAAGTAACACCTAAAACCATAAAAACCCTAGTAGAAAACCTAGGAAATGCCATTCAGGACATAGGCAGGGGCAAAGACTTCATGACCAAAACACCAAAAGCAATGGCAACAAAAGCCAAAATTGACAAATGGGATCTAATTAAACTAAAGAGCTTCTGCACAGCAAAAGAAACTATCATCAGAGTGAACAGGAAACCTACAGAATGGGAGAAAAATTTTGCAATCTTTCCATCTGACAAAGGGCTAATATCCAGAATCTATAAGAAACCTAAACAAATTTACAAGAAAAAAAACAAAGTACACATCAAAAAGTAGGCAAAGGATATGAACAGACACTTCTCAAAAGAAGACATTTGTGCAGTCAACAGACATATGAATAAAAGCTCATCATCACTGGTCATTAGAGAAATGCAAATCAAAACCAAAATGTGATACCATCTCATGCTAGTTAGGATGACAATCATTAAAAAGGCAAGAAACAACAGATGCTGGAGAGGATGTGGAGAAATAGGAACATTTTTGCACTGTTGGCAGGAGTGTAATTAGTTCAACCATTGTGGAAGACAGTGTAGCAATTCCTCAAGGATCTAGAACCAGAAATACCATTTGACTCAGCAATCCTATTACTGAGCTATACCCAAAGGATTATAAATCATTCTACTATAAAGACACATGCACATGTAAGTCTATTGCAGCAATGTTCACAATAGCAAAGACTTGGAACCAACCCAAATGCCCATCAATGATAGACTGGATAAAGAAAATGTGGCACATATACTTTATATTCCATATGCATGGAATACTATGCAGCCATATAAAAGGATGAGTTCATGTCCTTTGCAGGGACATGGATGAAGCTGGAAACCATCATTTTCAGCAAACTAACACAGGAACAGAAAATCAAGCACCGCATGTTCTTACTCATAAGTGGGAGTTGAACAATGAGAACATATGGACACAGGGAGGGGAACATCACATACTGGGGCCTGTCAGGGAGTGGGGAGCAAGGGAAGGGATAGCATTAGGAAAAATACTTAATGTAGATGACGGATTGATGTGTGCAGCAAACCACCATGGCATATGTATACCTATGTAACAAACCTGCAGGTTCCGCACATGTATCCCAGAACTTAAAGTATAGTAAAATAAAAAATAAAAATAAAAATGGCAGATACAAATACTAAATGTCTTTTGTTATATAGGAAGATTTTGATGTATATAATTATATTTTATGATTTTATTGAACATTAAAAAAAGAAAGAAAAAGATAATATGGTGTATATACACCATGGAATACTATGCAGCCATAAAACAGAATGAAATCATGTCCTTCACAGCAAAATGGGTGGAACAGGAGGCCATTATCCTAAGTGAAATAACTCAGAAACAGAAAATAAAATATTGCATGTTCTCACTTATAAGTAGGAGCTAAACAATGTGTACAAATTGACACAAAAATGGAAATAATAGACAATGGGGACTCCAAAAAGGGGAAGGTTGGGAGAGCGGTAAGGGTTGAAAAATTATCTGTCTGGTACAATGTTCACTATTTGAATGATGGATTCACTAGAAGCCCAAACCTCATCACTAGGCAATATATCCACGTAACACACCTGCACATGTAGCCCCCCATATCTAACATTTTTAATAAAGAGAGTGATCTATCAGAATTCTATTGGCATAGCTTTATTTTATCAAGATATCTCAAATATAAAGTTTAAAAAGCAGACACACTTTCCTTGAGGAAGTAGAAAGCCATTTTCTCAAAAACATTTTACTTCACGTTAATTGTCCCATTTAGTATAGTACCTAATGAAGGGTAATAGAATTTGCAATAGGAAAGTAGTTCTTCTGCTTATCTAACATTTAGAATCAGAAAATCTCTGTGGATAATAATCTATTTTATTTGTATTCTCTCTGTAAAATGTTATAATCCCAAATATTTTTAAATTCTATTTCGAAGTGCAAATGAAAACATGCCCTTGGCTATTATTGTTTTATAAAACGTCTATTGTTCATATGACACAAAGGAGTTCTTCTAAGTCACCAACAGTTTATTATATGTCATAACTTTAGTTGAAGTGTCAAAGTTGCTTAAAGCATTACTATGTGCATCATCCAAATGTTCCTTCCTTTCATCCTTTCTGAACTCTTTATAGACTGCCATCAAAGTACTTAGGCCTGGCACGGTTGCTCATGTCTGTAATCCTAGGACTTCGAGAGGCCAAGGTGGCAGACTCTCTTGAGTCCAGGATTTCAAGACCAGCCTGGGTGACATGGCGAGAGCTCATCTCTACTAAAAATGCAAAAAAAAAAAAAAAAAAAAATTAGCAGGGCATGGTGGCACATGCCTGTAGTCTCATTTACTCAGGAAGCTGAGGTTAGAGGATTGCTTGAGCCTGGGAGGCAGAGATTGCCGTGAGCCAAGATTACCTTACTGCACACCAGCTTGGGGAACACAGCGAGACCCTGTCTCAAAAAAAAACAAACAACAACAACAAAAAAAACCCCCTCATATTACATATCTAATATTGGCTTCCACAACTGGTTCCTGAGCTTCCTGAGGTCAGAGATTCTATCTCTTCTGCCTCTGTATCCCCAGTGTCAGTTACCTGGCAGGTCTTCAACTAATAGGTGCTAAATAGTCATGCATGAATGCATGAGTAGGTGGACAAATGGGTGGATGAAAGAAAAAAAATATTTAAATAGTAAGGTAATCTTGGCTCATGCTTTTCTCTGTAAATGTGGGTGAATAAAGTTGTTAAGTAATTAGAATTAAAATTTATTTTTGTCAGTAATATACATTACCTAAAATTACTTACCTTATTACCAAAACAAAGTATTAACTAGATCTTAATTTGATAAGAACTAAATTTTGCTGTTAATCTCAAAGTGCAGGTAAAGGTAACCTTAAATCAAATGTAAACAGAAAGCAGAGACTGAGCTTCAATAATTCACCTTCTCCTTGGAAGTAGAAGCTGGGGTGAGAATAAGGACTATTGGGTGGAGAAGTCCATGGAAAACATCTGCCAGTAGTGTTTCAAAGAGTGAAGAGGGGACTTATTGTGAGTGCTATTGTCAAAGCCCCCAAAACACAACATCAATGAAGTACTATTTATTTTTTCTATAGTCAATAGATCAAAAGCCTATGGAGCAGTATGATCTGCTCTTTGTAAGGAGAAACTGTCTATCCAGAGAAATGAGAGCACATCTGGAAATATCTGTCTATGGAGGTGCTTGAAAAAAATCACCATGTAGCAGCAATAGGAGAAACATCTGTGCAGTGTGCAGCAAACCAGTCAAGGAAGGAAGCTGCTATGCGAAGAGACCACATAATCAAGACAAAGACCAGGGTGGAGACAGGCACCCCTTGAATGACAAAGCTTCCTAGATTCCATTTTTAACCACATGTAATCAGTAAGAATGATTTTCTCTTTCAAAGTATTTATATTAGCAGCACCTGCTCCAGGTGTAGCAGGGCAAAGGCAGAACACAATATCTTAAGGTGATTACTTAAAGACATCTCTAAACATCACTGAAGAGCAGAATCTGCATGTTATATGTTCACTGCAAAGTTCTAAATATTAATTATTTTAAAATCATGTATTAGAGAAGCTCATAAACATGGATTTTAACCCAAAGTACCTTAAACGTGGTTTTCTTATACAATTTATTTACATGAGCTTTTAATCAAAAGTAGTGTGAAGATAATTTTTTTATCAAAACTAACACCAATTCAGCAATTTTTTTAAAAACATGGTTTTGTTTTGTTACATGTGAGTTAGTGTCATCACACTAGTTTCAAAAAATAAGTGTGCATGTGAATATTCAGTTGCATACTCTTTAAAAGACAAATTCACTAGATTATTGCTCATACTCCTACTACAACAGCTCTATCTGTTTTAGTAAATTAACTAACTCCGCTATTCAATTAAAATATGAATGAAAGTCTTCATTTTCATCAACAACTTTAAAATACTGCACTGCTGTGAAACAAGATTAAAAGTATGCTCGATGTTCTTGTTATCTATGAAATTTGGCTGGTAAACACGCTGTTCCCAATATTGGTGTTAATTAACAAGTTGTCACTTTGCATTAGGCTGGAATTGTCTAATGCTTTCAATACATCTTGAGGCTGTGTTTACACTACAAAGTGCAACATGGAAAAAATCATGTAGATATTTCAGACTAAAAAAAAATCCTGTTGAAGAAAACACGAGGCAATTTTTTTAGAATCAACCACCTTGGCATTCTGTATTAAATCGTATCACTAGAATATTCCTCAATTATTTTCATTTTTCTCAGTCCATGTTGCCAGAAGTTAAAAAGGGAAAAAAAGATTATTTTTAACTAATCAAGATAGGCTCCAAATAGAATATCCTACGCCTATAATTTACAAATTAATTGTGTACTTCCATTCATTTAATCCTTTCCACATTCCTTTACAGATGGTTCCTGACTTACAATTGTTTGACATGATTCTTTGAGATTATGATATTGTGAAAGCCATAGGCATTCAGTGGGAACAATACTTTGAGTACCTACACAGCCATTCTGTTTTTCATTTTCAGCACAGTATTTATTCAGTAAATTACATGACATATTCAGTACTTTATTATAAAATAAGCTTTGTGTTATATTATTTTGCTCAACTGTAGGTTAATACAAGTGTTCTGAGCACGGTTCAGGTAGGTTGGTCTAAGCTATGATGTTTGGTAAGTTAGGTGTATTACATACATTTTCCACTTAATAATATCTTCCATTTTAAGAATGGTTTGTTGGAAGTTGTCCCATCATAAATCAAGGAGCATCTTTACTAAGGTTTTATTAATCTTATTTTATGAATGACAAAATTGAAGTTCAGAAGAGTGATTTTAACTTTCCTAAAGTTATGTAGCTATAAGTGGCAGAGCTAATCCTTGAATCTAAGTCTTCTAGTTTTAAATCTAGTAGTAACACTTTTTTTCTAAATACTTTTTAAGAATCTGAAAATGCTATCAAAGATAGGGATAAGAGAGGCTTACAATTATACAGTCTCTGTATAAAAACTACATATAATACAGAGTACATATATATATACACACATATACAGATTACATGTGCATTTATATAATTTGTATATAGCTACACATTATTAAGTATATAGTAAATTATTTATATATTATCTAAATGAATATTTGCAAAATCTTGTGTGGTAGGTATTATTTTCTCCATTTACCCGGTGAGTTCCAGAGAGGATGAGTAACTTACCTAAGAGGACACAGTTGATGAGTGGCAGAGCTTATATTCAAATGACAGCCTGAAAGACTGTTGAGACCCTTACTACGCTGTGATCCGCAAATAGGCTTTATCAGCACTGTCTGAGAACTTGGGAGACACAGAATCTCAGACCCCACCCTCAACATAATGGGCAAGATTCCCAGGAGATTCATAAGCATATAAATATTTGAAACGTACTTTTATACACCACATTAGTCTGATATCAAAATTAAATCTATCAAAATGTGTAGTGGAGCACAAAGTGGTCTACAGTATTTATATCTGTCCATCTCTACTAAAACTATAAGCTCCTCAAGGGCAAAGTCTAAAACTGTTCCCGGCATGTCGCATAAGACTTTGTGCTAGTAGCTGCCTAAGAGATGTTTACATCTGGTTAGTTGCATATATAAAACAAGTATTTGGCCAACATTTGTATATAAATGTTTGTTTTATTTGTTGATGTTTCAGAGGCTGTTAGATGGGAAGTAAGTTATTTTAATTCCATTTTATGATTAAATGTATTTATACAGCTATCTCAATAAAATGTGTTTTGTTTTGTTTTTCCAAACTATGGTACAGATCGCTTGGGCAATTTTTTATTTATTTATTTATTTTTTTGAGGTGGAGTCTCTTTCTGTTGCCCGGGATGGAGTGCAATGGTGGCATCTCAGCTCACTGCAACCTCTGCTTCCCCAGTTCAAGTGATTTTCCTATCTCAGCTCCCTGAGTGGTTGGGATTACAGGCGCCTGCCATCATGCCTGGCTAGTTTTTGTATTTTTAGTAGAAACAAGATTTCACCATGTTGACCGGACTGGTCTCGAACTCCTGACCTGAAGTGATCCACCCGCCTCAGCCTCCCAAAGTGATAGGATTACAGTCATGAGCCACTGCACCCGGCTGGGTATTTTTAAATTGGGATTGCTTCTTATATTTTGGTAGATAGCATTTATGGTGGGAACTATGCTGAAATATATGGCATTGGCAGGCTGCTATTTAACCACAGTGGAGAGGAGGGAATTTATTAAGATTGGCTCAAAATTACTTTGGAAAGAGACAGAGCTACAAAGTTGAAGGAAGGTGGTGCTCTGCCAAGGGAAGAGGTGATGGTTGTGCAGGTTAATTTAGTGATGGAGTATCAGAGGCTGCATGACAGAGGGTACAGCAGAATAAAAAAGAGATGGAGACTAGGACTGTGGGAAGCTTTGGAAGATATCCTAAGTAAAGGAGGAACAAATGGGTGGGAAACAGGAAACATGTAGGTCTATGATTTTGTGATTCAACATTTCAACTTAAGAAACATTCAGTGAATAATTACATTTTGAGGGTTAAAAGACGGAGAAAGAAACTAACCTTACCATGTGCTAGCTTACCATGTGCTAGAAACAATGTAAGGCATTTTCATATGTTAACTTGTTTAAATTTTACAGTGATGTAGAGAGGCTTCTATTTTTCCGAGGTGATATTAGAGAGACAAAGAGTTGAACAAATTTGTCTAAATTAAACTCCTACTAAATTAAACTCCTACTCTTACTAACCTCACTGTTCCAATCCTGGCTAAGGATTGGATTTTTCCACTGGGCTTTTAAACATATAAATATGTGAACTCGTATTCTGTAAATTTCAGTAGTATCTATATATTTGTCTAAAATTCCACAAATGTTTGTGATGAACAAAGTAGAGAAACATTGCTTTGTATACAATACTTCTTTTGACCTATTATATACAAACCACTGTACTAGAAGAAATGGGAAAGAAGATAATAAATCAGATAAACATCCTGTCCTCAAAGAGCATCCAGTCTATTTGGTCAGATAAGTCAGCTACAACAATAACACAATATATGGGGAAATTGCTAGGTAACGTATTTTAAATGCCACGGGAATCAAGAAAGTGTGGTATTGGTGAAAGCTCAGACAAATAGACCAATGGAACAGAATAAACAGCCCAGAAACAGACCTACGCAAATAGAGTGAACTGGTACATAATGAAAAAGCAGAGACAATTCAGTGGAGGAAGAATAGTCTTTACACCAAATGATGCTAAAATATTCACATGTTTTTAAAAAATGAATCTAGCACAGATTATATCTTCCACAAAAATTAGCTCAAAATGGATCACAGACCTAGATATAAGGCTCCAAACTATAACAACTTATAGGCTACAGCATAAGAGACTAGCTGATATTAGGTTTGGTAATGACTACTTACACACAGCACTAAAAGCATGATCTCTGAAAGAAAAATGTAATACATTGGACTTTATTAAAATTAAAAGATCTGCTCTACAGAAGACCCCGTTAAAAGAGTGAAAAGTCAAGGCACTGACTGGAAGACAATATTTGCAAAACACTTCTCTGATAAAGAGCTTGTATCCAAAATATATGAAGAACTCTTAAAACTCAACAGTAAAACAAGCAACCCAATTTAAAAATGGGTAAAAGATGTGAACAGACACCTCATAAATGAAGAAAAACCAATGGCAAGTGAGCTCCTGAAAAGACACTTCACGTCATATATCAAGAGGGAAATGCAAATTAAAACAATATGAAATACCACACTACACATCTATTAGAATAGCTGAAACACAAATACTGACAACAAATGCTGACAAAGATGTGCAAAAGGAACTCTCATTAATTGCTGGTGGGAGACCAAAATGGTATAGTTACTTTGAAAGAGTATTTGGCCATTTCTTTAAAAAATAAACATACTCTTACCTTACTATCTGCCAATTGAAACTTTAGGTATTTACCCAAAGGAGTTGGAAATTTATGTCCACGCAAATGTTTATAACAACATTATATGTGATTGCCAAAAACTGGAAGTCACCAAGACATCTTTCAATAGGTAAAGGGATAAACAACTGTGGTACATCCATACAATAGAATATTATTCAGCAAAAAGAAGAATAATCTACCAAGCTATGAAAAAACATGCAAGAAAACTTAAATGCATATTGCTAGCTAAGTGAAAGAATGAAGCAAATCTTAAAAAACTACATTCTGTATGATTCCAACCATGACATTCTGGAAGAGACAAAACTAGAGATAAAAAAGACCAGTGCTTGTGAGGGGTTTATGGGGAGAGAGAGAGGGATGAATGGGTGGAGGAGCACAGAAGATTTTGGGGGAAGTGAAAGCATTCTGCCTGAACCTATAATGATGCATATATGACATTATGCATTTGTCAAAATCCATAGAACTATATAGTACAGAGAATGGACCCTAATGTAAACTCTGCACTTTAGTTAATATAAGGTACCAATATTAGTTCATCAGTTGTAACAAATATGCCACAGTAATGCAAGATGTTAATAAAAGAGGAAACTGTATGTGGAGAAAGAGGGAGTGTATGGGAACTCTGTACTTTCTGCTCAACTTTTCTATAAACAAAACACTGCTCTAAAAAATAGTCTATTAATACTTTTTTAAATGCCATGTGAGTTGAGAGTGGGAAATACTGCTTCCAGTCAGAATAATCAGGGAAAATAAAACTACCTGGAAGGGACAGTATTGCAAATATACTTTGACAGATGGTTAGGATTTGGATAATATGATATCCTATGTACAGTAAGGACATTCAGATAGATGAAAGACAGAGGTAACATTCTCAACACAATAGTTAAGCAAATGTGCAAATCAGCTCATCCGTGACCCCTGTATACATTATATACCAGTAATATTTACTATTTAACATATGTGAGACTAAGTTCTCTTATAAGTAGAAATAATTATTTCTACTTATAGAATATTGGTGTTAATTAACAAGTTGTCAGCTTACATTAGGCTGGAATTGTCTAATGCTTTCATATATATAATGAGTAAGCAAATCTTAAATGTACCATTCAATGAGTTTAACAATTTCATATACATTTATAAAATAAACCTTCATCAAAATAAAGAACATTTTGATGAAGGATACTATATTATAGGATAATCCTATAATACAGAAGCATAAATATATAATAATCCTAGAAAAATAGTCCCATAACTATTTCTACTATTAATAGGAATGCCTTCAGTGAGTATAGGTTGCAATGGATACTGCAATAGTAGAGTGGATTTAGAAGGACTGAGAAGACAGTAGGAAAAATGATTGATATCATTTTATGAGAATAACTAAAAGCAAATCTGAATGCCATCTAAAGACTTTGGACAATACTCTGTTTTTAAGAAGGAGATTGGAGAAGAATCAGTGCTTTGGTCAAATGTGCTAACATTTGTAACGTGTCTAGTACTGTGGCAGTCACACTAGATGTTAAAGATGGCAAAATGTTAAGGAAACCACAAAGAAGAGAATAGCAATGAGGTGAGGATTTTCCACACTGTCAAATACTAGAAAGGTGTTGGGGAATTTGAAGAGGGATTCAAAGGCATTGGATCTATCAACCATTGGAGACTTTTGGGAGGACTGTTTCCACAGAGCAGTTGGAGCAATAGACAAAGACATGGTTTTTTAAAGGTGTATGTAGTAAGGAACTGGAAAAAGCAGCAGAAACAACTCTTTGTCTCAAAGTTTGGTTATGAAAAAAGTAGACACCTAGGAAAATAACTCAGATGGGTAGCAAAATATTATTCTTGGATGGGAGAAGACTCGATCATGCATAAAAGTACAGAATTTTTTGATAATACTAAAGAAGCAAAAGAAACAATATATAGAGGGTGAGGAATAAAAGCACATATGGTGGATAGATAATAAGAAGGGGTAGAGGAGATTTTTAATTTTGAATGGAAGAAATAATTTTTTCTCTAAGAAAGAAGGAAGGATGAGAAAGTAATTTAAAAGAAAACAAATTTTGAAGCAGAGAGGATAGAAGTTAAAGCACTTCATTCATTTACAAATATCTTTATGCATCTAAGTATCAAACACTGGGCTAGAGAACAGTACAGCAAGAACAGAAGCATAAGATGTCTACAATGCCAGGACAGCACAGTAAATTCTGTGATAAATATGAGGGTGAAGTGCCATAGCAGTCAAGGGAGAATCCACATATAAGACAACATTTCAATGATGTCTTTGAAGTTCATGTAACCAGGTGGAGAAGTGAAGGAAAGATATTCCAGGCAGGAGAGACAGAAGGTGCAAATCTAGAGCATCGCGAATAGAGCAGCTTATATCTGAGGTGGTTTGTAGTTAAATTCTTGATTGCTGACTTCTATAGCAACTGACGGGGATTTTTTCTTTCTCCAAGCCAATTTGTGTAAGCAGTATAGGTCATCTCCAGAGGTGATCTTTCCCTAATTCCAATTCTATTCCTTAAACCTCCCGCCTCTTACTTTTCCTCCCAGTAAAAGATGGTCATTTTGCTGGTCTGTGCATACATGCAGCCTGATGATCACTAAGCCAACGCTCTCTTTTTGTTTGTCTATACTTATTAATGGTAATACTGTTTTCCCTGCACCCATTTTGGAATTTTTCATCTCTTCATTTACGTATCTATGTATTGGCACCAAATACTTTAGATAACTTCCTCATAAAGTTTTTCATGTTGTCTTATTTTCAAATTCCCATTGCTTTGGTTTTGGTGATTATTAGATTATGCCTAAATTATTACAACAACCTTCTTAGACTCTGTCTATAGTCCTTTACTTTTCAAGCACCATCTTGTACCCCACCACCAGATTAATCTTATCAAACATCACATTCCCCAGGCAATCTTCCAGTCCACAGTCCAGTGACTATCTGCTACTTAAGATAGAGGCTTTAGCAATAAATTCTGTTTTTTCACAATCTAGTCAGTATTTACTCTGTAAAATACAGTAACTTAACTTCTGTCTGACACACCAAATGTTGGCAAGAATATGGAGTAACCATAGGTCTCGTGTATTTTTAATAGAAATTGAAAAAAGATATGGAAATTTCTCATAAAACTAAACACATATTTACTTTAGGTTCCAACAATTTCACCACTAGGTATTTTTCTGAGGAAAAGAAAATGTATACAGGAATATTTGTAGCACCTGTTATTCATGATAGCCTCAAACTCAAAACAATGCAGGTGTTTATTAATAGACAGATAAACAGTAGTATATTCATGCAATGGAAACTTACCCATAAAAAGGAACAAACTACTGATACAACAAAATGAATAAATCTCAAAAACAAAATACTAAATGAAAAAAATACACGAAAGAAATTCTTTTTATATGAAGTCTTAAAAAAGGCAAACTAATCTATGGTTGAAAAGTATCAGAGCATTGGTTGCCTCTGAGGTGGCAATTACAAAAAATAACTGATAAGAACCAAAGATAAATTTCGGGAATGGTAGTGTTCTTTATTTTGATGAAGGCTTATTTTATAAATGTATATGAAATTGTCAAACCCATTGAATGCTATATTTAAGATTTGCTTATTCATTGTATATAACTTTTACTTCCAAAAATATAACTAAACAACTATTGAACTCACTGATACATGTGATGAAGTGTTTAGGGGTGAAATATACTGATGTCTGCAACTTACTTTGAAATGAATTATAATTAAGATGGATTGGCTTACAGAAAGAGGGACAGATAGATACGTGACAAAACAAATATACTAAAATGTTACTGACAGAATTAAGGTAGCGAGATATTTATGTTTACATACAATTCTTTCATTTTTCTGAGTATTAAAACAATTTTATAATAAAATGCTGGGAGAGGGAACCTCACTTCCCATTACTTCCTTCTATATACCCTCGGCTCTAACTAATGTGTTCATGTCTATTTGAACATCCTCATTGTTTGTCACCTCTGTGCCTTTAACCTATAAATACCATCCTTCATTTTCATTTATAGTCAAACCCAACCTTATTGAAGTTATATGCTGATCACTTCCAAAAAAAACTTTTCATCACTAATTTCATGTTGAAATGAAGCTTAATTAACTTAATGCTTTTCACTTGTATTTAATTACACATTATAACAAGAATCATTCTTTTAATTATACATTTAATTATAGCACAGTGAGATAGCATAGGATAGGCATGGAGACAAATCACCTAAATTTTAATCCTAGCTTCATAATTTACTCAATTTACTAGCCTTGGGTTTCACACTTCTTACCTAGAAAACCACTACCTTCCTTAGATGACTATTCTGAGGAACAGATGCATTAATTTGTATTAATATCTTGTACCTGGCACAGAGCCCAATAAATGTTAATAATCATTATCTTCATAGTATGTAACTAGCACCTTACCTTGTGTCTTAAATTTTATGTTTCTTAATAGCAGAAGTTGTTTCTATAAGACAACTTTTATTATTGTCTCATTGCATTTTTCTACAAAAATGTGTCATATTGCCAAACATAATCTCTAAGAAAATATTTCTTTAATGAATGAATGAGGAAATTAAAAGCTTTAGTGTTTTACTAATGTGCTGTGCTGTCTCTGTTTGCCTCTCTTTTGCAGTAATATAGCTTTAACTAAACAATCTCCCATAAGCAGCACATAACAAAATTACTTACAAATGGAAGACTATGCTTTTTAATTTAATGCATGCTTTTTCACCGTTGTTTCAGATGTAGATCTATCATAAAAAGAAACATTCGGTATGTACCGCTATTTTGCCAGTGTTTCCTTATGTACTAGGATCCAATTAGCCATTCATCTTATGGAGTGGGGAGTTCTGGAGTTCCAGGGAGGTTGAACTTTGAAGGCCTGTAATATGGAACAGAATCAAGCAAACATGAGTTTTATGTCTTTGCTGTTTCTTTAGAAAAGTATTAAAACATTGCTGGAAGCTGTAATTTTATAAACTTCAAAAGCTAGGGGAAATCAAACATTCTATAGGATCATGGTAAGACTAAGTCCCTTCATCACACCACAGTGATGACAACACAATCATGTCTCTGGGATATAGAATTACAAAAAGCTTATGATTAACTGAGTGAGAAAATTAGCAAGTTGAACAGCAAGTTCGAGGTTCCTACCTTACCGCAAAAGCAGGCAGGCCCTATGGAAATTGTAAATAAGTGTAGAGCATGTTGGCAAATCTATCAGAATGACGAGTTTTGGTCTCGAGAACTTACACACATTTTTCAGAATTCCAGAACCATGGAGCAGTTTGAAATTGTAAGTGCTTATGTGTGAACAATCTTTTTTTTTCTTTACATGACATGATGAGAATTTAAAGCTCATGCACAGATGGCTTTAAAATGTAGATAGCTATTCTGTACTTCTCACTACCCAGAACTTTTACAGGAGCTTTGACATCTATAATTTTTGCGGAAGACCTGACTAGAACACAATTTAAAGAAAGCCCAATGTATTCATTCTGTTTTGAGGCCAAGGCTAGGTGTTTTATTTCAGCCTGGCCTCTTGGAAAGAAGGTTCCCAGTCATGAAAAGGCCCCTCAGAGGGAAAAATATGGCCCAAGTTCAACTGAAATCTTTAAGAGCTGTTCCTCAAGCTTCACCAACAGAGGGTTTATTGGACCAGGGGTGTCAACCCTCGGGGTCTTTTACTTACTACCCTTTATTAACAAGTGCCCCTTGCACTAGGTCTTGATCCACATAGGTATTCTCCAGGTATTCATCTGCATGAGGGCAGGCAGAGCTTGTTGCTTATTAAAGCCAGAGGCTTTGCACAGCAAGGTAACATCGACTCTAGCATAAATTTACAAATATCATATTTTATTTAACAGCTAAATCCCCTAGTCTATTTTCCTTATCATCCCAGTAGCAACTAACTGCCTAACCAACTGAGAAGTCTGCTTCCTAGGTCTACTTAGTAACTCTAATGTCTGATAACAGCATTGGTCCCCAGAGTGATCTCAGGTTCACACTCATCCTTTCTTCTCTCTATTTTATAGATTAGAATTGTTTTTCATGGGCCAAGCATGATGCTTCACACCTGTTATCCCAGCACTTTGGGAGACCGAGGCGAGGTCAAGAGTTTGAGACCAGTCTGGCCAACATAGTGAAACCCCATCTCTACTAAAAATACAAAAATGAGCCAGGCTTCATGGCAGGCGCCTGTAGTCCCAGCTACTCAGGAGGTTGAGGCAGGAGAATCTCTTGAACCCAGGAGGTGGAGGTTGCTGTTAGCTTGGATAGTGCCACTGCACTCCAGCCTGGGTGATAGAGCGAGACTCCGTCACAAAAATAAAAAAAAAATAAAAATAAATTGTTTTTCATGGTGGTGGTCTGGCCTCTCAAAAGCTTCTCTCTCTTATCCCCTAAGATTTAGAAAACTCTTACGTATTTCAACCATAAGGAAATAGCCAACAATACGGATACTCTTCATATATATATATGGATATACATGACTATGTACATGCCCACTCACCCCCCAACACACAGTAGATGTGCCTAAACCTAGCAACTCTTGTCAATGAGCAGCTTGAAGACATGTAATACTAGATCTTAAAGGGGCGCATTTCCTGATGTATTTGTTTCATGTAACAAAGTATTGCAAAGTTGGTCACTTGAAACAACAGAAATTTACTCTCTCACAGTCCTGGGTGCCAAAAGCCCAACATTAGTATCACCTGGACAAAATCAAGACTCCAGCAGTGCTGTACCCGCTCCCAAGGCTCTAGGAGAGGATTGCGTCCTTGCTTCTTCCAATTTATGATGGCTGCTGACATTTCTTGGCTTGTGGCTTCTTTGCTCCAATCTCTGCCTCTCTCATCACATTGTCTTTTCTGTGTGTGTATCCTCTTCTCTACTGTCTGTGTCAAATCTCCCTCTACCACTCTCTTTTAGGACACACGTGATTGCATTTAGGTTCTACCGTGATTATGCAGGATATTCTCTCTGTCTCAAAATCTTTAACTCAATCATGTCTACAAAGACTTTTTTCCTTTTAAGGTAACATTTCTGGGCCCCAGGAATAAGGACTTGGCATCCTTTAGGGGTCATTATTCAGCTTACTCTACCTTCCAACCACCCTCCTCTCACTCTGAGTGCTTTCTATAGATTTCAGGGGATCACTTTACTCCTATGCCTCTATATTTATCACTCTTATTAGAATTCTACTTAAATATGACTACACATTAAGGACTACACAAGTAAAGCTCATTCACTATGTATAGAAGGAGGGGTTAACCTGATAGATGAGGTTATTTCTGGTAATTCTTTTTCTTTTTTTTTCTTTTTTTTGAGATGAGTCTCACTCTGTCACCCAGGCTGGAGTGCAGTGGCCCAGTCTTGGCTCACTGCAGCTTCTGCCTCCCAGGTTCAAGCGATTCTCCTGCCTCAGCCTCCCAAGTAGCACCACCACACCCAGCTAATTTTTGTATTTTTAGTAGAAATGAAGTTTCACCACGTTGGCCAGGCTGGTCTCGAACACCTGACCTCAGGTGGTCTGCCCACCTCAGCCACCCAAAGTGCTGGGATTACAGGCATAAGTCACCACGCCTGGCCTATTTCTGATAATTCTTAGGCAGAATAAAGAAATAATCACACAAAAATTCCCAGAAACCAAAGGCCAGCACTCCATTAGCTGCGGGAAAGTATCATTCTCTCTTTGTCTTAATCATGGGCATGCCAAGGTGCATTATAGAGAAGGGCATATAAAATATACCCAGGAAGGTAATTTTAAGATGGTACTAAGGAAAAGCAGGCCAGGAGGTAAGTCATAAGAGTCCGGGGAAAGCTAGTAGAACCTCTGGGGGGCATCTGACTCAAAACAAATAATGAGATGAAACAAGTTCATAAGCTTAGTGGCAAGAGTGCCATCGCTGCTCTAGAAAGCTATGCATTTAACTTATTGCACTCTTTTTATATTTTTTTAGGTCTCTGTGCTTTTCCCCATTGGTTGTCCATTTGTGAGCCTTCATTTAATTCTGTCCACATATATTTATTGAATTCCCAGTGTATGCCAGGCACATTATGCAATGGGATGACACCCTGAACAAAACAAGCCTAATCTCCATCCTTCCTTGAACTTAAAGTTTGGGGTGTAATTACTTGGCTTTTAGTAGCAGGAAATTACAACCAATCAGCTCTGTAATGAGAAATTCAGGGCCTATGATTTACCAGGAGTATGTCATGAGGATGAGAGTGGATCTAACATGTGCAAGAACTAAGATGAATATGAAGCTAAAGGAAGCAGACAGAGCCCCTTGATCATCTGTGCCTCCCCACTTGGAGAGTCTCCTTTCAGGGCAAACTCATAGTGTTCCTAAATTTTGTTACAATCAAGAAGTTAGAATTGCATTAGAGCAGGGGTCTTCAAAGTCCTCAAAGGAGCTAAAGAGAAACACTGTGATCCCTCTCATGTGCCTGGTTTCTAACAAAGCAGCTCTGTTTTCATCTGTTTTACATCTTGGGCTTTTAAACAAAGGGTTCTGCAACAAGAACAATGAAGATTGAAAACTCCTGCTTTAGAGTAGCAGCCCCCACAGTGACCAAGAAACTTCTCCTGCAATGCCATGTGTGGGAAACAATTCAAAATGCATGTACAGGGGATGGTGGGTCAGGTACCATCTTATATGAAGAATGGACTATTAAACTAATACTTAACCAGTGACAGTGACTGGTGTAGATGATGATAACCTGATTCTCTCTGGTGTTTCATTTCTTATTCATGTGACAGGAAAGATAACCAGGAAGGGAATGAAGGAAGGCAAACTGTTGTTTCTCACAATGCTTGTCATCTATCAAGTGACAATTTCCCTGCTCATGTTCTGAAAGTCTCCTCTTTTGAAGCACCTTATGTCTTCATGAGTTTCTGAAGAGCTGTCCATGGGGATTGAAAACACAAGGGTGATAGAAAATTACATAAGTCTGGGTAAAAAAAAAAGAAATTGAGTTGAGATCTGAAAGTTTGATGAAAATCTCTCAGCCATTGTGTATGTATAATTTTATTATCTTACACATTTTTAGAAAGAGGAATACAATTCATATTTTTCAGACTACGCTAACCTCTGGGTAGGATAAGCTAATAACAACATAACCAACAGTACGTTCTGGCTCTATTTCTGCCCAATCTAGTCTTCAGAAAATTCTCCCCAAATGGTTCTGAGTGTTCCTAGGTAGAATCTTGTTCTTTGGCACCTAATACCATCAGGCATTTTTATTCTTGCTCACAGCCACAATTTCTTCAGTAACCTTTTATGTTGAAAGTGGCAGCTATACCACTATGATTGTGAAGTCACTTATAATGAACTGGCAAAGGGTGTCATCACTTTAGCCCTGCTCAGATTTCAGTTGTGCCAGGACCTGAAGGGGCCTGCAGGCAGAAATGAAGACAGCTCAGAGATATCTGGAAGTACTGAGCACCAGATGGAAAATGGGTGTATTCTTGCACAAACAGACAACAGTTTGGGTATGTAGAGCCAAGGCTTGTGGGGAGGAGTGTCCACACCTGCCCAAATGTTTCAGAATGCAAATACAACTTTGAGAACAGGAGTGGAGGATACATTGTCTCAGTAAATGTTTCTGCCTCCAAAAGAATAATGTTCATGAAGATAACAAAGTTTTATTTTCTGATCACCTGAGTTCATTGACTGCTAACATTTCCCCTGTACACAAAATTATGAAAACTATAAATTATACAAGATTATTAACTAAATATAAATATATCATTATCATGTAACAAATTATTGTAGTGTGATACTTAATAGTAATGAAGTATTAACATATACATAATTAATTTTTTACAATACTAATAATTTTTGACTTATACTTTAAGTTCTGAGATACATGTGCAGAATGTGCACATTTGTTACATAGGTATACACGTGCCATGGTGGTTTGCTGCTCCCATCAACCCGTCATCTACATTAGGTATTTCTCCTAATGTTATCCCTCTCCTAGCCCCCCACCCGCCAACAGGCCCCAGTGTGTGACATTCCCTTCCTTGTGTCCATGTGTTCCCATTGTTCAATTACCATTTATGAGTGAGAACATACGGTGTTTGGTTTTCTGTTCCTGTGTTAGTTTGCTGAGAATGATGGTTTCCAGCTTCATTCATGTCCCTGCAAAGGACATGAACTCATCCTTTTTTTATGGCTGCATGGTATTCCATGGTGTATATTTGCCACATTTTCTTTATCCAGTCTATCATTGAGGGGCATTTGGGTTGGTTCCAAGTGTTTGCTATTGTGAACAGTGCTGCAGTAAACATACGTGTGCATGTGTCTTTATAGTAGAATGATTTATAATCCTTTGGATATATACCCAATAATGGGATTGCTAGATCAAATGATATTTCTGGTTCTAAATCCTTGAGGAGTCGCCACACTGTCTTCCACAATGGCTGAACTAATTTATACTCCCACCAACAGTGTAAAAGTGTTCCTATTTCTCCACATCCTCTCCAGCATCTGTTGTTTCCTGGCTTTTTAATGTAAAATACTAATAATTTATCCTATAATTCCATTTTGTGTTTTTCTACACTGTATTTTCTACATTAATCTTTGTGGTTAATTTATTTAATTAGCTAATATTCTCCAAAGACTTCTATTTTTAAAAAACACATTTTCATTGCTTTATAAGTGGTTTATTAAACCAACTAGGCTCCAATACTACACATTTATGGAGAAAGGAGTATATGCTCTATTCCTATAAATCAAGAACAAAAGCTATAAATGAGGCAGTAGTGCAAGGGACCAAATTCTCAAGTCCAGAATCCCAATGAGAAAAGGCAAATTGAAATTTGCTCTTTCTCAAACATTCGCTTTACTTAAGGAAATTTCTAGCTAATTGCTTTAGGCACAACTAAAAACAAATTCTGCATTTGCTAAGATCCATTAAAGAACTTGAAAATATATTATAGTTCAAGGGAACTAAGGCAACTCTCCACCACCACCCCTGGTCAACACACAAATCATTGCACCTGAAATTTCAGCTGTGCTAGGGAGGCCAAGCAACAAAGTATTCTTTTAAAAGAACAATAGATCTTCTTGTAGATTCACTAGAGACATGAACAACAAAGCAACTACTGGAAAGTCTGGTAAAACTCTGCATGCATCTGGAATTGATAGGAAGAAATGACATAGGACCATTATTTGTCTTATATGAATTCAAAAACTCATCTTGTTGAGCACTTTTTTCCTAAGGATATTTGTACTTCAACATAGTATAGCTCTTTCTTGTACACAGATGTACATGATGGATGAATAGAGTGAGAGCCTATGGTTTCAATGTTCTCACCCTCCAAAACTGAATTATACCAAGATGCTGCTAATTACACAATAGTTCTTCTAAATGAAAGCTCACAGCAACAAAACTCACAGTAGGGGGTTTTAATGGGTAGTATTATATTACCAAGTAATTGAATCTTCAGCTGTTAAAGAGGTCTTCAGCTTTTAAAGTTAAAGACAACAAAACCTGAGTTGGAAAGGTGCCATATAATTAATTAGGAGAAAAAGCAGTACCAGAAAACAAATAATTTCCTCTTTACCATATTTCCTCCTCTTCAGAAGTTTTGTGCATTTATTACCATAGAGTATTATCTTGTTCATCATCCCATCAAGACTTAAGTATTATATTTACTTTACATGACAATGTTTTATGTCACATTGAATGGAGTACCAATTGGACTCAAGATACTACAGCTCAGGTTTTTCTTACTCTGAATAATTACACTACTCCTAATGTTATTATTGATTATTAGTGACCATTTTTCAATCACCAAGCCATTGTGGCAGGACAACGTTAAACAGTTTCTCAGCAATTCATGTTGTACTATATGATATTTCTTCCACAGATATAGAAATGGAGCAAGTATCTTGGCCAAGGTTACATCCTACCAAGTGCTGAAGAGTTGTTCAAAATGAAGAATTTCTGAATCTACAAATCAAATGATTTTTTCACTAAATGATAGTTACTTCTTTGTGTGTGTGCGTGCGTGTGTGTGTGGTTTGTGTGTGTGTGTGTGTGTGTGTGTGTATTTTATTTAACTAGAATGGTAGAAAAATTTCAAAGCCCTGGATCCCTTGGTAGGATCACAACTTCGTGGATGAAATAAATTGTTACCATTTATAAGTAAGGCCTGGTGCTTTGGGCAAATAATATAGAACAAGCATTTCTTCTACAAGAAATCTCCTTGGCAAAGAGTCATAGTGACTTGAGGTTGCTACCTGGCTGTTCGGGCCAACATTGGGACAATTCTAAATCTAAACATGCTTCTCAACAGAAGCACTATTGGCATATGAAGTTAAACAATTATTTGCAGTTCTGGACTATCCCAATCATTGCAAGACATTTGCATCCCTGGACACTACCTACAAAATAGCAATGGCCTCCACACAAATACAAAACCCTACCCTACAGTAATACTGCCCTGAGCTAAGAACCACTGAGCTCACCCAGTCTTATGATATTCGATAGTCAACAGCAAGCTGCTCTACTGCTGCAAGAAGCAGTCCTGGACTTTCCGCGCAGTGTTACATCATTTTGGCCCTAGCCCAGAATGTTAGGAACAGATAACATGCTGCTGTAGACAGATATGGATGGACTAAGCCACTGCTATGGGGCAAAAACTATATTAGATCAAGAGAGACAGGTTAGGGAGTCCAATCAGAGTGTATGGATGTGAAAAGATGGTCAGTCTCCATATCGAGTTATAGTCATAAGTGATAAGGAAAGGAAAGAGAAAACACAGTAGGAGGTACACATCTCCAGTTTATGGGAAGAAAGGGGCAGTAGTAAGGCTGGGCGCAGTGGCTCACACCTGTAATCCCAGCACTTTAGGAGGCTGAGGTGGGTGGATCACAAGGTCAGGAGTTCGAGACCAGCCTGGCCAATATGGTGAAACCTCATCTCTACTCAAAATACAAAAATTAGCCGGGCATGGTGGTGTGCACCTGTAATCCCAGCTACTCAGGAGGCTGAGGCAGGAGAATCATTTGAACCTGGGAGGCAGAGGTTGCAGTGAGCTGAGATCACACCACTGCACTCCAGCCTGGGCAACAGAGCGAGACTCCATCTCAAAAAAAAAAAAAAAAAGTGGAGCAGTAGTAAGGCCCACCCGCCCAGTGCAGGCTCTGTCGACTGGCTGCCAATTTCCTGCGTGCTATTGGCTCATGATATGGCAATTTTCTGTCTGGAACCCAATAGTTCCTTCAGCCTTTACAATTACTCCTCAGTATCCAGTAACTACTCTTGGGCCCCACAGAAGACAGGCCAACTGTCGACTTTCATGTCTGTTATGACTTATTCTTGAAATATGTCACCATGAAGCCTAAAAAGCTTGATGCCCCATTCAACACATTTTGAGTTACATTTTTGAAAGAGGATGTTTGGGCAATGACACACAAATTATATGCACAAAGAAAATTGATTATTTGCAGACATGTAGTATAATTATATGAGTTTATGCTATCCATCTGTGAACCTTAGTCTCCCCTAGTGCAAGCACTGCATATAATAAAAAAGGTTTAACAGCTTTCAGAAAAATGTATTATGCTTACTTTTGCATAATTATGCAAATGATTATGTTTCCTTTTGCACAAGAGTGCAAAATGTATTATGCTTACTTTTGCACAAGAGCAAACTCTTCATTATTTGATGGCATTCATTGGCTTATATGAGTGGAAGGAACCTTAAAGGGCCAACCGGTCCATTCCCTGGCAATCAAGAGGGACAACTTTCAAACAAACCTTGAAAGATGGTGCCAAGGATCTGCCACTGGTGCCAGTTGAAGAAATATACCATTGTTTAATCTTTCACCCTCAGAAAGATTTTCTGTTACTGTGTCTATATTTCTTGCAACAATTTAAAGTATCCTCAATAATCTGGGGTAAAAAGATGCAGACTAATGCCTGGTCGCCTCCTCTATGTTAAAATGCTTCATGACTGAGCGTTGTTATTCAGTAATTTCTACCTCCTCTTTAGACCAAGTAATATCACTATGATTAGCTTTTCCACAGAGGTCTTATTTTATCAAACAATAATTTTCAGTAAATCTCATACTCAATTTCTAATGATAAAAATCCTTTTTATCATTAGATGAGAAGATTTTTTCAGAGGTCTTTTTATGCATTTTTAAAATTTGTATTGGCATCACACCAGCTTTTAATGACAGCTTCATGTGCCCTCCATATCCAAGTGCCTTGTTATTATAGCACAAAGGCATAAAAGTTGACTTGGCAAATGAACAAGATACAGAAAGAGGTAAAAAGAAGGGTGTTTACCTTTGTCCTGGGTATGACGGGGTGCTTTACAAAAGACATGACCTTCAGCTTCAGCTTCAAGAACGAGAAAGAGTTTTCCAACAGAAAAAAGAGAGTTACTTTTAGAGGAAATATATGAATGGAATCCCAGAAGAGATGCAAGGTGTTTCATGCAAGTCAGCATGCTGACACATAGGGTAGGGAATAAAGTGAGGAAAGGAGGAATGTAAGATGTATTGAGCATTGTCTATGTGTTAGATCCATCATATATATGATTTCATTTCATCTTCATTATGGTTGCATATGCTGACTCACATTTTGCCTATGATGAATCCAAGGGGTTAATACTTTGCCCACAGTGAGACAGATAGTGAGTAGCAAAGCCAGGATGAGAACCCTGGACTGGCCGATAGTAAAGCACATGCTCTGTGTTCATCATATTATTCTCTCACTCAGTCCAATAGAGGTAGCTAGATCATTGTCAGATCTTGAGGGCCTTGATTGTACTTCTAAGGAATTTGAACTCTCCTTTGTAGAATAAAAAGGATGGAAATTATTTTTAAATTTTTATTTTTGAAAAAATTATAAAAACAGCTCTTGTGATAGTAGGGGGTCAGAAACTTAAAACAGTAGAAATGGTTTCAGGAACACACTTAAGGAGGTGAAGGTTATAGCCCAGGTCAGATCCAATGAAGACCTGACCTACTGCAGTAGCAGTGAGGTTGACATGGAACAGATAGAATCATGAGTTCTTCAAGGCTTTATCTCCAGGGCTTGGTGAATGATTTGATGTGGGAATGAAGGTCTGGGAGGTGTCTGGGATCACTCCCAGGTTACTGACTTTGGCAGAGGATGGGGTGGTGGTTAATGGTCATACTATAAATCACAGTAGTAAATGCCAGAAGCAGCAGCCAGTTTGGAAGTAGAAGATAAAGCATTTGGTTTGGGGACATATTGATTTTGAAACAGAAATGTCCAATAGATAAGGAGTTCTCTGGGATTGGAGTTCAGAATAGCTGAGGGTTGGCAGAGAAGAACAAAATCATCCTAGAGAAAGACATAGAGTCAAGAAAGTATAAGCTGAGGGGTGGGCCCCTGGGGTCATCAAGTTTTTTAAAGCAGAGAGCAGGTAGAGAAAAGGAAAGTGATTCAAAGGACTCATCCAAGAGGTAGAAAGTAAACCAGGAGGCATAATATCTCACAATATGAGACAGGAGGGTATTAAAGAATAAATAATGGTGAACAAAGACAAATGCTGCAGAGGAGGCAAGGGAATTGGGAATTAAAATAGCCTATCAGTTTGAATAATTGTAAACATTAGTAGTAAAATTGGCCGGAGAAGCTGATGTGAAGTGACTTGGGCTAAAGAAAAATATTGTTGAAGAATTAATATGGAGGCAAATTATAGATAATGGATTGAAGTGCATTTTAAGAACTTGGAGCATAATCAATAAACCGAATATGCCAAAATCTTAAGATCTATTCATAAAACTAATTTTGGCATCTCTTTAAGCCCTGACTTCAATGGGGATGTATAGTCCTTCCCTGTCCTCAGATAAAAACTAGGGCAGAATTCATGACTCTTCTAGCTCATAAAAATTCTTTCAGACACTTCAAGTCACAACTCCAGTCTCATTTTAATAATTAAAATTGTCCAGAACAACATAAACACATCTTCAATGTTCAATCAAAGATTAAAAATTTGTTCTTTCTCCCTAGGCAAAGGAGGCAAATATCAAGCACCACCTCATCTTGCTCCACCTGCCTTCCAAATCTTGGTCACTTACTCGAGGGCAAGCCTCAGCCACCATCACTATTGGTGATGCTCTCAGCCTCTCTGTGTCTACCATGGTGGAATCACAGCACTTAATCCCATCTAACTGGACCTGTGAAGACTCTGGCTCTCTTGCTACTTCCGCATTCATGAGGAAGCTAAGCACTGCAAGGAAGAGGGTCAGGCTTTCCTAGTGGTTACTTGGTGGTAGGGTGTAGGAGGAGCAGACTGAGAATATAACCCACCTGAGAAGGGTGATGCACAGGAAACTTAATGTCTCATGAGTTGAACTTGGACCAAAGAGAGACAAAAGATGGGGAAAAACCCAGCTTCTCCATTCTCCAGTAATGCTTCTCCCTTACTTCTGTTGAGGGAATATTCTAAGGCACAGTGATTCCACAAGGCCTGTCTAGAAGATATGCCCTAGGAAGAAGCAACCAGCTGTATGTTCTTGTAAAGCTGTGGAGTTCTCAGTAAGGTATTGTCTGGTGTATGCTTTCCTTCTTTCCCTGCCTCATTTCCCTTTTTCCTTGATCTTGATATCTTAAGATTGTCTTTCCTAATAAAGGTTTAGTGCAAAAGCTTTCAATGGGGCTTTATATTTTAGGGCACCCAGACCAAGACAGAGGTGGTTGGCTTCTCTCTTTCTCCCCATGAGACAGCAGCTTTTCTCCTAAACCTTTGTGGGCAGGATTTGACTGGCACTACTATCCTATGGCACACTGCTCTGTTGAACACTGACTCTTTCTTTTTCTGGGTACTTTGTTGAGGCCCTTAGGTAGATTATCCAGCTACAACTCCCTTGATGCAGACAGTGACTCTCATTTGGCTGCTTTTTCCCAACCCCCCACTGTTGTCTCCAGCAATACATCTCACAGCCTCTTACTGCGTCACATCCCTATGTCATGTTCTTCAGTGGGCCCCTTGAAGTCCCTCTTAGAAGAGCTAGGGTTAAGAAGTTGCACCCCTCATTCCCATGGGTGGGGGTAGAAAGTAGACTCACAGCACTCCAATGGTTCTCCTCAAACATATGTCTCAAAAAACGCCTCCTTTATCTCTACCCTGAATACATTTATATTCTTAATATGTGAGGGACTCACGTATTAAGTAGTACAATGAAGTAATACACTTTTAGTTAACTACTAAACGAAATTTTGCATATGGTCTAGTATCTCCTTTGAAATTCAACATATATTGTTTTGTCCCAGTAAAATCCAACTTTGATTTTACTTTGTTTTGATGTAAAGCAAGAAATATTTATAAAGATTCGAAATTCTGGTTACATGGACATGGGAGAGAAGAAAAGACTGAAAACATAAAAACAAAAAAAGGTTTTATTTCAGTTATTTTTCTCATCTGAAAAATGGAGCTGAAAATTCATCCAGAGAGATTGTGAAAATTAAATGAAATTAAAAATGTTAAGACATTAGCTGGATCAGTCCCAGAATAAGAGCTCAAAGAATCTAGGATTCAAATATTAAGCTGGACAAACTAAGACAATTTTATAGAACCATGATGCAGAGCTCTTTCTTTAACTCAACTATGAACCTATTAGTTTTTCAATGTTCCAGTAATGTGGATTAGAGCAAACTGAAAGGATCTATGAGACAGGTATTTTTACTATCCCCCTTTCACAGATGAGAAAAATGAGGCTTAGAGAGGTTAAGTTTTCAAAACAATTCTTCTTCCAAAGTTGCTACTATCTCAAAAGTCACAAGTTTTCAGGAAGGGCAGGAGTCTTTGTATGGAGAGAAAGAAGAGAGAAGTTGGCTGTGCCCTACTGTGGATGCATCTCTTTGCTCACACGTAGTGACCTCTCATGGAGGTCTTCACATGGATCAGAAGCCAGCACTTCTGCCCACCCCAGAAACATATTTCACTCATAATGCATTAGCACGTAAGGCAGATTTTATTAAAGAATTCATGGTATGATGTGGAAAAACATCTGGTAAAAATTGCATAAAATCCTCCTCAGGCTTTTATTTATCTAACGATCCCTTCCCCCAAACCAGGTGTTTCATCTCCTTTCTTCTTCCTCCCTTTATCTCCTAAGGAAGGTAATCACCTGTTTGAATATCCCACTGAACAGATAAAAGTTAGGCAAAGAGAAGGCATTTCAAGTAGTATCATCCCTACTTAAGCATACTTTTGAGTTGTAAGGGTTGGGGAGGTGGCTTACCCACCCATCTGCTGTGGCCTACCAAATTTATCCATTATGTACTTGAGGCTTATTAAAAGTAGGGGGTGACAAGGCAGATTTTGATGCTAAGAAGAGATTTTTTTTTAATTGCTCTGATGGACTGATATCAGGACCTATTCTTTGGCAACAAAGGATAAAACTTAATATAATAGGGAACAGGATGGGCCTACCTTCTTAGACACCTCAAAATGAAGGATACCAAGCTTTTCCATGAATTCTGTATATTGAGTGTTAAGTGTTTGAACCACCATGCAGAATTCTGAAATTTAGCCTTTTTGTATCAACTGTCAGTGGCATATTTAGATGTGAGTCACTACAGCAATAGGGCAGAGGCAAAGGAAAAGACAAAAGTGTTAATGATCATCTGTGCCATATTTTTTCCAAGGAGAAACGCAACTGCTTCCTGTTCAGCAGAAGAGAAAGAAACTAAAGGACATAAGAAAGGACGATTACGATATTCTGGAAATGTAAAATTTTCTTTCCCAAACTATCTTTTCTAAGACCATGTCTCCAAGTTATGTTGGTCTCTGATTTAGATGGAAATTTTTCTTAAAACTCAGACATTTCAGAAAGGACATGAAAATAACCACAAATTTCACTTACAAAATTTAAACAATATATGTCATCTTTTTCATGACTAAATAGATAATGCTAATAATAATGGCATAATAACCAGCTTCTTTTCAATTTCCATACAAAGATTCTTTCTCATAGGAAAATTCGTTGACTTGAAGTGTGAAGCATGAAATCCTCATTTAAAAAATGTAATAGGCATTTTTAAGCATGAAAAAGATCTTTTGACCAGGGAAAGACAAATCCAAAACAATGGATTGTTTGCCTCTTTGTAAACTCAAACTTGATCTTCCTTGTAGAAGTAGGAATGTTTTTGTCATTCCTGCTATTGGCTTGCAAGTTTGGGTCCGTGTGGAATGGTTAAGATCAATCTGTAATATTTTTCTTTCTTGTAGATACAATGCCTATATCTATACAATTGTAAACAGTCCAGAAAAAAATCAGTCATTAATGTTCGCAAAAATATATAGATGGTAAAATGTTGAATCTTTTTTCACTGAAGTATCGTAGCACATTGTAACCCAAGCCAACTACTGTATTTGCTGCTATTTGTGATTTTGAGAATATAAAATATTAGTTTATTCAATTGATATTCCCCAGCTATTTCTGACTCTCAGTTTAAAATAAATTTATCTCACTGTTATCCCCTAATTCAGTATCTCCTATAAGACTATTTTTATCACTTTTATAAAATGCTGAATGCTGGCCGGGCGCAGTGGCTGACTCCTGTAATCCCAGCACTTTGGGAGGCTGAGGCGGGTGGATCACGAAGTCAGGAGATCAAGACCATCCTGGCTAACACGGTGAAACCCCGTCTCTACTGAAAATACAAAAAAATTAGCTGGGCATGGTGGGTGGCGGGCGCCTGTAGTCTCAGCTACTCGGGAGGCTGAGGCAGGAGAATGGCGTGAACCCGGGAGGCAGAGCTTGCAGTGAGCTGAGATCGCGTCACTGCACTCCTGGGAGACAGTGAGACTCCATCTCAAAAAAAAAAAAAAAAAAAAATGCTGAATGCTGTTTTGTGCACCAAAAAGTTTAAATTTCACTGGAAAGCTCACACAACTCTCTACGTATCTAAATCACAGCCACTTTATATATATCACAGTATAATAAAAAATTGCCTCCAAAATTCAATATTCTTCAATAAGTCAATAGTCACTAGTGATAGTGGGTACATCAATTAGCCCCTTTCCTACTTTTTTCATCCTAACTCTAACATATTTTTCAGGTTCGGAATTCGTTTCAGGGTTTTAGATCAAAGAGTCAATAGCTGCGTGAATTCAAATGCCAGCAATTTGAATCTGAATCCATCCCCATACCCAAACATCAATCTCTGAGGCATGTAGCACCCTTCGAATAGTCAGGTCAGCCCAGACAGGCCTGAATCCTCCTGGGGAATGGTGTTTGCTAGTAGCAAGGCATCTGTCTATGTGCTTGATCATACAGTATGCTCAAATTTATCACTATGAGGGATTAAATTGCTCTTCTTTCCAAATAGCACATATTTCAGATATTTTGTGAACTCCATCAAGAATTTTCCAATTTGGTTTTATCCTGAAGGAGATTTACCATTTATAAGAAGTTCAGAGCCTGAACCTTGAAGACTGTATTAGTCTTCTCCAGCTGCCATAATGAAACACCACAGACAGGCAGGCCTAAACAACAGAAATTTATTTCTCACAGATCTAGAGGCTCGGCAGTCCAAGATCAAGGTATTGATAAGGCAGATTTCATTCTGAGGCCTCTTCTCTTGGTTTTCAGGCTGCCTTCAGCTCACTGTGTGTTTATGTGACCTCTCCTTTGTGCTTCTACAAGTTGGGGGAGGGGGAGAGAGAGCGAGAGAGCAAGCTCTCTGGTGTCCCTTCTTATAAGGGCACTAAACCTGCCAGATCAGGGCTCCACTCTTATGACCTCATTTAACCATAATTACTTGCTTATAGGCCCTATCTCCAATACAGCCACATGGGAAGTTGGGGCTTCAAAATATAAAGTGTGGGGAACACAATTCAGTCCCTAGCAAAGACATTGTTTCATACTGGAAGCCGAGAGGTTCTGGGAAATGAAGGGAAGGATGAAATATAACGTTTATCACACAACTCCATCTGTATTTTACCATCCTTCCCAGGTTTGAGTTATCTCTTTCTTTATTTTCCATCTTGTTTTTCCTAATGTTCTTTGTTCTATGCTGACAAATAGGAAATCCTGGGCCAGAGCTTTGGTTAAGAAGGAGATAAAAGACTCAGGGCAGGCTCAGAGTTCAAGAGATTCAAGACCATGCAGATTTTAAGGTAAGTTTCAACTTGGTAGAGGATCCTTCAGTGGCAGTAAGATTTACTTTAAGTTTCTTTACATTTATAACACACAATGAAGAGAAATCCTCAACATGAACCATTTTCTAAATGTTTTTCTTAGAAAACACAAAACTTCTAACAGGATTTATCATTCAGAAAATATAATGAAGAACTGAAATACAAAGAATTTTCACACTAAGTTATTAATTTCTAAATTATTATTCCTTGTTAAGTTATTATGCCTAGACTTTAAAATTATAATAAAAATAAATAAAAACCTTCTTAAGAATAAAAGTCTCTGGTAAATGAACGGCAAAACTCTGGTTTATCTGTGATAATATTGATAATACAACAAGTTTGAGATTCAGCTGAGTTCTAATGTGATTATAATCCTGAAAATCATATAGCAATATATAAGAGAGAGTGTGTGTGTGTGTGTATACATGCCTTTTTGCTTTTGCAATTCTTTAAGGGAACAGAACCATACTCACTATTGTGCATATAGTACCTAGCATAGCCACTGACATGAGATGGGAAGTTCATAAGTATTATATTAATTAGTTAATCAACCTTTATTGCATGTCTAGTGTGTGACCCAAACTACTTTGCACAGTGGTGAGTAAAATTATGAGACATTGCCCATTGTCTTCAAAGAGCTTACAGCTAAATAGGGGAGACAAGACCTCCTGCATAAAGCTATTAGAGATTCATTAGAGAATAAATATCTTGAGATAACAATGCAAGATGATAAATATGTGGTTAGGTGTGAACAACTGCACTTAATAACAGAACCAGACAATAGTGTTACATTTCATAAACTGTAACATCAGAATAGTTCTCTTCCTCTTGTATCCAAAACAGAGGTGTCCATATTACAAGCTATTTGCAGGGTTAGGGCAATTCCAACCTTGAAGTAGACACGGCTGAGCCTCTACTCATGCCCCAACATGCTTCCTTGCTAACGATACCCAAAGTCTTGATTGAGACTAACAGGTGTGACAGTACTTATTTAGTTGCTGTCTGCCTCATCTATGAGGCTAAAATGCTTTCTGATATCTTTAATACTGACATAATAGCTAATAATATAAGCAAACTGAAAGACTATCCCATTGTCCTTGCATGGTATTGGGCAGAATTTAGTGAGCCATACAGACTGTCATCAAGATCTTTATACAAAAACGCAAAAAGTTCTAAAAAGCAGATAATCCAGAAATAAATTACCTACTTTTCATGAGAAGTTTCATTTAAAAAAATTTAAAAAACACTTTTATTTGAAATCTGGTAAAATTGCAATTAAAGATAAAATAAAAACAGATTAGAGCATGGAGAATATAATTTGTATACTCAGATGGATGAAATTGCTTTGTATCTAAAATAGTGTGCTGAAAACAAAGTGCCTTGAAGATTTCCTTTTGTTTAATCTAAACCAGTAGTTTTCCAAGTGTTCTACAGAGAAGCTTCCAGAGTCACACAAATGTTTAATAGAAACATAATTTCTAAACATATTTAGACTATTTTAAAAACTAGAAAAATACACGATACAATATACAGTATATTTTAACACACTGGAGAGACTGTGATGCTCATCTCGACTCCTAGGTTAACTTTTTTTAAGTGGATATTGGAATAAAGCTTCTTATGCCATCTCTATGTATATTTTGAAACTCTTACAAATGTGGTATTCACTAGGAAGTTTATAACTTTATACTGTTCTTTTTAGGTGTACGCATATTCACTCTTGAAACAGTGGATGAATGAAGGGAACACCACGGAGCACTTCAATGTTGTGCATGCAAAACAAATTATTCAAATCAATGGGCTGCTGAGACTTGATATTAGGTAGTAACCATTACTTGTAAAGTCATATTTCAAATTTTTATTTTCATTAAAACAGCTTCATTGCTTTTGTGTGGTTTGTAAGTTCTATAAATTAAAATTTATAAGATAAATTTATACATATATTTTATCACTTCTCAAATAAATTGATATATACATTTTATTTATAAATCATATCCTTTATAAAATAAACTTACGCTAGTAAAATAAGCAGTAAGTTATTTTTCTTTAAAAAAGAACTTGCTTATAGTTGTTAATAGTCTAAAGTACCACAATATTTTAAAATATCATATATTATTAATTTGCCAAAAACAAATCTTATTCTGGCTCCATTTTTGTTTTACTCTTCACTCATAAAAATTGCCCTATATGAGATCAGTATGGACCTCAACAAAATTAATCATTTTCATTGGATCACTATTCTCTCTGTTGAATATATTGTTCCCACCATCCCCTTCAATAATATCTTGGACTTCAGTGGCAATGTGTTTTCTAGTTTAATCCTATCTCTCTGATTATTTGTTTCCTTCACTAACATCTGGGGTATTTTTTCTCTGACCATTCATACATCAAATATTAATAGATGATATATGTGCCAGGAATTTACTCCTGCATTAATAAATGAATCTCTAAACCCACTTAATAGCATAAAACTACCATTTTATTTGACTTATGATTTGGAGCTAAGGTGTCCAAGAAGGGCTCAACGTGGTGATTCATCTTTAATCTTTGACATCAACTTGGATTCCTAGGGCAGCTGGGGAGCAACTTCTTAAAAGGTTTCTTCACTCACATGTATTGCACATAGGTACTCTTTGTGTGCATTCTCCCCCACCTCTCTCTCTCTCTCCCCAACACCTTTCCCCGTGCCTTGGACTTCTCATAGCATTGCGGTTTCAGGGTACTTGCAGTTCTTACATGGCAGCTGGCTTCCAAGAGACAGAAAGCAGTGGCTTTCAGACTGCTGAAGGGTCCGGCACAACATCATCTCCTTCACATGCTGTTGTTATTGTTGCCTCAGTGAGAGACTATGTGTCCACTTTTATTCCCCTGAATTAGAATAACTTCCTTCTTCCACTCCAGTTCATGTCTCTCCCCATCTCTCTCTCTTCTTTTAGAAAATATCCTGTGACTTCTTTCCAGGTTAACTTCATATCTTTAATGTGCCCTTCCCCATCAGAACTTCAACACTATCTTTGTATATTATTATGTGTAATGGACGTCTCTAGCTTTCTGACTGTTCCTCATTGAGCCCCTTACTATTAGTAACCCAATTTTATTTGAGAAATTGATAATTTTTCAGAAACCTTTGGAGATATTAGCCACCTCCTACAAAAGAAGCTGTATTATTCAGTGTTTTCCAGAGAAATAGAACCAATAGGATGTATGTATATAAAAGGAAATTTATTTTAAGAAAATGGCTCACTTGATCATAGAGGCTTAGAGTCCAAAATCTGCTGGAGTAGGCCTGCAAGCTAGAGTTTCAGGGAAGAGTTGCAGTTCAAGCCCAAGGGCAGTCTTCTGACAAAAATCTCTTTTGTTCTGGGTAGGGGTCAGACTTTGTTCTGTGAAAGTCCTTCAACTGATGGGATGTGGCCCACCCACATTATGGAGATTAATTGTCTTTACTCAATATCCACTGATTTTCATGTTAGTCTCATACAAAACACTCCTTCAGAGAAATATTCAGAATAATGTTCGTCCAAATATCTGGGAACCTTGGCCCAGACAAGTGAACACATAAAATTAACCATGACAGAAGCCAAAGAGACTTTTTCCTCACTTACTCAGCCACAGAATGGACACCTGATACAAGTTCAGCAAATCGGGTGCTTATTTCTTAGTTGTTGAATCTTAAGCAATTGATATAATGGTATCAGGAAAACTAGAGGTCATATTCATCACAGCAGCAGTAGTAGCAGTGGTGTAGCTTCCATATTATACTTGGGGCATGAGTACTGATACAGTTTCTGTCACTGAGTCTTCAGTAGCTTCCTCAGTTGCATCTAGCTGGTCCTATAGCCTCTCATTGAGTCTGGAGCCTCTAGATATATTCCCAATAATATTCCTTGTATTTCTGGAGATAAGCAGAGTTGCTTTCTGCTGCTTGGAACCAAGTTATGCTTAATGCTATGTTATGATAGTTATGTGCAAGAGTTGCACTGAGGATAGACAAGTTAATAAATGAGAAGTATATCGAAAATTCCTAATACAGTAGGGTGATCAGTATATTATATAAATTTTTTTCTTCCTCCTACTTCTTTCCTTCTTCCTCTTTTTTCTCATCATTGTTAATATCATTATAGGTATTATTATTGAACTTTCTATATATGTTTTGAACAAGAAATTTGGCTCCTGGCATGACACTCAGGACAATGTAGTCCCCAGCAGTGACCTATATATCTCACTCTAGTAAGAAATAAAGTATTGAGACTTTAAGGGACTTAGGTCATTAACACAATAAGCTATCCAGTTTAGTGGTGAACTCTTTAAACTATACTATATTTCACTACATACTTGAAATATTTTCGTTATCTACAGAAAAGAATCTTAGTAGCATGGAAATTGGAGATGAAAAAAATCCACGCTGATTTTTCAGGACTACAAATGAAAATTTATTCAAATTAGAAGTTAGACAGAAAGTACCAGTTCCCCGACATTTCCAGCAATAAATCCCACAAAACACTACTAATGGACACAGCATTTATTTGGGGGGTGTTGAAAATGTTCTAGAATTAGATTGAACTGATGGTTGTACATATACTACATACTATTTAATGAATATACTATATACTACTATATATAGAGTGAATATACTATGTACTAGTTAAATTGTATACTGTAAAAGCATGAATTTTTGGTAAGTGAATTATATCTTAATAAAAAGGATTTTTAAAAAGCAATTAACCATGCTGTAAGTATCCTACATACTTACATGAATTACAAACTAGAGATTCAGATTGTGAGTCTCTATTTTTAAGAAATTCATTCTTTTATCACACAGCTAGGACTCCTGTTTCTGGAGGAAATTTCATAATCACTGTTATTTATTGGGCAGTTTCTAAACCTCTCAACTTATGTATTTACTTTAAATGAAAACTTTATCATTTCAATTTCAGGTAAAGTCTAGTTGTGGAATTCAGTCACTCCTAATGGACACATATTTTATCATATTTAGAGGTTTATCTGGCAGCTACTTAGTAAAGTAGGGAGATGGATTGATTCCAACAATCCCTGAAGTTGTACGGTGGGCCAAAGCATCCAAATACAGAAATAAGTCAATGATCCCTTTCCATTTCTTCATCATAGCTGAAACTCTCAGCCATGCTTAGGAGTCATCACATCTAAACATGTTTAACACAGGGCATTCATTGTTCTTCTGTTCTATTCCCAGCGTCCAACTGGGAACAAATAAAGGGCACATGATGGTGATATTGTTGGCTACAAATTCCACATAAGGAACACACCATTCACATATCGTTTGCCTGTATTGCATTACTTGTTAGAGAAACAGAGATAGAAATATTTCAGTCCTCAAACATATGTAAGAAGAAATATTTTACAATACTTCACCTGCTTCCATTCAAGGAGCCTGATGTAGCTATGAAGACAGCTCTTTCATTGAGAATAAGTCTATAGTCTCTCTGCCACATAAGGAGAAGAAAGGAGAGGAGAAGGAGGAGGAGAGGGAGAAGGAAAAGAAGAAACAGTTTTTAAAACTGGCAATATACCAAGATTCATGCTCAGTATTCAACTGCATAAAATGAGAATGGGTCATTTTATCTTGTGAGAGGCTCTCTCTCTGTCTCTGTCTCTGTCTCTCTCTCTCTCTCCTTCTCTTCCCCCACCCCCATATAAGTAATCTACTTATCATTGTGCCCAGACTTGATTAGATTTATAGTTTGTTTATCTGAGAGCTCAATGCTTTATTGCATCCAGAAGCCAAAATACGTGCACCTCCACAACCCGGCTGAATAAAACAAACTCATTTTGATCTTTGTGTACAAAGCCATCAGCACTGGTTCAAAGTGTAGTGCAGCCAGTTCTGGACGGCAGATGCAGAGTTGAGCTCTTCTCCCGGGCCCTTGGTTTCAATTAGGCCGTCTGCCAAGTGGCCCATGTGCCTCTGTGTGCTGAAACATTTCTTTGAGGCAGCTTTTTTAAATTAGGAAATAAAGACTTCCCATGTGATTTGCTATATATACAACTTATGACAATTGATTTTTATAGTTAAAATACGTACATTTTTAACATATTTCTCTTTCTGCAAAATAGTGGCTTTCTAACAAGGGAAGAAAATTAGCTAAATGTAAATACTGCATTTCATTTATTCTTCCTACTCTAAAATTTACTCAAATATACATTAAAATGATAACTAAAGACCACTGGTTTTCCAAAATAAATTACTTCTTTGTCTTAAAAGAAGAAAAAAGACAGTGGAATACAAGTAAGTATTATAACTTCTAGGAACTATAAATATGGAAGAAATAAATATGAGCAAAAAGGAAGCTATAGTTACTTGAGCTTGGCTAGTTCCTCAATCAGGATAGATGATGTTTTTCTTACTTTCGCTACCATTTGGGCCTTTTACCTCCTGAACTTTCAAACACCAACTTGTGACCTGGCAATAGATATAACACATTCCAAAAGCCAACTTCCAATTTCTAGCTGATTCCTGGTAGAAGTTTGAGTAAATTTGCACGGCAAATATTTGTGCTTCACATCTCCAATAGACATATCTTATGTAAATATCATTCTCAGCACAGGGTGCCTGACTTGGCAAAAATCTAGACACTATTGAAAGCACTTATCTACTTGTCCCAAACTATTGATAATAGCCCTTCTGTTTCTACTTAGACAATGAGGCAACCAAGTCCTCTGAGGCCAGGATGGACAGGAAACATTCCATAGGATGTCCAGACTGTGTAAAAACCAGAAAACCATTACTCCTTGTAGTCTTTTGCAAGTATTCAGGTCAGCTTTGAAGAAGCTCCCATATAGGCCTAGATCCCTCTCCTAGAGTAAATTCAAGGTCATTTCAACTCTAAAGACCTGAACCTACACATCACTCCATCACTTAGCAGATGTTAGTCACTACCAGTGTGAAGCCAAATTGAAAATAACTGGCCACCAGCACCAGCAACTGAATGGTAACCACCTGTCAGTGGTGGCTTTGAGCAGGCACCGTACAATGCTAGGCCACTCATACAACAAGGACACCTAAGTGTGGTAAAAACTGTTTTTCATTGAGAAGACATAATATTCAAATAGCTGTTTCTTTTTTTTTTTAACTTTTAAGTTCAAGGATATAAGTGCAGGTTTGTTATATAGGTAAACTTGATTCATAGTGGTTTGTTGTGCAGATTGTTTCATCACCCAGGTATTAAGCCTAGTACCCATGAGTTATTCTTCCTGATCCTCTCCCTCCTCCCCACCTCCAACCTCCAATAGGCCCCAGTGTGTGTTGTTCCCTTCTCTGTGTCCATGTGTTCTCATCACTTAGCTCCCACTTATAAGTGAGAACATGTGGTATTTGGTTTTCTGTTCCTGTGTTGGTTCACTAAGATAATGGCCCCCAGCTCCATCCATGTCCTTGCAAAGGATATGATCCTGATCTTTTTTATGGCTGCATAGTATTATGTGTTGTATATGTACCACATTTTCTTTATCCAGTCAATCGATGATGGGCATTTTTGTTGATTCCATGTCTTTGCTATTGTGCTATTGTAAATAGTGCTGCAATAAATATACACATACAGGTGTCTTTATAATAGAATGATTCAAATGGCCATTTCTTAATACTCTCATAAGTCTGTTGCCTTATTCTATTGCTATAAGGGGAAAAGTGTAAATCCATATAAAAAATCAGTTTTGGGTGGAAGAATTTCAATATAATAAGACACCAACTACGAGTGAGTCTCCATAGATTTGGGGCACAATCTTGAGTACTTTTCTCAGACTTTTTTTCAGGAATGTTTTCCAGTGAACTACATCTTGGGAGTAGGCATTTTGGGAAACTGGAGAACCCCATTAAACACAGAAAGACTAAATTTACTAAATGGTGCTCAAGTAAACTGAAAAGATCAGTGCAAATATTAAGTGTGTTCTGCTTGTCCTCAAAAAGAATTTGACTTTTTATCTTGGGCATCAAAATACCATTCACACACACACACATACAAACATACACACTCATCCACGGAAGTGGAAGAACTGGTCTAGAAATTAAAGAATAATGGTAACTTATCTACCTATGGCCCTGTAAACATGGAAGACTCACTCACTTGTGTATCATGCTTCTGCAGGCATTAAAACTCAGCAGCTAACAAATTCTATGTCAAACACATGTCTCAGTCTTCTGGGATCAACCTGCTGCTCTTACTCTCACAAATCATATTCCTAGATTCTGGCCTCAAACCCATTAACACTTTAATTTTGGTGGCCCATTCAGAATCATCTCGTGGCTGATGGTATATTGACTTTTCATTCAGCACTTAGCTTTGGTCACTTTTCTGATTTAGTGTCTACCACAGCCGTAGGTGAAAGTCCTTCCTTAAGCCATAGCCTGTAGAACCGTGGTGGCTCCAGGTGAGCACCTATACCATAGAGTAGGCTCTGGAAACATGTAAGCAAACAAACAAATTTTTAAAAGATAAAAGAAAATGTTTTTAAATTTTGACCCACTATTGCCTGTGTTGTGATGACATTGCTATAAAACTTGATCTTCGTAAATTTTTTTATTTTTTTGAGATGGAGTCTCGCTCTGTCATCCAGGCTGGAGTGCGGTGGCGCAATCTCGGCTCACTGCAAGCTCCCCCTCCCGGGTTCACACCATTCTCCTACCTCAGCCTTCCAAGTAGCTGGGACTACAGGTGCCCACCACCAGCCCGGCTAATTTTTTTGTATTTTTAGTAGAGATGGGGTTTCACTGTGTTAGCCAGGATGGTCTCGATCTCCTGACCTCGTGATCTGCCCACCTTGGCCTCCTAAAGTGCTGGGATTACAGGTGTGAGCCAATTCGCCCAGCTATAATCTATATCATTAATCTTTCAAAGAAGATGTTCCTAGGTGATTGTAGGTAATAGAATTCTACAAGCTCAATTACAGAAATCAAGTGTTGGCCAGTTTTTTCTGGTTCAGATCATTACTGAGCATAACCCCAAATCAAATGTTATTTGGAATCAGTTTTCACTGGTACGTCAATGAGAAAAATACTAGGTGCTATGAACCTGTAGAATGCTTCCCTTAAGCTATGCGGTTGTAAGTTGAGAAATGGAACCTGAAGTCCTCAGTACTTTCCTGAAACAGTCAAGTCTAAGTGAAGTATAAAAATAAGAACAGCAGTTAAAGGAATGACTTTTTATCACCTGCTATTTCTTTGGCCCCAAATACCAACATAGAACCAGAATTTAGCTGGTGTCTTGGGCTGAACTACATGGAATTACAGGTTGGACCATAGCCTAGAATCAGTGCTCCAGCTATTCATGTGCCTTTCTGCAACTGCCAAGGTCATACCTCTGTCTCTTGGTATAGGAAATTTAATCCAAAGAACAGCAAACAAGCTTGCTCAGGACATAGCAGTTCACTAGCAAGAAAGGTCACAAGCCTGTTTTCTAACAGCCACACTGGTAGAAGACAGATCTTCTAACAAAGAGGTGCCAAGCAGAGGACTTCCCCCTTGTGAAGTAAGTATCCATGTCCTGGATTCATCCATTCTTGCAGTCGACATCCTTTACTTGAAGTAGATTGGAAGTATCTTAAGCACCTGATCAAGGCCAATATTGAGGTACTGTTGGTGGTGTTAATGTTGGAGACAACTGAAGTTAGTTACGGGGACTTGTTTAGGTATAGAGACTGTCATTAATCTGGAAATGCTTGGCAACTGTAATAGCAGCAGGGAAGTCTCTGTCCTTTATAGACTACACTAGCCATAAAGGAATCCTCTACCTGATTCACAAGAATTTCTGGATCCCCTGAAAGTCTCTTCTGAGAGATCTTAAAGGAAGATAAGGAGCTTTAATATATTACCTAAGAATGGAAAGCAAAATGAGTCACCAAAGAAGTATGTGGATGCACAAAGGGAAAGTTAAGCTTTTACCTATAAAAATCTCTTTGTGTGGACAAGACAACATCAAAGCCCAATGAGACTTAGTCAGTTATTTTTCACTGTTGTGTGAAGAGAGCATTATATTAAATAATATTAGCAAATACAAAATAAATATATAACTTGGCTGCGAAGGCTAAACAAACATGATATTACTAATAATGAATTTAAAGAACAACATGGTGGCAATTTGTAAACAAGAGTGAAATAATTAAAAATAACAACGTCTTGACTATCCAGATATTTTAGAAAATTATCAGTTAGTAGAATTTTCCATATAGGTGAATTGTATCTCTTTCAGAATCCAAAAGTATTTCATTTTAATCATTATCTTTAAAAATACTTTTTGAATTATTTGTGTAATTCCTCGGATTTTTAAATAGAGTTCTCTCACATGATGCAATCTTTTATTTTAATTTACTTTACCTAGAAACAACATAAAATTCTCCTTTATTCTCACCAATATAACATGACTACTTAAAAAAATTAACAACACACATAGTAATATTATGTGGCAGGCATTGTTCTTAGTATTTAATATATACATGATCTCATGTTAAAAAAAATCCTTACAACAGCCATTGGAAGAAAATACTCTATCCTTGTTTGTCAGATGAGTAAACAGAAAGACATAGGTTTCATAATTTGCTCAAGGTAAGGCAACCAAAAAGCAACAAACCTGGAAACGACACTCAGGAAATGTGGCTTCAAATCTGTGCACATGGCTGCTGTGCTCTGCCAGTGCTGCTGCTGTTTCATACCAATATTTATTGGCAAATAAGCTTCTTTTACATTGTGGTAACCAATCATATGTCCATGTGAATCCATACTCATTATTTACTTAACACTGTTAACATTATCCCTTGTTTTTATATAGTCTTCATAATTATCACATAAATGATTACATCATGTTCCACTGAGATGATGGACCATCTTTTAGTAAATCTCTCTTCACTGTGAAACACTTGGATTTCTTCAGTTGTTTGGGGATCACTTGTATTTGTTTTAAATGTTTTTAGGTCAAATTTCATTAACTCATTGACCTACAAAGTAGGAATGTCTGATTATTCCCTGCAACATCACTAAAGAAATACAAATTATAATTATTTAACTTATCCTTGTAGACTCAAAGTCTGTACAAAAAAATTTCAATTATTTAACTGTGATGTACTACAACGCTGCCTTGGAAGCTAGCTGAAAGTTACAGCCTGTTTTTAGAAAATGAACAAAGACAAAACTGCTCTTTCAGTTATGTCTGTTTCATACAGGTTCATTTTGAGTCCCTTCTTTTGCTAAAAAGCTAACAGGCCTCACTTCTTTTTTCAGAGTATATATACCTTCTCTAGTTTGAATTTAGTGCGCTTCTAATTTTGTTATATTTGTGTAAACAATGAATAAATAATATCTGAGTGGACAGGGCCCTTTCATGAATGAAACACATGATTTTTGCCATACCTGGTTCACCTGCTAATAACTCTTTAACACACTTGCCTCCTTTATTTCACATAGGTGAGGGCATCAGGCAGCAAATCTATCCAGAGCTGAACTAATGCAGTATTTTAGTAATGAGAGAATAGATAAATGTCATTGAAGTGGGAAAAGATAAGAGAGTGAATTCCTTGAGATCCATAGCTGACAAATAAAATATGTAAGTAAAAATCCATGACCTAAGATGTATTCTCTTTAGGAATTTATAATTTGACTTTTGTTTGCTACCTACACTTAACTTCATAAGCTAATGTATAATGATGCCATAGTAATTGATAATAATGGTAACAACAACTATGTACTTTTAATATTATTGACATCCATTGTATGCCAGAACTGTACAATGTGATGATGTAGGCATATAAGAGATGCATATGATGTGATATTTGCTTTTAAAATTCAAATCCATTTGAGGTACCCATATAAAGCCATTAGAAGGTAACGTAAGAGAGTCTACAAATGCCAAGTAATAAGCAGCACTGGAGTGGGTTTCCAATAAGAAGGCTTGGTATTACCAAACGTGTTTGTTAGTAATTATATATTTATATTGAAATGTGACTCTGTACATTTCATCAGGTACCATGGATCCTGTCTTTAAGATAAATAAGCCAACAAACAAAACACTGAAGTGTTTTTCAACTGTGCAGAAAAGATAAAATCTTAGAGAAGAAAAAAATACCCACAATTCTCTGAGATCCCTGCAGATTCTGAAGATCTTGGCTGTGATGGATTACGTTAGAATGTGGGAAGAGAAATACCATGCATTGTTCTGCAGCATTTTTCTTTTAACTGCCCCTTTGCCATTTCTTTAATATTTGTCTTATATTAATAGTGACTGATATGTAATAATCAACAGACTTGTGCTGTAAATCCAAAGAGAAAACTGCAAAGAATTTAAAGATTTGGCCCCATATATAATTCTGCCAGATAAATGGAAAAGAGCCAAAGAAATGAAATAAAATTAAAGGAATACTGCAGTTAAATTTTATGCATTATGACTTTATATAGTATTTTGGTTGAAAGAAGTATGAAAATGTACACAAAAAATACACAGAACTTACCTGTCAGCATGTGTGAATTACTGGCAAGTGCCACTGAGAAGCAAAGGAGAAACAACATAAGTTATTATAATCACTGTCATCATCAAGATTCGTGTGTTAAGTTCACATATTTTCATTGCATTGGGTTAGATGTGTTAAAAGTAAATTAAATAGGCATGGTCCCTGTCCTATAGGAACTTATGATTTAAGGCAGATTACAACCAAGACAAATGTAAGAGAAGCATAGACAAGTATATGCACCTCAAAGAAAGACATAAATTGAGTGAATGAAAGAATAAATAAACTAAATCCTTTCTATTGTTTATGAGTTGTAAGTTGAGAGAAAGGGAAATGGCATGTCCCTGGCATGTTCTGAATTTGGAGTTTAAACACCAGTTGGTCTCAAAGAAATGATTTTGAGGATATATTGTTCCAATAATGGTAGAAAACGGTCTCAGCAAATTACAAGATTAGAAAGCTAGAACATAAGAGATTCTGAACCAAGATTTAGGAAGCATCCCTTTGCCCATGGAAAGATTCTTAAATAAGGATTTCATATATCATGGTCTCATATTTTAGCATGTAGAATGACTCTGGATTACTTCAAAGAAAGAAATAATGTGATGAAAATGATTGGATAGAGAATAAAACATAACCCCATTTATGAAATAAACTTTGAAATGCCACCCATTTTCCCATTCAGAATTGTGGTGGCATTTTTCAAAATTTGTTATTTTGGAGATCACATTCTAATTACGCTTTTCTCCTTAGTCTTGTAATAATCTTCATTCAAAATCCATTCTATTCTGATCTGACCAAAAAAAATTAGAAAAGATAATTTGTAATAATTAAAATTTCAACAGTCCTGAAATTAGTTCCTTATGTATTTAAAATTTCTTCACTAACAGAGGGCTAAATTTGTAAGATACAAGCTTTCATGATTCAATCTCCATGATTCAATTATTAAAAAAATAGAAACTGCACAATCAATATGACTCGCTAATAACTTTGCAAAGTAAAAAGTAGTTGTAGTAGTTGCACAATTTTATAATTTTAAAAAGCACACTTGGTGTTACTCAGTGTTTCTTATTGAAACCCATTTCTGTGTGTGTTTTTTTTAAATTTCTTCTTAATTGCCTGCTTTGCAATAGAACATGTGTTTGCAATTGCATTTAGCAAAATTCACCATCTTAACAACGTATACCAAAGTCATAGTGCCTTCTTGGCACAAAACACTTTTCTAATGTTTGGGATTTCTGTCTCAATTGACAAAATTGAAAAATATGTATTAGCCAAGCAAAACCACTATCTTGGAGCCATATTGAAAATTACTCCAACCTGTCAAAGCCAATTGAAATTCCCTTCCCAGCCCAATTTCCAACTTCACTTTGTATGTGAAATGGGAAAAGAAGTTGGATTTGATTATAACCACATGCAGAAGGAATAAAAAAATCACATGTGTCTTATATTGCTAATACTACAAATAATTTTCTTTTCAAAGAATTTTATCTACCTTTTTTCATCATTTATCCTTTTTCACCTGTTCTGAATAAGTCACTTGTTTGTAATATCTCTACATGAGCAGTCTGATTAGCAGTGAGTTATAGAACACATTTCAAAAGTCCCACTTGGGCCACATCATTTTTACCCTGGAGATGACACAATTCTAAAGGAAAAGACCTAAGATCTGTCCCTAATGTTGGTCCAGTAATTTAGGGTGTTTCTCAATGTTAACCTATTATTTATTATTTTATTATACTGTATCCCTACTGCAGTTATCTTCTAAATATGGGGCCCAGTAGCTATTAATCCAATTCTAACAAAAAGACATGATGCTGGCTTTAAAGTTTACTGCAGAAGTAAGTTAGGTTCTTCAAGATAAAAGGCAACTTCATTTTACACAAGAATAAGACTTGATACAGAATGCAGCTGGGATAACAGAAGGCTATACACAAGATGAGAAGCATGATGAAAATATGACCCTTCTCCCAGTCAATGTTGGGCAATACAAGCTGCTTAAAAGTTGGAACCCATAACATCTCTGGCAAAACGTAGGATAACAACAAAAAACAAAATAATGGCAGCCACTGGGGAAAACCAAGGCAGATCACTTGGAATATATAATATGATTTCCATCTATAAAATTACTCCAGAGCCCATTTTGTTTAACATTTATGAACATTATGAAAAGCAGAAAGCAAAAAAATGTCCAAAGAAATCTAAAGCATAAATACAAGCTTTGTATTACATCCCATTTTGAGGTTATTTATTGATGAGATATCATAGACTTTTTATCAAGACTTTGATGCATTTATTTCTCATTTTAGGTGGGGTAATAGAGACTATGGAGGAATAAATGGCAAGTTCAAGATTAGCCCCATTATTGTGAAGGAAAGAAATGAATTGGAATGTAACTTTCAGGCACTAAAATGATTCAAGAAATTCAAGTGTTTAAGTAGGTGAAGTTATCTAATTGGAGATACTTAGACTTCTCATCATTTATACTTGCTTATGCATGAAATACAAATTTAAGGGAGAAAGCTGCCTGTACAATTTAATAGGCTCTCTCTTGCCCTGACACAGCAATCATGGAAGCACTTGTTATGGAAGTGCCACATGATCGAATTAGCCTGGGGTTCTGAGCTCCCACATGGAAGACAGCTGCCTTGGAAAGTTGCCTGTACCCTCAACAGACCTTGAGAGAGCAAATAAATAAACTGTCGTGTATTAAGCCACTGGGATTTGGTGGTGTTTGTTTCCAAATCATACTGTAACCTATCTTGACTGATATGCCAACCACTAAAAAACTGTTAATATATTTATATTTAACCATCCAGTGTTATTTTCTATGTATAGATACGTATAGAAATTTGAATCTTGCTACACATGCTGTTTTTGTAACATTTTATTTACCAAATTATGTATTATGAATATTTTTTCATCATTAAATCTTTTTTCAAACAATTATTTTTAATAGTCATACAGTATTAAAGTTGTGTCATGTTTAATCTAGCCCTTCACTAATACTGGACAATTTTGCTGAATAGTGCTATACTGGCTTACTAACTAACCTATTCCATGTCTTTGTGCAAATTTCCAATTACTTTCTGAAGATAAGATCTACAAAATAAAAATGCTGCATCAAAGTTGAGTTACATTTTAAAGGCTTTTGATGTACATTGCCCAGTTACCCTTTGAAAAATTACACCAATTTATAATTTTTCTGGGAATGTATAATACATCACCATCACCATACTATTGGCCCTGAAAATTATAGTTTCTTAAAACTGAAAATTTGGTATATAGAAACTACCTCATTTATTATTTGATTTGCAGGCGAAGTTACTAGATATAGCTGGTTTCATGGAGATCTTGAATTCAGGTCCTTCCTGTAAGAGTGAAGAATTTTATGTTGTATTTGTGACTCCCTAAACTTTTGGCCTCATTCTGAAAATGTTATTACACAGTATTTCACTGTCATTATTGTATAAAGGCCCTGCAGGTTCAATTTCATATTCAGGACTTTTAATTTCCAACCTTTGAATTTGTTATTTGTTTACATATATATTATTAATTACCAGTCTTATTAATTCATAATTTGAGACTTTGATTTGCATAATTCAGGTTTTTAAACTGAATTAAACACTTAAAGAAATATTATTTGTGTATCAATATATACCCATTGCTTAAAAAGTTCCAGTTTCAGGATCATGGATGGTGGACATGGTGAATTTGGCAGTCAGTATCTATTACTGACAATTAGAGCTCAAGATGTAAATCGGATTGCACTGAAAATGCCCCCATTCCATCCGTTGATATTGGGAGAGTGCAAGTGAGGTAGGGGATGACTTTTTGTTTTGCCTCTTGCTTCTGGCAGGTAAGGACAAATATAGAGCATCACTCCAACATCTAGTCCTTCACTTCAAGAACACTTGCAGGGGAGGCGTGGACGGCAGCTTCCTGATTTCTGAATCACAGTTCCAGGGATGTGTTCTTGAAATTGACAGCTTTCTAGTGGTATTAATCTGATTGTCCAGTTTCCTAACTATGGAAAAGGTAGCAGCAACCTGGCAGACCTATTTGGCTGTGTAATTCTGGGAATCGTTCCTGGGGAATTGGCCCAGGGCCTACTCCTCCTGTCTTTCCAGCCATTTTGTAAGAATTAAATTACCTATGTCAAATGTCTTTCCTTTTAAAATAGCTAGAACAACCTCTATTTCCTACAACCGAACCTCTCACTGATATAAATAAATGTGAGACTTATTCCCTTTTTGCAGCTTATAAAATTTGATATATAGAGATGTTTAAAATAATGCAATTAATTATATTAGATTATCTGTATTTTCTTTTGCCTACTTGCTTTTAAAAGGCAAGAAAGTTGTATTAAATCTCTCATTTATGATTGTATTCTTCTCATTTTCCCTTTGATTTATAATGTTTTTTTCACATCAACTTTGATACTCTATTTGGTTTATCAAAATGTTATTTAGTAAAACTTCATCATGTATAATATCCTTCACCTGCTAAAAAAATTGCCACATTGTCCAGTTTAACGCTTCTCTTTTTCCTTGGATTCTTTCTTGCCTGATATTAATATTGTAACTTGGAGCTTTATTTTGTTTGCATTTATCTGATTTAAATTTGCTTATTTTTATCTTCAACCTTTGTAATTTACTTTGGAGTTATGCATACAGAAATTCATTTACAAGGAAGAAATGTTTTGTTGTTTTTTTTAAATCTGGGAGAGGTAATAATGTATTTAAATAGTCAAACTAAAAACATAGTCAAATCAGAAATAGTTAAAATAAAAATAGCTAAAATAAAAAGCATAGTTAAAGCAGAAATTTAGAGTGAGTTCAACTCCACAACTAGTTCAACTATTACTCAATCTTAGTAACATCAAACTTATCTTACACAGATTGGCTTAAACAATTTTTAAAAGCTAGTATTATCAGCATGTAACTTTCGCCTATGCCATCATATGAAAACCTAACTCTGCCTTAAGACACAACTCCACTGTAGACTAGAACATGGCTCTAGATGCTGGCCATACATAGTGAGCAAAAATAATCATGGTTCATGACAGGTAACCTTCCACATAGACAATAATTTTTCATGTCAATGCTGCTTCATAACACCAACTTTATGAAGACATTTTAAGTAACATTTAAGGATATAAATTTTCTTTAGAAATCAATGGCTTATGTGATTCTGATGTGAATAACTCAAATGAACAGAAAATTGTATAAACATAAAATACCTAGAAGGCTAAGTTTGCACATATGCAGGCAATGACAACTGCAGATCAACTCAGTCTTGCCTTCGTCAGAGCAAATTTTTGTTGACATCTATTTAAGGCATCCCAGTTTCAGAAACAAGCATGATAAAACCCATTATAGCCAAGAAAATACGCAAATACATTGGATAGTTGCTTAATTGATGGCAAATAGCTCATTTCATAAAAATCAATCCTTTTTAAGGAATGCTTTGTTTTCATTAGGAATTCTTGGATAAAAAGAACACTTTAAGGAATGTTTTAATGCACATATCTGAACTGAGAAAACACACAGGTATAAAGGTAGAAGTGGCACAGGAAAGCAGCATTTACAGAATGTTGCCTTAACACACCTGAAATCTGCTTCAGTTTACCACATTACTATTATAATTACTGTCCTTGTAGTCATTTTGAGATTAATCATGTAAGGCCTTCTGCTATTGTTATATTATCTATGGCAGAAGAAGAGTGAAAAATATATAGAAAAGGAAGTAGGTCATATTATTTTTAGTTTTCTATTGCTGCATAACAAATTAACACCAATTTAGTGTCTCAAGACAACATGCTCTCACTATCTCACAGTATCTGTAGTTCAAAATTCCAGGCATAGTGTAGCTGCTCAGTGTTGGAAATGGATACAACCAAGGTGTTGGCCAAGGCTGCATTTGCATCTTGAGCTTGGGGTCATCTTTCAAGCTCATTTGAGGTGTGGGCAGAATTAAGTCTCTTGCAACTGTACAGCTGAGTTCCTCATTTTCTTGCTGGCTGTTGGCTGGGACTGCTCTCTGTTTCCAGAGGCCACCCTCAGGTTCTAGCATTGTGACTCTATCACAACATGGCAGCTTCTTCTTCAAAGCCAGCAGCAAGAACTCCCTCCAGTCTGTTACAAAAGTTTTATATAGCACAGCCTAATAGAGGGAGTCATAGCCCATCGTATCCATGGGTCCAGCCCACATTCCTGGTGGGGGAATCATGTAGCGCATGTACACCAAGTGGGGCTACAAGAGCCATCTTAGATTTTGGCCAGCCACACAGACCAGGTAAAAAAGAACACTTGGATAAAAAGAAAATCTGCAAGCAGACTTAATATCAGGTTGAAAACATGGCTTATTTTCATCTGTGTGTCATATGAATGCATGGAAGACAAAGTTTCCATCCTAAAGAACAAGAATTGATCTTTAGCAAAAATAAAAACAGATATAAAACAATTAAGGAAAAATAAACAAAGGCCTTAAGCAGTTTAAAGTAAAACTTAGTTGCAATGTAACACAATAGAATTTTTTTTCCCTTACAATCAGGAGTTACTGTTTGAACAATTGTGATTTAATATCTTGAAGCAAAATTGTAATATTTGTAATTTTAAATATACCATATAATAATAAAATAGTTGTTATAGTGTTATAGTTACTGCTCAATGAATCTAATTTTCTTACTCTGACCTTCCTGCTTCTTACTTTAAAGGCTGCTACCCTGCCTCCTATATCACTACATAGTATTTTAAGTAAAACCCTAAAGGTTAAAGATCACTCCTGCCTATTAAACCACACTGCAAACCCCTTTTCAATGACACAATCTTATTAATAATCCAGGTATTTTTCTGGATAATTATGAATTTTTAATACTCATTTTTTCTAACTTCCAAATATATGAAAGTATGTTCTACAGTCTGATTTGTTTTAGCTTTTTCTATATACTCTATTTTCTAAAACCATACTACTGAAATAATTTTTAAAGCTTAAAGAAATTCCCTACGTATGACACTACAGTGTTAGTATATCAAATAACTTCTGCTTTTATTGAAAATTAAAACACAGAAATATAAAGTAATATAAAACTAAACATGTGCACAAACTTCCACTAGAAAGGATATAAAGCAAAATATAATCTGTATGTGTAAGAGTGTGTGTTATATTTTTGTTTCCTTGGCAACCCCCTTGACAGATGTTAATAGGGATATTGCTGTGAAATATAAAATAGTATGAAACAATATTATGCATATTTTCAATCTGTGATTGACTTACTGCATGGAGAATGCAGAAACTAAACTACATATATTACTGAACTAAGCACAGAAAAGATTGTGACTAATCTGAGAGGTTTATAATATAGTATTAACGAGCTCTATATCAGGGACAAATTGTTCAGATGTCCAGTTGCATAGCTGTTAATAATGGCACCAGTATCAGGACCAGAAAAATTGATGGAAAGGCTATTCTTTCTGTGAGCAGAGTTTTGTCTAGGATGTAGTCTTATAAAGACTTGTCTTATGAGTATAGAATATAATTGGTTTTAACTGGTAAGCTGGAAATCAGACTGATGTCTTTTTTTTTTTAAGTTAATTTTTTAAAAGCCAATTCCCATTTCCACTCAGCCTCATTCTGCATTCATGCCTATCCAAGTGATCGGCAAGATGTCCACCAGCAGCCTAAGACTTATCCTTCTAGATAATCTATCTTAATATTAAGAGATTTTCTCTCAGTAAGCAGGTATTGATAGTAGAAACATTGTCCTATCTGCCCCCTTTGGATCGCATGCCTCATTTGCTATCACAAAACAGAAGCCCAACTCAAGATATCAAGAAATCTTTCCTTAACTAGAAAATCCAGAGATGAGACCGTATTCAGGCTTCTCTTTCATTCTACCTTGAGGACTCACCTCCACCACTCTACACATATTGTTTTTATCACATCACAGATGACCTTCACGTTGCAAACCAATCATCAGACATTAGGATTTATATCATCTCACCTATCAGGACCAGCACCATTTCTCATGGTTGATCAGTCACTATAGCTTGAAACACTTTCTTTGCTTGCCTTCCTGGATAACTGTGCACTAGATTGTTTTTGTTTATGTTTTCCAAATATTCAGATTATTTAATACTTTTTATAAAATCCTCTCAATGTTATCCATGTCATTTAGAATAAAATAATGAGCTGTCAAGACCTCCATACTGTTCTTCCATCTTTCTCATCCCCTACATTCTCTCTCCACTCATTCTGTGTCAGCCATATTGAATGTCTTACTCCACCTCAAGACATCTGTATTTGCTATTTCCTCTGCCAAGACTTCTTTCCCCAGATATCTAAATGACTTCTTTCCTCACTTCATTGAAGTCTGCTCTAATTTCTCCTTTCTAGTATTGTTTTCCTTGATTATCCTTTTAAAAAACACACACAAACTCTCCCCCTCTTTTTCCTCACTTTGTTTATAAACACTTGGCTTAGTTTGCATGACTTAGTTATGTATGTGTGCATGTTCATATGTATGTATGTATATATTCATGTCTGTGTCTGTCTCTATCTTTCCTAGAAGCACGAAATTTTTCTGTCATGTTCACTGCCATACCTGACTCCAGAACAATGTCTAGAGTAGTAAAGATGTTCAATAAATATTTTTTGATAAATGAATATTTAATCCAGGAGTTTAAATGTGTCACTAGGGCCCTGTCTTCTCTTTCACCTGTCAGCAATTCCCATTTCTGCTTGGCCTCATTCTGCATTCATGCTAATCCACATGATTCGGCCATATGGACATTCAGCAAGATGTCCACCAGCGACCCCAGACTCACATCCTTCTACGTAATTTATCTTAATACAAAGATATTTTATTTCAGTAAGTAGACATTGATAGTAGAAACATTGTTCTACCAGCCCTTTTGGATTATGCCTCTTCCAGACTAAACTTCATCTCCAGGGAAGTATGGTACTCTGTAACTGATTCAGCCTGGATCATAAGACTCTTTGGGAATAACACAGTTAGAACACTGATACCTATGGTCCTGCTAGGACCCCAAGTGTAGGGTAATGATAGTGTCTTCAAGGAGGAGTGCTGATTGAACAATTAATACATAGAAAATAATTTGGCATTATATCTGGACATCAGCATTTAATCTAAAGCAGCTTCCTTACCATCCTCAAGCTTTTCTGCTTAAACTGAAGCTGAATGTCAGATGTCATACAATTCATAATTCCCTGCTAATGTGCCAAGATATTCTTTGTTAAAAGAAAATGTGTAATTTCAGACTTTCAACCAATAAAAATTTAAAAAAAAGAAGGGCATTGTGTGATGGTAAAGAGTTCAATTTAACAAGAAGATCTAACTATCATAAATACATATGCACCCAACACGAAAGCACCAGATTCAAAAAGAAAATTCTTAGTGACCTCCAAAGAGACTTAGACTCCCACACAAAAATAGTGGGAGACTTCAACACCCCACTGACAGTATTAGACAGATCATCCAGACAAAACATTACAAAGATATTCAGAACTTGAACTCAGCCCAGTACAAAATGGGCCTGAGAGACATCTACAGAACTCTCCATCCAAAATCACCAGAATATACATTCTTCTAATTGCCATATGGCACATACTCTAAAATTGACCACACAATTGGACATAAAACCATCCTCAGCAAATGGAAAAGAACTGAAATCATACCAAACACCCTCTCAGACCACAGTACAATAAAACTAGAAATAAAGACTAAGACAGTGGCTCCAAACCATACAATTACATGGAAATTAAATAAACTGCTCCTGAATGGCTTTTGGGTTAAGTAATGAAATTAAAGCAGAAGTCAAGAAACTTTGAAACTAATGAGAACCAAGATACAACATATCAGAATATCTGGGACACTGGTAAGGCAGAGTTAAGAGAGAAATTTATAGCACTAAATGCCCACATCAAAAAGTTAGAAAGATCTCAGTGTAACAACCTAACCTCACAACTAAAAGAAGTAGAGAACCAAGAGCAAACCAACCCCAAAGCCGGAAGAAGACAAGAAATAACCAAAATCAGAGCTGAACTAAATAAGACTGAGATGCAAAAAACCATTCAAAAGATCAACAAATCCAAGAGTTGTTTTTTTGGAAATAATTAATAAAATAGATAGACCGCTCGCCAGACTAATAAGGAATAAAAGAGAGATAATCCAAATAAATACAATTAGAAACAACAAAGAGATATTACCACTGACCCCACAAAAATACAAATAACCATAAGCAACTATTATGAACACCTCTGTGCACAAAAACTGGAAAATCTAGAAGAAATGAATAAATACCTGAACACATACACCCTCCCAAGACTGAACTAGGAAGAAATTGAATCCCTGAAAAGATCAATAACAAGCTCCAAAATTGAATCAGTAATAAATAGCCTACCAACCAAAAAACCTGAGGATCACACAGATTCATAGCCAATTTCTATCAGAGCTGGTACCATTCCTACTGAAACTAATAAAAAAAAATTAAGAAGGAGGGACTCCTCCCTAATTCATTCTATGAGTCCAGCATCATCCTGATACCAAAACCTGGCAGAACAACAACAACAACAAAAAAAAAAAAAAAAAAAGAAAGAAAAAAAAAGAAAAGAAAAGAAAAGAAAATTTCATGCCAATATCCTTGAGGAACGTTGATGCAAAATCCTCAACAAAATACTGGAAAACCAAATCCAGCCATACATCAAAAAGCATATCGATCACAATCAAGTAGGCTTTATTCCTGGGATGCAAGGTTGAGTCAATATATGCAAATCAATAAATGTGATTCATCAGATAAATATAACTAAAGACAAAAACCATGATATTATCTCAATAGATGCAGCAAAGGCTTCTGATAAAATTCAACACCTCTTCTGTTAAAATCTCTCAATAAATCAGTTATCGAAGAAACAAATAGTAAGACCCGTCTAAGACAAACCTACAGTCAACAGAATACTAAATCGACAAAAGCTGGAAGCATTCCCTTTAAAAGAAAAAAAAAGAGCACAAGACAAGGATGCCCTCTGTCACCACTCCTATTCAATATAGTATTGGAAGTCCTGGTTGAGCAATCAGGCAAGTGAAAGAAATAAAGGGCATCCAAATAGGAAGAGAGGAAGTAAAACTATCCCTGTTTGCAGATGACACAATGCTATATCTAGAAAACCTCATAGTCTCAGCCCAAAAGAGCCATAACCTGATAAACAACTTCAGCTTCAGGATACAAAAATCAATTTATAAAAATCACTAGCATTCCTATATATCAACAACAGTCAAGCCAAGAGCCAAATCAGGAATGCAATCCCATTCACAACTGCCACAAAAAGAATAAAATACCTAGGAATAGAGCTAACCAGGGAGATGAAAGAGCTCTGCAACAAGAACTACAAAACACTGCTCAAAGAAATCAGACATGACACAAACAAATAGAAAAACATTCCACACTCATGTCTAGGAACAATCAGTATTGTTGAAATGACCATGCTGTCCAAAGCAATTTACAGATTCAGTGTTATTCCTGTCAAACTACTATGACGTTCTTCATGGAACTAGAAAAAACTATTTTAAATTTCATATGGAACAAAAAAGAGCCCAAATAGCCACGGCAATCCTAAGCAAAAACAACAAAACTGGAGGCATCACGCTACCTGACTTCAAACTATACTACAGGGCTAGAGTAACCAAAACAGCATGGAATGGGTACAAAAACAGACACATAGACCAATAGAACAGAATGCAGAGCACAGAAATAAGGCTGCACATGTACAACCATCTGATCTTTGACAAACCCGACAAAAACAAGCAAAGGGAAAAAGACTCCCTATTCAATAAATGGTACTGGTACTGGGATAATTGGCTAGCCATATGCAGAAGATTGAAACTAGACCCCTTCCTTACATCATATTCAAAAGTCAACTCAAGATGGATTAAAAGTGGGCAAAGGACGTGAAAAGACCCTTCTCAAAAGAAGATATTTACGTGACCAACAAACACATGAAAAAAAGCTCAACATCACTGATCATTAGAGAAATGGAAATCAAAACCACAGTGGAATACCATCTCACACTAGTCAGAATGGTGATTATTAAAAAGTCAAGAAACAACAAATGCTGGTGAGGCTGTGGAGAAATATGAATGCTTTTACACTGTTGGTGGAAATGTAAATTAGTTCAATTATTGTGGAAGAGAGGCTAGCGATTCCTCAAAGACCTAGAGGCAGACATACCACTTGACCCAGCAATCCTATCACTGGGTATATAGCCAAAGGAATATAAATCAATCTGTTATAAAGATACATGCACACATATGTTCACTGCAGCACTATTCACAATACCAAAGACATAGAATCAACCCAAATGCCCATCAATTATAGACCGGACAAAGAAAATGCAGTACATATACACCATAGAATACTATGCATTTATAAAAAGGAATGAGATGATGTCCTTTGCAGGGATGTGGATGAAGCTGGAAGCTGTTATCCTCAGCAAACTAACACAGGAACAGAAAACCAAACACTGCATGTTCTCACAAGTGGGAGCTAGGCAATGAGAACACGTGGACACAAGAAGGGAAACAAGACACACTGGGTCCTATTGGGGGAACAGGGGGAGGGAGAGCATCAGGAAAAATAGCTTATGCACTCTGGGCTTAATCCCTAGGTGATGGGTTGATAGATGCAGCAAATCACCATGGCACATGTTTACCTATGTAACAAACCTGCACATCCTGCACATGTATTCTGGAACTTAAAATAAAATAAATTAAAATAAAGACTTAAATGTAAAACTCAAAGCTAGAAAATCCATGGAAGAATGGCAATACCATTCTGGGCACAGGAACAGGCAAAGATTTCATGACAAAGACACCCAAACCAGTTGCAACAAAAGCAAAAATTGACAAATGGGACCTAATTAAATGAAAGAGCCTCTGCACGGCAAAAGAAACTATCAGCCAAGTAAACAGACAACCTACAGATGGGAGAAAATTTTTGCAAACTATGCATCTGACAAAGATTCAATATTCAGCATCTAAGGAAGTTAAACAAATTTACAAGAAAAGGAACAAATATCCCCATTAAAAATATGGCAAAAGACAGGATCACATTCTTTTCAAAAGAAGACATGCATGTGTTCAACAGGCACATGAAAAAAATCTCAACATCACTGACCACTGGAAAAATGCAAATCAAATCCACAATGAGATACTATCTCACAGCAGTCAGAATGGCTATTACTAAAAAGTCAAAAAATAACAGACGCTGGTGAGGTTGCAGAAAAAGGGAATGCTTAGACACTGTTGGTGGGAGTGTGAATTAGTTCAACCATTGTGGAAAGCAGTGTGATAATTCCTCAAAGAAATTAAAAAGGAACTACCATTCAACCCAGCAATCCCATTATTGAGCACATACCCAGAGTAATGTCAATCATTCTGTCATAAAGACACATGCATGCATACATTCATTGCAGCACTATTCACAATAGCAAAGTCATGGAATTAACCTAGGTGGATAAAAAAAAATGTGGTACATATGGACCATGAAATACTATGCAGACATAAAAAATAATAAAATCATGTTCTTTTTAGGAACATGAATGGAGCTGGAAGCCGTTATCCTTAGCAAACTAACGTTAATGAAAATTCTGTATCTTTTCATCTATAAGTGGGAGCTAAATGATGAGAACGCACAGACACAAAAAAGGAAACAACACACATTGGGGCCTACTAGAGGATAGAGGATGGGAGGAGGATGAGGATCAGGAAAAATAACTAATGAATACTAGATTTAAGACTTGGGTTCTGAAATAATTTGCACAACAAACCCCCATAATATGAGTTTACCTATATAACAAACCTGGACGTGTAACCCTGAATTTAAAAGTTTAAAAAAAGCAAATGTGGTATTCGATAAAAGAAAGAAACCCATAATTGAATATTTTCTGTTCCTTGAAAAATAAAAATATCATACTATTTCAGATCATTCATTTCTCATATAGCTCATGATATTTCTGCACTTTAGGGCAAGTCTGAGAACAATATCAATCTTTAAGTAAACACAAAATGTTTGAAATTTTATTATTTTTCTAATTGTTACTTATTCATCCGAATTTTATGTATGTTAGAAGGCTATTAAGAATGCAGAAAGGATTTCCCAAGATGGCCGAATAGGAACAGCTCCGGTCTGCAGCTCCCAGCATGATCGATGCAGAATATGGGTGATTTCTGCATTTCCAACTGAGGTACCCAGTTCATCTAATTGAGACTGGTTGGACAGTGGGTGCAGCCCATGCAGGGCAAGCCGAAGCAGGGTGGGGCACTGCCTCACTCTGGAAGTGCAAGGGTTCGGGGGATTTCCCTTTCCTAGCCAAGGGAAGTCGTGACAGACTGTACCTGGAAAAACGGGACGCTCCCACTCAAATACTGCACTTTTCCAACGGTCTTAGCAAACAGCACACCAGCAGATTATATCCCACACCTGGCTTGGCAGGTCCCACACCCATGGAGCCTTGCTCACGGCTAGCGCAGCAGTATGAAATCAACCTGTGAGGCAGCAGCCCAGCAGTGGGAGGGGCGTCCGCCATTGCTGAGGCTTGAGTAGGTAAACAAACTGGCCCAAAAACTCAAACTGGGTGGAGCCCACTGCAGCACAGTTAGTCTGGCTGCGTCTATAAACTCCACCTCAGGGAGCAAGGCATAGCTGAACAAAAGGCAGCAGAAACTTCTGCAGTCTTAAACATCCCTGTCTGAGAGCTCTGAAGAGAGCAGTGGTCCTCCCAGTACAGTGCTTGAGCTCTGAGAATGGACAGACTGCCTCCTCAAGGGTGTCCCTGACGCCCATGTAGCCTAACTAGGAGGCACCTCCCAGTAAGGGCTGGCTGACACCTCATACAGGTGGGTGCCCCTCTGGGACAAAGTTTCCAGAGGAAGGATAAGGCAGCAATATTTGCTGTTCAGCAATATTTGCTGTTCAGTACCCTCTGCTGGTCATACCCAGGCAAACAGGGTCTGGAGTGGACCTCCAGCAAACTCCGACAGACCTGCAGCTGAGGGACCTGACTGTTAGAAGGAAAACTAACAAACGGAAAGGAATAACATCAACATCAACAAAAAGGACATGTACACCAAAACCCCATCTGTAGGTCACCAATATCAAAGACCAAAGGTAGATAAAACCACAAAGATGGGGAGAAACCAGAGCAGAAAAGCTGAAAATTCTAAAAACCAGAGTGTGTCTTCTCCTCCAAAGGATTGCAGCTCCTCACCAGCAACAGAACAAACCTGGACAGAGAATGACTTTGACGAGTTGACAGAAGTAGGCTTCAGAAGGTCAGTAATAACAAACTTCTCTGAGCTAAAGGAGGATGTTAGAACCCATCACAAGGAAGCTAAAAACCTTGAAAAAAAGATCAGACAAATGGCTAACTAGAATAAACAGTGTAGAGAAGACCTTAAATGACCTGATGGAGCTGAAAACCATGGCATGAGAACTATGTGACGCATGCACAAGCTTCAATAGCTGATTCGATCAAGTGGAAGAAAGGGTATCAGTGATTGAATATCAAGCTAATGAAATAAAGTGAGAAGACAAGTTTAGAGAAAAAAGAGTAATAAGAAATGAACAATGCCTCCAAGAAATATGGGACTATGTGAAAAGACCAATTCTACGTTTGATTAGTGTACCTGAAAGTGATAGGGAGAATGAAATCAAGTGGAAAACACTCTTCAGGATATTATCCAGAATTTCCTGAACCTAGCAAGGCAGGCCAACATTCAAATTCAGGAAATACAGAGAAAACCACAAAGATACTCCTCGAGAAGAGCAAAACCAAGACACATAATTGTCAGATTCACCGAGATTTAAATGAAGGAAAAAATGTTAAGGGCACCCAGAGAGAAAGGTCTGGTTACCCACAAAAGGAAGCCCATCAAACTAACAGTGGATCTCTTGGGAGAAACTCTACAAGCCAGAAGAGAGTGGGGGCCAATATTCAACATTCTTAAAGAAAAGAATTTTCAACCCAGAATTTCATATCCAGCCAAACTAAGTTTCATAAGTGAAGGAGAAATAAAATCCTTTACAGACAAGCAAATGCTAAGAGATTTTGTCACCACCAGGCCTGCCCTACAAGAGCTCCTGAAGGAAGCACTAAACATGGAAAGGAACAACTGGTACCAGCCAGTGCAAAAAACATGCCAAATTGTAAAGCCCATTGATGCTAGGAAGAAACTGCATCAACTAATGGGCAAAATAACCAGCTAACATCATAATGACAGGATCAAATTCACACATGACAATATTAACTTTAAATGTAAGTGGGCTAAATGCCCCAATTAAAAGACACAGAGTGGCAAATTGGATAAAGAGGCAAGACCCATCAGTGTGCTATATTCAGGAGACCCATCTCACGTGCGAAGACACACATAGGCTCAAAGTAAAGGGATGGAGGAAGATCAACCAAGCAAATGGAAAGCAAAAAAAAAGCAGGGGTTGTAATCCTAGTCTCTGGTAAAATAGACTTTAAACCAACAAAGATCAAAAGAGACAAAGAAGGCAATTACACAAAGGTAAAGGGATCAATTCAAAAAGAAAAGCTAACTATCCTAAATACATATGCACCCAATACAGGAGCACCCAGATTCATAAAGCAAGTCCTTAGAGACCTACAAAGAGACTTAGGCTCCCAAACAATAATAATAGGAGACTTTAACACCCCACTGTCAATATTAGACAGATCAACGAGACAGAAGGTTAACAAGGATACCCAGGACTTGAAGTCAGCTCTGCACCAAGTGGACCTAATAGACATCTACAGAACTCTCCACCCCAAATCAACAGAATATACATTCTTCTCAGCACCACATCGCACTTATTCCAAAATTGACCACATAGTTGGAAGTAAAGCACTCCTCAGCAAATGTAAAAGAACAGAAATAACAACAAACTGTCTCTCAGACCATGGTGCAATCAAATTAGAACTCAGGATTAAGAAACTCACTCAAAACCACACAACTACCTGGAAACTGAACAACCTGCTCCTGAATGACTACTGGGTACATAATGAAATGAAGGCAGAAATAAAGATGTTCTTTGAAACCAATGAGAATAAAGATACAACATACCAGAATCTCTGGGACACATTTAAAGCAGTGTGTGGAGGGAAATTTATAGCGCTAAATGCTCACAAGAGAAAGCAGGAAAGATCTAAAATCGGCACCCTAACATCACAATTAAAAGAACTAGAGAAGCAAGAGCAAACGCATTCAAAAGCTAGAAGAAGGCAAGATATAACTAAGATCAGAGCAGAACTGAAGGAGATAGAGACACAAAAACCCTTCAAAAAAACAATGAATCCAGGAGCTGGTTTTCTGAAAAGATAACAAAATTGATAGACTGCTAGCAAGACTAATGAAGAAAAGAGAGAAGAATCAAATAGACACAATAAAAAATGATAAAGGGGATATCACCACTGATCCCAAAGAAATACAAACTACCATCAGAGAATACTATAAACACCTCTATACAAATAAACTAAAAAATCTAGAAGATATGGATGAATTCCTGGACACATACATCCTCCCAAGACTAAACCAGGAAGAAGTTGAATCTCTGAATAGACCAATAACAGGCTCTGAAATTCAGGCAATAATTAATAGGCTACCAACCAAAAAAAGGCCAGGACAAGATGGATTCACAGCCAAATTCTACCAGAGGCACAAAGAGAAGCTGGTATCATTCCTTCTGAAACTATTCCAATCAATAGAAACAAAGGGAATCCTCCCTAACTGATTTTATGAGGCCAGCATCATCCTGATACCAAAGCCTGGCAGAGACACAACAAAAAAAGAGAACTTTAGACCAATTTTAAATGAACATCGATGCGAAAATCTTCTATGAAATACTGGCAAACCGAATCCAGCAGCACATCAAAAAGCTTATCCACCACGATCAAGTCAGCTTCATCCATGGGATGCATGGCTGGTTCAACATATGCAAATCAATAAATGTAACCCATCACATAAACAGAACCAATGACAAAAACCACATGATTATCTCAACAGATGCAGAAAAGGCCTTCAACAAAATTCAACAGTGCTTCATGCTATAAACTCTCAATAAACTAGGTATTGATGAAACGTTTCTCAAAATAATAAGAGCTATTTATGACAAACCCACAGCCAATATCATACCGAATGGGCAAAAACTGGAAGCATTCCCTTTGAAAACTGGCACAAGACAGGGATGCCCTACTATTCAACATAGTATTGGAAGTTCTGGCCAGGGCGATCAGGCAAGAGAAAGAAATAAAGAGTATTCAATTAGGAAAAGAGGAAGTTAAATTGTCCCTGTTTGCAGATGACATGATTGTCATCAGCCCAAAATCTCCTTAAGCTGATGAGCAACTTCAGCAAGGTCTCAAGATAACGAAATCAATGTGCAAAAATCACAAGCATTCCTATACACCAAGAACAGACAAACAGAGACAAATCATGAGTGAACTCCCATTCACAACTGCTACAAAGAGAATAAAATACCTAGGAATCCAACTTACAAGGGATGTGAAGGAACTCCTCAAGGAGAATTTCAAAACACTGCTCAACAAAATAAAAGAGGGCACAAACAAATGGAAAAACATTCCATGCTCATGGATACAAAGAATCAACATTATGAAAATGGCCATACTGCCCAAGGTAATTTATAGATTCAATGCCATCCTCATCAAGCTACCAATGACTTTCTTCACAGAATTGGAAAAAAACTACATTAAAGTTTTTATGGAACCAAAAAAGAGCCTGCATTGCCAAGGCAATCCTAAGCAAAAAGAACAAAGCTGGAGGCATCACGCTACCTGACTTCAAACTATACTACAAGGCTACAGTAACCAAAACAGCATGGTACTGGTACCAAAAAAGAGATATAGACCAATGGAACAGAACAGAGGCCTCAGACGTAACATCACACATCTACAACCATCTAATCTTTGACAAACCTGACAAAAACAAGAAATGGGGAAAGAATTCCCTATTTAATAAATGTTGCTGGAAAAACTGGCTAGCCATATGTAGAAAGCTGAAACTGGATCCCTTCCTTACACCTTATACAAAAATTAATTCAAGATGGATTAAAGACTTAAATGTTAGACCTAAAACCATAAAAACCCTAGAAGAAAACCTAGGCAATACCATTCAGGACATAGGCATAGGCAAGGACTTCATGACTAAAACACCAAAAGTAATGGCCACAAAAGCCAAAATAGACAAATGGGATCTAATTAAACTAAAGAGCCTCTGCACAGCAAAAGAAACTATCATCAGAGTGAAGAGGTAACCTACAGAATGGGAGAAAATTTTTGCAAGCTACTCATCTGACGAAGGGCTAATATCCAGAATCTACAAAGAACTTTAACAAAATTTCAAGAAAAAAAAAAACATCAAAAAGTGGGCAAAGGATATGAACAGACACTTCTCAAAAGAAGACATTTATGCAGCCAACAGACACATGAAAAAATGCTCATCATCACTGGCCATCAGAGAAATGCAAATCAAAACCACTACGAGATACCATCTCACACCAGTTAGAATGGCAATCATTAAAAAGTCAGGAAACAACAGGTGCTGGAGAGGATGTGGAGAAATAGGAACTCTTTCACACTGTTGGTGGAAGTGTAAATTATTTCAACCATTGTGGAGGACAGTGTGGTGATTCTCAAGGATCTAGAACTAGAAATACCATTTGACCCAGCAATCCCATTACTGGGTATATACCCAAAGGATTATAAATCATGTTACTGTAAAGACACATGTACATGTATGTTTATTGCAACACTATTCACAATAGCAAAGACTTGGAACCAACCCAAATGTCCATCAATGATAGACTGGATAAAGAAAATGTGGCACATGTACACCATGGAATACTATGCAGCCATAAAAAAGGATGAGTTCATGTCCTTTGCAGGGACATGGATGAAGCTGGAAACCATCATTCTGAGCAAACTATCACAAGAACTGAAAACCAAACACCGCATGTTCTCAGTCATAGGTTGGAATTGAACAATAAGAACACTTGGACACAGGGAGGGGAATATCACACACTGGGGCCTGTCACTGGGTGGGGGACTGGGGGAGGTATATCATTAGGAGAAATACCCAATGTAAATGACGAGTTAATGGGTGCAACAAACCTGCACTTGTAACAAACCTGCACGTTGTGCACATGTACCCTAGAACTTAAAGTATAATTTTAAAAAAATGCAGAAAGGTTTTCAATTTCTTCTTGATTCAATCATGAGAGGTCAGGTGTTTCAAGGAACGTATCCATTTCCTCTAGTTTTCTAGTTTGTTCGATAGAGGTGTTCAAAGTCTGAGGAACTTTTGTATTTCTGTGAGATGGGTTGCAATATCACCTTTGTCATTTTTTATTGTGCTTATTTGGATCTTTCCTATGTTTTACTTTGTTAACATAACTAGTGGTTTATTGATTTTGTTTATCTTCTCAAACAACCAACTATTGATTACATTGATTCTTTGTATGAATTTTTTTTTTTTTTTGAGACGGAGTCTCACTCTGTCACCCAGGCTGGAGTGCAGTGGTGCAATCTCAGCTCACTGCAACCTCCACCTCCTGGGTTCAAGCGATTCTCTTGCCTCAGCCTCCCAGTAGCCGGGATTACAGCCCCCCTCCACCATGCCTGGCTAATTTTTGTGTTTTCAGTAGAGACGGGGTTTCACCATATTGACCAGGCTGGTCTCAAACTCCTGAACTCAGGTGATCCACCCGCCTCAGCCTCCCAAAGTGCTGTCATTACAGGCATGAGCCACTGTGCCTGGCCAATTCTTTGTATGAATTTTTCGATCTCAATTTCATTCATTTTGGCTCTGTTTTTAGTTATTTATTTTCTTCTGTTATCTTTGCGGTTGGTTTTGTTCTTGTTTTTCTGGCTCTTTTATGTGCGATGTTAGATGATTAATTTGAGATTTTTCTAACATTTTAAGATAGGTGTTTCATGCTATAAACATTCCTCTTAACATTATTTTTATAGCATCCTGAAGATTTGGGTATGTTGTAACTCTATTTTCATTTATTTCAAAGATTTTTTAAATTCCTGCTTAACTTTATTGTTAACCCAAAAATCATTCAATAATGAGTTCTGAAATTGAAACAGTAAGAAAAAAAAAAAAACCTACCAAAAAAAAAAAAACAAAAAACCTGGACCTGATAGTTTCATAGCCGAATTCTACCAGTTGTGAAACGAAGAGGTAGTACCAATTCTGCTAAACTAGTCAATGAGGAAAAGGAACTTTTCCCCAACTCATTTGGTGAAGCCAGCATCACTGTGATACCAAAACCTGCCAAAAACACAAGAAGAAGAAGAAACTACCAACCAATGTCGCTGAAGAACATAGACACAAAAATTCTCAACAACATACTGGCAAACCAAAACCAGCAACACATCAAAAAGTTTAATTCACCACGATCAAGTTGGCTTTATTCCTGGGATGCAAGGTTGGTTCAACATACACACATCAGTAAATATGATTCACCGCATAAACAAAATCAAAAGCAAAAGCCGCATTATCATCAATAGATTCAGAAAAAGCTTTTGACAAAATCTAATCTCCTTTCATGATGAAACCCTCAACAAACTAGGCATTGAAGGAATATATATCAAAATAATAAGAGCCATTTATGACAAACCCACAGGCAACATCATGGTGAATGGGCAAAAGCTGGAACCCGTGAGAACTGGAACAAGACAAAAATGCTCACTTACCACTCTTTGTAAAGTTTCAGGATAAAAACTCAATGTAAAATAATCAATAGCAATTCTGTACATCAATAACATTCAAGCTGAGAGCAAAATCAAGAAGGCAATCCCATTTACCATAAACACACACACACACACACACACACACACACACACACACACACTTAGGAATACATCTAACCAAAAAGGTAAAAGATCTCTACAAGGAGAACTACAAAACACTACTGAAAGAAATCATAGATTACACAAACAGTTGGAAAAACATTCCATGCTCCTCTTGGATTGGCAGAATCAGTATCATTAAAATGACCATGATACTCAAAGTAATCTACAGAATCAACATAATTCCTATGAAACTACAAATGTCATTTTTCACAGAATTAGAAAAAAAGATTCTAAAATTCATATGGGACCACAGAGGATTCCAAATAGCCAAAGCAATCCTAAGCAAAAAGAACAAAGCTAGAGACATCATATTACCTGTCTTCAAACTACACTTTAAGCCTACAGTAGCCAAGCAGCATGGTACTGGTACAAAAATAGACACGTAGACTAATGGAACAGAATAGAGAACCCAGAAGCAAAGCTACACACCTATGGCTATCTAATCTTTGAAAAGGATGACAAATATAAGCAATGGAGAAAGGACTCACTTTTCAAAAAATAATGCTGTGATCGCTGGCTAGCCATATACAGAAGAATGAATCTGGATCTCTACCTTTCACCATATACAAAAATTAACTCAAGATGGATTAAAGATTTAAATGTAAGACTTCAAGCTACAAGAATCCTAGAAGATAACCTAAGAAAAACCATTCTGGACATCAGTCTTGGGAAAGAATTTATGACTAAGTTCTCAAAAGCAATTGCAACAAAAAACAAAAATTGCCAAATGGGACCTAATTAAACTAAAGAGCTTCTGCATACCAAAAGGAACTATCAACAGAGTAAACAGACAATGTACAGAATGGGAGAAAATATTCACAAACTATGCATATGACAAAGGTCTACTATCCAGGAACTTACACAACTGAACAAGCAAAAACCAAATAACCCCATTAAAAAATTGGCAAAAGACATAAATTAACACTTCTCAAAATAAGACATACAAGCTACAAGTGGCCAGCAAACATGAAAAGAATGCTCCACATCACCAACCATCAGAGAAATGAAAATCAAAACCACAGTGAGATACCATCTCACAGTAGTCAGAATGGCTTTTATTGAAATGTCAAAAAACAAAAGATGCTTGCAAGACTGCAAAGAAACAGGAATGCATATAAACTGCTGGTGGGAATGTAAATTAGTTCAGCCTCTGTGGAAAGAAGTTTGGAAATTTCTCAAGGAACTTAAAACTAAACTACCATTCAACCCAGCAATCCTACTACTGAATATATATCCAAAAGAAAATAAATTATTCTACCAAAAAGACACACACACTTGTATGTTCATTACTGAGCTATTCACAATAGCAAAGATATGGAATCAACCTAGGTGCTCATCAATGGTGGATTAAAGATAATGTGGTACATATATATCAGAGAACACTATGCAGCCATGAAAAAGAGTTAAATCATATCCTTTGCAGCAACATGGTTGCAGCTGGAGAGCATTATCCTAAGTGAATTAACACAAGAACAGAAAAGCAAATGCCACATGTTCTCACTTACAAGTGGAAAGCAAACATTGGGTACTCATGCACATAAAGATGGCAGCTATAGACACTGGGGACTACTAATGAGAGGAGAGAAGGAGAGGGGTAAGGGTTGGAAAACTAATTATTGGGTATTATGCTAACTATCTGGGTGATGGGATCAGTTGTACCCCAAACTTCAGCATCATGCAATATACCCATGAAACAAACTGACAAATTGTACCCTCTGAATCTAAAGTAAAAGTTTAAATTATTTAAAAAAACAGAAAATGCAGAAAGAGGGAAAAGAAACCTTTCAGTATTTAGAATAGATGTACTCAACTATTTGGGGGGACCACAATGCTTCTTTTGGAGAAATATGTTTAAATCACTATTTTATAAAAACTTTATCAACTTTGGTGCACAGTTCCTGCTTCCTAGCAAAATACATGAAAGCAGATAAATACTAAAGAAAGAAACAATAAAACTATACGGTTTGGTACATGAGCCCTAGCTTGTAGCAGTGGATGACTGTTTAGCATAAAGACAAATATTCCTCAAGGATTTTAGAGAATCTCAATGTATCACACTAGGCGATATTCATAAAGAGGATCATGCTTAGATTTGAAGCCCAAGAAGGATTGGACATATCATTGTTGGCTTGGAGGAGAGGGCTAAGTGTCAAAGAATGTGGGTAGCCTCTAGTAGCTGAGTGTGGCCACTGGCTTACAGTCAGCAAGAAACAGAAACTGTAGTCCTGTAACTACTTGGAATTATATTCCGCAAGCAATAATGAACATGAAGGGCAGTATTTCCTCAGAACCTCAGACAATAACTCAGACCAGTAACACCTTGATTTTGATACCCTGTATAAATACCTTTTAACATCCTAATTAGGGAATCTAGCCAGGCCATGCCAGACTTCTGACCTACAGAACGGTGAGCTAAGAAATGGATGTTGTTTTAAGCAACTGTGTTTGTAGTAGCTTGTAAAGTAGCAATAGAGAACTAATGTAACGCTGCTTTACATTCCCATGTGAACTTTTAAATTGGTTTGTCAATTTCTACAAAAAAAAATCTACTAAATTTTTGAATGAAATTGTGGATAATCAAAAGATACATTTGGAAAAGAATTGCCACCTTAACAATATTGAATCTTCTGACTCATCAAGAGGAAATAGCTCTTCATTTATGTCAGCCTTCTTTACTTCCTCTCAATAATATTTTGTAGTTTCAAGAAACTTACTAGTCCTTGCCATCGTTTGTCAGATTTATCCAAAGTATTTCATATTTAGTTTTAATTTTAAATATTTTAAAATTTCATTTTCTAATTACTCATTGCTAGAATATAAAAATACAACTAACTGATTCTGTATATTGATCTTATATTCTGTAGCCTTGATAAACTCACTTAGTTCTACAAGCATTTTTGTAGATTCTGTCAGATTTACTGCATAGACAATTATGTCAACTGAAAATAATGACAGGAATATTTCTGCCCTTCCAATCTGAAGGCCTTGTTTTGTTTTGTCTTGTTTTGCTTTGCCTGAAGGTACCAGATATAACCTCTACTACAGTTGAATAGAAGTGGTAAGAACAGACGCTTTTTTTTTGTTTGTTTCTTATCTTAGGCAAAAAGGATTCAGTATTTCACCATTAAGTATAATGTTAGCTGTAGGCTTTTTGAAAATTATCTTTATTAGGTTAAAGTAGTTTACTTCAATCCCAAGTTTCTGAGTGTTTTATGAGGAATGAATGTTGAACTTTGTCAAATGCTTTTTCTGCATCTTTTGACTTGATTTTTTTTCTCTTTTAGCTTGTTAATGTGGTGAATCATTTTATCACAAATTAATTAAAACCTCAGGCTTGCTCTCAAACTGTAGTATTATTTTAGAGTCTTCAAAACTAAGATATAATACACTTGTATTAGAATCTCCTTTTCAGTTACAATTTCCTCAGGGAATTTAAAGACATGCTTACAAGCTCTTCTTTAGGCTCCATTAAGACCTTCTGAGTGTTTGCCACCCTGGCAAAGTGGCAATGGTGGGTAGGGAGGCTATAGAAGTAACCAGTAGAGATAATGGAGAATGGTACTATTTTGAGTGTCATCTTCCTTAAGTTTTAAAGCACTGTTACTGAATAAAACCAAAGATATAATGCTAATAAGATTCAAAATGAAGTTTGTGAAATAGGCAAAATAATTGAAGTCATTTAACATATAATATGTTTAATATCATCACACGGTGCAGAATCATGTGCCGAGGTTTGGTTTCTCTGAAATGGATAAATATTTTGATGCTGAATATGAGATTTTTAAAAGGAATGATCAGAGAGTGCAAGCTGCTTTATGACTGACTTCGTTTTTCTGATGTGGTCTTGAGCAGTAAACTAACTATATATTGAAAATGTGAAACAAATCATCTTCCAGCATGGAAAATCGCACACAGCAGTTATCATTGGTAGAGAAATGAATAAAAGATAAAATTAATTCAATGATATATTTTAACAGCCTCCTCCTCCAAATCAACAAATATAATGTGGTTTAAAAATTGAAATTGACATTGTGAAATTTAGGTAGGTTTTGTTTGTTTGTTTGTTTTTGTTGTTTTGTTTTGTTTTTGAGACAGAGTCTTGCTCTGTCATCCTGGCTGGAGTGCAGTGGTACAATCGACTCACCACAACCTCCGCCTCCCAGGTTAAGCAATTCTCATGCCTCAGCCTCTTGAGCAGCTGGAATTACAGGCACATGCCACCATGCCCGGCTAATTTTTGTAGTTTCAGTAGAGACGGGGCTTCACCATGTTGCCCAGGTTGGTCCTGAACTCCTCACCTCAAGTGATCCACCAACCTGGGCCTCTCAAGGTGCCAGGATTACAGGTGTGAGCCACCGCACCTGGCTGGAATTTGGGTAGTTTTTATTCTAGTATCAATAATTATTTTTCGTTTAAACAGTACATATCTAAGTCCACCCTAGAATCCATTTGATTAAGTTTGCCTTAGTTGTTACGTGTTTGAGGGAGTTCCAGTGAAGTCTTCGTAGACTGTTCATACCTTATCTGTTCTCTTCAATCACAACAGACTGAATTTTTGTTTCACATGAAGCTGCCAGTCTATTCTATCTGAAATGCATCTGTATTAGTTAGGGTTCTCTAAATGGACAGAACTAAATAGGATATATGTGTATATGAAGGGGAGTTTGTTAGGAGAATTGACTCACATGACCACAAGGTGAAGTCCCACAATAGGCCATCTGCAAGCTGAGGAGCAAGGAAGCCAGTGCGAGACCGAAAACCTCAAAGTAGGGAAGCCAGTGGTGCAACCCTCAATTTGTGGCCAAAGGCCTGAGACCCCCTGTCAAACCACTGGTGTAAGTCTAAGTGTCTAAAAGCTGAAGAACTTGGAGTTTGATGTTTGAAGAAGGAAGCATCCAGCACGAAAGAAAGATGAAGGCTGGAAGACTCAGCAAATCAAATCTCATTGCACTTTCTTCCGCCTGCTTTATTCTAGCCGCACTAGCAGTTGATTAGATGGGGCCTACCCAGACTGAGGGTGGGTTTGCCTCTCCCAGTCCACTGACTCAAGTGTTAATCTCCTTTGGCAACACCTTCACAGACACACCCAGGAACAATACTTTGCATCCTTCAATCCAATTAAGTTGACACTCAATATTAAACATCACTGCATCTAAGTTGTCATCATCCTATTCAGATTTTTTCAGTAAGTTGCTATTGGCCGCAGAATGAAGGCCAAAGCAATTAGTTTTATATCCAGGATTCTTTGGAACCTGCTACTGAACTACCTTTCCTATATTACTTTCCAAGCTTTTCCCATTAATAACCCAAAATGCTAGACACATTGGAAAACTTAATACATCTTTTAAGAACTTCACATTTTTCACAGCTTTGATTCTGTTCTCTTTTCCTGGATTTTATCTATTGTCCATCATTTTATGCTAAAAAGATCTCTAGATTGCAGATACTAGCTCAAATGATATGTCCTTCAAACTCTTCCTGATGATTTTTCAAGAGAATTATCAAAATGTTCATTTGAATCACCTTGTCTTTGACCATTACAGGTGGAGTATCCCTTATCCAAAATGCTTGAAACCAGAAGTGTTTCAGATTTCTTTTTTTTTTCTTTTTTTTGGATTTTGGAATATTTGCATTTACATACCTAAGTCTAAACATGAAATTCATTTATGTTTTATATACACCTTATACACATAGCCTAAGGTATTTTTATATGTTTTAAATAATTTTGTGCACAAAACAGAGTTTGTACACATTGAACCATCAGAAACCATAGGTGACACCATCTCAGCCGCACATGTGGACAATCTGTGGTTGTTTGGCTTCACAGTCTGTCGTTGTTTTTATCAGCTTTTAAACAACAGCAACAACAATCAACAGCAGACTTTCTCTGTGTATGATACTGTGTTTTGATTAAAAGTTTACATTGTATTTTATTTTTTAGATAAAAATAAACACCAGAAACAGTTGAGGGACCAAGAAGTGCCAAGAAGTCCTGTAGGGATGAGGAGGCATTCTGCTGGACAGCTTTTTAAAATGTTTCCCACAGTCATCTGCCTCATTAACAATGGTCTTTTTTTTTTTTCTTTTATTATTATACTTTAAGTTTTAGGGTACATGTGCACATTGTGCAGGTTAGTTACATATGTATACATGTGCCATGCTGGTGAGCTGCACCCACTAACTTGTCATCTAGCATTAGGTATATCTCCCAGTGCTATCCCTCCCCCCTCCCCCCACCCCACAACTATCTTAGAAGTGTCTCTTTGATTTTATAAATTGACATGATTTCTTGTTATGTTATAATATATTGTATTAGTCTATTCTCATGCTGCTAATAAAGACATACTAGAGACTGGGTAATTTATAAAGGAAAAAGGTTTAAGGAACTCACAATTCCACATGGCTGGGGAGGCCTCACAATCATGGCGGAAGGCAAATGAGGAGCAAAGTCACATCTTAATATGGTGGCAGGCAAGAGAGTTTGTGGAGGGGAACTCCCACTTATAAAACCATCAGATCTCATGAGACTTATTCACTACCACAAGAATAGTATGGAGAAAACCGCCCCATGATTCAATTATCCTTACCTGGCCCCACCCTTGACATGTGGGTATTATTACAATTCAAGGTGAGATTTGGGTGGGGACACAGCCAAACCATATCATATATGCTGCTCCAGTCCTTCAAAAAGTCACACACGCATTTTCACTATGTCATCTATAGGCACTTTTTCTGCAGTGTTAACATCATCTTCATCATCACTATTATCACGATCCCCTTTATTCAGAATCATTTCTACTCCTTCACTGTCAGTCAGTAAATGAAAGACCTGGAGCCTCATTATCAATATTAAAAACTATTTAATGTATACTTTTTCCATCTTACAGACAGGCTATGAAGGTCAGATATCATTTTTTTTCTCACTTGACATGTGGAATCCTTGAAAGGCACCACCTTGTTCATCATCCATCTCTGAACATTGTCACAGGCCAGAGATTGTGCCAGGCATGCACAACTGTGTCTTTAGTCATGTGTTCCAAGCACTGGCAACAGCATCTTTCATGCTAACCTTCTTTTGAAAACATTCACACCCATGCCTCTGTTCATGCTCTTAACAGGCTGTTCAAAAAAGTGTTTTTTTAATATTTGCTCTTTATTTATCTAAGGATACCCTTGTCACATGTTTGAATTAATGAAGTCCTATATGGGAAAAAGTGCACAGCAATAAACATTTTTGATGAAAACTTCAGCTACAGGATGAACAGAACTGTTGTCAAGGACTAACAAGATCTTGCAGTTGTCATATAGTCCAGCTTCCCTGCATTAAGCATGAGTCACTGGTATAAAATGTTGGTTAAACCATCAGAAAATCTGTCCCTGGTGATTTATGCCTTTCTGGTACCATAATAGTGAACTAGTTTGAAATTTGCTTCTTGAAAACAGCAAGGGCCCCAACTTTTGTCTATCATAAAAAGTTTATACTTACGCATGCCTGCTGCATTAGCACATCTCCGCACAGTTATTCTATCCTTGGCATCCTTCATTCCTATAGGGGCTGTCTTATCAGTTGTAGTCAATATCTTTCTGGGACAATAATGTCAAAACAGTTATGTTTTGTCAGCATTATAGAGTTGGTCTGGCATCAGGTTTTCATCAGCAATGACCTTTGCAAACTCGTCAGTGAATTTCTCCACTACTTCATGATCAACAGACGTTTTATAACCAGAAATCCTGAAAAATTTAATGCCACATCCCTTCTGAAATTTCTGCAACCACTCTATGAAATATTTATAGTTCCCTTCAATTTTAAGTTCATCATGACAGATCTTTGCTTGTTTCATGATAGCATAACATTAAGTGGTATATGTTCACTGTGATACTGATGGATTCACTCTTCCAATAAAAGATCAACATCTTCATTTCTAGCTTTATGCAGTGTTTCTATTTTTCATTAACTTTGTCCATCATTTTCAGCATAGAACTTCGACAATGCATACTTTTTTTCTTCAGGCCATATATGGTGGTAATTCTAATACTATCCTCTTTGTACGATGTTTCACACTTATACCACTGTCCAACTTCTAGAACACAGCTTGACTTTCTGTGCTACAAATAAATATAAATGCTTCCTCTTTTTGTAACCTCTTTTTTACCATAGTGATAGCTGCAGGTCTTTTTGACATTTTCAACAGTATCTTTACACCCAGAACAGAGAATAAGCAAAAAACCCACAGTGAGTCATGTACACAGGGCTTGGCTCCATGTGGCACATTGTAGTAACCCACCATGGGCACATCCAGCCTACACATGTACCTTTTTTTTTTTACCCTTTGTTGACATACTTGCAAAGGGGAATCTGGCTATACACAGAAAAGATATGTCAAAACTGAAGAGGGTTGGGAGGGTAATTTTTCCTCTGGAGGCACTGAATATACTGTGCATTATGTGCCTCCATTTTGACTACGACCCATCCCATAAGGTCAAGTGTGGAATTTTCCACTTGTAGCATCATGATGTCTCTCAAAAAGTTTTATATTTTGGAGCATTTTAAAATTTGAATTTCTGGATTAGGGATGCTCTCTCTCTCTCTCTCTCTCTCTCTAGCTCTCTCTCTTTCTATATGCACACACACACACACACACACACACACACACACATACACATACAGATTGGAATACATATATATTACAACTAATGGAATATATACAGTGTGATGGTTACTACTGAGTGTCAACTTGATTTGATTGAGGGATACGAAGTGTTAATCCTGGGTGTGTCTGTGAGGGTGTTGCCAAAAGAGATGAACATTTGAGTCAGCGAGCTGGGGAAGGCAGATTCACCCTTAATCTGGTGGGGACAATATAATCAGCTTCCAGCCAATATAAAGCAGGCAGAAAAGCATGAAAAGGAGAGACAGGCCTAACCTCCCATCCTACATCTTTCTCCCATGCTGGATGCTTTCTGCCCTCAAACAAGGGACTCCAAGATCTTCGGTTTTGGGACTCAGACTGGCTCTCTTTGCCCCTCACCTTGCAGACAGCCTATTGTGGAACCCTGTGATAGTGTAAGTTAATACTCAATAAACTACCCTATATGTATATATTAAATATATATATTTAATAAACTCCTATATATATACATATATATATATCCTATTAGTTCTGTCCTTTTAAGAGAACCCTGACTAATACATACTGCTAACAAAAAACAAGATGATTTCCATTAGCTTGTTGTTTTCCATTAGCTCATTGAGGGCAGAGACAATTTCTGACTTATTTCATTCAGGAGACTGTCTAAAATAAGACTCGTAGTTAGTTAAATACAATTAATGTTGCTGGATTAATGTATAATTGAATATCCAGTACAAGAGTTTCTAAACTTTTATATAAATCAATTTATCTCCAGGAATAAATTTTACAAAATAAGCAAGACCTGTAAAAAATTGTGAAGCTCTATTAATAGATAACAAAGAAACTTCAGATTCTCTCCAAGGTGGCATGATTTAGCCTCCCATCCTAAAACAACCCTGAAACCTGGACAAAAGTGTATAAAAAAGCATTTTTAAAGACACAAACATCAGGAAAAGAATGATGAAAAAAAGCAAACTTTAAATATAGATATTCCAGCAAGTAAAAATGATCATATTTGAAAAAAAAAAATCACAATTTTGCAACCTCTAATGAATTAATGGAGTGAAAAGGAGACAGTATGCACTTCTGTCAGGTCTTGTCCTCAAAATAATTTAATAAATTGAATCTCAATCTAATCAACCTTCTAAATCTAAAGGGCAATTTATAGAAAATACAGAGGACATAGGGACACATAAAATAACACAACAAGAATATAATCGGCAAATCGAAGACTGGTAAACCCTGGAAGACCTTTTCTTCAAGAAATAAATTGCAAAGAAAAGAAAAAGAAACGGAGGAGAAACAAACTAAAAATTACTTCAAGGCAAATCAACCAATCAGACGTTACTTTCATCTGATCCAAACAAAACACCAAGCATTAAGTAACATTTATGAGATATTTGAAGCTTTTATGATATTCAGGACTTATAGTTAGTGTTTAGGTGTTTATAATGTGACTGTAGTTATTTTTTAAAATGAGTTCTTTTCTTTTGGAGACACATACTAATATATGCGAAAGTAGATATAAGATCTCTTGATTTTGCTTCAAAATAATATAGGGAGAGGAAAAATGGGTAAGGGAACACATAAAACAAGATTGGACTTAAACTGATAATTGTTGAAGCAGATTTGTCTATAATAAAAACAGGTTTCTTAACCATTATTTCTTCTTCATAGGAGGCTTCTAGAACTCGAGTAATATTCTATTTCTTGCCCTTGTTGTTATCTGGGCATTATCATTTCACAATAACTTATATATTATAAATTTAAGACATGTGCACTTTTCTAGCCAGGTGTGATAGTGCATTCCTGTAGCCCTGGCTCCTCAAAAGGCTAAGGCAGGAGAATCACTTCAGCCCAGGAAACGGAGACCAGCCTGAAAAACGTGGTGAGGTTGCATTTCAAAAAAAAAAAAGGGGTGCACTTTTTCAAGTGGGTTTTTACACTGAACTAAGGGATCCTCCTCTTTGGCTGTGTCTCTTCTGGGACTTTTCCCCTACTCTCTTACCTGCCCAGGCTTTTTCCCGCAGTTACTATGCTTTAAGGTTTTTCTGATTTGGCACTATTGACTTTTAGGGCCAAATAATTCTTTGTTGTAGGGTGCTGTCCTGTGTATTGTAAAAATATGTAGCATCTCAAACTCTCACCTCCAGTTATACCAAAAATGTCTTCAGACATTGCCAAATGTTTTCCGTGGGACTTATTGCTTAGGTCAGAAAAATGTCAGCATTTATTTTGAAATTTTAGCTGCCCATGCAGCACACCTGGTGAGTGAGGCTGAACTTGGGGCAAAACCATACAAAGGAAGAAAGAAAAGAAATCACCTTCCTATTCCACTTGCTTTTCAGGCTTTAACTCACCTCTATAAATTGCCTACTTTTCTTTACTTTTCAGAAACTTTAGGTCATTTGGGGTTTTTGTTCATTTGTTATGATTATTTTTGTATTTTTTTCAAAGTTTATACTTGCTATGAACTACAGTGATGAGGTACAGGGAACTTACATTGCCACAGTGGAATTAAAACTTGGAACAGTCTCCATTCGCTACCACCATGCACGCACATGCACACACAATAAGTGAGTATCTAGACTGACTAAAATGTATATATTTTTTATATCTAAAATTAAAACTTTACTAGAATATATCTCAGTGTCAACATTCTGGATCAATTTTTTTCTGTCAAACATGGTGACACTTCAATATGTGGATTTTGTTAGCTCTTTTTAAAGATATATTAGAATTATCTATATATTCATAATTTTCCATTATTTTTTTCCTTTGGAGACTCCAATTACATTTATGTTGGATTTCTTTGAATCTATATTCAATCTGTATCATGCTTTCTCATTTTTCACTCTTTCTCTAATTTCCACTTAATTGTGTTTGGTTTCTTATTTTTCTCATCCATTGGTTTCCCCAGTGTCTCTAATACCTTGTAGTCTTTCCAATTTCATCACTGTTATTTATCTCCTTTATTCTTCGGTTCAAGTAGTTCGTATTTAATATCCTCCTAGTGCTCTGGTTTCTCCTTCCAGAGGGTTTTTTTTTTCATTTCTTCTTTGTAGCTTTCTAACACAGAATTTATTAACTCAGATTTTATTATGTTCATTCACATAGCTGATAATGCTTTTCAGCTACTCCGTGGTGTTCCTTTTCTGGTATTTTTTTATCTATTGGCATGTTGTAATGCTCATTTTCTTCTTTATTCTTACAGTATCTTTGTATAAATTTTATTTTTTCTTTTTAAATTTTATTATTTTTGAATTAGTTCGATTTTCTGGATCAACTGTTCACAAGAGTTTTCTTTGAAGGTGAAGATAGAATGGGCCAGATAAGCCGTACAGACTCTACATACCAAATTCTCTCTTTTACCACTACTGTAGAGGTGAACTGCTTCCTGCATGTATGGATATATATATTGTGTGTGTGTGTGTGTGTGTGTGTGTTTACTGTAACCATACCTCTCCAACTCCCTCTTCCCAGATCAAGGAGGCCTTCTGCCATCAACCTTAATCTCGTTAGTTCCCATGCTTATTGTAAAAAAAGTGACTAGCCAGGGTAATATTTAAAATATCTAACAAATAGTACAGAAAGGAAGGGAGCAGAGAAAGCCAAAGCAGCTGAAAGGTGGTTGGTGAATGTACTCAGGGAGCGTGGAACAGCAACTATTTACAAACCTACTCTGAATTATTGCAGGATTTTAATACTTAACACTATTATGCGCACTGAATAACATCAATGCTGAATGTAGTTTTTACACTTTATGGTACTCCCCTCAGCTTCACAAGAACACTTTCGCTGGGGCTTTTTTTTCTTTTCATTTTTTTTTTTTTGAGATGGAGTCTCACTCTGTTTCCCAGGCTGGAGTACAGTGGCACAATCTCGGCTCACTGCAACCTCCACCTCCCCATTTCAAGTGATTCTCCTGCCTCAGCACCCCCAATAGCTGGGATTAAAGGCACGCACCACCACACCCAGCTAATGTTTGTATTTTTAGTAGAGACAGGGTTTCACCATATTGGCCAGGCTGGTCTCAAACTCCTGACCTCAGGTGATCCACCTGTCTTGGCCTTCCAAAGTGCTGGGATTATAGGCACGAGCCACCACACCAAGCCTTTGCTGGGGCATTCTGAGATATTCTGCTAGTGGGCCCTTCTCTGTCCTCTGCTCTTAATCTCAAATATATATTCATATTATAATTTTCTCCTATGTTCACTCAAGATGGAGTTTTTATAGGTTTTTTTTTTACTTGTTGCTTTTTAAGTGTGCCAGGAAGAGAAGGAAAAATACTCTAGTTTGTATTTTTCCGTTTATACCAAAAGTCTGAGTTAACAAGTTCATTGTTAAATGTTCTGATATGACAGGTTTTTTGGTCATTTTTGTTATTTATTTCCAATTTTGTCACTGAATGATAAGAAAATGTAACCTAAATTAAAAAGGATTTTGTTTATATGCCATATATACCTGTTACATACCTTAATAATCCTTTTAAAATAATATGTGGTCACATGTGTTCTCTAATTTAAGAGCAGAATTACATATGTGCCCAGATTATCAAGCTTTTTAATGTGTTGTTCAAATTTTCAACATCAGTATTATTTTTAATCTGCTTGGCTTATCAAATATTAAAAGAATGGTGTTACGTATCATGATGGTGGATTGGTCAATTTCTTCTTGAAATTGTGTCAATTTTTCTTATGCATAATAAGATTTTTTTTTTTTTTTTTTTTTTGAGATGGAGCCTCGCTCTGTTGCCCAGGCTGGAGGGCAGTGGCACGATCTTGGCTCACTGCAAGCTCCGCCTCCTGGGTTCACGCCATTCTCCTGCCTCAGCGTCCGGAGTAGCTGGGACTACAGGCACCCGCCACCACTCCCGGCCAATTTTTTCTATTTTTTAGTAGAGACAGGGTTTCACCGTGTTAGCCAGGATGGTCTCAATCTCCTGACCTCATGATCCGCCCGCCTCGGCCTCCCAAAGTGCTGGGATTACAGGCATAAGCCACTGCCCCCAGCCAAGATTGTTTTGATAGAGGTGCACACGTGTTCAAAATTGTTACATCTTTCTGATTAGTATTTTTATGTATAATTACTTAGCAAAATTTTCTCTCTATAGTATCTTTTGCCTCAAAATCTATTCTGTCCAATAATTATAAAGCTACACAAGTTTCCTCTTAGGATTTATTTGCCAAGTATATTTTTCCCATTTTTGTTTTTAATTTTTCTGTTCCACCAGAGATGCAGTGTAGTGCAGTGGGGAAGACAGCAAGTCTCGAGCTCTCAGACTTCCTGGGTTTAAGTCCCTGCTCTGTCACTTTATAATGGTATTATCTGGGGGGAAGTTTTTTAACACCTCCATGCCTCCGGGTTCTCGTTTTTAAAACAGAGATATTAACATGGTATATATCTGCCTTAATTTTATATTAATCATCGTGTTTGTTTGCTGAAAGGACTCAAATAGTGTATACTCACAAAATAGCTTTATTATGGGTAAAGGATACAATGCAACAATGGCAAAACAAAGGTATTCATTGAAAGGGGTCTGGAAATCTCAGATGCAGGCTTGTCTTCTCACTATGGATTGCACTGAATTGACTTGTTCTCCTAGTTTTGAATCACCATCAAAATGTATGCAAAGCATCTTGGTACCAACAAGCTCAAAGTCTGCTCATGATGGGGTCTGTTATAGAGAGGTGGTCACATAGGCACATTCCAGCTATGTGATCATCCTAAATTATAAAAATTACCCAGGTTGCACCAAACACAGATGCAAATCATCAATTACAAAACAGTGTTGACAAATTGGTGCATCCACATGGTTATAGAACATAATTTATCACTAGTTAAAATATATTATAACATTGGCCAAGGGTGATTACTCCAGGTAGTTCTGGACATAAGCATGAGGTCAACCCAGCTGAATACTATGTCAAAAGGCTTTTGTGAGATTTGAAGAAGTTACAATTCTAAGCACTGTGCTTATTCCTAGGTAAATATTAGCTATTTTTTGTTATGCTTAAGATGCGATTCTTATAAATATAATTGAATTTATTCTTTTTGTTATACCTGAGATTATTTGCCTTTAACTACAGAGTTTGCTCTTGGCTGGGTGCGTTGGCTCACACTTGTAATCCCAGCACTGAGGAATTACCCAGAATGCAGCACACAAACATAAAAAGATTCAAAACAGTACAGATTAGACACATAGGGCCTAGAGTGAGAGTGAGGAGATGCAGTATTTGTTAAACAGGGTGGTAAGCCCAATATACAAAGATAATTTCTCAGAAGTGATGAAAGACAAGAACACTTATATTAAAAACAACAACTCATCGAGTCTCAATCAGGACATATGAGAATAAATATGTACCTGTAAATACTGTAATGAACTGCAAAATCACTAAAGATTAAAATAATTCTTCAAAGCAACTAAAGATAAAAAATGTATTACCTAGTCCAGTCACAGTGACTCACGCCTGTAATCTCAGCACTTTGGGAGTCCTCAGCAGACAGATCATGAGGTCAGGAGATCAAGACCATCCTGGCTAACACAGTGAATCTCCATCTCCTCTAAAAATACAAAAAAATTAGCCGGGCATGGTGGCACACACTTGTAGTCCCAGCTACTCAGGAGGCTGAGGCAGGAGAATTGCTTGAACCCGGGATGAGAAGGTTGCAGTGAGCCGAGATCGCGCCACTGCACTCCAGCCTAAGCAACAGAGCAAGACTACTTCTCTAAATAAATAAATAAATAAATAAAAGCGTTACCCATAAAACAACTAAACTTCTCAAGACAGAAAAAGACCAGATGTTGTAGACAAAATTGTGTCTCCCTAAGATTCATATGTTGAAGTCCTAACTCTCAGTACTTCAGAATGTGACCTTATTTGAAATAGGATAATTAAAGATATAATTGGTTAAGATGAAGTCTCCCTAGAGTTGCATGGTCTCCTAATCCAATGTGACTAGTGTTCCCATAAAAGGGAAAATTTGGAGACAGATGGGCACAAAGGAAAGGCAATGTGAAGACAGAGCGAGAAAATGGTTATTCCTCAGACCTATATTCTAGTTCAGAGCTTCTCCTTTTAGCAGCACCTAATCTGCTTTCAAGTGGTCTTTAAAAAATGATTACATTGTTTTCCCTAGGGATTATATTTGGTTATTTTTCAAAGATGCCTATTCTTTTTTCATAACACGTTGTACTTTTCAATTTATTTTGTGTTGATATGATCAATTTAAACATATTTGCTTTATAATCCATAACTTCAAATTCTGTAAAGTTCTGTGTGCCTAATTTTTCTTTATTATATATTTTCATATTAGATTTTTTCCTCATCTCATTGGTAACTTTTTATTGTGAGTTCATCTTACTGGAAATCATTTTCTCTATTGGTAATTGCATGTGGCCAGGAGTGTGAAAGTGTTCTCTCAGTTACTTCTACCAGGTAAATTAAGAGTATTACTCGTTCAAGATCATTTATTTCATTAATTTTATAGCTAGGAGCACTCCTGGAACTTATAAATAATACAAAGTAGTGTCACAAATCAATGCAGTTTTCTTTGTTCCTCAGTGTCTAGCCTGGAAAAAAAACTTACATTCTGCTTGGGCAAAGAAGTGTTTTTTAGTCTACATTTTAGTTTAGGTGTACTTCTAATTTTATCCAGAAGGTTTCCATTTTTGTCTGCCACTGTTGACCCAACTTTTTCAAAACACCATGCACACAAGAACGAGCACTGTTTTATAATTTTTACAATTAGGTAGGAGTAGTAGAGAAGTGAATGTAGTGATGATAATATAACAGCACAGCAGATGACATAAATTAGACATTTAAAAAAGTATTTCAGTCTCTACCCACTGCCACCTCATTAAGAAATAGAAAAGTCTATTTTATTGAGACTCTTTGTTTTTATTCATTTATTCATTCATTTCTTTGTGCTGACAAAAATGTAAAATTCTTTCATTTTTATTATGAAATTGCCTATACCCTTCCGTCTTCTCTGCTAATTAAATTCTGGTTCTACCTTGGCACAATCAAAACCTTATTGAGTTGCTCTATGAACCCTTCTAGCTTTGAAATTGCAGGCTTTTCTCTTTATTATGAATTAAATCCAACTTGTCAAATCAAATAAAGTCTAATGTGAAAAATAAATTACTACACTTTAAGAGTAGTGGGTTAATTTTCATGTATATAGGTAGGTATTTAATCATTCCATGTTGTTGTTATTCTGTTGAGATTTTGCTTTTGCTACAGCATGCTTTTTAGTGAGAGATACTTAAGTTTTCTCAAGAAGATTACAGACATATTTTCTAATACAATGATAGAGGTAGAGAAATGCAAATCAAAACCACAATGAGATATCATCTCAGACCAGTTAGAATGGCGATCATTAAAAAGTCAGGAAACAACAGGTGCTGGAGAGGATGTGGAGAAATGGGAACACTTTTACACTATTGGTGGGACTGTAAACTAGTTCAACCACTGTGGAAGACAGTGTGGTGATTCCTCAGGGATCTAGAACTAGAAATACCATTTGACCCAGCCATCCCATTACTGGGTATATACCCAAAGGAATATAAATCATGCTGCTATAAAGACACATGCACACGTATGTTTATTGTGGCACTATTCACAATAGCAAAGACTTGGAACCAACCCACAAGTCCAACAATGATAGACTGGATTAAGAAAATGTGGCACATATACACCATGGAATACTATGCAGCCATAAAAAAGGACGAGTTCATGTCCTTTGTAGGGATGTGGATGAAGCTAGAAACCATCATTCTCAGCAAACTATCGCGAGGACAAAAAACCAAACACCACATGTTCTCACTCATAGGTGGGAATTGAACAATGAGAACACTTGGACACAGGAAGGGGAACATCACATACCGAGGCCTGTTGTGGGGTGGGGGGAGGGGGAAGGGATAGCATTAGGAGATATATCTAATGTAAATTACGAGTTAATGGGTGCAGCACACCAACATGGCATATGTATACATATGTAACAAACCACATTGTGCACATGTACCCTAGAACTTAAAGTATAATAGAAAAAATATATATATAAAAAGAAAACTTAAATTTTCTTATTTAAGTAGATCACATAAATTAATAACTAAGAGAAATTTCTAGTTTCCTTGGCCTACATGGCTTTATATGATATTCAATTATCTATCTTTAAAAATAGGTTTAATTTTCATTATTTTATGGTATTTAGGCAAGAATGCTCATGTCTGGTTTTCTACTATAAATACCTTGACTGTCATGTGTATAGGTGACTGTTCTGGATATTCTTGAACTCAGTATTAGGGCTTTCAAGCATCACGAAGGGCAAATCTCACTCTAAGTACTCCCAGTGGGCCTCTGGCAAGTGGGTTAACCATGCATGGATGTTCTCCAATGCTACTGGGTTCAGAGCCAACTCAGAGGATTCTGCTTTCTCACGTTGGCCAATATGGGTGGTAATATCAACCCTGGTATTTTTCTGAGCCACAAGCATGAAACCAATCTTAACATTAATTGGCATAATAAGAACAAAAACTGTATCTGACCTCACAAAATTCAGCTTCACAAACGTAGGCTTTCCAAAATACAAAAATGACAAGTTGAGAAAAATCAAGTTTATTCAAGCTTGAAATTCAAAATTTTTTGTTGTTGTTAATATCTTTCGCTAGCAGACACACACAGATGTATATATACAAAACAAAGAATATCAGTCCATTTCTATTTATTCAACAGTTTGCTGCATTCTATTTATTTATTACTAAACAGTTATACTAACACTAATTATATCATCTGACCAGAACCTCTAATTAGAAGCTTGATGTCTTTCATTCATATGAGTGTAGAATTGATGATTATTTTAAAATAATAAGTAGATAAAATCTTCAAATATATAGTTCCAAAGTGACAGAGTGGTCAGATGTAACCAAGTACAATTTAAGTAATTGCCATTAAAAATAAAGTGTACATAATTCATACTCTGATAGTATAGTTATCATTGATACAACCCTGTTCTGTTCTATAGATGCTACTGCATCCCAATGCATAAGTGGCAAAGTCTTTATCCTAGGTCTTGGTCTCTTCATTCCTAAACTTTTTGTAATATTTCTTTGACTATACATGTAGGTGTGCACACACACACACACACACCTCATTTTTCAGTATTTCTCTTCAATTTTATATCTGGCATATATCTCTATTTAGCCAATCATCACACTGATATGCAACCTTGGTTAGGTGTTTATATGTCTCACCGTACTCTGTTGCTTACCTTTATGTTTCCAGCATCTATCCCAGTGCCTAGAGCACAATAGACACTCAATAAGTATGTTAAGAATGAGAGAATCTGTCCCTTCAACATTATTTTTTTCTTTTTAAAAGCAATTAGCCATCTCACCACTATACAAAAAGAGCACCTAGTTTGACCACTGAAAACTGTAAACATTTTGTCCTTTTCCACCCTGTCCGTATCAGGAAACACTCTTGAGTTGATAGTATTAACTACCACCTAGTGGCTAGGATGGGAACTATATGATTTGATATATGCTACCTGCCACCTTCAAGGGACTTGGGAGATTTAAACCTTTGGAAATAGGGTTTATCAATGACAGCAGGAGCAATAAGTAAACCCCAGCAGAATCTAATTTCAGCTCCAACAGTCACACACCTGAGCGCTCTTATTTTGGGTTTGGAGCATTTAATGCTCCTTTGGGATATTTGCATACAGCAAATATCAGACTTCTTAAGTCCAAACCTCTCATCTCCCACTTACTATCTGAATGACTCTAGACAAATTATTCAGCATTTCTATATCATAGAGTTCTTCTCATCTATAAAATTGGAATGTACTATATGGCCCTTCATAATTGTAATATCCACATTGAGGTTCTCGTGAAGAAAAGATATAATAACCCATGTGAAGATTATCGCAATATCTGCTTCTTAATAACTCAGTAACTGAGTATTGTTTCTGTATTGATCTAGTCTGTCTAGCTCAATAGTCTAGCTTCCTGGCTAGTCTGTCTTCCTTTGTAATCAAGGGTGTGAAACGATCTCTGATTATACTGCTTACTCATGCAATTTTTCTCCAGGTCGGGTCTTCATTTTCATTTTCTTCCTTTGTTTGAACTAGTGTCTGCTCTGGCCTTTCTGGCCCTGTCCTCTTTATAAGTCCAATGCATGTCTCAGTATCTCTTCTCCACAACCTACTTCTTTTCATTGAGAAGGTTTGTGTCTGCAATAATGTTCTTACATTTTCATTTCTATCACAACAGAGATAATTCCATCTTGGGTACTATTCCTTGTCTATAAATATACTGCTCTGGCCATTTACTCCTTCTCATGTATCTCCTATTGCATGCTCGATTTATTCAGAAACACTTACCATCCCTTCTGCAAACTCATTCCTTCTGTCCTAAGGTATGGCTGATAACACGTGTGCGGGCCTGTGGAAGGTTACCTGTATAAGAAAAGAGAAAGGTTAAACATTTTAAGTAAAGTTAGCCACAAATTCTATGAATGCTATCAGTCTTTGTGTATCTCCTTAAAAACCCACACAAACTTGCCATTTTCTAACTCTCCATCTAATGAAAGTATACTTTTTCTTCAAGGACCAGTCTACAGGAAACTATTGTTGAATCTTTCTCATATAATTTCATTGTCAAAAACAAAACATGTTCTGCACATATTTATACTTCAGGTGTATGTTTTCTTGAATAAAGTAGGCATTTGTACTAATCTTGGAAACCTAACCACCACCTAAAATAGTGTTATTATAGGACAACGTTGGCCAAGTGAACTTATAGTAGACAACTTTCTTTTAAGTTAGGAACTGGATATAAGATGAAGAATATGATATCTGAGCTGAATTATTTGGGCCTAGTTCTGCCAGGCATGTCCTCTTGTTTTCCAAGTTAGACAGTAATTCAGTCTTACTTTAGTTTAGTTTAGTTTTGTTTTGTTTTCTCCTCCCTGGTGAAATGACAATGCTTTGAACTTTAGAATGATCAGAACAACACAATCAGATACTTTTTACTCAGGTTCCATTAACCAAGTAACTAAATATATTACTTTAGTGATGACAGTCTTTGGTTCATTGTGATATTCACTATATGTTGGGCACTTGAAACATCACTTGTGGAGGTATTATATGTCTTAATAACAGGTCAGACTATGGGAATTCCTTAGTTTTTTGCCCTCAGTCAGGTAAGATAATTTGTGCTTATACATTTGGATGAAGGTGAAGTCACTCTCATTGATAACTGCAGTTGTACCAACATAAAGTTTCATTCCACTTGTTTCATTCTCAAGATGGACATTCTTCTACTCATCACAAACCAAGGTCTAAAGCTGTGAAAGGCTAGAAGTTAATTACATTTCCTTCTGAGTTTCTTCTGCTGTGGCTTGCTGGTCTTCCCTTGTTCTTCTTAGAATGTACTGGCAAAGGCTCCAGAACCAGGCATAAAGCAATCAGCCAGAGATCTGCACAGATCCTAACAGAGAAGACCCTAGAATTTACAACATAAAATTCTTGACTTGCAACTTCTGCTTTGGAATATAATATGAAGTTTGGGAAGAGGTTTATTTTGTGATTCTAGATAAATTATTAAAATCATGAAAGGAAAGAAATCCTCAATGGCGGAACTAGAATCTTTGTGCTGTATTAGAAATGAATTTAGTCATGAGGTTTTGTGGTCTTAAACTTTTTTTAAGTGTCTGAATTTTGTACCCAGGATTTCTTAATGCACACATGAAAGAAGGAAACTGGAAAAAACCTTTAATGATACTTCTATTAATATTCATGACAAGAGACCACTTCTGAGGTACTTATACTTGGTCCTTCAGGTCCTATTAGTCCACTGCCTACAATTTGAAGACTTTTTAAAAATGACTCTCCTTTCCTAAAATCACACAAAAATGGCTATGTTTACGTTTACCTGGAGACCTCTCATTATTTGGAGAAAAAAATTCCCTTAAATTAAACCTGCTTTAGAAATGTTCAAATTTATGCACTCATGACATACATATTCGAAATGTCAGTCAAACTATGCACATTTACAAAGTAACCTGACTCTCACCCTCAAGAAGGGAGATAATACACAAACATGTGATAGAACCAGAAAACAATTATAAATCCATATAGACATAAGAATGAGATAATATGGTAGATCAGTAATCTGAATAGAGTATTCATTTTCAGAAAACAAACTGTAGAAAGACAGTTAAGTGGTATCCATGTCAATATTGGAATTTAGGAGAATTTAAGCACTGTAGAAAAGGGGACAGCAGGAACTGTATATCAGTACAACCAGGGAATAAAATTCAGAGCAAGATGTTACACTCAAGGAAAGAGTGAAAAAGTATTTCAGATGAAGATTCCATTAATTTATAGAAATTCCCCCCAAAATCAACTTTTTAAACATGGAAAATTACCATTAGTTTCACCAGTTACAATTAGTAGCTAGAGATAATTTCATTATAAATCAAGAGGGAAAATATTTCATATTGCAATGTTGTAGCCTACTCAATACAATGTGATATATAATGAAATTTTAATCCAGCAAATGTTCTTAAAGATTTAGGTAGGTTGGAGTTCTTGGCTATGTTAAAATCTAATACTAGAAAGAATTTAAATGTGAATATTTAATCTTGGAAATTATGTATTAAAAGACATTAAACTAAAGATGAGAGAAATATGCCAGGGCATTTTGAAAGTTAGACAGGGAATTGAAATTGAATCTTTTGGTCAATGATGAGCAATATTGACCAAATAAACAGAATCTCTACTAAGGTAAACCACAGCTGCTATCACTTCTGTTAGCACAGCAACAGAGAATGATTAACCTAGCAACAAAGTTCTAAATAGCAAAGAAGGAGATATTGACTGATGAAAAATTACTTGGTATTCAAAGAGTTTTCTAGAACAGGAGCAAGTAAAATATCTGTTTCAATAGAGACAGATATAAAGATCTGGAGGAGACATTCTCACTAGAGCCCAGGGAAAGGCAAGATATCATAGGAAAGTTCACTAGTTCTGATTTCCACTCATTCGATTTAAGGTCCTAATATTTAAAATATTGACTTCTCAAATCCTACAAAAATTATTGCTCCCACATTCCTCTTAGTGGGAGGCTTCTTTAAGGGCTATCTACCCCAATCCCCATCACCAACACTCAGAAAATGACTGCTCTATCTTTGCTTCACCTTGAATCCCTCTCTGTCATAACAGTATTGCACATTATTACATATTAACAAAGAATACAAGATACTTGTAATAAATTGGGAGTTTCCTGGGGCCAATGTTCATTATATTTTTATTGCCTTAAATAGTGCCTGACATCTACTAGGTAGGAAAGAGGAAGTTTAAAGTTGATCTTGAACCAATATTAGCAGTTAGATGTCATTTATTATATACCTTCATACATCTTGGATTTCTTCTTCTTATCCCTTAACATATTTTTTATTAAATAATTGTCATTGTAAATATTTAATGATAATGAGTACCTTCCCCACATATCAAGATCCATGACAGCAGTGATGCTCTGTCCTGTTCACTTGTGTGAATCTATAGTTTCTAGGACAATTTAACAGAAGCTCAATAAATAATTGAGTGGACAAACAAATAAATGAACTGATACATGAATTCCCATGATCCTTTTTATCTAACCACTGGTTTTTCTAAATTGACTCATATACATATCATATATATATATACACATTATATATATATATAGAGAGAGAGAGAGAGTAAGTTTTGCAGTTTAGGCCAACTGAATAAATTATGGGGTTCGATGCAAAGTGAAGATATAAAGTCCCTTGTTCACAAAGCAGGAAAAAAGTGCCATTAAAAGTTATTAAAATACAAAGCTTTTTCTTTTATATTGTGCTTTTTCTGTTAAACCATCATGGTGTTTTTATTTGCTATTTAATGTCATTCTAAATAAAGAATAACTAAAGTTTTAAATTTTAACATGAATTTTACTGTTCATTTTTATATTGTACAACATCAGTTTTAAATGCAAATATAAAAACATCCAATTGCAAGTAGAATCATTGAAATTATACAATTCCTATTTTGTAGTTTATACATGCATATGCACTTGGTTCTTACTAGAACAATATAAACCCTACACAAAACTAACTCACCTGTTTTCATTTCATTTCTTGATATGCACACATTGTACTCACACTCTCTACCTTCAGTTTACCCATGAGTAATGAAGGAATGAAAGAAAAAGAAACTATGGGTTTGCCCTATCTCTCTCTTTCCTTCTATAACATAGCAGCTTCCATAACACACTTAACCTTGTATTTACTTTGAGTCTTACTGAAACCCCATGCCTCATGGATTCATTGCAATTCTGTTGATGGGGCATCAAAAAGGCTCTTTACAAATGGATGGCAAGGAACTGTAAACATACATATTGCTCATACCTTCTCTGCTCATAGGCATGCTCCATTAGCCCAACAAACTTCAGTTACAAATCACAAGTTTAAAAAAAATTATTAAGAATTTTAAGATGACAACAACAGAGCATTAAACCAAGTACAGGGCCTTTCTGAGGACAGAAACTTGTGTGACCTAAACAGATTCTATATCCATGAAGCCATGGATATAGCTTTTAAACAAGCCCCGTAGTCTTTTAAACAACAACCACATCAATCTAAATAAGCTAAGTGGTCAAACAAAATTGTCTTGTAAAAGTTTTTAGTATCAGAGGGCAGGTGATTTAAGTTTTCCTTAGGTTGAAGACCAATTGTTGATTAGTTTGTGCCCAAAAATAATACTTTCAGACTGTAAAAAGAAATGCTAATAAGGTGATTGCCAAGAATCTTGTAAATTTGAAACTTGTAAAGATACTCTTTGTAGTAATACAATCAGAAAAAAGGCTCTCTTACAGATATATTCATATCTAAAGTAAAGAAAGGTTTTCACATTATGGGATGGCTTCATTAGTGGATTCATTCATTCATCATTCATTCATGATGTGCAGAGTTGCAGTATTAAGATGTATTTCATACTGTGGGTCATCAATACAAATGCCATTGTCATAAAAATCTGTATCCTCAGATGAAGCCTATCATTTATAAACTCAGGAACCATCTTTCCACAGTATAACACAGCTTAATTTCAGGACAACCACGTCACCTAAGTAATTCTGAAACTTTTTTTCCACAAGTATTGCCTTACAAGTTTAGATTCACGTGGAAGACTATGTTCTCCAAGGTTTGTGAATAATGTACCCAGTACTTTTAACATTTTCACTAGCCACCCAAAGACTGAACATTTAGAAACAAAAAAAGGAAAAACACATTTATTTATTTCTATTATCAGATTTAATCCTCACAATAATTTTTAAGATGAACAGTATCAGCCCTTTTCTATAAGTAAAAGAAGTTGAAACTCAAAGAATTTAAGTAATTTGCCAAAAGTCACATATCTCATTTGTAGCAAAATAAGACTTAGAACCTAGGTTGCCTGTACTGAAGTCCATCCAGCATTTAAGTCTCCTGAGGTGTTATAATCTTATTTAAAATGCTGAAAAGATTAAAATGAAACAGAGAAATGACATAACTGATGCACAAAAATCAAGGATTGATTGTGTTACAGTCTAGTGAAATATAATTTAATTTTAGACTCCATTTTCCCACTGAACCATACCATAACTAATAGGCAATATTCTTTTGTGAATCAGAGCCTCAACATTTGCGTTTTCTTGTGGTTACATTTTAAGAAATTATGTGCAATGTTTTGATTTCTTTGTACCCACAATCCAAGCCACTCAAAAACAACAAAATTCCACAAAGGAGGAGGAAAAAATAAATCTTAGAGAATTTGGAAAGAACAGTATCAACTTTTTATAGCAATCATAAGAAAATCATCTACATTGGTATCAAATATCAGGTTTCCAGCACAGGAAAAGAAAACTGCAGTACCTGCCATTTTAAATTACTCCCTGTCATGTTTTTATTCCTCCTTTTCCCCTGGGATGTTAACGTCTTGAAGAAATATGTGTGTGCTCTGAAAATATTTCCTGAAGTCAGTGGATTCCATATGTTCCTAGAGAAACAAATTATTCACTCCGTGGGTCATTCCCAACGACATTTAGATCTTCTAATCAGTACATTTAGGCCCTATGCACTTTGTATTTTCAGAGCTCTCTTATATAGACCCAGATAGGACTCATGAAATATTTTCATTGACTCAAACCCTCCTTTTATCTAAAAAATCACACAGGAGCACACATACATACACTCTTTCTACATATTACACACTGAGAGACACGCAAATGCATCTTCTTTATTGTTTAATTACGTTGGACACTGGTATAAGAAAATTAGATGTTTTTTTTTTTAACTGAGTAAATAATAGTTCCAAATCCAAAGAAAAACTAGAAACATACAGGAACATACACTCAATATCTGTAGTTCATAGACATAGTTGATCAGAAGGAGAAAGGCAAAAATAATAAATGACTAGAGATTGTTTTTATTTGATTTCTGTTTGTTTTATTTTTCTACAAAAAAAATAAAGACCAAGAATTGGAGTTTAACTTTTGCTTTTCTTTGGAAAAAAAAAAAAAAAAGTGCAGTGCTTGAAACACTTTCTTCATTTGGTTTCAAGGCATTGCTCTCTTTTTGTTATTTAAAATCCCCTTAATGATTACTTCCTTATTGTCTTACTTTGATGTTGAAATGTCTTCAGATTATTTCACTGGTCCTCTTCTTTGTTAACCTTAGAAATTTCATTAATATCCTGGGCTTCTATTGCCAGTGATATGCTATAAATTCCCAACTGTATATCCCATTCATTTATTGTACACAGTTTTGTTGATCACTATGTCCCAGACATTTATGTTAGCTGAAATAAAATAATCATGGTCATCACCATCTTGAAACTTAAAGTAGAGTACTACAGCCACACACTAAATATGTAAGTACACCAAACAAGTAAGTAAATAAATAAGAAAAATTAAATGATATAGAGCCATGAAGAACAGGACATAAAGAGAATAAGGTAGGAGAAAGGAAAGTCACTAAGGAATTGACATTTAAGCTTAGATCTAGAAAAAAAGAAAGATCCAATATAGCTATGATCTGAGAGAAAATTGGTCCAGGGTTTCTGGCCTGGAATCTCTCCCTTCCTAATATCCTCCTGAGCTCTGAACACACTCCAACAATTGCCTACTAGACAGTTCATTTGAGTAGCCTATAATTTTCTTGATTTTAAGAGGTAAAAATATAATTTCCTACACAAACGCAGTTGTCCTGCTACTCCTTGCTGCTATTTCCATCTTGGTTAAAAGGCACTACCCAAGCTAAACATCTTGGAAGTCTTGGCAAGAATCTTCCTTCTCCCTCACACCTTACATTATTCCACACCAAGTGTTGTCCATCCTGTTCCTCATAGAAGGTACTTAATGAGTGTTTCTGGCTAAGGAATGAATGACTCAATCAGGAAGTGAATGAATGGAAATGTTACTGGGCTTTTGACTCTTGATGAGAAAAACTTCTAAGCACCGTCAACAAATCTGTCTTAATAGCAGTAGTACACGTTTTTTCTTAATTTAGGATGTATATCCTGCCTTTCAAAGGAGCTTAATCTACTTTTTGTTGAACTCATCACAGTCTTGAAGACCTGTAGGAAGAAACTAGATTTCAACGTGCCACCAGATCTCACCCAGCCTGAAATCAGGTCTTGGTAAATAAAATTTACTAGAACCTCCGGGATTTGTTTGTTTGTTTGTTTGTTTGTTTGTTTTTGAGACGGAGTCCCGCTCTGTCGCCCAGGCTGGAGTGCAGTGGTGTGTCTCAGCTCACTGCAAGCTCTGCCTCCTGGGTTCACGCCATTCTCCTGCCTCAGCCTCCCGAGTAGCTGGGACTACAGGCGCATACCACCACGCCCGGCTAATTTTTTTTGTATTTTTAGTAGAGACAGGATTTCACCGTGTTCGTCAGGATTGTCTCGATCTCCTGACCTCGTGATCTGCCTGCCTCGGCCTCCCAAAGTTCTGGGATTACAGGCGTGAGCCACCGCGCCCAGCCAGAACCTACATTTTTATTTTAGGAAGTTTTGTTCCTGGGAAGAGCATCAGAAAAAGGAAACGATGCTCATCTTGTCCTCTCTTTTACTACCTATACACAGTGAATTCATAGATTTATACTCCTGCCCATACATCTTTCCTGAAGTACTCCTCTACAGAATTGTATATCCAACTGCCTACTCAGCATTTCCATTTAGATGTCTAATTTACTTCTTAAACATAAAACTCCAAAATGAATTTCTGATATTCTTCCCCAAACCCTGCTCTTTGAACAGTCTTTATCATCTATGTTAATAACAATTTCCTCCTTCTAGTTACTCAGGACAAAAACTTTCGAGTCATCCTTAATTCCTCTCTTTTCCTTATATTCCATATCCAATCCTTGAGAAAATCTTCTTGGTTCTACTTTCTAAATGATTCCAGAATCTGATCCGTTATAGCCATGCCCATCTCTACCACCTTATCCTAAATTGACATTGTCTCTCTCTCGGATTATTGCAAAAATTTCCTAAATGGTATCTCTGTTTCACACTTTTTCCTTACTTCCTTTCTCAAAAGAGGCCAGAGAAAGACTTTCTGTTCAAAATGCTCCAATGGCTCCCTCTTACCTGGAGTAATATCCTAAGCCCATACAGTGGCATAATAGGCCCTCTCTGACCTGCCCAATTACTCCTTATGCATCAACTGAACTTGTACCCCAACTTGGATCTGCACATCCACTGGTCTAACTGAAGCTTCCATGCCTTGTCAACTTTTTCACAGTGCTCCCTGGAACTCATGGGTTTGTCATCTCAACAAATGCTGTATTCTCAACCTCTTCTCCATTGGTCACTTTGCCATATTAGATCCAGCATAACTTGTATGCCCCTCAATTGATGGCTTTTTCTCCCACTCAGCAAGATGAGCTATGTATTCTTTCTGCCCTTTATGGCTACTTCTGTAATAAGTACAGATAAATATTTTTTAAATATATCATTTGATGTGGGGTTTATTTTACTTAAAATAAGTGTATATAATATATAATACAATTTTGGTATATGAAAGATTTTCCAATCTATTATTTTTTCCCAAGATTGTTGAATACCAAAAGACTAGGAAATGTTAGTATGCATTTGATATTATTTGTTCTTGGCTTGTCATGTGTAATTGTGTCATATGAATAGGTCCAAGCCAAGCAGAGATAACTTAGCAGTGTAAAAGTAGCATGACAGCTAAGAAAGATTATTTAAGGTCACATAGGATGGCCAATTGAAATTTTTGTTTGTCAGTCTTGGGGTTAATCACAGTGGAATAACACTGATTTTACTTAGCTAATCCACATCTCTTCCATTTTCAGAGAAAACTAAGCAGCCACACCTTGTTCTTAGAAAATATTTAATAACTGAGAACTAAAGTGAGGTTGAAATGTCAAATAATATTTCTCATAATAAAAATAAAGCACTGGGACTGGCTCACGCCTGTAATCCCAGCACTTTGGGAGGCAGAGGCAGGCAAATAACTTGAGGCCGAGAGTATGAAACCCGACTGGCCAGCATGGTGAAAATCAGTCTCTACTAAAAATACAAAAAGTAGCCAGGCTTGTCAGTGCATGTCTGTAATTCCTGCTATTCAGGAGGCTGAGACATGAGAATCGCTTGAACCTGGGAGATGGAAGTTGCATGGTTGCAGTGAGTGGAGATCGCACCACTGAACTCCAGCCTGGGTGACAGAGTGGAGACTCTGTCTAAAAAAAAAAAAAAAAAAAAAAAATCACTGGACAAAAGGCAAAAACAACACTGGATATTGTTCAGTCAATTAAGTTATTATATAAATTCTACCACTAAATTGCCATAAGAAAAATAAAACCTGTCCTTTTAAATTTGACTGTTTTTGAATTCTAACAATATTTTTAATCTCAATAGTGATTTTAAATAATAATAATTGAAGACAAGAATAAATCCTTTCTTTGAATACGTTAGGCATAGGAAACGCTGACCTATACAGACAAAACAGAATTCCCTCATTCAACCAAAATAATTTCAGTATCAAAACACCACAATAAGCACTCAGAACTACCCCATCCTTGCCCATGCCAAAATGACACTCTAGTTCTTTGGATTCATCATCAGAATATTAAGAGATAAAAGTGGATATACTTATTAAACATCTATTGTGTAGATCTCTGTGGGCTTTTGGAGCCATAAGACAATTTAAGGAAGAGAAATAATTTAATTAGGCTTGAATAATAAATGGAAAGCTAATGAGGCCTCAGGAAGTAGTCTAAGAAGTGTTCTGCTGTGGTAAATACAGTTTTTTCAAAATCACAAGACTTTGGGTGCACTGAGAGTCATATGATTTTTGCAAGCCTGTTAACCTTTCTGGACTTTCTCCTGTGACCAAAAGGGAAAAATAATCCTGATTATCTCTTATGATTACAAGGAGGATCAAATGAAATAATGCCTGCAGAAGTGCTTTGGGAACTGCAAAGCACCATGAATATGCTCCAGCTGCTTTTAGTGGGAGAAATGACGTGAATCAAGACCAAGAGACCTCCATGAGCCTGGTATACGGAAGGGGATTAGGTGGACAGTAAGAAAGCTAACTGGGTTGGAATAGAAGACTTATTGGGGGTGATGTAAAATCCAGTTAGATAGATTTAATTAGGGTCAAATTATTTTATTTTCAACCTTAAAAAGATGCGCAAAGTAACTTTAGTAAGCAATGTAAAAGCACTCTCAAGCTCATGCAGTTGGGGAGAAGGGGTCAAATCAAATCAAATATTGTTCTGGCAAAACCATGCAGATGAATTGAAAGAGGAAGAACAGATCAAATAATAAATACCTATGACATTTCAGAAGTTATTTGATAACAATCTGTGCTAGAATATTGTCTAAAGGTTAGGTCTGAAATGCTTTGCGAAGACTGAATAAAGTTGGCAAGTAGCTGACTTGCTAAAGTTTGATATTCCTCCAGTTCCATCCATGTTGCTGCAAATGACAGGATTTCCTTTTCTGTGGCCAAATAGTACTTCATTGTGTATATATGCATTATTTATTATCCATTTATCTATTGATGGACCCTTAGATTGATTCTACATCTTGGCTGTTGTGAATGATGCTGCAATAAACATGGGAGTGCAGCTATCTCTTCAATATACTGATTTTCTTTCTTTTGAATCTCTACCCAGCATTGTAATTGCTGGATTTTCAGTTTTTTTGAGGATGAAGAGGGATTGGTAAATGCCAATACAATTATATAGACAGAATACGTTCCAATGTTAGATACCACAATAGGGTGATTATAGTTAAAAATAATTTATTGTATTTTTCAAAATAACTAGAAGAGAAGATTTGAAATGTTTTCAACACAAATAAATAATTAATGTTTGAGATGATGGATATCCCAATAGATTGTTTCACTCTGTATACTTGTATCAAAATATCACATGTACCCCATAAATGTGTACAACTATCATGTATCAATACATAAATAAAGTCAGATGTTCCAAAAGGATACTTAAGATTACATATTGTTTCTATGCAGATGAACAGAAATGGAATATGGGAAAATAAAATTATTTGAAATGCTTAAGAAATCAGAAAGTCCAAGAGATAGGGAACAAGGAGAACTGGCAAAATAATAAGATTTGTTTCATCACACTGAGATACTTGGAAAAATAAATGTAAAGTTTAGGTAAAATAGAAATATTGACTTCATGAGTATAGAGTTGATAATGGGAATGTTAAGAAATTTTGACTCATGTGTATGAGACAGGGAGACATACGATATGCCTATCTATGTTTTAGGGAGTTTCTTAATACTTAAGAAATAAATGAAAGGTGAGAAAGAGAGGACAGTAAGTAAAATTACTACCACTACTTTTTCAGTTATTTTAGTAAGTTTAAATATTTTAAGGTATTAAAATAGATTAAATATTTTAAGGTTAAAATAGATTAAATATTTTAATACCTTAAAATATTTAATAATAATTACTAATTAAATAAAGGCTTTGAATGATTCTTTAGAGATATGAAACAAGTTGTAATACCATTGTTTAGTGTGATATTACAAGTTGTAATATCATTACATTACATTTAATATCACTGTTTAGTGTGCTTGTAGGCAAAGAGAAGGAATCAGAGAAAACAGGAAATTGAAGAAAAAAGTTCCCAAGAGGAACTGACTGAAAGAATAAGCTCAAAGAATTTTTTTTAGGATACGATTTTTTAGGTTAAAAGTTTCCTATTCCTTCTCTTTTTTCCTGCTAAATAATGCCATTTTTTTCCACAATGGCAGCTTGAGGTGGAAGGATGCAATAGAGGATGAAAAGCAAGCACTGCGATTCTTAGGAGAATGCTACAAATCTTCAATGGGACCACTGCTGATTGTGGAAGTTAGAGGACCTTACGGCCCTTGGTGAGGTCAAATTTGTGACTCTTTCACAAAGGATAAGATATTTAAGTCGGAGGAAGACTAATTTGTATTGAATGCTTATTAGACACCCAGAATTATCCTAGCTGCTTTACATATATTTGAGCAAGATAGGTAGCACTATTATTCTTTGAAGAGCCTCACAGAAGTTAATAATTGGCCAAAGGTAGAATAGCAAGTAGCAATACAGGGATTTAAATGTGGACATGGGTAAATCCAAAGCCTGTGATCTTTTCCTGCTACACTCTTTCCCTATCTGTAAAATGAATACTTGAGACTAGATGTTCTCTAAGATTCCTTCCAACTCTAACATTCCTTCCACCTCTGTTGCGCCAGTACTCTATTGGGCAAGTTATCCTACTCTTTCATTACCAATGAAGCAGGGTTCCAAAATGAGCCCTTTGACTAGTACTAACAATGCCTCCTCTTCCCCAACTTTCTCTTCTTCTTCTTGAACTCCTAATTGCCCCCATTCTCATACTTCTCTAATTTAAAAGAGCATCCTTAATTTAGTAAATATGTCATATTTAGTTTTGAAAAAAAAAATTCCATGTCTGAATCTTTGCCTATTTTCTGAAAAGCATTAGCAGAGTTTAGATGTTAAACAAGAAATAAACCAGATAGCAGTAAATATGTGTTGGGAAATTCAGGTGGTACTATTTCCTCTTTTACTTCAGAGGTATAGAACACCTGAAGTGCAGCTTTAGAAATTCTGTATTGCTCAACCAAGTTTTTTAAATGATTCATACCTACAAAATGACAGCAGGTTTGAAGAGCCCTATATGAGAATCTGTGCTAACCTTTGCATTTTACAGATGAAATAACCAAGGCACAGAAACATTAAGGCGATAGAGCATTCAGCAAATGCTTGGGTTTGGAAATGAGACTGTCGGGACTAAATCTTGGCTCTTAGTAGCAATGATTTCTAGGTCTAATTCTCAATCACCTCATCTATAACATGGGGATAATTATGGTGCAGAGTTGTTGAGAGGATTCAATAATTTAATGTCTATAAAGCATTTGGCCTAGTGCCTGGCCCAACATAATTACCCAATAAAAGTTACTGTTATTACTGCTATCATCTTCATCATCATCAATATTACCCACATCATCATTTGCCTCCTTGTTATTCAGTGCTAGTCAAAGGCAACACTGGAACCCAGGCCTCACGAGTCCTATCTCATCATACTTTCACTCTAGTTTCAAGGCATGCTGCAGAATTTCAAGTTCATGATTCTGAACAGGACCACAGCTTGAAAAATGCTTTCTTCTTGCGGACCTCTTTCAACACCAGAATTCTGTTTCAGCAAACACCACCATGTACGTACTTTCCACAACCCCACCCTAGCACAGTCGATTAGGATAAATGCCCTGATAAAAATGCACTTATAACCCTTCATCACAGGTAGCAATATTACAGAGCTGGGACAATTAAATACACAATCATTTGGAGGCAAATTGAAGTTGATATTTTTCATCAGTCTGGCTGTTTGTGACGTAACTATTCTTTAATCTTTTCACATGTCTCAGATAGTAACAATGATAACCTCATTTGCACAGCACTCTATGGTTTATAGAAAAGCCTTCACTTGCATTTTTCCATTTGATTACCACACATTGCTATGCAGTAGACAGACTAGGTATTATTATCCTCATTTTATAGGTGAGGACATTGAAGCTAAGATGTGATTTTCTCAGGGCCACTAGGCCAGTAAGTAGCTGGGCCTGCTCTCAAACCCCTGAATCCTGATTCTCAGTACATATGTGCTCTTCCTACTACAGAAAGCACACTCCCTTGAGCTTGGTTTCTGACATATATAAACAATTGTTTACAAAATAGTCAAAAAGTGATTCTTATTTTATCAAGTTCATGTAGGAAAGAGTTGCTAAGTGAATTCTAAGGTGATTGAAATGCACTAGCATCTTGTGAAGTAAGTTAATAGACCTATAGAAATAATCAGCCTGGCCTTCTGGAGGGTCAGTAGTTGCTCTCTTGCCAGGGAGAATTTGATACCTGTGAAGATAGAGCTAAAAAAAAAAATCTTTCTTTCAATTTTGGAAATACATATTATAAACTTTCTAGTAAAGAAAAAAAAAGATGAAGGAAAGAAAACCTGACAGAACAAGCAAGCAAGGAACGATCATCTTTCTAAGTTGTTATCATGACTTCTGTGCAACATCTGATTCTGCAATCTGTCATTTCCCAAAGCCAAGAAATGAAGAGACAGTGGGAGTCAAGTCCCTTGAAGAAAGCATGGAGTTGTTGGGGGCTTTGTTCCCTTCTTTGTGCCAAATGGGATGGGTCTCTGGCAGCAACACTTTGAATAAATTGTGAAAACAGTTCTAAGGGCCAAGAAATTACTTCATAAGGGAGAGGAAGGGAGAAAGAGAAGGAGGCGCTGGATCCCCGGGGCAATCAATTTCTGTGCTGTGGTATGAGATTTGATTATCTTTATCTGATTTGCATAACTTCAAATGCTATTGGTCACAAAATACTCTGAGTTTTAAAAATCTGCGACTCACTTTTTAACCTGGGGACCTGTCTCTATATACTGGTTGTGAGTTCAATTTCCTCAAGTAATTCACGATGAATTAGCTCCACATTCCCTAAGAGTATTATCTTATCTTTTAAGTAGCATTCATTTTCATTTTTGAATTGTGCAATTCTAATCCATTTTCAATATCAAGCTAAAATGATAATGCAGGTTATAGCAAATAAAATGTTGAATTTGATATAGTAAGATTTGCATTGAGGTCCTGGTTTTGCCATTAACTAATTGTATGACATTGATCATGTTATTTTCACCCCCAAGGAGCTCAGTTTTCTCCTTTGTTCAGAAAGAAAAAAAGTCATTTTTAATTTCTAAGGCTTTCATACATTCTAAAATTTTATGAATTTCTGACTTCCAAACAATCCACAGGAATTCCCATGGTGCCAAACACTGAGGTAGTATTTCTAAGTAGAGCACATTCTCCTTATACTCTGATAGGACGTGAAAAAGTCTAGAATACACAGGAAATTTAGCTAAAGCCATGTTTTATTTTAAACTTTTTCAAGAATTAAACAGAAACAAAACCAGTGAAGATTTTATGTATTTGTTCATACCCTGTTTTAATTCACAACATATAAGAATATTTAAAATACAGAAAAAATAAATCTTCAAAAAAGTAAAATAAGAGAATGTTGAGTAGAAAAGAACATTAAGCATAAAGGAAGACAGAGCAAAGACTTGCCTAGGTTGAAAGGTCTTATGTAGTTGCTAACATCATTCTTCATGTGAGTACTCAGACTATGTTTTCTACATGCTTAAATATCACAAACTGTTGTATGGGGTAGTAAAGTTATTTTCAAGATCATCTGTTCTCAAATATTTGTGACCTTTTCCTGCAAAATATCTATTTCATCCAGAAAAAGTCCTATCTGTCATACACCCTCAAATTTCCTAGGACTCAGATAATATTTGAAACATTGAAACTGGGCAATTCTACATGCCTTATGAAAAGAATATATCCCATATACTTTTTAATGCATATGTCTGATTCATACTGAGGTGATTCCAAATTCAATCTTTATTGAAATAGTTTTCAGTATATACCTCCCAAGTGTATATTACTTTTTGATTCCTGTGATTCTACTGCCAACCCAGAAGGTACAAATCAGGTAAAAATTTGTTGGTCATCTGGTGGGGATTTTAAAGAGGACATTCGTGCTTTGGGTAGACTCTTGCCTCTTTTGTAAAAGCTGGAGAAAACTGGGTGGGACGTCAGCCTTGTGGACAGCTCTCAGACATGAGATAGAATCCAGCAGCCTGAATGGATCAGATTTGTTTTGCAGAGCACTGGACAGCAAATGTAAGCCAAAGAGCCAGCATTATTATCATCACAGGGATTACCAGTGACTATCAGAGGAATATTATTGAACAGAAGATGCAAGAAACAAATGTTAAGACATAGACAGGAAATGAGGCAAAAGGTCAGGCGCTAAAGAGATTATGACACAACTGGGTCTGAAATCAGAGTGAGAGGTGGCATGCAGTGAAATGTTTATGATAGTGCTACTTTGGCTGTGAATGAATGAAGCAAGTCTTCCAGAATCTTTATCTTTTTGAATGGTGGGTAGACTGGTCAGATTAAAGGAATATTAGGCTGGATATTTCCCCCTACAACTATCCAATAGAGAAGGCATGTAGGTAGAATCTTGCACCAAGAGAAAAATGCCAAACCCTCTTCAAATGTCCCAGGCCCTTTTGAAGCCATCTTAGCACCACTGCGCGGGCAGAATATGTAATAGCATTCTGAGATCACTCAATAAATCAAGCGTAAGATATCTAAAGGAGAAGAATTTTTGTAGATGTTATTTTAATTTTATTCTCATATTAAACTCATGGACTCAGTGGTGTGCTACAGCCAGGTCACACTGGCTCATGGCAATCCATAGCAATCCATGGCAGCACATTTTCTTTTGCTGGAGCATGAGAAACCAACACAAGAAAATGCGATAATTTGCTTATTGCTATTGCTAATAATAAGGTCCTCGTTCTCTGAAACAGGAGCCTTACACTTTTCACGTCTTCCCAACTTCTTGGTCAATGATATCACATTAGTTGCTTGATATTGACTGTGTTGGGAGTATTAGCATAAAAAATACCAAATGCCAAAAATCAAAGCTTTTTAGTTTTGGAGTCAGAGGGTTTTTTATTAACGTTTCAGTTTTTGGTGAAGCGGTTGTTAAATATTTCTCAGTAAAACGCTACTGAAAGGTAAAGTCATTTCTTTATGGCCTTTTATTGGTCTTTTAGGCCATTAATATGGTCTAAAAATGGAAGAAATGGGTCTTCTAGCTACATATGGTGGATAGAATACATGAATTTATCTTTCCTCCTTTCTGAAATCACACACACACATACACAAATTTTCTAAAAACACACAGCAAATAGATGGTAGTAACTTCCCTAGCAAAGTAGAGATGGCAAACCCAACCATACTCAACCTACAGATTGGCCTCATTCTGCTACCTGGAGCCCTGCTGACAGTACATTTAATTAAATGCTTTATGAGTCAAATTGAACAGATTTGATTCTAGATTCTGTTGGTCATATTAATTAGAGTGGCTGGTCAAATTCCCTACTCATAGGGAAATTCGACAGAAACCAAAATGGTGCAGAAAAGGAGGTGGATATTAGTAGGAGACAATTCACCATGTGTCTCTTCCATTTTTCCATTATCTGTGAGCAGAGGCACTTTCTGTCACTTTTCCAGACTATCTTTTGAAGGATGCTTGTAAAACAAAAAGCCTTGGAAAATAGAGATGGTGTTTTCCACCAAAGGAAAGGGAAGGTTTGCTTACTGTCTTGTATGATAGAAAATAGGTCTATCTTCAGAGTAAAGGACACAAATGGTTACTGCCCATGATAAAAGATTCAGGTTCTCTATCTCAGGACCCATTGCCTTTAATAGGTATGTGCAGGCCTTACCTAAATCTTCTTTGTGCTGCTTTTGGAAACTGGGGCATGAGAAACCAGCACAAAAAAAATGCAGATAATTTGCTTATTGCTATTGCTAATAATAAGGTCATTTTTCTCTGAAACCGGAGGCTTACGCTTTTCACCAGCATCCATGAAACTTGGCAGACTAACTTGTTAGCTTACAAGCAGTGTAAAATATCAAAGGAGATTTTAAAAATAATTAAGAATAGCTTGCGGCCGGGTGCGGTGGCTCACGCCTGTAATCCCAGCACTTTGGGAGGTGGAGGCGGGCGGATCACGAGGTCAGGAGATCGAGACCATCCTGGCTAACACGGTAAAACCCCGTCTCTACTAAAAATACAAAAAATTAGCCGGGCTGGTGGTGGGAGCCTATAGTCCCAGCTACTCGGGAGGCTGAGGCAGGAGAATGGCGTGAACCCGGGAGGCAGAGCTTGCAGTGAGCCGAGATCCCACCACTGCACTCCAGCCTGGGCAACAGAGCAAGACTCCATCTCAAAAAAAAAAAAAAAAAGAATAGCTTGCTTGTAAAAACTGTCCTAACAGACTTATCTCTGTTAGTTGTCTTCAAGTGATAAGTGATACTTACATTTATCATAGACTTGGGAAAACTTAAAAGGGTGGACTAACCAATCTATGTGCTTCATGTGTTAGTTTTTCTATTATATTTTAGATACCAAAATATTAGCTTCATATAACTTCACTTTAAAAAGCCTATACATACTTACTAAAAGTAAATTCATTCAGACCTAAAGATACATAGAATGCATTATCTCTCTCCTAAACCAGATATCCTCGTAGTTGATAAAATTTGACTTAATTTAACTCTAAGTTTCACTTAAGTTATCCTTGATTTCTGCTTCAATTTATAACTGATTTTTATTTATGTCCTCACGATGTTGCAAACCTCAAATGCTACTAAAAATTTAAAATTAAATTATATTGGTGTATTGTTTTTTAGTTACCTCATCTACAACATTTAATTTATTTGTCCAGGTCAGTATTGCACATCTTTTATTAAAAGTGCTAGGGAACATGAATTATGTCTATATGATATTCTTTATAGAAGTTCCTTGGAATTTTTAGAGAAATTCTCTTTTAAAATGCTATCAGAATTATATCTAAATTGGGGCAGTCACGCTGCAACATAGCTTTGGAAAGGTGCAGACAGAGGCAATGAAGGATCAAAATATGTAGGTATTAGAGAAGAAACAAAACATAGAAACTCAAATATCAGGCAAAGAGGAAAAGAGGTCAATAAATTCCAAAGAAATCCATGATAGGAAAAGACAAAAGTGGCAAAGGTAGAGGTGACACTGCAGGTGAGGGCCTGAGGTAAACGTGGTTGTACATACCGGGCTTGGATTGTTCTCTTTTATCACTTTAACATTCTGAAAAACTCGATCAGAGCAAATGCAGCCTCCTAGTCCCTTCAGCAAATCTTTGCAAATGCTCAGTAAGTTTCCATTTAAATACATCACATAGATGTTTACATTCAGTAGAGAAATTTGAGAATTTTCATCAGGATATACAAAAATCGAGTTTGGAAGTTTGTGGTCTAACAAATCCTCCTACTCAAAAGCAAAGGTTTTATCATGAAAAAGGCTGTTCAAGAAGGGACAAAGGGACAGAAGTTTCAGAGACAATGGGAAATAGTGCACCCACCCAAACTTATCTATGCTAGCTTTCTGGCCACACCTAATTAGACAAGACCAGATTTATGTGCTTATTCAACTTGGTGTCACACAAAAGAGGAATTGTTTATTTCAATAACCACACATTGGAATTCATGGTTTTGATATTTTTCAGGACTTCAAGACAGGCCCCTGGGTAAGCAGAGTTCTTATTTCTGTCAATGGAATTTTTCCCTAGAGTTGATGACGTTTTAAACTATAATTTTCCTTTTAGTTTATAGTTTTTCACTCTCTGCTATGCAATAAAAGCCATTGATCATATACTATATTTAAAGCATTGTGCTCAGCATGGGTAGAAAGGGATGAATAAAACAAAATCCCTGCCCTAAAGGAACTTAAAATGGGCAGTTATCTTTGGAAACAGACCATCACAGAGGCAAACACATATTGCCACTCCAACAAAAATATTTAGGTTGTTAGTTGGTTCAACTTGCCACATTTATTAAGTGATTTGACCTATCAGAACAAATTTAAAAAGACATTTTATAAATATTATATAGAGACATACATATGCATAGTATATACAATTGTTACTATGCTTTTGCAAAGTTAAAAGTGAAGCAAAATTATAAGTGGCTAGGCTCATTCTTGTCATTCATTTTTATTAAATTGCAAAGTACTAGAAGTATAAAAATCAGCCTGAGATTAAAAATTAACAATAATAATAACTTGTGGTTTTTCTATAACCACTACAATCCCCGTTCTCCAGTCATGCATCAACAAGGAGCTGCTAAGTCAATCTAATTTCCTTGTGAAATTCACTACCATCATGAGGTTTGTATTTTTCTTTTTTTTTTTTTTAAGTTCTGGGATACGTGTGTAGAATGTGCAGGTTTGTTACATAGATATACATGTGCCATGGTGGTTTGCTGCACCTATCAACCCGTCATCTAGGTTTTAAGCCCTGAATGCATTAGGTATTTGTCCTAATGCTCTCCCTCCCCTTTCTCTGCAATCCCAGACAGGCCCCGATGTGTGATGTTACCCTCCCTGTGTCCATGTATTCTCATTATTCAACTCCCACTTATGAGTGAGAACACGCAGTGTTTGGTTTGTATTTTTTTTTTTAAAGTGAATCTAAAGAAAGATTCAGACAGCATGGCCAGGATAAAAGATACAATAGATGTTGAAGACTCATCCTGCTACCTTCAAACCATATCTGACAGTCATCTTATTGATGTATTTTTGGGGTCCCTTCCAAAGACATCCACTTCTATTGTCACACACAGGGAATGTATTATATTGAAGTATCAGGCCCTAGACAAATGGCAACTAGCATATCTGCATCAGATCTATGCAGATGATCTTAGAACATATGGACAAAAATGGAAAGCTCATGTTCTAAAGTACATTGTCCTTGGCTTCAGAGAGTAAAGCCACTTTATATTCTTTCCTATATGATCTGTGCTTAATATCTGGAGCAGCCTGAGATGGGAAGAGGATATGTAAATGAAATTTTCATCACTTACTGCAACTCATACCTCATCCAAACTTATTTTACAAAAGCTAAGATACCCAATCTTCAACCAAATTAAGGTCTCTGGTCCCTTTACCCAGCTTTTCTCTCCTAGAATATTAACTATCCCACCTCACATGCACTGTTTTAGTTGCTCCTGTGTACAGCCTATACCCCCATAACACTTTTATTATGTTGTTACCAGTTTACAGTCCATGGTGCTTTTGCAGTGCCCATTTGGAAAGCCTCCAAATTTGTTTCAATGAAAGAAATCTAGCGTTTTGCTTTGTACACTCAGGAAACAAGGAGAAAACCATTCATTGTGAAAATTGTTGCCCCTAACAATTTTATGGTTCTGGCCTCAGCTGGACCTATGATGTTTTGCTTGACCCTGGTGTCTGCCCCATCACTCCTGTTTGCTCATGTTAGCCCTTCCAAATTTTCACAACTTTTCTTAGGCTCTATGTTCTATCCCACTTACCACAGCCCAGCAGATGTTTTCCTCCTACCTCCCTAACTTGTTCTTGACTGCGCATTTACAGTAAGCTTCCTGAAACATGATCGATCCTTCCCTCCATTTGCTTTGTTACTGTTTTGGTAAAGTCAGTTATCATTTCTTTCCTGGATTATTGCAATTTTCTAACTGATCTCCCTGCCTACAGTCTTGCCTTTTCCTGGCATCTGTTCCTTCCTATGCAGCATATTCATTCCCTCTAATCCTACTTCCATATGCTGGTGACTCTCAAAACCATATCTCCTGCCCTGCCTGATCTCCTGAAATACAGATCCATAGTTAGAACTACCCCTGAACATTTCCAAATGGACATACTGCAGGCTTTAAATGTCTAATATATCAAAAACTAAATTTTTTAAATTCCTGCCCTGCAGCCTACTCCCTCTTTGCACTAAGCTATTGAATTAATAGTGCATGTTAGAATCTGTTAGTCATCGTGAGCTCTTTCCTCTTACTCAACAATCTCCTCCAGACATCAAGTATAGTTACTAAGCATTGCTATTGCACTTCCCAAATCTCTCTTGAATATCATATCTTTTTCTCTGTAATCTTCTCTTACCAATGTTCAAGCCTTCATCATTTTTGGTTAGGATCATGAATATAGCCCACTAACAATTTTTGCTTCCTCGAAGTCATTCCCCATTGGTGCATCTTCCCTAGGGACATCAGAACAAAATTTTTTTAAAAAATAAATAATTCATTATAAAAAGGCTGGAAGTCTCTGATAAATCTTCTCACTACCATCTATAAAAACATGAAAGGATGATTAAAAAAACTGGTAATTAAGAAGGACAGTAAACTATATTAGAATTCAGAACGCATTTAGAAATAATAAGTCAAGGGCACTGCCAGAGTCTAAGTATGGCTGCCCACCAGAAAGGAGAAAGGAATATACATTTATTAGTACCTACTGTATGTTAAGCAATCTAGTAGATACTTTGGATAGGAAATTAATCACAACTCATTGGATCAAAAATATACTATGCAGAGGGGAGCACACAATACCCCTCACAGTAGGCACAGGTTTGAGAAGCCAGTAGAGGCTCCTTCCCACCTCCACCACCTCACCTCACCATTAGGAGCTCCCTGTTCAACTCTGGTCTAAGCCTCCAAGTTCAGAACTGTGCAGGCAATATAGTGTGGGCATAATATTAATGGCACATTTAATTCTAGAAGGTGTACTTCTTTAATTCTAGAAGGCATACAAGTAAGTCATTACAGGTATAGGTAGAGACAAGATTTGTGGGAGAAGGATATATTGCAGAATATAGTTTTTAATGTACATGTGTACATTACAGGCAGTGGAATGTAAAAGTAAATTACATCTTAGAGAGTGACACTAGATAAACAGTTGTAGATAGTAAAAACTGGGAAAGAACTCCATACATCAACCAGTTATTATAGCCATAGAGAAGTAGAATTAACCATCACTAAAGTAAACAGACTCTGAAGCCAAAGGGAGAGGCACACATCCAGTGTGCTGACAAACACCAAAAGTGAGTGAATAGAAAAACAAAACTAATAAGAAAGATAAAAAGCTGGACTTCCGGGCAAAAAAAAGAATGACAGCTTGGAGAAGGTTACATTAAATTTAAGTTCCAGTAAAGAAACAGAACTTTAGAACACAAATTTAAACTATATATATGTATATATATAATTTTTTTTTTCTAGATGAAGTCTGGCTCTGTTGCCTAGGCTGGAGCGCAGAGGTGCCATATCAGCTTACTCCACCTACCTGGTTCAAGCGATTCTCCTGCCTCAGCCTCCCCAGTAGCTGGGACTACAAGTACGTGCCACCATGCCTGGCTAATTTTTGTATTTTTAGTGGAGATGGGGTTTCACCATGTTGACCAGGCTGGTCTCAAACTCCTGACCTCAAGTGGTCCACCTACCTTGTTCTACCAAAGTGCAGGGATTACAGGCATGAGCCGGGCTTAAACTGTACATATTTGTTATCTTAATTAGAACAAAAGAAGTCAGAGCACTTATAAAATAGAAAAGAAAGCCATAAGAGTGAGATTAAAAACCAGCAGAATCATAGGAAAGAGATACAGATGAAATGAGGAATGACTGCTTTCTTAAGCTAAAACGCAATAACAGAGATAAAATCCACATTGGAAGGCATAAATGGCACTATCAGCACTGTAGGAACTCAAATTGGTGATGCAGTAAACATGTTAAAATAGTCTCCTGAAATATTGTAGAAAAAGAAGAAAACTAAAAGATAGATATGTAGGAGAGGTAATGAATGTCTAAATGAGCAACAATACTTAACATCTTTCATAGCATCAGAACATCTTTCAAAGCGTTTTACCAAAAAAAATATATACATGCTGCACATTTAATTTGCTCAACAACTCATTCCTATAGGTATACATATAAAAACCGACTTAGAAGAGGTTAAAATGACTAGCCCAAGGTCACAAAGTTCGTATGGAGAGAGCAATTATAATCAAGGTCATTTGACCCCAAAGTCAAATGTTAGTTACTATGATATAATGATCCTCAATAAGAACATCTAGGGGGAAAAAATCCAAAGGAAAAAAGAGAATTTAGCTTTTAAACAACTAGAAAAGTTACATCGAACATCAGAATAAATCCATAAAAATAAACACAAGCTACACTAAAATTTTACATGATAAAAGTAAAGAAACAGAACAGCTTACACAGCTTTTTTTTCTGCAATAAAAATTGGCAAAAGCAGTTGGGAGAAAACTTTTTGAGCCAATAATTTAATACTCAGCCAAGTTATTATTCATCTGTGAAGCCAACTGAAGCACATTCTTAGATACTCAAAGGTTCAGAAATATACCACCCTTATAACATTTATTAAAAAAAAGACATACTCAAAAAATGTTTGCATTACAAGTTTAAGTAGAAATAGAGGTTATAAAACAATAGCTGTTAAAATATCATATTATGCCTCATAAATACATGCAATCATTATTTGTCAATTAGTAATTTAAAAAAATAATACATATAATTTAAGCCATTTAAAATATATTTACATATCTTTACAAATATGTAATATGCATAGAAATCTTTAAAGTTATATATCCAAATGTAAATATATTTTAAAAGTTTTGGTTTTTGTTTATTTGTTTTGGGTCAGTTTTGTTTTCTTGTTTTTTTGTTTGGGTTTTTTGGCAACCAAGGAATTAACTAAAATTAGGAACTTAAGAATGAACAATGATAACATTAAAAAATGATGGTAAGTGCTGAGCTGTATTAAACGTAGAATCAAGATGAAATATCCACTTGATAGTAAAACTAGGAACATACAAGAAAAATAATTATGTGCTAATAATAATCAATTATAAAATCAATGTTTTTTTAAAATAGTACCTCAGTAGCAAAGGGCCAAATACGGTAAAATAATCCCATATACTACATCATATGTGTGGCATATATGCTACCAAAAGAAAACAATACAAATGGAATCTTTTAGAAGAAGAAATTTTAGTGGCCAGTAAAAAAACAGAAAGCTATTTGTCCTCCTGAATTAACAAAACACAAATGTAAAAAAGAGTAAAATGTTATTTTTCACGTGTGAACTTGGCATGAAGTATAAATTTATAACATCCAGTGCTGTTGGAAGTATAGGTAAAATGAGTCACAGTAAAAATCTGTACATGATGAGAGATGCAAGGCTTAGGAATATCTAGTAAAATTTGCAATGTGTGCAACATTCACCCCCAGCAACCTCACTCATAGTACTTCGTTATCCCCAAGAAATATTTGAACGTGAGCATACAGAAGTATTTGTAAAAATATTTTGGGGGGACATTATTTGTAACAGCAAAAAAGGTAAAGCTTGGCTCTTACTGCTTTGTTGGGGAGAATGAGCAGGCTGAGCAGAGGGTATGCAATCCCAGGGCAGCAAGAGTGAGAGAAATAGGAAACTGAGGCAGGGAAGCCAGAAAAGTAAAAACAATGTGGGTCAGTGTGAAGCTGGCATTGCCTCACAGGAAGCATAGCAGGCCATATGGAGCACCTCCGTGTTGGAGCAGTTGGGAGCTGGATGGGAAGTGGACAGAAAACCAGTCCTCACATCTCCTATTCTTCATTGGTCAACTCTTCCTCACAAGTGCCTGAATTTCTGGCTTGTATTAGTCACCCCCTTTGAATAGTCAGATCTCATGCCCAATACTCAGTGCTGATGTGAACGCAGAACCAGTGGAGAGAGACAGAATTGTCGGGCATTTAGTTAAGCTGAGCCCAGTTTAGATTCTGCTGCAGGTCCCCCTTCTTCAGGTGCAACGAACCTTGACTTCTTGCCAGGACAACCTGAGACAGCAAGTGATATTTGGGGTGAGGTGACTCCTCAGTGACATAGCCGAAGATCTCTACTGAGAAAGTGGCTAAGACCCTGGGAAGCAGGCGGGGCCAAGTGAATCTGGGAAGGTGCATAAATGTTTAATTCTATAATGTGTTTATTAAATTATGTAAATATGCTAAGTTCAGAATTAAAACTGAATAACTAAACAAAGTTACTAATATATTTTTACCTTCACTAATAAGGGAAACAATGAAACTAAAATGTTTTCTTAAATGAAAGTTTATCACTAGTAGAATTAAAAAATGGGATACTTACTTTCCCAATTTCTAAACAAGTAAAAACTAAAATGTAGTTCATAACAGAAATAAAAAGAGATTGCAAGGAAGCACAAAATTAGGAGGCATTAAAAAAATACCAAAAAGAAAGATCATACATTTCAATTATGCTAAATGCTTAACACCCCATCAGGAGGCAAGGAGACATAGATAATATTAAGGCAAACAAATAAACCAATATCCAAATACTTATTGGCAAAACACTCCTCATCAGTTCTTAGACCTCTCAATGCACAAACTAAGATATTACTTTCATCTAATAATGCAAAGTATTGCTAGCTGTCAATAGAGAGCCCAAAGATGCATAGATAAATATAAATCTATGCAGAAAATCTGTTATTCAGATTTTAGAGTCTATGCAGAAAATCTGTTGGCCAGGGCTGAGCAATCTGGAAGTCTGACTCTAAATACTTCATTAAATTATTTGTGGCCGGGCGTGGTGGCTCATGCCTGTAATCCCAGCACTTTGGGAGGCCGAGGTGGGTGGATCACCTGAGGTCAGGAGTTTGAGACCAGCCTGGCCAACATGGTGAAACCCCATCTCTACCAAAATACAAAAAAAAAAAAAAAAATCAACCAGGCCTGGTGGAGGATGCCTGTAATCCCAGCTACTCCGAAGGCTGAGGCAGGAGAATTGCTTGAACCCAGGAGGCGGAGGGTGCAGTGAGTCGAGATTGCGCCACTGCACTCCAGCCTGGGCAGCAAGAGTGAAACTCTGTCTCAAAAAATAAATAAATAAATAAATAAATAAATAAATACATAAATAAATACATAAATAATTAATTCGTAACAACATCCGAGCTATCTATAGCAGTAAAAATTCTAGTCTACTTTCTTAGTTTTTAGTACTGGGGAGATGCAAAAAGTATCATTTTTGAAATCACAGAAACCATGGTAACATTGGGATTTTTCAGTGGAGTGGAGAGAGGAAGAATGGAGGAAGAGTGTGAATCCTTGTGCTGATGAAGAAGATCCATTGGGAGCTTTGCTTTTCTGTGTTTTTGATTTTTAAAAATCTTGACACAAGACTCAACATAAGTATAAAGACAACAAGACAAATTCACCAGTAATAATTCAAATAAGACTTTTAAAGAGAATTTAGTATGATTAAGTTCCTTATTTTTTAATATTTTTATTTTTGTGGGTACATTGTAGGTGTATACATAAGTTCCTTATTTCTCTGTCTCTGCATGTGCACCAACATAGCTTTTTTCTTCAAATATTTTTATTTTTTCTAGATTACTATAAATGAAACTTATCTTATTCTTCTCTATGTCAAGAATCTTTAGCAAATTTTCCAAAGTCATTATCTACATGTTTGAGATAATCATTGCAGTTTAGAAATGTACATCTTCCTTCAAAGTCCATATCATTCATCTTTAGAAAAATGTTCAGTTACAATGAAAGATAGTTATTTAATACTTTTCTGTTCCTTTATTTCTCTCTTTGGTATGAACTTCACCCAGAAACATATAAAATATGATGAGCAAAAAACATACACCCAGGTTAAAAACAGCAAAGACTACCAGAAACTTTTTCATGGCTATAAGTATCCCACAGATTACATGAAGAATATTCTTAACGGTATTAATTTTTTTCCCGAAGAATGATCTTGACACTGGCCTTATATGTCCTTGTAGATAAACATAACAGCTATGACATGTTCAGTTTTAGATTGTGAAAATAACTTTAGGCATTAATGTCTCCTTATTTCAAGATATTAGTCTTGAAATATCAACTCGTCAGTTCCAGACTTTAAAAGAAAAAGAAAGGGAAGGAAGAAGGAAGGAAAAAAGGAAGGAAATGATGATGCACAAAGCCCTCCTTTCCAAAAGTTTCAACCCCACCACTTGACATTTATCATCAGAGATTTAAGCCTTTGCAATTACCAAGCGAGGGGATTCCACAGTGTAAGCTAATACTCAAAAGAAATGAAATGGCAGCTGCTTGAAGAAAGAAATACAGAAAAGCTAAAATAGAAGATGAAGAGGATAAACTCCACATGTTACTCTTTCCCCTGGATAAAATTCCATGTGTTGATTAAGGAAAAAGAACAGAGAGAATTAAACCAAATAAATTATGCATTGTGCACCTACCATATAAATGCCTTGTATAACTGTGGGCTGAAAGGAAGAAACAAAAAGTAGAAATTAAAGTAGAAAGATAGGGAGAAGGCATAATAGAAATAAAAGCTACACAGTACCTAAGAGGCTATTGAAGAAAATCCTAACACATACTTGCACTGAATGTGAGAATTTCTAATTGCACATCCAACTCTATTTGGAGATTTGGTCCTTTTGAGATATACAAAGAAATTGGTACCTGATGAGAAAAATGCTGGCTGCTCCTTATCATCAAGAGCTATAGAAGATTAACGGTGTAAAATTGTATGAAAATCTTTAAAAAACATTCACTCAAACTCTGTTTCGGGTAGATACCAACCTAAAAGTTGACAAAGGAAAAAACTGAAGCTGTATGTGTTCTTAAAATTAGTTTGCATGTACAAGTTAGAAAGAAATAATACCAAGCATTTTTCCTCCCTCCCTTCCTAAAAAGAAAATTTGCTAAAAGTGTCTCCTCACAAACATAAGAACTATAAAGTCTGAGGAACTGCAATTGATGGTCTCATTAAAATGAACTACATGTCTATTTAAATAATTTTTCAAAAACTAGATATTTTAAGCAGTATTCTTTTATTGATTTTTGTCAGCAGATTTGTGTTGAATATTTACTATTAGCAAATCCCATTGCTTAAAATGGAGAATGTAAAGTTTAGATCCCTTGATCTCTACACCTACTTAAGGAGTTTGAGTTTCATTGACAAGTAAGACATGTTCCAGAAACAACTATAAGGTAAGGCAGAAAGTGATAGTGCCAAAAGAAAAGTAACAGCAAAATTTGAGTGAAGTTCAGAGAAAGTAGAAATCATTCTTATAGTGTCAAGAAGGGACAAGGAGTGTTTCATGGAGTTCATATCAGCTGAGTTGCGTCTAAAGAGCATGTGAGGTTTCTATAACTGTAAATAGAAGCTGAGTAAACGTCAAGTGAAAGAAATAGTGCAATAAAAGGAACAAATGTTTTAAAAAGTACAGGAGATACATGGCAGAAGTACATGTAATCCAGTTGTGCATGATACAAGAATATTTAGAACAAAAGTATATTAAAAACAAAATGCTAGACTTCCAAGATCTTTTTTTTTTTTTTGAGATGGAGTTTCACTCTTGTTGCCCAGGCTGGAATGCAATGGCGAGATCTTGGCTCACCACAGCCTCTGCCTCCTAGATTCAAGCAATTCTCCTGACTCAGCTTCCTGAGTAGTTGGGATTACAGGCATGTATGCCCAGCTAATTTTGTATTTTTAGTAGAGACAGGGTTTCTCCATTTTGGTCAGGCTGGTCTCGAACTCCCGACCTCAGGTGATCTACCTGCCTAGGCCTCCCAAGGTGCTGAGATTACAGGCGTGAGCCATCGCGCCCAGCCCAGACTTCCAAGATTTTTCCAGGAGCTACTGGCTCATACCCAGATCTTCAAGATACACTTTTATACAAACCATAAACTTTCTTCTATCGAAATAATATCATAAAACTTAGACCTGGGACCTTCTAGCTCAAAATTCCATTTTAGCACAATTGAAAAACTGAATTTCAAAGAGGTTAAGAGGTGTTTCCAAGTTCACACAGCTAACTAATGGCATTATTGAGACCCATATTGTAGTTTATTATTCCATTCGGGAAGGAGTAGCTTTTCCTGGCCCTTAAATACTCTTTTACTCCACATCCTACCTTTCACTCTCTCCCTATTCATGCCTAAGTATGCATTGGTTCACATGCTGACCCAAGCAGTCTGTGACCAAGGGAAGGGGTATTTTCTCTGTAAGTGGCTAAATGGTTCACACATGGAATCAGTCTCTACCTTGGCCTCATTAGATCCCGGTTCTAACCAATTCCTGGACTGCATCCTTATTAACTAAGAGGGCCAAAACAGATTGTCACCAAGAAGAGGAAGTTATTTTTAAAAAACCAACAGCACTTGAAATGCATTAAACATAACTTTCTTAGATTTGACTCCCTCTAGAGTACGTTGAAGGGAAAGACTTGATCCAGTAAATCCTTTCTCAATACACATTTTAAAATGTGGAGCATTCATGCTACGAAACTATCTGTCCCAACCTCCAAAAAAAAAAAAAAAAAAAACTACAAGTTGTCTTAAAAAGAAAAAAAAGAAAAAACAATATTCAGTCTTTATTAATGGACACAGCTAAAATGTTTCTGCTAAGTCAACTACTGATTTGTAGCTCCAACTCATTCATCTACTAGTGCCAGGACCAGAGATCTCTAAAGGAAAGTAATTAACTACTGGTTCTGTAATATAAAGTAAAAAAATTCCAAATTTGCAGTAATAGCTTTTTTAGTATGAGTCAGATAATGTTTTAATGAATTAGCATTTAATACATGCCATCAAATCAAATAAACCTGTCATAAAACATTTATGTCTACAATTTAAAGTTTACTAACCAAATTCAATGAAATTTGGCTTCTCATGTCTCTGACGAACACATATTCACTTGCAAATATGCAAGTTACATGTTTCTTTATGGCAAGACATACATGTATTAATTTTATATTGCAAAAAAAAGCGCAAAATCAGTTGCTTAATTCTTCTAAACTCTTAAAACCTGAATACATTTAAGAGTTATTTTACATGTTTTGCATTTTCAACCTCAGGCAGACTTATTCAACATAACAAAAATGTTCTCAATGTCACACTGAAGCATTCTGTACCATATATTAATTATAATAAAAAATGTTCATGAAATCCCTCATAGGAATAATACTCACTCGAGGATAATCAAGTTACATCAGATCTTTTTTCTCCTTTCCCATTCTTGCAGGGAACCTACATTTTAAAAAACATACACACATACACATACACACACACACACACATAATGTTTACCTATAGATCTATTTGTGAGCTCTGATGATCTTCCACTATCTTATGTTGATAGACCCTATTACAGTGTTTAGTACCTACCACTTCAAAATTTAAATAGTTACATAAAGAAACTTGGAAATAATATGGGAAAGAAACCATAAAATCTTAAGTTGAATAACACCTTAACACTTATCTGTATTTATGCAGGAATTCTTCTACTCCATAGGAGAAACACATTTCCTTTTAGACAAAATGACCACTTATATAATTTTCTCTCTGGAATGTTCCTCCCAGTCATGAAAGCTCTTGCTTGGCCTTGGGTCCCCAGCTATTAGTTGATTAGTAAAGTGCTTTGGCTTGTCTACTAATATTAATAATTAACTTGATTGATTAATATACATTAAAGGGGTAGAGGAAAGTTATGCTGGTGGGAACCTCTGAAGGACTGGTTATTTATTTGAACACTATGGTGCATTAAGAGTTCATTTTGACTTCTGTGAATTCTACCAGGCAGATAATTGCTCACCTTCTACAGAACTGAGAAAAAAACCTCCAGTCATGCACAAGTTGCAAAATATCGTGACTAATCCTTATAACATTGTATTACACAGTTGCATGGTGGCTCCTGATGTCAATTGACCATTTCCCATTCCACAGATGGGACTCACTTGACTTTCTGTTTATTTAAGAGACACTTGTTTGAAATTCTGGGTGCTTCTTATCCCTTTGAGTCACACACTGTGTCTCAGAGCCTCTGGTACTTTTAGCACCTAATTAATTACTAACTCTAGCAAAGTCCTGCTGTTTTGCAACTCCCTGTCTTTGTTGGGAAATCACAACCCCTTGCTAGAATGAGAAGGCAAGAAAATAGTTATCAACCAAATATCCAGTTTGGGTCCATATTACAAAAGCGAATTACGTTAGGGTCTTTTAATTCCTCTAGATATTCAAACTAGAAAGGATAACTTATTGTGTCTCTAAACTTCCTTTAAGTTTAGCATCAAAGGAAATTCAAAAAATATGTTTTTAATTGCATTTGCATTCAGCTATTATTCAGAGAAGTTAAATAATCATGAAAGTTTTACAGTGAGAATTGGTAATGAAATAAAAAAATAGTCTCTTAGTTTACACTGGCAAGTTTTCTAGGGATAGCACAAAGCACAATGTCCATAGGCATAACAGCACTCTCAACTCCTTTAACACTTACCATCCAAATCTCCCATTTGTCTGTCAACATATCCACTGCTCCATTGTTACTTATTTTTTTGTGCATAGAAGTTCTGACACCTCTGACTCGAAATAAATTTTAAGCACTTCAGAAGCGGAGGCTCTATCCTCTATTTTCTATCTGCAGCACCTAGTAGAGTACTCCACGTATTATTTTAAGTAGATATTTAAAACACATGGTATTTCTCCTACTGCAAAATATAAATAAAACTATAAATAATTCTATAAATCAATGCATGGTCTTAAAAAATTCTTGAAATACAACTTAACATAATTTTATGAAAACGAGTTTCTCAAACCAACCCGGTATTCTATATGAAGACAGCAGATACATTGAACAAATGCAATGAGTATGTATTATAATGCATTATAATGTGTTATAATCAATACCAGTATTAGAAACATGTTATTGACTTTTGTGTTACATTTACCAGTAGTGAGACTACACATTCTCGAAATTGGTATTCCTCAAACTGAAAATCACATAAGCAAAGAAAGAATCCAAAGGACAGCTTCCCACAGTCCTACAGAATACTGACTCATTCCCTTTGTAATGAACCAGAAGACTCTCAGTCAAGTTACCCATTCTGATTTGATCTCTCTTCCCCCAAACCATGGTTATCGTCTCTGAAATGTGCCCTTTCAACACCAGTCCTTTCTCAAACAAAGAGATTTACAGTTGTTGGGAATCATTCACTCATCTAAGTGCAGCAGTGGCTCTTGATAGTGACAAAGGGATTCAGGCTGATTTGAATCCCACCTCCACCTCTGCCCCCACCCTATTGGATATTTTGGAATCTATTTCTCATCTCACATTATTTCTTTCCTTTCCATGTTTGTCTCCCTACTTTGTGACTCCACTGCCTCTTATCCTTTGGTGAAGGATGTAAGGACACAGGAAAAAATGAGTTCCCACAAGGTCACCAGATGAAAGAAATAGAGCCTGAGTTGCTTGTTAAATATACAGATGAACAGCTTTCTTTTCTGGAAATTATGATTTCTGATTCTGTAGGTCCTGAATCTAGACTCTGAAATCTACTTTGTTTACAAGGGATTTGTGAAATTTTTATCTATATGTCATTTTGGGAAAGAGCAGAGCAGTGTGTCCCAACCTTGGGTGCACACTATAATCTCCTGGAGAGTGTTTAAACCACACAGATACCCCAGTCACTAGACTTTCTGACTTAACTGTGTTGAAATTGAGCCTACTCAATAGTCCTGTTAAAAGCTCTTTCATATGATTATATCATGAAGGGTTCTCAAACTTTAATGTGCATTCAGTCACCTAGATAAATAATGGTTAAAATGATTGAGTAGATTGTGATTAGCAGGTCCGAGGTGGGGCCTAATGTTCTGCATTTCTTTTTTTTTTTTTTTTTTTTTTCGAGACAGAGTTTCACTGTGGTTGCCCAGGCTGGAGCACCATGTCACGATCTAGGCTCACTGCAACCTTTGCCTCCTGGGTTCAAGCAATTCTCCTGCCTCAGCCTCCCGAGTAGCTGGGATTACAGGCATGCGCCACCACACCCGGCTAATTTTTGTATTTTTTAGTAGAGACGGGGTTTCTCCATGCTGGTCAGGCTGGTCTCGAACTCCTGACCTCAGGTGATCCACCCACCTCGGCCTCCCAAAGTGCTGGGATTACAGGCATGAGCCAACGCACCCGGCCTGATGTTCTGCATTTCTAACAAGCTCCCAGATGATCTCTGTTCTTCTGCTCTCTGGACTACCTATAAGTAGCAAGGCCTATTAAACTGAATATTTTGGGGAATGGAGACAGAGCTAAAGCTACTGATCACTCACTCACCCTCCCTCCCCACCACACACACACACACACACACACACACACACACACACACATTATTTATGTATTTTAGATTCCAGGGGTGAATAAGATGCACAGCATGGAAGAAAAGGTTGAGAATAACCTGCCAACCTATCTAGAGGGAAGAGCTACTAGTTAAACAAATGTGATAATATGCCACAGGGCCTGGAACACGAGGTCTCAGGAAATGCTGCTGAATGTGAAGCTGAACCTTCTGAAGGAACCTAAGCAGAGAGTGGGTCATTCAATTGAGAGAGGTCACTCAAAAGAGAGAGGAAGACTTCTTACCCAAGCCTTTCCTTAAATAGTAATGCCTCCCTATATTAATTGCTCTTTCCCTATATCTCTATCAGATTTAGACTTGCTTCAAAACCTGGCTTACCTGACTCAAGTCTTCAAAGACTGGTATTTTAACTAAACTGACTTAGTTCTTCTCTTTTCTTGGTAGTTTAAGAGTGATTCCTTTTTGGTAATAAAGGCATAAATAGAATAGCATTTTTGTTACTAATATATTTCTTTAGGTCTTCTTCATGACTTAGTTATGTGCTCCTGGAGACCTGGGTCCTTTATTTCTTTGGTGTTATTCTCACTACATTTAACATATTTATGTTTATTGCCCACATAGTAGGTACTCAGCATGCTCACTGATGGCAGTGTTGGAGTAGAATCCAAGGGATTTTTATACATTGCATCAATCTGGAAAGAAATGAATAAATTTCAGCAGTGCCAATATAGGATAATATATAAATGCATTGCCCTATTACTTTAAGCAGGTTATTTTTTTCCTTAAGTATGACTGAAAAAAAAAACCTAGGGTCAGTTTGTATAACAAATCCATAAGGAGTTCTCTAGTTATAATAATAAATATAGGTTTTTTAATCAAAATAAATGCAGAAAAATTATGTCTTCTTTCTATTACATTCAGAACTTACTTGACCCTAAACTTTGCAATAAGAAGTATATGAAAGTCAATGAAGAATTATTCAAAGAATCAAAATTAAAGTGTTTTGCCCTATGAAATGGACACATTCACAATTGTTTTAAACTTTATCAAGTGTTCTTAGTCTGAAATAACAATGAGGATTAAGCACAATGTCCAAAGAAGATAGGCACCAAGGGAATGCTAAATTAATGTGAGTAAATGAATGAATGAATTGGTGAATAAATGAATTGTTCTCAGATTCCATTGGTACAAAACAAAGATATGGATTTCTAAAGTAGAATGACTGATTAAACACTGAACGCTGAACAAAACAGCATTCAGAATGGTGGTGCAATAAAATATAATCCTAGTAATGAGGAGGAGTGGGTTTTAGTCTCAGCATTGCCAGTAGTGCCTTGGGCATGTCACTTAATCTTTCAGGTCTCAGTCAAAATAAAATAATGTATACTAACGATCTCTGAGAGTACATCCAGATCTAGAATTCTATGAATTTCATAAGTCAATTAAACTAGATTTTTTTTTCTTAAAAATCAAAAGTTTTTCCAGTTTCTAGAAAAAGATTCCAATTTACTTTTGAAATTTTACTTCAGTACAGAAAACTTATGCTGCCATAAACTGCCATTAGAGGGAAATAAAATATTTTTTGAAATAAAATTTGTTCTACCTTTTTGAAAGCTTCTAAAGAAGAGGGAAAATTCTTTCCCTAGAAAGTCTTTACAAAGAGTATACATCTTTGTCTCTCAAGGATGCTTTAAATGTTCTCCTACCTCAGGTTCAGGGGGCAAACAGATTTCTCTACTATATTCCAGTTCCCATCCATTGACGGCGACTGCATGCAGCCCTTTACATAAAGGATTCTGAAACCCCTTTGAGCCAGTGGTCCAGAGTGCCAAGATCACATCAATAAAGTGCACTTCGGAAGAAAGGAGTTGTGGCCTCAGACTGAAATATTTGCCAAGTATGAAAGATTAACTGATTTGTCAAGGACGCTTCAAGTTCTATATGTTTCTCAACTTGGTATTAAAGATAATCATTCTTCAACAATGGACATAAAGTAATTCATTCTGTATTTAACTTTTAAATATCTATGAATTCAGCAACAGCAAATATATCTTATTCCAGTGGACTCGGCTGCTCCATTTTTCATTCACTCTTGCCCACTATCAATAAGGATCTATTGAACTTACTCTGTAAATTATCCATTATTTCCTGCTTTGGTATTTTGGTGGAAATTGTTTATTTGTCTCTTCTTTATTCTCCTTCTGCACACATGTCCTGATTTATATAGACAACGGACTATTCTGACTGAAATATATGGAAGCTGACTTAAGGGAAATCTCAGTGGCCCAATAACTACAAAGTTGTGTTTCTCGTTCATGCTGTGTCTAGCATAGGTCAGCAACAGGCAGGGAGCAAGGGGGCTGTTCATAGTCACTCAAGGACCTTGTCTGACAAAGGCTTCACTCTGTCTTATGCTTCTATGATCACTATAGCACTAGAAAAAGAATGTGGTAAACTCAACCCTGGCTCTTCAAACTTTTATCTTCAAGTGACTAATGCCACTTCTCTCTCATTTATTTCCATTTATACATCCCATGCCTAACTTTAAAAGTAACAGGCACTTTGGAAGGATGAGGCAGGTGTATCACCTGAGGTCAGGAGTTCAAGACCAGCCTGGGGAACAAGGTGAAACTCTGTCTCTACTAAAAATGCAAAAATTAGCTGGGTGCAGTGGTGCATGCCTGTAATCCCAGCTACTCAGGAGACTGAGGCAGGAGAATCACTTGAACCTGGGAGGCAGAGGTTGCAGTGAGCTGAGATTGTGCCATTGCACTCCAGCCTGGGCAACAGAGCAAGACTCCATCTCAAAAAAAAAAAAGTGACAAGGAGAGGCATGGAAATGAAATCTCTACACGTGTCCAGAAAACAGATTGAGGAGAGACAGAACCAGATTTGCTGAACAGCCCCATGGCTACCACACAATGCCATGCCAGGGCCAACACTGCAGGGAAAACTTTTTTGAGCACTTTTCACCCATACTTGACAGTTGTGCAAGATGTCTCTGGCCCCTGGCAGATCTGCCTTTGAACAATTATATTAGTTTCTACCAGCACAGGGGTGATTTTAGTTCATCTTCTACCTTTGATTATTAGTTCTCTGTGAACACTTTACACAAGGCCCTAAAGGTGCATAATAATTCTACTCCTTCTATGAATGATCAATTGTCAAGAGTAGACTAGAGTCTGATTTCTTTGCCCAACACTCCCACTCTTTCCTCCGGTTCCAGAAAGGTTCTTCACTTCCTCTTCCTTCTGACAAGGACACTTTTTACAGTCCTGATTCCTCACTACACTGTGGCTTTCAGTGAAACTGCATATTCGGAACCAAAACTTTGCTGGTATATATAAAGGAAACTTGGAGTTTAGAAATCTCTTTCTCTCAGCAAATCTATGGCAAGACTAACTACTAGGGATTCAAGGAAGGCAGCTCTGAGACTCAAAGCACAATAGTGAAATTGTGGTCTAGGAGTTATCTCCCCTTACCCCAAACAATGAATGACCTTGATTCAATAGGTAGAGAATAACTGTAAGGCAACATAATTTTCAGTGAATGAAAAATATGTCCACTTAACATTTTAAAAACGAACACCTGCAAATTAATCAATCTAGAATATTAAACTTCAGGGCTATATATTAAATAAAACATTTTTATTAGGTGGTTACTCTTTTAAAAAGAAGGTAACATAAGTACTAGTATCCAATCAAACACGTCTATGTTGTCACTGAAGTTTCTCTCAAAGAGGCATTTAGAAGATGGTCATGCAGAGAAAATACTTTCATACAGTCCTCACTAACAGGTATGAGTATAGCAGCAATTTTGGAAACAGTTAATTTTTCAAAGAAAATTAGTAAAAAGAAACTATATGCATTTTGCCCCACATCCTTGCATTCCATAATATATACACACCCACTTTCCATCTTTAGGGCATGTTCTGGGTAATTTTTCTTCTTTCCTATCTCATGTCAAATATCAGGTGAATTTATGTCATTGTTTTGAGAACAATTTATGTATAATATTTTATGCAATCTCCTCCTATGTTTAGGAGGTTGCCATAAGGTGTCAAATTTAGATTTTTCTTAATACTTCATAAAACTATCTCTAGAAAACTAAGTGCATCCTTTTACTAAGTTCATCCCTAGCACACTCACACAGCTCCTTTTGCTGCTGCTTTTTCTTGCAGCTTCTGCTTCTGCACTCACTTTTCCACCTCCCTTAGTTACTCGGTGTCCTTATCAGACACAGGTCTCCCTCATACTCACACTTCATAATGCCCCTGAACAGGTCAGACCCTCTCTCCTTGTCAAATTTCAGAGATGTGTTCAGAAGGAAACAATCTAACTAAAATAATTCACCCATTCTTAACTTTCTTGGGAATATTTGCATTTAAAATAAATTTCTAATTGTGATGATTTCAAGTAGTATACATAACGATGTGAATAATTTTAACAATGCTAAAAGTAGAGGAAAAATACAAATGTACATGAATAGAGGGAAAGCAAGCTACATGTACAAACATAATTATTTGAAGGAGAAATCCTCAAGGCATTAGTTGTCTATTAGAAACCAGGCTGTCCTTGAATATCTAGTATACCAGTTCTTTTGGGCTGCCACAACAAAATACTTTAGATTGAGTAATTTATAAAACAACATAAATTTATCTGTTACAGTTCTGGAGGCTGGGAAGTCCAAGATCAAGGTGTCAGCAGAGTCATTGTCTGCTGAGAGCTTGCTTTCTGCTTCAAAGATGGCACCTCCTTGCTGTGTCTTCACATGGAACAATGGGCAAAGGGAGCTTCCTGGAGCCACTTTTATAAGGGCATGAATCCAATTTATGAGAGTGGAGCCTTCATTACTTAATCACCTCCCCAAAGGCCCTACCTCTAAAAAATACAATCACATTAGAGATTAAGTTTCAATATATAAATTTGGCAGAGAGCACATTCGAACCATAGTACCGTGTATTTTTTTAAAAACACAAAAGACACCATATTGTATATAACTTACAATGTTACTTTAAAAAAGTGTTGATTCTTATGATCATAATGGTGAAAATTCACCAAAAACTCATGAAAACCCAATATATCATTCCTAACTAAATCAGAGAATCAAGTCACAGTGAGGAAATAAATCCATTAGTTAAATTGCCTCCTTTCCTAAACACTTAAGGTAAATCTATGTTGTAGGGCAAAATGATTGTACCTTATGTCATTAAATCTCAGAATTATGGAATTTAATGAGATAGTGCTTCATGTTTCTATGCACTAAAATGATAAGTTCTGCTGCCATTTTTAGTAGACAAAAGGAAGGCCTCCTGGTAAGGAGGCATTTTCACAGGATTCTTTTCAGTGAGAAGACGTCTATATTATATTCACAAAGCTTAAGTAATACTATCCTAGCTCTTAAGACAAGAGAAAAGGGAAGGAAATAACAGGCTGAAGAAAAACACTTGTGACTTCCCCCAAGATGAGAACATTGAAAAGATTTTTCTCTGTGAGTTCCAAACCATAATTGCTTCTTATTTATGTACCCAAAGCTGAAAATTTGTCCCACCAATGGCCTGGACCTTTGTACTGCTTTGATTTTGTGAGGCTTCAAGTATAGAATTAAAACTCAATTCAGAGAAAGAACTGATCTAGAACCAGACACTCTGTATAGGTGGTCAGATAGGGTATATGGTAAACCTCAGTTTTGCTTTCTTGCTTCAATTAGGTATCAACTTTCTGACTGGCCAAAGAGCTCCACACTTGGCTTTATACAGAGGTTAATAACCTGCCCATTAGCTCTGGGGTGGATTTAAAATAGACTACAATTCTTTGCAGTTCCTCCTATCAAAAGATAAAGTCTATTGGGTAAATTCTGGAATCTAGGCTGGTCTTTTGACTTGCTTTGGTCAAAAAAATGCAGTAGAAGTGACACTTGTAGGGCTTCCAAGGGGCCTTGCAACTTCCTCTCTCACACTTCTGGAACCCAGAGAGCTCCACGCTCTTGAGATGTAATACTACCTGGGAAGAGAGGCCTGCTATCTCTGCCGTGTCAGCTGACCTGACAGCTGGATGTAGCATATGAGAGAGCCCAGGAGAGACCAGCAGGAGAGTCAGTCAACACACAAAATTGTGAGAAGCCATAAATAGTTGATAGTTTAAGCCACTAAGTTTAGAAGTGGTTCATTATACAGCAATACGTAACTGATACAAGCTCCATGGAAAGAAAGTCCTTTGTTCTCCTCTATCTTCTTGCAGAATACTTCTCAGTGAGGCAATCTTATCTACAAATATTGAATACCACCTGCCAAATTGGAAAAATATCATGACCACCAGGCACCTGGAGCTTTTTCATAATGCCTTGAAACTGCCTACACCTGTGACATACCCCACAGGCCAAAGTGATATCAAAATATGTTTCTGGGAAGAAAAGATTATATGGGGCGAAGAGAAGGAGAGAAGGGCAGAGCTAAACCAGCCCTTTATCACTAGTGAGTAAGCCAGGATTAGATTTCAGAATAGGGAACTTCTAGGGCGGGGAGAGCTGGAAAGCAGAAGGGATGAGCCTCAGCAGGGGATTTTTGATAAGGATGGGTGCACAAAACACTGTCTGAGGAGAGCATATTACAAAGGAATACCAGAATGTATGGAGAGTGCTTGGGCATGGAGTTGGGGCAAGAGAATGGGAACAGCCAGACACTTACGAAGACCAACCCTCATTTCTTTGGTAGTTACTCTAAACATTTTCAAACACTTGTAGGAACAGGGGAAATGAAATGTCATCTTTCTCACATGAGAGGAATCTGTCCACATTCTCACTACAGTAAACCAGTCAAATCATTAACCCACACAAACCCCCACACAGGTGTCAGCCGTGAACCACACTCCCATAGGATCACCACTGAGCCACAGGAATTGCTGGAAGAGGAGGAGGCCTGATGCTGCTCTTCGAGTCTGGCTGCCTCCCTAGCAAACATGTAGCCAACCATGACCACTGACCTCCCCAAAGCAAGGCAGAAAAGGGGCTTGCTCCCCTACCTCTGAATCAGGGCCAGTCTAAAGCAAAAGAAGGAATCCTTCCTTATCTATACCATTAAGATTCACCACTCGTTCTTTAAAAGCTGTATTATCTTAGACACAGAATTTATCTCTTTCCTCACCACTATCACTGCCCCCAAGTATTGTTCCTCTTCCCTTCCCCACAACACACCACAGAGCCCTTATGACACAGCAGTTACCACATGGCTTATGTGCCTGCTTCCCTCACTGAGGGTATTCACCTTGAGGGCAGGGGCCTAGTGTCCCTAGTTTTGTATCTCTTGGGTCTAGCATGGTGCTTGCCACATGTTCAGTGAGTGCTGAAATAAAAGTAGCCAGACGGCCAAAAGTAGCTACCCAAAGTGGCACCAGCAGTAACAAATATAAACCATAACTGATAATACATATACAGGTGGAGAGAGGTTTTCATTCTGTTTTGTTTATGAATATGGCAGCTTTGAAGAGGTACTTCCTAAAGCTTGTTACTGGGTGTGTCCAGTTCATTTCTGTCATAAACCATAGCATTGCTTTTCATCTGAGCACCAATATAACCCCTAATATAATTCCTTCACTGTTCTTGCCTTAAAGACCGTGCACAAAACTCTGCTTCAGTGTGTAGCCTGGAGTTACCCATAGTAGGCACCATCAACAAATATTCATGGGATGAATGGATGGCACATTGACGTTAGCTGCCATCTTTCAGTATGCTTTCCAATAAACTACCCTTACTCACTGTGGATTGTGCAAGGCTCGTTTTGGACCTAACAGGAAAAAATAAGTAAAAAGTGACTTAGTCAAACCATGCTTTAAGATCAATGTCAGCTTTTGCTGCTGCTGTTTCTTGACTCCCTTGCTCTTTCTTTTCCTGTGACTTCTTGTTTCTGATTGCCTGGCTATAATTTTAAACATGAACATTGCTTTGCTCTTTGCCATTCTGATTCTAGTTATTCATGGCGATTTAGCCCATGATCTTGCTCTGATGTTTGTTGTGTGCCCACTTCCTTACTTTATAAGCCTTCCTGGCTTGTAACATACCCTGGCCCTCTCCCTTCATGCAACTTAGTTTTAATCAGAGTGCATTCTTCTGGAAAGGCAGGACGACATAGTAGGAAGGGCACTGGCATTAAATCAGACAACTTGGTCACAAGTCCAAGCACTGACACTTTTGTGTCACTTAGGGACCCAGCAAGAATTTTTGAAAGACATTTTTATAAAATGGCCATTTTCTATAGTGCAGACAGGGTTGAAGAAACCAAGAGGAGATGTTGAGGCACCAAGGAACTAAAAAGAGGGGGAAGCCATTTCTATCCCTAAGCCCGAGGAGTCAAGGAGGGTAAATGGTGATTCTGAAACCTACTTGAGTGCTAGAGCCACAGAAAAAGGACTGCATAACGGGGCTGTAGTCTCCTGAAGGATGTGGCAAATGATGCCAAAGCAGGGAAGGAGTGGAATCACTTTTCCTTCCCATGATCTGATCACCCACAGGTACCCCTGGCTAGGCCTGAACTCAACTGGAAAGCAGAGGAAAGGAGCTCTGGTTATTTAGTTTATGGAAGTCAACTTCCTGGGGGACAGGGAGGACAGACAAAATAAATTTTGGGGTAATACAAAACAGCCAGAATCTTATAAGCTTAAGCAAGTGACTTTATCTTTCTGGATTCGGTTGTCTCATCTATGAGACAATGTTTTGAGATAATACATGTAAAAGAAGCTGCAAAAATTACTCATTGGTATTATCCCTCATCTAGCACTCTACATCTTATACTTTTGTTTTTTTTTGAGAAAGAGTCTCGCTCTGTTGCCCAGGCTGGAGTGCAGTGGCACAATCTTGGCTCACTGCAACCTCCACCTCCCGGGTTCAAGTGATTCTCCTGCCTCGGCCTCCCAAGTAGCTGGGACTACAGGCACGTGCCACCATACCCAGCTAATTTTTTTGTATTTTTAGTAAGGATGGGGTTTCACTGTGTTAGCCAGGATGGTCTCAATCTCCTAACCTCGTGATCTGCCCACCGCAGCCTCCCAAAGTGCTGGAATTACAGGCGTGAGCTACCGTGCCCAGCCTACATCTTATACTTTCATGTCTTTGATAGTAACCCTTAAACCTAAATCTGTGACCACAGCCACTCAACCTTCACTGTTGAACTTCAGAAGAGGTTCCTGGGATGAAGGGTACATGGATATAAATCCTCATCCAAAGATAAGAATAGGAAAAATAAAATGTGACTTTTATTTCCAACTTTTTATTCCAAAAACGAAAGTAATAACACAAAGATAAAAAGAATGGCTCTTAGTGAGATCCACATTCCTCCCTCATCTGTGATTCCTACAAACAGGTCTAAATGAGTGCTCTCTTTATGAGATGCAGGAGTCCTTTTTCCTGCTCTCTGTAGGACTCTGCCTAGAATCTCGAGTTTATAATTTGTTCTTTCTTGTTGTCCCAAAGTCTGCAGACATCTAGACAGATTGAACTTGTCCTGGATTTATCTTTGCTGGGCCAGAGTCATCTAGGATTCTTGTAATGGGTTAGGCATTTCCAGAAAATCAACAAGTTTGAAAGCAGATTTCTAAATCTGGACCTATTCAATTAAACATAATTCTGTAAGTAAAAGCTGTGATGTCACACAACTAGAAATAGCTCTGACATTTGCAATTACAAGTCTGTCTTTCTTTCTTAGAAATAGTTACATTATTGTCAGAGCTGAAAGGGACTTTGGAAATGGCTTAGTTCAATTTCCTCATTTTTCAGATGAAGAAACCTGACACACAACAATATAAGTATAAAACAAGGACTCACCTTGATCCCCAGATTCACAATTTAGTGCCCTCTTACTACAACATACAGCCTCTTTGTACTAAAGCTCCATGATCATGCAAAATTTTCTGAGCTGTTAAATTCTTTATATTGAGTACTATTGGATATTCACATTTTAAGTGAGCCCAGCAATCAATTGATCTGTGAAATAAGTTTTAAACTTAGGCATACCAGATGGTGCTTGCCACAATTACATAAATGTCCCATAACTTCATCTGGGAGGAAGAACATTCTTTCTTGTTGACAGAAAGTAATCCATCATGGGTCTTGATTTTCTCATTTTCTTAATGCTATATAACCATATAATCACTTTTTAAATTGCTACAATAATTCTGTCTCCTTTCTTTCTCTCTCTAAAAATAGTTTTCCATCATCTACTAATTTCAATGGTGTTTAAATGCTGCTACCCACTCTGTATTTCAGGGATGACTTCTAGCTGCATCAGTTACACACACCCCGCCAGCAGTACCCTGTTTGACTTACCGACTCAGATGCATCCAGATCTGAGTAACTGGAGAGCTGTGCATTTTCAGAATCTGCATATTCGCTCTGTGGTATAATGACTGATGTCAGCCCCAACTTTGCCAAACATCTCTCATCACTACTAGTTATATCCCTTTCCAAACTATTGGGCTTGCTCTCTCTTTCTGGAGCCCACCCCCTTTCACATATTTGCAGTATGGATTCAACAATATGACAATCATTTTCTTTCCTTAGAGTGCCACTGCTGCAATGGATAAAAATAACTTGTTACTGTTGTCACTGCCTGGTTGGAATAAGTGGAAGGAGAGATGAGAAGTTGCAGTATCTAGTCGGGATATGCTTAGCCTCCTATCTTTGTTCAAAGCTATTCTATTCTCCTGGCCCAAGTCTCCCAGTCTCCTGGTTATCCAAAACTCCCTGGAACTAATGTGTTTTGGAGAAAAATAAGCAAATGTTGACCTCTATGCTGAGCCTATGGTTTTTAACTTTCTTTAGGCTTGAGCTCTGAAATATACTGGCAGCCACAGGCTACTGTGAGTGTTGTTTTCTTGTTTGAAGAAAAAAAAAAAGGTACTATGTTTTAGAAAATATGCCATGGCATGCTTTTCATAAGCTTCTAAGACAGTTGAGGGAACGTAAAACTCAGCCAGGCAAGTAAACACACATTTAATATGATGGTAATATGGATCAGGAAAAAGTTATTCTAAAGCACAGCATCAAGAGAGAAAGAATACTCTCCTCGTTTATTTAATGTTTTCCTTATGTTTCCTCTGAGCAGAGCTTATTCCTTGACAAGCTTTTCCTTCCCACTGCATCTAGCACTTCTTTTCTGGGATGGCTCAAGAACTGTAGCTTCTCATTTGGTTTGTTTATTTACTTACACTGCCATTCCTGTTCTCATCCAAACTAACATGTGTCTGCACAATGCACAGTGAAAAGTAAATGTCTTTCTTCATGTTTATTTCCCTGAAGTTGTTCATCAAATTGCTTTTTCACATCCCTTTTGCAATCTCATCCCATCCGGCTCAAGTATCCCAGATTAGAAAGGCTGTCTCTAGAGTCCTTTTCAAAGGGAGCCTCCCATAGTCTTTAAATCCCCCATGTTTTATGGTGCGGATATTCAGGATTTGAGGTATTAACAAGAAGGAAAGCAAAGCAGATGGGGACAGGCACAGTAAAATAGAGTGGCTTCTTTTTTGGATAATCATTATTGGAATTGTCTTGTTATCTGTAACTTCGCTGGTTCAAAGTGATAAACTCAGTCATTTATAAGTAGACATTTTGCAACAGATAAAGGATGGAAAGTCTGTGTGTGGGGGTGTGCACACACATGTGCATACAATGTACAGAAAAAGTTCTACCACTGAAAGAGGGATGTTGTAAATGGGAACTCTTAAAAAGAAGACAAAAATCATCTTGTTGAGGTGTCATCTTCCTCATAATATCAAACCTAAAGGAAACTATGCCTACTTTCAAAATTCCAACACGGGCATGCAAAATAATAAATGATATTTAATTAAAGAATTAACATCAAAAGGCCATCTCTCAGATTCTAATTTTTAGCATCTTGAAAATAATGCATATTTCAAGTTCCCTTCCTTTTGCATCCAGGCCACTTTATCGCCTCTATCCTACTTTTGGGATGTATAACAAATATACCACTAAAGGACTCCAGAGACATACAATTCACAGCATTGCAAACTTACAAAATGCTCTAATTCATGTAAATTTACCTAATTTACATAAATTGAAGGCAATCCAGTAATAGGGATTACAAATGGAGGAAGGAGATAGAAGTGCAAGTGTCACTTGCTACTCTGCAAGGCTTTAGCAATTGACTTACACTGAATTATTTGAGCACAAAAATTAGCAAAGCACCTATGAATCAGGGACTCTTTCAAAGTGACCTCCCAGAAGTTTGCTGCTGTGTTAACCTGTAGTGCTAGTGTAGTCTTTCAGATATTCTGTTAAATATAATACATAGGGCAGGCTTATGTTAAAATCACTTGAGGCTTGTGACTTTCGACTAAATACTTCTTCAGTAATTACTGAAAAGTTCATCGGCTGGTGCTACCGGAGAAAAGACGTGGAAAGCTCACCATTTACTAACGACAGCCAGGGTGTGCCCCACTCAGGGGTGCCGGCCCTCTGTTCTCCCATCCCTGGGTGGGCCAGAGCATCTTACTCTCTGCTGCCTTGGGCTTCCACTTGGGCTGGGAAGATAAGAAAGTAGTGGACCTTCCCCCTCCTTCCCCAAGACTGGGAAAATCTTTCCAAATCTTATTCCCAGTCTTCCAGATGCGAGATTAAAATGTACAACAGATCCTCTCAAGAACACTGGGAGACCGAGGGCGGGAGAGAAAGCTCCAAGGGGGGCGAGCTGACTATAGAGGGAATTGCCTGAGCGGGAAAGGAATCTTCCAAAGCCACAGAAAAGCCTTGGTTTGGAAGAAAGTCGTAGCACAGCTGCATTTCCAACGGGAAGGTCCTGAGCGCACACACTTCTGGGTCCTCCCCGCTCGGAGCAGGTAAACCTCAGAGTAGCTGACCGGCAGCACCCACAGAGTTTCCTCCCCACCACCCGCCTGGCGACCAACTGCGGCCGAAAAGAAAGAAAGAAAGGAAAGAAAGAAAGAAGGAAGGAAGGAAGGAAAGAAAGAAAGAGAAAGAGGAAGGAAGGAAGGAAGGAAGGAAGAGAGAGAGAAAGAAAGAAAGAAAGAAAGAAAGAAAGAAAGAAAGAAAGAAAGAAAGAAAGAAAGAAAGAAAGAAAGAAAGAAAGAAAGAAAGAAGAGAAAGGCAACAGAGGAGAAGGTCAGGAAAGCCGGGAACAAGTCAGCAGCCAGAAACTCTCCAGCGATCTGCCAAGGGGGAGAGGGTAGTTGCCCGCCGGCGCTGGGGATGGGGTGGGGGCGCGGGGGCACAAGGGCGCAGGGGCGCACTGCCACCGACAGCCGGGTGCGCCTAGCTTGAGGCCGCGGAGAGGAGCCGAACTGGGATGGGTGGGGGGTCTTCGGCCTCAACACTGCCTGCCAGCCCCAGTGCGCCCAAGTCTCCCCGCCAGAACTGCCCTTCTGGAGGGGCTCTTCGCACGCACTGCTTTCCCCATTCTTCTGGCTGGAGTTCTCCCGCCGTCACTGCAGTGTCCAGAGATGCTGCGCTGTAGACCCGGGACCCCTTAGGCGCCTCTTCCCGTCCCTCTGCCAAAGCGCAACGCCTGTACTTTTCCAGCTCCCTCTTTCCCTCTTGAAATTGAAAGTTATTGAGGTCGCTCAGGGTTGTTGCTCCAGCAGTTTCCTTCCCCGCCCCCGAGCTCCCCCCGCCCCCCACAGCCATCCCCCCTCCTCTCCCCCTCCCTGCCCTCCTCTCCCTCCCCCCTCCCTGCCCTCCTCCTCCTCCCCTATGTGGTGCTCCCGGGAGCCCAGCCCAACACTGGAGCGTCTCCTGCTCGCGCACGCCAGAAGCAGCTCGGGGTCTCTCCGCCGCCCCTTGGCCATGGCCGCTGTGCCGACGGCGCCCGCTCCCCTGCGCTCCCGGGGCCCCAGCCGCTGCAGCCGCAGCCGCCGCAGCTTCTGAGCCCAAGGGGCCGCCGCTGCCGCCGCCGCCGCCGCCGCTCGCCCGCCCGGATCCCGCCTGCGGCAGTTGCCGCACAACATGCTACCTGCGGCCGCCCCGGCGGCTCCTGGAACCCTGGTTCGCGGCGATGCCAGCCACCCCAGCGAAGCCGCCGCAGTTCAGTGCTTGGATAATTTGAAAGTACAATAGTTGGTTTCCCTGTCCACCCGCCCCGCTTCGCTTGCCATCACAGCACGCCTATCGGATGTGAGAGGAGAAGTCCCGCTGCTCGGACACTGTCTATATACGCCTAACACCTACATATATTTTAAAAACATTAAATATAATTAACAATCAAAAGAAAGAGGAGAAAGGAAGGGAAGCATTACTGGGTTACTATGCACTTGCGACTGATTTCTTGGCTTTTTATCATTTTGAACTTTATGGAATACATCGGCAGCCAAAACGCCTCCCGGGGAAGGCGCCAGCGAAGAAGTAAGTGCAGGGTTTTTTACGCGTTTGCTCCCTCCCGCCGCGTTCACCTGTCGGGTCGCTTTGCCTGTCCGGAGCCGGCTCCCAACTGCAGCGGTCCTCCCGCCCTGCGCCTTGCAGAGGAGATGCAGGTTCGGGCTTTGGGGGTATGGACGGCGTCTTTCACCCTTGCCTCTCGGCGCCCCTGCCTTCCGCAGCATCCTAGCCGGTGCGAGGGGCGGGCGGACGCGGCGCTAAGGTGTCTCCGGCCCCATGGTAACTTCAGGTTCGCGGGAAAGTTCGGTCCTGGGTTAGACTCGCACCCGGGATTTGTGCTTTCCTTTTGAGGATCGGACAGGGGCACCCAGCCGAAGGCACTTGGGACGCCCAGACGCAGGATGCCCCTGACCGCTGAGTAAATGCCAAGGGAGGCGCGGCCGCGGTACCCGCTCACCTAGCGCAACCGCCTCGCGCGGGGAGACCTCGGCTGGGCCCTTAGGCTGGACTCCGGTAGCCGAACGCCCGCTACCCGGCCAGGAAGCCAGGGAGCGAGCGCCTGCGCGGCCGCATCCCCGACACGCACCAGCGGAGCCAAAGGGCGCGCGAGGCGATGGGGTTCGCGTTGTCTGCGCGTTTGCAGAGCTGCCGGACGTCCCCCGCCCGAGGGTTGAAGACAGCAAAACCCCAGCTGTGGGGAGCCGGAGGTGCGGAGTTTCCAGGTTCTCTCTTGTCACATGTGAGCGTCTGTACCATCTCTGGCCCTTTCAAGTGTGTCCCCTGAGACACACAAGTACAGAGAGTGGGGTCTCCCTAAAGATTCGCCTCCTCGCTGCCCTTAATGCTGTTATTTGGAGGGTTGGATTGTGATGGCTTCTTAAGACGGTGTCCTAGCTGGAATTAAGCGGACACCACCACGGCAGCCTCACCCCGGGTTGGTCTGTCTGAAAGGTAGAATCTTCCCAAGATGAAGGGACAGATGCGAAGGTGTCACCTCTCCTCGCTCCAGGGTAGCCTGGCGCCCTCGCTGCTCTAGTGTCTGTGTTCCCATGGGGAGTACTTTCGCAGATCTCAGAGCAGGGGCGACCCTGGCTCTATGGTTGGGGGCGCTGGTGGAGAGAGGGAGGAGGAAACCTCTCCTGGAGCTCGCGAGGGGCAGGAAGCGATGCTGCTGCTCTGGGCTCTCGCACCTCCGCGGCGTGCAGCCCAGGCCCAGCGGCCCCACCTGGTTTCCCAAGGGGATCCCTCTCCCAGCGTCCCGCCCGGGAAGCCTTTCGGGGCAGACGTCGGGGCAGCGCGGAGGACACAACACCGGCTTGTGTGAGATGGAAATTTAGTAATCGCTTCTCGGCCGCTGTTTGTCCCTGCCCTGCCCCTGGGCATGAGGGTCCCCTGAAAGCTCCCTTTGTATTGCTGGCCTCGGCCAGACAAGGTTTGATTCACCTGAAAATTGCCTTTAAAAAAGGTGGCAGGGCCAGAGCGACAGGGGCCCTGGCCGGGCCTCACCGCCTTTAGGATCGCCTAGCAGGGGGCAGGAGAGCCCAAACTAAATATGTCAGGGCATCCAATTTATTATTCTTGGCCTCCGAATGGTGTGTAGTCTGGTAACTCCCCACCCACTCTTTCATTCCGGCCCGGACGCGGAAGGGGAGGCCTGGGGTTCAGCGGTGTCCACGCGCCTGGCGGTCCCCGCCTCCTCTCCTCCCAGGGTCTGGCCTGGGGAATTGAGTCTCGGGGTCAGTGGGCATAGGGAGCCCGGGCTGGAGCGCAACCCACTCTGCTTTCCATCCGCTCTTCCAGCCCGTGCCCACTGGGCGTTCCAGAGCACGCTCTCTCCTTTACCCCCACCGAGGACCCCCGGGCTGGGAGCCACACAGTTGTCAAAGAGGGACAGGGTACTGAGTGTCAGAGGCGTCTCGCTTTGCAGTTTTGGGGCCCCTGATTCTGAAGGAAGACACAGGAAAGAAAGCTTGTAGTCCTTTTGTGCCCACCTCCCCCAGCGAGGACCACAGCGCAGGAAGCTTTCCCCGGGCGCTGCCACAGGGAGCTGTGGGATGATGCACCTCTAGGTTGGGCCGAGAGGAGTCAAAAGGCAAACTGCTTTTCGACCTGCCTTAATCATCTCAAGGCCAAGTCAAAGGCGACCTCTGTTTGTGTTGAGGGGATGAAAGAGGGAATGGTGGAACTGGGTTGCAATTCCAATTTTTCTGTGGGAGTGGGACTGGGAGACAGCACCCACAGCGATGCTCTTGCTCCTTCGCACTTGAGTCTGCGTTTGCGGCTTGGTTTGCTGGTGCAATCCTGGTAGAGGGGCGACCCCTTGCGTCCTCGGAGGAGACAGACTAGACTCTTGGCAGGTGCAGTATGACTTAAGGAGGAAGGAGTGGAGGTTAGAGAGGTCCTCTTTAAATGCCCAGAAACTCAAGGTCAAACTGCATGTGCACAAACTCAGATATACCGTTTGTTTTGAAATCTCTGGGGGAAAAAAACGAATAAAAAGATTCAATTCACAGTTCCTGTTTCTCAAGTAAGGACTAGGAAAAGTTTTTAAAATGAAAACATGTGGTCAAACGTGTTGTCAAAAGAGGCTGGCTATCCTGATTGTTTCTTCAAGAGACAATTAAGTGAATATTTAAGGAATCTTCTGGCCTGTAGTTATATAGTTTCAATTTCCTAAGCTTAAAATCATCAATAAAGATATGACAGGTAGAAAATTAGGTGTTAAAAACTGTTTTACAAAAAATTTAATGGTATCTCTTGATTGTTTTAGTAGGAAACTTTTTTGTAAACAAGAATATTCATTTGAAGTGTTAAATATTGTCATGTCCAAAGAACCATGCATTATCCTCAGAAATAGCAAATAAAGCCATATCAGTATTCTCCTGTTTCCCTAAAACAACTGTAATCCCATTTGTCTCTACTTTGATATAAACTAGTGATCCTAGTTATTACAAACAAGTGTTTCTTCTTATAAAAGAAACAATGTTTTAAGACAAGACTCTTGTACTTTAAAATGTCTATTTAGTTATGGGTGAATAAATACACAGTAAATTTTTATCTATTTGAATTGGTATACAGCTCTTAAAAATGACTCAACCTTTGAATTCCAGATTGTGTGCTAATAACATTAAGAAGCACTTTTTTTTTGCCATAATGATAGCCACAGTATCTTAGTGGGGCCTCACATTTTCATGTGGATTAGTTGCTTGGGCCCTGAAATAGCCACTGAAGTGAAGAAGCAGGTACTTATCTTCCCATCTTACAAAGAAAAGGCCTGAGAACTAGAGGCTCAGTAACCTACATAATGCCATATATCTAGCAAGTGGAACTTGTCTCCTGCCATGAATCTCACAGTTATGTGCACCTTTATTCTATATTCTGGTCATAGAGAAGATATCAGGTTTATTAAGTAATAAATTAGATGGTCTCAAGGCCATCATTTATTCAATAGGTTTAGAGAATAAACTGTTCTCCTTGACTGGAAATTTTTGAACTCATTATTTTATATAATGGTGATCAATGTCAAAGAATTAAATACCTAATAGTAAAGTTTTCTAAACGGAATATATTATTTGATTATCTAGGAGATACTATAGGATTATTCTATGCCAGAAGGTTATTGTTAGAAACATCAGACGGCATTTAGCATCCTTTTTATTTGATGCCATCGAGTAGCTGGGTTTTAATTGTTCAGACTCTAGATAAATGCAAGTTTTGAAAAGCCATTATATGCATAATAATTTAAAAGCACTCATTGCACAATCTATAAAACTTCGCAAGTCTTTCATAAAGACGTCTGAAGAAAGAGAGAAAGAATACAAAGGAAATAATTTTCATGGTAATAAAATAAAAACAGACTATTGGAATGTACTGGTCATTGCTCATGACATTGTTTCAGATGTTGAGCCAGTCTTTGAAATTATGACACACCCTTTGTGATTATGTTGTGAATCCTGGAAAATATCAAGTTAACTGATAAAATAGAAAAATCTTTAATTCTACTATACATTTTGTAATATTAATTTCAAATGAAAGTTTGGTTTGGATATTGACTACAATGTATTTTTCACACTTGTCTACGTTTCTCACCAGTCTGCCTTATTTTTGAGAGTAACAGTGTTTTAAAGATACAGACACGAATAGAATTTGCTGAAGAAAGTGTATTCTTTGATACGTCGTGTAATAGCTGTATAAATCAAGACAAATGCAAATTCATATGCAGTAGTGGCAACATCTAAATGCAAGGAAAAACATCTTTGTGAACTCAAATTTAATCATCATTACATTATCAGGGTTGTTTCTCAAAATATCCCACGGTGACCCTATTTTAATTCTGTTTATTACTTTAATAGAAGGATTTTAACAAGAACGTTAGAAATGGTAATTTTAAAATACCTTCTTTTTAGCCCCAAGTTACTCAAGTAATGAGAATGTAAGAATGAGTATGAAACTGATTTAATGATGTTATTTCAATATTCCTTTAAACATGAAATATGAAGAGAATTTGAACTTGCAAATAGATAAGCTTTACTAAGTCATTTCTCCATTAAATAATTCCCTGGCATTTAATATTGTACAAATTAGGTCCCCAGAAAGCAATGAATGGAAATTACAACGTGTAGTAAAATTTTATTTTCCAGTTATTATGGGGAAACCCTTGCTGCAGTGCTACAAAATGAATTTATTAGACATCTGATTATTTTAGATTATTTGAATCTGGACAGAGATCTCCAGATTGCTACTAAATGTCTAAAATATTTTCTAGTTCAATGGTTAATTTTTTTTAGTTGTAATAATTCTTTTGAATCCTATGCAATGTTGGCAGAGTACTATGTAGAGTTGTCAGAGCCCTATGTAGAGTTAAGACCAAAATACACCTCTGCAACTATAAGAATGAGCTATGAAAAAATAAAACTATTCTAGATATACTGATTTGCCAAATTGTCTTTTCCCCTTTGTCTCCATCCCAATGTTTCATTTTGGACATATCTTGATCTCTCTCTTCCTACTTCTTCACTATTCATTCACATATCCCATCCCCACCCCAAAAAAATTATTTTCCAAGTAGTGAATTCTTGAAATGCCATCAGAGTGGATATTGTGTTTCATGAAATGTAAGAAAAAACTTTGGTTACCATTAGGAAAACATCATTCAGCTCTAAGAGCACGGTAAGGATCATGCAAGACAGTGTGTTGAAATTATGTGTTTGACTTGGTTAGGACTATTTCTTCTAACAGTGCATTCTGTGCTGGCATTTTTTTTTTTTTGAAAATAATAATTTGAAAAAACGTTGCATCATAAATTGCACAGTTTTTTTTTTTTTGCTTGGCCTTTGATTTTAAGGGCAAATGTAGATTGCTTTCTTAATTAGAGATTTTTCTCAGGGTTTCACATGATTGAATATCTTAAAATTTAATATCTGACAACCTAGTAAATTTGAAATGCTTTGCAACCATAACTAAACACATGAAGTACAGCATATACATATGTAAAAGATGCTAGCCATCTTTTCTGTTTCTTCAATTCTGCCCATCAGATCTTTCCATTCAGGAATATTACTGGCATTCTGATTAAAGTAGTCATCCAGCAATACTGAAAAGAATGGGGTGTTCCATTCTCAAAGACTGTGGGGGTGCTGAGAATGCTAAATATCTAAATGTCATCGATTGCTAAGAATCCCATTTTCTGCTCTAAAGTTTCAATAACATGGATCTTTTAAGCAAAATACCTGAATTCTTTTCACATTTGAACTGTTTGAATAATTTTTAAATTTTATTTTTAAAAAACAGGGTTGCAGGTGCCTCTTATCTGGTAAGAGCATTTCTGCTTTATTTGTCATCTCGGCAAGGGACCTAGGTGCTATCTGCTGTAGCTAAAATTTTTCTTGAAATTTTTTTAGAGAAAATTCATTGGTACTAAAGAATATGATTGTCCAATTAAATAAATATTTAATGGCTTTTAACTGTCCTTATGTTTTATGCAAACATCTAATCTACTCTTCAAAACACCGCCTTATTAATGTTTTATCTGACCTTTAGAATTTAATTAATTGCAAGTATCATAAGTTTGTGGTAGAATCTGAGACCTGAGAAAGAAGGCTCCTTAGTGTATGTTGGGAGAAGGTAGACTCAGAAGTTGAAGACCTGGGTTCCAGATCCAGCATTGCTGCTAATGCCTGAATAACCCAAGAAAGTCCTTTTACTATACCAAGCTAAAGTTTTTCATCTGCAAAATGAGGAGGTTGATCAAAAACTTAGATCTAGTGATCCCTACGGTCTCCTCAACATTTAATCTTTTGGTATGAGAATATAAGTCACAACTAGGGAGTTAAATAATAACTTGTCTTATTCAACTAAATTTAACAGATAAAGATTGAGTACAAACAAATAAACATTCATTGATTATAAGTAAATTCATCACATAAAAGTTAGCGAGTAAGTGATCAATGTGGATAATGAATTAATTATGATATACCTCATAATTCACATTTTTTATTGTCTGAAAACCATAGTCACAGCAACAATCAGCATACTCAGTCTACCCCATCTTGTCCTTAGGCTCAGGGTTAGGGAGCTGGATCAGAATACTGACTCAAGGGTCACTTCAGAGCTTCCCTAGCATGGCAGGCTTTCAGAGGTGGCCTGTAATTATGAGGAAGAGATGATTTACAATAGTCCAGGTTTAAGAAAATAAGGCCCTAGGCTACAACAGTGAATGACTGCACAAAAGAGTATATACAGCAGATAATTTCTTTTAATCAAACCAGTAGTTCTTGGCAATTAATTGTATATGAAAGGGAAAGAGATGGAGGCCCATATTTGGCAATAAACTTTGGAGTATAAGGACTCAGGTCTGGGTGAATGGAAAAATGATGACGATCAACAAAAAGAAAAATAGGAGAAGCAGGTCTTGTTGGAAATCTGTTTCTCTTTTGAGGAGCCAGTAGGACGTTTAGGAACTCAAAACTCAAAACACCTGGGATTAGAGTATTAGGGCTGAACACAAGTACTTTAGAGTCACTCACATAAAAATGATGTTTATTATTATCAAAAGTGTGTGCTCTCCTACTGATACGGGGGTGTAAAAAATGTGCGCTGTGATGACATTGAGACTCACTCTTCTTGGTAATGTCAAAATAACATTAATTACATTAAGGTACCTTGTCTATTTTAAGTAGTTTAATATATCATTTTCAACTGTGGTTTTTTATGGTTTTTATAATACTCTCTGTGTTACATAAGAGGATGGTCACTGGTATCATAAGCTGTAGTTGTTGTTGCCAAATCTTGCAGCTGAAAATTGCACTTAGAAGTCTTCTTACCTGTGGAACTTTGCCACAGATCATAAGGAGACCTGAAAAACTATGATAATGAAAGGCAAGTTTATATAAGGTATAAAAATAAAATTTTGAACCATTGAATTTGGGTGCAGTATCTGTACATCACTGTAGCGTTCTACTTTTAAGTAGATTTCTCTACAAAGTATGCTCTCTTAATATAAGAGAATCTCTGGAAGGGATAAAACTTGAAAGAATCCAGTCCATCTACACACAGTGTGGGATCACTTCTACAACATCCCCACTGAGTAACTGTCTAGCCTCAGTAACAGTCAGCCCCCTAAGCTCTCCCCCTTTTTCCTCCTATTTTTAGGGCTTCTGTATCAGAAGCAGTTTATTCTCCTAGTCCTCTTCTTTGCACTTGGCATGGGCATGGTATTAGATCTAGTTACCTTAAAACACCTTTCTAAAATGAACACGCAGTAACGCAATGTGCTATATTCACTCCCAAAAATTGTCCTTAGAAAACTAGCTGGTAAGCATATTTATAATTATACCCCAATACAAAGCACATTCCTGAGAGTAAGTGGTAAAGCAGCCCCCATTTTATAACCACATAATACAAACCACTACCACACAATATAAAATAACAGAATTTGTGAGCTGCTTATTTTAGAACACTGTTTTCTTAACATATGCTCAATAAGTTGGTAAGAAAAAGAGCAGTCCTTTCTCATTGTTTTGTTCCCCTGTTCTACAAAGAGACTTCAAAGGTAAGAACACTGTCATCTCAACAAAGGCTGTCATATATGCAAAGCAAATATCAATCACATTTTGCCAACAAGAAATAATATGCCAAAGTATGTGTAAGTGCTACATGGCAAACCACAGCTTTTTAGCTCTCAGAGCCACTGTTATACTTATGTACATCTTATCTAAATATGCATGTATACTTACTAAAGTGAGTATTATGATAATAGTTATTACTCAATAGCTCCCATGTTATAATCACCAGTAAGTGCCAGACCCTTTGCTTGATGCTTTTGCAAAAATTATCTCATTTGATCTTCATACCCACCTGTAAGGAATGTGCCAATAGTCCAACTTTCGTTGATCACTCAAGGAACTGAGGTGGACCTCAGATTCCAGTCTAGGCTAGACTCCAAAGCCAAGGTCCTTCTTTGATTCTTCACTCCACCTTAACATTAGGGTTGGTACTTGAGGCAATCATGGTGCATTTTCTAAATTCCACCCACTCTTTCTTTCTCTTACTCTCTCTTCTTTCCTCCTTCTTTCTTTATCCTCATTTAACAAACCATAAGTCTTTTTTCAAACATTTACTATAAAGGTTGCTTCTGGTATTCAAGTACCCTCCTCTACATCGCTTTCTTTTCCTTACCCTTTGTCCTCTCTTTCCTTAAACCTGTCTTATTGATGAGTTTTAAACATAAAAGTTTGCTGATTTTTTCATTAAAAGCAATAGGATTGCACAGTTTATATGAAAGACTCTGTGATTGTTATTTCCATCTATGGTGCGCGTAACCAAGAAAAGATTAATGTAGGCATGAGAATGTTGGAAAAGTCTGTAATTTTGCAGTTAAAAATCAGAATCCTTCTATGTAATTTACAACCACAATAGATATTTTACTGGCTATTGTTATCCAGAAAAAGTTATCTTTATGGCACTTCGTAAAGTCTGTTATTTATATTACTTTTACCATGAGCATTAACAGTAACCTCCACTCTGAATTCTTGCTTTATGGGTCTTGGTACAATGATTTTCCACCCTGAGGTCACATTAGAATTTCCTGGGGATCTTTAAAAAGATACTAATGCCCAGACTCCACCCTTGAACAAATAAAACTATCTTCTCCATCCTTGAACAAATAACACAATCTTTGGGGATGGTACCTGAATATCTATATTGTTTAAAGTAGTTCTGGTGATTCTAACGTGCAGCCAAGACTGAGAAATATTGTAAGAGCCTTAATTCAATAATGACTATTGCAGCTAAGCAACCACTGAAAACCATGCCAGTTTTGGGAAGGCTAGACAGACAAAATAGACGTATGTGGAGTGTGATTACAAATGAGATAGATGTCATTTGAACAAATAGTAGTGTAAAATATAAAGTATTCTGATACTGTTGATCAATACTCTATTGATCTGTATTGTTGAACAAGAGTATTATTAAACTTGTAGCACTGATTGGTACAGACAAGACTGTCTGATAGAGAATTACCTCAGTCAAAAGAACAGAGCAAAATGCACACAATAGGACACACTAGTGAATGTAACAGATGCTGGCTTCATAGAATAAGAACACAGCTACTAGGAGAGGTACAAACCATGGGGGAGTGTCTTTGCTGCTGAGCTATATTGTGTGGAGGGAGTATAAATAGGACAGTTTTAGAAGATGGGTATCAGCCATACTCAAACTTTTTTTCAAAGCTACTTAATAATAAACAACTGTTTTTATGTCTTACCAGATGACTGGTAATGTGCCCTAGAGTCCTCCTTGTTTTTAGGGAAAACTTAATGGTTAGGAAATACCTAATGAGAAATAAATGTCCTTTTCTTTTATAGTTTCTACAGTTCCTGACTCACTTTAGATTGACTACTGGTGATCACTAAAACGACTATAAATAGCACAGTTTTAACTCTACCTTAATGGGTTCTGTTTTGCAGTAGGTCATTTATTCATGAACTTATCATTTCTACTTCACTCCTAATGTGCTCTTCTTTGGGTAGTTATCTCCATTAAATCGTGTTTATGAGTCTTTTTTAGTCCATGAAGGATTTTCAAATCTTGCCATAAACTGGGGAAAGTTCCATGTAAAAGTGGGGTGGAAGTCTGGGCTTCCTGACAGACTTAATCCTGCTAGTTAAGGGGGCTCTTTGGGATAATATGGGTTCCAATGAGTCACTAGGCCAAATCCCAATAACCGCAGTTGCCAAAAGTAATTAGACTGAAGAAAGCCAGGCTCCTTGGGAGGAAGGTCATCACAGCGAGCTTTAGCCATTGCTCCAACGTCAGACCTAGTTAATTGTCCCTAAGGATGGAGAGCAATCATGAGTTCCAGAGAGTAGGAAATATACCAGAAAACAATGCTTTTTCACTAATTTTTTTCCCAATAGGTTATTTACCATAAGCGTGCAAGAGATGGAAATACGTCATCAGTATGTGCAGTTTATGTCACTATCCTCATAAACCACCTTGTTTGCCTGTGTGAATGTACATGCCCACATAGAGAACTCCCAATTCATCACTACAAGTTCTCCTCCTCCCTTCCTGAGTAGATAAAGAACTCAAAGAATCTAGTCTAAGTTCATAAAAGAAGGTGTCTGACTAGCATGGAAATGGAAGGGAAGGAATTCTTGTAAACATCCTTCGGTCAACTTAAATATCATATTATTGAAGTAACATTTGGCAACAAGAAAATGGTAGTACATTATATCAGACAAGCAATTCTAAAATATCTGGAGCTAGAACAAACTTATGATTTCTTGTACTGAAAATAATTCACTTTAGAAACATGGTGTTGTAAGTATCTAAGTAGAAATTATCAACAAGTAAGTGGTGCTATAATTTTAAGCTTTCAATATTTGAGAAATTAAAAGATTGTTAAACCTTTCCCTAGGAAAATACTCAAGTAGCACAAAAGTATTCTTGCTCAATACCCAAAGTAAAAATTTGCCTTTGAAACCATTGGCTTGGATACCCAGAAAACATACTCCATCACTTTATGTAACGGATCTTTAATTGAACAAAGACACTCTCCTTACAGTGGTAAGTTTCAAATTCTTTTATGGTTCAGAATGACTTCAGTATATTTCAGCACTCTTTTGAGCTTAGACTACCAGTTCTCAGTTTAAATATGTGGATGAGTGATATTGCTTATTTTAAATCTACAAACAGGAAGTCAAACTCTTTTTCTGGCCAGCTTTTTCTGGCAACTGGAAATCTCCAGGTATCATCTGGCAGACAAATAAACCCTGTCCTTGTGCACTGCACACATCTAATAGTTATCATGACCTGATTGTCACTATGGCCAATATTGTGGAACAATGTATTTAATTTTCTTTCATCTTAAATTGACAATAAGATAACCAAAGAATAGAAGAATCCTAATTTTGGAAAAACTTAGCAAAATTTTTTGCTGTGTTTACTTGTACCACTGGTCATGTAGTTTCTGCCATAAAATACAAATGGTATGGACAAATGCTGCTTGGCCACAAACTGAGGACATACTGAGAAGCTACATATTTGTTTCTTATAGAATTTAGTTTTGTTTTTCAATTTATGATGAGTTTTTTTTTTTATCTGGAGTCCAAAAGGACCCTCGTTGCTTGTTTGGTAACAAGGAACAAGGTCCAAACATGGTATCCTTAGCCCCTCTGACTTTAATTCACACACTCTCATTTCATGCCACCCTCAAGATGGTAACTCTCAGTCCCCTCCACAAAGACTGAATATAATTTTAAAAGGACAGTCTTTCTTTCATATAGCACATTTCTAAGACATCCAGCCAACTTTCCAGTTCTATCCAGAGCTTAATGTAGATCCAAGCTTTTAACATAGATCAGTGGGATTTCCTTGGAGGCCAATTAGGCTTGCAGTATCACATAGATGCATACTTGGCCCTAGTACAATCAATAACATTTGCTATCATATCCAGCCTGTGTTTTTAAACCTGTGGGCATTATGTGACCATACCCCAAAGTTTAGTTTCTAACAGAATAAGGGAGAGTTGCAGCAAGAGAACCTCCAAACAATTTCATGCTATAACTACCATCTTCAGTATCCATGTGGACATCCCATTGACATCCCAGGAATTCATTTTAAACTGTTTGCCTCTGAACTGAGCATGTGCTCTAAGGAGAGCCTACGATCCAAGAAACCTTCATGTAATAGTTTTTACTCAAACTATTTAATTCACAAGCTGTTGGGCTGAAGTGCTCTAGGTCATCAGATAAGAACACATTCAAATGAAAATTGCCAAGATTTTCCAGTGCAGGATATTTTCGTCACCCTTCCTAGCTCAAACTCACTTCCTCATCCATTCCACAAATTCTAAACCACTACTAAGATGAGTTGAACAGTCTTAATTTTATAATCTTCCAAAGAAAAAATAAAGACACAGACAGCCGAGTTAATTTATAAAACAGTGCTGCATTTATCTTGGCAGATGTCAGTTTTCCCCCCACTAGCTCTTTCATGCTGACTACTTAGCAACTCATGGAGGATCAAGTCATTCCTATGTATTAAGCACCTTGAGAACCATTGCACTGAGTAAATTTGGTGTGTCTCTTCACACACTTCTTGTACAAATTTCTTTCCTCATAGAAAATTTATTTACTGGGTCTCTGAAACCTAAATAATCCCTTTACTTTAAACCTGAAGCAAATGGAGAGTCATTTTTACAAGAGCAATAAACTAAAGTGGCTGTTCAAACACTTTACTTGAATTGCTCTGGGCACTGAAATACCTTTTTGTTAATACAAACCCTTCATATTCTAGCAGGAAAACCCCTGAAATTCTAGGGTTGCTTAAAATTGTATAACCAGGAATCTCCCCTCTCCCCCAACACCAGCCCCCTGATCCTGGGAGTATGCCAGTAATTTTGCAGGATTCATTCTGACAAACTGTTCTGGTGTAAATGTTTATAGAAATCTTTTCCACTAGAGATTAAACAAAGTTTAAGTAACTGTGCCTAAATGATAGATCTTAGTAGTGTTTGCAACAGCAGGTCTGATGCTATCTGATGCAAAGATTCTGATACTGTATACTAGAGAAAAGGCTAAAGGAAAAAGAATCAAGAGAGGAGTTAGTATGAACTGTACGTAATTTGAACTGCAAAATATTATTCTAAGTTATCTCTATACAGATTAGTTTTTTTAATGTGCACAGGATATAAAGGAAATGAGTTCATTTAAATTGAAAAATAGTAAAAACTGACTACTGGTGCTTTAATGGCTTAAAAAAAGTTGGGGGCAATTACAAATCTTATCACATGCCAGTTCAAATGCAATTCTTGGCTAGTTCTCCAAATTCTCACCAAAATGAAGTAACATATTTGAGATCTGATCTGATGTAAGCTCTGGTATCCATATTATTATTATTCAAAAACTACTAAAAGGGATAACTGCTGAGCTCTAAGCCTTATATTGAATATTATTTATTAAAACAGGGTAGTACCCTAGGCCTCAAGAGGTGAAAGCAAACCAGTGTTCCCTTTCTGTGCTTTCCTGTTTGCACAGCATTTTCAAGTGTTTATTATATAGTACGGGATTACACAGCTAAGCAATTAAAAACCTCAGAAACTTCACTGACTGAATTTCAAATTAATGCTACAGCATTAATGATTCCTGTGATACTTGACTAGGAAAGGCATATGTCATTTAGACTAGTTAATGTTTCCTCTTTCCCTTGATGATTTAAGGCCTACCTTAAAATTTAAGAACCCATGAATCTTAATTTCATTTCTTTGTTGGTAAGTCACAATATGAGATTTCTTCTTAATAACTAGAGATTACTTCCTCATTACAGACATAGGATTTTTTTAATTTTAAGATTTTTTTGTGAAAAACCATTTTAGAAAAAGTTCAATGTAAATAATGTTAAAACATATGCAATGGAACTTTACTCCTTTTTGTTTTGCTTCAAACGTAATGGCAGTCATTCACTGCTAAGTTTCCAGTTGAATCCTATTTAAATACTGTATTTGCTATAAATGAGCAAGGAAAATAATCAAAAGGGATCCATGTAATATGAAAGAGACTTTATAAACTTAATTGGAAGATAATCCTGTCTTTCTAATTACCTTCTTAGAATCTAGATGTTCTTGATTTGACTGTAGTGAGAAAAATCCCACCTTAGGAGGCAGGGACATTGATTTTAATTTATATATTGCTATATAATTTAGACAAATCATTTAGTCTGTGATTTGATTGTATCCACTATACAAATGAATTCATAATCTTTCATTTATCTGAAAGCAGAAAACTGATCTTAAAGTCCACTCCTCCAACAGTAAGATCAATGAGCTTTCCCTTTTCATTTTTGTAGCATGCTCTAACCTTACATAGTTGCCCGTCCAAATGTCTAGAATGCTGAGTTATGGCTAGAATTCAAAAGTTTAAGTTTCTTTTTGCACATTCATGGAAGTTTTAGACCATATTTTTAAAAAGCTAACAAGCCAAAAAAGGAATCTTGTTAGGGGAAAAATATGGAAAAATCAAAATTGAACTCAGCACTAACTACAATATCATACATTCATTTACTTATTTAATAGCTCTTTATTAAACAATTATTAAGTGCCAAAATTACGAAAATGAGCAAAACACACCTGGAACTTGCCCTTGTAGTATTTCACAGTGGTTAAGGAAAGAAAATATTAATTCAGAATTTAAAAAACAATATTTGGCTAAAGATAAATTAGAGCACTTTAGATATCATTTCTAAGCCGAATAGTACCTCTTTTTTGATTTGTTTAAATAGCGTTGGAAATTAATTAGTTTACAATAAACCTAATAGCTACCCAGATTTTTCTCTGGGAAATAGAGACAAAGCTGAACAAGACCACATATGGGGATGAAGCAGGAAGGTGGAAGGAAGATTAACTGAAAACATGGGAATTTATTAGGCCTTCTGGTATTTTCTTGTCTTAAAATTTATGAGCAATGAATAGGACTCATTACTTAGCATGCCGTTTGTGACAATCATAGGAAGTATGCTATTGTCCACTTTAAATGTAGTTAGCATTTTTAAGTAAGCCTTGTAATGGTGTGGCATAGCTTGGCTGAGTGAATTTCCATTTTTGGCACATTGACTAATTTCTGTAGCTGAACTTTCACACTAGTTCATTCACTGGAATTACTTTTCCCAAACACTAACATATTGTATGTTTTAAAATAGTGCATTTTTGGTCCATCTCTCTGAAGCATTTTCAAACCTTTTATGGTAACCCCATGACCACCACATAAAACATACAAGTCAATCTACTTAAAGCACCAGTTTGGCAAATATATGTCAACAAGTTATTTGGATTCTTATGTAACTCTGTTGATGACCTTTCCTAACCTCAGTTGATAGCTTTAAAGATATCAGTTGCCAAAATTCAGAGTCTTGAAAATAACTTGATTCAGTTCTTTTCGGTATGTGATCACTGACTTGTAAAGGTCTTTAAGTAAAGAAAGGCTACTACTAGCTACTTCCACATGTGTATCTCATGGAACCTTCACAACAATTTCATGAGATATTATTCCATTTTATAAATAAAGAAATTGAGGCTGAAAACAACTAAGGAACAGATCAAAATGACATAGTCAGAGATGGTAAACCTAAACTGTACATCTAGATCTTCTGACCTAATGAACAGCTTTCCTCAATACACCCTGCTTTTCATTAAGCCTGTAAAAGAGAATGCCAGAGGAGGTTTAAATGAGAAATAGTTATCTTTGCAACTGAGATGGAACTACTAATACCTCATTAGACAAAACGTGAAGGTGTGAGAAAATAAACCAGACTACTTGACAGAATGGTTACTTAGGAAGTGCCAGGCCAAGTTTTTTAACTGTTTTTAAATCAGAGGCCCAATAAGATTGCAACTATTGGCCGGGTGCGGTGGCTCACGCCTGTAATCCCAGCACTTTGGGAGGCCAAGGCGGGCAGATTACGAGGTCAAGAGATCGAGACCATCCTAGCCAACATGGTGAAACCCCGTCTCTACTAAAAATATAAAAAATCAGCCGGGTGTGGTGGCAAATGCCTGTAATCCCAGCTACTCGGGAGGCTGAGGCAGGAGAATTGCTTGAACCCAGGAGGCAGAGGTTGCAGTGAGCCGAAATCGTGCCACTGCACTCCAGCCTGGCAACAGAGTGAGAATCCATAAAAAAAAAAAAAAAAAAAAAAAAATTTACAACTATTGTTCTTAAAAGATCCCTCTGATTGGTAATGGTAGCAGTAGTAGTAGTAGGAAATGGGAAGATGTGAACTCTATTAATAAGGGAGGTAGAATCTGTAAGAAAGGTGATTGGAGAAGAGGATAAGGAGGGCTCCTAGATTTCTGATTGTAGCATCTTCATGGCGCCATTTGCTGCAACAGAAAAGCACATGTCGACTAGATGTAGTGGCTCTCACAGGTAATCCCAGCATTTTGGGAGGCCAAGGAGGGCAAATCTCCTGAGTCCAGGAGTTCAAGACCAGCCTGGGCAACATGGCTAAACCCTATCTGTACAAAAAATACCAAAATTAGCTGGGCATGATGGCTCAAACCTGTAGTCTCAGCTACTGTGGGGGCTGAAGTGAGAGTATCACTTGAACCCTGGAGTTTGAGGCTGGAGTAAGCAGTAATCATGCCTCTGCACTCCAGCCTAAGCAACAAGCTGAGACTCTGCCTCAAAAAAAAAAAAAAAAAAAAGGCACACGTCAATTAACTGTACAATAGTTTTAATAGCTAGGAAGGTTTTTGTGAATTATATATGCAGCATAAACCACTCATGTTACTGAAGAAGACAAAGAGAGACCAGAGAAGTAAGTGATTTCACTGAAGTCACTTTGCAGTGGAGCCAAGAGTAGAAATAACTCCTGTAGCCATTCTGTAATACCAAATGCTACACAGCAGATGGTTCCAAGGGTTGACCTTCCAGAGAAGGGCTCTGTGGATCCTCTGCCAATCTGATATCTTATGTGTTTAATAATGGCCTTCTTGGAGAGAATTATCTGTTCATTGACTGAGGAGTTGCTTCACAGTCTCTTTATTTCCTTACTCCAAGATATGCCAAACTTTAAAAAGTTACAATAACCTGTTGCCCTAAAGTAAGATGGCTCATGACAAGGCACAATTTTAAAAAACAAACCAATTACACATACCGTACTCTCATCAAACACAGTTATCCCATTTCCTCATCAAACATATTCTATTCCTGGGAATGAGGAAGGTTCAAATCTGATCCTGAGCTGGAAAAGTATCATTTTGCCCATTATCAGCAATAACTTATATTAATATGATTTTGTACAGCATATAGACACTTTCTCATCATCTTATTTGATTTTTTTCTCAACACCCTTTTGGAATGGGCAGAACAGGTGTTATCATACTCATTTCACAATTAAAGCTCAAAGATGGTAAGTGATTTGTATGGTATCACAAGGTTGGTAAGTTGCAAAACTTAGCCTCAAAGTTCTTGTAGGGGGATAGTTGTTTTGTTTTTCTACAGTTCTATGACTTTTCCCACACTACCACAGTTCTCATATATCTACCCTGAAGTTCCTACTATTAGTATAATTCCTTTGGATTTGACAAGAAAGGCATGTAGATTAGAGGAAATCTTTATTATAGATGAGAGTCTTGCTAGCTGACAATGTGAACTGGCAGATCTTTAACGTCCTGTCCCATTTGAATACCCATGAATGAGCTTATTGTGGGGAGAAGGAGATACCAAAGCAAGAGCATCAAGCATTGTTTGGCAAACTGTCTTCAGGAAAAAGCAGAAAACTTGCTGGGTATTCTCTATGGTAGTAGAACTTTCTGAGAGAAATGGTTGAGTTTTGATATAATGGGATGTTTATTAATAAATGTCGTTATGGGCTGGGCCCGGTGACTCATGCCTGTAATCCAGCACTTTGGGAGGCTGAGGCGGGTGGATCACTTGAGGTCAGGAGTTCAAGACCAGACTGGCCAAATGGTGAAACCACGTCTTTCCTAAAAATATAAAAATTAGACAGCCGTGTTGGTGTGAACCTGTAGTCCCAGCTACTTGGGAGGCTGAGGCAGGCGAATCTCTTGAACCCGGGAGGCAGAGGTTGCAGTGAGCGGACTTGGTGCCACTACACTCCAACCTGGGTGACAGAGAGAGACTCCATCTCATTAAATAAATAAATAAATAAATATCATTATAAGATAATTGTATGGGCTTTCCCCAAGTATCATGATATTTGTTTTACTAGACATAATCAAGTAAACTGTTACAGGAAAGCAGTTTGAACTAGATACCTCTAAAGTTCCCAAAGTTTATGATTCTATTGGCTGGAAGCTGACTATATGGATCTCAATATTCTCATCTGCAAATTTAAGGGAGAAGGAAGAGCTTCAAGAGCCCTTTAAATTCCATAGGTAAATTCACCATCCTTTCAGATATTATGTACGTATTCCTACATAAAGCATTTTGTTCATAACATTTTCCCTCTTTCTCCCTTTCCATTTGTCTCAGTTTTTCTTTTCCTTCAAGTTCCATAACCATTCCTACCTGCTCTCTGTAGTCTTTAGATATCTCAATTATCAATAATTGCTCCAGCCTTTTAATTTGTGGAAAAAAGTTTCTAATCTATACATTTATGGTTTTTTGAATATTAAAGTATTATCTTATCAATTGTATTGTAGGCTTCTTGAGTCAGAGACTATCTTTTGTCTCTCAGTATGATCAGTACCTAGAAGACTGCTTCCAGTAATCATTGAATAAACAATTATTTGTGAAGATAATAATAATGTAATACTGAAAGTGTGGTATTTATATCACCTTCGTCAGATTCACCTGGGATGCTTCTTATCAATGCAGTTACCTAAATCCACTGGATTCACTTCCAAATCAAAATATTTGGGAGTGGCATCTTACCTCGTCATTGTAAACAAGTAATCCAGGCCATTTTTACACAAAGTTTTAGAATCTTTAGACCTTTGGTTTCTCTGTACCATATAGACCTTTTGTTTCTCGGTACCATATTGATATCATTTCTATGCCATATCTTACCTTTTTCAGTCTGTTTAAGTAGGTGTGTGTCTTCAGTGAGCAGCTAGTGCCTCAGAGGTCTTCTTGACCCGGATGTCTGTGACTCCTATTAAAGTCTGTGTCTATGGTCCTTAAAAAGTAGCCACTCTCTATGACTGTTAGTGAGTTTCTGGTTCCCCAAGCTTCTCACACCTCCTGTATTAGAAGCCTCAGTATGTATCCTCTTTTCTAAGAGTTATTATTGGATAAAGCTGCCAGCTGCTTCAAATATGGATGATGATAACACAGGATGAGTTTAGTGCCTCTTGAGTTAAACAAAGTGTCTTATACCTGTGATTTTGATGATTGCCTATGAGAGTCCTAGGCACTTTACACAGCATCTCACTTAATCCTCTGAAATACATATCAAGCAGATATTCCAGTGTTACAGATGAGGAAACCTAGGCTCAAAAAAATTAAACAACTTTTGTCTAAATATATAATCAGACTGGAAATTCATTTACACAGGTAATTGATTATATTCATCTTTGTATGCTCACCTACTAGAACACTGTGTGGATGCTGAATAATTTAATTTTTTAAATGAATAACTGGATAAAAAATAAATATTGGTAACTCAGCTAGAAAACATGACAACTAGGGTTCAAAACCAGACTCTAAATGAGTGCAGAGCCAGTACCTCTTCACCCTGTCCCTGTGCTCTTCTGGGAAGTGTGCAGGACCCATTTCTGAATGAGGTCACAATGCAGGGAGCCATGCACATAAGTATAAAGATGCATCATACTTACAAAGGTGCATGTATATTCTTCTTCAATTCTGTTAGCAATTTTGTGAATCTAGGAAAAAAATCACTTATTTTCTTTGCTCAGAATTTTATATGTGATACATAAAGCTGGAGTTTTTAAAAATGGTATACTCACTATTGGTACATCTTCTAGTGCCTGTTGAAATACCACAAGTCTCTCACTTGCTGTTTACTTATGCTAAGACCTCAGCCATCAGATATGCTACTTTTAGCATGCTATGTAGCACAAATATCCAAGTTTATTCACAATATAACAAAGTGGAGTTTGTTTTTAGCACAAACTGAAGTTTGTTTCATTCAAGAATGTGAAGTTAGTAGTTATGGAGCACTCATGCGAATTCATTACCATTAAACTATCACATTTTCTGTTTATGTTGATTTCTAATTATTTCTAACCTTAAAAAATTATTTCTTATTTTTTTAAGGTTAGAAAAAAAATATTTCTAACCTTAAAAAAAATTTCTAATTATTTCTAACCTTAAAAAAAAAATGGAATGCCTCTCTCAGCCAGACCACAGCACATAATGATTCCCACTGTTGGATGAACACTGTTGGATCTGTCTTATGAAAAACGCTGTTATTACCCACTAACTCATCAATAGGTCCTGGCTCTCTACAGAATCTGGGTCTCATCACCCCCATCCACCCCCTCTTGTCCTCTATTCACCTCCACTTGGGAACATGGCCACTTGGAGAAGGGGAAGCTTTCCCTCTCTTAGCAACAGCTGGGGATGTTGATTCAGTACCTTACATTTTACACTCGTAGCAGAGTGCATTCACTTTACAAAGGATTTTTCTACTTGCAATTAGGAAAAAAAAACACCTCTTTATTTTTGGTTCTGTGAGTAGTTTGTAACAGTTTCAATAGCAGCATCAACTGTAGCTAGTCGGTTGGTCACAGGAAAGTTCATAGGGTTTTTACTACTTTTGAAGTATCCAATTTGAAATTAGTCCATAGATTTTTAATTCATTTAAGGAATTAAATAACATAATATTAAGATACTAAAAGAAATATTAAATTAGAAGTAAAAAGCACAGTGTTGTTATTGTAAGTTATTTAGACTGTTTCAATATGCATTGCTAATGGTAACAATTTAGAAAAATACAAGAAAAGATTATATGCAAGACTGTAATTTTTTTGCTTTTTATTCTTTCTTTGTTCTTATGACCTTTCATGTATTTGATAACTTTTTTACTTCTCCCCACTTATTCCCACACACACACTTACACAGAATGAAAATTAAAATCCCAAAGCAAACTAAAATTACTGCTAGAGAAAGATGGGGAGGAACAGAGGAGAAACGAGATAGTCCCAAGAGCAAAACACATGTAGATTGATGCACAGCCTCTTCAAAGATTGGAATCTGGATGTAAATCCCCAAGTTTGTTGCTAGTTAGAACACTTTCCTCTAATATACAAGTTAAAAAGAGAACATGTTTTCATGGAATACAAGATGCTGGTTCTGTTCCAAGATCCATAAAATTAACACAAATTAAAGTAACTATATCAGGCAAAATGTGTTCTTTCCTTTCCTTCTAATATTTACTTAGAAATGCAGAGGCTCCATGTACTTAGGCTTTTTACTTTGGCCCTCAAGGGATGGGAGGATCTGGCTCCAACCACCCTTTGTAACTCATTTTATAGCACTCAACGCATTGCAGCCTCATTGGTACCTGTCATGTTGCTCCATGTGCCCAGCTTCTCCCATGGCTTTACACTGTTTGCATTGCTGGTGCTCTACCTGAAATACTCTTCCTGGGTTTACATGATGACTCCTCCTTATTCTGCAGGCCTCGGCTAAGGAGTAGACTTAAAGGTTCTTCCCTGACATGTATTTAAGGAAGCTTCCCAGAGTTATTCTCTGTCTTATTCACCTGTTTGTTGCCTTAACAACACTCATTACAATCTTTAATCATTTGATTCCTTGTTTACTTACTTATTAACTGATGAACATCATGTCTTCAGGAACTGGATGTCTTATTCATTCCTGCCTTTCCTGCATCACATGAAATGTTGAGCACACTGTGGGTGAAATTTTTGTTGAAAACCTTAATCATAGTTTCCACAGTGTATCCATATACAGTGAAGCCTACTTGAATCTATCTTTCATTTCTAGTCCTGATTTTGGACTAGCTGTGGTTAGGCAAAGCATAGCCTTCAGTTACCAGGTTGGCTTTGAGCTCCCAAATATTCATCATATCTTAGATTTCATGAATTCTACAGCTAACATCATTTGCTAGCCATTTTCTTAATATTTTGAGCTGACTTGATTTTAGTGGAAAGCCTAGCTATTTGCTGCTTAATGTTAGGTTTGTTTTATTGCTGTGGCTTTATTTTAAAGTATTTATAGAATATAAATATTAGACTCCCTTCAGGAAATTATTATTCAGTAAGAGAAAAAGAAAGATTTTCCAAGTTCTCAAAGAAACCATTTCCATTAAAAACAGTATGTTTCCCCACATAATAATAATGGTGGTGCACCAACTGGGCTGTATTCAGCAGCTGGTGAAGACATTCCTCTCTGAGACTCTTAGGAATTCTGTCAACCTCTGGTGTAGGCACAGACTTTCAGATTAGATGTTGATTTAGTAGGATAAAAGATACAGCAGACTCTATTATCCTAGCTGTTAAAGTTCAATTAATGTATGTACTTTTGAGTTTGACGAAAGACCAATAGAATTTGTATGTAGGTGTGTGTGTGCACGCATGGGCATGCATGCGTGCATATATATATGTATATACACACATATATGTGTGTGTGTATCCATATACACATGTGCAGACATACAAACACATATGTGCACATATTTAAATATGTATATTTAAATAGCATAGGTGAATTTTAATTTACTTAATGGTTAAAACATTGGTATATTAAAACCCTAAAACCATCAGATGATAAACAGTATTTCAAAAATGGCAGGGTCTGTATATATTTGGACATATAAACATGTGGTTCTTTCAATAAGTTATCAATAAAAAATAATAATGAATAAACCTGTATTCACCCAAATATCATAGTTTGATAATCCAAAAGGAGTGTTGTATCCAAATAAGTAATTATATTTATTCAGAAAATCTCGTGTTCATATTTTGCTATCTATACCTAACTTTCTCAAGTTGCCTAAATGGTTGTGGAGACCTAGCCATTGTCGGCTCTACTTGCAAGCTTTAACACATGAACAAATGAGAAACACTGACTCTGAATATTTTCTTGGGTTGACTGGGCAGAATTTTAGAGAGACAGCCAAATAATTCAAATTTTTAACATTAGACTTTTCTTAAAGTGATCGTTGCCACCAGAGGAATAGGGAAACATCTCTTAATTTTCAATAAATGTAATATTACTCCAAACTTAAATGTGACTCCGTAATAATCAAGTCCCAAGATATGGTAGAAATGTGTTGTCCTAACTTAGGCAAGAAAAATCGCCACATTTTCTCTAAGGGAATGAATTACTGAAGTAAATGACACATAAAAAAAAACCATTATTACTTCACTTTGAATGACTGATTTCATAATTAAGCATTCAAAGTTTATGTAATTTGCAACTTGATTTCTTTGCCAGATATTCATAGGCATAGCCCACTTAAATTGTTATAGATACTTTCTGTTAAACATTTACTACTTTAACATTTTTATTATTCTTTCTTTCTGGTTGTTTTTGTTTGTTTGTTTGTTTGTTTTTGTTTTTTTGTTTTTAGACAAGGTATCTCTCTGTCATCCAGGCTGGAGTGCAATGGTACAATCTTGGCTCACTGGAGCCTGGGCCTTCTGTGCTCAAGGATCCTCCCACCTCAGCCTCCTGAGTAGCTGAGACCACAGGCATGTGTCACCGTGCCCAGCTAATTTTTTTTTTTTTTTGGTAGAAACAGGGTTTTGCTGTGTTGCCCAGGCTAGTCTCAAACTCCTTGGCTCAAGGGAAGTGCTGGGATTACAGTTGTGAGCCACTGTACCTAACAACATATTTATTATTTTTTTAAAAATAGCTTTTTTATATGTATTGTGTTCATTCCTTCAATAATCAAAAACACTTTATTGAGAACCTATTCAATAAACAGCTTCCTTGAATAGAAGGTGGGAATTATCTCAAATTCCTGAATCTATAGAGGAAAAAAGAAGAAGAAATTATCAAACCATGAGACCTCTTCCCTCAGGAAGCGTACAGTCAATGTGAGCACACTTCTAAAAAGAGAAGGCATGGAGGAAAGGACAGATGTAAAAAAAACTTTGATTATAGAATTCAGTTGGTCTCTTCTCTCTACCCTGTCTCTTAAGGCCACTGCATACAGAAAAACAGGCAGTGAATGTTGTGCAGACAAGTATGCTTTGGAGAGATTTTATATATGATGTTTTTATTGTTGTTAAAAATAACTTAGATCAAATTTGTGAATTTATTAATTTTTAATTAGATTATAAAATCATTATTACTTTTATGTATCTGGCACTTCTTTTCAACTCAGTCAAACCTGTTTTATTAGTCTAAAGTCTACTAAAATTTACATTTCTGGAAATTAGCTACAAATAAATGATCATCAGCAGTAATTGGCAGCATGCAGTAATGGATTTTTTTCACATAACAACTTACAATAGATGTTAGTACATTTGTAACTGAGCTTTAGAAGTGAATTAACATAAAGCAAATGCTTGAAGCTTGCATTTAAATTGTCACAGAAACAGAATTTAGTTCCCAATACTGTATTAGTTGATACATCATAAACATTGAAAACAAGTAGCCAAAGGTTGTATATTGACCAACTGTTCTGGTTCCATTTAAAATTCTGTATTCTGGATATTTTATCAAAGTTGAATTAACTCTTATGATAATAGCAAGTCTCTTAGGAATGGTTGCATCAGTTATGTATCACAAGTTAAAGGTTATCAAATAGTAGGAAGCCTTCTTAACAGATAGTGAAATTGAAGTTTTTTATTCAGGGAGTGTTGACAGTTCAGACACTGAAAGTAGGTTTAAGTTATGTATCAGTGTACACCCTTTTTGTACAACTAACCATAATAAAGTTAAGAAATAATAGTTCCCTCTTTCTTAATTCTAAAGATAGACATATTAATTTCACTGTGTATGTGACACATTTTTAGTAGAAAGTCCCAATTTAAAGTTTCCATGAATTCTGCCCATTTTCCCACTCATATCTACCCCCATTACACATCTAAAGTTTACTTATATATAAAGATATAGTTACCAAATATCAAAGATCTCTGTTTTCACCTCTGATCTAAACTCACTATTTTTCCAGCAGGCTATTCCTTTGAGTTCAAGTTTGAAGTTTCAAAATAAATGATTATGATAGCTTCTACTTACTTGTATCATAAGGCAATTACCACAGTTAATTTAGCTTTTGAGTATGCTCTGAAAGCAACAGTGAGTGACCTAGAAATTCAAAGTATTGTTTAAAGCTGCTTATAATACATTTTGTTCTATTACCAAATGTCCCCTATTTTGCATGATGTCTTCTTTTTCTGTAATTTTTCAGTAGCTTCCCCTTGTTTTTTTTTTTTTTTTTTTTTTTCTTTTTCAGACAGAGTCTCACTCTGTCACCCAGGCTGGAGTGGAATGGTGCGATCTGCGCTCACTTTAACCTCCAACTCCCAGGCTCAAGCAGTTACGGTAGCTGGGATTACAGACGTGCACCACCACACTGGGCTAATTTTTGTATTGTTAGTAGAGACGGAGTTTCACCATGTTAGCCAGGCTGGTCTCAAACTCCTGGCCTCATGTGATCAGCCCACCTTGGCCTCCCAAAATGCTGGGATTAGAGGTGTGAGCCACCGTGCCAGGCCCAGTAGCTCCCATGGCTTTTCTAATTAAGTAGCCACCATCAGAGACTCATGTGTGCATCTCCAACAGCCACTCCAAAGTAAGCTCCATCTATTAAGCATCACTCTCTGGATATTTCATAAAATCTGCAAAATTAATGATTCCAAGCCAGGTTTATCTTTTTAAACGTCAGTATTCTATGCACCATGCCCTACTCTCCAACTGCAGGCTTTTACTCCCCTGGTAGCCCCTCCCCTCTCTATTCACTGGCTGGACCTAGAAACCCACCTTTTCAAATCCTCTTTCTTGTTCAGCCTACATGCCATTGGCCACTATATTTGGTTGGTACCGCCTCCTAAATATCCTTGAAACACGCATCCCTTCCTCACTACATTATATTGCTTCTGCCGTACTTTAAGTTATCATCAGCCTCTTACCTTGACTACTACATTATTCTTCTCCTAGTTTGCATGCCTGCCACACTGCCAGGGAAATTTCCTTTCCAATTCAAATCTTAAATTTCAATCACTGGTGTGATTGAAACACCCTATGTTTACAGAAGAATTTCATTGGCCTATCTCACAAAAGTTTCTGTAATCTAGATCTATTTTATACTTCCAATCTTCTTGTTATTCCTCATATCTTCATTCCCCACTACTTATGCACCAGTTGGATCAAACTCATGCCAGTCTCCTTCCCAGCTTGGGTCATTGTAGTGTTTCCTTCTCTAGCCACACATGGCCACTTACATACTGATAAACTCCAACTCGTTTTCTAAGATTAAGTTCAAACACTGAGATTCTGTGAAACTTTCCCTACCTCTCCACCAACAACTTCAAATAATAGTAGGAAAATATTGTTTGAAAAAGGTGATTTAGAAATTCAAAATGAAGTTAATATTGAATGGGGAATAAAAAGAAAGACACATGAGAAAGTAAAATTCTATTTTCTGTCTCAGAATCACAAGATTTTATGGCTGAAAGTGTTGTTACAGTCAATATAGACCAAAGTTTTTTGTGGTTTCCATATAAAAAGTAAAATCTCTTGCCTTAAAATGAAGTTTGGGAAATTTGTACTTAGTTGTGTAATACTGACTGTGTAATTTGTATGATCCTTATACGGCATTCAAGAAAGCTGTCACTACACTACATAACCATAAAAAAATCTAGACTCATTGAATCTGAGCTTCATAGTCTTCATTTCTCTCTCTTCCCACAGCCAGCATTTAAACCTTCCTGAAGAAATAAGGTTTGCCATCATTTGATAGTCAAAATTCATTGCCCATATTCAAAATTCACTGATTAAAACATAAAATTTTATTGCAAGTTGGGACAACTAGGTCTTTCCTGCTTTTTCAAAAATCAAATTTTTAAAAACACTTGCCTAGGAAGTCATTATATGAAAAAAAAAGGTGAAAAGAATTATTGTAGCACAATGTTGACTGTGCTGCATTTCATCAGTAAAAGTTTTAGAGACAGAGGGAATCAAGCAAGGTATTTTGGCACATCTCATAATTTCAGTGGATACAGTTACAATCATGAGACTTATTCAAAGCTCTCTCCTGAAGAACATTCCAAACATTCAAAACCTAGTTTTTAAAATAAAATTTATCTTAAGGAATGTCAGTTTTTGAAGCTCTGAATATGTAAATCATGTTTATATTAATAATTGATATATTTAAAATTATATCATAATTGGCAAAAGTTTCAGAATACATAAAATTAGAATTTTGTGTTTTCTTTCAGCAGCCACATTTCAGAGATAGGGATGGATTGGCATGGACCAATATGGTCCATCTTTCTTAAACCCAGAGTCTCTTAGTGCCCTGAGTTTGAAGCACTTTTCTTTCAAGTTGAGGTCCACTCTTCTATAGACAATTCTATGAAAAGGTCTTACAAGTTTTTATCTACACCTCTCACTTTTTGAAATGGATAATGATAGATTCCAAACACATGGAAATCTCTTGCCCCTTTTACTTTTTAGGATCTTTGCAAGCTTACAATATGTACACGTTTTCTGTAAGTCACCAGTGCTGAGTTACTGGCATGAAAAATGACCCTGTTACTTGGAAAGTAGTTTCACTTACAAGTCCCCCAGGCCCTGTAATGTCTAAACCTCCTGTGCCACTTTATGTGACTACCCCACCCCCACAGAGGAGCATGCACAGGAAAAGCAGACTTCCCTTCCCCCACACATTTCCTTAGTTTATTTACAAAACGTCTTGGAATGAGAATGAGCTGCTTGTGGTTCCTGTGGCTGATTCGGGGATGGTTTCCTACAGGCAGAGGATGCTGGTCAACCGAATGACCTCTCTGTAACTAACCCGTGCACCCCTGTGGTAAGGCTGTTTGGTCTTATAGGTACCTCTTCTAACTAAGCTTGGAGGGATTTGTTTTTGTGGTAAAGAACTTAGTAATAACCAAACGTCACTGTAAAGACAGATTTAATAATGTTAAGGTCCATCAGAGCCTACTCCTTCTACTACCAACAAGAGAAGCCAGAAATACACTGGCATGCCTTTAGATTCCTGTGCGTCAATCTTTCTTTCTCTAAGGATTATGTTTTTTTTTTTTCTTCTGGCATCTTCAAAGGACAATAAAGCTATTAGCAATATATTTGAGTGGAGAACACATTAGGAAAAGAAATCATCCTAAACACCAGCTATATGAGAAACATCCGTTCGTCAGTAGTTTTTACCAGCTCATGCAGAGGTGATGATGACTATTTAATAGTCAAAAGAAGATTTAAAGTTGTGATGATCTTAAGCAAACATGAGTCTCCCAAATATTCATTTCTGTTTGTTCAGACTTGCTAATGAACACTCTTAACTCACACATTGGTAACTCTTGGAAACCCTGCAATAAGTGTAACAGTGATTCTTAAGGTAGACTGGTCCATTCTCACCAAATATACATTTCACTCGAGTAAGTAGAAGATAAGGGCACAGAAACTGTAAGACTCCAGTTCCAAAAGAGAAAATATTGAACATAAATTACCATAAGTAGTCATATATGATCCACATGGAAACACTGGTGAGATAAGCATCACATTTTCACCATTATATCTATTTGAACTGGCAATTATTAAGCTCGTGTGAGAAGAAATATTTAATGAAGGAATTGTGGGGTGCTCAACAGCTAACATAGTTTCAGCATCAGTTTGCATTGGATCAAAAAGTAGAATTGTGTTCTCTAATACACCATAGTTCAAAACAGATATAAAACTTAGTGTCCTTACTCAAGTTAAGCCCTAATGTACATTATTTTACTTACTGAAGAAATTAGAAACATATGCTTATCTTCCATTACATAAATGAAAAGCAAAGCAAATGTGTATTAATTTCACTGTGTAAATGAGCACAAAATTACCAGTCCCCAATCTCCCAGGGTGCTAGTTCAGTGAGGATATTATATATATGAAGAGAATATATATAATTAGTTATACATAATTTAAAAATATATATTATATGATAAAGAGACTATGTATACACACACATATATAAGTCCTTTGAGGCAGTATATTCTTATTTTTCAAATGCTCAATTTTAAGAACTTTGAAATTAAAAACAATACATGTGCTAAAGGGAAATAAAAGATCATAAAAAAAGATATGAAAAAAAATCCCACCTCATTCACCCATTGCCAACAAATTGAAAGCTAATGAAAGAGAACATATATCCTGCCCAGAAACTGTCATTTTTTTATCTGTGATTTAACCTTTGTAATGTCTTTCTACATTTGTCTCCACAGTGCATCCTAACGTTAGTCAAGGCTGCCAAGGAGGCTGTGCAACGTGCTCAGATTACAATGGATGTTTGTCATGTAAGCCCAGACTATTTTTTGCTCTGGAAAGAATTGGCATGAAGCAGATTGGAGTATGTCTCTCTTCATGTCCAAGTGGATATTATGGAACTCGATATCCAGATATAAATAAGTGTACAAGTAAGTGCCCACACGAAATTGTATTTTTATCTCATCTTTGGTGACTTTTCCAGATTGAAATGGCCTCTAATATATTTGTGATATTCAATGTTAAGTAAATGATAATGTTTATCTGATAATTAGGCTAAACCATACTTGGACTTAACCCTCAGAACCAGAAAATTTTTATCACTAACTTACAAAAAAAGCACTCATGTTTTGGTTTTCTTTTTAATTATGAAAGCAAAGGCTGGGAATATGATTATTGCTCATTGAACCTATAGAAAAGTACTGCAAGCCTCAATTCCATCTGAGTTTCCATTATCAACACAAAATCCAAGTATTGACTAACTTGCCAAATCATTTCAGCTATTTTGACTTCAAGAGAGATTCCAGAGCAACTGAAACATTTATTTATCAATTGGAAATAAATATTGGGAGTACTGTCATCTGGAACCTGAAAACCTACTTTTCACACTGCAGACCCAGGGACCTTTCTCAAAAATGTAAATTAGGAAATACCACTCTATTCAAATATAATATGTAGTTCCTCCAAACTCATCTCCTACAACTCCCCCTCAACCATTTTGCACCAGCCTCACTTCCCTTCTCACAAGATCTTCCCACCTCAAGCCTTTGCAATTATGTTATACACTGGCTGTTCTAGCAGTTGGAAAGCTTTTTGTCCACATCTTTGCATAGCTGGCTGTCTTATATCATTGATGATTTTGCTCATATGTCACCTTCTCAGAGAGACATTCCATGATCATCCTATCCAAAATAATCAGCCTGTTCCCCTTGTCAACCACCCTCCATCTCTTTTTCCCACCATTTGCTGTTTTTTTGTTTTGTTTTCCAGAGCACTTATCACTCTGGAACTAGACTGCCTGGTTTCAAAAAGCAGTCTGATCTGTTGTCCTGGGTTAGTTTTATAACTTTTGTGAGCCTCAGTTTCCTTATATGTAAAATGAAATTATACCAATGACTACCTCACTGGATTGTTGTAAACTTTAAATAACTTAATAATATTGTAAAGCATTATAGCAATCCTGGCTTACGGCAATCACCATATAAGGGTGAACTATTGTTATTGTTTACTGTATCTCCTCTCCTAGGATGTAAACTTTCTGAAGCCTGACTCTTACCCCTCTTGTGCATTGCTGTCAACCAATATAAAAAACAATGCCTGGCACATAGTAGGCAATCAAATATTTGTTGTAAGAATCAATAGCCCTCAAGAACAACACAAAGGTAATATCCTTTGTATGTTTTCTTAAGGTTCTGATGAAACATTTTCACTATCACTTAATATAAACAGACACTTCATCTTATAAATATTCTTGGATATATATATATATATATAAACAAAGAGTTTTTCATAGGGCAATCAGTACAATGATTTTAAAATCAATAACCAATGTACCTCAACTAAATCACTGAGGAGGAATCGTGAATTCAGTCTGGCAAAATAATTTTGGACTTCAGGTGTTTATTTGATACTAAAGTTGTGTGTGGCTGTGTCTGACACACGTAGAACTGGACCAATAGTTAAGAGAACATAATGCAAGCATATTTCTCTTTCTTTTTTCTCTTTCAGAATGCAAAGCTGACTGTGATACCTGTTTCAACAAAAATTTCTGCACAAAATGTAAAAGTGGATTTTACTTACACCTTGGAAAGTGCCTTGACAATTGCCCAGAAGGGTTGGAAGCCAACAACCATACTATGGAGTGTGTCAGTATTGGTAAGGAGAACCTGTAATAATTTGAGTAAGTGATAATGTCAGTCTCCATGGAGGTGCTTTTCAAAGTCCTTTGTCAAAAGAACTTGAAGGTTCTTGGGCTGAGATCTCTTAAAGGCTGTCTCCATCCTTCTTCACAAAGATACTCTCTTAAAGGTGTTTTTCATAATCTTATCTAGTATGTATTATGGTACAATTTAATATAGTAGGTGCTTCCTTATTTCTTAGGGACTATTGATAATTGTTTCAACTGTTCTGTTTACGATAGATTTATTTTTATTATTTAGTGAATTTTTATTTAAATTATTATTTAATGAATTTAATTTAAGTAAACATTCAGTCAAGACACACATATGTATATCTGACAGTGATCTGTTATGTGACATACATATATGTCTTGAACTTAATTTTTACCTTAGAGCAACAGTTTCATAAAACACCTAGGTCTAATCTCAACTAATGACCAAAGTTATTTTCCAAGGTGGGAACATATATTCTCTTGACACAGCCCATTAATGCTCAGTAAATGGATCAAAGACCTAGAGAACTGGAATTGATTTAGTTAAAATCTCACTCTTTTTCTCTCATACTGCTATGCTGAAGTATTCTGCTTGCACAGGTATTGATACATAATAAAAAGGATTGTGGACTTACTCAAACTGACAGATTGAGACAGTCCCTGGGGCTGATTAATTGCAGGCCAAATTTCCTGAAGGGGAGGTCCCTCAGACAAGTTGTTTGTCTAAATAACAGATCACTGTCAGGCTGTATTTTCAATCTTTTAAACGTTGTGCAGCTACTACAGCTACAACTTTGATGAACACTTGGGAAGCAGATGCTGAACCAAATGGTAAAATAGCCTAGGAAGTCTCAAAATCCCCTGGGCAAGAACTACAGGAACCTTTGATGCTGCGGTGATGTTGGCATATCCACACAACTGCCCTCCTGATTCAGTACAAGATAGTCTCCAGGACTCCCCTGGGGTCCCCATCTTAGGGGTCCCTTAGAATCTAAAGTGCTGGAGTAATAACTCTAAAGTGATGGTTTAACCATTTCAAGTGTACCGTAGCACTTTTATTTCTAAACAATGTTCTTGATAGAATAAAATAAATAGATATTTTAAAGATAATTTTAGAAGCATCTGGAAAACAACAGTCTTGAAACAGTTCATGGCTCATTTTGGTTAAGTTTTTTCTTCTCTAGTTGTAAAAACACATGGAAAAAAAAGCAACTTAGGAATAGGGTAAAAAGTACAAAAGAAAGCACTTCAAGTTCTTTTTCTTATAGGTCCTGAGGGCTGATGATTAGAGGTAATAAGTTCCAAACACTGGAAAAAATAGAAAACACGTCTGTGGAATATTCAAGAGCAGAAATTCAGGATGAGTTGCAGAATGTTTGTGACATTTCTCTACCCAGAAAAAAGGCGCATATTTAGATTTTTTCAGTTGTTGAAGGTGTCACATTCAGTCCTGGAAAGGCTATTTACCTTAAATGTATTAATGCTTTTCTGTCAGGGAGATCATTTCACACTTGGCACTATTGGATTTGCCTTTAAAGCTTACTGGTAATTTATGCTGCTAGTAAGACTAAGACTATTTCTTAACACAACCACATTTAAGTTTATATATTTTGGAAAAGAGGTTAGCAGTCCAAAGGCCAATTACTGAGTTTGGTTCATTTAACAGATGCAAATGACCTAGGACACTGTAGTAACACAAATCACCAACTTCCGTTCAGGGCTGGCTCTGGTTGTTTGCTCAATAAGAGATGTCTCCCATCATATGGCGCCTAGCCTTCAGGTACTACACCTGCCATGCCTTTAGGCCAGTCCAGAATTTCAGGGAAGATGATGACCTGCTTCTATATCACAAAGGAATATTAAAGCCTGTTCCTTTAACAAATATGAAAACTAGGATCCGGAGAGCCAAAATGGTGATCCCAAAGAAACATTTTAAGTTATTTTCAGTGCTGTAATTAGTAGCCTGACTTTAGCTTCCCACTACTCATCCAATAGAAAGAATGTGGCTTTCTCATTGCTAAAATCCACACCGTATTTCTACTTTTCTATCGAGATTTTTAAATTGAGAGGAAAGGTCATAAACAGAGGAAATGCTACCCTGATATAGAGCTGGGATGAAAGAGGTATGTCACAGTGTATCCGCTTTCCATGGTTTGCAGGTGAAATGAAACAGAAACATCCACTGAACCAAATTTTATAAGAGAACATGTTCTTTTCACTTTGTGCTCCAGATATTTGCTTCCTGTCTGCACTGTCATTTTGTCACCCTCACTGCTTCTCTTAGTTGGATTTGTTCAAGAAACACAGAGAGAATATATCTCACTTCAAGGACTGAGTAGCAAGGGACATTCCCTTGCTATGTTCTCTATGGAACCATGCAACTAGTCAACAAGAATTAGAGCAAAATGACCAGTAAAGTCACTACTAATAGGACATCCTATTCAACTTTCTTGCCAATTCGGGAATCCCTTTTACAGCATCTTGCACTGATGATCAACCACAGCACAATCATTCCCAGGGACCGGAGCTCATTACCTTTATGAGACATGTGCTTCATTTGCTTCATTAGTGAATAGCTAAAGATTTCCAGTTTTAAGATTGTTCTTAATACAGAAGCTAGGAGGAACACAGAAGGTGAATATTCTGTTTTTCCTTAACTATCTCTTAACCAAGGAGTGCCTCAATTCTACATTGTTCATTAAATGATCTGAATAGAACTTAAATCACCTTTTGTGTTGTCTTTAGCACTTTTTTTTTCAGTTTTCATTTTTTTTCCTGGAAATATTATTTGGATGCTAACATTATAGGTTTATTCTACAGTGTTTCTCTAAGATAAATTCACCTCATTTCATGGTGTTTTAACTCTCTGGTCTCATTAGAACTTTTTACTACCTAAACTCATTAGTTTTGAATATTTTCCCTCCTCCAATGAAACTATCTAAGGTTGTCCTTAGAATTTAATTTATAAAACCTTTCATCTTCTGACTATAAACTAATAATTACCTAAGCTGTAATTTTTTAAATACGTTTTTCTGAAGTCCAAGTATACATTTGCTTAGACCACTTTTGCTATTATGAAAGAGCACCGAAGTTCTGGTCACTTGCACATCAGATCATTTTTTCTAATTCAGTCCTCTTAATTCTGGAATTAAATGAATACTGGACAAAGTGACAGCTCACAAACATAGACTTTCCTCTTCTCATTTGCTTTTTTGGAGGTGCCTTTTTTTGTAATGCTAAGGATACACTACTTTTTAATGGTTAATATCAGAATGGGATGCTGGAAGATAATATCCATAACCAGCAAGAGATTATAATATTATTAATTGACTTACTCTATTCTTGAATGAAAATTGTAATGGTATAACTGAGCATGAAGACTATTTTAAAATGGTTCAATAAAGTTCATTTCATTTCACAAAAACATAAAGTCATGTATTTAATCAATTCCATTTAATTCCGTGTTGCACTCAGGGACCTGAAAGTGTCTGAAAAGTCCTGTGAAAAATGTATAATAAATGGATTTAAATTTCTAAAACATTTAAGTTATCTTTCAGCCTCTGCTGTTATGAGATAGCATTCTGCTCTAAAGTAAGGAATCATTAAATCAGAAGGCAATAAGGGAGGTTACTGGAAACTTCTTTTTGTGGAAAGATAGTCTTAAATCATCTGAAAGAGTTACTGTTGCTAGCTGTTGTTATACATTAGAAAGTTTTAGGGACATAAATATAATAGCACCTTGAGATGTTTCTTTTCTTTAGAAGTTCAAAAATCTGTTACAACCTGAGAAAGCCATTATTGAAAAAAAAGAAACTAATACAGAAAAAGGAAACAAATCTCCAAAAGAAGCTCCAGAAAAAGTACATCAGGTCATCTTAGGAATCACTTGGTCAGGTTAATTTTAGAAGCAGGTTATCAGCTGAAATTGACCCAGAATTCACATATAATAGATGCTGCTATGCCTGAACCATACTCAGTAACAGATATCAATATTTAAGCATACAACAGCACATGTCATAAGCAAAGGCAGTAAATAGTAGGCCAAAGACCTGGATTCATTTTCTGCTCAAGCATTCTCTAACACAGAGGTTCTCAAAAGGAGTTCCCAGTACCTGCAAATCAGCATTACCTGTATTGTTAGGCAAATTCACAGCCCTACCCCAGGTAACTGAATCAGAAACTCTGGTGGGGGCTAATGGAGAAAGGTCCAGCATTTTTTGTTTTAGCAAGCCCTCCAAGTGATTCTGATGCGTGCTAAAGTTTGAGAATCAATTCTCTAGCACATAGTATAACAACTGTTCTTCAAATTCTGGTCAGGATCAATCAACAATTGCAGCAGTGCTCTGGAAATTATAAAAAATTGATCAATTTTAGTGATTATATTAATGTTAGTGCCTGTGTTAATCAATCTAGAGAAAAAGGAAATCCAATGCAAAAATGAGTTTATCTGATAATGAGTACTAAACTGAAAACATTCAATTTCTGCCTTTCCCATTCTCCTGTTTTATATTTAAGTCATCTTGCCCGACTTTGATCTGCAAGATTCTTCTCAAATGTGGGCAAGTTCTGATGGAAGAAAATTTTTTTTTAACTCAACAATAGTGAAAGTGGTTGTGAGCCAGCTGAGTCTGTTTCTTCTGTTCTGTTTCAGTGCACTGTGAGGTCAGTGAATGGAATCCTTGGAGTCCATGCACGAAGAAGGGAAAAACATGTGGCTTCAAAAGAGGGACTGAAACACGGGTCCGAGAAATAATACAGCATCCTTCAGCAAAGGGTAACCTATGTCCCCCAACAAATGAGACAAGAAAGTGTACAGTGCAAAGGAAGAAGTGTCAGAAGGGAGAACGAGGTACAATCATAATAACAAAATGTGCTTGTTTGAATCCTCATAATCTGTTGCATTTTTCATTTTATTTCTTATGAAACACTTGGCATTATCTTTCATGCCTAATATCCTAAAATGTGTACCAAACAAGAATATGTTGCTTGTAAATTACAGAATATAGATGTGGTAATTCCAAAATATGGAGCCTGATGTCAGAACTTTACTATAGAAGTGTGCTAATTGAATTACGATGAACTAGGCTGTATTGTAAGCATTCAGGGCATTATCTGTACTATAATCTGCTTTGCTAGTACTTAGAAAACTTTTGGGAAGTCTCATAATTACAAAGTCTAATGATATTTACAAGAACAAGACAAAGAAACACTGCTATCAAACATTCCTTTCCTCACTGCCTGCAAACCAAAGTAGTGAAATGTAGTGGTAAGCTTTTGTAGCTAAGTGTATACACACACACACACACACACACACACATATATATATAAAATTAAAGACAGAATATCATTCTGTCATCCAGGCTGCATTGTAGTGGTGCCATCGCAGTTCACTGCAACCTCAAACTCCCAGGCTCAAGCAATCATCCCACCTCAGCCTCCCAAAATGCTGGGATTACAAGTGTGAGCCGCCATACCTGGCCAGTATAGTTAATACTGACTTTATTTTGAATTAAATGACCAAGACCACATTTTATGAATATAGCAAAATCATTAATGACATTTGTCTCCAGATTTCTTTTCATATTGCATATTTCTTTTCATATTGCGTATTTCTTTTCATATTTCTTTTCATATCTGTCTCCAGATATCTTTTCATATGGATTTCTTTTCATATTCTGGCCTTTATAGACCAGATTACAGAACCTATTCCATCAATATTAACTATTAGAATTTGCTATGAAATCAACAAGGAGAAATATAGCATTTAATAATATGATCCTTTAGGGTGAATAAACTTCCAGCCAGAAGACCTTCAGTTGCCGATCTTTAAAATATCATTTTTCTATCTTTCTCACTAATGTCTTCAGCACCACTTCCTACAAATATGTTGTGTAGTTTTATGTAACTATTCGTAGTTATCTGGTGAGTCTATAAATGATCTTCTCAATTAATTCCAAAGGAGTTTGATTGCCTCTGTAGTTGACCTTTCTTAACTTATTTCTCCATAGTTGACCTTTATTAGGTTATTTCATTCATTTACTAGCTTATTTCATTCATTTATTCATTCAACATAGTTTTATTATATTCTTACTTTATGGCTATGCACTGTACTAGTAGGGCCTAAGGATTCACAGCTGAATGGGGTACTGTCTCTCTATTGTGAAGGTACACCAGAGTCCAGTGAAAGGTTGAGATGTTTAAACAGATAATCACAACATCATAGAGTAAGGGAGATTATAGATGTGTGAACTAGCTTAAAGGGAACACAGAAGAGGACACTGAAAACTTGAACATTGCTTATACAAAAGAGAATTTGGGTCACCTGTACTTTGCAAAGAAACATCCATTATGCCAAAAGAATTGGCCATCACTAAAAGCTATAAAACCTGTTTCTGCCATTCTAATCAAGTAGTTAATGTGAAAAAAATTCTTGAAGACATGGGTTATTTAAAGAGAACTTCAAACTTTTGTAAATTTGTAGGAGGTTTTGATTAAAACTTAGTTTAAGGAATGAAAGCTGGCTAGTGAAAAAGGCCTTTTGGCATTTGTTACCAATTAATTTAAAACATCTTAGATTTTAAAAGTTGGATTTGGAAGTCAAATATTTCATCACTCTACTTGTTGGTATGCTCCTGTTGCCGTACATTTACTTATGTTTACTAAATTTCCTTAAAATTTAATGACTTACAGGTGGTCTTTGCTCATATCATTCTTTTCACAAAGATTGTACATTACTAATCAGTATTCAGTACACATTCCCTTTAAAATATAAATGAAGAAAAGTTATCCAATAGCAGAATTAAATCACGATTCTAATTACATTTTATTTCTTTTACTTGAGAATGTGATCTTTCAATAGATTATATTTTGGTAGCACTTGACTTAAACATTAACATTGAAAATGTCAGCTGTTAAAACTGGCATTTATCTCATCTAGAAAGAGATAAAATAAATAACATCACAAGAAGTTTGAAATAGTAACCTGTGACATAAGATTTAGCTTAAAAGTGTCTTTCTGATTTGTTTTCTTCCCCTCTGAGGATACAGTGACATTTTACGTTTACAAAGAGAAGTTTATACAACTAGAAAATTTAACTGTTTTATTTTTTCAAGTTTCGTAAAATGTAGACTAACAAGTGGCAAATATGAATCACATTTACAATTAATTTCCAGATTTAGTCCTACTTTTATTTTTCTTCATTTATTTTTCAAGGTGTTTGTCAAAAACTTTTGTTAAGTAGCCTATAAACTAAAGGTAGGAAGAAAATCATTTCTCTCTTTGTTATTTCTCTAATCCTCCAGTTTTCTTAACTTCTCTTAAGGTTTAGTTAGCAAGTATCCTATTTGAACACAAACGAAATAGAAAAGTAATAATGACCTCTGGACATCCCACCGTATCCTCTCTATCAAGCATCATATCAAAATAATAACATCCAGAGTCTTCATTTAGGCTCTACTATATATTTATATAATATGTATAATATATAATAAAAATATCTTGAAAATTACTCATGTCTTGAATTTATAACCTAAATGATAAGAACCCCACATACACATATAGAGAAGCATATCAACAGAGCAAATTTAGTAGAGGACTTTAATTTACCTTTATATTTTTCTATACAAGTTGGCATTTCTTATTTTAAGTAGGGTAAGCATTAGAGACATTTAATCAACTTTAAAGATAAACACAATAAAGTGGTACAGACATGACTTCCCCTCACACTTAGGATAGCTATTATTTGAGTTGCTCCCAGATGTTTATAGATTAATAAAATAAGAAGATTCTTTTAGGTTCATAGCTTGAGCATTTCAAGATGAGTGTACTAAAAGATAAGGCTTTTCTTATGAATTTAAAGTTAGGTCTATGATCCCTGCCTAAGCGGTTAACAATAGACAGAGGTAGATAACTCATATTTGGAAAAGGTAGGGAGCATGTGTTCAGGATTTTTTCTGCTCTGTTGAAATTGCCAAAGGCAAGATCTCCAGGGAAGAATGATAAGATCCAGAAATGACTTTTCAAAATGTACACAAAGAAGAAGTTGAATAGAAGAAAATAGTTTGTAGGAACAGTGTGGATTCATCTAGTTGGGAGATGCTTTTTAATATGTATATGTTACAAAATCTTACACACATACATTTTTCTTTACTACCATTTTCTCATGGTTAGAATAAGTTAACCCAAGGAGATAAATTTAATTGTTGTATCCTTACATTTAAATTATCTCATGTATTTGTTTACAGTATTTCAGATTATTCCCCTTTACTTGACATGCTACCTTTTAATCAGCCTGAACTTCTCCATCAATTACTAACTTTAGTAAGAGGTCATTACCAATACAGTTCTTTCTAGCTTGAACTTAATTGAATTATATATTTGAAATATCAAAAATATAGATTTTAAGAGATTATACAGACTAATATATAAACTATTATCACATGTGTATTGAAACATCATATTTAAGTAGAAGTAAACAAGGAGAAAATGCATTTCCAGTGGTTGCCAGGTTTTATTTATTGACTTTTTTGACATACAGTGTGTAACCATCTCAGATAAGGAAAACTGAAACAGCTCAGGAAGATGTGTGTGCACCTGCATTTGATGCAAAAGGGTATATTTGTGTATGTGGTGGTAGAAGCAGAGTCAACAAAACACATTTTTCATTCATTTGTACCTTCCTCTAATTAACTAAAGAGAATTTCCTATAGATGGTTTTTAAGGCAACTCACCAAGAATAAAAGAAATTTTGTTCTTTGGTTAGTTTTACGAAAAAGAATCTTATTAATCACAGATAGTGTATGATCTTGGGATAGAAAGGAGAGAGAAGAGCAGAGCATGTTGCTGGAAGAAGTGAGGTGGAGGTCTATCTTCCTGGTATAAAGACAAGCTAGCATTCATTCCACCAGAGAAATATAAAAGGAACCCTTTAAAATAGAAAGAAATAAAATGTTTAGGGACACTCCAGGAAGAAACAAATGTGGGAATCATTGTATTACTGTACTATTTGAGTATACTGTAGGTTGCCTTATGTACTTTCTCAAAATTAAGTATAGTAAAAGTCTACCAGGCATTATATAAAGGCATTACATACATTCTCCTTTTTTTTTTTTTTTTTTTTTTTTTTTGAGATGGAGTCTCACTCTGTCGCCCAGGCTGGAGTGCAGTGGCGCGATCTCGGCTCACTGCAACCTCTGCCTCCTGAGTTCAAGCGATTCTCCTGTCTCAGTCTCCTGAGTAGCCGGGATTACAGGCACACACTGCCACACCTGGCTAATTTTTTGTATTTTAGTAGACACGGGGTTTCACTGTGTTGGCCAGGCTGGTCTCGAACTCCTGAGCTCAGGCAATCCACCTGCCTCAGCCTCCCGAAGTGCTGGGATTACAGGCATGAGCCACCATGCCTGGCTGAATGTATTCTCTCTCAAAGGCTAAGCCACGTTTTCAATTTAATGTCCTCAGTGGACAGGCCTTCCAGTTGCTGAATCACTATTTAGCTTTCCCTCCACTAAAATTAATTATATGGCTATAATCATTTCTTTTTCATAATACTCTCCTATCTATTCAGTTGAACTGTATGCAACCGCCTTTTTTGTAGGTCGTAAATGGTCAAGTGTAAGCAGTTTCATATGGTTCAACCTGATACTTTAAAATTTCATCTCTCTAAACTGATCAAGTTTTAGAACCAGACCTAGAGTATGTTTCTTAAGGATTGACAGTTTACAATTTGTATATACTACAATCTGTTTTAAATATTAAGCTTTTAATAATAGTAAACTGTACAGCTGTCCTTGAAAGAATGTAGGCACTACCAATGCAGTGAAGAGGACCCTGAAAAGTGGGGCTTAGGCTGGGAGGGTTCTTGGCTTAACCCAGAAAAGAATTCAAGGGTAAGCCAGTGGTGTTCAACAGCAACTTTTATTGAAGCAGCAGTGTACAGCAGCAGCAGAGGTACTGCTCCTTATGGAGCAGGGATACCCCATAGGCAGTGTGCCCTGAGTACCATCTCAGAGGAAGTTCTGCAGTCACATTTATACCCACTTTTAATTAGATGCAAATTAAGGGGCACATTATGCAGAAATTTCTAGGAGAAGGGTGGTAACTTCTACGTCATTGGGTTGTTGCTATGGAAAGGGGTGGTAACTTCTGGGTGTTGCCATGGCAATGGCAAACTGACATGGCACATTGGTGGGTGTGTCTTTTAGAAAGGTGCTTCCACTCCATGCCTGTTTTAATTAGTCCTCAATTTGGTCTGGTGTCTGAACCCTGCCTCCAGAGTCAAGTCTCACTTTGTGAGTCAAGCCCTACCTCCTATCTCACTACTAATCTTTAAAGTCTCTCATAAAAACATGTTTGGTCTTCAGATGCTCTTTAATCATGGTCACATATGACTTATTCTCTGTTTTTATTTGATATTTTTTTCTCCTTAGCTATATTACTCAACCCTTATTCCTTTTTTTTTTCTTTCCCACCACCTCCAATTTAATCACTGAAACATCAAATCACCTTGTAAATTCAGTGGACAAGTATCAGAATTTATTATCCATGTAGGTGAAAACATTTAATGCCTCAGTGACAGGCCCCACCTCTTATTGTTTCCTCTGGCATTGACATTATAATAGCAGGATCTATGTGAGGATTCTTTGTTGCCTAGGTTTTTGGGTTGAAGACATGCACAGTTGACTCCCCTGTGTCATAATGAAGCAGAAGAATTACAGCCAGCACCTTGATAGATGTAGAAAAAAAAATGAAATGACAGTTTTTAAGTTTCTTGCCTCTAACACATTTTACATCCTATTGTATGTTCTTAAACTTCTCAACATTAAAGAAAAAGCTCTGCAGAAAATAAGAAGCCTTTATTTCATGCCTTGCATTCCTTGATATTATATCATTTTTTAGAACTCAGCCAGCAGTTACTACCTCTTACAATTCAGACCAAGTTTGCTCCATACCATTTTTGTAGGCTCTCTGAGATTTTGGAGATTTTATTAACGGTGGTCGAAAATCATGGTGGACATTATTCATGGTGGGAAATACTTAATTGTTATTATCATCCATGCAATCCCTTAATTCCTATGATAGTATAAGAATTATTTGTAGGCTTTTCTGCTAATTGGTGTGTACCTCAGCATTCCTATTCTAAAATAAACTTTGTAATAAATGATCCTTGAAAATGCCTATATTCTCTGAGATTTCACTTAGTGATATTTATAAATATCTAGTGCTTTGTGACCCATTGGTGAGTGTGACATAATACACGGTGACCAGGTTATTGAATAGAGTGGTAGCATTCTTCAGCTCCTAAGCAAACAATGATCTTGCCATTGTTTAGGTCTGGTGCACGAGGATTGTTTCAGCTAGTTTTTGCTGCATAACAAATAACCTCAAAACATAAAGGCTTAAAACAACAACCACTTACTTAACAATTTGTGCCTGGGCAATTAAGGCTGAGACCTACTGGGCAATTTTGATCTTGGCTGGGCTCTGTCACATTGTTGGATGGCTGGAGAATGAGGAAATTGCCATGTTTCTATTATCATCAAGATGGCAAGAGGTCCTACAGCCTTCCAAAGTAGAAAAGGTGAAGTCATTCCTCTTGAGGCTAGGCTCAGAACCTGGCATAGTTTTTACTTCCACCACATTCTGTCAGCCTATACTAGTCATAAGCCTAGTCCTGATTCAAGAGTTGAAGAAACAGATTTTATCTCTTGGCAGGAGAAGGTGCAAACTTACTTTGCAAGGTGGCATGCATATACAGGGTGGGAGAGGAGAATTATAGCCATTTTTGCATTCTACCCTAGAGGTCTTTCTCTTGTTTGTAGCTAGATTAGTGTGATTCCTCATTCACTTAACAATCTCTTATTGTCTGAAATACAGTAAGAGATTTGTGTTTCCTTTGTAAATTTCCTTCCTTCCTTTGTAAAAACAGTCAACTATTGATACAGGAGATGTTGTGTTGGATATTATTTCTATTGTACTTTCTAATTTGTAAAGGGCAGAACAGGAAGAATAAATAAAATTTGAGGCCAAGATACCTTCATACGCTCAACAAATATTTATTAAACTTCCACCATGTGCTGGGCACTCTTAGGTGCTGAGGATAAAGCAGTACACCAAAAAGACAAAATTCTTTTCATCATAGATCTTATATTCCGAATGGTTTATATCAGTCCACAAGGTAATGACCATAGAGTATCAGCCCTTTTGTAAGCATACACCTTTGTTAACAGTTTTCACCTTTGTGATTTGTACCACCAGTAGCTGCTGTCTTCATTAGAGTTTCCTAACACATTACAAAGACATTTGTTAATGCTGGCAAAAATGAAACTTCTCTGCTTACATTTCATTTTGGTCTCAATGTGAATACATGTATTTTTTCTGTGACCACCATGTTGATGTGCTAATATGTTTTTGTAAGACGGCTAAGTAGGGTTAAAGGTACAGCTTGTGGTTGTGGAACAATGCTGAGTTAACCGGCCCTTTGGAGAAATGACCCCAAGACCTTGGCTTCCTTTACAGCCTGTTCTAGCCAACTGAGATCCCTGCCAATTAGGAGGGTTCCCTAGAGAGAGACTCCGAGAGCATCAGCATAAATTTAAATTCTGGACCCCCAAATGTAGTTTCCAAAAGAAGCTTTTTGTCCTTTGCTAATTGCAAAGTAACTATTTCTCCAGCAAAAAGACACTCCCTCCTTTCATGCTCCTGTTCTCCTTCCCATCTCCCTAATACAGTCACTCCTTAAAACTGCTAGTGTTGCCGAAACCTCTTTGACATAGGGGACACCCCACATTTGAAGGCACAAAGAATTATTCTTTCCATAGATAATTATCTTGCTTTTTATATCCTCCAGCAACTTCTTCATAGAAGCATTACAGACTAACTTTGTAGATGTCATAGTCTGCAGAAAGGAGTTGATGCCTTATCCTTGGGCCTCTCAAGAGGTGTGACTAAGTAGGCTATTATTAGCATGACAAAATAGATAGAAATGAAAATTCTTCAAAACCTCTTAATCCACTTTGTTCTCACTCTCTTCTACATGCCCTTCTCTTTCTATTTAATTTCCTACTCAGTTCCTTACCTTTCATTTAAAACATCCCATTTCTCAGGTCCCAAATTAGAAATACTTTCCTAAAATTTTTCTGTTTTTCAGTTTCTCTAAAAAATTATTTACATGACATACTTATTACTTTAATAGCAAAACAATATATTAGCATGTTATCTCTCAATGATAGTCCTTTTTCACCAAGCTCACTGTTCTGCCCTCTGTATTCTGCAGGACATTGCAGTTGAAAATGACAGATCTCAAATTATCTTAGGCAAGAAGAAAATTATTGGCTTAACCACAGACTGCACTAAGTCCTCAAACAATATCACTTTATCACAATATCACTGCATCGCCTTCTGCTCTCTCCCTTTCTCACCATTTCAGCTCACACTGCCTTCATTCCTCATTGTTTGTCGGCCTTATTCTCCTCTGCTGCAGAGTCTTTCTCCATTTAGGAGGAAAGCTGGCTCTGGGCAGCTCCAAGTCTATATATCCACATTGCTCCAAATAAAAAAGGATAGTGCTCTCGCTCTCTCTTTCAGTATCCCTGCATCCAATCTCACGAAAGGATTCCAATGGACCCTGCTTTGAATCACTGTGGCAGAGGAATTGGGGTCCTGAGATTGGTCTGTGTAAGTAAAATGCCTGCAGTTGAAGCCAGGGTCAAGTGAGCCATTTTGATTGCTGGTTCTGTTTAGAAAACAAGGGTACTGACAAAAACACAACAGATGTAAATCATCTCCCATCTCTCCCCACCAAACAAGAAACAAAACTTACCAAATCTAGAAACGTATGTTTTTCTACAAGATAATCCCTTTTCAATACTGGTTTTGAAAATAATTTTAAGTGAGGAAGAGTAACCAAAGTTTTTTCTGTCTATTTCAGACTAAACACACGTTCAGGATAATGCTAAGAATATTTTAACTATTTTTTTCTAGTTTCTCTGCATTTGCTAGAAACTTTTTTTGGGGGAGTAAACTGGTTTTAAATGAATAGAAAAAATAATCTACTATGCATATGAATGGTTTCTGGAATTGAATTGTGAAGGCTTAAGTAAAGACATGTCCATGTCCATTTCTAGCTGCTGAGGGTTCTGTGTGAAATGCACCAGTGTGGGCAATGACCTTTTGCTTGATTATGCACAAGGCCACTGAAATGTTAAAATTAACTCTAACCTAATTACTGAACTCCGGTGTTTATATTGTGTATACACCACCAGGTCATAACTCTAGCCTCTGTGAGCCCCAGCTGCCATAATTGAGAAATATGCCTTGCAAATGGTTGTTTTGTTTACTTGTTTTTTCTGCTGGAAAAGCTTGCTTTTCCTATTTTTGCAAAGAAACAGATGTAGGGAAGAGTTTCTGAATAAAGTTTAATTACATTTTATATCTCAATGCAAAACATGTACATCTGTAAGTGAGATATTCCTTTTACTTTTGCGTTACATAAAATGTAATATCTGAAAGCACAATGCCACTTACTATTCACTTTTTTGAGTAATAGCACATTTTAGGTAAGGAAATATCAATATACTAAATTCACATGCAGAAAATATGAATAGTTGCTAATTCCAAAAATAAAAGATATAGAAAATATGTGCATACTTAGGATCAAGAGTTAATATCTAATTAATTATAACTCATGAACAAAAATTATTGTCTTAACAGAAATAAGAACCTAGGTTTTCATAATGTAATACAATTTAGATGGCTAATTATTTTTTATGGAATATGTACATATGATAGTAAAATATTTCTCAGAATAATAAGTACAATTGTAAACATCTGCTATGCTGCTTATCTGTTTTCCAGCCAACAGCAAAATCATGAAGGGATTTTGTTTTATTTCAAATTTGGTTTGTCTCAACAGCTAAGATACAGTTACTAAAGTATTTCATTGGCAAACCTGTAGTGGCTTCACATTTGTCTAGTTTGTCAAGGTCTTGAAATGTATAAGACAAGGGAGTTTTTAAATTTAACTTCTCTCCATCAGCCCCTTGGCTTTCTACCATGTTTTATACCTTTTATGCCCTTCCTCCTACCTTGTCACCCTCTCCTTCCATCTCAGCAGATTTCTTCAATTTTGAATTAAAATTATCTGCTCGTAGAATAACTGTTTCTTCTCATGTTCATCATCTTCAAAAACTAATATTTAATATTTGCAATGTCAGCCTAGTGAACTAAAAAAGTATTGAAATAGTTTAAAAACCAGAACCATCTCAGTTAAGCTACAGATTTGTTATTTGTTTTATTCATTTCTTTGTTTGGTTTACACAAAAGCTGTATTTTTAATATCAATAATGATGTGCATGCTCTTGTAAAAACACAAAAGCCTAAAAGATACATAAATAAAAAATTAATAATCTCACTCTCCCTCAGTCCAGTCCTTCCTCTGAGAAAAGCAATGTGAAAGTGGGTTGTATATTCTTCCACATTAATCTTCTGCTTATAGAAATAGACATATAAAAAATTTCCATAGAGAATGAATATATTATTTTCTTTATAAAAAGCATTTGACTTTTCTTTCTGTGTCTACAGAAAAAGAATAAATTGTGCACCTTAGTAGCTCAATAGTGTGTGCATGTTTACTTGTGTCATTTTAAAATTTGCATATCATGGACGTCTTTCTAATTCATCTTTTTAATAGCTGCAAAATGTTACGTGCTATGAATATCACATAATGTATTCAACCATTCTGCTATTGATGGATTGTAAAATTGTTTCCCATTTTTTTGCTCTTCTTACTGTAACAAAAATCTCTATCATGTTAATGAATTGATACATTCACTTTCTATCAGAGGAAAAGGAGGTGATGCATCTTAGAATTTAGAGCACAGGCTTTGGAACCATGTGGTTTCAAATTTCAGTTGTGCTTTTAACTAGCGCTATGACTTTAAGCAAATTCTTTAGCCTTTACATATCCCATTTTTCCTGATCTGTACAATGGGGATGATAACACTAACTACATTACAAAGTTGTAGTGAGGAGTTATAAGTACGTATAAAACTTTCAGACTTGTGCCTGGCACAGAGTAAGCACTCAATAATTGTGAGATCTAATATTAAATGTAGTCCCAAACATTTGATGGATAAACCAAAGATGTGAATATTTTAAATATTAATATATTCTGCCAGATTATTTTTCAAAAAGGTGTTTCAGTTCACACGTGGAATATATCAAAATTACGTGTTTCCTCATATCCTGACTCTAACTGCATGTTATTAGTCCTTTAAACTCTTGCCAATCTGATAGATTGACAAATGGTATTCTATTGTTTTATTGACATTTTCCTATTAATAAGGCTAATCTCATGTTTAGAGGCTATTTGAATTTCCACAGGATGCCTATTTATATGTTTTGTCCAATTTTCTAATTTTTCTATTAAGTAAAACACCACTTAATAGGAAGTATTTGTATATTAGAGATTAACCTTTTGTCATGTGCATAGCAAATATTTTTCTTATTCTAGTATTAACTTGACTATAATGTGTTTTGCTTTTCTTTTTTTTATATTACTGATATACTTGAATTAGTTTATTTTTTTCCCTCAACTTTTATTTTAAGTTCCAGGGTACATGGATGTGCAGGTTTGTTACATAGGTAAACGTGTGCCATGGTGGTTTGCTGCCCAGACCGTCCCATCACCTATTAAGCCCAGCATCCATTAATTATTCTTCCTGATGCTCTCCCTTCCCCTGGCCCCAACAGGCACCAGTGTGTGTTGTTTTCCCTCATGTGTCCGTGCGTTCTCATCGTTCAGCTCCCATTTGTAAGTGAGAACATGCAGTGTTTTGTTTTCTGGTCCTGTGTTAGTTTGCTAAGGATAACAGCTTCCACATCCATTCATATCCCTGTAAAGGACATGACCCAATTCCTTTTTATGGCTGCATAATATTCCATGGTGTATATGTGCCACATTTTCTTTATCCAGTCTATCATTGATCACCATTTGGGTTGATTCCATGTCTATGCTATTGTGACTAGTGCTGCAGTGAACATATGAATGCATGTATCTTTATAATAGAATGGTTTTTTTTATTATTATACTTTAAGTTCTAGGGTACATGTGCACAACATGCAGGTTTGTTACATATGTATACATGTGCCATGTTGCTGTGCTGCACCCATTAACTCGTCATTTACATTAGGTTTATCTCCTAATGCTATCCCTCCCCCATCCCCCCATCCCACAACAGGCCCCGGTGTGTGATGTTCCCCTTCCAGTGTCCAAGTGTTCTCATTGTTCAATTCCCACCTATGAGTCAGAACATGTGGTGTTTGGTTTTTTGTCCTCACGATAGTTTGCTGAGAATGATGGTTTCCAGCTTCATCCATGTCCCTACAAAGGACATGAACTCATCCTTTTTTATGGCTGCATAGTATTCCATGGTGTATATGTGCCACATTTTCTTAATCCAGTCTGTCATTATTGGGTTGGTTCCAAGTCTTTGCAATTGTGAATAGTGCTGCAATAAACATACATGTGAATATGTCTTTATAGCAGCATGATTTACAATCCTTTGGGTATATACCCAGTAATGGGATGGCTGGGTCAAATGGTATTTCTAGTTCTAGATCCTTGAGGAATCACCACACTGTCTTCCAGAATGGTTGAACTAGTTTACAGTCCCACCAACAGTGTAAAAGTGTTCCTATTTCTCCACATCCTCTCCAGCACCTGTTGTTTCCTGACTTATTAATGATCACCATTCTAACTGGTGTGAGATGGTTTCTCATTGTGGTTTTGATTTGCATTTATCTGATGGCCAGTGATGATGAGCATTTTTTCATGTGCCTGTTGGCGCATAAATGTCTTCTTTTGAGAAGTGTCTGTTCATATCCTTTGCCCACTTTTTGATGGGGTTGTTTGACTTTTTCTTGTAAATTTATTTATATTCTTTGTACATTCTGGATATTAGCCCTTTTTCAAATGGGTAGATTGCAAAAATTTTCTCCCATTCTGTAGGTTATTCACTCTGATGGTAGTTTCTTTTGCTGTGCAGAAGCTCTTTAGTTTAATTAGATCCCATTTGTCAATTTTGGGTTTTGTTGCCATTGCTTTTGGTGTTTTAGACATGAAGTCCATGCCCATGCCTATGTCCTGAATGGTATTGCCTAGGTTTTCTTCTAGGGTTTTTATGGTTTTAGGTCTGACATTTAAGTCTTTAATCCATCTTGAATTAATTTTTGTATAAGGTGTAAGGAAGGGATCCAGTTTCAGCTTTCTACATATGGCTAGCCAGTTTTCCCAGCACCATTTATTAAATAGGGAATCCTTTCCCCATTTCTTGTTTTTGTCAGGTTTTTCAAAGATCAGATGGTTATAGATGTGTGGTATTATTTCTGAGGGCTCTGTTCTGTTCCATTGGTCTATATCTCTGTTTTGGTACGAGTACCATGCTGTTTTGGTTACTGTAGCCTTGTAGTATAGTTTGAAGTCAGGTAGCGTGATGTACATTCCTTTGTGTATTTACCCAGTAATGGGATTGCTGGGTCAAATGGTATTTCTGCCTTTAGATCTTTGAGGAATCGCCACACTTACTTCCACAATGGTTGAACTAATTTACCCTCCCACCAACCATGTAGAAGTGTTTCTTTTTCTCCACAACCTCACCAGCATCTGGTTTTTTTTTTTTTCTGTTTGGTTGTTTTATTTTGCTTTGTTTTTGTAATTACAACTTCTCCTTCTCAGATGCTGATTTTAATAAAAATTGTTAGATACTGCAATCTTACATGCGTGGGTATTCATTCACAAACATTATAGGTGACAGTTGTGTGCCAGACATCGTGCTAGGCACACTAGGGTAAATATATTTGCATGTACATATGATCATAGGTATGTATAAGCTATCTTGTTCTATATCCCTCATAAACTCTTCTGCCTCTGCTGATGTAATTAAGAAGACTTATGTTAGAACTAATTCTAGATTTCCTCCTCTTATGTAGGAATAACAAAACATAAAACATCAGAATAAGTCAAAAAGTACCTTGGAGATGGATACTTCACCATTCTTTTTTGCAATAAACAACACGAAAGAGTTAAAGTGACTTTGCCGAAGTGACATTATCACAAAGCTGGTAATGACAGAAAAGAAATATGAATCCCAGTGCATTATAGTTTCCACTGTATCATAAGGCTTTATGGACACAATATTTTGTGAAGTATTGTTTACCAAGAACTGTGTTGACGTTGTTAATTCAATTTGTGGAGCTATCCACATATTTAATAATATATCACCATACTAACTGTGCTTACTTGCTTCTTTTGTTTTTTTTAATCACTTCTTAGGGTCTTATTTTTAAGCAGCAAGGGGAGCCACCTACTTGAGCCACTCTCCCCTGCTGCAATGGAAAACAGTCTCCCTTCAATAAAATGGCTATTCTAGCAGTTTGTTCTCACTGTCTGATGTGGCTTGGGGCCAGGTATTCTGTAAAGCAGATTTGAGCATTAGACTAAGAGAGTTATCCTCAGAAAGGTGTTCTGAGAAGGTCTGCCAAAAAAGTTGAGGCTTAAAAAAAATGTAAGTAGGAGTAGTAAGAGGAGACTTTTAGTGGGCATTTGACTGGGTCTTGCTTTCCTCCTGGTAATAGATTGCTTGGCTGTCTACAGATGCTTACAAGATGAGAAAACTGGAGTAGAAAAAAATTGCTTTAAAATGGATTTTAGCAACAGAACCCTCTGCTCTGTTGAAATTGCATGTAGAGCCCAATTTATACAATGGATAAAAAATAGATGTGCCTTATTGTTGGCAAAGATGTGGGAAAAGTTGGAACTATCATGCACTATTGATGGGAATGTAAAATAGTACAGCCAGCCACTATGAAAACAGCATGGTGGTTCCACACATACACACACACACACACACACACACAAACAAATATACATATATATATAAAGTTATACATATATATATAATTACCATATAATCCAGCAATTTCATTTGAGTGTATACCCAAATGAATTGAAAATAGAATCTCAAAGAGATAGTTTTACACCCATGTTCATAGCAGCATTATTTACAATAGCTAAAAGTTGGGATGGCAGCAACTACAGTGTTCATTGATGGATGAATAGGTTAAACAAATTGTGATATATACATACAATGAGATATTATTGTCTTTAAGAAGGAAGAAAATTCTAACTCATGCCACAGCATAGATAAACCTTAAAGACTTTATACTAAGTAACTTCAAAGAGTTACAAAATGGCAAATACTATATGATTTTACTTATATGAAGTACCTAAAGTAGCAAGTTAATAGAATAAAAAGTAAAATGATAGTTGCCAGGAGGTAAGGAAGGCTAAATGGCGAGTGATTGTTTAATGGATACAGACTTTTCAAATTTTGCAAGATGAAAAGAGTTCTGAAGATGGATGCTGGTGATGGCTATACAACAGTGTGAATGTACTTAATGCCACTGAACTGTACACTTAAAAATGGTTAAGGTAGTTATGTGTTTTTTACCCCAATTTAAAATAAAATAAAAATAAACTAAGTGCCTCTATTGAAGTAAGGTCTAGCCAACCAGTAGCTCTGTACGAAAGTACTGTATTTTAAAACTGTTGAACAAGATGTTTTCTAAAACCTCTTTTACATTTTTCAGTTATAATCATGGTAAAATCTGTATTTGACATTCCTGTGGACTTTTTGCTACAGAAAAGCACAGTATTTTTTTCTTAGGAAAATTGCTTGACTCTCAGAAGGAAAAATATATCAGTGTGCTCCCCAAGGCATTGTGCAGAGGTTATATCAGATGTCTTGGAGTCCATTATGCTGTAGCTGTAGGATGTTGTAGGGTAGCAAGAAATAAGTAACTTTGAGAAGTGGCTCTCATGATATACTAACATGCTGGGCTTTGTATTTCTTTCTTTCTAGGTTTTCTCCTCAAGTTTGCATTCATTTATACTAACTTATAGAAACATCCCTTCCACATTTGTCATTATGACTATAGTAAAACTATGGAAAACAAAGATGAAACTGTAACATTCCTAAAACATGTACTGTACACATAACCTTTAGCTTGTTGTAATGTTTAACACACAACACTGTATCACTTTAAACAACATCTCTTCCTCTTATTTGTCCCATCTAATCCTCTGGCATAATGTTTTTTTCATGATTTCTGTCATTTATCCTTCCTCTTTTTGATTGCTAAATACATAATCTAAAATGTTAGGTTGCAAACTAGCTTCAAATTGGCTAGGAGCTTGGGAGAACTACTCTGAAAACTTTTTATATAAACTCTAAGGAGGTCAAATTCAGAAAAATCTCAGCTGCTGGACTTGGATCCCATTAACCACTGATCATTTATAATTAATATTAATAAATGGCAGATGGCACATGTATATTGCTTAACTAAAAATGTGTGTGTAATACTAAATTTTTTAAAAGTTAGTTAAGACCCAGAGGACCTGAATATATGTATTGGAATAATGAAAAGAACAAAACTACCAACATGTGATCTAGTATCTTCTAACGCACCTAAAGTTCCAGAGGAAACAGAAGTACTTTTAATTCATCATATTACATATTGTATTGCCATTAAACTCTATACCTTTACACTGAAATGCCTGTTTCACAAGCCTATATTAATCTGGACAATTGGCTTATTAATCATTATAGATATACAGATATAAATATATATATATATATACACAAACACACTCACACATACAGACACCTGTTAATTTCCTAGTCTAAAACCAAATTGTTTAATACATATGGTTTTTATAATCAGAAATAAAAAAATAATATCCAAATGCTGAGTTGCTTTAAATCCTAATGTTCCATAGAGCCCCACTAAATAATATAACAGCTGGCAGGGATTTATTCATCTCTGGACACTAAGGAGTTAGGGCACAGTAGTTCAGTTACCTGGTTATATAATTCTGGGAACCTATACAATGATTAAAGTGGAAATGAGACCTCCAGTTACTGCAATGAAGGTAAATGGTTTTCCAGGGGAATTACACTTGGACTCAAAATCACCTTACAAAAAGCCAAAAGACAGAAACATGTATTCGCTTGGGCTATATGTCCTTATTCAACCATATCCATTACCATAACCATATTAACATAGATTCTTTCTGATTGGACTGTGATTTAATAATATTATTTGTTTAAATGTTGGCAATTTTACATAACTATCTCATTTAAAATTCTTTAAATATTGCAGGCATATATGCATTATTATTATCGACTGCATTTTAAAGATGAGGAAATTGAGGCTTTGAGTGTGAGTAGTAGATTTCACACTCAAAGACCAGGACTCACACTCAGACCTAATTCTGAGTCCAGTGATATTTCAAGTATTTGAGGCTGAAAAGAGTATATAACTACCTTAAGAATGCCAGTTAATAAGCAAGTTAGTCAGTACTAGAACCTAAATCTTTTGTCAATCTGATCTTCCCATTCTGTCTTTTTCAACACTTTTGCCCCATGTTCAAGAGGATAATTTATTTCTAATCATCTGCTCTTTTCTAACTATACTTATCACACATGAGGCTTAGCATCAACCGTTATTTCTTATTAATGATATTATCATTGTTGAAAAAATTGAAAACCTCTTTTTACCACCAAATCTGCTTCATCTTTCTGTTTACAACCATTTTGTTATTCAAAGAACAAACTTAACTATAATAAGCAAATTGGCCAGTGATTTCCCCTTTTGCTTCAAATCATACTGATGTTTTAAAGCCAAATAGTTTTCACAAATTGCCAACATCGTATTCAAATGCACTAAATGGTTATGTTAGTGCTATCATGTTGTCTAAACAAAGGCGCTGTCAGTCAGTAGAGTCAGTGACCTTCAGGCTGTTAAGTGGTTTGTGCAATTTTCACAGGATTATGCTTAAATATAAATCCTAATAAAGAATCTCACTTGGCTTTTTAAAAGGTTGTTAAAATTAATACCTAATCCAATTCCTATAAAATAATATTGAAGACATAAAGTAAAATTTACTAAAAAAAATGTATTTCAAAGGTTTGGATTTTCTACTCAATTTATAAAGCATATATGGTCTCCTAAATGTTGTGTGAATCATTGGACATGCCAGACATGAAGCAAACTTCCCACCCCAGGAGGCTTCTCAGCCCGAAGCAAGCTGTAAGTGGGTAGAGTTCCAAGAGGGAACACAACGTGCATGTGCGAGGAAAGCAGATGCAGCATGACTTTGGGTTTGTTCTTTGGGAACACACAACCATATGGAAAAATACATGCTGCTCCCAATTGCTGTAGACATCTGCTGAAGGCACGTGAGATTGAGACTAGGGAATGGTACAGAATTTCTCCTAGAATATTGTAGTTTAACTTTGGAAGCAAGGGGAATTGGCTGTTAACCGAATAAGAGTTTCATTCTAACATGAAAATTGCACAGCGTGCTCATTCATGTGGGCGCACAGAGGGCGTTAAGCTATTTCTTTATAAAAATAAGGGAGCATTGATTTCCTTTAGCAGTATTATTTGATACCTATTTACAGTTTAGTTGGGTTGTCAAACATCAGTGCATTTCTAATAGCATGTGTGTTTGTGATACACCTTGCTCGTGGCAAAGGCTTAAAAATTTAAAGAGGCTTTGAAATACTTTTTAGGCATGAAATTGAGCTCACAAAATAAGCTTAATGGCAAATTAGTCAGGAACACATGGATATGTTTCCTTTAAATTGTATACAGATTTTCAGAATTAAGACGTGGTAAAACCTACCAGCAGTCTATTAAGCCTTCTAAGGCACTTGCAACATAATTAGAGATTTGCAAATTCAAGGTTGGCCTAATAGAAAAACGAACAAATTTGTGTTTGCATTTTAGCATTGCCTGAGTATTTTTACAAACACTTCATTTAGCATAATTTTGAAATGGTGGATATGTTCTGATCAGAGGACTAAGAAGTATGAAGAAAGCAAAAGAAACATGTTTTTAAAATCAGAGTAATAGATACATTAAGAAACTGCTTCTGTGCTAGCTTTTATTTTGTTACCATTGTCCTATGGGAAGATGAGGACTATAATTTTTCAGGTTGACCTCCCTGCCACCATATTCTCTAGAGCCACTAGAATGGAACTAGTCTTACTCTGTTTTCCTCAAAGATTTAAGTGTATGTGTGCTACACAATTATTTAACACTTCAATAATAAAATAATTGAAAGTAATTGTATGGAGTCATAGAACTGAACATAGTCACCAACACATTTTTTTAAAGTATTTTATGGTCTATTTGTGTTTCTTTTCAGTGATATAAGAGATTTTCATTTGAAGTACCCAGGAAAGTTTTCTTAGGGCAGTTCAAAGGGAAGTCTGACAGAAAGAGTGTTTAGGTTGATGAAGAAGCTTTCTACCCTTGGGCAGCTTTATCTTAAACTTTAAACTAACCATGGAATCGTATGAGTGAGGAACTCTTAGACTTCTTTCATTTATATCCCTGACTTTAAGCATAGATGCATGAAAATTTATTTGATTTTAAGACTTCTTAGTGAATAGATTTTCAACCTTACTTCAATGCAAAAAGATGATTTTCCCCAGCTTCTCAAAAGCTTTCAATGCTCATTCTCTTTACATTCAATAATTCATTTGTCTCCTAATGTATACATTTTCCCAAATTAAAAATATTCATTTATATTTTTTCCTGTATTTGCCCTTTTGTCTGTCTTAAGTTTGCCCATTTGTTTTATTTTGGTTATTTGTCTAACTTAGAAAATAGAATTCCTTTATTGAATATAAAGTCCCAAAGCATGTTACTTAGTTTGTGTTTCAATATTCAGCATCTTGTGGAATATTGAAAACCAGTAAGTAAGAGCTTTGCTAGTTTCAATTACAGAACATGTTTGAAAAACATGCAGTTGTGTTACCTTCTTCATGGTGGCATATGGTTAATCTACCACCACCAAGTGGAAATTGGGTAGGTGACTACTTCAGTTATCAAATAATACTACCTGGTAATATCAATTTTGTTCGTATATGAGCATGAAGTACTGGAAAACTTTATACTTTTGGATCATTTAAATGCATCTAAAAATCATAGTTTGCTTCAATATTAATTTGCTTAAGAAATCCTTTTTCTCCCTGTCAACATTGCAGAGGCCAATTTTAGCACAGTTGTGACAGTTCCTTCTAACTCATAAATTACAAATTGATGGCCTTAAACTGATTTTGTTGTTACTCGGCCTCATTTCTGCATCTTAAGACTGGTCTCATCCTGAAAACTAGTAAGAAGAGATCTGATATCAAACCTGGATATTCTTAAAGACTGGATTATTTAAGACTCGTTCACCTAATTTTCTAATACCAGTAAATGTGGACACATTATATTGAATAAGGGTATTGTTAGCCAAATTCTAAGATTCATCTTAAATTGTTTTCTTATAAGAATTGTGTATTTACCCTTTTAAAAATCACTATTATTTTAAAACACTTAGAAAGTGACCATTTGAAAATGATGTGCCTTTGGATGCTCTGTAATGTTAAGCAGATCCAGACATAAAGACAAAAGTAAATTCCGGAGTATTTTTGTAGCCATGGAATCACCATAAAAAGGGGTTTTTGACCCCAATGTTACTGTAACATTGTCTTCAGCATTTCATATTTAATTACAGTAGATTACTCACCAATATAATAAATATAGATTTATGAGATACTTTAATGTTCTAAAACAAATGAAAACCACCCAAGAGGAGCCTCACCAAACCTGAGGTTGTCCAGATTGCATTGACTAAGATTAAGTAAAAGATCATTCATCTCCAGAGGTCATGCAATTAATCTCAGAGTGGGAGTTAAAGCAATGACTAAGCAGAAAAGGAAGCCAAATACAAGCTCGTAACAAAAGGAGCTGGGGCTCCAACATCAAGGAACTTGTTATTTCCTTTTTATTTATTTAATTTTTTTTTTAATAGACCTAAAACACTCATTCCTTACTACTGGTTTCTTTGGGTCCTAAAATTCCGCTTGGTTAGGTCAGCTATTTTCCATGACTATTTTTGATACGGTCAAACAAATACAAAGAATAAGCTTTTAAAAAACTACAGTGGGTTTTCATGTCTAGGAAAACAACATGACACTTCATTTTATGTGTCAACAGAAAGTAATTTAGGATGAATGTATAATAATCCAGGGTTTGAACAATGAAAAAGCTCAAGATACACTTTAAGGAAGACATATTCTACTCCAGGGTTTTATAATTATTTAAATTCAAATAAAAGTCAAAGTTCATCTTCACTTAACTCAGGTACCTGATACCTGTTGCAAAATATTGAGGAAAATGTTTGGCTGTCATTCCTTGAAGCTGAATCTTTATACCCTTGCTTGATAATCCTTCAATTCCCTGTGGCAGCAAATTTTTATTTCTAGTAAACACAACTTGTTTTTTCCTTCACCTTATTGAGATTCCTAAACCTTGTATTTTAAACCAAGAATAATTTTGAACTTGGTCGTTCCTTATTGCGAGGACTTCCTCCAACTAGGGTGAATTTTGACCCACGATTAGCCTGCCTTTGGAGTTTATGATGTGAAGTGCCACAGCTGATGGCCCATGAAAGAGACTGCTAAGTCTATTGCTCACATCAATATTCCCGCTGGATATTTTGCTCATTCCTTGGGAATTTCAAAGAATAACAAATAACCAACAAATCATCAAAAACTATAACATGTTACCCAATTCTTGGGAATAAGCCAGTGAGACTAAAATCTGCTTAAGTATCACAAATGTGAATTCCCAGCATTTCAAGCTTGTAAACTGTATCCAACACTCACCAATGTCTATTCCATTTCTTAGCTGTACAGAAGGGGCACATTCATCTGGTAACTGTCAACAATGAGGTTCCTTCCTTCTTGAACCCAGCTGGCCATACAAGCAGGCAGGAGTTGCATGTTTGACCCTGAGACAGCAAAGGGTATTGCCCTGTTGGGAAGACAACAGGATTGCAATGTAATCTGGAATCAATTTGAGATTAGCACCAGATGCTCCATGCCAGTAATAAGTGCTGATCATAAGACTTAATTTTGTATGCTATTAGAATTAATGATAAGGTATAAGCATAGTATGTCCCAAACTATAGGAATGAATAAGAGCAGAGTGAAAAACTGAAATGGTAAAACAAGAATAGAAGTTTTAAAATAGGTAAATTGAAAATATTTGTTTACTTTATTTTTATAGCTTGAGTAAAAGAGTTGGAAGACAAAGGAGAAAAGGACTTGCAAGAAGCCAGTTTTTTTTTTATGAATGTGTTTGTTTTTCCTCAAAAGTCAGTTGTAAATGCTCTTCAGGGAAGGGAGTCAGAGAGAGCCAAATAGTGGTCTTAAAGTTTTGTTTGTGTTATTATAGTTTTCTTGTTTTTTTTTTTTTACAAAAAGAGAATGGTGAAATAACTTTTGTCACATTAGTATTAGTCTCATAATCAGTGGAACACAGTCCTTTTTTGAGTCATTCCTGAAATACAAATGAGCATGAAATGAGCATGGTATTCATTGAATATTAATAGGTACATTTAGCTGCATGTCTAGGACTGTGCTGTATATGAGAGATCCTTTACTAGTCATCTTGAATTTAAATATTGAAATGTTAACTAATTATATTTCACTGTATACACTTTTAAATAGTAGATTATATATTATAGTTGGCAAGGGGAAACATATTGTATTATTTGGCTGGACAACAGCTAATAGTATCACAGACAACTCCTTGAGATTCTCTAAGTTCTACACATAAACTTCTTAATTACCAAACTCATAACAGAATATGTGTCTTGAAGCAGCTTTGAGTCCTATTTTTTATATAATTATAAAAATAAAAGTCAGGTTAAAAAATGATTAATATTGGTGCAAAATGGTTTTAGGTATCCCTTCAAAGATTCTCCTAAAATGATTTGTAATCTGGCAAATAAAAATATTCCCCATGCTATAAATATGCTCAGTAATAAGTCAGAAATAGAATATCAATTTCTGTGAATTTTCAAAGAAAAACATGCTGGGTTAAGGGCCAACATGATATAACATTTATTGCTTTGTATTACATTATACACACACAAACACAAACACACACACGTTTTGTGAACTTTTCTAAATGGAATCAATAAAAATATGTGTATATAAAATATATTGTTCTAGATATGAACTATATTTTTATATTATACATCAAAAATATGAAAATATTGCTGAGAAAGGACCATCTGTGTCTTCTCACATATAACTTTTCTTGATTATTTCTAGGAAAGCAGACTAAACACACAGTTCTGACATAATACAGCATCCCATTTTGATTTCTGGTTAGCTCAGAGGGCTTTACCAGCCAAAGAAAGTCTCTGAAAAGGGCAAAACTTTCTGACCTCAGGAGGTTCTGATAGGAAGAACTGAAGCAGTGAACACCCAGAGGAGAGAAAACATGGGAATAAATTCCCCAAAGTTCTGTAACCACAGTGATGTGGGTGCATGGAGGAAGACATAATTTCATTCTTAAAGAATGTCCCTGTTTTCACATTCTTTCATTTGTCTTAAAGTTGATCTTGCAGATGATATAGTCCAGATGAATTTCTGCTTAATAAGAATTCTTGTTCACAAATTGACAGAAAAATATACCAACCATATATGTAAAAACACAGTGGAGAATACCCAAGCATACCATAATACCTTTCTCATAATTCAGCTAATAATCTATCAGATCATTTTTAGGAAAAGGAAATTTTTGCTTCTTACAAGAATTAGATTGAGAGTAGAGAATTAGATTGAGAGTAGAGGTATAAACTTGTAATAAAAATTAGAATGTGGTTTCTTTCTGATGCTCCGCTTCCTTTGATTTATTAGTTTGCATCTTATCAATAAATTCACCTTATCCAAATTTGCTGGAACAAAGTTTTCAAAAAGGAAATTAAGGCTCTTATGTGCTAATATTCTGTGTAGACAAATTAGATGCTGCTCATAACCAAAACGATCTCATTTAGTTTACTCTAGAACATTTGAATAGTGTGATGAGGGTCTTTAAAACTGTTTTGGACATGTGAACTGAAATATAAGAAAACAATTACAAAATTGGGTTTGTATTTGTTTTCTGTTGCTGTCATCATAAATTACCAAAAACTTAGTGTCCTAAATGACACAAATTTATTATCTTACAATTCTGTAGGTGAGAAGGTTGACACAAGTTTTACCATGCTAAAATCAAGGCATCAGTAAGGCTGTGTTCCTTTTTGGCAACTCTAGGGTAGAATCCACTTACTTGTCTTTTCCAGGTTTTACAGGCTGCTCACAATCCTTGGTTCATGGCCCCTTTCTCCAGCCTCAAAGCCTCAAGTGGCAGGTTGAGTCCTTTTCACACAGCATCTCTCTGACACACTCTTCTGCCTCTTCTTCCACTTTCCACTTTTAAGGACTCATGTAATTAAATGGACCAATCTGGATAATTCCAGATAATCTCTGCATCTCAAGGTCAGCTGATTAGCTAGATGCTAGAAGTGAAAATAACAAAGATATGCAAATATGTATGAGCCTCCTTTGGAAGTTCATAATTTCATGGGAGAATTGGTTGTAAACAAATACATGCAAAATTGACAGATGTGTCCTCTGGAAATAGAGGAGATAAATTATTATTGGCTCTTAAAGGCCAAGTAGAATTTTCCAGCTAAAGAGAAGGAGAGGAACTTTCCATTGAGAAGCAGCATCAATAAAATCACAAAAGCAAGAAAGAGCATGATGTGATCAAATTATAGTGAACGATGTAGTGTGACTGAGCAAAGGCAAATTAGGGAAGGAGGTGCTGTTCAATAACATAACCAAGAGTCAGATTCAGAAGGGCCTTCTAAACCATGCCAAGAACTTTGGGAGTACAGGCACTGGGCAGATTTAAAAACAAACAAAAAACCAACAGGAATAAAAGACCAGCCCTCTGCACTATAAGAAGGTAACCTGACAGCAAAGTGGAAAATATCTGGAAGAAAACAAAACAAAACAAAACAAACCAGCAGATCTTTGCAAAAATCATTCTAGAGGTTCTAGAGGTGACAGAGGTTTGAACTGAATGAGGATAAAGAAGGAATGACACATTTGAGAGATATGCAAGAAGTAAGGCAGATGGCCTTGAGTGGGTTAACAACTTTCATCAAACATCTTAAAGGAATTAAGTGCTCCTCAGATTTTACCCAAACCAGATTAAGGCTGTTCTATTTTTAAAGGTGAGTTGATTCACTCAGCTGTTTTATAGTTTCATAGAGACCATTTATTATCGTTACTAATTATTTTTATTTTAGGGATTATAATTTTAGAATTCTTTTCATTTTCAACTACTTACATATCGTTTGTTTCTCATACCTACCCCAAATAATGAGAATAGTAGGAATTATTGATTCTATTTTATAAATGAGGCAAACAAAGCACAGAAAGTGCTTTACTTAAGGTCATATTGCTGATGAGTAATATAGCCAAGTTTAAAATGCACGTTTCCTGATACCTATTTCAGATATTTAAAATTTAATGCCCCACTTTTTTTAAGCAAACATTTTAAAAGATGAGGTCCTGAGAGTTTAAGTAATATCCCCCAAAGATAGACTATGACTAAATAGCTTGGCAGAAAATCAAACTCAGATCTTTCTAACTTCAAAGCCCAAGGTCATAGCAGCTATACATTACCGCATCCCTCCTCACCTGCTGGAGAAGATCAGGGAAGAATTAATAGAGAAGCAGCCTTTAAAATGTATCTTGAAGGATGTATCTAGGTAAGGGGTGATCTTCAAGATACTTAACAACTAGTACAGTAAAATATATAAATACAGTACCCCATATATAAATATGTTAAATATATTATCATACATAGATAATACAACTGCTTACCAGGTGTTGTTAGCAGTAGTGCAAATCATTTGTGAGGTTATTCAGTGATGCCTGAAAAGAGTTGCTAATTTTTAGAAATCACCCGGTATTGTTTTCAGTTTGTTAGGGTTGATTCACACACCCACACCCAGACCCATTCATACTCAGGGAAGGCTTCCTCAGAGACATTTTGTGCTTAACTCCTTAAATCCTCTGCAGTTTAAAAGTTCCAGCAGACCTTGCAGGATCCAAAAGTGTGCTTGATTAAGGGTGGGCAAGATGTAATGGACAAAAAAGGGATTCACCTTCCTCTCCCCAAATTCTGGCATAACAGATAAACAAGTAAGCCAACCTTACTTCTGCTTTCCTTCAGTATTTTCACTCCCCAATATTTGAAGTCACTTCCTGACTACTACTCTTTCTCCTAAATATTCTCTGGATATAAGGGAATGGCTTATATACGGTCATTGATCACGTATCCCTGTTTCTACCTGTCTCAGTCCATTTTTGTATTGCTATAACAGAATACCTAAGGCTGGGTAATTCATTCAAAAAAGAGGTTTATTTGGCTAACAGTTCTGCAGGCTGTATAAGAAGCATGGCACCAGTATCTGACTCTGGTGAGAGCCTCAGGCTGCTTCCACTCATGACAGAAGGAAAAGGGGAACTGGCACGTGCAGATCATATGACTAGAGAAGAAAAGAGAGAGTGTGTGAGAGAATGGAGAGACAGAGAAGGTGCCAGGCTCTTTTTAACAAGCAGCTCTCTGGGAAACTCTCCTAGGAACTAATATAGAGTGAGAACTCACTCATTACCATGAGAATGGCACCAAGTCATTCATGAGGGACCCACTCCAATGACTCCCAAACACCTCCCATTTGGCCCCACCCCAAACATTTGTGCTCAAATTTCAATATGACATTTGCAGGGTCAAATATCTAAACTATAGCATTACCTTAACTAGGTCTTAAGGTATATATGAAGTTTACTTTGCTCAGAAAATAAAAACCAAACATATGGGCTATTTCAAGCTCTTTACCCCTTTAAAACTTTTTTTCTATCTATTTCATCTGGCCTTCTTTTTTCCAGGGTCACTTTATTTCATTCTTAAATACTTCAATTAAATGAGAAATATTTATTTTAGAGATTAAGACAGTGTTCTTTGAGATTGAGTAAGACAGTGTTCATTCTTTCAGGAATTGTCACATTTCCTTTAATTTTCAGCTCATTTGCTTAAGCCTTTCCTGAGACTTTCTCTTCCCATTAATTGCATTGCACATAACATCTGCTGTCCTTGCTACACCCTCTTAAATGGAAAGTTTCATCATACTACCCAATGGTCCATTTTGGTGGCATTCCACTGAAAGAAAAATTCAATGGATTACAACAAAAGCCACAGTTATTCGAAACTCAAGGGGAAGTCAGGCTTCTGAGACTGTGTAGTGCCACTTCAAAAGAGGATACAAAAGCCCCAAGATCAGGCAAGATGGGCTAGAATCATATTTCATGACTTTAAAGGAAGACTACATTCTCAACTCCACCAAATAAAGCATCATTTATGCTTGCTATAGAAGATAATTAAGGAAGACAAGGTTGTTTTGTCATCTTTCAACTTTTGACAACCATCCCAAGTGCTTCCCTCTCTTCCTCTATTTCTCTTGTTATTTGTTCCTCTTCCTGACCACCTCTTTTTCTCCAAACAATCGCAAAAACTTTTTGGTAGACCACTGTTTTCCAGCTTTGGGCTGAGAGATGGACTCTGATCCACACTCCCAACCTCAGGGAAACTTTGAAGTCTTCAAATCACTAAAACTGTCCTAGAACTCAAATGCTTTCTGGAAACAAGAGAATGGAATTCTTTCTAACTTCTCTGTTCCAACCTGGAATTCCTAATGCCATTTCTTGAAACAGCTTTAGGGATACTCTAGTTATTCATCATTGACTTGGCCCAAAGGACCAAGCATGACAAGTCAAAATGATATTCCTGAAAACATGATATAGCTCTCTGGAGTTCACTGTAATCTCTTGAAGCTGATATTGGAACAGAAGTAGCTAACTGGCTGAGTACTCTATAATAAGTGGGACTTATTAAGACAGGTTGTTTGGGACACTGGGTAATCACAGCATGCCCGCATATGAGAGAGTAACACCAAAGCATCTCTGTCTATGCCTGTCCTTCTCCAACTCTTAACTCGAATTAAGTCACAGCCATGAAATCAAGAAAAGGGAACAATATTTATCTTTTTCATTTAATTCATTCAACGAATATTTATAGACTCACTACTGTTCTCAGGCTCTTGCCAAAGAGAAAGGAGCTACCACAGCCTTTAGAGCAATAGTAGCAGTGCTTACTAATATACCAGGAATATCGGCCTTACATGTCTCCCCCTGTGCACAAAATTATGCAAATAAATCAGGGAATCACTGCTAGAATCTCCCAATACTATCCACCCCACCTGTATTAGTGCATTCTCACACTATTAATAAAGACATAACCGAGACTGGGTACTTTATAAAGGAAACAGGTTTAATTGACTCACAGTTCAGCATGGCCTCAAGAAACTTACAATCATGATGGAAAGGGAAGCAAATGCATCCTTCATATGGTGGAAGGAAGAGAAGTGCCAAGCAAAAGGGGGAAAAGCCCCTTATAAAACCATCAAATCTCATGAGAACTCACTCACTATTACGAGAACAGCATGAGGGTAACCACCCCTGGAATTCAATTACCTCCCACTGGGTCCATCCCACCACACATGGGGATTATAGGAACTATAATTCAAGGTGAGATTTGGGTAGGGAAGCAGGCAAACCATATAACCACCCTACTCCAAAATAATCAGTCCTGTGAATTGCATTTCCTTTTCAATACTTTGATAGGTAAATAAAAATTAAGGTTGAATTTCTATAAAGAGTAAGTTCTTTATATTTGTAGTTGTTACTACATTAATTGTTCTTCCTAATATTATGAAAACTGGAAACAAAATTCAATATCACCTTGACAAATTGCAAAAGGGCCTAGAAATATCAATTAAAATTAGTAGATAATATACTGGGTTGCACATAGGGACCCAATCAAACAATAGAAGGAAACACACTAGTTAGTAGCAAAGGAAGAGGAGTGAAATCTACTAATGATAACGTTAATGTTGGGAGGGAAAGTCTATGCATAGGAGGTTGACTATCCAAAGAATGAAAGTAATTATTTGATTTCTTCTGCATTAATCAGATGCTTATTAGAAAGCCATATTCTATTTTCCTCAGGACATTCTGAAAGTTTGTGAAGAGAAAAAGTAGATAGGGTACAAGTCTTAATATGCTACATGGAAAATATGGTTGATAAGAAAAAGTTAAAAGTCATATAAGTTACAGAAATCACTAAATTTAAAGATTTAAATTTCTAAAGAGCTCTTGTGAAAGGATGACACTCTTTTCAGAATCATTAAAAATTACATTGGAAAACAGGCTGTCTTGGAATTGATACTTAAAATTCACCCAAAAAATAGAACTTTTCCATCAGTGGTGGAAAGGGACCTATAAATAAATATGTGCATATACATTTATATATAAAAAATATATACACACACAAACATACATACACATTTGTTGCCCAGGTCTATACTTCTAAACCTACCCTCATCAATAATGATAGAGAAAGCACACTGAAAAGCTGTAAAATAGGTACAGTAAAATCTTACTAATCTTGCTAAATTACAGGGTGGATATTTCTAGATTAGTTAACATTTAACCTCCAAACAAATTTTAAAGATGATTAAATCAGTTGTATTCCCCTCCAAGTCCTATATGTAACCACTATTGATGAAGTAATTACAAGGACCTATCTTGATGATTGTGGAAATGGATGTTGAAAGTATTTCTGATTAAGAACAATTGCTTCAACAAATAGAATGGGAGAAAAAGTACCTAGAACAATCTGCATTACCTGCTATAGGTGAAATACTCCCCTTATCATATATTATGGGTAAAGTTTATCACAAATTTTAATGTAGTAGAGGTTGAGTGGGGTTTTCTATGTTTTTCAAACTAGTTAAGAAACCAGTAGTTTGAAGCAAAATCTGCAACAAAAGAAGAATGAGTAAGATCCTGAAGCATAGTGAAACCATTTAAGAACGTATTTGAAGATGCATGAAAATCATCTTTACATATGTAGTTAATAAATAGCTGAAAACATTAAACCATCACTATAAACATGTATATTATCTGTAGCTAAAATTGCATGGAGTGAAACACATGATACATGGAGCAGCACAAATAAGAAACTGGGTAGTCATTTTTCCACACATGATGCAATTCCAGATTAAAGGTACATTTTTCCCCATAGACCAATAAAAAGCTTCAGAGAAAGACATAGTGGGCTGTGTTAGAATGAGAATTAGACAGCACAGTCAACTAGTGCATAACATGATGAAAGAGTAGAATACTATCAAGATTTCTTGTATCATCAATCACAGCAAACATGTCAGCAAGTATGAGGCCATCCGCTCCTGTCCATACAACCCAGTAGACAATTTGGGTAAGGGAATGAGTATAGCAGTGCCAAATGTGGCTATCAACACTTCTTCTGTTTCTGTCTCAAAAGAACAAAATTCTAAGACAAGCTCTTAGAACAAATGGAAATTTATCCAAATAAAAATCAAATGATAAATGCCCAGAGAATATTCTTTCTTTGGAATTCTTTCAATTCTTTAATTTAACCAGCTGGAATAAATTTTCAAGTAGCATTCTGCTCAGCCTTTTGAAATGAAGGACTTTTCTGTTAATTGGAAAGTTATATTCCATCAAAGATGAAGACAGTGATTTTGCCTTAGTGATTCTTAGAAAAAATAAAAGGCATTTGGTGAATATTTATCATATACTGATTCCAGAACATGTATTTTAAGCACAAATGAATGAGCTGTGAGCCTACACATTTAACTAAAGAAAAATAGGGAAAATTCAAATACAAGTTTTATTTTAAACTCTACATAAAAGCTAACTTTCACTATGCTCAGTCATGAGAGGAATATGTAAAGAGAAAATAGAAATAGAAACCATTAATTTTGAGAATGAAAGATGGATAATACAGCTGTGGTTCCTGATTTTCTGAAGCAAATGAATTAGATAAGTCAACACATGTAAGTGTTCTTTACTGTGTTACTGGAATATGTGTTATTGGGGCTGGGGAAACATGAGAGTCAACTCAAAAAGATCTACAGCAAGAAAATAAAAATTTACTAGGAAAAAATTATTTTGAAAATTCATATTTTTAAAGCAATCTGTACCAAAGGCAGTACTTTAGTCATTGATTACAGATATATTAAATAACATTGTTACATTTAAATTTTAAATTGGCACGTTAGGCAAACTAATTTATCGCAAATAATGTGAAAAGTTGTTTAAAAATTAATGATATTCAAGTACTAAAGAAATAATTTTTCCAGATTTCTTAAAAGAATCACTGGATAGATGGTCTGAATTATAATTGTGTATTCTGATTTAAAATAATTTTATAGGAAGACCTCTAGGTAATACTATTTATGTACTTTCAGTCTGGCAATGTGTGTATAACAGAAATTTTTCAAAGAGGCTGTTCCACTTTTTTAAATATTTAAATTTCTGAGAGAACTTTTTAAAGGGTAATATGAAAGAAATATTTAATAAGTTCCATAGACTCACGCATATTCTCCAGCTTGAGATGGAAGATGGTGGCTGAAGCAGCAGGGGGCGCCAGCGGGCATGGTGGTGAGATGGGGGCAGGGTAGAGCACGAGTGTTACAAAAAAAAGATGAACACATCAATTCGTTTTTGAGATAGTCACTAATATTTTGAGAGGACTAGGTCCAAATTGAAAATTTGAGATATAACACGACAATGTTGTTAGGCAGGCTTTAATGGTCTTTGAAATATTAGCGTTAGGACACCCCACTGACTAAATTTCTGAAGATAGGTAATAAAATTCCCATATTATAAGCTCATAAACATTATATAAAACAACCAAAGTATCCTATTCAGGGTCATTTTTTTAAGGGAACAATAATATTCATCCAACCAGCTAGTCATGAATTTCACGGCAAAAGTAATGAATAATATTTGACAGTGCTTAATAGATGAAATTTACCAACATACCCTTTGATAACAAGTAAGAATGAGAATAAATTTACATGCTTATTTAATAGATACAATTATTTAAAACCCAAGATCTAATTCAAAATGTGTTATGCAAATATGCTTAGATCAAGAAATTGTCTACATGTAAGTCAGTGTATCTGATTTACTTTCCAAGAGTTTTATGATCTATCCTAAGGTGATAGGATTTCAAAGTCAAGATAAGAACTTCTGCTCTGAATAAAAAATTACTTATTGTAAATGAACTTTTAACCAAAAAGCAGTTGATACAAGAAAAATAAACCCATACAAAAGAATGCAAAATCTAAAATATTTAATATAAATTATAATACCCTGCTAGCTCTTAAAATATTATACAATAAAATTCAGAATATCCTTTACTTTTATAATGAGTAAAATTCGTAAACATTGCCAATATTTTAAAAAATCTTTGGGTACTTTCTCCCCTGATCACTTTTAACTGTTCTTTTAACATAGAACAGGAAGGCATCCTAGTATGCAATACCCAATGCCTTTAATAGTTTCTTTTGGACTCCAGCTAATGGCCCTTTTAAATGGAAGCAAGGATTCCAGGCTGGGGTTCCAGGCAGCAGAAACAATGAGGTGGAATGGAGTTAGCTTGAATGGAAGGGTTATGGAAACCTCTGTCACGACATTGAGCCAACATTCAAAATTTCAGATTCTGAATCTTTAGTGGATAATAAAATTATTTAAACAACGGAGAAAAAAATTTGTAAAGGCCTATCGGCAATGGTCCATTTGTAAGGAAGGTATTTAATTAGACAAAAGAGAGTTTATTATGCTTAAAGCAGACTATGAAAATATATATTCTAAAAAGTTGTGATTACTGATATTTATGATGTCTGCTATAAGGTGAAATGATTTATAATAGGACTGCATTCAAACCTCAAGTAGCATTTTAAAATTTTAAAGCTATATAATTTTTCTTTCTCTTTTTTAGTATTAAGTATAACAAAATATGAAAATATGTGATAATTTCATTAAAGCTTCAAAAATGTAACGGTAGTAGTCTAATGGAAAATTATTTCTAAATTAGATATAAATGATGTATAATTTTCAAGTTACATATATATATATCATACCTCTATATGTTGGGGGAGTGGAAATACTAAAATATAGGCTTGTAGCAAAAATAAAAAGAAAGAGAATAGAGAATGAGATAGTGCTGAATGGTGCTGACTCAAAAAGTTTATTCCAAATGCTATTAAGTTCCGAGTTAATTTCTGATAAGCAGCTTTTTCTTGCCCAGCAAATTCAAATTTCAAGAGATTAAGAAAGTACACTCCAAATCTTGATTTTTATAAAACTCCTCTCTTTTAAACAGTTAGTCCACAGCTGGGCTCTTTCCTTGCCTCAGTAGCTGAAGTGACATAAACAAGGATGGCATGTCACATTGTGCTCTATTGAGAAATAATGTGGAGGCAGAAGGGTGCTGTGGTTAGGAACCCTCCTTATCCTCATCTGTAGAACAGGGGTTGAATAGAGCTTCTAGGCTCCATACTCCTACTTAGAAGTTGGCCTGGTACATATTAAAAGTAATGGCACAAACCACAATTATTTTGCACCAACCTAATAAAAGTGTGTGTTGAATTTTAGTTATAATTATTCTTACTATTTTTAAAAACAAACTATCCAGGTCATCTTCACCTTGATCTGCAACAAGGTCCTAATTGGGAGCTGAGAACACAGAGAGGAGAAATGTAAATAGTCTAGCCTAGGAAGAGGTTAGGAGAGTGAGGAAGGTTTCCCTGAAGGCCAGAGAATTCAACAGTAAGTCTGAGTTAGGGCAAGGGATCTAGAAACTGCATTCTAGATAAATGTATCCAATATATGGGATCAGTAAACGTTATGGTGGGACAAGTGCAGGGGTGACTAAAAAGACAAGTGTGAGGCCAGCAAAGTAGATAAGTAAGCAGGGGTCATATCACAGTGGACAAGGACCCTGAGGGCCATGTTAAGAAGTTTGGGTTTATCTGCTTTCATTTCCTAAAGTTTATACTCAGTGCCTTCCAATCATTATGTTCTTGTTTCTGAATTCCCAAAACAGCATGATACAAATAGAGTGCCTCTCTTAAACTGGTCCTTTGAAATTGATGATAAAATGTTATTTCAATCTCAGTATATTTTAATGGTCAGAGCTATCTTTGTAAAAGTGGGCTCAAAGTAATATCCCAAATTAATAGCATTTAGTAGAGTATGTAATGATGTATCAAATTATTTTTCTTTGAATAATTAATCAGAAGCATCTTGAAAATTAAAATAGAAAAGGCAATAGAATTCGTGTGTAACCTACAGCATAGGTAGATCAGGTAGCTTTAAATTTCAATGTGGAGAAATTGTCTGCTTATTTATCAAAAAGCAAAAGACATTCATTCTTTGATATTTTTACTATATTTGTTGTAAATTCCTAGGTTAAATTTAGAGCAAGAAGAAGTTTTCTATTTTATTAAAACAAACAAAAGACATTTCTCAATTTACTTGGTAATAATATAGGCCTGTAAATATGTATCTACACGATACATTATAATTGCCCCCACAAAAGAAAAAAGTCATCCTATAGCAATTCCTCTTCCTTGCAAATTTTCCCAGTGATATTTTAATTTAAAATAACAGGCCAGGCGCAGTGGCTCACACCTGTAATCCCAGCACTTTGGGAGGCCAAGGCAAGCAAATCACCTGATATCAGGAGTTCAAGACCAGCCTGACCAACATGGTAAAACCAAACCCCATCTCTACTAAAAATACAAAATTAGCCAGGCACGGTGGCACACACCTGTACTTCCAGCTACTTGGGAGGCTGAGGCAAGAGAATCACTTGAACCTGGGAGGCGGAGGTTGCAGTGAGCCAAGACTGCGCCATTGCAGTACAGCATGGGCAAAAAGAGCAAAACTCCGTCTCAAAAACAAAAAACAAAAAAGAAAAAAGAACAAAAGCTGGAATTTTCATTCTCTATACATAATAATCAGGTCCAATTCCAGATTCAAAAATAATAAGATCAACCCCTTTTTCACACTGTGAGTGCTTTATAGAAGGCATAAAGCCATGGGCTTCCGGTTGAATTTCATTCCACACCAAATAAAAAGAAAAGAAAAATGTAATACTTATTTAATTGGTTTGAGTCATAGAATTCGTGATATTTAGTCCTCAGTCTGTAATGTGGAATACATTTTTAGCATTTGGGTAAAAATTATAACCTAGTTTGTCTTGGGAAGTGAACTACTTACAGCTCAATGGCTCCCCTTAGTGACACTTTGCAAGAAATTCACAAAGCAGCAGCTTTTATGAAGACCTATAGACAGATTTTATCCAAACATCAAGAAAATAGCTGCTATTCATAATTTAAGTGGTTCTCAATAAGTGAATTACAGTTGTGATTCTAGGGAAAGCAACTCTTTTTTTCATAACCTCATTATGTTTAAAGGATATTGAACGTGTTCTATGGTTTGCATTTTCACTTGGAATTTAAATATATACTATATAAGTTAGGAAGAATAATTCAGGATCACTCTCTTTGTCATTTTTTACATGTTTATTTTTTCTAGTTCATATATGTAACTTGAACAGGTTTTAAAAAGATAACCTGCAACTAATTTAATTTATATCTGGGTGCCTATTCCAAATGTATCTATTAAGAAAACTTGCCTTAAAATTAGTAGCTACAGTAAGTCAAAAACATATTTGATATTCATTAGGAAAAATGAAAGAAACAAAGGAGCAACCATGCAATTTGAAGTAAGTTTTGAGAGTATATATTTGAAGAAATTGGGTCTTCTGTTGCTCTGCAGCTTTGGCTTTTAAATGTGGTTGCACATCAAAATAAACTGGGGGGGAGGGGTGTGAACTTGTTGTTGACTACAGGTTCTTGGGCCCCTCATAAGAACCACTGAATCATAATCTCCAAGGGTGGGATCTAGGAATCTGTATTTTTATATGTTTTGGAACATTGTCTGCAGAAGGCCATAGGAAATGTTTATGTAAAAGACTGTATGTGTTTATACTAACAGAAAATACTTTCAGAATCTTAAAAATATCAATTATCAATTCAATTATGTGATACTAGTATGCAACAAAATCTTAAATATGGCTTTTTGGTCTACATGGAGATTTTAGCTACTCTTTCAAAAATTAAGGCTCAAAAATACCAACCACTGACTACATTCCCCCTATGGCATCTTATTACTTACAGCAATTTTCTGAAATAGGAAATAAGGTCACATGTAAGAATAGCCTATTGGCCTTTTCTAAACTCATCACAGAAACATCCAAACTCTGGCCTGCTATCTGAATTCAATACTTGCCCTTCTCTAGTTTTCAGTACACTGGTCCTCAGGACAAACTCCCAACATGGCAATTGAAGCCCGTATATCTTTCCAGCTTCTCTGGGTAATATTCTATATATAGACTCTGATCAAACCAAGGAAGTCGACTTTCAATGCCCCAGATTCACCATGTCCTTGCATGCCTTAGTGCATGTTCACTGCCTGGCATGCACTTCTTCCCTCATCAGCCTAGCAAACTCTCAGTCATTCTTTTAGGCTCACCTCAAACATCATTACATCAGGGGAATTATTTTCAGTCTCTGAAATCATTTTCAGTCTCTCTTCATGGAGTTCAATGCTTTCCCACTGTACCCCCAACAGGACCTTGTACACACTTCTATTTTAGCATTAACATGTGACTATAATTATTGGCAGTCTCCATATCTCACTTATATCCCCAGGTTTTATCACACATTTTTGGCACAGAGTAGGGGCTTTGTTCATGTTTGTGCAAGGGGTTAATAATATTAGTCTTCATTTGTCCCATGAGTAACATATGCCAGTCACCATGCTAAGTGCTCTACCAGCATCTCATTTAATCCTTATGAAGTTTAGCAAGAAGTAAGGATTATTCACATTTTAAATATATCAGAGAGTTAATCCTGAGAAATATCACAACTTGCCAGAGTTCACACAACTAGTTGGTGGCAGACCTAGAATTGAAAACAGCATTTTTCTGGCCCTAAGGACAATGTACTTAAATGTTACACCATAGTGTTTCTCTGCAAGGGCTCAGATTGTACTTGACTGCTAATAGCAAATTCTCTTTGATGTTTTCTACCCAAACACCCTCATAGGTAGAACATCAAGGGGAGATGAACACTGTTTTAATCACTAGAATGTTCCAAAACCCAGTTCAGGCAGGTACATGCGTGTACACGTGCACACATACATGAATATTCAGTGAATGGCAAAGCACGTGTGTGTGTGTGTGTATATATATATATGTGTGTGTGTGTATATATGTCAGATTGTCATAACTGGAATGCTTAGTTTGCAAAATTGCCAAAAAAGGCTGAAAAAATATTAACCACATCAATGAAAAGTCACCAGAATAAAAAAGGAAGTCCCCTTTAATGAAAACCTTACAAAATTATCCCAAATTACATGTGATTTTTAATGGACTACAGCCACTCTTGTGTATTTCTATTTTATTTCTTACACAAGCAGAAAATATATTTATGCAAAGGGTAGTTAGCATTTCCAACCACTAACACATGGCCTGTAAAAAAAATAACAACCCCATTCTTCTGTTGTGCAATAGCCCTCTGTTGAGCAGCAATAACGTACAATGTGTTAGTTTCCTGTTACTTTACTAGAGCCTTCCCTTTCACTCACTGCCCAGACTAGTTATTCCTTGGACATAAAGTTATAGTACCGAGTTTCAATCTACTTCCAAAAATGTTTAGGCCTGTCTTAAGAAATAATCATATCAATTTGCTAATAAGCAGAAATGCACTGCCAGTTGAGGATGTTGTCACAAGTGGCTAAAAAACATATAAATCAATCTGTGACCAAGGAAGAAACAATACATTTCTTATGTGTCCAAAACATTATGGTTGGGATCACAGCTGTAAGATGTTGGACCGTCATCAAGAGAACAATGTCAAACACTGAACTTCTGGATGATTTCCATAAAAATAACATTTTGCTTGGGGTCAGTAGTTTTTATGGAACTTTGGAAAGGTTTTTGCTGACAATTTTTTCGAGTTGAACTCAAACACCTCCAAAATGCTCCTCAATATGGAAATATTATGTAATCCAACCTTTGCAGCCATCTCCTTCTGAAAACTAAGCACATAGCATGAAAACTAGTATTTTTCTCTTTCTGTTTGTACAGTTTTATAAAATTTAAATTATGCTACATATTCAGAAAGGTAAACTTACTCTTCAGTTTTCCCTGTTTGGTTATTATATTCAAGTCAGAACATCAAATGTGTACTCATTAAATCCAGCATGGAAAGAAGGCCCTGATCCCTTCTGTAGAAATCTTATCAACCCAGCAAAATTCTTTTAAGTGAAAAGAATAATGGAATCGAGTAATCAGAATATAAGTAGCTCAGCTTAGGCATAATAGTTGCCTCTAATGTTGTTTGTTCCTCTGTGTATGTCCAAAACAATTTGCTTCACCCTTGGATGAATTCTGATTTTTGTCAATTGTCCCTTTAGATTCCAGAATTTGAAGGTATGTTGTGCTGAGCCCAACAAGGAAAGCTTTCAAAAAGTAACTGGAAGGTTTTATAAATACAGTCTCATGACAAAGCTAGATGTGGCATAAAATCATTAATCCAAGGAGACCGTACTGGCGTAGTATACCTATGCAGTATTAATAATACCACTCCCTAGGATTCTGTAACCAGAGCCCAAGAAAAGGAAAGCCAAACCACTGAATTCAATATTTGCAGCCTACTTCAGGACATGAAAATATTTTGGTTCTCTCATGCAGACAATTTCTCCAAAATATTTTTGTCAAAAGTTACTTATTTTAGACAGTCTAATTTCAAATTTTAAATGACCCAGTATGTGAGATACACATTCAGAATTTGTCATACCTCAGGAAACAGTTGGTTCCTAGTTTTTGTTTACTGTAATATTGATTTGAATGTAAGTAATTTCTCATTGGGATATATGTGTTCATGGATGTTACTAAAACCATGCCTTCAGACTACACTGTAGACTACATATATAAAAGGTGTACATGATAATAAAACATCTAGTTAATTCACTGTTTAGAAATAAATAAAAATAATCATCCAATTTGGTGCCAGGTTTATCTACTTCGATCAAATTACGCTCTTCTTCTAAAACTCCCAGCAGTTCTCCAATGCCGACAGAATAAAATTCAGTTCTTCAAGTGGCTCCCTGTTGGCTACAATAATACCTTTTCACATCCAAACCTTTAAAGTCATGTTGATTCCACTTTTAAAAATTTCTCCTCTCATAATGTGAGTCTGAGTTAAATCTATGCTTCAAACCCAGCTCCAGGTCGGGGGCCTGCATGAAATCCAGTATACATGTGATAAAGATCTACTCATTTGCTGGATAGAGACTCAACCTGCCCTGGTAGCTTGTACCAGAGGGTTATTGATCAGTTATAGTCATCACCACCCTGCATGTAGAGAAATTATAATCCAAATTAATTTCAACATACAAATATTTGTGTTAAAATACAATTATCTTGTTATTCATCCTTATTATTTCTGCATTTGTTATGCAAATCAGTTCTTTTCTCTTAGATAGCAGGCAAATATCTTAACAAATTATAACTATGTAACTGCTACTTGGAAAAAAATTGAATGCAACATGGTACCTTAAAAATAGGAGCCAGATAAAAATCTCTCCTTTTTTTTTTTTTTTGGAGATAGAATCTCCCTCTCTTGCTCAGGCTGGAGTACAGTGGTGCTATCAGGGCTCACTGCAGCCTTGATTTCCCAGGCTCAAGTGATCCTCCTACCTCAGCCTTCTGCATAGCTGGGACACAGGCATGCACCACCATGCCTCATTGATTTTTTTTATTTTTTGTAGCGATAAGGTCTCACTATGTTGCCCAAGCTGGTCTTGAACTCTTGGGCTCAAGCAGTCCTCCCACCTCAGTCTCCCACAGAGCTGGGATTACAGGCGTAAGCCACCAGGCCCAGCCAAAATATACATTTTAATAAATGTTTTCAACAGCAAGAAATCTATCTAAAACTTTCCATGAAACATGCATAAATATCATGTAAAATAAGTTCCAAACTTAGAAAAACAGAACTATTTGGATTTCAAACAGTCATATGTTAGTTGCCTTATTATATATCATATATGTGTTTCACATTTACATTGTTTGGAATATACCACGGACTTAATAATAGTTGAATGATTGAAATAGTAGATATTTAGCATCTATCATTATGATATATAATCTAAGAGAAATTTAAGTCATTTTTTAAAATGTAATTAAAAAATAGAACATAATTGAATGTAATTTTTAAAAGAGTATCCTTTCATTTCAGGAAAAAAAGGAAGGGAGAGAAAAAGAAAAAAACCTAATAAAGGAGAAAGTAAAGAAGCAATACCTGACAGCAAAAGTCTGGAATCCAGCAAAGAAATCCCAGAGCAACGAGAAAACAAACAGCAGCAGAAGAAGCGAAAAGTCCAAGATAAACAGAAATCGGTATCAGTCAGCACTGTACACTAGAGGGTTCCATGAGATTATTGTAGACTCATGATGCTGCTATCTCAACCAGATGCCCAGGACAGGTGCTCTAGCCATTAGGACCACAAATGGACATGTCAGTTATTGCTCTGTCTAAACAACATTCCCAGTAGTTGCTATATTCTTCATACAAGCATAGTTAACAACAAAGAGCCAAAAGATCAAAGAAGGGATACTTTCAGATGGTTGTCTTACGTGCTTCTCTGCATTTTTAAAAGACAAGACATTCTTGTACATATTATCAATAGGCTATAAGATGTAACAACGTAATGATGACATCTGGAGAAGAAACATCTTTTCCTTATAAAAATGTGTTTTCAAGCTGTTAAGAAGCAAAAGATAGTTCTGCAAATTCAAAGATACAGTATCCCTTCAAAACAAATAGGAGTTCAGGGAAGAGAAACATCCTTCAAAGGACAGTGTTGTTTTGACCGGGAGATCTAGAGAGTGCTCAGAATTAGGGCCTGGCATTTGGAATCACAGGATTTATCATCACAGAAACAACTGTTTTAAGATTAGTTCCATCACCCTCATCCTGTATTTTTATAAGAAACACAAGAGTGCATACCAGAATTGAATATACCATATGGGATTGGAGAAAGACAAATGTGAAAGAAATCATAGAGCTGGAGACTACTTTTGTGCTTTACAAAACTGTGAAGGATTGTGGTCACCTGGAACAGGTCTCCAATCTATGTTAGCACTATGTGGCTCAGCCTCTGTTACCCCTTGGATTATATAATATCAACCTGTAAACATGTGCCTGTAACTTACTTCCAAAAACAAAATCATACTTATTAGAAGAAAATTCTGATTTTATAGAAAAAAAATAGAGCAAGGAGAATATAACATGTTTGCAAAGTCATGTGTTTTCTTTCTCAATGAGGGAAAAACAATTTTATTACCTGCTTAATGGTCCACCTGGAACTAAAAGGGATACTATTTTCTAACAAGGTATATCTAGTAGGGGAGAAAGCCACCACAATAAATATATTTGTTAATAGTTTTTCAAGTTTTGTTCACTCTGTTTTATTGTTTGTTTTATTGAGAAATTCTTACTCTTAGAGACTCATGAATTAAGAAAGAGAATTCTGCTAACTCAAGAGAACCTGGTTCCTATGTAATTCAGAATATATTAAATTTCTCAGTAATATTTGTTTTTTGAATCCACCTTTATCTCAGCCAATGGAGATTTACTTATAGCATATTAGGAGATATTTATTCCATTTTCTTATTTTAATCAACATTCTAATTATAGACACATGGGCCTCCCTAGCTGATTTCACTGCTCCCCCTTCATTGCTTAGAAATGGGCATCATTTCTTGTATGTCAGATCCCCCTGCATCTTCAACATTTAGTCTTTTCTTCTCCATATTTTCTATCTGTGGATCTCTTTAGGGGATTGAAGTCACCCTAGCTGAAGGCCTCACCAGTGTTTCACAGAGGACACAGCCCACCCCTTGCAGGAGGAGGTATCTCTGAGTGTGCAGCACAGAATCTCATGACCCACCTTAACCTTCCTGTTGTCATGGAAGGATGCACGGCTGCTCTGTCCACTGTGATTCCTAGCCCTCTCAAGATCACTGCTTTCTGAAGAATTTGCAGTGACTCTGGCTTCTGGCTGCTTATCTCTGGACACCCTTTCTCCACCAGTTGTACAGTTCATGTAATCTACTTGGCTTAATTGATTTTCCACTTCTCTCTTCCTCTTCTAAGATATAAACATTTTAAATGATTTATTCCTGTTTCTTATTCTGGTGTTTCTTTCCTTGTCCCTATGAGATAAGTGTCTCAACTCACTAAATCTATTCCCAATGTATAAAATAATTCTAATTCCATTTTCAGCTAAAACATATATTACCAAGAAGAAACAAACTTTATCCTACAGAATGATGTTAGGTAGAAATATGTCCCCAGGTTTGAGACCTTTCGGATGATTTCATATGCCATCTTTCTTCTGAGTGTTACCCAGTCAAGTATAAGTAGCCAAATTATTTTTGCACATCTTTCTGTTTCTCATGTCTTCATTTATTCAACAAGCACTTACTGGGAAGGTCTACACCTGCATAGGCAATGCTGGAAAAAGGGTTAAGTAAACCAGGACATGACAATGGTGGCAAATGACTATCAGGTCTTCCCATGTGTTTGACTCAAACTTATTACCCTATGGTCCTTCTGACAATGGCAGAAGGTCTGAATCCTTGATGCTAAACTTATATAAAAGTAGAATTATTACAAAGGAAAAAGAAATAAAAACTAACATTCATTTTCATACGTTGGATGAAATATAAATGAAGAAAAAGATAACATCAATTTTAACTGTAATTCTCCATCCACCAGTAACAGATCCTTAAGACAATAGAATCATACAGTATTCAAACCAGCAGCCTTCTCAAATTTGAGCAAAAACTCTTTATCAACCTCTGGTAAAGTTCCTAACTAGTCACAGAAGGTGTTAACTTTCTACTCTGATTCTGTCCCCATAATGGGGTAAACTGTTGATAGTTTACCCCATCAACAGATGGTCGGTAAATTATTGATTCGAAGAATCGAGAGAGTGCAGCAACATAAATCTGTTAATGTCTGATCAAGCTCCTGCCCTGTTCTCCAAATTCAGCTTCATAATTAAGGGAAGGCCTGTTTTCTATCCTCAGATTTAGGTTCTAGTAGCAGTTGTGTAACCACTAGTGAGTCACTTAACTCCTCTGGGTCCCCATTTCTCATGTGCAACAAGAAAGAGGGGAACTGGAGATGATCACTCTAGTTCCAGACAAGGGAACATTTCACACTTTGTTTACTTCAGGGTGATGTCCCTGGGTCCTCATTAGTGACTGCGTCCTTTGGAAGTTATCCCAACCCTGCTTTTCTCAAAAGTGAAAATGTATAGGCTCTCAGAGGAGACAGATTTAACTCTGCTTCTCTAATGTTACTGAATTAAAAGCTGTTCACATTAGTGGTTATTAAAATATTGAAATAACACTGGGAAGAAAAAGCATATATAAATACAGCTAAAAACAAGAATAGATATTCATTCTCACAAAGGGAGACAGCAAAGAAAATGGAAAGTGCACTGGTGCTAGCGTTAGACAGCTTGTGTTAATGTCTCAATTCTGCTACTAACTGGTTGCAGCTTGTGTGACCTTGGGCACATTATATGATCTCGCAGAGTCTCATCCCACATCTGCAAAATGGAATTGGCATCATCTCTTTTGCAAGATTGTTATGAGAATTAAAAGGTTCTTCATTCAATATAATAATAAATATTTTGTATATAAATAAATATCAATTAAAAGTTATGACTAATTCCACAAGTCAAACATATAAATAAATTTTATTTCTTGATTCATGATATGTGATAGTATCCATAAAAATGTACATGCATGATAATTTCAAGGAATAAGTATATATGTGAGAATCATGGAAATGAAATGAATAATATTAACTAGTAATTAAAATGTAAGTTTGTCTTGAGTCTTCTTAAAATTAGGAAACTACTTAAAGTACATTTTTTATAAATGGGCATAAATACAGACAGTATATATTTTCCATGGATATATTTTCATAGCAGAGGAACCAACTAGATTCTTTCTCAATACAACTGCAACTATTTCTGGTCAAATTATGGGGAAAAGGCCTGTTTTGTGGTTGATCTGTTACAAACAGGGTGTAACTTCTTGTAACGCAAAGATAATTTGTCTGGAATTCATCCACCACTGAAAAAATAAAATTAAACAAGGATCATGATCAAATCAATTGAAATTTTTCCAAATTTAAGCAATAACATTTCATCTTACTAACATAGTAGATTATTGTAATTTTATTTCAAATGTTCTTAGAAAAAGAAAAGCAAAACAAAACAAATGGCTGTACCTCCTTTATGCTAGCCACTTAACCCTTTGACTATACTATATTATGTAATTATCCCAAAAGCCCCGTGAGAGAGTCATTGATGTCCTTGTTTTACGAAAGAGGAAACTGAGGCACAGAGAAGTGTCTAAAGTCACACAACTAGCAACATGTGAGTTTGGAAGTGACACCCAGCTCTGGCTGACTCCAAAACCCACTTTCCTTCTCCTTCATCATAACTTCTAAAGTCATATTTATTATTAGTTCCAAGATTGCCCATGACATATAATAGTGAAGTATTTCCTCATGATCTAAAACTATTATCCCCCATTAAGAAGCCTGAGAAGTCAAGTTCTAGAGGCCTCAACCCAAGATAAGACTTAACTCTGAATCTGAACTCGAAATGTGACTGTGTGTGTGTGTGGCGCGGTGGGGTAGGGTGAGGCGGTGAGACAGAGAGCTGCAGGAAGCCTATGGGCTGGCTGGATGTGGGGTTTGTGGGGAACAGTGGATTGGGGGAGGCAAGTGCATTGGTAGGCAAGAATAAAAAGGAGAAATGGGAAATACGTGCTATCAGAAAAGGACCAAAGTTCAGAAAGAGAACAGTAAGTCTGGCTCCTTGGGAAGCCCTCGATTGTTATAGCCCTTTATGTCTGTGGATTAGCCCTCAATTCAGTTCTTTTCTGGTATAAGCAGGGTATTTGCCAGCATGATCGTCTTTCCCCTGAGTCCTTGCTCAGAATTGCAATGATCCAGGAAGAAACATCAACAGATTTTCTTCACTGTTGGAACTACCAAAACAACTTTCTTCTGAGGATACTTCATTTTCTTCCAGCTACTTTCAGACATTCAATATCAGGATTTTAATTGTCACACACCTTTTCTTGCCCATACTGGCTCTCAAGTAATTTTGAGGCTAACATATCCAACACATACACAGGTACAAAAAATGAAGGAAGAAAGAAAGAAAGGGAGGAAGAAACATAGGAGAGACGGAGGGAGGGGGGAAGCAAGAAAGCAAAATAGCAATCATTTTTATTCATAGTCCTTAAAATACAGTGGTAACACAACTCCAACAAGTGGAAATATTTCATTAATTGGAAAATTGGCTACATAATAATTTCAAATGACATAATTACATGGCCACAAAATAATCTGACATATAAACAGTTTGCAAACTGTTACAGTTACTTCTATATCTATAGCTGTGTGCAGTGAAAATTGTTGTTCAATATGATGTGGAGGCAATCCAACATACTGAATCACCTACAAAAGATTAAGTTTTATTTTAAAAAAGAAAACTAGAAGATACATATAAGAAAAGTTTTTAAACAAGGTTAAATAATAACTTTACCAAAGTGTTCTGCCTAACTAAGGTTTAATGGAAGTATTCACTTTTGTACTATTAGCATCAGTTACTATTTTAGCCGCTCCAAATTTCTATCACAAATGAATTTCAAGCAAGATCTAGATTTTCTTCAACAAATTTAACAACTTCTTAAACATTTTAAAGAGGAGTCTACCTTTATAAATAAAATAAAACAATCAAATGTATTTTAAGTGCTTTGAAATTGTAAAGCACAATAAATATATAAGCTATTACTGTTGCTAGCCAGTCCCTAGCTACAGCGACAGTTTGACATTCCTTTCCCCATTGCTCACACTGCTGCCCACACTGGAGATTTCAGTCTAAGAATTACCTATATTCTTCCCCAAAAGGAGTCAATAGAAGTACGTGATGAGACCACATATTTGAGAATGCAACAATGTAGCCCTTCCTTACTAGAAGGGAGTAAGGATATATTTCACTTCCTTCTAGTATATCTGCATTGTTTTTTTCTGTAGCTGCTGGCAATGGAGCTATATCAAACATGGAACTAGAGGTGCAACTTTACTTTGTACATTGTGTGATACCCAAATACAATAAAATAAACTACCACTAAATGTGGAATCTTGAACTGGAGACATTTCTGAGTCAGTTAACGCTACCACATACGGTCTCCCCAGAACACGCACATTCCAGGTTGGTCCCAATCTCCCAAGAGGTAGAAAATTTGGTGACAACTCCGTCAACTATCTGGCTATGATGATCTCAAGATTTGAAAAAAAGTAAAAAGAATTCTGATCCCAAAAAGAAAGGAACACTTATTTTCATCCTTGTAACTACTCAGTGACATGTACTGCCCCTCCACCAGAATGACATGCCAAAAACGAGTGCCATGCCCTGGGGCACTGTGCTGTCCCTGGCAGCAGTCCGTCCATCCTTTTGACTTCCTTCCCTACTTCTGTTCTACACTTTGCTTATTTATGTTTTTTGATTGACTAGTTTGGGAAGGAAAAAAAACCCTACCTAATGATTTAAAAATTAACCTAGGAATAAACTGGAGAAGACATAATTTAATAAATTCCTCGAAGTATAGAGCTATGGAAAGAATATTATTTATACTTCTTTTTTTTTTTTTTTTTTTGAGAAGGAGTCTCGGTCTGTCGCCCAGGCTGGAGTGCAGTGGCGCAATCATGGCTCACTGCAAGCTCCGCCTCCCGGGGTCATCCCATTCTCCTGCCTCAGCCTCCCGAGTAGCTGGGACTACAGGCGCCTGCCACCACGCCCAGCTAATTTTTTGTATTTTTAGTAGAGACGGGGTTTCACCATGTTAGCCAGCATGGTCTCGACCTCCTAACCTCGTGATCCGCCCGCCTTGGCCTCCCAAAGTGCTGGGATTACAGGCGTGAGCCACTGCGCCGGGCCCCATTTATACTTCTTAAAAGAAGTTTAATAAAAATAAACTAGAAAACAAAAATAGAAACACTTTGTGTTTCACATACAAGGGATTTTCCTCATGTGGCAACTATTTGGAAGAAGGTCCTATTTATCACTAAGTTCACCCTTACTGATCTTTTTCCCATAGTAAAAAAAAAATGATTATGACTCACTTTATGAACACACCAAATGCTACAGGAAAATAGATTTTAGTTTTATCCAAACCAGCAGTGAGAATAATTTATGATTCCAAAAAAGACATAGACATGCAGAGTCAATTTAGGAAAGTGAGTCAGTTTCATGCAAATAAGTTCTAGCTTTCTTGATTGCCAGTCTCCTTTTAATGTTGGAATTTTAGGGGGGGAAATGAATCATTGTGGTAAACCAATAATTCCACTTGTTAACTATGGAATATTTAAAGGATAGCTTAATATGTACATGTGAAAGGGTCAAGAGAATAGAGTTTTATTTGAATACCCAGATGATCCAATTAAATCCAAAATGGTATTATTTATAGAACAGAAGAGATCATTAGAATGTGCTGTTCTAGTATCTCTAGAATTCTCAAATTTATTATGAGAATTATCCTTTCCACAATTGTCAAAATAGATTGTTTGGCCATAAACATCCTTGCAGGCCTAAGCAATTTGAAATTCAGGGCCTATATCAGTTTCCTTGCCTCCACCCCTTTCACCCCCAAAAGAAACCAGTCAATTAGATAATGGATAAATTAACACTATATTGACAAGCAAAGAATAATTAGAAATTAATAAGCATAAAGAGAAATGACTGTGTAAAAAAATCACTTGTTTCAGGTTTAATGTAGTCACTTTGGGACAGGAATATAAAACATGAAACATGAAAATAGTCAGCAGATGCCCTTTCCATACATTAATAAAGTATCTTTTAAATAAATAATCAATCAACCTATAGATTCTGCCATTAGGAAATTAGCAACAGTGCTTTGCTATACCAGTAGAGCTATCAGATTAGACAATCTTCATATGTATAGGTGACATAACATTCTCCTAAAATTTTCTATCAGGTTTCTAGATGGAGGTTAAAGGCCTTGTATTGTTTTGTAATAATTGATATACCAAGCCTGGCATCCACAATAAATATTGATGTTTTCCATTCTGTAAAAATGATATAAAAACATATTAGTGCTTTTATAGTTATGCAACTTTGTATGTATGTTTTGATACCAAAAAAGATCCAGAAAATGTGAAAATACAGATGGTTATCTAAGTATAGCTTCACAGAGATTGGGTGATTTAATTATCAATTTGAAAGAAAACTCTTTTACCTGTAACAATGATCATAACTGAACTACTGAACTGGCCAGCAAAATTAATGTCTTGATCTGCCACTCAAGCAGTATTTAGTCATTATTTTCAAATGACTAAAATTAAATAAAATAAACTATACCTTTGAGGATCATTTTAACTGGAGAAGTAGCCAGTTATAAGGGCTAGCCACAGGCAGTGTTTACAAAATGTCTCTTTAAGAGGTGTAAAATTATTTCAGATCCACAAAGAAAAAGCAGCAGATGGTCCTGCTTTTCCCTTGTATCACTTGAAACATACAAGACTTAAATATTAAGTTAAAAGTGTATTGAGAATACTTCAGAAAACAAATCTATGCCCAAATCACTCCTTAAAGCATGGAAAGAAAAATAATGCTAAAGTGGAGGAAAATAATTAAAAGTGGAATTCCCTATATATTCTAATTTGCAAGATGAAGCTTCACTCTTCCTGCAAAATACTACATTATGGGTATGAAGACGCCACACCAGTCCTAACCAAAACATGTCTCAGCCCTTCTCCAGCCTTCACCGAATATCACATTGCCAGCTTCTCTTTTGCCATGTCCTTGCACTTCCACAAATTGGATTTCCCATCAGAGTGTTAGTACACTCTGATGAACTCAACAAAGCAGAAGTAAGAAAAAACAACTTTAAAAATGTTGTTTTTATATTACAAAGCAATGTTTCAAATAAATGTTATTCAATATTACTGAAATGGCATTGAAATAGTCATAATGAGAAAAGTGAGAACTTGGTTGCACTTTCTTATACTGGTTTTACAATTTAATTCTGTGTTAGTTTGCAATACATTAAAAAAAGGAACGACAGAATCTTTCAAAATCCTTGGTCCAGTCCTACTGCACAAACACAAGCACCTACTGCCTCCCTTCTCTCCTGTTAGTCAATCCTAAGCCTTGCCTGAGAAATATCAGTGATTCTGTCAAATACTACAGACTGCTCTCTATCCTGAGTGCCTTGAGAAGGTCTCCAGCTATTCCAGTGTCACCTTTGACAGGAGGCAAAGGTGGTAAGCAAAGGTGTCAAGGCCCTGTCATCCATTCTGCCTTGTGTTTCTTTCATTTCCTGTACAGGGTAACTGCTCAGAAAAACTCAACTATTTCTCACAGGACAAATCATATAAAACCTTACAGGATTAAAAAAAAAAGAGAGAGAGAGAAGCGCTTGTAATGAAAAGAAATGAAAGAAATAATAAGAGAACACACAAGAGGAAACCAGCCACACCCATTCTCTCTAGTGCTATGTAGCTTAACCCACACCCAAAGTAAACTGCCTTCACTTCAAGAAGCTGTCTCTCTGTAAATAAACTGACCAATGTATCTTTAAGACATAAACATCTTGGACTGCCATAATAAACACTGCAAAATAAATACAAAATAACATCTGGAGGCAAAGCTTTGCTAGGAGTGGGGTGAGAGGGAGTGCTAGCTTTTCTTAGCACGATTAATAAAGTATTAATTTCATTTTCTTTTAGTTTGGAAAATGCTTTCCATTATTAACCAAAAACAAATCAAAGACTTACTGATTTTACTTTAAAATCCAAAGAATGGAATACTGTCTGTCCATAATGTCTTTTTGCAAGTTGGGCTTATCTTCTTAGTTATATTTTAATTCCCTTGTTTTCTACTATTTGAAACTAGCACTCAGTCACCAAGCAGTTAATTTAGATACGAAAATGGTTTATATTTAGGTCTAATTATTACTGTCCTGTTACATAAAAATCTTCTTTCTGTCTTGGGAAACCAATTTCTCTAATATAATGTACCAGAAAAACACAATACTTCCATTGTAAGAGTATATTATAATGATTATGACATTCAACCATTGTTTCTCATTGCAATGGCAGAGACCATGTTTCTTGCACTTCCTATCAGCATCCGACTTATGTGTAGTTACCCCATTCAATTAACATTTATCATCGGCAAACAGCAACTGGTCCAGCTCTCTACCTGTACAAAATAATTACATCAAATGCTTGAGTTGCTCCTAGTAAATTTTACTATAATATTATTATGTAGATAATTGCCCTAGGAATTACTTCTCTTATTTTGTGTAATGCTCTGGTAAGATTTTTTGTAGGTGACATAGAAAGCATTGTATTCCAATGCCAAGAAAAAAAAAAACTCACTAGAAATATATGTAACTTACAGCCAGGCGCCATGGCTCACGCCTGTAATCCCAGCACTTTGGGAGGCCGAGGTGGGTGGATCACCCGAGTACAGGAGTTCCAGACCAGCCTGGCCAACACGGTGAAACCCCATCTCTACTAAAAATACAAAAAATTAGCTGAGCATGGTGGCAGGCACCTGTAGCCCCAGCTACTTGGGAGGCTGAGGCAGGAGAATCACTTGAACCCAGGAGGCGGAGGTTGAAGTGAGTCAAGATTATGCCATTGCACTCCAGCCTGGGAGACAAGAGCAAAACTCTGTCTCTAAAAAAAAAAAAAGAAAAGAAATATATGTAACTTATGAGTAAATTATAATACCTCCTAAAAACCATTATACCTAATTTACAATAACTACTACTAATAATGACAAAATAAATTATTCGAAATGTATATACCCTAAATTATTTCTTGTTCCCAATGTATAAATCTTTATTTTTTATAAAATGAAATAAACCTGTTAACCATCAGGGGAACAGTAAATGCCTTCCATGTAGTCAAATAAATATGTAAGGATATTTAATCTCATATAAGTGTTTTTTAAAAGTATACTTGTCTCTCTTTCCATAGGAAGTAATGTCTGGCAGAGGAAAACTGCTGAGCTATGTCTGAGATAGTTTCATCTGCTCACAGTCTGCTCCTGATGGCACATATTTATTGTGTTTCTCACATGGCCTAAACTATACCAGCAAAATGAGGAATTCAGTTTTCCTTTTAAAAAATTTTCCTTTTGAAAATAACAGGCATTTTACTAAACATTCCTTTTTTTCTTATTTTGATTAGCCAAAATGCCAGTTGCAGGCAGGCTACATAAAGGATACTCTAAATTCCAGACCCTCTTTCATCAGATATTGCAAAGGTTGAAAGTAAGATCAAATTTACCCAAGCCACAAGTTGTAATAAATTTAAAAGAATCATCTTTGGCTTCCATGATTAGTCATTTCCTCTCTTTCAACAAACAATAATTCAACAAATAAAAATTTTAAAAGTTCTGTCTATTTTAGGCTTTGCAGATAGAAAGACTTGCATTTAAATCCCTTTATTGACTGTGCACTCTTGGAAAAATAATTTAAGTTATTTGATTCTCCATATATTCATATATAAAATAAATATAATATTTTTACAGACTGTATAGAGTTGTGAAGATTAAAGGAAACTATGTGGCATGCCAAGTACGTAGTGGGTTCCCAGTAAATTGCTACTAATTAAAATGTATGTGCTTTGCTTAAAATAGAATTTCCAAGTCACTCTGAAACAGAAATATCGATATTTCTGTTATATATAAATATATATAAATACAATCATGCAAACACACATATATACACATATATTTCCTTCAATAATCAATCTTTCTATAATATTTAATTTAATCAATAGGTATTTACAGTATATCTACTGTTTACCAGGCAACATGCTTGATACAGATAATACAAATCCACAAAACAAAATTCTTGTCTTTGAATCTTCCTACTAGGAGAAACACATAAGATACCCAAATGCTATGAGCGTATTTTACCTAAGTCTGTGCCTCCTGGTGCGGAGGTCAAGAGGAATGAGCCCCTAACTCAGGCTTGGATGCAGGAGCAGGAGAGGATGAGTGTTTAGTAACGTGAGCTAATTCCTCAATCATGAGTACTTCTTTGGCAGTGAAACAAAATAGGAAATGAATGTCGGGTTGGGTATCACAGGCCATGAGAAAAGCCTGGCATAAATGAGAATATGCAGTTTGGGGAATTACAAGTAGTTTCTGTGTTCTCTGGCAAGAGATTTGGGAGGTGTGAACAGGAAACAGATGATAAATGGCCTTATATGTTATGGGAAAGAGTCTATACTTTATCTTGAAAACAGTGATGAGTCTGTTAAGGTTTTTATGAGGAGCAATGAAATAATTCTATTTGTCTTAAAAGTTGCCTTTGGCGACAATGAAAAGATGGATTTTTAAGAATGAAGAACACTCGGATGAGTAACAGTTTTAAATATAGGAGTATAAAATTGTATAGTCAACTTCAAAATAAAAAGAACCTGAATTAATGCAGAAAAAGATGAAGGAGAGGAGGGAATAGACACCAGAGATCATTTGAAGGTAGAAGCCATGAAACATGTAACCAATAGCAAGAAGCAGGGGAGCAAAGTGAATCCCATGTCTCACTCGGTAAGCAGTGTCATTAATCAGAGAATCACCTACAGCTGAGACTGGGATTGTTTATTTGCTTTGTTGAGATTGAGGTGTGTGACAGATATTCAATTGAGATAATCTCCTAGGAGTCTGGAATATTATAGGTCTGTCCCTGGGCTAAACTGTATGAAAGGTAGAGATATTGATTTAGAAGTAATTATCTAATAAATAAATCACAGGGCATATGTGAGTGAGCCTAAGGAGAATTCAGTGAAAGAGAAGAAAAAAGATTGAATACAATTAGCAATATTTAAAGAGTGAGTAGAGGAACAGGGAGTTATGAAGGGAACTGAGAAAGATGGACTCAGAGGTAAACAGGTCAAGAATAAAGAAAGCAACATTACAGAAACATTATAGGGCACGATTATATCAAATATTGCAACAAAATCAAACAATCTGAAGACTGGCAGGTGTCCCCAGGACTTGCCAATATGGTGTTCTTTTAGAACTTATTTTAACAAAGTTCTGAGGACAGAATCCAGGTCTCAGTGAGCCAAGAAAGAATGAGAGATAGGGAACTGAAGATGCAGAATGTAGGCAACTCAATAGAGAACGCTTCTATCTGTGGGTAAGAAGGAAACTCAAGGTACAGCCTACAGAGAGTCAAGATATGTTTTATTTGGGTCTGCTTTATGAAGAAATTAGACTACAGCCATTAACCTACTGAGGCAAAGGAGAAAAAGGAGTAAATGTTCTAATTTAACAAAGAGTATAACTATCCACACCTGTGATAAAACTAAAATTCCACTATAAATATTAAGCGTGAGGGATAAATGTCAATTTTAACAGAATTTCCATTCAAACTTGTTTTCCCCAATACATCTTCCCAACTTTCTCTCTTGACTTCCCATATCACTTCATAATTTTCAGTAAGATATTTTTGCCTTCTCCTTTATTTCTCTTTATCCTTTTCTATATAAATGCATTTGGCAATGCTACTTCATCTTAACTGATTTTTTTTCCATGTAAAATCAATCTTGGTTGCTGCCCTCCTTAACACCTAAGTCAAATTTCTCAACTTTTACGCAATATTGGCTATTCAACTCTGTGCCCCAAACTCGTGTATACTATATTACTTTCTACTTTTTGTACATTATTTTTTTAATAAATTACAAATAAAAATAGATGTCAGAATCTTTTTAAAATGTAAAATGCTGTAAAATATCAAGTCTGATATTATTATTAATATCAATTTAAGGATGCCTTATCTCCCCCTTGATCAAATTGTCAGCCAAAATTTGAATCATGAATATAAATCATTGACAAGATAAAAAAATAGCTCAGGTTGACGTCACTGCCTAGTAGCAAAATTTCCCTTAAAAAATTTAAACCTGTTAATTATATTTTATTTAATTAAATACATATATTTATTTCCATATTTGCATTTCCTTTTTCAAACACATGCAGCAGCAGTCTACTATATGCAATCCTGTTTAATGCAACCAGTTATTTTTGTAACAGTTTATAATTCTTTCACATATTGGCATCATTTCAGCTATTCAATTAAAAATGAGATTTTTTATTAATGTATTCAGTTGCTGATATAAAGCATCTTGTGCTTAGCATATTAAGCAAAAATAGGGCTATATTGTTTCCATTAACTTATTATTTAATCCTTAAAAATAGAAACCTAATGTAATGGTTAGAGTATGGATCCAATACTAAATATAGAATTCTAGTTTTCTGTCCTATAGAAACTCAGATGATCTGTAAAAAAATCACACATCTTCATAACTTCTCCTAAGCCAATAAAAGAGAAATGCTTGCTTTCTCTTTTATAAAATTTATTATATAAGGCCAGAAAATAAAGCAATTATCTTACATGTATTGTAAATACTTCTGAAAAAAATCAATTATGTTTCAGCACCCCTCCAAAACTGCTCATTTAAAAAAATTTATTTTCAAAACATATTTCCTTTTTGCCTAAATAACAGGGCTTGCCCTGGGAAACAACTGTGGATTTTGAAGACTGCACCAAAGTTGTGTGTTGGTATCTGATAAAATTCTAAAAATAATGTTAAACTATTGATAAGAAGCTAGAATACCGGCCTTTACCATCAGAGAAAACTACAGGACACATGGGATCACAACCCCTCTCAGGTATCATGCTCTCTGCCTTACTAATCCCATTTTTCTGTTGTAGTTTAGTTTGTTTGCTTTTTAGAGTTTTTAAAGTAATAGATTAGGGAAGTTTTACAGAATGTGTATTGAATTAAATAACAGATTTGACAGAACTTCCCTGAATATATTTATGTATAAGATTTAGAGAAGCAGCTACAATTAGATGGCTCCATATCTGATTGAACAACCCTATGTAAGAAGTATTGATAAAATTATCTATGTCAATCTCTTTGTCCTTCATCTTGCCCTGTTAGCCCCATCTCAATAGCTTAGACGAAGCTAAAGAAAGCATGCCTACTTGAATTTGAAAAAAAAAAAATAGGACAATGCTGACAGAAATAACTGATACTTTGGAGGAGAAAGTCGAAACTGTAAAATAGCAGGTGTGATGATAGGCTGGGCCAAAATGATAAAATCAGTAAGAAAAGAAAAAATAGGCCTACGTTAAAATACAACAAAACACACAATACAAGGAAATTAATGGCAGTTGGCATGGAAAAAGTCAACCCTCAGAGGTTTTATTGGACCACAAGCTTACTAGGAGCTAAGAAGCTGATAACGGTGCCTAAAGGAGCTAAGGAAGCAATGGTGGTGTGGACAGCCCGCCATTCCCAGAAGCTGCTGCTACTCCCGCCCCCAACCCCCAAAGTCAGGTCCTGGGAAAAAGCTATTCTGAGTGTCTGCATTCTTGGGCTAGAATTTCTTCAAAGGCACCATAATAAAATATCCATACCACTGAGTTGGAGCCTTGAAAAGTGGCCATTCATTCATGTCCTCAAACCACAGCATGTTCAAATTCACCCATGAGCTCTATCAGGAAGTGTAACTCCAGGGAATTCTAGCACATGAGGTGGGATTTTTCAAGGCCACCCCCATTTTTAAGGGAATTATTCAAATATCCACTAAATGAAAGAAATGGACAGCTCAACTTAGAAGAGCTGTATGTTGGATTCTAGGTATGGATAGAGAGATGGATGTGAGAAGTGGCTAGATCAGACTGGAAGCAGCACAAAATAAATAGGAAAAGCATAGAATTTGGGGAGTAGGGGATGACCAAGAATGAGAAGGATGTACATGAAGGAAGGAGCCAGAAGAATGGGACTTTGGCTGGGCGCGTTGGCTCACGCCTGTAATCCCAGAACTTTGGGAGGCCGAGGTGGGCGGATCACTAGGTCAGGAGATTGAGACCATCCTGGCCAACACTGGAAAACCCCATCTCTACTAAAACACAAACAAAAATTAGCCGGGCGTAGTGATGCGCGCCTGTAGTCCCAGCTACTTTGGGACGCTGAGGCAGGGGAATCGCTTGAACCCGGGAGGCAGAGATTGCAGTGAGCCGAGATCGTGACACTGCACTCCAGCCTGGCCACAGAGCCAGACTCCGCGTCAAAAAAAAAAAAAAAAAAAAAAAGAGTGGGACTTCATGTTACTGTTTCTAAACCTTAACTTCTCTTCAAGTTCAGAACATCTGGCAAAATCATGCTTTACACTTACTGTACCATTGCCACTTTTTCACTTCTACCACTCCTGACAGATTCATCAAAGATTTGAGCAGATCAATCCACTTTCATTCCTATTTCTACTTATCTTGGACAACTGCCACTTCTCTGTGGACAGTATATCCAACACTCCAACCTTATTGTTTATATATCTCTGTCTGGATACCCTAGTCCATATCATATCCCAAATCATCTAGCTCCAGATTTCTAATTTCTTGATTACCACACTGTGTCCACAATCTCATGTGTTTTCTGCTTCCTCAACTTTTTGGTCCACTGATAATATTCTTCAATCTCATTAAGGACTCTAGTCCTTCACCCTTCCGATTTTACTTAATCTTTCATCCTCCACCTGGCTTCACTAAATTTTTCAGCTGGGCTTCATTTTCCTCACTTGTAATGGGAGTAGGAATACCCACCTTACATATTTGATGTAAGAATTAGAGATAAATTATGTAAAACATAACCTTGTTCCATGCTAAAAGTAGGCATTAAGTGATGGTTACCAACCTTAATCCCCATAAAGCTCACGACATTTTACTTAGAGATCTCTCTTGCCATTACCATCAGTTCCCTTGCCTTTTGTCCTTCTTCTGCACCTAATTAGCAAAACTCAAACCCTGGATCAACCAATCACTCCCTTTCCAGTCACATATCTGGCTGCCAAGCACTGCTAAAAACAAATTCCACAACCACATGGATTGATGCCACTACAAATTTATGGTCTCCCACATCAGTTGTGCTATTAACACTACACAGTAAAACTTCTAACTACCCCTAATCCACTTCCTCTGTCATTCACCACAATAATATTTTCAAACTTTCACTAACCTGATTTTCTCCATCATTCTCAGCAAATGAACTCTGCTTTAGAGAGAAAATACAGATCATCTTGCAAGAACGTTCTCCACTTCCTTTCTCTCCCCAAAACACAAACAAGTGTAAATATAGTCAGAGCCAGCCTTACCTCTTCCCTTTCTATTTTAGCTAAATTGTTGTCCTACATTTCAAATGTTAAACCTACCATCTGTTCTTTGAATCACATCTTCTCATTTCTTTGGGAAGCTTACATTGCGTGTGTCTCTTCTCTTCTGTATTTCAACTTCTCTTTTTCTTTCAGCATCTCCTATTTTGTCGCTCTGTTTCCTTCTAGTGTACACCTTAGTTTTTTGTTCACCTTACAACCATGTTTCTCCAAAGATCAGTATGTACTTACCTCCATGACTCCATTTCTTAGGACTGTGTCAACCACCATATCTGTGTGTTTCTATCTCTATTACAGTAAATTCAATCTTGCAAATGTCTTTAATTACTAAAAACAACAAACATGTTTTAGTCCTTACCTTACATGACCTTTCTTCTACTCATGATGTTGTTTATCATCTTTATTGAGATTCTTTCCTCCTATGACTGTTAAGCCACCATTTACTCTTGATTTTCCTCTTCTTTCTTTTTTTGGGCAGGGGGAGGGTCATGGGGGATGAAATTTCCCTCTTGTTGCTCAGACTGGAGTGCAATGGCACCATCTCAGGTCACTGCAGCCTATGCCTTCTGGATTCAAGCAATTCTCCTGCCTCAGCCTCCTGAGTAACTGGGATTACAGGTGCCCGCCACTATACCCAGCTAATTTTTTGTATTTTTAGTAGAGATGGGGTTTTCCCATGTTGGCCAGGCTGGTCTCGAACTCCTAGCCTCAGGTGATCTGCCCACCTCAGCCTACCAAAGTGCTGGGATTACAGGCGTGAGCCACTGCGCCAGGCCTCTTCTGTCTTTCATAGAGAAAATCTCATTCATTTAAGTATTTTTAACTACCAGTAACCTTAATAGTACAACATCTAACTTACTTCTTGACTTGAATGTCATATTGTGTCCGGAATTGGTGGGTTCTTGGTCTCACTGACTTCAAGAATGAAGCCACGGACCCTCGCGGTGAGTGTTACAGCTCTTAAGGCGGCGCGTCTGGAGTTTGTTCCTTCTGATGTTCGGATGCGTTCGGAGTTTCTTCCTTCTGGTGGGTTCGTGGTCTCGCTGGCTCAGGAGTGAAGCTGCAGACCTTCGCCCAGAGTGTTACAGCTCTTAAGGCGGCGCTTCTGGAGTTTGTTCCTTCTGATGTTCTGATGCGTTCGGAGTTTCTTCCTTCTGGTGGGTTCATGGTCTCGCTGGCTCAGAAGTGAAGGTGCAGACCTTCGCCCTGCGCTTTACAGCTCTTAAGGCGGCGCGTCTGGAGTTGTTCGTTCCTCCCGGTGGGCTCCTGGTCCCGCTGGCTTCAGGAGTGAAGCTGCAGACCTTCGCGGTGAGTGTTACAGCTTATAAAAGCAGTGTGGACCCAAAGAATGAGCACTAGCAAGATTTATTGCAAAGAGCAAAAGAACAAAGCTTCCACAGCCTGGAACTGACGCGAGCGGATTGCCACTGCTGGCTCGGGCTGCCTGCTTTTATTCTCTTATCTGGCCCCACCCACGTCCTGCTGATTGGTAGAGCTGAGTGGTCTGTTTTGACAGGGCGCTGATTGGTGCGTTTACAATCCCTGAACTAGACACAAAGGTCCTCCACGTCCACATCGGATTAGTTAGATACAGAGTATTGACACAAAGGTTCTCCAAGGCCCCACCAGAGTAGCTAGATACAGAGTGTCGATTGGTGCACTCACAAACCCTGAGCTAGACACAGGGTGCTGAATGGTGTATTTACAATCCCTGAGCTAGACATAAAGGTTCTCCACCTCCCACCAGACTCAGGAGCCCAGCTGGCTTCACCCAGTGGATCCGGCACCGGGGCTGCAGGTGGAGCTGCCTGCCAGTCCTGCGCCGTGAGCCCTCACTCCTCAGCCCTTGGGTGGTCGATGGGACTGGGCGCCGTGGAGCAGGGGGTGGCGCTCGTCGGGGAGGCTCGGGCGGCACAGGAGCCCATGGAGGGGGTGGGAGGCTCAGGCATGGCGGGCTGCAGGTCCCGAACCCTGCCCCGCGGGAAGGCAGCTAAGGCCCGGTGAGAAATCGAGCGCAGCGCCGGTGGCCTGGCACTGCTGGGGGACCCAGTACATCCTCCGCAGCCGCTGGCCCAGGTGCTAAGCCCCTCATTGCCCGGGGTCGGCAGGGCCGGCCAGCTGCTCCGAGTGCAGGGCCCGCCAAGCCCACGCCCACCCGGAACTCCAGCTGGCCCGCAAGCGCCTTGCCCAGCCCCGGTTCCCGCTGGCGCCTCTCCCTCCACACCTCCCTGCAAGCTGAGGGAGCCGACTCTGGCCTTGGCCAGCCCGGAAAGGGGCTCCCACAGTGCAGCGGTGGGCTGAAGGGCTCTTCAAGTGCCGCCAAAAGTGGGAGCCCAGGCAGAGGAGGCGCCGAGAGGGAGCGAGGGCTGTGAGGACTGCCAGCACGCTGTCACCTCTCAATATCACATTTCAAACATATGATATCCTAAATTGAACTCACCATCTCTTTCGTACCTTGAAATTTGCTGATCTCCTGTTTTTCCTATGTTGGCAAACAGTACTACTTCCCAGCCGTTTTCTCAAGCCAAAAATTGCATTCAATCTATTGACTGAGTCCTATTATGTTTTTCCCTCAATAATCCTTAAATCCACTCTTTTGTTATTAGTATTCTATGATTACTGTTTCATGCTTGGTTCTCTGTGTGTTTTCTACAAAAGCCTCCTCCTTGTGTCTGCTAAAAGCCATTGGAGCAATACTCATCATCCCAACTGTTGCCAGGTATCCACCCAATCAAAATTTTTCCCCATTGTTTGCCATTACTTTAAACAAAATTATCCAGTACTTACCAAGTATGGTAACTTTTTATATACCATTTACATTAATCTAAAAATAATCCTTAAAGTAAAAATAAATGGGGCCAGAATAATTAGATACCCAAGATTAAATAATGAATAGAAGTAGCAAAGGCAGAATTTGGCCAAGAGACTTTCTGACTGGCAAAAATATGCTCATAATGGCTGTTATATAACTGAGCCAAAGACAGCCTCTGTATCTCGGTCTCTAGGTTGTTTATTTCATCACTGCAGGCTGAAACCCACTAAATCAAAAGTCCCCCAGCACCAAACTCAAATGTCTATACATCCAATTATTTTTGAATAGCCCAAACACCCAGATTTTTAGCCACTTACAGCCTTCTTACTTTGTACACCATTATAAACCTCATCCTACATCTGCTGGCCATTAATAAGATAGAGGCTTGTGGTTATAAGACCCCAAAATGTTGTGGCAATTTTAAATAAAGTAGACAGAGAAGACTTTAGGGAGGTGCCACTTGAGTGAGTTTGAGATTTTGCTCTGGGGTAAGTGGGGAGCCATTAGAGAATTTGAGCAGAGGAATTCTTTGATCAGACTAATATTTAACAGAATCACTCTAGCCTCCAGGTTGAAAATCAACTTTAGGGGACAAAGAGCAAAGGAAGCAGCTGAGGAAAGGTGGTATTGCAGAATAGAGTGGTTGCAGTAGAACTGGTAATAGAAGATCAGATTCTGGAACTATTTTGAAAATAAAGCTACCAGATTTGCTCATAGGTTATGAGTAGGATGTGAACAAAAGAGAAGTATGAGGGATGACTTCAGTGTTTTTTGGTCTGAACAACTAAAAGGATGGAGTGGCCATTAACTGTGATAGAAAGGCTTTTGGTGAGGTCTTAGAGTTTATTATTTCTGTTTAAGCTTAATCTTCCTCCTCAATGAACAGAAATTGTTAATGTACATCAAAACTTCAAAAAAAATCTTGATCCCTGGAGAAAAGAGTAATCTGAACCCAGCAATCAAATTGTACTATGAAATATAGTAATGACAAGTTGGATGGATCAGTGTATTCTAGATACTCTGATATTCCATATGGTCTAAAGAATAGTACAATTCAGACTGCATCCATAATAAATGAATCCCAAACAGGGACTGTTTAAGACTTGCAAAAATACAATAAAAATAACAGAGTGGATTTTAAGGTTTATTTTTGAAAAATCTATTTTTCTTTAGTTTTTGTTTTATAACCCTCCTTTTCCTTTTCCTCCTCCTTCTTTTTCTATTACCTTCTGCTTGTTCTTTTTTTCTTCTTTCTAAAACTGCGTTTTTTTTCTTAGTTGCTCTGTGGGCCATTAAATTTTTAAGACATCAGTTTTATCCTGAAGTTAAAGTGTGATTTCTGGAGCATGTGTGGAGTAGAGCTCATCTAAATCCATCATGTTTTATTTCAATCAGCCTCTTCCTATTAGCATTGCAAAAAGACCCAAATCTACTATGAAGCCTAATTGGTAACAGAAGGGCACTGGTGCATCTCTCATTGTGAGTAGGTGGAGTAGGTGTTTGCCTCGTGATTTGCCTGAACGAAATACACACATTGCTTTAAAAATAGAGAGCCTCAGGATAAAGATAGTCAAATATTTATGTCAGCCTGAAAAATTGCATAAATTTTAAAGTCAGAAGACTTGAAAACTATGCTTTATAGCTTGCAAACTGAGTGATTTGGGGCAAGTCACGTAACCTCTCTGAATCATAGCTTCCTCACTTCTAAGGCATCATTGTGTAGTGTTTGCCTTTCTTTTCTTCCTGTTTATCTTATTTTCCTTCCTTTCATCTTTACTTTCATTCTCTCCTACTTTCCCTCCCTCCACCTCCCGTTCCCTCTCTTTTTCTTCTTTCCTTCCTCCCTTCCTTCCATTATACCTTATGCCACATAGGATTTGAGAGAGATTTCAATAAGAATATATCCAATAAAATAATAAGAACCTGAAAAGTAGATGTAGAAAGCCAAGAGTAGAAATACATAGGGTTAAAAGCACCTACAGAGATTTCTAAGCAATTAAAAGTTGAAAATTTCAGCCTAGGTCATCATATTTTGGTTAGAATTAAAGTATCCAATCACCACTGTTAGCTGGATAGAAAGCAATGGTACCACATTATGGAAGTGTTTGCAGCCTCAGTTCTTGGTCTATTCCATCCTTTGACCACATGAGAACACAGTTATACCCCCTGTAATATGGTCTTTATAAAAGTATCTCTATTCTTCTTTTTCTTTCTTTTTTTTTTTTTTTTTTTTTTTTTTTTTAGTAGAAAGATCTTGTTCTGTCTTCCAGGCTGCTGCAGTGCAGTGGCGCAATCATAACTTACTGCAGCTTCAAATTCCTGGGCTCAAGCAATTCCTCCTGCCTCAGCCTCCTGAGTAGCTGGGACTACAGGCACATGCCACCTTGGCTAATATTTATATTTTTTTTAGAGGTGAGTGTCTCACTATGTTACCCAGGCTTGTCTTAAACTTCTGAGCTCAAGTGATCCTCCCACCTTGGCCTTCCAACTGATGAGATTACAGACATGAGCAACCGTGCCTGGCCTCCCTATTCTTCTAGGTAACTTACTAGGTGGATAAACTTTAGCAAGTTGTTTAACCTTCCTAAATTCAAATATAAATATGTATACTGTGATAAGAATAAATAATACAATGTATGTGAAAGTGTTCATATTCATTTTCTATTGCTACTTAACAATACTACCACAAACTAAGAGGCTTAATCATCTCTGTGGGTCAGCAGTCTGGTCATGGCTTAGCTGGATCCTCTGTTCAGGGTCTCGCAAACCTGCAATCAAGGTGTTGGCCATACTGTCATTCTTCAAATCTCAGTGTTCTCTTCCAAGATTATTCAGGTTATGGGAAGAATTTGGTCCCTTGCAGTGTAGGACTGGGGTCCCCATTTTCTTTCTGACTATTGGCTGGTGACCATTCTGAGTTTCTAGAGACCACCTGCAGTTCCTTATCATGTGCCTTCCACAGGCAGTGCATAATCTAGCTCTTTGCTTTCTTCCAGGCCAGCAGGAATGTATCTGCTGATACTTCTTATTTAAGACCTCATCTAATTAGGTCAGGCTCATTGAGGATAACTTCCATTTTGAGATTAATCAGTCAACAAATTAGTAATCTAATCATGCAAGTGATATCATATTCACAGTTTTACCCACACTCAATGGGTGGGAGTAATACAAAGTCACAGGTCATTGAGAGTCATCCTAGAATTCTGCCTGTTGTATATAGCATACCATGCCACCCACTCCCTATAAATAGAACAATTAAAACAAGATTTTATAAGAAGTGCTACTTGGTGTAATCTTTTTTTGCACACCAGAATCTTAACTATAATAATCAATTCAGTCTAGGAACTATTATGAAATAGTATTACCTCAAGGATTTCTCAAGTTCTTGATTTTTTTCCTAAATTCATTCATCTCTTTGTCATTCACTTAACAAATATGTGTTGGCCATCTACTCTGTGCCAAGCACAGTGGTAGACACTCATGACAAGATATCATGGTCTCAGCCTTTGCAGAGCATATAATTCAGTAGGAAGAATAAAAGAACAAAAAAACCCAAACAACTAAAGAAACAAATAGGCACAATATTTGCTAATTGTGCTAAGACCTTCCAGTCATTGTAGGGCTTTCTAGTCACCGAAGACCCTTAAATTATTCTCTGGGTCTTCTTGCTATTGGATGTGACCTCAACTGTAATTTTTTCCAACCAGAATATTTTATCACTTATGGTTAGTTTGGCTACAAACAAAATAATAGTGACTTAAACTAGAATGAAATTTATTTCTGTCTCATGTTTTTTGTAAAAAAAAAAAAGGCTAAAGATATGCGCTAGAGGGCTTGTATGGGACTGAGCTATGCTTCAGGGCTGAGCTGGGGTAGAGGAATAGGATAATGAGGTCATAGAGGTCACAGTGGAGCCAGCTCATGTCAGGCTCTCCCCTTGAGTACAATGGGCTACCATTGGAGGGTTTTGAGTAGAGCCATGGCATGCACTGATGTAGATTTCAAAAGACTGCCATGTAACTGAGGCAAGAGACGTTGCAGCTAAGACTAAAATGGTGGCTGCAGCATCAGTGAGAAGTGGTTAGATTCAGATTTGTTTTGAAGTGTAGGAACAACAAGATTTCCTGATAGAATGAATGTGGAAGTGTGACTCTAAGGTGTTTGGTCTAACTAGCCAGAAAATGGAGTAGCCATCCACTAAGATGGAGAAAACTATGGGTACAGAGAGATTTAGGGCAAGAATCAGGAGTTCAGTTTGAGATGTTTTAGACATTCAAGTGGAGGTGTTGATGGCATTCAGATACTAAAGTCCATCCATTGAGAGAGGTCTGGGCTAGAGATACATATTTAGGAATTGATAGTATATATACAGCATTTTAATTGATGAGGCAAAGAAGAGTAGTCCCAGCTAAATCAACCTTAGCTCATGACTTCCACCTCATGGCCCAAGAAAACTGGTCAAGTTACATCTGGACTGCATTACAGCCAGCTGAAAAAGCAAGGAAGCAAAAGGCATATGTCAGATGACCATTACAGAGGGTTTTGTGAAGCTATAAACAAAAATCCAAAAACTTATGCTCATGTCTTGTTGACCAGAACTTAGTCACATGGCCATACCTAGCCACAAGGAAGATTAGAAAATAAAACCTTATTTCCAGGCAACCAAATGTCCAACTAAAATCCGGGGTTTTAATTACAAGAAAGAAAATGAGAATGCAAACTACAGTAAACCACTAGCAGTCCCTGCCGTGCAATAAAAACTCCGAGGTAGATTTCGGTGGAGTAAGAAAATTCCACAACTTTTGGCCAGTTTTGTAAATAGGTCACTCATTCTAACCCAATCTGAAGGCCCGGTCTCGTCAACTAGAATTCCCAGTATAGGGTTTGCAGCTGAAGCCCCAGCTGAAATGGTGTAGCAATGTATTCACGGGATAAAATAAAACAAATGGAAGTCTTGGTATCAACATATGTGACAGCAACCCACCTTGGACTAGCTTAAGAAAAAAGGAAGATTTTTTTTTGCAAAGGTATTTGTCTCATTTTCAGAGCTTAGAAAATTACCAAACAACCAGAACTTTGGGAGAACAAGTGTTGAACTAGCCTCAGGGATAAACCAGATACTGAAGAGATCTTCTAAATATGGGACATTCCCCCTACTTCTCATCATTTCTATTACTTTGGGGGACTGGATGGTGACAGCTTTATTTTCCTAAATTTTGCAATACAGTAAATATGTGGAATGCCTCCTAACTAACTAATCAAGGAGCACATCCCATGGCTCCTGATTAGAGAAGAAATAGAAAGAGATTCACTTCCTGGAAAGAAACTCTGGTTTGCTCAGTTTGGGGAATATTCCCATCCATGGGCAAATGACTGTCAGCTCCCATCCGAACCAGGTGGATGAAAATACAAATGAATGAGAGCTGCACATAAAGAAGGGGGAAAGCTACTGAACAAATAAATTCATCAGAGCTCTTCTAAATCTGGAGTTGACATACTAACACTTTGGAAGTCCTGAACAGCAGTTCCAACAGCAGGAAAAGAGGCAAAAATAAAATCTATGTTCCTGTACTATTATGGAATTTTATATTTAGTCAGGAATAATTTGAGGGTAAAATCCATTTAAGGGACTTGTTTTGTGGGAACCGAGGAAGTTCTTGATTAAAAGAAGGGGTTTGTTTTGTTCAGTTTTAGAGAAAAAAACAAAACAACTTTCCGGCACTTTATATCTCTGGCCTTATATAACTGAGCTAAGCTTGTGTCTGGTGTATGTTGTATAACCCTGGCTAGTTTTTCCGCCCAGCTGCATAAGAAGAGCCAAAGAAGCTCCCTTGAGGTTTCCCCACAGCCAACCCAAAAAACACAGAGGTTGGGAATCCAACCAGCTCTGCCCTACCCTTTGAGCCAAATACTATCTTAGTCTTCAGTGCTTTCCTCCACTGCTTGTCGTTAGAGGTGTGCTTTCCTTGACTCAATGAGTGTTGACATTGAGAATTCAGATTTAAACTTTGGAGTTGAAGCAAAGAAAGCAAGTAGGTCTTCCATTCAACTTTTGTCCTAGATTACATAGGTCCAATTAACCAGGCCAAAAGAATCAGTGAATGGTTAAGCCAAGCTCAGCCCACCCGAGATCTCCATGGGAGTGTGGAGCCAAACCCAGATAGTAATAAAATATTATTTTATTTGGTTTTGTTTTCTATATATATATTTTTTACCTGGATTTGTGGGTATGGTACCTGTTAAGAATCAAATTAAGGTGATTGAGATGCCCTATCCTGACTAGCCATAGCCATATCTCTTTCCATAAAATCTCTTGCAGTTCACATGGACATATGTGCGCATACTCAGACATTCATCTATTTTATCATAACTAAATACATACATATACATATGGAAGTTGATAAACTAATATAGCAGGGCTCTAAAATAGACTTTTAGCTATATTTTACTAAGGAGCTTATGAGACCCCCTTAGCCAGTTTGATTGAGGATATCTGGTATCTGTACTGCTCCTATCTGGAATCCTCTTATATTCACTTCTATTGCCCTGATAGTTTTTATCAGGCCACCTACCCTGGGATTTGTGTCTTTCTTATTTAAAAGCCCTCATTACTATTTTCAGACTAGTTTTCATTTTTGTATCTACAAATGCTTAAATTTCACTAATCATCTGATTTCTATAGAGAGTTGACTCTCCTAATTTGTGCCACAAAATAATTTCAGCCTGCCTTATTTCTTAACCTTGAAAGGTTCGTGTGTGCTTGTGTGTGCACGATCTCTCACTCTCTCGCTCTCTCTCTCTCTCTGTCTTTTACTCTCTCCCACCTCCTTTCCCCTGTTTATCTGTTTCTTTCTAAGATGGATGAATGGGTGGAAGAAAGGAAGGAAGGGAGGGAAGGGGGGAGGAAGAGAAGAAACTTCTCAAGAGAGCATTGGTATTATGTTGCACAAATTTGGGCAAGAACAGTTGTCTCTGGATGGGGTAATAACAACTTTTACATTGACTAAAGTAGGAATATCATGTATGACACATCCTATGTCAACACTGACTACAGCAGTTGAGTGTGTATCTATTTAACCATTTTACACACAGCACCATAGAGTTTATGGTGGACATAGTTAGAACTCCATATTAGTTTTCTTCTCTTTTGGTAGAGAAGAAGCACAGAGGTGAGGCAAACATTTACAAGACACCCAGAGGGGGCAAAAAGAGACTCAGACAAAAGAGAGACCATGGCTGCCAAATACAAGCTTCCCTACTTCTGTGCCTCATACCTTGCTCTCAGCTGGCCTTTTCTGTGCTTTAGATACCCTTCAGGGAAAGGCTTTGCAGGGCTTAGGAGTTGGCTTAAGAGTCCATTTGGCACCTTTGAAATCAGGGAATCAATAAGAAATTGTCTCTCTCTTGATTTTTTCAGGATGGCCTGGGTCACCTCAAATAGCCCAATAGTATCAGAAGAAGTTAACTCTTCCCACCTAATTTAGAAGTGTGCTGACCTGAAAAGGTTAATTAACCTGTGATTGTCACCTTGAAATGATTATTCTTCCCTCACATCACTGGTACTTGTGCCAACTTGCAAATACAATCATAACACACACAAAAACTGAGTTTGAATTAAGGCACAAATATGCTATGTTACTCATCTAAAAAGAAAGAGAAATTAAGTTCTAGCTAGTTAGATATAACCATGTTGTGACACAAAAGGTAGCCACCAGATGAGGATGCCACCTGCTAGATGTTAAAGTACCAACACTTGTGAGTGACTTGTTTTTAAAAAGTAAATTTGAACATATTCAAATTTTATTCCTAAAGTATTATTACTCCCATTCCTTGCATTTTGATATATGTGCAGCCAGGACAGTCTCAGTGTTCTGTCTAGATCTCTTTGGATTGCCTTTACTATTCATGAGCAGCCCTCCTCCAGTTTCTGGCCTATACCTCAGACTCTTACAAAAACTACCTGAAGACAACTGAAGCTATTTTGCCTATGGGCTAAGAGCAAAGGAGCTGAAAGTTCCTGGGAGCTTATGTACCTCCCACATCCCCAGTCCTTGGCTGATTACTTACTGATGCAAAAATATGAAAGCTTGGTCTTTTCCTTCTCCAATCAGGAAAACGCTGTGGTGAATTTTACATTTCAGAGAATTTGACATTTCCACAAAATCAGGCTGAGGCTCTTACCTGGCTTCTCCTGTATTCCTGTCCTGCTGACCCTATTTCCTTCCTGGAATCTCCTGCAAGTACTTTCTTTACAAATCACTTGTACACACACACATTCTTGTCTCAGGGTTGATATGCTTCTGAGAAAATTTACCTAAGGCAATACATTGTCTTGAATAGAAGAGAAATGATAAACTTAGAGATGTTCTGTCAGAAATTGCACAAGCCCCTGATATGGTTTTGGCTGTGTCCAAACCATATCATCTTGAATTGTAGTTCTCATAATCCCCACGTGTCATGGGAAGGACTTGGTGGGAGGTAATTGAATCACGGGAGCCGTTACTTCCATGCTGTTTTCATGATAGTGAGTTCTTATGAGATCTGATGGTTTTATAAGGGGCTTTTCCCTCTTTTGATCGGTACTTCTCCATCTTGCCATCATGTGAAGAAGGACATGTTTAGTTCCCCTTCTGCCATGATTGCAACTTTCCTGAGGCCTCCCCAGCCACGCTGATCTGTGAGTCAATTAAACCCCTTTCCTTTATAAATTACTCAGACTCTAATATGTCTTTATTAGCCACATAAGAATGGACTAATACACCTCCCAAGTCCACTCAGAATTGTCCCTTCTAGGAATGTCATCTGTCAGATGTGTCATTCCAAAAAAAGGGATTGAAATCCTTCCCTATACTAAGCCTGGATGAGGAATCTTTTCATATATTGCACTTCAGGAGAGAAAAATTTTAAAGTCAATGTCTATACAAGTTTAAAGATTATTATATAAATTGTGGATTTTTTTTTTTTTGAGACGGAGTTTTGCTCTTGTTGCCCAGGCTAGAGTGCAGTGGTGTGATCTCAGCTCACCGCAACCTCTGCCTCCCAGGTTCAAGCGATTCTCCTGCCTCAGCCTCCCGAGTAGCTGGGATTACAGGCATGAACCACCATGCCCAGCTAATTTAGTATTTTTAGTAGAGACGGGGTTTCTCCATGTTGGTCGGGCCGGTCTTGAACTCCTGACTTCAGGTGATCTGCTCGCCTTGGTCTCCCAAAGTGCTGGGATTACAGGCGTGAGCCACCGTGCCCAGCCTAAATTGAGGAATTTTTTTAACAGAGAGAAGTGTACTACAATCTACTCATCTTTTAAAATTAATAATGGGAGTGTTGAATTCTACTGACTTGCTCAGAAAATAAAATTTTTATGTCAGTTACTTTCCAGAGAAATGTGATAAGTAGAAGCAAAAAAGACAAGGAATAGAGACAAGGAAACACAGTGAGAATTAGAACTTATAAATGATATTTAATGCTTAGGGCTATCATTCTAATACACACATATGTATGTGTGTACATAGACATACATGTACATGTATACACACATGTATTTATCTAGATATTAACTTATACACACAACAGTTCTATAAGGTGAAGACTATTATACCCTCATATTTCTGATGAGAAAACCCCAACAACACTAAGATGTGAAAAAATTTGCTCGAGGTCATCCCACAGTAAATGGCAGAGCTGAAGTCTGGTCCCCGGCAATTGGGCTCCAGTGTCTGTGTTCTAATTCACTACCTGTCCTGGGAGAAAGTGAGACAAATTAGTAGAAAGAGCCACTGAAGGGGAAAGAAAAGGGAAATAGAAAGTTAATTAAATAGGCAAAACTGACTCATATAAACATAAAGATCAGGCAGAAAGGAATCAACGGAGAGAAACACAGACACATTCCACAGAGGCAATGGGAAACTGATATAAAGAGAGTCTCGTTGTAACATAATTACAGACAGAGATCCATATGCAAAAAAGGACATGCATACTTTATAAAGATAGACCAACATGCAAACCAAGGCAGAATATACATATATCAAACTACACCAAACTTAATGACTTAAAACAATAACCCTTTTAGTATATATCATCATTTTGTGAGTCAGGAATTTGAGCATACTCAGCTGGGCAATTATTTTGCTCCACAGGGTGCTGACTCACTAGTTTTCACCTGATCCAAGGTGGTTTTACTTCCATTCATTATGTCTTGCTGTGGACAATTGGAAGGCTGGGCTCAGCTAGATTCTTCTGTCTCTCTCCACATATTCTCAATATTCTCCATGTGGTCTCTCCAGCAGTGTGATCTGACTTCTTATTTTGTCCCTGGGGGCTTTAGGAGACTGAAGTAGAAGCTGTCAATCTCATAGAAACAAGGTCTAGAACTGTCATAATCCCTAACACTGCATTCCATTAGTGGAAACAGATTAATGGCAGCCCAGATTCAAGGAGATAGCAAATAGGCCCTACCTCCCTATAGGAAGAATGTCAAAGAGTTTGTGGCTGTTGTTCATCTGCCACACCATTTGACCACAAACAGGCTAATAATGCACAGATGTGTGAGAAACTAGGGAGGGTTCAAGCTTTGGACACTTTCCAGAAGGAAGTGTCACAGATAGCTAGAGTTTAAGAGCAGAAAATGTCTCTGATACTACTGGTAAAACTGAAGATTGGATAATTGTGGAAAAGGAAAGAAATGAAATTACAGATTTGGGGTTATAGTCATGCACATTTGTTTAGATCTAACTAAACATGCTGTACTACTTGGCCCAAAAGGTTTTCTTCATGTCCTAGATGACATGTTTACATTGTGTGTATTACCTTGACTGCCTACATGACTTTCCCGTTCTGCTTCTGCAACCATGTTGTTAAGATTGTAAATTCTGCCATTTTTTATTGTCCTTTATGTTTCTGAAATGTATTCCATCTGTAAATATATCTGGATACATATGATCCATTAATAGTACATAGTCTCAGTCAGGAGGCTCCTGTTCTGTTTGATAATTCAGAGACATACAAAAAGGTAGCAATGGATACAAGCCTGGTGTAATAGGACTAATCATTAACCAATCATATCAGCAGTAATTCCCCTTCCCAGGCCAAAATAGAATAGTTCAAAGCAAAACAGGTGGTTTGGACAAAGCATTCACTGTGTGGTCAAGCAGAAATCTGCCATACCATTTGCAAAATGCATGACTTGTTTAAGTCATACTTAATATGAAGTTAGTACTACTTATTTTCTAGAGTTGTTAGGATCATTTGAGAAAAGGTATATCATGTAGATAGCACATAAGAGCCATTCAATAAATCATAATAATTATTATTAATATTATTTCAACTATAATATGATGCAAGTAAGGAACTACAATAAAATACAAAAACCCATATATACAGCACATGAATCTGGTTAAATATCTGTGTTCTAGAACTTTAATTTCTAAAACAGATAAAATAATATCCATATGTTCCTCATATGATTATGTATTGTCATTAAATATGAAGACATGTTACATTATGGTTTTTTAAAAAACTTATTTTTGGAAGTACAGTTTGCTCTCTTGTGGATTTGAATTGACCAGCGTTTGACTTGAAAATTCTCTGTTTGCTTACACATTTTTCATGTACGTGAAGATTTAGAAGATATTATTGTTAATAGAAATAGAATGAATTTAAAGGTGAATAGAATTTAACAGTAATAGAATAGATTGAAAAGTAAAATATTTTATGATTCCAATGACTGTTTTTGTGACTAAGCATATTCTTTAGATAACAATTATTTTCAAATGATTCTCCACAACGTAAAACTAATATACTTAAAAATGCAAGTAGTACCACACAAGAAAGTTCCCAATAAGTTGGTTGTCTTCTAAAACAGAAGAATACTTAAAATACACCATTATATCTATTTTTTTATATTCCCTTAGTCTGGCATTTTCTCTTTGCTATATTTCCAGAATTTGGTTGCCAGTTCTGTTTTTCTTCTCTCTCTCTCCAAGTATTCTCAAGACTCTCAATGTAGACCCCACAAGTATAATTAACCTCTCCCTCAGAATTCCTTGTTTTTAAGGGGAGTATGTTGTGTTTTTTTCTTTAAGAACTTTTTTTTTCCCCCCTGAGATGGAGTCTAGCTTGGTCACCCAGGCTGGAGTGCAGTGGCGTGATCTCGGCTCACTGCAACCTCTGCCTCCTGGGTTCAAGCAATTCTCCTGCCTCAGCCTCCCAAGTAGCTGGGATTACAGGTGCCTGCCACCACGCCCAGCTAATTTTTGTATTTTTAAAAGAGACAGGTTTCACCATATTGGTCAGGCTGGTCTCGAACTCCTGACCTCCAGTGATCCTCCCACCTCAGCCTTCAAAAGGCACCCAGTCTTCTCTAAGAACTATTTTGGCATTTTAATTTGATGCCTTATTTAAGAGTCATTTGTGTTTGTGTCTGTCTCCCATACTTGATTATAAGCTCATGAAAAGAAGAAAACTAACCCCATGTCCCCAAAATACAAACCAGAAAGCTTTATACATAAAAGATATTCAATAAGAAAGGTTAAATTTACTAATGCACACACATAAACCAATCATGCACTTCATTAACCAACCAAACACTGGTAATAATATAAAACAATAGGGCTGGCAAGATGGCCGAACAGGAACAGCTCTGGTCTGCAGCTCCCAGCAAGATCAATGCAGAAGGCGGGTGATTTCTGCATTTCCAGCTGAGGTACCTGGCTCATCTCATTGGGACTGGTTAGACAGTGGGTGCAGCCCATGGAGGGCAAGCCAAAGCAGGGTGGAGCATCACCTCACCCAGGAAATGCAAGGGGTAGAGGGACTCCTTCCCCTAGCCAAGGGAAACCATGAGGGACTGTGCCATGAGAAATGGTGCACTCCGACCCAGTTACTACACTTTTCCCATGGTCTTTGCAACCTGCAGACCAGGAGATTCCCTCAGGTGCCTATGCCACCAGGGCCCAGGGCATCAAGCACAAAACTGGACAGCCATTTGGGCAGACACAAAGCTAGCTGCAGAAGTTTTTTTTCCGTACCCCAGTGGTGCCTGGAATGCCAGCGAGACAAAACCATTCACTCCCCTGGAAATGGGGGCTGAAGCCAGAGAGCTAAGTGGTCTAGCTCAGTGGATCCAACCCCTACAGAGCCCAACAAGCTAAGATCCACTGGCTTGAAATTCTTGCTGCCAGCACAGCAGTCTGGTTGACCTGTAATGCTCGAGCTTGGTAGGGGGAGCAGCAACCACCATTACTGAGGATTGAGTAGGTGATTTTCCCCTCACAGTGTGAACAAAGCCGCCGGGAAGTTCGAACTGGGTGGAGCCCACTGCAGCTAGGCAAAGCCACTGTAGCCAGACTGTCTCCCTAGATTCCTCCCCTCTGGGCAGGGCATTACTGAAAAAAAGGCAGCAGCCCCAGTCAGGGGCTCATAGATAAAACTCCCATCTCTCTGGGACAGAGCACCTGGGGGAAGGGGTGGCTGTGGGTGCAGCTTCAGCAGACTTAAAAGTTCCTGCCTGCCAGCTCTGAAGAGAGCAGCAGATCTCCCAGCACAGTGCTTGAGCTCTGCTAAGGGACAGACTACCTCTTCAAGTGGGTCCCCGACCCCCGTGCCTCCTGACTGGGAGACACCTCCCAGCAGGGGTTGAAAGACACCTCATACAGTAGAGCTCCAGCTGGCATCTGGTGGGTGCCCCTTTGGGACGAAGCTTCCAGATGAAGGAACAGGCAGCAATCTTTGCTGTTCTGCAGCCTCCGCTGGTGATACCCAGGCAAACAATGTCTGGAGTTGACCTCCAGCAAACTCCAGCAGACCTGCAGCAGAGGGGCCTGACTGTTGGAAGGAAAATTAACAAACAGAGAGGAATAGAATCAACATCAACAAAAAGGACATCCACACAGAAACCTCATCCGAAGGTCACCAACATCAAAGACCAAAGGTAGATAAATCCACAAAGATAAGGAAAAACCAGTGCAAAAAGGCTAAAAATTCCAAAAACCAGAATGCCTCTTCTCCTCCAAAGGATCACAACTCCTTACCAGCAAGAGAACAAAACTGGATGGAGAATGACTTTGACAAATTGGCAGAAGCAAGCTTCAGAAGGTAGGTAATAACAAACTCCTCAGAGCTAAAGGAGCATATTTTAACCCAATGCAAGGAAGCTAAGAACCTTGAAAAAAGGCTAAAGAAATTGCTAACTAGAATAACCAGTTTAGAGAAGAACATAAATGACCTGATGGAGCTGAAAAACATAGCATGAGAACTTTATGAAGCATACACAAGTATCAATGGCCGAATCGATCAAGCGAAAGAAAGGATATCAGAGATTGAAGATCAACTTAATGAAATAAAGCATGAAGACAAGATTAGATAAAAAAGAATGAAAAGGAACTAACAAAGCCTCCAAGAAATATGGCACTATGTAAAAAGACCAAATCTACGTTTGATTGGTGTACCTGTAAGTGACGGGGAGAATGGAACCAAGTTGGAAAACACTCTTCAGGATATTATCCAGGAGAACGTCCCCAGCCTAGCAAGACAGGCCAACATTCAAATTCAGGAAATACAGGGAACACCACAAAGATGCTCCTCGAGAAGAGAAACTCCAAGACACATAATTGTCAGATTCAGCAAGGTTGAAAAGAAGGAAAAAATGTTAAGGACAGCCAGAGAGAATGGTCAGGTTACCCACAAAGGGAAGCCCATCAGACTAACAGCAAATCTCTCTGCAGAAACCCCACAAACCGGAAGACAGTGGGGAACAATATCCAACACTCTTAAAGAAAAGAATTTTCAACCTGGAATTTCATGTCCAGCTAAAATAAGCTTTATAAGCAAAAGAGCAATAAAATTCTTTGCAGACCAACAAATGCTGAGAGATTTTGTCAACACCAGGTCTACCTTACAAGAGCTCCTGAAGGAAGTACTAAATATGGGAAGTAACAACTGGTACCAGCCACTGCAAAAATATACCAAATTGTAAAGATCATCAACACTACGAAGAAACTGCATCAACTAATGGGCAAAATAACCAGCTAGCATCATAATGACAGGATCAAATTCACACAAAACAATATTAAGCTTAAATGGGCTAAATTCCCCCATTAAAAGACACAGACTGGCAAATTGGACAAAGAGTCAAGACCCATCAGTGTGCTGTATTCAGGAGATCAAGCTCATGTGGAAAGACACACATAGGCTCAAAATAAAGGGATGGAGGAATATTTACCAAGCAAATGGAAAGCAAAAAAAAAAAAGTAAGCAGGGGTTGCAATCCTAGTCTCTCATAAAACAGATTTTAAACCAACAAAGATCAAAAAAGACAAAGAAAGGCATTGCATAATGGTAAAGGGATCAATGCAACAAGAAGAGCTAACTATTTTAAATATATATGCACCCAATACAGGAGCACCCAGATTCATAAAGCAAGTTCTTAGAGACCCACAAAGAGACAGTGTCTCAGACCACAGTGCAATCAAATCAGAACTCAGGATTAAGAAACTCACTGAAAACCAGACACCTACATGGAAGCTGAACAACCTGCTACTGAATGACTACTGGGTAAATAAGGAAATTAAGGCAGAAATAAATAAGTTCTTTGAAACCAATGAGAAAAAAGACACAACATACCAGAATCTCTGGGACACAACTAAAGCAGTGTGTAGAGGGAAATTTACAGCATTAAATGCCCACAGAAGAAAGTGGGAAAGATCTAAAATCAACACCCTAACATCACAATTAAAAGAACTAGAGAAGCAAGAGCAAACAAATTCAAAAGCTGGCAGAAGACAAGAAATAACTAAGATCAGAGCAGAAATGAAGGAGACATGAAAAACCCTTCAAAACATCAATGAATTCAGGAGTTGGTTTTTTGAAAAGATTAACAAAATAGACCACTAGCCAGATTAATAAAGAAGAAAAGAGAGAAGAATCAAATAGACACAATAAAACATGATAAAGGAGATATCACCACTGATACCACAGAAATACAAACTACCATCAGAGAATACTATAAACACCTTTACGCAAATAAACTAGAAAATCTAGAAGAAATGGATAAATTCCTGGACGCGTACACCCTCCCAAGACTAAATCAGGAAGAAGCTGAATCCCTGAATAGACCAATAACACGTTCTGAAATTGAGGCAGTAATTAATAGCCTAACCAACCAAAAAAAAAAAAGCCCAGGACCAGACACATTCATATCCTAATTCTACCAGAAGTACAAAGAAGAGCTAGTACCATTCCTTCTGATACTATCCCAAACAACAGAAAAAGAGGGACTCCCCCCTAACTCATTTTAAGAGGCCAGCATCACCCTGATATCAAAACCTGTCAGAGACACAACAAAAAAAGAAATTTTCAGGCCAATATCACTGATGAACATCAATGTGAAAATCCTCAGTAAAACACTGGCAAACCAAATCTAGCAGCACATCAAAAAGTTTATCCACCACGATCAAGTTGGCTTCATCCCTGGGATGCAAGGCTGGTTCAACATACCCAAATCAATAAATGTAATCTATCACATAAACAGAACCAATGACAAAAACCATATGGTTATCTCAATAGATGCAGAAAAGGCCTTCGATAAAATTCAACACCCCTTCATGCTAAAAACTCTCAATAAACTAGGTATTGATGGAACATATCTCAAAATAATAAGAGCTATTTATGACAAACCCATAGCAAATATCATACTGAATGGGCAAAAGCTGGAAGCATTCCCTTTGAAAACCAGTGCAAGACAAGGATGTCCTCTCTCACCACTCCTATTCAACATAGTATTGGAAGTTCTGGCCAGGGCAATCGAGCAAGAGAAAGATATAAAGCGTATTCAGACAGGAAGACAGAAAGCCAAATTGTCTCTGTTTGCAGACGACATGATTGAATATTTAGAAAACCCCATCATCTCAGCCCAAAATGTCCTTAAGCTGATAAGCAACTTCAGTAAATCTCAGGATACAAAATCAATATGCAAAAATCACAAACATTCCTATATACCAATTATGGCCAAACAGAGACCCAAATCATGAGTGAACTCTCATTCACAGTTGCTACAAAGAGAATAAAATACCTAGGAATACAACTTACAAGGTATGTGAAGGACGTTTTCAAGGAGAACTACAAACCACTGCTCAAGGAAATAAGAAAGGACACAAACAAATGGAAAAATATTCCATGCTCATGGATAGGAAGAATCAATATCATGAAAATGGCCATACTACCCAAAGTAATTTATAGATTCAATGCTATCCTCATCAAGCTACCATTGACTTTCTTCACAGAATTAGAAAAAAATACTTTACATTTCATATGGAGCCAAGACAATCCTAAGCAAAAAGAACAAAGCTGTAGGCATCAAGCTACCTGACTTCAAACTATACTACAAGGCTGCAGTAACTCAAACAGCATGGTACTTCTACCAAAACAGATATATAGACCAACGGAACAGAACAGAGGCCTCAGATGTAAGGACACACATCTACAACCATCTGATCTTTGACAAACCTGACAAAAACAAGCAATGTGGAAAGGATTCCCTATTTTATAAATGGTGTTGGAAAAACTGGCTAGCCATATGCAGAAAACTGAAACTGGACCCCTTCCTTACACCTCATACAAAAATTAACTCAAGATGGATTAAAGACTTAAACATAAGACCTAAAAAGATAAAAACCCTAGAAGAAAACCTAGGCAATACCATTCAGGACATAGGCATGGGCAAAGACTAAAACACCAAAAACAATGGCAACAAAAGCCAAAATAGACAAATGGGATCTAATTAAACTAAAGAGCTTCTGCACAGCAAAAGAAACTACCATCAGAGTGAACAGGCAACCTACAGAATGCGAGAAAAGTTTTGCAATCTATCCATCTGACAAAGGGCTAATATCCAGAATCCACAAGGAACTTAAATAAATTTACAAGAAAAAAAAACAAACAACCCCACCAAAAAGTGGGTGAAGAATATGAACAGACACTTCTGAAAAGAAGACATTTATGCAGCCAACAAACATGAAAAAAAGCTCATCACCACTGGTCATTAGAGAAATGCAAATCAAAACCACAATGAGATACCATCTTATGCCAGTTAGAATGGTGATCATTAAAAAGTCAGGAAACAACAGATGCTGGAGAGGATGTGGAGAAATGGGAACACTTTTACACTGTTGCTTGGAGTGTAAATTAGTTCAACCATTGTGGAAGACAGCGTGGCAATTCCTCAAGGATCTAGAGCCAGAAATACCATTTGACCCAGCAATCCCATTACTGGGTATATACCCAAAGGGTTAAAAATAATTCTACTATAAAGACACATGCACATGTATGTTCACTGCAGCACTGTTCACAATAGCAAAGACTTGGAACCAACCCAAATGCCCATCAATGATAGACTGGATAAAGAAAATGTGGCACATATACACCATGGAATACTATGCAGCCATAAAAAAGGATGAATTCATGTCCTTTGCAGCGACATGGATGAAGTTGGAAACCATCATTCTCAGCAAACTAATACACATGTTCTCACTCATAAGTGGGAGTCGAACAATGAGAACACATGGACACAGGGAGGGGAATATTACACACTGGGGCCTCTTGGAGGGTGAGAGGCTATGGGAGGGATAGCATTAGGAGAAATACCTAATGTAGATGATGGGTTGATGGGTGCAGAAAACCACCATGGCACATGTATACCTATGTAACAAACCTGCACGTTCTGCCATGTATCCCAGAACATAAAGTATAATAAAATATATATATGAAATGATAAATACTAGCTTTTTATACAAACACAAATATTTCTTATATTGGGCTTTTAAAACCATTTAGCCATACTAGAGTATTTCCAACTAGTTTTAATCCAAAAATACATCATCTAGTGTCTTAAAAGAGAATTGCAACTAGTATAATCTCTAGTTTTTAAACCAGTGCTACTCCAAGTACATTCTGAGGAACAGAGCATCATTAGGATGTGGGAGCTATTTACAAATGTAATCATCTGGTTCCACCTGAGATCTATGGAATGAAAATCTCTACAATTCCTGACTCTCTCACAGGAGTTAGGAATCTGTGGTTTAACAAACTCACCAGGTGATTCTGATGTATGCTAAATTTTGAGATATTAATCTAGATACATATAAAATCTCAAAGCTAGAAAAAATCTGGGGATCTTTTAGTCTAGTTCTTTTTCAATTGGATGAGAAACTGAGATAAAAAAGGGATAAGGTTCATGTCTACGTGGCAGATCTGAGATCCCAACCAGAACTCTTGATCCCAAGCCTGGGTTCTCTTCACTTAAATAGTCCAAATAAAATGATTTTGAATTAATACCAACTGGAATTTGAGTTAATACTAGGTGCAATTTGGGATCCAAAATATAGTTATTACCAGTATTGCAAACTGTCAAATTAACCAAAAGTTATTGAATTAAAAAGAAGAATGGAAATGTTGTAGTCTTTGGCTGCTGGGAAGAAATCATGCAAAGTATGACATTTATCTTCACCCCATCACTAAACAGTAAGCGCACAGGCATTGTGCATACACACAGATATACATAGGGAAATTTCACTCCAGATGTGTAAGTCTGGTATGATGAAGTCCTTCCTGCCAATGATGAATTTGGGAAGGTCAGACATGTGTCTTATTCCTGACCTTAGAGGGAAAACATTAGTTAATAGATGCCCTTTATGAGATTGAGAGAATATCCTTGTGTTCTTTCTTTGCTGAGAATTTTGATCGGAATAGATGTAGGATTTTGGAAGTGCTATATGAGATAATTTTGCAAGTTCACTGTGATAACTTTTTAATATGATTTTTCTTTTTTAGCTTCTAATATTCTGAATACATTGATTTATTTTCTGCTAAACCAACCCTATATTTTTGGAATAAACCCCACTTGCTTATGATGTATTATCCATTCAATCTATTTTGTGTTCCATTTGCTAATATGTTTGAAATTTTTGTACAGATGTTTATGAGAAATACAAATCAGTAGATGTTCTTGGTTTTTTGTTTGTTTGTTTGTTTCTTTTTTGCTTAGAATTCCCTTGCCTGGGTTTGATATTAGTTTAATAGTAGCCTCATAGAACAAAGTGAAAAGTATTCCTTATTTATTAATTTCTGGAACAGTCTACGTGAAATTGGTATTGTTTTTCTATTAAATATTTGTTAGAGCTACCAGGTAAGCAATCAGCCTGGAGTTATCTTTGTGGAAAGTTTTTGTTTGTTCGTTTTGTTTTTGTTTTTTCCACTCCCTACCCCCTCTGCTGTAGGAAGTTTTATAACTACAATACTACAAGTTCTTTAACAAATATAGGTATATTCAGATTACCCATTTCTTTTTGAGTGAGCTTTGATATTTAATGTCTTTCAATGTTTATGGTCTGGAAACTCTCTCAAGGCATTAAACTAAAGCGATTATAGGGCTGCCTCATTTGTTTACCATCTCTCAGAAATTACTGTTCTTGTTGCCTTACGTAAAATGTATTAAAAATTATTATTTAATAATATATATACATTTTTAATTTGTCTTATATGCATGGGTATCCCTGTTTCTTAATTCTGACTAAAAGTGAAAGTTCTACATCATTCCTTTGATTGGCCTTTGCATGGTATATATTATCCAATGTATGGTATATCTTTTTCCATGCTTTTACTTTTAATCCAGCTGCTTTTTTTTTCTATTTAAACTTCATTTCTTATGTTAAGTATACAGTTGAGTCTGCCTTGAAGAAAAAAAAATTCCATCTGACCATCTCTGCCTTTTATGTGGTGTGTTAGGCTATTTACATTTAATATAATCATTAGTATATATTGATGTAAATCTACTACCTTGGTATTTGTCTTCTAATTGTCTTTTCTGCAACTTAGTTTTTTTCTGCCTTCTTTTGGATTCAGTAGTATTTTTATTACATTTTATTTCTACTATTGACTTATTATCTACTCCTTTTTATTTCACAGTTTAATGATTGCTTTAGAGTTTGCAATATACCTCAATAACATCACAATCCACCTTCAAATAATATTTTTTAAACTCGTATATAGTCTAGCAACTATATAATTATATGCCTCCATTTCTCCCTCCTGTTCTTTGTCATGTATTTTATTCTACTATTTTTGTAATTTTTTTCTGAGTACTTTAAACTTCACAACACATTGATATTATTTTTGCTTAAAACATCATTATCTTTTTTAAAAATTAAAAAATGAGTTAAAAATCTGATATCCATTTTTATCTATCTTTTCTTTCATTGATTAGTTTGCATTTAAATTTCCTTCTGATATCATTTTCCATTGGCTTAAAGAAGTTTGTTGCATTGCCAAGTCAATCCTAAGCCAAAAGAACAAAGATGGAGGCATCATGCTACCTGACTTCAAACTATACTACAAGGCTACAGTAACCAAAACAGCATGGTACTGATACCAAAACAGAGATATAGATCAATGGAACAGAACAGAGCCTGCAGAAATAACGCCACATATCTACAACTATCTGATCTTTGACAAACCTGAGAAAAACAAGCAATGGGGAAAGGATTCCCTATTTAGTAAATGGTGCTGGGAAAACTGGCTAGCCATATGTAGAAAGCTGAAACTGGATCCCTTCCTTACACCTTATACAAAAATTAATTCAAGATGGATTAAAGACTTAAATGTTAGACCTAAAACCATAAAAACCCTAGAAGAAAACCTAGGCAATATCATTCAGGAGATAGGCACGGGCAAGGACTTCATGTCTAAAACACCAAAAGCAATGGCAACAAAAGACAAAATTGACAAATGGGATCTAATTAAACTAAAGAACTTCTGCACAGCAAAAGAAACTACCATCAGAATGAACAGGCAACTCACAAAATGGGAGAAAATTTTCGCAACCTACTCATCTGACAAAGGGCTAATATCCAGAATCTACAATGAACTCCAACAAATTTACAAGAAAAAAACAAACAACCCTGTCAAAAAGTGGGCGAAGGACATGAACAGACACTTCTCAAAAGAAGACATTTATGCATCCAAAAAACACATGAAAAAATGCTCACCATCACTGGCCATCAGAGAAATGCAAATCAAAACCACAATGAGATATCATCTCACACCAGTTAGAATGGCAATCATTAAAAAATCAGGAAACAACAGATGCTGGAGAGGATGTGGAGAAATGGGAACACTTTTACACTGTTGGTGGGACTGTAAACTAGTTCAACCATTGTGGAAGTCAGTGTGGCGATTCCTCAGGGATCTAGAACTAGAAATACCATTTGACCCAGCCATCCCATTACTGGGTATATACCCAAAGGACTATAAATCATGCTGCTATAAAGACACATGCACATGTATGTTTATTGTGGCACTATTCACAATAGCAAAGACTTGGAACCAACCCAAATGTCCAACAATGATAGACTGGATTAAGAAAATGTGGCACATATACACCATGGAATACTATGCAGCCATAAAAAATGATGAGTTCATGTCCTTTGTAGGGGCATGGATGAAATTGGAAATCATCATTCTCAGTAAACTATCACAGGAACAAAAAACCAAACACCGCGTATTCTCACTCATAGGTGGGAATTGAACAATGAGAACACATGGACATAGGAAGGGGAACATCACACTCGGGGGACTGTTGTGGGGTCGGGGGAGGGGGGGAGGGATAGCATTGGAAGATATACCTAATGCCAGATGATGAGTTAGTGGGTGCAGCGCACCAGCATGTCACATGTATACATACATAACTAACCTGCACATTGTGCACATGTACCCTAAAACTTAAAGTATAATAAAAAAATAAAAAATAAAAAATAAAAAAAGAAGTTTGTTTAATATTTTCTGTTGTATATGTCTGCTGGTAATAATTTTTTCAGGTTTATTAGTCTGAAAAAAAGTTCTATTTTGCTTTGTTATTTGAAACATCTTTTCACTGGATAAGGAATTCTATGTTGACCATATTTTCTTTCAAAGATTTGAAGCTGTTACTCTGCTCTTTGCTGGCTTAACAGAAGTCTGTTGTTATTCTTAAACTTATTCCTTGTAATGTGACTTTTTCTCTGACTGATATTAAGATTTTCTCTGATTTTCTGTAATTTGATTATGATGTGATTTGGCATGCTTTCTTAATGATTTTTATTGAACTTCCTGGATCAGTGGGTTCCCTCCACCCCCTTTCCTCTGAGATTTCAATTATACATGTATTAAACTAGTAGATATTGTCCCACAGATCTTGATTCTTTTTGGGTTTTTATAAATCAGTACTTTGTTTTCTCTATTTGCTTTATTGTGTATAGTTTCTATTGCTATGTCTTCAAGATAACTAATCTTTTCTTTTATGATACTTAGTCTGTTCTTAATTCCATACGGTGTTTTCCATTTTAGTTATTATATTTTTCACCTCTAAAAGTTCCATGTGAAATGTTTCTATATGTATTTTTCTCATAATTTTATGTTTTGCTCTACATCCTTAAACATGTGAATTATGTTTGTAAGAGCTATTTATACATTGTTGATAATTTCATCATTGTTATTATTTCTGGATCAATTTCTATTAATTGATTTTTCCATTACTTATGGGTCTTATTTTTCTGCTCTTTTGCTGAACATTTTAATTTTAGTTTTGATTGGTAATAGGCATTGTGGATTTTATATTATCAATTGCTCTGTTTTGTTATTTTCCTTTAAATAATGTTGAGTTTTGTTTTGGCATGTTACTTGGAAAATTTAAATTATCTAAGAGGTAAGTTACTTATAATCAGTTGGATCATTTTGAGTCTTCTTTTAAACTTTATTACAGTGTGTCTGTAGTATAAAAACTAAAGTTTAAAGTGTTGTCTTTATATCTTTGAGCCTCATAGGATCCACTCCCATGCTGTGAGTATATGTGACCAATAAACTGCTGCCAAGATCTTTCTGTCCATTGTTAGGTATCCTGTGTTCAGTCATCTTATACTATTTAGGGTGGGAAATCCCTTCTTCACCAGTGGGGTGAGTAGAAGGTCATCAAAACAGTATCAAAAACAGCCCTCCATCTGAGACCAATGTAGCACCACTAAAGTGATACCCTTTCAATAATTCTATCTGATGCTTCGTTTTACATGATCTTTACACATTCACTGCTAGAACCATGAACAGCTCTCAATTCTGTATGAATTGTAGAAATTATTCTACCTACCCCTTTATGGCGAATCTTTCTGTGATCCTCGGGTAGTTTTCCTTTCACTCATGTGTACATCACTTAGCTAAAGACTCAAGGGGCACCTCTAAAAATCCCTGGAACTCCTTTTGTGCAGTTTTCTCTTAGTAATCTCACTAGCAAATTCTAGCCAGCTCACCTCCCCAAGCTCAGATTTTTTTTTTAATTTTTTTTAAATTTTTATTTATTTATTTATTTATTTTTGAGACAGAGTCTGTCACTCTGCCGCCCAGGCTGGAGTGCAGTGGCGCAGTCTCGGCTCACTGCAAGCTCCGCCTCTTGGGTTCACACCTTTCTCCTGCCTCAGCCTCCCGAGTAGCTAGCAGGTGCTACAGGCACTCGCCACCACACCCGGCTAATTGTTTGTATTTTTAGTAGAGACGGGGTTTCACCGTGTTAGCCAGGATGGTCTTGATCTCTTGACTTCGTGATCCACCCGCCTCAGCCTCCCAAAGTGCTGGGATTACAGGCGTGAGCCACCACGCCCAGCCTTTTTTTTTTTTTTCTTTACAACTTAGCAAAACCACTAGGCTCTGTTTCGGTGTCTATACCTGTACAACAGCATGAAAACTGCCTCTAACCAATAAATTGGTAAAATCATAAGGCTCACTTTGTTTATTTCCTTTCTTTCAGGGATCACAGTACTGTGCTGCTTATTGTCCAATCTCTAAAAACTTCTGTGCCCCATGTATATATTTTTGTAGTTTTTAAAGGCAATAGATGTGGGTAAAATCTGGTCCCTATTAGTTAATCCTGAACAAATTCAAATTCACCAGAAAAGTTATAATTTAAAATTTTTGTGTATTTTTAAACAAATATTTGTTTGCTCATAAATCTTTCTAAATGTTTATTTTTCAAATAGAAATAAAAGCTAATTCCCCCTGAAGGAATGCTGAGATATTTATAGATGTATGAAGGACCTCGTCTTAAAGGCTTACTTTGAAACCCTAGAAACTCAGTTTTCACTAAGATTTGTTATTATTAGTGTATTTGTTATTCTTTAGCAATGCTTCCCATTTTTTCTCAATTCCATCTTGCAGATCTTTTGTCATCGTATATCACTGGATTATCTAATCTTTCTATTTCTATTCTCGACCCTATTTTCAATCTCTTGCTCATCAATGCCAAACAGATTATTATTTATCACTATCTTCACCATAATACTATCCTGTTCAAAACTGATAGTTTTCTAATGCTTACATAATTAAATCAAAACTTTAAAAAATTTGAGTTGCCTTATAACCTCTACCACAAAACAAATGTTATCTACTAGTAGTATTATATTCTGCCCACATTTCAAAACCCTACAGAATGTGTTTCTAACTTATTTCTGCTAGTAGTGACGGCCACAGATTTAATGGTATTAAACTAAAATATGGTTAGCTCCCCATTTTTAAACATCTACTCGTCAGTATTTGAATGCTGCTTTAAGGGATAATTCTTCTTGCTTTTTGATCTATCATTTATTGAATGTTCATTATTTGCCAATTGCTGTATTACATGATACATATATGACATATATGCATATTACATATATTATAATATGCATCTGTAATATATATTTGTAATATGTAGTATATGTCATATGTAATATGTATAACACTATATATTACATATGTATATTATATTACACATATAATATAGGTTATATATGTGTTAAAGTACTTTACATATAATAAAATGTTAATTTTAATACAACACTGTATAGTAGATTCTATATCCATCTCCATTTTATGGTTGAGAAAATAGACAATTAAAGACATACACCAATATACACTGTAAATATATCACGGGACTTAAGATGTGTATATGGTTTCTCTGTTTCCAGAGTTGATCATCTTAACCAGCATGGGCAATGTAAACAGAATATGTAAGTGGGTAATGTAGAAAATATAAAGGATGCAATTTTTATTTATTTATAGAATCTTATATTCTATAAATAAATTCTATTATAATTCAAGCAACAAAAAGTAAGTAGAAAAAGGGTGATGTATGTGATAAAGAGTAAAAGCTCCAATGACTACTTAATAGTCATGTAACTTTACATACCATTGCATCTCTTACATACCATACCACTTTTTTCTAACTTTTAAGTTTAGGGGTACATATGCAGGTTTGTTATATAGGTAAACTTGTGTCGTGGAGGTTTGTTGTACAGATTATTTCATCACCCAGGTACTAAGTGTAGTATCCGTTAGCTATTTTTCCTGATCCTCTCCATTCTCCCAACCCTCTGATTGGCCCCTGTGTCTGTTATTCCCCTCTATGTGTAATGTGTTCTCATCATTTAGGTCACTCTTATAAGTGACAACATGTGGTATTTGGTTTTCTGTTCCTGCATTAGTTTGCTAAGGACAATGACTTACAGATGCATCCATGTTCCAGCAAAGGACATAATCTCATTCTTTTTTTATGGTTGCATAGTATTTCATGGTATTCTACTTTTTAACTAATATATCTAACTACCATTTATATAAATACTGTTTATTTAAGTACCATTAAATATATAATGCAAAAAATAGTTAAAATTAAATAATAAATTTTTAGAAGTACAAAAGGAGTAAATAAATGCACCATGTCATTCTTAAGTCATAAATGGTCAATTAGATCAAACATTATGAGTATAGGGTGTACCTGAATAATTTTATAAATAAGATTCATTTAATAGCTATGTATTGACTAAATTCTGCAGAAATTACACTGCCTTTTCAAGCATCTTTGTAATATGAAAAAAAATTTTGAATGCAGGATTTTGCATTAGCAAAACCTTAACAGAATGAAAAAATTGGTACAGAATAGACATAGATATAATGTGACACTAAGCAAATGATATTCAAAACATATGCCCCTCCTTAAAAAAGTATTTATAGAGAAATCAATAGTCTTAAGTGCCTTTATTAAATTAAATACAAGGCTGGGTGTGGTGGCTCATGCCTGTAATCCCAGCACTTTGGGCAGCTGAGGTGGGCAGATCATTTGAGGTCAGGAGTTTCAGACCAGCCTGACTAACATGGCAAAACCCCATCTCTACTAAAAATATAAAAATTAGCCAGGTGTGGTGGCATGTGCCTGTAATCCCAGCTACTCAGGAGGCTGAGGCAGGAGAATCGCTTGAACCTGGGAGGCAGAGGTTGCAGTAAGCCGAGATCATGCCACTGCAATTTACCCCAGGTGACAGAGCAAGACTCCGTCTCAAAAATAAATAAATAAGTAAATATTATATACAAAGTAACAAGGAAATAAGGGTTTACATCTAAGAAATTAGAAAAAAAGAATAGCAAATGAAAAATAAGAAAGATGCTGAGCATTAAGGCATAGGGAAAATAAGAAAATAAATAAAAAATAAAAATAAGAAAGATACAGATGAAAGGAATTAAGAAGGCTAAAAGTTGGGATTTTTATCTCAGTAAAAAGATGAAATGGCAGAATTGGAAAGCATGAGAAGAGCATGAGCAAATAAAGCCAGAAGAGCTGGTACAGGTGCTTCTCTCTGACTATAAACGTAGAAAATTGTGGAAGAAATAATTTTTTAAATGGCTTAATACAACTCTTAACTTGAAAGACTCTAGGAACCATAAATTAAGTAAAACAATTACAGAGAAGGAAGATGAATCTAATATCCCAGCCCATGGAGTATTCAACCAGGTATTTCAGTAGGGCCTGTTATTCTAAGGCAAACAAGCTGACTGAAGTATGACAAGGTGTCTAAACAGTGAAAAAATCTTCACACACTCCTCTCAGAATCTGAGAGTCAAAGCAGGTACATTTTTTAAGGATAAGAAGTTTTGAGCAACAAAATTTATAATTTAGAGAACAAGTAGGGAATGCAGATTCTTTTTGAGCTCAAATGAGACATTTTTTAAAGCTGACTAGTTTCTAAGCCACAAAGTAGTCTCAACGAATGCCAAAAAACTGATAAGGTATATACCACATTTTATAACTACTTGGCTCTAAAACAAAAGTACTAATGAAAAGATAGCCTTAAAAAACAAGCAAACCAACATCTTAGTGGAAAACATCTGGGCATTTAAAAGAGCAAAGTTCTGGACAGGCCATGAGTCAAAGAAGAAATCATAATGGACAGTGGTTATTATTAAACATTAAGTCATGAATTACAATTAAACTCCCATATAGCAAAACTTGTGCAATGTAATTAAGGCAGTTTTTAGAGAAAAATGTAGTCTTAAAATGCATGTATTACAAAATAAGAAAAACTAAGAATTAATGAATAAATAATCCACCCAATGACTAAAAATAATAATAGGGTAAATCCTAGAAATAGAGCAAATAGAATAATAAAACTAAAATCAATTAACAGTTAATATTAAAAACAAAGATACAAAACACAGAATAAAATAAACCAAAAATTGTTTTTGAAAAAACTAATATAATAGAAAAATCTATAACAAGTTTGATGAGAAAGAGAGAGAGAGAGGAAGACAAGCAAGAAGAAGGGAAGGACAGAAGTAGACAGCAGTAGAGTTGTGCTGGTAAACCTTCTCTCTCTAGGGTGGGGAATAGGTTCCTATTCATAGGGGTCTCTGATTTCCATAGTGTAGATCCTGCCACAAATGCTGATTTTAATCTACCAACATGATGCCACTGAATGCAAACTGGGGAGAGATTCATAGACACATGGCTCTGGGCAGCCAGAACAAGTCAGCTCCAGCACACCACTGGAAAGGTCACAAAGAAATAAAATTAGAGTGGAAAAACAGGAGCTAATGGAATAAAAATTTAAAATATTATAAGAATATTCAGAATAACTCTGTCAATATAAATGAAAACTTGGACAAAATGGACAATTTCTTAGAGAAATGTAACTTACCAAAATAGATTCCAATGGAAACCTGACAAAAAGAAAATTACAGCTAGATAAGAAGAATAAGTTTTAGTGTCCTGTAGCACTGTAGAATGACTATAGTTAAGAATAATATATTATATAGTTTCAAATAGCTAGGAGGAGGATATTGAATGTTTTCAACACAAAGAAATGATAAATGTTTAAGATGATGGATAGGCTAATTACCTTGATCTGGTCACTATTTATTATATGTATCACAACATTGCTATGTACCCATAAATATGTACAATTATTACATACTGGCACACAAATATGTGCCATTTTAAAAAACTTTTTAAAAAACCAGATCATTAAGATAGTGAATTAATAGCTTAAATAGTGAAGATAGTGAATTAACAGTTTAAAATACACCAATTACTTAACAAAACAAGCAAAATAAATGGGCCCATCAGATTTTTAAAATGAGCGTTACCTAATTTTATTTTATTTTAATTAATGAATTTATTTATTTTTGAGAAGGAGTCTTGCTCTGTCACCCAGACTGGAGTGTAGTGGTGCACTCTCAGCTCACTGCAACCTCCGCCTCCTGGGTTCAAGCGAATCTCCTGCCTCAGCCTCCAGAGAAGCTGGGACTACAGCTGCACACCACCACACCCAGCTAATTTGTTGTTCTTTTTTTGTACTGGAATTACTGTTTGAAATAAAAGATCAACCCCAAATTATACAAACGATTTAAGAGGATATAACAAGAAGAAATTTCCCTGTAGTGATCTCATTTTGTCAGGCCAAGATAGCTTTACCGCAGAATCAGACATAAATACTATGAGAAAGGAAAATTTTAAGTCAGTATCACGTAGGCCTCTAAATAAAATCAGCAAATGGAACCCTTCAATGTTTGTTCATATGTCTCCATCTGAGTATACCATAACTAAGTTGGAAACATCTATATCAAAAGTTTTTTTGTATCGGTAAATCTATTACTGTAATTTCCACATTAACAAATTAAAAGAGAAAAATGATATGATGTCTATAGGTACAGAAAGCATTTTTGATAAGTTTCAATAATCATTCATGATGATAATAATAATTGTAAACTCTTAGCAAACTAGAAATAGAAAAGTATTAGCCTGACCAAAACTATATATTAAAACTTTTAATAAATATAATATCTTTAAGGAAATTATAAATATGTTCCTTTTAAGTTAAGAATAAGACAAGATGTCTGCCATTACCACTTGTATTCTGCACTGTACTAAAGGTTGTAATCTGTATAGTAAAATAATAAAAAGAGACAAAATGAATATAGAATAGAAAGGAAGAAATATAAACTTATTATTTTTAAGTTATATTATTGTGAATACAAAACTTTTAAAGACCTAATGAACAAATTAATTAAGTACAATAAGGTTGCTATGAGACCACTATAAAAAATGAATAGGGTTCCTTTGCAATAGCAATAGATCCCATTCGCAATAATTTTAGAAATGTTAAGTCACTTCGGAATAAATCTAAAAAAATAAGCAAGATATACAATCCAAATTATTTAGTGATATAAGCCCTAAATAAATAGAGAGTACATCAAGTTTGTGAAAAGGATGACTCAATATTTGAAAGCTGTTATTTCTTCCTAAATTAGAGTTGCCATGTTTGGCAAATAAAAATACAGAAAAGCTAGTTAACTTTCGAGTTCAAATACATGAATAATAATTTTTCAATACAAGTATGTCCCAAACATTATTGCATCCTGTTGAATAAAAAATTATTGCATAGGATAAACAGGCAGATAGATAGATAGATAGATAGATAGATAGATAGATAGATAGATAGATACATACATACATACATACATACATACATATATACATAGATACATATAGACACGTAGATAGATAATAGATAGAGGTGGAGATAGTTATATATAAATATACAGATACACAGTCATGTGTCACACAACAACAAGGATACATGCTGAGAAATGCATCATTAGGTGATTACATCATCTTGTGAACATCATACAAGAACCTAGATGGTATAGCCGACTACACACGTAGGCCATGTAGCATAACTTTTTGCTTCTAAGCTACAAGTCTGCACAGCATGTCACTGTATTAAATATTGCAGGCAATTGTAACACAATGGTATGTATTTGTGTATCTAAGCATAGAAAAGATGCAGTAAAAATACAGTAGTATAATCTTATGGGACTGTTCTTGTGTATGCAATATGTCATTGACTGAAATGTCATTATGTGGCACAGGAGTGTATATAAAATATGTTTACTTGTATTTCAAATTTAACTGGGAATCCTGTATTTCATTGGGCAACTCTATGCTAAATTAATCTATCAATTCAGTACAATCCCAACATAATTTTTTGTAGAATTTAAAAATAATTCTAAAACTCACATGGAAGAGTAAGGCATGTAACATATAAATACAAAAATTGCTTTTCCAAGAATAATGGGTAGTTTTTTGCCTTAGACCTGTATGTTTAAAGAGACACTTCTAGGAAGTCTAACCCCAAACACAGGAGTATCTTTCTCAAAGATAAATTCAATATTTCACCCCGGACTCAGAAACCTTAGCTCTGTTTATAACTGCATTGGACTATTGATTCCTTCCAGGTTGCAACAAGAGGGGAAAGGAGAACCACCATGTCACTGGTTCTTTCTTTAATTCATATTCTCTTCTCTTTCTGTCAAAGAATCAGAGTGCTTCCAAGTTGATGCAATAAAATACAAATATAAAACTACTCATTTTAATTGAAAATGAGTCATGGCAATCATTTGACCTCAATAACCACATTTCAGGTGTGATCCTGTCCTATTCCCTACACTGCTATTAGATGCAGCATCTCATGAGAAAAGTAGACCAGATAGACAGCTGATATTGGTAAGAAGGTAGAATTATTTTACAGCTCTATCCTGGTAGATAGGTGAAACCTAGTAACAGGAAATTTGGGAAAATAATACGCTTACCTAAAAGTGCAATCATGGGTAGAACTTGTATCAGTTAGGATTCCTTAGGTGTAAGAAACAGAAATCAGCTCGGCCTATCAAGCACATAGGAATGCATAAGAGGATTGGAGAATATAGGACACCTTTACACAGTCTTAGGATCAGTCCTGAAGAAGTCATGAGCCAAAGTATCTCTGGGGAGAGGAGAAACTAATGGACAGTCACGGCCAGCTGGGATTAATCATCACAAACTGCTTTCTCCATCTTTTTCTGCATTTCACATGAGCTCCAAATTTCAAGGAGAGAAAAGCATCTGATGGTATCACTTGGGTCACATGTCTATCCCTTGGCTAGGAGAAATGGGGACATCTTGATCGGCAGTTCTATGGCTGCCAATAGTGAAGGAGTAGCTTTTCCAATATAAGTTCAGGGCATCATTTCAAAAGAAAGGGAAATGAATTTTTGGCAGGCATAAACAACAGATGTCCACTGCATGACTGAATAACACAGATTTTGGGAAATGCATCCATGTAGAGCAATGTTACGATTACCAGTTGAACCTTGGTACAGAAACCCTCTTTTTTGATAAAAGAAACGATTCTCTCAAGATGAATCATTCTGGGAAGTGGTTAATAGTAGATTAAGAAATGAGGTGGGCCTTTATCTGGGGGAGGAGGGGTCTTTCTTCATTCCCTGGGGCTGCAGGCATTGTGCTGAAACCAAGATGTTCTTCTAAAGCTGCCCCTGACCACGGTGGCTGCTGAGTACCTCTGTTTACTGTGCGAGTAGCAACAACATCAACCATGAAGAAAGATAAGCTACTTTTTGGAGCTTCCAATATCCATGACAGTGTTTGTGGAATCCTCCCATGTCGAGAAAAGGTACCTCTGAGTGAGTGGTGGATAACTGGTGCATGCTGCTCCCCACACTCCAAAAAAGAAAAAAAAACCGACACTGCCCTTCCCATCAAAAAACAAAACAAAAAATAGTCATTTGCACTCTAGGAGAAAGTTTTTGTTGCCCAAGATCAAGATGAGGTTTCACTACTGGTGAGCAGGGGAGAATCTGGCCAGCAGAGTAACCTTCAAGAGAATCAGCAGCAACAGTAACATAGTATAGATGCAAGATGAGAGTGCTAGAGTGAAAGAAAGCACTTCTTCCAGAGCAACTTCTAAACTCCACATATTCAGTGAAAATCCATTTAACCATTCTTGTATAATAAGGTAATACAAAACCCTATTACATACAAAAACACTAAGAGGAAAACAGAAATACATATATGTGTGTGTTTGTGTGTATATATATATAAATAAATAATAGTACAAGGGTGGTGGCCAGTTTTCAATCTTTTGTTCATGTATATACATATATACACACATATATGTACACACACATACATATAAAGTTTTGAATCATGTTTTATTATATGTAATAGAACAAGAGAGAAATTTCACTTTGGAAATATTTGCTACTAATATTTTCAAACAATTTTTTATTCCCTTTTTATTTAAGGTATTTTTGACGTGAAAAAGCTTCCAATTTTGTGACATCAATAACATATCCTTTTCCTCTGTAATTTCTTCCATTTCTTCTATGTTCAGAAAGTACTTCTGTTCAAAAGGCCAATGCTGTGGTCTCTATAATTTATTTTTTTAAACTTTGGCATAGACAATGTGCTATTATTTACGGGACAATTGATTTAAGCTATGCTTTATATGGGATCATTTGCCCTAATCAGGAATGCTCATACAAAAGGCGATTATTTAGCATTTAATCAGAAAGGCTACATTTCAAAGACTATAAGTACTGCATCTAATTTATCTTTGATGAAATCGGTACTTACTGATGAAATTAATGGTATGGGAGATACATACATTGAATAAAAGATTTCAGAGACACTTCCACAAGAATTCAGGGAGTCATATCCTACTCACTTAAGGATGGCACCAAGGCGTGATCCCTACTGAGATTTTTTTGCATGCTTTCCAATGGATGTATGGGTGGCAGAATTTGATCTGCATTTGCTTTCTTCATAACCTGATAGGTTGTGGGGAAGTAGTTAAACTTCATCCACCTCTAAACATTGGAGGCTACTACTAGATTTTAAAAATAACCTAAGAGTTATGCAAGATTGAATTGGCTTACACCAGTTCATGAGAATCAGTTAAATAGCCACCTGTATCTTCTTCTCACTTATTTCTGAGTTTTATCTTTTATAGCCAACTCTTGACCCACCTGAAGTTTTGAATCTCAAATGGCTACAGGAGCGGAGCCATTCACATAAATGTGTGAGGCAAACTGGCATAAAACAGGAGGTGGGAAGAATTGTGCCAAATTGCAGAGCACCAGGGGAGCTGACACTCCTCTGTTCTTGCCAAATGCTGCCATCTGGGAATGTGAGTCCAGTGTTGCTATATCTTCTGTTTTACTTTTTCTTCCCATATTAAAAAAGAAAAAACAAAAAAAATTATAGTTTGTTGTAATTTTTTTTGAGTTTTATAATACCATGCAACAAACCATGTACATTTGTGGCTCAGTTATATTACAAGGGTGGTCGCCAGTTTGCAATCTTTGGTTTATAGTATAAGAGGTGAATGTTTTATACATATATATGTATGTGTATATATATATATACACACACACATATATTTATCTCCAAGTAGGCAATTTTCCCCCGAAATTGTTGGAAACAGTCTTTCTCATTAAGATCTTGTCCTTCCACCACCAAACACTGTATACTTGTATACTAGCAGCTGTCCTACTAATGAGTATATTCTTCCACCACTTCCATATTATTTTCATAATAATAAATTCCACAATTTTAACTATTATTATTTTTGGAAGCATTTTAAAAACTATGAAAAAATCCTCATCCATTTAAAAACCAGCAGCCCTCCACTGGCATCATTTTTCAAATTTTTCTTTCCTGTACACTTAAGTAAATTTAAGAATAACTTTGTGCATCTTCAACAACATCCTTTGATATTTTAATTGAAATTTTATCTCCTAAATGGTTATTGCCAATATATAAATATTCTTTTTATTTATTTTGTATCTGAACATTTGACTTATATTCTGGTTTTAAGAATTTTAAAGTGTATTCTTTTAGGTTTTCTAAGCATATCATTATCTGGTCAATTGATAGCCCATTTTCTGGGCTATCGAACATTTTACATAACATGAAGAGTTTTGAGTTATAGAGAGCTTGAAAGTGTTTGACAGCAAACTGTCGTGCCTGAAACTATTTTTTTGAGGTAATACCATGATTATTGGATATATTTTTTTGTGATTCTACTCATGTTTATTTCCTAAAAATCTATTTACTTAAGACCTTTATTGATACCAAGTATGTGTCATTGTTCTATGTGCATTGGGTAATAAAGACACACAGAGGGGCCTTTCTGTGTGTCCTTATATATGAAAGGAATATATATTCTCAGAAGAGAAGACAGATAATAAACCAACACATAAAATTTTAAAGTATCAGCTAATGATAAATGCCCAGGTGAAATTAAAAGAGTGTGATATTGTGCTGAGTGACAGGCTGAGGGATGTTGAGAAACTATGGGTAGTCAAAATAAAAACCTCTGAGAAAGTGACTTTTAAGATGAGACATCATTGACAAGAAGGAACCATCAAAAATCCAAGGAAAGAGATTCCATGTAGATAGAAAGCACAGTTAGTCCAGAGTGTAGGAAACATTTATTTGTATACAAACATTGGCATGCTCCAAGTTACCTATGTGACTGGAATTTTCAAACTTATTAGTACAATGTAATTCAATACTATTAACTTCCTCCATGTCTTTATTTTTTCTTTTTCATCCTTAATAATGCTTGTCTTTGACATCATTCTTAATAAAATGTGCCTATGATATAGCTGCTACATTATGCATTTATTTTTAAATTAAAATAAAACTTTTGGATTATCAATTCCACTTTGATTTTTATATTTAGACTTTTTCCTCTATTTTTGTTTCCTATTTAAAATTCTTCTTATTTTTAGTAATAAACATTTTTTTACTACCAATATTCCCTGAGGTAAGTTTAGTCCACGGTAAAAAAAGAAAAATGCTAATGCCTTGTGTTGTTTCTATTCTTGTTTCAAAATTGTCTCATATTATAATATTATTTTTATCATTGGCTAAGATAGGAGATTTTACTTTGAACTTTTAAATGATAAGATATTTTATTCCCATCTAATAAATTAATATCCAGTGAATTCTATCATGGTCAGAAAATATGAATTTTTGATTTGAGAAATGTATTGAAGTATTCCTTTCAGTCTAAGTACATGAGTTTATTTTTTTCTGTCTCTTTTTGGTATTACATGGGCACCTAAGTAAGTTATATTCTTCTCTTGTGGATATAAAGCTTTAAAACTTATCGTATATCTATTGATTTAGCCTTATATTATCACGCAATTTCTTCTTGTCATCTTTTTTTTCAACTACTTACTCTAACAAAGGTTGAGAGATGCATCAGTTACCCAAAATTTTTTTCTTCAAATTTGCCTTATATTTTTAACAGTCTAGTAGGAATGAGAAAATACGAGAGCCAGAAATGTGAAAGTTTGTAGCTACAATATGAAACTATTTGTAGCCAGACCTAGGACCTGCAACACGTATAAGGATGTTTCTTGTTGTGAACACTACATGAAAAGCTAACTCAAGCTGACTTAAACAATATTGAGGCTGTATAAGCTCACATAATTGAGAAGTTTAGAGAAAAGGCAGCTTTTAATTGTTTTAATGAGGCCTCCCCATTCTTAGCCCCGCTGTTCTTCATGTATCAGTTTCACCTTCAAGTGGTGTTCTTCACAGCAGCAATATGAATGAGCCAGCTCCAGGCGTGACACCTGCACTTGCTGCTAACTAGAGGAGAAGAGAGTCTGTATCCCAAATTATTTACAAAAGTTCAGGAATTTCACATGATAGCAGAGGTCAAATGGTCACATCTTTATAGTCACTAGCCCAGGGGTTGGTATGCACTCACTGGCTTCATCTATTTTACATGCTCCACTTACAAGAATGAAGTATTGTTTCCCAGAATGTCATGGCCCCTCAATGGAAATCAGGGACAACAGGTGTATTAGTCAGTGTTCTTCAGAAAAAAGAACCAAATGGCTATAAATACATATATAGAAAAAAGATATATTATGAAGGAGTTCCTCATACAATTATGGAAGCTGAGAAGTCCCACCATCTGCCATCTGCAAGCTGGAGGCCCAGGAAGCCAGTAGTGTAGTTTCAATCCAACCCCAAAAGTCTGAGAACTAGGAAAGCCAATGATGTAAGTCCCAGTCATGTCTGAAGGCCCAAGAACCAAAATCACTAATGTCATCAGGCAGGAGAAAATTAATGTCCTAACTCAAGAGGAGAGAGTGGATTTGCCCTTCTTCCACCTTTTTGTTCAGGCCCACAACAGATTATATGATGCCCACCTGCATTGGTGAGGGTGATCTTCTTTATTCAATCTACTGATCCAAATGCTAATCTCTTCTGGAAACACCCTCACAGACACACTCAGAAATAATGTTATACCAGTTATGTGGTCATCCATTAGCCAGTAGAGTTGACATATTAAATTAACTTTCACAATAGGGAAGAGAAAAGGGGAAAACCAAATTTTAGTCAGTGGAATAGAAAATTCCTAGGTCCGGCAGGGTGCAGTGGCTGTAATCCCAGCACTTTGGGAGGCTGAGGCGGGTGGATCACGAGGTCAGGAGATCAAGACCATCCTGGCCAACATGGTGAAACCCTGTCACTACTAAAAACACAAAAATTAGCTGGACATGGTGGCACAGGCCTGTAGTCCCGGCTACTCTGGAGGCAAAGTCAGGAGAATCGCTTGAAACCGGGAGGCGGAGGTTGCAGTGAGCCGAGATTGTGCCACTGCACCACAGCCTGGCAACAGAGCAAGACTCCGTCAAAAAAAAAAAAAAATTCCTAGATCCTTGGGCATGGGCCTCTGAAGTTAAATAGAGAAGAAAGTCATTACAGTTGTGAATTTTAAGGAGCTTTGTATTTAGAATACTATAGTTATTAAAAATTGCAGGGTGATCATAACTAAAACAGACCAGGACAGAAACTAGAGAGTACCAATACTACTTAAAAGCTTTTTTTTTTTTTTTCCTTGTTAAGGATCTGACTCTGTTGACCAAGATGAATTCTACCTATTACTGGCCAGCCATGGTGGCTCACGCCTGTAATCCCAGAACTTTGGGAGGCTGAGTGGGGTGGATCACCTGAGGTCAGGAGTTCAACACCAGCCTGGCCAATATGGTAAAATCCCATCACTACTAAAAATACAAAAATTAGCCAGGTGTGGTGGCAGACGCCTGTAATCCCAGCTACTCGGGAGACTGAGGCAGAAGAATCGCTTGAACCCAGGAGGTGGAGGCTGCTGTGAGCCGAGATCACACCATTGCACTCCAACCTGGGTGACAGAGCAAGACTCCATCTCAAAAAAATAAAAACAACAACAACAAAAGAAAAATCTACCTATTACTTCAAGAAAACTGATAATATTCAGTCTGAAGTAATTTGGAATAAAGCTTGACTCATCCAAAAATTTGAGCATTTTAAAAAATAAGAAGATAGCAAAAGTTGCAGGTTACCCATATTTGTTATTTAATAATACATTATTCCCTTCCCTGGTACAGGGATGTGTGCAGTCCTATAATTGCAACAGGTCCAACATTTACTTGAGCCATGCATTTCAAAAAGATAATTTCTGAGGGGTGGGGGAAGGAAATATTGCCCTAGAATAGCAATAGCACAAGTTAAATCTGAAAATCTCTAGCATGAGCCAAGATTACAACATCAAAGGTGATTATTTCCTTAATTCTGTCACAGTAGCTAATATTGTCTAAAGAATAATAATGACAAAGTTTAAGGGTGGATTACCATGACAATTCTGTTTATGAGCATTCCATATTATGCAAAATAAAGTTTATTTTTAGGTTTTCCTGAGTGCAGACAGACGTTAGATACTCCTAAAGAATCTTCCCCAAACTGAAATTAGCAGAATTAAAATTGAAACTTTCTATATTGAAGATGCATCCTAAACAATGTAATTACTAAGGTTTAAATCTTATTTATGAAATCTTATTTATGAAACTAAAATGTATAACCTATATTACTGAAAATGTCAAGAAATTAGATAATGGATTTTACTCAAAAAAAAAAGAAGAAGAGAAAAAAAGAAAGAAAAGAAAAAGGCCGGGCACGGTGGCTCATGCCTGTAATCCCAGCACTTTGGGAGGCTGAGTCAGGTGGATCACCTGAGGCCAGGAGAGCGAGACTAGCCTGGCCAACATGGCAAAACACCATCTCTAGTAAAAATACAAAAATTAGCCAGGTGTGTGGTGGGCACCTGTAATCCCAGCTACACAGGAGGCTGAGGAAGGAGAACCACTTGAACTCGGGAGGCAGAGGTTGCAGTGAACCAAGATTATGCCATTGCACTCCAGCCTAGACAACACGGCAAGACTGTCTCAAAAAAAAAAAAAAGATACAGATTTTAAATTTATATTTCTTGGGAAATTATATTTCAGTTTAGAAAATAATTTATTGGTCCATTCCAAGATGGCTGAATAGAAACAGCACTGGTCTGCAGCTCCCACCATGATCAACACAGAAGACGGGTGATTTCTGCATTTTCAACTAAGGTACCTGGTTCATCTCACTGGGACAAGTTGGACAGTGGGTGCAGCCCATGGAGGGTGAGCCGAAGCAAGGCGGGGCATCACCTTACCTGGAAAGCGCAAGGGGTTGGGGGATTTCCCTTTCCTAGCCAAGGGAAGCCGTGACAGACTGTACGTGGAAAAACGGACACTCCCACCCAAATACTGCACTTTTCCAATGGTCTTAGAAATGGCACACCAGGAGATTATATCCCATGCCTGGCTCAGCAGGTCCCACACCCACGGAGCCTTGTTCACTGCCAGCTCAGTGGTCTGAGATCGACCTGCAAGGCAGCAGCCTGGCAGGAGGAGGGGCGTCTGCCATTGCTGAGGCTTGAGTAGGTAAACAAAGTGGCCAGGGAAGCTCGAACTGGGCGGAACTCACCGCAGCTCAGCAAGGCCTGCTGCCTCTGTAGAATCCAACTCTGGGGGCAGGGCATAACTGAACAAAAGGCAGCAAAAACTTCTGTAGACTTAAAAGTCCCTGTCTGACGGCTCTGAAGAGAGCAGTGGTTCTCCCAGCACAGTGCTTGAGCTCTGAGAATGGACACACTGCCTCCTCAAGTGGGTCCTTGACCTTTGTGTAGACTAACTGGGAGACATCTCCCAGTAAAGGCTGATTGACACCTCACACAGGCAGGTGCCCCTCTGGGACAGAGCCTCCAGAGGAAGGATCAGACAGCAATATTTGCTGTTCTGCAGCTTCCAGTGGTGATACCCAGGCAAACAGGGTCCGAAGTGGACCTCCAGCAAACTCCATGAGACCTGCAGCTGAGAGAACTGAGGGTTAGAAGGAAAACTAACAGAAAGGAATAGCATCAACATCAAAAAACATCCACATCAAAACCCCATCTGTAGGTCACCATCATCAAAGACCAAAGGTAGATAAAACCACAAAGATGGGGAGAAACCAGAGCAGAAAAGCTGAAAATTCTAAAAACCAGAGCTCCTCTTCTCCTCCAAAAAATCACAGCTCCTTGCCAGCAATGGAACAAAGCTGGACTGAGAATGACTTTGATGAATTGACACAAGTAGGCTTCAGAAGGTCAGTAATAACAAACTTCTCCAAGCTAAAGGAGGATGTTCGAACCCAAAGCAAGGAAGCTAAAAACGTTGAAAAAAGATAAGACAAATGGCTAACTGAATAAACAGTATAGAGAAGACCTTAAATGACCTGATGGAGCTGAAAAGCATGGCACGAGAACTATGTGATGCATGCACAAGCTTCAATAGCCGATTCGATCAAGTGGAAGAAAGGGTATCAGCGATTGAAGATCAAATGAATGAAATGAAGGGAGAAGAGAAGTTTAGAGAAATGAACAAAGCCTCCAAGAAATATGGGACTATGTGAAAAGACCAAATCTACGTCTAATTGGTGTACCTGAAAGTGACGGGGAGAATGGAACCAAGCTGGAAAACAATCTTCAGGATATTATCCAAGAAAACTTCCCCAACCTAGCAAGACAGGCCAACATTCAAATTCAGGAAATACAGAGAACACCACAAAGATACTCCTCGAGAAGAGCACCCGAAGACACATAATTGTCAGATTCACCAAGGTTAGAAATAAAGGAAAAAATGTTAAGGGCAGCCAGAGAGAAAGGACGGGTTACCCGCAAAGGGAAGCCCATCAGACTAACAGCAGATCTCTCAGCAGAAATTCTACAATCCAGAAGAGAGTGGGAGCCAATATTCAACATTCTTAAAGAAAAGAATTTTCAACCCAGAATTTCGTATCCAGCCAAACTAAGCTTCATAAGCAAAGGGGAAATAAAATCCTTTACAGACAAACAATGCTGAGAGATTCTGTCACCACCAGGCCTGCCTTACAAGAGCTCCTGAAGGAAGCCCTAAACGTGGAAAGGAACAACTGGTACCAGCCACTGCAAAAAACATGTCAAATTGTAAAGACCATCGAGGCTAGGAAGAAACTGCATCAACTAACGGGCAAAATAATCAGCTAACATCATAATGACAGGATCAAATTCACACATAACAATATTAACCTTAAATGTAAAAGGGCTAAATGCCCCAATTAAAAGACACAGACGGGCAAGTTGGATAAAGAGTCAAGACTCATTGGTCTGCTGTATTCAGGAGACCCATCTCACATGCAAAGACACACATAGGCCCAAAATAAAGGGATGGAGGAAGATCTACCAAGCAAATGGAAAGCAAAAAAAAAAAAAAAAAAAAAGCAGGGGTTGCAATCCTACTCTCTGATAAAACAGACTCTAAACCAACAAATATCAAAACAGACACAGAAGGCCATTACATAATGGTAAAGGGATCAATTCAACAAGAAGAGCTAACTGTCTTAAATATATATGCATCCAATACAGGAGCACCCAGATTCATAAAGCAAGTCCTTAGAGACCGACAAAGAGATTTAGACTCCCAAACAATAATAATGGGAGACTTTAACACCCCACTGTCAATACTAGACAGATCAACAAGACCAAGGACTTGAACTCAGCTCTGCACTAAGTGGACCTAACAGACATCTACAGAATTCTCCACCCCAAATCAACAGAATACACCTTCTTCTCAGCACCACATTGCACTTATTCCAAAATTGACCAAATAGTTGGAAGTAAAGCACTCCTCAGCAAATGTAAAAGAACAGAAATCACAACAAACTGTCTCTCAGACCACAGTGCAATCAAATTAGAACTCAGGATTAAGAAACTCACTCAAAACTGCACAACTATATGGAAACTGAACAATCTGCTCCTGAATGACTACTGGGTAAATAATGAAATGAAGGCAGAAATAAAGATGTTCTTTGAAACCAATAAGAACAAAGACACAACATACCAGAATCTCTGGGCCACATTTAAAGCAGTGTGTAGAGCGAAATTTAAAGCAGTAAATGCCCACAAGAGAAAGCAGGAAAGATCTAAAATCGATACCCTAACATCACAATTAAAAGAACTAGAGAAGCAAGAGCAAACAAATTAAAAAGCTAGCAGAAGGTAAGAAATAACTAAGATCAGAGCACAACTGAAGGAGATAGAGACACAAAAAAACCCTTCAAAAAATCAATGAATCCAGGAGCTGGTTTTTTGGAAAGATCAACAAAATGGATAGGCCGCTAGCAAGACTAATGAAGAAAAGAGAGAAGAATCAAATAGACACAATAAAAAATGATACAGGGGATATCACCACCAATCCCACAAAAATACAAACTACCATCAGAGAATATTATAAACACCTCTACACAAATAAACTAGAAAATCTAGAAGCAATTGATAAATTCCTGGACACATACACCCTCCCAAGACTAAACCAAGAAGATGTTGAATCTCTGAATAGACCAATAACAGGCTCTGAAATTGAGGAAATAATTAATAGCCTACCAACTAAAGAAGATCAGGACCAGACGGATTCACAGCCGAATTCTACCAGAACTACAAAAAGGAGCTGGTGCCATTCCTTCTGAAACTATTCCAATCAATAGAAAAAGAGGGACTCCTCCATAACTCATTTTATGAGGCCAGCATCATCCTGATACCAAAGCCTGGTGGAGACACAACAAAAGAGCACTTTAGACCAATATCCCTGATGAACATCGATGCAAAATCCCCAATAAAATACTGGCAAACCGAATCCAGCAGCACATCAAAAACTTATCCACCACGATCAAGTGGGCTTCATCCCTGGGATGCAAGGCTGGTTCAACATACCCAAATCAATAAATGTAATGCCATCACATAAACAGAACCAATGACAAAAACCAGATGATTATCTCAATAGATGCAGAAAAGGCCTTTGACAAAATTCAACAGCCCTTCATGCTAAAAACTCTCAATAAACTAGGTATTGATAGAACAGATCTCAAAATAATAGGAGCTATTTATGACAAACCCACAGCCAATATCATACAGGATGGGCAAAAACTGGAAGCATTCCCTTTGAAAACTGGCACAAGGCAGGGATGCCCTCTCTCACCAGTCCTATTCAACACAGTGTTGGAAGTTCTGGCCAGGGAAGTCAGGAAGGAGAAAGAAATAAAGGGTATTCAATTAGGAAAAGAGGAAGTCAAATTGTCCCTGTCTGCAGATGGCATGATTGTATATTTAGAATACCCCATCGTCTCAGACCAAAATCTCCTTAAGCTGATAAGCAACTTCAGCAAAGTCTCAGGATACAAAATCAATGTGCAAAAATCACAAGCATTCCTATAACATCAATAACAGACAGAAAGCCAAATCATGAGTGAACTTCCATTCACAATTGCTACAAAGAGAGTAAAATACCTAGGAATCCAACTTACAAGGGAAATGAAGGACCTCTTCAAGGAGAACTACAGATCACTGCTCAATGAAATAAAAGAGGACGCAAACAAATGGAAGAACATTCCATGCTCATGGATAGGAAGAATCAATATCATGAAAATGGCCATACTGCCCAAGGTAATTTATAGATTCAATGCCATCTCCATGAAGCTACCAATGACTTTCTTCACAGAATTGGAAAAAACTACTTTAAAATTCACATGGAACCAAAAAAGAGCCGGCATTGCCAAGACAATCCTAAGCAAAAAGAACAAAGCTGGAGGCATCACGTACCTGACTTCAAACTATAGTACAAGGCTACAGTATATACAGTCTACAGAGATATAGACCATTGGAACAGAAAAGAGCCCTCAGAAATAACACCACACATCTACAACCATCTGATCTTTGACAAACCTGACAAAAACAAGAAATGGGGAAAAGATTCCCTATTTAATAAACGGTGTTGGGAAAACTGGCTAGACATATATAGAAAGCTAAAACTGGATTCCTTCCTTACACCTTATACAAAAAATTAATTCAAGATGGATTAAAGACTTAACTGTTAGGCCTAAAACCATAAAAACCTTAGAAGAAACCTAGGCAATACCATTCAGGACATAGGCATGGACAAGGACTTCATGACTAAAACACCAAAAGCAATGGCAACAAAAGCCAAAATAGACAAATGGGATCTAATTAAAGAGCTTCTGCACAGCAAAAGAAACTACCATCAGAGTGAACAGGCAACCTACAGAATGGGAGAAAATTTTTGCAATCTACCCATCTGACAAAGGGCTAATATCCAGAATCTATGAGGCACTTAAACAAATTTACAAGAAACAAATAAACAACCCCATCAAAAAGTGGGCAAAGGATATGAACAGACACTTCTCAAAAGAAGGGATTTATTCAGCCAACAGACACATGAAAAAATGCTCATCATTGCTTGTCATCAGAGAAATGCATATCAAAACCACAATGAGATACCATCTCACACCAGTTAGAATGGTGATCATTAAAAATTTAGGAAACAATAGATGCTGGAGAAGATGTGGAGAAATAGGAATGCTTTTACACTGTCAGTGGGGTGTAAACTAGTTCAACCATTGTGGAAGAGAGTGTGGCGATTCCTCAAGGATCTAGAACTAGAAATACCATTTGACCCAGCCATCCCATTACTGGGTGTATACCCAAAGGATGATAAATCATGCTACTATAAAGACATGCACACGTATGTTCACTGCAGCACTGTTCACAATAGCAAAGACTTGGAACCAACCCAAATGTCCATCAATGATAGTCTGGATTAAGTAAATGTGGCACATATACACCATGGAATACTGTGCAGCCCTAAAAAAGGATGAGTTCATGTCCTTTGCAGGGCCATGGATGAAGCTGGAAACCATCATTCTGAGCAAACTAGCACAAGGACAGAAAACCAAACACCGCATGTTCTCACTCATAGGTGGGAATTGAACAATGAAAACACTTGGACACAGGGTAGGGAACATCACACACTGGGCCCTGTTGTAGGGTGGTGGTTGGGGGAGGGATAGCATTAGGAGAAATACCTAATGTAAATGACGAGTTAATGGGTGCAACAAACCAACATGGCACATGTATACCTATGTAACAAACCTGCACGTTGTGCACATGCACCCTAGAACTTAAAGTATAAAAATATATATATATAGACTCTATAAAACAGAAAAAGCAAATAATTTATCAGTTTTTGCCAAAAGACAATAGAAGTTATGAAATTATAGGTATTTATTCTTACGCTTTCTAGTAGACTGAATGAGAGGCTCTGGCGGAACTAGCTCAGAATTTGAGACAGGTCAAATAATGTAATTGTAATAGCTAAGGTTTTTCAACCTTGGCCAAGTACTTTATCTTAAATTTCATTATCAAATCTCTGAATAGAGGTGATAATTTACCCGTTTTATGGCTACATATAAAAAAATTGACATTTGGATACAGTAAGTAGCATGCCTGAATTAGTTTATGGCGCTCCTGATCCTAGGACTCATCGTGTCTTTACCGAACCTTTACTGATGCATGTCCATATTCCCCTCAGCTGGTCTCTCTCTCTTCACCGTGGTTCTACTCTGGGCTACCTGTGAACACTGGTAACCTCAATGAGTTGCAGTTGTCTCATAGAACAATGATGAAATGATATTCGTGGACCTGGATCATTATGGTGAAAAAAATGGTTTGTTAAGAGCTTAGAAAATAATAGGCAATCAACTATTCTAGTTCTTTCCATATTTCAGAATATATATCACCTTGAGCAATATAATAAATCATTTTTCAAACTTTTTGAACCAGATATTTGATGCCCAGTCTCACAATGGCATTTCTATGTTCTGCTTTATATCTAATGGAGCTGGAAAAAGTTGTTTTTGAGAATCCTTTGACAGATGGTTTCTTGTTTAGTTTTGTCAACTGAAGGCAATCACATGGAAAAAGTAAGTGGAAAGGAGAAGGTGATTTCTTTCCTATTCGTTTCTGGTTCGGACATTGGAGTGGTAGGTGACTGCTTATGGCTGTGAGTTCCTGGACTTCTGCAGGCTCAGTGTGCATATGGGACCCTGACTTCCTATTATAGCAGTTCATAAAAAGTGCTCTAGCATCCTCCAGGAGCTCCCAGAACACCCTTTGCTCCTCCAAACTTAGATGAGCTAGTGACTTTCTGCAGTTACTGATTTCAAGGTATCTTCATCTTTCTTTTTTGGTTCCTACAGTTTTCTAACACTTTCACCACCATTTCACTACATTAGAGTCTCTGTCTGAAATACTTAAGGTGGTTTTTGTTTTCCAAAGAGAATCTTGCTTGACAAACTTCTGTGAAAATACTTCAAACTTTTAGGTTATAATTATATTAAACTGATACAGGAAAATGTGACATTGCAAAACATAGTTGCTGCCTTGATGACCTTAAGCAATTTCCTTTATGTGATGGAGTACATTGTTTAAGGGACTATTTTGTTAAAATAATAAGCTAGCTTAAAAAACCTCCACTGTTAAAATACAGCATTTATTCTTATCTTTTAATACTATGGTCAATGAAAGGTTATGTCATTTAATGAAACAAGCATGGACTTTGGAGACATCAAAGCTACTACTGTCAATATAAGACATCTAAAAATTAATAAACACATATTATATACATACAACCAGGTTAGGAAATAAATGTATGGTTGACTTTATAGTCAAACTATAAAGTTTGACTCAGTGACTCTTGGGGCTATTTTCTAGCCATACATTATCCTAATTCAGTTGTAATGTCTGTGGGCAACGTAGGAACATTAAGAACCATTAGAAGAGAAAGCATTGATAATCACATTAGGTAAAAGAAAAACACAAGCTAAACTGGCTAGTATACTATTATTTGCAAAGGAGTTCTACTAGAAAATAATATACTGTTTGATTACTGTAAGCAGAACATCAAATGATAGGACAGAAACCAACCTATGTATCAGCTCTGGAAACAAAGTTTTTAATTAAAATAAACAAAGTTTGCTTTCCAAAGCTTCCTCTTGGTTTGATTTCCATTCATCTGCTAGCTATAATGACTGGTACATTCCTGAATCTGGTTTGTTCTGTTTCCAGGCATATGAGAAAGTTGTGTCCACAGCTATCAGATGGTTGCTGGCATGTGAAAAGGGAAGAAATTTAACTTAGAGTTGGTAAGCAAAATAGCCCCAGACAAGCATTCTTATTTGGTCTCAGGACCCTTTGACAGTGCTAAGTTATAGAAGACCCCAAAAAACTTTTATGAGCTAATCAATATTTACCAAATTAGAAGTTGAAATTGAGAATGGTTTACAATATATACTAATTCATTTAAAAATAAGACTCATTGTATTAACATACTTTATTAAAAAAAAAACACTACATTCTCCAAAACAAAGCTAACTGAATGAAAGAAGAGTGCAGTTTTCCTTTTTTTTTTTTTTTTACATCGTTTTAATGACTGGTTTAATAGATACAGTCAAATTCTCATATCTGCTTCTATAATCAATCTATTGCTACATCACATACCATGTAGCTTCTGGAAAACTCCACTGTACATTTGAGAGTGCAAGTAAACAAAGCAACTAGAGTCTTAGTATTATTATAAGAACAATTTTCCCTCAGACACTTCGCAAGAGTCACAGGACCCCTATGGGTCACTAGATAACACTTGGAACACCGTCGCCCTAAACTAGCCACATCAGTGGTTTCAACGTACATTCTATTGTAACACATCATTTTCTCATGCATTTTCATGGATGTCTTCAGATATTAAGTAAACAAAAAAAATGCTTTGATCCTTAAGTAAAACAAATAACACTGGACAATTTTTGAGTGTTGGAAGGATAAATGGAGAAGAGTAGGCGCCTGGAGATGTGTGGTATTCAGGAAAGTATTTTGTAAGTTGTGGGAAACAGACAATAAGCTATAAGCAAACAGGCAACTGGGTAATTCCTAGCAGTCAGCTGCAACTTCTTTACCTTTGATTCAATGAAGCAAAATGGAATCCCAGTGACAGTAACATTATTACAGAAATACATTGAAACTGTTAGGCTCTGATTTATTTAAGCAAATAATTTGAAGTTTTGGTACTTAAAATTACTGGAAACCAGTTACTCTTAATTACTGGAAACCAGCACTCTGACAATGTTGAGAGGTGCTGTCCTGTGTTATTCAAAGATATAAACTTCTATCTTTCTTTCAAGTGGCTGATGGAGGTAGGGTGTATAGTATTCCATCCATTCAATTCTGCTTTTCATATGCAACTACTGAAAAATGAGAAGTTCACTTTTATTCATATATATATATATAAATGGGGATATATATATATTCATATATATATATATATATAAATGGGGATATATATACACACTCACATACACAAATGTGGTTTTTGGGGTTTTTTGAGACGGAGTCTTGCTCTGTTGCAGTGCAGGCTGGAGTGCAGTGACACGATCTCGGGCAACTTCCGCCTCCCAGGTTCAAGCGATTCTCCTGCCTCAGCCTCCCGAGTAGCTGGGATTACAGGCGCGTGCCACCATGTCCAGCTAATTTTTTTGTGTTTTTAGTAGAGACAGGGTTTCACTGTGTTAGCCACGGTGGTATTGATCTACTGACCTCGTGATCTGCCCACTTCGGCCTCCTAAAGTGCTGGGATTACAGGCGTGAGCTACTGCCCGGCCATGTGTGTATTCATTCATTCATTCATTCATTTACTCATTCATGTAACACATATTTACAGAGAACCTCTTTAAATGTGTCAGGCACTATTCCTGGCGGTTGAGATACAAAACAGAACACACATTCCTGGCCTCCTGAGTCTTGCGTCCTAATGTGATGAGAAATATGATGAAGATTAGTAAGTAAAATAAATTATCCATTACACTGTGATAAGTATTAAAAAGTAAAGGAGGAAATATGAAATATTGGGAATGGGAAACATCATGATTTAAATTATGCTGACAAGTAGAGGGACTGACTGAAGAGTTGGACATCTGAGCACATATGGAGGGAGCATGATGGGGAAGAGTGTTCTAAGCAGAGGAAACCACAACTACAAAGACTATGAGGTTGGCAGCTTGTGGAGAGCTTTCTGGGAATACAAAGCTGGGTAAACAGTCTGTGGGGTCAAAGAGGTAATGAGGGGAGGATTTTAAAGCCATCGTTAGGACTTTGGTTTTTACTTGTGTTGGGAAGCCATAGGAGACTTTGAGCAAAGGAGTGGTACGATCTCACTTCTTTTTAAGTAGATTTATTTAGGATTCTGTATTAAGGATAGAGTCAAAAGACTAGTTCTTGGTCTACCGTAACACTATAATCCAAACAAGAGATGATGCAGATTGTAGCGGAGGTGGTAAGTAGTTGGATATACTTTGAAGGAAGAGCCAACAGGTTATATGCCAAATGCATATAAGACATAAAAGAGAGGAGTTAAAGATGGGTTTCAACAAGGAAAGATGCAGCCATTTACTGAAATACAAAGACCTTGGGTATGAGCGAGAAGGGGTTGAACTAGCTGACATCTTACAATCTGTGCCTGGATTCAAATCTCAGCTGTGTGTGTCTCTCTCTCTGTAAAATGGGAATAATAATAGTGCCTACCTCATAGTTTATTATGAGAATTAAGTGGGTATATATGAATAAAGCACTTAGAGCAACACCTGGCACATTGTTAGTTAATATTAGCATTACCTCTTCAAGCTGGAATCTTCGAGCACATATCAAATTTTAGCTATTCTCTGTTCATGGGCTGTGTAGGATAGAGGGACAAAACTGAGTGGCTAATAAGAAGATAAAGATAGAAAACTAAGCTTAAAATTAAAGGATATACACTTCAATATTTCTACATGTATAGAACAGTATTGCATACACGCGCAAGCATCACTGAACTAGATGCACCCTTCAAGAGACTGGGTTACATATTGATATATATGAATGAGAACCCTGAAATAAACTGATTTCACAGGAATAACAGAAAACATATACATTTCTATACCTATAAGGACACTGAAAACTTCCAATCCTGAATCAGTTAATGAAATCCCAAAATGCAACACTAATGCAAATGAGAAGACGCTGTCATAGAATGTTGAAATACATACTCTTCTAAAGATAAAAGGTCTGCTCTTGCACCCTCTTCATTTTCCTACAAATTAGGAAAATTTAATCAGTTCTGAAAAAGGAAATGTACATGCTAAAATGGTGAATTACTGCTAGAGTTCTGATGTTTAAAACCACAGGCTTGCGATCAAAATAACCTCTTTAATTTTAGATTATCATGCAGATTAATTTCTTTCTTCAGTTTCTCAGGCACTATTCTGTTTTTTTAAAAAAAGGGGGGATTTCAAAAGAAAACTAATACTCATTTTTTCCCCGATTAAATTGCTCAACCATTAAAAAGGAGAACAAATTGGAAAGTCCTACAGTACTCTCTCCCCTCCGTCCCCCCCCCTCCCTATTTTTTTTCTTGAAAGGGAACAAGCAGTACTTTTGCTAAGGGATCTTTAAGCCGAAACTCAGCTAGGCGCCCCAGAGCTTCCTCAGGATAGCAAAGCTGGATTTTTGAGCAGCACCACCTGCCGGTCCTACACACGTTTTACTTCCTCCACCCCAAATCTCTTTCTGCTGGAACTGCATTCTTTCAGAGCCTCTGGGCCCTAATACAAAGCAAGCACACTCTAAAGAAGCCAGAAGAATGCAAGCAGAGAAGTCGCCGCTCCCCACAGGTAAGAGAGTACCGGCAGGCAGCGGCGCGAGACAGGGGCAGAACGATGAGGCGCCGGAGCGAGCTCGCCGGTGCGGGTACGGGTGCGCGGCGCGTCGCGGCCCCTCCTCCGCGACGCGCCGGGTGGTCACGTGATGGCCGCGCGCGTTCCCGGCAGCTGCGAGCTCCGAGGCCAGAGAGAAAAGACTGCGAGGTGGCCGCAGCTGTGGCCGGAGAGGTGGGAGTCGGAGCGAGGCCCTCTCGGGGGAACAGGGTGAACGCCGGCCACTCTAGGATCCTCACTCGGGGAGAGGAGGCATAGCTCGCGGTGTCACCTCCAGCCGCAACGTACTCCGGGTCGGCCTTGCGCTCGGGGCCTGAGAGGGGCGGCGGCGGGGTCAGGGGCCGGTACGTAGATGGACGCCCTTGGGCTGGCGCGGCCCCGGCTGTCCGCGCAGAGGCGGGATGGGACAGTTCAGCCCTTTCCGCCACCCCCGCCTTGGCTGCTGGGGCAGGCAAGACGACCGTGACAGCCCCTGCGCTGCCCGAGGGCGCCGCAGCCCCTGCCCTGGGTGACGGCCGGAGCTGGTCTCGGTCCGGGTACGAGGGGCGGAGCAGCGGCCATTACTGCGCAGCCTCTTCCGCCTGAGCCCGCTTCGCTGCCTCGGGTGGCAGGCGGGTCCCTCTCCTCCCCTCTGGGCCGTGGTTTCAGGCCTTTACCCGGGGACCTTCTGGCCTCGAGGTGTAGGGGCGGCGATGGTTTTTCGGCGGTAGACTGCTCCATGTTTTCCCGTGTGGGGTCAGACAGTTTGGGCCTTGGGTCAGATCGAAGCCAGGGCGTACAGTCTGCATTTTTGCCTTTTCCCGGAGTGTCTCTGGCTGCTGCTTTCTCTTCTCTCGCTCTTCCTCCTTTTTTTTCTCCTGCTCAGTGTCTCGGTCTTGCTTAAAACGAAGAGAGCAATCCCTGCACCTTGTCCTAGTGAAGCCCAGCGCTGCATATTCTTAGTTGTTTTTGACGGCTGTTGAAGCATCGGAACAATTAAGAGATCTCAGAATATCCCTTGAGCCTCCAAACCGTCTGCATCTTAAAAGCTGAGGCTGTTGCTTTGTTCTGATTGTTGGGTGGGGAGTTCTCTTCCTACCCTCCATCCCGTCTGAAGGAGTGTGGGTCTTCCATTGTTGTCGCTATTTATTTTGCTAAGGCTTCTAAAGAATGTAAAATTGTTTTAAGAGTGGAGACGGAACCGTCCTCTCCACAGGTAAAACCTACAGGACTGTAAGTTTACACACACATCCTGGCAACTAGAATCTTTTCTCGTTAATCATTTTGGTATATGTTTTAATTTCTTTTCTCTAAGTGCCATTTTAGTGAGCACTTATTTCTCAAGTTTTGAACATTTTGTTTAAGTAATATTTTTGTAATATCGAAACAGTGTAGAACTGAGGAGAGAAGAAAGCCCAAAGATGATAGGGAACGCTTTGTTCTTTGTATGATTGGCATTTCAGGTAGTGGGCACGTCACCCCCACCTCGTGTGTGTACTTTTCAAATGGGATGTGAACGTATAATATTGGCATTCAATCCAGTATATAATTATAGAATTTGGAAGACTTAGGACATTTTAGTCAGTGAATCTATATTTAGACTTTTCAAAGACATGGCACGTAAGGACACGTGGAGAAAATGTCCCACACAAATAACAGGATTTGTGATTTTGGCTTTGCTGTTTTATGACTAGCAAATATTGTTTGTATAGAGTGTCTGGGTGCCCTAAAAACACATGAAAATAGGTCAACTAAATCTCGTTTTAAAGAGAAAACCGGAAGAGTGAACACCACTCTAAAAATAGATTTTGGATGTGTTTGTTTTGGTGCCTTGTATATCTTAAAGTGGAGGATGTTGTTCAGCCCAATCTTTCATTTAGAATTTGTGTCTCAAATGAGCCAGTGTATCATGTGGGCAGAATGGAAATACATTTAAATATTTTTTTTCTTCGCTGGTTGTTCAGAACTTGGTAGAATTATAATTATCAGGAAAACTCTCTCCAAATAGCTGGTCTTTTAGACAAGAGAAGAAAAAAGAAATAACTTTTTTTAAAAGGAGATGTCAACTTACAAAGTGTTTTGTTTCAGTCTCCACCAACCTAACTTGTCAGAGGAAAGGAACAGACTTTTTTTTTTTAAAGGATCCAAAACGATATTTTGAGTCAAAAGAAGAAAAGGATATTAAATCTTTTGTTTTCACAATATCGATCTTTTTAAAGAATATTATTTTATATGTTAACCATATACTACCAGGAAACATCTAACAGCACTGACAGTTGGGAATTCGAATGCGTATTTTTCTCCCTTGTTAGTAATAGAAGGTACTGAGAGCCTTTTCCATTCTCTTGGTTGCCTTGTGCCTGAGGAATCTGAATTTGTGAAACAACATCTTTGTGGATATAGAAACTAATTTATGTAACACTTGGCTACAACCACCTGTGCTTACTTACGGACTATCTTTAGTTTTCATGGCGTGTTACCTTTTGGGTTAATTCAAATCCAAAATGTTGTTAACGGACTGCTAATTAAAGCATTTAGAACTTAGAATTACAGAATTATAGAGTAGGATGAGATAACAAAAGACTGGGGGTTATGACTTGACCAAGGTCACACAGATAATTTGCCAAAGAGCTTTCTTATTTATGAAATGGTTGCTGGCTAAGAAACATCTGTGTGTGATATGATTAAAAGACAATATTTGTTCACTTTTACATCTCATGTTTTGAAATAAAATGCAAAGCTCACTTTTTTGTTGTTATGAGAAAAATTAAAGGGTTTAATGCGCTAGTATAAAGATTGTGAAGGCAGTAAGTAGACTGCCACATAGTAACGTCTTAAAGGGAAATGATTCTTTAAAGTATCAGACCCCATTTAGTTGAAATGAGTTTTGTCTGAAGTTTCCAAGTATGACCTATGCTTTTTCTTAGCTAATTTTTAGCAGGAGATGATGAGGGCTAAAAATTGAGACATTAGGGCATTTAGTTACATATCTCAATTTGTGACTGGTTTATAAAAAATACTAAGATGTGTCTGCTAACTCACACCTGATTTATCTACTCCTTTTATGTATATATAATTTTTTTTGAGTTGTGTACCAAAAGTTGGAACATTTCAAGTACTTTTTCTTTCTGTCACTGAGTGATTTCATGTAGAACATTTACTGTTTTGTGTATTTTGAATAAATGGCAAAAATCTTATTAAACATTAGCTGTTAATAATTGGAAAAATACAGTAAGTCTTCAAATATTTATAATTGATATTTGTCTTTGTTTTATATGTATTTATATTGATCTTATATGCTCATCTTTTTCTTTGATTAAAGATAATCGCTTGCTTGAATCTATTACCTGAAAAAAACTCTTGACTTTGATCTTGTGACTGACTTGAAAAGTGGGAGTATGAGTATTTTGAGTTGTTACAAATTATAAATGGTACAATATTGCTTCATTTTTAGTTGTATTTATTTTTCACTTATTTGAATGGGTCAAGATTTAAATTCATTGATAATCCCTAAACCCCTTTGTGTATTTTTAAGTTTTACCTGTCACTGTTTTTTTTCTCCAGAATTGTTAGGGGCAAAGTATCTAATTTGGTTTTAGACTTTTTCTTTTTTTTATGTTACCTTCTTCATACATCATCATATTAAGTTTGGTGTAAAATTTACAGGTCATTCATTCCAGTAGGAATTATGTATGTTTGAGTTATTTATGTTTGGCAAATTAATTCTGGCCTGTAGTTGAAATCATACTGTTCTGTTTTACATCCCCCTATTGGTTAAAATAAAAGCATCCCTTCTCCTCCAACTTTAAAAAAATCTTTGGTTTCAAATAATGTGGGAGTTTTCTGAGGGCTTCTTCACATGACTGTTATAAGTATTACATGTATGCCCTATTTTGTGCCCAGTTGAAATTATAGTTGACTATTGAACAAAGGTTTGAACCGTGTAGTTCCACTTATATAATACTTTTTTTTTCTGCCCCTGCCACCCCTGAGAGAGCAAAACCAATGTTTCTTTCTCCTTCTCCTGAAAAAGATGAAGGCCTTTATGATGATCCATTTCTACTTAATGAATGTAAACATGTTTTTCTTCCTTATGATTTTTTTTTTTTTTTTTGAGATGGAGTCTCGCTCTGTCATTAGGCTGGAGTGCAGTGCTGCGATCTTGGCTCACTGCAACCTCCACCTCCCAGATTCAAGAGATTCTCCTGCCTCAGCCTCCCAATTAGCTGGGACTACAGGTGTGTGCCACCATGCCCAGCTAATTTTTGTATTTTTAGTAGAGACGGGGTTTCACCATGTTGGCCAGGATGGTATTGATCTCTTGACCTCATGATCTTCCTGCCTCAGCTTCCCAAAGTGCTGAGATTACAGGCGTGAGCCACCGCACCTGGCCTCCTTACGATTTTTTAAATAATGTTTTCTTTTTTTTAGTTTATTGCAAGAAAACAATATATAATACAACATACAAAACATATATTAATCCACTGTTTATGTTATCAGTAAAGCTTCCAGGCAATAGTAGGCTATTAGTAGTTAAGTTTTTGGAAACTGAAAAGTTTACATGGAATTTTGACTGCACAGGGGGTAGACACTCTTAACTCCTCACATTGTTCAAGGGTCAACTGTATAAATTCTCAGAGTTAATAGGTGATGGGTCAGTTTGGCAGAATTGGGGCTACCTAAACCCATTAACTTTGATTATAACAGAATATGCAGTTTTCTTTTTTAATCTGTCTTCGGCAAAAGTCTAGGTAAATTAACATTGAATTCATTGTCTCTATTAAACAATTCCTGTAGTGACTTGTCAGTTTTGTATTTAACAAGATTAATATGCAAGACATTCTAGACCAGCATTGCCCAGTAAAGTAGCCACTAGCCACATGGAGTTATTGAGCACTTGACATGTATCCAGTCTGAATTAAGTTGTGCTGTAAGTGTAAAATACACACTGGATTTCAAAGAAGTATGCATACGCTTAGCCAAGAACATAAAATATTACATTAACAATTTATATTGAAACATACTGAAGCAGTAATGTAGAAACGTTGGATTAAATAAAATATTATTGAAATTAATTTTACCTGTTTGTTTCTATTATTATTTTTGTAGAAATGGGGGTCTCACCATCTTGCCCAGGCTGGTCTATAACTCCTAGGCTCAAGCCATCCTCTTGTGTCACTACCCACAAAGTGCTGGGATTACAGATGTGAGGCACCATGCCCCGCCTCTTTTTATGATTAATGTGGCTAATAGAAAATTTGAAATTGCGTACGTGGCTTGCATCATATTTCTATTAGATAATACGTGACCTTTTCTGTGAGAGACAATACATTGTAGAAAGACATTTTTAAAGGTAAATTTGAATTTGAATCACATCTCCCAATATTGATGGCTTTGACTTTGGGTAAGTCATTTAACTTCCTGAGCTTAGGCTTCCTCATTTGTGAAATAGGTATAGTCATATTTCACAGGGTTGTTTTGAGGATTCAGTGACATGGATTTGGTAGTGTTTCACTAACTAATATATGCGAATCACTTGGAGATCTGGTTCTGTAGGTCTAGGGTGGCACTTAGGATTTTCATTTGTGAAGAGCTCCCAGGTAGTGCTGATAGTACTAGTTGGGAATCCCAGTTTGTTTGTATAGCTAGGATCTAGAGCATTATGTTAGTTTTAATTCATTTTCCTTCCCCAGCGTTTATCCAGTTAGTCTGCACTTTGAAAAAATTATTCATGAGGATATAGAAATTGAAAAAGTCACCAAAGCATGCAAGATTTACTAAAATTATATGAACTATGGACTCTTAGGGCTGCTGTAGGATTCCTGTTTACATCTGTTAAGTTTTTTTGTCTGCTTTTATCTGGAGTCACTTTTATTGGTTGCATAAGATGGCTAAATCTCGGCCAAGAAGAACCTGGTTATGTTGTTCTACACAAATGTATTTTTAAAAGATAATGCATAATTAGAGGTGAAATAAAAGAATGCTCAAAGATAATAAGAGGGCAGTACAATTGACCCTTGAGCAACACGGGGTTAAGGGTGCCAACCCCTTGCACAGTTGAAAATCTGAGTATAAGTTTTGACTTCCCCAAAATTTAACTACTAATAGCCTACTGTAAAGTCAGTTAACACGTTGTTTGTTATATGCATTACATACTATATTCTTAGAGTAAGCTAAAGGAAAATAAATTCCTAAGGAAGAAAAAATACATTTACAGTACTGCATTTACCGATACTGTGTTTATGTTACCTGTTTATAAGGTGTCTGTCTGAAATGATGGGTAACTGCAGCTGCAGACCCATCTAGGGTGTGTACCAGGTAATTTAACTTCTTGTAATGGCATGACTTTTCTTGGCTTCTTGGGAGCACTTCTAGCATCACTAGTGGCACTTCACATGGGTCCCATGGTGTTATTCAAGGTTTATGGTATTGTACTAAACATGAAAAATACACAAGAACAAGAGATTACGTTTTACTCCAATACATGCAGAGATGATTAGTATCCACAGCATTTTAAGTGGAAATTCATAATAGCAATAGGAAATTATTACAGTATGTACTACAATTAATTTTATACAGCTATGATTCATACTGCATCTTTACATTTGTTTAAATTTCTTGTACCACCTCAAGTGGCACCATATGTGTCTGTGTTTACTAAGTTTTGATACACTTTAACTTCTTATAATTTCTCTATATTTTATAATACTAAATGATAAAATAGACTATATATGTTTTATGCATTCATAATATACCTAATTTTTTCTTTTCCTTTTTTTGATGTTTCAAGACTACATGATTCATCTGCAAGTTTTTTCAAATTGTCACAAATCTCCAAAAAAATTTCCAACATATTTATTGAAAAAACTGTACGTATATAAGTCAACTGGTTCATTTCCAACCTGTGTGGTTGAAAGGTCAGCTGTATGAGGTTATCGTCAAAGATCTTTAAAGAAAGAAATGAAATCATCAATATTTTGAAAATTAGAGAAAGCCATTTCTAAAGGAATCCTAGAAATGACTTCAGGCCAGAATTAGAAAAAAAAAATTGAAGAAATAGGCTAAATAAATATGTTTTTGGCTGTGTTCTTTTGAAAATGGCATTAATGTAAAGAAAGATACTGGAATGTGAGTTATGGTCACTGATACATTCTTTTGTTTACTGCTAAACAGAACTGGACTAGAGGAGTGTAATGAGGGCAAGGATGTTCTTTCTGTTGAAGGAGAAAGTTTATATTGATGGAAAGTCATTATTCATAGATACTTTGCTGTTATTTCAGTACTATTAAGTAAATAGTTCTCTGCTCCTGGGTTTGTGTGTGTGTGTGTTTTCTTTATAAGGGGCTTTTTCAAATAATTTTGCTATTGATAAGTTACTTGAATTTAATCATTAGTCTTCAAATAAGGAAAGCAGAATGAGAGAATGCATCTCCTTGAATTAACCAGATTTTTTTTTAGTACCTTTGTTCTAGTGGATATGTAGCAAAGCTTTTACTTTAATATTTGTGGCTATAGCTTTATTTCAGCTATGTGAAATAGTTTTATAGGAAAGATCACAGCTTATTTGGGTGTTCAAATATGGGTTCTTTAGAGGATTTTTTTGTACTTATTTTGAAGCTGCTTTGTTTCAGTTAACTTAGATTCCTTTAAGAATCAACTTTTGTTTCGGAGATAAAATATTTATGGATAAGACCTAAGTAAAGTAAGTGAATAGAGAGGAATAAATTAGATTGGTTACAGATAATGTGTAAATGCATTCAGGAGATAAGGAGAATTAGAAACAAGGACTTTTTTGTGTATTTCTTAGGAATAAAATGGTACCTTCTACACATCTCAATTATTAAAGTACAAATAGTGATTAAACGAAATTTTTAGAAGAAATGTTTTAATTGAATCTTCACACTAGAGGTTTTAACATTCAATCAATTAGGTTCTGAGAAGGATGGATTGGTACATCTTAAAAGACTTGTAAGATAGCGAAGGATAGGCAGTGCTAATGACCAACAGCAACACTCAGCAGGACTTTGTGGACCAAAAAACTTCAAGTTAGAATTGTGGGTAAAGGCTGGGCGTGGTGGCCCTCACCTGTAATCCCAACACTTTGGGAGCCTGTGGTAGGAGCATCACATGAGGCCAGGAGTTTGAGGTTTAAGTTACCTGCAATCATACCACTGGACTCCTGCCTGGTTAACAGATGCTGTCTCTTAAAACAAAACAAAAAACAGAATTGTGGGTAAAGTAAGAGCAAATTGACTTTTGAGTGATGGTCCAAAAACCTTTGTGATGGGTAAAGGGTAGAATGTCTGTATAATTTTTCTGAACTGGAACACTTGTTGGGAGACCAAGGGCAAACTGGACAGATGCTGGGCTGACCTATGTGGTCATCCTAGTGAAGAATCATAAGCTTTATTGGGGAAAGAGCTTTGTGAAGCTGTTTTGGCTGTTCAGAAACCCATCTTGGTTTATGCTTAGATTTTTATCTCCATTTTGGAGAATTCATTGACAATGAACAATAGCTGGGTAAATGATTTTCTTGCCAAAAGATACAAAGATGGGTTGAATTTTATATTTGTAAATGTAGGAACTCCTTTAGATTTTAAGTTATATAAAGCAAGGATTAGAACTTAGATATTTTTATGTATCTTACAGATTCCAGCTTGAGTTCACAATTAGAACTCAAGTGTTGTGTTATTTGAATAAATCTAATCCTTTGATATTCTGTTCCTCACAATAGTTACTTTTAGGAGTTGATTTTTCATTCATCCAAAAAATATCAGTTCAACAAAAATTGATTGACAATTTACTAGCTATTTAAAGATATAAAAAGCTCCCTATCTTCGGGGGATTCATGATTTCACAGAAGAGTCAGACTTCACAAATGAATTGAAATTAGTGCATGTGATAAATTCAGTAATAGAAAACATACAAAATATAGAGGAGAGAACAGTTAACTTTCTGGAGGTAGTCAGAGAAAATGGTAGAGATAACCATTTCTGTGTAATATATTAAAGAACAAGTAGGCATTCATAAGCTGTAAAAGGGAATAGATTGTACCAGGCAGGAGGAAATACAGAGCTACAAAGGGAGGTTTGCAGGACTATGAGTAATTTTATACAACTAGATTATTAATCTATGGGTGGTTGTTGAAGATAAAAAAGACTAGAGACTAGTTATTTACAGTTTAGATCTTTAAAACCTTTTAATGTTGTCCTAAGGAGCTTTGTCTTTATTGTGTAGGCTGAGGACCCAATATTGTGCTTCACATATGGAAGAAACCTGGTCCATTTTGCCTTTTAAATATATCAGTCAGTCCTAGCTACTTGGGAGGCTGAGATGGAGGATCGCTTGAGCCAAGCAGTTTGAGGTTGTAGTGAGCTATGATCATGCCACAGCATTCTAGCCTGGGAAACAGACTGTAGAGTGAGTGTGTGTGTGTGTGTGTGTGTGTGTGAGAGAGAGAGAGAGAGAGAATCTCACTCAAAGGCTTAATAAATGAGGGTGATACTGACACAAGATAATCAGGCTGAACAGTAGTCCAGGTGAGAGTTACGTGGGTTTAAACTAGGGCACTAGCAATGGGTAGAGAGTACAGGATAGATTCCAAAGGGATTAGGAATAAAAGTTGACAGAATTTATGGTGTGGTTGGTTGGGGTGGGGGAGCAGGGGGCTGTGTGGTGAGAGAAAGGACCTTCTCTTTTTCTCCATGAACACAAAGTAGTTAAGGCATGAAACCTGAGATGTCATATTGTAAGAATTATGCAGAAATGGGGGTTTGTAAAATGTGCGTATGTGAGATAAAGATATGAGGGGGCCAAGGGTTCTGTTAAGAAGTGAAAAAGATTGGGTTGCAGAATGGGCAGGAAAGGAAATGAGATCAGGAACTGGATAAAGGAAAGGAGATGGTCAAGAGATGGTAGGTCCCCATGAAATTGAAGAGCAGGTGTGGGAATGAGTAGGCTGGAAGAACCAGAGCTTGTGATCTGAGAGTCGGATTAAGATTTCAGAGAGGCAGCAGTTTAGGTGACAACTAGCTTCAAATGTGATTATAATATTTGGTTGCTGGAGAGTAGATTAATTTCTTCAAATTTAGGATTTAAGGAACTGAAAATTGAGGATGGTGTTTCTCAGATTGTATTTGAAGGACTAAGGCATGAGTACCACCTGGGGTGAGATTCCTAGGTTTAAACCTATGTCTGCTGGCCTAGAATTTCTAAGGGAAGGGGCTGAGAATATGTATTTCTAACAAGCAATTTCAGTGATTCTGATGAATAGAAGTTGGGACAAGTTTAAGAACCTGTGCAATAGGTGTTGGATGGTTCATTTTCAAGGCTATTTAAATAGGCTGATAGTCATGTCAGGAGTTAGGATGAAGAGGATGATCAGTAGTGAAAAGATGACATTAATCCCTTACAGGTGGTGAGAGAGCAGTTTTAGGGGATTATGGGGTATGTTAAAGTCAGTGTGATAGAGACTTGAAAGAAAAAGTAATGATGTTGGAGCAGTAAATTGTCTCCTCCTGTCCTATATATAGGGAGTGTATGAAAATGTGCAGTTTCTGTTTGGTGTAGGCTGCAGCAAGGAAATGAACATAGACTTCTTTGATGCCATTGAAGTTGTAGGCTCCTTGAAGTTGGTGAAAGGGTTGAGAGGAAAGTCAAAATAGTGGAGTCCATTTCATCTAAAGTCAGAGTAAAACAAAAAGGTTACTTATAAACCTTGTTTAGTCAGTATATTAGGCAGTGTTCTCTAGAGGGACAGAACTAATAGAATATATATATGAGTTTATTAAGTATTAGATTACACGATCACAAAGTTCCACAACAGGCTGTCTGCAAGGAGCAAGGAGAGCTAGTCCGAGTCCCAAAACTGAAGAACTTGGAGTCCGATGTTCGAGGGCAGGAAGCATCCAGTACAGGAGAAAGATGTAGGCTGGGAGGCTAGGCCCATCTCTCTTTTTCACATTTTTCTGCCCGCTTTATATTTGCTGGCAGCTGATTAGATTGTGCCCACCAGACTAAGGGTGAGTCTGCCTTTCCCAGCCCACTGACTCAAATGTTAATCTCTTGGCAACACCCTCACAGACACACCCAGGATCAATACTTTGTATCCTTCAATCCAATCAAGTTGACACTCGGTATTAACCATCACAGTCAGTTACTTTTGAAAGTTCTCTGATTTTAAAACAAATTGTTTGTTCTGTTAAACATTTGGTAGGATAAGTCAGCTTGTATTTAGAGGCCACATAATGGCATTAAGAATATGTTTCTTTAAACACTAGAATCTTAAGATACCGTAGGGAGATAGATGCCCATAGTATGAGAGCCACATGGAAATAAAAGAAGATTCAAGTCTCTTCTATCTTGTGTTTACTGTGCGATCTATCATTTCTTTAGTTATCATGTGTTCTTGATTATTCTGTGTAATATGATGTGCGTCCTGTAGTGGACATGGTGAAGTGGAGATGGAAATACTAAATGAGAAGAAAGAAGATTAATGACTGAGATGGTACAGGTTTTTAAGAGTACAATTCCATGTAGTTAATTTCATTTACAATGTTATGCAACCATCACCATTATAGATTTTCCACAACTTTTTTTTAGCATTACAAACAGAAACTCTGTACCCATTAGGCAATAACTCTCCACTTTCCTTCCTTCAGTCTCTGGTAACTTCTGATACCTTCTGCTTCTATGAATTTGCCTATTCTTGATATTTCATGTAAGTGGAATCATACAATACTTTTCTGTATGTGGCTTATTAGTATGTTTTCAAGGTTCATCTATATTGTAGCACATATTTCTTTTTATTACTGAATGATGTACTGTTGTATTTATAGACCACATTTTGTTTATCCATTCATCTGTTGGTAGATACTTGAATTGTATCCACCTTTTGCCTAATATTTCCGCAGTGAATATTGGCATACAAGTATCTGAGAACCTCTTCAATTCTATTGCTATATCCCTGGGAGTGGCATTGCTGTGTTGGCTTTTTGAGGAAGCAACAAATTATTAATTCACAGCAGCTACACCCTTTTACCTTCCTACCAGCAGTTTTCAAAGGTCCTATTTTTCTACATCCTCACCAACACTTATTATTTTTACCTTTAAAAAAGTTGTAGCCTCCTTATAGATGTATCATTGTGATTTTGATTTACATTTCCCTAATTACTAATAATGTTAAGGATCTTTTTGTGTGTTTATTGGCCATTTGTATATCTTCTTTAAGTTCTTTACTCATTTTTTGCTCACTTTTTAATTGGTTTGTCTTTGTTGTTGAGCTGTAGTTCTTTACATATTCTGGATATTAAACCTTTATCAGATACATGATTTGCCAAGATACTCTCCCATTCTGCAGTTTGTCTTTGTATTTTCTTAACAGTGTCTTTTGATGCACAAAAATTTTAAACTTATATAAAGCCCAATTTATTTCCTGTGTTTCTCATGCTTTTGATGTCATATCTAGGAATCCATTGCAAATCTAAGGCCATGAAGATTTGCTCCTGTGTTTTCTATTAAGAGTTTTATGGTTTTATTTCTCATATTTAGGTTATTGATTCATTCTGAGTTAACTTTTATATATAGTATAAGGTAGAGGTCCAGCTTAATTATTTTACATGTGGAAATCCAGTTGTCCCAACAACATTAGTTAGAGGTGCGTCTTTTCCCCCATTGAGTAGACTTGACACCCTTTTGGAAAATCAGTTGGCTATTGATGTATGAGTTTATTTCTGGACTCTCAATTCTATATCATTGGTGTATTTATCTATCCTATGCCAGTACCAAACTGTCTTGTTACCTTAGCTTTGTAGTAAGTTTTGACATTGGATTTTTCAAAATTGTTTGGGTTACTTAGGGTCCTTTGCAATTCCATATGAATTTGAGGATTGCTTTTCCATTTCTGCAAAAAAGGTTGTTGGAATTGTGATAGGAATTATGTTGAATCTGTAGATCACTTTGGGTAGTATTGTCATTTTAATATGTTAAGTCTTCCAATCCATACATCACTTGTCTATTTACTTAGCTCTTCTTTAATTTCTTTCAGTAATGCTTTATAGTTTTCTGTGTACAAGTCCTTCACCTCCTGGGTTAAGTTGATTCCTGGCTATTTTATTCCCTTAGTTACTTTATGAATGAACTGTTTTCTTGATTTCTTTTTTGGATTGTTGTCTCCTGGTGTATCAGAACACAACTGATTTTTTTGTATGTCAAACTTGTAACCTGCAACTTTGCTGAATTTGTTTATTAGCTTTCTTGGGGATTCTATGAGATCTTCTATCTAGAGAGAATAGACATAGTTTTACTTCCTCCTTACCAGTCTGTATGCCTTTATCTCTTTTCCCTAATTTGCTCTGCTAGAACTTACAGTCATGTTGAATAGCAGTGGTAAAAGCATGCATCTTGTCTTTAATTTTTCCCACTTTTAAGATAAAGTTTTCCACTGAATTTTGTGAAAGGATTATACATAATTAACTGATTCTCTTGATCTTAATTACTCTTTTTTTCTTTTGCAGCACAAAGAATGAACCAGCAGTGGAAGAGAAAATGCTGTAAGCTGGCTGACTGCTGGTGAAGAAAATGCTTTATTTTTGTGGCAGGCATCTGTGGGATCTGTAATAGAAATGTAAGTGTAGCATCATGGTTTTTTTCAGTGCTGCAGTAAATTAAATGGATTGGTTTAAAGTGTGGTAAATTGAGTATCTGTCATATTTAGTTTTAATTATATTAAGTGAGCATTTTCTTTTGACTTATAGGTGCTTTATTAACAATTTATTTACATTAAGTTATCATTAATGTAGATTTCCAAGTCTCCTCAAAAGGAAAAGTCTCTATAAGAAAAACTGAAGACACAGGAGTTTGCTCAAAGAACGCTAAAATACTGCAGAGATCTCCAGGTCCTCTGGGTTCTACCTTCTTTTTACATAATAATTTTCTTAAATAACTAAGCTAGGCAAGTAGTACTAGCTTTTATAAATAAGACAGACTACTAGGTTATAAAAACTCTAGTTACTAAAAACTTGTTTCACTAAATTAAAGGAATTTCTACATAATTGATTTTTTTAATGTAATAATACATCATTGCATTTTATTCATATCACTTCACTCTGATCCCCAGTTTTACTAGTTGTGCTTTCATCATTTATCTTTGCATGGTATGCTTTAAAGTGTTACACACTACCTTGGATTTGTCCATATTTAACTTCACCATATTGATGAAACATTTTTCACTATGAATATATTTCTGTTTTCTAAATTCATATAAGCCCTATGCAACTTGATGTCATTCATGAAAAATGTAGTGAATATTTTATTGACTTTTAATTACAGTGTTTTTCTTATTAGAGCAAGAGTGACCTTGGTAGATGCTATTTCACGTTTTCCTAGTTTGACATAAAACTCTTGCTTTCTACTCTTCCAGTATGATACTGGTTACATGTAATGATACGTATTAACAATAATTAATTTATTATTAAAAGTATGACCATATTATTTTTATTCAGTATTGAAAATTTGATAATTGAAAAATGATACTAATAAGCGTTTGTCTTTAAAAATATATATTTTATTTACTCCTGTCCATTTATCTATCTGTATACATTTTTTAAAATCTTAATAGGTCAGATAGTCTAAGTGCTGGTCATCAAGGAACTTACTGTGATCCAGTAAATGAGACATGTATGTAATTAACAAACAGTGGAATAGATGCCATATTAAGGTAACAATAAGATGCTATTGAAACTGAACAGAGGAAGAGATTAATTTCATCTGAAGGGTTCAGAATGAACAGAATAAGTTTCACCTTGCCTTCAAAGAATGAGTAGAATTTTAACAGTCAAAGAAAATTAGGAAATATTTTTCAAGCCAAGGGAATGAGGAGGGAAACAGCTGCCTAATCATCAACACATTTTAGAGGAGTCAGGGAACAGTAATATGTGGGAAGGCAGGGTAGGAGAAGGAGACTTCAAAATAAGTGCAGGGAATGAACATTTATTTAGTACTTACTATATTACCAGATTTTACATTTATTTAACATACAATCAATCTTAATTGATTTCGATACTTAGGGACAGAGTATATTGATCAGTCTTGGAGGAGTTAGGGGACAGTACTAACTAGATGTTGAGGGGTTAGCTTTGTAAACAAGTAGCAGTACCCCATATTGAGCCAGGAGGAATAATGATAAGACAGAGTAAAGGTAAAGATAGATTTTCAGGATTTATTTTTGACTTACCTAATTTCTCAGTGATACAGGTGTTAGTATATCGATAAACTAGGAGGGAGAAGTTTTATGATAGTCTCTGGGGAATAGGGAAAGAAAGATGTCTTGGCCGAGTAAAAGTTTACTGGGATTGATGGTGTTTAGGAAATCAAAATAGCTATTAAGTGTGTGGGGTTCACAACTTTTGCACCACACAAAACTGAATTGTATGGTGAAATTTTTGTCACTTAGAGTAACTTGCTTGATTATTCTTTTTTGTGAATGTCTCCCTTGTTGGCTTTTGTGGTGGTGGTCTATCTTTATTTCCTGTTCTTCTCTGACCATTCCTTACACCCCTTCCTGGCTATTTTACCTCACAGATATTGGAGTAATTCAAGATTCTGTGGTTGGCCCTTTTGACTGCTCTCTCTACAGGTTTAATTTGGGCATTTACTCATTTTCATGGCTCCAAGGACCATGTATGTGTTGGTGAGTCACCAGACTTTTTTCAGCTCAGATTTATTCTTGGAGTATCAAACTAGTAAATTCAGCTGTCATCTACCTATCTCCACCTGGAGACCTTAATAAAATCATTATGTCTGAGACAGAACTCTCCTCAAATTCTGAATTTTGGTGAATGTGTCACCATCCATCAGTAACCAAATGCTTTCATTTCTTTTTTCCTTAGCATTCTTCTATTCTATTGTTGGAAACTTACATCAGCACCCTCCCTCTAATTATCTTATACTTGCATTACTACTTGGATATTCTAGTTTCCCTTTCGCCATACCTCCTCCTGCATTACCAAACTTTCCTCCAACCTGCTGTTCAAATGGTCTGGAAGCTACTAAACTGGCTGTTATTTCCTGACGTAAAACCTTTCAGTGAACTCCTCTTGTCTCATTAGTGGTTCATATGTGGACCAGCTTCATAGAAATCCTTAAGCCCCTTGAAATTATATGTAGGATTGTTCCCTTTTTGTGTGTCTGTAATTGGATTCTAAATTCAGACTTTAAAAATCTGATTTTTAATATTTGGAGTTTTTATTGCTAGCTAAAAATTTCTTGAATACTACATATACTAAAGATCTTTTTTGCTTATAATAATTTTGCCTTTCATTTGACTAGTTGTCCAAGAAGTTTCAAGGAAATCTGAGTTCTTGGAGATTTCCACTAACTCTGCCCATACCCCTCTATATTTTGTCTTCTTGAGAAGAAGACTTAGTATTAATAGACTCTTATTAGTCTGGCAGAAATATTTCACATGGTTTATCTATTGGAAGAAGGGAATTTATACTTAAAAGTTGGAATATCACATGAAGAATTCAGTAAAAACGTCTTTGAAAGTAAATGATGTATTATACTTATTAATAGAATTGGACTAACGTCACTCCAAATTTCTGTGTATTAAATTCTTAGTTTAGTAAACTGGAAATAAATTCCCTTTTTCAAAATTAGAATTTTCTGAGACATTTATGAGATAGGGAATACCTCTTTTGATTAGCATTAATACTTGGCTCTACACAAAGGGAGGGGAAAAGCTTTCTTATTTACATACTGGTATGATCATCTGCATACATTTAGTCTCCCACCTATTTTAAGATCATTGGAACTGCAAAACAGAGACTGTGTAGGGTAGATTAAAATGGTTTTTTAAAAAACCTTGAAGTATGTCTTATAGGTAGACTAGCAGTTTGGCGTTACTTTGTGTCTATCTTGTTACACATTTTATCTCTCTTACTTATTGCATGTGCCTCATTCAGAATTAAATAAGAAATATCACTAAGTTTTTCTGCCCATTTGTTAGTTGGTGATAGACTAACAGTATACTTGATGGGCTAAACAGAATCAGAATTTATAAATTGCTATGGCAAATTGATAGTTAAGAGTGCTTCAGATGAAATAATGACCATTTAGCTGTTTGGTGTCCATTGTTTGCAGATTAACTTTGTCCAACTTCACTTCATTCTGATGATGGAACCAAAATACCTGCACAAACAGGATTGTTTTGCCTTTCCAATTATGTTATTATAATTCATGCCTTCTCCTGGGATGATTGTAATTGCTTTCTTAGTTTTGAAATTACGTGTTTCGGTTTATTCATAAATGCAAAAGTAAGAGTCATGCAAAATATTAATCATATTAAGTAGGGTGGAGGATAATGTTTTTAGGTTGAAAACTTTTTTTTTCTGTAGATAAACGAGCTGTATGTGATGGAAAACTGACTTCTTGGGCCCATTTTACTTAAAGCAAATACAATAGGTTTGGAATTATGTATTTAAAAGCATGGCATTGGTCCACGTGACATGTTGGGTGTCTTGTTTACATTTTACCAGACTCTGTTTTTATTTATGTTTTCAATTTATGAGCCTGTCCTTTGTTCATAAGGTACTTAGATGGTTTAAGATGTAGACTTCTTATATGAAGATGTTGCTGTTGTTTTTCCAAAGTAATGGTGGTCATCAGCCCATTTTTCTATTTAGTCTCATGAATAGAATCATGAGTAGAATCTTTCTTAAATTATTACTTGTAAATGGATCACTTTCTTGTTTTCTTTTTCTTAATCGGAGCTTTAAATAAATATGGAACTTGGAACAAAAAGATTTTCAGGAATTTTATGGAAACTAACTTTTTTGACCTAAATTGAAAGGGATGAAAGTTTCTGAAAACCTAACAAAATGTGTGCACAGCCAATTCTTTTAGGGGAGGAAATAGGCAGGGAATGTTAATTGGCTATTTTAAAAACATATGCCTTCTTTTGTAACTTATTGTTGTTTCAAGTTATAAGATCTTGAAGGCAAGTGTTTATCTCAAAATATTTGAAAGCTTTTATAGTGCTTAACATGCTAAGACGTCCTATTAGGGTTTACTTAGAACAAGCTTATCCAACTTGTGGGCCACATGTGGCCCAGGATGGCTTTGAATGCGGCCTAACACAAATTCATAAGCTTTCTTAAAACATTATGTGATTTTTTTTTTTTAGCTTATCAGCTATCATTAGTGTTAATGCATTTTATGTGTGGCCCAAGACAATTCTTTTTCTTCCAGTGTGGCCCAGGGAAACCAAAAGATTAGACACTCCTGACTTAGAACTTTCCATAGGTTAGGAAAAAGTTGTACTTTCTTGATGTCTATAACCTAGAATTTCTGGTAAAGGAATTGATTGGAAATGTTATTAAAAGTTGAAAATAATTTGGAAATTAAACATTTTAGTGATCAGTTCTTCCATTGAGACTGTGTTGGTTCCTTTACTAGATATGTGCCATCTTTTTAAAAACTTACTGTGTTGCTTCCTTTATTAGAAAATTGCCATCTTTTTGAGCCTTGTCTATTGAGGAACCAAGAACACAGAAAAGGCAGTAAAAAGAAAAAAAAGGATTGTTTTAAGATTGAATGTGCTGTGATGATAGCCTAGGATTATTGTTTTTCAATTTTTGATGAGCATAAGCATTCTTGTTGACTATATCTTTTGTAACTACTGACCCATTTAGAATGGCAGAATTAGCTGGCAGAGAGATTGTCATTCATTTTAAGCTTCCAATCTCTGACATCTTCATCTTCATTTCTCAGTCTTTTTTACTTATCAGTGGTTTACTCCATTATTTTCTCCCCTTTTAAAATGTCTTTTTTTTTTTTTTTTTTTACCATGGGGAAAAAAATTAGATGTTTCCTTGGCAGGGCACAATAACACAATAAGGCTTTCATGACTTAGCTTTTGATTACCTTTACACCTTCATCTCCTGCTCTTCCATTGCTTGTATGACTATTTGACTCAGTGTCTTGCATGTGCTTCTGCCTGGAATCTGCTCCACTGCCCAGCCCCTCTGAATGAACACTAAACTTTCTAACCTATGTCCATCCTCTCATCTCTCTCTTACTGTTATTTTAGTAAGTATGTTAACACATTTTGATTATGCAGGAATCAGGCCATATTGTAGTTATCTGCATGTATGTTTCCTTATTTAACAGAGTAGTTGTGTGTCTTATTTATCTTTAGACCCATCAGTACTTAGTATTGTATCTGGAACATGGCAGGTGTTTAGTAAATGTTTATCTGAATCAATAAGGCAGAAATTATAAATTTTATGTCAGTGTTTAAGCTAGATACATCCAATTTGACAAATCTTTTTTCTTCTTCCTCTTCAGGGGATCTTCAATATTCATGTTATTTTCTCCTTTGGTCTTATATGATTGTTACCTTTATGAAGCTTTAGTGATTACAAAGCACTTTTTTTGTCCATTTTTACCTGAGCTTTGTAAACTCTGATTTGCAGGTAAGGAAATTTAGACTAATGGTTTAACTGAGTGCCTAAGAGCACATAATTAATAAAGGACTCTAAAACTCAGATTTTTAGATTTCTTGTCTAGCATTCATTTCACTGTATAATAGCTGCCATGATTCAAGGTATCCTTTTCCCCTCACTGGATGCAGCTTTTCATTATATAGTTCTTCAGTGTGTTTCTCCAGGGCTGATCTGTAAGTGCACTGATGGAATTTTTATACATTCCCAAGGTATGTACAAGTAAATGCTTACAAAAAATTTTCATCGGTTGGAGAGTTTTTCCTCTACTTTCATCTTCATATCCCCATTGTCTAGTATGTGGCTTGCATATAATGCACATCATAGGTGGTTAGTGTTTTCGTAATTGTTAAATTAAGATATTGCAAGAATTAAAACATGACTTTAATATTATATGTATTTTTTCTTAGGATGGCTGGCTGTGGTGAAATTGATCATTCAATAAACATGCTTCCTACAAACAGGAAAGCGAACGAGTCCTGTTCTAATACTGCACCTTCTTTAAGCGTCCCTGAATGTGCCATTTGTCTGCAAACATGTGTTCATCCAGTCAGTCTGCCCTGTAAGCACGTTTTCTGCTATCTATGTGTAAAAGGAGCTTCATGGCTTGGAAAGCGGTGTGCTCTTTGTCGACAAGAAATTCCCGAGGATTTCCTTGACAAGCCAACCTTGTTGTCACCAGAAGAACTCAAGGCAGCAAGTAGAGGAAATGGTGAATATGCATGGTATTATGAAGGAAGAAATGGGTGGTGGCAGTACGATGAGCGCACTAGTAGAGAGCTGGAAGATGCTTTTTCCAAAGGTAAAAAGAACACTGAAATGTTAATTGCTGGCTTTCTGTATGTCGCTGATCTTGAAAACATGGTTCAATATAGGAGAAATGAACATGGACGTCGCAGGAAGATTAAGCGAGATATAATAGATATACCAAAGAAGGGAGTAGCTGGACTTAGGCTAGACTGTGATGCTAATACCGTAAACCTAGCAAGAGAGAGCTCTGCTGACGGAGCGGACAGTGTATCAGCACAGAGTGGAGCTTCTGTTCAGCCCCTAGTGTCTTCTGTAAGGCCCCTAACATCAGTAGATGGTCAGTTAACAAGCCCTGCAACACCATCCCCTGATGCAAGCGCTTCTCTGGAAGACTCTTTTGCTCATTTACAACTCAGTGGAGACAACACAGCTGAAAGGAGTCATAGGGGAGAAGGAGAAGAAGATCATGAATCACCATCTTCAGGCAGGGTACCAGCACCAGACACCTCCATTGAAGAAACTGAATCAGATGCCAGTAGTGATAGTGAGGATGTATCTGCAGTTGTTGCACAGCACTCCTTGACCCAACAGAGACTTTTGGTTTCTAATGCAAACCAGACAATACCCGATCGATCAGATCGATCAGATCGATCGGGAACTGATCGATCAGTAGCAGGGGGTGGAACAGTGAGTGTCAGTGTCAGATCTAGAAGGCCTGATGGACAGTGCACAGTAACTGAAGTTTAAATAAAAATGTCTTCAGCTCCATGCTCAAGGTTGAAAGGGTTACCTGTACATTTCTGCCCACATAACATTATACTCATCCCTAGTAGTGCATTTTGGGAGTTGGGGTGGGAAGGGGTATGGGAAGGATAGACTCATAATTAAAATGTCTAACATGTCTCTGTTGAGAAATTTATTTAATGTAAGGAACTTGGGTGTTAATAGTTGAGAGCTGTTTAGTAATAACCCAGTTTTCCTGAGGTCTGTTTACTTTATACTTTTTAAGAACTTCTGTAGTTCTTTTGGCCAGTGTGTTTGTATTATCTGTGCATTAATGGTCCTCATCTGACTCCTGCGTTGTGTCTTATTTTTCTGCATGGATTGGCATAAGACCATTACTAAAATTTGGCACCTGTGAGATGTTTGATATTATGAGCAGGAAACATAATGTACGAATAGATGTGAATTTGGGATTTCAAAATAGATGAATAACAACTATTTTATAGTAAAGTTATTGAAATGGAAATGAAAACAGCCAGTAACTTATGTTTCAGAATGTTTGTAACACACTTCATGGCGTTCCCATAGGCTTTGCTGTCTAGTCTTACAGTTTGAGGTTTTTTTGGTCTGCATTTTTCTTTTTGATTACAAAATTTATAATTTAATAAATACTAGAGTTTATCAAAAAGTTTGTCTCTTGCTTGAGGGTGGAAAGGGTGTGGAAACATTTTGACATTTGTGACCAAAGGTCACTTAAAAAGTGGTGATTTTAATTGGTTGTTTTCAGCTTAATCACCTGCTCAGAAAAGTTTGATTTTTTTCTTAGAGATTATTTAAACAGAATCTATAGGCAGTGTGTATATAATAAATATGTATGGAAATAAAACTAAAGCCTGTGAGACTTAAAATTCCTCAAATAGCATATACCATTAATATTTTATATTTTCCTTACCATATTCATTAGTAGTCTAACACTCTGGATTAAATGGCAGACTTAACGGTGTTAGCAGACATGAATTCACTTTACACAAAATGTTGTAGACCACAAAATCCACTTTTATTTGGTAGTTTTTACATCTATGGTCAAATAGTATTGGGTTGACACAGTAATCTAGAGTTTACCTCTGAAAAAAAGTAATGTGAGTCTGTCTAACCATATTTTCCTAACTCAACAGTAGGATCATGATGGTAAGGCAAATGCAAGTTATTTTTACCATGGTTCTCAAATGTGAATTGAATGTTACAGTAGCAAATACTTTTGATCTCTTGTGATAAGTCAGAACTAGAACTTAATTCTTTGACTTTCACATTTTTTAAAAAGTGTATTGCTGGGATCATAAACATTTTATGTTGTGCATTTTTATTACATTTACTTTTGAAAGATAGTTGTTAGAAGGTTAGTTGTTTTTCAGGAAAAAAAGAAATCTGATCTAAAAATGCAAATTTATGTTGCAGGATGCTTCATGAGTCCCTTCGAGTGGTTTAAAACTACATCAACAGTAGTTGTTTATTACTAGTTGGAAATTCCAGGGCACACAAATGAATGTCCAATTGTAGAATCAGTTGACTTTCCATGTCATGGCTACCACTGTTTAGTAGATAATTTACAATAGAAAACTAATTATTGAAAAGAACAAATAAAGTTCCAAATTTGTAGTGGGTAGTGAGGTACATCTTTTTTTAAATGAAGGGCCATTTCCCATGAATTTTACTCCGGCTGTTTGGAGCAGAAGAAAATGATTGATCATACCCTTTCTTGTTTTCTTGTTCCCTGATACCTCCCCACTTTTGTTCTTTAGCAGCAACACTCAGTTATTTTGGTAAATTATTTCCAGGTAAAACAGAACAAAAATTTTATGAAAAGTAACACCAGGAATAGGTTTTGTAGAGAAGCTCTCCTTTTAAACACTGCTCTTTGGTTATAAGCTAAGAATTATTATTGGAATTGACAGCAATAATTTTTAAGCCAAAAGTGTATATGTTAGCTAAATGTTCCAGATTACGCAGTAAATACCCAAGTGAGTAATTGGCAAGAAATGAGGTAAATGAGTTCAGATATTCAAATGATTAAAAATAAGTCTGCATATTAATAGCCTTCAAAGTAATTCTGATGTTCATATTTAATATCATTTAACATTTATACATATTAGTCACTGGAGCTTTACTTGGAGTACATCCACACGAAAAACCAATTATTTATTAAATTTTCCTTTCTTAGCAATAGCCTCTAAATTTGCAGGCCCACCCCAAACTGTTCCTAAAAGATCTCTTTCGTTCTGTAATGCTTCCTCCAAATATAGCTCTCTGCCTGAACAAACAGATTTTTTCAAAGCTCTAATTACTTCCGGTGGCCCTTGGATGAATTGCTTTAGCCATTCTTGTGCCTCTTCTAGAGATTTAGTTTCATCTGAAGACTGCAAGACCTCTTCAACCATTCCTATGTTTAGAGCATTTTTTGAATCCAGTTTAAGGGCCCCACTCAACACTTTGAGAGCTTGTCTACTTCCGATTATTTCAACTAGCCGGGTGGTGCCACCCCAGCTTGGTATTATGCCCATCTCTTTGTGGACGAATCTGATCTTACTCTCTGGAGTCATTAACCTGTAAAAGAAAAAAGAAAAGCTTAATTGTAACTCTCTCTGTATGCTCTAATCATAAAGTACTACCCATTCATGATCTGATGTGAATTCTCCATAGATCTTTATAGGCAGGTATATTAAAAACAATGTTTGAAAAATATGGCTGTTTCATCTAGAATTTAATTTACTAATAGTATTTAAAACTTCCCTTTGAAAACAGTATCATTTTTTGTTGTGCTTGTTTACCCTTTGCAAACAAGAACCTTCTGTTTCTAAAAGCCCAAAGTTGATCTTTCTTAAGTGAGTGGTGACCTAATGAGAGGATGTGGATCAAGTGAAAGTATGGGAGTAGGAAATGTTAGGTGCATACTAAGAAAAACAAACCGAAAAGCATAGTAAGTTAAGCTTCTCAAAAGTCCTTAGGGGGGAAAAATGCTTTTTAAATACAGCATCTATTCAGCAAGTATTTACTAAGAACTACCAGTGCCAGGTGGTGGTTTAGGTGCTGAGACTACAGGAATGACCAAAACAAAACCCTTGTGCTCAGGAGCTGTTTTCAGTTTGGAGAGAAAGGCATTAAACCATATAAAGTCAGTGGCAATGAGTGCTTTATAGCAAAAAGAGAAAAAGAAAATGAGGCAGGAGACAAATGACTTGAGGATATGTGTGCTGGGGGTGTGCTATTTTCGATGAAGAAGGACACTGAATATTTGAGCAGCCACCTGAGGAAATGAGCAATGCAAAAATCTGGGAAAAGATGTTCCAGGAAGAAGGAATTGCAAGTGCAAAAGTCTTGAAGTAGAGAACTGCTTAGTATCTCTGGGGACGAGTACAGTGTAACTGGAACATGGGGGATAAAATGAGAAGCATACTTAACAGGCCTTAGTAAGGAGTTTGGATTTTATTTATTTTTTAAGTGTAAAGTTATTTAGAGGAGGTCAACCAAAGCATTAACATCTGACATTTTACAAGGGCTGCTCTAGTTGCCATGTGCATGAAGAGCTTATTTAGCATTTCAAAGCTCTTATACCTTTTTTTTTTTTTTTTAAGGAACTGGCAATACAGCTATTGCAGAGCTAGGATTTAAACCCAGGCAGGTTGGCTTCAGTTATCTTCATTGTACACATAATAGCTAGATGAGGTGGAAGCAGGGATACCAGTAAGAAAGTTATTGATAGTGGCTTGGATTAGACTGATAGCAGTGAGTTTCCCTAACGGGTTCATTTTCCCCAATCATGGGATTTTTATGAATAGGATGATTAATAAGAAAGTATAACAATAAAGGGGAGTTAACATTTGCCAGTTCAACAGACTGAGTAAAGCTACACGATTTAGCTTTACTAAATAAACGCCCATGCGTTTTATTTTGACTGCATGCTTCAAGAAGCTTTCACTTTCAAATTACTCATTACAAAAAAGAAGACCTTAAGTTGGGTTGGCTTTCCAACGTGTTAAATACTCAAATGCAGGTGATTTGGTTCTGTTAGCACTAAGAACAAAAAACTCAGTCTTTGACCCGAGAGAATTCTGACAAATGCCCACTTATTAACTCACTGGGAAACTTTCTCTTCACAGTTGTGAATTTCTACAAAGGAAAATATGCCTCCATTATGAACAATTGCTTCTAGAGGCAAATAGCTATGAAAAATAATAGTTTTCAAGAAATAATTTTAAAATTGGGAGGAAAAAAGAACAAGTCTTATAAAAATCTGAATTTATCACAATATTGTAAGAGGAGTACTGCCTTGTTAAAACAATATCAAAAGGAATAGAAATTACAGAAATAATGTCTAATATTCTTAGGAATATTGTCAATATTGAACCCAATCCTATAAAGCTTTTTACATAATACATTAAATATGTAACTGTTCTGAATTGAATCCTAGAATTGGTTCAGAGCTGTGCCTATAATGGAGTAAAGGACTATGCCAGGAATAGATTCATTTAGAATCAGCTGAACATAAAAACTGGTTAAAGTCCTAGATGTTGCAATAATGTAGATGAGCTTATGACAACAAAAGTTATTACCTATTTAAGCACATTCATATTTGGAATTATTTGCTTCTAAAGAAAAATCATCTCTATGGTGATTTTTTTCCATTTGCCTTATTTTGTAAGGTAAAGTGTGTCTTTTGGAATCATATTTTACAACTCCAACAAATCTTGAGGTTATCTTTGTAAAAATACCTTTTGTGATCAAAATCTAACATCCATTCTTTGCAAATTGTATACCTCGGGTGTGCTTATGTACTGATATACATTAAATATATATTAAATAAATATGACCAAAAAATTCATTGGTGATAACACAAGTAGTTTCCTCTAATAAACAGAGCATTCAGATGGTAACCTTTACAGGACTCTTTTAACCTAAAAATGAAAGTTTAAATATAAAATTTAAAATGCTGAAAAACCTAATTTAAGAAGGACATTATTATATTAACAACAAGATATATCCCAAAATAGTTTCCTGATAGACCCTACAGGATTATACACTAATTCTTTCTAGAGTTTAGATGCAGTTACCTAGTAATATAATTATTGCAAGGGATAATCTATGTAGAGTAATGGAAGACTTAGCTCTTATAATTTTGAAGACTTATGACAGACTCAATTTATAAAACCATATTAAACTTGCTTATTTTGACAAGTAAAAGAATGATAAGTGTCTTCTGACTGTTTAATAGCATAATCATTGGCAATGTTTAAAATTTTCTCTGACATCCTGGGGCAAAGGAGATGAGATTAATCAAATGTGGATATATTTCTTGTTACTACTGTCTGGATGAAACAATGTTATAAGAAAGACTACTCATAACTGGGGAAAGAGTTTCACCTTTGACAGGTGATACAAAGTCAAGTGTTGATGATACCAGGAAGGACTGTTCAGTGAGTTACTATTTCTTGATGAGTTAACTCTTAAGTTTCAGGTCTTGAACAAATGTATTCAAGAACATTCTAAAAAGAAATTACCAAATTTTACTAAAATAGGAAGTTTTTAGTGGAAAAGTTGCAAAAAAACAGCCTTTTTGTAATGTTGATTATTAAAGCAAGGTACTTCTAGTAAATTCTATGATGAAGGATGGAAATATAAATAATTGAATTGGAAGAGTGTACAGCTTTGATGTGAAGTGAATACACTCAGAAGCCAGACTGCTGGGCTTGAAATCCTAGGATGGCCACTAGACTGGCTACATATCACACATTGTAAAATACAGCAAAGGCAAAAGAAACGTGGTACAAAGAGGAGAGGAAGATTCATCTCTAGATCTTAGGAAGTTACTTAACATCTCTGCGTCTCTTGACAGATACTTCGAACATATGTACTCCACAATTCTTTTATAGATAGTGTCTGTATGTTTTAAAAAATTGTGTGAAATTGCCTCAAACACATCTACAAGAGAATACAGTATTACCTACTTTTATTTGGAAATATAAAAGTTGTATATACTTTGTAGTCTGATACATAATAAACTCTGTATACTAGCTTTTAATACTATTAAGTTGGTGGTATTGATAGGTCCGTAAAAATAACAGTAGTGTTTCTGCTAGTGAAGTAGTATAAAGTTGTCCCCTGGACTAAAATCACATAATCTCTAAAATATTCAGAGTAAAAGAGCTATACTCAACACTGTATAACCAGCAAATACTCTTCTTCTTCGATGTTGGTTTTATAAATGGAGAGCACAAGAAATATTCAATTTTTATATTGCCAAATAAAGTTAGAAATAATACTGTATTCTAATACAGATATGGTTGAAGCAGAAGATTGCAAGCTGATCTTTTTTAAAAAACAGGTAAGAGAGTTATCCCTCTAAGATTTCTTAGAACTGTCCAATACAAGTAACAAGATAAATATCTTGAAATTTTAAAGAAAACCATTGATGTTACAAAATTAACATGATGTTATACATTTAAAGTTTGGAATCACTGATTTAAATATAAATAAGCTTTAGTGTAGGGCCAGAAACTGCTAGTCCTTTTACACTGATTGCATAAAGGGCCAAAGACAACAAAGTAAACTTGCTCGCATGGGGAAATATAGCATAGAAAATTATAGAATTAGCAACAGCATCTCTGACCACAAACAATACTTTAAAATTATGCCTCGAACATAAACTTACTTGTTCACACGTATATTTTCCTGGCACTTTCTCTCTTTTGTTTTCTACCATCTATAACATCACAAAACAAACTATGGAAAAGAGAAAGAACCCAAAAATTCTCCCTATAATCTCACCTTTCTGATTTCCAAGTCTCAGATGATTGGCTTCATGAGTTTCCATTCATTATATGCAAACAGACTGCTTGAGTAAGAAGGTATATAGTCGAATGTGTGAAAACTTTTATTTGTTGTGTGGTTGTGAGGGGGGAGCAGATATAAAAATGTTTTGTGATACTGAAGTCTGATTTTAACATTTAGTAATCCTGGCATGATCAGAGGTAAATTTTCTTGATGTCACAGCTCTAAAGTAAGAACTTCCAAGTAATGTGGTAACTACAAAACAAAGCAACATGGGCAGTGTGACTACTTCCTGAGGTGGGCATCTCCTATTCAGAGTAAAGTTACTTCCAAATCAAAAATGGGATTTGTTATTTTCGAATTGGGGTGGGGGCGGGATTGTGTGTGTGCATGCATTTATTTGTGTGTGCAAGTGTGTGTAATATTGTACTTTATGAAGCCAGTATTTTTTTTTTTTTTTTGAGACAGAGTCTTACTCTGTTGCCCAGGCTGGAGTGTAGTGGTACAGTCTTGGCTCACTGCAACCTCTGCCTCCTGGGTTCGAGTGATTCTCCTGCCTCAGCCTCCCAAGTAGCTGGGATTACAGGTGCCCGCCACCATGCCCAGCTAATTTTTGTATTTTTAGTATAGACGAGGTTTCACCATGTTGGCCAGGCTGGTCTCGAACTCCTTACATCAGGTGATCCACCCACTTCAGCCTCCCAAAGTGCAAAAGGCTACCTTGTAAGTTCCCTTGGGATAAGAATGTTTACAGCTCCCTTTCTTTATAATATACTTTGAACTAATGGCCAGCAGCTGGAAATGCTAATACCTTGGCTGAGGGTTATTTATATTCATGAAAACAGCATTAGAGGTTGAAAACAAATTAGATAGGCAGGCTCTAAATTGGATAGTTGAGAATTTTATTTCACTAGAGAGATAAAGGAATAAAAATGTGCTTTTCATTTGGTGTATAAACAGCTCAATACCCCAAAGGAGAAATGGGAAAAGAAAATGCAGAGAATTCATACACATATAAATCAACCAACATATGAAAATTTATGCATCACCAAAAATCTCTAAAAAGGCAAATTTAAATATAATTTTTGATTATCAAAATTATAAAAGATATCTTAAAAGATTATACTCCTTGTAAGAAAGGATGCTCTCAAATAGACACTTATTTTCTGCTGGTGGTAATATAAATTGGTAGAATCTTTCCTAGAAGATAACGTGGCTATTATCAAAAGCCTTGAACACTGCATATCCTTTCATTAAGTATTTGTGCTACTTACATGATTTTTTCAGGAAATAATCTGAAATGTGGATAAAGCCTTTTGCATAAGGTAATTATCACAGCATTAATCATTTTAGAGAAAAATTGGAAACAACAGACCAACAGAAAATCTCTCAACAGACCTAACTGCAAGTGGAAATCTAGTACATGATCAGGTGTTACCTCAAATCACTGGAACACAGAAGGCAGAAGGCTTTCTAAAACAAATAGTGTTGGGACAAATTGCCATTTGGAAAAAAGATGAAATAAGATCCATTACTCACAGCATACATGAAAATAAGCTCAAAATGGATTAGATATATAAATGTAAAACAAAACCATTCAAGTACTAGAAGAAACACGCATGAACTTTTCTATAACCTTGATATATGGAAAGGCTTTTAAACTACCACTTGAAATCCAGATGCAACTTTTAAAAAGATTGATAGATATGACTACTTTTGTGTGTGTGTGTCTGTTTTTTTTTAGACAGAGTCTTATTACTCCATTGCCCAGGCTGGAGTGCAGTGGCACGATCCTGGCTCATTGCAACCTCTGGCTCCCAGGTTCAAGTGACTCTCCTGCCTCAGCCTCCAGAGCAGCTGCAACTACATGTGCGCCACCACACCCAGCTAAATTTTTATATATTTTTAGTAGAGACAGGGTTTCACCATACTGGCCAGGCTGGTCTCAAACTCCTGATCTCGTGATCCGCCTGCCTCGGCCTCCCAAAGTGGACCATGTTTTTTTAAAAAGGCTTGTGTGGCAAAAAAGAATAAAAACAAAAAACAAGCACAGTCAAAAAACAAGCTGAGCAAATATATGCAAAACACTTCACAGATAATGACATTATCCCTAATACTTGAAGAACTTTAAAAAACTGAAGGAAAAAAACAAATATCCTGTTGAGAAATAAGCAAAATATGAATAAATAATTCACCAAAAAAAATTTTTTAATGGTCCTTAAGACATATGAAACTATAATCAACTTCACTTTAATATAAATGGGCTGTGCACAGTGGCTCATGCCTGCAATCCCAGCACTTTGGGAGGCTGTGGATCACTTGAGCTCACAAGTTTGAGACCAGCCTGGGCAACATGACAAAACCCCGTCTCTACAAAAAATACAAAAATTAGCCAAGTGTGGTGGTGCACGCCTGTAGTCCCAGTTACTCTGGAGGCTGAGGTGGGAAGATGACTTGAGCCCTAGAGGCAGAAGTTGCAGTGAGCAGTGATCGTACCACTATACACCCCAGCCTGGGTGAGACAGAGCAAGACCTTGCCTCAAAAAGAAAAAAAAAGAAAAAAGAAAAGAAAGAAATGCATATTAAAACTATGCTGAAATATTGTTCCTTACCCATGAAATTGGCAAATTCAAAAGCTTAATAGTAGGCTCTGTTGACAAGGCTAAGTGAAACAGACTAGAGGGAATGCAAGACTTGTCTATCTCTTATGGAAGAAAATTTGGCAATAATTAATAAATATTCATTAACTCATTAATATTTATTTAACTTTTGATTTAGCAATCCTATTTCTAGTGTTTATCCTTAAGATATGCCATTAGTATTACTAAAAAGTATACATAAAGTTATTCACTACAACATTCTAACATATTCAAGACATAAAATAAGGCTGGAAACAAGGGAAAAAATTTGAACTGAATGCAAAAACTAAAGCAAGGTATTTTCAAATGAAATCACATTGAGGGAGAAGAAAAGGAAAAATCAGGCAGACAGCTAAGGCTAGTCCTTGGAGAAACAGCCTGAAAAATCACAGCTACAGGCACAAACAGAACAGCCTGGGGAAAAACTAAACTGCAACTACACTAATAAGAAAGCAAGGCCCAACAGAGAAGCCTCTTTTCCTTTGTGTGATTAGCGGGCTTCCAGGAAAAAGGTTCCTCCCCTTTTCAGGCATATACATGGTAGGCTCTGTGGGAACCTGCAAAGGAATGGGGGTGGGCTTACCTGAAACAGACCTGCAGTTAAACAAACAAGAGAAGCTTCACTTTGTGCTTACCCAAGAGATACCCACAGCTGCAGAGATAAGGAGAGTTACACAAATAGCTACAGAGATGAGGGGAGTTTCTTATAAAAGCTTTTGAATTCAACTGTAAAAACAGCAACCCACTCAGGCCCCCTCTCCACTACAAAGAGCTTTCTTCTTTCACTTATTAAACTTTGACTCTAACCTCCCCCTTGCATCCATGCTCCTTAGTTTTCTTGATTGTGAGACAAGGAACTCGGATAACACCTCAGACAACAAGACCATTCACCCAAGACCATTTCAACATCAAAGAAGGAGAAACAACAAAAACAACAGTGAACTAATGTAAGTAACTTTTGGACACAGTACAATACTTTATTTACCCTTAGTCTGGGTGAAAAAAATATATGATACACAAAGATAAAACACAATGGCAAAATGTTAAAAATTGTTGGACCTGAATGAATGGCACAGGGAAATTATTTGTATTACTGTCATGCCTTTCCTGCAAGTTTGTAATTATTTCAAAATTAAAAATTAAAAAATACAATTCCAGTTTCTCTCTCACACCAAATTCAATAGTAAAATATTAAATATTAGACATATAAAAATGTGTACATGCTTTTTTTGCCAAAAGTTGATGCTAAAAGCCAAGCAGTCTGAGTTTGTCATTTTCTATTTTCTAAGGTAGTTTTGAGAGATTTTTCTCTATTTTCCCATGTTTTTAGAATAACTGGAATTAGAAAGTAGAATCAAGGAATGAGTGTTTTAAGTACTTCCTGAAGCACATTCTGGAATCTTGATCTTGAAACCAAGCTAACCATCCATACTACAGGTATAATTATGTTTAAAATAATGTCTATATCAGAGAATCCTTTATAAATCAGGTATACAGTCATGCACTGAATAACAACATTTCAGTCAGCAATGGACTGTATGACAATGGTCCCATAAGATTATAATGGGGCTGAAAAATTTCTATAGCCTGGTGACATCATTGCCATTGTAATGTCATAGAACAATGCTTTACTCACATTTTTGTGGTGATGCTGTTAAAAACAAACTTACTGCACTGCTACCTGTACAGAAGTATAGCACATACAATTATGTATGTTACATAATACTTGATAATAATAAATGACCATGTTAATGGTTCGGGTATTTACTGTACTATACTTTTTTTTTTTTTTTTTGGGAAAGGGTCTCACTCTGTCCCCCAGGCTGGAGTGCAGTGGTGCCATAATGGCTCAATGCAGCCTTGACCTCCTGGCCTCAAGCGATCCTCCTGCCTCATCCTCCCTCAGTAATGGGACTACAGGCGTGTGCCACCATGCCTGGCTATTTTTTTTATTTTTTGTGTCTCACTATGTTGCCCAGGCTGGTCTCCAACTCCTGAGCTCAAGCAATCCTCCTGCCTTGGCCTTCCAAAATGCTGGGATTGCAGGCATAAGCCACCACACCTGACCTATACTTTTTATGTTATTTTAGAGTGTTATTTTACTTTTATATGTAGAAAATTAAATGTAAAATAGCCTCAGGCAAGTCCTTCAGGAGGAATTCCAGAAGACAGCATTATTATCATAGGAGATCACAGCTCCATGCATGTTACTGCCCCTGAAGATGTTCCAGTGGGGTAAGATGTGGAGGGGTAGGACAATGATATATGTGGAGGGGTAGGACAATGATATGGATGATCCTGACTCTATGTAGGCCTAGGCTAATGTGTGTGTTTGTCTTAGCTTCTAATTAAAAAAAAAAAACTTTTAAAAAAGATGAATAAAATAAAAATAGAAAAAGCTTATAGAATAAGGATATAAAAAAAGAAAATACTTTCGTACAGCTGTAAAATGTGTTTGTGTTTTACATGAAGTGCTATTACAAAAGAATAAAAAAGTTTTTCAAAATTAAAAAGCTTATATAGTACAAAAGTTACAGTTAATGCTGTCTTCTGGAATTTCTTCTGAAGGACCTGCCTGAGGCTGTTTACATTTAATTTTTTATGTATAAAAGTAAAAGGAGTACATTCTAAGTGTACAGTAATGTCCTAGGCCTTCACATTCACTTGCCACTCACTCACTCACTTACCCAGACAGACTTTCAGTCCTGCAAGCTCCATTCACCATAAATACCCTATATGAGTGTTCAATTTTTTATCTTTTATACAGTATTTTTACTGTACTTTTTCATTTAGATACACAAATACTTACCATTGTGTTACAACTGCCTATAGTATTCAATACAGTAACAGGCTTTACAGGTTTGTAGCCTAGGAGCAATAAGCTATACCATATAGCCGAGGTATGTAGTAAGCTGCGCCCTAGATGGTATCATTAGGTTTGTTTAACTACATACTATGATGTCTGCACAACAACAAAATCACCTAATGACACATTTGTCATAATGTGTTCCTATCATTAAGCAATACATGACTGTATGTGGGTACTATTAATGTTTTCTAAAAAGTATCTAAGCAAGCATTTAAAAAATTAAAAATACAGTTTACAAAATTAACTTAGAGTAACAAAGTTATCACTTTTCACTGGCAATCAAATAGAAATATAAAAGTTAGCAACAAATCTGACAATTAAATTCCCTATGCCAAGCCCATACGTGGTAGGTAGATTGGCCCCGAAGAGATGACCTAATCTCTGGCAACTGTGCATGTGTTACCATACATGGCAAAAGAGACTGCAGATGTAACTAAAGTTAAATCCTTAAAACAGGAAAATTATCCTGCATTATCTGAGTGGACCCAATCTAATCATGAGAACACTTAAAAGCAGAGAAATTTTTCCAGCTGTAGTCAGAGAAATGCAGCATAAGGATAAATAAGAGAGATTCAAAGTATGAGAGGAACTTGACTCACCACTGCTGGAAGAGCCACGTGGAAAGCATGAGAAGGAATTCAGAAAGCCTCTAGGAGCAAAGACTCATCCCCGATCTGGCAGCAAGGAAACAGGGACTTCAGTCCTTCAAGTGCGTGTAACCAAATTCTACCAGTTGGAACCTGGGTGAGCCTGGGAGTGAATCCTCCCCTAGAGTCTTCAGAGCCCACTGCAACTGACACTTAGATTTTGGTCTCATGAGACAAGGTTTAGAAAAACCAGCTGAGCCCAGCTAGACTTCAGACCTATACATCTGTGAGATAATAACATGTTGTTTTAAGCCACAGAATTTGTGGTAGTTTGTTATAGCAGCAATAGAAAACTACTACATGTATTAGCATTTTCTTAATTTATATTTCATTCTAAATATCTTTAATTTGTCAAGGTGGATTAAAAAATGAGAGGCTATATTACCACATTTCTAGCTTTTCATTTCCTCACATTAATTTTGTCACTAAAATGGAAACATAATGCTTGACTAGATTCTGACCATTGAGAAATACCAATTTTTAATTCATGTTAGTCTTTTGCTTTTAAAAATGCTTTTTAAAAGCCATTTTCTCTTGGAATATTTTACATGAAAAGTATGACTCAAGTGAGGGTCTATCTATGCAAAGTAGAACTGAGTGTTCTGACATACGTATACATTACATCTATTACCAGCTGGTGCTCACAGGGTTTTGCAGGAAGGGGACAGTGTTAGAATGCTACATGAGTTCATTTCTTTTATATATTCATATTAAGTGTATCTCCATCTGCTGAAGTACTTCCATTGGCATGGATGAAAATGTCAGTTGAGTGAATTCCAGGCAATTCTCCAAGGTAAGAAAGTTAAACAAGCGAAAAGGGCCAACACCTATAAAGAAGGAACTTATCTTTTTAGCAAACGCTATGAAAGCTTTTGGTGTTTTTTCAGAACAAGCAGACATTCTTAGGAAATAATTAAAACAATCTGTCATAGAAAGTAACTGATGAGGTACTGATAAAATTAAGGGGAAAAAATCAGCTAGAGGAACTTGTACTGATTTATCACTTCCTGGAAACTGGGGCTAGTAATGTAGTTCATTCAGTATGCAATCCTCTCTATTAGCCTCTAACATTTAAGAACTATAGTTGCTTTTGGTATGTGGGTTTTAAAAGGGCTGAGTAGCCTAGGACAGTGCTTGTCAAATTTCTCTGGTCAAGGATCAATTTCTTCTTCATTTTTAAAGAAACTTTCTAATTGATTGCAGACCAATAATTTTGTAAAATATAACAAAAACATATTACTAGAAAAATGAAACAAAAAACCAAGACACAAGGTTTGTGAATGGCTGTGCCTAGCACATGTGGGTGCTGAAATATGTTTAATAAACAGACACCACTTTCAGAAAAGCTGGTTCAAAAATGGATAGGTTTTCATCAGAAGCTTCTCAACAAAAGCACCTGGTATTTCCAGATACTGAGAGTAGGCAGTACCCTCAGACATCTTGTAACAAATAAAATTAAATATTTATTGAAGCTCTAGGATGCATTACATTTTCTTCAATTAGAGAATGACAGCTAGGCAATTTAGCAGTATTAAAGGATTAAATAATCTCTGATTATTTTTCCTGCTATTGTGCTTTTTTGTCCTAAACCCTAACTACACTTAAACATAGATGAGAAATCAATATGAAGAATGGTACAAAAGTCTAATAAAGGTGAACACCAGAATCTGTGTTAGAGGGTTTTCACTTGTTCCAAATAACATCTAAAAAGTCTTAATTTTCATTTCCTTTTACACAGAGGATTTTTCAGTGTAATAATGCACACTTGCATGTAGCTTAAGATTCGTTTTTTTTTTTTCTTTTTGAGATTCGTTTTTTTTTTATCTTTTTGAGACAGAGTCTCGCTCTTGTTGCCCAGGTTGGAGTGCAGTGGCGCGATCTCAGCTCACTGCAACCTCTGACTCCCGGGTTCAAGTGATTCTCCTGCCTCAGTCTCCTGAGTAGCTGGAATTACAGGTGCCCGCCACCATGCCCGGCTAATTTTTGTATTTTTAGTAGAGACGGGTTTTCACCAAGTTGGCCAGGCTGGTCTCGAACTCCTGACCTCAGGTGATTCGCCCACCTCGATCTCCCAAAGTGCTGGAATTACAGGCCTGACCCACTGTGCCCAGCCTTAACATTCTTTTAATTATATACTTAGATGTACGTTTTATATTTATATATGTATTGAAATTATATATTTCATAACTACCTGTATTCAGTGTAAAGTGAGGAATGCATTTAATACTTTCACACATACAGCATTTCCTGTTTAGTCTCATATCAAGCATAAAGCCAATGACTGCTTCCTCCTCACAGAATAAAATGTAATAATAGCAGCATTCTAATGCAATCTGCACTGATGACAGCAGAGGGCACTGTCATATAAAATAACTTTTTTTTATTGTGCATAAGAATTTTGTGCATTATTGAACACTAGTTTTCAAGAGGCTAGGATTTCTGTAAACTGTCTTATATACCAAAAAAACTAGAAAATCTCTATTTGTGTGAGCATGAAGTGACATATTTTAACTGATGAATTGAAACCTGAGTCATAAATTATAAAAAGAAAAATTAATATAAAATTTACTGTTTTTCATAAGTTAGCATACTGAAGCTTTTCTCATTCTATTTCTACTACTATATGATGCCATTTATATGAAGTCAAAAAAATAAAAAATATATTTATTATAGAATATTTAGCTTATAAAACTATAAAGGAAAGCAAGAAAGTAATTACCATAAAATTCAGGGTAAAAGCCAAGTTGTGAATACAACAGGAAAGTTCTTGAAGGAAATTCAAAGTGCTAATCCAGTGAACACATGAATAATAAGGAAGCGAAACAGTCTTATTGCTGATATGAAGAAAGTTTTAGTGGTCTGGATAGAAGACCAAACCAGCCACAGCATTTCCTTAAGCCAAAGGCTAATCCAGAACAAGGCTCTAACTCTCTTCAACACTACAAAGGCTGAGAGAGGTAAGGAAGCTGCAGAAGAAAAATCTGACGCCAGCAGAGGTTGGTTTATGAGGTTTAAGGAAAGAAGTCATCTCCATAATATAAAGGTGCAAACTGAAGCAGTAAGGGGTAACACAGAAGCTGCAGCAAGTGATCCTGAAGATCTAGCTAGGGTTATTGATGAAGGTGGCTACACTAGATAACAGATTTTTACTGTAATATTAATGATCATTTGGCAGTATTCCCTGTGAGCCAGTGGTGACAGTGGCCATGGGGCGACACTCCTCCACCTTTGGAAAGGGGAGAAAAGACTGGAAAGGTCTACGTCTTGTGGTCTGAGTTACAGCTCAGACAAGTCAGAACACCAGCTAGACTTCTAAAGTTTTTGACTCTAGTGTCAGGCTCCCAGACAGCACCTCTGGACTTGTCCAGAGCCTAGTGGAAATCACCACCCTGCAGGGAAGAACACAGGCCTGGATGGCTTTGCCACTTGCTGATTGTAGAGTCCTAGTCCCTCAAGTGAACATAGGCAGTATCCAGGGGGTGGTTATGGAAGGCCTTGGGCAAGACCCAGTGCTGTGCTAGCTTCAGATGTGACCCAGCACAGTCCTAGTGGCGGTGGCCATAGGGTTACTTAGTTCACTCCACCCTCAGCTCCACGGGGCTCAGCAGAGAGAGAGAGAGAGATGTCATTTGTTTGGGAGAAAGTGAGGGAAGAGAACAAGAGTCTCTGCCTGGTAATCCAGAGAATTCTTCCGGATCTTCTCCAAGACCATCAAGGCAGTATCTCCAGAAGTCTGCAAGAACCAGAGCATTACGGGGCTTCAGGTGCCCTCTAAAGCAGATATAGCTTAGATCACAACACCTACGTCCTTCTGAATATCTAGAAAGCCTTTCCAAGAAGGACCACTACGAGCAAGCTCAGACTGTGAAGATTATAATAAATACCTAATTCTTCAATGCCCAGATACCAAAGAACATCTACAAGTACCAAGGCCACCTAGGAAAACATGTACCCACCAAATGAACTAAACAAGGCACCACAGACCAAAACTGGAAAAAGAGATACGTGACTTTTCAGACAGAGAATTCAAAGTAGCTGTTTTGACAAAACTCAAAGAAATTCAAGATAACACAGAGAAGGAATTCAGAATCCTATCAGATAAATTTAAGAACAAGATTGAAATAAAAAGAACCAAGCAGAAATTCTAGAGCTGAAAAATGCAACTGGCATACTATTGAATGCATCAGAACTTTTTATGGCATAACTTTTTATGGCAGAACTGATCTAGCAGAAGAAAGAATTAGTGAGCTTGAAGACAGGCTATTTGAAAATATAGTCAGAGAAGACAAAAGAAAAAAGATAAAAAAGCATCCCTACAGGATATAGAAAATAGTCTCAAAAGGGCAAATCTAAGAGTTATTGGCCTTAAAGAAGAGGTAGAGCAAGAGACAGGGTTAGAAAGTTTATTCAGAGGAATAATAACAAAGAGCCTCCAACACCTAGAGATACAAGTACAAGAAGGTTATAGAGCAGCAAAGCAGACTGAACCCAAACAAAAGTACCTCAAAGCATTTAATAAACTTCCAAAGGTCAAGGATAAAAACATGGTCTGTAATAAAGAAAGGATCCTAAAAGCAGCAAGAGAAAAGAAACAACACACAATTAAGCTCCAATATGTCTGGGAGAAGACTTTTCAGTGAAAACCTTACAGGCCAGGAGAGAATGGTACGACATATTGCAAGTGCTGAGGGAAAAATCCTTTTATGCTAGAATAGTATATTCTGCAAAAATACCTTCAAACATGAAAGAGAAATAAAGACTTCCAGACAAACAAAAGCTGAGGGATTTCAACACCAGACCTGTCCTACAAGAAATATTAAAGGGAGCACTCTAATCAGAAAGAAAACGATGTCAATGAGCCATAAGAAATCATCTGAAGGTAAAAAACTCACTGATAATAGTAAGCATACAGAAAAACACAGAATATTAAAACACTGTAACTGTGTCTTATCTTAAGTAGAAAGACCAAATGATAAACCAATCAAAAATAATAACTACAACTTTTCATGACATAGACAGTATACAACAAAAAATTAAAAAGCCAGAGGATAAAGTTAAGGCATAAAGTTTTTATTATTTTCTTTTTGCATGTTTGTTTGTTTATCCAAACAATGTTCAGTTGTTATCAGCTTAAAATAATGGGTGATAAGATAGTATTTGCAAGCCAAAAAATGTAAAAGATACACAAAACAATTAAAAGCAAGAAGCTAAATCAAATCACTGAGAACATCATCATCACAAAAAGGAAGAAGAAAAGAAAGAGAAGACCACAAAACAACCCAAAAAACAAATAAAATGGCAGGAGTAAGTCCTTACCTACCAATAATAATATTGAATGTACATGGACTAAACTCTCCAATCAAAAGACACAGACTGGTTGATGGATTAAAAAAAAAAAAAAGACCAAATGATCTGTTGCGTACCAGAAACACATTTCACCTATAAAGACACATGAAGACTGAAAATAAAGAAATGGAAAAAGATATTCCATGCCAATGAAAACAAAAAGAAAACATGAGTATCTATATTTATTTCAGACAAAATAGATTTCAAGACAAAAATAATAAGAAGACATGAAGAAAGTCACTATATAATGATAAATGGGTCAATTAAGCAAGAGGATATGACAATTTTTATGCCACCCATCACTGGAGCACCCAGATATATACAGGAAACATTATTAGAGCTAAAGTGAGAGATAGGCCCCAATACAATAATAGCTAGAGACTTCAACACCCCACGTTCAGCATTTGATACGGTTTGGATTTGTGTCCTCACCCAAATCTCATGTAGAATTGTAATCCCTAATGTTGTAGGAGGAGGTGATTGGATCATGGGGGCGGCCTTCCCCCTTGGTGTTCTTGTGATAGTGAATGAGTTCTCATGAGATCTTGTTTAAAAGTGTGTAGTACCCTCCCCCTTTTCTCTCTTTCTCCTGCTCCAGCCATGTAGGATGTGCCTGCTTCCCCTTCATCTTCTGCCACGATTGTACATTTCCTGAGGATTCCCCAGCCATGCTTCCTGTACAGCCTGTGGGACTGTGAGCCAATTAAACCTCTCTTCTTTATAAATTACCCAGTCTCAGGTAGTTCTTTATAGCAATGCAAGAATGGACTAATACAGCACTGGACAGATCTTAGAGACAAAAAATCAACAAAGAAACATCAGACTTAATCTGCACTATAGAAACAAATGTACCTAATAGATATTCATGCAATATTTCATCCAAGAGCTGGAGAATACACATTCTTTTCCTCAGCACATGGATCATTCTTAAAAGTAGACCGTACGTTTGGTCAAAAGACAAATCTTAAAATATTCAAAAAATTAAAATAATAAACATCTTCTGTGATCACAATGGAAACTACAAATCAATAACAAGAGGAATTTTGGAAACTACACAAATACATGGAAATTAGACAATATGCTCCTGAATGGCCAATGGATCAATTAAAAAATTAACAAGGAAACTAAAAATTCTCTTAGAACAAATGATAATGAAGTACAGCATACCAAAACCTATGGGATACAGCAAAAGCAGTACTAACAGGGAGTTTATAGCTATAAGTGCCTACATCAAAAAACAAGAAAAATTTCAAATAACCTAATAATGCATCTTAAAGAACTAGAAAAGCAAGAGCAAGCCAAACTCAAAATTAGTAGAAGAAAAGAAATACTAAAGATCAGAGCAGAAATAAATGAAATCTAAATTAAAAAAATATTGACTGGGCATGGTGGCTCACGCCTGTAATCCCAACACTTTGGGAGACCAAGGCGGGCAGATCACGAGGTCAGGAGTTTGAGACCAGCCTGACCAACATGGTGAACGCCCATCTCTACTAAAAATACAAAAATTAGCTGGGCATGGTGGCATGCACCTGTAATCCCAGCTACTCAGGAGGCTGAAGCAGGAGAATCACTTGAACCTAGGAGGTGGAGGAGGTTGCAGTGAGCTGAGATTACACCACTGCACTCCAGCCTGGGTGACAGAGTGACACTCTGTCTCAAAAAAAAAAAAAAAAAAAAAAAGACAGAAAATAATACAAAAGAGCAATGAAACAAAAAGTTGTTTTTTTTGAAAAGTTAAACAAAATTGAAAAATCTTTAGCCAGACTAACAAAGAAAAAAAAAAGAAATTCCAAATAAATAAAACCAGACACGAAAAAGGAGACATTATAACTGATACTGCAGAAATTCAAGGATTATTAGTGGCTACAATGAGCAACTACATGTCAATAAATTGGGAAATCTAGAAGAAACGGACAAATTCCTAGACACACAAAACCTACCAAGATTGAGTAGGAAGAAATTCAAAACCTGAACAGACCAATAACTAGTAAGGAGATTGAAGATGTAATAAAAAGTCTCCCAGTAAAGAAAAGCCCAGGATGCAATGGCTTCATTGCTAAATTCTGCCAAACATTTAAAGAAGAACTAATTGCAATCCTACTCAAACTATTCTGATATTCTGAAAAATAGAGGACAGGATACTTCCAAACTCATTCTCTGAGGCAAGTATTACCCTGATACCAAACCAAATAAAGACACATCAAAAAAAGAAAACTATAGGCCAATATCTCCAATGAATATTGGTGCAAAAATCATCAACAAAATACTAGCAAACTGAATTCAACAATATATTAAAACATGACCAAGTGAAATTTATCTCTGGGATGCAAGGATGGTTCAACATACACAAATCAGTCAATGTGAAACATCATACCAACAGAATGAAGGACAAAAGCTATATAATAATTTGGATTCATGCTGAAAAAGCATTTGATAATATTCAATATCCCTTCATGATAAAAAAAACTACCAAGAAACTAGGTATAGAAGGAACATACATCAACATAATAAAGGCCATATACATATATGACAGACCTTCAGTTAGTATCATACTGAATGGGGAAAAGGTAAAAGCCTTCTCTCTAAGATCTACAACACAACAAGGATGCCTACGTTCACAACTGTTATTCAACGTAGTACTGGAAGTCCTTAGCTAGAGCAATCAGACAAGAAAAAGATATAAAGGACATCCAAATTGGAAAGGAAGAAATCAAATTATCCTTGTTTGTAGATTATACAATCTATGTCTGGAAAAAGCCTAAAGTTGCAAAATAAAAAATCAACATACAAAAATCGGTAGCTTTTCTATATGTAAACAGTGAACAATTTGAAAAAGAAATCAAAACAGTAATCCCATTTACAATAGCCACACATAAAATTAAATACCTAGGAATTAACCAAGGAAGTGAAACATGTCTATAATGAAAACTATAAAACACCAATGAAAGAAATTGAAGTGGACATTAAAAATGAAAAGATATTCCATGTTCGTGGATTGGAAGAATCAACATTGTTAAAATGTCCATTCTACCCAAAGCAATCTAGATATTCAGTGTAATTCCCATCAAAATACCAATGACATTCTTCAATAAATCGAAAAAAAGATCCTAAAATTTATATGGAACCACAAAAAACACAGAATAGCCAAAACTATGCTCAGCACAAAGAACAGCCCTGGAGGAATCACATTACCTGACTTCAAATTATACCACAGAGCTACAAAAACCAAAATAGCATAAAAACAGACAACCAATGAAACAGAATAGAGAACCCAGAAACAAATCTACACATATACAGGCAACTCATTTTCAACAAAGGTACCAAGAACATACACTGGAGAAAACACAGTCTCTTCAATAAATGATGCTGGGAAAACCGGATATTTATATGCAGAAGAATGAAATTAGACCCCTATCTATCACCACATACAAAAATCAAATCAAAATAAAGAAAAAAAAAACCCCAGAAAACAAACAACAACAACAACACACACACACACACACACACGCACAGGAAAAAATAGATTAAAGACAAATTTAAGACCTTAAACTCTGGAACCACTACCAGAAAACACTGGCAAAAATCTTAGGATCACTGTACTTGGCAAAAATTTCTTGAGCAATATTCCACAAGCCCTTTCTCACATTGCTATTAAGAACTACTTGATACTGGGTAATTTATGAAGAAAAGAGGTTTAATTGACTCATAGTTCCACAGATTGTATGGGAAGCATGGCTGGGGAGGCCTCCAGAAACTTACAATCATGGCAGAAGGCGAAGCAGAAGCAGGCATATCTTCACATGACAGAGCAGGAGAGAAAGAGCGAAAGGAGAAGTGCTACACACTTTTAAACCACCAGTTCTTGTGAGAACTTACGCACTTATCATGAGAAGAGCAAGGGGGAAGTCTACCCCATGATTCAATCACCTCCCACCAGACCCCTCCTCCAAAATTGAGGATTACAATTCAACATGAGATTTGGGTGGTGACACAGAGCCAAACCATATCAACAACTGAATTCATGGAGATAGAGAGTAAAAAGATAATTACCAGAGTCTGGGAAAGGTAGTGTGGAGTTGGCAGGGGGATAGGGATAGTTAATGGGTACAAAAAAATAGAAAGAATGAATAAGGTCTATTGTACAGAACAGGGTGACTATAGTCAATAATATAATAATAACTTAATTATACATTTAAAAATAACTAAAAGAGTATAATTGGATTTTTTGTAACACAAAGGGTAAATGCTTGAGGGGATGGAAACCCCATTTTTCCATAATGTGATTATTACATATTGCATGCCTGTAGCAAAACATCTCATGTATCCCATAAATATATACATCTACTATGTACTCATGAAAGTTAAAAATTAAAAAAAAAAAAAAGTTGTTTTCAACCCTCACGGTTGGCTTTCAACCCTCAGGAAGATTTAAGGAGTTCAAGACTTCAATGGAGGAAGTAACTGCAGATGTGATGGAAGTAGCAAGACAACTGGAATTAGAAGTAGAACCTGAAGATGTAACCAAATTGCTACAATCTCATGATAAAACCTGACTAGATGAGGAGTGGCTTCTTATGGATGAACAAAATATGTGGTTTCTTAAGATGGAATTTAATTTTGGTGAAGATGCTGTGAACACTGTTGAAATGACAACAAAGGATTTAGAATATTACATAAATTTATATTTGATAAATCAACGGCAGAAAGAAGTTCTACTATGGGTAAAATGCTATCAAACAGCACTGCATGCTACACAGAAATCTTTTGTGAAACAGTCAATTGGTTAACAAACTTCATTGTTGTCTTAGTTTAAGAAGTTGTCACATCCACCTCAATCATCAGGAAGCACCACTCTGATCAGTTAGCTGCCATCAAAATTGAGGCACGATTCCCCACCAGATTACATCTCGGTGAAGGCTCAGATGATTGGTAGCATTTCTCAGCAATAAATTACCTTTTAATTAAGATAGATGCATTGTTTTTTCAAACATAATGCTATTACATACTTAACAGACTACAGTATAGTGTACACATAACTTTTATACGCACTGGGAAACCAAAAAGTTCGTGTGACTCACTTTATTGTGATATTAACTTTAGAGGGTGGTCTGGAGGAAACCAAACCTGTGATATCTACGAATTATGCCTGTACCAAGATGGCAGATTTAAACCCAATTATATCCATGCAACACTGACTATGTATATGGAACAAACACTCCAATTAAAAGGCAGAAATTGTCATACTGAATAAAAAAGCAAAACCGTAGTATATGTTGTCTACTAGAATCTACTTTGAACAAGGCAGCCAAGTTAAAAATGAAAGGACAGAAAAAGATACACCACAGAAATGTTAACCATAAGAAAACTGGAGGCCAGGCGTGGTGGCTCACGCCTGTAATCCCAGCACTTTGGGAGGCAGAGGCAGGCCCTGGATCACGAGGTCAGGAGTTCGAGACCAACCTGGCCAACATGGTGAAACCCCATCTCTACTAAAAGTACAAAAATTAACCAGGCGTGGTGGCAGGCGCCTGTAATCGCAGCTACTAGGAGGCTGAGGCAGGAGAATTGCTTGAACCTGGGAGGTGGAGGTTGCAGTGAGCTGAGATCGTGCCATTGCACTCCAGCCTGGGCGACAGAGGCTCTGTCTCAAAAAAAAAAAAAAAAGAAAAGATAAAAGAAAGAAAGAAAGAAAACTGGGATGGCTATATTTATATCAGAAAAAAACAGATCTTGACTGAATCCTGGACCAGAAAAAAAAAAAAAACATTAGTATGATAAATGAAAAAAACTGAATGAGGTCTGTAGATTAATTACAAGTATTGTATCAATGTTAATTTCACAGTTGTATAATTGCACTGCGGCTCTATAGGATACTAACATTTGGGGAAACTGATTGAAAGGTATATGGGAGTTATATGTATGATTTCATCAAGTTTTTCATAAGTGTATAGTTAGTGCAAATGAGAAGTTGAAAACATTTTAAAAATTCAAATTTCTGCTCTTCCAAAGATACTACTAATAAAAAAAAACCTCACAGGCTGGGAGAAAGTATTCTTTCTCCTAAGGCTGTGAATAATAGTATTTAGTATTACAGTAGAGATAGACATAGACACACGAGCATACTTCACCTCTGCTACTATAATTATTGCTATTCCAAGGAATTTTATACAGAATATATAAAAAACTCCTACAGTTCAATAATAATAAGACAAATCAATTTCTTTAAAGAGTCAAAGGATTTGAAACAACAAAGAAAAAGAAGATATATCTAATGGCCAATAAACACAAGGTCCTCAACACCAGTCACTGTGGAAATTCAAATCTGAAATCACAATGAGCTCTCACAATGGTTCCCACCCGTCAAATGGCTAAATCTAAACAGCTTGACAGTACCACATGTTGGTATTCATGTGGTGCAGCTGGAACTTTCTTCCATTGCTCATGAGAATAAAAATTATACAACCCACCTAGAAAATTTAAGAAACCAATATATTTGCTGCTTAAGTTAAACATACACTTACCAAATCACCCCAGCAATTCCACTCTTAGATTTTCACCCAAAAGATAAGACAACATATGCCCACACAAATACTTATACATGAATGTTCACAACAGCTTTATTTATAATAGGCCAAAACAAGAAATAGCTCATGTGCCCATTAATGTATAACACTTACTGTGCTATATAGGCATAGAAAGCAATACTACTAAGCAATAAGATGAACAAACCACTGGAAAATGCAAAAACACAGATAAATCTCAGAAACAAACTTGAATATCCACACAATAAAATACTTTTCAACATTAAAAAGGAACAAAGTATTGACACATGGTACAACATGGATGACTCTCAAAATAATTACACTGAATTAAAGAAGGCAGACATTAAAAAGTACATACTCTATATATTTATGTAAAAATGTATTTATGTAAAGTTATTTTTTAAAAATCTACTTTAAAGTGAGAAAGTGATCAGTGTTTACCTTGAAATAGAGATATGAACTGACTGGGAAGAGGCATATGAAAACATAGATAGGGGTGATAAAAATGTTCTCAATCTTGATTGTGGAGGTGGTTACATGGGTGTATATATTCATCAAAATCCATTTACAGCACACAATTAAAATGGATTCATTTTATTGTATATAATTTGTAGCTCAACAAATTTATTTATTTATTTATTTATTTGAGACAGAGTCTCACTCTGTTGCCCAGGCTGGAGTGCAATGGTGTGATCTTGGCTCACTGTAACTTCCACCTCCCAGGTTCAAGCAATCCTTCCACCTCAGACTCCCAAGTTGTAGGACTACAGGCATGTGCCACCACACCTGGCTAATTTTTGTATTTTTAGTAGAGATAGGGTTTCACCATGTTGGCCAGGCTGGTCTCAAACTCCTGACCTCAGGTGATCTGTCTATTTCAGCCTCCCAAAATGCTGGGATAACAGGCATGAGCCACCACGGCAGGCCTAAAAGTTTTTAAATGTACAACATGATGTTTTGAAATATGTAGAGCACTACATGCCAGCGCAGAATGACTTTCTCTTCAGTGTCTGAAACTGAGACAAAAAGTTTACTAGAAGTCTTCTCTTAATGTATACTCCAATATTTTTCTTAGCTAGGGTCAAGCATATAATGAATTTTTAAAAAAATGGCAAGGCCAGGGTTAGCCCAGAGACTGAAAAACATCCCAAATGAAAAGACAATGAGTTTCAAAGTATGCCAGAATGTCATCATATTGGCATTGGTAAGAGACAGTTGTATAAGATAATCTTAAAACTCTAAGCCACAATATTATGTGAATATTGATGTAAACTTTAGGTTAAACATTATGCTAAAACCTATATTTTCACTATCTTATTTAAATCTATTTATAAATATTTAAGGGAGATACTTCCATTTTATAGATAAAGAAACTGAGATGAAGAAAGGTAAAATACTTGCTCAAAGTCAAATAGATAAAAGTGTCAAACTGGGATTCAGCCTAGGTCTACTAGACGTCAGTGCTCAGGCTCTTTACTGTTTTGCCATTTTACCTCTAATTGTGCTATATTTACTACCTTTTGCATTATAAAGAGGCTCCAGTATGTGAACCTGTACAGATAACTTACAGAGCATTGTACTGGTCTCCTTATAGCTAGCTGTGTTAGTAGGCCTTGGGAATGGTACTGAGAAAGCAGTTTAAACCATGTCTAAAGCATTAGATTTTACAAAATGTCATTTCTATATAATATAGCTATCAAATACTGAGAATAATTATTGGGAGTGAAGAGCTATTGGTCCCAAAGAACTTTCTCTATTTTTAGTCCCTAATCTTCCTGAAAGTCCCACAAAGTTGCTAGAAATCACAGCAAAAAGAAGACAAAGGGATCTCAGAAAATCTCTTTTTATTGGTGAGAAGACAGCTACAGCAGTCTCTCTTTCTGCATTCTATTTTTCTTTTTTAATGTTGCTTACCTTTGTTTGTATAATTCTTTTGGATTTTAAAGTTTCATATATTTCCTTAGCTTTCCTTCCAGGAGTTTTGCTAATATGGATTTGCTCTATTCAAAATCTCAAAACCATGTGTTTTAATTTTTTGAAAATGCATAGTAATGAAGTGATCATGAAATTTTATTAGATTAAAATTATCTACTTTAATGACTGACAAAAAGAAAACATTCAGAAAAGAAAATAGGTTTATCCTATTTAAGAATATATAAAATATTGATATTAAGGCAAAAATGAATTTGAGCAAGTTAATTATATTTGTGCAAGAAATTAATGAAATTTTCATCCTACCTGAAATCACATGCTGTAGTAAATTCTGCTCCTCCACCCAATGCCCAACCTTGAACCAGCGCAACACTTATTAAAGGAAGTCTGTATATTGAAGAAAAAACTGATGTTACTATTTTTAATTTCAATATTCATTGACAAATGTTATTTTTTAAAAAATCTTAAAATGCAGTGGAAACAAAATTATTGCACTGTCTTCATAAAAACAAACACACATCAAAGGATAGCAGAAGCTTGAACCTTTATATCATGAGAAGAAAAACAGTGTAATACTAAACATACAATAGTTCACAATAAATGCCACATAAGTTCATTAAAATACCTCCCTGAATCACTATATATTTTTAAGCTATAGCCATATTGTAACTTACTCCCAAATAAATGGATGCTTTTGTCTAATTTACAGCTCCTGGAACTTCTCAGCAGCTGGCTCTTCAGAATAATTCCATGTGATATTATCTTTGTCCATTTTTATTGGTATCAGGTTAAAAGTTGGAAAATCAAGGCTATTTCCAAAGGTTGGAAATGTGTTACAGAAGATAGAGCTCCAAAACTGTGTTATGAAGGTTCCTTCAAAAATCTACTCATTGTTGCCTGAAATAATCCACAGACTAATCCTATATAAAGGCATGATTTTGCAGTAAAAATAAATCGTTTACCTTTCCTGTTTGCAAAGACCCACTTTGCAGGGGTGTGTGAATACAAGATAAATCTAAAATGTTTTCCAAGTATGGAATTTTTGTAGGTTCTGACCTACAATGCAAAGGTGCAGGTCTAAAGTAATTGAAAATTTCCTAATATACACTGCTCCCATGTAGAAAGGATTATTTTTAAAAAAACTTCAGATTTATCTAAGAAAAAGTCAAATGCAATAGGAAAAGGAGGTGAATAGGGTTTAAACAATGAAGATACTATTTTAGAATAGTAATGTTATGATTCTATTACTCTCTCTAGACTCTCAGATACAATAAGTACCAAAAATACAGTAGTGTCCAATTAATAACCTTGCTTAAATAAGAATTTCCTTACTTTTCATAATTTTAAATTTGTCTACATTCGGAATGTGAAAGTAGAAAGCTAATCAGCCAAAACATGTCAGTTTGTAACCTCAAACATACCTTGATAGGCCAAGAAGAATTTTTCCTCTTTGCTTCTTTATCTAGGTGCAAAGTCAACTCATATTCCTCAGAAAGCTGTAAAAACTTTCCAATCCATAGTTCTTTTTCTCATCTCCTCTGGATACAGACCACTTCACTACACATTCTACTAATATGGAATATTAGGTAAACTTTATGTATCATGTCTTGATCAGTGTCTTTATTATTATGCTCTAATACCAGTATTTAACTTTCCCAGTATCTATTCCTAAATACAGCTAGTTATATAAGCCCTTTAGGGGATATGTCTTAAATTCTTCTTATCTTTCATTTCTCTTATTTTTAAAATACATATGTATATACTTCATTAACATGTAATTAAATGATTATCCTCTATGGCACAAAAAAATAGTACATCATTAGAATAGATGTAATTTGAAAATTAGCTATTATTTCTTAACTAGTACAAATAATGGAATAGCAAAAAGCTATTTTTGGTCTTTTAGAAATCATATTTTAAAAAGAAGGCTGCATTACCTCATAAATCTTGTTAAGGTGTTTTGCATGAACATGCATACGGCCATTCCATCCTTTAAATAAAAATAAGCAGAAACACAAAGGTATAATGCAAATATATTACATTAAATTTTTTAAATTAAGGTTTTTAGAAAGTAATGAAGCCAAAAATATGTCTTTTTTAAACAATGACGTTTCCATTTAAAACTCTTTGATGTTGTCTGAAATGCAAATAATGCTGTATTTGACTCTGTTGATATCCTAGGGCTCCTTGAGCTCAGCTTTGCATAAGGTATTAGCAAAGATGTAGGGATAAGAGACAGATCACATACCCTAGATCACTATGGAGTTCTACTCAGGGTAATGACAGGGGAAAAGCATAAGATATACCCATCTGTTATCCTTAAGATGATAAACATATAAGAGAAGAAGGGAAAGAAGGGAAAAGTTATGTTAAGCTTTGATTTTTAAAAAAATATTTCTAAGGCTTTATCTTGGTATTGCCACAACTTATAATTTTCACAAACAAATTTCCTAAGAGTAGTCCAAACTCATTGCCTTGTCTTTTTTTAGCTCACATACTTTCTTCAATCCAGTGTAATCTGGCCCTCTGCCTTATCCCAAAATCTCTCCTCAAAAGCTTTTAATAATCTCCTACTTGTCAAATTAAATGACTTTTCCTTATTCATCTTTTCTCTCTCCATAACACGTAGTACCTTTCTGTAATCAGTTTCTTCATTCTCATATTCGCTCTCACTTTCTAGCAACATTTACACTCCAGGTTCTCTTATTTCTTTGTTTGTTCTTTTCCAGTCTTCTTCCTTGGCTCTTCTTATCCAGCTAATCCCCTAAATCCATGCAGTTTCAAAAATCTAATCCATGATTTTCTCTCTTCTTTATTTATAATTTCTTTTTTTTGGAAGTCTCATCTACTTCCATATAAAGTGCTAAAATCTACTAGACATTTTCACATTCTGATAGCACCTCAAACTCAGCACGGCAAAACCAACTGAAAGTAAAAGAACTAAGTCTGAATCCTAGTGCTGCCACTTAATAACAACATGAAATTGAGCAAGTCATGACTACATAATTCAGTTTCCTCATTCATAAGAAATGAGAAATTAAAAAAAATTGCACTATTTGACTTAAAGGATGTTTAGAAAGATGAAAATATACCTAGAAACTCTATAAAAGATTGCATAAGTGTTCTGTGTTAGTGGAAAAAGTTAGTGTAAGAGTTCTGAGCTAGCGGTCAATAAGGCTCAGATTTTTGGTACTATGTTTGACTTTCCCATTTCACAATTCTCCCACACTCAGTTAGTTACCAAGTACTTCCCCTCGGATCTACCTTAGAAATATTTCAAATATCAATCCCTTCTTTTATATTTTTGCTGCTGCTGCATTAGTTCATACCTGTGTTACTCAAGCCTTGATTAGTACAGTAAGATGGCTTTGCTTTCTCCCACCCAAGGACTAATCAGACCCAACACTGATTAACTTCTGAGATCGGCAAGATTGGGTGCATTCAGGGTGGTATGGCTGGAGACAACAGCTTTGCTTCCTGATTTCTGTATTTAATTTCTTTTTCCTCTTACATATAATCTTCCATTCTGCTACCTGATAAACCTTCCTGTAGGATGATGATGTCTTATAGAATAAAACCTAAATTTCTTGGCAAGGCCACTTGATCCCAAACTATCTTATCAACTTTATTGATTACCATACCCCTCCTCCAAGCATCCTAATTTCACCACACAAACTATTTGCCATCCCTCTAACACCTTACACTTATTGTGGCTCCTGTGTCTTTGCTTTTATCATTCCTACTAGTTGTAATAGGCTGTCCTTCTCTCTACCTATTTCAAGGAATGCCCAGATCATATAATATTTTTCCATCAAGATTTTCTAAATCTCACAATAACAATTTTCTCTTTTGTGTTTCAACAGTATTTTTATTTTTATGCCTTAATTATAGTACTTATAAATTATGTTGTATGAATATGTGTTTAGATGCATTATCAGACACATCATCTCTACAAGATGGGGACTAGAGAACCTAAGAAGTTCTCAATAATTTTGCCAGAGATACAGAAATACAACTATCAAAGTACAAGTATTATACAAAGTGCTTGAACAAACTCAGAAGAGTGTCAAAGAAGAAATTATTCATTTCAATTGGGATGGGGGTAGTTAGACAGGCTTTAGAGAGGAGAAGGGAAGGTGGCATTTGCTAGGTCTAGACAGTAAGTCCCTTGATGGTGACAGTATGCCTTCCCCCTCCTCAGACGCTAGTAAAATGTTTTGCACATAGTGTTTGTTGAACTTAAAAAAATTAGATGAATTTTAGATGGAGAACTATGTTGATTTATAAAACAAATGCAGTCAAGAAAAAGTAAAAGCCAATGTGGAAGGAATTTCCTAATCCAAAGCTGTTATCAGGAAGATCAGTGTATCTCACAAAGTGATGAGAAAATTAACACAGGCACGAGGAGCTAAAAAGCTTTCAAAGTAAACTGGTTTATTCTCTGCTAAAAACCTTTCCAATAAAATCTGTTCTATTACCTATATCAAGTAATTTTAATATGCATATTTGCTCTTGCTACATTTAGATTACGTAAAATTCCAATGAAGCATCTAGAATTGGTAGAAATAAAGGTGAAGCAAATTATTAGCCTGTGTACTATTATAATTTTCATTCAAAAGACAAAAGGCACACTAAAAATGTCTATTAGAAGCAGTATGAAGTAAACGGTTAGGAGCACAGTTTCTAAAGCCAATCTGCCTACGTTTGAATCTGGGCTCTAGCACTTTCTAATTAGTTTGACTTTGCCCAAGCTGCTTAACCTCTCTGTCCTACAGTCTCTTATCTGCAAATTGTGCTAACAGTAGTATCTATTTTATTAAGGGAGCTAGTAATGATTAAGTTATGGCACAAAATGAGGTTAGAACAGTGTCTGACATACAGTAAGAGAATAAAAGTTATCTATCATTATTATTAATATTACTAACAATACTGGCAATAGATAATGAGTATGTTTTGATTTTAAGTGTATCATAAAACAGAAGTTTAAGCAGTATTGGCCAACATGCCCTAGAGATGAGAAAGATTTCATTAAATTTGTCCTCCAAAGTTATTAAGCCCACAATGGTTAAATGCTCTGTCCTCTCACTGGGTTGAAGAAAGCAAATAAGCCAGTAAGAGATATCTGTGATAGAGTAAGCTGTGGGTGAGGAACCAGTAAAAAGCTAGACCTGCTCTAATGTATAAAAGCTGGAAGCTGAGAAGTACTAAAACAAGGTTTTCAAAGTTGCTGCAGACAGTGATATTTTCATGCTATCTGGATGATACCTGAGATCCAACCCTACTCCTCTAGCTCCTTCTCGTAAAACAAGGATAAGAAGAACAATGCTCAACCAAAATGCCAAAATGAATGATTAACATCATATGTACTCTAAGCCATGTTTAGAGTGGAAAAATGCCCAGCCTGTAGAAGTATCTTATTTAGAAACAAAAATAAGCCTCTTTCTTAAGGGCTTGTTGTACGGATTTATTAATTTCCTCAAAATACATGGAAGAGCTTAGAGAAAATTAAAATAGTTTTTTTTTTTTTACTAGAGTATTGCTCTGTCACCCAGGCTGAAGTGCAGTGGCGTGATCTTGGCTCACTGCAACCTCCGCCTCCTGGGTTCAAGTGATTCTCCTGCCTCAGCCTTCTGAGTAGCTGAGATTACTGGCACCTGCCACTATGGCCGAGTAATTTTTGTATTTTTAGTAGAAACGGGTTTCACCATGTTGGCCAGGTTGGTCTCGAACTCCTGACCTCAGGTGATCTGCCCACCTGGGCCTCCCAAAGTGCTGGGATTACAGGTGTGAGCTACCGTGCTTGGCCGCTTGTCTGTAAATTAATCAGGCTATGGTACAATAGTAGTAGCAAACACAAGGAAGTCAGACAAGAACTTTGAGGTCACTGTAGAAACATAAGCAACAGAGATCGAAGGAACAATAGATTGGGAGAAAAGTAACAAGGAAAGTTAAGGGACAAAGGAGGATATAGTCTTCAAAGTAGATTAAGAACAGAAAGGTTTCTAAATGCCAGACTTTTCCTTGAGGCATTATACCCATCCATTGAAGACTAAGCAGGTTTTTATTTCTCCATATTCTGAAGCTTATAACTGCACTTTGATTACTTATTCCCTCTGAAAAGAAACTTCTTATAGCCTACAGGACATCTGTGGCATCAAATCCAAGTCTTAATATTTAAATATATTTTTTTCTATTTTATTCCTTTGTCTTTCCAATACATAACTTTTCAGCAGGGTTAATGTTTGTGTTATCCTAGTGGATCTCCTGGCCTCTACCATCTGAACCAAGAATTAACTGCCTAATAGGGACAGTTGGAGCTCTTTTCCTGCACAATAACCAAAGCATACCAAGACGCGATCAACTTCTTGTGGGATCAGTTACACTTAAAAGAAAACAAAAGTGGAATAATAGATAAGAAATATAATAAAATATTGATAGGGTTGATGCTCTTATGGGTACATGAGGGTTTCACTGTATTAGTCTCTGCTTTTACCTGTATTTTGTAATTTACATTAATAAAAAGCTTTTTAAAACTGAAAAAATACAGTAGTAAAAACATCAAAATAATTATATTTTTATGATAAAAAAGCCACTTAATCACTTCCAAGCATTTTATCACTATTAGAAGGGAATACAATCTAACTGCTAAAATTGTCATATATTTCAGTTATCTCATCATCCTCAGAAAGCAAATTCAGCAAGTAAGTAGATGCTAGTGATGCATCTGTAACAACAAAGAGTAAGTATTTGGATAAAGAAGAGCCTCACTAACAGACAAACTGTTTATAACTTAAAGCCATGATAAGTTTCAGAATGTTTCAGCCATGAGGGGTAGATGCATTTATATGTTGCAGCCGTAACTCATATATAATACATGTATAAGCCTCAAAAGTCCTGAGGCCATTTTAAATTTCAGCTTTACACAGATTTATAGTTCCTTCTCAAGTATATAGGAATATAGTTTATAGGAAACATGGAAATATCGGGAACTTTACATAAACTATTTCTAGTTCTTGTTAATTTTAAAATCATAATGTGATAAACACACTCCATACTTTATATGTAGTTACAATTCTTAAAATTATCCATAAATATTCAAAGTGCTTACTTTTATGCTATATATTTCTTATGCTATGACTTCAGAGATTTCATAAAAGGATAATAAAGAATTCATCTACCCTATAAAATGCTTTTTTAAATAGCTGGACGTCGGGCCGGGTGCAGTGGCTCACGCCTGTAATCCTAGCACTTTGGAAGGCTGAGGCAGGTAGATCACCTGAGGTCAGGAGTTCGAGACCAGCCTGGCCAAAACGGTGAAACCCCATCTCTACTAAAAATACAAAAATTAGCCAGGTGTGGTGGCGGGTGTCTGTAATCCCAGCTACTTGGGAGGTTGAGGCAGGAAAATTGCTTGAACCCAGGAGGTGGAGGTTGCAGTGAGCCAAGATCACACCACTGTACTCCAGCCTGGGCAACAGAACCAGACTCCACCTCAAAATAAACAAACAAAAAAGTAGCTAGGCCTGGTGGTTCGTGCCTGTAATCCTGGCACTTTGGGAAGCCGAGGAGGGCAGATCACTTGAGGTCAGGAGTTTGAGACCAGCCTGTCCAACATGGTGAAACCCTGTCTCTACTAAAAATACAAAAATTAGCTGGGCATGGTGGCCCACGCCTGTAATCCCAGCTACTTAGGAGGCTGAGGCAGGAGAATCACTTGAACCCAGGAGGCGGAGGTTGCAGTGAGCCGAGATCGCTGCCACTGCACTCTAGCCTGGGTGACAGAGCAAGACTCTGTCTCAATAAAATAAAACGAGATCAATGTTTTAAATAAAATAAGATTCTGATCTGAGTTCTAGGCATACTCATTGTAAAGCAGATTCACAAGTCCACATTTCCTTGATAAGACTGACAGATGTATACAGCAACAAGTGACGAACACTTGCAGTAATACTACTCCTCAGCTGTTAACCAAGATTTACTTCAGGCATTGAAAAGAGCAGATTACTTGGAGAATGTAGGTACTAGAAAGAATAAACTTTACTAAGTGATTCCTTATTTGAAGCTGGAATAAAAACTCTCTCCATGTTTTCCTGCATGACTTAATGCCAGACCAATGATGTATATATACTATATATATATGTGTATATATATATATACAATGATGTGTATATAAAACAATAAGCATGTTTCCACTTCCATCTCTAAATATATAGAAAAAGAATTGTGGTCACATGATCTAAAGAGACAGAAACAACCTTCTAACTAAAAGAAAATTAGAAAGTAAAATAACCACTCACTTTTTAGAGAAGTTTTCCTAACCAGCTTATATCAAACCCACAACAGTCTATTATATCATTCTGTCTTTAACAGTGTCTTTCATGAACTAAGGTGAACAGTGATACAACCATTTGAGAGATGAAAAGTACATATATATAGGTTGAGCTATGAAAATATGAAATCTAAACACTCCAAAATCTAAAATCTGAAATCTAAACGCTCCAAAATCTAAAACTTTTTGAGTGCTGACATGATACTGTAAGTGGAAAATTCCACACCTGATCTCATGTACACAAACTTTGTCTCGCGTACAAAATTAATGAAAATACTGTATAAAGTTACCTCCAGGCTGTGTGTTTAAGGTGTATATGAAATATAAGTGAATTTTTTGTTTAGAGTTGGGTTCCATTCCCAGGATATCTCATTATATATATATGTAAATATTCCAAAATCTGAAAAAATGTAAAATCTAAAATACTTCTAGTTCCAAGCATTTTGGATAAGGGATACTCAACCCGTATAATCAAATGACTTGCAGGTGACATAGCTAATTATTAGATCTTGGAGGGAAAAATCCGTCTTTTCAAATTTCCAGCTTAGTGCTATAACCGTTCAGATACATCACAAATTTAAGTCTAGTGGGGTGCTACAAATTATGCATCATCTCATTAATGATAATGTTTATTAATCTCAAGATCTTTGAAATAAAAATAATAGTTACCTTTTTCAGATACGGTGCTAGTAGGCACTTTATATATATTATCTTGAATCCTCACAATAGCTCCGCGAAATATCCACTATACTCCTCATTTATAGATTAGGAAAATAAGATTTAGAAAGATTAAGTGACTTGCCCAATCACTTAGCCAGAAACTATTGAAACCAGCTTTCAAATCCAAGTTTATCAAAGCCAATGTTCTGATTAACCAAAAGATTCTTCCTCACATGTGCAAATAATAATCATATACTACATACAGTGGTATGAGACTTATGGAATATCATGAAAACTTTACTTTTTTCCCTTTCTAATTTCATTTCCTTCCTTTCTTTTCTTTTCTTTGTTTTTCCTAGAAGATGTGGTAGAGGGGGAAGGAGCACTAAATTCATGAAAACAAGTTCCTTGGAGGATTGATAAAGGAAGATGATAGTATTTCTACTCTATCAGGGTAATTCAAAAGCATATTTTAAAATTTGTTACTACTTCTTGAACTTTACTATGTGCCAGAACTAGGTGATTTACATACATAGCTCACGTAAAACTTCTTATCATGAGATGCTAAAGAGCTTCCACTTAAAGGAATTCAAATTCTTGCTGATTTTAATGATGACCACTTTCGTTCATTGCTAATCTTCCTGTCCTTCATTTTCTTCAGCCCTTCACACTACTGCACCCTAATCTTTAAAAAGCAAAACAAATAAACAATAACAAAAGTACTGACTTCACATGACTGCTAAAGGAAAAGTGATGATATTGAATTTGATCTATCATCTTAATATTACTAATTTATATTACCTATTTAAAATGTTACAGTAGCTCCCTCTAGTTTACAAAGCACTTTAGAATACATTAGCTAACTCAATCCTCAAAAACGCCTGTGAGATAGATTTTATATATCCCATGGAGCTAAGGCTAAGAGGAAATAGAGCAACTTTCTCATTTAGTTGAGTGGCAGACCTATGTCTAAACCCAAGACTTCTCACTCTGCATTAAGAGCTTTTCTTTATCCTATTTTAGTCACAGGTAGGCTCGACTAACCCAGGAATGTGCTATATCAATGTACTTGAAAAACAGAAACACCTAACACCTAGATCTTAGTTTCTAACACCATCCTCTACAATTTTCCATAACCAGGACTCCTTGAAGAAATCACCAATTATATAATTGGAGCAGGGAAAATAAAAGATTAACTTGGAGTATCTAATAATACTAGAAAGTAAGGGAGTACTCAAAAAACAAAAGGATAGGGGAGTGTCAAAGGAAGACAGGACTTTGGGTCTTTGGTCTTTGGGCTTCCAATGGCCAAAGCTGGAACAATTTGAGCAACAAAATGAATAACGCATATAAAATAAATATCCATGAGTGCATATTGATATAAATAACTGAATAAATAAGTATGTGAATAAATGGGGAAGAAGACCCAAATCCCCCTTACATAAGAATAATGGACATATATGTCCCCCCTCCAGGAGATGGAATTTATTTTCCCTTCCCCCTTGAGTGTAGACTGAACTTAGTGACTTGCTTCCAAGGAGTGGAGTACGGAAAGTAAATTTAAAATAGAGTAACCAGGCAAACACTATCTTCGCCCCGTGACCAAGGTTAACATCATTAGTGATAAGTCACCTTGACAGCATATTCCCTTGATGTGATGTGATGAAAATAGAAGCTTACCTCTGGTCTTTCTCTCAGAATCCCACAACCCCAGCCTAATATGAGAAAAACACCAGACAAATTCCATTTGAAGGATATTCTACAGAATATCTAACCAGCACTCTTCAAAACTGCCAAGGTCATGAAAAACAAGGTAAGTCTGAGAAACTGTCATAGGTAAGAGGAATCTGAAACAATGACAGCTAAAGGTACCACAGTACCCCAGATTTGATCTTGAAGCAGAAAAGGGATACCAGTAGAAAAAGTACTGAAATATGAATGAAGTGTGGAGTTTCTTTTTTCTTTTTAACACTTTGTTGAATTATGACTAACAGGTAAAAAGCTGTACATATTTAATGTATACAACTTGATGAGTTTGTAGATAAGTATACACTCATTAAACCATCACCACTGTCAAGGCCCTGACATATACACTACCTCCCAAAGTTTCCTCCCACCCCTTTTATTATTATTAACTTTGTGTGTATGTGTAACAAGAACACTCAAGACCAATCCCTGCCCATCCCCACCACCAAGCCCCTGATAATCACCATTCCGGTCTTGGCTTCTCTGAGTTTCACTATTTTTTTTTGAGACAGGGTCTCACTCTGTCACCCAGGCTGGAGTGCAGTGACACCAACATGGCTCAATGAAGCCTTAAGCTCCTGGACTCAAGCAACCTTCCCGCCTCAGCCTCCCAAGTAGCTGGGACTACAGGCATGTGCCAGCACACCTGGTTAATTTTTTAAATTTTTTGGTAGAGACAAGGACTGGCTATGTTGTCCAGGCTAATGTTGAACTCCTGGCCTCAAGCAATCCTCCATCTCAGCCTACCAAAGCACTCATATTATAGGTGTGAGCCACCATGCTAGGCAGAGTTTCACTATTTTAGATTCCATATATAAATGAAATCATACAGTAGAGTTTCATTAATAGTAAAGTAACAATGTTGGTTGATATGGTTTGACTCTGTGTCCCCCAACCAAATCTCATGTCAAATTGTAATTCCCAGTGTTGAAGGATGAAGGAGGGGCCTGGTGGAAGGTGACTGGATCATGGGGGTGGATTTCCCCCTTGCTGTTCTTGTGATAGTGAATGAGTTCTCATGAGACCTTGTTGTTTAAAAGTGTGTAGCACTTCTCCCCGCCCTCTGGCTCCACCATGGTAAGATGTGCTTGCTTCACCTTTGCCTTCCACCATAATTGTAAGTTTCCTGAGGCCTCCCAGCCATGCTTCCTGTATAGCGTGCAGAACTGTAAGTCAATGAAATGTCTTTTCTTCATAAACTACCCAGTCTCAGGTAGATCTTTAGAGCGGTGTGAGAACAGACTATTACATCGGTTCATTAGTAGCAATAAATCTATGTACCATAGGAATATAAGATGTTAATAAAAGGGGAAACTGGATGCAGGGTGTACAGGAACTCTGTATTCCATCTGCAACTTTCCTGTAAATTTAAAATTATTCTAAAATTAAAAATATTTTTTAAAAAAGAAATCAATACACCTTAAAAATAAAGAGACAAAGTGGGGCATTTGAGGGGGCTGGAGTAACATTAACAGCAAGAGAGAGAGAGAATCCCACCCTCCAGAATATCTAACACAACTGAGAGTGTTCTGCTAAACTAGAAATAATAGTAATTTCAAAGCTTTTAACAAGAGCCGTTCGCAGATATACTACTAGTAAAACCTCAGAATCATTTGCTTGTTATATTGTTCCTCCTATAATTCTACCAAAAACAAAACAAACCAAAAAATCCCCATAATCCTTTGAAAGTTATTAAAGTCATCATAATAACCATTAGTAAAATATAAATGTATCTGCCATACATGTCTAATAAACATGTAGAATCTAATGCATAATTCATGTAACACTTGCCTCTGGAGTTCCTAGTGATTTCACAGCATTCAGATCAGATCCTGAAGAGAAAGTATTTTTTGCCCCACGGACAATGAGGCCTTTCCCCTCTGTCCAATTTTCCAATTCAATTACTTTTTCCAGAAGTTGTAGCATCATAACACCTGCCAGAGATGGAAGTGGGAAATCACAAATATATAAAGGTGACTGGAAAAACAGAAATAATTTATAAATCACAAGGTGTCAAGTATACTCTTAGGTCCTATATTTTATAAATATTTACTGAATGTCTATCAAATGCCTACTGCACTGGCACTATGGAGTATACAGAAGAGGTATACATGGCAGGCCCTGCATTGTAAATGTAAATTTATTATGTGTCTATCTCTCCATTTATCTTAAGAAATCACACAAATATATGATTATGTAGAAGAATAAGAATATACTATGCTGTCCTAAGAATAAGAAAATGATACGGTAATAAGAAAAAATTATTTCTTAGGGTAAAGATAAGACATAGACCTGACTTCTCAGCAATACATGTCTCAGTCAATAAAGCTTTATGGGTATAACATGACTATGAGATCTTATGATATATTGGACATATGGTATACAGAACAAAACACAATTCCTATACTACTGACATCAGAATTAGTATAATAGGATGTTAATTGAGGAAATGAGTAATAAATACCATCTTGTTCCATGGTTAACAAACTGTCCTCTGAGGGGCTTGAGGTATACGATGGAAGTTCTTCACAGGCCTACCAACCATTGATTCTATGATTTATAGATTGTTACCTTGATATTACTCCAAAATTCTATTGGAGCTTCTTTATAATAGACAAATTTAACACAGAAACAGCTGGGACTGGCATTTTAAGATCTAATCAATAACTTTTAGATATGCTTATCTTTGGTGATCTTCTAAGTTCATAAAGTTCATGGTTTTCAACATGACTAGTTTTATTTTCCTCTGCCTAGGCAATGCTTTAGAAGCCAATGTATAAAGATCATAACAGCGGGTTAAAACTGGCAAAAAATTTGTACCACAAGGCTCCAAAAGATGGCCCCATTAAATTATGTACACTTCTTTGGAATTTAAATCCCACAATGTCAAGAACTATTATTTTCTTTGCCATTTTCTGAAGTAGCCAGGAGTGAGGTGGCTCCACAGTAAATGTTATATTAATGATACTAACTCACAAATGACTAATGCAGCTATCCTTTCTTATGGCTAATTATGACCGACAGTCATGCACCAACAATGTATCACATATACCATGGTGGTCCCAAGATTAAAATAGGGCTAAAAAATTCCTATCACCTAGTAACCATCATAGCCATTGTAATGTAGTACAATGCATTATTCACATGTTTGTATTACAGTTGCCTATAGTATTTAGGAAGTAACACACTGAATAGGTTTGTAGCCTAGGAGCAGCAAGCTGTATCATATGGTATAGGTGTGTAATAGGTTATACCATCTAGGTGTAAGTACACCCTACAATGTTCACACAATGACAGAGTCACCTAACATATTTCTTAGAATACATCCCCATCACAAAGCAACAAATGACTGCACTTAAAACTGTAACCCTTTCCAAGGATGTCCTAGATGCTTTAGAAATATCGTTCTTTTGCTTTCAAGTGATTTATAGTCTAGTAAGGGAAAGAAGAAACCCATACTTTTAGTATAAGAATAAATCTGTATAGGTTAATATGGGCCTTTAATCACTCACAATATTTAAGGTTCTAAAAAACAGGCCGGGCGCAGTGGCTCACGCCTGTAATCCCAGCACTTTGGGAGGCCGAGGCGGGCAGATCACGAGGTCAGGAGATCGAGACCATCCTGGCTAACACGGTGAAACCCCTTCTCTACTAAAAATATAAAAAAACTAGCCGGGCTGAGGCAGGAGAATGGCGTGAACCCGGGAGGCAGAGCTTGCAGTGAGCTGAGATCACGCCATTGCACTCCAGCCTAGGCGACAGAGTGAGACTCCATCTCAAAAAAAGTAAAATAAATAAAATAAAAATAAATAAATAAAAAAAACAATGTTGGCCTTTGTTTTAAAACCTTTCCTATGGTGCTGATTTTTTTTTAAACCTTTCCTATGATGCTGAAATGCTGGCCACGAGAATAAGAAAAATCCATACCAGTAGTTACTGTTAAACTAATCTTTTCAACTTTGCAAAGTAAACCTCAAAAGATGGAAGAGACCTTAAAGAGTATCTAACTGAATGATTTTTAAACAAGGGCCTTGAGTGCTCATTCATCCTCTCCCAATCCAACTCCACCAAATACCATTACCCAAATCAAAGCATTAGTTTTATATATTATGCATCAAAATAATATTTGTTTATAATTGAATAAAAAATTATTTGTAACTTTTCAGAAATAAATCATCACTATTGATCCAATTTAACCTTCTAGAGAAATTTTACCTTTCAATTTCTATTTTTCCTGGACTAATATTAAATTGGTTTTTATTCCCTAAACCAACTGAACATATAGAACTACAAAGTCTAATAAGGTAGTCACTAGTCACCTGTGTATTGAGCACTTGATATGTGGCTAGTCCAAATTGAGATGTGTCATAAGTATAAAATAAATACCAGATTTCAGAGACTTAGTATGAAAATAAAAAGAAAAATATTTCATAATTGTTTATATTAGTGACATATTGAAAAAAATATTTTGGATATACTGAGTTATAAGTGAATTGTTAAACTTAATTTTACCTTTTTTAAATTTTTTAAACTATGGTTACTAGAATATTTAAAATTGCACATGTGGCTCACCTTTGTTTCTTACATTATGTTTTCATTGGTCAGCACTGGTATAGAGAAATCTCTCTGAATTCTGGTAAGTGGAGAGAAAAGTCATCTTGGGTTTAAAGACTCACCACTGGTAATTTACAAAGGGTTTACAGACTATTGAATTATGTCTATAGTACAACTGTATATAAAGTAGATACATGAAAATTTTGTGAGATTTTCTGAGCCTCAAATTTCAAATGCTACTAAAGATTATAATCATGAAGTGCATAACTGAAAAGGAGAGATTACTAAAATCAACTTGAAAATAGGAGTGGTGAGTATTCAACAAGGCTACTCATTAGCTCTTGCATAACATAGTGGTAGTGTAGTTCAAATTTGAGCTTCAGCAAAAATTACAAAGTACCACATGTCCTGCATCTTCAGTTCTCTTAAATATAAAATTCTTATATGCTAAGAGTGTTGACTAGAAAATAGAAGGCATTCACCAGTATCTAAGAGTTACGGAAGATTCCACAGCTGGACAAGTGCCGTGTTTCTTCTGTAACCATGGAATTAAAAGGTTAAAAACTAACAATGATTTTATTTCAATTCACAGAAAAAAATTAAGCTAAATAATTCTTTTCATTAACAGGCTTTTCTCTAAAAGGTTAAAAACTAACAATGATTTTATTTCAATTCACAGAAAAAAAATTAAGCTAAATAATTCTTTTCATTAACAGGCTTTTCTCTTTAGTTTCAGGAACTCTTTCAAACCTCTTTCTCCTTGTTTCCTAGTAGCATTAGCTGAAAACAAATGAAGTTATTAAACAGTTAATGAATTTCAGTGGAAAATATAATCAAGATTAATTTAGATTTCCTTTTTATCAATATCTGTATCAATGAGTTTTCTGAAAACATTCAAATATCCATAATCATTAAAAGTTACTTAAAGTGTTTCTAGTTCATATTACAGAGTTGTTGTTTTTGTTATTTTTCTCATGTTCTACCAAGAGTACCAGGACTTTAAAACATTCTGTCACCACAGCAAGGATAAAAAAACTTGTGATAACAGTTTAGATTTAGTGTCATTCTTTAGGAATAAAAAGATCCCTAATACCTGAGAAGGCATTCATTTTACTTGGATTGTTCAGAGTAAGAATGCCAATGCCATTGTCTTCCTTCTGAAGGTCAATGGATCCACCAGGAAACTGCTGAAGTGTTTTTTTCACTTCTTCCTCATAAAATCCATGGGATGTACTATAAAGTGACAATCCTGTTTGATGTAGCAATTTTGTCCTTCCAGACAGAGAGGAAGTCTTCAAAAGACTTTTCGCCATTTCTGGAAGACAGAAATAAGTATGCGGTAGTATAGATGAATAGGCACTCACTTTTCTAATATTATGTGTTAATAGGCTGTAGTAATGGACCCTTCTGTTGAGTTGGGAATACTTCCCCATTTCTTTTTTTTTTTTTTTTGAGACAATTTCACCCTGTTGCCCAGGCTGGAGTACAGTGAAGCTCTCAGCTCACTGCAACCTCTGCCTCCCAGCTTCAAACGATTCTCCTATCTCAGCTTCCCAATTACCTGAGACCTCAGGCACCCATGACCACGCCTGGCTAATTTTTGTATTTTTAGTAGAGGCAGGGTTTCACCATGTTGACCAGGCTGGTCTCGAACACCTGACCTCAAATGATCCACCCACCTCAGCCTCCCAAAGTGCTGGGATTATAGGCGTGAGCTGTCCCGCCTGGCCACTTCCCCCTTTCTAAAAGCACTCTTTCAGGAAATGATCAGTATGGAATTCCTTTCATTTTTCCCTCCTTCTCAAACCAAATAATTCACAAAGCATATCATTTCAGTATATATCACTAAGAGACAATGGCATAATTACAGTATATTTACTGTGCTCCAATACAATAGGAAAGCTTAGAAAAAATGCTGCTCTGTATTTTGCACCATCTCCTGCCTCTAGGTAGTCTTTTGCATCACATGCTTCTTCATTCTCCAACTCTTAACTTTTTTAAAATCTAAGAATAAATATAGTCCAAGTGTCCCCTTGGAAACAGCCTCTATGCAGAAATGCTACAAGACCAATCCCACTCTCTAACAGAAGTTTTATTCTTAGCATTATTCTTACCTTCTGCAAAGCTTTCAGGCAAAAAGCTGGAAAGGGTCCTAAGAAAAATGGGGAGGGAAATAGGAATGTGTGTGTGGTTTTTCTGTTCCCCAAGGTTCTGTCACTTTTCTCCTCTTAATTTTTACCTCCTGAGTAATCTCATCTCTGCCCATAAGCTTTTGTCCTATGTAAACATTCTTGTTGATATAAGATTATATGCAAAAAAGTATACAAAATATAAGTTACAGTTCAATGAATTTTCACAAGGTGAATACATTCTAGTAAATGGCACCCAAATCAAGAAACAGAACATAACCTGAAGCTCACAAGATCCTCTGTGTCACCTTTCAGTCAAAACCCCTGAAGTAAAAGTAACTTCTTGACTTCTAATACACGAGATTACTTTTGAACTTTATATAAATACTATATATTGTGTGTCTGGTTTCAATTTTATTAGCATCCATTAGTGTTATGTGTAATCAGAGTCTAAATAGTCCATTATTCTCATGGCTGTATTCTATTTGTGAACCCAAAATATCTGAGACAGGTCTCAACCAATTCAGAATATTTATTTTGCCGAGGTTAGGAACGCACTCAAGACACAGACTCAGGAGGTTCTGACCACATGTGCCCAAGGTGGTCGGGGTATGACTTGACTTTTACACATTTTGGGGAGACATGGGACATCAATCAATATGTGTAAGATGTACACTGGTCTGACTGAGGTAAGGCAGGACAACTCTAAACTTCTGTGGGGGAGGGTGGTGGGGAGGCAGGAGGCGGATGTAGGAGAGTTCTTCCTGGTCACAGGTAGATAATAGACAAAAGGTTGCATTCTTTTCAGTACCTCATCAGCCTTCTACTGAATACACAATTTAGTCTGGCTCAGTGAATCTGCATTTTTACATAAACAATAGGGCAGAGGAAGTAATCAGATGTGCATTTGTCGGAAGTTAGCAGAGGGATGACTTGCTTTTTGGGGGCAGGGGAGGGGTGTTTGAGACAGTCTCTCCTTTGTTGCCCAGGCTGTAATGCAGCGGCACCATCTCCACTCACTGAAACCTCAGCCTCCCAGGTTGAAGTGATTCTTGTGCCTAAGCCTCCCGAGTATCTGGGACTATAGGTATATGCCAACATGCCAAGCTAATTTTTCTATTTTTGGTAGAGACAGAGTTTCGCCATTTTGGACAGGCTGATCTCAAGTTCCTGGCCTCAAGTGATCCACCCACCTTGGCTTCCCAAAGTGCTGGGATTACAGGTGTGAGCCACCACACCCAGCCCAGAGGGATGGCTTTCTGTCCAGCACCTATGAACATAAGCTATCGGTTTAAATGTCAGAGTGAAATTCAACAGAAGTTAGTTTTAGGGTAAAGATCTTAAGGATCACAAGGAATTTCCTTATGGACAAACTGGGAAGGAGGTATGTAGCTCTTTTATCTTTTCAGCCATCTTATTTAGGAATAATACAGGAGTTAGGTTTGCCTGATGTAGTTCCCAGCTTGACTTTTCCCTTGGCTTAGTGATTTTGGGGTCCTGAGATCTATTTTCCTTTCACATATAAATATACCACAATTTATCTATTCTAATCTTAATAGACATTTGGATTATTTCTAGCTTTTGGCATGACTATAGAGTAGTTATGAACATTTTAGCATGTGTCTTTTGATCAATACATACCCATGTCTGATGGGTATGTATCTAGGAATGAAATTGTTGGGTTGGTGTGCTGCGGCCCAGTCTACACTGATGATTAAACATTTATTTTGCAAGTTGGTTCTTTAAACTATCAGTAGCTTGAAATTGACCATGGTGGGACTACATGACATATCAATCATGCTCTCTTTCTCTTACACACACACACACACACACACACACACACACACACACACACACACACACACACAGAGTTTACCAGTATACCACCAGTTATAATGTATGCATTTGTTCAACCTTAGAATATACTGTCAGTTTTTTAAAATAGCTGTACAAATGTATATTCCCACAGGCAGCGAAAGCTCCAGTTGCTCCAGAAGTATCACTTCTTCTTTGTTTTTTCTATTTTAGGCATTCTAGTGGATGGTATCTTACTGTGGTTTCATTTTGTGTTTCTATAATGTCTAACGAAGATAAACCCCATTTTCTTATGCTTATTGGTCATTTGCATATCATCTTTTGTGAAGTTCCTATGCAAGCTTTTTGCCCATTATTTCTATTTATTTGCCTTTTTATTAATTTGTTAGAGATCTTTTATTCTTTTGCTCACAACTTTCCTAAAACCTACAAGACATGAATCTCACATTTCTATCTCTAATTCAGACCTTATGCCTGTACTCCTTAGTACTGCCTAACAGAAATGCAATCCCTTACCCCTCATTTCTAGATTTATCATAGGCTTCTCAAAATCATTATTTAATCCTGAACTCATACTGCACGTAAAACCCATTACTCCTTCTTAATTCTTTCCCTGAACTATTCATTGTATCATCAACCCTGTAATCTATGCCAGAAAACCTCTAAATCAACCCAGTCTCCTTCTCTACCACTATTTGGAGGTCCGTATGCAATGGCCCTCCAAAATGGTTTCTTCCTTCTGATCTTTCCCTCTCTTATTACTAATATAGTTCAAACTTCATTACATATAATCTGGATTAATATAACAGTCACCAATTAGTAGCATACTGTTCTTTAGAGTAATGTGGATATAATTATAATCCAATCAGGACATTTCAAATTTAAGGTTTCTCAGTAGCTGTCTACCAAAAGGATCAAGTCCAAAGCTCTTTTTAAATTCTTACCTAAATCCTGAATCTCTTCTCTTCTGATATCTCTACGCAATCAATACAGAACACCAAATAACCAGAGTCCCACAAATTTACCATGCTATTTTGTATTATTGCTTCTCCCCTATATTGTTCTCTCCTCCCTCATTAACCTGGTAAATCCCCAATCATTTTTAAAAACTGAATTTCTATATTTCCACCTAAAAGTGATTCCCCAAGTAATCACTCCCTTTATTTATCCCAGCTCAGTATACTGCAATAATGTTCCATTTTAACACATTCCTCAAATCATTTCAATTTTTCATTTGTTTTTCTCAGTTGGCAGGATGCTTCCTGAGAGTATTCTGAGGTACATACTTTGTGTCACTAGTGGCTACAGTACTTAATACATAAAAGGTACTTACTTAATAGTTAATGAGGGAGAATGTAGGCAAGTAAAAAAAATAACTCATCAGGCAGCCAAAAGGAATGCCACAAACTTGTTTTATAGCTTTAAAAATGTATCTAATATGTGAGTTATAAAATGGTATCAGAAACTGACAGAGAACATATAAAGGTTACAATACAATATCCGGTTTCCACTTTAAGTCACATGGCCTTCAAGTGACATTTTTTACCAAAGTGTTTCCAATGAATACTTACCTGAACACACAGTGGGATGTAATCCCCTCAAACACATATATTTCAAAAACTTGAGAACAGTATTTCAAAACTTTACCAACTAAGGTGGCTTATAACTACAATATTGAAGATACCAAGACCTTTCTTAAATCTCCTCAAGGAGACTGAAGTGTAACTCAGATAAATTGTGACCTAATGCATTATATTTTAGAGTTTGACAAAAAAAGTAGCGAGGTGCTTGTCATCTTAAAAAATGGTATCTAAGAATAAAAACTTGATGTTATTTTTCCAAGAAAAAAAAGATGTTCTAACTTGCCACCATAAATCTTTGATAGGACCCGCTTTTAACTGTCATAACTTTATTCTTTCCATTAATTTCAAATCTGTTATCGTCTTTCTTTGTATCCTCCCTCCCTCCCACCAAAAAAGTCACCAGTTGCCAGCAGCTATGGTTACCGAATAAAGAATAATGAAAGCACTGGGTGACCTACTTAATGAATTGTGATTAATAAGGTTTGGGTCAATGTGATATACAAAACTAATAAGCAACTAATAAGGAAAGTGGTCAAATGTTACAAGTTGCAAAATATCTAAATATTTAGTATTTTCAATACTTTAATGTCTTCATCTATCGGCAATTCCATACTCCTTTTCCAAAACTCATACAGTATAACTTATGAGACATCTTTCCATCCCATCACCTGTTCTGTCAAATTAGAAAATGATACGGTATTAACTGATTCTATGGTATCAACAGATTTTAAGGTATCTAAGGCCTCCTGAAGAACTAGAAAGCTAGAGGGAACAATGATCTAACATGGATTTTGCAACATTCTAGGATATTTTCAGTTAACTCAAGGGACCCTGCAAGATTTTTTAAATAAACTTCAAAATAAAAGAATCTAATTAGAACATGGAAATGTTTAGTGACACAATAAAGGCAGAATGAAAGTTTACATCACAGATGTTCTCACAACCTAATTTAGTGCAATAATAGGTACTTTACCAGTACTACATAAAATTACCGGGCATGTAGAAGAATGAGAGGATACTGTGAAACTAAATAAAATTTTTAAATGCCAAAAATTACTGCCATATACTTAAATAATAGATTATTTAATTTTAAACAAATGATTCATTTGAAATAATGTTCCTGCAAATATTATTTTCATTCACTGAATATTATTCCCCATATTTAACTTATCTCTTTCCCTTATATAGCTCCATTACCCAAAACTGCAGTCTGGTTCAAAGACCTATTTCCCTGCTTTCCCAAAGGGAAGTAAAAGTTCTGTCTATGGAAAGGAAGTATTTCTGAAATTATTACCATTAGTTATCTACCACTATTGGAAAATGAGCTATCCTGGTCAAATAAACTATCTCTTTAACTGGAAAGCAAAACTTTCCTGGGCAAGGACAAATTCTTTGGTTGAGAGTTTTCTTGCTCTAAGGCACACAGACCTGTATTTTTATATATTTTACCCTGAAGGAGAAATAAAGTGATAAGCATAGAAAATTCAGGTCTACGGAAAATGGAAGCGGGGAAAAGTTTTACAAATAAAATGTTACCAATTACAAAGTGTGAAGTGGTTATGAAAAAAACACCAAGGATTTTAGACACTTTCTAAGTTATCACTCAAATGTAAATATCAAGTTGCCTCAAAATCTCTTAGCTAGTGGAAGCAACTTAAACTAAAAATTTCAGACTTTATTGAGAAATGCCAAGCAATGGGGCTTGAAACAAATTGGTTAACAACACTGAGGACTAAGCTCTGATTTTTTAATCTTGCCCAAATTCCCACCTAAGGGGTCTGGGGAGTCATGCCCTACAAACCATAAATTCTCATCAGATGGGTTTTATTTAACCCTATATATTGTGACTTACTTTTCAATCTGACTCTGGCATAACATTCTAAGACAAGAAGAAAATATTTAACTCCTAAATACATTTCCTTGCCATACCCTGAAATTGCCCTGCGAAGTTTCTTGTGGGAAAAATCCACATTCTACAGAGCCTCCCCTTCCCGCTTTGTTTTCCTTCCTTTCTTTCCAGATCCAGGAGATAATCAACTAAGAGCCAAGCACCCTTCTAGGTCTGACAAGAAACATTTTACAACCTGCTCTCTCTGAAGTCTGCTGAGAGATTCCTCTGCACAAAAAAACCTGGTCTCCACAATCCTTTATCTTTAACCTGAACATTCCTTTCTATGGATCCCAGGTCTTTAGACAAACTCAACCAAATGTCAACCAGAAAGTTTAAATTTACCTATACCCTGGAAGCACCCCGCTTTAAGCTGTCCCTCCTTTCTGAACCAAACCAATGTATTTCTTAAATGTATTTGATTGATGTTTCATGCCTTCCTAAAATATGTAAAACCAAGTTGTACCCCAGCCACCTTGGGCACATGTTCTCAGGACCTGAGGGCTGTGTCACAGGCCATGGTCACTCATATTTGGCTCAGAATAAATCTCTTAAAATATTTTACAGAGTTTGACTGTTTGCATCAACAACACCTATATTCTCATGACAGGATGTATTTATGTTTGTAATCTCCATTCATAATCATAACCCTCCCATACTCAACCATTATTCTTTCTGTTTCACCTCCCCTTTCACTACCCTTAGACCGAAGTTCAGTGGTCAAAGTCTGTGAGAAAAATAGGAAAATATACCAAAATGTATCATTCAAAATGAATTCTGAAGCTTTCTTTACTTTTTTAAAGGCAAATTTTTAAAAGCATAGTAACTGGATTAGCAATTAAGACAAATATTTTCAAACAGGATGGTATTCTTTATTGGATTATTTAAAGTAGGTAAGTAGATATTTAGCTGCATTCTCAGAAATAAAAACAGTTATTAGTTTCTTGGCATATGGACCATTAAATTTACATTTATATGTAGACTTTTCTGGCCAAGAAATGGGATCCAAGTGTATAGACATATATGCATATGTTAAGAGCATTTGGTAAGAGGTAGTTCTGTAGCAATTCAATGGCTATTTACTGAATTCCTATTAGTGATCACCCCATTGTTAGCGATTTCAGAGAGAAAGCATCTTTAAAAGTTTTCAGTTTTGTCAGAGAAACAAAATATGCACACATAAAGCAAAAATAACTCAAATATCCAATTGAAAATAGAGCAAAGTATCTCCTTTTATTGAGCTCTACTAGAGAGTTCCATTAAATTTAATGTATAATCTTAACTTCATAAAAGGATATCTTTTTTTTTCCCACCAGTAAACCTTTATCATGTAGTCTAAGGATTTTCTTTAGGTACAAATGAATCCAATAACATTAAATCAGTGCATGGAATTATGATGCTTTATTGCCCTTCATTCTTTCTAATTTTTAAAATTCTAAGCAGAAGCACAACCAAAATCAAGCAACATACCAGCTCTGCTAGGGAGTAAAGTAAATATCAAATGTATATACTCACATACACATACATAAAACCAGAATTATCCTACATACGTGTAACCAGAATTTTTATGGTTATGAAACAGTGCAATACTAGTGTTTCACAGCTATATATTACTTCTATAACAAATGACTTTTGTTCACTGAGTTGAAATTTATGTTACATTGCATTTGGCCAGAAAGAAAAGAAACACAGATGTGATGAATGAAGAAAAATACCAGTTGAGTCACCTAACCAGTACTGAAAAAGTTAAGTTTCAAAATACGGGTATGTTCTATTTCTTAACCTAGATAATGCATCCACAGTTATTTCTTTTGTTGTTGTTCTTTAAATTCATCTTATACATTTTACTCTCTATGTATGTGTGCTACATTTACTTCTCAGGAAACTTTTTCTTTTTAAATAGAAGAGTATCATTCCAAATACTGACAGATGTCCTGTCCAGGAATTCCTTCCAATCTCCTAACCTGCCAGTTGCAAAACTAGTTTCTTAAGAACTCTACTTTACATATTGCATCAGTAGCCACTAACAATAGTTATAGCCTACAGATGTCTGAAATTTCTTTGTTGACAAGTCTGGCAGCTAAGCAAAGGTCCTTATTAAAGGTAATGATATTTCTTAAAAAATCATGCACAACCAGAAAACATAACAGAAAGGTACATACGAGATAAGCTGTAGCATTTTAGGGGTGATCAGGACAGGGACTGCATCTTACAGCTCTTAACGCAGAATTTTACATTAAACTTTTGTGGAACTAAATGACACATAATGTGGTTATTACTATATAGGTATTACGGTACCTAGTCATCATTTTCTAAACTAAAGATAATATCTATATTTACAAAATAAGAAAAAAAGAACTATTTCAGGCCAGGTGCGGTGGCTTACGCCTGTAATTCCAGCACTCTAGGAGACCAAAGTGGGCAGATCGCCTGAGGTCAGGAGTTCGAGACCAGCCTGGCCAACATGGCGAAACCCCGTCTCTATTAAAAATACAAAAATCAGCCAGGTGTAGTGGCACACACCTCTAATCCTAGTTACTCAGGAGGCTGAGGCAGGAGAATCACTTGAACCCAGGAAACGGAAATTGCAGTGAGCCAAGATCGCGCCACTGCACTCCAGCCATGGTGACAGAGCGAGAGACTCTGTCTCAAAAAAAAAAAAAAAAAAAAAGAAAGAAAGAAAGAAAAAGAAAAAAGAACTATTTCACTGTTGGGGTTTTTAAAAAATGCAAACCCAGGGGGTGTGGCTACAAGTGAGGATATCATAGTCAGCCAAATAAATAAATAATCTTTCACTGGCCTCTGGTCAGCTTGCCAAAGAGCCACATCTTCTCCATCACTCCTAGCTGAGGAATCTCTGCTCCTCTTCAGAAAGGGAAGGCAAGAGCTCCTTGTCTGGTTTTATTCATATTTACAAAATGGGTTTATATGCAACATAATCTCTATTGGATCACTAATAAAAATATTGACACTTTTTAAGAAATGAGGTTAATAGACAATACAAAGTCATTCTACATATCTACATATAATACATATCGTATAAGGGTCTAGCTAGTAGTATTCTTCCTACTTTAACTATTTGAACAGATTTTCTCACAAGAAGGATAACCTGATGCATTTTCTATAACTTTCTCAGAATGAGAGGCAATTTACCCAGTAGGTACTGAGATAAGACTTGACTCACTGTGTCCTTCCCTTCTTCATTCTATTTACTGAGGATGAAGGGAACTTGCTTTCTCCCTCTCTCCCTTTCTCCCTCCTCTCTCCTCTCTGCAACCTAGGGCTGCCTTCAATTTGGGAAGTATCCCATTCTAAGAAGGCCAAATAGCCTAGAGCTCAGGGTTCCTTAGGAATGCTTCTAGTCTAGGGAAAATAAGCTGTCAAGGTCATGTACCAGTTCAGCTAATAAACCTGGGAGGCCTACATATTCGGAGCCAAACATAGTATGCCTAGGGTCTTGCTTTTGCCTAGAATATGCCGTTAATCAGGTATGAAGATACAACTCAATGAAGCAGATACATGTGGGGCAGATGCCCCAATTTTCACCTTGATAACTTTAGAATAAAAGTGCTAAAGAAACTTGATAAGGACTTAGATGGTTGCTTTAAAAGTTTTTATTTTTTATTTATTTATTTTTTGCGTGTCTTCCATAATCCTCTGTTTAGAGGAAGAAACAAGGAGTTAATCTAGAAAATAAGGAGGAGGGACTTATAAAAGCATTAGCATTTTGTGGGAAAGTAGAATCAGTAAACATCTTCTGCTCTCATTGTAAAGGGTCTGTCTGCTCTGTCTTGATACATTACCCCTCTCTCCAACATCAACACTACAGCAATTAGTATGAACGCCATCAGATCTATACCCTTTTATCCTCAAATCTTTAAAACATTAAATATTTAAGTAATAGTAGTATTTTGCCTCATTAGACATCTTTGATCCATCACTGAAATGCCAATTTTTCCAAGAAAATCTTGTAATACTTCATGTATCCTTTCTCTATTAATTCCATATTTTCTCTCTTCTCTCATTCTATTCCCTCCCATTACTGTCTCTCCTTTTCTCTCCTCCTCTTATATTCCTTGTCTGTGCCAGAAAAACCTGAGAACACTGCTTAAGCCTGCTAGATTCACTGACCCAAGTTTAGAAATCCAATTCTAAAAATTTTATAATAGCCTATTATGTACACTTTCGTCCCAGTTCTAAATTCAGAGACTATCTTAGACAAAAGCTCAGTGATGAGATGACAAGGTGTTAGTCATTATTAACCTACTATAGTATCTAATAGTATAAAGTGAACAAAGCTTAAGATTCAGGTTCTGTAGAAGCATGTAGTTAAACGATTGGTTTATTTTGGATTTCTTCCAGAATCAGAGGAAGATGAAAAGGTTCTGAAGCATTTACAATTTTATAAGCTTTCTTCGGGGTAAAACTTATGTTTAAAACTTGCCATGCAGGATGTCTTGCAGCCCCACCACAAAGAAGATTCAGTGGAGCTGAACAAGCTCACTACCAAGCCACTGAAAAGAGGAAAGAAAGTCCATCTGAGATCAAAGGTCGCAATTCCCATTTTTTTCAAGTTCTGCAAAGGTGATCTGTTCCCCTTTAGTGCACAGGAAATAAGTGAGATGTTCTCTAAAAGCCTTTACCTGTTTCACCTTATACTGTAATCACTAAATCCAGAAGACTAACGCAAACTCATACTTAAAAAGAAAACAATTAGCCTAGAGCACGTAATAGAAATCAGAAGCATTTGATTTCAGACTGTCTGTATATCGCCTGTTTGTAAAAGTTCTGATTCGGTTGTAGGCTGTCATAACATAAACTACCTTTCAAGGTTCATTACATGCCACCCACAACTCTCTCCCTCATACAGCCAAAATGCACAACTTTCAGTTCCTGAAATCCTTTTGATTTTTTCGCCATTTCAAGCTTTCGCATATGCGATCTACCTGTTACATTTTTGTCTTCCTCAGAGTAACTTCAAATCATCTCCTCTAACATAGGACTACATAAAGTCCCCTTATTGTCTGCTCTCACAACATCTGTATCTCTCATCACCACTCTCACTCACTCTTTGCTGTAATTAGTTTTTTAACCAGTTCTTCCCATTAGTCTTAGCTGCAAGAGGGCATTTGCAGTGCCTAAAGATAATTTTCTTAAGACTAAACGGGGGCTTAAGAATCTGGCCACAAATCAACTCTCCAACTACCCTGTTTATAATTCTCACAACTCACCCCGTTTCCAGACCATGCTTCTTCACAGGCTGGCTTCCCTTCCTGGAATGTTAATCATTGCAGGAATCCCAGCTGATTATACAGTCGCCTTTCAGGCCAGAACCCAATAAGAAAACAAGAAAGGATCACCCGTTCTATTACTGCGCTGCTCCCTCCCCTCGTAGATTTCACAAATATACTTCTCACCACAAGCTTGTCTGTTCCAAGAGAATGCTAGCTCTTCGAAAGAAGGAGCCCTTTGTTTTCCTTGCCCTTGTCCAGTTCCTCTGCATACCTCTAGCACCTAGAGCAACAACTGCTATACAGGAGGCGCCCAGATGTGGAACAGAGCAAAGAACTGAGTGTTGATTTAATGTTGCCTGAAGTCCTTAACAGCCCCTTCAACCTATAACTTAACTGTGTTTTTAATCCCCTACACGTGTAATCCCTGTATGTGTGCGCAGCGTTAAAAGGATTATTGTAGCTCAAAAATTCTCCAATGAAAGAACCTCTACCAGAAAGGAGTTGCTCATCTTTCGTTCTTGAAAAGTTGGCTGCACGATACAAGTAAGAAAAGTTCTAGTTAGGCAAGACAATTTATACATAAAAGACAATTATAGAGGTCACAGGGAACATTACCTAACTTAGCACAGGGCCTCGAATGTATTCCGAAATTAAATCAGCATGTAGAAAGCAAGCCTCCTCATGCGTTTTAAAGTGTAATCTCGCGACCTCGCGGCGCGCTCTGGGAAGACCGATTCATCTCTTCCCCTCGCCCTCTTTCCCCGCCCGGCGCACAGTCGGCCCGTGGCGCTCGGCACCGCGTCTCCACGGCCAGCGGGGGGCAGGCCTGCGCGGCCCTTGCAAGGGACAAGCCGCGGAGCCGGCGAGGCTCGCCATCTGGGACACGTTTGGAGAAGCGAGCGGTACAGTCCATTCCACGGCGACATTTTAGGATTCTCCCACTGACAACACTAAACTGAAGCGCTAAGACCAACCCTTACGACCACTTACCGTCGCAGGCCGCGGTGGTGACTTCCTTTTCCGCTCCCCTACACACGCTTTTCCGTTTTGCGTGCCTTTGTTTCCGCTCCCCCCGGGACCATTGTGCGCCCCTGTCCTCCGTTCTTGTAGGTCCTCTCCTCTTCTCCGCGTCTTCTCCTTTACTATCCCACGCTCCCCTTTACTTTCTCCGGGAACTTTATCCCGTTCCCCTGCCGGTTCCCGTGACCTCGGAAATCCCGCCCCTGCCGCGAGGCGCCCTCTGCTTCGCGCTCCCTCGTGTCACGAGGGAGCCAGGGTGGGCGGTCTCCTATTGTACTTGGCTTTGAATTTTCGCTTTTGCAGCACAAAGTTAGGGCTGGGAAAGGAGGCTGCCGAACCGTGCTTGTTTTCGCTCCGATAAACGTGAGAAAAAGGGGAGGTGAGGAAGCCAGTGTAGGCAAATAGCGAGAGGGGAGAGGACAGAAAGGTACCGAAGGTCGACCTTTTTTAGGTATCTTATCCGAGTTATTGAGGGGAATGGGTATTTAGCCAGTTTTTTGTTTGTTTGTTTTTATCCAAATATCCAGTGTGTGTCTTGAATGTGTGAATGTGACGTGTTTATAAAGCTCAGTAAGCTTAAAATTCCGTGCCAATACATTTTGTATGCCGCAGACAGGAAGTGCTTTGGGAGACCCTTGAAAGGGGAGGTCGTTTTACACCAATATTGAGATCATTTTGTCAGAGTCGTGGGACTAAAGGTAGACCTAACGTAGTCGATGTCAAAGATAAGCGCAGCTGGACGTTAAAGCGGTGAAAACATTCAGTTAACTACTGACAGGAAAGAGCTGAGCTCTATTTCGATTCGTGCGGAGATCATCCGGGCATTTTTAAAGGGACGTTTTAAAAGGAGAAAGGGGATATGCGGGCGCTCAGTAGAGAAAGTGAACCTACAGTTGTTAGTGTAAATGTGATTAGGCCAGCTGTGTGTTTGTGTGTGCGCGCGTTTTAACAGTTACCGCAGGATTCTATTCTCCTACGGAGGATTTTATCCTTCTTGATTATATTTCAAAGGAATGACTCTCTGGTCCTTGAGAGAGAACTTCTGAGTGGCAAGAAATAAGTCTTTACAATTGCAAGCCCTTTAGTAAACGTTCTAAGAAAGGGATGTCAGAGACCTATCATCAGTTGTGTGCTGGTTACATCACGTAGTTAAGCTTTCTGAGGCAGTCGCCCTGGGCACAGGGTCTTATACTGCTAAAGCTGTGCTAGAGTTTGATCAAGTCTCTGAACGCAGGGGTTTAGATGGGATGGTCATGTTCCTGGAGTTCTGCAGTGGTCATAGGTTTGATTTGAATAAATACAGGGAATATTCTAGTCGGAGGAACAGAATGTGCCAACGCGCCGAGCAGGAAGGATAGTTTTACGATACGGAGATGTGTATGATAGGGAATAAGTGGGAGCCCAGTTTGGACTAATTGGAAGAAGTCATTATTAGAAGTACTGTATTTAATTCTAGTTTGTTATAAAATGAGACTCCAAGATCACTGAGCCATTTCACTGAGACTCCAACATCACCCCAGTGCTAGGCTAATCTCCATGGCGCCTAGATCTATGCCCACTCCATTCCCCATGTTGGTCCCCATAGTTTCAGGCACCAGGCTCCAACACCAGGTTGGTCCCTACAGCCTCAGTCTCCAGGTTGGCACGAGTGGATATAGGCTTTAGGTCCACTCACTGCTGGTCCCTACAGCCCCAGGTTCCAGTGAACCCAGGTTCCAGGCCTGCTCCAACAAACCCAAGGTCCAGGTCTACCCCAGTAGACCCTGGCACCAGAACTACCCCAGAGGGCCTAGCCTACAGGCTACCACCCACAAACCCAGCCTCCATGATGGCCTCTGAAGAATCAGGCTTTAGGTCTTCCCCAGCACCAGACTAGACTGCTAGACTGATGTTCCACTTTTGTCCCCATGGACCCAGGCACCAGGCCCATCTGAGAGGTTTCTTCAGTTTTATTTTTCAGTAATAACTTTCATTCTTCTTTCTCAGTAATAACTGTAGTACTAAGTGGGCTTTCTATTTCTGGCTCCCATTTTCCATCTTTCTTTTTAACACTTTGGGAAAATATCCAAGTTAAACTCTATATAGTGGGGTAGGTGGAAAATGAAAGATAAGTAAGTAAATACGTAATATGTATAATCAACGGAGTGAAAAGACAGCCTGCAGAATGGGAGAAAATATTTGCAAACTATATATCTGACAAAGGGTTAATATCCAGAGTATATGAAGAAGTCAACTCAATAGCCAAAAAAAAAAAAAAAAAAAAAAAAATCCAATTTAAAAATGAGCAAAAGGCCTGAATGGACATTTCTCAAAAGAAAACATGATGATGACTAACAAATATATGAAAAAATGCTCAGCCAGGCACAGTGGCTCACACCTGTAATCCCACACCTTGGAAGGCCAAGCAGGTGGATTGCTTGAGCCCGGAAGTTCAAGACCAGCCATGGGCAACATGGCAGAACCCTGTCTCTACAAAAAATCACAATTGGCTGGGCAATGTGGCATACACCTATAGTCCTAGCTACTCAGGAGCCTGAGGTGGGAGGATCACTGGAGCCCAGGAGCTCGAGGCTGCAGTGAGCCATGATCACACCACTGCATTCCAGCCAGGGGGACAGAGCAAGACTGTCAAAAACAAATAAATACATACATTTTTTAAAAATTAAAAATAAATAAAAATAACTAATCATAGGGGAAATGCAAATCAAAACCACAATGAGATATCACCTCATACCTGTTAGAATGGCTATTATCAAAAAGACAAAAAATAACATGCCCATGCATATGTGGAGAGAAATACTTATACACTGTTGGTAAGAATGTAAATTACTGGCCAGGTGCAGTGGCTCACGCCTGTAATCCCAGCACTTTGGGAGGCTGAGGTGGGCGGATCCCGAGGTCAGGAGGTCAAGACCATCCTGGCCAACATGCTGAAACCCCTTATCTACTAAAAATACAAAAAAATTAGCCAGGCATGGCAGCACACGCCTGTAGTCCCAGCTAAACCTGGGAGGCAGAGGCTGCAGTGAGCCGAGATCACACCACTGCACTCCAGCCTGGGCGACACAGCGAGACTCCATCTCAAAAAAATAGTAAATAAACAAAAGAATTTGAATTACTCTAGCCATTATAGAAAACAGTATAGAGGTTCCTCAAAAAATTAAAAACAAAACTGCCATATGATCCCACAATCCCACGCCTGGGTATATATCTGAAGGAAGTAAAATCAGTATGTTGCAGAGATATCTGCACTCTCATGTTTATTGCAGCACTGTTCATAAGAGCCAAGATATGGAATCAACCTAAGTGTCCATCAGTGGATGAGCGGATAAAGAAAATGTGGTATATACATACAATGGAATACTATTCAGCCATTAAAAGGAATGAAATCCTGTCATTTGTGGCAACATAGATGGACCTGGAGAACATTAAGTGAAATAAGCCAGGCACAGAAAGACAAATATCACATGATCTCATGCAGGTGTAGAATCCAAAGAAGTTGATCTCATAGAAGTGGGAAATAAAATGATGGTTATCAGAGGCTGAGAAGAGATTAATCAGTGGGTACAAAGTTACAGTTAGGAGGAATAAATTCTGGCGGTCTATTGCACAGTAGGATGACTGTGGTTAACAACATTGTTTCAAAATGGCTAGAAAAGATTTTGGTTGTCCTCACTACAAAGAAATGGTAAATACATGAGGTGATGGTTTTGCTAAATAACATTAAAATATCACCATATCCCATAAACACGTAAAATTGTTATGTGTCAAAAATGAAACAAAAATATATAATGTTGGGTGGTATTAAGTGCTATGATGACAAGTGAAACAAGTTTGGCATAATTTTGGGAGTTGGTATATTAGGTTAAGGTAAAGCCAGTTACTTTTGTTATGTTTATGAATTCCTAGGCCTCTTGACAAACACTGAGGTTCTCAAACATTGGCAAACACAAGTCACATTAGGTAAACATACAAATTCTTGGCCTTAGTTCCATATATTTTATTCTGAACAAATAGCCCTTAAGTCAAAATTGAGAAACAATGATTAGTAATAAGTTTTTACACTTCAAGTATTTCCTCATTCTGAACAAAGGATGTCGACATGTATTTACACACTTGAATGTTTCGACACTATCGTGTGATGTGATTTTACTTTTTTTTTTTTGTATTTCAGCTTTGAGTATCATGTATTCTATTTTCAATCTGCTGTTTGTGGCCTAGACTCAATGCAATAAGTTTTAAGGGGTTTTCTCTCTGAAGCACAAAATACCTTTTTACTCTAAAAAGCGGGGATGGGAAGAAGATAAACCAGACTCAGATATTATGATTTTCTTCACTCGTCCCTGGTATGAGTTTTATGAAAACATTTGTAACCCAATCACAGCTATCTTTCCCCTGAAACAACACGTACTTTAGACTGAATTGGTTATAGTTCTAGGTATGAGAAAGAAATATCAAAATGTTATACCACAATGTATATCATTTATTGTTGCATTATATTCTATCATGATAATTTTTATTAATGTAAGCTTATTGAGTTCAAATGCCTTGTTAGCCTTATTTTTCCTCCTTCCCATCCTTTCTTTTTTTCCTCCTCAGTTCTTTCCTCTCTTTATTTCTTTTGAGAATGTAGTTAAATTTTTTTCTTAAAAAATGCCATAGAAAAAATACTAGAATGAATATCTCATGCTGTTAATAGTTATCGGTAGTAACTTGGGGGAATGTAGTGTTTGTTTTGTTAGTTAAATATACTTGGTTTTCAGATTTCTCAAAATGAATGAGAACACTTAATAACATGGTAAAATGTTGAAACTATAGTATTACTTTCAAAAAGGCTATCTAGAATGGAAGAAGGGTGATGGAAGAAAGATGGCAGTACAGCACTTCCCAGTACTTGTCCCTTCACAGAAACATCTATTTGAACCACTATCCTTTTTTTTTTTTTTGAGACAGAGTCTTGCTCTTGTTGCCCAGGCTGGAGTGCAATGGCGCGATCTTGACTCACTGCAACCTCCACCTCCTGGGTTCAAGCAACTCTGCCTCAGCCTCTTGAGTAGCTGGAATCACAGGCACACGCTACAACGCCCGGCCAATTTTTGTACTTTTAGTAGAAACGGGGTTTTGTCATGTTGGCCAAGCTTGTCTTGAACTCCTGGCCTCAGGTGATCCACGCGCCTCAGCCTCCCAAAGTGCTGGGATTACAAGCGTGAGCCACCACGCCCGGCCTGAACCACTATCCTTTTATGAAAACACCTTCACATGAACTGAGGAATCCAGATGAGAAATTATAGCACCTAGATGTAGCAGAGAATTAAGGAAAGACACATTGAAGGTAGTAGGAAAGAGTCAATCCTTTCCTAAGCCTGGGTAGCACAGAGCTGAGACATATGGTCCGTGTGGGGAAAGGAGAGTGAGGTAAGTGCCAGCTTTGCTGCAGACTCCAGCACCAGGCCTGCCACAGTGAAACTTGGCACCAGGCTGACTACCATGGCCCTAGACTCTAGGCTGATACCCATGCACTGAGACTCCAAGATCACCCCAATGCTAGGCTAATCTCCATGGCGCCTAGATCTATGCCCACTCCATTCCCCATGTTGGTCCCCATAGTTTCAGGCACCAGGCTCCAACACCAGGTTGGTCCCTACAGCCCCAGTCTCCAGGTTGGCACGACTGGATATAGGCTTTAGGTCCACTCACTGCTGGTCCCTACAGCCCCAGGTTCCAGTGAACCCAGGTTCCAGGCCTGCTCCAACAAACCCAAGGTCCAGGTCTACCCCAGTAGACCCTGGCACCAGAACTACCCCAGAGGGCCTAGCCTACAGGCTACCACCCACAAACCCAGCCTCCATGATGGCCTCTGAAGAATCAGGCTTTAGGTCTTCCCCAGCACCAGACTAGACTGCTAGACTGATGTTCCACTTTTGTCCCCATGGACCCAGGCACCAGGCCCATCTCAGTACTGGGCAGGCCCCCGTCCTGTGAACACAGGCTCCAAGCCAGACCCTGTGGACCTAGATGCCTAGCACACCCACCTACCTATCTGGTCACCAGCCCTGTCTATCTGAGGGTACCAGCAGCAAGGCCACCCATAAAGCCCACAGATGACCTACCCAGAGTCTTGATAGGGTGACTGTGAGCAGCATTCCCTGCTGAATCCAGTCTATAAAGACTGGAATGAGTGCCCGCATTTCAATAATGCAAGGAAGAGGAATAATCAGGGAAACATGATACCACCAAAGGACCAAACACCAGTAAACAACCCTAAAGAAATGAAGATCTATGAACATCCTGAAAAATAATTTGAAATAATTCTTAGAAAAGCTCAGTGACTGCCGGGCGTGGTGGCTCACATCTGTAATCCCAGCACTTTGGGAGGCCGAGGCAGGTGTATCAGAAGGTCAGGAGATCAACACCAACCTGGCTAACACAGTGAAACCCTGTTTCTACTAAAAATACAAACAACAACAACAAAAAATTAGCCAGGCATGGTGGCACATGCCTGTAGTCCCAGCTACCTGGGAGGCTGAGGCAGGAAAATCACTTGAACCTGGAAGGCAGAGGTTGCAGTGAGCTGAGATTGAACCACTGCACTCCAGCCTGGGCAACAGAGTGAGATTCTCAGAAAAAAAAGAAAAAAAAAGAAAAGAAAAGCTCAGTGACCTACAAGGGAGCTCAAATAGGCAGCTAAATAATATTAGGAAAACAGTAAACAGACAAAATTAGAAATTTGACAAAGAGATAGAAACCATAAAAAGAACTAGGAAAATTCCGAAGCTAAAAAACACAGTGACTGAACTGAAGAATTCCACAGAGAGCTCCAACAACAAAATCAAGCAGAAGAAAGTATCCGTGAACCTAAAAATAGGTCATTTAAAATTGCCCAGTAAGAGGAGAAAAAAGAAAAGAAAAAGAATAAAAAAGAGTAAAGAATATCTGTAAGACTTAAGGGTCACCATCAAATGAACTAATTAATGCACTATGGAAGCTCCAGAAGGGGCAGAGAAAGGGAAAGGGGCAGAAAAACATAATGACAGAAAGCTTTCCAAATCTGAAGAGGGAACTAAACATCCAGATCCATGAAAGCCAAAAAATCCTAAATAGATTAAATACAAAGAGATCTTCACCAAGACACACTGCAATTAAATTTTCTAAAGTCAAAGACAAAGAAATGCAAAAGCTGCAAGAGAAGAGCAACTTCTATAAGGCTATTAACAGATTTCTCAGCAGAGACCTCGCAGGCCAAGAGAGAATGGCCTGCAAGGTGCTGAAAGAAATAAACTGCCAATGAGGACTACTATACCTGGCAAGGCTGTCCTTCAGAAATGAAGGACAAATAGGGAGTTTCCCAGACATAACAAAAGGTGTTCTTACCCGTAGACCTGCCTTACATGAAATGCTAAAGGGCGTTCTTCAGGTTGAAAGGGCCCTAAAAAACAATATGAAAACACAGGAAAGTATAAAACTCAGTGTAAAAGTAAGAACATAGTTAAATTCAGAATACTCTAATTCTGTAACAGTGATGCATAAGTCATTTTAACTCTAGTGTAAAATTAAAAGAAAAGTAATTATAATAATTTGTTCATGGAAACACAATATATAAAAGTTGTAAATTGTGACACCAATAGCATAAGATGTAGAAGTTAAAGTGTAGACTTTTGTATGCAGAAAAAGTTACATTGTTCGAGCTTAAAATAGACTTATAACTATGATCTTTTGTGTAAGTCTCATGATAACTCCAAAGTAAAAAACTGTAATAGATACACAAAATATGAAGAAAAAGAAAAGCAGTCTACCAATATAAAAAAATAAATAAATTATATAGGAAGGGCCAGGTGCAGTGGCTCAACGCCTGTAATGTCAGCACTTTGGGAGGCCGAGGCGGGTGGATCACCTGAGATCAGGAGTTCGAGACCAACCTGGCCCACATGGTGAAACCCCACCTTTACTAAAACTACAAAAATTAGCCAGACATGGTGTCATGTGCTTGTAATCCTAGCTATTCAGGAGGCTGGGTCAGGAGAACTGCTTGAACCCAGGAGGTAGGGATTACAGTGAGCCAAGATCCCACCAGTGCACTCCAGCCTGGGCAAAAGAGTGAGACTCCATCCCCCTCCCCACCCCCCAAAAAAAATCACATAGGAAGACATCAAGAGAGGAAGAATGGAATAAAGAAATTACAAAACAGTCAAAAAGAAAATAGTAATTCCTTACCTATCAATAATTACTTTAAATGTAAATTAAATTCTCCAATCAAAAATAGAGTGGTTGAATGGATGCAAAAACAAATAAAATTCAACTATATACTCAGTCTCTAAGAGTCTCATTTTAGCTTTAAGGACACACATAGTCTGAAAATAAAGAGATTGAAAAAAACATTCTGTGTAATCAGTAACCAAAAGAAAACAGGGATGCTAAACTTATGTCAGACTATGTGTGTGTGTGTGTGTGTATATATATATATATATATATATATATATTTTTTTTTTTTTTTTTTTTTTTTTTTTTTTTGAGATGGAGTCTTGCTCTGTCGCCCAGGCTGGAGTGCAGTGGCGCAGTCTCGGTTCACTGCAAGCTCCGCCTCCCGGGTTCACACCATTCTCCTGCCTCAGCCTCCCAAGTAGCTGGGACTACAGGCGCCTGCCACCACGCCAGGCTAATTTTTTGTATTTTTAGTACAGACGGGTTTTCATCGTGTTAACCAGGATGGTCTCGATCTCCTGACCTCGTGATCTGCCCGCCTCGGCCTCCCAAATTGCTGGGATTACAGGCGTGAGCCACCGCGCCGGCCTTTTTTTTTTTGAGACAGTTTCACTCTTCCGTCCAGGCTGGAGTGAAGTGGTGCGATCTTGGTTCACTGCAACCTCCGCCCCCCAAATTCAAGTGATTCTCCTGCCTAAGCCTTCCAGGTTAGCTGGGATTACAGTTGTCTGCCACCACACCTAGCTAATTTTTGTATTTTTAGTAGATACCGGGTTTCGCCATGTTGGCCAGGCTGGTCTCAAACTCCTGACCTCAGGTGATCCACCCACCTCGGCCTCCCGAAGTGCTGGGATTACAGGCGTGAGCCCCGGTGCCCAGCCATGTCAAGTAACTTTTTCAAACACAGTGATATAAAACTAGAAATCAATAACGAGGCAAATTGGAAAATTTGCAAATATATGAAACTTAAACAAGACACTACTGATGGGTTACAAAAGAAATTTTACAGTAGAAAAAATAATATTGAGACAAAGTAAAGTGAAAAAAAATTTATGGGATACAACAAACATAGTTCTAAGAGGGGAGTTTATAGAGACAAATGAATGCCTATATTAAGAAAAGAGGAAGATCTCGAACAACCTATCTTGACGCCACGGGGAACTAGAAAAAGAAGAAGCTAAGCCTAAAGTTACAGAAAAAAGGAAATAATAAAGATCAGAGCAGAAATAAAGGAAATGGAGATGATAAAAATAACAGAAAAAAATCAAAGAAACAATTGGTTTTTTGAAAAGATAAACAAAAATTGACAAACCTTTAGCTAAACTATGAAAAAAATGAGAGAAGACTCAGAATTATAAATGAAAGAAAGCATTATAACGGATATAGAAATATAAAGGATCCTAAGAGACTATTATAAGCAATTATACAACAATATATTGGGTAACCTAGAAGAAATAGATAAATTTCTAGAAATATACAATCTACCAAGATTAAATCATGAAGAAAGAGAACATTTGAACAGAACAATAATGAAGGTTAAATTTATAATCAAAAAGCTACCAACAGAAAAATCCGGGACAAAATGGCTTCAGTGATTCTACCAAACACTTAAAGAAGAATTAATGCTAATTGCTCTTACTCTGTCAGAAAATTAGAGAAGACAAGACTTCCAAACTCATTTTATGAGGCCAGCATTACTTTGATAAAAAAGCCAGGGAAGGAAAAAAAGTATAAGCCAATATACCTGATACTGTCTCAACAAATTAGGTATGGAAGGTGTCTTGGTTTGTTTTCTCTTGCTTATAACAGAAACTGAAACTGGGTGATTTATGAAGAAAAGAAATTTATTTCTCACAGTTATGGAGGCTGAGAAGTCCAAGGTTAGGGTGGTGTATCTGGTGAGTGCCTTCTTGCTGATAGGAACTCTGTATTAACCAACACAGAACATCGCATGGTGAGGAGCTGAAGATGCTAGCTCAGATCTCTCTTCCTTTTTTTATGAAGCCACCAGTCTTACTCCCATGAAAATCCATTAACCCATTAATTGATAAATGAATTAGTCTATTCATGAGGGCTCTGCCCCACCGCTCAGTACTGCCACAGTGAGGATTAAATTTCACCATGAGGGCCCGGGCAGGGTGGCTCACGCCTGTAATCCCAGCACTTTGGGAGGCTGAGGCGGGTGGATCACGAAGTCAGGAGATCGAGACCATCCTGGCTAGCACGGTGAAACCCCGTCTCTACTAAAAATACAAAAAATTAGCCAGGCGTGGTGGCAGGTGCCTGTAGTCCCAGCTACTTGGGAGGCTGAGCCAGAAGAATGGTGTGAACCTGGGAGACGGAGTTTACAGTGAGCCGAGATCACGCCACTGCACTCCAGCCTGGGTGACAGAGCGAGACTCCATCTCAAAATAAAATAAAATAAAATAAATTTCACCATGAGTTTTGGAGGGAAAAAATATTCAAACCATAGCAGAAGGAGTGTATTTCAACATAATGAAGACCACATGTGACAAGTTCACAGCTAATATGTCATATTAAGTAGTGAAAAACTGATAGTTTTTCTTCTAAGATCAGGAACAAGATAAGGGTGTCCACTCTTGCCCCTTCTATTCAATATAATACAGGAAGTCCTAGCCACAGCAATTATGAGGGAAAAAAAGACAAGCAGATTGGAAAAGAAGTAGAGAAATTGTCTGTTTGCAGATAACATAATCTTGTATATAGAAAACCCTAACAACTCCACCAAATAACTCTTAGAACTAACACACAGATTCAATTAAGTTACAGAATAAAAATCAACATGCAAAAATCAGTTCTTTTTTTTTTTTTTTGAGACGGGGTCTCTCTCTGTTGCCAGGCTGAAGTGCAGCAGTGCGATCTCAGCTCACTGCAACCTCCCTCCTGGGTTCAAGCAATTCTCCTGCCTCAGCCTCCTGAGTAGCTGGGACTACAGGTGTGTGCCACCATGCCTGACTAATTTTTTGTATTTTTAGTAGAGGCAGGGTTTCACTATGTTAGCCAGGATGGTCTCGATCTCCTGATCTTGTGATCCACCCGTCTCGGCCTCCCAAAGTGCTGGGATCTTAGGCGTGAGCCACTGCGCCTGGCCAATCAGTTGCATTTTTATTCACTAACAATGAGCTATCAATAAAAAGAAATTAACAACACAATCCCATTTGCAATAGCATCAGAAAGAATAAAATACTTAGGAATAAGTTTAACCAAGGAGATGAAATATCTGTACACTGAAAATGATAAAACATTGATGGATGCTGTTGAACAAGACACATGTAAATGGAAACATATTTCACTTTCATGGATTGGAGATATTAATATTGTTAAAATGTTCATACTACTCAGAGTAATCAGGAGATTCAATACAATTCATACCAAAATTCCAATGGCATTTTTTCACAGAAATAGGAAAAACAATCCTAAAATTTGTATGGAACCATGAAAGCCTCAAATAGCCAAAGCAATCATAGGCAAAAAGGAATAAAGCAAGAGGCATCACACTACTTTATTTCAAAATGTACTACAAAGCTAACATAATCAAAACAGCATGGCGCTGATATAAAAATGCACATGTAAACCAATACAGCAGAATTGAGAGCCCAGAAATGAATCTACACATTTTTGGTCAATTGATCTTTGACAAAGATACCAAGAAGACACAGTGGGAAAAGGGCACTCTCTTTAATAAATGGTGTTGGGACGACTAGATAATCACATACAGAAAATAAAATTGTACCCTTATCTCATACCATAACCAAAAATAAAATTAAAATGGATTAAATACTTAAATGTAAGACATGAAACTGTAAAACTAAGAGAAAAAAAACAGAAAAAAAGGCTTCTTGATAAGGGTCTGGGTTGTGATTTTTAAAAAATATAACCCCAAAGGACAGGCAACAAAAGCAAAAGTAGACAAATGGGACTGCATCAAAATAAAAAGCATCTATCTGCACAACAAAGGCTCAATAGAGTGAATAGACCAGCTATGGAATGGGAGACAATATTTGCAAACCATACTTCTTATAAGGAGTAAATATTCTAGTTTATAAGGAAATCAAGCCCCTGACTGCCACCACCGCTGCCGCCCAGAGACTACTGAGCCCTTGTTGGTCTGCCATCACCACCCACTCCAGAAACAGAACATCCAGTCATGGAAAAAATGAGCTGGTTCAGAAGGCTGAACTGGCCCAGTAGGCTGAGAGATATGATGACATCGCAGCCTGCATGAAATCTGTAACTGAGCAAGGAGCTGAAATTATCCAATGAGGAGAGGAACCTTCTCTCAGTTGCTTCTAAAAATGTAGGAGCCTATAGGTCATCTTGGAGTGTTGTCTCAAGTATTGAACAAAAGACGGAAGGTGCTGAGAAAAAACAGCAGATGGCTCGAGAATACAGAGAGAAAATTCAGACAGAGCTAAGAGATATCTGCAACGATGTACTGTCTCTTTTGGAAAAGTACTTGATCCCCAGTGCTTCACAAGCAGAGAGCAAAGTCTTCTATTTGAAAATGAAAGGAGATTACTACTGTTACTTGGCTCAGGTTGTTGCTGGTGATGACAAGAAAGGGATTGTGGATCAGTCACAACAAGCATACCAAGAAGCTTTTGAAAGCAGCAAAAAGGAAATGCAACCAACACATCCTATCAGACTGGATTTACTCCTCTGAACTCCCCGGGGAAAGGCTGCCCTTGGCCGGGCCCAGTGGCTCACGCCTGTAATCCCAGCACTTTGGGAGGCCGAGGCAGGTGGATCACGAAGTCAGGAGTTTGAGACCATCCTGGCCAACCTGGTGAAACCCCGTCTCTACTAAAAATACAAAAATTAGTGGGGCGTGTTGTTGGGCACCTGTCATCCCAGCTACTCGGGAGGCTGAGGCAGGAGAATTGTTTGAACCCGGGAGGTGGAGGTTGCAGTGAGCCAAGATCATGCCATTGCACTCCAGCCTGGGTGACAGGGCAAGACTCCATCTGAAAGGAAGGGAGGGAGGGAGGGAGGGAGGGAGGGAGGCAAGCCTGTTCTCTTGCAAAGACAGCTTTTGATGAAGCCATTGCTGAACTTGATATATTAAGTGAAGAGTCATACAAAGACAACACGCTAATAATGCAATTACTGACAGACAACTTGACATTGTGGACATCGGATACCCAAGGAGACAAAGCTGAAGCAGGAGAAGGAGGTGAAAATTAACCCACCTTCCAACTTTTATCTGCCTCATTTTAAAATTTACATAGTAGACCATTTGTCATCTATGCTGTCCCACAGATAGTTTTTTGTTTACAATTTATGAGAGGTTTATGTTACTTCTATTTGAATTTCTATATTTCCCATGTGGTTTTTATGTTTAATATTAGGGGAGTAGAGCTAGTTAACATTTAGGGAGTTACCTGTTTTCATCTCGAGGTGGACACTATGGGGATGTGGAATTTTTATACAAGTTATAAATGTTTGGCATAGTACTTTTGGTACATTGTGGCTTCACAGGGGCCAGTGTTAAAACTGCTTCCATGTCTAAGCAGAGAAAACTGCGTACATATTGGTTTGTCCTAGTGGGGAATAAAAGAGATCATTGGTTCCAGTTACAGGTGTAGTAATTGTGGGTACTTTAAGGTTTGGAGCACTTACAAGGCTGTGGTGGAAACAGATATCCCATGGATACCACATGTTAAACTATGTATAGCTGTGGAATACTTAATCTCAATGTGCACACCTTTGACTATGGCTGCAGAAGTGTTCCTTTAGACAAAGTTGTGACCCATTTTACTCTGAATAAGGGCAGAAATGGTTCACATTTCATTATTTGTAAAGTTACCTGCTGTTAGTTTTCATCATTTTTATTACACTCATTTTATTTGTATTTAAATGTTTTAGGCAACCTAAGAACAAATGTAAAAGTAAAGATGCAGGAAAAATGAATTGCTTGGTGTTCATTACTACATGTATATCAAGCACAGCAATAAAACAACAACAACAACAAAAAACATGTATTTAACTTTTTTTAGGTTTTTTTGCTTTTGTGGTTTTTCTTGATACTTGCCTAACATGCGTGTGCTGTAAAAATAGTTAACAGGGAAATAACTGGAGATGATGGCTAGCTTTGTTTAATGTCTTACGAAATTTTCAAGGACAGTCCAAGCATAATTGTTAAGAACATGTGTATTAAATTCATGTCAGTGGAATAAAAGTTTTATGAATGTACTTTTCAACTACTTTCTCTACAGCTTTTCATGTAAATTAGTCTTTTGGTTCTGAAACTTCTCTAAAGGAAATTGTACATTTTTTGAAATTTATTCCTTATTCCTTCTTGGCAGCTAATGGGCTTTTGTCAAGTTTAAACACGAAGTTTATCATAATAACAAAAATTCTACTAATATAACTACTGTTTCCAACCATGTCCCATTATCCTGTCTCCTCCTCCCCACCCTGAAAAAAATGAGTTCCTGTTTTTACTGGGAGAGGGGGAGATTGATTGGGAAAAAAAGTAATATGTTCCGTTTAAATTTTGGTATATGGCATTTTCTAACTTAGGAAGGCACAATGTTCTTGGCCCATCATGACATGGGGTAGCATTATCTATAAGTTTTGTGCTTCCAAATCACTTTTTGGTTTTTAAGAATTTCTTCATACTGTTAGAGCCTGCCTTCGATTTTGATCCTTTATTCTTTCTATTTGTCAGGTGGCACAAGATTACCTTCCTTTTTTAGCCTTCTGTCTTGTCACCAACCATTCCTACTTGGTGGCCATGTACTTGGAAAAAGGCCGCATGATCTTTCTGGCTCCACTGAATGTCTAAGACACCCTGCTTCCTTTGCTTGCATTCCACAAACTATTTCCCTCATCCTATTTACTGCAGCAAATCTCTCCTTGGTTGATTAGATTTTGTTTATCTCCCTTTAAAACCCTATGTATCCTGAACGGCCTGTCATTGTCTGTCTTTCAAATCCTTTCTCTTTCTCTTCCTCTATTCTCTAAATAATGATGGGACTAAGTTATACCCAAAGACACTTTACAAAATATTTCCTCAGTACTTTGCAGAAAACACCAAACAAAAATGCCATTTTAAAAGAGGCGTATTTTTTCTACACCTCTTTAGAATGTAAGCTTCTTTTCTACACCTTTTTAGAATGTAAGCTTCTCAAGAGCAGGGACAGTGTTTTCTGTATGTTCTATTGTGCCTAGTACAGTGTAAATGCTCAATAAATATTGATGATGGGAGGCATTGAGTCTTGATGATATGGGTGAGAAACTGAAATCCACCCCCCCAAAAATTCTAGTATATAAGGAAATCAAATAATAGCAAGAAAGCAAGCAATCTGATTTTAAAATGAGCTAAGGTCTTGAAAAGACTTTTCTGTAAAGAAAACATACAAATGGCCAACATGTATATGAAAAAATGCTCAACATTGCTAATCATCAGTGAAATGAAAATCAAAACCACAAGAATCTATCACCCCACACCTGTTAGAATGGCTATCATCAAAAACACAAAAAATAACAAGTGTTGGCAAAGATGTGGAGAAAAGGAAACTCTTATACACTGTTGGTGGGAATGTAAATTAGAACAGCCATATGAAAAACAATATATGGAAGTTCATGAAAAAATTAAAAATAGAATCATCATATGATCCAGCCTTTTTTTTTTTTTCTGAGATGGAGTTTTGCTCTTGTTGCCCAGGCTGGAACACAATGGGACGATCTCAGCTCACTGCAGCCTCCGCCTTCCCAGGTTCAAGCAATTCTCCTGCCTCAGCCTCCCAAGTAGCTGAGATTACAGGCATGCACCACCACGCCTGGTTAATTTTGTATTTTTAGTAGAGATGGGGTTTCTCCATGTTGAGGCTGGTATCGAACGCCTGACCTCAGGTGATCCGCCTGCCTCAGCCTCCCGAAGTGCTGGGATTACAGGTGTGAGCCACCGCGCCCCGCCTGATCCAGCATTTTTACTTCTGAGTTTTAAAAAACCTATAGTATATACACAAAAGGAAATAAAATGTATTTTCTTTTCTTTCTTTTTTTTTTGATGGAGTCTCGCTCTTATCGTCCAGGCTGGAGTGCAGTGGCATGATCTCGGCTCACTGCAACCTCCACCTCCCAGATTCAAGCAATTCTCTTGCCTCAGCTTCCCGAGTAGCTGGGACTACAGTTGCCCACCACCACGCCCAGCTAATTTTTGTACTTTTAGTAGAGACGGGGTTTCCCCATGTTGTTCAGGCTGATCTCGAGCTCCTGACCTCTGGTGATCCACCCGCCTCGGCCTCCCAAAGTTCTGGGATTACAGGCGTGAGCCACCGGACCCGGCCTTATTTTCTTTATTCAAAAGAAATAGAATCAGTATGTCAAAGAGATATCTGCACCTTCATGTGCATTGTAGCATCATTCACAATAACTAAGATATGGAATCAACCTAAATGTCCATTCAGGGATGAATGGATAAAGAAGACGTGGTATATATGTACAATAGAATAGTATTTAGGCTTAAATAATAAGAAAATCCTGTTATTTTCAACAACATGAGGGAACTTGGCAACATTATGCTAACTGAAATAATCCTGGCAGAGAAAGACAATACTGTATGATATTACTTATATGCAGAATCCAAAAAAGTTCAACTCATAGAAGCAGAGAGTAAAATAGTAGTTACCAGGGGCTACGGTGGGGATGAGATGGAAGAAAATGTCGAGATGTTGGTCTAAAGGTACAATATTTCAATTAGGATGAATACGTTATGGAGATCTATTGTACAGCATGGTGACCATAGTTAATAATGTATTGTATACTTGAAAATTGCTAAGAGAGTATATTTTAAATGCTGTCACCACTAAAAAAGTGATAAATATATGCAGTGCTAAATATGTTGATTACTTTGGTTTAAACATTTCACAGTGTATACATATATTAAAACATCACATTGTACACCATAAATATATACAATTTTTGTCAATTATAGCTTAAGAAGCCAGAGGGAAAAAAAGACTATCTTTGAAATGAATGAAAACAAAACCCAACACAACAAAAAAATTATGGGATATGGCTAAAACAATGGTTAAAGGGGGAATTTATAGCTGTAAATATCTATTAAAAAAAAGAAAAAATCTCCAATCAATAATAAGACCTCCAATTTAAAGACATTGAAAACAAAACAGTCAACTAAATCTAAAGCAAGCAGAAGGAAGGAAATAAACAAGATTAGGATGTGATACGGGTTTGGGTCCATGTCCCCACCCAAATCTCATCTTAAATTGTAATCCCCACATGTCAAGAGAGGGACCTGGTGGGAGGTGATTGGATCATGGAGGTGGTTTCTCCCATGCTGTTCTTATGATAGTTAGGGAGTTCTCACAAGATCTGATGGTTTTAAAAGTGGGAGTTTTTTCTGCACCCACCAGGTCTCTCCTGCCACCTTGTGAAGAAGGCATCTGCTTCCCCTTCACCTTTCTCCATGATCGTAAGCTTCCTAAGGCCTCCAAAGCCATGCAGAACTGTGAGTCAATTAAACCTCTTTTTGTTTATAAATTACTCAGTCTCAGGTAAGTATCTTTATAGCAGTGTGAAAATTGACTACTACAGAGAATTGGTACTAGGAGTGCGGTAATGCTATAAAGATAACCTGAAAATGTTGAAGTGACTTTAGAACTGGGTAACAGGTAGAGGTTGGAATAGTTTGGAGGGCTCAGAAGAAGACAGAAAGACATGGGAAAGTTTGGAACTTCTTAGAGACTTGTTAAATGGTTTTGACCAAAGTGCTGACAGTGATATAAACAATGAAGTCCAGGCTGATGTGGTTTTGTTACTGGAAAGGGGTCCTGATCCAGACCCCAAGAGAGCGTTCTTGGATCTCGTGCAAGAAAGAATTCAGGGTTATTCCACAGTGCAAAGTAAAAGCATGTTTATTAAGAAAGTAAAGCAGTGAAAGGACAGCTACTCCACAGACAGAGTAGGATGTTCCTGAAAGTAAGAAGAGGAATGCATCCACCCTAGGTACAATGCTTGTATATTTATAGGATAAAAATAGTGCTTGGGGAGATGTGCTCTGTTACAAGGGTTTGTGATAAAGGATTAATTTTCTTAATTACTATATTTTGCAAGAATCAATATTGTTATCTTTATAGCAAAATTGGGAATGTCCTTATTCCCCAGATATCAGGATATCTGGACACTCCCAAGTCTGGGTCTGTTTCAGTAAACATCATAAATGTGTTCCCTTAGCCATAAACATCTAGAGGCTAGGAATGTCTAATTTTCTGGAAATGTAGCCCAGCAAGTCTCAGCCTCATTTTCCCAGCCCTCACTCAAAATGGAGTCACTTTGCTCAAAAGCCTGTGACAGTTTTAGATGGAGATGAGGAACCTTTTGGGAAATGGAGCAAAGGTTACTTATGCTGTGCTTTAGCAAAGATACAGGCAGCATTTTGCCTCTGCCCTACAGATCTGTGGAACTTTGAACTTGAGAGAGATTATTTAGGGTATCTGGTGGAAGAAATTTCTAAGCAGCAAAGCATTTAAGAGGTGGCCTGGCTGATTCTGAAAGCATTCAGCTATATGCACTCACAAAGAGATGGTTCAAAGTTGGAACTTAGGCTGGGCGCAGTGGCTCATGCCTGTAATCCCAGCACTTTGGGAGGCCAAGGCAGGTGGATCACGAGGTCAGGAGATCGAAACCATCCTGGCTAACATGGTGAAACCCATCTCTACTAAAATTAGCCGGGTGTGGTGGTGGGCGCCTGTAGTCCCAGCTACTCAGGAAGCTGAGGCAGGAGAATGGCGTGAACCCAGGAGGCGGAGCTTGCCGTGAGCCGAGATTGCGCCACTGCACTCCAGCCTGGGCGACAGAGCCAGATTCTGTCTCAAAAAAAAAAAAAAAAAAAAAAGTTGGAACTTACGTTTAAAAGGGAAGCAGAGGTCTCTGTTCTGCAGGATGGGGTTTATTAAAGTTGTTAACAATAAGGCCTACTTTAAGAGATACCAAGTGAAATTTAGAAGACGATGAGAGGGTAAAAATGATTATTATTCTCAGAAATGCTTGGTGATACAGGATAAAAATAAATACAACACACCCAAATACAGGATGATAGTTCATGTAACAAAAAGACATATCATTTGTCAGATTGCTTATGTCCGTATAGAGGGGGATATGATAGTCTGTGCAGCATATGCGCACAAACTGCCAAAATATGGTGTGAATGTTGGCCTGACAAATTATGCTGCAGCATATTGTACTGGCCTGCTGCTAGCCCGCAGGCTTCTCAATAGGTTTGATGTGGACAAGATCTATGAAGGCCAAGTGGAGATGACTGGTGATGAATACAATGTGGAAAGCATTGATGGTCAGCCAGGTGCCTTTACCTACTATTTGGATGCAAGCCTTGCCAGAACTACCACTGGCAATCAAGTCTTTGGTGCCCTGAAGGGAACTGTGGATGAAGGTTTGTCTATCCCTCACAGTACCAAACGATTCCCTGGTTATGATTCTGAAAGCAAAGAATTTAATGCAGAAGTACACCAGAAGTACATCATGGGCCAGAAAGTTGCAGATTACATGCACTACTTAATGGAAGGAGATGAAGATCCTAACAAGAAACAGTTCTTTCAATATGTAAAGAACAGCATAACTCCAGACATGATGGAAATATATAAGAAAACTCATGCTGCAATATGAGAAAATCCAGTCTACAAAAAGAAGTCCAAGAAAGAAGTTAAAAAGAAGAGGTGGAACTTTCCCAAAATATCCCTTGCTCAGAAGAAAGATTGGGTAGCTCAAAAGAGGGCAGACTTCCTCAGAGCTCAGAAGCAGACTGCTGAGAGCTAAACCACTTTTCTGTGAGGGTTTTTCAGATAAAGAGAATAAACTTATGGACAGAAAAATAAAAGGGAAGTAGAGCATAAAAGTTTGGAAAACTTGCAGCCTAACTATATGGTAGAAAAGAAAAACCCATTTTCTGGGAGGAATTTAAGCCAGCTGCAGAAATTTGTATAAGTAATGAGGAGCTGAATGTTAATAGCCAAGACAATGGGGAAATGTCTCCAGGGCATGTCAGAGATCTTCACAGCAAACCCTTCCATCACAGGCCCAAAGGCCTAGGAAGGAAAAATGGTTTCCTGGGCTAGGCCCAGGGTCCTGCTCCTCTGCAGCCTGAGGATCCAGCACACTGTATGTCAGCCACTCCAACTCCAGCTGTGGCTAAAAGGGGTCAAGGTACAGTTCGGGGCCATTGCTTCAGAGGATGCTATCCCCAAGCCTTGGTGGCTTCCATGTGGTGTTGGGCCTGCAGGTGCACAGAAGACAAGAGCTGAGGTTTGGGAGCCTCCACCTAGATTTCAGAGGATGTATGGAAACATCTGGATGTCCAGGGAGAAGTCTGCTGCAGGGTCAGAACCCTTATGGAGAATCTCTGCTAGAGCAGCGTGGAAGGGAAATGTGGGGTTGGAGCTCCTACACAGAGTCCCCACTGGGACACTGCCTAGTGGAGCTGTGAGAAGAGGACCACTGTCCTCCAGGCTACAGAAAGGTAGATCCACTGACAGCTTGCACCATGCACCTGGAAAAGCTGCAGGCACTCAACACCAGCCTGTGAAAACAGCCACAGGGGCTGTAGCCTCAGAGTCACAGGGGCAGAGCTACCCAGGGCTGTGGGAGATCACCCCTTGCATCAGCATGCTTGGGATGTGAGAGATGGAGTCAAAAGAAATCATTTTGGAGCTTTAAGATTTAATGACTGCCCTGCCAGGTTTTGGACTTGCATGGTGCCTGTGGCCCTATTGTTTTAGTCAATTTCTCCCATTTGGAATAGGAAAATTTACCCAATGCCTGTACCCCCATTGTATCTTGGAAGTAAGTAACTTGCTTTTGATTTTACAGGCTGATAGGTGGAAGGGACTTGACTTGTCTCAGATGAGACTTTGGACTTGGACTTTTGGTTTAATACCATAATTAGTTAAGACTTTGGGGGACTGTTGGGAAGGCATGATTGTGATTTGAAATATGAGAATGACATGAGATTTGGGAGGGTCTGGGGGCAGAATGATATGGTTTGGCTCTGTGTCCCCACCCAAATGCCATCTCAAATTATAATCCCCATGTGTTGAGGGAGATACCTGATAGGAGGTGATTGAATCATGGGGGACAGTTTCCCCCATACTTTTATTGTGATGGTGACGGGGTCCTCATGAGAGCTGATGGTTTCAAAGTGCCAGTTTTCTTTGCACTAATTTGAACTTACTTCAGTTGTCTAAAAGACACCCTAATTGTGAATCCTCTGGGATGCTCACTGTTGTCCCCATGTCCACTAAGAGTCTCTACAGGGGGTTTTAGTTAGCCTAAGTTTAGCAAATGCCTAGTTGCTTTTCCTTTTTTAAATTCACACTTTCTATAGATAGCAAGGTGTTACAAAAATGGATTACAAACTACAAATGGCAGTTGGATGTTGAGCCTAAATTCCATAGAGAGTGAGTTATATGAGGGGGACTAACAAATAGTGACTGTAGAAAGGAGGAAGGGAAGGGTAAACTGCATTGCCCAAGGGGAGACTTCAGAGGCCCTGACTTGCTGGAGAACCTACCCAGAAGTGGAGACACCAAAAAATATTCAGGTGGCCACTTGCCTATCACTGTAGGTGCTGTTCATCAGGCCAGGAGTCTGGGAAATCTCAATTTCTTTGACCAAGAAGGGCTTGAGCAAGGCAGTTATAGGACAGCACATAGGAAGGGGCTTACAGCTGACTATTAAGAAAATAATATTTTCAACTTTAGGGCAGAAAATGGCAAGACCAATAGTCCCCTAGGGTGAGGGGCTATAACCCACAATCCTAGAAGGAATGTCAATGCCGAAAACCCCAGAGCATCTGTTGGGGTGACCAAAAATACCTATGCTGAAAACCTGGAGTGTCCGAAGTTCAGCCAATGAGTGTTCTCTCACCAAATCCCAAAAACCTTGGGGCACCCCAGGCGTGGCCAAGAGTGAACCCCAGACCAAGCTGGGATCACAGAACAACTTGACTCTGGTGTTCTAGAGTCCACACAATGGGGGATCTCTCACAACCAAGTATCCTGCCTTGAACAATTGCCCAAATACAGTTAACAGAAAGTCAAAAGCAAACATGACTGCAAACAAACAACTGAAATCAAAACATACATTTTTAGGACTGAAAATAAAACAAATGGTGGAGCAATAAAATGAAGTCAGAGGAAAAGAAAAAACAAAAACAAAAAATGGGAAAAGTGGTGACAAGGATATGCTTCAGAGCATCTAAACCACGGGTAACTTTTAACTGACCACTTAGCCAAAGGCTTTCATTTCCTAGCTTACCTAATATTATGGTTGGGAAGGAGAAGAGAGGAGACATTCACCCGTTGCACCAACTAATCTCCCACGCAGGACTTGGGTATAGGTCTCTCCAGGTTCCCCCAGCTTGAGTGGGCTCAGCTGCCATATTGTGAGAGGGGCAGCACAGGGACCTGTAATCCACTGACCTGCTGGTTGGAGCAGTGGGTCCCACACAAGGCAGCAGCACCATGGCCACTTGATCCTCCACTTTGCTCTGCTGCCTGCCAGGGAAAGATGACGGCTCTTAAAAGAGTCTTTGGTTAGTGTTATAGCTGTGTAGTGTTAGAAGCTATTTATTGTTACAGCCTCAGTGTTACAGCTCTTGCAGCCTCGAGATCAGACATTTTTGCTGTCTCTCTCCTTGTGGTATTGCAGATTGCCATGTTTCACTCTCACGGACTGCTGTCTCTTGTTATTTCAGTCTCTCTGACTGCCATCTTTCATTGTCTGTCTCCAGTCGCTGCCTCTCTGTCTGTACTGTCTCACCATCCAGGTCTCACTGTCTCCACCAATCAATCACTGCCATTTCCACCAATCACTACCGTCTCCACTGTCTTCCTCCCTTCGCTGGTCACCAGATGATGCAAGACAGGCAAGCCCCAAAATTGAGTCTTAGCCCGGGAGGGTTCTTGGCTTAGCCCAGGAAATAATTCAAGGGTGAGTCGGTGGTATTAAACAGCAACTTTTATTAAAGTGGCAGCATACAGCAGCAGCAGAAGTACTGCTCCTTGCAGAGCAGGGCTACTCCATACTCCCAGAATAACAGCTCAGAGGCAGTTTTGCAGTCATATTTATACCCACTGTTAATTATATTAAAATTAAGGGGTGGTTTATGCAGAAATTTATACGATGAGAGTGGTAACTTCTGGGTTGTCAGGTCATTGCTATGGAAAGGAATGTTAACTTGTTGCCATGGCAATGGTAAACTGACATGGCACATTAATGGGCATGTCTTATGGGGAGGTGCTTCTGCCCCAGACCTGTTTTAGCTAGTACTCAGTTTGGTCCAATGTCTGAGCCCTGTGTTGAGTCCTGCCTCCTAGCTCATTTTTAAGATTCATTTAAGCCATAGCATGTATCAGTACTTCATTCCTTCTAAATGGCAAATACTATCCCATTTGCGGCTAAATCATATTTTATTTATCCATTTATCAACTGATAGATATTTGCACTGTTCCACTTTTTAGCTGTTACAAATAAAATGCTCCTATCAGCATTTGTGGATAAGTTTTTGTGTGGACATAAGCTTTCATATCTTTTGGGTACAAACCTAAGAGTGGAATTGCTGAGTCATATGGTAACTCTATATTTAACCTTTTGAGGGACTACCAAACAGTTTTGCAAAGTGGCTGTACCATTTTACATTTCCACCAACAGTGTTTCAATTTGTCCACAACTTCTCCAACACTTGATATTTCAGTCTTTTGTACTATAGCCATGTTAGGGAGTGTGAAGAGGTATCTCATTGTGGTTTTCATTTGTGTTTTCTTTATAGTTAATTGATTTTGGCATCTTTTAACGTATTTATTGGCCATTCGTATATCTTATTTGGAGAAATGTTTACGTACATCTTTTGCCTATCTTTTAAATTACGTAATTTATATTTTAATTATTGACTTGTGAAGGTTCTTTTTATATTCTAGATACAAATCTCTTCTCAGATATATGACTGGTAAATATTTTTTTCGCATTACATGGTTGTCTTTTTACTTTCTTGCTGGTGTCTTTTGAAACACAAATATTTTACATTATGATTAAGTCCAATTTATCTGTTTTTCTTTTGTTGCTTGAGCTTTTAGTGTCACATCTAAGAAACTTTTACCTACTACAAGGTCATGAAGATTTATTGTTATATTTTCTTCTAACAGTTTTATACCTTTAGCTCTTACATTTAGGACTTCGATTCATTTTGAGTACATGTTTGTATGTGGTATGATGTAGGGGCCTACATTCACTCTTTTGCATGTAGATATCTCACCATCCCAGAACCACTTTAAAAAATTTTTTATTTTTAATAGACACATAATGATAGTACCTATTTATGTGGTAAAATGTGATGTTTTGATACCTGTATACATTGTACAGTGATCAAATAAAGGTAATTAGCATACTCATCACCTCAAATATTTATCATTTATTTTTGGTAGGAACATGCAAAATCCTCTCTTCTTGCTCTTTTGAGATATACAATACTTTTTTGTTGATTATAGTCACCCTACTGTGCTATAGGACACCGGAACTTTTTCCTCCTTTCTAATTGTAACTTAGTACTTGTTGACCATCCTCTTCCCTTTCCCCCTTACCTCTACTCTCCCCAGTTTCTGGTGACCATTATTCTGTTCACTACTTCTATGAGATTAACATATTTAGATTATGCATATGAGTAAGAACATGTGGTATTTGTTTTTCTGTGCCTGGCTTATTTCACTGAACATAATGTCTCCAAGTTTATCCATGTTGTAACAAATGACGAGATTTCCTTCCTTTTTATGGCTGAATAGTATTCCATTACATTATACCACATTTTCTTTATCCATTCACCCATTGTTGGACACTTAGACTGATTCCATATCTTGGCTATTGTGAATAGCCAATTAATGCAATAAACATGAGAGTGCAGATGTCTGTTCGACATACTGATTTCATTTCCTTCAGATATATAGCCAATAGTGGGATTGTTGGATCATATGATAGTTCTATTTTTAATTTTTCAGGAACCTCCATACTGTTTCCCATAATGGCTATACTAATTTACATTCCCACCAACAGTGTATTAAGGGTTCTCTTTTCTCCATGTAATTGCTAACACTTGTTATCTGTTGTCTTTTTTATAACAGCCATTCTAACTGGAGTGAGGGGATGTCTCATTGTTTTTATTTGCATTTCTATGGTCATTAGTGACCAGGGTCATTATCCCTGATGATAAGTGATAGTTAGCATTTTTTAATATGTCTGTTGGCCATTTGTATGTCTTCTTTTGGAAAATGCCTGTTAAGGTCTTTCGGCCATTTTTTGAATGAGGTTTATTTTTTGCTTGTTGATTTAAGGTCATTATATATTCTGAACAGTAATGTCTTGTCAATGTATAGTATCAAATATTTTCTCCCATCCTGTAGGTTGCCTCTTCACTCTGCTGATTGTTTTCTTTGCTGTGCAGAAGCTTTTTAGTTTGGCGTATCTCATTTGTCTATGTTTGGTTTTGTTGCCTGTGTTTTGAGGTCTTATCAAAAAAATCCTTGCCTAGTCCAATGTCATGAAGCATTTTCTCTATGTTTTCTTCTGTAGTTTCATAGTCTTGGGTCTTAATATTTAAGTTTTTAATTCATTTTGAGTTGATTTTTGTATGGTGAAAGATAGGGGTACAGTATTCTTCTGCATATGGATATCCAATTTCCTCAGCACCATTTATTAAAGAGATTGCCCTTTTCCCAGTGTGTGTTCTTGGCACCTTTGTCCAAAGTCAGTGGGCTGTAGATGTGTGGATTTATTTCTGGGCTCTGTATTCTGTTCCACTGTTTTTTTAATGCCTGTTTTTCTGCCAATACATGCTGTTTTGGTTACCATAGGCTTGTAATATATTTTGAAGTTAGGCAGTATCATGCCTCCAGCTTTGTTGTTGTGGGGCTTTTTTTGCTCAAGATTAGTTTGGTTATTCAGAGTTTTTTGTCATTCTATATGAATTTCAGGATTTCTTTTCTATTTCTGTGAAGGATATCATTGGAAATTTCACAGAGATTACAGCGAATCTCTACATAGTTTGGTATAATATGGACATTTTAACAATATGAATTCTTCCAATCTATGAACATGGATATCTTTCTATTTATTTGTGTCCTCTTCAATTTCTTTCATCAGTATTCTATAGTTTTTACCTCTCTGGTTAACTTTATTCCTAGGTATCTTATAGATTTTTGTAGCTATTATAAATGGAATTGTTTTATTTTATTTCTTTTTCAGATTGTTTACTATTAAGGTATAAAAATGCTATTGATTTTTGCATATTTACTTTGTATCCTGCAACTTTAGTGAATTCACTTATTAGTTCTAACAGTTTTTTGGTAGAGTCTTTTGGTTTATCTCTACATAAGATCATATTGTCTGCAAACAGACAATTTGACTTCCTCCCTTCCAATTTGGAAGACTTTTTTCTTTTGTGTAATGTCTATGGCTATGACTTCCAATATTATGTTGAATAGAAGCGATGAAAGTGTGCATTCTTGTCTTTCTCCAGATCTTAGAGAAAAAGCTTTTATCTTTTCTCTATTCAGTATGATGTTAGCTATGGGTTTGTCATATATGGCCTTTATTGCATTGAGCTATGAAACTTCTATACACATAATTTGTTGAGAGGTTATGTTTATCTTGAAGGATGTTGAAGTTTGTTTCTTTAGTCTCTATTTCTGCTCCAATCTTTATTATTATCTTTTTCTTCTGCTTTTTCAGGTTTTAGCTTTTCTTGTTCCATCTGTGCAATGTTAGGTCATTTATTTGAGATCATTCTTCATTTTTGATGTAGATGTTTATTGCTGTAAACTTCTATCTTAGAACTGCTTTCACTGTACCCCATAGATTTTGGTATGTGTGTTGTTTCTATTTTTGTTTGTCTCATAAAATTTTTTAATTTCACTTTTAATTTCTTCTTTGACTCATTGGTTATTCAGAGACACATTGTTTGATATCCATGTATTTGTAAAGTTTCCACAGTTCTTCCTATTATTGATTTCTAGTTGTATACTATTTTTACTAGAAAAGATACTCCGTATGATCTATAGCTTCCTAAATTTGTTAAGACATGTTTTGTGGCCTAACATATGACCTACCCTGGAGAATGTTCCATGTAAAGTTGAGAATAATGTATATGCCATGACTTTGGGGGTTAGGATTTCAGCATATAAATCATGGGGAACATAAACATCAAGTCAATTGCAGTAGTATTTCCTTATAATCCTTTTTAGTTCTGTAATGTTGCTAGCAATATTATCTCTTTTATTCCTGCTGTGGTCTGAATGCTTGTGTCTTTCCAAAATTTGTATGTTGAAAACCTGATCACTAATGTAAGTGTTAGGATGTAAGGCCTTAGGGAGATGATTAGATCATGAGGTCAGGATGGGTTTAGTGCACTTATAAGAAAGGTTCCAGAGAGCTGGTTTCCCATTTTCAGCATGTAAGGGCACAGCAAGAAAGTACTATCCATGAACGAGAAAATAGGTCCTCACCAAACACTAAATCTGCCTGTCTTGATATTAGGTTTCCTTGTCTCCAAAACTGTGAGGAATACATTTCTGTTGTTTTTAAGATACGCAGTCTATGGTAGTTTTTTAGAGCAACCCAAACAAACTAAGACAATTCTGAATTTTGATAACTTGAGTTTTCTCTCTTTTTCTTTTGGTCAGTTTAGATAAAGTTTTGTCAATTTTGTTGATCTTTTCAAAAAGCTACATTTGGGTTTCATTAATTTTCATTAATTGTCTATTTTTTAATTAATTTCTGATTCAATCTTTTTTTATTTCTTCTGCTTGCTTTAAATTTATTCTTTTTTAATATCTGAAGGTGATTATGAATTTCAAATCTTTCTTAATTTTTAAATATAGATGTTTATAGGCATAAATTTGCCTCCAAACACTGCTTTACCTGCTCTCCATAAATTTTGATATTTTGTGTTTTCATTTTTATTCATTTCAAAGTGTTTTTGAATTTGCCTCATGGTTTTTTTGACCAATTGATTATTTTGAAGTGTGTGGTTTAATGTCTACTCTTTGTGCATCCCTCAAATTTCTTGTTATTTATTTTCTCATTCTGTTATTGATTTCTTTATTCCAATGTGACCAGATAATAAACTTTGTATGATTTCAATTATTTTAAGTGTGTTGAGGCTTTTATTGTTGCCTACCTTATAGTCTATCTTGGAGAATGTTTCATTTTCATTTGAGAATAATGTGTCTCATCTAGGTATAGAGTGTTCTATGGGTATCTATTAGGTATAATGGGTTTATAATGTTGTTCAAGTCTTCTGTTTCCTTGTTGATCATCCTCATAGTTGTTTCTCCATTGTTTGAAAGTGGGCCACGAAGTCTCTGAATATTGTTGTTGAATATGTATTTCTTTATGTCTGTTTCTCCCTTCAATTTTGTTAACTTTTCTTCATGTATATTGGGACTGTTTTTAGGTGAATATGTGGTTATAAATGTTATATCTTCCTAAGGATATCTTTTTATTATTAAAGATGTCCCTCTTTCTTTCTTGTAGCATTTTTTAAAGTTCTATATGTCTAATATTAATACAGACATTTCAGCAACCTTATGGTTGCTATTTGCATGATATATTGTTTCCATCCTTTTACTTTCAATCTATTTGTATCTATAAATCTAAGGTGTGTCAACTCTAGACAGCATATAGTTGGTTCTTGTTTTTTCATCCAGTTTGATAATATCTGCCATTTTATTGAGGATTTTTTTTTTTTTTTTTTTCAGATGGAGTCTTGCTTTGTCGCCCAGGTGGGAGTGCAGTGGTGCAATCTCAGCTCACTGCAACCTCTGCCTTCGGGTTCAAGCAATTCTCCTGCCTCAGCCTCCTGAGTAGCTGGAACTACAGGCACATGCCACCACGCCTGGCTAATTTTTGTATTTTTAGTAGAGATGGGGTTTCACCATGTTGGCCAGGATGGTCTCTGTCTCCTGGCCTTGTGATCCACCCACCTTGGCCTCCCAAAGTGCTGGGATTACAGGCATGAGCCACCATGCCCAGCCTTATTGAGTTATTTAATTTACTTACATTTAGTGTTATTATTGATTAAACAGATTTAATTCTTCCACTTTTTGTTTTCTATGTCTCATGTCTTTTAGTTCCTTTGTTGTTTACTTTTGTATTAATAAATATTGTCTAGTGTTATACTTTTTATTTCTTTAACAATTTTTTTAAGTTTTTTGTTTTTTCGTGGTTGCTCTAAGACTTGTCACATGCATCTTAACTTATCAGAACCTACTACAGAGTTTTACTGACAAGTCCAGTAAGATATGGAAATTTACCCCTGCATAGTTTTTCTTTTTCTGCCTTTTGCTGCAGTTATCATTACATATATTACATTTAAGCATGTTACAAATGCAGCAATACACTGTTATAAGTATTAATTTATATAATTGTATGTCTTTTAAAGAATCAGAGAGCAAAAGAGAGCAAATGCTTATAGTTTTTGTCGTATTAACCATCTTATTTAGCATTTCTTCTCTTTGTTTATCTTGTAGATTTGGGTTATCATCTGGTATCACATCCTTACTCCAATACTGCTTTGCTCACACCCATATTCTTTGTAATATTATTAGTTTATATGTGTTATAGGCCTAACAATGAAATTATAAGCATACTGTTTTATTCATTTGTTTTGTAGATCAATTAAGAGAAGAATTAATATGCATTTATACTATCTTTACAACTACATAATTACCTTTAACCATGCTCTTTTTCTCTATTTTGCTTCCTTTTTTTTTTCCTTTTTTTTTTTTAGATGGAGTCTTGCTCTGTCACCCAGGCTGAAGTCAGTGGCATGATCTTGGCTCACTGCAACCTTTGCCTCCCGGGTTCAAGCGATTATCCTGCCTCAGCCTCCCAAGTAGCTGGGACTACTGGCACATGCCGTCATGCCCGGCTAAATTTTGTATTTTTAGTAGAGACAGGGTTTCACCATATTGGCCAGGCTGGTCTCGAACTACCGACCTCGTGATCTGCCCGCCTCAGTCTCCCAAGTGCTGAGATTACAGGCGTGAGCTACTGTGCCTGGCCTCTATTTTGCTTCTTATAAAATATGGTTTGAGGCCACTTGCTTTCATCCTGAGGAAGTTCCCTTAGTGAACCCCCTTTGCAAAAATTATATCAGTGGCAAAATTAGATAGTGAAAAAGACCTGATCTAGCCCACCCGTCCTCTTGCCTTTAGCTTTCAAGCTGCCTCAGTCATTCCTGGGCTTCGTCTGGGCTAACTTAGTCTGAGCTAACTTTGGAAGGTTGTTTGTTTGTGTTGTTTTGTTTTTGAGACCATGCCCAGTTAATTTTTGTATTTTCAGTAGAGACGGGGTTTCACCATCTTGGCCAGGCTGGTCTTGAACTCCTGACCTCATGATCCACCCGCCTCGGCCTCCCAAAGTGCTAGGATTACAGCTGTGAGCCACCGTGCCTGGCCAGAAGATTGTTTAAATAACAGACCTTCCCCCAAACTCATCTGCTTTTATAAAGTTAATGGAAGGCCATCAGGCTAGGGGGCAGAGAGGAGACTGATTCTGCTAAGGTGTAGACATAGATTGCCAACTATTCCTGCAGACAATACTACTATTGCCGATTGGCCTTTTGAGATATCTTTTCAGTTTTTTTTTCACGTCTAACACTACCTGGACCCTCCAACCCTGCTCCTGTGGCCCCACCCAGAAGTTATTCAGTACAAGAGGACAGCTTTGACCCCCTTTGATTTCATCTCCACCCCAACCAATCAGCACCAAGCCTAGCGACCTCCACCCCTTCACCCAAACTGCCTATGCAAAACCCCTAATTTAGAAGCTTTAGGGAGAATTATTGCAGTACTAACTCCATCTTCTGTGTGGTGTGGCTGGCCTGATGTCTAATTAAACTGTTTCTTTACTGCAATGCCATGGTCTGTCTTTGTGCAGGAGGCAGGAGGAACCCTTTGGGCAGTTACATTAGGATTTCTTATAAGATAGGATCACTAACAATTCTGTCAGTTTTTGTTTGTCTGGGATTGTCCTTGTTTCATCTTCGTTGTGCCGCTTTTAAGATGTTCTTTTTGGGCCCAGCGCAGTGGCTCACGTCTGTAATCCCAGCACTTTGGGAGGATGAGGTGGGTGGATCACAAGGTCAGGAGTTCAAGACCAGCCTGTCCAACATAGTGAAACCCCGTCTCTACTAAAAATACAAAAAATTACCTGGGCGTGGTGGTGGGCGCCTGTAATCCCAGCTACTTGGGAGGCTGAGGCAGGAGAATCCCTTGAGCCTGGGAGGCAGAGGTTGGAGTGAGCCGAGATTGCGCCATTGCACTCCAGCCCAGGCGACAGCACAAGACTCCATCTCAAAAAATAAATAAATAAATAAATAAAAATAAGTTCTTTTTGTCTTTGACTTTCAACCCTTTAACTGTGATGTTTCTATGTATAGCGCTCTGCTTTTCCTACTTGGAGCTTGTTAACCCTCTTGGATATATATATATTGTTTTTCCTCAAATTTGGGAAATTTTTAGTTATTATTTCTTTGAATAGTTTTTTTGTACTCTTCTGGTAATCCTATTATATGTATGTTGGTGAGTTTCTTAGTGTCACACATTCCTCTGGGACTCTTTTTATTTTTCTTTATTCTTTTTTTCTTTCTGCTTTTTGGATATTATTCTCTATTAGCCTGTCTTCATGCTTCATGTTTGCTCATTTCTTCTTCTGCCAGTTCAAATCTGTAGTTGAGCCCTATAGTGATTTTTAAATTTTGATTCCAGTCAGTACTTTCAACCTTTCAACTTCAGGATTTCTATTTGGTCTTTTTTTTTTTTTTCTTGACATGGAGTTTTGCTCTTGTTGCCCAGGCTGGAGTACAATGGTGTGATCTCAGCTCACTGCAAATTCCGCCTCCCAGGTTCAAGCAATTCTTCTGCCCCAGCCTCCCAAGCAGCTGGGATTACAGGCATGCGCCACCATGCCGGGCTAATTTTATATTTTTAGTAGAGACTGAGTTACTCTGTGTTGGTCAGGCTGGTCTCGAACTCTTGACCTCAGGTGACCTGCCCACCTGGGCCTCCGAAAGTGCTGAGATTACAGGCGTGAGCCACTGTGCCTGGTCCTTTTTTTTTTTTTTTTTTTTTTTTTTTTAGATAGTTTATCTTTAATATAGTCTCTCTTTAATGAGATATTACCATCATACATTTCTTTTTTTTTTTTTTTTCTTTTTTGAAACAGAGTCTTGCTCTGTCGCACAGGCTGGAGTGCAGTGGCACAATCTTGGCTCACTGCAAGCTCTGCCTCCTAGGTTCATGCCATTCTCCTGCCTCAGCCCAAGTAACTGGGGCTACAGGCACTCGCCACCATGCCTGGCTAATTTTTTTTGTATTTTTAGTAGAGACAGGGTTTCACCGTGTTAGCCAGGATGGTCTCGATCTCCTGACCTCATGATCCGACTGCCTCGGCCTCCCAAAGTCCTGGGATTACAGGCGTGAGCCACCAGGCCCAGCCCTGTGTGTGTGTGTCACACATTTTTGTTGCTTTTCATGTCTCTTTTTTTTCTTTCTGAAAACTAGACACTTAAATAATATATTGTAGCAATTGTGGATATAATTGTCCCTCATTTCATGGTGCTTGTTATTATTTGCCTGTTTTTTCATTTAGCTTCTGATGGCACTATTTTACTGGGAAGCCTTTGATGCTGCTCCTTAGAGGGCACAACCTTGGGCATGGGAACATTTAGCTGAGATGAGAGCAGCTTTAGCAGTGCTCTCTTTGACTCTTTCCTTCATCACACCCAGCTGTTAGCCTTCTTTAATTCCTGGCTGATTGCCTTTTTAAATTTAAGATGCCCTTGGGCTAATTTTTGTATTTTTAGTAGAGACAGGGTTTCACCATGTTGGCCATGCGGGTCTCGAACTCCTGATCTCAGGTGATCCGCCTGACTCGGCCTCCCAAAGTGCTGGGATTACAGGCCTGAACCACAGTGCCTGACCTCCTTTACTTTCTTAACTTGTTTTCACTTTACTCTATGGACTCACCCTGAATTCTTTCTTGCGTGATATCCAAGAACCCTCTCTTGGGGTCTGGATCAGGACGGCGTTCCTGTAGCAAAGGCAGTGTCATGAAACAAGCTACTGCAATGGGCAAATGGAGCCTAATCCCATGGTGAAGCTCTGGAAAGCCATGGAACACATGTGTAAAAGGCCGATTCTATTGAGGGCATGATGACAGCTGTGTTGTGACCCCACACAAGTGAGTCACTGCTTCAGGTCTGTTCCTGGAGACCATCAATTTGTGGGTACTTCTGGCTTGCCATGTTCTCCAGCCAAGTCTGAGGGCAGCTCTCTGATGCAAATGCAGTAACTAGCTGTCAGAAAACCTGCTGGCTTGCACGGAAAGTATGGTTCTGGACAGTGTGTCAACAGTGCCTGCTACACTGGGGAATTTTTCAAACAAACCAGCCCATGTCCTCCTCTTCCCCTCACTCACTAACGACCCTGAGTCCTGATCACCATTATGTACGGCAGAACAAAGAAGAGGTGTAGGTAGACATTTTCTTCATAAAGATGCCCCAATGATGAATAGCCAATGTTTATTGGTTATGACCATAGAAATGAAATGGAAAAGCTTCCACTGGGCCTGAAAGAGGCCACAGTGGGACTGGGAGACTGGAGAGGAGAGAAAAATCCTTTCTAAGGATTCTTGGAGGAATATGGTCGTGGGTCAATAAGAAATGAATTGAAAGATTGTTGGAATAGAGGTAAAAATGGCAGAAATTCTTCTAGTCCAATCAGCACTTTTTGTCTTGTGACATAAAGTAACATTAGGCATTCTAAGAAAAAGAAGTGAAGATTGTGAGTATGAGAATTAAGATTTATGAAGTGATTTTGTAAGTTGGTGTAAGGTTAAACAGTCTAGAGATTCAAAGGTGCTGGAATGGAGGGAAGCACTCCAATGTACAAGCATGGAATTAGGCCAAATAGGTAAGAGAAGCCACAAAGGGCCTAATATAAGAATAAGAATATAGAAGGGATAAGAGATCATCTGATGACAATGATAATGGCCATGAATGTGGGAGGAAAAAGAGCAGGTAGAAAGCACTAGACAGAGGTAAAGCCTTGAGATTTAATCTTCAAAGTGGAGCAATTCAGAGAAGACAGATGATTGAAGTGAAGTAGAGATAAAAGGTTATGGAAATACAGAGATTGAGAAATTATGAGGTCAGGCTTTCCAATTATTAATTAATTAATTTATTTTTGAGACAGAATCTTGCTCTGTGGACCAGGCTGGAGTGCAGTGGCACGATCTCGGCTCACTGCAACCTCTGCCTCCCAGGTTCAAATGATTCTCCTGCCTCAACCTCCTGAGTAGCTGAGATTACAGGTGCCTGCCACCACGCCCAGCTAATTTTCGTATTTTTAGTAGAGATGGGGTTTTACCATGTTGGCCAGGCTAGTCTTGAACTCCTGACCTCAGGTGATCCACCCGCCTTGGCCTCCCAAAGTGCTGGGATTACAGGCGTGAGCCACCGTGCCTGGCCTCCAATTATTTATTTATATATATAATGGCAGATGATGGAAGAAAAAAATTTCGACTTTAGTCTAAATTAAATTATAAAAGGAGATGATGTGGAATGTTTGTAACTGGGAGATGTTGCATTAAAGATTGGGAAAGGGGCTGGGTGCAATGTCTCATGCATGTAATCCCAGCACTTTGGGTGGCCGAGGTGGGTGAATCACAAGGTCAAGAGATTGAAACCATCCTGGCCAACATGGTGAAACCCCGTCTCTACTAAAAACACAAAACTTAGGCCGGGTGCAGTGGCTTACACCTGTAATTCCAGCACTTTGGGAGGCCGAGGCAGGAGGATCACAAGGTCAGGAGATCGAGACCATCCTGGCTAACACGGTGAAACCCCGTCTCTATTAAAACTACAAAAAATTAGCCGGGCATGGTGGCAGGCGCCTGTAGTCCCAGCTACTCCGGAGGCTGAGGCAGGAGAATGGCATGAACCTGGGAGGCGGAGCTTGCAGTGAGCCAAGATCGTGCCACTGCACTCCAGCCTGGGCGACAGAGCGAGACTCCATCTCAAAAAAAAAAAAAAAAGAAAAGAGAGAAAAAATTAGCTGGGCATGGTGGTGCGCACCTGTAGGCCCAGCTACTCGGGAGGCTGAGGCAGGAGATCACTTGAATCCTAAATTGCGCCACTGCACTCCAGCCTGGCAACAGAGCGAGACTTCGTCTAAAAAAAAAGATTTGGAAAGGATGCCATATTTTTCAGAGTTATGTGTTGGGTCAAAAGTATTTTGATATTCCATAGAGATATCAGTCTTTCTTTTTTTTTTTTTTTTTTTGAGATGGAGTCTCACTCTGTCACCCAGGCTGGAGTGCAGCGGTGCGATCTTGGCTCACGGCAACCTCCGCCTCCTGGGTTCAAGCAATTCTCCTGCCTCATTCTTCTGAGTAGCTGGGACTACAGGTGTGTGCCACAGCACCCAGCTAATTTTTATATTTTTAGTAGAGACGGGGTTTCACCATATTGGCCAGGATGGTCTCGATCTCTTGACCTCGTGATCTGCCGGCCTCTGCTTCCCAAAGTGCTGGGATTACAGGTGTGAGCCACCGCACCCGGCCCATCCGTTTTATTTAGTGTTATTCACAGCTTTAGTCTTTCTGACTCACAGAGAAGAACTTAACTAAGTAAGTCCTTTTGTTTCAACCATTATTCTAAAATTTGCTTATCTGAATGATAACTATTAAAATCTTATAGTAAGCTCCTATTCATAAAGTTAAACTGGCACTTGATGAATTCATCGGAGTTGACTGCACAACTCATTTTATTTCCATGAATTATTTGTTCCACTATGGAAACAGTAGTTTTAATATCCAGTCTAAGGAAATGTGTTAGGAAGGAAGTAATCTTTTATAATTGTAGCTCTCAGCAACTTAATTATTCAGAATTACCAGTTAAACAATCAATTAATGTGCCGGGTGCAGTGGCTCACGCTTGTAATTCCAGCACTTTGGGAGGCCAAGGCGGGCGGATCACGAGGTCAGGAGATAGAAAAAAAAAAAAAATTTTCCGGGCATAGTAGTGGGCGTCTGTAGTCCCAGTTACTCTGGTGGCTGAGGCAGGAGAATGGTATGAACCCAGGAGGCGGAGCTTGCAGTGAGCTGAGATCGCGCCACTGTACTCCAGCCCGGGGGACAGAGCAAGGATTAATGAAGTATAGCCTGCATTTTAACAACTATTTTAGGAAGTTCTGCATCTTAGAAAACCATATTCTAGGCAGACTGAGAAATATAATAAAAGTATTTATTGAGCACCTACTGTGTATCCAAGTAGTTAACACGTATTAACTCTAGTTGGTGGCAGTACAAAGTGGGCATTTGGTTTTCTGTGCAAATGTGACTTGAAGCCCTTACCCCCCAACCCCAGCCAACTTGACATCCCTATGCCTCTGCTATATGGAAATCCCCCACTCCACCCCCCCCACCCCACCCCGTCCCCCACCCCCAACCCCTCCCCCATCCCCCCACCCCCTACCTCCCTACCCCCTCACTACCCCACCTCACCCCCCGCTGTCAAAACGGACCTATCAGCTCTCTGTAAAACAGACCAATCGGCTCTCTGTAAAATGGACCAATCAGCAGGATGTGGGTGGGGCCAGATAAGAGAATAAACGTAGGCCGCCCGAGTCAGCAGCGGCAACCGGCTAGGGTCGCCTTCCACAATGTGGAAGCTTTGTTCTTTCGCTTTTTGCAATAAAGCTTGCTGCTGCTCACTCTTTGGGTCCACACTACCTTTATGAGCTGTAACACTCACGACGAAGGTCTGCAGCTTCACTCCTGAAGCCAGCGAGACCACGAACCCACCAGAAGGAAGAAACTCTGAACACATCTGAACATCAGAAGGAACAAATTCTGGACACGCCGTATTTAAGAACTGTAACACTCACTGCGAGGGTCCGTGGCTTCATTCTTGAAGTCAGTGAGACCAAGAACCCACCAATTCTGGACACATAGCTACAGTGGTTCAATTTATACCATGAAGGATGAGGTCATTGAAAGGCTATAAAAAACAAACTATTTAATGCTATATTTTGTTAAGTTGCCATTTTTTTAAAAAGCGTCTACTACATATTTATCATGGTATCACTCAACCAGATAGACATGAACAAATTTAGATTAAAGACAGATTCAAAGTAATATAACTACTGGCTTTGCTTTAACTTCCAAAGCAACCCTTTTTACCTTTAAGCCTTTCACAGGATGATTATGAAAATCAATGGAAAAATGTATGTAAAAGCTCCTTGTGAGCCGGAAGCTTCTTTCCAGGTGCTATGAATACCCAACTCAATCACTGAGAGGTAAGAGGAGTCATGACCACACACACTGTCCATCAGAAATGGCGCCTCTTCTCCTTCACGATTCAGTGTGGTTTAAACTATTTAACCTCTGTCTACCTCAATCTAATGACTGCAGCGTATCTCTGGATTGCTTGGGCATTGAATTACTTCTAGAAAGAGGAAGAAAGATGCGTGACATGTTTGTGGTTGGGTAGTGGTAGTGGTGTACACAGCGTGGAAAAGGGAGAAGAGCAATAAGGCTTTATTTTTGCCTGGACAACATGGTGAAACCCCATCTCTATTAAAAATACAAAAATTAGCTGGGTGTGGTGGCGTGTGCCTGTAATCCCAGCTACTTGGGAGGCTGAAGCAGGAGAATCACTTGAACCTGGGAGGTGGAGATTGCAGTGAGCCGAGATCACACCACTGCACTTCAGCCTGAGCAACAGAGCGAGATTCCATCTCAAAAAAAAAAAAAAAAAGTAAAATGCAACAATCCCTAGACAACAGTACTAAGGAGGCTGAGGCAGGAGAATCGCTTGGACCTGGGAGGCGGAGGTTGCAGTGAGCTGAGATCACGCCATTGTGCTCCAGCCTGGGTGACAAAAGTGAAACTCTGTCTCAAAAATAAATAAATAAATAAAGACCTTATTTTTAAATGATAGCATATATTCCTCCCTTGACCCACTAGGTAGCAGGATGTCCCCTCCTCTAAACTCATGTAGCATTTTTTCCATCCTTCTTTTCAGGTGCGTACAGTATTCTAATGGCTATTTCTCCTATTAAATCTGGGAATGTTGAGAGCCCAATAAATATTTGTCACATAAATGAAAAGGCTGTTCCAAAATTCAACAGTTTCGGGACTAACCAACTGACACCCAGAGCCAAAGTGAATAGTGGGATATAATGGCCATTTAATAATTTCAAAAGCTCTCATTAAACATTTTGTCATTGTTGTTGCTTTTTCAGGCACCTTGTTAGATACAAAGCAACCAACAGGATTTACAATGTACAGTCCTTGCTTTTAAGGAATTACGAATTTAGTAAGGCAAGTAGATTTATAATAACACAATTATACAAGGTAGGAAACCATGGAAGACTTAAAATTAGGGGAATCATGTGAACTGAGTCTTGAAAGATTAGCAGTATTTTTCTAGGCAAAAGAGTGAAGGGAAAGGCATTTCATATAGGGAACAGCCTGTGCAAATATACGGAAGTATGCAACAGCATGGTTCATTCAGAGAACTGAAAGTATAGCTGACTAGTTGAAGTGGGGGGAAAAACCCAAACACCTCAAATGCCTACTAAGCTGCCTGCATGTCTCCATTTTTCTTGACTATAATTATTGGGGATTTTCGAGTGTGGTAGATTAAATTATTGACCGCATTCTTTTTCTCTCCCTGTATCTGCTGCTTGGCCCTTTGCCACTCTAAAGCAAAGTGTCTATCCCAGCAGCTTTACTTTGGTCAATCGGATGTGAGTAGATTTAAGGCATATCATACACTTGAAATGTATTTGAGGAGGAGGGCTTGCCCTCTTGTACCTCTGCTCTTCTGCTCTTCTTATGCAGAAAGCTTCCCTTGGTAGCTGCTGTTTCTTTTGCTGAGACCCCAGAGTGAACACAATGGAGGCCGGGCATTGTGGCTTTTGCCTGTAATCCCAGCACTTTGGAAGGCCGAGGCGGGCCGATCAGGAGTGAGGTCAGGAGTGAGACCAGCCTGGCCAACATGGTGAAACCGTCTCTACTAAACAAATATTAGCTGGCGTCGTGACGCTTTGCAGGGAGGCTGAGGCAGGAGACTCACTCGAACCCGGAAAGGTGAGGAGCAGTGAGCCAAGATGGCGCCACTGCACTCCAGCCTGGGTGACAGAGCGAGACTCTGTCTCAAAAAAAAAAAAAAAATAAATCTAACCAAAGACCCAGAAAAGAGAATTGACGGACTAGAGGAGCTAGTGATGGAAAATATTCTGGAACTATTTAAAAACAAATCCACAGATCCAAGAAGGAAAATACATTAAAAATATATTACAAATAAATCCATACATAGACAAAGAATTGTGAAACTATTTGATATTAAAGTCAAAACACAAACTCTTAAAATTAGTTGAAAAGGAAGGACAGAAACCTATACATGATCACAAAAGCTTAAATTAGACTAACATAAAACACTGAGGTGGTGTATTAGTCTATTATTGCATTGCTATAGAGGCATACCTGGGACTGGGTAATTTATAAAGAAAAGAAGTTGAATTGGCTCACACTTCGGCAGGCTGTAGGAGCATGGCACCAACATCTACTTGGCTTCTGGTGAGGGCCTCAGGAAGTTTACAATCATGGTGGAAGGCAAAGGAGGAAGCTGGCATGTTACTTGGTGAGAGAGGTAGCAAGAGGGCAGGAGGAGGTCCAATACTCTTTTAAATAACAGATCTCTTGTGAACTAACTGAACAAGAACTTACTTATCACCAAGGAGATGAAGCTAAGCCATTCATGAGGAATCCACCCCCATGATCCAGTTACCAGGCCCTGTCTCTATCATTGGGGATTATGTTTCAACATGAGATTTGGAGGGGACAAACGGCCAAACTCTATCAAGTGTTTTCAAAGTCAATACACAGGAGGCCTCAAACTCTCAGATGCCATTTCCAGAATCCCTTTGCCTCACCAGTATATATTTGCTTTTAGAGTCTTGAGAGCTGAATAAGGGCCAAGTTTGAACTGGAAAGCAACTGTACATGCCTTCTACTTTTTCAGCACAATAGCAGTACATAAATTGATGGTTTTTTACAGTGACCAGTCTCAAGGGAACAGATACATCATGCTAAAAGCATCCCTAGCTCTGTAATCAGTACATGGAAACCCCTGCATGACCCTTCTGTATTTCTTAGCCGGTAAATTTCACCAGTCAGTGATTTCAAGGAGGGTCAAGCTTGCCTTTGTTATCCCTATGGAGAGAAGAATGGTTTACTGACTCGTTCTTTCCACTCCAAACTACAGAGCAATATCAACAACAATAGAACTACAGCAGACTTCTCAACAATGAAAGCTAGAAAATGATGGAATAATATCTTCAAATTATTGAGAGAAAATAACCCTCATCTTAGAGTCACATGCTCAGCAAAACCTTTTAAGGATGAGAGAAAAAAATATTTACGAATAAAAAAGTTTACTTCCAATAGTGCAGCATAAAGCAGCATTTAAAGACATCCTTTAGAAGAAGTAAAATGATCTCAAGTAGTCTGAGATAGGAAAAGACTGCTGAACAAATAAAACAGTAGATTTTATTATGTTATGTAAAAATTATGGATATCAATGTTACCTTTTCAAAAGGCAAAGAAAAGAAGAAAGTATACAGAAAGTTACCGTCCAGTAACCTTTGAAGAGAGGCACTAAAGAAAATCTACTTTAGTGTGTCTTTCTTCAAACAAAATTATATGAAAATGTTCAGAAACACTTGATTCCAGGAAAGGAAAGCCTCAATTTCAGGGATGGGGAATAGGCATTTTAAAGGAGCTTCAACAAGCTTAGTTAGATTGGAACATGGATTGCAGAGCATAGCAGAAATGGGTCCAGAGAGACATGAAGGGGACTTATGAGCTGTGCTGAGCAGTGTGGATTTCATGTTTTTACTATCTATCTATCTATCTATCTATCTATCTATCTATCTATCTATCTATCTATCTATCTATCTATCTATTTTGGAGGCAGAGTCTCACTCTGTCACCCGGGCTGGAGTGCAGTGGCGCAACCTAGGCTCACTGCAACTTCCACCTCCTGGGTTCAAGCGATTCTCCTGCCTCAGCCTCCAGAGTAGCTGGGACTACAGGCGCCCACCGCCATGCCCGGCTAATTTTTTGTATTTTAGTAGACACGGGGTTTCACCGTGTTGCCCAGGCTGGTCTCGAACTGAGCTCAGGCAATCTGCCTGCCTCGGCCTCCCAAAGTGCTAGGATTAAAGGCATGAACCACTGCACCTGTCCTGATTTCATGTTTCTTATGTGCCATCACTGTTTCTAATGTTCCCTTCTATGATTATGCTTACACTAAATTCTGATCATTTACCTACGACCCTTCCTATTATAGTCTGATGCCCTAAGTAGGGGTATCTAATTTCCCTTTGTATTATCAAATACTGAGCAGTTTCTGGAACATAGTAGTTGCTAAAAGCATACTCATTAAATGACCATATTGTTAATGTCATGCCCCTTTACCTCCTCAGGTAGATTTATGTACTTTAATGTTTGTGCTCTCATATAGCTTGTACATACCTCTAATGTTACATGTACTTGTTAAGAAGTTTGTCTCTTTTAGATTATTAACCCTTAGAGATTTGGGTTAACCTTTTTTTTTTTCCAATTCCTGTTACACAACACTTCATAGATATTAGTTTAGCAAATGAACATAAGTATGCATGCACTAGTAAATGAAACCAAACTCCAGAACAGGTTGAGGTATGTGATAGGCACTCTCAAAGGGGAGAATCAGTAGTGTGCTGCAGTTTCCTGATGCCAGCTCATGAGAGCCAATTAATAACTTCTCGGGAGTTTTGTGAGCTGGTTGACATCACATTGGCAACTGGAAATTGGCCATGATAGAAACAATATATACAAAAATGTATTGCTGCAATATATGTTGCTGTCATACAACCAGGTTTTTTGTTTTTGTTTTTATTTTTTATTTTTGCTTTTCCTTCCCAGAAAGCCAGTTGTAAAACATTTACAAGCACCCTGTGATCAGAACCCTGTCCTTAGGTCAGATGTTTACACATGTTATATCTTAGAAGGAAGAAAAAATTTGTGAACAGTCAAGGCTGGATTCAGCTGCTCCACAGCTGTTTTAATATTCACCAGATAACAAGCAGATCATTCACCAGACGACAACCTTCCTCTTCTTCCAACCAAGTTCAGGATGTGAGGTTACAGATTTTAATGCCTTGCAAACTGCATTAGCTACACTGGATACCTACAAACAGATGCCTGATTTTCCACTAACTGAGAGGTTCAGATGAGAGCATTCTCCCCTCTTTCTTACACAGTAAAAATAACCAAAAAGAATTGTTTGTTGGGTCAGCTGTTTGTAGTTTCTTGCAAGTTATTTAATTTATTATATTTTTGTTAGTCTGCACTTCATTTCATTTTTTATGTTTGAAAGTCAGTATCTGAGTAAAGTCATAATCTTATGCTCATAATATGGGTGCAGAATGAATTGTGCTTCAAAACAAAGGGATTAACTGAGCCTCAAGATTCAGTAGAAGAAGAAAATTATAAGGCAATATAAATGGAAGCCCTAAAATAGATAAAAAGAAAAGAGTATTAGTAGTTATACTGTAGCATTACAAAGTGAGCTTAGCCGATTTTGCCAAATGTACCATGGTATATATGACAAGGTGTCTACTTCATTGTTTCATTCAACAATATTGGTACATCTACTAAGTTCAAGGCCTGGGTGCATAGGATTCATGGAGCTTACTGTCTAGTGGGGATCTGACAGGGAAAGAGATGCTCTCATGCAATGGTACATAATCACTGGTTCAAACTTGCACCAAGAAACAGAGAAGACTAATCCTGCCATGCAACCTCCAAGGAAGGTACCTTTCTTTAACTTCAAGTCATCTCAATTGTAAGAGCATTCATTAAATTCTTTTGGTTTGGGGCAGTGGAAGGCAATTCTGACTAGTCTAGATAAAACCCAAGAATTTGTTGGAAGACTATGGACACATCTCACAAAGTCAGAAGAAAAAATCAGAATTTAAGAAGGAACAAATAAATAAATAAATAAATAAAAAGAAGGAACAAGGCAGAACCAGAAACCCAAAAGCAAGACACTGAGCATTTTTGTCTGGATTCTCCTTGTCACTTAAGGAACTCAGTTCAGCTACCTCCGAGGCTCCCTATCCCCTCTTCTGATTGACCAGTTTGGCTCTGGAATTCATCATTGGATCAAATGACTATGGTGATATCAATAAGGACCTTTCCTACAGACATGGCTCTTAGATACCCTTACTTCCCAGTGTTGGGATTGGCTCCCAGGAAAAGGGTACTTGTGAGTCTGGTGACAAAGATTCCTTGCTTGGCCAAACTTTAGTCAGGCTGCTGAAGCTTCTTCTAGGCCCATCTATGCACTTTATTGTACAACCCACTTTTAGCAAAGGACACTAAGTCAGTTGAGGAAGTATCCCCCATTTTTTATCTGATCACTCTTGTTATCTAATTAGGTTTCTCATCTTTCACCATCCTCCAGACTTTGTCTGATCATCCTGGTCTGTTTTCAGCAAGAATCCTCTTAGATTCATTTAGTCAGAATCCACGTTACCCCTGATGTTTCCTCTCAGTAATTTTCTATCCACTGACCTCCACCCTGTTCCCTGGTCATAAGTTCCCCCTTGCCCATGCTATATTCAGAGTGGAACTCAATTTCTCTCCCCCACTGCAAAATCACATTGCAGTGGTCCTTGTACCTATTTTGATGGTTCCGAATGAAGCCTTCCGCACCATGCTTTAACAAGTAGCATTGATAATTTGTTCTTTCACACTGGTAATCACCTCAGAAAGTGCCAAAAGTACTGAAGTTATTAAAGTGTATGTAGCAAAAAAGCTGATAACATAAGATAAGCAGATAAGAGGGGTGGAAGCAGCCAGGATAAAAGTAGAGGGCTCCATGGCCAGCACTCTCTCCTGATTCACCCAGAAGACTCTAGTAATTAGCCACAGTCAAGGGGTCTGTCATTCAGGCTTTACTTTCTGAAGCCACTTTTCTGCAGCAGGGAGCGGCACAAGCTTACAAAGTCCATTCCATGCCTTTTCTTCAATAGTAGTTGAATTTTTTAGACTAACTCTACTCATTCTGTGAAGTCTTTTGTATACAATAGTATGCTTCACACCAAAAAACCCCACACACACACAAAAAAAAAACTTGAAGATAAGAAAGTAATAAAGACATCAATCTTTTGGAAATTAATAGTATTAAACCCAACAGACCCTGGGGTATGAACTCAGAATCTGTTATAAAGCTCTTAGCACTGTGCTGTCACTCTGGCTAGTGCGGTGGGTCAGCTAGTGACCACTCACCTAATGCCCAATCCCCTTCTTGTGCATTGTGCTAAGGGTCAGAAACATTCTGCAGATAACCTGCGGTAGTGTAAAGCTTTATCTCTCCTTCTTTTCGAACTCCTTGCCTCCTAATATTACCTATATTCTTTCAATGGAAATTGGCTTCCGTTCTTATTTCTCCATTGAAACCTGTCCTTGCTAAGTTTCCTTTGAGACTTCTTCTTCCATTGCTTGCCACTAAAAACAGTGTTCCCAAGGCTCCATTTTCAGCCTCTTATTTTTAAATCAATTTCTTTGTTTTGTTTTTTGCAGTGCAATTTAAAAAATTTTATTGATAAACAAAAATTATCATGTACAAGATGATGTTTTGAGATTTTTATACATTGTGGAATGGCTAAATCAAGCTAATTAACATATGCATTAACTCATATGTATATTTTGTGATAAGAGCACATAAAATCTATTCCCTTAGCAATTTTCAAGAATACAATATCTTGGCCTGGTGCAGTGGCTCACGCCTGTAATCCCAGCACTTTGGGAGGCTAAGGTGGGTGGATCACGAGGTCAGGAGATCGAGACCATCCTGGCTAACACAGTAAAACCTTGTCTCTATTAAAAAATACAAAAAATTAGCCGGCATGGTGGCGGGCACCTGTAGTCCCAGCTACTCGGGAGGCTGAGGCAGGAGAATGTCGTGAACCCGGGAGGCGGAGCTTGCAGTGAGCTGAGATCGTGCCACTGCACTCCAGCCTGGGCAACAGAGCGAGACTACATCTAAAAAAAAAAAAAAAAGAATACAATATCTTGTTATTAATATAGTCAACATGTTGTACAATAGATCTCTTGAAGTTATTCCTCCTAATTGAAATTTGGTATCCTTTGACCAACATCTCTGCACCCCTGCACCCCCAGCCTCTAATAACCACCATTCCACTCTGCTTTTGCAAGTTCAACATTTTTAGATCCAATATATAAGTGAGATCATGCAGTACTTATCTTTCTATGCCTGGCTTATTTCACTTAGCATAATGTCTTCCAGTTTTATCCAGTTTATAGTTTATTTGTATTTATGCTGGCTTGTTACAACGCCTTGTCCTTTAGGCACATGTTAGCTATGATTTGACCAGAGAAGTATGAAATAATCATGTCTCCATGTATTTTATATTGCACATGCATATTTTGGGATTCATATAATTTTCTTTTTTATGCTCATTAAATGGATGTAAATATATTTTAAAAATGTAATAAGTCTAGTTAGATCTCCTCCCTATTGTTTAGGAGGCAATCAGAGAATTTGGGGGTTTAATTATTGTGACGTTAGAGAGGGAGCTCTTGCTTCCTGAATTTACTTGAGTTTCCACACAAGCTGGGCCTGTCTTGCCCTCCAACTTGCAGGAAGAAAAGTGGTAACAGCAGAAGGAGTTAATATAACAGTCTGTCTTTCTACTGCTATCACCACATACTGCCCAAATGGTCACGCTGATCTTTTCTTGCAGAGCCGGTTACGTCAGTTTGGGCAAAAACAATATACCCTTCATAGTCTATCTTCTCCAGATCAAAGCTGGATTGAAGGCAAACTTGTATAAAAAACACATTGTAAGAAAAGCTGCATAAATAACTTTTTAAAGAGATTCTAACTTACTAAGATAATTAATTTTTTTAAAAGCTGGCTTTGCAGAACTCTTGCCCAGAAAACCAGAATAACAACAATTTTTCGAGGAATGCCTCTGAGAATTTTCCCAGTAAAGAGAATCTAGCTCACCTTCATTTTCCTTATTGTACAGCTACATATCAATACTGTGCAAGTGTGAGAACCAATAGCTTCAGTTCTATTTGTGAACTGGTACAGGGTAGGTTCTTGACAGAATGGTGACCCAATATTCTCTAGGCTCAACTGCTTGCACCTTGCTCTAAACCAGCTTGGGTAAAGCCTACAAACAGTTACTATTCTACTTCATGTAGAAATAAATGAGGCAGAAGGAAGATTTAACAAAATCTAAGGCTATTACTAAGAAGAAGGAAGGAGGAGTAGATGGAAAACTAAGATTTACTGATGCTTTGTCTGGGCTCACTGTGCTATGAGCTATATATGTAATCACTTTAAATTTTTAAAAAGATATTTTTCCATTATAAGTATTTTCCTGTTTTAAAGATGATAAATAAATTCATAGGAGTGAAGTCGTTATTCCTATTGCACGGAACTTGTAAGTAGCAAAATTAGGATCAAAGCTAGAGAAGTCTGATTTTGAAAATCATGCTCTTTCCACCATGTGCATTTCTTATAAGATTTCTGTCTTTGTTTTGGTTTTGGTTTTTTTCAAAAACTAAAAAACTCACCATTAATCTTCAGGGTTTATAAGTTACCAGTTAACCAATATATTCCCATATGAGGCAAATGAAAATTAATAAAGCAATATTTATGAGTTGCATTCTGAAGTCGTTGGTGGCATGCATTATTAAAAAGGGGAGGAAAGCTTGAACATATCATTTTTTAAAGGATGTAAAAGAGTGAAGTTAATAAAATATATATATGGGAGAACCTATTCCTAACTTATGTAATATTTCCATTGTTTAAAAATCTGTACTAACAAAACTTCCTCTAGAGTTTCATTTAACATATCAGATTTTTATATCCTATTCTCCTCCAGAACTAATAAAATAAATGAACTCAAAATACTGTTTGTGAAATGAGGACAGAGACAAGCCAGAAATTGTCTTTGAATGAGAACACACAGTTTATAGGGCCAAGAAATCTCTGGACACTCTACTGTGACTGAATAAGGAACAGAGGCATGAACTATAGTGTGGGGTAGAGAGTATAACAAATTTTTGCAATGTTGCAGCTATTTCCATGACTAAGAATATAATGTCTCAGAACCCCTCACATGCAGAATAATTGGCAGGACAAGCGTGTGCTACATTGGAGCGACTGCATGCTAGCAGGTGAGATGGAAACTTCACAGCAATAGAGTAAGGGCAACGCAACTCAATCCACAGACAACCCATTCATCTTCCTGCCTCCCAAAGCTTATAATTTCCCATTAGTGGTTACCCTCTGACAAAGCCTGAGGCTACATCTGTGTCACGTCAAGAGTTGTCTCTGTGGATGTGTAACATTCCGTCAAATATATAGCTGTCTTGCCTACATAATATCAAGCCAGTAGGTATTTTTCCATTCATTTATCACATAAAGTTTTTGTTTCTCATTTGAATGCTTGACATCATTTAAATATAGTTAAGCACTTATTCAGAAATTTTAAAAACCTCCCTACAGTTCAGATTATCAGCATGGTATCATGGCCTTGCTATAAATAATGAGTGTATCAGTTACCTTGCTGCCTCCCTCACACAAGGCGGAAGACAAACTCCTACCCCTTCTCTCTGGAGGAGGCTCGTGTTTTGGTATTTCCAGTTTATGGTTTATAAAAGACCTAATACACAATGTTATTCTATTTTTATATCTGCAAGAACTGAGACTAGGAGACTCAGGAGCTATTTAGGATATTTCAGCTCTGCCTGCCACTTTGACTCAAAGACATTTGAAAGGCCCGGTCTTCTGCAGTGAAGCCTGGCCCATTGAGATGGCTGCCCACTTAAGTAAGCTAGGTGGCTCACTAGGACAATGTGGCTTCTCTCACACAGTCACTTTGACTTATTTTGTCATTGTCAACCTGAGAGACCTTTATTTATTATATAGACTAGTGATTTTAGTTGACAGATCATCTGTCATTTATCTTTATCATTATTAACATTAGAATCACAAAATTTTAGAGCTAGAAGGAAACTTCTGGGTCATCAGAGTTATTCTGCCTTATTTTAGATAGGAGGAAACAGAGGCCAGGCTAGGTGTTGGTAGAGATACAGGTTCTCCCAGTAACCAATTGAAATTTATTTTTCCAAATCGGGCAGTATCAACCTCAGAGAGTCTAAACCTGGGTAAATGAGAGTTGCAGAGTTTTATACAGAACAAGTCCAGGCAATTCTTAGGTACATGATTCAGAGTATAGGCAAAGAGTGCTAAAAGATAGAGAAAGGTAGTCTGCATTACAACAATGTATAAAAACAAAGGATTATCGCAGGCCAAAAGCCAGCTGAGTTGCTGCACAAGGGGCGTGTCCTCTTTGGGAGGAAGATCTTTCCTGCAGGACCTGGCTGGCTGATTTCACCTGGTAAAGCAAGACTCTCAGGTCTTCTTTCTGCCATTGACCTGAGTTGTTCCTAAATACAAGAACTCTTCTTTGGACCTAGTGTATTTCTATAAAAAAAAGATAATATGTGTATGTATATAGATATTCTATAGATTTCAAATGGGTAAAAGTTCTTACCTCCTATCTCTTAAAAATTCTTACCCATCCTCCCATGAAGGTTAGTGGTTCAATTTTATTCTATTGCTATTCATCCATTTGTTTGCATTTTCTTCACTCTTTTTTTCATTTCACATTTCTTGAATATTTGCCTTATAAGATGCACATTTCATGTGCTGGATGAGATAGAAACATGTGTAGAAGATATGCTCCCTGTTCTGAAGGATTTCACAGTTTAGTGTGTCAGACATACATGCAAATAAATTCCAATACCACAAGAATGACAGAGCCACTGATCGAGCATAGGACAGGATGCTACCTTCTTGGAGGAACTGAACATCAGAGATGAAACTTGAAGGATGAAAGAAGCTGGTCAGACATAAAGAATAAAGATTCTTCCTTGCAAGTAATGGCATGTATAAAGGCCATGTTTGGATAATAATGAGTGGATTAATGTGGGCAGAATAAAGAGATGGGCCTAATAGCCTCATCATTAGAAGTTGTTTACCTAGTTTGAGTTTCTGGAAAAAGAAACTCTAAGACTTCTAGCTTAGGAAACAGTATGAATAAATAGTGCATATAGTAGAAACATCTCTGAGCAAGCCCAAGGATATAGCATAGAGTTCAATTTGGGACATATCAGAATATAAAAACCATGAGGTCATCTGTAGAGGTCAATGATTGTTCTACTTTTTCTGTGAACATTTTTACCATCATTGGTGGCCTTCCTTTGCATTCTTAACAATCAGATTATAAAATAATAGATGAATGCAGTGACAGATACTAACTTGTTAAAAAGATAATGGCCTTATTTCATCCTGAAACTGGAAAGCTGGACAGTACTAAGTTTAACTGCTGTACTTAGTTTGTTAAACCAGCAGCCTTACTTAGAAACATGGTCTAGCTTTCCAGTGTTGTTCATTTTTAAAGTAATTGAAACAATTACAGCACATAACTTTAAAATATTAGTTATTAAAATGATTGACATTAGAATAGATGCAGACAGATGGGGCCTGAACAAGGCTGAAAGAGACTAATGTTTAAAAAAATCAGATCACAAATAGAGGGAAATAAAGCCATTAATTAAAAAATAGTTTAATTACCTCAGTAAATTTGGTTTTTTGCTAATTTGGTGCAATTGTCTATAAGTCCATAGATGTATTACATAATCTATTATAAACTATCATGTAGTTTTGAAATAGAATAATACCATATATTTCTTATACTTTTTTTTCCTAATTTTTTTTTTTTTTTTGAGACAGGGTCTAGCTCTGTTGCTTAGGCTGGAGTGTAGAGGTGCAATCATGGCTCACTGCAGGCTCAATTTCCCAAGCACAGACGATCCTCCCACCTCAGCCTCCCGAGTAGTGGGACCACAGTTGCATGCCACCATGCCTGGCCAATTTTTGGCATTTCTTTTTTATAGAGACAGGGTTTCGCTATGTTGCCCAGGCTGGTCTTAAACTCCTGGATTCAAGTGAACCTCCCATCTGGACCTCTTAGAGTGTTAGAATTACAGGTGTGGACCACCGTGCCCAGCCTCTTTTTTCTCAATATTTTTGTATTTTTAGTAGGGATGGGGTTTCACCATGTTGGCCTGGCTCTCTCGAACTCCTGACCTCAGGTGATCCACCCACCTCGGCCTCCCAAAGTGCTAGGATTACAGGCTTGAGCCACTGTGCCCGGGCAAAATGTTATTTTTTTAATCTGATATTTTCATTACATGATTTCTTTTGGCTTTCTCCTTCTCAAAATGAAATATTGTATATTTGTTGATCAAAAATATCTTTTTTTTTTTTTTTTGAGACCAAGTCTTGCTCTGTCATCCAGGCTGAAGTCAGTGATGCTATCTTGACTCACTGCAACCTCTGCCTCCCAGATTCAAGCAAATCTCCTGCCTCAGCCTCCTAAGTAGCTGGGATTACAGGTGCACGCCACCATGCCTGGCTAATTTTTGTATTTTCAGTGGAGATGGGTTTCGCCACGTTGGCCAGGCTGGTCCTGAGCTGACTGCAGGTGATCTGCCTGCCTTGGCCTCCCCAGGTGCTAGGATTACAGGCCTGAGCCACTACACCCAGCCAAAAATATCTTAGTTAAGTTGCATTAGAATACAAAGATGGGTACGTTTGGAAAAATTCATAGAACATGATTCTAAGGCAAGCTACTACATAACAAAATGAAATTGCAGTCTGACTAACATTCTTAGCAGGATTCAGCAAGATCTGGTCTCAGCACACCCATAAGCCCCCTTAACTAGCCCCTCTTCTTGATCAATTCCAGACACACTGATATGCCTTCAGTTCTTATAGCTTATCAAGCTTCTCACTAACATAGACCCTGGGTTTTACAATTGCTTTCCATGGAAGACTCTTTTCCCATCTCTTTGCTTAACTCCTACTTGTCCTCTACCTTTTAATTAAAGGACATTTTCTCAGGGAAGCCTTTCCTGGTGCCCTAAATTAGGTAAGGTTCTCTGTTAAATACTCTCAACATCCCATATTTTTCCTTCATAGCATTTAATTGACTATAATTAAATAATGATCTATGTAATTGCCAGTTTAATATGTGTCTTCCTGAAGGATCTGTAGACAATTTTGAGGACAGTCAGCATTTGTTAAATACACAAATGAGAAACATGAAGGTGTTGTACCTATGGAGACCCTTTCTTGCTCTAATTATTGTTTACTATAGGGACTGCTTATGTCCAGGAGCAAATGACACTAGATATCCTCATGGTGGGATTTGGCAACAAAAGACTTTCCAGCAAAGAGTACAACCTCTTCAGTCTCCCTTGTTAAGGGCAAGTTAGAGACTGGGAAAGAGATTGCTTTCTTGGTGTACCAGTGAAAATTCTCCTTTCACCTGTCCCTTCTCATGGGAAGACTAGCATGTCTCCTCCTCTGCCATCCTCTTTACTCTCAAGTCAGGCACTTGCTGAGTTGTAGGATCTACTGTTTCATCCTGTGCTTCTGGAGTGCGAAGAAATATCTTTAGGATAAGTTGTCTAGGATACATGCAAGGGGCAATCAAAAATCAAAAACTAGAATAAAAGTGTTTAAAAAGCAACAGTAATGAATGAGGTTTTTTGGTGAAAGAAGAGAGAGAACTGAAAGCTGTGGGCCACCTACATTTAAGGGGCCATCAGAGGAAAGTAAAAAGCACCCTGATGGGAGCAACCAAAGTTAAGGAAAGAAAATAGATTGCAGGGGATGGGGGTCAAGAAAAGAGAATCTTTCAAGACACAAAGTCAGTGCCTTCAGTGCTGCAGAAGTTGCAAATGATTTTATAACTTTCAAAATTACTACAAGCAAGGAGATTTTAATAGCCTTAGGGTTATTATTTATTTATTTATTTATTTTTAAAATTAATTTATTTATATCATATAAGAAATTTTAAATAAACTTAGAAAACAGTCCAGGTGTGGGGGCTCATGCCTGTAATCTCAGTACTCTGGGAGGCTGAGGCAGGCGGATCACCTGCAGTCAGCAGTTCAAGACCAGCCTGGTCAATATAGTGAAATCCCATCTCTACTAAAAATACAAAAATTAGCTGGGTGTGGTGGCAGATACCTGTAATCCCAGCTACTCAGGAGGCTGAGGCAGGAGAATCTCTTGAACCCAGGAGGTGGAGGTTGCAGCAAGCCAAGATCACGCCACTGCACTCCAGCCTGGGCATCCAAGTGAGACTCTTGTTTCATAAATAAATAAATATAAAAAAAAAAACTTAGAAAACAGAGGAAAGAAGAAGGAACATACCTCATCACATACACACACACCAATAGCAATTTGGTATAATAGCAATTTGGTATAATTATTTACTTATTTTTATTTTTATTTATTTATTTTTTTGAGACGGATTCTCGCTCTGTCACCCAGGCTGGAGTGCTGTGGCGCGATCTCAGCTTACTGCAAGCTCCGCCTCCCGGGTTCACACCATTCTCCTGCCCCAGCCTCCCAAGTAGCTGGGACTAAAGGCGTCCACCACCATGCCTGGCTAAATTTTTGTATTTTTAGTAGAGACAGGGTTTCACCATGTTAGCCAGGATGGTCTCGATCTCCTGACCTCGTGATCTGCCCGCCTCAGCCTCCCAAAGTATTGGGATTACAGGTGTGAACCACCGCACCCGGCCAATTATTTACATATTTTTAATACATGTTTTTATTTTTTATGTAATGAAAATCAATGACTATATAATGAGGTATAGTTTCTTCAAATTAAAAATAATCTTTTATAGTTATAAAGTTATATCGCAGTCAGGTAGAAAATTCAGATTCAAAATACTTTACTTCTGAATACAGATTCAAAATACTTTATTCAAAATGATGAAACTCTGACCTCCTTCTGGTGATGTCCAGATGGCCTAATTGCTTCATCTTATGCTTCTTTTGTTAGAGATGTTGGAACCAAAGCAAATTCATCTTGACCTGCTGGGCTACATTCCCAGGAGGTTAAGGCATTCTTAGTCACAAGATAAGATAGGAGGTTGTTGGTAGAAGAACTTAGGCAGGACTAGCTTGTCCGTCATAATGTAAAAGAGTCTTGGAACACGTCCTGGGTCCAGGGTCTAAACCCCCTCGTGGCCTTTGGAACACCAAGCTCTGTGCCAAAGGGTGGAAGGCTGCGCTGCTGCACTACAATCTAAGCCCAGGGCATAAAACCTCTCATGGCTTGGATGGAATCCAAGGCTCAGGGCATAAAACCCCTTGTGGCCACTGGAATGTGCACAGACTTGTTCGTTCCTTGCTTCTTGCTCTCCCAGGCTCATAAACATGTTCTCCATTATCTCAGGTAGCAGAACATATTACATTTGTGTCAAAGAAAATATTAAACAGTCACAACTGCGCTTGATGCACTGCTACCTTTCTACCCCCACGTCCTCACGTCCTCACCTGTTTACCCCCACATCCTCACATCCTCACCATCTGCTTCTTTGTTTGATCACCAATAAATAGTGTGGGCTTCTAGAGCTCCAGGCCTTCGCAGCCTCTATACTAGTGTTGGCCCCCTGGACCCACTTTACACATTCTTAACTTGTCTTGTCTCATTCCTTTGACTCCAACGGACTTCATCGTCCACAAGGCCTGCTGTTGGGCCTGATCATCCCAATAGAGGTCAGCACAATATGCAGATCACAAAGACCTTGCTGATAAAACAGCATGTGGTAAAGAAGCTGACCACATCCAACCAATACCAAGATGGAGAGGAAGTGACTTCTGCTTATATTCACTGCTCATTATGTGCTAATTATAACGCATTAGCATGCTAAAAGACACTCCCACTAGCACCATTACAGCTTACAAATGCCATGGCAACGTCAGGAAGTTACCCTATATGATCTAAAAGGGGAGGAACCCTTAGTTCCAGGAATTGCCCATCCCTTTCCCGGAAAACTCATGAATAATCCACCCTTTTTTTAGCATATAATCAAGAAGTAACAATAGGTATAGGCAGCTGAGGAGCTCTTGCCACTGCTCTGCCTATGGAACAGCCACTCATTTATTCCTTTGCCTTGTTAAACAACTTGTTTTCCCTTTACTCTACGAGCATGCCCTGAATTCTTTCTTGTGCGAGGTCCAAGAACCCTCTCTTGAGGTCTGGATTGGGACCTCTTTCTGGTAACACTTTCACAAACAGTTTGTCTATTATCAAGTAACTTTTTTTCCAAAACATGATCTTGTAAGTGCTTACAGCATAGCTTTCCAAATTGCTCTGTTGGACTGGACAAAAACAAAACCAAAACCAAAATAAACATTTTCCATATCCAAAAGTTACTAGCTCATGCAAATATCTCTTTTAAATATGTTTAATTAGATGAATTATTTTTATATTATGTGATTTAAAAAGATGAGTTCAAAGGTTAAAAAAGTTTTGTTCTAATTTTTCATGGTGATCTAACTAGAAGAAAAAGGCCAATGAATATTGGTTGAATAAATAATAAAAAAAGGCAAATAACGTATTTCTGCATCTTTGCCCTACAGAAAGAAGGGTAATGAACAGGCTAACTTTGACTGTTTTTTTGTTTGTTTTTTATTTTGTTTTCATTTTTTTTTGAGATGGGTTCTCGCTCTGTCTCCCAGACTGAAGTGCAGTGGCATGATCTCGGCTCACTGCAACCTCTACCTCCTTGGTTCAAGCAATTCCCCTGCCTCAGTCTCCTGAGTAGCTGGGATTACAGGTGCATGCCACCATGCCTGGCTAATTTTTTTGTATTTTTAGTAGAGAGAGTGTTTCACCATGTTGGCCAGACTAATCTCGAACTCTTGACCTCAGGCAATCCACCTGCCTTGGCCTCCCAAAGTGCTGAGATTACAGGCATGAGCCACCGTGCCTGGCCTTTTTTTTCACTCTTGTTGCCCAGGCTGGAGTGCAATGGCACAATCTCGGCTCAATACAACCTCCACCTCCCGGGTTCAAGAGATTCTCCTGCCTCAGCCTCCTGAGTAGCTTGGATTACAGGTTCCCGCCACCATGCCCAGCTAGTTTTGTATTTTTAGAAGACACGGGGTTTCTCCACGTTGGTCAGGCTGGTCTCGAACTTCCAACCTCAGATGATCCGCCTGCCTCTGCCTCCCAAAGTGCTGGGATTACAGGCATGAGCCACTGTGCCCAGCCTAACTTTGACTGTTATAGACAGTATAACACGAATTTAAACATATAAAATATTTTAAGGAGGAAGACTGCCCTGCCTTTCTCTAAGTTCACATCAATTTGGGTCCTGATACCAATAATAATGTTTTTGTTACATTTAACCCCAAATGGGATGAGGTTCTAAAGGACTTCCAGATCTGATCCTTTTCCTCTCATTTTTATTTCTACCTGCCTAGAGCTACAAATCAAATTTAATAGCTCAGAAAGGGGAGTGTTGCATCCCATCTGTTAGAAGACCAATTATATTGTTTGTTTCTCCCCACTTGGCCAAACAATATTCTCTTATAAAGTTGATTTTCTTTTTTTTTTTCCTGTATCTGTTATATCTTTGGCTGCTTGGCCTCATGGCTTATTAATAGTTCTTGCCTTTTTGCACCTCAGCTTTACATGTTTTTGGTCATCCTCTGTAAGGGTGTTTATGCATTCTACCATCAGCTTTCTGTCAAGTGTCTCATTATTGCTTTCTTAAGGACAATGGAGGTCCTCTCACCTGTTTATCTCTGTGGATGAGAACAACACTGTATCCTGGGTACAACCCTGGTGTTTAAACTCTTTATCAGGACATACCTCCCCCACAGAGTGTGTGTGTTATGGGATAAAACGGAAGAGGAGGGAGACAAAAAAAGCAAGAGGGTTTCCTGCCTTCTTTTCTCCTGTTACCATTTTCATTTCACCCACTCAGTGTTATGCTTGTTCTACTCCAGGCCATGCTGAGAAGCATCTGCTGACCCTGACTCTCCCTGCTTCCCAGCCTGTTCCTTGAGAAGGGAACACCCTGTACAGATGCCTCAATACCTTTCTTCAAACTCTCCTTCTAGCAGGAAGGAAATTTACTTTACCCTCCCCTGTGATCAACCCCCAACCCCTATCCTATGCCCAAACATCCTGAGTGTTCTGAATCCTTGGGTTATTTCCTCAGTCTAAATAATTCATATTAAAAAGACAAAGATTCAGAATTTTTAAGCCATACTTATCTGAATTTGTTACCTGTATTAGTTCATTCTTACATTGCTATAAATACCCGAGACTAGGTAATTTATAAAGAAAAGAGGTTTAATTGGCTCACCATTCTGCAGGCTGTACAAGAAACATAGCAGCTTCTGCTTGGCTTCTGGGGAGGCCTCAGAAAACTTACAATCATGGCAGAAGGTGAGTGGGGAAGCAGGCACATCTTACATGGCTGGAGCAGGAGGAAGAGAGAGAGTGGGGTGGTGCTACACACTTTTAAACAACCATCTCTCTCAAGAACTCTATCATGAGAACAGCACCAAGAGAATGGTGCTAAACCATTCAGGAAGGATCCACCTCAATGATCCAATCACATCTCACCCGGCCCCACCTCCAATATTGGGGATAACAATTTGACATGAGATTTGGACAAGGACACAGATTTAAACCATCTCACTTCCTCTGCTTGAGTTGACCAGACAATAATTCATACCAGTGGTATGATTAAATATAGGCTCTGTCTGATAGAATATGAGCCATTTACAATTCCTCTTCAATTTCTTTCTTTCTTTCTTTCTTTTTTTGAGATGGAGTCTCGCTCTGTTGCCCGGGCTAGAGTGTAGTGGCGTAATCTCGGCTCACTGCACCTCCGCCTCCTGGGTTCCAGTGATTCTTTTGCCTCAGCCTCCCGAGTAGCTGGGATACAGGCGCCTGCCACCAAGCCCAGCTAATTTTTGTATTTTTAGTACAGACAGGGTTTCACCATCTTGGCCAGGCCGGTCTTGAACTCCCTGCCTCGGCCTCCCAAAGTGCTGGGATTACAGGCGTGAGCCACTGCGTCCTGCCTCCTCTTCAGTTTCAAGATTGTTTCTGGGAGCTCTGATGTCCCTGATTTTATCATATACTCAAGGACTTCCATAAAACATGCAATATGGTTTTATAGGAAGTGATTTGAATGCTGCTGTCCATTACCTAATGTGACATTATTTTAGGAGGAAATTCTTTCCAGTATTCCAAGTTTCCGGAGGAAGATTTTTCTGGGTGTGATTTTCTGGGGTCTCTGAGATTGTGCCTGGTTCAAGGTGCTGCATTCTCTTCCTGTTCACAGAGCCCATTTCAATTCAGAGTCCTCCCCACCAATCAGCCTGCCCAGTCTAAAAATCTGCCTCATAGTGACTCTAAAGAAAAAGGGAGAAATCAGAAGACAGCATAGCCAATGGTGAACTTCAACTGAACCTAGGCCTATGCAGTTTCTTGAGCTACAGCCCTCGCCCCTGACATGTTCTAATGTCCAGTCAAAAAAAGGATGGAAAGAACAATGATTACAAGAAATGTTCTATTATGTCTCCTGACTCAGAAATAAAATGAGAAGGGGTAATAGCTAAAATTCGCTTTAGACTGCTTGGTGAGTAGTTTTATCTAAAATGTGAAAGTAAATGAGGGCTATATATATATAATTTAAATAATATATTGTATTTAATGTAATATATACAAAAAATTATATCAATATCTAAACAATACAGAAGTGATTAATGAGATATTTTACATTCTCATTTATTGGTAGTGAGTCTTCAAAAATTTGTGTGTATTTTACACGTATAGCACATCATTAGTGGTTTTGCTAAAGATATAAAAAATAAATGTTATAAAATGTATGATAATTTATTCATTACATTTATCTTTATTGTGTAACTCATCACATCACCTGTCTATCAACAAAACACCCTGATATGTGTAACAGTAATTGAATTCAGTCAAATTTGGTATTTTGCATACTTTCAGTCATATAAAAACCATAGTGTTTACACATATTTTGCAATTTTGTTGCTCTGATGGTGACATATAGAATATGGGTCTCTTTCTGTACTATTGCCCTAAGCCCCACAAATGTTAGGGGCAGGCCTGATTTCTTTCTTTCCACGCTACAACCAAGTACAATTGGATAAGAGACTCCAGGAGCCCTCATCCTCTTTCCTGACAGCACTTATCACCATGCCTTCTTATTCCTGAATATTGTCTGACATAACCTATAATTATTTTCAATCTTTTCCCTTTTAATGAATAAATATTTAAACTAGTGTAGTTTCTTTTTTCAATCTATGGGTTCTTTCACTTATATCATCTATTTGATGTATAACAAATTCCACAAGGTAGGTAGTAGCACTTAAGGAAAGAGGCTGAGAAAGTTCAAGTGATGTGACTCACACTTAACAGTTAGTATCTCGGCCGGGTGCAGTGGCTCACACCTATAATCCCAGCACTTTGAGAGGCCAAGGTGGCTGGTAAATTACCTGAGGTCAGGAGTTCGAGGCCAGCCTGAACAACATGGAGAAACCCTGTCTCTACTAAAAATACAAAATCAGCCGGGCGTGATGGCGCATGCCTGTAGTCCCAGCTACTCAGGAGGCTGAGGCAGGAGAATCGCTTGAACCCAGGAGGCAGAGATTGCAGTGAGCCGAGATGGCGCCATTGTACTCCAGCCTGGGCAACAAGAGTGAAACTCCATCTCAAAACAAACAAACAAACAAACATCCCAAACAATTAGTATCTCAGGGCTTCTCATTCTAAGTTCTTGCTCTTTCAAATGTATTTTTTTCCTCATTTTGGGTGTGATTTAGACCAGAGGAAATGGGAGCCAGGAAGCCTTTTAAGTGGAGCAAAAGCATGAGCAAAGAAGTAGAAAATAGCAGTTCAGTTGGGCCGAAGCCCATGGTCTGTGTTAAGGAAAGATAAAAAATGTGGGAAAGGACAGAGCTGTATTGATGAAGCCTTGGATGTCAAAGTTGGGATTTTGCATTTTATTCTGATGACTGAAGCAATATTTTTTAGAGAAAGTAATTGAAATAAAGAAGTTTTATTTTTTATTGATAAAAATGTCATCAATGTACTCGAGAGGAAGCTGGTATTCATCTGAGTAGGAGAAGGAGGACAGATCAGTAGTTGTACTTGCACTTGAGATGAGAAGCATCTGCCACCCACACCTTCCTATTGTTCTACCTTCCTAATCCTGACCAGCTGTTTCCTTAGTGTGTACAACTGGTTGTACGGGTGGCAGGGTTACAGAGGATAGATGGGTCAGTTCTAACTTGTACCATTTTTTTGCCACATGCCCAAATGAGGATGAATTAGTCACATTTTTGCACACTAAGGACAAGGCATTTATTTTTTCAACTGATATATAGTATTTTTATAAACTTCTGGCTTAAGAGGCAGACAAAAATTATATGTTTAGATTTTTTAAAAAAATTATCAACATGGCAGAGTAATCACTTTAAAACCTGTGTGAGATCATGCCATGTCTTTGCTTAAAACCCTGAAATGGCTCAGGGTAAAATACTCAGGGTGCAAGCATAAGTCCTTAAAACATCCTACAAGGCCCTACACAACTTGGTTCCTTATTACCTTTCAAGTTTCGCTTCTATTTCTGTCTCTCTTGCTCACCCTTTGCCACACTGGAGTCTTTGCTGTGCCTCTGACACACTAGGCACATTGCTGTCTCAGGTTGTTTTAACTTGCTATTTCCTCTGTCTAAAGCAAGCTTGTCTAACCCATGGTCCGTGGGCTGCATGTGGCCCAGGATGACTTTCAATGCAGCCCAACACAAATTCATAAACTTTCTTAAAACGTTATGAGATTTTTTTTGGTGACTTTTATTTTTAGCTCATCAGCTATCATTAGTGTTCGTGTATTTTCTGTGGCCCAAGACAGTTCTTCCAGTGTGGCCCAGGGAAGCCAAAAGATTAGACACCCTTGGCCTAGGGCACTCTTCCACAGATACCAAAAGAGTTTACTTCCTCACCTCCTCCTGGTCTTTGCCCAAATATCCTCTTCTCAGTGAGGGAGTCCTCTCTAATCACTCTTTAAATGGAATCCTCACCCCAGCATACCCTATCTCTTTCTGTTTCATTTTCCAACATACCATCTGACATTCTATATCTTTTATTTATGTATTGTTTTCAGTCCCTCTTCTGGCAGAAAATAAGCACCAAGGGAAGGTATTTGAGCAGTTTTGTTCATGGTCATGTCTCTCAAGACCTTAGAACAGTGCCTGACACATACAGGTGCTTGATAAATAGTTGTCAAAATAAATGAGGCCTTTTACTTCCTGATGGTTGGGCATAACATCTTTTTGAACATCTTAGTTTATTAAAGAAGTTGCTAATCTTCTTATTCATTTCAATGAATCTAGAGAAATTTCTTCATCCTCCTGATTATTTTGGGTTTCTGAATTAGATGTTTTATTTTTATTTTTTTTCCTGGGGTTGGCAATGTCACCAGGGTTTTAATTAGTGTGACTAAAGATGAGCTGTTTCTTCTAGATCAGAGACTGGGGCATGTCAAAGCCTGGGTGTAGTGAATTTTTATAATTTTATGTTGCCTTGGCATCCATTTTGAGTATAAGTTTAACTTCCTCATACTAGAATCAGGGGTTAGTCACCCTTGAAACAGTTTGCAGTTCTATACCATGCCCAAATGGCTCAAGCCAATGGCCAAAGCTAAGAACTTCTGGATGTCTCCCCCGCTAGCAGATTGTACTCCCTGCTTTCCCACTGCTTCCTTTAAACAGACCATATAGGCATTTGCCCATGAACTTAGTAACCTACAGCCTAGTCCGTTGTCTATCCTGCTAGTTGCCACACACACTCTTTCTCAATGCCTAACTCTTCATGTTCTCCTCTCGTGCCAGGGGATGGAAGATTGCCCTCCAGATTCATTGCACCCTTCTTGCCCAGATTCTGTAAGTAAAAATCTTTGAACTTCCTATTTTGGTGGTGTTTTGAATTTGCTCCTTCCATTCTCAAGAACCAAACTGCAGGCTGGGTTTTCCCTGGGATGTCAGGACTAACACACAGTTGACCTCTCAGCCCCAGAATGATGGTTAGGTAGGCATACACTAAACACAGGTCAGATAAGAGCCACAAGAGTGTCTTCCAGTATAAATAAGTTTTCCATGTGAGGAACCCCTTGTCATTGGTCAAACAACTAGACATTATGCTCTTTGCTAGGTGAAAGATCCACGTCCAACTCCCCCTCATTTATCTTAGCAGGGCTGCCAGTGGGGCAAGGTTGCTAGCCACTCTGCTACTGGAATCCTAGTTTATCCGTGGGATCCCAAGACAATGGGACCTTGTGAAATCTCTATCTGCTGGCTGGGATATGGATACTGTCTGTGATCAGATATATTATTACTCATTCTGTCTAGTCTGTCATTTTCACTCTGATTATGTCTTACCTGTGTGTATTTAATTTGTGCTGTTACAATATTGTTTTATGCTCACCAACCTCCTAACTTTGGAAAGGATTCAAAGCATGTATATTTTCTGTCTGTAGCCAGTTTTTATACTTGAAGGCAAAGGACCAGTTTTCTATGATGTTCAAAATGATAGTGTGCACAGAGGCTCAATAAATGTAGGTTGACTTGGTGCAGTGACTACTGTCTTTTAATGCCACAGAAATTATTGTCGTAACACATGGGTATCAATCATACCAAGCTATATAAGATCCATACAAGAAAAAATAAATTTTTTATATCCTGAAAAATATCAAGAAATATGGAATCAGAAAATGGAAGGAAAGGAATAATTAAGAGTCATTTTATATTATACGGCTTCAATGTTTATATCTAATTATTTAAGCATTGAAAACATTTCAGAATGCAGATTATCCTAATGTGTCTTGCTTTCATATATTTTATAAAAGTAATTGGTATAATATTCATCAAAACCATTTTAGTGATCTCTTCAAATCCATAGATTCTCCTTACACTTCAGTGCCAGAGAATTTTAGAAGTAGGACCAAGGTCTGTTGAAGAAAATACTAGTGACGTGGCCTTTATTATGTTGTCTCAGCAAGGTTGAAGATAACGATTTCAGCCCTGATCTATAAAGATAAAGAGGCAATGTTTTTTAACACAAGATCTCACCTATTGGTAAGTCTTAAAGCCCCACCCTAACAGAGTATGAACCAGTTGTTACTGCTATCTCATTCATTTCCTCTCTGCCAAGCTTCTTCCCAGTTTCTTGGTTATCTCAAGGCCTTTGGGAAACAAGACTGTTCTTCAGAAAATGTTTGAGGTCCTTGAATACAGAGACTATTTACTAGAGATGATAATGACCCAAGTTTCTTATATTAAAAACAACAACAACAACAACAACAACAACAACAATTCTTTGAATTTCTGGGCACTGCTACAAAGAAAGAGTTGACATAAGTGTATATCTTTGTTTTAAAATATACTCTAAGTTCTAGGATACATGTACACAACATGCAGGTTTGATACATAGGTATACATGTGTCATGTTGGTTTGCTGCACCCATCAACTCATCATTTACAATACGTGTTTCTCTTAATGCTATCCGTCCCCCAACCCCCACCCCGTGACAGGCCCCAGTGTATGATGTTCCCCGCCTTGTGTCCAAGTGATCTCATTGTTCAATTCCCGCCTATGAGTGAGAACATGTGGTGTTTGGTTTTCTGTCCTTGTGATAGTTTGCTGAGAATGATGGTGTCCAGCTTCGTCCATGTCCCTGCAAATGACATAAACTCATCCTTTCTTATGGCTGCATAGTATTCCATGGTGTATATGTGCCACATTTTCTTAATCCGGTCTATCATTGATGGACATTTGGGTTGGTTCCAAGTCTTTGCTATTGTGAATAGTGACACAATAAACATAAATGTACATGTGTCTTTATAGTAGCATGATTTATAATCCTTTCGGTATATACCCAGTAATGGGATGGCGGGGTCAAATGGTAATTCTAGTTCTAGATCCTTGAGGAATCTCCACACTGCCTTCCACAATGGTTGAACTAATTTACACTCCCACCAACAATGTGAAAGCTTTCCTATTTCTCCACATCCTCTCCAGCATCTGTTGTTTCCTGACTTTTTAATGATTGCCATTCTAACTGGCATGAGATGGTATCTCATTGTGGTTTTGATTTGCATTTCTCTGATGACCAGTGATGATGAGCATTTTTTCATGTGTCTGTTGGCTGCATAAATGTCTTCTTCAGAGAAGTGTCTGTTCATATCCTTTGTTGACTTTTTGATGGGGTTGTTTGATTTTTTCTTGTAACTTTGTTTAAGTTCTTTGTAGATGCTGGTTATTAGCCCTTTGTGAGATGGGTAGATTGCAAAAATTTTCTCCCATTCTGTAGGTTGCATGTTCACGCTGATGGTAGTTTCTTTTGCCTTGCAGAAGCTCTTTAGTTTAATTAGACCCCATTTGTCTATTTTGGCTTTTGTTGCCATTGCTTTTGGTGTTTTACTCGTGAAGTCCTTGCCCATACTTATGTCCTGAATGGTATTGCCTAGGTTTTCTTCTAGGGTTTTTATGGTTTTAGGTCTAACATTTAAGTCTTTAATCCATCTTGAATTAATTTTTGTATAAAGTATGAGGAAGGGATCCAGTTTCAGCTTTCTACATATGGCTAGCCAGTTTTCCCAGCACCATATATTATATAGGGAACCCTTTCCCTATTTATTGTTTTTGTCAGGTTTGTCAAAGATCAGATGGTTGTAGATATGTGGTGTTATTTCTGAGGCCTCTGTTCTGTTCCATTGGTCTATATATCTGTTTTGGTACCAGTACCATGCTGTTTTGGTTACTGTAGCCTTGTAGTATAGTTTGAAGTCAGGTAGCGTGATGCCTCCAGCTTTGTTCTTTTTGCTTAGGATTGTCTTCTCAATGAGGGCTCTTTTTTGGTTCCATATGAACTTTAAAGTAGTTTTTTCCAGTTCTGTGAAGAAAGTCATTGGTAGCTTGATGGGAATGGCATTGAATCTATAAATTACTTTGGGCAGTATGGCCATTTTCACGATATTGATTCTTCCTATTCATGAGCATGGAATATTCTTCCATTTGTTTGTGTCCTATTTTACTTTGTTGAGCAGTGGTTTGTAGTTCTCCTTGAAGAGTTCCTTCACATCCCTTGTAAGTAGGATTCCTAGGTATTTTATTCTCTTTGTAGCAATTGTGAATGGGAGTTCACTGATGGTTTGGCTCTCTGTTTGCCTGTTAATGGTGTATAGGAATGCTTGTGATTTTTGCACACTGATTTTGTATCCTGAGACTTACTGAAGTTGCTTATCAGCTTAAGGAGATTTGGGGCTGAGACGATGGGGTTTTCTAAATACACAATCATGTCATCTGCAAACAGGTACAATGTGACTTCCTCATTTCCTAATTGAATATCCTTTATTTCTTTCTCTTGCCTGATTGCCTGGGCCAGAACTTCCAACACTGTGTTGAATAGTATTGGTGAGAGAGGGCATCCTTATCTTGTGCCAGTTTTCAAAGGGAATGCTTCCAGTTTTTACCCATACAGTATGCTATTGGCTGTGGGTAAATAGCTCTTATTATTTTGAGATACATTCCATCAATACCTAGTTTATTGAGAGTTTTTAGCAAAAAGTGCTGTTGAGTTGTGTGGAAGCCCTTTTCTGCATCTATTGAGATAATCATGTGGTTTTTGTTGTTGGTTCTGTTTATGTGATGGATTATGTTTATTGATTTGCATATGTTGAACCAGCCTTGCATCCCAGGAATGAAGCCAAATTGATCATGGTGAATAAGCTTTTTGATGTGCTGCTGGATTCACTTTGCCAGTATTTTATTGAGGATTTTCACTTTGATGTTCATCAGTGATACTGGTCTAAAATTCTTTTTTTTTGTTGTGTGTCTACCAGGCTTTGGTATCAGGATGATGCTGGCCTCATAAAATAAGTTAGGGAGGATTCCTTGTTTTTTTATTGATTGGAATAGTTTCAGATGGAGCAGTACCAGCTCCTCTTTGTACCTCTGGTAGAATTTGGCTGTGAATTCATCTGGTCCTGGACTTTTTTTTGGTTGGTAAGCTATTAATTATTACCTCAATTTCAGAGGCTGTTATTGGTCTATTCAGAGATTCAACTTCTTCCTGGTTTAGTCTTGGGAGGGTGTATGTATCCAGGAATTTATCCATTTCTTCTAGATTTTCTAGTTTATTTGCATAGAGGTGTTTACAGTATTATCTGATGGTAGTTTGTATTTCTGTGGGATCAGTGGTGATATTCCCCCTTTATCATTTTTTTATTGCATCTATTTGATTCTTCTCTATTTTCTTCTTTATTGGTCTTGATAGTGGTCTATCCATTTTGTTAATCTTTTCAAAAAAACAGCTCCTGGATTCGTTGAATTTTTGAAGTGTGTTTTTGTGTCTCTATCTCTTTCAGTTCTGCTCTCATCTTAGTTTTTATTTCTTGCCTTCTGCTAGCTTTTGAATGTGTTTGTTCTTGCTTCTCTAGTTCTTTTAATTGTGATGTTAGGGTGTCAATTTTAGATCTTTCCTGCTTTCTCTTGTGGGCATTTAGTGCTATAAATTTCCCCCTACACACTGCTTTAACTGTGTCCCAGAGATTCTGGTACATTTTATCTTTGTTCTCATTGGTTTCAAAGAACCTCTTTATTTCTGCCTTCATTTAGTTATGTACCCAGTAGTCATTCAGGAGCAAGTTGTTTAGTTTCCATGTAGTTGTGTGGTTTTGAGTTTCTTAATTCTGAGTTCTAATTTCATTGCACTGTGGTCTGAAAGACAGTTTGTTGTGATTTCTGTTCTTTTACATTTGCTGAGGAGTGCCTTACTTCCAATTATGTGGTCAGTTTTAGAATAAGTGCAATGTGGTGCTGATAAGATTGTATATTCTGTTGATTTGGGGTGGAGAGTTCTGTAGATGTCTATTAGGCCTGCTTGTTGCAGAGCTGAGTTCAGGTCCTGGATATCCTTGTTAACCTTCTGTCTTGTTGATCTGTCTAATATTGACAGTGGGGTGTTAAAGTCTCCTATTATTATTATTATTATTATTTTTTTATTTTTTCTTTGAGATGGAGTCTCGCTCTGTGACCCAGGCTGGAGTGCAGTGGCGTAATCTCGGCTCACTGCAAGCTCTGCCTCCCGGGTTTATGCCATTCTCCTGCCTCAGCCTTCCGAGTAGCTGGGACTACAGGTGCCCGCCACCACGCACGGTTAATTTTTTGTATTTTTAGTAGAGACGCGGTTTCACCATGTTAGCCAGGATGGTCTTGATCTCTTGACATCGTGATCCGCCCACCTGGGCCTCCCAAAGTGCTGGGATTACGGGCGAGAGCCACTGTGCCAAAGTCTCCCATTCTTATTGTTCGGGAGTCTAAGTCTCTTTGTAGGTCACTAAGCACTTGCTTTATGAAGCTGGGTGCTCCTGTATTGGGTGCATATATGTTTAGGATAGTTAGCTCTTCTTGTTGCATTGATGGCTTTACCGTTATGTAATGGCCTTCTTTGTCTCTTTTGATCTTTTTTGGTTTAAAGTCTGTTTTATCAGAGACCAGGATTGCAACCCCTGCTTTTTTTACTTTCCATTTGCTTGGTAGATCTTCTTCCATCCCTTTATTTTGAGCCTATGTGCATCTCTGCACATGAGATGGGTCTCCTGAATACAGCACACTGATGGATCTTGCCTCTTTATCCAATCTGCCAGTTTGCGTCTTTTAATTGGGGCATTTAGCTCATTTACATTTAAGGTTAATATTGTTATGTGTGAATTTGCCCCTGTCATTATGATGTTAGCTGGTGACTTTGCCCATCAATTAATGCAGTTTCCTCATAGCATCAATGGTGTTTACAATATGGCCTGTTTTTGCGATGGCTGGTACCGGTTGTTTCTTTCCATGTTTAGTGCTTCCTTCAGGAGCTCTTGTGAGGTAGGCCTGGTGGTGACAAAATCTCTCAGCATTTGCTTGTCTGTAAAGGATTTTATTTCTCCTTCACTTATGAAGCTTTGTTTGGCTGGATATGAAATTCTGGGTTGAAAATTCGTTTCTTTTAGAATATTGAGGCCAGGCATGGTGGCTCACACCTGTAATCCCAGCACTCTGGGAGGCTGAGGCGGGTGGATCATGAGTTCAGGAGATTGAGACCATCCTGGCTAACACAGCGAAACCCTGCCTCTACTAAAAATACAGAAAAAAAAAAAATTGCCAGGCGTGGTGGCAGGTGCCTGTAGTTCCAGCTACTCAGGAGGCTGAGGAAGGAGAATGGTGTGAACCCAGGAGGCAGAGCTTTCAGTGAGCTGAGATCGCACCACTGCACTCCAGCCTGGGTGATAGAGCAAGACTCCATCTCAAAAAAAAAAAAAAAAAAAGAATGTTGAATATTGGCTGTACTCTCTTCTGGTTTGTAGGATTTCTGCCGAGAGATCCGCTGTTAGTCTGATGGGCTTCCCTTTGTGGGTAACTCGACCTTTCTCTCTGGCTGCCCTTAACACTATCCTTCATTTCAACCTTGGTGAATCTGGCAATTATGTGTCTTGGGGTTGCTCTTCTTGAGGAGTATCTTTGTGGTGTTCTCTGTATTTCCTGAATTTGAATGTTGGCCTGCCTTACTAGGTTGGGGAAGTTCTCCTGGATAATATCCTGAAGAGTGTTCTCCAACTTGATTCCATTCTCCCCATCACTCGCAGTTACAGTAATCAAACGTAAATTTGGTCTTTTCACATAGTCCCATATTTCTTGGAGGATTTGTTCGCTTCTTTTTACTCTTTTTTCTCTAACCTTGTCTTCTCGCTGTATTTTATTAATTTGATCTTCAATCACTGATAGCCTTTCTTCCACTTGATCGAATCGGCTACTGAAGTTTATGCATGTGTCACGAAGTTCTCGTGCCATAGTTTTCAGCTCCATCAGGTCATTTATCGTCTTCTCTATGCTGTTGATTCTAGTTAGCCATTCGTCTAATCTTTTTTCAAGGTTTTTAGCTTCCTTGTGATGGGTTCAAGCATCCTCCTTTAGCTAGGGGAAGTTTGTTATTACCAACCTTCTGAAGCCTACTTCTGTCACCTCATCAAAGTCATTCTCCGTCCAGCTTTGTTCCGTTGCTGGCGAGGAGCTGCAATCCTTTGGAGGAGAAGAGGCACTCTAAGTTTTAGAATTTTCAGCTTTTGTGCTCTGGTTTCTCCCCATCTTTGTGGTATTATCTATCTTTGGTCTTTGATGTTGGTATGTTGGTGACCTACAGATGGGGTTTTTGTGTAGGTGACCTTTTTGTTGAGGTTGACGCTATTCCTTTCTGTTTGTCAGTTTTCCTTCTTTTTTTTTTTTTTTAGTTGGAGTCTCGCTCTGTCACCCAGGCTGGAGTGCCCTGGCGCGATCTTGGCTCACTGCAAGCTCCACCTCCCAGGTTCACGCCATTCTCCTGCCTCAGCCTCCCTAGTAGCTGGGACTACAAGCACCTGCCATCACACCTGACTAATGTTTTGTATTTTTAGTAGAGACAGGGTTTCACTGTGTTAGTCAGGATGGTCTTGATCTCCTGACCTTGTGATCTGCCCGCCTTGGCCTCCGAAAGTGCTGGGATTACAGGCATGAGCCACCATGCCAGGCCCAAGCCACTGCACCTGGCCAGTTTTCCTTCTAACAGTCAGGTCCCTCAGCTGCAGTTCTGTTGGAGTTTGCTGGAGTTCCACTCCAGACGCTGTTTGCCTGGATATCACCAGCGGAGGCTGCAGAACAGCAAATATTGCTGCCAGCTCCTTCCTCTGGAAGCTTCGTCCAAGACGGGCAGCCACCTATATGAGGTGTCTGTTGGCCCCTATCAGGAGGTGTCTCCCATTTAGGCTACATGGGGGTCAGGGACCCACTTGAGGAGGCAGTCTGTTCGTTCTCAGAGCTCAAACACCGTGCTGGGAGAACCACTGCTCTCTTCAGAGCTGTCAGACAGGGACATTTAAGTCTGCAGAAGTTGTCTGCTGCCTTTAGTTCAGCTGTGCCCTGCCCTCAGAGGTGGAGGGAGTCTAGAGGCAGTAGGCCTTGTTGAGCTGTGGTGGGCTCCGCCCAGTTCCAGCTTCCCGGCCACTTTGTTTACCTACTCAAGCCTCAGCAATGGCGGATGCCCCTCCCCCAGTCAGGCTGCCGTCCTGCAGATTGATCTCAGACTGCTGCACTAGCAGTGAGCAAGGCTCTGTGGGTGTGGGAGCTGCCAAGCCAGGCATGTTAGAGAATCACCTTGTCTGCTGGTTGCTAAGACCTTGGGAAAAGCACAGTATTTGTGTGGGAATGTCCCGTTTTTCCAGGTAGTCTGTCACGGCTTCCCTTGGCTAGGAAAGGGAAATCCCCAAACCCCTTGTGCTTCCCGGGTGAGGGAATGCTCTGCCCTGCTTCAGCTCACCCTCCGTGGGCTGCACCCACTGTCCAACAAGTCCCAATTAGATGAACCAGCTACCTCAGTTGGAAATGCAGAAATCACCCATCTTCTGTGTCGATCACGCTGGGAGCTGCAGACCAGAGCTGTTCCTATTCGGCCATCTTGGAACGCCCCTCTTCCATAAGTGTATATCTTTTAGCTACTGAGCATCCATGAGTGAATTTTGACAGCTCAAGATACCTATAACAATCTTGCCAAGATTAGTGGTCTGAGCATTTATGGTCTCATGGTGAGGCAGTCCTAGGTTCCCAGGCATAAATTATTTAAAAATATGAAGAACACTTCTGACTCATCTACCTATTGAAGCCTACTGTCATTTTCTTCAAAGACATAATATCATTCCCTTTTTCCAAATTTCATTAGGTACCCACTGGGGTACTGAATAAAGTATATAACTTTATATTTACTATCCCAGCCTCATTGGAAGCCTCCCCTCCAGGCAAGATGGTCCACTCACTGTCTTCCAGATTTCAAGAGAGGCCTCAAGAATTCCCACTGCCATGCCTTTGCCAACAAACTTCTGCACTTGGCATGATCTATGCCCCTAGGCCCAGACAAATCCAGCATCTGTCAGGAATGCTCCCTTGGTACAGTCATGCTTCAATTCTGATCTTCTAGACATTTAATTTCTTGGAACATTCAGAATAATGAATTTGATACCAAGATCAAATTCCAAAAAAATAAATGTCTAGAAGATCAGAAGTGAAGGAATGAAATCTTGAGCAAGTGCAGTTTTTTTTTTTCTTTTGAGACAGAGTCTCGCTCTGTCACCCAGGCTGGAGCGCAATGGCATGATCTCGGCTCACTGCAACCTCTGCCTCCCAGGTTCAAGTGATTCTTCTGCCTCAGCCTCCTGAGTAGCTGGGATTACAGGCACCTGCCATCATGCCTGGCTAATTTTTGTATTTTTGTAGAGACAGGGTTTCACCATGTTGGCCAGGCTTGTCTTGAACTCCGTACCTCAGGTGATCCGCCCACCTTGGCCTTCCAAAGTGCTGGGATTACAGGTGTGAGCCACCACAACTGGCTTGTGCAGTTTTCTTAAATACCAATTTAGTCATCCATTGAATTGTGACAATAATGCCAAATTTGCAGAGCTGATGTGAATGTTAAACTTTGTAAACTCTAGAAAGTTATGGAAATATTAGGTGTATCATTATAATTCCTGTTCAATACCATGTATTATTTATATTACCTTATTTCTCCATCCATTATTCTAAAGTTTTTGAGAGTGCTGTATACTTCTTATAATTTGTTTCCCCAGTATGCTTGGCCAAGTGTCCTTTCTATTCTATATGAACAAAAATATTTGTCAATTGATTAACTAGATTTGAAACAGTGATGAAATGCTTTCAGATTATTTCATATTTGACATCTTATTCATTGGTTAGTAATATGTGAAGATAGGGCTTAATTATTTTTGTTGTTGTTAATTACAGATTTTAGGTAATTTAACACATAACCATTGTTACAAGAGCTATATATTCTGTATATTAATTTAAAAAAATGTACAGTTCTCTTTTTCATCTCTCTGCTGTAAAATCAATACTGAATTGGATCAAATGCCAGCTCGTATGCACTTTCAGCTTTGAAAGTTAGGACACAACTTTGAGTCTCTCTGACCGCAGACCGACTTGTAATTTAACCTACCAGAGGCTGGGTGTGTATCAAAACACAGTGGCTTTACTCAGAGCTTTTAAACAGCTACAAAAGTGAAAAAGCTGAGGATGGAGTGGAAAAAGAGAAAGGATACTTTGTTTTAGGGACCTGTTTTATTTATTTATTTTTTTGTATCCATTGATCACAGGACATCAGTGGCTGCTTCAGGGACTTGGGTTAGTAGTCTCCAGGGTTTACTTTACTCTGTATCTAGGGCAAACCTGACAGTCTGGAGTAGAGCAAGAAAAATATGTAATACAGTCAACTAGATTATTTAAAAAGCCACCTTTCTGTTATTCTTATGGGGTTGAGGAAATTGTTTCTCTATATGAGTATAAAATTTATCACCAATGTTCAAGGCTTTAAAGCAGAGTTGAAGGCAACCTGAGAATCACTCAGTATTCTTTCTTCCCTTACGTTTTATATCTGCTACTGAATTATTAGTGATGGCTCACTGTGCTTCCAGTGAGGGCAGAGGGTGTTGGGCTCCCCTTAAACAGGGAGAAAAAAGAACAACAAGGATATATATTTTTTTCATGCTGCCTACTGGTTTTGAATGTTTTAGGCTATTTAATTGGAAGAAGAAGGAATTGTTAAAGTTACTTTAAAACTCTACAATTGCTTAACAAGGAGGAGAAAAACTATTGGATAAAACATACAGTTATTTAAATAAGGTTTGGCAATTCAGCAACATCTATCAAAATCTTTATTATTTTCATGTTTAAAAAATACTTTAGGCTGGGCATAGTGGCTCAGGCCTGTAATCCCAGAACTGTGGGAGGCCGAGGCGGGCGGATCCCCTAAGGTTGGGAGTTCGAGACAAGCCTGACCAACATGGAGAAACCCCCTCTATACTAAAAATATACAAAAATTAGCTGGGCATGGTGGCACACGCCTGTAATCCCAGCTACTCAGGAGGCTGAGGCAGGATCATTGCTTGAACCCAGGAGGCAGAGGTTGCGGTGGGCTGAGATCGCATCATTGCACTCCAGCCTGGGAAACAAGAGCGAAACTCTGTCTCAAAATAAATAAATAAATAAATAAATAAATAACCAACCAACCAACCAACAAAACAAACAAAAAAACCAAAGCAAAACAAAAAAACTTTATATAGTAAAAAGACAGCAAAAATAGATTTTTGTTCAAAGAAGAAAAGATATACTGCCATTGTTGTGGTTCTGTAGATGATTTTAGTCTCTGGCTCCTCAACTGTGCACTGAAATGTAGGTTGATTTCAACCATAGCTTCTCCAGCTTCAGTCATTTATTGAAGCTAAAACCATAGTTTAAAGATACGTGAAAAAACAGAGCAAGTGGAAATTAAGCTTGATTATGGTCTTTCATGTGTTACTTTTGCTGTCCTTGATTGTGTATTTCTGTTGGATCAAACACTCCTACGTTACTGCTTGGCACCATAATGAATCAATATATATTCCAAGTGGCAAGAGGTAAGTTGAGAAGGAAGATGAACCAGTGCAACAAAATGCGCATAATACAGTGACAATAGTATGGCCAATCAATCTTGGAAATTACCCACTTGTTTAATGTTGAGCAACATGATCTAGCATTAATGTAATCACACTCTAAATCAGACAATGTAATTATGAAGACTGAGAGAAAAATGAGCCTGCAACTGAGGAGAAAGAAGACAGAGACCATGTCCTCTTCCTCTACCTATCAAAAGCTTTAAAATGTTTATTTACTCACAAATCCTATTCCTGATAATGTTTCAAAAGAAAACAGTAGAAAAGGCTGGGCATTGTGGGTCACGCCTGTAATCCCAGCACTTTGGGAGGCTGAGGTGGGCGAACCATGAGGTCAGGAGTTCAAGACCAGCCTGACCAGCATGGTGAAACCCCGTCTCTACTAAAAATACAAAACTGGCCGGGCGCGATGGCTCCCGCCTGTAATCCCAGCACTTTGGGAGGCCAAGGCAGGCGGATCAGGAGGTCAGGAGATCGAGACCATCCTGGCGAGCACTGTGAAACCCCGTCTCTACTAAAAATACAAAAAAAAATTAGCCGGGTGTGGTGGCAGGTGCCTGTAGTCCCAGCTACTCGGGAGGCTGAGGCAGGAGAATGGCATGAACCCTGCAGGGCGGAGCTTGCAGTGAGCGGAGATCGCGCTGCTGCATTCCAGCCTGGGCAACAGAGCAAGACTCCATCTCAAAAAAAAGCAAAAAAACCCAAAAATTAGCCGGGTGTGGTGGGATGCGCCTGTAGTCCCAGCTACTCAGGAGGCTGAGGCAGGAGAATCGCTTGAACCGGGGAGGTGGAGGATGCAGTGAGCCGAGACCGTGCCATTGCACTCCAAGCCTGGGTGACAGAGTGAGACTCAGTCTCAAAAGAAAAAAAAAAAGAAAATATGTTATTTACCAAGATGTCATCTATCATATAACATGAAATATAACACAATCATTAAAATACTGCCATTAAAGTGATATTAAACTAATAACATGGGGTAATGTTAAGAAAAAAAGTGAGACATAAAATTATGTATATGTTGTATGTTAAAAGCTACAAAAAACCAACATAATACATAAAATGTAAGAAAATATACAAAAATGCTAATCCAGATATAGGTAATATTGAATTTTCTCAACTTTTTTTGTAGGTTTTGTAAGGACAATTAAAATTTTAAAATAAGAAGCATAATTCTCCCTGCTGAAAATAAGAGATTTTCCTTCTCTTCTTTTTATCAGAGAATTTATTCTAGAAAGTTTGTAATTTTAAACATAATTATCCTCAGTATCTGTGAGCGATTGGTTCCAGGCCCCCCATGACCCCCGGGATACCAAAATCCAAAGACGCTCAAGTCTCTTCTATAAAATGGCATAGTATATGCATGTAACTTACACACATCCTCCGAAAGACTTTAAGGCATCTCTAGATTACTTGTAATACCTAATACAATGTCTACATATCACTTCCTTTGCGTGGACTGAATGTAGTACTTGGTATATGGCAAAGTGAAGTTTTGCTTTTTGAAGCTTTGTGGAATGTTTTTTTTTTCCCCCCAAATATATTTGATCCATGGTTGATTGAATCCACAGATGCACACTCCTGGATACAGAGAGCCCACTGTACCCTCTTGGTTCATTAAAATGTATATAAATCATTTTGAAGACTAGATAGGCCCTTTGTCAGCCCAGGAAGGTCTCTCTCAATAATCTAGGAACAATGCCATTGAAATGTACACAACGAGGGAGATAGCATCCTTAATCTCCCAGTTTCTGTGGGAGGACAGGAATCTAACTTCAGTGGAAGCCAGGCTCCAGAACTACCTTCTGTCATAAAAATACGAGAAGTTTGTTTTTCCCCGGACAAGGTCAATTAGCTAACAGGAACGATCTCCTCAATTTCCAGGTAAAGTTAGGATGAATGATGTTTGCAAATGGGGCTGTCATGTTGTCTTGCCTGAGAAATTGTTATTTATCTTGAAAACACGTATGTAATGCGTTGTATCTGCTGGGCGATATAAGGGGGTACGATTACTTTCTGTTTTTGGAATCTCTTAATGGATTACCTGTGATGTACCTCACATTCTGGCTTAATGTTTATTCAATAATAAAAGTGCTTTCTTTACTACCTTTATGGAGAGAATTTCTGGGTTGGGAGAAGATTATCGTTCTAATTATATTTATAATCAAATAAGTTCACATTGATATAATGAGCTTTATTATGCTTACAATGGGAAATATACTTTATAATTATTGCCTTTTTTCCTAGTTGATGATTTCTTTACCTTTTCGTTAGCAATAACTATCACCACTTTATTGGTTTATTCTACTCTAAGCTCTAAGCTCCCTTCCACTTCCAATTCTTTTGACTCACAGACTGTCTGTTCCAGTTTCTTCTCAGCTTCACAACATAGTTTTTAAGTCCAGGAAACACATCTGTACTATCTTGTACAACTAGGAACCCTGCTAGTGTCCCATGTAAGTCAACTGAAAGCCTTCCCTATTTTCTGTTTTTTGAGATGGAGTCTCGCAGTTGTCGCCCTAGCTGGAGTGCAATGGCGTGATCTTGGCTCACTGCAACCTCCGCCTCCCTGGTTCCAGCAATTCTCCTGCCTCAGCCTCCTGAGTAGCTGAGATTACAGGTGCACGCCACTATGCCTGGCTAATTTTTGTATATTTAGTAGAGACGGAGTTTCACCATGTTGGCCAGGCTGGTCTCAAACTCCTGACCTCAGGTGATGCACCCGCCTCGGCCTCCCAAAGTGCTGGGATTCCAGCTGTGAGCCATTGAACCCGGCCAGCCTTCCCTATTTTCAAAACAAGGACTTTATCACTAGTTCTAGTTAGCTCTTCCTTTGGTTTCTGCTTTCTGGTTTTAAACTATTCCTTTTTTTTCTTTTGTTTATCCTTTAATTCTCCTTTGAGTGCTTTGAGCTGCATTTTATACTTAATGTGCATAGATTTTTTTGTATAATTTAATATTCAAACTGGGACACTTTTGAGAGTGAAAAGATGGGGTAAATAATTACTGGGAAGTTATGCTGTAACCAAGACTGTCCTAGGCAAAACTGGATGTACGTAGGCAAAAGAATCTGAGGTTGGGAGTACCTTTGACTCAAAGTAGTGATTTAGTGTAATAAACCAATCAAGTGGTTATGAACTGATTGTTAACACAAAGATAGGTAGGTAAAGAGATAGATAAATGCAATATTTGGAGTATATTTATTTTTAAATATTTTTGTTGTTTATCTGAAATTAAAATTTAACTGAAGATTCCATATTCATATTTGTTAAATCTAGTAACCCCAGATGCATGGTCATCATAAATATGTTTATTGAAACTGTTTTCCTCAAGGATGGCAATTTCTTATTCATCAGTAAGGTGAATAGCTCAGCATTTACAGTATATTATTTAACATAAGTTAATAGGCTAAACACCGTAAAACTAACAAATAAGGCTTATTAATTTAAATGACTAGAAAGAAATATATTTATACCATAAAAAAACATAATTTCTTATTTTTAGGGGAAAATTAAGCTAATCTAATTAGGACTCTAAAGGATAAACATAATTTGAATGGCTAAATAAATCATATTGTCTATATCTTTAAAAAAATTTTGTTTTCTCTTTTCATATATCTGTTCTCATAAACATTTTGAATAGAAAATACAAAAATATTATTACCATATAAAAGTGATCTCATTACTTTTTTGGCATTCTACAATATAGTAACTTTTTCCACTACAGTCAAAAGATGCCTATTTGCCAGTAAGTCTTCTAAAATTCTCAAAATTTTCTTTCTCTTTCTCTTGGCTGTAACAGTTCACAAGTACAATGAAAGACTAAGTCAGATGGCTGGCGTTGGTGACTCACTTCCTCCCCCTTTTGGCAGTTTAGCTAGACACCCGTCTGAGTCAGCTTAACCAAAGAACAAACAAGCAGATACAGTGCCTGAGTTCTGGGGCTCCCCCTTTGTCACAAGGCTGTTTTCAGTGTCCCATGGCATTGTTAAAGAAAGCTCTCCTTGTTACATTGTCACAATGAAGTAGCCTACCCCTCTTACTCTATCAATATGTAGAGTGGTAGTACCAGGTGAGGCATTCCTAGAACTCCTTCCAGGAAGCGTCCAGATCCCCCTTCTTCAGCATGTCTCTCTGCAAGATAACACAAGCCAATGGGATGGTGTGTGCTTTGCTGTTTTCACTGCCAATATATTTGCTATATTCCCCAGGACACCCACTTTACTTTTATGCCTATGATTGCTAATTTTGTGTGTGTGTGTTTGTGTCGTGCTCCCATTACATGACATATACTGTCTGAATTAGGGGAAGATGGCAGTGGTGTAATTTCAGACCAGAGCCGCCTTTTAATTGGACTTTTATGAGACACAAAGGGCTTTTTACCCCATGTCCAGACTGAAATAAAAAAATTCAATCACTTCATTACAATAATTTGTAAGTCATTCTTCTTTTCATTCTGAAAAATCTCCCTTTGCACTTTATAACATTTCAGAAAGTAGAACTGTTTTCGTTTGTTTGTTTATTTGTTTGTTTTTGAGATGGAGTCTTGCTCGGTAGCCCAGGCTGGAATGCAGTGGCGTGATCTTGGCTCACTGTAACCTCTGCCTCCCAGGTCCTGGCTCAAGTAATTCTTCTGCTTCAGCCTACCGAGTGGCTGGAATTACAGACACATGCCACCATGCCCAGCTAATTTTTTGTATTTTTTAGTAGAGATGGGGTTTCACCATGTTGGCCAGGCTGGTCTTGAACTCCTGACCTCGGGATCCGCCTGCCTCAGCCTCCTAAAATGCTGGGATTATAGGCGTGAGCCACCAGGCCCGGCCCAGAGAGTTGAACTGTTAAGGAAAAACATGCATATTTATCTAAAATATATATATATTTTACTTAAGAATATATGTATTTTGAGATAGGATCTCACTTTGTCACCCAGGCTGGAGTGCAGTGGCACGATCACAGCTCATTGTAGCCTTGACCCACCAGGCTCAAGTGATCCTCTCATCTCAGCTTCCTGAGTAGCTGGGACTATATATAGGTGCATGTCCCCATGCCCGGCTAAGTTCAAAAATTTTTTTTTTCTAGAGACAGGGTCTCTCTGTGTTGCCCAGGCTGGTCTAAAATTCCTGGGCTCAAGCAATCCTCCCACCTGGGCCTTTCAAAGTGCTGGGATTACAGGTGTTATCCACTGTGCTTGACCAAGGAAAATAATATGTGTTTCCCTCTTAAAATGAATTCAAGAGTTTTTTGTTTTTTTTTTTTTTGACGGATTCTCACTCTGTCACCCAGGCTGGAATGCAGTGGCGTGATCTCGGCTCACTGCAACCTCCGTCTCCCGGGTTCAAGTGATTCTCCTGCTTCAGCCTCCCGAGCAGCTGGGATTACAGGCACATGCCACTACGCCCGGCTAATTTTTTTTTTTTTTGAGACAGAGTTTTGCTCTTATTGCCCAGGCTGGAGTGTTATGGCGAAATCTCATCTCACCGCAACCTCTGCCTCCTGGGTTCAAGCGATTCTCCTGCCTCAGCCTCCCAAGTAGCTGGGATTACAGGCATGTGCCACCACATCTGGCTAATTTTGTATTTTTAATAGAGATGGGACTTCTGCATGCTGGTCAGGCTGGTCTTGAACTCCCGACCTCATGTGATCTGCCCGCATCGGCCTCCCAAAGTGCTGGGATTACAGGTGTGAGCCACTGTGCCCAGGCTAATTTTTGGTATTTTTAGTAGAGATGGGGTTTCACCATGTTAGCCAGGATGGTCTCGATCTCCTGACCTCGTGATCCACCTGCCTCAGCCTCCCAAGGTGCTGGGATTACAGGCATGAGCCACCGAGCCTGGCCTAAGATTTAAATAATTATGGAATCTTTGTTAAATAAGCATGAACATTTTAGAATGTAAATTTCAGAGTTAGAAAAGAAATATTAGGTAAGTGAACATATTTACTGGTTTTGTAAATTATTTTAGGATGACCTGGGTTACAGGCACTTGCTTAAGGCACATATGTGAAATAAAACTTAAGGAATAGCCCTCAATGCTTCATGAATCTCCTATCCTTCCCCTTTCCTCTTTGGAATGGGTTGAGTACTTTTATGGTGAAAGTCTTATTCCTTGCTCTTTTCCTTCATATGACAAATTAATATCCTGAGCATAATATTAAAAAAAAGCAAACCAAACCTGTTTATTCTCTGCTCTGGCAGTTTGACATTTCTGTGTAGTACCCTCTGCCAAGTTGAGCTATAAATCCTCTGTGTTGATTTTACTGAGAGCTGTAAGTAAATGATACTTCTATATTTGGGGGATAATTTTATTTTGCTTTAAAATATTGAAATAAACAGAAAATCACCCAACAGACACTATCTTCTATCATTTTTCCTATAGTTTAAGGCATTTTAAAATCAAATGTTATTTTCGAATATGTTCTGCAGAAACACTTGGATTTTCCCCACTTGCCTTTACATACTTTGCTGTGTGTGATCAGGGCTGGGACATTACAAATTATATTTCCTTGGCTCCTTTGGTACTGGCAGAAGATCAGAAGAATAAAGGAAAAGAGAAGCTTCTGGTTTCTAGCATATACCAGTGGGAAATACTGGTAGTTGTTGTTATGGCATGGGAAGTCAGATGATTTCACACTTTTTTTTTTTTTTTTTTTTTGAGACAGAGTCTTGCTCTCACCCAGGCTGGAGTGCAGTGGCACGATCTCGGCTCACTGCAAGCTCTCTGTCCCGGGTTCACGCCATTCTCCTGCCTCAGCCTCTCAAGCAGCTGGGACTACAGGCGCCCGCTACTATGCCCAGCTAATTTTTTTGTATTTTTAGTAGAGACGGGGTTTCACCATGTTAGCCAGGATGGTCTCGATCTCCTGACCTCGTGATCCGCCCGCCTCGGCCTCCCAAAGTGCTGGGATTACAAGTGTGAGCCACCGCACCCGGCTGATTTCACACTTTCAAATTGAAGCAGAACTTTTCCATGTGAAATGGTTCTTATTCAGTGTTCCAGAATCAGCCAACAGTGCAGCATCAGGTGTGTGTTCCAGGCCAGGATCATTAGCAGTTTCTAATCTCTAGGTATTATTTCCACTTCCTTCTTGCTCCCCTGTCTCCCGTCATCATTTTGTTCTAGATATTTTAGTACCTTTGTTTCCAATTTTCTGTTGTAATGTGTTTAAATTCTTAGTGTTTCTCTGTTTTCCTAACTGGACTTTGACTGATAAAAGTACTGATGAAAAGCCACTAGAAATCCTACACTACAAATAGAACATATGTCTTTGACACCAGAAGAAAGAGGCACCTCAAAAATGATGCTCCTTTTCTAAGAAGGTATAGCGTTTCACAAAAGAATGAGGAACTACATTCATGTTTCTGAAATGAAAATGGGAGTGGTGTGTCATATTTTAAGCTCAACACAACCTCCTGGAATGTAAATTTTACTTGAAAATTTGTATTTAAAGGACAATATTTCTTTCAATCTTGAAATTTTTGGGGCAGATGATTTTACTAGTCAATTCTACCAAAGATTTAAAGAAAAGTTGATAATTTTACTAGTTTAAAATCCTTTACAAACTCTTCAAAAAATAGGAGGGGGGAACACTTTACATCTCATTCTGTGAGGTCAATATTACCCTCATAACAAAGCCAGACAAAGACATCACAAAAAATAAGACTAGAGACAGTACATATATATTCATATATATGTAAAAAATTTCAACAAAACATTATCAAACTGAAGCCATCAACATATACAAAGGATTATACCATAACCAAGTGGGATTTATCACAGGAATGCAATATTGGTTTAATACATGAAATCATTCCGTGTAATACACTGTATCAGTAGAATAAAAGACAAAATTAACATGATCACCTCAACAGATGCAAAATAAGATTTTGGTAAAATCCAACCCCCTTTTATGTTTAAAATACTCAACTAACTAGAAATACAAGGAAACATTTTCAAACTGATAAAGATCCATGAAAAACCTACAGTAAACTTCGTAACTAATGGTGGAAGACTGAATTCTTCCCCCTAATATTAGGAATAAGACAAGGATGTCCACTCTTGCTACTTCTATTCAACTTTGTGCTACATGTTCTATGTCAATTAGTGCAGAAAATGAAGAAAAGGTACCCAGATCAGATGGAAACTAGTAAAACTCTATGTGCAGATGTCATATTGTCGTATGTAAAAGATCCTAAGGAACCCTGCCCAGAAAAATATTAGCACAAATGAGTTAATTCAGCAAGACTGCAGGCGACAAAGTCAATATACAAAATACATTGTAATATGAAATCAAGAAAAATATTCAACTTATAATAGCATCAGCAAATTAAATACTTAGGATTTTTTTTCTTTTCTTTTTTTTCTTTTCTTTTTTTTTTTGAGAGCCTCACTCTGTCGCCCAAGCTGGAGTGCAGTGGTGCGATCTTGGCTGACTGCAACCTCTGCCTCCTGGGTTCAAGCGATTCTCGTGCCTCAGCTTCCTCAGTAGCTGAGATTACTGGCACCCACCACCATGCCAAGCTAACTTTTGTGTTTTTAGTAGAGATGGGATTTCACCACGTTGGGCAGGCTGATCTCGAACTCCTGACCTCAAGTGATCTGTCCATCTCAGCCTCCCAAAGTGCTGGGATTACCGGCGTAAGCCACCACACCCAGCCAGACCAATTACATTTTATCAGTGATTCTGGGGATATTGTGTATCCACATCCAAAATCATGTAGTTAGACCTGTACCTCACAGAATATGCAAAATTAACTAAAAATGGATCATAGGCCTAAATGTAAGAGCTAAAACAATGAAATGCTTATAAGAAAGTATAGAAGTTATTCTTTATGACCTTGCTTTAGGAAATGGATTTTTTAAGATATGACATTAAATGCACAAGTGATAAAAGGAAAAAAAAAACATCAATTGCACTGCATCATAATTAAAAACTTTTTTTTTTTTTTTTTGAGATGGAGTCTCGCTCTGTCGCCCAGCCTGCAGTACAGTGACCCAATATTGGCTCACTGCAAGCTCCGCCTCCCGGGTTCACGCCATTTTCCTTCCTCATCCTTCTGAGTAGCTGGGACTACAGGTGTCCACCACCATGCCCAGCTAACTTTTTGTATTTTAAGTAGAGATGGGGTTTCACTGTGTTAGCCAGGATGGTCTTGATCTGCTGACCTGGTGATCCGCCCACCTTGGCCTCCCAACATAATTAAAAACTTTTGTGCTTCAAAGGACACAATAAAGAAAATGAAAAGAGAACATACAGAATGAGAGAGAATATTTGCAAATTATATATCTGATATGGGATTTATATCCAGCATATAAAATTTAAAAAGATAGGCTGGGCATGATGGCTCACGCCCATAATCCCAGCACTTTGTTAGGCCGAGGTGGGCGGACATCAGGACAGGAGTTTGAGACCAGCCTGGCCAGCATAGTGAAACCCCGTCTCTACTAAAAATACAAAAAATTAGCCAGGCATGGTGGTGCATGCCTGTAGTCCCAGCTACTCGGGAGGTTGAGGCAGGAGAATTGCTTGAGCCTGGCAGGCAGAGGTTGCAGTGAGCCAGGATAGCACCACTGTACTCCAGCCTGGGTGACAGAGCAAGAACGTGTCTCAAAAAACAAACAAAAAAAAAAAAATTAAAAAGACAGGCTTAAAGTACTAACATATCAATAATTACTTTAAATGTAAATGATATAATTACACCAATTAAAAGAGATTGGCACTGTGGGTTTAAAAAATGAGCCAAGTTTATGTTGTCTACAACTAACTAACTTCAAATACAACAATGTAAGTAGGTTGAAAGTAAACAGATGGAAAAAGGTATGTACACATTAATTTAAAAAGAGCAGAAGTGGATATATTAATATGAGATAAACTAGAAGTCAGAGAAAAGAAAGTTACCAAGCACAAAGGGAGATTATATAATGATAAAAGGGTCAATACACAAAGGAGACATAGAAACTGACTTCAAAATACATGAAACAAAAATTGATAGAACCTAATCCAAAATTATATTTGAGGATGTTAACACCACTCTCTCAACAGTTGATAGCAGGACTAGATAGAAGATCATCAAAGGTATAGAAGACAGAACTACACAACCAACGAACAGGATCTAATAGAAATATACAGAACACTACACATCGAAAAGGAAAATACACATTCTTTTCAAGTGCTCATGAAACTTTCACTGATACAGATTATATCCCAAGAAACTAGAAGAAAAATTAGCAAAATTGGCCCAAAGCAAATTGAAGAAATGAAATAATAAAGAGCAGAGATCACTGGAATTGAAAACAAAGTAGAGAAAATCAATGAAACAAAAAGCTGGTTATTTGGAAAGATCAACGAAATGAATAAACTTCTAGCAAGACTGATGAATATTAAAAAGTAGAAGACACAAATTAGCAATATAAAAAACAAGCAACATCTTTACACATTATGCAGCTGTTAAAATGATATAAAGGAAGCACTATAAACAGCTCTGCATATACAAATACAGCAATTTAGATGAAATGGACCAAATCCTCTGAAAAGTCAAACTACCAAACATCCAACCTGAATGTCATGATCTAATTAACCTAACAATTCCAAAAAAATTGAATCTATAGTCTAAAAATATTTTAAAAAGACATCTCCAGGTTCATATTATTTCACTGGAGAATACTACCACATATTTAAGAAAGAATTAGTATTAATTCCAATTCTACATAATCTCTTTGAGAAAACAGAAGTGGAGGAAACACTTCCCAACTCTTTTTTTTTTTTGAGACAGGGTCTCTCTCTGTTGCCCAGGCTGTAGTGCAGTGGCATGATTTGGGCTCACTACACCCTCTGCCTTCTGAGCTCAAGCAATCCTCCCATTTCAGCCTCCCACGTAGCTGGGACTACAGGTGTGCCCCACCATGCCTAGCCAATTTTTGTATTTTTTTGTAGACTTGGGGTTTTGCCATGTTGCCCAGGCTGGTCTCAAAGTCCTGGGCTCAAGAGATCCTCCTGCCTTAGCCTCCCAAGGTGCTGGGATTACAGGCATGAACACTGCTTTCTGCCCAAACTCATTTTATGAGGCCAGTAGTATCCTAATGCCAAAACCACATAGCACAAAGAAGGAAAACAACCAAATGATCATTATCTCTCAACTTCTCAAGAATTTAGACATAATAATCCTCAACTACATACTAGCACACTGAATCTAGTGGTGTATATATATATTATATATAAATGATATTTTATACATATTAATATATATAATTAATATATATGTAAAATGACCAAGTAGGATTTGTTCCAGAAATACAAGGCTGGTTCAATATTAAAAGTTAATGAATATATCTGTAAGATAATAACAAAAGATCCATTTATATCACTATGTGTCCGGAATTGGTTCCTTTCGGTGGGTTCTTGGTCTCGCTGACTTCAAGAATGAAGCTGCAGACTCTCGCGGTGAGTGTTACAGTTCTTAAAGATGGTGTGTCCAGGGTTTGTTCCTTCAGATGTTCAGATGTGTCTTGAGTTTCTTCCTTCCGGTGGGTTTGTGGTCTCGCTTGACTTCAGGAGTGAAGCCGCAGACCTTCGCAGTGAGTGTTACAGCTCTTAAAGGTGGTGCGCTCGCAGTTGTTTGTTCTTCATGGTGGGTTCGTGGTCTCCCTGACGTCAGGAGAGAAGCTGCAGACCTTAGCAGTGAGCGTTACAGCTTATGAAAGTAGTGTAGATCCTAACCGTGAGCAGCAGCAAGATTTATTGAGAAGAGCGAAATAACACAGTTTCCACAACGTGGAAGGTGACCCAACCAGGTTGAGGCTGCTGGCGCCGGTGGCCAGCTTTTATTCCCTTATTCGGCACTGCCCACATCCTGCTGATTGGTCCATTTTACAGAGTGCTGATTGGTCCATTTTACAGAGCGATGATTGGTCCTTTTTTACAGAGTGCTGATTGGTGCATTTACAAACCTTTAGCTAGACACAGAGCACTGATTGGTGCGTTTTTACAGAGTGCTGATTGGTGCGTTTACAAACCTTTAGCTAGACAAAGAGTGCTGATTGGTGCGTTTTTACAGAGTGCTGATTGGAGCATTTACAAACCTTTAGCTAGGCACAGAGTGCTGATTGGTGTGTTTACAATCCTTTAGCTAGGCAGAAAAGTTCTCCAAGTCCTCACCAGACCCAGAAGCCCAGCCAACTTCACCTCTCAACTAGAGTCCTAGAAAATAAGCCTGGGTACTAAAGATTATTCAAAGAAATAATGGCTGAAAACTTCCCAAAGTTAGTGAAAGAAATAAACCTACCAGTTCAAAATATTGAGTGAAACTCAAACAAGATAAACTTATTAAAGAAATCTATGCCAAGACATATCATAATGAAACTTCTGAGAGCTAAATAAAAACAAAACAAAATGAAATAAAATCTTAGAACACACTGTAGAGAAGCACTACATTATCTATGGAGGGAAATTATTAAAGTTTTTTTTATCTGAACCTATGAAAGCAAGGAGAAAGTGGTACAATGGTGTTCTGGTTTCAACCTCAGTAAAAATATCCACTGGAAGGAAGTAGAAATAAAGACATTCTCAGATGAAAGTAACCTAAGAAATTTCTTGCCAGAAGAACTACCCTTAAAAAATGTCTAAAAGGGGCCAGGCGCGGTGGCTCACACCTGTAATCCCAGCACTTTGGGAGGCTGAGGCGGGCAGATCACAAGGTCAGAATATCCAGACTATCCTGGCTAACACGGTGAAACTGGGTCTCTACTAAAAATACAAAAAATTAGCCAGGTGTGGTGGTGAACGCCTGTAGTCCCAGCTACTCAGGAGGCTGAGGCAGGAGAATGGCGTGAACCCGGGAGGCAGAGCTTGCAGTGAGCCAAGATCGCACCACTGCACTCCAGCCTGGGGGACAGAGGGAGACTCCGTCTCAAAAAAAAAAAAAAAAAAGAAAAGAAAAGAAAAAAAAGTCTAAAAGTATGTTCTCTAAGGAGAAAGGAAACAATAACAGAAGGAGGCTGGGATTTCAGGAGGAAGGAATTTAAAAAGGAAATGGGTAAAAATAGGGGTAAAAATAATAGACAATATTTTTGTCTCATGAGTTTTTAAACCGTGTTTGAAGTTGAAATGAGAATTATAACATCATCTGATATGGTGCTTAAAATATGTAGAGAAAATATTGAAAACATTTATATTTAAAAGCATGGTGAGTAAAAGGATCTAAATAAAGCTATGGTTCCTACATTTCCCTCAAAGTGATAAGATGTTGATACTAGCAGACTGTAACATGCAATGTCTGAACATTGTAATGAGAGCATCCATTAAAAACTATACAAAGAGATACATTGAGAAACACTCTCGATAAACCAAAGTAGTGTTCTAAAATATTTGAAGAGAATAAGAAATGGGAAAAAGAGGAATAAGAATGAGAAAAAAATGAAACTCAACCTAAACTTCACAACTTAAAGAAATTAACTCAAAATGGATCATAGATTTAAGTGTAAAATATAAAACTATAAAACTTTTAGAATATGATATAGGAGAAAATCTTTGGGACCTAGGGTAAGGTGAAAGGTTCTCAGATTTGACACTAGAAACATGATTCATAAGTGAAAAAAATTAATAAATTGGACTTCATTAAATTAAAAACTTTTTCCCCACAAAACACTCTGTGAAGAGATTGAAAAGACAAACTACAGGCCAGGCACGGTGGCTCACGCCTGTAATCCCAGCACTTTGGGAGGCCGAGGCGGGCGGATCACCAGGTCAGGAGGTTGAGACCATCCTGGCTAACACGGTGAAACCCCGTCTCTACTAAAAATACAAAAAATTAGCTGGGCGTGGTGGCGGGCGCCTGTAGTCCCAGCTACTCAGGAGGCTGAGGCAGGAGAATGGCGTGAACCCGGGGGGCGGAGCTTGCAGTGAGCGGAGATTGCGCCACTACACTCCAGCCTGGGCGACAGAGCAAGACTCCGTCTCAAAAAAAAAGAAAAGAAAAGACAGACTACAGTTTGGAATAAAATAACTGCAGGTCACATATCTGACGAAGGCCTTCTATCAAGAATCTATAAAGAACTGTCAAAGCTCAACATTAAAAAAAATCCCGTTTGGAAATTGGCAAAAGAAATGTAAAAGCATTTTGTCAAAAATGACACATGAATTGCATGCAAATGAGCACATTTAAAGATGTTCAACATCATTAGCCATTACAAAATGCAAATTAAAACCACAATGAGATAATACTGTATATCTGTCAGAACATCTAAAACACGAAGTAATTATATAGTTGGCCCTCCATAAGCGAGATTTCTCATTTTATGTAAGGGACTTGAACATCAGTGGATATGGTATCAGTCAGAGGAGGAGTCCTGGAAACAATCTTCTGTGAATAGGAAAGGCAGACTGTAATAACAAATATTAGTGAGGATGTGGAGAAACTGGATTTCTCCTACATTGCTGTTGGGAATGGAAAATGGTGCAGTCACTCTGAAAAATAGTCTGCCAGATTTTACAAACCTAAACATGTAGTTATAGTACAACCAGGAATTATTTTTTGGGCATTTATCCCAGAGAAATTAAAACATGTTCACACAAAACATTTGAATGTTAAGAACAGTTTATATAGTAAAATACTGGAAATTACACAAATGTCTTTAAATGAGTATATGGATGAAAAAGCTCTGGTACATCCGTGCAGTAGAATACTACTCAGCAATAAAAAGTAATGAACTATTGATACTATGTAATGATCTGAATGAACTCCAAGGGCATTTTGGTTACTGAAAAAAGTTAATTTCAAAATATTACATACTGTATGATTCTATTCATATAATACCCTCAAAAAGACAAAACTACAGAGACAGAGAACAGATCAGTGGCTGCCAGGACACAGGAACAGGTGTAGTGGGGAAGGGGGACACAAAGAGGTAGTAGAAGGGAGTTCTTTTGTGGTGCTAAAGAAATCTGTATTTTGACTATAGTGGTGATTACACAAATTTTACATGGAGAAGGGTGCACAGAGACACACACACGCACACACGCACACAATGAATGCAGATTTTTAACCACTAATATGTTAATGTTTATTTCCCAGTTTTGATTTTGTACTACAGTGATATAAGATGTCATCATCAGAGGAAGCTGAGTGAAGGTTGCATGGGGCTTTTCTATTTTTACAACCTCCCACGAGTTTATTCTCAGTTCATAACAAAAAGTTTAAAAAATGTGTTTGGAATATGCCAACTCAATGAACCTAAGAAAATTTTATTTTCTTTGTTGGTGAATATCGTGTTGCTTTTATTTAAGCCTGGAAAGCATAAATTTTTATGTGCAATTGCTGATTAGAAAATTTGGCACTTCTGTACTTGGAGAATAAAGTGGCATTAACATTGCCTCCCAAACAGTTGATTTGGGCAAGCTGCTAGAGGAAGAACAGTGTGTGCTGAGGTTGCTCATGGCACTGGCTACCAAAGTAAAAGAGCTGAAAATTGTGATGTCTTCATGTAAACTCAGAGACCCACACAGCCAGTATTTTGATAAATTATTTTGCTACTGCAGGAATCACTGTTTTAGATTACACCCCACCAGAAGTCATTGATTCCAAAAGAGCTTAAAAGTTTCTAAGTTACTCTCATTGTAAACTTTGTTTACAAGCAAGTGATTCCAATTAGCTCTACGTCCTACTAATAGCAGATAAGTATCACCCGTGCCACCCACTAAATATTCTGTTTTGTGTGTATAGTTACCATTTTTTCCACTTACACATTTAAAGTGTAATAATTTTAAAATTATATTTCCAACGGGAAACACATATTGTGATTTAATACAGAAAGTTTGAATCATAAATTTGATATTGGGTAAAATAGGAAAGACAATTTAAAAATTTTAGTACAATTAGAAATCTGCAAAGATTGGAGAGATGAGACTTTCCCAAAGAAACTGATGGTGAAAAATATCACAGACAATTCTCTTTACTACTGGTAGTAGGTGGATGCCATCTAAAAATAGTAGATATACTCAGAGGCATATTTAAAATAGCTTTAATACTGTGTAACTGCCAAAGGTTTGATCCTTTATATCTTTCAGTGGATAAAATCCTGAGAATAATTACATAAAGCTTCATTGTTTTTTGTGGGTAACATAAAAATAAACTGTTCAAACAATGAGAAAACATTGTATTAACAAAAGAAAAAAATATTCGCTAGGAATGAAAACCACAATTGAAAAGCCAAAATTACTTGATAATTAACTTAAAGTCTATTTACAATAACAACAACAACAACAACAACAACAACAAACCCCAGTCAAAAAAAATTGGTAAATTCCACACTGAAGTTAAGGTCAAACTTGTGTGGAGCTTAACAATAAACTGGTAAAGGCCAGGCTCGGTGGCTCACGCCTGTTATCTCAGCACTTTGGGAGGCTGAGGCGGGGTGGATCACGAGGTCAGGAGATCGAGACCATCCTGGCTAACACGGTGAAACCCCATCTGTACTAAAAGTACAAAAAAAAAAAAAAATTAGCCAGGCGTGGTGGCGGGCGCCTGTAGTCCTGGCTACTCGGGAGGCTGAGGCAGGAGAATGGCGTGAACCCAGGAAGCGGAGCTTTCAGTGAGCAGAGACCGCGCCACGGCACTCCAGCCTGGGCGACAGAGCTAGAGTCCGTCTCAAAAAAATAAAAAAATAGAAAATAAAAAATAAACTGGTAAAGTGAAAAAGCCATACCTATTAAATGATACCCAAGGAAACAATTCTAACATTGAAGAAGGATAACCTGGAATGATTGGCTGAGAGATGAATCATAACCTTGCTATTTAGTTTACATTGGAAATAATGGACAATAATAATTTAGGAATGTAGTTATTGATCTTTGTCTACTAATTTTAAAAGGATAATTTATACTGAAATAACTGGTAAAGATAATTTTTAAAGATATTTGAGATTAAAAAATGAATGTAATAACACATATAGATGGGTGTATGCATGGAAACAAATCTGTGATGGTGACATTGGCGGGAAAGGTAGCATTTCTGTATCCTGAGTGAATCAGCAGCCCTGCAGTCACTCACTAATGATATCTCCTCTCAAAGAGTTTGTCTCTTGGTTTTCTTTTTCTTTTTTTTTTTTTTTTTTTTGGGACAGAGTCTTGCTCTGTCGCCCAGGCTGGAGTGCGATGGCATGATCTCAGCTCACTGCTGCAACCTCCACCTCCCAGGGTCAAGTGATTATCCTGCCTTACCCTCCACCTGTATCCTGGGATTACAGGTGCCTGCCACTACACCCGGCTAATTTTTGTATTTTTAGTAAAGACTGGGTTTCACCATGTTAGTTAGGCTAGTCATGAACATCTCTTGGTTTTCTTTGTGCTTTACTGAGCTGGAAAGAAATGCTGGATTTTGTTTAATATTAGTAGAAAAAAAATTTAGATGCTTATCTTTTTAGATTAATCCATAAGGAAATGGGAGATGAGGCCACATGTGGTGGCTCATGCCAGTAATCCCAGCACTTTGGGAGGCCAAGGCGGGTGGATCACTTGAGATCAGGAGTTCAGGACCAGCCTGGCTGACACGGTGAAACCCCATCTCTACTAAAAATACAAAAAATTAGCCAGATGTGGTGGCTGGCGCCTGTAATCCCAGTTACTCAGGAGGCTGAGGTGGGAGAATCGCTTGAATCTGGGAGGTGGAGGTTGCAGTGAACTGAAATCTGGCCACTGCACTCCAGCCCGGGCGACAGAGCAAGACTCTGTCTCAAAAAAAAAAAAAAAAAAAAAAAAAAAAGAAAGAAAAGAAAAGAAATGGGAGATGAGTTTGAAAACTTGCTCTTTGACATATGTATTTGTTGGCTTAGGCAGAGAAAAATACTGATCAGATTTTCAATTATTGGAATTACTCTTTTTAAAGTGGAGAACTGAAAAACTTTTCATGACAATGCCTGAAACATAGGTTAAAATGACTAATTATTGTTTTGCCTAATGGTAAACTGGTTCTCAAAGTTGGCTTATTCAGCCAAGACATTTTAAGGGTAACTTCTCTGTGAAAGTGAAATTGTGAAAGCTTTCATTGGTGAATTACATTTCACTTTTAATTCTGTGCAATAAGATTGCAACAGAATTAAAGTGTGAGAGCTGTGAAGAGTTTTATCGACAATAAAATTTTGAACACTTAGTTCAACTACATAAAATTAAAGTCTAGGTAATTTGTTATTTTTCCTCCTTCAAAAAGGCCCTTCAACTATTGTTTTCCTAAGACAATGGAAGAGACAGCCTTATATTTCACATGATGCAAGTCCTTTGACCTTTTATTATTAATTTAATTAATAATAAAATTAATTTTAAGCCTGTTAAATATTTATTTAACAGGATTAAAATCTTTAATCCTGTTAAATAAGAGAATTTCTACCAGCGGTCATCTGAAATATTACAGTATGCTATCTCTTTAGTAGTATTCTGGTCATCTTGTCTTAGTGATTGTATTATAAAATTTTCAAAACAACAAGAAAACAGTTCAACTTGTATGCACATTTTTCAGTGGATTCAGGTTCTCAAAATATGCTGACACCAGAACAGAAATTACTGTACCATATATATTCAGGTCAGCTCAAGTTTTTGAAATAAGTAAATTTAGTGCAGCAAAAATTAGGCATGTGCAGCAAAAAGTCTGCACTCTTAATCCAGCTGTGACTAAATGAGGAATCAGAGAAGAAAAACTTTTTTTTTTTTTTTTGCTGATAACAAGTAATTAAAATATTTACAAATTTAATGAATTCACTGTTCTCCTAAGCGGCCTGAGGTGATCTATGAAAACGGTTTGCTATTCACTTGACCCAGAAAACTCAACAAAATCATGCCAACCAACAGGTTCAAATCTTTGTGTTCATTTTAAGAACACTCATGAGTCTGCCCAGGCCATCAAGGGTATGCACATACAAAAAGCCACTAAATATGTCACTTTATAGAAACAGTGTTCACTATTCTGATGTTACAAGGGTGGAGTTGATAAGTGTGTCCAGGACAAACAGTGGGGTTGGACACAGGGTCAGTGGTCCAAAAAGAGTGCTGAATTTTTGCTGCATGTGCTTAAAAATGCAGAGTTATGCTGAGTGAACTTAAGGTTGTAGACAGAGATTCTCTGGTCATCGAGCATATCCAGGTGAACAAAGCACTCAGGATGCGCCGCTGGACTTACAGAGCTCATGGTCTGATTAAATCCATACCTTAACTCCCCTGCCACGCTGAGATAATCCTTACACAAAAGAAACAGATTGTTCCTAAACCGGAAGAGGTGGATCCACCGGAGAAAAAGAGATCCCAGAAGAAACTGAAGAAACAAAAACTTATGGTGTGAGAATAATAAAATAAAATACATGCAAACAAAAGTTAAAAAAAAAGAAATCTTGTTAATTCTTTTTTTGTTTTTTGAGACACAGTTTCATTCTGCCTCCCAGGCTGGAGTGCAGTGGCGTGATCTCGGCTCACAGCAACCTCCATCTCCTGGGTTCAAGTGATTCTCATGCCTCAACCTTCCGAGTAGCTGGGATTACAGGTGTGTGCCACCACACTTGGCTAATTATTGTATTTTTAGTACAGACAGGCTTTCTCCATTGTGGCCAGGCTGGTCCCGAACTCCCGACCTCAACTGATCCGTCCGCCTCTGCCTTCCAAAGTGCTCAGATTACAGGCGTGAGCCACCGTGCCCGGCTGAAATCTTAATTCATTCAACGTAATCTCTGCTGGCATTTTTCTAAGTGCTTGGCATAATCAGTGAATGAAGCAGATAGAATCCTGGTTTGTTTATAAACATTTTCAAGTTAAAACCCTTCAAAGTTAAAGAATTTTCTCTTAACAATGGGCTTCTTTAGATACTATCAGAGACCTTTGAAGGACTATTTCTTTTCTCTCCAATTAGAGAAAACTTACTGGAAACAGTCAAGAAACACTGATTTAGATGCTCTTTAATTTCTCTAAGGACCTAGGTAGTTAATCTGAGAATCAGAAGGCTCTTAGGATGAGTGTGAAAGAAGTCAGTTGATAGAATTGGGTGACCTCCAGGGATATCTGTCTGGCACAGATCCATCTGGAGGCATCTCCTGTTCCCACAACAGAAGGAAGTAGCCCTGTGGCAGAAAGTTTCTGTTCTCAGAGCCTGGCCTTTCTCACTGGACAGTGGTGGGTCAACACTGGATATTCTTGCTCTTGGGGTCCCTTTTTCTGCGCTCCATGCAGCCCATCACCCCACCGTAGATGGAGCTCAGGACTGGTCCATTCAGTTTCACTGCCTTTGCTTATACTCACATGGCATTTCTTTCTCCATGAGACTGTATTTATTCCTACCAAAGCAGTACAGGTGTTCCCTATGCTCATCTACTTCATATTTATATAGACAATTTTAAGTAATTTTATAAGTTATAAAAATGGTCCTACTCTTTATGTGCCTATTTTTGATTTTAATTGAAGAAAAATATATTTCCTAATTTCTGTTCTTATTGTCAATTATATGAAAGTATAGATGGTTTATTTTATTTATTACATTATCAGGTAAAGTTTTAGGTTCTAGGGATAGAGTCACAAGAAAATGACAATAAATGGAAAGTGGAGAGAAAAGAGAGGCTCAGTCCCCACCTCATCATCTTTGTGTCTTTTTCAGTCTCTCACAGTGAGGCCTTCTGATGGTTTCCTATAATTTTTTTTTTTTCTGAAAATATCCCAGATGAGGGCTCAAGCTGCATGGAGCCTCCATTTATTTTAGCTTAGTGGTGATTACTGTCCTAGTTGCCTGCAAATGGGTCCTCATTTGCCACTGTAGTCTTTTTAGGTTCCAACTTTAGTAAAGATGTGATGTGCTGGTAAAGACCTCTCAATTCCTATTTCCAATGGGCCTGCCTCCCTACCTCAGGCTGTATCTCTTAACTTTCCTACATGCTGGTCCCCAGGACTGGGATTCTTGATCTCAGATCTTGCATTTGCCAACTTTTTTCCCCCCTGGACACTTTATTCTACCCTGGCCCAGAGTCAGGTCTCTGCTGTTTTAGGAAGAGATCTCCTTGAGGATGGACTGCCTATCTGACCTGTGAGCACTGTCCACCCTGGAGTCCTTGATGTAGTGCTTTTGCCAGCCCCTGGATCTGTCTGGGAAGCCTAGATGCTTGCTTTTGCTAAGTAGAATACCTCATAAATTCACTTAGCTCTGGCTCCGTGGGCTATATGGCCACCATCTTTAACTAGGCGGCATGCCAGGTCTCAGTATCTCTCTCCTTACCTCTGCTTTTCTAGGAAGAATCTTTATTCCCAATCATTTACCTCCTGAGTTTTCACAGATGGAGACTTTTGCCCCCTATTACTCCTACATGTAGCTTCCTCTAAAGAATATTGTGGGTGCTTCTCTGGCTTTCATTGCAAATGAACTATTTTACTACAGATATCATTAACTCAAAAAACCCTTTACTGGGTTAATTTTAAACAGAAAATTTTAAGAAAATATTCAAATAAACAAATATATATATAATTCAGGTTAGACAATTTGGTGTTGAGACTGGTCAGCATTATGTAAGAAAAAATCTGCAGATCCCAAATAGCTGGATTAAATTTGTTTAATGATTCTTATAAAATTGCCATGAGTAAGTAATTGAAAAATAAAGCTTCAAAAATAAAGGCAGCAGAGCACAATTGCAGTCACATTGCTTAACAACAGCGATATGATCTGAGAAACGTGTTCTCAGGTGATTTCATCACTGAGCGAACATCACAGAGTGTAATTATATAAATCTAGATGGTAGGCTTGATAGTATAATCTATTGCTCCTAGGCTACAAACCTGTACAGCATGTTACTGTACTGAATACTAAAGGCAATTGTAACACAATGGTATCTGTATACGTAAACATAGAAAAAGTATAGCAAAAATATTGTATTATAATCTTATCATATATGTGCATTGAACTGGTTTGTGCAGCATGTGACTGTAATTTTGAGTGAGGTTTATATTGGAAATTACTGTATGCTTGCTATGGTTTGAATACGTACCTCCAAAATTCATGTTGAAACTTAATCTTCAATATTAAGAGGTAGGGCCTTTAGGAGGTGATTGGATTATGAAGGCTTCTCTTTCATGAATGGAATTTAAGGCCCTTATAAAAGAAGCATCACATAGCATTCAGCTGCTTCTTGCTATTCTGCTGTCTCTCCATTGTTGGCCCCTTCTGCCATATAAAGACACAGCAATAAGGCACCACCTTGAAAGCACACAGCAGCCCTCACCAGACACCGAATCTGCTTGCAGCTTGATCTTGGACTTCCCAGCCTCCAGAACTGTAGAGAAATAAATTTCTGTTCTTTATAAATAACCCAGTCTCAAGTGTTTTGTTATAGCAGCACAAATGAGCCAAGATAATATTTCAAGCAAACTGCTTTTATTTATTCTGGAGTATATGTAACTTATGAAGTGTGAAACTATTCTGATTCTTTTGAAGATTGAGGTCAGGATTCAGTTGATGCTAGAGATGAATACTGATTGGCTATTTATTGGTTTTACTTCAACATCATGTCCTACATACAAAATTTATGTAAAATCAGAGCATAGGCATTAAAAGTGGAAATATTTTGTTAAAGCCTTGTTCACAACTTCTTGAATTTCATAAAACCATTTAAGTCGGGGTGATGACTTTTGATGATCATTGAAAGAGGGAATCAACAGAAACTCCCAATGAGAGCAATATAAACAATTTGTGTCATGTATAAAATGAACAAAACAAAAATGAAAAAGAGCTGTTCAATCTTTTTTTTTTTTTTTGTCTTCTCTTCCTTGGGAAAAGAAGGCTGGAAAAATAGCCTGAGCTAGGAGTCTGAAGAGCCATCTATTTAACAATCATCTTCAAAAATATTTATTCTAAATATTATCTTGACTACTTAATTTTTCCTTCTTACTTAGAAATCACAATGCCTGCCTTGTAGTTTGTTGTAAGAAGCAGACAAGTCGTGGAATATGAATTTGCTTTGCAAACAATAAGGTCATAGATGCACATGGGACATTTATACAGGAGAGCAGATCATGAGTGAGCCCAGGCTTGGATTCTGTCCCTGCAATCTTGGCAGCCATGCAGACCTCTTTGAATCTCAGGTTTCCCACCTCTAAATGAACTTGTTCTGAGTTCATAGGTCCCTCAAAATCTAAACCATTACCTACTTTCTAGATTTCTCCATAGCTTCATATAAACAGATTTTTTTCCTAAGAATTTGTTAATTTAACCTATTGGATTAATACGATCATTGAAATGTGTATCAGATTTTAAGTATCATGATTTTATTCCCAGTAAAACAAAAAATTATTTTCTATGATGAATATGCATACATTAAAAATGACAAGAAATCATTTTTGGCACTTGTCTGAAGAACTCATCCCCAATTTTTGCCTTTTTTGCTTTGCAAAGCACATTTTCTTGTAGGAACATATTTTCAGGTTAAGATGAACAAGTCATAGTTATAAGTTCTTTTTTTTTTTTTTTTTTTTGAGACAGAGTCTCACTCTGTCACCCAGGCTGGAGTGCAGTGGCGCCATCTCTGCTCACTGCAAGCTCTGCCTCCCGGGTTCATGCCATTCTCCTGCCTCAGCCTCCCGAGCAGCTGGGACTACAGGTGACCACCATAATGCCTGGCTAATTTTTTGTATTTTTAGCAGAGAGAGGGTTTCACCGTGATGAAACCAGGATGGTCTCCATCTCCTGACCTCGTGATCCCCCCACCTTGGCCTCCCAAAGTGCTGGGATTACAGGCATGAGCCACCGTGCCCACCAGTTGTAAGTTCCGATACATGTACTTGCTACTTAAGAAAAACATGCCGAATTTAAAGCAAATAGTACTGTAATAAAAAAATCTGATTTTCCTGAAAATGGTTTATGATGTAAATGCAAATCTTAGAAGTAAAAACTTTTTTCAAAGAAGACTTTTATCAGACTCAATTAGCAGTTAAATGGGTAGAGAGAGGATGTCAGTGTACGAGAAGCCATATGGAGTTTTGGGTGGCCAGGAGCAGGAAGTCAGGCAGGTTTGGCTTCAATTGTACTACCTAGAGATATTTTGGAAGAAGCTAGAGTGAACTGTGTACATATATGAGTTTAGATTTCATAAGACACTTAGCTTTACTGGAGTTCACTGCAGAAAATGAGGGAAAGAAAAATGTTCTCGATGTATACAAATGCCACAGACAGTTGTTTTTACGCCTACTTTATTTGATAGCTTCTAATGGCTGAAGGAGATTTCAATATCAAGTAGTTGTTTATCACAAATGTGCCTAAAAATAATTTTAAAGATCTTTGTAGGGAAGCAGAAACTCTTTTAAGTCCAGATGTTTTCTCAGGATAACTAAACCTGGTAAAATCGCCTATGTAGAAGTAAATAATATTTTATGGCCACATCTGCAAAATGAAATATGATCATCTTCATTGTCGATATAAAAACAAATGAAAGTTATGGGTAATTTTTGATAAAATGAATTATACAAAGCATCATTTATATTTTTATATTTGGCTTTGGGACATAAGGCAATATGGAGAACTTATGTGACACTGACACAAACACACACACACACACACACACACAGAAACTCAAGTACTCCTCTCTGCCTCATCCTTATTCCTTTCTGAGATCAGCCCATAATATCAGTAATCCTCTGCTGAAGTAAAATAATATTTTTGCTCCAAAAGTCTGCTAGGGAAAACATCTATTAATATATGTTTTTAAATCAAATATTTCCAGAAATGCTTACAAGTCCCTTTAAATCTAGCAATGATAGCATAATAAAGGGCATATTCTAGGGAAGAAAATGCCCACCTAAAGTAGAAATTTACCAGTTAAAAATCACAAAACATCAAAAACTATTTTCAAGGATTATTTCCATTTACCTAATAGGTTTTTCCATTTAAAAGTTATAAAATATTTAAAAAGAGAAAACAGAACATTCAAATAACCTTAGTTTTTCAGTTTTACAATCAAGGAGTTGGACTAGATGCTAATTTTTTTTTCTCAGCTCTAACTATAATTTTAGTCAACATAAAAAGACGTTAAAATGTGTCCCACTGGTTCATTCAACTGTTAATAGAAAAAAGTGGCTTAAAATTGTGAAGTCTGAAAGTATAGCCATTCTAATTTACAGATAACAAAGGCAAGTCCTAGGAAGAAAAGTGACCACCCAAGGGCATCCATCCACTCAGAGATCAAGCAATGTCACTGTTTTCAAATCTGCCTGATCATCAATATTTTGCTTTGTTTTGTTTTGTTTTATTAATGGTTCTGGAGTCCCAGTCCCTACCCCTGGAAATTTTGCTTTAGTAATATGGGGTGAGATCAGAAATTTCGTTTTTTTAAAGAGATCCTCAATATTCTAAGGAACCACAGATCATACCAGACTACTTGGGATACAGTGGTGGAGAGGAACAGATAGGTTGCACAGTCCTTGGGCAGGCTCTCCATTGTCACACAACAGCATTTTCCTAACAGGTCCGTCATTTTATGACCCAGGGTTCCTCTTTCCTGGTGTTTTCTCCCCTCTAGCTGGAAAGCATATTATGAGAGTGATATTACTTGGTGTCTAGTTTACTTTTCTTTGATAGCTTCCTGTGGAAAAGGATCTTCCTGAAGGAAATAAGAATTAAAAGAGTAGATGTATAGACCTTAGTTACCATCCAATATAAGTCACTCTAGACCTTTAATTCCACTTAACTACCGAAACTGTCCTTACAGTGAAGTATGAATCTAGACATCACCATGCTACAGTCTTGAGCCTTTCAAGGAAGTCTGCAATTTGAAAATTATTTTCTTTACCTCAGGTCATGGGGTACAATGAAGTGAATTTCTCTAAATGGTTCAAATACATCATAAGGAGATGGCTCTTGGAATACATTTGGCATAAGAATTTCTTAGTAAAAGAAAAGCTTAAATAGAGTTAATATCTAATAACATAACATAATTGGTTTTATATAGTGACAGTGGAGAGCAAAGTTCCTTCTAAAATCTTCCATTTAGAATTCCAAGCCCCTCGACATTCATATTTCTGTCAGTTTTCAATATAGATTTTATGTGTTCACTGTATGCAAACTGTAGCCAAAATATACATTTCTATTCCTGATGCTACTGTGGATGTCAAGGTTTAGTTTAAGCCTTTTTTTGGTAGCAAACTGTGAGAAGTATAATTTCAGCTTTCAAAGAAATATTATTCCTGATCTTCCTTGTTAGTAAAAAAGTAACTTAGTTTGTTATCTATTAATTTTAAGGAAAAGATTAGAAAAAGGAAAAAAATAATAAATGACTTACCTCTAAGTATGTATGACTCCATGTTAAAGCAGCTAAACTAAAAGCTTACCACAACTTAAAGAAAAACTAAAATTCAACATCATTCAGTTTCTTTTTGCATCCCATTTAGGAAATGTTTGTTGCTGAGGCTGACAAAATAAATTCATCATTTAATCATGTCATTTATAATGCAGTCTCATGATACTGTCTCTGAGGATCAAATATTCAGTTAAAGCCATACTAGACTACCAAATAATATATAAAACATTTATGAACATTTTATGCTTGCTTTACAAGGCTGATCTATTAAACTTGTGACATTTTTATTTAAAAAGAATAAACAAGAATATCAATGGTATTATTTTATCCTAATATGGGTTAAGAAATTATTTATGAGTTGTCTTTAGAAATCTACCAATGTTAGATGTGTGCATAATTCTTCTTTTTCATTGTAGCTGGGGGCCAAGGAAGTGGTCAATTAATATTTGTACTGCAAATGCCTTAAGTGGATACCTATTAAAAGGTATACAAAATATAAACAGTACTGCATATTTTCAAAACTTTTAAATAAACACAAAGAATATATAGGTATACATGTTATAATTTCAAAGTCAACACTAGCACATAAGTTTTTCATATCTAAATACATACTAGGATACTTCCTATTTCAACACATGCACCTACAAACACATGGCCATGCACATAACCTTACTTTCTGCCACTTGCAACAAAGAATATACAATATTGTACATTGTTTCAACTTATATTGTATTGGAAAATTAATGAGGATGGCATTAAAAAATTCTGATCTAAGAAATCAAAATACAGGAAGATAATTATTCCTTAGATTAAAAACACTGAAGACTGATGGAAAGTTAAGATTCAAATTGCTTGTCGGAAGAGAACAGGTCCGCCTGTAAACACTCAGAATGCTCTGTTTGACAAGTGGGACTAGAACTTCTGTAATATAGCAATCCAGGCCAAAGACTTAAACCATCGATGCTTCGGATCGCAGAGAAATGGTATAGTTGTGGGTAGTTCTCCGCAAGGCAGGGGGTGCAGATGGAGATCTGGATGCCCATCTGGAGGGGAGACGACGATTTGCTGGTCTAGCAGGTCGGGAAAATCCTTTTCCATGTGAGGCGTTCACTGACATGGATTCCTAGGACACAAGTAAAAACATTCCTCTCACTCTCTGGGTACCAACAATAGGCTTAATATATGATGGGTCTCAACTATAAGATTAGTCCGTTAGTAAATTTACAAGAAAGAAAAAGCACTGAAAACTAAAGAAGGTAGTTGTCTAATATTTGTGGTTTTGAATGTTTTAAAGCAATTCAATTTTAATATGGAATATGACATTTGATAATTTTGTACCTTTCCTTACACTGACAAATTTTAATACAGTTAATCTCTCTGTAGAACTAATGATGAGCTCAGGATTTAAAATTTCAAGTTAAATAACTTGAATATCATGGAAATACAGATGTTTCTTAGTGCGCTGTTAGTATGTTACAGTGTTATTTAAAAATAAAAAGATAATTTATAGAAGAAACTGTTCATTTATGTCAAATTATTGACACTTTTAGAGGTGATAAGCAAAAGGCACAAACCAAATGATTAATCTGATGCTTTTTTTTTCACTATCACTGGCACTATCTATCAAAACCTTTAAATTATCATTAAAATACTTTTAAATACATCTTCATTCTAATTACTAATACAAAATTGCTATCTCTTGGGCATATTCTGATGATAGAAAACCTTTTCCTTCACTTTTCTTCTCTTTCTTTTATTTTCTTCCTTCTTTCATTTTAATGGAAAAAAAGCATTCCTTGGTCCTTAAAATTAAAACGAAAGTACAAAGCTTCCATGACACACTTTATACACTTGGTTCTTATTGACCCTTCTTAGACCCCACAAAGCCTGTGCTCTTTCATCTGAGCTAGGCAGTGAGGATGGCCTCCTATTTCTACTATTTTAGCCATGGTCTGACAGTAAACTGCAGTTTCTTTTTCTTTTTGGAGACTTATTTTCTAGATTTGTTCCCACAGGAGGAAGAACAAAAAACAAAAAACAAAAACTGCTCCTAAGGATCTATAGTAGAGAACCTCCCTGCCAAACTCCCAATGAATGCAAAAAGGGAAATCACTCAGTATTATTTCTTGTTAGTTAACAACAATTTTGTTTGGTTATTGTACAGATATATCTATTTCCCATCTTTAGCTATAGGACCTTGCGGGCATTGATGGGCTCAATTAAAAAGCAGAGAAATACAAAAGCAGGATACTTTCTGCACCTTATAAAAACAGGCAAGATTTCTCATAAGATGGATGAAAACTGATATTTTTGCAGGGTTTGAAATCCACATAGTAGTTTTTTACACCAGAAGGAAGCAACTTGCATAATAGTTTAAAACCATGCTGCGTACCCACTGCATTCTATGAAACTAGGAGTTCTGAAGTATTGGTTAATAATAACAATATGTCACCTTGTAATTTTCGTTAGCTTCTTAAAAATTATATGAATAAAAGAGAGTGTTGTATAACTCTTCTTTGTAAATACCAATTTCTTTGACCTCTTTTTCTCTTATAACTAATGAAGATTAAACTCTTTCATAAATAGACAGGAACAAAAAAAGATAACAGTTTACTTAAAATGTCCATTTGAGTGGGGTATTTTTGGTCAATTTCTATGCTAAGAATACATACAAATAAGAATAACCTTATTTATATATACTATCTTTTAGTTCCACAGATAAAAGGACTCTATTAGGCACTGTTTTAAATGATGTGTATTTCCCATATTCATATTAATGTGATTAATCCTATGAGAAAGAACATGAGTCAAATGCTGAGAATGACTGAACCAATCATAGTTAATAACTGAAAAGTGAAAACGATTTTAAAAATATTTTCCATACACTTAAAAAAGAACCTTTAAAATAATGAAATTCTATAAATTGAGAAATGTCCATTCTGAGTATTTTTTCAAGAAAGAGCAAACATTTGATCTTCTTCAGGTTCCTAAATCCACTTACTGTATTTATGTTATCCCATTTCAGAATTTTTCAAAAATTACAATGTACTATTCTCAGTCTTAAAAACTACACCTTCAAGGTTCATGTTGAGTTATATTTATTTACAAACAGGGTCAAGAGGCTAAGAGAGTCCAAAACTTGTGCCCTCATTCTATTTATATGAATTGGACATATAAACATGATTCAGAGCCTTTGCTAATATGGATGCTACCAAATTATGTTATATTTGCTTTCTCACCTCTGTTATCTTTTTCGGATCTATTCCTTGCTTCACTTCCTGTCCCCCCCACACAGCTGTCTTTTGCTGAAACTGTTGTTCCATTTGCAGCATTTCTAAATGCTGACTTAATGTGGCACCACCACTGACATCAGAATTACATTTGGTCCAATTATCCTGGAAGCACTTAGAATTTTGCAATGCAGACTCTGTTGCTGTCTCATAGGTTTTCAGCAGCTTTTCCACAACACCATAATTTGACCTGGGATCAGCTGACCTTGGACGGCCAGACAAATTACTCGGTCTCCAGTCATGCTCGTGGAGCATATTTCGATAACTGCGAGGACTTAGGTGTCCCTGCATTTGTCTTACTAGGCCTGTTGTGGATTTCTTGGTGGGATTATCAGGCACATTTTCCATGGGCACAGGCATGTGGGCATTGGTTTTCCAAATACCAGACACATCGTTACTTTGTGATATGCTACCTGTGTGAGTAGATGAGGTATCACAGGGCTTGAGATCCTCCGATGATTTTGAGCAGCTGTGATTTTGCTGTATTGCCTGACAATTTCTATCTGTTCTAAATACAGTTCTGTTAAATTCATCAGTCTTTGCTGCCAGCTTCTCATTCCTTGTAGTCCTTTCAAAGCCACAACTGAAATTTCTAAGTGGGCTACTGCTCTCTGCTACTGAGGAGCTACAGTCATTACTTACATGAAGATCAGGATGAGATTTAGCAGGGTGATCTGGGATCACCATTTCATATTTTGGATTACTGGGGGTAGAGCAGGTTTTCTGAAACCACGAAGTAGAGGGGCTCCTTTTTGCACCTATCCCAGTGTCACATGACCACATGCTAAGTCCAACATCTTCATTACTTGGAGGCTTGCTATCGATTTTGACTTCTGGTACCAAAGAGGAAAAGATGATACCATCTTTCAAAGTTTTCCCTTCATTTGGATACAACATAGACATCTCTTGTTGTCTCAAAGGGAAGTGAGGGTTGTAATTCCTTTTACTTCGACCCTCATGGGGCACCCAGCTGTTGTGGTCTAACCTTTCCTTCCATCTTTCATAGGCTTGTTCAGAATCCGAGCTGGGAAAATTTCGAGAGGTACTTCTTGGAGGAGGAACTGGTGGAGTTTCATTTCTTTTTAAATCGATTGTATCAATTCCACATTTTTTCGTAGAATTGCTCTGGAGCACATTGGTACAGCTCAGATTCTTCCTATTTTTCTGTTTTTCTTTTTCTAAACTGATTGGAAGAATGCACTGGTCATTGTTGATCATGGGGTCCCCATGAGGTATATTAGTTACATTTGGCATTTCCTGGAGAAAAGAATCTGACTTCATCCTAAACAATGATAAAACATGGTGTATTGGTTATAACTTTATTTAGAATAAGCTCTCAAAAGCAACCATAGCTAAAGCAATGAGTTTCTGCTATAAGAAAAGGATTCACAACTGCCTCATACATCATTTTTATATAAATCTCCCAGTCAAAAACTTCAAGTCCTTTTATGGTGGAATGAAGTCTACCTCTCAGTGTTATATTCAATGCTCTACACACTCTGACTCAAACTCTTTCCAAACTTGTCTCTCATTTTCACTATTACCTGAGACTTCACCTACCCTCAGATTAAACTATGTAGTCTCCTGGGTTTCTGCTACTGGCATTTCTCTCTCTGTAGCTTTTATCTTGCCATTCCCTTACCTTCTCTCTGCCTGCTGAATTCTTATTCATTATGTAATGTGAGCTCAAGTTCTTCTCCTTGAATTTGAAATAACATTTTCAGTAGTCAGATAGAAATCTGAATAAAAGTGCAATGAGATATGAGTAATTCCAAATGGAAAGTGTCATTTGGTCTTGAAAAAAAGTAAAAATTTTTTGGATGACTTGAGTAAACGGCATATAGGATTGAAGTAAAAGGCAAAAGGATTAAATACTATGGCTACTCGAAGGAAAATGAGTACTTTGATATGGATTAATTATAAAGCAGAGTGGGGAGGATAATGAAAAATGAGAGAGAAACATTAGGTTATGTCAAATTGTAATGTCTTTGAATTACAAATATCTTGAACCTTGTTCTAAAGTCCATGGGGTGACAATAAGAACGTTATATTAGGTGTGATTTGTAAAAGAAAATTGGCAAGTAAGTCTTTTCTGAGTTATATTAAATAAAAAACTAAATATCACAATTCAAACTTAATCACACTGATAAATATAAATCATATTTATATCTCTTCAAATTATAAAAGATTATGGGATAGCTTACAACAAAATGTGGATAAATACCTATTAACAGAGAATAGAAAAGCTAAATGGGCAAATAGAGGACAAAGTTATGTTTAAAACATGATTGGCTAAGAAAATCTATTGCAAGTCAGCACAAAAATTCTTTCTGAGCTTCCTAACAACTAATGAAAAATAAGGGAATATAGGAAGCCTACTGACCCACGAAGAGAGATAAATGTTGATCCTAGAATAATCCATCTTTACTAAACTTGTAGAGAATTCCAATATATTTGTTAATTTGGCTAAAACTTACTGTTATTAAGTATATACTGTTTCCAAATGGAAACAGCATTTTTTGTGGCACGCGTACATATTTACAATATGTTGTTCTGAAAAGTATGTAGGCCTCCATTACATAAATGAGAATTGAAGCAAAATAAAGTGCTCTTAAGCATTAAATATTTTAGTAGAACATGATTATATAAGCAAAACGCCACACTGTTAATTCTGACATCGTTTAATGATACGTTTAACTGAATTAGCCCAGTTGCACACTTTCATTGTCCAAATGCTCAGAATGAGAAAGAACTACTTTAGAGGTTACTTACTGATTTTTTATGGAGGGTCTACCTTAATTAGACACGAAAAAGAGTAAAGTATTACTAATAGTCAGATTACAAAGAGAATTGGAAGATTTGCTTTAAGAATTAGTGAACAGAGAAATATACAATTACAGTTTCTGGCCTGGTGTGGTGGCTCACGCCTGTAATCCCAGCACTTTGGGAGGCTGAGGCAGGGGGATTATTTGAGGTCAGGAGTTCGAGACCATGCTGGCCAACATGGTGAAATCCCGTCTCTACTAAAAATACAAAAAAACTAGCTGGGCGTGGTGGTGTGTGCCTGTAGTCCCAGCTACTTGGGAGACTGAGGTAGGAGAATTGCTTGAACCTGGGAGGCGGAGGCTGCAGTGAGCCAAGATCATGCCACTGCTTTCCAGCCTAGGAGACAGAGCGAGATAACATCTCAAAAACAAACGAGCAAACAAAAAATTAAAGTTTCTGTCTCCCACCCTAGATAGTACATTTTAATAACTCATTAGTTCTTACATGTAAGGAGGAGGCAGTTTGGAGTCATTAACTAAAAACAATATTCTTTTTTATTTACCCATCTAAAATAATCAGATGTACCAGCCTACCTTCTATGGTTAGACCGCTTTCGAATTTCCTCTTGAAAGCTGCATAATTCTTCACTCACCTTCGCAAGTTCTTCAAGAGCCTTTACACATATAAGCAACAGCCCGTTAGCACTTTGAAATGTAAATATTTCTTTAGAAACAGTTCTAGGCCAATCACATCTTACTTACTGTGCTGAGGGCGCCAGAACAGCTCTTGCTCTCTTCCTCAGAAGTCCTCAGGTCAGGCCAGGCCTCACATTCCTTTTGGTTGTCTGTAGCCAAAGGATCCAAAAACCCTACTTTTGATTTTTTTGTTGCTTTTTGTTCCTTACACATTTGATTTCCTCCACTGACTAAGCTCTGCTCTCTTTTATATTCTTTTCTCAGACCATCTTTGTGATTCGTCCTTATAAATTCACTTTGTCCTAAATCGGGGTAATTTGGGGAAGATTCTATCACTTTCTCTGGAATGGTCTTCTCATGGTAAAGATCAATGATCTTAGCACGTTCATTCATATTGATTTTCCTCCGAAGCTTTACTTCCCGGCAAAGCTGTAAGAAAAATAAAACAAAATTAAAACTTCTTTTCCCCTAATTCACTTTGTTAATATTCTTGATACTAAGCAAACCGCTTTGAGTTCTCTTTACCATATTAAAATATACTTCCTGGGTATTAATGCTTCGGCCTCCAAATAGTGCCTCTAAAATATGGATTAGCTGGAACAAGTTTGATGAAACATAAAGGCTACTTTTAGTAGGGCAACACATGGATGCTAATTCTTTTGACTAGCAATCAATCATTCACAAATAAAATAAATCTGTATCTGTATATAAATACAGAAACACTGTCACAAAATTAGAATGACCTGAATCAATTACTGGCCATATTATGTAATTGCTTTCAGAGAGATGCAAGAATTTAACATTAAAGTCATAGTTTTCAAATGTCTGGTCCTACTTGTACACTAACATTTAACTGTCTAAATGCTTGACAATCTCAGATAGTAAGTCAACTTATTCTTGTTCCCTAAACAGTCACTTGTCAGTCAAAAGATGTTTCCTTTGGTTGGTCAATTACATTGTGAGGGCTAGATATTACTGAGATTTTTAAAAAATCTCAAAGTGATATACATTTTTAAAATATTTCTCATCCAGATTAAAACAAATATGACAATACCCTACGTGATATAATAGAACTGCAAGGCTTTGATCATCTATTAGTCTGTATTAAGGTAGAATCCAGATTACTTCTTTATGAGATCTTAGTTGAACCTGACCACACTCATTCAGTTCACTTCTGAATAGAGGAAAGAAATGGCTTTCTCTTTAGGCTTGAGTCATGTAAAAGCTTGTCAAACTTCAAAAGAGACTGTCAGATGACTATCAAAGCAAATGACTCTATGTTTAACAGCCGCAATCAATATCTACACTACATGTATTATTCAAGTAATATAATAGATTTATTGCTGCTTAATACATACCGATAACTCAGTTGAGAGAAGCACTAGAGTTGATGCCTGAAAAATATACAGTGTATTTATTTTTCTAATGCTTATAAATGTATTAGTATTTATTGTATGAAGTCAGGATAGCATCAAACTGCAGCCGTGAATTGATTGTTTGGTCCCTGCCAAATTATTTGTACTGAACTTCTGCGGGCATTATGGTTTGAGCTGACCTTGAGGGATATAAGAAGGAACCCTAAAAAGTGACATGTTAAATCTAAGGATGCTCTTGGTGACACTGTCCTGTTTTTGCGAAGTCATGAGTGAAAACAAAATTGCTTTAGTTGCAAAACCGGGGAAAAATGTGCTATTCCTGGGAAATAATGTTTGCCTTATCATTTGAATTTGAAGGTATATGCACCTGATAATTTTTGTTAGTTACTAGAAAGACTCACTGGTACATTTCATATATGATCCTTCCTCCTGTCTTCAGCTCATCTTTCCATTTTTGTTTTTGCATATTTTATATCATACCTAATTTTATGCCATCTTAAATTTTCTTGACTTAGGTGAGGTATGAATCAACAAATAACAATGTTATTGACGGAAAACTATTTTGTACAAAGGTACTACGTTACTTGGTACTCCGCCCTTGTCAATGGTTATCTGATTATTCTACCAAAGGATACAGGCAGGAGACTACAGTGTGGGAAAAAAACAAAACAAAACCCCAGACGTCTATAAGTTCTATCCAGAATTTCTATCTGGATTATTTCAAATTTCAAATGATCCAAGTATGAACATCTTGGTTTTGCCATAGCAAATGCAATGACTGTGGATAGTGGCTGAACAGGGAACTACGAGTATCTTAATAGCCAACACTGCATCCTCTCATTAGATATTATCACTTAAAATCACTGAAGATATATGTGCATACCTGGGAATCTACAGTTCTCTAGTACATGGCTTAATAATTTACATCTGATTTAACATACAGAACTTTGTGATAAATGTTAAACAAATACAGTCTTTTATGCTTGTGGCATGAGATTATTTTTCCAAGTGTTGATTTCTTAATTTTAGTTTAGTTATGGAGCTGTATAGCACAGGCAGCAAAACATAAACAGCAGTACAGCTACTCTCCAAGATAAAAAAATATGACAGTCCTTTTGTCTCTCTGATACAGAAAGGGATGTTATCTCTATGAGGTATAATTTGATGTTTAAAGCATATTTCATGCCTGCTAATTGATAAAGCTAATATTTACCATAGATGAACTCTATAGAATTGTCAGAATAATTATTGGACAGTAATAAATTTAATCAGACAGCAGCTTCTTTTAACTACATGGCTTTAAAAATTGGCTAGACTAATCCTGCATCCCTTAGTTATTTTGCTTGGATGCTAGAATTGTCTGAGACTGTTATGAACTGAACTTCCCAAACATTTGGAAGGCAATGACCTAGGACTACAGGTGAGTTTCTGATTGCGCTGGAGTTTTGGATTCTGATTTGACCAGGGAATCTCTTTGTTGATCCAATCCGAGTATGGGTAGAGGGGTTAAAGGAGCAAGCAGTGCACATTTTCTAAACTATAGAGGGACAAGAAGTATATATTCTCCTTTAATCCCTAATCATACACCACATGCCTGCCTTCTCAGCTCTATTTTAGAGGAAGGGCTTAATAGTTACTTTTCTTCAGCTTTCTTCCTACTATGCCAATTCATATTTTATTCACAGTCAATTACATGGCTGTTAATAAGAAACATGACTGTACTATAAACACATAAAGCACTTACTTTGCCTGCAAAAAAGGCCAAGAAGTCTTAAAATAACAACTTTGGTAATGCGCATAAAACCATATAAAGTCAATACTAAGGATGTTACCAAAAGAAAGCAAGATAAGCATAAATTCTTTCCAGTTGGTGCAAAAGCTTGAATATACATCAATGCAAATGCTTGAAGGAAATATTTCAGGGTCAACAGACTGAGGGAGGGTTAACGGGAACAAAATGACTGTGTCAGAGTCGTGATATGTCATTTTTCATAACTCCTTTTCCAATAAATATGCCACTAAATGTGCACACCTTGATAGAATAAATCTCATGTCTACTGCCATTTTCTGTTTGATATATGACACTCCTTTTGATTATACTGCATTATCTAACATGTAATTTCCTTTAATAGACATTACTCATAAATCTTCTTAGGAAAGATCTATGTTCTAATGCCCAACTATAATTTTGCTAATCTATGTCCCACCAAGTATATCTTTCTTGCATTTTACTCCTGGACCTGGTATTTGAAAATTCATGCAAAATACATACCTCACTTTTGATAAAAAAGCTCTCTAGCCAGAAAATATTAAGTTGAAACATTACAGAGTGACATTTCAAATGCTTAATTTTCATGCAATGATATAAAATAATCCTTACAATACCATTGGATAAGATTATGCTATTTTTGTCCTAGTAAATGTCACTGAGAAATGTACCTCTTAGGTCGAATAAGGAAATCAAAAACAGTTTCCAATACAAAACAGCCCACAGAATTTTCATCCTGCACTTAAACATTACAGTACATCCAAAACAAATTAAAGTGTACCTCTTCTATTTTCTTCTGCATAATCTTCCATTGACTTTCCCATTCCTTTCTCTCATTGTCAAACTGGTCCAGTAATTCCATCTTTTCCTTATGCCAGTTAGTCTCTGTGTTCTCCCACTGCTTATGTAGGTCCATGGCAACAGTGTAAGTGTCGGCGAAGAAGTGTTTCTGCTCCTCTCTGCCTCCTCTTAACTGTTTCTTGGAAGCTTGAAGTTGTTTTATTTGAAGCAGTCTCACTTGCCTTTAAAATAAAGCCTAATATAAACATAACAAGAGAGAGTTCCAAATCCATGTGCTTTCTGGAAATATATTTTATCATTTTGTCGAGCCATTGACATAAACAAACTATAGGAAAATTGGATTCAAAAGAAAAGAGATGACAACAGTCTACTTAAGAAGAAGAAACTAACACAGTCAATAAAGTAATAAGTATTGTCCAAAGTTTTTTTCCCTTTCTGAGACCAGACAGCAAAATTATAGTGGACAAGATGATTAAATGCGCATGTGAGATGTAATCATCCCTTTAACCACTTACTCTAAAAATAGATTTTTTCATGAATAAGAGTGTAAGTATACAATTCAAATGTATGCTCACATCTACACACTGTGGCAGATTCTGCTGCAATAAAATTATTCTTTCTGTTCTGATGCAACCTGATTATATATTCTTATGACTTAAATTCCTGAAACAGAGCTGGTTTGCAGTCTTAATTCTATATTCAGAGATCAAGCCTGTGCCAAATGTCATTACTGTGTTACTTATGAAGACCCCAAAGTTGGTAGTCAACTTAGGACTGATGTATCATCCAGAAACTAATCTAAATTATAAAAAATATATTCATTATGTCACTTCATCAAGGAAAATCTAGAAGCATCAAAACTATCCTGTGAAATATACGTTAAAATTTATCCATGCTCTCTTTTCCTTTGAATAGGCTATATACCATAAACTGCTTAGGATATTGAATACAGGGAACTGAAGAAAACATTTTGCTCAGTTTTCAGGGAATCCTTTATTACATTAAGTAGTGACTGAAATAATTGACTTTCTAGCCTTCAGGGACGTGTATTTAAGGTTTGAAGTCACAATTTAAAATACCAGCTATGTAACTGGTATAAGTCTAAAATTTCTGAGATTTAGTTTTTTGCATTAAAATGGGGATAGTCATAGAACTGTTAAAAAGATTAAATGGCATACTGAATGCAAAGTAGTTTCAGAAATTTAAGAAAGTTTTCTATTTTTTGCTTTACAAAATTTCATTGTGACTTCAATTAAAAATACTTTTGTATTAAATAAGTCATGTGCCTTTTTAGGGGGTAGAAAAGCATGTTTAAAATGTTTGAATCTCTGTTTAAGATAATTATGCCTATAAGATGTCTAACTCTTCAGTCACTAAGCCATTATCAAAATGCTATAACTTACTGGTGGCAGCTAATGCTAATTACGGACAAAGATCCCAACAGTCAATAGCTTTGTGGGTGCTGGCACTGCCGAATTAAGGCCACATACCCAAGCAGCAAGAGCCAATTTTGTATTCACAGAAGATAACTGCATATTTCAAATCCTAAATATCAGCTAAATATCGAACACTAATTTTATTTTTGTCAGACTTGTGAACATACATATCTGACTAGTAAGCAGTTTTGAATACATATTTTTTGAGTCACGATCAATGAATTAGAATAGAATAAGAAATGAAAAATGTTAGCTATATATGCAGGGTTCTACCTTCAAAACACCCTAATAATTTTGGGATCTATATTGTTACTTTACTCTCAAACTATTTACTAAAGATACTTTGATAATTTTTTCCTATGTCTTTGGCACTAGCACTATTATGATTAATTCAGTCACGAAAAATACATAATTTCAGATCTGGCTATTAAAGGTGCTATCATATCTCATTTTATCCATTTGGCCATGCTCAATTTCTGACCTCATTTCTCCACCTCCTCTGTCACCCCTTTCTTTGCTATCTTTCCCACATATAAACCAGTAACCACAAGTACTTGCCATAATAAATGTCAGTGAAGAACAAATAAAACGAAGATGGTAAAGAACATACAGAGTTTTGGTTTTTGTTTGTTTTGGCTAATCTAATTTCCATTGATCTTGATCTTGAATACCTAGTAATCTTTTAGGTTCGTCTAACAATTCTTCATAGGAAATGCAGACAGTGCCTGTCTTGAAACTAGCAGACTGCTTTAAAACTATATGTAATTAACTGTGTGGTGAAACTACCTTGCTGACTAGAAAGTATTTGCCACTGGAACTTCTTAGGAAGAATGGTGTGGTTTGAGATAATAAGAGATAAATGCAGATTTAACCAAAGAAACTAAAAAAAGGATGCAGACTAATTTCAAGCTACCTGGAAAAGAGGAGCTATGATAAATCCATGTTTTATCCCAACTGTCTTTAAACACTGGAAATGTTCAGAAATCACCATAAAGTCTTTTCTACAATTATGTAGCAAATGGCTCCAATTTTTCCTTCTATTCCTAACTCTTCTTGAATCGCTTCCACGCTACTGTTGAAAGATGCCAGGCCTTTCTCTTTTTAACCTACCAGAAGATCATTCAGGAATACCCTAGATCAGTCTTGCTCTTGATAACAAGACTATATCTAAACCCAGGTAACAGTCCTGAAGCAGACCGAATCCTGCACCTATTTGCAAAGAGCCAAACTCATCCCTTAATATGGAGAAGGACCAATGTATGGAGCTTTTCCTTTCCAGGCCCAGAGCAACTGCTCGTGCCAAAAAATGTAATAGTTATGGATCAGAAACAAGCCTTTGCAAGAACATTTCTATAGAGCAATATCTGTGCCAATTTTTTGTGGAAGGATTTGGCCTTCTTAGCATCTCAGTCTTGTCGTAAATATAATGTTAGATGTAACGCAGCCAAACATATTGCTTCCACCTCTAAATATAAAGTGGGGGGGGGGCATAGAATTGTTTCGGAGATTAAGTGAGCAAAAGGGAAAAATGCTTAAAAGAAGTGCCTAAACACTGCTCTGGATCATAGCAAATGCCTGAAAAATACTTGGTTCTTGTTTTCTTCCTTCTGTCCTTTGTTCCCTCCCTTCCTCTTCTTGTCTTTCCTCCCTCCTTCCCTTTCTCCTCTCTTTCTCCATCTATCCCTCTCCATGTTGTTCTCTGGAAAAAAAACAGATTATTTTGGTCTTTATTTTAAAACGAGATAGAAGCAAGTGTAATTGTGTGAACTCTCATATTCTCCATGATCTTCTTTTGCCTTTTTTCAAATATTTTAAAGATACATGTCACATATTTAAAGAAAAAAGTTTTATTGTTAGTAAAAATGTGAACAAATCTTATGTAAAACTGCTTTTGTTATAAATCTGACTTAAATATTACAAAAAATATCAAACTAAAGGGGCAACGTTGTAGAGACAGAATGTTTCATAATGAGAAGTTATGGGGTAAAGTGGTTCAGCAGATTCAAAAACTCAATTTAAGTGCTCTCTACTGGGGCAAAAATAAAAGTTCTTTTTGTTCCTAGTTGTCACTCATTTTCTCCCACAGATACTGGCATCTATGTGGGAGAGAAGGAAGGATTTCTGCTATCTGCATCCCCTACCCCATATCTCTTTGGCTCTCCAGTTTATGTTGTTCCTTCTAGAATTCCATTTAAGAATAAAAATTTATTAGAGCAAATGTAAGGGGACAGAGTGAGCTGCACTACTTAGTCACACACCCCAACTCTAAACCAGCATTGCATAATCCCTTTTAACTTACTTCCCCTTTTCAGGGCTGAAAGCCAGAATTATAAAGAGTTGTGAGTGGGTTGCATAAGTATGGTGATGGGAGGCAAATAGTTCTGCTAGCCTTCCGGCCCTACCAGTAAGCAAAGTTTAAGAGTAACACACAAGTCTCACAAGAAATTATTTTCACCCCCAAATTAGCCTCAGTTTGGTCATGGCAGCAATTCTTTCTCTGAGGGGTGCTCCATTCTTAGGACACCCGGGTCACTACCCTTTCAACCTCCATCTCGCCCATTGAAAACTGGACTGCATCCAAACAAACTAAACAGCGTTCCTTAGGGGCAGCTGCTCCATTGCTACTTCTCTCTTTTTAGATTATTGTTTAGAGTACTTGTTTCTTGCTGTCCTTATTTCCTTTTGCTAAACATATCACTTTTGACATAATTAAAGATTTTTCATTTGTAAGAGGTAACATATTCCAATAGAAATGCCACACACAGTAGGTACTGCGAATCTCACAATTCCTAGAAGACTCATTTGGCCTGAAGATGCTTTGCTTCTGCTTAACTTTGATGGATTAGGAATTCCCCAGCTTATAACCTATCAGAGTAATGTACCATTTACCTCCTAAATTCTCTATCCCTTTCTCCAGGCTATTATAATCACTTGAATTATTTCAATGAATTAATAAATCTCATTCCTCTCTACTGTTCACTTGCAATTGAATCTTTCCAAAGACCACCATGATTTGATTTTGTTACAGAGTAAAAGGGAAATTTTTTTCATTGCTGTTTATTGCTGATTTAGCACATTCCTCATGCTCCAACAAGGTCAAAGAGACACTACCACATGCAATTCCGAATGAATCAACTTTACCGTTTCATTTAATTATCTTCTTCCTTGTTTTCTTTACAGTTATTTACTCAAATTAGAAAACATCCAAGCTGTATGCACACTGATTTTACTTATAAAATGCAAACTTTAAAAGCAAACATTTGGTTTGAGTAAACAAATGTCTAAAACTAACCATCGTGAACAAAAGACATAGTGGTAAGTTTCCCTCCTAACTGTAGATTATTCAATTACGAATGGCATAGACTTCAGCTCAAATTACAGAAACACTAACTCTACAGTGAGTCCACCACCACCTTAGATAAAACTAAAATTTATTTTTCACCGCAATTTTCAAATACCAAGTCTCCAGGATTGTGACCTTTAATTTGCAAATGTTAAAAGTCTTTATATGAATAAAAAGATCACATTTGAATAAATATACTTAGTGAAAATCAATGATGGGCAAAGTGCTTTTCAAACAACTGAGAAGCAGTGTTGGAAAAACAGTCTCAAAGAGCGGATGGCACTGTCAGTCCACAGTTGGGAAATCCACCCTGAGCAGCTGAACAGCCTTTTTCCTAGGAGTCAGTACAATCTGTTATGCACCCCGCCCACTGTTTTTAAGCCCAGACACAGACAACAGCAGAGACAGATGTTGAAATTACACTCCACTTAAACAGTATCCATAGTTTAAAACATCTCAACAGCAGCCCCTTTGTATCCTGCCATAATTAGTCACTTGCTTGTAAACTTGCCGGAAAGAAACATACCTTTCGCACTGGGGAGAAATCCTATGGATGCTCGACCACTGGTCAATTAGCAGTGGAAGAAAGTGGATGGCTAGCTGTCTTAAAGAGAAAAGTCTCAGCTCGGTGAATCTCGATTCTTTACAAGAAAAGGGATGCAAAATAAGTCCAACCATTCCACAGAGCAGTACTGACAAGTCCCTTTGAAACCTTCACCACTTTTACAAGTCAAAAAGCTGCTCAGCTTAGTGTCACAGCAGCAGCTGAGACTACTGTGACGTCAGTTACTTGGAGGCGGCCTTCAAGCCACCTCTTCCAACCAGAGCTCTGTAACTTTAGAGCAGCTCATGCTCTGGGTAAACAACTCCAGGTCCAGGACATTTTTAGCTTTTATAATGGAGCCCAGTATTTTCAAACTTGCCAAAAGAGCTGGTTGTTAACATCATATGATGACAATGGCCAATTTTAGATTTATTTTATTAGGAAAGTAAACTCATTTTTTTATAGGCAAGAATTATCTCCCTCCTTCCATAATTCTTTCTCCTTCTCAGCTGGTGGCAGGATGTACTCTGCTGCACCTTTAGAAGTTTGCATCTGGATGTGGCAGAACAATATGTGTAGCGTAATTATATATATTATGCACTCTCAAAAGATCTGTGAAAGTTATCAAACTTCTATCTTCAAATAAAATAGAAATGGAACATAAAGTCCAACCTCTTAGCTCTCTGTGATTCTGACAGTGTGTTGCTTTTATCTACAGTCGTAGCGACGTCTTTACGTTGGAGAAAATCAGAGCCCATGGGAAAGGATGAGATTTCTTATTGTGGGAGGACAAAACACACACACACACACACACACCCCAAAAATGAGATACCTATGGGCTTATTTTCCACTAAAGTGTGCTGCAGCCATAGGAAGAGAAAGCAGCCTAAGTGTATGGAAAAGCTCTCTAAATCATGATCAAATCAGCCTGTTCTGAAATGCTAGGAGATCTTGCCTCCCCAGCGACATTTTCAGGTTTATTGTGGCTTTGTACACACATGCATCTGATGATATTTGGTTTAATTTAGTCAAAAAAGTCTCTAGAGCAATTTTTTGCCTAACTTAGCAAATACACAAGTTTAAACAATAAGGTCTTATCTTCAAGTCTGAAGAGCTTCCCTGGTGTGGTCTTTAAAGTAATACATATTCACTCACATTATTTTCACCTGCTTCCAGATAAACATTTCATGAGGAGCTAAAGTTTAGTAATAGTAACCTGCTCATAGTAGGACTTTAATACATGTAGGACAATCAAATGAAACCGTGCTCTGTGTCTGGAAAGCCTGACATCATAATCTCAACAGCAATAACAACAACAATAACAGTGATAGTTATAGTAATAATAGTGATTATTCACTGAGGGGCAACCCTCTACAAGGTTCTGTGCTAAGTACTTTGAACAGACCTTTATCTGAGTTCACCCTCAGAGCAATTCTGTCTCTAGATACTGATAATCTGATCTTACTGATAAAACCCAAGCAAGGCTCATAGTGGTAAAGCATCCTGCAAAAGTTCATAGAAATGCACCCATGTGGAGGAAACGGGTTTGAAACTGTTTTGTCTGATTGCAAACCATGGAATTTTGTCATAGAGATCTAAGTTTCAATTCTGCTGCCACCACTTATCTGTGTGATCTTGCAGACCCTGATTCTTCCTTTAAGACATAATTATATTTACTTTAAGAGGCCATAAGAATATGAGGGAATATATATAGCGCCAAGCACACAATAAAGGGTAGCTCATGTCTGCCTCCATGCTTATGAGGCTAGGAAGAAGATTCTTTGAGAGAGGGAAAGGGAGGAGGGAGTTGCACAAAAACATCAATACAGAATTATCTTAACATTGTTTCTGGCCGGGTGTGGTTGCTCACACCTGTAATCCCAGCACTTCTGGAGGTGGAGGCAGGTGGATCACGTGGGGTCAGGAGTTCGAGACAAGCCTGGCCAACATGGTGAAACCCTGTGTCTACTAAAAATAAAAAAATTAGCCGGCCATGGTGGCTCAGGCCTGTAATCCCAGCTACTAGGGAGGCTGAGGCAGGAGAATTGCTTGAACTCGGGAGGCGGAGGTTGTAGTAAGCAGAGATGGCGTTCCTGCACTCCAGCCTGGTTGACAGAGCAAGACTCTGTCTCAGAGAAACAAAACAAAAAACATTGTTTCCTTTACCTTTTCTTCTACTCCAAACTTCTTAACTTCTATGTATCACTTGTAAATCAAACTAAGACTATTTTCTAAATCCTATCGAAAATTCAGATAGTGTGTGTCTAAGTTACAAGAGATGTTAGGTTGGACCATACTTCCTAAGTGTCACTCAGTAGTACCCATTTCAATCTCTTTTCATGGCTGTCCCAGTGTGATTGTCCCAGGGCAATCACAAATAATTGCCCTATGTTTTAGAAAGAATTATGTCATTCATACCTGATGACATACTAATTTATTTCAATGTATAACAGATTCAAGTGCTTCATCTGCTTCTTGTCATGGTAAAGCTGATCTTAAATTGTACACAGAATCAAATAATAATGAAAGTCTTTGACAAAAAGTTTACTCCAAGTTTACCACTTATTCTAGTATTTACCAACCTTTTCTGTTGAAGTTTATATATATATAATTTATATTATGTTATTTATATATAATTTATATTATATGTTATTTATATATAATATATAATTTATATTATGTTATTTATATATAATATATAATTTATATTGTTATTTATATATAATATATAATTTATATTATATGTTATTTATATAATATATAATTTATATTATATGTTATTTATATATAATTTATATTATGTTATTTATATATAATTTATATTATATGTTATTTATATATAATATATAATTTATATTATATGTTATTTATATATAATATATAATTTATATTATATGTTATTTATATATAATATATAATTTATATTATATGTTATTTATATATAATATATAATTTATATTATATGTTATTTATATATAATATATAATTTATATTATATGTTATTTATATATAATATATAATTTATATTATATGTTATTTATATATAATATATAATTTCCAGGCCATATTTCATACCAAAAAGACAGAAAGTAAGTCAATTAGGTGATACGGTGCAAAGTCAAGAAATGTTCAGCACAGCTTTTGATATTTTCCCTTGAAAACTTTTTGTTTTTTAAGAAAACTTTTAAAAGAAAATTTACCACAATTATATACATAAAATGAATGCATTTAAAAGACTGATGCTGGTATACTCAGCCCTACAGTTACATTCAGACATCTTGAACTGCCTGAGGTTTTCAAGCAGGTGTCAGAATGACTGAAAATCTTATGAAAAAAATGCAATTTGTTTTGTAATGCAGTTTATCTTTAAACCATTTGAACATTTAAATCTTCAAATATGAAATTCACAATGATTGCCCTATGTTTTAGAAAGAATTACATCATTCATACCTTATGACATACTAATCTTATTTCAATGTATAACAGATATGTAAAGAAATGTACATAATAACACTTAATGGAAAATAAATGTAGAAACACTGCCTGCTGTCAAGAAACAAAAAAGAAAATTCTAAAAAGAAATGGAAAAGATCTATATTAATAATAATATTAAGGCACAATCAAAAACATTTTGAAAAGGGTAAAAGAGAACTAATGCATGCATAAATGTCACTAGCAGGTGTTTCCAGACTTACAGAATTTTAGAGCCAGAAAGAACTTCTGAAATCATCTAGCTAACCTTCTCGTTTTACAGTTGAGGGAAGAGGCCCTGAGGGTAACTCATCTGCTCAAGGTCACAAAGCCACTTAGTGGCCATTCCAAGAATAGAATCCAGGTCTCCTCATTCCTGGTGGAGTGCCTTGAAGTTCAAAATTCCAAGAAGTGCAAGGGAAGAAAATCGAAATAAGAATGCTGGATATGAGAGGAGACTGAGAAGTTGATTTCTGGCTTTGGCAAATTTTAAATTCAGTTTTCTTCTATGTCCAAATGAGAGAGATGATACTCTATCTTTCAAGTATGACATAAGAATCATATAGCTGAGTATTTATTTATTTATTTTTGAGATGGAGTCTTGCTCCGTCACCCAGGCTGGAGTGCAGTGGCGCAATCTCAGCTCACTGCAACCTCCGCCTCCCAGGTTCAAGTGATCCTTCTGCCTCAGCCTCCTGAGTAGCTGGAACTACAGGGGCATGCCACCATGCCAGGCTAATTTTTGTATTTTTAGTAGAGACAGGGTGTCACCATATTGGCCAGTCTGGTCTCAAACTCATGATCTCGTGATCCACCCGCCTCGGCGTCCCAAAGTGCTGGGATTACAGACGTGAGCCACTGTGCCCAGCCAGCTGAGTATTTATTACTATCTAAAGAGGCTCGTGTCCTTAGCTAATTGTAAACACTGCGTCAAAATAAAAAGGCAAATGGATTTTATCTTAGCAGTTAAAAAATCTGAAGATAAACATGGCAACATGGCTTTAAGCATGCCAGTGCCAGTACATATTTAATCTATGGTTTTGTTTGCAGAATGATCCTGAAGTGTTACAAAGCAGTTACTCATTTGTTCTCTTTATGCTATGACAACCTGGTTGTTATGAGACTGGAGAGCTTCTGATTTCTTGTTTATATCGTTTTTCCATTGCTTATTCTTTTACCCTTTAAACATATTTAACAATAAAAGGGGTACTGTGTTTCTATTTTCATTGGAAAGAAGATAGAAAAGATTGAAAAAGAGAACAACTTTTAAAAAACTAAATTTGTTCTTTTTTGTTTGTTTTAGTTTAGTTTTGTTTTTGAGATGGTCTTGTTCTGTTACCCAGGCTGGAGTGCAGTGGTGTGATCATGGCTCACTACAACCTCAACCTCTGGGACTCAAGCAGTCTTCCAGCCTCAGACTCCTGAGTAGGGGACCACAGGCACTTGCCACCATGCCCAGGTAATTTTTTTATTTTATTTTTATTTTTTTGAGATAAGGTCTTGCTATGTTGCTCAGGCTGGTTTTGAACTTCTGAGCTCAAGTGATCCTCCCTCCTTTGCCTCCCAAAGTGCTAAGATTATAGGCCTGAAACACTGTGCCCCGCCTAAACTCATTCTTCTGCATGTTAAAGTTCAAAGGCTACTATAAAGGACATATTTTAAGAAATCCTTCCTTCTTGAATAATGTCTGCCCCTTGCAATTTTCAAAGTACTTTAAGATCATGAGATCTCAGTTGTTTAGCAGAACTCTTAAATCTTAAATTATCTTCAATTCCTAAGGTCTTGGGTACTTCAACTAACATTCCATTTAACAAATATTTGTGAATACCAATTCTGTGCCAGGTTAGACCAAGAGGACTCAAAGAAGAAGAAGAAATCCTTGTCTTCAACAGGTCTGGTCAGCTCTGAAGATTCCCTGAAATGTGACATGTAGTGTGACTGTTTGCATTCTGAGTAGCCCACTACACTGGTATAAATTCACAAATTTGGAGAGTCTCTCCTAGGAGTACCCACAGCATTCCACCAAGATCACGGTTTAGTGTTACTCTCACTCAGCCCTAGCTGCATACTATAATCACACAGAGAATGAAAAAGAAAAATAGTAATGCTGGAACTCTCCCCAGACTTCTGACTCAGACCATCCAGTGGTGAGGTCCTGGCTTCAGACTTTTGATAAAGTTCCACAGCTGATTCTGTCAAATTTGGTCCTGTGTTATTTGAGTTCTAGAATGGCAATTTCAACTGTGTGTTAATAAATATAATTTTGATCCTCCTAAAATACTGTTTTGGGGTATAAAATTATGAGGATCACACACAGAATATTTACTATCCATGTACATGTTTGGATTATTACTTGCCAGCTAGTGTACTATTTTTCCAGTGGGGGATGTTTATCCTTAGAATCATGGGACACTGGCTGTCTCTTCTATTCTGAAGGCTGATGACACGTCAACAGGTTTTCTAGCCAAGCACATCCGTCATGGGGCTTATGCACAGGCATTTCCAGATGACAGAAATATTCAAAAGACACACGTTTGAATGATCTGTTCTTTTTAGGTAGTGGTCCAAATTCTGAACCAAACAGTAACATATTTGAGAAATGTGGGCTATTTTAAAACTAGAAACAGACCTTGCTCACATTTTTCAAACTTGTTTTTAGCATCTTATTGTATTATTTACAGATTCTTGACTTGGAGGATACTGATAATGATGACAATAAAATCAAAATAATAAAAAGGACTGTTTGAGGGCTACCTTTTCTTTAGTGACCAGCAGAGTCCTGGGAATGCCTGTCCACCACAAGAGGGCCACCCTGAGCCACTTCTCTCTGCTAGGATGTTTCAGCAGTAAAGCATGGCTCAGGCTTGGTGAGTGTAATTTGAAGGACACAGGAACTAATCCATATTCCCCCAGGGAGTAACTAATCCACCTATATCTTCTACGAGAAATGTTAGATTTATCACTACCGGGTGGCAACATTCTATTTCCAATAATTGCCCAGTAAAATACCACTGGTAGAGGAAATAACTATTGGCTACTCACACTTTGGCACAGAAAAGAAGAGGTAGCACATACTAAGGACTAGAAGGAACAAATCAATATGGGTAGGCTTTGATTAGAGGTCGGGAAAGCCATCTGTTTCATTCACAGGGCATGGAGTGGGGAAACAGGTGGAAGATCTGAATGGGGAACTGCATAGGTGGGTGTTAGATTTTGAGCACTTGGAGTTCAGGTCAAAAGGAATGTGGCATCATGATATGAGAGGGATACAGTAAAGGATCTGGAGGTAAAGTTACAGAACGGGGGGCCCAAAGTCACACTTCAGTGTGGCTCCTAGGCCCACTCTGCAGAACCAGCCAGACCCATTTTCAGGGTCTTCTGCAGAACCATCCAGACCCATTTTCCATGGCCAACGTCCCTCAGTAAGTCCATATTAGCCTATAAGCACAATACCTTGATGGGTAATTTGCCCATGAACATCTCAAAAATTCATAAAGGAAAAGGGGTTAGGAAGAGAGAGTTACAAAATGGTGGTATCATGTAGGGCAAAAGCTATTCAAGTGCAGGAAGGAAACAGTAGGTATTTAGTACATCCTCAAAAGCAGCTGTGTCTGACCCTTCCACTGTATTCTGATGTTGTTGACGCTATCAATATATATTGCAAAATAAGATTTCTGTAACCTTATTCTTTTTTTTTTTTTTTTTTGAGACAGAGTTTCGCTCTTGTCGCCCAGGCTGGAGTGCGATGTCATGATCTCAGCTCACTGCAACCTCTGCCTCCCGGGTTCAAGCGATTCTCTTGCTTCAGCCTCCCAAATAGCTGGGATTACAGGCACCTGCCACCAGGCCCAGCTGATTTCTGTATTTTTAGTAGAGACGGGGTTTTGCCATGTTGGCCAGGCTGGTCTGGAACTCCTGACCTCAGGTGATCCACTCAACTCGGCGTCTCAAAGTGCTGGGATTACAGACATGAGCCGCCGTGCCCAGCCAACCTCACTCTTTCTTTATCCAACTCTTTTTAATCCACACTACTATTTTGAATCCAGTCACTTTCTACAAATATCAGGTATCTTCAAACAAATAGCTGCATCTGAATCAATTACATTCCCTCTGAAGTAAGGAGGCTGAATAGAGACTTCAGTTTCCCCTCTTGGACAGTTTTTTTCATATCAAGATGAGGTCCAAGGCCAGGGAGTCCTCATTTTCCTTGACTACCTCAACTAGCTTCACTACAGCTTTTTCCACTAGATGTAATCTAAGCTTGTTTACAAACGCTAAGGCCCTCTATGCAGTGGGCCGACAGCCTCAGCAGGTACACATTTCCTTTCAGGCAAAGGCTCAGCAGATACACATTTCCTTTCCTGCTTGGATTCCCAGGAGTCACCTAATGCCTAGAAAAAAATTAATTTCAGTAACTTGTCATGCTGAAACCCAGTTATAAATGACTGATCTAGGCCAGTACACAGGATGTTCTATTTAAGAAGTCTAACTCTATTTTGTCTGTCCCGGAGTCAGTGATGCAAAAGGAGTAACACAGAATGTGAAAAAACTGTTTATAAGAAAGATGGAAGGGAGTTATAAACTACAAACTAAACTGAGTGTTCTGACTTTAAGAAATAAGAGTATATAAGTCATTTCTTTAAAAAAGCTCTTAAATTATCTTCCCTTACTAAATCACTTGAGGCAAGTAACTAAACTGATGAGCTGCTCTCTGCCCCTCATACTCTCTTAATATTTGAATGCACAGGTTAAGGCAGGTACTTTTGACATAAACTTAAAGAGCTGACTTTAAAGGTACATCATGTTGGACAACCTCAAAAAGAAGTGATGCCGTTTCCCAGCCTTCAATAATCACTTATACATATGCTTGTTAACATAAGCAGCTCAACTCAAAACATTCAGAAGAGACTACAGAAAATAAATGCATAAAGCACACTTTTTCAGAGTCAGTAATTTCCACAGCTCCATATCTGGAGTACGCATGACATTGTAACACTTCAAATAGTCAAGATATTGCACCACTCCTGAATACCTCAGGATGGTTTGCCATTTTCTTAAGTGAGTTGATGTTCTAAACTTTTCTGAAAAGTTCTAGTTTTTAAATTAGTGTAATGCTCCACACTGTTACTGTTTATTTAATGTTTATTTTAGTAAAAAATAACAATCATTTAAAATCATTTTTAAAATATATCTAAAACTTTGCTGATAATTTAAATAAAAATCATCAAAACAAAGGCAAATTTTATTATCTGAGTTTAATATATGCTAAATAGGAATTTGGATTCAAAAACATTGAGAAAAACATTCAAATATGCAAGTCAATAAAATTTTATTAACATTTTTGTAAAGGCTGAATAACTGCTAACAACCACTGATTATGTATTCTCATCTTAAACTAAATGTTTGCAATTTTATCTTCAGATGTTGAGTTTTGTTGGTACCTTATTTTGAAAAATAGCTACAGAAAAATACATACAACTCGGAACTAAAAAAGTTTTATAATGGTAACAGTGAAATTGAATAATCAGGAAATGTCAATAGACTTAAGTTTATTAATCATAAATATCTGGGATATAAGATCAGATGAGGCTCTTTAAGACAACACAGCCTGGGCCGGGCGCGGTGGCTCACGACTGTAATCCCTGCACTTTGGGAGGCCGAGGTGGGCAGATCATGAAGTCGGGAGATCGAGACCACCCTGGCTAACATGGTGAAACCCTGTCTCTACTAAAAATACAAAAAATTAGGTGGGCGTGGTGGCGGGCGCCTGTAGTCCCAGCTACTCAGGAGGCTAAGGCAGGAGAATGGCGTGAACCTGGGAGGCGGAGCTTGCAGTGAGCCGAGATCACACCACTGCACTCCAGCCTGGGCGACAGAGCGAGACTCCGTCTCAAAAAAAAAAAAAAAAAAAGACAACACAGCCTGGCTTAACAGTGAGCAGTGCAAGGTAGAGATTTCTGAGGTTTCTCTTTACATCTAAAAAGTGTTATATTTGCTGCTCTTGTTCTTTGATCAAGTGGGTTATAACAGTACTCTACTCAAAAGATGCCCCCAGAAATATTTAAAATATTACCCACAACTTCACTAGGACAGACACAGACTAGAACTGCCAGTGAGTGCAGAAAATACACCTTTAAGCAGGGAAGACATGGATGAAAATGTATTTAAGTTACATGGAAAGGACCTTTAGAGATTCTATGATTTACACACATTTTCAAAATGGCAAACATGAAAAACAGCCACTACCACTTTCCCTTCTCTCAACTGATCAACTCAAAAGTACAGTTTAGAAGCATTACCACATTTAAGATATTACCACATTTCTTACTGTAACTACAAAGGTGTTCTGCCATGTCCAGGCCATGAAACGTTCTATTTTGTATGAGTTTCTATCTGAAATTCTAGAAGTAGACTGCTGAGAATATCAGGACCTACCCATGAAATGTGAGTTTCATCAAAATATGAATGAAATTACTTTACTTATCAAAAACCAGATCAAAATTAAAAACGTAGAATGAAATCTTTCATTAGACCTAATTGGTTTACAACTAGGGTTTAAGCAGTTATGTCTTCATGCATACTATGTTTTAACTGTACCATATCCCAGTAGTTTAATAAATGGTCGACTTTTCTTACTTTCTGGTAATATTCTCCACTACCTTCTCTTCAATTTCTACATTCAGTTATGGTGTCTGACCCAAAGCATGACTCTACTAGATGAACTGGACTGTAGTTCTATCAGAATGCAGTTACAAACTCTGCACGAATATTTGGAATTAAGGCTGAGCTACCAAATTGACACTCCAAACTTCGTTGGCAGCTGATTAAATAACCATATCCCATTCTATCACGCAAACTAAAGTGAAGATTGGAGAATGCAGGCCAAAACACATTCCAGGCTCAGGACTGAATTTTCCTTTGTTTTATGAGTTTAGTTACTTATGCCTAAAAATAGCCAACTGAATTCCTTTTTTCTTAGATCTAGGTCAAATTAACAAGAAGACACTTCTTCCTATGGCCAAGAATGTGCATACAAGGGAATTTTCTAGAATAAGGCTTGCTCTGTTGAGTTTACTTTGGTGTGATGTTTAAATAGCACAGCTTCAAAGGTCCAAACAAAAGATGACGCCTTGTCTTAATAATTAAGAGTCTTTGCTCTCTTGGTGAATCAAGAAGCCTGGTTGTTCCTCTTTCAGAAACAGCTTAATATAACAAAAATAATGCAAGCAACAGGATCAAAGGGGAAGATGCTGGGGACTCTCTTTCTGAGGTTTTGGGCACCATCTTTGTTAACTTATCTTCCCAAGTCTATGTTCTACGCTTTAAGAGATAGGTGCACCCTGGATACTGGGCGCCCATTGAACAGCTTGAAGTTATAGGGAAAAGATGGCAAGGAAAAAGGTCACTTTGTGCCTGCTGGCAATTTTCTGACCCCACCTTCCACCAACTGGTCCCCAGCATGTCCCCTAAGATAGAGGCAGGTCTGAATGCCCTGACCCTGGATGCATTTCTCATTATACACCACAGTGTGATGGAACTGTGTGTGTACACACAGGCACAACCGGGAAGCTGGTTTATGCAGTGAGTGGGGCAGAGTGGAAAAGAGCCTCGCTGGAATTCAACTGTTCAGTAAAGTTGATTCACTAACTTCAGAGGAGCTGTTGGAATGATCCCATATCCCCCAGAATCTGTGAGCAGCAGTCAAGTCAGTACTGCTTCAGCCTACTTTCCTCTCCCCAGTATTTCACAGGAGTTTCACATATGGAGGATCTGGATGAGGTTTAAGAGTCTCATGGAATTCTACAAAATAACTGCCTGTATTAGTCCACTTTCACACTGCTATAAAGAGCTTCCTTGAGACTGGGTAATTAATAAAGGAAAGAGGTTTGACTCACAGTTCTGTATGGTTAGGGAGGCCTCAGGAATCTTACAATCATGGTGGAAGGGGAAGCAGGCACCTTTTTCACAAGGCAGCAGTGGAGAGGAGTGAAGGAGGAACTTCCAGACATTTATAAAACCATTAGATCTTGTGAGGACTCACTCGCTATCATGAGAACAGCATGGGGGAAACCACCCCCATGATCCAATCACCTGCCTCCCTCTACATGTGGGGATTACAGGTCCCTCCCTCAACCTGTGAGGATTACAATTCAAGATGAGATTTGAGTGGGACACAGAGTCAAACCTTATCACTGCTTTAGGAGTTCATAGGTAAGATTAATACCCCTGTTGCCAGAAAGGCAACATAGGGAACATGACTATAGTTCCTAAAATGAGATCTATAGTTGAGGCTGGTGTTTTGGTTAGCCCAGACATCTCTCCTTTCCTATTCAGGTCATAAGTTATCACTGAGGTGTTTGCACCATCTTTGGATATATTTAGGCTGTCAGCCCATCTAAGAATGCCTAGGGATTTTGTTGTAATAACATGTTAGATCACTGTGGGATCATCTTGAGTCTTGAATTCAGTGTGCACACGTGCCTGTTTCTCTCAGTGGGTGTGTGACCCTGTGCCCACACACTATTCATCTTGGTTCTCTTTTCTGTTAGGTATTACTCCTATTTACCTTTGATTTTGTGTTTTTGAAAACTTGTATTAATGCAAGCCAAGTTTTCTGGCACGACCACCAGTGCAGAAATATAATTGCTTTATCACTGGAGGTGATATCCCTTCTGGCAAAGGCTGTACAACTAAGTGGAAATGCTCTAGAGAGAATTCAGACATCCACTGAGCAGCTGAAACTTTAAAGTCTACTCAAACCTAGACAACTAATGATCCTATATCTTGGTATCACATAGTTTACTGTAAGCTTTGTTGAGGCTATATAGAATGTGTATTTTAGATAATTCAAATATCTAAGAGTAGTGGTTCTGGGGCATTTTTAAAAATACAAACGCCTAGGTCCGTACATTTTATTTCAATTAGTATGGAGTAGGTCCCCAAATAAAAACATCCCAGAAATTCTGATGTGCAGCTAGTGTTGATAACTACTGATCTAGTTATTTCATTTTTGATTCCTCTCATGATAAAGAAAGCTAAAATGTAAAGCCAGTTTCTTAAAGTCACACAGGGTGGTGAATACGCATGATGCTTCTGAAGTGAATAAGTGCATACCATATCACGTTTCTCCACAAAGACATCAGCAATTTGGACAAGCCAATTATTTGTGATGTGGGATTTCGGGGACCTTGAAGTTCTGATCCCTTCCTCCTAAATGCCAGCGAACTTCCCAGTCATTGTAATAACCTGCAACACTCCACACACTTCCAAATGCTCTGTAGGTGGCTGAGAACCTTTTAACAGGTATAACTGGCTCCAAAGATGATAAATATTTCAGCTACATTTCTGCCCTCAAACATTTACTTTCAGTTCCTGAAATGGTGGCCTGGAAACTTATCACGGATCTAACAGACAAACTTTAGGTTTTAAAGTGTTTATTATCTCTGAGATGAAAAATTTTAAAAAGCAAACACCTGAATTATATATAATTGATTAAACATGGCATTTATCTCATTTCATTCATTTTTGTAATGAAGCTTTACCTAGCTCTCAGAATCTCTAAAATGAAAAGCCAGAAGTGCATACTGACAGATTCCAACTGTTGGGTAACCACTCCTCACTCCAAGTCTCTCCTCCCCCTATCAAAAAACAAACAGAACCAAAAACCAAAACCAAACAAACCCTACAGAGAGTAAGAGCAGTTATTCTAAACTAAAGTTTTAGAGTATTGTGAAGGTTTGTTTGTTTGTTTAATTAATACTCAAATGCATGTGTGGGAGGATGAGACTATAAATAAATCATAGTCCCTTGACAGTTAAATTCCTGGGATTCCAGGACCATTACCAATAGCAACTTTTATAACAAAGTTTTTCCACATATCCTTTTTGCAGACATGCAAGATACTTCACTTTCCACAGATTTTCATATCCGTCAACCAACCTGTGAATATTTACAAGTATGTGACTTCAACAAGTGCGGAGATTACTGACTCTTGGGTGGCACTGGATAAACTATCAATGAGATGGACAGAATGGGTCCTTTGGGTAGATGGAGTCTATCCAGGCCACTTTAGGTTTGAGGAGAAAGGGGGATGCTCAGGTTTATTGAAGTTAATTTATATCTCGAGAGCACCTCCTGCCTGAACTATGCAGTCTTGGATTGTGATCTAATGAAATTCTAGAAAATGACCATACTTTAATGAAATTCTAGAGAATGACTGTATTTTTCCCTATTCAAAACAATTCACATATCATATTTATAGAGTATTTCCTACTCTGGAGGCAATCTATTATAAAGGATAGGACTCCAAGCAATAAGTTCGATTAGCAATACACGACTTCAAGTATAATAAGTAAAAGCAGGAGTGGCAGGTTTGGTGGGAATCTGGTCAAATAGAGTAGGATGGGGATAATTATTTCCTAAATGAACTAAGACCTAATTCAATCTCATGCTTCCAAGCATATCTCTGTAGACAAAACACATTGGCATTACAACACATTACTTAGTTTTCATGAGGGTCACATTTCATTTATTTCCCATATTTTTTTCAGATATTTATTGGATGTCAAAATTATCTTGTTAGTTTGATGCAACCTGGCAAAGGTACTTTACAAATGTATATACTTTTTGGAAATGTGACCAAATTGTGAATGTCCATCCAGCTTTTGAATAATAATAGTGAACTACTGAGAAATAATTATGAGACATGTAGTCCATTTTTATATTCAATATGCCAATTATTTATCAAGAGGAGACAAACAGGATGAAAAAAAGAAATAAAAATTAAAACAATTCATATAGAAAAATGTCACACTTTCTTACCTGAAATATTTTAGTGTCTGGGCTTCTTATTGAATTTGGTCTTGGTAAGATGAGTTGTATCTTTTTAAAGAAATAAGCAGTCTTCAGTGTTTTTATAGCATTGGTTACTACAGAAATTATACTTCTTTTACTTCTTGTCTTGAAGGGTGAACAAAATAAACAAACTGAAAATACTACAATGAATGGTAAATGATGAAAGATTTACAGTACAAAAAACAGTGTAAAAAGGAAGACAAGTTTAAATATTGTTGTGTAAGAAAGTGATGAAAATAATACAAGAATGAGAATAAGTAAAATGATAGGCTGGAACATCTGGGAAGGTAAATGCAAAGACAAAGAGAAGAGTTAATTAATAATAATTTTTAAAACTTAAGTTCACATCAACAAATTTAAGTATTCATTCAACTTAAAAAAGAACCTCCACCCTCCCTTAAGCCTATATCTATAAAATCTGAAAGCCTAATATACGTAGCACTTTCTCTCACTCTAATTTCTATTATTTTCCCTAAGACTATAACTGAATACATATCAAAATTCAACACGTTTTATCATAAAATGATATTTTTCATAGCAAAGCAGAGCAACATGCAAGATAAATAAGCGATAGGGCTGCAATGTTTCTAGCTGTACCAACAGGCAGTTAATCTAAAACCATGCTTCTGTACGTAAACTGGCTTTTAAATGTCTTGCGTGTCTTAAAAGCCATGCATGCTGTTGTACTTCCGTGGGTTCTCCAATGGATACAGGACACCAGGCTTGCCAGAGGAAACAGCATTGCCTGTTTTGTTTCATAAATTATCTTTCATGTGGTTAACTCTGACAAAATGCATTGGTCTTTAAGTGGCCACCATACCTGGCCAAAGCAGCTCAGTCCAATTCATCCGGTGTGCCTCTACAAATCAGGATGGAGGAAAAATGCTGGTTTTCCCTGTTCTGGAATAGTTATTACTATTTCTCTGAATTAGTGTTGCCTTCAAGCTACCGTATAGACTCCTTCCCCAGTCCTGAGATTCTCCACTATACAACTGAGAGTGATTTTCTCTGGAAATAATGATCATGTTATTTCAACTTATGGTAAAAAAAGTGGCTTTCATTTGTTCCTTTCCCGGGGGTTGTAGACACAAAACCATGTCTCTTTACCACTGGTTTCTATATTTACCAGTAGTTATCCATCAGTTCTGTTTTATTTAATTAAATTAATTTTTTTTATTGAGACAGAGTCTCACTCTGTCGCCTAGGCTGGAGGGCAGTGGTGCAATCTTGGCTCACTGCAACCTCCCTCTCCGCGGGTTCAAGTGATTCTCCTGCTTCAGCCTCCGGAGTGGCTGGGATTACAGGAGTGTGCCACCACACCAGGCTAATTTTTGTATTTTTAGTATACACGGGTTTCGCCATGTTGGCCAGGCTGGTCTCGAACTCCTGACCTCCTGCCCTCTTTGGCCTCTGGGATTACAGGCATGAGCAACAGTGCCCTGCCATCAATTCTGTTTTAGTTTTATTCTTTCTTTTTTTTGAGACAGGGTTTCACTCTTGCCCAGGCTGGAGTGCAGCAGTGCAATCACCATTCACTGCAGCCTCGACCTGCCTGGGTTCAAGTGATCCTCCCACATCAGCCTCCGGAGTAGCTTGGATTACAAGGTGCGTGCCACCACACCCAGCTAATTTTTCATATGTTTTGGAGAGACGGATCTCGCCTTGCTGACCAGGCTGGACTCGAACTCCTGAGCTCAAGCAATCCACCCTCCTCGGCCTCCTAGTCTAGTCATTTTTTTTAAATCCTAAACTCAATATGGATCTTGGCTCGAAAACCACATATCAGCAGTTAAATATTCCTATCCAGGACCATCTTGCAGTTAATCTGCTAGCAGAGTAACAGAGAAAAATATTGACCTTCTAAAATAATAACGTGCCTCAAAATCCGTTACTCTTTCCACAACAATTGAGGGTAACGGTGTTCAGTTTTCCTTTTAAACAAAACAGAGGAAGAAATGGTAACTATGTGATGGAGTCACAAAAACCTCAGCCCTGCAGAAGGACAGTGTGTAAGAACTGGTGGGCCGAGGCCGGGGATTTCAGGCCCCAGCACGGCCCTGAGCGGGGGCTTCCCTCAAGCGGGGCGCGGCAGTCCGGGCGCCGAGACGCCCCCCAGGGACGCGGCTCCACGGGCCAGCCTGGCCACCGCCGTGGCTCGCAATAGGCAGAACTGTACCTGACTCACGGAAATGGGCTCCTCGGCGCCGCGGTCGTCGGCAGACTTGGGCACCTCGAGGCGGTCGATGAAGGTCTGCAGCTCCTTGCGGAAGGCCTTCATCTGAGCGTTGATGCGGTAGAGCAGCTCGTGCTCGCGGATGCGGCTGCCGTCGTCCTCCTCGTCCATGAGTCCGAACAGGTCCCCGTTGGCCACGTAGATGCGCGCCTCGGTGATGATGGTGCTCGTGTCGGCGATGAGCCGGTCGATGGTCTTGCCCAGGCGCTCGGCCTCCGAGCGGATGTCCTTCATCTGCTGCCGATCGGAGAAGCTCTTGGGCCAGGGCCCAGGAGCCGGGTAGAAGGAGCGAGTGGGCGTGAGGCAGCGGATGTTGCGCACCTCCTCCGAGTCGCTCTCGCCGCCGATGGGCCCTTCGCGCTTGCGGTGCGGCGGCCGCGAGTCGTCGTCGCTCTCCTTCTTGCCCGCGTCGCTCTCGGCGTCGCTGTCGCGGGGGCTGCCGCGGATGCCCAGGTGCGAGGCCAGGTCGTAGCGCTGCATGTTGGACATAAGCACGCGGTTCTCGTACTGCAGCTGCATGACCTTGCCGCTGAGCTCGTTGATCTGCAGGCGCGCCGCCTTCAGCTCCTCCTGCAGGGCCTCGGTCTTGGCGTTGTCGTGGTGCCGCGCGCTGTCGTGGCCGCCGGACTTGTACTTGTACTTGTTGAGCTCCGCCGTGATGCGCTTGTTCTGCTCCTCCAGGTCGGCCACGTTCCTCCGCAGCAGCTCCGTCTCGTCTTCCACCAGCTGCAGGTGCTGCCGCAGCTCCGACAGGGATTCGCTCTGCTCCCTCATGAGCGGGTTGGCCGAGCCGTTGAAGTCATCGCCCCTAAGGTCGTCCAGTTCCGCCTTCAGGCCTCTGTTCTCCACCTCCAGTTCGACGATTTTCCTGCCCAGGATGTTGGCTTCTTCCTCCACCAGCCTTAGCCGTAGCTTGAGCTCGGCCTCCCTAGTGCTGGGAGGGCCTCCGGCTTCTCCTTTGGGCAAAGGACTGTCCAGATCCCCATAAAAGGATCTGTACTTCTGGAGCTCGTGTTCAAATCTGTCCTTTTCTTTATCAATCTTGGCCATTTTCTTTCTCATCAAAGCGGCTTCTTCCTTAACAAACTGCAGCTGGCACTTCAGATCTTCATTGTCCTCCTCATTTGGGGGAAAAGAGGGAAAAGGATAGGAGATCATTTTTATGTAAATCAAGGAAACAACCAAAAGAGGACACCTGGATAAATAATTTTTCTTGCAATCCAGATTTAATGACAGAGAGAAACAGAAGCAGATACTGTGTATTTTCTTCAGATCACTTAAATTCTCTGGCAAATTAAAGATTAGAACAATGTTACATCCTGGAAGCAAAAAGGAAAAGGAATATGAAAAGAGAAAAACTGTGGCATCACTATTCAGAGATTATTATATGTTGTAACTGCATACAACTGTTTGGTGATCATTTCAGCAGTGTTTCTTTTGTTTCATTATTGCAGTAATAAATATAAAATCTGTTCAACGAGCATGTGGTTCATATGCATTTGCGGCCACTTTTTTGTCACTTACACTGAGCCAAGTGCCGAAAAGTGTTTTACAAATATGAACCTAATTTAATATTCAGAGTAAACTTAGGAGTAGGTATTACAGTTCCTGGTTTAAAGATGTTCAGTAACTGTTCGAAGGTTACACAGCTAATGAATAGCAAAGGACAAAGGTGAAATTTGAATCCAGTTCTGTCTGAAACGAATGCTCAGGCTCTTTATTTCTGTGTCACTTAGGAAATAATCTGCCCCCTCTTTTTATTCAAAGGAAAATTGTTTTAGAGGCCTGTAAGTCAGGAAAGTTTGACATTGGAATGGTCCATCCAAGGAGAAACTGTTAAGTTTTCCGTCTAGATCACATTTAAAATAGGTTGTACTCCCATCAGTCTGAAATGGATAAAGCCTGGCAAAAGGATAGTGGAACTATAGAAGTTCTTCTCACACATTCTTACGACAACCTCAGAGCCCAATCATTAACTAAATTGAAAAGTACAAAAGGAGGAATGGAAATCTTTCTCTGAGGGATATTACTGAAGCATGTTACTATGTCTAAGGTCATTTCTCCCAAGGACAATTTCTCAAAATTCTCTTTTAAGTGTGTACTTTGAGCCAATCATATAACTTCTGTGAACTTTGGTTTCTTCATTAAAAAAACAAAAATAAAAATTCTTTCCTTATGCAGTACTCGGTCATCTGTGTTTGAGATGCATTCTGGTAAAGAAGGAGCAACCACTGGTGAGAAGGTGAGGAGAATAATGAGCTTCTGCCAGAGATGCTCAGTAAATACCACACAGAGCCTTTGAGATGGAAGAGATGGAGAACAGGGCACAGGTCTTCTGTCTTCCTATCTACTAATGGGAATATGAAGAATATGAAGGGTTTGAGAGCTGCTGGGTGTGCAGAGCCTGAACATTACATTCCATATAGTATTAAATACTTATATCAGTCCTTCAAGATAGGTGATGCTATCTCCCCTTTACCGATAGGGGAGATTTATTAACATTGCAGTGCACAAGTTAATAAGTGACAGAGCACAATCTATATTCTGGCTGAGTCCCAAACTCATATTCCTTCCACTGCACATGCTGCCTCTAGAAAAGAAGCATAAAAGAAAAAAAAATAGAGCAATGTGGTAAAATCAAAGAAGTAAGATGTGTTGCCTTGTACACTTTCCTCTAGGAGAGGTTTAGAAGAAAGAAGAGAAGGACTACCAGAAGAGATGAGAGAGCCTTAGCAGCATCCAGAGAGGAGAAGAGGGTATGTCATGGAAAGCTTTGATGGAAGCTTTTTTGAGGATGAGACCAAGGACATGTTACAATATTTTGGATCACATCAGCAGAGGAATCAAAGATGACCCTGAATTTTTGAGTTGAGGGGTCTCATTGGATTGTATGGCCAATAGCAAGGATAGAGAATGAATAAAGAGGAGCATTCCATTTAGATCGCTTTTAAAATAGGAGGTACTTCCATCAATCTAAAATGGATAAAGTTGGTTCTGCCTGCTGAAAAGATAGTGGAATGAAACTTACAGAAGTTCTTCTCAAACATTTTCATGACATTCTCATGACAACCTCAAAGCCCAGTCATTAACTAAATTGAAAAGTACAAAAGGAGAAATGGAAATGGTTTTGGGTGAAGAATGTGGGTTTAAGGTTTTAAGAATGCTGTCTGTGAGGTGTTCCAGTGGAGGGATACAGGGTGGAAACATCCATCAACAGTCATGTAGAATCTCAGGCTCATGATTAGATTACTAAGATTACAGCTTGGCACTTAGAGCTCAGGTCTAGAAGTGAGGACGTGTGGATGAGATGTGTAGAGGTGATGGTTGAACCTATCATAATGGTCACAGACACAACCAATGAGGAGAAGAAAAGAAAGGGAGACAGATGGCCAGGCGCAGTCACTCATGCCTGTAATCCTAGCACTTTGGGAGGCTGAGGTGGGTGGATCACAAGGTCAGGAGCTCGAAACCAGACTGGCTAATAGGGTGAAACCCCATCTCTATTAAAAATACAAAAATTAGCTGGGCATGGTGGCATGCGCCTGTAGTCCCAGCTGCTCGGGAGGCTGAGGGAGGAGAATTGCTTGAACCCCGGAGGCAGAGGTTGCAGTAAGCCGAGATTGCGCCACTGCACTCCAGCCTGGGTGACAGAGCGAGACTCCATCTAAAAAAAAAAAGAGAAAGGGGGAGACAGGTAAGAAATAGTCAAAGGTTTGGGAGGGGAAATCTAAGGTCATGTAGGCCAATAATTAGAAACAATGTTTGAACAGAAACATGACCAAAAATGATATGCTAAACAAGGGGTGGATTATTCATGCCTCCCCTTTTTAGACCATATAGAGTAACTTCCTGATGTTGTCATGGCATTTGTAAGCTGTCATGGCACTGGTGGGATTGTAGCAGTGAAGACGACCAGAGGTCACTCTCGTTGCCATCTTGGTTTTGGTGAGTTTTAGCTGGCTTTTTTACTGGAACGCATTTTATCAGCACAAATAAATGTCAAATATGCTTTTACATAGGCTAGGTTTTATTTGACATGCAAGAGTAGATGAGACTGGGAAGCCAGGTAGGGTTGCATATGTGGTGGAAGTCCTTGATTGCAAGGCAAGGCCTTTATTTGCTAGTATAGTTGGCATATACTGCAAATTGAATCTAACCAAAACAGCAGTGGGCGTGATACAAGGCACACACTGAAGCAGAATAACACTTCACTGGGTTATATTAAGCAAATAAAAAAGAGAATATCTGATTTGTGTGTATGTAAGCGCTCCTGCCCAAAGGAATGAAAACAACAATTATTTTAACACTTGGACATAGACTGAATATAATAGAGTCATTATGAGGGAAAGAGCTGCATCAAGGTCTAATGGTCATGGTAATTATTTTATTTATTTAAAAATAAATATTTTCAAGATACAAAATGTGCTAGTTTCTGCAATGCCAAGAGTTTATCACCCTGTATGCCAATATGCCTTGCATCCTGATCTTGTAACCCAACTATTGTAGGCTGCATTGGAAACTTGGCATAGAAATATCATACATAATTATTGATAAAAAAGGAGATTGTATGCAAAGTGCCTGGTCCACAGTAATTGAGCAATAAATACTTTCTCCTACTTTCCACAGTGAAGGGTAGGCAAGAAAAATTAAAATGCTCTGAGGTGTGAAGCAAGTTATTTCTTATTTTTGTGTATGTTAAAGACTCACTCAATTGAAGATGCAAATTACATGTGAAGAGGGGAACATAAAGATATGATGATGATGAAGGCCAGTAAGAAATGAGCTATGCCTGGCTTTCACTTTAAGAGTCACTACTAGAAACTAAATTTCATTCTAATCGATTACATATATTAATTCATTTAGTCTGTACAACAACTCTCTATTATGATTCCCATTTTATATATGAAGAAATAGAGGCACTAAAAAGAATAAGTAATGGGCCCAAGTTCATACAGCCGGTATATGCCAGAGATTTCAACCTAGGCAGCCTGGCCCTAGAGCTACAGTTCTTAATTGCTGTGCAGTATCATTTCTCTGTAAATAAAGTCACTGTGCTGCTGGAGGAACATGTGAGGAAGAGATCAAAGAAGCTGAAGCAAATTAACAAAATGAAATACAAAGCTAAATGAATAATAGACAGTTGGACCATATGAAATTGCCACTTCTGTAGATCAAATTCAATAGCATGTTGGCAATTTTGTGTGATTTCACATAGAAAAAGGGACACAGGAGTATTTAAAAGCATGTACTGAACATGTGCAGAGTGCCAATCACTAGACACAGATGATTCAAAGCTGAATAAGATGGCTCCTGTCTACAAAAATGCCCTGGCTAAGTAGGAGAGATGAATGCATAAACAAGAATTACAATAGAATGGTATATTTTTAGTAATACAAATATGTGGATCGATGGTTTGCAACCTTGACTGAGCATTGGAATCATGTTATAATTTTGTAAAAATGGACCATTTTATAATTGAGATATCCCATCAGAGATAGCCTGATCAGTCTCCTGAGGTGGGTTTTTTAAAAGTGACAGGTCATAACCTCTGAAAATAAATGTGTTGGAAATGATAGCAGAAACTTCAAATGCTACAGTATACTTATAAAAAAGGAAGTTTTTGCCCATGAAATAAAAGCTGGTAGATTGCATAGCATCTTGACTTTTGTAAGGTCCCTGACCTCACTGAGAAACTGATTAAAGTTGTGGATGTTTTTGCAGAAAGTTGCCCACATGCATAGTGAGTGGAGGTCCATAAAGCCAAGACTAAACAGTTAAGAATTCCTGCATCAGAGGCTATGGTTGAAAAGAATAAATAAACTTTTAACACAGGAAGTGTAAGAATAGGACAAATGTAGATACAGCATCTACTCCATAAACAAGGTAGGAAAGAAGATTCATGGCAACTCGTGAAATGATTCACAACAAAATATTTAGAGTGAGTTGGATAAAGTGACAGCAAAGACAGAGTGGAAAAGCTGTAGTGACAGAGTATATCTGGACTTACTAAGGGAACAGAGAGAAAGGTACAAAAAAATGATATCATGGTCTTGGCTGTGAGACTTTCTGGGATTCTAAAAATGCTGAGGTCCATACATGTTCTGGTGCAAGTACCAGGAGAAAACAGAGCAGGAACAGAGCAGGTACAGAGAGGAAAAAGGAAAATAATATATAGTTAATATGTTATGCTTTAAAAAATGTCTGAGATCAACTTTTTCAAATTTTGAATATTTAAAATCACTTTAGTTAAATTATCTATCTAATGTGAAAAAAACCTTGTAATCACAAAAGTATACTACAGTACCATAGATTCCAACTGACATAGTTTAAAGGTTAATATCTAGCCAAGTGCTTTTGGAGAGTCATAATGTCAGAGGCGTGTGACCCAGAACAACTACATCTTGAATAGGAGCTGGGTAAAATGAGTCTGAAACCTATTGGGCTGCATTCCCAGATGGTTAAGGATTCTGAGTCACAGGATGAGATAAGAGGTCAGCACAAGATACAGGTCATAAAGACCTTGCTGATGAAACGCATTCCAGTAAAAAAGCCAGCTAAAACTCACCAAAACCGGGAGTGACCTCTGGTCGTCTTCACTGCTACAATCCCACCAATGCCATGACAGTTTACAAATGCCATGACAACATCAGGAAGTTACCCTATATGGTCTAAAAAGGGGAGGCATGAATAATCCACCCCTTGTTTAGCATATCAAGAAATAACCATAAAATGGGTAACCAGCAGCCCTCAGGGCTGCTCTGCTTATGGAGTAGCCATTCTTTTATTCCTTTACTTTCCTAATAAACTTGCTTTCACTTTACTCTATGGGCTCGCCCTGAATTTTTTCTTGCACGAGATCCGAGAACCCTCTCTTGGGGTCTGGATTGGGATCCCCTTCCATAACAATAGTGTCATTTTTATCCCAAATGTTTCCTCTTCCATTTTAAAATCTTCTTCATTACAACCATTGGCACCTCTTTTTACCTTGAAAGCAAAGCTAGTCTTTACTGTGGCTGTGTTTCTAAGGTTTTTAACAAGCCCATGTTGAGTACATCTTTCAACTTTCATTTTTATTCTTTTGTCTCCTTTCTTTTGCTTCTCCAATCACTGGTATGGAGAATTACTTCATTCCAGGGCTCTCTAAAGATATAATGAGCCTTTCTCTCCTTTCTGACTTCCCTCTGCAACATTCCTTTCTTTACTTTCTCCTGACACTATAGGAACAGCCTTTCTATTGACCTTATTAATTATAAAAGGACAAGATTAGCATCATGAGTATAGTTCTCAAATATAGCAGCGTATAAAATACGAATGACATTTTTCTGTGTGCTTACAATGTAAAGCAATTATAATAGGGATGTTATGGCTGGCTTTATAAGTAAATATTCTGATTTATACTACCTGTATCTACAGCTACATAATTGATATGCAAATTTGACTTGGTTTTGCATAAGTTTATCTGGCCATTATATCTATTTATAAATGTAGCCTGTGATTATATACACTTAGAGGTACTTGATGTACTAGTTGAAATTTTATTTCCACATACCTCTGTGGGAGTCTGTTGAGCCTTTTTTTCAGATTTTGGCAAATCTTTGCTTCCTCTTCTTTTTAAGGATAACTGAAACAAAGCACGAATATATTTAGTTGGATAAACTATAATTTTAATTCAATTTTATGTTTTTAAGTATTCTAGTCTCAAATGACAAAACCAAGACAAATAAAAAGAGTTAGTTCAATAATCATAAAAGGAGGAAAAAAAATCCTAAACCAGATAGATTTAGATATATTTTTACTTTGGACTAGGATACACATCACAGTAGAATGTAGCTGGCAATTATTTAATTTGAGAAATACAGGAAACCTACTGTGAAAATGCAGAAAAACAACAGACAAAATTGATTGTTGACTCAATATGATATATAGTTCAAATGTAAACAAATGCTTGTTAGCATTCCACATCACGGAAGGAAAAAAAGTAAGTTATTATTTCCAATGTTGGGAGTTAGGTTGCTATAAGCTTATGAACACACACTTTCAATGAATTTATGTAGAATCGGAAGCACTTCATTCTCCCCTCACCACACATCACCCCCTTGCTCCTCCCTGACACGTGCAAAATGATAGGGCATGGTAGGGGTTGTAGTGAAATGGAGAAGGCATGCCCCATCTCAAGAAACAGGTGGACCAGCCACAGCTTCAGCTCATTGTGTGATACAGGAATGTGGGCTTTTACAAGAGAGGCTGGAAGTCTGGATTCTTATGTAAAATCTCCCACATTTTACTGGCTGATCCTAATTAAAATTCAAACTAACACTTTGGAAGTCAAAGAATACACAGCTAGTGCCAAACTGTTTCAAGGACAAGCGTAATATGATCTCTGGTGCTCAGTTCCATTTCTCACACCAATATAAGAAGAAGGGTCTCTGTATGTAAACAATAATTATCCATATGTATGACTGTCTACCATATACTAGACATTGAGGGGGAGACTCAAAGTTTGATTAGATACTGCATCTACCATCAGGAAGCTGAAACTTAGCAGGGGAGGAGACAGAGAAGCAAACAATTACAGTGCAAGTTGATAAATGCTATGCTTTAGGTTCTGTGAAGCAGGGGTTTTGATTTAGTGTGGCATCACCACCATAAAAATAATGCTTGCCACATGGCAGGTGGTGAAAAAAATACTTGCTGAACTAATGATGTTTGAATACCAAATCGAGGTTCTGAGGTCAAAGAGAAGGACAGGGGTATAGACTGACAGTAAAAATAGGGAAGCCTTTTCCAAAGAGAAGTCTTCATAAATTCGCAAGGAAATGAAAATTAAATTCATCACATGTTAATTTCTAACCCATATCACTGTTAAGTAAAGGCATACGTTCAAGCACAGAAGGCAGGGGAATACTTTGGTGCAACTGCTTTCATTCAGTATGAAACTGAAACTACAGAGACAAATGAATAGCCCATGTGGTTATTCACTTCTAGTTCTTTACAGGAAGAAGTTCTTTCTGTTGCTTGTATAATCTTCTTAGAAAGGAAAGCTTGGGGACTGACTCACCATAACCAAAAAGTAATTTAGGAAGTAATCAACAAAACAGTCCCAAGAATACCAAGAATAAAGTGAGCTAAACTAAGAAACCTGGAACATTCTAGGTAGGGGCTACTTACAAGAAGCGTTAAATTTGTTTCACTAAATACTTATTGAATGCTTATATTTGAATTCACTCAATTATATGTTTATTTAGTGACTACCAATGCACTTCATAACATACCTGTGACACAATAATAATAAAACCAATGTGATCTTTGCTCTTTTGGGGGTTCTCAGCTTACTTGGCATGATCTGTTCAGTCTGGAATTCAACACAGTGTTATGAAAGCAATGATAATACAAGAACAATATTAACTGTCATTGAACCCTAATTCATGTCAACCCCTTCATATACATTATCTCAGCTAATTTTTAAACACTCCTTTTAGCCTCACTTTGCAGGTGCTGAAACTAAAGTTTACAGGGGTAAACAGAAGTAGATGAATAAATTATCAAAAGCATCAGTTATCTCTGTGCTCCTCAGAACAGCATCATCAGTGTCACCCAGAAAGCTGTTGGAAAAGCAAATTCTTGAGATTCATCCCAGAACCACTGATTCAGAAACTCTGAGGATGGGGCCCAGTGATCTATGATTTAATAAGCTAAAGTTTGCAAATGTCTAAAGTTACTAGTTGGTAACAATAACTTCAGACCTTGACCCAAGTCTTTCTCATATCTAACTGTTAGCTATTAGATCACTAAGGAGAAAGACTTTATCTAATCTAGGGCTAGAGATGGTGTGGGGAGCTAGGGATAATTTCCAAAATGAGTAGCATCTTATCTAGAATCTGGTGCATGAGTAGTTAGCCAATGGAAGATGAAGAGGAGGAAAAGGGAAAAAAAAGGCATTCCACATAGAAAACCCATTTCTGGGACAGAAATTCCATATGGGTGTTACAGAGTGAGAGGAGAGGAGTGACATGAGATTTGCTGGTGGCATAAGTCAGATCTTGAAGGACATTGAATTATCTTATTCAGGTCAAATTATTGTCCTAGGGTCAACTTGGAGCACTAAATGCTCCTATTGAGCAAGAAATGTCATAATTAGACTGTCATAGAGACATACAAAGACACAAGGGTGGCAGTACAAATGGCTGTGAGATAAAGATGTTACATGCAGGGGTTTCAAGGGAAAGTATGTTCTAGTTCTGGAAATGTTTTTTGGTCTTTGTGTTTCATTCATTTCATAGGTATTTAGTTTCTGGTCTATATGTGGTACTGTATATATGCCAAACACATGTGACTAAGAAATATTGTACTCTGTCCCCAAAGAGCTAACTGTTTATAATGATAAAAAGGATGCAATTAGCAAAAACAGTGGGCAGAACTAACTCAGGGCAATAAATGAAGAAAAAGGGACTGAGAGGGCAAAGGAAGAAGCTCTAATTCCAGATCTGGCGAATCAGAGAAAATCATCCAAGAGAACTGACTTTTGAAGGATATGCAAAATTTCAACAGAAATAAAACTGAACAAACTGTTGTAGGAGTAAAGATATAGAGGAATGAGTGTGCCTTTCAGATGCACTAACTCCTGAAAAGAAGTGATGGAGGTAGGGCCACTGTAGAGATGGGGTAAAAGAAGATGCAGAAAAGATTGAGGTCAGCTTGTGCAGCTGAGAAATTTAGACTTTATCCTGTGGGCAATGTTAAAATGAGACCTCTAAATTAATATAAGAGCAATGCTGAAATTAGGGCATTCTTTCCTAAGAGGCATTTTCTATTTTGCTTTTATTTAAATATCACTCAGGTGGGGTGTTAAGCTCAAATAAAGCTCTGAAGTAAAGCCTTCCCCTTGAATAAAGATACATTAGCTTTCAGCTGCCTTTAGGGCTGCTACTACGTGTAAGTATCACATTTGCATTTTCAATAAATATTTCATCATATTTTCATATTCCAGTAAGTTTATGTTAACTTTCTGAATCCTATGAAACAAAGATGAGACATTTCTATGGATACAGAAAGTTAGAGAAATAATGTGAGTCCAAGTAGTCCCTTTCCTGTGAGGATGAAACTGTGTAACCTCCCCCCTTGTCATCCTCCCCCACCATCATCCACTAAATCTTGTAACCTCTGCTAGGGGAGCAGTTGGGGAGGCCACAATGAAGTCTCAGATTTTCATATTTGCTGGCAAAGCAGGCACTTCTCTAGATGGTTCTCTAGATAAATACGTTGAAAACATTTATTGTCCACTTCTTAATTCTTTACATTCCCAGCCTCAGCTTGTCCAAAAGAGGCTGCTGTTCTTTTTGATCATGAGAAGGCCAGGAATTAGAGAGTTTTGCCAGTAATTATTTTTTCACAGCAATGATATAAAATGGGTTGTTTGTTTTCTAAAAATGTTTTGAGATTATCTTCCTTTTCTCAATTAAAATTTACTCCACTTAGTATGTAGCATCTTTATGTTTTCAGCAATTAAACCACAGAGAAGAATGTGCCTAACATGCTACCAAAAGACATATTATGCATATAGAAGTCTCCTATGCTGTTGATAAAATTAAAGAGAGATTCATTTGTGTGGTAATTAAATCAAGAAGGAAACTATAGAGACATTAATATTTAGATCTTTTGAGCCCTAAATATGTGTCATGCACTTTTCTAAGCACTTTATATGTATCTACTCATTCAGACTGACACAGACTTATTGATACCATTGTCTGAAGCACACAATGGATTTATCGCTCAGCTAGCTAGTGTTAGAACCAGGATGCAAATTAGCCAGTTTCAGAGTTCCCACTCTGAACAACTACATTATACTGTTACTTCGACAGAAAAAGGTACAATTTAGATAGCAGGCTTATATTATTTCTGAGCATATCCTTTATGGTAACAGAGCATGACAGCAAGGTTTGGGGTACTAGGTTACATATATGACACATGTGCAGAAGTTTTAATATTTTCAACACAGGGATCAGCAGAAGTGACATACACCACTTACTGGTTCTTAAATCAATCTGTAAATACTGTGACTATAGGGTAACACTGGGAGGGAGGCCCAGGGATTGCCTGCTGGAAGGAAACTGAAAAAGGTAGAAGCTCTGTCTCCAACTTGTCTTGGAAGGGGACAGAATGGGCTCTTGTTCCTAGAAGTCTTCCTCTTTTCCTTCTATTACATCCTTGACACTTACCCAGACAGACTGGCAGAGGCAGAACAGGTGAGGTGCCCAGAGAGCTTGCTTAGGACCACATTCACTCTCTTCCCTAAAAGGGTGAGGCAGGATCCCAAGCTTCATACTAAGGCATGATCTTAAGGTCCAGAGGGGAATGTGGGTGAAGAAGAGGCACATGCCAGGGTGATCAAGCTGTGTCATCCTGTGCAAAATCTTTCAGTGGCTTCCCATCTCACTGAGTCAGAGTCATGCTTTACTAAGGTATACCAGACCCTGACTACACACTAGATTTATTCTGGTAATGTTTTCTAAAGACTTGACCAGATTTCAACCCAGACCAATTAAAACAGATTTTGGGATTGGGCCCAGACATTTTTTCAAAGCTCCCAGAGTGACTAGAATGTGTAGCTGGTTCTGTCAACTACCAGCCCACTCTATGTGGTCACCCCACCCCCCAATCCCACAACCCAAACAAGCCCTTCAACCTCATCTCCCACCACACTCCTCACTGCTTTCTTTGCTCTAGTGTCACAGGCATCCTTCCAGTTCCTCAAACATACCAAGTATGCCCATGTTTGGGGCCTTTGGACTATGGCTTCCTCTGCCTGCAACATTCTTCCGTCATATACTCTCATGACCCACTTCCATAGTCTCTTCAGGGTCCCTAATAAGAAAGACCTTCCCAGGCCATTTCATATCAAAAAGCAAATCCTTCCCCCATTCTCTTCCTTTGCATATTCCTTGCCTTCCTAATTCTGCTTTTTTATTTTTCCCCATAGCTCCTCTAATCTCACCAACTGACTTGTATATTTGTTTGTTTCACGTCTGTTTTCTCATTCTGCAATGTGAGCTCCACAAGAGCAGGCTCCTAGAATTGGTCTCTGTTATAGCTCCTGCTCTTGGAAATATACCTGACACAAAGTAGTTGTTTAGTCTATGTCAGTTCAATGAGGAAACAGCCACTGTAGCTTTATTTCTTACCTAGATTTGTTTTGGAAGCGTTACTAAAAGTCAATAAATGATAACAGGTAAACAAAAGCCCATTTGAAAAGGTCTACTTTAAAAGTAGGCCTTTAAAAAGCTGGAATATAAAATGGAAAGAAGCTGGAAAAATAAAAATGTCTTAGGCTTTTCAACAAAAAGACTAAAGAGTCAAAATTGTATGAGCTGAAAAGTATTTAAAACAGGACATATCACATATAGCTGGCCCTCTGTATCTACAGGTTTCACATCTGTGGATTCAACCAACCACAGATTGAATTTTTTTTAAGTACAACAATAAAAAATAATGCAAACTTAAAAATGATACAGTAAAACCACTATTCACATAACATTTACATTGTATTATGTATCATAAGTAATCTAGAGTTGATATAAAGCACAGGCATACCTGGATTTATTGAGCTTCACTGTATTGTACTTCACAGATACCACAATTTTTACAAATTTAAGATTTGTGGAAACTCTGCATTGAGCAGGTCTATTGGTGCAATTTTTCTAAAAGCTTGTGCTCATTTTGTGTCTCTGTGTTACATTTTGGTAATTTTCCCATTATCTCAGACTTTCTCATTATTATTATCTCCATTATGATAATCTGTGATGAATGATCTTTGATGTTACTCTTTCAATTGTTTTGGGGCACGATGAACTTCACTGATATAAATTGGCTAACTTAAATGTTGTGTGTGTTCTATCTGCTCCACCAACTGGCTGTTCTCCCATCTCTCTCCCTCTCAGGCCTATTCCCTGAGACACAACAGTATTGAAATAGGCCAATTAATAACCCTACAATGGCCTCTAAGTTTTCAAGTGAAAGGAAGAGTCATATGTCTCTCACTTTGAATCAAAAGCTAGAAATAATTAAGCTTGGTGAGGTAGGCATGTCCAAAGCCAAGATAAACCAAAAGCTAGGCCTCTTGTGACAAACACCTAGCCCTCTTAGCCAAGTTGTGAATGCAAAGTAAAAGTTCTAGAAATAAATTCAAAGTGCCACTCTAGTGAACACACAAATAATACGAAAGCAAAACAGCCTTATTGCTGATATGCAAAAAGTTTTAGTGGTCTGGATAAAAGATCAAACAACCCACAACATCCCCTTAAGCCAAAGCTTAACCCAGGGCAAGGCCCTAACTCTTCAATTCTATGAAAGTGAAGGAAGAGAGGTGAGGAAGCTGCAGAAGAAATGTTAGAAGCTAGTGGGCATTGGTACATGAGGTTTAAGGAAAGAAGCCATCTCCATAGCACAAAAGGGCAAGGTTCAGCAGCAAGTGCTGATGTAGAAGCTGCAGCACGCTATTGGGAAGATCTAGGTAAGATGATTGGTGAAGGTGGCTACACTAAATAATAGACTTTCATTGTAGATAAAACAGCCTTCTATTGGAAGAAGATGCCATCTAGAACTTTCATAGCTAAAAAGGAGAAGTCAATGCCTAGCTTCAAAGCTTCAAAGACAGGCTCTCTTGTTGGGTGCCAAAATAGCTGATAATTTTAAGTTGAAACCAATGCTCATTTACCATTCTGAAAATCCTAGGGTCATTAAGAATTATGCTAAACCTATTCTGCCTCTGTTCTATAAATGAAAGAACAAAGCCTTTATGACAGCATCTCAATTTACAGCACAGTTTACCAAATATTTTAAGCCCACTTTTGAGACCTACTGCTCAGAAGAAAGGATCCCTTTCAAAAGATTACTGCTCGTTGATAATGCACTTGGTCAAACAGGAGCTCTGATGGAGATGTGCAAGGAGACTAATGTTCTTTTCATGCCTGCTAACACAAAATCCATTCTGCAGTCCATAGATCATGGAGTAACTTTAACTTTCAAGTCTTGTTATTTTAAAAATGTACTTTATAAGGCTATAGCTGCCAGGTAGTGATTCTTATGATGAATCTGGACAAAGTAAATTGAAAATCTTCTGGAAAGAAATGGCATTCTAGATGCCATTAAGAATATTCATGATTGGGCCAGGCACAGTGGCTCACGCCTGTAATCCAAGCACTTTGGGAGCCTGAGGCAGGTGGATCACGAGGTCAAGAGATTGAGACAATCCTGGCCAACATGGTGAAACTCCGTCTCTACTAAAAATACAAAAATTAGCCTAGTGTAGTGATGCGTGCCTGTAGTCCCAGCTACTCGGGAGGCTGAGGCAGAAGAATTGCTAGAACCCGGGATGCAGAGGTTGCAGTGAGCTGAGATCGCGCCATTACACTCCAGCCTGGGGGACAGAGCAAGACTCCATCTCAAACAAACAAACAAACAAACAAACAAACAAACAAAAACACCCACAAAAAAGAATATTCATGATTGATTGGAGACGGTCAAAACATTAACAGGAGTTTGGAAGAAGTTGATTCCAACCCTCAGGGATGAGTTGAGGGGTTCAAGACATCAGTTGAGGAAATAAATGTGGTGACAATAGCAAGAGAACTAGAAGTATAGCCTGATTGTGACTGACTTGCTGCAAGCTCCTGATACAATACAACTTTATTGGATGAGGAATTGTTTCTTATGGATGAGCAAAGGAAGTGATTTCTTGAAATGAACTGTATTCCTTGTGAAGATGATATGAACTTTGCTGAAATGACAACAAAAAGTTTAGAATATTCCATAAACTTCCTTCATAAAACAGTGGCAAGGTTTGCAAGAATTTATTCCAATATTTTAAGAGATTCTACTGTGGGTAAAATGCTGTCAAACAGCATTGCCTGCTACAGGGCAGTCTTTCATAAAAGGAAGAGTCAACTGATGTGGCAAATCACATTGTTGCCTTATTTTAGGGAATTGTCATAGCCACTCCAACTTTTGGCAACCACCACCCTGATCAGTCAGCAGCCATCAACATCCAGGGAAGACCCGCCATCCAACTAGATGATGACTTGTTGAAGGCTAAGATGATCCTTAGGATGTTTTAGCAATAAAGTATTTTAAAATTAAGGTATATACTTTTTTTAGATATCATGTTATTGCACACTTAACAGGCTACAGTATAGTATAAACATAACTTTTACATGTACTGGGAAACCAAACAATAGTGTGACTTGCTTTACTGCTGTGGTCTAGAACAGAACCTGCAATATCTCTGAGGTAGGCCTATAAATGGGAATATGTGAGTAGACCAGCCTGGGCAATATGGTGAGACTTTATCTCTACAAAAATGTTTTAAAAGTTAGCCAGGCATGGTGGCATGCAGCTAGTCCTAGCTACTTAGGAAGCTGAGCCAGGAGGATAGCTTGAGCCCAGGAGTTCAAGGCTGCAGTAAACTATAAACCCACCACTATACTCCAACCTAGGTGACCCTAGACTCCAGCAAGACCCTGTCTCAAAAAAAAAAAAAAAAAAAAAAGATGGAGTCTACTTCTGTACCTCTTCTAACTGAACTGGCCTTGTGACTTGCTTTGACCTGTAAAATCTGGTGGCAGAAATGGCATGCTGGTTCTGAGTCTACCCTTGAGAGATTGTACAATTCTGCTCACTCTCTCTTGGAAATCTGCTACCCTGTGTTTTAAGTCTGGGCTGGCCTGCTCCATGAAAAGTCATGTGGCCCAGATGCTCCTATTGCCCTAGTGAACAGCCAGTTAATCCTCAATGCAGAGCCTTCTAGCTGTTATCTGACCATAAATACATGCATGGACCTACCTGAGACCAGAATGGACCACAGAATTATGAGCCACATAAATGTTGTTTTAAGCCACAAAGTTTTGGGATGGTTTGCTACACAGCAAAAATCCACTGACACATCTACCAAACATTCTTCACCCCTGGGATTAAAAAATACACTAGGCTAATAAATTTAGTTCAGACTTATAAACAATATCCCGTATTCAAATTCCATAAAAGCGAAAAAAAAAAAAAGAATGTAAAAGGCTAAGAGGAAGAGTTGAGAAGGTTATCAAACACAAGAAAAATAAAGCTTAATGTATTTTCCTTGTTTTTATTTCTCCCCTGCCTTTGCCACTATTTTGATTCCAGAAATTTTTTATTTTTAAGACGGAGTCTCACCCTGTCTCCCAGGCTGGAGTGCAGTGGCCCGATCTCGGCTCACTGCAAGCTCTGCCTCCCGGATTCACGCCATTCTCCTGCCTCAGCCTCCCGCGTAGCTGGGACTACAGGCGCCCGCCACCACGCCCGGCTAATTTTTTGTATTTTTTAGTAGAGACGGGGTTTCACTGTGTTAGCCAGGATGGTCTCGATCTCCTGACCTCGTGATCCGCCCGCCTCGGCCTCCCAAAGTGCTGGGACTACAGGCGCCCGCCACCACACCTGGCTAATTTTTTGTATTTTTTTAGTAGAGGCGGGGTTTCACCGTGTTAGCCAGGGTGGTCTCAATCTCATGACCTCGTGATCCACTCGCCTCGGCCTCCCAAAGCGCTGGGATTACAGGCCTGAGTCACCAGGCCCAGCCCCCAGAAAAATTTTTTAATGAAACTGAGCTTAAATAAATTATTTTTAAAGTTCACTTTTCCAGTTCTAAATTGCAGATGCTTCCCTTAATAATAGCAGGTGTTCAATTAGCACCAAAGGTATATAGGAGTTAAAAGCTAATAAATTTCATCCTAACATTTAAGCTTATTATATATGAAGTGTTTCTTCTATTTGAACTTAGCTTTTATTCTTTATTTTTAGGAAGAAGTGATATATACATCTTCACAATGCCTTTGTCTATGCCTCTGATTTGTATTTGTTCATCCCACCCTTAGTTTTAGCAAACTTTGTTTATCATTCTGTTTCTATAGTTTTCCTAGGCAAGAGAAGAAAAATAACTTTACATTTTCCAAAATTTCCTACTTATGTAAATTTACAGAGTTGAAGCACAAATACAAAGTGAACTATACCCAGAAAATTATCAATTTTAATTTAAGGATTCGATTTTCCAAACTTACAGTGATAGTTTAAAAAGCCAGACTTTAGAAAAGAATAGAGAAGGGAAGAAAAGAAACATTATTAATTCATTGATTCTAATACATAATGTTGGAATATATGGGAAGGAAATTTGACTGGCAATTTAAATCTGGAAATTGTTTCCAGAAGGTAATAATAAATTTTAAAAGTCCTGGATTTTTCACTTTGACTCCCTTCTCAAGATGGTCATAGAGGCACATGTCAGAGGTGAGGAGGTATATCTGGCATACAGATGTTTATGTCATGAAGGCAGAGACCTGAATTTGCCAATAAATCAGCCAGCCCTCTTCTGCTAGACAGCTAAACCCTTTCTCCATCCCATAAGGCCAGGTACCGTTCCTATCTTTTGAGTTATGAGGCTGCCAAACTTATTTCATCCTATCTCCAGTGAATGCCTAAATAAAAGCAAATTTTAAAAGCTGAGAAAACTATTTTTCTGCTCTAAAAACTGATACAATGCCAAACTAAAATAGCTGTGATCATGGTATTATTTTGTTTTATTTTTTTAAATTAAAGAATCCAATAAATTTTCCTTTTCCTAGTTCCTCTATTCTTTTCCCATGTGATAAAGTAGGTATCTACAGCAGAGCTCAGATTGACGACAAAGTTATGTGAATTCTTTATTGTTAAGGAATATTAATGAGTCAATTTGTAGAGCATACCCTTGAACCAGGCTACCAATAAAAGAGGAAACTTTTAAGTCTTTTTTGGTGTGGGAATCAGAATTATCTTCACAGGGCCAAATAGGTTTGCATGGCCCTTCAATTGTACAGTGTCTTTTTAAGCCATTCTTTGGTGCCAGGAATTACTTTAGAACATATCTGCCCTTTTCCTAGTGTATTATTTGGTAATAATGCTTAAATGTCTTTAAATTGGAACCCATGCTTTGTAACTATTAGTGGCATTAAACTTAAAATGGCAAAACTGCAATTACTTTTGCACCAATTTAAGAGTACAGTGAAATTTAGGTATGTCAGAAACTTAGAAAGTAAGATGCTGAACTTAACTCTAGAAAATATAAGAGAGCTTAAAAACCATGGGATATCAGAAAGAAGAAAAAAAAATAGAGGCTTCTCTTGTTAATGGGATGTGGTTACAACAGAACTGGAGGAAATAGCACTGACAAAAAACTGTAACAGTTGAGGCCTACAAGATCCTTGTGAAAACATCCCCTTTAAAAGTCAGGTTAGAACTCCATATGGGCTGCCTTGCATTATGTAGTTCATATCATATGATCAAAATATTTCCTGGATCCTTAGGAAGAATTGGCCTCTGTATTTTCTAAGCTTCTCTGGGATTCATCAAGGGACTCAAGTCTACCAGTGAAGTAGTTTATGATACAATTAACTCTTTCATCATTGTAGAACCTTCTTTTGGAGCAGGGTATGGGTTATTAGAGGGTCTGTCAAACTGCCAATAATAAACTGATCACAAAGCAAGACCACCTTGCTTTAAAAAATCAAAGCCAACATGGTAAGTGCTTCTTTAATATATCATGTATTATACTTGGTTGGCACCATGCAAAAGCCTCAGAGAACTCCACCCAAGCAAATGGATTTAAGACTGGGATATTTCTCAGCTTAGAGTTTTAAAAAATCTGAGAACCTGGTGGCTCACACCTGTAATCCTGGCCAGCACTTTGGGAGGCCGAGTCGGGCAGACCACGAGGTCAGGAGATCAAGACCATCCTGGCTAACATGGTGAGACCCCGTCTCTACTAAAAATACAAAAAAGTAGCCGGGCATGGTGGTGGACACCTGTAGTCCCAGCTACTAGGGAGGCGGAGGCAGGAGAATGTCGTGAACCTAGGAGGCGGAGCTTGCAGTGAGCCAAGAGCGAGCCCCTGCACTCCAGCCTGGGCGACAGAGCATGACTCCATCTCAAAAAAAAAAAAATTATTTTATATCTTAGATCCACAGTAAAGATATGTTTATTAAACTATGGATGACAACAACAAATGCAGAGATGTAGTCTAATTTACTCTTGTTAATGGAATGGGTTCTAACCATCATTGCATTGAGTAATTAAAAGACACTTAGAAAATTATGTCTGGGTGGTGACCAGAGTTCCTTAAGGCCTTTGTTTATAATTCAGGCAGAGAAAAAAAAACTGTGGCCAACATTTATAGGGTGAAAGGATGAGCTGTCCAGTCTATTCTACACTGCATCTCAACCAGCTTCGAACTCATTACTGCAGTGAAATTAGCAACATTGTTCTATCAGGATTAGAATCTTGTAAGAAATATGCTTGAATGTGCAATTACAAGATGGCAGGACACTAAGGGGTGGGCATTACATGAGTGTTTTAAAATTATTCTTTACATAATTACATATTTAAGATATTTCATAATACAAATTTAAAGGTCAGAGTATTCATTAATTTCCAAAATGCACTGAAAGGATATAGAAGCACTTTTCTGAGGGTAATTCCTGGACTAGGTTAAATGTGATAGCCCACAATTACGCTTTAAAATTTTTGGAATTAGTTACCAAATTTAAAAATGTAAACCATTTACATTTGAAAAATCCAAATTTCCAGTTTCACTTGAAACACTTGAAGAACGGGTAAAGTTGGGTCTAGATTATGGCATGGCAACGCTGGGTTAAATTGAATACTAAGACATACACTCTCGGCTGGGCATGGTGGCTCACGCCTGTAATCCTAGCATTTTGGGAGGCTGAGGCGGGTGGACTGCCTGAGCTCAGGAGTTTGAGACCAGCCTGGACAACATGGTGAAACCCCATCTCTACTAAAATACAAAAAAATAGCTGGGGGAAATAAATGCATGTACACAAGAGCATGAGATACCACTGCCACAGGAATAAAATATTCCACATATTAATGAAGTTAAGGAAAGTAATCAAAGATGAACCAGACTTATTTCCTAAAGTAATATTTTTTAATGAAAATTTACCCTATTCATATTGTTACTCAAATTGACAGAATTCTGAGTTAATATAGTATAAAGCTATCATTTACTTCTGATTAAAATATAACTGAAGGCCAAGACAAAAACGTAAACACAGTAATATCAAAAACTAACGTGGTAGTCAAGCATTAACCAGAATCTGAGAAAATTTTCTTTTAAAAATAACATCAGTGAAATTCAAACAAGAAATGTAAGCTATCTAATGTATGGCCTTCAATGTGTGAAACAGAAGGATTGGACATGCAGACCAATGAAAACTAGAAATCCTGTTTCTTAAAAGGCTAAATGTAAATTTGCCATATGACCCAGCCATTCCAATCTTAGGTACATACTCAAGAGAAATAAAAACATACATCCACAAAGGACTTGCACAGTAATATTCCTAGCAGCATTGTTCATAATAACCAAAAGTTGGAAACAACCCAAAATTCCACCTACTGGTGAGTGAATAGATAAAATATGATATTTGCCCAATGGAATATTATTTGGCAATTTACAAAAGGAATGAACTATGGATACATGATATGACACAGATGAATGAATAGATAAAGTATGATATTTGCCCAATGGAATATTATTTGGCAATTTACAAAAGGAATGAACTACGGATACATGGTATGACACAGATGAACTTGAAAAACACTATGTTAAGTAAAAGAAGCCAAACCTAAGAGACCACATACAGTGCAATTTCATTTATATGAAATGTCTAGAAAAGGTAAATTCATAGATAAAAGAAGTAAATTAGTAATTGCCTGGAGGTAGTCAAAGGGAAGGAAGAAATAGGAATTAACAGTAAATGGGCATGAAGAATCTCACTACTATGGTAATTAAAATGTACTAAAACTGATTTATAGTAATTGTTGCACAACTTGGAAGTTTACTACAAAATCACTGAATTGTACCATTGGAAATGGATTAATTATATTACATGTAAAATATGATTCAACAAAGTTATTTAAAAAATCAATCAGGCAGCTAAAACTTCTGCATCCCAATCATATTTTCCCCAGTACATGCATAAGTACTGCACAGACAATACTGTAGCTCTCTTCTCTGGTGGTTAAATATTCAAACAAGTAGGAATTAGGCAAGGAAAAAGAGCTAGGTGACTAGCTGTGCAATGAATCATGAGATATATTCTTTCCTTATCCAAACATTCAGGGGAAGAAACATAGGTAGAAAAGACTTGGGAGCACCCATGTTGAGGTTTATTCTTTTTCATATATTAAAGGTAGTTAAAGAAAAACTACAAACTTCTTCAAATATTTCTAAGATGTGTCTCCCTCAGAGTCAGTGTACCTGAGTGCTGCAGTAGCAGCCTTTCCCACTTCAAACAGGCCATAACTAGCTGAATGTTTACTATCATCAGTAATTGAGCTGGAATTGTGCACGTCAAGCTGTTCTATATCTTGGCTCTGAGAAGGGGCAACTAATAGCAAATGGAGAGTGAGGGGAACTAAGAAGAAAAGCCACACAGTGAGTATCTAAAGCCAACATTGAATCTATAAAGAATGTTTGACATTCAATGATGATATTTTCTAAGAGAAAGAAGAAGGAAAAAAGAAGATAAAATTGCACTGAGTCAAAACAAATCAATGAGGAAAGGATAGTCTTTTCGACAAACGGTGCTGGGGCAATTCGAGATCCACATGCAAAAAGATGAATTTAGACTCCCGACTCACTCTATACATGAAAATGACTCAAATTGGATTGTAGATCTGAATGTAAGAGCTAAATCCATGAAAGTCTTAGGAAAAGAAAAAACATTGAAGTGAATCTTCCTGTAGGTTAGGCAAAGATTTCTTAGATGCGACACCAAAAACATAAGTGATGAAACAAAAGAATACAAATTGGACTTGATCAAAATTGCAAACTTTTGCACTTCAAAAGACACTATTAAGAAACTAAAAAGACAAGCCTAAGAAGAAAACATTTTCAAATCATATATCTGATAAAAGACTTATATCCAAAATACAGATAGAGCTTAAATTGGAACTCAAAAATAAGTAGAAAACCCAATTAAAAATAGGCTAAACATTGTGAATAGACATTGCACAAAATAAGATATATGAGTGCACAATAAGCAGATGAAAAGATACTCAACATCATTAGGGAAACAAATTAAAACCACAATGATGTATCATTTGATGCCCAGTGGACTAACAATAATAAAAAAGATATACAATCAGTATTGAAAAGGGTGTGGATAAATTGGAATCCTCATCCGTTGCTGGTGGGAATGTAGAATGGTGCAGCCCCTTTGGAAAACAGTTGGCAGTTTCTTTAAAAAGTTAAACACAAATTCACCATATGACCCCCAAATTCTAATCTTAGCTATCTACCCAAGAGAAATGAAAACATATATCCACATGAAAATTTGCATGTGTGTGTTTATAACAGCATTATTTATAAAATTAGAAAATATCCACTGTCCAAAAACTGCTGAATGAATAAACAAAATGTGGTATATACATACAATTGAATATTATTTGGAAATAAAAAGAAATGAATTACTGATACACGCTACAGGGATGAACCTCAAAAACACTGGTCTAGGTGAAAGAAGCCAGGTACAAAAGGTTACATATTTTATGATTGTAATTATATGAGATATTCAGAAAATAAAAGCTATAGATTCCAAAAACAGATTAGTGGCTGATTGGGGTTAGAGCTAAGAACAGAAGGTGACTGCAAATGGACATGAGAGATCTTTATGAAGTGATGGAAATGTCCTAAATTTGGGTTATGGTGATGGTTGCATAACTTTGCATATTTACTAAAAACCATTAAATTGTACAATTAAGTGAATTTATGGTATGTAAATCAAACCTCAAAGCTGTAAAAGTAAAATGCGTCAGGATGATTTAAAAAGTCAGCTAAAAAAAGAAAAAGATCCCCCAAATATTTCTGAAAACTATTTGCTATGAGAAACAGAAGATAGCTTTAGAAAATATTGTACCCTTAAAAAGATAACAAAGATGGCCTCTATGAACTAACAAGAAGGTCATAACGGGAGATGAAGCTCTGAAGACTAGGAAGCTGTCAGGAATAAGAAAACTCAAAAAGGTCTTTAAAATTCAACACCAGAATGAAATTTTGCACTGATGTCTTTAAGGAGCACAACTGACACCGCAGAAAATTGATTCCATAATATTGAAAACAAACTTGAAAATTATCTAAGGCCACAGAGGAAAAGGATTAAAAAATGAAAGGATGAGAAGGTAGTAAGGAATACAAAGCAAAGAAAATGCTAAGAAGAAAAAATAGAGCACATATGATTATCATATCTATAATACAAGAAAGCTTTTCTGAAATAATGAACACACAAGTGTTAATTTTCAGAGTAAAAGGTCTGTATGTTCTGGACATGTTATAAACAAAGACCATCACCTAGATATGCCCAGGTGGTATTTCTGAACCGGGTATTCTTCTTTTCTTTAGCTACCCAGATTCATGCTTGCTCCTTCTCTGCCCTGCTCTGTGCTCCAGGAGGCTGACTTCTGCAAACTTTACCCAGGCTTTCTCCCCATCGGTTGACTCCTCCTTGGGTTTGGCCAATAGAAGGCACTGGCAGGCACCCTGACAGGTGGAAGGTGGGAGAAGAGATGGTTCAGAGTATTTCCCCTCACTACCTTTCTTTTACAACACCACATTTTTAGGCAGTAGCTAAGTCCCCTTCAGGCGATAGATCCCACTGGGAGGACCCTACTCAACGGTTAGTTTTCACTGGCCTCTATAATACTATTTCCTCAGCTATGTCTTCATTTCTCAGGGTGGTGATGGTTTCCAAGAGTAGCAAGATTTTTCTGAATGCCTTGCCAGCCCTGGTTTGTTCCCATAATCCTGCCCATACTGCTGTGAGTAATAATCTCTTTTCATTTGAACCATCTTGGGTGAATTCTGTTTCCCACTGGGGAACTCAGATTAATATAAATGATGAAGAAAAATATCCATAAATACGTAGAGAGAAAATAATTTGACCTACAAATGAATAAAAGTCAGACTGATCTCATACTTCTCCATTGCAAAATGAATGCCAGGGCTAATATATAATAAGACATATTTTTTTGACTCAATAATTTCATTCTGCCATTCCTGTGTGAAATCAACCAAAGGCTATTTTCAAAAATACAAAGGTTCAGAAAATATTTATAAGCTTTTTCCTGAAAAATCATGTCAAGTATTATCTAATCAATGAAAGATTAGTTAAAACTATGATCTCAGAATTGTAGAAGCTGTGGTTTAAAATCATTGATAGCATTGAATTGTTTGAATACCTATAATTTTTTTTTAACTTTTATTTTAAGTTCAGTTGTACATATGCAGGTTTGTTATATAGGTAAACTTGTGTCATGGCAGTTTGTTGTACAGATTATTTTATCACCTAGGTATTAAGCCTAGTGTCCATTAGTTATTTTTCCTGATCTTCTCCTTCTCCCACCTTTCACCTTCCCACAGGCTTTAAAATGGAAAGTATATACCATAACAATGAAACATTTAGTAGTAATAATTTTATCTATAATCTCACATTAAATTAACAAAGAACAGGCTGTAGTGTAAGGAGTTAAACTAACTGAAAGAATTTTTTTTTTTTGAGATGGGGTCTCACTCTGCTGCCAGGCTGGAGTGCAGTGGTGCGATCTCAGCTCACTGCAACCTCCACCTCCTGGATTCAGGCAATTCTCCTGCCTCAGCCTCCCGAGTAGCTGGGATTACAGGCGCGTGCCATCACGCCTGGCTAATTTTTTTGTATTTTTAGTAGAGACGGGGTTTCACCATGTTAGCCAGGATGGTCTTGATCTCCTGACCTCGTGATCTGCCTGCCTTGGCCTCCCAAAGTGTTGGGATTACAGGCATGAGCCACTGCTCCCGGCCAAGAATTTTTTAAGTTTCATTTTTGATTTTGGCAATTGGGAAAACTGAGAATTGTACATGTATTACAGAATAAAATTAACACTAGTAGAATTAAAAATAGGATAACTACTTTCAGAACGACTCTAGAACATAATTATTCTAATTTAAACTTAGCCATACCGCTAAATGAAAAAACCCAATAGCTACATTTTACCCTTGATAGATAATACTTTCCATATAACAGATATTCCTAAATACACACAGTTGGATCACCTGATAAAGTTCTATGAAAATTTTTCTTTTCTTCATATGCAAAGAGGCAGTGGATACAACTACATACTAACATATTAGTTGCTCATTATATATCAGAATAAATAAGCAATTGGTCTAATTATTTCTACTATTATTCAAGGTTCTTGGCTAATGTAATGGTAAGAAACTGTTACTTTGTGAAGGAAAGAAAAAATTAACAGTTAATTGTATTAACCAGTTACCCCCATGATTAATTGGCTACACAAATTTAAATAACTGAGCTAGCCAGCAGATCAATGTAGAATACTCTGAATTTTTAATTTTAAGTGCTTCTAAGTTGAATCATGCTGATTATAAATGCTCCAATTAAGTGAAATATATAAGTATAAAATGGAAAATGTTAGGAAAGGCTAAATGACAACTTCAAATGTCATCTTCAAATGTCATTTACCATCTGGATAAAGATCAATTTAACTGATCCTGAAATGTAAAAATGGAATTAGGACAGAAGCATCAAATAAATAATTGTATTTCCATTCAAATTCAGTCAGGTCTAAGGTCTTCAACATATAACTGAAATTTTAATTTGGAAAATACTTTCCAATATACAGTAAAATTGCACATTATATTTACTCAAAAGTAACATCACAGTATTTGAAAACAAAAGAACTGAGTAAATTATAATTTAAGAAGCTGAAGATGAGCTCCTATGACAGCAATCTTATCTTTCTAAACCTCTTCTCTTGCCCAAACATTTATTGATATTTTTTATATGTATCACTGTGTGTGTAAGTGAATTAAATAGAAATATAATTCTTAAATTCAGAGAACATTAAATTTAGCTGTGGAGTCAATAAAAGCTACAATGCAAACTAAATTATCTTGTGCTTGACTACTTTTGATCAAAGAACAGGTCTTCTTTCTCTGCTACTCTGTTTCTTTTTGGGAAGCATATTTATCTAGCAGTAAGGTAGAAGAGAGATATTTAACAGGACAAATCAACATAGTCAGCCCTGTTGCCCTGTTGATGAATGCAGTGGCAGGTAATGCAGCCAGATTATCTCCCTGTCCATCAAAACATTTGCAAATGTGAGCTAATGTATCCTGAAGCAGTAAGGACTAAATATAGGCCTAGTGGAAGAGGCAATGGGTCAGATGGAAGAAGCTAGCATGGCTTTATAATGAAGTGAGATTTAAAGGGGAATTTCAGAGAGTAATAGACATTCACGAAAAAACGGAAAGAAAAAGCCTTTCAAAGTTCTGTAGAAAAAGTTGGGGTCCTAGGTAGCTCTAAAATTTTATTCTGATAGACTTCAAAATTCTTTCCAGGAATTGTCTTAATTAGCTAACTTACAGCTACGTGGTGTTAATAACAGTAACATCTGATATGGTACCATACAATTTATAAAGCACCTTCACATATGTTATCTCATGTTACCCTTGTGAATAGACTGGATAGGAAAAATATTTATTTTCCTTTAAAAGGTGATTAAGTTGAGAGTCAGCTATTACGTGACTTATCTGAAGTAACATAGCTATTACATTTGTAAAAAGTGAGATAGAATTGACAGACCTGAAAACATTTTTCTAGCCCTATGTTCCTAGTTTTTGCTCCAAAGATTCCCTTTCTGTAAGATAAAATAGATTTTTCCCTACAGCCACCTTGGCAGTCTTCTCTCAGTGTTTACTCAAAACATTCTCTGATAGACCCTAGAGTATTATAGAGGATTATAGATTCTAGGAGTATTGAGGTTCCCTAAAGAGGGTAGGTTATTTGTGGGTCAGGAAGAACATGAAAGTGGCAGTGGAGGGGCAGCCTGAGTCCTTGCAGTGAGGCCACGCAGCACTGATGACTGCAGACCACGCGTTGGAGGCAGACAGACTTGGGTGTGGGCCTGTCCTGCTAACTGGTGACATTAACCTCTCTGAGCCTTAGAGTCTTCATCTCTAAAATGAGGCTATTAACAACATAATTATACATAAACTATCTAGTTCAGCCGCTGGCATGTAATTAGCACTCAACATTGGTGGCTACTGAGCCACTGCAGCCCTGGGGTAATTTTCCATATCTCTCCAGCCAAATTAGCTGCTAAATCAATTGTCTCAGACATTGAAGATATCAAGCAAATTCCAATGGATAGTCTTTGGGAGTGACAGGATCTGCAGTCTTCTCTCATTCCTTAAACCTGCATTTTACATTTTTTCACCAAAGCACAAAGAAGTTAAACTGCAGAGCTGATGCCCAAGATGTCAGAGTTGTCTTCTTGTTCTTGGGTTCCTGTCCCCATTCCCTTTCTCAAGAATCCAATGATACCTTGTTTCAGGGAAGATCTGTTGTTTCTGGGGGATAAATGGAATTTGAGAGATGCAAAGCAGAGTGCTAGAAGTTTCTAGAAGGTAGTAAGGTCTTGGGAGATCTCTATTTCTGGAAGTGGGGTGAGGCTGGAGTTACCCATCTACTTCCTTTTCATCATGTTTGCACTGCACTAAGCACAATGGAAAGAGCCCTGGTTCACAGCCACTTTTTTTTTCTCTCTGCAAAATCGGGCATGAAACACCTTGCTTAATTACCATTCATTCTCTTTTCGAAATTACTTATTGTTTATCAACTTTGTGCCCTGTTCTCTTTTGGTTGTTGTGGACACAGTTAATAACATGGTCTTAATAACATGGACTCAGTCTTTAGTCTCAAGGAGTTTACAGTCAGGAAACTGTAAACAGTTTCAGCAGGAAAAAGTTATATACAAATCAAGTAAAAAATAATTATTGTAATATTACAGAAGAAGGTGGTCTCATTGCCTATATGCTGGGTACTGAACTAGATGCTGAGGGTGCCACAGGGACCAACACAGGAGCGGCTCTTGTCCTCTTAGAACTCACAGTCTGGTTGGTCTTGTGAGGACTTCATGAGAAGTATTTGGTATAGTACTGTGTATGTGAAGCTATAGTCAAAATACAACCTGTATGAGGCTCTTTCCTATTAGAAAATAATTAACTTGTGGGCAATGACTATCCACCTGGTGACATTATCTGTTATTCCTTATACATATTATATATATGCTTCATAAATAGTTGCTAAGTGAAAGTCAGGTCCAAGTTTATATGTTTTTATTTTTATGTAAAAGGCTGAGACAGAAATAAGATGCTATTTCTGCCACTACTGGGAGCAAGGCCATTCACAGGCAGCCAAGGGTGGCCATGGTAGAGGGGAGTGGTGGAGAATAGTGTCGTTTATTACTGTCCCAAAGCCTGAACGCACCACATGGACTATTTAAGTTACAACTGTGCCCTGATTATCTCCTAAGGAAGGGATTGAGGTTAATTGAGGTCTTTTCTGCATGAGGTTGATGTCTGTCACACATACAAAGGCCAAGTAATCTCAAAAAATTTTTTATTATGCTCTTGAAAACATAAAGACTTGCAACTTCAAAAAACATCAGAGAAGTCATAGGGAATAAAAATAAATTTCAATAATAACAAAATACAAACATTTGGATGTTTAGCTGAGGATCAGTGCTGGTTAATGGCCACATTCTGCGGTGAGAGCCTGGCAGCCTTCCAGGGGCAGGAAGTGGGGCAGATTTCATTCTAAGAATCGTATGGTTAAAAACCCCACCTCAAGACTTTTTGCAGAAATTAGAATGTTTAGGGGCCATCATTCAACACCCTGGTTTATTTACTGGAATAGATGATGAATTCTTTTGTTACCACATGGTTTTTGTAGCTTCCTAGAGTGTACAGCCAAGGCCACATCAAAAGGCATGCCTGGATTATTAGGGAGTTTCAACTTGTACTCATTCCCACATATCAGGTCTTCAGTTGTAATTTCTACAGCGCTAACACAAGCCCTGAGTACTGAGTAGCAACGGCAAGATAACTGTGGGTCTTACTTCCTGTGTTAAAAATGGAATCAACCTAAATGCCTATCAATTATAGACTGGATAAAGAAGAATGTGGTACATATACACCATGGAATACTATGCAACCATAGAAAGAAAGAGATCACATCCTTTGCAGGGACATGAATGGAGCTGGAGGCCATTATCCTTAGCAAACTAACACAGGAACAGAAAACCGAATACTGCGTGTTCTCACTTACAAGTGGGCGCTAAATGATGAGAATACCTTGACACATGGAGGGGAACAACACTCATTGGGGTTTTTCAGAGGATGGAGGGTGGGAGGAGGGAGAGGATCAGGAAAAATAATTAATGGGCACTAGGCTTAATACCTGAGTGATGAAATAATCTGTACAACAAACACCCATGACACAAGTTTACCTATGTAACAAACTTACACTTGTACCCCTAAACTTAAAAGTTAAAAAACAAAAGCGATACATGTTCCTAAAATGTCCATTTTTTTAAATTAAAAAATGTGTATCTGGAAAAAAACTTTCAGTAGGGACCTTCAGTGGGTGCAAACTTGGAGTTTAATGCAACGCTTTGCCATCTATATCTTTATATCCTCTGTGTTATCTACATGGCCACACTACACCAGGCATTCAATAAATAGCTGTTAACTGACTATATGAAAAAATAATTATAGTATTTAAATAATAGTAATGAAACTGAATTTTATACCTATGAAACTTTCAGGGAGAACAGAGATGGATAACTGACAAAGTAGAAAATGATATATTTATAGGAAGTTTCGAGAGCACTCAGTTTAATTTCTGTATTTATATATTAAAAACTGAGGCCTATAAATTTTAAGTTATTTGCTCAAGGTCATAGGGAATGACAGATGAGGTCTCAAAGCTAGTTTCTAGACTCCATTATACGTGTACTTTCTAACAATCACACTCAAATTCATGGCTAATGAAAAAATGACTATTATCTTTTCTGTAAAATTTTAACTCATAATTTGTTGATTCTATAGAAAAGACCTGTCAAGTATTTAGAAGGCTCATTTATCCATGATGGTTGCATGTAGAGTCTGTGTATAACTGTAACTTTTTGTTGTACTATATTGATTTTCTTCATGATTGCCCCAGAGGCCTCACATAAAACTCAGTGTTGCTTCTGTATCTGGTCACAGCTAGGAAATGAATTCTTTCAATATTTGGTCCCCAGCCTTGAGTGATACTAAACTCAGAGCTGTTTCATAACAATGTACATCCCTTGGATTAAGTTTTTCTTCACCTTCCCGGCGTTTTTACCTAATTTTAAAACCCTTATTTCAATAGTTTTATGGCTTTATTGTGAACCATTTCAAATTCCCCCTCCCCCGTCTTTATTTATTTTGTTTGATATGGAGACTCGCTCTGTTGCTCAGGCTGGAGTGCAGTGGCGATCTTGGCTCACTGCAAGCTCCGCCTCCCGGGTTCATGACATTCTCCTGCCTCAGCCTCCCGAGTAGCTGGGACTACAGGCGCCCACGACCACGCCCGGCTAATTTTTTGTATTTTTAGTAGAACGGGGTTTCACCGTGTTAGCCAGGGTGGTCTCGATCTCCTGACATCATGATCCACCCACCTCGGCCTCCCAAAGTACTGGGATTACAGGCATGAGCCACCACGCCCGGCCTCAAATCTCCTTTTAAGGTAGGTTGGATACAGAAGTCAGTGAAGTAAACAACACTTCAGTAACTATATAAGTAATATACTTCCATGGAGATACTTAACGTGGATAAATTGCTAATCTCACAGAGGTGAGTCACTCAAAGTTCAGCCTTGAGCCCTTGGACCAAGTTAAACTGGCCTCAAAGAGTTCAGGGTTGGAGACTTAACTCTTATGAATATGCTTCATCAGCAAAAGCAACAAAAATTTAAATATACATGTATTAAACAATTTTTGGGAAGCCCATTACGTTGCACACATCAAAATATTTTAGATGGGAACTGGAAATGTACTCAATAGGAGATGCTTAATCAGGTAAAAACCTGTATTTGTTCAGCACTCTACAGTTTCAATAATATGGAGTGCAAAATTTCAGCCAAGAAAGGAACTGGAATCTGATCAACAACATGGGGGTGTGCCATGCTGTCCTGTATTTTTATGTAAATAAGAAATCTGAAATTTATAATAAAAGCTCATTATATTGCACAAAAATAATCCACCAATTTCTGATCTGTGTACTACTTTGCTTCTAATGGGGGCTTGGCATCTGGGTAAAACAGTCATTTACATGTGATTGAATATTAAAGATCACTTCAGAGTACATGGAACTGTATATCTAATTTCATTTAAAAATCCAATAAAATTTATAATGCCTACATAAATACATCTTTAAAAATGCATTCATAGGCCGAGGCGGGCGGATCACAAGGTCAGGAGATTGAGACCATCCTGGCTAACACGGTGAAACCCCATCTCTACTAAAAATACAAAAAATTAGCCGGGCGTGGCGGCGTGTGTCTGTAGTCCCAGCTGCTGGGGAGGCTGAGGCAGGAGAATGGCGTGAACCCGGGAGGTGGAGCTTGCAGTGAGCCGAGATTGCACCACTGCACTCCAGCCTGGGTGACAGAGCAAGACCGTCTCAAAAAAAAAAAAAAGAAAAAGAAAAAAATGCATTCATAACACATGGCAACTTCCTGGAAGAAAAGCTTTTCTATGCTTACCTGACACACTCTTCCTTTTTTTAAATTTAGTCTCTTATTCCTGCCCATGTTATTCGACAAACTATTGGCTCTGAGAAGATATGACTAAAATAATAATGTTTAATTGATGCATCTAAATATATGTGTGGCCATTTCATTTTAAAATATCAATGACTACTGTTTTATTTTAAAATGTTAAGTAAACTACCAGAACCAGGGGAAAATATTTGCAAGAAATGCCCCATTAAACCGTCTCTTGGAATGCTTCTTTGCTGATTTATCACTCAACATTTCTTTTTCACATTTTATTATTCAGGTAAACATTCCCTATTAGAACCAAGTGTAGCTATGATCAGTTCTTTATTTTATATAAGAAAATAAATAGGTAATTGTAAATATATAGTACAGAATTTGCCTATCAAACTGTTCCATTTGTAAAGAGAATCTGGGTATGCAGATATACTCTCAAGGAACTCTAAAAAACAAGAATAACAGAGATGCTGTTAAAATTTATAGTACTAATTATTTTTGTGTTCTAGAACAAAAGTTCATTGTAATAGATAAGATCTATTATACCAAGTGCACAAAAAATAAAAGTCCAAGATAGATGGTGCTATTTCAGTACGCCAGTTAAGAACCCTCTGGAGCAAAGACTGGGAAAAGTTAAGAAAATTATTTTCTTTTAAGAATCTTGTGTATGGGTGAGGTATGAGACAATATAAGGAGTACAGATTCTGAAAAGAAAAAAGATCTGATAAACAGTTCTCATCATCATCATCTTACTCTTTTTCTTTGCTCCTCTGTTGGTGAATTCTTTGCTCAAATGCCTCTTATCAACACTTCAACAAGCACCAGACCTTAAAAGTGACACCAGATGACCCTTCTTCTCTTGATGATTACAAGGAGTTTCAAAGCTTTGAAAATAAAGTTCACTGCTACAGCAGCAGAACCTCATGACAGGCAGTGATCCTCAATTTAACTGGAGCAAAAACTCACCTCTCACAGAGAATGCGTTGTCCAAAGCCTCCTCCACAACCTCACTTTATCCTATTTGTGTATGAACCCATTCTGGCGTTCAAAGAGTTAGTTGTTGTTTACATGACATAACTTTAATTAAAAACCTCTGTCTCTTTGATCATTTGCAATGTTGAAAGATAGAATGCCATTTTCTACAGGTTACAGAAAGGTAAAGGCATTCTTCTACAGCAAGAAAGCATAGTGCTGGTAGCAATCAATGTTTTATAATTGGGATGAAAATGCTATTAAGATTCGAAGGCAGCATTCGAAGAGGTCCCTCTTGTTTGCAGTTGGTCAAACATCAGCTATTTCAATACAAGCAATGAGATGCAATAGATGCAGCTAATTACCTCTATCCTGCCTCTACTCAATTCTTCTTACTCCCAGGTGCCTACTCCATCCTCTCAGGGGGAGAAGATAGACAGATAGATGTGAGAAGGTGCACAAGACCTTGTGCAGCCACCAGTCCTGAGAGCAATTGGTCAATACCCTTGAAGCTAATTAAATTTTTAGCAAACAGTTCTAAACTGTAGCAGATGGTCTATTGGTCCCAGCGGTGCTGTTCAACATCTATATGACTCCATGTAAAGATCTAAAATCTTGGAATTGGAGGATTGCTTCTCTAGAGTATATTCTATGATTTTTTGACTTTATAACTAGTGTCTTTTCTCTTAATGGAGAGCTTGGCCTGGTTCTACTTTTCTCCTTTAAAAAAATGACATGAAGGGATGACAATTCATCACTCACCAAATTAACCAAGTTGGTTAACACTCACCAAGGGCTTGAATATGTTTTCATTTTACAACCAATGAAGCAGATGGTTAACTGAAGTTTTTGCAAGTCATCCAAGGAGTAGCTTACAACCCTTATCCACAGAGTAAGCCAGTTATAATTGCAGCTCAGTTTTAATATTTACCGTTTTAGAGCATCATAAAATTACCATTGCAAAAATCTTATCTGAATGAAACATTTCTGATTTCTAAACATATTGTTAAACTACTTTTTCTATTTCTGACATTTTTCTGAACACTATGAAGGTCAACCTCAAATGGATAATTATAGAGCACTCCTACCAGAATATTATTTGGTTTTCCTTTATTATATTTAGTATCCTCCAGATCTTTATCTTCCACTCTTTCTCCCTTCCTGTTTTTTTTTTATTTCTGTTCCCCACCACCTTCCATCTTCTCAAATCGTGAATGCCATTTTCCTAATAAAAGATTACTTTAAAGGCTGATGTTCTGCATATATACTCCTAAATTATTTTTACTTTTATTGTTGTATTCCCTAATCAGGCATTGACATTTGGTTTTTTGTAACTCCAAGGAGAATCAAATTGCCTCTTTGGTATGAACATATATACCCACACTGCTTGGTGCTGGAACAGCATTCTCCCAACCCAGAAATAGAGCCCTGAAGGAGGAAATAGTCACAGGGAAGAGTGTGAGCAAAAGAATCAAGGAAACGCATCTTTACAATCTCCTGAGGACATTCCCAAGCTCTACCCTTTCCTCCTGGTGGCCAGATTATTTTGGCTTTTATTTTAAGATGGGAGAGGTCCCATTGTTCTGGCTAATGGATAGACAGTCTATGCATATTTTCCCCTTTAATGGAAGTAAAATGAAAATCAGAAAGCTCTTATGCCATTCTTAAGTACAATTTTTCAGGTATCCACTTAAAACATTCACATGACACCCAATTACAAGGCATTTCTTTTTTATCTCTGGTAATCAAGCGAAGTTTGTTTGTACTTGAATGTTTACAATTTAAAACATTCAAGAAATATGAGAGAGCACAAGTAACGTATGAATAGGGAATGGAGCCTATGAGACTAACAATGAACATTCTCTTTGCTTGCTCACAGGAAGCTATTAGATTGTTGCTGCTGTGGGTTGAATTCTGTTCTCTCCTTCTACCCTCCCTGTCAAATTCATATATTGAAGTCTTAACCCCCAGTTGCTCAGGATGAAATCTCATTTGGAGACAGAGGTATTTACAGAGGTAATCAAATTAAAATGAGGGGCCGGTGTGATGGCTCATGCCTGTAATCCCAGCTCTTAGGGAGGCAGAGGTGGGAGAATAGCTTGAGCCCAGGCAGGTCAAATGAGGTCCTTAGGGAAGACCCTAATCTAATATCACTGATATCCTTACAAAAAGGGGAAGTCTGGAAACAGAGAGCTACAGGGAGAATGCCATGTGACCATGAAGATGGCCATCTACAAGCCATAGAGGGAGGCCTGGAACATATCCTGCCTTCGCAGCCCTCAGCAAGAACCAGCCCTACTAACACCTTGATTCCAGACTTCTAGACTGCAGAACTGTGAGACAATACATTTTTTTTGCTGTTTAAGCCACCCAGTATTTGGTATTTTGTTACAGCTACCCTAGAGAACTAATACAGTTACCTACTTTACTTTTTTTTTCTATAAATGAAAGTCAATTTTTGACATACCTTCAACTGTACATTATTGTTGAAGAAATATATACTTATAACTATATTAATTTCATATTTGATCTTTTAACTTTAGGGAAAAAATCTTTGCCATTCCTTAAATGGCAATGTTCTGAATTTCATGAGGAAAGTCTTACATACCAGAAAAAGATGTTGAGAATCATCAAAAACAACCCTTCAGTGTAGAACTGGATAAAAGTAGACAAGTACAAGTTACAGGCCTTTTAAAGTCACCCAGTTACTGGTGAAAATAGATCACACAGCTCCCAGTCTCCATATTTTTCTACTATAGCACAGAGCGACTCCTAGCTAGTAGCCAAGGATTTCATATCATTAAAATATTTTTTTACTATTTTCTTATGCTAAAAAATGTTTAAAGTCAGGATAATATAAGTAAACAGATCACAAAAAATAGTTTACTCCACTGAAACTGTATTCTTCAAAGTCCTAAGACATATTCTTAATCAGACTGTTGATAATTGCACTGTTATTTGCACTATATTTTTGTACCATTTTGAGATAAGCACAGCAATGACAGGTGGGTCAATACCTCAGTCTGTGGAAAGATTAGAATTTTCTTTAGAATTCTGCTTATCCAAGCAGAGGAAATTTTTCGGAAGACAACTTGTGCATTTGGTATTTCTCAATGGTAGTTTTCACAAGTTGCATTGTACATGTTCAGGTAGCTATCAAAGAAAAGTATAATTTAATTCTAATTAAATTGCTATTTATCTTAAAGCTAATCATTTCTTGATAGGTGTTTCTGTCTCTTTTCTCCTCCATTTCTTTACCTTGATTCTGTTCTTTTAGAAGACTCATGGTAAATACATTTGGAATCTTCAAATAGCTGACATGAAGGAGAACTTTGACTCTTCTACCCTAAAGGGTATAACTAAGATGAGCTGGCTAAAGTTGCAATTAAATATATATCATGTAAAAAAAAAAAGGAAAATCTTTAAACAGAGCTATGATATGATACAATTGGCTGCTGTGAAAGATCTTCAGAGATAGTCACTGGTGATATTGAAAGCATTAGAACACTGTGGGAAGGGCTGGCTTTGCTATATAGAGACTTCAAGCAATGAATGAATTAGATCAAATGGACCTTAGAGTCTTTTCCATCCTAAAAATTCATGGTTCTATGAACTCAATAGTAAGTAATCTCATGGGGCTAATTATTCCCCTCAACTATCACAAGTCTCATTCCTTCACACGCTTGACACTCTTTGCATTTAATATGCTGTGGAATTGATTTAATTAACATACATTTAGAAGACACAGAGATGAAACACAGAGATCAGTCAAAGCTCGTACATGTCGAGTTAGATACCGTGTTTAGGTCACAATCTTTCGTTGCTACTCATTTATTAGTATGAAATCATGTATTTTTTACTATTTGGGTAAGAGTAAAAAATTGTCCTGCAATCATAAAAGAAATTTTTTAACAGTCATATTAGTCCTTGGGATTCTTTTTTAAAGGGCTAAAAATACATAGTACACCATGAAATAATCAAATACTAACCTCTTTCATTTTTTCCAGTTCATTCTGTAAAGCTTGCTTTGCAATTTCAACTTCTATGAGCTGTTGCCTCAGTTTCTCATTTTCATCTTCTGTTGTTGTTCTCTTTTCTTCCACATTTTCTAATTCATGGTGAAGTCTCACAGATACATCCTTTGCAACCTGAATTAAGGTGTTTGTAACAATAAAATATAATTAATGACAATATAATGAGGGCTAAAATTGTATTCCTATTGAAAGCATTAAAACCCAATATTTATATGGTGTTTACCATGTGCCAGGCATTATTCCACAAAGTATACATATAAGCCATTCACATATATCAATCATTTAACCCTACAAAAATCCCATGGGATAGGTACTATTATTACTTCTATTTTGTAGATGAGGAAACTGAGTCTCAGAGAGGTCAAGGTCACACAGCTAATGAGTAGACACTGCTGGGCTAAGAGGCCTGGCAATCTGGCTCTAAATTTTGTTCCCTTAACTTCTGCACTACTCTGTGGTAACAAAGGTTCTATTGCATTTTATCACATGTAGAGAAATTTCACAAATCTCCTTTACTTCAACAAAACTATGAGGTAGATGTTTCCATTATAATCTATGTTAAAGAATGAAAAATTGAAGTTTTTACAAGTAGTGGGTTGGGCTTGAATTTCAATCTTATAACTAGAATTCCAGTTGCTTAATCTTAGGAAAGTTTTAGTCCTTGAGATTATTATTTTTTGAATGACTGTGCATTTTTGCCTCATATTTTGAGATTATCCTGGAAATTCTAGGGTTTGGAAGAAAAGTGGAGCAGTCTGGTGTAGAGGCTTAGGACACAGGTTGTGATTTTGGACTGAGTGGAGAGTCAGCCTGGCACCTATTAACTGTTTTCCAGGCCTGGGCACTTAACCTCTGTAAAAGGTGTAGCTTCTGCACCTATAAAATGGTGCCTTAATAATCCCTACATTGTAAGATTTTTTTTCCCTTGAGAATTAAATGAAATAATAATGTATGTAACAGTGTTTGCCACAGCGCTTAGTACACACTAAGCACTCGACAAAAGTTAAGAAAAAAAGTAATACGTCTTTCATAAAATGTTTACACATAGCTTTCTTTAAAACAAAGATTACACGTGATCTTTAAATCCCAATGAAGTTAATGCAATGAACAGTATACCTATTTGGTTGTGCAAGGAGATTAAGTTAATATCTAGTTTGCATTGTCAATGAATCTGCCTACAGTCAAACTGAACTGGAGACCACACCTGTCTAGAAAATGCACTTCAAGGTTGAGATTTTTCCACTGGAAGAAATTCTGAAGGAAAAATTGCGCTTTAAAAAAATGAGATTATTTCATTTACCTCACACCAAACAGGCTGCAAGTTGGTTATCTGTTTTTTTTTCCCCCCTCAGGGAGTCACCTAAGTGGCAAGTGCAGAAAGGAAGAAGTCCTGGAAGAAGGAGGTGGAGTGGACACTTGCTGAAAGAAATCTTAACTCTAGTATCTTCCCAGTGCAGTTCCTATTTTGGGTTTCAACTCCCCCAGAGGAGTCCTTTTAGTGCAGCTCCTGACTGCCCGATTCCACCGGCCTTCTCTCAGTAGACAGACTGAAGGGCAGATCAAAGGCTAGAGCCTGCGCTCTGCCACGCCCTTGCTTCTGCCCAGAAGGGAGCCTTCTTCTCATCACCTCTTGAAGAGCCACCTTTGCTCCCAGGAGAGCACACTTAGCTCGTTTGCTGCCAGGCCCTCCACACACTCTGCACTCTTTAGAGCCACCTGCCAGTTCTCTCCCTTCTGAGACCCTAGTATTTTCTGGTTAGCGCTACGAAACTGTGTCCCTAAGGCTCCTTGCCAGTCGCCACTGAAGACTTCTCAGCCTAAAGAGCCCTTGGCCAAAGTCCCCACCCACCGCCCCTGCCGCGCGCCATTGAGCCCCCGCGCCGCAGACCTTGAGGTCCTGCTCCAGGCTGCGCAACAGCTCCCCGTCGATTTCCCCGGTCTGGGCGTAGCGGAGCCTTTTGCGCTCGGCTTTGCGGAGGCGGTACTGCAGGATCCGGCAGTTTTTGTTGGCTCTCTCCAACTCGTGGCGCATTTCCTGCAGTTGACAGGCATCCTCCTCGAAGAAAGTGTCCCTCATCTCGTCCATCTCGGTTCTCAGCTCATCGATCTCGTTCTGAGGCGGTGACAGGCCGCGTGTCAAAATCAAACTCGCTTCCAGCCCTTCCGACACACACCGTGCACACCCCATTCCAATTCCAAATTCTCAGCTTTAATTGCCCTCTCTCTCCAAGAGACAGGAGTGACAAGGAGCTGGCCCACTTTAGGCCCTCTCTCGTTCTCTTACTCTACCTCTCTCCAGGAAGAAGTGTGACAAACCATTATAATTAGAGAGACGGAGGCCTAGATTTGAATTTAAATGAAAACCTCGCGTTACTGAGAGCAGATTCAAATTCAGACAAGGCCTAGGAAACCCTCTCCCTCCTTTCTTGTTCTCCTCCCTCTTCAAGGCTCCCTAACAGGTTAGCAGCCTCTCATCCCTGCCGGTACACGCCCTAATCCTCCCAGGCCCACTCTTCCCATCCCCCAGCCGGGTCCTCCCACCCTCCTCACCTTGAGAGTCTCGTTTTCCTCTCGCAGCTTCTCCATCTCCTCTTGCATTTCTTCCTGCTCTTGGAGCTGCTGCGGGTGCGGCTGCGACGAAGGGGGCGCTGCCGCCTGCATGCCCCCGCCGCTCGCGCTGCCCTCTGCGCTCTGCTGGGGGCCCTCCGCCGCCGCCGCCATTGGGGAGGCGGAGGCGACGGCCAGGGTCTCGCAAATGGCAGGGGGGCCAGAGACCGGGGAGCTGCGGCTACTGCTGCCGCCGCCGTTCTTAGCGTGCATCTGAGCCGCGGCCGCCGCCGCTGCCGCCCGCTCCTTCTTGAGATGGAACTGGATGAGCTCAGACTGCAGACATCCTTCCTTCCAGTAGCTCCCTCCACCACCGCTGCCGCCCCCCGCAACGCCGCTTCCGGAGTTTCTGCTGCCGGTTCCTGGGGTTTTGCCCGCAGAAGAGGAGGATGGAGAAGGGGAGGCCCCCTCCCCGCCGCTGCCGCCCCTCTGCTGAGCGCGTACGCCTTTCCCTCGCCAGCCCCTGGGCGGCGGCGGCTGCGGAGCGCCCCCCTCCCTTTCCCCGGAGCCGCCGCCGGCTCCTCCTCCTTCCCCGCCCCCTCCTCCCCCTTCTCCGAGCGGAGGGGGTTCCCCGAGTTTCGAGGGCAAGGACTCTAGCTCCCGAGGCGGCTCCTCGGGCGGTCCGGGCCTCCTGCCGCCCAAAGCGGCCAGGGTCGCGGCGGGGGCCGCTTCAGCACCAGCCACAGGCTGGACAGCTCCCGGAGCGGCCCCTTTGGGCGCCAGGGGCGTCGCCTTCTCGGCCCCACCTCCGCCTCCTCGGATGCTGGCTGGCGGCCCCGTGCGGCTCCCGGTCTTGTTACCCTGCTGTTGCTGCTGCTGCAGCTGCTGCTGCCGAACAGAATTGAGTTTAGTGCCGGCCCCCACTGGGGACCGGGTGGCCGCGATTGTCTGTCGCAGCGAACTGTCCCTGGGTCTAGCGGGTGACTGAGCTCGCTGCTGCTTTCTGCTGCTGCCCTCCGGGTGCAGACGAGCCTCAGTGGCTGCAGCGGCGGGAGAAGCTGCTGCTGTGGCAGGGGCAGCGCCCCCGGTTGGTGGCTGACTCATGGCTAAGAACCTACCAGATGCGATTTGGAAGAGCCCATTACTAGATCATCCTCTTCCCTCTTCACCGCCGCCAACCTTCCTTCCTAAGCTGGGACAGAAACAAAAGGAGAGAAGAAGACAACATGTCTGAATTTTTGCAGAGCAAAGGGTGATGTTGCTCTATTTGAACGGCGCTTAATAGAATTTTTGACTTTAGGAATAGGATGCAGGGCTGTCTTTAGGAATAGGATGGAGGGCTGTCAATTCTCATTTTGCCCAGGGTGGCGCTGTCTCCATCTCACTCCACCTCAGCAAAATGACGGATCTGAAAGCAGCTGAAGCTTACATTCTCATGGTAGCAGGCTTTGGAAAGGGTGAGATACAGAGTCAGACAGGAATTGATGGAAAGGGAGATATAAAAGAAAAGAGGATAAAGTGGAAAAGAAGCTTCAGAAAGAAAAGATATCCATATATTAGAGTTGTCAACTCTGCTTTTACAACTTTGGCTTTCCTCACCATCAAATCCATATGTAAAGCCTAGTTTACTGGAGAAAGTTTTCATTTAATTAGTATTCCCAAGTTCAATTAGAGGAAAAGGGTTATGATGTAGGGCTCCTAGAGAATATTTTCTATGGATAAATAACACTTTCCCCAGGCAGCTCCAACCCTTAATGTTGTTTTTGGGAAAATGCACCCAACTTCCTTTATAATAGAACTAAAAGAAAATATAAATAATGAATGCCTTTAAATCAATCTCAGTTTCAAGAAAATAATAGCATTAAGAATTGTCTATATGGGTTAGTTATTAGCAACCCCAAAATGTATTTTTTCCCTTTTGGGAAATAATTTTTAAAATACATTTGGAAAAGTTGTGGTCAGTTCTGCAGTTTGCTAAGTTTCTGGTGATGAATTTTCCTATGCTTACCCAGTTTTGTAGTCTTATGAATCACTTTAGTTTTAAGTGTAATTGCTAGATAGAAAATATTTTCATTCTTAGCCATCTTCTTACATCGCATATCATAGGCAAAAGTTGTACTTTTTAAAGTGCCCATTTCCTCCCATATAGCAATTCTGAGACAGAACCCAGAAGGCTGGTGCATTTTCCCTCATGGTGGTAAGATCAATTTCCAGTATGTATATTTCCAAGATAAATCCGTCACTAGCTTCTTTAATCTGAAAAATAGCAAGTTACTGCCTCATGGGTTCCTCTCCCTAGGGATCCAGGCAGCTAGTCAATTAGTTGCCTTTTCCTTAAAATTATTTCTGTCTAAAGCACTGAAAGGGGCATGACTAGGCATAAATTTCTCCTTTAAAAATATTTGTTCTATACAGAGAGCAGATTACTTTACTGCCAGTTATTTTACTTGCATTATTCTTGTTAACATCTATTGTTAGCATCACAACTTAGCATGCAGTAATTCCTCATTTTATAAAGAAATATTACCGAAGGGTTCCTAATCCACCTCCCTTTCTGTTTCTGGCACCTCCTTCCAACTCACTTTGAAATATAAAGGTGAACAAAGAAGACATCGGGGGAAAATTGCCCACCAACTTGTTTTCTGCATCTTCTCTCCCAGCCGCGATACTACTAGAATGTCTGGCCTAGTTTATCATCATGGGTGGCACTAACATGGGCTATCTAACTAACTTATATTGCCAATGCAAACTTATTTTTGTTTTTAATCAGGCAGAATAATTCCAGAGCTGAGAAGCCAATGTTTAAACTCAGCCCTCAGACAGCATTAACCCAGGCGAAAGCTTGTGTTCCAGTAACTGGGCTCCACAATCAAAGGTATCCGGCTGCTGTCACGTGGTTCCCACAAAGTGACAAGATGCTGCATCTCTTCAAGGCTTTCGCGGTGAAGATTATCACCCAACCAACCCCGGCACGGCTTAGACCAACACTTTTAATCTCAAGTTTTATCCGCCTGCTAACCCACCCCATCATTCATCCCCAACCCTTTAGAAATCCAGAACTTGCTCACTTCTCAGCAGAGGCGAGGTTTCCAAGTAGCTGAACAAATCAACAGCACTTTCCTTCTGATATTCCGGGTATCTCAGGGTTTATTATTGTGCCTTTCTGCGCCGAGGAAAGTTCAACTTCATATTATTGTATGCGACTTTCCGGCTGAGCATGACTTTGGGCTCGCTCGCCGCAGTTCCACACCCACTCGACTTCTCCAAACAATGGCGGTAACGTCAAGATTCAGCTGCCCCCAGAGCGGATGACTTCCCGGCGGTCCGCGGCTGGGCTGGAGCTGCAGTTCTCAGCAGGCTAACACGCGAGGTACCAAGCTGGGCCAGACGCTCCCCAGGAAGTGCAGAGATGTTCATGAGCTGACCTCACCGAACTGGGCAGGAGAGAAGGCGGGATTGCAAGGGACGATAGGGTAGAAGTAACCAAAGAGAGGTTACTTTCAAGAGGAAAGAGAAGAAGGCGGGGAGGGGGACGGGGGACGGGGGTGGGGAGTGGCGGGATAAAGAGACAAAAAGGCCAGAGCCACGCCCGAGATGGAAGATTGGCAGCAGCGCTCAAACTCCTTGCTCTATTCTCTTATCCCGTACTTGGCAGAGGATCCCAAAACCGCTCGAACACGGATGCACTGGTTTCCTGCAAAGCTTTGTCCTGGGTTCGGTCATTCTCCATCAGGTATTTACTTGAGCTTCTTTTCCAAGGAGGCGGACTAGAACAGCCTTCCGGGCGTGACTAACATCTCCTGATGCAGCTGGCTGGCGGCTGCTGGGAGTTCTCTTTGTTCACTCACTTTAATTCTCAGTCGAGCTCTCCACGCGGTGCTCCCTTCCCACCCCCAGCCCGGGCGGAGTCATCAGATGTCGTTTCCACGAATAGATAATGGTTGCCATGATGGGACCCACCGTCCCACAGACAAAGGGTTCTTGCGAAGCCACGACTAATTTAGTGCAAACCGAAATAAATATCGGCCCACAGAGATGCTTTACAGAACGGTTTGCCTTCAGTACGTTTTCCTGTTTTCTATTGAGTGCCGGTTTCTACCGTGAAAATGAGTAATTGCTGGGATCCATAATCTTTATAGTAGTGCATGCGAACAATAACAGAAACCAGGAAGAATACATTATATCAGCCTAAAAGGGAATTCATTTAAAAAGAGGAGTTCAGAATATACATGTCTTTACAATTTACACTAACCCATACTGTTTCACAGTAATAATATTTTTAAAAATTAAGTGGAATTTTCTCTTTTTCTTTTCAGTTTCTTCTTTCAGTGGGGGGCGGGGGGCATGGGAGCCTCCCTTCTACCTCTGAGAATTCCTTTGTGAGCTTGAGTATGAGAATAAAAGTAAGTACTGCTTTTGAAAGGGCATTTTAAAATTTAATTTGTCTTACATTTATATGGTGATTTTGTAAGTAAAAGGAAGAAGATATCTTGAAATAATAATAGCTTTTTGTGCCAACATGAATTTTAGCTTAAGAGATTCAATTTTCCAAGTGTTGATCTTGCATTAAAAGTGAAATAAAAACAATTTAGGAGTAGTTTGCATAAAAGCAATTATTACAGCAAAATAAAAACATGCTCAAGCTCTGGTTATTCTTATCTTTAGAGACACATAAAACAAATATGATATCACGATAAAATCATTCATGTTCCAAAATAGGTATTAAAAGCCAATTTTGAGCCTGGCACTGTCCAAGGTACTGGGATGCAAAGCTGAATCAAGAAATTGTCCCGTGCTGGGGACACTCAAGCATACTGGTGAAAACTGAGATAATTTCCTTATTTTCTTTCAAATACCTTTGGGAACAGGAAAAGTGACATCTGTGACATTTATAATAAAAAGCCCACACCTCGACTAGCATACCAAAAATAAAGGAAAAAAAAAAAGCAAGTGAAAATGTAATCACAAGTTGGTTTGAATTTATATTAGGCAATTTCTTATTATGTACCCAAACTTGAGCTGTAATATCCTCAAGAAATATCAAGATGCACGTGTCTCATCCAATCAAAATGGATAAAGTAGATACAAATATTTTTCAGCTCAATCTTTGCCAATAAAATATTGATACTGTAAACACAGTCTAAAGACACAGAATATGCATAGTCCTGCTTCTCTAAGAATTTTTACTCTGCTCAGGCATCTATGTTTTGATTTTTTTTCCGAAAGCGGTATCATTTATTTCAGTGCAAATAGTAACTTTAAAAAGTAAAATAAATATTAAGAATGGATTATTATGTATCCTTAAATCAAACAATGTGTCTAAATGTTTCATTTTATAATTTAGTATTATGCAATTTCAAGGTTGAAAACTGTAATGATACAGAATAAGTATAAGCAATATTTAACATGCTTGTTTACCCATAAGTATGCCATAAGAAAAATAACTTCTGAATTGGATATTTTCCTGATTTATTCCTTTATTTGCTGGTTAAAATTATATTGCTTCAACTAAGCAAAACTTAAAAATGATTATTCAAAGGCTTTTTTTCCAAGATTTAGAAAGATTTCAGCATTATTTTTACTGTGTTTCAGAAGCAGACAGGCCAATCAGCCTTCTAATGTTTGCTTATAATAATGAGTTATCCACTTCATAGCACAGCAAAATGTAGACCTTCGATCAAGGGAAGAAGGCTAAAGTCTCAACTTGGAAACCCTTAAGAAATACGTAGTTTAAAATTTCCAACCTCCTATTCTCACGACTTTACATCACAATATCTCAATTTATATAGCTTTATATTTTGCAAGGCCCTTTCATTTTGTGTGCTCAAAACAAAGTGTGTGAAGTAAATACTATCTTCTCCACCAAACACAGAATAACTGAGTTTCAGAGATGTTAAGTGACTTCCTCTAGTTAAATTTCAGAATCACAACTTAAACTTGGTTCCTCTTCTCCATCAATTGTGCTTACTATATTGGCCTTAAGTGCCTCACCTCCTTTTCATACCATGATGTAAAACTCTGCATCTCAAAGCCAGATTTTGCACCTGTATCCTAGTTCAATCTTTTCACCAATGCATAGAATATCTACATTTGGAGATAACACTATCACCTCAAACTCATGTAATTTTTTTCTTTTTTCCAACTCTTATCTATTTCTATTCATCTTTTAGTAAAGAAAAACAATATATTCTGTATCTATTTTTCTTTTAGTGAAACTATCATGTCATATACTTTCCCACTAAACAATGGGCTTCTTCATTGCTTTGTCTTTTCCCTTCACTTCTATAATCATATTTTCTTTCAAAATGTCTTATATTCATCATTTCTTCTTTATCTCCTTTGCAATCAACTACCAAAATGCAGATCCTCATAATTCTAGTTTAGACTGTTACAAATGCTTCCTCTGTTAATGATAGATTTTTTTCTCTCAGATCTGCACTGCTTAATGCTGCCTGTTTACACCTTTATTAAACAACACTTTCCTCATGTCATTCTGTTTACAGTCATGTCTACATTGTTACATCGCATCCAGACTCTTCTTCCTAGACCTCAAGTAAGTGTACTGTCCCCATTCTATAAGATGTACTCTCTAATACATCACTCTGTCCTCGTCAGACTTACTGTCTCTTTTTCTCATTAACATGCAGGCTTATTCTGCTTCTGTACCTTTCTTCTTTCCAGTCCCCATACTTGGTATTTCCCTCTTCCTCTCTAGCCTGAAATCTGCTCATATTTTCAGGTTTAGCTTAAGTTTCAAATCTTTCTGTCTCATGAACTTAGGCAAGTTATTTAAACTTTTGGAGCCCCAGTTTTTTTCACTTACTTCTTCACTTGTTTATTCATACATGTATGATATATTGTTGACTTTTTGTCATTAATAATACCTAGTTTATGTGATTATTATTATGAAATAGTGAAGTTAATTTTTATCACAGTGCATGGAACACAGTAATCATAACTAATGTTAAGTGATGATTACCATGTGCTTGGCATTGTAGGCTATCAGTATGAATTAACTATTATTGTTGTTATTATTATCATTAATTTAACCAAATTTTACCATTTCTGAATTTCTACAAAACTATGTCACACTATTTAAAAATACTTGGTTAGTCTTGGCTTATGTTATAATTTTTCATCCAGAGAGTAAATATTTTAAGATAATATTTCTGTTTTTCTCATTATCTCCAGCAGAGAATTGGATACATAGAAGCTAGTCAATACAAATTGATTAGTAGAGTCATAACTGAGAAAAGCTGATGTGTTTGGGTTCATCTTGTTTTTGGAGAGTAACTTAGCTTGGAGATGTGCCATTGTCCTGACCTTTATTGACATATGTATGCAGTCACACACTGTATTTGTTCTCTGGATGACACTTTAGATAATCATTAATGAATCATAGAGTCCTCGAGGTGTAAACATCATGATTCATCTTTTTATCTCTAGGCAGGGTGACCAAACTGTATTATACATTGGGATTAGCCTAATTTCAGCCATCTCAATAAAGGCTATTCTACAATCTCTCTGAGTACATGTACACATGTTATAACTTAACTTTATGAGCAATAACTTACAGTTTAATTCATATATTGGAAGAAGGATGTTTTGTGAATGACAGAAATTGCTATTTTATCATGGCTGCCTTAGTTACTCATGCCTTTACTGTTGAGTATATTTGCAGTTAGGCTTTGAATAGACTTCTATTCAAGACTATTGAGTAGTCTTGAGTAACTTTACATCTGTAAGTACTCTTGGTAATTCAACCCAATGTCTAGCCACTCATTACAACCAACATATTGTTGGATTCCTGATTTCAATCTAAACCCATTCTCATTCTAGTCTTAATCTTAGTGAAAACTTTTAACAACTCTGGTACTTATTATATAAATGCATTATACATATTTAGAATCACCATTAAAGTTCCCCTAATATCTCTATTTTAATAACTCAGAATCATTAAATTGTCTCTATCTACATTTTAATAATCCTTTATCTTACCTATTGTGGATCATCTTGCTAGTTTCAGAATTCATCACTAATTATTATGCCTTAAAATGAGCACAGTCGACCAAGTTTCATTAGCCAGACCAAAAAGGATGGCATCCTAAGTTACAAACTTTACATTTCTAGCTCCTGTCTTCCCCTATGCTGTCTGAAAAAAAGTCAAATAGTCCTCTGCATAGACATAATCTAAGAAAGATCCTAGTAACTGTAAATGGATCTGACAGATATTTATATTATTATATACTGAATATCTGTTAAGCAAACCTCAAATGTAAGGTCTTGATATTCAGTTGATCCAGTTATGAAAATGTAAGCAAACTGCCACTTATATGTTATACTTTAATATCTTGCTTTTCTTGTTATTGTTCTTAGATATCAGTAGGATTTAAATTCAATTTGTAGTCATTAAAGTTTTGGATATTGTAATATGCTAGGCAAATTCAGAGTACTTTCTTCTGACAGGATGCTAGATTGCTTTGACTTGATTCATTCTTCACCCAGTGATATTTATTATACATGAGTAATTTTTAGGGTCCTTCAAGGAAATACATAGCACATTCAATGTAAAATAATTTGAAAAAGGTTTATTTACAAAGGGACTACTTACAAGATGTGGATCAGATGTCGGAGAAACCACAACGGAGAGTTCAATAAACTGGAGTTAAGTACCAGGATGGTGCTATCACCACACCTACGCAGAAAAGAGGATACTATTGACAATGGGATTAAAAAGATGAGAGAACAGAGTGGTCACTGTACCCAGAAAAAGATGTGCAGAGCATGCTACTTTGAGAAGAGTGATTTCCTATTGGATGACACAGCTAGCCCAAGATTATCTTGCTGTGAGGGATTCAGTGTTACAATGATCATTACTGCAATTCTCATCCCTGTCTCTGGTGTCCTGCTGGTGCTGTCCATTGCTTGGTCCCTTGAAGTCCAGAAGGCTATAGAACCAACTGATGTGGCCCATAAAGGCCGCCTCCTGGTTTGAGATTAGATCTTAAGATGTGAAATGTAAAATATTCAGCACAATAAGCAACAATATGATCAATAATGCAAAGTCTTTAAATTTACAATGTCCCTCACAAACTCATTTTTTTTCTTTTTCTTTTTTTTTTTTTTTTGAGATGGAGTCTTGCCCTGTCGCCCAGGCTGGAGTGCAGTGGCACTATCTCGGCTCACTGCAAGCTCCACCTCCCGGGTTCATGCCATTCTCCTGCCTCAGCCTCCCGAGTAGCTGGGACTATAGGCGCCTGCCACCATGCCCGGCTAATTTTTTTTTTGTATTTTTAGTAGAGACGGGGTTTCACCGTGTTAGCCGGGATAGTCTCGATCTCCTGACCTTGTGATCCGCCCACCTCAGCCTCCCTAAGTGCTGGGATTACAGGTGTGAGCCACTGCGCCCGGCCTTCAAACTCGTTTTTATACATGGTGGTGATCTAAAAATTTCAGTAAAAGCATGCATGTTGAGTTATTTCTTATAATTCTGGTAATGAATTTTCTCTGTGGGTATTTTCATTGGAACTGCACATTAATCAATTGGAGAATTACAATTTTATGGCATTAAATTTACCTACATATCCACATGATATGTCTTTTTATTTAATTAGGTTGCCTTTCTAAATATCAATATTTTTTTCTCAAAGATCTGGCACACGCTTTGCTAGATTTATTCCTAGGTGTTTGATATTTTTATGCTGTTGTCAAAGGTGTCTTTTAAAGCATGTTTGCTAATTATTTCTTGTTAGCGTATAGAATCACAATGGACTTCTTTGCAATGATCTTATGTCCACTAAACTTGCTTTATTCTTTGATCATTTCTGATAATTTTTTTGAAGATTAATTTTTAAGTAGATAATTATATCATGTGAAAATAATGACATCTATTTCCTCCTTTCCAAATTTTTTGTCTTAAATATATGTTTCTTGTTTTATGGTACTGGCTAGGCTCTGTGGTACCATATATATAGAAATAGTGACAAATGGCTGTATTAGTCTGTTCTTTTGCTGCTAATAAAGACATACCTGAGACTGGGTAATTTATAAAGGAAAGAGAGGTTCAATAGACTCACAGTTCCACATGGGCTGAGGAGGCCTCACAATCATGGTGGAAGGCGAAGGAGGAGCAAAGCCATGACCTACATGGCAGCAGGCAAGAGAAGTGCTGAACAAAAGGGGGGAAAGCCCGTTATAAAACCATCAGATCTCATGAGAACTCACTCACTATCATGAGGACAGCATGAGGCTAACCACCCCCATGATTTAATTACTTCCCACTGGGTCCCTCCCATGACACTTGGGGATTATGGGAACTACAATTCAAGATGAAATTTGGGTGGGGATACAGCCAAATCATATCACTGGCTATTACTAAATTAAGAATACATGAGAACTTTCTTATCATAATACAGTATATCCACTAAAAGTATCCAGAGTAAGCAGCATACTTTATGATTGATTAGAAACATTCAGTTAAAAATTAGAACCAAACATGGAGACATACTCTCACTACTTTTATTCAATATTGTGCTGAAGGTTCTACAGGGAAACAAAGAGAATAAAAGTTTAAGGATTGAAATGGAAGCAAAATTGGTTTTTATTTTAGATGCTATATTGGTATGATTAACTATCAAAAATCTTAAGGGTCTGCAGATAAGTTATGGATGCTAGAGTTAGGAAATATTGTTATATAATAAAAAATCAACTTATAAGTCATGCCAACACACCAGTAACAAACAAAAATAAGGTTTTAAAAGATATATTATCATAACTACAAAACAGTAAAAGTATCTATAAAAATCTCTAACAGGAAATATATCTTTTTGAAGAAAACAATAAACTCTTATTCAGAAAAGTTAAACAAGGCATAAGTCAACTAAGAAATTGATGTTAATAGATGTTATTAAGAGAACTTGTTATCCAAAAGGTGTCCATTTTTTCCAAGTTGATTGATAGGTTCAAAGAATACCAATCAAAATCTCACAGGTTGATTTTTTGAATATTAGTATATGAGTATTAGTTTTGTACATAAGTCTCGAAGACCAACGATAGCCATAACACAAAGTGAGTTAACAGGCTGTACCAGACATTTATATCTAAACTATAACACTTAGTATATGTATATGCCTCAGGGATAGAAAACCTAAAGAAACAGAGATGGTAAAGTAACATGGCGCATTAAAATCACCAGAGAAATGATAGATTATTCAATAAATAGTGCTAAGACAAATGGTTACATCTATGAAAAGAAAAAAAAAGAAATTGAGTCACTATGTTACATCATAAAATATCATTTGACAATGGATTTGTGGCTTAACATGAAGGGCAAAACTTTAAAACAGTTAAAAGGAAGATTAGGAGAAAATATTTTTTGGTCTCAAATAAAGAAGGAAGTTTTAAAAAATAAAATTCAAAAATTGTATAACACAAATGGGAACATTAATCTATCAGACTTTATTAAATATAATTTATCTTCATCAAAAGATAATTTTTTTAAAGTGCAAATATGGAAGGGTAGCTTTAAATTTGTAACAACAAAGGATTAATATCCAGAAAATCTCAGTGTCCCTACTAATCAATAAAAAAATTAACAGCTTAATAAAAAATTATCAAAAGACATAAATAAGCAATGGATGTCTCACAAATACAGAAAATATTTTCAATCTTATTAGTAAAAAAGGAAATATTAATAAAAATTCTTGAACTAACATATTCCCATCATATTTTCAAGATATTAAAAAGTCTGATAAAGCTAAATGTTGAAATGGATATGGAGCAACATTAAGCCTGGTAGGATTACATATTTGTGCAATCACTTTGGGAAACATTGTAATGTTATGCAGAAATATTACAGGCAATAAGTTCTCACAATCTGGGATCTTCAATCACAGGGATAGAATTTCTTCCATGTTTTCCAGTGTGTGTGTGTTCATGAAGACATTTGTAATTTCAAAAACCCAGAAATTACATGAATAATAAAATTGTGACATATTTATTCAATGGATTGCTATATAACAGTCAAAATGAATGAACTGTAGCTACAAACAATGTAAATAGTTCTCAATAGTGCTAAGTAAAAGAAGACATTCATAAAATACATGAACAAAACATTTACTCACATAATTTTAAAACATGCAAAATCAGGCCGGGCGCTGTGGCTCACGTCTGTAATCCCAGCATTTTGGGAGGCCGCGGTGGGCAGATCACGAGGTCAGGAAATCGAGACGATCTTGGCTAACACAGTGAAATCCCGCCTCTACTAAAAATACAAAAAAGTAGCCGGGCTTGGTGGCGGGCGCCTGTAGTCCCAGCTACTCGGGAGGCTGAGGCAGGAGAACGGCGTGAACCCGGGAGGTGGAGCTTGCAGTGAGCCGAGATGGCACCACTACACTCCAGCCTGGGAGACGGAGCGAGACTCTGTCTCAAAACAAAAAAACAAAAAACAAAAACAAAAAACAACCATGCCAAATTAAGCAATATTATTTAGGGATGCATGCATAGAAGTGAATCTAGAATGAAAACGAAGGAAATAATAACAAAATTCAGAATAGTAGTTAACTCTGAGTGCAAGAAAAAAGTAGTTCCGGGTAGAACTGGCTTTAGTGACACCTGATAAAGCTGGATTTCAGTGTTCAAAGCACATCTTCAATTTGTCATTTTCCCCCTGTATGTCTGCTTTCTTCTGTATTGGCTTCAATCTCAGACAGTCTCTTCATCTGTGGGGAACCACCCGCATTTCCAGGCTTATCAACCTCAGAGAAATAAGAACATCTGTTTTTTTTTTTGTTTTTTGTTTTTTTTGTTTTTTTCCAGTTAGCTTTAGTGAAATTCCAGATACCACTCTCCTTGTTCCACGTTAGGTCTTAAGTTCACCCTCCAGTGATGTTGGGAATGTGTAATTATCACTACCAGATCTAGACCATGTGTCAGATGCTTAAGCTAGGCTGTAGGGTAAATCTCATCAGTCCATATGGCAGGATGGAAGATTCAGGTCTTCCAAAGGAAAATTAAGTCTTTGTTATCAAAGGAATGAGATACTGATGCTGAGATGCCCAAACAATAGATATGTACTTCAGTCTCAAGGCAAACAATAACAGTTTCTGAATCAAGGGTCAAACAACCTTTAAATGGTGATTGATAATGTGGCGAGTCTCTAAGATGCCTAGTTGAGTTCTGACCAGAAATTAGCAGATGGGAGGACAGACCTCTGGATATGTTTGACAAGACACCATGCCACTGTGGAATACCCTCTGGAAGGTCTGACTCAATTGGAGCAAGTTATGAGTAAAATTTGCACCAACTTGTTACTGAGGAAGCTGAGACTTCATTAAAGATCCAAAGGACTCCCCCAAGTTCTCACCATTTATGTAGTTATTACTGTAAGAAAGGAAACCAAATTGGATGCTCTCAGGTAACATAACTAAATTATGGGGTCAGATTTGAGTTATAAATTCATATTTGCAGAACTGGAGCTCATACAACCTCTACAAGTGGAATTCCTGATAAGCATAGACCCAAGGAGTGGACACTGCTAATAAGAAGGGTCCTGAGTGGAGACTTTCAGAACGAGGGGCCTGGGACTCAGTCAGACAGCTGGGACCACTTAGACACACACTTCTAGCTTTCCCCATATCTCTTATCCACATAGAGCAGGGATAGAAAAAAAAAATTCAATATAATGTTTTAACTTAAACCTGTTCAGTGAAAATACCACATGCTGATTTGTTTTGGTCATGGTGGTGTGTGTGTGTGTGTGTGTGTGTGTGCGTGTGTGTACATATATATATAATTGTCCCTGGGACTGCCTAACTCTGGAAATCTACAGATAAAAAATATGCTAATGTATAAAATATGTTTATATATTAGCATATTATATATTAATATATTAGGATATTCTATCACATATTAGTTATATTAATATATGAATATATAAACATTAGTTATATTAATATGTTGTATTAATACATATATTAATACATATTGTGTGTTAATATAACTAATAATATATTAATATATTAGATATGAATATGTATTATTTATTATATATTAATTTATTATATAGTAAAAAATATATATTTTCTATTACTATATAACTAACAAATTAATATATACATATATAATATGTTTATATACCAGTATATAACAAATATATTAATATGCATTATGATATTTTTTACCTGTAGATTTCCAGAGTTAGGCAGTCTAGGGAAAATTTTGTAGCTCAACAATGTTAAGGTTTTGATTCTCATCTTCTAATATTTTCTTGGCTTTACATCTTGAGGTAGTGGACTGTTGTCCTGGCTTGAAGTATCACATCCTCATAGTACAAAATCTAAAAGGAAAGGAAGTGAGTTGAGGGTTCTTCAGCGGGTAGATGAGTCTATTATAAACTTATAATGTTAGTGGTACCAAGTTACCTTCAGTGTAGTTGTGAAACATCTCAACTAAATGCTTTTAAACGAGGGATTATACTACAACTCTGTATTTCCACACATTGGGTTTGGAGTACAAAATGGGGCAAAGTTCAATTGTTCTGCATTATAGTTGGCAGAGGAGGGAGGTTAAAGCTCCTTGGGTGGTAGAAAATCTTAGAGAAATAGAAATCAGTAAGGCTGGGCATTCTGTGGTGTATTAGTTCATTTTCTGTTGCTCATTATGTAATACCTAATACTGGATAATTTATAAAGAAAAGGAATTTATTTCTTATAGTTATGAAAGCTGAGAAGCCTAAGGTTGAGTGAGTGCATCTGGTTGAGGGCCTTCTTGCTGGTGGGGACCCTCTGCAGAGTCCCAAGGATGCACAAGACATCACATGGTGAGGGAGCTGAGCTTGCTAGTTCAGGTCTCTCTTTTCTCATAAGACCACTAGTCCCATTCCCATGATAACCCATGAATCCATTAATCTACGAATGGATTAATTTACTCTTCAGGGCAGAACCCTTATGACTCAATCTCTTCTCATGACTCAATCATCTTTAAAGGTCCCACGTCTCGGGCCAGGCGCGATGGCTCATGCCTGTAATCCCAGCACTTCGGGAGGCCGAGGCAGGTGGATCACCTGAGGGCAAGGTTCAAGACCAGCCTGACCAACATGGTGAAACCCTGCCTCTACCAAAAATACAAAAAATTAGCTGGGCATGGTGGTGGGTGCCTGTAACCCCAGATACTAGGGAGGCTGAGGCAGGAGAATTGCTTGAACCAGGGAGACGGAGGTTACAGTGAGCCAAGATCACGCCATTGCACTCCAGCTTGGGCGACGAGGGAAACTCCGTCTCAAAAAAAAAAAAAAAAAAAAAAAAAAGTCCCATGTCTCAGTACTGCTACATTGGGGATTAAGCTTCAACATGAATTTTGGAGGGGACACAAATTCAAACCATAGCAAAACATCATATAATCGACTGAAAAGGAGCCTCGTACAATAGGGGTGTCTACTATGGATTCTTTATCTTATTTACATAAGTGATGCCTACATATTTTACTGTGAAAGATTTTTAAAATAGAGAAATATAGACTAAAAACTGAAAGTCTACTTTCACGTCTCTTTTGTTTCGTTATTCAACACAGAATTGATCATTGTTGAGAGTTTAGTGCGTGTACTTGCTGGCCTTTCCTATGAACGTGTATTAGAAATAAATGAATTAAATATAAAATGCAAACATACCACTTGTATATTCCTGCAATATACTTTATTTTAACTTAACAATATGAGTTGGATGTCTTCTCCTATGAGTCATATGAATTTGCCTTATTCTCTAGTTGCTGCTTAGTACACCATACTAGAAATATTCCAATATATTTAAGACATTTATATTGTTTATGACTTTTTATTGTAGGTAAAAATATAAAAAGCCCACTTTGTACATATGCCCTTGTGCACGTCTGTTTTTCTGTAGAGTAGACATTCAAAAATGACTTACTGATTGAAATATATGCTCCTTTAATATTTTAAGAATTTGCCCTTTTACTTTCTAGAACATCATTATTAATGCATTTTCCTACTAACAGTGCATGACAGGACTTGTTTTTCCTCTTTTTGTCAAAACTAGGTATCTTTTAAATAGTTTACAATATATTTGATTAAAAACTATATGTAGGGGGTGTGAAGCAAGGGGAGGGAGAGCATTAGTAAAAATACCTAATGCATGCGGGGCTTAAAACCTAGATGATGAGTTGATAGGTACAGCAAACCACCATGGCACATGTATACCTGTGTAGCAAACCTACACATTCTGCACATGTATCCCAGAGCTTAAGGTTAAGAAAAAGTTAAAAAAAACTATATATAATTTTTATTCAATATATGTTTTCCTGATTATTAATGATATTGGGCATCTTTTTATATCTCATTTGTATTTGAATTGCTCTTCATCTCCTTTACTTATTTTTCAATTAGAGTCAAGTTTTCTTATTAATATTTAGGATTTTTTAAATATTCTAGATAATATACATTTCTATAGTCTACTCATATTTTTTTCTCCAGAATGTCCTTTGCTCTTTGACTTGATAGTGTTTTGGACAAAATTTTAAATTCTTATGCAGGCACTTTTCAAATCATTATATTTATAGTGCTTGGGTTTGCATCTAGCTTAGAAAGGTCTTCTCAATAAAAAAAAGAGCTTAATTTTATAAATGGGTAGATACTGTTATTATCTCCATTTTATACATATCAAAATTTAGGTTAAGTGAGATTAAATAATTTTTTCAAGGTGACACAGCCAGTTAGTGTCAGGATCAAATTTGAACACAGGCACTCTGGCTCCAGAATACATGCTCTTAACTGTATACTAATTATTTAATATTCTAAATTCCAATATTAGTACAAGTCTTTTTTGTACTATCTAGTCTGTTGATTAATCTATTATTATGCTAATATATGGTATGCTAATTACCATGAATTCATACACCATGTTGATATCTGGTAGGGCATTCCCTCTTATTTATTTAAATCTTTTCTTGTTTATTTTTATTTTATCTTTCAAATGAACTTTAAAGTTGGTTTGTCAAGTTTCATGAAAATCTTGCTGTGATTATCTGACTTTATACATTTGTTTAGGAAAATTAATGTCCTTAAAATATTAGAGTATTTTTCCATAATCTATACATTGATTTAGGCTTTTAAAAAAAGTCCTTAATAATGTTTCAGGTTTTTTTGTTATAGTGTTGCACTTTTCTTCTAGTTTTATGTCCAGGTATTCCAGAATATTTGTTTCAATTATAAGCAAACTATTTTTCAGCTTAATTTTCCAATTATTTATTGCTATGTATGGAAACTAAAACTAGTTGATTTTTGTCTCTATCACAAAGCTGAATGCTTTTATAAATTCTAATTCTAATTGTTATTTCATGTATCATATTAAATTTCTTTTACAAATAAAGAATATTAAAAGCCTTTTATGCTTCCTTTAGAAATGAAGAATATAAAATGGTTACAGAAATGAATAAACAGAGGAAGAAGGCAAAGAGAACTATAATGTTCACTGAATCTACCCATCAACGTAACTAACTACATTTTATGTATTTTCAGCTACTTGATCTGTGTTTGAAGCAATTTCCTTCACTTCAATGTTTTTTCTCTTTGCTATCTTTTTTTGGCTTTTTCTTTTTCTTTTGCATAAAAAGTACAATAAAAATGATATGTCAGTTTACATTATGAAGATCTCAAATATTGCTTAAGAAACTCAAGTGTGGCTGACAAATGGAAAACATCAGCATTGTGCAATAATTTCTTTCATCATGTTTTGTCAATCTTGGCATCTTTAAAAACAAAAACTTCATGCTCTGAATGTCACTGATGGCCTGAGACAATCTAAAGGATATTTTGTTTGAAATGCACACACACAATTCCTAAAGTGTGAGAAACAAAATCAGCAAAGTAACAAACTGCTGTCCGCCATTTTAGGTAAGTGCCCCATTTTGACCAAAGGCATCTTGCCAGAAGACAGAACTGGCATATTAGCAGGTTTTACTGGTAAACAAAAATACTCTATTTTAGTACAATGCTTCACGATTGATAGTGTTTCCATACATGGTTATTATTATTTTTAAAATTTTCATCACCATCCAGTGCTATGTGACAAAGGCAGGGTTTAGTTGCTCTGTGTTATCGATGAGAGAGCAAATCTACTAGTCTGAGTTAACCAGGCATGGAGATGAATGAGCCACAGAGTTGGAACAAAATATAGATCTGACTGCACGTCAAGTGAAGTTTTCACTCCCACTGAAGAGGCTTAGAAAAATCAGTATTCAGTGGGAATTTAAATTAGAAATATTTTAGAAGAAATTAAAGCGTAGTTTTCACTCCCACTGAAGAGGCTTAGAAAAACCAGTATTCAGTGGGAATTTAAATTAGAAATATTTTAGAAGAAATTAAAATAAAGTGCAGTTCCTGATAAAAGGGATCTTTACATCACACATCTCATGATTGATTGAAATTGTACACAATATGTGGAAATAGTACCACTTCCTGGCTTAAAATCTGACAACTAAAATTAGGGAACAAGTACTTGACGGATTCTCTTGAACACTGAGTGGATTCCTATCTTGGGCTGCAAAAGATACATATTCCCAAAGAAGGAAGTTTTCTGGGCTTTTGGAAAGACTCCTTACCCTCTCCCCCTTTTCCGAAAGCGATTTTAAGTAATGTAAAACATTTTGTAATATTCAAGTATACGTTGTAACTTTTTCACAATATTTATTTAGCATCTATAAAGCTCAAGGGAAATTAAATAAGATGAAGCTCCTGCTATCAAATTGATATTCTAGAGCATAACTAATGTATACTTCTAAGCAAACATAAACATAAGTGAAAATCAGACTAGTGCTGATTGTATGTAAGTATAGAGGAAACTTGCTGGAGAAGCATTTAGTTAGAGAAAGCATCATGAAACAGTAAAATGCAAGCTGGTATTGCAGGAACTGCAGGTTTGACCTATTTATTTAATTCCCCTGGCTGACAATGACCTCTTCCCACTTTAGTTCTGGTGTTTCATTTTTTCATTTAATGCATTTTGAAAAAACTGTTACATTCCAACCAGGAAACATGGATGTCACTGATTGAACTTTCAGCATATGTTACAAACTTCCTAAGAGCAGTCATTTCTTGTTCATAGTTATATCCCTACTGTATGTCTGTGGCTATTCACTAATTTTGCTCATAAAAGGTTATTTATCAAGATGATTTTGCATATTTGAATTATATTTTTATATTATTCCAGGTAAACATTATTTTTCTCCCATAAATTCTTAGAAACTTGTGGAGTCACATAACATATTTTGATGTCCTTTTCAGTTTCTAATGCAGGGCTTTGCAAATTATGAGTGGCTGATAAATGTTCTTGATTGAATAATAGTGTTGTGGGTGGGCAGATGAATTTTAGCAAAGGAAACGAGAGATGCAGAGTAAGTCCAGGAAGGAGGCCAAACTGAAACACATAGAATCTTTTTATTACAGAGTACTTGGACATCTTCTGTAGTTCTCCAATGTCAGTTAGTGAAAATGCCAACTTTCTAATTATTCAATTAAAAATCTTTGGCTCCTCTTTTTCTTCTCATATCCTACTTCGGTTATTCAGGAAATCTTGTCAGACCTATAAGCAAAATAATTCTCTAATAGAAGAGACCCTTTTGGCACCACTTTCACTGTTACCAACACAATCCAACGGAGAATCTTATGGTGCCTGTAAGAGTCTCCCCGCTTCTAACTTTGCTCTCTTTCTCATATAAGTAAAGCTTACATGGTGACCAGAGTCATCTTTTCAAAGGTTAGTCAGATCATGTTGCTCCTAGCTCAGCCTGTACAATGGCTTGGGATCTCTCCCATAGCAAACCCAAGGTATATATATATTCCTCAGGAAGCTCTCCATATTGGTATATATATTGCCCATGAAGCCCTACCAGTTCTGGCTCCTGCACTCTCTCTGACCTTCTCTAGTCTTCTTTCACACTGACCTCCTTACTGTTCCTCAAATACTAGATGCACACTCATGACTCACGATTTTTGAAGCATCGTTTTCCATTTGATAAGAATTCTCTTTCCCCAAATAATTGCTTGCTTTTCACACTTCCTTATGGTCTCGTTTCAAATGTCACCTTCTCTGGTTGTCAGAATATAATCTTAATTCTTTACATAAATTTCCACCCATTCAATAATCTCTACCCTTCTTACATTGCTTTATTTTTTTTCTCATAGCAGTATTCTCCACCTGATGTACTGTTACTTGTCTGCTTCCTCGCCTTACAGTGGGAGCTCCATGATGGTGGAGCTTTGTTTTTTTCACTGCTGTATCCCTAAGACTCAGGATAGAGGATCTTAGTAAACACTAAAAAAGTTTTAACTTATTTGAATAAATGAATGCATGTATGGGTAAAACATAAATGCATGAATAAACAAAAAGCATTGATGGAGATTACAAATTCCAAATGGAGTTTTGTTTTGGTGTGAAAATCAGCAAGAACACACTGCAGATACCTGAGGAAGGGAATAGAGATTATCTTCAGTCAGAAAGCTAGATAAATCTAAGGAAGACAAGAAAGAGTAAAGAAGGGACTGCTATAATCCAAACTGAAATCAGGTTTACATAAATAGTTATGGAAATGAAGAAAATGTTATAATTTTCATGTGGGAGAAAATGTGAATTGGCCAGATTAAGTATAGTGGGTGGATGAAAATGGTACTTCATAGATATTCCCAATACTGAGATCTTTGAGAACTGGAAAATGTGGGTCCACTCACAACAAGGAGAACTTGGAAAGTTCCGTTTGTTTGGGGAAGATGGCACTGTTGTGAACAGGAGTGGGGTGGGCAGCCATGGCTTATTGATAATTTTTTCTTTAATCATTTCGAACCCACAGTATTCTTTATTGCAATGGCTTAGTGAAGGGTGAATGGACACACTGTTAAAAGACTGTCCCTTTTAAGCCACGTTCTTACTTTTTATACTTCATATTTCTCCTCCACATATCAGGCAGCTGCCATTTGATCTGTATACTAGCCAGCAGAGGAGTGGCTCTGTACAGATCTAGATTAGCTTAGGGTATGTTCCTGCTGGGTCTAAAGGAATCATAAAACCAACAAATAAATCCTGAGGTTCTCTGTGGCCCTACCCTGCTAGCTGTGTCCCCATTTTAGGATTCTGCTTTCATAAGCAGCTCATTGCCATAGTGGACTCCAAAATCCAACATCTTTCCAGAGAGAGAGAGAAAAGACAGAGAGATATAAACACTGAGAAAGAGAAAGAGATGGAGGAAGGGAGAGAGAAGACAGAGAGGAGGGAGAGGAAAAGAGAGAGAAAGAGAGGGAGAAAGAAGACAGATTGAGAGAGAGGTAGGAATATCTCCAAATTGGCTTATTGCTTTGAGGTTCTGTACTGGATTAGAACCCCTGGTAATTTCTGCTATGTACTTTAGTCTTGGATTTCTGAAAATTTAGGTACCTGGGAAATATATGTTAACACTATCAGTTTACTGTATTTTTAAAACATGTTTAATTAACATATTTTTATTTTTATTATTATTATTTTTTGAGACAGAGTCTCATGCCACTGCACTCCAGATGTGTTGCCCAGGCTGGAGTGCAATGGCATGATCTTGGCTCAGTGTAACCTCTGCCTCCCAGGTGTAAGTGATTCTCGTGCCTCAGCCTCCCAAGTAACTGGGACCACAGGCGCATGCCACCACGCCAAGCTAATTTTTGTATTTTTAGTAGAGACAGGGTCTTGCCATGTTGGCCAGGCTGGTCTTGAACTCCTGGCCTCAAGTGATCTGCCTGCCCTAGCCTCTCAAATTGCTGGGATTACAGGTGTGAGCCACTGCACCCAGCCAACACCATCAGTTTATAATCATCAAATTAGGACCTCTATAAGTTAATAGAATAAAGTTATACCACTCACCTACCCTCAAAACTATTAAAATCCCCACTAGGAAAATGTCTGGGAGGACTGAAGTATCTAGATTTTTAGGATTGAAGTTGTGGTTTTAAAAGGCAATACCTATTTGCAAAGTGCTTGAGTTTTTTGGGCAGGTGTATCTCTCTCTCTCTCTCTTTTTTTGAGAGAGAGTTTTCGTCCTTGTCGCCTAGGCTAGAGTGCAGTGGCGCCATCTCGGCTCACTGCAACCTCCGCCTCCTGGGTTCAAGCGATTCTCCTGCCTCAGACTACCGAGTAGCTGGGATTATAGGCATGCGCCACCACTCCCGGCTAATTTTTGTGTTTTTAGTAGAGACGGGGTTTCACCATGTTGGCCAGGCTGGTCTCCAACTCCTGATCTCAGGTGATCCGCCCGCCTTGGCCTCCCAAAGTTCTGGGATTACAGGCGTGAGCCGCTGCACCCGGCCCGTGTATCTCTTTAAGATTCTCGCTCCTGTAATCCCAGCACTTTGGGAGGCCAAAGCATGCGGATCACCTGAGGTCAGGAGTTGGAGACTACCTGGCCAACACGGCGAAACCCCATCTCTACTAAAAATACAAAAATTAGCCGGGCGTGGTGGTGGGGGCTCTGTAATCCCAACTACTCAGCAGGCTGAGGCAGCAGAATTGCTTGCGCCCAGGAATCAGAGGCTGTAGTGAACTGAGAGCTTGCCACTGCACTCTAGCCTGGGCGACAGAGCAAGACTCTGTCTCAAAAAAAAAAAAAAAAGAAAAAAAAGATTCTAATTAGTTCTAATGAGCCAAAGCTTTGAACTTCTCCTTATTTCGTCTTCTCCCTTCTTTGCATTTTTCCTCTTTTGGTGTTAAATGTATAGCTGGGAGTTAAACTTGAAATAGACCACGTGGGTAAGGACTTAAACAGCTCCGCTATTCCTCAATGGACAGAATGAGTGAGCAGCTTCCGTCAGCCCTTAGTTTACCAATGTGAATAAAACTGCTCCCATGCTGGCATTTGATACAGGAATGGGAAATTAAACTAATTTTTAAGAGCTAGAGTAGCATCTCTTTCTCACCTGGGAAAGAATTGGTAAGAATTGCATTGGTTAAAGTAACTAAGCCTAGTCAAAGTAGCTGGGGCAAAAGTGAATATTTATTGGAGAAACGCCTTCTTATCAAGTTTGATTAAAGAAGTACATGAATGTGGCTGCGCACGGTGGCTCATGCCTGTAATCCCAGCACTTTGAGAGGCCAAGGCAGGTGGCTCACCTGAGGTCAGGAGTTCAAGTCTAGCCTGGTCAACATGGTGAAACCATGTCTCTACTAAAAATACAAAAATTAGCTGGGTGTGGTGGCGTGTGGCTGTAATCCCAGCTACTCGGGAGTCTGAGGCAGGAGAATCGCTTGAGCCCAGGAGGCAGAGGTTGCAGTGAGCCGAGATTGCACCATTGCACTCCAGCCTGGGTGACAGAGTGAGACTCCAAAAAAAAAAAAAAAAAGGAAAGAAAGAAAAAAAGAAAAGAAAAGAAAAAGAAAGAAAGAAAGAAAGGCAGAAAGAAAAATAATATGAATGAATAATCAACTCTGGGAAGCATGACATCATGGCTTCCAGGAATAGCTGAAACCAGGGAATCAACTTGATCAGGACTCTCTCCCACCGAACACCCCACTCTCTACCTCAGTATACTGTCTGTGCTCCTCTCTGCTTTTCAGTTTCATTTTTTTTTTTTTTTTCCTACTCAAGGGCAGCTTCCTACCCTGCTTCCTCCAGCATCTGCATTTTACATTTTGCTGCTCCCACTACCAGGGATGTACTAGCTACTCCTAAGTACAGTTTGAAAAACCCTAGGGAAAGATTCTGAGTCACTTTTTCGGTTATAGGCTTACCTTTGGTATATTCAGGCGACACCAAGAGGCTACGTGGGGGATTGTGCACTACAATTCATAGATGAGGAAACTGAGGCACAGAGAGGATAAGCGACTTGTCCAAGATCACTCAGTTACTATAATATTATTTGATCAGTGTCTAGAGAAGATATTAAATATTAGTTATAATTAAATCTGTGATCATTAAAAAGCCATTTGGAAAGAGCTTGAAGCAGAGAACAGCACAATCAGGGGGAATAGACTGTATTTAATGTTGTATACTACCATCTAGTGATAATCTAGAGAATTTCAGCATTATACATTAAATATGTATTTAATATTCGAAGTTTTATTTTTCTTGATGTAATCTTTACAAATGTATCATAAATTGGCAATAAATATATAACCACATATTTACATATTTTATGGGCCCAGTAAGAGAATAGCAGCCATTTAAAGGACGATTTCAATTAATATTTTCAAAACCCACCTTTTTAAGGTGGATGTCACAATAACTTTGAAATTTAGAAAATTTGGGATAAATTATCTTGCATAAAATATTCATTTGCTCTCATATTATGGTATGAAATGAACCAGATGTCAAGGTTTGCAACAGATAGCCTGGTATGTGAGCCTTCTTCCTAGGAGACAAATAGGTGCTCTTGAGAATGAGGCAAAACATAGTTAAATAAGTGGTCTCATTAGCCTACCATCTGGAGGGCATGCTTGCTTACTCCAGGGCCAGCCCTGAGAGCTGCTGTGCCACTTTGGTACTAGGATAGGAAATAGGGAGTCACAGGGCTCTAAGCTGGCAGTCAGGTTGGTTCTGAATCCACATGTTTACTCTGTACCCACCAAATATTTTAGTACAATGTAGCCATGTTCCCCTTTCTTTTACAAATGTGTGATTTACAACAGCGGGATTCTAGCATTTATCAGGTCTACGTAGCACAACATAATTTTAATGTGAGGGATTCCTGACAGTCTTATATATTAAAAAATTGAGCACTCAACCACGAATATTTTAAAGACTATATTTAGTCCAACATTATTTGATGATATTTAGTATAAACTGACATTGACTTAGAAGATATAATATTTCATAGTGTATGTGATCAATAAACTTGTACTGGGAGCACTAGATGTGTACCAAGGTCTTTTACACATCTTTAGAAAATTCATCGTATCATGACCCATATCCCTGGGATCTGGCTAATATTTACAAATCCTCAGTTATTTGATGAAGTTTTTCAAATCTTGATATGATCAACAAGGGAAAAAGTCATGAGAAAAGAGGTAATTTGAACATATTTTCTTCCCTTGACGTAGCAATATTTCCTTGTGTGTGGAAATATTATTCTATCCGTCCTCAGGTGAGAAAGAGCTGCTACTCCAGCTTGTTAAAAAAATTAGTTTAATTTCCCCTTTCTGTATCAAACGCCACCATAGGAGCAGTTTTTAGTCACATTGTAAACTAAGGGCTGATGAGTGCAATCCATTGAGTGGTAAGATTTAAAATCAGATACATTTTGAATATAAATCACAGTTTTACTGAGGTAAAAGGTTTTTTTTAAAATGGAGTCTTAAAATATAAAACGTATACTTGTAGTCATTAACACATTTTCTTTAGTATAGCTGTGTGGGTGATATATTTTAAATATATCTGGAATATTTATTGAAATCATCCGGCTTCTTAGCAGTTATTTAACAATGTACCACATTAAAGACAATTCTAAGAATGTTTCATTGGAATATAGAAAGCAATATTGCTCCTCTCCATCTCATTCCTTCCTTCCAGAGTAATCCGTAGGTGTCCTAGAAATCTCCTGAGATTCAGCAAGAATCAACATTCACATACACAAGGCTCAAGATCTGGGGGAGCCTGAAAGAGTGGCATTTGGTCATAGTCCCCTGATTGAGGAAAGCGTACTGGTGGGTTTTCCTGCATCCAAGCAGGATGCAGGATTCCTGGGCCTCCTGTAGGCATATTTCCATGGGCTTGCATATTACAACCGAATGAACACTATTATTCACCAATTCTTCATGGCAAGACATAACTTACACTGTTCTTGGCAGTAACCAGGAACAGCTTTGCAAATTATTCAGAGATGCTAGGAGATAAATCAGCTCAAGTGTTGTTAGAGCATTATTCAAGCAGATACACTTAAGGCAAAGGTATGTCTGCTCATCTTCGCCATACTGTAAAGGGTCCTCCACCCCCAAGATCTAATGCAGTGGAATCATCTTCCCCACATCAGCCTGGGAAAGCTATGGCTGGGCTTGTTTATTTGGAAGCACAACAGCCTCCATGAAACTTCTATGTCAGGGTAACCTGTAAAAGGAGAGATGAATCTCCGATGCCCACAGGACGCTGGCCCTTAGCAGACTTGGGTTTATAATGAAAATCAGATAAAACCAGAGCAGTCTTGTTTCACAGAGCCTGTCTAGAGTAATTTAAAGAGGGGAAGTGGGGTGGAGAAGATGTGCTTTAATCCATTTTATGGACGAAATCTTTGGTTCCAGGTAGTTTTTTATCCCCTCCGTGGAGGGCCATCCCAATGTGTGAACTTTTCAAATGGATGCCTTCTGATGGGGCCCCTAATACAGACAAAATCCCCCACCCTCACCCTGTGGACTTTGCATGAGAATCAACTCCAAACTGCCATGTTCTCTACATACATTTCCCACATTTTCTTCAGTCATTAGTTTCCTGCTGAAAACACACAGAACCAACACCCGCTGGAGAACTTGCTGCTATACATTTGCACACACCTATCCAAGTTTTCTGCAGGACCACAGATTTCTATTCCACTCTATTACCTCTTCTTTCTCTTTCCCCTTATTTGGCATCTGGATTCCTTTCTAAATGTGTCATTTACCAAGAAGTGAACCCACCAAACCTCTTCCTCACCTGGGGAGTGTTGCCAGTGGAGAGACAAGCCTCTTTATTAAACTGCTGTTTTCCACCGCCTGAACCTGAGATTGGGATTTTTGCAACCCTTGATGACCATGTTTCCTGTATCTACCCTTCTTTCTGGGGCTAAGTTTAAGACAAATCTTGGATTAAAAGCCAGCTTTTGGAAATACAACATAAATCACAGGAAGAGGCAGAGACAACTTTAACTTAGTAACCCCAGGAGACATGAGAGGAAGAGGCCCTCTTAGGTCCTCACTTTCTACTCACAGCTTCACTCCTATCTCCAGAACCTTGGAGATGGATGATATCAGAACACTTGACAATCTGAAGCAGGGCACACTGAAGAGAAGAGGCATAAACCTGTGGCAGGAGCAAGAGGGATCCAGAGACATGTGAAGTTGAGAGCAGAGGAGAGAAGAGATGGTGGGCCAAGAGGGAACATTTGCTTATTGCCTACTAGTCACAGGGTAGGGGCCTACTAGTCACAGGGTAGGTAGGTAGTGGCCCTAAGGCCTTAGCTGAGAGGCCCTGGACCCCTTGATTATTTGGACATGATTCATATATGGCAGGAAAAAGTATTTCTGATATTTTAATATAGGTTAGCAGATGTGATTTAACCTAAATCATATTATTGTTTTACATATTCTTCTGGCCTCCTAGTGAGTGTGATGAGGAAAGAGAGGTTCAATACTGAACTCCATTACCCTCCTTTCTACAGTGCATAGTCCCAGGTTATATGTCTACCTCTATGCAACACCGTATCAATCACATGCCATCAGTCTCCTCTGGGACTCATCCAGTGCATATCATGAAGAAGAAAATTGGATAACTACATTTCCAACATGTTTTCTTCAGCCTCAATGCGCGGCCATGAGAGACCACTACTAACATTTACCTATCCCTATCCCATTTTCCCACCTTCACTTCCTATATATGTATATACACACATATATAATACACACACACACACACACACACGCACACACATATATATATATATTTGGCTGAGCAAGGTGGCTCACGCCTGTAATCCTAGCACTTTAGGAGGCCGAGGAGGGCTGATCACCTGCAGTCAGGAGTTTGAGACCAGCCTGGCCAACGTAGTGAAACCTCGTCTCTACTAAAAATACAAAAATTAGCCAGGCATGGTGGCACATGCCTGTAGTCTCAGCTACTCAGGAGGCTGAGGCAGGAGAATTGCTTGAACCCAGGAGGCGGAGGTTGCAGTGAGTTGAGATCGTGCCACTGCACTCCAGCCTGGGTGGCAGAGCGAAACTCCGTCTCAAACCAAAACCAAACCAAAACAAAACAAAAACAAATAATTTTTTAATGAAAAAGAATCTTCTTTACAAATTAATTATTGGTTTCTGCATTTGGTTACATAACTGGATAGTTTTCTCCCAATTTGGGATTGTTCATCAATATTTTTTTCTAGCATTTTTATATTTACATGTTTTCATTAACTCATTAACATGGATTTTTCTTTTCTTTATAAAAACCTTTCAATTTTTTGCTATGATGTAGAATATATTTCTCTGAGGTAGTGGTCTATCTTGATGTTTAGTCACTTAGCCCAATGCATTATTCGAAAGTCAAACTGATTTAAAATTATACTTCTATCATATACCAAATTATTTCAAATGCTTGGGTCAATTTCTTGTCTTTTTTTCTTCTTCTGTGTATCTGCTTGTTTTTAAACTATTGACAAACATCTTGTTTACTTTTTTAGTTTCTTTCCTTTCTTTTTTTGTTTGTTTGTTTAGGGAGACAGACTCTCACTCTGCCACTCAGGCTGGAGTGCAGTGGCATGATTATAGTTCACTGCAGTCTCAAACTCCTGGTCTCAAGTGATCCTCCTGCCTTGGCCTCGCAAGTAGCTGGGATTGCAGGCATGAGCCAGGACACCTGACTCCTCTTTATTTTTCTCAGATATAGAAAAGTCTTTAATTTTCTATTTTTTTCCAGAAACACTTTGCATTTCTAAATTCTCTCATAGGCACTGACAGTTCTTTATTTGATTATCTTGGATTTTCTAAATAAATAATCTTATTGCTTGTAAATAATAATAAATTTGCCTTTTTTTTTTTTAATGGAGTCTCACTCTGTCACCAGGCTGGAGTGCAGTGGCATGATCTTGGTTCACTGCAGTCTCTGCCTCCCGGGTTCAAGCAATTCTCCTGCCTCAGTCTCCTGAATAGCTGGGACCATAGGCACACACCGCCATGCCCGGCTAATTTTCTTGTATTTTTAGTAGAGACGGGGTTTCACCATGTTGGCCAGGATGGTCTCAATCTCCTGACCTTGTGATCCACCCACCTTGGCCTCCCAAAGTGCTGGCATTACAGGCGTGAGCCACCACGCCCGACTGACTCTTTTTTCATAATTATACTCTACTGATTTCCTTTCTCCTTCCATTCTTCCCTCCTCACCCTTCCTTCTATCCCTGTTTCTTTTTTTCTCTTTCTCTCCATCTCTCTCTTTCTCTAGGTTAAAGCTTTCTAAACAATGCTGAAAAAGAGTAGGTAATGGTGCAGTGTCATTTATATCACATACTTCATGACTGTAATGGAAATAGTGGGGTTTGGCTTTGCTTTTGTTTTTCAATCAAACATAATTGTTGCTATTGGATTGATTACTAATATACTATTTGGGCCGAGTGCAGGATAGGATGAGAGCCTGTGAACAAGCCTCCATGCACTTTCGTAAGATAGGTGTAAGGTAAGATTGAGAATTCCCTTTCCCCTTCTCACCCATTATCCCCTTCTTTAGGCTAGGCTTGCCTGTATTTCTTGCCAAGCAGAACTTCACTGTGTTTTCAGATCTTTCTGAAAGCTGTCCTTTGGCTTTCCAGGTGGGCTAATAAACTGCTGGGTGGTTTGCCATTCACTAAGTTTAATCTCATCAGTATCATGTCTTCCAGAAATTGCTTGAAGTCACTCCTCTCTGATTTCCCTTAACTTTTTGGTAGTTCTTTTGAATTTCAATGAGAACTAAGTAAAAAAAAAAAAAAAAATCAGCTCAGCCAACCAACTTGAAATAGTTCCTTTAAAAATAAAAATTATCATTTTTAATTCTCAAGTGTTAAAATATAAATGAATCCTCCCTTAAGTAATAATGACAGATGGAAATACTATATTAAAAACTCAGCTCCTATCACATATCTGCAATGGTAACTCACTTAAAAATGTTATCCTGCATTGGATTAAGTGGTTTCAAAATGAAAATATGAATATAAATAAACTGCTCTTTTACAAAAGAACTGAAAACTAGCAAGTATACTGAAAAAGTGCTTCTTATTCAAATTAATCTATGAATTATTTTCCTTTTTTGATATTGACAAAGAACCTTGCTAAGAAACAATGTTGAATTTTGTATCAACGCTGAATACTAATTAGGAAAAAAAAGCACCCTTATTATTCTCTCTGAATAACAAGTATTTTTCCAGTTGGATCACTGTACGTTTGCGCATGTTAATGACTTATTTTTCAAAGATTTACCACTCTGATGTATGTTTTGCAGTAGTAGATTTCCTCGTGTCCTCCACAGTGAAATATCGTCATTGTTTGAATCACATTTTTGGCAGGACGGTGTTCTTTTACATTTTGGGGGAATCATAGGAGTCTGAGAGAGGAGAGAGACAAATCTTATCTATAAAGCTTATTCATGAATTTTTGTTTTGGCGTGGGAAATTTGCCCCTGTGTGTAACAAGGGCATTTAACAAAATCTGTAATGCTTGTTTGAAATAAATTAGTTTCTTACAGCAAAGCTGTAAGAAGCTCTTTTTTCAGTTGTTAACATGTTTTTAGACTAAGTTCCAAATTCAAAACGAATATGAATGCCGCCTTCAATCTACACCACTGCACCTCATCTTTGTTCTTTTTTCTTCCTTTCCCAGACACCTATATTCTCATTTTATTTCTTCAACGGACATCAATTAGCACTTTGGTCCCTAACCCAGATCGGTTTTGTCAGCACCTCATGTTTGGAGTTTTTCTTATTTTCATCGTTTGACTCAACTAGTCCTCTGATTTCCCTGACCCACTTCCCTGATTTCCAAGGTAAAAGCTGGCTGATCTGTCTGACCAATTCTAAATCTGTCCATAGTCTTTTTCTCTATGCTATACTCTCACATCAACTCATTATTATGACTCGGTGTTAAAGATGTGATAGTATGAAGGGTTACATTATTTTTCAGGAACTGGATACTTGGTTTAACATGACTCTGCCCTGGACAGCCTGGCCAATTACCCTGACTCCCCTACTTTCAATCATACTGAAGATTTTATATAAGTAACATGTTATTAAATATATTTTTAATGTCTGCAAATGCCCTTCTTCTATAGCTGTCAAATTCAAGAAAGTTATCTCAGAATTCTGCAAAGACTCAGAACAGATAGTCTTCAATGACACACACTGTGGATGCTAAGATTTACCAACCCAGTAACTTCTTGGGCTGACTGAAATTTTTTTCAAGAAGGCAGCTGTGCACCTCCTGCTGGTGGGTTGGTGGCCTCACTGGTGCAGACACTCCACTAGTGGAAAGGCCCACGTGTTCCTTAGAACTGTTTCTTCTTCTATATGGCCAGAACAATCCTCTGCTCACCCTCCTGATGTACACTGATGAAGCTATTTATTTATTTATTTATTTATTTATTTATTTATTTATTTATTTATATTTTTTAAGACTGGACTGTGGCAGAGGGTAGGGGGCTGGCTTTGCTGTGTTGCCCAGCCTGGACTCAAACTCCTGGGCTGAGGTGATCCTCCGATCTTAGCCTTCTGGGTACCTGGGACTATAGGCGTGTGCCCCAGCACCTGGCGGATGCAGTCTTTTACATACAGGGCACTACCCTTGCAAATAAAAGTGCCAGATAAAAGAACTGTACAATCTACGTTCTAGGTCTGGTTCTATTCCTGATCCAATATGTGATTCTGGGTAAATTATTGTCTCTAGGCTGGACCTCAGTATTCTAGGAAGTAAAATGAGTGTTTTGGATTATATGATATTTAGTGATATCTCCTGTTCTAAAATTTAAAACTCTCATTCATCTCAAGGTTACCTTTCTGTTTGTCTGTGACTTGCTGTCCTGGCCCATTGGCTGTTGAGAGGAGTAATGAAGCAATCGGGGTATCTGAAACTCAAGGTTTCTAGGAAATTAAGTCCTGGCCCAAGTATGCATTTTATTTTTCTCCATGTAACTTATCCCCACCTAGTGATTAAAAGTTAAAATAGCAACTCATACTTGGAGAGAAAAGGGATTTTATTTATCACACCCAAATGATGTTTTCTTGGGGAAATGATAGACGGTGTATATATGTAGGCCATGTTTTTTAACATCAGGTTCAAGATGATGGCTGACAATCCTCCTGTATCCACCCTGCATGATAATTACAAGGGCTGGAGTTACCAGAAAGGCAGAAAAAGAATTTTTAAAAGGTTGTTTCTAGAAGCTGCTTTGAAGACCTTTATGCCTCAAATGACTAAGAATTTTTTGTGTGCCTTGGTTTTTTACAGTTACTTTGAGTAATGAGATTTGAAGGCAACTAATCCCTGACAAAATCAGAGACAGCATGAGAGAATAAGAGTCATCTGTTTAAAGTTGACACACAGGCAGGGCAAAGTTTATTTATTCATTTTTAAATCCTGGAAGGTGTATGCAGAAGGGAACTATAATACCCGATTGTCTGGAACACACCCCATTTGAACAGCTGAGTGGAGTTTCTGTTTTTTGCCACTTCTTCTCATTTGTTCAGGCTGCCCCTGTGGACCACTGAACAAGTAGGCTAGTTATAGAGCTGCTGGGAAGTTCAGGAGCCTAGGTGAAATTTTGGAAAAAGGCAGTGGCATAAAATAAGGTTCCAGGGAACAGATGTACTACTCAGAATTCTGAAGCTCAAAACACTTTGTTATAATAGTTGTGCTTAGGCTTTTTATTATGGATGGGGATAAAAGAGTGGAGTAAGAATCTTTGCTATTACTCAGTCTTCTTATTTGAGTTCTTCTAATACTGTTAGGCCACTTTTGTTAGATCAATTTTATTTGGAAGCCAACAGCTAAAATTTAGGCCAGGATCTGTGGGATCATTTAAATTCCATGTAATTCATCAATTTGAAGAAAGAGTTACAATAATTTTCACCCAAACTATTACATAAAAGATTCTTTATAAATTAATGATATGACTTGGAATTCACTCTTTTACTTTGTCTTGGTTAAGCTTGCTGGAAGTTTATGCATTTTATTGATCTTATCAGAGAATCAGATTTTGTAACTTTATTTTCTAGATTGCTTTCCCACTTTCAATGTTTTAAATTCATGCTCTCATTTTTCATATTTTTTTCACTTCTACTTTCTAAATTTAATTTGTTAATCTTTTCTAGCTTCCTAAAGTGGAATAGGTTATTAATTTTAACCTTTTCTAACTTCTTGTTGAATATATGTATTAAAAGCCAAACATTTCCTTTGAAGCACTACTTGTACTAGCTATAATTTCATTCAAAATATATTTTAATTTTTTTCAAGGCTTATTCTTTGACCCTAGTTTTATTTAGAGATGTTTTGTTTAATCTCCAAATATTTGGAGATTTTCCAGTCAACTTTCTGTTATTACTTCTAGCTTAATTCCGCTGTGGTGTGAGAGCATACTTTGTCTTAAATCTATTACTATAAATTTGCCACTTAGGGAAATAATAAAAATGTGAGCATAAATTTGTTTTCTCATTTTCATAAAGTTTCAACTTCATGAAAATGAGAAAACAGGATGGGTCGGGTGACTCACACCTGTAATCACAGCATTTCTGGATGCCACAGAAAGGTGACTGCTTGAGGCTAGAAATTTGATGCCAGCCTGAGCAACATAGCAAGACCTAATTTCTACAAAAAATAAAAAATAATTCAGGTGTGGTGGCAGGTGCGTGTAGTTCCAGCTACTCAGAAGGCTGAAGTGGGAGTATTGCTTGAGCCTAGGAGTTTGAGGTTACAGTGAACCATAACCATGCCTGGTTGATAGAGCAAGACCCTGTCTCAGAAAAAAAAAAAGAAAGAAAAGAAAATGAAAAAACAATATAGAAAATATCTAACACCAAAGGTAGTTATTTGAAAAGATCAGTAAAATAGGGAAACCTCCAGCAAGGCTTACCAACACACAAAAATGTAGGGAGAAGACACGAATTACCATTTCACAAATGAAAGAAGGATCATCACAACTGATTTCATGGACACTCAAAGGAGAAAGAGGGAATACTATGAATAAATATGTGCCCACAAATTTGATAAGTAGATGAAATGATGAAATGGACTGATTTTTTTGAGAGACACACACTAGCAACATTCACTCAAAGGGAAAAATAATGACCTTAATCTCTCAGTATATATATTAAAGAAATTAAATCAGTAATTAAAAAATCTTTCAAGAAAGAAAGCACCAGGGCAAGATGATTTTTAGGTGGATTCTATCCAGCAATTAATGAAGAAATAATAATTATCTTGAATTTCTTCCCAAAATATTAGTAAATACTTCCTAACTCATTTTATGATGCCAGAATCACTCTAATACCAAAACAAGATAAAGACATTGCTAGAGAAAATAACCTGCAAGCGAATATTTCTTGTGAATATAGACACAAGAGTTCTTAACAAAATATCAACAAACTGAACTCACTCTACTGGAATTCTGAACTCACTCTATTGGAGTGAGTTCAGAATTGAATAATTAAGTAACTGGATGGTAGATCATGAGTCATGTTTCTCATTTATGGAGTGGGAGGTTACAGACAGGCAAAAAGAAGGCTAGAATGGTCTATGTTGCAATAGATTAGAATTGGAGACATCAGCATGAACTCATGTTCAGCTTAATATAGGTATAGATGGCCATTTATAGGAATATTTATAAAAACATAGGTTAGTATAGATACTATTTGAGAAGGTCTAGAAGCAATGATCCCCCAGTAGTAATGAACACACCCAGTACTCAGATCTTGGTTTCCAACACCATTTTCCAATACAAAGAATCAGGGCTCTTTAGGAAATGGCTGATTCTAAGACCAGGGCACAAGCATAGGAGATGAACCTGGAGCATTGTGTGGTGCCAGAAAACAAGAAAGTGCTGAAAACAAAATATCAAACAAATGCACACACACACATACACACGAGCAAAAACAAAAACCCTCTCATAAAACATAAAACACTGCAATGGGGTATGTCCATGAGGCATGAAAGCCCACCAAAAGAGCTCTCTATGGCCAAAGCTGGAATAATCTGAGCAGCAAAATAGCATGGTGTTGGAGTAAATGCAAAGTACAAAACAAATATCCATGATTCCACACAGATATAAATAAATGATTGAATAACTAACTTCCCACACCATCAGTGTAGGCTGTGCACAGTAACTTCCACAGAGAGCAATAAGGAAGGGGAGAAATAATAATCTTACACTGGAGAAATCTGACAAACACGATCTCAGCCAGGTGATCACAGTTAACGTCAAGAGTGATGTCACGTTCCAATAATAAGTAATGCGGCTGAAGCCATAATAAAAAGCCTCCTATCAAAGAAAAGTCCAGGACCAAATGGCTTCACTGTGAATTCTACCAAACTTTTAAGGAAGAACTAATACCAATTCTACTCCAACTATTCCAAAAAATACAGGAGGTGGGAACACTTCCAAACTCATTCTGTGAGGCCAGTATCACCCTGATACTAAAACCAGACTAACACACATCAAAAAAAGAAAGTTACAGGTCAATGAACAATAGGATGTGTTTTACCCAGTTATGTGCAATACTAATCCTCCCCTTTGCAGGATACAAATTTCAATTTTTTAATGAGCCTAACTACAGTAAACATTGCCTTTCTATCACATAAATGCTTCTATCCGTCAGAGGGCCACTCAGGGAAGTTCTTCACTGGGCTACTTTGTTTTGCCTGAGCAAGCAAGGAAACTCAGTGTTTATATTATTGAAGGAATGTCTTTGACATTCTTTCAAAAAAGACATCCTACTGAATGAACCTGTTAGCTTTCCTTCATCTAGATTGAAGTTTCTCAACCTTGGCACTATTGATGTTTCAGGCTACATAATTCTTTGTTGAGGGTGGGGGTGCTGTTACGTGCACTGTAGGATAATTAGCGTCATCCCTGGCCTCTGCCTTCTAAACATCAGTAGCACCTTCCCTTCCAGTTGTGACAGTAGAAAATGTTTCCAGACATTGTCAAATGTCCTCTGGTAGGCAAAATTATCTCTAGTTGAGAATCTGTTGTTTAGATCAACAAAGGACTTGAAGGTCATGAGTGGCCCTCTTGAGTTTATGTTCCCGGGGTCTACTGTTTCCAGTGGTCAGTAACTCAACGATGACAGAGTTTTTACTGTCCTCACTTAGTTTGGTTTGTATTGTAACCATCAGTCTTCTGTGAATGGTACACAACGCCACTATGTTGTGCCCAGAGCTGGTTGATTGAGCTCCCATTCGTTGTTTGTGGTCTGTTTGTCCACTACATGTCTACAGAAAATGAGAAGTATTTGTTGTCAAGATTTGGAATACTCAATCTGTACCCCATCTACCTGTCCTTTGTGTCTTTTCCCAACTTCTTTAACCCATACGCAGACCTTCATTGGCCAAAATATGGGCCAAAACTCAGGTGGGAAGTTGCTCTGTGTCATTCCTTGCACATTATCTTTGTCATATTTGGCTTACTTTCCTCTGAATCCTATGATAAACACGGGGCCTCTGAGCTCAAAAGAGTGAACAATGTGAAGGGAATCCCAGTTTCTAATGGTTTATTCATTATAATGCTAACTTCTATGCTTATTGGTTTATAATCTAATATATTGCTGATAACATTTTGAAAAGGGGAAACTGAAGGATTTCTAGAGAAAATGTAATTCTATATTATTAATATATGTCAATTCCTTAAGAAAAAACTGTTTTGCTAAAGTTTATCTTACAAATAGGAAGACTTTAACTTTGAGTCAAGTTAATGGCCATGCTTACAATGTTACTATGTATGAGTTCATGTCACACTAGAAAAAAAGACCTGCTAACAGAACTGGAGGACTTTAGAACAAATTAAAAATTTTAGTAGGTGGCATATAAATGTAACAAAAGTTCAAGAGATATCCTAAAATTTGGTAAATACTTAGACATTAGACAGGGTTAATATCTTCTTTATTTTATCATAGTTTCAAAATAATATTAACATAAAGGGTAGCACAAAAAACATAACGTTAAAATAATAGTATAGTTTATGCAAGGCATGAATTTACTTACTGTGGAATGCCTAGACAGATGGGCTAACATTAATATGGCAGAATTTTACAATTATGAACATGCCAACAGCTGTTCAAGCAAATTAAATTATAGTACCCAATATCCTTATGAAATGGGTTGACTCATTTAATTTGTCTAATATTTTAAAATAACAATTATTCTTTTATTTTTGACCATCTTAATTCTCTAAGAAACTATTTATATAATAAATTTACATGTTAGATTTAATGAAGATGTAATTGCCTCAGAAAAAATTAATAATCCTTGTAAAGTCAACATAATCCAAATTGAAATGTTTGTCTCCTATTACAGAGAAAATTTTAATATCCAGACCATGTTATGTAAATGGGTTTTATAAGTCATTAAGAAAAAGAAATAACTTAGAAAAATAGCTAAACAGAGTGAACAGTCAATTAATCTGAGAGAGAGAAACTGGCTAAAAATAATTTGTAAAGACTTGATCTCACTAAAGGAAGAATAAAAAAGAAAACAATTAAAATTTTATTTGATCAGATAGGCAAGCATTACAATGATTTATAATAGAATTGTTGAGAGTTAGTGAGATGTGCAAATTTATTTCATAAGAGAGGTAGTATAAATTAATATATCCTTCTTGGAATCCCATGTGATAAAGTCTCTCAAAATTCAATTTCAAGTGATATATATTTTAACCCAAAGAAAGTTTTCCTACTGTAGATGCATATGTTTTCTTAAGTAAACATTCATGGTCACCTTTTATGTGCCAGGCATTATGTGAGATACTGGGAATAAAATGGCAAATAATATTTACCACAGGATCATTTTAAATACAAAAATTTGCAACCAATTAAAATTTCCATGCTAAGAAGTTGGTTATACGAACTTACAATGTAGAATTGTGTCAACCTTGAAAGAACAAAGTAAGTCTGTAAGAACTGGCATTTTAAAAAATTTATCAATATCTCTGGATAAAATATAAAGGATTAAGTTATATGTAAATAAATGTTGACAAACTGTATGATATATTTCCTTTCTAGTAAAAGAAATTTAAATATGCATAGAAAGAATACGGAAGGTTATCTACCAAAATTTTACCACTAAATTGTTAAATTGTTAATTTTGTTTTGAATCATTGGGGTCACTTGCCTAAGTCAATAAATAAATGAATAAGGAAGTAAACTAATCAAGGTTAGATCATCAAACATTTAACTACCTAATTTTTAAATTGTATTATTCTTTACATGTTTTTCCCCAATAGCATGAGCAGAAAACTTGATTAATGAAAACTATTAATGGAAAGACCCTAGCATATAAAAATTCTTGTAATTTATTTCAATGGTCTTTACAATGAAGCAAATCTAAAATGAAAAAAACTCCCTCAAAACATAAAATTATGTCAGCCTCTTTATGTTTCCCCTCTCTGCCTTTTACCTGGGACCTGGTGCCTATTTTCTTTAGCCGAATGGTGGCAGCATTTGAACACTGTTACTCATTGCCTGCTGGGCATGTGCCCCGATTAGGCAAAACCAGGGTTGGTATGATGTGCTCAGATAGGCATGGTTAAGTGAGACCTCTATGCTGAGACCATATCAACAGGCTCCACAGTGCCTTTGTATGAAAATACATCAAAGAAGAAAATAATATCTACCTTTGATTGCCATGTATGAAAATTATACATATTTTAGAATGTTTTAATTTTTAGAAAGACCTTAATATAAATTAAATAACTTGAGAATTGGTATTAGTGCTAGTAGTGCTTTTCACAATTAATCACATATATTTTTTTACTTACACTCTTGAAAAGGACACTTACTAATTCTGAGTCTTAAATTACTCCTGCTTCTCTTATTAAAAGAAAAGTAAAACATGTTTAATGTGTTTTCTGGAGAATGGTGAAGAGCTATTTTAAAGCAGTCTATTTCAGTTTTAGGAAATTAGATTGTCACCATGTGAATGTGCTCATTGGCAGGATGGTACATAGTTTTCACATAGTTTTCATATTCACCATTCTCTTGGAACCTAACACTTTGTCTGAAATGAATAAATAAATTATGTCTAATTCACCACCTGATGATTAGTTTCTTGGAGCTGCTGTTCTGGTTAATATCATCATAAAATAATACTAAAATTTGTTCATAAAATATAATTTTATGGATTTGCATTTTTAAAATATCTGGAGCACAAATATTTAACATGAATGTTAACAAAACATCTTTGAGACTTTTACATTGCTTTTCTTGCAGTGTGTGAGTGTGGTTTGGTAAGCAGTTTTTAAAAATCACCTTTAATATTTGTGGTTCATAGCAAAAACATTGAGTGAGATACTGAAATGTTCATATAACATCAGTAAAAAATTATTGTGTCAACTGTTAGCAATTCTATTATAAATTAAGAAAATATATCTTCTGTTTAGCTATTCCAAATCCATGTTTAACCACATACTCACCTAAATCTTGCACGAAGACTTAAACTCTCTAAAGTTCTGCTTCCTCATCCATAAAGTGAGGATGAAAATACTTCTGTTATCTTAGGAATAGTCACTATTTGGGAAGATTCAATATGATAATGTATGTAAAGCACTTAGTATGGGGCCTGGAACATACTGAGTTTTATAGAGAATGCTCTAGTTTATTGTGACTGTGGAGTATACTTCTAGAAGTGGGAAATTTCTGGATTAGAGCAACACAGTGTAGCAATGATAAATGGGGTAGACTTTGCATAGGGATTCATCTCCAATTATAGGCATGGCTTACTGCATGAATGCATTTGTGTGTGTGTGTGTTTCTGTGTGTGCGTGTGTGTTAACTTTTCTCCAGTAGATGGAATGGATCATTGTCAATACTCAGCCTCATTCTGGCCTATGATTTTAGTTACTGCAGAGATATTTCTATCTTGTGTTCTAAAAATATATTTGAAAAGCTTCACCAGTGGAAACTGAAAAACAATTTTTTGGTGTGTAACTTTTATATTTTAGAAATGTTTGGCCATGATTGTTTTCTATCATGAATTTTAGAATCTCTGGCCAAGTTCCCAAATCATAACTTTTGGATTTGTTGGGATTTAATTACATTCATCAGTCATTAAATATACTTCTAAAGTAAAACGTGAACAAGTCAGTCAAAAATTCCAAAATTGGAGTGACATCAGCAAGACGGCAGAATAAAAGTTCTCCACCTCCACTCTCTCCCCACAGAAATCCAGCTAGCAACTGCCCACAGACAAGAATAACTGTGGGAAATCCCCGAACTCAGGAGTGAGGCTGAGAGATCCACTTGGACCACCAAAGCGAGAAAAACCATGTTCAGGAGATCAGAGGAATGGTTCTCTTTGACTGCACCACCCATACCCCAAGGCAGTACAGTGCTACACACAGAGGATTCCCATGGACCCATGGTTTCTACAGTGAGAAAAATGAGTTGGAGGTAGACATTAAGTTTCCATACAATTCTGGGACCCTTCATAGAAATCTCACTCCTGTCAGCCTATGGGAAACATTGGGAGTACCAGCAGGATTACATCATGACTAGCCAACAGCATGGTGCTACAGGAACACAGTCCACAAGTTTGCCAGGATTGAGTCCCTAGCCAGCTACTCCATACAGCCTTGGTACTCACAGAGAGAGCATGTGGCCCCACTCAACCTAAACTGAAGAGCAGTGACTCCAAAAAGCCTTGGTGCTCTGCTTAAGCCCACCATAGTCCAAGAGGCAAGACTACATGCATATCTATGAAACATGACCTCTGGCCCTGCTCATCTTATGTGGTTGAGCAGCTACCCCAGCCACTTCATCTAGTCTCAGAGCCCAGCATATAATCCTGCACAACTACAGATTCTGAGCAACAGAATCACCCAGCCAAGGAAGAAAATCTACAACCCTGCCCATTCGGAGACAAGCATGGAGTCCAGCCAGAAGCCCCATTTGACAGTAGAGTCCAGTTAGTGGTCTCACCAAACCACAGAGTACAACCAGCAGTACCATTAGACCTCAGAGCACAGGAAGTGACCCAGCCCAACTAGGACACCTGAACCACGGTTAGCCTGTCTGAGGTTGCTATTAGCTGATTCCTCCGGAATCCCAGGCTAGACTATATAGTAAAGTTCTATCACCACCAAAGAACACCTGCAAGGGCTGGAAGAGGTGGCTGTCTGCTAAAACACACAGGTATCATTATAAGGACAGAAAGATTATGAAAAATCAGGAAAATATATGATACCACCAAAAAAAAAAAAACTAATAAAGCTCCAGTAATAGACCTGGAAGAAATGGAGATCTATAAAATGACCAAAAAATAATTCCAAATAATCAACCTATAAAGAAATTCAGAAAGCTCTAAGAAAATTTAAATAGAAACATAAATAAAATTTGGAAAGCAATGCATCAACAAAATTAGAAGTTTAACAAAGAAATGTAAAAATTAAAAAATAAAAATCCTAGAGATAAAGAATATAACAATTGAGAAAAATCCAATAGGTAGTTTAAATAGCAGACTTGATCCAGCAGAAGAAAGAGTAATGATCTCAAAGACAGGATATTTGAAATTATCCAATCAGAGAAATAAAAAGAAAAAAGAATGAAAAAGAATAAATAAGACCTACATAAATTATGGGACACCATCAAGCAAAAACTATCCACCATATAATAGGAGTTTCAGAAGGAGAAGAGAGATATAAAGGCCTAGAAGGCATATTTAAGAAAATAATGGCTGAAAAATCTCCAGATCTAGGTAAAGATGATAACATTCAGATATAGAAGCTCAGAGACTGGCAGTAAAATTGAACCAAAAGAGAAGTTCACTAAGACACATTATAATCAAATTGTGAAAATTTAGACAAAGAAAATACTAACAATAGCAAAAGATAAAAAACAGATCACATTCAAAGCTTTCAGCAGATTTCAGATTTTTTCCTGCTGTGTGCAGCCTAGGGACTTAGTGCCCTGCGTTCCAGCTGCTCCAGTCTGGCTAAAAGGGGCCAAAGTACACCTCAGTCCATGGCTTCAGATGGCACAGACGCCAAGCCTTGGTGGCATCCATGTGGTGTTGAGCCTGTGGGTGCACAGAAGTCAACAATTGTGGTTTGGGAACCTCTGTCTAGGTTTCCAGGGATGTATGGAAATGCCTGGATGTCCAGGAAGTTTTCCACACGGGTGAAGCCATCATGGAGAACCTCTGCTAGGGTAGTGTGGAAGGAAAATGTGGGGTCAGAGCACCCATACAGAGTCCCCACTGGGGCACTACCTAGTGAAGCTGTGAAAAGAGGGTCACTGTCCTCCAGACTCCAGAATGATAGATTCACTGACAGCTTGCTCTGTGCACCTGGAAAAGCTGCAGACACTCATCACCAGTCCATGGGGGTAGTACACTGGAAAAGCTGCAGACACTCATCACCAGTCCATGGGGGCAGTACACTGCAAAGCCACAGGGGTGGAGCTTCCCAAGGTCATGAGAGCCCACCTCTTGCTTCAGTGTGACCTGGATATGAGATAGCGAGTCAAAGGAGATCATTTTGGAACTTTAAGGTTTAATGACTACCCCATTGGGTTTTGGACTTTTATGGGGTCTGTTGCCCCTATGTTTTGGCCAATTTCTCCCATTTGGAGAGGGTGTATTCACCCACTTCCTGTACCCCTGTTGTATCTAGGAGGTACCTAACTTGCTTGTGATTTTACAGGCTCATAGGTGGAAGGAACTTCCTTGTCTCAGATGAGACTTTGTACTTGGACTTTTGAGTTAATGCTGGAATGAATTAAGACTTTGGTATACTTTTAGAAGGGCATCATTGTATTCTGAAATATTAGGACATGAGATTTGGGAGGGGCCAGGAGCATAACGATATGGTTTGGTTGTGTCCCCCTCCAAATCTCATCTTGAATTGTAGCTCCTTTAATCCCCATGTATTGTGGGAGGGAGCCAGTGAAAGGAAGTTGAACTATGGGGGCGGTTACCCCCATGTTGCTGTTCTCATGATAGTGAGTGAGTTCTCATGAGATCTGATGGTTTTATAAGGGGTTTTTCCTCCTTTTGCTTGGCACTTCTCCTTGCTGCCATAATGTGAAGAAGGACAGTTTTGCTTCCCCTTCCTCCATGATTGTGTTTCCTGAGGCCTACCAGCAGTGTGGAATTGTGAGTCAATTTAACCTCTTTCCTTTATAAATTACCAAGTCTCGGGTATGTCTTTATAAGCAGCATGAGAACAGATTAATACACAAGCTCTAACCTATCAATAATTACCTTGAATGTAAATAGATTAAATGATCCAATAAAAATACAGAATGGCCAAATACAGTAAAAAAAATACAACTATATGCTGCCTACAAGAGACCCCCTTTTCTAGTAAGGGCACACATAGACTATGAATAAAGGGATGGAAAAAGATATGCCATGAAAATGGAATCAAAATAAAGCAAGGGACCTATATTTATATAGACAAAATAAACTTTAAATCAAAAACTATAAAAATAGACAAAGAAGGTCATTACATGATGATAAAAGAGGTTAATTCACCAACAGGAAATAACAATTGTATATATATGCCCTCAACATTTGAGCACCTAAATACATAAAGCAATTATTAAATGATTAGGAGGTAGAAACAGAGTATACTACTACAAGACAGGATCCAGGATGCAAGGGTAGTTCAATACATGCAAATCAATAACACGAGGTTAAAAAATGAAAAATAAAAATTATACGATCATTTCAATAGATGCAGAATAAATATTTGACAAAACTCAACATGCTTTTATGATCAAAATTCTCAACAAATTAGGTATAGAGGAAATGTACTTCCACATATTTAAAGCCATATATGACAAACCTGTAGCTAGTATTATTCTCAGTGGTGAAAAATTGAAAGCTTTCCCGCTAAGATTAGGGACCAGATAAGAATGCCCACTCTCACTACTTCCTTTTTAATATAGTACTGGAAATTCTAGCCAGAGTAATTGGGCAAGCAAAAGTAATAAAATGCATCCTAATTGAGAGAAAGAAGTTCTTTCTTTCCAACTGCCTGTATTTGCTGATGACAAGGTCTCGTATATAGAAAACCCTGAAGATTCCACCAAGAAACTGTTAGAACTGACAAATTCACTAAAGTTGAAGCATACAAAATCAACATACAAAAATTACTTGCATTTTTATATACTAATAATGAGCCATCTAAAACAAATTTTAAAATCACATTTACAATAATGGCAAAATAATTAAATAATTAGGTGTAAATTTAACCAAACAAGTAAAAGACTCATATACTGAAAACTACAAAACACTGATGGAAAAAAATTGAAGCAAACACAAATTAATGGAAATATATCCATGTTCATGGACTGGAAGAATTAATATTGTGAAAATGTTTATACTACCCAAAGACATCTATGGATTCAATCCTATGAAAATTCCACAAGGCCAAGCACAGTGGCTCATGCCTGTAATCCCAGCACTTTGGGAGGCTGAGGCGGGTGGATCATGAGGTCAAGCTTTTGAGACCAGCCTGACCAACATGGTGAAACCCCATCTCTACTAAAAATACAAAAATTAGCCAGGCAGGACGTGCCTGTAGTCCCAGTTACTTGGAAGGCTGAGGCGGGAGAATTGCTTGAACCCTGGAGATGGAATTTTCAGTGAGCCGAGATTGCATGCCACTACACTCCAGTCTGGGGGACAGAGCGTGACTCTGTCTCAAAAAAAAAAATTCCACAACAATTTTTCACAGAAATATAAAAAACAACCCTTAAATGTGTATGCAGCCACAAATGAGCCCAAACAAAACAATCTTGAACAAAAAGAACAAAGCTGGAGGCATCAAACTCCCTAATTTTAAAGCATATTTGTAAAGCTATGGTAATTAAAACAGCATGGTACTATTAGGAAATCCAGAAATGAACTCATGAATTTCTGGTCAATTGATTTTTGACAATAGTGCTATGAATACACAATGAGAAAAAGATAGCCTCAAATAAATGATGCTGAGAAGATTAGATATCCATTTGCAGAAGAATGAAACTAGATCCTTGTCTTATTGCATATACAACAACCAACTCAAAATGGATTAAAGACAAATATAAGACCTGAAGAGGTAAAACTACTGGTAGAAAGTATAGAGGAAATCTCAATGCCACTAGTCTGGGCAACAATTTTTGGGATATGACACATAAACATAAACAACAAAGCAAAAACAGACAAATCAAACAGCAGCAAACTAAAAAACTTGTGCACAGCAAAGAAAACCATTAACAAAGTGAAGAGACAACCACAGAATGGGAGAAAATATTTGCAAACTATACAACTGATTAAAGGTTAATATCCAAAATATATAAGAACCTCAAATAACTCAACAGCAAGAAAGAAACAACCCAATTAAAAATAACAAATGACATTAACAATCATTATTCAGATATACAAATGGCCAACAGGTACATGAAAAAATGCTCAGCATTACAAATCGTGAGGAAAATGCAGATTAAAACCACAATGAAATATCACATCTGTTAGAATGGTCTTTATAAAAATGATAAAACAAGTGTTGGAGAGGATGTGGAGAAAAGGGAACATTTGTATACTGTTAGTGGAAATGTAAATAACTATAGCCATTATGGAAAACAATATAGGATTTCCTCAAAAAACTAAAAATAGAACCTACCATGTGATTTAGTAAGCCCAGTTCTGGGCATATATCCAAAGTAACTGAAATCAATATTTTGAAGGCATATCTGCATTCCCATGTTCATTGTAGCATTAGTCATACCAGCCGGGATATAGAATCCACTTGTCTACCAGCAAATGAATGGAAAAGGAAAATGTGGCATATATACACAATGAAATGCTATTCTGCCTTAAAAAAAACAGGGAAATTCTGTCATTTGTGACAACATGGATAAAACTGTAAGACATCATGGTAAGTTAGTTAAACAAGGCATGGAAAGACAGATAACATGATTTCACTTATAGGTGGAATCTAAAAATGTTGAACTCATACAAGTAGAGAGTAGAAGGATGGTTAGCAGAGGTTGGGGGTGGTGGGGAGGGAGGGAAGAGGGAGTTATTGATCAAAGGATACAAAGTTTCAGAGAAACAAGAGGTATAGGTTTTGAGATATATTACAAGGCAGGGTGACTATACTTGATAATAATGTGTTATATATTTCAAAAATAACTAAGAGAGTAAATCTCAAGTGTCTCACCACAAAAAATGACAGGGAAGCAAGGTAATGGGTATGTTAATTAGCTTGACTTACTCATTCCACATTGCATACATATATCAAAACATCACACTGTATTGGCAAATGTATGCAATTATAATTTATCAATAAAAAAATAATTTTTTAATGCCAAAATTATTTCCCATTACTTGTAGAATTAAGGTCAAATTCCTTGAATGATGATATGGCATGGCTGTGTCCCCACCCAAATCTCATCTTGAATTCCCACATGTTGTGGGAAGGACCCAGTGGGAGGTAATTGACTCATGGGGGCAGGTCTTTCCTGTGCTGTTCTTGTGATAGCGAATAAGTCTCTTAAGATCTCAGAATTTCATAAAGAGGAGTTCCCCTGCACAAGCTGTCTTTCTTTGCCTGCTGCCACCTGTGTAAGATATGACTTGTTCCTCCTTCCCTTCTGCAATGATTGTGAGGCTTCCCCAGCCACGTGGAACTGTAAGTCCATTAAACTTCTTTCTTTTGTAAATTGCCCAGTCTCAGGTACATCTTTATCAACAGTGTGAAAATGGACTAATACAGTAAATTGGTACCAGTACAGCAGGGTATTGCTGAAAAGATACTTGAGAATGTGGAAGCAACTTTGGAACTGGGTAGCAGGCAGAGATTGGAACAGTTTGTAGGGCTGAGAAGAAGACAGGAAAATGGGGGAAAAGCTTGGAACTCCCTAGAGACTGGTTTAATGGCTTTGACCAAAATTGTGGCAATGATATGGACAATGAAATCCAGGATGAGGTGGTCTCAGATGGAGATGAGAAACTTGTTGGGAACTGGAGCAAAGGTGACTCTTGTTACGTTTTAGCAAAGAGACTGGTGACATTTTGCCCCTGCCCTAGAGATTTGTGGAATTTTGAACTTGAGAGAGATGATTTAAGGTATCTGGCAGAAGAAATGTATAAGCAGCAAACCATTCAAGAGGTGACTTGGGTTCTGTTAAGACATTCAGTTTTTTTTTCTTTGTCTAGAATTAATTTCTTTTTCTTTTTTTTATACTTTAAGTTCTAGGGTACATGTGCACAACGTGCAGGTTTGATACATAGGTATACATGTGCCCTGTTGGTTTGCTGCACCTATCAACTAGTCATTTATATTAGGTATTTCTCCTAATGCTATCTCTCCCCCAGCCCCCCACCCCCTGACAGGCCCCAGTGTGTGATGATTCCCCTCCCTATGTCCAAGTGATTTCATTGTTCAATTCCCACCTATGACTGAGGACATGCGGTGTTTGGTTTTCTGTCCTTGTGATAGTTTGCTGAGAATGATGTTTTCCAGCTTCATCCATGTCCCTGCAAAGGACACGAACTCATCCTTTTTTATGGCTTCATAGTATTCCATGGTGTATATGTGCCATATTTTCTTAATCCAGTCTATCATTGTTGGACATTTGAGTTGGTTCCAAGTCTTTGCTATTGTGAATAGTGAAAGTTTTCTCCTGCCCCATTTATAAATATTATCGTTATATTTGTTCATGTGTGGTAGGAACACTTAACCAAAATCAATTTTCTTAGCAAATTTCAATTGTATGATCAGTATTTTTAGCTATAGGCACTATACTGTACAGTAGATCTGCAATCCTATGTTCACTGCAGCATTATTATAATAGTCAAGATATGGAAATAATCTAAATGTCCACTAGCAGATAAATGAACAAAGAAAACGTGGTATGTATATGTGTGTGCACAGACACATACCACATTTATAAATACATTCACATACAACTGAATATTATTCAGCCTTAAAAACTGAGGAAAATCCTGCCATTTGCAACAACACGAATGAACCTGGAGGACTTTATGCTAAGTAAAATAAGCCAGACACAGAAAGACAAATACTGTATGATCTCACTTAATATGGAATCTTATAATGTTGAACTCACAGAAGCAGAGGGTAGAATGGTGTTTGCCAGGGGCTGAGAGAAAAGGGAAATGGGAATATAATAGTAAAAGTGTACAAAGTTTCAGGTATGCAAGATAAATAAGCTCTAAAGATCTGTGACATAGCAAATAAAATTTCTTAAATTTCTATTCACTATTCTATAAAAATCATAGTGTCTACTCAGCTGTCACCATTATAATAGAGTAATACACAGTACCACCATGTGAATTAGTGAATGTTGTAAAGGGAGATTTGTATGTAATTTTTATGATGGATAACAAAATGTATTTCAGATAAGCTATAGACCTAATTGATTATTTCAAATTTCAAATTTTATTCTTCATGAAATGAAGTTAAAAAGACTATTACTTTTTTTATCAGCTCAGTATTACATAAACAAATCATAATGATTTATAGTCTTTAGCTCCTTAAGTGTTACTGTTCATACATTTCATTGCAGAAACTTTCACGTGTTTGATTACAGGATCCTATTTCAGCCTCTGCTCAGGGTGTTACATAATGCTTGTATTACATTTTTAAAATCTAAAAAGCTTCTGATTTTCAAACTCCCTTGCTGTTTGTGTGAGTTATTTACCACTGTTACAAACTACCCCCAAATTTTGTGTCCTGTAAACACATTTATGAGCTTGCAGTCTGTGGGTCAGCAATTTGGATTGGACTCAGATGGACAGGTTTATTGGTTACATCTGGGCTCACTCATGTAGCTTTAGTCACGTGATGACTAGACTGAAGCTGGATGGCCTAGGATGGTCTCATGTTTTCTGGTTGTCTGGCTGTCACTTGGTTTTCTAGTAATGCTTCCTCAACAAACTGGAGTTTGTTCACTTGGCGTCTGTATTCTAAGAGGGCGAGAGCAGAAACTGTAGGCCTCTCAATCTTAGGCTTGAAAGTTACTCAACATCACTTTTACCACATTTTATTGATGAAAACAAATCACAAATTATTATAACTGAAGAAGCAGAGAAATGAGTGTTATTTATCATGAGTGGAGCTGCAAATAATTTGTGGCTACTTTGCATCTACCACAGTGATCTTACTCATACAAGATTATGGATTCACGTTATCAGTAGAGAGCAAATTTCAAAACCATCACCGACAATGTTCCTATTGCTACCTGAGTAATTTTGAGAACTAGTTTTGATTCTCTTAATATAATTAGTTGTAGAAGATATGAATAAAAACCAGAGAGTGAGGTATCAAATTGTTTACTTAATCTAGGGAAAGTATTATTACAAATCCCTGGCAGTCACCAGAAGAGTAGAGTGAAAGTCAATAGCGTGATGGCAATATAACATGGTGTGAATAGGGCATTTAATGGGAGTAGTTTGAATCTTGTTAAATCTGCCCCATGATTTATGAGCTGTAAGTGAATGAGCATGCCCAGGAGCTACCTACTGGGGAAGAGAGTGCGTCAAGGAAAAGGCATAATAACTGTGAGTTAAGTCAAAGAGATGTAAATAGATAAAATATCTGCGAAGACAATGAGGACTCTATTTGTCCATTAATTAAAATGGAGCAGAGGACACAACTAAAGAAGCTCAACAAATTTTCAGTGTAGCAAAGAAAAGGTGAGTCTAAGGGACTCCAAGTTCAGGTATTTGAAAGAAGTCATATGTGATTGAGAATGTTTGATACTACCATTTTATTGAAAATTTGGAAAAAAAATCATTTTTGCTGACAGAATGGTATGCCTCTAGCTGTTGATTATGATTCAGGAAAAGAACATGAGGACTTTGGAAACAATTTTTGTTTGAACAATAAAGGGCAGGTAAGATATCATTGTATGTGTTGCTCAAGATATCAACTAAATGAACTGGAAACTTAGAACTAACAACACATGAAAAGGAGCAATAAATATTAACCTACCTTTGTACAAAGACAGGTTGTATTGAATTCTGAGGAAAGAAAACACTTAAGTTATCAAAAGACATAAGTTCAAAAGGAAAGGGGGAGATAGCTGCCACTGAAAAGCAAATCAAGGAAGAGTTATACCTCACCCCTACCATTAGGCATATATAGTGAATGTGGAAATTAAATTGACATCATGTAAGTCTTATGCCAATCCAAACACCAGGGAGCAATCTTCCTGTTTCCTCTTTCCTTTCACCTCACATGAACTTCACTAGTGAAAAATACTGGGGCCTTGTGTGTTGCTCATGCTACCTGTAATCCCAGCACTGTGGGAGGCCAAGGCATTGGGTGGATCTCTTGAGCCTAGGAGTTTGAGACCAGCCTGGGCAACATGGTGAAAGCCTTCCCTACAAACAAACAAACAAACAAACAAACAAACAAACCCAAATATTAGCCAGGCATGGTGGCATGCCTGTAGTGCCTCCCTGCTTGGGAGGCTGAGGCAAGAGGATTGCTTGAGCCTGGGAAGTAGAGGTTCCAGTGAGCTGAGATCGCACCACTGCACTCCAGCCTGGTTGACAGAGTGAAGTCCTGCCCTATTCCCACTATGAGGGAAAAAGGAATCTGTAGAATTGTTGGGAATAGGAGATAAAGGGTCCTAATGGAGTTTTGTGCTATGACTCCTATATTCCACTTCAGCAGGCTAACAAGTGTCCAGTAAAGGTAAACATGAAATAGTGCTGGCAAGCTACAAGAGATGTAATTTCTGAATTTCATCACAGTGGGAAAGTCTAAGCCTGAACAAGGAGAAGATATTAAGAAAAATTCTCTGGTAAACCAGCTCCAGGAGAGGAATTTGAGGCCTGTGGTTCACGGAGTATAACCACAGAAACAAAAATTCTCATATCCAGCTCAATTAGATTAACACAAAACCCTTGTGCTAAAGAAAGATCTAATAGAAGGAAAGATATGCCTGGATCCAAGCAAAAATCTATTTATCTCATTTTCTATTATCTACACAAGGTGTAGATGTTCAACAAAAAATTAGTAGGTATATGAAAAGCCTAGGAAACATATTCCCAAGACACAAATGAACTAGACTCAAAATATGACAAAAGAATTTAAATTTATTATGCTAAAGGCTCCATTTGAAAAGGAGGTCAACACACAAGATCATATGGGTAGTTTCAGCAAAGTGAGAGAAATTATAAGAAATTAAATAGAAATGCTAGCAATCTAAAGCACAGTAACAGAGATAAAAAATGCCTATGACTGACTCATTCATAAACTCAACACAGATGAGGCAAAAATGTCATTGAACTTAAAAATAGTTCACTAGAAATTACCAAATATGAAATACAAAGATAAATAAAAAGTAGTATTAAACTAAATGGATTTCTTCTAAAATTACCTCTGTACTTTGAATTTCTCTGTAGTAAACTGCAACCTAACTCAGTATATGCGAACTGCAACATAATTTGAGTATATTCTTTTAACAAGTAGCTGAGTCTCAGCCAATCATCACAGCCAAAATTCAGCCAATTATAGGCTGTCAACTGATCAGACCATGCCCAAATAAGGCAAATGCTGAGCTGGAATCAATCAAGCTGTTTCTGTACGTCACATCCTTTTTCTGTCTGTAAATATTACCTGCCCAAGTTGCTGAGTGAAGCTCTCTGAACCTCTCCTGGTTCTGAGTGCTGCCTGATTCATACTTTGCTCAAATAAATTCTGCTAAATTTAATTTGTCAAAAGTTTTTCTTTTAACAGTAGAAATAAAAAACATAACAGAGATAAAAGAACGGGGCAGGAGAATTTTGGAAGAAATAATGGCTAAGAGTTTTCCAAAATTAATGACAGATATGAAATCACAAGTTCTGAAGCTCAGAGAACACTAAACAAGATGTATATATAAAGATGATATGGTTATTATATTCAAGCTGCTGAAAGCAAAAGACAGGGAAAATCCTAAAAGTAGAGAGAAGGGGCTAGGCCCAGTGGCCCACACCTATAAACCCAGCACTTTGGGAGGCTGAGATGGGTGGATCATGAGGTCAGGAGATCAAGACCACCCTGGCTAACATGGTGAAACCCCGTCTCTACTAAAAATACAAAAAGTTAGCTGGGCATGGTGGCGGGCGCCTGCAGTCCCAGCTACTCGGGAGGCTGAGGCAGAAGAATGGCAGGAACCCGGCATGAACCCGGGAGGCGGAGCTTGCAGTGAGCTGAGACTGTGCCACTACACTCCAGCCTGGGCGACAGAGCGAGACTCCGTCTGAAAAAAAAAAAAAAAAAACCAGAGAGAAGGAAAAAAAGACACATTACCTTACCTACAGTGGAAGGAAGGTAAAGAGTATAGCTGACTTCTCACCAGAGACTATGAAATCCAGAAGACCATGAAATGACACCATTAAAATGCTGAAATGACAAAGAAAATGAACAGAATCCTATGAATCCCAGAATTCTGTATCTAGAGAAGATACCTGTAATAAAAATTAAGGGGACATATTTTTTTCAGGCAAACAAGTACTGAGTGAATTCATTGCCAGCAGAGCTACACTAAAAGAAATATTAAAGGTAATTCTTCAAGTGGGAGAAATACCATACCAGGCAGAAACCTAATCTACACAAAGAAATAAAGAGCACTGGAAACTGAAAAAATAAAGTTAAGAGAAATGCCTAGAGGAGAAAGTATTTCAAGGAATGTTGTGGATGAGGTGGGGGTTTTAAGGCAGTAGTGGTGAGAGAAGTAGGCCTGAAACTAAGGCTAGATGGTGGTGGTCAAAGTATATTAACAATAATTGATTTTTGCATACGAGATATGTTTACGGTGGATTTTACCTGGCTAAAATATTGCCCTTTGTTGAAAGATTGCATCACTATGGGATTTTTTTCTTAAATTATTCAACTGTACCGTACAGATTATAATTAATATAAGAGACTCCCTTTTAAGGCTTCAGTCTAAGATGTAGTAAACCAATTGATGTACGAAAAGATTACAGCAATGCTTTTAAATAATCCCTAGGCCACTTCTGTTTCAGTGTCAGCAGAATTCTATGGTATAATTATTGCATACTTGTGAAAAAAAAAGCATAATTTTTTTCTGAGGTAAATTTAAGAAAATTATGATAGATTAAGGGATAGAAGATATAATGAATTCAATAGAAGACAAAACAAATAAAATTGTAGCAGAAAATGGTTTAAATATCTATTGAGAGTCAAACAATAAAAAATATAATTAAGAAAATTAAAAAGATTTCAATTAATTTAATTCTAGGTATATTAACATCCTATGTGGATTAGAGACGGTTAGCATTTGGTAACCATTATTAAGTAACACTACTCAATACAAGTACCACAAATAACATTTTTTTTTTTTTTTTGAGACCGAGTCTCGCTCTGTCACCCAGGCTGGAGTGCAGTGGCGGGATTTCGGCTCTCTGCAAGCTCGGCCTCCCGGGTTCATGCCCTTCTCCTGCCTCAGCCCCCGGAGTAGCTGGGAGTACAGGGGCTGGCCACCATGCCCGGCTAATTTTTTTGTATTTTTAGTAGAGACTGGGTTTCACCGTGTTAGCCAGGATGGTCTAGATCTCCTGACCTCATGATCCGCCCACCTCGGCCTCCCAAAGTGCTGGGATTACAGGCGTGAGCCACCGCGCCTGGCCCATCTCCTCTCTTTATGGATCATTCTTGCTTATAGTCCAGTCTTGCAAGGACTTAACATAATAGGAACCACCTGCTGATTTATTTCCCTCACCATCTGTCACATCTTTCTTTCTCTGCTGAATGAGTTTACACTTAATTCCAAGGGCAATAATTATAATCAAATCCTTGTGTATACATTTGTTGACATTCATACATCTGTGGGTGGATGTTAGAGCCTGAAAGGATTGGGGTTTAAGGAAAAATGGCATCAGGAATATTTAGAGACAACAAGTGTATACAACTTTTTTTCAGGAATTTTGCTGCAAAGTGGAGCAGTAAAACACATTTGGAGGGCAAGGACATAGGGTAAACAGCTCTAGGTTTAAGTATACGTAAGAGAGAATTTCTTATTTTTAAAGTTGAATGTTTAAGATATTGGCATGTTTGTATTTTTACTGAGGATGTGAAAAAATGTAGGGTATTGTCTTCTTTTAAAAAATATTTAAATATTTTTAAATGCCTTATTTAAAATGCAAACAAATTCTTCATCCTATATCCCTAGCAGCTACTTTCTTGCTTGTCTCATTTTCAGAGCCAAATTTTTTATTAAATTAATTATATTTTCAGTTTAAGTAATATAGATATATGCATAAGTGTGTATGTATATACATATACATAAACATATACACTTACATTTCTTAATGGTTTTCTTGTATCGATATTTTATTTGTTCTTTAGATGCTATCTCTGAATTTCATACTATGAAAGATTTAACACTCTTTCACTACACACTACACTCACACATTTCTTTTTATCCTATATTCCTTTTCCTATATTTGTGGTGAAATAAACATCTATTGTTTAATTATTATGGTTATGTAAATATTATTGGCACTGGACCTACACAGCATAATCCTATTTCTTTCTCATGCAAACTTTTTATTCTTCCTTAAGTTAATAATTGCTTAATTTCTCTTTTTTTTAGTTTTCTCTGTACTGAACACAAATCACTAACTTTTATAGAGCTCTAAAACTTTTTCCAGTATCGTCAAAGTCATCAGGTAATGTATGTTTCATTTAATATTTTTGAAAGTGCTCTTTCTTGAATCCCCCATCCTCATGATCCATAGTATGATTGCTCTCTCCATCTCAATCTTCCCTTTATGAATATCATGGGAATTCCCCTCTTTTCTGTTTCACATTTCCTGTTTCTCAAACTCAATGTTTTACCCTTTCTTGGTTTGCCTGTTTATTTGGTAGAACTTATATTCCAGGAGTTTCCAGTGAAAGTTTAAGAGGAAGAACATTTTTTGAGATCTTGCATATCAGAAATATTTCTGTTTTAGCCCCACACCTGGCAGTTTGGCTGGATATTCAATTCTAGTTCTAGCTCCTCAGGATTTTGTAAGTATTGTTTCATTTTCTTCTGCCTCCCAGTGCTTTATCTGAAGAGTTCAGTGGATTTCTTACTCATAATCCTTTCAATGTGGCATAATTTTCCAGAGAAATTTTGGGGATTGCTATTATAATAAAACTCATAGGAGATACTTGTTTTCTCAATGGTCTCTGCAGAAATTACTCTATCTTTTAGTATTGAGTATTGCTGTGGCAAAATATGAATGACCCTGTTTATTCTGTCTTTGTATGTGACTTGTTTACTTTGCCTGGATTCCATTTACTTTGTCTTCATCTATTATGTTCAGTAATGTCACCAGGATATGGTTCAGTGCAGGTCATTTAGCATCTTTTTTTTTCTTTTTCTTTCTTTCTTTTTTTTTTTTTTGCTGCCAATTCAAGAAGTTCTTTATTTCAGGAAATCTTCCTTGCATTTTTTTATTCAACATTTTTTTTACTCTCTTCTTCAGATAGGAAAGAAAAATTATGTGTATTGGTCCTTTTCTTTCCCTATATGTATAAACTTTTAAATAATTGTCATGTCTATTTCCAGTATTTATCCTTTTCTATTTCATTTTGAGTGATTTCTTCAGGATAGAATATTAAGTACCTGACATTATTTATATCATTTATAATTGCCACTTTTGTTGTTTCCTGTAACTATTTTATATTCTCTTCATCTCTAGAGCCCTTAAAGTCTATTTATCATCGTTTCTGATAGTTTCAAGTTTTTCAAGAGCTTGTATCACTGTTTAGGAACACTTCATCTTAGTGATTTTTATTGTTCATAATTTCTGAGATGATAGGTAATTATTGTCTGAACTCTTTTTCTTTTTTATTAATTTTTATTTATTATTTATTTTTTGTTATACTTTAAGTTCTGGGATACATTCTGTGCAGAATGTGCAGGTTTGTTACATAGGTATACATGGGCCATGGTGGTTTGCTGCACCCATCGGCCCGTCATCTACATTAGGTATTTCTCCTAATGCTATCCCTCCCCTAGCCCTCTACCCGCGGACAGGCCCTGGTGTGTGATGTTCTCCTCCCTGTGCCCCTGCGATCTCATTGTGTCTGAACTCTTTTTCTGTCTTCTAGTACAGTTTCTCTTGTGATATAAATTGTTTGTATTTTGATTGTCTTATTTCCCCATTTTCCCCTAAAATATCTTTTAAGGATATTTTTTCATTTTATTCATATATATTTTCCAATTTCTATTATGACGTATCATTGCTTGCTAAGATTATGGTTATCTTGAATGGGGTCAGTTTAGGAATATCTGAAGAAAGGACACAGGAAGAATGAACTAGTAAAGCCTACAGCGTTGATATAAACACAGTTGCCTTAATAAATCTCTATCAAATCTGTACTTACTTTTTCCACAATCATGTCTCTCCTTAACTGTCTGAATCAATATATTTTGAATTTTTTCTGGGTAATTATCAGGATCCAGGTGTTTGGGGCAGCACACAGTAAAACCCCTCATCTCATCAGCTCTTAGTTGTATTATCTGGTGACTTCCCCTTCTTTTCCCTCCTTTACCAAGTTGCACATCTGACAGTGTCCTCTCTCAAAGGGGAAAAATTACAGACAATCAGAGTCACACGTTGGCCTGATTTATCTTTCAATGAAGATTTTAAATCATATCTCTAGTACGATATTTTAAAATCACTTATCTAGTTATATTCCATGTTGTGACTCTAGACCTGACAAAAAGGTAATGCATAACCTGTATTACATCAAGGAATTCAGTAAATATCTTTGTCTTCATGTGTAGCATATTTTATATTATCTGATAAATATGCTTCATAGTCTGTGATTTTCAAATACATTCATATCCTTGTTCCAAGGAAGATGTCATCTTGGTGGTTTCTTTTTTGCTTTCATTCTCAATATTTCATCATAAGGAAAAGCGTGAAAATCCTTTTACACTGGAGTAAATAGGAACCACTTTCAGAGAAAACAGTATACCCATAGGATATTTAATCAGGAAAAATATAATTACTCTAATATACTAAAATGTTTGTATAAATACAGGTAATATAACTCCCCAAATTAACTGTAAGATAATACTTCTTCTTGAGTGTCAGCCAGTTAAGTATTTTGGAATATTTGCCAAGAATTGTTTTTATGTTAGGAAAGTTAACCATAGCTTTTCTTTTTGTCAATTTTTTAAAAAGTTTTTGATTCTTACCACTCTACATGTGTGGCCATGAGCTGTGTGTTTTGCAAACAAAAGAATCTAAGCTTTTCTACTGTTATTGAGGATGGGAAAAGGAACAGGATGATGACTGCACTGAACTAATTCAATAATATAACCAAATCATTAAGTCAAGGTGCATATTAAAAAGAATATAGAAATGGATCAAACATATTCCAGAGTGGTTGTTTAATTTTAATGAAAGGCTTTAAAAATGTTTACATAGTTTTGTACTCTTTTACTCCTTTTGCCTACATCTTCTTATTTAGGTTTTTCCCATTCCTCTGTGTAATAAGAAAGAATGGTTTTACTATTCTCTTTTTGTAGAGGAGCAAATTTAGGGTCCTCAAATTCACATTGCTAGTAACAAGCTTAAGTTGACATTACAGATCCCCTGTCTTCAATCTCCTGACAGTTGCCTCAACAAGGCCATCTAAATATACACTTGCAATCAGCATTCTAGGAAAATGAATAAAATATCTTCAAGTGCCATAAAATGCAGATTTTTTGAACACAATTTCTTCTCTTAATTAAGTTAAAATTTCCCTGTAATATTATTTGCATCATTATTTTGTGGCACAATACAACATAGCCTACAAGTGCCGTGGCTTTGACATCAGGCAGGCCTGGGATCAAAATTAGGCTTTCTCATCTGGGACCTGTATGTGATTTTGGGTAAGTCCTTAACCCTGATAAGTCTTAGTTTTATTATTGGTAAATTAGGATACTAATATTTATTTCACATTGATCTTTTCAAGTTTGAGTAATTGTATGTGTGTGACTCAAACATATAATTGTCTATCCAATATCTAATACTAATTATCTTTTCAAATATCACAAACTTACCTTGAAAAGAAGTTATAATTAGTGGATTTAGGAGCAGTAAAACTATTTCTACTTTATAGTTAAGAAAAAATGGGCACAGAAATGTTGAAAGACAAAATTAGAATGTCTGTTCAGATTAGGTTCTCCAAGCAGTACAAATCCCTAAAAAAAAATTGCCTTAAGTTAAAACTTTATTTCTTTCATAGAGACAGCAATCAGAAGTAGACAATCTAGAGCTGTAGAGACTAGAAACCAAAAGTCTTCTATTTTATTGTTCTCCTACCTTTTCTTGCTCCTTCATAATCTAAGACAGCATCAGTCTCTAGTTACATTTACATTCCAGCCAGCAGAGGAAGAAATAACAAAGAATAAAGGACAAGGTATAAAGGAGATTCCTTGAAAGCTGCAACTTAACAATTTGGCCACAGCTTTATCACATAGCTACATCTAGCAGTGAGACTAAATAATATAATCTCTATTCCAGGAAGACTCTGTTGTGCTAAGGATTAAGGGTGTTCTTACAAAGAAATAAGAGAAGAGTGAATATCACGTTATGTAACTATCAGTGCATGCCGTGATATGTTTGATGTTCATCTGAGGTTTATTTGTAAGCGTCTAACTTATTTCCTCTTCTATTAATAATTTTTGCATGAGAAGATCCAGATTCTACTATTGACATTATTTCTTTTATATCCTTAACAAATATCTTTCCATCAAGATGTGCTCTTACTTTTTTCCCACTGTATATGGGATTCCAATAACTACTCCACTAGTGGATATAGAAGCAATGTCTAGATCTAGTTCCAGTATAGCTCCTCTTTAAATTCTCATTTGTATTTTGGTCTTCATTTAAAATCTTTCTCTAATATAGTTCAATATTTCTGTTTTATTTAACCTGTAACTGGTCACACTATTACATCAATGACTGTGGTGTGTTACTTTAATTTTTGAGGGCTTATAATAATCTTCTAATATCTGTTATGGAAAGTTTCCTTTCACTATTATTATCCATTATTATTAGAGTTTTTCTATTTTCTTCATAATTTGTTTTTTAGGCAAATTTTAGCCTCAGTCCTAAAAATCTTTCCAGAAAGCACATCTAAAAATCCTGTTAATATTTCTCATTTATTGTACAAATTTATAAATTAACATGTTGGTAATGTTGAGTCTATTGAGAAACATTGTATGCCTTTAAAACTGTTCAATTTTTTTGTTGTCTTAGAGATTTTTCCAAACAGATCTACCATAATTATACATTTATATGTTGGCCCTTTTGTTGACAATAAAATGAGGACTTTTCTTCCATTTTCACCTATTATATTTCCCAATTGCTTTTATATATAAAAGCTATTGATTTATATATAGTAATTTAGTTCTTAACCACTTTAGTAAATTTTTTCTTTGTAGTTACCCTTCTAGTTTATTCTCTTATGTTTTCTGAACACTGTCATATCATCTATAAAAGAAAGTACTAGCACATCTTCATTCTCAATTTTATACCTCTAATTTATTTATCTTTACTAACTTTATTGTTTGGTATCCTCAAAGAAAAGTTAAATGATTATAATGCTGGTGGTCATTTTTATTTTATTTGTGACCTTAAAGGGAGTGCGCTTAAGATTTCTCCATTGAGAACAATGTGGCATTTGGTTTTAGAGTAACACATCTTACAGTACATATTCATGTATTTATTCTTATAAACATTTAATATACTTTTAAAATTTCCAGAATGATTGCGTTCTTGATCTATAGTAGCAATTCCTACCATTCCCTTTTATATTAATATATCTGGAAAATTTATTAATTATCAAATGGCTATTGGGTAAATAATATGACAGGAAAAAAGAGTGGAATCATGCTGTAGGATGTTTAATGTGGACCATGCCAGGAACAAGCAGTACCATTGACCTACTATGAAGCATATGCATCTAATTGTGTAAATAATTGAGATTTTCAGATGCATTACCTATTAATAAGGCAAGAATTTTTACTATGTGTGAATAAAACTTCAATAACAGTGGTTGAAATAAGAGAGCGGGGTGTTTCTTGCTCAGGTAAAACTCATATATAGGAATTCAAGGACATCTCATGGCTCCACAGCCCTCTGGGACTCAAGCCACCTCCAGCTTTGCATTCTGTCATCCCTAAGATAGTGCCTTGCGTTTAGGGGTCAGAATTGAATTTCAATCATCACATCAATAATCCAAGCCACAACATGGAGGAAGGGAAGAGGAATTGACATGTGCCCTTCATTTTAGGACATTTTCCAGAAATTGTGGATACTATTTCTGTTTATGTCTCTGTGGTCCACACTTAGTCACTTGGTTGCTTGTGCAAAGCAAATTGGAAATTTAGCCTTAATTCTGGGAGACCATATTCCCAGCTAAAATTCTATGATTCTTTTACTAATAAAGAATGAAAAATAGATATTAAGAATTAACTAGCAGGTTTTGTTCCAGCAGGCTGACTTTCATTGTTGAATTGAGCTAATTAGATATTCTTTAAGCTTCTTTCTTGAAGCAGAACATTGTATTACAACTGGATCACACATATTTTTTAGTACACATTTGCAGATTATTATAAATCCTAGTATTTCCATCTCCAGTTATTTAATATTTTTCATGAAATATGTTAAAGTATTTTTATTAGAGGGAAGCATTCTAAAGCCATTTGTGATGTATTTTGTAATCACAATGTAGCCTGGGAAATTTCTGGAAGGTTTTTGTTGATAAATAGTTTTATCTAATACATTATAAACAAGCCTAACCTTGTATTTAGGTTCTGACACAGTATTCTGACACTGAAGAGGCTGCAAAATTTAATTGTCCTAAATGTTAGCTAATACATCAATTTCTTCTACATTTTCACCCTATCCAGGAAGACAAAGAAGCAAAGTGTTGATATGCTGTGAGGTTAGCAAATATCATGACTTCCTCTTCCATTCTCCAATAAAAGCCCTGCTACGATCGCAATCCCCAGCTCTGGCACAATGGCTTTTCTTCCTTCCTGGGTTTGTGTACTAGTTGGTTGCTTTTCTGCTTCCTTAGCAGGGACTTCCAATCTCTCAGAGACAGAGCCCCCTCTGTGGAAGGAGAGTCCTGGTCAGCTCAGTGACTACAGGGTGGAGAACAGCATGTACATTATTAATCCCTGGGTATACCTTGAGAGAATGGGGATGTATAAAATCATATTGAACCAGACAGCCAGGTATTTTGCAAAATTTGCACCAGATAATGAACAGAATATTTTATGGGGATTGCCTCTGCAGTATGGCTGGCAATATAGGACAGGTAAGAATGACTCTTGTTTTCATTGTAATGATCTACCAATAGACCTATGAAGTATTTGGGAAATTGGACTCTGTATATACCCTACTATACTTTTAAAAATTGATTCTTTATCTTGTTCTCTTTTCCCTTATAATCATTGTTTTTCTACCTATCCTTCTCCTTATCCACAAATCCTTCTTTCGTGGGTTGTGTGTTATTATTAGAAGCTTCAATGAGGCATAAGACATAGTTATCAACTGTGAAAAGACATCACATCTCATCTATTGAGCATTTCACAAATATTTGTTGAAATTCTACTAAGTGCCACACTCCTTTCTAAGCAATGAGATGAACAAAACAGTCAAGGGGATATACAAAGTGATGTCCAATTAGTTTGAATTTCTTAAAGTTCTAATTATGATATGAGGTTATAAAGAAGCATCACATTGTTCATGAAGATCTTTCTCTGTAAAATGTTTGCTTCCTCTTGGAAATAAGGTACCTTACAGTGTATAGACAGAAGTTACATTTTGGGATAAATATGCATGAATTGAAAGATACTTTTGTTCTGGTTGATAGAAGCTCATGAGAAAGAGTGGTGCCTGTTGCCCACTCCCTCCTGATAACACAGCCAATAAAGAAATTATTGTGTGTGTGAGAGAGGTTAAGAAAAGAGCAATTTCATTTGGAAGAAAAACAATGATTATTTTCTAATATTTACATAATGCATATTACAGGTGAAACACCTTTGGTGCTTTTTCTCACCTCACATCACAACCTTATAATGTAGGTAATATTATTATCCCCATGTCATAGATGAGAAAACTAAGGCATTAGAGGTTATTTAGACAAAGTCAAGCTAGTAAGCGGTAGAGCAGGGGTTTGTTTTGACTCTCGACCATCTCTTTTCATCTGTATGCATATTGCTTCATAGTTTCGATTAGAAGGTAGAGGAGGAAATAGAAGAGAGTATCCTTACAAAAGTAAATAATATTTAGGACCTATAACTCAAAAGTAGAAAACTGTGTTGTTGTTAAGGAAAAGAAAATAAATTAGAAACTAAAAAATAAAAGATAAAAAAAGAATGATGGGAATACAAACACATATCATTCAGAAATAAATGCTTTTGTATCTACAAACAAAATCTATGTGGTTAAGCAATAGTTACAGCCAGTTTCAAAATGCGTATAATAAATACGACTGTGCATCCTCTCTCCTCCAGGCAGATTAGCTGATCCAACCCGAAGGACAAACTGTGGCTATGAATCTGGAGATCATATGTGCATCTCTGTGGACAGTTGGTGGGCTGGTATGTTCGTTTAAGTGGCAAAATAGATATTAACCTTTCCTGAAAGAAAGCATTCAAACCTAAAATCTTAGGGACAGAGACAGAACTAAAATAATCCTGTTCCTATTTTAAAAAGGAATCTATTTCACCGTGTACCTTATGGACTTTAGGTCACATTAAGGGATTTAACAGCCACAATGTCAATAATGATTCCTTAGGACATATCCAGCTTTTCACAGAAGGACGAAAACAAGGTTCCGCAAAAGCAGTGGCCTCTGAGGGGCCAGCTCTGGTAGTTAGGTGGGAGGTCCAACTGATGACAAAGAATCTCCAGAATAAGGAACGATGAGAAGTGAGACATCAAGACAAATGATGCTTTTTCATTTTGCTCAGACCAGATGTGGTTAATATTGAAACCCATAAACATGCCTGAGATTAATACCTACTGCAATTCATTATACCAATCAGTAATCTCAGGCTTTAATCATATACTTAATGCTAAAATAACCAGAAGGTATTTTCTAATTCTTTCATTTAATTTTATGCCTTAGTAATGAAAACAATCTATACCACAAATCCTTAGAGGTATTTCTCAATAGTTAGAAACACGACCACATTAAATTTCACTTTTTCAGAGCAACACACATTATATGTATCCTTAAGCATTTTCCACTTACTACCCCTAGTTGTTCTTTTAAAAGACTCGCGAATAGTAGTGGCCACAGATCTAGAATTCAGAGTTTGTTATTCTTAGATTGGTTTAGTAGTTTGGAGGATTAGCCTGCTACACTGTGGCATAGGATTCCATTCACAAATGCCTGTCTAGGATGAAATATTCTACATCACTGATTTCTAGTGGAAATCAGTATAAGCCTAATATCCAACTAACGAAAATGTCTGAGTCTGCTGGAATAGGTGATATATAGGTAAAATTTTTTAAAATGTGAAAATAGTCTTGTTTGATTGTCAGTCCAATGATCTATTGTCAAAACTTACCCAAAATTTGTGCTTTAAAGGATAAAATAAGATAAAAATTTAGTGATATCATGATTAGAAATTAAACTTACATGTATAAAATAGAAAACATTCATTTACCAAAGCTATAATCATGTTAAAATATTTTAGAGAAAAATACAAGTACAATTCACAATAAAACCGTAATGAGAGGTTTTGTACCATTTTGTGGAAAAGTTGATAGCTTTCTTCCATTCTTACTTAATGCTTTGAAAAAATGAATATTATGATATCCGTTAAAATTACTTTTTGTTTTAAAATATAGTCAACTACTTTAGCCAATATGTTATATATTTATGACTATAAGGTTATTAACAGAAATTCAATCAAAGTTATATATTTGATCCTTAGGGGGATTTTTGTTCAATATTTTTTTCCTAATGTTTAGCTTTTATCATGTTTCTGGGTCTGTGAATTTTTTTATGACTTATGCCTTCCTTAAAAATATCCTCTTTGAAATTTGTTAGTGCTTGTAGTAATAGTAAATCTTTTGTTCTTACAGATTTGAATTATTTTCTGTCTTCATTACCCTTTCTTGCTGCGGTTGATTCTGGTGTAATGGGGATATCATCAGACCAAGTCAGGCTTTTGCCCCCACCCAAGAATGAGAGGAAGTTTTGTTATGATGTTTCTAGCTGTCGTTCATCCTTCCCTGAGACAATGAACAAGTGGAACACCTTTTACCAGGTTCCTTCTTTATACTCTTACGAGATAGGAAGAGAGTTTATTTTGTCATATAATTTCGTCTAGGATTTTTTTGTGCATTACATAATATTTTCCTTAGTATGCAAATGTAAATTGCTATGCATGATATATTAATAGTATATTGTAGAGTGTTATGAGTCATTAACACCTACTGCCTCAATACAGCATTAACATAAATCTATCCATTCTTCTTGCCTCAAATACATTATACAAAAATGGTGAGCATACAGGATATTTTGCTGAATGGTTAATAAGCTATTCTGATTAATTGAGTCTTCATGTCCACTAGGATATTGGAAGAAATTTGACTAAAATCAATGAAGAAAAGATATATTTACTAGTACTTTAGTAGATTATTGCATTAGTTTAGATCTAATGAAACATTTTAAGAAGATATTTTTGTTACTCACGATTTTATGGTAATTTTAACAGTGTTAATAGGAAAAAATAAAGACCCGATCAGTATAAAATATAAACTCTGAAAATACTTGAAGTTCAATACTTATAGATGCATATGCTATTATTAAAACTAATGAATATTTTTGTGTTCTTTAAAGAGTGTTAGGCATTAAGGCCATATACATACTTTTTCTTAGAAATAAAATTCTTCTTTTATGTACAATATTGCTAAAATATATCTGAACATGACTAAATTTCAGGGAGAAGGATTTTATAGTTGCTCAAATATTAATAAATTTGACCTCTTTACCTTAGTATTTGCAGTCACCTTTTAGTAAGTTTGATGATCTGTTGAAGTACTTATGGGCTGCACACACTTCAACCTTGGCAGATAATATCAAAAGTTTTGAAGACAGGTAAGAATGAATCTTTAAAGTATCTCTATTTAATATGATAAATAATTTTGGGCATTATTTATATATTTTTCTTCTTCTTCTAGAGTGTTTTTCAATCTTTATATTAAATAATAAGCCTAACCATTGGAGATTATAGTGAGGATGTGTAAATATTTTAACGTGATCAGGCTTAAAAAAGTGTCTTATGAAGAAGGGGAAAATTTTGAGAAAAAAAAGCCTTGCATGAAAAAACAAACAAAAAAGCAACAGACAACACATTTTCCTAAATGTAGAAAACAAAATATAATATAAATATGTAGATGACCTTTATTATTTAATCATAGACACTGTTACAAGAAAAACTATAGATAAGATGAATGTAGCAGAATTCACTTAAGCAATGAATGATTCATTAATCAGCATCATCCTGAACCAGTAGAGGTTCAGAGAGCTTCACCCAGTGATGTGGGCAGGCAGTATTTATAGACAGAAAAAGAAAGTGACATATAGAAACACCTTGATTGGTTACAGCTCAGATTTGCCTCATTTGGACATAGTGTGGTGAGAAATTTGCCTTGTATAGGCATGGTTTGATCAGTTGGCAGCCTGTGATTGGCTGAAGGCCAGCTGCCATGATTGGCTGAGACTCATATTTGTTACAAGAAAATACTCTTAAGTTCGGTTGCAGTTTGTTTACAAACTACATTAAGTTGCAGTTTGCTACATATCATGGCAATTTTAGGCCAAACTTAATTTAACAATTCCCCACCTTTTGGTCTGCCTCTCAATTTTGAGAGGTTGACCAAAACCTTGGGCATTGACATCACTCTCTGTCACTTTCATCATTGACTTATTTGGTATCAGTATGGAATTCACAGTTCACAAAACAGGACAGTTGACTGATTATTTATGTTCTCTTTATGTTTTCATTATTCTAATTTTAATGAGACCATTTGACATAGAATGAATAGCTGCATAAGAGGATTTAAGACTCTGGGGAGGTTAAGGTGCACCAGGGAAACTATTATGATGGCTGTCAGGAGGCTGATACTAAGAGACAGAAGGAACCTCCATGAATTGAACCAACATAAATCAAATATATAAATAATAAGCCAGAAGAAAAATCTACTTGTTTTAACCAATTAGCTTGTTTGTTGATTTCTTACAACTGAGCTTCTACCCTACCTGATGAATTTACTTAAGTACAGGAGGGAGTGTTAGCTAGTGCACATATTCCTCCCTAAAGGTAGTCCAAAGCAATCCGGTTACCTAATATGCCTTTAGCAAGAAAATCTAAAGAAGTTTGCTGGCCAATTGTAGCCTTTGCACTAAAGTCAGCTGTAGTACCTAATGTATGAGACGTATTTCTAAGCATAACCTCCTTTACATTTATACAAAGCCAGGGAAGGAATTTTTTTACCCAACAATACCCATTAAGAAGAATTCATACCTGCTGGTAAATTCCTCTTTATTCCATAGTTCAAATGAAGAGTTGCAGACCAATATCCAGTTTCCAATTAGTTATGGAGTGACAGGAGTACTCTTGGAATCCCTTAATTGTCGGTGGCTCCTTATTTTGTAATTATTGAGACATGGATTTGCCCACATATATGGTTGGTTGTTAAATCCTCCATAATTAAAAATATATTCTGGAAGAACCCTACAGATAGTCTCCTGTGTGAGATGCCTTGTGCATTATGAGTCAGCATTATGAGTCAGCATTAGTAATATTTGTCTAAGGCCTCATTTTTAAATCATTGTATGGTTAGAAGATACTAACAACTAAAGGATTAGGGTTATAAATTTGCCTACAAACGTCGAATTATCTTCCTTTTGTTTTTCAAATTCAATTCTGGCTTAATTTAATTACCATACTCTCATTATAGGTTTTGCCTACTGTTAGATTTAAACAGGCAATCTGAATATTTGAATCTAAAAGTCTAGCTGTTTAGAAAGAACTAGATATTGCACATGGAATATCAGTGAAATTTCTTACAGGGTGAACCAGAGTATCTCTAAGATCATGTGAGGATTTAGGTTTAACATGACATATGCAATACTCAGTTAAGTTCCATGCAGAAGTAATTGAGTATGAAATCTTCATTATCACATTATATTGCCATGTATAGACAGAAAAGAAACATGGGCCAAAAAGGAAAAGGAGAAAAGACTTCATGTTGACAGAGGAGAAAAGACTTTATTCATGATCTTGGGAAAGCTGTCTACATCAAGGATGCCATCTTCTTCTGGGGAAAATAAACGTTCCTAGTAAGCTTTACCTGGAGATCTCCAATGGGTGTACAGTCCCAGGGGTCTGGAGGGGCTCTCTCGAGTTGAGAAATGTGGATCCAAGACTCAAATCCCTGAAGTTGTGCTGCAAAAAAGAGCTTGGTGTGGTACCTTCTGATGGAGTTCAAAGGCAGTCTTTCTTTGGTGTCGTTTCCAAAAGAACTGATCTCTAGGTTCTAGATCATGGAAAATCTGGTTGTTATCAGCTGGTGGGCTGCAAAGGGCTTCTTTTATCTGGTGAAAATATGCTTTGGCAAAATGCATTGAAGCCTCATAATTTTGAGTCATATCAGAGTTTAGAAGAACATGAGATATATGAGATTTTATTATTAGAGACATAGTCCTTCCAAAAACTATTTCATAAAGAGTCAATCTGTCTTTTCCTATAGGAGTGGATTTGATTGCTATCAATCAGTAGGACCTTTGACCAATGCAATCCAACAAATTCTATTAACTTTTTCTAATGCCATTTTGTTTGTAATACCTTTTTAAACTGTTTTACAACTTTTCTGGTAAAATGAGTGCCTATATTGCTAGAGATGTTTCCAGGAATGCCCTATAAGGACATTTTCTAATAACTTTTTCACTATTGTTATAGCATTTGCCTTCTCGCATAGAAAAGCACTTATAAAACCAGAAAATATGCACTGAAGGTGGCAATTGAATTAAATATGTCTGTAGGTGTTCAAATGATCCAGCATGTGCCAAAAATATATCACTTGAGGTTTTTATTGCCTTACCAGCATTATCAGTTTAACAAACCAAATATTAGTGATAAGGCATTTCAGAATAGTCACTCCACCAATATTTTCCTCATAGTTTGGATTATTTTATCTCTTCCATGATGAGTATAGAGTTTTTAATAATGGAAGCTTTTAGGACCCAGGAAGGACTAGGAAGCCATCTGTGCTTTCCATGAGTCCATATTTAACATTGAATTTATATTTTTTTAAATATCAGTTTTGGCTGGCACACCCAGCACTTTGGGATGCCAACGCAGGCAGATCACGAGGTCAGGAGTTCGAGACCAGCCTGGCCAATATGGGAAACCCCATCTCTAGTAAAAATACAGAAATTAGCCAGGCGTGGTGGTGCAGGCCTGTAGTACCAGCTACTTGGGAGGCTGAGGCAGAAGAATTGCTTGAACCCGGGAGGCAGAGGTTGCAGTGAGCTGAGATTGCACCACTGCACTCCAGAGATTGGGGACTGGGTGACAGAGTGAGACTCCATCTCCAAAAAAAAAAAAAAAAAAAAAAAGTCAGTTTTGTATTTCCAAATCAGGTCAATAGCTTGCTTATTAAATAGGTTATCATAGGTAATTTGACTTGAGTCAATCTCATGATATTTGTTCAAACTGCTTATCTAAACAATTTCAGTTCTGGCTGACATAGCATGAAAATCTGCCAAAGCATTTTCTTAGTAATCAATTAATTCTTGTTCTACTTGATGTTGGGTTAGAAGTTTTATGAATCAATCAATCTCTTCCTAATAGTTCTGGGAACTCTCATTCGGTCCAATGGGATGATCAGATTTCTAGGAATTTCATAAAATTTCTGGAACATATATTAATAACACATCCATACAAATACAACTTAAAGAAGGTTTAACATTACTTATTATTTGACAATGCTTTCCATATTATTTATCAAATAGGCCCAATTACTTTAACATCTCTCTTTTTATAAGGATGGATATCCTTTTGAGATGTCCCAAAGGCCCATCTGCAAAGCCCCAAAATTAATTTGAGGTCAATAAAAATACTTGATTTAGAATTTGATTTTTTGGAAGCTTGCCAAAAATATCAAAGGTTTAAAATACTTGATCAAAATAGGATCACAGATCACTTGGAAATAATAGTCATCCATTTTAATCAGAGTGATAATTTAAAGACTTTAAAGGTAAATACAGAAAAATTACATAGTTATAGAAAAACCTTCGATCTTTTATAGAGAGGACTCAGTTGTTTAAATGATCAAAAAACCTAATGAAGACAACATGAAGCACAGGAAATTATCTTAGTAAAATGTGGAATCTTTGTTTTGTAGGACAATTACTTCAAGGGTAAAGAAAAACTTTTCACAATGTCATACTAAGAACAGACTAATACTCCAAGAAAACCTTGGCTTAACACAGGGAAACAAATTCTAGTTTTGCATCAGTGTACCTTTGATATTAATGCTTGATTTTTAGAAAAACGTATAAATAATTCTCTTCTAATTTTAGCCAACTTGATCAACACAAAATTTTTTTTCACAAGATTTATCTTTCACACACCTTTTATAACTTTCTTATACATTCAGTTTTTGTCCTATACTTCCTCTCTTCTCATTTTGGAACAACCTGTCATTCCATACCCGGATAAAATTTGCTCTTCTGTTTCTTGAACAAAACGAAACATCCTCATATATTATAGCTTTTCTTACCAAAAGCACATTTTACCTGTCTACTTGCATATAGCTTTGTTTTCCTTATTTCTAGTGATTTCAATTATATATAATTAAGAATCTTAACTCTTATTAACCTAAATTTCCAGTGAACACTAGGAAACAAGCAATTGTGAACTGTTGTGCCAGTAATCTGTAGACTGATAAATCTATGAATTATACTTTCTAGAAGCATGTGTTTTCTCATGGTAAATTCGTCAGTGTGGCACAAAATATGTTTATTAACAGCCCCAAAAAGCAAAGGAAAAGTCAGGCACACAGACTTTCAGTCAGGCACACTGACAGGAAAAGTCAGGCACACAGACGCTTCGAAGGGTGAGGGGAATGGAATTTATGGGGCAAAAAGGAAAAAGGAAAAATAATTCTCAGCAAACCAAGAGAGTCCTGCTAGCAGGTTTCCTACCTCACAGTTTGAACAACAGGCCACCACTCCAGCTGAAGAGAGCAGGCTCCTCCCCTGTGTAAGGTGCAAATTCCCTGTGGCTCCACCCCATGCTGCCAGTGAGCATGCAGGCATGCTCAGACAAGGCCCTGGGCAGGTTTCCTCATCTGCACAAAAGCATCTGAGGTAAACACTTGTGGGGAAGGTTGGAGGATCTCTGGGGACCCCTTTTTATCTGCCTAGGCATTTGGCTGTCTCAACACTATGGTTCCAATAACTTCAAGTCTTTTCTCTTGAGCTCACCCAGTTTCCAGAAGAGACACTTTCAGTCACCTGCTTCAGAAGTGAAGGCCTGGCTGTTAGTATTATTGAAGTCAAGAGAGAAGGAAGAAGCAAGGGGAGAGTGTCTTTGCATTCAGTATATCATTTACACTTATATCCTGTTTCCAAGGTGGTGTTCCTACCTTCAACCATGTTTAGTTCACACAGTTCAAGGACCCTCTGTTCTACCCTTTCCAGGGCAAGGAGTGGCAGTTACCTACTATTTGAAATCTGGAAGGAAATCTTTGTATATGATTGCTTCTTTAAAGTCTTTTAATCTCCCTGATTTTAGCAATCTCCTTTTACCCAGAAGGTATTACTTAGACTTAAATCGAGGAGAATTCTACAAATTATATCAGCATTATTTTTCTATTTTCCTCTCTGTTTACTTAGAATTTAATTTTCTTGATTCTATTAAATCTTTTCAACTAGTTCTTTTCACTGTTCAGCTTCCAAAATCTTGTTGTTCCCCACGTGTTCTGATTTTATTTCTTGTGTCATTTTTATGGAGATTTGTTAGGTTGCAAAAGTACAAGTATTTGTTAAAAACAGCATTTTTACTAAAAAACTCTTTTACCTAAAAATTCCCTCCTATTGTCTCTTTAATTGGGATCAGTTCAGAATATAATAAAATATTGTGTTATGGATAAATTTATATATAGGTGCACTATTAAGAAAGCTAAAAATACATGTTTTCTATTAATTCACCTCACTGAAAGTTTAATAATAGTTCCTCGGGCAATTTGAATATTTTCAAAGGCTTATATTGGCGAAAGGTAAATCTTTTAATATGATTATTTTGGAAGATTTCAAATGCCTGCTTATGTGCTCTGATTTGTTAATCTACCTGTTTATGAGGTCTCTGGTTTGTCAAGGTCTATGAATTCATATTACAAGATTCAAGGCTAATGATTGTTCCTTGAAATGAAGTAATAATGTACAAATTAAGATGTTTTGCTTTGAAGTTCCACAGACCTGAGTTTTAAATCCTGGCTCATTTGACCTAGGAGTTCAAACAAGGAGAAACTCAATTTTCTTATTTTTAAAATAGCAATAACAATAGTACATGCCACATAGGGCAATTTTGAGGATTAATTAAGATATCCATAAGTTATGCTTAATGTACTGCTGGCATATGAGAAATATTCAATATAAAGTAACTATTATCACCATGACAGAAAGCAGTAGTAAAGAACATGGATTTTAAAGGCAAATTGACAGGGTTTAAAACAGGGCCCTGCAATTTACTATGTGTGTGGCCCTGAGTTAAGTTAGCTTTGTTTGAAAGAAAGCAGCCCAATCAACAATCACTAAACCTCAGTGTTGTACAACTGTGTTTATTGCTCAGATGTCTGGGGTTTAGATACGCTGCTCTGCGGATCTTTCCTGGGTTCACTCTCATGTTGGCTGATTTTGATTGGCTCCAGCAGGGATGACTGGGGAAGCTCAGCTCTGTTCCCCGTCTCATTCTACATCAGACAAGCCTGGTTGTTTTCCATAGTGATGGCAGAATTGCAAGAAAGAATAACCAAATTGTGAAAATGTATTTCAAGTTTATGCTATGTCAAAATCGTTAATATTGTATTTTTTAAGTCAAGTTACACGACTGAGTCAGGAGTGGGAATTTCTGCCCATCACTTAATTTAGGAAGAACTGGTCATGAAAGTTACATAGCAGAAGACAGAATTGCAGGGATTGGAGAAGAACTGGGGCCATGGTTACAATCTATTGCATGCTGTGAAACAACCCTAAAAGCTCATCAGTTACTTTCTTTAGGCAAATATATATTAAGGAGTATTTACTTGAGACAGTACTGTATATTTTGTAGCTTGCATATACTCAAATAAAACTCTGTGGCTCTGTATCCTCAGATTGGCTGACTTACGTATGCCTGTGTTTCAACTTTATGTGAATCATTTCAAGTGTACTTTAATTCTTTCTTTGGTGACCACATTCTATCTGATCATTAGGTGAACTGACCAACAAATCATTCAACTGATGCATTTGAAGAGTTTATTATTGAATTTCTTCACTGCTCTTGTGATTTCTGTGTATTGAACTGGTGCACTCATCTCTTCTCTCCCAGTGATTCTGACTTACTTCCAATTTGTTTAGTACATTGTTACTAGACCTCTGTGGCCCTTGCTCAAAATCTTTATGACTTCACATTTCCTTTCATCTTTGCTTGGTAGGTGACTGTAATGTATTAAGGGGCATTGAATCCCGACCAAACACTTCTGTCATCGACAATCCAACTCTGCCCACCCTACCACTTCCAAGTATAGGGCAGGGAGGATCCCACAAGCATAGGAATCAAACAGATAACAGGTATTATCTGGGTTATGTTATAGTTTATTTAATCTCAACAAGCATAATGCAAGTACCTTCTGTTTAATGTATCTTTTCTATGTTGCTGTCAAAATAAAATCAGATAATCGAATTTCTAGACATGATAATAGAATATAACTAGAGAAAAAAATCCTTCAAATATGTGGATGATATAGTGTTATGGGAATATAGAAGAGAAGAAAGTGGTAGATTCCACCTCAGGTGGGCTGGAATGCCCTTCACCTTTGTGAAGAAGGTAATAGCTATGATGAGACTTGAAACAGAATGTACCTGCTGAACCACATGGTGAGTACACAATGTCTCAGGGAGAACAAGTCTGTTTGCAAAACTACAAGTTGTTTAGCATGCTTAGACAGCTCATAGAAACAGAAGACATGACTTTTATAGTTCTAAAACTACTGAATATAACTTTAATCTTTCCATTGTAATTATTTGTCCCCATTTCTTAGGAGAAACTAAACTTTCTCACCTATTATGGGGACAAATAGTTACAGAGGCTTTTCTAATAATTACAGAGTCTTTTCTAACAATTACAGAGGCTTTTTTTCTACCTGAGGCTTCCTGTGGTAGAAGAATGCCAATTATTTACAATTTAGATTCAGATATTATTTTTCTAGAAATCTCAATGTTTCTGGGATCCCTGGCTTTAAGAAATCAACAGTTTCACAAAGGATATTTGAGTCTAGCAAAAATTTTGCTTTAGACCTTTGATATTTATCTCTACATTGGCAAAGAGTATGATTTAAAAATGCCTTACTTTTGGTTATTAGGTGGTATTCAAGTATAATGTGCTGAATTAAAGAAGATAAAATGCAATGTAAAATGTAAACAATTAGTGAGATGATTCTTCCTAGATTTAGAATTTTAATGAGCCGTCTTCACACCTCCTGAGGGATGGAATAAAGTCATCACAATATCAAGCCTATTTTCTAAATTATAAAATTATGAATTTAGTTTGTTGGCAAGAACCAATATTTTCTGAAGGCAATGAGCTTGAACTTCTGAGGTGACTAATTATAATTAAATACTTTTCCATTTGTCTTTTAGATATGATTATTATTCTAAAGCAGAAGCGCATTTTGAGAGAAGTTGGGTACTGGCTGTGGATCATTTAGCTGCAGTCCTCTTTCCTACAACCTTGATTAGATCATACAAGTTCCAGAAGGGCATGCCACCACGAATTCTTCTTAATACTGATGTAGCCCCTTTCATCAGTGACTTTACTGCTTTTCAGAATGTAGTCCTGGTTCTTCTAAATATGCTTGACAGTGTGGATAAATCTATAGGTAAGAACCTTAAAAGGATACTTTTAAAAATCAGTATTATGTTGAACAAATAGAGGAAGAAATAATAATTAAATCAGTGATATAAACATTACAGCACTCCAAAAATAAAGTTAAGATTTCCCTGTGGGTATCCATTCTATTCCTTTAGCAATAATCACTCTTGATATATAGAACCATTTAATGAGCACACATTTTAATCTTCTTACTCATGGTCTGTCCTTTCATCTGGAGACCATGTTGAAACTTGAAGTTGGCAAACCAACTGAAACACTTTTGTTTTGTTCTACATACTGATATATATTCCTTATTTTGCTCATCAGATCATTTAAAAAAAACTTTCTACTTTGCTCTTATATTTAAAGAAAATGAAGACATTTCAAAAGAAAACCTGCCATGATTAATGAAATTACTAGCAATTTGGCTTACTTGAGTTCCCTTGATCCAATACTATTAGTCATGGAAGAAGGGTTTTATTCTAGCCCTTCAAATGCTGGATCTTCTAGTGAGGTAAAAAAAACAGAGGATTCTTTATCTACCAGTTTGAAAGTGACTATATCATTCCCATTTGCCATACATGCACTGAAGCATTGAGCCAAACTTAAAACATAATTATATTATTAATGTTTTTCAAAGCAAAAACATCAAGTCTGAAAGATAAAAGTGGAGTAAATTAAACATGAATAAATTAAACCTATGTTTAAAAAAAACCTCTGCATCAGTTAGAGTAACAAAAACATCCAAACACTTTATAGACTTCATACAATTGAAGTTTTTCCTTTGGTTCTAGTGCAGCATTCTCTGTCAGTAGGCAGCTTCCCTTCACACAATCAGTAGCAGACCAAGTCTTCTTCATTCTGTGAAAATTTTTCTTGGAGCTTTTTCCCAAAAATGAGTTGATCCAATTTATTCTGTTTAATAGATGTATAGTGTTATTATTAGTTATTGCCAATAATATAACAATGACATTTTATATATATTTTTCTTGCATAATTTATTATTTTATCACCAAATTCATAGAAAGAATGTGAAGTAAAGTTGGTAAGTCAGATATTGCCAAATGGTATTGCCAATAATGCTATGAATGACATGCCATGCTTACTTTTCTTTGTATAATTTATGATTTTACCACTAAATTAGTAGAAAGGAAATGAAATAAAATTATGAGCCATATATTGCCAAAAGGTACTTTAAAAAATTTGCAAGAGTTTACATGTAATCATTTTGTATCTTTTACAGGTTATCTTTGTACAGAAAAATCTAATGTATATAGAGATCATTTGGAATCTAGCTCTAGAAGTTATGGAAATAACTCCTGAAACATTTAACTTCAAACTTCAGGAAATGATTAATGAATTAAAAATGAAAAACTCGAACTTGACAATCAGTAATTTCAAAAAATTAATGTCATCATGACCATGTAGTTTATTCTTTCTGATGTTTTTGATTTATGCTTATTTGTTAAGATCTTGTACATGTATTAAAAACTTAAATTAAATGCATTCAAATTAAAATGATTATTTTGCTCATGATTTTAAAATTCATTAATGATTAAAATGTTTAAGATAAAAGGATATTGCATTATGCTACCAAAAAATAACTGAGAAATTAACAAACATATTAAACTTGTATAGCTCTTTTGTTGTTATCCTATCATCAAATTTCATGACATTTAGACTAATATATATTGCTGATTTATAACCAAAATCCAGATCATTTTGAAATAAAATACTGACAGGCAGTTCAAATTTTTAAAATTCATAAAACTGACCTGGAAAATAGAATACACTAACTCATGTGTCAGTTTTCTCTGTGTTTTTGCTGACCACAAGTTTACAGCAATTACATGATAGAGTTCCCCTCTTTTCACCCACACTTGATAATGAATTCATTATATATAAAATATATAATTAATAAGTGAGAATACACTGGCCAGGAGGTGGTGATTTCTAGAGCTGACATGAAGCTTTCATATGAAGGTTTTCCCGGGTCCTCATTCACAGACTAAATCTACCCACTAACTGTTGGAAAATGAAATTGGACAAATTGGTTTGAATATATGGGTACTGGATTAGGAAAGATGTAGTTTAAATCTCAGCAATGGCTGGGCGTGGTGGTTCATGCATGTAATCCCAGCACTTTGGGAGGCTAAGGCGGGCAGATCGCTTGAGGTCAGGAGTTTGAGACCAGCCTGGCCAACATGGTGAAACTCCATCTCTATTAAAAATACAAAAATTAGCTGGGCGTGGTGGTGTGTGCCTATAATCCCGGCTACTTGGGAGGTTGAGGGAGAAGAATCGCTTGAGCCCTGGAGGCAGAGGTTGCAGTGAGCTGAGATCGCACCACTGCACTCCAGCCTGGGCAACTGAGTGACTCTGTCTCAAAAACAAACAAACAAACAAACACAAAACTCAACTCCGGTTTGCCAGTTGAGTTGACCTTGGGCCATTTTTCTAGCACAGTCTGTGCTTCAGTTTACTTATGGTTAGAATTAAGATTATAAAACCTACATTGCTAGATTATTTTGGGGAGTCAATAAAAACATAAATACAATGGTGGCTCGAGTTGCAGAAAAAACCGTGTTCCTGTCACATGACCAGGAAAGATTAAGCTTGCAGACACTTTGAAGGGGGAGGGGGAATGGAATTTACTGGGTGAAAAGGAAAAAACTCAGCAAAACAGAGGGGTTCCTGTTAACAGACCCCCATCTCACAGATTGAATCCCAGGTTACCACACAGGAAAAGGAGAGGCCAGGCTCCTACCCCCTGCAAACAGCATGAACTTCCCAAGGCTCCACCCTGTCCCCCTAGAGCTCAGGACGATTGGAGATTCTCTGGGACCAGCAGTCTGGTTTTTCAGCCTTTGAGCTGTTTTAGGCTTGAGGGTGGGGCTTCACCAGGGAAACTTTTGGCTGCTTCCATCTGTATCATTCCCCCCTCTAAAAAAGTACGTCTAACTGCCCTTAGAATAAGGATAAGGATAAGGATAAGGATAAGGATAAGGATAAGGATAAGGATAAGGATAAGGATAAGGATAAGGATAAGGATAAGGATAAGGATAAAGACAAATCTTCACTGCTTCCTGCTGACAGGGGGCGCTATTTTAGGGAAATGGCAGTCAGAGCTTCCTCAGAGGCCTATCTAAGGGTTTCTGGCAAAAGGAGCCATAGACAAAGGCTTTCGTTGCATGATGGTTTGGAGTTTGATGGCCTGAAGGTGAGAAGAAACAAACTGGGTTATTAGAAAACATATATAGAAAAGGAATAAGGGAGGGGTAAGGACAGCTCAAAAATCCTGAGGCCTTTTACAAGTTTGCACAAAGAGAGGGGATGCCAAAAGCCTGAACAGTAAAAAAACTTTTACCCTTTTGTCAGCATGTTAGGCTTCTGGGTTCTCTTCCCCGGAGCCCAATTCTAAGCCAACCAGTTTAAGATTTGGGAAATTAACTCTTCCCATTTTGGAGGATGCATCTGAGGGGAGTGTCCTGTAGTTTGGAGACACGATTATCTATTGGTGAAAGGGATAGATGAAAATAAAGGAAAGAAGAAGGAATTTTTTCAGAGGAGTCCCAGGGGTTCAGGATGTATTCAAAAGGGGTACAGACTAAAGATTAATGGCTACTCTCTAGAAAGAGGGGAGCAGGTGTCCCTGGTTCCTTTCTTTTCCTAGCAAATACCCAGGACACATGGAGAGGGAAAATGAGACTTTCCTCTTTCTTTCCTCTGTCCTTGTGTTCTCGAGTCTTGGTGACCACAACAGGGTGCCACCCAAGGGTGTTAAAGTGGCTTTCAACCATGTTAACAGGGGGGCCTAGGGGATGGGAGTATCTGCTCTTACCCATGTATGCCCTATCATCCCTGCTGTCAGTAGCCTTGAATTCCCTAGACCTCATTTATGCCATGGATATTAGCGTGACCTTTATCTGTGGAATGAGAAGCTAGGCTTAATTGGCGGGAATCAGTCATGCTCACCTGTGTTGTGCCTTTTAACCTCTGTTATCATCTGTTTCCGGATCCCTTAGATCCAGTTTTCTATTCTAGGGTTTTGATCCAAAGCTTGGAATTGAGTTTGGTACCAAAATGTGTCTTGTGGGGGTTGCAAGGACTCCTTATCATAAGTCGAATGCTAAAGTGAAGCTGTGGAACTGAGTCTTCCTCCAGCAAGGGAGAGAAAAGGATATCTTGTGACATGCCCAGATAACTGGTGGCTATACTTATGCTTGCTAAGATTTCAGTGCATTGTGCTTGGCTTTGATTAGCTCCCTTTGTTTTACTTTCCCAAAAAGGAATCCTCTGGGTTATGGGCACCCTATTCATTCACATCACCTGGCAGGATTTGCAGGATAATTGCTCATAACTAGAATATTGATCCAGATTTTTATATTACCCATTCCCTTTTGTTTCTTCTGAGCTGCAGCTGGAGATCACTGGTTGGTTCACAAGAACAAGCAGGGTTAGTCTAAAATGTAGGCAAAAACTTAAAAAACTAATGAGCTAATGAGTTTAGAATTTAATGACAAATATATGATAAGTTTCAAAACATAATTTCTGTCTCTCCAGTCCTCATTTTTGTTAAAAAAAAAATCATGAAAGGACTGAGTTGTTTGCAAAATAGTCTTTAGTCTTATACTTGGCCTGACTATTTGCACAAAGTGCAGCAAGAATAATTATCTCTAAATAAGCATTTTAGATTGGCTTTGATGGGACTCTGTTCCACAAGCAATGTCAGATAAGACCTTTTAAAGTGAAGCACAGCCATGGATTTGTATCTTCAAATACCTGTGATTTGGGTGATCCTCTTCCCTTAAGGTCCCAAGATAAACTTGGAACTCCTGGGTCTGTTAGAAAGTGACATTCTTTACTGACTGCAGGTCAGGAACACTATACAGGGACTGTGTAGAGAAGAGTATGAGGCCAGTTTTTCCAAAGGGGCTTTTATCAGCTCTGCAAGTTAAGCTTGACTCTTTAAAGGGAAGCATACCCTTCCAGTCAAAACCTTAGTAATACAACCAGTTTCTCCAATTGCATCCTGTTGCAAAAGAAAATGAATTCTTATTGCACTGATGCAAACTATATTGCTGTGAGTTAAGAATATTAACAACTAATTTCCAGACTATAGAGGAAAAAGGCAGAGAGAAACAAACATGTTCCAAGTTTTGTTCACAGGAGTATACTGGACTCTGAAAAACAAAACAAGGATCAGCAGTATTACAAGCAAATGTCAAAGAGATTGCTTCAGTTTTCTGAGTTCAGTCCATTCAGTTAGCTTATTTTGCTTGATGTTCATGAGTCCTGTACATCTTTCCTTTATTCCAATGTCACAATTTCCAAAGTTATCAGAAACCTATATTTGAGAGCACCTGTCAAATTTCTATAGCTTGTTATAAACCATCTTTTAAAAAGGGTTAAAATATGGCAACAATTGTCTGTGAATAACAAAATGTCCAAGGTAGTTACAGTTAGAAACACATTTGACAATGAAGTTTGGTTATCTCTGTGATTTACAATAATTTAACATAACTACCTTAATTATGATTGATAGCAGGTATTTTAGACATTAGAATTTTTGAAATCTCATACAATTTTGGAGCATATATTAGTATTATTCACAAAAAAGGAAGATTGAACACCTTTTTGGCAATCCCATTTACCTAAATATGTACCTCCCTTTTGGATACTCCAGGGGCACTGTGAAGCCTCCAAAAGCCAGACATTAGGAAAGACAATTTTGAAACCAAAGTTTCATTTTGGGAAGCCTGCTAAATATGTTAGAGATTTAAAGCACAATGTTATGATTCTCTGGGCCAACAGGCTGGTTTTTTTCAGCCTTCAGGCTGTTTTAGGCTTGAGGGTGGGGTTTCACTGGGGGACCCTTAGCTGCCTCCTGTCTCTATCACTATTGATTTTCCCCACATGTAGTAGGCATCCACAAAAAGCAGAAATTGTCACAATAATTGTGTTTAGATATGGATACCTGTTCTATTGGTAGAGCAGGAAAAGTATCTTTGATGAGCCAGGACCATGAATAAATTTTGTTGAATTCACAAACATACAGATGATTTTCTATTATCTGTAGATAATAGAGGCAGTGTAATAAACACTCTCAAAATGTTCCCAACCCATGTGAAATGTCTATACACAACTAAACCTTCATTATTACTTGAAGACAGACAATGCTGAAACAGCTAATAACTTGGATTAAAAGGAGAAAAATCAACAGATACCAGTGCCCCAGTCCCATTGACTTTCACTTCATCTTAACAAGCAAGGGGGGACTGAGAAAAACTGCAGATGAGGACTCAGGAGAGAGAGACACTTGCAAAGGGGTCTGAGTGTGGGATGGAGTGAAAGATTAAATCCACCAGAAAGATTATTTCTAAATCACCAGAAATCCATTCTAAACATACTAACATATAATAGGCAGATCAGAGCACATCAGAGCACAATTGTAGAAGACAGATTTCAAAGTAGAGCATCTTAAAGGGCCAGACCTGTGACTTAAAGGGAAGAACTTTATTTAAAAGGACAAGTTTTATTTAAAGGGAAAGGCAATTTTAAGTGACCGTTTTCCAAAAGCATAACTTCTATGAGAGGAGAAAGGCAAAAAGGAAGGGATGTAAGTGTAGAAAACAGAAAACAAAAAGCACAATATAAAAGTACTTGGAGAAAGCATGGGTGAATTCCTCTTTAACTTTCGTTGGAGCACAGGCCTTCTGAGGTTAGGTCAAAACCTATAGGCAGTAAAAAATAATTGATTTGATCACATAACAATGAAAAACTTTGCATCACAAAAACAGCATAAACAAAGACAGAATATAATTTATCTGGGATAAAATATTCAGAATATTCCAAACACAGACCATGTTTAAATGGCAAATATTTCTAATATATAAAGAACTCTGAAAGCTTGAAGAATAAGGCTGGGAGCAGCGGCTCATGCCAGTAATCTTGGCACTTTGGGAGACCAGAATGGATAGATTGCTTTATCATGTTGGGGTATGTTTCTTTTATACCTAATTTGTTGAGAGATTTTTATAATGAAGAGATATTGACTTTTGTCAAATGCTTTTTCTGCATCTTTTGAGATGATTATGTGTTTTGAATCCTTTGTTCTGTTAATGTAATATATCACATTTATTGACTTGTGTATATTAAAGCATCAATATATTTATTGGGTGAATCCCACTGGATCATGGTAAATAATCTTTTTAATGTGGAGTTGAATCCTGATTTCTAGTATTTTATCAAGGATTTTTTGCAGCTATGTTTATCAGGAATATTGGTCTGTAGTTTTATCTTTTTGTTGTGTCCTGGTCTAGTTTTGGAATCAGGGCCATACTGGCCCCTTAGAATGAATTAGGAGAGTTTACTCTTTTTCACTTATTTTGAAATCATTGCTGAAGTACTGATATTAGTTCTTCTTACACATTTTGTAGAATTCAACAATGAAGCCATCACATCCCGAACTTTTTTTTGATGGGGAGACTTTTTATTATTGCTTCAATTATTGCTTCAAACTTCTTATTTGTCTGTTCAGATTTTCTATTTCTTTTTGATTCAGTCTTGATAGGTTTTACATGTCCAGGAGTTTATTCCTTTCTTCCAGTTTTTTTTTCAAATTTCTGATGTATAATTGTTCATAGTAGGTTCTTATGATCTTTTGTATTTTTGTGGTATCAGTTGTAATGCTTTATTTTTCATCTCTAATTTTATCTATTTGAGACGTCTTTCATTTTTTCTTAGACTGGCTAAAGATTTGTTGATTTTTTATCTTTTCAAAAAAACAAATCTTTGTTTTATTGATATTTTATACTATTTGTCTCTATTTTACTTATCTGTGCTTTGGTCTTTTTTTTTTTTTTGAGACTGAGTCTCACTCTGTCACCCAGGCTGGAGTGCAGTGGCGCAATCTCGGCTCACTGCAAGCTCTGCCTCCCGAGTTCACACCATTCTCCTGCCTCAGCTTCCTGACTAGCTGGGACTACAGGCACCTGCCATCACGCCCGGCTAATTTTTTGTATTTTTAGTAGAGATGGGGTTTCACTGTGTTAGCCAGGATGGTCTCGATCTCCTGACCTTGCGATCCACCCTCCTCAGCCTCCCAAAGTGCTGGGATCATAGTGAGCCACCGCGCCTGGCCTGTGCTTTGATCTTTATTATTTTTTTCCTCTACTAAATTTGGGCTTAGTTTGTTCTTGCTTTTTTAGTTTCTTGAGGTGTTCTGTTAGTTTATTTGAGACATTTCTTCTTTTTGGATGTAGATGTTTATTGCTATAATTTTCCCTCTAAAAACTAATTTTGCTATTTCCCTTAAGTTTTAGTATACTGTATTTCCATTTTCATTTAACTCAAGAATATTTTAGAATTCTCCTTTAATTTCTTCATTGGCCTGTTGTTTTTTAGGAGCATGTTTAATTTCCATGTATTTGTACAGTTTTCAAAGAAGTTCCTGTTGTTAATTTCTAGTTTTATACCACTATTGTCAGAAAAGGTAAATTGATATGATTTTGATTTTTTTTAAATTTGTTAAAACTTGTTTTACCATGGCATAACATGTGGTCTGTCCTAGAGAATGTTCCCTTTGCAGCTGAGAAGAATGTGAATTTCTATAGCTGTTGGATGTTCTGTAAATGTCTGGTAGGTCCATTTGATCTTGAGTGCAGTTTGAATCTGATATTCCTTTGTTGATTATCTGTCTAGATGATTTGTTTACTGCTAAAAGTTGGGTACTGAAGTTCCCTACTGTTACTGCATTGCTGTCTATCTCCCTCTTTAGATCTATTAATGTTTGCTTTATATATTTAGGCGCCCCAATGTTAAGTGCATATATATAGTTATGATTGTTATATCTTCTTATTTTTATTGACCTCTTTATAATTATATAATGGCCTTGTTTGTCTCTTCTTATAGTTTTAACTTGAGGTCTATTTTATCTGATATAGGTATAGCTACTCCTGCTTTCTTTTGATTTCCATTTGCATGGAATATTTTTCTCCATCCGTTCGTTTTCAGTCTGTGCATTCACTTACAGGTAAAGTGCATCTCTATAGGCAGCATGAAGTTGGGTCTTATTTTTTAATCCATTGAGCAATTATATGTCTTTTAATTAGATAACTTAATTCATCTATATTAAGCATCATTATTGATGGGTGACGGCTTGCTTTTGCTATGTTGTTATGTATTTTCTGTGTTATGTGTTTTGTAGAATCTTTGTTTCTTTTTCTCTTACTGTCTTCCTTTGTGATTAAGTGATTTTCTCTATTAGCATGTTTTGATCTGGCTATTTTTAATGTATCTATTAAATGCTTTTGTTTTTTGATTAATACAAGGCTTACTAAAAACATGGCTATAACAGGTTATTTTGAATTGATAGCAATTTAATTTTGATCATAAGAAGAAATCCACTTTACTTTTTAGTTCCATTACCTCCCCACATTTTGCATTTTTGATGTCTTAATTTATATCTTTTTATATTTCTTATCTCTTAGCAAAGTTTCGTAATTATTATTTTCATTTTTTTTGTCTTTTAGCCTTCCTATGATGGATGTAAATGGTTCATGTTCCACGATTGTCTTGTTAGAATATTCTGAATTTGCTTTATATCTTCAGATGTTATTGTGCTAAACATTAGCATTTTTTGGTTTCAGTGTGAAGAACTTCATTTAGTATTTCTTATAAGGCAGGTCTGGTTGCAATAAATTTCCTCAGCTTTTTTGTTTGGGAATTTTTTTTATTTCTCTTACTTTTCCGAAATATACTTTTGCTAAGCACAGTATTCTTGGTTGTATGTTTTGTGTGTGTATGTGTGTGTGTGTTTTGTCAGCACTTTTTCTTCATCTAGTTTTCAATGTCTGAATTTGTGACCTTACTATTTCAGTGGGCTTGTTGAGAAATTCTGAGCAAACTGGCTATTGTATTCTATTTAAGCACTAGAGGGCACCTGATGACCAGGTTAGAAACGAAACTCACAATGACTTCCACCACTAAAGCTGTTCCAGCTGGATGGGCTGATAGATTTATGGAGGGCTCTCAGGGCCATGTGGGAGAGCCAGTCAGCCTCTAGATTCCAGAGCATCTGTGGACTGTGCTTCCCGCAGTGTGACCCATAAACAGCCTCTCTGGTGTGGGGTCTCTTCTGGCAGGGATGGTGAGCCACTGCCAAGTTCCACTGCTGGCTGCCCCTAGCCCCACCCCTCCCTTTGACCCGAACTGACTTCTGGTGGTTCAGCCCTGCATCAGTACTTGTGATTCTCCCTGTGGGCTGATGCAGAGTGAATCTCTCACTGAGGAACCCAGGATAGTGAGGAAGCCTAGTGTTCACCTCCATCCAGCTCACTTTTTCACTGTAGAAACTGTGAGTCCAGGGGGATTTTCTGCATGTGTTTCCGTAATGGCTTGCGGGGGACAAGCATCATGATCACAGAGAACCAATTTACTATCCCACCACAATTTTATTCATTTTTGCAGTCCAGGGGGCTTCATAATCTCACTCACATGTTCAGGTTCCCTTAGCTCTTGTGAAGGTTCTTGTGGATAGTGGTTCCAATTGATGTTCCTGTGGGAGTAAGATGGCTGGAGAGATCTACTCTGCCATTTTGCTTTGCCTGCCAGCCAGAAATAGCATTTTTGAAAAGAAAATAATTTGTGCAAAAGTGTGGAGATACAAAAGATAATAAATTATAAGAAGTATTTTGACGTCTAAGTCTATGTGCAGAAATTGTTATAAATAAGACTGTTAAGGTGGTTGTTAACCAGATCATGAAAGCTGACATATAACTTGATGAGGAAAACGGAAAAAGAGTAAGAGTTTTAATGATGGGGCTGATATGAGCCAATAAAAGTATATGTTATACTTGGCCAATATATTGTAAATTTTATCTAGATCAGGAGATGGCCATCTATGGCCCTGGGCCAAATCCAGTCCACCATCTGTTCTCAAAAATAAAATTTTACTGAACCATACCATGCCCATTCACTAACATATTGTCTATTGCTTTTTACCCTACAAAAGCTGGGTAGATTAGTTGATAGAAACCTAATGGGCTACAAAACTTAAAATATTACTTAACTTGTAATTTTACTTAAACATTACAAAAAGTTGGATGCTCCCCAGTGTAGATTAATAAGCCTACAAGAAAACCCAGGAAGTTTTTCTCTTAAAAAAAAACCCCAAACCAGGATGGGGCTTCTCTAAACAGATACTAAAATTTGTCATATAGCCACAATCTTTAGACATGCGAGCACTGAGTGATGCACAAAATGGACAGATTACTAGCTCATTGGAGTAGAATTTAAAAAACAGAATTTCTGGATGAAAAAATAATCTAGAGATAGATTTTTTGTTTTTTAAAAATAGTATATGATAAATGTACTTTGGAACAATGGGGGGAAAGGATTATTACATTTATGTAATTGGGGTCTTTGACTAAATGTTAGGAAAAAGAAATAAAGGTGTATGTTTTTCTCAACTTTATACCAAAATATATTTTGTAAACTCTATTCAGTCATTCCACTTTTAATAACATAATTTAAAGATGTAAAAAGACCCATCGTATTACAGCTTACACAGGAAAGATATTTTGCAGCAACTTTACTGAATGTTCATTAATGAATTAATGGTTAAATAAATAATGATGTATTTATATGATGGAGCTTTATACAACTATTTTTAAAATGAAATAAATTACAGATAAGTAGGTGATGATACATAGACAGTTGATGGATAGTTAATAGATAGTTGATAGATCTAAAAAGGGAAGAACACATTTATAATACATCTCTTGGAAGCCTTCCAGACCTGGGAAGTAACTGCACCTTCCAGGGCTAGCGAATTTCCGAGAGTGTTAGACAGCTAGCCTGAAATGTGGCTTTCAAATGCAGACAGGCCATTTCAAGGCCGTCCCCACTTATGTTCTGATGTGACTCTCAAGCACCAAGCCAATGTTTTCCTCCTTCTAAGGCCAGGTACCAGGCAACAAGAGAACATCCTTATAGTTCTGAGCTTGCCAGAATTGTTCAAACTGGCCAATCCTACACTGTTCACTCTGCCTTCTTTGTGGAAATCCCACATAAAGGCTCTGGCCTTTGCCTTCTCCTTGCTCCTGTCATCTGCCTCTTGACCATCCTTACATTTCCTTTGTGGCCCTGTTCCCTTCTCTCAGGTGTGGCATGATCCCTTCTCTCAGGAAATGTAAGTAATAAATTATTCTTCTAGTGCAATTGGACTTTCTGTATCATCACACAAATATACCTCTATAAATTAAATACTAGGTGTAATTTCAGATCGGAGGTGTCTGTGTAGAACCTATCCAGCCATTCTGGTTGGACAAGCCTGAATACCAAACAGATTCTAGCAGATGCCCGACATAGCAACAGAGGCATACATACCCAGGGAAGTAGGTAAGAGGTATAACGAGTGACTGAAATTAAACTGTCAAGTTGCACCTGCAGGAAGCAGGCCAAAAGCCTGTTTAAATTAGTCATAGCACAGTGAGGCCCAGAGGATTTAGGCTTGATGCAGAGGAGATGGTTAATTCAGAACCTGTGCACTACAACCTGATTTGTGGGCCCAGCCCTTCCCTGGATGCCTGTGCTTTGTTTTTATTCTAGTCACAATGAGTTTTCAGAAAACTCTGTCCAAGCCTCACACCTAATTCAACAGATATTTTTTGAGCAGTGACCTCATTCCTGGTGCTGTATCAGTGCTGTCCTACAATAATGAACAAGGTGGAAAAGAGCTCTGTCTTTGAGATGTTTAACAAAGGATGACTATAAAAATTTAATCTCTAATGAAAGCAAGTAATTTGAATATGTAATAGAAGAATTTTGTCCTCAAGTTGACTTCTTATTGTAATTTTAAAAATAATTACATAGAGAAGAACCAAACACATAAGCAATGCTAGAAACCACTAAAGAAGAATACACTATTTTAATGTCAGTAAACCCTGTCATTGGCATAAGGAGGGTTATGTTATATTAGCAGGGCAGTGAAAAATTTGTTGTTTTTATCATCAATTATCACGTTTTTACTAATACTGACTTAACAGCAGAAGTGGCAAACCTTTTTTGTAAAGGGCCAGATAGTAAATATTCTGCTTTTGGTGGGCAACTCTATTATTGTATCCCAAAACCAGAAATAGACAAGATGTAAACTTATGGATGTGGCCAAGTTCCAATAAAACTTTATTTACAACGTGGACAAGATTAGGCCCATAGTTTGCTGACCTGTGCCTTTGAAGTCTTTTAGACAATAGTGACAACACTGATATTTAGAACTCAGCTTGGCCTATCTAAGAACACGCTATCCTATCATTCTAAATTCAACAGAAAGCTTCATTTTATTGTTCACTGCTCTTGGAAATGATACATTGTATAACTTTTCATTTTTTAAAAAAACTGTTTACTGAATATCTGTTAAGCATAAAACTTATGTAATTATCATGAATAAATAAACATTTTCATTTTTAGTCAGATATTTTTAGAAAATATCTTAATATTCTTAGGGATATTTCCTTAAGAAAAGTATAGGTTACAAATTATCAAAGTTCGGATAAGACAGTGATATCTCTAGGTTTGGCATAGCAGCAGAATTAAGGGAAGATTTTATGAAGGATGTGGCATGAAGGTTGGAGCACATTTTTTATTTATACATACAGCTGGTCTTTCCATATAACTTGTTCTATCCCAAATACTGGTATGCAAGAGGCACTTGGAAATGTATTGAAGGAAGACAACTGAAGCAATAGACACAGTCAGAGGCTCTAAAGTAATTGTTCCACAGAAAACAGCTACTTCCAGCTCTTCTTATTGTCCTTTGAGCTCATTAATTTTATTTTTCCTATTTAAGTTTCACATTTGTGAGTTTTACATACCTAAAATAAAAGTTAATTTGTGTGGTATTTTTATTGAGTAAAGAAGTGCTTAGAAAATAATTCTCCATGAATATTTTTGTTTCTTCACAGTCCAGAGGCAGTTGGTGTATCTATTAAAGGATGAATTAAAGACAAACATGACTTGGATGTTAGGGTAGCACACTGCTCCAGAGAGTAGTTCAACTCTTATCCCTACTGGAATCACTTGTTTACAGTACAGAGTAGCGATCACTCACCCCACCCTCTAGAGTAAAGGTAAGAAGGATGAGACGTCTCTCATTTTGTTTCTCTCTCTCTCCCACCTTTGTCTCGCGCATGCACACATGCAGAATAGAATGATACACCAGCTGCTCCATATATGTTCCAAGTCTTACTTTAGGGTTCATCTCCTGTGATGCAATGCTACTGCATGCGAGAGTGAACATCATTTATTGCATTAACCCATGAAAACTGAAGCATGGGTAATGGATGCTAAGGCAATCTGTCAGTAATAAATGGTCTGTTCTCTGATCCAGAGGCATCTTCTTTCCTGCTAGAAATTACATATATATGAAACAATGATACTTGAAATTGCATATATATGTATGCATACATAAGTATGAAATAATTTTTGTACATTACGAAGAAATTCTGTAAGAAGACAGAGGGCTGATGGGAATAGATAGCAGACAGATTGTCCAAACTGTATGGTCAATTGGGCAGTATATGGGACTTCGTTTCCTTTTCAACGTTTCAAGGGATACAATCACAGCTGCCAGGAGGTTATAAATCTTTTATGAAAGTACAAAGTTTGAGTTCATTCACCCTTCTCTAAATCATTGTAATAGAGTATTGTGGTTCCAAAATAATTAAAAAGCACAAATAAAAACCTATCAATAAATCACAGGTGCACACTTAAATCCTCATACACAACAATGTTATCTCTCCTAAATGAGCTTTAACCTGTCAACTTCTCCCTTTCTGAGAGTGGTCCAGCATTTCCAAGTTTTCTAAAGGAATATCTATGGAATCCAGGACAAATATAGTGTTACCTTTGACCATAGAAGAAATGGTGATGAGTGGTTGTATTCTGGATATTTGAATGTAGTACCAACATAGTTTCTTTATGGATCAGGTATAGGGTATAAAAGGAAGAAGGATGTTATAAGTGATTCCATGATAATTCTTTTTCTTGACTTCCCACTTCCCACTTCTTCACTACTTTTTCTGAACAATTCAGTGAAAAATTTATTTGGTAGACAAAAGTAAAAAATTGTGGGAAGGGAGTCATGGTGACAAAACATGGAGATCCAGAGCCTAAGCAGGGTGAAGAAGTTGTGCTCACAAAAGGGGAGGCCATGTAGGAAAACAGAGTATAAACCTGGACCAGAAGGCATTGCCAGAGAAGGGAGGCCCAGCATGGGGAGTCAGAGGGCAAGCAGAGTGAAGAGGAAATTCAGCGATAGAGGCCATGTACTATAAGATATTGGAGCCCAGAAAGATGGGTGAGAAGGCATCCATACAGATGAGGAGGTTATGGCACAGATGATGGATGGATTTATATACAGAAAAATTAAACAAGTACATATTCAAAGCAAATGGAAGCCACATTCTTTCACTGTTAGAGAAGGAAGATTCAAACATTGAAAAGTGTGATAACTAAAGTAATTGCTGTGCTATTGGATTGGAATTAGCAATACTGGTGTGAACTCATAATTTGCAATATACATAGATTAGATAGATGATGTGTTCTAAATAGATAGTGGTAGACACATAGATAGATGGATATAGAGGTGAGTAGATGCATCTACTGAGAGGGATGCATGAATATGAGCAGGAATATCCCAAAAGTCATAAACAAATCTACCACTCAGACCTTGACTTCTTCAAAATATTATTTTTCAATAAATGAAACAAAAGTGCCTTAGAGACATGGATAATTCTAGGGATAAGAGAGGTAAAGGATAAAATAAGCTTAAGATACATTCTTGTGCCTGAAAGCAATGAAGTGTTCAAAAATAGATGGATATATTGTCAAAGGGAGCTTCCACTGGCCAAGACTGAAACAATGGACTATCAAAATAAATAATAAAGCATGGAAATCCACTGAATAAAATGAAAAACATGAATAGAGAGATATAAATAAATAAATGAATGTTCTAAATTTTGATGAGAAACAGGATAAATTCAAAGTATCTTCCACATATACATCTACAATACATATTTATGCTATATAATATATAAATACACATGCAAATACATCTATAATACATGTACATAATATATAGAATATAACAATACATGTATAACATATAAACATATTAAATATAAAGAAATATAACAAATATAAGTAACAAATATGGGACATAAGCAATAACAACAAATAATAATATACAATATTAATACAGATATAAATAAAACATACAGTATAACTGTAGTTAAAATATTGTTCTGCCATTACCTCTATAGTTCAGTCTCAACAGAGAAGCTGGATTTGGTCACTCCTCTGCTCAAAAGCCTTCTCTATGTTCTCCATTCTATTCCAAGGTTGAAAAAAATGTTCTTACGATGGATTACAAGGGCCTACCCAAACCTATTGCTCTCATTACTTCTCCTATTTATTTTTGCCTTGTTCAATCATCTTGCTGAAGAAGCCAGATCAACTCCTAATTTCCAACTGCTGTGCTTCCTCTTCCTCTTTGCCTCAAATAATCTTACTCCAGTTATCTTCCTGACTCCTTCCCTCTCTTCCTTCACATCTCTGCTGAAATAACTATCCCCAGCAAGACCTCACTAACAAACCTTTTAAAATTGAAGGTGTTCAATATCTTCTAGTATTTCTTGTTGCTTTTCCTTAAATTGTTTTTCCCTTAGCATGGCATATTTACTAAGTCTTTCATGGGAGTATAACCTCAATGAGGTCACAGATTTCTATCTTTTTTTTTTCCTGGTACAATATAACTAGGGCCTAAGGCAGTGTGTCTCACAAAGGAAGTACAAATTAGTATTTATTGAATAAAGAATATTTTCCAGATTAAATGGGATAAAGTTTCTTATGTGTAAAATATATTCAAAATATTAAAAACAGCTTTCTCTCTAATCTCCCTTCTTTATTAAACTATAAACCAAGGGATCATGTATTATTCATTTGTTTTCCCCACAAAACCATTGTCATTAGAGTCACATTGTAGCATTCAATGAATGTGTATTTTAATTGATCAATCAATCAATAACTTCCTAAATTAATGACTTTATGAAAGACAAGTCTGAATTCTGTAACATTTAATAAGTTTGCCTAGCTGTGTTTTCTTATTTAGTTCTTACCTCCCTGATACATGTGGTATCAGTGAGTGTCCAGAGATTTTTCCTGCAATTGACAGTTAATAATAATTTCATTGATACAAAAAATAAATCATTCTTTTCGCTTCCTTCCTTACTTCTTTCTTCCTTGCTTCTTTTTTAGTTGCTTTCTCTCTGCCTTATTTAATTTTCAGTCCCTTAGATCCCTTTCTTAGACAGATTGTCTTCAACTTATGATGGCTTGATTTAAGATTTTTCAACTTTACGATGGTGCAAAAGAGATACATGTTCAATAGAAACCATACTTTGAATTTTGATATTTTCTTGGGCTAGTGATATATGGTGCTATAGTCTTGCCTGATGGGGGTCAGTGGCAGCGAGCCTCCGTTCCCAGTCAGTCACACAATCACAAGGGTAAACAGCTGACATTCTACCGTGTACTATGTTACCAGTATTCAGTTTATTAAATATTGTATTCTGTTTTTGCATCCCATAATGTCTAGAAAATGCCCATCTGTGTATAGTATTCAATACTTTATTATCAAATAAACTTTGTGTTAGATGATTTTGCCCAGCTGTATGCTAATGTAAGTGTTCTGAGCATGTTTAAGGTAGGCTAGGCTAAGCTATGTTGTTAGGTAAGTTCGGTTAAACGCATTTTTGACTTACAATATTTTCAACTTATAATGGATTTCTTGGGACATAACCCCTCAAGAAGCATCTGTGCTAAGTGATTTGATTTATAAATTTTATTAATTTTTTTAGTCCGGTTCATTTTGTTTATGAAATAGAATAGGCAAATATGTTTTTATTCAGCTGTATTAAAAATGGAAAATAAGTTAAAAATTTAAAATTTAAATTCTGAAAACATTTTGAGTTGGGTATTTTGGATTTATATACTGAGATGGAGTTCGGTGCACGATGTATTTATAGAGATTGACAACCTGGAAGGAAGAGGGGGAAAGAAGTAGAATTGGACAAAGGCACAAGTTGAACTGTGGTGCAGCCTTACAAGACCTCAGCCAACTTAGCAGGGAGCTCTGGAGGGAATACTGCTGAGTGTGAGCTAGCATGAGGAAACAGCATGACAGAGCCACACACATAAAATCACTTCTTAAAATAATAGTAGAATGTTCCTCTCCGTGGACCTTACTAGATATTTGCTGGAAAGTTCACAGACATGTGGGGAACTAAAAAAGCTTCCTTCTTGGTGTAGACATGGAGGAAGAGAAAAAAGCTGAAATGGTGCACCCCACCTAGATAATTCTCCCCACATCTCCTCGAAGGTACAAAGTATTTAAGCTGCTCATAATAAGGTAGCAAGTCCAATTGCCCTACTTCATCTGGGAAAAGGGTACAGGAAAAGAAAAATCCTAACCCAGGTGGAGGGGCAGGAAGCCAAACAGAATTCAGATAATTAGAAATCCTGTACCTCCAGAAGGAAACACAGTCACTGATAAAGTCCTGGGTTGGAGAACTAGTGATATATAGAGCCTGACTATGACTGAGGATGAAGTAATAGAACTGAAGATGAACAAGAAAACAGAGGATGACCCTGACTACCTACTCCAGGCCAGCAAGCATCAAATAACAAGTAACAACCTTCTAACATTGGGAGAAGAGGAAACACCACAGAGAGAGACCCTCACTGAGGCATAGGCTGATGCAGAAAAAACCTGAAGCTGAGGGTGGAAAATGAGCGTTAGAACAATCCTCCAGCAAGCTAGATTTCACCCTAAGCATCAAAGAACATGAGAGACAGATTAAGCTAGTGATGCACTGAGAGTAATAATAGCAGCAAAACACAAAGCCAGCTCGAATCTCCACAAGATTTTCTCACCCCTTCCAAACTAAAAGCCCATCAGAATAAGACACCTGCCCCTTACAAGCATAAATATTCTTTACCATGGTTTTTACTGTTCTACATGTGTTGACTGGCTTTCAACCAAAAATTATGTGTCACATAAAAACGTTAAAAAAATTAATAACCTACTGTCAAGAGACAAAAAAAATCAGCAGAATCAAAGTCATATATGACCCAGATGTTGAAACTGTCTGGCAGGGAATTGAAATTAGCTATGATTAAAATATTAAAGGTTTTAGTGGAAAAGGTAGATAGCAGGATGAATAAGTGGAAAATTTCAACAGAGATATAAAAACTATCAGAGAGAATCACAAAGAAATGTCAGAAATTAATAGTAAGACCCTCAAACAGTAATAGAGGTGAAAAATGTCTTTAATGAGCTCATCAGCAGACTCTACATAGCTGAGGAAAGATCAGTGAACTCAAAGATAGGTCAATAGAAATTATTCAAAATAAAACCAAAGAGAAAAAAACAGTACAAAACCAGAACAGAGAACAAAGGATCTGTAAGATAATATCAAACAATTTAACACTTGTATAATTTAAATCTCAGAAGAAGAAAGGAGATAAAATAGGGCAGAAATATTAAGAAAAATTGATAAAGATACTTTTCTAAAAATAAGGAAAGATTCTAATCCTCCAGAGCTAGGAATCTTGGAGAACACCCATCAGGATAAATATCTTCTCCCAACATAACTAGGTATATCATACTCAAACTGACATCATCTAATGATAAAAAGAAAGCATTAAAGGTTAACAAAAGACAAGTTACACAAAATAAGTGATAGTGTTTCAACAGATATCTCATTAGAAACTATAGACAGCACTAGACTATAGAGTAAAACCTGTGTACTAAAAAAAGAAGAAAAATTTAATGAGAAATATTTTTCAGTAAAAAAACAATGCAAACACCACCACAACTGCTACCATGAACATCATCAATATCAAAAACAAAACGAATAATTTGCTTCTTGCATAAACATATTACAAGAAAATGTTAGAATTTCTTCAGGAAAAAGAAATTTAGTACCAGACAAAAAACTGAAAAAACTGAAGAATGCTAGATATAATAAAAAGCAAAGTAAATATAAAGCTCACATACTTATAATTTTAAAGGCCATCGACTATGTAAAGCAAATATGATAGCAATATGTTTATTTCCTATGCAAAAGTAAAAGTAAAATGTTCCATATATAAAAGTAAAATGCTGCAATCCATAGACACCAATATGTGTTTTTAAAGTGACCGGAATGACAGCAAGCTATTTAGATAAAAGGAAATAATAAAAAGTACTCATTGCAAAACAAGGCAAAAAGAGAGAAGGCGATAATAAAGGGACATACCTCTTTGTTGTTGTTAGATTCAATCTAAACATATAAAATTAGATTAAACATAAATGAGTTAAACATACAAGTTAAAGTCTGTGATTGTTTGGATAAAAAAATTAAGACTCAGTTATATACTGTAAGCATAAGATAGCTGTAAACATAAAGACAGGATAATTAGGAGATTAATTTTGTGAGAATTCCAGTCTCTAAAATTTTCTACTTAGAAATTTAATTTTCTGAAAATAATAGTTCAAATATGAGAACACAAGACGCATAAAAAGCATTTTTAAACTCATCTTTCATGGATTTTTAGGCTATATATCCTATAAATGTAACTCTCATTATAAAGTTTAAAAAATAATTTGTCCAAACAAATAATTCACTTCATAATTTTTCATTATTTGATTTGAACCTCAGGTGTGGATGGGCATCTGTGAACAGTTTGGACATAATTATTCAGTTTGCATATTTCTCCTGAAAACAGTCCATAGATTCTCTGAATAAAGTGGGGCATTATGGTCGATTTTTCCGGTCTGTGACTATATGAGTGTTAGTTCTTCTCCACAGCTCATTGGAGCCAGTGTGCACACCAAACATAGGGAAACTAATTCAGAGGCTACATTCTACCAGACCAAATGTATCTCCAGGGCATTTGTGTTTTGAAAATGGTGCGTCATTTTTGGGTTGTGAGCCCATAACTTATAAACTGATGTGGACTCTAGAACTTTGGGCAGAAATGATGAACCACATGCACATATATATATCAGGGGAAGAATAAACACAATGCACAGAGAGAAGTGAAAATGAATTTTCATGAAGCTCGAGAAATATAAAGAGTATTTTATTCTGGTTCCTGATGATTTTTCAGCTTTTGGTTATAATATCCATTGAAAACTATTTGCTCTTTCATCCTGTTGTTTCCATGCAATATTATTGTAATCTTTGCATAAATTCTCTTTTGTTTCCTAATTTGCTTTACTTATTCACTTCATGAAACTAAATTACTGTAATCTTTAATTTAATTTAATTACTAATTTAGATACTGCCAACTACCATTTCCAATACAAAAAGAACAATTCCTATTGTCTTAAAGCCATAAGTAGAAAACACATACTGTTGACCTTGAACAACATGGGGTCAGGGTTGCTAGACCCCCTGCAGTCAAAACCTATGTGTAACTTTTGACTCCCCCAAGCTTAATACTATAACCTATTGTTGACCAGAAGCCTTACCAATAACATGAACGGTTGATTAACACATATTTTGTATCTTATATGTATATGTTTTATATGGTGTATTTTTATAATAAAGTAAGCTGAAGAAAAAATGTTATTAAGAAAATCACAAAGAAGAGAAAATATATTTGCTATTCGTTAAGTGGAAGCGGATCATCTTAAGGTCTTCTTCCTCATCGTCTTCATGTTGAGTAGGTTGAGGAGAAAGAGGAAGAAGAGGTGTTAGTCTTTCTGTCTCAGGGATGACTAAGGTGGAAGAAAATCTGCATACAAGTGAACCCATGCAGTTCAAACCTGTGTTGTTTAAGACTCAACTGAATATTACTTTGTAATGAGACACTCAGAAATTTATCATATGTTTATTACAGTGCAAGTACTAAAGTACCATTTATTTTCTTATATCTATCCTTGAATATACACCAAGCAGAGATAATCTTACGAATGGTTTGGCAGCAGCAATAATGGTCGCCAAAAGATATGTATGCCTAAATACCCAGAACACATGGTATGTTAACTTACATAGCAAAAGAAACTTTGCAGATGTGATTAAGTTAAATATCGTAGGGGGAGATCATCCTGGATAATTTGGGTTGGCCAATTATAGTCATGGTAGTCCTTATAAGTGAAAAATGAGAGGCAATAAATTCAGAATTAGAGAAAAATCTGAAGATGTTTTCTATTGGCTTTGAGGAAAGAGATCATAAGCCAAAGAGTGATCATGGCCTCTAGAGGCCACAGAAAGCCAGAGAATTGATTCTTCTCTCAAGCCTCCAGCAGTATCTTAACCTCATCAACTTTTTGATTTTCATCCACTGAACCCATTTCAGACTTAGGATCTCCAGAACTGTAATATATTGAATGTGTGTTGTTTTAAGCTTCCAAGTGAGTGTTAAGTTGTTATAGCAGCGAAAGGAAACTAATACAAATGTTTAAAAGTCATTAGGTTTCTATTAACAGTGAAGTTGCTATAATTTGATATGAGTGTTTCATGTTCTTTGATTCCTAGAGTTGAACGCTATAGTAATAACTGATTTTTGATTCAACACAGTTATCTTATCGGTATTTTGTTCATCAAATGTGTACTCTCTGTAACAATTACTATATGGTATGTGTTACATTGGACGCTCACTACCTTCTGATTATTGAACTAGTAATTTTTTATAATCAAAATCTTGTGGACTCTTCAATAATGTTTTTTCAATAAGTATGTTGAACTACAGGCAAATTTTCTAAGTTGCTTAGGTTTAACCAGCTGACACCACATGGAAAATGGCAGAACATTAATGCAAACTCGTCTTTCTGACAACAACACTTGCATTATTTTACCACACTATTTACTGTCAGGCTCAATTTACCCTTTTATTTTTTCCAAATAGTTTGTTAGCATATTTTGCCTGTGCTTAGGGCTCTCCGTAAACCTGTGTAAACAAGCTTTGTAATAGCTATTGAAAGAAAGTTACCAAGAAGACAAGCAAGAGGAAGAGCTACCTTTTTGTCAGTGGACACTGTCTCTTCCTAATGGAGAGAAATTTTGCCCTCTGTGACTCTGAAGTACTCCAAAAAATATGTGCTAAAAAAGCAGATATTCATAACATAATTTTTGGAACTTTGAGATAACTGATGATACAGGCAGAAGGCAGCCAAATGCCGCCCAGGTCATTGTGCACAAGGGACTCGCCTAACATACCCATGGTGAAAAATTCCATCCCTTAACTTATGCTCAGTAAGGGAAACAAATCAATGTGGAGTGGCTTAGACTAAGGGCCCGCATATCCACTGGGAGAATAAGTGGAGCCACCAGGAATTCCTGCTTTATGTTGGGGAGGAGCTGGGCCTTTTCAGCTCATGTGTGGTGTTCTGATATTCAGTTTTGTGAGGTGGAAAACCTGTGTGCCGGACCCCTCTCTTTTTTGAGAGTTTTCTTTTCGCCTAATAAATCCACTCTCCTAACCCTTCAATGTGTCTGCATGCCTAACTTCCCGGTCGTGACAAGAACCCAGATTTTAGCTGAACTAAGGTGCAAAAATTCCTGCATCACTGACCATCTCTCAAAATATTGATAAATCAGTAGTATATTCTAAACTAACAGTTCATTTTTAAGTGCTTTAGAATCCAAGTTCATCATCCAAATTTTTATTTAAAATGTGCTTTTGACTCATGACCATAAAATCTGTTCCTCCAAATTTCATGAAATTAATTTAGGCAGAATAACACCCCAAGGCCCAATTAGGTTTTACGACTTTATTAATTTATCAGCACTTGTGAGTTATCCAATTGAATCAACATTGGATAGTAAGCATTTTACTTATTATTGATGTTAACTCAATAATTATTAATTGTGCAAATTAACAGCAACATCAGTTTTAATTTTAAAATACAGGCATAAATAATGACAAAATTACCTAGACATGAAAAGCCAAGGAAAAATTTTTGTGAGTATTGTTCCTCAATAAATTACCTTTGTGGAGTTTTATTTCATTATAGATTTCTAGAAGTGTTTAATTTAAAAAGTGAAGGATAAATTCCAAAATTGCTAGAAAAAGTTTTCTTGCAACTGTTAACTTCATTAAAATTTTCCATATGGTGAGAACAATGTTTCTAGAAAAATGGTAGATTTATTTAAATGTTGTAGGAAAAATTTCTATTTTGATCCCAAATGTTGAAATTGTTTACAACAAAATTCAATGTAATTAGTATCAAATTAATATATATTCATATACATTCTGTAATAAAACATAAAGTGTTTTGCTCTTTTAAATTATATATTATGCTTTAAAATTCAAATTGATGAGATTCATACGTAACTAAAAGGAACAAAAGTTGATAAATACAGTGATGATTAAATAAAAGAAAACCTGTAAACAATGAAGTGCCCTTTTTTCACATTTTAGATGGTTGCAAATTAAGATAACTGTGTGCAAGTTAGTTTGCTAATACTAATTTTTGATATCTATGTAGATGTATAAATCTTAATAAACAGTTTGCATTGTTTTGTCGTTTGTTTTTGTTTTGTCAAGCACATAAACTATAGCATAGTCTTTAATTGCCACTTGGCAATACCTGATCCATGAACTCATTTTTAATATTTTACTGTGTCATTATTCTAACAAGTTAAGCTAATAAAAGTACACATTAAATGACAATTTCCATTGCCTCAAAGTGGAAAAATATAAGTCCATTCAATAGAAAGTTATGTGTCATTTATGAGAATGATATGTGTAAATATTTGCCAACTTACTAATATCCCAAAGATACATGGTTAATGAAAAAATTATAGCACAGAGCAGTGCCATATATATAATTTATTTTATGCAAACACAGAAGTTTTTCTCAAATTATTTATTCTCTTATTTACGTTCATTAATGCATATAAGATTTTTTGTAGCAGTGAGCCCAAAACACAAAAAATATTTATTAGTCAAGAATCAACGTATGAAGGTTAGGAGGTGATGACGGAGATGGTAAGTTTTATTTGCATTTAATAACGTTCTGTAGCAATTAAATTTGTGGTATCATATATAGAATATATTTTTGAAATAAGTAAACATAGTCATAAAATGAAATGTTATTAAAATATGGGGAAAAAGTATTTAGTAACGGTATGAATTTTGAGTAGAAGAAGTGAGGGTGGATTGATCAGTCAATCTGTAAGAAGGAAAGATACAGAATTCTCGAGCACTTCTGGTCCTGGGGCCTTTAAAAGATGGGCTCCCTCCTTCAACCCCTCTAACTCCATTTATGTTTTGCAGGTGGCATGCAATAGTGAAGCTGTGAAGACTGGTGGAACCACAAATAGAAGGGTCCTAAGTCCCAGAATTACCATGGAAGAAAGTCTCCTGCAAATTGGGTAAACATCATGAATAATTATGTGAGCCAGAAAAAGAATCCTAATGAGTTATGCCATTAACATTTGAAGGTTTATTTATTAAAACAGCAAATTTTGTGCTAAGTAATACACACAACTGTTAAATTTAATGTACAATATATTCATTTTAATTTTGACTCATACCTTATTTCTAAATTTTGCTTTAGGGAATAGAAATTATACACATGCACACTTACCACATACACACACATATTTTATTCCCTCAATAGAGAAAGGGGTGAATGATATCTGGAGAATCTAATGAAAGTAACTTTCAAGTTTATTATTATGTTCTTTCTTTTGTGTTTTCTATAAATAATTTGTAAATTTTGGAGAAATGTAACCTTTTCTAAGACCAGAATTTTGAGGGTTTTTTATTTTTGTTTTTATGCGTGCAATCAGGAGAACTGGATGAGGAAAGTCACAAAACAGAATTTATTGTGTGGTTCTGTTAGTCATGGGGAGTGTCATTGTTTTGCTTATTATATTTTTCATTTAAAAATAAGGAATGAAGTAGAATAAAATAAAATAAAACTTGTCCAGGAAAGAAGTAAAAATTCCCATTATCTCTTTGCCAGATTAACATGCTGTGATATTGATCAGCTGTATTTGCACAAGAACCCTGCAGAAAAGAACATGCCAAGTCAGGAAGGGTCTATACTATAAGCCCATTATATGAAACCTATCATAAACCCGCAAGAATTATTGTTAAAACCTTGAAACAGATACCTATAGGAACTTAACATTTCCTTCTTTAAACAGCCTATCGTAATAATTTATAATTCTGATTCCAAGCCTATCCCGTCAGCTAAGATATCAACACAACATATAGAATTTACAGAAAATAAATTATCTGTGTCTCTTACCTGTATGCTTATGCACTTTGTGTAGGAAATTTACAGCAAGCAAGACTATGTTCTGAAAGTTGGAAAAGTCACCGATGAAGTGGGCTTTATCTCCACTAACAAGTATTCGTGGTGCCAGATCCTTCTGGAATTCATTCATTCTAATCAAAGTTGTAGGAAAGCGTGTTGGAGCTAAATAATCCACAGATAAAATCCAGTTTCTTTTACGATCTGCTTCTTGCTTAAAATAATATTTTAACCTAATAGAAATGTAGGGTAAAAGTATGCATTTAAAATTAGTCTACTCAGAGTTTTGCCAATTCAATTTTCGAAATGGATAATCTGTCCAAAAGCTACCTTATTCTACTTTTTAGAATACAAATTCTATAAACTTGCTGTTGATTTTAGCCCCTAGATTTGAAGATGTGAAGAGACATTACTAGAATTTTAAACTTGGAAATTACCATCCCAGAAATTTTGTAATTTTTAGCCAAATGTTTTTCCCTTTTCAAGCATGTTATCCTTGCATGTACTCTGAAATGTGACCAAATACTATTTTAAAATGTGAAGATGAAGATCAAAGGTGATGAGGCAAAACTTCTGCTGGATTTGGACATCTCTTGAAGAAGAGATGATTTTTATGTCAGGTGACCACTGAAAATGAAATAAATTAGAATAGCTTTTCTTGATTTTTAGGTAGTTTGGTATTTTTTTCCTCATGAATTATGCTAGAAAGCCAACTCCTCTCATCTTATTGAGGAATAAATTTTAATTTTATGTTTGTAGTGAACAGTTTTACATCTATACAATCAGCACCACATGTTCCAATCAATCTTCTGAGCATGTAAACAGCTTGCTGTTTTGCAGCATGCTTGTTCCCTCCAAAATGATTTCCACCTCTCATTTTGCTCATTATGTCCTATGTCCTTCAAGGCCTATTATGGAAATTATATGGTTTGTTAGACTTCCCTTGGTGTTACTCTACGTATTACAGACATGGGGGCTAGTTGTTATTGATTCAAAAAACAATTAGAACATATCCTCTGGTCGACACTGTGAAAGAAACACACCTGTATATATGTGGTTCCCATGGAGTTATGGGAGTATAGAGTATGAAATTATGAAGCCTGTCCTGGATTACAGAAAAATTGGTTAGAACTTCACACTCTTATCAAAGCATCATAACCAATTCTTAGGTTTAAGAAAGAGAAGATTTGGGGAACAAAATATAAAAAATAAAAACAGTTGTTACTGTCTTTTAAACTTTAGCCATTCTAGTGGTTGTAAAGTAGTAGCTCATTGTGGTTTTGATTTATATGTCCTTAATGACTAATGATTTCGACCAATGATTTTGAATATCTATGTACTTACTGGCCATTTGCATATCTTCTTTGGAGAAATACTTGTTCAAATCTCCTTTTTCTATTTAAATTTTTTTTATATCACTGAGTTGTAAGAGTTTTAAAATATATTTTAAATACAAGTCCCTTATCAGATATATGATTTGTAAATATTTTCTCCCATCCTGTGTACTATCTTTAACTTTTTCAATAGTAACTTTTGCAGCACCAAATTTTTAAACACTTTATGAAGTTCATTCTATTTTTTTGTCCTTTGTGCTTTTAGTGTCACATCTTAGAAAAAACATGTCTAACCCTAAGTCAAAAAATTTTTTCTAAAAGTTTTATAGTTCTAGCTCTAACATTTAGGTTTATAATGCATTTTAAGTTAATTTTGTTGTGTCGTAGAAGACAAACTTCATTCATTAGCATATGGATTTTTAGAAGACTAATCCATTTCCATTGAAGACTAATCTTACCCACTGAATTGTCTTGCCCCCTTGTTAAAAATCAAGTGACCACAAATCTAAGCGTTTATATCTGTTCTCTCAATTTTATTCCATTCATCTATGTCTCTATTATTATGCCCTTACCACAGTTGATTACTTGTATGTCTTGATTACTGTAGTTTTGTACTAAGAGATTAATAGGGATTGCATAGAATCTGTGGATCAATTTAGGGAGAATTTCCAACTTAACAATATTAAGTCTTCCAATCCATGAACACAGGAAGTCTTCCACTTTAAATGGATCTGTAATTTCTTTCAACAATATCTCGTATTTTTTCAGGGTATCTAAGTTTTGAATTTCTTTCTGTTAAGTTTATTCCTGTGAATTTTTTCCTCTTGATACTGTTAAAAACGTATCTGTTTTCTTAGTTTTATTTTACAATTTTTTTTTCATTGTAGTGTATAGAAATACAATTGATTTCTGTATGTTGATCTTTCATTCTGCTGGGTCAATGAACTCATTTATTAACTCCAATAGTTTTTTAGTGGATTTCTTTGAGAAACAGAGAAAGTATTATTTTGTCTTTTCCAACTTGGATGCTTTTTTATCTTTTCTTACCTAATCTCCCTCAGTAGACCCTTCCGTACAATGCTGAGTGGCAACAGTGGAGAATCTTGTCTTGTTTCTCATCTTACAGGGGAAAAATTCAGTGTTGCACCCTTATCATGTTAGCTGGGGCTTTCTACATGCCCTTTATCAAGGTGAGACACTGCTCTATTCCTACATTTTTGAGTGTTTTTGTTTTTTAATCATAAAAATGTGTTGGGTTTTGTCAAAGGCTTTTGCCGTGTCTACGTGATGATCATGTGGTTTTCGTGCTTATTCTTTTAATATGTATACTATACATATTGATTATCAGATGCTAAACCAACATGCATCCTTGGAATGAATCCTATTGGTGATGGTTTATAATCATTTTTATATATAGTTTGATTCTGTTTACCAATATTGTGTTGAGAGTTTTTACATCTATATTCACAAGAAATGTAGGTCTGTAGAATTTTTTTTCTTGTGATGCCTTTGTCTTATTTTGATATGATATTTGGTATAATATTACCATTTTGCTATTTGTTCTTGTGTCTTATGTCTTTGCTGCTATTTTCCTTTGTTACTGCCATCTTTTGTGGTAAACAAATACTTTCTAGTGTAACTTTTTAATTACCTTGTGGTTTATTTTACTATATACATTTTAGTCTGCTTTGCTATTGCTCTTAGCTGATGGGATTACAACTACCACCTCAACTTGAAACAACGTATTTCAGATTAATACCAACTTCTTTCAACAGTCTACATAAACCTTGCTACAATATAGTACCACTCCTGTTTCTCTCTCGTGCTATTATAGTCATGCTAATTACATCGTTCTACATTATAAACCCATCAGAACAATTTTATAATTATTGCTTTATGCAGTTGTATTTCAAATAAAATAGAGAAGAAAAGTGACATGATACCATATATTCACAATCTATTTTATATTTACCTGTGTAACTCCTTTGTTAGTACTGTTTATTTCATCATGTGAATTTGAGTTACCATTTAGCGTTCTTTCATTTCAGCCTGAAAAACATCTTTTATTATTTCTTGAAAGTATGCCTGCTAATAAATTCTTTCAGTATTTGTTCATCTGCAAATATCTTAATTTCTCCATTTTTAAAGAACAGTTTTACAGGATATATAATTCTTCATTGACAGTCTTTTCCTTACAGCACTTCCAATAGGTCTCCTGGCTTCCATGGTTTCTGATGAGAAATCAACTCCTAAACTTACTGAGGATTCCTTGTACATGAGGGTCATTTTTCTCTTTCTGCTTATCAGATTCTCTCTTTGTCTTTGGACACTTTGACTACAATTTGTCTAAGTGTGGCTTTTGTTGAGTTTATCTTATTTAGAGTTCACTGAGCTTCTTGGATATACAGATTAATGTTTCTAAATTAAATTTGAAAAGTTTCTTGCTATTTTTTTCAAATATTATTTCTTCCCTTTTTTCTCTACCCTTACTTCTGGGAATCTCATTATGTATATCTCATATGCTTGATGATTTCTTATGGATCTGTGAAGCTCTGTTTATTTTTCGTCATTCTTTTTTTCTTTCTGTTTCTCGAACTGTATAATCTCAATTTACCTTTATTCAAGTTCAGTGATTCTTTTCTCCTGCTAGCTTAAATCTTCTTTTGCATATCACCCCCTTGGATTATTCATTTAGCTATTACACTTTTCAATTTCTGAATTTCTATTTTTTTCTATAGATTATATCTGTTTAATGATATTCTCTGTCTGGTAAGATGTTGTAAGTTTTCATGCTTTTTTTAAAATTCTTTAGACATGGTTTCTTTTCTTTCTTTCTTTTTTTTTAAAACATTTTTAGTCATGGTATCTTGTTATATTGCCCAAGTTGGCCTCAAACTCCTAGGCTCATGTGATTCTCCTGCCTCAGGTTCCTGAGGCAGGGATTACAGGCATGAGTTATTACACCCAAGCTATTTCTATATGTATGTTCATAATAGCAAATTTAAAAATTTTATCTAGTAAGTCCATCATCTGGTCCCACTCAGGAAAACTTTCAATTGACTAGTGTGTGTGTGTGTGCACACGCACGCACACATACACGTGTGCAAAATAGTTTTCCAGTTCTTCACGTTTCTTTTATCTTTTTCCTAACACTTCCCATTTCATTTCATTTCAGAAAATATAAAGTAGCAACTCTGAAAATCAGATACTCCCTCTCACCAGGATTTGTTGCTTGGTTCATTTGTCATTGTTTGCTTAGTAACTTAGTAACTTGCCTGGACTACTTCTACATATGCACTGTATATTCTCTGTAGTGAGTCATCATTGAAGTCCCTGCCCAGTAAGCTTAGTGGTCAGCTAATGATTGCTTAAAGATTTCCTTAAGTTCCTTGAACACATCTTCAAGGCCTTTTGCATCTTTGCCTTAGCCTTTACTTTTCACTTGTTCAGGGCCTCAAGGTCAGCCAGATGTGGCAGATTTGAGCCTTCTCAGTTCTTGCCTAGCTTTGTCCACAGTCCTGCTCATGTGAGTGGCCTAATAGATCCCCAGGAATATTTCAGAGCTTTCCAAGTTCTCTTTGGACATATTATATCACAGATTGCCCTTTTAAGCTTTTAGCTCATCTCTTGTTTCCCCCAGCCACTATGGCAGTCTCAGGTAGCTGAGGTTTAAAAAAAAAATTGATGCTAATTTTATCTTTTTACAAATACCTTGGGTATAAGGGTTTTCCCACAGAATGAGTAGTTCAAAAAACTACCACACCCTGAGAAGGGAATTTTTCCGGGTAGCTGTAAGACAGGTTAAAAAGTGACTCTAAATTGCTGTACAGATAGGGCTTTTAAAGAAGCTCCAAACACAAATATGCCCTTTTGATGGCTGCAAAGCTACAGGAGTTGCAAGGAGCTGGTTTTCAAGGCTATTGCAGAGCTGGGTAAAGTAGAATGAGATAAGCCAACTTAAAATACCACAGACCATGTTCTTACCTACATTCATCATTTCTTTGAATAAACGTTTTTGACAGTTTTTGATTGATATAAACCATTGGCTAATTCCAATAATTATTAAAATGTTTATTTTGATCATTTTTGTTAGTGCTTTGTTGCTTTTATGGAAGAGTGAATTTAGGGATATCTCCACTCTGCTATTATGGAAGCACCAACCAAATTGAAAAAATATATTAATAGATGAAGAAATGGAATCACAAGAAACAATTATCCAATTTTCTATAATATGCCAATCCAGGATCTAAGACTAGATGTTCTGGTTCCAGAGTCTTATACTTAACTGCTACCTTATTTCCTCTTAAAATAATAGAAGCTATTTTGTATTGATTTCTTATTATATTGTAGGTGTTATGTTATAAATGCTATATATATTGCTCAAAACAACCTCACAAGTTAGGGGCTGCTAGTATTCCCATTTTACAACTGGAAAAGTAATAAGAGATGTCACATGTCCGATAATTCAAGATTCATTATGCAGATTTGCCTGACCCTTAATGGAAATAATCTTAAATTCTATAAAATTATTTTATATCAAAGAATGATTAATATTTTAATAAATATCAATATGAGGCCTTCTAAGATTATAAACCACAATATTCATTATCAGGATTTTGATATTTTTATAATATTAACATGCAAAATACCTTCCTTCCATTAAGGGTTACCTTTGGAAGGATTCTCCTTGTCAGGACAACTGTTTTTCAGTGAGGTAAAATTCTGGTGATATTTTAAGCAAAACTAATACTAAATAACTTCATACACTTATTCATATTTCAAAAATATTACTATTAAATAAATTTTAGTATATATTCTTAAGTATAAAAATGACAGAGGATCTTTCATGTAAAGTTGGGCATTTGAATACACGCATTTCTTTTTTCTCCCTTACCATATCAGAATCAATAATACTGTGAATACATTTGGAGAGGCAGCTACAACATTTTGGAAATCAAATGGATGAGTAGCAAAGGATTTAGCAGATCCAAGAAGTCTGAATCCTAAACTAGCAATGGGGAAAGCTAACACTATATACTGTGTAGAATTCTCCCAACAATTGTGTGTTTGATTACAAGCACTTCTGGAAATTGGAGTGAAAAGTTTATTCCTGAAAACGGGAACTGTTGCTTGAAAGGCTGATAAAGAAATAGGCAGATTCAAAGACTACCTCTGATCCTTCACATAGTGATGAGTTAATTATCGACAAGGCAAAGGAGAGAGTTTCTGAACTCTAGTAAACTGAGCGCAAATGAAGGCAACAGTACACCATGCTGAAAACAGAGATCTTAAGTGAAGACCTGCATACTGGATACTCAGACCTCCAATATTCTTCTCTCACTAGACTCTTAAAATGCTGCAAGCCACGCCTTCTCTCTTGAAGCATAACATGGAAAATTTCTGGTAAATTCAACCAGCTTGAGAAGATAGGCATACACTTAATAAAACAGGAATTAACCAATTAAATTGCCCAGTCATGTGCTCTGCTGTACAGCGGTAAGCAAGCATTAGTCATATCCACAGAGTTTCAGATTAGCTCCTTACTGTCCCAATTTTAAATACCTATATATGACAAAGATTACAAGGTAGTTAAGAATGGTATCTTGAATAAGAGATACCATGAATAAGACAAATTACACAAAGCAAATGAAAAAGCCACTTAGAATATACTGTAGGATAAGCAACCGTGTTTAATACTATAATATTGGCCGGGTGCAGTGGCTCATGCCTGTAATCCCAGCACTTTGGGAGGCCGAGGTGGGTGGATCACGAGGTCAGGAGTTCAAGACAAGCCTGGCCAAGATGGTGAAACCCCGTCTCTACTAAAAATACAAAAATTACACTGCACTCCAGCCTGGGTGACAGAGCGAGACTCCGTCTCAAAAAAAAAAAAAAATTCTAATATTCACAGAGAGGTGAGAAAATGTATTGCAAAGAAAAAGCAGTAAGAAGATACAATAAGAGGATTCATTGAAGATCAACTTCGTTTATCTTAACTCAATGAAATCACAGAAATAGTATAGTAAGTGACCATCAGCAAAGAGATTAGCAGACAAAGTTGAGGAAATTAGGAAGTGCAAAAAGCAAAAATGTGGAAAATAAGAGAAATAAAAACTATAAAAATTAGATCTATTGTGCAGGAGATTCAACATAGAAATAATAGGAATTCCAATAACGAAAGAGAGATAATGGAGTTTTAGATAGACTATGTGCTCCACAAAATGAATGAAAAATAACATAGTAAGTCACAACTGCTTGAAATTTAAGAAACTGTGTGGAAAAAAGCACCTTACAATATTTCAGAAAGATAAAAATTATACCCAAACATTATGATCAACATACACAATAATTCAGACTTTGGAGCTCAAAGAGACTGTCTCTGACCCTTTTGGTAGGAAGCAATAAATTCAGTGTTGACTTTTTATTTTATAAAACTAAAACAGTTTTATTATGGAAAAGCTGCTATTTTCTAAAGAAGTTTAGTTTTGCATATGACTGGGAAAATCCACAAATGAAAAAACAGTATTTTTGAAACTATTTTCTATGATTCTAATGACTTGCTCTCAGTTGCCATCTTGATGTTGACAATTCTCACTCTACCAATAAGTTGTTATGATGGTTATGATCCTAATTTATCTGACAGATATACCAAGGGGATGAACTCTTCCATCATCTCATAAAAATATCAGGCCTTGAAGCAACATAAAGAGAGAAAACATGCAAGGCAATGTGTCTCCCGTCTCTGATTTATTCATCTCAACTGGATATGAGGTCAGTGGGAAATATAACAGTAGATATTTCACAAGAACTCTTCAAAAATATAAGCCTGTGTTTATATATGTTTTAAAACAAGTCACCCATTCTTTCTTTCTTTCTACCCCATGTCTCACTCTGGATGGCAGAGTTGTATTTACTACATTCATTATAAAACACAGAGTATTTTGACATTGTTTTTATCTATCTGGCATAATAAAAAAGATGTGTCCTAAATATTTTCTTCCAAATATGTGGTAAACAAACCGTATTCTTTGATAAAAATGATGCAGAGATCCTGTATTACTTGTCACTACATCCTTTTGGTTTACGGACATGCCAGTTCATGTTAAGACATCTCTTTAAAAAAAACCCTCTCCTTCTTCTTCTGGTTAAATTTTGTTTGATTGTTTTTAATTTTTCTATGATTCATGGTACAAGCCAATTTTTTTCACATTTTAACCTGCCTACTTACAAAATATGTTTTGAACTTTATCCAGTAAAACGTTTTCTTGTCAGTTTTCCTTTTATCATAGTACTGCCCATGGTTGACATCTTGGTAAGTAGGTAAATTGAAAAAGATTTCAATAGAAAACATAGCATATGATGGAAAGATTGTTACCACATTGAAACAAAATAACTTTGGGTTTATTCTTACCTATTGCGAAAAATTTTATGAGCAGCCTTCAGGGATGAGACATGTGCAGTCCATAAGTACTTCAACAGGTCATCAGAGCTACTAGATGGTGACTTTACATGCTATCCAAGAAGGAAAATGTTATTAATATTAAACAATTATTACCATCTCTCTTCCTGAAAATCAATTGTGTTTATAAATATAAATTTTTCAACATTCTAAATGAGAGGAGAAAATTGTTTGTAAGAGTTAGGATATGAAGAATATAATGCCTAATGCTTCCTGGAGAGCTTAATATTAGTTATACTAATTACAAGTAACACTGAATGCATTTGAAAGGAATACACCAAGTAAGGGTTGGTTTTTGAAATACTCATAATTTTATATTGTTCAGAGCTAGAGCTTTAGTATTCCATTTGTTTATTTGTTTTTCTCCTACCATGCAATGAGCTTTCTATAAAGCAGTAAGAGTCAGAAGTGGGGACAGAAGAGGAGTGGGAAAAGTAACAAAATTTGATCTAACCACATACAATATAATGAGTAAGTTCTCTAAAGGGAAACTTTATCTTTGGTCATTTACTCTTCCACCCATGACATTTGACTTTGAACATCAATATTTGATTCTGATTGTCAAATGATCATTTCAAGCAACTCATATGTAATTGCTTATGAAGACAGTTGAAATAAGTTGATCAAATTCATCACAATCTATTCCATAATTATATTTCTATATAAATTATTAATCCATTGACCCAAAGTTAGGATTAACCAGAACATTTTCTACACCATTAAGCCATAATTTCTCTGTGTTCACATGTCTGTGTACAATTTATTTGATGTGAGAAGAGTGCATAGGACTGCCTCAATACATATTGGAAACAAAGGTGCTAATAAGATACGATGTCATGTGGCAATCTACTCATATTAATACTGCTAGCATCATAATACACATTTTCATATTAGGAATTATTTATTGGGAACATATTGTTCAATGCTTTAAAATTATACATAAAGTATTATACAAAATTATCTGGTTACCTTCAAAGGTTATTAATAAAAATATTAGAGAAAAACTTGGTAAAATTCATGCCACATTTTTATTGTTTCTGGAAAGGATGAATTACAGCTAGAAACATTATAACAAAAATTCATCTGATCCTTAGATGGTGGTAGAAGGACGACATTGTCTGATGATATCCCCATTATGCCAGAGTCGATCACAGCAAGACGTAGCAGAAAGATAATAATTAAAGTCTGTATAAACAAAGAGTTATTCTTCATATTATTACTATACAAAAGAGGTTGTTTTTGAAGTAAAGAAATCTATCACAAAAGTAAACTCCACAGATTTAGAGACATGTAGTAAAACTTAAGCAATAGCTCTGGGTGCTTATCCTTAACAAATTAACACAGGAAGAGAAAACCAAATACCACATGTCCTCACTTATAAGTGGAACCTAAATGATGAGAACATATGGACACAGAGAGAGGAACAACACAACACACCCTGGGGCCTTTCAGAGGATGGGAGGGGAGGAGAGAGAAGATTGGGAAAAGTAATTAATGGATGCTAGGCTTGATACCTGGGTGATGAAATGGTCTGTACAACAAATTCCCATGCACAAGTTCACCTATGTAACAAACCTGCACTTGTACCCCTAAGGTAAAATAGAAGTTAAAAAAAAGATTTTGTTAGAAATTTCCTTGAGGATCATTTGGAACTCAAATATGCTTCCCTTAAAAACCCAACTTTCATAAAGCAAAATTGATTTATGTTGTAGATATATTATTTTAAAACATAGATAACAACTACACTGAAAATTTAAATACTAATTAAATTTCAAAGCACAAAATGTAAAAAGGAAAAAAAATTAGTAACTCTATAGAGTGCTATACTTTTCTTTTATCAGAAGGTATTTTTTCTAAATTTGAAAGTCTGATATGTCTTTAAAATATTTCTGCTATTTATCTAGATGTTTTTCTTGTAAACAAAGTTTTATTTTGTAACATGAGATAAATTCCTACTTTGGTTTTAAGCATCTAAAGCAATGTTTGAGGTTACTAGTTTCTTTCAAATGGCATTTCAATAATTGGATACACTGATTAGTAGATTTTAAAAATATGCATCTAATAACATTTCAAAACATTTAGGTTTAGGGTCAGAAGATTTAGGTCAAACAGATTGCTTTTGTAAAAGCACTAATTCTGGTTTTTGTTTTGGTTTCGAAAAATGGCATTTTAGATTGATTTAGTCATTTGTGAAAAGGTAATCAATTCAAGGTTTATTATTAAAGCATTAAACTCACCAGCCCACCAACTGTTCATGGAGATGCACAGATGATCCCCAGAGTCATGGCCACCATCTGTCATTTGGGTGGGACCAGCTAATCTGCCTAGTAGAGAGAACATGCAGACTCATAGTTATTAGGCCATTTCTAACCTGAATACACAAAAACTTAACTACATGTTTTTTTTTCAAAAATAAGGAAATTCGTATTCTCTGAAAAATTGTTATTTCTCATCACTTTCTTTCCTTCATGACTTTGACTTCCCATCTGCCATTCTTATTCTTTCATTTCTTATAACATTCCTACTCTCTACTCCCTCTTCTCGGTCTTAATTTGCTTAACCTCTGTAGCTGTTCTCTCTTTTTTTTATTATTATTATACTTTAAGTTCTGGGGTACATGTGCAGAATGTGCAGTTTTGTTATGTAGGTATACACGTGCCATGGTGGTTTGCTGCACCCATCAACCCGTCACCTACATTAGGTATTTCTCCTCATGCTGTTCCTCCCCTAGCCCCCCACCCCCTGACAGGCCCTGGTGTGTGATGTTCCCCTCCCTGTGTTCATGTGTTATCATTGTTAAACTCCCACTTATGAGTAAGAACATGAGGTGTTTGGTTTTCTGTTCACTAACTTTTCCTCTCTTCACTGACTCAGAGTTAGGAGTCAATATTCATGCACGTTAAACAGGATCTATACTTTGCCTAAAATCAAATCCCTATTCATTACTTATCTATTGTGTGATGCTGGATAAGTAACTTCTGTAAGCTTCAATTTTTTAATCTACGTACAAGGAATACTAAAAATAATTACCTCATAGAAGATCGGGAAGTGTTAAATGATGATAAACATGGAAAGTAGTCAGTGCAGTGAACACATACTCCATAAATATTAGTCATTATTCTATCTTATCCCCCTTTCTTTCTGAAATTCTCTTTTATCTCCTAGTTTCAAAACTTCCCTTCCTGGTTCATTCCATATTTAACTCTGGTACCTTCTATGTACACGTCCCACATAGTATGTCCCTTCAGCTATCTTATGACCCTGTGCCCAGCTGTCTCTCTCTCTCTCTGTCAACCATTTTCATACCTGGCATATTCTCTCTGCTCTTGCTACCCTCCTCTTTTCTCCAGCTCCCTGTAGTGTTTTGACTCTTCCTTTGCCCCTCCAGCCTCTCCTGTCTAGTCCTTATGCACTGACTGGGGACATTCCCTTCTTTTCTCCAAACCACCTTTTTCTGCAATATTCAAGCTTTCTTCCTTCTCATTCCCCTCCCTTACACTCAATGTTTCCTTTCTTTTCACCAGTCCACCTGTCTGTTCCTCATAATTCTATTTTGTTTCCCTTTTCCTTTCTTACTTGAATTTCTCACTTGGTTACTCTTGGTGGCCAACAGTAAAGATATGGAGAAGTCTGTTAAAAGATTTACATTTCCCAAAATCAATATTCTTTTTTAAAGCTGTCATCATATTCAGTTACGTAAAGCATCCCTCTTTTAGTTCTTAGGTTTTGTCTCATTGGGAGTGTTTTATATCTGCTTCTGAGACTCTCTCCTTTTAAAGCCACTCATGCTCTGAGAATGTTCACCCATTATACTCATCTAAGAACTGCTGTATGTCGCTGACTTCTGTATCTTATGCCTTGAGTCCTCACTGTACTCCAGTTCCATTTTTGCTAAATTCCCACAGAGCTCTTCTATTGGTGATTCCAAGCCATCTCCAACTGAGCATGCCTGAGACTGAGCTCTTGATATTGATAGCCAAGCAAGGCTGCTTTATACACTTTCTGGTATCTTTTCTTTTCTTGTTTCTTTGGTGAAATAGTTTTATTACTCTTTTTGATATCTTCCGCACTTCTCCTTTATAGCTAACATGAACCTACGTCCTGTTGTCTTATTCTCAGAAGATATTTTCTTGTCTTCCATGGAAAACAATACATCTATCTCAATAAACTGTATCAAAAGCTGTATATTGTCCTACTATTTTTGTCAAGAACACAATTTATGCTATATTTATTGCTATAAAACCTAAATTCTTGCCTTGAGTTTAACTTATTTTTTAATTATATTATTCCCTGGCATAAGTTACGTGTGACCCATACCCCCAACATTTCTTTCTCTCTTCCTGTCTTTTTCTCTCACATATGCCTTCTCAATTTCAAACTCTTCCCTTTAGTTCATTCTGTTTATTTCTTTATGGGTTACTTTTATTTTAAAAAACTTTTCTGCTAAACAATAAAAGGGAATGAACTATTGACACATGCAATCGGATGGATGAATCTCAAAATAATTATGGTTACTGAAATAAACCAGAAAAAAAGAGTACATAGCTGTTGATATGAAAATTCTAGTTAATGCAGTCTAATTTGCGGTGATTAAAAATCAGATATATGGTTGCCTGTGAAGCTAGGAAGTGGGGTGTGGCAAGTGTTCGGAGCAGTGTGGGAATGGTGGGGACAGGGGAAAATAGACAGAGGAGGTAGGGAAGTTCCTGAAGATGAGAATATAAAGAGAAAAAGAATACAAAGAGGAAGAGAAAAAGAATACAAACAGGAAGAGAAAAATTTTTTAATGTGTATATGGTTGTTACTGAGTTGATGTGTTCCAGGCCATATATATAATTAAAACGTACCAAATAATACGTTTTAAAATGTGCAGTTTATTATATGTTTATGACACATTAATAAAGCTTAAAAAAACCTCTTCTAAGGAGGCAAGAAGCAAACATTTAAGTTGCTTGAGTATTGTGCAAGCAGCAGGCTCTTGCTGCTAAACCAAACCATATTGCCTAAGCACCCAGTAGAAACTCCTCAGTCTAACTTTGAAGATATCTCTTAAACTGGCCCTAACTGATTTTTTTCAAATTCACCACTCATTACTGTTTCACATTTTAATTCTCCTGCCAGCCTGGCAACTTGTTCCCAATATACCCTGTTGCTATCGCCATCTTTGTAAATATTATTCTAGCAATACCCCCAGCAAGCTCTTTGGCCCCACTCCCTTCCACCATTATCTCAGCCCATGGTTGTCACTCTTTTTTCTCAGCTATCTTTGTACTTATGGTCTTTATCTTGTCTTTGAGTCTTAACACAGTGTTGAAAAATATTTTTGTGGACGATTTTCATAATTTTTAATGCTGTTTTGATTTTCTGTTTATGCCATAGAGCTCAACTCAGTTAAACATGAAGTAAAATCAACCACTTAAAAAAGGGAAGCCCATGTATTGTGCTGTTGAATGATAATGAAATTTTGAAAATGTCCAAACTAACATTCCACTTTCCCATTTGCTCACCCCTAGGCCCAGGGTCAAAGACTCTCCTAGGAGTGGGCAAGTGTCCTCTTTAGGGGAGTTGTTTATTGTTCAAAGTGGACCTTATGTTTGGGCTTCTCCGGAATCATATCTAAGAAGTTCAGATATTCCTCTTCTCCATGCCAAGACAGCCTACAAATGGGAATTATACTGGGTGTCAGAGCATTCCCTTGACAGGCCCAGATGCAATGACAGCTCAGGTGTCCTCACAGGATCTCCTCCTCTATCTTTTCCACAGAAGAACTCATTTTATCGTTGGTTTCTTTCTTCCGATACTGTTTTCTGGGGGTGGTGGTGAAGGTCCCTTATTTCATGAATGCCATTTTTAGTTTTAGTTTATGATGTTTTTGTTCCAAAACAAATCTCTACTAATTCTAAAGTGTAGACACTATTTTCTTTTTTTTTTTTTTAATTATACTTTAAGTTTTAGGGTACATGTGCACATTGTGCAGGTTAGTTACATATGTATACATGTGCCATGCTGGTGCGCTGCACCCACTAACTCGTCGTCTAGCATTAGGTATATCTCCCAATGCTATCCCTCCCCCCTCCCCCCACCCCACCACAGTCCCCAGAGTGTGATATTCCCCTTCCTGTGTCCATGCGATCTCATTGTTCAATTGCCACCTATGAGTGAGAATATGTGGTGTTTGGTTTTTTGTTCTTGCGATAGTTTACTGAGAATGATGATTTCCAATTTCATCCATGTCCCTACAAAGGACATGAACTCATCATTTTTTATGGCTGCATAGTATTCCATGGTGTATATGTGCCACATTTTCTTAATCCAGTCTATCATTGTTGGACATTTGGGTTGGTTCCAAGTCTTTGACACTATTTTCAAGAAGAGAAGACTTGAAAGAAATGTTCTCCCACAGAGGTTTTTTTTTTCTCCTGTATCATTCCAATCTACTTAATTATCTAATCACATTTAGAACTGTAGATATGTAAGTTAATCTTATACAACCTTGTATATTTAATGCATGTTACCTAAACTGTAATTTTCAGTTCTAAGTTAATTGTTTTATAGAAAATGGCTACATTCAGACTTTCCAAAATAGCCCTTTATGTTCATTAGGTCTCCTTGTTACATACCAGTTCCATAATTCTTAAAATAAAACTTTATTTCCTTGGCACTTGTATTGGGTAAAGACATTGGCCTTGGAAGGACTGGCTAATATTTATTGACCAATTCAATATATTTCTCAATATATTGAATTTACCTCAGAAAATAAAGTCAACGCTTTGTAAAATGGTATAAAATAATGATGTTATTGAATTATACTGACACTGAAGCAGAAGTAGCCAAATAATTATTTAAGGATATCACTGTACTCTTCCAGAACATGAAATGGTTGAGCATGTCATACAATGCAGGCACAAAGCTTATTTCACTTTGGTTGTAATGTCTGCTATAAAATCGAACAAAGATAATATAAACACAGTAATGAAACTACTACTAATTGTGAAATCTTCCATCAAAGGCAATCTCAATTTTTGGCTTTTTAACCTATTTTTATATAATTACATTTTTAATGTAAAATATTAACATTTCAAATGCAAAGTTATATGAAAAAAATGCAGTTTCTTTCCTTTCCCTATCCCTTCCCAACCCATTTTCACTCACACTGATGGGCAACTAATTAAATAATTTCTCGTTAATCCATCCTGCGTTTTCTGTTTGTTGGCTTGTTGTGTGTGCTTTTTAAAAATAAGTATATCTACATTTATATTTACTGTACCTGATTCTCCATATTTATTTATCCCTTATTTATTCCTAATTTCTTCCAGAAAAGTTAGAATACTATATATATTCCTTGGTACCCAGATTTTTTTCACTTATTTTTTTTCCTGGGAAGTTACTATGTATGTTCTCTTAGAGATATTTGTCATCTTTAAGTTTTTGTTTGTTTGTTTGTTTGTTTTTACTAACTACATAGCATTCCTCTGTGTGGATATTCAGTAGTTAATTCAACCAATACCCTATATGTGGCCATTCAAAATTATCCAATACATTTCAAATACAAGTAATATCACAATGAATAACCGCCCCCCCCCCCATATTTCATAGCAGATGTATTTTTAAGGTGAATTCCCAGATGAGAGATTGCTGGTTCAAAAGATGATTGCATAGGATGTGTAGTTCTGAAATAAAATGGTCTAGACTCACATTTCTCTGCTTTTCCCCTTTAAATGCAAGTACATTCCCTAGAGACTATTCTACAGTGATGACAGGACTCTGAATGAGGAGAAATAGATACATAAAGACTGGCTAGAGACCTTGAGACTTTATAAATGTCATCATAAACGGTTCTCTGGGTTTTCTTTTATCTCTAATATAATCCTTGATTGGGCACCAGAGAGGTCTGCAACCTGGAACTGTCAATAGGAATACACAAGAACACCAAGAAAAATTGCCCTTTCTGGCCAAAGGACAGGAAAGAGGAAGATCAGCAGTGAACTAGTAGGGAACCCAGCTCCCATTCCACAACCTGAGCACCTGTAGGCAGTCTAATGCATTGGCAGGAGTGGCAGCAGCACAGAAGGAAACCCTAGGCCATTCTAGCTTCCACTCTACAACCTAGGTATCAGAGAGTCGTGCCATCTGCCTACAGGTCAGCAGTGTAGGTGACCTTCATTCCCTGCCCTCCATACCTGCAAATTTCACCCCACTAGAAGGTCAACAGGTGGCCCAGAGAAGTGATTTCTGCCCACATAGATGGTTCCAGCAGACATTGAGTGAGAGCTCAATAACATCAGAAGAACCAGAACAGAATAACATTGTAAGCGCTGAGAAAACTAAACTGCCATTGGAACTGAGTCCCACAAAAGTATACCAGAACCTATATGCTAAACAGGGCTACTGTGTACTATGATAGAAAATTTATATAGGATCCAGGGATTTACATAGGATCAAGCATAATAACCCAAATGTCCAAGATACAATCAAAATCATCTGGCATACTAAAAGTGAGACAAATCACAATTTGAATGAGAGATGACATTCAACAGATGTCAATATGCAGATGAATCAGATGTTGAAATTATCCGCTAAGGATTTTAAAACAGCCATCTTAAAAATGCTTCAATATCTAATGGACATTTATAGAGCACTTCACCCAAAAGCAGCTGAATACAAAATTGTTTTAAGTGTCCATAGAACACTCACAAAGATAAAGTATATCCTGAACAATAAGACATACCTTAACAAACCTAAAAAATTAAAATCATAAAGAGTATGTTCTCTGACCATAACGAAGTAAGCCAGAAATCAATAAGAAAATTCCTCAGGATGCAGAATGAAAAAACATTAATTGCATTTCTATACACTGACAAATGGATATTAAAATTTTAAAAATAGGATTATTTTTAGTAACTTTAAAGAAAATGAAATACTTAGATTTAAATTTTATAAAACAGGAGTGATGTCACCAAAATGGCATAGTAAAAGCAAGCTGGCTTCGCTTTCCCTTGGCAGAAAACCTAAAACAAAAATACAGCACTAAGATTATCATCAGCAATATTCCAGAACTCAAATATGAAAATGAGGCAGTTCCTGGGTTGACAGAGAAGTGAAAAAAAAACTCTGTGCAGAGGGTGAAAAAAAAAAATCAGACATTTACATTTGAGATCCTTGTTCCTTGGTCTGCCAGGCACAAAACCCAAGGAAAATTTCTCCCTGACTCACGATTACTATACAGGAAAACGTGAGATCAAGGTGGACAACCAGCTTCCCCACCATCTTGGGTTCCTTGGCAGAAGACCCGTCCCTCCTCAAACCTTCGGAAACATCTCAAATGCCCAAAGGGAGAAAAATTCCTGAGGACAGCTAGAGACAAAGCAGAGAGATGGGACTAGCATCCACAGGTGAAAAACACTGCTCTGTATCGAGGCCAAAGGAGATGCCAAATCAGAGTAGCTGTTCAGCAGCACTCTGAACAGCTTTAGGGGGTACACGTGGGTCTCCTTATGTGGAAAACACGTGTAAAAACAATAAATTAAAACTTACTACCAAAGAAAATCACGTAATCACAAAGCATGACAGCAAGAAAAGAAAAGAGGAATTACAAAACAACCAGAAAACATGCCACAAATGGCGGTAGTAAGTCCTTACTTATCAATATTAACATTGATATAAAAGAAATAAATTCTCCAATGAAAAGATATAGAGTAAATGAATGCATAAAGAAACAAGATCCAATTATATGCTGCTTATAAGAAGCCCACTTCACCTGTAAAAACACACATAGACTGAACTTGAAGGAATGGAAAAAGATATCCTATGCAAATGGAAACCAAAAAAGAGCAGGAATAGCTATATTTATATAAGATAAAATAGACAACAAATCAAAGACTGTAAAAACAAACAAACAACACTATTTTAAAAAAGACGTCAACTCAACAAGAGGATATAACAACTATAAATATCTATATACCCAACACAGTAACACTCAAGTATATAAAATGAGCATTAATTGATCTAAAGAGAAAGATGAGTTGCAATACAATAATTGTTGAGACTTCAACACCCCACTTTCATTAATGGACAAATTATCCAAACAGAAAAATAGACAAAAAACATCATAATTAAAATACATAGTTGACCAAATGGGCCTAACTGACATTTTCAGAACATTTCACTCAATTATTGTAGAATATGCAGTCTTCTTATCAGCACATGAAACATGCTTTAGAGCAGACAGTATACTTGGTCACAAAACAAGTCTCAACAAATTCAAAAAAGTCAAAATTATATCAATTATCTTCTCAGACAAGAATGGAATAAAACTAGACATCAATAACAAGAGAAGGCTTGTAAACTACACAACATGCTCCTGAAGAAATTAAACAACATGCTCCTGAAGGACCAAAGGATAAATGAATAAATTAATTTAAAAATTAAAAAAATTCTTGAAACAAATGAATATAGAAATACCAAAATCTGTGGGATACAGAATAGGGAAGAGGGAAGTTTATATCAGTATGTGCCTATATAAAATAATAGTAAGATTTCAAATAAATTACCTAATGATATATCTCAAGGAACTACAAAAACAAAAAAAACTAACCCCAATGATAGTAGAAGGAAGAAATAATAAATATTAGAGCAGAAATAAATGAAAGCGAGACTAAAAGAACCCCCCAAATCAACAAAACAAAAAGTTGGGTTTTTGAAAAGATATACAAAATAGACAAACCTTTTTCTAGACTAAAAAAAAAAAGAGAAGACTCAAATAAATAAGATCAGGAATAAAAAAGCAAGCATAACAACTGATACCACATAAATACAAAGAATCTTTACAGGCTATTATGAACAACTATACACTAACACTTCGGAAAACCTAGACTCAGTGGATAAATTCTTGCACACATACAAAATACCAAGATTGAATCAAGAAGAAATAGAAAACAGACCAAATGTGATTTCCAAGATTGAATCAGTAAAAAATTTTCTCATCAAAGATCAGCTTAGAATCTGATAGTTTCACTGCTGAATTCTGTCAAACACTTAAAAAAGAATTAATATGAATTCTATTGAAACAACTTGAAAAAATTGAAGAAGTGACAATACTTTCAAATTCATTCTAAAAGGCAGAATTACCCCAATACCAAAACCAGACAAGGTGACAACAAAAAAAGAAAACTACAGACCAATATCCCAGATGAACATAGATGCAACTATTCTCAACAAAGTACTAGCAAACTGAATTCAACAACACATTAAAAGGATAATTTATCATAATCAAGTGGGATTCATTCTAAGGATGCAAGAATGGTTCAATGTATGCAAATTAATAAACATGATATATCACATTAACAGAACCAAGGACAAAAACCATATAATCATTTCAACAGGTGTTGAAAAACCATTTGATAAAATTCAGCATCTCTTTATGATAAAAGGTACTCAACAAAATGGGTATAGAAGGAATATACTTCAAAACAATAAAGGCATATATGACAACCCCACAGCTAACATCATACTGAATGGGGAATGCCTCTAAGCTCTGGAACAAGATAAGGACATTCACTTTCACCATGTTTGTTCAACATAATACTATAAGTCCTAGTCAGAGCAATCAAGCAACAGAAACAATAAAGGGCATTGAAACTGGAAAAGAAGAAGTTAAAAGATCCTTGTTCACAGATGACACTACATTTAGAGAACTCTAAATGCATCACCAAACACTGTTAGAGTTGTTAAACAAATTCAGTAAAGTTGGAGGATATAAAATTAACATACAAAAATCAGTAGCATTTATATACACCAGCAACTGAAAAAGAAATTAAGAAAACAATTTCATTTATAATAGCAAAAAAAGTAAAATACTTAGGAATAAATTTAACCAGGGAAATGGAAGATCTTTACATGGCAACTATAAAACATTGATGAAAGAAATGAAGAGGACACAGGAAAATGGAAAAACATTTCATGCTAATGGATTTTAAGAATTAGTATTGTTAAAATGTCAATATTAAAGCAAATTCAATGCAATCTCTGTCAAAATACCAATGACGTTCTTCACAGAAATAGAAAAAATAATTCTAAAATTTACATGGAGTCACTAAAGCCTCCAAATAGCCTAAGAAATCCTGAAAAAAGAACAAAGTTGGAGGCATCACGCTGCCTGACTTTAAAATATACTACACAGCTACAGTAACCCAAACACCACAGTACCAGCATAAAAACAGACATAGACCAATGGAACATAATAGAAAACCCAGAACCAAATCCATACATTTAGGATCAAATCATTACTGAGAAAGCCTTCAAGCATTGCACATTGGAAATAAGACACACTTTTTCAATAAATGGTTCCGGGAAAACTGCACATCCATATGCAAAAGAATAAAATTAGACACCTATCTGTCACCATACACAAAAATCAAATAAAAATTGATTAAAGACTTAAATCTAAGACTGGAAACGATAAAAGTAGTAAAAGGAAACACTGGGGAAATGCCCTAGAACATTGGTCTGTGTAAAGATATTTTCAATAAGACCTCAAAATCACAGGCAACAAAAGAAAAATAAACAAATAAGATTACATCAAGCTGAAAGCATCTGCATAGCAAAGGAAACAATCAACAAAATGAAGAGGTAACCCACAGAATGGGAGAAAATATTTGCAAATTACCCATATGATAAGGGGTAAATTATCAGAATATAAAAAGAACCCAAACAACTCAGTAGCAAAAGAACCAATAATTCAATTTTAATATGAATGAAAGATCAGTATAGACATTTCTCAGAAGACATGCAAATGGCAGACGGATATGTGAAAAAGTGCTCAGCATCACTAATAGTCTGAGAAATAAAAATCAAAACCACAATGAAATGTCATCTCACCTCAGTCAAAACTGCTTTTATCAAAAAGATAGGTAATAACAAATGCTGGCAAGGATGTGGAAAAAAGGGGACCTTTGTATACAATTGGTGGGAATATAAACTAGTACAGCCATTATGGAAAACAGTATGGAAGTTACTTAAAAAATTAAATATAGAACTACCATAGGATACAACAATTCCACTATCAGGTATATATCTAAAAGAAAAATATCAAAGAGATATATCTGCTCCAATGTTTATTGTGACACTATTCAAATAATCAAAATATGGAATCAACCTAGTACCCATAAGTAAGTGAATAGATAGAGAAAATGTGGTATATACACATGTATCAGTCTGCTCTCACACGGCTATAAAGAACTACCTGAGACCGGGTAATTTATGAAGAAAAGAAGTTTAGTTGACCCACAGTTCCATAGGCTTAACAGAAAGCACAGCTGAGAGTTCTCAGAAACTGATAATCATGATGGAAAGCAAAAGGGAAGCACGCACATCTTACTATGGTGAAGTTGGAGAGAGAGAGAGAGAGAAGGAGAGATAAGTCACACACTTTTAAACCATCAGATCTTGTGAGAAGGCACTATCATGAGAACAGCAAGGGAGAAATCCATCCCTGGTATGGTTTGGCTGTGTCCCCACACAAATCTCATCTTGAATTGTAGTTTTCATAATCCCCACATGTCATGGGAGGAACCCAGTGGGAGGTACTTGAATAATGGGGGTGGTTTCCCCCATGCTATTCTCATGATAGTGAGTAAATTCTCATGAGATCTGATGGTTTTATGAGGGGCTTCCCCATTTGCTTGGTTCTCATTCTTCTCTCTCCTGCCACCTTGTGAAGAAGGATGTGTATGCTTCCCCTTCTGCCATGATTGTAAGTTTCCTGAGGCCTCCCCAGCCCTGTGGAACTGTGAGTCAGTTAAACCTCTTTCCTTTATAAATTACCTAGTTTCAGGTATGGCCTTATAGCAGTGTGAGAATGGACTAATACAGCTCCCATGATCCAATCGTCTCCCACCAGTACCCTCCCCTGACATGTAGGGATACAAATCGAGATGAGATTTGGACAGTTACACACAACCAATACATATAAATACACAATAGAATAATATTCAGCTATAAGAAAAATGAAACCCTATAATTTCCAGCAACATGGATGGAACAGGAGGCACTTTGTTAAGCGAAACAAGCCAGGAACAGGAAGATGAACATCATATGTTCTCACTCATATGCAAGAGCTTAAAAAGTGAATCACATGAAGACAGAGGGTAGATTGATGGTTAGCATAGGTTAGGAAGGATAGGGAATCAGGGGATTGAAAAGAAGTTGATTAATGGGTACAAAAATTCAGTTAGATAGAAGAAATAAGACCTATTATTTGATAAATAAGTAGAGTGACTATAGGAAACACTAATCTATTATACATTTCAGAACAGCTAGAAGAAAATAATTTGTATGTTTTCAGCATAAAGGAAAGTTAAATGTTTAATGTGATGGATATAAAAATTACTCTTATTTGAAAATTATATATTATGCAAATGTATCAAAATATCACATATACCCCCCAAAATATGTACATATATCATGAATCAATATAATACATAAATAAATAGACTTGGTTTCCAGAAAAAAATAAAAAATAAATAAATCTTAGAAAACATACAAAGGATCTTGATGATGAAAATTAAAAAGGTTGATGACAGAAATTAAAGAAAACATAAATACTTCTAGGCACCATATTTATAGTTTGAAAAACTCAATATAATAAGGATGTCCATTCTCTTTTAATTTATCTATAGATAAATTAACATATTTCTTCTATCCATATTTCAGTAAGGGTTTTTCTTTACAAAAGCAATCTTATAAAATTTATGTGAAAAATGAAGACCCTAGAATAGCACTATTCTAGGAGAATAAAGTGAGAGAAATCATTCTTCTTAGCATACTATATAGACACAGTAATCCAGATAGCGTGGTACTACTGGAGTAATAGACACATAGATAAATGGAATAGAATAGGAAAACCAGAAATATATCCTCACAAATATGCTGAATGAGTTTTTGACCAAGTTGCAAAAGCAATTTAATGGAAGAGAAATTGCTTTTTAAATAAATGGTGCTGGAGCAATTAGACATCCTTAGGCAAAAAGAGTCTCGACTAACCCTATAATATAATCTTCTACCAGAACTAACTCAAAGTACATAAGGAATGTAAATATAAAATATAAAACTATGAAATTCTAGAAAATAAATAGGTTAAAATCTTGGGCACCTAGAACTAGGTGAAGAGGTCTTAGACATGACTCCAAAAGTATAATATGTAAAAGGAAAATTGATCAGACATCTGGAAAATTTAAAAAATTCACTCTGTGAAAGAATTTGTTAAAAAAAATGGAAAGATAAGCTGACGATTGTGAGAAAATATTTGCAAACCACATATCCAACAAAATATCTAGAATATATTAATATATTATCTAGAATATATTAAGATTCCTCAAAATCTTATTCTAGATAATTAATATATTATCTAGAATATATTAAGATTCCTCAAAATCTTATTCTAGATAATTAATATATTATCTAGAATATATTAAGATTTCTCAAAACTCAGCAATAAGCAATCCAATTAGAAGATGAGAAAAAGACATAAACAGATATTTGATAGAAGAGATACCGATGCCAAATAAGCACATGCAAAGATGTGTAACATCATTGGCCATTGAAGAAATAAAAACTAAAGCCACAGTAAGATATGACTAATGCTCATCAGAATGGCTAAAATAAAAGAAATAATGATAACACAAACACTAGTGTGGATGTGGGGAGAGTGTTACTCATATGTGGTACATCAACTCTGAGAAATAATTTGGAGGTTATTTATAAACTAAAATGGACCTACCATATGACCTGGCAATTACCCTCTTAGTCATACATCTCAGAGAAATAACTTATTTTCCCTCAGAAAATTATGAATAGTTATTCACAGCACCTTTATTTGTAGTACTCAGAAGCCCAAATGTGCTTTGGTGGATGAATAATTAAGCAAAGGTGGTATATCTATGGCATAAACTCAGAAATAAAAAGGAATGAACCATTAATACACACAGCAACTTGAATGAACCTTAAGGAAATTGTTTTTAATGGGAAAAAAGGCTAATATCAAAAGGAAACAAGTTGCATGTTTTCATTTACATTACACTTGTGAAATAGCTTAAGTATTGCCATGAAGTACATATTAGTTATTGCCAGGGCTCAGGGTGGGATGTAGGGTGGGTGTGGATATAAGTAGGTAGGATGAAGAAGTCTTGTGGTAATGGATGGTTAAGTATTTAATATCTTGATTTTGGTAGTGAACCGATATCAACAGTCTGATGTTGATAATGTAAAATGGTGACATTGGGAAAGTATAGGTGAAAGGGTACATGTGAACTCCCTGTATTATTTCTTTTCACTTTACTATAAATCTATAATTATTGAAAAATTAAGTTTAAAAGATGAGGGTATATGTTGGTTTGTTATATATGGCTGAATTCTCCTGCAAGGGTTGTAATATTTTTCTCTGCACCAGTAATAAAGCTTTTAAGTTGTCCACCTTTTTGCTAATTTTAGAGCAGAGAAATGGTATCCTAGTATTCATTTGCATTTCTCTTATTATGAATATGTTAACACAATGTCAAAGCAAATTCACATGAATCATAAAACTTTCCAACCTCAATCTTAACTAATGATTTTAAGGATTCAAGCAAGAAGCAGACATGGACAGAATTTATTTTTAGATGACAGGGAGTTATTCATACACTGCATCCTAATTGTCTTTTTTTTCCCTAAAGTAATGTGCAATTTCAACTTGGATTAACAGACATTTCTGAAGAATATATGCAAATACATTGTTTTCAAAGACATCAATTTCAGTTTTGGGGCTCCCCAGCTTTATGCTTTGTTACTTACACAGATAAAGAAATGCCTATATGATTAACTCCCATCACCAGCTCTGCCTCAGAAATCCATAAGCGTTATGTTTATTTGCAATAACTGTCCTGGTACATGCCATCTGAATAAAGAGCATTTTTATAGACTGAATCTCTGTTATTCAGCCACTTGTTTACTAGGAGATCTGATATAGGTTGTTAACCTATGTGTAAAGAAATCTGGTCTAAGTTAATAATTACCATGGACATTCTGCTTAGGGAGGGATGAAGCACAAGTCTCTGTTAATTTATTTCCAAGGAATACAGTTAGCCAAGGCAATCCTAAGCAAAAAGAACAAAGCCAGAGGCATCGCACTACTTGACCTCAGACTATACTATAGGGCTACAGTAACCAAAACAGCATGGTACTGGTACAAGGGCAGGCACATAGACCAATGGAACAGAATAGAGAACCCAGAAATAAGGCCAGACACCTACAACCATCTGATCTTTAACAAAACTGACAAAAGCAAGCAATGGAGTGAAGACTTCCTATTCAATAAATGGTGCTGGGATAACAGGCTAGCCATACGCAAAAGATTGAAGTTGGACCCCTTTCTTACACCATATACAAAAATCAACTAAAGATGGATTAAAGACTTAAATGTAAAACCAAAAACTATAACAATCCTGGAAGACAACCTAGGTAATACCATCCTGGACATAAGAATGGGTAAAGATTTTATGACAAAGACACCTGGTGCAACCTCAACAAAAGCAAAAATTGACAAATGGGATCTAATTAAACTTAAGAGCTTCTGCACAGCAAAAGAAATGATTAACAGAGTAAACAGGCAACCTATAAAATGTGAGAAAATATTTGCAAACTATGCATCTGACAAAGGTCTAATATCCAGCATCTATAAGGAACTCAAACAAATTTACAAGAGAAAATCAAACAACTCTATTAAAAAGTGGGCAAAAGACATGAATAGACAGTTTTCAAAAGAAGACATATATGGAGCCAATAATTATGTAAACAAAGCTCAACATCACTGATTATTAGAGAAATGTAAATCAAAGCCAACATGAGATACCATCTCACACCAGTCAGAATGGCTATTAATAAAAAGTCAAAAAATAGCAGATGCTGGGGAGGTTGTGGAGGAAAAGAACACATACACTGTTGGTGGAAGTGTAAATTAAATTAGTTCAACCATCGTTGAAGACAGTGTGGTGATTCCTCAAAGACCTAAAGACAGAAATACCATTGGACCTAGCAATTCCATTACTGAGAGATACGGTTTGGCTATGTTTCCATTGAAATCTCAACTTGAATTGTATCTCCCAGAATTCCCACATATTGTGAGAGGGACCCAGGGGGAAGCAATTGAATCATGAGGGCTGGTCTTTCTCATGCTAATCTCATGATAGTGAAAATGTCTCATGAGATCTGATGGATTTGTCAGGGGTTTCTGCTTTTGCTTCTTCCTCATTCTCTCTTGCTGCCACAATGTAAGAAGTGCCTTTCACCTCCCACCAGATTCTGAGGCCTCCCCAGCCATATGGAACTGTATGTCCAAGTAAACCTCTTTTTCTTCCCATCTTGGGTATGTGTTTATCAGTAGCATGAAAACGGACTAATATGCTGGGTACATACCCAGAGGAATATAAATCATTCTATTATAAAGACACATGCATATTTATGTTCATTGCAGCACTATTCACAATAGTAAAGACATGGAATCAACCTAAATGCCCATCAGTGGTGGACTGGATAAAGAAAATGTGATACGTATACACTACAGAATACTATGCAGCCATAAAAATGAATGAGATCATGTCCTTTGCAGGAAAATGGATGGAGCTGGAGGCAATTATCCTTAGCAAACTAATGCTGGAAGAGAAAACCAAATACCACATGTTTTCACTTGTAAGTGAGAGCTAAATGATGAGAACACATGGACACATAGAGAAGAACAACACACACTGGGGCCTACCAGAGGGAGGAGAGGTGGGGGAGGGAGAAGATCATGAAAATAACTAATAGATACTAGGCTTAATACGTGGATGATGAAATAATCTATACAACAAACTCCATGACACATGTTTACCTATGTAATGAACCTGTGCATCCTACCTATGTACCCCTGAAATTAAAAGTAAAAAAAAATTAGAGGGTGTTGAAATTTTATTTTTATTTATACCTGGCTATTAAGAGGCAACATCTAAGCTCTTGGAATATTGTGCCTGATAAGAGTGTCTTTGTTTACTTGGGGCCTTGGGCACCCCATACAGTCTGTGTGAACAATATAATTTATGGAGTGGGCCTTGGTTCATGCAGTACCAGCCAGACCTGTGCAGGGGCTGGAGGTTCAGGTTAAGTACCCAGGAAGTCAATCATACCTATTTGACTTACCTCCAATAGAAACTCTGGACACACTGGGCTTGAGTGTGCTTCCCTGGTTGACGATAGACTGTATGAATTGTCACATATTGTAAAACAATAAAGTTGAGCATTTTTTCATGTTAAAGTAGCATTTGAATATCTACTTTACAAATTTCCTTTTCATGTCTTTTGCCTGTTTTTAAAATTGTGTCTTTTCTGTTTCAGTTGATTTTTAAGATTTTCTTTCTCAAAGGGAAACTGCAACAACACAACAACAACAACGAAAATGTACCTAGAAAGGATAAAAGTGTCCCTGGGGACAAATCATTGTGATGTGCAACCAAAATACATCATAAGCATAATTAACATGGTCCAGGACAGCATAGAACATCTATATCAGTCTTCCTTATACAATAATCACGAAAACTGATGAATGAAGTTCTTTAACATGTACAAAAAAACTGTCATGGGCTGGTTTAAACTTTTGCAACAGTTTTAAAGTTAACTGGATAACTAAAGAAATGATGCAGACATTTTAATCCAGTGCTATAGGTAGGCTCACAGAATTAGACTCAAAGGATTTGTAAAAATAAAAATGAAAATAGTATAGCTACAATGTCAAAGTCAGGAAAGAAGAAAATTTACTTCTGTATTCAAGGATTACAGAGGTACGAAATGCAGTCTGCGTGTTTTTGTTTGTAATGAGATGGATAAGTGCATCAGACTAGATACAACGTGCAGAATGTTTTCCTGAACTTACCCAGAAATTCTAAAGAAAACATCACAAAACAGCTCACTAGAAAAAAAAAATGCCCTAGTTATTTACCCTGCTTCAACACTGTTAACATAAAGGCAGAAATAAAGAAAGCTATCAATACCTCAGAACTACTGATATAAGACATCACATTTCTAAATCAGTGTATTAAGTGAACGCTTTCTCTTTTTTCTCTCTTCTACATTTGACTAGAATCATGTTTTAAAAAATTGATATTAAATGTCACACTTCAGAGATACTACTGGAAGCAGTAATTCATAACTTGCCTACCCTCCTTCCATCCCTGCTGATTCAGGAGAAGGGGGAAAAAACAAAGAAAACAAAACAAAAACCTAACCAGCATGTCTTGTAGATTTGCTGCTATACCACAAAATGTTGGCATTTGCTGCCATGCCACAATGTTGGTCCACTGAAATAGGATTTCTGCGGAAACTGTCAACAGTAATTCACCATATGCAAGTACCATCCTTAGCATGTGAGAATAATAACAGGTTCTGTAGAAATGTACAATGTGCTGAAGATAATGAAAATTGTAGCACTGCATTTGAGATTTATTTGTCTACTTATCTAGTAAAACTTGTCATTTTTACTCACTTAATTATGGTCATTTGTGATTCCTTTAAATAGCAAAAATGCACAGTCCCCTTTAGGCCTCTACTCAATAATAGTTTACATTACTCTTAACAAAATCATTCTACATAAACTGATAGCTCCTTAAAAAGAGTACTCTCTCATTAAATCTGACAGAAAGAAGTTTAAGGAAAAAAGGAGTGTTTTATAAGTGAAAAAGTACAAATCTTTGGCCTTTCTCTTGACATTTTCATATGTCAAAAAGCAAAAATACCTTCAGGTAATTCAATCTAGTGATTACTTTTTGCACCATAATTTGTTTTTTACACCACAAGAGGAGTCACTTTCAGTATCTGTAAAAGGTATTTAATCCTAAAACATACTTACCTAGAGAATAATTAAAACAATTCAATACACTCTAATATCTATTAGGAAGTTAAGAGTTACCACTTTAAAAGTCTTTTGAAAGTCAATGATGTTACCTGGTCAATGGCAGGAAATAGGGATTGGAACAAATATAAGAACTTATGGGATTTCCTACATGGAGGCGAAAAAAGATATTCCTTTATGTTGTTTAAAAGTAGCAGCTACTCTTTCTTTATTCCATTTTAATCAATTAGTATTCATTCAAGTTTTCCCTTCTATTTTTCCTTATGATAAGTTTCTTACAGTAGCTTATACAACAATGAATAGCAAACAAAAACTACTGGATTCAATTGATCATCAGAAATAAGTTCTCAGAAAAACACAGGTGGAAAAATGAGCGAGAATCCCAAATACAGAAATTTACAAGGTGTGAAACTTCGTCTCTTGCAATCATGTTACTGCTCAAATTAGAGACAATCTTATTTCTATCTATTGGAGCAGCATCTTGGCACATCAACAGGCAATGATGAGGTTGAGAACAGCAGCAAAAATAAACAATCGTATGCTCATGAAGAACCCAAGCCTACAAAATGGATGCCTTTCAGAAAAGCGTATACTTAAAAGACCCAAGACGTCAGGATGATAAAGCTCTGTATTCATAGCCTTTTATATGTCCTATTGTGGCTACTATGCTTAAGTAAAATAGCTACAGGAAAAAAAAAAGATGACAATATCATAAAAATGTAGCTATCTCTTTTGGCAGCTATATTGCAGAATTTCTTGGCTATCTTTTGATCAGCTGGGAAAAAGTCAATAACTGAATGCAAATGAATAAATTGTCCATATAAATATACAAAAGTACTGTCAATAATCACCTCTGACTTTCAGGTTTAAATTCAGTGCAATTGACAAATGCATTGCTAAAGGAAAATGCAACTTAAAAGATATTCAAAACATTTGGGTCTATTCCTGGGAGCACATTTCAAAATTATTGCACAGATATTTTTAATTTTAATTTTAATTTTTAAACAATAACAGAGATCAACCACAGATGTGGACCTCTAGCAATAAAAGCAGGAATTCAAGTGCCAGATATTCAGCATATTAGGTTTCCTACAGAAGTCACAGGTTAATAAGTTCTAAATATCTCTAATGTGATTCAAAACCCTAAAAAGAGCTGGCACAAAACCATCGTGAATGACTGCCTCTACTGATGCAATTTTTTTTTTTTTTTTGAGATGGAGTCTCACTCCAGGCTGGAGTGCAATGGTGTGGTCTCGGCTCACTGCAACCTCTGCCTCCTGGGTTCAAGCGAATCTCCTGCCTCAGCTTCCTGAGTAGCTGGGACTACAGGTGCATGTCACCACACCCGGCTAATTTTTGTATTTTTAGTAGAGACGGGGTTTCACTATGTTGGCCAGTCTGGTCTCAAACACCTGACCTCGTGATCTGCCCACCTTGGCCTCCCAAAGTGCTGGGATTACAGGCATGAGCGCCCGGCCTGTATGTAAATTTTTAAAAATATTATTACGGTATCATAGTCCCCACTAACAACAACTGGGATACATATAACAATGTATTGTGAAATTAAGTGTATTTATAATCTCTACCAATAGCAAATGCTACCCTACCTTGGTAAAACCAAGAGTTGCTTCAATCAATGCTGTTTTGTAAAAATAGCAAAGCAACAATTGCTGAAAATCAAAGTTGCATTCCTTGGGTTAAGTCAGTTTCTACTTAAACTTTAGTACTAAAAGGCCTCAAAATAATTCATGACAGAAATAGTGTTATTAATTTGACAAGCTCAACAATAAGGAATTCCTTGATTAAAATCTTTGACATATAAATTTGATGACCTTTCTCTTTAGAGATGACATACCTGGATTATACTAATCATGACAAGCCTTATTAGTCACACTTATAAACATGGCCTCATGCAATCGTTTGTCTGTATATGTTACTCTTAGTTGCATGAGAACAAGAGGTTTAATTTACTGTCTATATCTTTAAGAAAATACTTGATATTATAAACAGAGTAAAAGACATGATAAAGTAGTGATATCAAAACAAAAATTAGCAGCTTAAATCTATCTATATTTGAAAAAATGTAGTCACAAGTACCACAAGTGCAGAATCAGAGCAGCAGGCAGAAGGTTAGTGCAATTATACTTTCATTAAAAAAAACGCAATCACTGCTATTTAAAAACACCTTGAAGCAAGTCTTTTGTTTTAGAGATTGTTTTTTAAACTAAGGTAGCAAACGTTTTGCCATGTAATGGAAGTGTTATATGCCGTTATCTTGCTTTGTATAAAGAAAACAACATGAGAGATTTTTAATAGTGGAGTTTGGCTACATTACATATTTAAGCTTCTACACGGAATGACAGACAATTCGAGAAGCGAATCCTTACCCAGAAACATTTTAATCTCTCAAAAAAAAGCAAAACAAGTAAACAAACAACAAAAAACCCAAAACTACTTTGCTCCTTTTCACAATAGTGCACATTTTTACCATAAGTTATTTATGGCTACAAAACATCAGTTTTTTTTTTTTTTTTTTTTGAGATGGAGTCTCGCTGTGTCACCCAGGCTGGAGTGCAGTGGCTCGATCTCGGCTCACTGCAACCTCCGCCTCCCGGGTTCAAGCGATTCTCCTGCCTCAGCCTCCTGAGTAGCCGGGATTACAGGCGCCCGCCACTGCGCCTGGCTAATTTTTGTATTTTTGGTAGAGATGGTGTTTCACCATCTTGGCCAGGCTGGTCAAGAACTCCTGACCTCAGGTGATCCACCCGCCTCGGCCTCCCAAAGTGCTGGGATTATAGGTGTGAGCCACTGCGTCCAGCCAATTTTTTAAAAAGGTATTTTCTCTATGGTAATTAAAACAACAACAACAACATTTTGTGCCCTTCTAGTCTTTAATTGGTAGAAATATGTCCCCCAAAAGAAACTATTGCATTTATGCCATATCACCTAAAAACAAAAAACAAACAAACAAAGAACCAAAACCAACAGAACATAACACACCTTTTATGGATGTGTCTTACAGACTGACATGACCAAAGTCATGTTTTCATTTAATTTCCAATTCTCCCTTCCACAACATGCACCAATTGAATATATGCTCTGGGAGCCATAAAATGTACCAAACATCTACCTCTTCAAAAGAATGCATTAAAATATTTTAAAGAATTTTTTGTTGTTTAAAAGCTGAAAAAAACATAAACAAGAAACTGATTCATTCCCTTACTTCATGCATCCATAATCTAAGCCAAAAATAAAATTTTAAAGCAAGAACAAACTACCACTGCAAGTTTTTGTGTCCATTTTCTCTGTACATACAAACTGCTCACTACTGAAGGGAAAAAAGAATATAATCCTTGTTGTCTGCGGATTCAAAGGGGAGAAATGAGGCTGTCATGTAGTATCCAAAAACTGGTACATGTATGTTCTGCTTTTATAATGTGTATTTTTCTCTCTTCTGTTTTTCATATCCAAAACTTCTAAATGCTATTTTAGGGGCACAGTAGATTAGATTCCAGCACTTAGTGAACAGAATTCACAAGCTGTGACAAAACTGTCATCTTCAGGGTGCAATTTTGTTTATATACATTGTATGTATATATTTATTTCTTTCTTTCTGTTTTTCTTTTCTTTCTTTCTTTTTTTTTTTTTTTTTTTTGAGAAGGAGTCTCGCTCTGTTGCCTAGTCTGGAGTGCAGTGGCACAATCTCTGCTCACTGCAACCTCTGCCTCCCAGGTTCAAGCGATTCTCCTGCCTCAGCCTCTCGAGTAGCTGGGACTACAGGCACGCACCACCATGCCCGGCTAATTTTTGTATTTTTAGAAGAGACAGGGTTTCACCGTATTGGCCAGGCTTGTCTCGAACTCCTGACCCTTGATCCGTCTGCCTCGGTCTCCCAAAGTGCTGGGATTACAAGCATGAGCCTCTGCGCCCAGCCTATATTTCTTTTAGATTTGGCTGTAGTCGACTGGCCGTGGTTCAAGTGGGACTATTGCAGTACATGGGTCAGGGACAGTCATTTTGGCTATGTACACATTCATAGTTGGTCCATGGCTTCCAACTAGTAGCGCTATTTCCAAAAGTCTAATACACAAACTGAACCATCTGATGAACTGGCTCCAACTTTGTCTCCTGCTGCATTCCAGCAAACTTCAAAAATTCCATCTGTTCCCCTACAGTGTGAACTAGAGCACCTGTCTGTGTGTTCCAGATGTGTACACATTTGTCAAAAGAACTGCTGGCCAGATACCGGCCATCAGGACTGAAAGCTACACTGTACACAGGCTCTCATTCAGCATTTACCTTCGGTATAGAAAGCCGTATCAGTCAGTCCAATATAAATGGTGCCCTCGTCCCAACTGCTGCATTGATTTCTATCATCCAGAAAGGTCTACAGTATATAGAAGCAGAAGTTAGTATTAATGAGGACGGTACCTTGTTTGATGGTCGACCAATAGATTCTGTCCCTGATAGATGCCTTAATGCCTGATGTAGTACAAACAAGACAACAAGCTTATAGCGATAAGCTTAAACAGCAACAGGCAGCAGCTGCCGCAGCCACAGCCAACCAACAAGGATCTGCAAAAAAAAAAAAAAAAAAAAGCAGAAAACACAGCAAATGGGGAGGAGAATGGAGCACATATTATAGCAAATAATCATACTGATACGATGGAAGTGGATGGGGATATTGAAATCCCTCCTAATAAAGCAGGACAAGGATAAATTCATGTCCTTTGCAGGGATGTGGATGAAGTCCTGTTGGACTCCATTTGATAGGATAAATGTCTTTATTATGTGCTTGCAAATCATGGACACAATTGTCTTGTTTCATACTCCATATCTTTAAAGTCATGTCGTCAGAACAAGAGGCCAGGAGATTGCCAGTTGGGTCCCATTTGATAGCATTTACTTCATTTGTATGCCCCTGGAATGTTTTAATAGGTCTGTCTTGTGACCCAGTGATCCCATTACTCAGTATATACCCAAATGATTATAAATCATGCTACTGTAAAGACACATGCACATGTATGTTTATTGTGGCACGATTCACATTAGCAAAGACTTGGAACCAACCCAAGTGTTCATCAATTAGGAAAATGTGGCACATATACACCATGGAATACTATGCGGCCATAAAAAAGGATAAGTTCGTGTCCTTTGCAGGGACATGGGTGAAGCTGGAAACCATCATTCTGAGCAATCTATCCCGAAGACAGAAAACCAAACACTGGACGTTCTCCCTCATAGGCAGGAGTTGAACAATGAGAATGCATGGACACAGGGCAGGGAACATCACATACCAGGACCTGTCGGGGGGTGGGGGGTATGAGGCAGGGATAGCACAGGAGAAATACCTAATGTAAATGACGAGTTGATGGGTGCAGCAAACCAACATGGCACATGTATACCTGTGTAACAAGCCCGCACATTGTGCACATGTACCCTAGAAATTAAAGTATAATAAAAAAATAAACAGTTCTGATACAAAGAAAAAGAAAATGAGACAATTGGTGTAGTGACAGAAGATTCTTTAGGAATATAAGTAATATTAAAACAATGATTGGTTTCTGCTTATACTGGACAAAGGCAGCCTATCAGAGTGATGTCTTAGACTGTGGGTGTGATGATTGAAACTCTCTCTTTACCCTAATGAAAAGGCCATCATTTTGGGACTGGCAGAGAGGACAGCTGGAGGTTGCATGGCTCCCAGAAGGTTGTGGAGCCAAGAGTGATGGCTGATTTTCTACATATGAGTTTTATCTGAGGGAGAAAAAATCTTCTATCTTATTTAAAACATTGTTATTTTGAATCCCTCTTACGAACAACTAAACCAGTTTCCTCACTGATGTGTAATATATCCTGAAAGCACTAATATCCTTACTAAAAAAATCTATGTTTCATAGCTGGCTAGCAAAACTGCTGAGCTTGTGACATGTTCCACATGAAATATCTGTCAAGGGAATTCTAATGTTTTGAGTGTGTCACAGTGTTTACCCAACAACCTCCTATATATGAATTCAATTTCTCAGATATCTCAAACTAAAAGAAAAGGTTAGATAATGCTATTATACTTTGAACCAAGAGAATAAATTTTCTGTTAATTTAGAAGTATATTTAAATCAGAATTATATGAAGAGTTATCTGTTCTTTAGTTTAGCATTGATTTGGCGATACTAACCAGTTAAATTTCATGAGATAAAACATTGGAATAAAACTGGAAGGAAGAGGTTAGATTATCATTATTAATAACTGATATGGTTGTATGCCTGGGATATCCAAGAAAAACAAATTAAAACTCTCTCACCAACAAAGAAAATACAGGTAAATTATTTAGACTAAATCAATACGGAGAAATGAACACTTCCCCTACATAACATTAATGACCTATTAGGAAATATTAAGATAGAATAGAATTATGCTTATAATACTAACATAAAAGTTAAAATATTGAGGAATAAACCTAAGCAGAATATAAAAATGAATTGAAAATTACAACAAGCTTTTGGATAGGGAGACATCATCAAAATATTACCACTCCCAGGAGTATCTAAAATGTAATATAATCTCCATAAGTATACCAATGGGATTTTTTAGAGCACTATTTTTTTTCAAGCAGATTTTACATTTTGTCTGGAAAAATAAGTAAGGAAGAATAGTCAGAAAAACTCCGAAGATGAAGGAAATGAGAGTGCTGATCTAACCTATTTTAAAGCGTATTATAAAGCCTCACTATTTACAGTGATATGGTATTAGGAAAGAATACAAGTAGTAAAATAGAAGAAAACATCCAGGGGAAAAACCCAAATACATATGAACATTTAGTGCAATATGTAAGACTATTTCTTCTCAGTTTTCTTTGGAATCTCTATAAAAAAATGGAAACATAACAGTTTAAAAGTAAACTTAAATAATTAAGATATCACAAATGTCAAAACTCAAAACATTAACACTGCATGTATTTCTAAGTAGTTCCTTAGGGTCATAAAGAAATAAATTAGAACTTCCAAAGCAATCTTTAAAAGAATAATTTAAAATAATTCACATGTCATACTGACTGTAGTACAGATTTCTACCTATTTATCCTAATCTCTGCCATCCCCTTCTTTCTTGGTAATCTCATTCTGAATTTTTAACATGCATATGATAGCCTGGAATAAAGATTATATTATTAAGTCTAGTTTGCAGGTAACCAAGGTTATGATCTAAATGCTGTCCAATAAAATGTAAGCATAAGTCTTGGGTGGAAGCTTCTGAAACCTCCTTGGAGGGAATTCTTGTCTCTCCTTTGCTCCTTCTTTCTCCTTTTTCATTGGAAAGAAAACATTGTATGGGGAAAGCCAACTGGTCGTATCTTGGATCATGAGTTGGCAAAAACAAATGTATCAGAGCAGCAAAATAGAAGTAACCTGAGCCCAAGAAATTTCTAAAGCTATGGACTGCCTACTTGGGAATTTATTTTAGTAATAGAAGATTCTATTTTGTTTAAAACAATATTTTTCAAGCTCCTTTTAGCTGATGAACCTATTCCTAATTGATAAACAGGTCAAGTTACTTAACTTCATCATGTTTCATTTTTCTTCAAAGAAAAAGACACACACACACACACACACACACACACAGAGAGAGAGAGACAGAGAAAGAGAGACAGAGAGAATGCATACTATGTTATGATTTTTAATGTAGCCACAATTCTGTTTTCGTTTCAAGTTGAATGTTATTTGGGTTAAAGAGGATGGTGTGTGTTTGTACGTTTGGGACACAATATTAGATGCTTTACAAGTAATAAATCTACTTTATGAAATGGATAATTATTGCCCTTGTTTATATAGGTAGTGAAATTGAGGCTTATTGGGGGTATATTGATCAAAACCAAACAACCAGTGAGTGGTAAAACCTGGTTTTGATTTTAGATACTTGATGCGGATGGCAATGCTTTCATTATGTACTTCACCATATTCCAGAATGATAATGTGATCATAAATTAGTCACAATTAACCTAGACTGTTTATATTGAGTTGTAAAAATCTGAGCATGTTTGTAGGCTTAAAGGAAACAGGCAGGAGAAAAAGAGAGACTGATGATGCACCAGTCTGTGATCAAAAGCCCTGAGGTAACGAGCTACATCTCTTCCTCCAGGAGGAAGAAGGCAGAGGTGCTCTCTTGTGCCTCAGTGGTGGATGGGGACCAAACGAGGGTATTTCCTTCTGATACTCTGTGTGTCTCCAGGTAGTTGGAATTGAAGGCATCTGACAAATGTGAGACAAACACGAGTGATTGAGATTGAAGAAAGACTGGAGTAGTTACTGTGGAGAATGCAAAAGGATGGTTATTCAAGGTACAGGGACCCAGGTAAGCAGGGGAGGGCAGCTGCTTTTGTGGTCAATGTCCTCTTTGTTCAAGCAATAGGTCTTTTAATGTACTCACGAACTACACTCATAAACTCTTTATGTATCTTGAATTAATTGCCCAGTCAAAAAACAATTTTTCCCATTCAGTCTTTTGATCATACTTGTCCGAATTTACCACAACTATTTACTTAGTCTGATGGTCTTCATATTGAATTAAAGAATGAGTAGAGCCCAGAGAGCCTAAATTTATAGTGATTAATATTTTCACTTGCCAGAGGCCTGAAAGAGTATCTTGCTTCAAGTAGATGTGTACTGGGAATTTCCTGGCTAAAGCCAATTGATATCCATGAGTTAGGTTTGCATTCCTTAGCAACGTGCTCTGACATTTCATCGCTTTGACTTTCCTAGTGCTTTACCAGCTTTATGAATGATGGATGAGCATTCCTTTAAAGTCTTATCTATCTTGTGTGTCCTTGACCTAACATTTTGTATCAATGGATATTTCAGCTTCTCCTTGATGGCAGGATTGATCATCACAACCCTTTTCTGACAGTTGACCTAGGAGCACAGGAGGCAAAGAATAATTGACAGAAGGCATAGAATTACAACCTTGACAGCCAACACTATCTACAGAAGAAGGAGAAACAGGTAGATCCAAGAATAATCCATGCCTAGGAGGAACCAGAAAAGATAGGACAATGTAGATACATGGAAAAAGACCCAACTAAAGAGTTTTAGACCAAAAATAAGCATGTAGTTCAAAGGACAGTGGTCAGCTGAAATACGATAAAGTGTATACAGTAAGTTAAAATCTTGGAAATATTATGTAAACTGTTTGGAAAAGAAGTCAGAATCTTCAAAGAATCTGATAATGCAGAGCAAGATAGCAGTTCAGAATTAGTTCAGCTCTTCAGATATACCAATATCAGAAACCTGAGGGACATTTATTGACTATTGATTACAGGATGACTTAATTGTTAGATAAACTTCTCCACCTGTGAGAATCATCTTCTGAATTTCCTGTCTGAATGGGAAACAGATCTAGTACATGATTAATATTTGATCTGCAAGTAGATAGGTTTGTATGCTTCTGATATCAAACTTTGAATCATGTGTGTGTATCTGCATCCAAACTAGAGCCTTGATTTAGAACAATTTCTGGCTCTCCCAGATTTACTGTACTTTCCCACATTTAATGTACTCCATTCACTTGCTTGAGGAATAAATTAATTGTACTTGCAGAATTCTTCATTTTACCCAATCCTTTAATTTAAATAGTGAAAAAATGATCTTTGATAGCCCACTTCTAAGTTTTAGTTTTTATATAATGATTTGATGTACTTGATTCTGTATTCTTCAGGAATTTCCTGCTGAGATAATTTACCACTTTCAGAGTATAGACTTGTCTTCTATTAATCTATAGAGGAAAGCTATGCATCCCTCCAACAAACTATGAATATGTCCAAAAAGTGTTTTCAGGTAGAGCACTGTGATTATTTTAGATGACTGGAATGCACTAAAACATGAATTCCACTCTATTGAATATTTAAAAACCCACTTAGAGCTGCTGTCTATGGCCTTTGTATATTTTCAATATCTGTGACTGTAAGCTATAATTTAGGTCCCTTAATTTCCAGCAATATTTGTACCGGGTACCCTTAAATGATTCTGACCAATGATTAACTTTTGCAGTTAACTACTTATTATGAATGTTGAGATGAGAAACAAATCATATCTGTCCTCATAATTGCAAGTTCTTTCACTCAAGCCTGATTAATTTGTAATGTGAATGTGTGAAGAAAAATTCCTTGTCAAGTGTCAAAACAAAGGTTTTAAGAATAAACTTATTTTTGGACAGGCAACCAAAATAATTGTACACAATAATCTAAGGAATGGATAAGATGAGCAACTACATGTATTGTAATTTTATTTTGACATCGATTCTCAACATCATATTAGTTATACTTAGGTATTTGTAATTAAAAAGTTGTCAATATTATAGGCATGTCTGCGTACAAGCAGATGAGGATGCACACCTTTACTATAGAAAGAACATGGAGCAAACATTGATGCTGGAATGTCAAGGTTGAGTGACATGTAAGACAATGTATCTCAAGTATGAGATTAATTGTGCATTTCTCTCTGTCAGTTTCAGTTGTTGAATTTGGATTTGAATGATTTCTACAGTATTTCAGAAAATAACTTTTTCATTTATTAATAAAGTGTATTTACAATTTTCACCAAGGAATCTTCATAAGTATGGTAACCATCTATTCTGTCATCTTTTATCTTTGGAAATGAAGATCATAGCTTTAATTGATTAGTCTTCAAAAGGTTTGGCTCATGATTAACTATATTATTAAATTGTATTATGCAAGACTGATGTCAATTTCTCTAATTGGAGCATGAGATCACTTTTAAAATTCATTAAGTGCTTACTCTATTTTCCAGTTTATAACCTATTACAACTAATAATTTTAGAGCTGCTGTCTATGGCCTACAGAGCAACACTATTAATATTAATTTCTCCCTTTCAAGTTTATCTTTTCATCTTTTTTATTACCTTTCTTTTCTACTTTTTCCCTTTATTCCCTCCTACAATTAAATGACACAGCCTCTTAGCCTACTAAACCTGGAAAGAAGCTCTTGAGCCATTCACTCTAGCCCTTCCAGAAGGTCTATTCACAAAGCCTGGTTGAAAATTCAGGCTTTACATCTGTGTTAGTCTGAATTCTTCAGAGAAAGAGAAGTCAATAACTCCTACATGGAGAGCAAGGAAGACATATTTTTCCTAAAGTTTTCTTTATCAGATCATTTCTGACCCTAAGAAAAAGAATATCTAAGGCGAAGTTAATATTCTGATGCCTGCCTAAAAGAGGACGTGTGCTCATAAAGTGCATTCTAGATAGAGAGTAAGTGGGTGATATGAAATCTCATATCATATTAAACATGGATCAAATAATTTAACTACTTTAGTAATTACAAGTTCACAGATGTTACCACAGTCCAAAAATCTAAGAAAGGAGATAAGAGTTCACAGGCAAACTAGACTGACTACCAGTTGAAACTTTTAGTCATTTAACTTATTGAGAGGCACACCCCTAGAGCTTCAGATAGAGCCTCTTTAATGAAAGGTCTCTCATTCCTGAACACTAAATGCTCGCCAGAAAAGTGTTAAAGAATGGCAAGGGAATTCTGCATAGGTAAGTAGAAAGCTTCTGGAGTAATACTAGGTGAGTTTTGAAATAACACCGTTATTTACAACTGGGGATTCTATTTTATTCTTCCCTTTGATTTTTTTAATATAGTCTTTGGTGAGCTATATTGGCCAATAAAGCTGGAAATGAGATAGTAGATATAATAGGTTAGTGAGTTTCAGCCTAGGATACAATGTGGCCTTTGAATTCTTTTGCCTCATGTCTTATTTTGATTCCTTTTTTTATGGAAAAATTTTTTTATTATACTTTAAGTTTTAGGGTACATGTGCACAACATTCAGGTTAGTTACATATGTATACATGTGCCATGTTGGTGTGCTGCACCCATTAACTCATCATTTAACATTAGGTATATCACCTAATGCTATCCCTCCCCCCTCCCCCAACCCCACAACAGGCCCCAGTGTGTGATGTTCCCCTTCCTGTGTCCATGTGTTCTCATTGTTCAGTTCCCACCTATGAGTGAGAACATGCGGTGTTTGGTTTTTTGTCCTTGTGATAGTTTGCTGAGAATGATGGTTTCCAGCAGCTTCATCCATGTCCCTACAAAGGACATGAACTCATCATTTTTTATGGCTGCATAGTATTCCATGGTGTATATGTGCCACATTTTCTTAATCCAGTCTATCATTGATGGACATTTGGATTGGTTCCAAGTCTTTACTATTGTGAATAGTGCCTCAATAAACATATGTGTGCATGTGTCTTTATAGCAGCATGATTTATAGTCCCTTGGGTATATACCCAGTAATGGGATGGCTGGGTCAAATGGTATTTCTAGTTCTAGATCCCTGAGGAATCGCCACACTGACTTCCACAATGGTTGAACTAGTTTACAGTCCCACCAACAGTGTAAAAGTATTCCTATTTCTCCACATCCTCTCCAGCACCTGTTGTTTCCTGACTTTTTAATGATCGCCATTCTAACTGATGTGAGTTGGTATCTCACTGTGGTTTTGATTTGCATTTCTCTGACGGCCAGTGATGATGGGCATTTTTTCATGTGTCTTTTGGCTGCATAAATGTCTTCTTTTGAGAAGTGTCTGTTCATATCCTTCGCCCACTTTTTGATGGGGTTGTTTGTTTTTTTCTTGTAAATTTGAGTTCATTGTAGATTCTGGATATTAGCCCTTTGTCAGATGAGTAGATTGCAAAAATCTTCTCCCATTCTGTAGGTTGCCTGTTCACACTGATGGTAGTTTCTTTTGCTGTGCAGAAGCTCTTTAGTTTAATTAGATCCCATTTGTCAATTTTGGCTTTTGTTGCCATTGCTTTTGGTGTTTTAGACATGAAGTCCTTGTCCATGCCTATGTCCTCAATGGTGTTGCCTAGGTTTTCTTCTAGGGTTTTTATGGTTTCAGGTCTAACATTTAAGTCTTTAATCCATCTTGAATTAATTTTTGTATAAGGTGTAAGGAAGGCATCCAGTTTCAGCTTTCTACATATGGCTAGCCAGTTTTCCCAGTACCATTTATTAAATAGGGAATCCTTTCCCCATTTCTTGTATTTGTCAGGTTTGTCAAAGATCAGATGGTTGTAGATATGTGGTATTATTTCTGAGGGCTCTGTTCTGTTCCATTGGTATATAACTCTGTTTTGGTACCAGTACCATGCTGTTTTGGTTACTGTAGCCTTGTAGTATAATTTAAAGTCAGGGAGCATGATGCCTCCAGCTTTGCTCTTTTGGCTTAGGATTGACTTGGCAATGTGGGCTCTTTTTTGGTTCCATATGAACTTTAAAGTAGTTTTTTCCAATTCTGTGAAGAAAGTCATTGGTAACTTGATGGGGATGGCCTTGAATCTATAAATTGCCTTGGGCAGTATGGCCATTTTCACGATATTGATTCTTCCTACCCATGAGCATGGAACGTTCTTCCACTTGTTTGTATCCTCTCTTATTTCACTGAGCAGTGGTTTGTAGTTCTCCTTGAAGAGGTCCTTCACGTCCTTTGTAAGTTGGATTCCTAGGTATTATATTCTCTTTGAAGCAATTGTGAATGGGAGTTCACTCATGATTTGGCTCTGTTTGTCTGTTATTGGTGTATAAGAATGCTTGTGATTTTTGCACATTGATTTTGTATCCTGAGACTTTGCTGAAGTTGCCTATCAGCTTAAGGAGATTTTGGGCTGAGACAATGGGGTTTTCTAGATATACAATCATGTCATCTGCAAACAGGGACAATTTGACTTCCTCTTTTCCTAATTGAGTACCCTTTATTTCCTTCTCCTGCCTGATTGCCGTGGCCAGAACTTCCAACACTATGTTGAATAGGAGTGGTGAGAGAGGGCATCCCTGTCTTGTACCAGTTTTCAAAGGGAATGCTTCCAGTTTTTGCCCATTCAGTATGATATTGGCTGTGGGTTTATCATAGATAGCTCTTATTATTTTGAGATACGTCCCATCAATACCTAATTTATTGAGAGTTTTTAGCATGAAGTGTTGTTGAATTTTGTCAAAGGCCTTTTCTGCATCTATTGAGATAATCATATGGATTTTGTCATTGGTTCTGTTTATATGCTGGATTACATTTATTGATTTTCGTATGTTGAACCAACCTTGCATCCCAGGGATGAAGCCCACTTGATCATGGTGGATAAGCTTTTTGATGTGCTGCTGGATTCGGTTTGCCAGTAGTTTATTGAGGATTTTTGCATCAATGTTCATCAGGGATATTGGTCTAAAATTCTCTTTTTTTGTTGTGTCTCTGCCAGGCTTTGGTATCAGAATGATGCTGGCCTCATAAAATGAGTTAGGGAGGATTCCCTCTTTTTCTATTGATTGGAATAATTTCAGAAGGAATGGTACCAGTTCCTCCTTGTACCTCTGGTAGAATTTGGCTGTGAATCCATCTGGTCCTGGACTTTTTTTGGTTGGTAAGCTATTAATTATTGCCTGAATTTCAGAGCCTGTTATTGGTCTATTCAGAGATTCAACTTCTTCCTTGTTTAGTCTTGGGAGGGTGTATGTGTCCAGGAGTTTATCCATTTCTTCTACATTTTCTAGTTTATTTGCATAGAGGTGTTTATAGTATTCTCTGATGGTAGTTTGTATTTCTGTGGGATCGGTGGTGATATCCCCTTTGTCATTTTTTATTGCATCTATTTGATTCTTCTCTCTTTTCTTCTTTATTAGTCTTGCTAGCAGTCTATCAATTTTGTTCATCTTTTCAAAAAACCAGCTCCTGGATTCACTGATTTTTTTGAAGGGTTTTTTGTGTCTCTATTTCCTTCGGTTCTGCTCTGATCTTAGTTATTTCTTGCCTTCTGCTAGCTTTTGAATGTGTTTGCCCTTGCTTCTCTAGTTCTTTTAATTGTGATGTTAGGGTGTCAATTTTAGATCTTTCCTGCTTTCTCTTGTGGGCATTTAGCGCTATAAATTTCCCTCTACACAATGCTTTGAATGTGTCCCAGAGATTCTGGTATGTTGTGTCTTTGTTCTCATTGGTTTCAAAGAACGTCTTTGTTTCTGCCTTCATTTCGTTATGTACCCAGTAGTCATTCAGGAGCAGGTTGTTCAATTTCCATGTAGTTGAGAGGTTTTGAGTGAGGTTCTTAATCCTGAGTTCTAGTTTCATTGCACTGTGGTCTGAGAGACAGTTTGTTATAATTTCTATTCTTTTACATTTGCTGAGGAGTGCTTTACTTTCAACTATGTGGTCAATTTTGGAATAAGTGCGGTGTGGTGCTGAGAAGAATGTATATTCTGTTGATTTGGGGTGGAGAGTTCTGTAGATGTCTATTAGGTCCGCTTGATGCAGAGCTGAGTTCAATTCCTGGATATGCTTGTTAACTTTCTGTCTCGTTGATCTGTCTAATGTTGACGGTGTGGTGTTAAAGTCTCCCGTTATTATTGTGTGGGAGTTTAAGTCTCTTTGTAGGTCTCTAAGGACTTGCTTTATGAATCTGGGTGCTCCTGTATTGGGTGTATATACATTTAGGATAGTTAGCTCTTCTTGTTGAATTGATCCCTTTACCATTATGTAATGGCCTTTGTCTCTTTTGATCTTTTTTGGTTTAAAGTCTGTTTTATCAGAGACTAGGATAGCAATGCCTGCCTTTTTTTGTTTTCCATTTGCTTGGTAGATCTTCCTCCATCCCTTTATTTTGAGCCTATGTGTGTCGCTGCATGTGAGATGGGTTTCCTGAATACAGCACACTGATGGGTCTTGACTCTTTATCCAATTTGCCAGTCTGTGTCTTTTAAATGGAGCATTTAGCCCATTTACATTTAAGGTTAATATTGTTATGTGTGAATTCGATCCTGTCATTATAATGTTAGCTGGTTATTTTGCTCATTAGTTGATGCAGTTTCTTCCTAGCCTTGATCGTCTTTACAATTTGGCATGTTTTTGCAGTGGCTGGTACCTGTTGTTCCTTTCCATGTTTAGTGCTTTCTTCAGGAGCTCTTTTAGGGCAGGCCTGGTGGTGACACAATCTCTCAGCATTTGCTTGTCTGTAAAGGATTTTATTTCTCCTTCACTTATGAAGCATAGTTTGGCTGGATATGAAATTCTGTGTTGAAAATTCTTTTCTTTAAGAATGTTGAATATTGGCCCCCACTCTCTTCAGGCTTGTAGAGTTCCTGCCTAGAGATCAGCTGTTAGTCTGATGGGCTTCCCTTTGTGGGTAACCCGATCTTTCTCTCTGGCTGCCCTTAACATTTTTTCCTTTATTTTCAACTTTGGTGAATCTGACAATTATGTGTCTTGGAGTTGCTCTTCTCGAGGAGTATCTTTGTGGTGTTCTCTGTATTTCCTGAATTTGAATGTTGGCCTGCCTTGCTAGATTGGGGAAGTTCTGGATAATATTGTGCAGAGTGTTTTCCAACTTGGGTCCATTCTCCCCGTCACTTTCAGGTACACCAATCAGACGTAGATTTGGTCTTTTCACATAGTCCCATATTTCTTGGAGGCTTTGTTCATTTCTTTTTATTCTTTTTCCTCTAAACTTCTCTTCTCACTTCATTTCATTCATTTCATCTTCCGTCACTGATACCCTTTCTTCCAGTTAATCGAATTGGCTACTGAGGCTGTGCATTCGTCACGTAGTTCTCGTGCCTTGGTTTTCAGCTCCATCAGGTCCTTTAAGGACTTCTCTGCGTTGGTTATTCTAGTTAGCCATTCGTCTAATTTTTTTCAAGGTTTTTAACTTCTTTGCCATGGGTTCGAACTTCCTCCGTTAGCTCGGAGTAGTTTGATCGTCTGAAGCCTTCTCTCAACTCGTCAAAGTCATTCTCCGTGCAGCTTTGTTCCGTTGCTGGTGAGGAGCTCTGTTCCTTTAGAGGAGGAGAGGCACTCCGATTTTTAGAGTTTCCAGTTTTTCTGCTCTGTTTTTTCCCCATCTTTGTGGTTTTATCTACCTTTAGTCTTTGATGATGGTGACGTACAGATGGGGTTTTTGTGTGGATGTCGTTTCTGTTTGTTAGTTTTCCTTCTAACAGTCAGGACCCTCAGCTGCCGGTCTGTTGGAGTCTGCTGGAGGTCCACTCCAGACCCTGTTTTCCTGGGTGTCAGCAGCGGAGGCTGCAGAACAGCGGATACTGGTGAGCAGCAAATGTTGCTGCCTGATCTTTCCTTTGGAAGTTTTGTCTCAGAGGAGTACCCAGCTGTGTGAGGTGTCAGTCTGCCCCTGCTGGGGGATGCCTCCCAGTTAGGCTACTCGGGAGTCAGGGACCCACTTGAGGAGGCAGTCTGTCCATTCTCAGATCTCCAGCTGCTGCATGCTGGGAGAACAACTACTCTCTTCAAAGCTCAGTTGGAAATGCAGAAATCACTCATCTTCTGCGTCGCTCACTCTGGGAGCTCTAGACTGGAGCTGTTCCTATTCGACCCTCTTGGCTCCACCTTCCCTCTTAAACAGTTTTATACATTAATCACAAGTTTTACTATCTCACTGGTGTAATATATTTATTTAAACTATAATAAAAAGGCATTAATTAAAATGACACTGGCAAGAAATTTGTGATGCCATCTTATTTTTTCTAAATGCTTATCTGACCAGCGATAATTAGTAAACATTAGAAAGTGCACAGAAGTGTAATTTTTAAAATGCCTATTATTACCAATTTTACCTGGAAAATCACACTCAATAAAAGTGTGCTTCTTGGGAACTATTATTCATCAAAGAGAAAATAATATATAAAATTAATTATCTCTGTTATAATAGGATTTCCAAACAACCATATCAGCTCTGTCTTCTCTTGGCTACAAATGACCAAAATGCCAAAGTCTTCCCCAACCAAGCATTCTGGTGTTAAAATCATTCAAATTTTCTTGAGGAAACTGCACCAATATTGTTGGGCTCTAACACATAAGAGACTGTTGGAGGAGAATGGAAGCATTTAGTAGAGCATCTCACATACTATTAGTGATCAAGTAATTTTTGGTGATTTAGTAAACAACTTTGATAGTAAAAAAATGTGATTAAAAATGTATCCTAAGACTCAATGGTAAAACCCATACATACCCAAAAAACCCATTCTCTATTTAGCAAAATTATCTTAATAGAAAGTCTCACCACCTCAACGCTATATAATATACAATTAATTATATACCATGTTCCAGAAATAAAAAGAAAATGTTATAGTTGAAAGGATTGTGGTAACAAAAAAGGAACTATGCATAGAATATTTTTAAAAATCCGTGTTTCCTATTCCGAATAAGCCAGAGAAATGTGATAATCTGATTAAGATATCTTTAAAGAACCGATAATACTCAAACCTGAGTTTCATGACACAAGCCCGAAGTTCAATTTGCTTTTGCTGATTCTATGTTAATAGAGAAATTTGGCTTTTGCAGTAGATTTCTCTACAGGCACAAAATGCCCTGTCCAGCAGACATGAGTGTACATCCACATTGACTTCTCTATTGTAAATAAATAATCTGTTCTCTGTTTAAAATTAGGTGGCATTTTAATGTGTGCTTGTTTTTTGATTTGGTCAATGTGAGCCATTTGCTCAAGTTCTATCAATGCTGTTCACAAAAACAAAACTGTTTGTCAAAAAGAATACCAGATCCCGGCCAAGATGAATTAGCTGAAAAGTCCTTGCCTGAGGAACTGGCAAATTTACCTCTATTACATTGCCTTTTAAATGCCTCCATTTGTTTAATAATACTGTTTCAATAATTGAGCCAACATTTATTGATTGCTTATTATAAGATAGGTAGACACTGTGTCAGATAATATAAAAATGAAGAATACACAGTCCTACTAAGTGTGTTACCAAAACACCAGGGGTTTGGTCTAGGTCCTGCTGCTCACTGCACAGAAAGCTAATCACTGAGATGACAAGTATTGCCAAAGAAGAACTCTTCAATCGGGTACTGCAGCCAAGGACATAGGAGCTCAGTCTCAAATCCATCTCCCTGACTGACTAAAACAAGAGGTTTATATAGCATGGAAGAAATGTAACATTGTGTAATAAAACTGGAACTATGGAGGGGCAAAGAGGCATCTGGTGCTGTGATTAGGTGAGCTTCAATTCTTTAATACTTTTTTTGAGAAGCCTGAAGGTCTTTTCCTGAGGAAGAAACTCAGATAAAACAAATACAGGTTTCAAGCTTCAACAGCAGAAGGGTTAATGTCTATGTTTATCCAAAAGAACAATCTATGGGAGTATTGGGTTGGTTTCAAGTAAAGCTCTATCCAGTTTAGGAAACTAAAATATGATAAGTGAACATGGCTTATGTGATAAATGCTTCCATGCAGGTGAATACAGGATAGTCTGGGAACACAGTACAAGCAGTGGGGAGGAAAGTAAAGTAGCATTTTCCAATTCAGATCCCACATAGGCTTGCAGAGAAGGGGATCTTCTCTTAGAGTTCTGCTCTTCCCTAGGATGAGACACTACTGATATTTAGTGTGGGGGTTAAGGTGAAAGATCCACAGATACGCAAAGAAGTCACACAAATAAAATTGTCACATATTCATGTTCACCTAAGCACTCATGCAGGTGCAAATAGGTAATTATCTGAGTCTTATTCTTAGTTCCATTAAACTAGAATTATCTTTTATACTTTTGATATTCATTTGATTTTGTATAAATAACAATATGAGGTAATTTAAGGGAAGATCATTACAATACTTTGTTGGATAATGAGTTTTTATCATTTTGGAAAATAATATCCCCAGCAGAAAAGCCATTGATGGCATTTTTAACTGCAATAAAAGCATACTTTGTATATGATTTTCAGTAAAAGTATGCTTGTATGATTCTGCATTTGCCACTGTTATATTTATGTGACCTTACTTATTAGGTATAAATATGTCTTATCCTGTCTTGTCCTGTGTGGTTGTGCTTCAGCATTAACATGTTAAAATACACATTACATTTGGTTTTTATTTTGATTTCTATGTTTCCATTAAAAGATTTTATTAATCTATTTTAAATTGTATGTAGGTAGCTTATAAGAATTTTACTTCATGATAAAAGTAACTATAATTTTTTTGGCATTTAGGTTCAAGAATACATGTGTGGGTTTGTGATTGGTAAACTCTGTGTCATGGGGGTTTGGTGTGCAGATTATTTCATCATCCATGTAATAAGCTTAGTATCTGATAGGTAGTTTTCCAATTCTCACCCTCGCCCCTCATCCAACCTCAAGTAGGCCTTAGTGTCTGTTTTTCCCTTCTTTGTGCCCATGTGTAATCAGTGTTTAGCTCCCACTTGTAAGTGAGAACATGCAGTTCTTACTTTTCTGTTCCTTTGTTAATTCGCTTAGGATAATGGCCTGTAGCTCCATTCATTTTCCTGCAAAGACATGATCTTGTTCTTTGTTATGGCTATGTAGTATTCCATGGGATAATGGACCACATTTTTTTAATGCAGTCTATTGTTGATAGGCATTTAGGTTAGTTCCATGTCTTTGCTATTGTGAATAGTGCTTTGATGAACACATGTGTGCATGTGTCTTTATGGCAGAATGATTTCTCTCCTTTGGGTATATACCCAATAATATGATTGCTGAGTTGAACGGTAATTTTACTTTAAGTTCTTTGAGAAATCACCACACTGGTTTACACAATGGCTGAAGTAATTTACCTTCCCACCAGCAGTGTATAAGTATTCCATTTTCTCTGCAACCTCACCAGCTTCTGTCATTTTTTGACTTTTTGTTGATAGCCATTTTGACTGGTGTGAGATGGTATCACACTGTGGTTTTGAGTTGCATTTCTTTAATGATTTTTGATGCTGAACATTTTCTTCATATGCTTGTTAGCTGTGTGTGGTATTCTTTTGAGAAGTGTCTGTTCATGTCTTTTTAAATGGGGCTGCTTGTTTTTTTGCTTGTTAATTTGTTTAAGTTCCTAATAGATTCTGGATATTAGAACTTTGTTGGATGTATAGTTCGCAAACACTTTCTCCCATTCTATACTTTGTACATTTACTCTGTTGATAGTTTCTTTTGCTGTGCAGAGACTCTTCAGTTGAATTAAGTCCCATTTGTCAATTTTTTTGTTGCAATTGCTTTTGTCAGTGGCATCATGAACTATTTGCCAGATCTTCTGTCCAGAATGGCATATCCTAGGATATTTCCCAGGGTTTTTATAGTTTTGGGTTTCACACTTACGTTTTAAATTCATCTTGAGTTGATTTTTGTATATGGTGTAAGGAAGGGGTCCAGTTTCAATCTTCTGCATACGGCTAGCCAGTTTTCATTTATTGAATCATCAGCATCATTTATTGAATAGTGAGTCCATTTCCAGTTGCTTGTTTTTGTCTACTTTGTTGAAGATCAGATGATTGTAGGGGTGCAACAATATTTCTGGGCTGTCTACTTTGTTCCATTGGTCTGTGTGTCTGTTTTTGTACCAGTACCTTGCTGTTTTGGTTACTGTAAACTTGTAGTATAGTTTGAAGTCAAGTAATGTAATGCCTCTAGATTTGTTCATTTTGCTGAGGATTGTCTTGGGTATTTGAGCTCTTTTTCAGTTCCATATGATTTTTAAATAGTTCATTCTAATTTTGTGAAGAATGTCATTGGTAGTTTGATAGGAATAGCATTTAATATGTAAATTGCTTTGGGTAGTATGGGCATTTTAACAATATTGATTCTTCCTATCTATGACTTGAGTGTTTTTATATTTGTTTTTTCATCTTTGATTTCTTTCAGCAGTGTTTTGTAATTCTCATTCTAGAGATTTTCACTTCCCTGGTTAGCAGTATTCCTAGGTATTTTATCCTTCCGTGGCTATTGTGAACGGGATTGTGATCTTGATTTGGCTCTCAGCTTGGACATTATTGGTGTATAGGATTGCTACTAATTTTTATACATTTATTTTGTATCCCAAAACTTTGCTGAAGTTTAGGACTTCCAGTACTATGTTAAATAGAAGTGATGAGACTGGACATCCTGGTATTGTTCTAGTTCTCAAGGGGAATGCAGCCAGCTTTTGTCCATTTAGTATGATGGTGATAGGTTTATCATAGATGGCTCTTATTATTTTGAAGAATATTCCTTCAAAGCCTAGTTTGTTGAAGGTTTTTAATATGAAGGAATATAGATTTTTATTAAAAACCTTTTCAGCATTTCTTGAGTAAATCATGTGTTTGTGTGTGTGTGTGTGTGTGTTTTGGTTCTATTCACATGATGAATCACATTTATTGATTTGTGTATTTTGAACCAACCTTGTTTCCTAGGGATAAAACCTACTTGATCATTGTGGATTTTTTTACATGCTGCTGGATTTGGTTTGCTAGTATTTTGTTGGAGCTTTTGCATCTATGTTCACCAAGAATATTTGCCTGAAGTTTTCTGCTTTTGTTGTGTCTCTGTCAGGTTTTGCTATCAGGATTATGTTAACTTTATAGAATAAGTTACAGAGAAATTCCTCTGCCTCAGTTTTTTGGAATAGTTCCAATAGGAATGATACCAGCTCTTCTTTGTACAACCGGTATAATTCATCTGTGAATCTGTCTGGTTCTGGGGTGTTTGTTTGTTTGTTTTTAGTTTTTGGTTGGCAGGCTATTTATTATTAATTCAATTTCAGATCCCTGAAAATACCAGTATCATTATTGGTCTTTTTGGGGATTTAATTTCTTCCTGGTTCCATCTTGGGAGGTTGTATGCTTCCAGGAATGTATACATTTCTTCTAGGTTTTCTAGCTTGTGTGCATAGAGTTGTTCCTAGTTGCCTCTGAGGGATTTTTGTATTTCTATGGGGTCAGTAGCAATGTCTCCTTTGTCATTTCTGATTGCGTTTATTTGGATCTTCTCTTTTATTTTCTTTATTAGTCTAGCTATTGATCTATGTTATTAATTCTTTCAGAAAACCAACTCGTGGATTTATTGATCTTTTGTGTAGTTTTTTGTTTCTCAATGTCCTTCAGTTAAGTTCTGACTTTGATTATTTTTGTCTTCTGCTAGCTTTGGTGTTGTTATGCTCTTGTTTCTCTAGTTCCTCTAGTTGTAATGTTAGGTTGTTCATTTGAGATCTTTCAAATCTTTTGATGTGGGTGTTTAGCGCTATATATTTCTCTGTTAATACTGCTTTAGCTGTGTCACAGAGATTCTTGTATGTTGTATCTTTGTTCTTATTTTTCCAAAATATTTCTTGATTTCTGTCTTAATTTCATTATTTACCCAGAAGTCATTCAGGAGCAGGTTGTTTAGTTTCCATGTAACTGTATGATTTTGAGTAATTTTCTTATTATTGATCTCTATTTTATTGTGCTGTGGACCAAGAGTGTGGTTGGTATGATTTTAATTTTTTGAATTTGCTGATGCTGAGGATTGTTTTATGTTTAATTGTGTAGTCAGTTTTAGAGTATGATCCATGTGCAGATGAGAAGAATGTACATTCTTTTGTTTTGAGATGGACAGTTCCATAGATACCTGTTAGGTGCATTTGGTCAAGTGTTGAGTTCCTAAATATCTTTGTTAGTTTTCTGCCCCAATGATCTGTCTAACACTGTCAATGGGTTGTTGAATTCTTCCACTATTATTGTGTATTTATCTAAGTCTCTTCATTGGTGTGTAAGAACTTGCTTTATGAATCTTGGTGATCCCGTGTTGGGGGCATATATATTTAGGATAATTCGTGTTTTCTTTGAATTGAGCCATTTACCATTATGTAATGCCCTTCCTTGCCTTTTTTGATCTTTGCTGGTTTAAAGTCTGTTTTGTCCGAAATTAAAATAGCAATCCCTGCTTTTTTCTGATTTCTTCTTGCTGGATAGATTTCTCTTTATCTCTTTACATTGAGTGCCTTCATTACTACTGCCCTGGTAGGCAGTAGCCCTGGGCAGGGTTCCCACTTCCTCTCTTTCAGTCCAGCATCTGTGTCCTCTCCCCAACCACTCTCAGTGCCTTCTCTCCAAAAATTTGCTTGGAGTGTGCCAGTCTTCCCAATGTCCCAGTCCCTCAGTGGAAGATGTTCCTACTGGCTGCATCTAGTTGGCCATCTTGCCTCCCTTCACATTCCTAAAAATATTTGTTTTAAAAAGAGAGTTTTGTGTTGGTTAAGGGGTAGGGGGCTAGGGGAGGGATAACATTAGGAAAAATACCTAATGTAGAAGACAGGTTGATGGGTGCAGCAAACCATCGTGGCACGTGCATACCTACGTAACAAACCCGCATGTTCTGCACATGTATCTCAGAACTTAAAGTACAATTTTAAAAAAGAGACTTTTTTTTTAGTAGTGTTCACAACTAAGTAATAAACAAACAAATTTATAGGTCTAGGAAACGATGAGTACCTTTAGGGCAACTGAGAATTTATAAAATTTGATTGTAGAAAGGAGGTGGGAGTAAGATTACCAAGAGCTTTGTTACCAAGGAAAGAAAACTTCATTCTAATTCCATTTATCCTTCAGACCTGCTTTCTCCTGTGTCTGTCTCAATAATGATTTGAGATCTGGCTAGTTTAATTGAGTTCTTGTTGCTAATTATGTTATTCTAGTGTTTGTAACCTAATAGGTTCATATTTAAAGTAATTACACCTTTTGATTTGGAGGTATACTTCCAAAATATTACTTATGATAAATATTTTATTAGACCCAGATTTTTATATAAATAATTAGAAGTTTTGGTTTGGGGGTACATCATCTGTTAAGTAGTTTGCTGCTTTTTTTTTTTTTTTACTATTTGTTTTGCTTTCACTTTCTTTCATCTAAATATAAAAAATAATGATGTGGGTATTTTTTGTTTTGCCCTAGGTTGTTCTGTATTTTTTTTCAACGTATTAGCTGTCCAAGGGAAAAAGATAGAAGCAGAGCCATGATAAGCAAATGACAAAATTTAAAAATATATATTTATAGTAACAAGGTCTAAATTGGGAGAATATCTGGTTTTCCAAAATGAATACAAGGGACTCTAGAAAAATAATGAAAAACATTCAACAATAACGGTCAGCTGATGGTGAGTTCAAAATAATCTCGCTAAAAAACTGTCTATTTTATTCTAAATTTTTTAAAAGAAACTCTTTTCTACTTGCTCTTTACCTTCACAAGCAGTTTACACTCCTATTCTTTATGGCACTTTTCTTCATCTCTCAAGAATTTATCTTATCCTCAAGATTTTATTAATAGCAAATAGAGCATCCTCATACAATTACAAATATACAGTTCAGGTCCAGGGAGGATGAATTTGTACCCTTCTCTAGAGCCAGGTTGACTGCTATAATTATTTTTCTAAACCTCAAAAAATGCAAACAGAAATTTGATTCAGAGTTCAGGAATGTGTTCAATCCTTAATTGTTCTAGATAACTTAGACAACCTAACAATCAATAGGTTCACTTAATCATGAGCTCCTCAGACAGGAGAACATGAATACAGTCAGGAGGCTAGAAAAGGGTAGGAAAAGATTATAATATTTCCACTGTCTATAAATTTTTATGGCCTGGAGGAGGCAAAAATAAAATTGCAAATAACTGAAGTGTACTAATGAAATTTGGCATATGGAGGGATGAAATGATGCAATAAATACAATACAAAGGCCTCTCCCATAAAACAAAAATATTTTTTCTACGTTCTCTATGAGTTGCAAAAGAATACCTACTGGACATGCGTAAAGATTTTTAAAAACCTGTATATGTATATACAGTACTTTTGCACGTTAAATATGCAGTTAACCCTTGAACAACATGGATTTGAATGGACTGGACTTACTTATATGCCGATTTTTTTCATCCAAAGGTAATTGAAAATATATTATACACAGGATGTGAAATCTTCATGTATGGACGATCGGCTTTTTGTATACACAGATTTAGCAGGTCAGACTGTGGGATTTGAGTAAGCATGGAGTTTGGTATATGTGGGGGGTCCTGGAACCAATTCACCAAGTATACTGAGGGATTACTTTATTATTTGATTTTCTGTAAGTATAATTACCATCTACTTCAAAGAAACTTTCTGTATAATTTTGTTTAAAATTCTGTTGTTTTTCATCATTTTGATAAATAATATCACCTAAAGCAATGCTGTCCACATTATTTCTATTGGTAAAAAACACACAATTTTATTAGAATTTATTTATAATTTTCAGTCACAGGGTTTGACTTACAAGTGCAATTATCTGCCTTAATATCATTTTTAAATTGTGCCAAACATTTTATGCATTAAAATAGATATTTTATTATCAATTTTTTTCTTTTGGTTTATAGTTCCTGTTTCTGTTTCATTGAATTTCTTTATAAACTTGTATGTGAAGACAGAATATGTTATCTACAAAAATCACTAAAGGTTTTTTAAATTCTGATAAAGCATTTATCATAAAAGCAGAGCATTAAGAGTAACCAAGAAGTGACAATAGAAAGTCAGTGGAACAAATGATCCTGGGATCACTCAAACACACAGATGTACAATTAACAACTATTGAAAGACAAGGATGCCACCCTGGATTCACCGTAACTTGGAGGAGAACCCCCCTGGGCCGACAGAGGCAAGAAAAACTGTGACCTCAAGAGGAATGGTCATTTTAGACTCTGCCACTCCCTGCCTCACAGCAGCAAAATACCACTCACAGAGAAATTTCTGAACCCAGGAATTCCAAGGTGGGAGGAGGGAATTGGAGGTGAAAGTCTGATCTCCCCGCTGCTCTGGCAGTCTTCACAGAAAGCACGCTTTGGCCCTGTCCCGTGGAAGAGCTGAACCACTTAGGGTAAACATGAGACAAGGAACAGGATACTGATCACAGTGACCATCCCACAGATCATGATGGCTACTCTGTGCTCCAATTAGTGGAGCTGTCACGCAGAGGAGATTGGTTATGCCATAGCACTGTTAGGGCATTATCCATGGGAAGGCCTAAGTCCCTGCCAGATTCCCCAATTATCTCAGGTGCTCCTATGGAGCCTTTTCCTGACCAAGAAACATTTAAAATGTTACAATTAAGCTCTGGTGCTTGCTTAAGTCTTTCTCAGACCCAGAAACCACTGCATCTTTAAGTTGCAGTGTAGCAATTAACTTGTGGTGTGAACTGTACATTCTCCCCAGAACAGGCCAACAACGGGCCAGCAATTAAATTCTGATATTAAGTAGTAAAGGTTTAACACTCAAAGAACACCTGCGAAAGCTGAAGAGGTGGCCATGTCCTCAAATGCACAGATACCAATGTAAGGACACAGGATTGTGAAAATTCAGAAAAATGATGCCACCAAAAGAAACCAATAAAGCTCCAGCAACCAATCCCCCAAAATTGAAGGTGACAAGATATACTGAGACAAGAAAATGAGAAATTGACAAAGAAATAAAAACAATTTAAAAAACAAATATAAATCCCAGAAATAAATAATACAATAACTGTACTGAGAACTTAATAGAAAGCTACAGAAAACAGACTTGATCAAACAGAACAAAGAATCAGTGAGGTCAAAGACAGAACATATGAAATTATCTAATTAGAGGAGCAAAAAGAAAGAATTTTAAAAAGTGAAGAAGGCTTATCGGACTTATTGGATACCATCAAACAAACTAACCTTCGCATAATAGGAGTTCCCAAAAGACACAAGAAAGAAAAAGGCCTATAAAGCGTATTTGAGAAGAAAAAACAGCTAAAAATTCTCAAATCTGGAAGAAGATGACAGCATCCAGGTACAAGATGCTCAGAAGTCACCAATAAAACTCAACCCAAAGAGAAATTCCCCAAGGCACATCATAATAAAATTATTAAAAATCAGAGACAAAAAAGAATATTGAAAGTGGCAAGAAAAAAGAAACGTATTATATTCAACAGAGACCCCCATGGGGTTTTCAGCAGATTTCTCAGCATAAACCCTCAGGGCCAGGAGAGAGTGGGACGATACATTCACAGTGCTGAAGGAAAATATTGCAAACTAAAATACTGTGCCCAGCAAAGCTATTCTTCAAACATAAAGGATAGATAAAGATTTTTTCAGGCAAACAAATTTGAGGGAATTGATCAAAACCAGATCTGTCTCATAAGAAATGTCAAAAGGAGTTCCTCAGTTTGAAAGAAAAGGGTGCTAATATGTAACAAGAAAACATCTGAAGGTATAAAACTCACTAGTAAAAGTATAAGGACAAATTCAAATATTCTAATACTGAAATTGTGGTGTGTAAACCACATATGTCTTTAGTATGAAAACTAAGACAAAACTATTAATAAATAACAATAATAACTGCAATTGATTAAGAGATAGGAAATATAAAATAACGTTAATTGAGACCTCAAAAAGTCAAAATGTGGGGGGGAAATGATGTTAAGTGTAGAGTTTCGTTTTGTTTCTTTTCTTTGCTTGCAACTAAAGATGTCATTCAGCTTAAAATAACCTGTTCTAACTATAAGATGATTTTTGTAAGCCTCATGATAACAGCAAAGCAAACATCTACAGTAGATGATACACTAAAAATAAATAGCACAGAACCAAAGCATACTACTAGAGAAAATCACTTAACCACAAAGGAAAACTGTAAGAGAAGAAAAAAGGAAGAAAGGATCTACAAAACATCCAGAAAACAAGTGACGAAATGACAGTAGGAAGTCCTTACTCATCAATAATAACCTTGAAGTAAACAAATCAAAGTTAAAGTCCCCAATTAAAAGACATGATGTGGTTGAACTGATTTAAAAGAAAAGACCCAACTATAGGCTAGTACAAGAAACTCACCTATAAAGACATGAATTGTGTTGACATTTCTCCTCTTTGTAAGGAGATTAGCTGTATTGGATTAAGGACAAATTGTGCTCCAGTATGATCTCATATTAACTAATTACATTTGTAATGACTTCATTTCCAAATACAGTCACATTCAGAGGTATTAGGGGCTAGGATTTCAAAGTATAAATTTTTGGGGGGTGCACACAATTCAACACAAAACAATTGCTCTATCAGTTTGCATTCCTGCTGCTATGTATGAGAGTTCCAGATCTTCCACATCCTTGTCAACACTTGATACTGTCAGTATTTTAGCCGTTCTAACAGGTGTGCAGTGGTACTTATCATAGTTTGTATATGCCTTTTCTTAATGGAAAACTGAGATTTTGTGTGTAGACAATCAGGTTGTCTGTGAGGAAGAGCACTTTCATTTCTGTTTTTCTGTAGGTCTTTTCACTGCTGTATTCTGATTACAGAAGGAAACCATTCAGTCCTTCACCAGTAAGTATAATGTTAACTGTAGGGTTTTTATAATGCCTTCTAATCAAGTCGATGAGGTTTCCTTCTATTCCTAGTTTGCTGAAAGTTTCTAAGTGATAAATAGAGTTTGCATTTTATCACATGCTTAATCTGCATTAATTTATATAATCTTATGGAATGTATATTTTAATAATGTGAAGTACATTGACTAATTTTAAATATCAAACCAGCTTTGTATGCTCACGCAACCTCCCTTTGTAGTGATATGTTTTCCTCTTATATATTGCTGAATTCCATTTGATAATACCTGATTGAGAATCTTTAAAATCAAAATTCATGAGGCATATTGGTCTGTGGGTTTGTTGGTTTGCCTTTTTTTTGGTCTGGTTTTAGCATCAGGGTAATGTTACACTCATAAAATAGGTTGGTAAATGTTTGCTTGCCTTCTGCTTTCTGAAACAGATGTATAGAATTTTCAAGTTTTTTTCTTTCTATTTTTCATATGGATAATTTCTTTGCTCTATCTTTCTTTAGTCAATTCCATTCTCTGCTATTAAGTTTATTCTTCAAGTATTTTACTTCTATCACTATATATATATATATCTCCATTTTATAATTTCAATTTATATATTTTATTTTTATTTGTTAAAAATGTTCATGATTATACATTTCAGCAACTTAAAAATAGCTGCTTTAATATCCCTGTCAGATAATTCCAACATCTATTTCATCTGATTGTAGGCATCTGTTGATCGTATTTTCCCATCAAAGTTGACATTTTCATTTCTCTTCACGTATATATTTTCTATCGTATCCTGGATATTTTGATTATTATGTTATAGGACTCTGGGTTTTACTTAAATCCTATGGAAAATGTTGATATTTTTGGTTTTGCAGGCAATCTACTTGTTAAAACAAAAGTTCAGGCTGCAAATTTCTACCCATCTTCTATAGCATATAGTTACTGCTTCAGTTCAATTTCAAAGTTTTTGCAGTGGCTCAGTACTATTTGGATTTATCCCTTGTGTACACTACTCAGTTGTCAGTCTGGGACCTATATAATAACCTATGCATTAGCTCAGTTCTCCAAACTCTTTGGTATGCTAACTAGAGCCAGATTCATGCATATGCAGGTTGAAGTCAGCCCAGAAGTTCATAAACAACTTTATGGGTGCTCTTCCTGAGTTCTCATTCATTATAGCATCTCATTCCATAAAATAGATGAAATGCTGCTCTGGGCGTAGCAGCACTGTTGATTTTTATAAGGTTGGGACAAGTAAACGGAATAAAAAAACAAAAAACAGATTGGTTAACATAAGGTTACTTCAGTTGCTTTTAAGAGTTAAGCAAAGAGGACTTCGTAATTACACTGGCTTCGGTCAAATAGGCCTTTTCTAATTGGTTGCTGCAAATATGCTAATTTCAGGAAAGTATTATTTAGTATTCCATGACTAGGTTAAATTAAAACAGAGAGTGCGAACAAATAGGTCTAGAATCTGATCCCATAAAAGGGACCAGTAGTGCAATTTGAGCAAACAGTTATGTTAGGAATGTTGCTAAAGTGAGCTCATGGGTGGACTAAAGGATCTCTTACATAATGTGAAGATTTGGGTTTGGCATGAGAGATTCAACACTCCCTCAAGTTACCCACAGAAGCTACTAATTGTGAGACTTTAATGACAGTATTATACTTCCAAGCAAAAGAGGGAAACATAAGAAAGGAAAATAATTAAGAGGGGTAAGAGTCTCATGATGATGAATCTTATTCTTATGTCTTGGGAAAAGCTGTCCACAACTTGAAGTTGTCAACTTCTCATCCTGTTTGCAGTATGAAGGTCTCTGGTTGTGGCATTTGTCATTTCAGTGAACTCTCAAGGCACAAAGTTGCCCCTAGAAATTGATGTTGACTTGTCGGGCTCCAGATTATAGGGCTTCAAGAACAGAACTGTTCTTGTCACTAGTGGAAGCCAGATATTGAAGGGAACAAGAAAAGTTTGAGAATCCAGTCCAATCTACAGGTAGATAATAAAAATTCAAAAACAGCCAGGCTTGGTGGCTCACGCCTGTCATCCCAGCACTTTGGGAGTCCGAGATGAGCAGATTACCTGAGCTCAGGAGTTCAAGACCAGCCTGACCAACATGGCAACACCCCATCTCTACTAAAAATACAAAAATTAGCCAGATGTGATGGCAGGCACCTGTAATCCCAGCTACTCAGGAAGCTGAGGTAAGCAAATCGCTTGAGCCCAGGAGGCAGAGGTTGCAGTGAGCTGAGATCGCACCACTGCACTCCAGCCTGGGTGACAGAGTGAGACTCTTTCTCAAAATAAATAAATAAATAAACAAATAAACAATGAATAGAGCTGTAATCCAATAACAAGTATACTATAGTTTTTTTAGAAACATACTTTTTATTTCTATAGTCACCCCAATTTCTACCTGAGTTAATCAAAGTAAGACTAATTTGTTTATAAAAATAAATTTACTCTCATCATACTTTGCCTGATTATGTAAGCACAGCAAAAATAGTGATTGACAATATAGGCCCCTTTTTCACGTTGAAGACTTCTGATACAACTATGAAGCAAATCCTTATTTTTCTTTTTTTTAAACTTGTTTTAGGTTTAGGGGTACATGCTACATAAGTAAACTCATGTCACAGCGGTTTGTTTTACAGATTATTTCATGAGCTAGGTATTAAGCCTAGTACACAATAGTTACTTTTTCTTCTCCTCTCCCTCCTCCCACCCTCCACCCTCAAGTAGACCCCAGGGTCTGTTTTTCCCTTCTTTGTATTCATGAGTTCTCATCATTCAGCTCTCACTTATAAGTGAGAATATGCGTTATTTGGTATTCTATTCCTGTGTTAATTTGCTAAAGATAATAGCCTCGCGCTCCATCCATGCTCCTTCAAAACATGATCTTCTTCTTTTTTATGGCTGTATAGTATTCCATGATGTATATGTACCACATTTTCTTTATCCAATCTGTCATCGATGGACATTTAGGTTGATTCCATGTCTTTGCTATTGTGAATAGTGCTGCAGTGAGCATTCACGTGCATGTGCCTTTATGGTAGAATGATTTATATTCCTCTGGGTATATACCCAGTAAAGGGATTGCTGGGCTTAATGGTAGTTCTGCTTTTAGCTCTTTGGAGAATCGCCATTCCCCTTTCCACAATTGTTGAGCTAATTTACACTCCCACCATCAGTATCTAAGTGTTTCCTTTTCTCCACAACCTCACCAGCGTCTGTTATTTTATGACTTTCTAACAACAGCCATTCTGACTGGTGTGAGATGGTATCTCACTGTGGCTTTGATTTGCATCTCTCTAATTCTCAGTGATATTGAGCTGTTTTTCATAAGCTTGTCAGCCACATGTGTCTTATTTTGAGAAGTGTCTGTTCATGTCCTTTGCCCACTTTTTAATGGGATTGTTTGTTTTTCTTGTAAATTTGATTATGTTTCTTATAAATCTGACCTTTGTCAGATGCATAGTTTGCAAATATTTTATCCCATTTTGTAGATTAACTGTTTACTCTCCTAATAATTTCTTCTGTTGTGCAGAAGCTCTTAAGTTTAATTAGATCCCATTTGTCAATTTTTGGTTTTGTTAAGATTGCTTTCAATGTCTTTGTCATAAAATCTTTGCCCATTCCTGGGTCCAGGATGGTATTGCCTAGGTTGTCTTCCAAGAGTTTACAATTTTGCGTTTTACATTTAAGTCTTTAATCCATCTTGATATGATTTTTGTATATGGTGTAAGGAAGGGGTACAGCTTCAATCTTCTGCGCATGGCTAGCCAGTTATCCCAGCACCATTTACTGAATAGGAAATCTTTTACCATTGCTTATTTGTTTAGCTTTGTTGAAGATCAGATGGCCGTAGGTGTGCAGCCTGATTTCTGGGCTCTCTATTCTGTTCCACTGGTCTATGTGCCTGTTTTTGTACCAGTACCATGCTGCTTTGGTTACTGTAGCCTATAGTATGGTTTGAAGTCAGGTAACATGATGCATCCAGCTTTGTTCTTTTTGTTTATGATTGCCTTGACTATTCAGGCTTTTTTTTGGTTCCATGTGAATTTTAAAATAGTTTTTCCTAGTTCTATGAAGAATGTCATTGGTAGTTTGATAGGAATAGCATTGAATATATAAATTGCTTTGAGCAGTATGCAATTTTGATAATATTGATTCATCCTCTCCATGAGCATGGGATGCTTTTCTATTTCTTTGTCTTTTCTGATTCTTTGAGCCATGTTTTGTAATTCTCATTGTAGAGACCTTTTACCTTCCTGGTTACCTGTATTCCTAGGTATTTTATTCTTTCAGTGGCAATTGTGAATGGGATTGCCTTCCTGATTTACCTCTCAGCTTGGCTGTTGTTGGCCCCTTTAAGTTTACTTTCCTGAATCTTTTTATAAGAAATATCAAATTTGGCTTTTAAAAGCCTCTCAAGGCTATAATGTCAAGCCAAGGACTCATCATCAAACTTTGCCTGCAATACCTATAGATTTTAGTGAATTCCTCTTGTCTTGGGCTCTCCAAAATATCCTGAGGTTCCTGGGCCTGCCAGGAAGTGAGAGCCACTATGAGGCTGAGAATCTTTGAAGCTAGATGTTCTTTGTATCTTCTCAAATATAGTATCCCAGTCAGAGTCTTAGTAATATAACCGGTATTTCCAATTCTGTCCTGTTATAAAGAAAACAGAGTCTTACTGAACTTTTGCAATTCACTGTATTGCCAAGAAATAAGAAAATCAACAAGTAGCTTTGTGAATTCTGGAAGAATCAGGTAGGGAGAAAAGGTAAATATTTTAATTCTGTTTACAAAAGTGTATGTTACCAATGTGCTATAGATAGCTTAAGAAAAAATTTAAAGTTTCCTTAGTTCAGGAAAATAAAACATTTAAGAACCTCCAAAATTTTGAATAGAAAGTCAAAAAACATTATCCTCAGCAGAATGAACATCATGCAATTCTTGTTTTGCTTGATCTTGTTACAGCTGTTGCAAGAAGCTATTAGGTTTTTCATTAGAGTTTTAAAAATTCTTACCCAGTCCAATGATAAGATCACAAAGTTATCAGCAGCAATCTGTATTTCAGAGTACCTGTCAGAGTCCTTTTCATGAATGTCCTTGAAGATAAGGCAATTTTAAACTGTAGCTGATTACAAACACTTTCAGAGAAGAATCAAAGTAAAGCAATTAACTGTCCATGAACGACAAGAGTTAAATTGCCCATTGTTAAAAAATCTGATGACAGCTTATTATAACAATCATGTAATTACAAGGAGATGTGGTTATTTTTGTGACATAACTATATTTTAGACTTGGATGTTACTACCTTTTAGGATGTAAAGAAAAAGAGATTGAAGTTAGAAGCAATTTTTTTAAACTTGAATATTACAAATGTTAACTTTCTATATGCTCCAACTTAACTGAACCTTAGAATTGAATTCTACATTGTGTTTGAAAAACAGTGGGGAAAAAAGGGAGAAGCAAGCTTTTGAGAAATGCAACTGCTTAGATTTATAAACTAGACAACTAGCAGCATCTAGTGGTCATGCTCATGATCAACCCCTGTCTTCATTTTCACTGTTGCTTGGAATTAACTTGCATTCCAAGGCTTGGCAGATATTTTGAATTAAGTAAAAACCACATGTGAAAAAAAAAACAAAAAACTTAAACTAAACATCAGTTTCAATGTATATGTGTTGTAAACATACAACACATATACTGTTGTTTATAATTGTGTTCAATTTCTGATAGAATTTAATACATTGAATAAAACTTATCTAAGACAGTGTTCAGCTGCTTTATTTGTCTTAAGAAGGGTTGTGATTTTGCCACATTCAGGGGACTGGACTTAATTTTATCAATTTCAGTATTAAATGTTCAGTTGATATTTGGAACTATTATGGAAAACTGTATTATTTTAACTGATAATATTGGCATGGATTTTGAACAATTATTTATTTTATTCATTTGTTTGAAATTGAGTTATAAGCACAACAGTTTTCCATCCTTGAAGGCACATGACAGTGAGGTTTATACACATGGTTAAAAAATGATAATAGGTAATAATTACTTGGTGGCAAAAGAAAGGTAGCCAGGAGTTTTTATGATTCTCATGACAAATCTGCAAATAAATAATCAAAAGTTGAATGCAGATTAAAAACTGTCAGGAAATGGGTGATTTCTACTAACATCATTCAAATGCTCTAAAAATTATCTATTTCACATGCTGATAGTATGTTACATGGATGCTAAATACACAAGGATTATAAGCAAAAAGGCAGGAGGGGAAATGGAAGAAAGAGACTAATGACGTTTATGCACCTTTCAAGTGCCAGGCACTGGGTTGTGCTTCATGTGCATCCATCATTATCCTTCATCTCCATGACAATTCTACTGGCAGGTGTCTTTGTCCCCCATTTAATAGATAATGGAATGAAGTCCTGCTCCTGTGATCACACAAGTAGTAAATGACCAAGGTAAATTTGAATTTGACCAAATCTGACTAAAAATTGATGTTCTCAGAGTTTATCAACTCATTATATACACAAAATCTATAGTCTGGGAAAAAAAGTTTTTTACAATATCAGCATTTTTTTAGTCCTGTCATTGTTTTGCAAGCCCTGAAAAAACATAACTTCAGAGTAAAGGAGTGAACAATGTGCTATCCCCAAATATGCCTAATAGGTATGTTGATTATTCTGAGTTAAAAACATTAGAGAAATAATTTCAGAAAGGCTGAGCTGACCTATGTAGGGGCAACCCACCCCTACATCCTATCTCTTTCTACCTGCAGCAAACAATAAAGATTCCTCTGGAAGGGGTACTCTCTCCATATCACGGTGAGAAAATAGCCCGTATCACCAGAGACTTGGAATTGAAGGCTACAGTGGACCTAAATAAACATAATTGATGAAGTAATCCTCATCCTTCACCTGTTTTACACTTTCCCATGTATTTCCTAGTCACTCCCCTGGAAAATTTTTACCACTGTAGCCAGATTTTCTTTGTCCTATCATTTGTCCTCAAATCTATCACTCTATGTCTAAAAAGTATCAAGGCATCTTGCTTTGGCCACTTCTTTTGACTTCCCTCTCTTGTGAAGAACCCCATGTGCATGTAAAACTAATAAAATTTGTATGCTTTTCTCTTATCAACCTGCCTGGTGTCAATCTGGTTTCTCCATCCAGCTGAAGAAACTATTAAGAGTTAAAAGGGGGGTTGGAGGTGACCCCTGGCTCCCTACAAGTGTCATCTGTTATCTTGAAAGATGCTCCACTGGTCAAGCATGGCTCTTACTCATCAGTGAACAAATATTTTCATTTTACACATTTATTCAACTATTCTCTCAGGTACTTGTAGGACTGGAGAACAAAACAGGTAGGACACTGCTTTCATGGAGCTTATAGTCTAGTTGGGAAAGATGTAACAGGTTTCAAAGGTAATACAACTGTGCTAAACATGAAAGGAGCAAATACACAATGCTTGGAAATGTTTTGAAACCTCCACAATTAAAGATAAGGCTTAAGATAAAAATCTAAGTTAGAAGTGGTATTACAAAATAAATGTATATAGCATTAGAGATTTATTCATTCAAAAATCATACATTTTGCACCTACGATGTGGTGCTGTTGATATCAAACAGATGATACAAACAGCCTAAACACCAAGAACTCAGTAAAAATATATGCAAACCATTATTCACAATACTGAAGATACACTAGTGTACAATATGTACTATAGTAGTAGAGGAGAAGAAGGAATGTTGGTGTCTGCTTTGATGAAACTTGCAGAGTTCACAAAGGAAATATTCAAACTCTGTTGGTTACTATCCAGATTAAGGTGTAACAGAAGATAATGACAGAGGAGTCCACATAAAGGCAAGAAAGAGATGGAGAGAAGTAGATGAATTTGAGATATATTTAAAGGCAATAATACATTAAGGGTAATGACTCCTCATGATGATAGAATAACACATCCTTCCCAAGTAAGTAAGATGAGAAGAAGCTGTTGACTGTGTCTGGCACACTAACTGGTCTAAACTGACACGTTGCCTTTCCTTGAAGCCTTCTCAGATGGTCAATAATTATTCGTTTCCTATTTTGGCAATACTGTTTAATATAGGTATAACATTGGTCCTTAGTTCTTTTTGAAAGTATATTTATTGTCAAAAAGTTAAACTATATATACCTCAATACTTTAGGCCCGCAGCAAGAAAGGGCACTTTTATACTTTTTGGTACATAAACTCATGCACACACGCACACACACACACACAGGCACTCACAGACACACACTTAATAAATGAGAACATACTACTCACAACTCCACTGTCCCTCATTTTACCCATCTGTCTGTTTGTGTGTCGGATAGTACCACATATCAATCATTATTTAGATTGTTTGCAATTTTGCACTATTTAAAACAGTGCCCATCTGCGTTTATTTTTCATGGCCTAATTTGTGATGATAACCTAGAATAAATTCCTGGAAATGAAATTGCTGAGTTAAAAGATAAATAATTTTTAATCGATATTGTCAAATTGCACTCAACAATTTTGTTTTACTTTATATTCTCACCAAAAAACACATTAAGTTCCTGTTTCTGCACACCCACACTCAGTTTAGGAAAGCTTTAAATCTGTGCTTATATGATAGATGAAATATGATACTTAAATGTCAATTTGATTAACTTATGAGTTTGTGTACTTTACCCATTTTTTATTTTATTATTTTTGTTTCCCTCATTGTTGCATATGTGTGCTTTGAAATTGAAAGTATAAAAGTTTTAATTTCAAAACCCTTATCTACATTAAGTCCTATGTATAAACATTAACTTTTTATTTTAATTAAATTTAATTTGTTTAAAAATATTTTAAAACTTGACTATGTAGTTTAAATTTTAACCATCATTCATATATATGTATGACTATACATCTACATATCTACATCATGTATTGTAAAATACAGAGGAAGAATTGTCATACTCCTTTCTAAGTTTGTATCAGATGCCAACATTGTATCTTCCAATGATGTGAAATATCTTAGAGAGTTTCTTTCAAGTGAAGTATTTGTGCTGTTACCACCACCTCGTCTTCAACATCTTTGTCCTTTTTGTCAGAACCACTTTCCTTATGCATGTCATTAAGTGGGAACTTCACTAAGTTCCTATGGCTGTGTAATTAGAGTCTCTTAATGGCAGCTATTTTCCCATAACTCCATTCATGTTTGATTCACATTTCCCTGCTGGTGTTACTTTTTGTTTTTTTGCTGCACTTTTATGTATGTTGACTTCTTTAATTCCCTCTTTGGATTATTCACTTTTATAAAATGTCAGGTGGGTTTTTCAGTAGGAGACCAGGAAGCAACATAACAAAATGCTTTGCTGTCTGTGGGAACTGAATTACAGATGTGCAGTGAACATTCACTAACAAACTTTAAAAGAAGTGACATCATTGGCCACTGATCACAATGTATCCATGTTATTTACATAAGCATTTATGGTCTGAAGAGCTAGCAGCAACATTTGTACTTTACTCTGTTACTCAGTTAATATACTGCGAAAACTAAAATTTGAACTGCGTTGTTGGGGAATTACTATTATTTGGTATTATTTAACTAAATCATGGTAATTGAAATCTGTACATATTGGAACTGTGCAAGGAAGGACTATGTACACACATACATATGTGTGTGAGTTTATTTCAATACCATATGTACAAATACATGGTGTCAGTTTATTAGTGCTGCCATAACAAAGTACACATACTGAATGGCTTAAATAACAGAAATTTATTTTCTCACAGTTCTGGAGACAAGAAGTTGAAATCAAGGTGTTGGCAGAGGTGGTTTCTTTGAGGCCTTTCTCCTTGCTTTGTGGATGGCCATCTTCTCCCTCTGCCTTCACATGGTTTTTCCTCTGTGTGCTCATATTCCCATGTCCAAATTTCCTCTTCTTATAAGGACATTAATCATATTGGATTGTAGCCTGCCATATAACCTCACTTTAATTACCTCCTTAAAGGACCTTTCTCCAAATACAGTCACATTCTAAAGTACTAAGTTTAGGACTTTAACATGTTAATTTTGGATGGCCACAATTCAACCCAAAACCCTCCAACTCTCTGGCCCTCCAAAATTCATGTCCTCTTCACATGCAAAATATATGAGTTCTTTCCCAATAGCTCAAAATTTTTAACCCATTCCAGTATTGAATCCAAGTCTAAAAGTTCATCTAAATATCATCTAAATCAGGCATAGTGAGAATCAAGCTATGATTATCCTCAGGCAAAATTCCTCTTCAGCCTGAACCTATAGAACTGCAAAAGTTATCAACTTACTAAATGCAGTGGTAGGGCTGGCATACAATAAACATCCCATTTCCAAAAGGGATAAATCAGAAAGAAGAAAGGGGTCAGAGGTCCCAGGCAAGTCCAAAACCTACCAGGGCAAATTCCAGTATATTTTAAGGGTCAAGGATAATCCCTTTTGTTTCAATTCTTTGTCTTCAGGACCCACTGGGGAGGTGACCCTGCCCCCCAGGGCATCTGGGATGGCAGTTTTGCTCCCTTGGCCCTGGATAATGGCAGCCTGGCCTGCTGAAACCAAGGCGGTGGCCCCACCCCCTGAAACTGGAGAAGAGACAGCCCTGCCACCCAGGCCTGAGACTCTGAGCCCATGGTAATAGTGGCAGTCCCACCTTTGGAGTCATTTTTCTCTTTTTTTGAAGAATAGCACAGATTTTCAGCCAGATACCCCAATTGGCCCATCCTACGGAATCTCAGAAGTCTGGTGGCTTTCCTTCACTCTCTCCCATCACTGTCCCTTTTACTCCAAGCTGGCAGTTTTTCTGCTGATATAAAATTCCCAAAAATAACCTTGTTGACTTCATAGGGATCCAAGCCATCAGACAAGAGTGCCCTCCACATATCTTTCCTGGATAATCACATCTCTATTCTTGCCTTCTGGTGAGATCGTTGATTCAATCCATGTGTCACATTCATAATTTCTTCATGAAATGAATGACCAGTCACATCCTTGTTTTCTGTTCAGAACAAGCTTTCTCATTTTTTGGCCATATGAATAAACTGATAATTTTCTAAATCTCAAGTTCTGACTCCTTTATTCTTAATGATCCTTTGATGTATCTCTCTTCTCTTGCATTTTACCATAAGCATCAAAAAGAAACCTGGCCACACTTTCAAAAGTTTGCTTAGAAATCACCTCAGCTAAAGAGCTGGGTTAATCACAAGTTCTACCTTTCATAAAACACTAGAGCACAATTCAGTGTTCTTTGCCACTGTATAATAGGTATTGCCTTTGCTCCAGTGTCCAAAACATATTTCTCATTTCCATCTAAGGTTTCACAGTAGCACTTTTTAAATTTTTTTTTTTTTGAGACAGAGTCTTGCTGTGTTGCCCAGGCTGGAGTGCAGTGGCGTGATCTTGGCTCACTGCAACTTCTACCTCCCGGTTCAAGAAATTATCCTGCCTCAAACTCCCGAGTAGCTGGGATTACAGGCATGTACCACCATGCCCAGCTAATTTTTGTATTTTTAGTAGAAATGGGATTTTGCCTTGTTGGCCAGTCTGGTCTTGAACTCTTGACCTCAAGAGAACTGCCCACCTTGGCCTCTTAAAGTGCTGGGATTACAGGTGTGAGCCACCGCACCCGGCCCCACAGTAGCACTTTTAATGTCCGTATTTCCACCAACTGTTTCTTTAAGGCAAGCTAAGCTTTTTCTAACGTGGCCTCATCAGTCTTCCAGCCTCTACTCGTTACCCATTTCCAAAGCCATTTCCACACTTATTGTTATTTTTACAGTTGGCATCCCACTCTCAGTATCAAAATCTGTATTAGATTGCTAAGGCTATCATAACAAAAAACAAAATACCATTTCCTGGAGGGTTTGAATAACAGAGATTTATTTTCTAAGAGTTCTGGAGGCAAGGAGTCTGAGATCACAGTGTTAGCAGAGTTTTGTGATTTGTTTTGCTTTGGTTTTTATTTTTTATTTTTTTAGACTGCCCTCCATAGATTGTAGATAGCTTTCTCTCTGTTTTTACATAGTCTTCCCTCTGTGCATGTGTATGTCTAACGTCCAAATTTCCTTTTCTTATAAAGACACCAATCTACTGGATTGGGCCCATCTTACCCTTTTTACCTTAATTACATCTATCCCAAATACAGTCACATTCTGAGGCACTGGATGTGAAGGCTTCAATATATGATTTTGGACACGCACAATTCAACTCAAAATATATGATAACACATGCGCACACACACACACACATACACGTACATGTGTGTGTATACTACTCTAAAATTTGTGTCTACAGCCTAGACCCCTCTCCCGACTCATATATGCAATTGCGTGAGGGCTAAAAGGCATACAAAAATTAATGTGTCCAAAACTGAGCCTCTGAGAATAATTCCCAAATCAGCACTTCCTGCACTATTCTTTATTATAGTTAATGGTAACTCCATTTGAATGGGCCAAAATTCTTCAGGTCGTCCTTGACTCCTCTCTATTTCCCACAACTATATCCATGCCTTCCACAAATTCTAATAGCTCTACCTTTCCAAAATACGTACAAAATTTGATTCTCATTCTTACCACCTGGATTCCGGCAACTGTCATCTCTGGAGGATTGTTGCATTAGCCCCCTCACTGATATTACTTCTTCTGCTCTTCCTCACGTATATTGTACCCTCAAGCAATAGGCATAACAGTTCTAGGAAAATAAGAAACCATCAGTTTCTCAAAATCCTCCAGTGACTCCCATCTCATTCAATGAAAAACTAAATTCCTTAATGTTACCTCCAAAGCTCTCTATTTTCTAGTTTTCTCTACTTTTCTTACTTTTTTCCCTAGCTATTCTCCAATTCAAGAACCCCTTGGTCCCACTGAACATGTCAAGTATGTTTTGACTTCAAGTATTTTGCAATTGTTAATCTCAATGCCTTGGTATTCTCTCTCCAGATGTTCATATGACTAGTGTGATCACTTCCTCAGGATTTTATTGAAATGTTCATTTTCTTTAAGGCTTTTACTGCATATCTGAATAGCACTGCCACTTCTAGAGCCCCTTTCCTGTATTAATGTTTCTCCTTAAAAATTATCAATATCCATTCTACTATATATTTTATTTGTTTATTTTATAAGTTATCAAGAAACAGTAGATTTAAAACTAATTTTGTCCAAATCAAGTTACTCCTCCATGTATAGTATCCTGGGCTTATGTATGTTTGGTAGAATGCTATTATCTGACCTTTTACAATTTAAATTAATGTTGCTCTATACAACTCGCCAATTAATGATTTTGCTTTCATAATTGGTAATTACATAGATTTTGTGAGATAATTATAAATTTGAGAAAATTTAAAAATAGCCATTCAACTTAATTGAATCATTTATGGTTGTTATTGAGAACTTGATCTTATGAAATTTTTAATGATAGTCTTTGACAACCTATTGTGAATAGGCAAAACCTTTTAAAATAATGTTCAGATGATTTTTTAACAATGTTTAGGTTTTTAAAACTTTTAATCTTGATATGGAAAATAGAGTACACCACCTGACTCACCAGACTTTTATAACATTAGTGCATACAATCTTTGAACTACATTATGGACAAGATAAGAACGTTGGTTCATACAGCTGTGAGGTCAAGGCCAGGTTTGCTGTCTTTTAGGAAGAATGTAAGGACAATAGGAGAATATGCCCTCTTTCGTTAATATCCATTGTTTCAGAGGCCATATTAAAATTGTAGTATATTACACAAGTCTATAAGGAAGGTTACTCTTTCTGGCTGAAAAAACCTGTGCGTTTTCTCCTCCTGTTATAATGTTTATCCTTAATTCAATTGACTATGAACAAACAACAGCATATTCACTCAGACGAAACAATCATACAGGGCCTATTCTCCTGTTGTGGGTGTGGTTTGACATATTTCCTAGAAGCTATATACTACATATTGACTGAAAAGATACAACAAAATTCCTAATGGGTAGAACTCCCCACCCAGGCCCAGAAAATAGAAAGAAATTTCTCTACTAAGTTATTAATTTGGAAATGTATTTCTTCATTTTGTGAGTTCCTAAATTGTATGGCTTAAAAAAAATCACACCAGATAATTTAAAAGTATTTTGACTAGTTGCTATACTGTTGTTAATTTTTCACTTTTATCTGGAGAATTAATTAAAATTTAAGGAGATAATTCTAGAGTCTAGAAATTCCACAGCCTTAAGTTTTGCAGCTGATACATTTTTTTTAAAAAGACCAAAGTTTGGTACAAACCTAGTATCTCCACTCTCTTCATATTTCTAGGATATTCCTTCCTTATTATAATCCGATAAAAAAGAGTTAGACTTCTCTTCTCACAGGATCAATAGGAAATCTAGTCTCTTTCAAGGTCTCCCTACCCAAGTCTTTGGGAGGAGGGGGTGTCTTAAAAGTGCCTATGTGATCCACAAATTTATCTAATTTATTTCTCATCACAGTAAATCTGTCTACTACTTCAGATCTTCTACTGTCACATTTTGCAGTGTCATAACCATCTTTTTTGGCTGTGTGTGGTTTCTATGTTTGTATAACTTCTCACTAAGTGTAGGCCGCTCTTCTTCCATACATTATTTAATTAAGTAACATCTCAGATGTAATATTTCAATACACTTCATTGAAGGTTTTTGACAAAAGTAAATAATTAAAAGCTAGGGTGAAAAGTACATTGTACGTACTAGATGATGTGGCTCCTGAATTTCACAGGATATGTTCTTCCACTAAACATTCCCCACTCTCTTCACTCTTCTTAAGTCTAAAAAGTGCCACCATATTGCAAGAACTAGTCCACATGTCTAGAAAAGAGATTGATAGAACAGAGATATCAGAAATAAACCGAACTGTACATGATTAATTGGATTTCAATCAACTTGCAAAAGCCATTCAATAGAAAAAAGAAGTCTGTTTAATGAATAGTGATGGAAAGCTTAAATATCTATTTGGGGAAAAAAGGAAGGAAAAAATAAAGGCAGGAAGGAAGAATAAAAAAAGCATCTTTAAAACCATGCCTCCTCATACCATATATAAATATTAACTCAAACAGATCATATACCTAAATGTAAAATCTAAAAATTTTAGAAGAAAATACAATAGAAACTCTTCATGACTTGTGTTGGGCAAATATTTTTTTAAATATGACACACAAACATGATCCATAAAATAAAATTATAAAACAAACTCCATTAAAATTAAGAACTGTGTTTTAACAGACTGTTTTAAGAAAATGAAAAGATAAACAACCGATCAAGTAAAAATATTTGCAAATCACATTTCTGATGAAGAACTTGTATTTAATATTTACATACATATTTATGATTCAAGTTTCAATCATAATAAAAATGAAAACCTATTCTAAATGAGAATTATTTAGACAAAGTTAACTATTTTCATGTAATGGGAGAAGGAAAACATTAGAGTAGTCTTCCACTAATAGTGTGCTATTTAGTCTAATTGGCCTATGAGCACTATAAATAAATATTTTTGCTAGTATTTCACTACTAATCTCTAACTTAGAAATAAGAACTCTTCATGTATCTTTCCATGAATTGGAAATATTCAGCCCAGCTTGAGATTTCCTCAGAATGCACAAAAACAAACAAAAAAAATTAAACGTCAGGGTTATGTCTAAAAAAGTATAAATATCATATGCATTAAGTACCTCAAGTACTTTGATAACACGGACTAAAAAGTTCAGATTTTACTTTGAATACTGCAAAAGATAAGAACTTGACATACAATGTAGAAAACATTTATTTTTAACAAAATGATTTGGGACATTTTAAGGAACATGCTGAAGAAAATGTACTTCTTATCTTTTATTAGCATGTGAGATAAATATAAGAAAATATTTATGAGATCATCCCAATGGAAAAAATGCATTCTAGCAAGATAGCAGAGCTAAAGTATGTGCCTAACAACATTATATCTGATGAAATAAACTGCACACACGGGATTCTAATATGTATTTTATGGGAGGTTTGCTGAACATCTGCATTCTTTGTTGGCCAGATCAAATAGCAATGTTTCCCTTATGTCGTTTTTCCTCTACTTGTTTTTGTATATATAAAATATTTATATGTGCAAAACATATACTACATATACAATCAGAAATATAACATTGTCAATACACTTTAAGTCCCTTAGGCTCTCATCCCCAATCTCTCCTTAAACTTTACCCCAGGGTACCCCAGGGTAAGTACTATTTTCAAACTTGTGCTTACCGTTCTGTTGCTTTATTACACGAAGGCAGTGAAGTGCGTAATTCTATAGTGCAAACCTTCATTAATCAAAACCTATGTATATTTTGATATAACCATAACACAGATTAATATATGGAACATTCTTATCACCCCAGAGACCACTTTTGTGCCTCCCCAGCCAGTCATAACCAAATCAAATGCAAACATCATACTTCTTTCTATTACCATAAAGCATTGTTGCCTTTTCTTAATATTTATATAAACAGAATCACATAGTAAATACTACTTTGTGTCTAATTTTGATGATTCATACAGTAAATACTATTTTGTATCTAATTTTTATGATTCTGGTTTTTAAAAAACGTCCATGCTGTTGCATTTTTGTGTAGTTTATCCTTTTTCATTGCTACATCAGTTTCCATCACATGGTTACACTACGATGTGTTTGCCTATTCTACTACTCCTGGGCATGGGTTGTTTCCAGTTTGAAACTACTTTGAATAAAGTTATTAGGAACGTCATTGTACATGTCTTATTGGTAGCTAAATTAGTTTACATTTAGTTTTGTTGGATTTACACAAATAGACATTCTGGGTGATAGGGTAGGTGTATGTTTAGCTTTAGGAGACAGTGCCAAACAGTTTTCCAAATAGATTTATCAATTTGAACTCCCACCAGTAATACGTGAGAGTTCTGGCTGCTCCATAGTTTCTTCAAAACGTTCATTTTTTAAAAAAACTTTTAGCCATCTGGTAGGTTTATAATGATATATCTTGTTGTAGTTTTAATTTGCATTTGCCTAAAGATTGCTGTGATTTTGAGCAGATTTTTATGTTCATTATCCTTTCGAATATCCTCTTTTATGAAGTGCCTGCTTAAGTTCTTTACCCTTCCTTAAAATTAGCTTGTCTGAATTTTACTTAATGATTTGAAGCAGGCTTTTATACATTCTGGATACCATTTTTTATTGGACTTATATATTGTAAATATCTTCCAGTCTGTAATTATTTTTTAATATCCTATTCATTCTTGATTCTCAGATTTTTTTTCTGGACTTATTTTCTTTCTTAGAGTATACCCTTTAGATATCCTTCTACCAAGAATTCAATTGACTGTAAGCCCCTCTGTTTTTGTTTATCTATAAGAAGTTTTTTATTCTTATTTTTGAAAATCTTTTAACTGGATTAACAGTTCTCACTGGAGAGCTTTTTCCCTTGGCACCCCATCTTCCAGCTGTTGTATTAGGCTTACAAAAGTCAACTGTTTGTCCAATTGATGTCCCAGTCCAATTTTATATCCTCCTTCTGAAATTTCACCATGAGTTGTAAGGAAATTACTTCTTTATTCTTCTTGAAATATGCTGCTGTATTTCCTAAATCTGAAATTTTGTATTATTTGTTATTCCTGGAAAGGTCTCAGGCATCATCTCTTTGAATATTACTTCACTTCTGCCTTGCATCACTCTCTGAATTTCTCGTGCTCTTACTCTAATTAAGTAAATATTCTGCCTTCTTAAACTCTTCTCAGTGTTTTTTAACACCTCTTTTCCACTGTCCTGTCTTTTCTTGCTGCATTCTGGGTAATTAATTAAGGTCTACCATCTCAGCAACTTTCTCTTCTATTGTGTCTAACCTGGTTTTTTTTTTTTTTTTTTTTTTTAGCTATCATATTCATCATTGTATTAGTCCATTTTCACTCTGCTGATAAAGACATACCCGAGACTGGGCAAGTTACAAAAGAAAGTGGTTTATTGGATTTACAGTTCCATGTGGCTGGAGAGGCTTCACAATCATGGCAGAAGGTGAAAGGCACATCTTACATAGTGGCAGACAAGAGAAGAGAGCTTGTGCAGGGAAACTCTACTTTTTAAAACCATCAGATCTTGTGAGACTTATTCACTCTCACGAGAACAGCATGGGAAAGACCTGCCCCCATGATTCAACACACACAACATGTGGGAATTCAAGATGAGATTTGGGTAGGGACACAGCCAAACCATATTTATCATTTCTAGCACTTTATGTTTATTTTGTAATGTTGCAAAAACAAGACCTTTAGAATGAGTTTTAATTTCACATTGTCAATCAAAGATACAAGAAACAATAAGTAAACCAAACACTAAGTTTACTTAGCTTTAATAAGGGTATGAAGCATATAGCAAGTACTATGTGGGGCAAGAAAATCCTGGAGGGCTCAGACACCAAGCTGCAGCTTCCTGTGTACCCAATCATTGCACTGTTCTCAAGAAATGACAAGAATATGTTGAATGAGGGTCACATCAGCAAACACAAACTACAGGGACTAGGGCCCCATAGCTTAAGTACCTTGCTAGTCACCTAAAAGGGTATGTATCTAGCTCCCATTCTTTATTAACACTTTGGCACATTAATAACAGAATAAATAATAAACTAAACCTTGCAAAAATACAAGATGTGGTCATATGGATAAAAATTTTAAGATTCTGGTGAGCTAAGGAAGCTAGGATATCTCCTCAGACAAAGAACAGGTTATTGTGCTATCTTTATTTGTTCTGGGCTGCTGTAACAAAATACCTTAGACTGGGTAATTTATAAAGAACAGAAATTTATTGCTCACCATTATGGAGGCTAAGAAGTCTAAGATCAAGGTACCAGAAGATTTGAGGTCTGGTCAGGGCTTGCTTTGTTTCAAAGATGGCACCTCTTGCTGCATCCTTACATGGCAGGAGGGAGCAAGGACACTCCCTTCAACCTCTTTTGTAAGAGAACCAATCCTGTCCCTGAGAGTAGAGCCATCATGACTTAATCACTTCTTAAAAGGCCCGTCTTTTAATATGATCACATTGGATATTGGTTTCCAACATATGAATTTTGGAAGACACCAACATTTAGACCATAGCATGTCCTTTACACCTCTTTCCACTAAGACAGCATTTAGTAAGGCTTTTGGGGTTGGATAGGCAGCGTATGCCACACTTGAATATACTGCTCTGAATCATGTATGAGGTAACGCAAATGACTGACAGTTTTGTATGGGGCCCAGAGGAAGGCGGGCTGATAGAGGAGGTCAAGTCTGTGGTTACAGCAGACTTGCACCTCTGCCATATTACTTGAAAGATCTGTGGTACTATGGGTATCTAGATATATAGCTGGTGGGCATCTAATAGATAAAGATAGTGTATGAAACCTCTGGCAAGCTCCAATAGGAGAATTACTATGCAATCCTTGGAACATGGGCATGACATTTTATCACAGAACTACACAATATTTGAAAAGCTGCTGTCACCATGCTACTTTACCAAGTAGGAGACTGATATATGACAATAGAACATTGTATAATCATATGACTGAAACTGCCCTCTTGAGCTGGTTGCTATCAGACACAGGAATTCATAAGATCAAGTAAGTCCAGCAGCAGCACTTTGCAAGATAGAAGCAGCACATACAAGACTGGGGTGGAGCAGGTCCAGATGATACAAATGAGCTGTGCCAATGAGTGACTGATGAGGCGCACAAGGCACTCACCCACATTGTTGTACCTGCTGTTTTTATTCGGCTTACACTTCCAGAGCTCATGGTGAGGTTCTCTGTAAACAACTAATAAAATGAAGTGGATCCATTCATGTATGGGTCAACTTAGTATATTAGCAGAGGCCCAAATGGATTACTGTTGCACTAGAGCCTCACTTAGGAGTGGGTCTGAAAGACAATCGTGAAGTGAAATCCTCCCAGTGGACAGAGTTGCATGCATCTGGTTGTCCACTTTGTGTGTAAAGGGAAAAATGGCCTGCAATCAAGATAAACATAAACTCCTTGGCAAGTGGCTTTAATAGCAAATGACTTAGCTGGTTAGTCAAATACTTGGATTCAGATAGAGTTGAATATGATGGATAAAAATACCTGCAGAAGAGGATGACTACACCTAAGAAAATGGGGAAAAGGTATGAAAATTTTATATAGCAAATTGGTGTTCATCACAGAACATCTGTACTATAAAATCAATTAGACATGTTGACTTAATCAGTAGATATCAACTAGTCTCTGTCCTTATTCACCCCAGTACTTGCACAATGGACTCATGAGTGGAGTAACCATGATGGCAGATATTACTGTAAGTCATGGGCCAACAGCATGAACCATTTCTCACAAAGGCTGATCTAGTTACTGTTACTGTTGAAGCTTCAATTTGCCTGTCACAAAGATCAATGGTGTTTGGCCCTCTCCCTGATAAGTTACCATCCATTGAAGAAACAACCTAGTCAGTTGGTAAGAATTTTATTACATTGAATCCCTTTCATCCAAGAAGAATCTATGCTTTCTCATAACTGAAATTGAAATATACTCCAGGTATTAGTTTACTTTTCCTTTCCACAGTGCCTCAGCCAGCACCGCCACAGAGGGGTCACAGAATTTCTGTTCTCCCAACATGATATCCTGTGTAATATCATCTCAGACCAGGTGACACGATTTGTCACAAGGGAGATGCAACAGTGGGATATACCTATGGGACTCATTTGTCGTATCATATGGTACACAATTTGGAACCTGCTGGCCTCTTGGATTTGGAACAAATTTTCGAAGGTTCAGCTGAGGGATCAGCACAGTAGTATAATCCATGCTCCAGGGTGCCGTTAGGATCAGGCTGGAAAGATTAGGTTGGAGTTCTTATGAAACCATGTATTTATCTAGATCTTTCTCCTATCCTGCTCACTTCTTCCACTTCCATACAGATTCCTCCTAAGAACACTCCAATAAACCACTGAATGAATATCTTCCCCCTTAACCTGTGCTTCTAGGGAATCTGAGCTAAGATAAGGACTAGATGAGTATTTGTCATGGCACATAAGAGTGGAAGTGGGAAAGAAAGAAAACTCAAAGAAGAAATGATGCAAGACTCCAAAACTAAAAAACCTTGATGTAATATTTTGTATATAATTTAGAACATATATATATTATAAAATAATAACACATAAATGTATTGAGGACTTACTTTTTGCCAGACAAAGCTCCAAGCACTTTACATCTATACATTCATCAAATTATCACAACAACTCTACTATGTAGAGTCTATTTTAGTCCCTATTTTACATATATGTAGGAATTTGAAGCAGAAGGAGGCTCACAAACTTATCCAAGGCAACCCAGTAAACAGGGAGTCAGTATTCAGACCTGGGCAGTCTGGCCTGAGTTCTCATATTCCTAACTTTAATCAGTTCATTCAGCAAACACATATTGAGTGCCAGATATATGCCAGACACTATTCTAAGTGTCTGGTTGTAGTGCAGAAACCAATAAGAAATCCTGCCTTCAGGGGGTTTACAGTCTAGTGTAAAGGAGACAGAAAAGAAACAAGACATGTAAAAGACATAACTTGTTAGATAGAATAAATTATTATGGAGAAAATTAAGGCAGGGAAGGAGATAGAAAGACCAATAAGAGTTGATGTTACAGTTTGAGATAGGGTGGCCAGAGCAGGGCACATTGAGAAGGTAATATGTGGATAAAGCCTAAAGGAAGTAAGGGAGTGACCTGTGTGGAGAGGAGAGCAAAAAGTGTTCCAGGCAGGGAGAACAGCAAATGCAAAGGCCTCAGGGTAGGAATAGCCCTGGCACGGTTGATGAATAATGGTGTATTAGTCCATTCTTACACTGCTAATAAAGATATACCCAAGACTGGGTAATTTATAAAGGAAATAGGTTTGACTCACAGTTCAGCATGGCTGGGGAGGCCTCAGGAAATTTATAATCATGGCAGAAGGGGAAGCAAACACATCCTTCTTCACATGGTGGCAGCAAGAAGTGCCAAGCAAAAGTGGAAAAAGCCTTTATAAAAGCCATCAGATCTCATGAGAACTCACTCACTATCAGGGGAACAGCATGGGGGAAACTGCCCCCATAACTCAATTACCTCCCACCAGGTCCCTCCCATGACACATGGGGATTATGGGAACTACAATTCAAGACGAGATTTAGATGGGGACACATCCAAACCATATCAAATGGGAAGGTCAGCATGACTTGAGCAAAACGAATAGGAAGAGTACAGAGAGAGAATGGGAATGTATTGTGCACACCTTTCTAGATCATTTTAGGAATTTTGGCTTTTACTCTGAATGAGGTAGGACATGACTGTGGTGTGTAATAATAGCACATATTTTAATGAGATCATTCTGGTTCTCACAATCAGAATAGATTGATAGGTAGCAAGGGCAGGAACAGGAAGAATTGTTACAGGGTTTTTGCAATAATCCAACAGAGATGACTGAAGCTTGGACCACAGCAGTAGAAGTAGAAGCAGTCAGAAGTGTTATAGTTGTGGAAATATTTTCATGGTAAAATCAAAAGAATATTTTTATTCTATTGGATTTCATTTTTAGTAGTCCAGCCTACCGGGCTTATAATTAGATCCTAATTCTGACTCTCCCCAGCGTTTTACACGTTATCTTCATTTTAGAGGCAACTTGAACCAAGAACCATTGGTTAAACACCTAAAAGTCTCATTATATGTTGACTCTAATCTTAAACAGTTTTTCTATTAAAATCCTGGATGTAAGAGTTGAGCTAGCCCACCTCAACAATCACATTTTCCTCTTTCCATTTCTCACTCCTTTCTGACAGCCTTTTCCAAAGCTGCTTGACTGATTCAATTAGGAAGAGGCCAGTATTAATAATTGGTAGTTTGGGCACCTATCTATGCAGCTTGGCCATGCTGTGAAATTTGGTCATTATGACTGAGCTCGGCACTGTAAGTCCGTAGGGGATGGAGAGGGCAGGGAGGACAATCTCTCTCCTCATGGCTTTTTTAGCACAAGCAGCCCCCTCCTTAGTGAACAATTTATTTCAATTCTAGTTAAAGAATATTTTAACTTAATCGTTACAGGAAGATAGTTATTCTAGAGTTAAACATAGAAGAGAACACATACAAATAAAAATTAAGAAGTTTATTTTCAACCTCCCCAAGTCTCCAATAGGTGAGCATGAAGTTTATTACACTTTTCAATATCAAGACAACTGGAAACACAGTATGTGAAAGGACTTGTATTTAGAAATGTTATATATGATTTCTATTAGAAAGCCCTTGATAATTTACAACCAAAGTAAGATATGCATTCTCTTAATTTTCTAATCAAAGAATGGTACTTACTAAAAGTACAAATTTAATTGTTCTCAAATTCCAAACAAAAATATTAATTATTCACTATTGTTTGAAAAATAACAAATTATATGAGTCTAAAAACACCTATGGTGCAGTTTGCCAAGGCTGTTAGGTTAAGATTCGCTGTGGCCTTCAATAACCAATGTGGGTCTTAGAAAAGTTTCTGTTCTTATCTGCACAAACAGGCAAAATAAATAAAAGAAAAACTGTCCCATAAAACTTTAGACATTGTAGATAAGAAATGATATTACCACAATCAAATCACTAAGCACTTTTTAGGACACTAGAAATCAGGATTCCTTGTTACTTAGAAAAAATGTAAGGTAAAGTAAGCTTAATCAGAATATAAACATTGAAAAAACTCTAATTTTTTTTGTCCTAAAGTTGACTCACAATTTATTGTCTTCAGAAACACTTTGGTACAAAATCAACAAATTTCTCCACATAACATAAAATAATTATGAGATAGGATGTTAGCTAACAGATTTTGTACAGAGTATGATCTATGGATGAAGTTCAAGCGTTACTATTAAATTTCTATGTAACATTAACCAGATAGCCTGTCTCTTCATTTTCTTAGAGGAAAAATAATATTGTTCCTGTATACTTAATACATAATAAGATAAATTATTAAAATGTGAGAGCCCTTAAAGTAATTTTTATAGATGGTGCAACTATAAGAGCACCACTCTAATGTATACTAATTAAGAATCACTTTGGTTTATTGTCAGCCAAATTTATTATATTACAATTTTATTGTCTTTTTCTTTCCATCAAATATTATGATTAACTAGATAATTTTCCTACAATCCTAAGAAACATTCATCTAAAGAATTATCTGGTACATAGTACATAGAATATTAAGACATCGTCTCAGAAATCTGGTGAAATTTCAGTCATGAACTTTTTGTTGGGTCATAGAAGAGAAGGTTATGGAAAACTCCTGTGACTCTCAATGGCTTTGGCTGTTGGAATTCAAACATATTTATGACACAGCGTATTTTGTAAATACACTGTGAATGTGAAATCAAACTCCTTTCCATAGTTCCAAGGGATTTGGATAAGAAACCTGAACATTTTAAATCAGTCAGATACAATTATTTTTCTGTAAGTTAGTCTTGTTAGGAATGATGATAGCACTAAAAAATGGCAAAACAAATTCTGGAAAAAAAAGAAAATATTTGGTGGCTTTTATCCTATTTCAGACTGGTTTTACTCAGAAACTGAAATACAGAATTATTTCCCAATTACTTAGTTGTTGGTAGTAGAAATAAGAACCTGAAAAAATGTGCAAGTTAAATAAATACGTCCTAAAGAACAACAAAACAATGCCTACAGATTTAGACACAACAGAATAGACTATATGAATTCTATATCATAGGTTTCTGTAAGTTTTATCTGTTAAAAGTTTTAACGTTGTTCTCTCCTTTGCAGCGATGAGTCAAGTTTCTTCTGGAGTCCATTGGGGAATACTCGTTTTTCAGCTAGAAGGCTAGCTTCTTTTTTCACTGCAACATTTATGTTTGCTGCCTAAGTGGCTTCTGTCACATCTTGTTATTTCTGATGTTTTTCATTTTTGAATGTTTCTATAAATAAAAAAAGAAGGGTTTATCAGAAATAAGTATTGAAAATAACCAGAAAGGAAACTGCCTGCTTTCAAATACTGTCGACACTCACATGCATATGGTTTTTGAGAAACGGTTGGAAGCAAAGCAGAAAGAGCCAGCAAAATAAAGAAAAAAAAAAGAAACAGAAGAAAGTAAGCTCTTCACTCTTCAGAAACAAGGTAGATACTTGTATGAGGTAGGAGATAATAGCTTACATGTATGAAGTGTTTTTCCATGGACAAAATGCTTTTCTTTGCGTTTCAGTTCGTCCTTATAACAACTCTATCATATGGGTAATGTAAGGTAGAAAACTGAGACCTCAGTGAAGTTGAGACCTGCCCAGCAATCACATAGCTAGTAAGAAGATGAAGCTGATTGTGTCTAAAAATGTCTGTTTCCAGACTCAACAGGCTTTGGCTATGGCAATATGCCTACTGAATAAAATGCAAGCCTACTGGAGTTCTAAGAACTACAGAGGAGGAAAAAGGTACCTAATAATTGTTAAACTGAAGAAAAATCAACAGGCCTCCAGCATAAGCTGTACTATCTAAAGCTCCTAGTTAACATGTACACATACCTGGCATTAAGACAACATCATGTCAGACTCTCAAATAAAGCAAGCTACGCTGTGAATAGGAATTGTGCCTATCTTCAGGCAAGACACTTTATTCCTTTCTACTATGGCTTTATGGAGCGCGATGGATGGGTAATTAAAAAAAGCCCTAAAAGTAAGCACTACAAGTGGTCAAGAGGAACAGAAAACCAGAAATCTCTCTGACCCTCCCCTGCCTCTATTGTACTAGAGGTTAGTTAAGTGCTAACTGCCAGGACCTGGAGAGAAAGTCTCTGTTGGTCTTCCTTCTGAGCACTCAACAGCCTATAACTGCCTACCTCCCTCCCTCCTTCCCTCCCTCCCTCCCTCCCTTCCTCCCTCCTTCCATTTGTTTTCCTTCCCTTCTTCTCCTCTCCCACTTTCCCTCACTTTCTTCTTTTTTTTCTTCCTGCTTCCTCTCTTCTTTTCTTCTTTGAATTATTTTTCTGTCACACTAGCTGTATAACCTAAAGTAATTTACTTTAGGTTACTAACCTTTATATGCCTCATTTTCTCATTTTTTTTAAAGGAGAAGGAGAAGGAGGAGAATAATGCCTATTGAATGGAATAGTTGCAAAGATAGAATATGTCAATAAATGTAAAAAGACTAAAATTATCTCACTATCTCAGCGATTTTCATGATGTGTGTGAAACACAGAAACAAAATATGCAGTTCTGTGGCTCCTGAGGAGGTCACAGACTACTTGAGAAAGAAGAAAGGTAATGTCAAAGGAGAAAGAAGAGAGATTTCTCCACATACCATGTTAATTCCCCTAATCATCTGAATTTACTTTCCTCTGTCAACATTTCCATCAGTGTTAACTGGGACTCGGAGCTGGAGTGGTCAGTGGGTTGATGGCGAAGAGAACCTGGACTGCATACTCTCCTGGATTTCGTTCCCTCTCCTCATGATCCACTGTCCTCAACGGCTGCCTTTAGCTTTTTAGATCTTTCTTATATGACAAACAGTAATAAAACCACACACTGTAGAATATACATTTTAGATATAAGAACACAAGATTTTTAGGCAGTATGCCCAGATTTAATTCCCACTTCTATCATTTACTATCTTTGTGACTTTATCTATAAAAAGGAATAACAGCAATATTTCTTCCTTACGGTGCTGCTTTTCTTAGGGAGCAGGGGGCTGGGATGAAGGAAAATGAAATAAATGAATTGTAGTACAGAGAATTGGAATCTGAAGACCTAAGTCTGATTCCTGAGTCTACAACTTAACTGGCTGTGTATTTTGAGGAATCTCTGAATTCCATTTCTTTATCAGTGGATAAGTTTTCATTATAATAACTGAATCATAGAGAGTTGAGGAAATACCAAATGAAATAATGAGCTTGCAATTACTTTGTAAAATGTAAAGTGCTACAGAAATATTACTTGCCATTGCCATCTCAGAGTCACATAAAACTATTATAAGCATGCAGTTTGAAACTTCAATCTGTCATCTTGACAGTTATTTGTCCAACTCTCCCTTGTCAATAAGCTGATTTAAGATAGTACACAGTTAAGCAGAAAAAATGGGAGTTGAGGTAATTAAAATAATTAGATTATTTCCAAATAAAAAACCGGGATTTACACAATCTTGGTTTTAGAAGAGACCTTATACGTCAGCTCACCCTGCCTGATCTAACCCAATCTTCGCCCAGTGCAGTGGTCCTCTAAATTACATCTATGCTCTGGTGGCAAGCTCTAGTTGACAGAGCAGGAGATTCCACATTGAACAGAAACTGTGTTTCTTGCACACTACCTTTCAAGAAATCTCAAAATGTGCAAGAACTGTTTTTCTGACAATAATTTAGGTTTTAAAATCGAAATTGATTTAAAGTCTTTATCTTTTTGGCATTCACCTACTCCTTTTGGAAATGTCACAAGTTCAATAAAGAGGTGATGATTCTCATCTTGAAATGGATATTCACTGAACCAATTACTCAGTTGATCAGACTAACTGAGGTATTTGGAATCATGTAGACAAGTTTTCTTGGAGATCAAGTAAACTATTTCATCCATAGAAGAGTAGACATAGAATGGAATTTCATTTTGCTTTTCTTTCTCAAAAATACAGGCTAAAGAAGTGTCCTTCAATGGTCAGAATTACATCTTTTTAATAATAACTTACAAAATGAAGTTATAAGCATAAAATTACATGGGTAATTATTAGAATAAGAAGGTTAAAGTGAAAGAAAATTTCAATTTCGTCATATTTTGGAGGAATCAAGCTGAAGTATGTCTAAAAGTAATTTACATTCTCTTATAAACCTGATGTTTCCTAAAGTGTTAATTTGAAGGAAAGCTGTTCCCTTGTCACTTTTCTTTTGGGAAACTTTGAGTGCCAGTCCCCTGAAATTGCTCAATGTGATGGTGAACACTCAAACCTGCCATGAACCATCTACCTCTTTTAGGATGCAACTTGATTGTGGTTTCTTGGAGTCTCTTCTGAACAGTTTCAACAGGATTTTCATTCATGTTTTCATATTTGTACCCACCATTAACTTCCCTTTCCTTTGTATCTTTTGTCATCAAATTGTTGGCTGAGACTGAACAAACAAATAATACAAGTTAATAGCTGCTTTATTTCCCCTCTCATTTGAAGTGATTAAGTGAGTATTGCATCATGTTTCAGAGATGAGTCTTCTATGTGTACTCCAGCAACTGTTTTTGCATACAGAAAATGTTTGATAGAATCCACACATAATCTGTCAAGCACAAGATAGGAGTCTGGGGTTCATTTTTGTATTCAAGAAATATTTACTGTGAACCTCTTATGAGCCAGACACTTTCCTATAACCTAAGGATAGAGCAAACTGATAAAAATCCCTGCCTTCGTAGTGACCTTATGTGGAGTAGGTGACCAATAATCAAAATAAAAAGGACACTGCAAAATATGTTAGAGAGCACAAAGGAGGCAGATAGTGCCAGACAGGAGGGTTATAGTTTTAAAATAAGGTGATCACTAAGAAGGTAACCATTGAATAAAGACCTAAAGGAAGTGAATCTGCAAGCCACATGGATCTCTGGGGAAAGATTATGCCATTTAGATAAAATAGTCTGTGCCAGCCTTGAGGATGGAACTCTCCTAGGGTTTTTGAGAAACAGCTATGAGGCCAACATATCCACAGTAGTGAGAAAGGAGAAGTAGAGAGGCCACTGGAGGATATTGAAGAGAGGAGTTACACAATCTGGCTTAAGAGTATTATACACTTACTCTGGCTGTTGTGTTGGGAATGGACACTATGGGCCACGTGTAGGAGCAAATAGACTAGTTGGAAAGCAAGTGCAAGAATCCGGGTGAGAGACTGGTTGATAGCAGCAGATAGCTTAGCCTTGGTTGGTAGCAGTAGCCATGGAAAAAAAAAATGGGCATATTCCAGATGTTCCTTGAAGATAAAGCCAATCAGACTTTCTGGTAGAGTGGGTGTGATAAGTGAGAAGAAATGAAAGGTTGTTCACAATTCTTCTAGTGCATTATTTTTCAAAGTGTGATCCATAGAACCCCTACAGCAGACTCACCTGAGATACACTGAAACACATCCCCGTGGTATACCTGAATCATACTTTTTCCCTAAAGGGCTAGACAGTAAATATCTGTTACCATTACTTGACTGTGCTGATAGAACACTAAAGCAGTCATAGACAATGTTTAAATAAGTGTAGATGTGTTCCAATAAAACTTTATTCATAGATATTAAAATTTGAATTTTATAAAATTTTTACAAATCAAAAATATTATTTTTAAATATTCCTTAACATTTGAAAATGAAAAATCAAACATTCCTGGCTCCCCAGCCATAAAAAATCAGGCAATGGGACCTATTAATATTTTACCCATAGGCCATGATGGTTTCCCAGCTCTGCTCTAGAGAATAGATTCCAAGAATATGTATTTTTAACATACACATTAAGCGATATTTTAAAGCACAAGAACTTTCCTGTAAGATAAGTATTTTTATTCTAATTTTAAAGACAAGAAAACAAAATCACAAACAAATGTGACATTCTTTGAATTAGAGCTTAGTCTTGGGTCTGTCTCATTGCAAAACTTGCACTTTCTACCATCCCCCAGCACCTCATGGAATAGTTTCCCAGGGGTTAATATTTCTGTTCAACCATAGATGGAGCAGAGAGCAGAGTAAAAAGAAAAGAAAAAGGTTGCTTTGCCTAGAGAACTGTTTTTCCCTCTCAATATGGTACACGGTTTTGCCCTCCTAATTAGCATTCTGCTGATGAGATCTCCCATTGGTGAAGGCTTGCGAGTAAGATTTCCATGAAGAGCAAGCACTGCAGGAAATAAATTAATCTATAGGGAAGAAGAGGGGCCAGGTTGTCAGTGCTCACACAACTTCCTAATAGGAAATGATATTTCAGAATTGTTCAAAGAATGAAATGACCGTGGGTTGTCCTTGCAGCACATTCTTAAACATTTAAATCTTCTGAGAAGAGGGAGATAGGTTGCTATAAAATGAAGAGCAATCCTATAACATTTTTCTTTAGGGTGTCAGTATTTCCAAACTAAAATAGCCTTATCTAGAAGTGTAAAATAAATTCTACTAATATTGTTATTCTGTTTATATTATAAGAAATCTACATTGATGTTAAATATAAAGATGAAAGGACAGATTTTTAAATCATCGGTTAAAAATTATACGATATTTTAAATAACAGGTTTTCTAGACTTTGGAATAAAAGTAATTTTTGCACTTAGAACACTACTTAGAATAACATTGAATTATTGAGGTGTTTCTTCATTAAAATTAAGAAACAACAATGTGTTTTATGATCTAAACTACCTAACTCTTGATCCCATATAATCAGCCTTTCAATTAAGGTCTTTAATATAGAACCTCTGACTTGCCTAATCCTCAAAATGGTCCTGATAGGAAACTACTTAGGTTTTATTTTCCAAGATACAAATAGGATCTGAGGTTTACACTAAACATTTAGATTAAACTAAAGCTACAGAATAATTCTTTATTCTCTACCTTCCACCTTGGCCTAAGAGGAGAGCTTTCCCAGGGAGTTTGTTTTTTTCTGACCTGTTTAAATTCCCAAACTAAGTAGGATCTTAGACGGGGTGAATCACCTGTATGTGAGTCTCACTTAGAAATAAGACCATTTGAGTCCAACAGTTTCAACGCTCTAATTCAGAGTAAGCCAGAGGATCACAGGCTTTCAGAACTGACAGGGCATACAGATTATCTGGTATACCCACTATTTTGATGGAGAAAGTCAAGCTCAGAGAAATGAAATGGCTTCTGAAATGCTATGCATCCAGGTTGTGGCAGAACTGGGACTCAAACTTGGAGTGCCTTGGGTTTCATTTTCTAGCCTAGGGTTTGTCTTATTACTTGACTAGTCTAATTTATGAAGGACAAGCAGTGACACAGATTTAGTGTAAAGTTGTAGGGAAAATTCGAAGAACATAGTCAAAGCTACAATAGGAAGAAAATTACATCAGAAAATATGGATCAGGAGAGTATAACATTTTCTTATTAGAAAACATTTATGTTTATGTAGGACAAAAACAAATAAGCATATTTAAAAGGTCATCCTTCCTGGCAGTGATTTGAGTTTCTAGAGAGACATAAGGAAGAAAAAGGAAAATGGCCCCCTGTTTAGCCAGGAAGATAACCGGAAGCAATGGCAGCAATTAATGAGTGACCCACATAATAATCAGATCCTCCTCAGAACTAAATAATCATCCTCTTGTACCAAATGGCTGTGCCCTTGGCTGAAAAAAAGCCACATTGCCCATAACCATAGATCCTTCTCAGGGACAGCTGCATCCAATGATTGTTTGATGCAGGGGGTATAAAGGTCTGTTCCCCACCCCCTAATTCAGGACAACCCTGAAGAACCATGCCAGCTCCAGATCTCCCTATGGGATCAGTTGAGGTCTTTGTTGTGACTGTATCATGATTCAATTTTTCCCTCTGCCCAGACCTGCTTCTGGGACTCTGCCTCAAGCGCTGTTCCTGAGAGCACTTTCCAATCAACTTTCCACATGTAAATCAACCCAGGAAACTGGATGCAACAAATAGTTCAATGAAAACATTTCCACTTAACACGTTATTACTAAAAATAGACCTTAAGCTGAATAAACATTGAAGCCCTGTGCTCCTCCTTAGCTATTGCTGCTGAAGTAAGATGGGGAAAGAGTCCATTAGAGAGCGTCAGGGCATCCATGTCTCTACACAATTGGAGTGTTTCTTTTACTCTGAGCAATCAGTGACATTATCAAAGAGGGTTTCTCATCCCCTCCATGTTCATAGCATTCGCAAAGGCTATAACATTTCAAGAGCATACTGCTCTCAAAGGCAAAAAATGCAGACAGAAACTCAGAGACTGAAAGATCCATAACATCAAGTCGCCACAGCCAGCAATTTACAGAGCGTATCGTAGGAAAACAAAGTTTTCCTTAGCAATCAATTCATAAAGATTCAGTAGTTAATTATTATAGCCTGACTTCATTGTAGTTTATTATGTACCCTACTAACTTTTACCTATTTGATCTAATATAATCTTCAAAAAAAAAAAAAAAAAGCACATGGTATAGCACTACTAGTAACTCAATTTTACAAATAAAAGAATAGTCTTAAATAACAAATTGCTCATGGTATATAGCTACCTAATGGGGGAACCAAAATGTAAACCCAGAAATCTCAGTTCAGCCTCTGAAGGTCTGCACTTTATCATTCTATCACTTAATCATCCTACTTTCAGAGAACTTTTTTTTTTTAGTAATTTATGGATAAAATAACATGTAGAATTAATAATAATGTTCTTAAAATAAGGCATGGGCATCACTAAGCAACAAGAGTGAATCAAGGACCCACAGAAGAAGGTCATCTAGAATCTGGTGAAATGTTTTCATCAGTTTCTTAGTGAAGACATCAGTGGCTGATAGCACTGATCCTGAGTGAGGTTTTACTGTACTCTTGGCTGGAATAGAGTCTTATTACACAATTCGTGTTCAGTCATTCACAGCAAAATTTCAGTTGTTGACATTGAATACCAAGATAACTAGTTTCCTTAGTACAATTATTAGATACATATTTGAAAAGGTTCCACCCCATGTAACTGAAAGAATTAGGTCTGGGTATCCTGAAAGAGCAACATTAGAAAAGCAAAGCAGCACCCCTATCTTAATTAGGCTTTTTTTTTTAAGTCAGTGATATGCTACAAAGTCTCTGCAACTGTTACTCTCGTCAAAGAGAATTTAGGAAATGACTGACTTATGTCTAAGCATTAGAAAGAGGAGAAAGCTCAGAAAAGGCCTACTCTACCCACCCTGAACTCAAAGAAGGCTACTACATATTCCATGAGCTATCCATATGAAGTATGGTAAATGTTAAGTATGGCTCCAGTGAGTCTTTTTTTTGGAAATGAAGAACATATACTATATTATATAAGATGAAAATAAAGTTTGAAAAATTATATTTTGCTCTACTTTTGTATTTTTATATATAGAATTATCACACAATTATAATCCATAAGGAAGAAAGACTGTAATTATTGCATTTACAAATGGGAAAGCAAATAAAAATATGGCCAAGATGTTCATACTGGGTAATTTCTAAATAAGTGCATGTTAAAATCAAATTGATCTAGGAAAGGAGATTCCATTTTACTCTCTTGAATGAAGTTAGGGGGTCTCACTTGCCTAGAACCACTGCTTTAATTCCAAGTCATCTTTGTCCCTAAAATCATCACTTACAAGTAATACGTTCAAAGCAGGTGCTGCTCTGGTCTGTAACATACGCTATACTACTCACTCAAGGCACAAAGCTGGGACTACTGCTGTACCATCCCAGAAAGATTCACATACAAGAGAAGATTAGATAATGTTTCCCTCTGATTGAAACAAAAACTTTGATCTCAGGAATTGTGTTATCTGGTACTTTTTAGAATCCACAATCTTAAAGAAAGAAAGAAAAACAAGTTCCAATGAATTAATAATGGCTTGAGACTCAATGCGCTGCAGCAATTTTCACTGCAGTGGTTGTTTCTTTTATAGTCATACTTGATTAGTATTAGAAATTTGGAGGAATTGCAATATGCGTGGTTTTCAAAGCCCTTTACAGAATTTCATTTTTCTCTCTCGGAGAGAGTCAATGAAAAGGTAATAAGAAAAGCTCTATGGGACTTTTTTATAGGAGTGTCAGAAGCCAGTAAGCTAACTACATGAAAGAACCCAGATTGTGCAGACAGGGTTTGGAGCAGAAACACTTCAGAGACTTTATCTAGTATTTTGACTTTTATATGTCCTTGGAGAAGAAAGCGTGCTAGCTACAAAACCAAATAAGGAGGAGAAAGGAGCAAACCGTATGCTTAAGAATAATTACAGTTTCAATTTTCGTATGAACTAAATGTGAAGTTTCAAAGATAAAGTGTAATAGAAATTGAGGGGGTTTGGTGTGTCTAAAATATTGGCAAGAAACAAACTTCTTATTTCCCTTGCTAGCTCATCCCAAATTTCTGCCATATGGAAGTTAGTCTGGGTAGCTTAATTGAATGCTATCAACTCCTCCACAAGTCCGTTTGCTTTTGTTTTGCACTCAGTAGAGATGAAAAATATCAGATCACAATCTCTATAAACTAAACCATCATAATTCAAGCTTGCATTCAGTGACTTATCTGACACTTCTTTAAACTTAAAACATCTCAATTATTTTAACCTCTTTTCAAGACAGTAATTCTTCTTGTTCATTGTTCTAGCAAAAATATCAAAATATTATTATCACAACAATACAAGCAATCTTGAAATATTTCTTTGCCATGAAAAACATAAATGAGGTGAAAAATCTAATAATGGAAAACAATAAACATTACTATTATTATTGTGAGTGTTCAATATCATGCTTCACATAAAACTTCATTTCAATGTGATTGGCAGAGCAGGATGATCACTTGGGCTGAGTCATATATTCCAAATAAAATAATAGTAAGAATCTGTCCACTGCACCTTTGTCATGTGGACAGTTAAACCACCGTGGTTTAACTGACCTATACTCACATCAGTACCTGCTACTGCTGTGGCCCCATGGTTGCTCCTTTCTTTCTCTTCATCCACCAAATCATTCTGACTACCAATCAGTACTTTTGAATCCAGGCCAGCTTGATTTGGGTGAAGTTTCTTGGTTATGTCTACGTGATGACGCTGAAATGACACAGGTCAGAGTGATTGATTTCACAAGAAAATTATCAGTCCAAAATAAATGCTTCACAGAGATATGAAAGATTTATCATATGGCAATTCATTTCCATATGTCTGAAACAGAACATTTGACATGTCAAAGCAAGTTACAAATTATATGCCCATCAATATATTTTGGAAACTGAAGTGTACAATTTTTGAAGCAATCTAAGTAACTAGAATAAGAAGTCATTTTAGGCATAGAAAGCCATCTCCAAAGACCATTTTTGTATATTACTTTCTTCTTGTGAAGCTTATAAAATATTTTTCATTTAGAACATTTTTACTTAGTTTTTATTCTTATAGTTAACTAATCCAGCACTTCATTGTATATTACATAATTACATATTATATAATCAAAAGCAGATTTCATTTCTGTATCATCTGTACTCTTCATATAAAACAAATCATAACATCTACTATAAATTAAACCACATTTTTAATCAGCATTATGCAAATTTGACAAACCTCCTTTAGTCAATTTCAGAGTAATAATTCATCATAACAATGAATTATTAAGGCACAGCATCAATGGTCCCTATAACTCATCTCACATGTAAGAGATGTCACAGCATTTGACATTATACTGACACACTGTATGCTTCAAAAGAATCATCAGATGGGAACAAAAAGTGAAGACTTCAATTGGAAATTAAACTTCCAGTACTTAATTAATTCATACCCAAGTCCAGACTAGAAGTTTGTCAAATTGAATAAGATTACAGAATATGTGAAGATTCTCAGCGTCAATATTAGCTAATCAATTACGGCCATTCAGACTAGCCATGTTGGCTCACTAAAGGATAGTATAATGGACAACTTTCCTGTAAAATTTCTCCTGTAGACCATATATTGCATGAAATTCATTAAAAGCTTGATTTTATAAAATCAACCGCTTTTAAAGCTTGAGAAAGGCCAATAAGGAAATTAGGCTTTAGAATGATTAAATAATTCACTTGAGTTAACAAAATGAACAGTGCTGAGTCTTATGATATGAATCCTGAACTTTGGACAGTGTTCTTCATGATTGATTTCTTAAGATTTTTAATGTGGTGGACTGGATGTATGGATAGCCCTCACTCTTCACCCCTCTCTGTATCCATGTCCTTTCTATAGAATTTTGCAGTGCCCTCCTACTCTGACTTTTGGCCTATCAATGTGGCTTCTTCTGGCCCAATAGGATATTGACACAGAGGCTTGAAAGAGGCTTGCACAATTGCTTTTGCTCATTCCTTAACTTCCACTATGCCATGAGGCTATGCCTAGACTAGCTGGCTGCAGATTGAACATGAGATGGGCAGAGTTAGGTCACCCCAGTTGTCCAAGCTGAAGCAACCAACAGCCAGAGGAGCCCCAGACGTTTGGGTGAAACCAGTCTAGATCATCTGAGACCAGCTCAAGTCAGCTGAATTCCACAGCTTCATGAACTAAATGAATGTGATTTTGGTTGTATGCCATTATGTTTTTCTGGTGGTTATGCAGCATTGTATGCTGACAGATAACTGGTACATTCAACCACCATCTATCTATAGTATCCCAGATAATGGATGTGGTGTAAGAATACAAATATAACATGACATTCTCTCAGACTCCAAATTATTCAAACACAATTTCTTACATTGCTTATGCAGATAATTAAAATACAGTGTGATAAGTCATTTGTAGATATTTCTCAAATTCCTTTTCTAATGACCAAGGAAGGGATCCTAGCAATACTACAAAAGACAGCTCAAAAGATCAGTTTGGATGTTGGTACCAACTAGAACTAAACCACCCCACTTGTTTATTTTTAGCTCCTCCACAGTCCACAAAAATATAAGCCCATCACTGTAATTTTTAGAATTTATTGTCAGGCCTCTATTATCATGTAGTTTTTGGAAAGAAGCAGATTTCAGCATCCAACTACTTTCCTGATTCTGAATTACATACCTTTGAAAAGTATATTATTATTTCAAGTTACGACATGAGTATTAAATCATAGTTTCTCAGAACTGAGCAATGCAATAGATCAAAGAAGGAATAAGCTTCATGTTTGTTCATACCAAATTCAATTGAAAATATTAAAACATTGAGGGAAAGTTAAGAATTCATGCACGTTGTGTATATTCTAATATATTCCAGACTGAAAATAAAAGAAATGCTGAGTTTATTTACTCATAAAAGGACTGTTGTGAAAGCCAGAGAGAGAAAATAGCCCCTTCATCAGAATAGGTTCTGTATTGTAAAGGTTCTGTGCTTCCTGGTGCAAACCTCTGGCACACTGGACATTTTATAAACATATTAGTGTTTCAGTAATTAAGAGCCTCATTTTCCTGGAAACAGTTCCCACAGTGGAGTGTCTTCTTAAGCAACCCCTGTCAGATTTTCCAGCTTCTCTTTTACATTACATATTATAGCCAGGCTGCTGTTCCCAGGTCCTAACGTAAAGGGAGGTAGGTGTCTCTTAAGTTGCTAACCTTGCCACACTCCCTCTTCCTTGTTTACTTAGCCCCTCCTTCTAGTTCCCTGGGTCTGCATGTTATACCCTGGCATCTCTTTTCTGCTACAGTAAAATTCCTACAGTGTTTCATTCTTAATTGCCCAACTGCCCTCAATTCTCTATCTTCCCTCTCGCCTTTCCTATTTCTCAAATTCTTCCACCATGCCTTGATAACTTTGCTTTATGGTTTGCAAACTTCACTACCTGTTCAACTTCTTTTCTGAATATTGTCTCTACCTTCTTACCCTGACGAAAATCTCATTCTTCTTTGAAGACGCCTCTTCTTCTGTGAATGATACTGCCTGCTTATTCTTCCTCATCCCTGTTACCCTTAAGTGGAGGATCCCCTTCTCTGAGTGTTGTCCGTTGCAACCTTACCTCCTTGCAAAACATGTCTGCTACTTTGATATTCCTGTCGTCTAGCTGTGTGCCGTCTCCCTTCTTGTTGGTATCATCTATCTACTAATATCCATGCATTTTTCATAAAAAGGCTTTGACACCCGGACTTTTGTCTTTTCTAGCCTCAGCGTCGCCATGATCTTGGACAATATCCATATCTACATAAACATTCTATCTGATTCATCCCTGGATCTCCTTACTACAAATGAACTTCTCATTTTTTCTACCTCATGCTTTCAGTCCCAAGATCACATCTGAAGTCTATCATCAGCTGAAATGTTTCCACCTCCAATATTAAGTATGTTCCTCTTTCTCTTCATCTCCTATCCTCAAGTTTATTCTCTCCACTCCAGCCAAATCTCCTTCTCCAAGACTGCTTTTTCCACAGTTTCTGCCAAGGCTATTCGTGGGCCTCACTGGGATCTGAGATCCACTGATCCCTCTACTTTCTCTATATCCATCACCCCCTTGCTCTTTTTCCTTTATTCTCTGTCCAGCATCCATTGCTGCTCAGAAACTTCAATCTGGCAGACTTCAACTTGTTTTACCTCTCAGCAGCATCTGACATGTCTGGTCACCTCCTTCTTTTGGTTTCTGATGTTCCTCCTTCCACTCTGCGTGCTTATTCTTAGTCTCCTTTGCTGGAGTATCCTTCTTTACCCAAACATTGCGTGTCAAGAGGTCTCAAGGTTCTGTTATTCTCCCAGTTTTCTTTTTTTCCATTCCTAGATAATTTCAGCAATCATGTGGCTTGATCTACCACCTGTATATTTATGACTCCAGCGGGGAGGTAGAGATTTATGAAATGAGATGAGGTGTAGAGAGGCAGGAGCTTGTATGCCTTAGTAAGCACTCTGGATTCTAATTCTAATGTCCTTTCAGGTCCACAATCTCATCACTCTTCCTTCCTGTCTGAAGGGTTGGCTATTCTGTTTGCCTAGGACATTCTTAGTAAAATTTCCCCCTTAATATTAAGAAGTCTTGGGTTCCTGCAAGTGTCACTCACTGTGTAAACCTTAGCCAGCACTCTATTTTCTAGTCTTTGTGCACCTTGTACTTCTACTATAATGCAATTTTTATAATTACAATCAAATAATAGCTGTTTTCATGTTTAATGTCTATCTCCCTGGCTAAAATAAAACTCCCTGAAAGTAAAAACTATGCATGCCCTGTTCACTGTCTTGAGCTCTTATCTCAGGGTTTTAAATGTAGTAGGCATTAAATAACTACATATTAAACAAATAGGAAAATTCATGAATAAAACATGACTTAATTTTTATGACTTTTTCTTTAGCCAGTTATCAATGGCCACTATATAGTCACACTCACATGCATAAGCAAGTTTGTGTATATCATCACTCCTAACAGTACTGCTTATCATTATATATTGGTAGATAAAATGCAGTTACATTTTACTTTGTTTTATCCATTAAAAGCACATATTTCAAATCCTGTGCTTTTAAATAAACTCATTACTGAAATCATGCAGAACTGTATTCATACAGTATCCCATATAGCTCTGAATCAAATTACATTGGTCAACTATCTATGGAAGTTATAAATCTGAGAATTGTTATGTTAGAGAAAGTGAGAATTGAGAACTAAGTGTGTAAACACAGTGGCCCCTATTACCCTAGGCATGAGAATGTGGCCTGACAACAACTGGAGAAATAAAATCCTCTGTCAGATCCTGCTTCTGTGATGTCAAGTCTTCAACCTGAAGGTTGGGTCCAGAGGAAAACGAGAAAATTAAAATGTTTGCAAAGAATGGAGAGGAACATAGATAAATTTGAACTGCCATGCATCAGGCCTCTGTGACCATGCTGTAGTTGTACTTCAAAAAATAAGGTTCTGTTTATTCTATGTAATTTCCATTTAACTTGTTATTAGAAATGAATCATTACAATCCTGTCTGCTAATTTGAAATGACTGTTAAATTATTTTTATGTTATTCTTGGCTTGCATTTTGCATGTTGTTTTTAATGTTCCTGCTAAAGGTAATGATGCAATTATAATGTATTGAATATTTGTCTCACAAACAAAGAAAGGAACAAATAAATATTACCAAAAAAAGTTAACCAAGATGTCCACAAAAAAAAATTGGAAAGAGCTCTTCAAATCTATCTTTCATCTCATACCTAAGGCCATGCCGTTGAATAAAATCATACTTTTTCAATTTATTGAGATTCCTAGTTCGTGATTGTATTTATTTGTGCCCCTTCTCCCCAAGGGCAAATGGGCTTGTTTTTCTTTAGAGAGCTACAAAGGACCTCTCTTAGCCAGGGACTAAACATCACTCATATTTAAAGCAACTTGAAGTATCCTAGATAATGTACTTTACTTTTTACTTTGTAAAAAAATCAATCCTCTCCTGACTAAAAAAAGCAACCTCCTTCTCTGCTTATATAAACACTGCTACTTTCCACTGCCTGTACTTTTTCACTTCAGAAAGTACACTTAAGTTAAGAAATTTCAAGTGATATTTGAGAAGAAGTCTCTCATTAACTAACTTTCTTCCAGAGAATTAAATTCTACTTAAAATAAGAACAATGACAATAATTCAGAGACTATACGTAAATAAAAGAGAATAAAAATCGAATCACATCAAATACAGGCTTGCTGGGGATATGCAAATTATCATTGTAGAAATGCATTCTGTATGTAATCTGTCTCCTACTGTGTGTGTGTGTGTCTGTGTGTGTGTGTGTCTGTGAGTGTGTTCTCTTCTGTTTGTTATATAGTTGAATCACCATAAATAATTTAGAAGATGATCAAGTGTTTTTTATAAAAACTAATTAATTCATCATTGTGCGTTATAAAGGTCCATAATATAATAGAGGCAAATATTTTTTTAAAAAGCAAGAATGTAAACTGTGAAAAATAATCTAAAACTGATCATCCATATAGACAGTCATTTCTTTTGGGCAATATTCTGAGGTTTCCTACAATGATCCATACATACTCAAACTGCCCTTTCTGCACAGAATGTCTTCTTTATACCAATTCAAAGAGATGCGTTTGAGCTTGTTCAGCCCTATCCCAAAGACATGCTATCTTTTGACCCTTTCCTGTACCTTGCAGCCTTATGTTGTTTACAGAGGGTTTGCTCAAGCCTGTGTTTGGCAGGACTTGGTTCCTCAGCTCATCAGAAGCTCATTTCCCCTTTTCTGCTCCTCCTGGAGCTTTAGGCTGTGACCTTCCCAGGTGAGAGTCCTTGCTGGCATCACTTACCCTCCTTTGTTAGTGCTCCTCCTCCCTGGACCATTCGCACCCTCTTATTCAAATGTGACCTTGCTGGCTTGGTCTGGGCTGGCAGTTGATCAGGAACTTCACCAGCAGTCACAGGTGTTTGCATGTGGCTTGACACTAAGACATTCTTGGGCCCAATAGTGGTTAACAAGAGGGACAGAATCTTTCTTCTGTGCTTATTCCAAGTACCTCCAGAAAGTCAGACATTTAAAAGAGTTGGTATCTACCCTGAATTTTTCTTGGGTCGGAGGACAGACAGTAGGCCTATGGAAAAGAAAGATGCCTGAACCTATTTCCCTAGTTGCTCTAATAAGAGAAGACAGTACCCCATCTCAATCCTACAAAGACCTCTTCTTCTTCCTGGACTGGCTGGGACTAGACCCAAGAAAAACCACCCTTGCTGTAGCTGATTAGAAATCATCTCACATATCATATATCAAAGATCTTACTGTGTCCTGCGGGAAAGAAATTCTTCATTACTATTAAGATTATTTTATACTTCACTTTCAAGATATGCTTCAAGAATATGTCAAGCATTAAAGTAAGAGATTAACAGTACTCATATTTCAGATATAGATTTCACTTGCGTCTTCCTCTATTTTCCCTGATGAAAACTGGGATCTAGGTAATTTGATATCTAGAAGTCCCACCATCTTGATTTATGTTGACTTAATCACCCTCTTGGAAAAAATCAAATCCTAGTTCATGGATGCGGGAAGAACTCAATATAATCACATACTTTGATTGAAATGAGTTGAAGAATTTTCAGCTACAATACTTAGGTGGAGAACCTCTTCACATACTTCCGTCAAGCTCAAATCAATGTGCTTCTTGCTACTCTAACGTTCTGTGAATTTAGCCAAAGACGAAATGAAGATTTGAAGCAAGGCTTAGCAAACACTTCTTACTTTAAAATGAGGTCTGAATAGACAGCTAATCTGTACAATTATTATTCTTAATAATTGCATTTTAAGGAGATAAACAAAAATTCCTTCTACTCTCAAAGATATCAGCCTTGTCACTCCAGATATTGGACAATCATGCAAAATAATTTGCGATTTTAGAGACACTATGGCAAGTGCCTCCTCTTCAAAAATGCCAAAGTTGGCTTACTCAAAATGCTTATGTAATGCACACTGGAGTAGCTCTTTGTGTAGAGATAAATCTTCTTCCTTATTTTGTCTTCCTGAAAATTTGGAAGTAATTAATTTGCATGATTATTGTCATAACTTTCATAGCTCTTATTTTAATGGGAAATCATAACTCTTAGAGTCTGTAAGTGTAATCTGTAGCCAAAGGGCAGGAAAATTAATCTTATTTTAAATTATGAAAACAGAAATTACAGTGGAATCAACTATGTGACACATTTTTTGTTAGATGAGCTTTTGGTGAAATTAGTTTTGAATTAGTGGACATATGAATAGCATTTGAACAGTGTCCAGCAGGGCGACAGTTGCTGCAGATGACAGATGGGAACTGTGGTCTACTTTATAATAGGTCTGTCTGTATCTAGGAAAATTATTCTCAACTCATTTATTAAAAATTACCTTTGAAATCATCTTAGCCTTCTGGGTATTAAAATACAGGCTTTCACATGAGTCTTTAAAAGGTATATGTCCTGGCAATCTGATTTAGAACATTGCTGTATTATTATTTGAGCTAGAAATGATTTTGATGAGTATGACTCATCTCACTATTTCTTCAAGCCTTCAAATTACTGTATATAAATTATCAAATGGCACTCTTGCTACCAAAGTGTTGCTAAAATATAAAATGCGTGCTCTGTTGTGAATAGGTGCCCCACACAGGATGTGGTCCTTGGAGCCTGCTTTCTATCTCCTCAGCTCAACTTAAGCCTGGCACCATTTCTTTGAAACCCCTTCCCATAAAGGCTGCTCTTCTGACCTCCTCTAATTCACAAGCCCTATTTCTGATCCCTCTTTTAAGGCATTGTCTGGCACCACCAACCAACACTTTTTCGAAATTTCTATAGATCCAGGCATGGCTCTTCATCTTCAGGATCCTTCTCCATTTTGCTCAGAATGGCCTCTAGCTCATGTTCTCCTGTTTGCTTTCTCTCTCCAAACATGACATCAACAGACCTTAATATTCACACCACTGTTGAACTTCTTTTTAGTCTTTTTTAGCCTCTTGTAAGTACAATCAGAACATGGACCTCATTGTTCGTCAGAATTTCTCCATCCTCACGATCTTGGATTCTAACACTCTCCTCTGTGCTCTCACTTGCTGCTACTAACATGCTCTTCCCTCTAGGTCTTATTTTTTGGGGGCGTTGTTTTGGTTTTATTTTTCATCAAAGCAATACATTCACGTTGTAATAAATCAAACAGTGCAGAAGAGTTAGAAGGGAAAGCAAAAGCCTCTTGTCCCAACATTTCCAATCCCCCAAAGCAACTTCTTTCTTACTATTTCTGCTTTTTAGTTTTGCTGGAGGCTACATCTGTAACACTTACTTTGCACATTGTGACTTATCAGCTTAAATTACTAGCTTTCAAATATTAACATAAAAGATAAATATTTAGTTAATTTATACCAACTCATTCCCTTTCCATCGTTGTATGATCATTCATTAATTCAGCAAGTATACAATGAGCAACAACTATGCAAAGGTAAAGGTATTGGGGATATGGTATAAGAAAGAAGAGGCAAAGAATTCCCTGCCCTCTTTGTGTTTACATCCTGTGTGTATGAGTTGGGATTGGGGGGTGAGGTGGCTGGGAGGAAGAACCAATAACAAATACATCAGGAAAATACATAGAATGAGTTCAATGGAAAAAAATGAAACAGAGAAGTGGATAGACAAGGTAAAGTAGGGCAAGAAGGTTGCAATTTTAGATAGTTTGACATTTGAGCAAAGATTTGAATGAGAAGATTTTTCATTATATTTGAGCAAAGATCTGAATTAAAAACATGTTTTTATTTGATTACATTTGTATCTTCAAATACACTTGAACCCTCTCGCACTTTCTCATTTATTTTTACCTATTGGCTTCTTCCTTGTCTCACTTGTTTCCCTACCCAAGAGGCTTTAAAACCTGCATATTAACAACTTTCTTACTGTGGCTATCAGATATCAGATCCTCAATTTCCATTCTAGTCCCTTTACCAATTTATTCTCTCTCTCTCTCTCTCTCTCTCTCTCTCTCTCTCTCTCTCTCTCTCTCTCTTCACTCATCCCCAGAGGTAGCAAGCTCATTGCTGGTTTAAAAGAAAAAAAAAACTTGAAATTTTCTATTTGTTTCTGACATACATTCATGTTACCTGGTGACATGTGGTTCCTCAGTGTTGCTCAGTTTTTCCAAGGATCTCTGCTTCCCTTCCTTTCGAGGAGTCTATGGAAGATATTTCAAGCCTTTTTCTCTTTTATCAAAGCTCACAATGGAAATCCGGCATTCCTTATTTTAGAATGTTACTCAGTCACTTAATTCATTGAGATGGTGGCCATCTGAAATCAATTCCCATAGCTCTCCTCTTTCCTTAGAAACAACACTTGATTTCTTCTGTTTCTTACTGACTCACAAAATGTCCAGTCCTTTTTCCAATGTGAGTGCCTCCCCCTTGGAATATGACCCTTTCTCTTCCACTTTTCCCACGACATACTTAATCAATCATTCTTCCAACCTCTCATGTATTCTTGGACTCTCCTCTCCCATTGCCTCATTCATTTTTCTGCCAAACTTTAGCAAGAGCAATCCGCTTACTGCTCCTTTTGTTCCCTCTCACTCACTTATCTGGGTATTTACAGAGTAGAATCTGGTTTCTGTTCCCACGACTTGACCAACAATACTTTCACCAACAACTTTCTAGTCATCAGTCATAAATCCCAAAGTGCCCTTTCAAACCTTGTGGTTCCTAAGTTTTCTACTGCATATAACTCTGTTTACCACCTCACCATTTTTTAAAGATATTTTCCCCTCAGTCTCCAGTATTCTGTCTCTGGGATCCTTATGCATTCATCTCTCTTACTACCTTTTCTCTTTCTTCCCTAACAGCTTCTAAATTAATGATCTCTAAACCGTTCTGATTGCATGTTATTAATAAAAATTTTAAGTGTAAAACATAAATATGATACATGTATATAAACATAAAGTTATACACATGTATTTATCTAACATATATGTAGTTGTATACATTTGCTTTACTAATATAGTATGTGTATTATAAAACAAACTCCAAGTAGAAATTTCAGAGAGGTAAAGTTGAAATAAAATATTTTGTTTAATGCAAATATTTATTTAAAAATATTTAAGGCAAAAATTCATTTCATTTATCAATAATATATTGAGAAGATGATGGAATGGTTTTAATACTTTTTTAAGTTTTGATTTAACACTTTATGATACAGCAATTCAATTGTTTGCTTTATAATTAAATTCATTCGTGTACTGAGTTTTCATGGCTCTCACCACTGAAAATGAAATGCCACAAAGATACGTGGATCCAAACAGGAAAAGTATATTGTTAATCACTCTAAGTCATGATGCATATGTTTCAAAAATATCTACCAATTTTGCAAAGATTTGTTAAAAATGGATAATACATTTTGATCTACCTTGATGTCAAATTATTTTTAAAAGATAAACTGGTTGAGCATGGTGGCTCATGTCTGTAATCCCTGCGCTTTGGGAAGTTGAGGCAGGAGAATCACTTCAGGCCAGGAGTTTGAGACAAGCCTGAGCAATATAGTGAGCCCCTGTTTCTAATAAATAAATAAAAAGCCAGGAGTGGTGGTGGGTGCCTGTAGTCCCATCTACTCAGGAAGCTGAGGCTGGAGGATTGCTTTAGTCTAGGAGTTCAAGGCTGTAGTGAGCTATGATTGTGCCACTGCAGTCCAGGCCTGGGCAACAGAGACAGACCCTGTCTCTATAGGAAATAAAGAAAAGAAAAGAAAAGAAAAGAAAAGAAAAGAAAAGAAAAGAAAAGAAAAGAAGAGAAGAGAAGAGAAGAGAAAGAGAAAGAAAAGGAAGGAAGGAAAGAAGGGAGGGAGGGATGGAGGGAGGGAGGCAGGAAGAGAACAAAAGAAGGAAAGAAAGAGAAAGAGAGACAGAAAGAAGAAAGAAAAAAGAAAGAAAGAAAAGAAGAAGGAAGGGAGGGAGGGAGGAAGGGAGGAAAGAAGGAAGATTTGAGATAATATATCTAATCATTTAATATTTTTATTATTGAGTTTAAAATTCACTGCAATTCTTTGGAAGATTTTTTCAAAATTCAGAAATTTTGCTTCCATGTTTTTAAGGTTTACAACATGAGAGGCTTCATAGGTTGCACACTGTTTTCAGCAATGAAAGCGTATAACATCAAAAATATTCCAAAACAATCCATTTTCAAAATATTCTCCATAGAATGATTCTTTTATTAAAGTTATGTTTTTATCTTTTAACTAAAGGGCCAGCTCAAGTGTGTATGTGTGTGTTCCTGGCTACCAACAGGAACTTATCCTGGATGAGGTAGGCAAGTTTGAATGCTCACCATTTCGTAAAATAAAACTTAATGCTAATACATCCCTAATTTTGTGAAAAGTGGTCTTTCATGAGATTATTAGCAAATTTTTAGATGATGCAAAACAATGCCATAATCATTCCCCTTCTCACAGAGTATCATGAGGGTCCCACTGTATTTTTAAAACTTTGCTTCTATAAATTAGGCATATTTAGTACATCCTGCAGAATTCAGTAAACCTCTGGTTATAATTTCTTCGCTGCAATAACATTTCTGTAATGACACTGGGGATTTCATATGTGAATTTATTTTTCCAGGCTTTTTCAAGAAACACTTTAAAAATTCTGGACAATGCAGCTACTGTATCAGTGGTTGTACTTACTTAACTTATCCATAAAGAAATGCTTTCACTAAAGAAGTCATTAAGGGATAGAATAATGGCTTCTCTGATGCATGAAAAATGCTTCTTTGTGTATTTCATTATTGAAACACAATCACATAAATATAATAAACAGATATGTCGGGGAAAAAAAAACAGAACTCTCATGCAACTTATAGAAAAATCCCCCTTAACTGAGTCATTTGTTCATACAAACTATAATAACAGCTAACATTTATTTTGTGCTTACTAAGTGTCAGGCATTATTCTAAGCTATTACATGTATTAGCATATTGAAATCTTTGGCATTTTTTTTTCTAAGCATTTGTCAAGGGCATTTTCAGAAAAAAAAAAGGTTCTAATTTGTCACCATATTGTTCATGTGATTTTCACCATATTTTGGAAGAACCAGTGTACTTCCATAATAGGTAGCTTTTTCTTTATTGCTACTTTTTTTTTTTTTTTTTTTGAGATGGAGTCTCGCTCTGTCGCCCAGGCTAGAGTGCAGTGGCGCGATCTTGGCTTACTGCAACCTCTGCTTGCCAGGTTCAAGTGATTCTCCTGCCTCAGGTTCCCTAGTAGCTGGGATTACAGGTGCATGCCACCATGCCCGGCTAATTTTTTTTTTTTTTTTTAGTAGAGATGGGTTTCACCCTGTTAGCCAGGATGGTCTCAATCTCCTGACCTCATGATCCGCTCACCTTGGCCTCCCAAAGTGCTGGGGTTACAAGCGTGAGCCACCTCGCCCGGCCATTTTTTTTTTTTAACTCGTAAGAGTTAACATTAATATTGGTGAATCTTAAATGTTACGCAGTATTGGATTGAGTATACCATAATTTTATACAGTGCTGAAAAACTACAGACAAGTATCTTCATATTCTTGTTGCTCAGTTTTAAAATATATTGTTAATCATTATGGTTTCATTTTCCCAGTGGCTAATATCACATAACATGGTGAAGTTTTTTGTCACTATGAGTGTTTGTAAATTTTCATTTCAATCATTTTTAGGATTTCAAATTTTTGCCTTACATTTAATGGGTATGGTTCATTCATATGTATTTTTTTCCTCCTAATACCAGAAGTGTGAAAACTGTCAGGTTTTTAAAAATGGTTCTCTTTTGCTTATAAGTACAATATTTTATTTACAATAGTATATAATACTTTCATGAAATGCACAAATACTAAGGACACAGCTCAATGACTTGATATAAATTGAATGTACCATGCAACCATTACCCAGATCTGGAAATAGAATATTAGTAATCCCAGCAGCTCCTTCATGCCTCAACCTAGTCACATTTCCAATGCCTTTCCCCCAAAGCTAGTCCTCATCCTGACACCTAGTATCATAGCTTAATTTTCTCCCCGTTTGGGAACTTTGTATGCTTTGAATCATATAACATATTCTTTTGTGTCTGGCTTCCTTCTTTATATCCATAGCATCATTCCATTGTACGGATAAACCAAAATGCATTTACTTACTCTACTACTGAAGAATATTTGAGTAATTTCCAAGTATTAGCTGTTACAAATAATGCTGTTGTGAATATTCCTGTTCATGTCTTTTTGTGCACGTGTCACACATTTCTATTCGGTGCACATATGAATACGTTGCTGTAGACATGTCAGTGCTGGGTCACATGACAGCTACAGTAGAGCTTGCAGTTTCCCAGAGTAATACACTCTCTACACGGGTACGTGAAGTAGCAGTTTCTCCATATTCTTGCTAAGACTTGGGACTCTCAGTCTATTTAACCATTCTAGTGGATTTGGTGTTGTTCGTGTTATCTCCTCATTGGTTTAATTTGCATTTCCCAGATGACTGATGAGATTAAATAACTTTTCAATGTTATATTGCTAATTGGAAGTACTTATTGTGAAATACCTAATTTGTGAAGTAACTATTTGAGTTTTTGCCCACTTTGTCTATTGTGCTATTTGTATTTTTGTATTGACTGATAACATTTCTTTATATATTCTGAACACAAATTTTTTTTGGTATCCCTTATCTATTTTGCAAATAGCTTCCTCTGCTTTGTACCTTGCATTTTCGCTTCCTTAATGTTGTTTCTAGTAATCTTTAATCCGCAGGTTGTTTTCAGTAATTCTAAAAATTGCTTGTCCATCTTGTGAGATTTGGTTTTGTTTAAACTAGTTAATACAATGTTCAAAGAACTTAACCAGGTTCATTGAATCTGCAGCCTAACAATTCGCTGACATCAAGGGTGCCACTGTGCACCCCTAGGTGGGGGTCCCAGCCTCAGAGACACTCAGTTTCTGGAAAGTAAAAACAAGATCCAGTAGCCACAACTGCCCATTAACTTTGAGTTAACAATGATTATAAACAGCTACCAGCTTTACGAGAAAGAAAGAAACAACCAGACTTCAGGTAACTCCTGATGAAAATACATCACACTCTCTATGGAGTAATCTTCCTAAAATATCAAATCTGAATCTATCAAGCCTCAAGATTTAACTGTCAATTCTCAGGAAAATAAGACAGAAGAACGTTTTCGGAGGAAGACTGCTCACAGACAAAGCAATCCTAGAACACATGATGTCTAGAAAAGACTATATCTAGTAATATGACATGTAGTAAACAAACAGAAAAGAAACGGATAAATAAGAAAATCCCATAAAGTGTAAGGAATCTAGTAATAGGAGATGTTTGGAAAACAACAAAGGGCATTAAAATATCACCAGTTAATTCCAGTTTCTGCATGAGTGGCTGTATGTAACTGGCAAAAGGAAAATCATTTCTACTCCTGTTCACTTGTGTCCGTAGGAATACAATCTGCAACATTCATGCTGTGGTAAACTCTATAAAACAAATACAGTTTCTCCAACAAATTGAGAAAAAAAATAGGAGGAAACCTATAGATTAAAGAAGATTTCAAAAGATCAACAATTGCAACATATGCACCTTATGTAGATCCTGATTGAGACCGTAAGAAAACATTTATGAGACAACCATACAAATTTGAATCTTTGCTTGATAAGTTTTCAGGTGTGACACTATATTGTTTTAAATAATCCCTACATTTTAGAGTAGGGATTTGCTGAAGAATTTGCTGATTAAATCATCTGAAATGGTATTTGTTTTGTTTTGTTGCCCAAAAAATCCAATGGGGGCGAAGAATGAGGAATATGGATGAAGCAAAATTGGTCCTGAGTTAACGGTTGATGAAGTCAGGTAATGAGTACCTGGAGGTTCATTATGCTATTCTCTTGCTTTTTGTGTATTCTTGAAATTTTTTGTAAGAAAATGTTTGGTCTAAGTCTTGAAATCAAGACAATAATTTGCTTGTGTAAGACGTGAGGGTGCATAAAAAATGGAGGCCGAGCGCTGTAGCTCACGCCTGTAATCCTAGCACTTTGGGAGGCCGAGGCAGGCCGATCACGAAGCCCGGAGATCAAGACCATCCTGGCTAACACGGTGAAACTCCCTCTCTACTAAAAATACAAAAAATTAGCCGGGTGTGGTGGCACGTGCCGTAGTCCCAGCTACTCAGGAGACTGAGGCAGGAGAATCGCTTGAACCTGAGAGGCTGAGGTTGCAATGAGCCGAGATTGCACCACTGCATTCCAGCCTGGGCGATAGAGCAAGGCTCTGTCCCAAAAAAAAAAAAAAAAAAAAAAAAAAATATATATATATATATATATATGTGTGTGTGTGTGTGTGTGTATATGTGTATATATACATATATGTGTGTGTGTATATATGTATATATATACATATATGTGTGTGTGTATGTGTGTGTGTGTATATATATATATATATTATATATATATACTGGAGTTCAGGAATTAAGATACTGTTTCTTAAATAATCTCTCCCTTCTAAAGTCAAAATTGAAGATCATTACTAGATTAGGATGGTATTGTTAGATCTATAGTCTCAGCAGACGAAAATTTTAGAGACTTGATTCTGTACGACTCTGGAAGCTAAAACAGAAGCTATAGTCTAGATATTATTGCAAGGAATAGACAGGGACTAAGGTGGCAATCTAACAACAAGACTGAGCAAATGAATGCAGGGCGTTTAACCTTTGTAACTTGCTCTCAGAAACATCTTGATAATTAAAGACTAAATCTGTTACAAATAGGGGCCTGTGTGCGTGTATGTGTGTCTGTGTCTGTGTGTGTGTGTGTGTTGAGAGAAAGCATTAGTCTGTATCTTTTGTAGCAACTTCAGCTTTCCTGAACTTCATACTATATCTGAAGGGAGCAATGACTTTCAGTGAAAAGATAATCCATAGTTAGCAGATGATTTGGATGCGTGTGATTTTTATTTAATATTGATTGCATATTGGGGTTATATGTTTGGGATTTTTAGCTTTTAAATAGAGGATACATGGTGTTTTCAAAGTCAACATTGTGGATCATGAGAGGAACCTGGAAGAACAACTTCTGAATCAGCTGACACTGCGATCAAGAAGCCCAGGTACTACAGAACAGGAACAATCTGCCATGTGTGTTTACAACTTCAGAAAGCCCTGGAATGACAGCTTCCAGGGCAGTTCTTCTGAATTTGCAGGTCAGCATTAGTGGATGATGAATTTTTTTCACACATGGTCAACTCTGTGCCACCTGCTACAAGATGTTGGAACAGGTATATTTATTTATTTAATGATGATCAATGATTCTTCCAACATCAGGGAACATCAGGGAAATCAGCTAGTATATGCTGTTTTTGAGGATTTTCAGCTCCAAATCCTGAAAGTATTCATGAAACTACATAAATTACTTTTGTTCAGCAAATCATCATAAGTAAATCCAGTCATATGAATCTGGAAGGATTTGCTGGTGGGCACTAACACTGACCACATGTTTCAGTGTGGGCAAGTTTACCATCCATCACGGATTTTGTGCTTGGTGAATTGTAGGGAGTGAAAGAGAGAAGGATGTTTGGCCCAGTTGTCTTTTTTACCTATATCTGAAATTCTCACTTAGTCAAGAACAAAACATTTAGACATTTCATTTCCTTTTGGGGTTTTAGTGATACATGTTAAAAATTGTATATTTAGAGAAAATTGTTTTTATTATATATAATTTATAAATTCAGTGGAGAGACAAATTTATACTGAGAAAATATTTAATATGAAGTATAGTTGTCTCTCACACACACAGGCAAACACAAACACATATATAGCATCTGAAACTCTGCAGAAAATATTTCAACCCACTCCCACATTCACTTTGAAGGGAGTGAAATTTAGTAAAGTAGAGAATAAAATTGATAATAGGGGATATTTAAGAGCTGAGTATTTATTGATATGGTTTTCTAACACCCAGATCTAGCCCCCGGATCACATAAGCACTTTAAGTACATTAAAATCTCTATGCAAGTATGTGATCTAGCATTATCATTTGCCAAGGTGACACCCAGCTCATAGAGGAACCATAAATCTATCAAGTACAAAAGGATTAAACAATATCCTCAAATGCAAATCAAATTGGAGTGTAGGCTAAAGACTCATCATTTTCAGATCTATGTTTGGATTACTTTCATTATTTGCCATTTAATTAATTTCTCTATATTCTTCTATCTCCTAATGTAGTCTGAGGTGTGCATCATATTGCCCTTTTTGTAACAAGAGGGATTATCCCAGTTTTGAAAACTATGACATAAGTAAAGGAAAACCAAATGATCAAACAAAAAAAAAAAGAAAGAAAAATATTTGTCAGCTTCTCCTTGACATGTCATAGAAAAGGTAAAATAACAAAATAGTAGGATAAAATTTCTAAAACAATAATAACTATTAGTTATGAGTTAAAATGTTGTTCATTTGATGCCTGTAGTGTTTGGTTTAAATTTTCATTTCACTGTTGCCTTTAAAGTTAGACTGTAAACAAATACCTTAATAAAGCAACCAGGAGACTGTGACTTGTGTTTTGGTAGTAATTATATCTTCCCACCAGATGGCAGTCTTCCCTGGCTCTTGGCAACTACCTTTCAGAGTGTAGCTACTCCTGGCTGAGGAAGCAGTGTCATTATATCTATGCACTTAGTTTGAATATGGGAAATCTGCCAGGATTTCATGGCTTTAGGATTAAATGTCTGTCATTTGAAAAGAGACTTCCATGGACGGAGGTTTTTATTTTTTCAAGTCATACATATATCTTCAGGACAAAGGCTATTTACATAAACTCCAGGCTTAAGTTGAGCCTCTCAAGATCACAGTTGGCACCTTTTCTTGATGCTCAGGACTCCAAGAGGCTGGTAAATGCACTAGTGAATGTTTCAGAGTATTGTGTTTCTTAAAGCAGAGCCAAGTAAGTATTCAAATGCCACCCATATCTCAAGTATTCTCATCTAATCTTAGCTCCTGGAATATTTACTTAAAACATTTTCATTTTCTTGGCAAAGAGCTATGTAAATACATTTAATTTTACCTTTTTTAACACATATTTCCCTGAGATCTTGCCTAATGTGTTATATTTGAGGATTTTACTCACTACATGGACACAAATATATCATAAACTAATTCAAGAATAAAAATCTTATCACAATGATGAGTGACATTTGCATTCAGGAGTCATAAACAACTGAGAATTAATCAACTCCCTCTTTACTACTAGAGAGAACCTGAATGTGTTTTTTAACTTACTTATTTTTAATTTGTACCTCTAACAAATTCATACCCCTGACATGGATCAGTATTAGTGGATGGCTTTTTCAAGACAGGAATTCACACAGTCTTAGATACTGTTTATATTTATACAACGTGCTTGTGCAGGGAAAAGGGTGGGGCTTTAGGGAAAGAGACTTCAAGGAAGGGCATGATGCTGACTCAGGGAGATACATCTGGAGTGGGCCTCTATCCTTCTTACCTTGGTTTTGTTCTACTTATAACTAATAGAAGCATGAGCTATTGAACAAAGCTACGGGTAAATCCTACCCTGGCCTAAGGTCTCATTCTCTCCCCTCACTCCCACTCAATAATATAGTATGCTGTAATTCTAGAGGATATAAGCCATTTTAATATGCATAATATAAAGCAAGAATTCAGTATAAATTTAAGTAAAAAATACTCATTACCCAGAGCAAAATTCACTGTGATCCACAGAGAATCAGACTGTAATCCAATCGCCAAATAATGTAGCATATGTGGATACAATCATGCATAGAAAAGGAAAATTTTCTATGGCTGGAGAATTTGAGGCCAAATTATTTAGGCAAACAAAGCAACATGGAAAGGCCTTAGTGTGGTTTTAGGGCAGTTGAAACTGAGAAAGTTCTATCTTATTTCAATAGCAAAGAGTTACAAGGTTTTTCATATACAACTAGAGTTGTCAATTTAACTTCTCTAACTCCTCTATAACTCCATTGCTATTGCCCACACTGTAAATTCCAGACTACTACCTACGACCTTGACGATTATTCTGCAACCCCATTTCACCCCTCCCCTTCTATGCTTTGCTTTGTAATCCCCTGAGTAAGCCCTGACTTTGCTTATTTTCAAGTCTGTCTGGCTAGATGGTGTGCTCTTGGAAGTCTTTCTACTTGATCACCTTGGAAATTTCCATTGAGCCCTTGACACATAAGTGGTGAATTAATCAGTTAAATAACTCATGAGAGGTTTTCTGTCTAGGACATTTCTGTACAATTTCAAAATGCCTGGAATATATATAAATATTCATATTGATATGAACCGCTATGTTCATAGCTGATAATTCCAAGTTAATTCCTTGGTAAGTCCTGTGTATTATATTAGTTTCCTAGGGCTGTTATAGCCAATTACCACAAACAGGGTGGCCTAATTAAAAATATATATATTCTTTAAAAGTTCTGGAGGTCAGAAGTTCGGTATTCCTTTGCTCATGGCTGCACCATTGCAAGCCCTTCATCTTCACGTTGACTTTTCTGTGCTTGTGTGCATCTAAACTCCCTCAGCCTCTCTCTTCTAAGAATATTGTGATGGCATTCACAGTCCACCCACCACTCCATGACAAACACCCCTTCTCAAGATCCTTAATCACATGTTTTGCCATATAAAAGAATATTCAAGAAGAGTCAAAAGAGAAGCATTTGGGAAGTAGGTCAGAAAGTGAATAAGAAGCCCAAGATAAAAAATGAATTTCAATTCCAAGGAACAAAAGAGTTGAGAGAGAGACAGAGAGCAAGAGCGAACAAATTATGGGAAAAAAATAAGAAATTATTTCTAGGCCAGGCCTGGTGGCTCACACCTGTAATCCCAGCACTTTGGGAGGCCAAGGCAGGTGGATAACGAGGTCAGGAGATTGAGACCATCCTGGCTAAAGTAGACCATCTCTACTAAAAATACAAAAAATTAGCCGGGTGTGGTGGCGGGCGCCTGTAGTCGCAGCTGCTCAGGAGGCTGAGGCAGGAGAATGGTGTGAACCCGGGATGCGAGCTTACTGTGTGCCGAGATAGCGCCACTGCACGCTAGCCTGGGCGACAGAGCGAGACTCCTTCTCGTAAAAGGAAGAAAAAGAAAAAGGAAAGAAATTATTTCCAGCTGCCTTTGAGGGCTCAGAATAAATGAAGAACGAGCCAGTTGGGAGGAGGAGGTGATCATGTGAAACAGAGGTAGCCTATTTAATGCTGTACCGTAACAAATCGTGGCAAGCATGTCACTTAAATGAGATTTGGTATGAATCCGCAATTTGCTACTTTTCTGATATTCCTGTCTAAGGTTCCACTATATGAATAGTCAAAAATACAGAGTGGTTCTTAATACCATTAACTGCAGGGCTGACATTCGCTGGCGTGCACTGTTGAAGAGCAGACATGCATCCATTCTCAATAACTGGGCTCTGATTGGCCAGTGCCCATGTCAATTTTCTCCAGAATCATCTCTGGCTGTACCCACGGGCATGTAAGGACAGGGTTGGAAAAGAGCCATTGGAGAAGAGAGCCCTGGACCTTGAGGTAGAAATAATTCTCCCCTGATTCCTCCAGGGAAAGAAGGAGGAAATTAATTAGAGCAGTGGCAACAGGAACCTAATTGATTTTTTTTCCTGCTTTGTAGGTCTTTTCTGGGCAGGTGGGAACAAAGGACATTTAAAATCATTTAAAATCCCCGTGAAATTAAGTGCTGGAAACTCAAACACCTTCAGAGCCCATGAAGCAGGACTCAAGATAGAGAATGGAGAAAAAAGTAAGGATCATATTTGTGACTGATTCTATGGCTGAAGTTACCCGTTTGTGACCCCTGGTAGATAGCCTCTAGTGGATTTAATGTTGCTAAAAAAAACTTTATTGGATGTAAAATTCAAACTGTTCATAGTCATATCCCAGTGATTATTTTTAAAATGCAACAAACGTGATTTAATCAAACTCAACTGCATAGTCAATCCAACTGGTTCTCCTGAAAGTGGTTCTTAACCGGCCTGAAACTTCCCAATGTCATCAAAAAGGGTGACCATATATAAGTCCAGGCTTGTTTTGCTGACACGCTTTGGACAACATGAGAACATAAATAACGGCCATTTTTTTCTTTAGCTATCTGAAAATAAAGCTAGTATGTGCTTACAAATAGCTGTGGAGAAGAAGAGAATTTATATATTGAACCAATCTGTGATGAACATAGCATTATACCTCCAGAGAGCATTTACGAGTCACTAGAACTCCGCTATATAAACTATAAACCACTTACTACTATCTTTTCTTTTCTTAAGTAAAAAGAAATAAAAATTTAGGGGACATTTTGTGACATATATTTTTTATATTACCAGCAAGTGCTCTAAAATTCAAAAAGCTTTTTAAAAATTTTGCTCTTGTAATAATGTTTGAAAATATTTCCACTTCTCTCTTACCCTCCATCATACACAGAGAAACATTTGCACATTTGCTTCCCCACACCTGAAAAGTACTTAAATTTTATAGATAACATCTATTAGAACCCAGTAAAACCCTACAAATACTGTAGCTCTGTAGGAAATTCTGTTTTAAATATTCAAACATAGTATCCAATTTTACTATTTCTCAGCAAATATGTGGTTTATAGGCACAGAAGCAGCAAAAGCTAGCAGTTCACAACCCATAAGTTATAAACCTATGAGTAAGCTTACCATTTCCTTTAAACTTGCTGTTAAGTTTTCTGGTGCATTTTTAATAACTTTTAAGGGTCAAATAATGGTGTGTACCTCATTTAAAATTAAATAATTATTTTTATTTTTCTTGATGTCTCTTCTGATCTTGAAAATAGCTGATAGAACAGCATTGTTTGATATTGCTTATCAAATTTTATTTGCAATATTATAGACTTAGAATCATAGAAGGAGGAAAAAATCGCTAGATATATTATGTACCACACTCCATAACAAAATAAAGATGCAAAAATAAACCGAAGGAGGAGAATAAACCAACTAAGGATATATGATAGCTTCAGAATGAATTAAGGTTTGAAGCACACAAAAATCCAGACGCACAGCAGAAAGTGTTCAACTAGGTATTTAGAAACTTTGATTTCTTCAGTTATCTAAGTGACCTGTGGAAGTCATTTATGGTTACACTGCCTTTCAGTTAATCCTTTGCTGCACCAGCTCATTCTCATAACAGAGATCAAATTAATTTCTTAATCTGCAATATAAGAGTAACAGCTACTGGCTGGCCAAAATAATGGGTCAAGGTTACATGAGGCTGCTCAGGCTAGATGTAAGAGAAGGAACCATTAAAATCCATTAGGTGACAGTTGGTCCCAAGCAACTGGCAGTAGCAAAAATGATAAAAGATGTTGCTACAGAACAAGTGAAAACAATTTAAACACGTTCTAGGTGGAACAGTCAAGAGGATCACATGAAATACAGGGAGAGTGGGCAAGGAGGATATGAGCCATTGTGGAAAACAGTATGAAGGTCTGTCAAGAAATTAAACACAGAATCACCAGGCTGAGTATGGTGGCTCACACCTGTAATCCCAGCAATTTGAGAGGCTGAGGTAGGCAGATCACCTGATGTCAGGAGTTTTGAGGACAGCCTGGCCAACATGGTGAAACCCCGTCTCTACCAAAAAATGCAAAAAGATTAGCTGGGCATGGTGGTGTGTGCCTGTAGTCCCAGCTACTTGGGAGGCTGAGGCAAGAGAATCACTTGAACCCGGGAGGCAGAGGTTGCAGTGAGCGGAGATCACGCCACTGCACTCCAGCCTGAGTGACAGAGTGAGACTCTGCTTAAAAAAAAAAAAACAAAAAAAAAACCCAAAACAAAACAAAGATAGAATCACCAAATGATGTAGTAACTCTGCTTCTGCTTATGTGTATTAAAAAAAAAAAACTAAAAGCAGAGACTCTAACAGATATTTGTAACTAATGTTCACAGTAGTATTATTCACAACAGCTAAAATGTGGAAGCAACCCAAATGACCATTCATGGATGAAGGGATAAACAAAATATTTTACATAGATACAACGGGATATTATTCAGACTTAAAAAGGAAAGTAATTCTAACATATGTTACAACATGAATGAACCCTAAAGACATTATAGTAAGTGAAATACACCAGACACAAAAGGTCAAAGATTGTTATGATGTCACTTACATGAGATACCTAGAGTAGTCAAATTCATAGAGATGGAAAGTAGAATGGTGGTTGTCAGGGGCTGGGGGTGGGGGAGAAATAAAAAGTTATTATTTAAGGGGTACAGATTTTAGTTTGGGAAGATAAAAATGTTCTGGAGATGGAGATGGTGGTGATGGTTCCATAACGATGTGAATGCATTTAATACACTGAAACTGTATACCTTTAAATATTGTTAAAATGGTAGAAATTTGTATTATGTATATTTTACCATGAATAAAAAAGAATATGAAGAATATTCCTTCTTGGATTTTGCAAAAATCATTTATTAAAAAGACCAACATATAGAAGAATAAATTATTTTAGAAATAATATATAGCACATAAAAGGTGATTCATTAAAGAAACGTGAGAGAGAAAATGGGCTATTCTCCTGAGAAGGGCAAGCAACCTAATAAGAAATTGGTCCAAAGAACACTAAAAGGCAAAAACATCACTAGGTGACTGTCTTGTCCAAGTTAAAATAATGATATCTCAGATCCAGTGATGGCTTTGCATTAGAGCCCCTTAATTTTATCACTTGACTGCTACTCTTCTGGGCATAAAACATGCCAGATACGAAGCCTAAGCCTAGGAAAATGCCATCACCCTCAATTTTTCTCCCACCCAAAGCCAAGTTAAATGAAAAAGTCTGCTTGACATTTAGAAATTTATAGATGTGAATGAAATGAAGGGAGAAAATTCATTTAGAAATATGACTGGTGTTTAAGGGGAGTAAGAGAATGAGATCTCTGGAAAGAGTAAGACAGAATGGTGATGTTCAGAGGATACACCATTCAGTCCTTAAATGTAATGGGAGTATAAAGGGTTTCTTAGGATAGTCTTTTAAGAAAAATGTACAAGTGGTTTTTTAGTTGCTATGGTATTAGCTTTGCAGGCAGACGTTGAATTCAAACAAAACTATAGACATCTTATCGTGCCCCCAGGCTGCTTCACATATGTGTGATGTTGAAAAGGATGATGATTAAAACAAATTCTTTTGTAAATCTTATCCCAAATTCCTGAGGTACACAATGCATCATAAATGCAAATCATTTATTAGGAATTATTTCTGTTGAATACAATATATAAATAGTAAAAAGCAAGTCTGTTTTTCTATGTTTTTCTAGTCATTTCCATATTATGACTACAGGTATTTCCCTAGGTTAAAGAGCAACTCACTAATTTTACTTCGAACAATAAAATATATTATCCTTTAAAATGCTTTTTGTCCAGGAAAAGTAGATAGTAAAGACAAAAAACTGAAATCTGGAAATAAGACTTTTATTAAATATTGAATAAATGTTGACCAAATTTTCAACATCTGGTATCAGCTACAAGGATCAGTGCTGACCCTAGAACAGACTGTTTATTCACTGCACCAGGAAATTATTCTCCAGTGAGTTGCAGAATCTTCAACTGTCTTTATTGGGTTTACCAGAGTCTGGCCACTTTGTTCAGGATGTTAAAGAGGGGTTTATTCTTTGGAAATTTTTGGTGGAAACAACATGTGTCTTTTATAGTCTCTTCTTGATCATTTTGTCTCTGTCAATTCCTCAGCCTCTCTTAATATCCTTGTGTTACCCCCAGGCTCTTCATACTGCATCACCTCCAAGAAATGTACAATTGAAAATAATGAGAGTGAAGACTAACAGTGACATCTGCACTTCCATGTTCATTGCAGCATTATTCACAATAGCCAGATTGGGGGACAATCCATATATCCATCGACAGAAGAATTAAGAAAGAAAATGGGATATATTCATACAATGAAATATTATTCAGCCTTTAAAAAGAAGGAAATCTTATCATTTGTGACAACATGGATGGACCTGGAAGGCATCATACTTAATGAAATAAGTCAGTCACAGAAGGACAAATACTGCATGATTCCACTTATATGAGGTATCTAAAATGGTCAAACTTGTGAAAACAAGAAAAAGAATACTGATTGCAAGGGGATAAGAGGAGACATGAGGTGTTCTTGTTCAATGAATATAAAGTTACAGTCATGCAAGATGGGTAAATTATAGATATATGCTGTACAATATAGTGCCTGTGGTTAACGATACAATCGTGTGCATTTACAGATTTAAAAGGGTAAATCCCATGTCAAGTGTACTTACACACACATACACACACACACATACATTAGCAAAAAGATTCAAGGAGACTTTTGGAGGTGATGAATATGTTTATCACCTTGATTGAGATATAATTGTAATATCAAGGGTGTTTACTTATGTATATCCAGACTCTTCAAATGGTATACCTTAAATATGTACAGTTTTATTGTATATCAATTATATCTCAAAAAAGCTGCCAAAAGAAAAAAGAAATGAAACAATGGAACTTATGTCAACATGGCTCCTGAGCTTAGAGATATTTAAACAATACTCTCTTTAATGCCACAAAACAATCAGACAAGTTGATACAAATCTAACTTTGAGGAGCTTAAATTATTTCCCAACCCTTATGGAAAGCATTTTGAAAATGTGTTTCAAGGACTTTAAATATGACTGAACACTTGACCAATAATTCTACTGGTGGAAAATATGCCTAAGCAATTAATCTTAAATCTAAAATGCTTTATAGAGAAAAATTAGAAACAATCATTCAATTGACAATCAAAATGCCCAAATAATGCAGAATAGGGAAATTGTGGTGAATTCATAAGGTAGATACTTAAAGACATCAAAAAAGATGACATATGATGTTTATAAATATCTTTATGCTATAATTTTACATGGAAAGAGCAAATAACAGTATGGATATGGCATTACAATGTACTTGTACTACGATATCAAACTACAAGTACTGGTCTGTTGCTATCAACATAATATATTGGTATTATGCCCTGTGGGTGAATTTGGGGTCCAGTTCTATTTCAACATATTTAACTATGTTCTCTTTAGTGCAATGGAAAAAAATTAGTGAGACTACAGGTTGTTTCCTGACAGAAAGATGAGTGAAATAACATCCACACCAGTTCAATCTTCTATCGTTAGTCTCTATTTTTGTTTTTGTTTTAGTTCTGTAATTGTGGAACATAGATAATTAGCTAATTGCTATACATGTTCAAAAATTTGGTTACTCTACAGAATATGTGCACTCACAAAAGACCTGCTTGGTTTCTATTAAGGTGAGAATCATACCTGTGACTTCTCTTGCTTTGAAGAATTTAACACATTATGTTTACTTAAAGGGAAAAGTTTTTAACTTATTGTTTAAACCTATTCTCCTTGACTTATAAATATGAGTAGAATTCTCAAAGATTATTCATACTACTAGAATAAGCTTTAGAGGCATAAATTGTTTGATATTAGTACGCATGTTTAGAACATTGAAACTATTTGTTTCCAACTCAGTTTATACCCAGCTATTTCTCCTTGTCTTCCCAAGTATTTCTTTGACTTGTTCTACTTCCAAGGAATAATTATCTATTATATAACATTAAGTTTGAAAGAAAACCTAAAATATTAATGGCTTAATGAAGATTTTCAATTTCTGTTTCATGGAAAAATATAATAGAGGTAGGCTGTCCAGGGTAAGCTGCAAGGGATGCTGTGAAAGACAGTATTTATGCTAGAAGCCATACCCTAAAAATCAGGGATTCTATACTACTAAGGAGGAAGCAAAGAAAAATTAGGAAACCATTAGCAATCTGCCACACAGACACTGCTCTTTACTATATTCCTATAGCATCTAGCACAGTGCTTCGCACAAAATAAATGCACAAGAAATATTTGATTAATATTACCTTTAAAATTTAATTCAACTGAGTTAAGATTATCCAATCACAAATTTGGTAATATGATCTAGTTATTTATATCAAGTAACAAATCAACGATGTGCTAAAAGATTTAACAAGGGTACACTATATATTGTTATTGTTTTTAATACTAAAAAATTAAATTAGAAACAATAAGTGATGAACAAGATTGATTATATATTAAATATAGATTTATTATACATATATTTTATGTTATATTGTAGATATCTATAATATTATTATATATATAATTATATATAATATATATAATTATATATAATTATATTATTATATTATTATATTATATATAATTATATTATTATATTATATATTATTATATTATATAATTATATTATATATAATTACGTTATATATTATTATATTATATATTATTATATTATTATATTATATATTATTATATTATTACATAATTATATTATATATTATTATATTATTATATATAATATATTATTATATTATTATATTATTATATTATATATAATTATATATAGATATCTGTAATTATATTATATATAATTATATATAGATATCTATAATTACAGATATCTATATCTGCATATTATATTATATGCACATTATATGCATATTATAGCTATCTATAATTATAGCTATATATTACATATAGAGATATCTATCTGTTAATGGTATATAATTATAAATATCTATATCTATATAATATATAGATACAATTATAGATATATAATATAATATATATTATAGATATAGATTTATCATATATTATAGATGTAGATATAAATTATAGATATATTTACAACATAGCTATAAAATTTATTATGCCTAGACAATGTTAAATTTATATTAAAGTAATTGAAAAGAGTGAATTACAAATCAGATTGAGCGGAGGGAAAGAAACTGAAAGAAGATTCATCAAAATTGTTAAGGTAATTAACCATCTATTGAATTACAGGGAAGTTTACGTTCATGTTTGTTTGTCTTTTTAAAAAATATTTTCCCATGATAATCATTTTTGCATAAAAGACTACTCATAAGATAAAGTTATTTTTAAAAATATAGTGGGATAATATATGATGTTAGCATCAAAAGAAGATAGTGTTCATAATTCACACTAAATATTCTTCACAGGCCAGCCGAAGGATATTTAACTGACATAATAAATCTGTATCTTACTTTCATTTATTATGTGTGTTTCCCTGATTTTCTCCCATTCTCTTTTAGACATTTCTTTTTTTCTGAAACATCCTTACAACACACACATACACTTTTGCACAAAAAGCAAGTTAACTGTAAATGAAGAAAGGAATAAAAGAATAAACTTCCAAGGAAACCATAACAACTGTTGAAAATGAAAATGGTCTCAAAAAACGTTACATGTTATGAAGATAGAACATGCAAGAAGACACTCAATTTTTTCCACTTTGTTTTTTGCAATTAGCAATGATGTTGAAGTGGAGCTAATGCCTGGCAGAATCTGCTGCTGTTAGGACAATAGCTTGCCTCTATTAGGTGGGTTACATCCATTTGAGTTTATTCACTTGAAGAATGCCATTTTCTGTTGCTATAACAGTACCTGAGACTGGATAATTTAGAAAGGAGAGAGTTTTATTCTGGCTCATGGTTCAGGAGTCTGGGAAGTCTAAGAACGAGTGGCTGCATCTGGTCAGCTTCTGGTGATGGCTTCATGCTGTGGCAAAACATGGAGAAGAAGTGGAAAGGGGGAAGTGGGCACGTGTGAAAAGGGGCAAAACACCAGGGGTAGTCTCACTTTATAACAATCCACTCTCACTGCAACTAATCCAGTCCCATGAGAGCAAGAACTCACTCACTCTTAAGAAAATTAACCCAGTCCTGCAAGAGCAGTATTACTTCCTCTTAATGACCTAATCACCTCTTAAAGTCTCCACCTCCTAATACCATCACACCAGAGATGAAATTTCCAACACATGAATACTGGAGGAGACAGTTAAATCGTAACAAAGGCTCTGCTTTACCAACACACATACTCAAGATCTGACAGCCAAATGGAGGTATCATGAATACTTTAGCAAAATGGGAATCAAAAAACAAGACTTTAAAGTTTTTAATCTCAGTTGTGTTACCACTACTACAAAACCTTGAGAAAGTCACAATCTCTCAGAAACTCAATTTCCAGGTTAACCTATAATAATATAATTATATACTATTTAGATGCTTTATTGAATTAAAATTTGATATTCATACCTCAAATTATTTAATAGTGAAAGCAGCCCTGGATTAAAAGCCAGAAGATGTGAGCACCCATCTTAGTTCCATTCTGAACTTTTATTGATATTAGATTAGACAGTGTGTCAGGAACTCACAGTATATCTATAAATGAGGGAGTGGGATAAGATGAACTTTAAGGTCTCATTTAGTTTAACATTCCACAATTCTTCATGAATGGCCTCTATAACAATTTTGTATGCCAGAATATTGCCTTTGGCAAAAATCTCATAGTAAAACTTGATTCAGCCATGAGGATATTATGCCTTTTGGATCTAGAGCTCTGTGTATGGTGAAAGCTATTTTTCTTTTATCTGAAAAAGCTGCTTATTGTTATGGCTATGGCCTTCAGAGTATAACTTCCTTTGTATACATTTTTCAAATCTGACAAGAGCATAAAGATATGTGGTGATTATAAACTGACTGTAAGCAAAGAAACTGAGCTCAACATTTATTAAAACCACAGGATTGATGCTTTCTATGTCACATTAGCGGGGAAGGAAAGTCTTCATGAAACCAGATATGAAGTATTGCACATCAGCAGCTTATTTTGAAAGAAAATTTGGAGCAGAAAAGAATGGTCATATTTATTTTTAAAAATGTTCTATCACATTTTCATTTCTCCCTTACAATTTTTGCTGTGTGTGCTATATGCCTTCATAGGATGTGGCATCCCTAATGTAACAGTAAACTTACAGGTAAGTCTGAAATAGATGCTATGACAGGGGCAGTGACTTTTTAGATAATTTGTGAAAGGTGGTGAAGACCCCAATTAAATAATCTTATTCTATAAGACCCTGACAAATCATTACTGGGCCATAGGGTTAAGTGTTTCTGGACCTTACTAGATTGAAGATGAAGTTTAAGCCATAAAACAGGCCTTATCCCCTGGACATATAGCTGAACTGAAAGTTTATTAGAGCAAAATACACCCTACAGAATTACTGTTAGCTCCATTGACCACAAAAACACCATGTCATGAGTTTTATAGAATATAGGAGTAGATTAGCATTTTTGAGTAGAACAAGGTATTAATAGACAGGCACTTTGCTTGATCTTTTCTCAGGAATTAATAAAAAGTCATTCCTAACCACTGCTCATTTCTGTATAGAATGGGGACACTGCATCCTAGATCAATTAGAAAGGCTTATCAAACATACTCTAACAAATTAAATGTCAATGGATTCATTATAATCATTGTTATTACAGAGGCATTATCACACCTCTGTGCAGGTCTCAATCGACTAACTTTGTTGTACCTAGGTTGTAATGAGAAGGCTGTCCTTACAGAAGTGAGAAAAATTACTGACATTTCTACTCTAATTAATAACATATTCTGGCCACCTGTGGCTGAGAAAAGATATTTTCCCTTGAGTGCAACAAAAAACAAGAAAATGATATGGTTTGCATTTCATTTTATTGAGTCAGGCATGTTTTTTTTTCTTCATCGTCTTGGCCCATAAGTAAAGTGTCCCCTCATGTAGATATTACAAGCACTGATTTTATTTATTTTTATACATATCTCATATAATATGTTGTATGATCAATTTGAAAAAGAAAACACGAACCAACTCACTAAGTATAGGCACAGTTTAATCCATGCCTGATCATAAATTTGAAGCCAGGAAGTCAATGCATTATTAATACAAGAGCTATTTTTTTCAGTAAAGGTATGTATTTGGATTCCATAACAATGGCACAAAACATAGTCAAACTAGATCTTTTTACCTGATTTAAGACAGCAAAAATCTGCTTGTTATAACACTGACTACATAATTGCTGATGCAATTTTAAATTAATAGTTAAAGTTTTTGAGAACATTAAAGTAGAATAAAGAAGCTGCTTATACAGGAGAAAATCCTTGTGACATATAAAAGAACATTCATAAGACTATCAGTGGATTTCTTAGCAGAAACCCTACAGGCCAGTAGAATAAGATTATATATTCCAAGCACTGAAAACATTGTCAGCCAAGAATACTTCACCAGGAAAAGCTGCCCTTCAGGAAAAAAAAGAAATACTTTCCCAGGCAAACAAAAGTTGAGAGATCTTATCATCTCTCGACCTTACAAGACATACTGAAGGGAAGTATTCAAGGTGAAATGAAAGAATGCTAATTAGCAACATGAAAATATGACAGTATTAAACTCACCGGTAAAGGTAAGGGTATAGTCAAATCTAAAATATTTATGTTACAGTGGAGGTACGTGAATAACTTTTAACTCTTGTATAAAAGTTAAAAAACAAAAGTATTAAAAGTAACTATAGCTATAATAAATTGTTAATAGAAACACAGAATGAAAGTCATAAATAGTGACATCAATAACATAAAATGTGTGTCAGGGGAAGAAGTAAAAATGCAGAGTTTTTCTTTGTGATCGAAGTTCATTGTTATCAGCTTAAAATAGACTGTTATAACTACAAGATCTTTTACGTAAGTCTCATAGTAATAACAAAGAAAAACCTTTAGCAGATACACAAAAATAAAGAGAAAGGAAGGAAAGCATCTTACTATAAAATAATAAATCACAAAGAAAGGCAGATCAAAGGAATAGAAGAACTCACTTCAGCTTTAAGGACAAAGTGAAGTAATCAAAGAAAGATATTCCATGCAAACAGTAACCAAAAGAATGTAGAAGTGGTGGCAATACTTTATATGAGACAAAATAGACCACAGGAGACAAAAGAAGACCATCAATAAAAATAAAAGTGTAAATTTTTTGAGAGATTATAACTATTGTAAATATATATGCACCCAACATCTGAGCACCTAACTATATAAAACAAATACTGAGCTATATAAAAAAGAACAGAACTGAAGGAATAAATAGACAGCAATACACTAATGTTAGAGGACTCTAATACTACACTTTCAACAATGGATTTATTATCCAGACAGAAAATCAGTAAGAGAATAGTGAACTGAAACAACTATAGACCAAAATGTTCTAACAGTAATATTCAGAACCTTCCATCCAACAGCAGCAAAATATGTATTTTTCACAATCACACATGTATCATTCTCCAAAATAGGTCATATATTAGACCACAAAACAAGTCTTAATAAATGTAAGAAGATTGACATCATATCAGGTATCTTCTTTAATCACAATGGTATGAAATTAGAAACAAGAAGAAGATTAAATGGACCACTATTGAACAGCCAATAGGTCAGAAAAGAAATCAAAAAGGATATCAAAACGTGTCTTGGGACAAACAAGAATGAAAACACAACATATCCAAACTTATAGGATGCAGCAAAAGCCATTCTAAAAGGAAAAGTTATCACAGTAAATACCTACATTAAAAAAGAGAAAGATTTGCGTGTACAACCTAAATTTACACCTCGAGGAACTAGAAAAGAAGAATAAGACAAGCCCAAAGTTAACAGAGGGGAGGAAATGAATTAGAACAGAAATAAATAAAATAGAGACTAAAAAAGTAGGAAAGAGTAATGAAACTAAGAGTTTTTTTTTTTTTGGAAAAATAAAATTAGCAAATCTTTAGCTAGAGTAACTAAGAAAAAAGAAGACTCAAATAAAAATAAATATAAATTAAAGAGAGAGCATTACAAGTGATACCACAAAAATACAAAAGATCACAATGGACTATGATGAACAAATATACACCAACATATTGGTAAACCAAGAAGAAAGAGATTTATTCCTAGAAACATCAAATTTATGCTTGCCCTCCTAGAAACATGCAAACTACCAAGACCCAATCATGAAGAAAATAGAAAACTTGAGCCAACCAATTATGAGTAAGAAGATTGAATTAGTAATCAAAACCTCTCAACAAAGAAACATCTAGGACCTGATGGCTTTACTGGTGAATTTTACCAAACATTTAAAGAAAAATGAACACCAATTCTTCTCAAACTCTTCTAAAAAATTAAAGAGAAAGAAATATTTTCAAACTTATTTTACAAGACCAGTATTACTCTGTTACCAAAGTCAGACAAGAACCCCAAAAATAGAAAACCACAGGCCAATATACCTGATAAATGTAAAAACTGTCAACAAAATATTAGCAAACCGAATTCAATAACATATTTTAAAAATCATTCACTATGAGCAAGATTTTCCCCTGGCATGCAAGGATGCTTCAACATATGCAAATCAATAAATATGATACACCACATTAATGGAATGATGATTAAATATCACATAATCATCTCCATAGATTTAGAAAAGCATTTGCCAAAATCTAACATCCCATCATGATTTAAAAAACTCATTAATTAGGTGTAAAAGGAACATACCTCAATATAATACAGATCACATATAACAAGCCCACAGCCAACATCATACTCAAGAATAAAAAGCTGAAAGCTTTTCTTCTAAGATCAAGAACAGGGACTGTAAAGACTCCATTAAAACACTGTTAGAGCTAGTAAATAAATTCAGTAAATACGTGGATACAAAATCAATACACAAAAATCAATCTCATTTCTATACACTAGCAATGAGCTTTCTGAAATAGAAATTAATAAAACAATCCCTCTTACAATAGCATCAAAAATAATAAAAATACTTAAGAATAAAATTAACCAAGTATGTGAAAGATCTGTACACTAAAATCTATAAAGCATTATTGAAAGACATTGACAAAGGCAAAAATAAATTAAAAGATATCTACATTCATGTATTAGAAGAAACAGAAGAAAGTTTTCACAGAAATAGAAAAAAAGCAATCCTAAAATTTATATGGAAGCACAAATGACCCTGAAAAGCTAAATCAATCTTGTAAAGGAAAAACAAAGCTGTTAACAAAACATTTTAACATATATGTTTTGGAATATAATAGAATATAGACTATAATAGAATGTTGATTGCCAGGGGCTGATGGGAGGGTGAAGTGGGGAGGTGGTGGTCAAAGGGTACAAAGTTTCATTTTGCAAGTTATGTTCTGAAGGTCTACTGTACAACATAGTGCCTATAGCTAACAACACTGTATTCTTATATTTAAAAATTTCTAAGAGGATAGATCTTACAATAATAATAACAACAATAAATGATGATGATGATGATGATGATAATAATAATATAGAGGCCAGAAGAAACTTTGGGAAGTGACAAATATATATCTATTGCCTTAATGGTGGTGATGGTTTTATGGGTTTATACTTATCCTCAACTCATTGAGCTGTATACATTGAATATGTGCAGATTTTTACATGTCAATCATACCTCAATAAATTATCTTAAAGAAGTTGCTTAATATTTATTTCACATTTTTTAAATGCTTTACAAAACACATTATACAAGTAGTCACAACTTACAAAAGGGTTGTATTTCTACATTTGGATAAAGGGCTTTTGGAGACTTTTTCTACAAAGCATTCTCAACCGTGTGTCTAGGTTTCCAGCCTCTTCCACAGCAGTTGCTTTAATGTAGCTGAGCTTTAACACAAATAATATTTTCAAACAAACTCATATTTAGTACATAATTCTTATGGTAAAATTGTGAAATATGTTTACAGTTGAAACTCAGGCTGCTGTGGCCTGATGACGCTGTGATGGACCCAGATTCTTACTCTCTCACCACTCTGCCATTCTTGGCATGCCAGTTTTGTCCATTGGTCAATTCCTCTCATAGTCACAAGATTGCTACCAGAAACAACTCAGCAAAATGCTTTTTTGATCATATACACTGGAACACAGGGAAACTCTCCCTCGATGAAATAATATAATTTCCTCCATTCAGTTTCGCAGGGCAAACTTGGATCATGTGCTCATCTTCAAACTAATAATAGTTGTTAGGGAATTGCCTTAAATTAATAAGAAAATAACCCTAAGAGTCGTGATAGAGGTATAGAAAAGAGGAGTTAATATAAGGAAAAAGGGGGACAGCAATGCATTCTGGGTATCAGGCTACAAAGAGATTTGGGGACAGCAGTGGAGTCAATAAAAACAGATGAGCAAAGGGTGAATGGTGGCAACAGTTCAATTAATAAACTGTCTATAAATTATCTATTGATCATTTAATGGATATTCATAATATTCACACAAAATATGTACAGAAGGTTGCATTTCTAGAAATTATTGCAATGCATTGGAGAACTTTCCCAAGAAATCAGACAAGAATTAGCATAAACCTCCGTCACATTCATTCTTTTTTTTTAAACCCTCCTTTAAAAACTATTTGGCAGCTTATTATTAGGGTAAATTCTTTAAATAAAAATCTTGGTCTGCTGTATGCAAGGCATCTTTTTTTGAAAACCGCCAGCATCTACAGAACACGTGTTCCAAAATAATATAATGCTCTTGCACTATATCTAGCTTTAGTGTCATTATCATAGATTAGATTTGAAGACAAAATTGGTGGCTACAGCCCATGCTAGGCATTGAATCCCTGTATTTAAAAAGCACTTAAATACTTTTAAATTAAAAGTTCTTGTTAGGGATTGGTTAGCTTGGCTTCCCAGCCTAAAGAAGCTTTGGATTTCTGCTGAGAAAACAACAGAAGAGTCAATGAACAAGAAATGTGAAGCTTCCAATAAAATGGTTAACATCTCACATTTTGATCCAAAATATACATTTTTTAAAAAATTACCCTACAGAATGCTTGAAGTAACCATCTGGCATATCAAGGCATCATTTTTAAAGATTTTTTTTATTTTGCTATCAACTTACTATAAGTTTTAATTCTGTGTTGTATAAACATTTTGCACAATTAAAGTAACAGTAGAAAAGAGCAACATTCTCATTCTCCATACTTTAGCAATTAATATTCAACCCTAACCCATTCAAGCACAGAAGAGGATCCATGTAATCAAAGTGTGTCATTTAGCAACCTTTTTGTTTTTATAAAAAAGGGTTTATCATCATGGTCTTTAAAAAATTAGGAATTTCAGTTGAACGCAGTGGCTCACACTTGTGACACCAGCACTTTGGGAGGCGGGCAGATCACTTGAGGTCAGGAGTTCAAGACCAGCCTGGCCAAAATGGAGAAACCCTGTCTCTACTAAAAATACAAAAATTAGCCCAGCATGGTGGTGCATGGCTGTACTCCCAGCTACTCAGGAGACTGAGAAAGAAGAATTGCTTGAACCCAGGAGGCGGAAATTGCAGTCAGCTGAGATCACACCACCACACTCCAGCCTGGGCCACAGAGTGAGACTCCATCTCAAAACAAAACAAAACAAAACAAAACAAAACACCCAAAACCAAAAAACCCAGAAATTTTATTTTAACACTGTTTAATTTTCTAAAAATCTACATGTAAAAGTATTGGTATGCAAGTAAGTACTCACTTGCATTATGTTACAAGTATAATTACACAAGGCTGTCAGGTAAAAACGGTAGAACACAAACATCTCCTTAATCTGTAGATCAATGCCACAAATTCAACTATAAAATCATGGGCCAATTTTACTATACCTAATGTCATTTCTAATCAATTTCACTTTTTTTGCAGCAGCAAAAAAGATGGAAACAGTAGTTTGTATGATAGTCTCTAACAGAATGCTTCCATGACCAAATTCAATTTTATTCAAGGTGGCTGTATACGTATTTCCTCTAAACGCTACTTTTGATAGGATAATAATAAAGTGATGAAAACGATCAATGTAAAAAACCATTACAGAAACCATTTTGGTACTTTGAACTGAAGCTTTTTTTTCCTGAAAGTCCTCTGTCACTCAGCTGCATCATCTATTATCTTTCACTAATTATTAGCTGTTTACGAATATGACAGCTACTGTACATAGCTGAAGAAATACAGCCTAGAAGGATTACGTCTTTCTAGTATTTTAACATGCAGGTCAAATTAATTCCAAAAGTGAGTTTCATCAGAGTGGTTCATTGCTTAGCTTTTACGAGGCTGCAGTAATGTCAATTTGAACTCCAAAATGCAACTAGTTTGCCAGCCAATTATTTATATCCTAATAAAAAATGCTACCACAATTAATCTGGGATTGTTTTTTCTGAGAAATGGACAACTTATGACTTTTCAATTTATATATTTTCTCATTAGAACATTTCTGTCAATTTGTGATTTTGTGGCTAAAATAATAAATTAGTATTGTACATAATAAAAAATCACCTTATTTTAGAAAAAAAGTAGAAAATAAAAAATATCTGTACTTCAAGTAAAAAAACAATTCTTTTATTCCATAATAAAGTTTTTCAATAGAACTTTCTCTGATAATAAAAATGTTCTATATCTGTGTTCTCCATTACACTAGCCACATGTGGTCATTAAACTCTTGAAACGTAACTAGTTCAAATAAATAAGTAAAATTTTAATTTTAGCTAATTTAAATGTTAGAAGCCCCAAGTGGCTGGTGGCCATATTAGTCACAATCTACAGCGTATTATGCCATGGATTTCTGCAAGTATTGTTGAAGTACTGACAATGTATCTAAGCCTTGGGTAAATATACAATTTTTTTCTTGAATAGACAAAAATGTACCAAAAATGTGATAATCTCTAGAGATACTAATATGTTTAAGTACTTTACATGTAAAAAGAATTTAATTCACCCATGCATACATAAATGGCAGAGAGCTATAGACGTAGACTATATTTACATATATATATATGTAAGTGAAAGTGATACATGTCACACATGTCACTTTTTTTTTTTTCTTTTTTGAGATGGAGTCTCGCTTTGTCGCCCAGGCTGGAGTGCAGTGGCACTATCTCGGCTCACTGCAAGCTCTGCCTCCCGGGTTCACGCCATTCTCCTGCCTCAGCCTCCCGATTAGCTGGGACTACAGGCGCCCGCCACCATGCCCGGCTAATTTTTCGTATTTTTTAGTAGAGACGGGGTTTCACCGTGTTAGCCAGGATGGTCTCGATCTCCTGACCTCGTGATTGGCCCGCCTCGGCCTCCCAAAGTGCTGGGATTACAGGCATGAGCCACCATGCCCGGCCCATATATCACATTTTATTGGCCAAGTCAAGTCATATAGACAAGTCTAATATCAGTATAGCTAAGAATATTATCTTCAGGAATTACCTGGTAGAGAGCGATCAGGTAACAAAGGGCAGTAAATATTTAGACAATAATTATTCTCTATAGATTGATATAGGTACATACATACATAAATATAGATAGATAAATTATATTCACATACGAATATGTATATATACACACACCCACACACATAGATATATGTTATATATAAATACACATATATGTATATAACAATATATATTTATATACTTATACATGTTCATAACAAAAGAGATTTGAACTGGTTAAAAATTATACATAAAATTAACAGATTACAAAAATAAAGAATTAAGAATAGAATAAAAATAAGATGTAATTTAAAAGGAGGGAGTATACAAATATCAAATCATAAGATCTTTTATGGTTGATAGAGTTGGACTGTAAATTGGGTTCTGAACTTCCTAGTATCCCAAAAGAGGAAATACATAATCAATTTCTACACTTAAACCCACAAACAGATCAATTTCTTAGAGAAACATGGCTTAACTGGAAGAATTTATGAAAATACCTTGTAATAATGAAAAACCCATTCCTTAACAATTACCTTATAATAAATATATATTATGTATATAACATATATAATATATATTATAAATATTTAATACTACAGTAAAAGAATAGCCCTAATGCCTCATAGGTGCCCAATACATATTTCTTGAATGAAATATGTCTTGAATGGAAAAAGAAAGGCAGAAATGTCAAATTCCCTATAGCAGAAAGATAAAAAAGTCACTTAATGTAAGCTAAAAGTGTAACATTAAAGTTGAAAAAAGTAAAAGGTCTTTCACAAGAAGGCAACTATATAAATATGTGTATGCATATCAAGATTTCTAATTGTGTGATTTAATACAAAAATGCTTAGAGTATATAGAAGAATGAATGAACTACAGGTGATACAGGTAATCACTTATGAAAGAAAGAAAGAATTATTGGATCATTTTGTGAAAAAGAAACTGTTTCTTTGTTGGGCAAGTAACACAATCAGAATTACAATATGAGTTTACAAGACTTTTGAGTCCAAAATTGTGTAATTTAAGCCAGTTACTTAGGTAATTGGTGCAGTATTATGCACAATTTATGAACTTACAAAATAGTTAACCAGCAGAACTCAATGCTAGACATGTCAAGAAGTCTGGAAATAATTATATTACAAGACAGTCATATTAGATATTTTATTTTGAAATGGCTGTGTATTACATACAGAAATTGGTTGTGTTTTCAGAACTCAAGAAGAGTACATTTATTTTAATTAGTAAAGAAGAGGAGTTTACTATTTAAGCATAAATTTATACAGGGGAATGAAGTAATACTTTTAAATAAAGATGCTTGATTATAAGAAAATTGCATATACTAAACTTTTAGAACACAGCACTATGCTCTCAAAAATGTTAAGCAAATTAATCAATGAATAACATAGGTAAATTTTGAGGTTTGCTCAGTCCATATTCACAAATATGTAGGATGATGACACCAAAATCTACATCTCTGACTGTAACCTCTTCCCTAATCACTGGACTCATATAAATTGAATATATTCAACTACCCTCCAAGGGGTGAAGTTGGGTGTTCAAAGGGTATGAATATTTAATTTCAAATTTAATATTTCCAAAACTTAATGATTCACTTCTCCTCAAACATATTTCCACACCAGTCTTCCCCATCGCAGTCAGTGGAAAATTTGTTCTTCCAGCTGCACATGTTAATAACCTTGGAGTCAACCTTAACACTTTATCTCACCTATGTTCATCATTGAATTATGTTGACTCTGTCTTCAAACACATTCAGCATGTAACCACATCTCATCACATCTATCCCTACATCCCTAGTCCAAGTCACCACTCCCTCTTCACAGGATTATTTAAAAGGTTTTTTGTGTGTTGTTTCTTTTCCTTTCCTTCTTCCTTCCTTCCTTCCTTCCTTCCTTCCTTCCTTCCTTCCTTCCCTCCCTCCTTTCTTTCCCTCCTTTCCTCATTCCTTCCCTCCTTCCCTCCCTCCCTCCCTCCCTCCCTCCTTCCTTCCTTCTTTCCTTCCTTCCTCTCTCTCTTTCTTTCTTTCTTTCTCTTGATCCCTTTATAATCTGTTGTTCATAGGGTAACCAAAGGGATCATTCTGAAATGTAAATTAGATTATGTAGCTTCCCAACTGAAAACCCTATGATTTTTACAGTGTCAAGTCTTATGTCTAAGTTTCTCATTCATTTTGAGTCAATATTTATGTATAGTGTAAGCTAAGAATCGAATCTCTTTTTTTTTTTGCATGTGGATTTCTAGTTTTCTCAACACTATTTGTTGAACAGATAATTCTTCCTTATTATGTATTCTTGTCATCCTTATCAAAGATACGTTGACCATATGTGTGTAGATTTACTTTTGGGCTTTGTATTCTGTTCCACTGGGCTATATGTCTGCCTTTATGACAGGACCATACTGTTTTGATTATTGTAGATTTGTAATATATTTTGAAATCAGGAAATATGTTGCCTCCAGCTTTATTCTTTCTCAATAGTGATTTGACTATTCATGGCCTTCATGGTTTCATATGACCTTCAGAATTATTTTTTCTATTTCTGTACAAACCCCCATTGAAATTTTGATAGGTATTACATTAAATCTGTATTTCATTTTGGGTAGTATGAATATTTTAACAATTTAAAATCTTCCAAGCTCAGCATAGTGGCTCCACCTGAAATCTCAGCACTTTGGGAGGCTTGGGTGGGAGGATTACTTGAGGCTAGGAGTTCAAGAACAGCCAGGGAAACATAGCAACACTCTATCTCTACAAAAAATTAAAAACTAGCCAGGCATGGTGGTGCATCTCTAGGTACTAGAGTGGCTGAGGCCCGGAGGATCATTTGGCACCAGGAGTTAAAGGTTGCAGTGAACTATGATCATGCCACTGCACTGCATCCTGTATAAGAGTGAGACCCTGTCTCTTAAAAGAGAGGGAGAAAAAAAAGAAAATTCTTCTAGACATAAATGTAAGACCAGAAGCTTTAAAACTCCTAGAATAAAACATATTAGAAAAGCTTATTGATATTGGTCTTAGCAATTATTTCATGTATATGACACCAAAAGTACAGTCAGCAAAAACAAAAATAAATGGGTCTACGTCAAACTAAAAAAGCTTCTGCACAACAAAGGAAACAATTGACAAAATAATAAGACAACCTATAGAATGGGAGAAAATGTTTGGAAACCATATACCTGATAAGGGTTAATATCAAAAAAACTGATTAAAAATGGACTAAGGACTTAAGGAGACATTTCTCCCAAGAAAATATACAAGGAAATGCAAATTATGACCACAATGAGATAACATCTCACACCTGTCAGGATGGTTATTACCAAAAAATCAAAAGACAAGTGTTGGCAAGGATGTGAAGAAAAGGGAACATTGGCACGCTCTTGGTGGAAATGCAAAGGTACAGCTGAGACAGGCAAGCTGGCAGGCTTCTGATTTTGATGTGGTTTAGAGAAAAAGAAAAAAATGCCTCTCACTCAAGCTATAGCTGACCTAACTTCTAGCCAATCATCAAATAAAGACCCAAGAAGCTATTAATTACAGGTTCCTGCTTCAGGAGGCTAGGAACTTCCCTGGGACTCCACATGTGAAGATAGACTTGAACTTCAACTCACAGTTACGCCTTCCTCATTTTAATGCTAAAAATCATACCCAGGGGTGGAGATTTAAACTGCATATCTTCCATGCAATGTATTAAGAAGTGCATAAGGCCACTGAACAAGCACTAGAGAAACCCCTGCTATACAGGACCTGATGAAACCCTTCCCTATAGAAAGGACCTATAAAACTAATGCACATACTACTCTCAGGGAGCAGCCCACCCTTTTCTTTTTGTAGTGCTGACTTCCTTGTGCACAAGTGAAATAAATCTTTCTCTTTCTCTTTGCTGCTATGTCTAGTGATCTCTCTTTATTTCTATCCTGGGAGATTACAAGAACCCAGAGTGCCAATAGCACAGCCATTATGGAAAACAGTATGGAGACTCTCAAAAAATTAAAAATAGAACTACCATATGATCCAGCAATCCTATTTCTGAGTTTTTTATCCAAAAGAACTGAAATCGGTATCTCAAATTCATAGGAGCACTTCTATGTTCGTTGCAGTTGTATTCACAATAATCAAGATGTGGAAACACCCTAAATGTCTACTGATTAATGAATGGATAAAGAAAATGTACTTTATACATACAAGGGGATACTATTCAGATTTTTTAAAAAAGCAGGAAATTCTGCAGTATGTGACAACATGTATGAATTGGCAGACATTATGCTAATTGAAATATGCCAGTTATAGAAAGATAAATATATCACGATTCTATTATATGATGTATCTAAAACTAGGCAAATTCATAGAATCCAAGAATGGGATGGTGGTTGTCAGGTGGGAAGACAGTGAAATGAGGAGTGACAAATTAAGTTTCAGTCAAGGAAGATGAATAAGCTCTAAAGATATTGTATACAATATAGTATCTATATTCAACAATATTATATTGTATAGGTAAAAATTTGTTACAATGATAGATCTCATGTCTTCTTACCAGAACTGAAACAATAACAAATACAAAAACGAATCCTCTGTTGGAATCCTGTCTTACTCAGAAAAGAAATCTAAAGCGCTCATCATTCCTTATGGACTCTGGCTCTCTGCCAGCTCTCAGATAAAATACACTACTACTCATCTCTATTCCAGCCATGACAAGAAACTTATTACCTCAGGGTCTTTGCATTGTCAGTCCCCTCCACCTGGAAAGGTTCTTCTGTCAGAAGTAGACATGATTGTCTTGCTCACTTCATTCCCTGGCCACTCTAATTAATTAAAATAACTGTCACCATCCCCATTATTTCCTCTACTCAATCTAAACAGTTTTCAATACTCATAATGCACTGAAAACTATAATTAGCCTATGGAATTGGCATTGACTTTGCTTTAATTTCTCATTTCTATCATCTCCCCTGCATTACCTGCTTTTGCTGCCATTGTTCTAAGTATTTCTATGCTACGTACACAGAAGTAATACATTCAGTGTTGTCTACCAAGTTACTACATTTCATAAAAATCAAAGAAAGATTTAATCAGCTGTTTATCTGCACTGAAAAAAAAGATAGATAATTGGAGACCCATACAACCATTATATAAGTATGAAATAATTGGATTGGGGAAATGAAAGGAAAGACAAAGGGAATGCTTTTAAGTATTCTCTTTGAAAAATTAATCCCAACCAGGGTTTATTCTCTTACCTATTAACTTGAGACCTAAAAGTTTAAGAAAGAAAAGAATGTGTCTGATTTCCATGAATAACTTGTACAGGGAAAGGTCAATTTAGAAAGGAAAGGGAAAGCATTATATTTTAATTTAGGTGCACTCACCAATGAATTCTCTATGTGATTAAAATAGTCTTGATCCTCACTATGCATTTATAGTGTTTTATAACTTACAGAATGCTTTTGTGTACATTATCCCATTGAATCACCAAAAATCAAGATTCGTGTTGTGGCTATGACTGGATTAACTAACTAACATCATCCCAAACAAAAGTTAATTTTGAATACTCCAAAGAATTGATGGCTGTTTGAGACAGGTGTTTCTGCCCAACTCTAGACTTCTGCATAACAAAGTAGGTTATAATTAGAAGTGATTTAAAACAAAAACAAACCCCCAAAAAAGGTCTTTGTCCTAGCTTTGCTACTCTCCTTACTTATCATGATCCACGAAAAAAGTTACCTTATCCACTTGCAAATGATTGAAAATACGTAACTAGAGATAATTTTCTTTATTGTAAACTTCATTTTCTCTTCATATAAAACTACACTGACCAGGTAGCTATTGAATTATTGAAATGTGGATAGTCTGAACTGAGATGTGTATAATATAAGTACTAGATTTTTAAAATGTAAAAGTTTTGTCTAATAATTTTACATTGATTACATGTAAATCAATGAAACTGATGATATTTTGTAAATATCATGCTAAAGTATATCACTCAAAGAAGTTTTTCCCTGTTTCTTTTTGCTTTTTTGATACAGTTACTAGGAAAATTTTAATTACATATATGACTCAAAATTGTGGCTCACATTATATTACTATTGAAGAGATCATTCGGAGAGGGCATATAACTTATAGATTCCTAAAATCTGGTTTAATTAGATGTAATTAAGGAAGAAACAAATGAGAGTATCATGAAATTTATCCCAAGTTTAGAAAGAAAGACACAGGAAAGTGTGCAAGATATTTCGTATCAGAAAATTGGTAATAGAAGGCTTTATGATTGGTAATATTTACTGAGTGTTTACTAGGTACCTGGCATTGCACAAACTTTATCCCATTTAATACTTATAAAACCCCTATGAGGTAGAGACTAAATAAGGTGAAACCCATTTTCTGTATTTTTTTCCACAGTCATTTGCCAAAATTAGCTTCTCTTTCTCTTTCCTTTGGTTGAACTCTATAATCTTGAGGCATTTTTTTTTTTTTTTACTCTAGTAACGTCCATTTAATTTTGGTATAGAATTAATACTAAAGAAACATTAAAACATTAAAAAAGTGGTTATGAAATGCATGTCTGCAGCAGACTCCTATAATCAATAAGAATAAAATATAAAAGAAAATGTTTCTTAAGTTTATACAGAGATATCATAGCTGCAGAGAAGGCCTAAATGGGACACTAGGCCACAAACACCTCTCCTTATCCACTCCTTGACTATTTCAGGCCTTATTTCCTAAAATAATGAAGTTGGTAATAACATTGATCCAAGACAGGTGTTGCATGCTGGTATTACCCTAAAGCACTGGCAGTCATTGATAACCAGACTATGGCTCAAGAACAGTTTGGGTATTGTCCTCCCATTCCTTTTTCCTATCTATCATTAGATTTTTGAGTATCTTTATTTTCTTATCTATTACTTAAAATATCTAGAAGTTATTTTAACTCTGCTTTTCCTGAAGATTAACATAAATGCTGTTATATGTTTTGCTCTCTCTCTCTCCACATTATCATGAAATTAGACCCCCCCAATTGCAGTAGGAGTTTATGCTTCATTTTGTTCTGACATCTTCATTTGTATGAGCCACCACCAGGGAAACCTCATTAACTGTGAATTTGAAAGCTTCATATAAACTACAAGTCTCTCATAAATCTAATCTTGTTACAGGAGACCCTTACATTCTCCAGGGATACCCCTTGAGACTTTCAAGAATTCTCAAAGTCAAGAACACTATTATAGCACATAATTTCTTTCTTAAAAATTCAGTAATGCAGAATAAAAAATATATGAAAGGTCTCTTCAGACTCTTAATGGTTCTAATAACACAAAGCCAAAATCATGTATAAAGTCATTTGAGAGATAAGAATTGTTATTTTCTTCCACCTCTTTATTGCTCACCAACTTTATTGGTTGCCTACTGTCTGGGAAGTATTTCACAATGCAACAAAGTTTTCATCGTGTCATGAATGTAGCTGCATGGAAGATGATAAAGAGAGAACAAAAGCCCAAATTGGGATGAATTTTCAACTAGGAAAAATGGATGAGGAAGCTGACACCAGGTCACTAGCTGTGAAGCATAGAGATTCAATTTCAGTTGTGGTAAATTATGAATTATTACCAGTTATTGCAAATGAAGATTGTTTGTAAATAATGAAAAGAAATTTGTAATGCCAAATGTAAGGAACTACTACTCGAGCTATTTAATCAAAATTGAACTGATCGGGTACACAGTCATGTGCCACATTACATTTCAGTCAAAGAACCACACATACAATGGTGATTCCATAAGATTATAATACTGTATTTTTAATGTGCCTTTTTATGTTTAGATAAGTTTAGATACACAATACTTACCACTGTGTTACAATTGCCTCCAGTATTCAGTACAATAACATAATGTACAGGTTTGTAGCTTAGAAGCAATAGGTCATACCATATAGCCTATATGTGTGGTAGGCTATACCATCTTAAGTTTGCTTAAGTACACTCTATAATATTTACACAATGAAATTGCCTAATGATGCATTTCTCAGAACATATCATAGTCAATAATCGGTGCATACATGTATTTGAATGCTAGTTGATCAATACAACATTCCTTGGAAAAAATGTTCAATTATTCTTAAATTTTTATTGATTCTCAACCTAGAGCAATACTTTATTGAGTGGCTAGTGGCTAATGTAGAAGCAAACAGATCAAAATTTAGCACCCCAAATTCAAAGCATCTGCACTCCTGACTTTCAATTGACAGTATATATTTGAAATCGCTGTCTAATATTCTCTGTCCATGGTGCCTTAATATCACAATTCTAACAAACTCTGAATCATCATCAGTCAGGTCCATTATATTGCAGTCTTACCTCCCTTAATAGCTGCTTATATCTTTACATCTTTTTAATGCGTACCAGAAATCCCCAAAATGAATTTCACACATTCCATGTATCCTTTTTGCCTGATTGATGTTGTAACCAACAGTTTTGTTGAATGAAATATGAAGCATGAACTATTAAGTAGCATTTGAAAATCTTTGTTTTTTAAACATGTTTAATTTGTTGATAATTTTGATACAAATAATGAGTTATCAGAGTTAGCCTCCTTTGTATTCTACTTCTATATAACATAATTTTCTTCCTCACTTAAGTCACACATCACTGAATGACAGGAATACTTTCTGAGAAATGCATTGTCTGTCAATTTTGTCATTGTGCAAGCACCACAGAGTACACTTACAGAAACATAGATGGTACAGCCTACTACACACCTAGGCTAAATGGGATAGCCTATTGTTCCTGGGCTATAAACCTGTATGTATATTATGTTCCTGTACTGAATACTCTAGGCAGTGGTAACACAATGGTAAGTATTTTTGTACTTAAACATATGTAAAATAGAAAAGATACAGTAAAAATATGATATAAAAGACTAAAAATTGTACATCAATATAAGGCACTTAATATGAATGAAATTTGAAGGACTGGAAGTTGCTTTGGATGAGTCAGTGAGTGAATAGTGTGAGTGACTATGAACGCCTAGGACATTACCGTATTCTACTGTAGGCTTTATAAACACTGTAAACTTTGGCTACATTCAGTGTATTAAAAAAATTTCTTTCTTCAATAATAAATTAACCTTAGCTTACCGTAACTTTATTACTTTATAAATGTTTTAATTTTTTGACTCTTTTGTTAATAACATAACTTAAAATGCAAATACACTGTACAGATGTACAAAAATATTTTCTTTTTTTTTGTTTTTTTTGGAGATGGAGTCTCGCTCTGTCACCCAGGCTGGAGTGCAGTGGCACAATCTTGACTCACTGCAAGCTCCACCTCCCAGGTTCAAGTGATTCTCCTGCCTCAACCTCCCAAGTAGCTGGGATTACAAGTGTGCACCATCACACTCGGCTAAGTTTTTGTATTTTAGTAAAGACACTGCTTCACCATGTTGGCCAGGCTGGTCTCAAACTCCTGACCTCAAGTGATCTGCCGGCCTTGGCCTCCCAAAGTGCTGGGATTACAGACGTGAGCCACCACACCAGGCCAAATATTTTCTTTATATCCTTGTTCTATAAGCTTTTTTTTTCAATGTTTAAAACTTTTATCTTTATTTTTACTTTTACTATTTAACTAAGACCCAAGAGCACGCATAAACATAGGCCTACACAGGGTCGTGGTCATCAACATCACTGTCTTCGACCTCCATGTCTCGTCCCACTGGACTTCAGGGGTAGTGCACATGAAGTTGTCAACTCCTTTGGTAACAATGCCTTTGTCTGGAATACTTCCAAAAGGACCTACCTGAGATTGTTTTACAGTAAACTTTTTTTAATAAGTAGAAGGAATATACTCTAGAATAATGATAAAATGTATATTATAAACCATTGATATTGTCATTTATCATTATCGAGTTTCATATACATAATTATTTGTACTATACTTTTATACAACCACCAATGCAGCAGGTTTATTTAAACCAGCACCACCACAACAAGTGAGTAATGTGTTGCACTACAAAGTTATGACAGCTACGACCTCACTAGGTGAAACAAGCTTTTCAGCTTCATTATAATCTTATGAGACCACTGTATATATGTGCTCCATAGTTGATCTAAAGTCCTTATGGGGCATGTTGACTATTTGTTCCGTGGGTCTGATACAATCTTTCATGAGTAGTTATTGATGATTTATGATAGAGGCCCTCCAAAATATTCATTAATACATGTTTCCCTTTCTTCTTACAATCACTTTCTCTGAACTATACACCCACATGCACACAAACACACAATTTACTCTACATCTGAGCCTAGATATTTAATAATTTTTAATTCACACAGATTATAAATTAATGAACAACATGATACTTCTTTAATTGAAGAAGTGTACTTTCAGAGTAAAATAAATGTTAACTAATCTTATTTGTATTTCAGGGATTCAGCTTCCCTCCCTTCTAACTAACTTAAATGCCACACTGTGTTTCTGGATTCGTTAACAACTCCAAGCACATTTCCCTCCCCTTGCCTCTGTCAACCCCACAAGCTGTTCCTTCTGACTTCGAAGTGTAAATATTTTTGCTTCATCATCAGTTTTCTAGTCTGAAGGGAGAGTTGGCTCACCTAAAAAGAAACAGTACTTCGCAACAAAAACAATGGAATAGAGATGCTAATCAATGCTTCCTTTTAAAATATGTATGCCTTTTCCTCCAAAAATAAAAAAGGAAAATTTCTTTTATAAAAGAATAGAGGCAACGTGTGAAACAGACCTTCAAATATTATTAATTATATTTTTTAAATTCAAGTTATTGAAATCAGACAGCACAATTAGCTGAATTACTTATGCATTCAGACAGTTATTTAGATCAGGTATTTAATATTTTCCAAAAATTAAAATGTTTGTAAACAGAAGTTCCCAAGTTACTCTCATCCTTTGTTCAGTTACCTCGATGTAGCTGGATGATGTATGCAAAAGTATCACCTTTTAAATATTGGCTTTGCTTTCTATGAACAGGTTCTAATCCTTTTGGCATCCCTGTTCTTAGCTCTTAGTGCACGTAATCAATCTTTCCTGTTTATCCTGAAGATCAACACTGATGATCTTACAACCTGAGACAACATAATGTTGAGCTTAATCTAAAATGCAAGTGTTGCAGTGTTTCAAACACATCACCAAAAGACAACGTTCATTTCCTATTTACTTTGCAAACTTCCTTTGCTAGCTGGCTGGCTGGATTCTGGTCAACTTTGGACTCTGCAGGAATATGAAACATTAATTATACTTGGGTCCATTTTTTTGATTTCTTAAATCCACACTTCAAATGAAAGACGCGAAGAAGAAAGAAACAGGCTTCAATCAAACATTTTTAGGATGCCATTTAATTGTGTAAGTCATTTGAATTGGTTCTCCTTGGTTTTCTTCACATTGTTCTAGTCAGTCATTGAAGGAGTTGCATTAAACTTCTAAGATTGTTGTGTTTATTGTGAACAAATGAAAATAGAGCAGTTTTTTTTTTTTTTTTTTTAGTATCTTGCTTGGCAGTGTATTAAGTGTTGTCCTAAAATATGTTCTTTGCTTTTTCCCAGGCACTTACTAAATACATTTCATCCCTCATTTTACAAATGAAGAGAGAGTGGCACAGATGAAGCAACACACTGAAAGTCACAAAGCTTAAGCAGTCAGGCATTGTTCTCTACAGCCAGTCATGCTTGTTGTTCTGGCTTATGAAAGTTTTATTTCTGCTCCATTAGACAAAGGCCCTTAAAAATTACCTTTATATGCTTACATATATATATATTTATACTTTAAATTCTAGGGTACTTGTGCACAACGTGCAGGTTTGTTACATATGTATACATGTGCCATGTTGGTTTGCTGCACCCATTAAGCTGTCATTTGCATTAGGTATTTCTCCTGACGCTACTCCTCCCCCATCCTCCGACCCCATGACAGTGTGTGATGTTCACCACCTTGTGTCCAAGTGTTCTCACTGTTCATTTCCCACCTATGAGTGAGAACATGTGGTGTTTGGTTTCCTGTCCTTGTGATAGTTTGCTCAGAATGATGGTTTCCAGCTTCATCCATGTCCCTACAAAGGACATGAACTCACCCTTTTTTATGGATACATAGTATTCCATGGTGTATATTTGCCACATTTTCTTAATCCAGTCTATCATTAATGGACATTTGAGTTGGTTCCAAGTCGTTGCTATTGTGAATAGTGCCACAATAAACACATGTGTGCATGTGTCTTTATAACAGCATGATTTATAATCCTTTGGGTATATACCCAGTAATGGGATCACTGGGCCAAATGATATTTCTAGTTCTAGATCCTTGAGGAATTGCCACACTGTCTTCCACAATGGCTGAACTAGTTTACACTCTCTCCAACAGTGTAAAAGCATTCCTATTTCTCCACATCGTCTCCAGCACCTATTGTTTCCTGACTTTTTAATGATCACCATTCTGACTGGTGTGAGATGGTATCTCATTGTGGTTTTGATTTGCATTTCTCTGATGGCCAGTGATGATGAGCATTTTTTCATGTGTCTTTTGGTTGCATAAATGTCTTCTTCTGAGAAGTGTCTGTTCATATCCTTTGCCCACTTTTTGATGGGGTTGTTTGATTTTTTCCTGTAAATTTGTTTAAGTTCTTTGTAGATTCTGGATATTAGCCCTTTGTCACATAGGTAGATTGCAAAAATTTTCTCCCATTCTGTAGGTTGCCTGTTCACTCTAATGATAGTTTCTTTTGCTGTGCAGAAGCTCTTTAATTAGATCCCAGTTGTCAATTTTGGCTTTTGTTGCCATTGCTTTTGGTGTTTTGCTCATGAAGTCCTTGCCCATGCCTGTGTCCTGAATGGTATTGCCTAGGTTTTCTTCTATGGTTTCTGTGGTTTTAAGTCTAACATTTAAGTCTTTAATCCATCTTGAATTAAATTTTGTATAAGGTATAAGGAAGGGATCTGGTTTCAGCTTTCTACATATGGCTAGCCAGTTTTCCCAGAACCATTTATTAAATAGGGAATCCTTTCTCTATTGCTTGTTTTTGTTAGGTTTGTCAAAGATCAGGTCAATCAGGCAAGAGAAAGAAATAAAGGGTATTCAATTAGGAAAAGAGGAAGTCAAATTGTCCCTGTTTGTAGATGACATGATTGTATATTTAGAAGACCCCATTGTCTCAGCCCAAAATCTCCTTATGCTGATAAACAACTTCAGCAAAGTCTCAGGATACAAAATCACTGCAAAAATCACATGCATTCCTGTACTCCAATAACACACAAAGAGCCAAATCATGAGTGAACTCCCATTCACAATTGCTACAAAAAGAATAAAATACCTAGGAATCAAACTTACAAGGGATGTGAAGAACCTCTTCAAGAACTACAAACCACTGCTCAATGAAATAAAAGAGGACACAAACAAATGGAAGAACATTCCATGCTCATGGATAGGAAGAATCAGTATCATGAAAATGGCCATACTGCTCAAGGTAATTTATAGATTCAATGCCATCCCCATCAAGCTACCAATGATTTTCTTCACAGAACTGAAAAAAACTACTTTAAAGTTCATATGGAACCAAAAAAGAGCCCATATTGCCAAGACAATCCTATGCAAAAAGAAGAAAGCTGGAGGCATCACACTACCTGACGTCAAACTATACTACAAGGCTACAGTAACCAAAACAGCATGATACTGGTACCAAAACAGAGATATAGACCAATGGAAGAGAACAGAGGCCTCAGAAATAACACCACACATCTACAACATTCTGATCTTTGAAAAATCACCTTTATATTCTATAGCAAATACCAATGTCAAGTTGGAAGTTAGAACTGTGAAAATCATTAATTACAATTCACTTAAGCATTGATTGTTTAAAACCAAAGATGGGATTATTTCAAGTTACACTACGAACTTTCCCCCATCCTTTTTACTTCTCCATAATTACAAAGTTATTATATGAATAGCCCTTACCCCACTATATTTTCCTCTTCCTTCCCCAAGGGTTACTGCAATCAGTATGGTACATGTACATCACACCATATACATATATCATAAGGCATATATGATCATATGGAAATGTATGATTTAGTTTTATGTTTTTAAAAAATGGAAGACTGTATTTTGTTTTGTAACTTGCTTTTTTACTTAATAATATATCTTGGGCACCTTTATTTCAGTATATTTAAATCTGTCTCTGCCTTCTTCTAAAATGCTTTATAGTATGGGTTTTTCTGATTTATTTAATCATCCTCCTATTAATTGATATCTAGATTTCTTCCATGTGTTAATTATGTGAGATAGTGCAACAATGATTATTCTCATGAGTACACATATGGTTTTTTTTTAATAAGACAGATAATGTTAAGTGGAATTGCTAGGTCAAAAAGTACACATACAAGGCACAAGATAATTATTTTTCTCACACTCTCTGCTTAATTAAAATATTTTTTTCATTTTTGCCCCTGGTGAATTAAAATATCTTACCTTAAATTTTGAATATTCTTGAATTTTAGTGAGATTAGGTAGGCCTTTGTGTATTTATTGGTCATTTAGATTTCTGTAAATTTTCTATTTATTGTATGTTTCTCCTCAACATACAATGGGGAAACAGGATCATTTGTCCACTTTTCAGAATCTTCATTTTTAAGGAAAAGTTCTAGCATCTGAGCTAAAAAAGCATCTCCTTTCAAGTTTAATTGCTTAAAAATCAAGGTCTTGGTGTTATCCTCTAGAAAGAATTTGGATGTGATACTTCATTTTTGTACAGTCAGAATCACTCACATATCTTCTTGTTTCTGTCTTGCCAAAGACTACACACTCAACCTATTTAGTAGGCATGCTTGCCAACAGATTCTAATTCTGATGGCTCTTCCCTTAAAAGAAAACAAATATCTCTCAAATCCGATATTATTATGATGTTTATACTCCCAGAAAAGTCTGAAAATGTAAGAAATTCTGGTGGATAATTTAGAGGTTTATTCTTTTCATTTTGAGGGCGTTTGGGGGCAGCTCAGTCTTAAAAGAATTCTTACTCTATAGAATATTAACATTTGTTTATTAGACTTATCTTGGCTCTGCCAGTCATGACCTACTTAGCATAAAAATGAAGTTATGTTAAATCAACTTGATAGCACTGGATAAACTCCAAAATGCAATGTCTGTATGCATATAAAGACATGCTGACTCAAACTCAGTACCTAAAGCTTCTAAGTAACTTTTTGCATGACTTTGAGGATAGAAAAATATTTAGAAGCTAGAGATAATCTCAAGATTTTGCTGATAAGAGAATAGAATTATGCCCTGGAATGTACTTCCTTGGGGAGTAAGACAAAGAACGTAGCTCTTTATAACAGTCTCATATAATTAAACTGATATGGAAGCATTGAGACCTATCAGAAAGTTTTTAGAGTACCAGCTTATTAAAGAATCACCATTTTGATCATCACAAAGACTCCAGATATATTACAGCATGGCTAATATGCCAAATTCTAATGCTAGAAACTTCCAAAAGAAGAATTTACATTTTTAGAGAGTATTTGAACGTTTTTATCCAATTTTTACCATTAAAATTAGAACGCTGTTAAAAACATTTAGAAATCTAAAAAATACTTTATGTATTTAAAAAATTATCTGTTTTCCTATGACTGATAAGCTACTACATATCTAAACTTCTGCTAAAGGATTTTAAAAATATATTTTCATGACAACAAGAAGATTGTGGATATTTTCATCACATATGTGACATCTGGTATCTTCTTTGCTGCCAAGATCTATAAATGACTTAAACTGTCACTTAACTTTGAAAAAAGCAACCTTAATAAAGAAGCCAAAAAACCTAAAGTATAATAATCAATATAGCAACAACTGTACAAAGCTCTAATATTGGTGGCTACCGAAAATAAATTCATGTCAGAGAAAAAAATTTAAGGTTAGTTAAAATTCAAAGTAAGAAAATAAAAATTAGCAAATTTATTCATTTGTATTTAGTATAATCTTATGGTCTCATACAGTTAATGGCTTATATTAGAGGCCCAGTTATCTATTGCTGAATAACAAATCACTGCAAAACTTAGTAGCTTAAAACGAGATAATTTTATTCTCTCCACCATTCTGTGAATCAACTAGGCCCAACTCCATGTGATGCCAACTGGGTCTGCTATATCCAAGATGGCTCACTACACGCCTGGCACTTTGGTGAAGAAAGCTGAGTATCTCAGCTCAGCAGTTGGGATGCTGTGACAACTGCATCTCCAAATCGACTCTCCAACAAAATAGCCAACATTTTTACATGGCAGCGTGGAGCTATCCTAAAAAGCAAAGCAGAACCTACCAGGCCTTCTTAATTTTTTAATTTTAATTTTTATTTTTCTTTGAGACGGAGTCTCGCTCTGTCGCCCAGGCTGGAGTGCAGTGGCGCCATCTCCGCTCACTACAAGCTCCGCCTCCCGGGTTCACACCATTCTCCTGCCTCAGCCTCCCGAGTAGCTGGGACTAAGGGCGCCAGCCACCATGCCCAGCTAATTTTTTGTATTTTTAGTAGAGACGGGGTTTCACCGTGTTAGCCAGGATGGTCTCGATCTCCTGACCCCATGATCCACACGTCTCGGCCTCCCAAAGTGCTGGGATTACAGGCGTGAGCCACTGTGCCTGGCCAGAACCTACCAGGCCTTCTTATGGCTTACACCAGAAACTGGCCCAGAAACACTTGTACTACATCTAATTGCTTAAAGCAAATCACAGAGATAGCACATATGTACTATGGTAGAACTTAGACTAGGAGAGCTGGTTCATTGGGGCTATTTTTGGAGAGTAGCTACCACACTTAGTCCGCTAGCCAAGGATGATGCATTTTCCTCTCACTTTCAAAATAACACTTACCAATCTCCCTAAACCCCCAAATCTCATCACCATCAGTATTATACTTTAAGTTCAGAATCTCATCATGTAAATCAAGTCAAGCTGCTGTATTTAGCAACTGGCTTCTAAAGCAAATAGATTGAGGCTAGTAGGGTGAGGGTGGAACTTCCTCTTGATCAGAAGACCATCAAATAAAGAAACCAGCTATATGCCCCCACATTTCCACCTTACGATGAGGAGACATGATCAAGAGAACCACAATACATACCTCCACTTAAAAAGAGGCAGGACAATGTGAGTGACATTGCAGTCACTGGGATGAGAAAATTCTGAGATCCAGTAGGAACAAGCTACCATTTCACCTGGCTCAGGAGGCAGGGTATATGTTGATTAGGACCCATATATGTTCCCTGGGGTGGTTCTTCTTGACACCTGGCCGCGCACCATGAACTCTTTAATGACATATGTTTGCAGCTGCATAGTGTTCTTAGCCTGCTTTCTGCCCATAAGAAGTTGGGGACGCAAAAGTGTTTTTATGTTTTGAGCAGTGTCTGTTCCTTTCAGTCCAGGCTATTATAATTCCTTTTAAAATATGTGGACTTGTGTACAAATTATAATCGAATTCATTAGACAAAAGTGACGTCCACCTATTTCTCTGAGTAGAGTCTTTCTCTATTTGGGGTTACTTGTGAAGACCCTCACAGCAGAGAGGGCCAAAGAGTCTTGTCCTTAAAATTCTTAGAAGCAATTTCTACTGAGAGGAAAATGAGACACTCTTCCACAATTTCCTGAAATCTCAACCAAATTACAACCATAGCTTTGGCTTGATTGTGAGCCTGAGGCCACAGATTTTACTGGCAGCACTCTGGGTTTGACCTCATTCCCTGAATTTTTTCCCATCACCACCAAAAATTATTTCATGCTTTTTTTTTTTGCAGTGAATGTTCCCCACCCCTGGCAAAAAACGATCTTCTGTTTTGCCTTTCTGTAATTTAATATAAATGAAATGATACAGTATTTACTCTTTAATATCTGGCTTCTTTGGCTAAGCATAATGCTTTTGAGAGTCATTTACACTTTTTTTGTAAAATGGTTGTTCAAACCTTTCTCTCTCTTTTTAATCATTTATTTGTCTTATTGTCAAGCTGTCAAGGGTTTTTTTGGTGTATTACAAATACAAGCACTTTGCCAGATATATGTATCTCTAACATTTTCTCTCAGATTGGCACTTTTGTTTTCATTTTCAATAGAATGTTGTGTTTCTTTTCAACTGGTTTAAATTGTTTTCTACTTTTCCTTGTGATTTTTGTCTTTGACCCATGTATTCTTTAAAAGTATATTGAACAAATGCCAAATAACGGGGGATTTTTTCTGTATAACTTTTTGTTATTTATTTCCAATCAATTCATTCATCAATGAATGTATGTCCATAATTTGTCTACGCTTCTAAATTTGTCAAGACTTTTTTATGCTCCAGGATATATTCTGTGGTAGGCAGCTTTTAAGATGTTCCACCTGTAATCACTGGCTCCTGCATTTAGGTCCTTGTGTAACCCCTGACTTTGATTGTAGGCGGATTTAGTGACTAGCTTCTAGGAAATAGAATAAAGCAGATGTGATGGAATCTCATCTCTGAAATTAGGTTATAAAATGACTGCAGCTTCTGTCTTAGATACTCTTTCTTGAACCTCTCATCCTCCGGGGAAGCCAGCTGCCATTTTGAGAGACAGCTCTGTGCAGAGGCTCATGTGACTGACCTGGATCAGAGCATCTGGGGCCTGCCCCAAGGCGGGTGAATTACTTTGAAAGTAGAACCCCTCTGAGTCAGCAATTTTGATGAATGTAGCCCCAGCTGACATATTGACTGAGGTAGCATCATAAAAGACCCATAGCTAGAACTACCCAGCTAAGCTGCTCCCAGATTCTTGACTCACAGAACTACCCAGCTAAGCTGCTCCCAGATTCTTGACTCACAGAAACTGCCATAATGAATGTTTGTTGTTTATACTTATTAAGTTTTGGTAAAATTTGTTATGCAACAATAGATAACTAACATAGATATTGGTTATACTTCTTGGTGAATGTTCTGTTTCAACTGTAATTGTGAATTTCCCTGTTTATTTGTTTACATTAATAGGTTTTTATTTCATGTATCTTAACATTCTCTTATTAGTTGCATACACATATAAGAAATGTGATATCTTCTTGATGAATTGATCATTATTGTTATAAAATTTCCACCTTTATATCTGGTAATATTCCTTGCCCTAAAGTCCATTTTATATGGCCTTTCCAGCTTTCTTTTGAACAATGTTACAATTATATATATATTTTCCCATTCTTTTACTTTTAACTTTTCTGCATTTTTATATTTACAACACATATTCTGTAGACAGCATACAGTTGAGTATTTTTTATTTACGTTGAAAATTTCTGCTTTTAAATTGGAGTATTTACCCATCTACATTAAAGTGGTTATGATGTGTTTTAGTTTAAATTTAACACCTTGGGTTTTTTTTTCTGTTTGTTTCATTTTTACTTTTTTGCTTATTTCCTGCCTTACATTAGTTGCAAATATTTTCAGATTTTGTTTTATCTACACAATTATCTTATTAGTGTTATCTCATTTATTTACTTTTAGAGGTTGCTTTAGGTTTACAATATTGGTTTGTAATTTGTGGCAGAAATGTTTCAAATAATATTATGCCACTTTGATATATAGGCCATTCTTCATAATAATACCTGAGACATTACATTCAGGAAAGCACATTTTTCAATGAAAATTTCCAGGGCTGAAAATACAAGACAGAGAAAAGATTTGTCATATCACTACATAGCCTAATAAGGACTAAGTCATTATTCAAACAATTATATTGTTAATTAAAAAGACAATTTTGGCTATCTGGGAATAGCATGCTAATTACTCTTTTAGACTATGAAAACTATTTTTAGTGCTGGACTGAGAGCTGGAAAGCAAGGGCTGCTTACCAGATAATGGACAAACACCACTGTGCTCAGTTATCTTTACATTCTTCCAGGCTTCCATATTCAATTAATAATTATTTATATGATAAAAAGAGTGGTTATTTGTTTATTATTTTTAAAACACCATTTGGGTTCTCTGAATAGAATGATTTGCTAAAGATTGCTTTTTCAGATTAGAGTACATATGGAAAGGCCATAGACATCCAGAGTTCTATAATTGTTTCCAGGGGGGTGACTAGGTTCCCCAATATATGAATCACAAGATTCTACTCTTTGCACAATCAAGATTGTAGGAATGCTGTTCTACTTACTATTACAAAGGCTGGAACTTGACAAATGTACAAATGCAAAAACACTACTGGGTTGGTTTCCAGAATTTGGTTAATTGAGGATATACCTAAACTGAATGTAGAAATCTCAATGCAGTCTCAGTGCTGAAGGAATTTTTGAGCAAATGCTGGAGGAATTATATGTGTGTGTATGTATATTTCAAAACCAATGCTCAGAAGTAGCAAATCAGTCAGTACTATCTAACAAACAGAAGCAAATATAAAAAGAAAGATGCCTTCTTACAATCTTCCCTATAGCACAGAATATAGGAAATGAATTTGGAACTGAATTGGATTTTTTAAATGAGCTAGTTTTCCTCCTTCTCAATGGTAGATTTATATATAATCAACAAACATCTGTTTCCATTCTTTTACTCTCAACATGTGTTTTTATAATTAAAATACATTATCTGTAGACAACATGTAGTTGTGTCTTAATTCCTTTTATTCAGTCTAACAATTTCTGCCTTTTATTGAAGTGCTTACCCATTTACATTTAATGTGATTATAGACGCCGCCTCTTTCAGGGAATCTACTTATTGCATAAATTTGAAAATTTCTCATGTTTAACTCTTTTAGATTTGCCAGCCCATTTAAAGCAGGCAGACATCCTAAGGTATACCACGACAGTGATCTGATCTTTTTTGTCATATATAAGCCATGTGTTCATTAAAAGGAAGTTCCCAGGGCATAACGTTTCATTTTCCTTATGTGTGCAGTTTTTTATTTTATTTTTAGTAAGTTATATATGACAGTACTTCATCCAGTTCGACTATACTGAAGTGTTTATTAAAGTCTAGTCCTAAAAGTCACTCAAGTGGAATTTTTTTTTTTTTTTGCTAAAACAAATGGAAGGAATTGGAGAATAAAGAAATAATACCTATTGGGTTGCTTGGACCCAGGTTTTCATTTTATGACGCGAATTTTATTATACTGCATAGAAGCAGATTCATCTAATTCAGGAGCAACTTCATGTGTTATATCTGCAGGATGTACATACTCAGTTATTACAACATTCTCTCTCTCCTGAGAAACGTAGGCAAAGATTCCATGAAAGAAAATTTCTGCAGAAAACTGAAACTACAGACTGCCTACATGTGATGATCAGTCAATCTGTCAAAAAGGTAGTTACTGAGCACATTCGGGGTTCAACGTGTTCCTCTAAGTGCCTGATCTCACTTACTTTTGACTTTATCATCTTTCAGAAGGAATTAAAAGCCCTTCTCCCTGACTGATCCTTCTTTAGGCATTAAACAATGATAAAATATAACTTTAAATAGAGTTTAACTTCAGATACCTTCCCTTTAACATCACACCCTCCTCAAATCTCTCAGTGAGTTAACATCGAGTTTGAATTTATGCATTATTTTCCAGAGACAGAGACATACAAGTAGGTTTTTCAAGTCAATATTGGAGAAGAGATAGTTAGATTAACATAGTCTTCTGGATTTGCCAGTCAGGTAGAGTTAATCATCACTCATTACTTCCCTCATTTTATTTTGCTCATTCATTTACCAAATAAAATTTTAAGTCACTGAAAAATATACTATATTGCACAGAATAAAACACTGTCTCTGAATTGAAGAGCTCCAATAAAAAATAGTATTTCTAATGTGGTGTAGGAAGTGCTATAATACGGGTATGAATTGAAGCTCAAAATTCATTTTTATCAAAAATAGTGGAGCTTGTCAATCTGCAAATCAAATGAGTTAAAGCTGTGAAATATAGGAAAAATTTCATAACCTCTCTTGGCCTTTAGTTGTTCCACCAGTAAGAGACATTTAGAAGAGACCACCTGTAAAGCTTAATTATACTGTTTTATATAGCTTCAATTTTCCTAATAGTTCAAAAATTTCTGTTTCATAAAGAGCTGCTCTAAAGGTATATTTCTTCCATAACTTTTTCTATCAAAAATTTATCTCCCCTGCATATCCTTGTTAATTTTCTGTCTTGTTGATCTGTCTAATATGGGCAGCAGAGTGTTAAAGTCGCCCAATATTATTGTGTGGGAGTCTAAGTCTCTTTGTAGGTCTCTAAGAACTTGCTTTATGAATCTGGGTGATCCTGTATTGGGTGCATATATATTTAGGATAGTAGCTCTTTTTGTTTCATTGATCGCTTTACCATTATGTAATGCCTTTCTTTGTCTTTTTTGATCTTTGTTGGTTTAAAGTCTGTTTTATCAGAGACTATGTTTGCAGCCCCTGCTTTTTTTTTTTCTTTCTCTTTGCTTGGTAAATATTCCTCCATCCCTTTATTTTGAGCCTATGTGTCTTTGCACAGGAGATGGGTCTCCTGAATACAGCACACCGATGGGTCTTTACTCTACCCAATTTGCCAGTCTGTGTCTTTTAATTGGGGCATTTAGCCCATTTATATTTAAGGTTAATATTGTTATGTGTAAATTTGATCCTGTAATTATGATGCCAGCTAGTTATTTTGCCAATTAGTTGACGCAGTTTCTTCGTAGTGTTGATGGTCTTTACAATTTGGTATGTTTTTGCAGTGGCTGGTACCAGTTTTTCCTTCCCATATTTAGTGCTTCCTTCAGGAGCTCTTGTAAGGCAGGCCTGGTGGTGACAATCTCTCAGCATTTGCTTGTCTGTGAAGGATTTTATTTCTCCTTCACTTATGAAGCTTAGTTTGGCTAGATGTGAAATTCTGGTTGAAAATTCTTTTCTTTAAGAATGTTGAATATTGGCCCCTACTCTCTTCTGGCTTATAGGGTTTCTGCAGAGAAATCCACTGTGAGTCTGATAGGCTTCTCTTTGTGGGTAACCCAACCTTTCTTTCTGGTTGATCTTAACATTTTTTCCTTCATTTCAACCTTGGCGAATCTGACAATTATGTGTCTTGGGGTTGCTCTTCTCGAGGAGTGTCTTTGTGGTGTTCTCTGTATTTCCTGAATCTGAATGTTGGCCTGTCTTGCTAGGTTGGGGAAGTTCTCCTGAATAATATACTGAAGTGTGTTTTCCAACTTGGTTCCATTCTTCCCGTCACTTTCAGGTACACCAATCAAATGTATGTTTGGTCTTTTCACATAGTCCTATATTTCTTGGAGACTTTGTTTGTTCCTTTTCATTCTTTTCTCTCTAATCTTGTCTTCAAGCTTATTTCATTAAGTTAATCTTCAATCTCTGATATCCTTTCTTCTGCTTGATCGATTTGGTTATTGATACTTGTGTATGCTTCACAAAGTTCTTGTGCTGTGTTTTTCAGCTCCATCAGGTCATCATGTTCTTCTCTAAAGTGGTTATTCTAGTTAGCAATTCATCTAACCTTTTTTCAAGGTTCTTAGCTTCCTTGCATGGGGTTAAAACATGCTCCTTTAGCTTGGAGGAGTTTGTTATTACCCACCTTCTGAAGCCTACTTCTGTCAATTCGTCAAACTCATTCTCCATCCAGTTTTGTTCCCTTACTAGTGAGGAGTTGTGATCTTTTGGAGAAGAAGAAGTGTTCTGGCTTTTGGAATTTTCAGCCTTTTTGTGCTGATTTCTCCCCATCTTTGTGGATTTATCTATCTTTTGTCTTTGATGTTGGTGACCTTCGGATGGGGTTTCTGTGTCTGGACATCCTTTTTCTTGATGTTGATGCTATTCCTTTCTGTTTGTTATTTTTCTTTCTAACAGTCAGGCCCCTCTGCTGCAGGTCTGCTGGAGTTTGCTGGAGGTCCACTCCAGACCCTGTTTGCCTGGGTATCACCAGTGGAGGCTGCAGAACAGGAAAGATTGCTGCCTGTTCCTTCCTCTGGAAGCTTTGTCCCAGAGGAGCACCAGCCAGATTCCAGCTGAAGCTCTCCTGTATGAGGTGTCTGTCGACCCCTCCCGGGAGGTGTCTCCCAGTCAGGTGGCACTGGTATCCACTTGAGGAGGCAGTCTGTCCCTTAGCAGAGCTCAAGTGCTGTGTGGGGAGATTTGCTGCTCTCTTCAGAGCCAGCAGGCAGGAATGTTTAAATCTGCTGAAGCTCTGCCCAAACAGAAGCAATCTATAGATTGCCAAGCTGCAGTGTGCTACACCCAGTTTGAACTTCCCGGTGGCTTTGTTTACACTGTTAGGGGAATACCGCCTACTCAAGCCTTGGTAATGGTGGACACCCCTCCCCACACCAAGTACAAGCTCCCAAGTCAACTTTAGACTGCTGTGCTGGTAGCGAGAATTTCAAGCCAGTGGATGTTACCTTTTTGGGCTCCATGGGGGTGGGATGCACTGAGCTAGACCACTTGGCTCCCTGGCTTCAGCCCTCATTCCAGGGGAGTGAACAGTTCTGTCTCACTGGCATTCCAGGTTCCACTGGGGTATGAAAAAAACTCCTGCAGCTAGCTCGGTGTCTGCCCAAACAGCTGCCCAGTTTTGTGCTTGAAACCCAGGGCCCTAGTGGTGTAGGCACCCAAGGGAATATCCTAGTCTGTGGGTTGCAAAGACCGTGGGAAAAGCATAGTATCTGGGCCGGAATGCACCATTCCTCATGACACAGTCCCTCACAGCTTCCCTTGGCTAGGGAAGGGAGTTCCCTGACCCCTTGCACTTCCCTGGTGAGGCAATGCCCCGCCAGGCTTTGGCTTGCCCTCCATGGGCTGCACCCACTGTCTAATCAGCCCCAGTGAGATGAGTGGTGTTCCTCAGTTGGAAATACAGAAATCACCCACCTTCTGCGTAGATCTCACTGGGAGCTGTAGACTTGAGCTGTTCCTATTTGGCCATACTCCACCTCCTCTTCCATGCTCATGGATAGGAAGAATCAATATGGTAAAAATGGCCATACTGCCCAAAGTGATTTATAGACTCAGTGCTACTCCCATCAAGCTACCATGGATTTTCTTCACAGAATTAGAAAAAACTACTTTAAAGTTCATATGGAACCAAAAGAGAAACTACATAGCCAAAACAATCCTAAGCAAAAAGAGCAAAGCTGGAGGTATGATGCTACCTGACTTCAAAGTATACTACAAGGCTATAGTAACCAGAACAGCATGGTACTAGGACCAAAACAGAGATATAGACCAATGGAACAGAACAGAGGCCTCAGAAATAATGCCACACATGTACAACCATCTGATCTTTGACAAACCTGACAAAAATAAGCAATGGGGAAAGGATTCCCTATTTAATAACTGGTGTTGGGAAAACTGGCTAGCCATATGCAGAAAATTGAAACTGGACCCATTCCTTACACTTCATACAAAAATTAACTCAACATGGATTAAAGGCTTAAATATTAGACCTAAAACCTTAAAAATGCCAGAAGAAAAGCTAGGCAATACCATTCAGGACATAGGCATGGGCAAAGACTTCATGACTAAAACACCAAAACCAATGGCAACAAAAGCCAAAATTGACAAATGGGATCTAACTAAACCAAAGAGCTTCTGCACAGCAAAATAAACTATCATTAGAGTGAATACGCAACTTACAGAATGGGAGAAAATTGTTGCAATCCATCTGACAAAGAGCTAATATCCAGAATCTACAAGGAACTTAAACAAATTTACAAGAAAAATCAAACAACCCCATCAAAAACTGGGTAAAGGATATGAACAGATACTTCTCAAAAGAAGACATTTATGCAGCCAAAAAAACATATGAACAAAAGCTCATCATCACTGGTGATTAGAGAAATGCAAATCAAAACCACAATGACATACCATCTCACACCAGTTAGAATGGTGATCATTAAAAAGTCAGGAAACAACAGATGCTGGAGAGGATGTGGAGAAATATGAACACTGTTACACTGTTGTTGGGAATGTAAATTAGTTCAACCATTGTGGAAGACAGTGTGGCGATTCCTCAAGGATCTAGAACCTGAAATACCATTTGACCCAGCAATCCCATTACTGGGTATATACCCAAAGGATTATAAATCATTCTATTATAAAGGCACTTGCACACGTATGTTTATTGCAGCACTGTTCACAATAGAAAAGACTTGGAACCAACCCAAATGCCCATCGATGGTAGACTGGATAAAGAAAATGTGGCACATATACACCATGGACTACTATGCAGACATACAAAAGGATGAGTTCATGTCCTTTGCAGGGACATGGATGAAGCTGGAAACCATCATTCTCAGCAAACTAATACAGGAAAAGAAAACCAAACACTGCATATTGTCACTCATAAGTGGGAGTTGAACAATGAGAACACACGGACAGACGGAGGGGAACATCACACACCAGGGCCTGTTGGTGAGTGGAGGGCTAGGGGAGGGATAGCATTAGGAGAATACCTAATGTAGATGATGGGCTGATGGGTGCAGCAGATCACTACGGCACGTGTATACCTATGTAAGAAACCTGCATGTTCTGCAGATGTATCACAGAACTTAAAGTATATGTAAAAAAAATTCCCTTTTTTCCAGCAAAGTCCAGACTCTCATTTAGGCTATATCCCTCTTGCTTCTCAGTCCACCTGAACTGAATGAAGTACATACCTATCTCCAGAACAAATGTGTAATCTTGACTGGTCCATCAGGACATTAAATCCTCACACACACACACAATTCAGGGATTCATACACGCCACAAAGCAGGCCAATCAGGGGAAACAAAACTCAGTTCTGTGGCTTCTGTTTGAGTCACTGCTGAAGCAGAAATGTTTCTTTTGTTTTTTAATGTCATGGCTCTGAAGATACTGAGCACTGTAATGGAACTGTGAATGAACTACCCAGATGAGGTAGAGCTGAGATGGAGTCTGTGATGAGCTCTTTAATCCAGCACTTCTGAAAGAGCTCAACCCCTGGACTTCTCAGATTATATGTACACAAGGGTACTTTTTAAAAAAACTTAGGCCTGTTTGAGAGGAGATTTCTATCTCTAACAACTGAAAGAGCCCTAACTTTCATAAGGTTTATCTATACAGGCATTCTAATTCCAAATCTTCAGATAGCAAAGGCAGTCACACTATCTATCTATCTATCTATCTATCTATCTATCTATCTATCTATCTATCTATATCTGTCTATCTATATCTATCTATCTATCTATCTATCTATCTATCTATCTATCTATCTATCTACCTATCAATATCTTTCTACCTACCTACTTATCTATCTACCTATCATCTATTTATCTACCTACTTACCTGTCATCTATCTACCTACCTAATCTATTATCTACCTACCTATCATCTACCTACCTACCTATTGTCTACCTACCTAATCTATTATCTACCTACCTACCTATTATCTATCCTATCTATCTATCTATCTATCATCTATCTACTTATCACCTATCTACCTGTCATCTATCTATCTGTCTATTTTTCTATCTATCTGATATCCATGGTATACAGGAACAATTGCATAAAACCGAATTGAAATTTTGATCCTTAAGAAACAATACTTTCTGCAGCACACCAACATGGCACATGCATACAAATGTAACAAACCTGCACGTTGTGCACATGTACCCTAAAACTTAAAGTATAATAATAATAAAATTTAAAAAAAAAGAAACAATACTTTCTCCAGATTGATACATTTAACTAGAGAGTTTTGTGTGGACTATATTTCTCTTCTTTAGATCTTATTTGGTTTAATCTTTACCATATAAAAGGATTATAAAAATATAATCGTTAAAATATCTCAGTTCACTTTTAAAGTTAAAGAACAACTGGTGAACCAGGTTAGCCATCTTTTCCTGCTTATTCAAAAATCAGAGCCTTAAGAATACTACAAATATAGACCAAAAAAACCTAAGAATATCTTTAATTAAGTGACTCATTATATGAGTACTATGCTTAATATTATCATAAATAATATTAATAGCATTTAGAAAAGAGGGCAAAAGACTACTTATTTTTCATAATTAATTATTGTTAAATATTTTGAATTAACCATTGTAATTACATATTATACCAATTTATGAAATTCCCATTTTCTTTTTCTGACAGGCTCAAGTTTGCTGACATTTAAGGCACTGAAAGTACCTCATCTTCTCATATGTACTCTCTCTTAGTAGGAGATCTTTTTAGGAAGCAGCTTTATTTATTATTAAAAGTTTGAATATTTTATAAAACATTAATGACTTTGATAGTTCTAGGTATTCAATAAGATATTTTGCACTATTTGCACCCTGGGACAATCCTCTCAAAAAGTGAAATTTTATAAACCACATGGATAAAAGTATATAAATAAATGTGGCATTCTTATTTTTCTCAGGTAACAGAAAGCAAAATTACCCTGTTCTAGCCTACATATTTGAACAGTAAGTAGAATCATAATATCTTCAACAGCTTGGCCATCTGTTATTGTTCCAAAAAGTTTCAGGGAATAGTCTGTGTAATGGAATGTAAAAGATTATCAACTGCTATGGTCTGAAACGTTGTGGAATAGAATCTGTAAAATTCTGTAGCCAGATAAACCAATTCAGAAAAATAAAAAGTGAGTATAAAACCAAAATTTGGGAAAAATAAAAAGTAGGTTTGTTTATATCTAAACTTAAGTATTTAAAATGAATATACTGATACTGACAGCCAGTGTTGGTTGAGTATTCATTAGGTACCAAGTACTATTCTAAGTGGTTTTCTTGAATGAGCTTTCTTAAGCCTCACAACAATTCTCTGGGGCATGTTACTATGCTTGTTTTATGAATTAGAAAATTGAGAAAAAGGGAGATTAAATAATTTGCCAAGACCAACAGTTAGAAATGGCAGGCTAAGGACTTCTGAAAATCTATTTCAGCATAAAGGCAATGACCACTAGCAAAATTTGTCAGAATCAACTTTTGCAGAACTCTAGAAATTAACGAAAAAGAAATCTTTTTTTAAAGAAAAGTGACTAAATCTTGATAAGAATGTGAGCTTTGTGACGTTTTGAATTGTCCTATAGCAATTCTTCTCAGCTACATGACAGACTTGAAAACCAGCAGCCTTGCAATCACAGTAGCTGTGAGAAAAAGCAACTTTGCAACCACCAAAGAGGGGACACTGGGTTTGGAGCTCCTAAAAAAACTCGATTCCAAGAGCATTGCCACTATGTTAGCTGCTAGGAATCTCCCTGAAAAAGTACCCTTTCCAGGATTTGTCTTTACTCAAGCTGACTCCCTACTGTCCCCAGGAAAAGCCATATCAAAGAATCAGCAGCAATTATTAACCATTGCATCTTCCAGAGGCTGTGATACTAATTGTGGCAAACAGGAAGCAAGATATAGGGTGTTTTTAATATATTCTAAAATTTCCCAACTTTCCTGTTTATCTTTGTCTCTTTCCTGCACCCTAGCATGCACGTGTGTGCACGCACACACACACATACACAAACACATGCACACATCACCTTCTTCCTTTAGCTGGAAAACTTGCATAGATCTACTCATGCACATAAAAGGCCTCAGATATCACTAGTCCACTAGGTCCACCAAGATGAATCTAGTCTGCTCCTAGCTGACACTCTGCTGCACCCATGTCACCATGTTCTTTGCATGGCATCACCTTATCTTGATATGTTTCAAAGAAATTCAAACCTACCACTGGCACCAGGGAAATGCTTTTATCTCTCTATCTCAACTGTCCTGCAAGTATGTGTGTGTAAAGAACTCCATACTGTACACATATTATTACTGAGATCTGTTTTTTGAATGTATCATAGAGGACACATGATATATACAATATCTTGACCAACGATACCATAAAATGATTCTCGTTTCTCATCATTACAAACATCAGCATGGCATGAGGTTAATAAAGGAATGACATCTGTATTATCTAAAATTAAGTCTACTAACTATATTTATAAGCTAAAAAGTCAGCCTGCCACAGTGATAGGTAGATAGATAGATAGATAGATAGATAGATAGATAGATAGATAGATAGATATAGATAGATTAGATAGATAGATAGATAGATAGATAGATAGATAGATAGATGCTATTCTGGTAATAAACACAAAGTCTCTAGATTAGAAAACAGATAGTTGAATATTCACAGAGCATCTTAGCACTGAGAAGGCTATGAGAGCCTAGTGTTATCCTGCACAGACAGAGTTAAGTATACCACCATGGACTCACAAACTACGACACTTGGAGTTTGACTGGCACATTGACCCATCCTTTCCTCAGGTGAGGGAGAGTCTTTTATTTTGCGATGTTAGCAAATGTTTACAGGGGAGATGTCTCTAAACCTCTCTGAAGCAACCTACTATCTCTATCTTCCAAGATACATTTGCTATTCAACCCTACTTTAACCAAGTTTGCCAGTGGTCTTTCCTCAGAAAGATTGGACTGTGTGGTAATCTGAAAATATTTCATGGAGAATTGCCTCTCAATAATCAAATCCAGGGATTGACACCAGCCTAGTGACTTTCCCTGATTTACTCTACAGCTTTTGGTATTGAATAATGAAAGTTGAGGGATGAATACAAAGGAAGCTTCTTATCCCACAGGAAAAAATTAAAATGCTTTATTTGCCAATATTGACATTTTCATTAAACAAATGAATGACATTCATAATTATTACCTTAATTAAAACTATCAGAACTTTTGAGAGTATTCATTTATGGACAGTAAGAAGGTACTCAATTGTATTTTCAGATTATAGTACTCTATTTGAAAATAAGTTATTTTAACATTTTAGCCCCATATATTTTCTTGAAAAGGCACAACAAAAAAGATCACATCAGCAGAGATTATTTCTTTCATCATTAAAGAGGCAATACATTATTACAGTGTATAAATTCTACTCAGATAAGGCTATTTCATTTAATCCTCACTAACCCCTCCCTACTCTCCAGGAAGACAAAATATTACATAAATACAATGAACTTTATTTACCTTAATATAGTAAAAACATACCATAATCTCTGGGACACAGCTAAAGTAGTGTTTAGAGTGAAATTTATAGCACTAAATGCCCACAGGAGAAAGCAAGAAAGATGTAAAATCGACACCATAACATCACAATTAAAAGAACTAGAGAAGCACGAGCAAACAAGTTCAAAAGCTAGCATAAGACAAGAAATAACTAAGATCAGAGCAGAACTGAAGAAGACAGAGACATGAAAAACCCTTCAAAAAATCAATTAATACAGGAGCTGATTTTTTGAAAAGATTAACAAAATAGACCGCTAGCCAGACTAATAAAGAAGAGAGAAGAATCAAATAGACACAATAAAAAATGATAAAGGGGATATCTCCACTCATCCCATAAAAATACAAACTACCATCAGAAAATACTATAAACGCCTCTATGCAAATAAACTAGAAAATCTAGAAGAAATTGATAAATTCCTGGACAAATACACCCTCCCAAGACTAAACCAGGAAGAAGTTGAATCCCTGAATAGATCGATTACAGGTTCTGAAATTAAGGCAGTAATTAATAGCTTACCAATCAAAAAAAGCCTAGGACCAGATGGATTCACAGCTGAATTCTACTAGAGGTACAAAGAAGAGCTGGTACCATTCTTTATGAAACTATTCCAAACAATAGAAAAAGAGGGACTCCTTCCTAACTCATTTTCAGAGACCAGCATCATCCTGATACCAAAACCTGGCAGAAAAACAACAAAAAAAGAAAATTTCAGGCCAATATTCCTGATGAACATCAGCGCAAAAATCCTCAACATAATACTGGCAAACCGAATCCAGCAGCATATCAAAAAGCTTATCCACCACCATCAAGTCGGCTTCATCCCTGGGATGCAAGGCTGGTTCAACACACGCAAATCAATAAACGTAATCCATCACATAAACAGAACCAATGACAAAAAACACAGGATTCTCTCAGTAGATGCAAAAAAAGGCCCTCGATATAACTCAACACCCCTTCATGCTAAAAACTCTCAGTAAACTAGGTATTGATGGAACATATCTCAAAATAATAAGAGCCATTTATGACAAACCCACAGCCAATATCATATTGCATGGGCAAAAGCTGGAAGTATTCCCTTTGAAAACCAGCACAAGACAAGGATGCCCTGTCTCACCACTCCTATCCAACATAGTATTGGAAGTTCTGGCCAGGGCAATTGAGCAAGAGAAAGATATAAAGCGTATTCAGACAGGAAGAGAGAAAGCCAAATTGTCTCTGTTTGCAGATGACATGATTGAATATTTAGAAAACCCCATTGTCTCATCCCAAAATGTCCTTAAGCTGATAAGCAACTTCAGTAAATCTCAGGATACAAAATCAATGTGCAAAAATCACAAGCATTCCTATACACCAATTATGGCCAAACCAGCTAAACCAAGCTGTGAGCTATAGCACACAGAACTATAGAGACAGCTAGGAAACTGGTATAAACCTGTGTCTCTCCAACAGTTTCAGCAACACAATTGTTGAATGAAAATAAAAATGTACTTTCTTCTGAACTTTTTATTGATATACCTGATCACAATTCCTTTCACTTAGAAGAAATAACTTTATTTTAAATCATGACATTTACATATGAAACAAGAAAATTAAATTATCTTTTATGTGAGGTCATCTTAATTTTCTTTTGATATATATTTTTTGACATACATTATTTCTGCCAATTTTGTCTTTACAAGCATTCTGTAAGGAAGATGCCCTTCTCATAGGATCCTTCAGGTGTCGCTTTTCTGTCCAGAAACCTCTGTGGCCGGTGGTGCCTTTGTCTGAATTTTGCTTTGGCCCACTGTGCTTGATGTGCCCACTCGGCCTGGCAGCCTGAACTCAGCTTGTGTGACAAACCTGGATCCCATGCCTGCCAAGGGTGAGCCAGGCACAGAGCGGTGAGGATTGTGTGAGTGAGCAAGCATGGGGTCCAGCCACTGCCCACAGCCAGGCACTCTGGCTGCAGCAGGGTGGGCAGTGCCAGGCACCAGCTCCCTGCAAGGCTGTGGCTGGATGAGGCACACTGCAAGTAGCTTCCATGGCTGGCACCAGGGAATGTGGTGGCACCCAGAAACTTGGAGATGCCAGGAACCACAGAACCCCAAAAAGGGCATCACAGCCCTGGCTCAGGGTGCTCCCAGGTCTGGGTTGTCTGAAGGGCTGAAACTCTTCTCTCCTTCTTTCTTATCTTTTTCTTGTTGCCTGCCATGTGGCAAGCAGGGGGTGTATTTCAGCCCTGTTTGTGTTACATCTCTTTCAGCCCCACCATTCGGCAGGTCTCAAGTTCTTGTACTGCATCCAGGAAGAATGAGTTATGCAGACAAGTAGAGGGTGAGCAAGGTGAAGAGGTGCTTTATTGAGCGACAGAACAGCTCAGAGGAGACCCACAGTGGTTAGCTCCTCTCCGTAGGCAGGTCATCCCAATATCTGTTCAGCTGTCAGCAGAAAGGAGACCCACAGTGGGTAGCTCCTTTCCGCAGGCTGATTGTCCCGTTGTCCACTCAGCTCTCAGGAGACAGGAGACCCACAATGGGTAGTTCCTTTCTGTAGGCAGGCCATCCCATCATCTGCTCAAGTCTGGCTGAGACCAAGATTTTTATGGGCTTAAGAGGGGAGAAAGTAGGTGCTGATCAGCCCGTGAGCAGTCATGGGAGGCCCCAGAGCAAGCTCCATTAAGTTCTCACTCCATGGCAGCCCTCCGGCAGGCTTCAGGCCATCCCTGGCCTGAAGATGGGGCTTTAGTGGGGATCTGCTCCTTTCTGCCCAGGAGCCTGTTTGCATCCTACCACCATTAACCTACTCTCCATGGTGCCTATGGTGCCCTGGCTCTTTGTGCCAAGTGGTGCCTGCAAGACTGCGCCGAGCCATCCTTAGCCCCCACCTCACCCTCCCTCCCATGTTTGTGAGCACCCAAACTCTGGAGGAGGCTGAGGTGATAGGGGGCTGGTGTTTCAGTGCTGCCCCAAGCGTGCACACACCCAGCTGGGTCGTGACAGCCCCCAGGCTTGGCCACAACTTTGCTCTGAAATTGGAGTGGGCACTGGGAGTGGGCAGAGGTCAGGCAGCGAGAGCAGGCACTTTTGAGCCTGAAGGGGCAAGGGTGTTTCCTGGGGCCCTGAGAGTGCAGAGATGCCTGGGTCCATAGCTGGCTGCTCTGCCACAGCTGCCCCTGGGAGGGCACGGCTCCAGCTCCTCCAACTTGGAAGGGGGCATGGCTTCCACCTGTTCCCGGCTCCCACCAGTTCTATGGAGCACTCAGCCCTGGCTGTGCCTCCCCCATTGTAGCCAGTGTCATGCAGCGGCCACTCAAGGTGGGCCGCCGCTGCCATCAGTATTGCTCTGTCAATGATAGAAACAGTAAACATGGTATTCACGTAAGGAAATAAAGCACAGTGAAGTTGAAAAAGATACTCTTAAACAGCTTTTACAGCAGGCATCATGGGACCATAAGTACCCGTGTTCTGTTGGCAAGAGACCAGAGAGACAGGACGGCCAAGACACTGTAAACCTTGGAACTTTGGGTGAGTTTTCTCAGCTATAAAATGGTGATAATGATACCTATCTCACAGGGTTCTGTTACACGGGTCAAATAGAAATACACAAAACCATTATGTTTTATTATTATAGTTTCTGGGAAAGACATGATTTTAAAATTTTGTAATATGGTTTACCAATAACCTGATGTTAGGAAAATTCTGAGAATCATCATTTGGGATTGTGTTTCTGGCCTTCAAAATGCTCCTCATTTTTAACCATTCCCTGAAAAACTCATGTTGCCAATCAAATCTGAATTACTGCCTGCCTATACAGGCCACTCTCCCCAAAACAGTCTGCCTTTTAACCATGATTCGAGATTTAGTTTTCATAATAGGAAATAACAGTTTTGCAGCATGGTCTGGCAGAGCTTTAAAGAACAGCTTCAATCAGGCTGAGATGTGCTTTTACTAACCATATTTCCTGTAGCTGCACAGACAATGAGAAAGCACTTCTGTGAGCAGAACCAATTATAAGTGAACAGGTACACTTTTTCCCAAGCCTGGTCATGATGTCAAATGCTTGATTAGAAAAGTCTTGTGATTTTAGCTAAATGGGGGTAGATTTCTTTCCATTTGCAAAAACAAGCCATTTCCACCTTTCATTCCACAGCCTCTCAACATCTAAATTCTCATTTCTCAACGGCAAATAGAGTCACAAATGTAACCCCTTGAAATAAGGGAAACAATATTGTGATATTTGTTCGAAAACAAATTGAGTTAGTTTCAGGAAGGAATAGCCTGCACTATTGCACAGAATCAAAAGCATTGTGTGATCCTGGAGAGAACAGGGACAAGCTACAAGCAGACAATGGGTCCCAGTTGAGGAAACATTGGGACGGATTTGGCAGCCATGAAGAGGAATCTCAACAAGAGTGACAAATAAGGGAAAACTTTAAGATCAAATGGATTAAAAAGCTGGTAAGGAACCTCCATGTGCATATCTGATGGAATGACACAACCACAGTAAATCAGGTTTTGGAAGTGCAGGACTGAAGTGGAGGAGTTGTGATTCTGAACAGAGGCAGTTCCTGGGAAAATCCTCCCAGAGAAGGTAAGAAAAGATGAAAACAGGAACCAAGTTTCTACTACATGCAGGATTAAGAAGAGAAAGTGGGGCCCATGAAATCAAGCATTACAGACAAGGACTCCTATTTGGGTGCCAAGGACAAAGAAACAGGGAACGTCACCAAGAAGACTACCATCCCTCAAAATACCACAGGCTCACTTGGGGTCTTTCCTGTTTCCTGTCTTTAAAATTTTTCAGCTCTAACAAAGCAACCTGTTGATATTTCAAGGAACTCAACTGAAATTTTTTGTTTAAAATGTATTATTCAACACTTAACTGGCCAGTGCATAAGTACAGAATCACAGATTGGTAGAATATTTAGCTACAAGAAATAGTACTGATCATTTACTCTAACCTCATTTTATAAGCAAGGACACTAAGATTATCCCAGACCACAGAGCAAAGTATTTACAGAGCCAGGGCGAGAACCATATTCTCCAAATTTCCAGATAAAGTTGTTTTTGGCTTTCCCACTATAGTTATCTAACTCCAGATTAAACTTTCAACATTTCCCCCCCAAAAAGCATCGTATTTAAAGCCTAAAAGGAGATCATTCTGTTAATAACAGAACCCAGGTAGAAATAAGCTAAATTTTAAGTCAGAATTGGAGAAGTTATAAAATGAAGATTACTTAATGAGAGTAAGAGGGAAAATGCAACCAGAAAGAAATGCTTTTGGCTTTGCACTTAAAGCAGATGTAGAATTAACCATTTCTTATTATCTCCATTGCTATCTTCCTAGCCCATAGCAGTATTAAGATGGCAATGTTCTTCTAACTGGACTTTCTGTTTCCATTCTTGCTCCACTAGTGTCTAACCTCAACACAAAAGCCAAAATGAGCCCATTAAGATGTAAGTCCGTTTATGTCATTTCTCCACTCAATTCTCTAATTGTTTCATCTTTCATGAAAAATTAAGCCAAGATTACTACAACAACCTCAAGGACCTACACAATCTGCTTCCCCAATTTCCTCTCCGATGTCATCTCCTTTTGTCAGTTTCAGTTGCAATATTTCAGCCTTCTGACCTGCTGGTTGAATCATTTTTATTTAATACAGGGTCTTAGTATGTTGTCCGTGCTGGTCTTCTACTTCAGCACCCTGAGTAGCCGGGACTGTGCCACTATGCGTGTCTCTGCTTGTCTTGAACACATTAGACATAGTCCTGCCTTAATGTGTTTATTATCTCTTTCCTCTGTCTGGAACGTTTCCTCTCACTATGCATATCTCATCTTACCCATTCATGTCTTCGTACAAATGTCATCTTCTCAGTAAGGTACACCTTGACATTCTTTCAAAAATTATTCTACACCCCTTAAACTCTTAGTCCTTACCTCTTGCTCTATTTTTATAGCACTCTTAATGCTCTAACATTTACCTGATCATTTAGCTGTATCATTTACTTCCAAGACAATGTAAACATTAAGAGGAGTATCAAACCATTTACGGAGGTGGTTTGTTACTGATGAAAATGTAACACAAAAAAACAGTATGTAAAATATAATAACCAACAGATATTTGCAGAAAGAAAGACTTGACGGAAAGCAGATGCTCATCATGTTAAAATACATAATCTTTGGTTTTATTCAGATATGAGAACATAAATTCTGTACCATAGACAGTTCCATAGCATTGAAAGTTCCTAATGCTTAAGGAAATGACCTGATATCTCCCACGAGTTTATAGATATGTCAGAAGTACACCAGAAATTGTTAGAAACATACACATGGCTTTCATGAGAAGATTTAGCTAAACAGAATACAAAACCATTTGCCAAGATCGGAAAACCAAGTATCATAAAAATTCAAATTCTCCCAAATTAATATGCTTAATATAATTGCAATAAAAAAATCTCACCAGATTTGTATTATTATAATTTTTTTTTGAGATGGAATCTCGCTCTGTCAACCAGGCTGGAGTGCAGTGGCACGATCTCAGCTCACTGCAAGCTCTGCCTCATGGGTTCATGCCATTCTCCTGCCTCAGCCTCCTGAGTCGCTGAGACTACAGGCGCCTGCCATCACGCCCGGCTAATTTTTTGTATTTTTAGTAAAGATGGGGTTTCACCTTGTTAGCCAGGACGGTCTCGATCTCCTGACCTCGTGATCTGCCCGCCTCGGCCTCCCAAAGTGCTGGGATTACAGGCATGAGCCACCGCGCCCGGCCACCAGACTTTTTTCAGAAGTTAATAAAGTGTTTTATAGGCTCATTTGAAAGAACGGGAAGCTGAGAATCTAAGTAATTACTGATAAGAAAATGATTAACACTAAGAAGAAGAAGAAAAAAATTAAGTTGGTGCAAAAGTAATTGCAGTTCTTGACATTGAAATTGCTTTTCGCCAACCTAATACATATCCATATTAGGATGTACTAGAAAGACCTACATTGTAAGTAACTGATACTGGTTTAAGACAATTAGGTAAATCAAAGACACAGAGTAAAAAGTTGAGAAACTGCTTCCAGAAAAGACAGGTAAAGGATTGTTTAGTCAATATGTGGCACTGGGGAAACACATTAACCATTTGTGAAAATAGTTTGATCCTCACTTCATACTATATGCAAAATAAATTTTTTCACAGATTAAAAAGTTAAATAAGAAAATAAAAATTTAGAATACATTATAGTGGATCTGATTTCAAGGCAAGTTAACCTTTCTAAGATTAAAAGTATAGAACTAAATATGAGAATGAGCATTTTAATGCATTTGATTTATTATTATTATGATCATTATTAAGCAAAAAACTAATGTGGGTTGATCCTGGGTGGAAAAGCATTGATTTTGTGAGATGAAAAACCTTGAAGAGGGTTAAGGTTTAGAGTTAAGGGCCATCAGAAATTAGGGATTAGAACTTTTACTTCCTGTTCCTAGCCATTATCACCAAACCTTCACCAAATTTATGTTCACCTACAAGTGCGTTTTTAGTGGTTCCTTAAAAAATAAAAAAGGACAAATTTAATTGATAGCTTGAGGCACTAAAGACCAGAGCAACCTTATGCAGTTTGAAGGCCTGTATTGAAGTGATCCAAGGTGATTGAAAACTAAAGAAGAGTGATGAGCAAGAAAGCAAAGGAGACAAAAGGAGAAAACATAAAGATCCCACATAACTTTTCGGAAATAACGGAGGAAGCATTGCCAAACTATATGAAATTGAGAGCTTATTTGATTTTACTTAGATATTAAAGCAAAATTTGACACTCAAAGAATGACTGGAGATAATTGCATTGCACATACGTACACAGAAACACTAATATGTATAGACACGCACACATAAATACATGGGTATATACAGTATATACCCGTGTTTGGTATGTAGAACACGTATACATGCATACTCATCAGCAATTTATTGAGTAAGCTGAACTTTATAGTGTCTATACAAGAGCCACCTTGATTCTCACTGTTTTATATCCCTTCAAATCTCTGTGAACTAGTGGTTATTCTAACTCTGCATAGAATCATGGGGAAATCCCATAGTCTTTAGTGAGTACATGGTTCATAAAAATCCACTTGACTCCAGCTCAGTTTAGCATACTAACAAAGCTCAGAATCCTTCTCTAAGTCAAGGCTTCTTCCTGCTGTTCCTGCTGTAGCTTAATCCCACTTGAGTTTTTTAAGTCTACAGAAGAGAAGCAAGTATGTTTGGCTGCTTAATGATGTGCTCTCTTCAACTCCTGCATCCGTGCACTAACCTTACTTTTTTGACTTCTCTAGCTTAGGGCCTTGGGAGAAAGTGGAATAAGAAGAAAGGATATACACTCTTGAATCACTAACATCTTTATAATGTTGAAATGGCAGGAGTCAAAAACTAACCCTTTTTTTCATAGGTCACTTCTTCAGATTAATGGGAAACCATCCCATTGAGAACCACACAGGTTTCTTTGACTAAGGCTAAGAATGTACCACTACCACCCTCAGTGCTTCTACTTCAGGAAATATATGCACTAGTCAAGGTCCCTTTCAATCTCTCAAGTTCACACCTTGTCTTCAGAGAACCCACACCTTCATTCTGCTATTGACCTAAGTGCAGTTTTCTTTCAAAATAACTTACCCCAGGCAAAGGGAAGCTCTAGTCACAGCCTCTTACCTTTAGATTTTGCAGATATGGGTCAAAGGCCAGTTCCTACTTTCTTCCAACTCCTACAGCTCATTGGCAAGACCTCCAAATGGATCACTTGAAGATCCCATCACATAACTTGAAGTGAGGGAGAAGAACCCAACATCTCTTACCCATAATGCCAGGGACTAAAAATTCACAGGATATGGTTAACAACCATCTGTAAAACAATCTTCTCTCTTTATTTTGCTAACTTCTCAATGTTTCTCTAATTTATCTGAGGTGAAAGAAAAGCACTTAAAGAACACTCGCTCCTTGCTTCCAAGATGGGAGACTAGCTAATACTGCTGGCATCAATTATAGGACCTTCATCTTCCAAGTCCTGCATACACAGTTCTGCAGCTCACTTTAAAATGTGGGGGTTCACAGGCATTTTGTTCTCAGGCTTTGGGTTCTTACACTTTGGGTTCCCAGGATGAAGAGTCAATGAAATAATCTGTTAGACTACACACATGTGTACATACGCATATGTGTTCATACGTCACTTTATCAGAGACACAGATGAATACAGAATCATGCACGTATGTGTGTCTGAGTCTATATGTGTATGAATAACAGAAATATAATATTGACAGTACAAAATATTAATATGATGAAAGTGCTCCTGATTTTATTTTCCTCTTTCATTTTTTTTCTCTTTTCTAAAATAGCGTGCCTTACTCTTAAAACCACAAGTGTATATTTATATGCAAACACATAACAGTGGATCTTATTTTAAAGTTGTGATATTAGTTCAAAAAAATAAAAGATCACTGAAAATGACTAAGTAGTTAAGAAACAGACTTTTATATAAAGAAATTTTTTATGCGATTAAAAAAGCATCAGAAAATTGAGAAGAATCATTTAATAAGTGATATTGAGATATTGTGGCATCACTTTCATAAATATCAGAAGAGTTCAACAGTGTGTAATATACACACACACTTACACACATATACATACCCACATGCTCTATATGAATGTGTATATATATATATACATATATGTGTATATATGCATGTGTATGCCTATGTGTCTGCATATATATATATGTGTGCATATATAGATAAATTATTTAAAAACTAGAAATAAATGTATGTGATGCACATGTTATTCACTGGAATGAAGATAAGTTTAAAAGCAATTTAGAAGCAAGCGCAAGTGAAAAGTTGCACAAAAATTTAATACTTCCATGTGCCTAAGTGGAAAAGATCAAGTTTTCTGGAAATATCCCAAAATGTGACAAATTTTCAGACTCTTTTTAATATATGGTCTGTGAAATAATTGAATTGGAAAAAAAATAAAAGAAATTTTAACGTTATCTCTTCTTCCTACAAACATTTACTGAGTGACTGCTATGTACGAGAAACTTTACAAAATGCTAAGGAAGCAAATGCAGCCATGTGCTTCGTGACAACATTTCCATCAAGGACAAGACCACATATACAACTGTGGTCCCATAAGGTTATAAAGAAGCTGAAAAATTCCTATAACTTAATGATGTCATAGCTGCCATAATGTTGTCATGTGACTAACGCATTACTCACTGTTTTGTGATGCTGGTGTAAACGAACCTACTGTGCTGCCAGTCATATAAAAGTATAGCACATACAAGTATGTATAATATTTGATCATGATAATAAATGACTGTTATTGGTTTATGTATTTACTCTACTATAATTTTTAATCACATTTAAGTGTACTTCTACTTGTTGAAAAAAAAAGAAGTTAACTGTGAAACAGTCTCAGGCAGGTCCTTGAGAATGTATTCCAGAAGAAGGCATTGTTATCACAGGAGATGACAGCATCATAGTGATTTTGCCCCTGAAAACCTTCCAGTGGGAAGACATGGAGGTGGAAGACAGTGATATTGATGATCTTGACCCTGTGTAGGCTTAGGCTAGTGTGTGTGTGTGTTTGTGTCATAGTTTTTAGCTTAAAAAGTAAAAAATTTAAAAAAAACAGGAAAAAGTTTAGAGAATTAAAACAATTTTAATTTATATCTGTACAAGGGTTTGTTTTAAGCTATTATCAAAAGCATCAAAAAGTTTAAAAAATTAAAAAGTTTATAAAGTAAAAATGTTACAGTAAACAAAGGTCAAGTTATTATTGAAGAAAGAACAAGTTTTTTATAAATTGAGTGTAGGCTAAGAGGATAGTATTTATAAAGTCTATAGTAGCGTACAGTAATGTCCTAGGCCTTCACCTTCACTCACCACTCACTCACTGACTCACCCAGAGCAACTTCCAGTCCTGCAAGCTCCATTCATGGTAAGTGCCCTATACAGGTGTGTATTTTTACTGTATATTTTCTATTTTTAGATACACAAGTACTACTATTGTGTTACGATTGCCTACAATTGTACCATGTAACAGTATTCAGTACAGGAACATGCTGTACAGGTTTGTAGCCTAAAAGCCACATGTTATAACCTATAGCCTAGGTGTAGTACAGGTTATACCATCGAGGTTTTTCTAAGTACACTACACTCTATAATGTTCAAATAACACCTAAAGATGCATATCTCTAAGGTATTCCCATCGCTAAGCAATGTGTGGCTGTTTTGAATAGCCCATTATAACACTTCATAGTAAGAGCTATGGTAGTAATTTGTAAGGCCTGGAATGGAAACCCACATTAAGAACACCAAAATCAGACTTGCAAGCTGTGGGTTGACAGGCAGAAGAGCACCTGGGAAATTTCCTAGAACAAGTAACAACAAAGAGTGGTCTAAATAAAGGATGGTTTCGAATTCTAGCTCACACTCTGAGTAGTAGTTCTCTTTCCTCAGATCTTTCATGAACTATGATCACACATTTAAAATAAGATTCATAATTATTCTCTGAGCTTCAGTGTTCATATCTTGGGAATATTAATAACATAGGGATATGGAAAGAATTGAATGAGAACTATTTAGTTACTTAAATGTTAGTGAGCCCCCAATAAATGGTTGTTTAAAAAAGTAACAAAATTCCAATTGAAAAATTAAAGACTCAGAAGAGAATAAAGTATTTGCAGGCTGCAAAAGTTTAACATAGCCAAATACTAAATGTATAAACGTGAGGCAAGGTATGGAGGTAGAAAGGCTTGAGAAATAAATAATGGACAGGTGATAAACTATTGAAAAGAAAGCCACAATAGGTTCTCAGCAAGAGAGATACATGGTAAGATTTTCTTTTTAGAATTATCAAATTGTCAGTAATGTGGATAATAAATTTAAGTGTGGTGATCAAAAACAAAAAGACTAGTTAAGAGATGGTCTCACTAATCCAGACAAGAAATGATGAAGACCTGAAGTAAGGAAGTATATATATTCAAGAGACGTCAAAGAAATAGAATCTACAGGATTTCATGATTGACAAATGCAAACAGGAATAAAAAACGAAGGACTGTTCCTACATATTTGGTTTAGGCAAGTCAGTAGATGGTGGTGGCATTTGCAAAGATAAGAAATGAGAAGGAAAATTACCATCCCATTGGTAATTCTTTCTTTCTTTCTTTCTTTCTTTCTTTCTTTCTTTCTTTCTTTCTTTCTTTCTTTCTTTCTTTCTTTCTTTCCTTCTCTTTCTTTTCTTTCTGGACCTCGTAATAGTTCTTATATTGTTCACTAGTACCCAGTTTCCCTCTACTTTCAGGCTTAAGGGAAGGTTACACTTTCACACTCGAACGTACACATGGACTATGATTTTCTCTGGCCAATTAAATAAGTGCAATTGATAGAGATAGAGATCTCACATTTGTACATTATTTGTAGTTCTTGATTCTCTACCATCCTTTACCCATACCATAATAACAAGTCATATTCCCGAAGAAGGAGCCAATTGAGGATGATGTATTTCAGAAAATTTTTCTTTGACAAGTTATAAGTGACCAATTTAGTCATAATGATGTTCACAATTTTTATTAGGGGAAAAAAAGCATCAATTAGCCATGGCTTGAATTTTGATTCTAAAATCACAAACGTTCTTCATAGTACTGAGTCCCTTAAAATGTTGTTCATTATTTATACCTGAAAAGCAATAGTCCATACATGTGGTCTTGGAAAGTTATCCATTGTTGATGAGCTTTTTCTCATCTGTAAAATTGGGATAATAATAATTAGGGAATTAATTTCACTAGTTTTGTATGAGGACTAAATGAGTTGATGCATGTAGAAAACAGAATAGTGACTGATTCATTGTTAGCACTCAGTTAATAAAGCCCTCTGGTTCTTATATTTTAGATTTTTTAATATATTTCCTTTGTTCCTTGTATTTTGGACTTCCTCAGAAAAAAAATTCCATCTTCTTCTCTCATGGGCTACCCACTCTAGCTTCATCTCACCTTCTCAAAGGACATTATTTATCACATATTTGTTGACACTTGAATCATCGTCCTTAGCTTAGATTTCTTTCCTAAAGTACAGACCCACGGTAAACATCATACTAGGCATCTCAACTCAGAAATTTCAAACCAAACTAAACTGTAACCTTGCTTCTGTAAAACCATCTGCGTTGGTTAATACTGAGTGTTAACTTGATTGGATTGAAGGACACAAAGTATTCATTTTGGGTGTGTCTGTGAGGGTGTTGCCAAAGGAGATTAACGTTTGAGTCAGTGGGCTGGGAAAGGCAGACCCACCCTTAATCTGAGTGGGCACAATCGAATCAGCTTAGAGTGCAGCAGAATATAAGGAGGCAGAAAAATGGGAAAGGAGAGACTGACCAAGCTTCCCAGCCTACATCTTTCTCCTGTGCTGGATGCTTCCTGTCCTTGAATATCGGACTCCAAGTTCTTCAATTTTGGAATTGGACTGGCTCTCCTTGCTCCTCAGCCTGAAGATGGCCTATTGTGGGACCTATATTCCATTAGTTCTGTCCCTGTAGAGAACCCTGACTAATATAGATTTTGGTAACAGGAGTGGTTCTAGAGGAAGAGGAACAGAATATTAAGGATGGAGTTCTTTCGTTGGTTTTGGGGTTTCTGGAGTTGGCTGCATAATATGATTAGATCCAAAAATGCTAAGGACTCTACTTCTAATAGTTTGGAGAACACTGAGTCCTTGGCATGAACTGTTTAGAGAGTTACGCAAAATAAATGCATTTGACATTCCTGACACATGCTCATGACAGGCAAGGAGTTTAGTGACTCTATACATAATACCTTTGACCATATGTGGAGAACCAAGGAACCTTTGACCATACGTGGAGAATATAATGAAGCTCCTTGGTTGCTCCTAAGTTCAGTGGGCAAAGTGATGAATGAAATTGAGGATTCTATCTCCCGGCTTCAGAAGCAGATATCAAGCCTCAGATCTGCTAAGATTGCCCTAAGTCTCCTGTACAGAAAGAGCTGAAACTGTGGAAAAATAGACACAAGCTCTTATCATGTGAGTGGCTGACCTGCAACGAAAGGTATATGCACAGCCTTGCCAGGTGTCTACTGTTAAAGTGAGGGTATTGACTGGAAAAGAATGGGACCCTGCAACTTGGAATGAGGACGAGTGGGAGGACCCTGAAGAAGCTGGAGACACTGAGTTTCTAAACTCTCATGAACCTTTTTTGCTTTTTTTGCCAGAAGAAACAGCTTCCCCATCCCCAGTAGTGACAACATCCCCTCCTCAACCCATGCTGCCATCAGCCTTTCCATCTTTGTCTGAGGAGATAAACCCTGCGCTGCCTGAGGCAACGGTGATGGCCTCCCCTGAGGCGGTTGCCAGGCAAAATAAAGTTGATTCTCCTCAGGAGCCACCCCCAACACCCATGTTTGCTTCTAGACCTACAACTAGACTAAAGTCCTGGTGGGCCGCTAGAGGTGAGGTTGAGAGTGTGACCCATGAGGAAATGCACTACACTGGAAAAGAACTTCTTGAGTTCTCTAATTTATATGAAGAGAAATCTGGAGAACAGGCATGGGAATGGAGATTAAGGATGTGGGATAATGGTGGAAGGAACATACAGTTGGATCAGCCTGAATTTGTTGATTTGGGCCCACTAATTAGGAACTCTGCATTTAATGTTGCAGTTCGGGGAGTTAAAAAAGGTTCTAAGAGTTTATTTGCTTGGTTAGGTGAAATATAGATTAAAAGATGGCCCACTGTGAGCAAGTTGGAAATGCCTGATCTTCCTTGGTTTAATGTAAAGGAAAGGATCCGAAGGCTTAGGGAGATTGGGATGGTGGAGTGGATTAGTCACTTTAGACCTACTCATCCCAGCTGGGAGGGTCCAGAATATATACCCTTGACCAATGCCTTGCAAAATAGATTGATGAGGGCAGCACCTGCATCTCTGAAGAGCCCTGTAATTGCGCTTTTCTGTATGTCAGATCTAACGAGGGAAACACTATCACTCAACTACAAAATTTAAATGTAGTGGGAATAATTGGATCCTGAGGTGGCAGGGGCCAAGTGGCAGCACTGAACATCAAAGCAAAGGTGGGCGTAGCTACCATAATGGACAGCAGAGGCAAAGAGGCAATCAGAATAATCTGATGTGTGTAGAGCTCTGGCATTGGCTAATTAATCAGTGTTCCTAGAAGTGAATTTGATAGGAAGCCTACTGCATTCCTGCTTAAATTATACAAACAGAAAACTTCTAGGTCGAATGGGCAAAAGACTAATTTGAGTTATAAAAAATAGAGAATCATGGCCCCTCAATCAATTTCCAGACTTGAGTCAGTTTACAGACCCAGAACCCCTTGAATGAAGGGGAGGCCAGGACTCCTTGAGGAAGGACCCCACTACATTACCGACAATTCATGCAGTGAATCTTTCTCCCATCCTTCCCCAAGGAGAACTCTAGCCTTTTACCAGGGTAACTGTGCATTGTGGAAAGGGAAATGTTCTATCCCTGTGGAGAACCCTGAATAATATGCTATTCTTCTACCTATGTTCTGTGTTTTTTATTTTAATGAGTTTTCTGAATGTGTTTTAATCAATTTCACCACCATCCATTCTGATGCTTATGTTAGAAATCTGGATACTTTCCTTATCTTGTACCTTTCTTATTTTCTACAATTTATCAACCATACATCCTACACCTACCATATGCTAAAATTCTCTTGAATATGTGTCTTCCATTCACAGAGGCAGGCATCCTCTCTCTTATATTATTGTTTTAGCTTCCTAACTGGTCTCCCTGCCTCTGTTTGAATTGATTATCTATGCTATAATTAGAATATTTTAATGTCTGTATTCAGGTATGATTGATGATTTTAAGTGTACAGCGCTATGATTTTAATACATTTATAGATCTGTGCAACCATTATCATAATCCAGTTTTAGAACCTTTTCATCACCCGAAAATTGTTCCTCTTGTCATTTGTCATTGAGTAGGCAGTGTTATGCCTACTTATCTCTCTAGGAAAACACTGATCTGCTTTCTTTTTTTTCTAAATTTTTCTTTGCTTATTATTAAAGTGTTCATTATTCTGTGCTCCTGAACACATTAACCCTTTATTAATCTTTTCCTGTTATACATCCCTATCTACCTTAATGAAGAGAAGACTTCATATTCTCTCTGGATCTTATATTATCACCTACTCAATATGGTATTCAAATTAATAGTCCTAAGTTCTACTCCTATTCTTAGTTCTACTTCCTGAAACTTATTTCAGCTAAATCCTGAATTGTTACTAAAGGGTTTTTGCTGATGCCAAAGTTCATCAGCTAAAGTTGTAATGTCTCATAGAGAGTTCAAGATATTCTCAACTTTCTTCTCGTCAGTGGATCAGGAAAGAAAAGTCCTAAGCATGATAAACCTACATTCATCAGAATAGCATGTCGGTAGGAAGGCTCTTTCCTTACCTGATCACTTTCCCTGACCTTCAATCTCTTCCAGAGGTATAGCTGAAAACTGTAACTGCTACAGAACAGACATAGTGATACAGCTAGCATCTCCCAGGAGCTGGACTCTCCTTAAAAAATGACATTTACACATATTTAAGCAGATTTTAACAGAAAAATATGACACCATTTCTGGTTGCTTTCCTTTATGAATCCATATACATGAATAATTCTACTGACGGCCATTTTATATGCATAAAATAAGAAATTTGTGTGTGTGGACAGGAATTTTAAAAGTAGGCATATATAGAAAAGAGACCAAAGACTGAGCTCAAAGGCACTTGAACATTAAGAGTTAAGGGAGATCAGAGAAGAGCCACCAAAAAAGATGAGAGAAAAATACAACCACTACAGTATAAAGAAATCAGGAAGGCATAATATTCCAGAATTCTAAGAAAGGATTTTAAAAAGTAGGTAGTGTTTAACTGTGCCACATACTACCTAGTATTCAAATAATATGAGGACTGAGGATTGACCATAAAATCTGGCAACCTGAGTATCATTGGTAACCATGACACACCTTATATACCTCTTAGCCTAAATTACCTTATCTGCAAAATAGAGATGATCACAGCATCCATCTCATGGAGCAATGTGGAAGATTAAATAAGAGATTAATACATGTAAGCACCTGGTATAGTGCCAGCTCAGTAATGAGCAGCTGGTGGTTTTATTACAAAAGATTGAGATCAGTCTGGATCACAGACCTTTGGATATTTTATTATTGAACACAAGATGTCTGACAACCTTGTGAGAATTTGGTTGAAGCAGAGTCTAGTATGAATGGAAAATACAGAAATGATTTTACCTCAGGAGAAAAGCTGAAATCAGAACCAATGAAGAGAACAATAGCTTGGATAGGGTGGTTCTCAGCCTTGGATAACAATTGAGAAAACATGTCTTACACGACTTTGTGTTTTATCCTATTTCACAACTGGTAATTGCATACTTTTAAGACATTAATTACAACTTTTAAAAGCATTTGATAACAACAGCAAACTTTTATTAAGGACAAATGGTATGTAAAGTTTAGTGATCTGAATGAGTGTAATGTCACAAGTCAGAATAATATTGGTATCTTTTCAGTTACACTAAAAAAACAAATATTTATTCCTTTTATATATTGTGTGACTTCATAATTTTATAATCAGCCTTTTTTAATTTTGTGTGCACCTTCATAAATAACAGTGGATTTATTATACATTTCTTGTGGCCTTTAATGTACAATTTGATTCTTGTTTGTCTAATTTTGTAGTCAACAGCTTTCTGATTTTATAGAATTCTCTCTTATTTTGTTCTCATGAGATCTAAAATCGTCTGTGTAATTGGCTTGTGGTAAATATCTCAAAGGAGACCAATGGTAAATATCTCAAATGAGAGCATTAGACATATTTTAACCTCTTACAAAGAGGCTAAAAGCAACTTGTCCTATTAGAAGTGTATCTTAATTAAGTATTGCTTAGAAAGTTCCTAAGACATTATGATTATACTAAAGTTAGATTCTGGACAAAGTGTATGAAAAAGTTTACGGCTATAAAAGGTTTGCTGAGAGTTTTTTCCTCAAATAACGCATGCATGAATATTTTCTTTGTCTCTGAATTTTTAGAGTATTTATGGGCCCTCTGATCTCTTAAATTTAAAGTTCATTTTCACTTTCTACTCTCTTCTATTTCTAAGACAAATATTTTTCTTCTTACATTTTTTACTTTTCAAAGTTTGGGAAAAAATACTGATTTTTGGAAGCCTATTTTAATGCATTCTTTCATAGCAATCTTGTGCTCATTTTCTGTCCTAATATTTATCCAGGAAAATTTGGTTTGGGAAGCAAAGCATAAATATATTTATTGATGTAGGTCTGATATCAATGAAAACATCACCGAAGATTAAAAGTAATGGTTAACTTGCAAGAAACTGGGGAATTGTAGCAAAACTTATTTGCTCAAATATATAGCTTATGTGTTATCAATTTATTTTTAGGCAAGGTTTTTATTCTAAAATAAATTCACAATTGACAAATATAGTAATGGAAAATTCGGATAAATCTGTTTCAAAACTGCATAGCCAACTGGAACTTATGTCCTCTACTTTTCTTCAACTGCTCTTTTGATTTTTTTTTTTTTTAAAGAAAAACTGAAGGTAAGAAGCTCAAGGAAATGAACATAAATATCTAGTGAGCCCACACTCAATTTTAGTGATTACAGGCACTAAAATTTCTATAGAGATTATAGGAAGTTGGCAATTCAAATGCTCTCACTGAATACATACTGCGCAATGAACTGATCATTTTTCTGTTATTGCTATCATTTCAAACAGGAATTTCCATGTAGTGGACATTTTAGTAAATGAAAACTATTCTAATTTTCTTAAAGGCCAGAAATCTAATGCAAAATAATTTAGTCCAAATTTTGCTCAAGCTTTTTGCTAATCTATTGAGAAAATAAATAAATTTTATAAATTCACATTTTTTTCCTGCTAAAAAAGTAATACTCAGTAACACCGAAAATATGACATCACATATTTGGTGGTATTTTTGTTCTTGACACTATAGATGAGGAGTGGGGGACAGTATTAGCTAATGTTTTTCATCATCGCCCCCCAGGTGAGAACATTCTCAGTTGTTAAAAAGTTCAGAGAGGGCCAAAATTTTAGTTTCTTCACATATTTCCAATTGAAAGTGTACTTCAATCATGCCATAATGAAAACCATGTTCTTTAGCCATAAATTATCCAGAGAAAATCAGTATTTTATTATTAGTATGAAGACTTGTTCATTGTTTCTTGAAATTTCCTTAAAATCAGGTGATATTTGCGAATATTTTAGTTTAACCAATTCCTTTTCATTTAAAACTCAATTATACCAATTCAGCTATCCAGATAGAAGTATCAACACAGTACATGTCATGCCTAGAGCAAAACTAAAATTCAGATCACTCCTCTCCCATTCCAGAAGCACAAAAAGAGCTTGTAAATATTCCGTACATGCCATTGGGCACAGATTTGTACCTTCGAGGTTTCAGCTATAACTCAAGTTTGGCTAACTTTCAACCCAGCACTTCCTTTATTCATCCTTTGCCCTCTTCTCCCGTCTTTTTCACTTCTTTAGTTGTCTGTTTATAGCCCATGCCATTTACTAGACAACAGACCTCCGGCAACTCAAAAACCATGATTTATTAATCTGTACATGTCTTACTCTAAGGAAAGCTCAAATAGCTACCAAAAAAATGCTAACATTGACTAGGTGCAGTGGCTCATGCCTGTAATCCCAGCACTTTGGGAGGCCCAGGTGGGTGGATCACAAGGTCAGGAGTTCAAGACCAGCCTGGCCAAGATGGTGAAACCCTACCTCTACTAAAAATACAAAAATTACCCGGACGTGGTGGCGGGTGCCTGTAATCCCAGCTACATGGGAGGCTGAGGCAGAGAATTGCTTGAACCCGGGAGGCAGAGGTTGCAGTGAGCCAAGATCACGCCATTGCACTCCAGCCTAGGCAACAGAGTGAGACTTCATTTAAAAAAAAAAAAAAGCTAAAATTGTATCTCACAGTCAAAATTTGTCAATTTTTAAAAGGAAGTTCAAAAGTTTCCTTTATTTCTCTTATTTTCAGATTCAAAAACCCAATATTTAAATATGTCTGTATTCCATCTTCATTGTGTTGGGTCTTTGAAAAACTCTCTAACAGTAATCTTCCCTATTCAGAGGGAAATCAGTACTACAGCTTCTATATTACACGAAAAGGACCTACCATGAGTAGAAAGGTGTGAGTGTTCAGAAGCTCAGAGTCAGCTACAAATTCAAACACTCTTAATGTATTTATACTACGTCTGGTTAACAAAAACAAAAACAAGTCACATTGTTTGTGACCAAACCCTATTGATAACAAACAAGTGGGTATAATACTACTCTCTAATGATCTAGATTTAGCCCAGTAACGTGGATTTCTCTAACACATTTCAGCCACTGTAACTGTCACACCAGATCAGAAGTGACAATTTGGCACCAGCAGCAGTTGCTGAAGTGTTCTCTTTGCAATCCCCAGGAACCATTGCTTTCCTTCTGCCTTTTTCAGCCCTCACTCTAATTCTGGTGCAGGATTTTTTTCTGCTCATTTCACAGTACCTTGCCATTACTGCCTCCCTTGCTCTTTGCCTTAATGTCTCCTATGGGTGTTCTTGTCCGACAGAAATCTAGAAATTCAGGCAGCAAAGTGGACACTTGGGCATTAAATGGCCAAACAGAGTTAGTGGAATACAAGATTTCTGGTCCCAGCTGCAGTCTCTGAAGACATGGAATATCTCATCTTTCAACCAAAGGTTTGTTTTCTGTCTGGTTATAGGCCCTTTCATCAGAATACAGAAGTTGCATTTCTCCTGTGTGGCACGCAGGAGTCGTAGCTATATATATCCACGACAGGCAAAAACCCCAGTGAGTGTATGTTCTTCTGAACTATCTGAAACCACTTCTAACATACAAACCAACCTTCAAGGAAGGAGAATCTACCTGACAACATTTCTATTTCGAACACAATTTCAGGCCCAGCTTCATTTATTTAGTCACTTTATAATATTGTTTCCATCAGACTAAAAATTCAGATGCACAGATCCTAAAGACATTATTTCTGCATTATGTCATAAACCTAAAGGAAATTTTGAGGATTCCCCTGGCCTATTCCCACTCCTTTGTTTAGATTCCATACATTATTCTTATAAACAGTTAACTAACACATTTAAAGAACAACTATAATATTATTTCACATAAAATCTCATAGGTCTTGAAGTAGGCTATAATCCTGTTGGTAACCATTCCCCCACTCGTGTCCCTGCCCAAACAGAAATTATAATTCTAAAGTTTCTACACCAATCTATTTTCTTTTTCTTTTTAGGTATTGCTAAAGCTGGAGAACAGTTGCCAATCTTACCTTGGAAAACAATTCTTTCTATTTCTCCTAGTTCCTGTAACCTGTCCTCATATATTCTTAATTTCCAAACATTTTAGATGAGCTTGTAGTGTTCATAACCAACCGCAGATACCTGCTATAGGTTAATTTGGCTAATGCAGGGTGAATTTTAGATTCTTACTCTTAGATTGCCCATACATCTGTCTGTTACTTAATGCAAGAAATGATTTAGTAAAGTTAATGATCCACTGGGAAGGCAAAAGTAAATTCATATAATGAAGCATCTAGGACTCTTCTCTGTGCATGTAAAACCACATTTTAATGAGCTAAATGAGTTTGAATATTTAAACTCTGAATAACTCTTACTATTTGTTATCCAAATTTAAAGCAATATTCCACACATAATCCATAATCTTAGAGGCTGTTTTTTAATGGCTGATTCCTACCTATGAAGTATAAAAAATGTTCTTCAAAAGCACACATGATAGAAGAGACTTCATGTAAATATCAAAAGAAACATAAAAGGAATATATGAAAGGATGACTTTGTGAGAATAAGAAATATTTGCAAAATTTTTGGAGTAGATTAGAAGAAACTAAAAGAGCTTCTGTTTACATTCTATAAACAATGTATTAAGCAGATTCCTGCCTTCATGGTAAAAAATAATCGCTGAAAATAAGGAGGTTAGTAGGTCTAAATACAGGTGAATTATAGCATCCTCTGACATTTTAAAGTGATTTCAGAGGAAATATAATGCTTTATCTATCACACTAGAATTAAAGGAACTATTCATAAACAAAGAACTGTAGACTCTTCTCAACTGTCTGATAAATTCTCAACCAAAGCAGGGATTCCCTGACAATATCACTGACATGATTTCCTATCTTCTACTATAAACATTTTGGGGAGAAGAAACCTGTTCCAACATATTACACCAAATTTGTCCTCCCTTTAACTTTCACCCAGTGTTGAAGATGTCATAATGGAATATAAGTCTGCACTCTGCCACAAAGCAACTATTTAAATGTATAAAATAACTAATATCATCTAGTATCAAGTCTTCCAATTTTAGATTATCACTCAATGTCTTCAACTATTCCTCAAATGAAAATGGCTCCAGAACCTCTTAACATCTTTAACAGCTCCTTACAAACTCCAGTTAAATGTCTCTAGAGTGAGACTCAGAATTGAACACCAAGACTCCATGTGGGGTCTGACCAGTAAAAAAACAGCTAGGAATTATTAAGTATCTGGAATCCTACATGTACGGGTTTAGTCAAAGATTTCATTCACTTCAGTTTAGTAGTCTAGGCGTAATGTTGTTCTGGGAGTTTCTCTCCTAATAAAACACTTAGATCATTTTCATCTAATGCCTGGCAAAGGACAATTTTTAAAAATTTTAACCTTTTTTTTCCCTATGAGTGCTTTCTTTCTGATGGTAGTGGACATCTATTATTTGTATCTCCATATCTTCACATCCTGAAATTCTGTATTGCTAGATACTAGAGGCAACCACACCTCATTCTCCTCCCAACTGCTATGGTTTAAATATTTTATTCCCTCCAAAATTCATATGCTGGAAACTTAATCACCAACACAACATTGTTGGAAGGTGGGTCCTAATGAGATGTGTTTTTATTATGTGGGCAGAGCCCTCATTAATGGATTAATGCTGCTAAGAAAAGGGCTTGGGGAAAGAGTTCCCCCACTTCTGCTTTGTGACAACACAACATTCCTTCTCTCCAGTAAATGGAACAATAAGAGGCCATCTCAGAACCAGAGATGGAGCCTGCTGGCATTTTGATCTTGGACTTTCCAGCCTCCAGAGCTCTAAAACAATAAATTTCTGTTCTTTATGAATTACTGAGTCTGTGGCATTATGTTATAATAGCGCAAACAGATACCTTCCAATCGTGCCTCTAGTTGGAGTAAGCAATAAATTAGTTGAGTCAGGAGATGGGCATTAATCCAATCAAGGCCCTTTCATTTTTAAATTTTGAGCCAAAGAGATTATCTTCTTCTCTAGGGATGAAAAAATGAGATGTGAGATGCAGGAACTCTTAGCAGTAGGCTGGAAAAAAAAAAAACTGAGAAAGTTTGCCTGGGAAAAGAAAACCAATATGTAATGAAAAGTAAAAACAACTTAGGCTGTTTTCAAGATCCTGGTTCCAATTATTCCTGAAGCTTAGCTGTACCCTTAAGTGCTCTATGGGTACATGTGCTAATAAATTCATTTAAAGCAAAAACAAACAAACAACAACAAAAAAACCAACAAGAACAACAACAAAAAGTTTCCAGCAAAACAGGTAGTGACTTGCATATAGATTTGACTGTCTATGGTTTTTAAGTATTTCCCTTCTCAACTTGATGTCTTATATTATCTTTCTATTGTTACTATAATAAATTATTATCAACTTAGTGGCTTAAATAATACAAATTTATTATTTTACAGTCCTATAGGTTAGTAGCTGACGTGGGTCCCACTAGCTAAAACCAGTGTTGTCAGCTGCACTCCTTCCTGGAGACTCTGGGAAAGAATCTGATTCCTTGTCTTCTCTGGCTTCTAGAGGCCATTTGTGTTGCTTAGTTCGTGATTCCTTTCCTCCATCTTCAAATGCAGCAATGTTGGATCTCTGACCATTCTTACGTAGTTACATGTCCCTCTAACCCTGACCTTATCTGGAAAGGTTCTTGTAAGGACTCTTGTGATTAAATTGGACCCACCTGGATAATCCAAGATACTCTCATCTTGATGTCCTTAATTTTAAGCACATGTGCAAAGTCTCTTTTGCCATGCAAAGTAACATATTCATAGGTTCTGGGAATTTAGGCATATAAATATTTGAGTGAGGGGGAAATTATTCTGCCTACCACTAAAACACAAAGAAGGCATTGCATTTCTCATTTCATTTCTCACTATTCAGTTCAGTAATAAAAATATGTTAAATGGGAGAAGCCAAAGATACCCTTCAAAACAATAGCAACACGTTAATCAACATTATTTGGAAATCATTGTATTATATCAAATGACTCTTTCAATACTGTTTGTCTGGGAAGAAAATTTCTGCTGGTTTTATCTTTTTCTAAAGATGCTTTTGGAGATCCTTACTGGATTTCCCTAGCTACAATCAGAATGCAATATCTGAGATGTAGAAATAAAAGTATTTCCATATCCATATACTTGAAGCCTAAGGCTGCTATTATTTCTAAGCATAGAGAGTAAACACAGCCTCTCTTTGTTTTACTAATTGCTTTGTTTCCCCAAGCTGCAAGTACAACATCTGCCAGACCAGAATGCACTCCTTCCACACACCACAGAACCACGGCTGGATAAACGACCTACACATCATAGTGTAAGGGCAAGCGCTTTGCAGGCAGCCAGAAGGCAGTTTTCAAGAGGCAAAGACCTCAAGTGGAAATGAAGCTGAATCACCCTCCAAAATCTTTAGAGTGGTTATGGAGTTGTTGATTCTGTAATGATTTCATACTGTCTGCAATTTTATTGATTTTGTTTTTCAATAGAACTGTTAAAGATTACGATTCTAAGATAAGCAGAATGTGGGCAGATGCTCACATTCTCACACACTGTTCTGCCAAGATATTTTTACATCTTTCTGCACATAAAACAAAATGAAGACATGTGCTATAGATGCATGCTACCAGTAACCCCCCATCCCCAGAAAAAGAGAGTTTACTGTATGTTAATTTCCTGGATGAGGTATTACATTTTACTTAGAAAAAAAAATTAACAGAACTTCTAAAATAAAAGAGGTTTGCTTCTAAGGCACTTTATAAAATATTCTTAATTACCAAAACCCACTGAAAAGGCAATTTGGGTCATCATATCCAAATGTCATCTCTGCTATTTCCGATTCAATATTAAACTTCATGCCACATCAAAATATAAAACGCTGCAACAGCTTACACACTGTTGATGTTCATTCATCTACTGCACATCAGAAAAGCTCATTGCAAATACGGCATGAAAGAAAGAAAAGTAAGCAAAACACACTCAGAAAAGACTTGAAACAAATTGCCTCAAGGAACACACTCCAGAGAAAAGATTGCAAAACCATAGCCTTACCTTGGGAGACTTGGGCAGGTCCACCGTCCTTTCTTCTGCTAAGGTTAGCAGGGTTAACTTTGTTTCCTCTACTGAGGGGTGTTTCGGAGGGCGAGGTGGGGGATGTGAGGCTGAGCTTTCATATCTCCGCATCATGTAATATTGCTCTTCAGTGATCTCTTCTACCAGAGTCCTGACTAGAAATGGTCCTGCATCCCTAGAGAAATTACTAACTAACTGAACAGTCATATTCAAGCGGCCCACAGGAATTTCCCAGCACTCCGTGGGGTTGGCAAAGTCACTTATGAGTAGGTAAGAGTCTGTAATGTCCTCCTCCAACTGCAGTCCTGGTGTGGCAGCCAACACGTCCTCTTCAATGGAAAGATCCCTGACAGACACCTTCACATTGAAGGGCAAACGGAACTGTTTACAGAGCTCAGAAATCGGGTACTGTTTCTTATCATGAATCACCTCTACAAAACCTCCTTCCATGTACAAAGGGAGCAGCGCCGCCTCATAGGACTTTTTGAGGATTTTCTCACAGGCCAGAACATTCACCACTTTTTTTATTCCCTCACAGAGGACTTCAGTCGTCTCTGACTGATGCACCAGAAACTGGTCCCCAACAGATACGGATGACAGCTTGTCATGAGGGGAATGAAACGCTTTGGTGGCCACCACGTGAAGAGGCTCCTTTTCACTCTTAGCGATCTCTAGGTCATAGGCCGTTGGGAACTCCCTCGGTCGCCGCTTGAACTTGCCTTTATAGCTAGTGGGGATCAAGAAGTGTCTTTTAGGAAAATTGCTTCTAATTTCTGAAGCTAAGATTCTTGATGCCTGGTACTTTTTGTGGATCACAATGGTTTTCCCAGGCTGTAAAATGCTTTGGGGCAGGTGGTTTCCTTGAGGTGCTTCTATGACTTCAGTCACTATGGGGAACTCTTTACTAGTCATTTCAAAAAGATCTTCTGTTGATAACAGCTGAAGAAACCAGTTAGCATCGTAAGAATCAGTGATGTCTTTGACTTCGACATCTAGACTGGGGAGGATGCGGATTATATCTTTTCGAACTGAAAAGAAAAAATAAATCACTATGATATTTTTGTACTTCAAAATGTTTGCTGTGAGATACTCTCCTGATGCCATAAATAAATTTCTTTTACAAAATAAAGAACTCAGATGATCATCATATATCATTTCTTATGTGTGATTTTCCTTTTTTCAAATTTTAAGATGAAAGAGATTGAATATAAAACCAACACGCATAAGCCCATACTCAGCTTAAGAAGCGGACATTAGCCAGTACCTTGGAGCTCTAGGGAACCTCATCAAAATCATATCCTCACTTCTACTGATGTACGATCACTGTCCTGATTCTCATGTTAAATATTCCTGTGCTTATATTTATACTTTTATCATCCATAACATACATGAATATAGATATGTGTGTGAATATGTATGTAAATGTGTTCATACATTTTATATGAAGGTTTATAAATTATTAGGTCATTTTAAGTCATATTCTTGAGGGCCAGACTTTATATATCAAATTATCATAGAAGACAGTTTTGACCCAAAACAAACCTTTATACCAAATCATATCCTGTGAGTTGAAACAATATTGTAAAATCCTAAGATACAAGCTACTTGAGATTAATATGCGAAAATAAATACCAAGATGCAATATTTTTCCAATGTCAAAGTTCTTTCTTTCTCCACTGGTATTATATTATACCTGCTTACCAAAGGAGTGGTGCAGAGTGGGTCACAATCAGAGGAGACTTCAAGAGCCCTAGGTATGCTGGTGAGTACTCACCAATGTATTCATTGCCTCATGCATCACTGGGGTTAATGGATATCTGTATTTTTTCCAACCACCCACTGTCTCACGAGTCTTCCTTTGAGACTACAGAGATGCTTAAAATATTGTCCTGCATTTATTTACCTGTTCCTCATATACCACCCAACATAGTATCATTATAAATGGTCCTGAATTAATAAACTTATGTATTGGCCAGGCACTGTGTCTCATGCCTGTAATCCCAGCATTTTGGGAGGCTAAGGTGGGAGGACTGCTTCAGCCCAGGAGTTGGAGACTAGCCTGGGCAATATAGTGAGACCTTGCCTCTGTACAAAAATTAGAAAAAATTAGCTGAACCTGGTGGCATGTCCCAGCTACTCAGGAGACTGAGGTGGGAAGACTGCTTGAGCCTGAGAAGCAAAGGTTGCAGTGAGCCACGATCATACCCACTGCATTTCAGCTTGGGTGACAGAGTGAGACCCTGTCTCAAAACATAAAAATAAAAAAAAAGATAATAAAGTTGTGTGTTAATATTAACAGGGTATTATAATAGTCTATATTTTCTTGATAATTTACTAACATAAATTTTATAGCATTTTCATGATATGGCATTGATTTTCAGTATCTCCAGCCACCCTTCCGTCATTTTTTTCTTCTTTCCATGCTTTTGAAAATGAACAATTTCGAATATTTAGAAGACAGAATATCCTCTTATAAAACGTTACATATATATTACTTTTAATATTATTAACTGTTTATGCAGCATCAAAAAACCTGTGTGATTTATGTATTACTTATATGTCCTGTGTAATTATAGAGTTTCTGAAGATGCAGCAAGGAAAAAGTATTATTTTCTTGTAAAAAAAATAAAAAATCAGTGGTTGCCTATAGGCTAAAGATCTGCAAAATTGTAAAGATTTTTAATTTTTAGAAAAAAAAGGAGGGTTGAAAGAGCACTTCTTACATTAATAAGTTATGTTATAAAGTTTAGCATGCACTAACTTTTAACATTATACCTACTGGCTTCCCTGAACCTCAAGGTAAGTTTAGAAACTAAAATTCTGGTTGTTTGAATTAAAATGAGCTAGGTTTAAGAATTCTAGAGCTAGCTCTAGATAGGCTCATGCTATTCCTCAAGTCTAGGGAAGAGCTAGAGATTAGTAGAATAGATGCCATCAAGGACTTCCTGAGAACTCAGAATTGATCCACCAGAACATCAGTTTCAGTACAAGCTAGATCCCAATCTGTCTTTGTACATGGTGGGTGCGGTGGGCTAGGAATAGCTTTAATGCATTGGAGAACTTTATTGCTGCTGGAGAAACCCTACAGGCCATGTTATCCGAACTCTTAAATTTTTTGTATTCAATTACTGACCTATCTTCAATACTTCTGTGCCTAAATCCACTGAAATGATGCTAGCCTATCTTATTTTACTTAAGATCTCAGCAGCACTTGACAAAGTGGATTAGACTCCCTCCTCTTTGATACATTTTTCTCACTTGCTTTCCCCTTATGTCACTTGTGATTCTTCTCAGTTTTGCTGGTTTCTTCTCCCTATACACCACCCACCCCTCACACACACCTTTTAGGGTGTCTTGGTTCTCTTTTTCCCTCTATCTACACCCACGCCTACACTGATCTTAAGTGGTCTCATGTCTTTAAATATCATCTTTATGCTGATGACTACCCAAAGTATAGCTCCAGCCAAAACATTTTCCTGAATGCAGTATGTCTACTTCAGATCTCCACTTGGACATCTAATAGATGTCTCAAAATTAACATGCTTAAACTGAAATCTAATCTTCCTCCAAAACCTAAGCTATATGCTGTCTTCCCAGACTCAACTATTGGAAACTCTTTTCTTTCAGTTCAGTCCATAAATCTCAGAGACATCCTTAGCTTTTCTCTTTTTTAACACCTGAAATATCTTACATCAGGACTATCCTGATCTAAGCCACATTGTCTTTTGCCTGGCTTGTTGCAGTGGCTTTCTAACCGGTATCCTTGCAGTCAAGTCTCAATAGGGAAAGCAAATATCATTTTTAGATGCTAAATAAATTATGTCTGTCTTCTGTTTATAAGCCTACAGTGTCAGTCCTTTCACTTAGTATAAAAGCCAAAGTCCTTACCTGGCCCCTGGCACCACCTGGGTCTCATCTGCTACTCCTTTGTCTCACTCTAACTCCCCACTGTCTCCCGGACCTCCTCATTGTCAGTCAGATCTTTGCACAGCCTGTTTCCTCTGCCTGTTACATACTTCAGCCAGATATGTTCACAGCCAACTCCTCTTCTTCTTCAAGTCTGCTTAAATATCATCTCGGCAGTGAGACCTACTCTAAATGCACTATTTAAAATTGCAAGCTTCTCTTCTATTTGCCCTTTTCTGTTTCTCTATTTCATGTCACCCTTCACCTTCTATCATTCCATATAACTTGTTAATTTATATTATGAACATTTTCTATTTTTGTTCCCCTAAACTGAAACATATGCCTTCCCAGAGGTGGGAGGCTTTCATTGTTTTCTTCATCAATGTCTAGAATGTCTAGAGCGGCACCTGGCGCACAGTAGATACTCAATAAATGAATTAATGAATAAAAAAAATTGCCAGAACAAAGTCCATGAGTGACCACTAAAGGAAGCAATTCAGTAAATATATTCTATATAAAATTTCACTGGAAAAAAAAAGTTTTCTATGTTAAAACTCCTGCTACTATTCATAGCAGCTATTGCATATTTTATTTAAGACACTTCTCTTAAGGTTGCAGTTTAACTTAAACAATGGCCTGTTCAATGCAATAAATACTTGTATTTAATGTCTTCAACATAATAGAGAGATCAAGGTATAAATATATGAGCAAAGTAAAATATTTTCATCCAAGTTTTTTTAATAAAAAAGATTAGGCAAAATCATGATATAGATGCCTAAAGAGAAGATTCAATACAAGGAAATAGCACATGCAGTGAAAATCAACAACTCTTCTTAGATTCACCAGAGAATTGAGGTCACAGGGCAAACCACCACCCCAAAAACTAGACAGGTAGGCAAATACAAACAGTCATAGCTCACTGGGGGCAAAAACCACTGCTGGAGCCAGCACCTGGAAGAATAGAAGGGTAACTGGGGACTAAAGGTAGAATTGTTTCAGAGATAAAACTCCTAGGGGTGGGGAGCATGTTTAGGAGGGCCTCCCACACTTTTCTGAGTCTTACTTTCAGGGGCCCATCCAGGTTCTCAGGGTGAAGATGAGAAAAATTTCCTTGTGCTTCTGGCAGGGTGAGAGAAGAAGCAACCATTCTGAAACATACCCAGAGCAATCTGTTCTCCTTAAAAAATGCCTGTCCTCAAGGAAAACTACTTTAGCACAGCCTAACCAACTTGTGCTTTACCAGAGCCTAACTATCATGGGGGAAGGGAATTACCCAACCAAGCCACCTCTAATATTCTATGTGGGGAAAAAGCAATATCCAACTCCAACCTTCTCTGTACTTCTACGTAAAGGAAAGGGAACACCCAACTCAAGCCTCCACTAGCCATTCTATCTCTCCCAAAGGGGACAAAAAAGCTGAGAAACACTTGTGAAGGTCACAGCCTAGAGACACAGGCTCACTAATAACTGAAACCTAATCATAAAATTATAGAAATCCCCCCTCCATAACATACGACCACATCAACAGTGCTCCTGTATAATAACAGGAAACTACAACTCAAAGAATGGCATTTAAGACCGTACCTAAGAAGGAGTCTCTAGAGACTAAAGTCAACAGGGCAGACAAAAGAAAGCACTACATGAAAATGTAGCCTCTGACACCTACCATTATAGTAAACTATAAACAAAGCCTAACTTCTAGATAGATAAACATAATATATCAAGTTAAGACAATTTATCACAGTTTATTTTACCTGAAACATCATGTCTGGCTTTCAAAAAAAAAAAAAAAAACTACAACATATATTATAAGGCAAAAAAGCACACTCTGAAGAAACAAATCAAGCATCAAAGCCAGATTCAGATATAGCACATATTTGGGAATTATCAGACCAGGAACTTAAAATTTAATAATAATGCTAAGGAGTATAATGGAGAAAGGGGACAACATGTAGGGAAAGATGGGTGATGTAAGCAGAGAGATGGAAACTCTAGGGGAAAACTGAAAGGCAATGATAGAAATTAAAAACACAGGACCAGGCGCAGTGGCTCACGCCTGTAATCCCAGGACTTTGGGAGGCTGAGGCAGGCGGATCACACGGTCAGGAGATCGAGACCATCCTGGCTAACACGGTGAAACCCCATCTCTAATAAAAATACAAAAATTAGCCAGGCACGTGGTGGCATGCACCTGTAGTCCCAGGTACTATGGAGGCTGAGGCAGGAGAATCGCCTGAACCCGGGAGGTGGAGGTTGCAGTGATCCAAGATCACGCCACTGCACTCCAGCCTGGGTGACAGAGCAAGACTCTGTCTAAAAAAAAAAAAAAAAAAAAAAAAAAAGAAAGAAATTAAAAACACAGAAACAGAAATAAAGTCTTTGGTGGGTTTCTCATTACACTGGGCACTGCTGAGGAAAGAATCAATGAGCTTGAAGATATGTCAATTAAAAACTTACCAAACCAAAAAAGAAAAAGAAATGAAAAAAATAGAACATAATATAATATCCAAGAAATGTGAGACAACTGCAAAAGATGTAACATGTATGTCCTGGGTATACCAGAAGGAGAATACAGTGGTAAAAGAAACATTTGCATTAACAAGACTGAGAATTTTCCAAAATAAATGCAGCTTCAAAACATTAAGCAGGATAAATACCAAAAAAAGGTCTACATTGAAGAGTATCATATTCAGGCTTCTTCAAATCAAAGACAAAGCAAAAACTTGAACCAGAGGAGCAAAAACACCTTACCTATAGAGGAAAAACACAACATTTACAGTGGACTTTTCTTTGGAAACCATGCAAGCAAGAAGAGAATGGAGTGACAAATTTAAAGAGTTGGAAAAAACCCACCAACCTAGAATTCTGCATCCAGTGAAATCATCCTTCAAAAGTAAAGGAGAAATAAAGACTTACTTATGTGAGTAACAATTCAGGGAATTTGTCACCAGTTCACCTACCTTGCAAGAAATATTTCTAAAAAAATTCTTCAGAGAAAAGAAAAATGTTAAAGGTAGGACAGAAAGGAAGAGTGTTGGAGAATAAATGAAGGCAGAATAAAACGTTTTATTTTTCGTATTCTTAATTGATCTAACAGAAAACAGTCTGTTAAAACTAATAATTGTAGCAATATTTTGGATAATTGTCGCTCACAGATAAGTGAAATGAATGACAGTACTGTTTTAAGAGAGAGGAGGGAGGAATGGGGAATACTTTCTTATAAGGTAACTGCAGTACTCATGACGTTATTTGTGCTATTTGAAAGTGACCTATATTAGTTGTAAATATATATTACAAACTCTAGGGTAACAACTAAAAATGTTTTTTACAGTATAATTGATATGCTAAGAGAAAAGAGAAAGTGGAATCATATAAAAGCCTCAATTAAAATTATAGTAGGCAGAAAAAGAAGGGGAAAAATAGCATATTTAATTTGATGATGAGGATAAAGACATTTTATGAAAGGCATGGCCACAACATGAGACTTTAAGCATGAAAAGAAATTACAGGCTAAGATAGAATAGGAGAGGGTATAATCCAGATGGCAAGGACACCGTGATCAATGATAAGAAGGGAAATTGAGAATAGTTAGTAATTAAAAAGAAATCCAGCATCTCAGGATTTTAAATTAGAGCACAGGGACTGGACAGGAGACTCACTGAAAGAAGCACTATGGAAATGAATTGACACTTTGAATGCCGGGATGAGGAATGTATAACTACTTCAGGAGGAAATCCAAAATATTTCAGATTAAGAAAGACCAAATTACAATTAGGAATTTGGCAGATTATCTGATAACTCAATGGGAGGAGAGATTGAAATCAGGGAGTCTACCTTTCTTTCTATACTAAGTGCCATGAAGCCCATAGACATCCAATTTACTGGCAACCCAATCTGCCTCATTATTTTTTCATGAACTTTTAATTTTTATATTATTCTCTCATGTCTGCTAATACATTAAAATGAAAGCTTTTTTTATACTATTCTGTTGATTTTTTATATGTTTTAAGTTTTCCACAGTCAAAAGTTAAAATAAAAACTCATTATTTGCTTAAGGTTACCTAGAATTTGGCAATGACGTCCTCAAGTTTTTAAACTGAGATAGGTTTCATTAATTTTTATGGCAAATATTACATCTAAGAATCTCTCCTAGAGAAAGATAAAGACACCAACACTTATAGTGTTGTTTTTCTTATAAAACAAAAAGTTGCATGCTTTTATAGAAATATTTTAAAATATAAGAGAGGAAAAACAATTAGAATCTTTTATAGATTTATAAAATTTTAGACAACAACTGCTTATATTGTGGTATATATAGCTCTAATCATGTGTGTGTATGTCTGTGTGTGTGTGAGAGAGAGAGAGATAAATTTTTTAAACAAGCATTTGTTATTTTACAATTGGGAAAATGGAATTTCCTCCCCCCAAAAAGACCAAAGAGTACAAGCTAAATTAGAAAATGTCATTTCCCAAAAAAGTTCTTTTTGACTCTAAAATGTTAGATAAGAAGGCAACACCTGAGAGCATGAGACTGAGAAACATTCCTGGAGGTTTGTATTACAAGTTTTTCTGTTCCAAACTAAACCAAAGTAAAAACATTATGTACTTATCAAACTTTAGTTTAGTCTTCCCAGAATTTCTTTGTGAGTGAATATGAATTATCCTTGCTGGGTATGTTTTCTTGTTATCCAAAGGGAGCTCCTGTGAAAAACAATTTCCATTCCATTTTTTCTGAAAGAGTAACAGGTTACTTCTTTATGTTGCTGAGTTGTTTCACTAAGTTCTTTCAGGGAAAGTCCCTTCACAGGGTGAATGTTAATCATAACGTGGTGCTTTTCTATATTTGCCACTGTAACAACCCTCTTAACTAAGTTAGAATTTAGGGGAAACCACTAAAATTGTCTTTAAAGAGAAAATAAAGAGTTACCTTTAAGCTTGGTTGGTGATGGGCAACATATGTTTCCCTGGATATTTAATATTCAATTCTAGAACACTCTTGGTCTCAACTCACTAAGTGAGAACCAATCCTTTGCAATTGGACCTAAATTAGTACAGGGATGGAAATCTGCTGAGACACTCTTATTCAAGACCTAAGGATAAGATGATTGTTTCTACATATTTTTCTCCAAAGAAATTTTATAAATTCTAGTGCTACAATTTCTCCCAACTTCTAGTTCCTCCACTATTATTTAATAATAATAATCTCTATATTTGTTAGACATTTTTACTGTTTAATCTTTGTCATTTACTTTCTAAGACTACAGTTGTTTTTCTCAAAAGTATGAACTTCATCTTCATCTCTCACCCACTCAATGAATTGTTTAGTTACAAATTTGCATTGCATTACAATCCTTATTATAGGGCAGTTATTAGATTTACTAAAAATTTCTGAGCTCTGCCTTGTTCCAGACTTTTAAATTAAAATTTGCTTTACAGTTCATTCATTTGATCTCAGTTTTCTTTATGGATATTCTGCGAATTATTTTTTTAAATTTATTTAACTTTATTTCAACTTAAGCTATACTGTGAATTTCTATTTTCTTAGCTGGTTCTCCTCTGGTTCATCTGCTGTCCATATTTCTAAACAAAGAGAGCCTTTTGAATGGCTCTGTAACTTTTAGAAAAAATCATCATAATCCTCACTGAGAAATTCAGAGTTATTTAAAATGAATACACTTGCATTTCATATGAGTTCATTTGTAACACTACTTTGCCTTTTACATTTTAATTTAGTCCATAAAATCTAAGAAATGCAAATAAACACTTTTTTAGACACTTTTAACATGTATCCCATTGATGTTTGTAATGGTTAGTTTTACATATCAACTTGCTTAGGCTATATTACCTAGTTATTTAATCAAACACTAACCTAGGTGATGCCGTGAAGGTATTTTGTTCATGTAGCTGTCATCTACAATCAGTTGACTTTCAGTAAAGGATGTCACCTTCCATGATTTAGGTGGGCCTCATCTAATCAGTTGGTGGTCTTAAGAGCAAAAACTGAGAATTCCCAGAGAAAAGGAAAATCTCCCTCAAAACTGCAGCATTAACTTATGCCTGAGTTTTGAGCCTGTGCAGCCTGTCCTACAGATTTAGGTCTTTTCAACTCCCATACTTGCATGAGCCAATTCCTTAAAATAAACAAATAACACTGTATATATTAATGTATAATTAGGTATATTTAGCACACATAGATATTCTTTTTCTCTGGAAAATCCTAACAAGGCATTAATAGTTGGTAATGTAAAAATAAATATATACATAATATAAAATAGGTACCTTCCTCTGCTAGCTGCATGATATTTCTATTAGAAATAAGACTGCAGCCTAAAGGAACAAAATGAAATGTGAGCTGACTAGAGTATCCACTGGTTCTAAATATCATGTTGTCATAGTATTTTCATGGACACATTACGAAAAGCATCACTAACAAAAATTGAACCTGTTATATGAATATAAATGATATAAACTTTGGTACCATGAAGTTCATATTTTCCTTAGCTATTGAACTCACAAATATGTCATCATAATAAGTCAAATCTGGATATAGTGAGTGAGAAAACCCCCTTGTTACCTAAAGAGGAGCTTTGTACTGTGAAACATAAATATACACGCATAAACAATGTGTTACTTGCTTTATTCATTCTTTCACGTACTTGATTTATTGAATGCTTATGGAACATTTACTCTATCTCAAGCACTGAGAAGATACAAATACATACATAAGAAATTAATGTGATATTTTTATAAATTACTGAAAATTGTGTTTTACTAAATACATTAAATTTATAAATTATTCTTATTATCATTTAGCAGGAGTAGCAACCAGTCCTTTGAGAGATTATAATAGATCCAGGCAAAACTCTGGGCTAGAACTAATTTAATTAGGTAGTGAGGTTTAGGGCTAAAATTATACCTTTTCAATCCTTTCTCCCATCAAATTTACCACAGGGGTAAAAAAGTCAAAAAAGAAAGTTTTTTTAAAAAGGTTCAATGAATCTAAAAGATATCTGCAATCCTTAATCTAAATGAAGACAGAAATCGGAGGGAAGAATGATAAATTACTTGACAGAATAGGAAAAGGAATGCCTATGTGCCTGAGGAGGCAAAATCCAAAGAAAAATGAACTGTTGTTGTCCCATAAGACCTCCAAAGACAGAATTTGGAGACATAAGACCCCTGGAAAGCAAGGTGAAGCCAGGAGGCTAAAAACACAGGGATTATTCAAATGTCTGAAGAATGGTTAAACCCAGGTCTCCACTTTAATCTAGCGAAGATAGATGACCACTTCTTCCACCTCTCCCTCTGCAGGAAACAGTATATGCAGGATCTCAGAACCTCCGAAACCAGACATAGGTGAGCAGGAGGGAAGCGTGGGACTGAAAGTGAAGGAGTTAATTATAAATCTGTAAGTGGGAGTGGTGAGATCTTTAGCTCTGTCCCCACTTAGCTCCAATAGTCTCATAATCCCCAGAAGATACCACAAAGATTCTTCTTAGGTGAAACTGAACTCAAAAAGGAAAGACTCACAAAACCTAAATTTGAGGAATGCTGCAGTGAAAAAGCTGGCAGGATAATATCTAAAATTCATAAACACAGAGCTTATATAGAAACAGTGCCTTACTTGTACATTTTTGTTTCAACTGACCCCTGTAAATATGAACATATTACAAGTAATCACAAAGCATTTGATAAAAACATTTAACAAGAAATGATACACCAAAACTTAAAAAAAAAAAAAAACGAGCCCCAAAAGAGGAAGATATTTTGCAGTGAACTCTTGAAAACTTAAAAAAACTATCTAAAATATTTTTGAGAGAGACGGGGTTTCACCGTGTTAGTCAGGATGGTCTCGATCTCCTGACCTCGTGATCCGCCCGCCTCGGCCTCCCAAAGTGCTGGGATTGCAGGCGTGAGCCACCGAGTGGCAGGCGTCTGTAGTCCCAGCTACTTGACAGGCTGAGGCAGGAGAATGGCGTGAACCCAGGAGGCGGAGCTTGCAGTGAGCGGAGATTGCGCCACTGCACTCCAGCCTGGGCGACAGAGGGAGACTCCGTCTCAAAACAAACAAACAAACAAACAAACAAACAAAACTAACTGAAATATTCTCAGAGAAATAAGATGTATTTCAAAAACAAGAACAGTGTAAAATATGTAAAATGATGTAAGAAATAACTCCTGGAAATTAAAAATATAACTAAAATTAAAAATTCATTAAAACAGTTGGAAATGTAGTTATGAAAATTTTCCCTGGAGGTAAACAAAAGACAAAAAGATATAAAATAGAAAAGAAAAAAGGCCCTGGAAGATCAGTATGGGAATTTCAGTATGAGATTTGAAATTAAAGACAGAGAGAAGAGAAAATATAATTGAGTGGACATTATCAGAGAAATTGTTCCAAATATGAAGCACCTAAATATTCAGATTGAAAACTGTCATCACTAAGAAAGAACAGACCCACCCCAAGTCACATTACTGTGAAACTTCAGAATACCACATATAATCTCTCCAAGACGATACAGGATGGTGGAAGATAAGGGAGTAAAGATTTCAAAATTCTGAGGGGAATTTATTCTCAACCTGGAATTCTGTAAGTAGCCAAACTATCAATCTTATATGTGTATAGAATATTTTTCAAACATTCAGGCTAAGTACTTGATATTCCATGCACCGTTCTCAGGAAGCAAGGGAAGGTTGGCCTGCATAAAAATTGGAAGAAAGTAAAGATAGAGGGAGTTAGTTATTTGATTTCAGAAATAGCTAGTCAACACAGACACAAGTCAACAGGGAATCACCAGGATGATTTTAAATGGAATTCCCAGGGCAGCACCTATGCAGTTGGCTCAAAAATAAGCAATTCCAATTGGAACATGAGAACGAAGAGTTACAAAGGAATACATTCAGGAAAATAAATTAATAGAAAATGTAGCCTTCCTGACAGTTTGGGTTCTTTGAAAAATTACACTGAGTGGCCTTTTTAAATAGAGTTGAAGAATGCTCTAAGACTTAGGATAAAATTGAAGAAAATCAAGCAAAGAAAACGATAAGGTCGTCATCGCAGAAAAACAGTTATGGAGAAATGGAATTATCCTCATTATACACCACTTGGTTGAGCAGTGAATTGTCACAATAATGAAAATATTAATGCTTAGCCATAACTTATAATATACTGAGAATATAGGGAAGGGGAAGTAGGAATATAAGAGAATTAAGTCTTCATTATCATATGTGAAAGTCAGTAGTTACTATCTTAAGGTTGATGACTTGAAAAAGAGCAATATTCCTTTATTATTTAGAAATGTGCCAGAAAGTAGGGGAAAAATATTTAAAGGCATTACCTCAGAAGAGCAGAATATGAGGAAAATTTGGCCCTCGTGTCAAGGGCATAAAGGTTTGCTGATAACATTGTTATAATTCTTTTTACTATTTGACTTTTTGGACTTTGATAAACATTAAAATTATTTTTACAAATTAAATGAGAGAAAGAGGAAGTCTCTGTATTCTAAAGACCAAAGTGTTATTTTTCTGCTATTCATGTATCACTGATTATACAATATGCAGATACAACTGTTCTGATACTACTTTTCACTTGTGTGATTTCAGCCCTTTGCTTATAAAATGAATTAATTTTTTACATATCTGGGCTAAAACCATACCCCCCAAATTTGAGAGGCATTGAGATTTTTTCAAAACAGAGAGTTATACAACTCTGAAATTTTCACTCAGGGAAGAAATAATTATCAATCTATATGTCAAAACATGACACTATTTTAAAAGTTTTAATGGTCAAGACCTCTCTCTTTCAGAGGCAAATATAAATAGCTCACTCAATTTTTTCATTTGCAAATATTATGTATTCCACTTACTATGCTAATATGAATTTTGTCTTCCTGAGAAAGGCACAATACACATCATGAAGTGACTTATATAAGACTAGTAGTTTGAAGTTTGCACTGTTATGTGTATCTATTTTCCAAAGAGGGATAATTTTTTCTAAATCATTAAATGTGTGATGAGGGTTAGGGGGGTTCAGACCTATGACAGAGATTTTGGCCAAGTTTCCAGAAACAAATACTTCATTTAAACATTTTTTTTTTGAAGCCCAAATCTTCACATTAATAATTAAAAACTAGTAATAGGAGCAGAATATCTTATATTCTCTCTTATCTCTATTTATTTGTTATGTTCTCTTTTCAGCAAACATGGCTCCCTGTAGTTCTCAGTATTTTTCATCTTGCTCTTTCCCCTAAGGTTTCTATAAAACTTCCAATTCCCTGCTCAGACCTACTCTTTTTCTTGTCACTTTGGAAAGGAAGCATTCTAGCCAAGAAGGGATTGGACTGTGCTTGACACTCAAGGCCTGTGGAAAGCAATTTAGTAACATTTCTTGACGTCAAGGCAATTTTGAATCTTCAATTTAAGAAAGAATCATGTAAAACAACCACAATGGATTCAAAACATGGTCTACATTTTATATGCAGGGCAAAAATGCCTACAACAATACAAATACTTTAAATTAGGTATTTGTGATAAGACACCCCTCCTCTATTTCCAAGGAATATTCTGCAGTCAATACACATGCAATCCAGTCTCAGGCAGTATCTGTCCTGAAATTGCTATACAATAAGAACTATGTTTAAAATAATCCCTATGAAATTAACGATCCAGTATAATTAAAATGGGAATTTAATTTAAATAGCATTAAAGAATGGGAATTAGACTAAAACATTTTGTAAACGGTATTATTTCAACCAAGGGCTTTCTTCTCGGTCTTGGTTAACATAAATTCACAGTTAAGTCCTACCTAAACAAATATGTTAATATCCTCTGATCTGATGATGATTACATTCAATAGACTGCACTTCCATCCAGTAGATCAAGCCAGGAGGCTGGGAACAAGTTTGGCTTCTTTCCCCTTCCAATAGATCTTCACATTTTGCTCTCTGTACTTAAATACCCATAAAGCCCAACTATGATTCTCTGTCTTTCCCATTGATGTCTCTACTGTATAAATTTCCTGTACCCTGGCACTCAGCTGGCCTCACTACTCTCCTCTGTTCTTCTCTCCCTGCTTAACTGATTTGCCCTTATGACACATTTTAGCATCTTCGTATATACTTCAAGACCCTCCATGGTTGATTCCACTCCCCATTGCATGTGTTCATATTTGTTTCAACCTGCCCTCTCCGTTTTTTTCTCACACCAACTACACTAGAGCTCTCATCCCTTCCTCACCTGCTGCCCCCATACCACTCCTGCCTTCTCCAACCTTGTCCCTTTCTTCTTTGCCTGATTACCTCCTATGCATCCTTTGAGCCTTCCGTTTAAATGCCATTTCCTCGGAGTAGTCTTTCTTGCTTCCTAATTTATTAAATGTTGTAACCACTTTATCCATGTGCTTAGGTTCTGGGTTTACCCTCATTTGTAACTATGCGATAGGCAGGAGATGCCAATAGTTTTAGAAAATAACAAATTTTAAAATGAGAAAATACTATCTATTATTTATAAAAATCAAAGAAATCTCAATTACTCATCTCAACTGCACATTTAGGGATCGCTAACAGAACATTAATGTGGGGTCTACAATTTGCCATTGCCTCAATTTTTTGTAATACTAAAAACTCAAAACTACTTGAAAAGGTAGGCAAAAGAGTATCATCATTTTCTTTGCATAAACAGGGAGTTTAAATGGTGCACTGAAAACCAACACCTATTAAGTTATTGACCCAGAGTTAGAATCTAGGACTCCAAGTTCAGAAGTCTTTACTATCCATCCTACTCATGTGTCACAATCCTGAAAATTCAAGGTATTAACACCTTTGAAGTAACAATGCTCTCTCCAGATATTCCTATTTCAAAATGCAAATAATTCTATGAAGATTGCATATTAAAACACGCCGGGCCGGGCGCGGTGGCTCACACCTGTAATCCCAGCACTTTGGGAGGCGAGGTGGGCCGATCACGAGGTCAAGAGATCGAGACCATCCTGGCCAACATGGTGAAACCCTGTCTCTACTAAAAGTACAAAAAAATTAGCTGAATGTGGTGGCGGGTGCCTGTAGTCCCAGCTACTTGGGAGGCTGAGGCAGGAGAATCACTGCACTCCAGCCTGGCAACAGAGCAAGACTCTGTCTCAAAACAAAAAAACAAACAAACAAAAACACCACGCCTATGTGTGAATTAATTTATCATATCATTTTCCCTTAAGACAGAGGGGCTCTGGTTACTAGAGATTTACAGCCAATAATGGATGGCTGGAAAAAGAAAAAGACCGTCAGAAAAATAGAAGTAAGGGATGCATTAAGGAAACTTTGCATATTTACCTCCTTTGTTGACCACCTCCATACAAGAAAGCCTCATTCTAACTAAATATGTTCTATTTTTTAAAAGTAGCTCTTTTCTAGTCATGTTTAACTGGCAGTAATAAAAATAAATTAGTAGTTTGATCTGTCTGTTCCTGATAGTTATAGACCTCATATGTGAATAGCACCATACAATTTACCACATACTTGTATATTCATTATTCAATATGATCTTTGGAACAAATATATGGTTTGCTTATTGATTGATGAGGAATCTAACTCTCACAGGCTCAATAGTTGAAATAAAGACAGACTCCCATTCTTGAGGCTCTAAAACCTTTCTTTCCCAAACCCCATAATGCTCATGCCCATAGAACATCATTCTCAGTGGATACTCACATTTCATCACACCTTGAATTTCATAAACAGGCTTGAGAATCAGGGTACCATAAAAGTCTTTAGGAAATGGATTCGTTGAGTCCCACTTATTTGAAAAATCTGTAAGGTTTACAGTTCTTGTTCTGTTCTTAGGAATCTTCCATTCAACAATCTCCTTTAGAGTATAAATACGTTCATCTTCACACTCGTAGAATTCTCCTTCTTGTGACAAAGGCAAATTAAATGAGTGAGTTTGATGATTCCTTGCTACTGCACAGCTCACCATTATTTCTCCATCAATCTCTTCAACTGAGTTGAGCATGATTTGCTCACCCTGCTTTATGATGAGGTTCTCTAGTTTTATGTCCTTCTGATGATAGAAGCAAGGATGCCCTAGTCTACTTGGTCCAATATGAATGGTCCTTGTGATTTCTTCCATAGTAAGGTATGGAGTTTTATCAGCCACAATCTTAAAAAGACCTAAGAACAGAATTACATGAATTAAAAAGAGAGTTCTTACAATGAAAGTTCTCACAAGAAAATCACAAGGAGAGAGTTACAACACAAGTACTGCGTACATTTTTAAAGTGATATCTTTTTAAAGATTAGAGATGCTTGTTTTAATGCAGAGTTCTTCTAGGTAAAATTATGAAGTATTGCTTATAGATCACTAAATCATAAGACCAGACAATACAAATGGAGACAAGGGGAAAATACCTTGAAATAGAAAAGAAACTGTTCTTGGAAATGGGAAATCTGGATGACACTGGCTCTGTTCCAACTACTTTGTGATCCCAAGCAAGGCATCTTACTTCTCAGTCACATTTTAAACTTTTTATTTTTAAAATGAGAAGATTGGATTTGGTCAGCTTTTTTATGAATATATTCTCTAGACACACTAAAATTAAAAGATATTCCCAAAGGGAACTGATTTGTAGTCACATTCATGATTAAAAAGCTATATAGCTGGGCCTGTAATCCCAGAACTTTGGGAGGCTGAGGTGGGAGGGTCACTTGAGGCCAGGAGTTTGAGACCAACCTTGGCAACGTGGCGAAACCCCATCTATACAAAGAATACAAAAATTAGCTGGGTATATTGGTGTGCACCTTCAGTCCCAGCTACTTGGGAGGCTGAGGTGACAGGATTGATTGAACTCAGGAGGTAGAGGTTGTAGTGAGCCACGATCGCTCCACTGCACTCCAGCCTGGGCAACAGAGTGAGACTCTGTCTCTCAAAAAAAAAAAAAAAAAAAAAAAAAAAAAGCTATGTAGCTTGGACTAGATAGATAGCAGTGATGGTAGCTCAATATTCCAAATGTACTTAAAGCCACTGAAATGTACACTTTAAAATGGTAAAGTTAATGTTATGTGTATTTTACCACAATGAAAAAGTATCTGCATAGGTCCAAATAATGTTAAGACTTCTCAGAAACTTTAAATACACTGTGACTCTCAAGAGAAGAATATGAGATGCAGAATTTCCCAAATTTCTTTGATTATAAAACCCTTGTGGAAAACACACATTAATAAATCACAACATAATATATCACATAACCCTTCTTGAAAATACCAGGTTCTGTAGTTGTTCTGGACTGACTGCTCTTGACTATACGTCAATTGTTCTTCTCATTTTCTCTCATTACTTCTCTAATTTTTCCATTAGAAAATTGCACTATTTTCACTATTTCATTGATACCTATTTCACTAATTTCAGTATTTGAAATGTTTTCTCTATCAAGATAACCAACTACTACCATAAAATTTTACTACTTAAGATACAGCTTTTTGTACATTGTATGTCTAAGTGGTTCTGTTTGATTTATTTTATTTTTATTTTATGGGAGCATCTGCTTTGTATCACTTTCAGAAATGCATTTACTGAATAGATTTTAATAAATTCCAGAGAAAATGAGGACAAAGAAGAAATTAGTTAATTGCTTTCTTAACCCAAAAGTAATTAATAATATTATATACTAGCATGCTCTAAGAAGATAGTGTATTTTTAAAAACTTAGTAAAATTATATAGCTTCAAAAAGTCATTTATTATTTTGTCAACAAGTGTATTCCAGTGAAATTCATCTATATATCAAATCATTTTTAGCCAATTATAGTGTCATTTTTGTATATTTTTGGTTACTGTTCAAAGATTATTTTAATCAGTTATTTTTGAAGTCATTTTTACTCATACAAACAAAAGGAATTTTGGTGATTTTTAGATATAAACTTCCTGAAAAACTGTGACTGATGCAATCTTGGCAGGAATGAGCAAGGTAGCAAATGCAACCTATCCTAAAAACTTTTAGAAATAGAATAGTGTTCACTCACTGTATGGTGTGCTTGACTAAAATAAGGGAAAGACACATTTACTTTGAAGGGATTTCTCATTTTATTATATCCTGTATCAGGGAGAATTCAGTAAAATAGTGTTCTTGAATTCACCACAGTAAATGAATTTGTGTGTGTGCGTGTGCCTGTGTGTGTTTAATCTCATTTGTCTGTGTGTGAAGATTTATTTCTAAGAGTCCACAATCATTATCAGGGTATAGAAAATTCAGCAGTTATTGTGAAATAAGTTTTTTAAAAATACGTACCTAAAATCTCATAAAAGGTAGAGACACATAGTTTTATTTTTATCCTAGCTATATCGATGACATAAGTCACAGAAGAATTAATTTGGCGTCATCTTTCTTGGGGAATAGAGCTCACCTAAGGTAATAACAGACCTAAAATATTATGAAGTAGGAAAAGGCTAAAACCCTAAGGGTCATCATTATTTCAGTTAATCACACTATTCAGAGCTGTCTTGCTGGATGTCTCTATTGCAAGAAAAATGAGTCTGTGAATCTGTGCTTTTCCTTAAAAGATGATGAAGTACACAGTTTAGCATACTAAAGTGGCACAATATAGGAAAAATATTTGATTAACTTATCTCTTCATATACTGTTGCAGCCAATCCAAATCATTCCTTTTTAAAAACAGCCATTGAAAGCCATAAAAACTAGTACATGTTGTAGTTGTCTTAATATGATGCCATATTGGAATTTCAGTTTCACAATGAAGAAAGTTAAATATAAACTAAAGCATCACTGGGACTGATTAGATCTAAATGTGACCGACTTTTTTTTCATCTTTTTCTCAAAGTGTACAATAGTTTTATACTGGGAAAAATATGCTTTGTTATTCTTCCAAAGAAAGACAAGACACATTCCAAGACTTGAGTAATCAAGTTATTAAAATAAACCAATATGCAACCTTTATAAAACAAGTTAACACATGAAAATAGATGTCTATTTCCACCTAGGATTGTCAGATCTCTTTTATTTATTTATTTATTTATTTTGAGGTGGAGTCTTGCTCTGTCTCCCAGGCTGGAGTGCAGTGGTACAATTTCGGCTCACTGCAAACTCCGACTCCCAGGTTCAAGTGATTCTCCTGCCTCAGCCTCCTGAGTAGCTGGGATTACAGGTGTGCACCACCATACTCAGTTAATTTTTGTATCTTTAATAGAGACAGGGTTTCGCCATGTTGGCCAAGCTGGTCTTGAACTCCTGACCTCAGGTGATCTGCCCGCCTCAGCCTCCCAAAGTGCTGGGATTACAGGTGTGAGCCATCACACCTGGCCTGTTAGTTCTCAAAAGAAATTTTATTGTTATTTTTGAATTAGGAGACATTGTTCATTAAAAAAAAACACGTCACTTAACTAACAAAAATCATGGGAAATGCAATAGATTGACCTGCTAAAAATTAATTAATAAATGAATGTAGTCTTTCAAGTCTTTTCCTTGAATCTTAGGTTTTGAGTGAGTCTATATTTTTAACCCATTCTTAATGATTTGCAGTTGTTATTAACAGTAATTACAACAACTGAAATTTGTTTAGAAATTTACAAGTTTGAAAACTTTTTCATATGCATCCTTTATCCTTACAATAATCTTTTGAGGACAATGAAAGAAATATTATTACTATAGGGGGATATGAAAATAGTTACAATTTTTACAACTGGTAGTCATAGCTCTGGAATCTCAATCTGAGCTTTGACATCCAAGGTTTGCATCCTGCCACCAAGCCAGTCTTGCCTCCCTGTTGCATGTATGACTTACAAGGACATTGCTCATGAGAATAACATGTTTATGGGTCTCACCAGCCAGCCCTCTCTTTACATGGATCAGGCTTCCCCAGATGCCACGGTGTGAGAAGAACAATAATAATCTCTGGTCCTACTTTGAAGGCTTTGATAGGTTATTTCATGCACACCATTTCAGTCTAAAGATGAATAGAGATACTTGAGCTAGAACTTCTAATGGAAACCCTGGATTTGGGGTAGTCTTGAAAAAGATACATTTGTAGAATATACCAACCTAAAACTTGTCTTGGGAATGTAACACAGTGATAGAAAAGCCACAAGAAACATGTGAAATGAGAAATATATATGACAAATATATAATAACAAGGATGTTTAAGTCGGTATATTCTATAAATCTATCAAAGCAAAAAGTTCAAAATCCTCAAAGTATTGGAGTATAAAATAATAATAGTCTGAACTGAGAAGAGTCTCCAGATTTTGATGTCAATTATAGATCACTGAACATCATCAACTAATGGGTGACTCCAACAATCTTCAAAGAAGAGTCTTCAAGAGCAGAAATAAGCAATGTGGGGGAAGTTAAAGTGTGTGATAAAGAAATGATACACAGTAATTTAACTGAGTATTTGGGAGGACAGAACATATGTCAAAGATGGTGAGGAAGTTTCTTAAAATGTTGAGGGAAACTAAGTGAGACTATAGAATGCCTATGTTCAAATGTCTTTACATTAATAATTGATTTGGGGCCAGGTGTGGTGAGTCACGCCTGTAATCCCAGTACTTTGGGAGGCCAAGTGGGGACAAATCATTTGAGGTCAAGAGTTCAAGGCCAGCCTGGCCAACATGATGAAACCCCGTCTCCACTAAAAATACAAAAAAAAAAAAAAAAAAAAAAAAAGCTGGGCATGGTGGTGCGTGCCTGTAGTACCAGCTGCTAAGGAGGCTGAGGCAGGAGAATCGCTTGAACCTAGGAGATGAAGGTTGTAGTGAGCCAAGATCATGTCACTGCACTCCAGCCTGGGCAACAGAGTGAGACTCCATCACAAAACAATCATAGTAATAATAATAATAATTGAATTGGAACTGTCTGCAGTAGCTATTAATAGTTTTTCATATTGCTTTTACCTGCAGAGGTAAAAGAATATATCATAAAATCTTTCAATTCATTTTTACCTCTTTGGTTCAACAACCATTGCATGGGGAAAACAAACAAACTTTCCCAGTAACATTTAAACTCCTTGAAAGGAGTGACTGCAAAACCTAACACATTTGGGATGCTTAACAAATTACATATTAATAATGTTAGCTCTTAAGATCAAATGATATAATCTGATATCTAGGCCTAAAGCTTTATTGTAGTCACAGCTTATTAATAAATGTGCCACACATCATACATACACTTGTTCATGTTAAAACTTACTCTCTCCCAGGCAGCGAGAGTAATAGACCTACGATGAGGAGAGAGAATGTGAGAAATTGTTATTTTCATAACCTTGCTGGCAACACAGCTCCCTAGATGCTCATTAGTTCTGCAGAGCACTGCTCCTTGTGTTTTGAGAAGACACATAGAGGTATCAGGGCTAGAAAGAACCTCCACAGACCTTAGGCACCCCCAAACCTCTCACAAAGCATTGTTAAGAGGATCTTCACAATACCACATATTTGCTGTTCCTAGCCCTAGGTGATTTTAGGTAGAATTTTCAGGATTCCCAGGCCCTAGGTAATTTTGGGCAGTAGAACTTTCAGGATAAAGGGAACACAACTAGAGCGGGGTGGTTAAGATTATGGCTTGCCAATTCCTATTAGCCTGGGTTTTAATTCTGGCCTCAGCCCCTTCCTTAATGTGTATACTTCAGAATTTAAAGTCTCAGGGCTACAATTTCATTTTTCATAAAATGAGAAAAATTCTATCATCTACCACATAAAGTCATTGCAGTGATTAAATAAGCTAATACAGGTAACATGATTAGATAGTACTTAACAGCTAGTAAGCACCAAATGATTAAAAACATAGTGGTTATTAAATCTCCTCATTTGCCTGTACTCTGGGATTCTAAGCCATTGTAGGATGGTTATAAGGTCAGAAAAATTAGTACCTATGTAATTTCAATGCCAACGAGGACAAACTAGATATTCTAGCCTGGATCAAAATCAAGATAACAAAATATATGGAATCTACAGCTCAGCATCTGGCACAGATTGAGAAAAAATTTCCAGGAATGATAATTTCCACAGATTTCACCAGCATGTTTGAATATGGAAATGAGCCTCAGGTGTGACCTCTTTAGGTGGACTGCCTTTGGAGAAATATTTCCAGGTTGCTTTGAGGAGCTTGTCCGACCCCATGCTTTGATAAATTACTTAGAATTTAACCATCATAATTTTATGCCCATAATGAGCAGATTATAGGGAGAATAAAAGATGTAAGCACATTTTAAATGCAAATATTATGCTGCTCGTTGTTATTCACAAGGTATACATTATACACAGTTACTGAAGTTCCCTTGAACAAAGGAAACAGCAAAATGCCAAGGCATTTTTGAAAAAGTGTTTTATTCATGACTCTGAAAGGTAGCTGAAGCCAGTTGAGGGAGGACTATACCCTCCCTCTATTTTAATGATCTTAATTTTGTTAATGGAATGTTAGTAGAAAGAGTTTGGGAGCCATGTGGAGCTGATTGTGTTGTTCAGTATTGATGTTGCCTGCAAATTAAATGTACCTAAGTAGCCACCTGTTTATGCTTATGATTATGTAAAGCCCCATATGTTTCTCTCTCTACACATGGGAGGTAAATATTGAAGAAATTATTCTGGTGTGAAGGGTGAAAACAGCAGCAATTCTTCTGTAACTGTCAACATATGCTGTGGTGTTTCCTTGTAACATTGTGCTTTGTCTGACATATTTGCTGATTTTTATCATGCAGTGTTCAAAAAAATCTGTTACCCATGGTTATACAAAACAATTAAAAATCAGTTTACATTAAATTCAAATTAGAAAGAGCTATAATTTCCCAATGTAACCATAAGTATTAAATGAACGTCAGGGCTTAGGATTTAAATAGATTTTGATTTGCACAATAAAGAAAACTGAACTTTTGTTTTTCTAAATTCACCTGTATATAAAAAGGAACATTTTCTCTCTAAACACATTCTTTTGGTTCCATATTTCTAGGCAATAAAACTAACTTCAACAGCATGAATTTGAAAATCCTGCCTAAAATCAGCACTGGGCTCATGAACTGGCTAACTCACAACTCTCCCAGTGGATTTGACTTGGACAGGAGCTTACTGGCCCCTGACGGTCCTCTCTGGAAGCTTTGACCTGGTACCTGGTCAGCATGAACACCTGAACAGCTCTGAGCTGAATTTCTTCAGAGCACTGGGGGATCTTGTGCAAGTAACTCCTATGGAACTGCCTCAAAACTATTCAGAGATTGACCCAGACAGTCACTTCCAGGAAAGAGCACAGCATTTGGAGCTGCTATTGTTGATCACTTTACACACTGCAGATAAACAAATTGGGGTTTTCCAAGGTTTGTGTTTGATTAAGAGGAGTTTAAATGCTGGCTGTCTGGCAGCCCTGGATATGGCCGTCCCTGACCTTCCAATATAAAGTATACACAAAAAGACACAGAAAATGATAGAAAACGATGAAAACTTACCATATCATCAAAAACTAAGAATAATAGACCAACTACTGCAAAAAGCCAGAAGGAAGTTACCTCATAATAAGAAGAATAGAGCTGCAATGAGAAAATTCAAGGCCTACCCATGCTGGGGCTCATGAAACAGAGGAGCCCCCCCAAATTTTTAAAAGATAATAATAATGAGAAAAACAATATTAACACTGTTGTTGAGTACATGTTATGTGCCATGGTCTGTCGTAAGCTAATCTCCTCATTTAATTTATTTGATCCTCTGAAGAATTTTGTAAGATAAATGCTATTAATGTTTTCTCTACTTTATATATGAGGAAATTGTTAAATCAAAGCACTAAAACACACCAAGGAACCCAGCCTAAATTTCTATTTGTGTGTTTGTGTTTCTGTGTGCATGTGTGTGTAGTATGTGTATATATGTATGCATATATATATATCTATATATATTCTCAAAAAAATTTTAACAAATTTAAAATAAAATTAAAATTACTCATTCTCACTGGACTGAAACAGCTGCTTTTAAAATTCTGACATTTTTTAACTTGATATATATACAGAGAGATAAAAATGTTTTAAACAATGTCGAAACTCTACTATAGACACTTCATTTGACTCCTACTTGTCTCATTTAATACTGAACCGAATAAACCCCATGCTTTACAATATTTTTCACAAATATAGTTGTTAATAGATGAATAATATGTTGTAAGGAATGTATCATGATTTACCCGATTCCTCACTGTTGGGCATTTAAGTTGATTCTATTATTTTCCTATTACAAATAATTCTAAAATGATTATTTCTTTGGAGTTGATTCGACAAGTGGAAGCACTGAGTTAAAGCTTTAAACATTATAAAGGCTCTTTTCTCAGCAGAGTACTGGTTCCAGGATGGCAGAACCAAGACTAAATGTACCTGTGTCATCGATAATTATCTCTGTACATGCATAAGATGTAGATGGAATTCAAAATATATTACATGTATTTTCAAAGAAGCTACTCAATCTATTACAAAATTTATTTTCAGGAAGGATACACTCCTCAGTTAGGTTTAAGAGTGACCCTTTGACAATATTTTTTCCGACTTCATAAATGCAAAAGCTTAGATAGCTATATAGGTGGAAACGTTGTTATTGTGTTAGTACAAACTAATTTCTACACAATTATAAACCATTTGAATTTCTTCTAAGCTTTGTCCATTTTCCTGTTAGTGTTCTACTAGAATGTTTATTGATTTTTCTGTTTTTCATTTCAGTGACATTTAGTCTTTTAAAAATTGAGTTATCTTCCTTTGCTATTAAACATTTCTTCCTCATTTTTTTACTTTATGACAGAAAGTTTCATTTTATGTATTCAAATATATTGTTTCCTTATGGTTTTCTATTATATTTGCAACTTGAAAGTTGTTTCGAATATAGACGTAGGATAGTTTTCCTTACAATGTGATGTTTTCATCTATTTCAAATTTCTTTTGCTATGGTATAATGTTGATGATCCAATTTGATCTATTGTTTGCTACATTATTAACTATACTAGAACAATTTACTAAATAATTCTTCCTTTAAACCCAGATGTGCAGTAAAAACTTTATCAAACAGAAAATAATACTCTACATTAAAGTCTGTTTCTGAGCTATAAACAAATGCTTAAGTGCATGGCACTAGAGTCAAATTAAAAACATTGCTGTGACGCTTCTATGACAATTAGTACCACTATTGTTAAAGTAATTTATTGATGCAGTTTTTGATTTTCTGTAAGCAACATATAGTACCATTTATTATAACTTTGTACCAGACATTAATGTTGGCAGGACAAGTACTCCCTCATTATCCTATTTTTAAAATATTTGCTTGAATATGTTCACTTGTTTATTCTCCCAAGTGATTTTTACAATTACTTTCTCAAGAGGCAACATAGTAATAATTATGATTATAATATGGAAATTTTATTCTGCATTATGTTGAACATAAATTAATTCATATGTAATTGATATATTTATAATATTCAGTTTTCTGATTCAAGCACGTCTGTTTATTTTTTAATAAATAAGTAAACTTGTATAATACTTTTTAAGTAAATAAATGAGTTAAAGTTATAAAATATGTTACCCCTATATATTCTAAGTGTTTATAAATGGAAAATTATAACTATATGTATTCTTATATGTAAGAATATATTCCTTTATGTACATACAGTTGTTTTACATATTTGTTCATCTTGTCATCTTACCAAGTTTCAATATTTTGTCTCATTTGATACTCTGTTTTTCAGGATAATGTTACTATTTGCAAATAATGATTATCATCTCTTTTTTTAATTTTCAATTTGTTTGAGATGGAGTCTTGCTTTCACCCAGGCTGGAGTGTAGTGGTGGAGTCACAGATCACTGCAGCCTCGAACTCCTGGGTTCATGTCATCCTCCCACCTAAGCCTTTCAAAGAGCTGGGATTACAGGCATGAGCCACTATGCCCAGCCAATTAACAACTCATTTCTAAAAGTTTTTTACTTCATTAATTTCTGGCCATATTTACTTACTCGCAATTCTAGAAAGAAGTTAAATAGGTCAAAACAAACACCCTTATAAGAACAACTCTTCCCTTGCACGACTCACCTAAGCACTGCACATCTTGGTTCCCCTACCTGACTATAGGGCATCCTTGACAGTGGGACCCTCTGCCAGGTCTGTCAGGCCCTGCCATTTTCAAGGATGCTGAAGATTTAAAATTTCATGTTTCTAAAAAAATGGAGACAGGGATACTAAAAGCCATTGAATTGTATATTTTAAACAGGTGAATGTTGTTATGTGGAAATTGTTATAATGCTATTAACTCAAAAAAACGAGATGGGAAAGACAAACAGTTAAGTCACACCCTCAAAAAAGCACTTAGATTGGCCCCCTCAAAAGTTCCTAGTTGGAATGCAAATTAGCAGAGCCTTTATGAAATGTGATTGACAATATGTATCAGATCTTTAAAAACATTTTTACTTCTATGTATATAAGATTATTATAATAATCAGAAATGCAGACAAAATTTTAGTTTAAAAGGCTGTTCATCACAGTACAAATTGTATAAATGGCCATGTTCAGGATGGATTGAATACATTATGGAATATGCATGTGAGGGACTATTACCTAGAAAATAAAAATTATGCTTTGAAGAATATTTAATGACACAGGCAAGTCCTCAGAATAAGATTTTTTCCCATTATGCTAAAACATGTGTCTATATGTATGCATGTGTACAATGTACTGGAAAACAACAGAAACAAATGTATCTAATATTAATGCTAGATGAGTCTGGTGATGATATTATAGTGAGTTTTATTTACTTTCCTGCATTTTCTCCCATTTTCTAATTTTCTACAACATGCATGTGTTACTTGTAAAACAGAAAAATAAATACATCTTATAGCTTTAAAAACTCGGGTTCTTTATCTTCACACAAAATCCTGCACATGAATGTTTATAGCAGCCTTACTCATAATTGCCAAGGCTTGGAAGTAATAACGATGCCCTTCAGTAGGTGAATGGATAAACTGTGGTACATCCAGACAATGAAATATTACTCGGCACTAAAAATAAATGACTTATTACATCATGAAAAGCCATGTAAGAACCTTAAATACGTATTAGTAGGTGAAAGAAATCAATCTTTAAAGGCTACATACTATATGATGCCAACTATATGACGCTCTGAAAAAGGCAAAATATGGAGACAGGAAAAGGATCAGTGGTTACCACGGATTAGAGGAGAGAGGGGAATGAGTAGGCGGAGCACAAAAGATTTTTAGGGTGGTGAAACTATTTTGTATGATACTATCAAAGTGGATATGTGTCATTCTACATTTATCAAAACCCATAGAATGTACAACACCAAAAGTGAACCCAAATATAAACTGTGAACTTTGAGTGAAGATGATGTGTCAATGAAGGTTCACTACTTGCAACAAATGTACCACTCTAGTGTTGTACATTGATGGTGGGGGAGGCTGCCATATATGGTGTGTTGGGGGTCAGGAAGTATAGGGAAACTCTGCTTGCATTCCAGTGGCAGAACCTCTAAATCCCCAAAATGTAACTGTGTATAATTATAGAAATGTTCTCTACCAACGTTCAGTTAAGATGCAAGAAACAGAAGATCCAATTGCTTAAGGGCAATCTAGTTCCTCTCATGAGAGTCCTTCCCTGCTGGTACTGTTAAGGTAACATCATAAAAAGCTTTTAGAATCGTGCCGGTAAGAAAGACGGATGGTAAGGACAATGAGTGATGAGATAGATTTTAGAAGTTGGAGATAAAACATTAATACCAAGAAAACTTATAGAACAGCACCAGCTGTGGAACAGCCTCCTTTAAAATGATCTTTCTGACAGAATTCTGATCTGATATTACAATGCACATAGATGAGTAACAGAATCATTTTAACCTAGAACTGCAAAAGCTGTTTGTCTTTTGGCTAATATACATGGTAGTAATCCAAAGACCAAGGATGCAGAGAAATAATCTGATCACGAACTAAAAAGCAAGAGAAAAAAAATAGACCAAGAAATAGATCTTAAAATTATTTTAAAAGCCTGAATTTCTTTTGCACGCTGATTAATTCACATTTTCTTGCATAGTTTATACAAAATACCCCTTTTTGTCAAAGAAAAGATGTTGTAAGGTAGACACAGCTGAGTTTACTTTGCTTAAGTGAGCACAGTGGGAAATAGTACCTTAAGAGAAGTTGACCCAGAAAATTTGGGAAAATAGCCCCTGATTCCTTGGATAGTGAATTATCTAAAAGGCGGGAGCTCTATTTAGGGCTGCTCTGAGTCATGTTTTATCATAACATCCAGATGGAAAAACAGTGGCAACTTCTGACTTACATTCCTTGCTTCTTTTAACAAAAGCCCCTAAAAAACAGAAGATGGAAAGCTTATTTAAAGCTAGCAAATGTATATATTTTTTGCATAATAATTTTCCTATCAAGTCCTTTAGAAACTTATATTTTAATCAAATTAAAAATCAGCTACAATAATAAAATAAAGATGAAAGATTGATCATTTCAATAGTAGATGAAAATACAATGAATGACGATTGAATGTAATACATATTTTCTGTTAATGGAGTATATAATTCTCCAAATGAAACAATGGTCGTTGTTAATGTGTTAGAATTAACAATGTTAATGTATCACATATTTGGTACCCAGGCATAAAGGAGCAGATTTTATAAATTTTAGCCATTTAGCCTTAATTAATTTCTTACAGAAACAATTCTATTAATTCAATTTCTGTCATCAGTTATTTTAATACTTTTCTGAATTTTTCACATGTACAATAAAATGATTTTTTTAAGTCTTACGGCTTAAGGGATATAGTCATGTTGGAAGAGAATTCTCCGTGGCATTTCTATACGCCTTGGGAGCTAGAGGTAGCAGGTTTCTTTTCAACTAGTATAAAAATGATAAGAGAATGTCTCCCTCCCCAGAGACATTCTAGGATAGAAAAGTCTTTCTCCTCACCTCAAAGGAATTATTTTACATTCCAAGGTAATAAATATAATTTTTCTTGGAGGGCAACGGTTGGCAGTTTGCCAGCAACCCCTTATATGTTTGGGGTTTGTAAGCTCAGGGTTCCCCAATTATGTGTTCAGCAACCCCCTGTGTCACTTTGGGGGTCTTGGGGGTCAAAGACAACTTCTGAGACATGAAGTTTATCCTGCCTGCTGTGCAACTCGGGCTCACTGTCTCCTTAGTGATGTAATTCATGGAAGGGTGGTATCACCCTAGTAGCTTCCTGGCTACTTAAGAGTTTCCTGACAACTTGATAGATGAAATCCTTTTATCTGGTAGAAATTAATTTAAGTAGGAAGCACGTCCCAAAGCTTGTTTTTAATACATGGTTTAAATCTATGAAACATATGAAAGAAATTTTCTATTTAGTGAATTTAGTGAATTTTCTAACATTCATTTAAAAATTTCTGTTTCCTCTTGTTCTAGGAGTGATATTAGTTCAAATCATTTTAACATTACAATGCTACTGCATATAGTAGAAAAATTCCTTATTATGGCATTAATGTTGATTGACAAAAATATCACCTCTTTTTTTTTTCTATGATTAAGCAAGAAGTGCTTCAGAACACAAATCTGGACCTATACATACTGTTCAGATCTGTTATTTCCAATACTGTACCATTAACGTAGCCATTGTGCTGAGCACTTGAAATGTGGCTACTTGAATTTGGACAGTCTAAATTGAGATGTACTATAAGTGGAAAATATATATCAGATCTTAAAGGGTTAGCATGAAAAGATGTAAAATATTTTGATAATTTTATATCAATAAGTTGTTGAAAGTATAATATCCTAGATACACATTTTAAATAAAACATATTAAAATTAATGTCACCTTTCTTTTTTAATTTTTGAAGAAAGATATCTGTGCTAGGTAGCCTCCAAGATGGTGCCCAGTTATTTCTCCCTCCTGGTAGTCACACCCTTGTTCAGTGCCCTCCCAGATTGCACTAGCATTGATCTGTGTGATCAAAAGAGTATGGTAGAAGTGATGGTATGTCACTTCTGAGATGAGGCCATAGAAGACTGGTTTCAGTCTTGGGCTTGTTTCCACTCTCAGACCACTAAGTCAGTGAGAACCCTATGGAGAGGACCATGTGGTAAAGAACTGAAGCCTCCCAGAACAGCAATGTGAATGAACTTGATAATAGATCTCCAAATCACAGTCAAATCTTCAGAGACTCCATTCCCTGCCTACGGCTTCACTGCAACTCCATGAAAGACCCTGAGGCAGAACTACAGCATCTAAAGCACTCCTGATTCCTCAACCTCATAAATTATGTGAGAAATGTTGTTTTAAGTTGCCAAATTTAGACACAACTTACTATGCAGATATATGTAAGTAGTAAATGTGGATATTGAACATTTAAAATCACATATGAGGTTCATATTATATTTTTATTGGACAGTGCTAGGGCAGACTCAGCGTAACCACTTGCTATGTGATTTGGGGCAAATTACTTGGTGATTCTGTTTTCTCATCTGTAAAGTCTGAATTCAATTAGTAATTTATATATACATAAAAGTGTTTAGAAAAGTTTTATATGTAAAAATATTAAGAACAATGTCTGGTACATCATTGGTATCTTCATTTGAGTGTGTGTTATGGACAGGATAGGGTAAAGGGTAGTAGAGGACGTTCCATCTCAAACATTTCCTTCATGTCTGCTACCTCCCGAAACAAAATTCCTACACAGCAACAAAATTCATAGAGTGTAGTCTAAATATTAAAACAGAAAAATGTCTTTATCTGGCCTTATAATTTTAAGGGTGGTTTTATAGATACAACTACAGTCTTCCTTCACCATATCATTTGGAGAAAATGTGAACTTGCTGTTTGGGAAAAAAAAAATCTATGTTCTTCATAAAAATGGTATTGAAACACTCTCAGGCTATTTCTCATGACTAAGAGAATATGTTTATTATTCATGCTCCATAACACTCTGAAAGAGGGACAAATCTTTCCAGGAGGTAATCCAGAAATTTGGAACTTCACTATAAACCACACATGACATGATTTACCAATCTGTGGAGATAATGTAATCAACTACCGAATAGGATATATTTTTGTTGCTTTTGGCAAGATTGGCATGTTTTCTAGCTCATAAAATGCTTCAGCTAGAAAGAGTGTTTTCTAAAAGCAGTATGTTTTGTTTCATTCATTACTGAAATGATTGCTTATTATTTCTTTTAAAATAATTGAACATTTTTGAGGTGACAAAAGAGACATGTGGAAATAAAATATTAATATAGGATGAAACCAGTGGTGCATATATCTGGAGTTTCGTTCCCCATTCAAATTTTAGTTAAAAAAAAAAAAAAAGGCTCCAGTATATCCCCTGAAAGTGTGCTTGTCAAACTCTGCAAACCTTTACCCTCTTGACTTTTTCTTGAGCTTGCATTTGCTGAAGCTGCATCTACAAAGCTATGTTTATTGGTCAAAGGCTGGGTATCTTTCCTCAGTAGATTTTCTTTATTTACAAAGAAGTAATTCTGGGCACTCTTGCCAAGGTATTGTCATCTTCAATACTTTTAAATTATTGGATAAATTTAAGGACATATGAGTTTACATACTTTAATACAGAAGAGCAGGTCAATTTTTTTCAAAACTCGAAAAATTAACCAAATAATTGGAGCAACCTGGGAAGCATTTATTGAAGAAAAATGGCTGAATCTTGGTAAGAACAGCAAACTTTGTGGCACTTTAACTTGTATTCCCATTCTCTCCTCCCCAACACTCAGGTCCACAGTAACCTTGAAAACTAACAACCTGTAATCACGAAAAAATAAGCAACCTGACAGTCACAGGAGAAAGCAGTAAGAGGTTGAAGTATCTTCAAAGCTCAATCCCAGAGAATTGTTATTATTTGACATATCTGGTGGCTCTCTGGAAGATCACACTTGCATGGTTGTCTCTTTGATCTCATTTTGAACTCATTATTGGGGAAAGGCTTTTCTCAGAGCACTTGCCAAAAATAATAAAAGAAAATTGTTTAACTTTTGTAGCTACCTGCAGTGATGGGAAAAAAATAATAGGCTAACCCAAAAACTTAAAAAGAATAGCTGGGAAATGAGATGTCCATAAAAAAAAATTGAAAAGTTCCAACATATTCCTAAGAATCCAGAAAGTCACATGAGTAATTTTAAACACATGCCCAGGACTGTTTGCATACTCAAGAAAGACCCACAAAAACCCTCACCTCTCAATTCTGGCTAACTGAGGCTCTACCTGAGCCCAAATTCAAGGCTAAGCTAGAATTTTCAATTGCCTGACTGAGTGTTGACAGAATGTTCCCAAATGAACAATAGAGCCCTTCAACACATACTGAAAACATGGTTTCAACTGTGTAAGTAAATCTCTGTTCAGACATCAGTTGTCCACTAAGCTAACTAAGCAGGGACTTCTGTGGCCACACATGATGGAGAATGCAGACTTTACAGATTTAGTTCAGAAAATTCACTAAACAAACAACTACCAATAACAGCAAGCCCTGGGAAAAGGAAACAATTTAATTATACAATTGCCACATTATATCATTTAAAACATCCAGTTTCAAACAAAAATTATGAGAAGGCAAAGGAACAAGAAAGTATGACCTGTACACAGTGGGAGAGGGCAAGCAATCAATAGAAGCTGTTCCTGCAGAGTGAGATTCACCAAGAAAAAAAGAGAGAAGATTTAAATAAGCTCAATTAGAAATGAAATTGGAGATATTACAACCAATACCACATAAATACAAAAGATCATTCAAAACTGCTATGAACACCTTTATGTGCACAAACTAGAAAATCTAGAGGAATTGGATAAATACCTGGAAGCATACAATCCTCCTAGATTAAATCACAAAGAAATGGAAACCCTGAGCAGACCAATAACAAGCAGTGAGATTGAACCAGTAATTTAAAAATTGCTAACCAAAAAAAGCCCAGGGCCAGATAGATTCACAGCTGAATTCTACTAGACATTCAAGAAGAATTACAACCAATCCTACTGAAACTATTCCAAAAAAATAGAGAAACATAGAATCCTCCCTAAACATTCTGTGAAGCCAGTATCACCCTAACACCAAAACCAGGAAAGGCCTTAACAAAAAAAAAGAAAGCTACAGACAAAAATCCCTGAATATAGATGTAAAAATCCTCAACTAAATATTAGCTAACTAAATTCAATAGCAAATCAAAAAGATAATACATCATTATCACGTGAGTTTCATCCCAGGGATTCAGAGATAGTTTAACAAACACAAGTAAATAAATGTGATACATCACATAAACAGAATTACAAACAGAAATCACATAATTGTCTCAATAGATGCGGAAAAGGCATTTGATAAAATTCAGCATCTCTTTATGATAGAAACGCTAAAAAAATTAGGTATAGAAGGGACTTAGCTCAAAGTAATAAAAGCCACATATGACAAACCCACAGCCAACATCATACTGAATGGGGAAAAGTTGAAAGCATTCCCACTGAGAACTGGAATAAGACAAGGATGCCAACTTTCACCACTTCTCTTTAACATAGTACTGGAAGTCCTAGCCAGAGCAATTAGACCAGAGAAAGAAATAAAGGGCATCCAAATTGGAAAAGAGGAAGTCAAACTGTTGCTCTTTGCCAATGATATCATCGTACATCTAGAAAAACCTAAAGACTCATCCAAAAAGCTCCCAGATCTGATAAACAAATTTAGCAAAGTCTCAGGTTACAAAATCAATGTACACAAATCAGTAGCACTGCTTTATATCAACAATGACCAAATTGAGAATCAAGAACCCAATCCCTTCACAATAGCTGCAAAAGAAACCTAAACAAAAACAAAAACCAACCTTATATTTTAACCAAGGAGGTGAAAGAACCTTGTAAGGAAAACTAAAACACACTGCTGAAAGAAATCATCAGTAACACAAACAAATGGAAACACATCCCATGCTCACAGGTGGGAAGAGTCAATATTGTGAAAATGACCACACTGCCCAAAGGAATCTACGGATTCAATGCAATTCCCATCAAAATACCAGCATCATTCTTTACAGAATTAGAAAAAGCAATCCTAAAATTTTTATGGAACCAAAAAGAGCCCACAGAGCCAAAGCAATACTAACCAAAAAGAACAGACCTGGAGGCATCACGTTACTCAATTTCAAATTATTATTATTATTATTATTACTTTATTATACTTTAAGTTTTAGGGTACATGTGCACAATGTGCAGGTTGGTTACATATGTATACATGTGCCATGTTGGTGTGCTGCACCCATTAACTCATCATTTAACATTAGGTATATCTCCTAATGCTATCCCTCTCCCCTCCTCCCACCCCACAACAGGCCCCAGTGTGTGATGTTCCCCTTCCTGTGTCCATGTATTCTCACTGTTCAATTCCCACCTATGAGTGAGAACATGCGGTGTTTGGTTTTTTTGTCCTTGCGATAGTTTGCTGAGAATGATGGTTTCCAGCTTCATCCATGTCCCTACAAAGGACATGAACTCATCATTTTTTATAGCTGCATAGTATTCCATGGTGTATATGTGCCACATTTGCTTAATCCAGTCTACCATTGTTGGACATTTGGGTTGGTTCCAAGTCTTTGCTCTTGTGAATAGTGCTGCAATAAACATACGTGTGCATATGTCTTTATAGCAGCATGATTTATAATCCTTTGGGTATATACCCAGTAATGAGATGGCTGGGTCAAATGGTATTTCTAGTTCTAGATCCCTGAGGAATCGCCACACTGACTTCCACAATGGTTGAACTAGTTTACAGTCCCACCAACAGTGTAAAAGTGTTCCTATTTCTCCACATCCTCTCCAGCACCTGTTGTTTCCTGACTTTTTAATGATCACCATTCTAACTGGTGTGAGATGGTATCTCATTGTGGTTTTGATTTGCATTCCTCTGATGTCCAGTGATGATGAGCATTTTTTCATGTGTCTGTTGGCTGCATACATGTCTTCTTTTGAGAAGTGTCTGTTCATATCCTTTGCCCACTTTTTGATGGGCTTGTTTGTTTTTTTCTTGTAAATTTGTTTGAAATCATCGTAGATTCTGGATAGTAGCCCTTTGTCAGATGAGTAGATTGCAAGAATTTTCTCCCATTCTGTAGGTTGCCTGTTCACTCTGATGGTAGTTTCTTTTGCTGTGCAGAAGCTCTTTAGTTTAATTAGATCCCATTTGTCAATTTTGGCTTTTGTTGCCATTGCTTTTGGTGTTTTAGACATGAAGTCCTTGCCCATGCCTATGTCCTGAATGATATTGCCTAGGTTTTGTTCTAGGGTTTTTATGGTTTTAGGTCTAACATTTAAGTCTTTATTCCATCTTGAATTAATTTTTGTATAAGGTGTAAGGAAGGGATCCAGTTTCAGCTTTCTCCATATGGCTAGCCAGTTTTCCCAGCACCATTTATTAAATAGGGAATCCTTTCCCCATTTCTTGTTTTTGTCAGGTTTGTCAAAGATCAGATAGTTGTAGATATGCGGCATTATTTCTGAGGGCTCTGTTCCGTTCCATTGGTCTATATCACTGTTTTGGTACCAGTCCCATGCTGTTTTGGTTACTGTAGCCTTGTAGTATAGTTTGAAGTCAGGTAGCGTGATGCCTCCAGCTTTGTTCTTTTGGCTTAGGATTGACATGGCAATGCAGGCTCTTTTTTGGTACCATATGAACTTTAAAGTAGATGCCATCCCCATCAAGCTACCAACGACTTTCTTCACAGAATTTCAAATTATACTACAAGGCTATAGTCACCAAAACAACATGGTACTTGTATGAAAATATGCACATAGACCAAGGAAACAGAATACAGAACCCAAAAATAAAGCCACATACTTACAGTCAGGTGATCATCAACAAAGCATACAAAAACATAAATTAGGGAAACAATATAATATTCAATAAATGGTGCTAGAAAAACTGGCAAGCCACATGTACAAGAATGAAACTTGATCCCCATTTCTCATGTTATACAAAAATCAACTCAAGATGGATCAAAGGTTGAAATATAAGACCTGAAACCATAAAGTTCTGGAAGATAACATCAGAAAAATTATTCTGGACATGAGCTTAGGCAAATAATTCATGACTAAGACACCAAAAGCAAATGCCACAAAAATAAATAAATGGGACCTAATTAAACTGAAGAGTTTCCACACAGCAAAAGAAATAAGCAGCAGAGTAAACAGACAACCCACAAAGTGGGAGAAAATACTTACAAACTATGCATCCAACCAAGGACTAGTATCTAGAATCTATAAGGAACTCAAACAAATAAGCAAGAAGAAAACTAATAATCCCACCAACAAGTGGGCAAATGACATGAACAGATATTTCTCAAAAGACTATACACATATGAACAACAAACATGAAAAATGCCCAACATAACTAATAATCAGGGAAATGCAAATTAAAACCACAATGAGATTCCACGTTACTCCTGAAAGAATAGCCATAATAAAAAAGTCAAAAAACAATAGATGATAGATGTTGGCATAAATCTCATGAAAAGGAAACACTTTTAGACTGCTGGTGAAAATATAAATTAGTACAATCACTATGGAAAACAGTATGGAGATTCCTTAAATAACCAAAAGTAGAACAATCTGGCAATTCCATTACTGCATATCTACTCAAAGGAAAAAAAGTCGTTGTATGAAAAAGACACATGCATACACATGTTTATAACAGCACAATTCACAATTGCAAAGATATGGAACTGACCTAACTGTCCATCAACCAACAAATGGATTAAAAATGTAGTATATATACACCATGGAATATTACTCATCCATAAAAAGAAATGAAATAATGTCTTTTGCAGCAACTTGGATGGAGTTGGATGCAATTATTTTAACTGCAATAACTCAGGAATGAAAAACCAAATATCATATGTTCTCACTTACAAGTAGGAGCTAAGCTATGAGGACACAAAGGCATAAGAGTGATAAATGGAATTTGGGGACTTAGCAGGGAAGGTTGGAAGAGGGTGAGGGATTAAAAGACTACATATTGGGTAGAGTGTTCACTGCTTTGTTGGTGGGTGCACTAAAATCTCAGAAATCACCACTAGAGAACTTATCCATGTAATCAAAAACTACTTGTAACCCTGAATCTATGGAAATAATAATAATAACATAACCTGTCTCTAAGAAAGCCCAGATATCAGACTTACTAGAGAAGAAAAACTTAAATTAGCTATTTAAAATATATACAAAGAACTAAAGAAAATCATGTCTACATAACTAGAACAAAAGTATGAGAATAATGTCTTACCAAATAGATAATGTAAATCAAATGTGAAGAAAATGCAATTGAGATTATACATTCAGGGGCAGAGGAAAAAAAGTATAAAGAAAAGAACAAAGTCTCAAAGACCTATGGGTCACCTTAAAGCATAAGAATATAAGAATAATAGGATTCCTAAAAGGAGAGCGGAGAGAGAGAGGTATAGAAAGAATATATTTTTAAAAAATGGCAAAAACTTTCAAAATTTGATGAAAAACAATCTACACATTCAAGAAACTTAATACACTTCAAGTAGACTAAACTCAAAGATTCATGCCTAGACATGTGATGATCAAATGGTTGAAAATCAAAGACAGCCTTGGAATCAACCCAAATGCCCATCAATGATAAACCGAATAAAGAAAATGTGGTACATATACACCACGGAATACTATGCAGCCATAAAAAAAACAAAATCACTTTGCAGGGTCATAGATAGAGCTGAAAGCCATTATCCTTAGCAAACTCACACAGGAACAGAAAATCAAACACCAGATGTTCTCACTTATAAGTGGGAACTGAACAATGAGAACACATGGACACAGAGAGGGGAGCAACACACACTGGGGCCTTTTGGGGGTATAGGGGGAGGGAAAACATCAGGATAAATAGCAAATGCATGTTGGGCTTAATACCTAGGTGATGGGTTGATAGATGCAGCAAACTGCCATGGAACACATTTACCTATGTAACAAACCTGTATGTCCTGCACATGTATACCAGAACTTAAAACAAAATTCAATTAAATTAAAAAAAAGAAAAACAAAAATCAAAGACGAATGAAAAACTTTGAATATAGCAAAATAGAAACCATTCATCACGTACAAGGGATCCTCAATAAGATTAAAAGCTAATTTTTACTCAGAAAATATGGAGGCCAAAAGCAGTGGGATGAGATATCTAGAATGCTGAAAGAAAAAGCCTGTCAACCAAGAATTCTCTATTCAAGAAAACTGTCCTCTAAAAATTAAGGAGAAATTAAGAAATTTCTAGAACAAAAACTGAGGAAGTGTGACACTGTCAAACCTTCCCTACAATAAATATAGTAAAGTGAATCATTCAGGCTGAAATAAAAGGACACAAGACAGAAACTCTATTCCATATGAAGAAATGAAGAGTATTAATAAAGATAACTACAGACGTAAATATAAAAGACAGTTTAAATATATATTCTTGTTTGAAAATCTTTTCTCCTATCTGATTTAAAATTGCATAAATGACAATTACAAATCTATGTTGATGGGCACACCACATCTGTCAATAGAGCAAAAACTTAGAGAACTGCAAAGAGAAATACATGAACCCACTATTGTAACTGGAGACTTCAACACCCCTTTATGGACATGAAAAGATCCAGCAGGCAGAAAAACTAAGGGTATAGTTGAACTCAACAGAAACACCAATGAACTGGATATAATGGACATCTATAGATGACTTCATCCAACCACACCAGATTACACTTTCTTCTCAGGCTCACCTGGATATTCACCAAGATAGACCACATTCTAAGCCATAAAACACACTTATACTTGGAAATTTTAAACAACATACTTCTCAATAAACTGTTGATTACAGACAAAATCTCAAGAGAACTTTTTAAAATGTTTTAAACTCACTGAGAATAAAAATGTAACATCAAAATGTGTGGAATACAGAGAAGGCTGTGCTAAGAGGGAAATCTATAGCGTCAAATGCATATATTAGAAAAGAAAAAATACGTAAAAATCAGTAATCTAAACTTACACCTTAAGAAACTTGAAAAACAAGAGCAAATTACATCCTAAGTAAGCAGAAAAAAATAATAAAAATTAGAGCAGAAATAATACAACTGAAAGCAGCGAACCAACAATGACAATCAACAAAACTTCAAGCTGATTATTTGAAAAGATCGATAAACAGATGTGCCTCTTGCCAGGCTAACTGAGCTATAAGGAGTGTAGACACAAATTTTTAAATCAAAAAGGAAAGGGGGCATCATTACAAATCCAGTGGACATTAAAAAGATAATAAAGGAATACCAGGAGCAACTCTATGCCCCCAAGTTTGATAACATATGAAATAAGCCAACTCCTCAAAAGACACAATCTGCTAAAACTCACACAAGAAGAAATATACAATTTGAATAGGACTATACCTATTAAATAAATTGAATCAATAAATAATAACCTCCCAAAACAAAAAACACCATGCCCATATGGGTTCACTGGTAAATTCTAACAAATATTTAGGGAAGAAATTACACACATTTTTACAATGTCTTCTGGAAACTATTAACAGAGGGAATCGTTCCTAACTCATTCTGTGAGGCCAGTGTTATCCTAATACCCAAACCAGGCAAATATGTTATAAGAAAACTACAGACCGACATCTCTCATTAACAAATGGAAAAACTCTCAATCAAGTAGTATCAAATCAAAGCCAAGGATACATAGAACAAAATATACACCACAATTAAGTGGGTTTTATCCATATTTGTATAAGGATGGCTTAATGTTCAAAAATTAATTAATGTAATTCATCACATCAACAGGCAAAAGAAAAAAAGAATCACATGATCATATCAATACATGCACAAAAATTATTTGACAAAATTCAACATCCATTCATGATTTAAAAAAAAAACCTCTCAGCAAATTAGAAATCAGAGAAAGTTTCCTCAATTTGATAAATAACATCTTTTAAAAAAATCCTATAGTTGACATCATACTTCATGTTGAGAAATTAGAACTTTTCAGCTAAGATCAGGAACAAAGCTAGCATGATGCCTCTTACCACTCCTTTTTAATATTGTACTAGAAGTCCTAACCAATGGAATAAGACAAGAAAAGGAAATAAAAGGGATACTGATTGGGAAGGATAAAATAAAATTGTCTTTGTTCACAGATAAAATGATTGTCTATGTAGAAAATCTGAAAGAATCAAAAACAATCCCTAGAAGTAGTAAGTAATTATAGCTAAGTTACACCTGGAATAAATGATGAAGTATAGCAAGGTTACAAGATATAAGGTTGATACAAAAGTCATTTTCCTATATGCCAGCAATAAAGAAGAAAATTTGAAATTTAAAATACAGTACTGCCGGGCATGATGGCTCATGCCTGTAATCCCAGCACTTTGGGAGGCCAAGGAAGGTGGATCACGAGATCAGGAGTTCGAGATCAGCTTGGCAACATGACGAAACCTCATCTCTGCTAAAAATACAAAAATTAGCTGGTTGTGGTGGCAGGCACCTGTAGTCCCATCTACTCGGGAGGCTGAGACAGGAAAATCGCTTGAACCTGGGAGGTTGAGGTTGCAGTGAGCCAAGATTGCACCACTGCATTCCAGCCTGGGCAACAGAGTGAGGATCTGTCTCAAAAAAAAAAAGCAAAAAAAAAAAAAAAAAAAAAAAAAGCAATACCATTTACATTATCACCCCCCACAAATAAAATACTTAGATATAAATCTAACAAAATATGTACAAGTTCAACCTGAGGAAGACTATATAACATTCTGATGAGAAACATCAAAAACTGAAATAATGAAGAGATATTTTATGTTAATCAATAGAAAGACTCAACATTGTCAAGATGTTAGTTATTCCAAACTAGATCTATAGATTAAATCAAATCTCAATAAAAATCCCAGCAAATTATTTTGTGGATATTAACAGATTCCCCAATTTATATGGAGAGGCAAAATACCCAGAATAGCCAACACCATTTTGAAGGAGAAAAACAAATTTAAAGGACTGGCACTACCTGATGTCAAGACTTACTACTAAGCAACAGTGATCAAGACAGTATGGTATTGGTGAAAGAATAAACAAATAGATCAATGCAACAGAATAGAGAGCCCAGGAATAGTCTCATGCAAATATGGTTAACTGATTCTTGACAAAGGAAAAGGAAATACAATAGAAGTAAAGATACTGTTTTGAACAGATGATGCTGGAATAAGTGGATACTCATATGCAAAGAAGTGAATCCAGGCACATACCTTATGCCCTTCGTAAAAATTAACTCAAAATGAATCACAATCCTAAATGTAAAATGCAGAATTCTTACACAATAACATAGGAGAAAACCTAGACTACCTTGGATTTAGTGCTGACTTTCAGATACAACACCAAAGGCACAATCCATGAAAGAAAGAGTTGATAACCCAGACTTCATTAAAACTAAAAACACCTCTGCTAATGACACTCTCAAAAGAATGAGAAGACAGGCCACGGAATGGGAGAAAATATTTGCAAGAGTCAAATCTGATAAAGACTATTACCCCAAATATGTAAAGAACTCTTAAAACATAACAAGAAAAACAAGAACCCAATTTTTAAAAAAATGAGCAAAAGACTCGAACAGACACCTCACCAAAGAAGATGTACTGATAGCAAACAAGCATATGAAAAGCATATTCTGAATACATGCCATCAGGGCATTGCAAATTAAAACAATTATATACCATAGGCGTCTACTTATAAAATGTCCAAAATCCAAAATATTGACAAAGCCAAATGCTGGTGAGGATGTGGAACAAAAGAAACTCTCATTTATTGTTTTTGGGAATGCAAAATTGTACAGCTACTTTGGAATATAGTTTGGCAGTTTCTTTAAACTAAACATACTCTTACTATACAGTCCAATAATCACACTCCTTGGTATTTACCCAAAGGAGTTGAAAACACAACCTACCTTAAATGTGCTCAGAACACTTACATTAGCCTGCAGTTAGTAAAAGCAAAATTCAAAATTTGATGTATGCTTTCTGTGGAATGCATATTGCTTTTGCATCATTGTAAAGTTGAAAAATTATAATCATGTCATCATACGTCGGGGACTGTCTGTAGTTTGAAAGTAAAAGAATAAAAGATGAGAGACCTTGCAAATATTAACTGAAAGAAAACTGGAATGACTATACTAATACCAGACAAAATAGACTTTAAAACAAAAATTGCTACTAGAGTCAAAGAATATTACATAATGATAAAAGGGTCACTCCGTCAACAAGAGATAACAATTACAAATACATATACCCCTACCATCAGAGCCTGCAAATACATGAAGCAAAAGCTGACAGAATTGAAGGGAAAATAAACAATTCAACAATAGTAGCTGGAAACATCAACACTTCACTTTCAACAATGACTAAAACTAGATAGAAGATACACAAAGAAATAGAAGACTTGAACAATACACATAAACCAACAGACATCTGTAGAACACTTACCCAACAAAAATAGAAAATATATTCTTCTCAAGTGAATACAGAACATTCTCTAGATCATATATTAGTACAAAAAAAACAAGTCTCAATACATTTAAAAGGATTGAGTCATACAAAATATGTCATCTGACTATAATAGAATAAAATTAGAAATCAATAGCAAAAGGAAACTTTGGGAAATTTACAAATGAGGAAGAATGTTTTAAAATACCGTTTGACTTTTTAAGTCAAAAATCTAATTGGGAACTTAAATAGTTTTAAAATAGTATAAATAAAGAGATGCTGCTATTAAAATTTTTGAATAACATTAGTATCCTTGATTTCTATCTTTCTCCTTAGTGCTGATGTAGAAGAATTATCCCTGTATCTGGGATCCCTTTCATCATTATCTAGGAGTTCTCTTTGAAGAAAGAAACTATACCCTGACCAGTGCCAATCACTTTACCTTTCCATTTTCACTCTGTTCTTTACAATAAAACTGTTTTATAAACATCATTTTCAAATTGTCAGTTAATAGATGCAAGATTATCATGCCAATTGGAAGTTCAAAAGAATATTCTAAATAGCAACTCCCCAAATTAAACTGTTAGCCAAAAACTAAGTGTTTTCACTATTCTAATAAGAAAAATTCCTTCTACCAAAAGATTCTAGTCATTTTAACTTACTAAATATTTATTATGTGCATCTTTTTCTAAATACCGTGGGGATTATTGTAATAAATAAGATTCAGATTCTGCCCTCAGCAACCTTGTGATCTATTAGACAGATGGTGGTAGTCAGACAAGTACACAAATAGCCTCAATTACATGCAAAATGTGATAAATGCAATGATTAAGGCACGAAAAACTATAGTGATTTAAAAAGGGAATTGTTACATCTAATTAGAGTACTTAAGAGAGGCATCTTATAAAGTAATGGTTCTCAACACTGGCTGCTCACTAGTATCACACTGGGAGCTTTAAGAAACCTTGATGACCAGACTTTGCCACAGAGCAAACAAATCAGAATATCTCATGGAAGTGGCCTGAACATCAGAATTTTTTAAAGCTCCCTAGGTGATTCTAATGTGCAGCCAAATTTGAGAATCATTGTTATAAAAGATGAGTAAGAAAGAAATAGAATTGAACAATGTGTAAAGTTTCATTTGAAAGGGGACTGGATACTAGAGCACTTGAAAAAATCCTCACTTCAATATAGCTAATATATTTTCATCCTTCCAACCTCAGCCCAATTAAAACATTCCCTAAAAAGCTTTTCCTGACTCCTCCAATGACAGTAATAATATCTTAATAATGGTAACAAAAGCTGACACTTTTTTATGCACCTTTCTATATGCCATGTACCATTCTAAACACTAAATATATTTCAGTACGTAGCCCTCCCAATAACACTAGGAGATAGATAGTATTATTATTCCCATTTTACATGAAAGGAGGGTAAATAACTTGTCAAAGTTATTCAGCTAAGAAGTGGCAGAGTTGGGATTCAAGTACAATGGCTGCAGAATCCCTGTTCTGAAACACAACCAACTATAGTCTGATATTCCTTTTCAAGCCCCACAAAGAACACAAGTATACTTCCATCAAACCATGAAACAGATCATATTGTAAAGATTTATGAGATTTTTCTCTTCCACTAGTTATTCATTCGTTCATTCAGTTAACAATTCATGAGCACACACTCTGTGCCAGAAATTGTGCTTGGTATCAGAAATACAAAGTCACATGTTCATATTTTATGTCAAGGAGTTTTAGTCTACAGCAGAGGTCAGTAAACTACAGTAGATGAGTCAAATCCTGCTTGTCACCGGTTTTTGTAAATAAAGTTTTATTAAGCCATAGCCATGCTCATTGGTTTATGTATTATCCAGAGCTGCTTTCGTGCTACCACATAAATAGCATAGTGAAATAGGTGTGACAGAGACCCTCTGGTCACAAAGCCTAAACGATTTACTATTTGGCTCTTTATAGAAAAAGTCTGCCAACCCCTAGTGTAAAAAATATGGCAAATGAGAAAGTCATCAATGACTATCCAGTGAGGTGTATGTTATGAGGCCCAACATACTATGGGAACATAAAAGAGAAATCTAGATTAGGTTAGAGGGTCAGCAAAAGTCTTCTAGATGGCATGATATTTGAGCTAGTTTTGGAGGGCTGAGTAGAGTCAATTAGATAAAAAAGACCAGGCCGACTTTTCGGTAATATTAGACAGGCAAGGTCAATGGTGATCCAAGGAGCTAGAGTAATGACAGTAGGAATAGCAAAGAGGGTAGATAGGCTTAAATGATGTTACTTAGTTCTACAGAATTTATGAAAATATATCTTTGATTTCTTGGTTCTCATTATTTAGCACAACTAGTGGTGTGTATATAGTTGGAACTCACTAAATGTTTGTTAACCAAAAAGATTAATTCCTAAGTACAAGATAAACATCTTTCACTTTAAAAAAGGAGAAAGTAGTTGCTTTCCATTCGTTCTTAAAATGATCAAACTATAACAATTCCGGATTTCCCCCCCGCCCCCCATTATCCTAGAGTGAAAAACAGACCATTTTTTTCTTGTTTCTGGTTGTGTATATATACATATTATTAACAATATAGTTGTACAAATGATAAGTGGTTGCAATGTGCTGTACCTGGAAAATTCATAGGCAGTTCAAATGGCTGTAGAGACTCACAACCTTCAATCTGCTCACAAATTTCAGCTATGATCTTCTTAACTTTGAGACCAGTAATTTTAATCACTTCTCCTGTTGAAAAACAGCATTCATTTCCAAACATTTCATAAATAGAGCCTAAAAGGAAAGAAAAGTTAAAACAGCTTTTTAAAAAGAAAACAGTGAAGAACAAAGTAGACTCAAAAGCTTAATATAAAGTGTTTTAATTCAGTTCCTCTCTTAGCTACCTGCTAAACAGGAATTTAATCAAGCTTGGCAAAATGTACAGCATAGACCAGAAAAATATTAGATTTTCACTTTATCCACTGGGCCAAATATAAATAAATCTCATTTTCGTTATTTTTGTAAATTGAATTTATGATTTCCTCAGCACCCTCAGCTCATCTTACCATGGTCAAACTACAAACGTATCTTCCACTACTGAGATTTATGATCTGTTTTTGCTGGGTCACAAAATTAAGCTCATATGACTCAAAAATGATCTAAATAACAACTGCAAACAAGGTTGTCATACAATTGGAGATGAAAAAGAGGGTCTGCACACCAGGGCTTCACATTAAGAGGGTCATATTTATTTATTAGATCTGGTTCTCTTCATTAGCATGAAAGTAAAACTTTTTGCCCATTTTTATCTCTTGGTTTTTGACAAGCTAGAAACCATTCTGAATATCTTTGTGGCGATAGGGGGCAGACCAACCCAGATAAACTGAAAAGCTTCATTTTAGTCAGGATTTCAGTCTTCTTGTTGACAAACCTTTTATCATAGATGCTACAGCTAAGTTTTCATTCACTTATTTTCCTTTAATATTCCCTGACGGAAGGACAGTGAGGAGGAAAATAACCACAAGATGAACAACAGCCAAGAGCAGAGGCAAAAATTCTGGATAATCTACCCCCAGTGAAAAGGAAACAACCCAAAAACTATATCTCTGGCATATTATTGCTTTACAATTCAACACTAACTTAAGGCAAGTATAAATAAACATTATAGAGCTGTGAGCTTTTATATATATCAATTTTTCCTGACTTCCAAGATGATTTACATTGTCTTTGCCATACTACATGTGAAGTATATGAGCACAGCATTTTAGGTTTGCTTGTTTGTTTTCTGAATTTTTCTGTGTAGAACCACCTCCTCATAGAATTGTTCCTGATATGTAGCATGCACCTAGAACATTTTTATGGTATTGATGGTTGCCAGAAAAGTTAGTAAGCCTGGCATCCAATCTAGCTCTAAACAACAACTCTGAGGTCATATCAGAGTCCCAATAGGTAACAGGGCACACTCAAATTAGAATAATTTCAGGAAGTTTATCATAGGGGCCATCTTTAAAAAGAGGCACAGCCAGTTCTAGGTAACCAAAGAAAATAAATGTCCCGACCTCACTCTTCTCCATGGGCATCCCATTAGCTAAATTCTGCCAGAAGCCAGAGGACAAGCGAGCTACTAATGTCCCCACAGAAGTCAGCTTCCCACGCAGAGTGGGTATGAAAATCCAGCACACCCACATTACTGTCCATATCTGAGCAAGAAGCATTTTTGCAGACAAGAAGAATACGTCTAAAAAATACATATTAAGGATAGTCTATCCATTCCTGAAGCTTCCGGTACATATTTCCATAACCCTCTCCTTGTCTCATACTATTCCCTTAACTACATATGTGCTCATATTTTCGTTAACTTTAATGCATAATGTTATCAGCAGGCTCAAGTCCTTTGTGGAACAAATTGAGGTATTAAAAATACTAATAAATCCGCAGTGACATTTTTCCTCCAATTGACTCTGAGCGGTTATTTGCTATGATCCTCATTTGGCAATTAATCACATACTAACATTTTATATCTTTAGTATTATCTCACCCTATACTTAATTTTTTATGAGTTTCAGTTTTTATGACTCCCAATTCAATTTTAAACTTCATGAGAAGAAATATTGCATTACTTTCTTGTATGACTACAACACATCAACTTCCCCTGTTCATTCATTCAGCAAACTTTGATTAAAAAAAAAACCTACTATGTTGGCGATTGGCAATAGGAATCAGAGATAAAATGCATTATTCATTTCCCCCAGAAGCATTGTCTTGAAGGGAAAGAACAATTAAGCAGACAATTGCAACAGATTATGAGAAGGGTGTAATAAAGGAAATACAGGGCAATGTGGGAGTATACTGAAGGCATTTAATTATGCAATTACATGAAAAAGAGATTAGAGAAGGATTCCTGGAGGAGATGACTGCAGATTTGAGTTTTAAAGGAAGTGTCACAGGACACCAGGACAGGCAGAGGAAATAGTATTTGAAAAGGCACTGAGATGTGAAAGAGCCTGATACATTCTGGAAACTTCAAGTACTTTGTTATGTCTAAAATGTAAGTAAGAAGGAGGAAGTGGTAAAAAACAGAGACTAGGGAAGTAGAGGGAGTCCTGATGGTTCAGAGCATTCATTATTGATTCATTATCAATAAATAAAAAAGCAATTTAAAGTATGAAGCAAGCTCAAAGTCATAGAATCTACATTTCCAGTTATCATGGTCCAAAAACACATTTAAGGACAGGTCATTTGTACTCTAAGCGTTTGCTATACAAACCTTGGTCCACCGCATCACCGGAGAGCTTGTTAGAATCTTAGACCCCAGACCTGCTGAATCAGAACCTGTGTTTTTAACAAGATCCCTAGATGATTTATAAGTACATTAAGGTTGCAAACATTGGCCTAGGCAACAAATGGATAACAATATAATCTCTGTTTTGAAATTGTTGCAAAACTAACATAGAGGGGAGAATGTGTTTAGCAGAGAAAGCACTGGGCATCACTGAGTTAGAGGATGTTATAAGTGGAGAGAGGGAAAGGGAAGGCTTTTAAGTAAAGAAGCAAATAGTAAAATTTTTCTTTGTCATATTAAATGGAACATAATCTAACATAGCCCATTTCAGCTGAAGTCTGTTGGGCTTAATTTCAGTGCACTGGTTATCTAATTGTAAATGTAATGTATATCAAATTGGCTGAGTTGGAATGTCATCTTTCTTTTAAAGGTTCAACTGGAATTCAAAATAAAAAGATAAATTTATGTGAGATTTCATATCAATTCACATGGAATAGAAGCCAGAGAATTCTATAAAAAGAAATTTCATGAGTCTTGGTCACCACAAGAAAAGCTTTTGACTTTTCAGGTCTTTTTCCAAGTAAGTCTATCCTTTTGGAAGAAAAAAGCTCACTTCTTTCAGTCACATAAGGAAAAGACTATCATGTAAATGTTAATCTTTTGTAATTTCTCTTTAATATTTCGTGACTTCCAATGTTCTTCAACCAAGAAAGCTGTTAACTCATTTTTAATAAAGAAAGTGTTCAGAGATGTCCAGCACTAGAAAGCTGGAAAGTTATGTCTATGATAGGTGAGAGGGACATATAGCAAAGCTTAAGTCGCTAAAACTGGAAATCTTCTTGTATTTTGTTATCACCAATATAATGTGTCTTAAAATATATTTTTTCCTTCTTGATAAGTTAAAATGGTGAATTTTAAAAATAGCCTACTTTCATTATCTCAAAACAAACACATAATATGTGTAATTGCTTTTAAAAAAATTGCTGAGATATGTGTCTGAAATATATCTGTGTATATACAGACATACATATTAAAATGGCTTTCATTTCATTTTAACCATAAAACATGTATTTTGAATATGCAAATCTCGAATCTATTAAATCTTTACAGACTGATTCTATCCAAGTCAAAGCATATGTATTCAGAATAATGCCAAACATCAGAGAAAGCTGGAACAAAGCAGCCTGTTTTCAGTGATCAAACATTGCCCCTGAAGGCTGTAATGAAAGAACCATGTGCCTTTGAAATCACCTTTTCTGTAATGCTACTTTGCTCAATAAAAACGACACATTAATATCCTTTTATGAGCTCATCCCTTGTTTGACAATCCATATAAGCAATGCTGTGATCACATCAGAACAGCCAAAACAATTGGTTCAATAGATTTTCTTCCATCTTCCCTACAAAGTTAAAAAGGTGACAGTCAGCAAAGAGGAAACTGCATTGGATGTTTCTCCCCTTTACTCAAGTGCATTCTCCCTCCATTACTGCCTGCCCTACCACCCCCTGCCACTACACCAGGCCACCCATCCCTTTACATCCTTATTAACTTGTCAAAGTCCAACCAATTCCAAAGCTTCAGCCCATATTTATCATTTTCTTCAAAGCCTTCCTTGATCCCTACACCTAAGTAAGAATTAATTCTCTCCTCTGTGCTCTGATAGCACTTCAAGCGTATCTCCATTATAGCCTTATGTGATTATTATCACTCTTTCAATTGGAGTGTTATGTATATTTTGCAATTTATTATGATTTCCTAGAGAAGAGACATTATCTTAACTATATGTATACCTCCCCCACAGCTAGTAAAACAGTTTTTTTAATCACTTATTAGATGATTAGTGAATGTTGTTATAGTTTTGTTTCATTGTAAAATGACAATTAATTGTTGTAAATATAATAGTGGTCCTTCTACATAAGGAGTTTAAAGCATGGTCAAGTCAAAGGTTTTTGCATGGGTTATATCTTTATTTGGTATGTTTGATATCAAATACACAAGTGAAGTATATACAAGCTGACTACGTTGTGAATTCTCTAGACAAGGAGTAATGAGGGTAGTGGTTCTATAATATGAATCTCTACTAGTTAAGTTTGCATAAAGAGGGAGCTCATGTGATCATCTGAGATATATTTTTATAAGTTAGGATATTATATCTGCAAAGTATGGCTGATAGTGTCTGATAGAACCATATCCACTGGGGTTGCCAGTGGAGATGCATCTTTGCTCATTATAAATAGGTGTGATTATTTTTTGCTTCAGGATAGCACAAATTATCAAGAAGGAGCATCCCTCTAAAGGAAATGTTTAAGTGTAAAACTATTTTATTGGCAATTGTGTACCTAGACATGGCAGTTGATTTGGCATTAAGACCATTACGGTGATAAATTCAATTTTCCAAATGAACCTCTAGATAGGCGACCACAGGAGTGAAGTTCAAAAGAGGCCATGGTTGCAATAGACATTTATATGGCCAGTCTTCCACAAAGAGATGGTCTGCATTTCCTGTAAGGCAGAGACAATGTCATTTCCACTCTATGAAGAATGTGTCTAAAAATAAGTGAGCATGATATTTTAATGCAGGGTACATATAAGTAGACACGAAAAAGCAAGCTTTCAGCTTTACTAAGGGTGGATTCTCCCAGTTGGACACTAGATATAGCACTAAGAGGTACATCTGAGAAATGCTAGGAAATGATCTTTCCAGGCCATAGAGACTCTCTCATCCCCAAAATGTCAGTATTAAGAAGGCAAAGCATTGGGATTACATAATAAGAAAAGTTATGGCTGTGCTAAGAACTAAGGTAAAATCTCCCTAACCTCTAAGAATATAAGATTTTTCTCGTGAATTGGTGGTTTAAGCATTATCCAGGAAGTCAAGCCTAAAGACTGAAATATGCAAAAGGCTGTAGGAAATGTTGGTGAGTCTTACTTAAAACATCTGAACATGGGGAAGCAATAAAAGTTCCTATAGATTGGAAATGCTGGGGCCTGAGAGCCAAAAATAAATAAATAAATAAATAAAATCAGATTAAATAAGTACTAGGACCAAAACGCAGAAAAGAACAACATTTCAATCACTCTGAGTGATGTGCAAGAAATTCAGGTGACTAAGTTTCAGTGATAGAAGAAGAATAAATCACTGTTTCGTGCATTAGCTAAAAACGTATTTGTTTAATGGTAAATTTATTAATTTAATAGATTAAATAAAACTGTACTAAGAGGGCTTACAAGTGGTTGTCATGATAGAAGTCATCATTGTGGCTCATTGAGTAAACATTATCAGAGCAAAGGGATCTGAGGGTGTGTGTATGAAATAAATATCCCTCCTGTGTATCCACAGAACACTTATCTATGATTGTGGAACAAATCAGTGACTGTGCATCTTCTGATACTATTATTGATCAAATATTTCCCCTATTTCACCCAAATTTTAACCCTCAAAATGACATAAATAATATCATAATTTCATGTATAAACAATATTGCATTGGGAGTTGGCTTATTGTTTTAGGAAGGACTTGGTTTCAAGTACATTTTATACACATCAACATCTCTGCCTACATTTTATATCTTAAATGTTAAATAAATTTAATATAGACATCTATAGCCATTTAAAACCATAAACTTGTTCTCTATTTCCATTTAATGAATACAAATGTACTGACTGCATTGATTATACAGGGACCCTAATGGATTACAGTGTGTTCGCACAATACATACAAAACAAAGCTTCATGTTATTATCTATTTCCCTAACTTTGTTAGCATTAATTAAACACTCCATTAGCTATTCTGCTTGTGAATTATAGTTTAGAAATTGAGAGTAAAGACTGGGCACAGTGGCTCACGCCTGTAAGCCCAGCACTTTGGGAGGCCGAGGTGGGTGGATCACCTGAGTTTAGGAGTTCAAGACCAGCCTGGTCAACATGGTGAAACCCGTCTCTACTAAAAATACAAAAATTAGCTGGTCATGGTGGTGGGTGCCTGTAATCCCAGCTACCTGGGGAGGCTGAGGCAGGAGAATCACTTGAACCCAGGAGGTGAAGGTTGTAGTGAGCTGAGATTGCACCACTGCACTCCAGCCTGGGTGACACAGTAAGACTCCATCTCAAAAAAAAAAGAAAAAAAGAAAAGAAAAGAAAAAAAAGCAAGAAAGAAAGGAAATTGAGAGTAAAGTCTTAAAATTTTTAATAAGACATTTGGAGGTCATTAATTGAAATTGTGCTTATATTGTGCATTTTAAAATTTTATTTTTATAACTCATTTTTATTGTATTTTATCAAAGTACTAATTCATGATGGATCAGAAAATGAAAATGAATTAGGTCTTCACCACGGATAGTTTTGGAAGCACTTCCAGAAGGAATTAAGTGCAAACATATGATCACAGTCAAGGCAGGGAACAAGGATGTAGTCTCAAGGAGTTAGAAAGTTAGAGTAAAATTTCAACATCCTGAAAAAGGAAAGTTATAACCTAATACACAAAGTCTTAATCAGTATTATTAACTCATCTATCTCAATGACACAGCAGCCTGAGTGCCCTAGCTAAAAGACACAGGAATTTTAATCAACTTGACAGTAATAATTCTAATTGCAAGTTATTGTACTGGCATTCTGATTTCTACCTTATATTCTTCTGAGTTGTATGAGTTAATGCTGATCCTAATTGACCATGGATGCTTTGAGTTGCTAGACCTATACAGCTCAGTTCCAAAGCCATAAGCAGGTGAAATCTCCTAGGGAGTAAATTTTTTTTTTTTTTTTTTTTTTTTTGCTCTGTTGCCCAGGCTGGAGTGCAGTGGCGCAATCTCAGCTCATTGCAACCTCCACCTCCTACATTCAAGTGATTCTCCTACTTCACCCTGCCAAGTAGCTGGGATTACAGGTGCTCACCACCATGCCCAGATAATTTTTGTATTTTTTAGTAGAGACAGGGTTTCACCTTGTTGGCCAGGCTAGTCTTGAACTCCTGACTTCAAGTGATCCACCCACCTCGGCCTCCCAAAGTGCTGAGATTACAGGTGTCAGCCACCCCACCCAGCCCCAGGAGATGAATTCTATGCATTCCACCTAAATAACATACCAAGTAGTCTCCATGACAGAGACAGCAAATATGTGCAGTATATTCTACCATTTGTCCCTCTCATCACTAATCATCCAAGGTATATTTTGAGTTGAATCCAGATATGACCTAATAATCCTCAACATCGAGTTCTAGGTGACTATCCATCAGTTGAAGATGGTATGCCAGGTATTAATTATGCCCAGCCCAGTCCAGCACTATGACTTATCTTGCTTTCTTTAAGCACCCTTGGCTAATATTCTTAAAGATTTTAATCCTTAAATTGGGCTAATTTACTCCCAAAGGCTTAGTCAAATGAAATCTGGCAGAAGAATACAGAACCCCTCATTCAATCATTTATTCCAGGTCAGCTGTCTGAATTGAGGCATAAAACTCTAACTTGATAATAATCACAATTGTATATAACCCAATGGCAGTTATAAAATGAGTTTGAACTTCATTTACATCTCTAAGTGCTAGCAACTTTGACGATCTCTCGAATCATTGCATCTCAGCAGGAAAATTTAAATACTCTTTTATCCTATTAATGTATTATGATAACTGAGTCCCCATACAGTATCTGTATCAAGCAGGTGTCCAAATTTTATTTGAACATCTTCAGTGGTGGAATTCCATTTATCTTAAGGTGATCTGCTTTACTTTTGAGCAGCTCTTACTGTTAAAAATTTCTTCATTTTATTAACCTATATCTGTGTTTATCTGGGATATACACACTAGAACAGTTGTTTAGCCTTTGAAATCATACAGAAAACAATTATTTTAACTCTTCTACGTAGAAGCCTTAACATGTTTGAAGACAGCTGTTCTTTCTAACAAACAAAGCTGTCAAACAATTGGAGTATATTCAGGGCCACTGTTTACTGCATAGGTTGCCCATTATAAAACTACTTGAACCACAACTTACATGGATGTGAATGGCATCCTTGGAGTTGTGGAACATGGAATCCTGCTTCTCAAAAATATGTGTACTTAAGTGTTCCAGGAAAGACTAAATAGTAGCTGTCAGAGATGTCCAAAGGAAGTTGCCTGCCAGAAAACTAAAAATCTTTGTGTGAGGAATAACCAGCCATTTCATACTAGCAACATTTGGCTTTGCCAACCAATGGTCAAAGTAATACCTACAGTAGAAAAAGTACAAATGTCTTAAATTTGAGCAGCAAATGTAGGGAAATAATACCTCATCAATAGCTGGATTCTTCCCCTGTGTCCCTTCTACCATTAAAGCCAAGACAAAAGGATTATTTCCCCAGGAAAGAAAGGAAGTTTTAGTCATTGCTTAGCTCTGAGACTCAAAGACATTTTGAATACTTAGGGAGATAATTGTCTTGACAAGATAGGCTTTATTAAAATTGAACAATATTTTTCATAATTGTCAAAATCTTTTCATATGAATATAAGAGTCAAATAATCAAAGATGATCTATAGTAGATTATAGACCAACGGGGGCACAGTGCATGACATAAAGGAATTTACCACCCTGCTGAAAAAAATTGGGATTTTTTTTTTAGTACAAAGAGAAAAAATAAAGCATACTGTGTTTTACTTCCAAAATCTACTCTTTGTGCCAGATCAGAAAAAAAAGTTTTAAAATCAAAGCTTTTGATTTACAAGAGCTGTTTCTTATTGAGAGAAGTAAAAGCCAGTCTTGAGGAAGGTCATAGAATTTATGCTTTGCAGTTAGTTTGAAAGGGAATAAAATAATCTTAGACTATCTTCTGGGAGAGTGCCAGGGAAGCAGAGAGGTGAGTTCAATAGAGAGGCATCCTGGAGAAGATGAGTTGGGCCTGATTTGAAGACACCATGTGCAGAAGTCCAGAGATTTCTATAAATACCCTACTCAGCATCCCCTATGATCAGATTCAGGAAGCGGTCACTGTAGATTATGACAAATGACCATCCTAACAAATACTAAATCAACCTGAAGATACAAGATCAGTGTCTCAGCCTCTCAGTTCTGTTTGTTGAAGACCTCCATCAACACTTACCTGAACGTCCAGCAAAATTATGTTTATCCATATGTATCAAAGGTCCGCATATCCACTCTCAGGTTAATGATTGATTAGGACTCATAGAAGTCAGAAAAGCTGTTATACTCATGGTTACAGTTTACTCAGAGAAAGAATACAGATTAAAATGAGCCAGTGAAAAAGGTGCATATGGCAGAGCCCAAGAGAAATCAGGCGCAGGTTTCCAATTGTCCTCTCCCAGTGGAGTCACAGGGACAGAGCATCATTCTCCCAGCAATGATGAGTGACAACATGTACAAACTGTTGCTAACAAGGAAAGTTTACCTGAGCCTTGAGGTCCTGGGATTTTACTGGAGGTTGATCACAAAGGCATGGAGTGTACACACAACTGACCTTAACTACTAAATATGCAGCACCCCCTTAGAGGTCAAACTCATACAGTGTGGCCAAGGACCTCAGGTGAAAAACAAAACAAACAAAACTAAAAAAACAGACATCCACCAAAAATCACCTTGTTAGCATGAGCTATCCATGCTAACAGATGTTAGAGTGGCCAAAGGTCCAAAGTATACAAAACACTCATTGGGCAGGATGATCCAAGGGTTTATAAGGTATCTCTAAGGAGCCAGTCAAGACCAGTCCTTTCTTTGGAATGTACATAAAGTTTGAACACCCAAAGCCTGCTGAGTTAACCCTTTACTAAATATCATGTTTCAAGACTTTGTTAAAGCTTGTCAGGAAAGAAGTTGTCCAAGACTTGAAAAGTACAAAAAAGATTACTACATATCCTCTCAGTAGAGAGCTAGATATTGTCTAGCAGACATTTTGGGAATTATCTGATTCTACAGAGGTGTACAGCTTATACTGCCTTGTAGAAAATTAATAGAAATGTAAATTATTATCCATAGTAATATAAACAATTATTTTCCACTGCAATAAAATGATTTTTTCCAGTAGATATGTAATTGATCTATGCCTTGTAGAAAAGATACACTAACATTATATGTTGGAGGTTGATAATCAGGTTTAACTATACTGTAATTCATTTTGGCATTTCTGATTTTACTTTTGCTTGTGTGTATGTATGTGTGTTTGAACTGGATTTAACACCTCAATGATTCCCTCACTTAATGAGTTAAAAATCATTTGCACATTCATTTTATGTTTATTTGGCAGTGAGGTTTTTACTTAAGTGAAAAAATTGTATCAGTCTCATATTAGTTGCACAGCATTTGAATATTCTTTTCAATAAGTTTAGTCATTTGTAACAGAATGGAATCCTGGAGTCCCAGAAATGCATTGATAATATGAGGAAAATCTCCAATATTTATGTTTGGGTGGAAATGCAGTGTTGTAACTCACACTCCTTATATTTGTAAAATATTGTACTTGATTTATACTTTAGATTTTCTTCCTTTTATCTTTTTTAACTTTGCTTTTTCTTCCTTCGTTTTCTGTTTTATTGAAGTCTTTAATCGAAAGAATAAAGATAGATTAATGATTTAGTTTGTTCTTAAAATACATTAAATTTTATCATATTCATTTATAAAGTGCACTATTCAGTATAAGCTAGCTACATATAGTGTCTATAGTTTTATTCAATAACTAAAAATTCTAAAACAAATACTGATGTACATCATTGTATAGTTATGCTACTTAATAGTTTATTTTTGCAGTCAAATTTTCTCTTTGAATGCTTTTCTTAGCAGATCAAGTCCAAAACAGATAGAATTTCATTATCATTTACTTTGAAGAATGACAAATATTTTAAAACTTTATGCTCAAAAGAGTCACTGAGAAATTTTAAAATAAATAAATTCTAAAGATTCTAAAAAATTAAATTGCCCTTTGGTGGATGAGCTCACTCTCCCCATATTTCTGTATGTTTGAAACCAATGCATAAAGCTTCATAACAAATTGAACTGAGAGATATAATATTTAAAAATCCTCAATAATCACTCTTATTGAACAATTTCTATCATCTACTGAAGATCTAATATTATCCATTTCAGAGCACAAAACCAGATATTATCAAAAGATATACACACAAAGAAATAGCCAATAAAAGCCAAAAGATCCCTTTTCTTGAGAAACTTACATTCTAGGTAGCTGGAGACAGAAGGCACACACAAATATATAAAGAACAAAAACTGATAAGCTAGTAGACACTAATGCCAGGCACAAAGAGCTTTGGCTAAGGCTACTAAGATTTTTATTTTTATTTTATTTATTTATTTATTTATTTTTTACTTTTGATAGAACTCAGTAGCCAAGAAAGAAAAAAAAAAGTTGTCTGTGCTATAGAAAAGGAGATGTAGGTACTCTTTTCTAAAGACTGTTCCTTTCTTTCTTCTAGGGGGAAAATCCTAAAGAATTATTTTAGTTATATAAGCCATTGTATTCTTGGGAAAACTTTGAGACAATTGATTTGAATGCAGCTGTACTTAGGCAAGTAATTTCTCTATAATATCAACTGATATGTTTGATTATTTGGGATACAAAGTAGTAGATAGAAGAGTTGGTTATGAACTCACCCCCACCAAAGAAAAACCTAGTTCCACTGCTAAAATAAATCCCCAAACAGTTGCTTAAACAACAAAAGAAAATGCTTATTTCTCTCTCCCAACCAGCAATCTAGTGAGAAGTAGTCAAGCTTTCTACTGAATTATCATAGGATCTAGGACTTTTTATGTTGCTCTCTTCAACAGATCTCCCATCTTATGTTCTAAGATGACTGCTCTATCTCCTACCATCAAGTCTGAATTTCAGCTAGTGAGAAAGAGAAATGGAGAAGAGAAAACATTCCATTCATTTTAGTAGCTGCAATAGATATTTGACGCATGAAACACCTCACAACCTATTGGCCCAAACTTAATCAAGTGGCCACATTAAGGTTCAAGAAAGCTAAACAATATCATCTTTAGCTGAAACTCTGATACTACAGAAGAAACGGAGAACAGATACAGTCAGGGAACAGCTAACAGTGCCTAACCTAAAAGGTGAGGGAAAGGCATGTATATTTCATTATTTAAATTAGACTATGCTATGCCTGTAAATTTTACATTGTCTTATCGAGGAAAAATGTATATTTTTATTTGAAACACCAAGTTAAGAGGTCTGTTGCTGAGTCTGAGACCGCAGAATGAAATTTCAAGACTGATGTTTGTCTCCACTGAAGGAATTACTATTAAACACACACACACACACACACACACACACACACACACACACACACACAATTTTCTTTCTTCATTCATTCCTAGGCATTTAACTAGTTGAAAGTCACAGATGAGAATGCCTTCTCTAGAGTCAAGTTCAAATCCAGAATCTCCATTTAATAGATTTGTGACCTCAGGTTACTTCACCTGTAAAATAAAGATAGTGCCTCAACTTCATTATCTTTAACATAAGGAAAATAATATTACCTCAAATGGCTTTTCTGAGGATCAAATAAAATTATTTTACATGCATAGCCCTGCCCCTGGCATCTATTTAGGGCTTAATAAATATCAACTATTATTATTTTACCATTATTATTTTACATGATGTTTAAGACTGAACAATCCAGTGTAATACAATACTATCATATGCTGGTGGGATTGTCTTGATCAAGATGCAGGGCAGTGTCCTCCTATGGATGGGGCTTTGTTTTCCCTTAATAAAAATTGGTATTTTCTTTGCCAATATTTCTGAGGAAAAGAAAAAAGGAATGGAGAAGATGGACTCAGATTGGGGATAAAGACACCTTCAAGATCAGCGTTTCTCAACCTTCCACAAATGAACTCTGGCGTGCCACAAATTGGTTATAGATGTGTCAACATATTGAACTTCTCATTGCTTAAAGTGACCAGCTCAGGTGGATCTGGGATGACTCGTAGCTTTGGCTGGTGATATCTGGCTACAAGCTGCCTTGTCTATTTATTCCCAGTGTGCCAAACAAATATTCATATTGTGTATAGATGTATCTGTCATAATTTAAAGGGTTGAGAGGAATGGTTCAGGAGCACTCTTAATGGAGACGATAAGCTGTTGTTTTTCATATAGTGGTTGGCTGAGAAGTAACTATTATACCAGGCAAGGGTAGAATCTAGCTTTTCAGAGAGGATCCATGAAAAATACATAAACTTCATTTGCTTATGTGTTGACTTTTAAAAATCTATGCAACTAATTAATTAAATATATGATATATGCCAAACAGAATAACAGTGCTATGTACTACTGATATATTGGTGAGCAAATGATGTTTTCTGAACCTTTATGAAATTTTAATGTGTTAGAAGAAAATATATTAATCAAATAATTTTACAAATATACGATTGCAAAGTGATAATAACTATGAATGAACATTGCAAGACATTAAAAGAAAGGGTCTAAGCTTCTGGGTTCTGAAGTATATATGTATGATATTTATTAAACTATTCAACCAGTATTGATATTTATTAAGCTAGTCAACAAGTATTGATGTTCCTCAACTTACCATAGGGTTACATCCCAATAAACCCATCATAAGTTAAAAATATCTTAAGTTGAAAATGCACTTAATACATATAACCTATTGAACATCATAGCTTAGCCTAAACTACCTTAGACATGCTCAGAACGCGTAAAGCACCCCACAGCTGGGTAAAATCATCTAGCAACACAGTGCACTATAGAGTATCAGTTGTTTGCCTTCATGATCATGTAGCTGACTGGGAGTGGCAGCTCACTGCCACTGCCCGACATCCAAAGAGAGTATCACACTACATATTGTGGGACCAGGAAAAGACCAAAATTAAAAGTACATTTTCTACTAAATGCATTCTGCTTTTGCACCATCGTAAATCAAACTACTAAGTTGGGGGCTGTCTGTTTTTGTGGAGTTCCAGGCATATTAATCTCAAACTTACAGTAAAGTTTTATTCAAAGGCTTCAGCTAGGACTTTCATTTCTGGGAAGATGGAGTAGACATACATTTTCCTACCATCATATGTTCCAGATTTGAAGCTGAAAAAGCTGACAACCTGGAAATGCCAGTGGACACAGACCAAGAAAACCCTCAACAAAAGCCTGTTCTCTTTAGCCAAAGGGCTAGGAAAGGAACATCCTATACAACAACAACAGAAAACCTGTTAAGCAATAACCATTCTAATCTAGCCAAACATCACAGAAAAACAAAACAAAACAAAGCAAAACAAAACACCATTGTCTCTATGCCCACCCACACCAATAAAGGCTGAATAGAGAACTTAGGCCTCGCTCTTTGCCAGGCTGTAACAAGTCATTCCCCCATTTTTTGCTTGGGTGGTGTCAGAAAAGGCAGAGTAAAGAGCTGGGTCTTACATCTTTTCAAGGCAATAACAGTTCCCCAACCCCTGTCAGGGAAATCAGGAGGAGAGCCTGGACTTCCACTCCCATTCGGAAGCACTGATATGTCCTTTCTCTTTCCCACTGAGGTGATGTCAGAGGATCTACTGAAAAATCAGGGACTTGTGCCCAGCACAATCAGGCACTTCCCAGCCGCATGATGTAAGGGGTGGCCAAGAGAGGCCCAGTAATAAGGCAATGCTCGTACCCCTCCCAACATGGCTAGTGTCAATGAAGTCATAGTGAGGGGTCAGCACTTCCACTTCACATAATAAGAATCCTCACTTCCTAAAGTGTCACAGAGCCTGAAAGAGAAACCTGGGATTTTTATCCTACTTGGCAATAATGAGACACTGCTTCCTGCTGTAGCAGTGTCAAAGAAACAAAAAACAGAGAACAAACAGAAAATTAAAAATAAAACAGGAGATGTAAGCTTTGCCATATCAATAGTTACATTAAATGTATCTGATTTAAATACGTTTTTTTAAAAACAAAGATTGATAGAGTGGATTAAAAAACATAACCCAAAGACATGCTATGACTCACTTCAAATGAAATAGGTAGGTTGAAAGAAGATGGATGGAAAATGATATATCATGTGAATATTTATCAACAGAAAGCAGAAGCAGCAATATCAATACCAAATAAAGTAAAATTTAGAGCAAATGAAATTACTAGAGGCAGAGAAAAACATTACATAATGATAAAAGTGTCAATCTACCAGAAAGATAAGGAATCCCAAATATGTATACACCAACCAAAGAACAAGGCTGAGAAATATGTAAAACAGAAACTGCTCTAACTAAAAAGAGAAATAGACAAATCAACAATTACAGTTGGAGTCTTCAACACCCCTCTTTCAACAACTGATAGAAGAACTAGACAGATTACCTGTAAGGATATAGAAGAACTCCACAACATCATCAAACAACATAATCAAATCTTCCTTTATAGAACACTTTACCTAACAACAGCAAAATACACATTGGTTTCAAGTACCCACAATAACATATACTGAGATATCCTGTGCCATAAAACAAATCTCAACAAATTTAAAATAACTGAATCATAATATTCTACGACCACAACGAATTAAACTAAAAATCAATAACAGAAAGATACCAAGAAATTCCCCAAACACTTGAAAACAAAACACAACACCTCCAAATAATCCATGAGGTAAAAATAAGAAAAAAATTTTTGTATATGCATATAATACATATTTATATCTATATACATATACATACACATACATATATTTATATACACATACACTGAACTTAATAAAAATGAAAATACAACATATCAAAGTTGTAGGACATAGCTAAGGCAGTACTGAGAGGATAACTTTTAGCACTGAATGGTTATATCAGAAAAGAGCAATAGCCTCAAACCAGTAATCTAAGCTCATAATTCAAGAAGATGGAAAAAGAAACAGAAAAAAATAAAGAAAATCAATGAAGCAAAGAGAAGATTCTTTGAAAATATCAATAAAATTGATAAAATACTAGCAACTCTGAAAAAGAAAAAATGAGAAAAGACACAAATTATTAATAAAAGGATAGCACTACAGAACCTTCAGACATCAAAAATGTAATAAGGGAATCAACTTTACCACATAATTTGACAATTTAGTTGAAATAAACCAGTTCCTCCAAAAAAAAAAAAACCAACAAAATATACTACTTCTCATCCAGTATGAAATAGATAACTTGTTCAGTCCGACAACTATTAAGGAAATTTAATTCATATTATAAAACTCCCAAAAAAGAAATCTCCATGCCCTGATTGTTTCACTGGAAACAATCTGCCAAACTTCTAAGGAAATATTTTCAACAATTCTAGATAATCTCTTTCAGAACATGGAAGGGGGAATACTCACCAATTTAGCTAGTGAAGCTAGTATTGCCATTATACCCAAACCAGACAGACAGCACACATCAAAAAAATAAACAAATAAATAAAATAAACCAATTCATTAATATAGACAAAAATCCTTCACAGAAATTTAGCAAATAGAATCTAGCAATATATAAAAAGAATTATACACCATGACCAAGTGTGGTTAATGCCAGGAATACAAGGCTGGATCAATATCAACAAAGCAATCAATGTAATCTACTACATTAACAGGCTAAAAAAAGGCATGGCAGGGGGTGCAAATGATCGTTTCAGTTGAGGCAGAAAAATCATTTAACAAAATTTTACACCTATTTATTTAAAAAACAAACTCTCACGCTGGGAGTGGTGGCTCACACCTGTAATCCCAGCACTTTGGGAGACCGAAGCGGGTGGATCGCTTGAAGCCAGGAGTTTGAGACCAGCCTGGCCAATATGGTGAAACTCCATCTCTACTAAAAAGACAAAAATTAGCTGGGCACAATGGCAGACACCTATAATCCCAGTTACTCAGGAGGCTGAGGCAGGAAACCCAGTAAGCAGAGGTTGCAGTGAGCCGAGATTGCGCCACTGCACTCCAGCCTGGGTGACAGAGTGAGACTCTGTCTCAAAAGAAAAAACAAAAAACAAAAAACTCTCAGAAAAACTAGGAGTACAGAGAAATTGCTCAAATTGGTAACAAGAATCTATAAAACAAACAAGCAAAACAAAAACAAAAACTTTACAGATAAAATTATACTTGGTGGTCAAAACCTGAATGTTTTCTCCCTAAGATCAGAAACAAGTCCAGGCTATCCGCTCTAACCACTCTTATGCAAATAGTCCTAGAAATTTTAGCCAGTGCAATACAGCAAGAAAATAAAATAAAAATCATACACCTTGGAAAGGAAAAAATAAAACAGTCCCTATTTCCAAATGACATAATTATCTACACAGAAAATCCAAAGGAATCTAAACAAAACAAAACAAAACAAAACACTATTAGAACTATTAAGTGAGTTCACCAAAGTTGTAGAATACTAGAATAATATTCAAAAATCAATTTTATTTCTGAAACTAGCTATGAACCTGTGGACAATGAAATTCAAAATAAAATATTTGTGATTGCTCAAAAAATGGAATACTTAGTCGTCAGTGTAATAGAACATGTACAGAACATGTATGCTGAAAACTAAAAAATGTTGATGTGATATGCTGAAAACTAAAAAATGTTGATGTGAGAAATTAATGATCTTAACAAATGGAATGGAAAGACATGCTGTTTTCATTCATTGAAAGTCTCAACAACGTAAAGATGTCAATTTTCCTCAAATTGATAAACAGGTCAATGCAATTCTTATCAACATTTTTGTAAATTTTTTGTAGGTATAGATGAGATCATTCTGAATTGCATATGGAAAGACAAAGGAACTAGACAAGCTAAAACAATTTTGTAAAAGAAGACCAAAGGAAGTAGGAATTCAACTACCCAAGTCAAGACATATTATTTAACTACAGTAATCAGAACTGTATAGTTAGTGGCAGAGGAATAGATATATGTATTAAAGGAAAAAAATGTACTCCCCCAAACACAGTGCCACAGAAATAAGCCCATCTGATTTTTGACAAATTTGCAAAAGCAATTCAAAAGCAAGCTTTTTAAAGAACAACAACAAAGTACTGGAAAAATTGGACATCCATAAAATTAAAATAATTAACCTAGTACAGGTTACCCTTAAACAATGTAGGGATTAAGGGCACTGGCCTTGTGCAGTCAAAAATCCATGTTACAGCATCTGTCTTTCCCAAAACTTAACTACTAATAGGCTACTGTTGACTGGAAGCATTCCCAATAACATAAAGTCAATTAACATATTTTGTATGTTATGTGTATTACATACTGTATTTTTACAATAAAATAAGCTAGCGAAAAGAAAATGTCACTAAGAAAATCATAAGGAATAGAAAATGTATTCATAGTATTGCATTTATTGATACCATAAGTTTACATCATTTGTTTATAAGATCTGTCTGAAACGGTGGGCAGCCATGGCTGCAGACCTCAATCTATGGTACATATCAAGGAATTCAACTTTTTCTTGCAGTGTTATGACTTTTGTTTACTTTTTGGGAGTACCAATAGCATCATTAGTAGCACTTTGTAGGTCTCATGCTGTTTTCAAGGTTTACGGTATAGCACTCTGACGGAATGTACATGAGAATGAGCTCACTTTTTACTGCAATTCACAATTTGTAGGAGAGGATGAGTACTCAAAAGGAGATGATTAGTGTAACAGGGTGTTTTAATCGGATGCTTCCAACACTTGAGCTCATCACAATAGCAACAGAACAGGGCTACAAAATTATTATGGTAGAACAATATTACTATAGTTAATTTTATGTAGTTGTGATTTAACACTGCATCTGTTACATGTGTTTACCTTTCTCTCAACTGTGACTAGCACCATAAACAGTCTGTAAAGGCGTGTGCAAGTTTTGAAAAATGTTAACTTTTTATAATAGATTTGTGTATATTTTATGGTAGTATACGATAAAATAGATTAGTAGCTACATATATTGTATGGATTCATGGCATACCTAATTTTCTTAGTTTTTATCTTAAATATTTCTAGGCTACGTTGTGAGTTTTTTCAAATTGTTTCAAATCTCCAAAAAAATCTCCAATATATTTTTAAAAATCTGCATATAAGTGGACCCACAAAATTCAAACCATTTGTTCAAGAGTCAAGTGTACTAAACTTCACATTATACACACACAAATATTGACTCAAAATGGATTATGAACTTAAATTTGAAAGGAGTTAAGAAGAAGGTATGGCTATAAAAAAGCAACATGGGTGATGTGATGATATAAATATTTTGTCTCTTGACTGTAAGAATGTCAATATCCTGGCTGTAATATTGTATTACAGTTTTGTAAGACCTTGCCATTGAGGGAAGTTGAGTAAAGCAGGGGTCTGCAACCCCTGGGCCACAGACTGGTGCTGGCCGCACAGCAGGAGGTGAGCAGCTGAAGAGCCAGCAAAGCTGAGCTTCACCTTTCATCAGATCAGTGGGCATTAGATTCTCCTAGGAGCAGAAACCCTATTGTGAACTGTGCATGCATGCAGGGGATCTAGGTTGTGTGCTCCTTATGAGAATCTAATAATCTGATGATAAATGTAGTGTGTACTTGAAACATCCCAAAAACCTCTGCCCCTGCAATCAATGGAAAAATTGTCTTTCGCGAAACCAGTCCCTGGTGCCAAAAATTTGGGAACCACTGGAGTAAAAGATACATGGGATCTCTTTGTATTATTTCTTACAACTGCATATGAATCTGCATTCATCTCAAAATAAAGAGTTTATTTTGTTTAACTTAAATAAATGTGTGTATGTGTGCAACTTTTGACACCAGTGACAGAGAAAGTCTTTGACAGAAGCATATGCATACAAGGTGAAGTAGTAGAAGAAGCCTCAGCACAATGTAGAAACCCCCAAACTGCAGAAAGCCATTAGGGAAGTCAACATAGCAGGGAGAAAGGCGAGTAGGTTTTGTTGATATTGGAAATGTGAGTCTCTTCCCACCTTGAGACTTCCAGAGGGACTCCACAGTAGAACTATCCAGTAAAACTTTCTGCAATGTTGGAAATATAATCCGAGCTGCCCAATACTGCAGCTAATAGCCACGTGAGGCTCTTGAGCACTTAAATGTAACTAATGTAACGGAGGAACTCAAGTTTTACATACATTTACTTTTACTTAATTTAAACTTAAAGAGCCACATATGACTAGTGATTACTGTATTGAACAGCACAGTGGTATAAAAAGATTAAAAACAAAAATGAGAGCTGCAGTTTTGCCATTGGTAGACTGTTTCAGAGCTTTGGTAATTTGGTCATCTATGTGTCATGTGTCACCTTGATTGTCCTCTCATGCCGATGAAGTTAGCAACAAACAAATCGAAGTATAATCCTCTACATAGTTGACATGTGATTATAGCTAAATGAGGTCAGTCTGGATGTCTGGTTATTAATATTGATAGAAAGGGCATTCCAGAAAGTAAAAATACCACTTTTAAGATTTAAACAAATTAATGTGTTAACCAATTATCTGACATCCAATGTTTTCCTACATGATCTGATTACAAAATAAAAATTCAGTGATTGGAGAAAACTCAAGAAGAATATATTGGAAATGCAAGCAATATAGCATTATTATTGTAAGAAATTTTTCCTCAGTTGTCACAGAGTGGCAAGAGACACTACAGGCAATGAAATGTGTTACAGAGTGAACCAGGCATGCACAAGCGTCTAAATAAGATGACAGCTGCAAATATCAAAATGATCCACCACCAGGCACTGGCACTGGTGAATATCAAGTGAAAAAAATAAGATCGAACTGACTTCCAGATTGAGGTGCTGGGGTATTAGGAGAATGATAGGGCGCTAAGATTCATTGACGCAGAAAAATAGGGAAGGAAGCAAAGAGTTCAGTTCTTGATATATTGTTTCTTACATCAAATGGTCATCCTTAAACAGAGATGGTCCTGTCTAATTCCTTTTCAACAATTGTTTGCATACAGACTGTCTTAGAATGGGGAAAGTTTTAAAATACAGATTCTTGGGTTATCTTCCAAAATTCTCAACAAGATTCTCCATGGTGAAACCCACAAATATGCAGTATTTTAAAGTTCCTTAGTAAATTGCAAAGTTTGGTTAGGTTTGCAAATATTGTAGCATATTAAGCAAGTAAAGGAAAGTCAGGGGACAACATAAATCAACTTGGAATAGCATATGGATTTAGGAGTTAGTTAAAGATATAGTGTGAAAACAAAACTAAATGAAAGCAATTAACTATGGCTAGATCTGCCTCCACTCAGAGTGACAATAGAGCATCTTGGACATACGTGGAAATAAATGTTTAAGATTATTATAATACCCTTATAATTTACTTAAAATACTTCAGCTAGATAATGAAATACATCTAGGCATATCTCAGAGATATTGCAGATTTGGTTCTAGACCACTGCAATAAATGAATATTACAATAAGGCAAGTCACACAAATTTTTTGGTGTCTCAGTGCATATAAAAATTATATTTACAGTATACTGTAGTCTATTAAGTATCCAATAGAATTATGTCTAAAAAATAATGTATATACCTTAATTTAAAACCAATGTGTTGCTAAAAACTGCTAACAATCCTCTGAGTCTTCAGAGAGTCATAATCTTTTTGCTGGTAGAGGGTCTTGCCTTGATGTTGACGGCCTTGATCTGAATTAGGATTTGGCTAAGAGAATGTTGTGGCTGATGTGATCTTCTATTCATACCACTAAAACTTTCTTCAAATCAGCAATAAGGCTGTTTTTCTTTCTTATCATTCATATATTCACTGGAGTAGTACATTTAATTTCCTTCAGTAACTTTTCCTTTACCATAACAGCTTGACTAACTGCTTGGCACAAGAAGCCTAGCCTTCAGCCTATATTGACTTTTGACGTTCCTTCCACACTAAGCTTAATCATTTCTAGCTTTTGATTGAAAGTGAGAGAGTATGACTCTTCCTTTCACTTGAACATTTAAGAGGCCAGCATAGGGTTATTAATTTGCCTAATTTCGATATTGTTGTGTCTCAGGGAATAGGCAGACACAAGGAGAGGAAGAGATGGGGAAGAAATGGCTGGTCGAGGGAGCAGTTGGACACACAACATTTATTAAATTTTCCATGTTATATGCTCACTGTTCGTGGTGCCCCAAAACAATAACAATAGTAGCATCAAAGATCATTGATTGCAGATGATTACAACAAATGTACTAATCAAAAAGTTTGAAATACTGCAAGAATTACCAAAATGTGGCACAGAGACACAAAGGGAGAACACACTGGTGGAAAACGGTGCCAATAGAATTGCTCGATACAGGTGTGCCACAATCCTTCAATTTGTTAAAAAAGAAAAAGCAATATTTATTTGTGAAGCACAAAAAAAAATGAAGTATGCCTGTATGTATCTGTTCAAGAGTTTTAACCACAGGGAAGGGATCAGGAAAATGCTAGTTCACATTTGAGATACACTAATCAGAAATAAAACCCAGGGTGGCTACACAACATGCAAAGACTAATCAGAGGTCCACGCTCTTAATTAAAACAACTACCACAGATATCACATGCTTTTGTTTCCTATTAATACAGGCTTTGTTAATTAGAATAATGGTTTTTAGTAAGGCTGCTTCATGGGTGAAATCAGTGGTGTTCAAAATGTGTTCATTAGTTGCAAATATAACATAGGCATTCCTGTTCTTGCAAAGTGGTATAAGAATCTTGTGAACCCAACATGGGCCCTATGCTCTACAGTTCCAGCTCAGCAGCTGATTCAAAACAGTTTTGTTACCTGATTCTAACTAGAAGGGTAGCTGAATCCTGCTGCTGAAACACAGTTGCAGAAGTCTCTAATGAACTTTTCAGGCAAGGTACTGTCAGACAGCTTCAAAAGACAGCTGGGACTACATCAAGCTGACCCGTGGCCATATAGCTGTTATTATATCTATTTGCAAAAAAAAAAAAATGTTTTTTACATTTGGCAAAATTTGATGTTAGACTTTTTTGGTTGTACTAGGCCTTCAGGTTTATGGGGTAAGAGACTGATAGCTATCATCTACTTTCAAGAACTGAAGGCTATGAGTATCGACCAAAAATAACCAAATTAAGGTGAATGACAAAATGGATTCTGGTCAGTTGGGACCAAATTCATTTTCTCCAGAAAGGTTGGCATGAATTTTTTTCTAGTGACTCTTAATAAATAAGATGAGATTAATACTTCTCAATAAATTAATAAATAGAAATTTCTGAATATTACTGAGCAGCGAGCCTGTAGTTTTCTAAAAACGTGATGCTTTCTTGAATAATTCTGCTTTGTCTTTCAAAGGGATCTGAATTAGAAAAGCAACTAGCATGAAGCCCAGCAGTAAAAATAAAATGCTATAGGTCACTTGTCAGATGAATGGCATCTATCAGTAGTTAATTTCCACTGTCAGGTTTTTAATGAATTGCTTATTGTTTCTAGTAAGAAGAGAAAATTCTTAACAGCAGAAATTAAAAATTGTATTCTTGTTTATATCTTTGTGGATTAAAATACTAATTTAAATGGTAAAACCTCTGTTACAATAAGAAGTAATTTGCTAGATGTCAGTTTAGGAAAAAAATCTTTTTCAAAAGAATGCTATTTCTAATGCACAGAGGAAAATGTTCTCTGAGGTATATTACATGAAAATTTCGGTGCTCTAATTATTGTTGACAGAAACAATATCAATCCAGGAATGATCCTGTAACCTGTTGAGCATACGTTAACAAATAGCATATCTTAAAATGCCTTTGTAACTCTTATGTCTAACTCTGCAAGAGGCTTGGACTTTTTTGAGAGTTAGGGCCATGATGATTGTGTGATCTTTATTGCTCCAAATTCAGCATCCTGACAGGTATTAGGTAGCCACTCAAAGAGTGTCAGCTGGATAAATGAATATTCTTGGACATTCATTTACTCATTGATTATCTGTTTCCTTATATTTAAGTATCATGAAGAAAGATAATTGTTGCTCCTGTTAATATGAAAAGAAAGTTTTATTCTTCTCTTTATTGATAATGGCTGAAATAATTTTCTAAAAATGTGTGTAAATGTCTCTGTAAAATGAGATTAGTTTCAGTGATCTAGAATGCTGTGTCACTCTGAAAAAAAAAAAAAGAGCAGATTTACCAGAAATGTAGAATATTGCTTTTCTAAAAAATGAGCAAATTATTCGCGGGCAGGGTGTAGAAAAAGAAAGAAAAAGAAAATGAGGACTTAGTGCAGTTGGGGAAGAAGGATGGAGAAGCTGCTTCTGGCCTTCCGTGAGCTGGGGCTGCTGGACTGGATCCTAACCGAGCTGGTCTTCAACTATTTACAACCCGGCTGCCTAGGCCACTTCCACAGTTTGGTATTTTCCCTACCAGCTCCGGGAAATGCGCCCCCACCTCGGGCACCTGATTTCCTTCCAGCTGCGAAGCCCACCCTGCCCAGACTCCTCCACCGTGTGTAGCCCAGTCACGCGGGTTACAGCCATGCCGTTTTCCTCAATTTTTTAGGCATGCAATGCATATACAGTTGATCTGCCACTTTTTAGGTGCCATCTCTATTATTATCCTCTAATTATATTATGTGTCTTTTCTTTGAATGAAAAATTTGATGGCTGGGGCTTTTATTTTATATGTTCCCCTTTTCCATGCATCATGTTTCACCACAGCATACAACAGGTGCTCAAAGTAAATTTGCATCAAACAGTACATTAAAATTATCCAATCTCATTTGTCTAAAGTTAAAAGGAAGATGGAAGGGAGGGAAAAATGGAGGGCAAGCCTGTATCTCATCTAAGATTAGTTCAAATTACCATTATTTCAAAATTCCATAAACTCTTTGAGCAAGCCAAATAGCTGCTGATCTTTATTTAATTACTGGAATAAATATATATGCTGTGTTTAGATAGATGGGTTAGGACAACTGTTAGTAATTTTAAAAATCAGGGTGGTTTCTGCTAATGAACAGTTATTTCTGAACTCACATGATTTGATTTCAGGAGTCCTGAGGAAAAAAAAAAACCTTTTTTGAATATGTTTTAAGCTTTCCCTGATGCCAAAAGACAAGTTAAAAAAATAAAAAGCACTTTGGTCTGTGGTTAGAAGGTTAGAATTCACACATTGTTTATGGGGCAGGTGTTCTTTCCTTAACTGACATAAATGCTGAATCACTAAAACCAACCCTTCTAATGTAGACAAAAAAACCTCTTGAGTCCTATCTATCTTTTGTAAGAACCAGAAAATCAGACAGCTAATCTGTTTATGTAGAGTAGTTGAAAATTGCCTCCCAAAAAACTTGTCCTAATAAGTTATTTTTTAAAATAACAACAAAAAAAGTATTTTTAAGTAATGACTGACCATTTCCATGTAAAAAGTTTTATTTCCTGTGAAAAAGTATTTCATTTAAAGACATTTCATTTCACAACTTTTGTTAAAATCTTGGTTTTAAAAGATGCGACGATTCCAAGTATTTATTGAGTGCGAAACAAATTAGATGCTCCAAGTAAAATGTAAAGTTTTTAAATTCAAGAGCTTGAATATTGCATCAAAGCAGACATTTCTAAAATCCAAATTTTATCATCTTTCTTTGCACACTAACTTGAAGTCACTTTCTTTCCCATCTCAACACTTATTCACTGGTCATTTAGCAGTGCCTAACAAAATCTACCAGTATCATAATATACAAAACCATAAAACTACTAATCTTAAAGTAAGTCTTGCTTTTTATTTTTCTTTAGTGAATGTTTTAAAGTTAAATAATTGACCAATAATTTGTACTTGTTAAAAATGAATTTAGCTAATTAATATCTTTAACCAATATTTTCATTTCACAGAATTTGAAAATCTAGCAGATAATAAAAAATAAAATTTTACTTAATCTCTTGCTCATTATTTGTTTATACTTACAAAATGAAGGAAGCACATATATAATCTATATTTATAGGATTATAGGAAAAAACATTTGCCAGTACTCCATTTTGTAACTTTGTATTGCATAGTCAAAATTGGTACTTAACAACAAAGAACTTAGTTATCTTTAAGTATGAACACTCTATTATAAATGTAAATCACATACTCCATTGTACAAAAATGTCCACATTTTGGCACATCTTCACTTAAGTAAATAACACAAAAAGTATTTTGGCAGTTATTTTCCTCTACAGCTTTTGAAAATAATGCAACTGGCATTGCTTTTATCTAAGTTTATTTGCTTGTTTTTAGTGCACCTGTTTTAGGGCTTTTTTCTACAATAAGGCCTGCTTAAGCTTAAGCTAAATTTTAGGGAGAAATGTGTTCCATTCAAGCACATATACAAAAATGCACTAAACTTTTAAACTTCAAATTTACATTCTTAATCTTCACGTTTTTATTTTTACTTTTAAAAATATAATGGCTACACTAAAAGGTTAACTTTTTATTGACTTCTACTATATATTCCTTGAAGGCATTCCAGTAGACAAGTTATATAGTAGCTGAAGTGTCATCTTATACAGCAAAAAAAAAAAAAAAAGGTCTCCAAGTTTTTAAAGAAAAAAAAACTCTTCAAACAAGATTATCTTTTTAAGTATGTAGCTAAAATTACTGTCTTTGCATAGACTCCCATACTTGGTTTGACTTAGCAATTTTTTGACTTTATGATGATGTGAAAGTAGTACCTATTCAGTAGAAACCATACTTCAAGTACCCAATACAGCCATTCTGTTTTTCATTTTCAGTACAGTATCAATGTGTTACATGAGATATTCAACATTTTATTATAAAATAAGATTTGTGCTCAATTATTTTGCCCAACTGTAGGCTAATGTGAAATTGAACATTTAAGGTTTCCAGATTCTATTCTGACAGTCATTTTAGTGTCCAACCACATAAAATTGACACAAATAGAGCACATTTAAACTTATTTAAGTGTTTTAAGTTTCAGGATATAATAAATTTTACATGCTTTACGAGCTTAGATATAAAAAGTTTACAGTTTCCAACATGTGTGAGTTTAGGTTGTCCTGCCTATCTACATGTAAACATGTAAAAAAATTCTACTTTAGAAACGTAATGTTTGTCTTCAACGAATCTTTACAAATACAAGCTCATGTAGAAAAATACTGGTGCTCTCTTTTCATTTAGTTGAAATTATTTTTTTTAAATGTGATAGGCCATATTTCATTAGACTTTAATTTCATTCCACTTGAGTCTAATGAAACAATATCAATGTTGTAAATTTTAAGAACTTAAAAAAAAGCTTTTGTTTTGTATAAGTATTTAAAACCTGTGAAATATGAATACATGCGAGTAGAATACAATACTGTGATTTTCAAATTTGCCCTGATTTTACTACCACATCACTGCTTGGTTTAATTGAGCTCGAAAAAATTAAATTCATTTAGCCATAAAATAATTATATGAGCATTAAAGTAGGCATGATTTTTGCTGTATGAACTCTCAGATGCATCAGATCCATAAGAGTCATGTTCATATAATACATAATTCACTAAGCATCATTATTCAACATACTTATTCAATCAGTTGTAGAGTTAATTTTTCAATGTCATATTTATCAAATTGCAATTAGTAATAAGTTATTAAAAGACAAGACAAACGTAGTTACTACTAGTGATTTCTTATGCATGTTTACTTCAACAACTAAATTTGTGTAGCCAAAATGCCATCAATAAATTGTCATAAAATATCTTACAAGACATTGTTGGTTCTATGATGATAGCATTTCCTATAAGATTTCTCATTTAAACTCTTCAGTAGAGCAGAGCAATAATAAAGTTTACTGTAAGTTTTATCCCTATAGCAGAGGTCGGTGATATGACAAACAGGAGACCCTAAAAAAATGCAAATAATATTAATAATCTCACAAGAGATCTTCAAGGGCTAAATATCTTTATAAATATAATAAATTAACTAATTTAAATAAAAGTAAATATATATGTGTACATATATACATATGAACACTAAATTTACATGTAGCCAAACATACAAATTATTTAATTACATATGTTGCATTATATAGATTCACATATTTATGTATAGACATACACATATAAAATATATATACAGACTCCCATACTTGGTTTGACTTAGCAATGTTTTGACTTTATGATGATGTGAAAGTAGTACCTATTCAGTAGAAACCATACTTCAAGTACCCAATACAGCCATTCTGTTTTTCATTTTCAGTACAGTATCAATGTGTTACATGAGATATTCAACATTTTATTATAAAATAAGATTTGTGCTCAATTATTTTGCCCAACTGTGGGCTAATGTGAGGGTTCTGAGCACATTTAAGGTAGGCTAGGCTACGTTATAATGTTTAGTAGGTTAGGTGTGTTAAATGCAGTTTTGATTTATGATATTTTCAGTTTACAGTTACAGGACATAACACCATCATAAATTGAGGAGCATCTGTGTTATATATATATTATATGTGCTTACACACCCAAATTTATATAAAAAAAGAACACGGCACACTGCCCGGTCCATAGTAAGCCTTCAATATATACAGCTTTAATAATCATTAATACCCTACTACAAATCACCTGCCAAAACCAAACATTTATTCCTGACATTCTCTCAATCTGGTGCTCTATGCCATTTCTTTTCATCAACAAACTACCCTACTCTCTGCTGCTTCTCTTCCAACATGGAGACTAGTTGTTTGGTTTGTTTGTTTTGCTTTACAGGCTGCACTTTGTCCATACTTCCCATGTTGGTGTTCTTTGGGACCCAAGTATTTCTTCCCATGTGGCACATGGACAATAGGACAATCCTTAAAACCACAAGACTTCTTTCACTCCTTTGCAAATCCATAATGTCAGCCCTGACAACTCTACCATTCCTTTTGCTTTAGATGTGCATTTTCAGCTATCTAATGTTCATTTGCATGTGAATGTCCTATAAAGGCCTCAAACTCATTGGAATATAACTGAATTATGCACCCCCTCTTTTAGTTACTCTTTCAATTAATGTTTTTATCATCTACCATACTACTAGTCTAGACTCTTCAACTCCCCCTCTTGCTCACTGCCTTTCATAAGCTGTCAAGTTCAGAATATTCTACCCAAGAGGAACATGGTTTCTGTCTCCACAGCTGCTATTAACCCCTTGCTGTTATCTCTTTCTCATACACTTCTAGTAAACGTCAACTACAATGGATGTCTAATATACTCATCTGGGATGACTTTTTGCCTCGTACTGCCATAACAAAATACCATAGACTAGGTAGTTTAAATAATAGGAATTTATTTTCTCATAATTCTGTAGACCAGAAGTTCAAGATCAAGGTTCTGGTTGATTCAGTTTCTGGTGAGACCTCTCTTCTTGGCATGCATACTGACGCCTTCTCTCTGTGCTCACCTGGCCTCACATGGCCTTTCTTCATTGCGTGTGTGCATGTGTGCACACACGCATGTGTGCATGTTTACAGAGAGCTTTCTGTATCTCTTCTTATAAGGACCCTAATCCTATCAGATCAGGGCTTCACCTGTGTTACCTCCTTTAACCTAATCACTTCCTTAGAGGCCCCATCTCCTAATGTAGTCACACTAGGGTTTCAACATATAAATTGGAGTGGGGGAGAATACATTCAGTCCATAACACATATTATAAAAATAATGTATTTTTGTAGTTGTCTATTGATTAGAAATTCAAAATCCTCATTATTATTCAAAAGCCATTTAAAATATGACCACAAATGACCTGATTTTCTACTATTCCCTGAGAAGTTTTTGAACCCCCTTTTGAGCTTTAAAACTTGCATAAACTTCTAAACAATTTTCTCTCATTCTGAAAGTTTCTTAGTTACCAGGTTATCTTCTATTTGGGCTTCAAGTCCTAGCAAAATTATTACTACTTCTTGTTAAGCTTTCTCTGACTTTTCTGAGTGGTGAGTTATACTCTCCCCAGTGTTCTCAGTTTATGACAGAGCACCTTTCACATTATATTATAAATACTGATAAAAAATAGAAACAACTATCTACTTTTACTAGTCTTTGGAATTTTTAAGGGTAAAGATCATACTTTATTCATTTTCTAGAAGAAACTAAAGAGGGAAAGAAGAAGAAAGAAAAGAAGGAAGAAATGAAGGGAGATAGATAAATAATATTAGGGAATAATTTCCATGATTTTAACGTATTTTTTTGCAGGAACAAGAAATAGTATAACATTTAATACATCCAAAATACAGTACTTAAAAATCTTAACTCTGAAGAAGGGAATGACAACTTCTTGGCATTTACAAATTGTTACAAGAAACACTTTTGAGCATCATACTTTTGGGCTGAGTTAAACACAACTATGCTTTGACTTTTACAAATGTGTGTGTGGCTTCATCAACATTTTTCTTTTTGATAAATAGTAAAAATTAGTGGCTCATGCTCTCTAAATTCATAGTTAAGAAAAAAGTTCTACCACTAGATTAGGTGGTTTTGGCTGATTTACTTTGGTATGTACAGTTTCCCCATTGGACATTGCAATGTCCAAAAGAGCCATATATGGTTCTCCACCATTTTGTCTCTCATACCATTTCTGATCACTCTCCCCCTCCTTCCAGGCTCATTGGTTTCTCACTTTTCCTATAACATCCCAACACCTTCCTACCATAACATTTTGGTAAAGAGGTTTCCCTCAACTTGAAACACCATTCACCCAGATATTTCTTTGGTTAACTCCCTCACTTCTCCCAAGTAGAGATAGCCTTTTCTACCTGAGTCATTCCCAGCATGCTTTGTAAATGGATTCATAGTTAGGTTTAGTTTTTCCATTAGTTGGATTTACAGATCAAGAAAATTCAGGCTAACTCAAAATGGATTATAGACCCAAAGATAAGAGATAAAACTCTCCCAAAATAAAACCATGCAGCAAAGGGTTAATTCCATGGAATTGGAGTACTCAACCCTCATATATTCCAAAGAAAGAATTAGCTCTTGACAGTCCTTGGAGCATAAAAGTGTTTTTGTGTATCTGGAACATTGGGCCATACCAGAAAGTTTATGCTAACAACATGACTTCTGGTAAATTCCTGTTTTTGTTCACTTGGGGTCCTGGACCACACCGTATAAGTCTGACCTTTGTAGGGGCTGGAGACTGAGTAGCTGAGGTCAGTCCCATGGGCACTCCATGTTTATGAGGCTTTCCACACAAAAAAACCTCGGACATGAAAGTATAGATGAACTTCTCTGGTTGAAACTACTTTGTACATGTTGTCATGCATCATTGTTAAGAGATTTAAGCACTGTCCATATGCCTCCACTGGGAGAGGATAACTGACAGCTCATGTTTGGTTTCTCCTGAACTCTGCCCTATACTGCTTTTTCCTTTGCTGACTATCTTTTCTCTGGAATAAATCATAACCATGAGTATAATAGCTTATGTAGTTCGAGTTCTTCTAGAGAATTAGTGAGGGTCATCTTGGGGACCCCCAAGAGAAAAACAGAGGAGAAAAGTTTTGTGCTCTCAGGTTAGGTAACATGATACCAAAAGCATGAGCCCTCCCCCACCTCCCCCCCAAAAAAATACATTGGATTTCATCAAAATGTAAAACTTTTTGCTTCAAAGGCAACATAAACAAAATGAAACCACAAGCCACAAAGGAAAGAAAATATGTGCAAATTGTATATCTAATATATTTGCAAATCAAATATCCAGAATAAAAAAAGCATTCTTATAACTCAATAAAAGGAAGACAACACAATTAAAAATGGGTGAATGATTTGAAGAGACATGTGATCAAAGAAGACAAACAAACTACTAATAAGCATAAGAAAAAGTACTCAACATTAGTTGTCATTAAGGAAATGCAAATTAAAACTACAATGAGATACCACTGGCTATAAAGGGAGAAAATACCAAGTCTTAGCGTGGATGTTAAGAAACTGGGATCCTTATACATTAATGGTAAAAATGTAAAATGACATATTATTCATAATACTTCCAATCATGAAACAATCTGAGTGTCCATCAACTGGTGTTAAACGAAATGTGGTATATCCATACAATAAAATACTATTTACCAATAAAAAGGAACAAAATACTGATGTATGCTACAATATAGATGAACCACAAACACATACTAAGTGAGAGAAGCCAGATAAAAAAGACTGCTTCTATGACTTACTTTATATGATATGTCTATAGAAGGCAAATTTATAGACAGAAAGCAGATCAGTTGTTGCCTAGGGCTGGAAATGCCCATAGAGATTAATGGCAAAGAACCCAGGCTAATTCTTTAAGATGATGAAAATGGTCTTAAATTGATGATGATTATACAACTCAATCAATTTACTTAAAACCATTCAGTTGTATACTTATAGTGGTTGAATTTTATGGTATATAAATTATACCTTGATAAAACTGTAAGAAAAATCTAATAAGAGAGGACATAAAAACATGCTATACCTAACTTATACGTAAGAAAGAGCTAGGTGCTTCAGTACAGAGGAAAATGAAGACCAGAATATGGAAGACAGGGAATCCAGGGAAAGGGGAGTAGAAAAATTGCAAGAATAAAGAGGTAGCTGGGGTAAACCTCGTAGAGAAGGGAGTTAGTCAAGTCGATGTCCTGAAGAAGAGTTTTCCAGATGAGAAGTGTGAACAAAGCTTTAAGGCAGGAGAATATCCCCAAATTTGAGGAACAGTGAAGTGGCTAGTATGGCTAGGAGGAGAAGCAGATTAATAAGCAATAATGTCCCCACATGGAGACAATGTGGGGACTTATTACCCATATAAGATTTTTATTTTGAGAAAAAATAGAAGGTTTTTAACAGAGGAGTGACATAATCGGACATCCATGATTCTAGATGCTATGTTGAGAATAGATTTTAGAAATGAAAGAAGGAAGAGCATTTAGGAGATTTTGATAATCTTAGCAGTAAATTATGATGGCTTGAACTAAGGGGATAAATGGAAGTTGTGGGAAATGATGAGGTTCCCTATAAAGCATGGGGAAAAGGAATTTGGGCATCAATTTTCTTTTCTTGAAAGTTAATTCATATTTTTATAAAAATTACAAGAGAATACATCAAAATGTTAACCATATTTCTCTCTGTTTGGTGGCATTATGGGTAATTATGCATTTCTGCATTTATAAAATTACCAACCATGCACATGTGTTTTTCTAAAGCAAAAAAAAAATTAATATACAGCTCTTCAAAAAAGATCATAATGCAAACCAATTTTGTTTTTTGCCAAATTTTTAAATCAATGCCAAAATGGCTACATATACAAAGTCAACAGGGGTAAATGGTAATGTTAGCAATATGAAGAGTAGTTAAAGAAGCAACAGATGCTTCCTGAATAGAGTGATAAAATCACTTTCTTATGAACATGTGGTAGCATTATTACCCAAGTAACTTCCCTGACATTATATGACTCTCTTTAGAATATGCCTGGTTTTGAATTTTTTGAAGTTGATAATAACTTCAGTTCCAGTCATAATAAAAATAATTTATTGTATCAGTGAGAGAAGTGTAGCTTATATTAAGATAACAACCTCAAAATCTCAGAGATTAAACAATAAAGTATATTTCTTATTTCACTACATGTCAGGTACAGGTGGGTGAGGACATGTTCTCTGCTAATTATAGTCACTTAGCAACATGGGCTATTGAAGATTTCATTTTGACATAGTCTACCATGATGAAATATGTTTAATTATGAACTGGTTCTTAAAGTATCTGTACCAAATTATACATATTATTTTTGTTCTCAGTACATTCGCCAATACAAGTCATGTGATCATGTGACCACAAAAGGGTTGGGAAGTACAAGCATACCATGTACTCAAAAGAGGTGGAAAAGTGTAATAGATGAACACCATTTTTTTCCTCAAATTTGTTCTTTGGTTATAAACTGCTCACTTAAAGAACTGAAGAGGACAAGATAGCACAAGTCAATTTATCTATGGCATATGTCATATATAATTATCCACAGCTTTAATCTGAGAGGGACTCATAACATCAATTGTGTTAGCTCCTTGCAGGGATCTCTAAATTGGGCCACATATTCCAAAGAGTATTACAAGATATGAGGTTAAAGTGGAAAATATTAGAACTTTGTATTCATTTCCACATAAAACAAATAAGAAAACTAAACTATACTAATATTTAACAGAAAGAGTTATATTAGTTAATTTCAAGGTTGCTAGTATTTAATATTAAAAATCCTAATTTATCTCTGCATCGGATAGTCATATGACATGTATGGTAAGTCACATACTAAGATAGATTGGGAATTTCAACAAATGAGTTAAAGGAATTGTTTTAATTCATTCATTTACTTTCAATATACTACAACATAATGCAGGTGAAGTTAAGTTGATTTAAGAATTGTTATAATCTAATTTTATCTATACTCACTCTCACAAAATAGACATAACGTCACAAGGTGCCAACACAGACATTTGAGAATTAAAGACTGCAGGCCCTATCAAGAAGAAAATGATAGAGTGACACGTCTTCTATTAGCACAATCTTGTCATTGTCTGCGTACAACTGCTATCTAATGAAACTGCCAAAATCAGATTTAGGAAGATTATTTCACAACATGAAATTTATGAAGATTATTTCACAGAGTGATAGCCACAAATATTAATGATAAACCTGCTGTATGAGTAGATTACATACAATGTATATTGGACCTTGATGAGGTATCTTCAATAGCTGTCATTCAAAACAAGCACTAAAATAAATTAATTAGAACCATTCGAATCACTGGGTCACATGATAATCAGCATTTTCCAAAACAGTATTCAGTAATAAAAATATGTAGTATTTTCAATAATTTTCAGTAACATGACTTCTGCTAAAAATAGATTAATAGTTAATATGTTTTATTCTCATTCATATGTGGTAGCTAAAAATATTGATCTCATGGAGGGAAGAGAGTAGAATGGTGGTTACCAGAGGCTAGAAAGGGTAGAGGGGAGAAGGGGGTGAAGTGAGGTTGGTTAATGGATACAGAAATACAGTTAGATAGAAGGAATAAAGCCTAGTGTTCAATAGCACAGTAGGGTGATCATAGTGAATAATAACTTATTGTCTATTTCAAAATAACTGGAAGAAAAAATTTGGAATAGTCCCAAAACAAAGAAATGATCAATGTTTGAGGTGAACAGTATCCTAATTAACTTGATCACGCTGTATGTATGAATCAAAATATTACATATACCCCATAAATATGTACAATTATTATATATTAATTTAAAAACTAGCTAGTTGTTACAATAGAATTAACAGCTTTTGTGAGAAAAATAGTGTATATTATTAACAAAAATTAAAATTGTATATTATCAATTTTATCTTTCTTTTTTATAATTTTATTATTATGTATGCTTTGGAAGGAATATAAATATCAATAGAGAAATACACGTATGGAAAGCGGCATCCTCTTTTTTTAAATTGATGAGGTTTTTGATCAAATAAAGTCCTGATCAATTAGGTAATGGATAGGGCATTCCAACCACAAGCATCCTCTGTGCCCAAGTTGGATTTTTAATTGCCTAACTTGAAATATCCACTTGGCTGAGTAATAGATATTTATATTTAATATGTCCAAAACAAAAATGTTGTTTTTCTCACTAAAACCTCATCTTCCCCTGGTCTTCATGACTCTGTCAAATACACAAACATTTACCCGGTGGTTTAGGCCAAAATCTTGAATTCATCCTTTAGTCTTTTCATTTTCTCACCTCAATTTCAAATCCATTAGAAAGTCCTTACATTTCGGCCAGGTGTGGTGGCTCACACCTGTAATCCCAGCAGTTTGGGAGGCCAAGGCAGATGGATCACCTGAGGTCAGGAGTTCAAGACCAGCCTGATCAATATGGTGAAACCCTGTCCCTACTAAAAATGCAAAAAAATAATTAACCAGGCCTGGTGGCGGGCACCTGTACTCCCAGCTACTCGTGAGACTGAGACAGGAAAATCGCTTGAATCCGGGAGGTGGAGGTTGCAGTGAGCCGAGATTGCACCACTACACTCCAGTCTGGGTGACAGAAAGAGACTCCAGCTCAACAAAAAAAAAAAAAAAAAAAAGAAAGAAACAGAGAAGAAGAAAGTCCTGACATTTCTACCTCCAAAGCATCTCTTGAACTGTTCCTTTCTCTTCACACTAAATCAAGGCACCATCAACTCTCCTCTAGATTATTGCAGTCTCCTAACATATCATTCCACTTTTGCCTCACTAATGCCTGTTCTCCCCAAAATAGCCAGTGATCTTCCTCAAATGGCAATCAGGTCTTGTCAGTCTGCTGCTCAAACTGGTCATTGGCGTCTCATAAAACCCAAACTCCTTGAAATGCTCTTGCCCACTCCTTAAACCTCTTCTTATATGTTCTTCTCCCTGCTTTATACGTGCTCAAGGTACAGGGATATGTTTTCTCTTCCTCAAACAGACAAAGCTCCTTTTGGTCCCCAGATGTCTACACTGTCTGTTCACTCTGGAACACTCCAGAACCTAGATCTTTCCTTGGCTGATTCCTTCTCAATATTCAAGTCTCTGCTCCAAAATCATTTCTTCAGAGTGGCCTTCCCTGACCACATTAGTTTACGGGTCCTACGGGTTTCCCAGCCCCACTCTGTACCACATTCAGTGTCACCCTGGCCTTCAAGGCCTACAAGGTCTGGGCCTGCCCACGCCTCAGTCTTTCTCCCACCATCCTTCCCCCAATTCCTTGCCTTCAGCACCACTGGGCTGCTCCCTGTTTCTTATCCAGACCAAGCAAGCTCTTCAGTAGTTTGCACTTGTTCTGTCCTCAGCAGGGATGTTCTTCCAGATGTGGGCAAGGCTTATTTCCTCAGTTTATTCAGGTCCCTGCTCAAATTTCATCAGAGATAATCTGCCCCGGTTACCCTATCAAAAGATCACCTTTCACCTCACCTTGCTTTACTCTCCAGTCAGTGCTTCATGACACTTGTATATATTCTAAATCTAGGTTTGTCATTTGTCCCATTTACTAGAATATAAGCTCCAAGAGGGGAGGGCTTTACTTTTTTTCCCAACTGTAATTCTAGACCCTTTGACAATGCCTGATAATGCATTGTTAGGATGTATGTAAGCTATTCCATTCTAGGCTTGCTTAGCATTTTTCTATAAAACATGCTTCTATGAGCATTCTAATATAATCATTATTTTGCTTTTTGTAATTGTATTTTAAAATTAATTTCTAGTAATTGGATGTTTATAAACATTTTTCTCTGTAGATAAATATTACCCAGTTGCAACCTCGAAAGTCTGTAACCATTTACACATTACCAAGTGTGCCTCAGCTCCTTTCCACACATTCATGCCTACAATAACTTTTGTGAATCTTTTAATACCAGTGACCTGAAAGAGAAATAATGATTTATTGTTTCATTAGCATTTTTAATAGTAGATTTGAATTTTTTAATATTAGTATGGTATGTGAACTGCCTTTTACATCTTTATATTCACTTTTGTTTATTGTTATTTAGTAATTCCTTATACATTCAGGATATTTATAGTCTGTCTGCTCTATATTATGTAAATATTCCCCTTGTGTAGAGTTAGTCTTTCTTCCACATTTATGTAGTTTGGGTTTTTTTGGAATAAGGAAGCTTTTTATTTTATAAATTTAATTTTTTCACTTTGCAAAGTTTCAGTTTCACATTTTTATGTGGTTTCTTTAAATGGTTTTATTGTTAATGTTTTACTTTTTACTATTTTTCTTCATATTTAATTTATGTTGGTGTATATAACAGTAGAAAAATTCAAATCAGTTTTGTTTTAATTTTTGAAATAATTGACCAGTTTCTTTACAATATACCAGCATTAAGGTAATAATAATAATAGTTATGATTTACTGAAAGATTAATCTCAGCCAGTCATTTTGCTAAATTCTTTATATGCCATAGCTCAATTAATCTTCACATCATACCTCAAGGTTATGATAAAACCTATTTTTTCTAACAAAGGACAAGTGTTCAGTGTTTTAAGTTGACCATGGAATCACCTCTCATTTATAACTTATCCAGGAAGCAGAGTCCTGAGTTTATAACCCACAATTCCGTGCTTCACATCAATAGGGCATAAACGCTTCACATCGATACGGCTCCTAAAATAATAAATGCTTGAGCAAGATGTTCTTGTGATGAACATTATCCCTATTATCACTGTGGTTGTCAACGGCGAGTATTCAGTCCAATACCGCAGAACCTCACATGATTTGACATCAGCCTTTTTCAAATTTCCTTAAACCTCCCATCCCCCAAAATTTGTCACAGAGTCATCACCACCACAGGACGGGTGGAATCCGGCTCCACTGCCTGAACTGAGACAAAAGGCAGAAAGAGGACAAAGAATATGTTTCCTTGCACATAAAACAAAAAATAGAACCCCAAAATATTGGAAACAAATGCTTAGAAAATGATATACCAAAAGAAAGCTGGAGTAGTAACATTTTCTAACAAAATAGAACCTAAAGAAAAAAATCATCAAGGAAAAAGGATGATAATACAGTAAAAAGATGTAACTCTCTAACATAGGCACATGGAACAACTGAACCTCAAAAAAATTTTGATGAAATAAAAGACAGAAATGAAGAGTGAACCAGATAGATGTACAACAGATAAAGTAAATGAGAGATTAAGCATATGAAAAATAAGCAGTGAGAGAAATAATTTGAACAAAACAAATAAAAACTCAAGCTATTTGGCATATAAAGAGAGGTGTTATAACAAAAAACAAAGCATACTTTTTTTTAGCACACAGGAAGCATTTCCAAAGTAGAACGTGTTTCATACCACAAAGTAAAGGAAACCACAACCAATTCCAAAGAAAGACTATCAATCTCTAACAAAATACAATGAAATTATTAATTAAAAGCAAAAGGATAGCAAACAAAATCTTATATGATCACCAAATAAACAAAATTAATAGCTATTGGATTTAAAAAGAAATACATTATAATTAGATCTGAGGAATAATGAAAATGCTACATGGCAAAAGTTATAGGAAACAGTTAAAAAATACTTAGAAAAAAATAATCGTTTTAAACACATTTATCAAGAAGCAAAGTATTAAACATGGCTGCCGATTCAACATAGGAGGCTGGAAAAGGAGCAAAAGAGAAAACAGACAAAAGAAAATAAACGAGACTGAATCAGAAAAAATAAAAGAAAAAAAACATAGAGAATATTAACAAAACCAAATTCTAGCTTCTTTTCAAAAAAATTCCATGTTTAGTAGGTCATCCAGGAGCACTCTAACAAATTTTTAAGAAGATGTTAAACCTATTTTTAGAAAATATCTCAGAAAACAGAAATAGCAAAATGTACATAACTCATTTTCGGAAGCTAATGTTATCTTAAATCTAAAATGAATAAGTCTATGGGCTCATTTTAATTATGATTAAATGTAAAAATCCTAAATATAATATGAAATTCCTACATTGTATTTCAAAAAGTATATACTTTTTGAAAATACATATATTTATATGAAAATATATATATTTATATGAAAAAATATATATTTATATATAATACATATATTTATGTGAAAGGATCCTCCAACATTTGAAAAATCTTTAAAGTTAACTCACATAAACACACTAAAGAAAGTAAATCACATTATTATCTTAATCAATGATGGAATATCATTGATTAAGCTCAATACCTATTTATTAGGAAAACTTCTAGAAAGCAAAGAATAGTTGGGAACTTCCTTAGTTGAGTAAAGGTTAAACACCAAAATTTAGTACATAATATATTAACAAGGAACTTTAGATGACTTTCTTTATGACTAGGAATAAGACAAGGATTTCCACTATTGCTTGATATAATACTGAAGGCTCTAGCCTATAATAAAAAGGTAAGAAAAAACATTTGTGGTAAGAAAGAGACACAACTTGATGTTTCTGACATTAATGTCTATTTAAGAAAACCAGTGAAATAAAAAATATAAACTGTTAGAATTAACAAGGGAATTTATAAATATTACTAATCATATTTAACTGCATTTCTTCACTTCAGAGACAATCAATGGGAAAAGAGACAAAATACGATCTCAATATAGCAATATATATATATATATATATACACACATGATATAAGTATGTGTGTGTGCATTCTAGGAACTAGCCTAGGATACATAAGAACTCTATAGAGACTCTTTTTTAAACTGTGATAAATTATGTAGAAGATATTTTATTCTCTTGTTTAAATGAGAGATAAACTATGCTCATGGATAAAAAGACTTTACTATTAAAAAATTGAAGTCATAATTTAAAACATTTCTATATTAGAAATCTCAGCTCAGGAGGCCTTCATTGAAAATTCTACTAAATATTTAAATAAGCGATAACACCAAAGTTACATAAAATCTTTAGTAAAATAACAAAAGACTCTAACCAAGAAGTTCCGTAAGTTCAACTAACTTGATAATAAAGCCTGGCTAGGATATTACAAAAAAATAAAAACTATAAGCCAATATTATTCCCTAAAAGAGATACAAACATTCTAACAAAAAAAAAAAGTAAGCCAAATTCAGTGAAATATGACCCCATTGGTTGTGTTCCACAATTAAAAGCATGTTTAACACTTTTTAATGTAAAAAAAACTATGTAATTATCATAAAAGTTACAAAAAGAATATTTGATAAATGTCAAATATATATTCGAGTTTTTAAAACCTGTTAGAAAACTAGAACTAATTTAACCTAAAACAAACATCATGAATGGTGAATTACTGAAAATTGCTCTCAGTGGTCATGAATGAAATACAGAGATCTTTTTTTTATTATTACCTCTATTCAGTATTATAGTAGAAGCAAAATCCATCAATATTCACAGACAATGCAAATGTACACATAACATATCCAAAATGTTAAAGATATATTCTTAAAATTCAATAAGTACAACAAAGAGAAAATGATTTTTAAAATACCATTTAAAATGGCATGAAAAAATCAAATAACTAAGAATAAATCTGAAAAAATACAAGATCTGTACAAAAAATTATAAAATGTTATTGACAGAAATGAAATAGACTTAAATAACTAGAGAGCTATACCAGATTAGTGGGTCAGAAGACTTAATTTAAAATGATGCCAATTTTCTCCAAACCAAAGCACAGCTAATCTAAATTCCAGGAGGACTTTTGAGGAAGTTGATAAGTTAATTCTAAAATGTATGTGAAAATTCAAAGTGCTAAACTTAAAGAGGAATAATAAATTGGGAGAACTTGTTCTAAAGTAGTAGTTATCAAATTTGGCTGTGTGTTATAATCATCAGGAAGATTTTCAAAAACCTGATGGTGATGCCTTACCTTTTACATAATTAAATCTTTACCTATTGATGAGAAACCTAGGCATTTATATTTTAAAATCAATCCAAGTATTTTTAATTCACAACCAAGTTTGAGAACCATGGCTCTGTAGCATATTATTAAATATAATATAATAGAAAGTATATATTAGATATTGCATATCCACATTATTTAAGACAGGAAAGATTGATGTAAGGATAGCAAGTAGATGAATAGAACAGCATGAAAGGGAAAAGACCCAGGCATGTATGGACACTATTTCTGAGTAAGGTTAACAGAGTAAGATGATAGAGAAAAGGCAGCTTTTCAATAAATGTCACTGCGCCAATTGACTCTATAGAAGAGAAAAATAAATATTGCTCTCAACTTCAAACCATATACAAAAACATAAACCCAGATAGACTACAGATCTGAAGGTGAGGGTAAACAATAGGATTTCTAGAAGATAATAGATATTTTCATGAACTTAGGGTAAAGAAAAAAATTGTTCACAACACAGAAAAAGGAAAATACGAACTGACTACACTAACACGAAAGTGGAAAACTTTCGTCCATTAAAAGACACAATTTTGAAAATAAAATATGAAACTATAGACTAAGAAAGTAATTTGCAACACAGAAAACTGACAAAGAGTAAATATCCCAAATATATATATACACATAAACTCCATCAAATCAATAACAAAAATGTATAAAATTCAACAGAAAAATGAGCAAGAAATATAAACCACCTCTGCAAAAAGCAGTATTTCCAAAAATCCAAGAAATATATGAAAAGGTGCTCAATCTTATTAGTCATCAAGGAGATGAAAACTAAAACCATGAGCTACCACTATACTCTTCCCAGAATGACTAAAATTAAGAAGACTGATAATATCGTGTTACTAAGCATATGAGTTAATTGGAACACAAATATACTGCTTGTAGGAAAGTAAATTGGATTACTTAAGAAACTTGCTTTTCATTACCTTCCAAGAGTGAATGTACACATACAATATGACATAGTAATCCTACTTACTTTTATGCCCTACTTAATGCATATACATGTAGGCACACATGTACGAGAATTTTCATGACAAAATTACTGGAAACTCCAAGCCAGAAATAATCCAAATGCCTATTGGCAGTAGAATTAATACATAAATTGTAGTATATTCATCCAATGGAATAACATACACTGAAAATGAATGAACTATATAAAACAGCATGGATTAGTTTCACAAATATAATGTTAAACAGATATACCAACCAGAAAAGAATACATACTGTAATTTTCCATTTATGTAAGGGTCATAAATGGACAAGTCATGATAGTGGTTACAGTTGAGGGAGATAGTATATAATGACTGGGAAAGAGCACAGGATAGGGCTTCTGGAATACTTGGAATTTTCTATTTCTGGACCAGGGTGGCAGTTACATGAATGTGTTTACACTGTGAAAATGATCAAGGTATTTAGTTTTTTCCCTCTTAATTGCAGTAAAACATAGTAGTAAAATAATAAGGTATGAAGAAGATGGTCTGGACACATAGAGGGACATACTACATTCTTTCTTGAAACAGTATAGAATGTCAATTCTTTCCAACTTAATCTACCAAATCAATAAATCCAATAAAAATCCCAGTTAGATTTCTTATAGAATCAATTGATTTAATAAAAACTCATTGAAAAAGTTATGAGATATTATCTCACTTCAGTTAAAATAGCTTTTATCAAAAAGATAAAAAATAATGGATGTTTGAGAGGATGTGGAGAAAAGGGAACGTTTATACTCGATGATGGGAATGTAAATCAGTACAGTCACTATGAGAAACAGTGTGAAGTTTTCACACACACACACACAAAAATAGAACTACTTACAACCTAGTAATCCCACTGCTGGATATATATTCAAAAGAAAAGATATCAATATATTAGAGATACCTGCATTCACATGTTTTTACAATAGCCAAAATATGAAATCAACTTAAACGTCCATCAACAGATGAATAGACAAATAAAATGTGGAATATTATTCAGCCATAAAAAAGAATGAAATCCTGTCATTTGCAACAACATGGATAGAACTGAAGGACATTAGGTTAAGTGAAATAAGCCAGGCACAGAAAGACAAATATCACATGTTCTCATTAATTTGTGGGAGCTAAAAAAATTGATATCATGGAGATAGAGAGTAGAATGATGACTACCAGGTGCTGGGAAGGGTAGTGGGAGGGGGATAGAGAGGGGTTGGTTGATTAATGGGTACAAAAACACAGTTAAAAGGAATAAGATCTAGTGTTTGGTAGTACAATAGGGTGACTATAGCTAAAAATAATTTACTGTATATTTCAAAACAACTAGAGTAGTGGAATTGGAATGTTCCTAACATGAAGAAATGGTAAAAGTTTGAGGCAATGAATAATATCCCCATTACTCTGACTTGATTATTACACAGTGTATCAAAATATCACATGTATCCCATAAATATGTATATATATTATGTATCTATAAAAACATTTTTAAAGTCTATGAATATCTAAGCCAATTTAGGAAAAAAGGATTGAAAACAAGGGATTGGTCTATACATCATTTCTATATTAACACGTATTGCAAGGCCATAGTTACAAAAATAGTGTGTTTGGGGGCAGTTAAGAAAAAAAATAAACATGGAATAGAAGAGATATTTTGGAGACAGACTGATACAGAGGTGAACATATAATATGATTTGAAGGAGGCAACAAAAATCAATGGCGGAAAGATTGTCAGCTTAGCAAATGGTACCTGGAAATCAGGTGAACTGTATAGAGAAAACTAAAATTGGATCCCTGTGCAATTCATAACATTGTCCTCCAAATAGACTAAAAACTAAATGCAAAATATGAAACCGTAAAGTTGATAAAAACAACATAGGAAAATATCTTTTTAAAGTAGACATAAAGAAAGACTTTTTACATAAAGCCTAAAAAACACAAACCATGAGACAAAAAATGATTTGGGGCTGGCTTAGAAATAGAGACATTGATAATATGATTATACACGGCAAAACATAGTCTGATTCCAAAAATCAACTTACAAATTAGTTAAATAAAACTGTACACTAAGCTGATAACAGCCCATATCAGTTCATCACCTGCAAGTATGTGTGTGTATATTTTATATATATATATATAATATATATAAAAACTGGAGCTGATGTGTTAATCTTTCTTTTACTTTGCAACATAATATGTAATACATTATTTTGTCTATGAACAAGAAAGACCTGCCTACCAACAGTTAAGTTATTTTCCTGGTAGTTTTGTCTTGATCTGTTTCTACAACTGCTTCAATTCTACCACTCTTGAGGCCAGAAATACACCTACAGAATTATTAATTGTATTCTATGTATTCAAACTAACCATGTAAAGATTCTAGGTTGTATATTGGAGGTTATAATGTTCTTTTACCTGAATTAACATAGTGAGTTACACCAAAACTCACTATCTTATTATTCAATAAGTTTAATTGAACTCTGAGTTTTCAACATCAATTTTAAAAAATTATCTTGTAGCAATAATTTCTATACCTTCAAATTAAAATTTTCATTATTTAAGGAATTTGGAGTTAGGCCACTACAGAGTGAGAAAAACATTGGTATAAGCAACATTTAGAAGCTAAAAGTTTGGGAAATATTTGGAAATACTTCTTTCTAAACACTGTGCCTTTGATAGTTGCTTTTGTTTTAGCAAGCTAAATTTTATTTTTTATATTGTGGAAACATAAATATTGATAACTAAATTTATTATTCTTGATTACAACAAATTTCAAAGCAAAGGCAGAAATAGTTCACCATTCAAGGCCTACAGAAAGCTCAAGAAGCTTCACTCAATTCCTTATTTCTGTCTGTCCCAGAGTCCTGTCTAGTTTCTCCCCTCTCCAACACCATTGGCTTTTGATGATTCATTGGTCAGTTCATTACTTTCTTTTGTGATCGCCTTTCCTTTACCAGAACTCACATACTCGCTGTTAAAATTCCCCCCCTCCAATTTTCAAAAATGTATACTTTACAAGAATGTTCTAGCCAGTAAAGGTATTGGAGAGTGCTTACCTTCAAAATAGATGCCTGCCTGGATTTCTAGAACCCTGGGTAGGGTCCTGAGGTCAAGGGAGTGGACGAATTCTTCCAGTGATAATGCCATTGCTATGCCTTGGGTAGTTTGTAGACCTGGTGCTCACAGAAACTTGTGGCTTCTGGGTGACACTTGTCTGCAATTGCAGCCCCTGCTCACCATTTCTTCCTCAGGCAGGCAGGAATGTCACACTACAGCCAGAGTGGGGTGGAGTAGCTCTATGTGGGGAGGACAATGAAGAGGGAGGGGGGAAGCAGGAGACAAAAAATGTTATAGCTCTTTTTGTTCACATTGTGGCTTCATTTCCTTCTGACATTGAAGTTGAACAGGATGGGGGTGGGGTGAACAGACACTGCCCAAAAAATGAGACGTGCTAAGTAGCGCATTCTGTCCTTTGTTAATCCAGGTGTGCATCTACTATGGTAGCAAAACTGAGGTCAGAGTTGCTTGTGGCTTGCCCACCAACAAAGAACAGGAACATAGGACTAAAGTCTAATCTTAAAAATGGCACCATGTGAATTCATTATCTCTCTAGTTCATTTCTAAAGCTTGGCTTTGTGCCTTATTTGCATACTGTCAGTGCCTTTACATTAAAATTGGTAATAAAAGTGCTTTGCGTCAGCTCTTTTTAGAATTCTGATACTATACTCTGGAGAGAGTATCGAAACCACTTTTTATTCTTCCACATTAAAAATTTTGCTGAATCTTAAAGGAGGGTAGGGTAGGGATAGAATATGCAAAATGATACAGTAAATTAACAAAGTACATTAAAATGAGTTTTCTAATCTCTACACTATAGCAGAAAGTATTAAAATTACTTGTCAGGAAACCTGCATTTTCTGGATTTAGTTCTGCTTTTGATTTACAGGCTAACGTCAGCCTTGTCTTCTCTGATTTTCATTTGTTTTATTTACTAAATGGAGATGAAGTAGAAGAGTCCAATAAATTTTATAACTTCTTCCAAGTTCACAATTCCACAATTCTGATCTTATTGTTGAAATTTAGGAGGGGAAATGATCAGCGTCAAAGGAAGCAGGAGAAACCTCATGAACATTGATCTCTTCAAAATCCTGCCCCTCTCTATTTTTTGCATGTAACTGAAACAATATTTAAAATATATACAATTAAAGGTGGTAGTTCCTAAGCCTCTTTAAGGTAAAGTAGAAGAATATTGGTTGAGGCTGGGTACGGTGGCTCACACCTGTAGTCCCAGCACTTTAGGAGGCTGAGGTAGGAGAATTGCTTGAGCCCAAGAATTCAAAACCAGCCTGGGCAACATAGTGAGACTTTGTCTCTACAAAAAAATTAAAAAATTAGCCAGGCATGGTGGCACATGCCTGTAGTCCCAGCTGTGAGGAGGCTGAGGAAGGAGGATTACTTGAGCCCTGGAGTTTGAGGCTACAGTGAGTTGTGAACATGCCACTGCATTCCAGGCTGAATGACACAGCAAGACTCTGTCTCAAAAAAAAAAAAAAAAAAAGAATACTGGTTGGTATGTATACACTTGAAAGATGACAGGAATCTACACGTTTTCTTTAGTAACCAAACCCAGGCGCTTATCTATTAACTGTTTTGGCCTTAGGCTGCAGAGAGCATAGCCACATACAGAGGGTCAGGGGACATCTCAGTTCTACAATGGCCATCATGTAAATGACCTAGAAAGATAAAAACTGCCTAGTTTTGATATGGAGCTTATAAAACTGTTTCAACTCTTTGTAATCCTATTTGACATTTTCAATAATCAGTCCAGCTTCATTTCTTTCTTTATAAAAGCAGAATTTATGACTGACCACATCAACAGGTTTACTATCATTAGATTCAAATTCCTCACTGGCAACTTTTTTGTCCAAAAATTTCCTACCCTTGATCTGTCTGCCTTCCATACCCCTCCCCAGAGTTTACAGCCTACTAGTGTATTTCATGTGGATGAATATATGAAAGAGGCTTCTGTGGACTGCTCCTTAAAAATTATGAATCCGTTAGAACTGATGCCACAATAAATTTCATTTGATATCTAATGCAAGCTGGATATCACTTATTTTTTTAATATTCCCAGGTCAAATTTCTATCCTACTAGCCAAACAGCCATTTCGTATCACCAATCTCTTACAATTACCTAGGCTCCATCTGCTTCTGCTCTCGCGACAGATGACGCTCTCTCTGTGATAATCTTCTTTGTATTCTCAGTCTTAATTAATGACACTGCTATTCTCTTAGTTTCCCAAGCCGGAAGGCTTAGAATCATGTGAGATTCCATTTTTTTTCTCTAGCTGTTAAATCCATCAGGCCCTATAGATGGCAATACTCAGTACCACTCACTCTGTCTTTGCTCTATATCCCCACTGCTACTGCTTTAGACCAGATCGTAATCACTTCTGACACGCAGGCAAAAAAATCCTGATGTGAGCAGCCAAGTTAAGGTTGACAAAGAAGAGCAATGAGTTCAAGAGTACTTGAATCATCAGGTAGTAAAATGAATTATTGAAATTTGGTCATTAGAACAGCATGTTATAGGTATAATAATAGATTAACGACAATTTAAAAAAAAACTAGACTGTACATAATAATTTACTATTTGAAAAAGGTGAAATTCCAAGGCAGTGGGAAAGAACGTTTTATTCAACAAATGGTTGTTAAATAATTGGGGAGAAAATTTCCCTAACTTTCCATGCAATAAAATTAAAGTTAGATACATTTTAAAATTAAATTTAAATAAAAATAAACCAGAGGGGAAAAATAGGAAAATGTCTGGAAAAGGGCAAGAAAATAACTATTTCTGAGTAGTAATTGAAGGAAAAAACTAACAATATATTTGACAACTAACTTATGAAATACTCCTGTAAATCAAAAAGGAGTTTGAACAAAATAGAAAAAAAAAAAAAGCACATCCTTCAAATAAACAATGGCTTAGGTGGGTAAAGGCCACTTGTTAGTCAATATGCAAAATAAAAATATTCAAAGACTTCTATTTCTGGCTATGAGCTTGTATCTGACCACGTTTTCTACCAAAGGCACCTAGAAGAGCTGTATAGTTTTTTAAAAAGCTGTTTTAAGAAACAAGAGAGCTGTCAGGGCACAGAACATGAGAGGCCAAGATCCTGTAAAGCAGAGCAGAACCATTAGAGGAACTCCATATTCTGTACTTCTTTTTCCTCAAGGCTTTTATGGGTTAGTAACTGGCACCAAGAGAGAGTCTGAGAAGGCAAAAACTGGTGGCTCAGGAGGAGAGAACCTGAGTTGAGTTTTTGGCAGTTTCACATAGCAAAAGAGACCAAAATAAATTGGACTTTGGGATGTAGCAAGTCCTCCAGGAAAAGTCAGAGAAATGTATTGCTCAGCACCACTTTTTCCCCTTAAAAATTTTTTGCTCATTGAAAGCAGTACAGGGTTGATTGTATGAGACATAAACAAGAGCATGGTTGGTAGGAAGCTGAAGAAGCCAAGGAGTGCTTTCAGCAGTCTTGCAGAACTGGGAAGCCAGGGCCAGCCAAGGAGGGAGCAGGAGTCGCAACAAATGCTTGTGTTCTCAGTTGGGGCTCCTGAAGGCTGCTTCCTAAGAGAAAGGGTTGCCTATAAATAGAACTAGCTTTACAAAAACTGAAGCTTAGACTAAAATTAGCTCAATCCCTCATTGGATTAAAGTGGTCTGCCCCTATTCTTGCTGCCAGATAGAAGCAAATGTAAATCCTCCTGTTGAGGAAAAGCAGCCAGAACTTCTGTAATATTTAAAAATACAACATCTATAATTAAGTATGAAACGAATGGGAATGCCAGAAGACAGGACAGAGAAAGACAGAGAGAAGGGAGACCACAGAAACAAACTCATGGGGTGATTCCGATATTGGAATTATTAGTCCTGCAATTTAAGATAATTTTGATAAACATGTTCAAAACTAGAAGACAAGAAGGAGAAAAGAACTGCCATCTATAGAAAGTATCGGATGAAAATTCTAGAGTTAAAAAATACAGTAACTGAAATTAAAAATTCAATAATTGGTTTTAACAGCAAATGGGACATACAGTAAGAGAGGATTGTTGAACTGGAAATGGGAGGGTAGGAAAGATCTGCTCTCTCTCTTTCTCTCTCACTCTCTCTCTCTCTCTCTCTCTATCCATCTCTGTCTCTCTCCAGAGAGATATTTCAGCCATAATGGAAAGATCTTATATGTAAACTGAGTCCCAACATGAGAGGAGAAATAATAGCGGGAGAAGAAATATTTTAAGAGATAATAGCTGAAGATTTTCCAAAGTTGAAAAAGGCATCAATCCATAGATTCAAGCCTTGCCAACACCACCAAGGAGGATAAATGCAAAAGAAGGCACACTAAGGAACATCATACTAAAACGTTAAAAAGCCAAAGTCAAAGAGAATATCTTAAATGCACTCTGAAGAAAAGAAATCGTCACTTTCAAAGGATCACCAATAAGATGATAGCTGACTTACTAACAAAAACCAATAAGGGTAGAACACAATGGAATAGCATCATTAAAATGCTGAAAGAAAATAACTACCAACTTGATATTCTAAATCCAGAGACGCATGAAAGCAACAGCAAAATAAAGACATTTTCAGACAAACAAAAACTAAGAAAATTCATCACCAGTAAACTCTCACTAAAAGAAATACTATAAAGGGTGTTCTGCAGGTGAAAGTAAAATGATCTCAGACAGAAAGTCAAGACCACAGGAAGGAATGAAGAGGGCGAATATGTCAGTGAACTGAATATATTGAGTTCCCAAAACAATAATTAATGGCTTGTGGAGTTTTGAATATATTTGCACTATATATAGTTCATGCAATATATTGTAAAATATAGCAGTAATGCAAAAGCAAAACTGATAATGAAGTTAAAATGTTCTAAAGCACTAGGCTTCTAGAGAAGTTGCAAAAGTGATGTTTAATATCAGAGTTAAATAAATAAAAACACATGTGATTTCTAGGAAAGCCACTAAAAATGGTAAATGGATGATAAAATTAATTAATCCAAAAAAGACGAGAAAGAAAAGAAAAAGAACCTCAAAATTGCTAGCAAATAGTATGATGGTATACATAAACTCAATTATACTCTTAAAATAACTTAAATGAAATAATATACAAATAAAAATTAAATAGTTTAATAGTTCAAGTAATAAACTAATGTTGGCAGATAACATTTAAACACATAAATTTACTTAAAAATGTACAATTTAATTATAAGTTTATAGAAAGTCTAAAGATGAAAAAATGGGAAAATATATACCATAAGACATTAAGCAAAAGAAAGCTCGTGAAACTACATCAATATTACATCAATTAGATTTAAAGACAAGAAGGATTATAAAAGATAATAAGGTTATTTGTTTAATAATGAAAGGGTGACCAATTCTTGAAGAAAATTCACAGCTTTCAATAATATAGCTTCAAAATATCTAAAGCAAAATTGACCAAATGAATGGAATCAGAGTAAAAACCAAGCTGACAGAAAAAGCAAATATTTATTTCATAAAATTCATACTGTTAATGGTGCAATGTTTAGTCACTCATCTATATTACAAACTGCTGTGATCTATCTTGAAATCAATTTGATGTAGCAATTTCACATTTAGATATAATCAGATACACACAAAGATTTATTTATACCATCAACTGAAGCATTTATTACTTTAATGACCAAAAAAAGGAGGAGAAAAGAAAAGAAAATGCATTTCACATTACCCTAATAATTCAAACAGGGAAGTTCCTGTTGAAAAAAAAATCTTGTCCTCACACCAGGCTTGCTACTACTTAATACATCTTCTTAAAATTTCCGCTAAAGAACAGAGATGGACTTGGCTATGAAATGATGGTTAAATTATAGTTAGTATCATTATTGCCAACGATTTCTATCCCAAGAGAAGTATTGTTGAAAAGAAAAAGAAAAGAAAAATGGCTCAAAGCAAACTTTACGTAAGATACCAATTCGTTTGCTAAATTCTCTATAGCTGCTTTCCTAAAAAGTAAGCAGAACTGTCTGAATGTTAAAAAAAAAAAAAATTCACAAGCAGAGAAATAAGCTTCAACAGTAGAGGCTTAAAACTATATTATAATATTTCAGTGCAATGTAATATTTCTTTGAGTAAAGAATAAACCCTTATCTCCAAGTAGATAGTATCGGAAAAAAACAAAAACGAAGAAATCTTAGAAGTTATTCTGACTGGTATCTAAATCATTCGTTCTCTGAAACTTTCTTTTCACTGTTTATTTCTAAAGAGGAAAAAATTAGGCTTATAGGAATCACTCCTGTGATTTTGGATTAACCAAAAAGTGCCATTTATTGGTTCGTCATTGAAAGGTTTACAGCATTTCTACCTACAAAATAAGCTTGCTCTGGGAAATCATACAATACCATTAGGGCATTAGTCTCGGATTTTTTGTTTGTTTGTTTTTGTTTGTTTGTTTGTTTGTTTTTGCATGAGCGACATTTCAGGGATATCCTGCTGTTGTGTGACACCTGGCAGCTCAAGATTTGTATCTCATAGATTAAAGTGCAATGGAAGAGACTACCTTCTCCTAGTTATACCTGGAAAAGTCCCAGGATAAGCTGTGATTGATCCAACTTGGCTCACATGTATATGTCTCAGCCAGTCATTATGACTAGAAAATGAAATATGCTAATTTCCCATAATTTCAGGTTCACGGGCTCTACTTTGGATTTTATTAGGCAGTTGTCTCAGCTAAATCACAAAAAGTGTTGGAAGAGGAGATATATCAAAGGGAAATAAGTGAGCTAATTACCCAAAAGAGAAGGAATGGGTATGTGATAAACAAAATCATAGTACACCCACCATAAATGTTCCCAGTGCCGTAAATGGTTTCCATTTGAAATACCTTGATCACCATTCTCTTCTGTCTCCAACCATATGTACATTCTTCTTTTTATTTTATTTTATTTTTTTGAGATGGAATCTTGCTCTGTTGCAGCACCCAGCTAATTTTTTATATTTTTAGTAAAGACGGGGTTTCATTCTTAATTTATAAGAATGAATATGAATGATTTTAATAACCTTGAAAGAAAATAAAATCCTACTATACACAACAATTTGTTTTGTCAAAATGCAACATGCAAAATGCAACCGCCTATGAGTGTGTTCATTCATCACCACCTGGTTTTCAAAGAAGCTCCTGCCTCCTGGCACTTTTAGTTTCCTTTTGAATAAAACTCAATGTAGGATTCATGTTTCTTCCCATGTAAGTTTCTTTTTTGATCATCCTTTTTTCTAAATTAATGTTTAATTGTCCTTTCAGCAAACCACTGAACTCTTCCTCTATGCTTGTCATTATACAAGGCACTGAGAGTATAAGCCCTTAGAGACATTACATTTTAGCCGACCATGCCCACAAGTTAAGAATCACAATCCAATGCATACAGTTCAGGAACTTCAAGAATTAGGAAGGGGTCTCCCCAGGAAGAGTGTTCCTCAGATTAATCTTAAAGGGTAAAAAGCAGTCAGGTAGATGAGCCTGCTCACTATGAGGAGACTTGACTCAACTGAGTCGATCTGCGTATTTTTTTACACTCAGTTCTGCCTACTGCTCGGTGCCACAGAACAGGAGCACAGGTTGAAATGTCTTGCAAAGTGCAATGTGAATGTTGGTGTTACCGTATGAATTATGCCCTGACATTTTCCCTTGCTGTAGGACTCAACCTTTCCTCAGAACCATGAAATAAAAAATGAAGCCCTTATATTCATAAGAGATTTTCCAGTTTTTCCCTTTAAATGGTGGAGGTCCTGTGATGTAACTCTAACATTTTCCTCTGACTTTTATATAGCATTTGTGAAAAGCTTAACTGCAATATGTCTGTAGAAAGGGTATGCCCACTTTAACAGCTCTTTTCTCTTTTCTCTTTTTTTTTCACATTTGTTATCTCTTATAACTGAGAGAAACTCAAAGATGCCATTTGCGTTTTGATGTGCTAACATTTTAGAGTCTCACAGAAACAATTCAGTCCTGTATTATTAAAAGTAGAGCTTAAAACATTTAAAATAGTTATCTATTACAAATTAAGCACTGATAAGTTGCCAATTGCTTACAAAAAATCAACTTTCCTTTTAGATTTCAGACCTAAAAATTAAATAATATATTAAGTATATATATTACAAAAATAAAATATTAAAATATGCATTAAATACAAATTATCTAGTTTAGTAAATTCAACTTAGGATATGTATTTATTTAACCCAAGTTAGTTTATTGGGCAACAGACCATTTGCTTAACCTGACAAATGTATACATGAAACTGTGAGTTACAAATAACTTTTTTTCACCTGGTGCCACTAGACTGAGTCGGGGAAGTTACTCGGTGATATGGTTTGATTCTGTGTCCCCACCTAAGACTCACCTTGAATTGTAATAATACCCACATGTCAAGAGTGGGACCAGGTAGAGACAATCGAATCATGGGGGCAGTTTCAACATGCTGTTCTCATGATAGTGAGTGAGTTCTCACGAGATCTGATGGTTTTATAAGGAGCTTCCCCCTTCACTTGGCACTCATTCTCCTTCATGCTGCCATGTGAAGAAGGACATGTTTGCTTTGCCTTCCACCATGATTGTAAGTTTCCTGAGGCTTCCCCAGCCCTGTGGAACTGTGAATCAATTAAACCTCTTTCCTTTATAAATTAGCTAGTCTTGGGTATCCTTATAGCAGCATGAGAACAGACTAATACACTTGGTAACCAAAGCTTTGTAATATTAACAGTATATTTAACAGTCCCAGTCAAATGAATTACTGGGAAAAGTAATAGAGATGTCAACAAAAACAAACACACAAACATAAAACAACAACTATACACACACAAAGGAGAATGGTGATGGATGCAGGTTGGTCAGGATTCTTATTTCCACAGTGTTTTAAAAACCTGAAGAACCTACTTTGTTCACTTGAAACATCAGCAATACATGGTTGAGGACATTTTGTCTCAAAAGTACTCCTATTTTACAAACTAAGATAATGATACACAATTTGCCTGAGATAATTTTCAAAGTTGGAAAAGTCATAGATCCAGTAACAGAAAAACCTGGGCAAGAACTATTACACTTACCCACAAAATTTAATCTCTTGAGAAACTCTCAGTAAAAAAAAATCTCAAAGGGATTGAAAAGGTAGCAACAGAAGAGATTTATAGATTCACTTTATAGAAAAATAATAGCTTTAGCTTTCATTATTTTCTAGTGCATCTAATTTCCTTTTTAAATATATAAACTAGCTAAGACTAAGTAAAAGGCTTGTTATAGATGATTTTTTTTATAAAGAATTACAGTCATAGTTCAGACTACCTTCTCAGTGTCTCTTTTTTCCAATTAAACTCTGAGAGCATTGCAACAAGCCTCATCATTTTGTAAGCTCATTGTCTTAGAAGATGTATTTATTTCATTCTTAGGAATTACATATTTATCTTTAAGAATTTGTTATTAGGGAAGAAAATTCTTGCTATAAACAGTTACAATCTCATTACATAAGTATTGTTTTCTGATAGCAAGTATTCAAAAGTAATTGAATATTTTTATCCATTCCCACAATGTTATTTCCAGAATAAAGCTCTCTGAATAGATCCAGGAAATGGAGAATCTGTTTCTACTATCACCATGCCTTAGGGAAGATAATTAGATGACTGTACATTTGAAATGGAGTTTATAAAATACAGCAACCATAATTTTTTAAAATAATTATTTGAGAATAGGTTATAGAATCATAGAAAAGTTGCAGAGATAGTACAGAGATTTCCTGTATACCCATACAAACACCTGTTTCCTTTATTTTAACACTTTACATTATGATGGTGCATTTGTCACAATGTAGAAGCCAATATTGAGATATTATTATTATTAGCTAAACTTCATACTTCACTAAAATTTTATTAGATTTTGCTAACGTCATTTTTCCTTTTTAGGATCCCATTCAGGATACCCCATTGCCTTTGGCCATTATGTCTCCCTAGGCTCCTGGGAGCTGTGGTAGTTTCTCAGACATTCCTTGTTTCTGATGACCTTGACAATTTGAGGGATACTGGTTAGGCATTTTGTAGAATGTGCCTCAATTTCAGTTTGTCTGATGTTTTTCTCATGGTTCACCTTGGGTTATGGGTTTGGAGAGGAAGACCACAGAGGTAAATTACAGTTCTCATTCTGTCATATCAAAATTATAGGCTATCAACATAATCTATCACTGATAATGTTAACTTTATCTGACTAAGGTAGTGTTTGCCAAGTTTCTCCACAGTATTGTTACCTTTCCCCTCTTTTCACACTGTTCTCCATGAAAACAAGTCATTAAGTGTAGCCTACACTTAAAGGGGAGGAACTTACACTGTAGCTCCTTGAGGGAGGAATATCTACGTAAGTAATTTGGAGAATTTTAAAGGAGATATTTCTGTCTTCTCCTTCATTTACTTATTTATTTATTTAATCATGAGTTTATTTATATCAGCATGGGTTTATGGATATATATATTATATATATCCATGAATATTTTATACATATCCATGGATATATATTTTATACTTTAAGTTATAATCTAATACTACTTTTAAAACTTATTTTGTGCTCAAATTGTTTCAGCTTTGATCACTGTATACACACACATATAAATATTTCTACATGTATTCATCTGTATTTATATAAGAATGTAAACATAAGTTCATACTGATATTGCCTACTCTAATCCAATACTACATGGTTCATTCTAGCCTTCCTCCCTGGCTTATTTCTATCCTTCCACTCCAGTTGTGGGGTTTGGGAACCTCTGCCTACATTTCAAAGGATGTATGGAAATGCCAGGATGTCCAGGCAGAAGTTTACCGTGGAGGCAGAAGCCTTATGGAGAACTTTGCTAGGGCAGTGCAGAAGGGAAATGTGGGGAGGGAGCCCCCACACAGAGTCCCCACTGGGACACTGCCTAGTGGAGCTATAAGAAGGGGGCCATTGTCCTTCAGACCCCAGAATGGTAGATCCACCAACAGCTTGCAACGCACACCTAGAAAAGCCACAGATATTGTGTAGAATGTGCCTCAATTTCAGTTTGTCTGATGTTTTTCTTATGGTTCACCTTGGGTTATGGGTTTGCAGCTGGTGAAAGCAGCCAGAAGATGGGAAGTATCCTGCAAAGTCATGAGGCAGAGCTACCCAAGGCTACAGGAACCCACCTCTTGCATCAGCATGATCTGGATGTGAGACATGGTGTCAAAGGAAATCATTTTGGAACTTTAAGGTTTAATGACTGCCCTATTGGATTTTAGACTTGCATGAGACCTGTAACCCCTTTGTTTTGGCCAATTTCTCCCATTTAAAATAGGTGTATTTACTCAATGTTTCTACCCCCATAGTACCTAGGAAGTAACTAAATTGCCTTTGATTTTACAGGCTCATAAGTGGAGGGAACTTGCCTTGTTTCAGATGAGGCCGAAACTGCTATTGCAAAATTGTAACTGAGACAGTGAAAGAGATTCGACTAACTCCATCTTGCTTCTAACCTCCAAGCTGTCCTTGTTCATTCCTGGGAGTAGGCTGAGTTAACTTTGGGAGGAAATTTGGAAGTCAATCTGCATCTTACTCAAGTTCTGAGTCACATATGTAGGCTGAGATAATTGAAGAGCTGTGTAAGTTACCTTGTTATTTCCAAGCTTCCATATTATTTTAGACCCAGGGATGACTTGTAACCAGAATTGGTCTGAGAAGTGCCATGAGAAACCCAAACCTGTCTTTGAGAATTCTCAAACCTCTTAATCTGGAATATGACCTACTTCTATGGCCTAACTTAAATTATTAATACACATAATACACAACTGAAAAAAGTTTAAAGGTGTTAAGCAAATGTAAGAGGAAAATCTATAATCTTCCTGAAAATATGACAAATTTTGTATACCTGTTTGTATTTTATAATAGTGCCTGTAGGCCAAATGCTGTTTGTTTTGCCTTACAAAGTCCAACTGCTTTAATGTTGAAGTTAAAACCTCCAGATCTTAGCCTGAATTCCAATGCTTCTACCATGAATCTTCTCGTCTATGCAAAGTGGATGACTTGCTCTTCCAGATCTGTATCCCTAATGCAGTGAGAAAAGATTGTTATGAATTACTTTTCTCAGGGGTCTGACTAGGATATTTTTCCATGCCTGAATGACATCAGTGGCCAAGTGAATGTAATGCTCTGCTGACCAGATTAGGTCACAGGACCATTATGACATTGGACATGAAATGCCTGGACATAGAGCAGAGCATCAAGTAATCCCTCATAAAAGAGGAAATAGATACTGGATGGAAAAAAAAAAAGTCTCTTATACTCATCACTTAAGTTCTAGTTCCTTTACCTCTCTGAAGCCTTTTCTAATCTTTATATTATTTTCACAATTCTCTCTTCCTTTTCAGTTTCCATTCGCTGAATATTTATTATGTGTCCATTTGCATGCTTTTTCCTTTGTTCCTGAATTCTACGTTTAGGGAAAGGAGATTTGGGTCTACTTTGATTGGATGCACTCAATAGCTCCAAATACCTTCACCAGCACTATGCTAAGAAATGTTTTCAAAAAAAAAATGAATGGACTTGACATATTTGTTGTATTTAATTGAATAATCTGAAACTGAACCAGGTTAAATTCTACCTACATTCTTACCTTCTCCTCCCCAAGATGACAGAATAGAATCATGACCAGACCTGGACACAGGCCAATGTTAGAGTGTTTTTCTCACTGAGAGATTTCTCCGTTGAAGTAAACTGTAAATTCAGGCTTTTAATCACCAAAGCATTATTTAATCTGTATTTGAAGTAAATATGAACTTCATAAATAAGCTGAATATTTTTCTCTTGTATAACATTTTACAGTTCATGCATTAGAATTCAATCACAAGTACTCTATTTTAGAATACCAGTATTGATTGGAAATGATGATCAAGGACTGTGTGCTTGCTAGAACTTAATTGGGAGAAAATATTGCTCCTAAACGCCTTAGCAAACAGCACATAAAATGGTGGAGGCCAAGTCTTATACAGGTTGAGAATTTATCTGATATGCTTGGGACAAAAAATGATTCAGATTCTTTTAAGATTTTGGAATTTTCCATATACATAATGAAATATCTTGGGGATGGGGCCCAAGTTTAAATACAAAGTTTATTTATATTTTGTAGACACCTTATACACATAACCTGAATGTAATTTTATACAATATTTTAAATAATTTTGTGCATGAAACAAAGTTTTGAATGAGTTTTGACTTCAATGTGAAGCTAGACTTGTAATTTTCCACTGTGTTGTCATGTTGGTGCTCAAAAAGTTTCAGATTTTGGAGCATTTTGGATTTTTGGATTTGCAGATCAGAAATGCTCAACCTGTATTGCTCTCCTGGAAACGCATGTCTGTGAAGATACTAAGAAAAACATAGATTTTCTTTTTCTTGCCACTTTGTAAATTCCTAAGGGACGATTTCATTATGAAACATAGTCATGTGTCACTTAACAATGAGATATGTTCTGAGAAATGCATCCTCAGGCAATTTCATTGTTGCGTTAATCATAGAGTGTGCTTACACAAACCTAGGTGTGTACTTTTACTGCACACCTAGGCCATCAGGTATAGCCTATTGCTCCTAGGCTACAAGCCTGTATAGCATGTTACTGTCTGAATGATGTAGGCAACTGTAACACAGTGGTGTTTTTGTGTCTAGACATATCTAAACATAGAAAAAGGCACAGTGTAAACACGGAATTATAATCTTAAGGGACTACCATCACATATGTAGTCCATTGTTGACCAAACATTAATATAAGGAATGAAAGGAACTTTCAAATGTATGTAAACGACATTTGCCGCCTTTGTTCCCACTTTACAGTAAAGTTACATGCTTTTCTACAGTAGAGCCAGGAGGTAACTATATAATCTTCATAAAGTTCTATTTTGTTTGAAACAAAGTAATATTACAGATAAAGTGCCAAGTAAAATATTTTATGTGTACATGCTATGGTTATCACAACAGTAATTGACCAGAAACACACTTTGACCTGATTTTACATATTACTAGTGAATCTGAAAAGCTGCTAATTATTGATATTGAACCATTTTTAGAATCAAGTTTATTTAATTTTAATCTTACACAGATTGAGGTCCCATTGTAACAGTTCGTCATTGATGGATCCATTTTTGTCCTATTTTTAGGAAATTTACTTTTAGAAGAACCACAGAAAACACTTTTGAAGCTTTTACTGGGGTGTGGAAGGAGGTTTATCATACTTCCCCTTTGGAAAAAAAAACAAAATTGAAAACAGACATAGACTGCAATGGCTGCTGCTAAGGCACCTACAAAGGCAGCACCTAAGCAAAAGATTGTGAAGCCTGTGAAAGTTTCAGCTCCCCGAGTTGGTGGAAAACGCTAAACTGGCAGATTAGATTTTTAAATAAAGATTGGATTATAAAAAAAAAAAAGAAAACAGACATAGAAGCAAAATGATGACAGTATAGTATCATTTTGTTGTTGTTTGTTTGTTTTGGTACAACTAGGCTAAAGAACATACATATAATCATGCGCTAAAGACCATATAAGTAATTATGGGCTAAAATTGGAGCTTCCAACCACTATCCCCTAAGTTTGTGGCTTGGTATTGACAGCTGAAAGAGTTGAATTTCCAGATTCTACACTTAGGAACATTCACAGACTTCACAGGCCTTGTTCGGGCCTATTGCTATTGGGCCCTGATTTGGTCATACTTACTAAGTAAAGGCAGGGCAAATAAAGATGATGGGCTCTGTACTCTGCTTGGGGCAGGAGGGGGCTAGGGGTGGGGAGAGAGAGGGTCAGAGAGAAAGAGAGAGAGAGAGAGAGAGAACTTGAGCTACACATAAACCTTTATACCAATTGTGCCAGAAAAGAAACTTCTCAGGTAGAAGCACATGAGAAAAAAGAATGAGCAGCTGGGTGTGGTGGCTCACGCCTGTAATCCCAGCACTTTGGGAGGCCAAGGAGGGTGGATCACCAGAGGTCAGAAGTTCGAGACCAGCCTGCCCAACATGATGAAACCCCGTCTCTACTAAAAATACAAAAATTTGTCAGGCGTGGTGGCACACGCCTGTAATCCCAGCTACTTGGGAGGCTGAGGCAGGAGAATCGTTTGAACCCAGGAGGCAGAGGTTGCAGTGAGCCGAGATTGTGCCACCACAATCCAGCCTTGGTGACACAGCAACACTCCGTCTCAAAACTAGTAATAAAAGAAAAAAGAATGAGCAAATTTGTTTTTTCCCCCTAAAACTAGGTGTCAGAACTTTCTATTTTTTGGGCAATGCAAGTCTGCCCAAAGTTACAAAATTAACCCTATATTTGTTTAATTAAAAATATGATTTTATATTACGAGACCTAGAGAAAGAGTTAGAAAAAGTTTAATTTTTTTATATTATAATTAAATATCTCTATGAAAAAAATAAACCTAGGGAAGGAGTTAGAAATAATTATATAGATATGTATGTATATGTATATATGCACATATATATTTATAATAAAATACTTTTATTGAAAACAATTATGGCTATATTACAATAAAAAGTCACTGCCCACCCAGTCCCCACCACTGTCCTCCATCAAACCCCAATTTTTGTTTGTGGTTCCTCCTGTCATGGCAGAGAGGCAACTGGAATTCTGCCTGGGATAAGGTGAAGATGATTAATGGTGCCTTCCTATCCCAACCTCTGTTCACTGCAATGGTTGACACAGAGGTCCTTCTGCCTGGTTTAAGAGGGGCATGATCAAAGCTAGAACTGTATCCTCTCTGTGGGAAGCTTAAATGGGTACAGTAAGACAAAGAGAGTAAGAAAAATAAAATGGATAGAATTTATTCATTTCAGTGGCTGACAATGCTCAGACAAAATAGTGAATTACTGCTTGCTGTGCTGTTAGATTCTAAATCTCATACCTCCATATTCTGGCAGAGCCAGTGAACTCTCTAATATCCATAAAATAAATTTCCTTTTTGCTTAAGCCAGAGTCGGTTTCTGTTGCTCACAGCCAAGGACCTCAATAATGTACTACCAGGGAATTATTTCCGATTGCTTTGAGTCACAGGACAAGCTATTAGGCTGGTGCAAAAGTTGTTGTAGTTTTAAAAACACACTAAAAGTAATGGCAAAACCACAATAGAAGCTATTATGTTAATGGACAGTACACTTAGGCTCAAGTCCACTGACAAGCATCAGAAACTTCAAGATTAGGACTAGAATCAAAGAGTTTGCTTTTGCAAAAGCATTGATGTTAAAATTTAGTCTATAGGGTCTAGAAAAAGGGAATGGAGAAAAACAAACCAAAAAAGCTTTTAAGAGTTGTATTTCCACAGAAAACTAAGCTTGACAAAGTACTGGATCATTCAGTTGCTAAGATCTTCCCGAGTCTCACAAACTATAGGAGAAAGATTACAAAATGGGTTGGTCCTCAACACTATCTGAGATGTAGGTGGAAGTCAAAGAGAGCAGAATGGAGTCAGTCCCCCTGTTACATTTTGGGTCGGTAGGCAGGCAATAGATGCTTCCAGTAACAACTTCTATATCAGTTAGGATCCTTTGGTTGCAAGCTACATAAACCAACAATAATCAAAGAAATGTGGGGAATTTATTGGATGAATAAGATATACAGAATTGATAGGATGCTGAAAACAGGACAGGAACCGGGGCAGTAGAATCTGGAATGTGTGATTACTGAACCTAGCTTTTCACATTAACTCCAAAATCAGCAGTGAGAAGTGCTTCCTTGTGTCAGAGTTCCTCTTGATGACCATTGTTTTAGGTACTTTTAGTCTATCTGCCCAGCTCCTAGTCATGAGAATTCTCCTTCTCTTGGAGTAATCAGCAGGGATGTCCCTTTCAGCCGCAGTTATATCATCTGATCACTTTCAAGACCATGGTTAGTTGAAGAGAGACCAACACCTGACACAAGCAGGGCCAATCACGTTCTCTTCCCCAGAAATTTAGAATTTGAACGAAAAGATATACTGGAAATCAGAAATTGTGTCATTAAAGATAAAACTTCTGAAGAACTAGCCACAAATTCCTGCTTCTGAGGAAGCTGTTACTTTCCCTGACTTCCTCATTCTAAGAGTCTAGTGGTTCAGCATTTCCTTGGATTCCATGAGATATAATAGGTTTCTAATAAATTTATCCTTTCTACTTACATTTGCATATGTCAGCTTATTTCACTCTTATCTGAGAGAGCCCTAATCAATACACTGTAGTAAAAGTCCTCATTGCAAGGATAAGTATTGATTTTTAAGAATCATGTACAATTAGAGTAAATTTGGAAGTCATTCTTCTTTAGCTATATTCTTGGATAGGTCCTAATACCAGCATAGAGAGTGGCCCATTAATAACTAAACACTGAAGGCTCCAAGGCACAGACTTGCAACATTAAAAATAAACAAACCCAGGCATAACGCATGCCTGCAATTAGCATTCTAATCCTAAAGAAAGATAATTTAAGGATTATCAACTTGACCCCGCTGGTAACTAATATTTTTCAGAGAAATTTTCTTCTAGACTAAGTCTTTATAACTGACCATTTAAAGCAAGAAAACCCTGAGAGTATACACATAATTAGAGATAGCCCTGGCCCATAAAATCTTATGCAAGAGGTATTATCCCACAAAGAGCTGTACCTTTGATCAGAGAGGCTGATGTTAATGATCATTATCTGCATAAGAGCACTGGAGCATCCCAGGCGTTTTCCTCCTCTCCTGTAGAAAATAAGTGATCCAGGAAGAGCCTCTCACCCCTACCCACCAGCCAAAGAGACTAATGCAAATATAAATCTCATAATTGTAAGTATAAACCTTGAGTCTGCAGAACACTTTATCTGTGAACCTGTTGTGTCTACAAAGTGGGTGGGGCTTCTAAATTTTAATGTGGTTAAACCCATGTTGTACCAGATTCAGTACTTCCTGCTGTGCTAGCTGGAAATAACAGCAACCAATTCCAGTTATTTAACCTAAAGATTAAAATTATTACAAGAGTTCAGAATTGTTTAAAGGCAAGCATGCTGTTGTGGATCAGGTAAAAACTGGAACCACAAATTGAAAGCCTTCTGGAACTTGAAGTGTGCTGTCTCCGTCTTTCTTTTTTTGTTTTCTCTGTATGTCATGAAAGAGCCTAAGTAGCTCACCCACATTCACTCAGCTAGTTTGTAACAGAGCTGAAAGTGAAATCCAAACCTTTTGACTTTAGTGTTGAGCAACTGCTACTTTCCTTTACTCTCCACCTTGAGGGCAACTATATAAAATCAGCTATGCAAATCTAACTCCTTCCATGTTTTACTAAATGGTAAATTGCTCCAAATAAATAGGTACTAAATGAGGTTGATGAGTGCACAAAAACTCACTAATTCCATTTTCCCTCCTGTCTGCTTGTTTTATAACATGATATGTTGTAGTAGGTAGAGTCCTAGACGATGAAGCCATATAGTCCCAGCTCTGCACCTCACTAGGCAGACCCTCAGCAAGTCATTTAAACTCTCCAAGTCAGAACATTGTGCTAACAGAAATAAGCCAGGCACAGAAAAACTAATACCGCATGATCTCATTTATATGTGGAATCTAAAAACGTTAATCTGGGGTGAGTGTGTGGGATGGGATAGGGAGAAGAGGATAGTTGGGGAGGGAGGGATCACTACTAATGGTTATGGTGTTTCTTTTTCCTGTGATGAAAATATTCTCAAATTGATTGTGGTGATGCTTGCACAGCTCTGTGAACATAAGAAGAATCATTGATTATACATTTTAGATGGATGAATTGTGTGATACATGAATTATGTCTCAATAAAGCTGTTTTTACAAAGAATAAAATAATACTAATAAACTCTCCAAGTCTTGGCTTTCTCATCTTTAAAAAAAAAGATAGTAATTGTATGTCCCCCAGGGGAGATACAATTTATGAATGAACAATTTACAAGTGCTTATGAATGCTGTGAGAGTTAAATTAGATAGCATACATCCATAGTGCACCAGTCCATGGTAAACCTTTGCAGGGTAGTAGCTATCAGTATCTCTGGTCTCATGTTAGTCCTCTAAACAACTCTGCCATCCCATCTCCAGTTCAAAACACATACACTATGGCTTCGAGGATTCTCAAAGCAGGGATCTTTATATTGATAAAAACAATCTTTTAGTGTTTTTGTGGAGGAGGAGGTGAGGTAAACAGACAAATTGACATTCATTTTGCCTTAAACCAAGTGTCAAAGTCTGGCTTCCCAAAGAGAATGGCCAGTATTTTGGGCGCAGCTGTCAAATCTTCCCAATTTACACAGATGCAACAGAACCTGTGAATTAACCTGTGGCATTTACCAAAGCCAACCCCTGCCAAAAACAAATCTCTCTCCTCCTGGTATACTGAATAAGAGATAGCGATGCATTAAACATTTATGAAGACACTTCAAGAGAGTCTCAGGTAACAGGAAGTGTTCTGAGATTGATTTGCCATGCTTTGAGTGCACAGAAGACAGAGGGAGACACACAGGGAATGTTCCTGAGACTTTTTCTTTTCAATCATCCTCTTCTGCGACTTTTACCCTATAATTTATTTTTAAAGAGGCATCATAGTTTTCTGGGTGCCATAACAAAATCTAAAATAAATGTTTTCACCCAGATAAGCACTATTAAAAGGAAAGGATACTGAATTCATTTGAATACATTTACAGAAGATTGATTTTCCCAAGGGAATGTACCTATACCTATTTCTTTAATTATTCTTGAAGTTTTGCCTATCAACTGACAATTTCTTACAGAAAGGAAGCAAAACAGCCTGGCTTTCGTGACAGCGAAGAATTACAATACTAGAATAAAAACAGGTTTGTCACTTTCCTTATCTCTTCTAATGTCTGAGTTACTGGGAGTCAGAAATATAATAACCCCATCCCAGTAACACAGTTATTCAGAATATGTTAAATCGAAAGGTAAATTCAAAGTCAAATTTCTCTATTATTTGAAGATCAGTATACTCATTCCTAACTACAAGCATCCAGTATGATTAGTTATAAAACATTAGAGAAAATATGGTCATATTCACTTTATTTTTTCAACTGATAATCACCTGATTAGAAAGAAGACCATTTTGCTTCACATGATTTACTCTCAGCAAATAAACTGTTTACTTAAGCATAGGAAGGCCAACCTTCGTACTAAAAGAGAACTGAGAAGTTTAAATAGCCCATGATCTTCATTGCTTTGGCCTCTGCTGCAAAGCATCACTGTGAAAAGTTGGTCCTGATCCCAGCAATCAGTGCTTTCCCACTGCACAGAGATGGCCTGGCGTCATTGTGCCATTGTGGCTGCTAAGGGCAGGGTTCCTTAGCAATGCATAATGGCCAGAACAAGCCCTCCCCAACCCTGCACTAAGGGCAGGCCCCCAGTCCCAAATCATTTCCCCACCTTATTCCAGTTTCTCTTCGGGAGCTGTGGTTTCTTTCTGTGGTTGAACATGGTTCAGCTTTTCCTGAACCCTGTCCTCCCCCAAAAATAATTATCTGTTGGAGAGTGGTGGTGGTTGGACAACATTGTGAATGTAAAATACCACTGAATTGTGCATTTAAATGGGAAATTTTATGCTATGTGTATTATGCTACAGAAATTATCTCTAATGTGTATTCCCAGGCAGCAGAGAGGTTGTCTTCTCAGAGGACCCTGAGCTGCCTTTTTCAGCAGGTCCACCACCTCTGTATCTTTGCATGCTAACAAAGACTTTTTTTTTTTTTTTGAGATGGAGTCTTGCTCTATTGCCCAGGCTGAAGGGCAGTGGCGTGATCTAGGCTCACTGCAACCTCTGCCTCCCAGGTTTAGGCAACTCTCCTGCCTCAGCCTCCTGAGTAGCTGAGATTACAGGCACTTGCCAACACGCCCAGCTAATTTTTGTATTTTTAGTAGAGACAGGGTTTTGACATGTTGACCAGGCTGGTCTCGAACTCCTGACCTCAGGTAATCCACCCACCTCAGCCTCCCAAGTGCCGGGATTACAGGCATGAGCCACCGCAGCTGGCCAACAAAGACTTCCTGTGCTAATCACAGATATACCAAATGAAATTGTCCCTTTCTGCCCTTTCCCTTCTCCGTCAAGGGACGAAACATAATTTTCCTCTTCTTGAATCTATGTAGACTTATGACACACTTGACACCAATCAAATGTAGCAGATATGATGCTGGACAACTTCTGAGGCTCAATGATTACAAGCAATTAATTCATCCTCTTTCTCACTTGCTTGAACTCCCACACTGGATCTCTGAACTGCAATTGCAGCAGTTCAACTGCCCTGCAGCCACCATGCTGCAAGAAAGCCCAGACTAAAGCACACAAGGAAACCAATGGAGAAACACTAAGACTACATGAAGAGCCATGGAGAGGTGCAGCCCTCTGTTCCAGCTTCCGTCGCCGTCTGACTGCAACTTATAAAACCCACAGCTAGAACTACATAGTCAAATCCTTCCCCAATTCCAGACTGGCTGAAACCATGAGGTAATAAAATAATTGTTATCATTTTGGTCATAAATTGTTATGCAGATATAGATAACCGGAACTGAAAGTGGAGTGCCATAATATACATCAAAAATACACGACTTTCGGTTTGGGATCAGGCAAAAGCTGGAAGAAACCTGTGAACTATTAACAAAAGCCTAAAGGGCCTGGAGAAAAACTCAGCAGAATTTTAAAAGGTCTCAAGGAGGCTGTCAGTCAAAACCTGGAGGAAAGTGAGAACATGATATCAGAAGGTTAAGGAAAAGAGATCCTTTCATGCGGTGAGAGAAACCTAAGCAGAGCTGTCATCTGAGGTAACATGGAAAATAGAAAATGTATCTAACAAACTGGATGATCTATCTAAGGAGATTTCCAGGCAATGTTGAGATGGCTGCCTAGTTTCTTCCAGCCACCTATAATAAAATGAAAAGAAAGACATGAACTAAAAAACAAATTATTCAGTTTGAATTGAATTTGAAGAATTTGCAAAGATCCCAAAAGTAGTCTTTTCAGCTCGCAAAATTTTCCAAAATAAGAATGTGTCTCACGCCAAAAATCAAATCCAAAATGTGACTATGAGATTATCAGAAAGAGTTAAAGCGGACCCTCAAAACACTTTTCAGACAGACAAAAAGGATCCAAAGGGCCTTAAGGGCATGCCTCATGGATCTTTTCAATTAAACAAAAGGGTTTTTAGGAATCATAAAAGCATTGCCCCTCAGCAGTCTCACAGGTAAACCCAAAATAGAAAAGGGTGTATCCGAAAGAGATATGTGGGTATGGCTTTTGGCAAATGAGATAAATCGTAAATTAATGCACAGAAAACCTACACAATTTTAAGAATTGTATTAGAGAAAATTCAAAATTAAAAGAGGCCATTGGATTCTGAAACTTCTAAAGGCAGAAAGCAGGAAGAGAAAACTAATCAACAGCAAACACAAGAGACTTTAATTAGAAGACGAAAGATGATGCCAAAGATAGAAACGGGAGCCTAGGTAGAGGACCAAGCCACATAAAGAAGAACTCACAGGAAGTAGAAATAAAATCTAATCAAAGGACTGTAATTGTGTGTCTGGCTAGATTCCAGAATTGCCACAGATCAGTGACAGCTGTGTGCCTCCCTTTTACCCCCTCTTTGAGTGGGGGTGTCCACTGCAGCTCTTGTACACCTGTTCCACCACTGTACATTGGGTCTACGTGGGGAAGAGAAGACCTCTCTTTGGCTCATAGGTTTTCAGGCAGACAGCAGTATTTAAGGGACCAAATCCAAACACATGACAACCTTTAATTGCCAGTGAACCTGATTTAAATGAAGAGATCCTGACCTTTGAGCCGAAGCATGATGCTGTAATGGGATGAGAATTTTGGTAGGTCTTGGGAGGGAGGATGAGTGTATTTTGCATGTAGGAGAGATGTAAATAGAGGTCAGAGGTCGCTCTGTGGCAGACTATACTTTTCAAAGATGACCGCAAGGATATATTTCATTCTATTTGCTCTTATACAATACTACCACCTTCCATCCAGAGGAGAGGTCTGATTTCTCTTCTTGTGAATCTAGGTGGGCTTGTAACTCTAACTCACAAACTCACTTAAAACCAATAGAATGATGTAGAAATGACATCGAGTGACTTCTGAGTGTAGGTGATACAAGGTTTTCCTCTTCAATCCTGTTCATTGAAAGCCTAAACTGTTCTATGAAGCAGATTGACTATATTAAGGTTGCCATACTGGCAGGAAGTCCAAACTAGCCCACACAGGGAGATCACATGCAGAATTCCTAAGGCCTTATGGAAAGAGAGAGAGAGAGAGCTAGTTAGTCTCAACTGCTTTAGCTCCAGCCACCATTTGACTGCATGCAACCACATGAAAGACCCTGAGCCAGGACATCCCCTTCAAGCCCTTCATGAATTTCTGTCCCACGGAAACAATGTGAGATAATAAAGTAGTAGGTGAAAGACACACTTTTGGGTAGCAACAGATACCTGACTACCCAGCCTTCCTTATCTCAACAACATTACCAACCAAGTTTTCTTCTTACTCCATATGCAAAGCATTAGAAACTACAGCCCATTCAACTTCTAAAATATAAACTGAAGCCTAATACTTCTCATTTTCTCTCCTACTTCCTTAGTCCACATAACTATGATCTTTTCTCTGGCAAACTCCTATCTATTCTCCCAGCTTCCATACTTGCCTCCATAAAATCTATTCTTCATACAGCCCACAGAGTAATCATTTAGAATGGAAGTTATGTCACTTATCTTCCTGCTTAAAACCTTCCAAGTTTTTGCCTTGCAGTTGAAATAAAATCTTAATTCTTTTTCATGGTCTAAAGGTGTTACATGATCTGGCTGTGAGTCACACTGTAACCCCATCTCATGTGGCTCTCTTCCTTGTTCACGCTTATCTAGCTTTACTCAACTAGCTTGTGCTTTTTGAACAAACCAAGTGCTTTCCTAGCTTGGGGGTTTTCATTCATTTTCGCTTTGGAATGGAAATATCTTCATGTAGATCCTCCTGTTGTTGACTTCTCCTTATCATTCGTACTAAATTCAAAGGGTATCTTCTTAAAAAGACTTTCTCTGACCACTCTTTAATGCCATCTGCTCATATCTCACATCCACCTCAGTCACTGTTTCATTACTGCATTTTATTTTCTTCATAGTATGCATGACAATTTGAAATTATTAATTTGTTCACTTCATTTTTGGTCTCCTCCTAAATTAGATTATATGTGTCATGAAAGAATATTTACTCTTCTACCTACCATTTAGAATATTGCCTAACATATAGCTGAGACACATTATTTGTTAAGTGAAGGAAGGAGTGAATGTTATTCCCATGACCTCCACTCTTTTAGAGTAACTGTAGCAGACACTGCTAATTGGCTGACCCTAAACCTATTAACAAAATCTTACTTCCTGCCTATTTCTCAATGATTGCTCTGCAGGTAGCCGTGTGACCCAACTCTAGACAATGTGAGGTAAGTGGATAATACTGCATGGCAATTCTTAGAAAACTTTTTTAAAGATAAAATTTCTTTGACAAAAATTTTCTAGTTTTTCACTCCTTCTTGTTCTTGACAAGAATAAGTAATGTAAGATCAGGAAATGGAACAACCATCCTGCAGTCATAAATACAAACCCATATGCTAAGGATGGCAAAAAGGAATAATGGTATAAAACAACTGTCACTGAAGGGGGGAAATGTACTGACCTAAATAACTTTGTAAATGAGTGGATTGTGTAAGACTAAAAGCAAAAGGAACTGCATATAAGCACTATACTCTTGAAGGTAAAGTTGTTTCTCATAGAGGTGTTGCTTAACAAATCTGTTATTGTTACACATGTATACTGGTATTGAACAATTAAGTAAATAGATGGCAGATGGTAGGAACCAGGTTTCTCAATGTTGGAGTAGGAAGCTAGAGATAAGCAAGAGGAGGAAAGTATAATGATTCATTTGGTAATATCTTTACAGACTCATGTTTAGCTTAATATATGCAGATACACACAAAAATATTTATAAATGTGTGTGTGCATATGGGATGCTATATATGCATATATTATTTTTTGCCCTGACATCTGAAAAGGCCTACAAGCAAGAACACGCCAGTAGCAATGAGCACATCTAGGCTTCAGATCTTGGTTACTAACACCATTCTCCAAAAGAACAAGGGTTCTTTGGAGAAATGGTTGCTTTTAGGACCAGGATAAGAAATGTACAAGAAGCCTGGAGTATTCTGTAATGCCAGAAAGGAAATATTTGAAAAAACAAACAAAACAAAGCACACACAAACATTGATGAAGTATGTCAATAATACATAGGACCCAACTGAAAGAGTCTCAGTGGCAAAATCTGGAAAAATTTGGAGCAAAAACTTAATAACATAGTATTAGATTATAACCCTATGTACAAAACATTCATGAGTCCGGGGGCAGTTCCAAGATGGCCGAATAGGAACAGCTCCAGTCTACAGCTCCCAGCATGAGGAACACAGAAGACGGGTGATTTCTGCATTTCCAACTGAGGTACCAGGTTCATCTCACTGGGGCTTATCAGACAGTGGGTGCAGGACAGTGGGTGCAGTACACCGAGCATGAGCTGAAGCAGGGCAAGGCATCACTTCACTCAGGAAGCACAAGGGGTCAGGGAATTCCCTTTCCTAGCCAAGCAAAGCTGTGACAGACAGCACCTGGAAAATTTGGTCACTCCCACCCTAATACTGCACTTTTCCAATGGTCTTAGCAAACAGCACACCAGGAGATTATATCCTGCGCATGGCTCAGAGGGTCCCACACCCACGGAGCCTCGCTCATTGCTAGCACAGCAGTCTGAGGTCAAACTGCAAGGTGGCAACGAGGCTGGGGAAGGGGCGCCCGCCATTGCTGAGGCTTGAGTAGGTAAACAAAGTGGCCAGGAAGCTTGAACTGGGTGGACCCCACCACAGCTCAAGGAGGACTGCTGCCTCAGTAGACTCCACCTCTGTGGGCAGGACATAGCCAAACAAAAGGCAGAAGAAACCTCTGCAGACTTAAATGTCCCTGTCAGACAGCTTTGAAGAGAGTACTGGTTCTCCCATCATGGAGTTTGAGATCTGAGAACGGACAGACTGCCTTCTCAAGTGGGTTCCTGACCCCCGAGTAGCCTAACTGGGAGGCACCCCCTAGTAGGGGCAGACTGACAACTCACATGGCTGGGTACCCCTCTCAGACGAAACTTCCAGAGGAATGATCAGGCAGCAACATTGCTGTTCAGCAATATTCACTGTTCTGCAGCCTCTGCTGCTGATACCCAGGCAAACAGGGTTTGGAGTGGACCTCCAGCAAACTCCAACAGACCTGCAGCTGAGGGTCCTGACTGTTAGAAGGAAAACTAACAAACCAAAAGGACATCCACACCACACCAAAACCCCATCTGTACGTCACCATCATCAAAGACCAAAGGTAGATAAAACCACAAAGATGGGGAAAAAACAGAGCAGAAAAACTGAAAATTCTAAAAATCGGAGTGCCTCTCCTCCTCCAAAGGGACACAGCTCCTCACCAGCAATGGAGCAAAGCTGGATGGAGAATGACTCTGATGAGTTGAGAGAAGAAGGCTTCAGACAATCAAACTTCTCCGAGCTAAAGGGGGAAGTTCGAACCCATTGCAAAGAAGTTAAAAAACCTTGAAAAAAGGTTAGACAAATGGCTAACTAGAATAACCAATGTAGAGAAGTCCTTAAATGACCTGAAGGAGCTGAAAACAGTGGCACAAGAACTACATGATGAATGCACAAGCTTCAGTAGTCAATTTGATCCACTGGAAGAAAGGGTATCAGTGATTGAAGATCAAATGAATGAAATGAAGTGAGAAGAGAAGTTTAGAGAAAAAAGAATAAAAAGAAATGAACAAAGCCTCCAAGAAATATGGGACTATGTGAAAAGACCAAATCTATGTCGACTGGTGTACCTGAAAGTGGCAGGAAGAATGGAACCAAGCTGGAAAACACTCTGCAGGATATTATCAAGGAGAACTTCCCCAACATAGCTAGGCAGGCCAACATTCAAATTCAGGAAACACAGAAAATGCCACAAAGATACTCCTCGAGAAGAGCCACTCTAAGACACATAACTGTCAGATTCACCAAAGTTGAAATGAAGGAAAAAATGTTAAGGGCAGCCAGAGAGAAAGGTCACATTACCCACAAAGGAAAGCCCATCAGACTAATAGCAGATCTCTTGGCAGAAGAGAGTGGGGGCCAATATTCAACATTCTTAAAGAAAAGAATTTTCAACACAGAATTTCATATCCAGCCAAACTAAGCTTCATAAGTGAAGGAGAAATAAAATCCTTTACAGATAAGCAAATGCTGAGAGATTGTGTCACCACAAGGCCTGCCCTAAAAGAGTTCCTGAAGGAAGCACTAAACATGGAAAGTGGAAAGGAAGAAATGGTACCAGCCACTGCAAAAACATGCCAAGTTGTAAAGACCATTGATGCTAGGAAGAAACTGCATCAACTAACAAGCAAAATATCCAGCTAACATCATAATGACAGGATCAAATTCACACATAACAATATTAACCTTAAAAGTAAATGGACTAAATGCTCCAATTAAAAGAAACAGACTGGCAAATTGGATAAAGAGTCAAGACCCATCAGTGTGCTGTATTCAGGAAACCCATCTCACGTGCAGAGACACACATAGGCTCAAAATAAAAGGATGGAGGAAGATCTACCAAGAAAATGGAAAACAAAAAAAGGCAGGCATTGCAATCCTAGTCTCTGATAAAACAGACTTTAAACCAACAAAGATCAAAAGAGACAAAGAAGGCCATTACATAATGGTAAAGGGATCAATTCAAGAAGAGCTAACTATCCTAAACATATATCCACCAAATACAGGAGCACTCAGATTTACAAAGCAAGTCCTTAGAGACCTACAAAGAGACTTAGACTCCCACACAATAATAATAGGAGACTTTAACAGCCCACTGTCAATATTACACAGATCAACGAGACAGAATGTTAATAAGGATATCCAGGAATTGAACTCAGCTCTGCACCAAGCAGACCTAATAGACATCTACAGAACTCTCCACCCCAAATCAACAGAATATACATTCTTCTCAGCACCACACCGCACTTATTCCAAAATGGCCACATATTTGGAAGTAAAGCACTCCTCAGCAAATGTAAAAGAACAGAAATTATAACAAACTGTCTCTCAGACCACAGTGCAATCAAACTAGAACTCAGGAATAAGAAACTCACTCATAACCACTCAACTACATGGAAACTGAACAACCTGCTCCTGCATTCAGTAGTCATTCTACTGGGTACATAATGAAATGAAGGCAGAAAGAAAGATGTTCTTTGAAACCAATGAGAACAAAGACAAAACATACCAGAATCTCTGGGACACAGCTAAAGCAGTGTGTAGAGGGAAATTTATAGCACTAAATGCCCACAGGAGAAAGCCGGAACGATCAAAAATTGACACCCTAACATCACAATCAAAAGAACTAGAGAAGCAAGAGCAAACACATTCAAAAGCTAGCAGAAGGCAAGAAATAACTAAGATCAGAGCAGAACTGAAGGAGATAGAGACACAAAGTACCCTTCAAAAAAATCAATGAATCCAGGAGCTGGTTTTTTGAAAAGATCAACAAAACTGATAGACCGCTAGCAAGACTAATAAAGAAGAAAAGAGAGAAGAATCAAATAGATGCAATAAAAAATGATAAAGGGGATACCACCACTGATCCCACAGAAATACAAACTACCATCAGAGAATACTACAAACACCTCTATGCAAATAAACTAGAGAATCTAGAAGAAATGGATAAACTCCTGGACACATACACCCTCTCAAGACTAAACCAGGAAGAAGGTGAATCTCTGAATAGACCAATAACAGGCTCTGAAATTGAGGCAATAATTAACAGCCTACTAACCAGAAAAAGTCCAGGACCAGATGGATTCACAGCCAAATTCTATCAGAGGTACAAGGAGGAGCTGGTACCATTCCTTCTGAAACTATTCCAATCAATAGAAAAAAAAGGGAATCCTCCCTAACTCATTTTATGAGGCCAGCATCATCCTGATACCAAAGCCTGGCAGAGACACAACAAAGAAAGATAATTTTAGACCAATATCCCTGATGAACATTGATGCAAAAATCCTCAATAAGATACTGGCAAACCGAATCCAGCAGCACATCAAAAAGCTTATCTACTATGATCAAGTGGGCTTCGTCCCTGGGATGCAAGGATGGTTCAATATACACAAATCAATAAATGTAATCCAGTAAATAAACAGAACCAAAGACAAAAACCACATGATTATCTCAATAGATGCAGAAAAGGCCTCTGACAAAATTCAACAGCCCTTCATGCTAAAAACTCTCAATAAATTAGGTATTGATGGGACGTATCTCAAAATAATAAGAGCTATTTATGACAAACCCACAGCCAATATCATACTGAATGGGCAAAAACTGGAAGCATTCCCTTTGAAAACTGGCACAAGACAGGGATGCCCTCTCTCACCACTCCTATTCAACATAGTGTTGGAAGTTCTGGCCAGGGCAATTAGGCAGGAGAAGGAAATAAAGGGTATTCAATTAGGAAAAGAGGAAGTCAAATTGTCCCTGTTTGCAGATGACATGATTGTATATCTAGAAAACCCCATTGTCTCAGCCCAAAATCTCCTTAAGCTGATAAGCAACTTCAACAAAGTCTCAGGATACAAAATCAATGTACAAAAATCACAAGCATTCTTATACACCAACAACAGACAAACAGAGAGCCAAATCATGAGTGAACTCCCATTCACAGTTGCTTCAAAGAGAATAAAATACCTAGGAATCCAACTTACAACAGATGTGAAGGACCTCTTCAAGGAGAACTACAAACCACTGCTCAAGGAAATAAAAGAGGATACAAACAAATGGAAGAACATTCCATGCTCAGGGGTAGGAAGAATCAATATCATGAAAATGGCCATACTGCCCAAGGTCATTTACAGATTCAATGCCATCCCCATCAAGCTACCAATGACTTTCTTCACAGAATTGGAAAAAACTACTTTAAAGTTCATATGGAACCAAAAAAGAGCCCGCATCACCAAGTCAATCCTAAGCCAAAAGAACAAAGCTGGAGGTATGACACTACCTGACTTCAAACTATACTACAAGGCTACAGTAACCAAAACAGCATGGGACTGGTACCAAAACAGAGATATAGATCAATGGAACAGAACAGAGCCCTCAGAAATAATGCCGCATATCTACAACTATCTGATCTTTGACAAACCTGAGAAAAACAAGCAATGGAGAAAGGATTCCCTATTTAATAAATGGTGCTGGGAAAACTGGCTAGCCATATGGAGAAAGCTGAAACTGGATCCCTTCCTTACACCTTATACAAAAATCAGTTCAAGATGGATTAAAGACTTAAATGTTAGACCTAAAACCATAAAACCCTACAAGAATACCTATGCAACACCACTGAGGACATAGGCATGGGCAAGGACTTCATGTCTAAAACACCAAAAGCAATGGCAACAAAAGCCAAAATTGACAAATGGGATCTAATTAAACTAAAGAGCTTCTGCACAGCAAAAGAAACTACCATCAGAATGAACAGGCAACCTACAGAATGGGAGAAAATTCTTGCAATCTACTCATCTGACAAAGGGCTAATATCCAGAATCTACAATGAACTCAAACAAATTTACAAGAAAAAAACAAACAATCCCATCAAAAAGTGGGCAAAGGATATGAACAGACACTTCTCAAAAGAAGACATTTATGCAGCCAACAGACACATGAAAAAATGCTCATCATCACTGGCCATCAGAGAAATGCAAATCAGAACCACAATGAGATACCATCTCACACCAGTTAGAATGGTGATCATTAAAAAGTCAGGAAACAACAGGTGTTGGAGAGGATGTGGAGAAATAGGAACACTTTTACACTGTTGGTGGGACTGTAAACTAGTTCAACCCTTGTGGAAGTCAGTGTGGGGATTCCTCAGGGATCTAGAAGTAGAAATACCATTTGACCCAGCCATCCCATTACTGGGTATATACCCAAAGGATAATAAAACATGCTGCTATAAAGACACATGCACATGTATGTTTATTGCGGCACTATTCACAATAGCAAAGAGTTGGAACCAACCCAAATGTCCAACAATGATAGACTGGATTAAGAAAATGTGGCACATATACACCATTGAATACTATGCAGCCATAAAAAATGATGAGTTCATGTACTTTGTAGGGACGTGGATTAAGCTGGAAACCATCATTCTCAGCAAACTATCGCAAGGACATAAAACCAAACACCACATGTTCTCACTCATAGGTGGGAATTGAACAATGAGAACACTTGGACACAGGAAGGGAAACATCACACACCGGGGCCTGTTGTGGGGTGGGGGAAGGGGGAGGGATAGCATTAGGAGATATACCTAATGTAAATGATGAGTTAATGGGTGCAGCACACCAACATGGCACATGTATACGTATGTAACAAACCTGCACATTGTGCACATGTACCCTAGAACTTAAAGTATGATAAAAAATATATATATATAAACAAAACAAAATATTCATGAGTCCATACTGAGATAAAGAAATGATTGAATAAATAAATAAATAAATAAATAAGGGAAAATAGACAAATATCCCAGGCAGGAGAATTCCAAATATTTTATATAGATGTTGACCCCTTCAAGGAGATAGACCTTAATTCCTCACACTTTACATGTGACATGTGCGTGATGACTTCCTTCCAAAGGGTACAGTATGGAAAGGTGGGAAAAATTTAGCTTTCCAGTTGAGAAGCTTAACAAACACTACCTTAATCAGGTAATCAAAGTCAACATCAAAAAATGATAAGTCATGTGGATAGCATGTACCACTGATATTGAGGCAGGATTTTTCTTGGCCACTTTCCCTTCTGGAGACCTCCAGCTACAACACCTCTGCCCAGGCCCTCCTTGGGCCCAGTTTCATCGCTGGAGATGCCCAGTCTACTCAGGCCACTGGGCTGCACCTGGCTTGCGCTCTAATGCAAATCCCATGGCCACTGCAACTGCACACTCAGCCCCCTGCATTTGATGGGTCCCAAGTTCTTGTCCCATGTCCAAGAAGAATAAGTTTACACTAACAATTAAAGGGTGAGGAAGGTGGAGAATAGTTTTATTGAGCAGCAAAACAGCTCTCTGTGTAGAGAGGACACGAGGGTTGGCCCCAACTCGAAGTTGGGTGGTCTCACTCTCCTTGTGCCTGGGCCAGGGCTTTTATGGACTCAGAATGGGAAGTGCATGCTAATTCGTTTGTGAGTATGCAAAAAAGGCTAAAACAAAGGTGCCATTCAAAGGTGGCCATGGCAGTGTAAAAAACTAATTAGGGAAAGGTAGGTATATGTAAAATAGGTGAAGGGTGAAGATCAATCAGAGGAAAGCAAGCCGAATGGGAAGACAGTTTCTCAATCTGGCCTGTGGATTTGACTTATGGCTTGGTTTTCAGGCTTTAAACTGTCTTCAGCTTGAAGGTCAAGGTTCACTGGGGACCCGCCCCATCTGCCTACACATTTGTCTGCCTCCTGCCACTATGAACATGATATGATGTGAATAGCACTTTACCTCTGTAGTCTTCCTCCCAAAATTCCGTAACTCCAGTCTAATAATGAGAAGAACATCAGACAAATCACAATTGAGGAACAATCTACAAAATTCCGGACCAGTGCTCCTCAAAACTTTCAAGATCATCAAAAATATTGTACATCTAAAAAAAATGACAAAGTAAGTGTAATATGGTATCCTGGAACTCTAATAGGACATTAGGAAACAACTAAGATAATCCAAATACAATATAATAATAATGATGTATCAATTTTTTTTTCAGTTGTGACAAATGTGCATACTAACATAATACATTAACAACAGGAGGAATTGGATGTGAAGTATATGAGCATCCTCTGCACTATCTTTGCAATTTTTCTGCAAAACTAAAACTATTCCAAAATTAAAAATGTATTTAAAAGAAAAGCAATTATGGAAGGAACTGAGTACTGTTGACATCATAGAGTTGCTGTACCAATCCTGGCTTGCCTGTCACTGTACTTCCTGCATCATGTGAATTCCTATGTTGTTAAATTACTTTGATAGAATATTCTAATTCTCCCTGTTAGAGCAAAGCAATGATAAATGAATATACTGAGTGTCAGAGGTGTGAGAAGAGAATGACAGGACTGAAAAAAAGGAAGAGGCATAGAAAAAACTAAGCTTTTTCAGAAGCAAGGCCATTGTCTCATTTACCCAGATTCTAATGTCATAATTATGACTAAGTTACGCTTTTTTTTTAAACTGAAAGAAGTAGTCACTTTCCACAGTTAAAGAAAAACTCTAATTGTCTGTTGTATTATTAAACATGATATGAAAAAACATGAAGATTAGAATCTAGAGATATTTGGAGGTAGCAAATGGGGTTCGCTGAATTATTCTTGTTTGTCAAGCTTGAAGCCCTTACTATCTGCAGGGCAAAAGGAGGTTATGAACCCTGCTGTTTGTTTGCTTATCTTTGAGATATTATGCATCTCTAAACAGGAGCTACAGAATCTCTAAACAGGAGCTACAGAGGCCCAGTTCATGAGTGGATGTCTCATGAGACCCCCCAGAAAGGGTCTAGGCCCCTCTTGCTAACTGTTTGGGTGGTTCAACCAAGGTAAAGAATGCCACATTCAAATCATCACTTAAAGAAGCAAAGAAATGAGCTTAAGTTAGAAACAAGATACCTCTATCTGAAGGGAAGTATAATCAGCAAAAGAGAAACACAATAAGATCAGAAGTAGAAAAGCAGAATGTGGTAACCAAGTGAAGCTGAAGGTAACCCCAGCAGTGAGGGTGTGGTGAAGCAGAGGGATCATGATTTTTGTTTCCGGGCAAATAAGAAAGAACACCCAAAACCAGATCCCGGCAAAGAGTTAGTATCTGTTTGCTTTCGGTTATACTTCGCCTTCTAGAAGCCTGTGAAGATCATCTCCACATCATCCCCATAAGATTTTAAAGGGGCAACTGTGGTCCAAAACTTTGATACCCTAGGAATGGAAGGGGTTCTAGAGACAAACTTTGTATTTTACTTCCTTTCTCAGAAAGCCCCATGGCTCATTTCATAAAACTTGGCATTATATATTTAATTGTAATTTCTTCCTCGGCCTATGTAAAGTTCAATCTGAAACAATTTCAGAGTGTTTCATTTTAATGACTGAAATGTGTATTCAATTCCTATAAAAATCCAAAGCTCCATTCCAAATGTAGTTGACATTCTCCAGCACATCATTTAAATTTCTCTTAGTAATTTTGTGCCTTCTGTGAGACAGTGATATTACATTGCCTCAAGGCATTTTGCATATTTTGTTGATTTTAACATTTAAAGTCCTGGTGGTTTCTACACTCTCATTATGCCCCTGTTCATGTCCCAAATTTCCCTCCACTCCTCACTAGGAAGCAGTGAGAAGGTTTAAATAATTTGTGTGATTTTTAAAAAGCAATTTCTCTGGGATGGGGACAATTGAGTCTGAGATGGAAGCATTGATGAAGATATCAGAATTCAGGGAAACTTGTTCTGGTTATGATGGCTATGAGGAAAAATAACGGGATCATTCTACCTATGATGTAGATGTCCTAAAAATAAAATGGAAGCCAAAGACTACAATCACTTTAAGCATTTAGGGAAAGGAAAAAATTAAAGATTAACTTAAACTTTCACAGGTAAACCCTGTTGAGTGGAGAATAAATATTTGGATGAAAACAGCTAACAAGAATATGCTAATTTGACCCAAAGGCAGTTCCAAGAGCCATTATGTCTATCAAATTTTTCTAGAGAGCTCTACTCCAATGTATTAGTCTGAAAAGCAAGGCCCTAGCTCATGTCTGCTTATTACTTATATATATTTTACTTTATATATTTTATATTATAATATCTAGACTATGACTATAATTATCTGGTCTATAATATGTAGGCTATGTTTCTAAATAGTATGTAGAGGGGAGACATTATGAATGGGTTCAAATCCTATCCCATCTTCAGTAAATAAAATATTTATCTAACTTAAGAAGTCATAGTGAGAATGAAATGGATAATACATTTACACTCCATAAGATGCAGTGTTAAATAAATGCTAGTCATTATTAATGATTATTACCACTGGCCAGTAGAAGTCATACAGTTCGGGTAACAATGCTAGTCATTTTTATATATTATTAATAAGCCATTTAAACCACCCTCAAGTGTAATCATTACCATTTCTATAAAAAAAATTGAGCTTCAGAGAGTCAAATTACTTTTCCATTGCCACCTAGCAAATAACTGATAAAGTCAGATTTAACTCATATCTGGTTCATTTCAAACCTCATTCCCTTTCAACTATGTCATTGCTTCTTCAAAAACAATACAATTTAACATAAACAGAAAATAGCACACATATTCACCTTATTAGGGTGGGCAAATTTGGTAAGTAAAAATAAAAATTGTTGTCTGGGTGCAGTGGCTCACGTCTGTAATCCCAGCACTTTGGGAGGCCAAGGCAGGTGGATCACTTGTGGTCAGGAGTTCGAGACCAGCCTGGCCAACTTGGTGAAATCCCATTTCTATACAAAGCAGCTGGACATGGTGGCGCATGCCTGTAGTCCCAGTTTCTTGGGAAGCTGAGGCAGGAGAATGGCTTGAACCCAGGAGGCGGAGGTTGCAGTGAGCTGAGACCGTGCCATTGCACTCCAGCCTGCGCAACAGAGCAAGACTCTGTCTCAAAAACAAAATAAAACAAAGTAAAATAAAAATTGTTCATTGTTTATATGAAATTCAAATTTAACTAGATATCTTGTATTTATTTGGAAACTCTACATCTCAAAATATTTTTAGCTGTTAAACCTAGATGCTTTTTTGCTAACTATTGAAAATCAGGGATCTCACTTTTTGGTATGTATGTCTTCATTTGTTAGATGAAATTTAGTTAAGGGAGGGATCTTGTTCTTTATTAGACATCTCCCACCCATAGACTCACAGACTAATACCCAGACAGGTCAAAAGTGCTCCTTGGAGACTCTGCTTTATTCATGTTTGTGTCTCCCAACACTATATATAACATATATGGGCACCCAAAAAATGCCCATGGCATGAAAACAGCCATCAGGTGTTCTTAGGAGTACTTGAGCAGGGAAGATTTGTGTGGCAAGAAAACATTTAGCACATGGTGTGTGCAGCAAATATGAAGCAACAAGAGCTTTGTGTAGCTCTTTGGCAACTTAGAAGTTAACAATTTTCTTTCTTCTACAACCAGAATAAACTTCAAATTCATCTATCCAAGCCCCATGTAATTATGTTTACTACTATTTTATTGAGTTACAGCTCAAAACAGAGAGAAGAGACTGATACTATTATATCTGGAATGTTAAATACTATAAATTGGTTCAAAACTCTATTGTAGCAGAAATCGTCATCAACATCACCACCACCACCATCGTCATCATCATCAGTATCATGTTACAACTAGTTGCTCACTGCATCATCTTTTGAATTCCATTCAGTGAGAAAATTATAAGAAAACCTTTTGGAAAAGGCAAAGGAAGCCCTGCTTAAGGTTTTATCACAGGGAAGAGCAATCGAGTCTCTAAAATAAAATTACCACAAGAAACAGAAGCAGTGGTTTGGCTTGGAGGAAAAGAAAAGAAAATAGATTTTGATTTGTGAATTGGAAAAACTGGAACAAGAGCTGACCAAGAACAAACTCACATTCCGGGAGAGTAAATGTATCTAAAGAGCTATACCCCTCACAGCCCTGGTCAGTTTTTGCATGGAGTTCTTTGACAGACTGTCTCTGGAGGGGTGGGCTTATCCCTTCTCGTGATGCTGGAAATATCTGCACTAGCAGCCATCAGAATAGTGGAAATTGATTAATCCAACCAGACTCTCTGAACTTGACCATCAGCACTGCTAATTATTTACTATGAGCAATTCTTCTGCTTTCTATGATCTTACACAATTTACTTAGCATCTCTGTGTCCCTATTTTCTCATCTGTAAAATGGGGTTAATAATGATTCCTATGTCATGTCTGTTGCACAAGCTAAGGTACTCAAATACTCACTGTTACTGTCACCTATTTTTCACTGTACACAATATATTATGCAATGACAGTGCTTTAGTATTATAATTTTACAAATGCTTTAGCCTTTTGAGCCTAAAACAGTTTTGGCCTTGAACTTCTCTGATTCCACACTGAGGAAGTGGGAGGGGATTTCTCTCTTTAAAGACCCATCTCTCCTGGGCTGTAGGAGAAAAGCCTTCCCTCTGTTTCTGACACCAATTCTCAGGCCTAGTGACCTAGAAAGTGCCAGAGCGCCTCCGAAACTGACAATGTGGTGGGTGCAGGTCATTCCCCAACTTCAGAATATGCACTTGGGTGTTAGTACCAGCTCTGAGATCTGGGGGTACACAGGATGGCTACACAAAAAGATTCCTGGGCACGTAAAGAGAGTTCTTGACGAGGGTAGGCACCTGCTAAACCATTAAGCTTTAATCACATCCCCATGTGTAGTAGACACTCCTCACCCAATGATGCAGGCACAGAAAAATAAATAGTAGCATTAAATATTTATTCCATAAGGAGCAGAGTTACTTTTTTATGAAGGGCAAAAAAAGGAGTATTACCAAGGTCAAGAGAGGAGAACAATATATAATTCTCCTATGGACCACTGATAATGAATGTCTCCTATATGTAACATTTTGATCAAGGAAAAAAGGACAAAACCCCTACAAGTTCTTTTGCAGTACCAGATCCTTTTTTTTTCTTAAATTGTGAATCCTATAGATTATTTTATGTTTTAGTATAGCATGTTTTAAATTTTCAGCAACCGCTAATTATGGTTAGAGACAGGAACTTAGAATAGCAATGTGTGACATTTGACTTTTTAAAGAAATATAGAAGATATTTTTACCCTTTGAGTAGATTTTATTTGTTTAAATTCCAAAGTATTTGGAAAAATGTAAAACTAGAAAAACAAAACATATCCTATATCTGTTCATTATTTCCTTCCTCCTGATGAGTCATCTTGTTTTCATTTTGCTGACTCACTATTTCTGTGAGGGTTGTGATCCTAAGGCAACTAACTCTCATGTTTTTGGGTTTTGCTTTTTTTTTTTTTTTTTTTAACCCCACAGCCTCCTGGTTAAAGCACATTTAGAGCTGTTTATTTTCTTCTTTTCCCCCATCAGCTCTCAACACAAATACAGTAGTTACAATTCATAAAATTACAGTGTGTTCTTCTCTTTTCAACACTTTCAGAAATACATTTAGTGATGTTTGTGGATGGCAAAACAATGTCAACGTATTTATCCATCTGCCTTTCTACTAAATCGTAGATGGACTCAGAGTGTTTGATGTATACTGTGAATTATAAGTGCGGTCCTTAACTCTTCTGAGAATGGGTTATACCGAAAGCTGTAAGTATGAATTCATCATACTTTATTTAGAGTGGGAAATCTACACATCTCAGAATACCTTAATTCTATATTGATTCTACTTTAGAGGAAATATAATCTTTGGAGATTATTATGACTAGAATTTTTTCTCTAAAAAACAAAGCAAACAAGATCATAGTAACCTCTTTCTTTCAGAAAAGCCATTGTAAGTTGTCCTAGGAACAAATAAATAAAAGCTCATCAAATAAGACTTCCGTGTTCACTTCTGTCACATACACAAGCTGTGTGATAGCTTAGCTTAGGGCAAACCAGTTCTTCCACTCAGAAAAACTAGAATCGTCTGGATTAAATAAATAAGTAACATACTTTTTGAAGGCTCTGGAGAATTACTAAGACACATAGAACTTGAGGATCTGGGATACTGAAAAGAAGGAAAACAGATATTTCCTTCAGGGCATTTGCCAAATTTTAGAGCACAACGAGAGGCCAACTGGGAGGAGGCAGAGAACCTAAAACACTTTTGAAAAGATCAAAGTGCTAGAGAGACAAAATTTGGAGTTCAGGACTGCCCAGAACTAACACTTACAATTAACAGATTTCATTTTGCTGACTCACTATTTCTGTGAGTGTTGTGATCCTAAGGCAACTAACTCTCATGTTTTTTGGGTTTTGGTTTTTTGTTTGTTTGTTTGTTTGTTTTAACCCCATAGCCTCCTGTTTAAACCACATTTACAGCTGTTTATTTTCTTCTTAAAAACAGATAAGTTTTTTATTGTATTGACTGCTTTTTCCACACTACAATGGCTAAACTGAAAAAGACACAATACCAAGTATTGTTGAGTGTGCAGGGTGATTAAAACTCATATGCTGCTCAGGGGTATTTGAAGTATTACAGCCACTTTGCAAATCTGTTTGGCCCTCATTATTTACTAATGGCAAACATGTATATTCCACACCTAGGTATATACTCAGCGTAACCTTTAGCAGAAACGACTACATATGCTTATGAAAAGACATGTACTCTAGTGCATAGCAATATTATTCTTTTTTTTCTTTTTTTGAGATGGAGTCTCGCTCTGTCGCCCAGGCTGGACTGCAGTGGCGTGCTCTCGGCTCACTGCAAGCTCCGCCTGCCGGGTTCATGCCATTCTCCTGCCTCAGCTTCCCGAGTAGCTGGGACTACAAGTGCCTGCCACCATGCCCTGCTAATTTTTTGAGCAATAGTGTTCTTAATAGACAAAAAACAAGAAATGATCCAAATGTTCATCACAATAGAATGGACAAATTACATTATATTTATCCAATGAAATCCTATGCAGTAATGAGGAGGAATGAACTACTTCAAGATGCAATAGCACAGCTTACCTTCACCAAAATTATGTTGATTGAAAGTAGCCAACAAAAAAGGAATTTCTCTTATTTGATTTTATTTATATAAAGCTCAAAACAGGCAAAAGTAAGCTACGCTGTTAGAAATTAGAATAATAGTTACCTTGGAGAGGGTAATGACTAGAAGTGCTCAGGAATGAAGTTCTGGGATGTTACCAACATTCTACTTTTTCATCAGGTTGCTCGTTACATGTTTTTTTTTTTTCTCTTCATGAAAATTTATTGACCTATACATTTATGATTTCTAAATATCTGTATGTAAACTATACTTTAATTAATAATTACTTTACAACTAAGATCTTGCCCCTGTAGTTTAATGGGTTTTACCTCCAGAAACCTTATCGGGTTTCTACAGTGAAGAGCCAAAAAATATCCCATCCTGGTTCTGATATGGGGGGGAAGAAATGTAACCATTAGAAATACACTTAGGGTATTCTTTTTAACAAAGACATACTCCCCACCAAGGGGAAAGACTTTCCCAGAGCCTTATCCCAGTTAAAAGGAAGGGAATTTATCTGACTCTAGCTCCTTCTAGTCTTCTTGTTCCACATCAGTGGAAAAGAAGAAAGCCAGGAAACATTTATGAAGGTCAAAGCCCAGGGACACAGTTTGAAAAACTGAGATTTAATCATAAGATTATAGTCCACCTCCCCTCGCTCACACCTTACTGCCACACCAACAGAACTTCAGTATGATCACAAGAGATTACAGCACAAAGAGCTGCGATGTGTGGCTCCTATCTAAGGAAGCGTTCTTAGGGAGGCTCAGAAACAACAGAAATATAAAAACAAGGACACGGGAGGAATCTAAAGGTGTGGCACCTACAACTATAGCAAACGTTAAACACAGCTCGACTCCTAGCCAGATTAACAGAGAGCCTCACATTAAAGTCCTATTTCCCTCAGTTTCTATTACTTCATATTTGACTTTCAACAAAATATCACAAAGCATGCTAAGAAGCAATAAAATTATGTTATGTATTGTTATGTTATGTGTTAACTTATGTATATAGTATAAACCATCTGAAAAACTGAATTAATTTACCCAACTTAAGATAATTTTTCTTCATTCGGTATAAGGCTTAGTTACCTGTTTGAATTACAAATAGTACTTAACTTTTGGAGGCTGTAACTGAATTTAATGAACACATTTTCTGCTGACACGCTGAATAATATTCTCTACCTCCCATCTCTGCTCAAATGTCACCTCATCAGTGAGTTCTTCCATCACTTAAAATAGCAGCACATCTCCAAACTTTTGACCTACCCTCCCTGCCTTATTTTTCTCCATAGCATGTGTCTTTGTCTGATATATTATATTCTTACATTATGGTTTATTAGTTGACTCTCTCCTCTAAAATATAAGCTTCAAGGAACTATCTCTTTAAATTCATTACTCCTCCCAAAGTTGTTACAACAGTTAAGTGTTTTGTAAATCTATGTTAACTAGATGAATTAATATATATGTATATTTATCAAAAGTTATGTTTGGTTAAATAAATATACCATACTATATAATGGTAGCTAACACTGATTGAATTCTTACTATGTTGTAAAAACTGTGCTAAACAGCTATGGGTTTTGCATGGATTACTTTGTTTAAGCTTCACAACAACCATAGGTACTACTACCGTTCCTTTTTTAAAAAATGAGAAGATTAAAGAAAAAGGTTAAATTAGCCAATGTCCTCCACAGATAAACTGGACCTTTCTTGATTTTACATAATTTTGGCTAAATTACCAATACAATTATCAAAGTTATAAACTATAAATGGTAGGAACCCACTCATTCTAAAGCAGGGCCAATATACACATCTCTGTAAAACTTTTTGGAAGGTATATCAGTCTTACCATCTTTATTAGTCCGTTTCCACGCTGCTGATAAAGACATACCCTAGACTGGGAAATTTACAAAAGAAAGAGGGTTAATGGACTTACAGTTCCACATGGCTGGGGAGGCCTCATGATCACGGTGGAAGCCAAGGAGTAGCAAAAGTCACATCTTACATGGATGGAAACAGGCAAAGAGAGAGAGCTTGTGGAGGGAAACTCCCCTTTTTAAAACTATCAGATCTCGTGAGACTCATCACTATCACAAGAACAGCATGGAAAACACTTGACCCCATGATTCAATTACCTCCCACCTGGCCCCTCCCTTAACAAGTGGGAATTCAAGATGAGATTTAGGTGGGGACACAGCCAAACCATATCACCATCATCAGACAAATACCTGCATCCAAAGTATATAAAGGGAAGACTAGGAATTTGGAAAGTAAAGAGCTATGTTGTCTTTTCAGGTAGTCATTAGTAGATTGGTAAAGAGGACTGTGGCTTTTGCCTTTTCTCATCTTCCCTATTCCTTCCCCCAACCCCCTTCCAAGGATTATGCTGCCCAAGAGAACAATCCAGAGAAGACCCATCTTTCTCCTATACTTGCTGAGCTTCAGAAACTCACAGACAAGCTCTAGCTCACTGCACCAAGATGAAGTGCCGTGAGAGAATTCTCAGTAGCTTCACTGGTGTCCTCTGAAGTTTGGGAGCATGCATGACCATAGAACGAGACATCTGCCTCCCACTGCATAATGCTAGAGTTAAACTGATAGCTGAAGAGGCCCCTGATGGCAAAACTTGAAGACAGGGAGCCATACTTGGCTACCACTTTCAACAATTTGCCATGACAGAGCTAGGATTAATCCATTTTGAAGGCCTCTGTTTATTAAGTTGCACTGCTGGGTCAATGGAATGTCAGCAGGTAGAGACCATGGGAAAAACTCCCAGGGGCTGGATCTGAGTTAGGCATGACCAGAAGTCGGCCAGAGAATACATCATCAATATCAGAAATCCATGCTGTGCAGAAGTCCCCACAAGTCCTCCAAGGATCTAAATGTGATACAAGCTGGCATTTGGATGTCTGCCCCAAAGCAGGCATTGACAGCCTATTGGCTGTTGGTAGCCAAGGGAAAACAAAATAGCAAGACCAATGAAGTAAAAATAAATAAAACATTTACAATCTTGTTTCTAATCTCTTCTCTCTATTATGCTGCTTCAGATTTCCTTTAAATCAGGTAGGAAGGAGGGAGGATAAATGAATGGACCCTCCACCAATGCAAGGCCACAAACCCCACAGTCAGCATGAGGTGGGATAGAGAAGACAGTTGCTTTTAACTAGATTAATATTTAAATCAATTTGTTGTAGTCTCTTCCGAAAGGTATAGAGCTCTTTTTAAAATTTCTTTTAATTGAAAGTTATCAGAAATCTAAGCTATCTGTTCCAGATATTGCATAATGAAGCGATGAAGAAGGCAAGATCAAAACAAACATGTTAAAAGCAGGCAGAAAAATTTTTCTCACTTTTACCCTAAGATTGAATTACTCTATAAACAAGTTATAATGATGATGCTCATACTATATAGACTCAAATACATTATAAAATAAATAATTACAAAGGAATATAAAATAATCCTCATGATCTTTAAAAACACTAAGATATTGCAAAATCTGAGCTGGGAAGTCCAGTTTTCTAGCGTGATACCAAGGGTCTAGATTTCTGGTGTCAGTCCTGGCACAAATGAACTATTTTGGACACAGACTCCACACTTAATCTCAATGTTGCATCTGCTTCAATGGTTATATGTGAAATCTGAAATATACAGCAAAGAACAACTTAACAGAGAAGACACAGTTAATATCATATGTATCTGTTAAGAGACCATAAGATTACCAAGACTGTATATGAAGGTACAGTAAAACATCTCCATAAATGCGAAATAATGACCACTATCATTGACTGAGCTATGCCAGTCTAGTAAAAAAGTATTGTGTTTTACTTTTTAATTGTCACAACAAACTCATGAGGTAGGTTCATTATTATTCCTATTTTACAGAAGAGGAAACTGAGGCATGAAGAGATTAAGAAAATTGTTATCAGCTAGTAGATGGCAGACAGGATTTAGTCTATGGTTCCTCTTATATTTATGTAAATGAGATGTCTTAAGTGGCAAAACAAAACTAGCCCAAATTCTTCAAAAGTTGAGATGAAATTATAAGAGAGTTACTCCCTTGTGTTTCCTTAAGAGCCCAAGACTCCTAATGCCAGAGGTGTCAGTTTTCAAAAATTTCCTCTGCCCAAAGTTGATTATAACATTATTATAAAATTCTCAATGCCTGTCTCTTCTGGGTTTTCAAACACAGTATGGTGGGCAGGGATTCCTTTAAAGTCAAATTTAGCTGGAGGGAAAATATTAATCATTAAAGTTGGACTGGCCCAAAAATTTGGTGTGTCTGTTCTTTTACCTTTACACTTACTTCTTGTAATACCAACTTTACAAGAATACATATTTCTGCATATTTTTCTTATCCAAAAGCTTGAATATGTATTGTGTCATGTTTTTGATTATTACTTTAGTAACACACTAGTTGATATAAATGTTGAGTGTTCAGAACTAATGCATTAGCTCCCTAAGCTGCCAGGAGTGTTACTGCCAATGGCTTCCAGTTGAATTTATCTCTAGGAATTGTCCTTGGTTGAAAGAAGTTGCCTCAGTCAAGATTAAGACATTTCCTTGAAGGCTGCTTGAATTTAATGAGTAGTCAGAGTTGTGGTACAAAGATCTTGATCCCCTGACTCAATAGAGACAATCATGAAGGGCTATCCCAGTTACAGGAAGCTCCACAGGATCAGTTGAAGCCTCTGGTGCAATTCATTGCAGTTCAATTTTATCTTCTGCCCAATCTTGCCTCCCTCATCCCTTACTTGTGTTGGTCTCTAGTAAATGCACTGTAAGTAAATCTGCACCTAAATCCCAGAGTCCTGGAGTCTGTTTTCTGGGGAATCCAACATAACAGAGTTGGTTCTGGGAATGTTCATAGGAAGCAAACCCCATAAATGTGATTTTAGAGCTAGATTCGCTGTGGGTCGTATGGTAATAAGGACACCATCATTGGAGGTAGATGAAGCACTCACAGCCCCTGGCACATGTTTGCAGTACGAGTAAAACTTATACCAGTGATGAATGGGGATGAGATACTTATGAAATGTAATGCACTGGCAGGTGTAATATATTAAGATTTTTAGATACTTGGGGGAAATAATAATTATAAGAATGATAAAATCAGCTAGTTACTGATGAGACACATGACATATTGGAAAAAGACAGTGGAAACATGAAGGTGATTAATCACCAACATAAGGTAAAATTGTAAAGCCCAAGAGTTTCCTTGACATCACATAGAGGCTCTCATTTCCATCAGCTACAGAGTACAAAAGGCTGAGCATGAGACCCAGTAATTAATTATAAGAGAACCTGCTCCAGAGTAGGTTGCATTCTCAACCCTGTCAGGTCTGATATGCCAAGGTCAAAGCACTGATTGAGAAACAGGGGGACTCTGAAACTTGGAGTGGGAACTCCTGGGACAATGTACTAAAAGATCCTGAATTTCAATAATCCTCGGAACCCACAGACTGCAGAAATGTCTCACTTCTCACCCTTAATAACCATCAGTCTCCCCTTATTTTGAAGACAATGTATAGATTTTTGGTTGAAAGACACAAGTTTCTCTACTCAAGATATAGCACCACTTTCTCTACTGACTGCTAGAAAAATAACTGGGATTGGGTTATAACCCAATCCATAATCCCTAGCCATCACCAGGCCAGGAAAGTGCAGGGCCTTCTAAAGGAAGAAAGTCATTATATACCAAAGCTATCAAAGGACCTAGGCAACATGTATGGGTTGTAGTTGGGAGATTACATACGAACCTGAATCTTGAGAGCGCTATAACAAGAGGGGTGGAATGCAAAACTGGGCAAGGACGTGTTTATCATATGGGATCACTCTCTGACATAAGATTTAATACACTGGCAGGAACCCTGGAAGATGGTACTGTTATACTGCTAGACTGGCCCTAGGATGCTTGGAAAAAGTGATGACTCATACTAAGTGAAGTGGAAACTGCCAGAATGAATGGTGAAGGAAGGAATTAAAGAGCTAAAAAATACCATGTTAGAGTTCATAGTCTACCCTATAACAAGTCACAATTCACTACTCAGTTTCCAGACCTAAGCTAGTTCTTAGATCTGAAATCACCGACTGAAGGAGAGGCTGATTGACCATGAGAAAGGAACCTGCAGCACCATGGCAGGTATATAGATAATAGTTTCCCTGGTCCCTCTCCAAAAGGAACCACTACCATTTGCTCAAGTACCTGTACATCAGAAAAATGAGAATACTCAAAATACTAGAGGACTGTAGGAAGTATCCACATTCCCTACCCTCATTAGATTGATGGGTATGGGAGTAAGATGTAAAGTGTAGTCCTGTCCCGGATCCAACTCACAGTGAGATCACTTATTCCATGGACACATCCTGTAGTCATTTCTCTAGTCTCCAAATGTCTGATTCAATGGATATCTTGGTGGCTGGAAAAGCTCCACATTGGTTTCTTGATCTGTGAGATGAGAACTATGTGTAGTGGGGGAAATCAAGGGGATTTCTCTGAAACTTCCTCACAAGAGAGTAAGTCAAGACTAATATTGCCCAACTCAATGAGTGTACTAAAACACATTGAGTTATGCAGTTTAAATAGGCGAATAGTATGATATGTTAATAATATCTCATTAAAATGTTTAAAATTGCAATTTGGGGAAATGGCATACAGTAATGTTACCTTTAGACACCTAGAAAATGCACCTTAACATATCTCTATTTCATTTACCAATCTGGCGCCTAGAGAAACCAGATACATCCTCTTGGTAACAGTGGTTACTGCAAACTCAATTAAGCAGCAACTCCAATTAAAACTGGCATTTCAGATATATTATCTTTACTAGCACAAATTAACATGGACTTGGGAACATGGTATATAGCCACTGACCTAGCAAATTTGTTCTTTTCATTTCTATCAGGGAAGAGGACCTAAAGTAGTTCACATTCACATGAGATAAGCAATAGCATATATTTGTGATCTTACCCTGGAGCTGCAGTATTTCTGACACTCTGTTGTAATATAGCTGGACGCAACCTGCACATTTGGACATTTCCAAAAAAAAAAAAAGAATTCGTTCAATTCAATGAAAAAATGCTAATTAGACCTGATGAACAAGAAATGGCAAAAACATCATAGGCTTTGGTAAGAAACAATCACTTCTGATGGCAGCAGAGAAACTCTACAAAGAATCAGTGACACGCCACATCAGTAAAGATTTTAAGAGTTTAAGAGGCAGGCCGGGTGCAGTGGCTCCCACCTGTAATCCCAGCAATTTGAGAGGCCAAGGCGGGTGGATCACGAGGTCAAGAGATTGAGACCATCCTGGCCAACATGGTGAAACCCTGTCTCTACTAAAAATACAAAATTAGCTAGGTGTGGTGGCAGGTGCCTGTATTCCTAGCTACTTGGGAGGCTGAGGCAGGAGAATCACTTGAACCGGGGAGGTGGAGGTTGCAGTGAGCCAAGACTGCACCATGGCACTCCAGCCTGGCGACGGAGCCAGACTCTGTCTCAAAAAAAAAAAAAAAAAAAAAAAGAGGCAGGGATTGGTTGGAATCCTGTCAAGACCATCATTTTGAAGGAAAAAAAAAAGAGTGTAGCAGTGGGTCAGACTGAGACATACAAATATAAAGAACAAAGAACTGTCCAAATTAGAGAACTAAGAATTGCATTTTGAGCCGCTAAAGTAGAAGGATGTGTAATGCCTAGCAGAACTCTCCCAATTCTGGAGGCAGTATATATACCATGCTTGGGAAAACTATATCATCCCATTTACTGACAAGGAAGGTTACTGACTTTAAACGGGGTCCAGAGCAGGAAAGAGCACTGCAACAGTTCCAAGCTGCAGTGCATACAAGCATTCCTGCTGCTTGGGCCCTTCGATCTGGCAGACCTTCTTATGTTAAAGTTATCTGTGTTGGGAAAGATGCCATATGGCATTTAGGGTACCACCAAATGGAAGAGTAACAGTATGGGTTCTGGAGCAACAGTATGGGTTCTAAACATCTCCATATTGTCTGATGTTTAGATGATTGAGCATCATTCTAAAAATAGATGTTGGTTTTTGACTGGGTCCTGGTAGAAATGGAGCATCTGAACCTGGATGCACAGTGACAGAACTACCCACCTTGAGCTGGGCTATCTCAGACCCACCAAGTCATAGGGTCAAGCAGACCTAGCAGTAATCAATCCATTGTAAAATGGAATTGGTATCACTTGGAGCAAGCAACAGTAGTGAAGTCAACTGCACAATCGAATAGTTCAGAAGTCTGTGCCATCCACTACTGTTGCACCAGTACCCTTCTCTCATCAAACAGCTATAGTAAATGAGAAGTCTCTTATGGCCAGCTGACACAGGAAGCAAAGGGCCAAGCAAAGTTCATAAATTGGTTAGTTCAGCACATGGGTGCACGTTGACAATAGACTGCTATTCTACTGCAGGCCCACTTAGCAGTGGCCTTCAAAGACAGTGGCTAGAAGAAGAAATTATAGCACTCAGTAAAGTTTTGGGCAGTGCCTCTGGTTATGCACTTCGCAGGAAAATACAAGTAGCCATATATGCATGGATTCATGGATAATGACCAGTGGCTTGGATCTTTGCTTGGGGCCCTGGAATGAAAAAAAAAATGTAAGATTGCAGACAAGGAGATTTGGGGAAGATATATGTGGGTAGAATTATCAGAGATAATTTTAATATTGCATATTAAAACTAGAGAATATCCACCGAAACCGAGTGGACAGAATTATACAGCTAATCGATGTTTACACAGCTCTGTTCTTAGCCACTGCCAAATGGCTGGGGTGACAGCCACTGACAGGTGGTTGCAAGTTCAGTACATTGTATTTCATCTATGCTAGAATAACCAGTGATTAATGTTGATTGGAATCAACAGTTATTCTGGGTATGGGTTACCTTTTCTGCTTAAAGGGCTTTAACCAGTACCATTCTCCAAAGGATTATAGAGTTTTGATCCACCAATACAGATCCCATGTAACAGTAAATAAAACCAAAGTAACTATTTTAAAGCAAAGGAAGTTCATCAGTAAGCTCATGGTCATGGGATTCACTTGTCCTCTTACTTTCTATACTACGCAGAAACCATCAGATGATGGAGTGATAGAGTAGCTTATTAAAAGTACAGATGCAGCACCAGTTTGGATGTAAAGATGAGGCACCAACTTGGATAATAGGGCACTATCTTTCATGATGAGACACTTAACACGTTGATATTCATTATATTGTGTTGTGCTCCCAATATGTAAATACATTGCAACAGGAACCAAGGGGTGCAAGTAAGAGTGGCCTCAATGATCATCAAGCTGAGTGACTTACTTGGAAGTTTGTATTCTGTACCTTTAACTCTAGGCTCTTTTAGCTTTAGAGATTTAGGAACACTCCCTCCCACCAAAGGACAAAGTGAGAGTCCCATTAAACATTAAGTCAAAGTTGACCTCTGGTTACTTTAGTCTCTTTATACCTAGAGCTCGGTGGGAAAAGAACAATGTCAACATCCTTGCAGGTATAATTGATCCTGATCTTCAGGGGGAGACAAGGCTGATGGTATACAATGTGGGCAGGGAAGGATTCATTTAGCATCCAAGTGATGCACTGGAGTATCTGTTGGTGCCCACTATTAACAGGAAATAGTCAAGTATAGCAGCTGTGCTTGAGAAATACATGGGGATTAGGAGCTCTCACTCCTCGTGGATGAAGGTCTGCATCACTCAACCACGTGAGCCATCAAGACAAGCAGAGGAGCTAGTTAAGGGTGAAGCAAATTTAAAATGATAAATAACCTTGAAATTAGCCACAGCACCGGAGTTTGTAGTTTGTACTGTTAATCTTCCTCTTGTATGTTTCCCTGGTGGTAGAGACCAACCATAATCTTGTAGAAGCTGCCTCCAGACAGGGTGAATTCACTACATTGTATGAAGTAAAAGATCCAGAGACACACAGGAGTGAACTGTAGTGAATGCTATAGCATTACACACAGAACTTTCTTTAAGGCCATGCACCCATCATCCAGCTGCCAGAATTGTTGACTACTGGCAGCACTTAGCTGAATGCCCCTCCAGATATCACCCATGGTTGGTGGAAGCTTCCTCTTTTAAGGTTCTGTCCTTTGCCTCTGGGTAGGCTGCAGCCAATGACCGGTTCATGGAGCTATACAAAGGCCTGGCCTCTGCCTCAACGGAGGCAACCCTGAAGAGGCACCCGAGCCTTGTTAGAACTGCCTGGTGGTTAAACTCCTTCTGCTCAATCCTGCTTCCCTCAACTGGCATGTGTGTAGTTCTCAGGAACACTACCCAACACACTGCCTGCATGCTAATCTCCATTTCCGGGTCCCTTTTTGGGGAAGCTAACCTGCAACGTTTGCCAACTCTGCTAGAATAATACTTCCTTTTTTTCTTACCTAGTCATTATAAATGTGTACGTGATGTTATTCTTTCTCGGACAATAAATAGTACTTTTAAACTCATGTTTAAATTATTCTTTCATGTCTCCTGAAGGCCTGGTGTCAAATTCCACTGCACCTTCTTTCCTTTGCCTTTTTCCTAAGATTGCCAGACCTGGGTACCTGCAGGCACAGCTGAGGAGACCTGGCATTTTCTCATCTACTGTTCAAAAGTGCCATGATCTACTTCCTCTATTGCTACAGCAATAGCATAAAGACAAACCTTGCAATGGCCCCTTTTAATATGAAACAATTCAGTTTTTACTTTACCAAAGCCACCAATTTCCTGTACTTTTAAGCCTTTGTCTCACTTCAAGAACCACAAAACACAATCATTAACAAACGCCAACAGTATTTCTCAGTCTTAATTCAAGTTTGATATTTCAGTTTAAGTTCTACCACAGAAAAAAGTCTCCAGAAAAGTGCCCTTTTTGGTTGCCTGGATAAGTTTTCGTTGACAACAAAATAAAGTCCAAACTCCTGTCAATGTTAGGTCCTTTGTGCTTTGTCTTTAAATGAATCTCCACTCTGATCCTGCTAAACTGATGGGTATACAATTTATATCTCATCCATTTTTTGTAGTACTCTCCTCTCTCATGGCTCTTCCACCTATTAGTCAAGCCCCATCTCTTATATCATCTGTGATGAAGTTTTGTATGACCAACGGAGAGAAAAACAGAGTGATGGGCCCCCATTGCTTATGGGAGAAAGACCATAATCCCTCCCACAGCTTGGAAGGTCCTGTATGGGACAGCTTCTCTGTCCAACTCCAGCTTTCTCTGGCACATTGCTTTCTGAGTTTCAGTCCCATTCACATTTTTCTCTTTGTAGCACCGACGTTCTTCCTGCCAAAGGGTTATTTGGATGCCTTTCCTCATACTTCTTACATTGCCTCTGTCCTGGAAGCTCTAGTCTTTTGCAAGAGCTTCCTCATATTCTTTCAGATCTAATATCAGTTTTCACTTCCTCAGGGAAACTTTACCTTATTTCCCAGAATAGGTAAGAATTCCATTATGTGCTCTCACAGAACACATAATTCTGCTCATAGCTGTAGCTATGTACTAGTTACCCTGTATTTCTTATTTAGTGCTTTTCTTATTAACTTAGTCAAGGTTTGGGTAGAAAATCAGAAATAGGCACTTTAGGCCAGGCATGGTGACTCACATCTGTAATCCTAGCACTTTAGGAGGCCGAGGCAGGTGGATCGCTTGAACCCAGGAGTGTGAGACCAACCTGGGCAACACAGCAAAATCCCATCTCTACAAATAATACAAAAAATTAGTGGGGCATGGTGGCCTGCACCTGTGGTCCCAGCTACTCAGGAGGCTGAGGTGGGAGGATTGTTTGAGCACAGGAGGTCGATGCTGCAGTGAGCCATGTTCATGCCACTGCACTCCAGCCTGGACAACAGAGTGAGACCATATCTCAAAAATAAATAAATAAATAAATAAATAAATAAATAAATAAATAAATAAGACATACCCACTTTAGGCCAGGCGTGGTGGCTCACACCTGGAATCCCAGCACTTTGGGAGGCCGAGGCGGGCGGATCACGAGGTTAGCAGATCGAGTCCATCCTGGCCAACATGGTGAAACCCCATCTCTACTAAAATACAAAAAATTAACTGGGTATGGTGATGTGCACCAGTAGTCTCAGCTACTCAGGAGGCTGAGGCAGGGGAATCGCTTGAACCCAGGAAGTGGAGGTTGCAGTGAGCCAAGATAGCACCACTGCACTCTAGCCTGGCAACAGAGCAAGACTCCAACTGAAAAAAAAAAAAAAAGACATACCCAACTTTAGGTTTGTCGAGGAGGAAGGGACTAAATATAGGAATGTAAGACTTACACAAGACTTTGGAAGGGAGGAAGAGCAAAGCCTGGGAGGAAACTGACATCAGAATTCAGGAGCCCATAAAGTGCAGGAGTCATTTGTGATCTGGGCTGTGCCTCTGTGGTGAATTTGCAAGCTAAGGCCTAAAAGCTGCTGGCAAAACCTCCTATGAGCCATCTGCCAAAGCCCATGCAGTTCTCTTACACGCCGTAGGAGATTACTACCTTCTGCTTCTTTTCTTCCTTCTAAATCTCTTGCAAACCTCTCTCATTACCAGAATCTAATCTGCTGGTAAGCATTTTAGGCAATGTAGTTTGGCAGCTTCTAGAACAAGTTTGACAAACATTTCTATAAAAAGCCAGATAGTCAATATTTTAGGCTTTAGCTATTGTAGTATAGATTGCACCCACACTAACATTTGAGTTTTGGATAATGATTACACATTACAAACTCCTAGTTTTCATTTGATTCTTCCCCAAAACCTTTTTTTTTTTTTTTTTTTTTGAGCTGAGGCCTTTCTCTGTTGCCCAGGCTGGAGTGCAGTGGCATGATCTCGGCTCACTGCAACCTCCACCTCCCAGGTTCAAGCAATTCTCCTCTCTCAGCCTCCCGAGTAGCTGGGATTACAAGTGCCTGCAACCATGTCCGGCTAATTTTTTGTGTTTTTAGTAGAGACGGGGTTTCACCATGTTGGCCAGACTGGTCTTGAACTCCTGACCTCAGGCAATCCACCCACCTTGGCCTCCCAAAGTACTGGGATTACAGGTATGAGCCACTGCGCCTGGCCCCGCTAAACCACTTTAAAATGTAAAAATTATTCTTAATTTGTTATCAGGACAAACAGGTGGCAGGTTAGATTTGGCCCATAGGCTGTTGTTTGCCAACCCTTGGTCTAGACCCTGCAAAACAAGAAGGGTCTTGTACCTAACTAACAAAACTACAATTGTTTTATCATCTCAATGGTGTCATAGATGTGAGTTCAGGAAGAGGAGGTGAAGAGCAGAGGATGCTAGAGGATTCTGAGCCACCACTCCTGAAATATACTTGTGGTTTCTTCACATTTTCAAATTCAGTCTTATATTCATATATATCAATTACATTTAATCACGAAAAACTGCTGCACACATCCCACTTCGTAATTCTATGGGTCAGATAGCACTCAGTTCTTAATGGTAGCTCCATACCTGTATCACTGGTGTTCCATACCACCATTATCTGCTTCTTTTCCACCAGGGCCAAGTAACAAACTAAAAGCAGCCTTACCAATGGAGGATAGTAGTTTGAAGAAGAGGAATTAGCCTTACTCTAAAACCTCAGTGGTCTGGTGATGTCATTGTTGCTGGCAACAGATTTTATCCCTTTCTGCCACAAATACTTCAAGTACAATTCACTTTGCTGGGTCACAGGTCTAAGTGATGGGTCAGCTTGCACAGAAGCCTGGACCTGCTGCATAACCCCACCTTGCTCTAAATATCCCTTGGAACAGGTAGCTGTATAGGTTACCTAGAGGTTGGGCCAGAGTAGTATATCCAAATATGGAATTTGTTGCATCCCGGTTTCAATGAGACATACTGAATGCTAGAGCTCTTTCTTTTGTGGGCTGTGCAAAGTGAGACAACTCGTTTCTAATTTGAAAAGGAATATTCTGCCATTTTCACAGCATTGTCACACTAGAAACTTCATATGATCACAAGTCTATGAACTTTCACATGGTTTGTCTCCCTTCCTTGGTCATGCGTTTGTCTTCCTAAGGCATCAGGTTGTTAGTTTCTTCCTGATGACATGGTAAAATTAATATGCTCCAACATGGCATTCTACTGGGAGTCAAGATAATCAAGCTCCCTCTAGACCAGGAAGCAGCTATTCAAAGTACGTGCCTGCAACAGTGAGGTAAGGAGCTTCCACCAGAAAATAAATCAATGCACTACTCCTTCATCAAAAAAGTCTTTCTAAGAAAAAAATTGTCAGCTGAGCCAAACGGTGTGCTTAGTGGTATAGTTCACATTCTATACCACTATATATTCTATATTAGGAAGTGCAAACTTCCTAATTCATTGGGGATAAATAAGAAACATGGACCAGAAACCAGTTCACAGATGACACTTTGAGGATCACTGCTCTAGTCTAGACCTCAACATGACAGAGATCAGATATTGTCTTGATAAAAGACAGCAAAGTTGTACTGCTGACCCTCTGGGCAAAGGTGAGGTGTTGTAGGTTACAGTTACTGATGGAAACTAAAAAGAAAGCATTTGCTAGGTCAGTAGGTTCATATTGCATGCCAGAGGCTGATGTGTTTTAGTAAAGGTACCAGCCATTTCTTGCCTCAGATTTCCAGGTTTCAATTTCCCCAGGGCAAAAAGTCTGTCTATGCAACTTATCAAATATATAAGTGACTCAACTCCATATACGATTTGATGAACTGTGTTTTAGGGGAACTTCTGGAACCAATTACAGTATAAGTCAAGAGTTCAGCAGGAAATTGATGGCATACTCAAATAGTTAATTGAGGGATTTTTGTTGTTGTTGTTGAAAAGACTATTTACAGTAGTACCAATAAGGGTTGGTAAAGCACCCAAGAAGTAACAAAGCTATAAGTTATCATCCCTGGGCCTGAATGGAGACAAGAATAAAGCAGTGTTACTGGAACCTGGATGGCTGAAGCTATGGGGCAAATGGCTGCCTCCCAGGACATTGATAGAGGAATTGCAGCCATTATAAAAAATGTGGACCAGTATGGGGAATGCACCACCTCCCTTTCCTCCCACCAGCTGGTCTTTTGTTGGTGCCTTGCCTTGGCCAAACCAACTCTAAGGCAGAAAGCAAGGGACCCCGGGTGATGCAGATTCAAGAGGTTAGCCTCCCATAACAGAGAGCCAAGTAGAGAAGGGCAGAGACTGATGCTTAAGAGGCAAATAGAGAATAACATTCATTCATACATAAGAGAAAGTTTTGATAAAACAGGTTATATCTCCACAATCAAATATCATACAGTAATTTTTAAAATGAACTAGATTTCCAATGTAAATAAATCTCAAAAACATGTTAAGAGAAAAACAGTAAGCAGCAGCAGGGTACCCACAGTCTAACATTTACATAACATTTAAAATCCAGTAAAACCATATTTTATGGATATATAAATATGGAGGAAAAAGATGTTCTTGCAGCTGGGAACGCAGTTCTGTATACATTAGTGTTATGGGTTGAATATATCTGAAAATATCCCCATTCTACCCTCACAACTTGAATAATTTGGCTGGGTGTGTTTTATATTGCTGTATGTTGTGGGTTGGGCTGTGTCCTCCAAAAATATATGTTGTCTGAATCCTCAGTACCTTAGAAGGTGACCTTATTTGGAAACAGAGTCATTCCATATACTACTAGTTAAGTTAAAATGAGGTGATACTACGTATGACTTATATCACTATGCAGTATGACTAATATCATAAGAGGAGAAGAGACATTGGGAGAACAGCATGTGAAGATGGGGGCAGAGATTGGAGTGATGTGGCTACAAGCCAGGAATGCCAAGGATTGGAAGCCAGGAAGAGGCAAGGAAAGATTCTCCCCCTACAGGTTTCAGAGGGAAAATGGCCTTGCCAATACCTTGATTTCAAACTTCCTAGCCTCTAAGAACTGAAAAAATAAATTTCTGTTGTTTTAAGCCACCCAGTCCGCAATACATTGTAATGGCAGTGCTGGAAGTCTAGTACATTCTCAGGACTCTTAACCCAAGATGAGTGACATGCTTCGAGGCTATCCAGCTCTGACAGGTACAGATGGATGACTCAGTACATCTTGATCTTTCAGTCAAGGGCATCTATTTGTTTCCTGGCTGGTGTGCTTCAGGCCCCAGCTGTGCAGACACAGTTTGGCTCTATTCTCTCCCATCTTCTCTGGCACCCCCCAGGTCACACAGTTTCAGCCCCCGCTCACTACTATGGCTTTCTCCATTTTTCTTTTTTGGAAAAGCCTCTCTATTTCTGATTTATGAGATTTATCTTTCTAGTTTTCACAGTAGACTCTATATTTATAAAGTATGTTTGTATGTTGTTATCATTTATGAGTTTGGACTGGAATGGAAGAAGATTTTGTGTATGTTCAATCCGTGATATTGAACTGGATGCATGCCATAGTCTCCTTAGGCCCAGATTTATTTTTTGTTTCTCATGGTCCTGAGTCAATTTACTTACTAAAGAGCTCATTGAATTCAGGAATACTGTAAATGAAGTGCCAAAGTACTTAGGGGAATGAGCTATCCAGTGTACTCAAAGGATAATCCTGGAAAGTTCCCAGGAGCCGACGCCTTGGGGTTTCATTTATTTGTCTGCTTTTTTAGAAGCAGAAACACTGTATGATGTAGTGGGGAAAACACATGAGAACAAGGAAGCCTGGATTCTAGGCCTGGCTTAAACTATGTCTAATAAACATTTATTGAAACTTACCATGTGCAATGAAATGCATTAAGCTCTGGATTATGCAGTGTGAGGATGTAGAGAATGAAAGACAGTGATGAATAATATATTCAAAATCCTGGCTCTGGCTTGCAAAGCTCCGGGCACTGTGGACCACTTTCACTGACCTCATGTACCACTGTCAGTGTGCTCAGCCTTACTAGCCACTTGCTCTTTCCTATACACATCCAACCTCTTCCTATTTTAGGGCCGTGGATTGAAAGAATCCTTTCCCTTATTCTTTTAGGAGATCCAGGTCACTTGTCGAAACATCACCCTTTTTGAAATCACTCTGCTTAGCACATATTACTATCCAACATTTGTCTTGTTTATTTGAAGTATATATTTTGTTGGTCTTTCTGCTTTCCTTCTCTGGATTTATTTCCATGGGCATTGTTTTAGACAGCACAAGATTTTGATTTAAACACTGTTTCATATTCCCTTTCCTTTGCATACTTCTATTAGGTTGGTGCAAATGTAATTGAGGTTTTTGCGTTGTTAGAATTTGCCATTTGATATTGGAATACATTCTTAAATAAATGTGGTTATGTCATACATCATTTTAATGGGCATTTCTGGCTTTATGTTTTTTTCTTTTTTTGCTAATGACTTGTTACTTGCTATTTATTTTAGACTATGGAAATGATGTTAGACAAAAAGCAAACCTGAGCGATTTTTTATTTGAGTTCAGTATTGGTCGTAAAGCAGCAGAGACAACTTGCAACATCCACAACGCATTTCGTTCGGGCACTGCTAATGAACGTACAGCGCAGTGGGGGTTCAAGAAGTTTTGCCAAGGAGAAGAAAGCCTTGAAGATGAGGAGTGTAGTAGCTGGCCATTGGAAGTTGACATCCACCAACTGAGAGCAATCATTGAAGCAGATCCTTTTACAACTACATGGGAAGTTGCTGAAGAACTCAATGTTGGCCATTCTATGTCGTTCGGCATTTGAAGCAAATTGGAAAGGTGAAAAAGCTCAATAAGTGGGTGCCTCATGAGCTGAGTGAAAATAAAAAAATCATCGTTTTGAGGTATCATCTTCTCTTATTCTATGCAACAACAATGAACCATTTCTTGATCGGATTGTGACATGCGATAAAAAGTGGATTGTATATGACAACTGGAGAAGACCAGCTCAGTGATTGGACCAAAAAGAAACTCCAAAACTTCTTGCACCAAAAGAAGATCATGGGCACTGTTTGGTGGCCTGCTGCCAGTCTGATCCACTACAGCTTTCGGAAGCCCAGCAAAACCATCACATCTAAGAAGTATGCTCAGTAAATCAATTAGATGCACCGAAAACTGCAATGCCTGCAGCCGACATTGGTCAACAGAAAAGGCCAAATTCTCATGATAATGCCCAGCTGCACATCAAACAACCAGTGCTTCAAAAGTTGAATGAATTGGGCTACGAAGTTTTGCCTCATCCGCCATATTCACCTGACCTCTTGCCAACCGACTACCTGTTCTTCAAACATCTCAACAACTTTATGCAGGGAAAACACTTCCACAACCAGCAGGATGCAGAAAATGCTTTCTAATACAGATTTTTATACTACCAGAATAAACAAACTTATTTATAATTGGCAAAAATGTGTTGATTATAATGGTTCTGATTTTGATTAATAAAGATGTATTTGAGCCTAGTTATAATGATTTAAAATTCATGGTCCAAAACCACAATTACTTTTGCACTAACCTAATACCCCAATAGTAAGAAAAGGACTATACTGCAAAAGGGTACTTTCTCCATTTGAAAAAGAGATTATGGACTCAGGGGTTAAAGGTTACAAAATATTTTTTTTCTCTAGATTCAATACATGGGATTTTTTATTTAGATCATCTACCACTGCAAGGTGGTTCAAAAATTTTATAATTTTATATTGGATATTGTTGGATGATCTGGTGGGTCATACATGTAGTGGGGCATATCTTTGGAAATATGTTAGAAGCATGTATCTGAACATACACACACATGTGCATGTGTATCCCTGGCTTCCTAGAAATGGTGGCTTCCTGGATGCAGATGGGTCCCTCAAATGGCTGTGCCTGTGCTTCCTGGCCCTGGTTGACTGGACCAGTGATACAGGCAGCTGAAACAAGGAATGAAAGTAGTAGCGGTTCTTCTCAATATTACAGCCAATGAAGCAGTCACAGTTTTCCGCTTTCCTTCTCTGACATTTTGGCTTTATTGATCTTGAAATTTTATTTCTCAGAGGACCCAGTAATGGTTTCATTGAGCTGGAAGTTGACTCTGCCGTCTGGGCTTCAAGGCTCCTTTTGAGTTAAACAATAGACATGGGAGTGGACAGGGGTGTCGGGTTTTTGTACTGATTGGGTGATTGCTACTAATTGTCAAGTACACGGTTGCTGGGGCCAGGATAACTGTTTAGAATTCAAGGGCTTTTCTGGAGCACCTCTGTTGTGGCTTGAATGGTGCTCCCCACCCCCAGTCCCGAAAAGATGTGGCTTTCTAGACCTGTGAATGTAATATTATTTGGAAAAAGGGTTTTTTCTTTTTTGCACTTTTAATTAAAGTAAGGATCTTGAAATGAGATCATCCTGAATTATCAGGGTGAGCCCTAAATCTGATGACAGGTGTCTTTGAAGAAGACATGGATCAGAAGAGGAGAAATGCAGAGGAGTAGTCCATGAGAAGGTGGAGGCAAAAATTAGGGTGATACATCTACAAGTCAAGAATGTTAAAGATCCAAAGAATGCCAAAGGTCACCGGCAGCCAAAGAGTCTTGGAGAGAAGCATGGGACAGATTTTCCCTAGGAGCTTCAAAAAGGAAATCAACTATGCCAATACCGTGATGTCTGATTTCTGGCCTCCAGAACCGTGAGAGGATAAAGTTTCATTGTTTGAAGCCACCAAGTTAGTGGTAACTTGTTATAGTAGCCACAGGAAACTGAAGAAACGTCTCTGTATTTTCATGTCTAGTACTAATGGTTAACAGGAAATAAAAGCAGCCCAATAAAAGCGGTTCTAGATGCTTCAGATATTAAGATTTGGGTTATCTCACTCTCAGGTGCTGGTTGAGGGCAATGGGGCAATGGGCCTGTATCCCATAAAAGGGAAACCATAAATACGAACCATGGTCTCATGGCCCCGTTACAGAAATGAGGATTATAGGAGCCATGTGTATTTTCTTCATTGTTTGTAGTGTGTATTTTTATATACATTAATTATATTTTTTCCACTTTCACTCCCTCTTGTATTAGTTTTCCATGCAATGTAATGAATTACCACAAACTCAGAGACTTAAAAAATAATATACATATATGATCTCACACTTTCTGTGGATAGGAAGTCTAGGCATGCCTTAGCTGGGTACTCTGCAAAGCTGCAATCTATGTGCTTTCCTGTCCAGATCTTGGAAGTCCAAAAGTGTTTCCTCCTCTTCTATTTTCTTGGAAAAGATTGTGTAGAATCAGTGCTAATTCTTTACATGTTTATTAGAAATTTCCAATGAAACAATCTAAGCTCAGATATTTCTTTTTTGAGATTTTTAAATTATAAATTCAATTTCTTTAATGGTACTGCTTTTATTGGGTTGCTTTTATTTTCCGTATTTTCCAGAATATCAATTTTATCTTAGTTGAGTTTTAACAGTTAGTAGTATTTCAGAAATTTGCTTTTTTTGTAAATTGTCCAATTTTTTAATATAAAGTTTTTTTGCAGTATTCTCTATCTTTTTTTAAATTTTGACTTCTATTTTAGATATGGTAGGTGTATGTTCAGGTTTGTTAAATGGGAATATTCTGTGGTGCTGAAGTTTGGAGTACAGATACTGTCACCCAAAAAGCGAGCATAGTACCTGATAGTTTTGTAACGCCCCGCCCCCCATTCTCTAGTACTCCACAGTGTCTATTGTTCCTGTATTTATGTCCATGTGTACTCTAGCTCCCATTTATGAGTGAGAGCATGTGGTATTTGGTCTTCTGTTCCTGCCTTAATTTGCTTAGAATTATGGCCTTCAGCTCCATTCATTTTGCTGCAAAGGACATAATCTCATCCTTTTTTTGTGGCTGCATGGTATTCCATCATGTGTATGTACCACATTATCTTTATCCAAGCTATCATTGATGGGCCCCTGAGTTGAATCCATGTCTTTGCTATTGTGAATAGCATAAGGATGAACATACAAGTGCATGTGTCTTTTTGGCAGAATGATTTATGTTCTTTTGGGCATAATGGGATTGCTGTAATAGGATTGCTGGCTCAACTATCTTTTTAATGTGTGCAGTATCTATAATGATGTTCTGTTTCAATCTTGATGTTTATTTTTTCTCTTAATTTTTGTCTGTCTTGTTAGAGATTTATCGATTTTATTAATATTTTGGAATTTTTTTATTGATATTCTCTAATGTTTTATTATTTTCATTGCCATTGATTTCTGCTCTTATCTTTATTATTTCCTTCCTTCTGTTTGCTTTTGTTTTCCTTCTTCTTTTTGTGTTTTCATGAGCTAGGTTCTTAGGTAATTGATTTGAGAGCTTCCATCACTTCAAACGTAAGCATTTAATGCTATAAATTTCCTGCTCAGGACTACTTCAGCTGTCTCTCAGAAATTTTGATACTTACAGTTCTTCCAGTTCTGTTCTAAAAAGTTTTCTTTGAAACTTTTTCCTTGACTCATGAAATACTTGGTAGAGTATAGCTTAATTACCATGTGTTTAGAGACTTTCCTACTGTCTTTCTGTTATTTAATTCTAGTTTGATATCTTTATGGCCAAAGACCATACTCTACAGAATTATTTTAAATGTGTTTTGTTGAGGTTTGTGTTATGGCCCATGACATAATTTATCTTGGTAAATGTTCCATAGGAACTTGAATAAAGTATATTCTGCTGTTGTTGAGTATTCTATATTTCATCAATTAGATCTGGTGATTGATTGTATTGTAGATTTCTATATCTTTGTTGATTTTCTGTCTAGTAATTCTACCAGTTGCAGAAAGGGGGTATTTGAAGTTTCCAACCATAATTGTAGATTTCTCTAGTTTCATCTCTATCAGTTTTTGATTCACGCATTTGGGGACTCTGTGTTATGGTATGTATAGTTAGCACTATTATGTCTTCCTTGTGGATTGATCCTTTTATCATTAGTTAATCACCCTCTATGTCTGCAGTAATTTTATTTTTGCATGAGTCTACTTTAGCAGATATTACTATAGCTACTCATGATCTTTTAAATTCACTGTTTGCATGGTATACATACACAATTTTCCTTCCCTTTACTCTCAACCTACCCATTTCATTGAATATGAACTGATATTCTTATACATATTATATAGGTGGGTCATGTTCTTTGTAGTTGGCTTTTATGCAGTCTGTCAAATTATATGTTTTATTGGCTTTTTTAAAAAAACTTTTAAAGTAATTATTGATAGTTTAGCAATTGTCATTTATTTGTTTTCTGTTTATTTTCTCTGGTTCTTATTCATCTGTTTCTGTTTCCTTACCTTCCTGTGGGTTATGTGAACATGTTTTAGGATTCCATCCTGATTCACTTATAGTGCATTTGAGCATATTTTTTCATATACTTTTCTCAGTGGTTTCTTTGATGATTATCCTGTAACATGTGATGTATTACAATCTAGTGGTATCAATATTTTACCATGTCGAGTGAAGTATAAAAATCTTACTTCTACTTAGATGTCTTTCCTTTCCCACTTTTAACTATCATTTTATTGAGTTTCAGATGGTGTTGGAATTTTTTTGTTTCAATCATCAAAAACGACCTATGAGACAAATACATGTAAATAATGTTTTTGTAGGTACCCATAATTCTACTATCCATTGTTCTTTCTCCTTTCCTGATACTTGAAAATTCCTTCTTCTATCATTTACTTCCTGTTTGAAGACCTTCTTCAGAAAATCTTCAAGGGAAGGTCTCCTGGCAACAAGGTAACATAAGCCAATAGCCTGCAAAGCTTAAACTATTTACGGGATGGCCCTCTTCAGACAGACATATGACTTCACTAGGTTTTAATTTCTTAACCTTAACAACAAGGGCATAGGATTAGATAATTTCTAATGTCCCTCTAATATTCTATAATTTCATGAGAAAAATATCAATCCTCTAATTTCTTATGAGAAAATGAGATTCTTTTTCCTCAATGATCACATTTGATCACAGGCAATAAAAAACTTGACGTTGAAAAGTAAGTAATTAATGAATACATACTTAATCATTCCAAGAATATAACATGAAGGTGAAATCAATTTTGGTCTGCTGACTGTGCTTCAGGTAATTAGATTTATAGAACTAGAGTTCAGGTTCCCATTGTGAGCTGGCAAGAGCCCACACTGCTTTACACCTGCCATGGAAGTCAGCAGGCATCATCACAATCTGGAAATGCGATGCTTCCACAGATGCTATTCTGCACTTGTGACTAAAATGGTTTTGGCTGTCCCACGGCTCACAGAACAACTGCTCCCCTTTTGAGTTCTCAGTATTATTATTTCCAGAAGAATTATCTCCTACTCATCATTTTGGGGAGTGCTTACTAGGTAAAGTGTGTGAATTATTTTCTGAAACATGCTCTTCTGAATTTAGTCCAGGTACAAAGGAGCAGAAAGAGAAGCTGATCTTGTTTTTGTTGTTGCTTTGTTTTTATCTTAGGAGTCAAGATTCATCTACACGTATTTTTAAAACAGAAAAATATGTGAGGAAACAAGGCAAATAGGAAAAAAGAACATGTATGGAAAACAGTTATGATGGCTATTTTAAGACAGCTAAAACTCATATTTCTTTTAAATGATTTAAAAAAGTTAAAACAGTAAAACCAGTTATTCCATAATGGAGGTCACAGACTGGGAGCCTGAAGCTCTTACACAACCACAGCAAGTGTAGCCTTCAGACAGGGTTGGTTTGTTCTGCACAGAATTGGGCCAGAGGTTTCTTTTCGTCTGTATTTCTAAACTTAATTGGTTACCAACATTCGGAAAAGTTTCTAAATTAATCTAAACATTTTGATTTCTACATTCTCTTGGGAAATGGGCCATACTTGGGTCCATATTCCTGTGCAGCAAAGGCTGCAGGAAGGTAGTGCTGCTGCAGGTGTTGAATGTGCTTTCGAGTCCCAGTGGGGCAGCCCTCCCCACATTGCTCCCTTTTGTCCCCATGTCAAACAGCAGGTACCATTTATTATCACTCACATTTTTTTGAGTGTTTCTTACAGTACAGCTGAATATGGCAGAATATCTAGTATCCATTTTTGAATCAACAGTGGGAAAATGCAAGATTAATCAATAGGAACATGTGTTTTAATAAAACTAGGAGGCAGAATTTTCTTGTAGAGATGAAAAATATTCCTATTAGGAAACACACAAGCTAAGGACGTTCATTGTAATAATATGACCTGAGTGACCATTCTTAAATATACATGGCTCACTTCCCACACTCATGGTCCCTGCTGGTCTTGCAGGCATGAATCTCCAACTCCTTTCTCAACAAATAGTAGGTGGATGCCATGACATTCATATTTTTCTCTACTTTCTCAGTTAGATTTTGTCTCCCCAACCATGCAGCATTGTCTAAATGCATGGAGGTTGCCTATCTGTACATTCTAATTTCTATTTAAGAAAAGAGGCCAGGCATGGTGGCTCATGCCTATAATCCTAGCACTTTGGGAGGCCGAGGTGGGTGGATCACGAGGTCAGGAGTTTGAGACCAGCCTGGCCAACAAGGTGAAACCCCATCTCTACTGAAAATACAAAAATTAGCCAGGTGTGGTGGCACACACCTGTAATCCCAGCTACTCAGGAGGCTGAGGCAGGAGAATCACTTGAACTCAGGAGGCAGAGGTTGCAGTGAGCCGAGATCATGCCACTGCACTCCAGCCTGGGAGATGGAGTGAGACTTTGTCTCAAGAAATAAAATAAAATAAAATAAAATAAAATAAAATAAATATAAAAATAAGAAAAGAAGTCATTGGTGACTCAATTTAGACATTCCTGTTCTTCATATTCTATATCTGAATAGACTGCATAGATTATATCTAAGTACCGAGGGTTGGATTCTTACGGCCTAAGTGCTACATATTCCTGACGGAATCAAGACTAATATATCCTAAAAGACTAATCAAATCTGCCCAGAGAACATGAGAAGGAAGGCATTTTATTACAGATAACATCTCATGATGATGGACTTGCCAATTGTATTAAATGATCAACAATACTTAACATCCAACACAGAAAATTGAGTGCTGATTTATTCTGATGTAGTTGATTAGTTTCAACATAGTCTTAACATTAAAGAGGGAGCTTTCAGATATTCCATAGCGACCTACGTTTGCTTCAATGATTTAGAAACTCTCCATTGGTGTCTTTTCGGATTTGATAACGACAGGGTCTCTGTGTTGTTCGTTATCTTCCAGGTTAGCTAGCATTTCAATTCACTTTGGAGGAAGCTGGAAGTTCAGAAGTGTCATATATATCTACCACATTTCCATTGATTTTTGGCCAATTTATATTCCAAAAGCCACTTATAGCTACTTAAAGTAGCTTTTCCTTTTAGTTTCACAGAGATATAATAATACTCGAATACTCTGCAGACTGCTTGAATAGACTGGAGTTGTGAACAAATTCAGGTATCTCTTCTACTCCAAACCTCCCTAAGCTGTGAGACTATGAACTAATATGTAAGTCGAAATGATTAAGGGAGGCACAGCCAGCCGCCTTCTATCTTCACTCAGTGTTGAATGAAATGGCACACAGACTCTACACTAAGTAGGGGTGTTTACTAAAACACTGAAATAAGTCTAGGAAGGATGTGGAGTCTCTGCCTATGGAAACATTTTATAGGGTAAATATTACATATTATACCCAGGGTATGTGATGGATTATTGATTTCTGGCTATTTTGTTATTAAAAAGAATGCTTGCCGAAGTGCACAGAAATTAAATATAAATGCTGAATTGTCACTCCCCTATGAAAGTTAGGCAAATCTCTGGGCGTGGTGGCTCACACCTGTAATCCCAGCACTTTGGGAGGCCGAGACGGGTGGATCCCCTGATGTCAGGAGTTCAAGACCAGCCTGGCCAACATGGCAAACCCCCGTCTCTGCTAAAAATACAAAAATTAGTGGGGCGCGGTGGCAGGTGCCTGTAATCCCAGCTACTTGGGAGGCTGGGGCAGGAGAATCGCCTGAACCTGGGAGGTGGAGGTTGCAGTGAGCCAAGATTGCACCATTGCACTCCAGCCTGGGCGACAAAAGCGAAACTCCATCTCAAAAAAAAAAAAGGCAAATCTCAAAGGTGGTCTTCCAAAGCTAGTAGACTGCCCACCTCATATTTTCAGTTGAGCTACAATCAGCCCCTGCTCTTCTGCATTTTAGTATTTACTGGTATCTATTAAGTTCAGATGCTAAGAACCTCTTGCCTTCCACCATTTTCTGGGAGGAGAGTAGATATGAGAAGGAGCAGCCTTTGGTGTCTGACTTCCAAGTTTACGACATGAATGCCTGGAACTCAAGAGATTCTTGTGGTAATATGAATACTGAATGAGCACATCAGCACATCAGTGTGGAGATAAACATGTGGCCTCTCCATGTCCAGGCAAAAAATATCTCCCCTTTTGTTTATCTTTCAATGTCAGAGATCATTTGGCTGCAACACAGCAACACCTTTATCTAAAGACTCTGATGGTTAATACTGAGTGTCAACTTGATTGGATTGAAGGATACAAAGTATTAATCCTGGGTGTGTCTATGTGTTGCCAAAAGAGATTAACATTTGAGTCAGTGGGCTGGGGAAGGCAGATCCACCCTTAATCTGGTGGGGACAATCTAATCAGCTGCCAGCAAATATAAAGCAGGCAGAAAAACGTGAAAAGGCAAGACTGGCCTAATCTCCCTGCCTACATCTTTCGCCTATGCTGGATGCTTCCTGCCCTTGAACATCTGACTCCAAGTTCTTCCATTTTGAGACTCAGACTGGCTCTCCTCCTCTTCAAGCTTGCAGACAGCCTATTGTGGGACCTTGTGATCATGTAAGTTAATACTTAATAAACTCCGTTATATATTTATCCTATTAGTTCTGTCTCTCTAGAGAACCCTGACTAATACAGACTCCAAAGCCTAAGTATTAGAAAAGGCTAGGAGACAACTCTAAGAGAGATAACACTTATTTCCAAGAATGGTTTTAAAACTCAAAAATTCCCAGTTGCTGGTGTGTCTCTGGCCCACACACTTCCAACATCTCCTTAGTGATAGTTATGGAAAGGGGGTCTGTAAAATTCAACGACATGACAGCCATTTAAGGAATAACTAAATTAGGAATAGGAAGCCCTAAACTATGAAAAGCATGTAGAGCTCTGCCAGTGGAAGAGGACCCCACCCCCAGCCAGCACCAGGACATCTGCCCAGAGGGACACGGCTGGGGGTGTCAGAGAACATAGTCATGCAGAAGACTACTTAGGGAGACCTTAAGGGTATAAGATATGAGCTTTTGAATATGAGTTTTGAGAGCAACAGGCAACCCCTCTCCCATTGTCTCCTGATCAAGTGGCTTCTGTGGTGCCCAAACAAAGCAAGCATGATATTTCAATTTCCTGTTACAAAGAAAGAGAACTCTTGTTCTTTGAATTACAGAGGCTGCACAGACCTCTGAGCTTTGTGGACAGTTGTGCTCATGATAATTTTGCTGGTGTGTGGTGCAATCATGAGCAGAAATGAAGTCAGGGTCACACAGTGAAACAGAATCTTCTATAGGATAACATAATAAACATTACTGGGTAAAAAAAATCTTGGGCGAGTTTGTCGATTTTTTTTTTGTTAAATGCCTCCATGTTTAAATGAAAATCAGCTTTCCTAAGAAAAGTTTGCTTTATCTGAATTTTTTTAAAAGTCACACATTTTCTAATAAAGTACATAGCAAATGGGAGATTGAAGATGTCCATGATGATAATAATACTTTAAGAGAAAATTAATTAATGAGGAAGAATAGAAATGAAATTCTAAATTTTTTTGTCTCTCTTTGTGACATTTGGGAAACAATGTGTTTAGTGGTAAAGACATAGCTGCTAAGTAAGAATGAATCTGTTGACAAATCATGTACCTTCTCATTAGCTTCCATTTCATCATCTGTAAAATAGGGATCATAAGTACCATTTGTCATGTTGGTTATAAGAAAAAAGTAAGATGTGTATTACATAAATGGATAGTGACATACACAAATGGAAAATGTGTATTACATACATGGATAAATATAGAAACCAACAAACAAAAAATGATATCAATCTCCTGGCCTTTTCCATCTCCACCTACTGGACATTTTGGCATTAAATTAAGAAAATAAAAATAAAAGAAACTAGAGGTTGGAAATTAGTTTTACTTTGAATAGAGTTTTTGTGGCCTACTTGTATCAACGAGTATAGGAATAAGCTACTCATTTAGTGGTGAATGCATGAACATTAAGAGGAAAAAATGATGTGCAAACAATAACTGTTATAATTATAAAAACTTTATTTCATTCTTACTTTAATTAAATCTTTATAAGCACCATGTCATGAGCTGGCAATCTAGAAAGAGGACACTGGAATGCTTTAGTCTATTACAAACTGCAAGCTGATGATGTGGAGTTACAGCTACGTGGAGCATGTGAACAAGACCACATTTAGAAAGGTTCACTTAAGAATCCCATGACAATGCACAAAACAGGAATCTGGCATTGATTTGTTCACACTTTTTATAGTCAGAACCCAAAGCTTGTGCATGTAAACATCAAGAGAAACATTTTATCACCCTGACAGTTTACAGTTTGCTCAAATTTGACCCTGAAAGCATATATGTTGCCATCTTGTTTTCTTGACCAGTGCTGGGCCACAGGCTGAAAAACTCCATTCCTTTAAAATTTAAATGATGCTTAAAGGCTATGTTCAACATTGTGCAAGTTGTCAGCAAGGCCTTTTAATGTGTACATTTCTCATGTATGATCACCAAACCATTATTTACCTAATGAAATTGTGAAAAACTATACATTTTCAGCAAAATGTTTTAATTTGGTCCTATATTAAAAGACCCAATTGCCAAGGGATTTTACACAAATTTAATTCACAAGCATGTACACAAGAGAATCACTATAAAGAACATTGCTTCCTGGTTTATGAATAAAAAGTTTATCTTCTACTTACACTAAAACATACAAAAAATAATCTACAAAAATCGTTTACAATTGATTTTAGCTAAAGAAAAAGCTTTCTTCAGGAAAAAAAAGATGATTGTGTGGTGGTAGTATTTTAGCCATCAAAAAAGGAATGTAAGTAACCAATAAATATAATGTGCTTTCTCCATATAGACATATTTACACTTGAGTCTTTGGCTTATGTTATTTTCTAAAAAGAACTTTAAATGATCCAGCCATCATTGCACATTAAAAGAAAATAAGCCAGTTATATATATTTATATATTTATATAGAGATCTGCTACACTGGAAACATATAAAAAATGAACTTTACTATGAATTTGCACAGCTTTTCTTTTCTTCTTCCTTTTAAGATTCATCAGCTTTCATTTTAGAAAGGGAGAAAAATGCCACGTAGAAAGTATGAACTCATGCAACATGTGGTAGCTGCTCTACTGAAACCATGAGAAAAAAGGTGGCATGTTCACTGTACAAACACCAATACGTTCTCATTTCAATCTGGTTCTTATTAAATATAATTTATGTGGCATGAAATGTTGATGCTTTAATATAGTAATAAAAACTAATTCAGTCCTTTTTATTAAGATACACAACTTCATAAGAAAAATACTTTTACCTCTCAAATGTAAAAGTCTCCCACCCCCCACATTAAAATCTTTCTGCACAAGTGTAACAGGTACAACAGCTGCTGGCTCAATAGATGAACAGGTTTCTTCATGGATGCACTTTAAAGAGTCTCACCCAACTAAGATGATTCCAGGTACTCCAAAGCTACATCATAGCAGAAACGGTATTGCTCCTGAAAGATGTCAAAACACAAAGAGTGAGAAAACTTAAGAGACTAATGTTGAATAACAGTTACCAAATGAAACTTGACAACCAATTTAGATTACTCAAGGATTACAATTTATTTTTTCTATATATGAGATTAATATCTAGGCATACATATTTTATACTTGAGTCTAATGATCCGTTTAAGAAAAAGGAAATTTATCTTAAAAAGACATTTTATCTTTGCTGCATATTTTCTATCAATTTTTTTTTTTTTTTTTTTTATTATACTTTAAGTTTTAGGGTACATGTGCACATTGTGCAGGTTAGTTACATATGTATACATGTGCCATTCTGGTGTGCTGCACCCATTAACTCGTCATCTAGCATTAGGTATATCTCCCAATGCTATCCCTCCCCTTTCCCCCCACCCCACAACAGTCCCCAGAGTGTGATATTCCCCTTCCTGTGTCCATGTGATCTCATTGTTCAATTCCCACCTATGAGTGAGAATATGCGGTGTTTGGTTTTTTGTTCTTGCGATAGTTTACTGAGAATGATGGTTTCCAGTTTCATCCATGTCCCTACAAAGGACATGAACTCATCATTTTTTATGGCTGCATAGTATTCCATGGTGTATATGTGCCACATTTTCTTAATCCAGTCTATCATTGTTGGACATTTGGGTTGGTTCCAAGTCTTTGCTATTGTGAATAATGCCGCAATAAACATACGTGTGCATGTGTCTTTATAGCAGCATGATTTATAGTCCTTTGGGTATATACCCAGTAATGGGATGGCTGGGTCAAATGGTATTTCTAGTTCTAGATCCCTGAGGAATCGCCACACCGACTTCCACAATGGTTGAACTAGTTTACAGTCCCACCAACAGTGTAAAAGTGTTCCTATTTCTCCACATCCTCTCCAGCACCTGTTGTTTCCTGACTTTTTAATGATTGCCATTCTAACTGGTGTGAGATGATATCTCATAGTGGTTTTGATTTGCATTTCTCTGATGGCCAGTGATGATGAGCATTTTTTCATGTGTTTTTTGGCTGCATAAATGTCTTCTTTTGTGAAGTGTCTGTTCATGTCCTTCGCCCACTTTTTGATGGGGTTGTTTGTTTTTTTCTTGTAAATTTGTTTGAGTTCATTGTAGATTCTGGATATTAGCCCTTTGTCAGATGAGTAGGTTGTGAAAATTTTCTCCCATGTTGTAGGTTGCCTGTTCACTCTGATGGTAGTTTCTTTTGCTGTGCAGAAGCTCTTTAGTTTAATTAGATCCCATTTGTCAATTTTGGCTTTTGTTGCCATTGCTTTTGGTGTTTTGGACATGAAGTCCTTGCCCACGCCTATGTCCTGAATGGTAATGCCTAGGTTTTCTTCTAGGGTTTTTATGCTTTTAGGTCTAACGTTTAAATCTTTAATCCATCTTGAATTGATTTTTGTATAAGGTGTAAGGAAGGGATCCAGTTTCAGCTTTCTACATATGGCTAGCCAGTTTTCCCAGCACCATTTATTAAATAGGGAATCCTTTCCCCATTGCATGTTTTTCTCAGGTTTGTCAAAGATCAGATAGTTGTAGGTATGCGGCGTTATTTCTGAGGGCTCTGTTCTGTTCCATTGATCTATATCTCTGTTTTGGTACCAGTACCATGCTGTTTTGGTTACTGTAGCCTTGTAGTATAGTTTGAAGTCAGGTAGTGTGATGTCTAGAATTTTTTATCTGTTTATAATAATAATACTTGATCATTACAGAACAATTCTGTACAAATATAAAGAATATACAAATTCTGAACAAATACAAAGAATGAGAAAAAGAGCTATAATTCTATCATCAGAAGAAATTGTTAAAACATCACCTTAGTTTGCCTCAGTTCTTTTTGTGCATGGTTGAAATAATTATCTTAGAATAAATATAACTATGTATATTTCAAAATATAATTTTAAATGTAACTTTTAAAATTTAACATTGTTACAATTCTTTTTCCATGTTATTTAACATCTTTTAATACCACATAAAAATCAAATATATGTATTGTTTGACTATTAAGTTGCTTTTATTTTTTTCTCTATTTTATAATGCTACAGTGATAAACTGCAAACGTTTTTCTCCATATATTTCAGATGATTTCCTTGAGAAAAAAAAAGCCAGCCATTTTAAACAGCCATTTATGCAATTTCAAGTTCTTAATTTTTGACACTGTTTTTGTCCATCAGAGTATTTAAGCAAATTTTTCAAGAATGGTTAGTGATCCTTAAATTTTGAGCCTACTTATACCTGAAAATGTATTTCTGCTGCCTTTATATGTTTAAGACGACATATTGGCAATAAAATTTTTGAGTTAAAACTGCCTTTCCTCTAAGCCCATCTATGGACTTGCTCCATAATAAGAATTTAGAAAAATTCAGAGACCATATCATAAACTATTACTTATAATATGCAATTCATTTAAAAATTCCCAACTCAGTTCATTCAAGTGGGTAAAATTCAGGCTGGAGAACAGTCTAAAATGCATATTATTTTGGAAGAGAAGTTCGAGGTGTCTCCAGCAATAAACTAGGGTAATAAAACTTTCCTTAAGAGGTCTTTATCATTCCAACACTATTCACCAAGTAGTTATGATTCAAATTCACCTACCACTGTGGCGAGAGCATTCAAGGAACCAAAATGTGCCCAGAAATAGTTATGTCTCTTTAAGCAGTCTCCAGCAATATTGCCTTCACTCTAAATCTCCTCACCAAACTCCTCAGCTCAACTCCACAGCTCACTAAACTAATCATCAACACTGATTAAACACAGATCAGAGGGTGGGGTGTTCAGGATTCATGGGACATGAATGTAAAGGAAAATAGTAACTTTTTGGAAGGTTCCAGAATGGCAGAGTTTAACCATAGATTTTTTTTAATTAAAAAAGGTGGGAAATCAGTTAAATTTGAAGGTAAAAGTTGAATTCTGAAGTCAGAAGTGATCCCACTGATGATTTTAAGACTTGACCTGAAAAATGGAGGCAGAGTTTACATCAAGAAATCTTCAAATCGCAAAGAGTTTAGAGACATAACCACTATTCATTTAGTTGCTAAGACGATCTCAGAGTTCTCCCTCAAAAATCCCTCCAATTCATCCCCTCTTTCTCATCTCCACAGCCAGCACCCCAATCAAAACCAATGTAATCTTGTGTAGACAGCTGCAACAACCCAGGGAAATGAGGTGGTGTAGGGAGTTTGAGGGCACCTGTAGAAAGGGTGGAAGTCTGGTACCGCTTGTAAAAGTGAAACAGTACAAACCTAAGTCTTCAGATTTTGTCTCAGGAAGCAACGCAACTCTTGTGCGAGCAATCCATGAGCAGGAAGTGGTGAAATACTTTAAAGGTTTATTGAATTGCTCATTCTAGTTATCTGATCATCTTGATAAATGTAGGGCAAGCAACAATGATGCCTTGGTTTTTCTGGTTTACTTTTCTGTGAGCATACACTACACAGCTGCTCCCAACCTGATCCCACCATGCACATACATATGTGTAACCCACAGATATCTCTCGTTAGAAGTAAAATGTGTTAGATAAGTGTAACTTTCTTTCTTACTCTGCATACAGCTTCACCTAGATGAACTGTCACACACACACATACCTATCAGCTCTTATTTTGTAAGCTATGTTCTGACTTTATGAGCCTTGACAAGCTCAAGTAGCATGATATGAACTGCCCTCTACAGTTGGTAAAAGCTGAAAACTTAACCATGATAGTTTAACCATTTACAATTTGATCAGAAAATGAATGAATAATTACAGATAATGACAAAACTAAATTTCATTGCCCTTTAAAAATACTGGGTGTCTAAGGTACTAATGAAACCTATATCCCTTAGACATACAGCCTTGATATAGGATTTATGCTTCCTATAGGACCATTTACCAAAGTTTACTGCAGCAAATATTTTTTGGCTATAACAGAAAAAAAATCCTACAAATTTCCCAAATTAAATGAAAATAGTTTCATGATTAGCAGTTTATGCAATATGTGATTAAGTGTCTGTGGGTAGAGGGGGATGCTCAGCAATGTATTAATTAGGCAGGAAAGTCCCCACAACGTCTCATTTTCACATCTGATTCCCTATGTGTGCATGAAGTCAAATCAATAAGTAGGTATATGACTAACTAATCTCTAAGATGCCTTCCAAGTCTAAGATTCTGTGACTCACCGGGGCTTCCACCATGTTTGGCTTGCTGTTCCTTAGTGTCTTTACCGCATGGAAAACATCGACAACATTTTGCCGTTTCACCATTTCAACAACGATGCCTATAGCACAGAACATGCCACTTCGCCCGCCACCATTTCTGAAAGCAAAGAAAGCAAAGGCATTTTAGATAGCAGCACCAAGTGACCACAGGTCACACCATCATATATGTTTGGGAAAATAAGACATTGTAGTTTTAATTGTTTTCCATTTGTGTCTTAATTTTGCTTTATATGTGTACAAGGCAGAGAGGAGAAAACTTGAGGATGAAATTAGATCAGTAGCTTATACTCAGGAAAATGCTATAGGCATAGATTGCTGCAATCTAGACTTTGAGATTCTGATATATTTGTAAACTGTGTAAATCAGAAGTTGTTACGAGTAGTGTTCCAAAGAGTTTAAATAATATAGCTATATAATAATCAATATTTAGAAAATATACAAAATAAACTTAGTAGTTAATTATAGACTCATGAGACAGGAAGACTGTTTAAAAATAACATCTATGGGAGGTCCATAAGATGCAAGCCAGATAGTCTTTAACATTGAAAATGAGAAAATAAGCACCAAGGCCCCATGAATGACAGGCTGAGCTGCCCTACTCACAGGCAGTGGATAATCGTCCGGCCTTCCCCTTCCTCGCATTCCTCCTGCCACTTTTCCACCTGAAGTATCAGTTTCAAGAATGACCTTTTGGATCCAGGCACTTCTCGATGAGAAGCCCATCCTAGGTACTGAAACTGTTGCACCATCAGATAACCTTCCTGTGGCTGTAGAGGGAAGTGTTTTTATGTAAATACGCTGGGACTACAATTTTTCCTAAAAAGTAAAAGGTGTATATAATTTACAATACAAATGGCATCTACACTGGATTGAGTCTAGCTGATATAAATCCTCAATATGTACATGCTAGTAAAAAAACATTCTAAGTGACAAGAGCAGGAAACATGGCAATCATCCTTTATACCTGTTTCTCCCTCGCACTATGTATCCAGTAATTCATTACTACGATTACATTTCCTAAATAACTTTCAGATTCATTGCCTTCTCTTTATCACCACTGACATCAATACACTACTAGTCACAGGTTCTGATAATTACCTCCTAGCTGATCTCCCTGAATAAACTTTGATCTCCTTCCAGTCCATCCTTACTATAGGCATCATGATTATTTTGAACTGCAGATACAATCTTGTCATTTCCTGCTTTAATGATTTTCAAATGATCTTAGCATAAAATCCAAATTGTTGTCATGGCTTCAAAAAACGTATGTGATCTGGCTCCACCCCCTTCTTCAACTTTCTCTTTGTCTTCTTTTAATCCATTTATCAAGTCGCTTCTTGCCTTGGGGACTTTGCATATACTGTATGTACCCTTTGCCTTGAATACTTCTTCCTTGCTTGGTCTTCTCAATCCCAAATAGAATGACCAACTTGTCCCAGGTTGGCCTGGGACTTCTCTGGTCTTAGCACTGAAGCCTGTGTGTCTTGGAAAAGCTCCTGCCCTGGGCAAACCAGGATGGTGGGTTACGTCAACCCCCAACTAATTTCTATTGATTCATTAAATTGTGGCTTAAATACTACTATCACAAAGAGGTCATCTCTGATCACACAGTTATGTCAGATCACCCAGTTAAACACTCTATATTCTTTACTCTTTCACTGTAAAATGCATCGCTTTTATACAAAAAGGATTATACAATTTTCATGTAATGCTTTTCTTCCTGAAAAAAATAAAGATTCCTTAAGTACACGGAAATCTTTTTTTCCTACACTCTGTATCAGTAGAACTTTGCATAATACTTCCCCAAAAGTAGTATTGTTGAAAGAATGAATCAAAACCTTAAACCTTGAAATAAAAATATCAGGAAGAATATGTAATATATGAGTAAATCATATCTGATTGGCAAGAGCCCATGCATCTTTTGGTAGTTTACAAGCCCTACTTAGTACTCTACAAACTTGTTGGTACATGTTAAATATTTGATGCAGTTAAATATATTAAATATATTAAATGATGATAATGAGAACAGAAAAAAAATCATGTACTAATAAGGACCAGAATACCAAATACAGAGGCAGTTCAATAAGTAAGCAAACAAATAAATAAATATGCTGACAAAAATATAACATTTCAGTTCCTATTCCTAGAATATTTTTCACATAAACTGCTCAATTAACAGACAAGCCTTACTGTCTTCAGCAGTTCTGTTTTTTTCCAACTCAAATATTACTAGAACCATAATGTAACAGATGTGCAGACATAATGAGATTCCATTTAAATTAACATCTAAGATATGCATGAATATTATGAGATGATTGAAGTTACCCTTTTTTTCTCCACTGAAATGAGCAATAGGAGTCAATATGATTCCATTCCCTGCTCATAGTTATATACATATAGACTTATTAACCAGACACACACGTAGTCATTTTGATATGAGAGACATTGAAACATGACAATCCTAATCACACACTTAAAATACATACCCACAGAGCTGGTGCTTTAAAAAACAGAGTAATGTTTCTCTCTAAAAAGAGCTTAATTCCATGAAAGTTACTAATGTTTTCTTTTCCAATTCTGCTTGTTATTTGGTTATATAATCTAAATTGTTTTTATTAATACCTTTTTTTTTGGGACGAAGTCTCGCTCTATACAGGCTGGGGTGCAGTGGCGTGATCTCAGCTCACTACAACTTCTGCCTCCCGGGTTCAAATTATTCTGCTGCCTCAGCCTCCCCACTAGCTGGGACTACAGGCATGCCACCACCATGCCCAGCTAATTTTTGTATTTTTAGTAGAGATGGGGTTTCACCACGTTGGCCAGGCTGGTCTTGAACTCCTGACCTTATGATCTGCCCGCCTTGGCCTCCCAAAGTGCTGGGATTACAGGCATGAGGCACTGTGCCTGGCCTTTATTAGCACTTTTTTTTTTTAAGATCTTCCCCACCCATATTGTCATGTAGTGGAAAGCAGATGAGGAGTCAGAGAAAGACGATACAGTTACTACTCTGCTGCTGGGAAAAGGCATGGTGGTAGCAGCACTGGTTCTACCTTTAGATCTGCTTAGAGCCATAGGTTGAGACGTTTAGGAAGATGAAATTGCAGGTAGGATAATCAATAATGAACTTGGAACAGTGACATGGAACCCTTCTATAATGGTTGATCCAACATGTCTCTTTCCTCCTGCAGTACAGCTTCTCTGTCATTATTGTTATTGCAATGTTCTTATTTTTTTATCACATGCCATTTCTGGGCTGGATGTCAATACTAATAAAACATGCAGTCATCCTTAAGATAAGTCTACATACACTCAGAGGCCAGGCCTAGGCTGTCCAACTTGACTGAGCCAGTGCATCTGTATTTCCTGAGAGAATATGTTAGTCTAGTGACTGACCGAAAAACCTAGCTTCCAGCATTTCTGTTTTCCTGTATTTTTATTCGAGTACTAAGGTGTAAGATGGTTACTAGCTTTGAGGTGGATGATATAGTGCTTATTAATTGTAGTCTCCCTGTTGTCTGAATAAAATTATACCACATCTTGGTTATGATTGACCTATTCTAGATCAGCTCAAAGGATCCGATAGTGACTTACTCTTGTTAGATTGCATATCCTAAAAATCCGGTTGATCACATCACAGTCCATTGAACAAGACATACATTCCACTTGGATGGGGCCATATCGTAGCATCCCTTCCTCTGGCCAGTACTGAGGGCAGCCCTAAATGATGAACGTTTTGAAAGAAAAAAAAGAAGAGTATTATTTTTTCTAGTTAGGATAGTATAGAGCAGATTTTAGCAATTCATTACTACTCTATTAAGTTGTATATAAGTACACAAAAGCAATCCATAGCCATTAACCTGGGACAAGTCGACTTCGTTTAACATCACAATGGAGGTACAGCCATAATCATACACTAATCTCCAGAAGTCTTTTACAGTGTTTGGCAGAGGGTATTGTGTGACGATGAAAGCAGCTGGTTGCCTGTAGCTCTGTGAAGAAACAAGGTAGATGGAGAAACATAAAAACTTAAAATGTATGATCGGTTGTACAAACAGATACAATACACTTCAATGTAGGACCAGTAAGATGCAATAGCTTCACATACAGAAGGAGCCAGAGTGATGATTAAACCGTGGAATAAGAGATTCAGATCACTGGAATGAACTGAATTAGTACAGTAATGAATCAATTTGGTGGAAGACTTCAATGCCTCCAAAGCAATTCAAGTCAATAACTGAATTTTTACTTTATTGAAAGACGTAAATACAGGACAAACACAAAAGAAGAAACTAAAAAGCTTCTGAGGTTAACATCCTCTGTAAGGTACCTGTTGGGCTATTTCAATTTTCCAAACGTAATCAGTCTCTGAGAGGCTGAAGGCAAAGTAAGCACAAAATCCCTGGTATGTCTATCAATCATCTGGGTATGTGTATAGTGTGTGTGTGTGCAAGTAAAATTGTTTTACTCTTCTCTACTCCAAATAAGAAAAACCACAAGTAGCTCAAACACTTGTGCTTTTACATTATGTGGACACTACCAGGATATTCTGCACATCTTGCAGACAATCCACCTTCCACAGCTTCCTGGGCATTTCTAACATATATCAAAGGTCATAATGACAGTCTCAACCATTTAAGACCCTGAAGCACCAAAGCATAAGAGCAATATACTTCCTGTCCCCACATAAGCGGGGAGATAGCTCCTTGTTAACCAAGTCCTCCTTGATTAGAACACAATATATTATCTCTTTCCAAAGGGAGAAGTAGTAAAAACAATATTTATCTGGACTGGGCAATTGCCATTTGATTTAAACTAATTATTTGCAATAATAATAATAATAATTAGTAGATTATAGAGTTCCCTAATGTTGACAAAAATTTTCAATGATCTTGTAACTCATTTGTATCATACTACTATTTAAGTCCTTCAAGAATCTTAACATCAGCACAGGAACTGGTTCTTGGACTTCACTGATGCTACCACCATTTGAGAAATGCTACTAACCATGGCATTCAGCGTTGGCTGAAGACTGCAGGATAAATCTGAGTAGATGACAATAATAATTTACCTGGCTACTTCTAAATGACCTCAAAACCTTACCAAGTTACACGTGCAGCTGGGATGAGTGTCTCCTAAGAAAGGCACGAAGGTTCATGAGTAATATTGTTTGGCTCTGTGTCCCCACCCAAATCTCACCTAGAATTGTAATAATCCCCACATGTCAAAGGCGGGACCAGGTGGAGATAATTGAATCATGCTGGCAGTTTCCCCCATGCTGTTCTCCAGATAGTGAGTGAGTTCTCATGAGATCTGATGGTTTTATAAGGGGCTTCCCCCTTTGCTTGGCACTCCTTCCCCTTCCTGCCACCATGAGAAGAAGGACGGGTTTGCTTCCCCTTCTGCCATAATTGCAGGGATCCTGAGGCCTCCCCAGCCCTGTGGAACTGTGAGTCAATTAAACCTCTTTCCTTTATAAATTACCCAGTCTCAGGTATGTTTTTATTAGCAGTGTGAGAATGAACTAATACAATGAGAAAAGTTAGAAGAAAGGAAGCTCTTCTTCCAATCAAATGTCTGCTCCATGCAAAGGTAAGTCAAAGCAGACTGACGGCTATCTACTCATTTTTTGAGCCACAGGGGAGGGGATATGCATGAGGAGGAGCTGATAAGAGAGGAGAAGACTGAAGATTTCCTATTCTTTTTCCCTCTAAATGCAGGAACATATGTAAGGCTTTGAAATTACAGAATTCTTGGCCCTAGCTTCTAATCCCTCATAGACCTGGCAAAAGGGTACTAATGATGGGGATAAAGGGTAGGGAGAAAGAGGTGAACAATAAACCCTGTTCTTGCAAATCAAACCAGCTTTACTTCTCCAACGGTTCATTTGCACTACTAAATCCCCAGAACAGCTTTAACTATGAAATGTCTTTTTTTGGAATCACAGGGGATTAAGCAGACAGTAAGAGCAGGTGGATTACAAGGTTCAACCTTCATACAGAAAAGAAGACAAGCTTGGACAAGAAAGCAAGACCCCATCTTTACAAAAAATAATAAAAAAAATTAGCTGGGCATGGTGGCATACACCTTAGTTCTAGCTACTTGGTAGGCTGAGGTGGGAGGATCACTTGAGCCCAGGAGATTGAGGCTGCAGTCATCTGTGATCATGCACTACACTCCAGCCTGTGCTACAGAGTGAGAGCTTGTCTCAAAAAGAAAAAGAAAAAAGAAAAGAAAAGGAGATAATCTGGACATTGAGAAAAATTTGACAAAGATGCCAATGGCAAAAAATTCAAAGGCATCAGTGCTTTTCTAAATATTATTATTTTCTCCTTTTCTTGTTCACACATCCTTTTTTTATTCCATATTTAGATGCAGAAATGAAAAAGTATTGTATGCCATCTCTGTATTTAGTATATTTGCCTTTCCAGACACCTAATATAAAAAGAAAAGGTATAATTAGGATTTAATGTGATTTCAGTGGATGTGATTAATGGCCAGGCAAGACTCCGATCACAGCAAGGATGAGAGCTTTTCACAGGCAAGAGTGACCACAGCAAGGACGAGAGCCTGCCTTTAGACTATTCTGCTTTGCAGCACCAAAAAGAGTAAAGTAACTGGTGAAGACTACTCGTAGAAACAGAATGTGGGCTTAATAGGAACAATAACTTAGAAAGCCTGATTATAGTCAGAGAGAAATGAACCGTGGCTTCTAATTTTTCCTTGATACGGTTTCATAGGAGAAAGGGCAAAAGCTAGAAATGAAGGCAGTAAACTGTTTAAAAAGATTATAAACCATGATAGCTTTCTTGCTTCTTTCCAACATAATCAAAGTAAAGTGGCCAAAGTCATAATTTAAAACTTCCTTTCCTTGGGAGGCCAAGGTGGGCGGATCATGAGGTCAGGAGTTTGAGACCAGCCTGGCCAATGTGGTGAAATCTCATCTCTACTAAAAATACAAAAAAGGCCCGGCACGGTGGCTTACGCCTGTAATCCCAGTACTTTGGGGGGCCGAGGCAGGTGGATCACCTGAGGTCAGGAGTTCAATACCAATCTGACCAACATGGTGAAACCCCATCTCTACTAAATACAAAAAATTAGCCATGCATGGTGGTGCATGCCTGTAGTCCCAGCTACTTGGGAGGCAAAGGCAGGAGAATCGCTTGAACCTGGGAAGCAGAGGTTGCAGTGAGCCGAGATTGTGCCATTGCACTCCAGCCTGGGCAACAAGAGCGAAACTCTGTCTCAAAAACAAAAACAACAACAAACAAACAAAATAAGTGGGGTGTGGTAGAGCACGCTCCTGTATTCCAAGTTACTCAAGAGTCTGAGGCAGGAGAATTGCTTGAACCTGGGAGGCAGAGGTTGCAGTGAGCTGAGATCATGCCACTGCAGTCCAGCCTGGGCGACAGAGTGAGACTCTGTCTAAAAAAAAAAACCAAAAACTGAAACAGAAAACTTTCTTTCCATATTGTTCTGTCTATGGGCTATATAACACCCTGCAATTTAAGATTTTAGAATGGGGCAAGATTGTTCTTTCATTATGATGGATGTGTTAACATAATACCATCCATCCCTTCTCTAGTTACTTATAATAGTCCTTATTGATTAATGGCCAACAAATTAATTGTAAATTATTGAAACATTAAATGTCAGAAATAAAAATTTCCCAAATTAACATGATTTTTGTAGGATTTGGCATTCTGTGATTTAAAAAATTCATTTCTAATTATATTCAAAATAGATAAGGCATGATTTTCTTTTCTGAAAATAATTAAGATGAAATTTATAACTTGCAATATTTACTACATGAATATAATAATTGACAATCAAGCTCCAAATCTACAATAAAGCTATAAAAATGACAGTTCTTAAGAATCTCTATAGGGAAAATCTAAAATCATTTTCCAAAAAAATGTGTTTCAATAAAAGTTTCCACTTTTCCTTTTTAGGTTATTTTAATTTCCTCGAAAAAAAAACTAGCCAGTGTTCAGTTGCATTATGTAGCTTTTCACAGCAATCTACACTAACAAAGAGGGCAGTCTCTTACATCCATAAGAGCAGCATTGATGTAGTTACTGCTCTCCCCATCAATTGTAATTAAAAAAGGCAGACATCTGTCAGGTGGCAGCATGTCCATGAAACGGTTCTTGTCATGGTTCCTTGGCAGGCACGCTATACTGCAGTCTTCAGCTTGTAGTCGAGGGGTGACTGAATTCAGAGTCTAAAAAGAAAAGAGAACCCAGGTTAAAAGACAGTGTGACCCATTTAACAGTATAACACAGATCCATCAGGAATTTAGAAGGCCAAGTAGAAAGTGAAGGATTTGTGCGAGGCAATGGCATTTGCTACTATGACAGGCTGATAGACTTTGTAGTTAAAGCTAATGAAGCCTGAGAAGTGACAGAGAAACAAGACACACATTGTTCAGGGCTCCTCTTCTTAAAAGGAAAAGGTACGCTAAACAACACTGCTACCTGCAAAATGCATTGCCTTAACCAAAGAAAATGCAATCGGGCAGTCCATTATGATAATGACCCTTCATCACACTGGGAAACGGTATCATTTGTAGTAACATCTGGGCTTGCCATATTTGAAGATAAGCTATGGCATGTTGGAAAGAGCACTCGATCAACAATCAAAGAATTTGGTCTCTGCCCTTGATTTTATTTTCACCCACCTTCAGGGGTGTTTTAAGGGCAGTGAAAACATTTAGGGTTATTTTGAAATAACATGTACTACAAACTTCATTTATTATTATTATTACTATTATTATTATTATTTTTGAGACAGGGTCTTGCTCTGTTGCCCAGGTTGGAGTGCAGTGGCAATATCTTGGCTCACCACAGCTTTCCAGGGTTAAGCAAACTTCCAGAGTCAAGTAATCCTCCCATCTCAACCTCCTGAGTAGCTGGGACTATAGGCATGCACCACCACACCCGGCTATTTTTTATATTTTTTGTAGAGATGAGGTTTTGCCATGTTGGCCAGGCTGGTCTTGAACTGCTGACCTCAAGATCTGCCTGTCTTGGCATCCCAAAGTGCTAGGATTATAGGTGTGAGCCGCCACTGAACCCAGACTCAGTTATAATTAATGTGCTTGATCTCATCACATTGTGAGTGACCCAGATCAAAATCTGTATGAATGCATGAAAAAAAGGCTATAAATACACACTAAATACACACAAATCAACACTAATTTTGACTTGTTATTATTTCTTTTTTTTTTTTTGAGACGGAGTCTCGCTCTGTTGCCCATGCTGGAGTGCAGTGGTGCAATCTCGGCTCACTGCAAGCTCCGCCTGCCAGGTTCACGCCATTCTCCTGCCTCAGCCTCCCGAGTAGCTGGGACTACAGGCACCCGCCACCATGCCTGGCTAATTTTTTTTGCATTTTTAGTAGAGACGGGGTTTCACTGTGTTAGACAGGATGGTCTCGATCTCCTGACCTCGTGATCCACCCGCCTCGGCCTCCCAAAGTGCTGGGATTACAAGCATGAGCCACTGCACCTGGCCTAATTTTTGACTTTTATGATACCTTTCCCTTTTGCTCTTCCCTAAGTCTGAACTTATTTGTCATTTTGGATATAGTAGATACAAATTCATCAATAGAAAAGTGACTATATAATATGTATAATGAAAGAGATATGTATTGTATTTAAAACAGGATCAAAGGTTATAAATTTGACTTGAAAGACCTTCCTTGAAACGATTCCTAGCGCCCAGAACAAATTGTAGTAAGTCATAAAAGAGGTTTTAGAAATAGTTAATACCTGAAATTCATCCTTGAGATGTGAAGAGTTAGTCTGGGAGTCTATTCTAATCATATCAAAATATGCAGCTTTAAATTCACAGACAGGTATGGCAGTTTCTCCACATAAGCAGGCTTCTAAAATGGCATCATGAATAAAAATGTACTGTTCCTACCAAAAGAATGAAAAAGACAATTTTGTACTAGTTTTAGTATCACTTTTCTGTCATCAAAGTTAGGAAATACAGAAAATTTTCTCTATATGGAAAAATGAATTAAAACACCAATATTTTTCTATATGACTCAGCTAATATTGATTACACATGAAAAACATCTACTTTTTCGGTTGAGTAGAGTACATATGAAAGACATTTACTCTTTGTTTGCAAAAAAAATAAAAAAATTAAAAAAAGTCCACTACAGGTAAATCTACATACCTCTGTCTGGACCATATTAATACGTCGAGATCTTAAGGCTTTGACACAATTGTAAATATCCACAACACCCTCTCTTTCAGCCATGTCTAGCATGATGTCAATCACAATGTAGCAGCCAGTTCGTCCAGCACCAGCACTGAAAAACAATTAAATTTACTGAATTGTAAGAAGCATGTTAGTCTTCATAACCTTAAATAAGGACTTTTTCCACTGTCAGATAGGTAGAATCAAATTGATTTAACAAACTGCAAGGCACAGCACTTGTCCCTGCTGTGTAAAAGCTTATTAATGTACAAATAGCTTCATGCAGAGTATCTGCTTTGGTATAAACTAAAGATTGGAACAAGAGTTCTAAATTATTTTCAAATTGAAAATAACACCGTTTAAGTTCCATACCTCTCTCACAATTTTCATTTTATGTAAATTTAATACACATAATTTCAAGTTCATAGAATTGATCAAGTGGCAGATTCACGCTTCAAAATTTAACTCAAGATTGAATATTTTTAGATTCATCTAATTGTGTGTCCTCTGGCAACAACGTGAGAATGTTGGCTCACTCACTGTCTTCACCTCTTGTAAATACCAAGGCAAAAGAAAATTAATTCCCAAAACTTTAAATGGGAAATTTGAGGAGCCACGCTTCACAGGAAATGCAAATGGTGGGGGTGGGAAAGAGAATGACGGTTATCAAAGGGGAGGAGAGTAACAGTGTAAAGACTATTTGAATCATGATCTGAAGAGAAAGGAAAATGAATTATTAGGTGTAGAATATGATCCCCAGCAAATCAAAAGGCTAGCCACTAACTTACTGTATTTAATTCTAAAGTTAATTTTTAAAAATACTTTTAAAAAATTATATTTTAGTCTTTAATTGGCAAATAATAATGTATATATTCTTGGGTACATAGTGATATTTTAATACATATAACGTAGAGTGATCAGAAAAGGGTGTTTGGCATATGCGTCCTCTCAAACATGTATCATTTATGTTGTGAACATTCAGTATCTTCCTTCTAGCTCTCTCAAACTAAACATTATCATTTACCAGACTCATCCTACAGTGGTATAGAACACTAAAATATATTCCTCTATCTCACCATATTTTGTGTCCTTTAATTGTAATATACTGTGATTATTTTGCCGCTGGGGAATGTTTCTCCAATTTTATATATAGACGTCAATGGGGAAAACAAAATAAGGATTTTTTGGGGGGAGTGTGGAATTCACTTTGTAGTCCAGAGATGCTTCAGTGTAAGTGGAAAATGACACTTCTGTTTCAAGAGAGTATCTGAGAATCTTGGAGCACTTCTGAAGCAAACAATTCATAAGAAAGTAAACCTCTCTGATAAATCAAGAAATCCTTAAGTTGAAAATATATTTATCTCATTTTCTAAGTGCTTAGATAGGCTAGTAACATTATTTCCTTGTTATTCAGATTTGGTCACTTCTCTTAAACTCACTGTTCTTTTAGAAATTTAAGCAAAAGATATTGTGGCTATCTCTATTTATCTTTGTCCCCTACCATCTTCTCAATCACTGTTCCCAGAGTTGGAGACAGGAATGTAATTTAAGAGTACATCAGATTTCATGAGGAGGATTGAAAGGAAGTTTTTTTTGTTTTCAGGGTACATAGTATCTGATCCTATGGGATGTTTTACCTTTACTTCATTCTCGGCTTTTTTTCCCCTCTTTTATACATGGCTATTTAAATCCTGAATAGGTTGGATTTTCAGAAAGCAAAAAATGCTTAGGTACAACCTATTATGTAGCTTGGAGGGAAGAGCGTATGAGAATGGTGTGCAGCATCATTTAGGAAACGCTTTTCAGATTCAGTACTTATTTTTCTGGTCACACCTCAAAATGAGGCCATGTAATTTGCTTTTAGTATCTCTAAATGCTTGTTTTAAGAGAAGTTTCTAATCAGAAGAAAGTCTGGATATAATGCTCGTGTTTTTTGGCATATATTTGCTGAATCTCACTGATGCAGTTTTCAAGGTCCTCTAATGTGAAGTCTTTTAAAAAAATTTTTAAATAGCTGTTTTGCAGCACAAATCCTTGCAATTTAGGCCATTTAGTAACTCTGTATGTCTGAGATTTAGTTTTAAAGCTGGAATTCTATTGGGAATTTTCTAGATTGGCAAGAAATGTCTATTTCAACCTAGCATTCTATACAATATGGGATTTGCAAAAGTGATAAAAACAAAAAACACAGATGTTGCCACTAAAAGGCAGAGTTTCTATACTTTAAATTGTGGATAACACTACACGCATTAGGATGAATGTATGTATTTCTTAAGTTCCTGTTTTATAGACTACTTACAGCCAACTTTTATTTTATTGCTGTTTTACTTTATCTATAATACAAGCAAGCTGGAACTTTGTAAGCACACATTAGTTTTTGTGCTCAAAAGCCTTGTCTTGATACTCTAAAAAAAGCTGATTGCATACAGTCAATACCATTTAGACCACCACTTACCTGCAATGTACAACGATGGGGCCAGCACTGGGAGGGTTCGATAACTTGACTCGCCGGATAAAGGAAAGCAGCCCTGTAGCATGGTAGGGCACTCCATGGTCAGGCCAGCCCGTGAAATGGAACTGTTTAACTTCACGGATTTCATTGTATCCCCTCTGTGCAAAGATGGAAAGAAATGTTTTCAAAAGCCATTTTAATGGCCAAAATAAAGCCATTAAACACAATTATGGGTACAGACCCAACTGACAATGATAACAATAAAACCTTTACGAAAGACTATGCCTTTTCTTAAAAAAAAATATAATAAAATGAAGGCCTAACATGGACTAGGAGCTTACCTTTATTGTCAGACAACCGCCAAAGAAAGAAAATTATAAGTCTTGCTCAGTTCTAAAAGTCTGGGTAAATTTTATTTACTTTGACAGCTTGTTTCTTGCTGGGAGTGACAACACATTAAATTATTAGGGGAAAAGAAAGAAATGGGAAAGCTAAAATGCTGCCCCATTGACCCAATGCATTGAGTTCTCAAGTGGTGTATAAAAGCAACTTTCCAGCTTCTCACCTCACAAAGAGATTTTAATGCCTTGCTTGTCCATGTTGAAAATGGTTTTGAAGCATAGCATGTAGGGATTTTCCAGGACAGTGCTGCTCTAGATTGGCTTGTGAAAATATACAGGCAGCTAAACTGTTCTTTGGGCAAACTATTTTTCTTAGCTCTGTGAAATAATTCAGTGCAGTATTATTTATAGTAACAAAAATACAAAATGAAAGAAGTGAAGCATCTGCTGTTGTGCTGCTGTCCTATTGGGTTAATTTAAGAGAACCCTATAAATGCACATTTCAAAGCTTTTTCCTTCCTTTTTTTAGAAGAAGTCTGTAGACTGAGGTAGCATAGCTTGGAAGGTATAGATGAAATATTGCCGAATTTATTTTTAAGAACTCACATTTGTAGCAAAAGGAAAAAAATCCCACTATAATCTATATAATTCAAATTCTACTGTGAACTATCTGTGAACTATCAATCTCACTTGTTCAATCAGAAAAGGTAGACACATTACATGAAATAAACAAAATTGAGAAAAACAGTTTATCTTTAGATTCAATCTTATACAAACCAATACCACCAAAACCTTGGAAGTTAGTGATCATTTCTTAAAGGTTTTCTTAATTCCAATTCCTAGCACAATACCCTACACAAAGCAGGGATCATCAATAAATAACTGTAACAACCACAATGATAAGCATCACCATGGAATCACCCCAATGGAAAATCACCTTTTGCTACTTTTCAACTCTAGTGAGGAAGGTCAAAAATTGTTTCAAGGCCTGATTTTAGGTAATACTTTACTCCTTCTATATTAATTCTTTTATTGGAGTTGCTGAATAGGCCTTGCTCCCTTTATCTTTCTATTACATGTATAGGGTTTGCTCTTTTTAGTACATTTTCATATGTCGGCACCTATTCCCTGATTTTTTTTTAATTTTTTATGAATGATTTTCAAATATGTGGTTGAAAAAACAAATCCCCCCCCCCCATTTTCTTGTTCTAAGTAACAAGAAAAAAAAATCCAATGATTTTCCAAATAGGATTGTATTAAATCCATACAGTGATATTAATATCAAGTACTCCCATATTCTGGAACATGGTGCATGTCTCCACTCATTCACATATTATGCGTATCCGTAAGTACACTTTTGTGTTTTTATTCAATCAGGAACTGTATCGTTCTTATTAAACATATTCCGAGATATTTTGGCACTTTGTATTTTTAAAGATTATTTAGTAATATTTTCTTACTTCCGTTTATAACTAATATAAAGACAAGCTATAACTCATGAATATTTATGCAGATTTGGTCACTTAAATAAATGTTTATACATCCCATTTAAAAATATTATCCATACTTTTCTTGGTATAAATCCTTTCATCTTAAAATAATTTGTCTTTTCTAGTAGTTACACAGTTTATTCCTCTTGCTGCCTTATTTCATTTGCTAAAACTTCCAAAAATGTTTAATATTAGTGACACTGATTATCCACATAACATTCATGATTGTAGAAGCAGTAATATAATCTTTATACTAGTTTTTTATGATAAATGAATAGTTGTTAGTTCTTCATTCCTTAACATGGCTGCTACTAGGTATTGTTGAATCACCTTTATCATGTTTAGGATGCCTCTTAATTTCCCTAATTAGAGTATTACTATAAATATTTTGAAAATAAAATTAAATGCATTAATCTATTAATAAAGTCATACAGTTTTGGTACTTTAATGTACTGACATAATGAAATATCCTGTTAGATTTCCCACTATAGTTGAAATATTCTTGCACTCTTAGGGAAAAAATAATAGGTCATGTAGTGATATTTTCTTAATTCACTACTAGATCCAAATTTTCAATATCTTATTTTGAATTTTTTCATGTTCTTGAATGAAATTGGTCTGCAATATGTGTGTGCATGGGGAAAAGAGGAAGAGGGGGAAGAGAGGAAGAGAGAGAAGAAAGACATCATGAAAGAGGGAATGAGAGCTCCAGAGAATGCTATCTTTATCTGATTCTGTTATCATCATTATGCTAACCTTTTTTTTTTTTTTTTTTTTTTTGAGACAGTGTCTCCGTCTGTTGCCCAGGCTGGAGTGCAGTGGCGCCATCTTGGCTCACTGCAACCTCTGTCTTCCGAACTCGGATGATTCTCTTGCCTCAGCCTTCCAAGTACATCATGCTAACTTTTAAAACATAGATATTAGCTATTCCTTAAAGTATAAAGGAACTTTAACTTTAAAACCATAGTGCAACTTTAATGATAAAGTTTAACAATCATCCTATTTTCTTCTACCATCTATTCATGCTTCTAAATCTTTGTGACCTAATTTTTGAGAATTAGCATTTGTCAGAAAATCCGTGTCCTAGACTAAAAGTTATATTTTTAAGTTTATACATAATATTTTCCATAGCTTTTCTAATAGCAAGTATAATGGCTATGTCCCTCTGTGTTTCCTAATATTGTATATTTTGTTTTCATTGTACCTCATTTAGAATTAATAGTGGTTTAATTACTTTATTGATCTTTTCAATAAACAAGCTTTTTATTTCTTTTTTCTCGTTTGTTTCTTTTTTATATTTAATTTTTCCTTTGTTCTATTCTACTTTTTCTGATTTTCCAATGTTATAATTTTTCACATGATTTCAGAGCACATTTCAAAACAGAAATCACTTATAAATTTTTCTTACAGAATAATGAGGTAAATTTTGATGTAAAACTATTGATCTATATAATATAATTTTAGTTTTGAGGAAATCATTCAAGGATTATTCAGAAGAGGATTTGGTGACTTCTAATAGGCTAATTTCTGGGGTTACTGGTCAGCGGTTTGTTATTGCTTTCTATTGGATTTTGGCAATATCTCAACTTTTTGTTATGTATTCAGGTTTTCCTTATTACTAAGTTCATCATTGATTTTTACAAGACTTGTATGAACTTAAGAGACCGCATATTCCACATTTCCTTTTTAATAATATGAGCTAGTTATTCATTAAATCAAGCTTAATGGTTCTTTCTGAAATCTCTCATATCAATTGCTTATTTTATTCTACTTGATTTGTCTAAGAAATTTTCATACATATTTTACAGTTACAATAATCATGATTATGTTGTTCTGTATAATGCTACTTTCAACTTAATATTTTGCCTAATTTTTTCATGTTGGTAGGATAACTCACAAGTATTTTTATAAAATACTATTCAATTATTTTTCTATTGTTGGGCATTTATGGTTATCTATAAGTTTTTAATACTATAAATGAAGTAATTGTATTTTAAATAAATTCCTTAGGAAAGATTCATGAAAGTTAACTTCTCAAAGGACATAAACATTTTAAAGCTCTGGAGATATACTGTTTTATTGATTTAAAGAAGGTTTGTAGCGATTTAACTATGATCAGTAACGTATAAAAATATGTTTCAACATACTCTAACAATCAATGAGGATTATTCTTTTTTAAAGTTCTTGCTGATTTGGAAGGACAAAATGGTATATAAGTACACTAGGTTAAACATTTTTAATAGGCTTGTTAACAATTGTGTTTCTTCAGAGATTCTAGTTTTTTTTTTTCTTCTACTGGTATTAACATTATAAATTAAGGACATTAATAAACAATCGCAAGGTTCTTCTGTCTGTATGTACCTTTGATATTTTTTGTGCCACAGGTAATTTCACAATTTTGTGTGGTCAAATCTACCAAGCTTTACCACAAAATGTATTTTTCACTGTTACTATATTCCACTTTAGTCTACTACACCAGCCACCTTACGTTATTCTTTGCAATGTAACACTTGGAGTGATCCTTTTAGAAATAAAATTCAGACCATGTTATCCCTGAGCTCACAAACCCTACAATGGCAGCCTAACTCAATTTTAGTATGAACTAAAATCATCATGGCCTACAAGGCACCACTTATCCAATTTTGTGATTTCTCTGCCTTCATTTTGTATTTCTTTCCTCTTCACTTATGGATATCTGCACATCTTGGCCTGGTGACTGTCTGGCATTCTAACAGCTTTACACATGCCTCCAGGCTTCTGAAATGACTCTCCCCTCTGTCAGAAACATTATTGCCCTGGACATAACCCGTCACTCCCTCACTTATTTCAGGTCTCTACTCATATTACTTTCTCAACAATGAGTTTTTCTTTGATCATCCTTTCAGAATTGTAAACCATTTCTTACCCTGCCTCAATAATATTCCCTACTTTCTTCCCCAACATTATTTTTCTCTATAGCACTTGTCATGATGTATGATATATTAGTTGATTTATTTATTTTTATTGCTGTCTTAATTCAGTTGGCTATAAGATCCACACGAGGAGATTTTAACATGTGTCCCAAGGTTTAGAAAGATGTCTGGCACATAGTAAACTCTCAAATAAACATTTGTGGAATGAATACATGAATGAATGGATTTTATAGCATCATCAAAACAGAACTTGGCAAAGATTTTAAGAGAAAAAGCAGTTTTGATATCACTTTTTAAAATAGAATTTTAGAGTACTTACCCTTTCCAGGGTGAATGTCCTAACTACATATTCAGCAAGTGGTTCCATTTCTACACACGTTACTTTGAAGTCACCATAAACTTCAGTATCATCAGGCCAATATTTATAGCATTTAACCTAAGTGACAAAAAGAATATATAGACAGACCTGAATATATAATACTAATTAGCCAAGGTGATTTAATTCCAGCAATAACTCCTTAGGTCACAATTAAAACTCAGTTTAAAAATCTATAAATGAGAAAAAAATCTATTATACAATAAACAGAGTTTATATAGTCTCACAAAAAATATACAAGCCTGATAATGCAGTTAGATTCTAGTACAAAATTAAAGCTTATTTTATTACTCAATGAGAAATCAAATAATTTTTCAGCCAGTCAAGGTCTACTTAGAAGTACTCAATTAAAATGCTGTGCCTATAATTTTTTTAAACAATTGGATGATACTCTATTTTGAGTGTCTTACATGTTGCTTCTCAACTATGTTCATTTTTATGACAAAAAAAATTCTTTTTCTTCCTCTTACCCGGCCAACCTCAACTAAATTTGTAACCATCACAATGCAAGCAGATTGTTCTTGCCAAATCATCCTCCAGAAATCATACACTGTTTCATGAACGGGACCTACAAAGAAATTAATTTGAATATTATGTTATCAAAGGAATTTTGTAGTTAGTAAGAAGTTTAGCTAAGATAAGAAGCAGAGTAAACTAAGTAATTCCAAAAAAGGTCTAACACAAAATGTCACTGAAAATACTTAAATTCAGTTCATATCTAAATTCCCACAATAGGCAAAAACACAGGCATATACAAGTTTTTTTTTTTTTTTCCAATTTGCCCTCTACACTTCCCAATTTAGAAGAAACTATCACTAGTTTCTTGGGTATTTATATTTGTCACTAAGTCACTTTAATGCGTCTTCAAATATATGTAAAAAATAGAACTCTTATACCACCATCAACCAGACAGCAGATATTACCAATTAAATAAGTGCCCACTATTTATAAATAGTGCATGTTTAGGGATCAATAAAAACATATCCTTACACGTAAGGACATATCCTAACCTTATCATAATATCTCCAAACTGCAAAAGCATGTGCTGGGCTATTCTCCACCGAATACCATAAAACTGAATATTGTTCACCACTATGGTCGATCTTTCTAACTTTAAAGAGTACACAGCTGAACTCAATTACTCCAAAGGTATGTGAAAACACAGAAAAATGACCCCTGTTAAAAGACTAAACCTAGCTTTTGTTTTACTTTTCTTTTATATAAAAAAGATGTACAGGTTTCTCTTCTGAGGGCCAGTAGTCAATTTAGAGAGATAACTACAGATGCTTTTTTTGTTGTTGTTATTTGGATACTTTTACTCCCCAGTGTACCACTATAACAAGATCTCTCTACTGTCTTATTATATTCCATGAAGAATTAACTTGACTAAATTCCATCTCTTTGTTTTGTCTCAGTCTTGACTGGTCAAAAAATTGCTCAGTATAACAGCTCATTATAACAATATTGGTCTTGGGTACTATTAACAAACTTGCTGCAAGAAGACAGGCCTCTTATATGAGACTTCTTTTTCCTTTCCTCAAAAATGAGTAATTCCTCTGACTGGCACTATTGACTAGTGCTCTGACCTATCTGTGTAACAAGGATCAAATCATAATAACCACTACCAGCTTTTCTTTCACTTTTAATTAAAAGTAAATCAAGCTTAAATTTATATAAGCTTTACACACACAATAAATTTGTACTATACAAATGAGTAAGGAGCAGTGTTAATCAGAAGGGCTGATTTTTTTGTTACTAAGATAAAATTAAAAAAATAATAAAAACCACCACATAGATGAATAAGCAAGTTTGTTTTTTCTATAACATTTAACAAGGCAAAGTTTTACCTTGGGTTGCAATGTAATGACTTGGTCTCTGGTAGCCCTAAAATAAGAGAACAAATTAGTTATCATTTTACATCAATATCAGAAATAAATGAATGAAGGCATAAAAAGATGAAGACAACCACCTGTTAAGATTAAGTTATAATAAAAAGTCCAGAAATGAGTAGTGAACACATAGTTCACTTCTCAAACCTACGTTATCTGAAAGGTAAACATAAAACAAAAATTAAATATTTTAAAGGCTCTGATTAGAATATATATTGTATAACTGATTTTTGTTTGCCATGGAATAACCTCATAGATTTTGTTTGGTTTCACTAAAATGTTTATGCCTTCATGTAAATGTTTAGTCATTCATTCCTGGTAAAATAGTGTTTAAAAATATTAATTCTCATTTTATCATCCAAAAGTACAACACACTGCATTACAAATGGACGAGGACATATTAGAACCATAAAAAAATAACAGAACATTCCAATGTTAGAGCTGGACAATGCATGTGTGCATCCAATCAAAGTCCTGCTGAGATTTTTAGAGAATATTCCTGTTCTACAACACATTCAGGGATATGCAAAAACTATTTTGTGCGTGCTCACAATGTTAATTTACACACACATAATTATAGATACACACATATATATAGGGAAAGAAGAGTTTTTAAAAATGCATCTTATCATGAGCAAAAATTTAGTATTTTTTTTTTCAGTGTGCTAAAAGTTCTGTTGAGGAGGAATAGATTTTTAGTTGCTCTCAATTGGTTTGAATAACAACAAAGCATAAGTTGTAAAAATGTTGATGATATGATCCTAAGTTCTGAATTTGTTGCATATTTACCAATGAGCCTTAGTAAAAGTCTGTGGTACAATTTGTCCACATACTGGTGTGGGCAACTCAATACACATATAAATACATGTGAACTGAGATCTCCAACCTAAAATTTAATAGCATGAGTATTACGTTGTTGCAAATTTGGAAGATTTCAAATTTTTAATATACCACAATGTTTTATGGAAAATAGCACAATGTTTTATGGAAAAATTTTTCCAAGCTTTATAAGTATTTCATTTCCACTTCTTAAAAAAATACCAATTGCGGAAGTATATACTCATATCGTTTACATATAATGAACTAATGGGAGAGGGAAAATTATGAAATTGTATAGAAATAGACCAAAATACACTGGGGTCTTAACAGAAAGACTGGATAACAAGTCTTATTTAAAATACAGTCCTACCATATGAACCACGAAATAATTTTATAACAAGGCTCCAGTGTACATGTCCTGGCAGAAAACCCAGGTTAAACTAAATAGGTAAGAACAATTACAAATTTGTCATAGAACTGTTGATTTTTTTATTCTAAAAATTAGACCATTAGCTTAGTTTTACATAATGACGTTTGATAAATTTATATAATGAATAAGAGTAAGATTATGATCAGAAATTGAACCCATATACTCATATACTATGCTTTATAAAATATATTAGTTCAACTAAATACATAATGACAATTCATAACTCTAAAATGTGAACCTAATAAATGTAATGAAAATTATTTCCTATTTATGGAAATTATAAAATGTTGGGTCCTAGGTTTCATATCTTTTAGGTCTATAAAAGTATACATATGCTACCATTCTTAATACCTCCACCTTTTGTCTTATAATTATACATATTGTGAATCAATTTAATTATAGCACACCTAGATTTTAATTGTAAAAAAAATAGTTGAAGTTTAATGAGTGCTAAATATATGCTAGGCATTGGGCAAAATGCTCAACATGCATTACTTCATTGAATTCTCACAACAAAGTGATGAGGTTAGTACTGTTATTATTATCCCCACTGCAAAGATAAGGAAACTGAGGTACAGAGAGAGAAGTAACATTCCCAAGATCTCCAGGGTGATTATGAACCCGATGGTATCACAAAGAGCCTGTCTTCCTTATAGGTAATGTAATATATTGCCCTTTAAGAATATTTTATATTTTGTTTGATAATTACTTCCTTTAAATAAAGAATTTCCATGTAGATATGTATGTAATCAAAATTTAACAGTGAAATATATGATCGAAGCAACCTTTTTCATTTCTGTGATTCGATATATATGTGTGATATGTGTATTTTACAATTGAAATTTAGTAATTATTTTGCCTGAGTAATTTTATTACTTTAAAAGCCAATACAACACATCACAAAATAGTCTCTCTACTCATTTTAACGTCAGAAGTCAAATGTAAAAAGTAAAATTTCAGTAACACTAATACACATCATACTATCCAGCTTCTCACATATGTTTAGGGAAGGGTAAGAATAAAAGCCAGAAACAGAAATCATCAACAAATACAACTCGAGTACATAATAAACTGTCAAAGCTAAAAATGGTCCTGTTTTTCTACACAAGAAAAGGGAAGGTGGTAAAATAGATCTTTACGCATGTGAAAGAATTACAAAAAAACGAACAGAGATATATTGTATGAAGCTAATTAGGTGAAGCATGCAGAAATAACTAGTAGTAAGAGAGCATTAGTAATAACTGTAATTAAGAATGTTTGTATTTATAATAGGGTGCTGTTATTTACATATAGTGGTACTTACATCCCTGTACAGCCAAATCTACAGCCCAAACCAAAGTCAGGTGTGAAAGAAAGCACAACAATGTCAGTAAGTACTAGGACGCAGAACAAAGAAAAGTGTACAGTTTGTACTTTTATATTTTAAAAAACTAGCAATCACTTTATAGGTAATAAGCAAAAAGGTTCATATATATAAGCCAATAAAGTAGACATACTTAACTATAAAAATACTTACATCAATATAGTTGGCATTAATATAATCTGAGGAAGGATCATCCTCTACGGGTTGCAAAATCACTCTGGAGTGATCATCTAAAATTTTAAAATAATAAATATAAGCTGTTAAATTTTTCCCCTGTTCTGAGATAATGTCATTGGTAGAGACTAAAGAATTCAGTGGTTGCCCATAGTCTATCCATAGTATACTACTACCAAATCAGTCCTTTGAAGAAATATAAGAATGTTAGTGAACCTTGCTATTACACTTATAATATTGTGTGACTTAAGCTTCACTGACTTGAACCTTCATAGTTAGTGTTTAGGAGACATGAAATTGTCTGGTAAGTAATCATTTGAGTCATAGAATTGTCTACATAACTGAATTAGACTTAACTTCTAATTTTGCTTTTTAGTCATGACTTTAAAAGGGGTTGGATCCTTTTCTTCTGCACTTTACGGCAAATGAGCCACAGAATTAAAAAGTGAATTTTGAATTCCTGCTCTCAGTTTCTTACTCCCTGAGAATCAAGGTTAGATTTTGAGCTATTCATAAGATACTTTAAAATAATTTAAATTCAGAGCAGACTGGTCTAGGTAAATCAGCAGCTAGTTACAACTTAAACTATCTGCTACTTTCTTTACTGATCCTGTGGTTTTGTCTGATAATGACTTTATTATCCCATGTATATCTTGAGGACTTACTCAGGAGGAAGTCCCTAACGATAAATAACATCGAACAACTGGAGTTTAGACAGTGGCTCCAAGTAAGAATTAAAGGCACGTGGAAAGAATAACACCCCAATCTTGAATATGTTTGATGGAAGGGTTAAAACAATTTATAACTGAAAAGATCTTACTTTTTCATTATCCTGATAGTCTTAGCTGTTCAGTAACACCCCATGCATTTATGTACAAACATGAAATCAAACAGCAAGTTATCTCCACAGGGTGAAGTGGCTGAGTCAATTTAATTAATGAGGATGATGACAATTTCAGAATCACTGCTAATAGCCAATGCTGTTTTTGTTTGTTGTTGTTGTTTTTTGAGACGGAGTCTCGCTTTGTCGCCCAGGCTGGAGTACAGTAACGCAGTCTCTGCTCACTGCAACCTCAACCTCCCGGGTTCAAGCAATTCTCTTTCCTTAGCATCCTGATTAGCCAGGATTACAGGTGCGTGCCACCAAGCCAGCTGATTTTTGTATTTTTAGTAGAAATAGAGTTTTGCCATGTTGGCCAGGCTGGTCTCAACCTCCTGACCTCAGGTGATCCACCTGCCTTGGCCTCCCAAAGTGCTGGGATTACAGGCATGAGCCCTCAAGCCTGATTGTAAATGCTGTTTTAATATTAAATAGATTACTTCATAAACAGACACACCACTCTCTGGGATTTTTCTTAAAGTTTAAAACCATATAAGCATATAATATTTACATTCACCAAGAATTGAATGGTAACTTACATGCTATAATGTTTCCATATCGGTTTTTTGCTCTATTTTGATCTTTTTTAGCTACATCCCAAGATGCTGACTGTCCTTCAAAAAAGCTCTGGGAAAACAAAACGAATAAGCAGACTGAATTTAATTCCTTTTTAAAAATCAGGTTTATCTGTTCTGAAGCCCCAAATAGTAGAAACCACTTTCTCAGAGAGGAAAGCAGTCCTACAGTAGTAAACAAGTTTCATTCTCAGACCTTGAAGCCGCTTTGTTGGATTCATACTTGTTCATCTTAAATTGGATTCAGGTCAAATTAAAGACAAAAAAATAACTTTAGAGGAAAAAAATGGACCTTGAAAGTATTTTAAATTTAAGATCACTATAATGAGAGGTAGAAGTAGCAAAGTATCATTCTTTTCAAAACGTATTGAATGATAATGCATCAAAACTGCAAAAAAGCTTTTAATGAGTATCTTTCAAGTGTCCATCATTTAGCATTTATAACAGTAGAAGGAAAACCTGCTTCCCTCCATAATTATTCATTAAATTGTGTGCAATACATTGCATTTGAGTTCTTTGAAGATCATGAAAAAGAGTGAGTCTTCACAACAAGGGACCATATAAAAATTAAAATAGAGTCCCCTTCTTCAAGAATCTGGGAACAGATGAATTTGTTGACTAGTTTAATTACTATATGCAGCAATTTAAAACGGGTGTAAATTTCATTTTGCAAAAGAACTTAAACTTTGCTCAACACAGGAAACGGGGTCTTCAAAGAGCCCAGTGGTCTTTGAAGCAAGGTACACAGGAATACACATGAAATGAACAAAAAGAACCAGCTCTGGCAGAATAGTCTAATTCCTTGTACTTATTTTGTTACCACGGCAGTGTTTCTGGCATATATCTAAAATCAACTTTCAAAATTCAGAGATAATTAACACTCCTAATTAAAGGTATACAGGTAATCCATAGATAAAATATGGAGTTTAAAAGATTCTTCATGAAATTGGATGTATTTTGGATGGCCTTTTCAAAGCAAAATATTACTTGGATTCCTTCACTTTAAATGTGTGCATACTGTGATGTGTTCATGGGTAGTGGACTGGCTTCCTTCCATGCCCCAGATTGGTATTTCTCAGTAAGTGAAGGGTGGCAAAGGAACTATTTTCCTTTTGCTATATTATGTTTGTTGGAATGTTTGGTTTTAAATCATTGCCTTTGTGAGATAAGTCCTGGTATTTTGGTTTTAGTAGGAAGGGGAAATAAGGTTGGAAGAAGAATTTCCCACTGCCTTCTTTTGGCTTCTCAGTGTTGTTTACTAGATTTGCAGTGCTCTATTTTTTTTCTCAGCCACCCTCAACCAATAATCCATAAAATTAAACTGAGAGTGGCAAGTAGTATATTTAGAGCACAAAGCTTCATCTGATTTCTCAACCATAAGGTCAACAAAAAAAGGGGCAGAGAAGTACCTGCTACTTGATTCATTCAAATGATAGAATCTGCAATGGAACAATGGGACCCAAAGTGTATTGCTACTTGATTTTTGCATGGGGAGATACACAAAGTATTTTTTTTAATACCACAGTAAAATAAATTACGGAATCCAACATTAAAGATTCTTGTAATAAATTTAGGCTCATATATCTCTGGGAAGTGCTTTTTTCCCCATTCCCTTCCCATTCCCATGTACACACACTTGGTTGTACACTCATAAACACTAGATTAGAGAGCCTACAGAACAATCCCCTCCTTGTTGTGTTAAAGAGAGGGAAAAAAATGCTAAATTCCACTGAGTATCATAGTTAAAAATCAAATTCAATACAGTATCGAAACTTATTCACCTCATATTCCTCTTTGAACCCATAGCTGTCTGATGTCTTCATGAGATTAATGTGCTGCAGTAAATCAGCTACCCTGATGGCTGGATGCAGCTGTCCTGTCTGGTAAGGGGATTCCGTCCCCTCACAGAGGTAGCGAGGTACGTCTAGAAGGCGACTGGACTCTGCTGTAGCACTGTGGTTCTCATCTGGCATTTTTCAGATTTCAGAAGATTAAAAAAGAGACAAAGTTATCTTCTTTAATATATGTATCTATGCAATGAAGATTTTAAGACCTTAAGATCTTTCTGATAACAAGAGGAATTCTGGGAAAGAAATATCATACAGTATAGGCCTAGACAGTATCCCCAAAGACAAAAACTCAAGGTTTCAGGTGAGAGTATATTATGTGTATATCAGCAAGACAACAGACACTGTGAGATGCAGGGAGACATCTGATAGACCTTTTAAAAGCTTAAGCGGGAAATTTTGCTGAGTTGTTTTTCTTGCATCTGTAGTCATAGCAGTATAGAGTGGGACCAGAGGACCCAGCTGTCAAGTGGAGGTGTTTTCATGGTCTATTAAGTCGACCAAACTCCTTCCCAACCATATCCCAACCTCCCTCAGAGATACCCGATCTAGGTGACCCATCCCCAAAGGGCTGCTCTTCTTGTTCTCGTGGCCCTATTCTCTGGGGCTTTTTACCACAACACACTCTGCACTGGGAAACATGGGCATTCCACATGATCACCCCCTGATGCCACTCTGTCTGCTAGCCAGACTACACGTGCATTTATATTCAACCTCTGCTGCCTTGACTTATTACTATTATTGTTTTTATTGCAAATGTATTTTGAGTCTCTTGGCCACGCTGCGAGAGAAATCAGGGCGTGCTTCTGGAGCAAAATGTGGGTTCCTCCTCTGGAAGTCTTTTCTGGCCCCTCCAGGTTGAGTTACAAAGCTCCTTCTTTATGTTCCCATGACCTCTTATTCATTTTTACATGTCATTTCACTTGCTCTATATTTTAATCATTTATTTACTTGGCTATTTTCCTCACTAAATTCCAAACACACAGTACAGAGACAGAATTTTTTTCTTTCTATTCCTAGTGCCTGATGCATAACAGTCACTCAATAAATATTCCAATGAATGAATTAAAAAGTCAACTGAATCCCTGACCACTCACAATTAAGCGTAAGTCCCTTCCCAATTGTGTTATTAGCTTAAAAAGAAAAGAAACTTTAAATTCTTTTTCTGTCATAAGAAGGAAGAAAAGAACAAGAACATTTTTGCCTATGAAGAATAAACAGTACTTTAATGACCGAAGTACTAAACATTACAATGAGAAGCATGCTCATATTTATCACATTTAAACTTACCACTTAAAAAAAAAAAAACAAATGTTTTGAGGGGTGTTACTTTGAAAAGCATTATACCGTCATACTCATTAACAGAAGAGAAAATACACACTTAGGGGAACTTTTTTTTTAATGATAATGCATACTGTAGAGAACGATATTTAATTAACAGATAAACATATTTCAAGTTCTAGTACATTTGCCTGTTCTATCACCAACTCTACAAATAGGATATAGCAAAAAATGAATTGTTGTCCCCATGATAAACATTTTTTCTTCCTGGAGAAGGGAAAAAAAAAACCCTACAATCAGATTTGTGTGCCTCTGTAATTTAGCTTGATTGCATTTATCTTTACTCCCTCTTATTAAGCTGAATGCTTTTTTTTTTGCATTCATTCCTAAAAATACCACATTGAATCAAAAAATCCCTGATAGATTCTGTTGTGACCTAACCACTCAAGTGAATTCATGTCTTTTACTCAGATTTTGCCCACCCCTCTACACAAAAACATTGGCTAGCAAACATGATTCATGAGAGTTTCCTGTTCTCACTATGTGACCAAAGTCAATGGATCTACTTCTGTTAAAATATTACAATCAACAGACCGACATAAAGAATAAATACATCTCCCCAGAAAAATTAAATTCAGAAGCAATTGATTTGGGCACTGCCGCAGAATATACAGTTAAGGATGAGAAGTAAAGAGAACAGATAACGTCAGAGAGGCAAAATGCAATCACTCAAGCTGGAAGAAGGTAGCCAGGGCTCAGTGGAGCAGCCCCAGAGCTCACTTTTACCTGCTGGAGTAGCAGAATATTTACAATTGAAAAAGGCTCAGTGAGAAACACAGAATTCACCCATATTCCAAATCTTACAGATGATTGTGTCCCAATATAAAATAGACAGTGCCTTTTGTTTTGCATTAAACTTTAATACAGTAGTACAATGAGCAGTAAGGTCTTTAAAATAATCACATATGCATTATTAATCTCAATACATTTCCACCTCATTAAACCACCTAATAATGTGACTAGTAGTGAGGGTACATGTACTAATCATTATCCTTATTATACATTTAAGAATAATAACTTGAAATACATCCTTGATTGAAAGGTTTTCTAGAGTTCTTTGCAATACACTTACCTGTTATAGGAACTTAAACCCAATGAAGCAGTAAAACACAAAAACCAAAAATACGAATCAGTATGAAAAGTTTCTAAGCCCTTTTAAATCAGTAAGTATTAGCATTAAGCAATATTCGAAGTGATTTCAGAAACTGCATTATAAATACAAAAATGATTGGATGCAAAACTCTAAAGACCACAATCCTAAGAATGATGAAAAATACAACAAATCATTTCTACATCTAATATGATTAATGAGATATTTAGCTTTTAAAGAATGCCAATATATTTTTAAAACCAGCTTGACTTTCAAAATTAAATAAAATGTGTGATGAATGTTTATATAACTAGACTTTATGACTCTGTTGTGTTAAATCTAGCTTTCCTTAAACATGAATATCCTTTTTCACAGGGAAAATTACTATGATAATTATTACAGTTTATAAAACTCATACACATCATCTAATTTTCTCTTTATAATAAAACCCCGTGAAAAAGGTATGGTAGGAATTATTATACTGTTTTATAGATGGGAAAACAAAGATGTAGGGTATTTTTATGAGTTCATATTGTAAATCCACAGGAGGACCGAGACTTGGACTTTACATATGTGTAGAAAATTATTGTAAGGAAACTTTGAACATTTAGGCAACTAATTTTTTTCCAATTAGTTCTCAATATTTTAATTGAAATTTATTTATTAACTTTATACTGACAGCATTCTACAGTGCTTAGCAGAAGATGACATTTTCAGAGGCATCTGATGTCTCCTTAATGATCCCCAGTGATCATGATTTATGGCTCCTCCCTGTGTGATAAGACCACTCCCTGGGGCAAATCCCCAGTTCACTTCCTAACCATTATTGGTGGACATCAAAGGGAGAGTGCAAGTAGAGATGAAGAACATTGACTTTTCAGATTATTTTAGAATATATATCCTTTATAGTAATTATAAAATTATAATTTTAAATATTTATTTTAGTAAATAAGAGGTATATTTTACATAACTGAGTTAGTTGTGTTGTTCCAAAATATTTTAAAAATGCAATTGAACATTGATTGTATGTATAACAAAAATACAAGCATAAAATATAAGTTAAAGTTTTATGTTCACAAGAAATGTTAAATATAAATAACAAACATGACATTTGGGAATTTACAAGATATATTTATTTGATAGTTTCCATATTTCTTTGGTTAAAGCTTAACTAGAAACGCTGGTAAAATTGATATGGAACCTGTGAACATACAGGCAAGCTGATTACTAATCATTGGTGTATAATTAGTCAAGGAACAGGGTACAAAGTGAAATGAAACCCATTCCATTCTTAAATATATAGGTAGGTTTAAAAATTAATATAATTTTACATCTGTAAAAGCCTTAATTGTCATTAGCAATAGCATTGTCTTAGATGTTATACAGTGGTAACCCAAGTAGCTTGTTCTAAATTTCTTGAAAGATAACATTACTTATCAGGTAAGGTTCATGTAGAATGTCAAACCCCACATCAAGATTTTAGCAACTTTACCTACATTAAAACATTCTTAATAAAGACAAAAGCTAGAGCAAATGCACATAATCCTAATATTCACTTGTAAATTTGTTCTTTTGTGGTTATAAATTGGGAGGATTTAGAAACATCCCTTTCCATTAGGTAGACTTTTACATATAAACTAGTTATTCAGGCAACATTGCACCCTGAGATGGCATTTGGCTTCATTCTACTAATTTTGACACATTAATATCAGTCAGACATTAAGGGCCATGTACTTTTGCTCCAAATCTAACAACCAAGAATTGAAGAATACATTAAATAGCATGCCTTGCTAATTTGAAATCCACTAGATCTGATATTGGGTTGAACACAGTTGCTCTCTTTGATAATACCATGGCTGTCTATTTTCAAAATCAAGCTGCCTCCTGCACTGTAAATAATCTCTATGTGGGCAAACCCATGCAAGGAGGTGTGATCCATGCAATGAAAAGATGATAAAGATTTAGGGCCTCACCTAACACAGCAGTCGGTACAAGTGGATCATTGGGCACTGCAGGAAAACAAAGCTCATGAAGGAATATATTGCTCTAGAATTGTTGTTTAAAATCTTTTTTCTTTAAAATAGATTTATGCTTTCTTAAGAAATATAATTATTAAACTTTCTCAGATTACTGTATTCTGCAAACGTAAAATTTTCTCTCTCAGCTTGGGTTATATCTAAACATCAAGAGAGGTGTATCTATAATTATAGTTCAGAACTCTGTTTAATTTAAAAAGCCAGAAGATTAAACTTGACATTAAAAAATTAAAGAAAAAAACCCATGTATTTTAGATCTATCAAGTGTAAGGTATTTAAAGAAATAATTATCTCATATTCATTCCAAATAATTTTTTTCAGTTATCTGTGGGAAATAGATTTAATCCTTTCTCTAAGTTCATAAGTGGATATTTATAGTTACACTGCTGAATTCAAACTTTCAAATAAGGTCCTAAGGTAGGCAATAGATGGACAAGTTTGGGAGGCATGAATGCTTTCAAAACCTTAATTGATTAAATATCAAATTAAGTAGTTAAAGAGATGATACATCTTTATTTTCCGCAAAACTTACTTTCAACAGTAATAGTATTTTACGTTTTTCTCTATCATTTATCTATAGTGAAATAAAAATAAAACAGATCTGAAAGGCCCTGTCATGATTATAACTAAATTCCAAAATGACTCATGTATAGCATCCCTAACTACTAATTTGGTATACATATATACATAGAAAATGATGGGCTTCATTTTAGATCCAATAGTTACTGAAAAATTTCTCCAAGCTGAACAATTCAGAAAAAAACTTCCCTCTTTACATACAAGCATACAACCTACAAATACTTTGTTTTCAATCTTACTATTACATATGTTCATAGTTTGTACAGGAGATAATACTTATATTGTTTCTTTGCTTATACCCATGTTTTCCAAACCAGGGTGAGCATATCTCTGTGATCTGAGCCAAATGCCATAAGGCCCAAGTTATACAAGGCCAGTATACTCAAGAGATATACCTGATTTGCCTGCCTCAAGCATCAGTTTTACTTGAGGATTTGAAGAAACAAAGTTAGGCAATTTCACTTAAATTTAATTAACTTAAACAGATGCACTATAGAACAGAATATAACATTCATATGAAATTTGAAAATAAACAGTAATATTGATTCTGGGGTAATTATTAAAATCATCTGCTTTTAAATGGTACTTCAGTGGAAATATTTTAAAAGCCTTGCCTTCATAGACCAACATTAGGAATTTTCAAGACAGATGGATGGATGAATTTCACTATGCCTTGCAAAACCCCCAATTCAAGTATACTTTTGGACTTCACACCAGATACTTAAGAGCATGTAGACTAATGTTTCCCTGAGTTAACTTTTTAGTATTGCAATTTTCCAGGAGTCTACAATATACTACTTTAATGCAATGATTTTACCTATGTCAATAATTCCCAAAAAGAATTACTGTTTCCTCTTATCACAAAAGAGACTTTCATCTTACACAAAGGAAGATGCAAATGGAAAAAGAATTATAAATTCTGACATGAACTAACTTTTTGTAGGCAATCGTGTATTTCCACTTAGAGCAATGACACGTGCTATGGACTGAGTGGTATGTTTGGAATATCCCTTGTGATACAGTAATAAAATTCATAGAGTTTGAAGTTAAACTAAATCCAGTATCAATCCTGATGAGAATCCTTCTTGTAAATTCCATAATATTCTCCATCTCTTTCTCTTCTTTCTAGCTGCTTCTCCCCTCACTTTCCTACTCTCTCTCATTACTCAAAAGGTAACGTGTAGAATTCAAAGTGAAATGAGTTGTAACATCATTTATTAAAATTTTAATGAAAAACTTACATCTTGGACTAAAGTTATGTTGGTCCATGAAGGTGATGGAAAGAGGATCTTCTGCATGCAGAGTGCTCTGATCAGCATAACTTCGATCCATTGCATTCACCATGTGAGTCATCTCCTGCCGGGTATTCCCCATGGCATCTTTGCGTTTTTTAGCAAGTTTGCTGCCAAGGCAAATACAAAAGGGAATCCTTAGTGTTTGAGGCTTGCAGGAGAGTTAACACCAGCAATAAATAGTCCAGGTGAGCCCGAGGATAATGTTACAAACATGGTTTAGAAACCCCAAGCACTGGTCACAATTTCAGGAATTAAGTTTGACATTCAAACAATTATATTTGCTCCTTGCTATAAAAGTATTTTGTCAGATGCATATTTCAATATTCAAGCTGTCAATCCAAATCTCTCATCATTTCCTGTTCCCTTGAATATCATAAAATATAATTATATTTATTAAAAGCAAAATAAATACCTCCTTACTAGAGTAATTCAATAAATATTCAAGCTAAAGCCAAGTTTTGATACTCCTGGGTAATTAATTCTTTTGATCAACTTTTAGTTCCTTTTAGAAATAACATGACTAACTTAACTTTTCAAGTCTGTTTTACTGTAGCCACCAAATTAAAACAGACAAAGACATGTCCCATTCTTCATTCTCTGTGCTATTATTAAGTAAAAATGCAATGTGTAGCATTAACATATTTAGCAATATATTTATAACATTAATCAGAAGCTAATCTGAAGACTTTTAGAATAAGCCACTGCTAGAAAATTTCAAGTACACATGAATATATGGGATTAAATCATATACTGTGTAAGAAAAGTAGTGAGAAAAGTTTTAAAATATGGTATGGAAAGACATGAAAATTATCATCTTGGAATATTCACATGGTCAAATATTAAAAATGTGTTTTCTAATTAGAACCACATGGCATACTATCAACTAACTACAGCAATGCTTTATAAATGCAGAAAGGCATATGATTTAAGGGATTGGCTATTAACAGCATTAGAATTATGAACTACTCAAATATTGGCATGTTTATCTTACATATCATGGATGTAAAATATATTTTAGTTCTTTGTGAATGTTACATATGAAACATCCAAGAAAAAGGGCTATTAAAGACACATAAAATATTTAAATCACACTAACAAGAAAATTTATGTATAAATAAAGGCACTCTAAAAGCTTGTAATAGGCAAATTATGTTACTAAGTTTATGGCCGCAATTCATATTGCCTTGGAAATCTTTAGTTGTTTTAAGAACACCATTACCTCCACTAGATTATAAGCTAAGCCATTCTTTTCTGATCCTCATTAATATCCAAACCAGAGTAAATGTACTACAAATACTACAAAGGCTCATTTAAAAGATTGAGTTTATGTATAAAGGCTTTTCCTTTACAACCTCAATCTAGCAATTGGAGGACTGCTCCAGTGTAGGATATATTTTCTCTGAGAATTACAGTACTTGGCCTCAGGGCGGTACATACACAACACACACGACACATGTACACAGCAGATCTGACACTATGTTGTTTAAGATAGTCATAAGCTAAGATTCGAGGATGCAGATGGCTATTTTAGAAATAATAAATAATGATAATCACAGAATCACAGTATTAGTAATAAGAAAACAATGACAAAGTGTAACAAGAACTATTACCACCACCAACATAACTACCACTACACCATCACCACCATCATTTATTAGCAACATTTGTGCTATACATTCAAAGAGCTATTAATCTTTTTCTAGACTTGAGGGTCAAAATCCTTTATGAATATGTAGGTTTCAGACAGGTAATATAAATGAGTGCTGCTGTCAGTGGCAAGATACCATAAGGAAGGGTAATGGCTGTGAAGAACTGGAAAGCAGTTTAGGGGCAACTTGCCTAAGTGACTACTGGCATTTGATCCCACTGTTGAACTTCTTTCTGGCTTAATTTTTTTTTTTTTAAAGACAAGCCATAAATCTGATTGATGTTAATTTTCTTGATTTTCTTCAAGTGATTTTATTTTTTGAAACAGTGTATGGGCCACATGAAACATCATAAGGTCACATTTAGCCTATGGACTTTCACTTTCCAAACTTCCCACTAGGCCATCATACAAGATGTTTGTTCTTTAACCTGCAACATTTTTTTGCCTGTAATATCTGGCTAAAATCTATCTGTTCTGTCTCAGTGTAATAGACACTTCATCAGGGAGGGTTTATATGCCTGACTCCAAAGCAACCTTTCTCAAGTCAGCCTAGGTATTTTCTATACTACCACATTCTTCGCCTGTAATGAGTGTTATTGATTGATAGGTGCAAATATCTTTCAATTGTTTTCCCCACTATGTGCTCCACAAAGAGAAGGATGATCTGCATAGGCTTGGCACTTGATGCAGTGTCTGGCACATAGCAGGCTTCAATAAATACTTGTTGAACAGATGAATTAGGCCTGTTATATACTTGGCACTTTTCATTTGTTAACTCAATTCTCAGATCAATCTGCTGAAAAAGGCACAAGGATTCTAATTGTATAGATAAGTTCAATGAGGCTCAGGAGAATTAAATAACTGGCCCAAGGTTATTTATCTAATAAGCAATGAAGAATGACCTGGTTCTAAAGGCTAAGCTCTTACGCTGTATCTGGTTGCTTACACTTTTTAAATTGACACATTTCAAAGTGGCACTACTTACTCTAGCAGTTGAACACTAGTTAATATACACCAGTATTTACTCTAGCAGTTGAACACTAGTCGTTATAAATTTCAACAAAATATATACAATAAATATTTTGCCATTTGTAAATTTTAAAACAGCAAAAATTGCTTTAGGAAATAACTTTCAATCTTTGTTTCTGGGATAAGAAGAATAAATTCATTTCTCAAAAAATATGAGAGACTGAATTGAATAAAAATAGCACAAACTGAAATTTGGATTCAGAACAATGTTAAAATTTTGAAGATGAGCAGTTCAAAGCCAATAGAAAAGAAAAATTTAAACCCTGAGGCTTTACTTTAAAATATGTGTAATTTATATGTAGTTCATGATTGGAGAAAAACAATAATGAATTTGTCAAATGCATGACAGGTTAAAATTTTCATGCAATGAAGGACTTTAACTTTTCAGATTCACAAACCTAGATTAGTTGACAAATTATGGGGAAATATGACCTTTGTTAATATCTGCCAGCCATGAATTATCACCTTGGTTTTTATACCTCAATCCTCACAACAACCCTGTGAGGTAGGCTTTCATTCAAGTTCTTCTAAAACAAAGAAAAATTGACATCAGTGTTAAGTGTTTTGATCAAAAACAGATAGTAACTATGACAATGCCAATGAATATTAGCTCAAAGATCACATCTGGTTTTCTTTTAAGCTCTTCTCTAATTTATATCTATTTTTATTTTTAAAAACCCTTCTAATCCAGATAAGCATCACTAGGTATGGTTAAGCAGCCTTTAAAAGCATATCTCTGTGATAATATCTGTAGTTATGATTAAAATTACCAGTAGCCCCATGTACTATAATAATATTAGTATAACCTGTTACATTGTCTGGAACACAGAAATGTTGTCTATCCACCAAAAAAGGGAATCTCATTTTAACATCAGAGCTACATCAATGGTTAATGTTAAGCTTATTGACAGTCTCATAATTAAATACTTAGTGATTCCAGTATGTTTGATGCTTTGTCTCCTCCTGAGTAGCTAGCATACATAATGTGCACTTCAGAACAGTTAAGCAATTCGTTTTGCAACTACTTTGAGTTTGACAGATGTGCAAATGACTTTCATTATCAAAGCAGCCAACAGCACAAACTTCTGCAGGTGGATGTATGGGTGGGCCATAAAGGGGGAAAGTGCTCCATCATTGTATGAAATGGCACAGTTGATTATCTCTGGCTTCATCAAACATAATTTAACAAGGATATTATGATTCATCACAATAAGTTAGGAGCACTGTTAGTGTACAGCTGCTTGGTTTAGCAGATTTTAGGAAGCAAAACACTTATAATATTTAAAATGTTGGCAGAATTGTGTTATAGTCATGGAGAATGGAGACTCTTATAAAAGGTTTTGCTGCAAAGCTAGCTTGAATTTACCTAGTGATTTAAATGCTGTGGGATATGTGTCCCAAACATACTTAATTTCAATCTTTAAACCTTGAAAGGTGGTGGATCAAATACTGGTCAAGCAAAGTCCAAGAATGCTTTGCTGTAATGTTCCTTTGATTTGGATGAAAAACTACTCTGGCATATAAGGTGATAAGCTGAAAAATGACTCAGGAAATAGAATGGACCATCTTCCCCATCCTTATCCAAATGAACATACCATGCTTGAGTTTCGGAAGAGTTACAGACTCTGGAAGAGAAAAGGAGCAATGTGATGCCTATATCTGTTCCTAGTTGACAAAGGTTTTTTTGGCTGTAGTTTTAGAAAACATTTGTCCTACTTAAGTTACAATAAACTCATTTTTTTCCTCTAAAAAGAATTTTTATTTCTTTGTTGCTGCAACACCATGATTTTTCTACTTTTTTTTCTTTAACAAAAGCACAATGATTGCCTTAATGGCCGGACCAAAGATGTTCTGAAGCTATAACCCATCTTGGATTCCTAGAAATACGGAGAAAGATGTTATCACATGCAGACCTGAACTAATTTGCATCCTATAAAGGCATTTTGAGTGTTCCATAAACACACCACTTGGCTCATTTTGTCAGACATAACAATGCTACATAAAGATAGTGATTCGTGAGTTACAACCACTATCTCTTATTTACCAGATGAGTGAAGTGCCATATTGCTAAGATAAGGTACAGGTTTAACTTTAGTAAATAAATTATGTTTTTGGCTCTAGACTAAAGCTACTTATGGAAATTATAACTAAATTAAAAGTAGCTGGACATACAGAAATACAATATCCCTTTTTAAAAAGATTGGCAAAATAGGTGATAGATAAAGTTTATAGTTTTAGAGTCTGAAAAAACTTTTTTTTTGAAATGTCACCAAAATTGCAAGCATTCTGTTTTGTTTTTGAAAAGGGATACTGCATCCTTAACACATGTAAAGTTGTACATCACCCATTTTCTACTTACAGGTAGTAGGAGTAAGAATAGTAGCTCCTCCTGGCAAGCAAATCACAGACAGTGGAAAAAGAGAAGCAATGGTGAATGAAAAGCGTGACTCTGTCACATTCAATAAAGCAGAAAAATGTGCGTTAAAAAATAAAATAAAATAAAATAAAATTCATGTTTTTTTTGCTTTGCATTTCAATTTGCTCATGCATTGTTAGTTTTTTTGCCATGCAATTAAACAGACAGATATGCAATATAAAAATAAAATTTAAAATACATAATTTGGAAAAAATAACATGCTGATATTTCTTATTGCCAAAATATTGAAAAATTAAATGGATTGTGTATTTTCAACATGCAGTTAAGCATAATATCATCCATTATCTAAATATGACAGATGGAACAGCTGTGCATAGAACTTGTGTACTATATAGATTATTTTTCTTTAGATATAAAACATAAAGATCTATTATGTTAATATATCATATATACAGAATAACACCTAAATTTCTACAAACAAGTTATTATATCTTAATGGTACATAGGTATATACATGTTATGTGAATATACATATATACCATATACTATATATACACAAAGATACTTCTACAGTAGATGCATGTGAACATGATATCACACACAAACATTTACTGTATTGAAACATAATTTCAAATTTATGTTTGAGTTATTAATGTGTTCATGCTGTGCATGTAAAATATAATACACAACCAATGAAAAAATGGCATACATTTGGAAATAATTGAATAGCGATTAAATTAAAAAATGACATTGCGTTTTGAAAGATGCAATATCCCTTTTCTTAGCCTAAAAACTTACTTTATACATATCCTTAGCTGTAAAACTTTACTCAATTGAATTACACACCATTCTTTTGCAAAACAACCAAAAAGACATGGAACTGTTTTCCGCATAAGAAATATATCTACATGTATTCATCCCAGTGAGGGATAAAGTCAAACTTAACAATTTCCCACTAAAATGTAGATAAGAGGCTAAAGTAATTTCCTTTTCCATTATTTTTATTATAAATTTATATATTAAAAGGGAAACATTTTATATTAATAGTTTTAAGCTATACTTGATGATAATATCCAATGCAATGCTGCTATATCTATACTTTTTTATATGTATGATAAACATACTTGTGATTAAAGCATACATGGTACATGTGTGACATGCTGCATATGAGTAAAAGTCATTACAAAATTGCTTTGGTAAGTAAGAAATTCAAGTAATGTAGATATAAATACTATATATTAGAAGGTAACATATCTAAATAATGAAACCTGATCTATCTATAAAAGTGCAGCTTTTCCTGGGTATAAAGGTGATGGTGAGGAACAGAAGCAAAAGCCCTAGCATACTTTCTATCAAAAGACAATCAAAGCATAACTATGAAAGCTCAAATGTTAAATATTTTAATAGAGAGGCTCATTAACTTAACCATTTAATATATGAACCAGAAAATCAAGTTGTCATATTACACAATTTTAGAGAGCTGTCGGAGCATTTTACCTTCCCCCAAAATCTTGCTTAGTGATGGTTTTAGCATACTTTAGGAGGTTAATTTTTCAATTTTTTCATTATTGCTAAATCAGAGGCCTGGATAGGGAGAGTTATCAAGACAAATGAATGTTTTCAAATAAATAACAAATAAAACTGAATAGTTTAGCCCAATTCTAGCTTAATGAGGACATAATCAGAAGCCACTTTCATGTTTATATCCAATCTGAAGTGACCAGAACATTGTGAAGCAATGTTTAGTTAACTTTACTCTCTAAATTGTTTACTTAAGTCTCCAAATACAAATTTAAACTAAACAGAGACATAAGGTCTGAAGGTTACATTTGGTGATTTTTATTGATCTTTACTGGCAAATTTTTATTGCTAAAATACTTAAAACTTTTGCCTCACATATGATGTATTTTCCAACCACAGAGGGAGACAACAGCAAGAGAAAGCACTATTTGGGGAAAGCACGTATGTAGCTAATTTAACACAAAACACTATAATGCATACCTAATGTTTCTAATGCAGATGTGTCTTCTCCAACATATATATCTCCAGGGGATAATCGTAAAGAGGCAATATATTAAAATAAACTCTGATGGAATCATTAAAACATGTAGTATGAGTCTTATCTATAATGTTAATGCTTTATTTCAAGTATAAAATAACTATAATAGTAAACTAGATAATTTAATGTAATATAAGCAACATCATTTATTATATTTTTCAATAGAATTCACTGATCACAACCACTTCTATACACCAAACTATTTTAGGACTGTACTTTTGCTTATGAATATTTTTTTTAAAGTCCTTCCAAATTGTAGCATTATCCCAACTACATGATGGGAAGGATTAGAGTGCTATATTAGTTTCCAAGACAATGCCTTACAGATTTATGGCATTTTATATAATGTACAAAAGCTCAAATTATAAAAACTGTGTACTTTGAAATGCTTTTCATCAGGAATATACTTTGGTCTCCAGAGCAAAGCTCAGTTTAAATTCCAGTAGGTCTCAGTATCTTCAAGTAACGTCAGAAGATGGTGATATTAGTTGATATAGTATAAAAAATTAATGTTCAATTAAAACAATTTACTGTCTATTTTAAAAGGCTAAAATTTTTAGTCAATGAATATTTAATGTACAATATTACTAAATAATATTTATATTCTTCTCATATCTTATTTGTAGCCAAGAAGTAGAAAAATACAGAAAAAGAGCACAAAATAATTCCCAGACCACAGCCCAAGTATCACAATAAATCCATATTTTGCCATTGTTAATAATAACACTTCAAATATAAGATAAATGATCTCAAGTACCTTTGCATTTGAGACATTTAAATTCGGATATTAATTTCTAGGTCAACTTAACAAAAAGCATATGTTTATATCCAAAATTAAACTGCAAATAACCAAATAAGAATTTATTAGAAAGCATGTCCAATAGACTCAGGTGCTGACAACATTGTTAAAATTAAAATTTTCTTCCTGTTGTTTGTTCTAATTTAAAGGATCTTGAGAAAAACAGGTTTTTAAAACCAGTGACATAAATGGTTAAGTGAGCGGGACAGGACAATATTAGGCCTTACCTCTTTTTTACAATTAATATGACAACTAGGAGAAGGAGGATGAACACCAAAATTCCAGCACTGATTCCTGCTATTTTCACCACTCTGTCTGTCTGCTTGGCGGGATCTGGGATCACTTCTGGTTCTTCTGTTGCTGCTGCTAAATGAATAAAAAAAAATCAGTTACTGAAAGAAGCTAATAATCACAGAAAAAAATTATTCCCAGTAATTACCTCCAAGAAACACAACTTGTTTATTGTATATTAATAAAAATAATCCCACAATGTAAATACAGAAGCATGCTAAAATACAATATGAGATTTAGGGTCGAGGTAAGGAAATCTTTCTGACAAGAGGTTTTGTTAACACAAAAAATAAAACAAACCTCCACAATAAATATCAAAGAGAATGATGAACTAGTTTTCCCCAAGTGTCCTTGAAAGTCCGAACATAAGGTTGTCTAGCGACTAGTACATTGGAAAGAGATGGGGTCAGATTTAGAGGTTTATCAGTCAATTCAGCAAATGCTTCTTGACTCAAATGCCAGGTGGTATGCTTGATGCTTTAAGGCAGTATTAATGGTACTTGTCTGGGACAGAAGGGGTTAGGTTAAATAAATGCCTAATATAACTGTTAGAAGCATGTGTTTATGATTTAATATATATAATTTGAGATGAACAGTTGAGTTGGCACAAGAGAAGAACAGGCAAAGAAAAACAGACACATCAAGGAATATTTCAAATTCTTTTATTAAATAAAACCCAGATAATAAAGTTGGGAAACAACTTTGAGAAGATGATTGTTTTTAAAAACTTCTTTGTCTGCCCTAACTTCCTTTCTTTCTCAAAACCATCTGACTACTCACACAATCAATTAAAATTACAAACTTTAACCCTTTTACAAGCCCCAGTAACTCTCTGTGGACATTTTCCTTTTACCTCATTTACCTTGAAAATTGACAAGGAAAGTATTATTATCTACAATTCATCGATAAAGGAACTGAGGCTTAGAAAGATAAGGATAGTTTATAAATTGCTCAAGAGCAAAGAAAAAATCTACTATATCTTCTGTCTTTTAACACAAAATTTCTCAATGTCTCCAGATCCATGGCTCCTACTGCTAAAAATTGGTGTAACAAGAGTCCAGGTGATTCTCAGGATTAGACACATTTGGGAAATTGCCTTGAAGCACCCAACACAGCACCTTGCACTTGGAGTCAAGAGATGGTGTCCACATGAACAGATACGCAAAGAAATCTCTAAACCTAACCTCATGTCTTTCCAGTGGACAATTTGTTAATTAGCTCTTAAAAATCAACCATTTGTCTACATTCTGATCCTTTCTTCTTTACCTTCTCTTGGCTTCTCTATCCCCCTCCCCACAACCCATAGTTCTATACATCCAAGTATCTGCTCCACTTTTCCCAACAGCCACAGATTCTGCCAAAAGGAGACTGTTGAAGTTAACTATTAATTTCTCAAAGTAAGAAATCTGAAAGAATAAATATATCTAATGTAAATATCGTTATATAAAATGGTAATTTAAAGCTAAACTGGTGAGAAAGACATAGTTCAAATAAAAGCGTCAGAACAGTTAACTTTGTAAAACAATTCACTATAACTGTCTTAATTTATCTTATTTCAATTGCATAAAAACTTCTCCATAGACTAGATTGACTAACTATTATTCTCAAGCAGAAAAAGCAAGCCTTTGGCTGGTGTATTTTGGGAAACTAAGGGAGATTCCCTTTCTGACTTGACACTTTCCATATATTCCGGCTGTAGGGAATTTCTAACCTCATAATTATGAACAGAGATACCTCAAGGCTTTCAAATTATTTTACGGTTGAATTTACCAAAACATGTAGTAAGTATGTTAGAGATCTTTTCCTTTCCAGGGCGACGTTAGAAATATATACATATATCTATATCTCTATATATGTAGATATTGAAAACAGGTGGAATATATTACAAAGTTGAATGAAAAAACCTAAAAGGAACATAGTCATTGCTTGTAACTCAAATTACATTGGTTTGCCACAGATACTACTTCAAATAGGAAGAGAAACAGAAGTTTGATGTAGAAATCTCTAGAAAAAAAGCTTTAGTCCATGCAACAAATCATCATTATTCACTAATCAAAGACTACTTTCTTCAGGTTCTATGAGACTCTTGGCTTTCAGGGGCTAATGATAATGATCCCTTAGTGATTTTCTGACATATCTGAGTTATAGAATTAAATGTGTCTGAAAATTCTCTGGAAGAGCAGTTCTTGCTTAATGAGGTCAGTATTTTTCATAACAGTTTAGTTAAATAAAATACATGCTATTGTGGTATAATTTTCTAAATATATTATATTATGAGTCGCATATGCTACATTTTACAAAAATCTTCAGAGCCGCTAATCCCTACCAGAAGCAGATAATGTATATGGGTACAAATATAATATATATAATGTATGTAGGTGTAAATATAAACTATCATCATGAAGTAAGAACAGCAGCTTTAATACTATTACCTAGGTTTAGTAATAAAATAACAGAACTGACATGAGGGTGACGGGTAAAACAATTTCAAACTCAGGGGATGAAGAAATTTTTAAGATCTTACAAGTAATATAGATAGGTTAATGAATTCATGTAAACATATTTCCAGAAATAAAAAGCCAAATCTGAAAGTAATTTTTTTAACATAGATAGAAACTAAAACGCTTGCAGGTATACCAAGAGTACAAAGCATTGAGACTTTCATAATCTATTATGCAAATCAGAGATAATAAAGTCATAACCTATATGTCTTTGTTAAAAACTAGACTTCAATTCACATTTACCAAGTGGTTAATAAAGAAAAAAAAGCCCATTAAGTTATTTATTTGAGTTGGGTAAGGCTGCCTGTCTGTCATGACAATTCTTGTGCCAAGAGTTGTTCACTAATCTTCAACATAATTATTAAACTTAAGTATAGAAGTCTAATCAAATTCTCCAAATACATGTGATTTGGTGGTTGTTTTCCTTGACTGTGAATTCTCCTCAAAGTCTTTAGCTGTGGCATTTATTACTATCATTACTATTATTACTATGAACAGTAGTTTTTACTAAATATGTCTGTATATATTTATTAGTTTGGATATTTTAATCACATGTATCTTTTTAAGTACTTGGCCTGCTATAACCAAGGAACATAAATATCCTATTTAAAATCATTCAAGCTTAGAAGATTCATTAAAGGAAATACAAGCAGTAGCCCCTAAGTCAGCATTTTCCATTTTCTTCAAAGAGAGCAAAAAGCTATTATAGTGGTGGTGCCCCTGAGTTCTGTTTATAATTTATGCACATACACAAAGACAATGTGGAGCACCTTTTTCAGAAATGCTTTCCTTGGCCATAAATCTTTACCTTTTTTTAATCTGCCAAAGAGCATATAAGGAATCCCCAGTGTTCAGAAGCCAAGAGAAGCATAATTCTTTGTACAGTGAGAAAAAAAACTAAGGCACAATTTTATTTTTATTGAGCAAGTTTCTAGGATGCATTTTGGGGGGGTAAAAATAGCTAAAGTGACTTGATCAATTGTGTCCTTGCTCCCACTACTTAAAAATGAAATAGCTTTAAAGTCACACAAATTTACCTAAAAAATTAAAACTATCTTAATAGCTGTGATTAGGCAAACTCATTCTTCTACTTTCATAATGGACATTAGAGATAGAAGCCTGTAAGTACAATGTATTAAGTAATCTTATGGTGTCCTCAGAGACATTATTGTCACTCAAATTCTGCAAATCCTCCCGGCATTTCATTAGTGCTTTCTTCCTTTTTCAGTTATAGATCTGAGAAACTGTTCCCACTCACTTCCCAATCATTCTTTAAAATCCTACCAGCAGGCTTATGTCCCCCATCCACACCAAACCACCATAACCAATGTTTCTAATGACTTGCAAGTTTCTGAATTCAATGTGTACTTTTCTAGTCTTATTTTATGTGACCTCTTAATAGCATGTGACATTCCTGTCTACTCCCTCTTTCTTGCAACACCCTTTTCCTGGGACTTCCATGAACTTGGGTACCTCCTAGTTTTCTTAGGACTCTGGTCTCTCCTTTCCAGATTTTTGTTTGCTCATCCCTTAAAAATAGATGCCCCTTTGAGTTCCTCAGGGACCTATGCCTCTTGACACTGTGTTCCATACTTTCTGGCTTGGTGATCTTATCCATTTTCATCTCTTTAGTTACCATCCTGATAACTGATCACTCTCTAATCGATATATCTCTGACCAAAAGTTGCAACCTGAATTCCTGACCCATGGAGTCATGTGATTAATATGTCTTCATGTCAATGTATGACAGTCACCTTAAGCACACCATGTCCAACCCGAACTCATAATCTTATCTCATGCCAGTTCTTTTTCTAGTGTATCCCCTTTCAGTAAATGGCAAAACTATCCATACAGTTCTTCAAGCCAGAAGCCTATGCATCATTCTTGAATCCTCCACTTTCCTTATCTCTAGGATTAACATTTATCATCCAAATTGGGATGCTTTTGAAGGAAAACAAAAACTGGAATTATCTTGGGCAAACTGGAATGCACAGTCACTTTCTCACACAATTAGTTACAAAATTACTACTTCCTAAATATTCTTTGTCATCACTTTTCCCATCCCCACTGCTACTACCTTCATTCAGATCAGTATCATCTCAGGCAGATCACAGAGCAGCCACCTATGTTAAATCTCTGAATATACTGTCTGCCTGTTCCACCTCAAAACCCACATTGTAGCACACGGTATTTTCTAGGATTTCAACTATATCATATCATTTCACTGATTAGAGCCCTCCAATAGCTTCCCATTGCTGTTAAGGTAAAGCCCATGAAAGCAAAAACCATATTTATTTTGCTCACCATTGAATTTCTAGTAGGACGTAAAAAGGAGCAACACAACAGAAAATATTAGTTGAATAAATGAAAGAACACCACTAAGCCTGCCTAAGCTAGGTTGCACTGGCATATAGAAAATCAGTTATCTTCTTAAAAAACACAAGGATGTCTCTGATCAGACATATCTCTTACTGTTGTGGATATTAACATAAGATGAACTTGATAACAAACATTTCTGAGTTGTCTCTGGAAATTTCAAGCCCCTTTGTTACATTCCTTTATAGAGCTAACCGTTTCCACCATCTGTCATCACCTATCACCAAACCAATGTGCAAGAAAAGTCCAGTGTCACTGAAAGCACAAGGGATTGGATCAGCAAGACCCTGTTTTGATTCTTAGTTTGTTCTCTTATCTGTTGTGTGACAATGAGCAAGTGAGAATCTTTTAGAGTGAATGCCTTCATCTATAAAAAAAAATTAATAACATTACCCATCTTGTGTAGCTTTTAGGAATACCAAGTAACATAATGGTGTGAAAGGTTTTTGTAAACTAAAACACATGGGATAGTAGAAATAGTAGTAGATGCTGCTGCTCTAGGTAGAGATAATCTAGATGTCAGTTCTTTGGGTCCATTACATAGAAATGAAAAACTATGAATAGGAAAAATGAAATTACTGAAAAACAGCTTTTAAAAAATCTTAGCTGCCTATTATATAAATATACAATGACAGGTTTTGTAAAGCACATGTTATTTATTACACAGGCTGCCACACTGGACGCCTAAACCTTATGGGTGTCTTGAAGTATGTATTATTTAACTCAATGATCGTTTGAAGTAATTTGGCTTCCCCATTGCATGTGATCTTATGAAACTTGCCAAGTATTAGATCACTGACTAAAACAGGGTCTACCAGAGATTTTACTGGTGAGAAAAGAGAGCAGCTAAATGCCACGTGCTTTAACAGTAGTTGGAAAATAATTTATTCTCCTTTAATAATGATATGGACGTGATCCAAAGATTTCTGATGTGGAAAATAGTGCAAAAGTCTATGAAGACTTTAAACAACTAAGAAATAAAATTACAGATTATACTGCAGATATTGAAAATTAATTTTACACTGCTTAAGGCATCTCTTTCTAGTCTTAGAGTCTCTAAATTTGTTTTGGTTTTAAAAACACAGCTCAAAATGCTGTACAAAATTCTGAAGTGACAGAAATACTTTTTAAGAAAGCAATAAAATAAGTATATTTTAGGAATGTATATAATGGTAAAAAAAGTAAAATATTATTTTGTTTCATAGTAATGAAGAAGAAATGTTTTAATGTGCATATTAATTTTTCATCAAGCTTCCCACTAAATTCATTCAATTAGGTAAAATAGAGCGTTAGTGAACTGTCTTACTTCTTAAACACAGTTGATTCTATCTGCTTAGTTCTCTCTGAAATTAGTTCTGAATTCTCCACCCCACCTTCGACTGCCTTCAAGACCCAATCTTGTTTTTTCACTAGTCCTCCTGCTTCCCATGTTGGCTACCTCAGATTTATCCTACATATTGCTAGTTGGACGAGTTTTCTAAAAGGTAAATGTGAAGAAATGACTTCAATGCTTTACATTCAAGAGGAAAAGCCAAAAGTTATGACACATACGGCCTTTCACAAGCAGGTGCCAATCAACATTTTCAACCTCATCTTCTGAGACACTTTCATTCATATACTCTTATCATTAAAATCCTTTCACCATTTCTCAAATACTCTTTATTTTAGGAGTTGGCAAACTGTGGTCCTTGAGTTTTATCCATCCCATTTTGATAAAACAAAGATTGTAAATATTCAGCTTTACAAGATAATACCAAACTATTACCAATTTACATACCCACCAGCAGTGTATGCCAACCCCATTTAAATTATGTCTTACCACTTTGTATTATCAGCCTTCTTGATTTTTGTCACTTCAGCAGTAGAAAATGAAATGTAATACATATTTGATTACTAAAATGACCTTTTGAGATACCTGAAATATCTCTACCTGTTTTTTTCTCTGAAATGCTCAGTATATAGCTTTGACTGAAATTTGTATTACAAATATCTTCTCCTATCAGACTGTATAAGGGATGAAAACCATCCTTTCAAGATGTTAAAAGTTCATGGCTAGGACCTCTATTACAAAAGACAGATTAAGAAGAGAAAAATACAAATTTATTAATATAAGTTTTACAAGACATGGTAGACTTCATAAGGAAATGAAGAACTAATGCAACAGTTAAACCCGAGTGTTTTTATAGCAGGTTTGATGAAGGGTGACGTTATAAAAGACTATGATAGGGCGAAGAGTATGAGCTAAGTATAGTAAACTGCAGAAAACTTAGCAAGGCCTGTTTGTTCAGATTCTTCTCTGTGTCCCTTATCTTCGGAAAGAAGGGTGCTTTTTATTTTCCCCCCTAGCTATAAGGAGGACACTTCTCATATGAGGGTCTTATGATCTGCTGCAAGGGAAGGTCAGAGAGATCTTCCTGTTTTTGTCACTTTCTCAAACTCTTTTCAGGTTAAAATATTCAGTATGCCAAGGTGCCATATTTTGGGGTAATGTGCCCTGAAAGCCATCAGTTGCTTTTCTTCTTACTTTACTTATGGTATGAATAACAGTTATTAATTTTAATGAAGTCAAATATATCAATCTTTTTTTAATGGTTAGGGCCTATTGTTTAAGAAGCCTCCTTCAAAGCTGAGTTTTTCAAAAATCCTCTTTTTTATTTGAAAGTTTTAAAAGAGTCCAAGATGTATAGTAGAAAGTTGTTTCAGGTCCTCCTCCATCCCCACATACATATCCAGTTACCTGTGCATAACTTTTGAATTGATCCAATGATCTACACAGCCACTTCTGTCCTATATCAAAATAACATAAGTACATGAGTCACTTTCTGGATTTTCCATTTTATTCTTAGAGGAAACATATTATTCTGTGCTGGCAGTAAATGATTTCAATTACTATAGTTCTGTAACATATTGTATATATTATGGAGATATTCCCAGGCCTAGTTCTTTTCTTCTTGGGCATCTTAGCTCTTTTTTATGTTTTGTTCTGGGTAACTTCTTCAGATTTAAATTCTAGCTAATAAATTATCTCTTCATTTTGCCAAATCTGCTACTAAGTCCATCCAAAGAGTTATTTTTAAATTTGAACAATTATGCTTTCCCTTCCTACAAGTTCCATTTGGTTCTTCGTAAACGGATCTTTGTTTAGTTATTCCTGATAGCATCTTGTTAATCTTTATGACTTGCACTTTATTTCTTTAGAGGTTTTGTACAAGGCTATTTGTATTTGACAATCCCAATACCTGCAGTTTTTTTGAGGATTTACATCTGTTGTTTCTGCTAACTCTCACTCTTGAAAGTGAGTTACTTTCAAGAATGCTTGGCGACCTTTGATTGTGAGTTAATTGCTTTATGTTAGTCTGTGGGAACCCTGCAGGCCTAAATTGATCATGCTTTCATCTCAAAGATAATTTACATCTCCTACCAGTAGCTATGAGGTGTCTCAGACCTCAGACCACCTCTGCCAGCTCCATATGGGAGTCCCAGGCTAGGCAACACTCTTATTACCAGTCTGAAGATAAAAGTCTGAAGGGCAATATAGTTTTAGCATTCCCCTTCAGGGATTACCAACCTCTCTTTCTGCCTGTTGCTCACTGTTTTCAGCTCGCTCTCACTCTCTCTCTCTCTCCTTCTCTCTCTCTCTATATATATATAAAATATAAATGTATCTATACATATATAAATATATATACATATATAAATAAATATATATGTATGTGTATATATATATATATATATTTGGCAGACTAGTGAGTCCTGAGATATCTCCACCAGCCACTGTAAGTCCAGCAATGTATCCACAGATGTGTCCTATCCAGGGTAGGACTGTTCTGCAGAGGTCCTCTGAGAACCTAATTTGCCAGGCTTCCAAAATGGGAAGTGGGATCATGGGCTTTTATGTTCTTTAGTGTTCCTAACACCTTTCCCTTAACTACCCTCTCACCTCTAAGCACCAGTTAATCATTTTCCCATAACCCAAATAAAAATTGTATTGCAAATATTTCTCAGCAAGTCTACAACTCACACTAGGTCTGGAGCGAATCAAGGGCAAAGATATAATCTCATTCATGTCTTTATGGCTAATGATTTTTACATAGTTACCAATACATTATAAACTTTTAATATATATTTGCCCAATGAATAGGTAACATATTAAAAATGCTCATAATTTGTCAAGGTATGCTACTTATATAAGAGCATTTATCAACTATAATATACTGTTTAAAGTTTTAAACTTTTTTTGAAACAAATACATTAATGCTGGGGTTAACTGAACTAATTTATAAAATCTAAAACATTCTTTAAGAGAAAAATTCTGCTTTTCATAGCATCAGTTGGTAAAGAGCGTCAACATCTCTGGAAAAACACTAATAGTGAACATTCTTGTCAGGTGGCCTTAATTTTTTTTTTTTTTTCATAAAACAAAACCATTAATCAGAGTTTGAATTCCAGCTTTGCCACAAGTTGACCTTAGGTAAGTTAACCACTGCTCCTCACTTCTTATTGGTAAAATGGAGATTGAGTCTACCTTCTAGATTGACTCAAAGATTAAATGTATTGAAACATGTAAAGTGCTAAGGACAATATCTGGTACTTCATAAAGCCTCAGTAAGTATTAGGGAATGTATAAACAGATTCGAATAAAGTTCTCTTTCTAAATCTAGATTTCTGCACCATAAATATTATAGCATCACAGAAGCAGCATTAGATGGAGGGAAGTCTACTTTCTAAAAAAAACGAGATAAGAATCTGTTATTGTTTATCATTTAGTAGGTATTTTTTGAATATCTGATGGGTACGAAACATTGTACTAGGCTAAAAAACCAGAAAGATGAACAAGTGTTCTTCCTTTAGAGAGCGTATAAACTAGAAGAAGAATATGGTAAGTACTCAAATGACTGTACTTATTAGCATCATACTGCAATACATACCATGGCTACTGGTATTACAGAAGAGGCACAGATAAGGCTCCTCTACAGGGGGATGAATTTGTATCTGATTTCTTGACATTCTAAAACATTTCTTAGAATCATTCAACAAAAAAAGTCCAACTCCAGTTTTCAAATAAAGAAAGACAATCTCAGGAGAGGTAAGTGGCTTTCTAATAGTTCTAGTATTAACTTCTGACATAATTAAAAATATAGCCTATGCTTTCTGACTCCCATCTGGCACTTTCACTTGGGAGAAATGTGATTAGCTGCCTATATTAGGAGTAATGTTTAACATTGCCTTTTCAAAACACGGGAGTGAGGTGGGGGATACAATAGAGGTGTCAACCTCAACTACTACCTAACAAAAAGAAAGGAAAAGTTGGGGAGATATAAATACACATAAATTGGCAGTCAGTCACATTCTTTTGGGGAGAAATGAAAGCAGACTTAAATGGATAGACAAATGAATGGAATCTGGGAGGGTTCTGAGAGGAAGCCTTAGAAGCAAAAAGAAAAAAAAAAATACATGTTCCATGCCCCATCTTAAACACACAAAGAAAACATTTACTTTTTTGTTTCCTTCCTTTTATTAATTAAATGAATTATTTGTTGTCCCTGGCATGTACCTGGCACACTTCTAGGGTTTGAAGAATCATCACTGAACAAAACAGAGAATATCTCCACTCTCGTGCAGTTTACATCCCTGTGTTGTCTAGTAAACAATAGACAAGTAAACAAGGATCACCTGATAGTGAGGACTTCTATACTGAGAATTAAAATAGGACAAGGTGGAGTGCCTTGGTGACTGTGTTAGATTTGGAGCTGAGAAAAGACCTTTCTGAAGAAGACACGGAGGTAGATGGTGTGGGTTTTTTTAAGTTGAGGAACTGTATCATCTCAAAAGCAAAAATGCTTTAAGTACCTTGTCTATGTAGTAGGTGCAAAAGGGAGTTCAGTGGTTATGGAGTTGTTTCATTGACAAATAAGAGTTTTTTGCCTACCTGAAATAATAAAAATCAGAGAATAACAATAGGATGAAATTAAAATTTAATTTGGGGAAGTAAAAAAAGAAATACCCTGGAAAGTAATGAGCTGGTTCACATTTATGCCAAAGGTAAGGGAAGGAAAGGAGTGTAAATCACAAGAAACTATACCTTCCACATACTGATTATTACATATGTGACATCCAAGTAGTAATGGCCTATTAAGAGTAAAACAAGCTGAGATGAACATTAATGGGAAATAAGAGAAAGAAGTTCAAACAAACAGTGCGGAATTATATATTTAAACATAGTGTTTACAGCAAAGTAAGCTACAGAACAACTAAACCTGACCCAAAATGAAATTGTTCTGAAATGATAAATGTGGATATACGGAGACATTGGGGGAAAAATCTTCATGATAATGTCAGTGATATTTTTTTCCCTCCCACAAACTACAGGACCAGAAAAGTCTCTTCTTCAGGGAAAAATCTAAAATATTAAAATCCAGGCACTGTATGTAATTAAAAGGCAAATGCACTTGACATTTTTAGTGGCACAATCTCAGAATGCCAGATCTGGGACAGTCATCCAAACATGCCATTCAAAGCACAAACAGGAACAAAATCACATTTGAATATTAGAGATAGAAAACAAATAAAACCTTTACTAGTGCTCAAATTATAAGAACGTGATGTGATCTAAAATAGTAAAGATGGTCTACCTTTTAACCTATTCCCACTCTGCTTATTTACGAAATGAAGGGTTAAGACTAGCTGCTTTTTGGGATGCTTTTAGTTATGAATTCCATTTTCATTTTGAGTAGGTCATTTTCCACCAAGGCTTCGATAATTCCTTAATCTGGCATATCTCAGGAGAACACACAACATGGTTTAAATCACATTAATAGAGGTTGCACTACAATTTTTAGAGGTGTTTATTTACTAAATTAGAGACTGCCTTAATATTAAACAGATGAACCAGATTTTAAAAATGATTTTAGTTGAGCTCTAGCTTTTCCAAGATAATTTAGTATAAAGTCTAAATTATTAATAAATATTTTAGAGTTTGAGATTGGTTTTTAATCCTAAAATATTTTTTGGCCTTGAGTGAATGAATGAAAAGATGGGAGCCTTATTTTTAAACGGTTCTTGGCTGTCTAAAATTTTCTAATAACTACATTTCACAATTTCTAATTCTCAAAGTATCTAACAAACACTTACACCCAAAATACTTCAGTGGGCTATAGATTGTCCAATTCTAGATAATCAACCTTTTTATACTCAAATCTTCCCTTGTCTAAATTGGAGCCTTTTGATCAGAAAGTTTCATCTCTTCAGCCGGGCGCAGTGGCTCACGCCTGTAATCCCAGCACTTTGGGAGGCCGAGGCGGGTGGATCACGAGGTCAGGAGATGGAGACCATCCTGGCTAACACGGTGAAACCCTGTCTCTACTAAAAATACAAAAAATTAGCCGGGCGTGGTGGTGGGCGCCTGTAGTCCCAGCTACTCGAGAGGGAGGCTGAGGCAGGAGAATGGCGTGAACCCGGGAGGCGGAGCTTGCAGTGAGCGGAGATTGTACCACTGCACTCCAGCCTGGGTATCAGAGCGAGACTCTGTCTCAAAAAAAAAGAAAGAAAGTTTCATCTCTTCCACAAAGCCTTTTCCAGCCCTCAATCCCCCAAGGGTCTTCGGAATTTCTCTGCACTTGTTGGCTGTGTTTCTCATTTGAACTTTAAATCACAGCCTAATAGAGGTAGGCTGGAGTTTTAGAAGGAGCAAGGCTTTCTGAAGTGACCATTCACCAGTGTATAGTATAGACTTGGGGAAGTTACATAACTTGAATCTCAGTTTCTTTGTCTATAAAATGTAGTAGTAATATTCTTTTATATATATTCTAAGGATTATATGAGATAATGTTGAAGAAAGCTTATAAAGGTTTGTTTCCTGTGTGTGTTTTCCATTTATTTCTTCTTGGAGCGTACATACCAGCACCTATCTTGACTCTCTAGCAAAGAGTAAGAATTCAGGAAATATTTGCTCCCCAAATCCCTCGCTTACATTAGAGATTTGACCACCAACATTCTGTATGCCACTGTTTGGAAAACAGAGTTTTACAATGTAAATGCAAATTGGCTTTTGCTTGCTATTTGAAAAGCTAGAGTAGTTGGTATAAATTAGTTCTCAGAAGAAATTAAGTGCCTGTTAGTGGCACAGTTGGATCTCTCATACTCCTTTCTTCTTTATGGCTGCTTCAGATTCTCCTGCGACCACTTCATAAAACACTGCGTGTGTTGGTAGCGGGGCTGGAAGGTCGGGGGACAGAGGGGTGCTTGTTTTGTCTTTTTGCCATGAAAATTTTGGTCCCTTACATTTCGTCTCTTAAAATCTAATACTCAGCAGCCTTTAAGCAAGTGACTTCATTTTTCCTTGACCTTTAGTATATTTACTTTTTCGATTTTTTCAAATCCACTGAATCCAAGTGGTTCACATATTCCATGTAGAATTTTGAATTCCTAAAAGCCAGTTTCTATGCACCTCACTCCAAATGAGTCCAACTACTGTCAATGACCCCCAGCTTACGGAGTAAAGGAAAAATCTTCATTGATTTTGAAGGGATCGCTGAGGCACTGTCCTCCAGTATTGCCAGATCAAACAGCTGGCTGGGGGTCCTCAGTATTTCCTGGAACACCTAACCCACCTGGATGATCCAAGTTATTCCTCTTCCATCTGCCTCACTCTGAGTTTGCTCTTTCCATGGATATCACTGAATTTATATTTTATGAACATATTTCTTTCACAATCTGCCCCCAGTATGTTTTCACAATTTGGGAGACTAGAGAGCTAAGATATTTAAAGGAAAATTGTGTTCTCTATCAAGTTTACACATACTTAGTAGGTTAAGATACTGGAGCCTGCCTCATCTCAGCTACTTGGGATCACTGCACGAACCAAAATGCTCAGATACGGAGATTAAAAACTTACATTACAAAATCCCATCCTCACAGCATTTTCTGCTTTAAAAATACTGAACAGTTCTCTGACCTGTAGTGAACTCAGCAGTGGAGCTGGAGCAGCCAAGAAAAATGGGGCAAAAGAAGAGTCAAACCAAAGGCTAAAATCTGTAAAACCAAGTATAATTTGAGAAACAGGATCGATAAAGCTATCCAATAAATTGTTAATAACATCACATGTGACTATTAACAGTTTTCCCCAAATCTTAGCTAAAGAGTGATTTCTAATTTTTTTGAAATTAGAAACTTCAAGCTGAAGTTACAAGAATCAGGTGAAATGACATACCTTACTCTGTTTTTCTTATTAGTTTTTTGCAGGATAATAATTCCTTCAGATTTGCAAGCATAAAGATTAGTCTTCTAGGCAACATGCCTCAGAAGTAATAAAAGTTTTTGCTCATTCTGCACAGCTGAGTGAAAAGACCCAGTTCTGGGCAAGAGCAAAATGGGTGCCTAGCCATATTCGTGTGCCAATTTAGGAATGGAAAGAAGGCAAAGCTCCTCTATCTGAGATCAGTGGTTACAGTGGTTACCAGTCTCTTGGGAATTTGGGTGACCTAAATGAGATGTAGTAACCAGCACCCTTTTTTAGAGGGCAGCAGACCTCAAATACCACTCCTCTGTTTTTAAGATGTAAAATCATTTTCTACACATAACTCACTTCTGAGCTTAAATTCACAACTCCCTAAAGTCAAATTTTCTTCATCAAACCTCTCTGGATGCTAGATTGGTAGTGTCAGCCCCTCCTAACTTTCTCAACTCTCCTTCTGCCCTGGAGCTGGTGTTGCCTCCTTTGTCTTCTTAACATTCAGATTTATGTTCACCACTGAATTTTCCCCCAGCATGTTCCTTATTTTGGTATGGTTTCCCAATAAAACTCTACTGGGAAGTATTCTTTTAAACAATATGATTAAAACAAAAAAACAAACTATCATTTCTCACCTAGACTATTTTAAAACAGAACTATTCGATCTCTTATTTTATTTTATTTTTTTGAGACAGGGTCTCGCTCTGTCTCCAGGGCTAGAGTGCAATGGAGCTATCTTGGCTCAGTGCAGCCTCACCCACCTGGGCTCAAGCGATCCTCCCAGCTTAGCCTCTGGAGTAGCTGGGACTATAGGGACATGCCACTATGCCTGGCTAATGTTTTCTTTTCTTTTTTTTTTTTTTTGGTAGAGATGAGGTGTCTCCATGTTGTCCAGATTTGTCTTGAACTCGTGGGTTCAAGCAATCCACCTGCCTTGGCCTCCCAAAGTGCTGGGATTACAGGCGTGAGCCACCACACCCGGCCAATCTCTTATTTTTAACTCAAATAGAGACACCTCTAGGGCAATCAGATAATTCACAAATTTTAATCTCTGTTCACTCATATTATTTTTCTTTCCCAAACAGGCATTTAACATACCCGCACAATTCAAAGCTACTTAAATATTCCAAGTCATCACAGTAACTCAATCCTTTAAGCACATAACATTTCAACCCAGATGAACACACTAAAATAATTTAGAAACAGACTAAAATAATTCCTTGTAAGAGCTTTGTAAACATCTGGACAAATCTTATTCTATCATATCACAATGTACTTTAATAACTAAGTCTATTCTAGGCACATGGCCACAACTACTTGCATTGTAACAGATGATGTTCTCAATATAAGATTATGTTGCTATGGCATCAACAAACCATGATCTTATGAATCAATTCTCTTATTTACCAGGATCATTTTTAAGGAAAATAAAAAATTACTGGTTCTCTATTACATGTTTACATTTATGATAAATGTAAATTTAGCACTAAGTATGAAAATTAGTAACTTGACATTTTCTTAGTGTACAAAATCAGACCTATGGCCAGGCATGGTGGCTCACGCCTGTAATCCCAGCACTTTGAGAGGCTGAGGCAGGCAGATCAGTTGAGGTCAGGAGTTCAAGACCAGCCTGGCCAACATGGTGAAACCCCATCTTTACTAAAAATACAAAAAATTAGCTGGGCATGGTGGCAGGCACCTATAATCCCAGCTACCTGGAGGCTGACACAGGAGAATTGCAACCTCCTGGGAGGCAGAGGTTGCAGTGAGCCGAGATCGTGGCACTGCACTCCAGCCTGAGTGACAGAGCAAGATTCCTTTTCAAAAACAAAAACAACAACAACAAACCAGGCCTATATTGTAATCACTGATAATTGCTAGAATTTATCATTAGATTTTTCAGGATCATTAGATTTTTCAGCAATATAGTTTTGCAATTTATTAACATGTACCAAAAGAATGAATATGAGAGAATAGAATGTAAATTGTAATATTTACCTTTTCAACTAAGATCACACAGTACTAGCTTATTTTGCAGTACAACAAGTTTGTCTTTGACATATGTGGAATAAATTCTACAAAGCTGAAAGAATTTGCCGGTCCTTTTAAATTAAGATTATCTCAAGCTATTTCCAAATCCTCAACAAACTGAAACATGGTTTTTGCATTCTGCATGTAGGAATGCGGCTGACAACAAAGATTTGCATAAGACACTCCACTCTCTCCCTGTGAGGCCAAGTTTTGTATTCCTTCATTAGTTTGTATGAATTCATATTCCGAAGTCTCTGGCTCAGACAGATTGTTTTCTCTAACTTTTGTTATATCAAGATTATTTCAGCTGAACCTGAAAGGAGACACACATTCTTATACATCTTTTGCAAAATTGTCTTACCTTATAGAGGAAGAATAAGTAAACACATTTAAATCAAGATGAAAATCAATAGTTCGTGGATTAGAAAACCCTGGTTCTATCTAGCTCAAATAAGATCAAATGCTGACTTAACAACTGCATCTAAAAGAAAAAGTCATAAAATAATTTTCTATGTCTGTATTGGTTTCTCAAGGCCACTGCAGAAAACTGCCATACACTCGATGGCTAAAAACCACACATATTTATTCTCTTACAGTTCTGGGAACTAGAGGGCCCCAAAGCAGTACCACTGGGCCAAAATCAAGGTGTCAGTAGGGTGACCCTCGCTGCTGAGGCTCTAGAAGAGAACTCATTCCTTGCCTTTTCCAGCTACCAGTGCTGCTGGCATTCCTTGACTTGGGGTTACATGACTCCAGTCTCTGCCTCTGTGGTCACATTGACTTCTCCTCTGTCAAATCTTCCTCTGCTTTGCTCTTATAAGAATACATGTAACTGGATTTAGGGCCCACACTGTTAATCCAGTATAATCTACCTTGTCAAGATCCTTTACTTAATCACATTTGCAAAGACCGCTTTTCCCTAAAAGATAACATTTACAGCTTATTGGGATTAGGACCTGGTATCTTCCAGTAGCCATTATTCAGCCTACTAAAATCTATATGCTTTCCAATGTATTTTTAAACAGAATTTTTCAAGGTATAGGCTTTAAAAAATTAAGAGAATCCCAAGATATCTAAACAGTAAGAGAGAGAGGCCTAAGTGATGATACTGAGTGGTATTGAACAAAATAAGACAAAGAAGATCATCTGCCATATTTGACAGATGTTGGTAGACAACATCTTCTCTTCATGTTCCGTTGTTTGTTATTTGTTTTTACTGCTACCAGAACCTCTTATAATTCTCTACTCACTCATGTAGATACTAGCTGCAGAAGGTCTGGCAAAACTTTCTCCTATTTGTATATGTGTAAAGTGGTCTTTCCCTTACATCAAGTTAAAGAAAAAATACAGTTGTAATAGCTACTTCCCAATAGCCAAAGGGTTGTATCTGAAAGAGGGATGAAAATCACTCCAGGTACCAAGAAAAACTACTGTGTGATCTGGGACAAGTTACCTGCTTTTTTTTGAGACCCACTTTTCTCATCTTTACAATGAAATAACCAAATTCTTCTCTCTAGGCTTGTTCTGAAGATTACTGAATATATGTTTAAAGTACCTAGAAGTATTTGACACATAGCAGGAACTTAATATACAATTACTGGTATTACTATTAAGGATTAAGAAAGCACTGGCATGCAACATATTATATATTTGACAAGATTACATCATCTTGAAAAAATATAAGAAGCATTCTTTTTGTATAGTACTTTAAGGAGGATATTATTCATTTTATATCATTTTCCTTCTCACTGTGATATGTAGAATATATCACACCAAAATTGTGGTTGACCCAACACTCCAACCAGTGTCCTATTTTATTCACTCTGTATTTCTTAATCTATTCAATAAATATTACTAAATCCATTTGCTGTGCTAGATGCTGAGGGAGGTGTAAGTGTGACACAGCCTGTAGTCTAGTAGGGGAGGTAGGCATTAAATAATTAACTCCAGTCAATTTCAGTGCTATATATGAAAAAGACAATTCACTCCTTTTTATGACTTGACTTATAGCTCACAGTGCCCAGAAAACTGGGATTCTTGATAGAATGCGCCACATATATCCTAATTAGCAACAATCACTAGTTTGGCCCCATAATGTACATACCTAACACACACTTTCACAGGCAAGAGAAGAAAATACCTATCATCATATTATGATCAAAGTATTTTGAAGTAAAAATACTTCCTCATTATTTCTTAGAATACTGCATACAGCAATTCCTTTAAAAGCAGACTCTACTAGCATGTTTCCCACTGAACAGAACTGTTTGTCCATTTAACCAAAAGGTATTTATTGCCTGGGAATTCATTAGTTCATTATTTGAAGAAATACGTATATTGGGCAAGAATGTAAATCAGGCAGTTTAGTTATCACATGAAAATGCATAAAACAGTACCCACATTCAAAGAGTTCAAAGAGTCCTTCAGGAAATCAGGTGCCTAAAAGTCAAACTGACCTTTAAAAAAAAATGTTCATAGCTTCCTCTGTTAAATGAATGATCGTTTCAGAGCTTTCTAAATGCCAAACTCTTCTAATATATTATTTCAATTAGCTTTCACAAGCACTTATGAGGCTTGTTGTATTTTTTTTTTTTTCTTTGAGACAGTCTTGCTCTGTCACCGAGTCTGGAGTGCAGTGGAGCCGTCTCAGGTTACTGCAACCTTCTCCTGGGTTCAAGCAATTCTCCTACCTCGGCCACCCGAGTAGCTGGGACTACAGGCGTGTGCCACTGTGCCTGACTAATTTTTGTTTTTAGTAGAGACGGGGTTTCACTCTGTTGGCCAAGTTGGTGCGTACTCCTGGCCTCAAGTGATCCGCCCACCTTGGCCTCCCAGAGTGCTGGGATTACAGGCATAAGCCACTGTGCCCAGCTGTATCTTCTTTTACAGATGAGGACACTGACAGGTTGGTATCACCTCTTTCCTAGTCTATATTGCAGCCATTCCCTTATTGAAGTTTCTGACTCCAAGTCCTACTCATCCTAATCTACCTGCAGCTTTTAAGGTGTCATTTTTCTAAAACTTAAATATGATCCTATCATTGTTCTTCTTAATAGCCTACAAAGATTTCAGGGAAAATGAAAATGACGAATATAAATTATACTGCACACACTATTTATAATAATATTTAGCTACTTAAAATTAAAACACATAAAAATGTGGGTAAAGCTCATGGTAAAATAGTAACTACAAATAATTACAAGTCACAATCTTTGCAATTATGAGAAATGTTTAAGTAAGCACTTGATAAAAAAAGGAAAAAGCAAAAGTGATAACAGTTGCTTAGAATATGGTTTCAGAACACCTTTTAAGGTTACCACACTGTTTTAATTTTTAAAGTAGAAGAGAAAGTGCTTTAGCACTGTTGATAGCTGCCACCCTGCCCTCAAGATAAAGTGAATCTTGAGTCTTACAGCCCTTTCTCATATCTGTATCAACATACATTTTAGCCTAATTTCTTACTAACTCCTCAATATATTCTTGAACACTGCATTAACTTTCATGTCTAACTGCAAACCTCTGCCCATGCTGTTACCAGTGTGGATATGGTCTCTGGTTTTTCTACCTATTTAAATGTCACTTTGTATGGAATTCTATTTCATGTTTAGGCACACTGCATGAAATTATTACTTCATCTATCAGGTTCTTTCACAATTCACAACTTCTTGAGAACATGGAACATATCCTACGTATTTTTAGTATTTTCTCAATGCCTAGCATAAGACATATGGCAGAGAGTAAGTGTGCAACAAAATTGTGTTAATATTCATATTTTTCATAAGTGAAAACAATTTTTTTGTTGATATGATGCTTTGATGGTTTCTGATTTAAGGTTAGGATGTTAAACGGACTCTATTTTTACATGACCATAATTCTACTCCCCAATTCTGTTCCTAAATCTTTAGTGAGCTAAGAATTCAGATTCATGGTAAGGTTAGAATTGTGCTGGACTGCTTGTGACTTCAACTATCCATCTTCCATGGTCAGTTCTTGATCAACTGATATAGTTTGGGTGTTTATGCCCTCCAAATCTCATGCTGAGATGTATTCCCCAATGCTGGAGATGGGACTTGGTGGGAGGTTTTTTGGTTTTGGGGGTTGGCTTTCTCATGAATGCCTTGGTGCCATCCTCACAGTAATGAGTGTTCTTGTGAGATCTGGTTGTTTAAAGAGTGTGGACCTTCCCTCTCCTGTCTCCCTCTCTTGCCAAGTGATACATGGCTCCCCTTCACCTTCTGCCATGATTGTAAGCTCCCTGAGGCCCTCACCAGAAGCAGATGCCAGCACTACGCTTCCTCTACAGCCTGCAGAACCATGAACCATTTAAACCTCTTTTCTTTATAAACTACCCAGTCTCTGACTGCGTGCAGTGGCTCACACCTGTAATCCCAGCACTCTGGGAGGCCGAGGCAGGTGGATCATTTGAGGTCAGGAGTTCAAGACCAGCTTGGCTAACATGGTGAAACCCGATCACTACTAAAAATACAAAAATTAGCTGGGCATGGTGGTGGGCACCTGTAATCCGAGCTACTGGGGAGGCGAGGCAGAAAAATCACTTGAACCTAAGAAGCAGAGGTTGTAGTGCCAATGCACTCCAGCCTGGGTGACAGAGTGAGATTCCATCTCAAAATAATAATAATAATAATAATAATAATAATTATGCAGCCTCACATATTACTTTATAGCAATGCAAGGACAAACTAACACACCAAATGAAGGCCAAATTTCTTACTTTGCTTACTCTTCAAAATACTTGTAAAGCATCATGATCCAGATGTGCTGGAGATTGAGGATGAAAGATAAAAGAAGAAATAATCTATGCTCTCAAAAATATCACTGCTTAGGTTCCCTAGAAGCAGAGCCTAAGACAAGGATTTGGATGCACATGATTAAGGGAGTGTTGTCAGATGAAAAGGAGAGAGGAAAGTAGGGTAGGAAAGGGAAAGCAGCTAAGTGAGAATGTGGTATTAGCATAAGTCTAACTTCAGCCTGATGTCACGGGGAGCACTAGAGCATGAATTGCCCCAGAGTTGACCTAATGAAGTGAGGGCACTGGCCTTTTGTATTCCCCGTGTCAGTTAGTCATCAGATATGAGCTGATAGTGCTGGGAGATGGGCACATAAGGTTTGGGCAAAGTAAATGTTTTTCAGCTACAAGTGATTCTGAAGAGAAGTGGGGGCTGTGAGCCAATAGCAGCTAACACTGACGGAAACTGGGCATTTTACAGGCTTGGTAAAAGGGATCTGGCCAGGGCACCAAAGGTGACTAAAGTCACAGGAAAGCACAACCTCCAAGTGACAACATACTCCGCTCTTTAAAAAAATATAAAGCAGCAAGGAAAGAGGCACTTTGAAGGGTAAAAATCATAAGATTTATAACTTAACCAGCAGTGTTTCTAGCTCAATCAGCAGTTGCTCATATTTATCTGTACATCCTGACATTATCTGTAGACGGTCCTTAAAACCTGACTCTTCCCTTAGCTGTGTCCTGTAAGATATGGATATTTCTTAGTTTCTGTTTCTAGCTGTGCATCTTGAAATTGCATTCTTGGATTATTTTAATCTTATCAAAGCCTTTATATGCGTGACTCTGACTGAAAATGGAGGGCTTCTTCATTTCCACAGAACAAGTCCTACCTGGCTGATCAGATAGCAGCTGGATTATTCTTTTAAAAACAGTTGATTCTCTGTATAAAGCTTGTGCACATCAGGCTTGCTTTTTTTCCCCCAAGTCAGAAATCAAGTTCAAGAAGAATTTCAAGCTGACATAAAAATAATTCCCCTCAAAAGTCTTAAATGTCATTCTCTACAGCCTATACTAAACTTTTCACATGGAAATGGTTACGAACATCTGAGTATTGCATGATTGAACCACAGCATTTATTTTTTTCCCCAGCAAATATTTATTAGACACTTACTAGGTTCAAAAATTACACTAAATGACATGATAGATAAAATGATTAAATCAAATGAAACTTCAAATTTGAAAGAAATACTGGACATTATCACATCTGTGAAACTTTTATTAGCAGTAGATATTTAAAAAATAAAATCATACGTAGGGACCCAATATATGAAACACTGAGAGCACAGACACAGTAGCTGAAACAGAAATAAGATACCACAGCCTTGAATGCTCTGACTTCATTTTGCCCCACATTCTTGAAAAATCACTCATTCAAGTGCATTTATAGTTTGGGCAACCTAGATTTGAACAGGTGATTTGGCTAAGGGTACACGACTGCTTTGTAGAACCCAGGTCATCCGACACCACACTTGGTACATTTTCTTTCAAACTGCAGCTAAAGATATACTTCCCATCCTCTGGCACTTTGCACTTTGTTTGAAAAGAAAATAAATGTTCAATAATGATACAAACTGCATGACACTAATGCTATATAAATGTTGCAGAGTAATTTACATAAGACTGGGAAATGTGAAATGAATCATTCACAGAAGAAACTGATGAAGCAATTTCAATGTCTACATAAAATTTCTCAGTGTTTCATGTAAGAACAGACTATGGTAATTATCTTGTTGTTATTGTTGGGGAGGAAAGTAACTAATGAATAAATGACAAATAACCAAACTCCAAATCCATTTTAAAAAAATCAGCTATGCTCCTTTCCCCTAACAACCCAAATACTTCCAAATGTTTCTACAATCAAAACTGCTTGGGCTGGGCTTTATTTATCCTCCCTTCTTTAGCCTTCAATTTGCAGATCTTGAACTAATTTAGAACAGTTTAAAGAACACCAAAAGTTAAGTGACAAAGACAAAGAGATGCACTGCCTCATACACTCTTTCCCTGTAAGAAAAACACTGGAACGGTCCAGTGACCTGTCTGAGTCAGCATCCTCAATCTCATGTCCTGTCTTTCCTGCACCCTCACCCTGTGTCAGGGTCCTCCGGCTGTGATAAGCTCCCAAATTGCAAGTGTCACGGGCTTCAGTGGACCAGTGTATTCGCAGTCACAACAGCAAGGACTTGCTGTGGAAGGAAGGTGCTATTTGAACAGTTCAAGTGCTTCTGGTTTGCTGTGTCTGCTCTGATCGCAAAATTCTATCTGATTTTGACCTGCGACCTATCTCTAATGTCCAGCTTCTTGTACAATGCAGACTCCTGAGGCGTCCTCGGGCTGCTGCCTCTCACCTTCAGATGCCCTTTGAGCCCTGCCTCCTGACTTAATCTTCCCTTCCAATCACTGCTGGTTGGTTTCTGCCCCACCTTACCCTCTTGCTTCTGGGCTCTATGCTGTGTTTTTCAGCCCCTTTGTGGTTTTCTTCTTTCTGGCATCTGGTTGTGTGTGAAGAATCATGCTGCCTGCACTAGTTTAGCCAGTTATGCGGTTCAGATCAGCAACAGGAGATGGGTTATTCCGTTAAAGGATTGTAAAGGCCACAGCTCTAATAGCTTCGGCTCGCCACACTTCCAGGAGAGTAAATCTAAATTCTGATTGTAGATAATCCAGGAAATTTTAAATCAAATATATGAGTCATTATTTATTATGTGTTAACAGCCTATACATTTATTGTAACCAGATATAAAAAGTCAAGTAAACGTCGCATATGAACCGTCAACTTAACTGTAAGGGTGAAAACATTCCCCTCTTTAAGAAGGATGAAAAGATGCAATAATTCCAGCTTCCAAGGATGAAAGGCCTCCAAGGTTTTGTAGATTCTATATTTTAAAAAATATTTTAGATCAATAACATGAAGAAAGGAGTCAGTAGCACCTGTCACAGACACAGACATGGTTACTGAAGCAGTATCAGCTTAGTGCATATTATATCATATGTCACTGTGGGAATATCAGCCACGTGAAGAAGAAAAGCACCCTCAGGACAATATTGCCTGGACCTGACCCCAGATCTTATTTTCTTGAATGACAGATATTTTTAAAAAATCATTTTTGGTAACCCAGAGGTACACCGCAAGCCAGTTCTAAATTATGTAATCTTCCCAGGAAGAAAGCAGCTGTTTTTATGTCTGAATAGGTGATAGGAAGGTAGGTGAAGATACTACAGGGCTCTTTGGGAAGTTGGTAGGGATAGATGTAGGAAATCTAGGAGAACATGCTTCTAGTATTTCTAAATTTTTTTCTAGTTGGTTATACTCCCTGAGTAATAACTTGGAAAAAGTGCTACTGATTTTGGAATATAAGGGTAGCACTTGGGCCTGGCACAAATGACAGAACTAAGCTTTTAATTTGACAGTGGATTTCATTGGAGAATATCAGGAGATACTGAGGTATAATGGATACATCTTGGCAGAAAGTGAAAGTTGTTGAAGTCAGATTTAGAGCATGAAAATCCAGCTGACAAATCTCTCATTCCAAAGAGTTTAGGACTATATTCAAACTTCATGAGATCATAACTATCTTCACAGTTTCCACTGCCAGATTTCTGAGGATTTTAGAACAGCATATGTCTGCTATTATTGCATTCAAATAAATTTTTGTTTTATTTTACTGATACATGGATTTGAAAGTCAAATGAAATGGTAGCTTTACATTTAATGAGAGCTTTTGTGTTTAAAAGATAAAATTGGGGTAGCTGAGCACAGTGGTGCATGCCTGTGATCCCAGCACTTTGAGAGGCCAGGGTGAGAGGATTGCTTGAGCCCAGGAGTTTGAGATCAGCCTGGGCTACATGGAGAGATCTAGTTTCTACAAAAAATAGAATTGTTTAATTAGCTGAGTGTGATGGCTTGTGTCTGTGGTTCCAGCTACCTGAGAGACTGAGGGGGAAGTATCGCTTGGGCCCAGGTGGAAGCTGTAGTTAGCTATAACACTCTAGCCTGGGTAACAGAATGAGACCTTGTCTCAAAAAAAAAAAAGTTAAAGTAGGGGATAAAAGATGAATTTCACAAGTCAGGAATAGTTCAGTACACAACATTGGGTTTGATTAGAGTCCTCTGAGTGCCAAAGAGGATGCGGACACCTCAAATACCACTGATATTTCTATTCTTTATATCTTCATACGAAAAGATATACTTCTGTACACTTAGGACCATCTTCTTGAATCCAAACTGGTCCTCCAGTACAAGATGTACCTCTTGTCAATAACTGTGTAGACTAAACCATTCTCAAACTTACATTATTATCATTATTATGTTTTTTATACAAAGGGCAGTACATTCTTTTCACCAGAAACATCTATGTGCATAGTTAGAGGGATTAAAGTCTAAACCCCTCTCACCATAGAAAAAGGCAGCTAAGGCAGCCAAATCAACTTCTCCCTTGTGTTTTCAGAAATAAACCAACAACATGATAGAAAAGCTATAAGATGTATTCAAATCGATGACCAATTTTTGATTAGCAGCATTTCAACCATCACAATGTTTAATACAACTTCCCTTTGCTAAGGAAAAAGAATCCGTAAACTCTTCTTTGAAGAAATGTATTCATTCACACATTTATATCTTCATGCAGCCAGTACAAAATTATTAAATATACACAGTACTGTAAATGTTTTGGTTTAGGGACTGTTACAGGGGGAAAAAATCAAAAGCAAGCACTCCAAGGTTGTAAACCTATAGTCCCTTTAGATTTATTAAGTAGGCCATCAAAGAAAAAATAAGACTGTTAAAGTTTTATAATTTACAACTTCTCTTTGGAGAATGGAGTAGTTGTATGAGACAGTTGTTTTGGTTTGTTTTGTTGTTAATTTGAAAAAGAAGGGTTAGGCAATCAGAAGTAGGTGTTCAAGATTTGATGACTGAAACAACAATTGGTGTTATGTCAAGTATATAAGTCCTTAATAAATACGTGTGGATTGTGTGAAATGTTTAAACTGAAAAGTGAAAAATCTGTTAAAGATACACATTTTAAGTAATATTAAATGTTTCACAGCAATGTCAGAAAACATATTACCAAGGAGAAAGATAAAAGTGAAACAGACATGAAAATTTGCAAACTACTTAGTTTACATCCATTTATGCTGGTTAAAGAAAATTTAGACAGTGGTCATTTTCTGATGTTTAAAATGTCTTTTTATTCAAAAGAAGATGCAGATGAAAAACAATTACATTGGCTGGGCACGGTGGCTCAAGCCTGGCAGCCCTTTGAGAGGCCGAGGCGGGCAGATCACTTGAGGTCAGGAGTTCAAGACCAGCCTGGCCAACATGTTGAAATCCCAGCTCTACAAAAAATACAAAATTATCCAGGCGTTGTAGCATATGCCTGTAATCTCAGCTACTTGGGAGGCTGAGGTGGGAGAATCGCTTGAAACTGGGAGGCAGAGGTTGCAGTGAGCTGAGATTGTGCCACTGCACTCCAGCCTGGGTGACAAGAGTGAAACTCTGTCTCAAAATAAATAAATAAATAAATAATTACATTAATGCTCTTTTTATCAAAACATTACTGAATCCTTCGCTGCTTACTGCCAATGTCATCTGGACACAAAATGACAACATGGTAATGATACAATATAAGGCAAGTTGGGATTTCACCTTATGATCTGCCACTTGAAGATATACTCATAAAAATATATCATATTTCCAAGTGTGGACATATCTGTATTCTATTTTAGGAAACAGAAAAAAATATTCCAAGTTTCTATCTGCTCATGGAAGATTGAGAGCAAAATCTTCTACAGAGCCACCAGGGACAGACGTTACAAATAAGAAGTGATATTGAAGGTAAAGTTCTATAGCAATGGTTCTCAGTATAGCAGATAGTGCCTTCTGGAGGCATCTAGGAAATGTGTAGGGACACTTGGGTCTCCCAGTTAGATTAAGACTCTATAATATTTAGTGGGAAAGGGCAGGGCTGATAGACATCCTGAGATCTGCAGGACAGTCTGCATAATTAGTAGTTGCATTTGGTGATTCTCAGAATAGTGGCAAACATCAGAGTATTCTTTCTGTCTTCTAATGTGGTTGTGTTCAACAGTTTAGGCAATAAGCATATGTTTTAGTTCCTTTAGCTCTTTTTAATATTAAAGTTAGGTAACTTTGGTTATCTTTTGAAATTATGTATGTTGGTAAATGGAATGGAATGGATTTTTCTTTTTCATAGTACAGAGGGTCTTACAAACAGTTGTTATATTTGGGGTCTGATAGGGTGGGAAACCTCTGTTCCATAAGCATGCCTCAAAATATGAGAAAGAGACACAGGCAACCAAGGCCTCTCCCAGGGCTGTGAGAGAATGAGCCCAGTAAGACTACTGAGTTTTATATGGATTCATACTCCATTGTAGCTATATTGTCTTCATGGGAGCAGCTACACCCAGGAGATGTTTTAGAGACAAAATTTGGTCTTATGGATAACCAAATTGTAAGATGGTTGCTAGCAACAGAGTTGTACAGAGAATAGTAACTTTGTAGGTAAGAAATGATAACAACAATAAAATAATTTGTTAAGAGAAAAAGTGATAATTATTAGCCATGAGCAAGAGAGAAGATAACCTTCATCAATGGAAAAAGGCAAAAAAAGGAACATGGACAAGTACTACGATGTGAGTGTCCTAAAATTAATACACATATCTTACTCATATTTCTATTCTTCAGTCTATGTTTAATAACACTGCAAGTACTTAATAAACTAAAATACTGAAATAAATAAAGAAAATAAAGAGTTGGTAAAAAAATAGATACACAAAAATTGTAAAGAAACCTACCACGCATCCTTGATCATTTTGAAAATAAACGAACTGATTTCTTTCCGTCTCCTCCCTCCTTTTTTTTTTTAAGATGGAGCTTCGCTCTTGTCGCCCAGGCTGGAGTGCAATGGTGCGATCTCGGCTGCAACCTCCGCCTCCCGGGTTGAATCGATTTTCCTGCCTCAGTCTCTGGAGTAGCTGGGATTACTGGCACGCACCACCATGCCCGGCTAATTTTTGTATCTTTAGTACAGACAGGGTTTCACCACATTGGCCAGAATGCTCTTGAACTCCTGACCTCAGGTGATTTGCCTGCCTTGGCCTCCCAAAGTACTGGGATTACAGCCACAAGCCACCGCTCCCCGCCCTCCCTAACTCATTCTTTTAGTTGTGCTTGGGTGCAAATCTGTTCACTGTGCTGCCACCTCCCTCGCCTTTTTCCTTTGGATTAATCAGATTTTTCTGGCTGTTCTCAGTCAACAGGACTATATACTTGATCTCCAGACTTAGGCCTCTGTCATTGAGAGACTCTCTTTTAGAGAAACAAGAGACATTATATACTAAGTCATTTAAGTCGTCCCAGATTAAGACTGAATCAATTTAAGTCTCAGGGGTATTTAAAACTGGATTCTCCTATCCTGAGATTCCTCCACTTCCTGCAGAAAAGTTAATTTAGGTCATTTAATGATATCCTGCACGATGGGCAACTGCGCCTGTGAATGAAACCAAACAAAAGTATGATGCAAATATGGAGCAAGTCAGTCCTCTGAGAGAGTTACCCAATTGAGCTCTCTTGGAGCCTCCTAGAACATCTGCCTATCAAGATTTAAGAATGCATATCTTAAAATAATATTTACAAAATCAGATCTGGAGTTTATTATTCACTTAACATCAAGACATTTGGGAAATAAGTCTAGCATTATTAGAATTTTACTATGTATTTATTTCACTGAAGTCTTGATTAGTGAAAGAAAAATGGAGCAAAACCCAGTCAGACTTGGAGTATCTGCAGAAAACCTCTTAGCATCATGTCAGTAAATAAATTTCGTGCTCATGACAACAGATCAGGGAGATGTATACATTACTGGTTATTTGGTTAAATCTAAAACTGAATTCTTCTAGAACTAAAAAAAGGAAGTAATCCTGAGTTGAGCAATGTATAACATTCTTCTATTTGTCCCTGTAATAGACTCCTTAGACAGCTGTACATATCATGGTGAAATTTAACATTATTTTTTAAAGATTTTTAAAACAATTATTATATTGAGAGTAAAACTGAATTTTTCACTTTAAAATTTTTCATGTGGTTTTAACACTGATTTTCAAAACCATATGTTATTTATCAAAAAACAGTATATATAGCTTAGATGTTTCACAGCAATGTGAGAAACAGGCATCATAGCGAACACTGAAAAAGACTTATATCAAAACATCTGGTAAGCAGAAGTCAAACTGAACTTAACTGGTAATACGCATATTTATCTAACTTTTTTTTCTAACTTGGTTATATATCTTGGAAGAGATGTAGCAATTTTTTTTTTCTAGGAGAAATTTAAAATACTAATGTACTTTACACACATTTTTTACGATTGTGATGACATTTGTCTTACTGTCATTCTTCAAAGCATTATGCAAATTTTAAAAATAGCAACTTTAAGTTAACATTTTTTAAAAAAATTATCTTAGTAGTGAATTTAAAAATATTCTTCACATTTGCCTCTACCAACTAGCTTATCTAATGAATCTCAATTTATTTGTATGGCTACATATGCTTTCTTCCACTTTGATTATTTTGACACACTTTACTTTTTATTAAGAGCAAAAAGTACAGTTCTTATAACTTCTAGAGATACTGCTCCACTCAATGACAATGTCTGCAGAATTCTGAAATCAGAGACTGTCAGTGATTACAAAAAAGCCTATCTTAAATCAAGATGATTTAGAATCTACTGCAGCTCAGGAAATGCGACAGGACCACTATGCACTTAAAGACATTCCAAAGCAAACTAAAGTATTTCCAGGCTTTTCTTAAGGAGCAGCCATCAATAAAAAAACTTCAAATGTTTGATTTTTTTCATTTTTCAAAGTGCAACAAAATGCACCACACAAGTTGAACAGTTAACTGCATTTGTCTCTTCATTCTTCGTGCAACTATTTTACAACTGTCTCTTCATTCTTCATGCAACAATTTTACAACAAGCAGTGTTATCATTAACTGAATCATGTTATGACGAAACATCACAAAATGTTAACCATATCTGCCCATCACATAAGCGAAACTTTTAAAGACTGGCACTAATTAGTAGTGATAAGGATATGGAGAAATAGGTATTCTAACATATTGTTTGGAATGTAAATTTGTATAATTATTCTGAGGGTGATTTGGCTGTAATTATTTAAAATATATACATATTATATGACCTGACAATATTGCTTCTAGGAATTTATCCTATAACAGAGAATGTAAAGATCTTAGCCAAGGATGTTTATTGCATCATTGCATGTAATCCCAAGAAATCTGAATAAACTAAATGGTCATCAGTATAGGAAGGATTAAACATATACTCATGCTATGGAATACTTATATTTTCTTACTTGAAAATAAGTCCAAGACACTATTTTAAGTTCAAAAATGCAAGCTTCAGACCACTATTTTAGGATAACAATTTAAAAAACAGTGTATTTTTCTATATTCAGGTAGATGTAGAAATACAGATAGGGTCTACGTTCATAAATAAGTCTGAAAAGAGATGCCCACATTAAGTAAATATATAATGAATGCCAACTGAAATTACATACAGCAAAGTTTCTATTTAAAACACAACATCGGATTAGTCATTTGTTTTATAAAACTGGAATCAAAAAAGCCTATATACATTTTGGATAATCATATACTTGTTTAAAGGAAGTATTAGTAAATTCTAAATTATAGGAAATCTATTACTTGGACTGTAAATATTCTACCCAAATGAAAAGTGAAGCAACTTCTTCCAAAGAACGTGTCTTGGCAGAGCTGGGGAACTGTCATGAGAAGGGTCACAGCTCATGATTTAACACAGATGTGGCCACTGTCTATTTTTATCCCAAGCCTGCTCTGCATAGTAACTGCATACAGGTGTGATGCCTTCCCTCCTACAACCCTCTTCTTTGGAGCACAATGTCTGATTTAGTGCGTTACAGACAGGAAGCACATAATACTTTCTGAATGGATGGCCAATAGTCCCAATATTTAGCGCCTGGTGGAAGAGTTAGGTGTAGCAAATTAAGCAACTAACAAAGATATATTCAAGGGATGGTTGTTGTTACCATGATGATGTGAATTCTAAATTTAAAAAAAGCAAATTAATAAAGTGGTTGCTGTTGTTATCATCGCTAAGAAGTACTGTGCTGGGAAAGCCAAGAGAAAATGCCTGAATTAGATGAGGCGAAATTTTAGCTACATACTTCTTAGGAACTTCAGTTTTTATCCTCTGTTTTCCTTCTCTCTACTAACATTTTCTTATTTGCTCTAGTCTTTGGACATTGTTAGACCACCAACAATGAGCCACATTTACTTCAAACTGTCTTCACGGTGGCTGAACTTGTCAGAAAAATAATAGCTGCATAATACAAAGCAGTTTTATTTATTTATTTTTTTTAAATAAGAGTCAAAACCAAGATGATGGTGATCAGGGTGAACAGAGGAAAGATGTGCTAGGACAGTGAAACCACCCCTATCTCAGATGCATAGCCCAGTTGGGTTTTCACCTGGGAAACAGCAGCAAATAGACCAAGAAAGCAGGAGGTATACAAGAACCAGGAAGTTTCCTCAAACAAAGGGCAAGACTGGAATTGTAAGAGGCACAGATGCAAAGCCAAGTGCTGTGAACAACAGCAGCAGCCAGCAATTACAAGACTGTTTGAATTGAAAATATGGAACATCTCTCACATGAACATCTCTCAGAAAGAGTAACATTGTTAACGAAAAGATAATCTGTATTTGTACATAAGGGTTAGTAACACTCATACTGTAAGGCTCTTCCTGCCACTACTAACGATATATAAAATGTGATGAGTATCACTTTGTCACCTCTACCATCATATTTGCAAGCACCTGAATTTCTATATTTTGTTAAACAATGAAGAATATAGAGTGTCTACATAAACCAAGCAGAAATGATAACCTCTTTACCAGTTAATACAGAATGAGCTCTTGAATACAGAATAGGAAATATAAGAACTGGAACAAGATTCCAAAATTAGAAGCTCAGTTGAGATCTGTGTCAAAAACAGGAGGTGGCAAATCTAGAACTATGCAGATGTTTGGGGTAAAATTCATTTTCTCGGCCTGCAAACTAAAAACACAGTAAACTACACATGTGTTTCAGTATATGGCATTTTTTAATAACCCATTTTTACAAAATTTAAGATATTTTTATTTTAAAATGAATTAAAATTTCTCCATGATTTTTGTAAGATCAATAGGGGTTACATAATTTATTTGAGAAAACTGATCACACAAAAATTGATTTTCTAACCTAAAAGTTTTAAACACATAAAACAAACTCAAAGAATATCATATTCTATCTTTCCCTCCTATCAATCACACATAGTGGTCACCATTCATTCAAGAAAGATCCAATTAACTTTCTACTCTAATGCATTTATTAAATCAGATAGATAATCTTTGAAGTAATCCACATTTCATTAAAAACTGAACGGAATTCATAATTTCAGTCACTACACTGATAAAGGATAAAGAATACTTTGTTTGTCTATAATAGGGCAATAGCCATAAACCAATGCTCTGTAACACTCTGAAAATGTGCTTCAATGAGGCCAAACTGGATTTTAATACTTTTTCCCTGCAATTGGATAAATATAGAAAAAAGAGGCAGAAATCATATTACCATAATACCGCAATAAAACTAATGTAATCCTTTTCATGTAGAGATTCAATATAAAGGTCTGTTTTTAATTGCTAAGTATAAAAATACTTAAGACTTTTCTGTAGCATTTGCTACTTCATAATCAAAGTGAAGGTTGAACTGCTGCTACATATAGATGATAATATCAACAAATTATGTATTATATATGTATATATATGTGTGTATATGTGTGACTGTGTATGTATAGATAGTTTTATATATCTATAGTTTTATAAAAGTGTATATATATGTAATACACATTTGTATGTTAATGTCTGTGTATATATAGCTATATATATAGTTTTATAAAAGTGTGTATATATAATATACATTTGTGTGTGTGTCTGGAAAGGCTACACCTTCAACATTGCTTGGAAATCGCCTTACCTCATATCCAAATTCATAACTTATAAATTTGGCTTTCCCCAGAACTGCACAATTCAGCTAAATTTCTGCCACCTAAGAAGAAACCCCTCTCCTCCAGTTTCCAATATGTCCTTTATTTTCTTCTGCACCTTTGCCACACAGACTTTAACAGTCGTATTTCTAAGTCTGTTGAAGGCAACCTAGGCCGTGTATCATATGCCTCAAAATTCTTCCAAGCTTCTGCCCACTGTCCGATTCCAAAGTCATTTTCATGTTTTTAGATATCAATTACAGTAAGACCACACTTGCAGGTGCCAGAATTTGTATTCATTAGGTATAAGTGCTATAACAAGTTATAGCAAATTTGTGGGTTAAAACAACACAAATTTATATTTTATATATTTGAGAGATCAGAAGTCATAAATGAGTCTTACGGGACTAAAATCAAGGTGTTGGCAGCGCTTTCTTCTTCTACAGACTCAAGGGAGAGAATCTGTTTTCTTGATTTTTCCAGTTTCTAGAGGCTGCCTGCATTCCTTTGCTCATGGCCCCAGTCTTCTTCAAAGCAGGTCATTCCCACTTTTGCTTCTGTCATCACATCCCTTCTCTGCCTTTGATTCTGCTACCTCACATGTATCAGCACTCTTGTGATTACACTTGATCTACGTGGAAAATGCAGAATAACTTTTCCATCTCAAGATCCTTAACTTAATCACAACTGCAAATTCTCTTTTTCCAAGGAAATTAACATCTTTACAGCATCTGGGGATTAGATGTAGACATCTTTGTGGGGGGACATTATTCAGCCTATCACAGAGGCCCCAACCAAGAATTATCATGATTACAAATAACTTATCTATTTGATAAAATATTATTCTCTAGAAATGTTAACTGGCTCAGTTTTGATTGACAGCATTAAAATAAAGGTTGTGAGGGGGAGATAATGTCATTATCAAGCATTTTGCCATCTTTGCTCTGACATAAATGTCTATGAAGGTGTTACATGGGCAGTAGTTATTTCCGTTTCATTAGTCACTTAATGCGACATTCCTAGAATTAAAGGCAATAAAGTAATTTAGACTTTACTGTTGATATTATTTGAAAAAAACTCTAAATTATAAAATTCTCCCTAATAAACAAATGGCATCCTCAGTTTGATGCTATCAGTATACTCTATCAAATAAAAATCTCTGGCTTGTTCTTTAAACACATTAGAGAAATTATTATGATAGACCTCTGGTAATTATATACTCATATTATTCTTGCTGATATGAAAATAGGGATTGAACATATACGATCATTTTAACTGATGATTCTACATGGACAGTGTGAAATAAATGTGGTGCATTGAAAAAAGTAGAGGGAATTGATTTCTGTTCCCACACTTTCAACTGCCTGTACTGCCTCAGAAAATCAAATCATCAATGAACATCAGTCTTCTCATCCATAGGAAGAGGGCATTGACTTAGGTCAAGGATTCCAAACTTTTTAGTACGAAATCATTTTGAAAAAGAAATATGAAATGGAGTATAACTATTTTATTAATAACTTTATAAGTTTAAATTCACTTATGACCAATATCATACTATAAAGCCAATCAGTGAAAAGAAATGTTCTAAATTTGAAACCAAAGGTTAAGAAAGATGGTTGCATAGGGTTAAAAATAATGCATTTTGTTGCTTGAAGGGGCAAAAAAAAAAAAAGAGAAAGATAGATGTGATATTATAGAAACTATTTAATGTACTATTTGTTTGCATGTTATCAATATATAGAATCTGAATGTTATCACACACTATCATCTCAGTAACTAACATTGCAATTTCAAGTTATACATATAAAAGAATTAGAAGAAAACTTTTTTTTTTACATCTGTTCAGGAATAAAGAAACTTTATGGCAAAATTTAAGGGACCATATTTTTTAGTATTCTGTATATGACAGATTTGTGTATTTAAGCATTGTTTTTTAATTTTAAAAATAGTTTATTACAAAAGTAGGGCAAATGCTTTTGAAATCCCTAAAATGCCTACAGAAGAAACTAGGAAAATATTTGGAATATATAATGCTAAGTAACTCAAACTGGAAAATTCGATAATTCTATTTTCTAATAACAATAGATTTTTCTACTATATCAAATCCAACATTTTCAATCCTCATCCTATCTGGGAAAGAAATCATAGATTTCAACTTACTTAGATTTCAAAGAGCTTATTTTTTGCACAATGTCACAAAACCAAATGAAATAGCAAACTCATCCACTTAGTCGCACATGCCAAAAACCTATCATTCTTCATTTTCCTTCCTACATTACATTTAATCTATCAACAAGTACTATGTATCTGTATCTAAAAGTATTAAATATGCCCATTCCTCTCTCATGCCACTTCCACTCCCTTAGTCTTAGCCACCATTGTAGCAGTATGTGCTCTAAACACACTCTGAGGAGCTTACAATCTCTTCTCCATGGAGTATCCAGAGTGATCCTTAAAAGCACAGATCAAATCATGATTCCCTGTTTATATGCTCCAGTGGCTCTCCTTCACACTTAAAACACAAATTCTCTACCATGGTTTACCAGGCCTTCATGATCCTTTCTATTCCTTGAATATCTAAAGTTTGTTCCAACATCAAGGCCTTTGCATCTGCTGTTCCTTCTCCTTGGTAAGCTCTTCTGGCAACTTATAAGACAGGCTAATTTTTTTTTTCCATTTAAGTCTCAGCTGAAACATCAACTCAGTGAGGATTTATCCGAAATCCTTTCAAAATTAGTTTTACTCAGGAAACTCACTCAAAATCACATTATACTGCTCTTTTTTCTTCACTGAATTATGTATCAAAACTATCTTGATTACTTAATTTGTATATATGTGTGTGTGTATATATATATAAATAGTATACATATAGTTGGTTTCCCCATCTGAAATATAAGCTCCTTGAAGTGATATGTCTTGTTTACCATTTTAATGCTGTCATCTAGAATCATGCCTGGTACACAAGGAGTGTTTAAAATTTTTTTGTTGAATAAATGAATAAATTTGTTGGTGAAAATCCTCATATAGCCTGTCTGTTACAACTTTTCTGCCTCTGCTTATACCCAGTCCCAGGTGAAAGTTCAACTGACTTCTTAAGATGTAGATGAGAATTAATGACTTCTCAGAAATTTTCCACAAGTCATCATCGCTGTTCTTGAAAACTTCCTATCTCTTTAGTAGAATACTTACGGATAGTATACATACTTATATTACACACACACATTTTTGAGGTATTTTACCTAGACTTTACTTTTTTTCAGATCTGTTTATGTGTCATGAGTTGGACCATAAACTTCTTGAAGTAATGGGCTTCTATATCATTTCTTTCCTCTATTTACAGTAATGACAATACTCTCCATCTAGCAGGTGGAGGCAAGGTTAAAAAATCAACTACTTTTTAAACCTATTTTTCTCACAAAAAGGTGAAAATTAATGTAAGATGTAATAAAATTAAGAACTCAGGTAAAAGTTTTCTTCCTGTATTTTGTCCATTCTAAGAGGGTATGTGGGGACAGAAGCAAAAGCAAAGGCAGAACTTCTATTCACAAACATTTTCTCTTTTTCTGTATTAGATTAAAAGAAAAATGACCACTCCACATTGTTTCTAAATTATGTCAATAAAATTAAAATATAGCAGAAAAAACACTGATACATCTTCAGGGCATTGAAAAGAATAATTATGAATTATTGTACTAAATAATATTCTGAATAACAATATTAATTAATTCAGCCATTCCAAAGAGATTAATACATATCTTTTAAATATCAGGCACACACAATTATAAGGAGGTTGATACCCATACCCTCATGAACTTTACAGTCCAGTCCATCCAGACAGTTCTTCATTTCAATAAGAAATTTCTGAATAATTAACAATTTGACCACTCGTTAGCCTTTACATCCATTGTGGTAATATAACATTTTTATTCTACTCCAGTTTTTCAAAGGCAAAGAGAGACTTTAGCCTTGCAAACAGGTTGAAAATAATCTATTAGCTGTTAATTTTTTAGTACCTTTATATTTAAACAAAAAAGAATTTATAATGATAAGGATGTTGACAGAAAAGCAGGAAATATTAGTGCCTAATAATAGTCAGTTCTAAGTCATGAAACATTGATTTAAATTTCATTAAAATTGTACTTGTTCCTGGCTTGGCTTCGCTTAGATATGCTTTCATTTCCCTCAGGCTATAGTCTATTACTCTATTACTAATATACTTTTCTGTAATTTCCTCCCTTCTGAGTTCAGGAAAAGAAAAACCTTAAATCAGATTAATTTTTGACAACTTGTGCATAGATCCAACAGGCAGGAAGAATGATACACACTTGCTCCCTTGCAGGAGAAAAGAGTGTGATTATCAGCAAGAGTGCTTAGGCACTCAGAGGAAAAACTACAAAATTCTGCTCACTGATTACAAGTTTTCAGAAGGGCTAGCAGCTTTCCCCAGGCTACTTCCACCCTAGGGACCAAGAAAAGCCACATCCCTGCCCAAAGTTTCTGAATGGCTAGGCGAATCTACCACAGTTGATCCTAACTTCCATCCCTTTAAAAAAAAGTGGTAAAAATGTATCTGAAAATTTATTGCTAATGTTTTCCTATTTCCTTCAACGTGCAGCAGACTAAAAATAAAACATCTTAGTACAATTTAAGAAATTAAGACTAGGATTTCAGGCCCTGAAGCCCATTTAAATATAGACTTTTTTAAACCCTTGCTTTTAAACCACCCTCCACTTTTGTAAATTCTGTGAGGGATGAAACACAAGAGTGCAATTTAAGAGTGGAGATTGTGGAGTTGTTCAAGTTCACCAGTGGTGACTCTAATGGAAATGAATTCAGTCAAACAGTTTCTAAACTCATGGAGTACAACCAAATGGAGCTTCCACAGTTTTACTGTAACTTCTTGACAGATAAACTGTTCTTTTTCTTCTCATGTTTGTTATTTTTGAATGTCTGTCACTTACAAAAGCATTTCATCCATCTGCACAGAAAGGACACCAATGAAAGATTTGACAAAGGCAGCATCAGACAAAATTAAGATTATGAAGAAAATGCTTTTAAAAAAACAAATTCTTCATCAAGTAATTAGTGAATAGACCACAAAAGAAAGAAGAATGGAGAAATTAGAGAAAACATGATCAGTGCTGGTATGTCTTATGTATTTGGATTTTGGATAAAATCTCGCATGTACTTCTACTCTTTTGTAACAAGTGATTGTTTCTTAATATTGGAATACATGTTTAAAGTGCAAGCTAGCACTGAAGTCAAAGATTTTTAGAGGGAGTGAGGAAGGACTTATATCATCATTGCTTACCATAAGTAATATTCTGAGTAAATAATAATCTGACTTAGACATTCCCAGGATATAAACATACAAAATGAAGAGGTAAACTCCAGACTATATGAATCTTTAGTAATTATACATCAACTTTAGGTTTATCAAACAAATGAAAAATTAATGCCCATATGTATACCTTAGCTTTTGGAATTTTTTTCTTTCCATGGCTTCTAGGGATACTGTCTGTTAGTGATTTCCAGCTATATGTGGTGCCAGTGAAGATAAGTTCCACCAAAGTACCTATAGCAAGGCAGTCAAAGTGTTTTCTGGTATTTTAGACTGACACCAAGAAAGAGATTCACTATTTAAAAAATATCATGGTAATGATTAGGTTACATGAACTTTAAGTGCTTTCTTGCAATCATTTGTGAAATACCTGAAACTTTACACTACATATTGGAAACTAGCCACTATTTTTACTAAAATTCCTTAGGGAAAATAAAAACTTAATATCAGTTCAAACACTATATGCTGCAAATAACAGATTACCTACTAGCAGTGATTTCCATAATGACTTTTTTTTTTTTCAAATACAGATATCTAAAATTAAGGAAGTCCAGCAATGGATATCTGAGAACCTCATGGTTGTTAGGGCTCTGAGTTGGCTAGTTTGTTTAGACAATATGGCTCAACTTTCTGAACACCATATCCTGATAAAACAATGCCCCTAGGTAAAAGGGATGAGTTGGGGGCTGTCCTTCCCACCTCTCTGTTTATAAATCAGGAAGGAAAACATTTCTTTGAAGGCCTACATTCTAAGAAGATGTAGCCTTAGATCTCTCATGCCAAGACAGGATTACATCTACGACGCTAAACCAATCACTGGCAGAGGGTGAATGGGACTTGCTTAGACCAGTTGTTGACCTGACCAGCAGTGTCAGGGGTAAACTCATTAGAAATGCAAATTCTTGGGCCTCTTCCCAGGCCCAGTGATTTAGAAACTGTGGAGCTGAGGCCCAGCAATCTGCTTAACAAGCCCCCAAGTGATTCTGACTTAAGCTTAACTTTGAGAAGAGCTGATTTAGAACATTCTAGCTCATCCCCTGGATTTGACCCACCTTCTCTGAGCAGATAAGGAAAAATTCTCCTCAAGGTTCCGCATATGTTCCCTCTGCCTCCAATGCTCCTCCCCTACATGGGTGATGCCCTCATTCCCTTCAGGTTTCTGCTGAAACATTACCTCACCAGCGAGACTTTCTCTGATAACTGCATATAAAGTAGTAATGCCCTAGACACATTCTTCCAGTATTTCCTATCCCCAGACCCTTTATTTTTCTTTAAAGGATTTATCACCATTTGCCATGCCACATACAGTCAGCCCTCTGCATTCATGGGTTCTGCATCCGAAGAGTCAAACAACCACAGACTTACACTGTATTTGGTATTATAAGTAATCTAGAGATTAAGTATACAGAAGGATGTACATAGGTTACAGGCAAACACTATGCCTTTTCATACCAGGGACTTGAGCATAACTGATTTTGGTATCCTCAGGGTCCCAGGACCAGTCCTCCTTGGATACTAAGGAATGACTGTACTTATTTGTTTGTGTTTGGTCTATTTCCTTCAACTAGAATTTAAGTTCCATAAAAGCAAAGGCTTTACTCTATTCACTTTTCTATCCCCAGGGCCTACAACATTGTCTGGTATACTATGGACATAAAATAAATATTTGCTATAGAAATATTGATATCCAAATGAAATCACAAATCAAAAAATGGCTCATGAATAGACAAGAAACATTATTAAATTAAAAAAAAACCTCTTTCACCATAAATACTATGTTCAAATAAATTTACCTATATTAGAAATTTTTCCATTCTATCAGATTTCATAGCTTTTATCTATGGAAATGTCAGGTTTTTTAAGAAATAGATTTGACTAACATACAAACTTCTGCCAAAACTAAATGCTAAGTAACAAGGTTTGTTCTAAAAAATCCAGAAATTCACAGGATGGGAAAATTAGATACAACCAAAGTAGTTTCAAAATATAAACTACTTACATAAACAGATTACAATACTTGCAATTTCCCATACCATTGGTTTTGTTTCTTAGTTTTAGTCTAAGGATTATTCAGCATCTTGATTTCTTATCAATGCCCGCTTGCTTTACTTTAAGAATAATTTTATGTAAACAAGTACATGATTCCACAAATAACTATTTATATATTGAGAAAATTTTAAATGACATAATATGCTAAATATTATTAAATAATATAAAATAAAAATTCAATTGAAATGCCTCTTTTGTTAGTTTAATATGGATAAAGCATATTTCTAGTGAAATACTTTTAAAGATTCTTTAAGTAAATTTTAATATAATTTATATATTTGCATGATTCAGCACATTTAAATCTAACCATAAAAATGTTACCTGTTACGATAGTTTCCTTAAGAAAAAAATAATCGCAGTATAAATTCTTGATGGTATCATGGCACAAAATTCTTAGCTGCTAATTTACAAATACTTGTGTGCGTGCATGAGTGTATAATGAATTAGGGCACTTTATAAATTACATATACAAAGATAGGCCAGGTGCGGTGGCTCACGCCTGTAATCCCAGAACTTTGGGAGGCCAAAGCGGGTGGATCACCTGAGGTCGGGAGTTCAAGACCAGCCTGACCAACCCGGAGAAACCCCATCTCTACTAAAAATACAAAATTAGCAGGGCATGGTGGCGCATGCCTGTAATCCCAGCTACTTCAGAGGCTGAGGCAGGAGAATTGCTTGAACCCAGGAGGTGGAGGTTGTGGTGAGCCGAGATCATGCCATTGAACTCCAGCCTGGGCAACAACAGTGAAATTCCGCCTCAAGAAAAAAAAAATAGATAGAGCAAATCAATATCAAACAATCTCAAACAGTATTTTTTCAGTAGAGAGAACTGAACCTAAAGACAGTGAGCATGCAAGTTGCACAATGATCCTGTCTCATTGTACAAGTGACTCTCTAGTGTTGCTCCTTGTTCTTAATGTATCACAGACACCTTCCTTGAGACGTATTCTCCTTTTTGCTTTCAAATATACAGCTAACCGAATTCCCTTTCATATGTTAGAACAATTCTGGTTTTGAATAGGCTATTTTATAAATGGAAAGCCTTTCTTGATTTCTAGTACAATTGAGATAAACTCTTCCACTCCATTCTTGAAGCATATCTTCTCAGTGACTTTATTTGTCTCAACTGCAATGAACATAACTCCCAGGATATCTCTTCTCTTGCATCATAATATGTAACCACATGACTATTTATTTTAAACATTATGATGCTGATTATTTAATTCATATGTTTAATAGTCAAGCCAATGTCTTTATTCTCTTTATGTGCTGGCTGCCACCAGAGATACAAGGCAGGAAACAAACTGTTACACTAAGCATTTTTTAATTTTTAATTGAAGTTTTTATAGAAATAGGTCTTGTTATATTGTCCAGGCTGATCTTGAACTCCTGGGCTCAAGCAATCCTCCTTCCTCTGCCTCCCAAAGTGTTGGGATTACAGGCACGAGTCATGGCATACAGCCTATACTAGGAATTTTTTAGAATGATTCTTACACACTGAAAAATTTTCAAAATGATGTTATTTCAGTATGTATGCTAATTGTTCTTAGATTTAAATTCTTTCACATTGTCCTTCAAGAATTTTCAAACTTTTAAAAATTTCCTGGTCTCTTGTTCCACATCTGATACTTGTACTCTCTGCACAGGACTTCATTTAATTTGTTTAAATGGATAATCTAATACACTTCTCAATTTTTTCTGTTGGTGTCACTTGTCCATTTGCCCTCACAGGTTCAATTATTCCCTATTGTTTTAAAAGATATGTTTCTGCATTTGTTCAATTATATCACTGCCTACTTCCTCTAGAAATGTATTCTTTCTTATATATATTCAATATTTTTTGCTCCATTGGTAGGTTTCCTCTGATAAATAAAATATGCTCCAATCTCTACCATGCTTAATAATTCTTTCCTAAATTAAAGTCCTAGCAATCTCCTTTTTATCAGTAATGCATTTCTGGAAAAGAAAGTCTCCCCAACCACTTTATTTTCTCAGCTCCAGTTCATGCTAAAGTCTTGCTTCTATTCACTATCTTTTTGCCCAGTCACTCTAATTGAATGCTCCCTTTTCTAAACTCAACCACAGACATCCCAGTTTGCAAACCCAGTTGCCTCTTCTCATCCTATTTTATTTGAGCTTTCTATGCTGCTTAAAATATTAACTATCGTTTATAAGCCCCTTCTTGGTATATCTTCCTTTCGTCAATGTTGTGACAAGGCACTCCACTGGTTATGCATCTTTCAATCCGGTTGCTTCTATTCTAGCTTCTCTCCTACCTCACTTTCTTCCTCCTACTGTCTCAAGATGGGTATCCTGCAAGGAGCTCTCCTCGTCTTTCTATATTATCTTGTTCATATGTTTTTACCACTCCCAAGTTCTAAGTTCTCTAGTTCCAGACATTCTCCACACTTTTATTTCTAGTTTTTCCAATTACATTTGTGTTAGCTATTTTTTGGTACCCTACACTTGGCTTTTCCAAAATGGAATAAGTCATTTTTTTTTGTTATCTCAGCCTTTGTTTCTAGTGTTTTCTGTCTCTGTGACTGACATCACATCTTCCTAGTGTGGTTGGCTCAGGACAGAAGTTCAGCATCGTATTTAAGTCTTCAGCTTCCTTGTTCACAGCAGATTCACACCAAGACATGTTAACTTGTACTCCACCATCATATCCTCCTTATCCTTATTTCTTATTCTTTAATGTAATCACTCATCTGCTCCCCATATTTTAGTATAACAGCTTTAAAATTCACTTATATGTTGGAAAAACACATAAAGTTACAGAAAATTTGCAAATACACTACTCCCTTGTTTTCACTTTACTAAGCGTGAAGAGTAAGTGACTGCCCTGATGCCTCCATTATCCAGAATACTTTAGTATTTCCCATAAACAAGGACATTTTCCTATAGATCACAAAATGACGTTCAAACTTAAGAAAATTAACTACTGTCTAAACTTCAGATCCCATTCAAAATTCGCAATTGTCCTAATGATGTTCTTTGTATCTAAATGATCTAATCAGAATCATGTATTATATTTAGTTGCTATATCTCTTTGGTCCCCTTCAGCCTGCGCAGTCCAGCCTTGCCTTCACTTTCAAGGCCTTACATTTTTGAAAATTATAGCTCAGTTATGTTGTAGAATATCCTCAATTTGGATTTGTCTGATTTTTTAAATGTTTAGATTAAGGATATACATCTTTGGTTGGAATATCACAAAAGTGATGCTGTGCTTTTCTTGCATCCTAGTGGGAAACCATAATGTCTTTCCCAACATGGATACTGTTCACCTTCATCATTTGGTCAAAGCATCTGCTAGGCTCTTCCAATGTGAGGTTAATCTGTACCCTTTTATAATTATTAAGTTTTTGGGAGCTACTTTGAAACTATGTAAATACCTGGTTTCTCATCCATCTTTCTCTATTTATATCAGTAAGGACTTGTGCTTTCCTATTTTATTCAGTGTTATAATCAATCACCATCTTTATTTTGATTCTCAAGTAATAGGCCTCTAGTTCAGCCAATGAGGGGCCCCCTTGAGGTTGGCAATTGTGTCCTCTTGCTATGCCCTCATTTTTTTTTTTAGCGCTTTCTGGCAAATAATAATAATAATAATAATAATAATAATAATCTAGTTTCATGTTGTACTTTCCTTGTTCCAGCCCTGGAATGAGCCATTTATCCAAAGAGCCCCAGGTACTTTTATTGGATAATGGTATTTAGACACCAACATCTGGATATTAGGCATATTTTCCATCAGTATGTTGTTGCTCCCAGGCTGTCTCAGTGGACTATGTGTATGGAACACACACACACACACACACACACACACACAAACCCCTATACATACAGTTTCACCTGTGTTTTTTCTTTAACTTTCTCCCCACACCCCCACACCCTGCCACACACGTAATCTCTGCCATCTCTGCTGTCACCTCCTTCCCTGTGTGGCTGTGCTCCTCACTCCATGCAGACTCAGGCAACCGGCACATGACCAACCTCTGCCTGGAAGTTCACACACCTAGACTGATAAGGCTCTGACATGCTGCATGGGCCACCCTCTTGCGTGGACACCCTCTTAACCTCCCTCAGAGTCTGACTCCCCACCCCCAAGCTCTTCATCTTGTTTGGATTCTGATACCTCACACCATGCTCTGCGTCCCTCACAAGCCCCCTTTTCACCACACTTGGGCTCTGATTTCCCAAGGTGGATTGCCTACTGTGTTGATGTTCTACTTACCCTAGTTGGGCTCCAAAACCCCAACAGTTCACCTCCACATGTGGACACTCTCCTCCCTGCTCAAGCTCTGACTTCCCACATGGGGTTGTGCCACCCACCGTCCCCATGAAGACAAGCTTCTGAATCTAATTGACTTCTGAAATGCCACACGAGGCTGATACTCTGTGAGACTGCCTCCTCCATCCGACTCAGGCTCTGACAAGGTCTGTGGGACCACTGCTGCTGCTTTCGTCTCTCACTGGTGTGGGTCCTACCATGCTCTGCCCCACCCCAATGGTTGTGAGATGAATTGTTAAGGAAAAAAGGGAAGAAAGAAGAAAAGGCTGAGAAAAAAGAGCTACACCAGGCTTTCAGCTTGTTTCTTCACCTCTACTATTTAACTGCATCAATCTAACATATATGCTATTGAGATTTTTTTTAACCCAAAATGTTACATATAGCTGGGATTAAATTGCTTTCACTTCAAAAACCTTCAGTGATTTGCTGTTGCCTTTACAATGCAGTTTGAATTCAAGGTGCTGTCCAATACGAACATAAACTTTCCAGCTTTTATTTCCCTGCATTGATATGAATGAGACAGAAAACTTTTATTCTTTAGATGTAAAGCATGTTTTCCAGTCCTATAGCTTTTGTTCTACCTAATTACTTCTAATTGGATCATCTTCCCTTTCATTTCCAACTGCCAAAATAATGTCCATCTTGGAAAGTAAGATTTAATGTTACTTCCTCCATAAAATTCTTCTCTTAGCTTCTCCACCATAAGCAATTATGAGTAATAGTAATAATAGCAATGAATTATAAGTATTAAAAATGTCTCGCATGTACTTTACTAGAAATTTCACATCTATTATTTCTGCTCTTTTGTTAGTTCTGAAAATTAATAATTTTCAACTCCAATTCCATTTTATATACAATAAGAAAACATCAGCACAGGGAGTTCAGATGACTTGTTCAGATCCTAATAGCCAATAAATAGCAGAGGGGGGATTTGAATCTAGAATCTAGTCTGAATCCAAGGCTAATGCTATTTGCAGTGGGACACAAGCATTGCTCACTACACTTTTCCAGCCACTTTGTCTTTTTTCTTTTGAACATAGCACATTTGTATCATACTTAAGTTTCACATATTACTTAAAAGAATACAAACTCCTTGAAGACAGATTCATTCATGTTTAATTTCATATCCCTACCCTCAGAGAGCCTTGACCATGGAGAACACTTAGCACAGAGAGGAATGAACCATGGACGAGGGGTCAGGAGGACCAGCTAATAATCCTGCTTTGCCACAGGTCATGAGGATATGAAATGACACTTTAAATAGACCCTTAACTTCCCTGATCCTAGGATTCCATGTTTCTAAAAGGCTGTGGTGGTGACTGTATGACTTTTATTTCTATCCAAATTAAACCCCTGAGTTGTTTGATTTAATAAAGAAATAAATAACTTTAAACATAAGAGAGTTAAAAAAATCCTATCACATCCATCTTTCTCTTTCCATATATTTGAAAGTTTTTTGGCACTTTCAATTTTAAGAAACTATTTCATTAAAAAGTCAAATTTGATCATTATCTTTAGAAAACTGAAAAGTTACAAAGTTTATTTTGACAAAGAGCAATTTGAATTCACTTTTTCCAGTAAACAGCCCTCAAAGCACTTTCTAAAGGACTCAAAGAATAAGAAAAACATACTAAAATAATAGCAAAAATTAAAAAGGGGTAGTTTAACCTGAAAATGATCTACAACCAATGTATATAAATGAACTGGCCTGTGATACTTGTTTTCATATTTATAATTTAAATATGCTTAAGACCTAAGTAATGGTGTAGAGTTGGATATATTTTTTCTATTGGATTATAACCATTCATGAATTTGGGGTTACTAAATTCCTTAGCAGTGTCCTTTTTCATTTATACATTTTTTTTCTATCTCCTCTTCATTTTCTTAATGTGTTTGTATTTGCCATGATTATTGCCTAAACATTTCCTCCATTGCTTATTGTTTTTCGTTTTGTTTTGTTTTGTTTTACAGACAGGGTCTTGCTCTGTTGCCCAAGCTGGAGCGCAGTGGAGTGATCATGGCTTACTGCTGCCTCGAACTCCTGGGCTCAAATGATCACCCTGCTTCAGCCTCCCAAGTAATTGTGACTATAGGTGTGTGCCACCATGCCCAGTTAATTTTAAAAGTTATTTTGTAGAGATTGGGTCTCACTGTGTTGCACAGGTTGATCTCAAACTCCTGGCTTGAAGGGATCTCTTGCCTTTGCTTCCCAAAGCACTAGGATTACAGGCATGAGCCACCATGTCTGGCCATGCTTAAAGTGTCTTTAAATTTTTTCTGGCTCCCTTACCAGAAGTGTCCATTATTCAGAACATAAGCCCTTTTTTTAATTTTTCTTTTCTTTCTTTTTTTTTTTTTTTTAAATCTTGGAATTAGACTTGTGTAAGCCCCAGCAACGTGGCCTTTCTTTTCCTTACTTCTCCTTTTCTTCATTTAGATTGTTGCTAATAGTGAGCATAATACTATGGTTTTGGAATGACCTGTGGATGCCTCTGTGAAGCTTCCACTTTGTTTTCCCCTCCCTCTTTCCTCTTTAATTTCTCTGGTTTCCCAGCTTTTATTCAGCACATAGCTAATGGTTAAGAAGTAGTCAATGAGAGGGGCCTAAGGTCAGGTTTTTAAGGGGCCTAAGGTCAGATTTCTATACTTACTTAAACTTCTGTTCAATGCTATATCTACCTACCACCACAATTCAAAGACTTCACATCATCATGTATTTTTATTCCTTAATCTTTCTGTTGTTTTCTTTATCCATACCTGAACATACCTGAAATATGCTTTTCTTTTTTTTTTTTTTTTTTTTTTGAGATGGAGTCTCTCACTATCTCCCGGGCTGGAGTGCAGTGGCATGATCTTGGCCCACTGCAACCTCCGCCTCCCGGGTTCAAGCTCTTCTCCTGTCTCAGCCTCCCAAGTAGCTGGGATTACAGGTGCCCGCCACCACACCCAGCTAATTTTTTGTATTTTTAGTAGAGATGGGGTTTCACTATGTTGGCCAGGCTGGTCTCGAAGTCCTGACCTTGTGATACACCTGCCTCGGCCTCCCAAAGTGCTGGGATTACAGGTGTGAGCCACGGCGCCTGGCTAGAAATATGCTTTTAAATACCTGTTCTCCCTTTTTACTCAAGTAAGAGTTTGAAAACCTGAACTGCATACATATTGGGTGTAGAAAGATAGTAAAAGTATGAATGGGTAATGGATAAACATAATTTTTAGGATTGTTCAGCAAATAATTAATGAATCAAGGTATTATATAAGCTGGTATACAATCTGAATGGCAAATGACTAAATGAGCTGTCATTTCTTAGAAGGTTCTAAAGAGTGTGTTCAAGAAATACTTTTCAGAAGTGTTTCAAATAAAGTAGGCACATATTCTCTACTTAGGGAAGGATTTGGGGGAGATACAGGCTATGGGTGACTTTATCTTATGTCATAACTCATTATCTAAAGGAAGTCCTTAAATTATCCCTCATATTTCTCTCTTAGTGTCAATAATGATTAATTTTCTAATTATTTTTCATACATCCAATTTTCTACTTCCTTAATTGTATGTATAATTTTTGGAATTTTCTCTAATTTCTTCAAATATTCTTTTAACTAGCCCTTGAGACACTTGATATAGATATTGTACAGAAAAGAGTTAATGTAGCAGGACTAAGACTGAAATTCTTGGAAAGGGCTGCTTGCAAAGTTGACCTTGGACTGATGTCCGGGAACTCGGATTTGGGAGGGTTCCCATCATTCCCTGAGAAGAGTGGTTCATTGCGCCTAAATTGTACAAATAATGTGCTTTATGCTAAAAGTCTAGTTTCCTTCTAGGAGAAGGGAATTTTGGCAGATGATAGCAAGAAGGGGTCCATGTGACCAGTTCCCACTAAAAACCTTAGGAACTGAGTCTCTAATAAGCTTTCTTGATAGACAGCATTTCACATGTGCTGTCCCAAATCCGTCCTGGAGAAATTAAGCATGTCCTGTGTGATTCCATAGGAAGAGGCTCTTGGAAGCTTGCACCTGGCTTCCTCTGAACTTTGTCCATGTGACTTCTCCCTGTGCTTATTCTGCTTTGTATCCTTTCACTGTAATAAGTCGTAGCCATGAGAACAGGACAACTCACAGGATGACTGAGTCCTCCTTGTGAATCACTGAATCTGAGGGTAGTCTCGGGAACCCCTGAGACAGATACATATCGAGATAATATAATATCTAAATCATAATACATCTATATAGGTACTGCATAACTTTTAACTTTTATTAGTTATTTTATCTCTTTTCTACAAATTAAACAATAAAGTGTATATTCTTTGTTGTCTGGCTTTTACTCAAATAATGTTGGTTGTACTTATGTATATTATTTTGTGTAGTCATAGTTTGCATTCTTTGCTTTAGAGCATGGCATTATGTGAATATGCCCAACTTACTTATCCAATCTACTACTGGTTGTTGCTGGGTTATTTCCAGTTTGTTGCTTTTATAAACAGTGCTGCTATAAATTTTGTACTACATGTTTTTGGGTGTATTAACATACATATTTCTTTGGTGAGTATCCCAGGAATGGAATTGTTGGGACATGGGTTTACTTTCAGTCCATGTTGCTAGACAGTTTTCCAAAGTGGTTGTGCAAATTTATACCCCCACCAGCAGGATGGTAGGAGATTTCCAGTTATTTTACATCCTTCTTAAGACTTGGTATTTTCTACACTTTTTCATTTTACTAATTTTGGTATAGGTGTAGTGGAATCACATTGTGGTTTCAATTTGTATTTTCCTGTTGAGCACCATTTCATAGGTTAATTGATCATTTTGTATTTCCTACTCTCTTAAGTGCTCAAGTGTTTTCTCCATTTTCTAATGGATTGCCTCTTGTCTCCTCACTAGTTTTAATAGTTTTTAAATATGTTTTTGATATGCCCTATTTCAGATATATTTATTACAAGTATCTTTTCTCCTCTGTAAATTCTATTTTACTCTCATAATGGCATCTTTTGACAGGAAAGAGGTCTTAAGTAGAATTTATCATTTATTCCTTTTTGTTTAGCATATTTCTATCTCCTGTCTAAGAAATCCTTGCCTATTATTTTTTTAAAAAATTGTTTAAATTTTTTTTTTCTGGTGGAGGATGGTGGAGTCAATCTTTGACTATTGTAACATCATAAAATATGTTCTATATTCTTCTAAAAACTATATTGTTATAACTCTTACATGTAGCTGTATTTTTTTATATAGTGTGAGTTAGGGGTCAAGATATAATGTCTTCCATATAGATATGGAAAAACTGTCATTTATTGAAAAGAGTACCTTTTCCCCTCTTCCCTACAGTTTTACCTTTGTCATAAAAAATGGTGAACGTGTGTGTGTGCATCTATTACTGGAGTTTCTCTTTCACTGGTCAAAATTTTTATTCTTGTGCTATTACCACACTGTCTTAATTACTCTAACTTTATATTGGCCTTGATAACATCCAGGAACTGTATTTTAAGAGTAGCCTTGCATATTCTTATTCTTTTGCATTTCCATTTTGTCTTTAGAATCAGATTGTTAATTTTTTTTAACAAAATTGGGATTTTGATTGCTTTAAATCTACACATTAATGTAGGAGCACTGACATTTTACCAATATTGAATCTTCTAATCCATGAACATGGTGTGCCATCCCATTAATTTAGGTATTGTTTAATTTCTCTCAATAAGATTTTGTAGTGTTCAGTGTAGAGGTGTAATCTATCTTTCACCAGATATATTCCTACACTAATTTTTAAAGATACATTATAAATGACATCATCTTAAAATACTGTTTTGTTGCTGCTATGCTATTGATTTTTGAATATTGATGATATAACCACCTACCTTTGTGAATTTTTTGCTGAAATGGGTTATAAGTTAGTTCCCTTAGGTTGTACCAATTTATGTTTTTCCAGTCTCTTCTAAGTATGTGATTACAGCATTACAAATTAGGTTAGAAACTCTATCCTTTCCACAGTTAACACTGACAGTTTGATCAGTTTATGAATGAATGTCATCACTTCTCTCCTGTAGACATGGCCATAAATGTAAGCTACCTGCAACAGGCTCCTCAGGAAAGAGAGGGTAATAGGTCAGAAATCTTCTCATAAAACAGTTTAATTTCCATAAAAGCAAAATGCTTGAATCATCTTCAGGTCCGTTCTATTTTTTTCCATTTCTCTCTATATCCTAGCATCCCAGTTATCATTCTGTCAAAAATTATTAGACTAGTAATACTCCATATGCAAACAATAATAGTTTGTTACTTTTAAAGCAAAGAAATATTTAACTTCCATCTAACTTGGGGTTGGGATGAAAACAGTGATCATGCACCCTCGAAGGTCCTCAACTCATATCTTTTCTGTTTCGGTGACTTGGCTATTTCTCTAGGAACATGGTGGAGAAGAGTCTACTTATACTAGCAATGAGAGCAGAGAGAGAGGTTCCAGGGTCCAATGTGAAGCGAATTAAGATGAAATCAGTTAGACACAGGGTATTCCAGATATACAGTAGTAATGGGTGAACTGTCGCCAACTTTAAGAATAATTCAAAATGCTGGGAAAAGATGAATGTTGAAAATTGTATGTGTTACTCCTTTTTAATTTCTAGTTCTGATCTGATGCTTGAGAACTATAAAAATATTCAGAGCTATTATTTCTACTTTGACTGTAAAATTTAAAGACATCCACCAATGAAGTCAGAGTTTCTCATTAGCAAAACATGGTACATTCTTATGCTACTTAGTTATGTCCATCCTTATGACACTTGATAGAATTTTAATCTCTCATCATAATGTCCTGCATCCCGAATTTAAGACTTATTATAAGAGGTAATAATAGTTAGATTCTCTTTGCACTCTGTGCTCTAATATATCAACTCATTCATTCTGGTTAATTCACTTGAATAGGTCCTTCACACTGAAATGTGAGTACCAGGAAAGCAAAGAAGCTATAGAATATGGTCATAAGAATAGCAGTGATTACAATGAAAAGACAATTTGAGCTAAACTGTCTTCCTATCACAGAATTCAGCTGAAGAAAACTCATTTGAATAAAACTGATATAGACACAGACTAGGATTAAATTTAATTTAATTCACATTAGTTTATAGATTATATTTTTAACTGACTGCTTTGTTACTAAAATAAAGTCTTAGCTTTGGCAAAAGTATTCTATATTAGAATATGAAATATATATCACAATATAAGTGCACAGTTAAAGAGATAAAAACAACTCTAGTTATTTAATAAATTTGTCTTAACTCACATATTGCTCTGATACTTTTCATAATTGCAGACAGTACTGTAACTTGTTTGATTAAACGTGAAAGCGGAAGCATCTACCTTATGTTTTGTTCAAATTCAATTACCAACTCAACAAATATTTATTGTATCTAATACGACTTTCACTCTGTATTTGTCCCTGGCATATAGTGATGTATAAGACTATTAAATCAGAGCTTCAAACTTGGCTAAATAATTATTTTTTTTGTTTTAGTAAAATGTTTTATTTTCTATTATAAATATGATACTAACATGTAACAATGAACTCTGGCTTCTCCATACAAAATACAACTTTTTCTAAAATAAAGGGGATGTGAAAATAATTTCCAGAGAAAGAGTGAGTGAGAGAAACACACACTTTGTTCAAGGTACTTTGTCCCAGACTACATTTGGAATGTTTTAAGTTTTCAAAACAATGAGAAAAAAAGCAACAGACTGTTGCATATGGCCTGAACAGAAAATTTGTGTGGTAAAAGGACACACTGCAAACTGGAATGTCTTATGGAGGGACACCAGATTTTCCAGAGAACTAAGTTCTTTTCAGCAAAATTGATCTAAATACAAAGGATATTAGGAAAGCAAGGTTCTAGCTCTTCAGTACTCACAACTGACACTGGAAAGGGGGTGGGGGTGGGGGGGCAGGGGAGGGTCTGACTGTAGGGCAGCTGAAACACAAGACTTGCCCATAGGAGTCATCCAGGACTAAGAAAGGTCCTTTCTAGACCCTTTTCATTCAGCCCAGGGATTCCTGGGCAGGGTTTTCCTTCTCACTGAAAGTGGCTTATGTACTGAAAATGCACCTCGTCTGATAGAAGGAAACCTTCACTGAAGCTAGCAAGGGGAGCCTTTCAAACTCCAGAGACTCCTCTATAATATTCTCAGTGCTGTTTCTAACTCTGGTCATGCAATTTTTAATGTATAATTCATTTTTTATATTGGGAAATACTTTACCTATCTACCTACATATCCACACACAAATATTTATAAGAGTAAAGTGCACACATTTTAAATGTACAGTTCGACAGATTTTTACCTACGTATGCACCTGTGAAATACTGAACCACTCCTTCACCAGAAGGTTCCTTCATGCCTCTTCCCAGTCATATGATTATGCCATTTTGACTATTAAATGTTTCTTCAAAATGCCCTGTCAGAAAACTTTTTATTTTCATATTGAAAAATTTCACACCAAAGCTGACCATAGTTGCATGTTAGTTTAAAATGTAGTCAGGCAATAAGTTGATATTACTTTAACAAATGTGGTAGTTTTTTTTTTTTTCATTTCTTTTCTTTTCTTTTTTTTTTTTTTTTTCCTTTTGAGACATAGTCTCACTCTGTCACCCAGGCTGGAGTGCAGTGGTACAATCATAGCTCACTGCAGCCTCAAATTCCTAGGCTGAAGCAATCTTCCCATCTTCCAAGTAGCTGGAGCTACAGGCACAAGTCACCACGCCTGGCTAATTTTTTTTAGTTTTTGTAGAAACAGGGTTAGCTTTTCATATGTGGAAAAAATGCTAAATGTTCAGAGAAGAAAATATATTAGACCAGGGCAGAAACATTAAAAAACAAGCAAACAAAAAACCCTTAGTTTCTCCCCTGTCCTAGCAATCTCGATCACGAAAATTTAGTTTTGTTTTTATACATATTTCATTCATAACTGTCTAACATATGTCCCTCTTAAGTACAAAATTATTAGTATAATGATAAGATAGTTAACACATGTACTGTTTATAATATGTTAAGCACTATTTAAGCACTTCATATATATTTTATTTTATTATTTTAGAGACAGGGTCTCACTCTGTCACCCAGGTTGGAGTACAGTGGCACGATCATAGCTCAACGTAAACTGGAACTTCTGGGCTTAAGCGATGCTCTCGCTTCAGCCTCCCAAGTACCTGGGACCACAGGTGAGTTCCATCAAGCCTGGCTAACATTTTTTTTTTTTTTTTAATTTTCAGTAGAAACAGGGTCTTGCTATTTTGCCCAAGCTGATATCAAACTCTTGGCCTCAAGCTATCCTCCCACTTTGGCGTTGCAAAGTGCCAGGAGCCACCGTGTCTGGCCTATATATGTTATTTTAATCCTCACAACAATAAGAAGGTGTAGGTACTCTATTATTTAATTTTTGGAATGAGGGTTTACATAAGTTTCTCAATACTAAAAAATTCCTAAGGGACACAGTCAATATTTGAACTCAGATAGTGTAAGGCCAGAGTCCTTTCTCTTACTCACTACACCACACCACACTGCATTCCTGAGATCCAGAAGTATAGCAGAGCCAGATTATTAGACAAATAATGGACTATTTTTTACCACTTCAAAGTTTCTGTCAATTATTCTATGCCGCATGGTAAGACTGTTTCAAGGATCTCAATCCTCCTATAGTTTAAATATCATGTGATATTTGTCATTTTTTAAATTTGTATCGAGAGAGAGATAAAAGGACACAAACATCTCAGGCAAGAGCAAATAATGAAATAACTGAATAAAAAAGTTATGTTAGGATAATATATAGCTACCATTTCTCAGTTACAGAAACATAGCATGACATGTCTAAAGAACTTCAGAGGTCAATGTGGGACACTTTTACAATTTTGGTTCTACTTTAAATCTGGAAAAACACAGGTGATATAGACCTAAATGCTTTCTTCTATTATCTTTTAAAAATTTCAACTCTCGTTCCTGATCAGTAAGCTAAATTTTTAAAATAAAATCCTTATACATCATATGTATCTGTGTATATTTTCTCTTTAAGAATTGCTTTTTTAAATAAAAACTATCAAAAGGAATCTTCATAAGTGAATTGAAAAAGTATATTTTTTTCTCTTCCATAAAGCTTCTTTATTATTCACAAGCGTCAAAGAGAAAGTCTTTCTTTATTGCCTTACAAATCAGGAGTAAAGCACAAATGCTGATTGAGCAGACTGATGATTAGATGGAGAAAACTGATGAAAGGAAAGATGCCAGTACAAACAGAATATGGCCATTCATTTTTACCCCAAATGAATCAACTACTGGACACAAATGTGGGTCTGCTACTAATTCCGGCAGCAAACCACCCAAAGAACCAACCCCTTGAGGAGGCCCACGTCTGCATGCAGACAGCTTTTTCATGTTTCTCTTGCTAGAATACACCAAGTAGCAATTTCTCCTTTGTTGGCACAATCAAGTAACTCTTAAATGAAGAATTAAAAACACAGAGAATGTAGGAGACTTTCCCCCACTTGGAACTCTAAATACTCATTCAAAGATGCAAATGTTTTCTCTTGTCAAAGAAACTAGGCAGCTAAGCCATAATATGCCAGGTCAGCAGGAATTGCCCTGGCTATGAGCTAGCCATCACAGATCTGATTTCTCAGAATAAGTTTTAAAAAAAGTAAATGATCTTCAAGCTAACTGCACTACTGATGAAGATATGGACTAATCTCTATCCCTATAATCTTATGTAAACATGAATTAGCTTGGTTCTTTTTATGTTTGATTGTCTACAGTGGAGAGTAATAGAGGTTTTTAAACAAGCAACTTGCTATTTTCATCTGCTATTGCTGACCCTTTCCTAAGATATTGGTTGATCAGCAGCACAAGATCTTTCAGACACTAAATGGCAGAAATAAGCCCTTCTAAGGTTTTCTAGATCTTTCCTGTTATCATAACAAGATTCCTTCAGTGAAGTACTAGAGGATGGGAAGTAGCACCCCATTAGTTGTTAAAGACACCCAAATGAGTCACAGAACTAACTATAACAGAAATGTCATATTTAGCCCTGAAGCAGGGAACAAAGTCCTTCCATTTTAGAAAGGGGGTGAGAGTAGTTAAAACAAGCAAAAAAAGCAAACCTCTTACCTTTTGTAGCAATGCGTACACACTGGGTTTTAGTTTCCTGACAGAGTAAAAATGAAAAAAAAAAAGAGTCAATGTACAGATAATGTTTCCTGTTTCATAAACTATAATTATTATGAAGATCCATCTGGGGTCATAAAAAGGGATTATAAACAACAGAATTTTAATATTAAGAAAACTTTAAAAAATATGCCTCCCTAGGGATACTTAAAAATCTAAAGTAAGAACTTTGAAAAATATTTTAGTTTTTATAGAGATGTAAATATTTGTTTTATTTGTTTTTGCCTTGCAATGAAACAGGTTAGTTTGTGACAAGTAGTATAGCATTCTATTTTCATGTATAGTGCTTCGTAAACTATCAGAAAAATGTACTTGCAAAGCTAATAAAAACAGGTCCAAATATAAATTTAATTTTCATCTGAGAACTGTAGACTGAGACCAAAGCTGAACATTACATACTTTCATTTGGATCCTAGCATGACTAAAAAGCTAAATGATAGCAGTTAGAAAGATCATCAAAACATTACATCATAGTTACGGTGTAATTTATCTGTTCTTTCTTTCTTTTAATTTAGCTATTAGGAGTTAAATGTTTCTCAGCATACATAATTTTCCTCCTCTTGCTAGACAGAGCGGGTATACAAAGTAGAAGCAGTAGGAAAAGACAAGAAAAAATATGATTATTTTTAACGCTGTCAGGTGGCAGTAGTAGACACATGTCCCTGCCAGCTACTTTTGGCCCCACTCTTCCTCCTCTAGGACTTAATTGAGTCAGCGTACATCCCTGAATACACAAAAGGTGAGAAAAGGTATCAAAGCCAGTGAACAAACGAGAGGCGATCTGTTTGCAAGATGCATTTATAACTCTATCTTGAGTAGTTCTATATGTTGATAATTTATAAAAGAGTTTAAAATTTCCACCTAAGCATTTTTTATTTTTTTATTTTTAAATTAAAATAAAGCAGCGAGGGGGGAATTAGTAATTAAAAATAAAATGTTGCACTTCTATTACTTGTGGCCTGAGACCTTCATGGTAACCTGCAAGAGATTATTTCACATTCCCATAAAGGCCCCAAAGGATTTTCATTTCTTAAAAGCAATTGCTGTTTAACTTTCTAATGGCATTACCAATCTCTACTTGTAGAAGTCACATCAACTTTAAAACTCTTTGCCAAGATAACTGTGAAATATATTGTTGCTATTCTGTACTTTGATTAAACCACAGTGCAGATATATTAACAATTGGAAGAGAAAATTCATATCAAAAAGCTTTTAAAGAATGCAGAGAAAATCCTTTATAAGTAACAGACATTCATTAAAACTCCTCTGGTATAATAGACTAAATAACCAAAGTTAATTTGGAACCTCTCTAAAGATCAAAACCCTCACACAAAACTATGCTTCCTACTCAATGTTATATTATACCCAGAATGGACTAATAACTTCCAGAGTGTTCTGTTTTTATAGTAGCCCAGTTGTAACAGTGGTATGGAATGATATGTGGGCAGAAAGTGGACATTGGACTACTCTCTAAAGACCCCAGTTCTTTAAAGGTAAATGAGAAGAGCATCTTCAACCATGAGCAGCCTCTGACTTTGGAGCACATCTTAGAAGATGCTGTGGCCTTTTTCTTTGCTACCTACAAGCCAACCATATAGGCAAGCAAACAACAAAGCTTTGATTCAAAAGCAGCCAATCAATACCCAAAGCTCTCACGGCCCCTGCAGAAATGCAAAAGGATTGTTATGTCTTCCAATTAAACTCTTCTGAGATATAATATGACTGATGTAATTGTATATCATGTATCACTCCCAGGTGCTCACCTTAGGGACTCAATTACATAAACCCAGCAATTTCCTATACGGCTTCAAGTCTATTAAAATGTCATCATTCTATTGGATTTTAAATTGTGAAAATTTCTATCCTCAACATTTGTCTTCCCTCTATCTCTGTCTGCCAATAAATAAATAAATAAATAAAAATAAGTTTTAGGAAAGAAAATCTTCCAAAGAGAACAGCATGAGGCATGAAAGGCCAGGTTGTTTTCTCACATACGGAACTGCCGGTCGTTTCTAATGTCCTGTTGTGTTTTCCTCTTCAATATTCATTTGGGATCAGCAGCAGTGTTCAAAAACAACTGTGTCCAAAATGGGAAAAGGAGGGGCAACCAGGGAAACAGAGAGCAGCCTTCTGTAATGGCTCAGCAGCCAGTCATCGCCAGGCCGCCTTTTGTTTAGGTTCAGTCAGATATACCACAGGCGCCCTATTACTTTGTAATCAGAGGATTGTTACTTGTTATTTACTATTTGGCTTGAAAACCCTGAAAAGTTTATAAGGTTTTATTAGCCTGCTGTGGAACACGCATTCTGTTTATCCTGCAGTAAATTTAATCTCTTGAAGTGTGCCACCACTGAGCAAGGAAGACAGAACAATGCCTGATCGTTACTGAGGGTGGAGTCCCAGCAGCAGCACACCCACGTTTTCAAATCATTTTACTCTCAATTGCTATTGTGGGCTTTCCTGAGGAAGGCTCGAGTAGAAGCAGTTACCAGGAAACAGGAACCCTGTGAAATGGAACTGGCGTGCGGCCTCAGCCCTACTGTAGCCCCAAAACTGCGCACACTGTTGAGAACAGAACCCCCTACACGCAAATTTTTTCTTTTTTTTTTTTTCTTGACAGATGCTACTGAGTATTCATAAAATTTGACTTCAGCTTTTCTTCAAAGCAGGGAAAAAGCAAATCCTGGAGGAAGCTCACCTTCTCCACACTGCTCATCGCCTGGAAATAGATGTTGTATCCTTTGCGCGGAGCCAAAGGAGGGTTCCAAAAGCCTTGGTAGGTCCGATTGTCACCCACAGTGAATGGGGCAGGCTCAGGTAGGTTTCCCGGGGGGAGTTCTGCAGCAAAGTAATACGGTGCACCCCCACTCATGGCATTTTGGTATGTGACAGGAACCTGGTAGCATTCCATGGCTCCGGCTTCTCTCTTGGTTCGGTGTGGGTGCAGTTCTTCCACAACAATCTGATAAGCACTTTGAGGAAAAGAAAAAAAGAACACACATATATATACACACATATTTAGAGATTTAAGATACTAAGATTTTTTTTTAAGGGGTTGACTATTAACACACCACATTTCAAAGTATTTAAAGTTAGTCTTAACCTGGTACACTCTTTTCAGCTATTTCGCAATAAAATGAAAAATCCATATAGATGCTGCTGTCCCTAACATCACTGTAGTTACAAAGAAACTGATAAAAAGAAGAACAATCACCGTAGGACCTTCAACATTTTTAAATGTTGAGGAATGAGCCACCCTAATAAGGATTCTGACATTAACCAAAGACACATCATAGATTCAGTCCTTTGTCTGATATTTTTAAATGTTTAAAGTTAACATTTTCCCTTGAAATGATATTACAGAAAGTCCAGCTCCAAGGTCTAACAGAATGACTGCCTCAGGGCGGTGCTAGAAGCACCCATTTGTGGTTGTCACAGCCTCAGAGACAGAATGTACTGACAGGCTTCTCCACCTCTTGACCTTGCCATGGCATCTACATTGGCTCAGAGCTATGTAGATCTAAAATACAAGTGACATGCGGCAATACGGGCACAGATGGACAGAAATCTGTCCTCACAACCGAAATAGACCGCCTCCTTCTTCTGGAGTTGTTAATAATAAAATGTTACAAATTGTAGAAACAGATGGCATTTGGCCTATTAAAGCTCTAACCTAAACCTTCTGATATCTTTAAGTCTTAAAACTTTTCTATAATTGCAATTACTTTACAAAGGAGAGAAAAAAACAAAAACAAAAACAAGGCAAATTTAAAATAAAGATCCCCCTGATATCTAACAATATTTTTTAACAACTCTGAAGCTGGTATATTAACAATATTCGTTTTTAGTAGAAAATTCTTTACGTTAAAATTTTTTCAGGTAAAATATTACCATGAAAGTTGACATTATTATTATAATATATTTTATATATTATAAATATATTTTAAAATGTTTTAAAATTCCTAAAAATTCTGGAAAAATATATGTGGTATCTTATGTAAGTTGAACATAAATTGTATGCAGGGCTGTATATTGATATTCAATGGATCTCCAGGAGGAATAGAATACATTCTTTAAAAGACTTCCATGAAAAAGAAAGAGGTGGGTAGGTAGAGGTGAGTGGGGAGGAGAGGGGGAAGGAGAAAGAGAGACAGAGAGAGAGAGAGGAGAGAGAGAGATACACTGAACATGCATCTATGAAAATTAAAACAGTTTAGACTCTGGTATAAAATTCTAATTTAATATAAACTCATATACCTACAAATAAAAGATCTTCATAAATTAAACAAAAGGACATCAAAAGAAAGAGTTAAATCATAATTTAATTGATAAATTACAGATTTTCTTTTCTTCCTAATTATTCAAGTTCCCATTTTCCATTAAAATATTGCTAATAAATCAGTAGGTTCATATCCATCTCGTTTCCTCTAAAAAGATAACAGAACTTGTATTAATGTTAGAAATTGTGATTTGAGCAAGCAAGGCAGAAGTCTCTGTTATTTCAAATTATATGTGCTGCATCATTCCCTACACCTCTGCCAAGTTGGGTTGCTAAGCTTCTAAGAATGCTACTGACAAGATGCATGGTCTCTGAGGCATCCATGGAGCAGGCATTTGTCAATTTTAAGATATAGAAAATACATACGCATAGCCCTGGAAAAAGACGAGAATGATCATAGCTGACATATGCTATGTTTTATTTTAAATTTATAATTCATATTTGTATATTATACATTTGCATGTCCTGTGGATACATCCACATATGCATATAAACTCCCTCATACATGCTCTCCAAACAAATGTAACCTTATATTCTTGCCCTAAAGAATAATAATTACCTATCCTTGTTAATCATTAATCTAATCCTTAAAAAATAGATTCCTCATTAATTATCCCATACCTCTAGAAAAAAAACACAAAATCTAGTTAACATTCAATCTTAACTAATTCTATTACATTGACAGAGATTCTACATTACAAATTAAGGATACTTCATGCAAGACAGCTTGTCTATCCAGATCCATGAGGAGCAAAGTAAATTGCCAGCGTTGGAGAAGAGCAAAGGAAGAAAAGGTGCAATAGGCTCTTTGGGAAAGAGCCTTAAGTATGGTCCCATAGAAAATAAAAATCAACGCCTTGGGTTGAACTTTCAGATTTGTCCCTGCTCTCAATTAAAATGAAAGATAAATTATTTCAATTTTATAAGTTCTAAAATACAAGTAACATGCTTGTTTCATAAAGAATTAAGAAAATGATTTCCACATAATTTATATACAAATATAAATTACAGTGCCATGCACTTTAATCTTATATATCTTTTCTCTACCAATATTATTCATTTATTCTTTGAATGGTCATTACAGAAATGAAGTATTATATTTCTGTTACTATTGAAACTGAGGCAGAAAAATTGAGCTCCCCTTATAATTTAAACCAGGAGCCTCACTTTGTTCATTCTCTACTTTATACTACAGTGTTACCAACTGAATATTTGTGCCCCCTCCCCCAAAATTCATGTTAAAACCCTAATTCTCAAAGTGATAGTATTTGGAGAAGGGGCCTTTGGAAAATAATTAGGTTTAGAAGAGGGGCCCTCACCAAGAACCAAATCCGAGAGCACCTGGATCTTGGACTTCCCAGTCTCCAGAACTGTAAGAAATATTTCTTGTTTAAGCCACCTAGTATTTTGTAATAGCAGCCTGAGCAGACTAAGACACATAAATACAAAAAGACTTCTGAGAACTGGCTTCCAAGCATACTTTCTAAAACATTCTTTGTGCAATGAGTAACATTAGATGGAAAGCTAGTTGGAGATAACCTGGTCACCACACTCTATAACCCTCCCACTCTACCACCACTCATACCAGGAGAAATGTCTTCATGATATAACATTCACCCCAGTTTCTAGATATTTTTTAACCCCAAATATGTTTAACTCCAAAAGCTGATACAATAGCCATTACATTTTCACATATTATACTTACTTAAACGCCCATTATCCTATTTGAAAACACACTGGAATATGTGGTTTCAAATAGGATAATGGACGTTTAAGTGTTTATGAAATGAATACATTGCTTTTGCCTTTTCTGTTGATATTTTTGCTTAGGACATATCCAAGATACTCTTTTTCTTTCTCCATGAAAGTACATTTTTCACCTGAAAAATCCTGAGCATTATTTGAAGAGTAAGAATTTTCTCATTTATCCTTCTTCCTGTGACATTGTATCCATTAATTCATTTTCATTCAACAATTATATATTTAGCAGGTATCATGCAGGCTCTGAGGATAGAGAGGTTAAAAAAAAAAACACCTGGCTTTCACGGACCTTATATTCACTTTTATTTACTGAAATTTCTAGTGTTCTACCATCTTTAGAACGCTTTCTGCCCCTCTCAAGTTTGATACAGTTTAAAACAACAACAAAACTAAAATATATACTTTCTTTTAAACTCTGTTTACTTAGGAACCTGTGACTGTCCATGGTAAGCATTTAAAGTGACTGGGACAGCTACCCAGAAGTAGATCTTCAGAGTCTTTTAAAGTCATCTCTCATACTCCGTTTTGCTTTTACACCCAAACGAAACTGAAATTGTACTCCTTTTCTATAACATCACCCAGAAATACCCGTTTCAGTTTAAAATCTTGATATACACCTGTCTGCTGTACTGCTGTCTTTCTGTTCTGGACCTCCTCAGCATGCTACCTTTTCAAGATACTGAAAATATGAAAAGTATCTTTCCTTGTACCAGTATCCCTCAAAATCCTCTAGTGGCATTTTACTCTCCTTAGTTGGGCTCTGTCTTTAGTCAGTGTCTTTCTGGATGCATCACTTTGTGCATCTATTTCTACCTTTTTTCATGCCCATTGAAGAGGCGTTTTTATAACTCACACAGAAATCAATTGTAATCATGGTGAGTCTTTAAGAAGTATTTACATTTAGTGAAAAACAGCTATAAAAATAACAAAAAGTCACAATAGTCCATGTTTAAAAGAAACTATCTTTCCTTCATTGTTCAATCTGAAAGGCTGTTCTCTAACCACATTTCCAATTTTTAAATCTGTTTCTGTCCTTGTTATTTTCTTATTTATCAATACAAATTAATTAAAAGATGAAATAAGAAATGAGAAATCGCATTAGAAGTGAGTTGACTAATTACATGAAATGGGATTGTGCTTCTTCATTCTTCTGGTTGTCTAATTACCTAATGGAACTAAACTCTAGCTAGATCTAAATATTAGGTGAGCTCAGTACTTCCGTAATTAAAACTATTCCAAAGTCATCATAATATTTTTAATCACTCTACCCATAGTTAATATATTCCCCATTCCTTTTAATAAACTTCAAAAATATTTATGTAATTAGGTTAAATCAATATATTGGTATCATTAATCTTCATTCAATACACAAAATGTGACTTCCTTATTTTTTAAAAAATTAAAATGACATATTTTACTACATTATATGGATGTTTCTCAACTTATGATGGGGTTATGTCCCAGTAAACCCATTACAAGTTGAAAATATTGTAAATTGAAATGAATATAATACATCTAACCCACTGAACAGCATAGCTTAGCCTAGCCTAACTTAAATGTGCTCAGAACATTTACATTAGCTTATAGTTGGCAAAATCAGCTAATAAAAAACCTGTTTTATAATAAAGTGTTTAACATCTCATGTATTACATATCACTAGCCCAGGATAATAGCAACATTAAAATTTAAAGTACATTCAAATTCAAAGTCAAACTCTGTACTTTTTATGCTGGGGTTGATAAATTACCACATTCCTTACCTTATATCTCCATTCTTGTTTTATCTCCTGATATTTATTTTCCATTTGAAGCTGGTATGTCCATTGTTACCCAAATATACTAAACATACAGTCAAGAATTTCTGCCTTTCTTGTCTAGTTTTTCTACTTCTGCCATGAAGGCTTCTTGCACTATCTTCATTCCTCAGTACTCTGTCTTCTAAAGGCAATGGAGTAATTTTTAAGATGAGGATGACTGAAGGATGACATGGGGGTAGAAGTCATAATGACATGGATGCATGTTTAATCTAGTTCCTAACCCACTGACAATTATAATGCCAAAGATCCATTTATCAGAACCATAAATGGTATTCTCAAAAACTCTAGGGTGGAAAAAACAAAAGACCTAGCATTGCTGTCTAATATTTATTGCTTATATGATACATCAGTATGTGGCCATGGCACATTACATGCACCAACATGGTACATTACAAATATGATTTGATATTATACTGTTAAAAATAGTTTTAGGTATATGTCTTTTCTTTAGCAGATGATAAGCTTACTACAGAATGTGGCTGTTATATTTTTAGCTCCAGTTCATTTGTTCATCAAATATTTATTGAGTATCTGTTACATATCATGAATTATTTTAAGTACTGAGGTTAAAATAATGAAGATAGTAGCAAAAGTCTCTGTTCTCATGAAGTTTACATTCTAGGGGGGAGATACAAATAAAAAATAAATTCAGAAAACCAACACATATTAAGAAGGGATAAGTGCTCTAGAGAAAGATAAAGCAGGCTAAGGGAAAGAGGGAATGATGGGAATACAGAGAGGTATTTTATATGGGTTGGTCAAGAAATCCTTATGTGATAAAAGTATCCATTGGGCAGAAATCTGAAGAAAGAGAAGATTTATACTACTTGGGTACATGTATAATCTCTTCCTGCATAACATATTACCCTGAAATTCTGTAGCTCAAAGCAACAAACATTATCTCACAGCTTCAGTGGGTCAGGAATTCCAGAGTTGCTAAGCTAAGACAGGTCTGGCTCAGGGCTTCTCACAAGGTCATAAGCAAGCTGTGGACTGGGACTATGGTATTCTAGAGGCCAGAAAGAAGATTTAACAAGAAGGGCATACTTCCTCCTATTTTTGGTTAGAAAAATTATAACGATTCTACCTACTATGATTCTAGAGAATAAACATAAAATTAAAGTAACACCTATTTGATCTAATTGGACCATATGACCTTTATGCCCATAAAAGAGGGCAAAAAGATTATTTCCATCTCTAGTTAAATTTCAAGATGGTTTTATTTGGAATTCAAGTAAGCTCTAGGTCAGGATAGTGGTTAGGAAAATTAGAACTATTTGATATCTTTAAATTTATGTAATGAAACAGACTATTCTGCAGGTGGATGAGGATAGCCCCAAATTTTAAAGCTATGTGACCCAAGGAAGACATGCAACCCTAACATACATTTGTCTGTTAAGCTATCAGTGAACTTAGAACATCAGACAATTTCTTTTCCTAATTTAACTGTGGAAGAAATGGTGGTTTTGACTTTATTTCATGACTGTATTTTAATTATCAAACTAAATAGGTGGTGCTTAATGTTATGAAATGCAAATTAGATGTTCTCCACAAAACAAAGTAACCTTAGAATGGGTAGCTTCCTGCAGTGCAAAATGGGTAGAGTTTCTATTTGGAAAATGCTGAAATAAAATATATATTCATTTATTAACCTTACAATAAACAGTCTCACCACAGAGAAACTATTTTGTGTTTTTACAACATGCTGCTGTTATTTTCATTCTTTGAAAACACAGCTATATTGGGTCAATCTTTTAATAAATGGGACGTTCTATGCATTAGAATTTGTAATTATATTTTCCCAGGTTAGAGTTTTAATTCATTTATGAAGAAACCTTTTAGAAAGAAAAGAAAAGGAATTATGTATTCTAGGGAATTGATTCTACATGTAGACAGTATTCAATTTGAATACAGTAATGATTGTCAAGTGATGACAGTTGTAAGGATAGATCTCAAAAAGTTGGTAAGGAGATTCAAAGTTCTACTTAAGCCAGGCAACAATGTTCAGTTTTTAGAATGATTATAAACTCAAAAATTAATTTCGTCAAAGAACCACACTTGCCAGCACTGCATCGCACATGTTCTACATTAGCATAGGGAAGCAGTAATGGGTAACAGAAGGACAATGTGGTTGGTGAAACTTAGTGCTGCATTATGCAGAATGGGATTTTTCACTGTGGTCATTACCTCTTATGTAAGCACAACACCATGATCTCTTAGAGATTAAAACTTGGTGAAATTACTGGTAAGGTAGGCAAAATATACAAAATAACTTCTCTTTTCATAGAGAGAGGATTACTTTTTTGATTTGGGGTAGCAATACTAAAAATATTTATCACTTAATAACCTCAAAAAACAAAACCTTGAATTCTGAGATGTCTTTTTGCTCTGCTACCACTTCAAATATAAAAGCTACCATCTTCTCTCACCTAAAGTCTCCACTCAAACTCCCTTCCCATGAAGCTTTACACATCCTACTGATCTAAAACCTTATGTAGGAGCCACAGCCTTGCCTGCATTTCCATTGCTACTTTCTTAATATGGCCCATTAGCACTTCTCACAGGGACTACTCCAGCCTTCTGGATTATCCCCAGTCCATTCTCTATGTTTCTATCAGAGTGATCTTTCTAAAAACGTAAAACTGCCCATGGTAACTTCTGCTTACAGTCCTTCTTGTGCCCACCTTCAGTTTTGGGGCTGGCACTAAACAACCTCTCCCTTTGCTCCCTGTTTTGTCTCTCCAGCTTCAGCTGCTGTCAGTTCTCCCACAGACCCTTCACTCTCAATGACCTAGGCTATTTGCAATTCGTAAATGCATCATTGTGACCTTTGGCCATGCTCATTTCTACCTCTCCTCACAAATTCAGCTCTAGTACCACATTTTCTAGCTGTTATTATTGCACTTATCACACAGCATTGTTACCAGTCATTAATTTAGGAGTCTACCACTCACATGGGTGCACATACTAATTGCCTTAAGTAGATTTCTATTTCAAGTATGCAGCTCAGCTCTTGGCACATATAGAATGTTATTGAGTCAACAAATTTATAGAATCCATTGGCGATTTTAGCTTTCCTAATAAAGCTAAACACGAAAACTCTATATAACAAGATTTTCTAGTTGGTATGACAGAGGATTGTAGAACTGGAGTTTGTTTGATATTAGGAAGACCAGGCAGAAAGAATACATATTTCCACTGGAGGTGGGATGAATAGATGGCGAAATGCAAAATGGCAGAGGCTAGTAATGCTATAATTAGGGAAGGACAGAACCCAGTATTTAGGGTCTATGACAGCCAGCAAGCTAACTCCTGGATGCTCTCAGATTTAGTTGGATAATATGTAGTTCTGGTTTATTTGGGAAGGTGACAGGGGTGGCAGGGGGAAGGGTCACAGAGTAGAATAGCATCAAGCATTAGCAGAGAAGAGATTTTGACAGACTGACATAAACAAAGAAAAAATTGAGTGGAAAGTAAAATTGCTTCAAGTACATTTGAAGTGAGTGATGGGAATCCAATCAAAGATTTGAGATACCAGACCATAAATTCAATGGTAAGGAAAAATGATTACATTAAATTGAATCTTCATTTTCAAAAAATTAAGGCACTGGATCAGATAAGCCTCACGATAAGGCTACAGTTGCTGGTAGGGAGACTGAAAGTAGGAATGTGGTCAGAGGAAAGAAAGACAGCACAAAGGATTCAGAGGGTAAAGGAGGCAGGGCTCATCTGAAGCCAGATTACTTGACTAGACCAGTCTGGTCCCACCACCTGGCACCCACCTGTAGGTGAACTGGGTAAGTCATTACAAAAACTAAAGATGGACTTGGTGGGATTAGCATATCAGTTATAAAGCAGATTTTATTTTCCTGGTAGTAACATTCACTTAAAAAAATCTGTTGTTTATATTATTATTAAATTACTTCTTCTTGTAATATTCCAGGATTTAAATTTATTTTTCTGAGCACTAATCTCCAACAATGTATAATTTGAAGTTCTCAGCCTCTGGCTCAATTCTAGGAAAGGTAAAAAATCTTGCCAACAAATACAAAGATGAGTGTTTCTAATTGGTCTTTAGAAATTATATAAACATAATAAAGTAAAAGACTTTAAATTTAAAAACGTGTATCAGTAACATACTGAGTTAACAAAATTCCTGAACACCAGCTATGAGCAAAGGATTTACAAGGCTGCAGGCATCTCTGATGGTCTATGACAAACCTGGGCAAAGATTCTGTGTTTTGTTGTGGTCATTTTATCTTTGATTTACAATACCTTGCACAGTGACTGGCATAATAAATGATCAATCAATGTTTGTGGAAAAAATTGATTAAGTGAATAAAGAATTAATGTAAGTTACATTATATAGTACAGTTATGCAAAAATAATAAAAATATGCTGTGTTTGCAACTTACGTAAAATAAAGTTGAATTCACCCAAATATCTAACTCTTAAAAGATAAATGCAAGTAGCTGGTAGCTGATTTAAGCACCAGTAACAGAAGTGAACACCTAAAAAGTAAATTTTATCACAGGTAGGAACATGTGAATGACCCTGATTACTTGTCAATAGGAAAAGATGTTGAGTGCAGGCATTTTCTCTTTCTACTTTGGATCAGCAATCAGATTCACTCACAGATCATTGATTCATGAACAGCACTATATACGTACTTTGAATTTTCAAGTAGCCAGTGTTTCATAAGTGTTTATATTACAAGTACACCCTCAGCCAACTCTTTTTCTCTGGTATAGTGTTCTCATGATTTTTAGCCAGACAAGACTCAAGAGTTTCCTTTATGATTTGTATTCTTTTGTCAATATATTTTTTAAATTAAGAAAATATTTCTTCATTTCCAGTGATATAGGATTATTTTTGGTTATTTGAATGGCTAATACGTGCTCATGAAGTCAAATGTATTCCTTTTACACAAAGAACAAACATTAGTTTTATTTTTAACTGAATATGTAAACGACTTGATATAAACCAATTATGAAGTGCCTACATGGATTTCTGTGCCTTCATTTATTTCTCATTAGAAGTTTGATAACAAAATGTCCACAAAATCATGTTTCCAATGGAAACTTGTTTAAGTTTTGGATATTCATCTGATTACAAATGTGCAGAAATTAAAATGGTTGTAACAATTTGACTTAGTTCCTAAAAATCACATGGCTCACAATTTTCTGAAAGATGGGGATGTTAGATAATATGAGACTTTACTGTTGAAAAGATAAAGAAAATGGCAAACTGAACATTCAATTTACTCTGGAATACTTGATAAGGAACAATTCGGGAATTAAAAGGTCAAATAGGCTTCATGTGTTCTAACTATTCTGCTTTTATTTCATCAAAGCTTCTTATTTTTTAATCATTCATATGAAATTATTCATAACTGATTTACTGCATTGGACAGGAGTTATTTTCTCATCCTATTTCTGACAAATATCTTCAAAGCTCTTATAACATAGATACCAAGAGAGGAAGTGAAATGAAATGGGACTAGAGGGGGGAAAAAGGCCGATGCTCTTAAGTCAAACTGCACAGAGAGGTGAATGGTTCAGTGCATGAATATCTCAAAAATGCCCTTAGAATTTTGCTCTTAACTACAAGTCTATCTGCAGGCTTTGTCCAAATGAAAAACTAACAAACCAAAGGAAACCAAACTAAAATAAACAAAAATAAAACTTTCCTGACAGAAATTCTCCAATGAATGTCTCTTCGAAATGAACCACTTTATTAGCTGCTAAGCAACCTTCTGGCTCCTTTTTCTTTAACTCTTACAGTAAAAGAAAAAGTACCCCCCAACCCTGCCTACCTAGTTTCTTATATCTCAGTTTCAGTTACCCGTGTTTCAATTACCTACCATCAAACTCGTCCAAAAATAGGTAAGTACAGTATAATAAGGTATTTTGAGAGAGAACAAATCACCTTTTATTAAAATATATAGTTGTTCTATTTTATTATTAGTTATTGATTGTTGTGAATCTCTTACTGTGCCTAATTTATAAATTAAACTTTATCATAGGTTTGCATATATAGAAAAAAACATAGTACAGTCTGTATAGGGTTTGTTATTGTCTCTGGTTTTAGGCATACTTGGGCATCTTGGGATGTACATACCTGTGGATAAGGCAGAACTACTGTAGTTTTCTCCTCTTACCTGATAGGAGCACCTTTGGCTTGTGCTGGTCTCAACAATACAGTTATTGTGGTGGCAGTTTCATTGAGAGAGGCATCAACTCCTTCATAGTCAGGTAAAGTTGGAGCTGATGAGTGATTAATGAGATAAAAAAGGTTCAATTAATTTACAGTAATATATCACAGGTCAGAATGAACAGATGATCTTAAGTTAGGAAAAAAAATTCACCTAATTATCTACAACGTATTTTGTTTCATAGCATAACATCTCCAAATGAATTTCAACTCTGGGAACTTAAAATATCAAAAGCTAGAAAACCAAGATTTGCTGTGGAAATTTAAATAATCGTCTGGCAATTTATGACACACATTCCAAATATTTTGTGAAGATGCTTTCCTTTTAGTTTCCTGAGACCTTCAAGTGAGTAATGATGGCAGGGAGGGAAGGTAGTAACTGAGAAGACTGGGCAGTAGCGCTTATGGAGTCACATATGAAGATCAGGGGCTATGAACAGCAAGAGATGAGGTCAAGGGCTGCCTGGTGAAACAGTGTCATTTATGATCTTATAGTGTAGAAAGACACAGTACTCTTATGCTAATGTTTTTCACAACTCTGGTCACAAGAGAAACATACCAAGAAGTGTGGTGAATGATAATGGAAATCTTAGCTTTTGTTCATCAGGGACATTAGTTGCCAGATTCTTAAAAAGAATAAATTTATAATTTTTTTAAATATTTGATAATCCTTAATTGGGGACTAGGATCTTGAGGGGGAAAAAGAGTTACCTCAAATAGCTTTGGATGACTTTCATGTAGAAAGCTGTTTAAGGAGTATATACTCAATGAAATGTGTGCACTATCTCTATCCATTTGTTGAACATTTACTGAATATACACTATGTGCCAAGTTTTATGAGAAATGCTATGAATATAAAGACAAAGCATGGTCTCTGATATTTATAGAATTAAAAGTAGGAATTCACATTTTATGAAAAGTAAGAGTCTTATAAACAAAAAATTATAGCAAAATGTTAGTGGCCAAATGTGGAAGACCATCTGCCAAAACAGTGGTTCTCAAACTTGTAAGATCAGAATCACCTGGAGGGCTTTCTAACACACAGATTATAGCCCCTCTCCCCTAGAGTTTCTGATTCAGTATTTCTGGGGAGGGACCTGACAATGTTTATTTCTAGACAGTTCTCAGGTGATGTTAGTGATGATGGTCTGGGGGTGGGGGGTCACACTTTTTTCATTAGTATTGGCAGTGGGGGGATGAAACTAGAAGGCTCAGGGTGTCTAACGATGTTTAAGCCAAATATTAAAAAAAGGGTAAAAACTCATCAGGAAGAGAAAGGATGAACTAAAATTCTGAGAAAGGAAACAGAATATCTGAAGATAACAAAATATGAAAGGGCATGGTACGTTTTAACAGCTATAAGCTGTTGGCTGTGCTGGGAACTTTGGGTTCTTGGGGAGAAGTGGAGGATGGGAGGAGTCATGCAAAGAAGGACCCTGAATGCCAACACCAAGTGGATCTTTAGACTTCATCCCACTGATTATAAGATACAAGATTGTGAAAATATTTAAGAAGGAAATATCTGTGGATTAAAGATAGATATAGAAATACAGTGAAGATGGGTAAGTCTGAAGGTAGGGATACCACTTAGAAAGATATTTCAATAATCTGTTTAAAATACTGTCTAGATGGAAGAAAAGGAGCAGTGACATTAGAAGACTAATTATTATCTAAGAGTTTTTTAGGAAGCAGAAACAACAAATATTAATTTAATACATGCACAATATGTAGTATGTATGTGTGTATATATGTGTATGTGAATGTATGTGTGTGTATAAATAATTCCCCCAACAGTTATGCCTCCAATAACTTGATTTCACTGTTATTTAAATTTTTTTTTAAATGCTGAGAAATGTAATTACTGGACTCAGGGAATAAATTTGACAATAAATTATCTGAAAAGTTCAAGTAATGCTGAGAACCACACTAACCATAAATTTATTAATCTTAGATGTGATTAATAATTGTTCTTAACATAAAGTGATTGCAACCAAGTTTTTAAAGTACAATCAAGTACTCATTGCACTTAGATTAATACAAGTAAAAGTGAAGTTGAATAATTAAAAGAAAAAACCGGATGGATGTTCTGGTCTTTTTTATAAACTTTATGTTCAACACAAACACAGTATCTGAGCCTTGAGAGACATACACACACACACACACAAAACATTTATGGCTCTCAAAAATTTACATTTGTTCAATGTTCTCAGTTTTGTTAGTTTATATAAATTTTGTAGCTGTCTCTATTGAAAGATCTTACTCAATTATAGCACTGCTGCTAATTCCAGAGGGTAGAAAACCTATCTCAGTGCATCGTAACATCACCAAGTCTTATTTTCTGGTAAAGTGATTCAATACATATTTTAAATTCATGATTTGTAATTGTTCTCAGGAAAGAAAACTGCAATTTTAAAACATTATTATTTTATAATATAATGGATGATGCTTTAATTTTTTTATTGGAATATTAAGATAAATCAAATGCTCTTCCAAGGAATTATAGCTCATAATGGAATAGCTAATTTTATCCATGATACAAATTTTTAAAGTTTGTATTATACTCAACACGTTTGCAAGTAACATTTTAGACTCAAAATAATTTGGAAAGTACATGTCTTCCTTTTAATGCAAATGGTATAGATTAAAAAAATGAAAAACATACTTTATGGGTATTAATGATGTATCATTAATATTTGCCATGTGGAACTATAATAAAAATGAACACAAATGAACAAAAAGAATTTACAAAGTCAAAATTTGTGCTTTACTACATTGTGTGGTTGACCTTTAAATAATTTATTTTTCAAATTTAACTCTTCATTTACATATACAATATGTATTTATTTTAGTAATCTTAAATAAGAAAAAACATTATATAAACTTTAGTAGATTTAGGGCATACTACAAAGCTAACTCCTTGCAAGAATTTAATCAGGTTTAACTGATGATCTGACTGAAGGAGAAATAAGCTCTGTAAACAATCTAGTCAAATACAAACTGTGCAACTGTGACTACAATAGAATGTAAAGTTTAATTTCTTTATCAACCTAAAATTCTTCTGTACATTCCCATTCTAAAACTTACATGTATTTATGTAAGATTTTTAAGTGTGAAAGAAAAGCCCATCCTTGTTTAAAATTATCATAATGTCAGGGAAAATGAAACAGAAACAAGGTATGTAGTACTATAATACTAGAGAAAGGATCTTCTACCATTTTTCGGATAATATTCATTTAGAGTAAAGGTCTGACACCATAATAATTATCAACTCCTCAAAAGTATCATAAGATCTATTAGGATTTATAATGAATTTTGAAAGATTTTTAATAAAGATTTAGTATAATTTTTTTAAGACTACTGTCAATCAAATGTGACTATTTCAGATGTGTTTTGGTTTGGACATATAATTCATATTCAAATAATTATTTAAAGTGCTTTCATTTATGCATAACTATATTAAAGGCTCAACAAGCAAGATGAACTACACTTGGTTTATATGTGATTCTCCAGGATGTGCCATTACAAACCAATGGCATAATCAATCCTATTTGTAATTTATTCATTTGCATACCTGAGATATTGGTGGTGACATTGATGGCTGTGGCTGGACCAAAGCCTTTGACTGTGCTGGCTCTTATGAAAAACTGGTACGTGGTTCCAGGGTGGAGATGCATAAAGACATGGTGTGTACTGTTCCATAAATTTGATACAGTCTGGGGAGGTCCAGCCACTGGAACTGCAGGATCAAATGATCTTATACTGCTATAGCTGATCTGTTTTAAGAAATACATTTATTACATATCTAGTATCCATCATAAGAAACTGTAAATAAACTCTTTATATATGCAAGGGCATCCATGTGGAGTCAATGGTAATTTTTTTCTTCTTTTCTTTCTCATGTTGATATTGTTATTTCTGTCATTCTGAAGTTCTATCTATATGTCAATCAATCATCTATCTACAGATACACTGGAGTTATAGCTGGCCAAATCAATATACATCTATTTTCTTCCATCAAAAAAACCACAATAAATTATGTGTACATAAAAAATCTTATAGCCATATACTTTAATGCATATGAAACACAGAAAGTGTTTCAACAAATTTTTATTATTATTAACATATTCTGTACTTTGTTCAAGTTATATAACAAATTTCATGTAAATAGTATTCAAATATGCGAACACAGTTTCAAAATATAACATTGCACTAGTGATTCTCATTTCCATAATTCACTCTGTAGCCATTAGAAATTTAAGCACTTATGATCTAATCAACGCTATGTAGGAACAGAACTACACATTTGTGTAAATTTAAATGATTCTTTCATTTCTTCTTTTTTAGTTTCTCATATTTGAAAAGATAATGATTTATATTCAAAGTTGAAATGAAGCTCTGGAAAAGTCAGCTTTATAATCTATTTTGCTTTTTGGGTATTATTCCTTACTCTGAAACAACTGAAATTCAATGGCTTCTCCTAAATCACAGTATGATAGGAGTTTCTTAAATTTATAAAAAGGAAAATGAGGGTTTTTTAATATGTGATTATTACTATAACCATCGTAAATCTGATAATGACTATCCTGCTTCCCTAAATCAACAAAACAGCAACAAAAAACATGCATTTTTTAAGAATTTGAAAATTCTAGATGCCATACAAAATATTTATTTTGCTGCTTAATTTTGGAATCAAAGAATCTATAAATGAAAACAAAGGAGAATGATTTTAATCCCCTAATCCTCATTTACGTCTTTTCCATATTTCCCTCTAACTTTTCCTTTCTTCTCCCTTTTAGTCCTTCAATCCACATTTCAATTAACTTCCTTGTTCTCCCAATACCTCATATTGAGTGATGATTCCATTTGGATCCAAAGGTTCCTTCCAGTTCAAGAAGATCTTATTTTCAAAGGATGTTCCTTGAAGAGATTTTACTGGTACGGGACCAGGCACTACAAAACACATGAATTTTTTGTTATGAAAATGCTTACATTAGAAACAGAAAAAGTAAATCAGATAAGCTAGATAAACAGGATTAAAAATAAATATAAAGAAACATAAATAAAAATGTGTCCTTAAAAACGAAACAAACTATATGACTAGTTCTCTGATTTTACTTTGATATATGAGAATTTAAAGCAAGTCTATAAGGTTCTGATGCAGAAAATGTAGAAATGCAAAGTTATTTTTATTCAAAAGAATATTCTATCACCTTAGAGAGATGCATAAATTATGTAGTCTAGTTTCCTCTGTTGTATACCTCTAATAACGTGAGGATCTTATTTGTAATTTGTTTCAAGAACAGAGCTGTATTTCCCCGAAAGATTTTTTTGAAGATTATGCAAATCCGCCAAAGAGTCTCCATAAACAAAGTTGATAAAATAATAAATTACGATAATAATTAACACCCTTTGGTCTGGAAAGCCGAATCACCTAGCAAAATGAATTGAAATGTCCATTAATAGCCAACCTTACTTTTATAGCTATATTTATTAAATGTTCTGTAATTTTAAAAAGGCAGTGTTAATTATTACCATATTTAAAGAGTTATTACAGATGGATAGGTTCAAATGTCACTGCTTCAGCCTTTTAAAGGAAATTCACTTTTTCAAAGCTAAGAATCAAACTAGTTTATAATGTCAGACTTGTTTAGAACTCAACGATCTGCACAACTACTTTGGAAGTGTCCTCAGCTATGACCATATTTGAAGAGCCTTTGCTTCAGTCCTTATTTGCAAATGTCATATAACTGGTCATACACAATGGCAACACTGAATGATGCACCAGCTTCTATTGACAAAATACCAGATAAAAAATTCTTTCGCTATCGTGTATTTTCCTTTTATATATTTTATTTAAATACTTAGCTGCTATTTATTCACATGAATATCCAATTTCTAGTTCTGATAATATTTTAAAATATATAGTATCTATCCTACTTGGCTAAAAAATGTGTTTCTTTTTGAAAATATCAACTGAATATCAGGCAAGCATAGTTTTTAATTAATATTTTCCCTTAATCTAACGTTTCAGTGAACTTCACACATGACATTATCCAGAAATGTAGTTTCAAAGTATATAGCAATTTTGTGAGGATTGAAATAAATTAAAAATCACTGGATCAAGGGAAATACATTGCATTGTAGCTAGGAACATCAAGAAATTCTGAATGATATGTCATGAGAGCAGGATTTATTTCAATCTACAAGGAGACTATGAATGATACTATGACCTCTGAGACAGGCAACATAATTTGATACATTGAGGAAAGAAACCCACAATAAACAGAAAATATGCCAGCACTAAACTTTAGAAGATATGTTCAAGCCATTGTCAGCCGAAGACTATGAGAGAAGTTAGCTGAATGCATCCGCTCCCTCCCTGCTCCACAGTACCAGCAAGGCTGTGCAGCTGATCCAGACAGAGGGCCAGTGAGAGCCCCTCTGCACATCTGTGTCTACTACTAAGGCTGCCATGGGCATTGGTTTGTCTTACAAGAGTACCTGTTGTTTCCATTATATGCAAATGACATACACTTATGATTATATTGAAGGAAAAGATATTTCTTCATCCTTACGTATCTCTCATAGAAGGTGGCTAATGGGGGAAAAAGGGAGCAAAATATCCAATTAATGAATAAATGTTGATTTGATGGCATTGTAATTATAATAACTGCCTATGTTTACCTAACACAATTTAGCCTACAAATACCATAAAATGGCATAGATTTATTTCATCGAACATCGTTCAATAATAGGGATGGTTTAAAATATTTGTATAATTCTACATTGAAAAAGGAGTAGAATTGGAAAGTACCTTCCCTAGAAGTTTTGTATTTCTATGCTCTTACACTTTTTCTGTTTTGACAATAGAATTCACTACAAGTACCTATAGGTTGCATTTGTAAGACAAAAGTTTGTGGCAAAGTTGTGGACAAGAGAGTGTCATACTACTTGTCGTGTACTTGGATGATCATAGATGAGAGAAGGAACTACACTTAGATGAACTAAAAGACACACACAAACAGGTGAAGTGAGGTGTGAGCACAAACAAAGTAGATTCAATAAATTTCTACATTTGAAGGAAGATCATGTGTACAATTATAGACAGAAAATGTCTCTCTGTACCTATGATTTGTGTAAATACTATATGAAGTTACTAAAACCATTATCATGGCAGTCTACTGATTGCAGGGAATGTCACTTCAAATTTCCACATCAACAACTTTTAATGGAAACAGAATGCTGACTTTTGTTCCCTTGCCTGAGATTTATATGACAGCTATTTCAGCTACTTTTTTTGAAAGTCCTTTATAATATAACTCTCAAAATGGAAAAGAGAGTGGAAATAAAATATGGGTGGGGCAAGATTATATTAGATAAGCATTATAGCCTTTAAAATGTAATAAATGTACTTTCAAAAATAGCTTTGTAGTCTCAAAAACATGTCCCCAAACCAGGCTTTTCTGCTGAGCTAACTTTATAATATTGATTTTTATGAATGCTGGAATAAAAAATGAAAACAAAACCTCATACAGAAAATTCTGTTCGTGCATTAAAAATGTATGCAATAAATTAAATAGAAATTCTACCTTAGGGTTCTGGCGGGAAATGGTTCTAGCTTTGCTCTCATGATTTACGGACGTCCCAGAATTCTTTTTATAAAATTATGTCCTTTTATTAGGTGGCTGATAATTTATTCTTTTTCTATGTATACAGGGCAGCAATAATTTAGTAACACTGACTTAATCAGATCATCATAATCCATCGATCTTTCCAACAACAGATTATGATTTAGATATTCTTTCCCTGCTCAGGAACATTAAGACACATCAAGTATTCTATGTACAAAGTGAAGCTCACATGCTGATTTGAAGACAGAGTTACTTGCAAATACTTCATGGAAGAGTTTATGTATCAATCATTAAATATTATATATAAAACAAAAAGAAAAAATTACGCTCATAGTAGAAGGGATTAGTTTGTGACAATACTATGAAATAATAATACGAAACTTAATATAATTAAAACTGGTAAAAATTATTCAAAGCAGAGATTAAAATAAAACTAGGATTGAAAATGATATTAAATTAGAATTTAAAATATTTCAAAAAATAGTTAATGTCATTGTATTTTTACAAAACTATTTTAGATAAGATAAATAGTACAGTCATGAGTTTGATCAATGTAGGGCATAACTTAAAATTCCAAAGCAATGCATTCCTTGATTATTAGTCTAGTCATATTTATACTGAAAAATGCATTTAAAAATTTAATGCAATATGAAAAAGATTATATAAGCTTGGCTGCATTCTTTTGTTTGTGGGAAAGAAGGGCAAACTAACAAACCATATCCAAAAATACCATCAAAATGAATTGTATTACTAGAGAGTGACTGGCTAAAGCAGCACAAAACTATGTAACTGAGTCTACCATTACCAATTAGGACATGATTTTTTTTTTAAGGGTAGGCAATAAAACATGTGAATATACTTTAATAACTGAACACATGGGCTACAAAGTGCCTAGTGTGACACAGACCTTATAACATTTATCCCATTTTAAAAGAAAAGATAGAGATTTTTTGGAGCTTTTGAATCTGTACTTAGACTTCTCATTTTTATTATGTGCCTATGAAACAATTACCCCTAATCATTCTTTCTTGCATAAATATGCATTGAGTTGTGTGTGTGTGTGGCAGGGGTAAGATATAAGGATGTTTGTGTGTTTATTAATTAGGAAAGGGGGTGTTGTTTAAATGTTGTTGCTGCTTCAATTAGGTGCCAGTTCAAACACGATAGCTAAAGTAATCATGTTTGGTTACCTCAAACATGACAAAAGCACATTCATCATAAATAAGTCTTAAATAAGTCTTAGGTTTATTCTCAGAAATTTTAGGAACATGAGTAACTCCAGGTATAGTTTCCGAACTATATTGCTTCCTTCAAATTTTGAGCTAACTGTGGTTAAAGGTCTCTCACTTCTCTTATTACAACAAAAACAGCAAGGCAAATGAAATGATGGTCATTTCCACTTTCAGAGTGGGAGAGTTTGAAATTATAAGTATTTGTAAAAACTATGGCATAATAACCTCTTTTATGGCAAGCTAATAGAAGGTAGGCACCAAAAGACACACCTGATCTAAAATTCAGAACTTGAGGGAACTTGGGAATACGTGGTTATAAAATACATCCTGTTTTATGAAACTCAAATAAAAATGTAGCCCCGCTGGGCACAGTGGCTCACGCCTGTAACCCTAGCACTTTGGGAGGCTGAGGCGGGTGGATCACTCGATGTCAGGAGTTCAAGAGCAGCCTGGCTAAGATGGGGAAACCCCATCTCTATTAAAAATACAAAAGTTAGCAGGGCATGGTGGCAGGTGCCTGTAATCCCAGCTACTTGGGAGGCTGAGGCAGGAGAATCGCTTGAACCTGGGAGGTGGAGGTTGCAGTGAGCCGAGTCGAGCCACTGCACTCCAGCCTGGATGACAGAGTAAGACTGTTTCAAAAAAAAAAAAAAAACAAGAAAAGAAAAGAAAAAAAAATGTCCCTACTGTCAAGCTACTTAAGGAGAAGTTTAGAAGGGGGTGGAACCTCAGAGATCATTTAATTTAAGCCCTTCATTGAAAGATAAGAACCGACTCCTAATCTAGCTTTGCCTCAGTTCACCATATGACACACTTTTTTTCTACATGCCTTAATTCATAAAAGGAAATTTTGAAAGGAAATATCTTATATCCAAAGAGTGACTTATTGTTATTAGATTATCATTTGCAGATATTTTTATATGTTTTTGCTAAATTAGGAAATATATTATCAATCAAATTATAATATACTGTAGTGCTATAACAGGTACGTGAACATTAAAATACTAATATAAATATTTGTTCATATTATTTATCAAGAAGTAACACACAGAAATTAGACAAAGTACAGTTTAGTTACTTGGATGGCAACAAGATACATAAAGAACAGCCGGCTAATGTCTAATAAAGGCCATTATATTAGACTTACAGATATGAACTGTTGCTTGCTTTTATATTTAGACTCACATAAAACCATCTAAAATGAATAGAAAGGGTAAACAGTATAAACAGTGTTGTTTTCTTTTTTCCTTGAGACGGAGTTTTGCTCTTGTTGCCCAGGCTGGAGTGCAATGGTGCGATCTCAGCTCTCTGTAACCTCTGCCCCTGGGTTCAAGTGATTCTCCTGCCTTGACCTCCCGAGTAGCTGGGATTGGCAGGCACCCGCCACCACACCCAGTTAATTTTTGGAATTTTTAATAGAGACAGGGTTTCATCACGTTGGCCAGGCTGGTCTTGAACTCTTGACCTCAGGTGATCCACCTGCCTCGGCCTCCCAAAGTGCTGGGATTACAGGCATGAACCACTACACCCGGCCCAACAGTGTTGTTTTCAAATGTGAGAAAAATAAAAACAGCTACTATTGGTTTATAAAATACAAAAACCCTAAGTTTTTTATCAAGTGCATTTTACCAATAGGCAATTGATATAGTGCCATGGAGAGTAAAAATTATTTTTGAACATTTGATTTAAAAAACCCCTTCATTTAAGTTTTTAGTGTAGTTGCCACTTCTGTGTAAGAAGAGAGGACAACAGAAGCACATTTCATTTAGTATTTGGATGCTTGTCTGAAGAATATTAGGTTTTGTAAAAGGCAATTTTTTTCCAAAGTTAACCTCATTAATAACATTTAGATGATTTCAGAATCCAATTCAGTATTGGACAATCTTAGGAAAATCTTAAAGCAATCACATTTTTCTTGTTGGAGAATTCCTCCCTTTTAAACAGCAAAGTATGAGCATACCATCTTCATCAGTTTGAATAATTGTCTCTTCACTCTCCTTCCTTCCCTCTGGATTGGTTAGGATCATCTTGAGGCTGACATTTGTATAAGGTGGCAGATGGTTCACAACATGCTGAGGGGCTTTGGGGTCCATGTCCAAACAGTCTGCCTTGCTCTCGTTGTGACCACGGAAGTAATGGTAGCAGATAGTGACATTAAAAGTGTGGCAACGCGTAATGTTGTAACCCAAGGATTCCCAGTCCACAGCAATCCGTCTTGCCTGTATTTCAGCAATCTTTAATGTCTTTGGGGTTCGCATAGGTTCTGAAAAATAAATCAGAGTTGTAGACAGCTGTCAATTATATCATGAATAATCCTGGAAAAATAAAACACCAAGTATAATATAGCATATGCAAATCTAGAAAATGTGGAAGTCATGTTTTATCTTCATTTGCTTTATTTATTCATGATCCTATTCTTGAAGGTTTCAATCAGGGACTAAGATTTAACAACAGGAAAAGAAAAGAAATATAAAATGTCAACAACCCACAGTACTCAGGAACTTGGCAGAAAAATAAAAACCTGAAAATGTAGCCACCATGCATTTATAGTTGTTGCTGTTGTTACTGCCCAATTCTCTGCCTTTCTTTTGTCTTTATTGAGCAAGTGAATTAGCTAATATAGCAAAATGGATAAGACTCAACATATTCTACTCTGTCATTTATCATGTCACTAAGCTATGCTGTATACGAATTATTCTAATTGTAACAATAATATACTACCATTTACAAGAAATGACACAGATATTAATTAACATTAATTATTTCTATAATGATGTTGTTCATCAAAGCAAAAAACAATGGAGAAAAATTACAAGAACATATGTAGATATTCACAGTGTCTTCTTTCCTTATTGATCTCTTTCTGTCTTTTTCTAGAAAATATTCAGGTCTAACAATCCATTCATTGTCACCCACACCAAACTGGGAGGTGAATTTTCCATTCAACTGGAAAATACTGGCAGAACTAAAGACTAGAATCCATCCTTCACTGCTTCCCAAGTGTATTCTTTCCTCATTCAAAACTAACTTGAATCATCTAACTTAATCAGCATAACTACTCTATGAAACTCATGGCCATGGCAACATCTACACAGTAAAAAAACTAATACACAACAAAAACTTTAATTCATTGATTTGATAAAAAGAAAAAAGTCAAGGCATTTCCGATGCCTCTCTTAACTCATTAAAGATAGTCAAATTCTTGCTAAATGGAAATCAGTGGGGAAAATAATACAAAAAGTCTGACTTGGGGGCTTTCATAAATTTTTGTTTTTGAGATTAAAATCACAGTTCTGTAAAAACAATCAGCAGGCTAAACAGATGGCAAGCCCAAACTGGGATTCTAGTTCAATATATTTAATGTGCAATCTGAAATGAACTCTGGTGGCCATTTAATTTAAAATCTTAGATTACAAAAATCTACATATGTGCAAATTTATCTTCGGTAGAATCTAATGCTTAGTTTTTAAATGTTATTTGCCAGTCTTATGACTATTCACAGTATCCAGATTCCCAACTTTACCACTTTCATTTCAGACACTACCTGAAGTCCACAGGTTGGAAGAAAGATGAGGCTTTCTAATTATTTTAAAAATCGTTTTATATGCTTAGCTCTATGCTAAGATTTTCCCCACCAGATACAAGAGTAAAGTGATGATACTTTCAATTTAGTCCAGTTAGACTGAAAACACAGTCTTTGCTATGAATGCCCAACAGCTAACCAGGCAATGAGAACTACGATCACCCTAAAAATTCCCAGATAAACTGTGATTTTGCTGCCTCCTAGGTAGCAACTGGATACTATTTGGTAGCCATGGCAAGATTCAGCCATATCTTGTTCTAAAATTATACAGAATGAGAAAGTAAGATTTCCCATGAAAATACCTAGAGTATATGAGCAAACAATGCCTATACAGCAATGAGAGAAACACCACAAATATTTAACCCGCTAATTCTTTAATTTTTTATTTTTTTAGGTCTAGCACTTATACACTTGTTTTAACACACCCCTCATTTTAAATCTGACATTTTCCCCTTGTACAAATTTCTCTATTTCTAAGTCATCACTCTCTCACGCCAGTTCTTTTTATTTTGTCTATTTAGTCTGCACTTACTCTGCATTTTAACACTATTTTGAAAGCATACCTAGACATCTTACACACTGTAAAGAAGACAGAGTAGCTCTGCATCCTCAATTCTTACATATCTAAGAGGGGGCAAATGATTTATTTATTATCTGTTATGCAGAAAATGGATAGGATTTACTTTAAGTGAGAATTTTGTTTTGGTGTCTTTAAATGCTGCTTACTTTGGCACTCATTGTAATAAAAACTCATTTAAAATTGGAATAGAGTAGCTTTATTAGTCCTACACAATGTATATAAAGCACAATCATAATTTCAGTGACCAATACTTTATTAACTGATATGGAAAAACAAAGAGTTGTGGAAAGAAATAGCTTTCTAAGAATTGACAAAGTCAATATGTTATTTGAAATTGACATTTTTTTCCACAGTTTGAATGTATGCTTTAAAGGGCCCTGATGTTGATAAAATAGTGACTTAGACATAATTTTGCACTCACTTTAGGATAGTACTCAGAAACATACGAACAACCAAAGTAAACACACACACACACACACACACACACACACACAGACTAAAAATCAAAACTTGATTGTTTTGAGCTGCATGGAATTAATAACTCAGAGGGAGTTACTGTATAACTGTATTTTTTTCTTAATTGGCATGCACCTTAAATTTTTTCAGTTTTTATTGAGGTGGGAACTTTTCAGGGTTGTGTGTATAGATACACACATATACATATACACATATGCAGTACATACATGTACATCTATGTGTGTGTATATACACATACATGTGAAACGTGCCATAGCATACAAACTTCTCTGAATGCTATTCACTTAGACATGGGCTGATAACTATATGCACACGCATTTTTATATTAGAATATTTATAAACAGCAGTGATTTGAGATGGTTCTACTACTATAAAATCCATTCAAAGAAATTTTTCTCAAAGATTCCAACAATAAAGTTGCCTAAATTATTGACCTTAATCCATTATTTCTCATACCTAACCAACAACTGCATTGTATTTCTGAGGTATAAATACATAAATAAAAATTTAACATTTAAAATCAAAATAATTACTTGAATTGCCATAGAATAACCGAAAGCAAAAAGATATTGTTTGGAAACCACTGGTATTTATGAGCTGGCCATAAGAGCTACTATAAGTATTAAATAACTTCAAGATATAACCTACAGGGTCAGTGACTCATAGAGGTATGATAGTAAATCATATTTATAACAAATAAAAAACCATAATGGTGGTGAAACAATGGAGAACACATTCATGAATTCATTATCTGTCTATCGTTTTGGAATATGCTATATGTTCTTGCTCCTCCTCAATTTTCGATTTTCTTTTTTCAAATCTTTATTGGGTATTCCATATATTGTAATTTTATATAGCATTTCTTTTTTTTGTTTGTTTTTTGCATTTCTAGTAAAAAGAAAGAATTGGAAAAGGCTGTAGTCAAAAATTTTATCAGAAACTTGGAAGGAAACAAAGTGATGCTGGGCGTGGTGGCTCACCCCCATAATCCTAGCAGTTTGGGAGGCCATGGTGGGCAGATGGCCTGAGCTCAGGAGTTCGAGACCAGCATGAGCAACATGGTGAAACCCCATCTCTACTAAAAATACAAAAAATTAGCCAGGTGTAGTGGTGGATGACTGTAGTCCTGGTTACTTGGGAGGCTGGGGCAGAAGAATCACTTGAACCCTGGAGGCAGAGTTTGCAGTGAGCCGAGATCGCACCACTGCACTCCAGCCTGGGTGACAGAGCAAGAGACTCTCTCTCAAAAAAAAAAAAAAAAAAAAACGAAAAAACAAAAAACAAAAAACAAAACAAAAAACAAAAAAGGAAAAAAGAAACACAGTAATCGAGTGATCTTCATGCAATGAGTGGTTATATTTAAATGTTTAGATCAAGTCATCCATCTATAATGAAACATAAAGAAATTTTATTACTATATACAGTGTACTATCCTAAGTATTCTAGAAGGTACTAACGTGAATAAAGCATAATCTTAGACCTCAAGGAGCTTCCATTTGTTTATTAAAGATGATAAGCTAAGAAAAAAATAAACAATATATTTATAAGTGGTATATAAGTGGAAAAAAATGCTATAGGAATTCAAGAGGGAGAAATAACTTCCACCTTTCAAATGGAGTAGACATTTGTGTTAGGTCTCAATGGATAGAAGCAAGATCTTTAGACCTCATTTAGATAAATAATACAAAAAATGGAAGAAACGAGATGAATAAAAACGTAGAACACAGTTGGAGAAAATTTGTAATCCCACTTGGTTGCTGTACAAGTATCATATAGGAGATAATGCAGGAAAGGTTGGTTGGGAAAAGATGAGGCAAACTTTAGATGTCATGGTAAGAGGCTGAACTTACCTAATAGGCCATGAGAAGTCATTGAGGGTTTCTGAGCAGGAAGTTAACATAGTAAAATAACATTAATAAGATTAATTTGGAGGCTGTGTCAATTGTGGAGACATTGAATGTAGAGAAATCAAAAGAATGTGATGTGTTAGCAGAGAGATTAGGGCTAAGTAAGGAGGGGGACAGCAGGAACACGCAGGATAGGGGCTACTGATGTGGAAGGAAAACTGAAAAACTTGGTGGTTACTTGGATTTGAGTTATGTGAATGGATACAATATAGCTAATGTGTTCATACCAAATGACAAAGAAAATTAAGGGGCTCTTAAATGAACAGAGAAAGTTCAAGAAGAGACACAGATTGGGGGGTAAAATGATCCAATAATTTCTTACTGCTTATTTATTGCTTTCTGTTGGCCAAAAAGTATACTAGAAACTAAGGAGGCAAAGATCAACTTGACAATGTCCCTAGCTGGGAGGCAAGGCATACGAGCAATACTTGAACTGATTTCTGTGTTTTAGTTAACTTGGAGAGCAGTAAGAAGAGAAAGAGGTCTAAGTGGAGGCATCAGTCTACCTAAGTCAGGAGTTGTTGTACTCCCATCCTTTCAGAGATAAGAGAAAGAACAAGAGAGAAGGTAATAGATAAGGATCGGGCGAGAGAAAAGAGAGAAGAAAAGGGAGAGGGCAAAGGAGAAATGGAGAGAAGAGGATGCTCTGAGAGAGAGGGAGAAAGAGGGAAATGGAACAGAAACAGAGATGAGCATGTGTTAGTGAGCATGACAGGGGGCAGGTGAGTTTGAAGGGAAGGTGGTGTTAAACACATACGTTACAAATTCATTCACAAGAGAGGCCAAAGAGAATTGCATAAAATCTAGTGTCTGCCCCATTTTTCAGATTAAAAAAAAAAGAATTGGAATGAAAGAAAGCTGACTTTTCTAAAAAGACCCACTAAGTCAAAAGCAGAGGTCAGTACCAGAAACCAGATCTCAAAACACAAACTACTAAGTGTTTGAGGTGATGGATAAGTAGCTTCACTTTACTATTCCCTGTTGTATTCATTATAAATTATAACACACTTTGTATCCCATACATTTATACATTTATAAATTGTCAACTTATAACTTTAGAAACACCATGATGTCACTTTCTCAGGTCATTCTACTTTTCTTTCTTGAAATTTGTGTTTAGTGTACTCAAGCTTGTCCAACCTACCCCATTTTGTTGTTGTTCTGTTGTTTTGCTTTAGGCTTTTAGCAGCCTGAAGCCATGGTTTTTAGTTTCTGTTTCTAGTGATAAGTGGAAAAGAGGGATGAGGAAGGGGTTCATTGGCCCAACCAGAAATAGAAACTAAGAACCCATGACATGACTGTTTATTTCCCTTGGACACCCCATCAATCAGGGAGTTCAGACTGGGAAAAAGCTATGACACAGGACTGAGCAGAGGAATGAAGAAGGCTGAAGGTCCTGTGTGTTTTCATATACTTGAAGAACAAAGTCAGGGGCTACGGGGAGTGCAGATAGAACATTAAGAAGCTGGTAAAAGGACTGGAACTAGAAGTAAAATCCAGTGCTCTTCCATTCTACTCTTTAGCTGATGAACCTTGACTTGTTTTATTATACGCTCTTACCTACAAACAAAGGCATAAAGCTCTCTTCCATTATTTCATTTCCAGTAAGTCCAAGGAAAACAGTTAACTATTAAATTAAAAATACATATATTCAATAGGAACTGTTAACATTACCTGGTTTTCTTTATCTTCCCTGTCAAATGTTGATCAGCAAGGTTTACTAACTTTTCCCACTTGTTTTTTGCCTTTTATTGTGCACCTAATTCTTAATTGTTACAGTGAGAAAGGCTACATGAAATCAGGATGAAATATAAAGAAATGTCAGAAAATTTATATATTAAATCTTCAGTATTACATAATTAGCAGGTAAATAAAGAAGTAACATATCATTGCCCCCACTTAAATTCTAAATAGATCAAGTATGGTATTTATGCATGTAATAACTTATGTGTTAAATGTTTAACCCAACTTGATAGGCTAAAATGAAGAACTACTTAATAATTCTCTAAAGGTTAATAAAAGTAAAGACAACATGAACAAACAGAACCTATTGACTTTGAGTCACCTCTCAAGAGCAAGATGATTTAACACGTGGTTCTAGATAACAGATAAAAGGGAATTTAATTTTGTTTTTGGCACTTGCTAAACAACTCAGGACATGACAGGTCAATATCCCTGTCTTTTTGTAGCGATAATTTCTAGTTATTCTGAAAGAGTTGTGAAAACAAAAGCTTTAGCATCTATAAGAGAATGGAAGGCAGGGATCATATTTCCCTAGAATCAGTTTTTAATGATAAAACTTATTATGCAGCTGTCAGTCAGAGAAAAATAGAAGATGTCCCAAAGCTCGTGCCAAGGAAAAATAAAAAAAGGAAAGTTCTTGTCAAAGATGTACACAAACTAAGAATGCTGAAGCATGACAGGAGCTTCGTGCTCCTGGCTGCCTTTTCATCAGAAATCTTAGAAGCTGACTGCAAAACAGAACTTTCATTCCATTTATCAAAACAAATACAAGAAAAGTGAATTTTCTGACTGCCAGAGAAAATATTTGTTAGTGTAAATAAAAAAGAATTGAGATGAAATTTCTGGACAAAGGTGAAATAAAAAAATAAAAATAAAAGCAAAGAAAACAGCGCTGCACCTTGGGGAAGGAAAACTTAAGGTCTTTGAAAGACATTGTCTTTTACTCTTACCTTTAGGTGCTTTGTAATTTTTATTCTTTTCCTTATGGAAAGGGTTGAGGATAATCAAGGTTTTTACATTTCACTTCTTTTCAATGTTACAGCATCATTAGTCTTGCCAAAAAGATTTCATCTCTGCTCCCATGGGTCAAATTGAGTTAATGATAAGTCGGTGAGATGACTTGATTAGTACTGTAACATGAGGGAGCCTCAGGTCCAGGAATAATCACAAGCCAACTGTCAGCTCTTTAGGCTTTCTGGCTGTGTTGCTGAAATGACATGCTTGGACTCGAGGGATATAAAGTGACAGAGGGTGGATGGCTCACTCAGCTCTCCTGCAGAATCACAGTAATATTTACCCAGTGCCATCAGAACCACACTAAGCACATCATCAATTAAAAACAAAACAAGTCATCACCACTGCTCTCAACACTCTTACTGGAGTTTATCAGATAATTTTAATAAAATTAACACTTGGATCCTCTCTGCATTAATGCCAAGGAAATTGTTTGATTTTAAAGGACAGTACTACCCAAGTGACATGGAAAAAAAGGCAAAGATAATTCTCTTACCAATAGATAGATAAAGCCCACTAAATGTCTTATCATCAGACCTAATTCCCAAAATGACGGTGACTGAAAATTTGGAGACCCTTTAATGTCTTTCACTTAACATTTTTTGGTAATGTTATTAGACTGTTGAAAAATATGTAAATACAATCAATGAATCCACTTCGATTCATCTCTGATATTGCACATCACATTCACATGTTATTTAAATAAAACTTAAAAATAGGTAACTGTCTATACTTGGAAAAAATATATTTTCTTAATTTATAGAAGAAAATAAGAAGAGAATAATCTACTTCTGTAGGATCAAGCTTTATTTTTCATAAAATTTTTTTAGCAATAGTATAAATCATAGACACAAAAAGGTAGAGTGATTTGTGTACAACCCTAAAAAAATGTAATATGGAAAACACTGCTTCATAATATACAGTGTAAAAAGTAAGGTGACATTAGAGGAGCTGTACATAGCAAAGACAAAATTCTAAGGGGGATTTTCAATGCCTCCTTTATCCCTAAAAGAAGATAAATTACCTACCTCTTACGTTGTTCTGAAAAATGAGGTAATATTTTGCATGCCAAGTACAGTGGTTGATCCATAGTACATGGTTGGAAATTTTTATTTTCTGAACAATAAAGCAGGTAGTTTCAATATGTTTCAAGCTTAAAAGCTAATGAAAATGAAACCTAAAAACCCAGTTCTCTGTGGCAGTTGAAATAATTCCAATTATTCATTTCTTCTTGTTGTCACACTGTTTGCCATGTGACTTTGCAACTGCTCACACCAAATGGGGTCTGCTTCCCCATGCTTTGATTTTGGCCTTGCTGTGTGACTTGTTTTGGTCAGCAGAATAAGGCAAAAGTGTGGGTGTGCTAGTTGTCAGCCTATATCTCAAAAAGTCCTCTGTTCTCCTGCTTGCTCATACCTCTTCTAGAATATGAGATACATGTGGAACAGAGCCAAGTTACCCGAGTCATACCAGCAGAAGCCAACCTATAGCCAGTCCATCAGTGGATATGTAAGTCAGCCAAGATCATCAGAGGCTACTAGTCAACCATCCCACAAGTATAATCAATACGTGCCTGCTCTGTGCCACTGATAAGAGTTTGTGGTTAGTTGTTACTCAGCATTTTGAAACAGGCATTATTTCTAATATCTTCATTCGGTAAATTACCTTAATATTTATGTGAAGATTCTATCAGTGATATCTACAATAAAATAGTACAGTAATTTAAGAATTGCATTTCTATACTAATCTGTTGTGCTGAACTTAAATAGCATCCTGTTTTTAATAATAGAAAACACTTATTAAGTGCTTAAATGTCCCAGATACCACGGTAGTATGGTATATGCCTTAAAACGACTTTTAATGGATATATTTTTGTCTTCGCTTGCTGTATGCTCTTTGAGGAGGGGTTAATTCCTTCACTACGCTCCCACAGAGAATAATAAACTAAATATTGGAATAATAATTCTATAAATAATAAGACATATCAATACTTTATTACAAACTGTAGTAGGTTACCAGTAACTTACCCCTCCAGCACTGCAACATAACATTGATTAAATTTAATTTTTTATGTCAATATGATTTTGTAGGTATATATAAGAGAATCTGTTAGTTGGAATTTCTTTACTCTTGAATGAATAGGACTGACAGAAAATAATACGTTTATATATATATATATATATATATTTTAAATCCATATCCCTCTAATACTGCTTAGGTGCATAAATAGTACATGTTTTTCTCAACTACATAACTCCCTTGTAAATATTTTATATCTCCCCTTGAATTGGTCAGTCAATTCAGTCTAGTAAAATCATCATGAAGTATACTAGTTAATAAAATGCTAAGAGGGCCCAGTTTTAAGTGAGACTATCTGGTGACATGGAGCTCTTCTCCCCTCCCCCAAATAAATCATTACAATTATATTATAACGATATTCCAAGTATGTACTTCTCATTTTGTTCCTTAGAAAGATTATGATTTTAACACATCAACTTAGGTCCTTCTTTCCTTCTAGAAACTTATTAAAGAGACTAATTTGCTTTCCATCACACATCTGGAAGATAAAGAGAACAATTCTACATTATAATAGAAACAGGATATAGTATACAAAAGTCAGCATGACTATTGATACACACTTAAACACCTCATTTGATTTTATAAAATGTAAGTGTCTGGTAACATGCTTGCTTCAGGGAATAGAAAGACAGATAAGGACTGCAGGGTTGATGATTATTTGTCCATTTCCTTTTCTGAAGCCACCATTTATTTTATGCCTTCATGCATGATTAACAGCTTGCAGATCCTTCACATATAATCAATAGTTGTGAAGTCTTATATTAGGTTTAGAGATTAGACAGCCTTGATTATAAATTTTATTGATTTGTACAGCTTAGCTGCAGAAATCCCTGTACATTTTTCAGAGATTAAATTAAAAGGAGATATATGGCCTGCACATACTAGAAATGCTAGTGTGATTATAAGGTGTGACCTCTTTATACTCATTCCTCTAGATGAATAAAACCTATCTAGTGCACTAAAACATGAATCAGCATGTCAACAAGCATCAAGCTGAGATAGTAAACACAGTGAAAATGTGACAAAAAGAATTACAAAACTGCAAATAAACCTGCCTTAGACTATAATTAATACAGGCGACTTGCAAGGATTAATTGCTTCAGCTCATTTGTAAATTAGGAAATTGACAGAGATAAGAATAATGAACTCCTTCACTTCTACCTCAAAAATCTGAGAACATATTAAAATGGAAGAGTCATGATCTTTTTTGAGATAATGGAATGAAGACAAATTTTTTTAAATTACTAGAATAAATATGGTCATTTGAAAGTTAGGAAATAACTTAGGGACTATTAAAATCATAGCAAACTCAGCCTTATGAATATTCTCACTTTAAAACCTTTCATAGTGCTGCTATATATTTTATGTCCAGTAATTTTAAGGTCTGAGGTTGTCCAGAAAAATTTTAATAAACATCCATACACTGAAACATTAGGGGAGCCTAATATTTTCCAGTGTCAAAATCTCACCTTTCTCTTCATGTTTGTAATTTTTTGAACATTAGTTGATCTTTGTTTCTTATGAAATCTCTTTCAATATTCTAATTGATTATATCTCAGAGCTGAATAACTCCTACATATGAAGACATATAGAATATAAATAAATAAAAGGAAATTCCTCTTGATATATACCTAAATAATTCATTTCTTTACTTTTGAAAAGGTATTCAAAAGTAAGTGTTAGAGCATGAACTGGCTCGAGCCAGTCTATAGGGTTAGTCAAATGTTCCAGTGTGTTTTATAGTGGCCTTAGAAGAAAATAAAATCTCCTTAAATTGTATAAGTAAAAAAGTAATTTATGTCTCAAATATTTTATGCAAGGTATTTAATGAAGATATTTTCTATTAAAATCTACTACTATTTTCAAAGTATTTTCTACTACTAATTTCCATTCCACAGGAAATCATAAAATGTTAACAACACATAGAAACGACAACCCAGAAGACTGGTATCCTTTGTTTCCATAAATATGTCCTGGTAGGGCTACATTTTGAAGTATTATGTAGAAGGTTCTAATCTGTATAAATATTCACAGAAGAATAGTAAACAAAGAAGTGTGTAAAAGTGTAAAAGAAGTGGGGGATTATTTCATGTTTGTTCTGTGAATATACTAACTTAGTATTCACATTTTTTTCTACATCCAAATCTAAATTACCGGTTCCAACCTAGCTCTTGAATTCTGGCTCTGAATTTCAAACTGCCTGCGGATTTCCATCTGGATGCTAATATAATGTTTAAAACAAGATTCATCATCATTTTCCACAAGCACCTCATTCTAACCTTCCTGCTTCTATTAAGGATGTTAGTTTCCAGACTAAAACCTTAAAGACATCATTGGCTCTTCTGTTTCCCACATAGTACCTCATCTGTTACCAAATCTACTTAATACATCATTTAATATAATAGCTAGCAATTCTATGTCTTTTTCTTTAATTCAGGTCCTAACTTTCTCTCACCTGAACTATTAGGAAATCTTGCTACCATCAATATTCATAGTGTATTTTTCATCTAGACCTTTGAAAGTACAGTTCTAATTACATAACCTGTTCACATCCAAATAATTGTTAGAGATTTCCTAGGACGAACAAAATACAGTAAAATGCCTTTGCCCTAGAGCCCAAAGATCTTCTAACACATAGTGCCACTTTATCTCATGTATTCTCCCAATGCCCTATACTCCTGCCAATGTATTCATCTGCTACCAAAACTAATGTAGCACTGTCCAACATATGTACCATTATCTATTTCATTCCCTCTAATCAGAATACATTCCCCACTATTGATCTCCCTATTGAAACACTTCAATGTAGAGTTGGAATATACTATTCTTTCAGTGACAGCTTGGTCAGGAAGTCTGACAAAGTAACAATGTGATAAATAATGTTTTAATCTGTACCTTTATTAAAGCATTTAATGCATCATGTCTTCCACTCATTTGGGTGTTTGGGCCTCCTATATTAACACGTATGCCCTCTCTAGAGATAAATGGTTTATGTAAACTAAGTCTTGAAGAAATGGAGCTCAATAAATGTTAAAACAAGCAACTAATATGTTTGCAATATATAGCAGATTTTAAAAATATAGAATAAACTCCAAGATCAGTTGCCTAGTAGCCATTTAAATGTCAAGAACAAGTATCTTTATCAAATAATTAGCAAGAAATTACAGAGGCCAGATCACTTGCTTAGAATTCAAAGATAAATAAGACATGACTCCTTTTCTTATATAACTCACTGTGTGATAAAAGTGAAGGCCCACAGGCAGGTAAATTTTATTTTAATATAATAAAGTCAAAGCACTATTGGAAAAAAGAGGTAAATACAATTTTAAAAGTCTTAAGACAGGAAAAATAGGGCGTTTCCCCACAGGAGTTACAAATGTGCTCTTTTCCAAAACATGACTACATGCTTTCATTGTAAAGTGAGGGGGTATGAAGGACCTTCAGAAATAATAGGGTTGCAGAAAATCTTCCCTGCCATTTTAGACAGGAAAGAACTTCTATTCAAATCGCCGTATTTATCTATTACTATATTCATTCATCCCAGGTGGAAGAAAGTGTGCATGGGGAAGGAAAATACTTTTGAATGTTAATCTCCAGCTAAACCTCTTCCTGAACTCCAGACTCATGTATTCAATTACCTACCAAATATTTCAACTTAATTTTCCAATGAGTATCTCAAACAAAATCTCCAAATCCGAGCTAATGTGATTCCATAGCATGTTCCCTGGCCAGGCTTTCCTATCTCAGTAAAATCATTCCAGTTCAGTTCAAAAACCTGAGAATCATCCAAAGGCCTTCCTTCATCTTGATATAGACAAGAGGCAGGGAAATACTGGGTAGAAGAGGGCAGTTGCCCAGCAAAGGCCCCACCCTCAAGCCTGGAAACACGTGGCCCTAAATGGAAACAGGTATTCCTGTTTTTGCACCCAAATGTTGCCTTTTGGCCTGCCATGCCGCCCTATCCTGTTCCCATATTAACACCAAACCCCAGGTTCCTTGAGCAGATGGGCGGAAGAACAGAGGAACAGAAGAGTGGAGCGGCAGAGAAGCAGAGAAGACAAGGAGTGTCTAAATGTTGAGGAGTTTGGCTGGGGAAGGCTGGAGAGGAGATCAGCTGTGAAACAGCCAAACTCCAGGGGAAGATCATCTTCCCACTCCACCCCCTTTCCAGGTCCCCATACATCCCGCTGAGAGCCACTACCACTCAATAAAACCCCCTCATTCACCATCCTTCAAGTCCTTGTGTGACCTGATTCTTCCTGGACACCAGACAAAGACCCGGGTACCAAGAAGGCACTGAGCTGATTAACACTTAAGCCATCTGCAGATGGCAGAGATAAGGAGCACTGTAACATACCCACTGGGGCTTCAGGAGTCACAGGCACCCACCCCTAGTTGCTACTGTGGGGCTGGAGCCCAAAAGTGCTCGCCCTGGTTCCTGCACCTGCCCATCTGCATGTTCCCCCTCCTGTAAGGGGTTTCAGCTGAACAGCTGAGCCACACCCCTGTTGAACATCCTGCGATAGGGGTCACAGAACTCTCCCATTTCAATCTGACACATCACATCCTTTTCATCAGACAATTCTTTTTTTCCCCCTGTGTGATGTTTAGATTAGAATCTGTCCACTTGACCATGACTTCCACCAATGCTATTTATTTCATTTTAGCCATTATCACCTGGGGCTGCAATCAGTGACACTCTCCATACCATATCAAATGAACCCTGCTTCCTCTTTGACCTGTCTTCCCACAGTTTGTTACAGGGATCCTGAAAAAGCCCCCAGTGACTTCCCATCTGAATCACAGTAGGAGTGGAAGGCCAGGTCCTGCAGATTGTGTCTCCCCACCCCATCTCACCTGCACTGACCTCAGCACCTACTACTCAGCCTTGCTTGCTCCGTTCAAACATGCCAGCTATACTTCTTGTCCCAAGCAGGGCCTTTGTACCTGCTTTTCTCTCCGCCTAGAATGTTATTCTACCAGATATTCATGTGTCTCCTTTCCCCACCTCCTGTAACGCTTTATTCAAATATCACCTCTTAATGAAGCTTTCCTTGATATCCATTTTCTTCTTCATTTTTCTCCCAAGCAATTATTGCCATCTAAAATCATTTATATTTTACTTAACTTCATTATATTCTGTCTTTCCTTTTCTTTTTTTGAGACGGAGTCTCACTCTGTCGCCCAGGCTGGAGTGCAGTGGTGCGATCTCAGCTCACTGCAAGCTCCACCTCCCGGGTTCTCGCCATTCTCCTGCCTCAGCCTCCCGAGTTGCTGGGACTACAGGCACCGGCCACTGCACCGGGCTTTTTGTATTTTTAGTAGAGACAGGGTTTCACTGTGTTAGCCAGGATGGTCTCGAACTCCTAACCTCATGATCCGCCTGCCTCGGCCTCCCAAAGTGCTGGGATTATAGGCATAAGCCACCACGCCCGGCCTATATTCTGTCTTTAAATACTAAAATACTTGGTACATAATCATTGCTCAGTACATATTTGAGCTGATAAATAACTGACTGAATAAATAGAATGGATCGTTGTGTATTCTTTAGTCAGTAAGCTCCTGGCATGCAAGTGACTTACACGTTTTTACTAATTGAAGGTTACTCTTCGGTAACAGAAAAGCCATCAATAAAAGCTTATGTCTGAATGTCTTTATAAAATGAGATTTAAACAACTGACCAGGGTAATGCTCTAGAAAAACCCTTAACATGGTTTAATGCTAAAGAAGCAAAGTAAAAATATTAATTAGAATAACAAAAATGTCAAATTACCTGGTGAAATCAACTGAGAGGAGAGGAAAAGGTCATTGAGAAACTTTGAAATGTTCCAAAGGTGAAAAGTCTTGGACAGAAGAAAGTGTAAACATAAAGATGAAAATTTGAAGAGTACTTAAAACATTTTATCTATCATGAATATCAAACTAGTTTAATAATATTCGTTTTTAATTGCCTTTTATTGTTTCTTGATCTTTCAAACACTTCTCTTGTTTTCTCAACTAGAGAGCAAGTTTCTCTAGGGCAAGAAACGTATTACCTCACTTATTTCTTTCTTTTTTTTTTTTTTTTTGAGACGGAGTCTTGCTCTGTCGCCCAGGCTGGAGTGCAGTGGCACGATCTCGGCTCACTGCAAGCTCCGCCTCCCAGGTTCACGCCATTCTCCTGCCTCAGCCCCCGGAGTAGCTGGGACTACAGGCGCCCGCCACGACGCCCTGCTATTTTTTTGTATTTTTTAGTAGAGACCGGGTTTCACCGTGTTAGCCAGGATGGTCTTGATCTCCTGACCTTGTGATCCGCCCACCTCAGCCTCCCAAAGTGCTGGGATTACAGGCGTGAGCCACCACACCCGGCCTTACCTCACTTATTTCTTATTCAGTGCTAAGTGTAGAGTAAGAAAGCGATGAATATATTAACTTTAAACAATTTTACCCTAAAGGAGGTGTTATGAAATCTAAGGGCTTTGAGCATAAAATATCAAAATAAAACTCAAGAAGACAGAAAGAAAATTATTGAAATCAATGGATGTTACTTTCATAGCATAGGAAGAACAGATCTTTGGTGTCTTAGATTACTTGACATTCCCATTTAAAAATCAGATGCCCTGCACTAAGTTTAATTCATAAACAACTGATTTTTTTCAGGTTACACTGTAGAACAGATGCTGCCATTAAATGCACATTAAACATCTTTTTCATTCACATGGAGACCTAAGGAGTTAGTTCTTTACAGCCTGCGTCATTACCATTTACCTTGAGTTTAATGCCACTTATGTTCTATGATTCTGGAGATCAAGTCTCATTGTACACTGCTTTTAATTTTACCAATCCAATTATGATAATAGCCTAGAACAAGTTTCACAAGAGTATTTCCTGGCTTCTATGTGTTTTTCTCCATTGCTGAAAAGGTCATACATGTATATGAAATGCCTTAGTGAACAGGCTGTGGAATCAGACTACAGGTAACTTAGTGCAAGTTACTTAACATCCACAGACATCCTTCCCAAATCTATGAAATGAGAAAAACAAAAAACTAGTATCTACCTTATAGAGTTGAATTAAGGATAAAATAAGATGCTACAATACAAAGTACATAGAAAATTACCTGGCAAACTTTATGAATAAAATGTGGTTATTAACTTTATTGTAGTTGTATATTAGTGGTCCACTAGCATTATCACTTATAAAAATAAAACCCTTGAGAGTTTTGGGAAGAATCGTTTAGTTTTATTGTTGTTTCTTTTTCTTTCCCCATTAAGACACTTTCCAATTAAGTGTCTGGCTGTTTATCCATCTTCTACTCCCTCTGTAGAAAATAAAAGCATTGAGTTGTAATTTTCAAAATGTCAAGCTAAATAATTTTGGGAAAAAAGCATGATTTCTGGATTACTTTGCCCATTTTCAGGTGCTTGAAAAAATGTGTGTGTAAAGCACTAGGAAAAACAACTAACTTGAAAAAAAAAAAGCACTAAAATCTAATAGAAGTGTGACATATAGAAAACTACACAAAAGAATAGACAATGCTGCTAAACACAAAGCTTTTCCTCTAAACCAAATCTCTTGGGCCTACCCACTCATTTTCATACATGAATGCAAACTGTCTTTTTATCTACAAGTGAAATTCTCAATATATCATTTAACATTAGTACTGAATATTTCAATAATTCCTTTGAATGTAAAACTATGGGGAGAATTGTTTAAAAAGTTTAGTTGTTTATTTATCTTCAATATAAATGAGAGCTCAAGCACATTTCTAGCACACAAATGTCATGATCAAACTGTAGCTGTTTACAACATTCCAATATACTTTAATTCTTTCTTGGAATATTTTAGTATATTTTTTGTAAAGGTAAATAAAAAAGAATTTGGTAAGTATAAATGATCTGAGGGCCTAACAGAGGTACTTTACTATAAATTCTTCAAAACTGGGTTTGAAGAAATATCCACTTGGCTAATTTTTGGATTGTTCTGAAATTAGAATGATTTGTCTTAAATACAAGACAACATAGCTAGACATTTACTAATACATTCTGATAAATAACCAAAATTAAGCAATCCATGTAATTATACTTCAACAACTGATGCTACTCATAACTTGCTAGTACATGTTTATCTCATATAGTATTATATAATATATAAGTATATAAATTGTCTGTTTTTAGAAAAAATTTATAGCATAAATGGAGGGCCTTAAGAAAATCATGAAAATGTAGTATTCAGCAATTACAGTATGACAGCTTCATCTCTTTTCCTCTTCTTCTTTTACATGCTTTGAGAACACATTGTTTGTATACATTTTCTAAGGAAAACTATAATTCAATTCTCTGATTCACCAAGGAATAATGTATACCAGAAATACATATTTTAAAAATATTTTGAAACACTTCCCCTAAAGCAGAATAATGTATTAATTCCTCTAGCCCAAAGCTGTATAATGTAAAAAGTGATGGAGAAATAAATTGTATTTCTTCAAGGTCTTTAAAATTATTTGTATTCGAGTAAAAAACATATAATTTTAAGTAAAAGAATGATCAGTTATTTCATCAAAGTTAAAATAAAGAAAAAGTGTTTGTATATCAATTTGCCTAAGTTACATACATACTATGTCATCAAACTTCTTTTAAAAATGTAACAAAAATATCTGTATTAAATCATAATACTTGTAACAATTCGAGAGATGAAGATTTTCAAGTGTCTCTAATAAAAAACCTGACTCTCTCAGTGTGGATCTGCATCATTGGACAAGGATTCACATGGAGAGGCATAATTGAGATGGCACCTCCTGATGAGCAAGACAGCAGTCCCCTACATGGGCACATGCCAAGGACTGTGTCACGAGAGGCCTCTATTTTCTCCTTGACATAATCATATTTCTTTTCATTTGTCAACCATCTCATCATTGCAATTTGCTTTTAATTTTACATGGATCAGAAAGTGATCTCTCAACCATTTGATTATGTCCCAGGCCATGCCAAAAACAAACCAAATCCCTAAATAGCAAAACACACACACACACACACACACACACACACACAAATTTCACTCAGAATTAGTTATTCCTAAAGCACATTCTTTAAGTGCCAACATTGTTTTAGTGTTTGTATTGACTTTTTAAAAATCGTACTAAGTTTAGTGTTTCCCTCATATGAAGCTAAAATAACAAGCTAATACAGTCATTTTAGTGAATAAAAAATAGCTAAGGCATTGTCAATAAAAATGCAATAAAATAACAGAAGAAGAAAAAATTTGACTTTTGATTGTACCTAGTGCAGAAAAAGAGAGTAGAGGCAACAAGGTATGTACTATGTGCCATGGAAAAAGCTTTATATATATTATTTCATTTAGTGCCCATAAGAACTCTAAATGGCAGATTTCTCTTGCTAAATTTTACAAAAGAGGAAATTGACTAACTTACTGATAGGGGATTGAATAATGTATTGATAGTACCTCTGGTGAGGTACCTTGCCATAACCTGTCTTCACCTGGCCAGAATTCAAATTCAGTTTTGACAGATGCAAAAACAATATTCTCTTTAACACTGCACAGAGTTTACATTTAAAAATCTGGAAATTGTAAGTAATGATATACAAAGAATTTCCCAGTGTTGTAGTCTGCTTGGGCTTCCATAAACTATCATAGTCTGGGTGGTTTCCAGAGCAGAAATGTATTTCTCACAGTTCTGGAGGCTGGGAATCTGAGATTGGGGTGATAGCAAGGGCAGGTTCTGATGAGGTACCTCTTCCAGATTACAGATAGCTGCCTTCTATTTTTGTCCTTACACGACAGAGAATGAGCTAGTTCACATCTCTTTCTCTGATAAGGACACTAATATAACAGGTGTTGCATCCTTATACTACATTTAAACCTAATTGTTTCCCCAAACTCTGACCTCCAAATGCCATCTCAACGGAGTAGAGGGCTTCAACATATGGATTTTGGGGGAACACAAACATTTAGCTCATAATACACAGAATAGAATGATAATTTCCAAGAACATTTAAAAAAACAACTACTATGTGTCAATGATTATATTTAATTTATACTGTTAAAACAATAGCTTGTAAAACAATATTAGAGTAGCAAAATGCAAATGAACAGCCTCATCAGCCTTCTAAATGAGTCCCATGCTTATCATTCTTGCCCTTTTACAAGTTTCAAAAGTTTGAAATGTAAAATTAATTATGATTTTCAATGTAACCCACATACATTATTAATAATTGTTACATTATTAATGGCTCACACCTGCACAAGGATTATTCTGGTCCAGTTGTCTTATCTATCTTATTTTTAAGTTGTATTCATTATTTACATATGTTAAATGTGTTTTTAAACTTAATACTCTTTTCTTGCTATATGACAACAATTTAAAAAGGTATCAATGTCTCAGAATTGGTTCATCAAGACTAAAAATGGTAATGAACATAAGCTAGCTCCTTACCATAACGACAGAGTCCAGTGTCAAAATATAATGTGAATCTCTTTGTGCTAGAACAAGCAGTGATAGAAAGACAAGAAAGGAAGCACAACTTAAATACTTGAAAACTTGGATTTTCTTATATTGGTGATCCATTCATACCTAGAGCTCAGTGAACTGTTCGTAATAAAATATTTTGAAATAGTGGGATAAATCTATTGACTTTTTCACCATTTTCAAAACAAGCCCAGTAACCTCTGTAGTAAAGCAAACAACTGTTTATAGAACAAGAACAAAACATTTTCCATGATATAATTGATAATTTTATTCCCCCAAAATGAGAAAGGATGAAAAACAGAGACTTCAATTGATTCTCTCATAAGTAAAGCAAGTGTATACACACTACTTTTTTTTTTTTTTTTTGGGGGGGGAGAGACAGGCTCTTGCTCTGTTGCCCTAGCTGGAACTCAATGGCTCAATCATAGCTCACCTTAATCTAGAACTACTGGGCTTAAGCAATCCTCCTGCCTCAGTCTCCTGAGTGTCTAATACTACAGGTATGCACTACCATGCTAATTTGTTTTATTTTTTTGGGCTACTTATTTTTATTTTTGTGGAGACAGGGTCTCACTATCTTATCCAGACTGGTCTTAAACTTCTGGCCTCGAGCAGTCCTCCCACCTTGGTCTCCAAAAATGCTAGGATTACAGGTGTGAGCCACCATGCCCAACCTATCAACACTACTTTTGAGTTGGCCCCTGATAAAATTAATGATAAATATTATGCACTCAAAGAATCAGGACACGCTATAGACAAAATGTCTACATCAATGAAGAATGCTAGACATTGTCTAATGTCAAGGTAGAGGAGCCATACAATGTGGAAAAGTAGTCAATCCCTGTCTTTTGGAAGTAGTAGCTGACATTTCATTTAACAGTTGAACAAGCCATTAATGTGCAGAGGATATGCTCTTGATAGATGTGCAGAATCAGCTTCAGGGCAAAAGGCTCCATATCTTTTGGTACCAGTCATCCCATAGAGCTAGGACTACATATGCAGGTGGATTCAACACTAGAGGAGCACAGATATTTATGCAGAAGGGAAAGTTGGCACTTTGAAGATAGAAGTAAAAAAAAAATGTCAATACAGATATTTCATTCATTTGAGAAGAGCCAAGAGTCAAGCACAGTACTGTCTGAGCTTGATTCAGTGTTGAAGAAAATGATCAAAAACAGTGAATATAACCATATATTTTCAGTGTATTGAGTGAAGAAATGAGGAATGAATGCAAGACTGCCTTGCCAAACTGAAGTATGTTGACTCTCAAGGGGAAACAAGCTCACATGGGTTTTCAAAATGAAGGCTGAGATTAACACATTTCTTGCTGACACAAATGCTATTTAAGACCATTTGAATTATTTCAGGTAGTGTGCCCAAATAGTCCAATTCAGCAATCTTTTCAATTTACTGACTGTCAGGACCTACATATCACCACGTTTGATGGTGAGGATCGGCAGTTCAAATGACACAATTGTTGCAAGCTTAACTCTAATCTACAACAACATCACAATAGTTTTCTATATTTTTGAGAAAGCAAGTGATGTCCTATCGGTAGGCATATTTAAAAATGCATCCACTGCTATAACCAAATATGAAAACAAATTTCAACTCCTGAATGCAACCAAAGACCATGTAAAAATCTATTTATCGTTATATCCTAAGTTAATACATTTAACCCTCTAGCTTTTGAGTCAGACATGCTTGCCAACTTAGACGCTGACAGTTTGCCAAAAGTACTCTCCAGTAAAACATCTCTTCACTATTTCTGGTTTAACCCTAGATCCAAACATCCAGAACTACCAGTAACTAAATACCTGCTAGAGATCATTCTTATTGACCTGTAATTATGGAAGTATTTACTAAGTTAGAGGAAATAAAGAATAAGAGAAAAAACAGACTAGCTGTAGAACTTAAACTGTATCTCAGAATATTCCTCTTAAATCTGCATACAATGACAGTAAAAATTGCTATTTTACATCATTTTTCTGATATGAAACGAATATCATTTTTATCTGGAAATATAGTTTTATGTTTACTTAAAATGTACCTATAACTGGGTTTTCTAAGTTATAGGAACACACCTCCCTCCATGAGAATCACTCTCTCTCACCCAACCACCCCATCTGGCTAACTCTTCTTAATTATCCTTTGATATCACTCAGCTCAGGTGCTCTCCAGGATTCTTTATTTGATTCCATATCTTCTCCATGCTCAGTTAGATGCCTTTATAATGCTTTGTGATATGGGTATGGATCTTGCATTTTTAGATGATCAGTTTATATGCTTGTCTCTACTACTGGAGTGAGGGCACTTCTCATTTCTTTTCTATTTTTATATTTCCAGAACCTAGCATGATATCTAACACATAACAGGTGTATCTGTGAATGACTTATGATTGAATGAATGCTCAATTTTACCTGTGAAGATGGAGGGGAGGGTGCTGAAAAAGGTTTTACAGCTTTCATGAATTTATTCTTCTAATGTTATTACCACTCTTACTATCCATGTCTGAGCATGAATAGCGAACTAAATCTTGATAAGACAGAGAGCTGGTTGTGAGGGCTAGTTACAGATTTGCTCAACAAATATGTTAATTTTAGAAACTGACTTTTACTTAGTATCCAAACTTTTTACTATAGCATTCTTAATGTGTATTTTATTTTAATGACACTAGCATTTACTTCAGCACTTAGTTTGAATCACACTGCAGAGAAATTTAGTAAAGAGAATGGAAAATATAGGTAAAAATATGTAAAAACTGCATGCATGGCTAGTACATATGATATAGTTTCTTTAAGTGAATATTATAACTTTATTGGATGGAAAGACATTAAAAAGAAAAATAAGGTATTGAATCATCAGTACTTTTTATGTTAATATGAGATCTCAGCATTTGATTTTAGGATGGAGAGAACACAATTTACAATGAATTCTTAAATTACAATGAATTCTTATTTGCTCAGCAAAGGGAAAACACTTAGGAAAACTGTGGTACAATAAAAGCATGTGACAGAGGAAACATAAATCTAAGTGTATCACAGGTTCAGAGCTCTGGAAGAGCTCTTGACAGGTTATCTGGGCTGGCAATTGCCCTGCCTTGGCAAGTTCATTTTCAAAACACAACAGACAAATGCTTGTGTGTACTTACAAAATATCTCTAGGGGAAGAGGAGTCATAATCCCCCTTAATAATTCACTAAGCTTTCCGAACATGGAAGCTAAATATAGTTTAGCACATAGAGTTCAGAGGCCATATTCTTTTGCTTTCACTTCGTTGGTGAATTAGAATAGCCTGGTTAACTGGGTAAATGCAGTTTGATTTCTTACAGGCAACTCAAACTCATGTCGGTAACTGAATTCATCTTTCCTATCTCTTTTTCCAAAGGATTCTTCCTCCTACAGTCATCTACTCACTTACTCAAACCTGAGAGTCATCCTGCATATGATAGTTGTTCCTCTCTTCCATACACTTATATCAAATAAAACTCCAAATCTTGCCATTTGTTACTCTGAAATCATCCATCCTCATGATTCTGAGACCTCATCAAGAGGAATGACATAGCCTCCTAACTAATCTCTTCGCCTCCAGTTCTATCAGCCTTCCCTTTGTTTCTAATTACACCAGAAAATTCTCAGTATATTAGTTATACAAAGACAGACACAAAATGTATCTATGGTATTGAGCCAAGTAACTGTATACAGATAGAATATACATATGTACACAGACAGAAGAAAAAAACTTGAAAGAATTATACCAGTGTTAACAGTTAGTTGTTGCTTTGTGCACATACATAATTTCTAATATAAGCATGTATTATAAATTACATAAATATATATAAGAAATTATATATATAAAATAACATATATATAGTCAGCTCTCAATACCTGCAGGTTCTGCATCTACAGATTCAACCAACCATGGGTTGAAAATATTTGGAACAAAATTAAAAAATACAAATAAAAATACAGTATAACAACTATTTACATAGCATTTACATTTTATAAGTATTATAAATAATGTAGAGAAAATTTAAAGTATATAGGAGGATATGCTCAGGTTATATGAAAATATTACACCATTTTGTGTAAGGGACTTGAGCATCTGCAGATTTTGTTATCCATGGGGGTCCTAGAACCAATTCCTTGTGTATATTGAAAGACAGTTGTAAATATAAACACCAATTCTCCTGCCTTGGCAAGATCACTTTCAAATCCCAGTAAACAAATGCTTCTGTGTACTTAAAAAACACCTCACAAGGAAGAAGTCACAGTCCTCTAAATACATACAAAGTGTACACACACGGACATATGTATACGTAAGTGCACACACACATATATACTATCCTTAATAACAGAATGTATCTTTATGGTATCCAACAGTGTTTGAGTAAAACTGTGATTAATGTTATAAAAGAAAACTGTAAAGAACTATGACAACATATAACAAGAAAGCCTTGATTGATAATAAGGCATCAAGTAAGGCTTCCTTGAAGAAAGACCATTTGAGTTGCATTTTGAAGGCTAAGAGGCAGGAGTTGATTACTTAGAGGTTTGTGGGGTGTATTCCAGATTGTATTAGTGCTTTTTCACACAGCTGTAAAGAACTACCTTAGACTAGGTAGTTTATGAAGAAAAAAGGTTTAACTGACTCACAGTGCTGCATGGTTGGGAAGGCCTCAGGAAACTTACAATTACGGCAGAAGGTGAAGGGGAGGCAAGGCATGTATTACATGACGGCAGGAGAGAGAGAGCAAGTGAGCGGGGAAGTGCCACACTTTAAAACCATCAGCTTGGCCAGGCGTGGTGGCTCATGCCTGTAATCTCAGCACTTTCGGAGGCGGAGGTGGGCGGATCACCTAAGGTCAGGAGTTCAAAACCAGCCTAGCCAACATGGTGAAATCCTGTCTCTAGTAAAAATACAAAACAATTAGCCAAACCCGTTGGCATGCACTTGTAATCCCAGCTACTTGGAAGAATGAGGCAAGAGAATTGCTTGAACCAGGGAGGAGGTGGAGGTTGCAATGAGCCAAGGTCGCGCCACTGCACTCCAGCCTGGGTGACAGAGTAAGACTCAGTCTCAAAAAAAAAAAAGCTCTAGCAAGAACTCACTATCACAAGAACAGCCTGGAGGAAACCACCCCCATGAACTAATCACCTCCCACCAGGTCCCTGCCTCAACTTATGTGGATTACGATTCAAGATGAGATTTGGGTGGGGACACAGAGCAAAACATATTACAGGTATACAGCTCAGAGTAAAGACCCAGAGGCAGAGCAGACCCAGAGGGGCCACTGAAATAAAGCCATGCCAGGAGCAAAAAGAAAGGCAGGTATAAGTGGCATTTATGTCAACTTGTGCTATATATGTAAGTATCACAGACTTTGTTTTTCTTCAGTCATTCCTTTGTTTATACATGTGTCTTATTCTGCGATTAAAAAAAAATTAAACCAAAACACAGTCCCCCAGGGTGATATTCCTAAAATGCAATCCCATTATGTCACTCCTCTACTCTCTGTCACATTCAAGATAATGTCAATCATCCCAGGACATATATCAAGCACTTGGCATTCTGGCCAACTTCCAGCTACTGGACTGCACCCAGCACCATACCCCACAATCATACAGGTCTCCAGCCAGCCTGAACAGCTCAGCATACCTGACTGGACACAGTCATTTACTCTTGGTTTCTAAGTCAAACACATCTGTCCCCTAGGATCCTCTGGCTCATACATGTAGGACATTCAGAACCAATGTCCCACTTCCTGTAGCAAGTGTTCTAGGAAATGTACCTTCTATAGCCACATATAAAATTGGAAGTGCTCACCCTTTCTCCACTTTCCCACACGTCTCCTTGGCACAACTGAAACAGACACTTATGTAAAAATGTACAGAATGTCAAAAACATATAGACAGGTATACAGCCACAAGAGTAATGATTTTATTTTAAAAAGCTGATCATAAAAATAAAATTAGGAAGCAACTGGTATATAATAAAAGCCATATAAGAGTAATTAAGGGAGTGAAGAGATAAATTTCACACTAAAGTTTTATAGATGCTTTTTTCCATATTAAAATGGGAATGCTAATCCCTATATTACAAGCTTTCAAGGTTTAAATAACAGATATAAAAGGGATTTCAAAAAGTAATATATGATATACATTTTATTATTAGTTTATAACTTATAATTAAAATCTGAATGTTAATGTTCACATGGTATTACAGTGAACAAGTCTTATTTTAAGATAGTCAGATACAGATGGAAAATAAGTGAATTTCCTATTAAATACATCCTTCTTTTACTCTCCCATATTTAATGCATACTAGTCACTAACTTGAAAATGTGTTTTTTATCTGCAAAATCAACACACAGAGCGGTATACATTCACAAGTAAACACCCTCTCCACTTCACCCTGAATCCTCACTAAAGCCCTCCTTAACATTCCTCCCCAAAACTACTCACAGACTATTGCTAATATATGTGAAAATCACAGCTTATCTCAATCATTTGTTACATTTTACAAGATTTCTTCTACTTCTGTTACACTTGATACTCCTAATTATATCTTCTATACTTGATGGTCTAATCTGCCTTTTATTTACAGTATCAGTTACTGGTCAGGGATGGATTAAGGTTAACAGGGACACAGTATTATCTAAATTTAGATTTAGGACCTACAACCTCTTAGAAATGAATTTTCTATGCTTCTTATCTTTATTTAATTTAGAATTAATTAGTTTTATCTATACTTAATCTTTGAAATGTAGTACAGATATAATCTGACCCTTATTTGAAATATCAGGCCATTTGAATTATTCTTGGATTATGAAAACATCGTGCTACAGATACATGTGAATATATTGATAACTATATATCTCTGGAAAAATCAGATGTCTTTACAAAATTTATTCAACAGATAAGATGTGTCACAACCAAAGAGGGACAGATAAGATTTGGCAGATAAGACATAGTGCAACCAAAGAGACAAGAATCCAAAGCTTGGGTAAAAATAATTTATTCTTTCTAAGACTGCAAAGGAAATCCACATCCCTATACCTATACCAGCAATCAACAATATGGTGCAATGGATAAGAGGAGAGTTGTGGAATCTGTTATATTCCAATCTGGATCCATGAATAACCAGGTGAACATTGGCAAGATATGTAATCTTTCTAAGCCTCAATTCATTCATCTGTAAAATGCAGGTAGAGAAAAGATCTTGTGTTGAGCAATCATTTATGAAGAGACAAAATTGTCATTACTGAAACCTAATTTCAAAATATTCCCATTAATATATAAACTAATAGGCTGGGCATGGTGGCTCACGCCTGTAATCCCAGCACTTTGGGAGGCCGAGGCGTGCGGATCACGAGGTCAGGAGATCAAGACCATCCTGGCTAATATGGTGAAACCTTGTCTCTACTAAAAATACAAAAAATTAGCAGGGCATGGTGGTGGGCGCCTGTAGTCCCAGCTGCTCGGGAGGCTGAGGCAGGAGGATGGCATGAACCCGGGAGGCGGAGGTTGCAGTGAGCCGAGATCATACCACTGCACTCCAGCCTGGGAGACAGAGCAAGACTCTGTCAAAAAAATAAAAAATAAAAAATAAAAATAAAAAATAAACTAATTAATGGGAATAGCAAAGCTATGTTGATGAACAAGGATATGTCAATTCCAGATTTATGGATTACAGCATTCAATATCCCCTAAAGCTCCTCTAGGAAGAAATAAGTTCTGTAAAACCCAGTTTGAAAAGCATTTTTCTATGTTAGTGTTAGAGAGATTGTAATTTGGAGCGCTAACCAATATATCTTCAATAACAATGGGGCAAATCAAATTGATTAGGTAATGCTTCCGCAAGGAGTATAACATTTACAATCGCACGACATAAACTTTAGAAGAATCTGAAATTAGTAAGTTTGAATCCATTGGCAACAGAAATAGTTGTTCCCCTAATATAACATTTTATAATCTGCTGTATTTAAATGCTGCAGTTTTCTGTATTTTTTAGTCTCCAGCTTAATTCATTTTTATCAATTAAGATTTGCACAGCTTTTCTTTTATGCAATCTAGTTTTCAGGATATAAATATTCATATTATTTATGTATTTATGAGATGGAGTCTTACTCTGTCACCCAGGCTGGAGTGCAGTGGCATGATCTCAGCTCACTGCAACCTCTGCCTTCTGGGTTCAAGTGATTCTCCTGCCTCAGCCTCCCAAGTAGCTAGGATTACAGGCGCCTGCCACCATGCCCAGCTAAGTTTTGAATTTTTAGTAGAGATGGGGTTTTACCATGTTGGCCAGACTGGTCTCGAACTCCTGACCTCAGGCAATCCACCCACGTCAGCCAAAGTGTTGCGATTACAGGCTTCAGCCACTGTGCCTGGACCATGTTATGTTAAAAATTCTTGTATTTTATAATTTATTTATTTGTGACAGGATAAACATGATCCAAGAACCAATAAACGCACAAACTCAACAAGAAGTCATCCTCATTATGGAAAACACAAGAAACCCACTCATCATGCAAAGATTCTTTGATTATGAAATGCTCATAGGCAAACAACAATAATACCAATACATAATAGTCATAGTGACCTATGATTCTAATAACTTCATTTGCTCTTCTATCCATCAGAGTTTTTGGTAAAGGGATCTATAGCATGATTTGCACCTAATGGGAACAAAGCTAGGTCACCGTGGACTTACATGGTGGCGTGTCTGTGTTGCACAAATACCCTGGCACCTGCCTTAGCCATCCAATCCCAATTTTGGAAGAAACTATGCATGCACATATTTTTTCTCTAATATGGCCACTTCTGCTGACAAATACAGGACGCAGAATTCAGAAAAGCAGGAAGAATGCTGAATTTTACACACCACTTTTTATATTAACAATAAAACTAAAGAAGTTTTCCCTTATCAATTTCCTTTGAACCATGAACACAGGAAAGCCACATGTTTGGAAAGGACTGTTTTGAGTTTGGTGTTTATAATGACCTCTGAATTTTCTTAAAAATGTGGTTTTTCTTGTAGCTATGTTCTTAATCTATTCTTGTTATTGGTATGAGACAAAATGATGACATCAGCAAAATATCTCCAGCTTGCCTTCTGACTCATTAATAGATTTCATGCTACCAGTATTAAAATTGATCCTGAGGGCAACCCCAACATTAACCTTTTTCCACTTGAGAAATCTGCCACACATTTCTCAGCTGCTTCCTATTTATTCTATGGTTTTAATCTGAGAAGAAAATTTTCCTCTTAATCCTTGGTCATTGGCTTTCCTTAGGTTTATCTTGTAAAAAACTTTTTCGGAAGTTCTGAACACTGGAAGTCTAAACTGCAATAGCACTTTCCTTCCCATAGAACATCTGCCAATTGACTTCATTTACTGCATTTCTCTCAGGAGAGCTTCCATTTAGTCTTGAAAAGAACAGTGAGAAACATTATTTAAATGCTCTAATAGCATAAATCAGCTGTTTCTGAAAAGCCAGGTGAAGATACTAAGTGACATGCGTAAATTTAAATTTCACCTATTGGCTAAATAACATATAATCTAGTAATTAAATGGAATCTAAGCTAGTGAGTATATTTACAGGGTCTTGATTCTCTCCAGTAATAAAAACATACTTAAAAACATAAGTAAAAAAAACTTAAACATAACTAAACAAATAACAAACAACACAAGCCATGGATGTGTTTTTTGTTTTTTTTTTTTAAAAACTTACATTCCTTTGATTCCTGTTTCTTTACATTAAATTTCAAAGATCAAAATGAATTGTATTAGATATTGTTACTTAAGTCCCAATTTTACTCTCCAAAGAAGAATGCAAACATCTCCTAAAATATAAAAGGTTTTGAATATTAACATTCTTGCTAAAATATATTTCACAAAGTTCTTTAGGTGTAATGAAAAATTCAAAATTATATAATAGAAGTTTGAAAATATTTTCTCAAAGGATTTATTTCTAATAGTGCTGCTGACTTTGGCAGTTATTTCCAGGAATAAGCTACAGTTGTCTCTGATAAAATAATAGCTAAAAAAATAAATTTACTCAAGGACCAAATTGACTTTGTCCCAAAAGAGAAAGACTTCTGTTGTATACAGGTTTCTCAATCATGGTTACTTCTCCTTTCACATTAACTCCAGGATATCATGACAAGGTTAAGTATAATGGAAAACCAGTAACTGCAATGCTTATGAGAATAGCTTCAAAAATATTTATGCTAGATTTTCTCTATTTTCAAATGAACCGATGGACATATTTTAAAAATTAAGGAAAGTTTGGATGTATTCAGCAACAGCTATATACCAGGCAATTATTTAGGTGCTTTATGTGTCATTTTCTTTGGTTCCTACAACCACCACACAAAATAGTTCCTATCCTTCTCTTCATATTAAAAATAAGGTTAAATGTTTTTTCCAGTCTCAGTGTTTCAGGAAGAAGTCCGATTCTTCAGTATTCCATTGTAAACCAATGAAATCTGAAAAAAAGTTAACTGAAAGAAATGTTGTTAACTAATTTCCCTGTAACTTTTCAATTTGATAATATTTTGTTATCATTATATAATTTTAAACTTAATCCTACTTTCAAGCACGACTAATATTAATTTTTTGCATGTCAATTCTAGTTTTTCCTATGCAAATCTATTCTTATAGACATAATTAGAATTGATATTATATTACTAATAATAATTTTGGTGTTTCAAATAATATGTAAAAATTGTATTCTTAAAGGTATTCTATGTAGGACAACTTTCTTCTTTTAACAATTCTCACCTCAGAAACTTCTGAATGTTTCCAATCTAAAATGAGAGTATCATGAAACATAAATGTTCATCTCTATTTGAGGCTCTTTATTTTGAATAAAGTAATCCCACTACTGGAAATCTATCAAAAAGACAGCATACACACTGCCACATGGCAATTTGTGACAAAGGTTAAATGCTAAGGAATTACCAAACTCATAAGCCAGAAACCAGGGAAGATTAAAAGTGTTTCCTTATGGTTGTATTTTATGTATGTATTGCTTATGGAAAAATTTCTTTACTTATGGAATATTAATCATTATAAAGGCAGAAAAGTATAATATTCTTAACTGCACAACAAAAAGAAGAAAATGAAACATCAGGTGTGTTGGAGAATATCTTAGACAAAGAAGTCAAAACTTAAACTCCAGTTTAAATTTTTTTAAGAAAGTATTTCAACATGTACTTAATTTCAATTGTTACAGGGAATATAACGCTAAAGGAAAATTATGGCATATTTCACTAAAATGACATTTCTACTACTAAAAACCTAACTTTTCATTACAGGGGAAAAGAGGACTATAGCACAATAAACATGTTTCCCCATAACAACCCACTTCTGTATATTACCTTTTTTTCCTTCAGAATTGGAAGAGAAAAAAATAATTTTAGAAAATAGTTATTTGAAATAGGTTTTTATTAATCAATCAAAATATTTATTGAGTAATAACTATTATTCAGCAATAAATAAGATAGTTGAAGTCATGCTGATCTTCAAGAGCTTTACAAAATAGTTGTAAAACTATTACTATGTAAAACTACAAAATCAAAAACTTTGAAAACATAACTTAAAAAATAAAGGTAAAATAAATTAGCCTTAAATTGTAGTGCTGAGTACAGCTCAAATTCAGAGATTTAGAGATGACTCCAATGTAGAACAGAAGGGAGGAAATTTAGTTTTAATCAGACAATATCACTCCCAGTAGGGACTGATAGTCATTTAATATTTCCCTGGACAGATAGCTGCAAGTGATACAAATGTTAAATGGAAGTGACAAATATTTACTGTTCACAGGAGAAAATAAAAGTAAAATGACAACACTTGAATGATGTAATTTGTGTGTGTGTGTGTGGGAGGCTATCCAGGTTTTCAAATATTTCTGGTCAAATGATTGAAACATTATAAACAGTAACATTAAAATTATATTTTATCCTCATTCTAGTATAATAATCTAAAGGCTATAAAGAAACGTAAGTACAAACTTATCTGCACAGAAAACTTTTGTTTGAAAAAAGCATGTTAATACTATTTTGCATATGAAACTAAGGTAATTTAAAGAAACTCAAAGGAATAAGTCATAACAGCTGCTTCCTTCTCCCTAAATGATTGCCTTTTTGGACTTTGTACCTTCCAAATGTTGAGTGAATTTTAAATGTCTTTTAATGTGCGGGGTTTTTTTTCCCCATCCCAGCAATCAACTTGAAGATTACACCACACCTGCTCTCCTGTTTAAGTTTCACTTTTTCTGAACTTAGCACTATACTCCAAAAACTGAATTTAGCTTTCTGATTCTTGTCCAAAAAATGAGTCAATATAGAATTTTTACTGATTTGTGACCATCGTTCATTTAACCATGTTTCTCTAGTGTTCAGAGATGTCTCATTCCATAAAGGGCAGTTAACACCTGTAAGGTAATTATATCTACCAAATGCTGTTGGCCAGGAATATGAATATATAATTGTTGCTGCCATCTGTTAATTGTTCTATTTGAATCACTTACTTCATCATATACATTTACCTGACATCTAGATATTTTTAATAGCCTTGAGAAATGTTACATCTGCTTGTAGCAGAGTTTATAAGTTTTTACATTATTAAGAAGGAATTTTTAAGTCTTTGGGGGAAGACACAAGTTAAGTGGATAAAATAGCACATGTGTGCATGTATAGGGGTGGGGTGGAGTTTGGGGTTATTCTACTGAAGAGGAAGCCTGAATAAGAAGGTAAATCATTTTCAGAGAGAAACATTTAATAGAGAAGATAAGAGTATATTAGAAGATAGCTGGATAACGGAGGTGGAATCTTACCTGAAATCCTATAAATTGAAAAAGCACTATTGAGTTCTATCATAAGAACCCCTCAGCAAAAGAGACTGATAAAACTTCTTACCAAGAAGCTGAAAAATCTTTCGATGTAAACCTCTCTCTCTCATGACTTTAAACCTTAAAGTAGAATCCTCAGGTTCCATAGAAGGATTCAGAATTTCTGCAAATGTTTGACACACATTTTATTAGTAGTTTTAATAGCAATAAATGCTGTTAACACTGGGAGGAAATTTACCAGCTGTATGATTTTAGGCAAGTTTCTTTACTACTCAGTGCTTTGGTTTTATCACCTACAAATGAAGGATAACTGCAGTATGAAAATTAAAAGAGAATATATGTAGAGCATGCTTATCAGTGAATACCATACAGTAAGAGTTCAATAATTATTACCTATTATTATAATCATTAAGAAAATTCTAACACTTGGCAGACTAATAATATACTCAATTGTACTGTAGATTATTTTTCTAAAGGCTTCTTTTGCCCAGTTCATGCACATGGTTGAACACTTTATGGATATGGCATGGTGTAAGTGGGTGGAATAGTGGGTCCCGAAACAGATGTTAACACCTGGAACTTCAGAATGGGACTTTATTTGGAATAAGGCTCTTTGCAGAGGTAATTAAGGATCTTAAGATTATACTAGATTTGGGTGGGCCCTAAATTCAATGATGAATATCCTTTTAAGAATCTGAAAAGGAGAAAACAGAAACACAGGAAAGATGAACATGAGAAGATGAAAGCAGAGATTGGAGTGATGCATCTGGAAGCCCAAAAATGCCAAGGAAAGCCAGGAGTCACCAGAGGCTGAAAAAGGCAAGGAAGCATTGTCCCTAGAACCTTCAGAGAGAGCATGGCACTGCAGACACATTGATTTTTGAGCTTCTGGTCTCTAGAACTTTGATAGAACAAGCTTAGGTGGTTTCAATTCACCCAGTTTGTGGTACTTTGATAAACAGTTGTAGGAAACTAATACACAACTTAGGAGGAAATTTGTACTTTTTTTTTTCTTTTAAAGGTCAGGCCTGCATGTACACAGGCTCTTGTAAAAATAAATTTTTAGAATAGTTATGCATTTACAGGAAATTTCCAAAGATAGTACAAAGTTCCCATATATCCATATAGCATTTCCTTTTACTAGCATTTTACATTAACATGGTATCTTTGTCAAAATTAATGAACCAATATTGGTACATTATTACTAACTAAACTCATTTTATTCAGACTTATTTAGATTTACTTAGTTTTTACTTAATGTCCTTTTTCTGTTCCAGGTTCCCAACCAAGAAAATTAATTACATCATATCTCCTTCATCTTCTAAGTTCTGTGAGTTTACCAGACTTTCCATGTTTATAGGACCTTAACAGTTTTAATACGAAATAGTCATTAGGTATTCTGCAGAATGTCCCTCCATTGGAATTTGTCTGAATTTGTTTTCATGATTATAAACTGAGTCTATGAGTTTTGCTGAGGGAAACCAGAGAGGTAAAGTGCTATTTACATCATACCACAGCAAGAGCATATACTAACAACATGACTTATCACTGTGGATGCTGACCTTCACTACCTGGCTGAAGTAGTCTTTTAGAGCCCATCTAGATAGTTCCAAATAATCCCTTCATTAAGACTTGTTTTTTTTTTTTTTTTCCTTGAGACAGAGTCTCACTCTGTCACCCAGGCTGAAGTTCAGTGGCAACATCTCAGCTCACTGCAACCTCCGCCTCCCAGGTTCAAGCAATTCTCCTGTCTCAGCTTCCCCAGTAGCTGGGATTACAGGCATGCACCACCACAACAAGCTAATTTTTGTATTTTTAGTAGAGACAGGGTTTCGCCATGTTGACCAGGCTGGTCTCAAACACCTGATCTACCTCAGGTGACCCACCCACCACGGCCTCCCAAAGTGCTGGGGTTACAGGCGTGAGCCACCATGACAGGCCCTATTCATTAATTCTTAATCACATCTGTCCTTAGTCCTTAATCATATAAACATATCTGTTTAACACATTAGATATTACATAAGGTGATATTCACGTTTCTGCCATGTAATGTAATCACATTATCTAGGAATTAGGATGTGGACACATCCTTTTGGGGGGTCATCAGTCAATCCACTACACCACAATTACAGTATCATTGTTTCATGGCCCTTAAAAAACTCTCAGTGCCTCACCTATTCAAACCTCTTCTCCTCCACAAACCTCAGGCAACCACTGATCCCTTTATCTTCTGGGATGGTTATTTTTTTTTTCTGTCAACTTAAAAGTTGTTTGTGGATGATATTAACATTTAATATATGCTTAAGTAATCATTTTGCCCTCCATAATGTGGGTAGGCCTTATCCAATCAGCTGGAGACCTGAATAGACAAAAAGACCAGCCTCCGGGAGCAAAAAAGAAATTCTCCAGCAGACTGCCTTCAGATTTTATCTGCAACATTTGCCCTTAAAAATTCATTTGCAACACTGGCTCCTCCATGAGTCATGAGCCTGCTGGCCTTTGAACTGAAACTGCACCATCAGCTCTCCTGGGTCTCCAGGCTGCCAGCCTTCTAACTAGAACTACCATTGACTCTCCTGTTCTCAAACCTGCTAAACTGCAGATTTTGGATTTACCAGCAGACATAATTTCATGAGCTGCTTTCTATAATTAATCCCTTTCTACAAATAGACACATTCTATTGTTTCAAATTTTCTGTACAATCCTAACTCATACATTGTCTCTATAGTTTTGCCTTTTAAAAAATGTCACGTAATACTTCAGACTTGGTGATATAGCTTGAATCTGTGTCCCCACCCAAATCTCATGTTAAATGGTAATCCCCAATGTAGGAGGTGGGACCTGGTGGGAGGGGATTGGATCATGGTGGTGGTTTCTCAGGAATAGTTTAGCACCATACCCTGTGATACTGTCCTCATGATAGTGAGTTCTCATGAGATCTGGTTGTTTAAAAGTGTATAGCATCTTCCCCCATCCTGCTCCTGCTCCTGCCATGTAAGACACCTGCCTCCCTTTTGCCTTCTGCCATGATTGGAAACTTTCTGAGGCCTCCCCCAAAGCAGAAGCCACTATACTTCCAGTACAGCCTGTAGAACTGGGAGCCAATTAAACCTTTCTTTTGTTATAAGTTACCCAGTCTTGAGTATTTCTTTATAGCAATGAAAGAATAGACTAATGCACTTGTCTTTGGGCTTTTCTTTTCTTTCTTTTTTTTTTTTTTTTCGATGAAGTCTTGCTGTGTCCCTTAGGCTGGAGTGCAGTAGCTCGATCTTGGCTCACTGCAACCTCCGCCTCCCAGGTTCAAGCAATTCTTCTGCCTTGGCCTCCTGAGTAGCTGTGATGCACCACCATGCCTGGCTAATTTTTGTATTTTTAGTAGAGACAGGGTTTCACCATGCTGGCCAGGCTGGTCTCGAACTCCTGACCTCATGATCCACCCAGTTCGGCCTTCCAAAGTGCTGGGATTACAGGCCTGAGCCACTGTGCCCAGTCGCCTTTGGGGTTTTAAAAAAATAGTTATATTATTTGAATCATACAATATTTAGCGTTTTCAGACTGACTCCTTTCACCGAGCAATATATATTTAAGACTCAAGCATGTTTATGTATAGCGTGATAGCTCATTTCTTTTTTTCCTATTTTAAGGCTTTTTTTTTTTTTTAAAGTTCTGGGATACATGTGCAGAACATGCAGGTTTGTTACATAGGTATACATGTGCCGTGGTGGTTGGCTGCACCTATCAACCCGTCATCTAGGTTTTAAGCCCCGCATGCATGAGGTATTTGTCCTAATGCTCTCCCCTCCCTTGCCCCCCACTCTCTGACAGGCCCTAGCGTGTGATGTTCCCCTCCCTGTGTCCATGTGTTTTCACTGTTCATTTATGAGTGAGACAAGCGACAGCTCACTTCTTTTTATTCCTTTTTATTATTGAATAGTATTCCACTGTGTGCATATACCACCATTTCTTTATTCATTTGCCTACCAAACGGCATTTGGGTTGCTTCCAGTTTTTGGTGATTTTATATAAAGCTGCTTATACATATTTGTATGCAGGCTTTTCTGCAGAAATAAGTGTTTTTGTTTTTGTTTTTCTTGAGATGGAGTCTCCCTCTGTGGCCTAGGCTAGAGTGCAGTGGCATGATCATGGCTCACTGCAGCCTCAACTGCCCGGGTTCAAGCGATCTTCCCACCTCAGCCTCCCAGGTAGCTGGAACCATATGTGTACAGCTCCACACTTGGATAATTAAATAAAAAAATCTGGAGAGTCAGTGTCTCATTATATTGCCCAAGCTGGTCTCAAACTTCTGGGCTCAAGCAATGCTCCCATCTTGGCCTCCCAAAGTGCTGAGGTTATAGGGGTGACCCATGGCACTCAGCCCAGAAATAAGATTTTGAATCAATTAGGTAAGAATGTGATTGCTGGATAGTATCTTAAGACTATGCTTAATTTTGTATGAAATGGCAAAGTAACTGTACCAACTTGCATTGCCACTAGCAATAAATGAAAATTCCTGCTTGTGTCACATCCATGTTAGCAACTGGTACTTTCATTTTTTTTTTTTTTTGGTGGATATTAGTCATTCTAATAGGTTTAGAGGGGTATGATGTTTTGCTAATTTGCAGTGTTGAAAAGACACTACTTTCTTAATTGGATCATCTTTGTGTCTTTGTTACAGAGCAGTAAACTATATTTGTATATGTCTATTCTGGGTTTTCTGATATATTTCATTGATCTATATGTCTAGTATTTCTCCAATACCACATTATCTTGACTACTGTAGCTTAACAGTTATTCCTGAAATTGGTTAACTGTAGTACTCCAACTTTTTGTTTTCCTTCTTCAGTACTACTATGTTGGCTATTATAGGTCTTTTGCCTTTCTACATAAACTTTAGAATCGGTTTATTGATTATCTACAAAATAGACACTGGGACTTAGATTGAGATTTTGTTGAATCTTAAGATCAAGTTAGGAAGAACTGATATCTTAACAATATTGAATCTTCTATTCCATGAACACAGAATATCTCTTCTTCATTTATTTGTGTTTTTATTTCTTTCATCAGTGTTTTATAGTTTTCCCAATACAGACCCTATATGCACTGTATTAGCTTTATACCTAAACAATTACAACAGGGATGCAATGTCTTGGCCTGCTTATGACCTAGGATTTTATGTAGCTGAACAAGCTCACTTTCTTGATGCCAGGTCACAATGTTACCTGTAGGGAGAGTGTCTTTGATGAAACTAGAACTTGCCTTTTAGAGGCAGCATGCAAACTAAAGGAAAAATGGCTATTTACAAACTCAATGTCTGACTGAGCAGAATATTGACATATCTGAGATTACTTCAAAATATTATCTTTCAATAATGATTGGTGTACTCCATCTAAACTAAACTCTTTGCCTGGTAAGCATGGTAAGCAGCAGTTAAATTTTCTTAATGACTCAGCATTAAAATAATTTCCAATTATTCCTCTTTCAAGCCTGTGGATCAGCTTACTAAGAGACTGTCCTGTGATTTCAAAATAAACTATTAATATACCCCTTTAAAATGATGTGTATTATTTATACTAGTAAGGATTCTCCAGACACCATGAAACCAAAACAAAATGTAGAAATTAATGAGAAGTTAAGGCCAATATATGATGGCTGCTATCATCTAAAACCAATGAAGTTTAGTTTTTGCTTTTATCAAAATACTCTTTCACTTACTGGCTTATAAGGAAATTTTATAACGTTTTAAGATAATTATATCTTTATAAAGTATTTATTGAACTTTCACACTAATTTCATTTTTTAAAGTAGCTTTCAATGTTAAAGAATCAGTAATACATGTAATACACGAGGATCAAAATCTGTAGTTTGCACAGCAAGTCAGACAAGGTGATCTCGAGTCATCTTTCCATCTTCTTCTTTAGAATCTCACCCCACCCTCCAGCCTCACTGCTTATACAAGCATAGGCACTGTGCTTCAGCTTGGAAGACCCTCTTCTTTTTCCTCGTTGGTTTACCAAAACCACTCCTACCCAAATTGCCCTTCAAATGGACACAGGTACAGCTGTCAATTCTCTTCCCTTGATTCCCAGAACACTTTGAGTGAACATCATTTTGGCACATCATGGCAAATTCATTGAGAGCAAAATCTGCACAATACTGTGCTTCTCAAAAGAGAGTACTTGTATATTCACAGGAGAAAGGAGAAACCACAAGAAAACTTCGGTGAACCTCCTCTGGATTCTAAAGAGTTAAGGTAGAAATCACAATAACATGCCAGAAGAAAGAATACAGAATTCCAACAAAATTTTAAGATACAGTAAAAACTTTTGAAGGAATTTTTCTGTTGCAGATGAATAAATCAAGCTATACACTCAACTCTCAAGAGGCAGTCGTTCTTTTCTAATGCTAGAGTTACTTGATGGGAAGGATACTTTTGTACGTTCACAAGCTAATATGAAGTACCAAAAAGATGCATTTGAATCAGATGATAAATGAGTGCTCCACAGAAATGACATGAACCAATACTTCAATGTACTGCAACAAGAATTCTGTCTATCAAAGATGTTACTAGTGCCCATTTTGAAAAGTAAGGCCTAAACAGGCCTATTGATTTCATCAGGACATATTTCCACTAATTGCACATACTGCTTATGTGAACCACGATTTGTACAGATAGAGATCTTGATGTATTCTAGGTCTTCTTTCTTGCTTTGAATATTATACAATTTGCCTTATCAATTGTCTGTTTAAGTTGGCTTGTAATTCTGACTACATGTATTTCTTTTCATTCTGATTATTACACACTTAAGCTCAATAATCTCCTCAACTGATTTTTCAGTACCTCTCAGAGTAGGCCATCTCATCACTGCTATTCAAGAAAGAGGTAATATTCCAATGTTATTCATGTGTGGTGCATGTTTTCATTAATAATGTGGCTTGTCTGAAAAATAAAATTATTTCTTGCCTTATTGCTCCAGATTCTGCTGTTATTCCATGATAGTGCTAGATTTTTTTTCATTAGATCACCAATTAGCTTTGATCACCAGGAATTAAGCATTCACCTAAATTTCATTGATATTCTCAGGTTCTTTTTGTTACATTCATATTAGGAACATATTGCACACTACCTTCAACAACAACAACAAAATACTCAGTAAACGTCTGTTAAATAGAACTGAAGAGAATAAGAAATGCCATCACTTTTCTGAGATACAGGAGTCAAGCAAAAGTGAGGTGATATATCACTCCTAATAAAAACAGTGTATACAGACGAATGTATAAACATAATGGCATATGCAACACATTTACAAGTTGAACATCATTACCTTCAGAACAATCTCAAACTAATAGTATTTAGAAAAAAATTAAGGTATTGTATTTTATTAGGCATGTCCCTACTCCCATTTTGTATATACTTTATTGTCATTTCACAGCTAGATGTGTCATCATGTCAGTTGAGAACATTAATCTTGCTTAGGCTGAAAGGAAAAAATGCCATCCAAGGAAAGCAATGAGGCATTTCTCTATATCTTTTATGTTTAAAGGCTTTCTGAGTGTCATCAGATAATGTCACATTCAGACAATCATCTTGCCAGTTCTGAATGTACTACTCTGCTTGTATTGCTTGGCAAAAAGATATAAGAATACAGTTAGAGTTACGATATGGTATATTTTCTCTAAGTCATAGAAAGTTTTCAGATGACAATACTGCAGACATTAAATAATTGCTTAAGTCTAAACAGTAAGGTGCCTTGATGTGGAATGTAATTTGTTCTAATTATTCTGGTTATAATTTTTCTATCTCACATTTTAAAGCTTCATTTCTTTACATAGCTAGAATATCAAATCTATTTCTGCAAACATTATATTTTCTCAAAGGATAGGCTCTCAATAATAACTCTTGCAATGAACAGAAAGCCTGCCTTTCTTCAAATCAAGAATACGAGACATACTTTGTTGCCAGGGCATATATGAAAGTCCTAAAAAAATACTCCAGTGTCTCATTTCAGTGAATGGTCCCACTGAGTTACGAGCTAGAAATCTAGAAGCCTTGCTCACCTAACCCTATATTCCTCTCTTACTAAGTCCTACAATTTTTTTCCTTTATCTTTCGAATCTGTACAATCCTCTATCTACACATTAATCCAAGGTAGTGAGATAAAAATAGGTATTATGGAGTGAAAGGGTTTTATTTAGGAAATGCTGGTTAAACAAACTAATCCTGATCACTGTAAGACTTGTGAGCCTTGAAAATGTTTTATTGTAACTCTCCAAGGCACATTTTGAAAATTCATTTGGCAATTACGTTAAACACTCAGGGACTATTTGACCAGAAAATGGAATGGTTTTGGCATAAAAATGGAGAGATTTCACCTCTGATTTAGATACCCAAGGCTCTGAAAACAGACACATTAAGGAATAAGGAAGTACCGATATAAAAAAAAATTGAATAACTGAATTATAGTCTAAGGAATTTGGTCTGAATGTTGCAAAGTTCTGGGCTAGCTCCTCCACTCCAGAATTACATAATTTATTGTTGCATGAATGAGTAATGTTTGTCTTGTGTCTTATATTTTCCATCCATTTCATATCCTTATGGATTTACACGTCTACTTTTTGCTCTACTTCTCAGACACCTTGTGCACCATTTTCTTTCTCTTTTCCATTTTAAGGAGAGAGAATTGAAAGGGGTGTGGTACATTGAAGAGAAAAATCAATTCCCAAGAAGCAGTAAAAAGCATAGCTGAAATAAAGGACTACAGATTGTGCAGGGACAGAGCTTTGAGCATTCTATTCATGCCATGGCTTTCTTTCAAAGTCACTGGAAGATAAAGAAGCAATTGTGACTTTGGAAATCTTCCAAATACAAGCTGTGTGTTGCTTGAAAAACTACTTCTCTGGTAGCAAAAAACATGGGTGATCAGTTCCAGGAGTGGGTGGGGCTACACAAACCATGCCTGACTTAATAAAAATCTATGCGGAGCCACATCGGATGAGCGACCACTATGAATGCTCTAGTCTGCATCTACTTGGGGTGGTAGTGGTGGGGGATGGCAGGTGCATATTTGGAAACAGGTAGCCTATTAACTACTTTTCAACAGTAAAATTAGCTCTTTTCTGTTTCCAGGCATCTGAGCATCTCAGCATATAATAAAAATTCATCTCTCACTGCAGTTCTGGCTGAAAATCTTCCAGTGTCCCTCTGACCAGAAGTAAAATTAGGACGCCTGCAGAACAATATGCCCTCCTTCAAGTCAAGTACAGTTGTATCATTGTGCTTGTTTTAAATTAACGAGGCTCAGTTTTAAAAGGGGTGTCTCCAAACCACCATCTCTCTGTTTATACGAAAGCATGAATAACTTTTCAAAGATTGTTTTTCCACTGTGTTTATTTAATGTCAAATTAGAGCCAATGAATGCTGTGATAATGTTTTGTAACATAAATTGAAAGTTGAAAAATGAGTCATCACTTTTTTGTTATTGTTCTTGGCTCTGATCTCTTTAAGAAAAATATCATACTGGTTAATAGTTTGTTTATAAACTATTTAAACAAATTAGTCCCATTGATGCACAAAAACTATGTCTTTAAAGGTCAAATCAATTTTTTCAGACAAATAATTACAAACTGCTTTGCTCCTAAAATTTCCACATTTGTACTTAAAGCTATGAAATAAAATGCTCAGTAAAATGAAATAAAATGAAATAAAAGCACACTAAAATACAATAAAAGACAAAAGGTCAAATAGTTACAGGCTGTGTGTTTTATTTTTTAATTTTTATTTTTATTTTTTGAGATGGAGTCTCACTGTCACCCAGGCTGGAGTGCAGTGGCGCGATCTTGGCTCACTGCAAACTCCGCCTGCCGGGTTCATGCCATTCTCCTGCCTCAGCCTCCTGAGTAGCTGGGACTACAGGCGCCCACCACCTCACCCGGCTAATTTTTTGTATTTTTAGTAGAGATGGCGTTTTACCATTAGCCAGGATGGCCTTGATCTCCTGACTTCGTGATCCGCCCGCCTCGGCCTCCCAAAGTGCTGGGCTTATAGGCGTAAGCCACAGCGCCCAGCCCAGGCTGTGTGTTTTAAAAATGAAAACTAGTGCCATCAGTAATAGTCTCTTCCTCTGATTCTCCCTTTCCCCAACCGGGGCCCACACTAGAGAACAGCAGTCATGTTGGGCCGTACTGTAAATCTTTCCTGTATTACGCTGATGACACCACTACTACGTGAACAAAACATAAGTGACATTAGTTAAATTTATGGCATACTTGACTTTCATTTAGCATGTGAATATCATACTGATAATATTCTCCACAAAATTATTCCCACCATACACAACCTGTGTTCTACATATGCTACTGCAAGCCTAATAGATAAAATGGCAAAAACTAATGGATATGACAAGCCATCCTTCATGTCCTTTTATAATGCTTTGTTGCCCATATAAGATACAAAATTGTCCTGATTTTTTTCCATCAGCCCCATTTGAACATCTAGGTGTCAGCAGCTTCCATTCTAGTAGGAGAACAACTTTCTACAGAAAGTCACTCAAAAATTACTGAGACTGACCCATATGAACACCTCAACTATAAAATGAAGTAGAACTGATACATTTCTAACAAAAACTCATTAGTCAAAAATTCCACCATAAAAAAGATACGTGCATGCTGACAATTTCTGCTCAGGGTATTTATACAGAAAGAGAATAATAACATCTATTTAAAATTGTATGTTGAAAAACAAACAGAACTTTGACATTTAATTTATAGTTTGATTTTTTCTTGTGTGATACTATATAACAATATTAGTTTAGACAAGATGAATAGAATGATGTGACTTATAAGATATAATCCTGACAATGGATCTCTAAGGTTTATTTCAGGTTTAAAATTTGTATTATTTTGATATCTAAAGTAAATATCAAAAAGAACACATTTTCATATATGACATACATAAATGATGAAATAAATTTGAGAATATAAGGAATCTTGGTATTTCTCATTTTTATGGACAAAATTTTAAAAGTAGTGTGCAGATATTTTAGATTTCATTTTTTACCTTGAAATATCCATATGAAGTGGTTACATTCAATTTAAGTTTATATGTTAATGATTTATGATCAAAATTACATCTGAGCTAATATTTTTAAATTTTTTGGAAGATAAGAAACATCAGGCTTATATTTTGATAAAACATATTTCACAAAGCCAAAATTAAAATTGGATTTTTTGTGTGGTAGAAAACAGAAAAGCTACAAGCAAGCAAAAACCAAAAATACTTTCATAGCTATCTGAATGAAATAATAACTAAAGAAAGGCTTTTTTTTTTCCCCCTGAGACAGGGTCTTGCTATGTTGCTCAGGCTGTTCTCGAACTCTTGGGCTCAAGTGATCTTCTAGTCTTGCCTTCCAACGTGCTAGGATTACAGGCATCAGCCACCACGCCTAGCCTAAAGAAAGATTTTAAACAACAAGAAATACACTGATGTTGTGGGCCCTCACATATTTATGGCAACTCCTTATCTTTTATTTCCCCCAAATTTATAATAAGAATATAAAATTCCAATATTTTAAGAATCAAATTCTGCCCCTTGCAACCAAAGTGACAAAACAGTTTTGACAACCTATGAGCTTTTATTGGCCCTAAGTGGGTCTAATAATACTATTATTGCAATATCAAATAAATATATTTACCAATAATTAGCAATAAACTATATTTGTGAGGAAGGATATATTTCCATTTCCATAGTCAAATGCAACTATATAATACAAAGGAAACATACTTGTATATTTACAGCTTTTCTTAGGACATGCGCATATTTAAAAATTATTCCTGAGTTTGAACTGCTCCTTGGTCTGTCTTATCTCGTCTCAGAGCCCGTATTTTTTGAATTCTACTGATGATATAAAAATGATCTTTTCTAGAGAGATTTGTTAAACATCTTGTTCTACTCTGCCTTGTGATAACTGTATTTTTCAAAACTTAAATTTCAGAACATTTTATAGTCACCTGTGATAGTTAGTTTTATGCATCAACTTGGCTAGGCTATGGTGCCCAGGGTTTGGTCAAATATTAGACTGGGTGTGCAGTGAAGGTATTTCGCAGATGTGATTAACACTTAAGCAGAGCCAGGCGCAGTGGCTCACCATGTCTGTAATCCCAGCACTTAGGGAGGCCGAGGCAGGCTGACCACTTGAGCTCAGGGGTTCAAGACCAGCCTGGGCAATGTGACAAAATCCCATCTCTACAAAAAATACCAACATTAGCCAGGCATGGTGGTGCACACCTATAGTCCCAGCTATTCGAGAGGCTGAAGTGGGTGGAGTGCTTGAGCCCAAGAGGTCGAGGCTGCAGTGATTGTACCGCTGCACTCCAGCCTGGGTGACAGAGTAAGACCCTATCTTAAAACCAACCAACAAATAAACAAATCAATCACTTAATCAGTAGACTTTGAGTTAACAGATTTCCCTCCATAATGTGGGTGAACCTCATCCAATAAGTTGAAGGCCTTAAGAGAAAAGACAAAGGTCCCTAGTAGAGGAAGAAATCTGACTCTAGACTGCCTTCAGACTCAAGATTGCAACATCCACTATTGCAAGAATTTCCGGCACGCCCTGCAGATTTCAGACTTATCAGCTTTCACAATCTTGTGAACCAATTTAAAATTAATCATTCAATCACACACACACACACACACACACACACACACACACACACACACACACACACTCCTCCTAATAATTTAGTTCTATTTCTCTGGAGGACCCTAATATAACACCACATTTTGTTTTCTTCTCTATTTAGTCTTAGATAAGGCAAGGTCTAACCATGATTGATGTGTGCTCACAAAAAATATGTGGAGTTTCCTTTTTTCCACTCTCACTGTTCCTTGAACTACTGTTGAACTATGTTTCTTGACCAGCTGGAGGACTGGTTGAAGGAGAGGGCTGGACCCAAGAGCAGTGGTGCTCTTCCCTGGTGGTTTGGTAAAGCCACTGTGCCATGGTCCACCTTTCACTTTGGCTCCCTTAGATATAAGGAGTTGTTGTGTCTAAGCAACTTTATGCTGCCTGTACAACAGAAATGTCTGTTCACTTTTGCCTTGTTATCACATGTATATGAAACTTGGGGATTCCCAGAACTGTTTTTCAATGTGGTTGAGATTCAGCCTAGGGAGTGAGCCTGAAAGGTATATAGCCAGCCTGCTCCACTGCATTCTCATGCACTTTGCTGCATTCACTCTGTTTTAGAAACAAGGCCTTCTTAGCTAAATCCTGCACTAGGATATCCCTATGTCCTCTGAGCCTCAAAATGCTGCTAATTCCAAATGCTGTTGATTTATAACAGTGAAGCTAAGTCTATGAGATGTGCACTGGGTTTACCCTGAATGCCACAATCACGTTTACATTTAGAGGTTGGCCATTGTGATCAAGTACTCAAAAAATAAAAAAAAATAAAAATAAAAATAATAAAAAAAAAACAAGAAAAGAATAGCATCTGGTAGAGTTTTAAGAAGTCGTCAGATATACCAGTGAATACGATGTTATGAGCTGAAATGTGTCTCCCCAAAATTCGTACGTTGAAGCCGTAACCTAACTCCTAATACCTCCGAATGTGACTTCATTTGGAGATATTAAAGTTAAATGAGGTTTTTAGGGTGGGGTCCTATTCCAGTATCTCTGGTGTCCCATAAGAAGAGAAAGAGATATCTGGGATGTAAATACACTTAGGAAAGAACACTGTGAGGACACAGTGATAAAGTGGCCATCTGCAAGCCAAGGAGAGAGGCCTAAGAGGAACCAAACCTGCTGACACTTTGATTTCAGACTTGCAGCCTCCAGAACCATGGTGTTTAAGCCACCAAGTTTGTACTATTTTGTTATGGCATCCTAGGCAGACAAATACATATGGTATCAAAAAATGAAGAAATAAAACATCTGAGAAAAGCATTACATATAGGGATTAAGGTGCTTCCCTGAGCTGTGCTATTTACTGATCAAACACACATCCGATCTAAATTTTTGTGATCTAGGATTGGAATGTGTAAGGGAAGATGCATAATTCATTTAAATAAAATGGCTTCCTTAGGCTCTTACTTTTGATTCAACTATTTTTTTATGAAGTTGTATAAGGGTATATTTCTTAAACTTTAGCTTTTTAAAAAATGCCTTTTTGTTGCCTTCTCATGTGAAGACTTACTTAATCTGGTATAAAATTCTTGGCTAGGTACCTGTCTGCAAAAACTGTAGATGGCAGTTGTATTTTCATTAGGATTTTACTGTTGTAGCATAATTCTGAAGTATTTTTATTGTTTTAAAACCCCTATCTTATTTCTTTCTGTTTATGTATTTCTGGACAAGGGTGGAGCTATACTTAACTTGGGTGATAGCCAACAAAGAAAATGCATTCTTCGCTCTTTGGCCCACTTCATATGCCCTTCTGTAATGGCCGAATCCATTGCTCAGAGCTGGATGGCTAGTCCACATACATGGTTTCTATCCAAACCCCAGAATCTATCCTCTGGGGATTTTCCACAGTTCTGAAGTGGACCTTATTGTTCTCCAATAGCCCAGTGCACTAAGTTCAGAACTGCTGGAATGTGTACAAAACTAGACACTGCTGCATAAACCACTACCCTAGCCTCTTCCTATCTGTTTTGCTTGTAGGGTTCCACTTGTGAGAGCTATACTCTGCAGGGGACAAAATATAACCATGTCCCCTCCTCCCTATTTCTTATTTAATTACTTTCTGAATACATACTAAAAAAGATAGGTACTTGCAGAAGGGGTTTGCTTTGAAAAGCAAAATTTATACAATATATGAGTAGCTTCCTGTTCCCAGTTTAAAGAAACCTTTTATTTTGAGCCATGCAGCTTTTTACTTATTGCCTTAGGGCAAACTTAGCTCTATTTCCAAAAGTGTACATAGGTAAGCCACCAATTGCACTTGAAAATCTAGTTCCATCAATGGAGTGGGGGATAAGCATGTAGAATAAAATGGTAATAGTAACATACAGGAGGTGGGTATGCAAGTGTCCATTACAAAATTATCTTAATTGCTACAGTTTTGAAATTTTATGTAACTAAATGTAGGAAAACAATTCCAGAATTCCTCTCAAATTCTGGCAGTAAGCAACAATCAGTCTATATTTTCCATACTACGAACAGATATCTCTTTGTGTGTCTTCATAGTCAATTTACTGGAAATTTTTGGAAGGTTGTGTCCAGGGCTGCTAGCCAGACACCACTTAAAATAGAAATCTCAGTATACCTTTGCAGTAATACATAGTTATTTACTGAACCCAAACAGCATCCAAGATAGTCTTTTAGAAGTAATGGGAGGCTCATAATCTAATAAAGAATAGCCAAAGTAATTATACTAAATGTTCCCACTAGCTAAAATAATGTAGTAATGCAAAATTTAGTAGGTCATATGAAACATTCCAAGCAGTAAAGGAAGAGCTTATATAGCTCTTATGAATTATTTCAAATAATGGCAAGTAATAATACAAATAAATAAATAAATGAAGCTCACCCCACAAAACTGGTATATCCCACATCAGGTATTTTTCTTGCCCATTTGAAATGTAAACACCTGGCACATATTTAGAAAGACACAGATATTTGACTTACAAAATATACAGCTTTATAAAAATAAAGACTTATTATTATCAAGGAAGGATGTGTATTTGGACCTGTGCCATATGACACTTCCTTAAAAGAGCTAATATATACCTGGTCCCGAAATTAAAGATGGAAATAATCCACGTGTTCTTGTTTAGATATTATGAAACAAAAGAGATACTGAACATGTATTTTCACTATAAATACTGGAGAATGGTCAGAATAATTTCATCTTGCCTAGTAGAGATGGCTTTCTGGCCAGCCCCAGATGAATATAAAATAGTTTTACAAACCATATTATTAAGTTACAAATCTGATTATTTCTCTTTTTAATTATTTCCTGTCTCACAACGGGAAAAAATAGATGTGCAACCTGGCTTACTGAGCACTGATCAACAAGGATGGGGTAATCCTCTTGAACTCTGATTTATGTATGTGACAATTCCATAATTTCATTCCGTATTCAAGAAGGTCCAATGTTTCTGCTACACCTTAAAGATTATTGTCCTATGGACTTATCTAAACCTTCCTCTGAAAGTCTCCTTGGTGTGTTCACCACATTGATTTTTTTATTCTTATTTTTTAAAAACAGCTCTGATTTTTCTAATCTCTTCTTCAATTAAGTTAAATCACCCTCACTTGTCTTTATTCCTATTTAATTTGCTAATCAATTTCACTTTTTTATACAAAAACTATTTCTATCAATCATCTGGGACTTCAAGCAACTAGGTGTCCTGTCTTTATAGCATCAGCAATACTGAGCCTTTCACAGCCTCTGTTTAGTTTTCAGAGTGGCAGAATCGGAGATAAAGAGTCTTCTATTTGGGAAACTTAATGGACATGTTCTATAATCACTTGAGTGCTCTCTCTGCAGACAGCACTCCTCATCATCAAACAGGTCACATGGGACATACAAAGGAAAATGACAAGGTCTATGCACCCCCAAGAGGGGTGAATAAAATGAGGCATGGTGTATAAGCAATTAAGGAATACACACAGTGGAATCTATCAGTGAAAGTTCAGAGAAGGGGGGAATAATGTGAGCTAAAGCAGCCTAGAGAAAAATAGCATGAAGTCAGAGGACTGTGAGGAATGAAAGAGAATATGTCTAGCAGGAGTTTATCATCTGGTCAGAAAACAGTGGGAGGCAAAATTACATGGACAGAGAACAACAACATTATGGAGAACGAACAACATTATGGAGAACATTGGATGAAGAATCTGAACTTCCTGCAAGCAGTGGTAAACCTCTGCAGGTTCTGAGTACAGGAATCAAGAATATTAAAAACAGTATTAAAAAAGTAGCTGCAATAGTCCATCTGTGAAGTGATGAGACCCCGACAGCTAAAAGCTATCTCAGACATTTTAAGAATAAAATGTCACACACACAAAGTCACTAATATAAAATGAGTGAAATTTCATGAAACTATAGTTTAAAGGGCTCCTCTCTTCTTTTTGCTTAAAGGTACCCTACTGAGAACCTAGATACAAAAACAGGTTTTAACACGAACAAAGAAGTGTGAAACTTTGAGGAAGGTCTTTTGAATGATCAGAGTTCCTTTTAATTACAGCCAATGAAGTCAATAAATCTCTTTTCTCCTTTCCCCTTTTCTCTCCATCAATCTCTGCCTCTCTCTTTCTAACACTAATCTGAATGTACAAACATATCTAAATCCAGGTTGCCCTTCATTGCTAGTTTCTGATGAGTCATCTGGACTTCAGAATCAACATCTAGGAGCACTGAGTAAATCACGCAGTACTGAAGAGTCCATGAGAATAGACTCTGTTCTACTTCTCCCAATCTAAATGCTGTCAGATACTAATAACTTGGTTTCAATTCTATACTTAACAGTGCCAAGGTTTTGCTTTTATTTCGCTAGCAACATTTTTTTAAATCCAAATCACTGGTGTTGATTAATTAAAAAGAAAATTGAGACACCAGAAAGCAGGGTGCCAACAAATGCTGGGAACACTCTTGGACTACTCAGACACTGTCATTCCATCTCCTCCTCTGCAATGGAGAAAGATGTTTTCCCATCTCCTGTATAAAATGCTATTGCACCCCATCTTGCATCCAGATACACAAGTTGCAACATTGCTTCCGGACTCCTTAGCACTCACATTATTTAGAATTCATTCTATACCTGGCAATCCACATGAATAACATTTATGACAGCTAAACATGTTATTTTACATTACTCTGAAGAATAACCCTAAGCATAAGGCATTATTTACAGTCAGATCAACAAATTGAGGAGAATGTATTTAAAATCCTATAAGGGTAAAAGAGAATTTGTACAAGTGGCCTTTGAAAATAAAAAATATATAAACATTAATTTTTTCCTTTAATCTGAAGCATTACCTTTCAAATAAATACCTCAAAGAATGCTTTTTAGTAGTCAAATATCTCATAATAAATGTCAGGAGCTTGTCTACAACACCTCTACTTTACCAGGTCCATGCCTAGCTTGAATTGTTATAGTGTCTTTAGTTCCCTGATTCTTGCAACAAAATTGATTTGAATACATTGACTACTGATTTATACGTAGGTAATTTCCCAAAAATTTATAGAAAATTTTTTTTTCAAGAAAGAGTGAATTATTTGAACTACTGGATTTATGCTCAGAATTATCATCATCATTGTTGTCATCAGGATGTCCATTTTACAGATAAACATTTTCAGAAGAAAAGGCCAGATCAAAATAAACAATGTAGATATAAGCAGTTGACTTTTCAGACTTAATTTTTCCTCAGTTTTCACACTAGACAATACTTTTAAATTCACACAAAGGCTTAGTTTTCATTTTAAATAAATAGTTTTTTACTGGTGGGAATGATCTAATATCCCTTAAATGTGGAGGATTCGTTATCCAAAGATGAAGGAGGACTACAGTATTTTGCTTTTACCCAAAAGCAGACGACTTTGTTCAGTACCATGTATAAGGGAGAATTATTTCTATGGCGTCAAGACTATCTCTGTATCTCTCTTTTCTTCTAGTAAACCTAATAACTTGCACCTTTACACATAATGAATTTTGACTACCTATTAAACACAACTTGATTTCTTCATTGGTGAGAAAAATTTATGCACAGGAAGAGTTGATTCTTGATGGAACTAAAGTACAAAGGAAGATCTAGATTATTTTATTTTGCTTGATATTTTATTAAATAGTGTTCAAAATTATTGTACTGTAAATGAAACCTTGAAAATGTATAACTAAAAATGTATTCTGCTATAGTAATACAAATTTCCTTAAAGGTCAGGGGAACAGTCTTGACCAAGAAACATAAAATTTCAGTACAAATTATTGACAAATAATAATATATTTTAACAAACATTAGAAAAAATATATATTATAGATTAACACGGAACGAATCATTATATCTTTACCTTCATAAAAGTTACAAAGAACATTGTGAAATAAGCTCTTCTAAAAGACATAAATATGTGAGGAGATTTTAGAATACTTTAGTCATTCACATATAACTTGGAAAGAAAAACAAAAGCATAAACAAAACAAAACTCCTCACCTAAAATCCTGTTGAGATTTGGAGTATGGAGTCCTCCAACAGCAAAAGCAATATAAAAAAAAAATGATCTGAGTGCAAACCTGAGGTATAGCATTTTGACTATCTTTTAAACAGCTTCACTACGTGTTAAAGCAACTGTTTTGAGCAGCTAGAGATGTATTAACTCAATTTTGATAGCAAGAGCATTTTATTTTTATTTACCTTGTTTATAAAATTGTTCCATTTCCTCTTGGGCTTGGGTTTCTCAAACTGCCCTTTTTGACCCACTGGGATGAATTTAGCAATGTGTTCAATCCTCACATCATATAGAAGCCAGAAGAATATTTAAATTATTTTCTGGTTTTGCTTTCAATTTTATAAGACTGTTCGTTTTTAAACAGCAGATGGTACAATATATTGCCCCATCTAAATTAAGATAAATCTTTCTTCCTTCCAAACATCAAATTATTTCTGATAATCAACAACCAGCTCTCCTCTCTTACTCCTTAAATACATATTATACATTAATGTATATGTGCATTTAGTTATATATTCACTATATGCATATACATACATATATGCATATGTCAAGTATATGCATATGTATGTGTATATATACATAGACCACATAGATACAATACAGCTATTGTAAATGACAATCTATGACCTTGCTTTCTCTAGTTATCACCCTAGAATCAGAGAGCAGAAGTCTTTCAGAACAAAGTCTCAACAAGCAACACAAATTTATTCATTTTTACTTAAAATTCAAATTGAGAGGCCTGCAAAGAAACTGATAAGCTGTCTGGTAGAGTATAAAGTCTACCACAGGCCATAAGATCTTGCACAGATAGATTAACTGTAATGAAGTAAGGGGAATACATATCATCTAGGATGAAGAAATCCATCATAGCTTTCAGCTAGACAAGTCAAACATTGGAAGTACCCTATAGCATTCCATTGGAAGTTAAGAAAACAAATTCTCCCGTGTGTGTGTGTGTGTGTGTGTAAAATATATGGGTATATATAAAATATATACATAATATATATATACACACACACACACGTTTAGTTTTCACAGACATGTCTCCTCCAAACGCAAACATATTTCTTACAGATAAAAATTTAAAGCAAAAATTTGAAGTTTTTTAAATAAAGAAGTGGACTCAAGAAAATTAGAATGTGTGAAAAAAAATACCAGTAAGTCTTATATTTCAACAAAAATGAAGATTAATTTTAATAAGGAGTGACTGTCCTTCTATTCATGCAATGCCTTATCATCTAAGTATCCTGGTGTCATGCATATAAAATGCATTTCTACACACAAAAGAAAGCTTTGGTACTATCATATATAGGGCATGCTATATTTTAAGCCAAAACCAAGTAGAAACAATTTGGTACATTGTTTCTTCACATAATTTCAAATTATTGTAATATAACTAAGATATTTATGGTCTTTGATCTAAAATATTGACTTATTTCTCAAATAGTCTTCAAAATTCATCCATGTTAAAGGAATTGAAATATTCAACAGTTTGTCTAAAATTGATTGGTCCTGAAACTTATGACACTTCTCCCCTTTCTCTTCTATAATGTAGATCTCTCCATAAATGCCTTCTTTTCACCTTCCAGGCAGAAGAGAGGCTAAAGGCAACAGCAAGAGATTGACATTGAACTACAAGATAGCAGACACTAATATAATAACTCAGCAACTCCCCACCCTTTCCATTCTCCCAGTACTTTGACTCATCTCCACATATTCCTCTCCAAAGAAGTTCACCTCTCACCATATACAGAAAAGGAAGGGAACTATACATTCACTTAAGAAAAACACTTGAAAACCTTTGTAATTATCCGATTTGAAATGCTAAATATCATAATACATGAATGTTTTATTTCTGGTGGTAACTGATTTCATCTAAAACATGGTACTATAATACTACTACTCTGACCTGCATAAGTCTGAAAATGAGGCTTTCTATTAGTGTTTTAGAATATTACCACAATGAGATGACTTCTTTTCCACCCCAGTCATTACCAATAATTGCACCATTTCCAAACACCAATTTGGGCATCCCTTTCACAGAGTTATTGCCCTTACCTTTCAGCTCATGGGCTCTAGTGCTCCCATTCAGGGATTCACTGGCCTCATTGGCACTTCTAGTCTGCTGGCCTTTCATTGGCCATCCCCTGTCCTCACTTCACTCTTTATCCAGCTTAGATTCCAAGCGAATCATTCTAATCTCATCCTTTTATAAACTCTCAGCTATTTTTTCCCCTCTTAATATTTTGCTGCAGAAACCCAAATCTGAGTTAAATTTTATCCTCTGCCTACTCTGCACTTGTAATAAAACAGCTGAAAGTGGCTGGATTTAACAACAATGACAAACGTATAACTATAATGACTAGTTCACATTCAATTTTTGACTACAAACCTGAGGTGTGTGCTCCCCACAGTCAGGAAACTCTACTTCCTTGAACTATTTACTGTATTTTATATCTCCTCTCTTAATTACTTTTCATCCCATTCTCACTTTTAGCAGCCCAGCTTGATTCTTTTTGCATTCAGAAGAGAATATCCTCATTGTCCCACCACAGCTAAGTGAACCAAGGTCTTCTCTTTCCTAACTCACCCAGGTGGCCCTCTTCCCTTCCTCAAACATGATGCTTCTCAGATTATCTATAGTGAAGGACAAGCCCCCTCCCTGAATTGAGTGTGAGCCTAAACTTTTGTAAAATACAATAAAAATAACTTACCAAATAATGAAATAAAAAAGACATGCAACTCATATCAATTGCCAGTTCAATGTATTCAAATATTACATTACATTGCTTTAAATCTTGTATATTTGTAATAAATGATCAACATGGTGAGAACACTTCGAGTTGCCTTGCCCTACTGCATCAAATATTGCCCATGGCAGGTCTAATGCATGTTGTTTACTCTGCTGGAACATTCCTCCCCCAGAGAGTCACATGGCTTCTTTCTTATCTTTTTCACTTCAGTAATCACCTCAGAGAGGACTGATCTTTCTGACCACTTTATCTTCTTTCTCAAAACAAGATCTTGCCATCATTTTCCATTCCCTCACCTAGCACCGTTTTTTTCAATAGCACTTAAAATTCACATAGCATTCTTATATAATTATTGTGTAGTGCTTGTTCTCCAATATACAATTCTATGAAGACAAGGACTTTGTTTACGACTGAGTTCTCAGTATTTCAATTATGCTTGCCACAAAGTAGGTATTTAATAGTACTGAATAAATGCATATATTGCACCAAAAATATAACCAAAGATAACTAGAATGTTATCATCACAGGTTTCTGGAGAACTGCAAAAGGTTTCTATAGTTTCATAAATATCCATGTGTGGATTTTGTCACAGTAACATATGTTCAATGCTTCTCTACCATGTGTCCCAAAATTAGGGGTTCCGAAATCAACAACAAATCTCTCTCAGGAAGGGCAATACTGTGGTGGTAGGGGCTAAATTTTAACTGTCAGATGTGGTGTTTAAAACAAAGTTGACTTTCCAACAGCTACACAATAACAAGATTTTTCAATTGTTTTAGGCTGCTTAGGGGAAAATCAATCAGAATAAGCTTTTAGACAGAAGAAATTCCTAATGAAATGAAGGCATAAACAATTAAAAGGCACTGCCTTTCAAGAAAGCTAGAGGTGAATTTGTAATATTACTGTTCCTTAAAAATTTGTTAAGAGGGTAGTTCTTGTGTTCCTATCACGCACACACACACACACACACACGTAATAATAATAATAATATAGATGGTGAGAGAAAACTTGTGGAGCTGATGGAGAGATTTATGGTATAGATTGTGGTGATGGGTACATGAGCATATTCTTATGTCCAAACTCATAAAGTTGTGTATATTAAAAATGTACAGCTTTTACATGTCAATCTTGCCTCAATAATGTGGTTTAATAAAAATATTAATGCTCCTTCATTTACAAAGGGATCTGAGTTTATTTTAATTTATTTCAAAACTGAATTATTGTGTACTCCCCCATGAAAAAATAAATATATATAGGTGAAATTCAGAATATGAAGAAAACAAATTGAAGAAATAATTGAGTCCTTATTCTTGAGATTTAAAAACAAGAGTGCAAAGTGTATTGTTTTGAGGAGTTAAAAATGATCAAAAAAGATTACTCTTATTAAAAAAATTAACCATAAGCTTTTTCAGATTATATTTATGCCTTGAATATTTTCTATTACATTAGGTATAATGTGTATTCTATTATCTTACAACATACGTATCTTACAGTTAGCATATTAAGAAGTCATTTCTATCTTAAAAAATGATTTTTAACTATCTCACTGAAAGTTATTAACTGATTTTTATCAAATTACTATAATGTGGGCACCCATTACTTCATGTTCCCAGGACTCCAAGTCTCTGCTTAGGGAACAGCAGCTATGTTCTGGAAAATGCTTCTTCCTCCATTTGGTTTGATGGCAGCTCCATCTTTGTCTGTACAAATGCAATCTCACTTACATCTGGGTCAGGTGTAGTACCCTAGCCAGCCAAGTGGGGTTGAAGGGTCTAGAATTAGCCCTTTCCCTAGATAAGCCAAATCAGGGCCTTCCAGCAGATCCAGGGTTAGTGGTTCAATCCCTTTCTGGCAGTGGCACTGCAGGATGGGAGAGAAAAAGGCTAGTGACATTGATATTTGACTACAAAGGGGCATGAAGGAATATTTTTGGGGGTAATGAAAATGTTCTGTATTTATGAAAACTCATTTATACTAACATGATCAATTTTACTCTATATATTTCAATAAACCTGATTTTAAAATTCAAAACTTCAATGTACTTCTTTACCTAATTTGTTGCTTGTTGGTATTGTATTTTACCATACTGTTGTGTGTGTGTGTGTGTGTGTGTTTTGTGATGGAGTCTCGCTCTGTCACCAGGCTGGAGTGCTGTGGCATGATCTCGGCTCACTGCAACCTCTGCCTCCTGGGTTCAAGTGATTCTCCTGCCTCAGCCTCCCAAGTAGCTGGGATTACAGGCACACACCATCACGCCCAGCTAATTTTTGTAGTTTTAGTTGAGATAGGGTTTCACCATGTTTGATTTCCTGACCTCGTGATCCACCCACCTCAATCTCCCAAAGTGCTGGGATTATAGGCGTGAGCCACCGTGCCCAGCCTACGATACTGTTTTAAAACTGTTTATATATATATATACATATCAATTTGGCAAAACTTTATTATTTGCATTCTAATCTGCAAATATCACATAAGACACCATGCCAAGGTACAAAATTAATACTTTAAAATCATTCTGTGGAGCAGTGTATAATACTCAACAATTTCACATCTTGTTTGCAAAATCTGTAAGTATCATATAATTGCTTCACTTAGAAACATGTTTTAATACAAATGAATAGCCTGTAAAACACACTGGAGAACTAAAGTGGGAACATTTCTCTTATTCCAATCTAATTAGCTCATTCTTCTACCTCAGTTTGCTCTCCTGTTATCTTCTGAGGTATTGTCTTTGTATAAAATGAATATTGCATTCATTTCTAACTGTGTCCTAAGTAGTAAATATTATTAGTTACCATATATAAATGCATGCTGTATAGTATGTGAAATTTATACAGAGATTATATGAACAGATATTGGAAACATTTATGAATAAAGATGACAATATTTAGAAATGCTTAAATATTCTGGTAAAATAATAATCTGCTTAAAGCTAAATAGCTACAATAACATTTTACAGAGTTTTTTTGACTTGGAATTAGAAGATACCAGGAGAATTTTATGGTTTCAGAAAAACTATTTATCATCCTTTGGTACTAAATAGCAAAACTTTAATTCTTCTTTCAGGATAGACCATCAGATATTCATATTCAAACTCATTCATCAGTGTCTCTCTTCCATGGATGTAGCTATTTCCAAATATTTACACATTTTTTACCCTTAAAATTGTAAAATAGAAAAAAATCATTAAAAATAAGAATCAAACCATATAAATAAAATGAATCCAATAAGTAAATCTCAATGTTTTCAATACTCATATAGAGACTTCTTCCTATCAGCAGCATGTCATTGATGTGAGGGTTGGCCACAGATTGCTGCAAGTGTTTTTAAAACTCTATCACACAAGTACATATGAGGATACCCTAGCTCAACAATAGATCATACGAAAACAACACAGGATAAAACAAATCAATAAAAACTGAGAAGTGAGGAAGTGCTCTGCAAAATAAAGTATCCGATGGACCAAAAATGATTAATATAAGTTTACAAGTGTCTCCTTTCCTTCTCTCCAACCAATAAAGCAAAGGCTTTTCTGCCTGCTCTATTTTCTCCCCTGTTTCAGTAATCTTAAAATGTACAGATTCTTTCTTATTGTGGAGAAGGTTAAAAGGTAAATTTGTATGATAGTAATGTGATGGAGAAAAAAAAAGCAAACCACAGAAGAATTTGAGTTGACTGCTAAACTTGAGCTAAGATAAGGCTGCCAAGAATATAATCTTAGTGACCAGAAAAAGGGAGGTGAAAAACAATCACAGCCCATATTTGGTTGAACCACAGCATGTGAAGTTCACTTGTCCATGTCATATATTAAGAGGGGCACTGATGAACTTATTTGAATGATGAGTATGTGCTGGGCCATCACGGTAGAAGAATCAGAGTTTTGCTATTTGGTACCAGAAGGATGAGGAGAATACATATTACTTAAGTAGGTAGATGCTGCCTAAAAATAAAAAGGGTTGCTTTGTGAGGTAGAGAATTCCTGATTATTGGAATTTTAAAATATTCATTGAAAAATGTATTTAGCATATATCATGTAAAATGCTATGCAAAGCATTATGAAATTCCAGATAGTAATAATAATAATATATACTTCTTCCCTCAAAGAATGTCTACTACAGCATGAATTTGGAAGGTATAAGTAATGGCTGGGTTGGGATTATTGTAGAAGGTGATCCTCTTTTGACAGGGAAAGGACAGAAATGTTCTTCTATAATCCCTTCCAATTCAAACGGTTAATGCTGATCATTAGCATTTTATTATTCCTTTCCTGAAGAGACTTGATATTCCTTAACAGGCTACAGATATACTATTAGCATTTCTTCAATATACCAATCAGAGCAGAAACCAAGGATTGGCTGATTGCACAAAAAGAATACATTAGCCTTTCGTTTCTTACCTTTGCAAACTTTTAAAACATTTTAGAGTTATCAAAATACAAAAATAAAAAAAAAGTTCTGCTTAAGAATGATATGTCCAGCTACAATGATTTACTTAGTAAAAACACCAGTGTATAGAAAATTTATTTGCATGTTAATTAGCCTTGGAGGAATGAGACTTGTTTATTCTAGGATCATATTATGCCTTTCCAGGAAAAAAACAAAGCCAAAGTCTGGGAAAATGACAGAATTTAATTACCTTTTTCCATGATTTCAAGGGGAATTCACTGACCATATCTTACATAAATGACTGATACATTTTAATCAAAGAGAACCATGAACCAAATCAGTCTGCTTGATATAATGGTGTAGACTGCCACTGAATAAGAAAATCTTTATGGAAATACTTGGACACAGGGTGGGGAACATCACACACGGGCGCCTGTCGTGGGGTGGGGGGAGGGGGGAGGGATAGCCCTAATGTAAATGACCAGTTAACAGGTACAGCACACCAACATGGCACATGTATACATATGTAACAAACCTGCACATTGTGCACATGTACCCTAGAACTTAAAGTATAATAATAATAATAATAAAATATGGCATATCATGGTTAATGAAATAATAATATTGATAATTCTAAAACAGAATAAATATATTAAACCTGAAATGTACTAAAATGGTGTTTTAGATTTGTCTGACTTAAAAATATTTTAACTTTTGAATAGTTGTTATATTGCAGTCACAATGTAATGTTGCTAACATGCATTAGACAGCTTTGGAATTAGATAGGCATATAGTCCAGTTCTAATCTAGTAGTCACTGTGTGACACCTAATCTTGCTAAGGTTATTTCTTCATTTATTTTCAATGGGCTTAATAATACATACATCACAGGGTAGTTGTGAGAATTAAAATAGATAAGGTCTGCATGCAGAGTACTTGGTAAAGAACCTAGCACTTGGTAAGGTCTCAATAAATGGAAGCAGTATATAATGTTTGTAATATAACTTTCTATTTTGATATATGGAAGCCCATTCATATTGCTCTCATCACTCCTCTCTTCCTCCTTGTTCCTGCCAAACTAAATCAGCATTGGATTTATGTGCATGTAAATGATAGGTAAGAGAAGAGGTAGTCGCTGCTGAAGGCCTTTAGAACTGAGATTACTTCCAACTAATTGTAGATGTTCACTATGGGGAACAGTGTTCTGAGAGTTACAACATGCCAGGATTTCATTACAATTACAGAATCTTCCTCAATAACCCTAAATGAATCTTATCATTCTACTGGATGATGAAACAGACATAATGTTTGCTCATGAGCTGGAGGCACAATGTAGTCTTAAGACATTCATTAGTATCAATTTGGATTAAAAGGAATGCCAAGAAGTTTAGTGGATCTGGCTGTGATTTTAGCTACAATCAATATAGCAGTAAACCAAAGACTCAAACCTCTAGGGGTAAGAGTCGGGGTGGGGGTCACAGATCTATAATTACTGCACTGGGCTTAGTATTGCTTTTTAAAGCTTTTAATATCACATAAATTCATTTCTGATTTTATTCCTTTTGACTCACACAAATACATAGTGGGCAATAGGCTAAATAAATGAACAGTTCCAACAAAACTGGATTCAAGAGAGGAGGTATATGACCTCTGCCATTGTTTATGAAACAAACAAGTAAAACCTAATAAATTGGTATATGTCCTACATTCTAGCCTCAGCAGACCCTGAAGGGCCCACACTTTGAACTCACTGTTCCCTCACTCGGGAATATGCCACCTTTTCCCTCCCCGGCCTTCCCTGCTCATCTTTCTAGAGGCATTCCAAATGTTACGCCTTCTGTCAAGACTTCTCTGCTTCCTTGACACTTTCAAACAGCTGACTGCTATTCATGCTTTGAAAATGTGCCCTGTTATAATATTATATAAACATCTGTTTATCCCTTTCCTCCTGGATATTGCATTTTCGCTGAGGTGTCCCAAGTGTCTAAGTATAAAACTACTGAAGAAGGGAAGGGCAACGCTGTGAAAAAGACAGATTTAATGTCAAATCCTGGCTCTATCTACAGACCTGGGGAAATTTATTTACACATTCTGTGTTACTCATCATTATAGGAGGATGAAAATGTTCTTTTTTGGGTTTCATGTTTTTATAAAAGATTAGTCAAAGTATGTAAGGTGATTAGCATGCATAGTATTTGGCAAAGACAATTATGGTTTAAAATGTCAGTTATTATTACTGACAATAACTCAAATATAGCATATCATGTTACAAGGGTATTGTAGGACAAAAACAAAATATTAAAGGAATATAAGGTAAAACAAGTAATTTTGATTGAGATTTCAGGCTGTGAAGCCTTACTGAATTCAACAAATGTTTGTTAAATCGACTTGAATTTCTAGATCTGTTGCAAATTAAACCAGAATTTCAAGATAAATAAAAAATTTAAAAATTCAAAACAGGGAGAAGGAGTTTTTTTACCCCATTTTATGGATTTCAGCTTTCCTTTTGTCCATTAGTAATGTACTTGGAACTATATTTTAAAAATCCCATATGATTGCTCTATCAGATTTTACTTTATGAATGTATATAGCCACAAAAAGTTAAGTCAAGGGTAGGAGAGAAGGGGAGAAAAATTAAGGCATTCTTAAAGACAGTCCTTAATCTTTATCTATATAGCTTTAAACATCTCTTTAGTAGATTATTACTAAATGTGAGGCACTAAAAATGGTAAGAGATCCCATACATAGTTAAACATACAACTGTAAGAAGTAGTAGGAAAGACCATAAATTCTTCATAGATGAAAACTGCAGATCAGATAGTTATTTAAAAAAAAAAGTGTGCACACACACATATACACGCCTATTTGTCAGAAGGTAGCATAAATATAAGTAACATTCAAAGAAAGATTCTATAAATCTATGCTTCTTTTACGTTACACAAAGGCTTCCACTGTAGAGAACGTGGTATCTTAGAAAAATTAGATTTGACTACTAGAAGGTTATTACAAACTTTTAAAAAAGAAGTTTGAATGGAGTGATCAAGGAAACAGAATAACATGATTAATGAGTAAATACTATAGAGGCAAGAATGATAAAAAGGCAATTCTTTGAAACTTTCACTAATGAAGAAAAAATAAAATAGAGTATAAGCAGGGAAACTGGGGTCAAATTAAAGGTTTTTTTTTTCTTGATGAGATTTAAGAATATGAATATTTGTGGCTGCTTTAATGAAGATAAATATCTAAGATGAATTGTTTGATGGAAAAGGTCCCTGCAGAGACCAGAGCACCAAAGATTAAGGAGACCTAGGAAGGGGCTATTATCTCTGAAAAGGCATAGGATGTAAGTGCCACAAGGTCAGGAAGAAAGTAGAAGGGAGGACATTCTAAAAAATGTTTTGTTGAGGAAAGAAACAGTAATCGTGGAGTTAACATTAAATGCCGTTGATTTTTCTCACTAAAATCAAAGGGAAGATTTGTAGCTGAGAGTTAAGAGAATGGTTAGATGTTTTAAAGAATGGGACGTCGTCAGAGCCACCAGCTGCTCTCAGAAATAAGAAGTGGAAAGAGATTAATCCAAAGTACTGATGGTAAACTAGATGTCTACTAGAACCAATCAGCACAGTGACAGGACTTCAGGTCACATTGATTGTGGGATTTATTCAATGAAGTCTGATAAAACGAGGGATATCAGGGGAGAGGCACCCTAGCTGGAGTGAGCACACTGGTGAAATAGTCCAAGAACAGATCCTGACAGGGTAGGGAAAGGAGAAAAACTTAGACTGAGGAATTGGGTTTTGCAATGAGGCTGGGTAGGAAAAAAAAAATAATCGGCCGGGCGCGGTGGCTCACGCCTGTAATCCCAGCACTTTGGGAGGCCGAGGCGGGCGGATCACGAGGTCAGGAGATCGAGACCATCCTGGCTAACACAGTGAAACCCCGTCTCTACTAAAAAATACAAAAAATTAGCCGGGCGTGGTGGCGGGCGCCTGTAGTCCCAGCTACGCGGGAGGCTGAGGCAGGAGAATGGCGTGAACCCGGGAGGCGGAGCTTGCAGTGAGCCGAGATCGCGCCACTGCACTCCAGCCTGGGCGACAGAGCGAGACTCCGTCTCAAAAAAAAAAAAAAAAAAAAAAAAAAAAAAAAAATCAATGTAGTGAGGAGGAAGAGGTTGAATTGATAAGTTTAATGCTAGAAATCAAAGGGTCTGAGCAGTGTGTGGGTGCTCATGGAAACAGAAAAACAAGGAAATGGGTTATCCATTTGGCTACTTAAGTCCCCTAAGACGGTGATAAAGTGAAAAGTAATGAGAAAAAGCAGACCCACGTGGCAAAAGGGTGATTAAAAATAAATAAGGTCTGCTTAGAGTGGACAGATCGTGACAGAGAAAGTATTAAAATAATATCATTTATATGATGTGACTCACAAAGGGGGAGCAACTTGCGGAAGAAGAGTGACAGAATTATCAAGGGACATCATCTAAGTCTAGAGGCAGTACCTGGTGACCTGCCTGGAAGGGTCTGGAACTCAAACATCTGCAGGACTGACTCTGTAACATCTCTTTTTTTAAATTATAGAATCCAGTTAAACTAGAATTTGTCATGTGTCTTCCACCTCTCTACAACTGAGAACCATGAGGAAAATGAACCAGAACCAAGGACACTTTTTGCCTTCAAGTTGAACAAAAATGTGTTTGGGAAGAAAAATAAAATATGTGAAGAAATTAGTTGATTAACAAGATAAAATATAAATAACTGATGTGTATGATATGTGAAATCAAAATCAAAGAAAGACTAGACACTTGAGAAAACCAGGATTTCACTAAGTTAGAATGATAATGGTAAAAAATGGCAAGATAGTGAAGACTGATTAAAAAAAAAAAATCAGGCGATTTCCTCAGTAAGGTATAGCACAATGTGCTGCAGCCGCTGGGACATGGTTGAGAAAGCTATTAATGCATAGTATAAAAAAAGTAATTTAATCTATTTAATCATGTTCACCATTCTCCAGCATGTGGATTTTCCTATTAATTAAGGCATATTACACATATGCTACCAAAAGAAAAAAAAGTGTTTTCCAGATTTTGATTTAAATTACTTGGGTGTAAAACTGTACTATCAGAAGGTGTCTGGGCTTTTCAAACTACAATTAGCATTATATTTTTCACGGCAGCTCTACAGTTTGAAATCCATCTTTCAAATTAACAATGAATGTAAGCAAATATACTGCCCTCCCCTTCAAGAATCAGCTAGTTTATAAAGAATTTAAGATAAAGGCATTATAACACTGTTCTGACAGACAATGACAACGTTTTAGATACAATACCTGCTAAATAAAAACATGAAATTCGGCAAGATTTTGTTAATCATTTCATTTTATGGAAATTCATTCATTCAATTTTCCCAAGACAAAATGGTCTTTTCCCCTGAAATATTAAAATACCTAAAAAGGCTTTTATACTATCCAGTATAAAGGTATAGTTCAGACCTCCATTTATCAAAATGTGCTTCACTCTCCATGGTCCCAAGAAAAAAGTAAAACTCCACAAATACTGTCAATAATAATGATGGAAGCTTAGGAATACAGAAGCATGTATTCTTTAGCTAAGAATTGATTTATGATTAGAGCAGGCCATGATTGTGACAGAAAAATTAAAGAAGAAGGATAGAAAAAGCTAAGACAGGTTTATTTCCTAAGACTTAACATTAAGAGTCATAATTGTTATGAATAATGTAGTGATCTCAGTTGCATGTCACATCTTATCTATTTGTTAATAAATAATTGATATATATTAATAATTAAAATTGAGAATTTGTATATTGACAAAAGAGAAAATCCAATTCATAATGAAGGCATAACAAATATGAATCTCTACTGAAGCATATAGCATCAGAATGTCAATAGCAAAAATATTAGGAAAAAAATTGAGCAAAATTCAGTTTTATTGGTGTCAGCTATTAGTATCTCTAAAAAAATCACTGCAACCTAAAATGATCTCGCTGACTTTAGCAATATAATGACAAAGAAGGTTTAATGATGGTAAACTACCATATTTTAGATAAAAATTTCTTCTTTAATGGTCTATATATTTTTGTAAACAACAACAAAAAAATCAACATTAACCTGGATAGTGAGGACTAAAAATTTTCAAAACCGCACAAATTACCCTACCTCATTTTTGATCACATGTAATACAACAGTCAAAACCAATGGGAGATTTTTTTTAATGGCTCACCTAAGGAATTACTTCATCAAAGAGGAAATAAAATGCAATTACAGATAATTTCAAAAATAATGAAAATGATAACCCAATTTCCAGCTGTTATAAATTCTCATAATTTGTTACTTACATAGTCATGAAAGATGAAAATACAGGTAGAGGTACAAACCTATATTCCATTTTTATGTTTACTTTGGAAAATGTTAAACATACAGAAAAGTAGATAGAAGAATGTAACAAACCCACATGTACCTAGATTCATTAACTATATTAGTTGATTTGTTCAAATTTGGATCTGAATAACGTCCATACATTGTGTTTTGGTTGATAAGCCTTTTAAGTCTCTTTAATCTGTAAGTCCTTTCTCTCCTCTCCCATTCTCACACAGCACTTTGGTGATTAAAGAAACCTGAATATTAGTACTAGAGTATTAGTACACCCTAGCAATATTTATACATTATATAATAGAAAGTGCTACATTCTAGATTTCTTTGCTTAGTATTATTTACACATCTCTCAGTGCCCAGAATATCCTGTAAACTTGTAGTTATACTAGAAGTTTGATAAGATTCAGGCTTGAATATTTTTGGCAAAAATATTTCGCAGGTGTCGTATACTTCTATTAGGAGGCTCAGAATATTCAGTGCTCCATTTTTTGGAATATTAACAGCCATTAACAATCATCACCTAAATCCATTTTATTAAGTTTTGCACAGTGGAAATATTATAATTCTACCATTTTGTCTTTATTCATTAGTTGGAATAAACAAAGGGAGGCTTCACTCTTCAGCTATTTAGTTATCTTGAGTTACGGTTAATTTAGGAAAGGCGTGTTAAATATTTCTTTCCCTATAGGTTTCAGAATATGTTGCTTTCCTACTATCATCCAAAGATTATCAGAAATATCAATTTTATAATCTATAGATTGGTGTAAAAGTAACTGCAGGTTTTGCCATTGAAATTAATGGCAAAACCTGCAATTACTTTTGCACCAACCTAATATTAAGAATTTTAAAACATATTTTATGTGATTCAGTCCATTACAGTTTCTTCCTTTGTTTCAATCTTTTTATTTTACCTCAGACTGGCTAGTGGTAGTGATTTCAAGCTGGCTCCTCAATTCTTGTGACAGAACTTTAGTAAGCTTTGATACCTTCCTTATTTTCTAGTGTTATGATATGTTTCAAGCTCTAGTATATACCTGGTTCAAATGTGGTATCAGTCATTGCTCCAAAGAGTCACAAAAGTTTGGATAAATTAAAAAGTGCAAGATCAGTAATAAAAATATTGGGAAGCATTCCTAACTTCTGTGGTGGACACCAGTAAACATAATTCTGCTATCCACCTATCCATTCCAGGGTACAAACACCAAGTTTAAGAAACCTAAGTTCTGTGCTGATGTAGCAATTATTGCAAGTTTCTTACAACTTAAATTTTATAGTTTTGACTACATTTTTTTCTCATGATTTACCATGAGTGTTTGTGTTTGGTCATCTATGTATTCTTTAATCTATATGTCATAAAGTTGAAATTCCCAATATAAGCTAATATTTTATAAATTAGACCTGAAATAAAAACAAAAAATATGAAATTTCTTAAATATCCAGCTAAATACAAGCTTTGATAATAATCTGGAGAATAAAAAGCGTAATACATACTGGGTATTTGTCCATTCTCACATTGCTATAAAGAACTACCTGAGACTCAGTAATTTAATCAAGGAAAGAGGTTTAATGGACTCACAGTTGCATAGGCTTAACAGGAAGCATGGCTTGGAGGCCTCAGGAAACTTATAATCATGGCAGAAGGTGAAGGGGAAGTAAGCACATTTAACCATGGTGGAGCAAGAGAGAGAAAGAGACAGTGAAGGTGGAAGTGCCATGTGCTTACAAGCAACCAGATCTTGTAAGAACTTACTATTACAAGAACAGCAATGGGGAAGTCCACCCCCATGATTCAATCAACTCCCACCAGGCCCTTCCTCCTACATGTGGGGATTACAATTCACAATGAGATTTCAGTGAGGACACAGAGCCAAACCATATCATACTGGCAACAAAAAGATGAGAGCAATATACAATCGTTATTTAAGAAAATAACCTTTATTTAAAGCAATTATATAAATGTATAGAATTTTTGGGATCCACTTCTAAATAGTTCTAAATGCTTATTTATACATGTGTCTGTATGTATATATACATGCATGTCTGTCACACTGGCAGTATAGCATCATGTTTAAGAACACAATTTGTAAAGTCAGACTGCCTGAGTCCTTTTAATAACTGTGTGACCCAAAAGAAGTTACCTAACTCCTTTTTCTTTCAGTTTCTATGCCTTTAAAATGGGTATAATAATAACTTATCATAAGAATGCAAATGAATTACTACAGATCCATCATGATTTGTCCAACATCAGGAATAAAAGCTCTGAAAACCAAAAGTTTATTCAAATTCTGAACTATGATGAGGCAGTTTATAGTATTTAATAATCCCTCTTGCTTTTGCTTCAGGGAGACTAATGTGTCTGATCACAGGAAGTTGTTCTAGACTCCACTAGAGAATTAATAAGCTTTCATGTCTGAGCATAGGCTATTGATTTTTCATAAACTGTCTTTCAACACTACTGCATCCTTTTAATACTTGCTTCTACTTTTTTCTTAAATGGAAAAGATACTTTAAGACTCTCAGGATTATCTCATTTCTTAAAACATATACATGAGATTATTTTTAACTATCTTTTTAAATATATATTTATATCAGTATTGTGAAGCATATCACAGTTGACTAAATAAACCACAAACCTATAAAGAATAACATTTCTCTAAAACTAAAGTGACATGATATTTGTTTTGGATTATTATGGATTATTATAAAGCTTGTGAATGGTTAAAAACATTCCACAGTCATTTAAATTTCTAAGTTTATTTCTTTTCCAGTTGCATTAAATATAAATACTCAAGAAAAATAATATTTAAAGTATCTATAAGGATTGCCATTCTAACTGGTGTGAGATGGTATCTCATTGTGGTTCTGATTTGCATTTCTCTGATGGCCAGTGATGATGAACATTTTTTCATGTGTCTACTGGCTGCATAAATGTCTTCTTTTGAGAAGCGTCTGTTCATATCTTTCGCCTACTTTTTGATAGGATTGTTTGATTTTTTCTTGTAAATCTGTTTAAGTTCTTTGTAGATTCTGGATATTAGCCCTTTGTCAGATGGGCAGATTGCAAAAATTTTCTCCCATTCTGTGGGTTGCCTGTTCACTCTGATGGTAGTTTCTTTAGCTGTGCAGAAGCTCTTTAGTTTAATTAGATCCCATTTGTCAATTTTGGCTTTTGTTGCCATTGCTTTTGGTGTTTTAGACATGAAGTCCTTGCCCATGCCTATGTCCTGAATGGTATTGCCTAGGTTTTCTCCTAGGGTTTTTATGGTTTTAGGTCTAACATTTAAGTCTTTAATCCATCTTGAATTAATTTTTCTATAAGGTGTAAGGAAGGGATCCAGTTTCAGCTTTCTACATCACAAGGACATAAAACCAAACACCGCAAGTTCTCACTCATAGGTGGGAATTGAACAATGAGAACACTTGGACACAGGGAGGGGAACATCACACACTGGGGCCTGTCGTGGGGTGGGGGCAGGGGGGAGTGAAAGCATTAGGAGAAATACCTAATGTAAATGACGAGTTAATGGGTGCAGCACACCAACATGGCACATGTATACATATGTAACAAACCTGCACGTTGTGCATATGTACCCTAGAACTTAAAGTATAATAATAAAGAAAAGAAAGTATCTATAAGGAAATGACAACTTTTTAAGTGAACAGCTTCTCCGTCTAGTTCCTACTGACTGAGCTGTATGTACGCTGGAAAGGGAACAAGACACACATTTAATAGAGGAGGGCCAAGAGCACTGGAAGAAAGTCTGAACGCTTGGTTCATCCACAATACACAGACACTTCAAAATAAAATAAATCATTTAAGAGTTAATTTATGTAGGTTTACATAAACTTCTGGTTTCTGTTTCCTATTTTTCATTTTTTCCTTCATATAAAAACCACAGGAACCATTACTGCTGTCAAATACTTGACCCGTTAAGTCACTCAAACCATATCTGCACAGTGGCCACTTCACGTTTCCTTTCAAAACCTTCATCAAACAGTTAATAGTTATAGCTTTGTAAAAAAATCTTCATTTGAATAGGAAGCTTATTTAATTCCTTTACTTTACTTCTATATACAGTATCGTTCTTTTCTGTATGTACATGAAAATGTGATGGTTGTCATGGGCTCCCTCACAGGTAATAATTTTTGAAGTTCTTACCTCCTCAAGACTAATACAGATCAAAATCATTGTAGGGGTCAAAAATCCTTCACTTAATTAATTGACTATATTGAAATTATTTTAATTTCTGAACATATATGGGGTAGTCAATGAAATCAAAATTAGTTTTGAGTGACAAGAGACAGTACAGAAATGCCTCTTTTATATCTGAAGGGTTGTAAAATTCAGTATAAAACAACAACAACAACAAAACTTCATGAAAAAAAGAACTGGAACCATTATAGAAAAAAAGAAATTCTGAAACCTAAATGATCAGTTTCATCTACATGAATAATTCAATATTAGGTGTAATTCCAAAAGGATATAGCAAGTTTCAAGATTCAATTTATTACGTTTTTGATCCAATGAAGTAGATCAAAGCCCCAGACTAGGAACTTTCTACAAACTACATATAAAAATGCCAAGTGATTTTCATCACCTTCTGGTTTCTTTCCCAGTAAAAGAACCTATCAATGAGGTTTCATTCCTAACTGCTGTATTTCTGCATAACATGATAAAGCTGAATATGTTCCGTTACCACAGTTTCCTACTCACGGGTTGTAAGCTCATTTTATATTTAAAGTATGAAAGTTGTGGAAAACCCATTATTTGAATATTTTAGAAAGAATCATAATCAAATATGGTTTTTGAATGGAAATTACAGAATGAAAAGCAAAGTCTTCACACTTTCTAAAGTACCAATTTGCAACTCTTGTGTTTAAAAAAAAAATAAAGATGGACGTAAACTTGTACAGGATCTCTAAAAGTCTGCTGGTGCTGGTACCAATAAAGTCTATTTCTTCCAGACAGTCTCCTTATGAACCTGCTCTGAACACATGAAGATAAATGTAAGCCATCAATCACTTCCATGGCAATAGATTGTGATGTCAAAACAGAGAGGAATACAGATTTATGGTAAGATGGCATATCTTTGGATAAACAAAAAATTTAGCAAAAGGTCTAAAAACAGGTAAAATGGGCAGGATTATGTTTACTTACATCCTGAGGTTTCTTTAGTAGCACAAATTACATATTGTTATAAAAGAATTAAACTTCATTTATATCTTGATATCTATATTCTTCTTCAAAATTATTCTCATTTCAGGGCATTGGAAAGCTCACGTAACTTAAAAAGAGGACAATTACTGTTGATATTTAATATTTTCATACTCTAACAAATTAACATTTCATATTAAGTAAAAATAATTATGTACTTATGCAATCAAAAAGGTACAGTAATAGTGATACACTACATTCATTCTAAAAGGGAGCAATATCAGTACCAAGGGGGAAACTGATTCTTAGAGGGGACAAAAAATATTACTCTTTTTACACACATACATAAACAGATACACAGCACATTTGTGGTATTAAAAATTTCATCAGAAGAGATTAGGAAACAAATTCTAAAATGGCTGGTATGGATGATAATGAACAAAAGTTTCAAAAACACGAGATATACTCCCATTAGCTGAGAAAAGAGGACTATAAGATGATACAAAGTGGATGAACAACAAAGTGACAGAAATTTTGCCCTAAGAGAGAAGGAGTTTGTACTCTAACACTGAGGAGGTAGATCAGTAGGAAAAAGTTTAGTCCAGAAATTTAAGTTATAGCAACTCTTTTCATTAGCCATGTGCTTGGCCACATTACTTAACTTTCCTTACTCTTGCTTTCCTAAATCTGTAATGGAGACAACAAAACCTAAGCTCATGAGGTTGCTGAATTGAATGCAATAATGGAGGTGAATCCTTAGCACAGTGCACTGAAAATAATAAATAATATGTTAGAAATAAGTATTAATAATATGTATTTTAATATAAATTTATATTGACAAATAAAAACATTAAGGCTAATCTTCCAAAGCCTAAAACATGTTACAAGATGAACTTAATACTAAAATAATCTGAATATAAAATAGGATCCTTTAATGCTTTAGTGACCAAATTCAAGAATAAGATATTGAATGAAACCGTAGAACCTATATTTGTATAAAATTTTAGGTGAGTACACCTCCATCTGCTCAAGATGATGTATACATTTATAAGCCTCAAGGAGAGGGGCTAGACCAGATGGTCTTGTATTCTCTTCCACCTCTATTCTTTTAAAATCTCAAATAATTTCGGTTAAACAAATATGCTCACTCAAAATCATATAAAAGATACAACTTCTTAGCCCATGTTTAAGAACACAATAGCTTATATTTTGAAACAATTTGTTTTGCATGTGAATTTAGTCAAAAATAACAAATGATAACTGCATTCATAATTAACAGTTCTGTGGCTTTCTTGAATATAAATCAGAAAGAAACAATATTTGTTTAATGCATTACTGAAAGTTCATGTTCTAGTAGCCCTATGTGAATTGTCAATGTGTATTCCATAGCTCGTTATGATTTATCTTCATCACCCACAGGCCAAAATTACCAGACTCCAATTACTTTGCTTCCTAGATTCAAGAGAGAGAGAGAGAGAAATTATGTCAATCCTACCACAGGAGATGGTTTAAAATGCCTGAGGTAAAGAAAGTAATCTACTGTTCTCTGACATTCACTGCCTGAAAGTCATTCACATTAACAACCATTCAAACTTGTTTAGTGCAAGCCAATTGCTTCTATTTCCCTCTTGTCAGTTACATTAGCTCCAATTCAAATTTAACTCTTATAAAATTAAAAAAATAAAACTCTCTCAAAGCCAGACAAGGGTATATGTGGGTGCTGACAGAATATAATGCTTCTGAATTTACCAACTTTAATAAGATAAATTTCAAAGTTTGATTTTCAAGAAGTACACTGTACTCTTATATGCTTATATTTGTTCTCTTTTCTAACCCTCATAAACTTGGGTGTAATGAATGGACAAATAAACATATTTGTCAATTTAAAACAAAAAAAATAAAAATTATCATTTATACTATGGACAGCATCAGCAGAAAAAAACAAACGTCCCTAATTTCAACCAAGACTATGTCATTACTTACGATTATGAGGTAGAGATCAAGTTACATTTCAAACTGCATAATATAATCTAATATTCTTTCACTAAGAACTATGAAACTCATATAACAGACCATTAACTTCCAGACAATTCAGAGCTTACAAGGTTAACATCAGCACTACAAAAAGGAAATGGGGATGACATTTAAATAACAGTAAGTGGCAATATACCATTATACAACCTAATGAGGATACTAGTTTTGATGTTTATCTATTATGTTGAACTATAAGACTTACGTTTTACAAGCAGATGAACCTTTTTTTATATTATTCAAGACATAAATCTTACATGTGTTGCTAAAAATGTATGATATATAATACAGCTACCAGTGAACTGAATCTTACATTTTTTAAAATCTAAATTTACTCCATTTTATCTTGTTTTGTCCTCTGTGTCTTTGTGTGTGTTTATACATTTGTGCATGAAAGAGAAAATTAGAGGACAATGACCTCTTTTTGGGCCTTCCCATGTCTGTATGTGTTGGGAAAGCCAGAATGTGGGTATAGCTCATGCACTCCTTAAAACTGTCTGAACACTTTTCATATATACAGGAAGAGCCTGAGATGAAAGCAATAAATCCAAATATATTTAGAAATAATTGATCGAATTGATTGTCAAATCCTTGCTGAAGGCAGTATTTCAACTTAAGAATGAGTCACATACTTCATGTGCTCAATTAATGAAAGAAAGAGCAGACATACTTAGTTAAATCTATTAGGGAGAGGTCCATTAACCGTAAACTTTGAGTAGTAAAACAAATTGCAGGAAGCTACAAATATTGATAAGATCTGTTGAGAATCTTGCTCAGAGATGGTAGTCAAATCCTTGGAAAACAGCAATGTGGACATCAACACTGACAGGCTTTTGTGCCTTCTGGTTTTCTGTTTTTCTATGTGATTAGCACAATCCTATGTGCTACTTATTATTTGAACACTGTGCCAGTTGTTACTCTTAAATTATTAAGATCAAAGTGAAACCTAACTTTCTACTTATTTATGTTTAATATGTTAATGTTTTATATATAATACTTAATGCTAATATGTTTAATATTCATTATTAATATGAATAACATTATGCTTAACATGTTTCTATTTATTAGAATAAAATACTTTTTTCCTACCAAGAAATATTTGTAAATGCAGTCATCATTCTACCTTTACTTCATTGAGATGTTTTGACTGGTTTTGGACTGGGATGGGCTTAAATTAGTTAACAATTTTTCATTTTCCCCATTCTCTTGGGTAGATTTATTCTATAAAAATACAAATGCATGATTAAACCTAAGCTCATGAAGTTGCTGAATTGAATGCAATAATGGAGGTGAATCCTTAGCACAGTGCACTGAAAATAATAAATAATATGTTAGAAATAAGTATTAATAATATGTATTTTAATATAAATTTATATTGACAAATAAAAACATTAAGGCTAATCTTCCAAAGCCTAAAACATGTTACAAGATGAACTTAATACTAAAATAATCTGAATATAAAATAGGTAGCTTGGTAGAAAAATATTTTGCAATTTCCCTTATAACTTTATGCATGATGGCAGATAAAATGGAGAAATGTTATCACGTTTGGAATAGAATAAAGGTTAATAAAAAGCTGAATTAGCTTACTTCTTAGAGCTAGGGTTTTATATTTTTTATGCTATGGATCCCTCTGGCAGTCTACTGAAGCTTAGTCCCTTTGTGAGAATAAGGTTAAAAAATGCTTAAAATAAAATGCAGAGAATTCCAACAGAAACTATAATACATAACTATATTACTTTACCAGCGCATTTAATAGAGGAAAGTCTAATAAATATTGTAATTTCAAAGTAGTGAACAATAAATCATATTCCAAGCTATCTGAAACATCTGTAATGTGATATAAGAATATCTGCAATGTTTGTTGGAGATGAAGTCATTGTTGCTACTAACACTATTGTAGTTTGTGGACTATTTGCAAATAAAGGAAATGCTAAATTAGAGAGTAGTGAAGTGGGACATATTTTATTTTCTTGTACAAGTTCTCCTATGGCCTAAATACAATTCATGGACATGCATGTTAAGAATTCTCATTTTAGAAGAACTCTTTCAAGTCCTCTCCATTATCTTCCTTTGACACACCCAAATCCCTCACTCCTTCTCATTTTCTTCTAGAAGATACCCCATTACCAACTCTAATTACGTATCTCCAATTAATGGCTAAACAGAAACTATTACATAGCAACTATTGTGTTTACACATAAATATCTATACCAAGATAAAGATATTTCAAAAGGAATATGAATGATGAATCTGAGATAAAGGTAACACTGAGACAATCATTCAAGTTCAGAAGTATAGCTTAGCTCACTATAGAGAAAGCATGTCTACTATTCATGAATAAAGCATGACCCTATAGTCCTAGTTCTTAAAAGTTATGACCCTAGGCTCATTTTCAGATGCTTTATTAATAAAATAAAATCTTCACCTACTGGTTGTATAGGATTATTAATGGAGCTTTTGTATATGACATTACTATTAAATTGTCCGGTTCTATTATGATTTACTTTGGTAAAACTTTAACCTCCAACGCCTCTAACTTATGATAAGGAACTAAACAATATGAGTTTGCTTCAATACTAGTAATACAAGATCAATATCTTCATCTTTAAAAAGGTTTTAAAAAACACAGAACTAAATCTTAAATTAATTTCTCCTTTTCAATCTTTAGCTGGCATAAACTGGTTTGCTGAAGTGCATATAACCAATACTGCTTTAAAATGCACAAAACTAAATTACAGGCTGGGGGGTAGATTAAAAACATTTAATAAATTATTGGAGGGTAGAAGAAAGGCCAGAGGAAAAGAACATTTGAAAAATGGCAGAAAATATACATTATATGGAATATAATATACATTAGAATGTATGTATATATTAGCATGAAAGCCAAAAAAAAACAGGGAAATATTCAAATATTTTCCACATTTTCAAACACATTTCAGAAAATAAAAGCTATCTAAATTATCACAATGGAAGTACAAAGACCTCATTGACTAAAGTGGTCTCCCCATATCATAGCAAACATAACAGTCCTTCATACAAATTTTACAGTTGAAAGTTTACATGTTTGCATGAAATTATATCTTCTGTGAATTCTATGTGTGCAAATTATGCTAAAACTAATATCAAATCACCTAAGACTTTGGCCTACCACATTAAAAAAAACCTAAATCAAGGGAGAAACAAAAGAAATGACAGAAACACATGTGATGGGAAAGTTTTCCCTAATCAACAGTAATTATTTCAGTTTTACCTTAGTTTCCAATTTTGTTATATAAAAAAGAAATAATTTTTATTAGGAAGTAGTACATATAAAGTATATTGTGTACATTTATTTTATCCAACCATTAATTCTTCCCCTTTTTCCTCTTTACATACAGTATGCACACAGGAAGAGATGTCTGAATTTCACCAAAAGTTAATAATGTTTTCTTTTTGCATGAGAGAGGTTTTGGTTAATTTATTTTTCTTTACTTTTTATATTGTGAGAAGGAAAATCACTCTATCCTATGATGAGGTCTCAGTCTTTTGGTAAGCCTGCATCCCTGGATTATGAAGTTAACCATGGCTTCGCATTATTCCTATATAAATATGTAATAAGTATTTATATGAATATATAAATACCAATATAAACTTAAATAAATATAAAATAGACCCAAAAGGTACACACAATTAGGAAAGTAAAATTAAGGAGCTGTTCATAAGATGATTTTTTTCCTCATTACAAATTTTCAAATATGTCTCTGCCTGAATAAATCTGTAATAAATTTATCATAAATTCATAAGGTACTATGAATACTCAAGCATTTATGAAAAATTAATGAAACTAAAGCCAAATCTATATTGTTTGTAAGAGTTTATATCACAGAACAACTGTAGTTCAATAGTTAAGTGAAAGATGAGACAAAAATAAAACATATACGTAAAAAACATTTAAAACTAAAAATAGCATTGGACATTTATCAAAATTCTGCATGACAGAAGAATTTCTAGATTTAGCTCTCAGTTACAAGAGTATTTCTTCTAGATATATGTAAGGATAAAGTTACTATAATTCTGACCAGTACGTCTTCCCCTTGGCTTTAGTATTAACTGTTCATCGGAGACACAGCTTTTAGAAAGTCAATTTTCTCATAGCCTTAAGACAAAATAATTTGGTAACAACAAAGAGCAAAGAGATATTCACAAGGATTGCCTGAAGGTTATGCATTACGGACATTCCCCTAGATAGGCTCCACTTTATCCTTGAACCAAGCATAATCCCCACAGAAAATTTTTTTTCTTATCTTTAGAATTAAGACAAGGTATGCTTTTCCGATTTATTAATATTTTATCCCCTTAAAAATGTTTATTCTGTGAATAAGAGCATAGATTTTGGACTCAGACTTCCCAGCTCAACCAGCTAATAGCTGTGTGATCTCAGGAAAGGCACTTAACTTCTTTGAGATTCTGTTTCTGCAAATGTAAAATATAACAACATCAGGACTTCTCAGGGTCATTGCAATAATTAAATAAGATAATCGTATCAAATGCTGGACAAAGTTTTTAGAATGTTATGAGTGGCTGGTAAGCATTAGCTGCTATATTATAAATAATAAACACTGTAGCAATTGATACAGATTTTGCTTTTATTACTAGTACATTTAGCATCAAATCTATGGTGTCTTCTAATAACATAAGACTCTCCTCTAGTAACAAAACTCTAAAAACATAAATTTTTGTTTACTCTCATTATCCCCCAAGTTCATTTATTTTACCTTTAGTATCACTTTTTTTCCCAAAATTACTTATCAACTTAGTATTCTTCTGTTAAATCTTTTTGTGTTTTAGTAAATAACTTAGAATTATTCTTGAAATTAGGAAGGATGTAAATTACACATATATCCCTATGTAAATATGTAAATAAAATAAAGGCCAGTTGACTAACATTTTATATTCTATAAAATTAACATTGATATTACGTTTTCTGTTTCCTAGTGTTCCTGGAGTTATCAATATCATCTGGAAAGTATTAGGAATAAAGTATAGCACTTCTGGAAAAATATTCAACTTCCTCAAAAAGACTAAAAATGATAGAAACAAAAAAACTACCTTAAAATCAGTCCAATATTTTACTTGAAACACAGCCTGTGCTGTGCCTTATACATAAATATAAATGAAAAACTCACATGAACAGAAAAAAAAATATTTTAACTGGTTGATGAGAAAGCAAAATGACAGAAATATGTACACGGCCAGAAAAAAAAATCCAATTTTAATAGTTAAGATTACATTAACACAGCGTTTGCTGGCAAGCACTCTAAACAAACAAAATAAATCTTAAACATACAAGTTTAAATTAAAAATAATCTCAGAAGTTAAAAAAGTTAATTGCATTAATATTTGCCATGCAAGATATCTGTAATGACTTATTTCTAAATTGAACAAAAGGAATGTATAAAATTGTTTTCTTATATATTATTCTAGTTTTTTTCATCTGAGATATACTGGGATCAACTTTGTAAAATGTCAATTTTAGTATTTCCATATTACTTCCCTCCATTAACAGGGTTAAATTACAGTTTGAGTTACTTGGTTGCTACTCAAGAGTAATATACTTCATATAACTAGGTGGATTTTAGAAAAATTTCCTATAAAAATAATTCCTAGATAATTTTAAGTTAAACTGCATTACCAGGCAGAGTCCAACCACAGTAAGGTTCCCTATGACTCAATACTCTAGTAGGGCAAGATTGCAAAGTTGAATAGACATTCCATGAACTTAATTCTTGCAATTACCACATGTTGTATTTATTAGTAACAGTTCTATCATACAACTGATGATTCACCTTCTTAATATTACTTCTACTTACATGCCTTCCTCAAATTCAATTTAGGACCAATTTTACTTCCTGCACCTGACCTAGTAGCATTTTATTAACCATTAAGTAAAAACTTGTCAAAACATTTACTGTTACCAAAAACCTACTTTTAAATAAAAATTTAACTGAGTTCTAGTCTGAGGTAAAATGTTTTCAGTTTTGAGAAACTTTAAAAATCTTATTTAAAACATTATCCTAAAAGCAGAGCAAAATAAGAGTAGTACTTAGAAGTTAAAATCTCCAAACAAAGTCACTGGAATGAAAATGCTTCTGGATCAACAGCAAATGCCAGAAAATGTGTTCTTCTCACAAACTCTTAGGAAGTAAATCTTGTGACATCTCCCAAATAAGCAGCAGCTCAATTTAATTCTTTCTTGCATTTTGATTGAAATGAAAGTGAAAAAGGACTTTGCTCAAAATATAAACAGTCCTAAGTGTTGGTGAGGTGGTAGAGAAAAGGAACCCTTGTTCTCTTTTGCAGGTGGAAATGAAAGTTGAACAACCATTATAAAAACAGCATTGAGGTGCTACAAAAAATGAAAAGGATAACTATCATATGACTCAGCAATTGGCATCTTGTGGAGATATCTGTACTCCCATGTTCACTACAGCAGAGGTCCCCAAACCCCTAGTGACAGACTGGTACTGGTCCACAGCCTGTTAGAAACTGGGTTGCACAGCAGGAGGTGAGCGGAAGGCAAGGGAGAATCACCACCCGAGTACCACCTCCTGCCATATAAGTGGCGGCATTAGATTCTCATGGGAGCGTAAACCCTATTGTGAACTGTGCATAATGTTTTAAATAGGTTGTGTGCTCCTTATGAGAATCTAACTAATGCCTGATAATCTGAGGTAGCAGCGTTGCACCCTGAAACCATCCCCCGCCACCTCCTCAGTCCATGGAAATACTGTCTTCCATGAAACTGGTCCCTGGTGCCAATAAGGTTGGGGACCGCTGCACTACAACATTATTCACAATAGCCAAGATATGAAAACAAGCTAAATGCCCATCAGTGGGTAAATGGATAAAGAAATTGTGACATATATCTACATAATTCTTCCCTAAAAAAGGCAATCCTGCCATTTGTGACATCGTGGGTAAACCTGGAGGACACTATGCTAAGTGAAATAAGCCAGACACAGGCAGAAAATACTGTGACCTCACTTAAATGTGGAATCTTTTTTTCTTGAAGTCAAATGAGAAACAGAGAGTAGGGAGGGGGAGAAAATCTGGAGAATCGGTTACAGGCTATACATTTGCAGTTAGGTAGGAACATTAAGTAGAGAGACAAAAATGTACAGCATGAAGACTATAGTTAATAATATCCTATTGTAAACTGAAAGCACTGCAAAAAGAGTAGATTTCAGGTGCTCTGACACCCTACAAAAGGATAACTATGGAAGGTGATCTATATGTAAATTTGCTTAACTATAGTAATTATTTCAGCATCTACATGTATGTCAAAACACATTGTATATTTTAACATATACAATAAAAAATAAACAGACGCAAGCCTAAGTTAGAAAAACCTATTTTTAAAAGAAAAAAAACAAAGAAAGCTTAAGTAAGCCATGTGTTAGTTAAATTCATGCTTATTGCTATAGATCAATCTCTTTATTTTCTTTCTGGTAAATTTTCTCCTTTAAAAGTATTTATTTTTACCAATGAAATGACTTGAAATAAAGTTAATAGATGAGAAAATTATCCATACAATTATTTCCTGATCTCCACAAGTATCACATAGGGTATTTTTTATTGTTATTTCATCATACCTTGATTCTCTCATTTAACACTGTATTATGTTCATTATTGGATTAAGACGTTACACAAGTAACTTTAATGGCTAAAAAATGCTTAATACATAGACATAACATAATTTATAAAACCATCTTGTTATTGTTAAGCATTTCTTTCCAATTCCCACTTAAATATGTTATTTTTAAAAATGTGTGTGTGTGTGTGTGTGTATTATTTTAAGGCCACTATTACAATGGAGACAAATAATATATATAATTTTCTGATAAACACCAGGCACTTTCCAGAACTATATGGGATAATACAGTTTACTTTTTATTTGAAAAACAAAATAAATTAATGGTGACAAAATAAATGTTGAAACGTTAGTGAATGAATATCTTCAAATTATAGTAGGCATCTTCCTTTTGTTTTTACCCAGATTTTATTTAAATTAGACTGTGAGCAAGTTTTAATAATGACAATATGATTTCCTAAATTATTAGTTGGACTATCGTATGTAAAATTTTAATTTTGAATAACACAAAGCCTAATAAGAAACTTCATGCAACAAACACCACAAAACAGACCAAGGCAGATCCTGAATACTGCCTGTAGGAGCCTGAGTGTTGGGGATGAGTTAAAACTCCCCTGCAGGCCACAAATAAGTGACTGGGAAGATAGCTACATCTTTGTCTCTACATCTACGCTTAATTTATACCTATCCATTATACTTATCCATCAATAGATAAGTCTATTTCTATGTTTTTACTCAGCAAAGCCTACTTTACTAGGAGACAATGATTAAAGCAACAAGAACAACAAAAAACTCATGACATGGGTAATTCCTTTATAATCTTATTTGGGGGGTTAAAGAAAACTATTCATTTGAACTTGCACTTTCTAAAGGTAATATTTCCTAAATCAATCACTTTATTTAAAATGCAAACAGATCTTACCTGGCATATTATTTACTTGAGAAATGACCTCTTTCTTAGGAGTGCCACCTTGTGAGCTAGCACTGAGAATTCATGGTCATCTCTTAAATTAACAATTGTTGTTACCTTTCATTTTTTTCCATAATAGATGCACATGTTGTCACTAAAGAAGAAGAAATTAAAACAATTCCTTCCAAACCACACAGACTTGCAGAGAACATTTAAGCAGTACAAAATTTATCACTAAAATAATGAAAGTAAAAAGGCAGAATGTTTATATTTCATATCAGTTGACAGATTATGAATGACTTTAAAATGCTAGGGTTATAGATATTGCAAACTAGCATTTTTAGACATAAGCCCTAGTAAGAAAGCAAAAAAAAAAACTGTTAACACTTAGATTGTGCAGTGATGCATATGGATACATGTGCAAATACACAGTTGAGAAAATAATAAAAGAATTACACATTTCCATGAAAAGCTTCCTTCAGTTTCACCATAAGATATTTCTCCCATATAATGTATAATGATGTACCTTACAAAGAAAGTAGGATGAATCTAAACTCAGGGAAGGAGTGAGGTCTAGGTGGAGTAGAGAGAAGAGTGAGAAATGGAAAGAAGAAACACTTCAAGTAAAATTTTACTGTCTTCAATACAGTGGATCCAAAGTCATTTCAGCCAGCATGTCACAACCTACTTACACATCAACTAGGTTTGAGTGACAAAAATTCACCAAGCCAGAAATGATGCAGTATTTGTCAAAAAGATTGAACCGCACTTTCGTATTAGTACAAAAAACCGACAGTGCATGATTACTGCCACAAGCATGAGGTTGTTTAGGGGATAATGCGAGCACCTTAACAGTAGGTAGTAATGGAAAATGTCTAACTCTCTTTCTTCCCTTTCAAGGCAGGCACTTGTAATATGCCTTGTTATCCTGCCAAACCATTTCTCACTCCAGACTCTTTAAGTACCACCTGTCCAAGCTGAGAATATATTTTTAACTGAAGACATATACAATATTCCTCACTAAAAACCACGATATAACAAATGCGTTACTAGTCCCATGAAAATTAAACTATTATGCACTGTTTGTAATAAGGGAGCAGCTCTGTTTTGCTGTTGTGCTGCATGAAGTAGACATTGATTTCTCTACTATTTAGAGACTTCTGATGATTTGTATATTAAAGGGCTGTAAGTATGCCCTATTGTTTTATAGAAGAATATTTTAAATTCTGGATGAATTTCTTCATTAGATCAATTCTTGATGTTAAATTTAAGATAAAGGTAACATTTACCCCATTTTAACTTTATTATTACAAGTACATGTATACATGTTTCAGTCAAAAATATGTTTCTAAAAGCTTAGATTTCCTAATTTGACTCTCTCAGAGCCAATTTCATAATTGAGGCACTTCTAACTCATCTTAAAAAATAAGGGATTGATCAACCAACTCTGGAGAATGTTTTGAAAATCTTTTCACTACACAACTAATAACTGATTTGACTAAGCAGAGCTTTAAAAATGGGCTTATTGGTTATTTACAAAATTATAATTATAAAAATGTTATCACTGAGATAAAGGAGATCAGCTAAAAAAGTAGAAATCAAGTTAACTACCCAGGATAATTAGCATCATACTTAAGGACTGGAACAGCTTAGGGAATGAATCACTAATAATTTTCCCTACCTTTGTTTTAATAATAGGCAATTGTACAGTCATCTTCTTCAGATGATATTTGTACTGCTGTTCTTAATAAAACAACTCAGTCTTGCTGACCTACTTTTTAGTTTATAATAACATTCCAGTAAAATCTGAAAGGGTAGAAACATTTATTTTCTTCTCTTCACTGAAAGAGAGATAGGTGTTTTATCTCCCCTGTGCTACTGAAAATCCTTGGAAAGTCTAAATATTTAAGTTTGTCCTACAGAGGCTTCTGACTCAAGGGTTTAAAAAATCAGGGTAATTATTTTCGCTCATTACCAAAGCACTCAAGTGTAGAACTTGATAAAAAATTTTAAAAATAAGTTGTTCTAATTGGATGTTGTAGTAAGATATCAAAGTGATACTGATATGTAGATATATATATAGTGTGTGTGTATATATATAGTGTATATATATACACACTATATATATACAGTATATATATAGTGTGTATATATATACACACACACTATAGATATATGCATATAAATGTATATATACTAGATATATATGTATGTATATGATATGCACATACATATGCACACATGTACATATAAGTATGTGACATGTACATATGTGTGTACATATGTGTGCATATGACATATATTCTATATCTAGCATATATACATATATATTCACACACACACACACACACACACACACACACACTATAGGTATATCAATATATTCCAAAGAATGGGCACACCAGCACTGCTAATCATGGGGCCATATGCTCAGGTCCTTCTCCTGTCATCCTGTGGAGGCATCTGAAGGGTGCACATACAGCATATGAGCACCAGGAACCATTGGGGTGAGGGACAATGAGAAGTAAGAGAGCAATAAAGGGACGAATATAGAAATATGCTCAATACACATTAGCTTACTTGCAAGTATGCCTGGGATTGGATGATAAAAACCAACAGTAAACTACACTTGATTCTGCCCTTAGCATAATGCTCTGAGCTACCCATTCTGGGGAACAATTAAAATGCAGCTACAGAAATCACAACTCAACAAACTGATCACAGTTCATAAATCACATATTGAACAAATTTAAATACTTGTGAACACAAAACAATCTGCCACATATTTTTAAGTTATCTCTATGTAAAATAATTACCAGTTTCTGCCCTTGAGCAGGGAGGCTTGAGTAATCAGAATAGTTCATGCAATAAGATACTAACATATACAGTGAAATTTTTCCTACAAGAGCATAATTTCTAAAAATGTGGTTGAAAGAAACTTACTTCAATTTCCAATTCAAGGAAATTATAGTATACTCATGACTCTCGCAAGAGGAATTAAATGGTGATGACACTTAAATCTGTATATCCTGCTGTCTGCCCTCTCTATGAACCATAAACCCAGAAAAATAACTGCCTGACCCAATGCCTCGTTTCTAAAAATAAGCACAGAGATTTGCCTTCTAAAACTTTCCCCAATGTTTGAGCCCTTCAAGTTAAAATCTGTCACTATACCTTAATGTTCCAAGCCAGAATTCACTTCCAATGTGTCACCAAGTTCTACTGATTCTACCTATCAAATCTCTTTCAACACCTGTCTCCTCATTGGAATTCTTATCTCCTCTGCTTCAGTTCAAGTACTGATCAATTTTTGCTTAGACTGAAGTGGCAGCCTTCTAATCTTTCTGAAATCTCCTTTCAGTCCTTTTCTTAAACTATCATTAGAGAAATCTTTAGAAAACACAAATTATTCTAAGCATTCTAATAAAAATTCAAATAATTCATTCTTTAAAAAATGTATTCCCTTACATAAAATATTTTAATGTATTAATTAAGAATTAAGATGAACTGATGGATGAATAAAAAGATGTAAAGGTAGATCAACATTTAGTATAGCAAATACAGCAAAGGTAAATTATAGTGGTGGGCATATGAGTGTTCAGTGTATAATTCCTTCAGATTTCTGCATGTTTGTAGTTTTTAAAATATTAGAGGAAAAATATCTTTAATGAAATGACTTTTAATGTAGCAATGGCTAATATTTACTATGGTCTTCTTATGTGTCATACATTGTGCTAAGTAAGCACTCTGCAGGAGTCATCTCCATTGATGTGAAGGAAAAATGTTTAATATTGTAAACATGTTTGTGGCTATCCAGAAAGAAGAAGGAGTGGGGAGGGAAAAGAAACCCTCATTTGTAGCACTTAAAATTTCAGTGCTGTAACGTTGCCACTACGGTAAAAATTAGGAATAAGTGAGCATCAGAGGATCATTATATAGTGTTTCCAACATACAGATAAAATAAACATAAATAACCTCAAGAATAGAAATAATGGTATAATATATTAAAATAACTAGGAGGTTTAAGTGCATGTTCCTTTGTTTAAAATATACTTGTAAATATATATAAATTTATTTCAAAATAATCATTTCACAACCAGCTGGCAAAATTCCTGTAAATTTAATAAATTGATTGTTAGCTTTAGTACATGCCCAAATAGCTCAAAAGTATCAAATTGGGCAGGTTCAGTTATTGATTTTTATTTTATAGATGAAGAAGTGAAACATTACATTAAATTACTTGCACATCAGTAAGGATTATAGCAAGATTTGAACCTAGACTTTACTGGCTCTCAAACCTTAAGATAACCACCTATTTTACTGATTGACTGCTTGATGAAATTATACTCATATTTTAGAGATGTTTTGTGCACTCACAGAGCTTAAAAGCACATCTATTATACAGCTTACTGGTTTAATTATTAACCTGCATGTCTACCTTCTAACCATTCTGGGCAGCTCAACACAGAAATGCATTCAGGCAGCCTCAGTTTGCATTTATGAGTTTATACTAGTGCCTGACACACAGCAATTACTCAGTACTTGTGAGCTACTGTAATCATAATTCTCTAGACTTTGAGTAGCTAGAGAACAGAGTTTTCATCTTAGAATATCCAGTAATTTAGACAGAGTCTGGAATACAGGAGATACTCATGTAAAAGAAAAGCTTAAAAATGCAATACAAATGATAGTCTTGGTTTTTCTCCTACAATAGCTGTTTGATATTGATCAAATCACTTCCCTATTGAGACTAAATGCCCAGAATGATGATTAATAAAGGAGTTGGACTTGATTAATTATAAAGCACTTACTTGCACTAAAACCATACGATTGGCCTTGATGGTGTCAGTAAAGCGCATTGATATAATACTTTCAAAAAGTAGTTGAATAGTATTTGTCAAGAACTTTTCAGTTATGTGGAAAAAAGGTACATTAATGATCTTCACTGCGGCTTTTACAATGGCCAATAGCGGGAGTTAGTCCAAACTTTCAGTAACATAAGAATGGTTACATACATTCAGATATATATATATATATATCCAACAGAATATTAAGCAGTCATTTAAAGTGATGGTGATAATGTTCTGTAGAAACAAAGGAAATGGGTTGGCATGATGGCAATTACAATAAGCAGAATATAGAACTGTATATACTTTGTACTTTACAACTAAAATACTCCCAGGAACAGAGAAAAATAATAGTGCATTGACAAAAATGACAATAGTTTTGTAAACATTCCAAAATAATGAGTTTTTTTCTAAATTCTAGTTGCAACATTTGATGTATTATTTTAATATATACATAAGTTAAAAAAATAATTTGGGTACATAAGCTCTATGCAGTCTTTACAGAATATGGGACTTCCAGCAAGGGCCCTCCAAAGAAATCAAGCTTAAGGATAGCTAGTTCACCCATGTCACATTTTCTCCACCTAAACAGAAAGGATTTGGCTGTTGTAGAAAGAAAACTCTAAATCAGTATCTGCCCCCCACCCCAAATAAAAGCACAACATCCAAACATGCACAATGCACACACATGCATGAAATGCAAAATTAGCTAGAGGAGAGAGATGGAGAAGCAAGAAAGAGGACTCTGGAACAATGACTCTGCTTTAATATTCTTCACTAATATAATTTTTAAGGTGGTATCTAAATTTTTTAAATTAATTCCTCTTAAAAGGAGAGTGTGTACCTATATATATGCATATGTGTGTGTATATTCCTTGTATTAGCAAAAGGTATTATAGGTTCATATGTAACAAAAATATGGTTTTTAGTAAATTTTGGGTAGGTTGAATAACAGGACAGAATATAGCAACTGCTTAAAATAATTTAATTAACAGGTAATAATAAACTGTTTTATGATTGCTTATTATTATTTTCTTGTGGTGAGGGACTATGTAGAAGTGGGAAATAATAACATAGCCAAAGAATGAAAGATGAGTTATTTAAACTCAACTTCACTGAGATGATTTGGCTGAGACAATTAAAATGGACATCACTCAATGATTTCTAGGCCATATCATATGTAGTGACAGCTGAATTTGCACAGATCTTGCTTAGGGTGACATAAAAGGCATGAATTTCTGCCCTTTGAAGCTCATTTTTTACTGAGTTCACAAAGTTTACTATAAATAAGAAGACTTGGGATTAGAATTCACTCATTTGCTTTTTCCTTTGAACATGTTTTTTTTTCCCCTCTGCAGTTTACATTCAGGTTGGTGGAGAGGAAAGAGGATTGAAGAGTTATCCTCCAGTAATTATTAGCCATGATAAGGCCATATCTTGCAGGAAGACAATGAAGACCAGAAAGTGAGATCCTAAGCTGATGATTCCATGTAGTAATGAGTCAAATTAAATGATGAAAATAATGAGATTCATCCATATATCATTTTTTTCAATCAAGAAATTGCACAGAATGACCAACACTCCTCCAAAATGCTAATAATACCTAGGATGGGTATGGATAAGTAAGACCAAAAAGTAATTAAGAAGCTGTCCTCCTCCTCCAACAACCTCTACCAAGAAAATGTGACTGCATTTTATTTCTGTCAGAACCTGATTTAGAGATTTCTTTCATATTTAAAAACAAAGAAAGGAAATCACAATTCAACAAAAGATATGAATAGGGTGTGAGAATTGAAGACAGAAGTAAATTCTCTAGGTAAAGGGAAAGAAAATCAAGAGCAAGTCTATACCTCACAGTGACCCCAATAGCACCATCAAAGAAAAGTCTCAAACTCACAGGCTAGATCTCTTGAACCTGTCTTTGTGACTAACACATCCCTTAGAGTTTGATGCCTGGATCTATATCTTTAAAATTCTATCTAGGTCATTTTCTTCATCATATACTCCTGGTGTTATCATCATTTAAGACATTATAAATATACCATTTTACTTTTAAAGCCATTTCTACTTCCTGATATCAAATAAAAAACCTAGGACTTGAGGGGAAAGAACATTTCATGAGACTGATGCTGTTATTCAAATCATTTCTACCTGAATATTTATTGTAGCTATGCAAAATTCAATAAAAACAAATGAAGCCAATAAAAAGAGTACTTAATGATACAGTTAACAGACTCAGCATGTGGTAAAGTACTATGAATAAATAAATACAGTGTCATTAACACTGGTTACCAAATGTCTTTCACCAACTTGTCAGTCAGATGACACAATTTTAAGCTGAAAACAACCCAACTCTATTAGTAAAGTTAATTACACTGCTACTGATGATACCACCTATAAGGAAATGTGCCTTGAATTGGGATGTATGACTAACTGTACAACCTGCTCCTGAGGTGAAACCCAAAAGGTACTGGGCAAGGCTATTTCATATTTGTTCAACTTTCATGACTCTTATGCTGGGAACTCCTAACATAATAGACCATTAGCAGAATGTATAGGTGTTGATTACTTTATAAGTCAGTCTGTCTCTGTCTCTCCATTTCCATAGAAATTTAGAATAACATTTCTATATTCCCATGAACCCCAGAGGTTTAAAAAAACACAAACAACTTTGATGATATATATTAGAATATGAACTATATCTTTCATTTTAATACCTCCATCTGTCCATGTAGATTTCCTATATCTGAGTAGAAAGGAAAGAGGGAAGGCAAACCATCCTTACGGTGACTACTGGCTAGACATTGTTTTATGCATTATTTCACAAGTAAGGAATTATGGATAAGGCCATGGCTTTGTTCAATGGAAGCATTAAACCAACTCTGTTTAGAAAAATTAATAGTGTTTGGGAAAAATTATTTTTGGTCAGATATTATCCCTCTCTTCTTTGGATTACTGAAGTATGTTATATTTTTATTGTATCATTTATTATATTTTTATTATGGTTATAACACTAGCCTGTCAATTCCTTAAGAGTAGGAATGTTGTCTTCTCAATGTTTTATCTTCTGCAGTCCTGCATGTGGCGATGTGTACAACTTGGGCCCTCACTAAAATTTGTGAAATAATTAAACATCTCATCAAATACACAGTAGCTCTTGAATTTATCTCCAATCTCTCATGATTTTCCCCTCTAATATAATGTATTATACCATTTTTTCATGTGTATTAATATTGGACAATTCACATATTTGAATAAGAAAAGTAATTCAAACAATAAAGTTATTCACTTATAACATATCTTTAAAATCCCCTTATAAAAGTAACCTTCCTGATTATTATGAATGATAATATTTTCCAGGAATTTATGGATTTCCTGTTTCTGATTTGAAATGAGAAAGATGCTGTAGAGAAGACATCTATCTATCTATCTATCTATCTATCTATCTATCTATCTATCTATCTATCTATCTATCTATATGCATGTATTCATGATCTCTCTGCTTCTAGTCCTTCCTTAGCTTCCAGAGATGGGACGATCCTTTTACAAACAAATCTAGTAGTGTCAGTCTGTATCATACAAACAACTAGGTAATGTTAGATTATGTTATTATCCATAATACATTCTCTTTCTTTTCTAATAACAGAGCAAGATTAGTAGACATTCCTGATGAAATAGTAACCATGGTTTCTCTCAAATTTGCAGTCTACCTGAAAATTAGCAGAATGTATAGGTGTTGATTACCTATACATTATCCATTAGAGGTAGATCATGTTAGACTTAGCTGCAGCTCACCTGCCAGCCTCAGTTCTACCACAAGCCCAGAGTTAGCCAGTGATCCACCTGAACCCATCTATTTTCAGAAACCCAAAAATATCATCAATGTTTACGAGGAGGTAAAAACATGCAGTTTGCTCTCATTTTATTCATTTCACTTTGCATTTATTCTGTTTATAGGTCTGGTCCCTAGTGACTTCTAGGAGCTTAAGTGTGAGGCATTGGTTGTATAACTTTGAAGACCTATTAATTAATATGGTACTGTTAACAAAGAAAGAAGCCAACAGAAGTTTTTTTCTGAATAAATATTTTTCAAACAGAAGTATTCTCTACAGAATCTAAAAACCAAAAATTAGGTTATTACTCACAAAAAGGAAATCTAAAATGAAATTTTATTCTTACATTCCCAAGAAAATTGAAGAACTGCTTCCATTACTTTTCTTGTGGCTTTTTACCTTTAGTTTGTTTTTTATTTCAATAATAATAATAGCATTGCCTTTTAAATTTCTTGCTCAAAAACAATACAAAGCCATATAAAGATCATATATAAGAAGCTCATACATTTCAAAAAAATTTAAAGCAAGCATTGATATAAGCCAACAATTTAAATCAAATAGTAAGTCATCCTTACATTGTGAAACCGAACCAATTCTTAGAAGAGTTGTTTATTTTGTTTCAACCCCTAGGCTGAGTGTTAACGGTTACTAGTCTTTGTGATTGATAACTATCTTAAACCATAGCAAAAATCAATATATGGTACCATTTTGCTGATGATGCTATAGACTAAAGGCTAAAATTTAACGTCTCACTTTGTGGTTTCTGGTATATGCCTGAGTATTATTTTGTTTTGTTTTTCCTTCCATTTTGGATTTGGGACAAGAAAAAAATGCATTTTTAGTAAATGCTTACTTTTAAAATAAAACACTCTCCTTTTCACTGCTTCATAGATCTAACTGTTTCACTGAAAATTGCCAAGAGCATTGAACTTCAATGTAAGAGTAGAGAGTAGTTTTCCCAACTGCATAAATGTATTATGTTCTGGACACTCTGAACTATTGACCTTCCCTATGAGAGAGATGCTGCTAAAATGTCAGTTAATCATAAAGCAGTTCCACAATGGGTTACCCAGAAGCAGAAGGCAATTTAAAAGAGCAATTTTAACTTGCAATTGCCAAAGCATGCAACACAGACAATTTCTGATGATGGCATATTTTATTTCCATTTAATAAGAGAAAGAGAAACTGTATTTGCCTAGCTTCTATACCAGATGGTATACCCAGAGGAAATAGACACATAGAAAAAAAAAAAAAAAGCAAGCATACTTTCTCTGATTGTTCACTGGAGTTTCTGAATTACTTGCCTGTTAAGACAAATTAAAAATTTATGAAGTGCCTGAAGAAACATTATGTGAACAATAGCATGGGTCAGAGTATAAAGTAACAGTGAAATAATCATACCGCTCAGGTTCCCAGAGAAGCATGAGGTAGGCCTCAGTGGCTTCAGCCACTGGAGGCTGTAATTACCACCTCTCCAAAGTCAGAGACCCTGAAGCAACTAACTGCAGTTACCAAATGATTATAATGCACTTTGGAAGGAAAACAAACAAACAAAAAGCTTTGGCAACCAGACAGGATATTTTCAGAAAAGGATAAAGTACTTTTACACTTTAACTGTTTAAAGTATTTAAAACACAGCATATATTGGAGAGTTAAGCACTAATCAGTTGGGCTTTCAATAAATGTGAAGTTGCAAATATTAACCTATGTTTTCTCAGAGAATAAGTTAGCCATGCAGACTCTATTTTTTTAAAATGTACATCTCTTCCAGACTTTACTTGTTGTGCTTTTATTTACTCATGCTATACTATTATAACAGGGAGAAAAATCACCTATGATAGGAATAAGAGGAATAAGTATTAAGGCCGTTAAAAGTCTGAGAAAAGGAGTTGAGGCCCATCTGTCTGATATTGGACAAATTACTGTTTTGTTTTTGTTTCCTGAGTCTTAAATTCACCAACTAAAAAGTGAGAAAATAATATATCTCACAGGATTGGTGTGAAAATAAAATATCATGATACATTCACTTCATATGTTGATTCTACAGTAGCATTAATCCATACTTGGCCACAAAAAAACCTACATTTTCATTTGAAATGTAAAATTTATTTTTTACTATTAATAAGGAAAACCTTTGTATTGACTTGCTGGAAAATTATTTATTGACAGATTTCCATCAAATAAACATTTACTATTATCAGAAATAAAAGGTCAATGCCTCAAATACCTTAAAATGGAATTTTAAAAACAGTAAATTGTAAGTAATTTACTTTTTGATTGGTACTTATTTTTACAGCCACATAGTCTAACATGCAGGGACTATTAAAATAGCTACTTTAAAATTATCAACATTTATTCAATCAGATTATATTAATGGCAAATTTTACAACTGTAACATGGAATAGTCCCAGTCCTAATTAAAAAAGAATGGTTTATAAATCTAGTATTCAGTTCCTCTTATAGAACCAGTATTTAGGCATGCAGAATTTAACAAAATTAGATGGTAACTTCCTCCAAAGGTTATTTTTGGAGTCTCAAAGGTATTTCCCAAGATTATGAAGCATTTATAAGTTTTTGCAATCTGTACTAAAATTCAGTTAATATCATAGTTAACATAAACTGTGTTCTATTTTGTTGATATGAACTTCTCGGCTGAGGCCAGTAGTGGTATTGGTAATTTCAAGTCTGGGGGACCTGAAATTTGGGGAAAGGTAAATGGATCTTAAAGAAGGGAAGTGGATGAACATACATCATAATTCTAACTAACACTCTGTATTTAATTATACTATATATCAATTATGTTCCATTTATTTTTATAGACTGTTTAAAAATTAATACAGTATATACTTCCATAAGCTTCTCTTTATTTTCTAATAACAGAGCAAGATTAGTAGACATTCCTGATGAAATAGTAACCATGGTTTCTCTCAAATTTGCAGTCTACCTGAAAATCTAGTCTATAAGTACTTCCCTCCCCAAAAATCTTGCAGACATACCTTATGAGGACATTAATTAGCTATAATAAACATGTGATAAAGATTCATTACATGTGAAAGATAGTTTTAAAAACAAATAAACTTAATACTGTTGGGAGTAAAACTACAAGTGATTGAGCCTGAAAGCATTTTATGCCACAAAGAATACACAAATTAAATGTTTCTCAGAAAAAGAATCAGATAAAAAGTATAATTCCAAAATATCAAGACATTTATAAATTAGAAAGCAGCTATGGGCCAGGCACGGTAGCTCACAGCTGTAATTCAAGCACTTTGGTAGGCCGAGGCGGGCAGATCACTTGAGGTCAGGAGTTCGAGACCAGCCTGGCCAACATGGTGAAACCCATCTCTACAAAAATACAAAAATGAGCTGGGCATGGTAGCGCATATCTGTAATCCCAGCTACTCGGGAAGTTGAGACAGGAGAATTGCTTGAACGCAGGAGGCAGAGGTTGCAGTGAGCCAAGATCGCGCCACTGCACTCTAGCCTGGACAATAGAGCAAGACAAAAAAGCAGCTATGAGTGTAAGTTAACTATCCTCATCCCCTCTCACACAGATAGGGATATTCTCAGAATAAAATACTTCAAAGCACTTTATAGTAATATTTTTACTTAAACAGTCCAAAGTCCACTCAGAACATAAGTATGGGGATAAATCAATATTCAGTAACATGTTTTTATCCAGTTAACACAGTATAACTGACTTTAAAACACAATATTATTTACATGCAATCTCCATGGCTTTCACATCTGGAACCAATTTCAAATAATTCCTAAGTTAAACAAAAATTACATTATATTAACAATACACTGTGTGGTAATGCTAATTTTTTAAAGAACTATTTTGAAGAAAATAAAAAAATAAAGCAGGTGAGATATTTAAAAGAAAGTAGTTTGGGCACAGGAAGTCAAGAGAGAAATCACTGGAATGCCAAATTGTCAAAATTGTTACAATTTATATGTACATTATAAATGTATGTATATGTAGAAAAGTATAATTTTATTAGAAAACATGTATGCAATATTCTTAGTAAAATGGACTCCATAGTTCAATTTTTCACATTAGCATGGGATATTAATTTTGGAATAGAGAGTGAACTAATTTTTAGTTTCCAAATTGCTTCCTCTTTAAATGATTTCTCTGACTAGTTGAGATTACGGGGTCAACTTGCCTCTCCCTCAGAAAGTCTATCTTCTATCACAGAAACAATTTGTCACATGACCTCGATTGAAAGGACATAGACATACAGAATATTTGAAAAGCAAATTGTGAGATTTAGGCTGAGCCATGGAAATTTACCCAACATCTTCTAGCTTAAGCTCCTTTTCAACAACCAGATAAATATATACAGCAATCAGCAAATTATTGGACTATCATCTAAGTCTCAGGCTAATAGTTGAGAAGTTAAATTTCCTATTAGTAAACATCTTTCAGCAGGAGTTTTTGATATATAAATATTATGCTGGACTAAAAAATATGTTCTACGATACATCAGGTAACTGAATGGGTTTTGCTTGGATTGTAGCTCAGTACTCCTGGTGGGTAGCCCAACAATACCGTCAATGATAAACAGATGCTCAAGAAACAAAAGACAAAATAAACACTAGACTAAAAATGTAGTCAAGTAAATTAGATATTTAAACTTTTTATTGGCTTTTAATTAATAGCTAACAATTCCTCCCATTATAACATGGTAAAGAACCAGGATGTGTGGTTATATACAATTTTTTAATTTTCATTTTTTTGTGTTTTCTCCATACACTATTATTTTCACTACTCAGTTTTAGTCATGAGGAAGGCAATAGAAAGGCTTAAAGTGTAAGGAAAATCTCTCTGTGTTCTGCAGCTGGGTGTCAAGCTCCTGAGGTAATCCTCAACAACAGGACATTCTGAAGAAAATAGTTATCTCAACGAGGCATTGTCCAGAGTAACTTTTCTTATCCATATTATAAGATGTGGCCTTTACACTGACTGTAACAAAATTACTGAGGGAGAGAATTTCCACGTAGTAAAAAAGTATTCGGTATTTGCTTGAACTAAAATGATCTTTTCTCTCAATAATACTTTCAATTACAGCTATCAGAGATTTTTGGACTGAATATGTAGCAGGCTCACCAAAACTACCATGCCAAAAAAAGACTCTAGATTAATAATAATAATGGCTTGAGAATAGAGAAGCACTCCCATGTCCTCAAATCAGTCAAATTATGACATAATCAAGGTGATGATTTATGTAATTCATTGGAACTCTTAATAGTGTGACTATATCATATATCAAATAATGAGAACCTTCAACACTGCATGTATTAATGTGTCTTATGCTAGATTCCTTCACAAGGTAGAAAAGGCCTGCTACTCAGTCTTACCTGCACATTTTGTTCTGGTGATTAGTGGAGGTCCTGGGAGCCCCGTTCCACCTTCACCAGGTCTTGTAAGTAGAACTCGGATCTCATATTCGGTATCTGGATCTAAATGCCATAATTTGTAAGTTGGAGCATTGACTGCATGGGTTTCTGTCCAGGATCCTGATGTCATTCGGTACTCTACTTCTTTCAGGATGATAGGACCATCGCCAATGATCGAGTTGGCATTGAGTTGGATCAGCAAATATGTAGGCCCAACACCAAGAAGCTGAGGAGGAGCAATGGGTCTTGGCGGTTCTAGGAGAGATGAGTGTGCACTTCAATTAGTAAGATTTAAAATAATACATAGATATATTAGTGTCTAATAAGGCCTAAATGCTTAATGGATCATTTATTAGAAATGCATAATAAATACTTTAAAGAAAACTAGAAGACGCATGATCTGACAACTGTACTTTTAAAAAACATATAATTTTGCAAGTGCATATGACTATTTTAACATAATTTTTCCTGTATTGAAAACTCATTTTTTTCAGGAGATCAACTTGTAAAGTCACAGTATACAAAGGAAATAAAAAGAAAATATTTAGATATGGATAGCTCTAATTAGCTACTAAGAGAGTAGAGTTGATCTTTGACAATTTATTTCATTCACAAACTATGCCCAAGAGGTATTTTTCTTTTTGCTTTCCTTGTTACTTCTTCACAGTTTCTACAGATGAGTAAAGGAAGAAAGAATAACATAACCGAACTCAGAAAGTGATGCCAGGTGCTAACTTGTTTCTACAAATCTGCCTCACAGTGTGACAAATTTAAATTTACACCTAGGCACAACCACAAATCACTAAACTTCACTGGTCTTTGGGAGCAGCATAAGATAAGGCAATTCACCAACTATTAAACTCAAATGTCAAAGGCACACTATAATTTAATTTTGGATATCTTAAGATATTTTGCTTGAAAGAAACTTTGGAAAACATTATTTCAATGTTTGTACTTACAGAAAAGTTGAATGATACATTAAGGCACTTTTTTTTTCTTTCATTAGAACAATGTCACTGAAATGAGACAACGAACTTTATGAAGGACTCAACAGCTATAGCTCTGTTCATATGGTCTTTCCACAAGGGATAATAACTCATAAAGTTCTTTGAATTCCTGGAACACTTCTCACTTTTCTCAGGAAAGTCAAAAGACCTAAAGAAAGTGTTAATAAAGTAGTAATTGCTCAAAAATTAATTTAAAACTTTTTTTAAGAGTTGGAGCAAATCACATAAACTATTAAACACAACCACAAAATGCTCCCTCACCCCAACCCACTACAGGTATGGGGTGGACTGAAGAAGGTACAAATAGAGGGAAGTCATGAGCACATAATCAATATCTTTCTAGTTGGATTTTTTGTTTCAATGGCAATGCATTGCATGAAAAAAATACAATGCAAATAAGGCCTGTAGACAGGTTTTACCTTCTTATGCAGGTTTAAATGAAACAAGAATGTTCAGGTGCAGACCAGGATTTTCTTTTTAACCCTGATTGTATAAAAGTATAGTTTCTAGCTTAAAAGCCTCTGAATTACAAACAACCTTAAAATTGGGAATAAGATTATCTGGTCTGTACAGCTACACAGGCTAAAGTAATTTTCAAGAAGATTCTTTCAAAATTCATATGATAAATATTAATTGAGTAGCTATTAATTGTTAGGCTGTCCTACACATTGGGTATCCATATAACATTGTAGGGCAGACATAGTAAAAAGAAATCAATGAATTCATTATTTTAAACTGAAATTTATATAGGAAACAAAAAGAAGACTCTGATAAATAATGAATGTAATATCAATATTTTTCTGTCCAAAATCACTTGAAGGACATAAGTAACTCCTCACAAGTATTCATGGCTCATTATGGCAGTAACTTTTAAACTAATTATTGGTAGAACCACATGACCTTGGGATTCACTGGGCTCATGTTAAAAACAAAAACAAAACTAAGATCAAAGATGATAACATATGCTATATGAAGTGCAAACATTAATAATTTCTATAGAAAAGTGGTTAACACATGATTTGTAAACTTTAACTACAACATCCATTCCTGATAGTTTGCAAATTGTTTCAACAATATGTAGTCAAAATTGCATAGTAAGTGAACTCTTTCCAATTTCACAACTGAATTCAACGGAGAAGTTATTCACAAAAGAAAAAAGTTTGAATAAAATAAACACAGTTTAGAATTTTCACTTATCAACTATGAAAGATAGAGCTAGACATTTCATACCATGAAATTTTACCAACTGCTCTAACAACTTTTGTACTCAGAGTTTTAAAAAGTTTTTGTAGAGAGGGAGAAAGTTGATATATTCTCAAACCCTAAACTAAAATGAAACTGAATCGAGAAATGAACATAATAGAAAAAATGTAAATGTCTTCTGAGATTACCTAAATGCTGCACATATTTTAAGAAGCAGTCTGTATTTTGTGAATAAACTGAGTTGCCTCATATGTGCAATGTTTGTTTTCATTCCAGATGGCTCATATACTAACTAATTTAAGTAGGAAAGAATGCTAAATTCACAGCTCGCTGGGGTTCTACCCCAGTGTAGGGATAGAATAAACAGGCACAATATGCCAAGTGAATTATATATAACAACCTTGGTTAATCATAAATTTATAGATATTCTGAAACCTGAACTTACGTGAGTATATCAAATGGTAAACCTCACCAATCAAAACTCTGCACACTCTTGCTATGGAAAATAAGGAGAAAACCTAAGAGGAGAGCAGAAGATGAGAGAGGAAGGAAAGAAAAAATAGCCATACCACAACATAAGAAACAAGTGAAAGAAAGAAGAGAAATAAGTGAAACAGTAAAGCACAACATTAATTCCAACATTTCTATCTTTAAGGAAGTGATATATAAAAGAAAACAAAAATTTGTAGTCTGGAAACCTAATATGAAAAAAAGTTTATACATTAATAGCTGTGTAATCTTAAATATGTTATTTAACTTTTTCACATCATAATTTAATCATTCGTGCACTAGGCATTATTTGAAGAATTTTTGAAGACTCATCTCCTAAATACACCAACAAGCCCTGTGTGATGCTAGGTTGCTTTGTTCTATTTTGCCATATAGCATATACATTTTAACACTGAAAATTAATATTCAACACTAGTGTTGTTTGTATATGAAGAAATGAGTTTGATGTAATCAGTCAAGACTTGGTCAGAAGGGTAGTAGTTCACTCTGGCCAGTTTTACATCTCACTTTCCATGGTCAGGCCAAAAATGGGGGCAGTCCAGCATCAAAGCAATTGCTCAAATTTGGAAATGTGGCAATGTTAAGAGAGGCTTAAAAGCATATATATTGATTAACAGCATGATTTTAAGATGTAAAATCTAGCATTAATGAGGCTAATATACCACTACATATTAAATTTTTATGTTGGAGGTAAAAAGTAGCTTTATATTAGCATATGTATTTTGTTTTCAGGCCCTTGAGAACAATGGGGCTTATTTATAAAATCTCTATTCATTTCAATAAATTATGCATGAATTTTAATCAGTTCACAAATGAACAAGTAATCGTTCTGCAGCAATATTAATATTCTTCATAACAATACACAACCAGACCCAGAAGTGAGGTGCGAATAAATCCCAGTTGTACAGGAGGTATCAACTGAAGCATGCAATCCCCAAAATATAAGATAAACTTTGCCGATGTTACCAATTAACTTTCAATTAATGACTTACATTCATTATTCTAGAACTGAACCTATTATAAAACCCGAATTATATATTCAAATTGTTTTGTTTTTATTTCAAATAATTTTTAAAAGTGTCTTGAAATCAAGCAAATCATTATGACAAAATACTCCCATTCAGTTATTCCTATTATAATGTTATTTTACAAACACATATGTGACTTAGCAAAATTCAGTTTACTAACAAAATGCAGAATAAGAAATAGAAGCCATAAATCCAGGAAAAGTCAGCAACAAAGTAAATGTCAAGGCAAAAAATACTTCTACATTTAATTTCCCAATTAGATAAATTAAATACCTCTCAATCCTACCTCCTTCCTAAGGGTTTTATTTGTCAATGGGGCCTTGACATAAAGTATCGTAGGATTAGTCCTACCACTACAGAAGGAGGCAATGATATTACATTATTCTCCTATGGCTGCTGCAACAAATTACTACAGACTTGGTGGCTTAAAACAACAGAGATTCTCTCCAAGTCCTGGAAGCCAGAAATCTGAAATCAGTACCACTCGGTCAAAATCAAGCTGTCAGAAGGCCGTACTTCCTATAAAGGCTCTAGGAGAAAATCAGTTGATTGAGTCTTCTAACTTCTGGTGGTGCTGGTATCCTGTCTTGTGGCCACATCCCTCCAAATTCCTTTCATTTGTTCACATTGCCTTCTCCTCTCCTGTCTGTAGTCAAATCTCCCTCTGCCTTCCATATGGATATGGATGCTTGTGATTGCAGTTAGGGCCCATATGTATAATCCAGCATCTTCTCACCATTTCAACATCCTTAACTTAATCACACCTGCAAACATCATTTTTCCATATAAGGAACATTACAGGTTCCAAGGATTAGAATCCATTTGGGGGGCATTTTTCAGCCTACCACAGACATGGACTATGATCTCATCCTTCCTCCTGCCAGATATTTCAACTCCACTTTTTCTCCAGTTGGTAGGAAGCTTGTGAGCAGAAAACACTTCACCTACAAAAGTTTCTGAGCTGGGTCCAGAGTAGCAGATTATTTAAAAGTTAATAATTTATATATATATATATCATATTTTTCTCTTTTTCTTTTTTTCTTTTTTTCTTTTTTTTTTGAGACGGAGTCTCATCTGTTACCCAGGCTGGAGTGCAATGGAGCGGTCTCGGCTCACTGCAACTTCTGCCTCCTGGGTTCAAGCTACTCTCCTGCCTCAGCCTCCCAAATAGCCGGGACTACAGGTGCACGCCACCACACCCGGCTAATTTTTGTATTTTTTAGTAGAGACGGGGTTTCGCTATATTGGCCAGGCTGGTCTCAAACTCCTGACCTTGCGATCCTCCCACCTCGGCCTCCCAAAGTGCTGGGATTACAGGTGTGAGCCACCACACCTGGCCCATATTTTTCTTTTTACTATTTTTTGTAAAAGGGAAAAACAGAGATGATGAAAATTATGTTTTACAGGAGTCCACTGCTCTATTAACACATTCAACACTAGAATGTTTGCCCTGCAGATGGAATTTTTTTTATTTGTTACCATTTGTTTACTTAAATGAAAGAATCACTTTGAAGTCAGTTTTACTCTGTTCCTTTATAATTTCCCTCACTAAAATTTTTATCCAGTTCTAGTTCCTGTTAGACAACAAATTCACAGTGCTTCTCATTGTTTAATTTTCTTCCCCATCACCTACTAGAAGTGCAAGTAAATGGACATGAGGGAGGCTAAGGGGAAGAAGAAAGACATCATTGGACCATCTAATTCAGGCATTTATCAGCTACCCTACAACAATTTTAAATGCTTTTAAATTATGTCAACAAGTTGGTAACATAATTTAATAAATTCTTGAGCATTTCAAGAAACTTAATATTACTGATGAATAGAAAGATGACCTTTGCTCCCATAACAAACAGAAAGCAGGTTATTCATATTTAGAAGCAATTTATTTGGACATTTAATATCATATGTATAACAACACAATTTAACTTTTCCTTAGATGTTAAAATAAGAAGTGTACATTTGAAAATTTTAGATTTAATAAGGTTTCTCCTACACTGCCAGTTTAAAAACTGCAACCCAGATATATTTATGAGAATTCTTTCATGATTTCACACTGTTATTTTTCTGATACTTCAAATTTTCAGTTCTCACAAGTTCCTTAGGCAGCCAAACAACTCATCATAAATTTAGCTCATATTTTAGCTCACAATGCAGTCAGCAAATTCTATAAATTTTTTAATCTAAATTACTATTAAGTTTTATTTACTTTGTACACTGATAGAATTAAGTTAAATTTGTTTTTATTATGTTAAAATCTATTCTTAAACCCATCAATTCAAGTGATAGATACCTTTTTTTTTTTTTTTTTTTTTTTTGACAGAGTCTCGCTCTGTTATCCAGGCTGGAGTGCAGTGGTGTGATCTTGGCTCACCATAACCTTGGCCTCCCAGGGTCAAGCAATTCTCCTGCCTCTGCCTCCCAGGTAGCTGGGATTACAGATACTTGCCACCACGCCTGGCTAATTTTTGTATTTTTAGTAGAGATGGGGTTTTACCCTGTTGGCCAGGCTGGTCTGAAACTCCTGACCGCAGGTGATCTGCCCACCTCAGCCTCCCAAAGTGCTGGGATTACAGTTGTGAGCCACCAGGCCTGGCCTGGAGACCTTTTTCAAATCATATTACTCAGGTGGCTCATAAGCTTGTACTGGTCAAATAAAGTTAATGCTAAGACACCACAAAGTTTGGATGTTGGCTGACCTGAGGCCCCTATGCCAGTACCTATGTAGGTATCAATCAGAAGGAGCTACCACTCTCTACTACCATCTGTATGAAAATTTGATAGGTGTCTGCATATAGCTATGATGAACTAAAGAAAGAGTGTGTACTGTGCCCCAATGCCTATGCTTACAATATTTCACACGAGTAACTTCTGAGAACCATGAAATAAGCGCACATGATTTCACAGTGGTAAGTAGGTAGAAAACTTTAGATAAAAGGGGAAAAAAGAATTACAAATAATAAAGTATCTATTTAATGGGATATTATATATGTTTGTTTATACTATATTTTTATTACTGTTAATTATATTCAGCTAAACAGAGTTTCTTCATTCTCTCCCAGTGGCTCCCTACTGGGGGCAATTATTCAAAAGCCAGGCATAGAAAGACAAATACTACATGATCTCACTTATATGTGAAATCTAAAAAGCTTGAACTCATAGAAGCAGAGAGTAGAATGGTGGTTACCAGGGGCACCGGGGCAGGGCAGGGCAGGGCAGGGAGTTTGTAGGGAAATGGAGAGATGTTCAAAGTGTACAGAATTTGTTCAGATGAATAAGTTTTGGAGATCTACTATAACTATAATATAGGTAAGTATAATTAATAATAATTTATTATATATGTCAACATTTCTATGAGAGTAGATATTAAATATTCTCACCACAAATAAATGGTGAGATGATAAATATATGTTAATTAGCTTGATAATTATTTCAAATTGTATACATATACCAAAAGACCACATTGTACAACTTAAATATGTTCAATTTTATTTGTTAATCATAACTTAATAAATCTGAAGCGAAAAAAAAAATCTGTAGTCCAAAACAATAATAGGTTCTTCTGGAACAGCTCAACAATGTAGAAAATAATTTTAACAATGCTGAAAATAATAAATTCACCACTTATCCCTACCTAAAACTATATCACTTATATTTCCATTTTTCAAAAGGGCAATGGAGCAGAATTTTGAGGAGGAGAGTGCAAGCTCTGTAGCTGTGGCAGTGATCATTTATTCACACTGGCTTGACTGTGGCCAGGGAAACACAGGGAAATGGGCATGTGACTACACGAATTGCTCATAGGCAAGTGAACTGATAACAATATTTTTGGAAAATAATTTATGTATCAAGAAATAGATATGTGTAAAGTAATAACACTTTGGGAAATTTATCATAAGGAGATACTTTCAGTCTTTGCTTAAAAGTAAAGTAAAAACTTGATCAAAATAATCAGTGATGGGAAAATAGGAGGTAAATCATGGTGTAACTTCTCAACAGAACACAAGTTATAAAGATTATTAGTTTTCACTTTCAAAAGTAAAAAGCATATCCCTGAAAAAACAAAATCAGCAACCACCAAAAGAAGAAGAAAATATACCAAAAAGTTAATAGCAGTGACCAGGGAACTCCAGGACCATGAGTGACTTAGCTTTTCCTTTTATCCTTGTTTTTCAATACAATTTGTTATGTGCCCACAAAACATTCTCATCATTACATTCCCAGTGTTTCTTTTAGCACCTGACAATTTTCAATACTATTATTATAGAATGAATGACTGCCTTAAGAATGCCACAAAGAAAAAAAGTTACCCATGCCACCGTAAGAAAAACTTATCAGCTGGGAGCAGTGGCTCATGCTTGTTATCCTAGCATTTTAGGAGGCTGAGGAGGGCAAATCGCTTGAGCCCAGGAGTTTGAGACCAGCCTGCACAACATGGTGAAACCCCATCTTCACAAAAAATACAGAAATTAGCCAGGTGTGGTGGCAGCTGTGGTCCCAGCTACTCGGGAGGCTGAGATGGGAAGATCACCTGAGCCTGGGAAAGTTGAAGCTGTAGTGAACCAGGATCACGCTACTGCACTCCAGTGTGGGCAACAGAATGAGACCCTATATCAGAAAAGGAAAGGAAAGGAGAGGAGAGGAGAGGAGAGGGGAGGGGAGGGGAGGGGAGGGAGGAAGCGGGGAGGGGAGGGGATGGAGAAAGGGAGGAAGAGAAGAAAGGAGAAAGGGAGAGGGGGAAGGAGGGAAGGAAGGAAGGAAGGAAAAAACTACGTAAATACTACCTATTCCACATTTTAAAATGTACACTTCAATGTAAGAATCGACACTTGGAGAACACAATACCCAAACTTTATTTATTTACTTATTTAATTTTCAGGTGTTAACATTAAGCCCTTAAAAAGTAAGATTTAACATCTCACACTCTGAACGATGTAGCGAGCCAAATGCCCTGACACTGATACATAGCACCTACAAATTGTTACTCTTGAATTAAAAGAGTTAGTTGACTGGAACAAAAGAACACATTCTAAGCAACTGCTTAGTGACCAAGTGGAATCAAATGATTTATCCAGCTTGTAAAAAAAAAAAAAAAAAAAGGCACAGCTACAATTCTAGCATTAATTTTTTTTGCCTTTTCGACAAATCACATCGATTAAAATGTTTTAAGTATTTTCCATGTGAAGAAAACACTCCGATTTATATATTTTAAAACTAATTCGAATACACAAGATCAATAAGAAATTGTATATAATTGTACTAATACTTGTGTGTGTGTGTGTCCCTTGAACAAAAATTTAATTCAGGGTAGGAGAAAATTCTGATGCTAAATATGCTGCTCTTCATATTCAACAATGATTTTGTCTCTCAAGTCCCCGTGTGATATGTATTCAGTTTTTGAAGTGCAAGATCTGTAGAATTACAGTATTTAATGTCTATGACATGGCCCTTTCCTGCTGCCTAAAGTGCTGAAATAAGAAGAATCATTTCAGCAATGAAACTGCAAATTTTGCATACTGAATTTTATATCCTATGCATTACCATGGCGTTTTATTCACCTTGATTTGAAAACATTGCTGCAATAACTTTATTACCTGCTTGAAATAAAAAGGCACAGCTGCAGCATACTGTTTTAGATGTCAGCAGAAACTAAAACAAGGTTAGGTTCATATTTAGGGTGGATGAAAAGGTGATGGAATTTTAAAAAGTAAGTTTATGTGTCCTTTAGCTCATAATCAAACTATAGGGAAACTAAAAAATAGCGTCTCATTTTGTCCAAAACCACTCTCTTCATTAATATCCATGTAGTGAATTGGTTTAGAATGATAAATCGCAATAATATATATATTATTATTATTTTTTGGAAACGGAGTCTTGCTCTGTCGCCCAGGCTAGCGTGCAGTGGTGTGATCTCAGCTCACTGCAAGCTCCACCTCCCGGGTTCACGCCATTCTCCTGCCTCAGCCTCCCGAGTAGCTGGGATTACAGGTGCGTGCCACTATGCCCGGCTAATTTTTCTGTATTTTTCATAGAGACGGGGTTTCACCGTGTTAGCCAGGATGGTCTCGATCTCCTGACCTCGAGATCCACCCGCCTCAGCCTTCCAAAGTGCTGGGATTACAGGCGTGAGCCACCGCGCCCGGCCAATTATCGCAATAATTTTAACAACTTTACAAAAGCCTCTCTCGGTACTACAGTCAACATGGTGGCAAACCATGTTATGATGAAAGTTATGAATCCCTATGAATGACTCATAAGCTAATAAATACAGCAGATTTTTCTCATGGTCATTTAATACCTCATTTCAGCTTTGTCAGAGGTCAAACTGTTCATAGTATTTCAAGAAAAGAACATCCAGTTGATTCCAGGAATAACAATCAAGTCAGCAATAAAACTAGGAAAGCCTTTAACTCTGTTCAGTTCACTGAAGTCTAGGGCCATAAACAGGTGATCACCTCACCATATCATCAGTCACCTTTAAGAACTAGGAGACTTTTTAAAAAATATATGGTTGGAGAAAGGAAGGGAACTGTGTTTGTCAATGGCAATATATGTCCCAGTTACTTGTTGAATATGCCTAGATTATATAGTACTGGTTATTATTCCATTCTAGATTATAGGCAAAAGGACTGGGAGTACAATAACACTATGCACATTCATTTTATGTTAATACATATTAAGACACAATGGCTGAATCTGGTAAACAAGATATCAATTTAAAAAAAAACCTACTGCAAAATCTCTATAATGAGAATATAATCTCTATTTATAGATGTGTGTGTGTGTAATATACATATATGCAGATACATACACATATATAAATATATGTGATATGTATATATAATTTAAAAAATTATTAAAAATATCCTGAATCTTCCACATCTAGAATATAAATACATTTGTAAAATGTCATCAGCCTAAATTCCAAATTTTAAGAAATTTTAAACCTATGTAATTAGATTTTTTTGACGCTTAGTTGTAACGAAACCTAATCTAAGTTTGCCAACTTACTCCCCAGGTCTAAACACTCCGTTGTGATGAGTCTTTGTAACATACAACGTACAAGCATATTATAAATACATACTTTGTAATCATTTCAAGTCAATACCAAATAGCGAAGTTAATATTAAGTACATGAAACCAACAACTGATGACCATTTTAAAATGTAATGACTCAGACCTGCAATAAATCAGGAGACACTACTTGCATCCTCCACTCAATGACCCTGGTTTCCAGTCAGGTAAAATGCAAGACTTTATTTACCCTAAGTTAATCAGGGGAATTATTATCTACCTATTATTTCTACATATCTATGTAGGGTACAGAGTCACGATGACTTGTCCAGGCGTATCCCTGTATGTACAACTAATATATTTACTTTTTTATGAAAAAGGAATTGTGATGGCATAGTAAAACTAGTGGAACAAGACCTCAGTCATATATAAAATTCCACTAGATAACAGGATTGATGTATGTACTACTAACTCCAAAGCAGTCATAGTTATAAGCCTCTCTTTGGATCAAAAAAACATAAATCTTCAGAGACTTATTTAAAGATCTTCATAGCAAAGAAAATTTGTCATTAGCTTATATAGATCCAACTAAGTTTTATAACGTAAAAATTCCCAATATATATTTATTCAGGGACATCAAATGATATTAATTAGCAATTGTCGAAAATAGCCTCAATTTTGGAATTAAACAAAAAACAATCGTGTCTTATTGGATTAAGAGATACAGAACTTTTAAGGAGAAATGAGTTCACTACATGGAGTCACTGACTTTACGTAAGCTATCCTGATGGCAATGATATAAAAACGTCAGGTAGACATGACCTGGGAACCAGAGGACAGGTTATTACGTACTTCTAATAAGTCTTTCAACTAAGAAAGGCAGGTTTTCATGGGCAATTGGAGAATATGTAGGCTTAATGATGGGGGAAGAAAAAAGAGAACGCAGTAAAAGCAGATCTATCAATATGGTTACTATAAGGACTTCTGAAAAAATATTTTAATCATCTAATTCTATTACCATTCCTTTAGGGGCCAAAATACCTGTCCTCAATAATCAAAGTGCTATCAAAATCACCACACCTAGTTTTATAAATAGATGGAAGCTGAAGGTTGGCAATAATTATAGACTCATCTGATAAAATAACAAGTTAATAATATTTTTAAGATGCTTAACCATGTAAAAATAGTTACCTGTTCAAAGACATTTTATACCAGTGTGACAGCCAAGCCAGCAAAAGACCTTTTATTTCAACTCCCCTTGAACACACTCACTTTCACACCTTAATGGGGCATGTGACATTCATAGTATCAAAATAAGTCATATCATCCAAAATATGAAATACTGGGAGTCCTAGTTCTATAATCCAACATGCACAGCAAGAGAAATTTCTAGACAAGTAAAATAATTTCTAGAGCACAAGTAATGCAATTACACAGCTAAGGAGTTGGGTTCTTCTTTCACAGCTACTGTTCCTAAGTAACAAGAAAGCTTCCTAGTCTACTTTGATAAATACCATGCCTTTAAAAAATAAGGACATAAAAGGGCTACCAATCCAGACTATTCACATACCCTTCTCTGTAAATTTCAAATTCCCTATCCTTTTCCACACTCAGCCAGGTCAGCTGAAAATTTGCTGGAGAAAAGAACCATAAGACATAAAATGGCACTAATATTTTCATAGATATTGAAGATTCTTGAAAATATTAACTCAATCAGTGGATGTAAGATGAATAAAGAATTGAGAAAGGAAGGCTACTATTTTAAACATTATAGAGAAAAGAAGAAGGTACCACGTTTCTTTGGTATGAAATTTTGTAAAATGATGCACTAATGTAAGTTGATAGCTGAGAGATCTCCATATTGTAACTGAAGGGTATCAATTCCTGCTCCAGCGCCATACAATTACATTTTTAAATCTCTTTTGTTTTTTCTTTTTTTTTTTTGGCTTAAAAAATTTACTTTAAGTTCAGGATACATGTGCAGAACATGCAGGTTTGTTACATAGGTATACATGTGCCATGGTGGTTTGCTGCACCTATCAACCTGTCATCTGGGTTTTAAGCCCCTCATGCATTAGCTATCTTTAAATGTCTATGTCCAGGTTTTAAATTAAAAGTCTGACATTGAACAAATGTCAAGATACTAAACTTGGAAATTAATCAGAGAAGTATACCAGATGTATCATTACTATACAGCATAATAATTTGCTTAAACTATAAAGGCACTAATTTGTACCTGGATATTTTGAAATCTACTTTCAAAAGTTATTTTATTTTAATATATAAATGCAAATTATGTTAAACAGAGATATAAATGTACTCATTGTATATTTTCTTCTTTATAAAATCAATGTCAATTATGTGAGGAAAAAGAGATCAATGGTTAAGACTGTGCTCTCTAAACCAAGGTGTCCCCTAGGTGATATTCAAATTACACTCAGAATGGCTGGGGAGGGGGGACAATCAAACTATACTAGATAGATTTTTGTGACTATTACGGTAGATAACAAAAAGAACATGAAATAAAGGCACAGAATAACATTAGTCACTGCAATGGTCTGAAAATGCGCTACAAATTCTCTGATAGCACTCGCATTGAGAGGCTGGATCCCCTTCAATCCAGAGAGACCTCATGCCTGCCTCAACAAGTAGAGCGCAGAGGAAGTGATGTAATGAGACCTAGAACACTTGTTCTAGGTGCCACCATTTCCAATTTTCAATTAGCCAGTGGCATTATCCCAATTCAAGTGCCAGACTTGTGCCAGACGATTCTAGCCTCCAGGAGCTTAAATTACCTTTAGCTGTTCAATTTGAGACTCTCAGCTCGGGACCCAAATATCATACTGGAGTGATCTATACATATCACCCAAATTTATAGTCCACAGAAGCTGTGAGCACTATAAAATGGTTATTGTTTTATGCCACTAAGTTTTATGGTGTTTTATCATGCAGCAGGTGATAAATGGAACTCTAAGTCTTATTAAGACAGCTGAAAGTAAACTTCCGAGAAAGATGCAAACTTCCTAAAATAAAATGCACTGCCCTTTCATGATCTGTCCCCTGCTCATCTGTCCAGCCTCATGTGTTATCACTCTTCAAGTCCAATTATATGTTCACATTTAACAACTTGTGTTTTCCATGGGAAACTCTTCTCTTAAAATCATCCCACCTTGAGTTGAACAATGAGAACACATGGACACAGGGAGGGGAACATCACACACCATGGCCTGTTGTGGGGGTAGGGGGCTAGGGGAGGGATAGCATTAGGAGAATTACCTAATGTAGGTGATGGGTTGATGGGTGCAGCAAACCACCATGGCATGTGTATACCTATGTAACAAAACTGCACATTCTGCACAAGTACCCCAGAACTTAAAGTATAATAATAATAAAAAAATCATTCCACCTTTACCCTATACTTCCTAGAGTGTCTTTTTGCCATTTATACACTTAGCAAAGTTATCTATCTTCAAATTTCAGTTCAGTTATTACTGACTCTGAAAACCTTTCTCACTACACTCTCTTCAGCCTGAAATAAATGCACTTTTTCTGGTAAGAGATTTACCTATATTTTTTGCCTCTCTCTTCACTTACTGACTTTCTTGAAGGCAAGGACTGTATATTGTTTGCCTTTGAATTACATTTATGTCTTCAGTGCAATCAATATTTGTTGAATGAATGCACTGATGAACAAATAAAAGAATTAACATAAGAAGATAATTAGAAATGGAAAGCAAGATAATGTCAACTGTTGGTGAAGATGTGAAACTTTATGCTTGCAAGGTGGAGTATAAATTGTATGAGAAATTAAGAAAATTTTTTGCCAGTACCTCCTTGAGCTGAAAATCAGCACACCCTATGACCTAGCAATTCCGCTTTCAGGTATGTGCTACCCCAAAATGATCCCATCTGTTCCTGAAAAGTCATATAGTAGTATATTCAAATACTGCTATTGTAAATAGCTCAAGGTGAAAAAGAACCAAATGTCTATCATCAGAAAAATGAATAAATTGTGGCACAGTCACACAACAAGATTTCATAACAATGATGTTCTATGATGCATAGCTACATGCAGCAATACGGATTTCACAAACTTAATGCTGAATGAGAGAAACCAGATAAGAGTATAAACTATTCATATGTAAGATGCCATATACCTGTTACTTATTAATGTTATAAACCAAGAACAGTGGTTACTCTGGGGGAAGAGGTTATTAACTAGAATGGAATGAGGTAGCACTTCTGGGGTGCTGGTAATATTCAACAAGCTATACATTTATCAAACTATATGTTTAATATACACTTTTCCATATGCCTACAATATACCAAGGAAGGAAGGAAGGGAGGGAGGGAAGGAGGGAGGGTGGGAGGGAGGGAGGGAGGGAGGGAGGGAGGGAAAGGGTAGGGAAAGGGAGGAAACAAACTAAACTCTTAACCAGAAAATCCACTGACTCCCACAAGGGCCAACCCCCACAAGGGCCACTAAGTACAAGTGGAATCTCATCCTGAGATTTAACATTTAAAGTCAGCATGTACGGCAAAATCTAATTCCTTCAAAATTTCTCTTGAAAATTCCTAAATCAATCACAAACATGGGCATCTATGTTTTTCCTTAAATGCTTCAATGTGCCAGATCTTTTGACTTCTAAAGCAAGAGAATCCCCGAAATCAAAAGAAACATGAAGAATAGCCATCTGCAAAAGTTTAGGCATTCAAATGTTTCTGCCTATGAGATGGATCAAGTATAGGTTAGAAGGAGCAGTGGAGTTCTACAGCCATCTTTGTATGTTACATATATTGTGATGTGATTTACCACATAAAGGCATCAAGTAAACTTTTTTCTGCTTTCTAACTACAAGTTCTTCAGAATTACTTATTTGAATTCATCTATATATGATAGTTCATACATTTCCCAGAGCATCTCTCTATTATGAGAATATATTTCTTTTATGTAACATTATACTGGAATCATGCCAAGTTAGGTCTTTAATGTCTTGATATTATTTGTACTCTGATTGCATTGCCACTGTTAGTTCAGAGAAAAATTCTGAACTCATCTAATAACATCTCTCTAGGTAAGGTAAGCAAATGTAGAAATGGAGCTACTCTGCAAATGAGTCATTTGAAAAGGGGATTTAGCTCATGATTTGACTTTTATCACGAAGAGACATTTAGATTACATCCCTGCTTAAGATACAAAAATAGAGTAAACTTCCTCCACAGCATACATTTAAAGGTTTCTAGGCCAGGCAGAGGGCTCACACCTATTATCATAGCAATTTGAGAGTCTGAGGCAGGAGGATCACTTAAGGCCAGGCATTCAAGACCAGCCTGGGGAACACAGCAAGACTCCTGACTCTATGAAATATAAAGATAAAATTAAAAATAGCCAGTGTGGTGGTGCTCAGCTATAGTCTTAGCTACTTGGGAGGCTGAGGTGAGATTGCTTGTATCTGGGAGGCTGAGGCTGTAGTGAACCAGTCTAGGTGACAGAGAGAGAACCAGTCTAGGTGACAGAGAGAGACCCTGTTAAAAGTAAAATACATAAATAAAAGTTTTCTAATGCTATTTTATCAAGCTGAAAATGAGAAGTCAATGGAGTGGTCTGAAAAAGAAAAAAAGAGAGAGAGAGAGAGAAGAAGAAGAAGAAGAAGGATGAGGAGGAGGGGGGGAGGAGGAGGAGGGGGGAGGAGGAGGGGGGCAGGAGGAGGGGGGAGGAGGAGGAGGGGGAGGAGGAGGAGAGGGAGGAAGAGGAGGGGGAGGAGGAGGAGAGGGAGGAAGAGGAGGGGGAGGAGGAGGAGTAAGGAGGGAGGGAGGGAGGGAGGGGAAGGGAAGGGACAGAGAGTCCAAAATTTTCATTGGACTTAATCAAAGATGATTGGGACATTAAAAGATCCTACCTTACTGAGCCTACCCTGGAAGGTGTTTTTAATTTTCATATTAATTAAAAATAGGTGCTTATGGACTTTCTTTGATTACTAAGCACTATGACTTTAAAAGAGGATAGGCTATTAAATTCTACGTAATTTATTTTTTCTACAAACAGGAAAGTGCTGAAACTCAAAGAATCTCATGATATTATTAAAGACATTGAAAACACTTCCAAAATTTTCTTAGCGCTACAAAGGCAATTCATAATTCTTGACATAAAATCCAAGAAAAATGTTCAGGGAAGAGGAGAAGAAAAATGCAAGAGCAATAGCAGAATAATTTCTTAACTTTTAATAAACCACGCTTATGCCAGGCTCTGCCTAGATTCTAACAAAGCCATACTGAAATCAAGGTTGAGTGCACATCCATGCACATGTGAGTGTGCATGAGTGTGTGCGTATGTTTACAGTAGTACATCAGAATCTAAAAAAAGGACATGTGTGGCAGTCCTAAATAGTTTCAAATATAAACTACATTTGATTTAGAAAGGAACACACGTCTCCTGTTCCTGTATTGAGAATCTGCTATAAAATGATAGGTTTGGCCAGGTGTGACGGCTCATGCGTGTAATCTCAGCACTTTGGGAGGCTGAGATGGGAGGACTGCTTGAAGCCAGGATTTCAAGAATAGCCTGGGAAACATAGTGAGACCCCATCTCTATTAAAAAATATATATATTTTACTAAATTAAATTTTAAAAATTAAAAATATTAAATAAAATGGTAGGTAATAACTATCATGCTACTTGTTAGGGCAGGAATCAGTTAAAAATAGCAGTCAAGCAACTTAAAGGAAATGCATTATTTCTAGAGACAAGATAATGATCCCAGTAACACAGCAGTGTTTCAAGAATCATTGAAATTTAAGGGGTAAATCTCACAAATCTGTTTCTTATTCATATTTATGTAAAACTTGCTTCAAGTAGCAAGACTAGTATTAATAAAATTAATAATAATCTTATTAGTTGGAGTATCACTACCAATGAGTATGGAAAGTGAAGAAATTGATATATAGGCCCTGGAAAATGGACGAATAAAAGCAGATGCCATCTGTGGCACTTAAGGAGAGGAACGAAGGCAGAGAGTGAATTCAGCACCTTCCACTGAAATATCCAGGTTCTCACACTGGGACTGACTAGGCAAACAGCTCGACCCACGGAAAATGAAGAAAAGCAGAGTGGGGCGATGGCCCACTTCGGGGAGACATGAAGCCAAAGGAAGCCCCACTCCCACCCAGGGGAAGCGGTGAGGAATTATGTAACCCTGCCCGGGGAAACCATGCTTCTCCCGTAAATATTTGGAACCTGCAGATCAGGAGATCCCCTTGTAAGTTCAGGCTACTAGGGCCTTGGGTCCAATACACAGAGCTGTGTGATGTCCCAGCAGAGCAACCACTTTAGTACACACAGAGACTCAGGAGTTTTGTATACTCTGGACCTGGGATTCCCAGGGAGGGTCACTACATACTCCTAGGAGCGGGGCTGAATACAGGGAGCCAAGCAGTGTTGTTCTGCAGGCCCCACTTCGAGGGCACTTCACAAGTTAAGACCAACTGGCTTGGAATTCCAGCCAGACAGTGCTGACAGGCTGACAGGCTCCGTCCACCTAAGAAGGACGGAGTTCCCCAGGGAAGGGGTGGTTGCCATCTCTGTGGTTCAGTCAACTCAATTTGAATTTGAAACAGAATCCCTGGATAGACCAATGACAAATTCTGAAATTGAGGCACTAATAAATAGCCTACAAACCAAAACAAAGCCCAGGATCAGATGGATTGACAGCTGAATTCTACCAGAGGTACAAAGAAGAGCTGGTACCATTTCTACGGAAACTAATCCAAAAAATTGAGAAGGAGGGATTCTTCCCTACCTCTTTGTATAAGGCCAGCATCATCCTAAATACCAAAACTTGACAGAGATACAACAGACAAAAGAAAACTTCAGGCCAACATCCTTAATGAACATTGACGCAAAAATCCTCAACAAAATACTGTTAAACAGAATCTAGCAGCATATCAAAAAGCTTATCCACCATGATCAAGTTGGCTTCTTCCCCGGGATGCAAGGTTGGTTCAACATACACAAATAAATAAATGTGATGCATCACATAAACAGAACTAAAGACAAAAAAAAAAAAACAAAAAACAAAAGCACATGATTATCGCAATAGATGCAGAAAAGGACTTCAATGGAATTCAATATCTCTTCAGGTTAAAAACTCTCAATAAACTAATGGAAAAGACTTCAAAACAGTAACAGCCATATATGACAAACCCACAGGCAAAATCGGCAATATCATGCTGATTGGGCAAAAGCTGGAAGTATTCCCCTTGAAAACCAGTACAAGACAAGGACGCCATCTCTCACCACTGCTATTCAACATAGTATTGAAAGTTCTGGCCAGGGCAATCAGGCAAGACAAAGAAATAAAGAGTATTTGAATAGGAAGAGAGGAAGTTGAATTATCTTTATCTGCAGATGACATGATCCTATACCTAGAAAACCCCATCGCCTCAGCCTAAAAGCTTCTTAAGCTGATAAGCAACTTCAGCAAAGTCTCAGGATAATCAATGTGAAAAAATTGCTAGCAGTCCTATACCCCAACAACAGGCAAGCACAGAGCCAAATTCTGAGTAAACTCCCATTCACAATTGCTACAAAGAAAATAAAATGCCTAGAAATACAGCTAACAAGGGAAGTGGAAGACCTCTTCAAGGAAAACTATAAACCACTCCTCCAAGAAATCAGAAAGGACACAAACAAATGGGAAACATTCCATGCTTACGGACAGGAAGAATCAATGTCATGAAAATGGCCATACTGCCTAAAGTAATTTATAGATTCAATAGCATTCCCATTAGACTACTATTGATGTTCCTCATAAAATTAGAAAAAAACTATTTTAAAATTCATATGGAACCAAAAAAGATCCTAAATAGCCAAGACAATCCAAAGCAAAATGAACAAAGCTGGAGGCATCATACTACCCAACTTCTAGCTATGGTATAAGGCTACAGTAACCAAAACAGCATAGTATTGATACAAGAACAAACACATAGACCAGTGGAACAGAAAAGAGAATTCAAAAATAAGACTATCCACCTACAACCATCTGATCTTTGACAAACCTGAAAAAACAAGCAATGGGGAGAGGATTCCCTATTTAATAAACGGTGCTGGGAGAACTGGCTAGCCAAATGCAGAAAACTGAAACTGGACCCCTTCCTTAAAACATATACAAAAATTAACTCAAGATGATTAAAGACTTAAATGTAAAACTCAAAACTATAAAAAGCCTAGAAGGAAATCTAGGCAATACCATTCAGGACATAGGCATGGATAAAGATTTCATGATGAAGACACCAAAAGAAATCTCAACAAAAGCAAAAATTGACAAATGGGATCTAACGAAAGAACTTCGGCACAGCAAAAGAAATTAACATCAGAGTGAACAAACAACCTACAAAATGGGAGAAAATTTTTGCAATCTATCCATCTGACAAAAGTCTAATACCCAGAGTTTATAAGGAACTTAAGCGAATTTACAAGAAGAAAACAACTCCATTAAAAAGTAGGCAAAGGACATGAACAGACATTTCTCAAAAGAAGACATACAGGCAGCCAACAAACATGAAAAAAAAAAAAGATCAACATCACTGATCATTAGAGTAATGCAAATCAAAACCACAAAGAGATACCATCTCACATCAGTCAGAATGGTGATTATCGAAAAGTCAAAAACAACAGATGCTGGCAAGGGTGTGGAGAAAAAGGAATGCTTATAAACTGTTGGAATGTAAATTAGCTCAACCCTTGCGGAAGACAGTGTGGCAATTCCTCAGAGACCTAGAGGCAGAAATACCATTTGACCCAGAAATCCCTCTACTTGAGTATATACCCAAAAGAATGGAATCATTCTTTTATAAAGATACATGCATGTGTGTGTTCATTGCAGCACTATTCGCAATAGCAAAGACATGCAATCAACCTAGATGCCCATAAATGACCCACTGGATAAAGAAAATGTGGTACATGTATACCATGAAATACCATGCAACCATACAAAGGAATTGGATCATGTCCTTTGCAGGGACATGGAGAGACTTGGAAGCTATTATCCTCAGCAAACTAATGCAAGAACAGAAAACCAAACACCACATTCCGCACTTATAAGTGAGAGCTGAATAATGAGAACACATGGATACATGGAGGGGAACAACACACACTGGGGCCTGTTGGATGGCGGTATGCGGGGGAGGGAGAGCATCAGGAAGAGTAGCTAATGGATTCTGGGCTTAATACCTAGGTGATGGGACAATCTGTGCAGCAAACAACCATGGGACACATTTATGTATGTAACAAACCTGCACATCCTGCACATGTACCCCTGAACTTAAAAGCTGAAGAAAAACAAAAGGAAAGAAAGTGAAGAAATTTCAAGAAAAGGCCAGGCGTGGTGGCTCACGCCTGTAATCCCAGCATTTTGGGAGGCTAAGATGGGTGGATCACCATCTTAGGATAGTGTTTGAGGTCCAGGTCAGGAGTTTGAGACCAAATATGGCCAATATGGCGAAACCCCATCTCTATAAAAAATACACAAAAATTAGCCGGGAGTGGTGGGGGCACCTGTAATCCCAGTTACTTGAGAGGCGGAGGCAGGAGAGTTGCTCGAACCTGGGAGGCAGAGGTTCTAGTGAGCCGAGATTGTGCCACTGAACTCTAGCCTGGACAACACAGTGAGAATCTGCATCACAGACCAAAAAAAAAAAAAATTCCAGTTAAAAAATATAAGAGGGGGAGAAAATGTCCCTAGGGACATGCCCTGCTTATTGACATATTTCATTCAAAAGATAAGTCACATTTCCAGATAACTTCTTATTTTCCATATAGTTGTTAGTAACTGAATCTGGAATAGATTTTCTTAGTTAGAAATACAAAAACATAAACAGAAGCTTTATTTGCTTCTTGGACCCTCATGGAAAGAGCCTGGTGGAGAAAAAAGAAATTATGTTATAATTTGAAAACTAGATATTACCATAGTTACATATGGCACTATAACCCCCTAAAGAGTATGTATCTTAGTCATTGTATTAGCAATAAATCCAATAATTAACACATGGTGATCCTCAAATATGTTAATCAAATCAATGAATATATAGGGTTTTTATGTTAATAATAAAATATTATTTTTTAAAGTGACTTAAAGAGAAGGTAAAGAGAAAAAAGTCTGGTGATATTTAAAACAAACTCTTTTATTTTAGTATATCAGAAACATATTACAAGAATCAAAGAGAACACACAGATTCAGCAAGAAGGCACACTTCCATCACCCAGCAGAAAGATACATGCTGCTAATAATAAAGGGTGTTCATTAAAAAAAAAAAAAAAAATCAGAGTGTCTCACACTGTTCCTAAGCCATTCAGTCAAGGCATTGGTAACAACAAAACACTTTATTCTCAGTATAAAAAAAGGATTATCAGTATTAATTGTTAAAACTCGCTGTAGATAAACTAGATACTTAAAAATATATAGGCAGATAAGGCAAGAAAATAGAAAATGTAAGTGTTAGAGATTACTCTTTAAAAAGAATTATGATACATTTTTTGTGTTCATCTCAAAAGTAGCTTCATATAATACCATAGGCTCAAAATGATGAAAGGTCACTGATGTATTGCCAACTCATTTTTATGAGATAAATTCAATTATAATTTCTGTGACTATTCCAGCCACAATGTAGACATAGAATCCAATTATCTATTTCATTTTCATTTATACCTCATGGGCTAGATCATTTATCATGTTTCATGATAATGATCAGAAGACACATGGAAAGTGATTTCTGGAGGTAACAAATTACCTTCCATATTAGCATAGCTTACAAGTTCCTGTCAACAACTACTATGCATAAATATGAGGTAATTAAATTTACAATGTGAAGGAGTGTTTGATATGCTACTTGCTTCCTTCACAGCTGCCAAAAATCTGGGTTGCTAAGTGCAGCAAAACCCTTTGGTTGCAAATCAGGAATCATTATGCCCCAGAACCCCAACAGGTAGATGGTGTGCTCGGGCTCAAGGTGCTGGGATGCATCTTTCATCATCTGGTATTATTACTTCTTGCCACCAAGCCATCCATCATTACTGCTGAGACAGCTTGAAATGATTGTCCTGGACTCTCACATTACTGCTCCTTGAACTCTATCTCATCCATCTTTTGCATCATTCCTGATTCACAGCTAAGTACCCTCTCCCCGCTACAAAATCAAGTGTGAACTATAGTGCCTTTCACCTACACTGCTTCTCTAATAGTGATTGACTTCTCTTTATTATGGAGCTACTGTTCAGAAAAGACTATCCATGATTGCTGATGGTTGATTTTTTAAAAATCAGAGGTACAGAATTCAATAGTTGTAGGAAAATGCACTCTTTTACATGCAAGTTAGGCTTCAAAATTGCATTAGTATTTCTATTTGAATATTTATCTATAAACCTCAGCAAAACAAACATAGACAAAGACAGATACAGATGCCTCTGAGTGTACAGATATACACAAAAAGAAAAGATAGCCTGTACCATATATACAAAAGCAGTGTTTCAATCTGAAAATTATTAATCAGAATTTCAAAAACGTTTCACAGTAAAATTCAAAACTTTAAGGTATCTAATATGTTGAAATTATAAAATATGTTTAAGTGACACAATGCAAACAAAAGAGGGATTTAAAGTTAGATGCAAGAATATAAGTGAAAACTTCCTTTAAACTAAGTATCTTACCCACCCATTTTTCCCCTTTTCACTGACGCTAAGAGAACCTTCAAAATGATACCGGTAACACAGTGGTTGGTGTCCCATAAACTATCCAAGACTAAAGGTTTTAATTCAGCTCCATCTGAATGTTGTTATAAAAGTTTAATAAATCAAAATGATCAAAATGTTCTCGGTGGCAGATTGGGATTCAGTTTCCAATTCAAATTCTCTTTAATATATGGCTTCTCTGACATCTCGCATTTCTACCATCCATGTTGAATTCCAAACACCCTGCTTTACATCATTACCATGCATCAACCAGTCTGATCATGGTAACTGCTTTTTAGCAATCCCGCACAGTACACAGAAATGCCAAATTGAGTGGGGATTTTAACACAGGAAGATTATGTCAGGTGTGAACTCTTTACCCTTAAGTAAATATTTTCAAACCACCCACTACAGTGAATGACATTCTTTGAGAATGAGAAATGCTGTTAGCCAAAAGTCCTACACCCTCAAAAAAAAAAAAAAAAAAAAAAAAAAAATTCCCTCTCCCAACCCTTTAAAACACTGATGTAGGAAAAATGTCCAGGAGCATTATTATCAGGAGCAATAAAATTCTGAAGAGAAAGTAGAGAAGCCTGTAGAGAGTTTGCTTTATTTCTATGAAGTAAAAAGTTTTACAAAGAAGAGGAAAAAGATTTACACTTAACCGACAACCACAAATACAGTCAGGAATCTACATGAAGCAGTGGGGGATATATTAACACATGATATATCTTACATGTGTTTTTATATGCAGACAATGTCAGCAATAAAAAAGACATCATATTTAACTGCCTGGTTTCTCTTTCTAAATTTTCCATTTAGTTAAAAACCTCTGCTTTCATCCAGAGTTTAACAACATGAAAAGTTCCAATAATATAGGCTAAAGGCTATGAAATGGAAACTTAGGAAATACAAATCATTTCTATGCACTAAGCACCTATTGTTCAATTCATCCTGTATTGAGTCTTTACTTAATGCCCTATGATTAGTTTAAGGCTTACCCACATTCCTAAAGATTTTAAAACTGGATATGTTCCTAGCACCCCAATCGAAAGTTTACAATTAAACTTAACATCTATGCTCTCAAATGAGTTCTTCTACAAGGCTTCCAAATCTCTGACCATAATACCACATTTTATCCAATATCCCAAACAAAAATCTAGACGTCTCCTTTGACTTCTCCTCCTACTGTCATTACACAATGCTTTAACAACATTGCTACCTAATCTCTCATCCTTGACTCATTCTTTCCACCATAACCACCCCCCCTCAAGGAACACTTATCACTTATCATCTCAAGTTTTTAAAATTGTAAGAGCCCCCTTAACTTACTCCCTAAAATGCACCATTTTCCACATCATCTGCTATCCTGGTTTTCTGAGACAGATAATATGTAAGTAACCTACTTCAAAACTCCTAAAGATTCCCAAATTAAATAACACAATGCATTTATATTTCTTAGTCTGGCACTCAAATTGTTCCACAGTAAGGCCTCAAAGTACAATTTCAGGATCATCTCAGATGTTTTCAGTGGAAAACACTGTGTTACAGTCAATATTTACTGCTAGTTCACAAGAACATGTTTTCCAGTGCCAGTCCCTCTACCCAGAATGCCCTTTACTTATCTTCCACTATCCAAATGCTACCCACCCATCAAGAGTCCGATGGAACTTCCCATCCTCCTCAGCACATCCCCTGACCATTAAAAGGCAGCCACGAGGCTGCCCTCCTCATTCTACACATTAAATTCATGTCATTCATATGGCACTTTATACCTCACTATTTTTGCTTTTTTGACAATATTTGATGAGACCTGCTAGACTTTGATCACGGTATTGGCTACAGAGATCCAATCATGAGTGAGCAAAAGGAAAGGGTCCCTAAGTACATCAGTCTCATGGAGGAGACAGATGTTATGAATGCAGTTATATTTTGAAGGAGCAGGGCGATTAGAAAAAGCCAAGACCCTAAGGCATGAGAGATCATGGTATGTTCAAGCAAGTGAAAGAAAACCAGTGTTGCTAGAGTTTAGTGAGCAAAGGAGAGTCTTATGAAGGACTGAAGGGGGTGAGCCCAGCTAAAAGCCTAGGAGCAAGCAGGGCCTTGGAGCTGTGATGAGGCAGCTGGAATTTATACCGCAAGAACAGGAAGCTGCCAGTGCCAGGGGGAGCATATTCTGACTTACTGTGTCATACAGTCACTCTGGCGTCTGTGTGAAGACTGCCTTGGAGAAGGTAAGCGCTCATGGAGGGAGATCAATAAGTAGGTTTTTTATAGAAGTACACGAAAGAGAAGATGGTGACAGAGACAAGTGGTGGCAGTGAGAATAAAGAAAAGTGTGGGGCACTCAAAGGCTATGCAATAAAATATGAATAACGGAATCTATTTATATACATATTACAAACAAATTTCAGACATACAGATTTCTATTCACTGCATTTCCAACAGCTCAAAAATCTTTGAGACCATTGTCTTGTTATGCATACACTTACTGATAGTAGGCATTACATAAAGATCTTTCAAAAACTTTGACCTAAATAACTCCGGAGGAAAAAAAAAAAAAACAGTAAAACAAAATCAATGAATTCTCTTCTGTACTAGAAAATAATTGGCATTTGGCCTTTAGGTACTTTTGGGGAGGGGGGTAGGGAATAAGAAGAAAGCTGAAAGGAATAAGAATGTAAAAGCATGCATCTATTCAAGAAAAAATACGCGAGGGTGGAAAGAGCAGAAGCGTAAAGCCCAGAGACAGAAGTATACTCGGAAGAGCTGGCTTTGCCTGCTGTGGATCAAGGAAAGAGGTGAGTGATAAAGAACAAATTTGGAGTGGCAGTCAGGGGATATTTCATTTAAGGTCACTTAGAACAGGAAAGGACTGTGATTTTTTTCCCCCCCTTAATGTGAAGGGAAGCTGCTGGAGGAGGTAGCATGGCAACATGAGAGTAGCCATGGTACCTCCATATGTATAAAAAAGACTAATGAAAATCCAGGGGCAATCAGCAATACGTAAATAACCAGGTGGGTAAAATTTCTTCCTAACGAAGGTACAAGTAATTACCCATTTGTTGTTTTGTTGTTTAATACAAGGACAGATTCTGTGTCATCATAGCTAAATCTATGACTCCAAATCAAGCAACAATAAAGAAAAACAACAAAATATTTTCTCAGTTTAGGGCTCAGAAAACAGAAACTGGAGAGCAAAAGAAAGTTATATGCCTATAACTAGGATAAATTATATCCTAAAGTGTAAAAGTCACTGTATTTATATAGCTTGTAAGAGATGAGAACACATCTATAGGCCATAATTTCTCTAAAAACAAGTATCAGAGCTAAAGTGAAGCGTGTACAAGAAGAGACTGTTGTATATTTATATTTGAGGAAAGCCGCCATATTTTCTGCCATATTATTTAATTTCTGTCCAGCTCTCTGTCCCCAAATTCTCACTTTTAATACTGAAATGTTACAATATTTCCCTTTTTTTCTAAAAATTAATAATCATGAACTAAACACAATCTATGCTGAGGAGTGACAAAGTATTATTTATCTGTATTCATTTGTGTTGACCTTATACTTGGTTTTAATTCTTGTCAGATTAAATTATTTCCTAGAAAGAGGGAAAACATCATTTATCTTAACCCAGATGGGAAAGCAAGCAATTTCTGTGGTACTATCATAAACTTTGAACAAGCCGGTTTTGATCGACACATTAATAAATAATTACATATTATTATTTGCTTTATTTGTAAGGCTTCTACATAACATTTTATGCATTTTTTTGTTTTCTATATATTTCCATGTTTGTATTCTTAGTAACAGTCAGGTTCCTGATCATGCTTTACTGGTCAGCAGAATGTATATTAGCTAGCTTTTGAAAAGATGTACTGCTTAAGTGGCAAATAATTTATGCTAACTGCAAGGCTAAACACAAAAACTCACCTGTAAGTCATATAGTGGTAGAGAACCCTGCTATTAATGACTCTCTTGAAGATGAAGTGGAGGGGAGAGTGGGAGAGACTCAAGAACTCAAACTAATGAAGTAATGTCCCACTACAACACTTCTATTGCCATCCTTACTCATTATACCACTAAACACTCTGATTTATCTCCCTGCCCTCACTGATTGATTCCAATTTGTCAACTATAGAGCTTCTGTTCAATTAACATTCTATAAGACTCTCCCAGTGTAACTTTTTAAAGCCAAATTAGTGCTTAATAAGGGGTTTCAATGAGATACTTGCTATTTCATTGCAGTTAGAAAATAGGTAGACTATTTTTTATTTGTTAGGAAACATTTTTTATTCTTACAGAGTTTAAAATCAAAACCTAAGTCAAAATTCTGTGTCATGATACTCAATAATTCTACATTTCCTATAGAATTAAATTATGAGATTCTTAAGCACTGAGACTATGTATGCGATTTCTTTGGCATTTGTCTTTATTGAATACTTAACATCATAATATGCACTTGCCTATTACCTCATTAAGAACTCAATAAAGGCTGCTAGCTGATTTTTCAATGAAGTTGCAAATAAACCCAGAAAGACTAAAAAATCTTAGTTCAAATGGACACTGTTTCTTTATTTTTGGTTTGGGGTAAGAGAAAGAAAAATGATTAACAGATAGGGGAATATAAACTACGAAGACACTCAGGCCATGTAGTAGATAGGAGTCCCTTGGTAGACGGAAATGGGTCCAAATTACATTTATCACAAACTCCAAGAGAAGAGAATTGAAACTTAGAAAACGTGTACAGGCCTACTGTCAACAATCTGAAATAAAATTCCCTTGAGTTCAGCAGAAATAATTATTAATGATGCAAATGATTCTGCTTCCTCTTTGATCCTTTTCAAATTCTTAAGACGAAAGCTTCATCAAAAGCAAACCCCCAATATTTACTCCAAAGAGCAGTGACCAGTACCCTACCCACTCAACACACGAATTGCCTATGAAAATAAACTGAGAAACCTTTAGGGAAAGAACTCTCATCGCATTTTTATTTTAAAAACAAACTGAAAGAAAATAAATAAAATGAAAAAAATCAATCTGACAAACACAACTGCTGCACTTTACCATCCTTATGGAGTAGCTATAAGGAAACTCAGAAAAGGAGAAAATTAATAGAAAAAAGTATTTGGCATAATGGTGTACAGAGGTGGATCAAGTAGAGTTTCAGTAATTATATGAAGTCCCAGTCAATATTCATATTAGATTTAAAAGCCATAATTTTTCTACTACTCTTAAATAAACATAGATACTATCTTTTTTTTTAATGCTTTTCAGCTTTGAAAATGTATGTTTAATGGACTATATGAACAATTCAAATGAGTGTCCAGTTTCTGGTTGCACCAAAATATACTATCTGAAATAAGAACATCTAGCACTCTTTTGCTCATTTAGAATTTAAATATGTACCAGACATCTTGAACACTGAATCACCTGAATTACAAGTAGGTAATATGAATGAGAGGAGACTCCAAATGTTTCTTTTATCATACTCAAGGGGAGCAAAGTAAAATTTTTAAATATGAGAGATTTGGAGACTCCTCCGAATTTGACACATTTGGTATCCACTGGCTGCATGGGCTTTTTTAAATATTTAGGGGTTTTGGGGGGTAAAATTAGTATGTGATTCAGTGTCTTCTGAAATGTTCATTATATTTCAGTTTTTAGAAAACACAGCTGTTTAAATTACATTCTCCAAGATAATTCCAAACTTCCTGTCAAGATGACCAGTTTTCACAATAGAAGGAAAGGGATCTCAAGTCACCATTAAGAAAAAGGATCTTTATATGAATTCATGAGCCTGAAAGCTGTGCTAGGAAAACTAGTTAAAAATCAATACTGCATGGTATTAAACAGCTTGCTAAAGGTCTCAAGCTAGAAATTCCATGGCCTTTAGCCACCAACTAGCAAAAGTACTCATAAAGTGTTTTCCATTTCCCAAATGACCTTGCTTCTTATATAAAAACACCAAAAAATTCAGATTTAATTTTATGTACAAAAAGATTAGCGTACTGGAATAGAATACTGGTCAAATCAATATTATTTTTCAAATGAAAAATATTTACACTAAACTGAAAAGTCACCCTTAATAGCCCACTTGAGAAAGGAAAGAGTCTGGTGTAGACACCACAATTGTCATCATCACTTCCTTTATGCCAGCAAACTTGACTCCATCTGTAGGTGAGAAGAAATATGCGGTTCATTGCTCCTCCCCTACATATGCCAGGGTCAGTCCCACTCCTCTGATTTCAACTAAACAATTTTATTTGTTGATTTTGAGAAAAGTACTGAATTTCTTCATGTAAATATTGTGCTAGGTGCTGAAGCAAACAAAGATGAACAAGACAGGCTCTGATAGGACATAAACTACAATTACAGTAAAAGCAGAATCTGAAAAGTTCTAATAGGTTTTGAATGCTTTGCTTCTTCATATGCATAGTAAATAACTGACATAAAGCAAGTGATTCCATGAACAGTTCACCATTGACCAAATAAGCTACGATCCTACTGATTACCTCTGACTCATACTGTTACTTGACTTAGTATGGTAACACCCTTCTCCAATAGTACCATATTCCAAACTCTGTATGTCCTTCAAGATTAAGTTGTACCTTCTCTTGACATTATTTCCTCAGTTACTATCTTATCTGAATAAAATAAACAACTAACTCTGAGTAACACTGTTTATGCTCTGGAGTCCTGTGTACAAAAGCTCTCTACTGGACATACTAGTTGTTTATCCAATAACCAGTGATGCATTATTATTATTATTATTTTGATAGCTGTGGTAGGTACTGCCCTCTTTATCCCTAACTGGATAAGACCAAGGAAGCACGTAGTCATATTTCTCTCCTAAGACTAGGTGGTGGGCCTGGCTTAGGATAGAAGCCAAAATCATAGACTACAAAGTGAAGAATTGGAAAGAACATGGATCTTTAATGACTTGATCAACAAATCCTGAAGCCTATCCTGTACTACCCAGTCACAAAAGTTAGTAAATATTCTTATGTATAAGCTAGTTTATATTGTCTTACAACGGAATGACATCTGTCTGAATTTCTTATGATGTTAAATACCAACTCTGAATAAGGTTGGGTAACTACCCTGAGTAAGGTTAGGTAAAGTGATTGATACTAAGCCCCATTTATAGCTAGAGGTCACTCTTATTCATTAGGAACAGACTAAAATATTAACTAAATACTTCTGTGTCCAGAGCATTTTGATAACGACTAGTAATTGACACTAAAATTTAAAACTCAAGCCATTAACAATGACAAACCAAAAACTGTGCTTTCAAACTGAAGTACTTAAAATGTAACTGTAGTTTCACAGGTAAAAATGATAGATATAAAAATATAACAATTTGGAATAGAAATTGAGTATGAGGTGTAGGAATCAGAGAATTTTATATAAGTTTTACTTAGGTCAGCTGGTTCGAGATGTAAGTGGGTCTTCGGTTTAGACAGATGGAAACAGACGGAGGAGATCACAGCTGAGGTGAGGATTGGCAAAATAATCTGTAGCATAATTAGATTACAAAGTTGGTGCTTTCAGTTTGAAGCTTGGTGCTTTCAGTTTGAAGCTTATAAACACTACTTCGACTTGTATTTCAAATTTTTTACACTTCAATTTTGTAAAACACTGAGCAAAAATATCTGCTCTTCATCTCATCTCTATAAAAACTTCTTTGTCAATAGAGATTGGCCTCCATAAGCTGAATACATTATCATTATTCAAAATGATCAGGAAGCAATGCTAAAGTCATAGCAAAGTAATTTCTGTTTCTCCATACTTTTTTTTATTCTTCTGGCTGTGGGAAAACAGATCAATACTCTTCAGCATGAAAATTCTGCAGCGAAATTTTCATTTGTAACAAACAGCAACAAAAAAGCCTTAAGCATGCCCTGTCACTTTCAGTTTAGGAGAAAATGCACTAATAAACTCTTAGCCTTGGGTCATCTTTGACAACAGGCAATACCATGCCAGCTCTTATTAAAGACTATTCATATCACTGCCCCCAAAATTTCCTTTAAAATTACCATCTTTTGTATCCATGTAACAGGATGTCAGCTTTAAAAGTGCCAATGAGAGATAGGACCTGTCAGCACAGTTAATTCTCAGCACTGTTTCAACACCAGGACAGCTGACCCCCGGGGGTATGTTTTTGGTTAGTAATATTTATTTGGTGGTTATCGCTACAAACAAGAAAACTTATTCCTCTGTATTGGTTTTCAAATAAAACAGCAAGCAAAGTATCACCTGTACGTATTAAATATAGAACAACCTAAAGTGTGTTGAAAGAAAAATAAAATTGTCAAAACTATCAAAATATATTTCTAAAATGATAGCAGACTCTGGATAACAAATTCAAAATGCCATCATCTTTCAACTCAACCTTTCCAACATAAAAATCACAAAACTTATGGCAGGACTTTCTTTAAAAAAAGGAAAAATAAGGCCGGGAGTGGTGGCTCATGCCTGTAATCCCAGCACTTTGGGAGGCTGAGACGGATGGATCACAAGGTCAGGAGTTCAAGACCAGTCTGGCCAACATGGAGAAACCCCCTCTCTACTAAAAATACAAAAATTAGCTGGGTGCGGTGGCATGCATCTGTAGTCTCAGCTACTTGGGAGGTTGAGGCACGAGAATCGCTTGAACCCAGGAGGCAGAGGGGGCAGTAAGCCGAGATCCTGCCACTGCATTCCAGCCTGGGTGACAGAGCGAGATTCTGTCTCAAAAAAAAAAAAAAAAAAAAAAAGGGTAAAAATTTACAATGAAATTTAAGGATCCTCTTTCTTATAAATTTTATTGAAATAATTATTAATTTAACAAGTAATACTGCTGGAACAGCATTGTAATGTAGTTGTCTCCAGGTAAAGAAAACCAGGCTTTGATAAAATAATAAAATCTACTTATCAATTAAGATAAACAAAAGAGATCTAGTAATGACAAAATGATTCTCTTTTAAAATAAACAGGCAGAAAATGTTCGCATGAAAGAAGAAACTATACATATAAAGGGAGCACCTGGATAAAAGCATCAACAGGTCTTCTACAATCTTTTGAGAAATACATCAAGAGTGATTTTTCTGGAAAAAAATGTATAGATAACTATATAGAACATATATAACTATGTATTATACATCACTCTTATTCAAAAGCATTCTAGGTACACTATTGAGATACCATCTCCTTCACTGGTTGCAAATTGTGAACGCATATATGGTAAAGAAGATCCAGTGAGCATGATAATTCAATAGCATGCCCACGTTCCTGTATCCATAGCATACTAATCACCCTGAAGATTACCCAAGGACACCTTCAGGCTTTCAAAATTAGGCTCAGGTGAGAGAGATGCTGGAATGGGACTTAACAAAGATGCATGTGTGAACATGTGATAAATTGTTTCTCTGCCTAAATACGGAAGTCAAATACTATCATATTTTCTTAATTGAAACTGTGATCTCATGAACTTGTGCAGGTGATATGAGCTGAATACGGAGACATCAGAGAAGTTACACTGAAAATAGTCATATTTAATCTATAAAGTTTTTTTAAAAAATGAGCGATAGAGTCTTCCAAGACTAAAGTTTACAAGAGGTTGATAGCACCATCCAATAATGGTAATGCGAGGGAAAACTGTAGTGGAAAAGTATGAGCTCACCATTAAGAATCAAGAAACAATGGGTTCTATTCTGGCTGTCAATCATTAGATTTAATTTGCTCTGGGTAAATTATCATAAAGACTGAATTTCAAATTTCTTTTCGTTAAAAATATCAAAGGTTAAAGTATTAAAAAAAGACAATATTGAATAATATATGTAAAAGATATTTGATGCCAAGCATTATAAAATATGGACATATCTCATATTCTCCTTCCAGCCCGTAGGCCTCGGCATGTGCTGTGTTCTCTGCTTGCTGGTGTTTCTTTCTCTTGCCCCTGACTCTACATCCATACCCCTACTTAGGCAACTTTCTCTCAACCTTCAGATCCTTACTCAAAGAAAACTCACTTGCAAATGCCTTCCATGATAGTTTTACAGTCTCAGCCCCAGTTTAGATATTTTTGCTAAAGTCTCTCACACTTCTCGAAGAGACTTAAACAGGTTACGATTTTTTTCATTTGTGTCAATATTGATTGATGCTTGATATCCTACTCAACGGAGCTGCTTTACCTCTAGATTTTCATATGGCTGAAGTCTCTATTTTTATTTTTAAGCTTTCAGCTCAGTTGTTACCTTCTCAGAGTGGCTTTCCAGAACACCTTAACTAAAATATCAATTTCCATCATTTTGTGTCTATTTTTCCTTCATAGCACATACCATGATTTGATACTACATTTTTAACACTTGTCTATATAGTCCGCCTAACATAATTCAATATGATGCTCCATGTGGGTAGGGACATTGTATTACATTTACAATCGTATCTCTAATATCTACAACCTAGAACAGTGCTTACAATATAAGAGGGACTCTATACATCTTAAATGAATGTAATATGTGTTTTGCACTTGTACTTTTCCAGTATTCACTACAAATATGTACTGATATGTCATAATCCCTGACATTCTTCTAGTAACTTTAGTATCCAAGAATATTAGTGAGGACTGTTTGGTAGTTCTAACTTTCTAAGATTCTATAAGAGACATGCATCAGTGAAAATTCACTATTGGGTTTTGATACCAGTAAAATTTGTAGGACTATATGGAAATAGAAACTTGGACCTTGACTTCATTGCCACAAAGCTTCAAAGAAAAGTAGTATCCGCAGAACTGTTTTAAACGGGAAGAACTAGATCTAAAGTTAAAATACAAACGAGGTGATGACAATGTGGAATAAGGTATTTGATATATTTAGTCCACTTAGAGCATTATAAAATAGATTTCTTTCAATGGCAAACACTTACTAGAAACTTCAAAAACTTTACAAACTACAGTCTTAATTTCACTTTCACACATTCTGAGAAATTGTATAATGATATATTTTTGTAGTGACTTGACATCAGAAACACTATGGATTAAAAATCAATCAAAATATCTACAGAGTTGCTTTTGTTCTAATAAAGCCATGCAATTTCGTGAAGTGAAAACAATTTCACCTTACCTCTCACAATAAGTTGAGCAAAATTGGACACACCGGAACCTCGTTCTGACTGAGTTACACAGCGATACAAATCCTGGTCAGTTTTTGTCACTTCTTGCAATCTGAAGGAAGCGGCAAACCTTCTATGATTGATGTTCTTAGTCTGGGCTACTGGTATATCTTCTCCATTTCGTCTCTGCAAACAGAAACCAATCTTTAAAAACAGGTTCTTACTCTTTTCATAAATCTATAAAGCATCTTAGCAAGCAATATCTGTGATAAATTCTTGTTGCAAAAGATCCACAATTTTTTTCCATTGTCAATCAGGAAAAGAATGTAAGTAAATACTGGTATCCTCGAAAGCAGTGGTCCTCAACCTTTTCGGCACAAAGGACCAGTTTCCTGGAAGACAATTTTTCTATGGAACAATGAGGGGATGATTTCAGGATGAAACTGTTCCACCTCAAATCATCAGGCATTAGATTCTCACAAGGCACTCACAGCCTGGATCCCTTGCATTCACAGTTCACAGTAGAGTTCGTGATCCTATGAGAATCTAATGCCACAGCTGATCTGATAGGAGGCAGAGCTCAGGTGGCAATGCTTGCTCACCCACTGCTCACCTCCTGCTGTGTGGCCCTGCTCCTGACAGGCCACAGACCAGTACCAGTTTGCAGCCTGGGGGTTGGGGACCCCTGCTCTAAAAGGTGTAGGGCTGACACTATGGTAGTAATTCTCTGTTCTCCATAAATCGCTACTACACCAGAGTAAATGAATTAACAGGAGAGTTAATGGGTCCAAGGCAAATGATTCATTGCCCCCATGCTCTCAGAGTAATATATACAAGCTTCTTTTAGCCCTTATGCTGTATTGCCTGTGCTGTAGTATGTTTTTCCCCACCAGAAGAGTAAGAGCATTGCCTGTGCATCTCTGTATTCCAAATGTGTAGCATGTGCTGGCCACAGAATGATAATAAACTAATGATGAATAATTTAGAGTCAAACCAAAATCTGTACTCTTTGCAAACAACTCTCTCTTTGGCATTAATGACAGCCAATTTATACATTTTAGAGAATTAGTCAAAAGAGCCTAAACTTTGAAAGCATACCTGTCAAATTTCAAAATGAAATGTTGGAAGCCATATTTATGATATCAGCATATCCCAGACAAGAGTAATAAGTATAAACTAATAGGAAATGACTGAAAAAAATTCAACTATAAAAAATTTATAACCTCTATATGTTCAAAGACATCATATATAAAGGGGAAAAAACAAGTCACAAGTAGTGATAAGTCATTTGTCAAGGAAATACCCATCAAGGAATAAATAGCCAGAATACGTAAAGATCTTCTATATGCAATTAGAAAAAAGATAACTCAATCAAAAGTGAATAGGGTATAAAAAAGAGAAAATGTATATGTCTAACAACCATGAAATGAGATTGTCAATCTAAATTTTAAAACTTCTATATGTCAAAGACAGCAAAAAGGACAAAGAAAACCCACAACCCTGAGAAAGAATTGGTCATGATCCACAACCTCATTTCTTGTTGGTGAAATTCTAACTACCCCTGGTATCTTTCATACTACTTGAAATATCACTTCATAGGGCTATATATGGGAAACAAAAATGATAACATTCCTGTTGGAAGTGTAAACTGCTAGAGTGACTTTAGAAAATGATTTGTTACTATCTAGTAAAGTTGAGGATGCATAAACCTCAGGACCCGGCAATTCTACTTCTAGGTTTCCACATTTGAACCACCAGTGTATGTGGGATCAAGGAGATATGTACAAGATGTTGAACTCTAAATTATCTGTGATTGTGAAATATGGAAAATATCCAAATATTTCTGAGTAGCAAATAAATAAACTGAATTTTATTCATTCAGTAAGATACGATGGGACAGTTAAACTATGCAAGGAAAAACCAGCAATGTATTGGTAAAATTTGGAACTGTTAGTTCTCCAACAAGAAACATAAAATGCCATTTTGTAGTATTTGTCCATTTCTGCGGTGTAAATACTCCACTATAGCAACTTCAGTTTATCAGTGTGATATCATTCAAAGTTCCTGAAAACTTAACAAATTTCTGGCACTCATTGGTTCCAGCATTCCACTGATTAGTACTACATGTATGCATGTTTAAATGTTAATTTAAAAATTCCTTAAGAATAAGATGACATGAGACAAAAATATAAACTGTTAACTTCTATTAAATTAGGGTGGTGGTACATTAATGGCTATTTTATTGTTTTCTATGATTTTTTGTACATTTGAAATTATATTTTTAGAGTAAATAATAAAGAGGATACTCTATTGCTTTAATAATTTTCTAAATCCTGGCCAGGCGCAGTGGCTCACGCCTGTAATCCCAGCACTTCGGGAGGCCGAGGCGGCTGGATCACGAGGTCAGGAGATCAAGACCATCCTGGCTAACATGGTGAAACCCCGTCTGTACTAAAAATACAAAAAATTAGCCAGGCGCGGTGGCGGGTGCCTGTAATCCCAGCTACTTGGGAGGCTGAGGCAGGAGAATGGCGTGAACCCAGGAGGTGGAGTTTGCAGTGAGCCGAGATCACGCCACTGCACTCCAGCCTGGGTGATAGAGCAAGATTCTATCTCGAAAAAAATAATAATAATAATAATAATAATTTTCTAAATCCCAAATACACTGTATCTTTAAATACCTTTCTCCATATCTTAAATTATGCATATGCATATTATGTAGTAAATACATATATGTTTCTGCATATGCATACAAAAATACCTAAGGACATCAAATCCAAATCAGGATTTTGCTATTTTTTATTCATTACTTTTGTTAATTTTTCTCTGCTTACCAACCTATTTCAGGATTTTTGCAGCAAGATCCCCCACTCATTCCCTTGGATAATAAGGAACTGAAAAAGCAGCTTATATCCAAAAATATAAATCCATAAAATCAGCCAAAACTCTTTCCCTACAAACCACATAAACCAAAAAAACATATTATACATGCAAACCTCAGACTGCGTTTTTTTCAATTAGCACATCATTTCCATACAATCTTCCTAATTGGAAGGCCCACCATGCTGCTTACTTTTGTTATACAACCTCATCTGGGCTTCCTCTAGCTTATCTTTCCAGGTGTGTTCTCAAACTGTCTCCTTGCTCCCTGCCATATGTATTTCTCAGTTCTTCTGCATGACTAGCCAATTCCCACTGCCTGTACTGACTTCCAAATTCTCTTGCACATGTCCACACCCACTCAAGTCTTCTCACACTATGCCTTTCAAAACCCTTCTCTTGTGAAGAGATTCTGAGTATCCTTAATGTTTCCTTCTCAATAATCATTATTCCATCTTTTCACCTTAATTGGCATTCCTCTCACAACACTACTATCTCAAAGGAGGGTACATTTTATGGTACCTTACACCCTCTTTCAGGGACAGCTACCATTTTCCTGGTTCCTAACTTGAAGACAACTCTTCCACTTTCCCACTCAACCACCTCTCAACTTTTGGAATTCGCAGGGTGCCCACATATCATTCCCACCACTGGGAATATTCACAGACCAAATTATCCTCCCTAACCCAGTCCTGTGAATATTCCCATTGATCCTCAAACTCACTTTGGCCTCAGTGATCCCCAACAGCCTCCCTTACCACCTTACAACATCCAAGTTCCTGTGCTGTCACAGTTTCCTCTCGAATCATAACGGCCCGTGCAATTCAGTCTCTCACTCCTTCAATCCTCTACATTGGCAGTGAGACCTCATTTTGTGACCCTTATCTTTACAGGAGTCATTTCAAAGAGACATTCTCTAGCCTGAAAGGGCTCCACATTCTTTCAACTTTCTATTGTTTATGCATTGCCAATATTGAATTTGCACTATCTTATCAACTATTCTAAAACTACTGACATTTGCAGAAATTGGTCATTTGTTCTTATGAAAAACGTCTGTGTTATATAAAAATGGAGATTAAAAACGGAGATTAAAAACTTGCAGACATTCCTACTTGATTTCCACGTGACCTGATCTATGGTATCTAGCTCCTTCCCCTCTGCCTCAAGTTCGCATTCCATCAGCTCATATATACTCTTCCCTTTCTACTCCTGCTGACAGGGTCATGGATACTGCCTCAAAAACTCTATAAAAGATTATAAAAACTTATTAACTGACTTTTCTATCTTAAATCTTTTCTACTATGATATATTTATCAATGTCTTTTCATCTGTTTGTATACTGAAATCATTCTGAAGGTAGGGTTTCATGTCTCATTTATATATATTCTTTCCTCCATAATATTTAATATATATTATCTTTATTTAGTGGGTGGCTCAAGTACTTTGTTAAAATGAATTAAATTCATTGAACATTTTAGAGACAAGAGTCACATAAATCCTCCTTAGGCTTTTATAAGTTATAATAAAATACACATTAATCATCAATCCAAATTAATAATAAAGGGAGGTTACAAAAATATTGAATTTCAAGGACACCAAGAGATCACTGACACCAAGCTATTTCAGAAATAATTATACCACAATTCAGAGAGGCTGAGGGGTATACTTAAGCTCATCCAGTCAAGATATCACCAAGCTGATATATTACATGATGCTTATATGTGTGTGTATTAATATACTAATATAACTATAAATACATATGCTTATATAGGATGTATATTATATAATTAATGAGTACAAAAGACTTATGTGATATTTATTTCTTGAAATAAAATAACAAACAAAATTAACAGTCATAATAATCAGGTTTATCTTCAATAATCATTTAATAAGCACCTCCATGTACCTTATATTATGTGAGCTGTTACTGGTTCTGTGGCTTCTCTCTCTTACGAACTTTTCTGATACAGTCATATCCAGTTAAAGTTCAGAAAGATTAGAAATGTGATGCACATAGCCTGTTAGCAGGACTAAAATTCAAAACTAGGTTTGATGACCTAAAATCCAGCAGACTTTCCTCTAAACTAAACCAAAGCTGTTATGTTCATTTTGGTTACAGTTCCTATCCAACAAATTGATTATTTAGTATTGAGGTTTAATCAAGGCATCGTTCCAATGGGCTAATATAATCTATATTAGACATTGCTTTCTTTACTTGGCTTCCAACGATTCATTAGAGCTAAAGGTAACAATTTAAAACATTTAAATTCTAGAAGTCAAAAATAACTTTTCCTTTTATAGGCTCTTTATTCTGCTTTGAGTTTTTATATATGATTTCTCCATTGCAAATGTATACCCACCTCTGAGAAGTACTGAAAAATGAATCACACAAATATATGATCCAAGGGATTATAACCTAGCACTACTTTTTTTCCCTGCTTTCCACCCCGCCCTCCAATCCATCTCAGGCTTCTGTATTTATTTTGTCTCCAATACAAGTTGCTGGATAAAACTTGTCACTTACCAAGTAACCCTGGGCAAGTCACTATAATCCTCAATGTTATCACTCCTCTCCTCTACTATACTAAGTAAGCTTCATCATGCACAGTGCATGCAGTATTCATTTGACAAGTTCCATCCCTAGTGGAATATAGTGGTAATAAAGGTTGATTCTCCAACATCTATTTTCACCAGCCAGGCTATTAACCAAACACCTTGCCATGTGGTCTACAGACCAGTAGCATCAGCATCAACTGGCAGATTGTTACAAATGAAGAGTCAAGAGATCACTTTAGATATATTGTATCAAAATCTGCATCAAGATATTACACGTGGAGACACACTGGGCCATTAACACTAGGTTAACCTGAGTCTTCTTTCCATTAACAGTGACATGTTTTTAAAACGGGGTATCGGTTCATATTCTGGCCAAGGAGATATGATAGGAATTGGTCAAGTTATTTCTAAAAAGGTTTCCTCACTTCTAAGGAGACATAAGAAAATGGGTTCCCTTTGCTTTTTCTTACTGTCATGCCAAAACCTGGAAGAGCTGATTCATCACCATAAGGCAGTCCAATCTAAGGGAAATGCTGATGCACTCAGGATGGCATATCAGGCAGAGAGACAGAGGAAGTTACTTATCAAATCTCTGAAATGACACCAACAATTACTAGAGCCCAATTCTCTTTGGACTTTTTGTTAAATGAAATAATACATTTGGTTTTCTATTACTTTCAGCTTGAAAGTATCCTAAAAGAAATATGGTATAATTAAAATATGTTACACTTTACTTCAGAGTCTCTTTTCAAAGTTTGAGGAATAAAATCAATCCAGTTTCATTTCAGACTAAAAAGAGCTGCACTGACAATACATGTCGAGATTATTTCAAGGCTACTGACTTGAAAATAATCAAATTACATTTATTTATATATTTATTTCTTCATTGACTTTCATATATCATTGACTATCATATATCATTGACATAATGATATATGATTCTCTCATCTTCTTAAAATTGCAGGACTCAGAAGGAGCCTATTTTCTTATGTTTGATATTTAGGTCCCTGTTGAACAGCATCAAGAAGACTGCATATGAGTTGTCAAAATGAATTCCAAAGTGAATTTGCACAACTACGACCAAGTGAGGCTGACGTGAAATTTACAACATTCCAGCCAAATTAATCCCAAGGAACTGAGAGTTCCTTACTAGAGCTTGTCTGTTCTATAAGATTTGTATGAAATTTTTCCAGTCTCACAGGATGATAAAGATACTATCATCATCACAATCACTATTATTGAAGAACAAAATAATTCTATAACTCTAAAAACATGAAATCATTTTAAAGACAATTTTAAAAACATGAAAGTATTTCACAGAAAACTTAAATTTAGAAATTTCTAAAATTAAAAAATACTGTTATTATTTTGAGAGAAGCACTGTTTCTTATTTATGGCCATAGAAATTATTATACTTACTTCATCAGAGTAAGTAAATAGTGTTCTCCTAGAAAAAAAATATGCTGAAATGACAATAAATTCAAAGTATTGACTATCTGGCAATGGAAGGATGGAAGAAGGTAAATGGTATTTGACAGAGAGAGAAAGAGGTGGTGAATATTATAATTCTGAAATAAAGCAGGGTAAAGATGTGCTGGAGATAGCAAATACTAGAATCAGATTAATCAAGTGTAACAAAATATAAAGTCAGCTATTCAAAAAGAAAAAGAGTTTCACCCTAGGAAGCATGAGTATCTTTGCAATGGAGAGAAAAGGTGACCAATAAGAGGAGCCACACAGACAGAGCAGGTGTAAGTGACAGAACCATGTCTGCTGGGGATGATACCCAGCTTCTAGCCCTGAAGTAACCATTTGTGAGCTGAACAATTTCTCATTACTTCTCAAATCTCTACCTTTTCATCTAACATTGGGTATATTTATTTGTACCCACTTATTCAACAGAGATGATGAGAATACTCTGTGAGATTGCTGTGCAAAAGTATTCATAGCAAATTCTGATAATCACAATATTATGAAGATGATAATCCAAACAATATCGAAGCAAATAATCTGTTTGATAACTGTGTCAGTCTTTTGATGTGTGAACTTGCCTATGATACAATCTCCAGTTATTTCATTAAATACTAAACTAGGTGACCTTGTGAAGGCATTTTGTGAATGGACTTAAAATCCATAATCTAGTAAATAAGATTATCCTAGATAATCTGAGTGGACTGGATTGAATCAGTTGAAAGGGTTTAAGACCAGGGGTGAGGCTTCTCCGAAGTAGAAGAAATTCTACTAGTGAACAACAGCTTCAGTCTGTGCATGCATGTTTTAGCCTGCCCTCCCCAAGGGCTTGCCCTACAGACTTCAGACTTGCCTAGCCAATCTGCACAAGCACATAAACCAATTCCTTGCAGTAAATCTCTTCAATTTTGTAAATAAAATCCTACTATATGTAATCTTATAATTATATAGACATATATATATATATTTCAATAAAATCATATCTATCTCCTACTGGTTCTGCTTTACTTTCTTGAAGCCGGAGGACAGAGATGATTTCAGGACCAGAAGTGCTTCTAGAGAATCAGATTTTTATGGATGAACTTTCTGATTTGGTTCTGATTCTGGGTTTACTGAAATTTATTTTTCAGTCTGATTAGATTTAAAGGTACTTATAACCTCTCTTGCCAGTGGCAAAGAAGACACTACTAGTCCACTACATGATGCAGCAGTAGAGGCATGTAAAATATCACTCTTAGATATACTCCTAATCAAGTATCTATGGAAGGCAAAGTTTTGGTAACCATGTATTTGCTACCTTAGAACATTTTAGTCAAACAAAGAAACAAGAACAAAGAAACATAATGGGATTGGCTGGTTGCTTCAAACGGCACTGTAGAAAGCGGAAACGTGATGCATATGAGTCCACAACTATAAAACCATGCAATTTATAGAGTGAGAGGGAAGGTGGGTGAAGTCAGAAGACAAATGCAATGAAACCACCAGATCTGAGGGATTCTGGGAAGCTGATGGCAGTAGCGTAGTTTTTTAATCTTTCTGAACCTGCCACATAAAAACAGACTGACTAATAAGAGAGTATGCAAATAGAAGGACTAGACAAAAGTGGGGAAATCCCAGAAATCCCAAAAGGCAAGCTGCCGTATTTTAAAACATAACTCAAAGCAACAGAAGAGGGAAATCTGTAAAATCAGGTAAAGTTTCCTGAACCCCACCTCATTTTAAAACTTCAGGAAAACTTATTTCACATAAAAATGAATAACTTAAAAGTATCAAGATCAAACCCCACATATAGATTTTGTAAGATTAAAAGAAAATAAGGAACAGAGTATAATTCTTAGTGTCAATGAAAGTCAGTCAGAAAAATATGTCCATAAACAGATCAAAACCACAACATAATATTTCAAGATAAGCTAAAACATATTAAGGAAATGATTCATGAGATGAAACAATATAAACTTAAACAACAAAACTCAGAAATGAAATGACAATTCAGGAAAATAAGAAATTAAAGAAATATCATTATTAATTACTAGAAATTATGAGTTCTCACTCATAAGTGGGAGACGAACAATGAGAACACATGGACATAGGGAGGGGAACATCACACACTGGGGCCTGTCAGGGGGTAGGGGGCTAGGGGAGAGAGAACATTAGGAGAAATACCTAATGTAGGTGATGGGTTGATGAGTGCAGCAAACCACCATGGCACGTGTATACCTATGTAACAAACCTGTATGTTCTGCACATGTACCCCAGAACATAAAGTCTAATTAAAAAAAAAAGAAAGAAATAGAGAGGGAAAAAAAAGAAATTATGAGTAACTACAGTAAAGTCAACAGATGATTCCTGAATAATGAGTGAAAAAGGGGTAATTTTTAATGTTTAGAATAAGGAGAATAAAAATATTTGAAAGTGATCAATGATGACAGGCAAAGATCAAACACAGAGAAAACAGAAGCCTCTACAGGATCAAGGGTACAGATAAAGTACTACAAATCATAATTTTTTAAAAAAACTTCTGGGTGCGGTGGCTCACGCCTGTAATCCCAACACTTTGGGAGGCCAAGGCAGGTTGATCACGAGGACAGGAGATCGAGACCATCCTGGTGAACACGGTGAAACCCCATCTCTACTAAAAATACAAAAAAAAAAAAAAAAAAAAAACTTAGCTGGGCATGGTGGTGGGCGCCTGCAGTCCCAGCTACTCGGGAGGCTGAGGCAGGAGAATGGCGTGAACCCGGGAGGCGGAGCTTGCAGTGAGCGGAGATCGCGCCACTACACTCCAGCTGGGGTGACAGAGTGAGACTCCATCTCAAAAAAAAAAAAAGCAAAAACAACAACAACAACAAAAAAAATTTCTAAAATAAAAAAAAAGTTTATAAACTACATAATGAAAGAAAATACCACATACCTGATGACAGTATCTCAGAGTGACCTACTGTGATACATATTCTGGTAAGATTAATTAGAAACAATTATTTGCATATCTAGAAAAAATAGGTACAGACAGTCACCAAGGCTTTATAGTGACTGACTGTACCTATTCTGTCTGTGAAAGAAAATGAAGTAACATTATTTAAGTTACTCAATAAAAGAAAATGTGAATGAAAGATTTCATATACTGTAAAATTGACTTAAGAATCAAGGGCACAAAAAAACTATTATCAACATCTAAGAACTCAGGGAATACTATTCCCATGAGCAGTTCCTAAGGAATTTGAAATGCAAAAAAGGTGTTTCTGACGTACAAAATTACTAGATATGACAGGTGGGCTAATATTGAATATTAAAAACATAGTTACATTTAGAAGTAAGACTAAATAAGAGCTAAGTAGAAGAAAGTATATTATCCATGCAATAGCTATATGCTGACAATGGAGCTTTAGTACAAGTTTCAAAATAAAATGAGATAAAACCAATGTACAATTATGATATATTCTAAATCCACCTTCCTTATGTCACTGACAACCAAGAATATCGGTGTGGAAATAAAATGTAACTGAAAAGTTGTAATAGGATAAACGTTGAGTAAAAACCTTTAGGCTTCAACTTGAAATATCCCTATGAACTCATTAGGTATTTTATCATTAAATATATGTGTATGTATTTTTTAGCTCTATTCACTGAAACGATCTAGAAATGAGTATCTCTCAGAACCTGCATCGTTATCTTGAAATATGATTTCTTACTAAAACTAAACAGGACATCATTGAAAAATGACTGATCTCACATCCAGAGGAGAAAGTGAAACATCTCACAGTACCAGGTAGCAAGGAAGCTCTCAAAGCCTACTACAATCATATCAAAAAGAATCAGGAGCAAATTTGGAGAGGAGCCCACTAAGCAAATATGGGATGATTTAAGATTTAATAGAAATGATAATTGCAACAAATTAAACTCCATTAAATATATTTAAATCCATGAGTGTATAATGATATTAAAAGAAAAAAAGAGTAAGTCATCTTTGCAGGATGATAGGGAACCAACTCATTTTAAACTAGTAAATATAGCAAAGATTGGAGCATGTATTTTCCCTTTCCTTAATGAATTGTGTTATTGGGTAACCAAATAGTAGATTAGGGGGAGTATGTATCTTTTCATCAACTAAACAAATACAAAAGAAATAAGACACACAAAAAAATGATAGAATATCACAGTTTTCTACCCCCAGGAATAAATATAGGCATTAATCATCAGAGACTGACAAGATCACAAAAAGAAAGATGACACATTTTGTTCCTCCTGTTATTATACAAAACACCACCTATGGCATTGCCAAAGGATCAAACTTGACCCTGGATCTGGCTGCCAAGTTGCAGGAAATAGAGAGGAAAGAGGGACATGTGGAACTGAAGAGGGCATTAGTATGCAATCAGCAAAATGTGGACAGGGGAAGCTAGAAGTCAAACATCCTAGGCTTAACAGATAAATTGCGAGGAAAGGAATAAAGGACAAACCTACAGATTAAAAGAGACTTAAAAAGATGTCTAATTTTAAAAACTGGTAAGACTATGGTGTCTAGGGATGCATATATAACTGCAAAAAAACTACAAGGGTTAAAATTCATGAGAGTGGTTATTTGTAGAGGCAGGGAGACAGCTCTGTTATGCCTGGCACAGAGCACATGGAAGGCACCTCTGGGATGGCTGGCAAGCTCTCTTTCTTTTCCTGTGTGATGTTTACCCAATATTGAGTCACAATAGTTTTTATTTTTGTGTGGTATTCTATACCTACGTTTTATTTTACAATAAAATAATTTTGTAAATTTTAGATCTTTCTAGCAGACTACTTTTCATAAAGAAGAAACCAGGCCTGCCAGTGATCCATGTTGTAATACTGATCCCAGGAGCTCAATGGGAAAGTTACAAAGTGCTTGACATGACACACCTAGAAACACACTGAAGGGGCAGCTATGCAAACAGGAGAGCATATTGTTCTTGCACAGAAAGAGAAGTAAATTATTTGTAGATATCGATAAAAAGCAATCCTTGAACTTCCATGACTGCCAGGCTTGTATAGTCCTGTTCCAAGAATAGATAAGGAAGGTAAAGAATATTATACGCATTATTCATTTATGATCAGTTATGTAATCTGTAAACATTAAATTCAGAGTTTATAAATTATTAAAGAAGGAAAAGAAAGCTTTATATCTGCAAGGCATTGATCTCTTTACAGTAGGAAGCCACATAAAATCAACCAAAATGACTTCAGGAGTATTTAACAATTCTATAAAGTAAATATGATTAAACTTTCTGACGCTCATCGTTACATATCCAAAATGCCAGAAAGCAGAAGAAAAACCTTATAATCCATGATATAAGATCGGTGACTTTATCTCAAGACCTATAAGCAGAATTCTTTATATAAAGCTATGCAGAAAGAAGATAATGCTGTGAATTAGAATATACCAATGGCCCAATGAAAAGCAGGACTGCCGAGTGTTGGCTCTTAGCTACGAAAGAGAACATGGTCTCTTAAGTGGCATCAGAATTAGCTGTAAACCAGTATATACATGGCAAAATCACTACTGCTTAGACAAAAGCAGAGAAAATTAGAATTAAATAGCAAGCTACTATTCATCTATCAGCTAAAGTTTAGAGCAGGTGACAAGAAACTAGGAAAGCACAAGGGACATGGTTTGCACTCCTCACACTCCTGTCTTGTGAGCCAGAAGTTACAGAAGCAGCCAAGGTTGAAGGCACCAACAGTTTTCCCATAGATTAATTCTCCTCAGTGACACCTGGGCCACTCAGAGGTTTAAGTTGGCCACAAGCTTCAAATTGTCTTGGTAAACTTTTATTAAAGCTAGAAAGAGTCAAAAGGAATTGAAATGTCTCCTCATTTTTCACTCCTACTGAGGAACACTTACATGAAATTATGAAGGTAGAAAGAGGTAAAAAGTAAAACAATGGTTCTAATAGACAAATGAGCTCCAAAACTAGAAATTGAAAAAACAAACTCATTGACTGTCTTTTAAAAATAAACTCTGAGAAAATGTACAAAGCTGTCTATATTACTTCACTCTCACATCTTCCCAAATTCTATAAAATGGTGCAAACCAGGCCCCAAATCGTTTTGTTTCTTAATTTGTCCTCTCCTTTGCTACTCATGGATTTTCCAATGCCAATGGCACTGTCCAGAATCAGGCCCTCATTCCCTGATGACTGTACTGAGAACAGAAGCCTCTTCCTCTTCCAGCAGTCTCCACCGTGGTCTAGTACCAACTTTTCCATAAATTCTATTTACCTCCACTCCTCATGGTGAACCTTCCACTTCGGTAAGATCCTTCTCCTTCTGTTCCTATCCCACGTCCCCACACATACACACGACGTGCTTTCTGCCTTCTGAATCTGCAGTAGTAACCATGCCCACTTCTGCTTATTCAAGTACTATGTACACTTCAAGGTTTCAATCAAGTCTTCTCTAATGATTTCACCAAACACTCCAGTCCGCGTTGCTCACGCTCATCTCTGAAACAGTACAGTCCTTAGACTCTATACAGACTTCCCATACACAGTTATAGAATCACGTGTCAGGGCAAAAAGTATCTTAAGAAGTAGTTAACCTCAGGCTCAAATGTCTTCTACATCTCTAGCATATGCTTACCCAGATTATGCTTGGATATTTGGACTAATTGTAATTTTACTACCTCCTGGAGCAGCTCATTGTAGTTTTCAACAGCCCTACAATTACAAAGTTCTCCCTTATAATCAGCTTATAGCTCTCACCATAAGCTTCAAATCATGTCATTATTATACTTTAGGATCTATAAGGAGGAAATTAAATCCATTTGTATATTCCTTACATTACAAGGTAGTAAATAAGTCACTTACCTAATCTTCTACAAATCTCAAGATATATTTGTGCCATGTGCCTTTAGCAATTCTGACATCATTGTTCAAGTTTACTCACTGTCTTGGTAATTATATGCTACCGTTTGTTATTTTAATATTTCAGAAGTGTGTCAGCCATTCTTAAAGTCTTTTACCTAGAAAATGTCAGAACTTTGACCACGTCCAGACATTAGAGCAACTTTTATTATATTGCATTGCATTGTTTTTTCTTTATGCATGTTACCTAGCATGAGCTGATCACATATTATGTATTTAATCAAGTTGACTTTAAAAACCTCCTCGCAAAATAGTTTCCAAAGAATTGCCTACTGTAAACTGCAGTTCCTAAGCATGCAGTAATTTCTTCAGGAAGCTTACCTTCATTATAATAAGTGGAAAATTATCATTTTTTTTCCTAAAATAAATAGTGTCAGGATAGTAAAATCTCTTGCAGAAATTAAATATGCTGCAAACATCTGGGCTTGCCAAATGGCAATATAAATAAGCATAGAAAAATGCTATAGCATGGGGGCATCAGAAAGAGCACTGTGAGCGGTAACTACTAGGCCTCTGAAATGGTGTAGTGCTATGTTTTCATCAGCTAAAATTTTTGTGCTTCCCAATTAACTCAGTCGTTTAGAAATCATGCTTTAGATTCCCACTACCATGTGGTGATGTTTGCATGGAGTACAGGAACAAGGCTTTGGAATTTGCCTGGACAGGTAATGCACTATGTGGTCAGAAGTTTTAGACCAACTGCTTTCACTGCCCCTTCACTGAGAACGGTTGGTACAGTAGGGGGTCAGCCTCGCTCTGGTTGTTTTTGAGAGCAATTTGCATCTCATTTTACTGATTTCACTCTCCAATTAGTACTCTCAAGCCATTGCTTAAATTATGTGTTGCTCCATAAGGAATGACATTTCCTTTGGCTGAGCAACTAGCTGTATCACACTATTCTAGCAATGATGAGCCTCACCAAGGGCGAAGTGGCGGCTGACTCTCCTGTTTTGGCAGGCCCACGGAGGAGGCACAGTGCCAGCACCTGCGGCGATTACTGACAGATTGGCCCAATTGCCACAGCTTTGATGACAATCTGCATAGGATTACCAGTCACACATTAAACAGCCTCATTTCAATTCACCAAAACAAACGGTGCCACCAAATCTACCCACACAATTCCCTACTTTCAATAACTCCACTGTTGAATTTCTCTGCCCAATTCAATGATGCATGCCTGCCAAGTGCTGTAATGATGGATGGAGTCATTAGTATTTTAGTTTCTACACCGAACTTGAAGCCAAAGCATATGGTCTGACAGATGTTGCAGCAATAGGCTCTATTTGATTTACCCTGTAGGTGTCCACTTATACTGGACCTTCATAATAGAATACTAATGCATAACTTTCAGTCCAACCCCAGTAACAACCCTTTCATATCCTCAAGTTATAAGGTGTTCTTAAAGCAGAAACTCAGAACATGTTTATTTCAAGTTAGGCTAATGATTACAAATTACCTTTGAATGTAATCAAATCACTTGAAATGGACAAGATGGACAAAAACACAAGTAATGCCTGTAGGCTACTACCATCTATGGCTTGATTAGCACTGCCAGTAAGTTCGTTATTTGATAAAATGTGTCACTTACTCATTTATTCCTCATTTGTGTCTTATTCAGGTAAAAATAATATATATATATATATATATATATATATAGTAAATTGGACAGATCTTAATCTTTGACAAATGTCCGTACACTCATAGATCAAGACCCCAGTCAATATATATGACATTAACATTACCCTAGAGAATTTCCCCCTGCCCACATCCAATTAATCCTTATTCCCCACAGGCAACAAGTGTTCTGATTTCTATCACCATAGGTTAGTTTTGTTTCTTATGAAACTTAATGTAAATGAAATTATAAAGGATATAAGCTTTTTGTGTCCATCCTCTTTCCAAAACCTAATGTTGCTGAGATCCATTCACGCTGTTGCATTATCAGCAGTTCATCCTTTTATTGCTAAGCAGTATTCCATTGTTTGAAAGAGCCACAAATTGTCTATCTATTATCCTGTTCATGGACATGTAGGTTTTTTCTAATTATCAGTTATTATGAATAAAGCTGTTATAGGCATCCTTGTACAAGTCTTTTTGTGGGCACATGTTTTAATTTCTCTTGGGTAAATACTTAGGAATGGAACTGCTACACCATATGTTCATTTGTTGCTTATATATTCACTTTTTCCTGCAATCACTTTATCCAGTGTTCATAAGAGTTACAATCTAGTGTTCAGTAGCACCATAGGGTGACTATAGTTAACAATTTATTGTATATTTCAAGATAACTTAAAAAGTGGAATTGGAATGTCCTTAACACAAAGAAATAATAAATACTCAAGGTTATGGATACATCAATTACCCTAATTGGATCATTACACATTATATGCTTGTTCCAAAAATATCACATGTACCCCATAAATATGTACAACTAGTATGTATTGATAATAATTTGATATTAAAAATAAAAATTCAAGAATATTAAAAACATGCAAATATTGAAATATTTGAATATTTTTTAAAAGTTTTGAATTTTAAATATTTTCAATAATACTGAAAATAAATAATTCAAAAAATTCAAAATTTAAAAATAACCAACATTTCTAACCTATAAAAGTGTACAATCTAATTTTTATTTTTCCTGTAAGAAAATTATTTGACACTTCTCAAGAATATAACCAAACGCTTTTTGTTATTTCATTTCAGTATAAATTATATGTTATAATTTCACTTTTGATCTTATTTCCCATAAGTAGAGCTTTATCATAGCTTCAAGTTATGAATCACAAATTCCGTATCATTGAAAGTTCCTCAGGAATACAGAAATCCTTCCTTATCCAAGGTCACACTTTGGGCAGTTGCAGTTACCTTCTGTCAATCACAGTCTGAAAATCTTAAATGAAAAATTTCAGAAATAAACCATTCATAGGTTTTAAATTGCACTCCACTCTGAGTAGCGTGATGAAATCTTGTGCCATCCCTCACTTGTTAGTCATTGACATTGTGTGTTTCTGACATCCCAACCATCAAAATCGTCATGGCTCAATGATCTAGGATAGCCCCAAGCAGATGAACCTCCTTCTGACATATTGTCAGAAGGTCAATAGTAGCCTAATGCTACATCACACTGCCTAAGTCATTCACCTCACTTATTCTCATTATGAGTTATTTTATCATTTCACTTCATCCTAAGGAGGGTGAGTAAAGTACAAAGATATGCTACAAGAGCTCACATTCATATAACTTTTATTACAGTATATTGTTATAATTGCTCTATTTTATCAGTTATTGTTAATCTCTTACTGTGTCTAATTTATTAATTAAACTTGTACATAGGTATGTATATATAGGAAAAAAACAGTATATGTGGGGTTTGGTACTATGTGTGGTTTCAGGCATCCACTGGGCTTTTTGGAATGTATCCCCCAAGGACAGGAGAACACTACTACAAAATTAAAATGGCTTAGTTCTAAAACTTAGAAGATTTATAAAATGTCTGTTCATGTGGAAAAAATTTACAAATCATTAACCAAAAAATGTGTTTATATCCAGAATACATGCTACTTCACTGAGCTCTCAATTGAAAAATAATCTGGAAGTTCTCTAAGGGTGACTAAAGACTTTATTCTAAATTTCTTTTTTTTTTTTTTTTTTTTTTTTTTGAGACACATTCTCGCTCTGTCACCCAGGCTGGAGTGCAGTGGCATGATCTCGGCTCACTGCAACCTCCGCCTCCCGGGTTCAAGCAATTCTTCTGCCTCAGCCTGCAGAGTAGCTGGGACTAGATGCGTGCACCACCACGCCCGGCTAATTTTTGTATTTTTAGTAGAGACAGGGTTTCACTATATTGGCCAGGCTGGTCTCCAACTCCTGACCTCATGATCCACCCACCTCGGCCTCCCAAAGTGCTGGGATTACAGGCGTGAGCCACTGCGCCCGACCCTAAATTTCTTTTAGTGCATAAATGTACCGCATAACATATTTTTAAAAACTACTTTCCAGAAAACCTCATGATTTCACCATATTTTTAGTCTACTGACACTCAGGCTTATAAAAACATTCGATGTTGTTTTACGTATCATTAGTTCATTTAGCATGTACAAGAAGGTTGATCTACTTCAAATACTCTATAATTATATAATCCAATTCTTACAAGAAAGATCATTCCCTATAGATACTTTCAGAACTACCATGATATGCATTATGAAATTATCCTAGATTAACTCAGGCAATTCATTGTTTGTGTTTTTCCCTGCATTTTTCAATTTACTCAATTTGTATATAATTTTAGACAACAAAAACGACTGATATATTAATTATAACCTAGAAAGAATACAGAAGTGAGAGAAATTTTTCAGTTTTTCCATAACAAATTATTTAAAATATCAAATATGATCAAGCATTGTGTTCTATATACCTTTCACAGAGTTATAGTATATCATTTTTCCTTTGAAATAGAAAATTGGCTGTTTTTCTAGTCTTTGTTACTTTAGCCCATATTTAGACAACATTTTGCCAATTGAAGCTCAATACTACATAATGTAAGTTATTTGGAGGACATACAAAGTTGATTGCCATTTGGTATTTTACCTGACCACGGCAGGTATAACAACTGTTGTATTATTCCATTACCTCTGTGATAGACTGCAGTGACCTTTCATTGAGTGCTTCAAGTACATTCATTCTCAGTACTAGCAGCAGATATTTTGAGCATTTGTTCTCACAATGATACTTAATCTAAGGTACCATTTTTCCCCATGCAAAACGAATTACAAGACTTTTTCATCTTCCACACAAAAAGGTTATCAAGGCCATGTTTCAAGCCACCAAAAATAACGTAAAGACCTAGTTTAGCATCTTACAGCTGGAAGGGATTTTAGTGTCTATTCAGAATCTCCTTTTATAAATTAGCAAATTGAGGTCCAGAACACATAAATGAAATCTCTAAGGCCACTGCAATTAACTGGGTTAAAAGGTTTAGGAGGGTTAGAGTAAAAGTTAGAATTCAGAACTGAGCTTCTTGAACTCTAGGCTGTTATTCTACATGAAATGAAAATAATCTGACATCTGTTTGCATGAGTTAGCTGGTAGATTCACTTTGGAACCAGAATTCTTCCTGCTTTATTATGTTTTTTTTTTTACTTTTGGCAAAAGTTGAGCAAGTTTTTTAAGTCACTGCCACCTTCTAATTGATTGATATATAGATAATGATCAATCTTATCTTGTTCATTTTTAAATAATTTCATAATAAAAGTTTTTATTTTAATTTGAAAACACCCTAAGTAATTAATAGATTTCAATATTTCTTGTACATGGAGAAGACTGATGTAAGTGAATAAGTTAAGGTAATTGATGTGGTGTTACTGAAAAAGGTAAAATAGCTTTTGAATAAATTAAGATGAATATGCACACTACTAAAGAATGAGGCAATGTCCATGTCAAAGTGGAAGAGAAATACATAAATTCACTATTCTGTAGCAAACGCCAAAAAAAAAAAAAAAAAGAAAAAAAGAGAGGTGAGGTAGGGGAGAAAGCAACATAGAAGTTTCATAGAATATTTTGCCTCTCATCTTTGTTACAAAAATGGCAGGAGGAAAATTTTTTAAAACCATCATGAAATGGACTATCTACAAAATAGAAAGCAAACAAAAAAAAAATGAGCAGTATTTGGACTACCACCCACTCAGACCAGCAGGGTCCAGAAAGTCTTTGTTGCCACAAGGCAGCTGGTGACTGAGGATACAAAACCCTTTTTATTTCAATGTCACATTAAATCCTGAGGCATAAAACCAAGGGCAGACCTACAGAGCCTCTAGATCTCCAAGAAAAGACTATATAGCTCACAACTAAAGCCAAGTGCCAGCTAATGTTCCCATCTAAATGAAAAAATCACTAGCAAAACAATTAGAACATATATCTAAAATCATTTTTAAACTATTATTTAGGCATAGGAAGAGAAATAAGAAAACTGACTTGACATTTATTTGATAAAACAGGTTGCACATTATACAACATGCTTTCCAGGAAAAATTATCCTATTTTTCAATCTCTGTAGGAGAAATTACCATAATCACAGAAAAAAGGGACCCTCATTTCCTTTTCATATTTGGACACAAAATATGGTATCCTGACACTTGAAAATCAAATAAGCTATAAAAGTAGTAATAATTAGATTAATATGAAGTACACCTGTTGTAACCTCCAATTGGAATGCTGGAAGAACTTGATGAAATAACACAAATATAACACCCAGCATATCAGTCATTATACAAAGTATTATTTCAATATTCATTTATTATAACCTTTATTACAACCACCTGCAAACTAATAGTTATCCCCAACAGTACTTTCACCTATCTAAAGGATGTAGTAAAAAAAAAATCATGATGCCTATGTTGAAGAAACTAAACTCATCTTGTTTTTTTTTTTTTTTGGTCTCTATTGGCATTCTCATGAATTTAAAATTCACAACTTATTAAATCTCTTTCCTCATTCTGATGCAGAGAACCTAAAAAATAATAATAGAGGTGCTCAGAGAATATTATTACTTACACATCATCTAGCTTCAAATATTTCGCTCAATAGCCATCTGTTTTAGGTCCAGCTTCCTGGCTTTAGAGCTGCTCTCAGCTCCTCCCAGCCCCCAGCACCCTAGCACTGACAGATAGACTTTCTATAAATTCTCTGAAGGCAAGGCATATTTCTTAGTCTATAGTTTTATCTCAGATTCTTTTAAATCTGTTTATATGCACCATTTACCGTTCCCCAACATGTATGTTAAATCATAATTAAATACAAATGTATTAAGGAATTAATATGTGAAAGGCAAATGTCTTCACCTCAGATCTGTGATTAACCCTCAAACTCAAAAATTTAATTGGCTCTCTTCCAATTCATACTTCCTGAAATATTCCCAAGGGTTTCTTAAAATACTTTAAAGAATTTATCAGAGTATGACAGCTCCTACTTAACTCTTGTAAATTCAGTTTTAAAAATATTATTAAATAAGAAAAAATCTCATTCTTATTCATATTTCAAATGGATCTACAGAATTTTTTGCAGTTTGAATATAACAGAGAGAATTATTGTGTTTCACCAGATCCTAACAAAAATACTTATTATTTGACCATGTGTTTTATTTCAGAAAAGGAAATCTCTAACATGAATCTGTAATTAAACTCACGCAGACAGCCTGTCCCACTACATGCGCATGCACACGCACACACACACACACTCAAAAGGATGAGACAACAAACAGTCCTGTTGCAATGTTTTTAAAACATAAAGTATACTCTTTAGCTCAGCTGCCAACTTGGCCTTACCTGGAGCCATAACTTGTTATGCACAGCATCTCTCCCTGTGGCAATGCACTGAAATGTAGCATTTTGCCCTGCATTCACCTCTACATCCCCTAGACGGAGGAAATGAGGAGATTTATCTGTGAAGGAAGGAAAAAAAATGTATTTGTTTTCACATGAAGAAAATATGCCATGTTACTTTTCTCCAGCTGAATGTTATCGTTAGTGTTTTTACCTTTGGCCAAGACTAACATCAGAAAGAAGAAAACTGAGGAGCTTTTTTGTGCCGGAAGACACCATTTCCTCTGTGACTCTCATAGTTCTCTTTTTCTCAATAGCTCTATTACTTACTGTTCCATAATTGCTGGAGTATTGTTCTCTACAGAGTGAGCACTCAACAATTGCTGCTGAACTGCTGCCATAGCATGTTGTATATGGATGATAATAAAACAGTTACAAACTTACAAGTCAAAGCAACCAAAAGAGATTAAATTGACATGAAATCAGAGCCTAATATAAAGATATAATGAAAACATATAATGATTTCTAAACTACTGGCAGTGACACGGCCATTGAACTTATTAGGCTACATTTTAAGCAGTTAGATTTTTTTTTAAAAAAAAATCAATAGTTATAACCCTCTATAGCACTTCAAAGAACAAGGGAATATTTTTGCTTCTCGCAAAAAGAACACCAGCTAAACTGGTAAACCTTTTTTCTATTCCATTATAACCATAGTATAGTAATCCAAAATAAATACCCATATTAGACTAACAAAAATAATGACTGCAGTCAAAATATAAGTAAGATTTATGACTGACAAGTATCCTCTGAAACTACCTTTTAAAACTGAAGCCTCATCCATGTTTCCCATTGAAAGGAAATTTATATAAACAGCAAAAGCTAAGGCTCATGAGTAAAAAGAAAAGTTCATGGAGGGCCATATCACCCTAAAACTGCTGTTGTGCTCAATCCACCATTTTGTATGTACTTATGAAAGCCTTTCCTTAATGCCTATCATTCAAGAAGTGAAAAATAAACAGTAGATAAAAACACAGCTCTCTTAAACTACAGATTGAAAGAACTTAGTAAGGCAGCTTGAACTTTAAATGAGATGATTTTGTTCTCTCTTTTCTTAGAATTTACCAACCACCACATGGTATATATAATCTGACCCTTACTGCGTACATCTTTCTCTAGTGCCTTACCTCTCAGGAAGAGATTTAAAATAAGGAATTCTTGAGTTAGAACATGAGCTAAAGCAGCAGTTCTCAATTTACGAACTCTAGACCAGCAACATCAGCTGCACTGGAATCAGAAATGCAAATTGTCAGGCCCCACCCCAGACCTATTCAATCAGAACCAGGGGAAGAGCCAAGCAATCTGTGATTTACCACAGCTGTAGGTGATTCTGAAGCACACTAGAGTTTGACAACCACTCAGCAGGAGCACAGGTCTTGGCCCTCACAAGAGGCCCCAGCCTGCTGCTTACAATGTGTTAGAGATGCTTCTCAGGGAGGATTGCTGAACAGATAACCCAGAATTCACAAGCCCTATAAAATGCTGCTTTTGGGAAATAGAGGCAAAGTCTGAATTTATGCCAACTGTTTTTTGCCTGGCTCTATTGAATGCATGCAGTAATTGTTTTTCATGGACTGTGATGTAAACACAAATTTAGGTACACCATCTGAAAACCAATCAATGTGCCTCTAAGGGCATAACAAAACTGTGTATTAATAAACCGAGTTTCTTGTTTTGTTTGCTTTCTTTTTTTTTTTTGAGACGGAGTCTTGCTCTGGTTGCCCAGGCTGGAGTGCAGTGGTGCAATCTCAGTTCACTGCAACCTCCACCTCCCAGGTTCAAGTGATTGTCCTGCCTTAGCCTCCTGAGTAGCTGGGATTACAGGTGTGCACCACCAGGCCTGGCTAATTTTTTTTTTTTTCAGTAGAGATGGGGTTTCACCATTTTGGCCAGACTGGTCTCAAACTCCTGACCTCATGAGTTAGCCAGACATTTATTATGACAGAGGAGAAAAAAAGTAGTCCTAAATTTGGAATAATGTGAACTAATTATTTCTCTTCATTTCACCCCAGCCCTCAACTCAGCAGATCAAATAACTTCATGAGGCTTCTTTATATTTTCCTTCCTGTTGAACTCTGATTTGCTATTCTTCTCTGTTTTTCTAGACAATTTAATGATGCCAAAAAAATGAACAAGTTCTACTGACAGCTGCCTTTGCATGTATATTTTGTTCTCAGTAATGAAATAATTTAAAAGAATCTCCTAATAGGTATACAATTAGTTACAAGTTTGAAAAATATTTGATTCAAAAACTCTAGAAATATATCAGTTTCCTTTTAAAACTCAGTAGAAGGCTAGGATTAACAATAACAAGAGAGACAGCAATAACCAAGTGATAAACAATCAATAGCCACTGCCAATATAAGGCAAGTGTGGAAAGGACATAGAAAAATACAGTTCTTAATCACAACCTACCACAAGGATAACTCAGTACTTGGATGTCATCAATGGCAATATAACCACTTCTCCCTCCTGAGACTTCAGCTTCAAATATTACCTGTCAAAAAGAAACAGAAAATATTTACAACAATCGTTTTCAAGGAATGTCTACAGTGGAGGGGAACAGCTAAATATATGCAAAAGTAAATCTAATTTTTGTTCAGTAACAATTAAAAAGTTAACCTTATAATATAAGTAATTTCCTAACTCTTGTACAGGTAAACAAATCAAAAAACAAAATTTGAAGAACAATTACATTACAGAGGTTAAGAAGCTTAAATTTTTTAAGCAGTTATTACCAAGTATTGTTATATATCCTGAATAGGCAATATATAGGCAGACATAGAAAATCTCTTTAAAGGTAAACTTTCGCCTACTGATTTTTTTCCATTTTTACTGTTTACTTAACATACGTGGAGCACCTACTATGTGCCAAGCAGTATGTGAACCACTGAACACATTAATAAGATAATCTGAGTTTCAAACAGCTGAATTTTCAAGGATGGGTGTCAACCAATAGATTATTGATGTTCCAGGCCAAAGGAACAAATACAATGAAAAAGATTGGGATGGCATGTTTGGAAAACTAAATAAATATAATCTCTATGGCTACAAAGGCTCAAAAGGGAAGAGATGAGATTAGAGACATAGGCATGGAGGGCCTTAAATACCATGAGGGTGAGGTCAGGAGTACAGCACTCAATAGTTTTATAACTAAGAATGTTAAGAAAAAAAAGGTTTCTATATTTAAATATAAGCTCATTTTACAGTTTTGTAGTTATAGTCAATAGCAAAGCTTGATACGGCCTTTCTTTTAATGTGTGCTGTGGCTGGGTGTGGTAACTCACACCTATAATCTAACACTTTGGGAGGCTGAGGCAGGAGGAACACTTGAGCCCAGAAGTTCAAGACCAGCCTGGGGAACACAGTGAGAGCCTGTCGCTAAAAAAAAAAAAAAAAAAAAGAAAGAAAAAGATTAGCTGGGTATGGTGACACATGCCTATAGTATCAGCTACTTCACAGACTAAGAGACTAAGGTGGGAGAATTGCTTGAACCCACGAGTTGAAGGCTGCAGTGAGCCAGGATGACACCACTGCACTCCAGCCTGAGCAACAGAGCAAGACCCTGACTCTACAAAAAAAAACAATAATAATGTGTGCTGTGACTTTCAAGAGAAAACAGATTTAGCATTCAGCACTTCAATGTTGTATTTGATTCCTTTATTCATGGGGATACATACATTATTTTGGAGTATTTGCAAAGCATTTTTAAAAATGTAATGAAAGTTGATGTTTAAAGTAAGAATAGAATATAATCAAATTGGTCTAATAGAAACATATTTGGCTATAAAGTGAAAGACAATATGGAGAGAAAAAATAAGTCAATATGCTAGAAGTAGTGGGAATGGTGAGATGAGAAGAAAAAGGAAAGATAAAAATAATACTAAGGAAGCAGAGAAGGTAGAACTTACTGACTCAGTTGTGAAATATAGGACAACTCAATGATTTCTGGCTTAGACTACTAGGTGAATGATGCTGTCAGGATTCCTTCTCGGGACTAGTGATACAGAAAAGGAAAGAAATTGAGGGAGAAAATAATGAAGTATGTTTTGAACATTTCAAATTTGATTTGCCTATGATAACACACAGGGGAAAATGCTTAAGTAACAACTAGATAGATAGATTTGGAAGAGAAGATTATCAGGGTAAAATAAAGGTATAAATTTCGAAGTTATCTGACGAAGGATATCAGATAACTCCATGGAAGGGAATAAGCGACTAATTTGAAAGTTAAAGTGATTGGTGAGTAAGATAGCATAAGAAGATAAATAAGAGAAGAAAACTACTGGAAATGAAAGGTCAAGACTGAAAAGGACACCAGCGGATATAAAGCCAACATCGAATGGTTAAGAAAGAAAGGGTGGTACCAGGAGGTTTCAAGCAGGTCAACACTCCTAATAAAAGGATTAGGAAAGGCCAGGCATATTACAATAACAATAATTTAAAGATTTCAGATACATGTGTAAACAGTGGCATCTAGATGCACACACATTTTAGAAGGTGAGAGTGTCTCTGATGTTATCTAATAATCTCCAGCCATTTTATTCTTTCCCATGGGAGTATCTGCCAATTCTGAGATCAGGCTATGGTTCTACCTTAGTACAGACTGAAAACCTCTAGTAGGAGGAGGTGAAAACCTCTAGTAGGAGGAGGTGAAAACTGTGAAAGCTTGGTGCAGTTCTGCAGAAATAGAACAACAACTTGAAAATCTGGGAGGCTGACTTTTCCAAAAAGACATAGGTAAAGGCAAATAATATCTAACATAAGAAAGAGGTCAAGAGAAACTGAAACTAATAAGCATCACTTGGGGTTAGCTCTTAGATATTTGGTAAACTCTGCCAGGACATTTTTACTCTGGTGGAGGAGAAGTTTGATTGACTGGGCTGATAAGTTACATTTGTCAAGCACTTACTGTATAAAGTAGACTGTCCCAAGCTACAGTCACGCACACACACACACATAAGTTGATTTAATCCTCATTACAATCATACGAGGTAGGTATTATTTTCATGCTCATTTTAAAGAAAAGTAATTGAACCAAGGCATAAAAGCTAACCAGTGGTGAAGCCAGGAATGGCCCGAGTCATCCTGCCTCTAGGTTGCTTTTGAAAACTTTACTACATTGCCTCTCAAGAAAAAGAAGAAGACACAGAGTATTTCATTTAAGTAGACTTTAGAGTTTAAATTTCCTTTACAAGTCTAAAATGTTAAGTAAATTTTAAATTTAAAAAATGAATTTCATTTTAACTAGCACACTGACTAGACATTATATTGACAAGATAGCAGCATGGTTCCATTAAACCCTTTCCATTCTCACACTACAACCACCCCAAAGTCAATAACAATGAGATAAGGTAAGCCGCTGGAATGGATGGCTCATCTCCCTTCCATCTGTCCCAATCATAAACTACCTGCATTACTTCTTTTCTACTCCAAGTTTACCCTTTGTGACAACTGATTTTACTGGAATAAGCTGAAAGTGAGATGGAGGATGGGGTCTCTGTGGTAAGCAGAATGCTTCATGATGGAAGGGTGGCCATCTATGAACACAGGAGGGTGTGCAATATGTGTGTGCATATGATTTACATTTCACATAAATGTATTTGGTGGGAACATAATTCCCATGTCATTTTCTAAATACTGGAACAAGGGCTTAGCAAGAAATAGAAAATAGTATAAAAAACTTTAAATAATGTATAACTTGAGACAACTCTGGTACAGACCACTTTCTCAGGGGTGAAAAAAAACCTGTATTATACTCCAAGCCCTCCTGTTTACAAATTCTTGAGGATTCACATAAATTTGAGAATTGAAACTTTTAGAGCTAAGTCTTAACCCCATAATATGAATATAATACAGCTTTCAAAAAAAGTTTTCTAAGGATTAAATAGTAGCATATAGAAAGGTGCTATCTAAACTAAAAGGTGTGATTGTCAACAGTGTTAATACCTGAAGTCTGTATAAATATTTCCTAGGAAAATAAGTTTTATTTGCTTGTTTGTTGTTTAAGGAAAGAGAAGTTACAGAAAAAAAGTTTTTAAAAATCATTTTTTGAAAACAATTACATTCTAATGAATAAATACACATCATTGTTGGTTATCTCAGTTTTGTTGTCAGTATTCATTAAATTATTTTAACTTCTAGGTCTATCTTAGCTTCACTTTCTTGAATTGTTCAACTTCTTGCACTTTAAACAAGATTACTACACCCCTGAGAAAAAGTTTCATATGTGTTCATTTAAATTGAGCTTTACTCAGGACAATAAATTGAGGCCTTGATTTAAAATTTAGGAGGCAAAATAATTGGTTCTTTATTAAAAAAAAAAAAAGTTCCTCTTTTTAGTGACCTCATTTTCCCTGCTAAATGTTGTCTTTGCCTCATTAATGAGAGCTAGAAGAAATTTCTAAGATCAGATTCCTTTACTGCTAAAGATCTAATCAGCTTTATCACTTCAACAGAGCCCTCACCTTGTAGGGCTCTTCTGTCCAGTCAGGGGAAACAAATCTCAATAGCTTAATTACACAAAGCGTGCTTGGGCTAATGCTCAGGTCAGATCTAATGCTTGATGTCAAGTAGTCAATCAGGCTTCCCAGAAGAAGAGAGCAATGAAAGCCATACCAGATGTCAACTTTAAACCTTCCAGGATGCCAGCCTGGGAGCAGAATGAACAGGCTCTGCTTTCTAAGCCATTTTTACTCCACTCCATTACCTGAAACACTGAAGGTGATGATTCTAATCAAATTTTTGCTACTCCAGCAACAGTCCTGGATTATTAACTAAATAAGTGAAATAAAGTTGAATTAAACTTGGGGGAGATGGGAAACCCTAAAGAACAAGGACAACTTTCTCCTCTAGCAAACTGAATGAATCCACAGGAAGTGTCTCCTATAATGGAAAGCTGAACTGTGTGTCTGGAAGCCTGGGATCTACTATCACGTGTAACCCAAGCAAGTTATTAATATTTAACTCGGGTCTCTGTAGTCTCATCTTGACAATACTGCCTTTCCCTACATCACGGGTTTCTTGTGAAGACTGAATGGTATATGTGAAATGATTAATTAATATATGAAATACGTAATACAAGATATTACAGATACTAGAAAAATCTGAAAAAAATTTCCCCTTAATAGTCTTTCAATATATCACAGTGTTAAGAGCCCAGGCTCCAAAGTCAGATATATATTTAACTCATATTCTTTTTCTTTTTCTTAATGAGACAGATTCTTGGTCTGTCACACAGGCTGGAGTGCAGTGGCATGATCTGGGCTCACCCTAACCTCTGCCTCCCAGGTTCAAACAATTCTCGTGCTTCAGCCTCCCCAGTAGTTAGAATTATAGGCACATGCCACCACACCTGGCTAATTTTTGTATTTTTGTAGAGACGGGGTTTTAACATGTTGGCTAGGCTGGTCTCGAACTCCTAGCCTCAGGTGATCTGCCTGCCTCAGCCTCCCAAACTGCTGGGATTACAGGCATGAGCCACACCTGGCCTAGTTCATACCCTTTAACTGTAACTTTAACTTATGTAAAATGAAAACTTCAATTTCTTCTTCTATAAAGGAAAGTTTATAGGGAAGATTAAATGAGATAATGCACCTAAAACATTTAGCACATCTCCTGCCACACAGTAAGCATGCTATGTTAAGTGGCACCACTTTTATGAGCAGAAAATAGCCATAAAAGACACATGTACTAAAATTATATTTCTTCCATTCCCTTCTCCCTCCACTAAAAACCTAACCCCCCAATCCCAGTTTGGAAAAACATGAATAAACTAGTATTTGATTCCTATAAACCTCCTTAAATTCATGTTTTTTATTTTAATATTTAAACATTAAATTTTGCTAACGTTTGGAATAAATCACACATCTGCCTTCAAAGAACAAATGTGCCCAAATCAAAACCTATTTCTAAATATTTATGCCCAGATTTCAGTAACGAATAAAATAGGCATCTGTAACACACACAAAGATAGAATAACACTGCAGATCCAACCCTATGAGTACCAGTAAAGCACATGTATCTTTATCTGTCATGACAAGGTGTGACCTCCAATTTAGGAACTGTAGTTAACTTTGTGTCCTTAAAGCTCAAATACTGTCTATCACAAAGTAGACATTCAACAAATGATAACAAGACTATATACATGTGTGTGTATATACACATTACATAGATGTGCATATATATAAAACATCATCACATAAAATTGAATTCTACCATGTGAACCTTAAACATTGTAGTTCCACAAGATGTGTCCTCAGTCTTTCACTCTCTTTGCCCTATACTTTCAACTCTGATAAGATTGAGGAAGATGAGGCTACAATGAGGACAGAGGGAAATGAAAAAAATATATTTAAGTATATAGAAATACAAAAGGAAAATGGAAGTACATGGCATCACAAAAGCTTATTAATAAAGGAGTATCTAAAGGAGAAGAGATGTCAGGAACCCAATACTGGCCAAATACTACATAAAATGGTTATTGGAAATGCCCCTTATTTGTGCCATTGAGATCAGAAGTGCCCAAAGAAAAGAGCGGTCTGTATGAAGAATGGAAGTGGAAACCATATTGGGCAATGAAGAACACAGTGAAGGCACAGAGACACCAAGGTTAAGAATGCTTATAGGAAGTTTGTCTGAACGGATAACAAAAAATTTGACTAAGGACAGAAAAAGATATGGGATCAAGGAAAGGTTCAATTTTTAAAAAATTTTTCTTATTACTTTTAAGGTAAGAAACACTTAAACTTGTTTAGATATTGATGAGGATAATTCAATTTGGTAGTGAGTATTTGTGTATACACATGAAAGAAGTGATAACTGTTAGTGTGAAACAGGATAAAATCCAAATCACAGGCTGTAAGATAGGCTCTCTCTGCCTTTTTTTATAGTAAGAGGAAATGAGAAGATGCATAAAAATGTAATTTCTAGGACTGGTAGCCAAAGAAGTTTCCATTATATGGCTACAATTTTCTCAGCTATAAGTAATAGGCTGGTGAAAAGGAGGAGTGGTTGAAGTCTGGAGAAAATTGAAAGGAGTTGAAATACAGAGTAGAAGAACAAAGAGAACTGAACAGAAAAATATAGTAGTAGAATTTCCAGTTATATTTGGACCCAATTGAAATTGATAAACCTGAATTTCTAGTGATCAAAATCTATCATGTGGTGTGATTTAAAAAAAAAAAACAACAGTATTTTTTTTTTAATTTAAGCCCAGAAAAGGTGGATAGAATAAAAGTCAGTAAAGAGTTTATGGAAACAGCAATTGTATAACAAAAGTCATCACAATGAAATCAAATTTTGATTTCATTTGATGATAAGCAAGTTGATGAACTAGCTAAAGACAGATGGTTTGATGGATTGGAGCTCTCCATGAAGTTACTGGATGATCTAAGCAAAATGAGTATAGTAGAAGAAGATAGGTTTATACTTGGGAAGTATGATACATATGCATAAAGTTAGAACAGTTGTGAGATATTACAACATCCACGTAACCAGAGTAGTAAACAGAGGTGTGACCTTTGGAAGTGGTGAGGTGAAAAAACTATCCAGGCGCTTTCCACACATATACTGATGTCATCAGGAAGACGATGAGCCTTGAAAGTGGAGAAAGCAACTCTAAATTATGCTGGTACCCAAGTTCATGATGAGTAGAACAAAATGATTTCAGGTCCAGTGGAAGGTAATAATAAGGATGATGACGTGGTTGAAAGAAAAAAAAACTCAAAGGTGCAAAGATGTTTCCCACATGATATGGTTTGGCTGCGCCCCCACCCAAATCTCATCTTGCATTGTAGCTCCTGTAATTCCCACATGTTGTGGGAGGGACCCAGTGAGAGGTAACTGAACCATGAAGGCAGTTTCCCCCATCCTGTTCTCATGGTAGTGAATAAGTCTCACGAGATCTGACGGTTTTCAGGAGATTTGAGGTTTCCGTTTTCGCTTGATTCTCATTCTCTCTTGCCAAGGCACATAAGAAGTGCCTTTCACCTTCCACCATGATTATGAGGCCTTTAGCTACATGTAACTGCGAATCTATGAAACCTATTTTTCTTCCCAGTCTCAAGTATGTCTTTATCAGCAGCGTGAAAATGAACTAATACACCACCCATTGACCTAAGTTACTTGGGAATTAATATCTTCTCTTTTAGAGAATATTTGGGAAAAAGTGTCTGTAGGCTATAGCCATGAACAGATGATGATTATAATTACATAATTAACTCTAAGTAAACATTTGATGTTTATCTCCTCTACTAAAATATAAACTCATTGAGGGCAATGGCTTGTCATGTTCCTCACAACATCATTGAACCACATGAATCCCGTTGACAGTCAGGGCTCAAAGAGTCCCAATATGTGACAGAAAACAACAATGCAGTATCAGTGGATTAACTGTTTTGCCTAAAAGGGAAATATGGGAATAGACATTTAGCTCATTTTTGCTGAACTCACAAAATTGTGTTGAAATAATACAATGACACTTGTTTGAGAAAGTTCTAGATAATTTTCCCAAGCTATATTAGAAATCATGAAAACATAAACCTCCCCTGAACAGCTAAATAATGCTATAAGGCATAAATTTCTGCTGATAGGCCCCAGAAGATTTTCTACAGAGTAAGTCTAGTCTCTACATGAAAACTTAAAATTCTAGAATCTACTTTTCAAATGTGCATATTCTATTTTCATCCATACATAAAGATGAAGACACACATAACTGACAGGTGATACCAAAAGTGCAATGTACAACTAGCAGTTACTGTCACTCACTGTAGCTCCTCTCATAGACACTGTCAATTTGGAATTGTGGTTTCTCAACTAAGAATCAGCAGCAAATATTAGAGAAAAGGAGCTTCTCTTCGTCAGACCCCTGCAAGACAGGCTGGTTTGCCTATTGAGTCATGTAATAGTCCACTTCTAAGAGTCTAAAGTGTGAAAAGGCCTTTAGTCAAGGCCTTGAGACTCTGAAACTGATGAATTCTTATTAACCTTTTCCTATTTGTTGTTTACTTGTTTATTTAGTTCCTGAAGGAGATATATATCTGCAATCACAAAAAGATACATAGATAAAATATCTAAACAAGGGAAATATTTGTATACTCTTTGCTTTAGAGTTGCTAAAGTCAATTATTTGACTATTTGTAAACTCTTTGATTTTCGAGTTGCTTGAGAAAGTAATGAGGGGGTTCTAATTATATGCCAACTAAATATGGAAGGCAATTAAGACATATAATCAAGCCCAAATCGATTCTTCATCTAACCCCTAAGTAATTTCAGATTTTAGCTATCCTTAGCACTTCCATGACTCATAGATGCATAATTTTTCTTAAGATGTCCTGAGATTAAAAATGGCTGGTTCCTTAGAAAGACTAGTATTATCAAGACTTCGCATCAGGATTTTACTATCTACAGGGAGTAATTAGGGCTCCAGAGATTCTAAAAACCAACATTCTCTTACCTGAATACACACAGGCCTTTTGCATAGTTACAGCATCTGCCACTCAGCAGGAGCTACAGTATAGGATTAAATATTCTTTCACTTTCATATATCTATGCACACATACATATATACACGTGCCCACATAATTCTATGTATCCATATATCAATGTAATTAATATTACAGTGACAAGTTAATTTTAGAATGTTAATACTATTTATAATGTTACTAGGTATTCTTTAATAAAACATCAATTTATCCAATTACAAGGGCTTTGATTACAAAAATATCCTGAGGTTTAGCATTACCAATTGCCTGCATGATGAGAAGGACTACCACATTATCTAACAGGGATGACATCAGGTATAACCAGAGTGCAGTTGCATGAAAAGCAGCTAGAGCATCCACCAACTGCAAGCCTTTCAAGAATGATACTGTGTTTTGCCTAATAAACAACAGAACATCAGTCAAAGCACATGGCAGTGTCCAGGTAACTGTAAAAAGTCAGGACCACAGATCAGAAGGAGAAAATAAAACCTAACAGACTTCATACAAAAGTAGGCTGTATAAAAGAAAAGCCCAAAGAAGGAGATTTTCACAAGTTCCATACTGAAATGAATATGCAAGCATACTACACTCCTATGTTTCAAATTAGCCCAGGGAGTTGGCTATCCCTAATGTAATCACTAAAAGTATCTCGAAAATCTAAATAAATGAATGAACAATAATCATTTCAGAGCGTATGCTAGTATGTTGAAGTTATAATAATAGTCCACTAGTTATTTAAATTAATTCTGCATTCCTGAAATCTTGCACTTGTAAACGATTATCAATGGTGTTTTTAATTAGAATAGATGTTGACGCAGGTTTATATGTATCAAAAACACATGACTTCTTAGTCTTAAAGTGACTAAGACATACTTCTCATTTCTGAAAACAAACCCAAAACCTGAACTTTAACAAAATAAACCCGCAAAAAGTTCTTGTGTTCTCTGCATAGTCCCTATATCATTAAAATGGCTCTAGGGTAGAAGGGATTATATACTTGCTTTCTCAAAAAGGTTTTGACATAGACCCTCAAGGTAAGACAGAGACACACACAAGCACACCCACTCAACACAGTGCACACCAGAGTTCCCAGCAGCAGAGCCCCAACTCTGAGCCACAGACCTCAACTCAGGTCCCAGTTCCGACCTCATGAGGCCATTGTAAAGATTAAAAGATATTATACACAAATTAGGAGGTTTCTCATAAATGTTAGCCCCTTTCCTGACCTTTGTCATCGCAGATACACCTTTTAGCTCTTCTGTGCTACAAAAACAGCACCACAAACTCACTACCTTGCTCATTCCTAATGTCTGACACCCCTATCACTAAAGCCCCTTTCCATGATTCCTTTTACAGTTCAATTCAGGGCCTAAGTGTGGTGAGGCTGCCTGAGACTAGAGACCACAGTATAAGGTATGCCAAACCCCTGCACTCTTCTGAGGCTTCCCAATTCCAATATAGGCAGACAGACAGGCAGAGCATAATAATACATCCCAAATGCCTTAAATATGAAACTCAGAAATAAAATTGAAATAGGACCCACTATTCATGGCTCAGTCTAATTTATGTGAGAATATGAGTTTAGCAAAAAGAGAGGAAAAACCAAAAAGGCAATTAAAAGAGGAAAATAAAAGTTTACTGAAATAATCCAAGATCTAAAAATGCCCTTAAACACATTTTTCATCCTATGGATCTGTCCTTAGATACATAAGCAAGCAACCTACACCATAAAAGATCTGGTATAAAACTGAAAGTGGGGAAGCAAAGAGTAGCAGAAAATTCATCAGCAAAATGTCATTTCTGTATCTTTACTATCATAGCTCCACCATCTGGGTTATATTTTATAGTTAGTTGTCTGGTACAAAAATAAAAGATGACTGGTTAAGGTTTCTACTTCTATCAACATGACACTGAATTACAGTACTATTTCTCCTCACTTCTAGAGATGTGCCATTTGTCTTCCTACAATCCACAAGCAGAACCTTTTAAATTTCAGCACCAACAGTCCAATCTTACACATAGCAGAAGTAGATCACTTCACCTGCACAACTATATTTGAAAAATAATGCTTTCAAACTAACACAGTAAGTCTGTTCTTAACAAATTTAAACAACTCTCAATAGCTTTAATTTATACTTATGAAACTCAAGAAAATTAAAATCAGTAGTTCAGCCTACATGTACCATCATACTAAATATCTATTAACAGATGAAATCTGATGACAGTATGCACTTACAAAGAAAAGCAATCTTTAAGTAAACCAGATGATTAATTTTGAGTGAAGAGATAAATGGATGAGCCTACATACAGACAAAGTTCAGCCAGATGCTAAACTTGAGTTTTCACATCACAAATTCAGATATATTAATAAGTAATTGTTTTGTTTAAACCTCTTGTAAAAAGAGAATTCTCTACTTACATAATATTGATTTAAGAATTAAGTAATTTCAAACGTACTGTGAACTTTCCCTATTGAAAAAAATAGTTATGGTTGGAGGGGAGAGGGGAAAGGTTTTGACATAAAGTTTGTAAGAGTAACTAGTTTGTGTACTCTTAGTTGAATTTAGGGATAGAATGCCTGTGAACTTTTATTTTCTGTTTTATTTTACAAGACAAATAGTCAAGAACAGTGATATCATTAGCTATATAACGCTTAAATAGCACAAATATAATTACATATTATTATATAATTTATGATGTTAGTGCTTTTAGCTAGTAAAAGCCCAGCTGAAATTGAAAAATATTTACGAAGAGATGTAACAAACAATACGTTTGATGGTCAGGTTCAACAGGAGAAAATAACAGGGAACTTTAGAAGATATCCCAGAACGACTGAAAATAATGGGTGCAAACAAACAAATATGCATATCTATATTTGTCTTGACTTTTTTCTTAAAACATATATTTAAAATGAAGACATTAAAAGTATATGGTTCACTTGATTCTTTGCAGAAGATGAACTCAAATTTTTGACGATATGCTTAAGAAAATATTCACGTGTCATAAATCAGCAAAAGATGAAGTCTGTAAGACTTTAAGAATCTTGCTAAAAATTTTAAGGCAAAATATTTTTATCTAGAATACTCAGAGATTATTCAGAAGTTAGTCAAAAAAAAAAAAAAGAAGGAAACGACATCCTTTTCATATCACAAACTTTTTGAAGAATACCTATGACCTCTCTGGGTGTCCGACAATCAGTAAAAATGGGTTGAAGCAGAGAAATTAAGAAATACTAGGGAGAAATAAATCCTTGGAACTTTTTGTACAATTATAAAGGCTTGAAACCCTACTTTTAAAATGGGCCTGATTCATAGACCAATGTTGTTACCCATATAAAACAAAATAAGTGGAATAAAATCAGGGTTTTGTTTTGTTTTTCTTGAGCCAGAGTCTTGCTCTATCGCCCAGGCTGGAGTGCAGTGACGCGATCTCAGCTCACCACAACCTCCGCCTCCCGGGTTCAAGTGATTCTCCTGCCTCAGCCTCCTGAGTAGCTGGGACTACAGGCGCCCGCCACCATGCCCAGCCAATTTTTGTATTTCTAGTAGAGACAGGGTTTCACCATGTTGGCCAGGATGGGCTCAATCTCCTGACCTCATGATCCACCCGCCTCGGCCTCCCAAAGTGCTGGGATAACAGGCGTGAGCCACCATGCCGGGCCCTAAATCAGGTTTTAAGGATAGATGGAGAGAGATAAACTCATCTTCATTGAGAACACAATATGGGAGACGGTGAAAAAGACGAGGGAAAGCATTAATTTTATTGGCAGTATCTAGTCATAAGTGAGGGAAAGCACTAGACATTATAATGACCAAGTGCCTCCTTTAATAAAGAGTGTATAGAATAGAAACTAACATAAAGTGATTTAGGAGGACTGAAAGAGCCACTCAAATGATTTTAGATGTTGTCTATGAAAACAGAAGGCCTTTGCCAAAGACATCAGGAGATATTTAACCTGTTTAACCTTTGCACTGACTCCACATATTGGCATTAAAGTATGAACAAATTATCAAGATGCTGAAGGCTGAAAAATACTGGTAAGACGGATCAGGTCAAAAGTTATCAAAACATGGTCCTGGCAACAAAAGCATCAACAACACCTGGAAACTTCTTAGAAACTCTGTGGGTGGGACCCACTGATCCATGGTTTCACAGCTCCTGCAGGTGATACTGATGCAGGCTAAAATGTGAGAACCATTCATCTAGGCTGATCTCCAAGCTGAGCTAAAAGTTACATGACAGTTTCAATCCTATAGGTTTTCTTCCTTCAGAACTTTTTCCTTCTCAAGAAAAAAACTGTAAGTAGATTCATAGGTTTTCTTTATCAGATAGCCAGCTAAAACAAAAATATAAGCCTGTATAAAATACCAATTTTTTAAAATTTGAACAATTAGCCATGTATTTATTCAACAAAAAGAAATTTATGGAGTGTCTAATATTTGCTGGACTAATATCTGACAGAAAGAAATACATAATTTTTGGTCCCTGTCCTCAAGAGAGTCACAATGTGGCAGAAGAGATAAGCATGGTAGGAAATAACTATAGCACAGTTATATGTGATAAAACAGTTAGAATGCTATGAGAGTTCAGGGGAGAGAGAAAATTACTCCACCTGGGAAAACAGCAAGACTTCAGAGAAAGCGACCTTTGAAACATCCTTCATTCACCCAGCACTTAGTGAGCACACACTATTCTAGCCGCTAGGGATACGAAGATGGATAAAAGGCAGAGCCACACCTTTTAGAAGGTAAACCTCTATGACATATGTAGAGCAATAATGTAGAACAAGAGAAAGAGTAGGCAAACTATGTTCTTCATTTTTTTTTTTTTTTTGAGATGGAGTCTCGTTCTGTTGCCAGGTTGGAGTGCAGTGGAGATCTTGGCTCACTGCAACCTCCAACTCCCGGGTTCAAGCACTTCTGCCTCAGCCTCCCGAGTAACTGGGATTACAGTTGCATGCCACCACACCTGGCTAATTTTTGTATTTTTAGTAGAGACGGGGTTTCACCGTGTTGGTCAGGATGGTCTCGATCTCCTGACCTCGTGATCCGCCCGCCTCAGCCTCCCAAAGTGCTGGGATTACAGGCGTGAGCAACCATGCCCGGCTGTAGGCAAACTATTTTCTATCTGGGAAAGCGGACAATGATTCAAAAAAAAAATGATTCCAAGCAGTTTTAAAACACTGCAAAAAAAGAGGGCGTTACAGACCAAATAAGGTGTATTTGCAAAAGACTGACAAGAGGAAACATAATGAGCTATTGGCACAAGCAATTTTGTAGAACATCTAGTTAGGAAGAATAGAACAGAAGAGATTAAAACCTGGGAGATGGAGTGGCTCATGCCTGTAATCCCAGAACTTTAGGAGGCCGAGGCAGGAGGATCACATGAGGTCCGGAGTTCGAGACCAGACTGACCAACAGGGAGAAACCCCGTCTCTACTAAAAATACAAAATTAGCCAGGCATGGTGGCACATGCCTGTAATCCCAGCTACTCGGGAGGCTGAGGCAGGAGAATTGTTTGAACATGGGAGGCAGAGATTGTGGTGAGCCCAGATCACACCATCGCACTCCAGCCTGGGAGACAGAGAGAAACTCCATCCAAAAAAGAAAAAAAGACACCTGGGAGATAGGAAGCTGGGACCTTATCTTGCATGGACTTCTATGCCACAAAAAGGAGTCTGCCTTTTTTTATTTTATTTTATTTTATTTTTGAAGGTGTTGTAATGCCTTTAAAGGGTTCTACATGAGGGATAATGTGATTTGCACCTTAAAAAGGTCAGTGTGGTAGCAACAACCAGATTCAAGAACTGGAATCTCATCAGAAAGACCTAAACATGTAATAGTATACCTAAATATGCTTGGATATTAGTCAACCAATCAAGAAATATTTATTGCATACCTACGTGTACAATAATGTGGAAAGATTTAGATTTTAGTGCTATATTAACATACATATTTATGGAGAGATCAAACACATTATATATTCAGGAAAACAAATGTGTGAATGTAATTTTTTAATCCAAAATGCAATAACAAAACAAGTGTTTAAAATAAGTAAGTCTCAGAAAGGCTTCACTTAAATTTAATTTTAGACTTAAAATAATGTCATAAACATTGTCTTCACTCTAAGATTTATAAGATAAGTGAAATGATGTAATAAAATGCCAACTTTTCACCCCTTTCAATTTAAGCTAAATTCAGTTTTCAAAGATAGGAGTGATGGAAATTCATTTTTAATTTTCTCTATACTGCGTGTCACCAAAAAAACCAACATGATATACTCAACTAATCTAGTTCAAAGTTCCAGTTCTCAAAAATATGAAGGTTCTCTGATTTGTAAATAGACCTAAACTTTATTGTCATGGCTCATAATAAATCCTGGGAGAAAGAAAAATGGCCAGAATATATTTTATTCAGAAATCAGTTAGGACCACTGAGAATTATTTAAATGTGATAATTTGAGGGGATACACACAGGAAGGAAAGTGTCTGAGAATAAAATCATTTTCTTTATACATAAACTAAATTTTATTCTTTTAAAGAAATAAGGCCTTTAAGAAAATCACCATTCTGCTTGTCCCTATATTCTTCTATAAGAAAATAGTGGTTATGTGAAATTCCTTAAAATTTCTATAATAAAGACCAAAATATAATGTTAAATCAAGCAAGTGTTACAACATCCATTTGACTATGTTAAAAAGATCAAAATATGTTACATACTCACTGATATCACAGAGTAATCATGCATGGTTTAACTGGCTAATATCTCTCCCTTACTCCCTTACCTCTTCCTGAAGTGCTCATGCTAACACTAGAGATAACTGACCAGAAAAATCCAAGGCACTGGGAAAATGAAATAAAGGAAACAAATACTGAATAAAAATGTTAGTTTCGCTATGTACTTTTTTCATTGTATATGTACTTTTTCATTAGATAACTATTTCTCGAGCACCTGATATGTACAAGAGATGAACAACATAAAACAAAGTTGATGCCTTCATGGAAAACAGGCTAGTATGGAAGAAAGACACTAAACAAGCATATGGAACAGTGACCAAAGTGCTAAGGCAAGGAGGCAAAGGAGTTAACGAACAGACGGGTAGAGACGGGGTAATTAGGTCAGCCTCTGAGAAGGTAAAATATGAGTAGAGACCAGAATGGGAAGATGGAGGTAATGCCATTCCAGGCGGAGGGAATGACAGGCACAAAGACTTTGAGACACGAATGATCTTGGAGCATTCCACGATCAGAAAGCTGAATGAGGGAGGCAGAGAGCAGAAGACAATTTAACGTGGAGCTAGCCAATAATTGGATTTGGATTTTATTGACTCCATTGAGAAGCCAGTGGAGGATATGGGGTAGAATTCCTAAGTTCCTGATATCTGACATGTGTTTTTAAAAGATCAGTCTGCTGTGAGGAGAAGAGCCTCAGAGAGGTAATAAGGGAAGCTGGGAGAAGTGTGGGGAGGTCCATATTTGAGGAGGGAGACAGGGAAAGCATGGATTTTTAGCAGTGCTTCCCAAATGCTTTTATATTATGAAAAACAAACAGGAAATGACAACATCTGTGTGGCACCTTGAAGTAAAAAGACAACTGTCATAGTTTCAGGCTCCACCTTATAGGCTAGGTTATCACACTACAAACTTTTCAACACCTGCAATACCACTGTCAGGGAACACCAGTATACCACAGCTCAAAACCACTGAACTAAGAGTGAGAAGTGGTCAGATTGGGACAGGTTGCTTAAAAATAGAATATGAAGGGGAAAGCTTTTCACAATAACCTAATTAAGGAAACCAAAACATTATGTATTATGATTCCATTGAATATCAAGTTTAATATGCACATGCACACACATATATACATGTACATATATGCACATACATACATGCATATGTATGTGCCACCTGTCAAAATATTAGGAGTCATCTCTAGAAAGCAGAAGGTGAGATTATGGATTACTTTCATTTTCTGTGTATTTCTTCAATGATTTTGTTACTTACAGTAAGTTTGCACTGGTTAAGTAACATGAATAGGGAGAGGCAAAAAATTTCAAGTATGTTTTAGAAGTATAATTCAGTGTGTGTTCAATTTTCATTCTTTTATGTGAAAATCATAAATCCCTAGGAAAGGGCCATAAAAATTCTAAGTATACTACCTTTCTAGCAGTTGAAGATATAACTTAAAACATTCTTTCCTTTTCATTTAAAGAAAGTTAAAAGGAAACTAAAAAAATGTGACTTCCTTCTGTAACATAAGAACCCTTCCACACAATTGCTTTCATTTTCCAGTCCATAACATATGTAAAGCAAACGTACAACATGGATGTAATTTCATAGGAAAGGCCTTAAACTATATAGACCCAATTAACAGTAGTCATCTTGGGGGAGAAATTGAATGAAATGGGTGAAATGAGTTTCACTTTTCATTTTACTGATGTCTGTATTTGAATATTTATAAGTATTTATCAAAATATAATTGCATAATTTAGAAAATCTTTTTTTAGACCTAGAGAGTATATTATTCTCTGGATTACACTTCTGATGACATGGCTTCCTAAAATATATATTTTTTAATTCTATTTTTTAAAAGATTGGATTTCATTCTAAATGTAATAGAACAGGCTTATAGCAGAGGAGTGACATAATCTGAATTATGATCTGAAGAAGTTTGTTTTGATGACTGTGAGAAGTGGTTTGTGGGAGAGCAAGATCCAGAAGCAGAGACAATGTTAAGGAGACCACTGCAGTTGTTGAAGGAAAAGATGATGGCATTAACCATGAGGATGCCCAAAAATAAAATGGAGAAAATGGCCTTTATCATTGCTACCCACAATATCTAGCATAGCAAATGACATGTAGTAAGCCTCCTATAAAGAGGTATTCGGGTAAGAAAGTTAGGAAGAGAGGCCAGCCATCCAGAAGGCTGGGATGGAGATTACCGCTTTTCTAATCGGAGCTGGAGAAGCGAAACATGTTTCTTGAAGATGTTTGTATAATGTCCATTTATGAAAGCAGTTTCCTAATCTCCTAATAAATAAAAGACTCATATAACCGCTACCACAACAAATTTGGAAGCAGGGACAACAAAAATTATTTCAAAACAAACTTAGTTCTCCGTTCAACTCCAGTATTAAAGCATGTGGTCCCTGAACTTTCAAATACATTCACTGAACTTTCATGTACATTAGAAGATGCTGCAAAAATATATGAAGTTGTAGTAAGTTACTTTAAAGACACCTAAAAAATACTGCTTTAGCAAGCTTAACATTTAATATTTATTAATATTTAGAGGATATAGTTGTCCTCTAAGATCTGAAAATAAAAATTTAAATTGCAAAACAAACATGCATTTTCTTAGTTTTTCCATCTCTTTTTATGTATAGGCTGAGGTCTCTACTTAGTATTTCATCCTGAGCTTATATAGCAATAGTTTCTTTTTTACCCCTCTTGATCTGTCAATCTATCAAGCCTCTAAACTTCATTTTCTATTTTACCCATCCAAATTTAAATTCCATGTTGTCTTTATTTATTTTATATTCCAAGCTCAGTGCTCCAAATAAAACTTTCAAAAAAGAAAAACCCATCAATTTTTGTTCAAACATATTAGATGATTCATTGTTGTATTTCTTTTGGTTCATATGATTAAAGACGTAAAAGCAGAAATCAATACTCATACAGATTTTTCAATAGTTATATGGATTTAAGATTTGAGAATAATGTTCTAGAGGGCAAAAGATGTTAAAAACACTATAACAAAAAACAGCAAATTTTCCAAACTAGCACTTAAGATATTTTATTACATAATATGGTGAAACACTACATTGTACATTGACAGGTATATTTTATTATAATTTCTTTATGAAATCCATTGTCTCCAAACTAGAATTAGCAAAATGTTTGTAACACAGTAAAAACTAGTCAGATGCCTATAGTTATTACAGGGGAAGTACTGTGTGCAGAGCTTCAGTCTAGAGCAAAACTGTCCAGCAAAATTGTCTGCCACAAGAAAAATGTTCTGTATCTGTCTATATAGTAGCCACTAACCAGCCACCTGCAGGCATCAAGCACTTAAAATGTGGATAGTGCAAATGAATAAATACATTTTTAATTTTAATTTTAATAATTGCATCTGGCTAGTGACTAGCTCATTGAACAGCAGAACTTTTAAATATGAATTTTGACAAATTTGGGCAATAGCTTTTGGAGATATATTAACAGTTAAATCAAAAGCAAAAAGAAGCAACTGGCGGGTCAAGCAAACTTTCATACAAGACATAAATTCCACAAGAATCAAGAATATAGGCTCTACTCTTAAGCACAGCATCAAGTTGGGCCCTTACATGGTGGGCTAATTATTTCATGGCACCAACAAGCAAGAACGACATGATTATGCCTAGAATCCAATACCAGGAGTTACTCAGCCTGAGAAAACTCTCTCCACATGTGCAAATGACAAAACTGATCAAGTGTGCTTTATGTGGATCAGGCAATGCTGTATGGCTTGGTATTACAGTCAAATATTACTTTCCAGGTTTGGATTCATCCCAATTTTATGGATGACAAATTAAGCAGCATAGTGAAAGTTAAACTGCAACTCAAAACTGTTGATACACCAATTTTATGTAGTTTCCAACCTGTTTTCTCCCTAGGTTTAAAATGTGAGACAGCCTCAACATTAAATTATTGAAACCAAATAAGTTCATAGAAGCGAAAATATATTATGCACTATACTCTCTTAAAAAAGGATTTTTTATCTCAAGAGAATCACACTGACAGACAATATGTAATCATTGATCTTCAATATCTGTTATCTTATCCTAAATTTTTGGCCTTTTTGTTTTCTAGAAATGAGTTATTTTAAAGAGTGTTAGACTCCCCACATACTAAAACAACACTAACTTCCCAAAGAAAAGAACAGAGTGTTTACTTACTTTATCTTTCATATAGGTAAACCCTAAACTAGACCCAACTACAGAGCTATGGAGGGGGCAAGGCAAAGAAGGAGGGAGAGGGAGAGAATGACAGACACTGTCTCCAAAACCAACTAAACTCTCAGTTGCTTTGGAAAATCAGTTTAGGACTAGACACTTAGACATCAGGAATTCCTACCTTTCTGTTTAATGTGATGCATTTATATGAAAAGTCTATTTTGTGAAATAAATTTGGTAAATGAAATACCCTTTCAGTCTTTTTTATAATACAAAGTTAAATGGTACTTCTTTTTTTTTTTCCCAAGAATTTTTAGGTGGGTCCAAAACCAATAACCAAAAAAAAAAAAAAAAAAGTCTAAGTGCTTTACATTCTAGATAACTCATAAAACACTGGGCCAATTTTCCTTGAGAGTTTGCTGGGAGGTGGCAGACCCAGGTCTACCATAGTCTTTCACCTTCATACACCCAGCTGATCTGAACTGAGCCCTGAGGACCAGGCAGAGAAGTCCAGTACTGATAGTGATGAGCTTCCTTGCCTCCGCAAAGGAAGGGAAGCGAGTGCTCACCCCACAGGAACGCTCCCTGGGCCAAACACAAGGAAGACTCTAGAAGAATCAGTCAAGACTGGGGTGCCTATGAGAAGAGGTGGCTGTCAACTGACTTCTGGATAAACGCTTCATGACAGAGTTCTTGGGAGGACTTGGTAAAAAGTCCTAAGAAGGAAGAGGCAATTTCTTTCTCATTATAGAGACTATTTGCTGTTGTAGCCTGTAGCAGTAGAACCAGAAGAGACCAGAATACAGCGAGCCCAGTGGTCTGCTGGTAAATGTTCAACAAATGGCAGGGAATGACAGATCATGGTTTGTGGCACTTGTTGATTTCAGAGGTAGAAATGCTCTCACCATGGCCAATTTCAAGCTACTAGTGTGAAGTTAAAGAATGTGGAGTGGGGAGAGATGTGCAGTAGCACACCATTATATGGTATTATCTACCATAAAAATACAGCAGATATAAAGCAATATCAAGAGCACAGGTAATAACAAAATGCAGCAAAATAATAAGAAAGTGATATTTTAAATATTTAGTACAGTTTCTAAAATAATCTTTTTGATTAATCACTTACATAATATAATTAGTAATGATTGTGTTAACAACAAGATCACAACTTCCTAAAAATTTAACAGTTAGCATTTGAGAGTCCGTACAAGCCGCTCTTGCACACCAGTGGTGTGCCTGGTAAGTGTATGGGAGTTTTTCTGCTGTCATGAGGACACAGAAGAGGTTTTCCTGTCTTCACATGAAAGAGCACCTTGTGGAGGTGGCACTGGGACTCTAAGGGCTTCCCAGGCAGCATCTAAGTGAGAGACCACCACCGTTGGAAAGGCCAGAGTAGTGAATCACTTTGCTCCAGAAGAAGCACAGCTGTTTCTTTCCAAGGATGTCCTTGAAGATAGAGGAGGTTGGTATGAAGCAGACTACTACATCAAGCAAACTACCCTGCCAACAATGAGAAAAAAACCATACCCATCAGTGGAGACTGGCAGCAAAGCTAAAACATTACAAAAGAAGAAAAGCCAGAGGAAGATCGGGGGTCCTCCCCACATCTGATGTAGGTCCAGTTAATGAAGAAGATACCTGCCTCCCTTATGTCTGTTCTAAACTCAGGAGTGATATTATTTGGAGTATTGTACTAAGCACCCACTGCTGACAAGGAAATTAAAAATAAGCAAAGATAAGTTTTTCTTTAAAGAAGAACAGCCCACTATTTTAAATATTGATATCAGATACACAGTAATACATGTAGTTCTGTTACTTCTATGTAAGCATTTTGCCATCATAGATTTACAGCAAATGCAAAGAACTGTACAGTGCTTTAAATACATAAGTCATCATCATTAAGAATATATTTACTTTGGATAGGTATTTATAGTTTACAAAGTATTTTTAATTTTATTATTTTTTTAGAGACAGAGTCTTGCTATGTTGTCCAGGCTCAAGTGCACTGGCTATTCACAGGCATGATCATGGTGCACTACAAACTTAAACTCCTAGGCTCAAGCAATCCTCCCACTTCAGTGAGTAACTGGGACTACAGGCATGCACCACCATACCTGGCTCACAGAGTATATTCATGAACATTACTTCATTTGATCCCCATAAAACACTTGCTAAGTGTTAATATGGTTTGGTTGTGTCCCCACCCAAATCTCATCTTGAATTGTAACTCCCACAATTCCCATGTGTCCTGGGAGGAACCTGATGGGAGATAATTGAACCATGGAGGCAGGTATTACCCATGCTGTTCTTGTGATAGTGAATAAGTCTCAAGAGATCTGATGATTTTTAAAATGGGAATTTCCCTGCACAAGCTCTCTCTTTGCCTGCTGCCATCCATGTAAGATGTGACTTGTTCCTCCTTGCCTTCTGCCATGATTGTGAGATTTCTCCAGCCAATTGGAACTGTAAGTCCATTAAAGCGTTTTCTTTTGTAAATTGCCCAGTCTCAGGTGTGTCTTTATCAGCAGCGTGAAAACAGACTAATACAAGTGTGTAGAACAGCTTTTAATAGACACATCTTATAGATACTAAAAATGGAGCTGAGAGAAACGAAGTGACAAGCTCACTTAAAAGCCAAACTTTGAATACACTCAAAGATCTACACAATTACCTGATATACCTTGTCCTACTCCGTATATCATCATATCACCACAAAAACTACATGATTTAGGACTGATTTGATTATTATAAATGAGGTGGCAAATATACATATGCTCTGCTAAGATAACTAATTTTTGAAACTTTCAATTTAAAGAAAATTTACTATAAATATAAATAACTTTTTAATTAGTCATTTGCTAACAAACACATAGATAATACTGATCATGTACTAGAAACTCTTCCAACTGCTTTAAATATTAATTCATTTGGTTCTTGTAACAACCCTATGAGGTAGGGGCAATATTACTGATGAAGACATAGAAGCAAAGAAAGGTAAGTATCTCTCCCAAGGTCGCACAGCTATTCAGTGGCAGCACCAGATTCTAACCCAGATAGTCTGGTGCCACAGTTCTTGCATTTTGCTTACTATGCAGTGTGATATATAAGTGAACTCATCAAATGGAATTACCTTTCAAAATTTTGCCCTGAACTACGAATTTAAATTTGAAAGTATTTGAATCTCTAAGGTGGTACATCATTTAATTAATTACTTTTTAGTGTATTTTAGAGACATTAAAAATTTAAAAATTCATACATGTCATGGTCCAATATCTGTTTGACTCCAAAATTCTTATGTTGAAATTTGAATCCCCAAAGCGATGGTATCAGGAAGTGAGGTTTCTGGGAGGTGATCGGGTCATGAGGACTCCACCTTGGTGAATGGGATTAGTGCCCTTATTCATGAGGGATCCTTGCCTCTTCTGCACTGTGAGAACACAGTGAGTAGGCACTGTCTATGAACGAGAAAATAGACCCTCATTAGACACCAAGTCTGTTGGTGCCTTGATTTTGGACTCCCCATCCTCCAGGACAGTGAGAAATCAATTTCTGTTGTTTATAAGACATCCAGTTTATGGCATTTTGCTATAGCAGACTGAAGTGACTAAGCTAGCACACACATTTTCTTGCAGGAAGGACGGCAGTAGGTTGTGGATACAGAACAAGAATCAAACAAGGCTAAAGCTACTAGAAGAGCAAAAGGTCCTGAGGCTGGGAAAGGACACAGAAGTAAGTGCTATTGCTTGAATTTTTGACAATATCACTAAACACTGCACATTGGCACATAGCAAATGTCTACCAAATACCTGTTTCCCTTCACTTTCCAGTGGTCTGGCAGTGACCGGGGACCCAGACAGATGGGTTAATGAGGCTCAGTATACCAATGTGGAAAAAGTCTGAAAAGCACTGGATTAGGCAGTTTTAAAAGAATAAGTTTACAAGCAATTTGCTGAGAAACTGAATTTAGAGGTTAAGCCTGAGTTTGAATCTTGATTATGTTACTTACTCTCTCCAGACCACAATTCCTTCTTCTATGAATTTTCATCCTTGGACCACAAAATCTAAGGTCTTTCCTAGAATAGAATCACGAGACTATAACACCAACATGGAAGGCAACATGTCCAAAAGTGCAGGATACTGAATACACATCTAAGCACACACAATGCCAAAGGGAAGAATCCAAGCAAAGCTCACAGGGAGTCAGAAATAAAACAAACTTGTGCTGAACCAGCTTTCAACTCAGAAGCTTCTGTGTGCTTCCTGAAAACAATGTTTTCAAGCTAGCCTAACCAGCGGGGCTTGTGCACGGAAGTGAAGACCAAAACTGAAGTGGGATGTGAAGGAGGAATATAGCAAAGAGTAATTTCTGAAAAACAAAAATTCTAAACAATCTGAGTGAAAATTATATCTCACTTTATTCTAGAAATCATCAACTGTAAGGAAATTTATTTATTATGATATTGAACATTGTTATTAATCTCATAAAAATCTTATGAAATCACATAGCTAATTCAATGCTAATTCGATATTTAAGTTTTGCACAAATAAGCAGAAACAAAAAGGCTCACATATTAATGCTGATTTGTTATTTTTCTGGGTGTGCATCAGTGATGAGTCAGTATGAAGTAAATGGAAAAAAGAATAAAGTCTGCGATTATCTACCTGCCATAAATGCATCTTTGAACAGGCAAAAATGTAACTCATTTTTTCAACCAATTCACCAAGAAGAGAAATCACTAGATGAGTCAACAAAATATGAATTATTTTATGTCCTCTCTTATTTCTTCTGTCTTATTTATTATTTCACCAAAACCTATTGACTGCTGTAACAGTTAAAACCCATGTATTCCATGGGGGGAAATATCTCTCTTTTATTTTTGTACCTTACAGCCATAATAAAAATAGAGAATAAAAACACTTTATAAGCTATACAAGGAAAGAGATGGCAAGTGATTCCACTGGGATTTTATTTTAACTGGATTTGATCCTAAAGCCAGTGCTCTTTAAAACTGTGTAACTTCTTCTCCAATAGTTGGCTGTTACCAATAATTCCCAAAAAACTTCCTCAAAAAAGTTTATATTGAGTAATTGACTAAACAAGCCACAAGACACCACAGTTCACAATAACAACATATACAATCCCTTGTCTCCAGTCCTGGAACTGTGGCTACGTAACAGTACTTGAAATATTGAGTACAATGTTAACTATTAGCTTAAATATTCTACAAATAGTAAAAACCTACAAACACATGAATGTACATCAAAATTGTAAGTAGCAGCAGAATATGAAATTATATTATTCTTCTGCCAGACTAACAGAATAGGGAGGAATGGGATAGTGGTGGTGGGGAAGGCTGAAATGGAAGCATTCAGTTATTATGAAATAATCATTATGTCAAATGAATAGATACATTTACCTGAACCTTTCCCATTCTCATGCCCTAGAGGTGTGTGATTATCTTATAATCTTTGCTGTTTCCCAGAGAAACACATTTTGCTTCATGATACAATTTTTTAAAAGTGAAAAACGTATTACCAGAGGTGCTTGTTAAATTGATGGTGATGACTTAAATTAACCCACATTTGTCACTAAACTCCAAGGGTCATAAATTATTGAGCACAAAAAGACATATTTTCTACGTGAGAGGAAACATAAAATGCAGAAAAAGTGAGAGAACCATTAATTAAACTTTATATGAAAGAAGACGGAGCTATTAGAAATGCTTATGATTTCGCCTTTCTTGGGAATGGGGTCCTTATTCAGAAAGACAAAGCATCAAAGACAGGCGAAAAATGCAAAATGGTTTACTTATATTTGCCCAACTGCCTTGCCAACAAAAAGTCATTATTCTGTAATAATCATTGTGCCCCAGTGAACATTAAAATTATTTTTAACAATTCATTTGTTTTACAATCTCTAAAACAGAATGGCTCTAATAAAATTACTGTACAGTCACCTGATCACCTACCTTTAAATCAGTCCTTTATCTGGAGTACTACATCCCCTTTAAATACAGCCATCTAAAGTAAAATACTTTCAGTATATTGAATCCATTCTTACCATTTTATTCTTTGCTAGCTATATATTCTCTTAAGATAAACTGAGATAACTAAAATGTTTCTTGATGAGTTTACCAACAAACACAGAGGATTTAAATATTCTATTGAGAGATACTTTTGAAGCTTTTTTCTTACCTTGGTAGGAAATCAGAAACTGTATGGTTAACATTCCTGAAGGGAATAATTATTAGTCTTATCATTGGCTTTCCACCAATAAATTGTAAATATGAACTCTTAATGAAGATGACTTGTGACTGTTCATCTATTACGTGATTTTATTCAATCATTTCCTGTACTATTACTCCCATCAAAAGAAATGATCCAGGTGAAATAATGTGCAATAAGCTATCACTCTGATGTCACATACAGAAAGGGAGATCACATCAATCAGTAATATCCTTGTCAAGTAAAAATCAGGAGAGAACAACCTGGTAATAAGTGTCTCATATCTCACATGCTTAGGGCTAATTAGTTCTAGCAAAGTCCCAGAAAGCAGGAATTTATTCTCTTCAATAAAATAAAGGCAGTTTAATGAAATGGCTTCTAAAATTCACCTCTAAAACTCCAGAGTTTATCAATCTTATATGAAAAAAGAGTTAGTATCTATATGTCCTGCAAAAATATAACTATTTCAATCATTATATTTATTAATGCTTCTATTATTAGAATAGGGATTAAATTGCCTAATTGTACACCAAAAACTACAAGTAAATGCTGTAAATCTGTCAGCGAAAAACATGAAGAAATACTAAGTTTTCACAATTACATTTATAAGAAAAGTTATAGGATATTTTAAGTAATAATACTAATAATTAAACAGGTAAATATTCATGAAACAAAAAACAACACATAGCATATATCAAGAATACCTAAGTACTTAAATTATGATAAGGGTTTAAGGGGCAATTCTTAACTTTAACACCAAATTTTATGCCCAATACTGTGCAAGGCAGTGTGTAGAAGGCAGGATAGAGTAGAATACATGGATCCTGTCATCAAGAGAAGATAAATTCTCTTAGAAAGCATCTGTAATATGTCAGGCACTGCTGCAGGGCAATGGGTAACAAAGCTAAAATAAAGACAATCCCAGCAGCCAAAAAGCCAGAGACTAGATAAAATAAAGGTAGTTACAAGAGGACATGATATGGTCTATGACAGAGATAGCTACATAAATCTGCTGAAACACATAGGAGAGACTGTCAGGTGAAGCTGGAGAGGCCCAAAAGAGGGTGGCATCTTAACTAACAGGATGGTTAAAAAAATAAATTTAAAAAAAAGGTACAATTAGAGAGGCAAAAGATTTTGATTCTCCAAAGTCAGTTAAAGTGTATAAAGAAAATGCATTTAATGTCAGCTTGCAGGGTGCCCTACATTTGGATGTCGATGACAGGGGAGGGCACTTAATTGGGAGAATGCCATATAGAAATCCATATGCTGGTGGAAATAGAGAAGGTTACTGGATATGAAACACATTACAGAGACAATGTAATTCATCAGCTGATTTTAATATGAAAAAAAAGGAGGAGAGAGAGATTGTGATGAAAGTTGAGTCAATTCCAATTACAAAGTTTCCAGCTAATTCCAACAACAACGTTTCCTAAAATCACTGGTTACTCTGTAAAAGGTATTATAGTCTCCCAAAGCAACTCCTCTTAACGTGCTGCAGTTTTTCTATGGAGAAAAACAAAATCAATTTAGCATTTTCTGTGACTGCAAGAAAGTCTTTAAACCAAGTAAATTCACTTTCCTTTCTGCTGATTGTACCTGCTAGTCAATTATCCTTATCCCATAACAGGCAGTTCTGGCTTTTGGGCTAAGATCGTTTCCTGGAAACCACTTCATAAAACAAGATAGCTGTAAAGGGGATTATACTTTCTCATAGTTATATTATAATTTTGGTAGAGTTTTTGACATCAATAAATTACAACAATATCAACCATGTGTTATTAAAATAAAAGAAAAATGTAAATATGCAATCAGCATAAATATAATCATTTTGAGCAGTAAGATTATATTCTAAGTCCTCTCCTAGGATTTTCCTACTGAGGAAACCTTAGAAAGTATCTAAAATGGATCAACATATTTTCTGGGATGAGAAAAGTGACACATACAGCTTAAATAGAATTCCAAATGCTTCATTAAATTAGTGACAAATAAAAATTTAACTGAGTTCTACTGGCTCAAAGGTCAAGGTATTTTACAATCTATTATACTTCAACCCCTAACATTAGGAAGACACATACAGTGACCATAACTAATTAGTACACATTGAATATAAAAGGAGAGTCAACGTATTACAAAGTAAGCATATTCCATTAAAACTGCTATTCCACCATATTCAATTCCAAGCATTTTCCATATACAATACAGATACTAGCAATGTCAGAAACATCAATTATATATGCGTCTTTAGATAATGTACAATACGCAGCACCCAGTAGTCTTAACTTTTAGAATGTATTTTTGCAAATTTTTCAGATAGTACACATTTCTTCAAAATGCTATTCAGAAAATTTTAATTTATTTCTCAGCCAAAACCATCTCAGGAATCATTCTGTTTAAATATACCAAGCATACCATTTGGTTAAGGAGAAATCAGTGTACCAATCAGGCATCAAGAAACCAATGCTTTGTTTTTTAGCTGCACATACGCTGTATAAAAGGAGAGGGCAGAACTGGATAGCTAAGGTCTTAAAAAAAAAAATCTTAAAAAGCTATGACTCTGACTACTTCAACTGTCCACTTTGGGCAAGTAAGATTTGTTTTATTTCGGTCCTTAACATCAAGAGTAGCCTTGAAGTTATTAAAAAAAAAGGATAGACAAAAGGCTATATGTGTTCTGTCATCTACCTAGGGAGGGGGATAGAGGCTGCAACAGTTTGCCTTCATAATAGTGGGAGAAATACAAACCTCAAAAAAGTCTTCTGTAGTCAATCCAAGGTAACTGAGATGGCTGGCAGAGGACCAGGTGCTGAAGAAGCCACAGCAGTTGCCAAGTCAAAAGCAAAGGAAACATGGTAGCTGACTACTCCAGAGTCAGAGCAGTGATTACTAGTTAAGTGCTTTAAACTCTGACAGGGATGGAGAGGGGACCGGCCTGGTGTCCACTGTAGACATGGTCCTCCTTGGTTCTTAAATCAAGATGAAAGCACTGCAGGGAGGTTGAAAGCAGATGATTTTATTCACCCCTATCCTGTTATCAGCTTTATAAGAGCTGTAGCTGGAAAATGGCTGATAAAACCAATGTACTAATCTCCCCTGCTATTCTTTGATCTGGTTTTCTGGCAGAAGCAGCTATTAAGTACTCAAAAGAAAGAAAGGTCTGATCAGGTGCAAATCCCTACTGGCAGCCTGGCCTAAGCTCAGAAGACCCCCTTCTCAATCAAAGTTTAAAGCATTCACAAAACCCTAGCAGCACACTGGTGTTCTCAACTTTGAAGGAGTCATTAGTCAGACTTGGCAAATTGTGATTATAGTATCTTTGGTTGTCCTCCAAGACTATAGATGCATAATCTCTGGCCAATGCTTCTGCTTGTGCCTTTAGCACATTTGACTGGTTTATTTACTTTGAAGAGTTGGAACAATAGTTTTACTTAAAATTAACATTGAACTGAAAGGTTTATTGTGTAGTGTATCAAGAAAATCAAAAGAATTATCATATTAATAGTACTCATTAATATAGTAATAATTCAATTTCCTAAAGCAAAGATCTTAGTGTTAACTATAATGAAGTTTTGCATGAGTGATTGTAACAGATTTATCCACATATGCATTAGTCATTAAAATATAGGTTAAAACCAATACAACCATCTGATCTTTGACAAACCTAACAAAAACAAGACATGGGGAAAGGATTCCCTATTTAATAAATGGTGCTGGGAAAACTGGCTAGCCATATGGAGAAAGCTGAAACTGGATTCCTTCCTTACACCTTATATAAAAATTAATTCAAGATGGATTAAAGACTTAAATGTTAGACCTAAAACCATAAAAACCCTGGAAGAAAACCTAGGCAATACCATTCAGGACACAGGCATGGGCAAGGACCTTATGACTAAAACACCAAAAGCAATGGCAACAAAAGCCAAAATTGACAAATGGGATCTAATTAAACTAAAGAGCTTCTGCACAGCAAAAGAAACTACCATCAGAGTGAACAGGCAACTTACAGAATGGGAAAAAATTTTTACAATCTACTCATCTGACAAAGGGCTAATATCCAGAATCTGCAAAGAACTTAAACAAATTTACAAGAAAAAATCAAACAATCTCATCAAAAAGTGGGCAAAGGATATGAACAGACACTTCTCAAAAGAAGACATTTATGCAGCCAAAAAACACGTGAAAAAATGCTCAGCATCACTGGCCCTCAGAGAAATGCAAATCAAAACCTCAATGAGATGCCATCTCACACCAGTTAGAATGGCGATCATTAAAAAGTCAGGAAACAACAGGTGCTGGAGAGGATGTAGAGAAATAGGAATGCTTTTACACTGTTGGTGGGACTGTAAACTAGTTCAACCATCGTGGAAGACAGTGTGGTGATTCCTCAAGGATCTAGAACTAGAAATACCATTTGACCCAGCCATCCCATTACTGAGCATATACCCAAAGGATTATAAATCATGCTGCTATAAAGACACACGGACATGTATGTTTATTGTGGCACTATTCACAATAGCAAAGACTTGGAACCAACCCAAATGTCCATCAATGATAGACTGGATTAAGAAAATGTGGCACATATACGCCATTGAATACTATGCAGCCATAAAAAAGGATGAGTTCATGTCCTTTGTAGGGACATGGATGAAGCTAGAAACCATCATTCTGACTATCGCAAGGATAGAAAACCAAACACTGCATGTTCTCACTCATAGGTAGGAATTGAACAGTGAGAACACTTGGACACAGGGTGGGGAACAGCACACACTGGGGCCTGTCCTGTCGTGGGGTCGGGGGAGTGGGAAGGGATAGCATTAGGAGAAATACCTAATGTAAATGATGAGTTAATGTGTGCAGCACACCAATATGGTATATGTATACATATGTAACAAACCTGCACTTTGTGCACATGTACCCTAGAACTTAAAGTATAATAAAAAAGAAAAAAAAAGATGGACTTTATTTTGTATAACTATCAACTGTTTACAGAAAGCAGTGACACTTAATCTTTGCAAAGTCCTATACCCATTCTATGAAAAGCATCTATCCTCCTTCCTGTGTAAAATTGAGTTTACAAGCCTTTGAAGCTCAAAACTAAACAACCTACTGAGATCCATTGTCCCCACATTATGAACCCGAATCTCTAAAACTCCATCAGACATATAGTCTAAGATGCAACATCTTCTGCTACAATCACCTCAAGATTGAACTCCAGACCAAAACATGTGTAAGTGTCCTGGGCCAAGAGTCCTTCCATTTGAGATTCAGGAATGAAATGTCTAGGGTTATCTCCACTGAGTACACTCATGGACTTCCTAATAAGAAACATTCCAGTAAAGGATACAAGGAAAATTAGTCAATGCATAAGTCGCAATTTATCACTGTAATGTCTCAAAAGCACCTGAATAGTATGAATTTTACTTGCTTTCTCCTCACTATCAAAATCAAACAGTTGTTCAGCAAGCAAAATAAAAACTCTTATAAAATTATACTCCCCCTTTTCACCACATACATACATATAGAGATAAGCGATGTGCCTTTTTATTATTAATGAACATATTTCATTGAATTTATTAATATGGTAAGAGTGAAAACAACAGAATCTACTAGATTAACAGCCCTAAAGGATCAAGACTCTGTTATGCAAGGTACAGATTTTTCCTCTTCAAAATATTTAAATTATACCTTTACAATATGATTAAAATGAATATTTGCCAATAGAATAGCAAGTCTAAATAATGACCCACCACTTCAAAGAAACAATAGGTTTTAAAATTATAACACTAAATTATTGTTGTTTTGTTGTTACTGCCTTAAATTTCCTGGAAGAACTGCATTCCTACAACACAGAATACAGGGTTTACTTGCTCTGCCTAGAAATTTTCCCTGACAAACTAAATTCCATCTTCCAGCACTTAAAAACCCTCACATTCTCTAAAATTCAGAAAACTACAAATATAAACCAGTGTTTTGCTAAGTCTATTATGGGCCTATGAAGACAACTTAGTAATTATTAAAAACATACTGTGAAAATACTATTGAGGGCATTTTAAAATTTACTATGCATCTCATAATAAACTACTTTCCGGGATCTACAATTTCATGAATTAAATTTAAAATTATATCACAGCTCCTTGAGCAAATGATCTACAGAAGCAATCATCAGCATTCACACCCAGATTTAAAAACTCAGGTTGTTCCATTGATCACTATATAAATAAACTTAAAAGTATTTTTACTCTGTATCCAAACAAATGGTTTAGAAATGCCTCCAAAAAGTGACAAGTATGTTGTCTCAATGTTTAATTTGTAGACCAGATTAGAGGAGAGTATAAACTGAAATGGTGAAAATCTGGCTAAAATTAATGTCTGTTTGAACTATTTTAGATTATGAAGAAAAAATTCAGAAGACAAATTTCTGGCCTCAGCTAACCAAAAAAACAATATAAATTAAAATGGCCTTTTTGGTGCTGGTGAGGTCTGATAACTAAAATCATTCAATAGAATCCTGTTTGAAAACACCTTATAATAATATAATTCAATTATAGGATAAGCAAGTTATGCTCCTGTTTCCAAAGAGAAGAAAAAAATAAATCTGTGCGATTGCAATATACCAAATGTTAGAATGAACACTTACCATGCATATTTCCTTATACTTCACTAGCACTGTACAACACACACTTTCATTTTAATCATAACATAACACTTATGATATAGGTATCATCCCTCTTTTACAGATAAAGACACAAAGCTACAGTTACTGACTCACTTGACCAAGCTTACAGGAAATGACAGAGAATGAGGATTTGAACTCAAAGGATTCTGACTCAAGCTCTTATGTTATACACAATGCTGCAAATATTACTTATCTATGTTTGTTTACCTTTTTCTATGTGAAGCTGAGTGTTCAGAGCCCTGATATGTTAATCTATTTACATTTATTTGTTTGGCTCTGTTTTTGTTTATTTATCTATTTATAACCAACCGGCAAACTCCATAATGTTACATGGGAAGAGTAAAAGAAAGAGTTCAAGGGCCTGTGACAAGATTTTCATCTGGGGTCTATTTGGCTGTAAAGAAAAAAGAGCTAATCAATTGCTAACTGAAGACAGTACAGTTTAGTTTTAATAATGGTTACAGTAATGAGAGGTTAAAAGGGTCAAAACACTGAACCAGGTGTTAAAGTTCTTAATGGTAGTATTTGGGAATATACATTAGACTACTCAACTCTATTTGAAGTTATACAGGGAATAAATATGGTTCCATTGAGTAGGGGTTCTAATATTTGTTTGAATGTTCTAAAATTAGTTGGTTGTTTTCACTCATAAAATCAGAAGGCTGGACAAAATACTTTTTAAGGTCCCTTTCAGTATTAATATTTCATAAAACTAAAAGGCAAACTGTACTTGATGAATTATGTCTGACTCATAAGGTTCTTTCAAAATTTAATGTCTTATTTTTCTTCGCCACATGATATATTTTTTGCCTTTTGTTTTTTGGCAAGTCATAACCCAACCATGCCTTTTAAATGGGGGTAATATATATAAACCTTGCCTACTTTATAGAATTTTCCTATCAGTATGATGATATATGTAAACTTGAAAAAAAAATTTAAGTATGCACATAAGGTAACATTAACTATTTAATTAAATATTAAGTGATTCACTATTAAAATCATGTTAAAATAGGATGTCTTAACTATAAATGCCAATATACTAAATTATTCAATAACAAGAGCATAAGATTCTACTTGAGGCAACATATATAAAGTTTTATGGTATCTGTAAGTAATTTAAATACAAATTTCTTTATTTGTCTACTAATAGCATTTACCAGGCCATTTTATTTAAGAAAGCAGAAATATTGTCTTTGACCACAGAACAGAAGTTCAAAGAAAAAATCATTTTTTTCTCATTATCCTTTTCTACTACAGATGTTTTGTATTTGTTTATTTAGATTCTGCCTCCATTCTAGAAGAGACTAAAGGAAGCTGAAAGGATATATTAACCACAAGAAAATTCCAGAAGTGTAAAACTGGACAGAAAGAAGAAAGAAAAATGGGAATAAAGCCATCAATTAGAGCCAGAAATAAAGCTCAAACATGTTTACCATAAACATTTATATACTTCTTATTAGAGAGCCATAAACTGGCTTTAAGCTTTCTGGCAATAAATGCAGCAAGCAGCTCCCAGTGTAATGTGATTCAGTAAAACAATTCCATTGGGAGGTAACCTGATTCTTCCTTGTGCCAGTCTCTGTAGATCTGGCTTGATTTGGGGATAGACTTTTAGAAAATGAAGAAACATAGAAGGAGTTGCATATCTTTCAAATAATGTTCCCCAAATATTATTTCTCTAAGTTGTGGGCACCGATGAGTTCAAGACTATTCCCTGAAAAAGTATACAGCATAAAATTACTCAACAGTGGCATTTAAATTTTTTTCCATGTGTCTCAACAAACCCTAAATTTAAAGAAACTGTGTATATGAGATATATATACTCTTCCAAAAATTGAGGATTTGATCTTTAAAAAGACTTGACCATGTCCCAAAGGGCCTCCCCACTTTGTAGCATGCAATACCACAGGAGCACTAGCTTAGAAAAGTTTTTCTAAATCTCTAACTGAAAGACAATGAGTGACCTCTGCCTGAAGAATCTACTCCTTATAGCTTGGCACAACAGTGTCAGTCTGAAAGAAAAAAAAAAAAGTCTCACTAGCATGAAAACAGCTGTCTACTCAAGTTCATACAGAAAGTAATTCAATAAAACAAACATTGAACATTTAACTTGGAGCTAAGCTTATAAAAGCTACCTATTAAGTATAAACCAAGGTAATTTGCAGAACGGGTCTTTTAAATAAAAGTCAGTCATAGTACATTGAACCAAATAAAATAACATTACTTGTACAAGTAGTTATCAATTCGTGCCGCTGTTAGATTGAGATAAAATACAAAACTGTCATAAGAAAATGATTGTCTTTTGTCCTTTATTAGGGAACAGGCATGCAAGAGCTCTGTCAAAACACTGAGAATTAAGTTAAAGAGAAGAGAGGTCAGAAAATAATCATATGTTACTCTAATGCAATATGTGACCTGTTCTCCCAAAACAATATTCCTGCTGACCCTGACTCTCGAAACAGTAATACAGAGGCAGATTCTGAAAGGAGATCAATACCTGGGGTGGGAAGTCCATGCTGAGCTTTCATCTCCTGGCCAAAGAAGTAAAGGTTGGGGAAAGGACGCATACTAATTTATGTGAGGTTAGACTAACATTTAACGTGATTTATGAATCGACCTCAGCAAATGGCTTAGGTTTGAATAGCTGTCTTGAATTAATTCTAGTCTTCTAGTCCAGACAAAGAATATCCTAAGGTATGGAGAAAATTTGCAGAAGTACCTGGCCCATCTGAGGTACTTAAAACTGTTTGTTGAATGAGGGGCTGAATAACCTAATTTGCTATTTGCTAATACTGACAAAAATGGGCATGATATGAGAACATGAGAATAAATACAGTCCCAATATTTTTTAAATGGAATAAATTGAGTTTGTTTTCAAAGAAAAAACCTACAAATCAGTGTTTCCAAATTATCAGTGAAATTCTATTCACATTTTAAATGAATACTTTCTGGCTCTTTTCCCAAAAAAGCTAGTAGTACCATAAAAATAGGTAAAGGAAACAATGCAGGTGCTTTTGTGTTTTTTATTTATTTATTTATTTATTTATTTATTTGCGACGGAGTCTCGCACTGTAGCCTGGGCTGGAGTGCAATGGTATGATCTTAGCTTCTTGCAACCTCCGCTTCCTGGGTTCATGCGATTCTCCTGCCTCAGCCTCCCAAGTAGCTGGGATTACAGGTGCACACCACCACACCCAGGTAATTTTTTGTATTTTTAGTAGAGACAGGGTTTCACTGTGTTGGCCAGACTGGTCTTGAACTCCTGACTTTGTGATCTGCCCACCTTGGCCTCCCAAAGTGCTGGGATTACAGGAGTGAGCCACTGCACCTGGCCAGGTCTTAATATGTCTACATTTCAATAAAGCATTTGAAAGAATCTCACCCTCCACTTATGGGCAAGGTGCAGAAATGAGAGCTGGATAATAACAAAGCAATGTCACTTTATGACTAGTCTAACCTCTATACTGGAAAAAAATTGACTAATGCATTGTTATCAACCAGAAAGTTGCCATCCTGCACAAGGCCACTGGGCTTGGTCTTTAGATTTAGTCTACTTATTATTTAATATTATTATCAAACACTTGGAAGAGAACATAACTAACTAATACTTCTCAAACACACAAGACTATTAAAAACATCTAATGCACTGTCTGAAAAACTTACTATAAAAAATTCTTAACAGGCTATGATAATGAGACACATCCAATAAGATAAAATGTACTAGAGACAATGTTCAAGTTCGGTTCAAATACCAACCTCCTCATTTCAGGTCAGTGCTCTTGTTACACTCCAACACATTCAGACATCAAAAGAGAGATGACTTTTAATCAGTAATAACAGTCCAGGATGGGGTCCTGAGAAAAGAGGCCAGGGATGGGGGTAGAATCCAGACTGGTTTGATCTGGTCTTTAGTTCACAAAGTGCTGTGTGTTTAGCTTTCCTACTCAGTCATTAATCACTCTGAGATACAGCCTAAGCACTTATGTAGAGGCTCAGACTGTGAGCCATTAGAAGTTGACTGTAACAGAGCTGGAAATCATACAAATCCCTGGGGGAACAAGTCCCCCAAATTTCTACTGAGGTTAAATTAAAAAAAAAAAAAGATGTCTGGAAAAATTGTTTAGCATGTATGCCTGTTCTGTGAATGTGTTACAGCTTGATTCTAATTAGCAACAACAAAAAATTAACATAAGCCAGCCCCTAGATTAAGAGAAGTTTAAAAAAATATTGATTTGTGATGTTTAAGAAAATGGAAAAACAACAGGTACTCCAGCATTAGATACCTTTAATTAAAAACACAAAATAACTGGACTCATTCCCCAATGAATGGCTTTCCTCAGCTAACTGCAGAATTGCTTATCAGGTAAATCTGTTATGGCAGCAGCTACTTCAACAGGGATCAATGAAGTTGGAAGCCAAGTAGACATATACTCCAGATGTTAACCAAAGAGCTGTTCTTTTTTCCCTTTTTTAACTTGAAGCCACTGGAAGAAAACACTCTTACCAAGTGTCTTTTGAAGCATTATTTCAGAAAGTTAGGCTTAATGGGGAATGCAAATAATGCATCCCCAAAGTGAAGATTAAAATATTATCTATTTTAATTTTGACAAAAATGGCCATACAATTTTTGCTACATGTTTACCTCCAAAATTTTAATGTACTGAGTGGAAGAAAGTATTCGTGGATCATAGCTAACGCCTTTATTATTAACAACTCCTCACATTCCATCCCAAGCCATTTCCCAACTCAATGACAGCATATTTATAAATAATAGTTGCCATCAGCCTGGAAAAGCCTATCATCAGGCAGTAAAGTCTTTGTTAATCACTGACTTACTAGAACAGACCCATTGGACATGCATGTGTGTATATGAATTGTGTTAAGGGTTTTTGATGTTTTCCTTTATTAGCATCAATTTTTTAAATTCATGCATGTATGAATAATATCAACAGAAACAAAATTAACCTCTTCCCCATCTCCTAAATCTGAAAACACAGCTTGAGTTAAACTACTCTATTTCCTTATCAAACTTAATATCTCCTCCTCCAGCTCTCAACTCAAACCTCCAGGACAGCACTCATCAAGCTTCTTGGTAACCAGGTATCCTACGCCAGAGTCTCCTCAGGACCTGTAAAGTTAGGGACAGAGTTCTGCATACTCATCCCTGGGAGGCTGGCACTTAACACAATAATAATAATAATAAGCTCCTAGTAACTTCTCAATGTCAGTGAATACATTTTAAAATACTGTTCCTATATAGATCTCAGTAGCAAGAAAATTATCACCATCCTTCTCCTCCTTGTGACTATCCTGTCAGGAAATTTATCAAAGAAAATACTATTATCTAATAACACAGAAGCTTCAAAGGTAACTTGCATGATGCTTTCAGAAAGCAACTTAACAATACAGCCCATTGGCCATACTTTCTGTGTTCAAAAGGCACCTTTGGGAAATTAAGCTTATGGAAATAATATAAAATGTGCTTTTAAAGATATATATAAAATTTAAGAGAAAACATATGGAATCATTAGGAGAATAACTTGGTCAACTATAATAATTTCTTAAGCATATGTTCCAGGCTTTGAAAATTATGATCACAAAAGCAATATCAAAATAAAGTGGGAAAACATTATTCAATTAAAACATTTAAATTTTCAAACAGAATATGTTAGAGCACACACAGTATGTGAAACATATATTTAGAAAAATCTGGAAAATGCTAATAAATTACTTGTAGTTATGTTAGATGTTTGGGACTTCGAATATTTTTAAAGTCTATTTTTATACTTTTTGTAGCATATTCTTTGAGTAATTATTTAAAAAAAAAATACCTTCCCAGTTAATCGAATCAAACTTTTTAGGAAAAAAAATCTAGGTGATAGTGATTTCTTATTTTGACCCTTTAAGAAGATTATAGAAGAAAAAGAAATCTGTATTTGCAAACATTGGGTCATATTATAGCACAAAGCAGTAACTATTTCTCTACATCAGTACAGAAAGGCAGTTTGATATCCTGCTGACCCCTGTAACATGATCCACTCTGCTGAACCCTGCAGAGCGGGTCAGGAATCAAAGGGCAGGCCAAGACCAAGCAGGCAATGTCAGTATCTGAGAACAGGGCCAGCCAGATGTGGACTTCTCCAAATAAAGCGAAGGCAGGAGGTGCTGATTGAGCTTTAGGGTCTAATGGTAAAGAAAACAATTTTTAGGTTTCACTTATCCAAAAATGATCTGTATCTTACGCATATTTTAGGAAGAATATAATTATCCTTCCCGCACTCCTTTTTCTCCCCTCAAATATTCCTCCAAATGAATGTGAAAGGGGCAAAGGCTGAAGGAAGAGTTCAGGAGCCAACCAGGGAGTTTAAGTTGATAAGTTAGTTTTCCCATTGTTTCACTTTTATCACCATATTCTCTGTCTTAGAAACCTCCAAGAACACCCCTATGCCTGGCACTTCAGTAGTCTAGAATCAGGGACTGTATACATATTTTGTTACTTTCCACAAATTCTTCCCTGGAAGAAGAACTGTACCTCGGTGATTAGAGAACTTCCTATCTTCCTGGAGCCCCTGTGCCTAGAAATGAAAAACCCCTATCTCTGCACTTACCATCCCACCAATTCCAAACCCACTCTACATCCCTCTCTCTTGGAATCCTAATAGAAGGCAGAGAGGTGCAAGCCAGTGGCCATATACTTATACACAAACTCAAGTTTCTTTCAACTTCCATGAATCCCTATCAGAATTAATCTATCTTTGCGTATTTAGCTGAGGAGTTCATGAGCAGCTGCAGTTTTTGACATGTTCAACAGCTAAAAGAAATTAAAGGGAAGGTAAAGAGAGAAAAGCAACATGGACTCACTGAGAGAAAAAAAAAAAGAAGGAAGTGATAGCATAAGATTAGCAAAGAACTGATTCTCTAGCTTTTGTTTTCTGCTGCCTGGTTTATTTGTGTTTTTCCCCAGTGAATCCATATGCTATGGTGGGGGAAACACTACTAAAGCATCTTAGGACTATACATGGCTGTTGACTGAACAGAGTGAAGCTCCCTCCCTAAAGGAGACAACTCTTCAGGGTGTTTGCTTTTGTAGAAAATGTAATGCAGCTAATCCACATCAAACTCTGCAAAAGCATAAAATACCTGACTAGGTTTCCACAAATATTATCAGTATATAAACATAAAAGTACTAATTATATAACTCAATCAAGCTATTATATACATGTAGATGAGTCACACACAAGCCAGAGGAGCTTGCTATACTTTTTAAATAATGCTATCAAGAATCTGAGTTTGTCACTTGCTGAAATCCCAGAAGTTCAGTAGCTCACTGCTCCCTGTCATTCCCCAAGAGGCAAGATAACGAAAACAAGCTATCCAACAGAGGTTTAATGTGCAAATCTGGAATAATTCTTTAAACACTAGAAGTTGATAAAACCTGCTTCACAATTGCAATTTTATGCTACAGGCATGTTCATATTTTTGCCAAGGGATTCGGTTTACATCAATCTCTACAAATTTATGTATTCAGTGTATAAACATTTTAACATAATAATAATCCTTTATCATAATAGAGAGACAGCATGGTCTAGTGAATTGTGTGCTGAATATCCTATCCAGCCCTATCTATCTCATAGGGATTCTGTAAAGATTAATTAGTAGATACCCCCAGAAAGCACTGTGAGCTTTTTTGCAAAAACAGTGTACAAACATCACTTATTTATCATACCACAACTTGTGAGATAAAGAGGCAATAATATAGCTATAAGTGTTCAAAACGGAATGGTAGTTGGGATGAAAATGAATGAGATGGCTGAGGAAAGAGATTAGAGGGCAGAATAAGTATAAAAAATATGAATATATGAGTCCTATGTAGAAAACAAGAAAGGGTGGTGCCTTCCCACAGCAGTATTGCAACAAAACACCCCCACCACAAAGGGTTAAAACAGGTCATGCTTTCCCGAAGCAAAGTGTCCTGATTTCTCCAGGAAGGTGAGGACAGGAAGAACCCAGCTTGTGTTTGACTTGTGCTCGCCCCCAAGGCTCACTCCTTACCTGCCCTGCCTACAGAGTCCTTGGTGCACACTTGTCCTTCACAGACCACTTCCCCCAAGGGTGCCCCCATCAATTTAGAAAATGACATGGTGACACAGAAACAAAAAGCAGAAGCTCTGAAATAGAGTCCATTCTAGTCAACAAACAAGACTCAGAAATATATATAAACCAAGGAGCAAAAGTGATTTAGGAGAGCTCAAAATACAATTAGTACATTTTTTATTTATGAGAAGAATTTCTCAGTTATAAAGCCACATATAAGGTAATTCTTCCTTCTCATATCTCAGAAGTAATAATGCTGGGGGAAAGAGAGGGCTTTTTAGAAAGCATGAACTTTTATATGTAAGTCATTACCACTATAAATTCCTAAACATTGTCTGGTAAATTAAATAATTTTCAATGGCCCAATCTATAAAATATGACCATTCCTAAACTATCATTTTCAGATACAAGTATATAGACCGAAAAATAACATAAATAGAAGCAATGCACATATTCACACTAAAATTAAAATCAAGAGCATTTATTATATTAAGAAAATAGGTTTAGTAGTTAGAAATAAACTGCCCTTGAAAGGAGCCACAAAGCAGCAATTTAGCCAAAGAGCCACTCAATTTGTAGTATGGTATCACCAGTTCCTAAGAATCTTTCTGGTATCTATTCTTCATTTTTCTTTTGCATTGTATTTCACTTTTAGGCCATTAGCTCACTATACCTAGACTACCACAATGACCCACTAACAAGTCTGCCTGACTCCATGTGGCCTACATATGGCAAAAAATTAAATTTCCCTGAAGCAAGACTCTGAAGGTATTTATTGCAGGTTAAAATTTGAGGTTCTCTCTGTTTCTCTCTCTCTTTTTCAAAAACTGGATACAGCTCAAACTTATTAGGCTGGCATTCACAGCTCTTCACAGTCTGGCTCCATTCAGCCTCTTATGTTCTCAATTTCTGTTCCAAAACAAAGCCCAACTCCTACTCAATTTGGACTTCTGTAATTCACAGAAAATGCCCATCTCTCAATTCCCAAAGCACCTTTTAAATGCCAATGCCTGTGACTATGATGTCTCTCTCCTGCTGTCACCAGGGTAAGTACTAACAATTCAAATGCCTTTCATCCTGGTCATCTTTTCCACATTATGTAGATTTGATTTCCACCTCCATGCTCAGCACCCTGGCCCCAGCCACCCTTCACAATCAGGGCACATATCCTGGACTAATCACATGATACTTTTCACATACTGATTTGTTTATAGATACTGACCCATGTGTGTTTGTTCTGTGAGGACAGAAATTCTCTCTTCTACAACTCGATCTCATGTGGTACCCTGCTTCAAATGTTCACTCAATGAAAAGTGTCCAATGCAAGAATGAATGTTTCTACTTTGCAGCAAAACTCCTAAAGATTATTCTCTGTTTCACTGGAGTTTGGAAGACAAAAACAAGATGACCTCCTTTTTAAAATCTGCATGATATTTACAAAAAAGATGCATTTATAGGACATTTTTTAAAGTACATGATGTTTTATAATTAATGTTCATAATGCACACAAAGTAGGTCAGAAGCGTCACCTTCCCTGTAAAGCTAAGGAAACTAGAGTGCAAATTTCTGTAGGGCTCTACTATACAATTATTTAATAAAACTTCATGTCATTCTTACCATGCTTGACTGGGAAGTATGTGGGTCTGTTGTCAACTTTAAAAACTTTAATTTGTTTCTGGTATTAAAGAACTGCCACCAATTAAAACTGAGTATAGAGAAGTTCATTAAATACCTTAAGTCTCAAGTTATGGGCTAGGCATTGTGTTACACAAAAAGAATATAAAGTTGAATGAAACAAATGGAGACCTTATTATTTCTCAGTTTACATACCAATACTCTCCTATACCTACACAATATACTAAGAGGAATACTGTTGTCTTCTTACCCAAATTACACAAGAACAGATAAAAACTGACTTTTGCCATCCCTTTGCAAATGTTGTAGCAAATTCTAATGTTCTCAGGCCACGCTGGTCATGATCTGAGAATCTGAGCCAGTTATATCGAAATGTCATAGGAGGCCAGGCGTGGTGGCTTGCGCCTGTAATTCCAGCACTTTGGGAGGCCAAGGCAGGCGGGTCACCTGAGGTCAGGAGTTTGAGACCAGCCTGGCCAACATGGTGAAACCCTGTCTCTACTAAAAATACAAAAATTAGCCAGGCACGGTCATGTGTGCTTGTAATCCCAGCTACTTTGGAGGCTGAGACAGAAGAATCGCTTGAACCTGGGAGGTTTAGGTTGCAGTGAGCTGAGATTGCACCACTGCACTCCAGTCTGGGTGACAGAGCAAGACTCTGTCTAAACAAAAAAAAAAAGGCTGGGCGTGGTAGCTCACGCCTGTAATCCCAGCACTTTGGGAGGCCAAGGCAGGTGAATCACAAGGTCAGGAGGTGGAGACCAGCCTGGCTTGGTGAAACTCCATCTTTATTAAAAATACAAAAATTAGCTGAGCATGGTGGTGTGTGCCTGCCGTCCCAGCTGCTTGGGAGGCTGAGACAGGAGAATTGCTTGAACCCGGGAGGCTTGCAGTGAGCCTAGATTGTGACACTGCACTGTTGCCTGGGCAACAGAGTAATACGCTGTCTCAAAAAAAGTCTCCAAAAAAAATAAATAAATAAATAAGAAAGAAATGTCATAGGAAAGTTAGAAATATTGAGGTCATTCTTTATGACCTCAATCCTTAATCCTAGGCACCAGAAAGTTCTACTTAATCTTATGACTCCTTCCCCTGCCTTGTTCGAACCCTGATCCACGAGCCCTCTGGAAGATCCTACTGTTGTTAAATCCCTTTCCGTATGGGACCCAGAGTCACCTACTTTTAAAAGCTGTTGTCTCTGTAACCAAACCCAGGGTAAAGACTGGGCTCTTGCCCTGCCTCTATTATGCACCCTCCCCACAGCAGCCAGTGGTGATCCTGTCTTTTTTCTCTAACTGCTTTTAAAATTTTCTCCTAACACCAGTATTCAGCCACTCTACTAGGTGATGTCATGGTGTTGTTTTCTTTACATTTACTCTGCTTGGGGTTCATTGTGCTCTTTGAACTGTGCGTTTATAGTTTTCATCAAATTTAGAAAATATTTGGCCATTACTTTTCCAAATATTTTTGTTCTCCTTCTCTTTCGCTGTGAAACCCAATTACATGTCAGACTACTTGATACTGCCCCACAGTGCACTGAGATTATATTAATCTTTTTTCACATTTTTTTCTGTTTGTGTTTCATTTTCAATAATTTCTATTGCTATGATTTGTATAGGAACTATCTCTAGAAGTTCCATTGGGTTCACTTGTGTACCTTCCATTTCTCTCCTTATTATGTTCATATTTTCCTCTCTCTTGAGCACATGGCACATATTTTTAATAGCTGTTTAACATCTTTGCTAATCCGGTCATCTCTACCTTTTGCAGGTATGTTTCCATTGATTGTTTCCCACCACTAGCTACAGTTCATGTTATTCTGCTTCTTTGCACGCAGATTTTATATTGTTTGATGCTGGATATTGTTGTATTCCTTTAAAGAATATCAAGCTTTTGAGGGGTGCACACTGTTATGTGTAAATTAATCTAATTCTCACAAAGATTAATTTAAAGCTTTGTTAGTGTAGCCTTCAGAGTAAAGCCAATTTAGTCCCACTAATAAGGCAGTATCTTTTTGAACACTCTATCCAATACTTTGTGTATTATGAAGGTTTTCTAGCCTGGCTGATGGGAGTGCCAACTAGTTCCCAGATCTGGGTGAATTTTGAGAATTTTTTTGTTTTACTGCTTTTCAGTGGATTTCTATCCTTCCTCTTAAAGTTTTACCTGATATATATTCCAATTTGAAATGATCCCTCTGTTAATCTCTGGAGGTCTTTCTTTCTGTGCATCTTCTTTCTCTCCAGTTCCTTGCCCTACAATGTCTCACTGCCTCAGCTTCCCCAGCTCTGATCTCAGTCTCCTCCCATCAAGTGAAAGTGCTAGATCCTATTTAGGTTCCTCTCCCTCTGCCAGGCCCAGATACTACCAAGAGGCTGTGAATTGGGATGAACGTAGGGGGCACCTCATTTGTTTCTCATCTATCAGGAATAGCAGTACTGTCTTTCCTGAAGACCATGTCCGAAAACTCTTGCTCAGAAAGACAAATGCAGCGGTTATCTTTCTAACAGAGCTGAATCCCATGCCCTTTTATCCTCTGTTTCATGTATTCCACATTTTCATGAGCAAATCTTTCATGAGCAAAAGCAGAGTTTCTCCCAAGCGTGATGATAATCCAAAACCTCCTTTCACTGTCTGCTCTTTCACCTCAGAGGGACTTCCAAACTTTTATCTACCTTCAACCTCACAGTTGATCATCTAAGTTCCTCTTACCTGTAAACTCAACATCACAAACCACAGTATAGCCACTTTTTTGTTTCAAACTTTATCAAGACAAATCATCAAAACTAGACACCATTGCCCGTAACTTCTTGTCACCAAGCTAAAAACCTCTGTGCATCCTCTCTATTGTTACTTCCTTTCCGTCATTCTTGGAAGATGAGCTGACGTTAGCTGTTCAGGGCCAACTCTAAGCATTTGACTATTTGCTTTTCCTGGATCCTGGATCTCATTCCATCTGTCATCAATTTCTTCTGTATCTTTAACATCCCCTTTCTATTTACTCCTTTCCATTAGCCTTTTATAAATATGCTCACATAGTTTCTTTCATTTTTTAAAAAGCCTTCTGATCACGATTATCCTGTGGCTACTGTCCAAACATTCTCTTCTTATCCAATTTTCTACTCCCTACCTACTTTCTATTTTTTATCATCTCCAACTGACTTGTCTTCCCACTGAGATATGACTTCTTCACTCAAATCTCTACTAGAGGCTTTCTCATTGAAGCAGACTGTATAATTAAATACAAAGATTATTCTTCAGATTTCTGGCTCTGTGATAGCTTGCTTCTTGACACTTGACTACACTAGCTTTCACAAAACTGAAAGTTATTTCACTGTATACTCATTGGCTGTTCTCATTTTGGGGGTTCTTTGTATTTCTTTCATAAATATGGATGCTATCCAAGATTCATTTCTTGTCATACACACATGCCTTTCAGCACATTAAATACTAAATTTTGTATCAGTTAATTCACAGATTTTTTTGACATCTACATCTATACGCTTTGGATATAATAATACAAAAGTGAATCTAGATTATTTCCCCATTTCATGTGAAAATGTCTCTATCTGCATACTCAATTTTGTATTGAGAACTTTCTAAAATAATCATTTTCAATTTGTGTGCTGAAGAATCCTAGAATTTCCATAGTGATGCTTTAAGAATGCTCTACTTTAGAAGAGTGTGGAATACATGAAACAGAGGATAAAAGGGCATGGGATTCAGCTCTGTTAGAAATCAAACCAAAGATTTTAGACATCTGGTTCTGCTTTTGATGTTAGAATTACAAGTAAGATATCCCTCAAATAAAAATGATGAAACCAGAACATTTGAAACCTACTATATTAAATTACAAATACTTTTAGGAAAAAACTGTTTATTCATCCTCATATTCTTGAAATACTCTCCCCCTTCACACTCTATAGTCAGTTAACATTAAGTATATGTTATATAATTTAGTGGAACCTAGCTTTGAAAACTGAGAATTCCTTAAAAATTAGCAGATACCACTTTAGCACTTTTAAATTTAAAAGTATGAAATACCTTCTCTTGTTATAATTGTTTCCTCAAGCTCCTGACCTTTCTTCTTTCTTATTACTGCATTGGCTTTCTTCCATTTTCCATCTGAATCCCATGTACAGCAATCCATTCTTACTTCCACCAAATCTTTGGTCACTATGGCTACAGCATGCACCAGTGCTTCTTGAAGTGGAGTCTCTGAACTACTTGCATTAGACTCATCTAAAATATATATTATAAATTAACATTTCTAAGTTCTACTAAAGATATGGAAAGTCATCATTTCTGAGTGGTAGGGCCCTTGGACCTGCATGTTTGAAAAGCATACCAGGTGATTCTTAAAGACTCTGACATTATAAACCACTAGAATGGACTTGAAATTCTTGTTCACAGCAAAGTTTTAGAAGCAGTGTCTGTTTCAGGGTCCAGAAATGTCCAATTATATTGTCTTACTAAGATTTCAATCATTATTAACACTACACCAAATACAATTTGTTATATGTGCTATTCTTCCAGAAAATGAGCCACAAATCAAATTTATAAAATCTAAGTACAGTCTTAGTTCAAAATATTGAAATAGAATGTCTGACTTACAGTTTAAATGACCTAAAGGTCAAATTTCTTTAACAATGTATTTGATTCTCTATTGTTGTTCAATCAATGCAATGACATTAAACCTCTTTAAAAAATCATATTTTTAATAAAGAGCAATTGATCCTGTGGGATACCTTTTAAATAACATACTTGAAGGTTTTAGTGAGACATCTCTGGGCTCTTTTTCCTCCTTTTAAAGTCTTGGCCTCTTAACACATAGATAAATACAGAAAATTTGACCTTTGCCACCGTAATATACTTTATGGAGATGAAATAAGTTTCAGAAACTTACTCTAGATTCCTATATCAAAGCAATCTGAGTTTAAACATGACGCAAATTGTTAGGTATTTCATACTACCACAATTCAAGGACAATTTCAAGGATGTGTCAAACAACATTATTAATTTAACACTTTATTTTTCATGCCTTATATAATAATGAAGTATCTTTGCACTGCATAAATGTCATGTGGCAAAAAATGGCACTACATTTAGTAACTTCAAGACAGTATTATTAAAAGACACTTGATCTGTGAAGCAGTAACACAATCAGATGGAAAACCATTCCATTTTTACAATTTTCAAAACTGAAAAATAGCCAGCTAAACTGACTGAACAAAGATGGGAAACAACCAAAATCTCCCTATGAATCTTGTTCAGATGCGCTTCTTTGGTTAGAAAGGCACACAAGTTTTGATATCTACTCTGTGGTTACAATTTGCTTCACTTCAAATAACAGTGCTTTTGAGGGTAGATTTGCATTCTGGGATAAAGAAAAATGTTTACGCATTACCACTTAAAACTGACATTTTCTACCACTAAGCAGACTTTGTCAGTATTTGGAGAGCTAGCATCCAAAAAAAACCACAAAGATATGCTTAACTGCACATGTGAAGAAAGCCAAATTAACCCCATTATTTCTATAGCACTGGTTCTCAAACTGTGGTCATAGACCAAAGCCATCAGTATCCACTGATGACATACACTGATGACTTGTTAAAAATGCAAATTCTCAGGTCTTTCCCCAGTCCTACCGTGTCAGAAATCCTTGGTATGGGGCTCAGAGATTTCAGTTTACCAAGTACTCCAGGCATTCATCAGAATACCTCCTCAGGCTTGGGAAACACTGGTGTAGAGATTAGGGGAACAGGGGCCAGTTCTCTAGGATAGAGAACTGGAGCTGCTTTAAAGGATTCTACACATTAGCAATTTAATTTTTTGAGCTTATTTAAACTTATACCCTGTATGTTTATTAGTGTAAAAGCAACATACTGAATGAAACTCTTAATCATTGAAAAATATCTGAAGATTGATTTTAAAAATAGAGGATAACTATAAGCCAAAAACTAAGGGTGTAATAGGAAAAGCAATGCAGGAAACAACATCAGATAACACTTATTGAATTCTGACTATATGCCTGGTATTAAACAAGGCATTTAATATACTTTACCTTTTTTTGCTGTTAATCTTCAGAACAGTCTCATTTTATAAATAAGGAAACAAATTAAAAGATAATGTAGTAGACAAAATGGCTTCTTGAAAAATGCCTACATATGAATCTCCAGAATGTGGGAATGCTGTTATATGGCAAAGAGGAATTAAGGTTTCCAATCAGGTGACCTTGAAATGTGACATTAACCTTGGATTACCCAGGTGGGTTCAATGTAATTATAAGAGTCTTTAAAAGTAAAAGAGAAAAATGAGACTCAGAAGCAATGTAGCTACAGAAGAGGTCAGAGGGATTCAATGGGAGAAGGGCTCAACCCTGCTGTTGCTGGTCTTGAAGACAGAAGGGGCCATAAGCTAAGGAAGGTGGGTAGATGGCCTTCTGAGGCTACAAAAGCCAAGATTCTTTCCTGGAGCCTCTAAAAGGGAACACATTCCTGCCAACACCTTGATTTTAGACCAATAAGAACCATGTCAGGCTACTGACCTAGAACTGTAAGATTATAAATGTAATTTTAAGCCACTAAGTTTTTGGCAATTTGTTATGGGATAAATTAGAAAACTAATACTATAAGTTATGTGTCCAAGATCACAGTACTAGTAAGGAACTGAGTTATAATTTGAACTCAGATTCAAAATCCCTTTACTTTCATTGGTCCATGTCGTTTTGCAATCAATACCCATTGATACCAAATAATTTAGCAGCTCTTACAGCACAGTGATATTTCTCCCACTGCTGTGGTTATAATGAGCAATCTCTTCAGGAGTACTATACCCTTTCTCAACTGGGATCACCTCCATCAGTCCTTTACCTGCATCAAGCTTGCATATGCAAACTTATGTTGTGTTTGTTTGGCATGGTGTTTTAACACAATACATTCTCAATTTCTCTTGTTCTGCCATTTTCTGTGTTCTTACAGTCATCCCTGTTCACATATTTATGCTACAGTGTGGCCCTGGTAGGCATTTGTTTTTAACTACTCTTGTAGAAAAAGGGCAACATTCTCTCACCATAACTTTTAACTCCTTTAACCAGTTGAAGAAAAACCTACAGTTTTAGAAGTTCACGCTAATGCAATATATCATGAAAGAGAAATAAAATACGCCACTGTTAGAAATGAAAAGATAAATATGGCATTCTTTGCAGAAGGTATCATCAGCTACCAATAAAAAACTTAAAAAAACTATTTTAATTAAATAAATCCATAGGTATCAATAAGATAGATTACTATATATCACATGGACTTGTAAAAAGCAATTGAGGATACCCAAAGAAAAATTATTTTGCTCATAGAAAAATAAAACAAATATCAGTAAAACTTATATGAATAAGTTTTAGATAATTCTGTATTGCTGACTTCCTGATTGTATTCCACATATTTCTCATGGAAATTATGCCATATATTGTAAACATAAATCTTCTCATAGTATTTATTTAGAAAAGTCCAAATGCATTTTTTAAAAAGACTTTGAAGAATACTGACCTAGATGAATATTTTAAAAATATATTAAATAACAATCCCGTTGCTATTCTAATTGCAATTTTATCAAAACTAAAAATTAATATGTGAATAAATTAGAGCATAACGTATTTTCCCTTTGGAAATACTGGTTTGTATTTCAGATATTATTTTACATTTATTTTCCCCAGGCACCAGACACAAAGAAATATAACTCCCAGAACATTTCTTTCACAACTCGGTGGATTTATATGTGTTATTTTCTCTGTCATGACCTTCCTCCTCTTTTCCTAAAAATAGGATGCAGTTCATAGGGCATCCGTCCTATGAATTCTTTCTTTGCCAGTCTCAGGTAATAGATAATCCTACTCTGTGTTAACTAGTACATTGACATATATCCATTATAGCATTTGAATTTTAATGTAATTATTTATTGACTAATTATTTATAATTATTTTCACCCCATACAAGACAGAAGCTAGACAAGCGCAACAGCTGTGGGTAATTTATATTTTTATTCCAACACCTAAATGAATGCCTATCTTGCAAACAGACCACCAATAACTTTTGTTAAAGAAAGAAAAGTGTCTTGGTGGTCAAAGAATAGCCAAATAGTGAAATGGTTTGGGGTTCAACAGCCAACTGGTGTGTATTAGCTGTGTGACCCCGGCTAAGAAAGTTTCACCAAGGCTTTTAGTTTTTTTCTTTATGAAATGAACATATTTCACTTCATACAATTGTTATGAAAGTCAAAGTATATAATGCAATAAATATATCAGTATGAATAAGTGGAGGTAGCCATTGTTTTGTCATAGTTCACTTTATGCTGCTATAACAAAATACCTGAGACTGGGTAATTTAAAACAAATTTATTTTTCACAGTTCTAGAAGCTGGGAAGTCCAAAATCAAGGCACTAGCAGGTTTGGTTGTCTGGTGAAGGCTGCTCTCTGCTTCCAAGATGGTGACTTGTTGCTGCATCCTCAGAGAGGAGAAATGCTGTGTTTTCACATGGTGAGTGGCAAAACAAAACAAAACAAAACCCCACAAGCCAACACCTTTTATAAGGGCTTTAAACCCATTTGTGTAGGCAGGTGCCCTCATGACTTAATCATCTCTTAAAAGTCCTCCCTCTTAATAGAGGATACATTCAAACCATAGCAATAGTGATCCTCTACGGCAGACCTCCATAAACCTTTACTCCCTTATTATTTAATTGGACTGGGATTTCTAAGACCTTATCGGAAATACCAAACATCACTTACCAGAATCTCATGAAAGAAGTAAAGCATGTAATAAAATTTTAGAGAATGCAAAGCTCAGACCTATTCCAAACCAATATGCCCGATCAAAATACTTTTCCAGGAATTATCTGAATTACAGGTTCTTAGGTTTACTACAATTAAATAACAATAACAATAAAACTATCTGAGGAAAAGAGGTACAATTCATTTCAAACTTGTTTTGCAACTCTCTAGTACAGACAACTCAGGTGCAAAAAGCACAAAAGAGACACACGATCATATCATAGACATGTTTCCTTGCACATACATTGTGATCAGATGGACTCAAGCAGACAGTAACGCATATGACAGAATCTAAGGGAAACCTGCTTGATATCCCTGTGATGGAGCCTTTGTGCTTATAGCTGTAGATGATTCTTTTTTCTTTTAATCTTTGCTTTTTTTATACTTCCCCATCTCCATCATATTACATATTTTTCCACAAGGACAATTAAAAATGTTTATGTTTGATACATTAGTAAACTAAGTACACTATTTAAATGTACACTGTAATTACGGTTTATTTTAGTAAATTTGATCATATAAACAAATATTCTTAAAAAGAAGAAATCAATGTTTGCTGTGCTTTCTATGAGCAGATTATTTTGTTATTCCTAACCCTAGTGCTAAGAATCAGTCTTTCTAAGGTGTCCATTATTGATTAAATCACAGCCTTTCCTCCAAACACAGTTTTTTTCTCCCTATTTCTCTTGGAATGATGCATAAAGGAGTCCTTCTTTTTTCTTTCTCCAGTGTACCCTGAAGTAGAAATGCTGTTTCATGTCTATTTCTCTTCTGTTACTTGAATTACCAAGCTGGTCTTCTTTAGAGTCCTCTTGGGTTTCACAGACTCTAGCATCTTGTTTCCATTTACAATTAGTGAAGTCTGGAAATGTTTACTTGCATTTTGCATACTAAATTTCTATTAAGTTAATTTACCACATTACAGTTTTGGGACAAGATACAAAGTTTATTGCATTTCATCTCTATCATTTTGGTAGACAGAGGGTATATCTGATAGTAACTAAAAATATATCTGCAGTAAAAAACAAAAGTTTAAGATTTACCTAAATTTCACATTGACTAAGAAGCCAATTTTTGCTTTTTTATCCACTTAAGGCATAATAAGTGCAAAGTTTCCATAATATGTGTATAATATACATTCTACTTCTGCTTTCTCATAAATTCAAATAACTTTTATTAAATAACTTATGAATGTAGACATAATGATAAGTTTGTAAATATGAGTAAAGAACAGAGGGCTGACCAACTCAAAAAGAAACCATAGACTTTTAGGAACAAAGACAGAGTAATTAAGAAAGACATATGGTTAGAATTACAGTATGAAACAGGAAACAGATAAACATATCTGTTTCCACATAAACAGATACATAATTGTACATGTGATTCCATTATACAGTTTGGAAGTCCTGAAGTCAGTAATATGTGATTCTCTTTCAAAATTTAACTATACGGTTAATTTACATTTGAAATACAAACTATGCAATAAACTCTGTGTCAACATATGAATACTTTCAAACTATTGTCCTTCAACTTTAAAATAATTTTAACAGGTCATAAAGTATGATTCTTCTCTTTTCTACCCTTCCAACCACTTAAAAGTGTAAAAACCACTATTGGATAGTGGACACAAACAAGCCACAAGACAGATTTGGCCTGCTGGTGGTAATTTGCCAACCTCTGTTACAGGATACGGAAAAACCATAGGCTGGTAATGGATTGCAAGTTATTTCTCAAGTGAGTACAAAGCAAGATTTTTTTTTAAATTGGTGCTAAGAAGGAAAAGGAGGATGGATTTTTTTACATAGTAACTAAAAAGTAACACTAAGTAGTAAAAGCAATGATCTACTAACACCTGGCCAAAGAAATGTGTAAAAGATGCAGCAATGTCATTTAAGTGGGGGAAACTGAGCCTAGCTTGGTACAAAATAAGTAAGGCGCCGAATACAAATCTGATCAAGCTTGATACTTTTTGGTTCTTGCTTCTCATTCTCATTTATACTCAGGAGACCTAAACCCTAATTCTAGCTCTGGTAAATCTGGTTCAATAACCTTAAGCAAGTTAGTTTTCCACAACTACATATTAAGGTGATTATTTTAAACAAACCTTGATTCTCCAAAATTAAATTTTTAAGATTCTGGAAACAGGACATACGCAGAGCTAATATACCTTAAACTTCAGGACACCATAAAGTCACATAGCACTTCTATTCATGGCCAGTAGGCTACACTGTAACTTTTATGTATAGCTTACTGTTGTAAAGGCTAAGAAAGAAAAGTTTAGACTTAATCCTTACAGAGTGTGCTCTAAAGAACATAAAAAACGATTAACATCACTGAAATCAAGTTCCTAGCAAGTTTCTCTACTCAAAAGCTTCCAATGACTCTCCATGGCCTCTGAGTCAAGGGCAAGTCCTTTGAAGCAAAACAAGTTTCTAAAGTGACCTGACTCAATTCCCTCCCTGACTTAACCTCCTTCTGCTCTTTCTCCTCTCCCCTTCTTGCTCACTGCCATCTAGCCACAATGATTCCTTGCAACCCATGGACAGGCATGCTTCCACCACAGGGCCTTTACCCTGGCTCTTCTAGTAGATACCTATTCAGAATATACCCTCGTCTTCTTCACATCTTTGCTCAAAAATCAACTCAATGAAGCCCACTCAGACTACTCAATTGCAACCTAGCAAGGCAGGCCAACATTCAGATTCAGGAAATACAGAGAACGCCACAAAGATACTCCTCGAGAAGAGCAACTCCAAGACACATAATTGTCAGATTCACCAAAGTTGAAATGAAGGAAAAAATGTTAAGGGCAGCCAGAGAGAAAGGTTGGGTTACCCACAAAGAGAAGCCCATCAGACTAACAGCGGATCTCTCGGCAGAAACTCTACAAGCCAGAAGAGAGTGGGGACCAATATTCAACATTCTTAAAGAAAAGAATTTTCAACCCAGAATATCATATCCAGCCAAACTAAGCTTCATAAGTGAAGGAGAAATAAAATACTTTACAGACAAGCAAATGCTGAGAGATTTTGTCACCACCAGGCCTGCCCTAAAAGAGCTCCTGAAGGAAGCGCTAAACATGGAAAGGAACAACCGGTACCAGCCACTGCAAAATCATGCCAAATTGTAAAGACCATCAAGGCTAGGAAGAAACTGTATCAACTAACGAGCAAAATAACCAGCTAATATCATCATGACAGGATCAAATTCACACATAACAATATTAACTTTAAATGTAAATGGACTAAATGCTCCAATTAAAAGACACAGACTGGCAAATTGGATAAAGACTCAAGACCCATCAGTGTGCTGTATTCAGGAAACCCATCTCACGTGCAGAGACACACATAGGCTCAAAATAAAGGGATGGAGGAAGATCTACCAAGCAAATGGAAAACAAAAAAAGGCAGGGGTTGCAATCCTAGTCTCGGATAAAACAGACTTTAAACCAACAAAGATCAAAAGAGACAAAGAAGGCCATTACATAATGGTAAAGGGATCAATTCAACAAGAAGAGCTAACTACCCTAAATATATATGCACCCAACACAGGAGCACCCAGATTCATAAAGCAAGTCCTGAGTGACCTAAAAAGAGACTTAGACTCCCACACATTAATAATGGGAGACTTTAACACCCCACTGTCAACATTAGACAGATCAACGAGACAGAAAGTTAACAAGGATATCCAGGAATTGAACTCAGCTCTGCACCAGGCAGACCTAATAGACATCTACAGATCTCTCCACCCCAAATCAACAGAAGATACATTTTTTTCAGCACCACACCACACCTATTCCAAAATTGACCACATACTTGGAAGTAAAGCTCTCCTTAGCAAATGTAAAAGATCAGAAATTATAACAAACTGTCTCTCAGACCACAGTGCAATCAAACTAGAACTCAGGATTAAGAAACTCACTCAAAACCTCTCAACTACATGGAAACTGAACAACCTGCTCCTGAATGACTACTGGGTACATAACGAAATGAAGGCAGAAATAAAGATGTTCTTTGAAACCAATGAGAACAAAGACACAACATACCAGAATCTCTGAGACACATTCAAAGCAGTGTGTAGAGGGAAATTTATAGCACTAAATGCCCACAAGAGAAAGCAGGAAAGATCCAAAATTGACACCCTAACATCACAATCAAAAGAACTAGAGAAGCAAGAGCAAACACATTCAAAAGCTAGCAGAAGACAAGAAATAACTAAAATCAGAGCAGAACTGAAGGAAGTAGAGACATAAAAAACCCTTCAAAAAATTAATGAATCCAGGAGCTGATTTTTTGAAAGGATCAACAAAACTGATAGACTGCTAGCAAGACAAATAAAGAGGAAAAGAGAGAAGAATCAAATAGCTGCAATAAAAAATGATAAAGGGGATATCACCACCAATCCCACAGAAATACAAACTACCATCAGAGAATACTACAAACACCTCTAAGCAAATAAACTGGAAAATCTAGAAGAAATGGATAAATTCCTCGACACATACACTCTCCAAAGACTAAAACAGGAAGAAGTTGACTCTCTGAATAGACCAATAACAGGATCTGAAATTGTGGCAATAATCAATAGCTTACCAACCAAAAAGAGTCCAGGACCAGATGGATTCACAGCCGAATTCTACCAGAGGTACAAGGAGGAACTGGTACCATTCCTTCTGAAACTATTACAATCAATAGAAAAAGAGGGAATCCTCCGTAACTCATTTTATGAGGCCAGCATCATCCTGATACCAAAGCCGGGCAGAGACACAACCAAAAAAGAGAATTTCAGACCAATATCCTTGATGAACATTGATGCAAAAATCCTCAATAAAATACTGGCAAACTGAATCCTGCAGCACATCAAAAAGCTTATCCACCATGATCAAGTGGGCTTCATCCCTGGGATGCAAGGCTGGTTCAATATACACAAATCAATAAATGTAATCCAGCATGTAAACAGAACCAAAGACAAAAACCACATGATTATCTCAATAGATGCAGAAAAGGCCTTTGACAAAATTCAAGAAGCCTTCATGCTAAAAACTCTCAATAAATTAGGTATTGATGGGACGTATCTAAAAATAATAAGAGCTATCTATGACAAACCCACAGCCAATATCATACTGAATGGGCAAAAACTGGAAGCATTTCCTTTGAAAACTGGCACAAGACAGGGATGCCCTCTCTCACCACTCCTATTCGACATAGTGTTGGAAGTTCTGGCCAGGGCAATTAGGCAGGAGAAGGAAATAAATGGTATTCAATTAGGAAAAGAGGAAGTCAAATTGTCCCTGTTTGCAGACGACATGATTGTATACCTAGAAAACCCCATTGTCTCAGCCCAAAATCTCCTTAAGCTGATAAGCAACTTCAGCAAAGTCTCAGGATACAAAATCAATGTACAAAAATCACAAGCATTCTTATACACCAATAACAGACAAACAGAGAGCCAAATCATGAGTGAACTCCCATTCACAATTGCTTCAAAGAGAATAAAATACCTAGGAATCCAACTTACAAGGGACGTGAAGGACCTCTTCAAGGAGAACTACAAACCACTGCTCAATGAAATAAAAGAGGATACAAACAAATGGAAGAACATTCCATGCTCATGGGTAGGAAGAATCAATATCATGAAAATGGCCATACTGCCCAAGGTAATTTATAGATTCAATGCCATCCCCATCAAGTTACCAATGACTTTCTTCACAGAATTGGAAAAAACTACTTTAAAGTTCATATGGAATCAAAAAAGAGCCCACACTGCCAAGTCAATCCTAAGCCAAAAGAACAAAGCTGGAGGCATCACGCTACCTGACTTCAAACTATACTACAAGGCTACAGTAACCAAAACAGCATGGGACTGGTACCAAAACAGAGATGCAGATCAATGGAACAGAACAGAGCCCTCAGAAATAATGCCGCATATCTACAACTATCTGATCTTTGACAAACCTGACAAAAACAAGCAATGGGGAAAGGATTCCCTATTTAATAAATGGTGCTCGGAAAACTGGCTAGCCATATGGAGAAAGCTGAAACTGGATCCCTTCCTTACACCTTATACAAACATTAATTCAAGATGGATTAAAGACTTAAACGTTAGACCTAAAACCATATAAACCCCAAAAGAAAACCTAGGCATTACCATTCAGGACATAGGCATGGGAAAGGATTTCATGTCTAAAACACCAAAAGCAATGGCAACCAAAGCCAAAATTGACAAATGGGATCTAATTAAACTAAAGAGCTTCTGCACAGCAAAAGAAACTACCATCAGAGTGAACAGGCAACCTACAGAATGGGAGAAAATTTTCACAACCTACTCATCTGACAAAGGGTTAATATCCAGAATCGACAATGAACTCAAACAAATTTACAAGAAAAAAACAAACAATCCCATCAAAAAGTGGGCAAAGGACATGAACAGACACTTCTCAAAAGAAGACATTTATGCAGCCAAAAATACGCGAAAAAATGCTCACCATCACTAGCCATCAGAGAAATGCAAATCAAAACCACAATGAGATATCATCTCACACCAGTTAGAATGGCGATCATTAAAAAATCAGGAAACAACACGTGCTGGAGAGGATATGGAGAAGTATGAACACTTTTACACTGTTGGTGGGACTGTAAACTAGTTCAACCCTTGTGGAAGTCAGTGTGGGGATTCCTCAGGGATCTAGAACTAGAAATACCATTTGACCCAGCCACCCATTACTGGGTATATACCCAAAGGACTATAAATCATGCTGCTATAAGGACACATGCACACATATGTTTATTGCGGCACTATTCACAATAGAAAAGACTTGGAACCAACACAAATGTCCAACAAAGATAGACTGGATTAAGAAAATGTGGCACATATACACCATGGAGTACTATGCAGCCATAAAAATGAGTTCATGTCCTTTGTAGGGACATGGACGAAATTGGAAATCATCATTCTCAGTAAACTATCGCAAGAACAAAAAACCAAACACCACATATTCTCACTCATAGGTGGGAATTGAACGGTGAAAACACACAGACACAGGAAGGGGAACATCACAGTCTGGGGACTGTTGTGGGGTGGGGGGAGGGGGGAGGGATAGCTTTAGGAGACATACCTAATGCTAAATGACGAGTTAATGGGTGCATCACACCAGCATGGCACATGTATACATATGTAACTAACCTGCACATTGTGCACATATACCCTAAAACTTAAAGTATAATAACAATAAAATAAAATTTAAAAAATTACAATATGTCCTTACCTCCCAGATTTCAACATACACACCCCACCCCCACCACACTGCTCTATCTTCTTTCTTTCCCATAACTGTACTACCATCTAGTCTTACTTATAATGTTAGCTGCTCATTGTTTGTAACCACCTTCCCCAGCAGAAGAGCTTTTTCAGAGTCAAGACTTGTTTCTTTGATCCATTGTTACATTTTAAGTACTGAAAATAGTGCCTGGCATGAAGAAGATACTTGAAAAATATTTCTTGAATAAACAAGTGAATGTTTCCCTTAATGGAGGGTGGATATCACTATTTCTATTTTTAATAAAGCCACAAAAATATAGCAATTTGTACAACTGTAAAAAATTTCACCATTTCTTTTAATACAATTCATTTTTCCCAAAATAACGTTTTTACTCATACATTATCTATTTTAAATCTTAAAATCAGAAATTTTATTTTGTTTGCTCAAATGCTTAAACCAAAATGATAATTTTTCAATACTCTCTTAATTTTTAAAAAAATAATAGGTAAAAGTATGTATCACATTGGAGTGTTGGTAAATTTTGCATTGTACTTGTTACTTGCTTTAAAATATAACATTTAAGAAGCTGAGAGAACTGTTAAGCACATGCATTAATATTATTAGTTACAATAATAATAATATTAATCACTAACATTTGATTTCACACTCTGATCCAATCAATTTTTAAAAGTACATTAAAACTTCAGGCATATAGTATCTTCATTTTTAAAATAACATTAATTTATTTACATTATAAAAAGAGTCTTTTTGCCTTTTCAGAAGAAAGTAATTCTATAAATGCACATCTAGTTATCACATATAGTAAATGAATATATGGTTTTAATTCATCTGAATATACACACTGTTTGAGTTTACTTTAGAGTTGGAGATCATCATTGCTGATATATTATTTGATAACTAGACTGCCTTTCTTCCAAGCTGGAAGACTATATTACTTTACTCTTCCTTTTAGGATGAAGATATTATCTCAGTGATTTATGTTCTGGTTCTATATAAGCAAAAACAAAATGATTTATATTATCTTGCCTGCCTTAGGTAGATTATTTTGTAGCACTTTCAAAAATTGGCCTTCTGTTAAGAATAGCAGATAATACAGATAACTTTATTGTAAGTTCCCGAGACTAAATTACAAATAAAGAAACAAAAAAGCTAACCAAAGACAAACCAGAAGAACACATCATTTTCATAAAAAGCCAGGAAAGGGGCCGGGTGAGGTGGCTCACGCCTGTAATCTCAACACTTTGGGAGGCCCAGGTGGGCGGATCACGAGGTCAGGAGATGGAGACCATCCTGGCTAACATGGTGAAACCCCGTCTCTACTAAAAATACAAAAACAAAATTAACTGGGTGTGGTGGCGGGCGCCTGTAGTCCCAGCCACTCGGGAGGCTGCGGCATAAGAATGGTGTGAACCCAGGAGGCGGAGCTTGCAGTAAGCCAAGATCGCACCACTGCACTCCAGCCTGGGCGACAGAGGAAGACTCAATTCCAAAAAAAAAAAGCCAGGAAAGAAACAGAATATCATGTGCGTCAGAACTATCCATACTTCCATTGCTCTGTTTATTTACTCAAAACATGCATTTGGAAGAAGTTAAAACCAGTCTTCTAGGCTAAAGTCAATAAATCTTTTAAATTTTAACTTCTTTGAGATATCTGTAAGATTTGTCAGTCTTACCTGTTCCTTTCTTGAAACATTCTCTTCCTTTAAATTTCCTGTTACTCAATATTGTGGTTTGTACTTAACTCGTTATATCTTGCTTCTCTGGCCCCTTTTGCAGGCTCAATTTTCTGGCTCTTCTATAGACCATCATAAATGTTGGTATTCATGAACCCTTTTCATACTCTGCTTATTCTTCCTGGGCAATACTAGCTTAGCTCCTTCTCACTTCTGTCAGTATCTTTATGCTAATGGCTCCTTAGTTAGGATCTTTCTCCTAACCCTTAAATATTCAAACTTTGAGTCAATGGCACATGGCTGGCCCACAGTCACCTAAACCAGCACCTTCAACCCCACAACTCACAGTGTACACATACACACACACACAAACACACACACACAAAACATACACACTCATAATCTGCCTCCTCTGATACAAATAACTCATGTATCAATAAATGGCATCATGATTCACTATGCTTGTACAATTAGAAAACCAGGCAACATGTCCGCCTTCCTTCCCTAAACTCACATGCCAATAACCTTCTACTCCTATCAGTTACATCTCCAAGCCATTTCTGAAATCAACTGACTTCACTCAATCTACATCACCAGTATTTCAGGTTTTCCATCCCCATCTCTGACGTATAGTCGCTAAATCTGCAGGCTAACCCCAGTTCTGCCTATTGTCTCCCCATTCCTAACTACAGCTTCCAAAGCTGGTCGCCCTTTTTGTTCCACTAAACTCTACCCCCTAGATTCACTGGGAAGTTTTCCTATGAATCCATATTACTGGCATTGCATTAAGGAGCTGAGGTCTTTGTCAGTCTATGAGAAGCCCTTAGGGAGTGAAAGTGGCCCTATAGGTGAGAAGTAAGACAGAGAATAAACATTTGGAGATCATATCCGTTAGTTTATTACTCCTACTATATTTCTCATCAGTTCTCTTCCATGCTACTGCCTAGGTTATATTTGTAATACAATGATTTCATATGGGTTGATGCTGTTCAATATTAGTGCATGGTATTCTATTATAAATCATACATTCTCTAAGTAGATAGGACTCTTTGCTACCTCAATATCTTAAAATAATATCTGCTGTAGTTGATTATCTTAAGCTGGAAGACTTGTTAAAGCTGTGGAATGAAGATTCGTTGCTTAATTTTATTCCATTAAAATAAGTTGTTCAAGCACATTTCTGTTTTTAAAATGAATTTTTTTCTTTAAAACAATCTATTTTTACATAGAATTTAAAGAGCATACAATTTTCACAATGATTGCAGTTCCAAGGGCTGATTATTTCAATTACAACACTCAGTTAACAATTATTTGAAGTCTAGATACCTGTTGAAACAACAGAGTTTACCCTACGAAGACAAAAGCAACACTGCAGTCAGACTGAAACACAATCATGGAAGATGGTTGTGTCACAGCCCCACGACTTATGCAATTTTGGAGCCCAGGACTTATGCAATTTTGGAGCATTAACATTATTCTGAAATGTGCTCCATATTTTGCCTGTGGTTTACCTAAAAAGACCAAGAGAGGCACAGTAGTGCCTTCTGCTCTTCACTGCTAAGCTGGGGTGACATAAGACCTCTTTCCACATAGTCTTGCCAAGCAAAACCTAAGTATACTAGTTAGAAGGAGAAACATAGCTTCTTTACGAGAGAAAGTATTTTAGAATAACTCACAAATTAACAAGTTTTCTTTAATTAATGTCACTACTGAAGGGGGTAGCATTTAACATCAGGGAGGCCCAACTTTACCAACTATATTTTAGCTTAAATAAGTACCCATGTTTCATTATATCATACAGAACAGGTAATTTCAATGGATGTAAAGGATAAAAATATACAAAACACCCCTTTGGTTGGACTTTAAGAGAAAAAGTTATTTGTAAAATGCATAAAATATTTAAGTTTTTTTGAAAGTAGTTGAATGGAAAGGCTCACTAAGAACCCTTTCTGTGTGTGATATGTGCAAATCAAGTGGCTTCTTATGAGTCTCTAAAATCTGGTTGTTAGAGAAAATAATCATTAAAGCCCTTGAAATTAAAACATATATAACTCTACCAATTGCTAAGTTTAATAACCATGATTACCTCTTTAAAGAAATGCAACTGTGCACAAAGAAAAGCATCTCCAGATTTATTTGTTCAAGAGAATTCAGTAGAACCCTAAATTCCCAAGGAGTTCATTTTCACATACAATCAGCACATGCTCCCTAGTCCAGCTAGGAAGACAGTAACAGACTGATAAAACCTAGAAGAGAGAAGAAGACAAGAAACTATTTTTTTAATAAAACAAAACTTGTTGAGAAACAAGGCACTCTAACTCACCATGGCAGTTTAAGAAATGGATCATATACCACCGTGCTGCTCAAAAAGCAGTGGCAAATGGCAGTTCTCTGGCATGCCTATTTTGTTACTTCCATATTTCTTAAATAATTTTTTTTCTGAAGATAAAAATAGCTCTTTATTCTACTCAAGTATTCTTTTCTTGAATGCTATAAAGATGAGCTAAACAGTAAGTTTGAAAAAGAAGACAAGAAAGAGTCGATACTCTTTTTACTAGATTTTTGAAGAATTCCCTTTTCAAAGTCATTTCATTGGCTTAACGCTGTCATTTTAGTGCAGACTAATTAATATCTGAAATAAAGTTGACTAATAGAGGTGGCTTCAAACAGATTTTTCTCCTTCCTTTATTTTTCTTCTTTACATGAATCACCAAATAATACTGGATTATCTTTCTACATCATTAGTAGCTTAGAGGATTTAAAGTTTCCTTTTTTCCACAAAGAATCCATAAACATATCAGGCTTGAATAGTTAGTCTAGGTACTTTTACTGTGACTCGCCTTGTTTATATAAAATAGAAATGTAAGAAAACAAGTCTACTAGAATCTAAATGTATTATTGCTATGGTAGCATTACTTTTCTCTGGCTGAGAAAGTCAAGAAACACACAAAAAGAAAAGAAATCAAGAAAACAAATAGAAATGAAACATTTATAGTTAACATTTAAAAAACAAGTAATTTAGGAAAGAAAGGCTCTCCGTGCAGGTTGAAAATTGGATCTTCAGAAAAATACAGAATCTGTCAATTATTCTAAGTAAAACTCAAATGTTTCATTTTTGCCATAATAAAATTAATAGCATCCTTTAAACTCTAACTACACAAATGAATTGTTATTAAAAGAATTTCACCCAGAAGAACCCAAATACAATTTCATAGAATAAGACCAGTATCCTTCTACTAATCAATCCCTCAGTATTTATTAATTATCTGTTATATGCTAGCTATTATGATGGATGCTATAGGGAATGCATTAGTTTGTTCTAACACATCTATGAAGAAATACGTGAGACTGGGTAATTTACAATCATGGCAGAAGGCAAAGGCGAAGCAGATATCTTCTTCACAGGGCGGCAGGACAGAGTGAAGGGGGAAGCCTCTTATAAAACCATCAGATCTCCTGGGAACTCACTCACTATCACAAGAACAGCATGGGGGAAACCATCCCCATGATTCAGTTATCTTCACCTGTTCTGCCCTTGGCACATGGAGATTATGGGGATTACAATTCAAGATGAGAACTGGGTGGTGACACAGAGCCTAACCATATCAGGGAATAAAGGAAAATATAAGAATCTGTACCTTTATTTCAAGGAAAACATTCAAGAAGGTTATAGCTCAGTGAATCATGAATGCCAAAAGAATGATAGAATGGATTGGATTTCTATTTGCCAGTTAGTGGAGCAATGGATACAATGGAATGAGCTAATAAGTGAAAACAAAAATGCAAGATAATTTAAAGAGAAACTAAGTTAGAAGACAGATGTTATAAAACAGAACTGGCGCTAGACAAGAAACAGAGAGAGCCTTAGGGACCAGCCACTTTACTATGACAAAGAGGAATTAATAATGTTACTTTCATTTGAGAGAATCGGCCAGCTATGGTGGCTCATGCATGTAACCGCAACATTTCAGGAGGCTGAAGCCAGAGTAGCTTGAGGCCAGGAGTTCAAGGCTAGCCTGGTCAACATAGGCAGACAGCATCTCTGAAAAAAAAATTTAAAAATTAGCCGGGTGTGGTGGCATGTGCCTGTAGTCCCAGCCACTCGGGAGGCTGAGGCAGGGAGGATCACTTGAGCTCAGGAGTTAGAGACTGCAGTGAGCTATGACCGCAGCACTGCATTCCAGCCTGGGCAACAGAGTGATATTTTGTCTCAAAAAAAAAAAAATTAAGAGAATCAAAATTTATACTTTAGAAAAATTAATACTAATATGGTGTCAGCCGCACATGATCTGTGTGGGGAAAACAGAAATTCAAGAGGTATACTTGAAACATTTCGGAGGTCTGAGGTTCAGGTCACATGGCATGAAATAGGGTGGTAGTAGGAATAAAAACTATCAGATAAAAACTCATTTCAAAGGACATGTTTAAAGGATCTAGATGCCAGTTAGATGTAGGGGGAGTAAGAAAGTGTGAGAAACTGGTTCCATTTTAGATATGATTAGTTTAAGGTGATGTACATCAACATGGAAATTTCTAGCAGGCAGATAGAAGGCTCAGAGCTCAGAAGAAAAAAATATATATATATATGGATATATACATACACACACAAACACACATAGACACACACATACAAGACAAACACAGAGAAACAAAGAAAAAAAACAGAAAAAAATGTATATGCATGAATCCAGCACTAAGGAAGAGTATCATAAATATCCTACTTTATGCTGTATATAAAATCAAACCCAAAGTCATCAAATATTTAAATTGGAAAGGCAAATCATAAAATTTTTAGAAGAAATATAGAATAAAATAACCTCAGTGCTGGGAAGAGCTTCTTAACAAAGTCATTCTTTTTTTATTTGTAAAGTAAAAAAAAATAAAAATAAAAATAAATCAACATTAAAATTAAGGCTTTTTGTCCAAAGAACTATAAGAAACTGAAAAAATAAACCCAAGCCAAGACAAGCATGTATTATTGTCAAATGATTACTATCTAGACCAGAAAAGAAGGCTTCCCAATTGATAAGAAACAGATAAACCAATAGATAATTGAGCAAAAGACACAAATGAGAACATGAAAGGGAAAGAAACACAAATATCAAATATTTGAAAACATGCTCAACCTCAATGGTAGTCAGAAAAATTCAAATTTGGACCACAATATTATCTTTACCTAATAGGAAAAATAATCTGAAAATGTGCAAATAAATACCAAGGGTTACTCAGCATATGCATCAATAGAAATGCATAGTGCCAGCTGGAATGCCAATTGTTCAATCATTTTGGTGAACAGCTTAGAGTCAACTTATCAAGTTGAATACATAAACCACATGACTTAGCAATATCACTACTTAGCAATATCATACACATGTACATGAATGCTCATAATAACATTTTTAAAAATATTACCACTAGAAAACCAGAAAACAACTCAACTATCCATAGACAAATGACTGAATAATCAATTTCAGCTTATTCAAAAATAGAATGCTATACAACACTGAAAAAAATGATTACCACTACATAAACCTGGATATTGACTGGGAAAAAAAATCGAGTAGCCAAAAAATATACAAATCATGATACCATTTATAAAACATTTGTTAACTGTATAAAACAAAATATTTGTTTAAAGTAAATTAAAGAAAAAAGAAACAAAATGATGAACAAAAAATTCAAAATACTACATTCCTTAGGATAGAAGGAAAGTGATTAATGGAGAGAAACTTTTAGGAAGTACTGGTGAGATTAAGTCGATTTCCATAAAACATACATATATTATTATTATTTATATTTCCTGATTAGTCATGTATAAAATTTTCACCAAAAATAAATACTAATAAAAGAAAATTAAATACATGAACTGCTTGCATTTAGAGGATTTTTTTTAAAAAAGGTGAAAAAAGAAAAAAACGATCAAAAAAGTTTACCAAAAAATAAAGGATAGTATAGGCTTTTATATCTAAGGAAGGAAGGAGAGTCCAATAATCTCAAATATTACATGGAAGTCAAGGGGAATAAGGACTTGGGAAAAGTCAGAGATATCTCATCAGAAGACAGTAATTTTCGACGCATGAAAGGGATAGCAACCAAGTTACAAGTTATGAGACAATAATTTGAAAGGAACTAGAGGCATTAAGTAAAAACCACCCTACGAAGTCCAGCTATGAAGAACACATGTCCAGAAAGACAGGGCAAAGTTTTTCACTGCCCTTCTGTACATCAATTCTTCGTAAGTTTCACAAACTTTCGCCAAGCTTTGCAGCTGAATGAAACCTTTACATATTTGCAGAGAGACAGGTAGGCATCAGTGGACACGTGGTGTACACCAGAGTAGGCCTGGAGAAAAGAATCAAAGATTCAGGAGAAGGCAGATCATTGTTAAGGTTACATGTCACTTTTAAATAAATAATATTATAATCTTGGGCACTAAAAAATGATAGGGTTGCCATTCTCTATATTAAATGTCTCACCACTCAACAGTCAAGTCAATAGGTTATCCATTACAACCCTGCTAGAGAACAACTTCTTAATTCAAAGATTTAATATTTCTCATTCTTTTTTCACTTACCACACAGTCTAATCCAACTGAGAATTCACTAGACCTTTTTAAAAACTGAGACCAACTAAAAGACGTGGTACAGACATCACCTCTCCTACTCTCAATTCTCTTAACCCCTGGTGCAAGGACAAAATCTTTTCCTAATAGGGACATGGTTCCTCTTGGAAGAGGAGTGGGAAGTGAAAGTTAGGGTATAAATGGGGCTTCCTGGAACAAAGCTGAAGGCAGAGAGGGGTGGGGGAGCCTAGAGTCCAGGAGTAATCAGAAATCAATTCAGATCATCTAGACAGTAGGAAATAATTAGAGACCAGATGCAGGAGTCCTGGTCTGCAACCAACGTTCGGACCCAACACAAGGCAATGGCTATGCTGAAGTGTGGTAGCTGCTACATAAAGCAGCTTGCTGACCTCCCCACACTGGAGTTACTGCCGCCAAAGTCTGTTACATCAGCAGCTGAAATAACTTCTCATCAGCCTCTCTGTTTTATATTATGGAAGGAGAGAACCTTAAAAAAACTTAAGAATTAAATAATGTTGTGTGGTCAGCTTGTAATAAGAAGTACAAATGTCACTCTCACATTTTCCAAACCATTCCCTCTGAATTAAGATATTCTGATTTTTTTTATTTCTCCTTCTTCTCATGGCTAATAAATTAACACCATTTTTATAGAAAATTTCCAATTCTCCCTGGTACCAGTTCACTCCCTCCCAACAATATGATCACAAAAAATGGTTTAAGTAATCTCCCTTATCCACTGTCTTTCTAGTAGAGGTAATAAGATTGAAAAATAATATGGAAAGTTCCAGTCTCAGTGCCTACAAAAAAAATGCCATCCACTTATATGCAGGCTAATCAGAAATGCAAAGGTACTAGACAATGAACAGCCTTTCTCTTATCTTTCTTTTCTAAGCTTAGTGAGCTACTCTGTCTTTACCCAACAAGCACATGCTTTATTAAGTTAGTTATAGATGACTAAGCTTTTACTTGGATAACAGGGGAAGTAGATTGTGCCTTCTTTCTCTCTGATTTCTGGTCACTCCATAAGATAGCTGATAGATATACATGGTCTCACTGGGTGTAGAGATGATTTGTTAGTATTTATTGGCTGAGGTGAGAGGATTGTTTCTGCAACATGAGCTCTCTCTGAACTAGAGTGAGACCCAAGGCTGAAACTCAATATACGGCATAATCTCTTGAATTTCAGTTAGCATAGCGATAACTAAGAAGCACAGGATAACGTTGCCTTCCGTATCCTTTGCTGGATGTTTTTCCAAAAAAACAAACAAACAAACAAAAAACTCCGAACAAGGAAGACACAAAAACAAACTCATTTAAAAATGCTGTACCTTACAGAACTCAGGCCCATAACTAAATAACTCAACTGGCTCCAAACTGGGAAGCAAATGGCAATGAAAAAGCAGAAAGGACCTTTTGCTGCGCTGTGAAGGCAGCCCACTGACAATTCTCCGAGGCAAGTGGAACCGCAAAAAGGAACTCTCAACATGAACAAGGAGCTTCCTGCTGCCAATCAATGGAGTACTCTTGGCTGTATGCTGAGTGAATGCCATTTATTAACTGGGCTGCATTAAAACCAGCAGGTCCATTTGTGAACAGCAACCCACTTTATTCTCCAGGAGATCTTGGGGAGTAGCATGCCCTTCTATGGCACAATGAATCTTACTTGGCATATTGGACACAGAACTTGTCCGACTTGGAACCACTTGGTACTTAAAGCAAATAAAGGATTAGAACACCCAGGTGTAGGAGATTAAGAACTTAATAGGCAGATGGAGGAGAAGAGCATAATCTGGACATCCTTCAGCTTTTATTATAAGGGAAAGTTCCCCCGGGATCCCAGCAGAAAGAACAAACTTAAATGAACAAAATTTGGCAATTCTGTTGACAAAAGAATATTTGAATAGACTTTTAAAAAATATGAGTTTGTAAGCCAAAAACCTGATTACCTTTCATAACAAAAAAATAAATCTCTACCCAAGAGAAAGGGAACTAAGTAACAAAAATATGCCTTGCTCTCCACAGGTCATCATCTAAAAATGCGAACAACGCAACTTCATGGGTCTAGTTCAGACCGACGGGGCTTGAATCGTACAGTGTGTGGATGTCCAGTAAATGCTGTGTTATGGGCTCCCTTTGATCTGCTGAATTCAGTCAAAAGATTGACTTGTAAAAATCATCACTGTCATCATATTGTTCTGCTGATTAGCCTCTTCTGAGTGGCCCAAGCACCGAGGAGTCAGACAGACATATCTCCCACCCTGGATTTGGAAACTTCTCAATAAGGTACAACTTTTTCAACATACTACTTCCCTCCTCATTTCAAGACCCTCCATGTGGGCCAGAGAGAGCAGTATGGCTGGCCCCTTACACAGTATGATCGTTCTCATTTCTGATCACCTGAGACTGCTATCTATGCCTTATAATTGGGAAACCTCAAGTGCCTTTTACTCCTGCCTTTACACACCCACCACTTTTATGCCCTCCATAGTAGCTCAATTTTTTAAGAGACAGGGTCTTGCTATGTTGCCCAGGCTGGATTAGGACTCCTGGGTTCAAGCGATCCTCCTGCCTCAGCCTCTCAAGTACCAGATCAACTTTTATTGGACCCCAGAGCCTATGTGTTTCTTCCTTCTTGGAGCTCCTTTATTAGTACTATTTTCTCCACAGTACTAATATTTTGATCCTTTTCCTTCCCATTTAAGGGTCATGACCAACACTCCTATCACAAAAACAGGTTAACAAGAGAAAAACATAAATTTATCTGATCATAGTTTAGACGACACAGGAACCTTCAGAAGGAAGACCCAAAGATATGGCAAAAAATCCATTTTTATGCTTAGGTTCAATGATGTATGGACACCCATGTAGAAATATGATTTCACATAAAGAGTATGATCTAATTAATGCTAGTAGACTGAGGTGAGGAAACCCAGCAAGGCCTGTCTGTTCAAATTCTTCTTGGCCACTTTGTGCAGCATTTCTTCCTCCTGGGTACAGGGCAGGACCCTTTCTAGTATTCGGGTCTTTTGACCTACATGCAAACAAGATAGGTCAGATAATTTGTTCGTGGCCAGTTATTTCACGGAAAGGCAGGGGAAAGTTAGAGCAGTTGTTTTTAGGTGTTATGGCTGGCTTTGAAGAAAAAGAGAGGTTCTGGTTTCTATGCCCTGCCATGGGGAAGAGGTTCCTGTGGAAGCCAATTGTAGTTTCAGTGGCTAGCCTTGGGGGAGTAGGAGAAGTGAGAGACAGGAGGGAAGGAGAAGGTCAGAGAGAAACTTTTATTTCTGAAACTGCTTCGGAGGTCTTCATTTTGGAGATTGTTTTCTGCACCCTAACAACTCTTTGGACATTTAATGACACAAAATACAAGGCTGCCAATGTGGATGTTTTATCTCTCTCAGAAGACTTTCTTCCCCTCATTGTTTAATTATGGCATTTTCAAACATATATAGAGTTAACGATAATAGTATAACCAAGTCTCATTTAACCATCATTTTCCATTAAAAATTATTGATGTATACGCAATTGTCTTAGTGGACTTTATATTCTCTAAGGAAAAGTATAAAATTGTTTTCATTTTTTTTTTTTGCTGGTTTTGTCCCTAAACACAGACTAGTGCTAAGCATGTACTAAAAACTTAACACTTGGTTGTGGAAATGAATTAAACTTCAGTTCACCAAAGTTCTGAGCATTCCATGAAGTATTCAGCTTCATCCAATCAATTCTTGGATACACAACCCATGAAACCATTCAGTGTTTTTAAAGAAACATTAACAAATAATATTAAAGAATAAGTCCCCTGAGAAAGTGTATGGATATAAAATAATTCTAACTTTACTCTTGTACCATCATTGAATACTTAATCAGCAAGCCAATTTTCTTTTGACACCAAGACTGGAAAATCATCACCAATATACAGGCTGGCACAGGAGAGAGGGACTAGAATTTCACAAGAGAGAGGAGGGCTAGCTCTATTCTCACTAGAAACAAGACCTAAAGCAAGTCACTTATCCTCTCTCAGCCCTTATCTCTAAAATAAAAATAGTTGTACTTTTCCCAGTGACCCCATAGTGCTATTGTGAGGATGATTTTTTTAAAATTTGTACAATTGCTTTCTGAAATACAAAGCACCTAATTGTTACATTGCCTTTATGGGACACCCTGACCTTTTTAAAAGAGGGCCTATAATACTATTGGAGGAAAAATACCTGAAATACATATAACAAGCAAAATGTCTAATAAGCAATGCAGGCAACACACGTCCAAGGAGAAGGGAGAGACCACTGAGTGCGGAGGTATTAAGCAAAGGTTACGTGGTAGAAGTGGACATAAAGTTGGGTCTTAAAGGACAAACAGAACTTGGACAATGAAAAGGAAGAAACAAAGCCATTTCAGGACATACATATATTACATCCTAAAAAAAAGAATGGTAGGAAGATTGGAGTAGTTGCCTGAGGCTAAATGATGAAGGACCTCAAATAAAGGCTGAGCGTTTTGACTTTAAAGGAAACACTGGCAAAATCTGAGGAGCTCAATATCAGCGAATTAGCATCCCCCAACAAGTAATTGACTTATAATAGATTTTAAGGTGAGAGAAAATAGGAAATTACCATTATCAAGACCAGACACAATCAGAGCTGTGAGTAAACAGTAAGAAAGACTAAAGAAAAATATAAATGGGAAGCACGTACAAGATGAGACTAAGAATGAGTAAATAGGGTCCCTTGATAAAAATTATCTGAAAGCATTAGGATTCTTTCCTCAGATTGCAAAGCTCACATAACTGGAATCTACCCATCTCATCTTGAAAAAGGTAACCTTTGACCTCTGTATCTGTCTCTGTCCCTCTGCAATGCCAATTTCCTTCCATATTTAGGTCCTTGGTTTTTTTCTGTCTCTAAGGTATTTCCCCTGATCTCTGCATGCCTAGTTCGTTTTTGTCATTCAGATCTCCAGGTGACAGTTCTTCCTAGAACACCTGGTCTAATGCAGTTTCTAAGACTTCTGCTTTCATATTTTTTAAATTTTAATTATTTCTTTAGCACTTGTTGTATTCTAATCTTTTTCTCATTTATTTGTCCGGATTTTCTCCCCCACTGGCTCTGACCCCTAGAGTAGAATTCCTGGGACTATAGGAACCTTGAAACTTATTCAGCACTGTCCAACCCCAGCACCCAGAAGGGTGCCTGGCTTGGATTAGGTTGCTTAATAACCACTCACCAAATGGATAAAATAAATATGTCAGTACAGCAGTCCTTCAGAGAGAAAGTGTTTGTTTTCTTCAGATCTAATTGGGTCCTATGCCTTCTTCAGGCTGGGAATTCCACTTCCCTTAAATGATGTGAGTGATTCCCAAATCTTTTCAATTCTGTCTCTTTTCTACTTAACTAGCTCTAGTTGGTGTCTGTTATCTTTAAATAAGAGCTTTAAATAGACAATTTTGTGAACCTAATAAATCACAGTAGACTAGCTATCATCCCATATTGCAGGGACTGAAACTCAAGAAGTCCCACAACATAGTCACTCAATGAGCAAGGAGGCCTTGACAGAATGGACATGAACATGTGATAATGGATATTAAACACAGGTCAAATGAGAACTAATCCAAATCTTTACCCAATATACAAAATGGCCTCTACTTTTTTCTCCACCACTATTAAAAAAAAAAAAGGAGACCTTCTACTTCTAATTCTCACACATCATGTCACAATGTCTAATATACGTACCAGAAAAACAATTATTTGGTTCTCTTTATTGTTCTGCTTACAATCAGTCTCACTCGAACTCCCCAAGACATAGAAAGAGGGGGTTAAATGAAAGAAAAAAACAAACAAACAAACAAACAAACAAACAATAACCAAAAACAAAACACAGAAATTCATCCTGGTATTTATGGAGCTAAACTGACTTCATCTCTTTGTAAGCCTTATATTACTAAAGTTTACAACCAAACCAAAAGTGTCTTTTAATAAATATAAGCCCAGAGAACCATGGTATCTGTTTCTAATTATTATATTTGTGATGTTGTTGCAAAATGCCAGGATCTAAAGATATTTAAGCTTGAACCAAACCTTGTCTCTAGGTACTAGACATTTTTCATTCTTTATTATTTTATTGAATTATTACTTGGTATAAATTTGACTATAGACCTTATTTTTAAACATAAAATGTGAACTGATTTACTGCTTCTAGAGGGCTGAGAAGAATGATTTTTTAACAGATCATTCAAAGAATATTAAGAATCTAATTCTCATAAGGGAATTCCAGTGGTGTGTGCAATCATTATTTATAAATAAATGCAGAAATAACATGTAGTAGCTAGTTTTATAATGACAGTTTTAAGAACACCTTTTGAAAATCAAGACAGCTAAAATTAACTATAAATTGTCCACTAGATTACATGAGTAAAATTTAGTGTCCAAAGTTTGTTTTCGTTTATATTCCAACCCCACTAACAACAGAATAATTAGATTCTATGTAATATTATGTAATGAATAATAAAATTGAAAAGACTACAAATGTCTGACATTTGCTGTATATTTCCTTCTTCCCACATTCTCTCAAATGAAAAATGTATTTGTTTTCTAAGAATTGAAACTGAAATCACCACAGCACAAAAGTTAAATTTTAGATAAAAAAGTATTCGTTTTTGTTTGTCCCTTATAACACCAATATTTTGTTCACATATTATATACACACTGAAGTGAAGAAAAATAAGTCTTTGAAATGCAAATGGACAGAGTTCACACAGAAATTCAAGTTGTTCAAAAACTGGAAAGCCCTAAAAACTAGACCAATTCCAATTAACTATCAAAGTCAGCAGACAACATAATTGAAGACGAAAATAATTTTAAATTGTTATCTATTTGTCATGTATTATATGAAACAGTATAGCATTGTCAGAAACATCATTAAACTGATTAGACGGAAATGGTTCTCACATTTATCTGCCTGATCAATGTATGCTAAATAATTAATAAAGAAGTATGCAAAACAAGAAATCAGAAATGAATTTTTTCAGATTCAGCAAACCAAAGTGAGTGCTAGTTGAGAACATAAGCAAAGAACTGGCATCTCTTCCACTGCTCCTTTTAGCATCTGTCTTCCTCATTCCCCTTAGATAAAACAAACTCCTAAGTAAGAAAAAATCATGCATTGAACAAACAATGCTTATTTCTCCTGACCGCTCATTATTTTTCAATCAGTTACTGAAAGGGAATTGGACTAATTTATGGAAATATTTCTCAAAAGAAACAATGAAGGGTACTGTGGCAGCTCCCACCACCCTACATAAAAGCAGGTATGACTGAGCAGAATGAAAAGAGGCTTGTCACAGATTTACATTAATTGTTCTGTTAACTACCAGGGCTCTTTTGTTCATCTGTTAAAATTTATTTACACAACCATAAGTTTCATCAATGAATCAACAACAACTATTTAAAGTCAAAGTAGAGCAGACATTTTGTAATAAAAGCAAATCACCATCAGGAACCAGAGAGGTCACCTTCACAGGGTTCTAAGCTTTTTCTTTTTCTTTTTCTTTTTTTTAATTTGAGACAGAGTCTCACGCTGTCGCCCAGGCTGGAGTGCAGTGGCGCGATCTCCACTCACTGCAACCTCCGCCTCCTGGTTCAAGCGATTCTCCTGCCTCAGCCTCCTGAGTAGCTGGGATTACAGGCACCCGCCACCATGCCCGGCTAATTTCAGGATTCTAAGTTTTAAGAAAACAATGACTATAATAATATGAGGGCCTTTCCAACCCATTTGGGGTACTCTGTTTGCAACAAAGAGAATCGTTAAGATTAAAAAGTAGCAGCAAAGATGCTTTGTTAATAGCCTATCAAATAAAAGGTATTTTGCCAGTGTAAAAATAAGCCACGATGACCGTGTTAGGTAAATCCTGTTGCCGTAACTAAAATAAGTCTATCTAGTTGTGGCTAACTTCAGAAGTCACTGATACAGCTAAAGACCAAACTCATAAAAATCATACTATTTTACTAAAGACAAAAAATGGGAAATAATATTGCTCCACCACTACATAAGCACAACTTCAACTGTGCATGAAGGTAAGAAACATTTACTTAGCACACGTTCAAATATTAATACAAGTAAAAGATGACAAACATGAAAGTATCCAACCTAGTATCCCACTCACAGTAGATACCCAATAGATCATCTTTCCTTCCTTCCTTTCTAGCCCGTTTAGTCAGTGATCCACTGTCTTACAGCCCTGTTTACGTCTTCTCTCTCCAACTAGATTGAAAAATAAAAACTGCTTCATTCATTGGTAGATATATATTTTTTTAAATTCTGCCATGTGTCTTATATGTGCCATCCACAAACAGTATGTGCTGATAGGTAGTATTGCTTGAAAGCTTAAGACACAACATGATGTATAACAATGCTTTTGGCTGCACAGGAGAATAGTCATCTAAAAATTCTTTAAATAATTTATTATTATTATTATTATTATTATTATTATTTTGAGAATAGGACCCAGGCTCCTTGAATGCCTTCTTCTGTCACCCTCAGTTTGTCAGCTATTTTCTTCCTCGCAGTTACAAAATGACCACAATGGCACCAAGAGCCATGTTCTCATGCAACAACACTCTCTTTATTATCAGGGAGGAACATCTTTCCCAGAAGTTTCCTGGCAGGCTTTCCTTCCTAACTAATTGACCAGAACTGTGTTGCATATAGCCATCCTTACCTACAAAGAAGCTGGGAAAGCAAGTAAGCTGGTTGGAACTCCTGCCACTATGGAAGAAAGCTAGGAGAATAACTAATAAATAGACAACAAACAATATCCACAACAGTGCTATACAAGATCATGAGCAGAGTCACTTACAATGCTTATGCAGGAAGTTACCGCTATATGATATATCTAGAGAAAAAAAAATCCTGCTGCTTGCCTTTCTAAAGTGGGTCTCTATATGGATGAATGCAGATGAGCAAAAAAATTGGAAGAGTTCTGAGAGCTATGACAGAGGAGGGACATCCCCTCTTTTTACTCTTTGCATGGATGGTTCATGAGTATGTTCTTCTTACACAGGCCTCTGTGCCTGAAGATCAATCTTTTAGAGGCTTTTTATTCAAGTAAAAACGGTCACTTGGTTTAAGCCCCAATCTTTTCAGATCCAAAGCCAGTGGAATCTCTGGAGTATAACAATCTTTCTACTGACAAAATATCAATATAATATACATTAATATAACCCCTTTAAAAGGAGACAAAAACAGAAAATCTCATGCCTGTCAATTCTTACATTTTTTTTCAAACCAATGGAAAATGTTAAGAAGAAAATGCATTGCAAAAGTTGTGTTTGTTTCTCCATGTATTGGGGGAGAAAAAGGCACTTTCTGCTATATTATCACATTCTAATTTCTGGACAAACCCCTGTAGTTTTCATCACGCATCATTTTTGTGATTAATGATGTGCACCCAGTTAATGGAAAACAGTAGATTAGGTTTCCACTAATAGTTTTGCAAGTTACATACGCCTGCCTGCCTCATTTAGTAACAACCTCACTGTTCAGTAAGAAGGTAATGGATTTAATCCCAAAGCAGAACTTAGTTTTATGAATACAAGACAGGTCAGATTTCCAGAGTGGAGAAAATTACGCTTTTAGAGGTATGCTGATCTTCAGCTGAAATTTAATATGGAGATGACACCTAAGGATTTGCAGGATTTTCCCTATTTACTTCTATTTAGCAATCAATTTAAGAATCTACAGTACTTATTTGTGGCCCATAAAATACGTAGAATAGCATCTTTCAACCATAGCAAATAAAACAAATGTAATACGATAATTTCTATAATTAGTATAGTAAGCTGAAAAGGCATCAATTGTTCTGAACACATAGGTGAAAAACAGTTTGTTCCTTATATGTTAGTGGATCACTGCAATGATATGTCAAAAAGCAAAATTTACATTTGCTGGCTCTAAGTAAGTGTGATTTAAGAAAAATACACAGTACAGTGGAAAGCATCTAGGAATAGAGGAATCGACAGAAAAGAATTCTAGTCTCATTTCTACTTGAAATTACTTTAGAAACTAAACTATCTTTTGTTTTTGCTTTCCCCACTGCATTTTATATTTACCTCTCTTATGTCATTTAACCATCGCTATGGTATTTCAAGTTATATCTATGTATATCTCACATTTCCCATCTGGACTAGCCTCCTTAAGAGCAGAGCAAACATCTGATTTACATTTTTATCTTCTACAGAGCAAAGCTAGGCTGAGAACTTCATGAGAAAAGGGACTTTGCCTGTGTATCCCCAGGAGTTAGCATGATGTGACCTCACAGTATGTGTCTAATAGTAGATGTTACAATAAATAAAAAACTTGAAAAGAATGTCATGCTTTCAAAATAAAAGAAAATGGGGATATTCTTTAAGAACCTGATGGAATCTCAAGACTGGCCTCCAATATCTGGTATTTAAAGCAGTTGAGTTTCTCTTTAAATATAGAGACATCAGCACCTAAAACACCAATCAAAAAATTCTACGGTGTTTTGCCAGCAAACCAGCACTTACCAAACACTTCACAGGTATTGATTTGACTTTGAAAGCTATCAAAATGTATGGGAGATTTAACGTTTTTCATGTTACTTTCCAAGAGAAAGAAAGCACATAAATATAGTTTATGTTATGTTGGTTGTTTCTAATCACAAATGTACAGGTACAACTAATAATCTAAATGATTAAATTGATGAAAACATCAACCAAGTAATTTACTGAGCACTAAGCACATGAATAAAATGTACTCTGTTGTTTGCTCTCATTGATTAAGTTTTGTAGGTTAAGGAAAAAGATGTGAGAACAAAACAATCACTTAAGAAATTATCTATGGCTCAAATTTTAATCTGCAGCAACGAGACATTTACCCATAGGTTCCATGTATTTATTTAGTCATCATTTTCTCTGACAAAACATCTCCAAAATGATGTCACTGGCCAGGCTGGAACTCACCCAGGCACTTTTTGTACTTCTTGCTTAAATACACCACAAGCACATATAACGAAGGGGGTTTTGTCATCCAAAATGAGACTGAACAAAGAATTATTAATCCAGTTCAAATTACTGTAACTTAATAGTAGAATTAACACCACAGTAATCTGTGCCATGAGAAAATGTTATTAACATCAATGATTCAAAGATAGATCTTTAACAACTTAGAAAAAATAACTACATGTATGTTATTTCTTAGTTACAAGGAAAAAGAAATATATCACAGATATACTACTTGCTGGATTTATCGACAGTTACTTCTATGTTGTTATTGTTCTTGTTTTAAAGTACAACTGACAGTCTGATTCCTTAAAGAACTATCTACACAGGAAACAAGTTGTGAACAGGGTTGAATACAGGCAATCTGACTTCAAAACCCATATTTTTAAGGAGTGTGCTAGATTAATTTTTATTGGGGGTTTTAATTTGTTTTGTGGAGGCTGACTCTGTTGAATCAGAACTTCTTTCCAGTGCTAAGTTAAGCTCCTATGACAGATTCTCATGAAATCAGTACAATGATAATGCATTGTGAGAGTGACCTGGTGATGACAGCCATCAACCCACTTTTGTCAGAGTTGAGCCCACTGATCTTGCAACAAGTGCTCTAGCATTAGTTTCACACACTCCCATCCACCTACCTACCATATCATATATGCAGCCCTCCTGGGGCTGTGGACCCTGAAAAAGCAGATGGCTCTCCCCGACTGAAGAGAAATATCCTTATGCTCCAGAATAATAGAATCAACTAGTACCTAATGAAAATCCATTGAAAACTCAACATACAACCTTGAACTGAAAATCTTACCTGTGGAACCATGCCTACAATGTAGGAGGCTTTTAATAAAACAGAAAACTCAACTCAAGACAAAGCAATTAAAGCAAAGCATTTCTTTTTTCCCCTTCAAGAATAAAGACAAACCTAACTTAGAGAAATAATTCATTTTTAAAAGGCAGAAATAAAACTATTAGTTTATATATTGCTTGCTGACCATCATAAAATATACTTTTACATAAATGTATTCTCATTAGGCTTTATAATAAGCTACAAATAAACAAGTCCTTTAAAAGTTTAAATCTCAAGGTCTAACACAAAATTGACCTTTTAAAGAAATAACAGTATCCAGGGACGGAACCTCATAGTGAGGGTTACTGAACAAACTCTCCAAACTAGTAAATGAACCTTTTTTTTTTGTTAAGAGCATATAAACTCAGTCACAGAAACATAAAGTGGGTACTGACACTATTGATTGTCTGATTTAATCATAATTCAATGAATCATTTCTGAAATAAACATCCAAAGCTTTGTGAATAACTTATCCTTTTTGGCTTATTTTTATATGTCATTTAATTTATTCAATTAATTAATCAAAATTAAAATAATTAATGAAAATGCCTCCCCCTTAACATAGTTCATTAAACTCTACATCACATTTATTTCCCAAATGTTACTTTCAAAAAGTCGGTAAATCAGTCCAGTCTGAAGATTACAATAAACTCAAAAAGGCTATTTCTTCCTGAACAAAGCTGTAGGAAAGAATCTGTCAATAAGTAGCTCTTTGTCAAACCACCAACAAATTTTGGACCTAAACTCATTTTAACATGTAGAAATATTTTCTCTAGTTTGAAGGTTTTGTGCCAATGTCTCCAAACACTTCCTCATCAACAGGGTGGGGAAGAAAGAGGGGCAATCTCTCCTTACCATGGGATGCATATGTATATCTATGTATGACACTTCCCCAATAATGGGGGTGGGGGAGGCAAGAGGGCAATCTCTTATTACCATGAGATGCATATTTACATCTATGTATTACACATATAGTGAGATCTGATGACATCAAAACATACACCAGAAAAGTACAGATGATTACCTGATATTCATTGGGCCAAAAGGTGCTCACTGCTAGTTCAGCCCGAAGCCAATCTCTACCCGTGAATCCAGTCACATTCCAAATTGGATTGGCAAGAGGTCCTTTATTCACCCTAACTAATATGTTCAAAGTGCCAGGATTCAGTCCTTTCTGGCTATATAATAGGTAACTGAAATCAATGCAGTGAGTGTCATTCTCCTTCATTGTAGGCAGCTGAAGTCTGGCTTTTTCTCCAGGGTCGTGATCTGAAGAGTCCACTATCATATAGGAACCTGAAACGACATTACAAATAATAATGCTAAACAGATATATAAGCAAAGGGAACATATAACAATAAAAATATGCCAATCCATTCTGAACATTAAATTTAAGTTAAAAAGACTGTTTTCCAGAACACAGCCATAGAAATACATCAATCAAATAAGTAGATGAACTGAATTCTTACTAGGTAACAGACCGTGTTCAAAGTACACATTCTGTATTAATTCATTTAGTCTCCACAACAACCTGTTATTATCCTATTTTACAAATTAGGAAATTGAGGCACAATTAGTAACACTCAAAGCTGGGTTCAAATCCAGATCTCACTCTAAATCTCTGGTATTGCTGAACACAAGTCTTTTAATATTTTATATATATATATATATATATGTATATGTATACACACATACACAAAAGCGATACATTATTGGCCTGGTTTACATAAAGGGTACACCTTTATTTTTCGCTATCTAGAATATTATTGCAGGGAGATGTGCTTAGAGTGCAAACAATGGAACCATTTCTAATTTCATATTGGAAGATCATCATTTATACAAGTTATGTGATCATTTGTAACATACTAACTTTGAATCTCAGTTCAGGGAATGAGGACACTTTGTAGTGTCAGTATGAGGGCTAAAGTTAAAAATGCCTAGAGCTGAGGATCAGGACACAGCAGATTTCCCCACTTGGAGTCTCACCCACTAAGGTGTCAGCTAATCACCACTGCTACTGGCCCCAGTTCTGTAACAGTCCCTAAACTCTTGTAGAGCTACAAGAAACCCAGTTTAAAATCACCAATCTACTCTATTCCCTTTGACTTAGTAAGTGTTCATTGGTTATCTATCATGTGGAGGCACAGGACATAAAGAGTCCCACTCTCATAGCTCACATATAGACTTTCCATTGCAGACAAAGGCCACACAGAAGTACAAAAATGAGACTTGAACAACAGGATTTTAGTCCCAGAAAACTCTCCAGTAAAACAACCAATTGTTCTCATGTCATTGTGGATTTTAACAAAGACACATATCACAAAAATGCAAATATGCCTATTTATTACACAGAAGATGGAACACAAATTTTATTGTAAAATATCTTTTTTCTTTGCTAGCATGTAATTTTAACCAAAATATATCAGATGTAGTGTTACAAAACTCAGTGTTATAAGAGTTGCACTTGACCCTTTCTTCCTGACAACATGTAAAAGTAATCAATCTTCTGCATTCCCTCCCCAAAATTTGTACCCATGACACATTAACCACTCAATAACTACTAGTCTAACTTGTTCAATTAACCCTCAACAACAGATGCAAATCATGGCAGAGAGGATGGTGTCAACTATTTGAGAAGCCAAATTTCAAATGTGACCGATTGCCACTGAGTGGTAGGTAGCCTCTGGTTGAGAGCTTTTGGGAAGATTTCTGTAACACTTCAGTATAATCGAAGTACAGAATAAACAGATCATAGTGATAGTGGCTGATATTATTGTTCACTTCTTTTTTCTAGTTATCATCTTCTCTTGTAAGCTAGGATTCTTTTTTTTTCTCTTTCTTTCTTTCTGAGTCTCACAGATGGCACATTAATAGAATAAACTGTCCGTGTGTATTTTGGAGAAATTATGTCTTTATTTTTAAACAGGATATCCTGGATCCCAACCCAATTTATAGAAGCAGGATGTTTCTATTCTTTATTATATTCACATTCTGAAGTCAATGGTTGATTTGGCAAGATGTCTTTCAGATTCACCACTGCATAGCAGACCAATCATTCCTTTCAACGAGGACCAGCCCTGAGATCTTGGATAAGTTACCTAGTGTTTGTTACTGGGCCTCAGCATCTTCACAAACCTGTAGCCTATTTCTCCACTACTATAACAGTTCCACCCCCTCCCCCCAGTGGAATATTATGGCAGTAGTGCATTTAAATTATTTTTAGAGGTCTGTATCAATTATGGCTTCTGAATGTCAACTTTAAAGTAGTAATCTCTAAATGATTTATTGGCTTTCTAATAGTCATTTTCTCCTATTATAAAATAAACTTTGGAGTAAAAATATGCTTTGTGTCACATTTTAATTATATAGCATAATATTTACTATAAAGACCATTTAGGAATTTTCAGTCAGTTGTACTCTTAAGCTACAATAATTATCTTTCTTATTAAGGAAACAGGATGGGCAAGGTATATTCATTTGCAGGCATTATCAATTTGATCACTAGGAAGACAAAAGTCACAAAATAAAAGCTGGTCTACACTATTTCAATATTTCAAGCAAGTTAAATAATAAAGAAAAATAGTGTTGATAATTCATCTCTATAGAATGTTTCTGCTAAATGGCCCTCTTTCAATAATGCCTGACTACTGCCACATTCTCCGAGTGCTCTGGAATAATAATGCATTTATTGCACAGTTCCAGAAAGGAGGAAGCAAGCACTAGCACCAAAAAGCCATCTAAATCTTTCTGCCTACTGACTTGATATAATGGCAATTTACCCAGTAGGCACTAGGGAGGAAGCTGCCTGTCTGAAACAAAATTCCCTTCCATCATCCCAAACACAGAAGATACTGTGCTATTCTTATCAACATCTAAAAATCACTTCTGTAGTCTCCCAGAATAACTGGCTCCCAATCCTTACACTTGGGAAATTATACAATATGTACTTCTCTCATACTTTATGTTATAATTTAAGCTTATTTACGATTGTTCTGTTACCAGCTAACTAATTCCTCAGATTTCTAACAAGAGTTTAGTTATCTCAAGGCTTAATAAAACATCTATGTTCCCACACATACAGTGTAGTAGCTTTTAATTAAAACTTCTTTAAAGTGGCCTTACAGATATTCCTTACAGTCTCTTGATCAATAGAGTTGTCAAATATATCATTCAACACAGAGAAAACTATATATGCTTTTTGTTTGTTTGTTTTAAGTGCAACCTTTATAGACAGCAATTTGACATCAAAGACCTTTAAGAGATATTCATGAATAAAACATCAAAAGCAATTGCAACAAAACCCAAAATTGACAAATGGGATCTAATTAAACTAAAGAGCTTCTGCACAGCAAAAGAAACTACCATCAGAGTGCAGGCAAACTACAGAATGGGAAAAAATTTTTACAGTCTATCCATTTGACAAGGGAATAATATTCAGAATCTACAAGGAACTTAAACAAATTTACAAGAAAAAAAACAAACCCATCAAAAAGTGGGTGAAAGATGTGAACAGACACTTTTCAAAAGAAGACATTTATGTGGCCAACAAACATGAAAAAAAAAGGTCATCATCACTGGTCATTAGAGAAATGCAAATCAAAACCACAATGAGATACCATCTCACGCCAGTTAGAATGGTGATCATTAAAAAGTCAAGAAAAAACAGATGCTGGAGAGGATGTGGAGAAATAGGATGTTTTTACACTGTTGGCGGGAGTGTAAATTAGTTCAACCATTGTGGAAGACAGTGTGGCGATTCCTCAAGGATCTAGAACTAGAAATACCATTTGACCTGTCAATCCCATTACTATGTATATACCCAAAGGATTATAAATCATTCTGCTACAAAGACACAGGCACACATATGTTTACTGCAGCACTATTCACAATAGCAAAGACTTGGAACCAACCCAAATGTCCATCGATGGTAGACTGGATAAAGAAAATGTGGCACATAAACACCATGGAATACTGTGCAGCCATAAAAAAGGATGAGTTCATGTCCTTTGCAGGGACATGGATGAAGCTGAAAACCATAGTTCTCAGCAAACTATCACAAGAACAGAAAACCAAACACCACATTTTCTCACTCATAAGTGGGAATCGAACAATGAGAACACATGGACACAGAGAGGGGAACACACACCAGGGCCTGTTGGGAGACAAGGGGAGGGAGAGCATAAGGAGAAATACCTAATGTAGATGACGGGTTGACGAGTGCAGCAAACCACCATGGCACATGTATACTTATGTAACAAACCTGCACATTCTGCATATGTATCTCAGAACTTAAAGTATATTTAAAAAAAAAGAGATACATACGTTCTGATCTGGGAATTCCATGTCTACAAATGTATACTAAATAAACCATCAGGTATGTATAAAAGATACAGCTTTAAAAGATGCCTAACTCATTACACTATTTAAAACAGAGAAAAATTAAGTATTCTCAATATTCAATAATCAGTAATTTGCAAAATTATGGCAAATCAATTTAATGAACAATAATGCAGTCATTAAGAATAATATTATTTTAAAACATTTTATGGAAGATATTTACAATATGTTAAGTAAAATATGCAGGTTATAAAATATTAAACCCACTTATGAAAAATACATATTTGTGTTAAATAATTATATCTGTGTAAATGTGTGTATATTCACATATGCACACACATACACTTGTACATATGACTGGAAAAATATGTAGCAAAATCTTAACGGTATATTATCTGGTGGGCTGTAATTGTCTTCTAGGTTTTCAAAAAAGTTTTTGCATATGTACAGTTTCTGAGAGTTCTATAATGAATAGGCATTAGATTTGCACATTTTTATTAAAACAGAGACTACATGAATACTATCTTACAAGAGGAAAATCAAATGAATAATGATAAATACTTAGTAAATAAACACAAGTGGGTTTTTAAAATCTTTTAAAAATAAATTGTATTTATAGGATACAAACAGGATCCTATAAATAATTAAATATTTCAAAAAACACAATACAAAATTTGAGTACTTCTTATTCCAATTCATTAAAAAAGAGAAAGGCAGAGAAGACTTAAAACAAATGACAGTTTTTACTAAAAAGAATGGGCAAGGAAAATAACATAATCTAGTATATAGATGAATATGTAATGCCCTATGGATTTTATACATTAATTATTTTTTATCTTTAAGCTACACTTCTATGAATAAGGTATTTACATGGGAAATTGGATTAATAGCAAAGAAAATAATTCATGATAAATAGATTTCCATACTTTCTTCTAAAACTCCTTTATATATGTATGTGTTGGTATACTTTAGTACACTAACATAATATTTGTATTGTCAGTTCTTATTTAAAATCTGTTGAATGTGCCCTATAAACTAAAAGCAAAATTTCAATTTCTTTGCCTAGTATTCACAACTTTCCATGATCTTATCCCAAAGTAACTGGTCATTTTACCTCCCACTTCTCTTCACAAACCACCTTCTCCAGTCTGACAGACCCCTCACTATTTTCTCCACACATCATGCCAGTTTTCTTTCCTCAAACTGTCTCACAGTTTCTAAATGTCTGATTCTGGCCCCCAATTATACATTGCTTTTGCGCCAATTTTAAATGATTTACTGGGATATCATTTGTCAACCTCAGAAGGGTAATTTTGTTCTCTTAGAAAGCACCTGACTTATTCAGAGTCCAATCAGAAGAGAGAAGCCACACAGTAAATTTAACAGTGAAAATGTAATATAAAGAATTACTACCTTTAAGAAGGTAGAAACTTTAACGCTGTGAAGAAAACCTTAAAGAATAATCAAAGTACCCAAGAAAGAAACCAATATAGACAGGGGAGGTTGCTGAGAATCAGATTTCCTTAAAGAAGGTGCAGTTGCAGCTCACGGGATGATAAAGTCTGCTGGGTCACTCAGGCCAGAGCCAATCCTGCTCTAGGGAAGCTAGGGAAACAGGACACATTCTCCCTGCAGCAGAGTGGCATGAGGCCTGGGGTATGTGTGTGTCACAGCAAGGCAGTCACCAGGCCAGGTTTGGTGCTACAAGCTCACTGAGGGACTATGTCTGCTACATGCACACAGCTCTGTCCACTGTGCAGCTCTGTCCACTGTGCAGTACCACCAACTAAAAACAAACTTAGGATCACAATTCAACCAAGAATAGATGATCCTTCTTTCTTAAGTGTCTCTCCAGTGCCCTCTACTGACAAAGCTTAACACTGTGCCAGCTGTAAAGCAGAACCGCTTAAAGGGTCAAGTGCTACTATGACAGAGCAGGTAATGAAGGACAAATTTTAAGCTCCGGGGCAATAAATTGATAACTGGCACCCTATCTAACAAGGGCTTTGCATACAGTAGAAGTCTAATAAATACTTGTTACTTGATTAGATTACCAATTGAATGAGGAGACAAAGACACTAGTTAATAACATGAACAATTGAGGCAGCACTAGTTCTAACTATATGTGAGATAAATTACCAGAAAATGTCAAAACAACAACAAAAAGAAAAACAAATGAAACTAGTTTATGCTGCTTCCAAACATAAGGATTTAATGAAAGAGTATAATGTTTGGAAGTACACATTTAATGTATTTGTCAGAGTCACGCTGGTATATATAAGAAACCTTCTACTAGAACAAAGGTTCTCAAATGTTTTAGTCTCAGGACCCCTTTATACTTGTGATATTAAGGATATCAAGCAGCTTTTGTTTCTGAGTTATATCAATATTGACCATATTAGAATTTAAAATGGAAAAATCTCAAAAATAATAATTTAAGATTAGCAATGATCTCATAATTTACTATATTTTCATGAAAAATAACCATTTCCCAAAATAAACAAAAAAAGATAGTAAGAAGTAATAAGCATTGTTTTACTTTTTAAAAATCTCTTTAGTATCTGTCTCAATAGAAGGCAATTAGATTCTCATTTTTACTTCATCTTTCAATCTGTTGTAGTATCATACATTATGTAACCTCTGGGAAATTCTTCTATTCATTCATCAGAAAATGAAAGAGAAAAAAGGAAAACTATATTTCAATGTTATTGATAAGCAGTTTTGATCTCATGGATCACCTGAAAGAGTATGAGGGTCTACAGAGATCTTTGGATCACATGTAGAGAACCCTATATTTTAATATACATAAATCTTTTTATCGCTCTGCTCTAATGAGAACATTATTAGTGCTTTTATTTATGTTGAGTCTACTTCACTCATTCAGTCTCTGCAGGGTATAAAGATGTACTCTATAAAATCAGTTAGAAAACAAAATCCTTCACCAGAGTGTTGGATGTCTGAAGAATGAAGATGAAAAAAGTTGAAATTTTCTACCCTAGTACGAAGGATATATTAGTCAGGATTCTCCAGAGAAAAGGAATATATAGATAAACACACACACACACACACACAATATTACAAGGAATAGACTCATATGATTGTGGAAGCTGAGAAGTCCAGACTCAGGACAGGAGAGCTGATGGTATAATTCCAATCCGAGCCCAAAGGCCTGAGAAACAGGAGAGTCAATGGTATAAATTCCAGTTCAAGTCCAAGTCTGAGTCCAATAACCAGGAGAGCCATTGGTGTAAGTTCCAATCTGAGTCCAACTCCAAAGGCAGGAGACTGATGTCCCAGCTTGTAAACAGTCAGACACAGGGGGAATTCTTACTCCTTATTCAACTCAGTACTTCAAGCGATTGGATGAGGCCCACCCACATTGGGGAGGGCTATCTGCTTTACTCAGTGTACCATTTCAAACGTCAATCACATCCAGAAACATACACACACACACACACACACACACACACACACACAAACATCCCTAGAAATAATGTTTAACCTAATATTCGGGCACCCTATCGCTGAGTCTAATTGACACACAAAATTAACCGTCACAAAGGGCTTTCTTCCACTCTAGTCTCCCAACATCAGAGAATCAGATTGTTATGTATGAGCGGAGGAGTACAGAGGACTAAGTAATATTCTATCCTCATAAGAAAAGTATTTTTATGTGTTCTGGAGACCATCTTGAATAGCTACCAAAGCACCAACGCACTGTGCAAAACAGCTAGCTCTTGGCATTGAGTGAGATTTTCCCAGTACTAACAAAGAACACGCCAGAAACTGTTGGTGTAAAAAAACTAAAGACACTATACAATAATATTGCTTCATGCCCAGACAGCTTAAGAAGCAATAATCAGGATCTCTAAGTAGAAAGAAGAGTGACAAGTGAAATCATGATTTGGGTCTCAGCCCATCTGGGATATTTTTTTTCTTTGTTATAAAATTAATCTCTCTAAGTACTTCTGTTGCTATTACCTTTGTGCTGAAGGCAATGCCATTACCCTCCTTTTCATATCTTTCATCTTTTCATTTCCTTTTTTCAAGCCTCTTCTCCCACCACTATTTTTTTCATCTGATTAAGTGGCAACAAATATAACCAATTATTAAAACTAAGGACTCAATAATCAAACTAGGAATCAGTTTGATTTTTCCCCTTCCTTCACTTCCCTCTTTTAATTAACTAGCAATTCTCATTGTTTCTATTTTCAAGCTCTCTCCTCAATCCATTCACGTCTCTTCATATTCACTAGTTTTACCAAACTCCTATTACCTCTCAGGAGGACAAATAGAATGGAATCCTAGCAAGTTTTATGATTTCCACACTAGCAGCCCTACAATCGTTTCTGATACATAGCCAGGTTATTTTTTTTTAATCTTTCTCATACATTGCATTGAGAATAAAATCCAAACTCTTTAGCCCCACCCCTCAGCTTCAATATGATCTGGTGCCTGCCTTCCTCTCCAACATTATTTCTTACATCTCTCTTCCCTTACATAAGATGTTTCAGATACAATGTGCTTTTTTCTGAAAAAACAAAAAAAACAAAAACAAAAACAAAACAAAACAAAAAAACACCTAAGTTTATGCTTGTCTCAGTCTCCATGCACTGGACCTTCCTCTGTTTGAAATGCTCTGTCCTCAGCTGGCTGATTTTCATCATTCATCTATTGGTGCAGCATTCCTAGGTCTGTTAAATAAAGTAGTTCCTTCCAGGGTTCTTTCTAACATATCACTTTTTATTATTTCCTTTATAGCACTTTCCACTTACTGAATTTGTTTACTTAATTGAAAAACTCCATGAAAAGTTGGGATTTCATGTATGTTGTTCATCCAAAAATCTAGAACAAGGTCTGGAGTATTCAGTTTGAAGTTGGATGTTTTATAAAAAAGTCGGACAACTATCTATTTGTGTTTCCTGCCCTGCATTCCCATAGCACTTACATAATGCTCTTTTATGTACAAAATATACCATATCTGTCTGTGCATCCCCAAAACCCTAGTGCAAGCTTTTTAAGATTAGAAACCTCTTTGGCCTCGCCAGCCCCTAACAGAGGGACTGTGTAACCTGTAAACTTGGCAAGCTCCACTGAAGATAAGCAAAAATATTTTAAGTATTGTTTTTTTTTTCAAAGATAGACAAAGAGAAAAAAAAGAGTAAAATTTGAAATGATAATAAGCAAAATTTTCAATCTTGAGAATAACCCTAAAATACTCCATTAATTTGGTTAGACGGACATCAGTGCCATCACTTTTTGTACAGTCTAGTTTTAATTCTTCGAGCTTTTACATTCTATTACTTCTTAAGATGGATGCTTCTCTTCTAATGAAGTCTATCCCCTACATCATACAGTTTGTTTCTAAGACAGTATGAGGCAAATATTACAAAATGTCAGAAAAAGTTAGAAAAAGTAAACTTGTCCCCCAAACTTCAAAACAAATTAACTGAATTTGCATCTTTGCAGGAGTCTACCTCCAACAACTTTAGTATCCATAACATGTCCCTCCCATTGCCTTGTAAAAATATAAACCTGTTTCCTTCACAGTCCGAATGACAAAATTTCTCCTGATCTCTGAGGAAGTGCTTTGTATTTGTTCTAGGTAGCCAGTTTACATTTGAAAATAGAAAAAGGTATGGATTTAAGACAATAACTTCTAAAAACCTTCAGGCAACACAAAAAAACTAAAATGAAAGTTTCAGTAGAAAGTAGTACATTTCTCCTTCTTAGGAAGTGGGTGTCCTCATGAAATTTACCCGCTACGCTACCCATTAAGATTTAGAAACCTGGCCAAGCATTGTTTTATAGTTTAATCCTCTTCCCCTACTACATCTTAAGGAGACAAAAAGTAAGTATTTGGCCAGTACTTTGATGAACAAAATTTCCAGTTTCATCTTTATGACATAGGAAACCTATGTCATAAATAGCTAAAAGGATTAGTGCCATCTGTTTCCTATTTAAAAGTGGCTAATTTTATAATAGGTTTTGATTTCCTTTCCAGTACCTTCCAGGACTCCAATTTTCCCTACTTCCTACACATCTATTTACTTGTCTATCCTGGGCAAATAATTTAACCCCTCTCTGTCTTGTTTCCTCATCTTGAAGTGCCCACCCCACTGAGGTCCGGTGTGAGGACTAAATGAGACTACCTCCATGATGTGCGAAGGCACACTGACGACAGGAATAGATGGGTCCCCAATACTTGTTTCTTTAGACGTACTCATTCCTTCTTCCACCAAACAGTAAAGAAAATAAAACTAGAAAATGTATGAAGAGAATACTTTCGAAGTTTAAAAATGAGATGACAATGTTAAAGGGTGGTACACTTAAAAACTTCCAACTTAATGGCACTTAACCTTCATAACCTTTCTTAACCCTTCCCTTCACAACTCTACCTATCCCTTTCATCCCAACGTGAGTCAGGCCTCTTTCTCAGTCTTATCCTTCCTATTCCTCTATAACCCTCCCTCTTTCACTCTGTCTTTGAAATCTGAAGTAAATTTAAAGTATTGTTGCCTCAACGCCCACTCCAAGAAACACACACACTTACTTCACCAACAGTTTCAAAGGACTCATTGATCTAAGTTTAAGAACTCTTGTTTTAAGATTTTTCCAATTTCTGAAATCATGGCACTCTCCTACAGCTATCCAACCTGCATAGCTTTTATGTTACATAGTAGTGAAAAGTTTTGAGAAGTAGCTGCTAAAAAGAAAAGCAACTTAAGAGAAAGTAATCAGTAACATGACCCAAAAGGCAATAAAGGCTTTGTCCTGTGGCCAATTTTGTAATCATCACTCACCTTTCCAAAATATCCAAGATTGAAATGAACAATTAAAGGTAAGAGAAGGTAGTGTGGCCTGTATTCCCTGGAAACTGCCTGAAGACTAAAAATCATGCTAACAATTCCCACCTGTTGTCTGGATATACTTCAACACTGTTAAACATTAAAGACCAGAACTGAAGGTCTAAAGAGAATGAGTGCACAACACGTCTATGATTTCTATGTAAATGAATATTCTCAAAGTCAAAACATTCTACTTGGTAGTCACATTATTTCTGAAGGTACCAAATTTTTATTTTTTGTTTCCCACTGCATATTAAAGTTATGTTTATACAATACTGTAGTCTATTAAGTGTGCAATAGCATCATGTCTAAAAAAAGGTATATAAGGTATATAAAATATATACCTTAATTTTAGAATAGTTTATTGCTAAAAAAAAAAAATGCTAACAATCATCTGAGCCTTCAGCAAGTCATTATCTTTTTGCTAGTAGAGGGTCTTGTCTCAATGTTGACGGCCTTGCTCTGGATTAGGCTTTGGCTTAAGGGAATGCTGTGGCTGGTTTAATCTCCTATCCAGACTACTAAAACTTTCTCCCTGTCAGCAATAAGGCTGTTTCACTTTCTTATCATCTGGGTGTTCACTGGAGTAGCACTTCCAATTTCCTTCAAGAACTTTTCCTTTGCATTCGAAACTTGGCTAACAGGCACAAGAGGCCCAGCTATTGGCCTATCTCAGCTTTGATATGCCTTCCTCACTAAGCTTAATCATTTTTAGCTTTTGATTTAAAGTGAGAGACCTGCAGTTATTCCTTTAAGTTGATAATTAAAGGGCCACCGTAGGGTTATTAATTGGCTTAATTTCAATATTGTTGTGTCTCAGGGAACAGGGAGGGCTGAGGAGAGGAAGAAAGACGGGAACAGCCGGTAGGTGGAACAGTCAGAATACATACAACATTTATCAGTTAAGCTCACCATCTTATACGGGAGCTGTTCGTGGTGCATGAAAAAATTACAACAGTAACATCAAAGATCACTGATCACAGATCACCATAACAGATATTATTAATAATAATAAAGTATGAAATATTGTGAGAATTACCAAAATGTTACATTTTGTTACACAAAATGAAATACTGTGAGAATTTCCAAAATGTTCAATTTGTAAAACATGCAATATCTGCAAAGTACAAAGAGGCAAAGCACAATAAAACAAGGTATGCCTGTAGCTGTACTGAATGATGTAAGTTTCCTTCCAACTCAACTAGTCTATTATTCTGAAAGGTCCCACCTTTCAGACAACATAACCTAGAAAACTAAAGTACTTTTAGTACAAGAAGTACATGAAGAACAACTAGACCTTACTGTGACTCAAAACTAATAACAATTATAACTATTCAATTTTCTAACTGTAACAATGGTCACTGCTCCTGAGTAAGTAAATGGCAAGTAATGATCAATTAGAGAAGAATTCAGATTGAACAAAGTTTTTCAACTCAGTTCTCAGGAACAAGGATAATCAGGTCACAGGGGCAGTTCAATTGGCCACCAAAGAAGTTTCTTCCTTTATTAAACTTTAAGTCCACTAAAGTTCTTAATACAATAAAAGACACTTCATGAAATATTCAAAAGGAAGGAAAAATACAATCTCCCCCATCACCCAAATAAAAGCATATATATTCCTGTTTATGAAATGGTTAAGGCCAAGCGCGGTGGCTCATGCCTGTAATCCCCGGACTTTGGGGGCTGAGGAGGACTGTTCACGAGGTCAGGAGTTCAAGACCAGCCTGGCCAACATGGTGAAACCCTGTCTCTACTAAAAATACAAAAATTAGCCAGGCGTGGTGGCGGGCACCTGTAATCCCAGCTACTCAGGAGGCTGAGGCTGGAGAATCGTTTGAACCCGGGAGGCGAAGGTTGCAGTGAGCCAAAGCCATGCCACTGCACTTCAGCCTGGGCGACAGAGTGAGAAACTGTCTCAAAAACAAAAAACAAACAAACAAAAGAAATGGTTAAGAATTCAGGCTCTGAAGTCAGAGGCCTAAATTAACAGCCACGTTCTGTCACTTTCCACTATGTCTCCTCTCTACCATCTTACTGATGAAAATCTGAGGCCTGGAACAGATAAATGTCTTAGATATAATAAAAACACTGTTCGAGTGGATTGTTGCGAGGATTACAGAAGTGGGAACTGTCAAAGGAAAAACATCTTTTCATTTTTTTGTTTACAAAGTACTATCACCTAAACCAAAAATCGGTCTGCTTGTTTGAAACAGTTCTGCCTTAGAGGTTCTAAGACAAGAAAAGGAAAATAAAAGCAAAAGGGAATGATAACAAAAAAAAAAAAAGAAAAAGAGAGAGACTGGGCATAGCAAAATGAAGAAAAGAGCTCAAGTAGTAGAAGGAAAAAGAGATGAAATAAGTGCTTACACTTTAAAATGTTAAGTTCTGGGAAGATGAAAGAAAAGAAAGGAAAACAGAGTGGTAGAGAAAATAGGGTTATTTTATTTTTCATCTCACCAGTAGCTTCATAAACCATACAAATATAATAAAAGAAACTGAGATCCTAGGATATAAAAAAGTAAAAGCGAATGGTGCCATCTCCTCAAATTTTGAGACTGTTGCTTTTGGTCACAAGATCATCAACTATAGCTCAAGGTTTTGGTATAAAATATATACTTAAAGAAAAAAAAAACCTGGAACCCTTGTAAAATCCCCTGAGTCTACATTAACTTAAGGCAGCTTTAATGGAATTAGTGGTCTCCAATAATTGAGCAAAGTATAATATTAAATCATATCCCAGGTCTCTGGGATAGGCTATTCTACTTCCAGTGCTAGCAATGCAGTTATTTTGAAAAACAAAATTTAAAAAATAGCCAAAACACATCTGGTCAATTATGAAATGCCACATTGACCAATGGTGAGGAAAGGAAGAGCAAGCAAATACTTCTCTGATTGTAGCATACAATTAATTCAACTTTGTCTTAGCAAATACAATCACCCAAAGATATTCCTTCAACAAAACATTCCTTTTAAACATAACCAGAAAAGCTGCATGATGCAAGTGACCTCCATTCCAACAGTGTGTTTTTTTTTGTTTGTTTTTTTGCCCTGAGAGCAACTGAGAATTGTACTTTAATGTTTTCATAAATGCTAACTTAAGGCTCAATGGGTAAGCACAAACATTGAGAAACTGTAGAGTTTTAGTTCCCACACTAATTTTTTAAAGCTTCCCTCTGGGGTGTACTGTAGAAACTAAAATAAAAAATAACTTCAGCCAAAACAAGTAACAGTTAGATCTCAGACCAACAATCAAGCACAGGTGTCTTTCCCCTACCCCAAGGCGCTGGGAAAATGGGAGGTAATTTTTCTGTTACAGGAGGGAAGAAGAAACTTAATAGTTTCAAAAATTTCACTGTCACATCGTTCAATCTACTATTGTGATATACTTTCAGGTTTTCATTAACATTCATAAGCTAAATGGATGCAACTCAAGCATACAGACAGGATCAAATTTCTCTCCCTTGAGAATAACCATAAGCAAGAATATATCTCAAACATTTTCTTCTTCTAACTAAAATATCATCAAGTATCTCCCTAAGAACTGTTTCTGTAACTAAACAAACAAATAAACAAAAACTTCTTTTCCTTTACAATGATCCTACAAGCAGGGATTAAACTCTGCAAACACCATGAACTAGTAGTGATTGCTTCAGTGACGGTGACACACATTCACCAGTAACACAATTCTATTGGTTGAAGCAATTAACTGCATGCTCAAGCACAAGTAAGAATCATACATTCCATCTGGCGCTCAAAAATCCTCGCAAACTTGGTCCATAAAAACCTTGCCATGCTAACTTGCCATGAACCACCAGCATGAACTCATAGCTCATTAACAGTTCATGGTTCATAATAATAATAAAATAAGCATTTTTGCCTGGTGTGCCCCTTCTTCTTGCAAAGCTTGTATTCTATTTTCTCCCCTAAGAACCTTTATTCCTACCTTCTTCATAAGCTTTTATGTCTGATTATACAACTTTTTAGTTAATAAACAAATTTACATTGCCCACTTTGTATTTGTTAGAATGTGTAGAATTTTCCAAGCTCAGCAGTAAACTTCTTAAGGGCTATTACCTCTCATTAGGCCTTTCTGTGTAGTGATCTACAGAAAGCTGATACTCCATCAATGAAGTGTTGATGGTGACTTACTGGCATATAAATAGTTAAAAGAATAGCTTAAGACAGTAAAAATATGTAATTCACCCAATCCTCCAGTGAGAAGGTTACTGAATATGTAAAGTGCTAAATATTGTACAGGAAAACGTGAAGTGGAGAAGGGTTAAGTAACCTGCTCAGATCTCAATTTGAATCTAACAATAAACTTATCTCCCTTAGCTCCTATATTATGCCACCTATCAAAGTGAACAAGAAGTTTATCGGCAGAAGGATCATGTGATGTAAATATTGTTTAAATTGCATTGAAAACCCATGAGGATGAATCTGAAGTACTCTAACAGATACCATTTCAGTATTTTTCCTTCATGGGGCTTCTTCTGCATGGATGCAGCATCACACAAGTAATCAAAGCATCAACAAAATGTGTGTCAAATGAAACTGTGATGACCTCTACACAAGGCAGTCTGGCTATGAAACCATGTAATGGGGAGATATGACCTCATCAGGAAGGTGAGAAAGTCTCTGAAAAAGTGATGTCTGAGCTGTGACCTGAAGAATGAAAGAGAGTTATTAGGAAGATCATTTCAGGCAAAATAAACCACTTGTGCAAAGGACCTAGAAGAGGGCCAAGTATAATGAATAAAAGAGACTGAAAGTTTGGCTGCAGAGGAGAAAATGGGGAAGATGACAATGGAGATGAAAGAAGTAAACAGACCAAGCAGGACTTGCAGGCAAAGATAAACAGTTTCGTCTTTATCTTAAATGTTATAGTTAAACACAGAAAAGATTTAAGCTGAATGAGATGAAGGTTACTATCATAAGTCAGATTTTCATTTTGGCAAATAACTCCGGCCACAATGTATAAAACATATGAGTGATAGGGTGGTAAGCAAAATAGGTATGGGAGACCAGGAAGATAGTAGCTGCAGCAGTCAATAGAGGAAAAATGTTTTTAATTATAGTAGTAGATGATGGAGGTGATGTGAAGCAGCCAATCAAGACCTATATAGGAGGTAAAAACAGCAAAATTGGTGATGCATAACATATACAAGAGACAGGTATCCAGAATATACAACTATATTTCTTGTTACTACACCCAAATATATAGCAGTGCCATTCCCTGAGCCATGGTACACTGGATGAAGATCAAGGCTGGGAGAAAGATCAGTTCAAGTTCTTCAATGTAAAGAGCAGAATCCACTGTATCATTTTCAACAAAAACAACCAGAAAAAAGTATTAAAGAACATTAGGAAGCCCAAATAATAACCCAAGTATATCCACCAGTGGAGACCTACTGCTGGGTGCAGACAACATTCTCCCAGCACTCAGCCTGGGTCCTGTGCTTTGCTGCCCCTGGAAGTCTATGCTTCCCCTCTCTGGAGAAGGAAATCTTTATGCTGCCTCCTCTTACTCAATAGCTTCCTAATCAATGTTCTTACAGGTATTCTGAATTGTGATTTGGTCACCTGTTGATGTCCTAGTTAAGGATGGCTGAAAAGGTGAGTGTTTTACTTCTTTCTGGGGCCATAAAAACTAATAAGGCAAGAGACTCACCAAATATAGGGAAAACTGCCATAAACAAAAATAACAAATACTATCTAATGAAGGGGAGGCATTAATTTTGTTGAGACATCCCAGCAAAGATGCTACAAACATATTTGTAAATCATCTACATATGCATTTACACATATAAATCCCATAATGCTATTATGTTTTTTGCTTTTGAAAAGTTTTCAAAAAAATCTTAAATATTTTATAAATAAAATATAACAGAGTCAATTTACTTTATCAAAATAATGCTGCTCTGTATTTTATTATGGAGCATGGAATGTAGCAATCTGATTACAAACCTTTGTTCACTGAAATACTACAGAGGGCAAGGGAAATAAAATTCATTCTAAGCTTCTAACTTACACAGCTAACTTTTAAAATTAATAAATTTTCTTATTTTTTACCAATATGTTATTTCAATAGTGATTGACAATTTGGGTGACTTCCAGGAACCCACAACAGACTCTATCAGCAGTTAAATTAAAGCCATTTAATCTTGCACTAACAAGCCCATGTAACTAATTCAGGTATCTGAAGCATATTCACCTCTTGACCCTCACTAAACACATCTTGAATCTGAGTAGCCATCTACTAATGTATTTTTCCCAAATATAAGACCAAAATTCCCCTTTGAGTGTGTTATATATTTATCCTGATCAGCATTCAATTCAAAAGACAATGTGTTTGGGGTAAGAAAAAACTGACAAGCTGCTACAACACACATATGTATCTGGAGAGGCAAAATTGCAACTAATTGTGATTGAAACACAATCATAATTTTCCTCCCCACGGTAGCTTTGGCAAAAATTGCTTCCTGGAACACAGAAAAAAAATATCCTTCTGTACCTAAGAAAATGAACATAAGTAAATAAATGAGTCTAACAAGTAAGGTCATGGTGACAAACTGCTGCAGATAAACTTTCTGCCAGGTTTCCAGAAACAGCTTGACCCTAAGGACTTATTTAGACTTAGAAAAGGTCCCACAAGGGACATCAATAATACCACAGGACATCTGATTCTTCTTTTATAGGTAGCTGTAGTCCCACAACCAAGTTTCTTAGGGTGAGTAAGAGAGGTAGTTTTGGCCACTGTTCTAGTTGCCCAGAATCAATATTTGGACTAAAATCCAAAGGTCAGAATTGCTACCATCACCCCACCCCCATCCAAAATAAAACCAGTAAAAGAGAGTGGTGGTGAAAGAGGGTCAAGCTGTTAAGGAGCTAAGCAAAAAGAAGACGCAGAAATCTAAGGAATCTGATTCTTAGACAAACTAAAAAGATTTATTGAGAACTTCAAGAAGCATTGGAGTTCTCCAGTGGCTAAAACAGCCTCCTAAAATAAGTCACTTTGTCTAAGTGTAAACCATTTCTTGGATCTCTATCAAATTTTTAAAAATAGCTAAGAGTTCACTGGTTCAAACTCTCAGAATATAACCATATGGCCCACAGCATAAACATGGCAACCAGACAGGGCTTCAAGACTTTCTCTGTTGATGAACATTTCTTTCAGACACCAGTCTCAGTAAACTGATTTCCTTATGGAATCCCCCCATTCTAGCAGACCCAGCAACTGGGTAAGCTTTAACAACCTCTAAACGTACAAGAAAGCATGCTCTGTTAATTCCCTATGGGCATGAAAGAGTTTAGAGTTTAAGGGTAAACTCCTAATTCAATGTTTCTCAAACATGAGTAAAATCCCAAGCTTTGAAAAAGAAAACTTTCTCACAGACCTCAGTGTTAAGTTGAACTCTGCACAGATAAATATCTGAGTATTAACATACCATAAGTTTACTCATACAACAAATGTATAAAATCAATACAGTTTAAATTAACATCCTTTGTTATTTAATATAAAATGATGCTTTGTGGAACCAAAAATGCAAATAGATTTAAGAGTGGCAAATAGGTACTTCTTTGTTTTATATTTTACATTTCACTTTTAGGTTTGATTCTTTTGGTTTTGGTCATAATGAAACATCATTTGAATTAATGTCATCATAATTTTTGTTATTTTTCTTTAATATTAACTTTTAGCCACTGATCCATGCTTTTGATAGACTAATAGATTTAATAGTACATTCCAAAATAACAGGAAAAGTTTAAATCTGCTTTAATAAAAACAGTTCTCTGTATATTTACTATATTTATTGTTAGTAAACTTTTCCAAGTTAATATGTACAAAATCAGGAACTGCACAATATCTGTGCTTTAAAAACATCAATATGATGTCAACTAGTATTTCACAATTATAAATTTTGCATGCTTATGGTATGTGTTATTTGCCACGTTTGATTTTTTTTCTATATGTACTCTAAAATGTGATACAGTTCATCCTTTCACTTAGCAGATGTAACATAAACACAAATGCAAATAATGCCTCTGAATTATTTCTCAATGATTAAGAAATAATTATCTTAAGTATATGTATATTAATTTTAGACTCAGAAAGTTAAAAATATGTAATTTTTTCAAAAAGTTATATTTTCAAAAAAATATAACTCAGCTAATTCTGCATTCACACTGTAGTTTGAAAAGCATTTCCTTCACTCAGTAATAAACTCAGACTCAAACAGAATTTGTCACACACAATACCAATAACTGTAGATTAAGAAAAGACTAAGTCCAAAAGGTACATTGGAATAAAATTATGTGTACACAGGCCTAAATTAATTTTTGTGAATGAAAATCCATAATTTTAATTTTTCTGAAGAAAAACATTTTTTCAAAAAGATGCTTCAAGATATTCACCCCCTTGAAACATGTAAAGAACCATCACTTTATTTTCTATGCCTTTGTCTTTGCCTGCAGGTTTAGAACTTGATGCTAGGAAAGGCTTTCCTGCCCTTAAAAAAGTAAAGTGAAAATTACATAACTAAGTATATGATTCCTTTTCAAGTTGATTACCAGAAAGCTTAGTATCTCATTTAAGTTTCAACTAGAACAGCAACGTAGGCCTTACTGCCTGGAGAATACAGGTTTATTTGTCATGGACTTGATTTTTTAATTATATTTGCATTCTTACAGCTCAAGAGTCATTTTTCCTTATTTCTCTTTGCTATGTGGCCAATTATCTTAGTGATAAGTAACTTCAAATTATTTGCATAACAAGGGAAGGCATGAGAAGGTATATATGGCCAGGCGCAGTGGCTCATGCCTATAATCCCAGCACTTTTAGGAGGCCAAGGCTGGCAGATCACCTGAGGTCAGGAGTTCGAGACCAGCCTGGACAACATGATGAAACCCCATCTCTACTAAAAATACAAAAATTAGCTGGGTATGGTGGCACATGCTGGTAATCCCAGCTACTCAGGAGGCTGGGGCAGAAGAATAGTCTGAGCCCAGGAGGCGGAGGTTGCAGTGAGCCGAGATCTCACCACTGCACTCAAGCCTGGGTGACAGAGTGAGACTCCATCACAAAAAAAAAAAAAAGAGAAGAGAAGAGAAGAGAAGAGAAAATAGATCCTAGGTTTCAGCACCAAAAAAAAAATTTTTTTAAGTTATAGAAATTAAATAATAATTAGTAACATGAAGGCAGCTTCTACTTGTTACAAAGACCAAGGTTTCTATAAGTGCCTACTCTACCTCACCAAAGCCCCAAAAGCCAATTCTACAAAAAATTGTGAATAGAGATGGTCAATTGTAATTGCCTACTAAGCCAGATCCAAGGAGGATTAAAGCCAGGTACTGGTTATTTATCTCAGTATTGAAGTATTTAAACTAAACAGTTATGACACACAAAAAAAGGCTCATTATGTAGTTATACCTCTGTCCCATCACCACCCTGAATAGCAGTGTGCTGGATCTCTAATACATTTTCATAAATTGTATAGAAGTGTATTGTAAATTGATTCTCACTTTTAAAACAAAATAGAAATCTAAATTGTGAACAAAATTAAAATGGTAGAGCCAAGGGAAAAAGTATTATAAATTCAAAAGAAATATCTACAAATTTTTTTTTCTAAAGAACAGATTTAAGCCATGCATAGTAGCACACACCTGTAATCTCAGCTACTTAAGAGCCTGAGGTAGGAGGATTACTTGAGCCCAGGAGTTTGAATCCAGCCTGGGCAACATAGCAAGGCCTCATTTCTAAAAAAACAATTTAAAAATTGAAGAACAGGTTTATTACAGAAAAATTTTCAAGAAGAAACTTTTTTGGGTGGGGTGGGTAGAGACTACCTGAATTAAATCTTTCTTATTCTGAAAAAGTACAGCTACCAAAAACTGTATTAGTCAACATTTTCACTGGTGAAAATTCACAAACATTTCTTTTAGAATCAAGAATGTACAAAAGATGTCTACTATCTTTTTATTTAATGTTGTTCTGGATATCGTAACACAGTAAGACAGATGATATATATATGTCTATGTGAAAATAAAAAAGAATCAGCCAGGCGCAGTGGCTCACGCCTGTCCCAGCACTTTGGGAGGCCGAGGCAGGTGGATCACCTGAGGTCAGGAGTTCAAGACCAGCCTGGCCAACATGGTGAGACCCTGTTTCTACTAAAAATACAAAAATTAGCTGGGCATGGCAGTGGGTGCCTGTAATCCCAGCTACTCTGGAGGCTGAGGCAGGAGAATCGCTTGAACCTGGAAGGCGGAGGTTGCAGTGAGCCAAGATCGCACCATTGCACTCCAGCCTGGGCAACAAGAGTGAAACTCCATCTCAAAAAAAAAAAAAAAAAAAAAAAAGAAAAGAAAAAAGAATCAATAGATAGTTTGTCATCATTAATAAGAGTATCACAAGGCTTTCTAGCATTTAAAGACAAAAAATAAAACAAAGAACTAGAAGATGAATGCATTTAAATTAAAAAATTCATAAAGGTTAACTCTATAGCACAAAGTTCTATTAACAAACTCCATTCAAATGAGGAATTTAAATAGAAAGTCAGCTGTTAAATGCTTTATCCAAAAACATTTCATAAATTACGTGAAACAGAGTTGTTTGCATTTTTAGCTGCTTGACAAAATATACAAAGCCAAAGTCCTTATATCTCCCAAGTCCAGCTGAAATAAACACGACAGATCTTAAGCTAAGAAACATCTGCAATTTTGTATGTTTTTCTAAGCCTATAGCTAAGAGAGTGAACTCTGGGGTCAGATCAAACTTGGTTCAAATCCTGGCATCAGAACTTATAAGTTAAGTGATTTTCATAACACTTCCCTCTTTATAGACTTGGGCTCTTTATTTGTAAAAGAGAGATAATACTATCTGCCTTATAGGAATGTTGGGGCCATACATAGAACATGTTTATTCTATCAAATGTTCCAAGCATTTGATAGAATGTGCTTTGGCTTCTAGTATCTCAGCAATACTGCCTTGGTCTTCTCACCCAAAACGAAGCTAAACTTCCTCACATGGATTCTCTATTCTAAATGGGTAAATGACTATATCCTGATCAACAGCACCAAGGTGAATATGTTTCTTATGCCATCCTCTCACCATCCACTTAATACTGCTCCCACTCTCAGAAACCCTCCCATCACCATTTAGTAAATGAAATCACACTCATCTTTCAAAGGTCAACTCAAGTTACATCAGGATTCTTATGCTGAATTCGCTAACAATTGGAGATCTGTGTTTATCAAAATAATGTAAAACATAAGATGATACCCTACAATGTACAATCAGGCTGTATGCAGCCTGATCCAACAAAATTAGACTATGATTATTCAGTCTTTTATCCACCCCCTCCAATCACTCCTCGTGATTTTTTTTTTAAAGGTCTCCCTCTGTTATCCTGGCAGATCATGGCGATCATGGCTTACTGCAGCCCTGACCTCCCAGGTTCAGGTGATCCTCCCAACTCAGTCTCCCAAGTAGCTGGGACTATAGGCACACACCATCAAACTGACAAATTTTTTTGTATTTTTGGAAAAGATGGGGTTTTGTCATTTGCCCAGGCTGGTTTGGAACTCCTAGGCTAAAGTCATCTGCCTGCCTCAGCCTCCCAAAGTGCTGAGACTACAGGCATGAGCCACCGTGCCTGGCCCACCCCTCACTTCTAAAGAGGACTTTTGTCTGCACTGCTCAGCTTTTGTTGGTACCTCTGTAGACAGAAGAAAAAATGGTGGGAAATTTTTTAATTAATCTAGAGAAAACAATTTGATTATATGATAAAGGGTAAAAAGTTACCTGGGGAACAGAAGAAAATTATCCTCAATGTAGGAGAATGGGAGGGGAAAGTAGGTCTCAGTATAAGCCAGGTGATTTTTTTTTTTTTTGGTGGAGATGCACAAAAATCAGAGTAACTACTATGTGACGCAGAACTTTAAGAAGTCAGAGAGAGTTTTTTCTAAGCAAGTTTTTCCACTTATATATCATACATACATTCAAACATAAATTCATAGATACACGTATTCATACACATACATCTGAGGGAGTCTTCAGTGAATGCTATTTTAAGCACTTTTTAATATGGAATATATATCCTTTTTTTGGTTTGACACCAAAGAGAATTAAACATTTAGATACAGGCAAAAAGATGCACTTTTGTTCCCACTACATATATTAAACAAAATCTCTGAGAGTGGCATAATGTAAGTATCAAATAAACAGTAGCTGCTCTCATCCTGTCATCTGTTTAATTATTCTGAGTATGTTCACGATCTCCTCAAGAAGACAAGTCATCTTGCTGATGGCAATACTCTGTACTACTTCAAACCACAGCATCTAGCATTGTACTAAAGACGGGGTCAGGGATCAATAAGTATCGGCTAATTGAATCACTGACATTTGAGAAAATCCCAACATCTGAGAAACAAATAATTAGGTTATGATGCGAAGCTTAGCTTCAGGAGAAGCAAGAATGTTTTTCAATTTATTTCTCCTCCAATGCAGTCCAGAATTCCTCTTCAGTACATAACTCAGGCTGGAGAGATAATATATGTGCTAATCACCATACAAGGAGAATATACACTACATGCATTTGTATCCCTTCTCACTGATACATCTGGTTTCCCATTAAGGTGTTTAATGAAACCTTACCTGTTATACCAAAGGCTGTAAGATAATGAATCTAAATGTATAAGCTTTATTTCCATTAAAATTAAATACGCCTAACCCTCAAAATAGAAGCACTCAATCTTCGTTAACTACAAAGGAAAGTAGTAGGTGTTTTTTCTTAATACCTCTTGTATCTATTTTTTAAGTTATATTTTAAAAGGTATATATTTCAGGCTGTAAATGTCTTATTTATCTTGCAAGAAAGAAACTCCTTTCACCTTGGTATAGAGCTGCTTTCTGAAAAAATTTCCAATGAATAATAATCAGAAGCAGGAAAGAAAAGAAGGATACAAGGATATTATATTACTGATGTCTCCCCTGCCATGCTCTGAGTGGCCACAATCTCATAGAATTCTATGATTTTTAGGGACCTGGGAGATCATTTGATTGTGCCATATATTTTATACATTAAAAATCTGAAAATCACAGAATTTAAGTGACATGTAGAAAAAATATTAATATTCAAAGAAGGTAAATTTAAAGAAGGAAACAGATAAAGATGAAAATAGAGAAGCAGTCTTTTTTGTGTGATCTTAAGTAATCCTGTCATTTTTAAAAGTTGAAGTTTTCTATGGTATGATAAAATTTTTCTATAGTATAATATATAGCCAATTTTCTATAGTATGATAAAACTTTACTAATAGTCTGATATAAAGTCCCAATCTAAAATATTTTATATATTACATGAAATAGAATTGCTTTATTTTTTAGTTGCCTAACAAATTAATCCAGTGAAAATTCTATTTCTCTCAGTAAACAGACAGATCTTAAAGAAAGATAAAACATTTATACAGCCTGTAAATGTTCCCTTCAATACAAATGGAGTAAGACCAAACCAGTTTAATTACAGGAACCTTCCTTGTCAAATGTGCACTCTTGAACAAATTGTTTCCCCTTTCTGGAAGAAAGCCCCTTCATCTGTCAAACAGAGATAATACAGCCTGCCTCATAGGATTACCGTGAGGAATATATTGGAAAACATCAGCAAAGCACTAAACATAAGGCTTGACACATAGGAAGTCTACAACAAATGACAATCTCATGCTTGCTATCCCTATAAAAATAGGAAAGGAATGAAAACATTAATTTACATGCAGCAAAAGTCTGATCTTAAGTGACAATACTTTAACTGATTAAAATGCCAAAAACACTAAGATTTGCCTGTTTTCTGAGAGACATGGAATCTGCATTGTATTGACAGCAAAAGAAAAGGAAAACCATTCTATTTCATATAGTGTATAAAATGCTTGGATTGAGATCCTACACCAGTAAATAAAGCTCCTAATAAATGAATAATATAATGTTATCTCACTGGAAGCAATAATACAAATTTCTATTTTAACCTTGATCTCTGACTGCAAAAGAAATCTGTGTGATTCACCAGCAAGCTTGATGGGATCAGAGGGAACAAGGGGAAGACAGGTGAGAAGAGGGGCCTTGTAAACATGCTGACTCAGGGAACTTCTATCCCTTTATGACCGTGAGAATGATATTATCATAGGACTATTTATACCTTCTCTCTTATCATATGGCATCACAAAAATCCTGCTAATTCAGGCAACTGAAAGAACTGACTAAATTAATTGCAGGACCTTAGGGTCCTCTAAAATTGCAGAAACTGGAGATGAATTTACCGTGAAGAAGGGTCAATGTGATATGTTGATATTTTTTTCATTTGTTTGTTCATATGTTTTTAAGAAGCAGGAAAGTCAAACCTATACCAGGGACCTTTATGGTTTTCATTTAAACTGTAAAAGTCCCCATGTGAGTATGTGTATGAGGGGAAGCGGACAGTAGATAAACACACGGTGAAGCAATCTCATCTGTCAGATCTTTTTTAAGCTCACTTACTGTTCTTTTCCTCATGTAAAACATGGTTTTAAAAGAGAGAAATACATTAATATCCAACCCACTACAAACTGAGCTACTAAGTTACATTATCAGGAAATAAACTTTTTAAGAAATCTAAAAATTTCCCACATTTTATTTATTTATAACACTCCGATCTCTACATTGTAATTAAAATTTAAAAGTGCAACCATCATAATATTCCATAAAATAGCAACATTAATACATCGATTTTATTTTTGTTCATAAAGTTTATTCTAAGTTCTTGAAATCTTGCTTTATCAGAAATACAATACCTATGGGAATGAGACTATGTCAATTACGCCAAGGATATGAAAAAAAAAGTTAAGATATGGCTTTCAAGTATAGATCATCTATTGTAGCTTTGACACAACACATATACTTTTATAAAAAGCTGTGGAGAATAAAAATATTCAAGAGTCATTATAGCATTATTATTACAGAAACATGAAATGAGGCTACATTATTTCCAAGTACATACTTATTTATATAAAACACAAATTTTCCAATTAATCAATTCAGTATATGAAAGAATGCAATATTAAGGAACAAATCTGATTAAGCAAAGCCCCAAAATGTAAAATTCTGCCAAAAATAAGCTATTTTAGTCAAATCCAGATGGAGACTACTACATGAAGTTTTGAACTCAGTATCCACCATCTCTAGTCCAATAAAAGTGTCTTTCACTTGCAAATAAAATGGTTGTTAGATATATTAAAATAATTTCTTTTCATTATATTAACATAACAAAAACCCTTCCCCAAATCTTTAAAATATATTTGTACTTAAAAACTATGTTTATTGTATTTTATTCATAGTGAATATTAAAGCCATAAGTTTACAAAAAATTTCTGTAAGAATGACAATCCGTTTCCTTTTGTAAACTGAAATATTTTAATTTGTTAACAAATGTATGATCGATTTTTATTTTTCCCTATTTCCATTCTTTGAGAAGTTTTACTGGAAATATAATCCAATATAATGGTCGAATTGAAGAGAATTACTTTTCCGTTACTTATTAAGTATTTTTAGCTATTTCTTTAATAAGATATGTATGAAAACCTGAAAGCTCTATAACAATTTGTTTAACTTCTAAATTGGAGGTGGAGTAAATCAAACTTCCTGTTGAACACTGGTAAGAAAAATAATCACTAATTTGGCTACCGATGAATAAAAATATGTAGGCACCGCAGCATAGAAATGACTGTGTCCTTATTAAATAAGAAAGCGAATAAAAATCCACCTATCTAAGAATGTTAGTAATTGCTAAGGGCTTTTGCAAACAGAGATTTCCATACTATACTTGCCCTCCCTTATTCTACATAAGAAGGCAATTACCAGAAAAGAAAGAAATGAAGGTAAAATCTTGAAAAGAAGTATGAATAAGGCATAAGACAAAATTCCGAAGAGAAACCTAAAGAACTCAAATCTGAAGTCCAGAAACATGAACAACGCTTCACTGTCAACCTAGAGCAATAGAAAATAAACTATAGCAAACCTAAAATCATGGAGTGTTACTATTCCTCACACCTCTTCTGCATATTCATTTAATCAAGTGTAAGCAGGAAATAAAACACTGAAATATATTTGCCCATAAATATTCCCTAGTAGATTTTTTTCAAGAACTAAATCTCCCTGGATAGTGGTTTATAATTGAATATACAATTGCAGATGAATGAGAGATTGTATCAACATGAAAATACAGAAATTCATTGTAGTTTAATGCTTTCATGATCTCTGCCTTATCTTCTCTTTTATTGTACCAAATATAAATAATTGAACAAATGAAATGTGAGGTGAGAGGTGCCCACTGCAATATTTTAGGTAAAGAGCTGCTGCTGTTTTACCACCTTAGTTAAAAAACAAGCCAGCATATCCTCAGAAGCTGATTCTGTTATAAGGGAGAGAAAGACAGAAACATATTCACACCGTTCAAAAAAAAAAAAAAAAAAAGAATAAAAAAATCATTGTGTCATAGGCTTTATTTGTAAAATACATGAAAAATTTTGATGAAAAGAAGTGCTGTTGAAAGGGTATAGGCGTTATACTCTATTTGTTCTGTTTTACTTGGGTAATAAGGAAATTTTAAGCATTTAAAATCTATTTAAGCATTGGCATTTGGGCAAGGTTGCCAACTGTGGAAACTCTTTAATGATTATAGGAGACTTATGGGTCAGGTGACCACATAAGTCTTCCTCCAAAGCAAAACACAGAGTTTTGCACAGAGAAACAGGGCACTATTAATAAATATTCCCAGGCTACAGGTATGAACCATTACTGTCCCAGGAAGAATAGCACATATGGGCAATCCACCCCCTAGTTTTAGAATGTGGAGCAGCACTGAGAGGTAATCATGTACTAAGAAAACTATGTACTAAGTCCATGTCTATGGACTGATACATGCATTCACTTGATGGGGATGGCAGAAGGGGAGAAATAAAAACTCCAAATAGCAGGATGGGAGCCAAAAATAACAGGCCAGAAAAAGGAGTTGGAGGATCAAAGACACTAGATTTTTACAGGGCACCCATGGGCTAGCTCACAGCAAGGTAGAAGGTATTAAAGGTAGCAATCAGGGTCAGATATAAAAGTGTTCTTAATTTTAAAGGCTTCAGTGTTTTGTAAGAAGCAATCAGCAGGTATTATATATGTTGGAGTGCAAAAGTAGAAGTAGAGGAAGGTAATTTTGTTAAAATTCAAGAACAGGAGACTTATCAACAGCATCAAATGCCCTTAAAGGAAAAGGGAAAAGAAAACAGAAGGTAGAGGCAGTGCACAGAAAGGTATTCATCAATCCAACGACCACTGATAGAATCCAGTAATGAGTATGCTAGATCAAGGCTTCCAAACAGATAGATGAAAGGTGCAATCTGTGCCCAGAAATGTTTTGTTTGACATGCACAGTGCTTTGTAAATATTTAAGCCAATGTTCTTAAAGAAAAATTCAACGTAACAATTGGCATTTCTAGTTACTCTAGAATAACTTAAAGTAATGCAAACACTGGGCCTATACGTCCATGAGGCCAAAATATGTGGGATTTGAACACAATTTAATATTTACTCTTAAAATGAAAAGTTATCACCAAGCAAGCTTATATTACCTGTTAGCTAGTAGAGCTTTAAATGTGCAAACCATATTAACTCCTTTAGAGCCACTAAATTGAGTCTTTTATCTCCAGTTTAATGTCATACTCTTAGCCCTCTAACCTAAAAGAAGCTAAGCATAAAAAAAGAGTGACAAGTTTACTTCAACTCTTCTTCAGTTTCTAAGTACCTCTACAAACAAGTATGTCTGATACTTTGCTAGGTGCTGATGAATCATAATAGTGAGGCAAAGCCTGAAATTAGCCAGGAATCTAAAAGAGACAGCCTTGAGTCTACATATGAAACATGACTCATTCAGTCTTGGAGTTATAACTTCTACCATCTTCTACTCTTTGAAGTGCAAGGGCCTGATAAATGAGATTTTTAAACCTAATCTTAGCACTTTAAGTAAATAAAAGGTGGCATTACTGTGCCAAAATAAGCGGTGGTGATATAAACACAGGAAAAAGACATCTGCAAATCCACATCAACAGTATTCTTATTTTATAGAGGCAGAGAGGTTAGTGTGTACTATGTGGTAGAAAATGAACGCGAATTTAAACAGGACATGTTCAGACAAAAAGGAGAGAGAGAAAATCATCACTATAATTCCCTAAATATCTGAAGGAACATTTGATAGATAACTGAAAAGTTTGTTAAAGAACTTCAGCCTCAAAAATAAAGAAAAAATATCATAAAATACAGATCATCAGTTTCTCACGTAATTTTCACAAGTAAATTGATTAAATGAATGTTCCTGGTAGCTCATTTTCTCACCTAGTTCTTCCTTAAAATGTACCCCAGAGTTTAAAATTCCCCTACTTAAAATTAGAATTTACCAGTCTGAACTCCCAAAACCCTAAGGGCAAAAACTTTCAAACATTTTGTTCATGGAGAATCTTTTCAAAAATGAAATCGTGCAATGAAACTTACATGAAACAAATAAAAGCTAAATGTCATAGTCGAAATGACAAAGGGTCTCCTTGCAGTCCACTCCAGCCTGCCAGGAACACTGTAGTAGGGGCTTAGAGAGATTGGGTCAAGGTCTGGTTGGATGTTGAAAGAGGGAATCAGATTTCTGGGGTCCAGATCATCCATCTCAATTTTCTTCAATGTAGCTCAACTTCAGTCAGTTTTACATTTTTCTATTGGGCCTTCTGATTAGTATATAATCATTTGAAATATTCCATTAGTAGGCCTGGCCTGGGGGCTCAATTCTGTAATCCCAGCACTTTGGGAGGCTAAGGCAGGTGGATCACGAGGTCAGGAGTTCGAGACCAGCCTGGCCAACATGGTGAAACCTGTCTCTACCAAAAATACAAAAATTAGCCGGGCATGGTGGCGCACACCTGTAATCCCAGCTACTAAGGAGGCTGGGGCAGGAGAATTGCTTGAACCCAGGAGGTGAAGACTGCAGTGAGCAGAGATCGCACCACTGCCCTCCAGCCTGGGTGACAGAGCGAGACTCCATCTCAAAAAAAAAAAAAAAAAAAAAAAGAAATATTCCATTAGTAAAAATCCCAGAAACCCTAAAACAAACATAAACACTAAAACAACTTTAAATGTAAAACACTACTATACAATATTAAGTGCTTTAGTTGCACTATCCTATAATTTATTTTTCATTCTGCAACTAGAGGGATCACTGTACAGTCCAGATTTGATTGCCTCTTCCTTGGCCCTAGTATAAAGATAAGGTATTTAACATAGATTATGTCTTTATGACCTGCCCCTCCTATCTTCAAAGCTTATGTACTGCCCTTCTTGGTCTATGCTGCAGCCATACTGAGCTTTTTTATTTCCTCTAAAGTGCCATGTACTCTCATTCCTCCAGGTCTTTGCATATGGAGTTCCCTCTGTATGGAGGACCACTCTCCCCTCTGTCTCTGCCTGGAGAACTCTTATTCATAGACAGATCCCAACTGAGACATCAAATTCTCAAAGGCTATGAGTTTCCACAGCAGTATCCCTTAACAAAGCACATATAACATCTTATAATGACTGCAAATAGTCTTCACTTTGCTCAGTAGTGTAGGAATATGAAAATGATATGCTAGTTGAAACTGTACAAATAAATCTTTGTAATAAGTAATAAAATAGTTTGTTCAATGTCCTTTGAAAATTTTTGTCAAAACACTAAAAAAAACTGTCATTTTTTACAAATGTATACAGAAATGAGGTAGTCAAACTCACAGTTATTTACCATACTAAATACAGAACATTAAAAATCTTGAAAACCATCAATAAAAGAACACTCAGCACTTAAAAAAACTATTTATTTAGCAAATGCAGACAATTCACTAAAGACATTTCACAGTTGTTTAGCAAGCACATGAAAACATATTTGATATTATCAGCCATTAGAGAAACGCAAACTAAAATTTCAATGAGTTCACTAAACAACTATTGGAACAGCTAAAATAAAACACAGTGCTAGCATCAAATGCTGGTGAAGATGCCGAGAATATGGATTACTCATACATTGCTGATGGGAATGTAAAATGGTACAGCCACTATGAAAAACAGCTTGACAGTATTTTATGAAACTAAACATGTATTTACCATGCTAGATAGCAATTGTACTCTTGTGCATTTATTGCAAAGAAATAAAAATTTATGTTCACACAAAAACATTTAGATGAGTGTTCATAGCTTTATTTGTAATAGCCAAAAAGAAAAAAACAAAAATGTCCCTCAATGAGAAAACAGTTAAATAAATAATGGCATACAGTGGAATACTATTCAGCAGAATAAAGGAACTATTAATATGCACAACTTGCATGGATCCTAAGGGAATATCTAGATTGAAAAAACTGAACCCAAAAGGTACATAGTACATACATACCATATACATACATACATACATATACACACATATTCCATTTATACAAAAATCTTAAATTGTGACATTACAGAGGAGTAATGATGAGTGGTTCTGAAGGAACAAGGGGAGGGGGCTGTGTCTACAAAAAGGTAGCCCAAGGGATCCTTCAGGTGACAAAAAAATTCTGTTATATATCTTGATTATGGTGGTAGTTACTATGACTCTACACATGATAAAACTGGAAATAACATACATATACATGACTGCGTATAAAGCTGGTAAATTCTGAATAAGATCAGGTTTTATCAATATCAATTTCCAAGTTGTGATAATGTACTACACTTAATGCAAAATGTAAAATAATATATTTGAGGGAAAATGGATAAAGGGACACAAAAACTCCCTGTATTCTTTCTTATAACTGCATGTGAATTTATAATTATCTCAGAAATAAAAGTTGAATTTAAAAATTAAGAGTAGTTTGAATAATGCTACCCTTGTTTTCTTGGTTAAATATACCATAAGGAAGCTAGCATATATTTTATGCCTCAGAAAATTATCATATTCCTTACTAAGTTGGGATAAGCCTCTAGCATTTAATCCTTTACATGTATTTTGGTTTTTTGTTTTTTGTTTTTTTTTTTTTTTTTCAGACTGAGTCTCACTCTGTCGCCCAGGCTGGAGTGTAGTGGCACCATCTCGGCTCACTGCAAGCTCTGCCTCCTGGGTTCACGCCATTCTCCTGCCTCAGCCTCCTAAGTAGCTGGGACTACAGGCATCCACCACCGCCCGGCTAATTTCTTGTCTTTTTAGTAGAGACGGGGTTTCACCGTGTTAGCCAGGATGGTCTCGATCTCCTGACCTCATGATCTGCCCGCCTCGGCCTCCCAAAGTGCTGGGATTACAGGCGTGAGCCACCACGCCCAGCCTCCTTTACATGTTTAATGTTACGATATATCTCACACATTCTAAATTTGTTGTATTTTTATTCATGTCTTTTTTACCACCTAAGCATCTATATAACTGGCAATAAGAACGGTTAACATGATTAGAAAGAGTAAGGCAATGTGCTAAGCATTTTATAAGTATTAACTCATCCAATTCTTATGACAGTATGAGGGCACTAGTATTATTCCTGTTTTACATGGACTATGAAGCGTAGGAATTTAAACTAACTTGCTTAAGATTATACAGCTAATACATGATGAAGCTCACATTCAAGCCTAGGCCACTTTCATCAAGACTAACTTTTAATCACACATGCTTTCAGCCTCCAACGGTCAGCCCTTATCTGTTCAAGGTCAGGCTGAAGTAATTACATGCAAATTATAGCATGTTTTTAAAGGAAATTATTTCATCAACAAATATTTTACAGAAACCAGAACTCAACTAGTAAAAGTTTTAATGAATGTTAACACTTTACTGGAGAGTTACAATTATATTCACAGAAACAAAAAAGCTGGCTTCCCTTATGGTAACAGCTAACTCTAAAATTCTTAAGGGTATATTGACTTCACTGTTTTACAGCACTTAAAAATTCTTTAAATGTTGTTTACAATCCAAATATTCTGATGTGAAGATGAAAGTTTTCTTACACCTACATGCAGAACAACTAAGTTCAGTAATTATGCAATGTCCAAAAGTGAGAATAAAGGGTAAAGCTGCCTAGAAAACCATTTTATCAAATTACCAAAAAATAAATTTCTATCCATGCTATCTAAATTATTTGAAATTTAAAATAGTAGAATAAAAATACTTAAGATTTGACATTAAGTCAGTCCTTTAATTTCCCTTACCTTCCTTATCCAGGGAAAAAAATATTTTTTGTGCCTTTAACACACATTCAATACATATTTGTAGAGGGCCTATTGTGTGTAAAATAGCCTCTCTTTACCGAATAATAATAATATACACACACATGCATGTGGGTATAGGTGCATGTATCATAGACATTGTAAAAATTCTAAAAACTGGGGAACGAAGAAGAAGATTCAACTAAATGTTTTAAAAAATATTCTTTACACACACCGGGGCCTGTTGTGGGGTGGGGGGATGGCGGAGGGATAGCTTTAGGAGATATACCTAATGTTAAATGACGAGTTAATGGGTGCAGCACACCAACATGGCACATGTAAACATACGTAACAAACCTGCACGTTGTGCACATGTACCCTAAAACTTAAAGTACAATAAAAAATAAATAAAAATAAAAATAAATAAAAAGAAATTATTTACCAAAGTTCCCAATTTTTCTACACATAAACATATTTTCTATGAGAATTTCACAATTTAAAAATGCTGCTGAGTGCAGTTTTCCTTTAGTCATTTTCAACCCATCCTTCTCTGAAATTCTTAAAAATCAGTGAGACAATTAAAAGGCAAATAGCTTTGGGAAAAGTAAGTAAATGGAAAATCAGTCTATACACAATATATTTAACTTAGTCAAATAGAGAAATGCCTAGGTCCCAGGTGTTACTTGTCCTGTTTAAGGCTAACCCTTCTCTCATATTTGCAAGGTCTCATTTCCTTTTATCTTCTTCCAGTCCCTCTCCCCACATCAATTAACCCCCTCTTCTCCTGTTTCTTTAGTCTACCCCCTTGACTAATCTGGCCCCTGCATAGAATCTCTTCCATCTTAACAACAACAGCAACAACAACAATTCAAGTCCAGATCTACTCTTTCTCCTTTCTTTAATCGAGCTTATTGAAGGTATAATCAACGGACTTCCTCATTTGCATGCCGAGCTCACTTCATTGCAACTTTATTCTTGACCCTTTTGACAGCTGAAACTAGTTTCGCCAAAGTCACTAATGAGCCCTTAATTAATGAATCTATTAGGCATTTTTCATTTCTCATCCTACTGTATCTTTCCAAAGCAATGAGAACTATTGGCAATTCTTCTGCCTTCTTGAAACCCTCCCCCATGCCCTTCACGAAACAACTATTGTTCTTTTTCCTGCTACTTCTCTGATGATCCTCTTCAATTTTCTTATTAATGTCTCTTTCTCTGTCCATCCGTCAAGCAATGGCTTTCATTTAGGTTTCTTTTCTTTCTCATATCATAAATTGCAATGTTTCATGGATAATTTTTCACACCCCATGGCTTCACCATCAATTCATTCTGATGATGCATAAATTTACATTTCTACTTCAGATCACTTTCCAAATTAGTATGAACAATAGGGGTCTGGAACTATTTTATTCATTCTATGTCACTCAGACAACCAGGATCAGAGTTGAAATTGTAAGCCATGCCCCTGCGTCCAATTTTAGTCCTATGCTTTTTCTAACATAGCATATAGCTTCTCTAGTTCTACAATTGTATCAATGCTGTTTCAGAGAAGTAGCAGAAGAAATATAAATTCCAAAACTTTACACAAAGGCAGAACTCCATGGTGGAGCTGGGGTTTGAATACTGGGGAAGCCTAAGAGAGGTAGAAAAGAGAATTTCTAGACACAATTTAAGAATGAGGATGAAGGCTGGAAGTCCATTAAGATGAGACAGGGCACAAGGATCCATCCTTCCTGAACCAAGAAACAGATACAATTTTTCTCCTTCACATTTTCTTTTGCCTGTATTTTCAATTACCTAATGAAACAATGAAATTTAGCTACTATTATGCTTATATTAAATCTAGGTTTCAAGTCAGCTCACTCGGTAGGTATATCTCAGTAACTGTTTAATCAGCTATGGATCAGAGTTCAGATTTTAATAGTTTTATATGATATCACAATATTAAGCACAGGAAAGAAACAAAGACAGAGATCACAGACCTCTGACTACCAACTGCCTTTTACCAGTTGTATAACATCATGTAGGAAATAGTCACTTCCCTGAGAGGGCAAGAAAGGCAGGAGCAGGAGAGAGATATGGGGAGGAGACCTACATTTCAGGTCTAGGTGGGGACCCCCAGATCCCAGACATCTAGCTCCACTGTAAGTCTTAAGGATTCAGCATTTCTGGACACTGTCACTGTACACGCTGTTCCCAGCCTCAGTCTATTTATATTTATAGACTAGTTAGCTCTTTGTAGCCAGAAGACATCAACACCACCCAAATAATTATAAATATTCATAGTCAAGAGCAACTGTCTTTGTTTTTCAAAATGATAGAAATATGAAAGCTACAGTGTTTCCATTCCTGGCACTTTACAATTACCTTATTGCTGATTATGCTGATATTGTAACTATTTATTTATAAAATCTCTGTCCAAATTAACTGTAACCATTACTTTCATCAGTGCAACCTTTGTAAATAGATAATGTGCTGCTGTATTTTAACAGTAAGTGGTAGTGATGTTATACAGACATTACATCCTTCAATCACCCGTTTTGCCATCTCTACTCACACAGCAAATTTCCATGAAAAACATTAGCATCTATCCAGGATAGGCCCACTCAGTGAAGCCGTATGAATGACAATTTTACTTCAGATCTGTGAGCTTATCCCAAAGTTAAATTCAATATAGTTTTATAACTTTAATACTAAAATACATCAAAATTGGCTACCTCCTTCACAAGTTAGAGTGGTCAGAACAGCCAAATGAAATTCAAAACAATTATGATAAACCAGAGACCCAATTCCATTTGACTTATAATAACCACAATTTACTATAACGGTCCTTGACCCTGAAGGAGAGGGCATATTCAGGCCAGGCTCTACAATCCCATTCAGACGCCATCAGTGGTGAGTGGTGGCAGTGCTCCTGCACTCCCTTCTACATACAGACCCTTGCTTTCAGTTCACCATGGGTCATGGGGTTTGTGGCAGTTGAAGAGTTCAATACCTGCTACTTATTCAGAGTAACCCAACAGTGTGCAGCTGAATGAAAACACTGCTCCAACCACAGTGAAATTTTAATAGATGAGGTCATGCATCCCAAAGTTTCAGACATGGTACAATAAGAAGAAAAACATGAAAAGAAAAATCTTGAGCAGAGCTCTGGGTATTTTCCAAATACTGGGAGGTTTTGTCTACCAGAAATTTTCACTGGACAGTACAGTACAATAACTCAATAATGCAGTGCCATCTTCAGTAGCAGAATACCTAGAAGTGAGATGTCTTTCTAAGTCTGCTGTTTCAAAGCAAATAATTAACTTGATAAATCATGCAAATAGAACCTTTGCTCGGCTGAATGACAAAAATATCCAGTGCATTATCTCAGCACACGGATTGGTAGAAAGATAATATGAAATGAAAGGCTTGTTTCAATTTTTAAGTATCTGCAGGCAGCAGCAGGAAAGCAGCAATATATTTCAGTTAGGAAGAGCAGCTCCTAAAATTATAATAGACTGCTCAGATTTGAAGGCAGAAGGAGAAAAGTGGGGAGAATGATATACATGGAGATAACAGCTTTTACTTATGTGATACTTATTGCTCCCGGTTTCTATCATGACAGCCAGTTAAATAGGATGCATACTGTAGACAATACCCTAATTGCCCTTGCTTTCACTAAGATACAGACTCCTCCAGGATACTGGCACTCAAATGTAGCATAGGATCTCACTGGAGGGCAACCATACAATCCAGTGGTTGACTGTTATAAAGGATAATTTCCACCAGGTACGGTGGCTCACACCTGTAATCCCAGCACTTTGGGATGCCGAGGTGGGTGGATCACCCGAGGTCAGGAGTTCAAGACAAGCCTGGCCAACATGGAAAAACCCCATCTGGGATTACAGGTGTGAGCCACCACATCTAGCCAAGGCAGTATTTTCTATCTTTGAGTATAACATAAAGTTATTCTCTGTATAGTGGTATACTTCCATTTTCCCTAAAGAATAAAGTTTGACAACATTTAATAGTAATCCAAAAATGAAAGTTATCTGTTTGTTTTTGTAGTTCAATAAAAAGGTCCAGGGACAGACGCAGTGGCTCACGCCTGTAATCCCAGCACTTTGGGAGGCTGAGGCGGGTGGATCACCTGAGGTCAGGAGCCCGGGACCAGCCTAACCTATATGATGAAACCCCACCTCTACTAAAAATACAAAAAGTAGCCAGGTGTGGTGGCAAGCGCCTGTAATCCCAGCTACTTGGGAGGCTGAGACAGAAGAATCGCTTGAACCTGGGAGGCAGAGGTTGCAGTGAGCTGAGATCACGCCACTGCACTCCAGCTTGGGCAACAAGAGCGAAACTCAGTCTCAAAAATAAAAAAAAAATTAATAAAATAAAATAAAATAAAAAATAATCCATAACACATCTGTGAAAGAGCGTTTGCCTACTAGCTCAATTAATAAGTGAAGAATTAGCCATACAGTGCACGGCAATAATTCAGTAGCTTGCTCAGGTGGCATTATCCTTTAGTCTAGAGTCAAAGGAATGCTGGTCTTTTTCACAAGCATTTTCCACTGTATTAGTTCAATTCACTGCTTCTTGAGTGGTGCAAGTTAGAAGGTCTTCTTCATCAATAAACATCTATTTCAAAATAAAAACTAGTTATCTTTATAGGCAATTTTGTATTTGTTGTTGCTCAGAGTTGAATTTTACCAAGCTTTTATAACAGAAAAAAGCACTTTAAGACAACCCATGATCTTCTGAGAATGACAGCGCTTAACAGATCATTTCATAAAATCACAACATTCTAACAAAAATTTGTCAAAGTTTAAGAAATTTTAACTCCTCCTATTTCCCGGGACCTGTTTGCTTTAAGTGAGAAAAACAAGTAACAGGCCAGAGTACTAAAACCTTGACACATTATCATTTCACTTAATCCTCATTTAATCTCTGTGTTTCAGATGAGACACTAATGTTCCTAAAATCATGGGCCAGTAAGGGGCACAGATTTCCCACACTTTTCCTACTCAACTCCATCTCTTTGAAATTTCATCAACTACAGCCAAAAAGTAGTCACAAAACATTGAGATGTGATGACAGCTGCTATTATATAATGTCAAGGTAAATCACTAATTAGCATTTGAGAAACATATAAAGAGTATTAACCTAATAAGTATGGTGAATATGAAGCCAGTAATTCACCTCCAAACCCATTCTTCTATGTCTTCTACTTTCCATAGCAGAATTCCTAGACTAATTCTGCAAAATGTTCATAATCCAGGACCCAATGTGTGACTCCCTTCATGTTGATATGAGCATCAATTAAACTTTTATATGCTTTTAAATAAACATTGGTGAAATTAATAGCTAGGAAACTAAAAAGTGTAGGGTGCCAATGTTATTCTACACCCTATACAACAAAAACTAGCCTTAGTTTGTTTTCAACATTGCACCGCTAGCATTAAAATTCCTTTTAGTTTCACTTATGTAAATACTACCAAACAGAGCTCCTGAGTCACATGAAATAACCTGTGTCATAATTCAGAAATACTGAATTTTTTGAAATACTGAAAATGGGATATAGGTCTCCCTCTGTCCCATTATAGCTTTCTTACACTTAAGAATTCAGAGCAAATTAAGAATAATTAACTACTTGAAATAAATATGTCTGAGTATTCATTATCTAAATTTATAAGGACTAGCTTTCCAACCATTTAGAATGTTTCATATTTATTATAGTTTATGGGGATTCCAGAAATTACTGCAACCATTCAATTTACAAACTCTATACTTGGATAGTCCCTGGGCAAAACCATACATATAAAACTACTATCTCAGGAAAGAAAAATATTCACCTATGAGAGAATCTGTTCTCCTCATTTTCAGTTTGTGCCCATGAATAGTTACCTGTTTCCTTCAGTGTAACTAAACTTCCCTTTCTATATTTAAAAAACAAACAGTATTCAGTTACTTTTTGTTATTTTATTTATAATTTTTCATAGCACAGGTGTGACTCTATGCAAGCACACTGGATGATCCTTTAAATTATAAAATGTATAAATTTCAGTTAATACAAATAAGTGCATATATGTCATGAGTGGCCTAATGATGAGGATAGCTTCTAAGAATGTCACTGTAGTTGTGCAAACATCATAGGGTGTTAATTACATAAACATCATAGAGTGTTACTCACACAAACCTATACAATAGATATAGTCTATTACATATGATACAGTCTATTGCTCCTACAATATAAACCTGTACAGCATGGTGCTGTACTGAATACTGTAGGCAGCTGCATCACAATGGTATTTTTATATCTAAATATATCTAAAAATAGAAAAGGTACTATAAAAATATAGTAGTATAATCTTACCGGATTGTATATACGCAGTCTATCATTGACCAAAACATCATTATGTGGCAAATGACTACATTTAAACAATAAAAAGTTCTTTAGTTCATCTAAATAAAGGCATTTTTGTCAATCAAATGTTGTGCAAATAGCACATTCCATAGTTTCCAGCTTATTCTCACCCAATCATATACTATCTCAACAAGTTAACAGAGTATGATACAAACCAGATTTGTGCTGATATAAATTTATCTTTCATATCTTAGAGCACAAAAAGGGACACTTTATGTGTTAGGCCATTCTTGCATTACTATAAAGAAATACCTGAATCTGGGTAATTTTTAAAGAAAAGGGGTTTAACTGGTTCACAGTTCTGCAAGCATTAGCGGAAGCATGGTGCTGAGCATGTCTGCTGGGCTTCTAGGGAGGCCTCAGAGAGCTTTTACTCATGGCAGAAAACAAAGGGGGAGCGGGCATTTTACATGGTGAAAGTGGGAGCAAGGGAGGAAGGAGGAAGGTGCTACATATTTTTAAACTCTCTTACAATTGTGAGGACAGCACCAAGGGAATTGTATTAAACCCTTCATGAGAGATCTGTCTCCATGAACAATCACCTCCCACCCAGCCCCCATCACCAAGACTGGGGATCGCAATTCAACATGAGGTTTGGCAGGGATATATATCCAAATTATATCAATTTGCGTACTCAACTTGTCTTTAAATCTATGATGGGCACACAGACATAATAAGATCATTTTACGTATATACTATTCTATAGAGGATTTCAAAACAAGGATCTAAATTATGCCCTTAAAGTGATTTATAAATGTAACCTTTGATTCCTCATTCACCAACAAATAAGAGAATTATTGGCGTCCAGCTTTTTGCTCAAGCACAAAAGAAATCCTAGTTTTCACCTTTAGAAAGACAGATGGGGACCCCTGAATTTCCAGTTTGCTGAAATGAAATTTAATTGTTAGATTAAAACTTGAAAAGGGCTCATATAAAATAGAATAGCATTGGTGAATGGAGGCATAGATCACCTTTAATAACAAAATTCCAAAGAGAAAAAATTACAGAATATAAATATAAATATGTGTAAATTTTCTCAACAAAGAAAACCCGGTACAAATACTTTCCCCAAAAGAGAGATGTCTATGTGCCAATGACACAGTATAAATTAGAATTTGATGTATTTTTGACTATTATGAAACAGGTCCTCATGAACTGAAGTTCTGCCAAAACAGAGAAGCCACGGAAGGAAGAAAAAGAATCACTGGGAATTCAGTAATGTAAGTCATAATTGCTTTAATTACCTTAACTCTATAAACTTAAAATGGCAGAATGAGGTAGGAAACCCTCTTCTGCAACATTTATTTTGTGTCACACATGAAGATGCACATCAAGCACTTGTCTGCTGCCCACATTTCTCATCCTGCTTGCAGTTAGATGGTATAATGTCACTTGTGACTAATGAGCTGTGACATGTGTTACTTCCTAAATAAGGCTTCGGAACACCCATGAAGGTTCTCCAGTCACTGTCTTTTCTTGCCACTAAGATAAAGTTCTGTGTCCCAAATGGTGCAACCACAAAATGTAGAGCCTCAGTCAGCATGAGTTTGTGGGTGACTACACAGTACAAATCCCCCAATGACTTGCTATGCACATAACATAAATAATAAATAAATTGCCATTGTCCCTGAATGCCATGGCTAATTAGGAACTACAATACAATCTAAGTTGACTTGAATACCTTTCAAAATCAAAGAGTTGGTCATATCAATGGTCTGTTCTAAACTACTTGATAAAACAGTACCTGCTTCCATTCCTATTGCATGTCTGGAAACCTTCACACCCCCATGTCTTGGCTCATAAACTGCAGTCTCACTGGAAACAGACATAAACATCATTTCTCTTTCATCTGGGAATCAGTTTGCTGAACACTCATTTCTGTCTACTAGGTTTACCCCTAATGACTAACCAAATCATAGCTAAGTAAAAATATTCTCAAAACAACTCAAACAGTTTTTTAAACCCATCAAAAAGGAAGGTCCTCCTTTGTAAATCTATTTGGAGAATTTTCTGTCTTTACTTTCAGGCCCAGACTTTAGATTTATAGCACTCTCTTTTTACTTGTTGCTTTTGACAGAAGACGCCCTTCCAAATGGCATTTCTATATGTACATTCACAGTTAGTTACCATATCAGTCGATGCTATACTTCAAAAGTAGAAGGAATAGATATTTAACTGTCTCATTTTTTTATAGATGAGAGAACCAAAACTATAAGAGTTCGTAATTAGCAGAGTCAAAACCTGAACCTGAACTTTTGGGTGTTATTATTAAAACTCTATATTACATAGCCATTTATCAAAAACAAAAAATAGACCATACTCAAATTTTATCATTCAATTTTTATAAAATTACCCAACATGAAAACTTTTTTTTAACCCTGTGATATATAACAAAATTCTAACAAAACTGTGATTCTGAGTCATGATGAGTTTCTTCAAGGCATAATTTTTCTTATACATTCTCAACTTTAAGTTTCAAATTTTAATATATTTCTTAAAAGCAAACGGCATTCAAACAATTTTTTTTTATTTTGTCCTATTATGGGGGACATATTATCCCTACCTAAACTTGCCAGTTAGTTACAGAAGTTTGCATTACATTTACTGAATACTTTTTACATATAAAAACATACTTAGAAACATATAATTGATTTGAAACCTGAATGCAAACATTTCAGTTTATTGTCATGAATATCTCCCAAGTCTTGCTAAGCTTTTGGTAACATTTACAAAGGAAAGCAGAGGCCTTAATAAGGCATTGTTAAGTAAGCTTCATTAACAGTAATGATGATTGACTTCTTCCAAACAAATTAAACAGACAAATAAATAAATAAATAACCTCCTCCTAAGCAGCAATGATTGGGTATTTTAAAGTGTATGGATAATTATTAATCTCACCTATGATTTCACATATATAAACACAGCCTAAACTTGTACATTTTTAAGAAAAATATAGTAATGAATAGTCACAACCTTTCTCCTGCACGCTGGTTTTCCTATTAGGGTAACCCAAAGGCCCATGAAGTCTTTAATATTGTGAATCAAGTTTTTAAAACTTTCCTTTTCCTGTCATCTTGTCTATCTAAATCTGAGCTTATTAAACAGTGCTGCTATAAACAGTGCTGTAATAGAATCGATGACTTCATCTTTTCCCAGTTATGGTATGAGTTTGATAAACTATATTTCTGTATTATTCATGGTAAATTTAAGAATAGGTTTGTAACGTAGACTGTATCTGCATATATCTGCATAGATATATTTTGAAAATGGCAAAGAATGTCTAATGAGCACTGTGATTCAACCTCTTCTGATTTCTTGGAAGTGTCCTACAGAATCTAGCACAATATACAACACAAAGTAGATGTGAATAAACACTTGTAAACTTGTAAACATCATAGGCCAAATTCAGGCTTTTGTTAGGGGTACTGTCTGTATATTCAATTTTCCTAGCAATCTTATGCATATCTTTATAGACACAAACAATCAAAGTCATTTGGTCAGTTTAAAAGTCATTTCTGAGTTTAAAGTTTAAGTGCCTGAAATGTCATTTGAGATTTGATATCATTTGAATAGAGATAAGAGAAAGAAAAGCTGAGGTAATATTTAACCGAAAAGAAATGAAATGGTAAAATAAAAATACTTCCAGAGAATAAAAACTTAGATTATAAAAGGCCTTCCGAAGTCTTCTATAATTGATATGAAGTGGAGGTGGGATTACTTTTTCTAGTCAAGTGACCATTCATACTAACATGCTATAAGTTCCTCAATCGTAAATGCCCACCAGCCATGGTGTGCATAGCTTCAGCTAATGATAGCATTTTGAGCTGTATTTATGAGTTTGTTACGTAATTTGTTATCGATATCAGCCTTGTCTTTGTACTTTTAGAACACAGAGAACAGGTACCTCTCGTGGCTGGCGAGTTGAATGGTTTCCAAGCCAATGATCTTATGCAATGTTTAAGTTAAATCAGTAACAAGGAAAACCTGATAAGATTGGTTTAAAACCTAATCAGGTTTGATATCCAAATGCTAAGGTGTTCTTGACTATTCTTATTAAATGCTCCCAGAAGTGCTATGGATGTAATACTTGTGACACAGTCTCAAGCAACACAGACTCATGTTTTACTAATCTCTGAATCTTTCTGCAAACATTAGGTGACAACTGAGCCAGATTTCCTCTAAGTTCAGATCAGTCACAGGGAATGAACTATTTTAGTAGAAGACAGATAAGCCTTTCCATAGAATATTCCTGATGAACTAGCCCTTACCATTAGGAAAACTTCTCAGTAAAGGGTCACACAAAGAAGCTCAAGGTAAGCACAAAAATGAAGCGAGCCTTAGACACTTTTGGGAGTACTATGCCACTCTAACTAGCTCCTTAGGTACTAAACTGCAGGTGTTAGATGATACTTTTGGAAAAGAGCAAAATAGAAAACTTGGATCACTTACGGAAAAACACTGTAGTTATTCAAGAAAGTTTCAACTAATACAACAGATGTAATTAAAACCTTTAAACTCTAAATGAAAGAATGTACATAAATACGTTTCACATCTCTTCTGTTGTAGTATGTTAAAGTTTTAATAATTTCCCTGTTTCTCAATTTTAAGTATTAAATAAAAATTGTGGCTCTTCCTATACTAACAAAAACATCTCCATTTACTAAGCATCTATTTGTACTAAGTACTGGACTAAAGGGGTTACACATCTCAGACATGCAAAAGACTACTACAAAGTGGATATCACAGTATCCATTTTTATGGCTGAGTAAATAAACTCTTAAGTTTAAGGTAACTTATCCACCTCGGGATACAGAGTTGAGAAATCAATCAAGTCTATGATCCCAGAGACTGTGACAACAATGCCTTACATATTTACAGTATTAATAACACACAATGACGATGTGGAGGCATGTCAAGTGTGCATTGAACATATATAAAACCAACTGTGTGGGTTCATGAAACAGAAAAGAGAGTGAATTAAAATCATGGTGACAGTTTGCCTGCTTTTAGACTTAATGAGCATGCAAGTCAGATTGCAAACACAGATCCGCTATTCCCTTCATCATGTTACTTCCCTCCTACCTCTCACAGTATTAGCTTCTTTGGATTCAGAGGATGACTCCAGCCTTAGAAGATAGATGTCTTCATAGAAATAGGCTCCCAACACCAAGCAAACTTCTCATTTGATGCTCAGCAGCCCCAGCACTGCGGGGAAGCTAGCTGGGTTGGACCTACTATATTATAGTACCTTGGTCTCTATGTGCCACCTTCTTTAAGGGTGTAAACTCCATAAGGGAAGAATATTCTACTACTCTGTTGACTTTTCTAACCCCATGCCTGGTATATGGTAGGCCCTTAATAAATATCTGTTGATGTATGGTTAATTTAAATGCAGTTCTACTATATTCTGCATGCTGGTTTTCCAACACTGACAATTGGCGACCCTGAATTATCCAGGACTCCATCCCAAACCCTCCCCATTTAATTCTAACCAGTTTGTCAGCATTTACTTAAAGAGAGATTTCCAATATCACAGGATTCTAGAATCCAAGGAGTATGTAAAACCAGCCATTAGAATACCCACTTGGGCCCAAAGTAGTAGAAGGCTCAAAGCCAACTATCGACAAATTCAGTGACTTAACCTAATGTATCCAATATTATCCAACCTGACATAACTTGCAGCACTTTTAAAAACACCAATACCCTGGCCCTCATTTAAATTTAAGTGGTCTCAGGGCAGGCCTGGCACAGTTTGCTTTCTTAGCTTCCAAAAGAATCTAAACCGTCAAGTATGATCACCTCTGACCTTTGACTAATCTCCGAGTCAAGTGTTGGCACAAGGCCAATACTACAATAAAAGATAATATTAAGTATGGTGATAGAGAGCATTTCTCCTTCTAAATTATTTCATATATAAATCAAACCACTAACTTGGGCCTCATTAATACTAGGTCCCTACATCAAACACAGGTTTCTTAGCACATAATAGCAGTACTGAAATGGAAACCATTAACTACTATAAAAATTACAAAGTAATGTCCTACTTGAGAGTTTGAGAGAGCCTTCGGGAAAAAATATTCTCACTTTAATGATTTACAATGTTAGTTCAATTTTATAAAGCAATTAAATGAAGCAAATCCAGTACTTAATTTTTGAAATTTGACTCTTTAATGTGCATACATAACCTTCCCATGTTCACAATAAAAAATAATGCAAAATGCACAGATGTCCTCTCATTCCAAAATTGCTGAGTTTATTTTGTAAGTCACTGGATTTAAATCTACAGGTGTCAGAAAATTAACAGGTCCCAATTTCACTGAAATATAGACATGAAAAGCAAAGGCTCACACACAGGGACAACAGAAAGCAGAGACTAAATTTAATGAATAAATTTAGGGTGACAGAGAGCAGAGAATATAAACTGAAGGAGGAACTAAGATGAAAAGAAAGGGATAGAGCCATGATCAACACTCACTCTATTTAAACAAACAAAACAAAATCCATTCATGTAAGAGGAATTCCAATAAAAGGAGAGATGTATTAACAATAAACTATTCTGTTAAAAAAGAAAAAAAAAAGTCAAAGTGCAGACAAATCTGTGACAAGGCCAATGACCAAGATCCTGCTTTTACTGGTTGCTTCCTCTGACTAGTTGGAGCTTCCTTTGAATAATCCTAATTTTCCCCCAATGAAACTTTATCATTCCTGTCAACTCACTTCCAATTTATTTTTAACACAAAATAAATGCTACTAACTCAAGATTGCTACTAACTGGAATGAGGAGTATCTGAGTCAGAAATTATTTTCCTTTAACTCTTTAGGACCACAACACCTAGAGTGAGGGGTCAGCCATGACAATTGTCACCTTAACTCCAAGTAGCTACCTGTTCTTCACCAAGCAAGTACTGCTACTTCTCTGCAACTAAGTTTCCATGTCTGTAAAGTAAGGCATTTGGACTAGGTTTCTACAGTACTCTCTAGTTCCAAAGTACAATACAATTATAGACTACAATAATGGTCTTTAAAATTCAGGCACCAGGAAGTCTTTCCATTATACAGAGGCTATAGAAGAATAAAACTCTTCACTCTATTTAAAAAAGCAAAACAAAACAAAAAACAAACAAACAAAAAAACACACACACACAGCAATAACAACAAAAAAATCACCCAAGAGCTAAACTACATAGTTGACTTAATTCATGTTCTTTTAAAGAGCCTTGGCTTTGCATGCAATTTAAATTCTACCATCATTTCACAAGTCAAGTTTCCTGCCTTTAAAAGATATATTACACATTTTACCAAGGGAAAGAAGTTATCCTGAAAGTACATTTATACACTGATATTTCCCCATTACTGTCCCACCACTCTTTCCTTGAAGTTTTACAGAATCATTTCCCACTTCTATATTCCTGAAGAAAAGGTGGCAGTTTTGAGAAGTGCAGTAATGATTATAGAGAGTGAGCTCTTTTCCAAAGTACAGTTTAACTTTGAAGAGAAAAATGAAAATATTCCATATGTAAATAACGTTTAAAGGCAGGGAACCCTAGGTAAAACCTCAGATATAAGAACAATATAGATAGACATTTTACAAGAACAATATAGATATTTTATAAGACATTCAAAATATATCAGATCCTGGTCTGATAAATAGGAGTTTAAGTTAGGCTTCTACCTGGTAAAACAAAATACTGCATGTGAAAACTGACTATTCTTTATTCTTAAATTCTTGACATACAAAAGAATATTTAAAGAAATTTAGCTGTATTCCATGTTCAAAGAATTATATTTAGTAGGTTAAATGTTAATAAATTTATAGAAATTACTGTCTTCCAAACTCACATGTATTGAGAAGCTGAATAGATTATGAAAGTTTAGCAATTTTTTAAAAAGCTTTAGAAATTCATTTAATTTGTAACCTTTCTCTCATATTTTAGTAAATGCTCTTATGGCATATGCCACAAAGACGTGGATGCCATGTTTCTGAAGAATATTTTATAGCTATGCTAGTGAGGAAATCTATTCCAGAACTGAGCACTTTGTTCCAATGATGGGAGGTAAGAGGATAGTAGCAAACAGAAGTTCCTTTCTTCTAAAACAGACAGTCTTGTAAGAGAAAAAAAAACATTCAAACTTTGAAACCATTCAAAACTTGAAACCATTCAAAATATTTATGGTCTAAATAAACATTTGTTAATTTTTTACCATGTAGAAGATTAAAAGCAAAGCTTGAATGGACAGGATACAATAATGAGCAAGAAATGAAAGCTGCATTTCAGAGGCTTAGAGTTTACGGAAAGAACATATCATTTGTTCCCTTGCACATAACAGAATCAAAATAAATATTTCTAAAATAAGTATTAAAACAAAAAGTGGTTCAACGATAATAGCTTGTGCATATTGTAGTACTTGCCTTCCACCCACAGAGCTTAATGTACTAAATTACAAACATCATCATCCACCAGGGCATCCCTGTTATTGATGTAGCTGGAAAGTATTAGTCATTCCTTACTCAAATGAGGAAAAGATTTTGGAAGGTTAAATTAGTTGCTCACAGCTACAGAATAAACAGTAAAATAGGGAATAGAACTCAGGGTCCCCTAAGCTATTGCCCCTGATATATATTTTTTCATTCGGCCTAAATAAAATATTTCTCCTTTATAGGCCTTTAGGGTCTCAAATATTTTTCCATAGTAATATTATTCATGAAGCAGTGCCTTTTTAACATCAAGATAATTCATCATATCATCTTAGCATTTTTTTACTTTAAAATCTACTTAAATGAGCATTACTTTTCTCATAAAAAATTTCTACCAGTAAAACTGTTAGGTTTTAAATTCAGGATTATTACACGATAATTCAAATTTTTATATAAAAGTCCTATCAAAAATCATCATTTGTAAATATGTTTTAGACTTTTGTTATTACTATTTTTTAAAGTCAATTCACCTCACAAAAAAGCACGCTTAGCTTATTACTTCAAAGATTAAAAGATTCCCTTCATGATTTATTACCAAAATTCATCATTAAAGTCAAATCTATTTGCCTTGCAAATAATTTTAAATATTTGGTTCCAAGCAATAGCACCAACACTACTAAATACAAATCATGTTTTCCCTTTTTGTCCTTTGTTAACATCAGCAATAAGTTTACCATGTCTTGTGGCTATTGTTTCACTATAATTGAATTCTTAGAAGATTTCATTTGCCTCAAAACGTTTCAAGAGAACAATATGAACAACTCAATTACAATCAGACAACTCAGTGAAATGAAACTGAATACACAGAAATACGAGGATTTGTCTATGAATTATACCATGCTTTCCCACGCTCTTCCACTCTCACCACCCAATCAGCAAAAAAACTCAAAAAACACTTTCTTTGTCTTCGATTCTTTCCCTTTACAATTATTATACTGTCGATTCATTTTATTAGTTACATCTGTTTCATCAGTTTGGACTCTATCTGTACCATAATGTGAAGTTAGTATAAAACAAACGGCTACTTCAATATCAATCAAATGAAACAACACTTTTATTGCCAAGCATTTCTAACTCAAATTGATAGCTTGTTAGCATATGATAATTTTACGTATTCTCATAAAAAGGTTTAATGCAATCTAGATTTAGTATTTTGACTACAGTTCCAATGTTGTCATTACAGATTTGAACTATAATTCTACTATTAGTTACTATTAAAACCTGGAACACTTCAAAATCCATTACAATCTGCTGCTGTCATTCTCACACTTCATCAGCATATTTCAACTGTAGTTCATACTTTGGTTAAAGAGCCTCCTTCCTTCCAACTGTGGTTGTGGAGTCAACTCTAAGATACTGAAAGAACCCTAACTACTAACTCACCCAACCAATCACCATCTTTATCTTTTCTGAAAAACAAATAAATGCAATAATCTCAAGAAAACAAGGCCAAATGCAGCCAGGCACCATGATGCACACCTGTAGTTCCAGCTACTGGGGGAAGGGGAGGCAGGAAGAATGCTTAAACCTGGGAGGTTGAGGCTGCAGTGATCCAAGATCGTGCCACTGCACCCCAGCCCTGGTGACAGAGTAAGACCTTGTCTCAAAAAAAAAAAAAAAAGAGAGAGACAGAGAAGCCATTCCAGATTTCATTCTTCATCACCAATTTCTCAGCTTTTTAATTACTCTGCTTAAGCTATAAATTCAATGGCATTTTAATACAAGAAAAGCTGCTTAGAGATTAGGACCTCTGAGGCACACAACTGCATGAAATGACATTTGCCTAGTTGACCTATATGTGTCCATTATTTTGGTCCTTTCCAGTTAGTGCTTTTTCTCTCACATCAACTTAGTGATTCCCCTAGCTCTAGCCCCAACTTCTCATTCTGTTTCCAAGTTCTGACTATAAGACTTTTATTTTAAATTGTCAAATAGAGTTTTTCAGAAATAGGTCTGCTAGCAGTTGCCTATAGCATAACAAAGGAATGGACTTCAAAAGCATGGCAAAAGAATACCAGGAAATGGTGATAAAAATAAATTAGAAGTGAAGAAGTAGAATTCAGGGAGAATCTGTAGAAAGGAAATGATTTTTTTAACGCTTTGGGTGTGGTAATTAAAATCATGTTCATCCACAAGAACACTCAGGAACAAAAGAATCAAGTCAAAAATCAGGATTCAGTTTATTCCAACATTCAATGTATCAGTAAAACCAAAGATAAAGTGACAGAGGTACATTAGGCACATTGTATACGTTGTTCATTTAATCCTCAAAGAGAATTTCCAAAGAGTTGAAAAGCAGGCCAGAAACCTAAGGGTAAATAAGGTCTATACCTGTAGTTGGTCTTTCCTATTAATACTTGATTTTAGGTTACTGAGGACAGATAATGATAATAAGGAGAGTTGATTTTCATTATGTTGTATTTTAAGTGCCCACACATGATACTCTGACAGGCATGAATGACTGGTATAAATGGCTACTCCATAGTACATGGAGAAGACCCCTACCTGGCTCTCAGAAAAGTGTCTAACTTTTCAGCACATCACAAACACATTTCTGGTAAGTCAGTGCCCTGAGTTTTTTCACTATAGCCTGCCAAATTTTGAAAAGAAAAATGGAATGAGGAAATGAACAGAACAGAGTACTCTGATATACATGAGTATGTGTGTGTATATGTGAATGTACCATACACTGTAATGCTAGGAACTAATGAGGGAGGTAATTTAAAAAAAAAAAAAAATGGTGACCTAGGACTGGAAACATTCCAATGTATTTTTTTAGTTAGCATTTCCCAGTAAAAGCACAAAGTCTATGTGGCAAATGTAAGGGCCTATCAAAGACATTGTGCTAAAACTGCTAACCAACCAATTAGAATTATTCCTAGTGGTCACATATTCTTTTTAGAATTTTTCTATATACTATTTAAATAAAATTGCAAGGCTTAGTCCTTGGACTTGACTCTTTGCAAAGCTGCGTTAGTTCACATTTTGATGTGCAGCACACAGATATCAATTAGGCACAGATGCATATGCAATAATCTACAAACAAAATCAGGATAACCTATTGCAACACAAAGTGCTACAAATGGTAGACACAGAACACACACATCCTCACACACAATGCCTTGGCTTCCATTACATTGATGTTTATCATTAGTTGTACATTAAAATCACCTAGGGGACTTTAAATACTAGTCCTAACTCAAACCAAATATACAGAAGTTTCTGGGGGTGTGGCATTAATCCTTTATAAAGAATGTCTGGTTTTTCTAAAATGCAGCCAGCTTCGAGAATCAGTGTTTCATAACTGTCTTACAACATTGCCTCGATGTTGCCTGAAATTATATTTTCTTCTAGGCCTAGTATTCTGATTTTTCATTATGCTAATACTAACAGATAACATTACAAAGTGCTAAAGGTAACTATACGATCAATATGCACCTATGCACAGTGGTCTAGAATGCAGGCTTCTCCATCTTTCATTCACCCTTGTGGTAGTGATCACTCCAAATTTCTGTTTATGACACAAATCTTTGCCTGCCCATGAATACCCTTTAGTCTCAGTACTAGCAGTAGTTATCATTCTCTTGAGCAACAAAATTGTTTCTATTAATATTTGATTATATTTTATCTTATGTTACAATTAATTGTATTCCATTTCTTACTACATAAAACAAGAAAGGGTAAAAAGGCTTCAGAAATACAGATGTAGCCCCCATCCTCTGATTTTCCAGTACCTTTCCAGTACACATTTTAATATTAATCTCACACCTTGTTTGTTATTTATTTTCCTTCTTTCATGGATAAAGATAGGAAGGTAAACAGATGTTTAATCATTCTACCCTACGTTCACCTGAATCATTCTCAGAATTTATTGATATATTTCTCAATATAGTGCATATTCCTCTGATGGCACAGTCCACTACTGCTTAGTTTCCTTTGTATATTTCTCTAAATCTTTGAACTCTAAACATTGGAGTAATGCATGTGTCGGTCCTTGCAACTCTTCTGCTCTCTATTCGTACCTATACCATTGTGATTTCATCCAGTCTCATGGTTTCAAAGACCATCTATACAATAAAGACTCCCAAGTGTGTATCCCCAGCATAGTCCTCTCCCCTGATAATCAGACATGCATATCAATTAAGTATTTCAAACTTAACATCTCTAAAACCTAACTCCCATTCTTCCCAAACATCTGCCCCTCTCACATTCATCCCCATCTCAGCTCATAACTATTGTGTCCTTCCCAGTGCTCAGGCTAAAACAATATTCACTCATCCATGACTCCTGTCTTTCTCTCACACCAGAAATCCAATCCGTCAGCAAATTCAATTTACCCTAATATTTAATAACCATCTCTGATTATATCCTGGACCCAAGTTATAATCTTCTCTGACTTGGATTATCACAACTGCCTAATAGCTAGTTTCCCTGATTCCACCCTTGCCCCATCCCAATGTCTACTCTCCACATCCCGCACTCAGTATGACCCTGTCAAGATAAAATCAAGTCACTCCATTTAGAACTTTGTGAAGTACTGATAATAGCCATATACAATCAGTCCCCTATTACTACTCTGACTTTATCTCCTATAACAATGCCTTCCACTCTTTTCTTTAAACCAAATTGGTCATCTTATTCTTCCTCAAATGCCAGGCATGCTCCTAGTTCAACGACTTTCCACTTGCTGATCCCTATGCCTGGAATGCTTTTCCCCTAGATAACTGCATGGATACTCCTCCACATCTTTTAGGTCTTTAATTTTCTCCATGGTACTTAGAAACACTGCATTATTATTATTATTATTATTATTATTATTATTATTATTATTATCTTTTTCCCCATCAAGGTATAAGCTTCTTTGGGGCAAAGAATTTTGTCTATTTTGTTCATGGATTTAGCCCAAGTGCCTGGAAGAATACCTGGCACACATACTGTATAAGTTTGTTTTCATGCTGCTGATAAAGACATACCTGAGGCTGGGTAAATTATGCAGGAAAAGGGGTTCAATGGACATACAGTTCCACGTGGCTAGGGAGGCCTCATAATAATGGCAGAAGGCAAGGAGGAGCAAGTTATGTCTTACATGGATGGCAGCAGGCAAAGAGAGCTTGTGCAGGGAAACAACCTTTTTAAAAAAACCATCAGATCTCATGAGACCCATTCACTATCACGAGAATAGCATGGGAAAGACCTGCCCTATGATTCAATCATCTCCCACTGGGTCCCTCCCACAACACATGGGAATTATGGGAGCTACAAGATGAGATTTTGGTGGGGACACAGCCAGATCATAACATTCCATCCCCAGCCCCTCCCAAATCTCATAACTTCACATTCCAAGCCAACCATGCTTCCCAAATAGTCCCCCAAAGTCTCAGCTCATTTCAGCATTAACTCAAAAGTCCACAGTCCAAAGTCTCATCTGAGACAAGGAAAGTTCCTTCCATCTGTAAGCCTGTAAAATCAAAGGCAAGTTAGTTACTTCCCAGATACAATGGGAGTACAGGCATTGGGTAAATACAGCCCTTCCAAATAGGAGAAATTGGCCAAAACAAAGGGACTACAGGACCCATGAAAGTCCAAAATCCAGCAGGGCAGTCAAATCTTAAATTCCAAAATGAGCTCCTTTGAATCCACGTCTCACATCCAGTTCATGTTGATGCAAGAGATGGGTTCCCGTGCTCTCGGGCAGTTCCACCTCTGTGGCTCTACGTGCTATAGCCCCTCTCCTGTCTGCTTTCATGGGTTGGCATTGAGTGTCTGTGGCTTTTCCAGGCACACAATGCAAGCTGTCAGTGGATCTACTATTCTGGTGTCTGAAGGACAGTGGCCCTCTTCTCACTGCTCCACTAGGTGGTGCCCCAGTAAGGTACTCATTGTGGGGGCACCAACCCCACATTTCCCTTCCACACTTCCCTAGCAGAAGTTCTCCATGAGGGCCCCACCCCTTCAGCAAACTTCTTCCTGGATATCCAGGCATTTCCATACAGCCTCTGAAATCTAACTGGAGGTTCCCAAACTTTAACTCTTGACTTTCATGTACCTGCAGGCTCAACACCATGTGGGAGATGCCAAGGTTCAGGGTTTCCACCCTGTAAGGCAACAGCCAGAGCTACCTTTCAGCCATGGCTGGCATGACTGAAACACAGGGTACCAGGTCCCTAGGCTGCACAGAGCAGGGAAGCCTTGGGTCCGACTCACAAAACCATCTTTTTCTCCTAGCCCTCTGAGCCTGTGATGGGAGGGGCTGTTGTGAAGACATCTAACATATCCTGAGACATTTTCCCCATTGTCTTGGTGATTAACATTCGGCTCCTCATTACTTATGCAAATTTCTGCAGCAGGCTTGAATTTCTACTCAGAAAATGGGATTTTCTTTTCTATCACATTGTCAGGCTGCAAATTTTCCAGACTTTTATGCTATGTTTCCCTTTTAAAACTGAACACCTTTAACAGCACCCAAGTCACTCTTGAATGCTTTGCTGCTCAGAAATTTCTTTCACCAGATAACCTAAATCACCTCTCTCAAGTTCAAACTTCCACAAATCTCTAGGGCAGGGGCATAATGCCACCAATCTTTTGCTAATACGTAAGAGGAGTCACCTTTGCTCCAGTTCCCAACAAGTTCCTCATCTCCATCTGAGACCACTTCAGTCTTTCATTGTCGATATCGTTATCAGCATTTTGGTCAAAGCCAAATGTCAAAGCCCAAGTCAACATGTCTCTAGGGAGTTCCACACTTTCCCACATGCTCCTGTCTTCTTCTGATCCCTCTAAACTGTTCCAACCTCTGCCTGTTACCCAGTTCCAAATCATTTCCACATTTTTGGGTATCTTTTCACAGCACCTCACTCCTGGTACCAATTTACTGTATTAGTCCATTTTCACACTGCCGATAAAGACGTAACATACCCGACGTTGGGTAATTTATGCAGGAAAAAGGGTTTAATGGACTTACAGTTCCATGTAGCTGGGGAGGCCTCACAATCATGGTGGAAGGCAAGGAGGAGCAAATCACATCTTACATGGATGGCAGCAGGCAAAGAGAACTTATGCAGGGAAACTCTCTCTTTTTTAAAACCATCAGTTCTCATAAGACCCATTCACTATCACAAGAATAGCATGGGAAAGACCTACTCCCTTGATTCAATCATCTCCCACCAGGCCCCTCACACAACACATGAAAATTATGGAAGCTACAAGATGAGATTTGGGTGGGGACACGGAGCCAAACCATATCATGTACCATTAAATATATATTTGTTAAATGAATATATGACTGACTTGTAAGTAATAGACAACTGGAACTGCCTAAATTTTCTTCATCATAGTACTTTGATTTGTATTTCAAAATCATATTCAGCATCTTCAGAAAAGTTAAAAGGGATATGAAAGTGATCAACTTCATTAAAGCAAGAAGCAACCAACAAAAAAAAAGAAAAAAAAACCCAGAATCAAAGTTTACTAGATACAGAAAATGTTCTTAACTACAAAATAAATGAAAAAAAAAAAGTCCTAATTAACATGGAAGGTCAACTAAAATGAGAACTACATGTAATTTTCACTTACTCTACAGACTTTAATCAACTTCCAAACTGTTACAAGCATATAAATTAGGCTGAATTTTAAACACATTAAAATTCTTTCTTTCTTACTGTTGAAAAAGAGCACATGTTTCTTTTCTCTGCTTAACTCCAATATAGTCAAGAATTATATTTCAGAAGTAATCTGTGATCATGGTTTGCTTTTTAGACTGTGTTTCACAAATCTTCACAAAAATAGAATGAATTTAACCACAAATATTAAGGTGAAAGTTATATTTCAATAAATATAAACCATAAGTTACTTTCATCTCTATATGTAATTAAGAAATTATTACATTTATGAACTAGAAAACAAATATAATTAAGTAAAACATAAGTTAGGCCTTGCTTCTGGACAAAACTGAGTAGTTCCTATTGAACCAATCTTCCCAAAGATAACAATTATAAATAACGGAATTTTTGGATATTTGATGCAGCATTAATTTTGAAAGCAAAACAAAAAATGTACATGCTATCTGGTCATGATTTCATATGTAAATATACACAGACACACACAGAGATGTACATACAAACAACAATGCACACAAACATAGACTTAGAGGTAACAAAAATGACATCAAAAGATTGATGGTGATTTTCTCTTGGTTATGAGACATGTATAATTTCCATGTTTTCTAACCATTTTCGTTTCATTCATATACATGTACAACTGTTAAAATAAGAAAATAAGCATGAAAAAAATTTCCACTGAAAATACAAATAAAGTCTTGAGAAAAATACCTTTCAGGAATCTGACTACAAAAATTAGATTCTAAAATAATTACTGCTAATGTAGATGCATAATTGTTCAAAGAAGTCCAAAGAATACCATGTGAAATATGCCATATAACTGAAAATATATACATATCTCACTTTTGGAGAAATTTTACAGAGCAGAATTTTGTCACTTCCTGCTTTCATCTATTTTCTGCTTATAAATGCTGTTTTCACCTATGCATAAATATCTTCTAGTTTTATCTCTACTCCAATATAATTCTTACCCTATGCAAAGTTCAAGTAAGATTGAAAATAACAGAGTAAAGTAATGAGGTACTTGCTATTGTTAAAATGACCTTACAGAGTAAACTTTAAGAAGCTATTTTAATTATTGAATGTCTATCACACTTAAGTACTATTCAAGGCACTATTAAGAAAGAAAGAATATAACATAGTACCTGATTATTTGCCACTTGCCTCATCTTCCTGATATCTTTCTACTAGTCTGTCTAGTTTCTGACTAAATGTTCTACTCCCTGTTCTTTTTGGAAACTGGTGACTCTAAGTTCAGCTACTTTATTTGAACATACTCCAGTTTACCGGTTCTTCCTTTCTACTCTCTCTATCTCTATACTCTGCCATTACTACCTATAGTCATGGGATACAATACCATGAATCGAATAAATGCTATATGATGCACTGCCATGAACCACGTGATTGAGTCTCATTCTTTGAGATATTGACTAGTAAAATGACATGGAATAATTAAAGATCCAAGTATCAATCCATTTACATTACCAACACAATACACTTGTTACTTCGTGAGATTATAAAAACATACTTCAATTGTTTTCAAAGTATGTTCACAATCATGTATTATTTTGGTTCTTACAACTACTTTCTGGGAAAAGAAGGACAAATAGGAAAGTCTTGATTTTACCTTTAAGAAAGAGAGGACAATCTGTCCATGTCATGTGGTGTAAGTTCTAGAGTCCAGAGCCTCAGTCTTCCAAGAAAAGAAGTTCTTTGGCAGAAATGCCTCAGTTGCTTTCTTTTACTTCATAAGGTATTGAAGAAAAGGAACAATTTTTTATATTCCCGAAAATATCAAATCCTTTACAGCTGTAGATATTCTCAGACTCTTATGAAACATTTGGTAAGTCACATGCTCCTTTCTAACACTAGTTGGCTAGACAGAGGGAAAAGCCTTGACCTTCCAGGGCATTCACTTTAGGAATGGATGGCAAACTCCCTGTTTATTTTGTTATTTCATAATATTTGCTATCTAATATTTTGTTGTTTAATAATATTTGTGTGCTCGTTGGTTTGTTTTTACTTATGGCTTTAATTGTAATAATCAACATTAAGTTGCAGGAAATGAAAAACACAATGCTCAAAGTAATTTATCTCAGCATTCCCATGGACAATAGGTTAAGTATATGGAAGAAAAAGGATGAAGGGGATTTTCCAAACCCTGCTCAGCCTGGATGTAAACCCTAGCAAACGGGCTTTCATCTCAATAGTATAGCAAAAGGGACATAAAAAAGATGTGTTCATCAATAACAGAAAAAACCTACAGATATTAGCCTTAGGAGAGAAAAAAATTCACACAATAATTCTTTGAGAATAAAGAATTTTACATCCTTTAAATTCTGGATATAGCTAACTCTCCTTGAAAGGATGAAAATAAAATTAAAAGGGTGCAAAGGAGACTCTGTAGAAAAAAGTATCAACTTTGATTGCATCAGCACAAGATACCAGACTTGGAGATGAGCAAAGTGGGAGTTTTGTTTCCCCTTATAAACGCAACCTTCCCCAAGGGCTGTGCCTTAGAGACCTGTTCAATGTTGTACTCTATAGAATTCTGCTACTATTCTGTGTGATTATTCTGATATTCTGTGTCTAATATATTCTTGGAAAATCACATACCTTCCTACACACAGACATATACACACACACGCATATGTGTGTGTGTATATGTGTGTGTGTGTGTGTGTGTGTGTGTATGCAATATTACAATTTTAAAGGGTTTATAAACCCCCTAAACACATCCATGGAGCTGCAGGTTTAAAGGAATCTGCATTTGACATACAAAGTAACTGAAAATACATTAATTATCATAGTATGTAAAAGAGACCTACAAAGAGCAGAGAGAATTTATCCTTCTCTCATTCTTCAAAAGACGTAACCAAGGCACAGGTAAGACAGCCAACCTATCAGATTTCTCATTTTAGAACAAGAATTCGTAGCTAACAATCTGGGCACAGCCCAAACATCTGAAAACAGGTTAAAAAATTACTCAAATATGTAGAATCCAAGTAAGTATCTTACAAGTTCCACTGTAAGCCATAAAACCAAAATCTGTTTGTGCAACAGAATATCCAGATTTTTAAATATATGACAATAAACTCTATCAGACAGTTTTAAACCCATTTTTTTTCAAATCTAGATATTTGCTGGTGCTTGCTTGTGTTTTTGCGGTGTGAGATACTTTTAACAATTTTTCCAGTGTCTCAGCTTTAAATGTTGTTGCATAACTTCTTCCTTGGCCTTATGACATTATAGACTGCAGCTGCTGTCAACATTAAGCAAAATTCAGAGTAAAAGGGTGTATTTCATTAGAAAATTTTTTAATTACAATGACCACAAAGCAATTCAATAACCCACATGGAATAACTACATAAAAACAGTCTTAAGACTTGAGAAATAATAAACCTTTTCCCAAACTATTTCCATACCTCATTATTCTATCTTTGTTATAAAAATCATTTCTAGATATCATTATGTGTCAGAGTGCAAAGCAACTGTACTCGGTGAGCAATTATATAACAAAGGTAATTTTCAGAATTGGATATAAAATAATTCCTAATGAGCTACTGAAAAATTGTGATGAGAAAATGCAATTTATTCCTTGCTTTTAAAAAAAAAGTAAGTGAAAGAAATTCAAACCAATTTCTTATAGATTAATGAGATTACTAACTGGCCATGTCACCTTGGGCCAGAGGGAAGGAGGCAAATAGTATTCATTCACCATCAGCTATATCCCAGATACTACCAGATACTGCACTCTGTATTTCATTTCACTGGTACAACAACATTTACAGAGAGAGAGAGAGAGAAATGTTATTATTCCTAATTTACTGATGGGAAAATGGAAGCTAAGAAAGGTTATATGTCATGACCAAATCTCAAGCAATAAAACCTAGATTTAAATTCAGGTTACTCAGGTTCCTGTGTCAGTTTGCCTATTTCTACACTATTCTTTATTTGTAAAACGAAAGTTTAGACTAGAGATAATCTATAGGGTCTCTTTCAGATTTAACAGAAATTAATTTCAGGCCAGGCATGGTGGCTCATGCCTGTAATCCCAGAACTTTGGAAGGCTGAGGTGGATCACTTGAGCCCAGGAGTTTGAGACCAGCTTGGGCAACATGGCAAAACCCCATCTCTACAAAAAAATACAAGAATTAGCCAGGTGTGGTGGCACACACCTGTAGTCCCACTTGCTAGGAAGGCTGAGGTGGGAGGACTGTCATGACTGTGACACTGCACTCAAGCTTGGGCAACAGAGCAATACCCTATCTCAAAAAAAAAAAAAAGGAAAAAAAATCAATTTCAATAATGTTGAAAGTATTATACTGGTGCTAGTACCAAAATGGTTTATATGATATGCTGAGTTTGGAGATTTTGTGTGTAAAAATACTAGGAAAATTGAGCACAAAGAACTATGACTTCTATTATAGAATACTATCTTTTCAACTATATGTAATCATGTGTCCATTTAAAAATGAACAATAAATATTTAAAAGCAGCATAAAGAAAACCTATATGAAAATTCTTTTTTTTTTTTAAATAGAGTCTCACTCTGTCACCCAGGCTGGAGTGCAGTGGCGTGATCTCGGCTAACTGCAACCTCTGCCTCCCGGGTTCAAGAGATACTCCTGCCTCGGCCTCCCAAGTAGCTGGGATTACAGGCACGCACCACCATGCCTGGCTAATTTTTTGTTTGTTTGTTTGTTTGTTGTTTTTGGTTTTGTTTGTATTTTTAGTAAAGACGGGGTTTTACTATGTTGGCCAGGCTGGTCTCGAACTCCTAGCCTCAAGTGATCCTCCAGCCTCAGCCTCCCAAAGTGCTAGAATTACAGGTGTTAGCCACCACACCCAGCCAAAAATTATAAATTGTTTTTATTGACCATCCATTTCTCTTCATTTCTTTCACTCTAATGATTTCTTGGGACCTATAGGTGTCCACTTCCTAAACATAGATGTAGAGCATTTGAAATTTCAAAACAACTTTTGTACCACTGCTACTGGTTCAGTAAAAGAACTGCTCAGCCTGCGAAAATAAGAAACTAACATAAATGTCATCCTATTTTTTAAAGGGCTTATATAAATTTTATTACTAGGGAGAAAATTAGACTTTATCATAAGGAATGTGACATATGGCAACAATCAGCTCTTCCCACTGGCTTTTCTTCATTGACTTCAATTTTGAGTCAAAGAGAACAGAAGAAATAGCCACCACTGCTAAGCTAAGAAGAGTCTGTTTCTTGGTTCCAGTGGCAATGAAAATACCTGAATAATTCAGTTTAAAAAATCAAAATCAGTGCTTATTACATAAAGCAACATGTTCTTGTCACAATAACATCCTTAATAGCCAAGTTTAACTATAAGACGTAACATGAAAAATATAATCTTCCAATACTGGGGCAAAGATCTAAACTTCCAAAGATTTCATGTAACATGCAGAAAAAAAACATAAACACCATCAGTAGAATATTATTATAGTGTTATACGGGGCTGGAATTAAACCCACTGAGACAATCCTCTTGACCAGATCCATCCTATTCATTCATCTACATTAAAAAGCTTCAAAAGGCCATTTTGCAATAGTATAGTGCATTAACAACAGTTAAATTCAAATCATTTTCTAAAATATTCCCCTTTTTCCTTTGTGTAAATTTATCATTCCGTTTATGTATTCATTCAAAAATAATTTGAATTCCAACATACTTATGTGTTCCAGAAGAAAGTTGAGAAAAGCATGTTTCTATTTTTAAGCTTTTGAGCTATTCATAGAACAGTTATTTATCATAGGTCTATGTGCCAAACACAGTGCTAAACTGCACAACACTGAACAGTGGTATTGTTTCACCTTATTCTTAAGTATCAATTTCTTAATTCTATTGTCAAGAACAGTATGGTTTTATGAACAATAGCATATCTTTAACATTGTTTTAACTATCATTGTAGCCACAAAAGTAATAAGTCAAAATCATTAGTAGATTACATTCAGAAAAATTATTTTGACAGTTTAAACACATTTTTATTTTCTATAAAACATTGAGTTAAATTATTTCTTAGTTCCATATAAAGTAAAGCAATATACTAGAAACATGAGAAAAATTAAATACCCAAATGCTTTATACAGCTATTATTGAATTTATTTCTTAAACTTTTCAGAGAAGGATAATTTTTTTGTTGCTTTAGCTGCTACTTTAGGAAATAAATTCCTATCCTTTCAGGCTTGCTCATTACCAACAATTACATCAAAAATACAATTTCAAATTAACTTTTCCCTTCCTAATAAATATTCCTTCTCATTCAAGACTCACTTTGACAACTGCTTGAAGGTGGACTTTTCATTGATATGTTCCACACGCACGATAGTCCACAAAATGTTGGCCTTGTCCATATTTTTATCAATAGAAACCTTTTCTTGATTTAAAAACCAAATTTAATGGAGATATTTCTCAACACATAACTTAATAGAGATATCTCGCAATACAAAGAGTTTAGGACAATATTTCTATTTTTTTTTTCCTGAGAAAGTATTTTTACTTATGACTCAAAAACTCAATATAATATGTAAATCAGGGGTGTCCAATCTTTTGGCTTCCCTAGGCCACACTGGTGTTAGGCCACATTCAAAGCTATCCTAGGCCACATGTGGCTGGTGGGTCATGGGTTGGACAAGCTTGATGTAAATAAAACTACCAGTGGAAAGAGTTTGTTGTGAGTTACATTCAAATACAACAGTTAGTAAAACATCAGAATAGTATAGATATTTTGAAAAGTTTAGAGTAACTACAAATGGAATGTGTGCAGAACATAATGAATTTAAAGAAATACATTGAATACAAGGCAATCGTGAAATAAATTATTTGGTGACCAGAAAAAATTTTTATTTTTTTTAAAGCTTTTGCTGTCAAATATTATATTAATGCCAGACTGGAATTAGGTTTTATCTCTGTTAAAATAACAAATTGATCTTAGTATTCTCAGTCTCCTCTTAAAAAGAGGTTACAAAAATTATTCCTAATTTCTGTTTAATCTGAGGAAAGATTGGGTATCTCTCCAGGATAGTATTATACATATTAAGTTTATTTTATTATGGTTTTGATGATTAAAAACAAATACAACTTTATTTCTTGGAAGAGCTGAGTTTCCTTATCATTGTGTTACCTTCTATTTTATTTTTAAATATCAAAATTACTATATTAATATAATTAATATTATAAATATTAATATTAATAATTTTAAAATACTGGTATTATTCCTTATTTTTAGGCACCTGTCTTATTCAAGTGACCAATCTCCTGTGATAACACTTCTGATTCTTCCTTGCATGATAAAACAACAAATTCAGAAAAAATAAAAATTTCAAGAGGTCTTTTCTTCTAATCTGCCTTTGTGATTTCCTATAGGTCTTTGGACAACCGCAGGGATTCACTTCCTTGCCTTGTAAGATTAGGAACAATAAAAATAATTAAATTTGTTTGGTATGTTCCATGTTTTTTAATTAGCTCAACACCATTATAAGGCTTACATAAAAAAGAGCTTCAAATCAGATTAGTTCAACTTTCTATGCATTAATTTTTTTCAGGTAATATAAAATGTGTCCAAAATAATTCAATTTATGGGAAGAACATGGCAAGCTGTTAATACAGTCACTGTCCATATATTCTTACTTTCAGAGGAGCTGTTAACAAATACTTATTAAATAGTAAGTCTTATACCCTGATGGAGAATTTTTCTCTTTTCTAGTGTGATATGGTTGATTACTATAATAAATTAATCACAAGCATTCAGTCATTCAGCAGGTGGTTTCTGCATTCCTCCCATGCTTGCCTGAAGGCTCTGCTATTAACTACGGCCTCCACAAATTAAGTCTTCAAATACTGGCCTCAATAGAAAGTCAAAGATCAGGTACATCTAACTGTTATGTCTTCAAGGACCAGCCTCAAGGGTACAAGCTTCAGAGATGATATCACCTACACATCAGCCAGCGTATACCAGGTTACTAAGCCAGAGTTTCCAGGATTGATGACTTCATGAAATAAACTATAATCCCCAAATTCAAGAGATAAATAATTAGTTAAATATAACTTAAGGAACCCATGCAGTGAATCAATTTGGCATTATTTGTTTGGGAGATTTTCAGTATACTTTTAATGTTCTGTTTTTTTGATTGGTATATATAATAATAAAGCTTTTTATTTATCTTGATTTAATTTTAATCCTTGACTTAATAAAGGTTCTTTAATTGATATCTGCTTCTGACATCTAAGATATTCAGTAATACATTTTTTCTACTTTTCTTTACTTTCAATGGCAGTTAACTGGATAAATAACTAAGAATCGGCCTTTTCTTTAACCAGAATATAGTTTGACAAATCAAGTGTACAAATTGTTTGATTAAGAAGAACTTTTTTACTAAAACACATATGATAAGCTCACCAAAGAGACAAAGGCTGTATATTTCATATGTGGAAACAATCAATACCTATAGAGCCCTCCCAGTAACAGGGTCTGTTACCTAGTCTGAGTTTATAGGGTCCCGGCCTGAGAGGAAATAGTTAATCTCTGGCAAGCAAGGAAGCTCAGCTGATTTGGGTGACATAAAAGAGGAAGGAATTCACCCACATTTATAAGTACTTCAAGTGAAATACTCCTAATGGAGATGGTTATTTTGAGTTGGTTCCTAAGCTTCTGAAAAGAAGAAGAAACCAAGATTTGTTTTTTAAAATACTCTGAAGTAATAAAGGCTACTGAAAACACAATTCTAGATTTCTAATGAAATCTTCAAATAGATGTTAATTTTCCACTCTTACTAATTGTTTAATATTGCGTGACACCGGATATTTCACTCCTACTACAAGGCTCATGTCAATAAACACTTCTTGCTGCACCTATCTAAAGGAAACGGGCTGGGTGCAGTGGCTCATGCCTGTAATCCCAGCACTTTGGGAGGCCAAGTCAGGCAGATCACATAAGATCAGGAGTTTGAGACCAGCCTGGCCAACATGGTGAAACTCCATCTCTACTAAAAATACAAAAATTAGCTGGGCATGGTGGTGCATGCCTGTAATCCCAGCTACTCAGGTGGCTGAGGCAGGAGAATCGGTTGAACCCAGGAGGCAAAGGTTGCAGTGAGCCGAGATCGCACCACTGCACTCCAGCCTGGGTGACAGAGCGAGACTCTGTCTAAATAAATAAATAAATCAGACAAAAACAAAAGGATACCACTTTTTTGTTGTTTTAAACAAGAATCATCCTTGGATAATATTTATGATCCTAAGGGGGAAGTTTTAAGAAAAAATGTTCAAAACTTGGGACCCAGCACAAGAATGACTGTATATCCTTCACCAAAGGATTCGCTAATTATTTAAAAGTATATCGCTTCATCTGAGTCACTAATTACCACTGATTAAGATACTTTACAACTCTGTGAGAAAAGACTTAACTTGTAGAACATTTATAGCAACACAAATGATACTCATATTATGATACTGCAAATAAGTTTTGTCTAGTACAGAGGAAAATGATTTGTCTGTTAGTAAAGATAGCCTCATGGTTTCACTTTGATTGTCTTATTGGACATTTAGTATAAAATTTAGGAATCTTATTCCACCATTCTTTCTTTCACTGATTATAAATGTTTCCCTTATTCCTATAATCTTTTGAACCAGTCTTACTATCCTGCTGGTTCCCCTAATAATAAATTAATTTATCTTTAGCATACACTCACATACACAGTGTATAACACTTGACTCTTTCTTCGTTTTGGAGGTTTTTTTTTAAATAAAGTATGTTCCCTTATTTATTCCACACCATAAAAATCATAAGGAAAACAAGAGAGAATGAAAAATTCTAGTGAGTAACAATGGCAGGTTAGAAAGGGAAGGTAAGCTTACTAGGGGTAGGAAGATACTGCATATGTAACATATGCAGTAAACGCATGAAATTAAGGGAAACCTGATGCCAGGCTGAATAATGCATTAGAGCAGGGGCATCCAATCTTTTGGCTTGCCTGGGCCACCCTGGAAGAAGAAGAATACACTAACACTAACGACAGCTGATGAGCTTACAAAAAAAAAAAAAGCAAAAAAATCTCATAATGTTTGAAGAAAGTTTACAAATTTGTGTTGGGCCATATGCAAAGCCATCCTGGGCAGCATGTGGCCCACAGGTTAGACAAGCTTGCATTAGAGAATACCATGCTGTTTTAATAAATGCTTTATTTGTGCATTCTTCTAAATACCACAGCTTTGAAATTCTACTTACAGATCTATACTAACATATCTATATCAAAGAGTATCCCAGGAAAGTTTTTTGTGTTTATTTATTGATACTTATAAGACATAAGGAGGAGACAACTAAGAACCTCTTTTTCTTCAGGATACTGTTGTGTCTGAATTTTGTACCTGGAATAGCCATAGATTTTAGACCTTTAAAGAGAAATAGCCTGAGGTAAAAAGATGACCTACTGGAATGGAGAGGCAAAGAGATAAGAAAAAATCTGAATTATTGATGAAATCACTGAGCCACTGAATCAGCCAACTGTGGACCTTTTGTTATGTGAAAGTAGCCTTCTTTATGGTTTAAACACATTTCTAGTTGTGCTTCCCATTACTTGCACTGGAAAAAGCATAAGAGATACAACTTCTGCCACACCTCCAAGTCAGCCCTGAAGATTTTTGCTGCAGTCTCTAAAGAAAGATTTTTACATATACTTGTTTTATAAAGTTCAAAGGTTAAATCCTTATCCTATATCTCTACATACCTGGATTCCTAGCCTTGCCTTTCCCAAGACATAAAACCTTTGATAATTTACTTAGGCTCGCCTGACTTCAGTTCCTTCACCTACAGAATGATGTAAATACATATTCCAAAGGCATTTTGGGAGAATTAAGTGAAATGACATATTTTAAATGCTTGGGATCAGACAGAAGGAGTCAGAGAATTATTTTTTAAGTATCCAGTAAGTCTGACCTAACATGGATAAAAATCACACACTCAAAACATAACTTTTGAATAGTCAAAATTGCCACCCTACTTTCCTATTTAATCTCCAACTCTTAAATAACTGAGGTGGGAGGAACATACAGAAATACATAACCAGCTTGATGAAGTTTGTAAAACTGTCCTATTTAATTTTATTCTCATAAACCTAGAAAAAGCAAGCCAGCGTCTTTTTAATCAGCATGGCTAGGTGGAGATTTCATGATGCTGTGAGCATTTCTAAGTTGTCATATGGTCTAAATTTAGAAAATGTTCACTTTTCATTGAAAAATAATCTCAGCCAATAATTTCCTCTTTGGGGAAGGAGTAGAGGTCTTTACAACATACCACTCTTGGCAGAAACTAGGTTGGAAAACTAACATTCTTCCAAGATTTTAAAGCATTTTTTATATGTAATGATAATCTAATATATAATCATAACTCCATATTTTTCACATTAACTATATGAGATAATTAATATCATATATATTTTTAATAATTCCTAGCTACCTACCTTTTCTTGTTTGTTCATTTTTTTTTGTTTTTTTTTTTGTTTGTTTTGTGTGTGTGTGTGTGTGTGTGTGTGTGTGTATGTATTTCCCTGGCATTCTTCTTGTGTTTAAAAGATAATAAGCTTTTAAACTGAGATAGTACCTACCTATCTTGAGTCAAGTTTATTTTTGGAGAGGAGAAGTATAAGGTCATAACTGTATTTTCGGTCACACTCCTACCAGGGAAAAGAACTTTTGAGTCTTTGGACTATGTATTGATTTTAAGGTATATGTTAAAGGTGACTATATAGTCTGTGAAATTGCTGTGTATTCTTATCTTAATTCATCTAGGAGGTTGGAAGTTCTCTAGCACTGACACCTATATTCATTTTTTTTCCTTTTTTTTAATACTAGGCTATTCTTTTCCCCTGAAATATATTAGGACATATCTAACTTAGATGCATTATGTACCTGAAATATCAGGAAAAAATTCCAGTCTCAGCATGCCATTTCTGTCCACTGTAATTTAGACATTTTTCATGTTGCATTTATGTCCGCGAGGGTAATAGTCCTTACATTAAAAACCAGCCTTCATTAAGTGGCTCACCCTTCAAGTAGTCCATTACAGCCTTTCACTCTCTCACCTTGCACTGCTTCCAACTCCCACTGTTTTTAATAAGCAACTCAAATGTGGCAAACTATCTTCTCTGTGCAGAGGGCAAAAGCATCAATAGACAGATGATAACATGGTTTGGAAGAGCACATTGAAATAAGCCCATAATTCTCATCCTAAAATACCTCACTGCAAACAAAGACTTAAAATTATTTTCAAACCCTAGACTTTAGTCTGATTCCTTTCGTCCATGATTTTTTCTTTTACCATACATGCTCTAATGAGACAGCAGATAATATATGTGTCTCTAAAGGTTTGCTTAAACAGACACGCAGCAAGTGTTTATCAAATAACTAAAAATAACATACACGTAAATCAAAGGAAGGGCAAAGTGTCTCCCCAAGGGATGAGAATGTCATAGAGAAAATCCTGAAGTTTGGCAGCAATTCCAAACAACAGTGAGTCTCAGATTCCATTTCCCACAAAGGGTAAGAAACAGTCATTTAAAGCTTTCAAATTGTGGAAAGAAGTATTTTAAATGAAGTGGTAGAAGATCATTCTGGATTAAATCAAATAAATTATGTAGCTCATTATATAGTGGATTTAAATAAATGCCCATGCCCAAGTCAAGAAAATTTGTCAACTCAACTGCAATGATGAAGCACGGTGGTACTGGAACAAGAGTAACTTTTATATTAGACAGACAGATCTAAGTTTCAATTCTGTCCCTGGGTGACAATTATTCTATCACTCTCTGCCGTGTTTTGTCTCTGGTAGATATGCTGTTAAGATATTCACTCCACTTATCTCCGAAATATCACCAATTTTATAAGGCTCTTGTGAAGATTATAAGATACACGTCATGTCCCTAGTATAGTAAAACTCAGTAAGTGACCAGTAAGTGGTGGCTAATAGTAGTAAGTACTTTCATCTCAGAGATGCTTTTCTAAAAGTGCTTGAGTTTGCAACATCATTGTTTTCAAACTACCCTTTGGAGCCATATGTCTCTAGGTGTTTTTCAGAGAAGCCATCTTGATGGAGCCAGGGTGGTATAGAGAAAGGGGTAGATGGTGAGAATGTAGGGGATTATAAAACAGATAAGTTCCAGGAGCATTCATTCCTTGTCATTGATTTTAAATATTAAAGTGATAGAAAATATTATTTTTTTAAAAAAGAATTCTATTACTTAAAAAGAAATCTGAAAATCATTGAATGATGCATAACCTTCCAGCTTTAAACATCTGAAGTTTTCACGCTCCTTAGAATCTAACACCTGTTGTTTCCTGACTTTTTAATGATTGCCATTCTAACTGGTGTGAGATGGTATCTCATTGTGGTTTTGATTTGCATTTCTCTGATGGCCAGTGATGATGAGCATTTTTTCATGTGTTTTTTGGCTGCATAAATGTCTTCTTTTGAGAAGTGTCTGTTCATGTCCTTCACCCGCTTTTGATGGGACATGGATGAAATTGGAAATCATCATTCTCAGTAAACTATCGCAAGAACAAAAAACCAAACACCACATATTCTCACTCATAGGTGGGAATTGAACAATGAGATCACATGGACACAGGAAGGGGAATATCACACTCTGGGGACTGTGGTGGGGTGGAGGGAGGGGGGAGGGATAGCATTGGGAGATATACCTAATGCTAGATGACGAGTTAGCAGGTGCAGCGCACCAGCATGGCACATGTATACATATGTAACTAACCTGCACAATGTGCACATGTACCCTAAAACTTAAAGTATAATAAAAAAAAAAAGAATCTAACACCTACATCCAGTACTTTTTGAGGTTTTCCCATCTATGTTAATGGCCTCACGTTAAGCCCTTCCTCTCCCCACTACCACCAAATCTCTCAGTTCCCCTTAGGACAACTGCACATGTTCACACACACTCTCTTTGGTTGTGTTAACAGACAATGCTAAGTAGATGACAAAAAGAAAGTAAACCAACATTTTGGCCTGATTTTCTCAATCTTCTAATACAAAACTAGCGATAATATTGCAGGCTAATATTCATTGCCAATACTATATGCACAGAACTTTATTCTACCACTCTCTGCCATGTTTTGTCTCTGGAAGATACACCGTCAAATAATTCTGTTAATTCAGCTGTGTGAGATTTTTGACAGTTATGACTTTGTAAAAAACATATGCTTTTTTATTAATCATCTATAATAGGGGGATGAAAATATTAGCCAAAGTGATCCACTACTTTTAGTAACTGATCACTGTTCCCAGAGAGAAAGAAAGCATAAGTCGACATAACTTCCTTGAAATTTTTTCTCAGATGTATTAAAATGTGTTCCCTGACATATATAATATTATTTTAATAAATTATTACTAAATTAAATAAATTATTACTAAATCTTCTCTTATAAAACTAAGAGACTCATATCATTACTTAGGAAACTTAGCTGAAATCATGTTACCTATACCTTTTATTGTATGCATCAAATTATGGACACCAATGTCTTGTTTAATTGTCACTTCATCACACTATCAGAAGAAAGCCAGGTACAAAATCATGTGACCCATGCATGCTCCCCACTGAATAAAAAAGCGCACCAAATCTCTCCAAATAAATAATTGAAAAATGGTCCTGGAATTATCTGTTTTATAATCCCCTACATTCTCACCCCTACCCCTTTCTGTATACCACCTGGCTCCATCAAGGTGGCTCCTCAGAAAAACACTTACAGACATATGGCCTTAAACTACTGAATCAGACCTCACTAAGTTTTATAAGGGAGGAGGAATGGTTCCTTACTTCAATCTTCAGAGTAATTTAATAACAAAGGGCTTTCATTTTTTACTATATATACAGTGTGTGCATTTTAAATAAAGAACTCTGTACAGTTATTTTCATTATTATCAGTGAAAACACTAGACCGAAGGTGGGATACAATTCAGTCATAATTTTAAATACTATCAAATAAGTTCTCTGGAGACTCTAAACTAAAATTCAATTAGCTATTTTACAAAAACCTGTTAAAAATAAAAAGCAGTTATAATTACAGTCAAAGATAAATGTATTGAGATGTCAATCACAATCCCTACTCTCATATCTAGGAGAGAACATATAGTAAAATGGTCAAATAAATTTATTTCATGAGGTCATAAGCATAAAAAAATTGACAAACAATGTCAAGAACACACACATCTTTGAGATCAAAGAATGATTTCTAGTTCCATGCAACAGCTCTTATTCTCTATGGGTTCTGAAAATATATATACAATAGACTTTTGAGGGACAGAAGATCGGAATTTGACAAGCAAAAGTCAAAAACAAAAAGAGAGAAAGAAATATGAAAACAGAACACTTTTTTGATAGAATTAACAACATTTAAGTGTATCCAATATAGATAGGTAATATTTATAAAGACAAAGGTCAAATCTTAATAATTATGTAAGGGTCTAATTACATAAAAATCTCAACTCAATATAATGTTTGGTAAATGGGGTATTTTTGAATTCAATTTAATTTTCTAACAAGAGGAAAAACATCTTGTTTAATTCTTGACAAAAATATTTTAAAACTTACATTACAGAAGTTGACATTTTTGTCTAAGAAAAATAATTTTTTTTGAGAAATAAAAGACAAAAACATATGGTCTATGTTCATAAGGACTTTTTTTTTTTTTTTTAAGACAGAGTCTCGCTCTGTCACCCAGGCTGCAGTGCAGTGGCCTGATCTCGGCTCACTGCAACCTCCGCCTCCCAGTTCAAGCAATTCTCCTTCCTCAGCCTCCTGAGTAGCTGGGATTACAGGCACCTGCCATCATGCCTGACTAATTTTTCTATTTTTAGTAGAGATGGGGTTTCACCATGTTGCTCAGGCTGGTCTCGAACTCCTAACCTCGTGATCCGCCCGCCTCGGTCTTCCAAAGTGCTGGGATAACAGGCATGAGCCGCCACGCCCGGCCGTTCATAAGGACCTTATAGTCTAATGGACAGAAGGACGTATAAGAAATATACTATAAAAATAGCTACAATTTAAGTAGTACATAGTACAGTGAGCCGCATCTTCTGATATGAGGATAGAAGAAACAGAGTTTCAAGCCAGTCAGGAAAATCTTCTCAAAGCAAGTAGAACGTGAGAAGACACAGTAAAAATGGGTAAGAGATTAACGAATGGATAAGTAGACAAAGAAATATTTCAGCAGAGGGAAAAGAACAATACAAGGCCCACACAAAGATATCAGCGAACACAGTATTTATTTAGTAGGGAGGAGAGAATCCAGTATGGTAAGAAAACTAGAAGTTTGGACCCATTTGAGGATATCTATTTTATATCTTTTGTTCTAATCCATGACATTTTATTTATTATTTTAGTTTCCCAGCCTTGTGTGCATTAGTTTTATTTATTTTTTTCAATTTACATTGACATATCAGATACTTAAAGAAAAGTACACAACTCATCATTGCACACAGCTCAATGACTTTTTACAGATTTCAGCACACCTCAAACTGTAAAACGCCATCCAGATTAAGAAATAGAATATCACCAGCATCTGGAAGACTCCTTCATGCCACCTGACAAGCACTAACCATCATTACCCAAATCCTCCTTCAAGTAAATAATATGCTGATTTCTAATATCATTGATTAGTTTTGCCTGTTTCTGAAACTTACATAATTTATATAAATGTATATAATACATACTCTCTTGCATCTGGTTTCTCTCCCTTAAGATCGTGTTTGTGAAATTCATTCATGTTATTGTATAAAGCAATGGTTCTCTCATTTATCTGCAGTACAATATTTCACTTTATGAATATGTCACCATTTATTTATACATTGCACTGCTGACAGACATTTGGGTTGTTTTTAGCTTGGAACTATTATGAATGCTGATGCTATCAACATTCTTGCACATGTCTTTTGGTGAACATATAAACTCAGTCCTGCTGGGCTTATACCCAAGAATGGATTTGCTGGTCATAAGGTTGTACAGATTTATGCTCCAACAGTAGTATTAGAGGGTTTTACTTATTCTACATTCTTACCAACACTTGGAATTAAAATTTTCATTTTTCCACTGATTGTACAGTAGTTTCTCACTGTGTTTTAAATATGCATTTCTTTGATTACTGAGTTAAGTAGGTGTTCATAATTTCATATGATTTGGGGACACTAGAACTATCTTATGAAGTACTCATTCTTCCGCATGCTATTTGTTATTCTATTTGGCAGACCTTTCAGTCATCATCATTGTAATCTGACCAAACTAGTATGTGGAACTGTGTAGTAAGTAGTAAGTAGGAACTGCTACAGAACATTTTAAGCAATGATTGATGGTACTGTATCTCCTCATGAATAGAAACAATTTTTTTTATTATTATTCTGTACTATCCATCTTCAGTCTTCTTTCATTCTAATCTATTTATTCATCCTTTTTTCTCTCACTCTTGGCTTTCAGTCCAAAAAGTTAATAAACAGAAGCCAGTTAACAGCACCAAGTATCACACAGTTCAATAACAAGTTAGGTTTGGAGAGCCAGCTTTTATAGAGTTCCCAAACATTTGGGGTTTTTTGTTTGTTTTGTTTTTGTTTGTGTGTGTTTTTAAAGTACATAAAGAAAATAAGCATGCTTGCTAATTTATGTGACAATAAAAAGATCATAACATTTTAGTATGAAAAATCTAAATGTCTCCTTTACGCCAATTTATGAGTAAGGAATATTCAGTCAGCACTTTAAAGGAATATCAGAAGGAAAATGAAAAAAATAGTATCTATTATAAAAAGAGATGACTAAAAGAATAATATACATGAGTGCTGTCTCTCACCTCTCTGAAGACTAAACACAGTTTCGTTCGGCAAAGTGGCCGTGACCTTTTTCCCTCCTCTGCATGATTAATTACTTAATGTCCTATTAATTGGAAGATATGGCTGAATTTCAAATGCTTTCATTTTCTGTGCATATCATCCTGTACTGTAACCACCGATTAAGCTGTTCATCAAAGGTGAGCCAACAAGGTCATCTGAGCAGTAATTCTTCAACTATTCATTACCCACCATCAATGGTAATTAGCAATGGTAACATTTCCATAAATCAACATCTTTCTTATTATTCTATGATGATAAACATTCAAAATGTGTGCATCCCAGCCCACCCACATCCTTTAATTTTATATGAAAAGTTTAGTCTAAATATACCACAGAGAAAATTCAGGTGAAAAATTAGAGTAGTTTAATTAAAATGCACCAGGAAAATAAGGTTACATACTTTTGAAAGAAAAAATACAAATCTATGCACAAAATTAAATGAGTCTGCTGACAAAGTAGGGGTCAAATATAAGAAGCAAAGAGTGTCAACCACACAGTTCCAATTTTCCCTCTGCAAAGGAAATTATGGCTCAGTTCAGCCTCAAAAATAACCATTTCCTACTCAATCATGGAAAGTGACAATTCAGAGTAAAAAGCAAATTTAATTCATTCTATCATAAAAGTACACATCACGGGGGAACCAACACAAAATTTTTCAAGGAAATATTTACCATATTCATTTACAAACTAAAAATTACATTTAGAAATGTAACTTTTAGGTTTTATTTACTTTGTGTGCTTGTGATAAATTGTTTATTGTTGATGTTTTCACTTTTCTTTTTTAAATCATATTGATCAGCAAGTTCAGGGATGCTGCTGATAGAATTTTCTCTCTTCAATAAGCAGAATTAACATTTTCACTTCTAATGGCTATGTCTAAAATTGTCATATCTAAAATTCACACTCAAGAAGGACTTACTCTTTTTGTAGAAAAATTAATTCTAAACCATTTTTAATCATAATAAAAATACTAAATATACTTTGAAACCTAAATTATTAGTACTAAGCAATCAGCACATTAATTATATTATATATTATAATAGCATAATGATAATATATTATATATACGTAACTATATATAATATATAATTATGTACTATTTTTGTTTCTTTCTAAATATTGGAAGGAAAAGAGTCTGTTCTCTTTCATGTCGTATTTTTAAATTCCTGTTTACATTTTCGATGTCACAATTTAATGTTATTTGCTAAGCATATACGCACAGAACTTGGAATTTGCTCCAGATTAATATGCAGAATTGAAAGCACAACTATTAGTCCAATATTGTATGAAATGGTATGTAAATATTGACATCCTATGTTAATGTGTTTTTCCTAAGTAAGATGAAACATAACGCACACTGGTTTAAACAATTATAAATTATATTATCTCCCAAAACCCAAAATCAAAGGATACAACAAAGTAAGGTAAAAAATGAAAAGATGCTGGGTGCGGTGGCTCACGCTTGTAATCCCAGCAGTTTGGGAGGCCGAGGCGGGCGGATCACGAGGTCAGGAGTTCGAGACCAGCCTGACCAACACAGTGAAACCCTGCCTCCACTAAAAATACAAAAATTAGCTGGGCGTGGCAGTGCACGCCTGTAGTCCCAGCTACTCAGGAGGCTGAGGCAGGGGAATCACTTGAACCTGGGAGGCAGAGATCGCAGGGAGCAGAGATCAGGCCACTGCACTCCAGCCTGGGTGACAGAGTGAGACTCCATATCAAAAAACAACAACAACAACAACAAAAGAACAGATCTGGCCCTATTTCTCTATAATTCCCACATAAAAGATCTCCATTTGACACTTTTGTCTCCACGCTGCCTCCCCTCAGAGTCACTGGCATGCTCATGACCACTGGGAGAAAGACACAACCTCTCTCCTTACAATGTAATAAAAGTATTTCCCTTCAGTCTGATTGGATCCAACCTATACAATCTAATTGAATAACTACGAAAAGAGCTGATCCCACATTTAAGAATTTTTTGGAAAGGATTTTTTTTTTTGTTTATTCTGTTTTTTCTTTTATTTTTTGATTTTTGGTTTGTCACTTGGGTTTTTATTAAACAGAAAAAAACACTAATACTTATCTTTTTTTTTCAAAGACAACAAGGAATACAGAATTACAGAAAGTTATTAAGGGAAAGGCAAAGAATAAGGCTCTTAGACGTGATCCAGTAGCACAATAATTTAGCTTATTATAACCATTAAATTATTGTTGTTACACTTTAAATAAGAAAATCATAGATACTGCAAAACTATTCCCCCAACACTGACTAAACAGAGTGACTCTCACCTTGGGGCATCTCGGGTGGTAGATAATGAGGCTCTTGAGCACTAACATGCACCCATTCAAAGTCATCATACAGATCCTGGTGGTAATCACAGGCCCCTGGACCATCATCAAAAGTACAGCCACCTAGGAGAAAAGAAGACTACTGTTACATTCTAAACAGATTTTCCAAACATAACGAAAGTTCTGGAGAAGGAAATGTTATATTGATATATATAATGTTACTCACAATCTTAATAATAAATGGTACTCCTGTTTATCACTATTCTCTTTAAATTTTCACAGAAAAATAAATGTCTATCAGTACTTTCTGTTTGAAAAAGAAGCCCATTTGAGACCCAGAAGGAAGACTGCGGCACAGATTTTGAATTATTAAAAATAATAGATACATGCATAAGTCAGGCTTTCTTGAAATATGCAAAGTGTTACTGGTAGAGGATCTTGACTGCAAGTTGTCCAGGTTCTTGGCGTCTTGAACAAAGAATTGGACAAAATCCACACCAAAGCGAGGAAAGAATGAAGTAACAAAAGCAGAGATTTACTGAAAATGAAAGTACACTCCACACTGTGGGAGTCCGCAAGCAGCGGCTCAAGGGAACAATACGGAATCTTCTCAGGTCCAAATACCTCCCTAGAGGTTTCCGATTGGCCACTTGGTGTTCACCTCATGTAAATGAAGTGGTGGCCCGCAATCAACACTTTACAGTACTTTCTGCAACCAATCAGAGGTACTTTCAATTTTCCATCACCACTCAGAAAACAAGGAAGTTTGCAAAGGGAGTAGGCTGTGGTCCTTCTGTTACTAAGGCCTGGAAAGTTGGGGTTTTCCTTTCTATTTAGTTCTAGGACGTCAGGTGAATCAGCCTTAGGTTCCCTGCCTCCGGACCCTATTCTCCTGCCTCACAAACCACCTAGAGTCTAAATCGTTTTTAGTAACTTTAGTGGTGAGAAGTAGAGGAAGAATAAGAGTGAAAGTTGTCTTCCTCTACAATGCAAGTTCAAGAAGGTGAAATAATTTAAGTTTTACTAACATCTTTGCTTTAAAAGAATTCTTTGAAATCTCATAATAGCCAATGAAACATAAAGCTTTTTAGGGTCTAAAGTGTTTGAGGTCTGTGATATCTTTCATGCTTTATTTAGATTACTTTCATACACAATTATGATTTAAAAGGTTGGGGGTGACTCAAGCATAAAACCAATCAGATTAGCCTATAATCACTTTCACCGTTCCTACTTTATTTAATAACTTGGTCTTTTTAAACAGGGGTAGCATTCCCCATTTGCATCAGTCATGGTTTTTCTGGCGTAATTTTCAGGGGTAATTGTATTGCAAAAGTAGAAGGATTATTTTTGCTTCTTAGGCGATGTGTACAGGCACACACGACTCAACATATTTAGTTTATTCAAATCATGAAAATAAGAACTGGCCTATATGTCTCATCCTGAAAGAAAATGCATTAGAACTAATGAAAATCCAGCAGTGGGTTTAATGAGAAAAACCAATAACCTGTCTCCTTTCAAATAGCGTATTTGTTCAGTTTCCATAGGGATCTCTGTGAAGAAACTCAGTGAATTCTCTGACCAAGCAACAGACTAAGGAGTAGTAAACTCCAGTGCTGTAAATTCTTCTCTGTAAAAAAAGGAATTTACTTTCCTCATCAAAAGTTTGGCAATCTGAGTATAAGTGAAAGTTACACTGCTCACCAATGACAGGGAGGGGTCAGTGTCACAGGCAAAGCAGGAGACATTAGAGATATCATGGTGGCACTACAAGCTCTGAAATCTTTTCCAAAAGGAGAATATGTTGAGTGTATTCTTGAATCACTCTTATGACTACAGCAATCCTATAAAACAACCAAACTCGAGAACTCGAAACCTTAATATTGTCTTTTAAATATGCTTAAAATAGACCTTTTATAAATGCTCTCATTAAAAAAGATGTACTTTTTAATTTAAAATTAATCAATGAAAATAGGTTGCTAGGAAATGTATCTTCACATAGCAAGAGGAATGTTTTTCTCAAAATATAATTTGCTATCAAACTCTAAAATAATTTACTGCTTTGTAACACAGGCCTTCAGGGCCCCCATTACCCTTTATAATAGTGTGAGTGCCCTCTGTATATAAATTTAAACTACCAGTGGGACCCACATTGACTCATTTGAAAGACAAATGGCCTTAATTGCTCTCCTTCATAGCCACTGTTAATTTTAGACTACAGGATTCTGATTAGCAATAACAACTAGGAGTAGCTGTACAAAATAAGTGGGTCAACGCTTGCTATTTGTTGCGCATCCCTTCCCTATCTGAAATTTGTCAAAGCAGTCTTGAAAATCATTACTGGTCTACTTGACTTAAGTAATAAGAAAGCTTTTTAAATAATTTTTAATTTCTAATTTACAACAAGGTCTAATCCAAGAGGCATAAAATATAGCATACTAATAAATCTTTTACAAATTTTTTTGTAAAGAATTTTGTATTTCAAGGTTAAGGGCAAATACAGTATACTGGAGTAGATGATAGGAAATGCAAAAATAACTGGACTGATAAATGAGACAAACTATGGGAGACATATATATTAAAATAAATACAATGTGTTATGCGGGATAATAATATGAAAATTCCAAAGAACATTAAAGAATTGGCTACCCACACCAGGGTTGGTTAGGGAAGGTTTCAATGAGTTACTCGTAGTGAATATGAGGAAGGATATACCAAACAGAGCAAAGCCAGAATGGAAATGGGAATAAAACTAGAGGGAAAGCAAGAGCAAAGGCATATAAGTCTAAAGGAACATCATATGTTGTGAAATTTCAAATAATTCTGTATAATGAGCATCCAGAATACATAGGAAACTAGGAAGAAATGAAAGTAAATACGAAAAGTTTTAGATGTCAGAAAAAGGAGTTTAGAGTTTGTTCTACAGCGGTATTAAAATCTTTAAAAGATTTTATCCAAGAGTATGAGGCAATTCAAGCCACATTAAAAAAAATGGTAATAATCCATGTTGAGTTAAAAGAGGAATAGAGGGAAACAGAGGAAAATAATTTGTTTCAACCTTGTAACAGAGAGCGCATAATATATCCTGAACTAATTCCATCATATACAGTTCCTATTGACCATTTAGGACTCACTAGAAAGGCCTAAACACCAAGTCCTCTATTATACGCGGTCCTCAATACATGTTCTTGAGTTCAAGACATCTTTATGTATAGTATTACATAAATCTATTTAAAAAGAGAAATGTCATAGCAAGCTCCTAATTCATAAATTAAAACATACTTTATGAATTTAAAGTTTCACTGAGCTGGATGGCAGATGGCAGAACAGAAAGAGGTAATACCAAACTGGTGTTCAAGAAATTTAGTTAGGCAGAGGGAAAGAAAAATGAGCAAGGAAACATTCCATTTCAGCTGTTGCGTTTGCTACTGGTAATAAGGCTACAATGAGTAGCTGCAAATCATGCCAGAGAAATGGTGACCACAGTTCCTTGACCTTTGGAGGAAAATTACTTCTGAAGAGCATTTCACAGATTGCTAATTCCTCTACGCCAATCAATCAACTAAGGGACAGATCTATCACCGAAATGGTCTGTTTCTATGATAGCAAGCCACTTAAGGGGTTGGCAACCTGTTCATCTGAAAATAAAAATCAAGCTGATATGAACTTGCCAGAATATCTTTTTATTCCTAAACTGCTCAGTGAAAAATGTGGTACTAAGTAGTATTAGACACCAAAAAGATTAAACGTAAAAAGGAAAGAAAAGTAAGTACCCCTGACCCCAAAACTATATTGCCTAAATATCTAGCATTTAGATTCTTGAGTGCTTATTTAAACAGAGGGTAAAAGCTCTATGAGAGAACACGGAACCAGAGACATTTTCTGTAGAATCAGGAAAGAAATGAATACTAAATTTAAGTCCTTTCTGAAGTAAAACTTTTCAATAATACCTGGGGTCACGTTAATTTAAACAAAGTTGAACTGAAGAAAAATGAAAAGTCGTAGATCAATGGAGAGCTGTGAAGGACATTCTTTTAAAAGATTATTGTCCTAGGATCTTCCACACTCTCCCCTCCATGGCACCTCTAGATTCTTAATTTTCTGACTGAGTACAGTAGCAAGAAACAAAATAGAATTATCTTTCATGGTTCTTTACTGCTTGTAAAGAACAAGCTTTATTTAGCTGAAGATATGAAGCATTTTCTTAAATTTTTGGAATATATATAGTTTTTTCAAGTAAAAAGAAAGTCCAAGACAAAATATGTTGGAAAATACAATATCCTTAGTAAAGCTGCTTGACGATCCTCAAAAATGGACAAATTAACCTTCTCCAATTGTGAATTAAGCTGTGATACATAACTTTGCTCATGTAAGTGATTATCAACTTGGAATGATCTTTCTTCCATTCAGGACACAGAGAAAGATTAATACATGTCACATAAGGACACATGCAATACTGAGTTAAACTAACTTTGTCATCTATCTATGCTAATCAGAAACCATCATATAAATTTGTTGGTATGATCTACAAAATTCATTACAAAAAAGCCAATATATTTCACAAAAATTGTAAAAAGAATGAAAATTACTAAATATCTTAAATGCAGTTCTATTGATAATCTAAGTAATACAGTTTATTCCCAGAAAAACACCTTACAGAAGTATAGAAATTAATGGTTTTGTTTGTTTGTTTTTGTTTTTGTTTTTGTTTTTGTTTAGAGACGGAGTCTCACTCTGTCGCCCAGGCTAGAGTGCAGTGGCGCGATCTCAGCTCACGGCAACCTCTGCCTTCCAGGTTTAAGCGATCCTCCTGCCTCAGCCTCCCCTGAGTAGCTGGGACTCGTGCCACCATGCCCATCTAATTTTTGTATTTTTAGTAGAGACGGGGTTTCACCATGTGGGGCCAGGATGGTCTCAATCTCTTGACCTCGTGATCCACCCATCTTGGCCTCCCAGTGTGCTGGGATTACAGGCGTGAGCCACTGCGCCCAGCCAGAAATTACTGCTTTTAAATAAAGTTCCTATTTCCTCTGAAATATACTGGGATATGTGAATCATTTTTTTTTTTCCTTTTAACGCTACACTTCTGGGAATACTGAAGGTACAAAATAAAAACTGGCATACCGTGATAAACATTTAGGTACTTTATACCTGCTCTAATGATAAGCAACACTTTTGTTTTCCAATTTAAGTACTGAAATTAAAATAGGAAAAATTCCAAGTAGATACAAGTAACAAATGGTTTTAAGGGCATATTTATGAGTCACTAGTCATAATATATTGCTCTGGTTCATTACCAAAGAGGATCTACTAGAAGAAAACAGAAAATTTATGAATAGGAGTTCTTTAAATAATAATCACTTGAGATCCTGAAAGTATCCTTTGCCCTGCTTGTAGTTAATTAGGGTGTGAAAATATTATTTAGGTCTAACTCCTTCATTAAGGAAAAACAACTAGAGACACATTTCAGGAAATCCAAACCCATTATTTATTGATAGGTAGAAATAACTCTTAATGATGACAGAAGAACTCACTTCAAACACAATTGTTACTTATCTAATTGTTCATCCCTTGAGTTCCATCTCTAGCCAAGAATATATGTTCATATAATCCAAGATTATTTAGCTAGTAAGACTTCTATTCAAATTGTATATTATTAGAAGCAGATGCTCCACTCCAACTAAATAAACAATCTTCAATAAGACTGAATTAACCAGAACGGAATAACAAGTTCAGTTCCACCCCCTTCATCTTTACAGAGAAACAACATTAAAATCTCTTATACATCTATGAATAAGGCTTAAGAATTTTAAGTATGGGCCATACATCATCCACGCAGGTAATAGAAGAGAGACAATATATCTAGACACAGCCTGGAGTAATGGCTAAATACATAAATAGCTTTCATATTTTACCTCTTTTAGCTTCAATTTCCTCCCCAGTATGATCAAAATAATAACAGCTATAGCACAGTGGTGTTAGGATTAGTCATAATGCATGTCAAGCTCCTAACACCCAACACAGTTTTTTTTTGGTTAAAAAAGCATCGTTATTTTTTCATGTTTTATTCTTCCCAGTTTATTCTCTATATGCTATACAGATGTACATATTTAACAGCTAAGCCCTTAACAAAAAGAGAAATATGGTTTCCATCTAATATACACAGAAAGACTAAAAACAGTTTATACAAAGGCAATATTACCATATTGCCAAAACCAGTTTTACCTGAACACTCATCATATATACTTTCAAACAGTCAGGAAATACCTTCCTTTAGCGTAGGAGTCAGCAAACTTCATGTACAAAAAGCAAGTTAGTAAATGTTTCCAGTTTTGTGGGCCATGCCATTTTTGTCATAACTACAAAACTCTTGTCATAGTATCAAGAAGCCACAAAGAATACCTAACAAATGGGCATAGCTATGGCTGTACTTGAATAAAATTCTATTCACAAAACAGGCCACAGTCTGAATTTGGCCCAAAGTTCACCAACCCCTGGTTTAGATCACTCTGATCTTAAACCATAGGCAGAACATAGTCTGGTTAAAAGCTTACAATCAAGAACCTTTAACTTCTGCATCACCTCCACATTTTCTTTCTCACATATTAAGAGGAGTAGCGGTGAGCCACAGCCAAGCAACTGAACCAGAAATGGAGAATGATAGTGCTACATCTGAAACCAAATCAGTTGTCTGGCTGGCAAGCAGTATGAGTAATAAAGTGAGACTAGAAAAGGTGAGAACAAGAGACACTTTCAAGGGCCTCCCGTCCAAATGCTTCAAGCTTGTAAGACCACAATGGGAAATACCTCATGCCCTAGCATATACATGCATACCTGCGTGCAAGTTATCTCCTACTATGCTTCACTAGTTCAGTGCTCTTTCCATAAATGAAATAAAATGAAGAATAGTTAGGTAAATCAAGGAATCAGCTATTAAAAGGAAAAAGGTCAGCAGTTCTTTGTTTTAAATACAGGTAACCGCATATCCATTGTAGCAGGGGATCCCGAAGTGTGATCAATCCAAATCTTACCTAATTTTTAGGTCTCAGGTACAAGTTGGAATTCAAAAATAAGCCTCTGAGACCTGGGCAGCTCTGCCAATAAGTATGTGACTTCATCCAACCTCATTATGGAGCTAATGGGTAATTAATTACATGCCAAATACCCATAGAAATGATTTCACAGATGAAAAGAGGTTTTGAAAATGTAAAAGGAACATGTTAGTGAAAAGCACTCCAAAGAAGAAAAAATAAAACTTGCCAAGAGTCACAGAGCAAGAAAGTACCAGAGCCAGGGGCTGAACCTAGGCACTATGGGTTCTTTACTCTTAAACACTATATTAAGTGTCTCCTAAAAGTGAGGCAGGATTAGCCATTTTCAGAATTATCCAGTACAGCTGCGTCCAAAGGGCACAACCTCAAGAGAAGGTATTCCCCATTCCACCCATTTGGTAGCATGATGATGCTGCATCCTATGAGAATAGACATGTGGTAAACTTTGAACCATATAATATATCAACGTCTCTCAGGCATCCCTGATATCACTGACAGGAAAGGGTCTTTATTAGAAAAAGCTATAAAAGCCTAGCTAATTAACTAAAATTTCTACAAATAATTTTATTTAAATAGGGTGACTTAAGGCTGAAAATTTATATGATCATTAACACTATCCTATCACTCTTGCTTGGCAACCTTCACTTTTCACCTCACCTACCCCTAAAGCATGTATAAACCAGTGAATTTTCTATCTTTGAAAACATTAAAAGCAATTTTGTTTGGACTATTTTTGCAGTAGCCCTTGCACAAACTGTAGGATAATAAACCAGGTGTTTTCCCAAAGATCATTAGTGAGTATATTTACCCAAGTTTCTTTTCCTATTTTTTATACTTTTAACTATTCCAGTAAAAGGTCTTTTTCACTTAGTGTTAGATACACAATCTAGAGAAACTCATCGAACAAAGTAATAGAGAGTAAATGTACTGAAAAATAAAATTCTCAACTGAAGCCATATTTACATTTTGGTAAAATTGGAAACCACCGAAGCTCACATTTAAACATATCTTTGTTTTGTTTTGTTTCTCCTGGAGAGATTACTGATTACTGGTGGGCTCCACTTCACCCATATGAGACACACACTGGCTTATTTCAGCAGTTGCTCCTGACTTAGCTCAAGCATGATGGGAGAGAGATCATTTTTCTTTTTTTTTTTTATGAAGGGACGTAAAACAGAATTCCGTGACCCAACCTCCTAGAGGAAGGGCAAAGACCTGCTTTGAGGGTTTGAATTTAAAGTTTTACTTCAGATTAGCAAAGGAAATTTAAGTATACTCAACTACATTTTAAGGATGTCAACAATTAAGTTTTGTAGGACTTTGAAATACACTTCAAGAAAATAGATAACCAATTAATTTATGTAAATAATTAAAATGCATCTTGAAATCAAAAAACAAAAAAAAAGAACACTTTTTTAAGGAGGATCACTTGAGCCCAGAGTTGGAGACTACCCTGGGCAACATAGGGAGACCCCACCTCTACAAAAAATAAATAAAAAAAAATTAGCCAAGCATGGTGGAACATGACTATAGTCTCAGCTACCCGAGAGGCTGATTACTTGAGCCTGGGAGGTCAAGCCTGCAGTAAGCCATGATCATACCACTGCACTCCAGCCTGGGTGGCAGAGTGAGACCCCATCACAAAAATAATAATAATTTTTATATATATATAAAACTTTATCTTCCTATATTTTTCATTAATGTTAACCCCCTTGCATATCAAAATGTTTCTAGACTAGGTTAACATAGAAGGCATATGGGCCAATGTTTGGGTTTTTCAAACTTCTTAAAACACAATTCTTAAGACTAAAGAATGATGGTTTTTTTCTGTCATTTTCTTTGGTTAGAATAGATAATTGGATGTCATCCTCATTACAACCAGTATATTAACTATTGCTATTGGATACATTAACCAGTTCTTCTCATTCTAAGCATAATTTAATGACAGTTTAGCCTTCTGTCTGGTCCAGAGCAAACAAGCCACTCACACAAACACAAGCAAATCGTTTTGTTAATGTTGACTGACATCAGAACCCTGGATGTCGGGGACCTTTGCTCCCTTTCTCATAAAGACAGCACTCTGGGTTTTAAGGGAAGTTTTAGTGAAACTTTTAAGATAATCTTTAAAGGTGTCAACTTCTAACCAAATCAATGCTGAAACCTGAATCACAGTAACTTTCTCCTCAAATTTCCTCCCTCAGTTGAGTGCATATGGTTACCATTTAGTGGAATCACCTCATAAAGATTTCCCAAGCAGCAAAAAGCACTGCTTTGCACAGACATTTAAGTGACATGTAAGTCAATGGCCATTCTAACCTAACAAAGACAGTGTTAAAGGGGGGAATAGTGAATAAAATTTTACATTGGATCTCACCAAGATTCAGGTTTGTGTGTGTGTTCATTTCTATACCAACAAAGAAACTATTTGGACTCCCTCCAATTTCTACTTCCAACTACTACTTAGAAACGTGTGTCAATTAATTTGAAAACTTCTCCACAATATCCTATGATATTAAAAGCTAAGTGCTGTGTACATTTAAGTCATCATTAGTTAGTATTTTAGTGAGGAAAACATCTAGATCAAGCTTGTCCAACCCACAGGCAATAATTTAATGGAGATAAGAAGTTAACCTTCCACTTTGGGAGGCCGAGGTGGGCGGATCACGAGGTCAGGAGATCGAGACCACGGTGAAACCCCATCTCTACTAAAAATACAAAAAATTAGCCGGGCGCAGTGGCGGGCGCCTGTAGTCCCAGCTACTCGGGAGGCTGAGGCAGGAGAATGGCGTGAACCCGGGAGGCGGAGCTTGCAGTGAGCCGAGATTGCACCACTGCACTCCAGCCTGGGCGACAGAGTGAGACTCCGTCTCAAAAAAAAAAAAAAAGAAGTTAACCTTCTTTTGCTTCAAACTCTAGTATATCAGAAGTTCGTGGTTCCTAAGAACAACAGTACGTATGAAAAGATCTCCAAACTTGAAATATTCTGATCTCATCAGAGTTAGATGATTGGGGCCTGGCACAGTGGCTCATACCAGTAATCCCAGCACTTTGGGAAGACAGAGGGGTTAGATTTCTTGAGCCTAAGAGTTCAAGACCAGCCTGGGCAACAAAGCGAGATCCCCATGTCTACAAAAATTTTTAAAAATTAGCCAGGAGGAGTGGCATACACCTGTAGTCCCAGCTACTTGGGAGGCTGAGGCGGGAAGATCTCTTGAGCCCAGGAATTTGAGACTGCAGTGAGCTATTGTGCAACTGTACTCCAGCCTGATTGACAGAGCAAGACCCTGTCAAAAAAAAAAAAAAAAGAAGAAGAAGAAGAAAGAAAAAATGATTCACTAAAGTATTATAAAACTCATTTATTCAACATTCTTTCAATTTTCCCTCCAGCCCTTGCTCTAAAACATAATGACCAAGTTTTAATCTATCAAATTATAAGGTTTATTAAAAAGGTGAACACAGTTCTTCAGAATAAAATACAAAAACCAAGAAGTTTTTAAATTTCAAGTATGGGGGAAGAAAGCTGGCAAATATGATTTGCATAATAGATTAAAGCACTAGCAGTATGAAGATAGCATTTGAAGTCTGGTATCTTCTCTGTAGTATTATAGCTTTCATGACTCACTTCTCATCTCAAGCCATACCTTATATTTTGAAATATTCAAGTCACTAAAAATTGATAAAACAAATTATTACAATGTGTTTCTGACAAGGACATCCTGGCAAGTAATTATTAAAAATAAAACTGCCCTGGCTGGGCACAGTGGCTCACGCCTGTAATCCCAGCACTTTGAGAGGCCAAGGCAGACGGATCACCTGAGGTTAGGAGTTCGAGACCAGCCTGGCCAACATGGTGAAACCCCATCTCTACTAAAAATACAAGAAATAGTTGGGCGTGGTGGCGGGCACCTGTAATCTCAGCTACTCAGGAGGCTGAGGCAGGAGAATAGCTTGAACCCAGGAGGTGGAGGTTACAGTGAGCCGAGATCGTGCCATTGCACTCCAGCCTGAGCGACAGAGCAAGACTCTCTCAAACAAACAAACAAACAAACAAAAAACTACCCCTAATTAATGTTCCAATAAACATAGGAAAAATCTCTCAGCTTCACTATTCGAGTAAGGGCAAATTGCAACAAAAATGAAGAGTTTGTCTATATCATTTGCAAAAAAGCAAAGGATTGACAATATGTAGTATTGATCATAGAGGAGATAACAACAGGACAACTGGTACTTTGAGGGCAACTTGGTTTCATTTACCAAAGTTGTTAATATACTTGCCCTATAATCCAGCATTTTCACTTCTACCCTACATAAATGTTGGCATATGTTTAGTCCTGAGTCCTACAAATACAAGCTAAGGCCACCAATACTGCTAGAAGCAAAAGCAAAATGTCTATGGGTCTTTTTAGATGAACCCAATGGCTACAGGAAAAAATTGAAAGAACAGACTTGAAGGGCACTGAGAGCAAAATGGCTTGCAAATATACCCTTAAACTTTGGACTAATGAATAATAGTAAGATATCATGATAGTCAATTCATGTGGAGAATCTAAATATTCAACATTAACAATTGATTAAGACAAAGCATATTTTAAGAAACAACATAGGATCTAGCAATTATTTGGCCAAATGCTGACAGAATAAAAAGATCCAAATATGTTACAGAGATAAAGAGATGTTGAATCAATTACAAAAATGGAAAGAAGACAGTGTCATAGGAGATCTGTGACATAAAAGTATCCCTTCCTAGCCACGAACTGTTTCAGCTAGCAATTTAGTGGATTAAGAAAATAAACACAGGGAAACTACTTATGGGAAGCAACATTTTAAGATAATCTATCCAAGAAAAGATTGATTACACCAATAGCATTTTAAGTCAGCCAACAATAAACTTATCTAAAAAATGGCTATAACTTCCTATTATTCTCCTGACATCTAATTACATAACTTACCTCCTTTTCACTTATCATTTCAGTAACTGCAGGCCTTTTCTGAAGATAAAATCAGAATGCAAAATAGATTAGGTATAATAGAGGTAGACACATCATAAGTATTTCTGATGCTGCTTTATCTGGAAGGGATGGGTTTATAACTTTGCCAGAAGATGTAAATATGTATATTTTCATTATGAAATGCTTGAACTATGACTGTGACTACCTAGCTACTATTACTCATAACATTATTTAATTCAACATTTTTACTCATAGCCTGGCATTAGTAAAATAAAATCTGTTCCTAGAAATAGCATTTTCAATTAATGGACTACAATACAATCAACTTGTAAAGTTACATGTTGATATGGTTTGGCTGTGTCCCCAACCAAATCTCATTTTGAATTCCCAGGTGTTGTGGGAGGGGGCCGATGGGAGGTAATTGAATCACGGAGGCAGGATTTTCCCATGCTGTTGTAGTTGTTATTAAAAGAGGGCGTTTTCCTGCACAAGCTCTTTTTGCCCGCTGCCATTCCACGTAAGATGTGACTTGCTCCTCCTTGCCTTACGCCAAGATTATGAGGCCTCCCCAGCCATGTGTAACTGTAAGTCCATTAAACCTCTTTCTTTTGTAAATTGCCCAGTCTCAGGTATGTCTTTATCAGCAGCGTGAAAATGGACTAATACACATGTTAAATGTACTAAGAAAAATAAGAAAATACCATCCAGGGTCAAGTCCTTTCCTAACCCCTCCTTTTAGCCCTCACCATTATGATTAATTTTAGTCTACGATTTGGTTATTACCATAGATTTTACTCAGACCAAGAAGGTACATGGAGGAAGTCAGGCTGGAGGAAGTAAGACATGAAAATCATGGTATAGAGCAAGCAATTAGCTGATACTCCAAGTAATTGTATTTGTCTAAGATTCTTTCATGAAATGCATTCAGGTTATTTTTCAACAGCTTTTAACCTCCAACCAGTGAAGGACTGCTGTATCTAGAAGGAAATATGTGCACCCTCTCCCTGCTGCGATCAGGTCAACAAGTAAATATACCCACAAAATGAGAATCATCCAATTTATAGGATTCTGCAGTTCACCCTCAGTCCCCTTTAACAATCTATAAAAAGGATTGACTGTTTCATATGAAGATTTGTTTTTCATATATTCTGAGCATATTGTAAAAGAGACAAAAACTACTTTTTGCTGGGCAGATATTGGCAATAACATAGTCATGTTTTCAAGAAATATTATTTCTACCAAAACATTAAAAATCACTATGAATGATTTGTCATGTGGCCTTGCATCGGGCTGTGGTAACCTCCACAACAGGCAGTCCTAAATTGGAGTATCTGTGATTTCTTTAAAGACCCTAACAGCACAATGAGTGAAAGTCTACTGAATCTGACTCAACGGCATTAATTGCATCTCCAAGGGTGAAATGAGAACTGTGTGAGTCAAAGAAAACTTTATAGTACTATAAAATACTGGTGTAGAAGTCACAGGGGAGGGGAACTGCAGGGTAAGTGAGGGTGAGAGCTGACTTCCTGCCCAATCACTAACTTGGCTGAGGCTGGGCCTTCAGTGGCAAAACTTCCTTACCAGCCTTACGTTGGTTTGTTTATTTTCTTTTTGAGATGGGGTCTTTGTTCTGTCGCCCAGACTGAAGTGCAGTGGCACGATCTTGGCTCACTGCAGCCTCAACCTCTGGAGCTCAAGTGATCCTCCTGCCTCAGACTCCTGAGTACCTGGGACTATAGGTGCATGCCACGACGCCTGACTAATTTTTGTATTTTTTTGTAGAGACAGGGTGCTGCCATGCTGCACAGGCTAGTCTCGAACTTCTGAGCTCATGCGATTCACTCACCTCAGCCTCTCAAAGTACTGGGATTACAGGCATGAACCACCACACCCGGCCTACCAGCCTTAAGTTTATAATCATAATCACAACCACAGCAAATGAACACACTCCTCTTCTTAAGCATTTCGGACACAAAGTTAAGCTCTCCAAAAACTCAGGGTGCCAGCCATATTGTACTTTTTCTAAATCTCAGTGTTACCTGGAAGAAAAGTTAGATGTAAACTAGTCAACATTACTATCTACATTAAATACAGAAAATATAAACACACACAGAAAATAGAAACATCTTTTCCCACAGAGAAAGTAGGTGGGGCCTTAAAATTTTTCACTCCTAAATTGAGAGCAGTTTTACTTCAGTTCTATGATCAAATCTATTCTCTACATATTGACAGCTTCAAGCAGATATAAGTAGCAGCAAATTACAATACGTGCCATTTGGAATGCAGTTTTACAATTATAATCTTTAGCTGCATTACATTCACAAAACTCAGAAAGGCTTTATGGATCTCAAAGGGGACTAATGAAAATATTTGGTCAGAACACAAATGAAGTGTAAAGCCAATAGTTACTTTTAAAATACAAAAATTACTTAACACAGTTCACAGCACACAGTAAATACTAAGTAAACAATAGGGCTTTTTAAATTTATTTAAAAGATCACATATATTCCCAAAAACCAGAAGTAGTAAGTGCTAATATTTTGGTTTACATTTATTTCTAGCCTTTCCCACATTATACTTTCTTATAATTTATTGATGATATTTGGAAAAGTCACCTCTTTTTGAAAATTTGCATTCTCAAATCATTTTGCTAATGATCTAAACCTAGTAATTTTACAATTGATGCTACTGGGCCTTCTAAGTATAAATTCATAATGTCTAAATAATACTGTTTGTTTTCCTCTGTGTGTGTGTAAAATTATTTAAATCCATAAAAAATTCTAAAACAATATTAGTAATGGTGATATGGAGCAGATCTTAATTTATTAGTGCTCTTTCTATGAGATGGAGTGTTAATTTGTTGGTAAATTAATATATCTTTCCAATCATCTTCAATGCTACTTCCAATACAGGATATTCAGCAGCCATTGATGGCAGAGTGGCGACAAGCCAGGCAACGTTCTAAGCAATCTGAACAATTCATTTAATCCCCACACCTTGGTGGGGGGTACATTAATATGAAACAATTTATTTAATCCCCACAACAACCTAAAAAGTTGGGCATTATTATCATTCCCATTTTATTGATGAGGAAACTAAGGTAGAGAGAGCTTGAGTAATTTGTTCAAGGTCTCATTGCTAGTAAGGCACCAAGCCATAGTTCAAATCCAAGCAAAGCTGGCAGTTCCAAACTTCTTTTCAAATACGTACCGCGAGGGGAAGAGAAACATCAAACTTCAGGAGAAAGCCAACAAGCTGGCCAGGTTATCACCAAGTCGAAAATGCAAACTAGAATGGTAGGCCAGCAGCCTCATATGATAGGCCAGAGAACACTAGCATTTCTGCAATACAGGAAAGATCTCTGCAGAAAGAAGATACATTTTTGTACAAACTATGGCCAATGATAAGAGTTCTCTAACAAAAGGCAGATTTCATGCTTCAGACACTCCACATGGTAGAGTAATGGCTTCCAATTGGCCCAGGAATCTCATAGACTTCTCAAGCCAGTGAATTTTAAGTAAGCTGTTGGCACTAATTCTCTTTCACTCCTTTCTCCCTATTTCTTCCCTTCATGAGCGGGAGGGAGGCATGGTCTCATTTCAGCAGCTGTGACTCAGCTGTCTACTCTACATGCCCACACTAGGAATTTGGACAACCCTTTAGAGATGCCATTTACAAGTGAGAAACTGTTGGGAGAACAAGGATGTGTGCCTCTTTCAGTTAGCATCTCTTTTGTGTAATAAATATTTTTAACCTAGTTTATTTCAGCATCTACAACCCATATATTTCCTCAGGAAGGGCATTTAGTTTACTAGAACCGGCTATTTGAGAATATCTGTATTTAAGCCCGCCTACATATCCCTAAAGCAGGACAAGGCAATTATATTCTAAACTGTCTCCTACAGAGTTCAAAGCAATCCCACAAAGGAAGAGAAAGGAAATATCAAGGGTATCTGTCAAGTGTCTGTCTGCATAGAGTACTGCACAGACCAGGGCATAAGAGAACATTCACTGGTCCCTTTCATGAATTCCATCCTAGTTTTCAAGGAAAACGCAGAGCTCTACTTATTCTAAATGATCATTTATTTAAAATGAAAAAAAAAAATCAAATGTGAGGAGTTGCGAAAGACTCCCAAGCCCACTTAGTACAATTCTCCACCCAGTATAGGAATGTCCTCTAGAGTCTCAAGACAGATGGCCTCTCTGCATCTGCTTGGATATTTTTCATACTCTTCATCTTAAGAAAGGGCAGGACTTCTGTGATATCAATGGTATTCCTCTGCGGTGTCTTTGAAATCACTGGACTATTCAGATGGAATGGCACGGCACATTTGAGAAATTAGATCTTTCCAAAGGCTACACCCTATTGAATGTAACATAACCACTGGAAATCGGAATTGAGAATGACTTTAAGAATCATTTAAGCACAGGTCACCACAATCTAGGTCAGCTTAGTAAGAAGTCCACGGGTGTATATATGTGATGCCTACCTAGAACGATCACTTTGTAAGGATTACCTTCCTATACTGACCCAACTTTTCAAAACATGGTTTTATTTCTGTTGCCTTTTTCTTACTCAAACCAATGTCTACTTAAGTTTTCTCTTTCCTTACTATTTAATTGACCTTAATAACCTGATTAAAAAAAGACTAACAGTAGTTAATAAATCACTAAAAGAAAAGAGAAACTATAGTACTGGGATTCTGATAGCTCATGGGTCACAAATGGGAGAAAAATAAAAGTAGATTCATTCAGCCCTTAAGAAGGACTGAGTAGAGCAACAAATTCCCTGTGATACTCCCCAAACTCTAAGGCACAATCCTATTCATCCTAAATATACTTATAATAGTAAATAAATACTCAGAAAAAGTCCACCTTTTCTCCAACTCCTAGTATTAGAGTTTCAGAACCAGAAGGAATGTCAAGATTTTACCTGAATCCGCTCCCTATCTCCAGGTAGGAAAGGTATCATAGCCTCCTTTCACACCCCAGATTCTCTAAGGTTAACTGAGTTTCTCAGACTCATAGTAAATGATGAGCGTCTCCATCGCGGGACCCCTTCTTCCTAGTGCGGCAGTTCTTTCCCTGTTGCACACCACCCTGCAGTGTTTAATTATTCAAGTTGCCTCTGTCAGCCGATTTGATTTTTTAAATATTTTTTTGGTAGTATGCACAAATGAAATAACCTCGGAGTGAAAAAAATTTAAACAGAGCAGCTATTGTATATCATTCACCTAATTTTTTAAAAAATGAATCAAATAGGTGAGAAGTTGGATTGCCTTGCCACTACTTATTTGTAAAACCTTATCTTCTGGAGGAGATTTGTTCTTTTATTGTTCTGTCCAGTTGATCTAATGTAACAATGCCATTTCTAAGCTTTACTAAGTGTGGTACACAGAATATGTGAAACCAAACGCTTGCTTCATAAAGTAACCTAAACGGTTTTATTAAGTCACATATTATGTGTTCAGACTGTAGGCGGTACTTTCACTTAATATTTACAAGTGTTTCATTTAAGTTTTATATTATTTAATATTTATGAATATTAATTTCCATTTTTTCACTTGATATAAAATGTTAACATTTTATTTACTATAAACATTCCATTTCATTTAATATTTACAAACAAGGTCAATGAAAAAGTTCTCATTTTACACCTCAGAAAACTGCTTTAAAGAACAGTTCATTGATTTGGCCAAGGTCAGACAGCTATTAATTGGTGAACTGAAACGTGTTATCCGATTCCAGAGCTTGTATACTTTTCAAATAAAAGCAACAGGGGTCTTAATGACATCGTGGAATGAAGAAATGGCAGGGACTCTTCAGAAGCATACAGTCTAGACTAGGGAAGTATTACAAAATCACACACAACCTGGCAGAAAACACAGACAGTCAAGAGCTATTGTCTACAGATCACTGTACAAAGTTCCTCCCAACGATCTCAGAATTCTCCAACGGCAAGAATTCTATGTGAAAATTGAAAGAAAAAAATGTTTTTCTCTAGGAATCTTAGTTTTTATTCTTGAGAAAAATCTGGATGAGGAATCACATAAAAATTTAACTTGTTCTTAATGTCCAAGGCCACAAAACCATTGCCACAATTAAGAATGCTTTTTCTTTCAATGAATAAGTTAGCTATTATTTTTAATAAACACAAAAGAACTGTCTTCCTATTTTCAGTGGTGAAAAACATGCCATTTGAGATATGCAGTGAGAAAAAAAGAAAAACATTATTCTCACAAATCACTTCCACAAAGCCCTCTGGCAGAGATGACTTTTGAGGATAATGTCCATTTGTTAAGTTCTCCTCTCTTCAGAGAGAACAGGCTGGAGCCACTGAGCAGCACCTGAACCCAAGAGGCAGCAGATGAGCCTTGTTGAAGATAATGGCATGCTACACAAACCCTAATCCAACCAGCGTTATGATTACAATAATATTAAATCCCTCTATAAAAGATTCTTGATGTTTATTCACTCAATCACAGTAATCTGTTTGAAACCAGCAGGGTCCATGACACATAGGAAGGCTTAAATAAATTACTATTCAAAATAACTGAAAATTTTTAAAAAATTCCATTCCTATATATATGATAAAAATGGTGGTTGCACTAAATTTTTGATGGTTGAGATTAAATGTTTGGGGCTGATAATATATTTGTAGGTGACATCAGAGCTCACTAAACCTAGTTAACAGTAAAGAATTTGATTCAATAAACATGTAGTGAAGTATCAGTACTACACTCAATCTGGGGAATACAGAGATGAAAAGTGCCTGTCCTAAACAGGACTACAGAAATATAAGTAAATAATTACAGTATAAGAAACATATGCCATGTGTACAGGCAGCAATAGGATACATGGTTAATAAGTACTTATACTTGGGTGGATGGTCAAAAAAGACTTCACAGAAGATCTGACATATTAACTAATTTTTGCAAGAAGAATGACGAACACCACACACACACAAAAAGTACAAAAGCAGCATGATTAACGATTAATGCAGCATTAACTTTGTTGATGGGCAGGATCAAGTTGAAGGTGGAATACTAAGATAAGAACTGGAGAGGTGGCCGGGCACGGTGGCTCACGCCTGTAATCCCAGCACTTTCGGAGGCGGAGGCAGGCGGATCACGAGGTCAGGAGATTGAGACCATCCTGGCTAACATGGTGAAACCCAGTCTCTACTAAAAATACAAAAAAAAAAAAAAAAAAAATTAGCCTGGCGTGGTGGCCGGTGCCTGTAGTCCCAGCTACTCGGGAGGCCTGAGGCATGAGAATGGCGTGAACCCGGGAGTCGGAGCTTGCAGTGAGCCGAGATCGCGCCACTGCAGTCCAGCTTGGGCGAAAGAGCCAGAGTCCATCTTAAAAAAAAAAAAAGAACTGGAGAGGCAAACAACACTCAATAACAACTGGCTTTTATTCCATGCTGAGTATCCTATACTGCCTTGTAATGAGGTACATCAGTGAGATCTGTGTTTTAACACATTAACAATAGTATACAGGATAGATTGCCATCCACAGATAGAAGGCCATCCACAGAGACAAAAACAAAATTTGAAGATGTGATAGCAATAGTCTGGGTAAGAGCTGGTGAAGAGCTAAACTAACTCAGGTTTAAAATCAGATCTACTGTTGGTGTTGTGCTATACACATAATTTTATGGATATAATAATTATATATAATAAAATTATATAGATATAATAATTATATAATTATAATTATATAGGTAATATCGCTATATAATTATAGTTATCTCAGATAATTATCTATATAATTTTATGTGTATATATATACTGTAAAGTAGGACATTTTATCTAAAGTCTGTATTTTCCCCTTTTTTTGTATAGTACTCTGACATGCCTTGGAAAGTAATTCCTTTTTTTCTTGAGCTAACATTTACGTTTTCAAAACAATCTCATTAGTTTTAACAAGTGGTCAAGTATTAAAGATACACGGTATGTGTGAGGAATAAGAGAGCCAAGAAATTAAAATACCAGGACAAGATAAGCCACTATGAAAGTCATGCCTAGGAAGACAATAGAGTACTAATTGTAATTTCAAAATTTCCCTATGGATCATAATATTCTCCCTGCAACCTTTCCCAAGAATAGGCCATTAAATATCAGCACCTCCAAAGAGAAGTTTATACACTATTTGTACATAGAAAAAATATAATGGTTAATAATGCAAATTCAAAAGCAATCATGTTAGAATGGAAAGCATGGGAGTCATTTAATAATGTCAACAGGTACAGATCACTTTAATACAAGAAAACTAATGTGTTGGCATATCATTAAAGGTTCTTTCTGGGTCTATCACTATTATAAATCATTCTGACTTCACTAACATATAATAATTAGCCAATAAAGCTGGGCCTTCCATTTCGATTTGCTTAATAACAAGAAAATTTGTTCGATCATCATGGTATTTTTGTCACTCAGTATCTCTTCCTTAACTTTCTCATAGCCAATAATATTGCCAGGAACTCATGGTTTGCTTTTCCTCCCTGAGGAACAAGCAGAATTCCACAGGGAATCTTACGTGGTATGAGAAGAAAAAGGAATGTGGTCCTTTTCATGTCTAATTCCCAGACACATTCTTGGCAACCACTTTGTGTGTGTTCCTCTCACACTCTTCACATTCTGGGCAATGTATCACATTACTTCCCACCCATATACAGAGAGATGAAAGAGAAAGTAAAAACGCCTAGGTGCAAGTGAATTTATTTGTTTTTAAATTATTTTTAGATGCAAAGATGGACGCTAACATTCTATTAGACACTGTATCTCATCAAAAAAATTGATATGTATTTTTACCAATGCTAGGCTTTATGAATTCCATTTATTACAAAGGTCTAACCATCTAAAATCCATTAGGTGTTAATTTTTAACATAATCACAGTTCCTTCAAACCACCCCCACCCTCGCACTCCTCAAAATTCCAAATACTCCAAATAAAATGTTACCTTTAGGAAAAATGTGGCTTGATCTAGAGGTCCCAGTCCTCATTACAAACTTGTTCTGCATGTCCTAAAGCAGGGGTCCCTAACCCCCAGGTCATGGACTGGTACCTGTCTGTGGCTTGTTAGGAACCCGGCTGCACAGCAGGAGGTGAGCACTGGCCAAATGAGCATTACTGCCTGAGCTCTGCCTCATGTATCAGATCAGCTGAGGCATTAGATTCTGATAGAAGTGTGAACCCTATTATGAAGTGCACATGTGAGGGATCTAGGTTGCAAGCTCCTTATGAGAATCTAACTAATGCCTGATGACCTGAGGTGGAACGGTGTCCTCCCCATACCAGCCCCCCAGTCCCTCACCCTCATCCGGGGAAAAATTGTCTTCCATGAAACCAGTTCCTGGTGCCAGAAACGTTGTGGACCACTGTCCTAAAGCATCTACCATAAGCATATGCCCACTGTATCCAGATCCTGAACCTCCTCCTCAGCACCAGAACACTACTAAAAGCAGCAAGGGGGAAACTGAGGAAAAAAAATCACACCTCTGCCAAATTTTAAGTGTTGCTTAGGGTGTCTCTGACGTTATCTCAACCACCTTCTTGTCTATATCATTCTTTTTTTCCATCCCTATTTTTGATGCCTATCCTTGCTCAGAAATACTTCACTGTAATGATCCCCTCTAGCTCTGTAAAGCACTCTATTATGCCACCAATCCACCCTACTCCCCAATATACTCAGTCACCTAAGAGCTATGCCTTCCTTTTCTGAAAATTCTTATCAGGACTTTATGGAGAAACCTCCAAATGTCTACAAAGAACTAGTATCCAGTAATTCAAATGAAGTATAAATGGTAACACCAAAGCTATTCTGTTTTGTTTGGTTTCTGAATGCTTTTAATGTTTTCGTTTTACCACATGATGTCTACAGAGCTGTAAGGAAAACACTTGGGGCATGGGGCCATTATTTGAAATATTGGAGTCTACTAAATCTGTGCACTACAGACCAAGGAAAGATTAAAATGGACACTAAAAGGGGGTAAGTGTGGCCTTGAGCTGCCTCTTTTAAATATTAGAAAGTGAAAAGACAGAGAATGGAGCCGGGCGCGGTGGCTCACGCCTGTAATCCCAGCACTTTGGGACGCCAAGGCGGGCGGATCACGACGTCAGGAGATCGAGACCATCCTGGCTAACATGGTGAAACCCCGTCTCTACTAAAAATACAAAAAAATTAGCCGGGCGTGGTGGCGGGCACCTGTAGTCCCAGCTGAGGCTGAGGCAGGAGAATGGCGTTAACCCGGGAGGCGGAGCTTGCAGTGAGCAGAGATTGCGCCACTGCACCACTCCAGCCTGGGCGACAGAGCAAGACTCCGACTCAAAAAAAAAAAAAAAAAAAAAAGAAAGAAAAGACAGAGAATGGAAATTCAATAGGAAACCAATCTGAGAACCTGTTTAAAACTTAAATTTCCAATAATCTTGCTGTTCTGGGAACCTCTCATTGCCAGTGTTGTGGAGCCAGGGCAAGACCGATTCTGGGGTTGAAGAGGATCATATGCTCTTTATGTTCCCAGCAAAAAACTGTTAAGCAATAACAGCGAGAAGAGTATCTGTTCCTCTAAAGTCTTCCCTCCAAAAAGGAAGGTAACAAAGGATCCAAAAGCTATGCTTCCAAACTTCCCAAGATCAACTCTTTCTTCTTGGGGAAGATCATGGTGTTGGTTTAGTTAGGTAGGAAATCCTTCATAATAGCAGTCTAGTACTAAAGCCCAATTAGCACCTAGCAAATGAATAATCATGCGTAACACTGAATGTGTATAAGATCTACTATGTTGTGAGTTTATACCACTACATTTCCAAACTTTTTTCGAGTGTATTCAGCCTACCTTGCACTTTGCTTAAAATGTAGCTACCTGTTCTCCCCCAAAAAGGAATGGGAACATTGTCTTTGTCGATAGTGTGTCGAGAAAAATAGTCATCCCAAATAACTGAATCAAATTGAAAGAAAAAATATAAATTGTCTCAATGAGGTTAAAATTCTTGGAATGATCCTTTTCTCTATGCATAGGGAAATTAATCAATAAAATAAACACAAGGCGGTAAACTGAATTATTTGCACGGTTTTGCCTGAAATTCTTGCAAGCAGAAAACTAAAATATCTATTTTTCCTTCTTTAATCTGTGAATCAACTGTTGGCTTTTAATCAATAAATGTTTAATTACTACCCACTAAATCCTAGACCTTACTTTAGGTATATGGAACATGCTTTGATGAATGAGACTTTGCCATTGCCCTCAGAATGCTTAGAGCTCCCTGGAGAAGCCCGGGCATAGAAACAAATAATGACAACCCAAGCAACTCGTGGTAATTATTAATACAACAGAAAGTACAAGCAAAGTGATGTGAGCATTTAGAGAGCAGCAGGAATTTTACATTTGCCATTTACAGTCAGGAAGAACTTATGAAAATGACAGCATTAAGAATAAATCATGAAAGATTTTGTCAACTAAAGCTGAAGAAGGACAGTCTAGTGGTGGGGACAGTATAGACAAAAAGCCACACAGAGTATCTGGAGAACAGTGTAACATGTAGCTTAGATTTGAACCAAAAAACAGTGGCAGAGATAAAGATAGAAATTAAGTGGCTATTCTCAGTATAATCAATTTCAACTCCGGATAAAATGACGAAATTCAATTTTGGTATTTGGAAGAGACCTTCTGTGCCCAGGTAAAATAGCCTACTTGATATTTATATGTTATTGTTTGCCAGCATGTCTTAAATATCAATATCATCTTTCCTACATTAGCTTCTAGTTGCTTATAAAAAACACAATCATTCTTTTCCATATTGTTGCTTAAAATCAACATTGATCAAATCTGACAGATATATTTTTCCTAATGTCATTTATAAACCAGTAAAAATTCACTGTATTTTTAGTACATCAACTGGTAAAGAAATGTATTAGAATATTTTATCTTAAAATTATAAAGCAATAAAATTTTAGGGGAAAATAAATCTTACCATGTGGAATAAAACTGGAAAATATAATTTGGGAGTTTATGAGTTTGGAAAGATGAGAGCAAAAAGGGATATGAAAACAAAATAGGGCTGGTTGCCAAAAGCAGTCCCATAAATATCTTTAAGAACAGCGGTATTTGTGGCAGAAGATATTAGTCTCTTTTCCTAAAAGTGAGAATAAGAGAATGGGGAGTTTTTTTTAAAGTGTTTATTATTTGTTTATTTTCCTTTTTTTCAACCTAATGGTAATATTCCTCTGACAAAGATTCGAAACTCGTTGAATATAAGAACAGGAATTTTTACAAATCATTCAAGACGACTCTTCACAAGTATCCACTTTTCCAGAATTACAATTCATTTCAGGAAGGAAGGACTCAGTAACTACAAAAGAGAGCACCTCTCCACTTCCCACCTTACACAATATACCCAAAATGTACTGCTGTTCTCTTTTACCCAGAATTACAAGGATCAGCATACAAACAGCAGAGAGGAGTTGATTATAAATGAAGGAATTATCATGAAATAATATTTCTTCAAGCTCCGCAATCAATCTAAAAGAAGCTAAAATTGTGTTCTTAAAATCCTTCTGGTGTAAAAAGCGTTTGGGTTTCGTTAATGTTTTGGTTTGGCTTATAAGAACACCTTACTCTTATGAACTAACAATTCATGATTCATGAGGCTAGGCCCATTCAAATAAGAAACACACATTGCTAAACAACATACAAAGGCTCATCCACCTAAGAGGCCTGGCCAGCAACCAGGAGCCAACAGAGCTGCTTTGTATTTCTTCAGGGAGATCCCTCTGCCTACAACTGTATTTTTGTGTTGTGCATTTTCAAAGTGTGTTGTTGAAAGGTTATGTTTAATTTTTCATGATGCATTATTTTTCCTCATGCACACATTTTTAGCATGTTATTTTTGTTGTTATTTCAGGAATGAATTTAATATTTTAGTTTCTGCATGTGTGCACATGCATGGGTATATGTAAATTGATTTTGTTATCTTTAATCAGTAAAAACTCACTCTCCCCCACCTTCTCCCAACAAATGTAACTACTGTGAAAGCTGAATCACTAGGAAACTCAATGGTCATACTACTGCATGGAGAAAAAGAAGAAAAAAAGCCAACACACAAAGAGAAATAGGTAAGTGAGATGAAGATATCATTGGGGTCTGTGTCACATTTCTAGTTGTTCCAGAGGTCAGACTGCATTCCTGAGCTCTCCATGGCTTCTTGTTTATTATTCACTTCATCTTTGGACTTCATTAGATTCCCATGTACTTTCCAATATATTCTTTTTTCCCTTCCAAATAGTCTGATCTTTGTTTGTAATCAAAAGGTTCACATTATTGGTTCCATTTGTTACAGCATGGGAGAATGCTTTTTTCCCAACGAACTCAAAATAGTTTTTAAGATTTCACAGATGCAAAAAAAAAAAAAAAAAAAAAAAAAAAAAAAACACCTGAGCATTTCTGATGTTTAGAAATATGAAAAAATAGAAGAGGTTGAAATGTCTAACATAATAACCTGGTCAGTTACTGGTACATACTGAGCTAACGCTAAAATTTTCAAAATGACTCCTCTTCATTCCCTAATCTATGTGGTTCAAACTCAAAATGGGCATACAGTCATCTTAAAATAGGTTCAGCTATCTCTAGCAATTAGAAACTCTTTCCATGAATAAACTTTTTCTAAGCACCTAAAATCACATGAATATATCTGCCTGACAAAAATTTGGGAGGTCCAGCATCTCTGATTTAAAAAGAAGAAACTATTTGTAATTTTAGTCTCTTGTTCTTAATGCAGGATCTGACCATTGGTTAGTAATGCAACAGCTGTGATTAGCAATGAAGGAAAACTATTTTCAGAGTCTTCTCATGACCTAGCCACATTAGCAATCTAAAAATAAAAAAGGAAAAGTTTTTAAAAGCTTAACCTTTTATAAAGTGACTAAACTTCATCAAGCCATCACAAACAGATTTCTAGGACTTTTTTTGAGAAGAAGAAAATATGATCATTAGTTTAATGACAGTAACATTTGTGCAGGTATACAAACAACATATATGTCAGAACAATTTAAGAATTATATACTGAATATGCTTTATGGCTTTTTATAGTATTTTGTTGAATCTGTATTTGTTTTGGGGAGTTTTGTTTTAGGTTCTATGTGTGAGTGTGAGTGTGTTTGTGTGTTCTCGATTTTAAAACTATTTCTTGAGTTCTTTAGACCATAAGAACATAATGTATAATAGTAAAGATATATTTCAATTTATTTGAATCTTTTTTCAAAAGTAACATAGATTGGCCAGGTGCAGTGGCTCACACCTGTAGTCCCACACTTTGGGAGGCAGAGGCGGGTGGATCACGAGGTCAGGAGTTCAAGACCAACCTGACCAAGATACTGAAACCCCATCTCTACTAAAAATACAATACTTAGCCAGGAGGGGTGGTACATGCCTGTAATCCCAGCTACTCGGGAGGCTGAGGCAGGAGAATCACTTGAACCTAGGAGGCGTAGGCTGCAGTGAGCCAAGATCACGCCACTGCACTCCAGCCTGGGTGACAGAGCAAGAGTCTGTCTCAGAAAAGAAATAAATAAAATACAATACGTAAAAAATAAAAAATAACATGGATTAACTGACTCTTAAGAGAACTATAGCAAATAATATGTGGTGCAAAAAAAGGTTTATTATGGCTGGGTGCGGTGGCTTACACCTGTAATCCCAGCACTTTGGGAGACAAAGGCAGGAGGATTGCTTGAGGCCAGGAGTTCAAGATCAGCCTGGTCAACACAGAGAGACACCTAGTCCCTACAAAAAGTAAAAAAAAAAAAAAAAAAAAAAAAAAAAAAAAATTAGCCAGGCATGCTGGCAGGTGCCTGTAGTCCCAGTTACTTGGGAGGCTGAGGTGGGAGGATCACTTGAGCCCTGGAGTTCAAGGCTGCAGTGAGCTATGATCACAACACTACGCTCCAGACTGGGTGATAGAGTGAGACCCTGTCTCTTAAAACATTAATAAATAAATAAAAGTTTTAAAGGTTAATTTTTACAGCTACAGACAAAGATATAGTGCAGAGAAAGAACAGTGGCTGCGGAAAAGTCATTTTGAGACAGGAAGTTCAGGCTTGCTCATCTGGTCAAGTTAATATCTGGAAGATGAAGGCTGAAGCCCACATCTCTCAAGGAAGTAAGATTTCGCTTGAAATTACACTATTCACAGCCGTATAAAATCAGACTAGTAAGTAAATAAGTGCGATGTGGAAGTTCAGAAGGATTCCTTCTCCTTTACTGACAGGTCAAAAAGCCTATGAAGAACAGCAGAAGTCATGAGGGAATTCTGGCTCTGATGTTCATTCACCCTTTTTCTCTGATCCAAATCAGCATCTCCTTTGGCCCAAAGGCTGGAGGATACTCTTCTAGCGTCACTTCTCTTCCAGAAAAGGGAAGAGCTTACTGTTAGAAACTGCTAAGCCCCAAGTCACTCTCAGGCTACTGTATTGCTTTACCTCAAAAACATCCTTAACAACAGTATTTCAGTAAATCTGACTTCATGCACCATTAAGAATGAAGGACGCTGACAGTCACTAATGCTAAGAAACTTCCTGATTTTAGATATGTTAAAATGTGAAAAAAAATACATTTAACAATCTAAAAACCATGTATGAGCCACATACAACTAACATCAAAGAACTGCCAGCTATATTCCTTTCCTTTTTTTCTTTTTTTTTTGTTTCAATAGGTTTTTGGGGAATAGGTGGTGTTTGATTACATGAATAAGTTCTTTAGTGGTGATTTCTGAGATTTTGGTGCAGCCATCACCTAAGCAGTGTACACTGTACCCAATGTGTAGTATTTTTTTTTTTTTTTTTTTGAGACGGAGTCTCGCTCTGTCACCAGGCTGGAGTGCAGTGGCGTGATCTCGGCTCACTGCAACCTCCGCCTCTCGGGTTCAAGCGATTCTCCTGTCTCTGCCTCCTGAGTAGCTGGGACTATAGGCACGTGTCACCACGCCCAGCTAATTATTTGTATTTTTAGTAGAGTTGGGGTTTCACCATGTTAGCCAGGATGGTCTCGATCTCCTGACCTGGTGATCCGCCTGCCTCAGCCCCCCAAAGTGCTGGGATTACAGGGGTGAGCCGGCGCGCCTGGCCCCAGTGTGTAGTCTTTTATCCCTCACAACCCCTCACCCTTTTCCCCGAGTCCCCAAAGGCTAATGTATCATTCTTATGCCTTTGCATCCTAATAGCTTAGCTCCCACATATGAATCAGAACATATGATGTTTTGTTTTCCATTCCTGAGTTACTTCACTTAGAACAATAGTCTCCAATTCCATCTACTCCTTTCCTTTCATAACTTTTCTTCTACAACTACCACAACTATCCCAGGTTAGACCAACATTACCTCAGGCTTAGTCTGCTAAAAAAGACTTACTATTGGATGCATCCCTACAAATCTCCTCCAGGTCTCTGATCCATCCCATCTCACACACAGTCTCCAGATCATGGCTCATCCACTTATCTGGGAAGCTTTCATGAGAAAGCTTCCATGGATCCACCCACTGACTCTTCACTCTGATGTTCAGGCACTCTACCACCTTGACTCCATCTACTTTTACAGGCTAACATTTCCCAATAAGCATCGGCAAAAAATTGTTTCATAGCATTTCTATGTATTTTGCTTAAAAAGAGGGTTTCATAATTAAATAAACTAGCATAAATAACATTAAATACTTTTTTTACTAGAAGACTGCTCAGAATCTTCAATATGTAATGTTTGAAAAATTTCCAGGAAGCAGATATAGTACCCAATGTTTCCAAAACTAATTTCACCATAGAAACCTCTGTGTGCATGTTATCTCTTGGGACTAGTATTCTTGGTGAAATAAACTATGACTTTCTGCTTCCCATATTTATTCTTCTGATTTCTTCCCATAATTTTTCCTCTGATTTCTATTCCTTGCACATTCAAGTCACTTTGTTGAGGATGCCTTTCCCTTATGTGCCTCCAATGCATATTAGTATTTATCAACTTCACTTTTTTTCTAGGCCTAGTTCAAATATCAGTTCATTTTTAAAGCTCCCCTTGAGGTCTCTAGCTGCAAGTAATATCTCCCAGAGAACACTGTTTCTATTTTTCTTTCATTATCTAACACTTTCTACTTTTCTATTAAAGCTATTTTTACAGTATTTTATTCAATCCTTATAATCCCTTTGGAAGCATCATCTGGACCTTATCATTGTATTCTTCTCAGCACCCAACAGAAAAATTCAAATATAGCTTAATCCTTATAACTTCTTCTAACTTTCTCAGGACCCCTTCACAGACCAAGCTCCTTCAAATGCTCTTAGCTTTGAAAACAATGAATGAAATATTTAAAATCTTTAAAATCATATAGGAACAAGATGTAACATTTTCAAAGAAAAACTTTGTAGTTCTAACATTTTACTGAACATCTGGTCGCTTACCTTGTCATTTGTAATTAAAATGGCTTTTCTATAACCCATGTTTTGGCGGGAAAAGTGAAACAAAAACATTTGTTTCTACATAAGGTCGACTTATAAAGTTTTTTTTCTTGATTTGCCTGAAATTAAATATATAATGTCCCTACTGCAAGTAAAAACTATCATGGAACACTTGTTAAGTAAACTGATAAGACTTAAGATCTCAGGGCCTTGACTTTTCCTGGTACTCCTCAATTTCAGTCTTTTGATAATGGAATCTTCCACACAGCCAACACTGCAACTGGTGAGGCATAAGTTCTCTTTTCAAAACATAACACATGAATAAGTTTAAAGATTATGATCTTCCTTTAATGTAGTTCCCCATCATGTGCCCTTAGTACTGAATAGGCACATGTTAAAGGTGTGGAGCTAGCATTGATTCATTAATAACAGTAATAGCTAACACTCAGTGCCACTCTGCGCCAGAGAGTGCTTATGTGCTTTGTGTGCATTATCTCTCTTAACCTTCACAATTCTTTAAAGAAAGTACTATTATTGCCTCCACAAATAAGAATACTTTAAGAGGTGTTATGTAATTTAGCCAAGTTCACACAGCCAGTAATGACAGTTCCAAGATTTCAATCCAGGCAGTCTGACTCCAGAGCCCAAACTCTAAGCCACACCACTCCCTTGCCTGCCTTCTATTTAGGTACACAGGAACTACCGTGCAGTTACATTCATGGCTGAAGAGCCACTCCTATCAACCCTATCAATAAGCACACTTCTTTGTGCCATTGCTGACAATCAGAAGATATGTCACAATATCAGAAAGCAATAATGTCTGTGCTCCTTCCCAGACTAATGAAGTAAGTCCTCCTGGAGAAAGACAATGTAACATATGAACATGATTTTTACTTTTTTAGATTCAATTAATCCATTCATTAAATACATTTAATGAATCTATTACTTCTGTATTCCCCAAAGTAAAGCTAGATATCGTCTTCAATTCCTGGATGACTGCCACACCAGAAGTAGTCCCTTCTCCTGAAGCCCTCCCTCCACATAGCCTCCACACAGCCAGGACCAACCACGACCATCAGCTAGCAAGACAATATAAAACAAAATGTTTGGGCCAGGTGCGGTGGCTCACGCCTGTAATCCCAGCACTATGGGAGGCCGAGGCGGGCAGATCATGAGGTCAGGAGATCGAGACCATCCTGGCCAACAGGGTAAAACCTCGTCTCTACTAAAAAATACAAAAAATTAGCCAGGCATGGTGGTGGGTGCCTGTAGTCCCAGCTACTTGGGAGGCTGAGGCAGGGGAATCACTTGAACCCGGGAGGCGGAGATTGCAGTGAGCCGAGATCACGCCACTGCACTCCAGCCTGGTGACAGAGAGAGACTCCGTCTCAAAAAAAAAAGTTTGGCATCATCCTTTCCATGTACAGTGAAATGAGAAATCATATGAGAATCTGTGGACACTGTGAAACGACAAATCTGCTTCCTAACAATTCAGTGGAGTTACTCACTCAGCGATAAGACCGACTCCATTCTTCAACTGAAGAATTAGCTGCTCAGAATTATAGCAGGACTTCCATCGCTAAGCATCGTACTCCAGCTTAGGAGAAAGCAATTATAGCAATCTAAAGATGCACATCATTAGTAGACTACTAAGGTCTAAAGCCTATCGTTATCTATTCTTTCAACTTGTTCAGTAAATATATATTAAATGTAGACACTGTTCTAAGCATACTGAGATTAGCAAAGACAACAAAATGTTCATGGAGTCTACGTTCCACAAGCAATGGCAGTTAGATCTAGGAACGTCATACAGAGCGCTAGAGGGGATATCTCCCTGAGGAGGAACTAGGATGACTGGAAGAAATATGTCAATGTGAAGATCTGTGGTAAATAGTCATTCCAGACAAACTAACAGCAAGTACAAATTACATCAACAAGTTAACTAACCTACAAACAACTGAGTACTCAGAATGAATTTCAATTACCTATCCTGACTAAAGTACAGAGGGGGTCCCCAACCTATGATGGATTGACTTGCAATTTTTCTACTTAACAATGGTGCAAAGGTCATATACATTCAGTATTAACTGTCCTTAGAGTACCCATACAGCCATCCTGTTTTTCACTTTCAATATAGTATTCAATACATTGCATGAGATATTCAACACTTTATTATAAATAGGCCTTGTGTCAGATGACTTTGCCCAACTGTAGGCTAATGTAAATGTTCTGAACATATTTAAGGTGGAATAAGCTAGGTTGTAATTTTCATTAGTTTAGGTGTATTAAAAGTATTTCTACTTACAATATTTTTTCATTTATGATAGGTTTATCGGGATGTAATCCCTTCATAAATCAAGAAGTATCTGCACATTTGTTAAGAAAATGCAAGGCCTTAAATCCAAGTGATGCTACTAGTAAACTAGGGTAAGTCACTTAGCTTCTGTGTGTGTCAATTTCATCATCCTTAAAAGGAGGGACAGGAACACATGACCCTAAGGTACCTTCCCACTCGAAATTCTTAGAATTCTATGGTCACGAAGTCTAAACTTCAAGTTGCTTTTTCAAAGTAGATAATTAATGTGTACTTCCACCATTATAGCCTTGCCCTACCTCCCTGGTGACAGAGCTGACAGGGGCTATGTCAAAGATGTGCTCCAGAAAGGACTAAAGCTATCGTCCACCAGGTGATAAGCCTATGACCTCCAGGTGACTAATACATTATTCCAAGCAACTGAGCTAATGGCCAATACAAAAACCTTCTTGTTTTTTTGATAAAAATAAAGATTCATACTTCCTTGTCCCGTCCTACTAATTAGACTGCAATAAAACAAAGGTAATAGTTCCAATTCCAAAGTTATAGCAAAGTAAAATCTGACAACTAAAAACTTCACCATCATCTAATCTATAAAATATATATCTTTTTACAATGCATTCCATTGCACTCCAGTGGCAAGACATGGGAGCAGAGAAGTGTTTTAAAGGGGCATTTCTGTTTAAAAAAGAAAATCCTAGAGGCTCTTCTAGAAGTTTGCCTTAGTGACTCAGAATGTAAACTTACTCTATTCAGTGAGGTGTGCATTATTAATTAGATAATTTCTACCTTGAGAGACTTACAATAAAGATCAAATAGACTGAGAACATCAACCATAATGAGATATATTTGTATAATCATCAATGCAATATAAAGTTAATTTTAAACTGTAGGCATTTTATCATTTTTGAATTCACTTATTAGGTATGAAATTTTATTTATAAAAGATCAGAATGAAAATTTCAGTAGTTTGTAAGAGATTTTACATGGAATTGTGATGATGAAAAGGTTCCCTGTGGGAATAATAGAATCACCTTGACGGATGAGTATTGAATGAGTATGTTTATACAATATGAGGAATTTAAGGGAAGAAACTTAGTCTTGAAAATTGTACACTCCACCAAGTCACTTAGCAATGAGTTAAGAAAGAAACAGCTCTAAAACCATGGAAATTCAAACTCTCAGGAAGCAGCTTAATACAGCTTTGACAAGAGACAGATAGGGAGAAAGTTTAATTCTGTACTTTTAACTCCTTAGTTTCCTCGACTGTAAATAGAAATAATGTCTCCTTTCTCCCAAGATTATTTAAAAGATTATATGGGCATTGAATTCTAAAGTAACTAATGGAGATATTAACATATTTTACAAAATCGATATATGCTAGTTGTCCTCCCAAGTCATCTTTTGAAGTCTTTGACTTTACTTGATTGAACAATAATTTATCAAGTGTTCATTCTATATCAGAGAGTATACTAAGTACTAATGATGCAATGAGACTAAAATATATTACCTACCTTTAATAATAGCAGAAAAGACAGAGAGGACATGATAACTAATGAAGCAGCTTATGCACTTGCATGAGAGTGTATAAAACACACATACAAAAATTTAATTCTGCTTTAAAAAAATAATAAACAAGAAAAGTCACAAAAGGGTGACTTTAAGATTTGACGTTGAAATATAAGCAGGAATTTGTCACAGCAAAAAACAAGCCACATTAGGAAAAATTAGACATTAATTCAGGAAAATTTGGATTAGGAAGTCTGTGTGCTAGATTCTGAACTGGCACCACACACCCCCGGGGAGAAACCTGGAGACGTGAACATACCTAGTGTCTTCCAAAAAGAACAAGCACATCCCACACACAAACATTTAAAGAAATCTTTATTAGTCAACGTGTGATTTTTAATTTTTTTTCTTTTTTTTCTTTTTTTTTTTTTTGAGATGGAGTCTTGCTGCGTCACCCAGGCTGGAGTGCAATGGTGTGATCTCGGCTCACTGCAACCTCTACCTCTAAGGTTCAGGCAGTTGTCCTGCCTCAGCCTCCCAAGTAGCTGGGATTACAGGCACCCACCACCATGCCCGGCTAATTTTTGTATTTTTAGTAGAGACAGGTTTCACCATGTTGGCCAGTCTGGTCTCTAACTCCAGACCTCAAGTGATCCGCCCGCCTCGGCCTCCTAAAGTGCTGGAATTACAAGCATGAGCCATCGTGCTCAGCCAAATATTCTTAATTATTATGCAAATGTGTGGACTTAGTATTGTGTTGGGAATGTTTTCCAGGGTTCTTCATAAATTTTAAACAAATATGCAGCCTTAAAACACAAGCATCCATGATAAATAAAATACATTTTGAAAAAGAATACAAAATATCTTTGTGAGCTAAGCAGTCTGAAAATGTCTTTTTTAATAAATAAAGCACCAGATTCCAATCCCTCCAGCTCAGCTGGTGGTCATAGCTGATGATGTAGGAATGAAATCAATTTAAAAAAAAATATGGTTTAGAATTTAGCAGATGTCACCAATAATGTCAAGAGTATATCAACCGAAATGAAATGCCATTTTAGTTAGGGTAAGCCTCATTATGAACTGAAAATGCTCAAGACATGGTCATGTTAAACTATCAAAAATTCTAGCATTTCGCTGGATGTAATTGTTTGTTTTTCTTTCTTCCTTTCTTAATGAAGCAATGGTCTTTTACAAAACCTCCTTTAAGCGCATCCAACGCAATAAAAGCTCAACATGAGATCTCCTTTTCAATCATAAGTACCTAACACTAAAACTGTTTCCAAATGTAAAGCCAAGAGAGAATCCAAATGAATAACGGTTTGCCTACTAAGCAGAGCTATGTGGCAGGCTGACATTTTCATGGAAAATATACTGTTCTCCACCTCCAACTTTTTTAGACATAGTGGAAAGATGTAATATTATCTATGTTCTTACCCCAATGCAAAAAGGAAGAAAGGAAGGAAGGAAGAGGAAGAAAAAAAGGGAGGGAAGAGAAAGGAAGGAAGGAAGAGAAAAAGCACGGTTGAAAATACAGCTCCTTAGAGTCTTCTAATACAATTTGTTAAAACTGTCATAAACCATTGTGATCACCAACTACTATTTTCAAAGGATTTTGTTTTAAATGCTCAAAACAGAAAATCAAAAACCCCAATGAAAAATTAACACTGCACCTCATTTACAAAATAGGTAGACTGTGATAACTTCTTATTGTATGAATATTTGGATATATTTTAAATAGGATTCCATTTTTAAGTTAAAAAACCTGATATAATTAAATCTTTTAGGAATTACTACTGCAATATATAAACCAAACTGCACCTTTGGTGCCTTTGCAAATGCAATAATGTAATAATAGAGAGATGTTCCTAGGAGACAATGGCTAAACAAATGTACATTTTTCTTATTATAAAACTCTGTCCATTTATAGTTATGTAATAATGAGCCTTGATAGTTTAACATGCTTTATATAAAACTGTAGAATCATTTAGGCCTTTTACAAACCATTAAGATTATCAGCTCTGATGTGAATCATACAAAAATATGCCTATGTCCCTGTTTCAGTCCCAAGATAAAACTATTTTAAGTGAGTCATCAATTCCAGATTTTCAAAGTCAAAATATCCTCACAAAGGGCTCAGCTGAGTCTTTTGAACACAGGTATGAAGTACAAAGTGAATCTAAACCAATGTTACCCCTACCATATAGGTATGTTGTGTTCACAAACACACACACACACACACACACACACACACACCCTAACTCAATGTAGTTTATTCAATTTTATTTTTACATTTTTATTATTAATTTTTATTCAGCATTTTCATTATTTTAAATTTTATTTCCTTAATCCAGGTATATTCACTTAACTGTCTTATGATTTTGCAGCTATAGTTTATTTTACCCTGATTTTAATATTATTTTAAATATTTTATCCTTTCTTTATTATTCAATTTCCATCGTATTTCCTTTAACTATTTGTATCAATACATAAGGTTTGTACATACTTATGTGGTACATGTGATATTTAGATACATGCATACAATATGTATTGATCAAATCAAAGTATTTAGGATATTTACTCAAATGTTTATCATTTATTTGTGCTACGAAGATTTCAAATCTTCTACCTATTTTGAAATATACAATATATTGTTAACTATAGTCACCCTACTGTGCTATCAAACACGAGAACGTATTCCTTCTATCTAACCGTATGTTTGTATCCATCAACCAACCCCTCTGCATCCCCGCTCTCCACCCCGCAACCCACACACACCCTTCCCAGCCTCTGGTAATTATCATTCTACTCTCTACTTCCATGAGATCAACTTTTGAAACTCCCACATGTGAATGAGAACATGTGATATTGTCTTTCTGTGCCTGGCATATTTCACTTACCACAGTGAACTCCACGTCCATCCCTACTGTTGCAAATGACCGGATTTCATTCTTTTTATTCCAGGGCATTTCTGATAGTTTTTTTGTATTTTGTTTGTTTGTTTGTTTGTTTTTGAGGCAGGGTTTTGCTCTGTCACCAAGGCTAGACTGCAGTGGCTCAATCTCAGATTTCAGCTCATTGCAACCTCTGCCTCCCAGGCTCAAGTGATCCTCCCACCTCAGCCACCCAAGTAGCTGGGATCACAGGTGCACACCATCACACCAGGTTAATTTTTTGTATTTTTGATAGAGACAGGGTTTCGCCATGTTGCCCAGGCTGGTCTTGAATCCCTGAGCTCAAACAATCCTCCTGCCTCGGCCTCCCAAGGTGCTGGGATTACAGGGGTGAGCTACCATGCCCAGCCTCTAACAGTTTTTTTTTTTTTACAGACATTTATAAGTAACTTTTACTTATAGATACTAAGAAGATACTTGAGCACAGCAGAGAAAGTCATAAGTACACAGTCCAAAAGCCATAAAGAAAAGACAGAAAGAAATCTTTGAACGATTTTGTATTAAATCACCCCAAATCCCAAGTCAGAGATTTCTTAGGCTAATACGAGATAAGATACGTTATCCTAAAATCACCATTAGGCAACGGTGGCTGACAAACCCATCTTGATTCCATTTAGACAACAGTCTAGGAACTACATGGATAAAATTACTCCTGCAGGAAGATGACAAACTAGCCTCCAAAATAGCCCAGGTGAATGCAAACAAAAAGATTATCTTGTCTCTGGGACGATTCACAACCTCTCTGATGAGGCAGGTAGATATACAAATAACATGATCTCTGAGTACAATTATATAATTGTGGACTTTTCTCCTGAGCAAACCAGCCATAGACAGACAAGAAGGCATATGGAACTTTCCTAAATGAGTCTTTCTACTCAGTTTCAAAATGACTCATAATACAAATAACTGAATACTTCTGAACCTCCCTTTCAACGTTTTTGGAAAGATACACAACACCCGGGGCAATTGAATATAGCTGTGAACAATGGCAGAGCAGATCCCAACACTAAATAGCCATATGACTTGGAACAAACTGCTTACCCTCCTGAAATTTCAGTTTACTTACTCACTATACGACTCAGTCTTAGAATTCACCTCATATATTACTGCTGAAGTGTTAAATGAGAGCACAAATGTGGAGTGTGTCCGGCACTCAAAGAACTCAATAAATATAATTAGTTAAAAAAAACTAAGCATCAAAATTAAAGTACTGGAATCTGTTTTATGCTGGTCCATTCCAGAATAAACTTGAATAAATAGAGCTATTTCACTCCAGGAAAGGAATTTAGCTGGGTACAGTGGCTTATGCCAGCACTTTGAAAGGCCAAGGTGGGAGGATCACTTGAGGCCAGGAGTTCAACACCAGCCTTGGCAAAATAGCAAGAATCTGTCTCTACAAAAAAATAAGAAAAAAAAAAAAAGTTGAGCATGGTGGTACACACGTGTAGTCCCCACCACTCAGGAGGCTGAGGTAGGAGGATCACTTGAGCCTAGGAGGTCAAGGTTGCAGGCAGGCAGGCAGGCATAGAAAAGAAGGCAGGAAGGAAGTAAGGCAGGAAGGCAGGAAGGCAGGAAGGAAGGAAGGAAGGAAGGAAGGAAGGAAGGAAGGAAGGCAGGCAGGCAGGCTGGCTTAGATATTCCTCATATGTGAGCCTCCCCAGTGTGCTCTCTTTATAACAAAAATCAAGAAAATGCTATGTTGGATATGCTCCCAAATAGGTTCTACAATTTTTTAAAAACAATTTCAAACTTTATAATTTTCAAAATCTTAGTTTGCAATGGACATCCTGACAGGGTCTAAAATTGTAAGTCAAATGAATGTGTAATTAAACAGCTTCCCCTAAACTAGTTGGTCTTTTGAGGATGACATAAATAATGTGGAATTACTTTTTTAATTTAAAAAAAAACTTTTTTCTTGATATGGAATTCATCTCAACATAACTAGCCAGTGGTTTAAATTTGAATTTACTACAGCACCGAGGAAGAGGCTGGGCAAAGACCAAGAGTCGCACAGAACAATGTGGGTCAGCTGATGAAAGGAGAAGAAAATGATAGTTTTCTATCTTTCTGGTGTATGGTTTTAAAGCAGTTCGTTATCTGTTACTTGAAAGAGAAATGCTAACCCAAAGAACTGTTAGAGACTTCTCTTAAGGGACGAATCACAAAGAGATGATGAATAAAGGGCAGGAGAGCAAGGCATGACTGTAACAGCTTGGCCCTGGGTGAAGCTGGACAAAAGATTTCAGAAAAGCCCCAACTCAAAAATTACAATGAAAGTAAGTTGTTGTGTGCTTTCTAGTCATCAAAAGTGTTCTAATAAAAAATGAGTTCTCAAATAAACCATACTAGAAATAAATATTTTGGCAATATAACAGGATGTAGTTTAATTAAATAAGTCAACTAATTGACCAAATTATTCAGTCAACTGGCCAAAATGAGAAAGAGGAAAAAAAAAAAATATATATATATATATAGCAACAATTTTACCTCTTAACACTTTGTGAGAGTCCCAGGTAAAGCAACAAAAGATATGAAAAAAAATCAATCCCTTTTTTCAATCCAAAAAGATAATTTGTTGCTCTTTGGGTCTCAACCAACATTTTTCCAAAGCACTGTTTTAAAATCTCAAGATAGTCCCCAAAAGACTGGTAGATAGTTTAAATTTCATTTTAAATTACAGTTTTAAATATTTGTATTAAGATTGGAAAATAATAAATTAACCATAATAGCAATTAAAACTATACTAACAAGTAAAATAATCCAACTGAAGGAAACTTTTACAATATATTTCACCTAATGGAGCTTAAAGAAAATCAGACTTGAAAGTTTTGCGGAGGAGGAATATTCAGAGACACATATAGTTTCTAAAGACAACTTTTGACATTGTCGCTTACTTTAGAAATTGGTGTAAAGCTACTTTCTCTAAAACGACTTTTCTTTTCCATGCTTTCAGTATATACTGACACTAATTTCATCAATTGAGATTATTTATGGGACTTAAATAAAAAGGTGCAGTGGCAGCTAAATAATAAGTGCTAACAATCACTGTTGAGTGATTTTTTTTATAAAATGATATGCTGAGAACTTCACATGCATTTTTTATTTTAGCCTCCCATTTTATAGGAAACAAAGGCACAGAGTACCAGGTAACTTGCCAAGATCACCGGATAGGAAAGGGATTAAAACCTAGGCAGTATTTGTCCTTCTGTGACTGATAAGATTTTGCTTTGAGTTATCTAAATTAGTCAAACTCATAGGAACAGAAAATAGAATGGTGGCTGCCAGGGTCTGAAGAGAAGGGGAAACAAGAATTGCTGTTCAATGGATATAAAGCCTCAGTTACGCAGGATGAATAAGGCCCAGAGATCTGCTGTACAACGTTACACCTATAGTTAACGATACCGTATTGTGCACTTAGAAATTGTTTAAGAGGGAAATCTTGTGTTTTTAATTTATGATGGTTAAGTATTCCTACCATCAGGGGCATCCTAACCAGAGTCACTCCATCTTGAATAAAGGTGGGAAAAAGTCAAATCTGCTGGGTTACTTTCCCTGGGGTTCAGCACTCTTGGTCACAAGATATTCATGGTTGAGGGACTAAGTTAATAGTGTTAACTAACTGTATAAGACCCAGAACTTATGGAAATGCCCTAGTACTTTAAGAACAAAAACCATTCTTAGTTTGAGAATAGGTTTTGCTTTAAAGATAAGAGTAATATAAGAAAGTAACAGTATTAATAGCCTGCCACAAGCTAATCACAAACCATCATAAAAGAGTACATAAAAACCTATTTATATAAGCAAGCATTGTATTTGAAATGGGGGTGTGCCTCCTCTTGCATTCTGAGGACACCCTACTCTGCAACTAAGTAGTCTCTAATAAACTATGTTACCTTCACTATACTATACTCTGCCACTCGCCCTGAATTCTTTTCCATGAGAGATCCAAGAACCCACTCTTGGGGTCTGGGACAAGAACCCTTTTCCGGTGACATTACCACAATAAATAAAAATAAATTACATAATTAAATACATTTTTAAACAAACAGGTGGACTCCAAAGCCTTAGCGATTATTTAGGCCATAATTAAGCTGACGCAAGGCAGGAGGAGAGTGTAGAATAAAGATGTTCTTGCTAGAAAGAATAGAATGAGACAAAACTAAATGAGTAGCAGGCAGAGAAATAATGAAGGCAGACCCAAAATAGCAGTATAGGCAGGGCTGATGAGGGGGTGTACCGAGGTATAGCATAGCAAATGGGCTATGAGGAGTGCGAATATGTGGAATTGAAACAGCTCCCACCTTCGGCCAGAAGCTGTCGCGATTCCCAGAAGGGCAGGGTTAACAGGACACAGTCATCCCTCGCATACGCGGGAGAGATCAGTTCCAAGATCCCAGCTTATACCCAAATCCGTGCATACTAAAGTCCCACAGTCAGCCCTGAAGAACCTGAACATCCGAAAAGTTGCTTCTCCCCATATACGGGTTTCCCATCCCGGGATACTGTAATTTCAATCACCATTTGGATGAAAAAATATCCGGGTATATAAACGGCCCCACGCAGTTCAAGCCCGTGTTGTTCAAGGGTCGGCTGTGCATACATTGGGGCTGATTCGCTCAGTCAAACCACCTAACATCACAGACGTTTCTGAAAGAGAGTCTTGCCTGTAGGTGACCTCCACTGACATCTCTACCTCTGCTAAGGAGTAAAGGAATAAATGAAAATTCTACGTGCCACTTTTGAATGGATGCCAACCCTTGCCTCTTCATTCTACCTACTCTTGTACACACAGTAACACTCTAAACCATAATAATTCTACTGTAAGTTTCTTCTTTAAAATGGCAATCGCCAGCAGGGAATTCTGTAAGAAGAATCTACTCTATCACTGCCAGGGCACACAGAATTTTGAATTAAGGAAACAGCTGGCTGCTTGCCACAGGCAGGAAATGGAGAAGAGCCAGTCAGCATTCATCTCTCTACTTCTGTCCAACTAACTACTTCTAGCTCTCTTCATCTGCCTTCATCTTACCTCTTTTGATTTGGGGATCGAATCAAAGAGCTGTTATGCACCTCAGATGCAATGGAGTATCAACTTACAAAAAGATACAAACAGTGAACTAGGGCTGCCCCAGGTGCCAAGTTAGGCTGAGAAAAGCCTAAAGACAAAGGAGTTCAGACTGCAAGACTGAAACCTGAACACACTGCCGAATACAGTAACACTACTTAAGCTCTTACTGATCAGCTGCTTCTGAATTAATCACCAAATAATGGGCAGCATTTACAGAGAGCTCCTAGTACTCCTGGTACACAAAAAATACTTCCAATAGTTGCATCAACTCTGGGAAGAAGTTTTGCTTTCCCATTGAAACAGAAGTTTAGAGAAAAAAAATGACCATATAATTATTCAGTGATGGATCAGTATTCCAATTAGAACTCCAAACTTAACGTTCTTTCCATTAAACAGTGGAATAATACCAGGGAAACACTGAGATTTGCTTAGAAAGTACTTTGGAGTGATCAAAGAATTGTTTTTAAAAAAACGGAAAAAATTCTTAGAAGATCAGGATTCCACTAAATGGTCATAAGTTCTTTATTAGATGGGAATCAAACATTTAGGAGCAAAATTGATTGAACAGTTATGCATTTCCCCTTCCCCTTCCTGCTTCACATATTTTACAATGAAATTACTGAAGTGGTGGGGTGAGGGGCTATGAATGAGCACGGTAGATAACACCTGTATCCAAAAAGGCTACAAATAATACAATGAGTGCAGAAACTTTGATTCACCATTGAATACCCAGTCAAGAACAGAGTCTGGCCAATATATTTTTTAATAAAATAATTCATTAAGAAAAATGGAAAACTATTCCCACTAATGTAATTTGAAACAATAATCCTTAGTACATAGAACTTCAAGCATGAAAAAATTACAGTAGGTTTCAGATAATAGAATCTCCTTCAAAATGCTTTATTCATGATTTCTGCTATGGTTTAAGAATTCAAAAACCTATGCTTTGGGGTAAAGAGAAAGTATCACGAAAACAGTCCAAACACCAAGGAGTAAAGCCTACCGATTACAATGAATGACAATCTGTGACCTTGAGGATAATTATATGCTGTCCCTAATTAGTCTTCCAAAAGTTTGAGAATTCATCTGCTGAAAGTGAAAATGCAGTTGCAAATAGATAGACTTCTAAACATTTGAATGGTTCCCAGAGTAGATAATTAAATATATTTGGTCTGTAATGGACCTCAACCATGTGCTAATTCCAAGCTACTACTTTACATTCACATTCTGACTGTGATTTACATTCTGACTCATACTAGAAGCAGAAGAGTAGACAAGAAAGAAGAATATCCCACCCTATCTTTTTAATTTCTTTGAGTTAGCTGCCTGTAGAAAATATTCAAAGTACCACTGAGCCTTGAACAACAGAGCTGGAACTGCACAGGTCCAAATATGTAGATTTGTTTTTCAACCAAGCCAGAGAGAAAATACAGTATTTGTGAGACTCAAAAACCTGCATATCCAGAGGGCCAACTGTTCATACATGTGGATTTCATGGGGCCAACTGTAGGACTTGAGTATACATGGATTTTGGTATAGGCAAGGGGGTTCTGGAACAAATCCCCATATTTACCCAGAGACAACTGTGGTATAAATTAGCCTTTGGCATCCTTTCACCTCCATTTTCTTGCAAAGCTCCTGTTACTTAATTTCTTATCTCTCAAGGGTTCCAAACTGTCTTCATGGTAGGTTATGGATGAGAGCTTGCCTCAGCTAAGGATTCAATGCTATGCAGTTGCTTAGATCCTCTTTCTTTCTCAATGAAAACTCTTTCCTCCTGATTTCAGATGAGTGTTACAAAGGAAACAATGCAATTAACTCATGCTAAAGTATGATTTTTAAATCTAATTTTTAAAATATATTTGTATGTTTCAAAAACTTGTTTTAACATACTAAATGCAATATAGTGAAATTTTCCCATTCTGCAAGTAACTGCTGCCGTTAGTATCTTGTGAATCCATCCTTAATTTCTATGTATATCTGTATGCATGTGTGTATGTATACAAGCAAGAAGAAATATATGTCATTTCTCTCCTTCTTAATAGAAGGTAGTACACTATATGTGCTGTCAGACACCTTTATTTTTTATCTTTAATAAAATGCCTTGACCTTTCCCTATCAGTATATAAAGAAAGAACTGCCTCATTATTTTAATTTTTTTAACAGCTGGAGAGTATTCAACTGTATAAATGGACTACAATTGATTTAAGTAGTTCCATGCTGATGGACGTTTAGTGGCTTTTCAAATTTTGCTATTAAAAAAAAAATACTACAGTGAATATCTTGTACGTAGACATTTTGAATAAATTCCCAGGGAAGCTGTTGTTAGATACACCCATCTGTATTTGATGGATGCTGCTAAATTACCCCCTACACTGTGTGTTCCAACTTACACACCAAACAACAGCATATAAGAATTGCTGTTTCCAAAATCTATGCTAATACAGAGCCACATCAAATTTCTGAATATTTGACAATCTTAGAGGTGAAAAAAATGACATTTCTTATGATTTTAATTTGCATTTCTTTGTTATAAGGATTATTGAGCCTCATTTTAAAAATCTGCTTAAAGGTTTATATTTCCTTTTCTGTAAATGGTTCATATCTTACCAACACTATGAATTTTGGGTAGCCACTTAAACCTCTGAAAAGCATTCCATGTTTTCTAAGGAGACTCAGTCACCCAAATTAGTCTGTAAACGGTGCTATTTGAAAAAACATGAAGTGAAATGGAAACTTTAGGCAGTTGTGGGGAGAACATTCTACTGGGCAAAAGTAAGCAACAAAGAGATAGTTTAGCCTTGTCTAAAGGTCTTTGAAGTGCTCTTTTATTAATCAAAAAAAAAAAAAAAACAAAGATTAGAAAATTAAAACAATTGGCAAACAGCATTGGTTTTCATGTCAAGGACCAGGGCCCACCCTCAAGTCCCCTCTACCCTAGGCCTTACATTAAGGCCTTTCATTCTTGACCAGCTAGTCTCTCCTCTAGATAGTGTAGAAAAAGGCTAATACACATAAGCTTGGGAGTCAGATCTATCTTCCATGAAACTAACAAAAGTATAACACAGTCCGCAAACAAGGATTCACAAGATGGATTCACTTCTAAGAGTCAACCAAAAGATTAGTAATTTAAGACGATATATACAGAATGGTTTACACATGAAAGAGAGCTAGACAGCTGGTTTTGGTCACTACTGCAGTAATAACAAAAGATTATGAAAGCACAAATGGTCTGTACTATCATTCTAAAGAGAAGCCATCAGAAAAGAAAGCCTAGAAAAATGGTTCAGAAGAGACCACAGTGGACACCAACACTCAGTAGCTATAAGCCCAACATGTAAATAACAATTAAAACTAAATCTCCAGAGATCTCTGACTTCCAAACTCAGACCGATCTAGGAGTCATCAAAAGTCAGATCTCAAGTGTTAATTCCATATTTGAATAAATATCACAAAAGACAAGTAAAGATGAATACTGCTAGACATGTCTTCAAAATACTTCATAATGTTCTTTACAAAATTCTCAATAGAGTTGTACATTTGTTTAAAGTTTAAATATGCAAAAGATAGTTCTGGAATGAAGTAAAGCAGGTAGACTTTCCTCCCTGAATTCCCTGCACTCTGTCAGGTTAAATTCTTCTTGCCTTGGGGCCACAGTCACCTCATTTTTCAATTCATTGCCTACCTCCTTTTGCAGCTCCCTCTTTCATCATTTTATCTCTGTCCACCTTCTTTTCCTTCAATGGTGGTGGGATCAGCATTGACTAGGGATCTACAGTCCAACATCTAACCTCCTCCTAGACCCCATACTCACCTCAAGTAAACTATTTTTCAAATAGGTAAACATTTGCATGTTATCAAATGCAGCTTCAAAACAAGTCCATGGCCCTCCCACCTACAACTATATGGCCACCCATAAGCCCTCCTATATAGGAAACTGGCCACCAGTGCCCACAAAATATACCTAATTATTTCTGGCCCTGTATACTTGTACTCTACCAAACACCTATCTCATTTCTCCCACACAGTGGTGAGCTTCCAAAGAATAAAAGTGCGTCCTCATACATAACGAAAAGTATCTTCAAACTAAACTTGTGCAAAAATGGTAGTACAATCTGTACTATGCAGCCTCTACTATATCCTGAGCAGAACAACTGAGGATAGTCAGAGGCATATAAAGGGTTAAGGGAAAAAGTCTAATTCATTCACCGATGGACCCCTGCATCTTCATGGCTCTAATTAACATAGCCAGTACATTAATACAGTATCAGTTAAAGAATAATCAGGAAACTTAATGACTAATTGAGAAGAAAAACTAAGATTTATTGTAAAAGGAATTTGAATTTGTATAGCACTGGTGAAGCGCAAACATATGTGTACTTTCATCAGAACTGTAAAGTTCAGAACTTTAGTAATTGGTTACCATCTTAAAGCTGACAAATCAAGTTAAAATAACATGATAACATAGTACACTTCACAACAAAAATACCAAAAACAATAAGATTAATTATTTAAAATGGTAGCAGACAGGAACATTGAGGTCATTCTGAAAAACAAAATTTTCTTGGAATTTCACATGGTTATCAGTACACCGTCTTTAAATATGCTCAGTCTAAATCAGTAATAAGCACCACACCACAGATTACCGAAACACACAAGTCTTTATGATTCTATCTGCAAGGTACCTGGAGGAGGGAGAGGTAAGAAGGAGATGAGGGAAGAGGGGTGAGGAAGTGAATTGAGAAGAAGAAAAGAAGGAAGGAATAAGGGATGCGGAGACTAGAAAAATAGAGGAGGAAAGAAGAGAGGAAAGGGGAAAGAGGAGGAGGAACGAAGTGGGAAAAGAAAAGTAAAATTATCATAATTATAATCCAAAGGTACAAGTTGTCTGGAGCCTGGATTTGAGGGAACACTAGATTAGGGAGCAAGTATAGTCATCCAAGTGGCATAGACTAAAACGGTGAAGTTGGGGTGAAATGCAATAAAGTAGAAAGATCTGTTATTAAACTAAATACAGCTTAATACTTGAAGGTGAGGCAGAGAGAGAGAAGGAATTATGACTCCCAGGTTTCTGATATTAATCACTAACTGAGTCAAAGCCAGCAGGGAAGGTTGGAGGAAGAAAATACATATTTGTACAGGAATGTAATGATTTCAGTTTGCTATGCCTGGGAAATAAGCAAATAGAGATATGGAAAGAGTGAAAGGTTCCGGGGCTTGACAGAGACACTCTCCTAGACCAGATTTTTTTTTCTTTTGTTTTTGAGATGGAGTCTCACTCTGTTGCCCAAGCTGGAGTGCAATGGCACGCTCTTGGCTCACTGCAACCTCCACCTCCCAGGTTCAAGCAATTCTCCTGCCTCAGACTCACGAGTAGCTGGGACTACAGGCACGTGCCACCACACCCGGCTAATTTTTGTACTTTTTGTAGAGACGGGGTTTCACCATGTTGTCCACGCTGGTCTTGAACTCCTGACCTTGTGAACCGCCTGCCTCGGTTTCCCAAAGTGCTAGGATTACAGGCATGAGCCAGCACTCCCGGCCTTCCTAGACCAGAATTTATTCAGGCTCTTCTAAGCCCATTTCTCAACTAGGCCCCAAGTATGCCAGACCTGAATAACCCAATGTTAGCAAAATCCTGCTTATCAGTTTAGTGAGAACCCTCCAACCTATTACACATCTGATCAAATTCCTCATTCCCCCGATTCCCATCCCCAGGTGATGTATTTCACCACCCTGGCTTGCCTTTAGCAAGAATCCTGTTAGGTCTGTTTAACCAGAATCCCCTTTTTCCTCTGAGATTTCCTCTTAGTAATTTTCCATTCACTGACTCCCAACCCTGCTTCTGTGGCTATAAATCCCCACTTGTCCATGCTGTATTCAGAAGTAAGCCCAGTTATATGCTGAACCCTCTTTCCCTCTATTGCAATAGTTCCTGAATAAAATCTGTTTTTTATCGCTTTAACTACTGTGCAGCTCTGGTTTTCTTTAACAGGCTCAAAGAGAGGTCAGGACTGGAGTAACAAATTTAGAGTAATGAATGAGTTTATAGATGGTAAGTAAGAAATAATGACTTCCCAGGTTGAGCCAAGCAGAATGTCCAGAAAAGTAGAAGAAAAAACAGAAATGAAATTATGAAGAAAAGGGAAGTAGCTTCCTAAGGAGCTTGTTGCCAAAAGAGTATTTATTGTCCATTCAAAGAACAACAGATCTTCCTTCAAAGCCAGGATTTTCACACACCATTTATATGAGCAGGTGAAATTATTGAGGGAAAAGATAAGAATTTGAGTCTCAACTCTTCATGTATAAAATAGTTCATTGGACTGCTAGGAAAATTAATGTACATATATTCCACATTTATATACAATACCATAAATATACTTACATATAAAGTATGTGTGTAGAGTATATATATAATTTCTGGCATACACTGATGTTCAAAAAAATGAGAGCTCCTTTCTATTATAGAATAAAAGGGCCAGGTGTGGTAGCTGATGCCTGTAATCCCAGCATTTTGGTGGGAGGAAAGCTTGAGCCCAGGAGTTGGAGACCAGCTGGGCAAAAGAGCAAGACCCCATCTCTACTATTTTATTTTTATATATATACATATATAATTTATATATAATAGTATAAACACTATATATAATAGCATATTATATAAATACTATACAATAGCATTTATTCTCATCCTTTCTTTTATATATATATGAAAGTATATATACACTTACATATAAAGTATATTTGTATAATATGCTTATATAGCTGCTTCGTGACTTTTCAGCTTTAGGCATCATTTACTGTATTAGTCCCTTTTCACCCTGCTCTAAAGAACTTCCCTGAGACTGGGTAATTTATATAAAGTATATATATACTTACATATAAAGCATATGTATATATATATACTTACATATATACATGAAAGGATGAGAATAAAAATGCATTAAATGCATGTAGTTCTAATTACAGTATACATTTTTCTTCCTAATATTTGACCAACTTTTAGAAGCAAAGCAATGGCAATTATATATTTGATTTTTTAAAATGTTTTGAGTTTTCTCGTTTTGCCTTAGGAATGTATAGTGATATTTACATTATCATTATAGCTGTATGACCAGATAAACCATATTAACAATAAGACTGCTTACTGTCATTGGTAGAGTCCACCAAATAATGACTATTGGATGGGTAACAAACTGCTCCTGATGCTGAATTCACCTGTTTTCTTTTGTTTTTGAAACTGAGCAACAATTAACCTCAATAGAGTTGCTAGAAAATTCCAAGTATATAGACCTAACATGTTCCATCTTGTATAGGTTAAGACTGGGCCAGTTTTCTTCAATTAGAATCCTACACTGGCCTCCCACCAAAAGGCATGTTAACTGCAGAATCAGATCCAAGAGAAAAAGAAAAAAAAAATCTACCATTCTCTAAGTAATGGTGATGAACTCACCTATGACTTTGCAACCTGCACTTCTCACTAATGTTCTGAGATGTCTGGCTGGATAAGCGATTTCCAGATAAACAAGAGAAAGGGTAAAACCTCTTTCAGAAAACTCCCTCAATTAGCAATCACCTTCATTTAGCAGCAGCACCTCTACCATGCCAGCTGCAGGGGGAATTAATTAAATTTAATAGAAGCCACGGGGGAAGTAATTAAATTTAATAGAAGTCATGGATTCCAAATGAAGATAAACTGTATTTGTAATCAGACCTACTGTGTCACTTACTCCCAGGTCTGTAAAAGCATGAGCCAAGTACTGTACAAACCGCTTTCCACAGAAACACCAAGTTTCTGGATCACTCTCTCATTCTCACTTCAAAATGTAGAATAATTGATACGGCATGCTATGGAAAGCATTCCTAATTTTTTAAAAATTCTTTCTGCAAAATAAAAAGTCTGTGACACTGTTACATGTCAATTATGTGTAAACGAGCAGATCTGAATAGCACAGAAGCCGTAGCACAGACAAGAAGTAATGAGAGGTTGGCATGTTTGCTTTGGGAAGGAAAACTAGCAGCCCATTCATCTAAATGCAGTTATGTTTCAATATAACTAAATTACGAGGTTTGAAATTAGCAATGCTTCAAGCACTCTGGGCTACCGCTCCCACCAGAACACTTCATCTTTAATACCTGCTCCAGCTTGCAAATAAAACTAAGGAAAACAGTAGGGTAAAAATGCTCAAAACAGCTTTTCTAACAACTGCAATCTTGTGTTTTTTACCCCTCAGAATATCTAAAGCTTAAATAGACAAAGTCAAGTAATACTTTTTCTTTTCAAAACTATACAGTATATTCTACGGCATAGTTACTTAAATTTTTATCTTATTTATCATAATAAAGTGTAAGCTTCTTAAGGACAAGGATGATTCCACTTTCAAGTTTCCTATTTCTAAAATACTTAGCACAGTGCTTTGCACATGGTGAGGGGGTAAGAAAATGTTTATCATCCCACTTTAATGAAAAAAAGATAGCATCACTCTCTATGAAATCATTACCAACACTAAAAGCAGCTCCTGGTTTGAATAAGCAAGCTGTTATCTTGGTTGGTAGTGAAAAGCCCTGCCAGAATGCCAAGATTTCTACCTGACCTGTGAAATAAGAAAAATCCTATTTTGGAGTTATTTTGAGGATTAAATTATATGCAGTTTATTAAAGTACTTTAAGGGAAAATAATAATAGCTAACATATAACAAGTCTCCACCATATGTCAGGCACCATGCTGAGCACTTTACATAGATCATTTCATTAAATGCTCACAAAACCACTAGGAGTTGGCTACTTTTTTTATCTCTAATTTACAGTAGAAGAAAGTAAGATTTAGAGATGTTACGTAACTGATCTAGAGATCCACTAAATAATTAGTGGTCAGACCCAATAGCTAATGAGTGGTGAGATCTGATCCATGCTTAATCTATTATGAGTGCTTAAAGTAGCGGAAAAGCTGTGGCCATTTTTGAGTGTGCAGATTCAAAACCATCCCTTTTTTGTTTTTTTTTCTTTTCTTTTCTTTTTTTTAAATTATACTTTAAGTTTTAGGGTACATGTGCACATTGTTCAGGTTAGTTACATATGTATACATGTGCCATGCTGGTGCGCTACACCCACTAACTCGTCATCTAGCATTAGGTATATCTCCCGATGCTATCCCTCCCCCCTCCCCCCACCCCACAACAGTCCCCAGAGTGTGATATTCCCCTTCCTGTGTCCATGTGATCTCATTGTTCAATTCCCACCTATGAGTGAGAATATGCGGTGTTTGGTTTTTTGTTCTTGCGATAGTTTACTGAGAATGATGATTTCCAATTTCATCCATGTCCCTACAAAGGACATGAACTCATCATTTTTTATGGCTGCATAGTATTCCATGGTGTATATGTGCCACATTTTCTTAATCCAGTCTATCATTGTTGGACATTTGGGTTGGTTCCCAGTCTTTGCTATTGTGAATAATGCCGCAATAAACATACGTGTGCATGTGTCTTTATAGCAGCATGATTTATAGTCCTTTGGGTATATACCCAGTAATGGGATGGCTGGGTCAAATGGTATTTCCAGTTCTAGATCCCTGAGGAATCGCCACACTGACTTCCACAATGGTTGAACTAGTTTACAGTCCCACCGTTTTTTTTTAGATGGAGTCTCACTCTGTCACCCAGGCTGGAGTGCAATGGCACGATCTTGGCTCACTGTAACCTCCACCTACCAGGTTCAAGCAATTCTCCTGCCTCAGCCTCCTGAGTAGCTGGGACTACACGCGTGTGCCACCAAGCCCAGATAATTTTTGTATTTTTAGTAGAGATGGGGTTTCACCATATTGGTCAGGCTTGTCTCGAACTCCTGACCTTGTGATCCGCCTGCCTTGACCTCCCAAAGTGTTGGGATTACAGGTGTGAGCCACCGCACCCGGCCCATTCCTCCTAAAGATAAGAAACGCCTGTAGCACAAAAGCAAAGGCCTCTTTTTATTTGGAAATATTGGGGCCAAATAAACATAATAAAATACTCCATGACTCAGAAATATCCTTCTTTATGCTGTGGCAAATGCAAATGTCTTGTTCACATGGCCAGCCACCAGCCATGTTGGATGCCCCTTTATGCATTTCACCTCTAACGCATGTACACGCTATACTGACTCTCCCAGTAGATGACGGCCCACTATTCATGCCAGCGTCCTTAGGGCCTGCCATGTTACAGATGCTATAGATACTTCACAAATGCTTCTGAACTAAATAAAGAACTATTCATTTTTTATAACCTTGGTTCTGGAGTTCTGGAGAGATAATAAATGATGGCTATTTATAATTATTAACTCATCTGAGTATATAATTCCAACTGTTTAGCTGTTCTGCAAAGAATGTTTGGTCTTTTCATTTCACACCCTTTCTCAATTAAGCTGAGCTGTAACCAAGTTCCCCTATACATATTCCTATTATAGAACTCGTAACATTTTTCTGCCCACTCACATCCTCCTCTGCTAAACTATAAAGATCTTACCTTATTCCTCTTTTATCCTCAGCACTCAGCACAAAGCATGCCACATTAGGCACTAAATAATTACTGGAAATAATTTATGCACAAGGCTTTGTATTAATAAGATGCTAGCTCCTTACCAACAAAAATCAAAGATTTTCTAATCTGTTTGGGATGAGACAGAGACAAGAAATTATGAATACCATTTACAATTTAAACTCTAATCACTGACCAAGCACAAAAAGTACTAGCCAAGCAGAGCATTTAAGAGGGGTTACCTAACAAGATATTTTGCCTTCTCTAAGTGGCAAAGATGACATCAGCTTCTTACGTGTCACTGTCCAATGCCACGCCAGTTTTGTTTGTTTGTCTGTTTGCTTTTGTTTTTGTTTTTTTGAGAAAGAATCTCGCTTTGTCACCCAGGCTGCAGCACAATGGCATGATCTCGGCTCATTGCAACCTCCGCCTCCTGGGTTCAAGCGATTCTCCTGCCTCAGCCTCCTGAGTAGCTGAGACTACAGGCACCCACCACCACGCCTGGCTAATTTTTTTTTTTTTCCCCCAGTAGAGATGGGGTTTCACCATGTTGGTCAGGCTGGTCTCAAACTCCTGACCTCGTGATCCACCCACCTCAGCCTCCCAAAGTGCTGGGATTACAGGCATGAGCCACCGTGCCTGGCCCGCCAGTTTTATAAAATGTGTTTAAATGTTTGCACTCAAGTGATTTTTTAAACATAAGCAAACACACATGCATCTGGAAAGGGCTTCACAAATCTCATACTGTGCAGCATTGAAAAAGAGACTTATTTAAAACTCTTTTAACATTTTCTTCCTTCATCTATATCACTTGATATTATTTAAAAGAGCTCAATACCTATACTCATGTATTATTTTATAAGTATTTTATAATACTCATGTATTATTTTGCTCACTCATGGTATCTGATATCAATCTCTATAACCATTCTTAACACACCTAGAAGGACACCTTTTTTCAGGGCTCTACCTCATTCTTAAATGTTGCTTTTTTCTCCAAAAGGGAAACCTGGATAAAAAAATGAAGGGGAAAATACAACAGTAGAAAATCCTAGAAGAAATTCTAATAAAATAATCTCATCTCTGCTCTCTAGGTAAAAACAATGATTTTTTTTTCCTAAGGTGCAATTTTTTTAATTGACTATTAATCAAGGGTAGGAATAAAATATATAACACTTGCATGTGAATTAGGTGCTATGTTAACTCAGTAACTGAAAAGTCTAACACATTCACACTTAGGCTATTTTTGCCCATATGCTTACTTTGTGAGATAAAACTATAGTAGTACAAAAATCAGACAAAGAACTCTATAAGCTGGCTGGGTGCAGTGGCTCATGCCTGTAATTCCAGCACTTTGGGAGGGCGAGGCAGAAGAATTACTTGAGGCCAGGAGTTTGAGACCAGCCTGGCCAACATGGTGAAGCCCCGTCTTCACTAAAAATGCAAAAAAAAAAAAAAATTGCCAGGCATAATGGCAGACACCTGTTATTTCAGCTATTCAGGAGGCTGAGGCACCAGAATCACTTGAACCCAGGTTGGGGGCAGGGGCGGAGGTTGCAGCGAGCTGAGATCACGCCATTTCACTCCAGCCTGGGTGACAAAGCAAGACTGCATCTCAACAAAAAAAGAAAGAAAGAAAGAAAGAAACAAAGAAAAGAAAAGAAAAGAAAAAGAACCATATAAGCAGAGAAATGATATTAATACTTTGACAGTGGAGAAAAGTATGCCACCTGCTTAAACCATATTTGTGTCTAAGGATGTGCACACAGTTATGACAATGAGCAAGATCACTATTAAGAAATTCACTGTGAAGCATTATTGTACTCAATTTATTTGAAAATTAAAAACAAATTATCTTCTTCTCTGTAATAGCAATTTAATTTATCCAAGCTGTTAATGAACCAATTAAACAAAACCACTTGTTCTAATGCATGGAAGAAATTCTACTCTTAGAAATATATACCAAAATAATTTTCACATATAAGTATAATTGCTTTATCGTACACAATAACCTCCCCTGCCCCAAACCACGGATACTCAAAGTGAGTGTTTCTCAGGGCCCTCCTGGGGTCTGTGAGGTCAAAACCATTTCCATGTCATATTAAGGCACTACTTACCTTTTCCACTGATGGTGCAATGAAACTCTTGGTTGGTAAAACTGTTGATTCCTTTAGCAAGAACTAAGGCAGGGGCAACAAATTTTACTGGCAGTCATTTTACTTTTCACTGACATACAATCATAGTAAATAGAACGCAGTTTCACTTGACAATATCTTTGATAAACAGGTAAAATTAATTTTTAAAATCACAATCGTTGAGTATGTCATTTTAATATTCTGTATGATGAAGGAAAATATGCATAAAGCATTTCTGTTGCATATCAAAATAAGATGGGTTGGTTATCTCAAGGAAAGCACTTATGAGACTGAGATATGAGCTGAACTAGCCACTCTTTTCATGAAACGCCATTTTTACTTGACTGATTCACTGAAGACAAACTCTTCCCAAGTGGTCATGACCAACGTTTAAAATGAGAAAAGGAGTAAGCCTGTCACCTCAAGAAAAATAAGTGACAATGTCTGTTGCCAATGACAAAATTTGAGCTCTTAAGCCAAAAACGGTATACTAAAAAATTTAATCCACCATCCTGAGCTTGACAGCTTTCCAACTCTTAAAATACTTTGATATTAAAAATCTGATTGTTTGATACATAATGAAATATGCCAACGTGGGGAACATCTAAATAACTTAGCAACTTGATATTTTCCAATTGACCAATACATGATGTTTCCAAATCATGCATAGGTAAAAGATCCACCCAAACTACAAAAAACACCAATCTATTTTAACAAAACAGAGTATAAATTGCTCACTGATAAAGTTTTAGATTCTGATTCAAACTCTTAAGAAATTATAATCTGTAGACTTTTGGCATAGTATAAAAGAAGGATATACACAATTATTTGAAAAGTCTATAAAACACACCTCCTTTTTCCAACCACATATTTGTGTGGGGTGAGTTTTTTTAATACATTCCAACAAAACAAAATATTATGAGATTGAATGCAGAAGAGGTACAAAAATTTAGTCTTCTAATAAGCTAGAAACTGAAGATTTGCAAAATATGTTAAAAAAAAGCCTCAGTAAATTTTTTTTTGTTTGTTGTTTATTTTGGAAATGTAGGGGTTTTATTTCCTGCAAAAATATGTTTTATGCTAACATGTAATGGGTTTTTAATTATTGGTTTTCTAATCTCTCAGTTTTAATTTCTTATATGGCAAATATTGATAGACATAATCCACATAAACATAAGTTATTTGAGACTATCAGTAATAATTTTAGGAGCATAAATGGGTACTTGGACCAAAAAGTTTGGAAACCACCGAACTAAGTCTAGCTATCTACATTATAGCATGGTTTTCAATATAATTTTTACCACAATCTTCTAATAAAATGAAAATATGCTTTTCATATATACACATAAAGAAAACCTACCAAATGCCAAGCACCATGTTTATTCTTCAGGATGCAAGATAAATATACTTTATTTTTGCCCTCAAGTTTCTTATAGTTTTGTAAAAAGATATGCTAGTCATTCTAGAACTATTTGAGGACAGGCCACATGGCAGCTTGAGCCCTCTCCTAAAGTCTCCAGCTCTGTTCTGCCTGTTCAAATGCTTCTTACAGTTCTAGTGCCACCTTTCATCTCTGCTTATCTTATTTCATGTGTTTTCATTTTGGTCCCCTTTCACTTTCTCTGTATTTCCCAACTTGCATATAAAAGGTCACCCTCCCCCTTAACTAAACATGGTCATCAGAGTCCTCTCTTCTTTTCACTTAAAATATACACAAGTGCATTTGGTACTTTTTCCCCAGTTAATAAGTTGCTGGTTGTTGACTGCGTCTTCCATTCCAAATGGGCTTTTAGGGATGCATTACATTCTCTTTATAAGGTTTTAATTATCAAATATTTTGATATGGTAAAATTATATACCTATACAACCTAAGCTTCAATCGCTGGGGAAAATAATCCAAGCTTACTTTTCTTAAATTCACATCCCACAAGTATAATGAGGCAAACCATGCAAGACACAGCAAGGTCTTTTACTGAGTGCTCATTTCCAAATAATGAGCAACACCTATTGAAAAATCACAGCAAAATTCTGAACTGATCATGATTAGTCAATACCTTATTCTTTCACTGTCCAACACCAGGGAGGAACTGAAAAATGAAAACAAGCACACTATAGAGATATGACCATATTTTCATATTGAGGTAATTAATTGGGCCATATTCTATAAAACTTGTGTTGTTATTGCTATATAGGTCTCCTGTTTTGGATGGAAAACAACCTTAAATTGGCTTCCGGAGATGGCTACTCTCCAACCTCTCTTAATTCCTATTAACTCTTCCTCTGCCCAGTCAGCATAATGTGATTAAGAATAAAAATCTACATAGTCAGAGGAACTTTGGTTCCAACTTCACTGTGTCACACTGAGTACTCAATTTCCTTAAGCCTATTTCCTCAGAGTTAATAACAGCTGACCTGCAGATTTAGCGATTAAATGCTATCATGAAGGTATGTAAATAACATTGTGACCATCACCTTATAACCACTTTGAAAATGCTAGCTATATTGGTCTAATCAAAATACCACTACTGTAGACAACTGTATATATTTCCATTTTCCCATGGCAGAATCTGAATATTACAAACAGTCATTCCATTTCTTTGTCTCAGAATGGAAATAGACAAATCTACAGGGGGAATGGGATTAGACATGTGAAATATCCCACTCTGAGAAGAGCAGAGAATTGGGACTCACTGCATAGGCTCTGGATCTCCCAACGTCTGCACCCTTTAGCTCCAGCCCAACCCTTTGCTGGACCCACAACTTTAGACAAGTAGATAAATTTTAGCTTCTGTTGCATTAGGAATTAGATTACCTACCTCATGAGTTGTTATGAGGGTAAATAAGCTAACGATTGTAAAGGGCCAAGCTCAAAGCCTGGCACAAAATAAATCCTGAACAAATGTTAACATTATTTTTTGGTAGCCTTTGGAGTGTTTCTTCTACAATTCATTTACCTTAGTTTGTTAGATGAACAAATATAAGGAAGCACCTCCCAAAACACCCCTATAGAAATGCTTCGAAAGAAATCCATATACTCTGATAAAGTTTGGCAAGAGGATAAATAATGTGGCAAAAACAAAATAGCCACCCTGTAAATGTGCTTTTATAATAAGTAATAAAACTCTGGAATTTGGGATGTATCCAAGCTCTACATTGGTGCTACTCTACCCAAGCTGCATGTAAGAATCACATGGAGAAACTGAAAACTATGATGCATGCAGGGCACCAACTTAGTATGCTGAAAACTGATACATAAGGAAGAAAATTCTTCCACCTTGCCATTAAAAACTGTGGTCCCAGGTAACCAAATAGCCCTGGCAGGTAAAGCAAAGTTCTTCTATAGAAGTTAATTCCAGACACTCTATGGATAAGGAAGAATAAGACACAATACACAATAATATATGGATATATAATAAGAAAATCCCCATTTTGCAGCCCTTAATGGAATAAAGCAACAGCAACGGTCTTCAGTGAAGGGCAAAACCTTTAGTTTTAAGAGACCTCCGTCCCTTGCCCCTTCAGCCAAGTGAGGACATAGCCAGAGGACAGCTTCTATGAACCACAAAAAGGGCCCTCGCCAGACACCAAATCTACTGGCACCTTGACCTTGGATCTCCCAGCCTCCAGAACTGTGAGAAATACACTTCTTTTGTTGATCAGCTACCCAGCCTCTGGTATTCTGTTATAGCAGCCTGAGCAGACCAAGACAGTTCAGATGCTGCTAAGCAAACTTTGATGATAATTTAAAAAGAGTTATCTAAATAGCAAAGATTTGTGATGTAATAATGAAACATCTCAAATACACAGGCTTTAGGCCAGGCTAATGCTAACCAGCCATCTTTCTGCTTTATCAATACCTTATTTAAAAACATTTGTTATTTATTTGTATTGCAATATGATTTACATACCATAAAAGTCATCATTTTCAAGTGTACAATGCAGTGGATTTTAGTGGATTTACAACCATCATTATTGTCTAACTCCAAAACATTTTCATCACCCCAAAAAGAAACCCCATACCTGTCAGGAGTCACTAATTATCCTTTAAAGAGATATACCTAATAAAAAATGTTATATTTACTAATATAGGTATCTCAGCACTGTTCTTTTGTGTAGATCCATACTTCCACCTGGCATCATTTACCTTCTGTCTGAAGGAAATCCTTGAATATTTCTTGTAATGTGGGTGTGCTCATGATGTTTACTCAGCTATTTTGCTTTACTTTTTGAAAGCTATATTAACTTGATATAGAATTATATAACCAGCCATCTGGTCCTGAAGAAATTTTTTTAATGCTCTCCTTTTACTCCAAATTGACTAATCTGAAAAATAAGGATTCCTGTGGGGATTAAATGTAGGGCTGTATATAAAAGCCTTTTGCAAAGAGTCAATCTCTAAGTAGAAAATATTAAATATTTTAAAAGGCAATTAATAGCATATAAAACAAACTATTCTAAGTAACTCAGAAGCTTAGTTTTTCTAGCTCCTAAATGATGTTAATTATGTATCAGAAAAATAATAAAACTTATTTTATATAAAATTATTATGTGATTCAGACTTTCAGTTAATTCAAACAGGTGTTGCCCACAAGTCATCTAAATTAGCAAGTTTTTACTGCAATGCTATTAAGTTGCACAGAAAAAATAAATAAATAGACCCAAAATGGGTATATTTGCTGATTTGAAATCTCATTATAAATTCTTATCACTAAATACACTCATTTTCTTCTTAATCTCATGTTAATTCTCTGCTTTCCTGACCTTGAAAGCAGGTATATTGCAGGTAGAAAACTATCATTCCCACTTAGGGGCTACAGTGAGATATGCTCGAATTTGGAAAGACGCTCCCCTTTTAATACTGAAAACAGTTAAAATTAAAGCATAAGCAGCATATCCTACTTCAGAAATGACCTATCAATCTATATATGAGCTCAGAAGCAAGTGACCTGACTCCAGAATCAGATTCAAATCCCAACTCCTCCACTTATTTCAGAGTGTGATTTGAAGCAAGTTAGTGCCCATTTCTCTACCTCTCCTTCCCTCTTGTTTTAATAGGGATACCAAAGGTCATACATTTGTAATATTCACACTCTAATGTCTTATGTAATATTTAATGGGAGGGTGAAGATATACAAATCATTTAAGAGGAGAGAAGAACAAAATTTTTGGTGGTATTTGTCCAGCACAGTTAAAGAGTTAGAAAATACTTTCCTCCTAGAGATGGCTATCAGGTACCTGGATAGAAAAAATATCCAGAGACAATTTATACAGCAAACACAATACTTTTGAACACCTAATTTAGGAACACCTAATCCAGGGCTGGTTCATCTAAGAGCCATATAATCTACAATGTGATCCCCCAGCGTGAAATCAGTCATCAAAAGAAGTTAATAGACAGAACCAGGGAATTATCACCAATTATTCATGATAAGTCAGTCTCTTTTCAGTTTGTTTTATCATGAATCGGGCTCCTCAAAACAGATAAATCAAAATGTTAACCCTGCAAAATTCAAGATCCAGCAGTGGAATGGGGTGACATCATCGACACTCTGAAAATCTGCCCTGACAAACTCTTGTTATGAGATCATAACAAGATTTTTCAAGAAACAGACTTAAATTACCCACTATGTGCCAGGCACTATGAGTATAACAAAGACACAATTCCTGCCTTCACATTCCAGCCAGGGAGGCAGAAGCCCAAATGCACTTGAATATGAGACCAGCCTTATGACAAGTTACAAACCAAGGGTTACAGAACAAAAAAGTAACAGAAATATTTGTAGATTCAACAAAATTTGTAAGTAGGAACCAAATGTAATTGTTTACCCTGAGTAAAACCATAACAGGAGTATCTAATAAAATACTAGATACTCTTTAATGCAGCACAAAAATGACATAAAAAAAGGAAGGCAAAGTACCAAAACACACTGAAGTTATGCAGTCCCTCAAGTATGGAAGATAAGATAACTATAATTACCATATTCTAAACAAAAGACAAAGAGATTACATAATTTAAGGTTGAAGTACCATATACTTTTATTTATATACATTACTAAACTAAAAGTATGATAGTTCTGAACTTGGACTATGGACAACTGCCTGGGTCTTTTCGGTTTTTAAGCAAACATTAGATGAGATTCAAAGTTTTACGTGCAACCATCACAGAGAAAGAAAATGACCTTCACTGGCTTTTTACAGATAGAAAGAGAGAAGAGCATTCATTTATTCACTTCATGTGTGGTTTTATAATTTCCTCTTTAAAGGTAAGTCTAAATTTGAAAAATACATTTCCCAAAATGTTTCTATTTCCCTTTCTTAAAGACTTATGTTTCAATAACAGCTCCCAACCCACCCCTGTAATCCAAATCCTATTTGGTCCTGCAGTGAAGTCAAATGTAGGATCCTGACATCAATTTGTTGCCATGGAAATAATTGAGATGTCAATGTTTCCGCATTATGACTGTACCATAGGAGCAGATGGGCTGACAAGGAGGAAAATCTGCAAATATCTCTCTAATAATCAGCCAAAATATGAGGTAATATTCAAAATTTACATTATTATAAAAATCTGAGTCATATTTATCTAAATAGCATAGAATACAACCAATTTCAACTTCCAAGTTTACTATGGAAAATACTTTCAAAGTATACAAACAGGAAAGTTTACCATATTCTTTTATTCACTTGATTATGTTTTCTTGCTTGTTGCATCACTTTTTGTGCTGCATCTATAACCCAGTTCAGAATAAATCAGATTTGACAAAAGCAAACCTCATTCCACATAGAGAAGTAGGTAACAATATTGAGTAAGTTGAAGAGACAGACAGACTTAGTCCATCAACTGCTTTCTCTGTCTTACTAAAAATATTCCCCTTGTGAAGAATACTGGACTTGGCTAAGTAATCATATAGCTAATCACTTGCAATAAATTTTTGCCAGGTCCTATATTTGCCATCGTGCTTATGAATTTGTCCCAGAAAACTGACTACTTGAATACAAAGACCAAATTCTTTTCTGCATCCTCCACAATACTTAGCCACATCTCCCAGACTAAGCTGAATTAATAGTCATTTATGCATTCACATACAGATAATTTTTTCCTAAAAATGACAAGAGTTTGTTTACTTAGATAAAAATAGGTCTAGAGATTATATATAGGTGCACATATGCACAGATATGTGCCTAAATCATGAAAACTGTCACTTGCCTGATCTTCATAAGGTACTGTCATTTGGAACCTCTTATTCTACCACCTACAGTGTGCCCTTTTTATCCAAACACGAAAACATTGTTCTTCCCCATTGCGGGCTAATTATGCCATCTGTTTAACCACAGTACTATTAATGTTAACTCCTTAACATTTCCACATGTACTGCCCTCAAACACCTTATACTATCAAATATACAAATAGTAGAGAAGGCAAGAAAATCAGTCTCCCAATTTGTATTCTCAACTGCCTCTACTGGGTCAACACTATGGTCTCCATAGGGACTTGAGCATTCAGAAAATTTCTCTCCATCTCTTACTTTAGTGGTACAAACTGTCAAGATGAATAGCAATAAGAAAATTGATCTCCCCACCTCCATCCAAACTAAAAATCAGGAAATATGTCAATGTTTTGGGCAAAAAAAGGAAACAGGGCCAGTATACAGAGAGCAGATGAAGAGTCAATCATCTGACAGGGATTGCTTATTCTTAAGATTAAGCCAGCTGTTTTATTCACTTTATTATAAAATAAGTTAATAAAAAGATGACACTCTCCTTACAGATATGAGTATGCAGTCATAAATACAGAATATATGGAAGATAACTCTACACTAAAAAATTTAAAATATACTCTAAGAAGAGTATAAACTACACATTTGTATAATATGACTTGAAATAAATGTCTACATTTAATTGCTTATAATAAGAAACCATGCCATTTGAAGCAGATTTTAAGTGTCCTTTTTATGTGCGCATGTGCACACGCACACACTTGCACACACACACAAAATGGCAACTGTGTGGTGAACGGTGTATTAATTTGATTGTAGAAATCACTACACAATGTATATATGAATTAAATCATGATGTTGTACATCTTGACTATATACAATTTGTATTGGTCAATTAAAATTCAATAAAACTAGAGGAATAAAAAAGAAACCGTAACATTTGAGAGAATCACAGAGCATTTTTCAGTATATTTGTTTGCTTACATATGTGAAAGAAATCCATTATGCTCTTCTCCTTACACTCATCTCTGTCACCAATGAAAAGGCACACACACAAAACGATGGACATTTCTCATGGTCATTCAAATATTCCTTCTATTATTAAAGCTCACAGAATTTTGGAAATGCATGCATTGACATTAAAATTATATATACACTTAAAAAGCCATCCTCATGGCTTGAAAATTGGAATGTTTAAATATGAGCAGTACAGGTTAAAAGTATCGGGAATCTATTGCAAAGGAAGAAAAAGATTAATGGTAAATGTGTTGGGAATGTTTGGCAGGCTCCTCATTTGGAAAACGAGTAGGATAAATTTCATTATCCCTATGTTTCTTCAAGTTTTAATATCCAATAAATCAAAAACATCTTCTTATAGTTATATGACCACACTAAATTAATTTACCGGGCTTCTATAATGGTCAGGGCATGGCATCAAAACTTGGCAAAGTTCATTATAGCCCATAGCTTTTATGCCCACTACTTACAATGGGACAAAAGAAAAAAGGAAGACAGGCAAGAAACCCACAACCACCTGGAAACCTTGTTCCACCTCACCAAGTTTCACCTTGAAAGCCATTCTCCCACCACCTGGATCTCTGTGGATCACCTATGAATTCTGAAGTGATGGCTTTGACAGCTTTATACCCAAAGCTGCTACTAAAACACAGACACCCACAGCAACCACAAATGGAGTCATTTGAACCAGTGAAACAGCACAGGCCAGAAGTCTGGCCCTGTCCTCTATAGACTGCAAGAAAATGCTCATAGTCTGTTGCTATCATTCTTTAAGTTCCTCCAAGTAAGAAACCTTCATGGGCTGCCATTTCTAATAAACAAGACAATCATGGTACTTATCTATCAGAATAATAACATTACACTGGAGATAACAGTTGTCCATAATTAATAGGAAAAGATTCGAAGAGGTTGTATTAGTCTGTTCTTGCATTGGTATAAAGAAATACCTGAAACTGGGTAATTTATAAAGAAAAGAGGTTTAATTGGCTCAGGATCCCACAAGTTGTACAGGCAGCATGGTAGCATCTGCTTCTGGAGAGGGCTCAGGGAGTTTTCAATCATGCAGAAGGCAAAGGGGGAGCACAGCATCTCACATGGCAGGAGCAGGACCAAGAGAAAGAAGTGGGGAGGTACCACACAATTTTAACAATCAGATCTCATGAGAACTCTACCAGGAGAACAGCACTAGGGGGATGGTGCTAAACCATTCATGAGAAAACTCCCCCATGATTCAATCACTGCCCACCAGGCCCCACCTCCAGCACTGGGGATTACATTCGAACATGAGATTTGGATGGGGACACCGATCAAAACCATGTCAACAGTGGAGAGTAATAATACATTATTGATTATAGATTCATTGCATGTCCCAGCTGTGGTTTGAAAATCATCAAGAACGCCCTTTTCCAGCTGGGCATGGGGACTCACACCTGTAATCCCAGCACTTTGGAAGGTCAAGGTGGGAGGATTGCTTGAGCTCAGGAAGTGGAGACCAGCCTAGCAACACAGTGAGATCTCGTCTCTACTAAAAATAAAAATAAAAAATTAGCAGGGCATGGTGGTGCATACCTGAAGTCCCAGCTATTCAAGAGGCTGAGGTGGGAGGATCACGTGAGCCCAGGAGGTTGAGGCTGCAGTGAGCAGCTATAATCATACCACTGTACTCCAGCCTAGGCAACAAAGTGAGACCTGTCTTCAAAAAAAAAGAAAGAATGCCCTTTTCCTTCCAAAAGAAGTAATCATTAAAGATAAACAGAGTTGCCAATTTGGGGGTGTTCCTTCCCTATTAAGTCACGGACACAAGTCAAGTGTCTAGAAAATTCTTTACTTTGGAGAATCAAAGTGCACCTAATTTAATGGAGACACAACTGCTGTCCCAGTGTAGCTGATGGAGCAGATGAAAGCAAAATGCTTCTCCCCATTTTAAGACGTTAAACTTCTGTAAGAAACTTTCATTTCTCCACTATTTGCTTAGTTAAGGTCAAGCTGATCAAAGTTGATATTAGTTTTACATTGGTTTATTTATATATTTATTTTGAAGGTTAAAATTAGCCATGTCAAAATGAAGGACAGATATAAAATAATGAACACTTAGAGGTGTAAATATAAAAATAATATTAACTTAAGATATTCCAGTTTACAGTCATCTTTAAGGAAGAATAGTAAAAGAAAAAAATGAAGCTGGAAAGAAATTATTTTTTAAAATACTCCTTTCCATTCATCTTTTTTCATTTCTTATAATGGACCAATTTAATCTAAGTGTTTCTCTTCAGCACATCAACCTCTGTATTGTCAAGATTTGTTAGAAAAAAACATATTTATACATTTGTAGTATAGATATGTATAACCACCTTGTGAAAAATGTTTTATCTTTTGTTATTCGTGTGTGTGTGTGTGTGTGTGTGTGTGTGTGTGTGTGTGTGTGTGTGTGAAATCCAGATGTCCTAATGAAAAGCCACAATTCATCAGATGTTGGAACATCACTGTGGTATAAAGGAATAAACTGAAGCTATAAAATGCATTAAAAGGACACTTAAATACATTTGCCTAACAAGTCCCCTTGGGGGAAAAACTGCATTAAAATAAATTTTGCACACACACCAATTTTAAAAAGGAATTAACTGCTTACAAAAGTTCCAGCACACATTGACCTGTTTTTTCCATTTTTTAAGATGAAAGCACCTGGCCACTATTGACATTAACAAAAACACACACTTAAATTCTAGGAAAGTTAGGTTGATTTTAATAAAGGATAAGGTAAATTTGTTTTAACTGCTGTTAAGATATAATTCACATACCACAAAATTCATCCTTTTAAAACGTACAATTCAGAGGCTTTTAACATAGTCAGAGTTGTGCAACAGTCACCACTCTCTGATTTTACCTTTCTCTCTCCTAAAAGAAACCTAGTGCCTACTAGCAGTCATTCCTCACTTCCTCCTCCCTGCTCTCCTAGGCAACCACTTCCCATCTCTACAGATTTACCTGTTCTACACATTTCATACATAACTGGAATTATATAGAACAAGGTCTATTTTGACTTGTTTATTTTAGCATAATGTTTGTGATTGCATTTATCAGTGCATCATTGATGAATAATATTACATCTAACATTTTCATATTACATCTAACATTTTTAAAGACAAGTTTCAGAAGATTTGTTGGTATTTTTTTCTTTTGTTTTTTAAAAGACAGGGTCTTGCGATGTTGCCCAGGCTATATTCCAACTCCTGCGCTCAAGCAATGCTCCTGCCTCAGCCTCCCAAGTAGCCAAGGCTATAGGTGTGGGCCACTGTGCTTGGCTAGACTTGTCAATCTTCTAATTTCAGGCCCCCATGAAAATATTTTTTGAGCAGAAGAGATTAGGCAAAAAGGTGTCTTAAGAGAGTTAGTAGAAAAAAATCAATAAAAGACTCTAGAGCAGCATTCTCCAATAAAAATATAATTAAATCTACATACATAATTTTAAATTTGCTAGTAAACTGTATTTTAGAAAGGAAAAATCACATGTTGTTTATTTTAATACTTATGTAATCCAATATAGCCAAAATATTATCTTCAATATGTAAATAATATAAAAACTAATGAGATAGTAACACTCTTTTGTTCTTATCATACCCGTGATGTAACTTGGTATTTATTACAGATCTCAATTCAGACTACCCACATTTTAATGGCTCAAAATAGATCTAGAGAGTGGAGGGACATCAGAGAAAGATAGGAATGGCTAGAAAGGATGAGGAACATGAAGTGAAAACAGAGTGGAAAATGGAAGGCTATCTGGGAAAAAAATAGGTACATTTTATTTATTTATTTATTTATTTATTTATTTATTTATTTGCTTATTTATTTATTTGAGATGGAGTTTTGCTCTTGTTGCCCAGGCTGGAGTGCAATGGCACGATCTCGGCTCACTGCAACCTCCACCTCCAGGGTTCAAGCGATTCTCCTGCCTCAGCCTCCCAAGTAGCTGGGATTACAGGCACCTGCCACCACACCCAGCTAATTTTTTGTATTTTTAGTAGAGACAGGGTTTCACCATATCGGCCAGGCTGGTGTCAAACTCCTGACCTTGGGTGATCCACCTGCCTTGGCCTCCTAAAGTGCTGGGATTACAGACGTGGGAGCCACTGTGCCCAGCCAAAAATAGGTAAATTTTAATTTCTATGTTAAATATTTTTTAGTCCCACATCTAGCTACACCTAGAACCCCTATCACACTGTGCATGACACTTGGAAAATTAATTAATGGGGTTATCAAGGGGACTATAAAAAAGGAACAATATATGCCTGTCCTCAATAAACATATCACCACAAAAGGTAAAATATTTAAAAAACTGTACATTAGAAAGTGATGCCCCCTATATGACAAATGCAGATAAAGTGTGGAAGAAAAGGTTCAGAATTTATTCACAACTAGAAAAGTCAAGCACTGCCCTTCTAAGTCTGTCCTATATTCTCTCTGCTTGTTTATACTATCTATTGTCTCTCTTACAACAGTTAAAATTAAGTCTGTTTGATGCTAGTGTTTGGATCACCTGGCAGCCTCCAATGTGCTATTCCCAGGGTTAATAACCAGTTTAGAACTGGGGGTCTCTGCTTACACATGTTGAATGCCTGTGATGTACATTCACCTCTTCAAACCACAAAGGCTTCAATTTACCTGTGAAATGCACCTTGATGCCACATCTATCCAATGGTTACCAACCATTCAAGGCCCCCATCAGCATTTAGCTCTATAACATTGATATTTTATCTTAAGTAGTTTTATATAAAACAAGTTTATACTTTAAAGATATGCACCTTTCCAGATAACAACATAAAATTAATATTAGCTATTAGGAAGTGAGAAATTGAAGTATTTTATTCAAATTTTATTTAGTTTCTGCAAAATAATTCAGCCTTCTCTATAAAAGTCAATCTTTACAGGTTTTGTGTTTTTGTTTTTTTTTTTTTTGAGACAGAGTTTCACTCTTGTCACCCAGGCTGGAGTGCAGTGGCACAATCTTGGCTCTCTGCAACGTCCGCCTCCAGGGTTCAGGCAATTCTCCTGCCTCAGCCTCCTGAGTAGCTGGGATTACAGGCGCCTGCCACCACACCCGGGTAATTTTTGTATTTTTTTTAGTAGAGATGGGGTTTCACCATGTTGGCCAGGCGGTCTAGAACTCCCGACCTCAGGCGATCCGCCTGCCTCAGCGTCCGAAAATGCTAGGATTACAGGCATGAGCCATCACACCCGGCCAAACTTTACTTTTAAATAAATGATTCCTCCATGAATTACATGACAAACTTTTAGATAAATTAAATTATGCCTGGAATGCAAAGCACCTACTCACTATTGCATAATATTTTAGGCAATGAGCCAAATTATAAAAAATACACAAAAAAATCTCTTTATATAGCTAAACAGTTGCTTCAACTGAAGTCAAGTAAAAAGTCATAAATTCAACTATTAAGTCAAACAGGCAGTCTAGTCTCTAGATGGAAAGAAAATATGAAGACATAAACTAGATGAAAGCTGGCACAGAAGGCAAAGTAAATTACTTAAGGTCCCTAGGACTTTTGAGTAAGAAAAGAGTGCATTAACAACCCAAAATATCCATTTGTGTGATCTGCCTTAGGAGATATAAAAGGAAGGAAAAAGTTAATTTGGAAAAAATCAACAAAGCAGATCTCTGAAATCTGCTGTGCTGATAGAACCATACATCAAAAGTAATAAATTAAGAATTTTTAACATGTTATTATATATTTCACCAGGAGCCCTCTAAAGGCTTTATTTTAGTTTAGATATATATGTGTATATATATACGTATATATATACACATATATATACGTATATATACACACATATATATATACATATATATGTGTGTGTATATATATATATATACACAACAGATGGTCACACAACAGCTCCAGCACATTCCCCCGTGAGTACCTGTAACACCAGCATAACCAACTCTTCCAACTTGTGACAAAGGAGAAAATTCGAGCCATAACACCAATGTTATTTTTTTTTTATTTAGAAGAAAATAAAGAAAATAAGATCACTGAGATTTAAAAAAAAAAAGACAATAACAACACAAAAAAAACACTGCAGGTCTACAGGAGTGGCAATAACAGAGGTCACAAAGGCTATGGATGGAAAGATTAAAGACAATTTGTTCTCTCTCCCGGGTTTGTTTTTTGCTCTGAAAAAAGGTTTGGGATTTTGCCAAGGACAACCCTACACTACTCTGATGTATTAAAAGTCCTCATGCAAAGCAAATATGTCCTACCATAAAGCAGTCAAATAAAATTTATAATTTCCAACAAGAGCAGTTTGGTATGTTAAACCAATTGAGAGTAAAGGCAAGGCTGAAATGAACGTGGGACCCAGGGAAAGGTAGTGAAGATATAGAAAAGCTTTACGTAAAAAAAGTCTTCACACACTAAATCATGAAATAAAATGAAAAGTTTAAAAGATCATGAAGAGTTTTAATTAAACAAGTTGCTTTTTTTTTCAACAATTTCAGGGTAAAAATAATTGTAAAACTTTGATATTAATTTTGCAAATCCCTATTTTAAATTCAAATTCCTTTTGTTACTACTATAAGGCTATAAATAGCTCAATTTCAAACAATTTAATCTGTGGAAAGACAATTCTTATTATAAAATATTTGGGAATTCCTTAGGGTTCTAAGTACAATCAAATCTATTCATATACCATGTTTAAAAAAAAATGTAAAAATTATGGAAACCAATCAATAAGTTCCAAAGGTGAAGCTTGTTTCCAGGCACTAGTTCACTATTAACAATTGTCAGTGCTGACTTTATCACTTGTCCAGAACAAAATGAAAATGCAGGCCTTTTATTCAAGCACCAGGAAAAGGAATTCCTTTATCTTTCTTCCCAGGTGTCTCTCTCAACTTGTCACATCATTTTTTATTTGCTATTGAATGACAAGCTCTCTTGGGCATGGGACTATCCATGAGGTGATTAGAGACCCTCACAGATACCTGGGGCCCTGTATCATAACTCAGTAAATACTTACCAAACTCAACCATACCCATACCTGTGCCCAAGCTCCCACTAACCCACCCCAGGAAGGCAAGAGGCATGGGAGGCAGACCATATGTGAGCAGAGGGTCCAAGCCTCAAGCTCTTGGCCCATTGTCTCATGGGGCTTCATTTATAAAACCAAAATCAAAGATAAAATTAATAAAAATTTCAAGACAGCAATAACAGGATATTAAACCCCAAGTGTGGACCCTCTTCTGAATTTGGGATCCTGTGTCACTGCACTGGTTGCCTGCCTATGAAGCAAGTCATAGTTGTTACTATGACTTGTTACTCAGTTGTTACTCAGACTAAGGGAAAAAAATTACTAAATGTTTTTTTCCTGAATGTTTTCTTGTAGCAACTACTGTCAGTTTACTTGGCTGAATCTGTCTTCATAGTATCTACTGCCAAGTCTTTGTCAATGCCACAATTACAGATAAAGAAATCTAATAGAAGAAAAAACACACTGGATATACAATATTTTACCTGTTAATTCATGTGTCAGACAATCCATACTAAGTGCAAAGCAAATTAGTTCCGAAGCTTAAAGAAGACAATAGCATAGGCAAGAATGTCAAAGACGAATATTCCAACATAGATTTTCTTAATCTAGAAAATAAAGCAATTATATTTGAGGCACTTTCTATGCATAATGTACAAGAGCCTCCTACAGGTACAGGGTAACAACTGTAAGTAGATGCATTTCAGGTCTTTGAAATGTCAGAGTCTAGAAACACAAGACAATTAGGTTCCTAATAACTAGCAAGGGGGATAGTAGGCATGGCCAGATATTTAGACATTTAAAAATAAATTATTTTAATTTGGGATGAGAAAAACTGATTTTGTGAGTACTCATTTTACAACATACAATATTGCACACAATATACAATATGGCTCATTTTAATTGTATATACAAGGAAAATGAATCAACAGAAAAGGCAGAGTATGCTTCAAAGAAATGCACACAATATTTTTCAGCTAAGGCATTTAATATACATAAATTTTAAATGAAATCTAAGAGAAAAATAATATATAAATGAATAAACCCTTAAAAAATATCAGAGAGACTGAAGTTGAGAATCAACTAAAACTGAATGATACTAACAATAACAAAAGAAGCTTTTACTATTATATTTTGGACACGAGGATTAAAGAAAATTATGCTTATATCAAGGCAGACAGTGAACTGCATTTTGTTGGTTTGTTTGAGGCAGGGTCTCACTCTGTCTTCCAGGCTCTGCAGTGGCACAGTCACAGCTCACTGCAGAGCACTGACATCTCAGGGTGATCCGCCCACCTCAGTCTCCCAAGTAGCTGTGACTACAAGTGAGCACCACCGCGCCCGGCTAATTTTTTTGTATTTTTTGTATAGACGGGGTTTTGCCACGTTGCCCAGGCTGGTCTCAAACTTCTTGCCTCAGCCTCCCAAAGTGCTAAAATTATAAGCAGGAGGCATTGAACTGGCCTAGTGCAGTGTTAACAATGGCAAATCCTATTTTGCTAATGTCACTCAGTTTGATGTTGAGAGGGTAAGATAAATATCACATACAAAAAGAAGAAAGTAAACCCTGCACATAGATGAGAATTCTACAAAATAGCAAATATTCACTTCCAGTGAGTTTAGATATCCACTCCCAGAAGAACTACATCCTAACTGTAAGAAAACTTACAGATCTGTGTCATTGAAACCACTTTGTCTAAGGTCACTGATGACTTTCATATCACCAACGCGATGCATGTTTGCAGCCCTCACTCTTCTTGATATTTCAGCAAAATTCAATACCAGTGATCACTTACTTCTCTTCATGTTCTTGGCTTCTATTATGTAAACCTACTAGTTTCTTCCAACCTTTCTGGCCACTCGTAGGTTTCCTTTGCAAATTCATAGTCCTCTCATTGGCCATTAAATGTTGGAATTTTTCCTTAGTATCAATAGCTTCAATTAGAAGCAAATGTAACTGTCCCACTAAAATTCTTAAAATTCCATAATCTAAACATAATCCTTTGCCCTCTACACCTATATATCCAACTACCTAATTGATTTCTTGACTTGAGTGTCACTATAAACTCCATGAGGTGAGGGACCACATTTGCTTATATTCAGTATCCTGCATCTAACATCTAGCACAATGCGTGGCAATTAGTGGACACACAAATTCTTATCAAATAATTAAATAAAGACTATTCTGATTAGAGAAATCTTAGTTGATGATGGAGAGGGCAACACTTTAACTGCTGATTGAGCCACCAGTACAAATGAATTTGGGGCTCACATTTTGTAGGAATATTAACAGGCTGATATGCATATGTTACTAAACATGTATGCATATACACACACACAATCTTAGACCAAATTTCAGTCTGGCAGCATCACACAAATCCTGAATTTCAAGTTTTTAGTTAACTAAACTCTTCAATGGAAGTTTATTAGGGCCTTCATTTAAGAGCCTGACAATACAATACAATACAATACAATAACACTGCTTATCAGTAATGTTTATTTTCAAGGAATTTGCCTCTACTTGGACTTTTTCTGTTCTCAAGTTTATATTACTGTTAAATATTATCTTTGATATAAATTGTCATGAGTAGAAAACTTTTTCTAAAATAGATTTGCAGAAAAGAATTTCCCACCAAAACCTCCAGCAATTCCATGACTTCTGTGGACAACACTGAAACCTCCATGTTGGTAATTCATATTTAGACATGTCCACCCACCCAAGAAGCAAATTTCTATTGGTTCTGTTTTATTTTCTCCTAAATTTTCTCTAACCTAACTAGTATTTGGCACTCTGCTTTAGTCAGAGATTTTTCTAACCCTTTGACAAATTCCAATGTTTCTGTTTCAATCAGAAATAATTTCCTAAAATCTCTGTACCAAATGAAAACACTGCCCCAAGCCAGGGAAATTCAATATACACATTACACACCTTTTCAAAAAAAAAAAAAAAACCTTAATGTATTCAATTTCACCAACATAGGGTAAGTTTCTTTTCCACAGAAGTTCCCATTGATAAAGAAATCTCACAATTTTTTGAAACGAAGTATTTAGGTGATAGCAACAATAAATGTACTTTTCACATTTGTAGGAAAAAAAGATCACTATATCCATGGCAAGATGAGCAAAAACAAACCAGTATCTAACCTTGAAGAAACAGAAATGACTACTATAAGGAAGTGCTTTCCTCCATTTATTTTATCTAGCTAGAAAGCATATATTAAGCCATCTATCAAGAAACAAAAGGTTATCTTGTGTACTTAGCTGTAGATGTATGCCAAGGGAAGCTGCTGTTACAAATTAATAAAGTAAGAATGCACACAAAGAGAGCATGCTTGATGCACTCAGCTTCCAATAACCTAAAAATACCTCCAAAATAATGTATATTCCAACATAGAAATCCATTTCAAATCCAATGAAACAAAATGCTGGCCATTTTTTATATTATTGTTATTTACTAACACCCTGGAGTAGCTTTAAAGAGATATTCTAGCACAAGTGTTGAGGATAGGAGAAGAAACAGAAGAGTAAAACAATCAAGTTAACTTGATATCTATGCCTCCAAACAAATAAGACTTTGGCTGCTTCAAGTCATATTTTTATTTTAATGTGAATATTTAGATTAGACTTGTGGTAGGGTGAATAATGCCCCCCCAACACACACAAGTGTCTATATCCTAATCACTGGGACTGTGAATATGTTAGGTTATCTGGCAAAGAGGAATTAAGGTTGATAATCAGCTGACGTTGAGATGGGGAGAGTGTCCTGGATTACCAAGGTGTACCCAATACAATCACAAGTGTCTTTAAATGTGGAAGAGGGAGGCAGCAAAGAAAAGAGATGACAGTGTGGGCTTTAAAGAGAGAGAAAAAGGGCCATGAGCCAAGGAAGATAGGTGACTTCCAGAAACTAGAAAAGGCAAGGAAATGGATCTTCCCCTAGAGACTCCAGAAGGAACCTAGCCCTGCAGACCATTTTATGGGCCCAGTGAGACTCCTGACTTCTGACCTCCAGAAATGTAAGAGAATAAATTTGTGTTGTTTTACGCCACTAACTTTGTTGCAACTTGTTGCAGCAGCCATAGAAAACTAGTATAATACATACTTCAACAACTAACAGAACAACAAACTAACCACAATGAAAACATTATACATCCTGTTATTCCTAAGCAGAATAATAAACTAACCACCTTATATAACTTGTAGTTTGGGGAACTCATGGTCTATTTCAGACCCCATTAAAACAATTAGTTATTCATCCTTGGGTCTCAGTTTTCATATATATATACACACATATATATATACATATGAGTTTATTGGAATGTTCTAAGGTTTTTTAGAGTTCTCAAGTGTTTTTGTGTCCTGAATGCTAATTATGAAGTGTTGTTTGAGCTTTGACTTTTTCTATGAAATCGTTTTCTTAACCTCTAATGCTTTTTTTTTAAACAAAAGGTAGTCATGTTAAAATCAATCTAATGTAAGTTCACAAAATTATTCATAATAGCCCAGTGCTTTTCACTTTGGGCCTCTAACAAAGTCTCTGCTTTACTACAGCACTACCGTCGTCTTTCAAAAACACTAACTTCAAGTAAGAGAACTTGGTGTTGAAACTTAGAAAGTGTTTCAGTTAATACTTGCCTGCAGCTTTCTTCTATGTCAGAAGAAGCAAGACAAAAAAAAGAAATCAATATTGTGCAGAATTTTTCTTTTAAATAATTCTTAACATACATATTTTACAGGTTCAATGAGGCATTATCTAGAAGAAGAAACAATATCTCTTTTTTTTTTTTTTTTTTTAATGGCTAAGAAGCCTTTCTTGCAAACTATTACAAGTCTGGGCTATACAGCTTAACATCCACAGTTAAAAAGAAAGGAAAAAAAAAGAAACTATATTACACATTTTCACTGCATTTAACCATGTAGTGAATTTCTTTCTTCCTTTTTTTTTTTTTAAAGGAGAGAGTGAGTCACCAAACTGAAAATAAACAAGACAAGGAAAGTTAAAATCACATTACATTAAGAGCTAGGTTGCCTTCTATAAGTTACAGAATCAAAATATTCTTAGAATATATGATAATGCCTTCAATAAATATCACTGAAGGACATCATTTAAAAGCAAATTTTATGCAACACTGTTCTCTGGGCTTTAAATGAATTTAATATTCCTGGGAGTAAATGATAGTCATGGTCAATAGTTGAAAACGGTCAGAGAATACATATATTCAACATTTTCCCAGCCACTGTAATAAATATGACACATGTCAAGGTATTTTACAGGGCATCCAGTTTTCTGATATAAGTACTGTGAGATTCTTTTTACATTTTACTCAACAAAATAAAATTTTACTTTTCAAGACATTTGGAAGTAGAAACTGAGGCAGGAAATGAATGGGGGGAAAGTGAATGGGCAGAAGATTCTAGCTATTAGGGAAGATGAGAAGAAAAGGCTGAGACAATCCTGTTCCAGAAAAAAATAATAATGATAGAAACTTACCAAGAACAGTTTGGGGCAATAGAGATGGACAGGGATAATATTACAGAGGAGAAAAGAGAAGCCTTAAAGGAAAGCAATTATAAATTACTGAAAATTTTAAATCAGAAAGGCATTCACTAGATACAAAACAACCTAAAAAAAAAAAAAACCCCACAACAAAAGCAGGTCAATTAATAAGGAGAATGTGGCCTGGCTGTGAAATGGACCAGGCAAATGGACTCACTGATAAAATACATTCCTTTTTATTTTTACCTACAAGCTAGTGGCCCAACAGGTGTATGTGGAGTGTGTATGAAGTTAACAATGGGTATTTTCACACTGTATTTGGGGCTGGGTTTCAAATGAGTTGAATATCGTCATGCTGACTATGGTTTCTCTTCAATTACTTTAATTGAGCTAATGTATAATAAGAACATAGCAGAAGCAAATAAGTCTGTGTGCCAGCTTATGAGCGGGCAATAAAACATAGCCAAAGAAAATAAGAAGACTGAAAAAAGGCGGTTGCAGAAACAAAAGAGAGAGAGAGAGGAAAAGAGAGGGGGAGAAGGAGAGGGTGGAGAATGGAAAGATGAAGGAGACAGTTCAAGAGGGCAAAGTAGAAGTTGACAGCAACACAGCCACACCTTGCCGTCTCTCCAAGGCTGCTTCTTCCCTCCAGAGAGGATAAAGCCAAGTGAAATCAGGTGATTCTGCTGAGCTTTTGCTTCTAATTCTGTTCTTTGTTTCTCTGAAATTTTTTCCTCATTAATTCTGTGTTTTATTTGAATAGTGCCTCAGAAGCCTGGTTGTGTTGCTTCTGTTTATTCACATGGTTCGTTATGTCACAGGTGGTGCACCCGAGCTACATGCGGCAAGTGGGTGTGTGCACATGTGTGTTGCTTGTTTGTTTTGTTTTTTGACACCCTCCCCAATTTAGTTTAGGGAACTCCCTGAATTTTTGACACCCCCCCTTTAGCTTAGGGAACTCCCTGAATTTGTTTTTATCTTTTTATTTTGAAATAATTTCAAACTTACAGAAAAGTTGCAAGACTAACACAACTCCTGAATATCCCTTACCCAAGTTCACCAATTTTCAACATCTTCTACTATGTATTTCCCATCTTTACATCTATTTACTATTTATTATATATAATTCTACATATTAATATTTTTAAAACAACTTGAGAGTGGTTGCATACAACTTGCTCTTTAACCCCAATATTTCAATAATATATATTTCCAACTGTAACAATATTCTCTTATATAATCACAATATTGATGCCAAATTAAGAAAACTTAACATTGATACACCACAGTTATATAATCCAGAGTTTGACAAACCTGTGAACCAAATCTAGTCTGCCACCTGATTTCATCTATTCAGTTTTACTGGGACAAAATCATGCCCCTTCTTTTCTGCATTATTTGTGGCAGCAGTGTGAACAACAGCAGAATTGGGTAGTTGTTGCATGAGACAACAGTATTGCCTGCAAATTCTAAAATATGTATTTGTTCTTTTATTTTAAAATTTTTCATACACCTGATATAATTCACAGTCCATATTCAACTGCCAAGTTTCTCCATAACATCCTTTTTAAGTATAATTTCCAGTCTAGGATTCAACCCAGGATCCTGCATGGCATTTAGTTTCAACTCACATCTCTAAATCTCCTTTAATGCAAAACAGTTCTTCAGCCTTTTTTCTCTTTCGTGACACTGCCATGAAAGAATATAGGCCAGGTATTTTTTTAGACAATTTCTCTATTTGGATTTGTCTGATATTTCCTCATGATGAGATTCAGGTAATGCATTCTTCGCCAGAATGCTACAAAAGTGGTTTTGTGTTCTTATAGTATCATACCTGAAAGCACATGATATCTGTCTGCCTCCCCTCAGTGATATTAATTTTGAAATTCAGTTTTTCCACTCTATGGTTACTATTTTTTTTTTTTTTTTTTTTTTTGCCTTGCAATTAACAAAATGTCTGTAGGGAAGTGCTTTAAGACCATGCAAATGTCCTGCTCTCTGTCAAATTTCTATTAATTCCAATTTAGTATCCAATGATTATTCTTTCCCAAATCAATATTTACTATTATGGATGCAAAGTGGTAATTTTCCTAATTCATTTTTACGCTCAGAAATCAGATGTTCAGAAATATTAAATGACTCACCTCCTAGTTATTTTTCAAGGATCCTTTCGAGAACTTGAGAACTTTCAAAACTCTTAATTTCCATGATCTTAAAGTCTCTCAGAGTACAGAATGCCTGAACGAATGCTCTGAAGACTCAGATAACCAGAATCTCCTGCTGATCAGCATACAAAACCTATCTTGTAAAGCTACTACTGGGTTAAAAAGCTACATTTTTGAAACTCCATTATTTTCATTCTAGAATGAGCATCCATTTCTATAATAAACAAAGTAGAAAACAAACATTAAAGACAAAGTAAAACAAAAACAAAACCTGACATATTTTGTATAATCTGAATTTTTAGTCTGTTCATGAATCACTCCTTTCCATGTAACCTAATGGGCCACAGATCTTCATGCAATAACCACTGTCTTAGGCTCGAGAAATAATAAAACAAGGTGTAGCGACTGATAACTAAATTATTGGTAAGATCACTGCCAGTGTTTTGCTAGGTAACACTAAACCTTATTCAATTATACCCTTGAGTCTCCTAATTCAAAGGGAGAGCAGGATGGTAGGGGAAAACAAACAAACAAACAAACAAACCCTGAAAGTCATGTTGTAAGAGAAACATGAATGTTTATTTCAAGCAGAGGTGACATCACGGGACATGAGAGCTGTCATCAAATAGATGAAGGGTTCTCATATGAAAGAAACATTAGAAACTGACTTAAGACATTCACAAAAGTTTGAACTGTGTCCTAGAAAACACTACATTCTTCAATGGAAAAAAAAATGATCTTCCTAACTCACCTGATCCTAGGAGAAAAACCAATGACCTCAGAAAATAAAATAAATGCTTAGAACAAGAACAAGCTGTGGACTGAATAAATGGCAAGGAGTTGGCAACATATGGCTATATAAGTATCTGTATACTCCTTTTCTCAAATCAAACTTAACTTCAAGAAACAAGGTTTTCAATGGCTCTGTCCATCAAAATATAAAAGTTTTCAGAACTTCTGCAACAACTGAAAACTCACAACTGCCTCAGGCAGAAGCAAGAAGGGAAATAACTTCATACCAATGCTCACTGTCATTATCTTTTTCTTTGCAGCAAAATGTATGCCCCAAACTGTCAACAACACAAGGGCAGGAAAAGATGCTGCTAAAAGGAAAAGATCATGTATGGGTGTTGCGAATGCATTTACAAACACCCAATGTCTCAACTAAAACTGATGCCATACAATGTAATAAATAGCTTAAGAACCATTAGTACTTGTACTAACTCAGGGGATAAGAACTACTGCCTTTCAGCATTAAGTTTATACCATAAAATGTGAAACAATCTCCTTTACACAATGTGGCAAGGCAGGCCACATTCATTGGTATAGGATGATATAAAATGGGCCCATACTCTCTTGGTTCACTTTGAAATTCAAACCCTGCCTTTGTGGGAAGCTAAGAAATTAGAAGTATCATTGCATAGTGTTTACACACAGGGCATCTATCATCAGACTGCCTGGGCCAAATCCTGGCCCTGTTATTATCAGTTATGTGACCTTGGGCGAGGTACTTATTTTCTCTGTATTTGTTTCCTCATTTATAAAATGGTGATAATAAAGGTAAGTACCTCATTTAGTTGCTGTTTGGATTATACAATATGATATTTTTAAAGAGTGACTTTTGCATAGAAAACGTTTGAGAGGTAAAGCTACTTTCTGTTGGCAATAGGGAGGCAGTGAACATTTAAGACAGACTCTCGTGGTTAGATTTTTATTTCAGATAGATCACTTTGCGAGAACAGCGAAAGACAGATTGGTTAGGGGATGTTATCTGTGCAACTAAAGTGGAAGACAGGAGACTACTGCCACGGTCTAGGAATGATACTCTGAAGGTCTTAACTACATCAGTACTGGAATATGCAGAAGGCATAGGTATGAGAGATTTTAAGGAGACAGTGCAAGATTTGATGTAAGGAAGGTAGGAAGAACCAAGGCCAACTGGCAAGTTTCAGGTTTAGGTAACTAAAACTCTGCAAAATTCATAAGAAACAAGCTTGGGCACAAGTAATACAATTGCTTTTAAGTATGCTGAGATTGAGGTACTCCTGGGCATCACTGTGGGTTATGGTCTTAGGTAAATCTGAAGCACAGGCTGGGCTGAAGCACAGAGGACTGGGCTGGGATATTTATTTGAAAGCCATCATTTCACTAATGAGAAAAATATGTTGTTTATTTTGGAGAAAAAGCAGGAAGCACTTCCTTTAAAAAGACAGTATATGGCCATATCCATTATACACGATGTTCAGTGTCAAGTATTTGTGCAGTATTTAATACTGACACTAAAATCCTCCTATCGGTAGCATTCTACTAAGTCTTTGAACTCAGCACTTAGAATTCTTTTTCTTAAAAAAAATTTAGAAAGGATATCTTACCAAAACAAGTTTACCATTACAGTTCCATCATCATGTCATTTTGTAATTCTCCAAAGAGGACATTCACAGTACAGATTTACTTCTGCCACCCAAGAACTACACTCTCACCCCATGAGGCAGTCTTTGTGTTTACAGCACTTTTCCCCTCATATCAAGAGCCTATGTCCATCATTTTTACTGGGGTCATAAAATCAGACCCTCAACAATATCTTGGGACACACATACACACACACACAAATGATAACTCTGGATGAAGATAGGTTAATTGATTTGATTGTGGAGATCATTAGACATGTATATGTATATCAAATCATCATATTAGTACCTTGAATATATATTCTTTTATTTGTTGTTGGTTAAATATTTAAGAAAACAAACAAAACAACTTGGGTAGCATCTTGCTCATGATATGTTCAGAATGTGTTGTGTGCTAGAAACCATCCTTGTTGTCTGAGGTCAACCAATCCAAAAATATGTAAGCAGTATGAATTATCAGCTAAGCATGAATCTTTAGAAATAATATGTATAAACAATACACTGGAGAATCATAAAGTCATTTTAATAAAGCAGGCTTAGTTCAACAAGTGTATACCATATATATATTTAGTTTTATTTCAACACTCTTTTTACTGTGGCTGAGTAGTGTTTTAAAATTATTTAGTCTCGTTCATAGTTAAGAAAACAATTTCATTTTGGTTTGATTCAGCAAATGCATTCATAGTTTTCAGGTTTAGCACATATTTAAGTCCTGGAAATCTGCAAATAATTAGTGGGGAACTTAGGATATGTGATATTAAGGTCTAGATGATGACAAATTTCAACTAGTATGGGTACTTTCTAAACTGCTTTTCTAAAAAAAAAAAATCAATCTTGAGAGTGAAAAAGAATAAAATCTCACTAGGATGTTACCACAGTATGTAAAATAAAAAGGCTTCCATGTGTTTTCCAAGCACTTAATAAAGAGGCAATAAAAAGTTAAAACGTGATTTCCAAATTTTATGAAGAAGTCAGAGCAATCATGAAAGCCAAGAAGGATAAAAATGTTTACCCATTTTGGTGTGAAATTACCCTGAACTAAATTTTAGAAAAAGTAGCAAACTTGTGGCAAATAAAGCAAGCTAATTTTATTTCAGGAAGCTAACAAATTCTATTAAAGAAAATATACACAGTTACACTTAGTAACTAGCAGATGTATCATAGCTAGGCAAGAGATCTTGAAAAAAGGTAACATTATTTTCATGATTGCATTCAACATTTACCACAAAGTTGCAATCTCTTTTCTGTACCCTATACACAGTTACAGTTAGTAACTAGCAGATGTATTATAGCTAGGCAAGAGATCTTGAAAAAAAGGTAACATTGTTTTCATAGCTGCATTCAACATTTACCACAAAGTTGCAATCTCTTTTCTGTACACCTTAGAATAAATTAAATTCTAAAAGCTAAACTTCAAGAATAACCACCATGTTTCAACTAATAGTATTTAAAAACACCAAAGAACAGACTACTTATTTCATTCAAAAAGACTAAGAAATGAAAAACTGTGTAACATGTAGCTGATATTTGTGATAAAAAAATGTAGAGAGAAAACATTCAAATATACAATTTAAACACTGACTTTTTTTTTCATTAGTAAAAAACCAACCTGATTTTAAAAAGATCATAATTAAAATCCATCTTTTTTCATAGGACAGAAATAAGAAACAATGTTCAATTCTGAGGCCTTTGGGGATAATTTAACAACTCCTTCTCCAGCCATCACTCTCCATATGCCATTGCCACTGCCACCAAAATGAAGAGGCCTAGGATAGGAACTGCACAATACGTGTAAAGATACAATTTAAGTATCACCTTACTTAGGGCAAATGTGTGGAACGTCATTTAAACTCATTGAATGAGAGGGTGTGGTATTCCTGCCTACCTGGGAATTAATTAATTCAGACAATCTTTGGAGATAGTGTTCTAATATCTACCATTCAGTGGGAAAAAAAAAGCAGAACAAAGATCAAAGAGTTTAAAAATTGATGTGATTTTGCTTATGGCTCATGGACTCCTTCATGCCTTACTTACACTCTCCTTCCTAACTCTTGTTTTCTGATAGAATACCAGCAAATACATGAGCCCTTCCTTTTTTGCCTTCTCACTGGATCCATTCTGGACCCATCACTGTGCCTAAGTATTGGTGGCTGCAAAGAGTTGCAGCTGACCACACCTCAAATACTGCTTGGTACTTTTATTTGATGTGCTAGTTCCGGAACTGCTCTAACCTTCTTTGGTCTTCTCTCCACACTGGAGAGTGCAATACAGATATTCAGGTAGCCCTAACATGACCTTCATGCTGACAAATGCAAACAAAATAATGTTACAAAACAAGACCATAGGCACAGGCCATTTTGGATTTTTATGATATTCTGCCACTCTCGGAAAGAGATGATTTCAAATACATGTGAGTTTTGGGGGTTCTCTGTTTGTTTTTTAGCAAAAGTAAAGATGACGATGCCTTGGGTGTTTGCTACTCAGCAGAACATTTTCAGTTACTTTCATTTTCACTTGCCCATATCAGAGAAAAGCAGTATTATGGATACAAAAATAAAATTGGTAAGACAATATTAAAGTTTTGCTAATTTACAGGCAAATAAAGAAGCGTCTCCAGTTTTAGGTTAAGATATATTGCTAGGAAATAAAATTCCTAAGATACAAAATTCCTTATAGTACTTCCTCTTCCTGGACTCACAGGTGAGTTGAGCAACCAGCTCCATACCAACTTCACCTTAGCCATCCAGCTGGCTGACTCTTCCTCAGCCAGTGCACCAGGGCTCCCACTCCTCCCTAGAGAGCTATAAAGCAAGCCAAATGTTCTCAGTGGGCAGGGGGATAGATTTGAAGCTGGAATAAAGCCTCAGCAAACACTGACTCTACTAGAGTGTAGCTGGTATTGTTCCAGTTGAAAAAAGGGTGCTTAATGACTAGCCCAGAAAACTTCTTGTCCTGCCACAAAGTTTATGGTGTGTTCAATGGCCCAGTTCACTAGGGCTTTACTTTCCCAGCATCAATAAAACTGTATGATTCTGGTGCAAAGTTATTGCAACTAATTCAATGTCTCAGATGGAAAAAAAAAATCCGCATTTTATTTCTGAAATGATTATGACACTAAAAATTAGCGGGAGGGGAACCCAGTAATTTTGGCCATCCTCGTGTAGATCACTGCGAGCTTGCTTTAAGCCATATGAACTAAACGGAGTTATAAAATTTCATGTTGACTCAATCCCAGTCAATGTCCAAATTTCACTGTAACAAAATCCATCTTAATTCACACATAGTGTTTACAGATGGTGGTGATGACACCAAGCTGGCATAGGGCCTCTTTGTAGTAAACAGGTTGGGAGGGGGTACATTTTTAATTGCAATAGGAGTATTAAGAAGGAGGTTTCACACATAGGTTTTCACTCTCTGCCTTCCTAAGAGAGAGATGCTTCACTTGGATAGATGGTAAAGCAGTATAGGTAGAATTTGAAAGAGAAATGATTAGAAGGGATAGTTAATTGCTCGTTGAAAGCAGAATTAAAAGGAGAAAAAAGCTTTTCTTTTCTCACAGCAAACAAATTAAGTGTCTTGAATTTTACTTAACACTATTTTCCTACTTGCTAGAATGTCTAACTTCTGGTTTTTGGTTAAAATAAGCACTCTATTCTTATAATCTTCATTTCCTCCACAAAATTATTTCTTTCACTTCAATATTCAAGAAATAGCTCCAGGCTCAAGGCAGTTGCCCAGAATCCACTTACTATATCTCATAACCAAACTCAGTGGTGGCTTTCTGAACCTCTCAGATTCCCTTTGCCTTTCCCATTTCTCTAAATGTTTGCCCTTGACTTCCAACTTCCAGACATGTTGGCTCTGAATTACACGAAAGTGCTGCCCCGACTCCCACTCCAATACCACACCTTAGGTCAATGTTCTTTTTTCTGATTTCCTCCTCAGTGAGCTCATTGATCTCATTCGCTTTCTGTTCTAATGACAGCCTGACTGTGGCTGAAACCCAGGAGCCATCACCAGGCTTGACCTCTCTCATTCCCCTTTCGCGCTTGTTCTTCCAGATGCCTGCAGGACATCTCACTCACATGTCAACTAAAATTGGATAGGTGAAAACCTGAGCTCTTCTTCCCCCAACAATAAGCAAGTGTTCCTAAATTCCTTGTAATCTTCAGTATTACTTTTGTCCTCCCATACCCCTAGGCTCATAAATTTAAAGTTATTTGTGACTCTTTCTCTTCTTTATCAACATTCGTCCTGTCTAAAAAACTACCATTTCCACCTCCACCATATCTCCCTGCTCTATCCATACCTCTTCAATTTTAAATGTGGTTCCAGCTCATGTCCTTATTCCTCACATATGAATTAGTTAGTCCCTAGCTCATCCACACACCTTCAGTTTCCTCTCAGTTCTGAATTGACAGAATAACCTCACACAACAGGTAAGGCATCTTACAGAGCAGTTTAACACCCTCATTTTCCTGATGAAAAGCTAAGGCTCAAAAAGGTGAATTAACTTCCACAAGTTCACATAGTTGGACATGAAGCCAAGGCTACAAAACCCAGGGTTCATGACTTCCAGTCCGGTGTTCTGCCCACTTTATCAGAATGCTTCCAATACCACATCAGCCACCCATGGCCAAGGCCCACTCTTCATACATCACAGGGAACAAAACCTAAAATCTTACACTGTACTATTCAAGCCATTAAAAATACTTCCACTGCTTCTCCAAATTCACTTCTCTTTACCCAGTGCTATAATCCCTCTTCCTTAAGTCATTCTCTTTGTCACATTCTTACCAACATAACTTAACTCCGCTACTAGATTGGTACACATACCATACCCTGGACAGTCCTTTACTTTTATACACATTACAGCCCTGAGAACAAACTGTAAGACCCATAAAGAGGCAAATAGGTTTGCCTTTTCAATTCTAAATTCAGAGAGAGAAAAAAAAAAAATTAAAAGCTCAAATTACACCTTATCTTTTGAAGTAATTTTGAAAATGTATTTTCTTCATTCATACATAGTCTTTAATTTCATTCAGCTGTTAACATGAAATACGTGGCCAATTATTTAGGTTCAGCTGTTAACTGGCCACTTCCCTTACCTCATTGCCAAGGTTTAGAATATGAAATTCTGTATCTTTTTTCATATTTGCAATTTTGCATACCAAATGCTCTGCGTTTTAGTTGCTTTACGTTGATGGATGTTTACAACTTGCAAAACTCCCCAATAGACTAACCAATGCAGATTTCAAGATGATGAACAAAGATTAGATAAATGAATGGAAACTCACTCTTTAAGTGACCGGCTAATTCATTATTTTCCTACCATAATGATGTCTGTTTCCCCATGTGATACTGTAACACTGTATTGCAGGGATTGTGGTATCAAGACCTCCTTTATTAAGAATCCCTTCCACATCTTTTTCTCCTCTAGTTGTAAATCTACCTCCCTCTTTCTTGACCTGATTCAGTATCATTCCTCAGTTGCCTGGGAGATATTCTGATTGAAAATATTATAATTATAATATTGTTGACTTGTTGATAGGTAGTCTTCATCCTCTACCAAGAATTTTCATGAATATACATTTTAAGAGTATCCAGCAAGACTTACATACTTCAAAGAATTGGGTCTTATAGGTCTTTTATCTTTTCCAGGACTATATAGATAACATTTTGCAGAAAACAAGCACACTACAAAGGCTTGCTAACTAAATGAAGGGGGGGTTCTAAAATGAACTGTTCGGCTATTGTACATTTTCTTCTCAGAACTGAATTTTGTTCTAATCAAATATGCTATCCCAAAAATAAATAACTAAGAACTAATGAATGAATCCTGCTTGCATGGATTTCAGGCAGTGACACGAATTAGCAATTTACACTGTTTCTTTTTTGTTGTTTGTTTTTAGGACTTGCCCCTAGCAGTTCAAACAAGAAAATTGACCCTGCCAGCCCTAATGAGACCTAGAACTGTGCTGAATGATGTTGGAAAACATTCCCCAGATCTTTTAAGACGTGAAGTATAAGTGAAACAGGCAGGGCTATAATATCCACCCAAGCCTACAGTGAATTTGGAAATACATTTCGGAGTTGCATCTCTGTTTACATTTTCTCATAGTTCATATTGCACTGTAATATATTTGTTCTTAGCCACAATGTATTGCTTACGCTACTCTGAAATGGGAGCGGCCTTAAAGAAAACCCTGCCTATGAATGAGATGTGGTCATGAGACATGGGAGGAAAAGGGGTGGAGAAAGAAAAGAAGGGCTAGAAACAGAGACCTGTTTAAAATAAAATTTATACACCAGAAGAGGTGAATAGAAACATACTTTAGGAAACAGACTCAATGGAAAGGCTAAAAGTAAACTAGCAATGTGGACATCTTAGATAGTGAGAAGTTAACTCAAAGTAGTAACAGCCAAATCACAGAAAAGCGCCTCAAAAGCCACCCATGTACCACTTCAGTTCGTCGGTCAGTGAACAGTTTCTGCTACTGATGAACACACACCAACCAAATAGCAAGGTGCTAGGAAATACAGAGAATTCCCTCTTCTGCTGTTTGCAATCAACAAGACACCAATTGTTCTTGGTTGAATGGCTTATTCTGGGAATTCTTCTGACAGGAGGGATCAGATAGCATCTGTCTCTCACAAGCAAAGGCATTAGGCCAATGAAGAGTTCTCATTATTCCAGACAACAACAAATGAAGTCAGAGCATGGAACCAGGTGGTATCCTGCTCATAAAACCACTTGATGCACCAACATTGTCCTTTTTTCTTAGCTGGGCCAACTAAGGCTAACTTCCTTAGCTGCATGATTCTTAATAAAATAAAATTATACTAATCTGAATGTCTCTAAAATATTTAGACAGAAGCCCTCAACAGTGTAGTAATGCCAACAACACCAGGCCCAGCAATTTATCTATTTATTTTCAAAAGTTTGAGCAAAGTAGTACCTTATTACATTATCAAGGCCTACAAAAGTCGTGTTTTTTCTACAACTTTTTTTATCCAACAAATTCATTTACATCTTGTTTCTACCACTCCAAATGTTTAAAAGCAAAAAAGCAGCATGTCTTTCATTAAAATAATTTAATTCAATAATACAATTCTGATTTTACTTCCTATGAGAGGTATTTTTTTCTAGCAACTTGCTTTATCCTATTAATTCATTTACATCCGAGACTTTGTGTGTTTAAAAGCAAAAAGCAGCATGTTTCTTATAAAAATAATTTAATTCAAAAATAATATTAATTTTGATTTTTCATTTCCTTTTCATCTTCTTCTCCCTCTGATATTATAAATTTGCATAGGTAAAGTGTAGTAATATTGAACCTGACTCTCTTTCTGTGTAACTATGTATTAATTAAGGTGAACAAGGGAAGGTCCAAAACATAGTAATGGAACTCTAATGTGACTAAAGGAACTGACACGCTCCCCTAATCTCAGGTCTCAGACATTACACAATGCATTCAATGTCATTTTGCACCCAATCACAGCTATCCCTTGATATGACGAACCAACCTGTCCCAAATAAAATCTCTGCACTCCCTCATCAGTCAGTGCCTGCAACTAGTTTAGAATTATACTATAATTAAACTGAAACTCTAAAAGTACTAGGCTAACGTGATATGAAATGTTCACAGCCCAATTATGTCTGCTTGCCATTGTCCTCTGGTGTGTATAGATGATATCTTTTTATAAAAATAATGGAACACAGATTTAGTAATGACATCCTGGGCAGGATGTCCTAATAATTTCCAGGGTCAGTCATTTCCTTTCCCATGTATTTTCCCCTCTTCGTGGTTCTGTTATGCATCCCTGGTTTCCCTTAATTCCTCAGAAACATATCCTAGCTACTGACCAAAGTGCCCTTCAAATATAACTAACTGATAAATCCTGGATAGACACCTTATGGTTACCATGTGTATCAAATAAAACAAACAAAAATCCCCCATTTTTTTCTCATTTGGTATTAATGGACTTATTCATCACCCTTGGTCCTAAATTATGCTGAAGACAGACTAAAGTACAGTGATCTTTTAGCAAACCTATGTTTTCTCAAAAATATAGGTTTCAGTACCACTAACCCTTCTTTTTACTTCCTTCTCTAGAAGCCTTAATGATAAATGCTTAGCAAGATTTTAAACCCCTAACAGTAAAATTATAACTATTTTCAAAACATAATGCTTGCTACAGGTTAATTTCAATCCTGTTTGTAATCTTAAATTTTAAAGTAAATTATTAACCTTCAATAAATTTCTACCTAGAGGCTTTAAACTAGCTTCAACAAATTTGAATAAGTCTGAGTTTGTGATGCTAATTTCATTGTTGTTGAGCCAGTTATCAAGTGATAATACTTACATATATTTTTCCCCATGGTTACAAGTAAACTAGGGAAGAAACTGTTTCCTGACTAATCTTTTATAAACTTTTAAAACACAAATAAGTCACTTGTAAATTTTGTTAATGCTTTATTTTAAAAACAAAGTGTTGAGAAAATGTTGAATTATACTTCTGAAATACAAAATGAGGCAATGGAAAATTGCACCAATTTATATTTTTTCTGCTAATAGTGTCCTTGAAAATAAATTTAATTAGCATAGTTTGTTCAAATCAAATCACATTTTTAAACTCAATAGTTTCCTTTCCTTTCAGAAAATGCAAATCAAATCCACAACTCTAACTACTATAATTTTAATTTGCTTCAAAACACATACAAATATCATAAAAATTAAATTTCCACTTTAACAAGCAGACAGTCTCAACAGGAGGCACATGGGATCAAATGCATTAGACTGAGGTCTCTGAACCCACAATGAAAAGGAAGAATGAGGTCCATATACCAAATGTAAATTATACGCAGTTTTAATGCTACCCACAAATAAATACAAGCTATATAATTACAATTCAACTGTATGATTAGGAAAATTATCAGAAATACCTAGTTGTCTATATAAATGTTAACCTATGACTCTGTGGCAATCAACCCATAATCACTTTTAAAAATTTAGAACAGTTGGTTATATTAGTACACATCACAAATTTATCATCAGGTTCTAAGTAAGTAACCAGCTATTGTGCTATTTAGTCTTCATGTAGTTCTGCTGCCACCAGATTTTCAACCATTTCTTTCACTGGGAAGAAAACAGAGTGAATGAAAAAATCTCCTGGCATCTCATGCCAATGTAGCCTTACATAGATCTATATCATTAAAATGTTTTACCTAGAAAGTCATTCATTGAAAATGCATGCACACACACACACACAGATAATGCCTAATATATAACAATCACTGTTATTACAAAGGCAAGTTCCCAGTCATGAAGAGACACAGAGATAATGTGTCTCATGTGTGTTGCTATGATAAATAAAATGAAGCAAATAAAAGAAGACTATTTTGCACAGTTGCTGTCCCCATGAGGAATGCTAGCGAATGAAGGAAGAGCTCATGGAAGAGCAATGGAGTAGCTCTTCTAAGGGGATCAAGATTGAAAGTAATCACCACTAAAGAAAGGATTTCGAAGGAGAAGAGGGATGTTGACAAGTTCCAAGAATAAACAGAATGGAGCTTCTGCTGGAAATATGTTATTCAGTAATAAATTAATAATGATCAGATAAACAATGTCTGATTCTACGAAAAATAATTGTAAAACAAAGAAAAATCAGCAGTCTTTCTTGAGTGATAAATACACTTTTTAAAATCTACATACCATCTTTTCATTTTTATAACAAAGTCAGAAGACAAGCTATCCTCATTTTGATCAAGAAGCAATTGTTTAATTAATGCCACTTAAGTAGTGACTGGCAGAGTTTACATTTGGGTTCAATTTTAGTTGAATTCTAAAATGCATGTTCATTAAATAGTTTCATCTTTTCTCAATAATCCAGCTGTTAAAAATTAACCCACAGAATACTACTAAAAATGCACAAAATTCTGTTATCTTTGTTTTTTTAAAAAAAACTAATAAAAAGGGGGTGACAGTTTTTTAGTTAGTTTAGTTTAAAAAACTAATAAAAAGGGCATGCTTGTCTGATTATTATTAATGTATTACTTAATAACATAGTTCCAGCAGAAGCACCATTCTGTTTATTCTTGGACCTTGTCAACATCCCTCTTCTGCTTTGAAATCCCAAGTATTTATTAGCAACATGGATAAAGTGGTAAACTAACTATGACACCAATTAATATATTATATGGTTTTTATGACAAACATAAAGAAAAAGTTTAGGAGAAAAAATCATGTTACTTCAAAAAGGCAGAAAACACAATTATATCTATGCTCTGATTATAATTATTGAAATAATTTATGAATATGGCCAGGCAAGGTGGTTCATGCCTGTAATCCCAGGACTTTGGGAGGCCAAGACTGAAGGATTGCTTGAACTCAGGAGTTCAAGACCAGCCTGGGCAACATGGTGAAACCCTGCCTACAAAAAAATACAAAAATTAGCCAGGCATGGAGGCATGTGCCTGTAGCATCCAGCTACTGGGGAGGCTGAGGTGGAGGTGGCAGTGAGCTGAGATCATGCCACTGCACTCCAGCCTGGGTGATAGAAGCAGATCCTGTGGAAAGAAAGAAAGACAGAAAGGAAGGAAGGAAGGAAGGAAGGAAGGAAGGAAGGAAGGAAGGAAGGAAGGAAGGAAGGAAGGAAGGAAGAAAATAAAAAGAAGGAAGGGAGGGAGGGAGGATTTATGAATATGAACACAGAAAAAATATTTAATTGACATAGATATCACTTTGGTTGTGACAGAAATTCAACTGAAACTAGCTCAGAAAAAAAGAAAAAATGTATTGACTTGTGGAATCAAAGGAAATGTTGAATAGTTAAACCACAGGATACACAAGAAAGAAGCTAGCTCTCAACAACAACTGAACCAGGGAATGTTAACATGGCAGAGTACCTCCAGTTCCTCTCCCTAATTCTCTTCTACTGTTTGCTTCACATGGCAGGAAAGCTGCATGTCGTGAGCGCTGACATTTTAAATTTTACAATGTTTACTACCTGTGAGAGGATGGCTTTCTGAAGTAGGACTCATATTTTCCTGGTGTAGCTCAGGAACCCACCTCCTGGATAAAAGAAGGCAGGACACCTTGACCGAAAGTCCCTCCAGGACTGTGTTGGGCTTCAGAAAATGACACAGAAGTATGGCACTGTGGCACACTGGGAAACTGGGAAGGCCTCAAAAACAGCCTCAGAAGCAAAGCCTTATTCTGACTTTCTCCTGCCCTTCTGTCTCCTATCCCTCTATCTCCCCTGAAGCAAGTCATAGAAAACAAAATTTTTTTTCCCCAAGGCAACTCCTCTCCCCCAAAACAGGCCATAAAACCCAGAAAGGTCACCCTCTCCCTTCTCCATCCTTCCCTAAAGAGCCTCATTCCAGGGCGGGTCCAGCAGCATACCCAAGAGGAAGCAATATTACAGAAAGGCCACCCTCTCCCTTCTCCATCCTTCCCTAAAGAGCCTCATTCCAGGGCGGGTCCAGCAGCATACCCAAGAGGAAGCAATACTACAGAAAGGCCAAGAAGAATGAACAGACAGGTGTTCACAAAAGGGAATGATCTAATAGTAACAGAGTGATGGGGGAGTGTCCATTCTTCATCAATCCTAAGAATAAAAATAGAGTTTTCCCTGGGTCTTTGGCCTTCATTTCAGAAGACTCCCAGGTCACATAAAACTTGATTAAATACATTTGCTAGGCTTTTCTCTTGTTAACCTGTCTTTTGTAATAGGAGCAGTCAGATGAGAGCCTTATCACCAGTAAGAAAAGGTATCAAACTTTTCTGCCCCCAAAACTGCATTCAATGAGGTGTAGATTCCTGTATTAGTCAGGGTTCTCTAGAGGGACAGAACTAATAGGATAGTTGTATATGTGAAGGGGAATTTACTAAGGAGTACTGACTCACACAGTCACAAGGTGAAGTTCCACAACAGGCCGTCTACAAGCTGAGAAGCAAGGAAGCCAGTCCAAGTCCCAAAACCTCAAGAGTAGGGAAGCTGACAGTGCAGCCTTCGGTCTGTGGCCACAGATCTGAGAGCCCCTGGCAAATCACTGGTGCAGGTCCAAGAGTCCAAAAGCTGAAGAACTTGGAGTCTGATGTTCAAGGGCGGGAAGCATCCGGCACAGGAGAAAGATGAAGGCCAGAAAATTCAGCAACTCTGTTAATTCCACTTTCTTCTGCCTGCTTTATTCTAGCTGCTTTGGCAGCTGATTAAGTGGTGTCCACCCAGACATAGGGTCTGCCTCTCCCAAACCACTGACTCAAACGTTCATATGCTTTGGCAACACCCTCAAAGACACACCTAGGAACAATACTTCGTATCCTTCAATCCGATCAAGTTGCCACTAGATATTAACCATCACAATTCCCAAAGCAAAATTTGGATGCTGTTATCAGAATGGAGAATAGATAGTGGGCATCCACAAGCCAGATGCCTACTCCCTAGGAGCCAATAGAATACGCGATTTCTAACATAAACAAAAGCAGATAATTTTCTTTGAAATAAGGGTTCCACCTCTCCTTTCTTGTTGAATATGCTGGATAATTACATTCTAAAATTGCTTACTGGAGTGCTCAGAGCAAAACCTCCATAGCATTTCTGGCAGTAGGCAGTAAAGGTATATGGTTCAAGAAGAAAAGCATCATACATAAGTTGGCATAATGGTACTGAAGTTTTGCAATAAATAAATTTAAATGTCATTTAATTCTTTGAAATCTAAAGGGAATTCTTAAAAGTAAATTTCAACTATGAAGAAAATGCAATAAATACTTTTTCAGCTTGTACCAACAAATAGAGTGTTTTAAAAGTAGGATAAGTTTACTCACACACAAAAAAAATAAGAAAAACTACTCTAAGCTATAAAGCCACTGATCTCTAATGAGAAAGAAGAAAACTCTACCATATATTAAAATAATCTTTTTCTCATAATTTACATTTCTTTATTTTTACCATGAATAGGAGAAAAAAGCATACTTTAAAAAATAATTAATTAATAATTCATGTGATTCTCTAGTACACTTTCCACAAATCATAAACTTGAGTTCTGAAAATATTTCCACAGCAACGAATATTCGTGCCATAAGTTGAGGAGTGCACCTTCAGGTATTAAATAAAGTAACATATAAAGAGAAATATTTTATTTTGAATATGGAACATATTTTTACTGATATGCAGAAATAGATAACAAATTGGTTTCATGATGGAAAAAAACTGCATAAATTGTTCCAAAGGCAGTTTGTGTTTATTTTCACAGTTTAGAGTAAAGCTCAATGCATTCTCCTATTTTTTCTTATCCTGGTAAGAGTCCTGCACACAGAGCAGATAATGGCTTGATCCATGAGCTGGAACAAACTTCACTTGGAAATGATGCATATGCTCCGGCCTGAATCATGATAACTAAAGTGATAGTAACATGGCTTCAGAAATTAAACAATACTTGTCATATAACTCTCTTAGTCATATAAAATTAAGGAAAATATAAAATCAATAAAATCTAATTTTATTCTTTTCGTATGTGGCCATGTATCTGTATTAAATTACACTATATGAAAGGCACATGGCCATGTACACATTGCCTGTTCTTCATTTAATTACCTCATTAAAAGGAGGATCAGGAAAAGAGTCCATGTATTCAGTATAAGTTTTGTTTTTCTATACAACCAACTCAATTTTAAATTTGCAGGAAATGTTTAATGAGCTCAGAAATAAACTTTTTATAATTTCCCAGATCAACCCTAATGTAGATATGTATACAGTATAATCCATTCTGCATGTGCATTTTCAGGAAGCTTCCCACACTTACTCACCCTCGATGGTCATTGCATTGCATTTTTACAACTGAATCATTTCTTCAGGAATGCTGAAGCTTAAGTGTCTACCAAAAAACGCTACTACATTTTAAGGACTATTTTAAAACATGTAACATAATAAACATATTTAAGTAATTAAAAAGTACTCAATTCATCGGACCAGTCATAGGTGTTAACATGGTCACTTTAATTCAAACAACTGCTCTTCTCTCCTCTTTTCTTCTTCCTGTCCTTTCACAAAAAAAAATCTTTTCCAAAAGATGACAGTCAAGAATAGACTACAAAAGCATTCTTTTACTGAATCAATGAGACTAAAGCTGGGGGAAAAAATGAAGCTGAGTTTTGCTGTTATTTGAAAAGTTAATTCATGACAAGAAAAATGTTAACAGTGTTTGCTGACCCTACTTATTCTGAGCCATGAAATTGCTCAAACCAGAGCAAACTGCCAACCATGACGAGAGTAAAGGATTCTGCAGATGCATCATTCCTACATAGTATAGCCCAAGGTGAACAGTCCATGAGTATTATACACTAGAACACAGAGGGCTGGGTACAGAAAATAAGGGGAGGAAAGATGCCAGAGGCAGAATAGGGTCATACCACCCAGGCCCCAATACTGGGAAGTTCTGTCTTCATGAGAAGCAGTACAGCATGGTGATTAACAGCATTGATTCCACAATCACACTCCCCATGTGTAAATCCTAATTCTGTCATTTTCTAGCCGTGTGACCTTGGGGCAGTCGCTCAACCTCTCTGTGCCTTCATTTTCCCACACAGTAAAATGTGTATGTATTAGTATACTAGGGCCAACATAGCAAAATACCACAGACTTGAAGGCTTAAATAATTAATTAATTTTCTCATAGTTCCAGAGGCTGGAAGTCCAAGATCAAGATACCAATAAGGCTGGTTTCTCCTGAGGACTCTCCTTGATTTCTGGATAGCCACCTTCTGGTCTTCTGTCTTCATTTCTGTGAACACACATTCTTGGAGTCTCTTCCTCTTTTTATAAGGACATCAGTCATAGTAGATTAGGGCCCACTCTTATGACATCATTTAACTTTAATGACCTCTTTAAAGTCCCTACCTCCAAATACAATCACGTTGGGGGTTAGGGCTTCAACATATGAATTTTGGGGAATACAATTCAGTGTATGACAAACAGTATAAAACGATAATAGCTACCTCACATGACTGTGGTGATGATTAGATGTATTACTATACATCAAGTGCCTGGCTCATGGGAAGTTCTATATAAATGCTTACTATTAGGCTAAGCCCCCTTAAATTCACATGTCTAACAAGTATCCACAAATCACAGCATCAAGTGGATGAAAACAGACATTTGCAGTCTGTCTTTAAGATTTCTTGTATTGGGACAGTGATATCTTTGGGGATAAATGGAGGACACATCTTGCTGATAACATCTATCTCAATTCAAAACATGGGTGGTTAATATAGAAATGTTAGTGGTTCCTAACCAGGAGCAAAACCAATAGATAGCTTTGATTTTCTCACATTCCCAGTGGGACACAAAGGCTTTTTGTGTCTCAGGATTATGTGCTGATAAAGAATGCGGAAAGAATGTTTATGAGGAAGCAGACAAAAGCAGCCTGGCTCCGGTGTATCCACACTTGGCAGCTGTAATGCAGTTTCGGCTACACCAATAATTTCCAATTATTTTTACCTGCAGTCAATTCTCGAGCTAGAAGACTGTGGTGAGAATATGAGACTAATTTAGACAGGCTCAGGCACTCATGTGAACACCAAAATCTGCCACTAAAACAAACATCAGGCTTACATTAATCTATCATTTTTTTTCTCTTGTTACCTTTTCAATCGCCCTTCATGATCCTGGCCAGGGTTCTGTGTGCGTGATAGATGGAGAATGGAACGGCAGACAGCAGCAGAACAACAGCAGCAAAAGTTACCGACCACAAGCACAGACACTAAAAACGAAAGCGGCTTGGTAACTAACAGGCTAATCTTCACGGCAGGAAGAATACTTGGCAATGAAACTTCCCCTGGGAATTGATTCACTACTGTTCACATTTGTTTAAATGAATTTAAAATAATCTTCTAATTGTGGAAGTCTGATCCTATCACTCCCCTGCCTATCTGCCTAAAACTCTTCCACATCATCAGGTTGCCTCCAAGATAAAGTCATCATTCCCTTGCATAACACCCAAGGGTTTCATGATCTAGCCCCAACAAATTGCCACATTCATCTCTATTACAGAATCTTCAAAGATACCAGTAGCAGTTACTAGTACTGTACTTCTGGGCTCTTCACATGCTGCCCTCTCTACCAAGAAAACCCTCCTCATTGGCTCTGATAACTGCTGTATGTCTTTGGTCTCAATGCTGATATCCCCTCCTAGGCAAATTCCATCCATCCACCCCCAGCTGAGTAGTTTGCCTCTTCAGCATGTTCCCAGAATACCCCAAATCTAACACTATTATGGGATTTATCATACTGTTACATTGTACATATTTAAGCAACTGCCTACTCAAAATTTTCAAGAGAACCTTTTAGCCTAACTATTCAAAAATGAAAATTCCAATATATTATGGTAGTTGAGATCAAGTATTTCTATATCAGACAGACCTGAGTTTGAAACTTATTTGTCTTTTATTACTCATGTGGCCCCAAGAGAAGCTGTAACATGGAGACACAATGATATTTATTTTACAGGATTTTGAAGTATTTAATAAGTAAATACACTTGCCGCAGCACGTGGCATGAGGACAAGTTCATAGCTGTTATTTTCATGCTCAGTATCTAATTCATCTCCTACTACTCTATTGAATATAACCCACTCTTCAAGTTGGACTGTTTGGCCTGAAAATAGTTTTAAGTTTTCTCTTCAGCTGAAATACCCCATCTCCCAATCTTTGCACATGGAAACCCTTGCCTTCCAAAAACCCCTTGCTAGTGCCGCACTTTCCACCTATCCTTTCCAAGCCTAGACCTGCTTTCTCCCTTCTCTTGGATAGCCCCCTTGTGCTTTTTGGAAAGGGCAGGAGACACTGATGTTTGCTCATTTTTGTGGCAACCCATACCCCAAATTTTCCCCCAATCCAGAGTGTGGTGTCCCACGTGCCACCAAAATGTAAGTATTTTAGAAGCCAGAATATGTGTTTTTATTGCTCTCTAACAATATCTGGCACACGGTAGGCACTCAACAATATATGTTAAATGAATGAGTGAGTTGGCTCTTTCTATTGCAAAAGAAAGCCAGCATTCACCTCCTTTACTTTTTCCCAAGAGCAAATTCTATTGACCAAAATTCACTAAAAACTGGAAATTAAAACTGCAATTTTTAAAAATTTATTACATACAAACATCTCAAGCCCAGTTAAAAGTACCCCCGCTAACTGGCTGGGCGCGGTGGCTCACTCCTGCAATCCCAGCACTTTGGGAGGCCAAGGTGGGCGGATCACGAGGTCAGGAGATCAAGACCATCCTGGCTAACACAGTGAAACCCCGTCTCTACTAAAAATACAAAAAATTAGCCGGGCATGGTGGTGGGCGCCTGTAGTCCCAGCTGCTTGGGAGGCTGAGGCAGGAGAATGGCATGAACCTGGGAGGCAGAGCTTGCAGTGAGCCGAGATGGTGCCACTGCACTCCAGCTGAGCGAAAGAGCAAGACTCCGTCTCAAAAAAAAAAAAAAAAAAGTACCTCCTGCCCCCTACACAGACACACACACACACACACACACACACACATAAACAACTATACTTATACTGTGGTCAATTCATAGAACTAGAAGAGAGTTTAGAAATCACCAAATGCTTTATTTTAACCACATGGTAAACAAGCACAATGGGTGACTTGGTGTCATCAAGGCACTTTTCCTCCATCTCTTCATCTGGAAACTCCAAAGGTAACTGTCCCCTCATCTTTGATGCTTTATCCAACTTCTCCAGATACAGCCAGTAACTCTGTCATCTGTCTTCTCTAAGCACTTCATTCCTACGTGAGTTATAACATTTATCTACATGTCCATTTCTCCAAACAGACTGAAGCTCCTAGAGGGCAAAACCTAAACAAAGCCTAACGTAGTGCCTGGTACACACTAGTGGTTTACCACATTGGTTAATGTTAAATATAGACAAACAGTAGTTACTAGAACAGGTGTCTGTGGTCCAACTACTTGGGCGGCTGAGGCAGGAGGACGGCTTGAGCCCAGGAGTTTGAGGCTGCAATGAGCCATGACCTCAACTGTGAACAGCCACCGCACTCCAGCCTGGGCAATGTAGCAAGACCCTGTATCTTAAAAAAAAAAAAAAAAAGTGTAGTTACTCCAACCTGCTAATTGATACATTTTAATTGTTTCTATAAGATTAGGTGTTATGCTGACATTCACCATCACCATTTTTTAAAGATATAATGATTTAGTAGATTTTAAATTTAAAAGATAAAATAAGCTACATTATAGTAAATTTTGACAACAATTTTCCTTCTAAATATATCCCTGAAATTAGTATATTGTGTTTCAGATAAGATGTAGGAAGCTTTGTGATCCGCCAGACTTGCAGTGTGTAAATAGGGAACAACTTTGAAACTGCTGCCCAACAGCTGGAGTACTCAGCGGGAGCACTGAAGTTAAAAAAAAAAACACTTTTGTTTCCCTGGGGGCAAAAGGCTAGAGCCAAACACAATAGTACAACCGAAACAACAAAAGGAGAAAAAATGTTTACAGGATTTATCTTGACGCTTTGGGAAGGAAAATAAAATATTACAACACTTCAATGGAAGTGGCACCACGCCGTCATGCAATCCAAAAGCATTTTAAAATCTGCCCATGATGTTTTTTCTAGTAAACATTTCCAAAAGAGCCTGAAACTTGATTTATGTGTGTGAAAGAGAATAAGAGTATACCTCCCTACATTTTACAACTCACATTAAAACTGTCATAACGCCCTGAAAGTATAGGGGAGAAAGTAAGAGCTGAATTGCTATTTTTCTGACATTAGTAAGCAGTCACATTGTAAAGCCTTTGCTATTCTCACAAACAAATAAATAAATAAAATAAATAAAAATCTCAGTTCTCAACTCTCCGGTATGTGTTCATTTTCTAAGACAAACCATTAAAGAAAATATAAGAATTTTAAAAATATTTCTTCCTTTCTTCATATTTTATTATACATCAACTCTGTGCAATTTAAAACAAACTGTGGGTGAGTGTGTGTATCTATCCATTCATACACAGTCTAAAGAAGAGAAAGTGAACAGGCAAAGAACTTCAAAAATAGCAAAGCTTATCACTCAACGAAGTTAAAGGAGAATCAATATAGAAAGGTGCCTGGGGTAAGGACCCAGTTGTTTAGAACTGAATTTTAAATGACTACATTTTAAACAAATGCATATGTACATAGATATATACTTTAAATCGTAATATAAAGAGACGCAATTTTGGGGAAAAGATAAAAGAATATATAGCCATGTTGCCTAAAAAAGGAATTATGTGAACTGTAAGGAAAAGGTAATACGCAAATTTGTTCTTAAATCCTCGTGGAGGCAAGAGCCTAAAAAAAAAAAAATCCTCCTTAAATGTTACAGTTCAAACCAAATACTCAGGCAGCATCTCTCATCCTTCCCTGTAAGTCCCCACAAATCTACTAGCATGCTCCATCACTCCCACCTTCAAAATACCTTTACCTGTACACTTCTCTCACCCTACAGTCACTTAGACTGCAACAATGTCCTCCTAACTGGTCTCACCAAAATCCATGTGGCCCCTCCAAACCCTTTTTCACACTATGCTGAGGGCGATACTTATGAAAATTTGATCATGTCTTTTCCTTAAAGTCGTCATCGTTAGTTATAAGGTCCTGCATGCTCTGGCTTTTACCTGAACCTTTGGCCACTCTCACCAGACTCTCCTTCACGCCTCTTCCCCAGCCATAGTGAGTGGGCTTCTCTCAGTTGCTGCAATGCACTGCATTCTCTCCAATGCATCGCATTCTCTCCAGTCTCCATGTCTTCACACAGGTGGGACTCTTTGCTTGTATCTCCTGCCTAGCTTTCCTAATGTCAAAATTCCTGTGCACTCCTTGGGTAAGACACATTCTTCTAAACCTCCTACATTTTTTTCTGGACTTTCCAAATTTAGGATTACATATTGACAAGTATATGTTTCACATCCATCTACCCCAGACTGTAAAAGTCCAGGATGAAAAGTCCACAAGGAGAAGGACTACGACCTCAGTCCCTAAAGCATGCCACAGTGAAGGTGCTCAATATACAGCTGAAGACTGAGAGTGTCTTTCAAAATCTCAAGAAAAAAAGCAAACTTGATAAGGAAGCCCATCTTAGATTCCAGCAATGTGATTATCAGAAAAAACATTTCCCTAAATCTTAAGGCAGAAAAGTAGAGCAGGGATGGGGGCTAATCCTAAAACCCAGTCCAGTAGTAAAGTAGAGAATAGAGAATAATAATTGTAAAATTCCACCTCTGATTATTATATATTATATCTAAGGAATTTGTCATATACTTTGTAACCCTATGGTTCCTCACAGAATGTTGTAAATATGTTTAGCATTTAATGAATATTTGATGAATAACCATTTTTAAGATAAAATATTAAACCTAAGTGAAGTGACAACTTTAAGACCTTGAGATGTGAGATCAGGTCCAGATGTTATCTTTACATGGTCCTGTCCTGAATGATCAGAAAGACAGTCATGTTTGAAATCATATAATTTCTTTCAGTTTGATCATTAGTAACAACATATGCAGCTTTTTAAATTATTAGCATCCTGTAAGATTTATTATCTTCTAAACAAATATTGTATAAGCCAACTCTAACTGCTTCTTGGTTTATGAAAAGCAAAAGTGTTACACAAGGTATAATAAACTAATGATGTTGTAATGTGACATTTTCAGGTGTGGCTTTTAGAATTACCCTCATAACACAATTATTTATAAACCAAGAAGACTATAATTTTTCTCACAAAATCTTACTCAAAATATAATTGTGCTTGGCATTACAATAAACCAAAGAAGGCCAAGTGGTTCTGGAATCAGTAAAACATTACAGGTAACAAACATGAGGTTACTTATAAAATAAAAATCGTAACATCCAAAAAGTACACCAAAATAACTCTAAGCCAAAACCCTCCTACATGCACAATAGTATGTGATTAATCACTTATAAAATTGCCTTATGTCAATTGTCAGAATTGAAGATGACTACATTCTATACTACCAGCAAGTGTTCACATTAGAGGGAAATAATAAACATGTATGTTCCAGTCAGTAGCAGAACACTAATTTTAACATTGATCATTTTATGATCCCAGGAAGAGGAGGAAAAAAATAACATTAAACTCACTTTTAAACTATATTTAATTTAATTATGTCTGGCTATATATACTTAAAAAATAACCATTTTATGCTGAGCTCAGTGGTTCACACCTGTAATACCAGCTACTCTGGAGGCTGAGGCAGGGTGATCCTTTGAGCCCAGGAGTTTGAGACCACCCTGGGCAACATAGGGAGACCCTGTCTTTAATAATAATAATAATTTGAACACAAACTAGACGGAAAATAGGTTGCTTTAAATACTTGAGATTTTTATCTTGGTTTGAAATGAGTAAATAGAAAATGTCAAATTTCAATCAGATAAACATCAAAGTGAGAGGGTCACCCATTTAAACACCTTGGCTTCCTTGTTTTGACTGAATTCATCCTATTTCCCCTCTTTTAAAATTTCTCACTCTGTCATTCTTATACCTTCTTTCCCATTATTATACATTCCAGTGTTAATACATCCATATTTTGATGAGCTCTGTTCTCTTAATTTGGATCCAAATTTTTAAGTAATTATCACCTATCAAAAAGGTTGTTTTTTTTTTCCTTTCTATTAGATGTAGCTAACAAATAAACAGTAAAATCTCATTAACTGGAGGTGGGGTGAGATGACTACGAATCACTTTAAAATCTGAACTGTAGAACATTTTAAAAGAATATGTTGTGTATATTACAAAGTATTTTTAACAATAAGTAGTTTTAACAACAGGTTGACTAATATGCATCCTTAAAGAATTTTTCTCATGAGTAGATTTAGATACTTTTCTATTAGCATAATGTTTGTCTGAGTTGTAAAAAAAAAACAAAAACAAAAACAAAAAAACAATTAATTTTCTTAGGAGCTGTAAATAAATCCCCTGAAACTGTAGTCATCCTGCTTCCTTAACACTCTTTTTCTGTCAAGAATGTTAAAAAGACAAATCACAGCCTAGCTTCCATTCCAAGCATTCTCCCATCCAAACTATGGACAGTTTCCAGTTTCAAAACAGAACCCTTCTCAACCTGGGCTCCTGGATACTGAGGGGACTTTTCAGGCTTGCCCCTCGTTGATGCAGCCCAGAAAAACCTACATTTGGAATATTTATTTAAGAAACCTCATTACTTGGAAGAATACTGGCTTTTCTTGCCCACTTAAACCCTCCAACCCATGGGGGAGACGTTTACTCAGTTCAATAAACAGCACTTGGCAAAGAGCCCTTCCTCTACTTTATTTGCATCCCAATATCCTCCTCTGCTTTTAGCAAGATGAGGCTAAGGGAATGCTGGAGAACAGTGGCGTCAATGCTCCTCTGTCCAGATAACTGTCTGATCCTCTAAAGGTTGAGAACTATGTCTAAGTATGACAATGTGCATAACTCAAAGTCTTCAGGATGTATACTGAATTATAAGGTTATGCCACACTGATACATAAAATGTAAAATATATATTTCATGATTATATTTTGGATTAGGCCACAGAATAAATATGGAATAAAAACATATATCTTGACAAAAAATTCAGCTGGATACCCACATAGATAGATAAATAGAATGAATGGCAGAGAGAGAGAAGACAGGCAGCGGACAGCTACTCTGCTAGCTATTTTCAATTACTGAAATATCTCTACTCACAAGTTTTACAGTTGATTGGAGGTTTTGTGTATCTTTTTTATTCCTTTGTTGTTGTTGTTTTTAAGTCTTGGATATATTTTTGTTGGTCAAAATTATTTCAATGTTCCATTGAGTATCACAATAGGTATTTCAACATAAATTTTAAATCGAGTTTTATTTACATAGTGTTATTTTGTTTTAAAATCAAAATGCAGCTTTATTTGAAGACAAATGTGAATAATGAGTTCATACAGGTATGTCCAAAGTACATTTGCCTTCCATTGCTTTTGTCAAGAGTAATACCAAAATAGGAAAAGTAAATTAAAAAAAAAAAAAACCTTAGCTTTATTCACAACATCCTGTCATAAAGAAGAAACAAAAGACTGTGTAAAAAGTACTCAACAGGACTGATCTCTACAAGTGAAAACACTGAACTGTAAATCTTCAGGTTCGAAAAATATTTTAAAAGACAATCGAGTCTTCCTAAGTCAAACCCGGTAGTCAATTAGTATTTGAAGGGCCAAAGGGCAAGGCATTACAATCATAGTAACTTACATATGTGTAGCTCAATTTGGAAAAGAATATCCAACATAAATTACCCAGTTTGATTCTCACAACCTTGTAAATATCCAGAAATTATACATGAATTGAGGATAAGGAAACAGGCTATATAAGTTAAATTACTCATTTACCAAATTACGCAAACTCTATGCTCTTTGCACTGTACCAGGAAGTGCCACGACATAATAGTTAAGAGAAAAAACTTGGAGCTTATAAAGTTGTGTGAATAGGATTTATAGCAAACATTGTATGAGAGAAGTATAGTAGCTTTCCCATATTTTTGGCCAGACCCACAGTTAGAAATTCTTTTTGCATTGTGACTCAGTACACAGACACATAAGGATACATAAATCTATTCCATTAAAACCAAAGTTTCATGAAACAATACTTCTCTCTTCCTCTACGAAATGTATGATTACTTTTGTTACTGTTTTTGTTATATTCTATTTCATGGTTGGTCTGGTTTTTTTCCTTAAGCTGGTTGCTACCTACTGAATTGAATTCGGTACCCACCAAATGGGTGGTTACATACAATTTGAAAATAATGAGCTGATACTTAGCTCAATGCTAGGACCAGTAAACACTAAAATGTTAGTTATTGAAAATAATTTTTAAAGTTATGTCCCTATAGGTTGGTGGACTCAAAACACTCAAAAGGGATATAATGTTTACCTCTGAAATACTCAGGCAAGACATGTAAATGGCCCAGAGAAACATACACCAATGGCTTCAGTTTCTGATGCAGAGGCAGGTAAAATCCTGATGCTCATGTATTGTTGTCATTATGTCATCAGGCTGCAGTGAAGGAGTGGCTAAATATAGTGAGAAATGAACTAAAAATCTTTATCAGGCCCTGCTGAATAAACAGAATGTTGAAATAGAGAGTAATAGAAATTAGAAGTTGTCAAAAACAGATGCTCTAAAAATGGGTCATCCTAGTTAATACAATCATGTGATTAACTGAAACTTTGGGGGGGGATGTAGAGGGGGTAGTCTCATTTCAATCACTGCGGCCTCTACTGGTAAGCTTTCCAGCCTTATGAATTACAATTTACCTAGCATAATTACATTTTTGATTATGCTTAGCTAATTCAGCCATCACTCCGAATATCAATTAATTGTTAAAGTATTATAGGCATAAAGGTAAGAGATTGAGTTTAACGTCTACTGATCACAGGTCACACAGAAGAGATTGCTTTTTAAAAATAAATCCCTGAGAGTTTATATGAACATATGTCTTTTTCCTACTATATAACCATTTAAGTACAGGAAACAATCAACTTAGTGCTACACCTTTATTAATTCTGAATATTATTTGTCTCTGTGTCTTCTCCCATTTGGTTTCCTTAAGGAGAAAGAGTACTAACTGAGAAGAGTTTAAAATCTACATTTTGTTTTGCACAGTCTGAGGAATCTTTGTTATGAAATCTATACTCTGTTGCCCAGGCTAAGTGCAGTGGCATAATCTCAGCTCACTACAACCTCCGCCTCCTGGGCTCAAGCAATCCTCCTGCCTCCCAGGTAGGCTGGGACCAGCCCGGGCTAAGTGCAGTGGCATAATCTCGACTTACTGCAACCTCCACCTCCTGGGCTCAAGCAATCCTCCTGCCTCAGCCTCCCAGGTAGGCTGGGACTACAGGTGTGTGCAACCACACCCAGCTAATTTTTGTATTTTTAATAGAGACAGGGTTTCACCACGTTGACCAGGCTGGTCTCAAACTCCTGACCTCAAATGATCCATCTGCCTCAGCCTCCCAAAGTGCTGGATTACAGGCATGAGCCACTGTGCCCAGCCTGAAATCTATGTTTAAACTGTAAAGTTTGGGATGCTTCCAAATTCTTGAAATTGTTCATATATAAGGGAAAGTAAATTTTTTTCCAGCTACAAGATAAAAGATTTTATATAAGATATACAAAGAGAAATCATATGGAGAAAATTCATTTTCCCAAAATAAGTCATAAGTCACTTGGGGACTGTCAGCACTTTGTCATATATTACTAAACTCAAATCACACACACACACACACACACACACACACACACACAAACACACCCTTCCCATTAAAAGGGAAAAAATACATATACAACATATTCACAATCTGCCAATTTCAAGAACTTTCTTACAATATGCCTTAAAATGTGAATATCTTAGTTTTAGACACTAGGTTTTTTGTGGGCGGAGCCTAACAAAGGCATGTGGAGCACAGGAATTTCCATTTAGCACTACATTAATCTTACATGACATTTTTTGGAACATGAAATATTTTTGTCCTATATAAACAATTATTATAAGAGCATATGTTAAAACAACATTCCACTTTTCTAACACTGATAGAGATTAAATAATGAAAGAATTTTAAAACTCAAGTGAAATAATCAAAAGTAACTTTAGCTAACAAATAGTAATAACTGCTTAAAAGTAACTGATAATTCAGTAGAAAATAATGATAAAAGACCATTAAATCAAAGCCCAAATGCAGTATTAAGATGAAAAAACAGGCTTTATATTTAATAATGTATATTTTGTAGATGTTAACAATTTCACATACATACACCCAAAATTAAAATCCATCAAAGTGGCAATGTATAGCAGAATTGGATGAAAATCTACCTACTTTTACAGACATGTTGATTCTTCCAATATTTCTGAATAACTTAAATATTGGGTGCTCTTGTGAGCCACGGGAGATTTGTTAGTACAAAGATTATGTAGTAATTTACAAGCTACATTTACTGAAAACCGACTACCTACTGTGTAGTATTTGGGAAAGATGGTGTTTAGCATGAAAAATGTCCATAGTTCAAAGACATTGAAAAGTTTACCTTTTATATAGTCCTAGCAGTGCTCTAAGTTAACAGGACTTAAAGAGAGCTTGAATAGTCATATCAGCACCTGAGACCAAAGAGAGTCAATCCTGTATAGTGGGGAAACTTGAGTTAAACAGAAAAACAGTCTTCTTCTTGGGGATTTGTTCCTGAGATTAAGCTCCACAATGGATGCACCAAAGCCTTCTGACATCAACATTTTGTGTCAATGAACCTAAAGTTTCTTGATAACTAAACCCCCACCAGGGAGTTTCAAAACGGACCAGGTTTTCTTACACTAAACTGTTCAATTAGGAAAGTGTTATAGAAGGATCCCATAATTAAAGAGGATTATCTCACTGGATTCCTCACACCCATATGCCAAATTATAAGGCATGGAGTAGTGGGCTGGGCTGAAACCAGCCTATACCAGCTCCTGAAAGTCAGTTGCTAAAATGTTCAGGAATTTTGTGGGCCAGTTATTAGTCACAACCATTATTTAAAATTAAATTATATAAACTTACAGCTAAATAAATTATGTTAAAAACAGAGGTAATAAATCAAAACTTATCACTTTCTAATTATTTTACTATTAATTACATTTGCAGGATATTTACTTCTCTTGTATCTGTATGGTGGAAGTACTAAATAAGGGTGTGTTACTATGCATCTCTTCCTAATTTTGTGTTCAGTGATGTCACATTGGTCCTTTGAATTCAGCCATGGTGGTAGTATTTATACCATGGAAACTGGCAAGTGCTAAAACCTGAACTTTGGCCAGGCATGGTGGCTCACGTCTGTAATCTCAGCACTTTGGGAGTCCAAGGCAGGCAGATCACGAGGTCAGGAGTTCGAGACCAGCCTGGCCAACATGGTGAAACCCCCGTCTCTACTAAAAATACAAAAATTAGCCAGGCATAATGGCACATGCCTGTAATCCCAGCTACTCAGGAGGATGAGGCAGGAGAATCACTTGAAGCCAGGAGGCAGAGGTTGCAGTGAGCCGAGATCACGCCACTGCACTCCAGCCTAGGCAACAGAGCGAGACTCTGTCTCAGAACAAACAACTAAAACCTGAACTTTTTGGCTTGAGAGCTGATTATTAAACATTTACCACCATCGCTATTACTTCCTCATTTTCCCAAGTACATTTTGTGCCCATTCATAAGGATTTTGCCAACTGATGGCCTGATCCGAGAAACTTAACTAATCACCCAGGAGTGAGTGACTGTACTTTCTCCACGTCCTGATGGCACTTTTTGTACCTCCCACTCTTAATTATATCTTACTTATTTCTAGATCTTCTAAATGGTCTGTAAGGTCATTAAGTGCAGGGACTTAGTCAACTAAATCATTTTGCCCTCTGTGCTATATACACTGCCTGGCACAGAATGAACATGCATTTACTATTTGATTAACTTAACCAAACTAACATGAAAGAAATCAGATAAACTCTGTCATACATATTTTGTTAAATGAAGAGACCCTAGCTCACCAGCCTAACTTTATGTATTTTGTTTTAGAGACAAGGTCTTGCTCTGTTGCCCAAGCTAGAGTGCAGTGCCCAATCACCACTCACTGCAGCCTTTAACTACTGAGCTCAAGCAATCCTCCAGCCTCAGCCTCCAAAATAGCTGGGACTAAAAGCATGCACCACTATGCCTGGTTATTATTGTGTGTGTGTGTGTGTGTGTGTGTGTGTAGAGATAAGGTCTTGCTATTTTGCCTACCAGACTAACTTTATTAGGGATAGTAATCAATCCTGGAAATGCACAAATCAATGGTTCCCGCCCCAATAAGGTGTTGCCAACAAGACCATATTAAGAACACAGACTGATATCACCTGTTTTAACAAGCTTTGAAGGATATTATATTTGACAAAAATGTACAGAATAGATATATCCTTTTTGTCATTGCTCACATAAAAGACAACACGTGATGTAACTGCAATGCCAACAAATCAGGTGACAAGAACAATAAGAGTCTTGACCTAAAAGGACCCCTCTTATTCTTTCAAAGCATTAGCCTCTGGAAAGGTAAATGCTGATATGACATCCTGCCCCTTCTCTGTCCCCTGCCCTTTACTTGACTACATGTGAAAGCAACAGGAAAAACTCTTAACAAAATTATATGCTTTTCTAAAATGTGTTGGCAACTGGAAGCAGCCTGTAGTATAACTGTCAATGAGCAAGGAGCAAGGATAGAGTACTTTCAGCCAATGGTGTGCCAAATTGTGAACAAACTGTGGAGAGAGTCCAGGAAAGATCTCAAGTGGATACTTCAGTGAACGGTAAGTAACTAAGAACTTCAAAGGATTGCCCTACAGACTCCTGAACCTAAATTAAAGGTAAAAACAACAGCCCTCAAAGCAATTAGCAGGCTTCAACTGGGATGTGCATTCCTGATAAGAATTAGCTGGGAAAGGGCACAATGTACCTTGCAAAATCTGAAACGTTGCCTAAGGAGTAAGCAATCAGAGCACCTGGGTTCTTCTGGCAATATCTGCGCTCACCTTTCCTGGTTGTGTGTTTGTCCGATACCCTAGTGCAAATAGATTGAAAGCCAGAGTCTGAATCATGCTGGTTAAAATTTATGGTTTCTCATGTACATTATCATATTTAAGTATACTACTATCTAGTGTTTTCATTATAGAGATCTCCCATTTTCAGTTACTCATTTTCTGATTCAGTATCCTTTAGGTATTATTGTGACCAACATATGTAGCAGTCTGCTTTCCAAATAATAAGTGAGTCACGATTCTGGGGTCCACCACAAGCAAGTATACATCCCTGCTTTTAGAACTGTTTCATATTTAAATTTAGATGTGCCATAGAAGTTTTGAAGTTTTGTTAATGCTCCTTTTATTGAGACTGAATCTGGTCAAACAGTATACCAAAATGATAACAACTTAAGAAATTTACTTTTTTTTTTTTTTTGTGAGACGGAGTCTCACTCTGTCACCAGGCTGGAGTGCAGTGGCGCAATCTCGGCTCACTGCAACTTCTGCCTCCCGGGTTCATGCGATTCTCCTGCCTCAGCCTCTTGAGTAGCTGGGACTACAGGCCTGACCAACAGGAAGAAACCCCATCTCTACTAAAAATAGAAAATTAGCCATGCGTGGTGGCACATGCCTGCTATCCCAGCTACTCAGGAGGCTGAGGCAGGAGAATCACTTGAACCTGGGAGGCGAAGATTGCAGTGAGCTGAGATCGTGCCATTGCACTCCAGCCTGGGCAACAAGAGTGAAACTCTGTCTCAAAAAAAATTAATAAATACATAAAATAAAAAATAAATGAAGATGAGTTTATGAAGACAGCTGCTGCCACCGCAATCACAAAGAAGACCTAGGTTAGTAGGAGCATCCAGTCAGAACACAAAGTTGCAAATATTGTAAGGACATTATCTCAGTGAGATTCAAGCCTGCAGTGCAAAGAACTTCTCCGGTAAGAAAGTTAACAGGGATTTCTAACATCTGGAGTGCACAAGTGTTACACAAGGAAAAGAGAAGTTTGTGTCAATTAAAGCTAGAAAAGATAGTGTTAAAAAGTTGGAAAAATAAAAGAAATCTAAAGCTCGAGTCAAACATAAAATCCTTCTCAAAGCTTAGAAAAGCTTTCCTCTGTGTTGACAGGTCAAAGAGCAGCTCTGCAAATGAGCTAATAATTGTCAAAACTTTAGCCAGACCTTTCCACCATGTGCCAGGACTAAGTGGCTTTACCCAGAGGACAGCAGCTTGAAAAAGTCTTGGGGTTCAAATAGATTCGAAACTACCTCATTGTTTTGTGAACTAAGGAAAATTAAATAGCTAGGCAACCTCCAAAAAGAAAAAGAAAAATGTTATATAGAATTCATAAACACATGTTCTAAAAGCCAGTGCATTTGTTTAGCATATGTGTCAAATGCAAACAGAAGCAATCTATAACCATTGGGGAAACAATATACCAACATTCTTAGGCATTAAAGAAATCCCTCTTATCTTGTTGATTAATTCTAATTCTCTCATTCTAAATCTGAGTGCTACTCCCAGATAGGACGTAATACTTACTGGGATGGGCACTGCTTGGAGTGGCAGAGATTTCATTCCTCCACTTTCTGGTCAATTCTTATTTTAACCTTATTCCCAATTTAGAATTTTCATATTTTATCATCTGAGATTAAATCGTTCTAGAAGGTAAGCAATTCTTTGTAGGCCAAAAACTTCCCACCTCCCTCAACCTACCTAGAGAATTTTAAATGCATTTTCCAAAGATGTTGGGTAGGTTTTTATACATGGCAAGACCCTGATCTCTACAAAAAAAAATTTAAAAATTAGCCAGGTATGGTGGCGCACACCTGTGGTCCCAGCAACTCTGAAGGCTGAGGCAGGAGTTTTGCTTGAGCCCAGGAGGTTGAGGCCACAGAGAGCTATGTTCACACCACTACATTCCAGCCTGGTTGACAGAGTAAAACTCTGTCTCCAAAAAAAAAAAAAAAAAAAAAAAAAAAAAAAAAAAAAATTATTATAAGTCACTGTAACCTCTAACATAAAAAAAGAATAAGTTTGTGTCTTGTTTTCATAAACACTGGATTATATTCTATAAAGTGATGCTTGTGGTCTTTGTTAATCAGCATATTGAGCTGATTTACTTCAGGCATCCTATTATTTATTCTCTGGTGGTTTTATTTTAAAGTAAAAGATAATGTAGTTAGAGATTTTAAGAGATAACAGCATGAGACTAGATATTCTGCAAACACTGGCAATTTCATTAACAATAATAACTAAAATGGACAAATTTTATTAGTGTGCCAGGCACTCATTTAAGCACTGTAACTCAATATTTCTCAAAACTTACATCTGGAATGGGTACTTTCCCATTTTGAATATGTGGAAACTGAAGGAAAGTGGTCAGATCATGCAGTAATAACATGTTGGAATGTATATTCTCACTCAAGCAGTCAAGTTCCAATGTCCGCACTCTTAAACACTATGCTCTATACTATGTGTGGAGATCAGCATTTGATAAGTATTCTTTTGCTTAAACACAAAATGGGCATAAAATATCAGTGACTCAACTAACAAAAAATAGTTTTTTAAATTTCTATTTTTGAACCTTGGGTATATGTAATCTGGTAACTTTAATTTGGCTTAGGAAAAATTTACACTTCTCCAAAATTGCTTTTCTCTCCTTAATTCACACTAGAGGCCCACACTAGAGGCCATGTGGGCCTCCTTTAAGACAGAAGTTCAAAATCCCCATTTCCTGGTAAGACCGTGAGTGTACTTCAATAACTACTGTTGTCCCCTTCATAATGAATGACCAAAAAGTGCCTTATGGGATGCAGGTGCCAGGGCAATTAGGTGATGGTCATAGCCCACCCTCATTCCTGGCTGATAGGACTCTGCCAGCCACTGGTCTCCCTCTCTTGTGGCTGCCCACTACACAGGGCAATGGGCTACAGAAGCAATAGCAGAGAGAGGGCTGATCAAAGTCCAGGCAAGAGAGGCAGTTCATAAGCAGCTGCAGGTCAGAGCAAACAGAGCAAACAGGATTCTGCAGCCAAACAACCAAGGATTATGCACGTGAATATTCAGGTTGTAAATGCACATTGACATACACTGTAGTCTAAGAGGCTGTCCACCAATCTTCCTGATCCTGCTTCCAGAAGGAGAGTTAGTGACAGCAAACCTCCAGAAAACAAATGTGCTCTCTCCTCTGCCTGACTTTGTTTACATTTCGGATTACTCAAGTTTTGGGAAATTCCACTTGGCGGAATTTTACTATCATTGTGGCAATGTGTTTGTAATTCTTTTTCGGTAGGCTTTTACTTGTTTGGGTAGTTTTGAGACTATGGAAAGACTACTGATAGACTGGAATTATCCTAGGCAAGTTCTGAAGTGAATCAGCAAACTGTAAGACAGACAGAGCTTTGACACTTGCCACATCGCAGGAGTATGGTCAGTTACAAAATATATGGTCAGTTACCAAAAAAGCCCCAAGCTTCACTTGTGAATCACTAGATGTGGGCAGCGATGCAAATATTACCATGCCTTAATAGTCATTAACATTATAAATGCTGCACAGGCACTGGGACAAGTTACTGCTGGCTTACTTGCCAGCATACCCAAAACCTGGCACAGCATGGGCACATAGTAAGGTGCTCAAGGATACATGGAGTGAAAGAATAAATGAAAGGATATAAACCTCATCAGGATCATGCTCTTAAAAACCAGGCAGAACAGCTCAGATGGCAAGAGCATGTTCTAGCTCATCATGAAAATTTTTAAAAGGAAAAAAGTATACACACAACTTTCTATATATGATATATATATATAAGTACTTAAAACACATTTACATTTCTTTAATAACTTATTTTATAATCACATAATCTATATTGAATATCTGGAGGAAATACAAATACAGTAGGACCGACCCCCTTACCCACAGTTTCACTTTCTGTGGTTTCAGTCGCCCTTGGCCAACTGTGGTCCAAAAATATTAAATGAAAAATTTCAAGCAGGGCTCTGTGGCTCACACCTGTAATCCCGCACTTTGGGAGGCTGAGGCAGCGGGTAACCTGAGGTCAGGAGTTCAAGACCAGCCTGGCCGACATGGCAAAATCCCGTCTCTACTAAAAACACAAAAAATAGCCGGGCATAGTGGAGGCAGGTGCCTGTAATCCCAGCTACTTCAGAGGCTGAGGCAGGAGAATCGCTTGAACCCAGGAGGCGGAGGTGCGGTGAGCCAAGATCATGCCACTGCACTCCAGCCTGAGCAATAAGTGCGAAACTCCATCTCAAAAAAAAAAAAGAAAGAAAAGAAAAGAAAACGAAAAAATTCCATAAATAAACAACTTTTAAATTACACACCCTTCAGAGTGGCGTGATGAAATCACATGCTGCCTCACTCCGTCCTACCCGGGACATGAATCATCCCTTTGTCTAGTGTGTCCATATTGTACAGCCCACTTGCCTGTTAGTCACTCAGTAGCCATTTCCATTATCAGATTGAAACAACATGGTATAGTATATTTAAGGGTGGGTTCCATACGAGTTTCAGACGTCTACCGGGCACCTTGGAATGTATCCCCCAGAGATATGGGAGGGCTAGTGAACTACCTGGTAGCATTAAAGTTTATTTATACATACATAGGAAATACATATATATGAAAAAAGTTGGGGGGACTGCTCTTTATGATACATGATTGCAGAATCACCCATTATTCACAAGAACCATGCTCACTCTTCTTTATTATACCACTTTCCCCAATATTGAGAGGCAATGTATCACTTAAACATGCAAATATATGAAGCATTTATTGTTTTCATTTCCCTTCTTCAGCATATACACTTTTTGTGCCTTCAGCACTACTTTCCTTATTGTCAAAGTTTCTATTCCTAACAAAATTTACATTTTCATGGTAGTTTACAAATATAAAACTACTTTCACATATATTATTCATTTTCACCTTAAAAGTGTCTGGTTCAGTAGACTAGACAAGACATTAAAGTCATTCTTCATTGTAATATTCTCATTTTGGTGATAAAGAAATGAGAGATCAAGCAGAAAGGACTGCTCCCAAATCTCAGAAAGTGACAGAGCTTAAGACTGGAACACAAGTCCTCCTGTAGCAAGGCCAGTGCTCTGTGCATTAAACAGCCTCCTGCATAGATCTCCAAAGGCATTGGCTCTGAGGTAGGTTGCTGCCAGCCCCTTCACCTCATTCATATATTTCCTGAGCATTTAAGTGTTGGTTTAGATAAAGGGGCATAATGAGTCAACACCAGATAGCAATCTGCTCCAACCAACCAGGTGGTTAGCGCAAATTATTACAAACTTCATCATTTAGGACTGACAGTCATCACATAAGGACATAATAAGACAGAAAAAGAGTCATAAGTTATTATCATAAGTTATTTATGATAATAGACAAAAGTGTATGAAAACAAGCCTCCAGTGACAAAGGGAAGCGTGATGAGGTCAGTAAACCTTCCTCCTCAACCACTGTCTACACCCCTATGTGCCAGGCCAGCTGCCCTGGCCATTGAAGGTCCATTACGGACCATTAAAGTGCCTGAAGACTATCCCCTGGCCTCAACTGGCACAGCCATGGTCCTCAGTCAAATCCACTAGCACTAACATGTGATTAAGACAGCCTGGGTAAATCTCTCATTAGGAGAGCAAGTAGCTAGGCAAACAGCTGCTACTTCTCTACATTTTATTCATTATTCAGTACCCCAAGATATTTCTTATAGCAACTCTTCCTAATATCCCATGTTGCTCAGATATACATAATAAATTTAGGCAGCAGAGGTTAGAGGATCAAAATTAAAAATAAAATCACCATCATCTCTTGAGGTTTTCAAAAATAGTAGAGTTAGTAGGTTTTCTCTGTGTCAATATCATTTACCATAGCTTACTTTACCCTTTGCTTTCTATTAAAAATAAATAAATGCATACATGCAAACACCTATACATGCATAGATGTATAAATTCTGTCATGATATCCGAAAACCAAGCAGTTATCTAAGATAGTCTCTTGCATTCACAGACATATTATCACCTTATATGCAGATTACTATTCTAATCAAATCCAATCACTAAGTCAGGTTTATATTTGGAAATATTGTTTCAGAAATTTGGAATACAAACCAAAAATTTTTTAATCTTAAATAATAATTATATAGATTACTGTTAAGGAAAATGATATATATACAGTATACATTAATATATGATATATATATAGTAAGAACACTAACCTATACATTAAAAATCTTTAATTTGAGCTCAAGTTCTTCCTACCTGTATGACTTTGGGCAACTTATGTCAAATGAAGGGGTCATTAATTTCTAAGATCTTTTTTAACACCAAATTCTACAAATTTTTAATGTTAGACTAATTCAATACTGAGACAAGGAAAATAAAATAATGGAAATAATATAAATTCATGCTTTAAAGTAGTCCTTAAAGGGAAAGCCAATAAATAAACACTCTCAGATTAAAAACAGGTGATCTGTAAATGTATACAAGCCTGCCAGACACAAATTGCCTCTTTCCTCTCTTTCTCTTCCACGCTTTCCCACTTAGAGATCACCTAGTGGTCCACAACAGAGAACCATCTGATCCCACTGTCTCTTCGCCATCATCTTCCATCTTCTTTCTTCCCCATCAGAAAGATTATAAACCCTGGGCCAAGCCAATCAGCACACTAACTTCCCCTCAGTCAGAGCCTTAGATTCAATGGTTGGAAACAAGATCAGTGGATTCAAGCACTGTAAACCTTAGAGCCTCATCAGGTGCAACCAGCAGATAATTCACATTTCCTTAAGGGACTTGAACCTGGGATCTTGTTCGGTGGGAGCTGCCACAGCCATCATGCCTCTGTATGGAGCCTAAGAAGCTCCTGGAATACCCTAGAACTAAACTAAGCAGGCAGAGAAACATCATGTCTCAGTGGAATTACGTCAACTTCTAAATCAAGCTCCACCTGAATTGTAGTTAGGAGAGACAAATAAATTCACCTTTTGTTGCAACCAGTCTGGGTTACATTTTCTGCCAAGATGCAACCAAAGAAATGTCTAATCTTTAAACATTTGTGTACATTCATTAATGAATCTTGACTCTACCAGTGACTCATATAGCCACTTGGGACAAGTTATTACTTAACCCCTCTAGGCCTTAGTTTGTAAAATGGAGATGATCCTCATGTTAAAGGATATTGTGAGGATTTAAAATTATGTAAAACACTGATCACAGGCCCTAGCAGGTCATGGGCTCTCAGTAAATTGCAGCTCATATTGTTATTTTTGCAATTGCTTTAGGAAAAGCTCTCTTCTCCAACATATAAGAAAATAAATGAACCTAATTATTGCTCATAAGAATAAAAGCAGTACTAGTAAAAAAGACAAGTTCCAGAATTTGGAGTCAAATTAGAAAAAGTAACTGTGAAGTTCTTGAAGATATATGAAAGTGCCCTCTCAGAGTCTCTCCATCACTACTTCTCCTCTAACAGTGATCAGTCTCCTATTAAATCTTTCTTTAAACATTAGTGTCTAAATTAAGTACATATGGAAATATACTAATTTACAGTTCATTAATTCAATAAATTATATATTTTATATTTAAGACAATATAGGTTAGGCAGACTTTTATTTACAGTATCAAAAATATAGAGAACGTTGCTATTATCCCAAACTCCAGCTTCTGATCTCATGATACAGCCAACTGTAATGGGTGAACATTAATTTTTACTTCTTGTTTTTTATTAGTCTCTGCCATAACCACGTCATTATGCCAATATTTTCTGAATCACTAGTGAATGGCAAAAACAAATATAGCGGTTGTGATTTAATCAGAGACAACACTGTTGAAACAGCTAGCACAAGTAGACACATTTAGAATAGTAAATGGATAACAAAAAACACTTACAGGCTCATTAATAAGAAGGCAATTAGGTCTTCTGGGAAAATTCATTTTCTAAAAGAATGCTAAAGCAAGCTATAAAATGCAAGTAAAATTGTGTTTTGACATGAATACTGTACACTGTCTATTACATCATAATTTTTCTCTTGAGAAAACTGACAAGAATCTCTGTTCTTAAATATGAGCACAAAAGATAATAAAAAGAACCCCAGTTATATTTAATGCATTCTACCTACCAACTCTCATTCATTAAATTTGACTGTCCTATAAATGAGCTCCTTATTACAAAGATCTTAAATTACGCTTAGATGAAAAAGAGAATTATAAAGCAAGAGACTGCTACTAGTAATGTCAGAGGGAATAGTATTTCCTGTATCAACATAACATTATGCTAAAAATGATTTGCATATAGCGTGTTTGGTTCCTTGAAGAGTATGTTTATCTTTAAATATTCTTATACAAAATATTCATAACCAAAACTAGTCTTACTTTTAGTCTCTTATGAAAATATTTTTTTTCAAAATCGTCTGAGCATTCTTTTAAAAAGCTTGTATAGTACTGTTGTTTTGATGTGTCTGGAATATTAAATAATAATCAAGTAAATATTGATCAGAAATATACTCCAGGGGCCGGGCATGGTGGCTCACACCTGTAATCCCAGCATTTTGGAAGGCTAAAACAGGAATACCACTTCAGCTCAGGAGTTCGTGACCAGCCTGGGCAATATGGTAAAACCCCATCTTGACTAAAAATACAAAAATTAGCCGGGCATGGTGGCGCACCTGTAATCCCAGCTACTTGGAAGCCTGAAGCAGGAGAATCTCTTGAACCCAGGAGGCAGAAGTTGCAGTGAGCCGAGATCGTGCCACTGCACTCCAGCTTGGGTGACAGGGCAAGACTCCATCTCCAAAAAAAAAAAAAAAAGAAAGAAAGAAAGAAAGGAAAAAGAAATATAAATCCAAGGAAATGTATTTCAGGTTGTCATTAATCCTTTTGCAATACTCTTGAAATTCTATGGTAAAGTTCATGTGACAATCTTTTTAAACTGAGCTTTCTTTGTCCTAGAGCAGTGTTTCTCAGAATTAAATGTTCCATCAAATCACCTGGGGATTTCATCAAAATGCAGACTCTGATTCAGTAGATCTGGGGTGGCTCTGATGATCACAGATCATCACAAATTTCCAGATGATGCTAATTATATTGGTCCATGAACCACAAAATCCCAGGACACCTTGCAGTGAGGAATCCAATGACCATGAAGCAATCAGTCATCAATCCTTGGGTGGGTAGTGAGGACCCTAGAAAGCCTTCCTCTCTACTCTTGAATTTACTGAATGACCTAAGAAAAATCACATCAAGGAACTGTTGCCAGTCTGTCACTTAAGCAGCTGCTAGGTCACCTCCACTATCCAACAAGGATTAAGGGAATTTCTGTGGCTGGTCAGCTGCTGCCTTGAACAGCACTTGGAGAATCGGCCTATGAGCAGCTGGTTAAGGAACAGGCTGCACTGGGAAGGGTTTATATTAATAGATACCAATCTGGAGAAAGATTTATTATTTTATCCTTAAAAGTATAACAGCATAGTATAGTATACAGTATAGATTATATACAGCTTATTTTCCACTTGTTTCTACATCTATGAAATAAAGTAATGATCTATTTTCACTACTCTTTCCAAAAATGTAAGTATGGAGTTTTGATACCATCTCTAGATGCCCTTACCTTCTTTCTAACCTAAATGTTTCTACAACTAAGTCCTAGCATTGTTAAGATGTGTGTGTGTGTGTGTGTGTGTGTGTGTGTATTCACACAGAGGACTACATACTTACATCTTTCACATTTCCCAACAAAATAAATACAAACAATAACTCCACTACGCACTATTTTATTTTGCCTTGTTTCTGAATTCCCCTTATTAAAACAATTCCTAGAATGACACCTGTTGGAGGATTCAGCCAGCACTGCCCTGTTCATCATTTTCATTATCAGAGCTCAATAATCATATCAAGTGGAAACACGGATTATTCCATTTAGGACAACTTAATTTGATCCTAAAACAACTGTAAGTGACAAAATAAGCCACTTGTAATTTTTATGGATTATCAACACACGAAGGAGAATGCCAAAAATTTCAACCAGAGTTAAGTGGGGAAATGGCAATGTTCCACGAGAGGATCAATGTGATCCTTAGATCCCAGGCCCAGTGTTTTCCCAGAACCTCAACAATCTAAAAAAAACCTCACGAAACTAAGTTTTAAAATTACATACACTTAGTTTTCATTATTAAAATATTAAATACAGATCAAAAGAATTCCCACAAGAATACAAAAGGAAAATAAACATACTTCCCACAACAGAATCTTCATGAAACTTTAAAAACCTTTTATGTGAAACTACGTTTCTTTAGGAGTATTTTCACAAAACACATTTGCACTAATGTGGAGTGTGAAGTTTATAAACTATTCAGAGTTCACACTGATATCAAACATCATAACATTTTTTAAGTTTTCCAAGGCATAGTTGTATGTAACTTATCTCACTTATCTCAAAATATCAAGCAATGTGGTTCTGAAATTGTCTATCCCCATTTATAAAAGGGAACTCAAAGACTTCAGAAACAGCAACAAATAAATGTTCTGTGACATTAAAAGATTAGTTCATGGATATGCAAGTTTGCTTTTTGCTTCAATTGAAATAAAAAATAGCCTGATTAATGTATTATTCACTTACTTTGTTTTCAAATACTGTTTTAAGACCTATCATGAACTGATGTCTTGTACTTTTTTTTCAGTACTATGACAAACAGCATGAGTTTTGATTAAAAAAACAAGTCATGTTCAAAAGCAATTACAACCTTTTTAGGCAAAAAGAAACACCATTTGAAGAAGGAACACAGACCAGATACATATGATCAAAGTGTAAAGACTGAGAGGAATACACAGAGGGAAATTTTTACATTGACAGAACTAGAAATAAATGTGTTTGCGCAAAGGCAAAGGCTGATTTCAATAAACAAGTCAAAAATAGGACTTTTTTCCTCTTCTAAAAATTAAGTAAAAGATCAAAGACACATACACACACTCACACACACACACACACGTGCACACACACAGAATCCCTGTTCTTTGTTTTGTCTTTAAGAACAATCTGTAAACTTTCTTGATGCTTCCTGCTCTCAATCTTCCAGCATCTCTCTTCCTGCACTCCACGAAAAGCAAGTAGGGGAAACGGGAGCAGCACAGATCCCTATTTAGCATGATGTTCACTGTCTTTAATACCAGTTTGAGTAGACCTGGTATACTGCACTTTAAAAATATTAGTAGCCAACACACTTTTTCTATATGGAATCTTATCACATGAATTAAATATTACCTTAAAGGCCAGAAAAACCTGTAACAAACCATCATTGCTAGAAATATGAGATTTGGTGGGAATGTTGGCATTAGCTTTGGTTAGTGGATGAGTCATATTTCCAGTTCTTAAGGACATGTACAGCACTAAAATATATTTGGCAAAAACAAAAGGGCTGTGATCTTGTGTATATATATGTGGGGCTCTGTTTTTGCTAGAAACGAGTAGGAGGGAGTGTGGGAGGGGGCAGAGTGGCAGAGGGGTTGATTTATTTTTGAAATTCACTTTTATGAGCACAAAGAGAAGAGCTGTCAGCAGCACACATGCCAATGTCCAAACAGCAGCCAGACTCTCCTCTTTCCGTCTGGGTAGGCCAGACACAAAACTACATCTCACGACCTAGGAAAATCAAGAGTCAGATGTAAGAGGACTAGAGAGAGAAAAAAACAGTCCTGGAAATGTCCAGCTACATATGATTGCTAGTGATTAGAACGTGGAGTTTTAATGAATTGAGGGACCGAGGGATATTTAGCCAATGAAAACCAAAAAAACTAACAGGCAAACCTTAAAGCAAGCGGGCTCCAATATATCTTCCTAGCAGGTAATAAGTATAAGAGAAATTAATCTCACCTAAAGAGACAACAAGGAGTCAGATACTGCTCAGGTGCTGCTTAGATGAGTTACAGCATTCTAAGTGCACATCAACAGGGTGACATGTCAGGAACTATAGACAAAGCAGGATCTCGAGCTGTATTTCCAGGCTCCTATCATACAAGAGAGACAATAGTCCCTCTCTAGGTCATTGATAAGACTGCATCTAAAAAGCTACATATTATTCTCAACACAGAGTTGAAAATCTGAACCAACAGTTAAACAAACAGCTAAAGAAACCGACTAAAAATATTTTTTTCTGTAGTTAGAAATACCAGGAAGGTTAATAGTGACTCTTCCATGGGTCTAACTCAAGTAAGGATTTATACGAGGTAAGTTAAAAAAATTAAGGATAATCGATCATTGTGCTGACAAAATTATGGTCTGGCCAATCTAGTATGTTTAACAATAACTATGTTAAACAATAATTAAATGAATGACTGGCTGAGTGAAAACACACACACACATGCACACACACACGTGCGCACACACACACTCACACACAAATCCTGAACAGCCTGCACTTACTGGAGAGAGAATTTGGAAGCAGTAAAAAGCTGAAACTAAGGCACTTAATGATGATTACACCCCAGATAGCTGCACAGTGCTTTACGATTTACAGTGCTAGTTCCCATAAATTACTTCATTTAATCATAAAAACCATGTGGAAAGGTCAAGTCGGGTATTATTATCCCCATTTTACAGAGGAGAAAGCTGAGTTTCCAAGTCACCTTACCTGCATCTGGTTTTGTCAGTCATCTAAGTCCTTCTACAGAAAACTTTCTTACATTATATCAAGAGATCACAGCTATACAACCCAGTGAATAAACCTTAATACTTCTTTATTCTTCTATGCCTTGGTTTCCTCAGATATGGCATGGGTGTCATTTTAAGTGAGAGGTGAAACTGAAAGAATGTATGAGTTGGGATTTACAGAACGTTCTGGTTTTAAAGAGGCTCACAGTGCAGCAGTTTTACACTTTAACTGCAAAAGCTAAGAAAAAAGTCACAATAATGAAAACACTCTTACATTTTTGGTTTAAACAAAGAAAACTGAATAAGTATATGACACATCAAAGTCCCAACAATGCTCAGCCTTTCAAAATTTGCTTTTGAAGCTTACTACATTAGGAACCACATGATATCGGAAAGTAAACTGATCTTAATGAGTATGATTTGAAAGACATACTTAAGATATTTTTAAATTCTCAACATGAATTTGTCTTGGACTTTTAAAGTGGGTATATTTAAATTTCTCAAAAGGAATAAAAGTTCACTAGTTAAAGTAAAATATAAGAAAAACCAGCAATATAGAATACACCTCCAATCTTCAATACATCTCTAATCTATGTCTGCAACAAATCTGACTGCCATAGAATTTTATGACAATAAAATATCAAATGATTTATAGTAGCCAGAAAAAAAGGAAGTATTTACAAAACAAACTTATAATTTGTGGAGAAAGGCAAATCCACATCTGACTTTAAACTCTGGGAATAAAAGACATTCATTTCTGGGCATACATTCCTAAAGGGCAAAATCTTGAGATGCAATCCTGTGATTACTGTACTTTTTAGGAATGCACATTATATTAATTAAATATACAACATCATGTCAAATGTTATGCTTTGTCACTAAAGAAAAGCCAGGCATATTTAGTTAAAGTACTTAGAACTAGATATCTAAGAACACAATTGTTTATTGTACATATCTAAACTCCAGGTATCAGAAAAGCTCATTTTCACATTCAGCTGGAGGAAAAGTAATATTTACTTGTTAATTAAAGGGTAAATAACATTTAAAAAGAGAAAAAGAAAAGTTTCTTTACTGCTGAAAATATATCCATCAGCTGTTGAGACATTAATAGTTGCAACTCTTGAATACATGTAAGTTTAATCATGCAACTGGTAGAGTTCAAACTTTCAATTAACAAACTACAAGCCTTTTCAAGCGTAGGCTCTCCGTGCAGTGACAAACACTGTGCAGAAATCAATACTCACTCCAACTTGCCTGCATATAATGAGTTATATCAAGCACGGTTTCAATGCTAACGGGCATTATATGTCAGAAATGCATGCAGTAATGCTTACTCCAGAAAGAATTCAATTAAACCATCGGATTATTTTTTGCATAGAGCTGTTACCCTCTGTGTACATCAATTATATACAGGGCTTTTCCTCTGCGTGCTGCCATTTCATAATCTCTGCCTGAATGTACGACACATGCTGCCACCTGAATCTGTTGTTTAACTCCCTTTACAGAGTTCTAAATGGGGCGGGGGTAGGAGAGCAATGGAAGGGAAATAAACGATTACTCCAGAAAACAACGATTTGAGTTTATTTCCAGGAAACAGGGCCTCCACAACAACGTGAGAAACTGTCAGGTACAAAGTAAGTTATTTGCGTCCTGCGGCTTCAGCCAGGAGCGTGGCTGTCGCTGTTCCCGTCTTCTCCATCACCCTCTGGCCACCTCTGCGTCTCCATCTGCACCGCGAACCCCAGCAGCAGATGCGCTTGCCAGCCAAGCGAAGCTGGGTAGGTTGGCCAGAAAAGTTGTCAGGACTGGCGGGAGGTAGACAAGTGCTCGGGAGCCCACTCCCCAGCGTCCACCTGGTGAAACTTCAGAGCCCCCAGAGGAGAGAACGAAAGAAGCAACCAACCTACACGAAGAATAACAAAACTGGAGGGGAACAGAGGGCGGGACCGGGAGAGCCGGGGTTCACGGACTTCTCTGAGCGGCTTGACCGAGAACCCCCAGGGCTACAGCGAGACGTTCCACTTGTCTCCTTTTGGGTTCTCCCGGCAGAAGGCAGTCATTTACAGTCCGCTTCCAGCCCCAGGCCAGATCCGGGGAGCGCGGGGCCAGCCTGGCGGTGGTTTTGCCCGAGGAGCGGGCTCCCACGCGCGAGTCAGCCTTCCTCCACCAGGCGCCCAGACCTCGATGCCCATGAACGCTCAGAGTGGGTCCTTAGAACCGCATTTCAACACATCTTACAGGGCTCCGCCAACACACACACAGAACATGCTCTAAGCAGTGCCCGAGCGCACAGGGCAAGCCCGGGAGCAACCCAGCGCTGGGGGAGGAGAAAGGGGACTCCGGGAGGGACGGGGAAGTAGTTAGACAATAGTCAGGGGAGGTTATTCCCGGGACAAAAAGCACCTGGCAAAGCGCGCCGAGGTCAGTCCCTTCGAATCTCCACATTTCTGACAATGGCTTCCCAGGGAATTTGTTTAAACACCCAAGTGGCAGACAGCAACAAGCCCGCACCACAAGCAACAGAGTGCCGTCACTGGAGTCGTAACTACTTTTTCTTTCTCTCTTCCCCACTAGCCCGGCGCAGGCCACGCGAGACGCCGAAGCCAGCAGGTCCCCACACTCTCCGGCTCGACCGTGCCAGCCTGCGCCCCGAGCAAGCTTCGGAGAGGAACAATGGGTGCCCCGCGTCCCACCTGGCACGAACTCTGGGGACAGCCCTCCCTCTACCCTGTGTCCCCCATCCCCGGACAGAGAGAGCTCCCCACGATCCTTGTCCCCAGCCCTGGCGGGGACCTGGCTCACCCCTCGTGAGCCCAGGACTCCAGGCGTTCGTTGGGGACGCCCCCCGGCCACTCACCTGCGGAGAACTGGCCTTGGGCCGATCCCAGGAGAGGCCAAGGGGAGAGGAGCAAGAGCGCCACAAAAGCAGGCAGCGCCGCCGCCGCCGTCGTATCCATGCCGAGTTTGGGAGAAGTTTCAAGCAGCTTTGCAAAGAGCTGCCGGGGGAATCGCCGCGAAATCCACGACGGAGGCGCGGGCCGGGCCTCGCGGGGTGAGGACGGTGAGAGGACAGCCGCCCGCCCGCACTTTTTCCTTCTTCGCGGTCGCCAAACTACCTCAGGGGCGAAAGCGTCGCCAGCGTCTCCGGCCGGCCGCGGCGGCAGCTCTCCATGCTCGGCGGAGGCTGCTCCTGTTAGTCAAGAGTTACTTTGCTCGGGGAGGGACGGGGGCGGAGCCGGGGGTGACGTCGCCCCGCGGGCTCCGGGCGCTTCTGAGGAATGCGGGCTCGGGCGCGGCGCCGCCACCGCCTCCTGCCGGAGAGACGCGCGCCAGCCCCGGCCGCGCGCCCCGCGCCCAGCGACCCGCGCCGCCTTTGTTCGCAGCCTGGGCCCCGCCGCCAGCCGCTGCTCGGGGGGAGCGAGAGGGAAAGGGGAGCCGGCCCAGCTCGCTGCCCTGTTCCAGAAATCAGAGTTTGAGAGGCAAGAGTTCGGTAAGCCGTGCGACCAGACGACCGAGGACGCGCGCAGAGAAACCCCCGCCGTCCGAGGAGAGGCGTCCTGGGGTTCCGTCCCCAAGGTGGAGGTCCCCCCGAGCGGTTGCTGATAGAAAGGGGAGTGTGGAAGCGCCCTGAGGAAACACCCGCCTGCCTTGAAAACTCCCCGTTCCTTATTCTTGTAATAAGGAATAAGACACCCCACCCCCATCGAAAACTTGTCCCTTATTCATAGAATAAATAAAACTTGAACCAGAATAAACGATCGGTAACTTTCCAGCGTGAACAGCTGGCGTGTCTCCTTTCTGGTTTATTTGTCATTTGCCAAGTATTTGGATTTACTCTGCTTCACTGACTTTGCTTGTTGTTCTGAAACCCTCCGGCCCCTTTCCAGTTCTCACCTAAGAACTGCATCAGGGCTTATTATCCCTTCCTTGCACCTAGGTCTGGTGTGTGTGTGGTTTTATTTTTTTTAATATCTAGTAGGTAGTTAAGACATAAGTATTTAACAAAAGGACTTTTACACTGACCATGAAAACAGCTTCTTCGGAATGATTCATCTGGCAGAAAATAATACTATATTATGACAGTAAAATATTTCACAGTTAACTACTTCAGCAGCTTGAAGTGGTTTCGCCATATGCCACCCTGCCTTACTTCTGTGGTAAGACTGTATGGTGCATACTTTATTCATTTTTGTAAAATGTCACAAAAAATAGGTATGGTCACAATTGAATAACATAATAACTGATTCAGAATTTTTATGTGTTATGTACAATTGCTAAAACAATAGTCTGTTGATTGACATCTCTCAGTTTCTCAGACATCTTAGCCTTTGTAAATCAAGACAATGTGAAATTCATTTTAATATAACATTCACATAATTTACCAAGCCACATATTCTTTTAATCAAATATATGCTATTAACGACCAGACTTACGACAGAGCCTGTGGAAATAAAAATGTAATAAATATACACACAAATATATACATATATAAATACATATTATACACACATACATATCAGGCAGAAAAGACTTTTAAAAATTCTATGAGAATAGTAGCCTGCTCATTAGCACACTGACTAGCCCAACCCTTGTCAATTCAGTTCAGCATAGTTAAGTTCATCCTTCCTTAGGGTGCAATGTAGATTTTTTTTTTTAACTCATTAACCTATACCTTCCAACACACCATCACCATTCCATTTCTTTAATTAGAGAACATTCCTAGATCCCAGGTAACAAAAAACTGAGGGACGTATTTTTCTTTTTGAGGACAGCAGAACTTCCTAAAATTTAGCAGCAATTTTTCCAGTAAAAACAAACAAAACCCTACTGTCTGTATACTAATTCATCTGTTCTACTCTTGTAAGAAATGTAAAAGAAGTTCATGACGTGGTAATTTGTTTGTTTAAACACACAAACAAAAAAATTCTTTAAAGATTTTCACACAGTGCCAGGACAAAGTGCACGCAATTCTTACCTTGCCCATTTTGGGGGACAGCTGATAGAAGATTCATTTCGTGAAACTTTATTAATTTCTCTATCATGGAAGTAATAATAGCAGGTAATGTTTAGAAAGTTCTTCAAATGTTCTAGGCACTGTCTTAGAGTATACAATGTCACACTGAGACATCAAGATTTTCAGTGTTTCATTGAGTTCAGACAACAATTCTGTGAAGACTTCGGTACAATTATTCCCATTTGACAAATAAGGAAACAAGGTTATAGATTAAGTAACTTACCCAAAGACACATACTTAAGTGAGAAGTGGGGGAGGCGATGCAAAGAGAAGAAAGGAAATTCTCAAAAGAAATCAGCAAACCAACACAGATGGTTTCTCACTAAAAATCAAAAGCACGCAATAAAACTTTTAGGTGAGTACATTATTCCTTTTGTGCATAACTAATGCTGACCAGTATGGATTGAAATCACTTGAGTAGAAATCTGGTGGGTCTTCTACATAGCTAAGTGCGTGGCAAATATTAGGAATTAGTAGATTTTTGTTTGTTTGAAAGAATAAATGAATACATGAATCAATAGAAGTATAAATTTGGTTAAACTTTTAGGAAAAGAAATCATCAGCCTACATTAAAAATCACTAAAATCTTCCTATTCTTTAGTCTAGAAGCTATTGCAAGTAAATAATCCAAAATATGAAAAATGTTATTTAATATGTTTATCATTTCAAAAGAGAAAGAATATAAATATTCTACAATAGGCAGATTCATAAGCATTATATGGTAGAATATCTCATAGCCACTAGAAATGAAGGTTATGAAAAAAGAGTAAATTGCAAGATGGAAAAATGCTTATGATCAAGTGTTGGGTAAAATCATCAGAAGACAATACAGAGTTTCAGTTTAGAAAGATAAAACAGTTCTGGAGAGGGATGGTGGTAATAGTTGCCTAACAACATGAATGGACTCAGTGCCACCAAATTATATACTCAATAATTGTTAAAATGATAAAGTTTATGCTATGTATATTTTACAACAATAAACAAGAACAGAAGACGAAAGTCTTTGTACTGTAACCAAGAAAAAAAGAAGGCTGAAAAAAATTACAAAACATAGTATTAATATAGTTAGTAATAGATGTAGTATACTAAAATTTTATGGGAGCTCTTCTCTATTTTCCTATTGTTTTGGCCTATGGTTACAGTATTTCTTTTAAAAGAGGACAGCTTTGTGTTCTGATTGCAGATCTACCACACACTAACTCCAATCATAATCTTAGATCTGCATTTGGCAAGTGTTTTCTGTAGAATCCAAGTTCTATCAGATTTAAATAAGTATAATTCAAAAATACAGCCTCAAGATTAAATTAGCTCGGAGAACTCTGGACTGAGCAAAGTTTAACAGATTTCTTCAATATAGCAAGCTTCTTTATTATAGAATCTTTCCCATGGTTTCCAATATGGTATCATGTGCTATAAGTCTATTGGAGAAGGAAAAATAATTCATTGTTTCTCAAAGTTTTGGACCATAGAACCCTTTAATAGAGGAGTAGGTCTCAGGACCAGGGTTCCAGGGAACAGAATTTGGGAACATTGCATTAAACAACATTTAATACCACCGTATCTTAATTTCCTTTGTGTGAAAATGAAGTAATAATATTTTTATAGGATTAAATTTTATATATATATATATATATATATATATATATATATATATATATATACATTTTTTTTTCTTGTAGAGCTGCAGATTTGCTTGTAAGTATAGCCATGAGGCCAGGCACGGTGGCTCACGCCTGTAATCCCAGCACTTTGGGAGGCTGAGACGGGTGGATCACGAGGTCAGGAGATCAAAACCATCCTGACCAACATGGTGAAACCCCGTCTCTACTAAAAATACAAAAATTAACTGGGCATGGTGGCATGTACCTGTTGTCCCAGCTACTCAGGAGGCTGAGGCAGGAGAATCACTTGAACCCAGGAGGTGGAAGTTGCAGTGAGCCAAAATTGTGCCACTGTACTCCAGCCTGGCAACAGAGAGACTCCATCTCAAAAAAAAAAAAAAAAAAAAAGCATAGACATGAAAGGGCCTGGTTGATAACAGCTGCTAAATGTTATTTTCCTTGTCTTGTTCACTAAAGGACTATGCACAAACTTGTACTGAGCGGAAGCAAGGTTTTATTTACCCAGTGGCAGATCATGAGTGTACACACAGCATGTATTTATAAGCAATTAGATAATATTCTCAGCTTGTTAATAATAACTAACTGCTTATATTGTGCTTTTTAGTTTGTAAAGCATATTCACCCACATGAATATGATGGATCATGATCTATCCTCACTCCAACTCTGTGAAGGAGGCAAGGCAGGTATGATTAATTTCACTTAACTGAGGAGGAAAATCAAAGCTTAGAGCAATTAAAATACTTGCCCAAGGTTATGCTGCTAGCTAACAGCAGGATTGTAACTCTGACCTGGGGTCTTCGGATTCTAAATCTGATTTTTTTTCCAATTCCTATGTACCTAATTCTTATCTCTAAAAATTTTTATTTGAGTCAGGTGTCAAAATCCTCAAGCCAATTCTTGCAGAGCCTCTTGACCTGGTAGGTGGAAATAAGCTTCTATTTTCTCTTTGAAAGAAAAACACACCTATAAGCACTTTCTTACAGGAAACTTCTTGCATGGGTACGTGTGTTGTCAAGAGAATCCCTGGGGACAAGAGGGACAGGGAATTTCTGACAATAAGCCCATGAATAGAGCAGGGACTTCCAGAGTGGAAAAATGTGCTTGTCATACCCTTAAAAGCTATCACCCTGGATGGGCATTGGGGCCTTGGATTGTAGAACAAAGCCTAACTTCTCCCTGGAGTTGCACTGTGACCTGTCCAGTTAGCTTGGCTCTTAGACCTTAACAATAGAGTATTCAGGAATAAGAGAAATAGTGATGCCACTTGCCTGCATTTCTCAGGAAATTCTCTCTATATGGTCTTAGGCAATTTCTGATCAGATGGAAAGACATACACTGTATTCACAACCAGAGTTATTTTGTAAGTCCCTTGAACCCTTAAAACATCCATAACTGAGGATTAGTTCAGAAACACTAGTCAAGAAAATGCATGCTCCAAAGGTTTTATCAAGGGAAGCAGAAAATGTGAGCAGCTTGAGAGCTCAGTATTGCCAATTTGGAAGAGCAATTTGCCTACAGCTGGATATAATTAACAAGCATGGGTCAAAAAGGAAGCCAATCATAAAAGTGTGAATTGGATTGAGGTGGAGGGATGGGACAGTAACAGTCACTTCCAGAGCTGGTAGGTTCCCACTGGTGAGCCTCTCCCCATTTTCAAAAAGCCTCGTCTAATGATGTTAATAGAAGAATAAACTCTGGGGGAAAAAATGCCTGGTCTTCACAGTAACCCAGTATGTGTTTGACAAATTATTTTTTCTGGGACAATAAATGGTGCCTTATTCTCCCTTTATGCTAGTGAGTATTTTCTATGCCCACCAAAATGTATTATGTTTTTCACGGCTCACTATAAAGAGGTATAAAGGTATCGGCTATACAGCCTCCCATTGAATCTTGTTTGAATTCTTTTGGTCTGAATGCATGAATTATCATGGGGATTTTTTTGTTGTTGTTTGTTATTTTAGTAAAAACCAGGAAAGAGGATAACTTAAAACTAAATACATCATGCATTAAATAATAACTATATCTTGTGGGGTTAAGAGCTCGTATGCAAAGTTGCAGCCTGATGAGAATTAACACAGCTTAATAATAAATTCTCTAATGATTATGCTCCTTTCCTCCTCCCACCTACTTCTGAGGGGGGCTGGGGGACTGGCTTCACATATGGAACCCTGTGGATCTTGCCATCTTTCTTCTGTGCTTATTGTGGTCTTGAGACAGAAAGAAATAGAAGTCTGAACACAAGATGCGGTGCTTCCAAAGCTTTGGAGATTTTTCTAATCCTCCAAATGTTCTCCAATAAAATCCTCCCTTTATACTGCTGATGCCGCCACAGCATTCATAACCAGGGGAAGTCTGACAAGAAAATGAACCATTAAAACCTACACACAAACATAGGGGCTCATTTCCATGCTGAAGTCATCTTTAACCAAAGCCCAGAATTCATTTTGTCATTTGCAAGCATTTATTAAGTGCACAACACAGTGCTAGTTACTCTGTGGGGGATACAGGAGAATTAGTAGTTTACATCTGAGTTTAACAGGCAAAAAAATAAAACATAAAAAAATAAGAGACAACAAACCACTTGAGAGAAGAGGAAGATGAATAAATAAATAAATATGTATATATATGTATGTATATGTATGTATGTATATGCATGTGTGCAAATACATGTACCCTAAATGCGAAGGAGTATAAAGCGAAGTATTAAGTCATGGTGAAGCACAGCTGAAGGAAGAAACTTTGGGATATGGCTAGTTTTGAGCTAGATCTGAAAGAAAGTGATAGTTGTTGCAGGCAGAAAAAAAAAAAAAGGCCTGAGGCGTAAACCACTTTGTGAAGCTTGAACTTCTTCCTTGAACACGCTTTCTGGGAAGTAGCTGGCTGTTAGTATCTGACCAAAGTGTGCCTCTCATTGACTGAACACTTGTCCATCCTGGGGATGAATTCTCATTTTTATTGATAAATTTTTTAAATCATCTAAGAAGCCTTGTTGGAAGATGCATAAAGTACACAACAGATTTCTCATAACATCAGCTTATAAGCATTTAAATCTTCACAACTGTCTAAATAAGCCCAGAGAAGAGTTCATTAAGAAATAGCTGCACGAGCACAGTGGAGTATTAAAATCACATGCAATTTCTTTGGGGCCATAATGAAACAGTCAATTAACTTTTTTACTTGTTGACAACCACAGCTGATATAAACTAATGGTCCACTGATCTGAGCAGAAAGTCAAAGAACAACAAGTTAAAACAGTCTGAGAAAAGAATCAGAGGCTGAATTGGTCAAAACATAGTTTTATTTCAGTTTCCACATGATGTAAAATAGCCACTTAACTGTTTCAGATACATCTTAGAGAAGCTTGGTGAACAATGTGAATGTACATAATAAATAATATTAGCTAATATTTAAAAATACTTTACAGGGGTGGTAGGCAGAATAATAACAACATTCCCCACCTCCACTCTCAAAAAGATATGCATGATGTAATCCCTGGAAGCTGTGAATATGTCACCTCACAGGCCGAAGAAACTTTGCAGATGTTATCAAGTTAAGGATCTCGTAATGGCAATATTATCCTGGACTGTTTGCATGGGTTTAGTGTAATCAACAAGAGTCCTTACAAGAGGGAGGCAATAGGGTTGCAGTTAGAGAGAGAAGATGTAAGGATAGAAGAGAGGAAATGCTACACTGCTTATTTGAAAAATGGAGAAGGGGGCCATAAGCCAGGGAATACAAGTGTTTTCCAGAAGGTGGATAAGTCAAGAGAATGGATTCTCCCCTACAGCCTCCAGATGGAACACAGCCCTGCTGACTCCTTGACTGTAGTCTAGCAAAATCCATTTCTGACTTCTGACCTCCAGAACTGAAAGACAACAAATCTGTGTAGTTTTAAGCTACTAAATTTGCAGTAATTTGTTAAAATAGCAATCCAAAGCTAATATGCATGGATCACCTCATTTGATCCTTAAAATATTATAGCCATTTTACGGATGTGAAAACTGTTGCTCAAATAGGTTAAGCAGTTTGCTTAAGTAAATGGTGGAGCTAAACTACAAATCCAGGTACTCTGACTCCAGAGTGTGTACCCTTAAAAAGTACACTGTTTTAAAAAACGCTAATTTAGAATGGCAAGAATATATTGTATTACTCCATAAAGGTAAACTGCGATAGCAAATTTATAAAAAAGATATTGAATATATTTTCAATCTTCTCTGTATTCACAGTGAATACAATTCTTAACATTCTATTACAGTTCCTTTGCTATGAATGCCAGCAATCTTATATTAGTTTGATATTACACTACTTCATCAGAGGAAGACATAAACTAGGAGATAACCTTTGTCAGTAGTTACCTGGATGATTAGTCATCATTTACATTTGGCATATTTCTTGTCATAACTCTCATTATGATGTCTTCTATAGATTGTAAGCTATTAGAAAGCTGAGACTGTATTTCCTCTATGTTCTACAAGGACCACAGCCTATGTCATCCCATGCACATGTTTGCGTGTGTAGGTCATAATGAGTCTGTTGGTCATTAATGCTGAGGATCATTGCCTCCTTAAGAATTAAACTTTTGTTTCATTGGTTCTTGGGCTGTCATTCTAATGCCGTGGAAGTTGAGGATTCTGTATTGTTTGTCATTGTATCCCTGCCCATAAAACGGTGGTCATATAGTTATTCAATTAACTGTAGTTGGGAAATGAATGCATGAGCAGACTTTCTAAAGCCAAGCAGCTTTGGAAAAGTCTGGCAGGAGAAGATGTTGAATTTTAAGAAAATGAAGGAAGAAATCCCTTGAAAGAAGGCTTAAGAATGATTGAACAGATAAAGAAAATCTTAATTTCTATGGCCATTTGAATAGTTTAAAAGTATCACTCTGATTCAAGATGCTGAAGTCCATGTCTTCCTTTATTCTATTTCTAGTGTTTTTCTTGTTTATGGCTCTAACACTGATCAAGAATGCAAACTTACTAGTTTCCTTCTTTTTGTATTCTTCCTGCTGTCTGAATATGAAATATTTTCATTTATGCATAACAAACAGCCATTAACATCATTCATTTACACCTAGAGATATTGAAGACTTATTTTCATAAATCATTGTGTGATACTCAGAACTCAGTACCTGCTGGAGCAATGAAAGCTTTGAGTCTAAATCCAAGGCATCAGGGGCTGGGAGCGGTGGCTCATGCCTGTAATCCCAGCACTTTGAGAGGCCAAACTGGGCACATTGCTGGAGCCCAGGAGTTTGGGACCAGCCTGGGAAACACAGCAAAACCCTATCTCTACCAAAATAAATAAACAAACAAATAAATAAATAAACAAACAAACAAAAATTAGCCAGGCATGGCTATAGTTCCAGCTACTTGGGAGGTCGAGGTGGGAAGATTGCTTGAGCCAGGGAGGTAGAGACTACAGTGAGCCAAGATCACACCACTGCACTACAGCCTGGGTGACACAGCGAGAGACATCCTGTCTCCATAATAAATAAATAAATACCTGATAAATAAATAAATAAATCCAAAGCATCCAGGATAAAGTGAGATTGCATACTAAAACAGTTTAGGGTGGTTTAAGTCATCTTAGATCTCAGAGTATTTGAGGTTTCCCCTCTCCTAGACAGCTTCAAGAAGGGAAAGCTAAGTTCACATCTCTTATTCACTATGCTGTCTTTCAATGGTAAAATACCCTAGCAAACAAATCATGATCAGATTGATGGCCCTAGGATTCAGTTACTGGTTATACACTCTTATTTCAGGGTGGTTTGACTAAGATATGTCTCCTGCCAGCCTGCCCACACAACCTTATTTCTTCATTTATTCGGTAAATATTCACTGTATGCCTCATAGGTGCCAGGTACTATTCTAGATACTGCTTACATAACAGGGCGCCAAGTAGACAAAAATCTTTGCCCACAGTTACATTCTAGTGGAGGGAGACAGACAATAAACAAATAAGTAAAACCTATAAATGGTCTAGAAAGAATAATTCCTATCGTTACAATTAATATCGCAATATCTGAAAAATATCAGAAAAAAGAGGGACTTTTATTGTATTTGCTCCCAAACCAAGATTACATTTAATGTAACAATGTTATCAAAAGTAACATTTTAACTCAGTATAAGAAAAGAATGTGTTATTAATACATTAAAAAATTTTTTTCTGCCGGGCGCGGTGGCTCATGCCTGTAATCCCAGCACTTTGGGAGGCCGAGGCGGGTGGATCACGAGGTCAGGAGACTGAGACCATCCTGGCTAACACGGCGAAACCCCGTCTCTACTAAAAATACAAAAAAAAAAAAAAAAAAAATTAGCCCGTCGTGGTGGCGGGCGCCTGTAGTCCCAGCTACTCGGGAGGCTGACGCAGGAGAATGGCGTGAACCCGGGAGGCAGAGCTTGCAGTGAGTGAGTCGAGACCGCGCCACTGCACTCCAGCCTGGGCGACAGAGCGAGACATCGTCTCAAAAAAAAATTCTTCTAAATCTTGGGTGTTTATATTTTATAAATTATAGTGTAACTATCTGGGTTTCCTTTTTTACTTTGGCTGTTAGGACATTCAGATCTAAATTTGTAGTCACAGTAATTACGCACAACTTACTGGTCTGCATTGTTATATACTGAACTTCCAATTCTATTCTAATAATTCTTACTATTCTACCCTCGTTTTTCTTTTACTTTGATTTCTCTATTTATTTGTATTTTAATGTATTGCTTTCATTTTCGCTAACCAAGAACTAAGTCTACTGACCAATAATGAAAACTACCCCAAGAAAACAGGTACTTCAGTTTTTTGTTTTGAGACGGAGTCTCGCTCTGTCGCCCAGGCTGGAGTGCCGTGGCGCGATCTCGGCTCACTGCAACCTCCGCCTCCCGAGTTCAAGCAATTCTCCTACTCAGCCTCTTGAGTAGTTGAGATTACAGGCGCCCACCACCACGCCCAGCTAATTTTTTTGTATTTTTAGTAGAGACGGGATTTCACCATGTTGGCCAGGCTGTTCTCGAACTCCTGACATTGTGATTCACCTGCCTCGGCCTTCCAAAGTGCTGGGATTACAGGTGTAAGTCACCGAGCACGGCTGGCACTTCGGTTTTATACATTCACAGAATTAATCGAGAGATTCTGCCTTCCTACTTCTTAAATCTTTTTGGCTGAAAAATGCCAGGTCACAGGAGAGTAGGTTGTCTTATCCAAGATTTCAGAGTGAATCCTTAAGCGTGGCTTATTAACTACCTGTTAAACAAGTGGCTCATTAACAACTTAGGGTGAAATGGGAGCGAGAGTGGTTTCTGCATTTTGAAGGCTATTGGTTAAAATGTAATCAAAGGTTATTCAGCTCTAACTCACAAAATGATACTAGCTTTTAAGTTTCTATCTGTTCTATGTGACATTCTGCCATTTATCTTTGAGTTTTGATGAGAGAAAGAGATTAGAATGACCAGCTGGGTTCTCCAAATTTTTACCAAAACTGTGAATAAGAATAAATGTAGATACAGAATCTATAAATCATAGCACATGGACATGCTTGAGGAGACTAGATATGCCATCAGAAATGCCTTTAAATTATTGCAGCATACTCCTGCATTTAAAAGATACTAATTATGTGATTTAAATCCAAAGGTATGATTTTTCAAAGAAGAAAAATGATATCTAAGTTGGTGGTAAGTGACAAGACCCATCACAGAGATACTTTGTCCAGTAGCAACCCAGCTGCTGATCAGTTTACTAAAAAGCCCAAGGGGCAGATTAATTATTTAGCAGTGGAATAAATTGCAAAGTTGGCCTTAATGACTTCAAGACAAATTGAAGCAGCACATTCTGCAAAACTCTCAGCAATAATCACAGAAAATGTGAGTGAATTTGAAACCAGGTTTTGCAAATGGTCTGACATCATCATCTCCTTTTCTTTTCTCTTAACCCTCAACCTCCATTTTCCCACACTCCAGCTCATCCAATTACCCACTTTTCCCCCACCCCCACTTCCACTAACATTGTGCTAACCCATACCTTTCTAGTATGGCAATTCCTCTCTGCATCTTCCATCCCTTTCTTCCTATTTATAATGCTCTATATTGGGCATTGCCTGTACCCCCCTGTACCAAGATAGCATGCAGGATATTATCCTCCAAAAGCATGAGTTACCATCTAATGGCGAGTACAGCAAACAGGGAGAATGCTATGTAAAAAAAAAAACTAGGAATAAATGCAAAAATGATAGGCACAATGGAGGTACAAACAACCTGCTGTGAAAACACAGATGAAGAGGCAATTAATTCCTGTCATTTTCTAGCATGAGTGGGTGACAAATATCTTCACTCTGCGTATTCCCCTCCCATCTGTTTCTCTCACTTCTAATGGGGACAATTTGGGATCTGGGTTGTCAGTTTCTGCTACTGAAATGTGAAACTGGAGGATGAAATTTATTCTGATGTCAACCACAGAAGCTGCTGTATTTAACTTAATATAGTGAAGGAGCAGTTTAGTGACCAATTCTCTGTAAGACACAACCATCCTACATCCCTGTTGTCAGTAACTGTTTTAGGACTCCCAATACTAATTGTTTTCAGCCAGGTTTTCTCATTTCTCCCTCTCTCCTCCAACTTCCCAATCTCTTCCCAGGATTTCCCTGTGTTTTCCTCTTGCTAACTCACTAGTTTCTCGTACCAGGCTATTCTAGCTGCCTTATACTTCGAGTATAGACCAGTCTGTGTACCAAGATGGCCTGTTTGCCTATGTGTTAGGAGTTTAGAGACACTCTCCAGAGTCACTTTGCCTAAAATGCCAACACTTTATGTGTCTTAGACATTCAAATGTCCCTGTGAGGACAAAGCAGAAGGTCCATCAGTCATTTACACCTCAGTTAAAATTATTTCATCATATCATTTTTCTTTAAATAACTAGCAGAGATGAGCTACCCTGGGGAGGCTAGTTCACTCATTCAGCCATTATCTACTTAGCATCCTGTTATATGTTAACTTGTTTCTAAAATGAATAAGACTTGTCTGACTCATATGCTGGTTGAGGGAAGAAATACAATTGTAATTTTAATAAGTGATAATTGCATGGAGGAACCGCCAACACTGCCCTGGGCATTGGGTAAAGGCTTAAAAGAGGACCAAAGATTTTAGGTAAATCCTGAAGTGTAATTTGGAGTTGGCCAGAGCGAGGGAAGCAGGGAAAAATAACTAGAATTATGAACACTCTGAAATGGAAAGGGTTTGAGTGAGAGCTGAGGTAAAGACTTCAAGCAACCAAGAATAGCATAAGACATTATGGATAGGGGAGAAGAGGTAGATTCAGTATTTGGAAGAAAATGTCTAAAGGGAGAATGGGATATGGGAGAATTATAAGACAGACTATAACATTTTAAATTTTTGCCATTAAGAACTTGTTTTAAGAGGCAAAGAAACAAGGCAGTTAGGATCAGATTAGTAGGATAAATCGGATGGAATTAGAGTACGAATAATGAAACTGACAGTGCATGAATTGTCAACATTCCTTTTAATCAATTCCTTCTCCCAGTCCCTCAGGTCTGTATTTGTTACACATAAACATATTGAAAAGCACAGGCGTCCTGGCTCTATCATTGACTAACTACTCGCAAGTACCCTAAACACCAAGCAATCCAATTTGCATATTTCACAGGAAAGCACCAGAAAAGATGATCCTTAAGATCTCTTTTAGTTCTAAAGACTATTATTATTTTTATATATTGGAAGAATTGCAGTGTGTATAGCACTATCTAAGTAGACACTATCTCCTCCTACTAGAAGCCTAAGCAGTACCAGAGCATTGACATTAAAGAACTCAGGGTTTTATTATTTGAAATTTTAAAAATAACTCTTTTTCTTATTATAAAAATAATACATGTTCATTACAGAAAAATTAGAAAATAAAATTGTAAAACATCACAACTTCTACCCACTCAGACACAACCATGGTTAATACTTGGTATATAACCTTACTAAGAGGATTATTATTTCATGTAAGATTATATTAAATAATGGTAAATTATTCTCTACTAAAAAAAGATTGTTTGTTTGCTTATTATAGAGCCAAGTAATTTTCACACAAATAACTATTGAAGATTTCATGGGGTTCAATGAATCTAGGCAGATTTCTTTCCCCCTACAAAGTTAATCAACAGACATTAAGTAAAAATGAATAGAATTACAACTCAGTATAAATGTCTTCCCTGTGGCTTCAGATTTATGCCTCCTAAGGCCATTTCAAATAACACACTCAAACGTTAATAGGAGGGGAATTATGGAGTATGTACCAGGCACTGTACAGGGTACTTTCTATGTGCTAACTTGAACCTCATAATAATACTCTAGAGCGGATTTTTTGATCACAGTTTTACAGATAAGATTCAGTGGCTTAGAGAGGTTAATTGACTTTATTACAGCTACATTGCTAGTAAAGATCTCAACCAAGATTTGAACCCAAAACTGCCTGGTGCCAAATCTCATGTTTTTACCACTATAGCAGCATTCACTGAACTGTTTTCCAAATAATACTAGTATTGAGTGAGATAATGTTCCATGAAAAAAAGGGTCCATTGTCAACTATGTTTGGGAAACATAACATTGCAGGAAAGAAATATGTTTTCTCAGTTTAACACTTATTTCTTATTTGACAGTGAAAATTCCTTTTTTTTCCTAAAAGCATGAAGTTGGTTATGAAGGACTTGAAAATCTTCCCCACTTCCCACCAACAATACAGAGATAATGAAAAAATACAGCATCACTTGAGTAAGATCTTTTACAGATTCAACTCCATGGCTTGGAGTTATTGTGGACTGAAAGGAAGGATCTGGAGACCAAAATAAAGTTACTGTTTACCTTTAATTCAAGGGTGATTACAGGTTGCTGAGCCAGATGTAAATCTGTAAAAATGTCTCACAGGGCAATATTTTTCCTAACTGAATGAGCTTCAGACTCCTTGTCTGTAAAATAGGGTGGATGATGTTAATACATAATTAATATTAATTACGGGAGAAAGGTACCAGATTGTAGGAGGATCTTAACTGCTTTAAATTCCAAGACAAGAAATGTAGACTTGGCTGCTACACAACAGGAAGTCATCAAACTTTTTTCAAAGCAGGTTAGTTTTAAGAAAATTAGTGTGATGGCAGTGTGTAGCAGAGATCAGAGGAGGTTACTATATTCTGTACCTACAATTCGGGGAGTCTGACAGTACACCAACTGCCTTCCTCCACTTCAGTGCCACTGACCAGTAGATCACCACTTTTTATTTCAGGATACTCAATTATTGTTTGTCACAGGAGTTTAGTTCATTGGCTCAAAGCTTACATCCTCACGTTTCACTTTACTGTACCAAAGAACTTAAAATTTGATGATGTTATGACTACAATTTTCAGTTGTTTCATAAAGGGGAAGATAAAATGGTCTAGACCAGGAAACTTGAAGTGAGTATCTTTAGAGGTAGCAAGGCCTGTCAACGTGAAAGAGCTGGAGGAGAAGGAAAGTTGGTCTTGGCTTTTGGACCCCTTTCCAAAACTCTGGGAAAGCCCTAACAATGTCTTTGTATGATCATATACTTCTGGTAAAATCTGCAAATAAAGATATTGCACCTGCAAAAAGACTTTGTCTCTTTCCTCATCAACTTGTCCTGTGCCATATTGAAGTATGGGAATAGTGGTGGGCATTTTTGGTATTTAATTAATCAGATGAGGTGGGACTGTAGTGAGATTTGTATAATACAGTAGTTCTCAACCGAGGTCGATTTCGCCCCCTGGGAGACATTTAGCAATGTCCGGAGAAATGTTGGGGTGTCACAACCAGGACAGTGGTCAGGGGAGCTACTTGCTTCTAGTGGGTAGAGGACAGGGAGGCTGCAAAACATCCTGGAATTCACAGAATGACTCCTCCTTCAACAAAGAATTCTCTGGCCTTAAAGGTCAGTAGTTCCAGGTTGAGAAACCTCGGTTTAATGGAAAGAACTTTAATGGTTTGCAAACAATTTTAGGTATACTTAAATTTCTGATTGTCTGGATACAGAAATGTTTGTAGGAAATACTCTGTGCTGGCTTACCCAATGTCATGATCTGAAGATAGAAGACCAGAGATTGTATCATTATGTGCACTTGCTCTCCAGTAATTAGCACTAGAGGTCTAAAGGTGGTGGAGAAAGGTTTGAAATGAGCCAGGACCTAGTCTGTGATTATTTTTCCAAACATTAAACTTGTAAAATTAAAGGGAAGATGACTACCCCAAACAGAAGTCCTCTTCTGTCAGGAAAATGCAGCATGTACAATTATAAATGAACCACATTTTTTTCTATTTTTCGAGACAGGAATTATGCAAAATAGAATTTATAGTACTCTTGCAATGATAGGTTACAAATCTATAGCAGTACATTGAACACCACGTATGTCTGTTTTTAAAGTTACATATTTTATGCATGCCAACATATAGAGGAGTCTTGATGTGATTGATATTACCGAAAATGGATTGTGAAGTTGCAAGAAAGTTTTCTAAACTATCATTTGTTTAAAACATGTTTTGATCTATCAGGCTAGAAGACAGACTGAATTATCTTTCTATTGCTGCTATAGAAAATACAAGATTGTCATATAATAAAGTGACCAAAGGTATGCAACCAAAAATGCCATCAAAAAAGTATTAAAGAAGTATATTAGGCAATTAATTAATAAAAAACATATTATTCTTGATTTTTTGTAATGTTCATTTTGTCAGCTTTAAAAAATGTTTAATTTATTGTGATTTCTTTTATCAATTTAAATACTATTAAACTCATTTTGAATTTGTAATTTAACTTCTTTTTCTTAAAAAGGATCCACAAATTTGTATAAATTTCAAGCCTCACAGAACCTGGATATTCTCCTATATATACATTTTATTTCGAGATGAAATATTGAACTGAGATTTTCTTTATTTCTTTAAAGACAATGTTTGTTTCCTGCTCATGGCTCATTTCAAAAAGCAGCCCCACTGAGAAATCCATTTTTTCTCTCTTCTGCCCTGTCTTTCTAGGACTAAAATATTCTCTTCCATTTCCCTTACTTATTGGAAAATGAAGAGGCAAGAAAAAAAAAAATCCTATTACCTCTGTGAAGCCTGCTGCCCTAAAGTCACAAATATAATTTATGGATTCTAGCCATGCTTGCATTCCTTGCCATGCCAATAAAGTTTATTGAAATTGGAATTAGAATTTAAAAGCTTAAACCGAAAGAACCAGTCTAGGAATTGGAAAAATATATGTATGTAGCTTATACCCAAATCAGAATATTGTTCTACCCCCAGCCAGACTATAAAGCAAGTTAGCAAAAAGTAGTCCATTTGATTTTTAACCCAATCTAATCATGTTAACATTGAAGAAAATTTTCATTTTGATTTAATATTTTATGATCTAAGACTTGTCATTCCATATTAGAATTAGGGTCCAAGAAAAAGAGCACTTTTTGCCTTATGGTTCAGAGTTCTGGGACTTTAAGATTTAGAGAGAACATGACAAAAAATATCTATGGTAAGGCTAAAATTACTAGTCAGGGTGAACATTATAAAAATGTAACTAAAAATGAATTTAAAAGTGATATGAGTACATTGAATTGGTTGAAACGTAAAATCCCACAGAGAAGTATTTGAGGATTGCTGCAGGAAATCTACATTAAAGTACATTATTTCATGCAGAGAGAATCTGACTGAAATTATAAAGTACTCCTATGGCAAAAAGGAAAGAACAACCCACAGCTTTACAGCAACAGTCAGAGTAACAGCACACATCTCAGAATAAATCCCTCAGATTTTCTGAGGAATAACTCCTGCTAATCAAATGTCCCAAAACATCTGGGCACTACTTGCAGTTGCCTGGACATTCTGGCCAAAGAGACAGAACTATAGGTTGCAATAGGGCATAATAATATTTCAGAGACTCTGCTTCCTAAGCATTTCCAACTTCATTCAGTCTCAGAAAGCCCCAGACTAACAGGGAGAAAGAAAGGTGATGGGCATCAAGAACCCCAGATTGCAGATTAGGGAATATTTAAAGCTAAAATCCACTTAGAAGGCTGGCTGTGTGTAGATAATCACACAGATAAAGTGTTTGAGCTCCTCATTCAACTTCCTGTACTCTACTTCGTACAGCTCTGGAATAAGCAGATAGGCTTGTCGTCTGAAACTTTTAGGGAGTATCCGTATACTTTGAGCTTTTAGTGGAGAATTTAGCTGAGAATTCTACCAATCGCCTAAGAAAAATATCTAGATGACTCTATACCCTTAATATTATACAGAATAAAGAAAAAAGAAAGTAGTTTGATACAAAGAAAAAGCTGCCAATCCAGAGACAGAGAAACTGTGCATGACTGTAACCTGGCTACATTTCTTAAACTTATCTGCAAAATATTTAAGAGTACACATCTGAGGAATGGTGATGAAGATGAAATAATAGTAATATTATACTGATAATATAATAACATGGGGCCTGGAACAAAGTTGTTTTATTGTTGCTGTGGTTTTAATAGTAATCATTCCCTTTTTTTTTTTTTTTCTTTCTTGAGACAGAGTTTTGCTCTTATTGCCCAGGCTGGAGTGCAATGGCACAATCTCGGCTCACCGCAACCTCTGCCTCCCGGGTTCAAGCAATTCTTCCTGCCTCACCCTCCCAAGTAGCTGGGACTACAGGCATGTGCCACCACTCCCGGCTAATTTTGTATTTTTAGTAGAGACGGGGTTTCTCCATGTTGGTCAGGCTGGTCTTGAACTCCTGACCTCAGGTAATCCGCCCTCCTTAGCCTCCAAAAGTGCTGGGATTACAGGCATGAGCCACCGCGCCCAGCTTGGCTCTTCTCTTCCTTTCTCCACCCCAACTATTAATACCTAGGTAATGATGCTTTAGAGAAAGCTGTTTGTCTACTACATTTTGAAGTTAATCATAATTACTTTGTTTCTTCATACGGGTAAATATTTTGAAATTTGAGGGAAAGAATGTTAACAAAATGAGGAGAAAGATCTGGTTATTAGATGATTCACAGGATATCATGAGTTCTTATTTGCTGAGAAGTAGGAATAGGAACACAACATTCTAAAAATACCTTACCTTTATAAATACCTGATCTCTGGCTCACTGCAACTTTTGTCTCCCGGGTTCAAGCGATTCTCATGCCTCAGCCACCCGAATAGCTGGGATTACAGGCCTGCGCCACCATGCCCAGCTAATATTTGTATTTTTAGTAGAGACTGGGTTTTACCATGTTGGCCAGGCTGGTCTTGAACTCTTGGCCTCAAGTGATCCACCCTCTTCGACCTCTCAAAGTACTGGGATTACAGGTGTAAAGCACCGTGCCTGGACACTCAAACTACTTTGCGTACCCAATATTTCTATCTTTTTTTTTAAAAAAAAAAATATTACATATGAAAACCATGCTAAAATTAAGTCAAACTATTGAAAAAACAGGTGCATATTTTAATTTAAGGGAAACTTGGGCTAACAATTTCTACCACCACACATAGAAATGGCTGGTACATTATTCATCAGAATGAAAAACACTTGGATTTCTTTCTTATTTATTTTATTAACAAGTTTCTGATGGAACAGAAGGCAGTTGGGCCTCAATACAATGTACTAAGTTTTAGACCTAAAAGATTTCAGTATAATAGTCTTATCTATAAGGTTGTCCTACATAGACCCTAATCACAGCATCAAAAGGAGATTCCAATGTAAAAGAAACATAGTATGCTATCTTAAATATACAGTAGAAAGTATACGTAAAAGTATTCTTAAAGGTACTATCGGAAATGTTATATTACATTTCTTATAATTCTGCCTAACACACCACTATTCATAATTGTTGAAAGATTTTCTCTAAAAATAGCAGCACTGGTAGACAGACACTAATTCTTCTATATTCTTTGTTGTCTGGTTCCCCTTCAAACCACTAACTAGGCCAGGTGTTATTTGATTATAATTGTTAGTTTAAGATGCACAAAGTAAGCAGGAATGGTAGCGTATGCCCATAATCCCAACTACCTGTGAGACTGAAACAGGTGGATTATCTGAGCACAGGAGTTTCAGGCCAGTCTGGGCAACATAGTGAGACCATGCCTCTAAAAAATAAAAAATAAATAATATACAAAATATAAACATTGATTTCATAAATCCATGGCTACACTTTTCAGAAACTACATGGCCATTCTGGAAAAACTCTGGAAAAACAAAATTGAAACATGATAGTGAAACTCTTAGCTATAATTCTATATTATTAGAACTTTCAAAGTTAAAATAATCTGTTAAAATGAATACATTTTCAAAAAAGGTTTAAACTTTTCCAGTTTTATGCTATGGCTTTCTTCTCTTCTTAAGGTATTAAAATTATAGGTCCACAAAGCCTTATTTGCAAATCTGTAATCCAAAATGATATGAATACTAAAAGTTTTTCTGAAACTCATTTGATGGCAAACCTGCCATGGCTAAACAGCAGGTTATTTCTAATCTCTTATTTTGCATAGTTATGGGTAACGGTGGATGTATATAATCTACAGTATGTGTACAACACCGTTTTAAAATCGTAAAAGTTCTTAACTTTTATACACATCTAGACCCATGGAGTTCAGGAGAGATTGTAGATTTGGATTTCGTTTAGAATTGCTCTTGTTTCAACTCAACTTTTTTTCTTTATTTCTATTTTTAAAGATTCAGTAATTTTAATTTCATTAAAAGTCAGCTGTGCTTAGAAATTGATCAAGAGTTAATAATTCAGGACATCTTGTGAATTACTACAAGTAGAATTGAAGTTATTTCTGTTAGAGAGGAAGGGCAAACACCAGATACCAATCAGGAGTATCCATTTGAAAACAAACAAAAAGATAAGATTGCTTATCACTGAAGGAAACAGGATGCTAAATGTACGAGTTTTATTTTATCAACACATCTCAAACAGCAGATGCCTGTCACTGTATACTAACTGCTAAAAGTCCTGTGCTTTTCTACCATAATCCAGCTGTTTTTAAAGTTTTTGATAGATGGCCCTTACTGCTTTGCCATCCTGCTCTGTGAATCATGTAATTGTTTACTGTCCCGGTCCATTTAACTCCTATTTAGGACCATACCTCATACATATCTAGAGCATTTATATTTCCTTTCTTTAATCATAAAAGAAAACATTTTATGTTTTCTACATATAGGATTTCAGACGTCAAGTTATTACTGCAATAAAGTAAGTTTTTGGATCTATATTAGAGCTCTCCTTCCTTCCTTCCCTCCTTCCTTCCTTCCCTCCCTTCCTCCCTTCCTTCCTTCCTCCCTCTCTCCCTGCCTCCCTCCCTTTCATTCTCCCTCCCTCCCTCCCTTTCATTCTCCCTCCCTCCCTCCCTCCCTCCCTTCCTTCTTTCCTTCCTTCCTTCTTTCTTCCTTCTTTCCTTCCTTCCTCCCTCCCTCCCTCTCTTTCATTCTCCCTTCCTTCCTTCCTTTCTTCCTTCCTTCCTCCCTCCCTCTCTTTCATTCTCCCTTCCTTCCTTCAAATGAGTATTATCTTTAAGGAACTTAGATGCATATGGAGCCCTTCTCTTGAAATACAATGCTTTTTTCCCACATGGAAGTTAAACGTACATAAATATTGCCCTATTTAAAACAGTTGCAGTGAACTTTTGTGTTTATTATGGAAATGCTATAAGAATAGCCCTGGATCAAGTGATAATATGATTATATCAATTAAGCAAACAGAGATCATGTGTTAATAACATTTGGTATGGATGGAAAAAATAGGAATTTGAAAAATAACCTTTCTATCTTGGTATAATTTCCAAATTAACTCAGAGAAATGATAAAATATTGCTCAATAAACTGCACAAATTTAAAGTTAGCAATTTCAGAAATGTTGACATATGTATACACCTGTGAAAACATCAACACAATCAAGATCATGAACATATTTATCACCCCCAAAAGTTTCTTCAAGATTCTGTCAGCCTTTTCTCCCATCCCTCCTGGCTCTTTTCCACATCTTGTCCCCAGGCAGCTACTGATCTGCTTTCTGTCCACTATAGAATACTTTGCATTTTCTAGAATTTTATGCAAATGGAATCATACGGTGTATACTTCTGGTTTTTTACTGACTTCATTTGGTATAATTATTTTGAGATCCATCCATGCATTGAGTGCATTGGGAATTTATTTCTTTGTGATGCTGGGTGGTATTACATTGTATGGATATGCCACAATTTCTTTATCCATGTACTTATTCATGAATCAATGAAGGTATATCCAGTTTTTGGTATTACAAATAAAACTACTGTGAACATTTCTATATAAGGACACACGTTTAAGTAAATATCTTGGAGTAGAACAGATGTATCATATGGTAGGTGTATATTTAACTTTCCAAGAGCCTGCCACACTGCTTTTCAAAGCAGTTGGACCATTTTACATTCGTATGAGGAGTCTATGAAACTTCCAGTTAGTCTACATCTTCAACAACATTTGGTATGGTCAGCCTTTTAGTTGGGGACATTCAAATAAGTATATAGTAGTATCTAATTATAGTTTTTATTTATGTTTTTCTAATGACTAATGATGTGTGGATCTTTTTATGTGACTGTTTTTCATCTATGTATCTTTTTTTTGGAGAGGTGTCTATTCAAATTTTATACCCATTCCTTAAAAATACACTTCAATTTTTAGAATGGTTTTAGATTTACAGAAAAACTGAGAATATAGTACAAAGAGTTCTCATATATCCTGCACCTACTTTCCTTTAACATCTTACATTACTGTGGTACATTTGTTCTAATTAATGAATCAATATTGATATTTTATCATTAGCTAAAATCTATACTCGATTCATATTTCTTTAGTTTTTACCTGATTTTCTGTATTGTTTTCAGGATCCCATCTGGGATACCATATTACACTTAGTTGTTTCTCCGTAGGCTCCCCTTGTCTGTAACAGCTTCTCAGACTCTGTTTTTGGTGATGATGGCCCTGGCAAGTTTTGAGAAGTACAGATCAGGTGTTTTGTAGAATGCTTCTCTAATTGAGTTCGTCTGGTCTTTTTCTAATAGTTATACTGGGATTACAGTTGTTTGGGAGGAAGACCACAATGGCAAAGTTCCATTTTCATCATATCATATTAAGAATTTATACTATTTGACTTATCAGTGTCAATATGAACCTTGATCACTCAATTAAAGTAGTATTTGTCAAGTTTGTCCACTGTAAAGTTACCCTTCTCGTTTTTTCTTTCCATAATGTTCTTCTTGTAAAGAAGTCACTATGTGCACCCCACACCTAATGAATGGGAAGTTATGGTCCCCCTCTCTGAGGGTGAAGTAATTACATAAATTATTTGGAATTCTTCTGCCCAGGAGTGTTATCGTCTCTTTTCCTCTATTATTTATTTGATCATTTATTCATATCAATAGAAACTGATAGATAAAATTTCAGTTTACACTCTGGATTATATTTCTTTAAATAATCTAATTTGTTGTTGTTGTTAATACTCAAGTTGTTCCAGCTTTGACTACTTGGAGCTCTTTCAGTTGGTTCCTGTATTTCTTTGACACAATTCCATCAATAAAGGATTGTGTTTTGTTTTTGAGCACCTTCTTCCTTTCTTGTATAAAAGATGTATTATATGTAGGCCTGTGATTTTCTTTTCATATATGGGATGAGGTGTGGATTGAGGTTAACTTATAATATCATATGGGTATCCAATTGTTTCAACACCATTTGATGAAGAGAGTACAGTAATACCCCCTTATCCACACTTTTGTTTTCTGAAGTTTCAGTTACCCACAGTAAACCAAGTTCCAAAAACAGGTGGGTATGGTATAATAGGATATTTTGAGAGAGAGAGATAGAGACCACATTCACATGAATTTTATTACAGTATATTGTTATAATTGTTCTATGTTATTATTCATTATTGTTGTTAATTTCTTACTTTGCTTAATTTATAAATTAAAACTTCATTATAGGTATGTATATATATGAAAAAACAGTATATATTGGGTTTGGCACTATCCATGGATTCAGGCATCTACCTGGAGTCTTGAAATGTATCTCCTGTGGATAAAGGGGGACTAGTGTATGCTTTCTCCAGTAAATTCCTTTTGCATGTTTGCCAAAACACAATTGGTCATATCTATGTGTATTTATTTGTAGACTCTATTCTCTTCCTTTGATCTATTTTTCTATCTTTATCTCACTGTCTTGATTATTATATCTTTATATTGTCTGGAAATCAGGTGATATAATTCTCCCAACTTTGTTCTTCTTTCTCAAAATTGTTTTGACTATTCCAGGTTCTGTGAATTTCCAGATAAATTTTAGAATCAATTTGTCAATTTTTACAAAGCTTAGATTGCTGTACCTTTTATTAGAATTGCAATGAATCAATATCTAGATGTGGCGAGTATTGACATCTTAATAATATTAAGCTTCTGATCCATGAACATAGCATATCTTTTCATTTGTGTAGGTCTTTAATTGCACTCAGCAATATTTTGAAGTTTTCAGTATACAGGTCTTGCATGAGTTTTGTCAAATGTATTCCTTATTCTTTTTTATATTTCACCTTATTGTACATGGTATTTTACAACTTCAACTTCTGATTGTTCATTATTAGCATATAGAAAAACAATTGCTTATGTATATTGAACTTGTATACCAAATACTTGCTAATCTAACTTATTAGTTCTACTAGATTTTAGAATAAATTTCAAAATATTTCTTCCATATGACCACATTACCTCAGTATAAAGATAATTGTACTTCTTCCTTTCCATACTGGATGCCTTTAATTTTTTGTGCATTACTCTTCTAACTAAAACCTTCAGTATAATATTGAATAGAAGCAATGAGAAGAAACATCATAGCCTTGTTTCTGATCTTAGGGAGAAGGAATTCTGCCCTTCTCCATTTAGTATAGTGTTATCATTTTATATTTTAATCAGAAAGCATTCAATGTTTTACTTTAAGTAGCTGTAGGTTAATTGTACATTGTAGCCACCATCAGAAGATTTTTCTCTTTTTGGGGGTGAGGAACAGGGTCTTGTTATGTTGCCCAGGCTAGCCTCAAACTCCTGGGCTCAAGCTATCATCCTGCCTTAACCTCTCAAGTAGCTGGGATTACAGGCTTGCACTACTGCCCCCAGAAAAACTTTCCCTTCTATTCCAAGTTAATTAAGAGGTTTTATCAGGAATGGATGTTGAATTTTGGCAAATGCTTTTTTTTTGTATTTATTGAGATGTTCACAGAGTTTTTCATTTTTAGTCTGTTAATATAGTGAATTACATTAATGTATTTACATGTTATTGATTTCAATTTCACTAACATTTATTAAGAATTATTTTATCTATGTCTGTCATAAATATTTATCTGGCTGTTATTTACATAGTATTGCTAGAATAGAATGACTTGGAAAGTATTCCTTCTTCTTCAATTTTCTAGGAGATTCTGTCGACAATTGATTTTTTTTCTTCACTTTTGTTTTAAGTTCAAGGGTACATGTACAGGATATATGGGTTTGTTACATAGGTAAATGTGTGCCATGGCGGTTTGCTGCATAGATTATCCCATCACTTAAGTATTAAGCCCAGCATCCATTAGCTATTCTTCCGACAATTGATATTATGTCTTCATTAAAGGTTTGATGGAATTCACCAGTGAAGCCATGAAGGACTTGTGCTTTCTTTGTCAGAAAGTTTTTGACTATAAATTTAATTTTTAAAGTAGACATAGGTGACCCAAGAAGATGAGTGAAATCCGACAAGGACAAACCCAAAGAAATTCAGACAAAGCCACATCAATGTCAAACAGGAAAACTAAAGAAAAAAGAGAAATTTTTGAAATTATAGCTTAACTGTAGGGAAAAAAATTCAAACAAGAGTAGATTTATCTTCAGAAACCATGAAAACCACAGGAAGTAACACAACATTTTTCAAGTGTTAAAGAAGAAGATTGTCAACCAGAAAGTCTGTATTCAGCAAAAATATCCTTCAAGGATAAAATGGAAATAAGGTCATGCTCAGGTAAAGAAAAACTAAGATTTTTTTTTCCAGCAGACTTATGCCCAAATAATGGCTAACAGAACTTTCCTAACAGGAAGGAAATGAAAAATGACAAATCTTAAAATATCAACAAGAAAGAAAGAACAATGTACAGAGAATATTTAATTATAATAATTTTTCTTCTCCTCTTGAGTTTTTAAATTGTGTTTGACAGTTGAAACAATAATTATTTTACTGCCTGATGTGGTTCCAAATGTGTGTAGAGAAAATACTTAAGACAAGTATATTATAAATGGGTGAAGGGTTGTTAAGAGAGGTAAAGTTTCTACACTTCACTCAATCAAATAAAATATCAACACTAGTAAGCTGTGATAAGTTATGAATATATAATGTGATACCTATCATGGTCACTAAGAAAAATGAATAAAGAAATACACTGAAAAATATCATACATAAATCAAAATCGATTTTTAAAAAATGTTCAAGTAATCTGCAGAAATAGGAAAAGAAAACAGAGAAATGAAAGAATAAAAAGAAAACAAAAACTAAAATGGCTGGCTTAAACCCTATTATATTGATAATATACATGAAATTTAAGTTATATACATACACAGAGGACAGATATTGGCAGAATACATAAAAAGATATGGCCTAACTATACTGTCTACAAGAAACTCATTTCAAATACAATGATATAGGTGGGTTGAAAAAAAGTATAGAAAAAAATACCATATAAGTCAATTTTTTAAAAAGCAAGAGTAGCTGTATTAGCATCAGATAGACTTCAGAGCAAAGAAAGTTACTAGAGATGGAGGAGGACATTATGTAATGATAAAACGGTCAGTCTACCAAAAGACACAAGAATCTTAATGCACTGAAGAGTGAGCTGCAAAATATGTGAAGCAAATACTCATAGAACTGAATGGATATACAGAACCATAATTAAATTTGGAGTTTTTGACCCCCTCTATCAATAACTTGTAGAAAAACTAGGTGGGATTTGGAAAAACTCAACAACAAACCCAATCAGTAAGATCAAATTGAGATTTATAGGTCATTCTACCCAGCAACAGCAGAATATACACTTTTTACAAATGCCACAGAACATATACCAAAATGTGCCATATCCTGGGCCATAAAACAAACCTCAACAAATTAAAAATAATTGAAACCATATACAGTATGTTCTCCAACAACAACCAACTCAAACTAGAAATTAATTACAAAAGAGATTATAAGAAAACCTTCAAAAACTTGAAACTAAACAACACACATTCTAAATAATTCATGAGTTGAAGAGAAGTCTCATGGGAAATAAAAAATACATTGAACTGAATGAAAATAAAAAACACAACATTTGAAAATGTATGGGACACAGGTAAAACAGTGTTAAGAGGGAAATTTATAGCAATAAACGCTTATGCAGGTACAGCCTGCCCTTCATATTCATGGGTTCCGAATCTATGAATTCAACCAACCTTGGATCCAAATTATTTGGGGGGGAGGAAAAGGATGGTTGTATCTGTACTGACCATGTACAGACTTTTTTTTCTTGTCATTATTTCCTAAACAATACAGTATAACATTTACGTAGCATTTACATTATATTTTGTATTGTCACTAATCTGTAAATGATTTAAAGGATTTGGGAGAATGTGCGTATGTTATATGCAAATACTATACCATTTTATAAAAGGGACTTGAGTATCTGTGGATTTGGGTATCTGCAGGGGGTCCTGGAAACAATCCCCCATGGATACTTAGTTATGATGGTATTAGAAAAAAAGAAAAAGCCTCAAATTAATAATCTAAACTTCTACCTCAATAACCTAGAAAAAGAAGAAAAAATATGCTCAAAACAAGCAAAAGGAAGGAAATAAGAAAAAATAAAAAATAATAATGAGAAGAACATAAACCAATGAAACTAAAAATACAAAAATAATAGAAAAAATAAGTGCAGAAAAATCTAGTTCTTTGAAGAGAGCAATCCATTTGACAATATATATAGGCTAAGAAGAAATATCATGCAATTTTATCAATTGATACAGTAAATATTTAACAACATTCAACTCCTATTCATCATGAAAAGTCTCTGAAAAGTTAGAGTACAAGGGAACATCTTCAAATCGATAAAAAGACATCCACAGAAGACCTACAACAAACATCATATTTAATGGGTAAAACTGAATGCTTTTCTCCTAAAATTAGCAACAAGGCAATTATGTCTGCTCTCACCATTGCTATTGAATATGGTGCTGGAAGTTCTAGCCAGGTCAATACATTAAGAAAAGGAAATTTAGCGACCAGGCGCGGTGGCTCACGCCTGTAATTCCAGCACTTTGGAAGGCAGAGGCGGGCGGATCACGAGGTCAGTAAATCGAGACCATCCTGTCTCTATTAAAAATACAAAAAAATTAGCTGGGCGTGGTGGTGGGCGCCTGTAGTCCCAACTACTCAGGAGGCTGAGGCAGGAGAATGGTATGGACCCGGGAGGCAGAGCTTGCAGTGAGCCGAGATCGCGCCACCGCACTCCAGCCTGGGCGATAGAGAGAGACTCCATCAAAAAGAAAAGGAAATTTAAAACATACAAATAAAAGATGAATAAATAAATTTTTCATATTCGCAGATGCTATGATGTTCTACATAAAAAGATGAAATGATGACTATATCGACACCGAAATTAGAAATCCATCATTTACAATCACTAAAAATATTAGGTATAAACATAACAAAACATGAACAGGACTTGTATGCCAAAAACCACAAAATGAAGAGAAGAAATTTTAAAAGTTCTAAATAAATGGAGAGATATAATCTGTTCATAGATTGAGTCTTAACACAGTATAGACATTAATTCTCCCAAACAGATGTTCGAACACAACACAATTCCCATCAAAATCCTGTGCTATCAGGATTTGCTTTTAAAGACAAGATTATTCTAAATTCATATGGAAAGGCAAAGAAGCTAAAACAATTTTGAAAAAAAAGAATAAAATGGGAGAAATCTCTTTTCCCAATTTCTATATATATATATATATATATATATATATATATATATATATATATAACACTACATTAATCAAGACTGCATAGTGTTAGTGGAGGGACAGACATATATATCAATAGCATAGAATTGAGAATCCATGCATAGCCCTAACAAGTATGGCCAAACGATTTTTTATAAAAATGCAAAAACAATTAAAGGAAGGAATGATAATCTTTTTCACAAATGTTACTGAAGCATTGTCAAAAAAAGTTTGACAGCTTATTGAAAAACTGTATGCACTTATCATACATCCTTGTAATTGCACTCCTGGGCATTTATCCCAAAGAAATGAAAATTATGTGCACATAGAACCTGTATGTGATTGTTTATAGCAGCTTTATTTGTAATAGCCCCAAACTGGAAACAACCAAAATGTCTCTCAATAGTTGAATGGTTAAACACAGTGTAGTATATCCATTTCACAGAATATTCCTCAGAAATAAAAACGAATAAACCACAGATGCATATGACACTCTAGATGAGTCCCAGAAATATTATGCTGAGTTTAAAGAGCCAAACTCAAAGGTCACATAGCACATGGTCCCATTTATCTAACACTCTCAAAATGAAGAATTATAGAAGTAAAAAGTAAATTAATGGTTACCAAGGACTATGGATGATAAGGAGAAGGAAGTGAATGTGACTATTAAGGGAAAGCAGGAGGGAAATCTTTAAAGTGAGGAAATAGTTCTGTATCTTGATTAAATGATGATTACATGAATCTACGTATACAATAAAATGGCATAGACATGTACATACACTTTACACCAATGTCAAGTTCCTAGTTGATACTGTACTACAATTGTGTTAGAAGTAACCACGAGGAAATTATGTGAATGGTGCACAGGATCTCTCTGTACTCTCTTTGCAACTTCCTGTGAATCCATAATTATTTCAAAATTTTAAAAGGTTTTTTAAAGATAGAGACAGTACGTTTATTTCTGCTATTTGTCATGTTGGCAAGAGCATAGGCTTGTTGAATTTTCTTCTTACAAGGTTTGTAGGTTTTAACCTCCTGAGTTTTAAAATTATTGTCACTGAGACCAAAAGTGAAAATGTAAGTAAACATTTACATAGAGCATAGGAAAAAAGTACATTTTAAGCTCAATGAGGAAGGGCTAAATTATCTAATAAATGATACTGAAAAATAGGCTATATTAAAAAGTAAAATATACATAAAAAGTAAATTTGAAATGTATCAAATTATAACATTATTTGGAGGAATATAAGAAAATATTTGATATAGTGTTGGTGTGGAAAATTGCTGGGTTTTTTTTCCTTTTAGCAGTACCCACAAGAAAAACAACTTCAGACATTTGATAGACAAATTTGAATATGAAAAAATTAGTTGTCCAAACAGCAGTAAACCAACTAATTTGCCAGTATTGAAGTTCAGAAAACAAACAACAGATTGGAGAATAAGATGAATAACTCATATTTCAGAGAATGAAAGGTACTAAAAGCAGAGACTGGAGCCAAATCAACTGGGTTCAGATCCCACCTGTGCCACTTTATTGCTTAATAGGCTTTGGATGATTGACATAAACACTCTGCCTCAATTCCTGTTCTAAAAAACTAATAATAAGAATACTTTGTAGGACTATGTAGAGTTAGTTTTTGATACTATGATTTTTATTATGAAGGATATACCAAGTATACCCATTATAGAATTCTCAAAGTTTTGGGAAATCTATTGGAAAAATGACTAATTCACTTGTAAAAAGGGACAAGGAGCATTTAAAAAGCAAATCAGGGAGTAAGAAATGCAAATAATAAAAACAAAAAAATGCCTCATGTCATTAATAATCTATGAAATTAACATTTGTGAAATAAGGTATTTTTCAACTCTTGAAAGAAAAACCATTTTAAATAATTACACATATCCAAAATTGAAGAGGGCATGGGAGAAAACAGGCATTACCATATGCTCCTGGTGAGAGGGTAAATGGTCAAACTTTGTGTTTTGTTCTCTGTGTTAAATGTTGGAGGTTTTTCCTCAAATGTGTTGGGATTTAATGCTGGTGTTCTTGGACCACTGGCAATGGAAGAATTGGTGGTTAGTGAGGTGGGAGTTAGAACTACTCAGCATTTAGCCTTTCATTTAATTGATTTCATTTTTCATCCAATGCCTTCATTTCAATGACTAAACCTAAGGTTTTCTGCTGCCATGGAGGCAGTAATCTGAGTGCCAGCGGGTTCCATGGCATACTGTGGACAGCACCAGTACTGCAGACCTCAATGTTCCTAGTCTTTCTGGGATTCTGAAGGGTGGATCAGCTAGCTCCTTTTTAGTATTCTCCTTTGTAGGTCTTAGATTTCATCTTACTCCAACAATTTGATTACTGCTCTTCCACCTGCTTTTCACATCTCTTGCCAGATAACTACCAGTAGTTCTAAGAAAATGTTAAAATTTGTTCAAATCTCTTGCCAACTGTTATCTTCTCTCTAATTCTCTTGTCCTTATGCTTTTATTCTTTTATTAGCATTATTTTCTATTACTTTCATTTCTAGGGGGAGTGGAAGTAAATGGAAGAGTTCAATCTACCATGCTTGAGTGAAACCTGTTTCCTAAAATTACCACAAGGAATATGATTTAATTTAAAACTTTAAAAAGTTATTTTAATATGAATGCTGACTTTGGCAGATAAGACAAGCTCTCTCTATATATTTCTATATCCTATAATTAGTCCTGAATAAAACACAAGTAAATTGATTGCCTTACAATGCCCACTTCCCATATATTCAACAGAGCTCTATCAAGTATGATATTTTTACAGTTCTCTTTCTGGTTATAGGTTTGATTCTTAATGTGCTGAACTGTTGTTTATATTTGATGCATGCAGGATGTCTGTAGAGTACTTGCATATTGAGGAACTGTCAGCACCTTCGGAAAGAAATCTTCAGGTCTAGATTCAGGGAATATTTGTCTAGTTTGTATTTTTTAAAGTCCAAATTATGGATGTATTTATGAAATAAATAACTTATTAACCAAGTTAGAAATATAAAAGCCAGGAGCAGTGGCTCATGCCTGTAATCCCAGTTGTTTGGGAGGCCAAGGTAGGAGAATCACTTGAGCCAAGACTGCCAGGCTGCCATGAGCTGTGATAAGGCCACTGCAGTTCAGCCTGCGTGAGAGAGTGAGACCTTGTTTCAAAAAGAAAGAAGAATGAAAGAAAGAAGAAAAGACAAAAAGAAAGAGAACAAAGAAAGAAAGAAAGAACAAGAAAGAAAAAAGAGAAGGAAATAAGAAAGGAAAACAGAAAAGAAATGTAAAAAGGCCAGATAACTATTAGCAGTTCTAAGAAAACGTTAATTGTAATAATAATTATTTTGAAAAGTCCCCTGACCTATGTATGATGTTGCTGATTTGTTAGCTTGGGTCAGCTTTCATAGAACCTGAGTTGCATTACTTTGTTTCCTACAAAATTTAAAAATAGAAATTAAGTTGAACTAGTGTCATCTGATGTGTAAATGCCTACCTTATATATGTATTTGTCAGTTTTTATCTCTTCATGGACTATAATACAGGACTCTCAATGAAAAGCTTGATCTTTTCTGCTCTATAATTGATTTCATTTCCATTAAAAGAGAAAGGCACAGATAATAGATGATAGAATGAAAGCATGCAATCTATGTTATGTCAGTAAATCCTTGATTTCTATTAAAACCCCACCTAAACTTGCAATTCCTTTGACACAGCATGTAGGAAGGCCTTTCTCCAGCTGCTGTTTTTGCTGATGAGATGCCAAGTGTCTTTACAGATATGTCTTCAAAGAGAGAGAGAGAAGGACAAGAGATAGAGAGAGAGAAAGAGAGTGAGAGAAAGAAAGAGAGAGGTATGGGAATGCAATTACAGAAACTCTGCTTTTAAAATAATTGGTTCAGAAAAGGTGAGTGATTTTATATTTACTAGATCACCATAAAAGGATGATTTTAAATGATGTTCATTAGCAATAAAGGATAATTTTATCTGATTTTAAAATATTAGTTTATATCTAATACATAATGTGTGAAATATCCATCATCTGCCTATGTGGTGCGTTATCCTGTCATAATTTTTTCATTAAAAAAACTTTGCAATTTTAAACTTTGTACATTCTTTACATTTACCAGGAATTCAATTTATTTTTACACATCAATATTCCTGAGCTATACTCTGCAGACAAGTTGAATGTAGAGGCACTTAATGTGTACATATTATTTATTTTCAGGTATATTTCATTTTTATATGTAATAAGGTAACAAGGGAGTAGTGTGGTGTTAAAAATATAAATTCTATAATTTGAAACATAAATTTCAAAAATTTTCCATTTTCAATTATAAAAATCCAAATAAGTTTCATTACTCCTGCTTCTCATACTACCCACCTTTCAAAGAACTTTCTCCTTATATACAAGGGGTGCTGGTTTGCACCAATATTCATATTTGTGAACATATTATTGGCATTAATAGTCTTTGATGAGGATTAGCACATAAAAAACTTCTAACTTCACACCTGGGATTTTGGAAGTATTTATTGTTTGTTTATTTCTATATTCTGTAGGAGTTTACAATCAGAGTTATAACTTAGTACAGTTATGGCACAATAAATAAAAATCTTAACAAACAGTAAAATGAAATAACAATGTTCCCCATTACTGGTTTTCTCTCTTCTCTTCCTTTTCTGTCTTTCTCTCCCTCTTCTTTTCCTCCCATCCTCCTTCTCCCTCTCTTCTTTTTTTTCGATAATAGTAAACACAGCAAATTGAGTTCACAGCTATTTGAGATTGGACGATCTTTCTTATTCATCACTTTCTAAGTTAGATTATACCTCTGTTCTTCAAAGCATCAAATTGTTACAAAACTGTGTATAAAAAATAAAACTGCCTTTGAGGCCGGGTGATACATTTTTAGTGTTCTTGAATATAGGTGTAAATTGAAATGGAATAAAACAAGTAAGAGCAAACAGGGTAAGAATTAAAAACACTTTATCTTTGTTCTTTCATTTCCTTTACTACGGAGTACAATCAATTCTTTACAACAGGGTTAATACACTGTCTTCAAACATGTTATTATTCTCACACAAGAGCACAATAACTTTATTAGTTATGCTGTCTGCAATCTTCCAAAGTGACAGAACTGAGTGGGCGTGCTGATCGCAAGCAATTCTTGGTGCCCTCTGTTGGAGTATTTTCAGTGTACACCAACAAGAGCAACAAGTACAATACAGCTGCAGGTAATTTTAATGGTGGGAGTTCTAATTTTAATTAGCATAATTAAAAGAAACAAATAAAAGAGAGGTTTACCCTTTCTACTCGTTGGTTACTGAATATTCAGATCTTACATCTGCTCTCCATTCAAGGGAAACCTGAGTTACATTACTTTGTTTAAAAGCAGTCTTAATTCATTTGAAGATAATAACTAACTCCCAGATATTTTAGCAGAGTACAGTGTAACTTTTTGTAACATTCATACATGGGTTGCTGTGTTTCCAAAAATATATTTAAAATAAAAGTGAAATTATTATTTGAGCAACTTGTAAGATCTCATTACTAAAATATATATCTCAACTTGTGTTTTACAGATGAAAGCAGAATAGCCTTTCTCTCTGATGATTATTATTACCATTACTACCAAATGACTAATATTAAAAAGTATTACAAGTATAGCAAGTGAAATCAAATACTGTGAATTAAACATCAACAGTGTATGTAACATCATATTAGATAATTTATCACTGTGATTTCAAATGAAAAAAAAAGGAAAGAAATTTGTTATGAGTTGAATTGTGCCACCAAAAAAGATATGCTGAAGTCCTAACCTTGATACCTACTAATGTGACCTTATTTGGAAACAGGATCTTTGCAGATGTATTCAAGTTAAGATGAGGTTGTATTGATTACAGGAGACCCTGATCCCAATGCTAGAGTCCTTATAAGGATAAAAAATAGAGACACAGAGACATAGGAATAAGGCTATGAATAGACGGAGACAGAGATTAGAGTTATTTTACCACAAGCCAAGGAAACCCAAGGATAGCCAACTACCACCAGAATCTAGGAAGGGGCAAGGAAGGACTGTCCCCTACAGCCTTCAGAGGTAGCATGGCCCTGCTGACTTCTTGATTTTAGACTTCTAGCCTCCAGAGCTTTGAGACAATAAATTTCTGTTGTTTTAAGCCACAAAATTTGTGGTATTTGTTATGGAATACCTAGAAAACTAGTAAAGTATCCTCTGGCCAAGTGAGATTACTCCTACCCAAGAAAGATTCTGTTGTATATTAAGGTCCTTAGAGCCCTAATACTACACAATTTTGCTGGGTGTGCAGGCAATGCTGAGAGAACTGTTTGTAGAAGAGACATATCAACTACCTTTGTGTAAGATTCAAGAGGATAACTACCCAGCACCCAATTATTAAAGTTAATAAATGGTACCACAATAAGAGGGCTCATCCCGACTTTCCTCAAATACTGAGATTCAGAAAAGACAAATTGCAACATGTGCATCATCACTGATATGGTTTGGATGTGTGTCCCCTTCAAATCACATATTGAAATATGATCTCCATTGTTGGAGATGGGCATAGTGGGAGGTGTTAGGGTTTTGAGGGCAGATCCCTCATGAATGGCTTGGTGTCCTCCCTTTGGTAATGAGTTCAGGTGAGAGCTGGTTGTTTGGTACTTCTCTTGCTCCCTCTCTTCCCATGTGACACATCTGCTCCCCCTAGGCCTTCCACCATGAGTAAAAGCTTTCTCGGCCTCACCAGAAGCCAAGGAGGTGCTGGTGCCATGCTTGCACAACCTGCAGAACCATAAGCCAAATAAACCTCTTGTCTTTATAAATTATCCAGTCTTAGATATTCCTTGACAATGCAAACAGACTAACACAATCACCTTATCAACTACTTAGCACAGCTGGTGTTCTCTTTTAAAAACATTCTTTGAGCAATTATCAAAGTAGAGAATCATCAAATATAAAACAGACCATTGAGTGAAAGCTTCAAATAATTTTAGGGCTGGAAATCTTAGTACCAATGTTGTTAACTTATTAACCTGCTTGGCCTTTTTCCCTAGCGGTTGCTCTTTTGCATTCTTACCCTGGCCTGTTACAATCCAGAGTTGGCTTGCAGTGTTATCAGGCTGGTGCAAAAGTAATTGGGGTTTTGTCATTACTTTTAATGGCAAAAACCACAATTACTTTTGCAGCAACCTACTTGTAACTACTAGGAATTCCCTAATATTGAGAAGCAAAACATAGATGATCCAGAGAGGACCATGGATTAGACTGAGAGAATAGGGGAAGAAGATAGAAACAGAACCTTATAATTAAAAGATGGTACACTACTTCAAGGAGAGGGAATCAACATTGGAAAAAAGCAGGAGAAAGAAAGAATCAGAAACAGTGTCCTGGAAAAATAGGGGAGATTGAAACTATATTAGCAGCAGAAAAAAAAAAATCAACCTAAACTGCATTTGAGAGCAATATTTTAGAATAATATATAGGATTATAACTTCACAAATATCTTCAAGAAAGTGATCATTTAATTCCAAACAATTTAATAATTATGTGTATGTAGTTTATTTTTAAAAATCAGATGTGTTATTGGAGAGGTATAAAATAGAGGAGAATTGATGTTTAGAGGTCACAACACTATTTGAAATTAGTGTTTTACATATACTTGTCAAATCTCAGGATTTGTAGGTTCACTATGTTGTTTCTCTTTAGACATTGTTAGGAGGAGCTTCTGTGATATTTAACTCATGAGTGTTTATAAAATACTCTAATCAATTTCACAAACTATTATCTGAATTTTGTGTATGTGCTGTGTGTGTGTGTGTATGCGTGTGTGTGATAATATCCACCAATAAGCAATACAGCACCTTTTTTGCAGAAAGCCTTATTTGCTCAAATAATGTTCACACTCAATTACTCATGTGATGGGAACAAGCTTATCTGCCTTTGTGAACAGATAAGAGGCACAAAGTATGCAAGAAGAGAATGGAGTGGGAGAAACATTTTACAGTTTCTGCTGTCAGTAAGTTACTTTAAAAAACATAAACATTGTTATTACGAGACCATTTCATCCCTGTTTGCTTTTCTACCAGCTATGCTGTTTTCCCGTTTGTTCCAATTATTTTTCATTTTCTACATTTTGACAGTTAACTAAACCCCCAAAATCATTAAGTTTCTAAAATGCTGTTAGCCTGGAAAATGTATATTCTCTCTACCCACATTTATCTATTCTACCTCATCTCCCCCTTTTAGTCATTTTTTTTCCTGCTTTCTAGAAAACTGTCCATCACGTCAGAATTCTTCCTGCTATGTATAATTCCATAAGGTAAGGGCATATCTCTTAATTTTATGATAAACAAATCAGGAATGTGGGGTGATGAGGGATGAGAAATCTTAGATTTAGTTAAAATCTCCTCGAATTCCTCTACATTATAGGGATATAAAATATTCCTTTGGAAGCGCATGCCATATATATATTTCTAATTTTTTCTTTTCTTTCTTTCTTTTTTTTTTTTTTTTGAGACAGGGTCTCACTCTGTCTCCCAGGCTGCAGTGGCACGATCACAGCTCACTGCAGCCTCAGCCTCCCCAGGTGAAATGATTCTCCTACCTCAGCCTCCCAAGTAACTGGGACTACAGGCACATGACACCATGCCCGGCTAATTTTTTTTTTCTTTATTTTTTGTAGAGATGGGGTTTTGCCATGTTGCCCAGGCTGGTCTTAAAATCCTGGCTCAAGTGATCCGCCTGCCTTAGCCTCCCAGATTGCTGGGATTACAGGTCTGAGCCACCACACCCTACATTTTTTTAAAAAGATAGGCATGAAAGGGGCTGGCCAAGGCCAGCACCTTTGACATTGTTAATTTCTTTCAGTTCCTTTTTTGAACACTAGTACTTGATGCGTTTGTCTAGTTTCTAAAAGGGTTTGAACAACTGTTTTCTGTTTAAATGCAAAACACATTAATCTCTTATCAACTAATATTTTAATGGAGATTATCTATGAAGATCACTCCAAGTGCAGGCCTTGGGGAAAAGAGATAGAGCTCTTAGAATGCAGGGAACCTGGGAGGTTAGAGAGCCTCAAAGGGAAGGAAGGTGAGGTGGGAGGCGCTAAGGCCAAACTGCCACATTTTGATGACCCTGCCAAGCAAATATGCTAGAAATGTCCCGTTATCCAAATCTTTGCCACAGTTTCCTTAATATTAATGCTTATTTCCCACCTGTTGCTATCATTTAGTTTTTTCCATCTGATTTGTGAGCACAGGCAACTTCCCCTGTCTCGTGTCAGGGTCAGGTACTTTTGTTCTGACACTGTTGAAAGCCTATATTTGTTCTGGACTCAGATGTATTAAACAAATTTGCTAACTGGAAATGTGAGATGAAAACGTGTCATAAGGATTTGTGTCCTCCTTTTGAGTTTTGTTGTACTTTGAATTCTCTAAATGATTTATTTTCTTTTTCTGAGTTCAGTTATCATTTCTCTAGCACACTGCCCATTCCGTTGCTTCCCTCAATAACTTCTACACAATAACATTAATTTTACTAAACTCTCTTTGGTTACATCTTTTCTTTTCACTAATTTTTTATGTTTAATTTTTTTTTTCCTCAGTAAGCCCATATCCTTTACATCCTTCTACAGGTTGTACAAATTACCACCAATCAAGACCAGCCTTCTGCTCATTCTTGTTTATCTCTCTCTTTTTTTTTTTTTCGAGCTGCCTATAATCCTCTCTGCTTTTCTTTCTAAACTACATCCAGTCTTCGCACTTGTCTCTCAGTGATTGTTAAGAGCTTCCTCTTCTTTGCTCTGATATCTATCACCTCCTTGTCTTTAATTTTCTTGACATTTCCCTATTTTTTCCTAATCCACTAATCTCCCATTCTCCAATGATTTTGTTCTCTCAAACTGTTACATTTACTCAACTCATTTCTACATTATTCTACATTATAAAGAAATATCCTTTATATCCAAGATCCTTCAAACTCTTTTGACACATCCTAAACTTTCCTTTAAATATACATGTTATTGATTTTGGTAATTAATGACGTATATGTGCACCTATTGTTTGTTTTTTGTTTTTTGTTTTTGAGACGGGGTCTCACTCTGTCATGAAGGCTGGAGTTTCGTGGCACCATCAAAAATCACTGTGGCCTCCAACCTTGGAGCTCAAGTGATCTTCCCAACTCAGCCTCCCAAGGAGCTGGGACTACAGGCATGAGGCACTCTGCCCAGCAGTGCCTGTTTTTAAAGCATGATCAGTCTAAAGAGAATTGGCAATATCTACACCTGTAAAGTGTAAAATTAGGAAAACAACTCAAAATTGTTATAAATGTACAATAAATACTGCTCATTCAATAATGGCTAACAACAGATTCATTGTTGAAACTGCAAGTGTTGAGGATTTTAGTAGCTTGATTATGTGAATGAGATAAAGCCTTGTTTATATATATACAAATTTAACAGGTAATTATTAATGTTTTGTCGTATATGTGAGTGTGCTCCTGTATGATGTAAAAACAGAGACATGTTTGAGAAACTATGAATACCTTGTACAAACAATTTAGTTGCTTTATCTTAGAACTTTTTGTTTTACTGTGCCTTCTTTCGGCTTAAAAGGAATTATTGCCTAAGTCAGTGATTATCTGGGCAACAGAATTAATGTTCTAGCTACAGCATTGCACTATTTCACAGGATCTATTGATTACTTTTAAAAAATTTTTCTCATCTGTCCTGTTCTCATTATTCTACTATTATTATTTTAGTTTGGGCCTTATTTAACAATTAACTAAATAATTACATTTGCCCCCAAATGGTATCCCTGCCATCTATATTCTGTCTCTCTCTTCCTCTTCACTCATCACCTGTCTACCAATATATTTATTGTCTACTATTTTCCATGTTCCTCATTAATTTCTGGTATTAGTAAACTGATACCAAATGTTGCCTCCCTTAAGAAACTGACTTAAGAAACTTAAGAAACTCCCTTAAGAAACTGACTCCCTTAAGAAACAGTCCAGTTTACTACTGTTCCATAGAACCTTGCATCTTTCTTCTTTAAAAATCTTTAACACCTTTCAGTGGCTTTTAGAAAAGGGTTCACATTTATCAGAGCTTTTGACACTCTTTACATTTTGACACAATATATTATTATTATTTGGGGGAAGAGCAGGAACCAGGGATGATTAATTTCCTACAATGTCCAGGGCAGTTCTATATAACAAAATTATTTGTCCCACATTTTACACGACTTTCAAATGCCCCACAAAATGTTCAAAGACATGAGAATCTCCTCTGAACTCAGAGCTCAATTCTGTTTTTTTATAATGTACAAAGCTTTGATTTTATTTATTTTTTGGAAAAGCTTTGATTTTATTTATTTTTGGAATCATTTTAATATGCACTGATTTTGATGCTAATTTCAACCCAACTAATTCCTTGCCCAACTGCTAGATCCATCTTCTATTTTTAAACTTTAGGAAGTAGAATAGGTCAGTGAAGAGCATTGTGATAAAAACCCAGGGTATTCTCACACTGTTGCCCTCTGAACAATTTTTTAGGATGTGAGTGTGTGTGTGTGTGTTTGTGCATGTGTGTGTGTGAAGGCGACTTTCGCTTGGATAGGATGCCACTCCACAAAACAGTTAGAGAATAAAATAAAAAGAGTACAGTTGGAGTCCTGTTCTTGCTCTGCTTACTCCCATTATCTTGTGACACACAGTACCTGTTCCAAATCCCCACTCAGAATTCTTAACCCAGTATCTCAGGAGTAAATTCTGGCACTAAAGGGGTTCTTTCCTTCTGAGGAGCTAAGAAAAACAGATGGAGAAAATCTGACCTCAAGCAGATGTGTCTCTGCCTCTCATTCTCCAAATTCTTGGGAGAGTGTTACTCAGTCTTACTGCACAGTGACATTATCAATGGAACTTTAAGAAATACTAATGCCTAGGTCTCATTCTAATGGCTTCTGATTTAATTGCTTTAGGGTATGCCCTGGTGATTCTGAAATGGTTCTCTCACAACCTAGGACTAGGGACTTATAATCTAAGGTGTATGTCCTTCAAATGCTGACTCTACTTAGGACAGTAAAGAGTGGAAAGTGAAGACTTGACCTGTGATTTAGGTGGTGGGGAAGCGAAAGGCTATTTTGGTATTTCTGGCTCTTTATCTTAAGAGTCATCAATCCTCTACTTGCACTGTCAGACACATTGGGCTGACACATTCGAAAATACACATTGCCTGACCATGTGGCTGATACTCCTAGAGAAGCGGTTTCTAAATTTTATAGCCCATTGGAATCACTTGGACATCTTTAACAAACACTGATACCTGGCTCCTACTCCTAGACATGCCGATTTAATTTCTATGGAGTGGGACCTGGCTTTAGGATTTTTAAAATGTTGTGCAGCTTGTTCTAATGAGCAGCAAAGCTTGGGACCCAGTCCCAGTGAAAAAGAGCTCGTAGAACAATACAACAGGACATTTAAGGAGCACAGCCATTTCCAAACAATATTCTGTTAAAAATTATAGATGTCCATATAGCAGAAATAGTAAGACAGATTGTGAATTTAAAACTAGGGAAGATATTTGAAAGATTAAAAAAAGGAGTGGATAGCCAAATTCATACCATATACACATATGAAGGTTTCCAGGTCAGAAGACCAACAAAGAATCTAAAGTAAGACAGACATTAGGTTTTTCAACAGTAAATACTATATGCAAGAAGATGACAAAGGGATATTTTATAAGTTCTGAAGGAAAATAATTTAAAATATAGAATTTCCCATCAAGCCAAACCGTCTTCAAATATGTCAGCATAAGGAAAGGTTTTGGAAGCATAGAAAGTCCCAAGAGGTTTGCCATGCAGAAACTCGCATAGACAACAGTTTTGGATAAAGTCAGAGGAAAGAAAAATCCAAGAGATGCTGCAAAAGATAGCTGTATAAAAGGTGATTGAATAGATCCGCAAAGTTTGTTCTTGTCTTGGCCATTTATTTAAAGTCAAATAAAAAGAGGAAAAATATTCATAATAATCCACAATTAAAAGTCTGGAAAAAAAAGTCATGGGGATTTTTGTGGAGAACTAAGGAATTTAAGAATTGGCCAATTTCTTGCCTCAATAGGGAGTAACATTTTTTTTTAGGAGACAGCATTAAAAAGAAATAGAAAAGGTAAACATAAACAAAAAATAATTTAAGGTTGGAGAAACATGTCCAAGTATACCAGTAATAATGATTAATGTAAGTAGACTAGATTCACCAATGTAAAGTCCAATATTGAAAAACTGAGTATTAAAAAAAGCCAGATACATATTGTTTAAAAAGTATGTGGACTTCACTTGTGCCCAACATGGAGCAACAGAAACCAGATTTACGCTTATATCTGAAACAACTGAAAAACTGGGTAAATATAGGAAAGAACAGCTTTCAAGGCATTGGCATCAAGCAACACAGAACCGTGATCCCTGGCAGACAGGAAACAAATGAGGTGAGCCCTCTGATTTTACTCAAGAGAATTTCCAGGCCATCAGAAGGGGAAACCCAAGTGGAGACCAGTGGACTCCCTGAGTGAAGGAGATGAAGCTAAGAATACAGGAAAAAGAATGCAGCTAAGGTTAACATGGCAACTCAAGCACCAAAGGAGAGAGAGCCACACAGAGATAAAACTCTGGACAACTACAGAAAAATTGCCCTTTAATATTCAGCAAATTACTGATCAGTGCATGTATTTGAAGGAAAAAACCTCAATCATAATTGAGGGATCAATTATCAACTACCCAAAATGATTAAAGGAAACAGGACTCAGCACTCACCCAGAATGGGGGAAAGTGCTTGTTCCCCACGAGGCAGACTGGTAAACCACACAATTCACAGGGCTTTGGGTAAGGGATCTTGTCTTGGCAGTGGGGAATAATTAATCCTAGACCAAACGTGGTGCTGTTCTTGCTTAATAAGTCTTAAAAGCAGGACACCAAATGGTCAAACTATTTCAAGTAACTTAACTGCATTTCAGAAAAACTCATGATACTTTTAGAATACAAAATATTCAACATCCAACAAGGTAGAATTAACGATTCCTGGCATCTAATAGCGTGAACCCAGGAGGTGGAGCTTGCAGTGAGCAGAGATTGCGCCACTGCACTCCAGCCTGGACAACAGAGTGAGACTCCATCTAAAAAAAAAAAAAAATCAGTTCATCAAAATTGATCAATCAATCAGAACTGATAAACCAATCAGAATGGATAAAGATGTAGTAATTACCAGACAAGAATATTAAAATACTTAAACTCTACATGCTAAAAATAGCAGAAGAAAGATTGAACATTATATTAAGAGAACTGGAAAATACAAGAGAACCAAATAGAACTTTTAGGGATGAAAACTACAGTGTCAGAGATGAAAAACACATTAAGTAGTATTAACAGCAGACCAAGCACTGAAGAAAAAACCAAAAGTTTAGTGAATTTATAGGCTTTGCAATATAAATTATCCAAAATGAAAGAAGTGGAAAAAAAGACTTAAAAGGAAAATGAACCGTGTGTTAGCTCTGAGACAATTTCAAGTTTTCTAATGGACGTGTAATTGTAGTCTCTGAAGGAGCAGGAGCACAGAAATGGTTGAAGAAACAATGGCCAAAAATTTTCCAAATCTAATGAAAGCTGCAAACCCACAAGTTCAAAGAAAAGCAATGAACTCGAGGTATAAGAGACATAAACCTGGCCGGGCACAGTGGCTCACACCTGTAATCCCAGCACTTTGGGAGGCTGATGGGGGTGGATCATTTGAAGTCAGGAGTTCGAGACCAGCCTCACAAACATGGTGAAACCTTGTTTGTACTAAAATATAAAAATTAGCTGGGCCTGGTGGAGGTCACCTGTAATCCCAGCTACTCGGGACGCTGAGGCAGGAGAATCGCTTGAACCCGGGAGGCAGAGTTTGCAGTGAGCCAAGATCTTGCCACTGCACTCCAGCCTGGGTGACAGAGTGAGACTCTATCTCAAAAAAAAAAAAAAAAAAAAAAGGCCTAAACCTACATATAATTAACTTGCTTAAAGTAAGTGATAAAGAGAAAATCTTAAAAGAAATCAGAGCAAAAAAATATATTACAACTGAGAAACAAAGATAAGGATGCTAGGAGACTTTGCATTGGCAAATGTGAGAGGATAGTAGAGCAGCATCATTAAAGAATTATGGGAAAAAATAAACGTGTGCACCAGGTGTTCTATGATTAGCAAAAATATATTTCAAAAATAATGTGAAAATACAGATTTTTCAGATTATCTAGTCACAAGAATGAAGAAAACCACAAATAACACTGTAGGTACATATAAAATAATTTTTCTTCTCATCAATATCTCTTCAAAAGATAATTGATGGTTTGAAAAGTTATACCATGCTTTTGGGGGATTTATAACATAGCCATAATTAAAATGCATGTCATCAATTGCATAAAGGTGGAGAGGGAACACATGGAAATATAAGAGCATAAGAGTGTTATATGTGAAGTGGTAAAATATTGCTGGAAGTAGGCTCTAATAAGATAGAAAAAGGCTCAGCTAAAACATAATAACAATCAAAGGTTGGATATAATGTCGATTAAGAAAAGCAGGTGTAGGTATGTTAGGACCAGATAAAATAACATTGAATAATTAGAGATAAAGAGGAGCACACCATAATGATATAGGCTTTTAAAACATGCTTATACTTAATACAATAGTTTCCAATTATATGAAGCAAAAGTCCATTAAAATGCTATAGAAATAAACTGATAAATCCAACATCAAAATGAGAAATTTTAACACACCCCTTTAATTTTTAGTTGGTCAAAGTGAAGAAAATAAAAGCCAGTATATAAAAGAGATGAAAATAAAATCAACAAAGTTGACTTAATCAACACACGTAGAATTCTGCATACCACAATTGCAGGATACACATTGTTCTATTGAAGACACAGAAAGCATATAATAGGCCCTTAAAAAGCCATGCTCTTTCACAAGACAATTAAGTTAAAAGTTGGTAACAAAAACAATAAATTACTAGAAATTAAGAACATTTCAAGAATTTTCTAAGCTTGTAGCTTCGGTGCAAATAAAGCACACTTTGTTTGAAATTTTATAAACAGTGTTTCACCATTTTGGAAAATGACATCACAATGTCACATTAACTATGTTAACAGTGCATGAATTAGGGTGAGGCAAGTGAGGCAACCAAGGTGCAAAATTCAAGGAATCAACCACCTGTGGAATCATGTAAATACCTGTTTATGTATTTTTGTCCCAGGAGCTTCCTAGGTTTACCCCAGTTCTGGCCCTGGTATTTGAGTCATCTCAACAAGTCACTTGTGTTGGTCTACACTTGTAGCTGTTGCATATAAATATGCTAAATAGGAGATTCGTGGCTCATTTTTAACAGATTTAGAATACCATTAAATTAACAGTGAAACAGCAAAGTCAGGGATGCTTTAAAAATATTTCATATTTTTTAACCTATGTATTTTTTATTTATTCTGGAATCCATTGATAAATTAATCTGCTGTGAAAAGAGCAGAGTGAAATTATTTATATAATTTATATAATTTATATTATTTATATAAATTATATAATTTGGAGTTGGCAATCTTTTTCAAACTAACTCAGATAAATGTCCTGGAGGATAATTTTACAATTTCTCTACAGATTCTTATTTTATAGTTGGGCTGTTTGTATATTTTATATTTGCTCTTAATTCATCCTTTCTTCAATAGATATACTTCAAGATTTAAGCACCAAAGCCTAATATATGCTTTGACAAGTAGCAGGCTTTCCAGAGATGAGATATGCCTTCTGTCATGATATGTTACTGTCTCATTCCATGCAGTGACATAAGGAAATATTTTGACTTTATAAAGCTCAGCTCATTTGTGAGGGTATTATATTTCATTTTCCTCCCCTATGTCACTTTGTCGTTTGTCTTGACTTATCACCCCTACTTCAATTAAGGTTATATCCCACTTTCTTTTATCACAGAAGTAATACTAGTCTGTTTTACTTATTGCGTCAATTCTTTTTATTGCTGCTGTAACAAATATTCACAAACTTGGCTTGAAACAGCAAACATTTACGACCTGATAGTTCTACAGTTGAGAAGTCTGACACAGGTCTCACTGGGCTAAAATCAAGGTTTTGACAGGACAATGTTCCTTTCTAGAGGCTCTAGGGATGAATCTGTTTCCTGGTGTTTCCTCTGGAGGCTGCCAGCATGCCTTAATGCGTGGCCTCCTTCATCCACAAAGCCAGCAAAGGTAAGCGGTGCCCTTCTCTCATCTGCAGCACTCTCACCTGGCTTCTCTCTCCGCATTTCTTTCTCTGGCTCTGGGTCTGTCTTCCACTTTTAATGATCCTCGTGATTACATGGGGCCCACCCAGACAATCCAGAAAAATCTTTCTTTTTAAGGTCAGCCAATTAACAATCTTAATTCTACCTGTGCAACCTTAAATTCTCTTTGGCAGGTAACATAATATATTCACATGTTCCAAGGATTCAGATGTGGATATTTTTTGGTAGGGGCATTATTCTGCCTGTAATACATTTTTTCGAACACCAGTTGTTGTTCTAGTGTTCATGCCCATGTTTGTTGTTTCATTTTCCTAGGCTTCTACAAAATGAGTTCACCTCACTTGTCACAAATTGTATCTTATTCATTTCCTGTAGGCACATGCATTTGAAACTTTTATACATCTTCTGGTGTATACAAGTCCTTACATGATGAAATGTAAATTATTTTAAATTATTTTCCTATTATGGCTCTAAAATTGTATGGTTGGGGCATCCTCCCTCCCTCCTTTCCCCCCTTCCTTGCTTCCTCCCTTGAAATTATGTGTGTTGGTAGGTTGCATTAATCATCAGTTTTATTTCAGGGTCATAAAAGGAGTGTAACAAAATAAGTATAATAAAAAAGGAATGTTGGATATGTTATGACTGAGAGGCACCTTAGCAGAAGCCAAAAGTTGACTCCTTGGACTACAAGAGAAGCCTCTTCAAGGAAAATTGAAGTGCTCTGTCCATAAAGAACTGTGCAAACACTACCTACCCCCTCCTCGAAATACTTTGGATATTCAGGCAGAGCCAGAGCTACTGTCAGTGGAAATATTGACCTTAGTATGTCATTTAATTACCTGAGCTCTATCAAGAACCTTGTAGACCTGTGAGCAGAATATGAAATAGAGCTTACCTCCTATAGTTTGATAAGAGCTCCACAGAGCCACAGTGGAAAATTAAGCAAATTCCTAGACAATTTCAATAAAAATGGTCTATTTTTAAAGTTATTCTAAATAAAAATTAAAAATTTGTGTTAACCTTATTTTGGTTACTAAATGATAATGAACATACCTTTTCAAAATTAAAATAAAGTTTACATTCTTCTTGTGGGGACACTTTTAATTTCTGCTTAGATGATTTATAATGGAATTCATCACCAAAAGATAATTTAATTATATGATGGTAGTTTACATATAAATTAGAAAGTTTTAGGCTGGGCACAGTGGCTCATGCCTGTAATCCCAGCTCTTTGGGAGGCCAAGGTGGGTGGATCATTTGAGGTCAGCAGTTTGAGATCAGCCTGGCCAACATGATGAAACCCCGCCTCTACTAAAAATACAAAAATTAGCCGGGTGTGGTGGCATGTGCCTGTAGTCCCAGCTACTTGGAGGGAGGCTGAGGCAGGAGAATCACTTGAGCACGGGAGGTGGAGGCTGCAGTGAGCCGAAATCACACCACTACGCTCCAACCTGGGTGACAGGGGGAGACTCTTTCTCAAAAAAAAAAAGAAAGAAAGTTTTAGGTTTAATTTTTTTTTTTTTTTTTCCTCTTGGTGAGACGGAGTCTCTCTCTGTCGCCCAGGTTGGAGTGCAGTGGCACAATCTCGGCTCACTGCAAGCTCCGCCTCCCAGGTTCACGCCATTCTCCTGCCTCAGCCTCCCGAGCAGCTGGGACTACAGGCGCCGGCCACCACTCCCGGCTAATTTTTTGTACTTTTAGTAGAGAGGGGGTTTCACCGTGTTACCATGGTCTCGATCTCCTGACTTCGTGATCCACCTGCCTTGGCCTCCAAAAGTGCTGGGATTACAGGCGTGAGCCACCACGCCTGGCCTTAATTTTTTTTTTTAATTCTTTACATTTTCCAATGGAGTAATTATATCCCTGAGTTACAAGTCAAATACGAGCCTCCATCAAATTTCTTGGCTCCCTTCCTAAAGACAATAGAGCAACTCATTACTCTGCTTCAGAATCTTTCTGCCAACCTTTAGGCTTCTCTAGCTATGTAGTGATGGGAGGAAAGGTGGTGGTAGGGTGGAGTTGGGCACAAATTCCTATTCCTTTCATGACTGTTTTACAGTTGCTTCCTTGTAGGGACATGCTACAGAAAGAAGACACTACAGGATCCAGAAAGACTTAAATAAGATAATTTGTGGAAATCTTATCCCTTAAATATCTTCAGGGAGAAGTATCCTTAGCAACTTCTTCTTTCTATACGCAAATCATGGCTGGGTAGGTGGTGGTCTTCTGCTTCCAAGAAACCGGCAATCAACAACTCAAGTTGCCTCACTTCTCATATACAAGTCCCAGCAAGAGGCTAGATGAATTCACTAGTGCACTTCATCCTCCTGCCCTCTTCCTGGTTCAGACAATAATAATCATAGATCGCCATTGTCAATTCTTTTTTGTTAGACATGATGCTTTTTAATATTATTTCATCTAATGCTCACAGAATCTCTATGTGGTTAGAAATGCTATTACTTTACAAATGAAAGAACGCAAAATAATTGAGGGATGTAGATAACTCTCTCGAGATAATGCAGTAAACAAAGGGTGATATCATTTTGCTGTGTCCCCACCCAAATCTCATCTTGAATTGTAGCTCCCATAATTCCACGTGTTGTAGGAGGGACCTGGTAGGAGATAATTAGATCCTGGGGGTGGTTTCCCCTATACTGTTCTTGTGGTAGTGAATAAGTCTTAGGAGACCTGATTGTTTTATAGGGGTTTTCCTCTTTTGCTTGGCTCTCATTTTCTCTCTTGTCTGCTGCCATGTAAGATGTGCCTTTCACCTTTGGCCATGATTGTGAGGTCTTTCCAGCCATGTGGAACTGTGTGTCCATTAAGCCTCTTTTTCTTTATAAATTACCCTGTCTCGGGTATGCCTTTATCAGCAATGTGAAAATGGACTAATATAAATGGCAGGGCCCATAAATGAACTCTATTCTGTTTAACACCAGTGTGTATCGTTCATTCATTCAACAAAATAATTCAGTCACTTAATATGTGCCAAGCAGTGAGTTAGGTATTGAAAAAGCAATGATTAACAAGACAGAAGGTACCTTTCTCCTGGGAGGTTAAATTTTACTGAAGGAAATAGAGGGAAGCAAGGAAATAAATTAAGTAGTTACAATATGTAATAATTTTGATGAAGAAATCACATAAGGATCCCCAGGAGGGCAGAAAGGTATTTCAAGCAGAAAGTTCAAGAAAGGTCTCTCTGAGTAATGACCATTTAAGCTAAGTCTTTAGGAAGACAAAGGGTGTGGCCTGGAAAGGCTGGTGGGGGCAGAAAGAGCATTCCAGAGATGCACACCGGCCAGTGCAGAGGATGACTCACATGCAGTTTGGTGAAGACTGAAGGGGTCATAAAAGTAAAGCATTTTTTGGAGTGTAATTTGGCAATAGCCATCCACATTTTAAGTACATTTAGATTTTCTTTGGGTGCAGCAATTTCTTTTCTTGTGGGCTTTAAAATAAGTGTTGCATATGTGAACTAAGCCACACAATCAGGTAGACATTACACTTTCCTAAGGGACAGAGATACATGGGATCTCAGGTTTTTCTTGCTGTTTTCTTTTTTTAATGTTTTCTTCCTCTTCTTATTTTAATCTTCTGGGCTATAAGTTATAATGCTCCTTTTAGACTTTTTTTTTCCTACCCTGCAGGCAGTCACCTGATAGAGAGCTTTCCTGGAGTAATGATAGGAAAATAATGCATAGCAAAGCTGACACACCACATGCCGAGCTGTACTGAAGGCACAATCATAACTTTTAATAACAAAAGTTTATTTTGGTAAAATAATATCTTTCCAGCTGTCCTAACAGATACTAATGTGAAATGCTCCCTTGGGACAGGACGGTGGAGAGAAGTCACCCCAGTTCCAGAGGGGCATGCCCTTGGCTCAGAACCTCAGAGCACTAACATAATGTAGTACTAAGATTGCAGTGACACCAGTAAAACCTGCTCTGTAGGACTGCACCAGGCTACATTTTTTTTATTTGTGCTTTTGTTTTCCTGTAAATCACTTTTGAGTTTCTGTTTCTCAAGTCTGGAAGCAGCAGGTGTGTAATTTTGGCAGAACTTTTCCCAGCCGTTATCTAGTGGTTTATTGTTTGTTTAGAGTGTGGGGGTGAGTTATAATAAAGAGATTGGCCCTGTGGGTTAAGACTGGGCACATTTCTATTTACAGTCCTACCAGGTCTTCACATTCTAGGCAAAATGAAAGGTTAAGCCAGTTATCCAGATAGTTCAGGCCAAAAGGTAAACACAAAGAGAGGATGATTTAGCGCTGTCCCACCTCCAGCTTATGCTACTGAGGTAACAACCACAGGGTTCTGCTTTGGTTTGGCAATGGAAATCTGAGTTCTCCTGGCTGTGACTTGTGTTAGGAACGTAGACTCTGTCCAGCTCAGTAGGCTGTGACATAGAAAATACATGAAGTTAACTTGGGCATAGAGATAGACATGATCCAATTCCCGGTTCAAAACTTACCCCCTATTGCCTTGTTTCTTTTCCTTTTGTATGCTCTTACATCTCTAGTGAAGTTTGCCATCAGTATATTTAGTTCTATTAAAAATTATCCAGGTTCAGTTAATGCGGTCATTTTGGGTAGACTGTGACATATATTTGCATGGATTTGATCTCCTTCCCTCCCTCCCTTCTTTCCCCGCATCGTTGCTCTCTTATTTCTTTTCTTCCTTTCTTCCTCCCTTCCCTCACCACTTCCTTCCTTTCTTCCGCATTTATTTAATGTCTATAACCAGAACCCAGGCTACATATTTGAGAAACAAAGTCAAACAAAGCATACATTTATTTTCTAATAAACTATCAGTGTAGTTGTTGGGGAAAAAGAAAAGTAAATGAAAAATTATAATATTTTGGTTAAAATATACATTGGAAGCTGCTGGAAAAGAATTCATGAATACAACTTAGTTGTTTTTAGTTTTACAGGAAGTGAACCTGATATACAATTATTGGTGGTCTAGAAATACAGATGAACTGGATAAAATAATTTTGAAAAAGAGGTTTAATCTTTCTCACTGAAAATCCATTACAGTATGGAGCATATTTATTTCTTCTTTGAATTATATACATTTCCTAACACATAATAGATGCTTAATTAAAATGTTTGAAAGAAAGGAGATGTAAATGTCACAATTTTAAAAAGTAATGATTTGGCTGGGCACAGTGGCTCGTGCCTGTAATCTCAGCACTTTGGGAGGCTAAGATGCAAGGATCGCTTGAGCCCAGGAATTTGGGACCAGCCTGGGCAACAAAGTGAGACCTCGTGTCTACAAAAATAAAAGAATAAAAATAAAAAGTACCCAGGCACAGTGGCCCATTCCTGTAGTCCCAGGTACTCAGGAAACTGAGGCAGGAGGATTGCTCTAGCCTCGGAATTGGAGGCTGTGGTAAGCTATGATCATGCCACTGCAATCCAGCCTGGGTGACAGAGCAAGGCCCAATCTTTAAAAAAAAAAAAAAAAAAAAAAAAAGAACAGAAAAAAAAAGAAATGATTCTTTTTTGTAGAGAGTATTTAGAAAACATTTTATGCCATGCTTTTCTGTATTAGTGAGGACAAAACTGAATATAATTTACCTTTTCTTTGAGAACTCAATCATCAGTATGAACAATGATTACTTAAGTGAACTTTAGGTGTTCAGGCAGAGGAAGATGTAGGGTATAGGGCCAGTGGGTAGCAACATGAGCAAGTGCATCACATATTCTTTATTGAAATGATCTCATTTGCTGAATGCTTGCTTCTAGTTTATTTTTATTGGTTAGTTTCCTTTCTCACATATGTGGAAGAAAACCAATGTATTGCTTGGCCCCTAGGGAAGTGTAATGTGGCTATTCTTTCCCAATGTAAATCATGGAATAAAAATCCACAGCCTTCTCTCAAATTATTTTCTTACCCTCCAGAAAAATTCCTTTCTCTCCTTGTCATTTGATTTCTCAATAACATTCAGATCATTATCTCTTTTTCCAACCTGTCACTATTAACATATCAACTTCAATATATTTTCTATATATTTACACTATCATTTATTGAACAAATATTTATTGAACACCTGCTATGTATCAGACATTGTTCTAAGAGTTGAAGGTGCATCATTAAGCAAAAGTCAGAATCCCTAACTTCACAGAGTTTATAATACAGTACATGTAACTGAAGTGTCTCTCTCACTATCAAGAATTTGTGTTCGTGTAATTGGGAGGGTTCTTTTTCTCTTTCTCTTTCTCTCTTTCTCATTTCCTTCTTTTCCTTTCTTTCTTTCTTTCTTTCTTTCTTTCTTTCTTTCTTTCTTTCTTTCTTTCTTTTTCTTTGTTTCTCTCTTTTTTTTTTTGATGGAGTTTTGCTCTTGTCGCCCAGGCTGGAGTGCAATGGCACCATCTTGGCTCACTGCAACCTCCACCTTCCAGGTTCAAGTGATTCTCCTGCCTCAGCCTCCTGAGTAGCTGGGATTACAGGTGCCTGCCACCATGCGCAGCTAATTTTTGTATTTTTAGTAGAGACATGGTTTCACCATGTTGGTCAGGCTGGTCTTGAATTCCTGACCTCAGGCAATCCGCTTGCCTTGGCCTCCAAAAATGCTGGGATTACAGGCGTGAGCCACCGTGCCCGGCCCCAGGGCTTTTTCAAAGTATATTTCATAATAACAAGAATGCCTATTCATTAAGGGTTTTATAAGATTTTACAGTTGACAATGCTCTTTTAGAGAATACAGTCTCATTGGAATTTCACAATAACTTTTAAGATACATAGGATAGGCATTATTATTGTTTTTTTTGTAGTGTGCAGATGCAGAACTTGGGTTTAGACAGAGTAAATTACTTATCAAGATCCCAGAGGTGTAAGTAGCAAATACTTGAGTTTAGAATATTTAAAAATTCCAAAACTGCCTTAGTACTTTTAAATTTGGAAAAATTTTTATATTTATTATTTTATTTGTTCTTCAAAATGATCTGTGTGGTAATTACTGATTCCTCTCTAATCTTCGTACCTGATGATGTGGAATTGTTGCATTATCTGCCCAGATTTACCTAGCTGGTAATGGTAGAACTGAAAATCCAACTACGTTCATTGAAAAAATCAACTGTGGAAGCTGAACACAAATATTTTCTTTAATCTTTCTATATTCTTATAGGCAAATGGAATTCTAAAAATTTATTATAAATATAATAGGGATTTTTAAATGCTTTATAAATTAATTTCCCATGAAGTTAATTTTTCTCATAACATTATATATCCTAAATAACACCCAGGTATACAGTTTGAACAATGAGGTGACAGTGGCAGGCAGTAAAATCATAAAACTATTACCTGACACATTCTGCTTTTCAGAGTATTTTCTACAATTTTCTTAAGTCAACCTGTCATTCAGACAAGGTTTTAAAAAGTACATTTCAGCTTCCAAAATAAGGTTAAAACAACTAGAAAAACAAAACAAAACAGAGCTCTAGCACCCCTCCTTGTATATATAATACATATCTTGTAAATACAGAGCTGGAAATGTACATTATTTTTGACAGATAGAGCTTTCAATAGTGAGGGTTTTATTACATAAAAGACAGCAGGAATGGTATATGCAAAAGCCGTTAAGGTCTCCCTTTTCTTCTTAAACTCAGCAGTTTGTGATTATTACTATTTGGCAAGCAGAAGTAAATTGGACCACAATTTCAACAGCCTCGTAGAAGTATTCCAGGAGACAGTGTTGATAAATGAGTCCTAGAATGCCATATAATTTTCCTGCAGTTTCATTGTTTGATGACTTACTTTTCATGGATACACTCTGCCCTCAGGTTTCATGTCCTGCTGCCAAATGTGAAAGCTGTTTGTCAGAAATCAACGGGTTCAAGTGGCCCATCAAAAGCTTCTGCCTTTTTGTTAATAGGAAACACTTTGTATAGGAATCTGCTTTCTGGAGAACTCATTGCTATCCCTTTTGTATATACCTGAACCTTGTCCTGGCTATTATTATGGTTTCCTTTGCCAGGGGATTCCCCAGTGAAGGGTGCTCTGCCTAGTACTGCTTGGGATACTCTCAAGATGACAACCCCTCCAATACAGCAATGACTGCAAAGCTCCTATGGACAATAGGATTCAGAGTGTCTTCTTCCACCAAAAGCCTGAGCTAAATATAGCCTAAATATAGCTTTTTGTATTTTGTTCTAGGGGGTCATTGATGTATTTACAGTAACGGATAGATAGGAAATTTTCATATATTGTGAATCTATTATGTAGTAGGCACTGAGGTGCTTTCCACATACTATCTTCTTAAATTGTCACACGAAAACTCTCTATAAATTATATATTATCCCCATTTTACAGATGAGCAATCTGCTACTCAAGAAAGATAGTATTTGCTGAAAAGCAAATAACAGAGGTGGGATTTCAAATTCAGTTTTATCTTACTCCCAAGATCATGCTCTTTCTACTTAGCATTTGGTTAACCGGGTTTAATTTGCACTAACACCAAACGACGGCAAAAGAATTTCTCTTCTGATAGGCAAACTGACAAATCAAATCTATGTTTTTGAAAAGTCTGTTACTTCCCATGACTCTGTTTTTTGTTTGTTTTCTCTTGGGGAGAATAGAGTACATCCAGTCAAAAGTAAGTCTGGTTAAGGTGGGATTTTGAAAGTTGGGTGGAAGTTAAGTGTCTGACTAGTTTTGTCCACTCTTTGTCCCAAATCTCCATTGTGATAGGTAGGATCTCCTCAGTCCAGGTGTCTGTATGTGACAATAGGTTAGAAAGATTCTTGTACTTGAGGCTTTATGAAGTTGACCAAAAGACATTAAGAATGACTAAGTGGGCCAGGTGTGGTGGCTCACACCTGTAATCCTGGTACTTTCAGAGGTCAAGGTAGGCGGATCGCTTGAGGCTAGGAGTTTGAGACCAGCCTGGCCAACATGAAGAAACCCTTTCAGTACTAAAAAATACAAAAATTAGTCAGGCGTGGTGGCACATACCTGTATTCCCAGCTACTCGGGAGGCTGAGGCATGAGAATCACTTGAACCCAGGAGGTGGAGGTTGCAGTGAGCTGAGATTGCACCACAGCACTCCAATCTGGGTAATAGAGTGAGGCTCCATCTAAAAAAAAAAAAAAAAAAAAAAAAAAGAACGACTAACTGAACTTAGGAATGGGGACTACATTCATTTTTTCTGTATAGATACTGGAGGTCTTACTAGGGGGTTGTGGGATTAGTTTCCATATGTAATTGTTCTAAATGCTTTGCAGCCTCACAGTTTTGAGTCTTTTGATCCCTTTGGTGGTTTATCCAGGCTTTACTACCTGGAACTGCTGATACTTGGTTCCAGAACTCTTATTAGCAAGACCTTGGTTAGTCCTTGCATCTACAAATAGCTAAAGTTCACCTTAAGTAGAAAGCTTATCAATAGATTTCTATGGAGACTGTGGATCCCTCCAATACGCTTGTTGCTTGATTTATTTACTAGCTCTCCTCTCTTCTTGGCTTTATCTCTTCCTGTTTAAGTAGGAGTTTGTTTTCTCTTTTGTTTGTTTTATTTTTGGTTAAAGCAGCAGAGAACCCAACTCAAATTGGCTTAAAAAGTGAAAGTGATTAAAGTTTTCGTGGTATTGTGGGCTTCAGCTTTTGATCAGTGAATAATCTGGCTCTGTTTCTCTGCTATTCTTTTGGCTCTGGTTTTGCAGTTGTAGCTTTGCCCTAAGTCTGGCTTGTCCTATGGTTATAAAACGGCTGCCAGCAACTTCTGAAGTGACCCGTTTCTCCATTCAGGTTTATAGAAAAGAAAGAGAGAATTGCTTCTCAAGCCATTGAATTGAAGTTCTAAATTTTTCTCTGAAGGAATCAATCATGGATGCTTGGGGTAAATGAGATTAACCTGATTTATTCTAATCAAGGTGCACCCCTGGAAGAGGTCAACTCTTCCAACAAATGCACGGTTTCTATACAATGAAGAGTGACAAAGACTTGTTTGGAGGTAATCAAAATGCCCACCACATTTCACTGAACCTAAATATTAAATTTGTCTTTACCTTTTTGTTGTCTGTTTTACAACTAGCAATGGAGCAGAGAAAGTTGGAGGAAGGTTATTGGGATCTTTTTGAAGAGCAAATCACATTCTCATTGGTAACCATGATGGAAACATATTTTCTTCCTTGTGTGGGTCTGAGACAGTGTCATAAACTGCTTTCAGCAATAGTTAGTGTGGTCTAACCGAGTGGCTCTCAATCAGTTCTAATCAGTGGCTCCTTCTCCCAGGCCAGCAGCATCAGCATCTCCTGGAAATGTTTAGAAATGCAAATATTGAAACAGAAACTCTGGGGATAGGGCAAATCTGAGTTTTAATGAACACTGCCATTGATTCTGATCATGCTGAAGTTGAGAAACCACTGGTTTGATGCTTATTTGCACTATTATACTGTGGTTTACATATGGGCTTGACAGGTCCATTTACTTTCATTTACTTGCTATTTGAGATTTTGTCTGGCCAGACAACTGAGCCTCAGATAAATTATTTTCTTACTATATTCTGGTAAATATCAATAAAACCTTGAATACAACCAACATAGGACAGTCAGTTCTGCTATAATGATTTTTAAAATGGGAATTTGTTTCAATGCAATTAATATATTGGGAAACAAATTAAGCATAAGGCAAATTTTGCATTTATTTGTGCAGTACTTCATCTGCTAGACCAACTAGGTGAATGCAGGAACCATGCACAGCTGAGCTGAGTCTCATAGGAACACATAAAACACACACACACCTCACAAGGACAATCAGTGGCCCAGACCCATGCACATCTACTATTACAACTTCTTGTCCATTTCCACCACTTCACTGTTATTAATACAAGCTGCAACTCTTCCACAAACTAACTTCAGGTGGTTTTCAAGATAAAGTGCCATATTGCTTGAAGTATTTATGTATTTTTTAATCATTTAATGAATGTAAAACTATGCTACCATTTATTAGCTGCTTCTTTTTAAAAATGTTCCACCGACAAATGTTTTGAGTATTATGCCCGGAGGCCTATGATTTTTATTGTGTTCTTTTGCATCGCACAGAGATTTTTAGCAATCCCTATGTTGCACTAAAGCAGAATTGAGACTAATTTGAGCAAAACTTAGCAACTTATAACTGTTACAATCCTTATTTCAGGGCAAACTTTTCATTTTATAATCATAATTATTTTGTTTCCTCTTGAGTAGCACACACACACACACACACACACACACAAATCTAAGGTGTTCACTATCACAGAATAATAGCCTTTAAAATGTTTACCAGTTTTCATATTGATATATTTTGTTTGACTCTGTCATTCCGGGCTTTAAGTACTAAAATATATTAGTCTTTTTCAGAAAACATTCCAAGAAAAAAGTTGAATTCCTACCTAGTTTCCTCTCTCTTTGATAACCTATTGTCATAGTAATATACAAATACCTGAAAATTGCCCAGATTATTCTTTTCTTCTTGGAACACAGATTTGTTGATAAGTGCCAAAGGATTTTTTACAAAAACATGAGAAGTTTGATATCACAGTAAGATTTAAAAGGAAAGGCTGTTTATTGTTATTATCATCATTGCTACTACTATTTCCGTTAGTATATATTTCTTTGTCTTATTTGTCCTTTTCCAAAAGATTTTTGTTCTTATATTTTTAATTAGCTCTTTAAAGAAATCAAGAACTGCTTGTCGATTATAGACATCCTTATTGTATAAAGAGGGAGAAGTTCTTTGGTAATTAGCTGTGTATATGTGCTGTTCAAACAATTGGCTCAAGTGAGGTTGTACAGAAAGAACTCTTGTATTTTCTTATTTTTCAGTATATTCTCCACTCCATCACACCTCTTTTTCCAAAGATGCAGTGCAAAGAAAGTATAATCTCTGGAGTAATTAAAGCTCAGTGAGGAAATGATATCACCTGATGGCCCTATGAAGCATTCAGCAATAAAAGGTGAGTTGTCCAAAATGCATTTACCCTGAACAGGAATACAATGAAACTACCAAGTTTTATCTTTATAATGATTCGTTGCTTATTATTTTGTTGTTTGTATATGTTCTGTTTCCCACATCAGTGTTGTCTTACATTATTATCTGTCTTGACTTAGACTCTGTTTTCTAAATTGCCTGTGCAATTAAATACTTTGTGATCATAATAAAAAGCATCATGATAACTTTTAGACTAGAGGTTTCCATACAAAGCTGTATCCCATGGAAAGCAGCTACTGGCACTAAACAATGGCTAGAGATACTCTACATAGGGAAGGGGCTGACAATTATTCAGTTTAAATCAATCACTTGTGCATATATCTCGATAGAACACTAGGCTAGTTCGTTGTGTGTGTGTGCGTATGTGTGTGTGTGTGCATGTGTGTGTGTGTATGTATGTAATTCACTGCTTACTCTATAACAGAGAGAATACCAATTAAATTGGGCCATACAGGAAGATCAATTAATATATTTGTTAATTGAGGAACTTTTGATGGCCTTGTTGATCTCCTGTGGTTTGATCTTTAAATCTGTAGTGTTTATTAGACTCACTACAGACTCTCAGTAAATCGTAAGACATTTACATCTATAAATGCATTTTAAAACATCAAATTTTAAATTTTGCAGCACTAAAATGTGTCAGACAATATTCTCAATTAACTTGCATTAATATTTGCTTAGTGTCTGATAAATCACTAGACAAAATGTCCTACATAATCAACAGAACACTCTTCCGAAATTAAACATAATATTTGTTAAGATGGTCACTTTTTTTAAAAAAAAAAGAACACTACTACACAGATCAAGCCAATGAGCCCCAGTCAGTTGACAGAAGTACATATTTGGGACTCCTTCTCTAAATTTTTTATAAAAATACCTGAAGAAGATGAATAGTCATTTGCTTTCTTATTTTAAAAGATCTGTCCCCCCAACTAACTTTTTAATCTTCTACTTGTTACCAAATACGATAAAAAGGAGAGGGGGAAAAAAACAGACACCAATGTTTCATTCGTGAATGTAAACTTTGGTTTTTTGGTTTTCTTTTCTTTTCTTTTTTTTTTTGAGACAGGGTCTCACTCTGTCACCTAAGCCGGAGTGCAGTGGAACGATCTCAGCTCACTCACTGCAACCTCCACCTCCCAGCTCAAGCCATCCGCTTACCTCAACCTCCCAAGTAATTGGGACTACAGGCGCAGCCACCACACCTGGCTATTTTTAGTAGAGAGAGGGTCCATGTTGCCCAAGCTGATCTCTAACTCCTGGGCTCGGGTGATCCACCCACCTCAGCCTCTCGAAGTGCTGGGATTACACATTGCACCTGGCTGAACTTCTGAAATGAATGAAGTGCTCCTAAATGAATGAACATCTTGAATGGCAAATTAAGTTTCAAGTGACATATAAGCCAACGAATATTTCTAAATTTCTAAAATAAATTTCCAAATTCGAAGTCATTCTTTCTTTTCTTTTCTTTTCTTTTTTGTTGTTGTTGTTTGTTTTTTGTTTTTTTGTTTTTGCCAGTCTGTTTTTAATCGTGGCAGCGCCTCACACACACATTCAGGGTTCAGATCTTGTTCAAAGCTGCGATGTCGACACTCTGCACATGCTCCTCAAACTTGGTGATCTCCTCCTCCAGCAAGTCTGTCCCCACTTTGTCGTCCTCCACCACACACTGAATCTGCATCTTCCGGATACCATAGCCCACGGGCGCCAGCTTGGAGGCCCCACTCACTAGCCCATCCAGCTGGATGGAGCGCACACATGCCTCCAGCTGGGTCATGTCCGTCTCATTGTCCCAAGGCTTGATGTCCAGCAGGATGGAGGACTTGGCCACCAGCGAGGGATTCTTGGCCTTCTTGGCATACAGCCGCAGCCACTCCTCCCGCAGCCGCCTTGCCTCCTTGTCTTCCTCCTTGTTGTTGCTGCCAACAGATCAATGTCATCGTCCTCGTTATCCTCTGCTTCTTGGCCGGGGGCGTAGTTGGGGGGCGGGGGGGGGGCGCTCCACTTGGCGCATGGGAGACACGTGCTGTGTCTGCGGGACTGTGGACCATGGCCAGGCGAGCTCTTCTCTCTTCTCCGGCATGTTCAGCCGGGCCTCCAGGTTGGAGACCGCCTGCTGCAGCTCCTGCACCACGCCGCGCAGGCTCTGGTTCCCCACTTTCAGGCTGGCGATCCGGAGGACGAGCTCGCTGTGGTCTTCCCTGGGGCCGAGCTCTGGCGGGAGGCGCTGGCCACAGGCCCATTCATCTGCTCGTAGAATTTCCTTTCTGTATCTTCATATTTGAATTTATCGAGCCAGATCTTCTCATGTGCTAGGAAGTTTGTAGCCATTTTTCTGACGCCTGCCAAGAATGCGGCTACCAGAAATGAGGAATCGGTAGACGCAGGACGCCTAAGGGCGAAGTTGCTCTTTCATAATGTACAAAACCCTTAAGCCTTCAACAGAAAGTACCTTTTTTATTTAAAAGAAAATCCTGCAGTTTGCAAATAAAAGTTTGTATTTCAGAGAGTTGGTGAGGAAATAATCCACTAAAGACTGCTTTTATAAACATAAACTGCTGGGAATAAAGTAAGATTTTTAAAAGAGAATGAAAACATTCTGAGATCTCAACAGGAGTTAGCCTGATGAATCCATCTCATACCAGAAGTCTTTGTTTTCTATTTCTGGCTCCTTCAGGAGCTCCAGGTTTTACCTTGGACAGGTCATTTCATCTGTCAGAGCCTTGTTTCTCTTACATCAAAGGAAGAGGCTTGTCTGTAAAATCTTTAAAGTTCTTCTTTTTCTCAAATATAAAATTATCATTCAGATACTCGTGGTATAATATTTAAAAATTATTTAAATGTTTACAGAAAAATGTTTTGAATATTTTTCTATATACTGAGCTGCTATGTTGAGAAATCCCAGAGGTATTATTTCAGTGTACTATTGCTCTGATGACCAGCTACCACTGGAGAGGGGTACTATTTCTTCCTTAAAACTTGTATATTCACCTCAAATACTGATGGAGGAAAAAGTACATGAATCTTTATAGTAAAAGATAGACAATTAGATATAATTGATCTTAATAGATCTGTAGATAATATGGACCATTATCTACATATCATTTGTTAAATTAATGCCTTCTAGCACTCAGTTAAACTAATTGTATTGTGTGTGTGTATTTCTTAAGCAAAGTTTGTTTCATAGATCAGTGCCCCTGGGCTAGACAGGAAAATGTCAAAGCTCTTAAACCAGTCCACCAAAGTATGTCAACTAAAAGCCTCAGAACTAGTAGTATTTCCCGCTAAGTTTTCAGTTGCAGGGTAGAGAAAGAAAGCAAAATCACAAGGCAGGTATTTTTCTACAGCAGTTTGATTTAGCAAATGTTGAACAAATAAACCATTAACTAAATAAAATATTGCATATCTATATATATATGTATATTGTGTTTATTTTCATGTTGTCTGACATCCTGACAACTAAAGGGAAAATAATGTAGAAGTATTTCTACATTATTTTGTGTCTCTGAGTTTGTGTCTCTGAGTTTCCTGGGCGAACTTTGTGTCTCTGAGTTTCCTGGGCCTGAAATAATTGGCAGGGTGAATCTGAAATGCAGACACAGAAGGTCACCCTTGGTTTGATGCCCTTTTTTTTTTTTTTCCTTTTCATGTTTATATTTTGGTGCATTTCCCCCCTGATATCAAATATTACCTTGGTACTAAAAAAATCAAGAAGGGAAAATGCAGGCAGGAAAACGAGGAGAATCACCTTGTTACTTTCTCTCCCATGTATGGTTGGGCTCATGTGATTGGTGCATTAGACTTTGTAGTGTCATTTCACTCCTTTCTCTGTAGACATCAATACTAACAAATGAACTGCAAAATCCTAAAGTGTGAGGATAAACACCAATTATTTATGTATGCACATCATTTGTATGGATTTCTAACTATTGATCTTCAGGTAAATGTCTAGACAGAAGTAGATTTAAATGTATAGGTAGTTGTGCTATATTTTTACATTTATAGTAATTAACATCTAGAAAAGCAAGAAGGAAAACACAAAATATCACTGTTATTATTTTGCCTACTTGCCTCTGCAAAAATAAGAAATAAAAGGATTGCCTTCTATCTACCTGAGACAGACATTTAAACTATAGTGAATTCAGAATCTTTAGGCATTCTCCTCAAAGTTTCCTTCAGTGAAAATTGATTTGAATCAAAAATTTATGTTAAAAAAAATGGCAGGGCCAATGTTCCTAGCAGAGTTATCTGAATGATTTGCTAGGTCAAGCAATCGGTCAACTATTTTCCTCTAGATCATAGGATTAGCATATCAGGCCAGATTCTTATCCTGTGCAATGTTGAGCACAGTTATTTTTGGAATCTAAGAGATCGTATGATTTGACACTCCTAAAGGAGACCTTCTAAGACTTTACTTCCAAAAAACTGACTGGATATTATAGTAAAATATAATTCCTATACTAAAATACAGCTGTAAAAACCAAAATGCAGCTTGAATACATTTAGAGGGAGTCTTCAGTGCTTTGTCCATTAGATAAAAAGATTGCAAATTAAAAGTACTCAAAAATTGCAGTTGACATTCAGAAACTCATTAGCTTCTTTCTTTTCCAAAATCACCATAGCAATTAGTCTTCACTTTAATTAGTCAAAATTATTCATCATTAAAACACTGATTTCTAAAAGACTATTTTTTTCCCCTCTGTCTTGGACTTAAATTTTTTAGGAATTTAAATCTTCTTTCTCTACCAGTTTCTGAAATGATTAAGCACATTTGCATTTTATCTGTCTAGAGAAGATATTCCTTCCCTTGAACTCTCTCATTCTGGCCTCTTCTGCTTGGTCAACTGTCTGTGGAAATTCTGTGCTGATCATCTATAGATTACATGCTAATTTATATTTCCTAAGAAAAATAGGAAAAATATGTACACAGGGTTCAGTTTACATTTAGAAATCTCAGGATCTTCTGTCAATTCTTACCCAATTTTCATGATAATCCCTACATTTTTTTCTTAATTTAACTTATCCAGTTTAAGATGTTGCTTCCTTATTAAAATATTTATCACCTTAAAATTGTCCACTACAATTTAATATATATAAGCTTTTATATTCCTTCCTTCCTTCCTTCACATGTCCAGTCAATTAGTCATTTATTCATTCAGTATCTTCCAGTGCCAGCACTGTGCTAGAAACATGGAATAAAAAGAGGAAAGAGGTGTGTTCTATGATCTAAAAATGTTCCTAAAGGTCAGGTAAACAAATAAGTGCATTTAAATGTTAAGAGAACAAAGACAAGAGAATATGCAGGACATGCCAGAGGCCCAATGGAAGGTAGGAATTTTCCCATCTGGGAGTCAGGTGGTGAACCAGAAGGCTTATAGGTGAAGACGATGCTTGAACTGTGTTCACAGGTGCTTTTTGCCAGAGAGTCTAACAGATTAAGGTGCTCTCCCTACAGAGGGAGAACCAGAGGACTGGAAACTGAAGGATTAATTCAGGGAAAATGACAAGTAGTGCAGTCTGGCTAAAGCAGAAAGGCATATCAGTGGGGCAGGGACCAGTTAATGGATAATAACAAGACAGAGAGTTTGAATTTCAAACCACAAAATATGGTCAAGGGAAGAATCAGCAGAGTTAAGCCAGAACAATAATATGATATATATTTTTTCAGTTAGACAGAATGCACCGGATATTTAAAGAAATAGAAATAAAACATTTCAGAATCTAGCTTTTGCTTCTCATTGACAAAGTCTTTACTAAGATGGAATAAAAATGGAAGCATGGAACACAGAGAGAGAAGTTGTGTTTCTTCATGTGATGACAAGAAGGGTAGATGAGGCTCGCCCAAGTACAGTGATGTTTACACCTAATTGATCACAACCAGTTACAGATTTCTTAGTTCTTTCTCTACTCCCATTGCTTCACTTGACTAGACTTAGAAATGAAAAAAAGAAAAGAAAAAGGGTGGATTATAGAGCTTAAGAACTGTGCTTCGGTCCCCATATTTCCAATTCTTTTCACCAATGCTTGGTAAATATGTGGGAATATAAAAAATTATAATTAATTAATTAATTAACTATTTGTTTTGAGATGGAGTTTCGCTCTCGTTGCCCAGGCTAGAGTGTAGTAGTGCAATCTCAGCTCACTGCAACCTCCACCTCCCGGGTTCAAGTGATTCTCCTGCCTCGGCCTTCCAAGTAGCTGGGATTACAGGCATCCGCCACCATGCCCAGCTAAGTTTTTGTATTTTTAGTAGAGACGGGGCTTCGCCATGTTGCCCAGGCTGGTCTTGAACTTCTGACCTCAGGTGATACACCCGCCTCAGCCTCCCAATGTGCTGGGATTACAGGTGTTAGCCACCATGCCCGGCCCTTAATTATGTTTTTTTAAAGCTATATGACAGTAACCAAAACTATATGATTGAGGAAATATTTGTAGAAATGATATATATGACAACAGTAGCAAAAAGGACAGGGGTAAATAAACAGAAGTCATATTTTTCAAAATTCTTGCACTTTATTAGAAGTATTATAAAATTAACTGTAAGTAGATTGTGGTACTTAATAATGAATGTTGTAAACCCTACAGCATACACTAAATATAATGTAAAAATGTATATTTAAAAAGCCAATAGAGGAATTCAAAGGAATATTTTATAACAACATCAGTTAACCTTAAAGAAGACAGAAAATAAGGAAGACAGGAACAAAAATACAGGTGAGACAAACAGAAAAGACATAGCAAGTTATAGTTGGGTCTTGATTTTCAAAATCTGGGCTAAGAATTTCCATCTTTTAATGGGGAGAAGTAATCTATTTATAACAAATATAATTGTCAATTAAGTTGGGCTTAAGTCCTATTAAAATATATAGATTTTTAGCCTGGATAAAAATGTATGGCCCCATTATATCCTGTCCATAAGAGAAAAACTTTTTGTTAAGAAAATACAGATTGATTGAAGCAAAATAATGGAAAAAATTATACCATGCATTCAATAAACTTAGGCAATATGGAGTGCCTATATTAATACCAGAAAAAAATAGACCTCAATGTAAAGAGTATTATCAGATATGAAGAAGAATATTACATAATAATAAACTGCTGATTCATTAAGGAAGTATAACAATTATGTATGTGGGAAGGTGGAGCAAGATCGCAGAATAGAAGGCTCTACCGATTGTCCCCACTACCCTGCAAGGACACAAAATTAACACCTATCTACACAGAAAAAAAAATCTTCAGAAGAATCAAAAATCAGGTGAGCAACTCAGTACCTGGTTTTAACTTTATTGCTGAAAGAGGCACTGAAGAAATAGAAAAAAACAGTCCTGAATCCCAATGCCTTCCTCCCTACCCACAGAAACTGAGTGTGGTGTGGAGAGCATCTCTCAGTGCTGAGGGAGGAGAATACAGCAATTGTGAGGCATTGAACTCAGTGCTGTTCTTTTACAGCAGAAAGGAAAATCACATCAAACTTAGCTGATGTCCACCCACAAAGGGAGCATTTAAACCAGCCCCAGCCAGAGGGGAATTGCTGATCCCAACATCTGAAACTTGAGTTCCTGCAAACCTCCACACCGAGGGATACAATACTCTATGTCTCCAAGTAAACTTGAAAGGCAGTCTAGGCCATAAGGACTGCAACTTTTAGGCAAGTCCTAGTGCTGGACTAGGCCTAGAACAGTGGACTGGGCAGGTGCAGTACATACTGAGACACCAGCTGGGGCAGGGCTGCACAAGGTAGAGGTAACGCTAGCACTCCCTGAGCCAGACACCACCACCTCTCCCTTAAGCCTAGGCTGCACAAGTCTCTCCAAAAGAGACCCCTTTCTTCCACTTGAAGGAGAGGAGAAGACAGAGTGGGGAGGACTTTGTCTTGCAACTTAGATATTAGCTCAGCCACAGCAGGATAGAGCAATGGTCAGAGTCAAGAAGCCCTTGTTCTAGGCCCTAGGTCCCAGACATTTCTAGACATACCTTGGGCCAGAAGGGAACCCACTGCCTTAAAGGAAAGGACCGAGTCCTGGCAGCATTCATTACTTGCTAACTGAAGAGTCTTTGGGCCAGGAATGACCATTAGTGATACACAGGTGCTATGTCTTGGGCCTTGGGTGAGTCTCTGAGACTTTCTGACTTCAGGTGAAACTCACCATCTTACTAGCTTGGATGGCTATGGGTCAAAACTCTCTCTGCTTGAGAAAAGCAGAGGGAAAAGTAAAGTCTTGCACCTTAGGTACAAGCACTGCCACAGGGGGGTAGAGCACCAAGTGGTCTCCTGGGGTCCCTGATTCTAGCACTTGACTCTTGGATGGCATTTCTGGACCTGCCCTGGGCCACAGAGGTGCTCACTGCCCTGAAGGATAAGTCCCAGGCAAGGCAGCATTCACCACAAGCTGACTTAGAGCCCTTGGGTTTTAAGGGAATATTGGAGATAGTCTGGCAGTCCTCCTTGTGGCCTGGGGTGGTGGTGGCAATGGGGTGAAGCTCCTCTGCCTTTGGAAAGGGGAGGAAAGTGTGGGAAGGACTTCATCTTGTGGTTTGAGTGCCAACTCAGCCACAGTGCAATAGAACACCAGACAGACTTCTAAGATTTTTGACTCTAGTCTCTGAACTACCAGACTGTAGCTCTGGACCCACGTGGGGCCTGGGGGACCTTGCCACCCTGAAGAAAAGGACACAGGCGTGGTTGGCTTTGCCACTGGCTGATTGTGTAGCCCCAGGGCCTTGAGTGAACATAGGCAGTAGCCAGGGAGTGACTACAGCAGGCCTTGGGCGAGGCCCGGTGCTGCGCTAACTTTAGCGAGGCCCGGTGCTGCGCTAACTTTAGATCTGACCCAGTGCAGTCATAGTAGTGGTGGCCACAGAGGTGTTTGTGTTACTCCAACTTTAGGTGACTTGGAACAGAGAGACTTCGTTCGTTTGGAAGAAATTAAGGAAAGAGAACAAGAGTCTCTGTCTGGTAATCCAGAGAATGCTCCTGGATCTTATCCAAGACCATCAAGGCAGTACTTCTATGAGTCTGCAAGAACCACAGTGTTACTGGGCTTGAGGTGCCCCTAAATCAGACACAGCTTAGATCATAACACCTAAGCCCTTTGAAATATCTGGAAAGCCTTCCGAAGAAGGACAGGTACAAATATGCCCAGACAGTGAAGACTACAATAAATACTGAGTTCTTCAATGCCCAGACACCAAAGAACATCTGACAGCATCAACACTATCCAGGAAAATATGACCTCACCAAATGAACTAAATAAAGCACCAGGGACCAATCCTGGAGAAACAGAGCTATGTGACCTTTCAGAAACAGCATTCAAAATAGCTGTATTGAGGAAATTAAAAAGAAATTCACAATAAGACAGAGAAGGAATTCAGAATTCTATCAGATAAATTTAACAAAGAGAATGAAATAATTAAAAAGAATCAAGCAGAAATTCTGAAGCTGAAAAATGCAGTTGGCATACTGAAGAATACATCAGAGTCTTTTAATAGCAGATGTGATCGAGCAGAAGAAAGAATTAGTGAGCTTGAAGACAGGGTATTCAAAAATAAACAGTCAGAGGAGATAAAAGAAAAAAAGAATTAAAAAAAATGAAGCATGCTTACAGGATTTAGAAAATATCTTCAAAAGGATAAATCTAAGAGTTATTGGCCTTAAAGAGGAGGTAGAGAAAGAGATAGGGGTAGAAATTTTATTCAAAGGAATAATTACAGAGAGTTCCCAAACCTAGAAAAATATATAAATATCCAAGTACACAAAGGTTATAGAACACCAAGCAGATTTAATCCAAAGACTACCTCAAGGCATTTAATAATGAAACTCTCAAAGGTCAAGGATAAAGAAAGAACCCTAAAAGCAGCAAGAAAAAAATAAACAAATAACATATGATGGAGCTCCAATAAGTCTGGCAGCAGACTTTTCAGTGGAAATTTTCCAGGGGAGAGTGGTGTGCCATATTTAAAGTGCTGAAGGAAAAAAAACTTGTACCCTAGAATACTATATCTGGCGAAAATGTTCTTCAAACACGAAGGAGAAATAAATACTTTCTCAGACAAACAAAACCCGAGGGACTTCATCAATACCAGACTTGTCCTATAAGAAGTGCTAAAAGGAGTACTTCAATCAAAAGAAGACATCAGTGATCAATAAGTAATCACCTGAAGGTATAACACTCACTGGTATTAATAAGTATACAGAAAATCAGAATATTTTAATGCTGCAACTGTGGTGTGTAAGCTACTCTTATCCTAAGTAAAAATACTCAATGAAGAACCAATCAAAAATAATAACTACGGCAACTTCCCAAGACATATTCAGTACAATAATATATAAATAGAAACAACAAAAAGTTTAAAAGCAGGGTGGGCAATGAAGTTAAGGCATAGATTTTTTATTTGTTTTCTTCTTGCTTGTTTCTTTGTTTATGCAAACAGTGGTAAGTTGTTATCAGCTTAAAATAATGGGTTATAAGATAGCGTTTGCAAGCCTCATGGTTACCTCAAGCCAAAAAACATACAATGGAGACGCAAAAAATAAAAAGCAAGAAACCAAGTCATAACACCAAAGAAAATCACCTTCACTAAAGGAAGATGGGAAGGAATGAAAGCAGGAAGACAAGATCACAAAACAACCAGAAAACAATTAACAAAATGGTAGGAGTAGGTCCTTACTTATCAGTAATAACATTGAATGTAAATGGACTTAATGCTCCAATCAAAAGACATAGACTGGCTGAATGGAAGAAACAAGACCCATTGGTCTTTTGCCTCCAAGAAACACACATCACGTATAAAAACATAGACTCAAAATAAAGGGATGGAAAAAGATATTCCATGTTGATGGAAGCCATAAAAAAGTAGGAGTCATTATACATATATCAGACAAAATAGATTTCAAGACCAAAACTTTGAGAAGAGACAAAGAAGATCACTATATAATGATGAAGGGGTCAATTCAGCAAGAAAATATAATAATTTAAAATATATATGCAACCAACACTGGAGCACCCAGATATATAAGGTAAATATTAGAGCTAAAGAGAGATATAGAACCCATATACAATAATAGCTGGAGACTTCAACACCCCACTTTCAGCATTGGACATATGTTCTAGACAGAAATTCAACAAAGAAACATCAGACTTAATCTGCACTATAGACTAAATGTATCTAGTGGGTATTTATAGAACATGTAATCCAATGGCTGCAGAATACACATTCTTTTCCTCAGCACATGGATTATTCTCAAGGATAGACCATGTGTTACATCACAAAAGAAGTCTTAAAATATTAAAAAATTGAAATAATATCAAGCATCTTCTCTGACCATAATGGAACAAAACTAGAAATTAATAAAAAGAAGAATTTGGGAAACTATACTAATACAAGGAAATTAAGCAATATGCTCCTGAATGACCAGCGGGTCAATAAAGAAATTAAGAAGGAAATTTAAAAATGTCTTGAAATAAATTATAATAGAAACACAACATACCATAACCTATGAGGCACAGCAAAAGCAATACTAAGAGGCAAGTTTATTGCTATAAGTGCCTACATCAAAAAAGAGGAAAAGCTTCAAAAAACAATCTAATAATGCATCCTAAAGAACTAGAGAAGCAAGAGCAAACCAAACCCAAAATTAGTAGAAAAAGAGAAATAATAAAGATCAGAGCAGAAATAAATGAAATTGAAATGAAAACAATTCAAAGGATCAATGAAACAAGAAGTTGGTTTTTTAAAAAGTTAAACAAAATTGGCAAGCCTTTAGTCAGACTAAGAAGAAAAGGAGAGAAGATCCAAATAAATAAAATCAGAATTGAAAAAGTAGACATTACAACTGATACTCCAGAAATTCAAAGGATCATTAGTGGCTACAATGAGCAACTATATGCCCATAAATTTGAAGATTTAGAAGAAATGGACAAATTCCTAGACACATTCAACCTAGCAAGATTGAACCATGAAGAAATCCAAAACCTGAACAGAGCAATAACAAGTAACGAAATTAAAGCTGTAATAAAAATTTTCCCAGTAAAGAGAAGCCTCAGACCTGATGGCTTCATTACTGAATTCCATCAAACATTTAAAGAACTAATACCAATTCTACTCATACTCTTATTAATATTCTGAAAAATATAGGAGGAGGGACCACTTCCAAATTCATTCTACAAGGTCAGTGGTTACCCTGACACCAAAATCAGACAGAAGCACATTAAAAAAAAGAAAACTACAGGTCAATATATCTGATGAATATTGATACAAAAATCCTCAACAAAATACTAGCAAACAGAATTCAACAATACATAAGAAAGATCATTCATTATGTCCAAGTGAGATTTATCCCTGAGATGCAAGAATGGTTCAACATATGCAAACCAATCAATACGATACATCATAACAACAAAATGAAGAATAAAAACCATATGATCATTTCAATTGATGCTGAAAAAGCATTTAATAAAATTAAACATCACTGCATGATAAAAACTCTAAAAAAAAAACTGGGAATGGAAGGAACATACGTCAACATAATAAAAGCAATGTACATCAGACCCACAGGTAGTATCACACTGAATGGGGAAAAACTGAAAACCTTTCTTCTAAGATCTGGAACATGACAAGGATGCCCAATGTCACCACTGTTACTCAACATAGTATTGGAAGTCCTAGCTAGAGCAATCAGACAAGGGAAAGATATAAAGGGCATCCAAACGGGAAAGGAGGAAGTCAAATTATTCTTGTTTGAAATGATATGATCTTATATTTGGAAAAACCTACAGACTCCACAAGAAAACTATTAAAACTGATAAGCAAATTCAGTGATATTGCAGGATACAAAATCAACAAACAAAAATAAGTAGCATTTCCATATACTAACAGTGAACAACGTGAAAAAGAAATAAAAATGTAACCCCATTTGCAATAGCCACACATATAATTAAATAACTAGGAGTTAACTGAGGAAGTGAAAGTTCTCTGAAAACTATGAAACACTGATAAAAGAAATTGAAGAGAACACAAAAAATGGAAAAATATTTCACATTTGTGGATTAGAAGAATTAATATTGTTAAAATGGCCACACTATCCAAATCAGTCTACAGATTAAATGCAATCCCTATCAAAATACTAATGACATTCTTTACAGAAATAGAAAAAACAATGCTAAAATTTATATGGAACCACAGAACATGCAGAATAGCCAAATCTATCCTAAGCAAAAAGAATAAAACTGGAGGAATCACATTACCTGACTTCAAATTATACTATAGAGCTATAGTAATCAAAACAGCATGGTGCTGGCATAAGAACAGACACATAAACCAATGGAACAGAATAGAGAACCCAGAAACAAATCCACACACCTACAGTGAACTCATTTTTGACAAAAGTGTCAATAACTTACCCTGGGGAAAGGACAGTGTCTTCAATAAATGGTGCTGAGAAAGCTAGCTCTTCACAGGCAGAAAATTGAAACTAGACCTCTATCTGTCACCATATACAAAAATCAAGTCAAAATGGATTAAACACTTAAATTTAAGACCTCAAACTCTGAAAGTACTACAGGAAAACTTTGGGGAAAATATCCAGGACATTGGTCTGGGCAAAAATGTCTTGACCAATACCCCAGAAGCATAGGTAACCAAAGCAAAACGGGACAAATGGAATGATATCAAGTTAAAAAACTTCCACACAGCTAAGCATACAATCAAGAAAGTGAAGAAACAACCCATGGAATGAGAGAAACTATTTGCACACTTCCCATCTGACAAAGGATTAACAACCAGAATATATAAGGAGCTCAAACAACTCTACAGGAAAAAAATCTAATAATCCAGTGTAAAAAATGGTCAAAAGATTTGTATAGACATTTCTCAAATGAAGACATACCAATGGCAAACAGGCATATAAAAAATGCTCAACATCATTGATCATCAGAGAAATGCAAATCAAAACTGCAGTGAGACATCGTCTCACCCCAGTTAAAATGGCTTTTATCCAAAAGACAGGCAATAACGAATGCTGATGAGGATGTGGAGAAAAGGGAACCCTTGTACACTGTTGGTGGGAATGTAAATTAATACAACCACTATAGAGGACAGTTTGGAGGTTCCTCAAAAAAAAAAAAAAAATCTGAGCTGCCATATCATCTGGTAATCCCACTGCTGAGTACATAGCCAAAAGAAAGGATATCAGTATACCAAAGATATTTACACTCCTGTGTTTATTGCAGAACTGTTTACAATAAGTAAGATTTGGAAGCAATCTAAGTGTCCACCAACAAATGAATGGATAAAGAAAATGTGGTACATATAGACATTAGAGTATTATTCAGCCATAAAAAGAATGAGATTCAGTCATTTGTAACAATATGGTTACAACTGGAGATCATTATGTTAAGTGAAATGAACCAGGCATAGAAAGACAAACATCACGTTTTCACTAATTTGTGGGATATAAAATCAAAACAACTGAACTTATTAACATAGAGAGTAGAAGAATGGTTACCAGAGGCTGGGATGAGTGGTGCGAGTCTGGGAAGGGAGGTGGGGATGAATAATGGGTATAAAAATTGTAGTTAGAATGAATAAGACCTGCTATTTGATAGCACAACAGGGTGACTATAGTCAGTACTAACTTAATTGTGCATTTTAAAATAAAAACAGTGTAATTGGATCATTTGTAACTCAAAGGATAAATGCTTCAGAGGATGGATAACCTATTCTCCATGATGTGCTAATTTCACATTTCATGCCTGTATCAAAACATCTTATGTACTCCATAAATATGTACACCTACTATGTACCCACAACTTTTTTAAAAAATTAAAATATATATGTGTATGTACTAATAACAGAGCCTCAAATTCAATGAAAAAAAAAACACAAAATTTGACAGAACCAAAAAAAGAAATAGGCAATTCCAATAATTATATCACTTTTCTCTCATTAATGTAGAACAACTAGGCAAAGGAATCAGTAACTGTATGGAATATCAGAACAAAAATATCAGATACTTTCAGCTAACTAACATCAACAGAATACATCCAATAACTGCAGAATATACATTCTTTTTAAGTGAATATAGAACATTCACCAATGTAGCTGATGTGGTAAACACGTCTAAATAAATTTTAAAACCTTGCAGTATTGCTGACTATAATCTCTAGCCACAATGGATGTAAATTAGAAAAAAATACGATGTCTAGGAAAGTCTGGAATATTTGAAAATTAAATAACCAACTCTAAATAATATTAATATATGGGCCAAAGGTGAAATCACAAGAAATATTAAACAACATTTTGAAGTGAATGATAATGAAAGTACAACATATAAGAATTTGAGAAATGGGATGGCAAATTCATTTGCTTTCATGAGGTGGTAACTAATATAGAATTGCCCCCTTTCTGTAAATAATTAGAAAACTGGACCAAATATGTAAAACAATTATTTTTAAAGATTGGCCTATAGATAACAAAGGACTATTATTTTCTTAACAAATGAGTTAAGCCCTACCAGCTAGAGGAAAAACAGGTATGTAAGGATGATCACAGATTTCTCTTCATAGTTCAACACTAACTATGTGTTGTCTGCATGAGACACATTTTTAATGTAATGACCCAGAAATACTCAAAAATAAAAGAATGGGAATATATGTACCATGCATTTAAAAACTATTATGATATACCAAGGAGGCTGCAGCACCACTTCTGTGGTATTCCTGCCAAAAGTATGTATCTTGAATCTAATCATGGGGAAACATCAGACAACCCAAGGTGAGGGAAACCCCACAAAATGACTGACCTGTCCTCTGCAATAGTGTCAAGGTTATAAAAGTCAAGGAAAAACCGAAGAGTTGTTCCAGATGAAGAAAACTAAAAAGACCTTCAAGAGGTGATTCTGAACTGGAGCTTTTAAATATAAGTCTTGTTGGAACAATGGGTCAAACTTGAATAGGATTCAAAAAGGTGGCCTAAAGAGTTAAAAGACTTAAGTGATAGTATTGCATCAGTGTTAATCTTCTGATTTTGATAGCTGCATTTCATTATCGTGAAAGAATGTTAAATGTCTTTGTTCATAGGAAATACACACTAAAGTAGTCAGGGTGTTGAGGCTTTAGGTTGATAATTTATTCTCAGATAGTTCAGGAAAAAATTCTTTCTGCTGTTTGTGCAACTTTTGTGTACGTTGGAAAATTTTTATACAAAAATCAACTTCAAAATCGACCATATAAATGAATACCATTGAAATATCATTTAAATTATCAGTAGTAACATTAGATGCTAGAGATAGTGGAGTAATGCCTTCAAAATTCTCGGGGCAACTGCTGTTCATCACTGAATCATACGCAGATCACCTTTCAATCAAGTGTGAGGGTAAAACAGCAACATTTTCAGATATATGAGAACTCAGAGTCCCCATTCCCTCTATCAAAAACTGGAGAATCAACCTTATGCAAATGAGGCAATAAAAAATGCACACAGTGGTGGAGAGAAACAATAAAATGACAGCGTTCTGTTGGCCTAAGAAGTTAAAAAGAGGGGCCAAAAAGTAGCAGAATGGGAGAGTGTGCAGAGATATGTCTGGAAATTAGTATTTTCCTATGTAGATATTTTAAAATAGGTGCATGCATTTCTTTACTGATGATTTAAAAATTATATTTAATATGAATTTAAAGAAGTGAGTGGGGAAATGAAGACGGCAAGTAAAGCCTATTTTTTTTAACAGCAAATAAAGGAGAAAGCAGAGAAGGTAGTTAAAAAGGAATGTATGTTTGAGAGACTGTTTTTTCTGCTAAATTAAGAGAAATAAGCATGGTACTGTGATCTGAAGGAAAGCCAGAAACTGGGTGACCAAATAAAATGCACTAGAAAGAGTGCTTTTTTACTAAGGTTGGTAGAAAGGAGGTGATGTACCATGTAGATAGAAATAATTTGTAGTCTAGTGTGCTGCAGAGAGCCTCACTTTTCTTTATACAAAGGCATATTCTAAGAAAAAAAAATAGGGCATAGATGGATAAAGAGGATTGCAAAGCTTTGCAAAAAGTTGAAATAACATCCGTGCCTCATAGTTGAGGGAGCTAAAAGAGGAACACACAGACGAATTGCCCAGCAGCATGGATGGTCCTGCTGAGGAGGTGAACATGAATTTTTAACAGCATTAACCACACATTTGTATAGTGCTTTTTAAAGCTTTTATTCTAATGTTTTTGGCAGCCTGGGTGTAGCTACTAAATTTAGATTTGGGATTTGCCCAGTCTTGCAAACAAGTAATAACCCAGGGTATGGCGTAAGCTAAAAAGAAAAAGAAGAGAAACTATGCAAGTATGTCAGGCAGAATTCAACTGGAGGTCAAAATTTGCTGAAATAGCAGGTAGAGTGGGATTAAAGGAGCAAAAAGTGGGGATTCTGTGAAGTTGTGGTCCATGAAAGACTGAGAGGAGGAGGGGAAGAAATTCAGAATTGAAATTGACTACTCAAAAGACTTGCAGGTGAAAAAAACTGCCAATAAAAAATCAAGCATCCTTGTGTACAAAGAAGAAAATCAAAGAGAGATGCCTAGGGACCTTCAGTTGTTTTTAGGAAGTTAAGCTGGCCTAGAGCTTCTTGCTGAGTATCCTTGCATTCGTGGGGATGACATTTCTGGGACAAAGCAAACTTCCACCACATCAAACTACCTGTGGATGATAAACCAACTATGATGAAGTTGGCCTTTTCCAGGTTTCTACCTTGGCACCAATTTAACACTTGCATCCTTTCTAGCAAGGTTGTTTTTTATTTATGTTTTTTATTTCCTCTGCATCTCAGTGATAGTCATCTTGGCACACAGTCCCAGCTGCAGACAGCTTTTATTTTTAGGTTTCCCCATTCAGAAAGAGTAGTCCCTGTTTAGGGATTTCACTGTCATTCTAAGCTTTCCACTGAGCTACAACCCTGCAGCTTTCTTCAAATTCAAGTCACTGGGGAGGGCTTTTGAAATGCTCAAAGAATGAGACAACATTTTGTACAAAGGGGAAAAAGCAACCATAAAGATATTCCAAAACCAAGTAGATACCACGAAAACGAATGGAAAAGAGAAGACAGTGACAGGAACCAAAAGGACAAAAGACAGTATGTTGAATCTGTAGTAAGCCAGCCAGAAGCCCCAGGGACAATGGTAGGAACCTGCAGATAGAGGTTTGCACATAGGGAAATAAATTCTTACTTCGTGATTCCCAAAAGCACCACCCAAGTTACTAGAGGTGATAAAAATACTTCCTCTTATTAAAATAAGGAAGTTATTTCGGGACCACATTATTAGTGAACTAGTTAGTTTTAGAGAGCTCTTGTAGAAACTCATTGAGGTATAGATTTTCAAAGTAGTTAAGTACATTATTTGAGTAAAATAACATTATGTTCAACCTAACTTACAAAAGGAATAATATAATTAAACAGACTTGTGCCTGGAACTGAAAATATACTCAGTTAAGCATTGCCATATTTTATAAAGGATGTTAGAATCCCTTTACCCTGTATTTAGTAATCCTAGCTGTGATGCAAGATAGATTAATACATAAGCCACAAAGTAATTGTAATCAAACATAAAGGTACAATTTAGGAAATGGGTAATGTACCTATAGATGCCTAATCCAATATATACTTCATATGATGCCCAAACATGCCACATTTTTGGTCTGTTAGAGGAGCATGAAACTAGTGATGGTCAGGAAATGATTCAGAAAGCAAGTCCTAAGGCAGTTGCAAAGCTGTAGAAGGAAAGTCCTAGAAAGCTTTACTGTTTTGGACTTGCAAATGGGTCTCTTTGTCCTCAAATGTTTTAAGAATAATTTTTCAGTCATCATTTTGTAAAAACCAATGGCATTTTCGTTGAAAATATCTTGGCCTCTTGAGGTGGACTTGCAGAAAATACTGCAACAGCACTTTTGTACCCCCACTAACCATTTCGATGAACTCAGCTGTATCATCTCCTGCCCTCACCCACTGTTTCACTCCTGGTTACTGCCCTCTGTTCTTAGCATATATGGTACCCTGCCATGGCTCATTCATTCTCAGCAAGGGGACAAGGAACTCAAGAACTAGCAGCACGAGAGCAAGTTGCCTCAGGCCAGGGGTCAGACCCGGCTATAGGTCTTGCCTTGTCTCCTCTCCACTTTCTCTATTTCTTTGGCTCTCCTGACAGTTTCTCATAGCTTCCCTGTTTGAGCACACATTTTGCTTTTCCCCTTGCATTTCTATTGATCATCCAGAAGCTGTTTGCTGGGGCCTCTGCAACTCCCAGCTTGCAATATTTATGTCCATTCTCTTAATACCTATGTGTATCCATTTCCCTGACATTTTAAAATGTGTTTCTCCTCAGTTTTAGCTCTTCTCCTGACTACTACTTTGCCCTGTCCCTAGATATACTGCCATAATTAATGATGAATGAAAGAATCTAATCAACCAAGACTGGAAATTCATACAGACTTTGAAATGGGGACAAAATCTTACATTGTTTCTAGTGTGTCCCCATAGATTTGACTATCACACTTTGGAGCATCAGTGGCATTAAGTGACAAATTACTTCTGGGAGTTGTAGGATGATTCTATGTCAAGCTCTCCACTCAGATCCAATGAGTCACTAGTTCCTACTTATGAACAGGTATTAACTTGCTTCATTTGCAAACCCCAGCAAGAATTTTGGTCACAAGCCACAGTTACCATAAGAACTGGCTTTGGAATAAGTTAGGCTTTGGTTTCTATGCCAGCTCTCCCACGTCATAACTTTGATCAGGATAGCAATAATAATAATATTTTTTCTCCCAAGACTTACCATAGAGTTTGGTACATAGAAAGTACTTAACTACTATGATGAGGCATAAAAATGTTTAATTAATCACTGAGATTTAAACTGACTTTTAGAGGAACTTTCTTAGCAGGTACCCGGTTCCCCAAAGTTTCTCATGTCCATGACACTCACTATAACCTTAGCAAAGGTTATCAGTATCTTCTGTTGACTGTGCTGTTCTTTCTGTACTTTTGGCTTCTTGGAAACACTGTCCCTCCCAACAGTCCATGCTGAGAGTTTCCAGCTGTTGTGATCACATCTGTCTAGTCAGATGCTAACTTTCTGCTCCCCAGATGTATGTCCCTCAAAGTTCATACCTGAGGAATCATTTGGAAAGATTCCTTCCTTCAATATCTCTGGCTGAGTCATGCATACTTCCTCATCAAAGACAAATAGAAAACAAGGTCAATAGGAAAGCGGTGCTCGCCTGTCTTACTGTCTGTACCTTTTCCTATTATGACTAGCCTCATAATCTTTAGGTTAGAATGACTTGCACTAACCTGTTCCTAGAGTCCCTTCCTTGTCCCTTGTGGCACTTGCCACTTGTGATTGCAACTGGTGGTTTTAAGCATGTCTCCACTTCAAAACTCCAAGCTTTATGAAAACCAAGAAGATGTATGTACCATTTGGCTATTTTTATATCTCCCATTTCTAGCCCAGGGGTTGGCATTATCACATAGCAGTTAAGAGCTTGTGATCTGGAGCCAGCCTGCTTGGTTCAGCTTAAAACTCGACTCCATATTATTTATGTGAATTTAGGCAAGTCACTGAAATTACTCCTACTTCAGTTTACTTTCCTAAAAAACAGGTATTTTCATAATAGTGTTTACCTCTTAGGAGAGATTAAATAAGTTAATATGTATAAGCACTTAGGACAATGCTTGGCACAGAGCAAGTAACTATTAAAATAGGTACTCAGTAAATATTTGCTGGATTAACAGATGCCACAATAGGTCCAGTCATCAGCATTTTGCAGACATCATTTAATCAACCCGAATAGTACAGTGGCTCTAGAGTCTCTTAATTTCTTTTTTCATGATTTTTTTTCATTTACTGCCTCTCAGGCTTTATTGCATTTGTGTCAAATCCACTTGTCTAAACATTTAAAAAAGCAAAACAGTGTTACATAGTTTTAAAAACCATTATAATTTGACTCTATGAGTTTCTAAAACTTCATATACAAGTGCTTAATTGTCTCATTCGAGGTTTTACATTGCTGATGAAATCCACTCATTTAAGAGGTAGGTAGTAATGCAGTGTGTGTGGTGTAAAGTAAAATGCTAGGGGTGTGTGTGTGTAGGTATGTTTGTTTATATGTGTGCCTGTGTATATTTTTATGTGTGTGTGTTAGGGGTAGCTGGCTGTGCCAAAGGTGCATAAGATGAAGTTCCTGCTGTATAGAATCTTGAAATTTAATAAAAGAGATAACCATGCAAACAACTAACTAAATCACAAGGCACAATCCTCTGTGAGCCTGTGAGTATCTGCATCCTGCTCTGGGAAAGTGTAATAATCTCTTTTTGTGTCTACGATTGTACCCAGGCTGGCATCTGAGTTAGATCATAGGCTCCTAACATTTCACTTTATCAGTTCGTATAATGCCCCACATCTCTGTGAGCTAAAAAAACATGTTGCTATCAGCACAATGTGAGAAGAATGGTTTTTTTTCCCCGAAGGGACAAAAGTAGTGCCATAAAGCTATAGAATAGGCAAGTCTCTCAGTAAAATGAGTTTCCCTAAAAGGATTTCCTAACGAACATCTTAAGGTATTTAAATAAACAAACAAATAAGACAACTGAGTAGAGTTTAAGTCTGTGCCTTTTCCTTATTCTCTAGTCCTGGTTCTTTTGACATAAAGCGAAACATTTTTGGGGTTATTTATTTCCACCCCCACTCTGTCGTAATATAAAGAGAATTCTCAGAGGGGAGACTATAGAAGTCTGTCAGCAGCTGACTCTATTCTGGCAGGAAGACTATTTTATAAAAAAAAGAAGAAATGGATTTCCTCTCCTTGTAGTTCAATATTTTCTTCCTCTACACATTGGTTAAATTCCTCCATCCTATTTCCTTGAAAATGTCAGGGTTGGGCTGCCCCAATCTCAGACAGCTCTCTTCATTATGATTATCAGTGTTAATGCCATGTCATTAATCCTCACGAGTATATGGAGGCCTCACACTGAATGAATGGGGAAGGTCACCATGGAAACATCTGTCTCCATAGATGACTCACGGCAACCCCCATAACTGCTGAACCACATCCTGTCTCCCAAATGCACTGGATGAAGCCACAAATTTGGCATTTCCTACAGGACCATATTCTTTTTAAAAGCTATTAAAAATCTATGCCAGGAAAGCATTTTTCAGACTCATGGTAATAATACTCTTTGCAATGTGTTTAAGTGGGTGATGCTATGCAATTAGTTGTTAACACCTTTTAATAAATGCACACAGTAAACATTACCTGTGTTTTTTCAGCGCCCGGTTTCTTTGCAGTGCTGTCATCTCTGGAGACAGGCGCTGGCAGAGAGAAAAGTGCCCATGTAGAAAATAAGCAAAACTCCTGCATTCTCACATTTCAGAAATGATCCTCCTTAGGGGTTAGTGTGGTCTATCAACCTGCATCACAGTGAAGTGGAGGGGAATAAAATGGTCTTTGCTGGATTTATTTTTTTGGCTGCCTCAATGAAAAAAGCAAGCAAGATAACTCATGTAGAAAAATTACATTTGAGGACTGCAGACTTCTCACTTAGCCTCATCATGGAACGGCAGGATATCAACATTTCCTAGATGGAAAATTAGGTCTATGTTGGGAGATATCAGGCTTAAGTAAAATCACATGAGAACTACTGTGTATATCCCAGTCACCTCGGCACAGCTACGCTGAGCAGTCTTTCTAGGGTTGCTATGTTCAGAGTTGGCCGTAACTATACACACCGTAAGCCCAGTTGGAAAAGCAAACAAGGGAGTGAAAAAGGGAACAGACTATTTCCCAGGCTGTACACATTTGCTGAATCTTCACAAAGGCAGGCTGTCATTTCTTGTTTATTTCTTGAATCCTAGATGGAAACCTTGAACTTGAGTGATAATAATAGTAGACCTTTGCTAACTATACATATATTAGCTCATTTGTTTCTGTAAATGATCATATAATGTGGGTAGTATTCTTTACTTCATTTGACAGATTAAGAGACTGAGGCATGGAAAAATTAAGTGATGTTACCATGGTCACGAAGCTCTTAAGTAGCTGAGGCGGGACATGAACCCAGGCATCTGGCATCCAGAGTTTATTTCCTTTAACTTTAAGCCACATATTTACCTCTTGTAGAGTCATATGTATTCGTTTTCTCTCCTCTTGTTCCCTCTCCTCTTTCTCTCCCTCTCTCTTCCTTACCATTTTTCTACTACTCTTTCACACCTGCCCCCAATCTTTCCCCTCAAGCCCACACCCACTTCCCACTTCTCTCCTCTCCTCTCTCTCTCCCTCTCTATTGCTGGAAGTGATGAGCCCCATCTGGGTCCACCAGCTGGCCCCAGACAGGGGATTTTTGGCCTCTCCCAAACTAAATCATACTTGTAAAGCAGGAAAAGCTACTCCCTGCTTCCAGATCTCCCTCCCTTGTCCCTCTGTCGCCTTCCTCCTTTTGCATAGGCTTCCAGTTCTCTTGCACTCTTCTCCCACAGTTTTCTCAGGAAAGAATGGGTTGTCTTAAAGTCATCTGATATGGTTTGGCTCTGTGTCCCCACCCAGATCTCATCTTCAATTGTAATCCCCAGGTGTTGAGGGAGAGGGTTGATTGGATCATGGGAGTGGTTTCCCCCATGCTCTTCTTGTGATAGTAAGTGAGTTCTCACGAGATCTGGTGGTTTTATAAGACAGTTTCCCTACCCTTGCTTGCTTCTCTCTCCTGCCACCGTGTGAAGAAGGTTCTTGCTTCCCCTTGTCTTCTGCCATGATTGTAAGTTTCCTGAGGCCTCCCGAGCCATGTGGAACTGTGAGTCAATTAAACCTCTTTTGTTTATAAATTATCAGTCTTAGGTAGTAGCTTTATAGTAGTGTGAGAATGGACTAATGCATTACCATATAGTAAATTCAGTCTCTTCATTTACATTAAAGTTCCCACTTTATGAACATTTGCTTTTTAAAAAAACTTTGTTATTGAAGTACAGTTTACCATATAAATGGTGTCGTGGACTGAACTCTGTCCCAAAATTCATATGTTGATGCCTTAACTCACTATGTGACTATATTTGGAGATAGGGCCTTTAAAAAGGTAATTAAAGTTAATTAAGGCCTATAGGGTGGGACCTTAATCGAAGATGACTGGTACCCTTATAAGAAAAGGAAGTGACACAGGGACATGTATAAATAAAGAAAAGGCCATGTGAGGACACAGTAAGAAGGTAGTCAGAGACCTCAGGACAAACCAAACCTGTTGACATGTTGATCTTGGAATTCCAGCTTCCAGAATTGTAAGAAAATTAATTTGTTGTTGAAGCCACCTAGTCTATGACATTTTGTTATTCCAACACTAGCAGGTTAATACATATGGGGAAATAAACAAAAATACTCAAATCTTAAGTATTCAGCTTGATGGATTTCTATATATTTATAAACCCATGAAATCACTGCAGATCAAGAAATAGAACATTTCCAGTACCCCAGAAACCTCCCTCCTGCCCCTTCCCACTCACTTTAGCAGTCTGTGCCCGATTTTCAGATCTGCTTCCCTGCAGAGAGGGTTCACTTAGGCCCTTCTCTCTCATGTGGAAGAGCTCTACTTCTGCAAGTGCCCCTGTGCCTGGGTCTGGATATGAGAGTCAATTTTGGGAGTCAGGGTTGGCAGGGCCACTTGGCCAAAGAGCTAAGGCAACATTTTCCAAGCTGTTTTCACAAGTGATAAAGATGACACTATAATCTTCATCTGATTTCTGCATCTATTTCTCAATTGTTTCTGAACTAGGGAGGCGAAAAGGGTATCATTATCTCCTTGATACCTAACATTTTGGTGGTTGGCTGTGTTCAAGTTTGGAATTTTTAAAAACAACCTATTTTTATTATAAAACTTTTCAAACATTCAAAACATTTCAAACATTCAAAAATGTATATACTAATGTAATGAACTACCACCTGATTTCAATAAATAAAGACGATTTATTATATTTGCCTTTGAAAAACATTTTAAACTACTTCAGTAAATAAGAGTTTCTTCTATTCTTGAAACCTAAAGGCTCTGGGTCTTTTGAACAAATAATGCCTCTAATAATCAAATAAAAATCACAACATGACACAAAGCTCTCACAATTAATTCTACTTTTTATCTAATGCACTTTCCATCATGTTGCATACCATCTGTTAACTAATGAAATGCCCTAAGGCTCAAATGGATAAATATAAAAATCTCCCTTTCTTTGATATGTGATTGAGGATTCCACGCTGATTTGGATTAGATCTTTGATGAAGTAGTAGAGGCAACTGAAAGTTTAAGCAAATTTGGGGTTGTCCTACATCACTAACATCATCCTCTGGGCAGGAATGGGTCTTGGGATCCATTTACTTTCCCTTCTCTCCAACCACATATATAGGAAGAGCACCTGGTGGATCACACCTTGATGATCAGGCAGCTACACCAAATGGTTACAGAAAATATGAATAGGTTTGAGAGGGGAAGAGCGTCATACATTCTTCAAAGAATTGCTATATGGGTTTAGAGGTGACAAAGCTATTACTGGTGAAGAGTCATCATGGAAAGTCCTGAGTCCTGAATGCAAATGCTCAAAAAATGAGAAAACTGGGACTTCAAAGATAGGCATAAACAAATGGAAGCATATTACAAGTGAACCAGGCAGAACATCAAATTCAGGCCAGGGTTAGTTATTGTTTTGGAGGAATTATCTAATCTAGGGCAGTGAATGTGAACAGCTATGAATGATTTTGAACATAAGGAACTCATTGACTTCATGTGCTCACTCCAGAGATCTAAATAGCATGTTTGAAAAACAAATGGCCAAGTCGGGAGAGCGGGAGAGCGGGAGAGCGGGAGAGCGGGAGAGCGGGAACTGAAAGTGGTGAGAGCCCTACATTAGGTTGAGAAGAAACAAGACATATTAAGAAACAAGTTAAACTGTTAATGGGAACATGTCTTGATTTTCTTGTGTGATTCCTTCAATTCTTTAGAATTATCAATATGAATGATAAACCACATGCATCCAGTAATAAAAAATCCCAGTCTACAGCTGCTGAGGAAATTCAAAACCCATTTTGGTGTTTGAGTGAGATACTTCTGCCAGCATTCAGCAGTAGCTTTGCAAGGACTTACATTGGGGTCACATCCTTAGTCTCAATCCAGCCCTCATATCCACCTACTCTTAGGAGAAGGAGGAACTTACCTGATTGGTGGGTTTAGGATTAGTTAGATATAATCAATGCAGCCCATTCCTCTCTCTTTTTCTTGAGTCTGTGTGCTGGGAGAAGGGATGTATTGTGTGCTCTTTACCATTTGATACGACCCTGCTACAGTGTGGTAGGTCTGCCGCTTTCTGGCTGTACTTATGGACAGAAGGGAAGGGGTAAATTTGTTCATTTCAGAGGTGAAGTCTTAGCAAGTTCACACTGCCAGTGTGTAAGCCATAGTCTCCAATCACTTTTGTTAGTAATAAAAGTGTATTTTGTTAGTAATATACCTTTTGTCACTTTTGTTAGTAATAAAGGTATATTTTGATGTTATCCCAAAGTTGAACATGGAGGAAAGATATGTTTTTCAACAATACTTTCAGCAGTATTCTGCTCTATTTCCTAAATGACTGGATAGAATTAAAATAAATTTGCAATGATGTATTAATATAAATAAATGAAGTATCAGTGATGAATGTACGAATGAAGTCAGAGCATGTAGCCTTGAACAAGCTGGGGAACAGAATATAAGGTCTTACATAATCATACTAATGGCTAATATTTACTAAGTGTTTATTCTGTCCAATTAATTTTGGTAATATTGTGAGCCCCATTTTTTGTGAGTCCCCATATTGTGAGATGACAGCCAAAAAGACGTAGAGACTGGATTCATAATCAAGGGCTTGATCTCAGAGTGGGTTCTTTTAGAATATACTGGAAATTTATTAAGACAAATTTGTCTCTGAACTTCCTTGAAAACAGAAATTTTGTTATCAGTGTTAATACTTCTTTCCTTTTTCCTTTTTATATTGAGATATATTACCAGGAGAAAAATAAATTATCTGTTAAGACATCCTGCAAAAGTATACTCCAAAAAGTTTCCCCCAATTTATCCTGCCAGTAAGGGGATATAAGTGTGCACATTTTAATCCACCTTGGATTAAAATTTATTTAAATTAAAATGTATTTTAAAATAGGCTATTGTCACTTTTTATGTTTAATTTCAGTCAGGAGAGTCTGTGGTCATCCACAGTATCAAGCAGCCTCAGAACTTTATTGACTTAAGACAACTTAGATGTATATTTTGCTCAAACTACATAATTTTTTACAGGCTAGGTGGGTGCTCTGTCCTCTATCCTTTCTCTAGAATCCCACGCAGAAGAGCTGTATAGGGTTTTGCATGTGCTATTCAATGTTCTTTTCCAGAAGTAAAAAATATCACTTAGTTCACAATCCATTAGTCATAACAAGTCATCTGGCTTCACCCACTTACAAGTTGCCTAGAAGTGCAAATCTACCATGTACCAAAAAGGAAGAAAGCTAGACAACACTTTGTGATCAGCACTAGGATTGCTACATGTTTTTACAAGTTTTGTAGCTGAAAAATGGCAACTAGCCTTATTTGGCATTTACATTACAAGAGAGGTTATGCAATTATTTTCTCTTTTGTGAATTGTTTGTGCATGCCCTTTTTTTGTCTGACATTTTAAAATGGGTATGTTGGCAGAGTCCGTAGAAAAGTTGGTGGAGGAATTTAAGTTGTTCTCAAGTAATCAACAAGGATTATCCATTTCTACTCCCTGCCCCTTACCCGCTGCTGTCTCCCTTATCCCTTGGAACTAAGAAGTTCTATATAGGAAAATATTCTGGAGGGTGGTGGTTACCTCATCATAACACACTATAAGCAACATGTCTTAGAATGGTTTCCATGGGGGCATTGATCATTTACTGTTTCCTAACCTGTGATTGATTCATAAATATATCAATATCACATGTCAGGCTACTTCAGGTACTCTGTAAAAGATACCTATTTTTCCAAGGTGTATTTCTTAGGCCTCTCTCAATTTGAAGTGAAATAATTCCAATCTGAACCAGTTAAAAAAAACAAAACAGTGTGTCCTCAAGTAAAAGTTATAGGGGTTTCCTAGGTTTAGGCATGGCTGGATATGTGAAGTCAAATAATAACATCAGAACTTACTCATTTACCGCTAAGACCAAACTGGGAAGTTAAATTTGAGTCTTCACTTCCTCATCTATATATCGGGGATATTTATTATTTTTCTCCTGTACTTGTTGTGAGGATTCTTTCATTAATTCATGCACAACTTTATTTTTGAGTTGGAGTTTCACTCTTGTTGCCCAGGCTGGAGTGCAATGGTGCAATCTCGGCTCACTGCAACCTCGGCTCACTGCAACCTCTGCCTCCTGGGTTCAAGCGATTCTCCTGCTTCATGCTCCCAAGTAGCTGGGATTACAGACGTATGCCACCATGCCCGGCTAATGTTTTGTATTTAGTAGAGACGGGGTTTCACCATGTTGGTTAGGATAGTCAGAACTCCTGACCTCAGGTGATCCACCTGCCTCAGCCTCCCAAAATGCAGGGATTACAGGTGTGAGCTACTGCACCCAGCACATGCAAAACTTTTAATACAATGCCTTACATAGTAATAGAAATAGAAGATAACTGCCTACTATTGTTCTTACTACATCTACTATTACTGTTTATTCTTATGTATAGATTGTTCAATACACTGAAATGACCTAATTGCATCTGTCATTCTGAGATTTGAATTTAGCTTAACTATTATCTTTAGACTTTATTATTGACATATAGATGAAGGTGATGGGTATGAAAGATTTGAAATATGTTTTTCAAATATATCCTAAACCAGATTTCAGGAAGAGACTAGAAACTGGACTTGCCAGATTCCACATATCTCAACGCTGTGTGGAATTTTTTTTTAATTTTTTTTATAATTTGAGACGGAGTCTCGCTCTGTCATCAGGCTGGAGTGCAATGGTGTGATCTTGGCTCACTGCAACCTCTGCCTCCCCGGTTCAAGCGATTCTCCTGCCTCAGCCTCCTGAGTAGCTGGGACTACAGGTGCATGCCACCACACCTGGCTAATTTTTGTATTTTTAGTAGAGATGGGTTTCACCATGTTGGCCAGGATAGTCTAAATCTCCTGACCTCGTGATCCGCGTGCCTCCGCCTCCCAAAGTGCTGGGATTACAGGCGTGAGCCACCGCTCCTGGTCTGAGTGTGTGGAATTTGACGCACCTATGTGGTAACAAAATGGATATATCCAGTTTATAGCTGGAACTCTGATTCTGTACAGAGGTCAGGATAATAAACATTAATTGAAGAGTCATTTGTTTGTGTCAGAGATTTGTTATGTGGTATTAAATATATCCATAATGTTATGCAAAAATGGATTGTGTGTTTTTTTCCTCCTAAATAGATCTTAATAAATGGGCTACTTTAAATATTACATAAAAAGAAATTGAGTTTTAAAGAATAAATTTGCTTGACATGACAAATATCAAAGGGAACTGAGGAGCAGCTACTTCTTTGGCCATGATTCCAATTCTTCATTCAGTATGTATGCACACCTATTCCTCATTTGTTTGGGTCACTTGCTTCCCCTCTGGAGGAATTTGAGCACTGAGTCTGATCAAGGGTAATAGAGTCCTTGACAAAGTTCATGGCTAAGGCCAGAGACCTAAGTGAGGTTGCCATTTGGAAACAGAAGAAAAGGGGGCCAATTATGGAAGTGGGGAGAATAGCCATCCAAAGAAACTGAGAAGAATCAGTAAGAACAGCAGGAGAGAGCAGTTTCACCCAAGTCGAAGTAGGAGATAGTGCTATCTTTTTAATTACATTATTATTATTTTTTAATTTTAGAGATGAAATTTTGTCCTGTTGACCAGCTGGAGTGCAGTGGTGCGATCATAGCTCACTGCAGCTGCAATCTCCTGGGCTCAAGCAATACTCCTGCTTCAGTGTCGCTAGCAGCTGGGAATATAGGCCCTCACCACTGTGCCTGGTTAGTTTTTTAAGTCTCTTTATAGAAAAGAATGATCAGTGCCATGTTCCCAGATAAATCTAATAGACTTAGTGAAAATAATCTATGAATTTCATCAATTAGAAGATAATGACATACAATGAAAGCAGTTTCACTCTTGTGATAGGGCAGAAATGTACAATACTTTCTGTCTCTATGATTTTGCCTATTCTAAGTAGCTCATGTAAGTGGAATCATGGTATATGTATTATTGTGACTGGTTTACTTCATTTAGCATAACACCTTCAAGGTTCATCCATGTTGTAGCATATATCAATATTTCTTTTTTAATTTTTTTAAATGTTTTTAGAGATGGGGTCTCACTATGTTGCCTAGGGTGACCTTGAATTTCTGGGCTCAAGCAGTCTTCCCACCTCAGCCTCCCTAGGAGTTGGGACTACAGGCGTGTACCACATTTTGCTTTTCCGTTCATCCCACTGGTGAACACTTGAGTTACTTCTATGTTTTAGCTATTGTGAATAATGTTGTTGTAACATGGGTATATAAATATCTCTTCAAGATTCTGTTTTCAATTCTTTGGGGTGTATACCAAGAATTGGAACTTCTGGATCATATGATAATTGTATTTTTAATTTTTGAGGACTTGCCATACTGTTTTCCACAGTGGCTATAACATTTTGCATTCCAGCAACAGTGCAGAAGAGTTTCTATGTCTCCACATCCTTGTCAACATATTATTTTCTATGTTTTTAAAAAAGTTTTCCTGTAATCCCAGCACTTTGAGAGGCCAAGATGGGTGGATCACGAGGTCAGGCATTCAAGACCAGCCTGGCCAACACAGTGAAACCCCGTCTCTACTAAAAATAAAAATAAAAAAAAAAGACTGGGCATGGTGGTGGGGCCTGTAATCCTAGCTACTTGGGAGTCTTAGGCAGGAGAATCGCTTGAACCTGGGAGGCAGAAGTTGCAGTGAGCCCAGATCATGCCACTGCACTGCAGCCCAGGTAACAGTGCGAGACTCCATCTGGAAAAAAAAAAAATTTTTTTATAGTATCCTTAACAGGTGTGGGGTGTTATCTCATTGTAAGTTTTGGTTTGCATTTCCCTAATGATTAGTGATGCTGAGCACCTTTCATGCGCTTATTGGCCATTTATATATCTTCTTTAGAGAAGTGTCTACTTATGTCTTTTGCCCACTTTTAAATCAAATTGTTCCTTTTTCATTGTTGAGTTTTAGGAGCTCTCTTTATATTAATATCTTATCAGATATATGATTTGCAAATATTTTCTTTTATTCTGTAGGTTGCCTTTTTACTCTGTTGATATTGTCTTTAAAAATGTATATTAAAAATTCTAACCAGCTTAATATATTATTGACAAATAAAAGTTATATATATTTGTGGTATGCAACATGATATTTTGATGTATGCATACAGTATGAAATGATTAAATCATGTTAATTGACGTATCCATTGCCTCACATGATTATTCACAAATTTTTTTCCTTTCCATAAAGTTCAATTTGTCTGTTTTTTTCTTTTGTAGACTGTGCCCTTAGAATCATATCCAAGAAATAATTGCCAAATCCAATGTCATAAAGCTTTTGCTGTATGTTTTTTCTTAAGAGTTTTATAGTTTCTTAAGGTTTTAAATGTAGATCTTTGATCCATTTAAATAAATTTTTGTATATGGTGTTAGGCAAGGGTCCAACTTCATTATTTTGCATGTGGATATCCAGTTTTCCCAGTACCAGTTGTTGCAAAGACTCTTTTCCATATTGAATGGTCTTAGCTCTCGTGAAAATCATTTACCATATATATGAGGGTTTATTTCTGAATTATCTATTCTATTCCATTGGTCTATGTCTTCCATTGGTGTATATCTATGTTGTGACTGTACTACACTGTTTTGATTACTGTAGCTTTGTGGTAAGTTTTAAACTCAGGAACTGTGACTCTTCCAGATTTGTTCCTTTTTCAAGATTGTTCTGGCTATTCAGGGAACTTTGATATTCCATATGAATTTTAGGATGAATTTTTCTATAAAGAGTATCATTAGGATTTTGATAGGATTGTATTGAATCTGTAGATCACTTTGGGTAGTATTGCTATCCTAAAAATGTTGTCTTCTACTCCATAAACATAGGATGAGTTTCTATTTTTTTATGCCTTTAATTTCTTCCAGCAATATTTTGTAGTTTTTCTTGTACATGTCTTTCATCTCCTTGGTTAATTCCTATGTATTTTATTTTTATTTGGAAATATTTATTAGGTGCCCACTTTGTTCCCCATATTATCCCAGGGAGTTATTACAAAATGATGAGCAAGACAGACATGGGCTCATGGGGCTTCCTCATGCATATCTTTTGGTATCACCAATTTATCTCCTGTGGCCTGTGGCAAATGTATCGTGTAATTCTAGTCCATGAGCTTAGTATACTTATTTTCAGGTACTCACTCAGCTGTACTTGTTTAAAAAAATGCCTGAAACTTGAGTTGCTTGTGTGGATATTAAGAGTAAATCAACTATTCCATACATGTAAAGTATATTTTATTCTCCCTGTAAAACTCTCAATGTTTTTCTTCAAAATATACTTTATGATATATATATTAACTATTATTTTAAGATAGTTGGGAAAATGAAAGGACCATAATTTGAAAGAGATGGGATATTTGATACATTATGTGGCTGCCTGTTTTTATTCTTGTCACCTAGTCTCAGTTTTTCAGGTTTTTAAAAATATTATAAATGCACACATGTACACACACTTAATTTCTTCTTAATCTGTGATCTTTCAGGTTTCTATTACATAGATTAATTCATGTAAATTTTCCTAGTCTTTTTAAATTAAAGAAAGTCAATGACAAAAGGACCATCACATGGACAACCAGTGGGAATGTTTCATTCACTCTTGTAAGTTACTTGTTCCCAGTGCAAAAGTTTAAAAGAAAGTCTTTTTATTTATTCAAAAGTTGAAGGTTTTTTGTTTTTTTTTCTCTTCAGCACTGGAAACTGTCAGGAAAAGCAGTATATACCCCTAAGGACTAGTTCAGAAATAAATGTATCATTGTTTTTAATAATTTGATACAGTATATAAATGTTGTTTTGTAAAGTTTAAATTCTATTATTAACTGAACAAAATATAAACCAGGAAATTAACATCAAAGAAATAACCACATTCACCTGTTCCTCTCGTCTCTAACATCCTGCTCTTCCTTTGCTCCGCAGGGTAACCATGGTGAGAAAGATGTTGATGGCTTGGATGGAGAACAGGTACAAAAACTTCTCATTCTATGTTCCGCCTCTACTAGTTTGGCATTTACACATGTCATGATTAATCTAGAAATGTAAACACGCATATTTAATGTTTAAAGTTTATCTATGTTTGTTCTTATCCCAAATATACAAGAACCCTAGAAATCTAACTCGAATCAACCTCTCCCATATTACATTTCTTTCCATCTTATTTTTGTTAAATCTATCACTTAGACATTGTTATTGTTTTACATAGTCAATGCTTATTTAGCTCTACCATCATATTTCTCCAATTTTCTGGAAGAGTTAGAGAAGGATTAGTATTCATTCTTTAAATGTTTGGTAGAATTCACTGAGGAAGCCATCAGGTCCATGGTTTTCTTCAAGAGATTTTTTGATTATTGATTCAATCTTCTTGCCATTGATTCAATCTTCTTACCAGTTGTAAGTCTATTCATATTTTCTATTTCTTCAGGATTTAGTTTTGCAGGTTTTGTGTTTCTGGAAATTTTTCCATTTTATAAAGACTACCTAGTTGTTGGCATACACTTGTTCTTAGTGCTATCTTAGAATGTTTCATTTTTTTATTTTTTTGAGACGGAGTCTTGCTCTGTTGCCCAGGCTGGAGGGCAGTGGTGTGATCTTGGCTCACTGCAATTTCTGCCTCCTGGGTTCAAGCGATTATTCTGTCTCAGCCTCCTGAATAGCTGGGATTGCAGGCGTAGGCTACCATGCCCACCTAATTTTTGTATTTTTAGTAGAGACAGGGTTTTACCATTTTTGCCAGGTTGGTCTCAAACTCTTGACCTCAAGTGACCTGCCTGCCTTGGCCTCCCCAAAGTGCTGGGATTACAGGCATGAGCCACCTCACCCAGCCTATTATAATTCTTTTTATTTATGTGGAATCATTATTTCCACTTTCATTTTTGATTTTATTAATTTAAATTTTTCTCTTTTTTTTTAGTTCATCTGGCTAAAATTTCATCACTTTTGCTAATCTTGAGGAATCAATTTTTGGTTTTATTGATTTTCTCTATATCTCTATTCTCTATTTTATCTTTTCTCTAATCTTTCCTTCTTTTTGCAAGTTTTGAGTTTAGTTCTTCTTTTTCTAGTTTCTTAAGGTATAAAGTGAAGTTGTTGATTTGAGACCTTTTTTGTTTTTTAACATTAAGTGTTTACAGCTATAGTTTTTTCCTTTAGCACCACTTTCGCTGTGTACCATAAGTTTTGGTGTGATGTAGTTTCATTTTTCATTTGTCTCTAATTATATTCTAATTTCTTTTGTGATTTCTTTGATCCATTGGTTGTTGAAGACTGTGCTGTATGATCCTTTTGTAGTTCACAAGCCTGATGATTGGGTTTTCATTCACGTGGATGAGATGCACCTCCCTCAAACCTGGTTGTTATAGCATAGGCACATTACTTGTCCAACACGAAAAAAAGGAAGGAGTGTGCTGTGCAATTTCCACAAATTTCTGAAGTTTCCAATTTTACTTGTGTTACTGAGTTCTAATTTCATCCTGTTGTGATCAGAGAAGACAATTTGCATAATATTTATCTTTTATAATCCATCGAGAATTGGTGACTTAATGTATTGTGTCTGGAGTTGGTTCCTCCTGGTGGGTTTGTGGTCTCCCTGACTTCAAGAATGGAGCTGCGGACCTTTGCAGTGAGTGTTACAACTCTTAAAGATGGCACGGACCCAAAGAGTGAGCAGCAGTAATATGTATTGTGAAGAGCAAAATAACAAACATTCCCTAGCATGGAAGGGGACCTGAGCGGGTTGCCGCTGCTGGCTGGGGTGCCCAGCTTTTATTCCCTTATTTGTCCCCACCCATATCCTGCTGATTGGTCCATTTTACAGAGTGCTGATTGGTTCACTTTACAGAGCACTGATTGGTCCATTTTACAGTGTGCTGATTGGTTTTACAAAACTCTAGCTACAGAGCGCTGATTGGTGTGTTTTTACAGAGCATTGATAGGTGCATTTTACAAACCTCTAGCTAGCTACAGAGTGCTGATTGGTACATTTTTACAGAGCACTGATTGGTGCATTTTACAAACCCCTTGTAAGACAGAAAAGTCCTCCAAGTCCCCATTCGACCCAGGAAGTCCAGCTGGCTTCACCTCTCAATATGATATATCTTGATAAATATTCCATGTGTACTTGAGAAGAATGTGTATGCTGTTGATGTTGAGTAATGCTCTGTATGTGTCTGTTAGATCTAATTGGTTTGTGTTGTCTTCTATTTCCTTTCTTATCATCTGTCTGATTGGTGTCTTCATTATTGAGAGGGGAGAACTGAAATCTTTAACTATTGTTGTAGAACTATATTTCTCCCTTCATTTCTGTCAGCTTTTGCCTCATATATTTTGATGGTCAGTTATTAGATGCATGAATGTTTATAGTTTTTATATCTTCTTTCTGTATTGAACATTTTAATTTATAATGTCCTTCTTTATGTCTTTTTCACTTTTCGGATTTAAAGTATATTTTGCCTGATATTGGTGTAGCCACTGCTGTTCTCTTTTGGTTACTATTTGCATGGAATAGCTTATTTCTTTTTTTCTTTTCTTTTTTTTTTTTTAAATAAACGCACTTTTTTTTTTTTTTTTTTGAGAGACAGTCTCCCTCTTTTGTCCAGTCTGGAATGCTGTGGTGCAATCTCAGCTCACCACAACCTCTGCCTCCTGGGTTCAAGCAATTCTCATGCCTCAGTCTCCAGAGAAGCTGGGACTACAAGTGCACACCACCACCCCCGGCTAATGTTTTGTATTTTAGTAGAGACAGGGTTTTATCATGTTGCCCAGGCTGATCTTGAACTCCTGACCTCAGGCAATCTGCCCACCTTGGCCTCCCAAAGTGCTGGGATTATAGGTGTGAGCCACTGCACCCAGCCAGAATAGCTTTTTCTATCATTCCATCTTTTTTTTTTTTTTTTTTTGAGATGGAGTTTTGCTCTTGTTGCCCAGGCTGCAGTGCAATGGCACAATCTTGGCTCACTCCAACCTCCGCCTCCCAGGTTCAAGTGATTCTCCCACCTCAGCCTCCCGAGTAGCTGGGATTACAGGCGTGCGCCACCACCTCAGCTAATTTTTTGTATTTTTAGTAGAGACAGGGTTTCACCATGTTGGCCAGGCTGGTCTCAAACTCCTGACCTCAGGTGATCCACCTGCCTCAGCCTCCCAAAGTGCTGGGATTACAAGCATAAGCCACCATGCCTGGCCTATCATTCCATCTTTTCACTTTCTATCTGTTTGTATTTCTAAATCTAAAATGAGTCTCTTGTAGAGAGCATTTAGTTGGATCATGTATTTTTAAATCTATTCTGCCAGTATGTATCTTTCGATTGGAGAGTTTACTCCACATTTATTTCAAGTAATTACTGATAAGGAGGTCTTACTTCTGCCAGTTTGCTATCTGTTTTCTATATGCCTTATACTTTATTATCCCTCAGTTCCTGCATTATTGTCATCTTTTGTGTTTAGTTGATTTTTTGTAGGGAAGTGTTTAAATTTATTTCTCATTTCCTTGTATATATTCTGTAGTTATTTTCTTTATGGTTGTCATGAGGATTACATTTAACATCTTAAAGTAATAACACTGTAATTTAAATTTAAACCAGCTTAACTTTAATACTATACAAAAAGTTTACTCTGTTATAGCTTCATCCCCACTTATTTCAGTGGCTGATGTCATAAAATTACAGCTTTATATATTATGCACCCCAAAACATAAACTAATAATTCTTTTAAATCCATTAGCCTTTTAAATTATATAGAAAATGAAATGTGAAGTTACCAACCAAAGTTACAATATTAGGTTTTTGAGTAATAATTATTTAAATGTATTTTTCTCTTAAATCATGTAGAAAATAAAAAGTGGAGTTATAAACCATTATTACAATAATACTTGATTTTATGATTGCACATGTATTTACCTTTGCTGAGATAGTTATTTTTTCATATGTCTTTGAATTACTGTCCAGTGTCTTTTCATTTCATGCTACAGGCTTCCCTTGAGCATTTCTTTCAGGGCAGCTCTAGTGGTAATGAACTCCCTCAGTTTTTTTATTTGGGAATATCTCTTTTTTTTTTTTGACAAGATCTTGGTCTGTCACTCAGGCTGGAGTGCAGTGGCACAACTGTAACTTACTGCAGCCTCAAACTCCTGGGCTTAAGTGATCCTCCCACTTCAGCCTCCCAAGTAGCCAGGACTACAGGCATGCACCACCATGCCCAGCTAATCTTTTTTAATTATTATTTTTTGTAAGGATGAGATCTCACTGTGATTCCCATGTTGGTTTTGAACGCTTGGCCTAAGCAATCCTCCTACTTCAGGCTCCCAAAGTGCCAGGATTACAGGTGTGAATCACTACGCCCAGCCATCTGGGAATACATCTTAATTTCTCATTTTAGAAGGACAGTTTGGCCAGAGATAGAATTTTTGGTTAATAGATTTTTTTCTTTTTTTTTTTTTTTGCACTTGGAATATATTGACCCAATGCCTTTTGGCCTCCAAAGTTTCGAATGAGAAATCTGCTTATGATCTTATTGAAAATCTCTTGTATGTGGTAAGTCTGTCTTTGTTCAATCAAAGGTTCGATTATAATGTATCTCAGTGTGGGTCTCCTTGAGTTCATCATATTTGGATTTTCTTGAATTTCTTGGATGTTTATATTCATGTCTTTCATCCAGTGTCAGAAGTTTTTCAGCCATTATTTCTCCAAATATTCACTCTACCCCTTTCTCTCTTCTCCTTCTAAAACTTCTGCAATGTGTATGTTGGTCTGCTCGATGATGTGCTACAGGTCCCTTAGGCTCTGTTCACTTTTCTTCAACATTTTTTTCTTTCTGTTCCTTAGACTCAATAATTTCCATTGTCTTATCTTCAAGTGTCACTGATTCTTTTGCCTCTTAAAACCTGCCTTTGAATCTCCCTAGGGAATTTTTTGTTTCAGTTATCATACTTATCATTTCCAGAATTTATTTTTGGTTTCTTTTTAGGTTTTGGTATCTTTATATTTCTGTTTTGTTCATTTATCATTTTCTTGATTTTTTTTTTAACATCTTCCTTTAGTTTTTAAAATCTATTTAAGGCAGTTGTTTTAAAGACTTTGTCTAGTGGATCTTCCATCTGTGTTACTCAGGGACAGTTTTGGTTGATTTATTTTTGTTTCCTTTGAGTGAGCCATAGTTTACATTTCTCTGAATGCCCTGTGATTTTTTTTTTGAAAACTGCATATTTGAACCTAATAAAGTGGTAACTCTAGAAGCCAGATTCTCCTCCCTTTCTCTGTGTTTGCTGTTTTTTGGTTACAATTTATTGTTTATTGATTTTTTTTTAATTTGAGTGTTTTAAGCTATCTCTGTGTCAAGGATCAGAATGAAGTATATACTTAAGGTCTTCTCAGGTATTTTCTGAGTCAGTGCTTTCCCATGGGCTTGTGTGGTGATAAAAGAAAAACTTCAGCTGAATTAAATTTGAAGGAGTTTAATTGAGCAATGAGTATTTTGTAAGTTGGGCAGCCCCCAGAAGCACAGCTGATTCACAGAGACTCCAGCACAGCTATGTAGTGGAAGAAGATTTATAGACAAAAAAGGGGAAATGACCTACAGAAATTGGTGGTGAGGTACAGAAACAGCTGGATTGGTTACAGGTTGGTGTTTGCCTTATTGGAACACAGTTTGAACACTTAGCAGTCTATGAGTGCTTGGAGTATGGCCGCTGGGATTGCCCAAGACAGTTATTGTTACAGGTGCATACTGTTAAATTAGGTTTTTAATCTTGTGTGACTATTAAGCTAGGTTACAGTTCATCCACAAGGACTCAAATATAGAAGTATGGAGTCCTTCTCACGCCATATTTAGTTTTCTTTAACAGTGGTCACTTTCTAATTTTCCTCACACATACTGCTGCTTTTGAATGTCCCAGCCTTTAATGTCTGGCTCCCAAAAAGGCAAAAAGAAAAAAATAAAGGGGAGAGGGAGGAGGCAGTGGCCCTTAAAATCCCCTGGAAGTCAATTCATTTGGGGGTAGGAGGGAGTAGCAGCAATTTGAGAAGATACAAAACAATAGCTGCCTGCTTCTTTGCACCTCCGAGATCAAAAACAACAATCAGTAATCAAAGCTCAGATCTTGATTTGCAGGACAGAGTTCTTTTTGTCACACTGATTTCCACGAGCTGCATTCAAGCTGCTCCAGGAACATGTGCATTGCTACCTGACAAGGAACTGTGTGTAGGGTATGGGTAGCTCCTGTGCAAACCAAAGTTGGCAAAAGTAATAGCAATACACTAAACAAGCCTTCCTTTGGAAGGTGCAAGCTTTCAATAGGATCCGCAGTTCCAAAATAGTTACATCAGATAAATTCTGTCAGTACAATTGTAGTAGGGAGATAGATTTTATGTAGGCAGATAGATTTTAGGTAGGGAGATAGATTTCTGGTTCTTCCTATTCTGCCATCCCATCTTCTAAAACTACACCTCATGTTATTATCATTATTACTATTATTATTTATTTTTGAGACAAAGTCTCGCTCTATTGCCGAGGCTGGAGTGCAGTGATGCAATCTTGGATCATTACAGCCTTGACCTCCTTGGTTCAGGTGATTCTCCCACCTCAGCCTCCCAAGTAGCAGGGACCACAGGCATGCACCACTATGCCTGGCTAATTTTTACGTTTTTGTAGAGACGGGGTTTCACCATGTTGCCCAGGCTGGTCTCAAACTCCTGGGCTCAACAGATCTGCCTGACTTGGCCTCCCAAATTGCTGGGATTACAGACATGAGCCACTGTGGCCAGCCCTGAATTTATTTTTTAAATAGAAGATTCATAAAAAAAATTGACCTCACGATTATAGGTAACTAGATTTTTTGCAAATGAAATTATCTTATTAGAAAGTATATTAGATATAAGCAGTTATATTTTTACCCAGAACCACAGGCAGTTCTTTCTATTCAGAGTAAAGAGCGATATTGGGTATATTTCCAAATTCAAATGTCATTCTAAAATATATTTGTATTTTTATCAGTGCCAAGTGCAATGGTAGTTTGTGCAAATTAGTGCTCGTAGTAGGAGTGTTTTAGTACTATTGAATAATAACAGTGTAATTTGAAAGGTAATTTCATTATGGCAGGCTTCCTGGGAAAAGCAAGTGGCCTGCCTTATAAATTTGGACTCATTGTTAGAAATTACAAGTTCATTGAATAATAAATACAGTAGTCACTGGGCCTTTAGAAGTGAAGTTTTAAGTTGGTGATAAAAAGAGGTAGCTTCATAGAATTCCTTTTGTACTTGTTTTTTTTTTTTTTTTTTTTTTTTTGTCAAATTATCAAACCTTGCTTTGGATGTAAGAATGAGTTGCGAGGGGAGCAAAAGGGCAACTGTTCTTCATGCCAAAAGTAATCACTCATTTAGTTTTTTCTAAACATTTTCTTTGTTCCAGGGTAAATAAGATTTTCAAGCCACTTTAATTATAATGAATGATTGTTAAAATCATACTGAACAAAAAATGTTATTGTTATTCAGGATTATTCTATTGAGTAAGACACTCAAAAACCTCATCAGTTAAATATTAATACAAGATAAGAGCCTAATAAAAACAGTAGAACAGTTTTATACGTGTTAAATAGTTAAAAAATACATCAATGGTTATAATACATTTGACAATTTACCTTGAAATAGTCTACAGTTTGCTTGTGAAAATGAGAGTTGGAAGAATTGCAGCTTGTGAGTTACTACGTAGTAGTGAAATGAGGGTTATCAAAATTTGCAGTCTTTTTGCAGCCTTAAAAACTGGGACATGTTTGTTTTCCCTTTGAGATGCAGCTCCTTGGAAGCATATGTTTACAATAGATACCTATGTCAGAAATATTTAAAATTTGATCCAATGCATAGCCTTCTCCTTCAATTAACTTCAGTATCCCTGCTGGAAATCTGTGCCTTTTTCATCTACACTCATAGCTTTACTGATATGAAGGCTTTACGAATTGCAGTGGTGTTTGAAACCACCAAAACACCCTCTAGTAGCACTGAAAGGAGCAAATTATGCAGGATTTGGTGATAACGGTCTTTGTATAGAGATACTGCTTTCTCTTTGATTATGTTTTCTCTTTGACTGTGAGAAAGGTTGTTTTTGATCATTGCACTATTTGGTCTTCATATGCTGAACAATATTCCAATTTCTTGTATTTCTTTCTGCCTTGTTCTTATTGACTTCATAGGACTTGAAGTCATTTAAGATATAGCCATGTATTTTTGCAGAGTTGTCTCTGATGGTCCACCATGTGGATTCCTTCATGCCTGTTGCTCTGGAGATGTCACATATTCCCTCCTTTCTTTCAAAACACTTTAGTTCAAGATGATCTTCAATATCATCAATACTTAAAGATTTTCTTTTACATGCACGGCTTGCTGGTTTTGAACACAGATGCTTAGATATGTTTGAAAGATTAATTAAAAGAGTGCTTTTTTTTGTATTGAAAAGTTCATGAGTTCAAAAGAATGGAAAAACAGAACAATGTAGGCTAACACATGCTGCGGACTGAGGTAACTGGTAGATGGCTCAGGTCTGAGTGTGTATGTGTTTTGCATACTAATTCCCACATGGCTCCATCTAACCATGCAGTTTTCTGCCTTTATCTAGTGTTTCTTAACACTAGTAGAGATTTAGCAGAGATACAAAATTTGTTTTATGCTGAAAACATTCCCTCGTATGTCAATCATGTTGGAACAAATTCATGTTTTAAAACAAGTGCTATAGCAGAAATGACTGTGATAAAAAAGTTTAAAAAGGAATAAAAACTTATGTCTGTCATTATAGTAAGTGTTAACTGACTGAAATCTCACTTTACAAGACCATCAGGTTGAAGTAAAAAAGCACAACTATGTACTGCCTTTACAGGAAATGCATAATAACAAGAGATGAGCAGAGATATATGCCAAATGGAAACAAAATAAAGCAAGTGTGGTATTGTAAATATCAGAGAGGCTGAAATTTAATGATAATAGCAATAATCAGGATAAAGGAAGACATTATACAATAAAATTACTATTAATGAAGGAGATACACTGTTATAAACTTTTATGCACCAAATATAGCAACTATGCATATAAACTAAAATCTATTAGAAATTAAAATCTATTTGAATTTAATATAATGAAACTTTAGAATACCACTTTAAATTTCAAATATGTCCAGTAGAAAAAAATTTTAAGAGATGCTTTTAATAAAACAATATTAGACAAACACATATACAACACACATACATACATGAATATGAACATAAATATAACATTTTACAGCCCTTAAGAGAAAATATAGCTTAGTCTTAGATTTTAACATATAGGTAAAAAATAAATATTAGAAAAGAATCTTAGAGTTTATCAAACAATTGATATACTATGATAAAGGTTTTATTTTAGAAATGAATGGTGGTTCCTTATCAGGAAGTTTGTCACCAGAATTTTTTTTCATCAACTTTTAAGTTCTGGGGTACATATGTAGGATGTACAGGTTTGTTACATAGGTAAATGCTTGCCATGGTGGTTTGCTGCACCTATTAACCAATCACCTAGGTATTAACCCCAGCATCCATTAGCTTCCGGATGCTCTCCCTGTCCCTACTCCCCCCACAGGCCTCAGTGTGTGTTGTTCCCCCACCATGTGTCCATGTGTTCTCATCATTCAGCTCCCACTGATAAGTGAGAACATGCAATGTGATCTTCAACAAATCTGACAAAAACAAGCAATGGGGAACAGATTCCCTATTTAACAAATGGTGCTGGGAGAACTGGCTAGCCATATGCAAAAAAATTGAAACTAGACACCTTTCTTACACCTTATACAAAAACTAACTCAAGGTGGAATGAAGACTTAAATGTAACACCCAAAACTATAAAAACCCCAGAAGAAAATCTAGTCACGAGAATTTAATACAAAATTTAATGTTAAACTTAAAGAGAATAAGCATGTGGTCATAATAGCAGATGATGAAAGTGACATTTTAAAAATTTATCAGGAATTTCTAATAAAACTTGAATTACAAAAAACAAAAAGACCATTTACCAAAAACACAGCTGAAGTTTTTTTTTCTTTCGTAAGTGATGAAATACTGAAAATACTTAAAATTCATTGAGGGTATAGTTTCCAAATGAAAAAATGGACAAAGGACATGAATGGGCAATTCACAGGACAGCAAATCCAAAAGGGCAACAAATACATAAATTGATGTGCAAATAGGCCTGATGCAGGGCTTATGCCTGTAATCCCAGCATTTTGGGAGGCTGAGGTGGGCGGATCACTTGAGGTCAAGAGTTTGAGACCAGCCTGGCCAACATGGCAAAACCCCATCTCTAATAAAAATCCAACAGTTAGCTAGACGTGGTAGTGCGTGCCTGTAATCCCAGCTACGTGGGAGGCTGAAGCAGGAGAATCGCTTGAGCCCAGGAGGCAGAGGTTTCAGTGAGCCGAGATCGCACCACTGCACTCCAGCCTGGGTGACAGAGTGAGACTCTGCCTCTAAATAAATAAATAAATAAATAAATAGATGTGCAAACTCATTATTTATAAATAAATAAATAGATGAGTCAGGGAAGAGTGAACCCGGGAGGCAGAAGTTGCAGTGAGCTGAGATCATACCACTGCATGCCAGTCTGGGTGACAGAATGAAACTCCATCTCTAAATAAACAAACGATTAATTAAATGATACACAAACTCACTGGGAGTCAGGGAAATGTGAATTAAATTGAAAATGACATATTATACACCTAATTAGATTGGCCAAAATAATAAAATACCCATATCTCCCTACTATTTGTGGTAGTGTAGAGAAAAGTATTTCCAAATATTGCTAGTGGATATATGAGTTACTATATTTTTTGGACAGAACATTTAGCAATAAATATTAAAATAAAAAATTTTAAAAACCCTCATATACCCTTTGATTCAGAAATCCCAAACCAGGTATTTAGGCTATAGAATTAAAGCACCAGTATGTGAGCATAAGTATATAAGGATGTTTAATAACTTAATAATTATTGTTCATACTAGCAAAAAATGGAGGAAAATGAATATCCATTGTAATAGTTAACTTATGGTACCTGCATATAATGAATTATTTTGCAGCTATTAAAACTCATCACTGTTTGCTGATGATATGATTGTATACCTAGAAAACCCTGAAGACTCATCCAAAAAGCTCCTAGATCTGATAAATAAATTCAGTAATGTTTCAGGATACAAAATCAACGTACACAAATCAGTAGCACTGCTATACACCAACAAATGACCAAGCTGAGAATCAAATCAAGAACTCAATCCCCTTTACAACAGCTGCAAAAAAAAAAGAAAATAAAATATTTAGGAATATACTTAACCAAGCAGGTGAAAGATCTCCACAAGGAAAACTACAAAACACTGCTGAAAAAAATCACACATGACACAAATAAATGGAAACACATCCCATGCTCATGGATGGGTAGAATCAATATTGTGAAAATGACCATACTGCCAAAAGCAATCTACAGATTTAATGTAATTCCATCAAAATACCATCATTCTTCACATAAGTAGAAAAAACAATTCTAAAATTCTTATGGAGCCAAAAAAGAGCCTTCATAACCAAAGCAATACTAAGCAAAAAGAACAAATCTGGAGGCATCATATTACCCAACTTCAAACTATACTACAAGGCTACAGTTACCAAAACAGCATGGTATTGGTATAATAGGCACATAGATCAATGGAACAGAATAGAGAACCCAGAAATAAAGCCAAATAGTGAGAACCAACTGATCTTCGAAAACGCATACAAAAACCTAAAATGAGGAAAGGACACCCTATTCAATAAATGGTGCTAGGTTAACTGGCAAGTCACATGTAGGAGAATGAAACTGGATCCTCATCTCTCACCTTATACAAAAAGTCAACTCAAGATGGATCAAAGGCTTAAATCTAAGACCTGAAACCATAAAAATTTTAGAAGATAACATCAGAAAAACTCTTCTAGACATTGGCTTAAGAAAATAATTCATGACTAAAAACCCAAAAGCAAATGGCAACAAAACCAAAAATAAGCAGGACCTAATTAAAGTCAAAAGCTTCTACACGGCAAAAGAAATAATCAGCAGAATAAATAGACAACCCACAGAGTGGGAGAAAATATTCACAAACTATGCATCTAACAAAAGACTGATAAGCAAAAAAGTGTATATAAGATTTTATTTTTATGTTGCAAATAATTGTAAAAGTATATATTTTTGCATGTATATGCCGAAAATATGGTGGAATAGTTACTACATTTTAAAATGTTGGAACATATTAAATATGGGGAGGAAAAATCGAATAAATGTTATAAAGTGGGGAGGGGGGAAGTGGAATCAAGAATGGAGAAAAACAAGCAAGTGATAACAGACTGCAAAAGAAAAAACAAAATGTTTGGGAGGCCTAGGCAGGCACATCACTTGAGCCAGGAGTTTGAGACCAGCCTGGGCAAGATGGCAAAGCCCCATCTTTACAAAAAATACAAAAATTGGCAGGGCATGGTGGTATGAACCTGTAGAACCCAGCTACTTGGGAGGCTGAAGTAGGAGTAATGCTTCTTGAACCCAGGAAGTGGAGGTTGCAGTGAGCTGAGATCATGCCATCGCACTCCAGCCTAGGCAACAGAGTGAGACAGTGTCTTGAAACAAAAAACAAAATGTCTAATATATGGTGGTCTCATTTATGCATTTATGTAAATTAGTATTCTGCTAGTCTTGTGCTTTTTAGAAGAGAAAAATTGATATTTAACAATTAATAGGCTTATTATAAATGCATTAAAAGCCCTAATAATGAACAACCTTAATCTACCAGAATGAATTCCAAAAATGGACAATTATATGGAAAATTTGGGTTTTAAAATGGTGTATTTTGTTGAGGCTACTCTTGTATCCTGCAGACCAGAGAGGGCATAGGCAAGATGCTGACCTTGCCTTGTCTAGGAAATACTAGTGATGGCTGGAGGGTTGCCGATTTCAAAAGGAAGCAGCAGGATTATATTTAAATGAGGGGTCTCAAATGGGTACTCATGCCTGTAATCCCAGCACTTTGGGAGGCTGACACAGGTGGATCACCTGAGGTCAGGAGTTCTAGACTAGTCAGGCCAACACGGTGAAACTCTACTAAAAATATAAAAATTAGCCAGGCATGGTGGTATGCACCTGTAATCCCAGCAACTCATGAGGCTGAGGCAGGAGAATGGCTTGAACCTGGGAGGCGGAGGTTGCAGTGAGCTTAGATTGTGCCACTGCAATCCAGCCTGGGCGACAGAGTAAGACTCTGTTTCCAAAAAAAAAAAAAAAAAATTAAATGGGGGGGGACTTATTACTCTGCTTTGCCTTCTCCATTGACCACTGGAACCAATTGCTTTGAAGGTTATGGCAGGTAGCCACCTCTGTATAGGAATATGAACAATTCCTACCTAATTGAAGGTATCAATTTCTAAGTTTACCAAAAAATTCTGATGCCCAGGTTTTCATTCCAGAGATTCTGATTGAATTGGTATAAGAGGTGTGGCTGGTTTTCTGAAGCCCAGAGAGAGAGAGAGAGAGAGAAATTTACCCTCTCAGGTTTGTTCAGCTAGAATTACAATTCATTTCAAATCTATCTAAAATGTTTGTCATTACAAATGATTCCACATTGTGCTTAGTGACCAGATGAAACAAGAGCCAACAAGGGCTGCATTATTTAATTCTCATCTATTAGTAAACTAGGACAAAATAGAGTAATGAAATAATTATTATATCAGAGGCACTGAAAGTAGGGATAAAAGGGAATGTCATCAAGTGAATATACATGAGGTGAGACACACAGACTAGTATAGAAAAAATGAACCGCCCTTGACAGTGCATTGGAATCACCTGGGGAACTTTAAAAAATACTGATCCCCACCCCCACCCACCACTCAAATTCTGATGCAAGTTGTCCTGGGCATAGTGATTTTAAAAGTTACCCATGAGATTCTGTTAGGTAGTCAGAGTTGAAAACCAATAACCTAAAAGGAAATAGGATGAAAAAAAGTGATTCATGTAGAGGTTCAAAGACCCTTTAAGATGGGTGTCATTCATTCATTTATTTATTCAGTTCAGGTATTCAGTTTAGTCATTCTTTTCATTGCATTCAATTAATTCAATATTTATGAAGTACCCACTTTGTATTTGTCCCTGAATTAGAGTCCCCAACATCACCACTTGATGGATAAAATGCAAATTTGTTTTGACTAATTTCTTTGTGCCTGGAAGGCATCTCTTATTCTGAGTCTGGCTCTATTAGAAAGAGAGGCAAATTTTCTCCTCTTTTGTCTTCTCTCTTTTCTTTTTCTTTCTTTCTTTCCTTTTCTTGTTTAGTTTCAGTAAAGTGGGAAGATTAGGGGATTGAGAAAGAAAGAGCCTAGGAAACTTTCATTTGGTTTCTACTGTGTTAGCTACGGATTCACATTTCACAGGCAGAATCTCACAAATCTGTGACAGAGGCATTCACTCCAGTTTACAAATGAGGATTCTGAGACTAAAAATGATTAAGGAACTTGTAATAAGTAAAGCCACTTATTGCAAAACTAGGATGTAAACTGCAAAGTTACTTCCCCCAACATTTTTTCTTCCAGTTTCTCTAAAGTCAAAAAGAGTATAGCCACGTCCCCTTGCAAATCATATGTGTATGCACGTATTTCAGGAAGTTGTTCTGGCAATGTTGTTTCTTTGAAATTTCTTCTTGTATGTTTAAAACTCACTTGAATTTTTATTTCACCCCCATATGATGATTAAAATGCAAAAATTGGGCTTAATTTGCCATTAGGAAAAAATAATCTGTTTCTGCCTTAAGGGATGCAACTGCATTGAGTTTATCAATTTCAGAAAATTGTGTTGACTAAAGAGAACTGACTCAACATATAAGGCTTAGCATCTAGGAAATTACTCTGCTCTGGATTGCAATCACTGAATTTCATAGATCTGGGGATACAAGTGGTAACAGCTCTTTTTCTCCGTGCTTCTTCTTTTTTTTTTTTTTTAATCCTTGAGACGGAGTCTTGCTCTGTCGCCCAGGCTGGAGTGCAGTGCCACGATCTCGGCTCACTGCAAGCTCTGCCTCCCAGATTCACGCCATTCTCCTGCCTCAGCCTCCTGAGTAGCTGGGACTACAGGCGCCCGCCACCACACCTGGCTAATTTTTTGTATTTTTAGTACAGACGGGGTTTCACCATGTTAGCCAGGATGGTCTCAATCTCCTGACCTCGTGATCTGCTCGCCTCGGCCTCCCAAAGTTCTCCATGCTTCTTAAACCCTCAAATGCTGCCTGAATTGAAAAGGCCTCTGCATCCACTGACCAGTCTCACTTAACTCACTGATGCTGATCTTCCCCCCACCCCCAAATGGTATAATGCTTATCTCATGAATCAAGAATCTCGAGGACAAGGCAGGTGGATCACTTGAAAACAGGAGTTCAAGACCAGTCTGGCCAACATGGTGAAACCCCATCTCTACTAAAAATACAAAAATTAGCAGAGCGTGATGGCGCATGCCTGTAAACCCAGCTACTGGGGAGGCTGAGGCAGGAGAATCACTTGAATACAGGAGGCAGAGATTGCAGTGAGCTGAGATCGCACCACTGCACTCCGGCTGAGGAAATAGAGTGAGACTCTATCTCAAAATAATAATAATAATAATAATAATAACAATAGTAATCTCAAGTGACTCATAGTCCCTATTAGTAACTCTCTTCATCCAGTGAAATTTTATTTTTTTGGTAGTGATTCTGTGTCTATTTCAAACACTCATTTGGCAGCACTTTTTATTCTTGGCAATTATTTATTCAACTCTTTTAAGTATCTGTTTACTTTGCATATTTTCTGCTGGTATAAGCTCTAGGAAGGTAGAAACTTAGTCTGTGTTTCTAACTAATATATCCTCCACACCTAGCATTTTGCCTGGTAGTATATATATTGGGCATTTAGTATTTGTTGAATGATCGCAGCATAGGACTTTCACAGATAATTTACTCCTAAAATATGCTTTTGACATGTCAAGCTTCACTGACCTTGAAGAAAGCCTGAAGTAATTTTTAGTTTAATTGATTTTGCCTTTTTATTGTATTGTTCTATTCATGATTTCATTTCAGTTGCAAAACATTCTGAAAACGTTTTGAGAGATTTGTTTGAAATATAGCTATAAGAATGGTTGTCCAGGGATTTTTTTTCTTTCCTTTTTTTTTTTTTTTTTTTTTTTTGATATAGAGTCTCACTCTGTTGCCCAGGCTGGAGTGCAGTGGTGCAATCTCGGCTCACTGCAACCTCCACCTCCTGGGTTCAAACAGTTCTCCTGCCTAAGCCTCCCGAGTAGCTGGGACTACCGGCATGCGCCACTACGCCCATCTAATTTTTGTGTTTTTTAGTAGAGATATGAGGTTTCACCATACTGACCAGGCTGGTCTCGAACTCCTGACCTCGTGATCCACAGGCCTTAGCCTCCCAAAGTGCTGGGATTACAGGTGTGAGCCACTGCACTAGGCCTAGGGATTTTTAAAAAACAAAATCTCACTCAATATTCAGGATTATTTATATTTTTACAATAATAAAATTTAAAATATAAATAAGCATCAAAACTCACCAACATATTTAGTATCGATAGTTTCTGTGTTACCACCAATTCACAAGTTTAGGTTAAGAAAATATCCTTTGGTTGTTTCTTCTGTCAAGATCATTTTAGGGACATCTGAAGGGTAACTGACTCCATAATATTAGATTTCTATGCATTTCCATTGTCTTGTGTGTTGTTACTGGTTTCAAGTCTATTTTCAAATTACTGGTTTTTAAATCACACTCAATATTGCCAGTTGAACATGTAATTTAAAACTTATTTCCCCTCTTAAGGTATATCAAAGATAACAAATTTGCTTACCTATCTACTGTTATTAGAATTTTCAGCCAAGCGCGGTGGCTCACGCCTGTAATTCCAGCACTTTGGGAGGCCGAGGCAGGTGGATCACGAGGTCAGGAGATCAAGACCATCTTGGCTAACACAGTGAAACCCCGTCTATACTAAAAACACAAAAAAATTAGCCGGGTGTGGTGGCGGGCTCCTGTGGTCCCAGCTACTCGGGACGCTGAGGCAAGAGAATGGCGTGAACTCGGGAGGCGGAGCTTGCAGTGGGCCAAGATCGCGCCACTGCACTCCAGCCTGGGGGACAAAGTGAGACTCCGTCTCAAAAAATAAAAATAAAAAGAAAAAAAAACTCATGTAATTGGGGAGCTCGTGATATTGGGAATTAGATTAGTCTCAAACTTGCCCTGCGCATATCGAGTATTGAAATATATGCAACTACTATATTTCATTCATGGTATTATTGTATGTATATTCCTTATCAATCACCTGTCAAATTAGGTAATTTTATTACACACACAGGTATTTATATAATTTTTAGTGACACAGGACAATTATATATTATTTCATACTATCCTCACACTGACAGAGAAGATATTTGTTGTTCCTTAAAAAATCAAACAAACAATAGAAAGCAGCTGAGAATATTGAGATTCAGTCTTGCCCAAGGTCACGTATGCTCACACAGAGCTAGAACCAGTCACAGATCTGCTCTTCGTCTGGTGCTGTCTACTCTGATTTTCAAAATAGTGGCTCCTGTTCACTCTCCCCTATTTTAATTTCAGAGTTCTGGCAGAATGGGAAGAATGTAAAGAAAATGGTTCACTGCTACCTCTGGTATGCACTTTATCTTGTAAGAATTTATGGTAGATGGTGTTGGGGAACAGTGCCTGCATGGCAATTCTTGCAGCATCTCTGCTGCTGTATATCATCCCATTTTCTTATTTGCCATATTGTAAATCAGCTTTGCAAATAGCCACTCATACAGGGAAGTAACACTTTAGGCTGGATAGTACAGTACTTTCCAATTTTGTAGATGTTTTAGGAAGCTATGTCTGCTGAATATGCCACATTTCTTATCACTGTCATCTCAAAACCATAATTAATATTAACCGAGAAATGATGATCAAGGTAATAGTCTCAAAACTCTTTGGCAAATAAACAATGCTATTGCAGCACAACTTTGTTAGGCAGGATGTATATAGGTAATTAATACTTTTAGGATATCTAAATAGCTATTCTGTGGCGCTGAGGAAGAAAACCTTCATCAGGAGAGTGGCAATAAAAAAATGATGCAGTACAGCAAGATGACGCTGAAAAATAATCTCTGCAGAAAGCAGAACAGGCACAAAGTACATATTTGGAGCTCCTTTCAAGAAAGGTTTTAAGCTGATCCAACTGAGTATAAAGTGGAGTTGCATGCTCAGGGTAAGGCTCTGCAGAAAGCATTGACCAGGTGTGTGTTTATGGTTTTCAAAGCTAGAACTAGCTACTGTGCCGGTGGCTTTTACAGCATCTGGTGGGTAGGAACCAGCATGAGTCATCCGGGGAGCATTGGACTAGCCGGGGCACCCCAGTACCCGCTAAAGAGCTGACCTAGCCTCTTGCCTGGGGCTGAGAAGCTGCATTCGGTCTAGATCAAGGTCCTAGGGAGGAACTAAGCAGGTGGTTTGATCTGAAATACTTGAACTGGCACAACGTCAAGTAGGCCAGACAGGTAGGGCAGAGGCAGGCATAGCAAGAGCACCATGAACTGGTGACTTAGTAGATGCCTGGCCTCAGTTCTTTTTGGCTAAGGGCTGCTCTGTTGTTCTTTGCCTTTTCTGCTTCCCTGTGGGATAGAATTTGCAGATCTAAGAGGTTTAAAAAGTTGAGAAAAGCCCTGTTACCTGGAAAAAATATCATATTCTTAGTTCCCTAGGAAAAGTCTTCTGATTCTGAATTAGAACTTGTTATTGACCTTTGTCCTCACTGATAAAATCGTTCCCTGGTGTTAGAAAAAGTGAAATTTGTGCTAGGAAAAGAGGAGAATCTTAAAGCCAAGGATGCATCTGTCCTTAAGCAGTAAAATCCTAACCCAAGAGAATCCATGAAATCTGCAGCTCTCCTTACTTTGCCCTTGACTCTGTCAGCTCGTTTACTTAAAAAGGCAATGTGGGGCAGACTGATAAGATGGGTTCCCCAGAGTATATCCACCGCCTCTTCAACCTGGCTGCGGGTTGACGGTTTATATAACACTAACTCTGAATATGTGGAACTGACAGTTGTCAAATTAGTATTTATACAGAATTTGCTCCATATGTGAAACCAGTCAGGCTCAAGTTTTAAACAATGGACATTGGTTTTATACTTTCTGAATGCTTTAAATGCCATCCTAGTATAACTGAACCTTACCTTGGCATAGAATTGTGGTAGGATAAGCACCGGGCAACTTTTAGTGCACAGTCATTAAGTACCTCTCACGAGATAACTTTATTATTATCCCTCAAGGGAACTGTGGGTAAAACTATTCTTCCTTTTCTCTCCTGTCGAGTTCCAGTCACAAATTTTCACAGAGAAGAGGCTTAACTAAAATTTCATTTTCCCTGTAAGTTTTGTACAACTCTGTTAGAGCTTCAGCATTTGGAATAGGCCCGGAAACCCCCTTTAATCCATTCACTGACCAAAAGTTTCTCTTCTCTGCATTTACAAAATGAACAATAAGCTAATGTTATCATTTCTGCCAGAAACTGCACAAGCTGAAAATATACATGTTTAAAAAAACATTTTAGATACATCTGAGCAATATTGTCACCATTTGTAAACATCATGGAAGACAATTATTCTCATAGTAGGTCTCAATGACAGTGAAATGGTCAGAGCCAGTATACCTGAAAGTTATGAAGATGTTTGAGAAATAAGGCTTTAGTCAATAGCACCTACTGAAAGATTTCTGAGCGTGGAAGTATATACAACTAAGAGGAATTAAGAAAGATAATGTAATAAAATGAGGAAGAAAATCCTTTATCACTTCCCCACCAGACATTTTTATCATTTTATATGTTTTTCCCTTATGTAGCACTTGGTAAATTTAGAATTATATATATGTAAGTGAGTCTTTGAAGAATGCCTTATTTCCGCAAATAAAGTAGGAGATCCACAAGGGCAAGAACATTGCCCATTTTCCTCATCTTGAATCCCCCATATACTGTGTATGATGCAAGGAGCCTGCACAAGATGAGTGTTCAATTTATTTTTATGAAAGAATAAATGAATTAGTGAAAGAATGAATGAGTCTAGTAGATAATTAGAGGCTTAGACAGTCAAGGAAGTAAGTCCAAGGATGCCACAGAGAGTCAAAAGAGTTGACAGTGAATAATATGACTGAAGAGTTTATGCTCTGTGCCCTGATTTATAGCCTGTTGAGTACCAATGGCCCTGAGTGCCCAGGTATTGACCATGACCAGCAAGCATTGTGAGACCTGAAGGTGACTCTTTTCTCTGATTGTGTTGGTAGCAGCAAGCTGTTATCTTACTCTGGATTCTGATTACATACTATGTATACAGTAATTGTGTAACAGGCCAGGTGAGCATTAAACAAAGGCTGTTTTCATTTCTTAAACTTCTTGTGCAATTCTTTAGCATAAGAGATGACAAACAATTTGGCCGAAAGTCAAATGCTTTAAAAATATTTTCGGGGTGGTCATTAAGATATCATTGTTGTAATTCCTTAAAGTTTATGGTAACTTTTAATTGTATGTTCAATAGGAACAAATCCAAGCTGACCTATTGAACTGGTTGGTTGTGTAATTAATATACATAATAAAGACATTAAAGGACCATCTTAGCTAATAATAGCAAGCTTATCTTCCTTAAGTGGGCTATTTTTTTCCAAAACAATTTGCAACATAATTTATTTAGGCTAGTTTATGTTCACCAAATTTCTTTACGTACTGTCTACTAGAAGCAATTTGTCTTTTCTTCATAGGCTTATAAATTTGAGTTTTAAAGCCAATTAAAGAAAAAAATCAAATGAACTCAGCCTAATTTATTGAACTAAGAGCTTTTACAGAATAAAAAATATATGGAATTTTATGTCTTACTTTGTCTTTAATGACTTTCCTTTTAGTACCTTAGACTTCAATGCCCCATTATATAATTTTAGAATTGAGTTAATAATTTAACTAATACATCTATATTTATCTTCTGTATATAATAGATGTGTTATAAGCTATAAGCTCCTCTAAACAATATCAAATATGAAATGTTCAACACAAACCTGTATTAAAGAATTTATTTTTACCTCTTGTTTGGTAAAGCATTAAAAAAAAGTCTCAATAGTTTTAGAAAACATTTATTCAAATACCAGGCTAGATGTTAAGGATATAGTGTTGAAAATGTAATCTTAAGTTCACTGTGTATTGGGAATACAGATAAAGAAGCCAAGGATTTCATTACAGTGTGATAAGTAATATAACAGAGGAATTCACACAATATTTAAAGATGAGAGCAGAGAATAGAGGCATATTTTTTAACCTAAAAATTGACTTTGTTGTCAAAGAAGATTTTCTGTAGGCAACTAAACTTAATGCATTTCTTGAAGGAAAAGAAGATATCAGCCAGGAGGAAACTCGTGTGTGTGTGTGTGTGTGTGTGTGTATGTGTGTGTGTGTGCACGAGAGAGAGAGAGGTAGTACCTTGGGTATTTCGAGTATGTGCAAAGCATATGCAAAGATATTCTGGCATCAAATAGCAATGTCTCACTTTTAATTCTGTGTGGTATTTAGGTTTAGTAACCATTGATGAAAAGTTGGGGGAGATAAACAGGAGACAGATCATGAAGAAACCTTTAAAACATGCTAAACAAATGGCTCTTTATTTTAAGAATAATGTGGATCCACTAACAAATTTTACACAGAATAGTCCTTTTTTCTTTTAGGCTACATACTGTCCTTCAATATATATATATAAAAATAATACGGCCTCCTTTAAAAAATGTTGAAGTGCAAAATAATCATTTTTTCTAAGGCTAAAGCAATTGTAATCTCTGATAAGATTTTCTGAATTAATCTATCATATGATTTGTTTAATTAAATAAGTCTTCTTTCTTTCACCCACCCCTTCCCCAACCCTTAGATGGGATTATTATATTATTTCCTTGCAGTCACTCAGTTGAGAATAACAGATTTAGGATCAGTGTGGAATGTGGATAAAAAAATCTCAGAATGAACTGGGGAGATCTGTTAGCAGGCTCTTGGGTATTGCAGGTAAGAGTGATGTGTGCCTGTGCTGACATAGCAGTGGTAGGAACTGAGAGAATGGGATTGGTATAAGAGATACTATGGAGGTTGCCTCAGTGAGACTTGGTGGTAGATTGAATGGGGGATGGAAAGACAGAATGGTTGATGTTGACTGCCCAGTTTCTTGCTCAGCCTATTGGGTAGATGGTGACACATATCACAGTATTTTGAAGGGGTATGGAAAAGAGGTAGAAAAGATGGTGAGTTCAGTTGGGTATCTATTGACTTAGAGATAAATAATGTGTAATAGGTATATGGAGATATGGGATGGAGCTCAGAAGAGATATCTGCTAAGCAATTATGAATCTGAAACTCATTGCTGAACAGATAGTTGAAGTTACAGGTTTGGCCATGGTGTTCCAGGACAGAGTTGACTAGAATCAGAAGAGTATAAATCAAGAAACTCTGGGGAAAATTCCCATATTTATAAGGAGATAGAGGAAGATAAAACCTGAAAAAAACTGAGAAAGAGCAACCATAGATATAGGATTCAAATCAAGACAGCAAAATCTTGGAAGATGCTACAAGAAGTAATCATAGTGTCAAAAGTGACTGAGAGGTCAAGTAAGATGAGGACCTACAAATGTCCATTCAATTTGGAGTTAAAAAGTCCTCGGCAGACAGATTGCCTCATTTGTAAAAATTCAGGTGACATTTTAATAATTTTATTAAGCAAAATAATTTATCTTGAAGAGATAAAACCAAGCCAAACCAAAAAACACTCTGATAGCATAAAAGCATTTCCTTTACATATTTTTCTAAATGTTACAAGACACTTTGGTCTTTTGGTTGAAGAGAAAGGAGAGGGAGAGGGAAGATTATATTTATGGCATTAACATCCTTATTATTTAAGTCAATTATAGATTTTAGTAAATCCATATATTCAACATGACAAAATGTGCCCCTCCAATCTATTTCTTTCTTTTTCATGGCAGTACTTGTATTTCTTTTTATAAATTTAAATAATAATTCTGAGTGTCATTTTCTAGAATAGCATTAGCGATTCTAGGTTCATAATATAGAGACTATAATGTGAAATCTAACACCAAATTAATGCTTTCGGAAGAAGGTAAGAGATAATATAACTTAAAAAATAAACAATTATAGCATCCCTTATGCAGAGGGGCTATAGGTTTCTTCAAGGTAATTAGTAAATTTAAAAGCATCAAGGAAGATTTATTCCCAGAGCAAGGTTTTTCTCTCTGATGCAGGTTTTCCAGTTTGATCCTTAAACATGGGAAGAAACATACATGAAGTTTGAATCTGGTGACAAGACAGGAAACAGAAGGGACATACAGAGACTTACCAGTGTTATTTAACAGTATTGTGAACAACAGGCCAACTTCTATTTCAAAGTAGAGCGATCACAAAAGCTCAAAATAGCCTTGGGCAGTACAGGAGAGCAGATGAAGCACTGAACTGGATGCCAAGATGAAATCAATGAGAGAGAACAGGTGAAAAATTGTCAGCAAGAGTTACATTTTGGGCCTAGGAAAGAATGTGATGGTTCCAAAGGGCTACCCACTCTCTGAAACAGGATTGTATGAATTATATTTCCTAGATATATAGCACCTGCAGTGTGGATGGCTAGGAATTTTGGAGAAGTTAAATTGATTGCTTATTTCATTGTACGTCAAGGCAAACATTTTTCAACGAATAGACCATATCTACAATTAACAAAAGAAAGTTCTAGAAAATGTAGCACTCCCTAAGTCAGAGTCTTCTTGGTGAATAAGTAGATGTGTTCTTATATCCTTGATCAGCAACACCCAAGGGACAGAGACAGGACCGATGAAGATTTCTATTCTCTCAATAAGTTTAGCAGAGCTGATTGGAGTCGTCTGCCGTAGAACATCCATAGAGCAACGATGTCTATATATCTCAGTATATCTCAGATGTCCTCTAATTCAGATTGTGAGGGATGGAAGAGCTTTTGTTTCTTTAGAGTCAGAGGGCACGCTAGACAGTTACGTGCATAAAAACATTCCAGAAATCCCCCATGGCGCCGTGTCTGGAAATAGTAATTTCTTTGCTTATTGATTTAAAAATGTCTCAATCTGGAAACCAATTAGAATTTTTACCTAAATATTTCAATAATCTAGCATTGTGCGTCTGATTCAAGACACCTTTGAAAATCACTGCAAGGCTGGGTGAGATGGCTTACACCTGGAATCCCAGCACTTTGGGAGGCTGAGGCAGGCGGATCACTTGAGCCCAGGAGTTCCAGACCAGCCTGGGCAACATGGTGAGACCCCATTTCTACAAAAAATACAAAAATTAGCTGGGTATGGTGGAAGGGGCCTCTGGTCCCACCTTCTCAGGAGGCTGAGACACTCAGGCATCTCCCAGGATCACTTGAACCTGGGATGTTGAGGCTGCAGTGAGCTGTGATTGCGCCCCTGCACCCCAGCCTAGGTGACAGAGCGAGACACTGTGTTTAAAAAAAAAAAAAAAAAGCAAATGGACATGGACACATACAAGATTTGGAAATTTGATTGTGGACATGACTCAGGGAAATATGAGATTAAACTCTGCTGTGGAAAATGTTCGAGTCCTGATATTTATGTCTATACCATAATTTCCATCTTGCTAAACATGAGAATTTTTTAAAGAACTATATAAAAGTTGCTTGGAAAAGCAGCATACTTTTCTAGAAAGATGATTAACCAAATGCTAACCAAACGTTATCAATGAGGAATAAGTGTTCACATTTCTGTGATCCTTTGAAACATGATAGGAATATTTAACTACTGCATAAAATTTGTTTCCCATTTTATATATGTGAGGGTTGCTGGAAACAAATGAAACACCGTTAGAAAGTATCAAATTCTCTCCTTGGAATGAATCGATTTTCCACCAGAGCCATTGAGGCAATTCCTTAGCTCCTGGTTGTCAAAACCTGGCTTCAGAGAGTGACATCTTTCAGAAGTCCAACTCCTACCCCTCTTGTTAAAAAATATTCACTGACTGCATATTAGTTAGTAAATAACCCTCCCTCCATCTCTCACTGACAAAAAATCGGACTCGTTTTCAGATTCTTTCCGAAATGTCATCTCCTTCCTGAAGTCTTTTCTGAATCTTTTCAACCAAATATACTCTCTCCTTCCTCTGACCTCACAAACTATCTCACTCTTAACTTTGTGACATTTATTTGTTTAATTTGTTCATTTGCCACACTATTTTGTAACTTGCTTGAAGGCAGAGTTTCTTCTTCGGGTTTGTATTATCTATCTCATTAGATCAGTATTAGATTGATAGATTGATTGATAGATTGATACAGAGCTAGAGAGACAGAGAGATAAACAGGTAGATAACTCATGTTCGAATATCTTGTTTTTAGTGGAATTAAATTATAGAGAAGAAAAGCAGGCAAACATAAAAGGATTTTGAAAGATAGAAGATACTTTGGCCAAAAACATATTTATCAGCAGCATACTAATGTGCTTACACATGGAGGCATTATGGCAACCCAAATACAAACTAGTTCTTTTTTTGTCAACACATTTTTCACTATTGTCACAGTAGCTTGTTTACCATATTTTTCTCTTGACTCACACAGCCTCCTATTATTGGGTCCTGGAATGATCATGTTCCTGCTGGATAGAGCAAGACATGTTTAGAAGTTTTGCTTATGGAAATCAAAGTTGTTACAATTTCAAGGTCATCTTATCTTTGCACTTTAAATCCACTATTTAGTTCGTCTTAATCTTTAGCTTTTGTCTACTTCCAACCTCTGAAAGTAATTTTGCCTTTCATTTTGAACTCCATCCCTGTGTAGAGTTTCAGATGGCTCTTGGCTCTCCCAGTCCTCCCTCTCAACGACTCACAACCCTGGCATGATCTTTAGTAAGATTCTTCTTAGGTTTTTTTTTTTTTTCAATTAAAGGGCAAGGTGGGTAGGGGAATGGCATAGAAGAACACATTTGGTTGTTTTTCAGGGTACCTAAGTTTATGTGATTATCATCAGGTAGCTCTTGCTCTTTACATGATTTGATGGTCGTTTCTCTGCCAAGTGGTCTTGAAGTCTTGTCAGGGACACTTCTGCTTCAGCAATGATTTCTATGGGAAAGTGAAGCCCATAACATTCAAACTTGGGTTTTTTATCTTCTTGATTACCAATTAGCTCTAACTTCCAATATCCACAAATAAAACTTCAGAGTCAAGTTAAAAGTCTTTAATTGATTACTTTAAATTTGAAGGGTATGCATACTTATTTCCATGGAATTGCAAGATCAAAGGGGATGAAATTCCTGAAAGCAGTACTGTGGCCCTCAAATCCTCTGATGTTAACTGCTCTTAAGGATATGGGGAAATGGGCTAGTTTGGGATGGTCTGTATCATAGCTCTTAGGAAATAAAAAATAAGAATGGAATAGAAGCTTCAAAATACATCAGGATGAAGGTAAATTACACATTTAAAAACTTAGATATGTGTGAAAATGATGTTTTAACAAATTTTAAAATTTGAATAAGTAAAATAAATTTAATTTTGAAATAGTTCTACATTTTTTTGTAAATTATTTCTTCCATGATGATTTAGAGGGACTATCAACAAACCATTACAAATATTTCATAAATAATATCTGCCTGTTTTCTAACCAATTGAGTAATTTGTTGCACAATAAGCCACTTCACATCTTTCTGCAAGTAAAACATTAGCTGTGAATAGTAAAGACATTACACAATGAATTAGGGCACAATTAAAATTTGATTTAAATATTTCTTTAGGAGAGGGAACACCACACTTCCACTTAATGAAAAGAAACATTTTTACAGTCCAGAGGTCTTTTGCTTCTTTTACACCTATTATGCCCTGACTGCGTAGGGGACAGGTTCCAGCAGCTCAGGCTTTGGTTCTCACAAAGTATGTTTCCCTGGGTGGAGCAGGCTGGTGCTTCAGTTGAACCCAGGAACCTTTCTCTTTGGCTTCTTTCTCTGACCATTTTCCTTTATGTGTTTTAGGAAGCTGTCTCGGCACTTAGAGTGCTTAATATGCTCAATATGCACATGAATTCCCTTGGCAAGAATCTTGTCCTTAACTTGTTTACAACAAGGCCAACAGCATGCTGGGTGACACTGTAGATTCTTCCAATTTTGCCATGGTAATACTTGTGAGGCATTCTTTTTTGAACAGGACTCATTCTCTTGATGTCTACAGTATCACCTTTCTTGTAAGTTTGCATGTACATGGCCAAATGAACAACTCCCTGTTTTCCAAATAGACTGGAGAACATGTATCAGTGCCTATCCTCTTTCCCTGTGTGTTCATCATTTTGATGAATTACTGAAAGATGGTGGTTCTGGCTGAAAGGCTAATTTTTTAATTTAAAAATTTCTAATGATTCTACTTTTAATAATTTCTAATTAATTTCTAAAAATCAATTGTATAGTATTAAGTAAATTTCACTTTTCAGAAATGATCTAAATTTGTTTTTGTCTAAACATACCAATATCATAATTTCAGATTCAGATTGATTCTGTTTAGCAAGCCATTTAAAATTTGCTTGTAGTTCCCGGTAATAGTATGAGAAGGCAACTTCTTATTTGTTTATTTATCCAAATTTGCAGTACTATTCAATTCATACAGTATTTACTCATATCCCATTTTAGTTTTGGTTAATTTCTCTTTGGAGAAATATGGGAGACAATGAAATCTCACTTTGGAAAAGAAAAAGAGAAACTAATTCTTATTCAGTACCTATTACATACCAACCACTGTGTCGGATACTTTAATCTCACAACTATTCTTTGAGGTTGCAAAATTTTTGTGCATTTTTATACGGTTTAAGAAATAAAGTATCAAGAAGTTAAGTAACTAAGTTGCAAATAACCTAAATGACTCAAAGCTAATGGATTGAGTAAACTGTAGTACTTTCATGTGTTACAATGCAAAAAAGCAATGAAAGATTAGTAAGTATGTTATTATTTGATATCATAAAATGCCTAATAGATATTGCCAAATTTAAAAAATAGTACACACAACCATTTATATGTATGTACATGGGTGTGTATACACACACATCTGTTTTTTAAAAAATAAAGACCTACATACAACACAAGACTCACAGAATCACATAAAATAAAAAAAACACATTAAAACAGAGAAAACTGGTAAAAGTTGCTTTAGCACTTATATCAGGGTAGTGAGTTACACATGATTTTCATTCTTTTGTTTATTCACTCTAAATTTCTGACAATGAGTATATCTCAGCTTTATATTTTAAAAAAGCAATGTATCATTTAAAAAATACATATTCCAATGTTACACAATTGTAACCATTAGAGCTCAGCTTTGAAATATAAGGTTGTATTCTTTCCTCTATGATCAAAGATAGACTACTCAGGCCTAAAGAAAAACACTCAGATACTCCCGTGTGGGGGCTGGTGGACAGGGAGAGAAAGAGAGAGAGGGAAGAAAGAGTCAAAGACACACACTCATACACACACACACACACACACACACACACACACACACACACGGGGTGGGGGCGGGGTGGACATAGAGAAAAGAGCTTGCATTTGGCTGTTCTTGACGTTAGACCACCTTCACTCTAATTACTGACTGTACAGTTGTAAAAGCCCTTCCCAATTACATATAAGGATATTTTTGAGTCCTACTGGTTGCTATTGCAAAGCTATAAAGATCTTCATAATTACCTTCAGGCAGTTAAAAATTTAGAGATCCAGAGGGGTCTAGGTATAGATTCTTTTGGAATAGCGGGCCAGTGAAATTGTTAGGAGGTTATTATTCAGTACAAGGGAATTTGGCTCTTCCTGTTTAAATGGCAAATTTAACCAATGCACAGGTTAGAAGACTCCAAACCAAATCAATTGTATATAGAGAAGAACCTAGAAAAAAGAAAGGAATCCATTTAAACAGCAGAGTAGGTATAGTAATTGGGCCTATAGATCACAGGCCCAACTAGTAAGATTGTATTACTAAGCCAAAATCATCAATAAAAGAAAATAAAGCCAGGTGACTAAGTTAAGGTCTGGTATGACAATGGTCATGAATCAACACAAATAATCTTGGCACAAAAGTTTCAGGACAGGCGGCTGTCCAAAAGCAGCTGAGTGGAAGATCCAAGTAAGGTTTTATGTGTGGTATGTTACTCTGATCTTCCTCCCTCGCTTACTTCCTTGCTTTCTCTTTCCCTCCTTCTTCCTATTCCTCCCTCCTTCCCTTCCTTCCCTTCCTTAACTTCCTTCTCTCATTTTCCTTCTTTTACAAAAATAATCTCTACTGCATACATTGTTTGAAGCACTTATAATGATGAATAAGATGTGTCTCCCACCTAAAAAGAGTTTACAGAATGTGTGTGTTGAGGTGATAGGTTAATATTTGTGTTTACTTATTATATCTTGAGTACTCATTTGCAGTGTTTTAGTTGTTCACAATCTAACATATGGATTTAATGCTGAACATGTGGCTCCTGCTGTAGAAAGTTATGGGCCTTTGGGCAGAAACCCTACTCCTGACCTTCAAACTGAAATGGATGTCCTAAATGATGTAATGTGTATAGCTAATGATGTTATACAGTAGAACTCATTTGTAATAGTGGTATTGAGAAACTTGCCTAATGGCCACATGTAGACTTAGTAATATAATGAGAGAAATTCATGATGAAACTTTAAGTAAGAGGACATGATTTTTCTTCCAGTATAACTGAATCTTTTCTATTATAAGAAATATTAGGGTGAAATTTAATAGAATTACACAAAACATATTGAACTACTGTTGGAATACTATGGAATGTGATATCAAAATCATGCTTCAATAGAATATAAGTTTAGGCTTGAAATATATTATATTTCAAGTTGAACTTCATGACAGCTGAATAAGGGATATGATATTGCCTTTTAATGAGCTAATCTCTTCCCAATTTTAAAAGTGACCAAAGGTCAGCCCTTTTGGATTGCACAGCACACACTTGTAAGAAACCCTTATAAATCATCCTTATGTTCAAGTACAAGGCAACTATAACACAAGCCCATGTATTAAATCAAAAGTGCCTTTCAGAATATGAGAGAGAGACGCAAATGTTCACAGGAACAGTATGCTAAGGGCTTTATGAAATAGAAAAATTAACCTTGGAAGTTTCTCAGTGGACAAGGCTTAGATAAAATGAAAAAGTTATTCCTTTGGTATGCTTAGAGGATACCAAATCATGTAGAACAATTTGCATTTTAATGTGGAAGTTGTGCCTTCTTGTTTATTTCTGAGTGTCAGTCCTTCTGCCTTATCCCCATTATTTTCAAAACTGTAAACTACATACAGCATGGCTGTAATGAATCAGATTGACAGGGATTGCTAATGCATTGGAACATTTCTGAATGTTCACTCCAGAGAAATTTGAATTTAGCAAGTGCCATATCTGAAACCAGTACAGAACCTGGGGGTGGATAGTTGGTATTGGTGGGTGGTCAGAATTTGACACCCATCCCCAAACTTCAAAAGGGATTTAGAGAAGTATTTCTAATAAGACTGAAGTTAAAAGGATATGACAATGGGAATACCAATTGGTTTAATCCTTTTGAATGGCAAATTATTATTAAGAATTAGCTAGCATTAATTTAGTACTTTCTATATGCCAGGAACTATATTAATTTATTTATATATAATTTAGTAACTGAATTACTTACTATGTGTAAGGATTCTTAAAAGTATTAATGGAGCCAGGCACGGTGGCTCACGCCTGTAATCCCAGCACTTTGGGAGGCTGAGACGGGTGGATCACAAGGTCAGGGGATCGAGACCATCCTGGCTAACACAGTGAAACCCTGTCTCTACTAAAAATACAAAAAATTAGCTGGGCGAGGTGGCGGGCGCCTGTAGTCCCAGCTACTCGGGAGGCTGAGGCAGGAGATGGCATGAACCTGGGAGTTGGAGCTTGCAGTGAGCCGAGATCATGCCACTGCACTCCAGCCTGGGTGACAGAGTGAGATTCCGTCTCAAAAAAAAAAAAAAAAAAGTATTAATGGTCTTGACCTAGTATTTCTATATCTAGGAACTTATAGTAATAATTAATGACCCATATAAAGAATTATGCACTAAAATGTTTGCTTCAGCATTATTTACATAGCATAAAGTCTGAAACAAATGTCCAACACTGAAGAATGCTTAGGAAAAGTTACATAAAGGATATTATACAGTCATTGAAATCATGTTTGCAGTGAATACTTAATGGGAAAATGATCTCCATGCAATGTTAAGAGAAAAACAAAGTAGCACGCGAAATAGTATATATAAAATACTTCAAAATATAATAAACAATAACATATACACCATGGAATACTATGCAGCCATAAAAAATGATGAGTTCATGTCCTTTGTAGGGACATGGATGAAATTGGAAATCATCATTCTCAGTAAACTATCGCAAGAACAAAAAACCAAACACCACATATTCTCACTCATAGGTGGGAATTGAACAATGAGATCACATGGACACAGGAAGGGGAATATCACACTCTGGGGACTGTTGTGGGGTGGGAGTAGGGGGGAGGGATAGCATTGGGAGATATACCTAACGCTAGATGACGAGTTAGTGGGTGCAGCGCACCAGCATGGCACATGTATACATATGTAACTAACCTGCACAATGTGCACATGTACCCTAAAACTTAAAGTATAATTAAAAAAAAAAAAAGAAAAAAAAAACAAAAAACTTTGGAACTTTTATAAAAAGACTTAGAGGAGATACAGCAAAATATCAATTGTGGTTATATCTGGGTAATAAGAATTATGAATAATTTTAGTTTTTAAAATTTATTTCTGTATTTTCCAAGTTTTTTACAAAAAGTTTATATCAAGTATATAATTTGAAAAATAAGCTTAAACATTTGCTGGGTGAAAAGAATTCCTGGCTTCTCTACAGGCAGATTCCCTTCACACATCTTCCTGCCCAACTACTGTGTCAGTGGGACCCCTGCTCATGTGAATATTTCTTTGTGCTAGTTTTTGGATCTCCAGGCTAGAGCAATTTTCTTCTGGGCTTTGGAGCATTTTGTTTCCTACCTCTTAGTAATCCATCCCCAACAGTTGACTCCTGGTTTTGGCATCCACCCTTTCATGAAGCCATCCTCAGGTTGAGGTGGTTAAACCATTCCATTCCACCATTAGTTGCTCACTGCCACACTGGCTGGCTTCATGCTTTAGTGAAGCTAGTAAAACCTCAAGGGATGTATCAAGTATCCCAAAAGCTACTTAAAAAAATTTGGGATGACCAGGGGGGATATCTAGCCATCTTTAGCTCTCAGAATTTCGGCTACACCTCTCTACCAATAAGCCTGTTTATACTGAGGACTTTACTGATAAGATGGGTTACAAGAATGTTTTCATGCAAGTCCCTAGGACTCCTCGGTAAATTAAGGGTATGGGACTTTGGGATTAAAAGTCAGTTGCTCTCAGAGACGTTGGAGCATTACAGATACTCAAGAAGTATTTGATGAAGGAAAGAATACTAGGGGTGATAAAGGTAGTCTTTAATGTAATATTTTTACTAATCAAAAGAATAAGTATTATTTTTCAGAAAATAGGAGGTGGGAAAGACATATGGAGGAAGCAGGGAAATCATTCAGAGGCAGGGAAAATTGATGGAACAAGTGCCCCATTTTGGGACAGATATTCAGGGTTAATAAGGATAATTAAGAGAATAGTGTGATGTGATATCAATGGACATGTAGATAACTGATATCAGTCCTTTAACAAAGGAAACTGCAAATTGTTTTTTCAAGAGTTTCAAAGAGGTACAATTTTTATGGCCTAGACCTTCTGTGGCTGACTGTCATAGGTGAATAATGGCTGCCCCAAAATATCAAGTCCAAATCGTTGGAATTTGTAAACGTTATCTTCTTTGAAAAAAAGGTCTTTGCAGATATTACAAAGTTAAGGATTTTGAAATGAATAGATTCTACCTTGGATGACCCAGATGAGCCTTAAATACCATCAAAAGTGTCTTCATAAAATAGAGGCCGAGGGAGATTCCACACCGACACACAGAGGAGACAAACAGAAGAGGAGGGTGCAATGTGACCATGGAGACAAAAATTGGGGTGGCATGGCCACAAAACAAGAAACAGTCGGAGTTGCCCAAAGATGGAAGAGGCAAGAGCAGATACTTCCCTGGATCCTTTGGAGAGACTGTAGTCCTGCTGATGCCTTAATTTCAGACTTCGGTCCTTCAGAGCAGTGAGGGAACACATTCCTGTTGTTTTCGGCTAGCAAATCTGTGGTAATTTGTTATGGCAGCCCTAGAAAACACACACAGTGAATAAAATAACTCTTGCGTGGGAAAACAGCCTCATTCTGATTGGTTGGGGAGGAAAGTCATTGCCAATAGTGTACCTGTAAGATGGTAGAAGGTGAAATCAGCTGTAAAGCGTAGGAAGGCAGTGGTGGTAGGTGTCTAGGAGTACGGTGGCCACAATAGCATCTGCTATTGTAAGAGCACTGGGGAGTGAAGGGGGGAGAATAAGAGTGGAAGGGTCACTTTCCTGAGTGCCCTAATCCCTCTTTTAGTTGACACATCAGACCTAGCCATCCAGATGAGATGACATTGTTCTATTTAAAAGACTGGGTGTGAACTGGAGCCAGGATACTCTGTGGGGTTATTTATCCAAATCCGGGGTTATTATTCAAAAGTGCATGGCTGGGCAAATAGGTTTATGCCATAGTTTATCAGAACGGAAACCAAAAGAAAGAAAGTTGCCAAATTAATTTTGGGGGGCTTGAAGAACTGTTGTTTGTAAAGAAATGGTTTAAATTACAGATTAAAAAAAAACACACACACACAAAAATCCGTGCTGCTTCAAAACTCAAACTAGACCACCTCCACAAGCATTCTTTCCTCAAAGCCACCTTGTAGACACCAGACCTAGTAAATTTACATTTGACAGACAAATAGGAAACTTTTTCATGTTACACAAAGGCAACATTATAATCTAGCTGTCAGGCCTTAGCTCCATTGATGCACTGAGATGTGGGCCAGATGAAGATAATTCAGGGAATCTAGCTCCAGCGAGAGTTTCAGGGAGCCCTCCCTCAGTTAGTTGATATCCCAAACGCTTATCACAAAAGCAAGGGAAACTTGATAACGACCTGGCAGTGGTGACCAGACTTATTCTTCCTAGAACAAGAAAGTGATATTCAGAGATTGACATACCCTTAAAACGATCAAAAGGGAAAAGCAAGGTTTTCTTTTTAGAGGTTCAAGTCACGCTGAGTTTGGTCAGATAGTGTGAGGGGCCCAGTCGAGTCACTTGTGAGAGTATATAAAATAAAGTTGGGAAACAAAGGAAAAGAGTGAAAAGAATGAGGTATTTATTCACTAAAAGGACCAATGAAACCGATCCCCTCTAAGTGTAAAAGGAGGAGTAGAGATTACTGTGCCTGTTGTTTAAAATGTGTGGACAGAAGATTATTTCTAGAGGACACTTAGTATATATTTACCATGGTATGCATCAAAGGCAACAGAATTTTGTTATGTCGCTTACCATAAAATATTAGAATAAAAAATCAATATTGATGTTTCTGTTTTAAAAAGTAATACATGTTCATTATTTAAAAAATAAACAAGAGCTGTAATGAAAGTATATAGTATGGAGGGCGACATTCTCAGAGATACCCACTTCTTGGTGTCAGCCACAGTTAACTGTTTGGTGTACAAAATCACAGAAATAAGGGCTGACAAATTTGTAGATGCCGTCTAATCCGATTCCCTTATTTCATAGTGGGGGAAGATGAGGCACAAACAGGGCTACAAGGCTATTGAGTTATTGAAGATTGTCCAGTTAGTTAGAGAAAGATGCTGGTTTGCTCTTGTATTACCTACAGATAGATAATTTTATTCACCTGTGTTTTTTTTGTTTTTTTTTGTTGTTGTTGTTGTTTTTTGTTTTTTTTGTTTTCTGTTGAGCTATCAGGGAAACACATCCTAGATATTCAGAACCCCCTACTAGGTTGACTAAAACAAAGCAAGGAAAGAATTTTTTTTTTTTTTTTGAGACGGAGTCTTGCTTTGTCGCCCAGGCTGGAGTGCAGTGGCGCGATCTCGGCTCACTGCAAGCTCCACCTCCCGGGTTCACGCCATTCTCCTGCCTCAGCCTCCCTAGTAGCTGGGACTACAGGCGCCCACTACCACGCCCGGCTAATTTTTTGTATTTTTAGTAGAGACGGGGTTTCACCGTGTTAGCCAGGATGGTCTCGATCTCCTGACCTCGTGATCCGCCCGCCTCGGCCTCCCAAAGTGCTGGGATTACAGGCGTGAGCCACCGCGCCCGGCCGGAAAGAAATTTAAAAAATAGCAGAGGGCCTCTAAAGACAGCTGCTTGAGGTAAGCAAATGAACAGGTGTTTATGATTGAATTATTAGCCTCAATAAATTGAAGAAAACACCATTTTTTTCAAACTTGAGATGAAAACACAATAACAATAGAGAATTTATCACTCTCCAGAACTTTCTGTGTTGAATACAGGAGTATATTTTTAGCTTTTTCTCTAGGAAATCGGCTTCCAGTTTCTGAATCATTTTGGCTAGTTTTTATATGCTTCCAATCTATCCTCTGCAGCACTCCCCCAAGCTGCTTATTTTGTGGCAAATAGTAGCAAACAGCTTTTTATTTTTTTCAGAGATATCCAGAATTTCACCAAATGCTGATGTTTTTTCCTCTAAAAGAGTCCTTGTGAAAATCCATTACTTACTTCTGTCTAATAAATACCATATTCAATATTTACTTTCTCCAGGGACGATTGTTTCAGTACTATGAAAATCTCAGAAGAGCAACTAGAGTCATTTAACCTACTCTTAATCTGTCCTAATGCCATTTCTCTCTTAAACATGTCTCCATTTTTTTCAGAATTGTATGCCTCTTAGTTTTTCAAAGCAGTGAGTAGGTTGAGCAGAGAAAGGGCCAATACAGCATTTGTTCTCCTCATACTGCTGAGCATAGTCATCAAAATGTCCTAAGATATGTGTATGAATAATCATCTAAGAATATGTGTACATTCTGTATTCATATAGAACACATTTATATATGTACATGTTCTCTGATACATATAGGGTTCTCAATTTTTGAATAGGAAAGGGACTTGGACTTTGAGATCTATAGATTTGGGATCAAATATCAACTTCTACTTCATGGCTATGTGATCTTGGAAAAGTCATTTAGCTTCTGAAATTTAGTTTTGTCACTTACAAAATGAGGATAATAATGACTATCTTAAGGTGATGTTACAAGGATTATATATGGTAATGACATAAAAGGTCTGTTTGATAAATGCTTGATGTATCAGTGTCAACAAATGGCAATTATTATTTTCTCATATAATCACATATATTTTCAAAAAACTAAACAATACTGCCTGAAAATATTCATCATTTGCCCTTTCTGTCATCTAGAAAATGCTACTTCTTTGAGATCATTAGCAAATTGTAGCTTTGTTCAGTCTTTCCCAAACTTACATTTTCTCCCTTGCTCCATATTTGACAGCTATAGCTGCTCTGCTATTATCACTTTCTGGCTCCTCTTGTTCATGCATCATTTCAGATTGGATTGTAATATGCTCTGGAACCACTTCAGGTATTCTGTCCTCTGTGCAATTGCCTTAAAATCAACTTCTCCCACAATTAGTTGTCACTGGTTACATTTTTATCGGTTAACCAAAATGCTTAGTTGAACATAGATTAGGTTGTCATGCCTCTGGAGAGCCTGCTGTTCAGAACTTTTTTACTGGACACTTTCTCTTGTCACTTGATGCTAAGAGGAACATGTCAACAGTGAAACTTATCTGAAAGCTGAATATGAAGTAACTGATAGATTTAGGTGTCACATTATATAGTAGACAGTAGTGTTGCTTGATAGAATATTGTTTGACTCTATGCCAAAAGGCACACTGGGTTCACTATAGCTGTCTAACTTTTCCCATATCAGTATGTCATTTATAAGCTTGCTAAAAATGTAGCAAGAGGCCAGGATTATTTTTAGTTGGAAAAGCTTCATTTACTTCTTACAAGGTAAATAGATCTTTAATAACTTCTTTAATTTAGTCTTGTTTTTAACACATGAAATGGGAATAAATATTCAGTGATTTGAATGATGGATTCTCTATAACAATGAAATATTTAAATACTCTTACTAGGAGCAGTAATCGACCATAACGTTTCTTTTTGACACTCACAAGTATTTTCTGTTAAGTGGGAGTAATGTTTTTAAAACTAAACATAAAATCACAAACATAGAGCATTTTCAATTTGAACTTTTAATACTTAGAAGTGAGCCTTTATTCAGAAGGCTCATAGAAGTATTTTCCTTAATTGTTGCATGCATAAGGATCTTTTCTAAATTAACATTAATTTTATGATTAATTTTGAAACAGAAACCTAATTTTTAGTCACTGGCATGAAATGTTTCTTGGAACAGGAAAGAGAAATTTATTTTTGTTTCTTACTAACTCAGTCATCATTTAATGCCATCTGATATTAAATACCATATTTTCAACAATCTAAAATGATGAATAATTTACAAAATACTTTAATTATATTGTTATGATATTAAATATGGTAGGCTATGTATAGTAACACAAGCTCACCAATAATGAATTTGCTGAGATTAACTGTGAAATCTGGTTGAGAGATATGCCTGTGGAGGATTATCCTCCCATGGTAAGAACTATGAAGGTGGTTCGTTCATTTGACTAAAGCTTTGAGCTCATGCTTATGTGGTAGACCACTTTTCCTCCATCTCTTATCAAAAAAATGTGTAGCCAGAGGAAAACAGTATTTTCAAATATTTCTTATAGTAAATTAAGACAATAGTTGCTGTCATTTGGGTGTTTGTTCTCTGCAAATATCATGTTGAAATTTAATTCCTAGTGTGGCAATGCTGGGAGGTGGGTCCTAGGTCATGGGACACATCGTGCATGAACAAATTAATGTTCTCTCTTGGTGCTGAGTGAGGTTTCACTTTATTATTTCCCATAAGAGCTGGTTGTTAAAAAGAGCTTAGCACCTCCTCCTTCTTTGTCTTGGTTCCTCTCTGTACATCTGATCTCTGCACACTCTGGCTTTCCTTCACCTTCCAACTAGTGGAAGCAGCCTGAGGCCTTCACCAGATGCTCAATCTTGAATGTTCCAGTTCCAGTCAGCAAAACTATGGGCTACATAAATTTCTTTTCTTTATAAATTACCCAGTCTCAGCTATTTCTTTAGAACAACACTAAGCAGACTAAGCCAATAGCTCTCCTATTTCCCGTATGTGTAGTGCTTGAGAATAGATCATTACGTAGCAAAAATTCCTGATCTTTGACTTCACCAGAACTGACGGAGGTGTATTTTGTTGTTGTTGCTGTTATTTTTCTCCCTTTAAATTGTCTAAAGGACTACTTATCAATCAATTTTTGGCCATTTCAAACTTGTGGTATTTTACTGTATGGGTAGGTTTTAGTCAGGAAACCAGAAGCCACTCTGGATGTTCAGATTGGAAGGGTTTCGATACAGTAATTGTAGGTATAATCATTGTTAGGGCTGCAGAGTGAAGGTCAGGAAAGTCTCCCTGTTGAGTAGACCTACAGAGCATTCTCAAAAGTTCATCTGGAAGCTGCTGTGAATCTTAAGAATCAACATTCCTGCTGCCTGAGGTACTCAAAGTGGCTGATTTGAAAGCTGTCATGCACAGAAGCTCATGCCTGCATGTGCATATTCCCTTAATTGTTGATAGAAAAGAATGCTTTTTTCTGTTTTGATACCTTTACTACAAGCTTGCTTGTCATTTGCAGAGTAATCTGTAGCCATCCAGTTAAATGTGTACTGGGAAGGGAGTTTTGGGTTTCTCTTTGTTGAATCAGACAAAATGATAAAACAGGCACAGTAATGATGTCAAGTTGAAGACAAATCTGGCATAGCCATGTTTTGTCAACCTAGCATTCATATATACTCTTCTACCCACATTCTAACTTCAAAAACAACCATCCAACTTCATGCTTCCACATGATATGATGTAACTATGTCTTATCCAGCCATATATACATATACATATACGTATACACTCTCTCCTTACAGGGGTAGACACAAAGTTCTATAAATCACTGTATGCTATTTTGGGGTGATGTTCATTCTTTTTCTAACTCGGTTCCAATTCTCCTTTGGTATCTTTTAACTTATAGACTGAATTATAAGGTAAATCTCTATTAATACACTTCGCATTAGATAAAAGATGAGGGTGGTGGCAAAAATGCTGGTTAATATATGCAACTATGTACATCACAAATCAGAAAAGGAAATAGGCTTAGCTTTCACATGCTTCGTTTCTACAAGTGAATAAGAGGCCATAATTGGTCTTTACGATTTTGCTTTCTCACTATCCATTTGGTTTGTTCTCAGTGGGCGCATTATCTGGTCATGGTTCTTTACTTGATGGGATGATGCAAAACCTCATTTTTGAAGGGCTAGAGCCACTAGTAGCCTTGCTTTTTTGGGTTGCTCTACTCCTTTGCTAATCTTTTACACTAGATATACAAGTACTGAGGGGCAATCCAGAGAATCCTTTGAATCCTCTTTGCCTTTATTATGCAGCAGCAACTCTATTTCTCCTTGACAATCAATATTATTCACTCCGGTTAGTACAGCAAGCCCTTCTTTGACTGTTGCCTTAGTGGCATGAAGAATTCAAAGTGATAGTTTAAATTTCACATTCAGTAGAATCATTGTTAGGTCCACTAGTGTAAGCATTCATTTTTTAGAAATTAAGTCCTCTAAACCTGCAGAGCCAAAAGTGGTAAAGAGAAGTGATATGGTTTGGATATTTATACCCACCCAAATCTCATCTGGAATTGTAATCCCCAGGTGTTGAGGGAGGGACCTGGTGGGAGGTGATTGGATCGTGGGGATGGTTCCCCCATGCTGTTCTTATGAAAGTGAATGAGTTCCCACAAGAGCTGATGGTTATAAAAGTGTTTGGCAGTTCCCCCCACTTTCTCTGTCTCCTGTCACCATGTAAGAGGTGCCTTACTTCCACTTTGCCTTCTGCCATAATTGTAAGTTTCCTGAAGCCTCCCCAACCATGTGGAACTATAAGTCAATTAAACCTCTCTCCTTTGTAAATTACACTGTCTCAAGTTGTATCTTTAGAGCAGTGTGAAAATGGACTAATACAAAAAGCAAAGCTTTTGTGATTGGGTCTTTAAGAATAACAGAGAGAGGAACCACTCCCATTCCCACTTCTTGGCTCCTTTATCCGTGTCTTCTGGCCATGGGAAAAGATAGTGTCATGTTGTCATATTGTTTGCTAGTTCAGAACATATATGAAATCTTTCAGGACAGCACATAGCCAAACAAGGTATTATTACTTAGCCAGCACCCAAAATGAGTTTTTAATAGGGCATTCCACTGTTATGTCAGGCAGGCCAACTTGAGGTGATGTGGTACACGGTAAGACCAATAAATTCTACAGATGTGAACATTTCCCTCATTCTTTGCTGGTCAATGTGTTCTTTGGCCAGAAGCAAAGTTATGTGGGCATCATTAAAGAGAATCAGGCATTCTATTAGCCTGTGGATACTGGTACTTTACAAAGGCAGAGCAGACAGGGATGGCACATTCATATCTACTGTGTTTATTCTGGTAAAACATGCTGTTCTTTCTTCCATGATGGAGGTAGTCAATATGGCTAGCAGATCCCCTCAAGAACAGTGCCACAAAAGGAAATCAGCATCAAACTCAGCTGACAACATACTATGTTTTTAGCAACTGTGATAGCTAGAATAGTCTTATTGAAGAGAAGACCCTGCTTTTGAGCCCATGCATAGTCTCTATCACTGACACTTTGACCATTTTATTTATGAGCCCATTGGTCAAGCTCAAATGGCTGGGAAGAGGGTGGCTAATATTCACAGAAAGCATTATCTCAACTTTATTATTGGAAAAATGCCTTGCAGTTGAAGCCTGTTTGTGAGCAATTACTTGGGGCACAAAAAATTTCAAACTCTTACCATTCCCAGAGGTTTACCACTTCTTACTCAGACCTTTGTGTTATCAATCCCTTATTTTATTTTCTTCAAAATCCAGAGAAATGAGGAAACCACTTTCCATTGTCCAGTGTAGATATGGCATCTCTTTCCAAAAAAGAAAAAAAAAATTAAATGCAGTTCTGCCCACTAGAAAGATTTCCTCTTTCTCCAATCCTTAACGGCCATTACATAGTGGGACTGAAATGCTACATGGTACAAGACTATTGTGTGGACATATCTACAAACCAGGACTGATTTGTTTTACCTCAGTCACTTGATGATGAACTCCCCCTGAGGTCCCAAATGTGGTGTGTGGTATAGTTGTCAATGCAAGCTTTTGATGCCAAAAGTTCAAATTTTGCCATCAGTTCAAATTCTACCCCATATCTCATGTTTCTACTCTGGCTGGTGTGAAGGGGAACTAATGCCAAAGTTACGTGAGCTTGCTGAATTTTTCTCTATAACACAACACACCTGTGCTTTCAGGACTAATTGTGCTCAGCTGCACATATGCCACTTCAGTTTGATAATGGAATGCTGCTATACACTCTTTAAAAAATTAAATCAATTTTATTGAGATTTAATTTACATACCAAAATGCATTCATTTTAAGTGCAGAATTTGGTGAGCTTTGGCAAATGTTCTCCTGTATGACCTTCATGAAACCCAATATATAGAATATTTCCTTCATTCAAAAATTACCCAGTGCCTTTTTGCAGTCAGTACCTGCACTTATTCCTGGCCCCAAACAAACACTGATCTGATTTTTATCACTATAGATTGGTTTTGCCTATTCTGGATTTTTATATAAGTGGAATCATACAGTGTATAGTCTTTTATGCCTGGTTCTATTTCACTATATAAAGATTCTGAGATTCATCCATGCTGTTGCGTATATCAGTAGTTGGTTCTGTTTCACTGCTGAGTAGTATCCCATTGTTTGAATATATCACAATTTGTTTACCCATCACTGTGTTGGATATACTTGTACAAGTTCTTTTTTTTTTAGATATTTTTTTTATTATTTATACTTTAAGTTTTAGGGTACATGTGCACAATGTGCAGGTTAGTTACATATGTATACATGTGCCATGCTGGTGCGCTGCGCCGACTAACTCGTCATCTAGCATTAGGTATATCTCCCAATGCTATCCCTCCCCTCCCCCAACCCCACAACAGTCCCCAGAGTGTGATGTTCCCCTTCCTGTGTCCATGTGTTCTCATTGTTCAATTCCCACCTATGAGTGAGAATATGCTGTGTTTGGTTTTTTGTTCTTGCGATAGTTTACTGAGAATGATGGTTTCCAGCTTCATCCATGTCCCTACAAAGGACATGAACTCTTCATTTTTTATGGCTGCATAGTATTCCATGGTGTATATGTGCCACATTTTCTTCATCCGGTCTATCATTGTTGGACATTTGGGTTGGTTCCCAGTCTTTGCTATTGTGAATAGTACCACAATAAACATACATGTGCATGTGTCTTTATAGCAGCATGATTTATAGTCCTTTGGGTATATACCCAGTAATGGGATGGCTGGGTCAAATGGTATTTCTAGTTCTAGATCCCTGAGGAATCGCCACACTGACTTCCACAATGGTTGAACTAGTTTACAGTCCCACCAACAGTGTAAAAGTGTTCGTATTTCTCCACATCCTCTCCAGCACCTGTTGTTTCCTGACTTTTTAATGATCGCCATTCTAACTGGTGTGAGATGATATCTCATTGTGGTTTTGATTTGCATTTCTCTGATGGCCAGTGATGGTGAGCATTTTTTTCATGTGTTTTTTGGCTGCATAAATGTCTTCTTCTTTCTGTAAACAAGTATTACTAATTTTCTTGGGTAAATAAGAATTAAATGACTGGTTTGAATGTTCTGTTCATGTTTCACTTTACAAGGGACTCACAGAATGTTTTCCAAATGATGGTTGATTATTCCCACCAACATTATAGTAGAGTTCTCATTGCTCCACATTTTTGCCAGTATTTTGTATTGTCAGACTTTTAACTTTAGCAATTTCTAACGGGCATTTGGTGGACTTAATTTTGATTTTTTTGTTGATTAATGATGTTTCATATGCTCATTAGCAATTTATATATCTTTCTATGTGATGCATCAGTTCAACTCTCTGTCCATTTAAAATTTGATTGTTTTTCTTATTATTGAGTTGTAAGAGGTCTTTATATATTCTGGAAACTAATCCTTTGTCAGAAATTTGTACTGTAAATGTTTACTCCCAGACTTTATCTTGCCTTTTTATTTTTGTCAAAGTGTCTTTCAAAGGGCAGTCATTTTTAATCTTGATGGAGTACAAGCATCAGTTTTTCTTTTACGTTCATGCTTTCTACATAGTATGTAAAAATAACACAAAAAACAATATAAACAGTATAGCAAGGTCACAAATATTTTCTACTATATTTTATTCTAGAAGTTTTACAGTTTTAACTTTCACACTTAGGGCTATGATTTAAGTTAATTTTTATGTATGATTTGAATTAAGCGTTAAAGCTTATTTTTACTTTGCTATTTTTATCTCTGGTTTGAGTTAGGTCTTCTTCATATCATCCATGTTTCTATTTAAAATGCTTAATATTTCCTCTAGGTTCTTGAACACCTGGATATAGTTGTAATAACTGTTTTAATGTCTTTGTTTATATGTTCTATCATCGTCATAATTTCTGGGTCAGTTTTGATTTAATTTTTTCTCTTCGTTATGAGTCTTATTTTCCTGCTTTTTTTGTTTGTATGGCAGACTTTGTGAAATTTACCTCATTGAGTGATGGATATTTTTGTATTATTATAAATCTTGTTGAGCTTTGTTCTGGGACATAGTTAAGTTACTTGGAAACAGATGGGTTCTTTCAGGTCTTGAATTTAATCTTTGTTAGGTGGGATTAGAGCAGCTAATTTTGTCATGCTACTGAAGAAAAGCCATTATGCATGTACTACTCAATTCCCCATTTTCCACTCTGACTAGTGGGTAGAGAAACTATTCTTGGCCCTGTGAAAACTCTGTAAATTTTCTCCTCTAATCCTTTTGGGTTGTTCTTTTTCCATCCTCAGAGAGTTTCCTCACAGAAATACCCTGATTAATACTCAGCCAAAGCCTTGAGGGAAGGGGGATCCTGTGAAGATTTCTGAATCTCTGTGTAACTTTCCCCTCTGGTACTCTGACCAGCAAAATGTAGCTTTCTCCAAAGAGACCTGAGCAGTCTGTCAGGGATTAGAGTATACTGGCTCCTGAGTGGTGTTAGCCAGGGAAATGAAATGTTTTGTGGTGATGTCAATCAATTTTAAGGCATCATTTCCTCATTGTCAGACATATCTCTCACATAGGCAAGGAAGTTCACGTCAGCTGACTAGACATCCTCTCTCCAGGACAATGGTGGAGATTCCCTGTGAATCTAGCCCTCTTGGTCTCCGTTTCCTTTTGTTGCATGCCAACATACCCTTGCTTGATAAACCCTCTTTCTTTTGTGGTAAGTTTGTAGCTCTCTCAGTCCCAGTGACATTACGATCTTTGCTAATTAGTCATCTCACTTGGGGTTTCCAAAACTCTTTATTCACAAATACTGATAGTCCTATGAGTCATTCTTATATATGAGTAATTCAGTAATTTTGTGTTGATTTTTACCAGTTTTATCTCAAAGATCAATTTCATTGTAAATATTGTGACTATAATTACTGTGAATTAAGAATTTTTGAACATATTCCTATTTAAAAAAAAATCTTTGCTAGGACCATCTATCTTATTTGTATGAGCTCCTTTATAATCTAGATTTTTGGGTATTATTTATTTGTTAATATCTTCTAGTTTGACCTTGCCCTTATTTTGGTTCTATTTCATTGTCCATAGAATTAAAATAATTTTTTTCGTGGTGGGTTGGTCGGCGAGGGGAGGCAGTGGCAGACAGGGTCTTGCTCTTTTGCCCAGGGTGGAGTGCAGTGGCTCAATCATAGCTTTGTAACATCAAACTCCTGGGACTCTATACGTGCACTATGACTGGCTAATTAAAAAAATTATTTTGTAGCAGTGGAATCTTGCTATGTTGCCCAGGCTGGAACAGAATTAAAATTCTAATATAGTAAAAACTATAAAATCTTTACATTTATTGTTTCTTCTCTTTAATGTATACAAATGATTTAATATTTAATCTAGAGACCTGAAAAGCATTAAATTCTATTTTCTGGTAGATTTTTGAATATATATTTTATTTTTGTAGACATATTAGAGTGTTGTTCCGTCTGTCATATTTTTCTCCTTCCTGACTACTCCCCTCATCACTTGGCTAATCCATAGCAGCATGGGGGTGGGTCCATAATAGCCCTGTTGGCACAATCTGATTCTTCCTCTTTGATGATGGTTTATTTTAATCCAGTGACCATCTGAATCAAGATGGCCTAATTAGCATTATTTTCCTGGGACTTTAAATCTGGGCTGTAAAATTTAAATTGAAAACAAGGAGAGTCACTTGAATGAATAAGATGTAATCTTAGGACACTGTAGAAGAGTTATCTTAGTTACCATATCACTGGGGTGTTCAGAGAAAGAGGTGAATAAATGAACTTAATGCTCAGTAAGAAGCAGAAGTGAGAGGAGGAAGGGAATTTCCTGGGATTTTTATGTCTTCTGCTTCCTAGTTCCAGTGTTTCTCTAAAACCAGCCTGCATTTCTGTTCTTGGTCATTAATAAAATGTACTTATATCTTCATAATAAATTCTCTCTTTCACTTAATTTAGCTAAATTTAGTTTATAGTACTTCTAATTCAGGAGTTTTAACTAATAAAGAATTCAAGTTTTTTCCCTTTTTTGTAATAAGTTTGGTGTAAGCTGTCAGATGGAGTATCCAACATTCACCCTAAGAGTAGGAACTAGATAAATTATATACCATCTTCTGGGCAGCATATGAAGGCAGTTCACAAAAGAAAGAGGCTGAGGTCAAGGCAGAAGCTAGTTTTGTATATTACTACCAGATCTTATAATTTCTAAGACAAAAGAGATTAAGCTTGAGCTAGGTTAGAAACCCGTGGGAGAGACTGGTTAAGTATCAATACCTAGCCTGGAGAAGGGGCAGACACAAAATGGAAGAGTAATAAGAGAAGACTGGAAGTAACACTTAGTAAAACTAGATAATCCATACAGAATCAATCTAGAAAGAGTCTCATGATTAATAAGTTTAGTTAATCCTTTATTTTTTTCATTTAGCAGCTATATAGGCATAGGGTACTGGACAAAACCGGGATATACAGCAGAAACCAAGGCAAACACAGCCCTTCCATTATGGAGCTCACATTCTTGTGGGATGGAGAAGGAAGGTATTAAATAATTAAGTATACATTTATTCATTCATTATTACTGTAATGAGTACTGTTAAGGAGAACCATTAAAGTTTAAGCTGGAGGAACTTGACCAGGTCTGGGTGACAAGGAATGATTCTTTAAGAAAGTGAAATAAAGTATCTTTGCATATATTTTCTAGGCCAGATGTTTAAAGTAGTAGACTTGTTCCAGTGGGCATGTGGATTTTTTTTAAAATCACTTTATAATTACTTGTAACAAAAACTTGTAGAAATGCAAAAGTGTATGGATTTAAATTTCTGTGTTCTTTTTTTTATGCCTTTGACATTAATTTTCTTCTTGAAATAAGTGTTAGTCATGTGACTTAAAATGCAGAAAATGATACACATCGTCTAGCTTTGTCAGAGGGATGCAGTGAATGCAAAGAATTATCTTGCCTAAGAAATCTAACATCCTAAACGGAAAGGCTTCAAATATCAAATAAAGCCCATGCTACTTTATTTGATACCTCCTCACACCATTTCATTTAGGCTTTTCTTTTTTCTGCTTCCTAACTCACAGGCTCAGACTTTTCTCAAAACTTTCAGGCACTGGGAAGGAAAAGAGAACAAGGAAACTAGATTTTAAGCATGAGCTATGCACCAGGTCCAATAGGAGGTGCTTGGCCATTTTGGGCTGCATCTTTAGCATTAGAAATCCATTCTTTTCCTCAATGATCTCTTTATGTAATTCTCCAACAGAACAGAGCTTTCTCACCAAGGCCAGGGACGTTTGGAGTTATTGTGTGGATTTCAGGGGGTCAGTAAAAACTTGGAAAATATATATATTATATATTTCTACATTTCTATAATTTATAATCATATTTAATTGTTCTTATAAACTTTCAATTGTAAAAAATATGTTTAGCTTAATGAACAAGACACATAGAGTTAGTTTATTTTGTTATTACTTGCTATTACTGTACTATTTAGAAAAGGACCTTGTAAATGTCAATTCCTTTTCCTATTATGCATAGTTTTAAAATGTTATGGTTAGTAGAGTAAATAATATTGTTTAACTACTCAGTATGTTGTAGGCAGAATAATGGCTGACAAAGATATCTACCTCCTTATCTCTGAATCTGTGAAGATGTTGTCTTGGCATAACCTCATGGCAAGGGGGTGTGAGGTTGGAGGTGGAATTAAGGTTGCTGATCAATTGACCTCAGAATAAGAATATTTTCCTGTATTATTGAGATGGGTGTAATGTAAACACAAAGGCCCTTAAATATAGAAGAGGAAGGCAGAAGGACTGGAGTCAGAGCTATTCAATGTGAGAAAGACTTGCCAGTCTGTCGCTGGCTTTGAAGATGTTGATGTTAGGAGACCACAAACAGGTGTTCTCTAGCAGCAAACAAAGGCAAGAAAACATTCTCCCCTGAAGCTTTGAGGAAAGTATACAGAAAACACCTTGATTTTAGTCTAGCAGGACCTATTTTGAACTTCTTATCTCTGGAATTATAAGGTAACAGATCTGTTTTGTTTTAAGCCACTGAATTTGAAGTGGCAACAAGAAACTTACTAATACTATCAGGTAGGAACATTAGATTACTTTTATTGTCCACACATTGTGGGCCAAGTAAATAATTAAGTACTTTACACCCATGTATTTTTAGTTCTATCTGACTCCAGAATATACAGTCTTAACCATTGTGCTATACAACCTCTTTTTTAAATTAATAATTCAATGAATGATTGAAATACGGAACATCAAGTCTGTGCTCATTTGGAGCACATACGAAGTACTCAGCAAATGCTTATAAATGCTTATCTGAAGAGTGGCTTTTTGGCCCATAGGAATATTCAGCAAGCCAGAGTTATTCTATGTCCCTGGATAGAGGAGTCATGGCCGGAGCAACTTTGAGCTTAGCACATTCTATCTGAGCTGTTCATTACATTCATCGTTTAAGATATACTCAAGCCTTTGAGAGTTTGTTTCTTACAATTCTGAAAATATGAAGATATAGGAACCTCCTAGTACACCCTGGTGAATCATCTTAATCAGGGTGTTTCCCTCAACGTATTCCAAACAGACATTTTTTATAATATGAGAAAGTGAAAGCATATTGAACCTAAGGCCAAGTTATAGATTCCCTAAAGGTAAGCATCATATAAAACAACCGATCCATTTTTTCTTCAACTTTCCAAACTTGTTTTTATCCATTTGCTTGAAATGTTTTCTCTCTTGGTCTATAAGTATGTTTTGTGTAGTGCCTGATTCTCCCTATGGTATTTGCTTTCCATTAACTTCCTATTGATTTTCAGTTGTGTGTACACAGTACTGCAGGAACATAAACTGCAAACACCAGACTTAAAGAAGTCTGAACTCTAACTGTTTTATCTTGGTGACACAGTACTATAACATGAATATTACCTGTGGCCTCTTTTAAAAAATGTATTTAAAGGCAGTTGTGACAAGTAGGGTCAAGTCTGAGTAATGATGTATATAAATTACAGTGGAAAAATATTTGGCGTCTCAGGATGAAGGATGTTCAAGTTGAAAGGGCAGGTTGGAACAGATAAAGATGAGTTTTTGAAAATATGGCATTACAGAAGGTGAAGCAAAGTATAAGTCACTGTAAAAAGAAAGGTACCAAAAGATGACAAAAGTGAGGAGGAGTGGGAAGGAAGTAACACACAGCAAGTTGATATGACACTCAAAAAGGAATACCGTTTTTGAAACAAGTGAAATTTAAAGTTATCTTAACTTAATCTGATGAATAATTTCTCTAACATTTAAAAGCGTTCACGTTTTTATTGTTTTGCTTTATAGTAAGCTCGTCCAACCGGCAGAGCACAAACCGCATGCAGCCCAGGATGGCTTTGAATGCGGCCCAACACAAATTTTTAAACTTTCTTAAAACATTATGAGTTTTGCCAAAAGCAATTGCAACAAAACACAGAACTGACAAATGGGATCTAATTAAACCAAACAGATACAGCACAGCAAAAGAAACTATCATCAGAGTGTACAGGCAACCTACAGAATGGGAGAAAATTTTTGCAATCTACCATCTGACAAAGGTCTAATACCCAGAATTTACAAGTCAGGAAACAATAGATGCCAGCGAGGCTGTGGAGAAATAGGAATGCTTTTACACTGTTGGTGGGAATGTAAATTAGTTCAACCATTGTGGAAGACAGAATGGAGATTCCTCAAGGATCTAGAACCAGAAATACCATTTGACTCAGCAATCCCATTACTGGGTATATACCCAAAATACCAAAATAGTATTCTACTATAAGGACACATGCATACGTATGTTTATTGCAGCACTATTTACAATAGCAAAGACATGGAACCAACCCAAATGCCCATCAATGATAGACTGGATAAAGAAAATGTGGTACATATGCACCATGGAATACTATGCAGCCATAAAAAGAAATGAGATCATGTCCTTTGCAGGGACATAGATGAAGCTGGAAGCCATCATTTTCAGCAAACTAACACAAGAATGGAAAACCAAACACTGCATGTTCTCACTTGTAAGTGGGAGTTCAACAATGAGAACATAGGGACACAGAGAGGGAACAACACACACCAGGGCCTGTTGGGGGGTGGGGAGGTGAGGGGAGAGAACTTAGAGGATGGGTTAGTAGGTGCAGCCAATCACCAAGGCACATGTATACCTATGTAACAAACCTACATGTTCTGCACATGTACCCCATTTTTTTTTAGAAGAAATAAAAATTGTAATTTTTTTTTTTTTTTAGCTCATCAGCTATCATTAGTGTTAGTGTATTTTATGTGTGGCCCAAGACAGTTCTCCTTCCAATGTGGCCCAGGGAAGGCAAAAGATTGACACCCCTGCTTTATAATCTCAGACACAGTAGCACACTTTGAAGATCAGAGAGAAAACACCTAACTTCATCGGTCTTGGTTATGTCACCTGTAAGACAGAGATAATAAATATTAACTCAGAGAGTTACTGAATGGCTTATGTGTATGTAGAGAAACTAGTAAAGGGCCTGTGTAGCTTACATATATTTTTAGAGGTGATAAAAATAACCAATAACCATATTTATAATATATTGAAGTTAATTGAAATGAAAAACAATAAATTAACAGAAAAGATTAGTCATAAAATGAGTTGAACTAATCAAGCAAAAAACATGTGTTTAATTTCTTTCAATTATTTTATAGATTTTGACTGAAGTCCACAGTGCTGATTAAATTTACATCTCTATTAAGAGGCATTAATAGTACAGAAGAAATAGACAAGCCAAGGAGATTGATGGCAGACATAGGATTACTTTAAGTTGGTGTTCTATGAAAACAATCTTAAATTAAAATATTGAAGTGAGATTCCTTTATATTATAATCTCATGTTTCACAAATTTGTGAGTGTATGATTGTACTGAGCTAAAATTGAAATTGAACATTTTTTCTGTTTTCTATATCAAATCGATAAGCAATTTTCTAGAATTTCAAGATTGTTATTCCTCTTTCATGAGTATTTTTAGAAATGGAACTAAGTTATGAATATAAGAAAATTTTGTCACATTACTGAAAAATGTTTACATAAAAGACCTGAATTTCGTGAAGAACTTTAAACAATGTTCATCTCCATAAACACAATGTCTGCTCTGAAACTTCTTTCTTATTAGAGCCAGGAAATAAAGAAAGGTGTATTTTTGGAGGAAAGATAAATTGCCTGTGATATCTTAGCTTTATGCCTTTTTTCTTATACATCATTTATACTAATGAGAATTTTCTATTTATCTTTTATGAGTTGATTGTTTGAAACACTATTTTGTTATTTTTACCATATTTTGTTTGGGGCATTCAAGACACTTAAGCAAGAAGTTTAGTTACTGAATATTTTATATTGATCTAGTTTCTTTTCTTCCCAACATAAAGTTATTTTTAATTTTTTTATTTTTTTATTATTATTTTTTGAGATGGAGTTTCACTGTTCTTGCCCAGGCTGGAGTGCAATGCCATGATCTCAGCTCACTGCAACCTCCACCTCCTGGGTTCAAATGATTGTCCTGCCTCAGCCTCCCGAGTAGCTGGGATTGCAGGCATGCACCACCATGCCCGACTAATTGTGTATTTTTAGTAGAGACGGGGTTTCTCCGTGTTGGCCAGGCTGGTCTCAAACTCCTGACCTCAGGTGATCCACCTGCTTTGGCCTCCCAAAGTGCTGGGATTACAGGTATGAGCTTCAAGTACAGGAAATAATGCTCAGTTGAGACTGAGTTGGGCTGAGTGGGTTTGTGATTAACTGTGGTCTGCCTGAAACAGAAAAAGTGCTCTCTGTAGCAAATGTATCTTGAAGGACTGACAGCTATACCTCCTGTTGCTCTGTTCCTATTCTTACGGTAGTTTCATAAGTATCTATAAGATAAATAGAAAATTATCATTAGCATAAATGATATATAAGTTCCATTTCTAAGTAAATTATTTTAAAAGAAGAAGTTTTTTTTTATTCATTGAGTGCCTATTTTCCCAGTCTTACCCTCTTCCAGGAATGTACTCCTAGTTGGGAAAAACATTGCCTCTTGATAGGTTACTTGATATTGCTATAGTATTGAGGTCTCCTTCTAGATCATGGTTCAGTATAGCAGGTCATCATTTTTTCTGACTGGTGAAGAGAAAGTCTAGATTTTCAAGTACCTTGGAAGAGAATGGATATGCTACCACCTGTGGTAGTCCTGTTATTTGATCAGGGCTTAGATCTTTTCAAAGGAGCTTTCCTTAAGAATTCTGTCTCTTAATACCACTTCTCTTGATGACTGGTTCACCTTCCATGATACCGTTACATCAGAGGAGAGCCTGGAAGAATTGGGGTGGATTTTGTGTGCATGTGTGTGTATGTGAGCAGTGCATGATTCTTATTGGCTTGTTTCCTCATAATTCAGCTAAAGGAAAGCGTATGGTGGCGTTGATCTAACTAGTGTTTATTATCTACCTTATATTTCCAAGAAATCAGAATATTCTCTTGAGTTCCATTTACCAAAGTAAGTTTTAAATCATCCTAATTTAGAGCCAAAACATAGTTACTTTTCAAAATTGCAATTCCATAAATTTTAGCTTTATTTTCCAAGATGAGAGAAACAATAGAGGAAAATTCTCACTCACAACCTAACTCAGTTATCAACAGAACATTCAAGGCTGGATCTCCTAATCAACATTGAAAAAGTATCCCCTACATTAGGAAAATACTCTGGTCCTGTCTTTACTTCACACTGGGTTATTCACAGATTGGAAAGGTATATAAGTATGGCAATTGAATCTATTCCCTTCCCCACATATCCCTCCCTTTGTAGTGAGGTCAAGCTTGGCTCTTTCACTGTGTTCATGTCAGCATTTTGTGTTAGAAATTTACAATGGGTGTGGGGGCATTACAGTGCATTCAACATTTTTTTCAGTGCCTTCTATCTGGAAATATGGTGACATGTGCAGCCAGCACTGAGTAAAAGTTTTAATGGGAGGGGAAACTAGTATAAGGATAGGAACAGAGCAACAGGAGGTGTAGCCGTCAGTCCTTCAAGACACATTTGCTACAGACAGCACTTTTTCTGTTTCAGGCAGACAACAGTTAATCTTAAGTTAGAAGAAGAAAGAAGCAGAGCTGATGCAAAAAATATATATATATATGGAGAAAGTTAAGTTGAATGTTGTAGAGCTAACACTCAATAAGTATTTGGAATGTTAGCAGTACAACCTTTATCAGCAGCTACAAAAATCAGACTACATAGTTTTTTGATAACAAGATGACCAATTCAAGGTGATACAGAGGCTTGTGCCTGGAGAAGGATGTCTTGTAGACTATTGACCAATAGGGCAGAATTTCCCTTTGTACATTCATCCCTGTTCAGGTCTAACTTGCATCCTTTTAAGCATGGACACCTGACCCATCACACCCACAAAAGTGGATCAGATCAATCTCAAGCAGTGAACTTACACTGACCAAGCACACAGGAAATGCATATAAAAGTAGATTCCTCAAGGCCACATCTGACCAGAGTATTCATTATTTGTTACAGAAGACTCTGGAAAGCATTGAATGGCTATCTTATAATTGTTTTTTCCTCCCCATCTGAAGCTGCACACACCATTTGAAAAGTGGCTACATCCCAGCCTATGATTGTTCTCAGGTGGCATTTTTGTTCTTTTATTTTCTAAATCTTGATGGGTACCTCACTGTTATTCCCACATATCACTCACAATATTTATATTATATACTGGTAATTGAATGTGGGTTCCATATTCTACGTTCATTTGCTAGACAAATAATTGAGATTCTACTGTATGCCAAGCACTGGAGTAATCTGTTAATTGGTTAATTCATTTATTAGTTTCTTTAAGACATACTGTATTTACTATGTATTGGGGACTATGTTAGAAGCTTGAAATATCACAGTGAACAAGTTAGACCATGGCTACTTTCAAAGTGTCTATAGAAGAATTGAGAAATCAAGTGAACAATCACAATACTTCTGATAAGAGATAACACAGAGGAGGTAATAGGGTTTTATTTTTAAAGAACAATATATAAATATAGTGGCTTTGGTCTTGTAAAATTTAGTGGCAATGTAATTGTATAAAACAAGGGAACCCAAGTGGATAAGGTAGGAAATCAAAATATTAGCTAGTAGTAAAATAATTAAATGACATTCTCTGGTCTGGAAATTTTGCCAAGTCTTTTCAAATAAACGAAGAAAACAACAAAAAAAACTTACTTTGGTTTGTTTCCTAACAAGTCAAAAGGAAAACCACAATCCAACAACAATGCAAGCAACAGAAAATCTTTAAATAATGACGCTGAAATTATAACTTTAATAAGTAAAAGTAAAAATATGGAAATAAACAGAAGTTTGGCAGAAAGAACAGATATAAAAATTTCAAAACTCAGGAGAAAAAGTCGAGATCTTCATGAAACAAAGCTTTAAAAGAGAAAAGTTAATGTTAGAAAACCACACAAAAGTCTAAAAGCTTAGAATGTTCAGATCCCTAAAGAAATAAGGAGAGCATCATATAGATTTTATGGGGCATTTTATTTTCACAATAGTTGATACTGAAAGCAATTTTTTTTCCAAAGAGAATGTGCCATATAACAACTAGTAAAATAGCAAAAACAACAGGCAAAATTGGATAAAATACTCCATTTTCTAGCAGTCCAGGAGTTTGCCCTGTAATCTGTCTTCTAGTTTTTAACTTAGCCCATCCCTGACTGTCTCATATAACAATTGGTTTGTAGATGATCCCATCATTGAGTAGTTTAGCTGTCTCTGAATCATAGGCCAGGTACAGCATTCAAACTTACCTAAAAACATCACTCTTTTGGTTCTTAAAAAATATTTTGTGAAGGAGATGCCACAAGCTTTCCCTTAGAAGCCCTGTGGAAATCATCTGACTGGTGGGCTATTATTAGACACATTATCAAAGATTCTGCTTTTTTACAAGTCTCTTCTTAATACAGTACTAGCACATGATGCCAACAGCCCATGTTATTATCATGTCATTCTAGTGCTTTAACTAATAGGTCCCTGGAAGGAGAAGAATTAGTTTATTCCTTTGAGATTATATATAGATTTTCTTTCTTAATTTTATCTACAGTGTAAACTTATACCCAGATCATGTCTTTTATTTCTTTTGTATTTTATGTAGCACTCTCTTTGCCTTTAGAAAAGGTTTAGAAGAGACAGTGAGGAAAGATAGTTTAAGGATAGTAGAAATAAGTTGAATTTGAGATTTGAGATGGATGTGAAAGGGTTTGGAGAGGTAGTTGCTGAGGAAGGGGCAAAGCTGGGACTTTGTCTTTGGAGCAGGCTTCTTGGACATGCAGAACAGTATCTTTGTCAGAGAACATTCTGGACCAGGAAAACTGGGAACATTAATCTAGATTAGTACAGGACTTTGAACATAGCTATGACTACCTGACTTGTAAATTGGCATATCTGTATTTTTCCGCTATCCTGAGTTAGTTAACTTCGTATTTTAAAATACTCATCTGAATATATCTGCTACTTTTGCCCAGCCAGAACCCATTACCTTTTCTTCAGTGCAGCACTGTTCCCTCCCCACCTTCTTTGGAAAACGATGCTGCTCCAACCTTTAGGGCTTTTGTTTTGGAAGGGCAGACCACCAACCTAGATCAAGATGTAGCTGTCGTCCAGGCCTACCCAATGACCTTATTCAATTTCCATACCTACAAAGCATGGTTGAGAAGAGGAAAAAAACCCACACTTTTCAGAGGCAATCCTAGGTTTGAACTTTTGAAAAGGAGGAGCTCTTTCCACTGTGGTCGTTGAAGGTAGAGGGCTCCCTGGAGCTGCCAGTAGCCATCTTGCCACTCTCTGGGATAAGCCTGACTGAATAAAGTCCACACAGAGGAAAGCAGAACTGAGAGAAAGAGAGGGACCAAGTCTCTACTGATCTCATTTGACACACTCGATCTACTGCCTTCTGAACATTTCTTGAGCCTATAGATTACTCTACCTCCCTTATTTCCCATAAGTCACCATGACTTGCATTTTTCTGTTACAACCAAATCAGTCCTAGAAAATAAAATGTTTGTTTTGCTTCCACACCCACAGTGGGGCTTGGGAGCATCTGTATTTCAAAGCTGAGAATTCCCCACAGAATCCAGTTCCCTTCTATCTTGTTTTACCGTCTGAGGAGAGGACCATGAAGGCAGCGTCAGGTACACGACACAAATGGCAGCTGTGTTTCATCTCTTTTGTGCAGATAGCTTAATAATAAATACCTCCTTCCCTTATTAGGGAACAAAATAGTTTCATTTTACATAGAAATTTCTTCTGTAGTGAGTAGCAGTGAAATGCTAATATTTATTAAAGAGAAATTGCCACTGATACCCTTTGGTGTAGCCCAAGAGGATGTAAGAAAAAAAGGAACAAATGGCACCTATACTCTATAAGCTGCCTAAGTGGAATCTTAATGTAGAATTTGTTGCTTTGTAGTCTTCTTTTTTTTTTTTATCTAGCAAGACTAGTGTTACAGAGGATCACGGACATTAGTCACTTGTTCTTGATAACCTCTGAAGAGTTGGATAAAAGAAAGAAACTGCCCCCAGTGAAAAGGGATGATCTGCAATATCTGAAGAAGTATTTCTGTGGAAGACAATGTTATTACAAGACACTGGGATATTATGACTATTTTGGTAGCTTAAAGAAAAATAAATTCATAATACTAGATATGAATTATATTCGATGATATACATAATTTATAATACTAGGATAGAAAAAATCTTTATTAATTTTCAAGTAGTTACATCATTCTCTCCTCACTTCTTAGCATGAAGGCCATTTATGTACTGGCAGGTAAATGTCAGGTTGAGAAGGTTCTAAGTCATTTCACAGTAGGGAAAGTTGGTTTTTCAACTTGGAAGCAAATTTTATTTTATTATTTTTAGAAAATTATATATATATAACTTAAAAATGGAAAATTGCACAAATCATAAGTGGACAGCTCCATACATTCTCACCAAGAGAACATATCAATGTAATGAACACCCAAATTAAGAAACAGTACATGATTAGCTCCCCAATATCCTCCATTCGGCTACTGTCTAGCCAATTCCCTACCAAGGGCAATTGCCACACTGACTTCTAACACTGTAAATTAGTCACTGGCAGAGATTTTGAAAGGCAGTATGTCCTGCTGAAATGTGAGGGAAATTCCATTGATGATTTTAAACCTAAAACTATATGAATATCTTTAGCAACGAAACCTACTTTCCTCCAGACCACATAAGAACCCGCCCATGCCTATGTCATATTTCCTCTGGAGCATTTTTAGGTTAAGTTTTAGATCTTGTAGTCTGGTGATATAGTACACTTTGACATAACATGGAGTAAGGTTGCCATGGGGATGCCCGACTCATGTAGGGGGTGCTTGGCTGGTCTGTGATAGTCACTGGGAGAAAGGTTTAAGGGAAGGGCTGGCATGTCATTTCCTTCTCCCTCTTATCCTGCTCCATAATGATCACCACCGTTTATTCTTTAAATAAGTGAAAAGGGAAAGAAATAAATGTGTCATTTAAAGGGTTCCAATTTAAGTCTCCTGCTTTATTCTTAAGCCCTGCTTAATCTTTCTTGATTCTACCCTAAGGAGTACAAATCTCTTTTGGCTGATCCACTTTCCTTTGAGGAAACAAAAGTGAACACGAGCAAACAGATTAAAAGCCCAAGAGCACTGGTCAACATGTGCCCTGTGTGGTTGGATCAAGTAGAGGGAAACCATGATTTGCTTTAAAAGAATAACGGTCATTGCAATGTCCTGCTTCTGTTCTGGGGTTCAGAATGTGATATTCTGCATCCAGTTAAAGGAATCTCTTGGCCATTTACCACAGCTGATAGTAATTAACAGAACCTACTGAAAATGCAGATGCACCCTCTTCAAACTAGTAAGTGTTACTCATCATACTGGGATATTGAGAGAGATTTGACTTTGAGAAGCATGGAGAAATGATTTGGTTTAAAACTAGAAACTCTGGATTATACAAATACTCATGGCACTAAGCAAATTCAGAATTAAAAGAATGTGCCTTCAGAGAGACAAATGCCACAGGATCTCTCTATATGTGAAATCCAGAAAAGCCAAACTCATAGAAGAAGAGATTAGAATGGTGGTTACCAGAAACTGAGGGTGGTGATGGTGGATGGAGAAAGGGGAGATGTTGGTTAATGGGTACAAAGTTTCAGTTAGGCAGTAGGCATAAGTTCTGGTGATCTCTTCCACAGCACAGTGACTGTAGTTAATAATAATGTATTGTATATTTCAAAATTGCTAAAAGAGAAGATTTTAAATGTTCCTACCACAAAAAATGATAAATATTTGAGGTGATAGATATGCTAATTAGCCTATCAGATCATTCTATGATGTATACATGTATTGAAACAACCTTATACCTCACAAGTAGATGCACTTATTATGTCAGTTAAAAATAAGACTAAAAAAAATTTTTAAAAGAATGTGCCTTAAAAAATATTTTGTTCTTTTCATTAAATAATAATCTTAGTAACACTGACAGTGAGAATCTATAAATTTAGCAATTTCTGAAGCAATCATTTTAATTGGATTTAAAAGGGATATTATAGTGGATAAAACTCTCAGAATATTTTATATAGTAGTGCCATGGTTTATTATACAGAATTCATTTAAAGTACACATGCAACACATCGCGTTAGTTTCTTACAAACCTTGAAATAAGCAATTATTGAGAAGAGTTGAGAGGGTGATTTTCTGAGTTTAACGAAGAAGGCCTTACATCTAGAAGCTTGCAGTCTTCTTGAAGATAGAGATTCTGAGTTGATTTTGGCTCAGTGTCACCCTTGCCTGAAATAGTATGTGGAAAGCCACAATAATGGGAATGAGCATAGTGTATCTGGGGGAGGAGTAGACAGGTCAGTCCAGCTGAATGCCGTGTATGTATGTGTGTGTTTGTGTGTTTATACACCAAGTGTAAAATAAAATAAAGTACAAGTCATAAAATTGGACATGTTATGGGTAGTTTTGTATTGTCATAAACACATTTACACTCAATAAATGTGGAATGAATAAATCAAAGGACAAAAAGCTTTGAATACCTAATGGAACCTGAGGGTGTTCATCTTGAAGGTAAATAGAAGATATAAGTTATTTCTCTCTTTGTGGCCAGAAAGGCTAGAATTCCTTTTATAGACAGAGCAATGTTACAAGTTTTCAGACAGATGGGAATTGAAACAACTTTCATCTTTAAAGACAAAATCCTACCCAACATTGTACATATTTAAATTTATGTGAAGTTGCCCACAGGCAGTGGAATGAGTTAATCAAATGATAAAGAAATGTCAAAACATCTTATACTTGTATATAAACCTGGTAGTTCAGTATCCTATAAAGTACAACCAATCCATCTGTCCGAAAGCCTAATACCACTTTTTCTGGTGACACTAAATGCTTTAAATTTTGTCAGCAAGATTTGAGGCAATGTCAAATGCTAGAGTGATCAATATCAAATGCTAGAGTGATAAAATCCCAATATTATTATATATAATTATATGTATGTATATAAATATATGCCAAAATGCTATACAAATCTATACACACTTTATATAAGTACTATATGCACACATACACACACATAATTATTAACTAAGTTTAAAAAATTCCACGTGATGAGATTTTTTTTAAACTTTAAAAAGTATTAGCTCATTAGACTTCGCTTTTTTTTTTTTTTTTTTGAGACTGGGTCTTGCTGTGTTGCCCAGTCTGGAGTGCAGTGGCGTGATCTCGGCTCACTGTAGTCTCTGCCTCCTAGATTCAAGAAATTCTCCTGCCTCAGCCTCCTGAGTAGTGAGGATTACAGGCTAATTTTTGTATTTTTAGTAGACACAGGGTTTCACCATGTTGGCCAGGCTGGTCTCGAACCCCTGACCTCAAGTGATCCGCTCACTTCGGCCTCCCAAAGTGCTGGGATTACAGGCATGAGTCACTGCATCCGGCTAGCTCATTAGACTTCCTGATAAGATTTCAAATTTTATGTCTTTGTCTGAAGTCAGATCTATAAGTTTAAAAATATAAACTAGTTATTTTACTTTGTTTTCATTTGTTTTTCTTTCTGATTTTTTAAGTAATTAATTCTAACAAAATGGTCTACTTGGCTGTGCTCATGTGTATAGCTGATGTCAGCATATTAATAGCCAGATGTAGATGACATATCTTGATCTCTGGTCTCATCGCTCTACTGTTACCATCAACATTGTTACCAAGCATGAGCTGGGCAATGCAAGGCAATTATTTTCTGACCCTTGCAGTCTGTATAATTTGGTTATCCCCTAGATACAATCTCTATAAATAGTGTTTGTTGGGTTCTGGAAACTAGAGTGGACAGATGGCATGGGGGACATAATCACCAATCTTACCCAAGTATGTAACAGATCTGAGTATATAAAGAAAGCTTGGGTATTTCTTGTAGTCAGCATGATATTTTGCTCATAAATTTCTAACATAATATAAATTTTGAAACAAAAAGGTAAGGAGAATAAAGCTTTAGGACTGTTTTCAGCCTGCTATTTTTGAGGAACAAGTGACAGAGTCTGGTCATCATTCCATTCTGTATCTTTGGATTATTTTAATGGATTATGTCCCAGATGGATATTAGCGTATTGGTAGGGCATGGGCAGCTAAGTGGTCAAAATTTTTAAAAAGCAGCAGCTACTGGATTGGCTTGAACTGTTTCCTTAAAATGGCAGATTAGTTTTACCAGTGGTGTTTTTAATACAGCTTCACATCAAAGCAGATTTGTGTAATTTGGCTACCTGCTATAAACATCAATTTTAATCAATCACATATATCTTTGCCAATATAGTTTATCAGTGGTAAATGTTTAAAGATTTTGAAATAAATTTTATGATAAAATTAAGCAGCCATCTGGAATTGTAATATAGGTTTTTTTTAAATGATTTGCAAGTCATAAATTGTAAACACTATATATAGAGAATACACACAGTAAGTGTACATTCATTTTGTCCCTGTTTACAATATTGTTTTTGAGGACATTTCATTGTGAATAATACAGAAAATTTACCTTCTGAACAGGACCTATCAACAATCTTGGGCAGAAAGACATTTGAGCTCTGCTGGTCTAGACCTGTGTGCTTAGATAATGAGTCCAGCTATTCTTGCCAGAACTGCTTGGTGATTATGATTCAATCTCTGTAGCTTTTCAGTCAGTGTGAAATTATTGTAAAAAACAAAATCTGCTTTCTGATACATTTATTTCAAGTGATATTGCTTTAATAATGTACCCCCAATCCAAGTATAACTTACAAGAAAAATGTATTTAGCCTGCATATACAAGTTAGATATCCTCCCCATTAGAGTAGTAACTTCCCAAACTGTTTAGGAAAGATGCATCCAAAGAATTTGCATAATTATTATATTGCAATCTGGATTTGTGAAATCAAAGGTATTGGATATCTAAATTGGTAGGAATATCTGCACACAACCCCTCAATCCACTTATTTCATTACATGGCTTATTTTAGGTTTTCTTTTCTTAGGCTTATTTTTGAATAATCGATTTATTCATTACCAGTAGTAGGGAATGTGGGGATTGGTTTTTATCTCCTCTATTTTATCCCCCTTTTTATACTTCTTTTATTGCTCATTTTAACATGCCACCTGTGGGGGTTTCTCCTTGACGTAACTAGTATTCTTCTGGCTAAGGCCATATTTTATTAGTTTTATGGCTTGTCTTGCCTTTTATTCAAAATCGCAGGTCTTGAAAAAGACTGGATACGAATGTAAAATGTAAGAAAGAACAAAAATACACTTTAAAAAAGACTTTGGATTGCCAATATAAAGTCCATTATTAGCATTCATAAAATAAACTACTTTAGAACCAATAAGGATGAAATGCTCTACTTTTAATTTCTGTGGCACTATTAAAAATACTGTATATGGGATAGATCCTACTTCATAGGGATTAACTTTCAACATGCAAATAAACAAGAATCGTATGACCAGTCTTATGTATTTAAGATTTAATCTAAAATCAAAATATTTTATATATTTGATGTGTATCCTTAGGTTATCACTTTATGTAGATAGATGTGGAAGTCTTTAATACTTAACAAAACACATATAATAGGCTGGGTACATACCTATATCATCTGATATAAAACTCCTGTGAGGTGACTAGGGCTGACTCTAGATAACAAGCTATCATCAATATACCACAGTACTTCTCACATAAGCTATATTTGTGACACAACTTGATGTATGGTGTAATATTCATAGTTATGAATAACCATATGTTTGGATAATACAGGAGGATACAACTCACTCTTCCTTGAATAGTAACGATTTCACAGAGAAACTAATATTTATATTGGGACATGAGGAATGCATTGGAATTTATCCAGTCCAATTTAATTCTTGTACAACGAAAGTTGAAAAGAGAAAACGCCATTGACTTTGGAAAGTAGGAACTCTTGCTATGAAAGTTGGAGGTGAAGAGTATTCCAACAAAAAGAGTAGTATGAAATAATATAGTCAGTTAAGGGAAAGCCAAGAAATTGAAGTTCATAAGATTGGGAAAGTAAACAAAATGGTGGAGAAGTAGAGTAAGGGGCTTCGAACTCATCTAAGGTCAGGTTATCAAGGGCATTATTGCCAAGATAAGGAATAATTCTGCAGGCATAGAGAGCTAGCCAGTATTTTAAAGCAATAAGACTGACATCAGTTTATGACTTTTATAAAGAGATTATCAAGTTATATTGTGGAGATTGTACCAAACAGGAACAGATTGATAGCAGTGCCAATTATACAAAAATGATACTGATCTATTATTTTTTTTTAGCAGAAAAGGAAGCCATGGGTTTTTCTAGGAAGAGCTCTCTTATATGTTACTAATTAGCATTGGTTTTACTGCTAGATTACAATAAAATATATAAAGATTAGAGAATATTGTTCATACTTAATTTTTTTCATTTTTTATTTTCAACAAGACAGTTTATCAAGATAGTTTATATAATGATTTGAATACATCTTCATTTTTTTCATACTTTTTAAAATAATTTTTTTCACATGTTCAAGTTACTGTTCATCCATGTGGTTGACAGAGGCCCATGAGGTTGATAAATGAACTCCACTGTAACCAAAACAACTGTTTTTAAAAATAAATACATCTCCTTTACCAAGATTTTGAAGACATCTAAAAGCAAAAGCAATTGATCTGTTTTACCTTCCTTACCTGACACTTCCTGCAAAGCAAACACAATGTAAATTGTTAGAAAAAGATTCAAAAGGCAGCTGACTGAAAAGAAAAGGTGAAGAAAGTACATAAACGAGAAACACACCAAATGACAATTTAATTCTTGTACAATGAAAGTTGAAAAGACAAAATGTCATTGACTTTGGAAGTAGGAACTCTTGCTATGAAGAGTATTATTACTCTTATATATAATGCCTTTATTATTTATTCTGTCTTATTTATACTGTTCAAAATCTCTACTGTGATAGATTATGAAACAGAGAATATTCTTGTGCCTGGAATTGTTTGTCCATGTCAAATATTGTTTGATGGTTTTGACTTGATTTGACAAGTCAGGTTAATCAAAACAATCAAGGCTCTATACCGTATCTAGTCTCATTATACTGTCAAAATTTAGATGTTTTGTAATAGTAAAGCATATTAATTGTTTGCTGCAAGAAGTTCAGGGTCCTTAGCTGTCCTTCTAGCATGGAAAATTTTGTTCATTTTAGTGAATATGTAAGGGAATAGTTGGGTTAACTTTTGAGCAAAGCAATTTATTTTCTTACTTAATGCAAGACTAGTACTAATGATTCTTGTAACAATTGTCATAAAGATGATTCATATTTTTCTATGTGGCTTTATAAATGCACCATCTAGCATAAGATAGAAGATTCTAGTTTAATTGCTAACATTTATCTTTTTGGGTCTCATTTTCCCTCTGGAGTAACATTTCTAGAAATGATAAAAAAAATCATTACTTAAAAGATTGGGCTTTAAAATTGGAATTCAAGGTTATTAGATACAAATTTCTGTGGGGGAGGAAAGCACATGTATTATCCTAAGTTATATATTATTTTGTCTGTTAAGCCATTGATATAATTAAGGGGTTAATTGTTACAATTGTCTTTGCAGATCAAAGTTTAGATTGAATGAGCAATTGAAACTTGCTATGTTTTAAATGTAAGAAAAGTAGGAATTTGCTTTACAGTTATCCTTTTAAATAAGACCTTACAGGAGAGTTCTTTTCTGTCATTCTCCCTCTCTTGCCCTCTGCCTTCTCCAATCTCCATTACTTCCCTTTTGCCTCTTTTCCCTCCACAAATATTTATTGAGAGATTACTGAATGAGTACAAAATGTATTAATGTAGTGACAAATACATTGCTGTACAAACAAATGCAAAACTTTCTTAGACTAAAATACTGTTAAGGTTAGTTTTGAGCAATATTTGAAGAAGGAAAGGGCTGCAGTGTTGGAGGGAAGATATCAAGAGTGGACAGTAACTACATCAGGATAAAACTGACCATTTAGGAGCAAGTCCAAAAGCCCAATTAGGTAGAAGGAGTCTTAGAGGCATGGTAGCACTGGCAGGCAAGAAGCTAGCAGAGGGGGAAGTTCTATTAGATGATGACTCAAGTAAGGAAATAATAAACAAACTACAGTTCTAGCAGGGCTTCATGAGGGAAAATTGCATGGTACAGAAAGGGGCATTGGCAATGAGAAGGGAGGCACAAGCAGTGTTGGGCTATCAAAGAGGATAGATTCATTTTAAGAGAAACCAGGTCACTTTGGCTTCAACAGTAAACATTGGTTGGTCCGTAGAGTGGATAAACAAACAGAGTGAACCTTTGTCAAAAATATTAATTTAAATTGTTTGGTTAGCTGCTACTGTTGTTGTTTTGAGGGGAGATTATGGCTATACTGCAATCAAAATAGTACCTAAGGGGGACAATTTCAGAGAGCATAGTGATTAAGAGCATGTACTTTGGAGTCGGACTGCCTGAATTCAAATCCTAGTTTCACTATTTACAAACTTTGTGACTTTGGGCAAATTATTTAACCTCTTTGTACCTCAGTGTTCTTATATTTAAAATGGGGAGAATAGTAGCACATACCTCAAAAGATTGCCATAAACATTAATTGAAATATTTGTAAAGTGCTTAGAATAATACCTGACCAATAGTAAATGGTTGTTAAGTGTATATGTATATAAGTGTGTGTATATATATATATGTGTGTGTGTGTGTGTGTGTTTGTGTAATAAAGGCTGTATGCTTGAGTAGCTCATGACAGAAATGGTAAACACTACCATTTTAGGGAACAAAAGACAAATGTATGGTAATGTTTCAACTTGAAGTAAAGCTTGCAGTATGTAAAGGATGGAGTGGATCTAGAGTTTATTTCTTCTGGTTTTACCAGGCCAATCAAGCATGTTCTTGCCCAAACATGCTAAATTAGCCTAGATGTATTGTTAGTTCAGCCAGGTAAGTATTAAAAGGATCTAAAGTTTCAAATTCCTGCTTTAGAGAACAAGGACTATTGAGATTCCAAACCACTCTAGAGTTAGCAAAATTGGACCAAGCTTCTCTTTCTAGGAGTCTTGAGAATATTCAGGGCTAGAAACCTTGGTACTTCTGAGAACACCGTACCACATAGTCTAAATAAATCCAGACTCCAAACAAACATGTCAAACACAAGACCGGAAAGGATTTTAGAGCTGGTTCAGAGGCTGTTACCTGTATTTTGCTCATTCATGAATTGCTGGCCCTTGTGGTTTTTTGTGGGTGGCACCTGGGACTTTTTGACATTTGAAAGTCTCATTCAATATTTGAGTCTATGATGCATCCATTTGGAGAGTCCTAAAAATATGAAGATATTTTGTAGAAATTTTAGGATGATGCAGATTAAGAAATGGTTAATTTATGGAACCAAAAAAGAGCCCACATTGCCAAGTCAATCCTAAGCCAAAAGAACAAAACTGGAGGCATCATGCTACCTGACTTCAAACTATAATACAAGGCTACAGTAACCAAAACAGCATGGTACTGGTACCAAAACAGAGATATAGACCAATGGAACAGAACAAAGCCCTCAGAAATAATGCCGCATATCTACAACTATCTAATCTTTGGCAAACCTGACAAAACCAAGAAACGGAGAAAGGATTCCCTATTTAACAAATGGTGCTGGGAAAACTGGCTAGCCATATGTAGAAAGCGGAAACTGCATCCCTTCCTTACACCTTATACAAAAATTAATTCGAGATGGATTAAAGACTTAAATGTTAGACCTAAAACCATAAAAACCCTAGAAGAAAACCTAGACAATACCATTCAGGACATAGGCATGGGCAAGGACTTCATGTCTAAAACACCAAAAACAATGGCAACAAGAGCCAAAATTGACCAATGGGATCTAATTAAACTAAAGAGCTTCTGCACAGCAGAAGAAACTACCATCAGAGTGAACAGGCAACATACAGAATGGGAGAAAATTTTTGCAATCTACTCATCTGACAAAGGGCTAATATCCAGAATCTACAATGAATTCAAACAAATTTACAAGAAAAAAACAACCCCATCAACAAGTGGGCGAAAGATATGAACAGATACTTCTCCAAAGAAGACATTTATGCAGCCAACAGACACATGAAAAATTGCTCATCATCACTGGCCATCAGAGAAATGCAAATCAAAACCACAATGAGATACCATCTCACATCATTTAGAATGGCGATCATTAAAAAGTCAGGAAACAACAGGTGCTGGAGAGGATGTGGAGAAATAGGAACACTTTTACACTGTTGGTGGGACTGTAAACTAGTTCAATCATTGTGGAAGTCAGTGTGGCAATTCCTCAGGGATCTAGAAGTAGAAATACCATTTGACCCAGCCATCCCATTACTGGGTATATACCCAAAGGATTATGAAACATGCTGCTATAAAGACACATGCGCACGTATGTTTATTGTGGCACTATTCACAATTGCAAAGACTTGGAACCAACCCAAATGTCCAACAATGATAGACCGGATTAAGAAAATGTGGCACATATACACCATAGAATACTATGCAGCCATAAAAAAGGATGAGTTCATGTCCTTTGTAGGGACATGGATGAAGCTGGAAACCATCATTCTCAGCAAACTATCGCAAGGACAAAAAACCAAACACCGCATGTTCTCACTCATAGGTGGGAACTGAACAATGAGAACACATGGACACAGGAAGGGGAACATCACACACCGGGGACTGTTGTGGGATGGGGAGGTGGGGAGGGAGAGCATTAGGAGATATACCTAATGCTAAATGATGAGTTAATGGGTGCAACACACCAACGTGGCACATGTATACATATGTAACAAACCTGCACATTGTGCACATGTACCCTAAAACTTAAAGTATAAAAAAAAAAAAGTAGGAATCAGGCAAAAAAAAAAATGGTTAATTGTCCTGTTGAGAGGTTGATTCAGATTTTCTGTTATTCTAGGGGGAGAGTTCTATTGATGACAAAAATGTAAATTTCTTTCTATGTCATTTTATTCAGTCTGGGGAGTAGCAAAGGTTTATTCTTTACAGTATGTTTTCTAATGATTTGTCCAAACTGATTTTGTATTCCAGAATCACATACTGCTCTTGGGTTTTTCTCCCCACATTTCCCTTCAGTGGATTATTTATACTTTTAACAAAATGATGAATGGGTCGTTGTATATTCAAAATATGTTCACTTCCCCTGGAGAATCTGAGTGAAACAAGTACATTCTTGCAGAAGAATCCTAATATGGTTACCTATTCCTTTGAAATTGGTTTTATCTTTGATTCTGAGAATTCTCTACAAATTCAATGCTGTATATTAAAAAGCTACAATATTTCATATTTTTAATAGCAGAGATAAAATTGTAGAAACAAGTTATAATAGAGAAAGGATTTTAGTTTCTTCTGGAGAGCAGTATTTCATAACATAAAATAAATCCACTTAGGGATTTATAGAATATTTTCTCTACATATTACTATGAAAGTTTTAAGACATAATTTTTTTTCTCTTTCCTGGAAATCCTTTCTCTCTCTTTCTCTCTGTTGCCCTTATCTATCCCCCACCCCATTATTGTACTTTAGCACTTAAGCATTTAACTACAGTTTTGACCAACAGATGTATCTGTTTGTTTCCATATAGTAATATGTGTTTATTTTAAAGAAAAAATAAGACAAAGTAAAAATATACAGCAACTGAGGCACAAAATTCTGCAGTGACTTGCTTCATTTTTCCCTCCCTATTTAATCAAAGTACTATCAAAAGTTCTATTTAAATTTCTCAAATTAGAATATAGGAAATATCATTCAGATATTTTTAAAAATGTAATTATATACATAAGCATAAGTAATAGTACAGAATGTTGCATGAGATGAAAATGTATATAAGCTTAGCTGTCATTGATCATACTGAAAATTATTTCTAAGATGGACTTTAATAGGCTACAGATTTTTAAGATTTTTAAAATTGTAAGCTCTGATCAAGGCACTGTGTTACTTACAGGGGGATGTATGCATGTGCATGACTTGGTCCATACTTTCCAGAAATTTATAATTTAGTTGAAGAGAAAAGAAGTAGACACCGTGATGATACAATCTAGTTTGTGAGTGGCACAGATTTTGCTGTAGGTCAGAAGAATAAAGGCATTTTTTAATTTCAATAGTTTTTGGGGAACAAGTGGTGCTTTATCACATAGATAAGTTCTTTAGTGGTGATTTCTGAGATTTTGGTGCACCCATCACCTGAGCAGTGTACACTGTACCCAATGTATAATCTTTTCTCCCTCACCCCCCTGCCACTCTTCCCCCTGAGTCCTCAAAGTCCATGGTGGTATTCTTGTGATGCCTAGCTCCCACTTATAAGTGAGAACATAAGATGTTTGGTTTTCCATTCCTGAGTTACTTCACTTAGAATAATGGTCTCCAACTCCATCCAGGCTGCTGCAAATGCCATTATTTTGTTCCTTTTTATGGCCGAGTAGTATTCCATGATACACAAACACACACACACACATACCACACACACACACACACACCACATTTCCTTTATCCACTTGTTGATTGATGGGCATTTGGGCTGGTTCCATATTTTTGGAATTACAAATTGTGCTGCTCTAAACATGCATGTGCAAGTATCTTTTTCATATAATGGTTTCTTTTCCTCTTGGGATTGCTGGATCAAATGGTAGACTTACTTTTAGTTCCTTAAGGAATCTTCATACTGTTTTCCATAGTGGCTGTACTAGTTTACATTTGACCAGCAGTGTAAAAGTGGTCCCTTTTCACCACATCCAAGCCAACATCTATTTTTTTTAATTTTTTTAAATTATGGCCAATTTTTGCATGAGTAAGTTGGTATCTCATTGTGGTTTGAATTTGCATTTCCCTGATCATTAGTGATGTTGACCATGACCTATTTTGGGTTCAAGTTTGGCTTTGGGAAGTGCTTTGGAGCTTCTTCTGAGTCCAACCACTGAGCTGGTCATCAACAGTTGTATAAAATCCACTTTTCATTGCGTGTCACAATTCGATCTAGAAATGGTTTGTCGTTTTTGTGTTGAATAAGAGAATATGACACTTCCAAATGACATTTTTTAAAATTTTCAGTCAGCTCATGAGGCACTCACTTATTGAGCTTTTACACCTTTCCAATTTGCTTCAAATGCCAAATGACCATAGAATGGTCAATGTTGAGTTCTTCTGCAACTTCTTGTGTAGTTGTAGGAGGATTAGCTTCAATGATGCCTCTCAATTAGTCATTGTCAACTTCTGATGGCTGGCCACTATGCTTCACATCTTCAACACTCTCACCTCCTTTGCAAAACTTCTTGAACCGCCGCTGTACTGGATGTTCATTAGCAGTTCCTGGGTCAAATGCATTGTTGATGTTGTGAGTTATCTCTGCTGCTTTATGACCCATTTTGAACTCAAATAAGAAAATCACCCGAATTTGTGTTTTGTCTAACATCATTTCCATAGTCTAAGATAAATCTAAAATAAACAGCAAGTAAGTCATTAGCAAAACAACATAAAGCAAGAAATGCACATTAAAATGATGTATAACATAACAACACTTATTTAAGAATGTATTTCAATATCAAACAGCAAATTTCAACAATGCAAAAACCACAATTATGTTTGCACCAACCTAATAACTGTGAAATATACTTTGCTTTAGGCTGTTTCTGTCAATGAAGCTGACTAGTTACAATCTTACTAGGCACTGAGAATTGAAAGGAAGGTGCTACAGTTGACACAGATCACCAGTCCTACACTATTCAAAATTTTAAATTAAAAAATATTTATTGAGTAGTTTTTATGTTCAAGGGACTGTAAAAGACAATGGAAATAATTTTCTAGAAGAGTAAAAAACAGTTTTGTCTCCAAAAATTTCACCATCCACATACGGAAACAATCAAGCTAAAAAGTCAAACCAAACAAATCAAGCTTTAATGAAACATGGTGGGAGGAACTCAGAAAAAAGGGTGTCTAATTCTGTTTTGGGGTATCTGGTAAGCTATGACCAGAGGAGTAAATCTCAGGATAAGTCCCAAAGATAGACCAGGTAGGAAAGGGCATTTCAGGCAGAGGAAACTTTATAGGCAGATACATTGAAGTGACGTAGAGAATCCTAAGGAAATTGCAGACTAAATAGTAGAGTGCTGATGGAGTTGTCAAAGCCATGACCCCGGAGTGTGGCAAAGGGCAGCTCATGAAACGTCTTGCACTTTAGCCCGAAGTAAAGTGTTTTGAAGTGCAGTCCTTCGAGTCCTGTAATGTTAGAAGAAATAATGCTGTCATAATCCCTAAACATATTATGACAAGACATAACACAAATCTATGAAGTGTTGTGAAACAGGATGGTGCAGTCTAATGTGAAACAAGTGGTCATTTTTCAGGATGAATCTAGATTCCCTGGGGTGAAGGAGAGTCAGAGCGTAAATAGATACAGAAAATTTAATGAGCTTTGAAAGGCAATCTTTATCGAGTCAGAATGTAAAAGAGTCACAAAATGAATAACACAAATGTATTAATTTATCTAATAAATATTTATTAACTGCCTTTAATGTATCCCTGTGGGAGATGAGAGTCTTGTTCTTGAGAATTTCATAACATACCACAAACATCAAGATCTTTGAGTCTGAAGAACCAAAGTAATAGAATTGGCTGGACAATGTTGTGGCTACTTCTGGCCCCCCAGGTGTCTTGAGTTAATATTGCTGATCTGGAAATAGTAGGAAGGTTAATGAACAATTGCATTTCTTAATGTTCTTATACGTGTTTCTTTTGTGAACTGAATGTTAGCCTATTTATAAGACATGCCACAAAGTGTTCTAGTAGGAACTTTTTAAGCTCATGCTACAAACTTGGCATTGTGAAAAATAAAGCAAATAACTTGGTATTTTTAGTATGTAATGAAAAGAGGAAAGTTGTGGATGAGTAGAACAAAGAGATAGGTTTAACAATCATAACACACAAAGTCATTTGGTGGCCTATATCCAAACTTTCATTGATTTTGTTCATGTTTTGTCCTAGAACCTTGAGAATCAGGAGAATCTAGTCTCTTCCCCAACCTCAGGGGTGAAGCTTGATTAGTCCAGGCCAGTTATGGTAATTCCATACCATTGTCAAGTGACTCATTCTGTTATAGACACAGGAAGATAGAATTTTGGCAAATAAGATATGAGGGAAAATCAGTTGGGTAGCTTCTGAGACTGTTTTAGTCATTCTTATTTAGGATAGAAAGATGAGAAAATGCCCTTTTCTGGCTTTTCAGTAGTACTGCGTTTGAGGATGTAATATTTGAAGCTGTTGCAGCCATCTTGCTATCATGAAGGGCCAGAGGATATAGTTCTACTTTCTGATGATGGCAGTATGGAAGGGATAGAAAGAACAGGAGTTATTTTTTTTATAATGGACTGAGGAATTAACCAGCTAACCATTCTTGCCCTGCCATAGCTCTAAACTCTTACATAACATAGAAAATGTATTTACAAAATCCAATCTTGTTTTAATTGTTTTTCTTTTCCTTGCAGCTGAAAGCATTCTTGGGGAGGAACACATTTCTTCTATCCTCTTATTTTCAGTTTCTGGAAGCCTGCAAATTAAACAAACCACAAAAAAAGGCAGATCTATAGGAGGAAGGGCATGTATTTCTTTTCTTCTTAAAATTCTATTGAAGTATGATTGACAAAATATCTGTACATATTTAAGGTACACAACTTTATGATTTCGAAGACAAGTATACATCCATGAAGCCAGCACCACAGTCTATGCCATAAACCTATTCATTACCTACAAGAGTTTACTCCTGACTTCTTATCTATTATTCTTATTTCATATGATACAAAAAAGAGAAAATAATTTAAAAATATTGCCACACAAAGAAGCATCAAAACACATAGACAGACAACATGAGATGGAGAGAGGAACACAATAACTGCAAAACATTCAGAAAAACAGTTAACAAAATGGCAATAGTAAGTCCTTGCCTATCAATAATTACTTTAAATGCAAGTGGATTAAACTCACCAATAAAAAGACACAGAGTGGCAGAATGGGTTAAAAAATAAAACCAGAATGCAACTATATGCAGTCTCCTTTCTCTTTTCTGTATCTGCTGCAAGTTTTTTCTTTGTGGTTACAATGAGACTTGCATAACTCTTTATTACTGTAACAGTCCATTTTGACTAATGACAACTTCAATTGCATGCAAAAACTATACTTGCACTCCCCTGCCCCACTTTATTAATGTCAGAATTAACTTATTTTTGTACTATGTATTCATTATCCAACTTTCTGTAGTTATAGTTTCTTTCAATGTTTTGCCTTTTAAGCTCTATGCTAGAGTTAAGAGTGATTTACGCACCCTCATTACTATTTTACATTATTATGTATTTGTGTATATATTTACCTTTACCATTGAGAGTTATGCTTTCATATATTTTCATATTACTGTTTAGTGTTCTTTAATTTCAATTTGAAGAACTCCTTTTAGCACTTCTTGCATGGCAGTTCTAACGGTAATAAACTTCTTAGTTTTGGTTTCTCTGGGAAAGCCTTTGTATCTTCTTCATTATTAGAGGAAAGATTTTCTGGGTATATTATTATTGGTTAGCAGTTTCTTTCTTTCAGCACTTTGAATATATTATCCTATTCTCTCCTAGCCTGGAAAGTTTCTGCTGAAAAATTCATTAATAGTTTCATAGGGATCCTTCCTATGTGATGAGTCACATTTTTCTTACAGCTTTTAAAATTCTCTCTTTGACTTTTAGCAATTTGGTGATAATGTGTCTTAGTGTAGACCTCTAGTCTTTAAGTTCCACCTGGGGTTTTGGGGGCTTCATAAATCTGGATGTTCATTTTCCTTTTCAGATTTGGGAAATTTTTACCCATTATTTCTTTAAGTAAGGATTTTGCCCCTTTCTCTTTTATTTTTTTTCCTGAGGTACCCATAAGGTAAATATTGATTTGCAGGATGTTGTTCTGTAAGTCCTGTAGGCTTTCTTCACTCTTTTTCATTTTTTATCTTTTCATTCCTCTGAAGAGATAATTTTAAATGACCTGTATTTGAGCTAATAAATTCATTTTTCTTCATGATATTCTGCTGTTGAAACTCTCTATAGAAATTTTGAATTCAGTTATTTTCTTTGGCGGTAGAATTTCTGTTTGGTTCTCTTTTATGATTTCTATCTCTTTGAGGAACTTCTTGTTTTTCTCCTGTATCATTTTCCTGATTTATTTATTTGTCTATCTGTGTTCGCTTGTAACTTATTGAGTTTAAGATGATTATTTTGAATTCTTATCAGGCAGTTCATAGATCTCCATTTCTTCACGGCTGGTTACTGCCATTTTATTTTGTTCCTTTGGTGGTGTCATGTTTCCCTGATTCTTTGTGAATTTTAGGCCTTGTATTTATGTCCATGCATTTGAAGACATCATTTTTTCCAGTCTTTACAGACTAATCAGTCCAGTCAGAGATTCTGGGTGAGCTGGTTGGTCCGCTGGGGGCAGGACTGCTGTTGATGTCTTTGGGAAGGTAGCCTGTAACCTGGGTTTCTGGGAGCAGGCCTGGTTCTGGTTTCCACTGTGGTAGGTCTGGTTTTGGGGTCATGATAAAGTCTAATATACACTTTTCTCTCCCTTTCTTCCACAGGTGAACTCCTGGGCCAATAAGATCTCTTTGGGCACTTCATTAAGTGGGCTAGGGAAATACTAATGTGGAAGTGAAACCATCCTTTCTACTCTGCATATTGTGCCTTTTCTAATTTATGTGCTCTATTTATGTGCTGCAGTCTTTCACCTGGATTCCAGAGTTCTTATCAAGATGTTTTGTCCATGGATGTTTGTTAAATTCATTTCTGTGGGATGACAAGGGCTGGAACCATCTATTCCACCATATTGCTGATGTCATTTCCCCATATGTTGCTTTATTTATATTAATATTTTATATGCTTGATGTATCAGAAAAAGAAGTGGAAACCCCAAAAGGCAGTTAGACCCAGAGGCATATATACCAATTTAATGAAGGGCAATAAATTGCAGAGAAGAAATCAGCAAAAAAAAAAGGGATTTGGGCTCCTAGGGGCAGTAAATTGTGAAAATGTGACTAGTGTTGTACATAAAGGCTGTTTAGTATGGTTTGTCATACAGATAAGAGTTGTTTACCTCTTCCAGGTACAGGAGAGGAGAACACCTTTAAAAATGGAGACCTATGTCACTTTTACAAAGGAAAATTTATGCTGTGATTTTAGGCAGAAAGTTGACACCAGGGAATTCTTCCTGCTGCTTCTCAATTTCCTTCAGCTCAAAAATGATCCTTATGCCAATATGGAATATTTTTGGGGTGGCATATTCTGCTCCTCTTCAGCATCCTTCCTGGTATGTGAATTACCCAACTCTTGTGTTCTCAGAAGTTGGGCTTGAGCCTTTTGTTCAGGCTTATGGGTACATTTTGTACTCTCTAGGAGCTAAAGCAGATGGGAAGGTAGTTTTTAGCTAAGATATTTTTACAAATCATAATTTTTATGTCTATAGTAAAATCAAATGTTAAGCATCATTACAGCAAATCTGAAGTGGATAAATGAATTGATAAATTTTTTAAAAAATTAAGATAGTATTAAGAAATTGACATGTAGATTCTAAACTAAGATTTAATAGCTAACAATTAAGACATCTTCCTTATTTTTATGATTGCTGAGAGCAAAAACACAAAGACCTAAAGCAAGTAATTGAAATAAAAAATGATGGATTGGGCTGGCAGCTATTCTTTAGATATAAAACTAAATGCAGTCTGTCTGGAATTTAAAGGGAGTGGGTGATCCTTAGCCCTTCCTTCAGATAGACATGCAAGAAATACAAAGTTTAACCCTTAATAAATAAAGCCTGGGAGTAAGGAAATTCAGAAATTTGAATCATATGACCAATAAAATATCTCTTTTTGTATCACTATTGATATCATTTGTGTAAGGGTTTGAATGGCATTTAAGAACCTCTTGGTTATATGAAATTGAATTTCAGTGAAACTAGGCTGTTATTTTGTGAAGTATCTGACTTAGCATTTTTTAAGGAAGATATCATTTTAATTAGTGTATTTGAAGGTCGAGTGGATACTTTTACTCTTTTTAAGTAGTGGTTTTCTTCACAAACTTCAGTTCTGTGTCATATATTACTGATCTTTACAATGTCTCTGAGTTACTGCTGTTTTCCATTCTTAAACTGGGAGAACTTTATTCCTGATTGAGAAGCAAAAACTGAAAATGTCACTTTTCCCTTTGAGGTGTGGAGGAAATCTTTTGGAAATGTTCAGTCTCTAGTTTCGTAGTGTGTAACTTATACTTGTATAGAACGTTAGGTCAAAATTTTTTTACCAGTGGCATTTCTCACATTCAGGTGTAAGGGCTTGATGCTTGTGTAGATACAGGAAATCAAACTCACAAAAAGTCTCCACTTGTTTTAGGGAATTCAGTACCCAGCTGAGAGCAATTACAGACAATATTAATATGTTGGCAAGAAATGTCAGAGTTCAAATGGCCAGTCTGGGTGTTCACTTTTTCCTTTATTTGCTCTGTGATCATGGCTTTAGAAGGTTTTCTTGTTAAGAAAAGTTGTGACCTCACCTGAATTGAAAGGTGGAAGTAAGGTTTCTTATCATGTATGGCATGGCCTCTGGTCAAGTGAAAAACTTGGAAAATGTCTTTGGTACAGGAAATGATATCCTGAAATTCATTAAGGGTTTACCATTGGGTTCGATTCTCTATATGAAGTGATCACAGAACTTCAAGCATCATTCTATTAATAACAGCTTCCTAGGGTGCATGGAGAAAAACTTCATTTTCTCAAATATTTATTGGGTACCAACACAAGAGATGGGTCTGTACTAGGTTATTGATGTCTATAGATAGTTGAGAAGTTTCCTTAACTATCTATAGTTTCCTTAACTGTACCTCAACTATATCACCTGCAGCTCATTATGTGTAGGTATCTCTGCATGTATGATCTATTTCCTTCTACTACTACAGACTAGTAGATATCACAGTTGGCAATTCTACCAAAAGAACCTATAGTCCCAGCTACTCAGGAGGCTGAGGCAGGAGAATCACTTGAACCCGGGGCGCAGATGTTGCAGTGAGCCAAGATCGCACTACTGCACTCCAGCTTGGCAACAGAGCAAGACTCAGTCTCAAAAAAGAGAGAGAAAAAAAAATGCTCCTTTTGGTTTCCGATCTGTTTCCTTAGGGAGAAATTGTTCCCCTCAAGCTCTCTTTCTAAGAGAGTGGACAGAAATGTCTTATCTCTCCAGTCGGTAATTATGACTTCTCTGTAAGTCTACTGCTACAGACTAGTAGAAGGAAATAGACCATACATGCAGAGATACCTACACGTAATAAGCTGCAGGTGATATAGTTGAGGTACAATTAGATGCAGATAATACAGTTGAGGTAGTTATAGCTGAGGTGCAAGGGACAAAAATTAGACACTATGTGATTAAAAGAAAATCATCCATCATCTGAGCAACAACTATTCATTGAACGTCTCTAATGTGCCAGGGATCACGCTTTGTACAAGAGTTATGAAGGTGAACAAAATAGACTTTCGGAGTTTATTCTTGAATGGTAATGTATTAATTAAAAGGGCTCATTAATGTTTAATTACAAACTAGATAAGTATTGTGGTTCAAGTGGACAGCTGGGTCAGAGGTGGAGTATATCTAGGATAGAGAATTTCAGTTCTATATTTTACTAATTAACTGGTAACCAGGAGGTATGTTCTATACTTAGATTTAGCTGTGTGGCCTGTTGTGCTTCAATTTCGTCATCTTCAAAACCAGGAAGAGCTATATTCATCTTATCTCACAAAGCAGATTAACATAAATGAAGGAGCCTTGGAAAATGGAAAGCATTATACAAATGTAAGTTGTATAGAGTTTCACGGTAATTGCTAAAAATACTGAGGCAAAGATAATCCTTTGTAGACAGTGGTTTTGGTTAACTTATGAGAATAGAGTTAGTAGAATGCTAGACATAGAAAACAGATTTCAGTGATTTCAGGAGAAAATCAGAGGGAAGGAAGAAACATGAGGTGGGTCCAGAAGTGGAAGTCTTCAATTTCTTTAGAAAAGGCACATGTAGCTGGAAGCAGTGGCTCACGCCTGTAATCCCAGCACTTTGGGAGGCCGAGGCGGGTGGATCACAAAGTCAAGAGATCGAGATCATCCTGGCCAACATGGTGAAACCCTGTCTCTACTAAAAATACAAGAATTAGCCAGGCGTAGTGGTGGGTGCCTGTAGTCCCAGCTACTCGGGAGGCTGAGGCAGGAGAATCACTTGAACCCAGGAGGTGGATGTTGCAGTGAGCCGAGTTTGCACTACTGCACTCCAGCCTGTCAACAGAGCAAGACTCCGTCTCAAAGAAAAAAAAAAAACAGTCCCTAGTGTGAACATGGCACATGTATACATATGTAACAAGCCTGCACATTGTGCACATGTACCCTAAAACTTAAAGTATAATAATAATAAATTAAGAAAAAGAAAAAAAGAAAAAAAAAAGCTCCTTTTGGGTTCCGATCTGTTTCCTCAGGGAGAAATTATTCCCCTCAACCTCTCTTTCTAAGAGAGTGGACAGAAATGTCTTATCTCTCCAGTGGGTAATTATGACATCTCTGTAAGCTATAAATAGGCAAAAAAATTCCCTAAGGATGTATGCCTGGGGTGTTGTAGGTTTTAGTCATACCTGAAAGGGTTGCTCCTTCTTCCTTTTTCAGAGTACTCTGTATTGTTATCTATTCCTTTCATTTTTTTTCTGAATATTTTCCTAATTTATTTTGTCCACATGTTCTACAGGTAAACCTTAAAGATTAAATTCTGTTGACCTTGTGCTTTCTTCAGTCTAACTCCTTGGCACACTGAAACCACATTTGATATTGAATATTTTAACATAATCTATTTCAGGAAGTAAAAAAAATCCTAGAGCTCCCTCTTATTTTTCCTTTATGTTAAATAATCACCCTCTCTGACATTGTAGCTTTTTAAGGAACACATCATGTAGAATTGATAGGTTCTTTTGGTAGAATTCCCAACTGTGATATTTATTTCATGCCTACACATCATTCTCAGCAGGTCAAAAATCATTGTATTATGAACATCTAAATTGGTTCTTTAATATATTTTTGTTAGCAGCAGCACATCTCCTGAAAAGCAACACTGAAGTCGATTCTGCGGACATAAGGATGATTTGGCATTGACATCTGTCAGCCTGTTAATTACTAAGGAAGATTTGGCTGAATTAATTTGTTTCCTGGTTAGCTCCTTTTCTCTGCTCCATTATGTCCTTTACTATGTTGCAAACTTGAACAAATTAAAGATACATTCCAAGATATGAGAAGAATTTTCATCAAATGTATGAAAATCAAGTACATGAGAAATTCAGTTTCCAAAATATAGGACATCATTGTGCAGATGAACAGCTTTTTGAAACTTTCTGTTGAGGAACACTTCCAGTTCTATAACATTTATTCAGACATTTAATGACAGTTTCCTCTGTGCCAGGCACTCTCTGTAAGGTGAAAGCTCAGGCTGGGAAGAGGGGTGGGAGTAGGGTGAATGGGAAAGGGGTGGGGACAAGGAAATAAACATAAGTGGACATGCACAACAAAAAGGCCCTTTCGGGCATTAATTTTGTATCACCTGCCTGTATTTCTATTCAAACATGAAAAATTTTTGAAACAAATTTGAAGGGGGAGTGGTCCTTCACCAATAAGGCACCAATAAGGCAGGTTATTTTCTCCTTTGTACTGGCAACCATCTTTTCTGTAGTTTATGCTCTGCTCACACCCTATGTGCTTGTTTCCCATCTGAGATAACCCTGCCCCTTTTCTGTTTTCATGACCATTATTCAATGGAAAATTGGAATAAAGTAAAACAGGACAAGCCTGAATTACTTTGGGCTCTTTGTTATATCTCATCATTTTTTTTGGTCTCTTTTCTCCACTACATTTAAAACAAAAAATAACCTTTGCCCATGCTTTTCCCTCACTTCTAAATATGTTTTTTTAACCTTTTCTTTCTTCTCTTTTGTGCTTGCTTTCTTAGTTAACATTACAAATTTTCTGTTTTTTCTAAAGCTAATTTTAAAAGGAGGCCTTTAATATTTGTGTAAAGTTTTTCATTCCTCCAGTCATCCCGTTTTCTATATGACTTTAATGTGTTATCTGCCAGAACAACTAGAATAGATATCTCCATTATTTCTGCACAGATGACAGAGTGAACAAGACTTTGTCCTTATAATTTCCATCAACAAACCAAACCAAACCACTTACTGTATATGTATTGCCATTCATGTTTAAGTGCTGAAAATGGACTTGGAGACTTATCTCAGCACTATCACTTATGTACTCTAACTCTTCTTTATTTGAGTAGGGAATCCTTCTTGTGACTTCCTTCAGGGTGTGGACACATTGAAAGATTAATTATTCACATATCAGCTGGAAAAAAGTGAGGTGACAAGTGTTGACATTTGCGTTTCTGAAAGAGGCACATTGTTACATCAAAAAAAGGATAATGCCAATTAGGATTTCATATGTGTTGTTTTATTTTCACAATTACAATGTTAGAGGAAAGCTCAAAAGTAAAGGCTTTTGTGAAAATGATCAGATGATAAATCTTGATACCTGTGTAAGAAGTGAAAGCACCAGAGTTTTTTTAGAAGATGAAAAATGAAAAAAGAAAAAAGAAAAAGAAACTTAATTTGGCATTGTTAGAAATTCTATATTGGGAGTGGAAAAACATGAAATAAAGGGAAAATAGCTTTAATCAACTCCAAATTCCTTCTTTGGAAGTGCTGTGTGTAATCTCCAATAATGCTGGTGTACATTTCCCCCAGCTCTATTAAAACCATCATTATCATTGTCATCTTCATCAACATGGTCATCATCATTGAACACACACTCCATACAAAGTAAGATGTTATGTGTTTGTATTATAAGCAGAGATTAGACAATAACTCTAATCACAAGGATGCTGTAACTAGTAGTGTAGATGGTAGATGTGCACAACAATGAAGGGATGTTTGATGGTATCTAAGTTGTGTAATCATTAGGCTTACTTGAAGAGTTTCCCCTAATTTTTCTATTTTTCTTTTTCCTTTTTTTTTTTTTTTTTTTTTTTTGAAACAGGGTCTTAGTCTGTACCCAAGCTGGAGTGCAGCGGCACAATCCTTATGGCTCACTGGAGCTGCCTCAGCCTCCTGGGCTCAAGCAATCCCCCAACCTCAGCCTCCCTAGTAGCTAGGGCTATAGGCATGCACCACACCAGCTCATTTTTTATTTGTTTAATTTTTTGCAGAAACATAGTCTCACTCTTTTGCCCAGGCTGGTCTCAAACTCCAGGGCTCAAGCAGTCCTCTGTCCTCAACCTCCCAAAGTGCTGGGACTACAGGTATGAGCCACTGTGCCTGACCAGAATTTTTCTTGAATGTGATATTCTCCTTCATTCTATTACACATAATTTCTCTAATCTTCATAATTTAATTATCATTGAATTTCAGTCTATCTGATTCATGTAAAGAAAACCTGTCATTCCAAACATGATTTGTCCTCTTTACAAAACTAATCTGATAGGAACTGTATTTGATTCACTAGAGAACAGAATATAGTGATGCCTCAAGTTATTGATACCTGCATTGATCAGGGTAACTAAGGCTTACTACTGGAACAAGCAGTGCTGTAAATCTCATGGGCTTAACATAAAGTCTGATATAGGTTTGGGTGGGGGCTTTCCTAGGGGGCTCATCTCTAAGCAATGACAAAAGTATGTAGGCTTTATTCAATTGTGTGGCTCTGCCATCTTTTTTTTTAAGTCCATCTCTTGCTGCCTCAGCTACAGAAGAGAGAAAGAACGAACTACCAAATGAGACTTTTTAGGACTATATCACATGTGGCTTCAACTTAAGAGCAACGGTAGCTGGGAAATATCATATTCCTGTGTACCTCCCAAAAAATAAAATGAGTTTGTGAATACATAGCATTTTCTTTATTACACTATAGAATATCCAAATAGAGATTGGATATTTTATAGTGTAATAAAGAAATTGGGAAATTAGGAGTTAGGGCTGAATGATAAATATAGCCTTTGAAGACAGTGACAATGATATACAGTTGATTAGTTGGATATTGGATAATAAAACCCATCACCTAAAGAAAGAGCATAGCAAATGATTAAAAACAGGATTTAAAGAATGGTTTTTACAATGAGGGACAATGATAGAAGCTTATTGTGGTGTGGACTTGTAATTACCTCTTAATTTCCATTTTTTTCTTCCTTTGTAACAAAACTCTAGTTTTTTGCCTAACTAAAAGACTGTTGTGTACCCTTCTTTATAGTAGGGTATAACCACATGACTAATTTCACATATAAAAATGGAGAACGGGTGCACATTAAAGAGTAGGTAAGTGGTCAATATACTTTTTCTCTCTCAATCCTCCCAATCTGCCCTCTTTCCCTTTATCTCTCCAAAATAACATGTTTGTTGTTTAATAGAGATGACATCGTCCTAATCTAAGGCTTAAGATTCCTGTAACTCTTAAGTCACACTTTGCCAAATTTTTATTCAATCACTGAAGGCTCACGTTGCCTCTGAAAGAAAAAAGAAAGAGCAAGTGAAATATTTCTGACTGTGAGTGTTCTTATATTGGCATCTTAGTGTGAACTTAGGGGATATGTTAGCATTGACTGTTGTCTGTATCACCTCAGGTGTATTTTGTCTTTCCCCTCTTGACTTCACTTACCCACTCACTCTGACTAATGTCCTAGCAGTGGCAAGCATGTAGATGTCTAAAAATGTAGAAATTGTAAGAAAGAGGCTGTTTCAGGGCAGCATTTGGAAGTGGCTATTGCGTAGGGCTAACCATATCTCTCTCCTGCCAGAGGTCATGACCTTGTTGATGGTCTCTAGTCAAGAGCAATCCCATTAGTGAAAAAAAAAAAAAAAAAAAAAAAAACCAGCACTGAGAGTGACTGCTTCCAAATATTCTCCTGTCTGCTACTATAGAATTTCCTAGTGTTTCCCACCTTGTCAATTCCTTTCCCTCACCTTTTTTACACTGAGTGAACAACTTTTATTTGAAGTGTTAGGTACTAACCCAGTTCTCTCACCCTTTACTCTGCTTCCTTCCTTTCTTAAATGCTTCCTGCTTTGTAACCCTCTGCAGCTAGTGATACATTAGTTTATGTTTGTGTTTTCTCAAGAAGTGAAACTGTTGTAGGTTGACCTATTATATAGAAGTACATACTCCTCAGTAGAAGGGAACTTATGATTGTAGAAACTGGGTGTTTCGTGAGAAGTTGCTACTTAACTGACCAATTAGGAAAAGGGGCACAGAAATGATTGATACCTCCAAGGAGATACAGATTCATTTAAGTTGAGTGTACTGCTGCAGACATCATTTTGAATATCTGTATTACGAGTAAATGGTGGAAATTCAAAGACAAGTCCATGCTTTATGAAAGTAAGAGAACAAGAAATTTGTTTCCCTAAATCTGTGAGCATACCCTATAATTCATCAGAAACAGCAAATTCACAAACACAAAATTGACAGAAATATGTAAAACTTTTCCAGCAGTTTACTTCTGAATACATTAGAAAATGTGACAGAACATAGTAAATTTCTTGTCATTTTACTTCCCAAGGGAAGTGCTAGGTTTGTAAATCCTAGAATATCATCAAATTATGTTTTGAACTTTATTTCTTTTTGAGCTAGAATTTTAAAAGATTACATGTTTTTTCACAGAATACGTTCATCCAGTTACTAATAATGATGCTGAAGGAATGGAAATGTAATTTCTAGAAATCATCACTTTTCAAAGTTTTATAGTTTGTGAACTGGAATACTGAAGATTGAAGTATGATTTAATATTTGGTAGAAACAGGAGAGTTTATTATTTGTAGCTCTGATATTAGAAATTACTTGAGGTTTCTGTTACCAAACTTCACAAAATATATTTCATAAAAAGCATTCTTAACTCAGGTTATACATTTTTTAAAAATTATTCTGAAAGGAATTAGATATTTAACATTGTAGCTGACCTAAATAAATTGGAGAAAGTTCTTAAACAATTATCTTTCATTTTCCCATCAATAAATGGAGCAATAATAATACCTAATTAATTATTGCACAGGAGTCTTGCAATAATTAATTAAAGCTTTAAAGTACTTTGAAGATGAAAACAATTTTATAGGCCTCATTATTAAAGGTAATTTTTTGTGGTAAATATTAACCAGTCAAAGTCATTCATTTGGTCTTTTAAACTTGTTTTTAAATGCTCTATTCGGATCCAGGAGTTAATTTAAAAATTTAAAAACAACTCTTAGGAAACATATGAAATTCTGCTTTCTATCTTGATGCTTAACTTGTGAAATCATAGGTAAGTTTTTTTTCTGAATTTTGTTTTTTTCATGTTTATACGCCTCTCTCAAATCCCATTGAGTGAGCAAGTATTGCTCCCAGCTCATTATTACAAAAAGAGGTTTGCCATGTTAAAGCCACTAAGATTTTTCTTTTTCTGAAGCTCTTTACTTAATGCAAAGACAAAGTGTCATCTATGATAACAATTCTGCATATGGAAAACACAAGGTTATTCATCCATTTAAACATTTATTGAGCAAATGCTGTAGCTTAAAAAAGATATGCCACTCGGTAAATTGGAAAATATAGTAATATGTCACTTGCATGAAATTTTTATCCAGTGAAATAATCAAGTAATTAAATTCAAGGTGGAAAGTGATTGATGTAATATAGGTTAAAAGCCAGTATGGCAAAGGCTGAAACATTACAAAGAGAGGCATCAAATGTGGTTTTGGGAAGCACTCAATTTTTGTGTAGATAATATCCTAGATGTACCTGTATTTAATAGGAAAGAAGGCAGTAGTGGTATTCTAGAACAGTGGTTCTCAACAAGGGCAATAGTCCCCTGTCCTCCATTCCTGGGACATTTATCAATTTCTGGAAATATTTTTGGTTGTCACAACTAGGGAAGTGCTACTTGCATCTAGTGGGAAGCTACTAAACATCCTACAAAACACAGGACAGCCCACCACAACAGAGAATTATCCAGCCCTAAATATCAACAAAACTGAGCTTGAGGAAGTCTGCTCTTGTTGGAAAACACAGAACTATCAAGGCACCAGATGGAGAAAGTATAAGATGTATATCAGGAATAGCTTGGCAGGAGTAGACATTGAAGGTAACATTGAAAATGCTTTAGGATAGCCTTGATTATTAGATTAGACTACAAAGCTGACTCATTGAATCACTCACGCACTGTAAGTCATTCAATAAACATTTATATCTCAGGCAATACGGACAGAGAGATAGAAGATATAGATGCTGCTGTAAAGTTTACAATTTAGTTGGAGACAGTCAGATAAACCACCCACTGTGTGAACAAAGTGATATCTGTCAAACACCAATTCTACTGTGTCTTTAAAAAAAAGTTCAATTAAAATTAAATTTTGGAAAGAGTATGCACTACATACTTCTCCACACCTTGGGACTATATACAATCTTGTTTTGTGTATCAGTTTGCCTTTATTTCAGCCAGCATTTCTTTTGGCAGTGTACTTTTAATTCCCTTTTATATAGCAACTATTAGCAACCCATGACGTATTGGATAACTTCCCTTCCAGACTCACTCTGGACCCTTCTCTGTGCTATTCCAGGCTCAGGATACTGATCTTCGGGAACTTCATGCTGAGTGTCCCTGTGTTCGGTTCTTGATTGTGTTTGGCCCAAGAGGGACATTTATAGGAGATGAGAGAGTGAGAGGAGACAGGGGTTGGGGCATTTGGTCCCTCAACTCCCTCCTCCAAATAGCCAGGTCACCACAGACTTGCTGCAGCCCTCCACCGAAGGCCACACTCCTTTCAGATGCCCTTTCTTATAGAGCTACCCTGTCTGGGTCCTTATAACTGTTTCCTCTCCTTATCACTTCTATCTAAAGCTGGCAATATTCCTCATCTGTTGTGAGCTGTATGCTGCTTCACTATCCCTCTTTAGGAAACTGCCTACACATTTGTAAAAATCCTTTATTAAGCACTCCTCAAAGTGCCAGTCTAGGATTCTCATTGTTATGTATGGGGAACATGACTTGGGAACTGCTTGTATGGTAGTTGCTTTTAAAAAGAGTTCTGCATAGGAAGGAGTCCGAAAAGTTTAAATTTCATATTATGACTTATGCACATCTATTGAAGAATGTATCTGTTATCTTATTTATTCCTGCATGTATGTATGTATCTGTATGTATGTATTTATCTATTTTGAGATGGAGTCTAGCTGTCGCCCAGGCTGGAGTGCAGTGGTGTGATCTCAGCTGAGTGCAACCTCCACCTCCCGGCTTCAAGCAATTCTCCTGCCTCAGCCTCCCTAGTAGCTGGGATTATAGGAACCTGCCACCACACCCAGCTAATTTGTGTGTGGTGTGTGTATTTAGTAGAGACAGGGTTTCGCCATGTTATCCAGGCTGGTCTCGAACTCCTGACTTCAAGAGATTCACCTGCCTCGGCCTCCCAAAGTGCTGGGATTACAGGAGTGAGCCACCATGCTCAGCCTCTTTTATTTATTTTTAAATGTGGTTTAGCTGTTCCGCAGGACCATTCTGATGATGTTCTCTATGTAATTCCATTTTTGCTATATTTGGTTACAGTGAAAATTTAAGGTTTTGAAAAAGTGAAGTGGCTCAAAAGAGTCATGCTTTATTCTGGTAGATGGATTTCAAAGACGGGAAGAAGGCATGAGGCAAGGAGACAAACCCAGATGTACACTTAATAATGAGTAATTAATACTTTATTGATTATGTTTTCCTTTATTTTATAATTCTAATGAACTGACGCCAATACTTTTAAAAAGCAAGATAATGATTTGAAGAGAGTTAGCCATGGCAGGGAAAGCATGAATGGAAAAGGGATTGTGCTGTTATAGTGACAGTGCCTGGAAACTCATTGAATCTGACAGTGTAGAAAGATGATGTGAGATAGGCAGGGAAAGACAGTAGTAAAAATCCAAAATTTAACGTACGGAAACAACCATGTCTGTGGCCATTCCACTCTGAACACGCCGATAGTGTCTGATTTCAGAGGCTAAGCACCGTCCAGCTTGGTTAGTATTTGGATGGGAAGAAACATCTTCTTCCCCAATTCCTTTTTAGTTACCAATTATATCTATTACTTTTATGAATGTTAAGAGTCTACATTGAGATTAGATTAGCATGCAGGGGTATGACAATTTTTAATGGAGGAGGTAACTTCTGGTATCTATAAACTGGAGAAAAAGTGATTCTTCTTACAAGAGATAAACTTCAGATGCAGGCACTAATAGACTGAAGCAATAACTCTATTTCCCTCTTTTGATCTTTGAAGTATCTATATCAAAAAAATCTTCTTGGTGGTGGGGATATACTACATGGAGATGGGCCAAAGACTACAAAGAGAGACTTAGGTAAAATCTTGTATTTGTATGAGGATTCTACTTGAATTCAATAGGCCTGTGTCCCTAAAGAAAAAAAAAATGTATTTATTGCAAACCGATTTAGCTTAAGTAAAGGTACACATTTTGGGGTTTTATTGGTTGTGGTTGTTCAGTTAAATTATACTTACTGGACACCATATATGCCAATCACTGTTATCAATTCTAGGAATGCACAAATGAATAAAATATGGTTCCTGTCTTTTATATTTTCTGTGAACTTTCTACTTACGTCACAATGGTGCAATGGGAAAAGAAGAAATGGATCATTTATTCAACCCTTGATAAAAGAAAGAGCCCTCCTAGTTAGCATGGTGGTAGCAGGGATAATCTGTAAGGAAACCTAAATCCAATGTGAACCTCTGAAGAAAGTGAGGATGGTTAGAGTAATCTAGTCTTGCCTCCACATCAGGACATACTTGCCATGACCAGCCTGGGAGTGTCTATTTTTTTCCCCCATTAAAGAGGGTAGCATTTCCTTTTAGTTAATACTGAGATTCCCCCCAAGAAAGGTTGTAATAATTGTAATGTAACAAAGTTAGCATCAGGTTAATATCCACTTTAATGGGAGAATTTCCAAAACTAATATTTTCAGTTTTAATGATACCTTTTTGATTAATGAAATGTCTGTTATTCACATAGTTTTTGTTAGCAATCAAAACCAACAAAAATATTTGATGAACCCAGATAAATATTTGAGAAACTTGTATGCTATAACACTTCATTTTAAAAGATATGTATTTTGTCATCTCCAAGTTTTCTTTTTAAAATTGTTATTCCAACCCTTCCTCCCCTCAATTTACCAGCATCACTAAATGCCCACCTTATTTCCTAGTAGTTTATGTATTCTCTCATATTTTAAAAAGGTTTCTTGAGGTATAATTTACATATTATAAAATTATTATTTATTTAATTCATTTTTAGATGTGGTTTAGCTGTTCCGCAGGACCATTCTGATGTTCTCTATGTAATTCCATTTTTGCTATATTTGGTTTCAGTGAAAATTTAAGGTTTTGAAAAAGTGAAGTGGCTCATAAAGAGTCATGCTTTATTCTGGTAGTGTATTCAGGTGTACACCCATTTTAAGTGTACAGTTCAATGAAATTTAGTAAATTTTTATAATTGTGCAACCATCACCACAATCCAGTTATATAACATTTCAGTTACCAAGAAGTTTCCCTCATGCCCCTTTGCAGTTAATTCTTGCTCCCACTGCAGCCCTAACAACAGCCACTAATTTTTCTGTCTCTATAATTTTGCCTTTTCTAGAAATTTTGTATAAAAGGAACCATACAATATGTAGTCTTTTGTGTCTAATTATATTTGTATGTTTTTGAACTATTAACTTGCCGCATGTATTAGTACTTTGTTCCTTTTATTGATGAGTAGCATTCCATATTTGGATATATTTTGTTTATTCAGTCATCAGTTGATAGATGTTTGGATTGTTTCTAGCATTTGCCTATTATGAATTGTTCTGAACAAGCGATTATGAATAATGATTTCTCACACACAAGTGTTATGTAAACATATGTTTTTATTTCTCTTGGGTAGATACCTAGGACTAAAATTTCTGGGTTATATGATAAGTATATTCTCAACTTTTAAAGAAACTACCAAGCTACCACTTTTCCAATGTGTACGTATCATTGTGCATTGCCACCAGCAATGTAAAATGGTTTTTCTACACTCTTACCAACACTTGATATTGTTAGTTGTTTTGATTATAATCACTCTAGTTGGTGTGTTGTGGTATCACCTTGTTCAGTATCCATTTTCCCAATGGTTACTTACGTTGAACATATTTTTATACACTTTTGCATATCTTTTTCAATGAAATATCCACATCTTTTGCTCATTTTTATATTGGGTTATTGTCCTCTTGGATTGTAAAAGTTCTTTTTTTATTCCAAATACAAGCCCTTTCCTAGATATGATTGGCATATATTTTGTCCCAGCCTGAGGCTTGTCTTTTCTTTATCTTAATGGTGTCCTTAAAAGCCATGCTTGTGTAAACATATGTATCCACAAACATAAACACTGTAGGAGTTTTATTTTGTCTTTTTTATCTTATTAAAATGGCACTGACTCTATATACTTTTCAGCATCTTGATTTTCTCATTCAACATTACCTCATAGAAATTCACCCATTAGTTTCAATGTATTATTTTTAATGACTGCATACTATTTCATGGTATGCATTCCCCCACTGATGAGCATTCAATTTGTTTCTAGGTTTATTCCATACCCCCAACAGCCAGTAAAACAATAACCACATTTGTACCCATTTATAGATCCTTAAGTACGGGTGCTTTTTATTTCTATAGTTTCAAGTCCAGGAGTAAAATTTTTGGCTCAAAGGCTTATATGGTTTTATTTTGATTTATGTTGCCAGATGGCTTTCTGAAACGTATGTGATAATTCACTTTTCTCCCAAATGTGTGGGCATCCTTTCTCCCATATCCACTTAAGTCAGGGAGCTGTCCATTTTCAAAGGTTGTTCAGTTAAATTGTTCAGTTAAATGTGACTGGGCATTTGCATTCCTATCATGACTAGCAAATTTGGGCATTTTCACGTGTTTGCTAGTTGACCGAATTTGCTCAATTGTTAACTTCAGTTTAACCCTTTATAAATTTTTCCTTTGGGTGTTTTGTCTTTTTTTTTTAGAATATAAATATATTTGGAATTGTAGATATTGGGTTTTGTCATTTGAATCGCAAATATTTCTTCCAGTTGTATTGTTTGACTATTGGTTTTGCTTTTGATCTCCCTTGCTACAAGAATTTTTAAATTTTATTATTCCTAGTCTTGAAATATTTGTAATATCATTACTATATATTTTCTAATTCTTTAAGGTGGGTACTAGATTCATTTATTTTTGTCTTTCTCCTTTAATAAAGGAGTAGTGTCCTGGAAGTGATAACATCCCAGTATCAAACACCTAGAGTCCAGATCTTGGTTTCTGAAGGTCATTTACTTCTAAAAAGAACCAAGAGTGCTTGGAGAAATGGCTGATTACAGGTTGTGGCCAAGAAAAAACAATCGAATCTGAATTATTTTGTGGCGTTAGAAACAAGGAAGTACTCAGAGACTAATGGAGGGAGTCATGTTAAAAGGACTCAGAAATCACATTGAAGGAGCCACTGCTGGTCTAATCTGGAAAAAATTTGAATATCAAAAATAGAGAATAAATAACGGTGATGGTAAAGGATCACAAAACATTTAAATAAACAAAAAAAAATCTTGAGTCAACAGAGATATTCCAAAAAAATGAGAGACTAATAAATGTAGGGAAAACATGTATATTTAAGAATCACTATTGCAGCTCCAGTATAACATTTGATTAGGCAAGAACATGGACAGAGGCTAAAATTTTGGCCATTAGATTGTTGGGGAACACGGTAGTCTCACAAGGATACAATGTTTGATAAAGTTTGGCTGTGTGCCCACCCAAATCTCATCTTGAATTGTAATTCCAAATGTTGTGGGAGGGACTGGATGGGGGTAATTGAATCATGGGGGCGGTTTCTCCTATGCTGTTCTTGTGATAGTGAGTGAGTTCTTATGAGATCTGACGGTTTTATAAATATCTTGCATTTCTCCTGCTATCATTTATTCTCTCTCCTGCTGCCCTGTGAAGAGGTGCCTTCCACCATGACTGTAAGTTTCCTGAGGCCTCTGCAGCCATGTGGAACTGTGAGTCAATTAAACCTCTATTATTGATAAATCATCCAGTCTCAGGTATTTCATCATAGCAGCATGAGAACAGACTAATGCAGTAAATTGGCACCACAGAGAGTGATGTGCTGCTATAAGGGTACTCGAAAATGTGGAAGTGGCTTTGGAACTGAGTAGCAGGCAGAGGTTGAAACAGTTGGGAGGACTCAGAAAAAGAAAGGAAAATATGGGAAAGTTTGGAACTTCCTGGAGACTTGGAGGGCTCAGAAGACAGGAATATGTGGGAAAATTTGGAACTTCCTAGAGACTTGTTGAATGGCTTTGACCAAAATGCTGATAGTGATATGGACAATGAAGACCAGGCTGAGGTGGTCTCAGATGGAGATGAGGAACTTATTGGGAATTGGAGTAAAGGTCACTCTTGCTATGCTTTAGCAAAGAGGCTGGCGACATTTTGCCCTAGAAATCTGTGGAACATTGAACTTCAGAGAGATGGTTTAGGGTATCTGACGGAAGGAATTTCTAAGCAGCAAACCATTCAAGAAGAAGCAGAGCTTAAATGTTTGGAAAATTTGCAGACTTATGATGCAATAGAAAAGAAAAACCCATTTTCTGGGAATTCAAGCCTGCTGCAGAAATTTTCATAAATAACAAGGAGCCAAATGTTAATCACCAAGACAATGAGGAAAATGTCAGAGACCTTCACAGCAGCCCCTCGCTTCACAGACCCAGAGGCCTAGGAGAGAAAAAGTGTTTTGTGGGCCAGGCCCAAGCGCCCCCCAGCCCCGCCCCCCGGCAGCCTTGGGACATGGTGCCCAGTATCCCAGCTGTGTCAGCTCCAGCCTTGGTTAAAAGGAGCCAAGGTACAGCTTGGGCCATTTCTTCAGGGGTACTAGCCCCGTGACTTGGCAGCTTACATGTGGTGTTGGGCCTACGGGTGCACAGAAGTCAAGAATTGAGGTTTGGGAACCTCCACCTAGATTTCAGAGGATGTACAGAAACCCCTGGATGTGCAGGCAGAAGTGTGCTGCAGGGGTAGAGCCCTCATGGAGAACCTCTGTTGGACAATACGAAAGGGAAATGTGGGGTTGGAGCCTCCACACAGAGTCCCCAGTGGGGCACTGCCTAGTGGAGCTATGAGAATTGGGACACCATTCTCCAGACCCTAGAATGGTAGATCTACTGGCAGCTTGCACCACGTGCCTGGAAAAGTCACAGACACTAAATGCCAGCCTGTGAAAGCAGCCAGGAGGGGGCGGTACCCTGCAAAGCCACAGGGGCAGAGCTGCCTAAGGCTGTGGGAACTCATCTCTTGCATCAGCGTGACCTGGATATGAGACATGGAGTCAAAGGAAATCATTTTGGAACTTTAAGGTTTAATGACTGTCCTATTGGATTTGACTTGCATGGGGCCTCTAGCCCTTTGGCTTTGGCCAATTTCTCTCATTTGGAATGGATGTATTTACCCAATGGCTCTACCCCATTGCATCTAGGAAGTAACTAACTTTCTTTTTATTTTACAGGCTCATAGGTGGAAGGGATTCGCCTTGTCTCAGATGAGACTTTGAACTCGGACTTTTGGGTTAATGCTAGAATGAGTTAAAACTTTGGGGAACCTTTGGGAAGGCATGGTTGTGTTTTAAAACATGAGGACATGTGATTTGGGAGGGGCCAGAGGTGGAATGATATGGTTTGGGTGTGTCCTCACCCAAATCTAATCTTGAATTGTAATCCCACGTGTCATGGGAGGGACCCAGTGGGAGGTAATTGAATCATGGGGGTGGTTTCCTCCATGCTGTTCTTGTAAGAGTGAGTTCTCATGAGATCTAATGGTTTTTAAGAGTCTGGCATTTCCCTTGCTGGCATTCTCTCTCTCCTGCCACCCTGTGAAGAGGTGCCTTCCTCCATGATTGTAAGTTTCCTGAGGCCTCTCCAGCCATACAGAAGTATGAGTCAATTAAACCATTTTTCTTTATAAATTACCCAGTTTCAGGTATTTCTTCATAGCAGTGCGAGAACAGACTAATACAGTGTTACTTCATAAATTGCTTACTAATCGAAAAGGGGAAAATGTATTAATACCTTTAAGATAGAAAGATCTGACAAGTAGACAAACTTAACGTTGCAAGTAATAGAACATAATATTTTGTTTCTCCTCTGCTATGCAGTATAAAGTACCTAAATCATTACCAACAAACTATGCTTACCAAAAATGTTTATTCTAAATAAAGCATCTACTGTGGTTCTCATTTATATAGTAAGTATAGGAATTAGAGAAACAAATGAAGTAGCACCATTATGCATCAATCAGACAAATCCATGATTTGGGACATTCTCTAAGTCAACTAATTTGGCTCTTTTAGAAAGTAAAAGTCAAGAGAAAATAAAAATGTAGGAGGCATGGCATGGTGGCTCACACCTGTAATCCCAACACTTAAGGAGGCAGAGGTGGGTGGATCACTTAAGGCCGGGAGTTTCAGATCAACCTGGGCAACATAGTGAGAACTCGTTCTCTTAAACAACAACAGCGACAACAACAACAAACTCTTGCCAGCAGAGGTGTGCTATTAAAAAAAAAAAAAGTAAGAGAACTATCTAGATTAAAAATTATTTCAGAGAAATAATCTTTATTGCAATCTGAGAATTTTTCTTTGAATACTGAAGTTGTTTTTAAAGATATAAAATTTATTTTGATGAAAATTGAGGAAACTTTAATATGGACTGAATCAGATGACATGAAATTATTATTAATTTTTAACAATTGTGATAATGGTATTGTACTTATGTAGAAGCATGCCCTTATTAGGATATGTGTGCTGAATGTAGGCTTTAATTGCTGCAAAAGTCTTCCTCATGTAAAGTCAAAATTTTTTAGGTACTAACTATTGGTCTTCATTCTGCCAACTGGAGTTAAAAGCATCAGTTGATACAGTCACAAGAAAATTATCTTCTTTGTATTAGTAAAATAATTAAAATTAAAATGTATATATACAAGGCAGAGAATTACAAAATTTGGGTATCAATACTACTATATTAATTTTATGCTACTATAGTATATGCCCTTTTAGATGTTTAATACCTGCTAAGAGATATGTTTAGGTAGAAATGATGTATATCAGCTATTTCTCACCATTTAGATGCCATGAAGTTGCTGTGAATTAAATAAACATTTGTCTGGTAAACTGCAGTAACCTATTTTAAAGTGTTCTTTAAAAGGTATGTATAGGCCAGGCGCGATGGCTCACACCTATAATCCCAGCACTTTGGGAGGCTGAGGTGGGCAGATCACGAGGTCAGGAGATTGAGACCATCCTGGCTAACACAGTGAAACTGCGTCTCTATTAAAAATACAAAAAATTAGCTGGGCGTGGTGGTGGGTGCCTGTAGTCCTAGCTACTCGGGAGGCTGAGGCAGGAGAATGGTGTGAACCCGGGAGGCAGAGCTTGCAGTGAGCTGAGACCGCACCACTGCCCTCCAGCCTGGGCGACAGAACAAGACTCCATCTAAAAAAAAAGGTATGTATATATACATACATGCACAGACACATATATATTTGTGTATCTTTTTTAAGGTTATATCTATTGTATATGATGATTATATATTATGTGATATATTATTATACAATAATATATTCTATAAAACTATTTTTTCTTCAATTTATTAAAATATTATTTTCATGTAATCCTGGCACTTTGGGAAGCTGAGGTGGAAGGATTGCTTCAGCTCAGGAGTTTGAGACCAGCCTAGGAAACATAAAACCCAACTCATAAAAATTAAAAATATGTATACTTTTCGGTTTTATACTTGACAGGCTTTACAAGAATTTCAAGGAGATATAAAAATAATGCAAATTGTCTGGAAGAACTCGCCTCTCCTCTCCTTACTCCACCCTGCTATTGGGAAAAAGATTAACTGATGGTGAGTGGTGAGTCTATAATACCATCACTCCACGTTCCTGGATGTTAAAAGTCACTCACACATGTGACTTCTATCTTTACAACACATGAAGTAGGTAAGGCCAGAATTCTGCTCCCAGCTAACTGGGAGAGGTAGTCTGTTCCCAAAGACTTAAAATATCCTCAGGTCAGGAGTTTCAAAGTCTACACTTAGAGGGAAGAACCAGGAAGTCCATAAAGTCATAGGTTTCAACCGCATCCTTCAATTTAGTATTTCTAACAACAATGCTGGTATTTTGATATCCATCTCTTTAATACCTGCTTCTATTTCCAACTTGTTTAGAACTTGAAGAGGGAGATAAGGTTTAATTTTGTGCCTTCCCCAAGTGCAGCATTTAGGGATGCAGAGATATTATGTATTTTAAGCATGTGCTGTAGTAGCCAATGGGAATCCAGAATGTTGTTGTTTATTTGCATTTTAATTTACTACAGAATTGTTTATTTTAGGCCCTTTGATCCAATGCTAATTTAAATCATTTTCAATAGAACATTGTTTATTTCCCTTCATGCTTTATAACTCTAAATAATAAAAAATACCATCATTCACTTTAAAGTCCATATTCTCCAGGCATTATTTTTGAGCTTCACATAGGCTTAGAGGAAAAACTGATGAATAGTAGTGATGTGGTGGTTGTGGAAGCAGTTGCATAGCTTAGATAGCTCAGGTTTTAAATCTCACCTTTGCCTTATATTAACTGCGTGAACAGGTTAAAATTACTTTGATCTCTCTACACCTGTTTCCTTGTATGTAAAATGAGAGTAACGAAAGAGTAGCTGGGAAGATTAGTGAGCTAAGATATGCACAGTGATTACCGTGTCTCCTGCCATATACGCCTCAAAAATTTAGCTCTTATTATACTTGTTTGGTTCATAGTAGGTGAAGTGTTAGGTAGAAAAATTGGGAATTCATTCCTTTCTTGATTAGAGTGAATGACAATCCATTTGCAGAAAGCTGCAGAAAGACCACTCCAGAAATAGAATGAGGCAACCGCTCTGGAGAATTGAGAACTAATGGGAGCTACGCTCCACAAAAGATAAGGAAATCAAAATGCCAAGAACAATATTCTGAGAAGAAGGGAAAACAAAAGAACAGAAAAATTATCAGTTATATAGCGGGGAAAAATCTGAAAGGAAAAAATCTCAAAAGAAGGGGACTATAGAAGTATAAAGCTGATTATTCTATATTGATCGATCCATCAATGTGCTAATCAAGCAGTAAGCAGAAAGTTGCAGGATGGAAGTATGGATTCTTCCTGACCATTCGTTACACAATAGATGCTTTCTCTACTTAATGACAACAGCAATAGGCAACTGGAAAATGTCACTTAGCCAGCATGTCCAAATCCATCTTCCTTGACTTTCCTGGTGAAACCACATATTTTATTCTAGATATCAGGTTGACCATAGAGGTAAGACATGCAGTGCTTTGGAGTTTGTATTTTCTTTTTTTTTCCTTTCTTATTTTTTTATTTTTTTATTTTTTGAGACGGAGTCTTGCTCTGTCGCCCAGGCTGGAGGGCAGTGGCACGATCTCGGCTCACTGCAAGCTCCGCCTCCTGGGTTCATGCCATTCTCCCGCCTCAGCCTTCCGGGTAGCTGGGAATACAGGCGCCCGCCACCATGCCCGGCTAATTTTTTGTATATTTAGTAGAGACGGGGTTTCACCGTTTTAGCCAGGATGGTCTTGATCTCCTGACCTCGTGATCCGCCCACCTTGGTTTCCCAAAGTGCTGGGATTACAGGCGTGAGCCACCGCGCCCAGCCTGGAGTTTGTATTTTCTTAATTCTTTTGGCTGGTACTTTGCAGATTTGGGGAGCAACAATTGGTGAGAAAAACAATAGTATTAACATATGTGAAAATTCAGCTGCTACCTTTTTTATGTAAAAATAATTCAGCTTTTCAATTATATGCTTTCAGGTATAATCTGTTGTTTCTATAGCATCATTAGTGGCAGTATTTAAAAGTCTCTAAGCCTGACAGTTTACTTCGACAGATGCAAAGAACAATGAGCACTGATTTTCAATAAGCTAATAAGAAGTAGTTTAAGAAATAAATTGGCTTAATTTGAGTTTACAATAATCTAAAATTTTGCAAAGATTTATTTATTTATATATCACAGTGTGCTTTTGAATTAGATGTTTCTTAGACTAATATGCTTATTTTCAGAGGATTACAAGGATGCAATAGACAACATTCCATTTGATGTACATAGCTGCGAATACATTTAACATTGAAAGTTTCAAGCACTTTCTTTTAGAATTTGGATTTTTCATTTCACTCTTTCTAGCAAGATAACTTAGAGATATGTATGAGAAATATAAAGTAAATGACAAAATAGAATGCTATATGGAGGAAAATTTGATGAAAAGATAATTGATTCAGAGATTTTTGTTGAACAAATGAAACCAACGATTTTTTTCCCCATCAGAAACTAATTGCATTTCTTTCTTATTTCCTTGGAGACACATGTGGAATAAAATGTAATAAATACTGTACTTGTGTGTTTACTTACCAGAATGTTCTCTTCAGAAAAAGTAATGATACCCTTTCATTGACATCATCCAAGTGATAATATACTTTTGTTTCTGTCATTGGAGTAATAATAACCTTTCAACCACATCACTGCACAGTGCTTCTTTCTTTTATTGTACATAATGCATAAAAATAAAGAGGGTATATTATTTCTTAAGGAAATAGGTTGTTATTTAAATAAATTCCAAGCATCAGAAAACCACAGTTCTTGCTGATGTGTACTAAAATTTCTATAGATACTTATAACTTTGTATAGAAATTTAATTTTAATATTCTTTCAATTGTCACATCATACTTAAGTACGGATCTCCACTATTTCACATCTCAAAAATATGACTTAAAACCAGTTATAGTTGTTTATACCCCGATGATAAGGGATTAGAATTTTTTTTTGCCAAATACTCCTTAGGCTAAGTTTCAAAGTCTGGTTTGTATAAAATATTACTAGCAGATAAATAGTTTGTTAATAAAACATCCAAGCTTGTGCTGATGGGTGAATTTACTATAATGTAATAAAGGCTGACACTACTCATAGTGAGAATTTAACCTTTTCCTCAGAATACCTTATTCATTTAAATGAACTCACAGGTTTAACGTAAAATATTTCATATATATTTGATACGATCCTGTACAAATTGTTTCCTAGCATAATAAATTGAATACAGTGTGAAATTGTGACTTTGTTTTTTTTACTTAGTATCTCAAGTTTGAAGAATATAAGTTCTTTATGTTTTTGCTTAAGTTTGATTTACTTTATCATTAATCATAATAATAGGATTTGTGCTGGATGATGGAAATCCAAACGGTGTTACTCAGTATAATAAGAAAAGTGAACTACATATGGAAAGTTTAAAATAAAGAACTAATCTTAAACCAATCAGATTGTTTCATGATGCAGACAGGAATCTCAGGAAATAGGCTTAGTGGAATTTTCTGGCAATTAAGTATAAAATTTTACATGTTTTAAGTAAATATTTCTTAAACAAGTGTCTATTTCTGGTCTCATTCCATGCTCCAAAGAGTTTCATCTGAGCTTAATAATGTTGGTTTGAAGGCATACTTGCAAATAGAGGGCAGAAATGTTAACTCTATTTCCAGATTTCTACTATTGCAAACAGTCTCTAAGTTAAAGCCAAAGTTGTTTTCTATTTTATTGGAGCAAGGGAAGCCTGATTAAAGCTTTTTTTAGAATACATATTCACTCAGCAGAGCAAGAAAACAACCTCAAGACTGACATAGCTGTTCTAAAAGTCATCTTTTGGTTTTATTGTTGGAAAGAGGGATTGCTCATCAAATCACTGATAATAAGAGTGCTTAGATGACACTGTTATGTAGTTGATGTTACTTAGCATGCCAAGTCTCTTTCTGTACATATTAAAAGTGATACGTTGTTCTCAGCCAAGACTGTCTAATAAATTTTTTTCTGGTAACAGCTTTATTGAGATATAATTCACAAACCATACAATTCACCCACTGAAATTGTACAGTTCCATGGTTTTTACTATATTCACAGTTAACGCAACCATCACTGCAATCAATTTTAGGACATTTTCGTCACTCCAAAAAGAAATCTCGCATCTATTAGCAATCGCTCCTTATTTCCTCCTAACCACCCCTCACCCAACCTCTCAGCTCTAGGCAACCACTAATTTACTTTCTGTCTGTATATATTTGCTATTGTAGACATTTAATATAATTGAAATTATATAGTATGTGGTCTTCCGTGACTAGCTTCTTTCACTTGTCACAGTGTTTTCAAAGCTCATCCATGTTGCAGTATATATCAGTAGTATATCAATGTGTTTTATTGACAGGTGATATTCCATCATGTGTATATACCACATTTTATTTAGCTCTTCATCAGTTAAAGGACATTTGGGTTGTTTCCACCCTTTGGCTATTATGAATAATGTCGCTATGAACATTTGTGTACACATTTTTGAGTGGACATATGTTTTCACTTCTCTTTGGTATATGCCAAGGGGTGGAATTGCTGGATTATATAGTAACTCTATGATTACCCCTTTGAGGAACTGCTGGACAGTTTTGCAAAGAGGTTGTGCCATTTTTCATTCCCATGAGTGTTATATGGGGATTCCATTTTCTACATGTCATCACCAACACTTGATATTATCTGTCTTTTTTTTTATTATGGCCATACTGATGGGGGTGAAGTAGTATTTCATTGTGGTTTTGCCTTACGTTTCCTTAATGATGTTGACATTCATCTTTTAGTGCTTTATTGGCTATTTGAATATCTTCTAAGATAAATGTCTATTCAGATCCTTTGCCTATCTAAAAAATTGTGTTGTCTTTTTATTGTTATAATAAGAGATCTTTATATATTCTTTTATCAATTTTGCTTTGTGTGGCTTACTAAGTCAAAAACCTTGGGTGTGCAATTAATAAATTTAATTGCTAGCAAAATTATTAAAACAATAACTTATAATTTTTGGTCCACCTGAAATAGGGAAACTAATTTGACTCAACTTTTCTTTCAATTGTTGTGGAGTCTGGTTGACTGCCAAATTTTGTAAATTTTAATATTTTACCCAGTAAAAAGCTTATTAAATAATAGGATATACTGATTAGAGGTTACTTTCAAGAAATTAAATATTTTTGTGTCTTCAGAAAGAGTTCTCCTTTTGGAAAGATACTATATGAATAAAGAAGTAAATTTTAAGTACATATTTTTTTAAAGTGCATCAGTTATTTTTTGAAGGAACATTTAAATTTTAGCATTTGAGCAGCTATCTTTCCTCCTTTAAAGTTTTCTCATTATCCTTTCCTTATACGTATTATTATTTATAGGCTGCAAATGAAACCCAAAAGAACATAAATGGTTTTCTATTTCAACAAAAGCAATCACCTCCACGTCTCACTTTCTTATCTTTAATTAAATAAGTAAGATAAAAAGTAAAAATCATGGTTGCCCCTTTGGTTTTGCTGGTTTGACCCATTATCCCAGCACATTGTGGTAGAGATATAATAAGCCTGCTTTGCATAGAAGATCACTTAGGAACAACCAAGGCTTGGGGAAGAAATCAGTTGCCACTAAAATGTCAAAGTATCAAGTATTTCTGCATGTGTAACTAGAGGAAAAGGAGAAGACAGCAGTGCTTCGTGCTTCTGATGAGGCCCAAGATCTCTGGCATTTGAAAGAAAGGTGAAAGCTGTTGATGGTCACTTTCTTTGGGTCTCTTTCCTTGGATCAGGATTGTACATGAAAGTCGCTTTAGATACATTGGCCAGAAAGAATGTGTGTAGCCTAACACAAACGTGACCTACTTTTTACGAAAGGAAGAAATTCTTGGGAGGTATAACTGAAAATTATTGTCCCAATTTGCAAACTCACCGGACAGTATGAATTTCTCTTAGGGCTCCTAATCTATTTCAGTCAGACAGTAAGTCTTCGCCATGAAAACAAAACGAAATGGACTATAAAACTGAACAGGCTGGGCTTAGTTATAGATCTGATTGTTTGGCTATGTGCAGGGAACCAGCATTTAAAATATAATTCCAGCTTTAATCTGAAATAAAGCAAAGTCTGAATGTATGGCATAGCTTAGTGATAAAATAAGCTCATAAATGTCTATAAATGCATTTATAAATATATTAAAAATTTTTTAAAGCAGATGCAATTCTTTGTCACAAATACGGATGTGATTCTAAATATCAGCAAGTTTCTGCTAACAAAAAGATGCAAATGAAAGTCATGATCCAAAACCTGGGCATAGTAATAATTCTGGTATCTGGTTTGAGTTTTAGCTCCTTTCTTAGCTGTCAGCAAAATCATCCTCTGAACTTCTCACTCTTATGCCTGCCCGTCTTTATTTTAACTCATAGACAAGCAGTTGGAATTTTGCCATTTAACAGCCAAGCCCTGTGGCAGGATAATAAGTAACAGTCCACTAACATGAATGCAGAGAAAAGCATATGTTAGGCCAGGAGGGATGAAAATTGTCCACATAGAAGAAAAAATAGAAAAAGCAAGTAAGACAGAAAGAAAAAGATAAATAAAACCTTAAGGGCAAGAATTTTCTGTTTACAAATATGCTCTCCTTTAGCCTAGCTTTTACAAGTGGGTGACTGCATTTTGCAGTCTTAGTAAATCATGACTGCTTAACCATGCATTTGAAGCTATTAAGTTACCAACAGCCAATCCCCCAAAACTTATATGCATGAAAAGACATAAAAATAAAATAAAACAGTAAAGAAAATTTCTTATTTAAAATTTAATGTTGATATGATTAAAAACATATATCAACAGCTTAAAAGCAATCAGACTTCATAATCAAGGAGTAGGCGTGTTATAATAAAAACAAGCTCTAGTTTCATTTCTGGTGCAGGTTTAATTTATTATTATTTTTTTAAAAGCTGAAAATGGTAGGAGGTGATTCATTTCTTTGGTTTGAGGACTACATCTGGTTCAGAGTTAATAGTCATCTAAAAGTAAAGTATCATTTGAGAAGGCTTAGGGGTATGCCTGAAGTTTTAACTTTTACATCATTTGCTAATGTGCTAGTTATCTGGAAGCTATTAAATTAGAATATCTGATTTTGCTGAGATTAAAAAGAAATATTAGACTCTTAGTTAATTTTTTGTGCAGAACGCTTCCATTATATTCTGCAGAGTTTTAAACATCCAATGTAACAGCCTGTTTTTGTTTTTTTTGCTTTAGGAAATGTTCTTCAATTTGCCATATAGGAAATTAAAAAGTATAACATTTGAAGTAGGATAATGTTCTGAGCTTATGTTTTACAAAGCTTTGAACATTAAAACTGTTCATGGTTTAAATAATTTCATGGTTAATATTTGTGCTGTATAAATTCACTGGTTTCCTCTACTACGGCATGTTAAATTCCAGGTAACCTATATCTGAAGAAGAATTAGTTGTAACAAAGGTTTTTTTTTTAACCTTTCTCTAATGGGAAGATCCATATACTATAGGAAATTGTGAGAATACTAATGAATTACTCAGAAATAAACTAAAATTGTGAAAAAAGTAAAGAAGTTAGAGATGAGAGAATGTCATGACCAACGATGGATTTAGACTTAATTGCGTATTTGGCACATTGAAGTCTAAGTCCATTGTTGGTCATTTATAAATTTTTAGACTGCAATTTTTAATATTTGGTTTTCTCTTCATTTTCCTTTCCTAAAATTATTTCCTCTTCTTCCTTTTCATCTCTTCTTTTATTCCTTGTTTCCCAGTGAAATTATTTTCTAGCACAGCAAGACATGGTTCCACTCTGAGGCAAATTTTAAGATGCCGATGTTATTCTATTTAGTTTTGCAAGCTCAGGGCACACATGTACGAGTGTGTGGAGTGTGTGTATGTATCAAAGAAGTTTTTATTCTAAGAAAATTATGAATATAAGTTTGAATTTATTACCTTTCTCTTTTGCCTAGTATGTTATACAAATTCTACATAGTTTTAGAGCCAAATTACAGCAATCAGTTCACAATCCCTGTGATATTATTTTCTTAAAATTTCTTGTTTATTTGAAATGACTATATTGACTTATTTTAACTGAAATATAGTCACAAACAGATCTTCTTGTAATACTTTTCTCAAGATTCCAGCTGAGAAACTGCAAATATGAAAATACCCCAACTGATTTCTTCAACTACTTATTAAATATCATCTTAAGTTACAGTTCAAGATCAACTTCTTTGGGACAAGCAACTATTTACTTATGTATGAGATTTTTAAAAATATCGTTTATGATTGTTTTGGTGTATGAAGGATCCTGTCACCCAGGTAGTAAGCATAGTATCCAACCAAAGCTCAGCAACATGCAATTTACCCATGTAACAAACCTGCACATGTACCCCCTGAACCCCAAAGTCGAAAAATAAAATTAAGTCTTCCAATAACTTGTTCTTTAAAAAAAAAGATTGTTTTTAAATTTTGCAAATAATTTTCTATTGCAACAGTATTAAAAGAATGGGACTTGGTCCAAGAATAACTCCCAAACTGGTTGTTTATCTCATAATAAAGCTGAATTGTGGAAATCTAGAACCTAACTTCAATACATTGTTTTCCGAGGAAAAAAATGGAACACTCTTAATTTATTAATTTTCTGATTTATCAGAATTTTGCTCTCCATGTGCAATCCAATTCTTACCTCTGGATGCATGACTTCACAGGGGAAAAAAATTGTTCATTTCTGGCTCGCCATAATTTCATGCTCATTTTAACTGAGCCCTTACCAGTGCCCTTCTATTCTAATTTATCTGTTGTTGGTTCTCTAACAAAATATCCAAAGGAGTAGCTGCCATGAATATTTTATCTTTCCAATTCCATATTCCCTTCCTTCTCAACTTCCATTTGTATTCCTCATCAAATGATTATTCTCCCTGTTGATGTGAAAAGATTTAGGACACTTTCCCTCCTCCTCAGCTTGTCAACTTGTGATTTCCTTTGATTTCAGAGAAAGAGATGATTCTTCTGTAAAACCAACCTATCTCTCTGTCCTTGACCCAGCTTCTCCTGTTTCATAAGAGATATTACTCTTATAGATCTTCTTTTCTAGTCTTTACATACACATTTGTTCCCTCATCCCCCTCTGGCTACTGTCCTCTTTCCTCTTTCCTCTTTTCCTTTAGTGAAAAATGTCTTCCATGTCCCTTGCATCTGTATCACCCTGGATGTAAGTTCATTTAATTGTTTTCTCTTTTTCCCTTTCTATGGAGATTGCCTTCTCAAGATCAACTTCGTGTCAGCTCTAGCAGTCACATATTCACTCTCAGTCTGGTTAATTCTTTAGTGCATTTCACAACTTAAAACTGTTTTTTTCTTGACTTCTGGGAAAGCACATTATATTGCCCCACAATACTCAGATTCTTCTCTTACTACCACCTAAATGCTCAGTCTTTTTCATATATTCCTTTTCACTCCTCTGTGTGTTATCTCTACTAAATATGAAATCTCAGCGATCTCATCTACCCCATTACTGCAACTCTCCCTTCTATGTGAAAAAGCACAAAATAATAATCATTTCCCATTTTCAAATAGCTTTTCCTTGGATACTTATATTTAATCTTTAATAAGAATTTATGAGGTAGAAACATTCATTACACAGACTACCAAATTCACATTTTCAGTTTCCTACTATTTGGTCATTCTCCATAAGTCAACTAGTTATTTACTGCACTTAGGCATTCACTGTGGTGTAGTAATATATCAAAAATTAAGTCTATTGTCTTTTTATGTCCCATCCAGTGTCCCTTCTCAACCTTCCTATTGGTATTAAATTGGCCAGGCTACTGGCCAAGTCTGTTAGTTCAAAGTCTTAAGAGTAAGCTTCATTTCAAACAGTAGAGGCTTCCGATGGGATGAACTTGGATTATTATCTATTGGTGACCCTCCCCACTGTCAACTCATCCTTTAGAAGCCCACTCAAATGCCAGCTCCTTCAAGAGTCATCACCTTATCCCAATGTTCCTAGGAACATTTTCACAACTCTGTTCCTGTGGCACTTTTTGTCCCCATCCTGATATTGCTAAATAGTGTGGCTCTCAGAGCTCCGGGTCTTGGGTCAGACAGGCTCGTGCTCCAGTTTTTGTGCTGCCACTTACAAGGTGGATGACTTGTTGCAAGTCACCTTTTTAAAGCTTCGTTTTTCCATATTGGTACACAGTGTTCATGATCATAATGCCTAGTTTGTGGGATGTTTAAAAAGATTACATCAGATAATCATACGCAGAACTGGAACATACTAAATGCTGAAAAAATTGTTAGCTAACTCACTTTCTAAAACGTAATATTCTGAACACATGCAGAACCTGACTTTTAAGATCCAGTTCCTAGTTTTGTGCCTGAGGCTTTACAATGCTGTGATGCTGTGATCTGGTCATGACTTAGAATACTTTGATTATCTCTGCTATACAATGGAATGAATTATAATTTAAATAAGTATTTGTGGGGCTGGACGCTGTGGCTCATGCCTGTAATCCCAGCATTTTGGGAGGCTGAGGCGGATGGATCACTTGAGATCAGGAATTCAAGACCAGCCTGGCCAACATGGCGAAACCCTGTCTCTACTAAAAATACAAAATTAAGCTGGGTGTTGTTGCGTGTGCCTGTAATCCCAGCTACTCAGGAGGGTGAGGCAGGAGAATCACTTGAACCCAGGAGGCAGAGGTTGCAGTAACCCAAGATCGCACCATTGCATTCTAGCCTGGGTAACAGAAAGGGACTCCATCCTAAAAAAAAAAAAAAAAAAAAAAAGTATTTGTGGGATAGATGGAAAAATTTCTATAAAGATGTTCATAAACTATTCTTGCTAAATTGTAAACAATGATTAAAATCAAGCATCTGAACAGCAGAATCTGGTTTTGTACATCTTTGCATTTTGTGTATTACATGAGCAAAACCAGGGTGGATTATATTTAAAAATTTTTGTTATTTGTTGATTGAATTTACTTTGATGTCAATCCTCCATTTCTTATATATATGCACTTTCCAAATCCTATTGATCAAAAAAAAAAGAAAAATCTCATCTTCATTACTTTACCCCGTAACCCAAAGCCACTCCTCTAATCAGACCCCAACTCCCTTTAAGAATAACCATAAGTGTCTCCTACTTGGCCCTCATACCTCCAGCTTTTAACTCTATTAATCCATTTATTACAATGATATACAATAGATAATCTTCTGTAAACACTCATTTGACCATGCCCTTCCCTTGTTTAAGAACTTGCAATGACTTGCTTTTTCCTAGCACAGCAAAGCTAAATTTCTCCCTTGAATTTTAAAATCCTCCATCTGTTTCTACTCTTCCTATGCAATATTATTTTCCATTATTCCTTAACAAGCTTCCACCATCCTACTGAGACAGGTATATTTTTTGTCTCTAGTAAACTAGGCCCTGAAGATAAAAATTTGCATAAAATATTCAGTAGCATGTTCCTTATTTTGCTCTCACCTTCTATGCTTTTACACATGCTATTTAAGTCTCCTGGAATGCCTTCTCCTTTCCCATCATCTGACATACAGTTACCTAAACTCCATGACCCAATACACATTTTTTCTCCCCTGTCAACTATTTCTTCATGAATTTCCCCCTACTCTTAATGTTGTTACATAGTCTCTAAAAATAATCAAAAATAGATGATTTAGTCATGTGGAATAAGATTCAGAAGGTATCCCAGGCCATGTAGTTAAAGTCTCTTAACCTCAGCAACACGCCTCCCAGATTCCCTCCTTCTCTGAGAGATGTTCTCTATATAAACAAATATTATATATATTCTTCCCTTATCCCTCTTTCGCCCCTCTTTTTAATACAATTGATGGAGGGAGTATGGAAGCTGTCCCTAAAGAGGTCACAATTAAGCAGAAACCTGAAAGAAATGATTGAGCATATCAGGTAAGGATCTGGGGAAAGAAGATTCCAGGCAAAGTAAATAGTAATTGCCAAGTCCTTCAGACGGTAGCAAGCTTGTACTTCAGGGAGAATAAGCTGGACTGTGTTGTCTGAATGGAGGGTAAAGAGGAGATTGCGGCAGAGCAGGATGGGAAGGTAGGAGGGAACAAACCAAGGAGAGTAATCTAACCCATGGGAAGTTTGGAATTTATTCTAAAGTTGATGCAAATCTATTATAGAGTTTTGTGGAGAGCATGCTATGAAATATTCATATTCTAAAATGACTGTGTGGATGCTCTGTTGGGATTTTTCAATAGGCAAGTATAAATAAGCAGGGAAGATATTTAGGGATCTTGGAAAAAGATGAAAAATCTCCATAAGAAAGCTGTAAAAACTATTTCCTAAACTGCCAGTGACATTGCAAATCAATTGAAATTACAGATTACTTAGAAATTAATGACATTAACGTTACTATATATTAAAACCTATAGAATATAAGCATAGTGATACTTGGTGGGGGGACATTCATAACAGGAGGTGTATTTTTTTTTCAATGTTGAAGGTAAGTAACTAAAAAGAAACCAAACAAAAGTATAAGGATTAACAAAGTAAGGTTAAATAATTTGGTAGAAAGGATGAAACAAACTATAAACAGGAATTAAATATAAATACAATTAAAATTGGCAAATTTGAAGAAGAAAAAGAGAAGATGCATGAATACCTGTTGTAGGTAACTCTTGTGAGGGTGGTTCAGCTCAAAATTCCACCTTTTCTGGGACTGCTTTCTATTGTATAGCAACTGATGCTTGGTAACCCCGTGTATGATATGTAGTCCTATCCAAGTAACTGTGATTCATAGAGGAAGGATTAGTAAACTCACCTCAAACTGGTGGTCCAGTTTGGGTGAGTTTTTCCTGGAAATTTGACATTTAAAATTGTTAAGAAAAAGAGAGTGGTTAAAGCAAAGAGCAGTGGTCATCTGGGGATGTAACTCCAAATGTTACTTGCATTCATAGATATTTTAGCAAGCTTGTCCAACCTGCAGCCCATGGGCCATCTGCAGCCCTGGATGGCTTTGAATGTGGTCCAACACAAATTTGTAAACTTTCTTAAAACATTATGAGATGATTTTGTGATTTTTTTTTTAAAGCTCATCAGCTATCATTAGTGTATTTTTTGTGTGGCCCAAGACGATTCTTCCAATTTGGCCCAGGGAAGCCAAAAGATTGGACACCTCTGCCAGGGAGTTTCTATATTCACATTATTCATACGTTCTTTAGCCTAAAATCCATCTGTTTGAAAGGAGCTCAGTTTTTAAAAAATATACTTTTCTCACTTTCATTTTCATAGTAACCTTTTTCTTCTTTACAAGAGAGAGGCATATGCCTCCATCAATATTCTTGAGTATTACAATGGTGCATTGTATTAGTGTGTAAAACTTAACCAGAATGCCAAACAATGGACAAATAGAAATATCGATGTCGGTGCTGAGAAAGTGAATGTCTAACGATTGGGTAACAAATCCTCTTGCAAATCGGGATTTCTTTTTCACCGAATTAAATAAAATTTAAAGAGAACCTAATAGAATTTCTATTGATTAATCTTTAAAAATAATTTTTGAAGAAATATCGCTAAGTAATTTTTGTCATATACCCAATAATGAATTCAAAGAACTGAATACGATTGCTATATCAAAACTCCCTCTAGGACCTATCGTTACTTTATGTGAACAAGCTTTCTCAGCACTTGCATCTATGACAATGAAAATAGGGATTATATGGATGCTGAACTATATTTCAATTGACAATAATAACATTCATTGATGAATATGTGAATTAATAGAAAAAATAAGAGAAATCAGTAAAGCTTCAGTTCCATCTATTTCATTAAGAAAAACATTTTCAAGTAAAGTTTACATTTTCATGATTGAAAATCAACATTTGCAAATTTGTTGTTTAAGTCACCTGCATACGACTAATAATTATAGAAATAATTTAGTCCAGAAAAAAGTAATTCAATACTTAGAAACTTATAGTCAAAGGAAATTAAACTTTAAGTTTGTATTGTTTTCTTATAAAAATATGTTAAAAGATAATAGAAGATGCCCAAACATAAAAATATGTATTAGCTTAGTATAAAGTTTTATGGGGCAAGTGAAAGATAAATAAAAAGAAAAGAATGGTGTAAAATTTTTACTTGGAAAGAAGAGGCTTTTTAAAAATGGATTGTAGTGGGTGTCAAATTATTATGGTATTTAGATTCCCACTACATACAATTTAAAGTGACATGACAGTTTTATTTTTAACGTTACATATTTACAATAAGAAAAAAGGTTTCTTTTGTAACTTCCTATATTTATAATGAAAATTTTGGTTCTCAACCTAAAAATTCTTATGTAGATATATAAGAAAATGTCTGGGGACTTGTTCTAGAGAGAATACCTATCCCTGAAACTTGTGCTGCAGAGGTCTTACAAAAGAACTTCTTCCTTTCACAAAGTAAAAGAGTTAGATTTGCAATTGAAAGAACCTAAAGAATTGCCAGCTTTTTGTTGGTATGAGTTAAGAGCACAGGCTTTGAGTTTGAACTCTTGTTAGGCCACTTGTTCTCTGTCTGATATCGGACAAGTAACATAATGATTTACCACTCAATTTCCTCATCTGAAAAATGGGAAGAAAATGTGGTACCTATCTCAAAAGGATATTATGAGAGTTAAATTAATACAGTGCCTGACATAGAGATCCGAAATAGAAGTATTGTTATTATGATAAAGAAATGGACTCTAAAAATATGAACAGCAGAGAAAACATTAGAATATTTTAAACAAGTGTTTGACAAAACTGAAAAACTGGATTGTTGAATTTGCCTTTTAGAAAATACATATACTGATTTTGACTCATCTAAAGAAGAAAACCTGAACAGAGTAACAATTACAGAAGAAACCAGCATCTAAGCAAGTTACCAGGATTATGTGATTTTATGACCAGGCTCTTCTGAACCTTTAGGCAAGGGAAAATTCTTAAGTTTTTAATAACTGCTTCTGAAAACAGGATAAGATGGAAATCTTACTGCTATGTTGACACTAGCAAAACACTGATAAGCTAAACCTGACCCAGAAAGGAATCATTCATATATACACACACACTCATGACAAATCTTACTTATAAGATATGATTTCAAAATCAAAGTTTTCTTCAAGAATACAGCCATGCTTATGTATTAGAGAAACTATTGTGATAGTGGGATAGAAAAATGGAAACCACAACAAAACACCACATCACATACTTATATGTCTCTGAGAAATAGAGACATATAGGATGTTCTAGATGGGGAAACTCAGTATTTATAGCTAGTAATTGTCTTAAATTAATCTATATATTGAATGTGATTCAAATAAAATTTTCAATAGAATCTTGAGTCTCGATTTTATCTGGATTAATCAATGTTTGCAAAGACATGGGCACTCTCAGCCATGCTTGATGGGAGTGGAATTTCCTGCACGGGTGGCGGGGGGCTAGTATGGCATTATACATGTAGCTGCCTAATGTACATATTCTTTGATTCAGCAGTGAGACAGATGTTTATTGATTAATTGGTGAGTATTAGTAACGGAAGAAAGCAAGTTGAAAAACTGTTTAATTTTATTTTGCTAAAAATCCTTATACATATATTTAGGCATATTTACATATATGGAGAAAAGTGTCTCAAAAGATGCGCATCTAAATGTTAACTGATGAAGCGTTAAAAACTCTTTACTACTTCGTACAGTGCTGTAATGTTAGTTTTTTTAAAAAAAGAACACAAAATTTTCATAATTAAAAAGTCAAGTCTTGGGAGGGATCATAAGGTTGGCAGTGGCTACTGGAAAAACCACGTCACTTAGCTTGGAATTGCAGTCAAAGTGACATAGACTGATGGAGAGATGTCAGGCTCAGAAAAAGCATTTCCTTATAGCCTCTTTATTTGGTAATTAGTGGCAGATCTGCTTTAGAAACCAGATTCACTCTAATTTCAGCTAAACGACACTATCCCTTTTGCAGTTGAATGTTTAGACTTAAGCATAAGACCTCACATTCATCTCATTTAATATTGTCTTTAAATTACCCTGTTCTCTTAAGCTAATCCAGATGGTTTGGGGATTTTGGTTAAACAAAACAACGTAGTCTCTTCATAGTTTTAGGTCACATTACAGATTTATCTAAGTTACCGCTTCAATGTTTTCATTGTATAGAACAAACGATAGGATGTCAGTCTGAGTTTTTGTATCGAAAGTCTCCTTGTTTTAAGGATATGGATGTTAAAAGAAAGGTAGACTTTCACAAAACTGTGCTGTCAGCCACCTGTCCTTGGGATGTTCCCATGTTCCTATCTTTCCTATTGTTGCTTTGCCTTCCGGTTGTGTCTTCCACTCTGAACCCACCCAGAAGCATTAGACTCGCATTCTTCCCCAGCTTTTCCCCATGTGGCTGAACCTGCTTTCCCTATACAGCCTTTAAATATGGTCCTCATCCTCGTCAAAGTGCTTGCTCTCACTCAGTCTCTTTCTCGTATCTATCTATCCATCCATCCATCCATCCATCCATCCATCTACCTACCCACCTACCAATCATCCACCTATCTATCATCTATCATCTCTCTCTCTCCCCCTCTCTCTCTGTCTCTTTTGTCTACCCATTTATTCTGTATAGGCAGCTGTTCTTGATTTTCACATGGATATGATGAATATGCTTACACTTTTATTTAAACAGCTTTATATGTTACCTCTTCCAGGAGAGTCTAAATTTGAAAGGAAAATTTGACCTTGAACTTTTCCATAGATTTATTCCAAATAGAAGAATAAGTCTCTTTGAACCCAAAGGACTTGGGAAAATAGCTTAAAGCACTCCAGCAAATACTAAATGTCTCTATTTAGTATACACACTAAATACTAAATATCTTTGGATCCCTATGTTTTGTCTGTATAATTCAAGCATTGCTGAATTATACTTCATAATATGTTTATTTTAATATAAAATTGTGGTTTCAACTATGAAATAAAATGAATCATTATTTCAACAAATCTTTAATACGATGTATTGCCCAACAAGGTGTCTTCTGTTATACCATCACTCCTCATGCTTTCTTGCATATCACGCCCCCAAAGCACAGTATTTACTACTTAACTTTTGTATGCATTTGCATTTGAAGAGTGTGTGTTTGAGTAGGGTATTGTCTTGCAGTATCATTTGGTAAAGAGAGGTTGCCTTCCCAACATTTCTCAGGGACCTGCTATGCTTACTTATAGGAGTAACATGTAAAGAAAACCACAATGTGTACATAAGTTCCTTCCTGAGATTTCCATGAACTTTGAAAGCTGAATTTCTAAGAGACCATTTCAGTGTCTTAGTCGCTGAATGAATTAAATTAGTCACTGGAAGGGATTGATGCAGCTTTTAAAAGAAACAGTAGTTCCCAGAGAGTGCTAATGCTCTGCTAGAATGAGCATCAGTAGGCAGGTAAATCAGTCATACAAAATGAAATTATGTATGCACCTATTAAAGATTACCTTCTTGCTAAATAAATGAAAAATTTTATGATAGACATATTGCTTGTAATTGAAAGTCCTTGATTGCAGTGGTGCAATGACAACAGGAACTCAAGGGAACCCGCTTGAATGAATTCTTTTTATAAAAAATATTGAAAATGCACATTAAAAAGAGGTATTTTACTTTCTTTCAAATGTTTAAATCAGAAACACAACAGAGTAAAATAAATCTATTAGTGCTAAATAATCTTAGAGAGTAAAATCTTGTTTTTTGTTAATACAAATAACATTCTTTCAGAGCATTATTTTAAATAATTTAGCAAGTGTGATCTAAATAGTTTACAGTTACAAGGTACATAACAGATATTTACGAGGAACCATTCATATGAAATAAAAAAGGGATGCCTTTGCTGATAAAGGTGAGGGGGCCACTACAGGATAAAGTCAGAGGATATAGGAGAAAAATAAATGGAAAAATCTACTTGCAAACAAATTCAGGGACTTTGGAGGGTTTAAATGACTAACACAAAATGTTTGCTGGTAAAACTGGCACTTAGAAAGCATAAGATACCAACCATAAAGATCTCACCAAACAAAAGGCTCTCTTTTCGTGGAAGCAGTAGAACAGTGAGAAAATAAATTCAAATCCTAAGAACTAACCGTGTTGTATGGATGATGGATGATGTGTCTTCAGTTATTGTTAATATAAAATTTCTATTATCCTTTTAAATTCCACCTACCATATTAAATTGGCAATTTCATCGCCATATTCCAATTCCTTCTCATCCTTAATTCCCTCATCATTCTGTACTGTTTCTTCTCATGTCCGTACAAGCACAAGGAAGTGGCAGAGCTGTCCTCAGCACAAACTTTGCCTAAGCGTCTCTTATGCCACTTTGGCACCTGAGACTCAAAAGGGGAGCATGAAACGTCTAATTTTTGCTTAGCTCTGTGCTGGTGCCAAGCCAGCTCCAGTCAAGAGATTTAGTAAATAATGGCAATAAAACTTATTAGGAAAGAATGTCAGGGCTTTCCTACATGCTATATTTTTTTTTCTCCAGGAAGAATTTCCCTTCAAATGTAAGATTTCCCTGTCCTAGCATGGAAATTTTGCCTAGATTTTGCCAAAATCTCCTCTTGTTGAGTGACAATGAGTTCAAATGATGCAGTAAGTCACTTTTGACCTCTCATTTCATTTCATTTTGTCACAAGTGACAGGTGTTTAAGCTGAACTATTTTCCTGCTTCTGCAGGACTAATGACCTTGAGCTTGTGAAGGTAAATTTTTTGAGGCAAAAACTAGTAAGGAAGTGAATGATTCTCTGAAGATTTCCTTACTAAATACTTCACAGAAGTCTAATGCTGCGGCTTAAGTATGAATTGTCATCTTCAGTACAATGTGGAGTTAATGTTTAGCCTTTATTTCTTTTCCTTGACTAGTTTTCTCTTTGCTCACTCAAGCAAATCTTGTGCCTTTTCCTTTTATGTTATTCATTTTTGATTTGTACACTTTTCATGAGTGAAGGGGAGTTTATGTGGGAGGAATTGTTGTCATTTGAAAGATTCTCTTAAAGCATTTGAATGATATCTTAAATAATAGCGATTTATGTGTCTAAAGGCAATTAAGGTAAATAAATTCAGTATTTTGACTTTTTAAAATAATGCATGTTATTGAATTCTTCCCCACATTGTTGAAACTTTGCATGAATTTGGTTTCTAAAGGCCAACGCTAGGGGTCACCCTTCCTTATTTTAAAGTTTTAGTCATTGTCCAGAACCCACTGACAGCCCATTAATCTCCAAAGAAAGTAAGGAATTTTGTAAAGAAAAGCAAAAGACTTTGGCTCTAAGAGTGCTAGTAATGTTGCTTTTTGTCCTTGCCCTGTCCTGAAGCCCAAATTTGTAACAAAATTTTATGAATGAGGAAATGATGTTGAGCTTTTGGGGGGCAAAAATATTCTGAGAATAAAAATTTATTCAGCTTGAGGTAGGACTAAAAAAAAATAAGCATTTAGAAACCATATTTGAAACCATTAAATTTAAAAATGCATTTTTAATTTAATAACCTATATTATAGATATGATACTGAGTTTGCTTAAGAAAATAGTACAAATGTCTTCATAAAATGAAATGGGAGGATTTAATGATTATGCATATCAGACTGGGCTTATAAAAGTTAGCTGAGAATGAAATTTTAGATAAAAAGTGTATGCTGAAATATATAATGTTTGTTCATGCTTTTTTGTTTGGCGTGTGTGTGAGTGTCTGGTTGAAAGAATATTTCCATGTATAATGACGCAAAGAATTTGCATAGTAGAAATCACTAGTTCATAGATTTGCTCTGCAGTTGTTTTGAAGGTAAGTTTAATAATTTTTCAGGAAGCTGGTGTCTCACTCTGTCCCTATTTCTTCTTAGCTGGATTATTTCACACATAATGTGGCTCTAAAAGAGATCACAATTCTCTCCAACAGTCTTGAACTGTTTTTGCTTTCATTTAAAAACTGTTACCTCTGCCCTTGTACTTTTTCCTTGTTTTGAAAGTGTTCCCATTGATCTTTTATTTCATTCATCCAGATTATAAAGATAATAATCTCAGTTATGAAATGTTTATTTGCTAAGCACAGAGGCTTCGCATCTTCATTTTCGAGGTGAAGAAACTGAGGCACAGTAGTGTAAATGGAACGCCAGAAGCAGGATCTGAACTGAGGCTGCCAGACACCAGAATATATGAATACATTCCTAAACTTTAGGTTGTGCCGAATTGGCTACCCAACCACAAAACTGCATATCAGTTACACAGCACACATGCATAAGTGCCCCCAAAGCACCTAAACATGAGGTGGGAAATGCACAATTACCAGGAATTTTCTGAAGATACTGATGTAATTTCAAATGAATGATTCTAACAGTGGCATTTTGGACACAGTAGTGGGATCAGTAGAGTGCCTATCTGAAAAAAGTGGGGATCACACAACACCCTCAATTTTCCCACAAAGGAAGCACATCAACTAGCAGAGCCAGCAGCCTTTGTAGCAACAACTGGGTAACTCACTCCTTGGGGACAGTGATGTTTGAGTGTGTTGGGAAGACAGGGAATGGTTAAACAGGATATAATGACATTTAATTGGTTCTTTAGGCAGGATCCCCCCCATCTATAGGTTTCCCCAAATTCAGAGGAACAACAAATTTCTCCTTCCTATGTGCGCCTTGGCAATTTGTATATATGTTATTACTGTAATTTTCTCATTACCTCATAATTATGTCTTTGGTTTCCTGCACCTAATCTATACGCTCATAGAAGTTGAGACTGTCTTGTTCCTTGTGGCATCACCAACATATATCACAGTGTCAAACATATGAGAAACTGAAAACAGTTGTGAAGAAACGAATTCCTAATTTTAAGAGACTCTTTGCCATATTTTTCAATATGAGATTAAAATGTTGCATAACAGCATTAAGGTGAGGATTGGGGCTGGGTGTGCAGGGATGCTGTGCTAGACAGATGCAGCAAGTTACAAGTGATTCAGAGAGAGAAAAAGGGAAGGGAAGGGAGGGAAGGGAAAGGTAGGGGAGGGAGAGGAGGGGAAGTGGAGGAAAAAGGAAAGGAAAATGATGAGGCTCACCTCATACCTGGACCAAGGTCGCTTTTCTGTGCCGGTTTCCAGGTGGCAGTCTATATATTGCACTGGAAAGGTTAAAATAATCCTTTGCCAAACTGAGTTTGGTATAGGCAATTAAATCTCTGCTTCATTGTCAGCATTGACAGAAACTATTTGGGGGCTGAGGAAACATCCTCTTGTCATCTAGATGCCTGATGAGACATCTGTCACTCGGCATCCCTACCTGCTGCTCCTGTTTACACCTCATCAGTCTAGTTACAAGATCTGCCAATTTCCCATGTTTGCCCACAACATTTTTACTCACACTTGATTTTTCTGGAGTTGAGAAACCCTCTTTGAGATTTAAGAAGTCATGGAGAAGACTTAAATCATGGAAATTTAAGAAGTCACATGCCCACTTCTATATTGGCTTTGTTCTGTGCACTTAACTCATTCCATCTCTCTCCTCTTTTCTCTGAGCAAATCCTTCTCCTGGCCTCAGGCAGCCTTGGTACTAGCAAGTGGAGGGAAGGGAAGAAATTAGCAAGAAAGTTTTTACTTGACTGATGCATTCAAGAGCTGGCGTTGAGCTCTCTGTGTCTTGATCTTGTTTTGAGCTACCTTTTTCCTCTTAAAGCACTTTTGGGGTTCCTTACAGACTCTCCCACTTCCACCTCATGTTGTAGATGACCTCACACCTGTAGTTCTCTTGAGAGGGAAAGTTTCTTCTCCACCTTTAAATTTAGACATACATTACTCTCTAAATGGTTTCTTCAAAGACCTCTGCTTGGTTTTGAGATCAAGAAAAAAGAACTCCTAATTCTATTTCCCTTGCAGAGGAGAAGCACAGCACACAAACTTGCCAAAAATTATCTACTAAATTCCTCCAAGACTTTTATACACTCAGTAGGTGAGGTACTAAAGACTCCCCCAAAGCCAGATCATATCATCATTTTCTGCAAATTTCACTGGTAGGGTTGTACTTGATTTTAATATGTAATCTTGAGGCTTTGGCTGAAAATTGAGATGAAAATAATGATCTCTTAACGTTCTGTTAATCAAGTTATAACTTGGGCCAATATACTGAAAAAGAACACAAACTCCTTGTAGTTAGAAAATTTGCCTCATGTCACAGAGCCGGTCAATGGCAGATCTACCTTTTAAAAAAAAAAAAAATTGTGGTTAAAATTTGCATAGCATAAAATTTACCATTTTAGCCAACTTTAGGTGTATAAATCAGCGGCATAAAGTACTTTCACATTTTTGTGCATTGAATCGACTTTAAACCGAAGTCTTTCTTCTTCTAGGCTATGAGCACATTGTGTGACACCAGTGATTTTTATTCTGTGCTTTGGGGCACTCTGGGCTTCATGAGAGGTGACCACCAGGCTCTTCATACTCTGTTATTTCTCCAATCCTTCTCTTCAACCCGAGCGTCTTCTCTATGATTAATTAGGTTTCTTACATAAATGTTTACTTTTAAGCTGGGCACAGTGGCACGTGCTTGTAGTCCCAGCTACGAGGGAGGCTGAGGCAGCAGAATTGCTTGAGTCCAGGGGTTCGAGACCAACGTGGGCAACATTTATTGAGACTCTGTCTCAATAAAATGAACAAATAAATAAACAATTTAAAAACACTCTCTACTTTTTTCTCCAGTCCCTCTTTTAAACCCAAGCATCTCCTCTATGATTAATGGGGTTTCTTACATAAATATTTCACTTTTACGTTCTACTCAAAATAAATGTTTAAAAAATCTGCACTATATCTGTCCTCAAGGACCAATTGCTCTATTCCACTAGTCTTTGCTCATTTCTATTAGAATTTTCCTCATGTTTCTTTCGACTCTTGAGATAATAAAAACAAAAAACAAACAAACAAAAACCCCAAAACAAAACAAAACAAAAAATCCTCTGAGCTATTTGTAAGAATAAACCTAAGTAATATCAATTTACAAAGTCCAATCCCTAAACCTCACCCCTCCTGAAAGTTTAGCCATGTCTTCGTCTCATAATTAAACAATCCAGGTACTGAGTCTATGTTTCCTGCTCTGGCCTGGAGCATCACTTATTAATTTGTATGATATTTGTAAATACATAAGGAATTAACCATAAAAGAAAAATAGATGCATTTACCATACAAATGAGAAATGTTATTTCAAAAAACAATGTAAACCCATGTGAAATCCAAGTGACAAACTCAAAACGTGTTTTCACATCTATGTCAGAGCTGGTGAATTCTTATTTTTCACACTTGACGCTTTTGCTCGCCCACTAATATTTCTCCGATTTGAGCTAGCTTCCCGGGACTTCTCATCCTCAGAAGAGTTGCTCCTTGCCCACTTTGTCAGTGTGATTGTCTCAGTGCTTTCAGTCTCTGTGAGTAAAATAATCAAAATGAAAATATAAAAATACGTATTTTTTCTCATCTTTGAGCAGCAAAGATCTTTCTTACCATGAAACATTCATAGGAGCCATAAGGAAAGAGTCAGATTTGTCCGCGTAGACATTTAAACAAAATTCGTAATAGACAATGAGATGAGACAAATATTTGTAGTATTTACTGACATAATACAAATATTTTTGAAAAATTGGAATAATTCAATAAAAATGAGAAAAAGACAGTATATAAACAATGGTTAGGATATACTAATGGTAGAAAATATACAAAAGCTAAACTTCACAATAAGTAGATGCTAAGAAAAATGAGATACCCTCTTCTTTACTCTTTAGACTAGTGACGATCAGCAGATGTGATAACCACCAGTATGACAAGTTTGAAATGAACCAGTACTTTTTAATACACTGTTGATAGGAGGCTAAATTGGTGCAAAATTTCTGGAGGATTAGGCAATATAGTTTCATTCATTCATTCACTCAAAAGTATTCTGTGTCTGCAATGTGCCAAGTATTATACTATTCTAGGCACTGGAGTTAAAACACGGAACATGATTGACAGAAGTCTCTGGCCTCATGGGATTTCATTGTATTAAAACTTAGTGTGCAAACCCTTTGACCCAATAATAGCACTTCCAGAAATTTATCTTACAGAAAGCTTGCAAAAGTGCACGGAGGTTTAGGTAAAATGATATTCATTGTAGCACTGTTAATCGTGAAAAATTAGGAACAAGCTAAAGTTCATCAATACAGGACTAACTGAATAAATTATGGTACTCATTGTGTAAAAAAGTTTCTGCAGCTATTAAAAATAGCTTAGGTAGATTTAGGTATATGGGTTTAGGCATAAAAATATTTACCTCTATAGACATACTGCACTGAAGAAAATCTGGCAAAATTCTGACCACAAATGGTTTCCTCTGGAGGTAAAATTATGGCAGACTTTCATTTCTTTGTGCATTTTAGAGTGGTATAATCCTGTTTTCCAAAGGCCTTGTGTTGTTTGTACAATTAAAATTTTAAAAATTACAATCTTATTTCTATTAATAAAAAAATGCGAATTAAAACAACATAAGATATCATTGTTGTCTCTCAAATTGGTTTAAAAAAGAAGAAAAAAAATAACAGTGTTGGCAAAGATGTAGAGAAATAGACATCAATATATGGATGTTCTATTGACACCAGTTTTCTAGAGGACAGTAATTTAGCAGGGGCTAGCTCATGGCATTAGGCAATACTGCTCCCTAGAGGTCACTATCATTCTCTGGTCACACAAACTTTCAGACATCCCAGGGACTTAAAAATAGATGCCCAGCTAGGATTCTAGGCTTAAAGGTCCATGTATGGGGATGTTGCTTGACCATCCAGTAAACCAGCAAGCGCTTCATCTTCAATCCTGCCTTTGTCAACTGAGAAAGAGGTCAGTGAAATGAAAGGAGAGATGTGTGTCATCAGAGACCCAATGCTTGTGAAAGAGCAAGGTCTTGGAAAAGGAAGAGGTTTCTTAATGGCTAACAGATGAAAGAAAGCACCAGTATTCAGAGTTCCAGAAGAAGGCAGGGCCTGGTTCTGTGGGAAAGAGCAGGAAGACTGCAAGATCAGGGGATAATTCAGCAGGGGGACTACAGAACTGTTCATATCTCCCCGTACTCCTCTAGCCCAGTACTTACATGAGAAACAGTTAGGAGAGTAACACTAGAAAACAGCAAACTCCTACATTTGTATTATCACACTGCAGTACACTCATTTGGATTTACCAGCAGGGAGGCCAGTGATAAAGATACACATACCAAGGCCAAAAAGCATATCTGTCCACCTAACAATTTCACTGCTAGGAATTTGTCCTAAGGAAAAATACTTGGCATGACCACAGGTTTATGCACAAGAATGGTTATTGCAAATAGCAGAAATAATCTAAAGTCCTATCATAAGGGATTACTGAAATATATTTATACCATTATCATGTGATTGCATGCAAGGGAGCCTTAAAAATAATCTTGAACAATACTTATTGTCAAGGGAAAATGTTACAACATTTTAAGTAAAAAAAAGAGACTGCAAAGCATGTATCTCTAATGTTGTAAGAATCTAAAATAGAGGAATATATTCATATGATTAAGAGTATATGTACCAGAATGTTAACAGTGGTTATTCTGGATGGATGGGATTTATTTTTATGAGTGATATTTTCTTCTTTATTCTGTTGTTCACTTCTAAAAAAAAAATTATTTTTGAGAAGACTTGCTCCGTCACCCAGGATGGAGTGCAGTGGCAGGATCTCAGGTCACTACAACCTCTGCCTCCTCAGTTTAAGCGATTCTCCTGACTCAGGCTCCTGAGTAGCTGGGATTACTGGCACCCACCACCACACAGGCTAATTTTTGTATTTTTAGTAGAGACAGGATTTCACCATGTTGGCCAGGCTTGTCTCGAACTTCTGACCTCAGGTGATCCACCCACCTCAGCCTCCCAAAGTGCTGGGATTACAGACGTGAGCCACTGCGCCCGGCCCACTACTAAAAATTTTTAATAAACATATATTCCTTTTATAGTTAGAAAATATTTAATCCAGAGAAGTATCCCTGCTTGAATTTTAGGTATAATTCAGATTCTTCCTCTTATGTAATTGTTCTCAGAATAGTTATTTACTGGCTTAATTTTAGAGTCAGTGATTTTAGGTAGCCTAATATGTGTCTTTAAGATTGTCCCCGTATTATTTAATCACAGAGAATATAATAATATATATCATATGGCTTAAAAAACTTTTTTTTTTTTAACTAAGAATGTTATATATGAGTTGGAGACATAACTTCCTCTACAAAGTAGAGCTAATATCACTATCTATTCCATAGGGTCTATTTGAGAAATAAATGAAATTAATTCATGCAAAAAGCCTCATGAAGTGTCACCCTCATAGTAGTCTTTATTTATTACCTATTAGCAGTGCAGCATGTCTATTATGTTACTGTTTCTTCCTTTGCTTTCACCCATCATGCCTGCTTTGCAGAGATTCGTATATATTCAATGTACTTCTGGTTGGTTGGATAGATACTGGTGAGCAACATGTTCACCATTCTGCAATTTTTTTTTTTTTTTTGAAACAGTCTTACTCTGATGCCCAGGCTGGAGTGCAGTGGCACGATCTCAGCTCACTGAAACCTCCACCTCCAGGTTCAAGCGATTCTCATGCCTCAGCCTCCCAAGGAGTTGGGATTACAGGCGCGTGCCACCAACCCCAGCTAATTTTTGTATTTTTAGTGGAGACGGGCTTTCATCATGTTGATCAGGCAGGTCTCAAACGCCTGACCTCAGGTGATCCACCTGCCTCAGCGTCCCAAAGTGTTGGGATTACAGGCGTGAGCCACTGCACCCAGCCCCAACAATTTTTATTCCCCACCTTGCTGAGAAAAACCCTTAAATCTTCAATGATGAGATATATGAAATCTGTTACCAAAGTTCGTGTGGCTACCACACTATTAAATGCTGTTTGGCTCGCATTTGTCCTCATTTTCATCAGTAGTTGAAGGAAAGTGCCATCTTCTTGGCAAAATATTATAAGATCTGTTGATTTTTTTTCATGTATAAGCTTGTTTCTTGACATAATCAAATTTTGCTCAAATGTATCAACTAATTAGAAAGCAATTTTTAATGGCTCTTCATTATACTCACAAGTATACTGTGGATAACACTGGAAAACGGATCAACTAAGGAAAAGATGAGCAAATACAACAGGCACAAATGATGGCTTTATATTTATAGTAAAAGTTTCTCACACCCATACCTATACCCAGGAAATTCAGAGGAAGGCTGGGCTTTAACTGTGAAGCATTTCATTTAACATTTCAGTATTGCAATATTTCTAAATAAATATCATGTAAGATTCCTATCAATTGCTCTGTGACATCTTACTACCCAGAACTGAGTTGAAAATAAAAAGGATCTCTGAAATCACTTGAGATATACAATCTGAGTTTGAAAAATGATTTTTCCACTGATTTTTGCAGTTTTTCTACATCAAAGAAAACTATTGATTTAAGCAAACCACACTTATTACAATAGCACAAATGTGCAACATTAAATAGATGTATTAAAATGCAAAACACATACCCTGATGTAATTATATAATTACTAGCCTATTAAACCATAGGTAAGAAACACATAATTTCAATGGAATAATACTAACAGAAAACTTTGTCATGGGAATTAGAATGATCAACTTTTCGGAGTCTGAATTATTTATTAACAAAGAATAATTATTAAATGGCTCTTTGCTGTTCTCATGTTTATAGGGCCATGATGTAAAAAAGAAGCAATATTTAAAGTGTCAAAAGAAGTAGCAAGCTCATCTATACCAAGAATTCAGGATTTTTAACTCTCATAATTTATGATCTAGTAAATTTAAAAATCAAAGAGGACAGGAAGATGTACTCCTGGCTTGTGAACATCAAGTTATTAAACTATCCACGTAGTGTTAGTCTCTCTTCAGAGGCAATACATTAAACTTGCTTACTGATTTGTTATGCACATTAATGCTGCTAACTGGAACTAGTATAGTTATCTCTGGAAATTTCACTTAAAGTTTTTACTGGAAATTCTGAGAAATATAATAGTAACTAATTGTTCTAAATCATCTTATATAGGTTTGCTACTACTTCCAAAAATAAGGTGGGTAAAATACCTTAAATGACCCTCTCAAATAAAATAATAACACTGTTTTTAAAATATTGAAACATCTTGAAACATATTCCGTAGCTGGCAGAAAGGAACGAAATTTAAAAAGAATAAACACAAAATGAAAATAGAAACCCTAGAGGTAAGAAACAGCCAAAACTTGCTTTCACTCTGAAAGACATGGAGTGCAGGGAATAAGATACAAAGCCTAGAACCTTTGCAGGATCGATAGTCTTACAGCAGACACTTTCACAAAGTTCAGACTCTAGTGTAAAGATTTGAGTGAAGATTAAAGAACCCACAATGCTGAAGGGGACAGCAAGGAAATTTTCCTGTATCAACTTTTGTTCTGGGATGAAGGGAAAAAAGAATATAACAATTTATGTCCATAAACCAAACCTTAAGTAAGTTTGAGGTCCAAATTCCCACTGAGTTGTTCTAAAACACTTAAATGGAGAATTTAGCTTATTCTTGTCCAGGGTTGGTAATGCCTTTGGAAAAAATTTGCAAAAGCAAACTCAATTCTTCTCTGGTGAAATACAACTTTAAATATGCCCTCAACAATTTACGCATATCAGGTTTTCAGCTGTATGAGTACAGGTAAAAAAACAACAACTCTCTCTCTTATACCACACACACACACTCACACACACACACAAATAAATAAGAGACCATATGAGAGAGCCAGATGAAATAGTAGACTTCTCAATGAGATTCAACACTTTAGACCTTGTCGCAAATGCATCTTAAGTTATTGAGGATAACTAAAAATACGCATACTAAGAGAGTACAATTTTCAAACAAGTAGAAGGAAAAATGTGATGAAGAAAACCCAACTCCAATCTCAAAAATACAAGAAATGAGTAAAAGTGAAAAAGAAACAAGAAAACAAAAAACTCAGTTCAATAACAAGTACGTATAAAGTTGGTATAAATAAATCCAAACACAGCAGTAGTCACAATATAATAAATGGGTTAGTCTTTCAAGTGTATCATTTCCAAACTAACAGTAGAATGTAATGAAGAAACAAGACTCTAATCCAAAAGAAGACAAAAATTAGTTAAAGCAAAATGAAACAGAAAATATAAACAGAAAACAATAAAAATACATAAGAAGGTGGTACAAATAAATCCAAATGCAACTGTAATTGCAATAAATATAAACGGTTGAACTAAACTAGTTTCCAGTTAACAAAAATTATCAGATTAGAATAAAAAAACTTGCTTCTTACACAAGATAAACTTCATATTACAAAAACATAAAAGTGAAAGGATGAGAAAAACATAGACTAAAAATATACTAAATCAAAAAAAGTGATGTTATTATGAGACAACATAGACTTTTAAAGCAAAAGGCATTATTAGATATAAAAAACACTAAATTGGCTGCAAAAATGATTGAAATGATAGGGGAACAAATCCACTATTTTAGTAGAAGTTTTAAAAATATAACTCTCCAGGAAATGATAGTTCAGGGAGACAAAATAAAAAGTGAAGATACAAAGCATTGATATGTTTCATCAAATAGACAGAATGATGCTCCAAAGGCATCCTTATGGACCCTGCTTGGACGGACTCAGTATGAGTTCACCACTGATCTGCATTACATGTGTTATATATGTTTTCCATAAGCATGTAGATCTATCTCTAGACTAGTCTCTGTTTACACCTGCATTGAAATAATAGCAATGTAATTGTTAAATTTTTTAAATAAAAACAGTGGTAGGACAGTATTTTCAATAGCCATGAGGCATGACACTTGTAAGTAGAATACAGCTGAATGAATATATAGGCATATATATTTTTTCATTACTTTCTCTATGGATTTGACATGTAAATATTATCTTTTTGTTTATTTCAACATTAGCAAAATTAAGTAATGATAATTTAAAATTCAATTCTATAATTTTTAGTATTTGTTTTGCACCGCAAAATAATAAAAATCTTAGCATGATTTTCCCATATAACAGTCTACAACATGTCCATATCTTGTGATTTTAGTTAAGAATTTTGATTTCCCTACTTTTAAAACACAAAATTAGTATTTATACAGTGTAGTTAATTAAATTTACTAGGTTATTTAATCAAATTTACTGCTCTTTTGTTTTCATTTCTTGTGATAATTTTATGCATCAGCTAGACTGCTTTAAGGGATGCCTATGGCTGGTAAAACATGATTTCTGGATAAGGGTGTTTCCAGAAGAGGTTAGCATTTGAATCACTGGAGTAAATAAGGGAGATCTACCATCAATAAGGTGGGTGGGCATCATCTAATCTGTTAAGGATCCACCTGAATAGAACAAAAAGGTGAAGGCAGTGCAAACTCTGGCTTTCTCCTTCAGCTAGGACATTCCCTTTCCCTTGGACATTGAAGCTTCTGGTTTCCTTGGAACTCTACTGGGACATACAAACCACTTTCCTGTGAACTCCACCATCTTTGGCCTCAAACTAGGAGTTAAACTATCAGCTCCCCTGGTTCTCAGGCCTTTGGACTTGGACTGCATTACACCACCGGCTTTCCTGGTTCTCCAGCTTGCACATAGCACGTAACGGGACATCTTGGTCTCCATAATCATGAGGGTCTATTCCCATAATAAATTTCCTCTTATGTATGTGTGTGTGTGTGTGTATACATACATACATACATATATATATATATATACACACACACATATGTTCTGTTGTATAGCTATATACACACATATATATGTGTCATATATTCATGTATGTGTGTATGTATGTTTATATGTATATATATAAAATATCCTGTTGGTTTTGTTTATCTGATAACCCTGACTAATATTCTGACTTACCTCCTTTTTCACTATTCCTTTGATATAGTTCATGGATAAATTTTCTTTTGGAGAATAACTACTGGGTAAAAGATCTTAGATGTTATATGTCAGAAAACATTTCTATTTTGCCTTCACTCTTGAATAACATTTTAGTTAAGTATAAATTCTATGTTGATAGTTTTCTTTTTCTCCCTTTCATCTTTCCTTGAATATAATTATTCTGTATAATTTTGAAGTACACTGTTGCAGATGAGAAGTCTACCTTCTATCTGACTGTCATTTGTATATAATTTTTTGTTTGGCTCTGGTAGATTTCAGGATTGTCACTTTTTCCTTCATGTTCTTGTAGGGAAAGAAAGGTGCAATACCTTTCCTTGCCCATCAGAAGGATCATAGCCCACACTCCTGTGATAAAAGACAGGTTAACAAGAGAAGAGCATAATGAATTTATTTAATCAATGTTCAACATTGACACGGGAGACTTCAGGAATGCAGAGCTCAAAAGGCCCAGGAAAAACTGTTTTTATGCTTAGGCTTGATGAAGAACAGACAACCCTCTGGAAATGTAACTGGAAAAAAGTTATGATCTAGTGATAGCAGACTGAGGGGAAAAGTCCACCAAGGCCTGTCTGTTCAGGTTCTTCTTGGCCTCTCTGTGTAGCGTTTCTTCCTCCTGGGTATGGTGCAGGACTCTTCTGGAATGAGGGTTTTATGATCTATTATCAGACAAGGTAGGTCAGAGAACATTTTTATGGCCAGCTTCTACAGAAAAAGGTGAGGGAAGGTTATAGTAATGTTTCTAGGTTTTATGGCTTGCTTTGGAGGAGAAGGGTTCTAGTTTCTATGGCTCGCTTTGGAGAAGAGAAACTGGTTTCTCTGATTCGCTTTAGGGGAAAGGGAGGGGCAGGAGACAGGAGTCAGTAGAAAGTCTTGGCTGCTTCTGAGGCCCTCCAGTCTCCTTTAGTTCAAAGTACTTGGCAGGCTAAAGTGCCACACTATGGAGTATTATTTTCTCAGCCCCAATACTATAGTATCAGCACACTGTGTATATGTATGGAGTTTGCCAACAAATCAGAATACAGTAGTCCCCTCTTATCTGCAGGGAATATGTCCCAAGACCCCCCGTGGATGCCTGAATGGCAGAGAGTACTGAAGAACCCTATATATACTATGTTTTTTCCTATAACATATTTCTACAATAAAGTTTAATTCATAAGTTAGGCACAGTAAGAGATCACCAGCAATAATTAATGATGAAATAAAACAATTATAACCATCTTCAGAATGGCATACAATTCTAAAACATAATTTTTTATTTCTGGAGTTTTCCATTTAAAGTTTTTGAACTGCAGTTGACTGGCAGTAATTGAAACCACAGAATGTGAAACCATGGAAAATTCTGGAGCATTCTCAAGCAGTTATCGCTTCAATATTACATCTCTACCAGTCTTTCTCATTAAGGAAGAGTTTTAGCCTTTACATTTCTATATTTATTCCAGCTTCTCTGAACTGTATGCCAGGTGAGTTCCATCCTTATGTCATCTCCCTAGTCATTCTGTGGTTGTTACCATTTTTATATTAATCCTATGTATTGAATTTTATTTTAATGGCATTATTTCTTATTTTCAGGATGTTTAAATTATCTTTTTATATTCTCGATGTATTTCTTAAGAATCTCTATTTTTTTCTTTTCTTTCTTTCTTTCTTTTTTTTTTTTTTTAAGACAGGGTCTCACTCTGTCACCCAGGCTTGAATGCAGTGATGCAATCATGACTCAGTGCAGCCTTGACCTCCTGGCCTCAGGTGACTGTCCTACCTAACCTTCTGAGTAGCTGACACTACAGGTACATGCCACCCACTAGCTAATTTTTTGCATTTTTGGTAGAGACAGGGTTTTGCCATGTTGCCCAGGCTGGTCCTGAACTCCTGGCCTCAAGCCATCTACCCACCTCAGCCTCACAAAGTGCTGGGATTACAGACATGAACCACCATGCCTGGCCTGGGTTCCTAAATTTTATAATTTGTTAAATTTAAAGCAACCTATGCCTCCTTTTTCCCTTGAAAGTCTTCAACATACTTATTTTAAAATTCTTTTCCCAATTTTTTTACAAGTTTAAATTAATTGGAATGAATTTACATTCTAATTGTTGACTTTTTTTAGCTGTGTTTTGATATTAAATTTTTATGTGTTTTATAATTTTTACTGTCTCTCTGTCTTTCTCTCTCTTCCCCTCCCTCCCTTGCTTCCTCCCCCACTTCCTCCCACCCTAACCAGCAGTCTGAATTTGCTTCTGGCTAGCCCTCTGATTCTTCAGTCGAGAACCAGGTCAGATAACCGGATAGTTACTGACTGGTGGTGATATTGGAAATATTAGATAAATTCATAAAGCCAGTGATTGGTATAGTTCAGCTTCTTGTCATACTTCTTGTATATTTTTTGTCTTTTTTTTTTTTTTTTTTTTTTTTTGAGATGGAGTCTCGCTCTGTCGCCCAGGCTGGAGTGCAGTGTCGTGATCTCAGCTCACTGCAAGCTCTGCCTCCGGGGTTCACGCCATTCTCCCGCCTCAGCCTCCGGAGTAGCTGGGACTACAGGTGCACGCCACCATGCCCAGCTAATTTTTTGTATTTTATTTTTAGTAGGGTTGGGGTTTCACCACGTTAGCCAGGATGGTCTTGATCTCCTGACCTTGTGATCCGCCCACCTCAGCCTCTCCTGAAACATCAGTGTCTTACAATGTTTTGCATTTATATCCCATTTCTGGTCAATGGAGATCCTTACTTTGAATTTGAGTTTGGCTGTGCCATTTTGTTTCTCTATATTTTATCTGCTGGTATCATGGAGAAGGGGAGTTTATCAAAGGGTGTATGGATGCTTTGTACTATTTTGACCTGGATATCAATTTATTCATCTTACTATTCGCTTTTTCATCATCCTTTTCTGCCTTGACCCATATTTTGCCTTCTGATATTGTGATAATTTTTGAAAGTTTGCCACAGGTCTTTAAGCTTCTTTTTAATTTGTTTAGTGTCTGGCTATTGAACTGCAAGTCTTTGCCACCCTTCCAGGTGTAGTTCTATTATTCTTGGAACTGCTATTGCACTGTTTCTTGGTCCTCTGCATTTTACTGTGCCATAGTCCATTCTTCTCTTACACTATTCTGTTATGTTCTGCATTTTTTTCTCAAATGCACTGGAGGGGAGAAAAAAATAATGTCTTTTCCTTACCTAGTGGTAGGTTAATGACTGAGGCACCTATAATAAAAGCCAGATTAATGAAAAAAAAATACAAATTTATTTACTGTTTTACATGACACGGGAGCCTTCAGAAAAGACCTGAAGAAACAGGGAAACCTGTGTAATTTTTTACTCAGATTTTTAATGCTCAGGCTTGATGAAGAATGTACAGTTGTAGGGAAGTATGGTTGGACAAAGTGGGTATGATTTAATAATAATAAACTGGGAGGAATTTAGCAAGGCCTGTTTGTTCTGATTCTTCTCTGTGTCCCTGTGTCTTCAGAAGTAAGTATGGAGTCCTAATTAGGGAAAATGAGTCAGACTGGCAAGAGCAGGGAAAAGCAAAAAGAAAAATAAGATCTCTAAGTTGCTTTTCTTCATGGTCCAGAACACACAGCCCTCCTGCACAAATAATTCACAATCTTCCTGCATCCACATATTACCAAACCCTCGGCTGAAAGAAAAATTCAAGTTAGCTCACTGCAACCTTGGTGTTATCAGTATTGCACAAAGCCCTCTTCAGCCCACAGCACAAGCACCATCCTATGAAGTCCTCAGCAAGCCTTTGTTTCCCTGCGATCAGTTCCTATCTTGCTGACTTGCCCATTACACCCTTGCAACATATTTCCATACTTCTAATAAGTCTGCTTTTCTTTACCTACAACTGTTTCAGTAAATTCTTTTACTGCCTGTGTGACACTGGCCCCAGATAGCTGTGACCTGCGACAATAAGGATGTTCTTTTCTTCTGGGTATGAGGAGGGCACCCCAGAATGAGGGTCTATGACCTACTTCAAAGGAAGATCAAGAATTATTTTATGGCCTGCTTCAGAGGAAAATGTTGGGAGAAAATCAGAGAGACCATCTTGCTTCTGCTGTTTTCTTAAATGCCACAGTGCCATATTTTTGGGGTAGTGTGTCCTGAACTCCATTAGTACCATTTTTTTTCTATTGACCACTTAAATGTAGGTATTATTTTTAAAACTCTCAATTCTAGCCATCTGACAAAAAGGTTCTTGAATTTATAGGATGTGCTCTTGCTATGTGTAGCCAGATCTCATCTTGGTTCTTCTAACTTTCATAGACGTCTTTGGTGCCTCATCCATATCCTATTTGCATTCACTCTAAAGGTTTACTTTTTGCAAATACTTGACTCTCCACTTAGGGCACTCTTCCTTTTAGGGAATTTTATGTTTGTAGTAATTTGCTTAGTCCACATACAATACAAATCAGAAGTCCTGGAGGTGTAATACCTCCAAAACAAGTCACCAGAAATTTTGGAGAAGATGTGATGTGTAATTGTGACAGGTTCCTTGCTTCTCATTTGGGATAACTCTGATGCATGTTTTGCACTGTCTCCTGGAGTTCCTTAGTGGTACTTAGTTCCAGTTGCCCACAGTGGTAACTTACTTTTAATGTAGCTTCTATTGATTTTATTTCTTTCCCTTTTTTTCTGTATTCTTTTGTAGACACTTACCTGGATCACTGAAAAAAAAAATTACTTATATTCTAAACTTTTTCACTGAGTTTGCTTCTGGGGAAATTCAAACTCAGATACAAGTCAATCTCATCTGCATACTGTATTTAGCGTTTATCCATTTCTATTTGGTGTCACAACATATTTTGGCTATCTCTTCTGAATGTTTTTATTTGCTCTGTCTATACATATCTCCTTTTTCTATTGCTAAACTATTCATGTACTCTTTAAGAGAAGTCCTCTTATTGATATTGACAGGAGGCAGGGGAATACTGGGTAGAAGAGGGTGGTTCCCTGGCAAAGGCCCCACCCTCAAGCCTGGAAACCCATGGGCCTAAATGGGAATAGGCATTCCTGTTTTGGTGCAGAAATGGTGCCTTTTCCAAGACCACTCTGGCCCACCACACCCCTATCCTGTGTCCATATAAACCCCAAGCTCCACTGGCAGAGCAGCAGAGTTGTGTGGCAGAGAAAGAGAGAAGAGGAGTATCAACGTCAAGAGGAATTTGGCTAGGGACTGTGGGAGAGGAGCTCGGCCACAAGACGGCTGAACTCCAGGGGAAGATCATCTTCCCACTCCATCCCCTTTCTGGCTCCCCATCCATCCTGCTGAGAGCCACCTCTAGCACTCAATAAAATCCCCACATTCACCATCCTTCAAGTCCATGTGACCTGTTTCTTCCTGGATGCCGGACAAGGACCCCGGTACCAAGAGGGCAGGATGTAAAAGGCTGTCACCCTGACTCTCCCCTGAGCTGGTTAACACTGAGCCATCTGTGAATGGTAACTGCTGAAACGGCATTAATTGTAACACTCCTAGATGCTACCGTGGGGCTGGAGCCCAAAAGCGCTTGCCCTGGTGCTTGCACCTGCCCGTCTGCATGCTCCTCCCCCTGTACGGGAGCAAACGAGCCATGCCCCTGTCACAAGTCCCATGAAGGGGTCAAGGAACTCTCCTGTTTCATTATTTTTGCAACAGGTGCTAAGATTCCAGCAGCATCCTTACAAAAATTCTCCTGTATTTACTCCTACGGTCTCTTCCTTTTGGTCTTCCTTGTCTCTCTTTGGAAACATTAAGCTGCTTTAAAAAACTGCTATATTCACAGTATAGTTTTCACACTCAGGCATAGTTTAGAGTAGGCATAGGCAAGACTTTATCATCCACATAGATACTATGAGTTGGTTCATTTTGTAGCAGCAAAGTTGTGATTGCACAGTGCATTCATAGGAAGCTATACCTGTTTGTTGACTTAAGAATTTAAAAGAGGGGACTGGTAGATGGTATGATTTAAAGCTTGGTTTACAGAAATCAGATGTGATGGCATCTTATAGTACTACTTCTTTTCTTTCTACTTTTTTGGTATAAAATAATATTTAATAATACTCTATTTGGATAAAATACTTAATACTTAATATTATATAGTATATACTTAATAATACTTTTATTTGAATAAAATAATTATCTAATGGGTAAAATGGTTAATCTGTGTAGATGTATTCTGGATACATAACTATCTTTTATAATGCTACAACTAGCAAAAGCTTTCTTGCTCCTTATTTGTTTTTCTTCTTTCCATTTTTTCAGCAGGGAAGTCACATTGATTTCTGCAATAGAAAGAAGGCTAAAAACAGCCGCAAACTGCTCTATGGGGCAATTTAGTATCAATAATCAGCTAGCAGAATAGATAACATTCAGAGACAAAACATCACCATGCAAATTCAAGAGCATTTAGACCCAACTTACTTTTAATCTCTCCCCAGTTGACAATAGGCAAATATTGATAGTGGGTACTAAAATCCGTAAAGCAAAAAAGAATGATTTTCATGGCTATTGAAAAAAGCCACTGGAGTCAGTTGTTTCTTTTCATCTGCCAGTTGCTTCTCCTTTTTATCTCTTTGAATTGGCTTATTGTTTCAAGCTTTGTCCCTCACTTAGAGGCAATTTACACAGAAAAGAGGTTTTCATTTGCATATTCTGCTGAGGAATTCAAAGCATGTTTCCTTGGAAACTTTGGTCGTCTGAAACAATTATTTACATAAACAATGTTTTCAATCAAGGCTATTATTTCTAAAGGAAGAAGAGTATTAATAGTTTGCCCCAAATAAAGCATAAATTAAAACTAACATATTTTATCCTGAGATTCATTAGGATTAGCAAAATTTAATTATTTTGTTGTAGGACTCTTTCCTTAGTTCAGCTAAAGACAGGGGTCCTTAACACATGGCCATAAAAAATTAGGCTCACAGAAAAATTTGAAGGGTGAGGAGGGCAAGGTTTATTGGGTGAAAAGGTAAAGAGAGAAGCAGGGACTCTCTGCAAGGCCTGAGTCCCTGCTGGTGTGCTTCTCACCTCGCAGCTGGAATCCCAGGTTCCACCCAGGAAGAGGAGGGGCCAGGCTCCTCCCTGTTGCAAATGGCATGAACTTCTGTGGTTCTACTCTAGTGTGCACTCTTCCCAGTGTACAGGCTTCTTGGAGTTTCTCTGGGGGTCCCTTCCCACCTGGTTGTCTCACGTTCATCAACAACTTGAAATAATCACCAAAAACTTTCATAACATATATTAGGTTACATGTTCTATACATTATACAATAGTATCCCCTCCTACCCAATTTAGGACCAGTTGGTGAAAAGTTAACTGAAACAGTTGTCTAAAGTGTTATATCAGAAAAAAACAAAAAGATAGATACTGTTAAAGAAAAAATATTTATGTCACTTGTTAAAGATGGTAATGCAGTCTTTATTCAAAGAGGGCCCTAGAAATAGGTATAGGAACCCCTGCAATGGGATTCTGCAGCTGGGGAGAGGGAGTAGACTCAACTCCAGCTCCAACTGGGACAATACCATAATTCAAGCCAAATTTTAATTTTAAAATTTATTTTCAAAATAAACACAATAGTGAAGATGTAAAAATATTTGTATATATAAAGACAATATATGTATATGTACATCACACATATATTCTATCTTTTAAAATAGGAATTCCTAAGCGAATAATAACTTTATGCTTTCTCTTACATTAGCAAATTATTTGAAATGGGGAGGCTGACATTCGGAAATGTTATCAGATGTGTCTTATAATTTTCCTCTTTTCTCTAAGTGCCAGTTCTGTTCAGAAGTTGAAAAACAAATCAAGTATCACCCACCTATTTAACATTGTTGTCAAAATCATTCAACCCCATGTGTAGCTGATCCCCAGATCTTTGACTCCCAATTATGACAAGGTATCTAGTGTTTTCTTTTTCAGTTTCTTACCCTAATCTTTATCTCCATTTTTTGTAGCTTATTTTCTTTTCCCAAATTAAAAGTTACGTCATAACTAATTTATTGCCTTTCTACTCACATATAGTTATATTAAAAATTTGGGCATTGTAAGAAATGATGTAATAGTAGAAAAGATAGATTTGGAACTTATTAAACTGAGTACAAGAATAGGGAGTGGATGCACCATTGTCGTAAAATCCAGTTTATCTTCCCAGAAAGAAAACCAAATGTCTCGAATATCTTTTACATCAGTCTGAGTTTGGTAGCATATATATTACTGATAGTTGACAAATATGTATTGAAAGTTTCAAAATTGTAGATGGAAATTGAAAGCTTATTTATTCTGGCAAAACCAACATTCACTTTACTAGAATTTAGGCAGTCATCTCAGCTCTTCATGGACAACATAACCTCAAAATTATGACAGGAATGAAGGAAAAAATCCTCAGTAAATATTCTCAATTCTCAGTTTGGTTCCATGTACTTAGAAGTTCTTCATGTTTTATTTAAATGAATTTTCATTGTCAAATTAAATACCACTCACAAATTTTTCTCTCCAGCCAGATTTTTTCTCGAATATCAGGTTTGTATATCTGTCTGCAGTTAGTGACTTTCATGCGCGTCCGTGTGAAAAGACCACCAAACAGGCTTTGTGTGAGCAACATGGCTGTTTATTTCACCTGGGTGCAGGCGGGCTGAGTCCGAAAAGAGAGTCAGCAAAGGGAGATAAGGGCGGGGCCGTTTTATAGGATTTGGGTAGGTAAAGGAAAATTACAGTCAAAGGGGGTTTGTTCTCTGGCGGGTAGGAGTGGGGGTCGCAAGCTGCTCAGTGGGCAGGAGTGGGGGTCGCAAGGTGCTCAGTGGGGGTGCTTTTTGAGCCAGGATGAGCCAGGAAAAGGACTTTCACAAGGTAATGTCATCGGTTAAGGCAAGGACCGGCCATTTACACTTCTTTTGTGGTGGAATGTCATCAGTTAAGGTGGGGCAGGGCATATTCACTTCTTTTGTGATTCTTCAGTTACTTCAGGCCATCTGGGTGTATACGTGCAAGTCACAGGGGATGCGATGGCTTGGCTTGGGCTCAGAGGCCTGACAGTGACTCCCAAACTCAACTCCCAATCTGTCCCCCCACACCCCCTTGCACTTCCCAAACCCCATAAAAGCCATCTTCATTTCAATCAATAGCACAAATCCTTCCAAGTGCTTTGGCCAAGAACTTGGGTTCATCATTGACGCCTCTTTTTCTCTCTAATCCCATATCTAGTCATCAGGAAATTGTGTTTTCTATAATTTCAAAGTATATATAGCATCTTAACCGCTTCTCTGTCTGAATCACCATCTATAGTCTAGAAGATTGCAGCAGACTTCCGTATGTTCCTCCTAGACTTTTAAATGGTCTTCTTACCACCCATCTTGCTCCTTTACAATTTATTCCCATTAAACCAACCAAGCGAGCTTTTTAAAATGCAATTTTCATGTCATTTCTCTGATAAAATTCTCATTTGGTGCCTCATTTCAATTTAAAAGCTAAAGTTCTCACAGTGGCCTATAAGCCCCATCATGACCTGGCTTCCTGTTACCTGTCTTACACAGGAATAGCGATCAAGATCTACCAGGGGAAGGGGCCTAGTGAGCACAGCTTGGTGTCACGGAAAGCACTGAGGAGATCTTTGACTCCCAAACTAGGAGTTTGTACTCATAGGAATGAGTACTCATAGGAATTGTACTCATGGAAAAGAGTACAAATTAAAGGAGCCTCAACAAAACGGGAATCCAGACTTGACTTTACTCAGTCCCTGATTAGTGGTATGAGGATAGCTATGCCTCTCGATTTTATTTGTCAAGCAGCAATTGGTTGGGAAAACTTATCTGGAAGAATTCAATATTCTTGGAGTCACCACAACTTTTTACACACAATTTGTTATGTTTCATTAAATATCACTGGACATGTTATGAGATAGGATAATATGATCAGAAATACAAAGAAAAATTCCAGACAATATAAGCAAATCCACAGGGTGGTTCTGTTATTAGAGTTAGTGGATAGAAACATTAATATAGCTGTAATTAATGCATTCAAGAATTTAGAAAAATGGGAAAAAGATGAAAAGTTAGAGAATGTTATAGAATTACAAATTGAAAAGCAAATTGATACTTAAGGCTCAAATTAAGCTCTATAGAAATTTGAAAACAGTAGAAGATAGGATTCAATAGAAAATCTGAGGCCTGAGTGCTCAAAAGAGAAAGGACATTAGAGACATATGGAACACATGGATATGATCGGGAGTTCCAGAAAAAGTAAAAAGTGTAGCAGAAGTAATATTTGAATAGATCATAGCTAGGATTTTTTTTAACAACTGATGAAGGACTCAATGGAAAGACTCAGAGAAGGACTGTACTAGAAAATGTCTAGTGTAACAAATACAAATAAATCATATGAAGGCATATAATAGCAAAATTCTGAAAACCAAAGTCAAATAGAAAATCTTAAAAGCAGGAAAAATAAAGAAGACATTTCGCCATCAAAGCCTGACAGCTAAATACTCAGCAGAAATTATGGAAACCATTTATTAAAAAGTCAAAAAATAATAGATGCTAGCAAGGTTGTGTCAAAAAGGGAATGCTTAATGCTTATATGCTACTGGTGGAAATATACATTAGTTCAGCCACTGTGAAAAGCAGTGTGGCAATTCCTCAAGGAACTCAGAACAAAATTATTTGACCCAGCAATCCATCATTGGGTATATACCCAAAGGACTATAAATCGTTTTAACATAAAGACACATCCATGCGTGTATTCATCTCAGCACTATTCACAATAGCGAAGACATTAAATCAAATTAAATGCCCCTCAATGGTAGATGGATAAAAAGAAATATGGTACATATACAATATAGAATACTATGCAGCCATAAAAAGGAACAAGATCATGTCATTTGCAGCAATGTAGATAGAGCTGGAGACCATTATCCTAAGCAAACTAACAGAGGTACAGAAAACCAAATGCCATATGTTCTCGATTATAAGTGAGAGCTAAATACTGAGTACACGTGGACACAAGGGAGCAACAGACACTAGGGCCTGCTTGGGAGTAAAGGGTGGCAATAGGGAGAGGATCAAAAAACCACCTATAGGGTACTATGCTTATTACCTGGCTGACAAAATAATCTGTACACCAAACTCATGTGACACGAAATTTACCTATAACACAAACCGGCACATGTACCCTTGAACCTAAAATGAAAGTTAAAAAATACATACATAGAACAAAATCATTATGGAAGCCAGAAATCAATAGAATGACACCTTAAAAATGCTAGAGAAAAATTGCCTACCTGAATTCTATATCAAGCAAATAACCCTCCAAAAATGTAGACAAAATAATTAATGACATTTTCAGAAAAACAAAGAATGAGAAGTCACCACCAGCAAATCTGAATGAACACAAACACTTAAGAAATTCCTCAGGCAGAAGTAAAATAATTTGAGATAGAAACACGTAAATTCAAGAGGTAAAGATAAATATGTGGATAAATCCAATCACATACTATTCTTAAAACAATAATAGTAATTATTTGTAGTTCTTAAAATATGTGAAAAATTAAAATACACAGCAATACAAAATATCATAGGGGGCTAATAAAAAATTTATACTACTATATCAACATTCTGACTTTTTCTAACCTTTCATCTAGTGCTGCAAGCTGTATGACTTTCAATGTATTGATGTTGACAGTTTTACCCAATCTTTTGCCATTGCCTAATAGAGTCTTTCATATTTTCCATTTCTGTTATCAATTTCTTCATTGTCTACTACCTGATCACTAGGCCAGTGTGACACATGTAAGGCATTTTTCAAAGGATGTATCCCACTTCAAATTACCAATATCTACATTAGTTAAGATAATATCAGAAGCTATAAAATTTAGGCCGGTGTGGTGGCTCACACCTTTAATTCCAGCACTTTGGGAGGCTGAGGTGGGTGGATCACCTGAGGTCAGGAGTTCGAGATCAGCTTGGCCAACATGACAAAACCTTGTCTCTAAGAAAAATACAAAAATTAGCTGAGCATGGTGGCACGCCTCTGTAATCCCAGCTACTTGGGAGGCTGAGACAGGAGAATCGGTTGAACCCAGGAGGTGGAGGTTGCAGCAAGCCAAGATCCCTCCACTGCCCTCCACCCTGGGTGACAGAGTGAGACTCTGCCAAAAAAAAAAAAAAAAAAAAAAAATAGAGAAGCTATAAAATTTAGAAAGAAACAAAGCAAAATATTGTTTCTTTTGGTGAGTTTATGTAAGTAGAGATTTTTTTTCTTTTTTGCTCAAGTAATAGTTTAATATAGGTGTTCTTGGTTGATAAGCAGCCTTGTATCCAGTGATTCAAGACCTTAAGCTCTTTCCATTCTGTATCTTCAATATCCTTTAGAACCTTGAAGTCCTCTGAATTTATCTGGCAGGTCGGAAAAGAGTGAGAATAAACCAGAGCTGTTGTTTCTCAGCCTGAAGTGGCATACATCACTTATTCACAAAGGATTGGAATTGTAGACTTTGCATAGACAGCTGCTTCCCAATAGAAATGCTTACATTCCTGAGAGAAATCATGAATTTTTATTGGCCAGTTAATCAATTCTGTCACTAAAGGTTTTTTGAATGAATAAAATAATCTGATGGTTTTAAAATTTGTAAACAAAGCTTACCTCCTATCATAATAACCTTATAATGCATTGATAATTAAATCAACTTGACAAGATATCTATGGTACGGGGAGGGAAATGTCCTGTATTTTATGCTATTATATAAAATATTTCCGTTAAATTACTCATCTGGGAGTACACACCACTAAAATAAGAAGCATGAGTTGAAAAGTCAATGATACAGCTGCAATTATATATTTTGAAAAAATAGATACATTTTACTTGAGAGAAATAGTTTGTATTTTAATCTGTCTACAATGAATTTAAGTTAGTTAAAGACATTAGAAATTAAGGTATTAGTGAGAGTGTTTTATTTTACTAAGTTTCATAAATGATGATTGTTGTTTATGACAGTTGTTTGAAATGACCTTCCTTAACTGCTGTTTTTTCCCTTTGCATTTAGATATTTGCTCTTTTATATGTGGAACTTAAGTCTATAAGGCACAGGGTTTATTCACTTAAGTTCCTGTTCAAAAGGAACTTTTTGGTATTTTAATTTTGCCTTCAACAGCAATGAGTCCTGAAGTCACACAAACTTTAAAGATTTAGGTTAGTCTTTTGAAACTCACTTCTCTTAAACATGGATGGGGTATGAAGCAAATAAAAATGTTCATATTTAAAGCAATTGTGCGGAACAGCTTAATTTCTCAAAATCACTTATCTCTCTACTTTAACAGTGGGAAAAACAAATGATAATTGTGGTCCTCAAATTTGTGACCTAAACCCATACCTCCAAGGGATAGAGATGGTTATTTTGACAATATAAATTCAAACTCACAGACTCTTGCATACGTTAGAAACACGCTATAGTATCAAGCAATTGATTGGAAAACAAATTTTGTGAAATGTGATAATATAACACATGAAAATATGCCTGTAATAGTAAATCTAAATTAAATATATACCCTTGATTATTCATATTTACCATTTAATATAGATACTACTTTTGTGTTTTAATTTACAAGTAGCAACATTTAAAACAATTACATTCATCTATTTGAAGCTTAGCATCAGATGAGGTGGCCATTTAGAAACTGCTCAATCTGATAGACTAAGCTTATGCCTTTGATAGTTTTCTGAGCCCATTTAGATTTAATGAAAATATCTTACCAATTGTCTAATTTTTGAAATTTTTATTAAATAAGAGCTGAAAAATTGTGCCTATAAAGTGCAGGATTATTCACTCAAGTTGAGTTCCTATTCAAAAGGCACCTTCCAATATGACCCAATAAAAACATCACTAAAACATTTTAAATATCATATTAAATGCTAATTAGATCTAGTCAAATATGTATTATAAATTTTTGTTACAATTCATTTTGTCCTTGGTTATTATTGAATGAAGCAGTTGCATTTTTTAGCTTGGTAGCAAATGAATTATTTCCAACTTTACAATAATCATTAAAACTGCAAATAATCTGTTGATTTTCCTTTTGTTTGATACACGTTTTTTATTTAGATTTAACAATGGAGATTTTCAATAGAGAAAGTAGATGAAGACCTACCTTTGAGATATTTATTTTGCCTTCAGGGCCAACACTAGAAAAATTAACATATACATCTTATTGCCAGAATCAAGTAAACTTTGGTCTTTGCAAAGATTGTAAATTACTTGAGAGCAACAATTATGTGTTAGATAATTTTATAGTCTGCAGCTGTGCCAAAGGAAGTGCGGTGGGAAGCAAGGGACATAGAGGCAGAGGAAGGGCAAGGAGAATCCCATGCCATCAGAACCAGGGAAGTGAATAAGAAATTGCCTTGTGGTAGCCTCTCACAACATCATTCACCTCAGTGAACACAGACTATCTTTCTGTTTGTTAATTCTCAGAAAAATGTAGTAGTTTTCATTGTGTAGGACTGTCATATCTTATCTTGAATTTCTTCTCAAGTATTTTGTGTTTTTCAATGCTAACATAAGTGTTTTTTTAATTGTCTTTTCACAATTGTTTCTTGCTAATATAGAGAAATAGGATATATTTTTTATATTGACTTTGTAGACTGTGACTTTGCTAAATTTATTTATTCATTCTAGTACCTTGTTTTGTAGATTCCAGCAAAATTTTGAGTCGAAGTATTGAGAGTGAGCATCTTTGCTTTGTTTCACAGGTTAGGTGAAAGGCTTTGATATTTTACTTAAGTAACTATAGCTTTATTGCAGATGTCTTTCTCCAGATTGAAGAATTTCTGTTGTATTCCTAGTTGCTGAAAATTAAAAACCTTTTTTTGAGATATTTTAGTTTTGATTTCTAGATTCTCATTTGTTTATATTTCTAAAAGGTATCTATTTTTCTTCCAAAACTCCATTTATCTTCATTCATTATATCCATCTTTTTTGCAAATCCTTTAACATATTTATGATACTTATTTCAATGTAATACTTCCTAATTAAAAAATCTGGATGATCTGTGAGTTTGTCTCTATTGACTTTCATTCTTGAATATTTATCACATTTTCCTGTTTCTTAACATATCTCATAATTTCTATCTAATTCTAAACATAGTGTTTGTATCTCAGAGTGGGTAGGCCTAGTGGCTAGGGTAAGGGGCTCATCATTCAGATTCCACTGGGGTCATATTGAGCTGGTTTGGGCTACAGCTTTTAATAGTTTTGTTTTACCATTGAATTCATTGCCAGCAGGATTCCGGAAGCTTTGCACCCCAAAATGCATAAGACTGAGTAAATTTGATTCCATACCTTTATTTTACTGAGACTTCTCTCCGCAAAGTTCAGGAAGTTGTGGGAGAAATTGTCAGTCACATTGATTAGTTTTTGCATCTAGGACTCTTCCAGATTTCAGTCCTCTTTCCCAGCCAACACAGATTCTAAAAGTTAGGCTGGTTTCTCCTCATTCCTGCAAAGTCTTTCAGTCTATGACAGGTCACTTGCTGCCCACCAATACATAGGCAAGATATGTACCCCGAGGCATGGAAGCTGTCTTGGCTTGCCTCTCCTTCATGTAAGATTCATTTCTTGCTGAGATTTAGCTCCTCAAGGCTTCCAGGCATCCAAACCTGTTGATACTCCATAGAATATCATGTACAGTCATGTACTGCCTAGCCATGTTTTGGTCAACAATGGATAGCATATACAACGGTGGTCCCATAAGATTACAATGGAACTGAAAATTTTCTCCTATTACCTGGTAACATAGTAGCTGTCATAACATCATAGTGCAACACATTGCTTACATGTTTGTGGTGATGTTGGTGTAAACAAACCTATTGTGCTGCTAGTCATATAAAAGTATATTGTGTACAATTATGTATAGTACATAGTACTTGATAAAGATAATAAACAATGATGTTACAGATATATTTTCTATACTATACTTGTTATCATTATTTTTAAAGTGTATTTATTCTACTTGCCAAAAAAAAGTTCACTGTAAAACAGCCTCAGGCAGGTCCTTCAGGAGGTCTTATAGAAGAAGGCTTTGTTATTATAAGAGATGACAGCTCCATGTGTGTTATAGTCCTTGAAAACATTCCTGTGGCCCAAGATGTGGAAGCGGAAGACAGTGATATTGATCCTGACCCTGTGTAGGCCTAGGCTAATGTGTATGTTTGTGTCTTAGTTTTCAACAAAATCTTTAAAAAATACAAATAAAAAAACTTTAAATCGAACAAAGCTTATAGAATAAGGATAGAATAATTTTTATTTATAAAAAGGATAAAAAGGATAGCTGAATTTTTGTACAGCTGTACCATGTGTTTCTGTTTTAAGCTAATTGTTACTTCAAGACAGTCAAAAAGTTTAAAAATTAAAAATTTTATGAAGTAAAAAGTTATTGAATAGAAAATTACTTTTTATAAATTAGTGTAGCCTAAGTGTACAGTGTTTATAAGTCTATAGCAGTAGAGTACAATAATGTCCTAGGCCTTCACATTTACTCATCATTCACTCACTGACTTACCCAGAGCAATTTCCAGTCTTGCAAGCTCCATTTATGGTAATTGCCCTATATAGGTGTACCATTTTTTATCTTTTCTGTTGTATTTTTACTGTACCTTTTCCATGTTTCAGTATGTTTAGATATACAAATACTTTTTGTGTTACAATAGCCTACGGTATTCAGTACAGTAACATGCTGCACAGGTTGTATAGGTTTGTAGTCTAGGAGCAAAAGGCTATACCATATAGTCTATATATGTAGTAGACTATGCCATCTAAGTTTGCACAATAGTAAAATCACCTAACGATGCACTTCTCAGAACATCTCCCTGTTGTTAAGGGACACATGTCTGTGTATGTTTATTATTTATTGTTTTTTGATGGATATATTTTTACATCCTTCTACATCCTACTCAAAAGCAGAAATTGTTTCAACCATCTCATATTGTGCCTTCTGTTTGTGGAGACAGAATTATCTCTATTGTCTGTGTTCACCGACAGACCAATTTCTTTCCTACCACGCTTTTATTAAGGGTACAGCCATCCCTGAGTGTGGCTACGAGTAGGTCCAAGATTTTGTCTCTTAGTTTCTATCTGCACCTTAAAATACAAACCATTTGTATTTTATTGTATTGTATGTATAAAATACAAACAATGAACTAATGTTCATTGAAATCAATAAATAGCTCATGAAGAGTCATGATTAGGTTTTAGTGTATCACACAGGTTATTAGTGCTTTGTTTCTTTTCTCTATTCTCTCACTCACCCTTTTAGCAACTCATGGGGGAGTTCCCCCATCCTCAAAGCACTAAACTATATTTATGAAAGCTTGTTTTCTAGATTTTATTCAGCATTTCTAGGGGCTCTGTGGTTGGACAATATCTGCTGTGCCATATTGGCAAAAAACAGAAGTCCTTTCTTATGCCTTCATGTAACTTTTAACCTTTCCGCTACACAATCTGGAAATACTATCTTTCTTCTGAAACCCTTCAGAACTTCTCAGTTCCCCTTTAATGACACTTATCATGTTTTCTGTTATGTCACTACTAGTGTGCATGCATGTCCTAGATATACTGTAAGAATGTAAGTTTAATAATGAAACAATTTTCTTATATTCTTTATATCTTTTGGGCCAGGTGTAATACATTGCAATATACTATGCACTCGATGGAAGAATTGATGTATGGAGAGTATAATAATGTCAATGAATTTCTCCAGACAAAAAGGAACACATTTCCGTGACCCAGGTAAAATTCTGCAGTTTTTGATCCCTTTAGTTATAGAAACAGACAAGAAAAAACTCAAAAGGCATGATTTATAATCCTTTGGGTATATACCCAGGTGGGAATTGAACAATGAGAACACATGGACACAGGAAGGGGAACATCACACACCGGGGACTGTTGTGGGGTGGCGGGATGGGGGAGGGATAGCATTAGGAGATATACCTAATGCTAAATGACGAGTTAATGGGTGCAGCACACCAACATGGCACATGTATACATATGTAACAAACCTGCACATTGTGCACATGTACCCTAAGACTTAAAGCATAATAATAATAAAACTAAAAAAAAAAAATGAACTCCAAAGGTGAGAAGACAATGGTGCTTTTCTCAAGCCAGTTACAGCAAAGTTATATTGCCTTCATTCTATAGTTGCCAGATTTAGCAAATAATTATAATAACATAAAACTCTCCATTAAATTTGAATTTCAAGTAAACAATGAATGTTTTAAATATATAAGTATGTCTCAAATTGCAATATTTGTTGTTTATCTGGAATTCAAATTTAAATAGATGTCCTGTATTTTATCTGGTAACCCCATTCATATTACAAGTAGGGTGCTCAAAATCTAAACTTTCAGGTTTAGACTCCTTGGACTGTAAATCCTATACCCCAAATATCTCTCCGAATGCCACTTCTCTCATGAGGGTAATTTTCTTAGTATTCTTTTTGTTTTTCAAGAGTATGATTAGCAAATAGACAAAACCAAGCTGTGTTGCATGTGGATAATAGTAGGTATATCCTGGAATCTGCAAGTCTCATGTAACATGTGCCTAAGGTAACAGTGGTCTTTTGGATTCAATAATCCAAATAGATGATTCTGTTAATGGAAATCTCAAACCAGAGACAAAAATATCAACAGAAAGCAAGGAAGAAGCTTGTCTTCCAAACAACTCAATACGGTGACTGCTAGTGACACCCATGTTTGGAGGAGCTTTTCCTGCCTGTTGGAACCCCTACCATATAGATTTTGTGTTATTAGCTATCTTGTGTTAACTATAATTGAAAACATTTTTTTGTTTTTTAAAAAGATATTAAAAGTTTCAAATGATCACTTGTAGTCTTGCATTCTAAAAATTCAGTAAAAATCATATTACAAATACAACCAAAAATAGTCATAAATAGGTCTTTTAGACACAACATTGCACACACCGCCAGGATTTCTCTCCAGATCACATACTACTTACTGCACACCACAACTTCCCCATTATTAAAGTAAGCAGGAAGCCTAGAAATCAAATAGACACATTATTGGAATTATGAACACATAAACTGCTACCTAAAATTGTTATTATTATTATTATTATTATTATCAGAAGAGGGAATAGAATATGGAATTGTTAAATGTTTGAAGTGAAATAAAAAGAAACTTTTGAGTATTTTAAGTACCTGTTTTGTTTTATGAGACAACAGATTTTAAATTACGGCAGAAATAATGGTTACATGGAATATAAGGAAATACTTGTAACTGGAGTATAAACCAGGAAGATAACTGACAACTGTGGACAATTTTCAGAGGAACACTTATGACCATCTTTTTGAGACGGATATCTTCTTAATGATTTTGCACATTCTACAGATTTCTCTGTGGTTTCTGTATACATGATGAGTCAGATTTTAGGATTGGCAAGGACCATTTTCTAGTTGTTCTCAACCATTTTCCCCCTACTCAACACACCTGAGGAAAACAACCAACTCCTAAAGGTAACCACTGGAGTGGTTCCCAAAATGGTGGTAGTTCAGAATTCCAGTGAAGGATTGGGAGGCTACAGAGTGACATAAGTAGTTTGATGAAGTCCTCTAAATCATTCTGGTATCCGGCCGGGTGCAGTGGCTCATGCCTGTAATCCCAGCATTTTGGGAGGCCTAGGCAGGTGGATCACCTGAGGTCAGCAGTTTGAGACCAGCCTGGCCAACGTGGCAAAATCCCATCTCTACTAAAAATACCAAATATTAGCTGAGCGTGGTGGTGTGCGCCTGTAATCTCAGCTACTCAGGAGGCTGAGGCAGGAGAATCGCTTGAACCAGGGAGGTGGAGGTTGCAGTGAGCTGAGATCGCACCACTGCACTCCAGCCTGGACGACAGAGTGAGACTCTGTCTCAAAATTATAATAATAATAATAATAATTCTGGTATCCTTTCTCCTTTCTGAAGGATCATATATCTAATATAAACTTTTTTTTAAAAAATGAGCAATTGAGAGTCAGTTTTGTCCAACATTGCCCAGAAAATCAGGTAAGAAAACAGAACTGGAAACGATGCCTATGTCTCCCATTTTTAAATGCATTGCTCTTTCTAATGCATCATGTTTTACCCTCCTCTTCATACACTTACCTTAGTGACAGTAATGATTTATCACTTCAGTTCACAAATGCATGTGGATTCTTTGAACTTTTTCTTTTAAAAAACAAACTGATTTTCTCTAACTGTTTTAAAACAGTGAGTCTCTGGCAGAGAAATACTCAGACATAAATTGCCTTAGTTATTCCTAGTTTGATGCTTCCTGACAAACTCAAAGGTATCAATATAGTTCTACCAGTCTTTAAGCAGATCTTGTGTTCTTGTATTACATAAGGTTTTGGAACACTTTGTTGGAATGTTTAATCAGGGATGAAAAATGTCAGAGCTCTTGCCCTAATGATTAATTCTGATTAACTCATTTAACCAATCTGGTTTATACTTCCATCCTGTGGTTTCACTAATTTCATAAGTTCAGACAGTCCTATAACAAGGAGGATAATTTTCTGGGACAGTGATGATGCACAGTCCTTTTCTGGTATCAGAGATAAGTGGGTGAAAAGAGGCATTGGCATGCAGCTGAGATCTGTCAGTTCCTGCTCATGGCACCTGGTTCTTGGGTGAGAATCAGAGCCAATTTCATCATATCAAAATTACTAATCCTATTCACTATGTAAATTATTTTACATCCATCAGTCTAATTTCTGAGCTTTGAGAGATACCCTTTTTTTGTTATGTCTTGAACTTTCTTTTTGTCTATTAAATATCTGTGTATATAAACTCATCAGAATTATTTTTTTTAGTATACATTCATTGATTTATGTTAAAAATATATTCATTGAGCTCCTACTATGTGCCAAACATTGTCCTAAGTCATGGGCACAGAACAGTCACTACAACAAAGTCTTTGCTCTCATAAAGTTTATAGCCTGGTTGCAACTTACAATTTTATAGTCTGGCTGGTAAAGATTTTACACACACTGATATGCATGTGTGTGTGTGTGTGTGTATATATATATGTATATATATACACACATGCATATATATATGTCCACATATATATATATGCATACATATATATCCACATATATCCATATATACATGTTTACAGATATATATGTATATGGGTGTGGGTATATGTTTGGTGATAAGGGGTAATAAAATAAAGTGAGTAAGGGGACAGAATTTCCCAGGGGTGTTATTTTAGCTAGACAGCAAATGCCTCCCATATGTAGTAACATTTAAGTAGAGATATAGATTCAGTGAAGGAGTGAGCCAGGGTGAAATCAGAAAAAAGAACATTTCAATTCTTGCTTTGGAAGGAGCATGGTTTGTATGTTTGTAGAACTGCAGAGAGGTGATGTGGTAGGAGCACCATGACAGGAAAGTGAGAGAACCTGGCATCTGACAAGTTGTCAGGAACCAGGTGATGTAGGGTTTGTAGGCCTAGTAAAGACTTTGGACTTTATTCTCTATAAAATGTGCATATACTGAAGGGTTTTGAGTTGATGAAGGACATGATCTGTTTATGTTTTAAAAAATAGTGCAGGAAAACACCAGCAAGATGGGTGATTAGAGATGCCTGGCATTTATCCTCCCAAAAACAAAGGACTAAGGCAACAAATACACAGCTAAGATTTGACTGGAGTGTTGAAAGGAGAGTGCTGGAGTGCAGGGGGTTAGTAGAGAGGTACCTATGGTGATTGGAGATCCAGGAGGAAAGTGTGGAGGTGCCTCACCTCTGCAGCCCCATCTCCCCAAGCCTGGATCAGACCTGACTGGAGTCAGGATGGATTCTTGTTGAGGGGAAAAGGTAGGCAGAAGAATTCCACCAGCCTCCATTGCCATCACAAACACCTATAGTCCTTATAACAGGAGACTCCCACAGTCTCCCAGGTTGGAGAACTTCCAGGTTTTCATGCCACTGCATTGCCCTGGATTGGGAGCACAGGGTGTGTACTCCTTACACCCTACCCACTCCCTGTGAGACAACTTGTTTCAGTATGGTGCCATCTTGAGAACAGAGCCACCTCTGGAGTGTGCCCTCCTCTGGAGGCCAGTGGCCACTGTAATTCCCCAACATTGAGACTCCATTTTTGTTCCTGCAAGCCCATGTCAATGGCTGAACACCACAACCCCAGTAGCATGGAATCTAAGCCCAGAATTGGTTGTGATGTTGGTCCTAGACAGGAGGGAAGCCAACTCCTGTTACCCTAACTTCCAGTCAGAGAAACAGTCTGGCAGTCCCACCAAGAACCTGCCCTTAAGCTGGTCAAATTGCTGTGTACTCTTCCCACCAAGCGGCAGAGGCCTTCAAGCCCCCGAGCAGCTGACCTGCTCCCAGGCCAGTAAAGTGGCTACACACCTGCTTCCAGAACCTAAGTAACAGCCCTGAGGGCTCCATCCCATGGCAGATGAGCCCTTGACCTGCCCAATGGCCCTGCACCTGCAGCCAGAGCCTGAGAAATACCTCCATGGGTTGCCTCTAGCACAAACGCCCCAGGCTGGATGAGCAGCTGTGTGCCCATGCCCCAGGACTGAGAGAGACCTCTGCAGGCTTCCCCTGGTGGGCAGACCCCCAGGTCAGCCAAGCAGCTGTCTGCCCACTGATATGGTTTGGCTGTGTCTCCACCCAAATCTCAACTTGAATTTTATCTCCCAGAATTCCCACATGTTGTGGGAGGGACCCAGGGAGAGGTAATTGAATCATGGGCGCCAGTCCTTTCCTGTGCTATTCTTGTGATAGTGAATAAGTTTCACGAGATCTGATGGGTTTATCAGGGATTTCTGCTTTTGCTTCTTCCTCATTTTTCTCTTGCTGATGCCATGTAAGAAGTACATTTGCCTCCCACCATAATTCTAAGGCCTCCCCAGCCATGTGGAACTGTAAGTCCAATTGAACCTCTTTTTGTTCCCAGTTTCGGGTATGTCTTTATCAGCAGTGTGAAAATGAACGAATACACCCATGCTCCAAGCCCAAAAATGGTCCCATGGGTCACCCCCCACAGACATAACCCCAGGCCAGCCAAGCAGCTTTACACCTATATCCCACTCCTGAGAAACAGCCCTGCAGGCTGCCCCTGGCATACACACCCCTAAGTCAGCCAAGCAGTTTTGCGCCCACATCCCATGCTGGAGAAATAGCCCCACTGGGTCCCTCCCAGCAGACATGCACCTAGGCCAACTGAGAAGCTGTGTGGCCATATACCAGACCTGAGAAACAGCTCTGTCAGCTGCCCCTGTTGGCCAAAACCGCCCATGCCACCAAGTTGGCCAAAACCCACCAAAACCAAGGTGGTGACAAGAAGTGATCTTTGGTCATCCTCACTGCTCGTTATATGCTAATTATAATGCGTAAGAATGCTAAAAGGCACTCCTACAAGCGCCATGACACTTTACAGATGCCATGGCAACATCCAGAGGTTGCTCTATGTGGTCTAAAAAGGGGAGGAACTCTCAACTTTGGGAATTGCCCACCCCTTTCCTGGAAAACTCGTGAATAATCCACCCCTTGTTTAGCATATAATCAAGAAATAACCATAAAATAGCCAACGAGCAGCCCATGCTGCTGCTCTGCTTATGGAGTAGTCATCGTTTATTCCTTTAATGAACTTGCTTTCATGTAAGAAAAAAAAAAGAAAAGAAAGAAACCAGGAATAAAAAGTTAAACACTGCATGTTCTCACTCATAGGCAGACACTAAAAAAAGTTGAAGTTATAAAAGTAAAAAGGAGAACAGAGGATACTAGAGGCCAGGAAAGGTAGAGAGAAATGGGGGATAAGGAGATATTTGTTAAAGAATACAACACTGTAGCTAGATAGGAGGAATAAGTTCTAAGGTTCCATACCACTATAGCATGAGTGTAGTTAATAATATATAATTTTTAATGGCTAGAAGGAAGACATTGAATGTTCCCAGCAAAAAGAAATAATAAATGTTCAAGATAATGAATATGTTAATTACGCCAATCTGATCACTATACATCACGTGTGTTGAACATTACTATGTACCCCATTAATGTGTACAATTATTATTTGTCAATCCAAAAAATAAATATTAGAAAAACCAGAGGCAGTGGAGAAGGAAAAAGAAATCTGTAACTGGTTGTGAGCAATTAATTGTAAACACCACTGCACTTGGACCTACCCTAAAGGCATTTTAAAGGGAATGTTTTCAATATTTTCCAGTAGGATGGGGGCAGTCTGATCTCAGTGCCCCACTGTCTCCTGGCCTTTCCTGGGACCCCAGCCTTGCTATAGCCACTTGCGCACAGCCTTGAATGCCCAACCAGGGAGCTCCTGAGGCCATCATCATAGTTCCTTCACTGGGAGACTGTGCCTGACTATCAGCACCCCCTATCATGCAGACATGCAACTACCCATCTGCAGCCTCTCTCCATTGCCGCCTCCCCCCACCACTTTGCAGATGCACGCTCACCAACGCCTGCCCCATACACTGTTTTGCTGGCACACGCAGGTGGACTTTGCCTCGTCTTCTCCACCAGCATGCATGCACACACTACATTGCTCCACTGCCACTGACACAAATGTGCTTGTATGGATAATTCTGCCAAGCCCCCATGGGCATGCCACCCCACCAATGTGTGGGCACCTTGCTGCACCGCTGTTGCCAGTGTGAGCATGTGCATGGATGCTGGCCTCCCACCCTCACCCATGGCCCACCCCTGCCAGTGCACATGTACCTCACCATGCCATGGCTCCTGCTGGTATGTAGATGCAGGCAAGGATCCCACTTCTATTGCCCCAATGAAGCACTGTGGTAGGCACTCTTCATTGGGTGTTGATGCCAGCAGACCGGGAACTCTTCAGCCCCAAAGTGCAGCAGGTTTCTAACCACAAGGGGTCACAGAACAAAGCAATGGGCCCAGAAACAGCCCTTCAAGGCTACAGCACACAGCCCAGGAGTGATGAGTTGAGCTTTGGTCCCCTGAAATCTCCCAGAAACAAAACCAGTCAAGTGAGCCCACCTTATAAGACAATCAAACCCTCAAGGTATCAAATATTAAAGCAAAAAAACCTCATCCAAAGGACAGCAACTTCAAAGATTAAAGCAATATCAGCTCACACAGATGAGAAAGAACCAGCACAAGAACTCTGACAACTCAAAAACCCAGAGTGCCTTCTTACCTCCAAATGAACACCCAAGTTTCCCAGCAATGGTTGTTAACCAAGCTGAAATGGCTGAAATGACAGACATAGAGTTCAGAATATGGATAGAAATAAAGATCATCAAGATTCAGGAGAAAGTTGAAACCCAATCCAAGGAAACTAAGGAATCCAATAAAACAATAGAAAGAATGAAAGATGAAATAGCCATTTTAAGAAAGAACAAAACTGATTCAAGGAGGCTGAAAAACTCACTACAAGAATTTCATAACACAATTGCAAGTATTAACAGCAGATTGGACCAAAGTGAGGAAAGAATCTCAGAGATCAAAGACTGGTTCTTTGAATCAACACAGTCAAATGAAAATAAGGAAAAATAATGAAAAAGAATGAACAAAACCTCTGGGAAATATGGGATTATATGAGGAAAACAAGTCTATGATTCATTGGTGTCTCTGAAAGGGAAGGAGAGAAAGCAAGCAACTTGGAAAACATTTGAGAATACTGTTCTATGAAAATTTCCCCAACCTCACTAGAGAGGCCAACATTCAAATTCTGAAAATGTGAACAACCCCTGTGAGATACTACAAAAAGATGACCGTCGCCATTACACATAATTAGCAGATTCTCCAAGGTCAACAAGAAAGAAAAGGGGCAGGTTACCCACAAAGGGAACACAATTAAGCAAACAGTGCAAACTTTCAGCAGAAACCCTAAAAGCAAGAAGCAAATGGGGACCTATATTCAGTATTCTTAAGGAAGAGAAATTACAACCAAGAATTTCATATCTAGCCAAACTAAGCTTCATAAGTGATAGAGAAATAAGATCCTTTTCAGACAAGCAAATGCTAAGGAAATGTGTTACCACCAGACCTGCCTTATAAGGTGTCTTTGCCTTATAAGGTATCTTTAAGGGAATGCTAAATATGGAAATGAAAGACTGTTACAGCCACCACCACACACAAAAAAACCACTTAAGGACATAGACCATTGACACTGTGAAGCAACTACACAATCAAGTCTGCATAATAACCAGCTAACAACACACTGATAGGATGTATTAGTCTGTTTTCATGCTGCTGATAAAGACATACCTGAGATTGGGCAATTTACAAAAGAAAGAGGTTTAATTGGACTTAGAATTCCACATGGCTGGAGAGGCCTCACAATCACGGTGGAAGGCAAGAAGGAACAAGTCACATCTTATGTGGATGGCAGCAGGCAAAAAAAAAGAGAGCTTGTGCAGGGGAATTCCCCTTTTTTAAAACCATCAGGTCTTGTGAGACTTATTCACTCTCATGAGAACTGCACAGGAAAGACTTGCCCCCATGATTCAATTACCTCCCACTGCATCCCTCCCACAACATGTGGGAATTCGAGATGAGATTTGGGTGGGAACACAGCCAAACCATATCACAGGATAACATCCACACATATCAATATTAACCTTGAACAACTATGGGCTTAAATGCCCCACTTAAGGGCAGAGAGTGGCAAGTTGGATAAAGAAATAATACCCAGTATGCTGCATTCAAGAGACCCATCTCAAACGCAATGACAACCATAGGCTCAAAGTAAAAGGATGGAAAAAAAAATCTACCAAGCAAATGTAAAATAAACAACAACAAAAAAATCAGGGTTGCTACTCTAATTTCAGACAAAACAGACTCAAAACCAACAACTATCAAAAAAAAGACAAAGAAGGCCATTTCACAGTGGTAAAAAGCTCAATTCAACAAGAAGACCTGACTATCCTAAATATATACGCACCCAACACAGGAACACCCATATTCATAAAACAAGTTCTTAGAGATGCAGGCAGACACTTAGATAACCACACAATAATAGTGGGAGACTTCAATACTCCACCGAGAGTATTAGAGAGATCACTGAGGCAGAAAACTAACAAAGATATTCAGGACCTAAACTCAGCACTGGACCAAATGGACCTCACAGACATCTATAGAACTGTTCACCCAAAACCAACAGGATATACATTCTTCTCATCTGCACATGGCATATACTCTAAAATCAACCACACAATCAGCCATAAAACAATTCTCAGCACTTTCAAAGAAACCAAAACAATACCAGCCACACTCTTGGACCACAGCAAAACAAAAATAGGAATCAATACTAAGAAAATTGCTCAACACCATATAATTACATGAATATTAAACAACCTGCTCATGAATGACTTTCGGATAAACAATGAATTAAGGCAGAAATCAAGAAATTATTTGAAACTAATGAAAATGAAGTTACAACATACCTGAATCTCTGGGACAGAGCTAACACAGTGTTAAAAGGGAAGTTTATAGCGCTAAATGCCCACATCAAAAATTAGATCTCAAATTAACAACCTAAAATCACACCCAAGGAGCTAAAAAAATAGGACCAAACAAACCCAAAACCTAGCAGAAGACAAGAAATAATCCAAATCAAAGCTGAACTGAATGAAACTAAGATGTGAGAAACCATACAAAAGACAAACATAACCAGAAGATAGTTTGTCAAAAGAATAAAAATATTTATAGATTTCTAGCTAGACTAATAAAAAAAAGAGAAGGTCCAAACAAACACAGTCAGAAATTGGACAAAGAGGATATTACCACCAACTCCACAGAAACACATAAAGCACTCAAGAACTATTATGAACACCTCTCTACCCACAAACTAGACACCCTACAAGAAATGGATACATTCCTGGAAACATGCAACCTCCCAAGATTGAACCAGGAAAACACTGAAACCATGAACAGACCAATAACATTCAAAAATTGAATCAGTAATAAAAATCCTAGCAATCAAGAAAGCCCTGGACCAGACTGATTCAGAGCTGCCTTCTACCAGACATGTAAAGAAGTGTTAGTACTATTCCAGGGCCAGGCATAGTGGCACACACCTGTAATCCCAGCACTTTGGAAAGCTGAGGCAGTTGGATCACTTGAGGCCAGGAGTTTGAGACCAGCCTGGCCAACATGGTGAAACCCCATCTCTACTAAAAATGCAAAAATTAGCTGGACATGGTGGCCCATGCCTTAATCCCAGCTACTCAAGAGTCTGAGGCACGAGAATGGCTTGACCCTGGGAGGCAGAGATTGCGGTGAGCTGAGATTGCACCACTGCACTCCAGACTGGAACACGCAGCAAGACTCTGTCTCAAAAGAAAAAAAAAGAAAAGAAAAATAAGTGTTAGTACCATTCCTACTGAAATTATTTTTAAAAATTGAGGATGAACCCTTCACTAACTCATTTTACGAGGGAAGCATCATCTTGATACCAAAACCTGGTAGAGACACAACAAAAATCAGAAAACTTCAGGCCAACATTCTTGATGAACATGGATGCAAAACTTCTCAACAAAATAATGGCAAACTGAACTGAGTACCACATCAAAAAGCTAATTCACCACTATTGAGTAGGCTTTATTCATGGGATGCATGGTTGGTTCAACATACACCAATCACTAAATGTGATTCATCATATGAACAGAACTACAAACCGAAGATCATCTTAATAGATGCAGAAAAGCTTTTAATAAAATTCAGCATTATGTTATGTTAAAAAAAAAAACCCTCAACAAACTAGGCATTGAAGCAGCTTACCTCAAAATAATAACAGCAAGCTATGACAAACTCACAGCCAACATGAAACCAAATGGGCAAAAGCTAGAATCATTCTCTGTGAGAATGGGAATAAGACAATTATGCCCACTCTAACCACTCCTATTCAGAATAGCAATGGAAGTCCTAGACAGAGGAATCAGGCAAGAGAAAAAAAAAAAGGCATCCAGATAGGAAGAGAGGAAGTCAACCTATCTCTGTTTGCAGATTATATGATTCTGTACCTAGAAAATCCCACAGTCTCTGTCCAAAAGCCCCTTGATCTGACAAACAACTTCAGCAAAGTTTCAGTATACAAAATCAATGTACAAAAATTAGTAGCATTTCTATACCTCAACAAAGTACAAGCTGAGAAAGCAATCCCATTCGCAATAGCCACACATGAAAATAAAATACCTAGGAATACAGCCAACCAAGGAGGAGAAAGATCTCCACAAATAGAATTACAAAACACTGCTGAAAGAAATCAGAGATGACACAAACAAATGGAAAAACATTGCACTCTCATGGATAAGAAGAATCAATATTGTTAAAATGGCCATGCTGCCCAAAGCAATTTACAGATTTGATGCTATTCCTATCAAGTTACCAATGACATTTTTTACAGAATGTATTAGTCCATTCTCACACTGCTAATAAAAGCATACCCAAGACTGGGTAATTTATAAAGAAAAGAGGTTTAATTGATTCATAGTTCAGCATAGCTGGGGAGGCCTCAGGAAACTTACAATCATGGTGGAAGGGGAAGCAAACATATCCTTTTTCACAAAGTGACAGCAAGGAGAAGTGCCAAGTGAAGTGAGGGAAAAGCTCCTTATAAAGCCATCAGCTCTCACGGGAACTCACTCACTATGATAAGAACAGCATAGAGATAACTGCCCCCATGAGTCAATGACCTCCTACCAGGTCCCTCCCACAATATGTGGGGATTATGGAAACTATAATTCAAGATGAAATTTGAGTGGAGACACAGCCAAACTCTATCATTCTACCCCTGGCCCCCAAATATTGTGTCCTCACATTTCAAAATACAATCATGCCTTTGTAACAGTCCCTCAAAGTCTTAACTCCTTCCAGCATTAACTCAAAATCCGTGTCTAAAGTCTCATTTGAGAGAAGACAAGTCCCTTCCACCTCTGAGCCTGTAAATTCAAAAGCAAGGTAGTTACTTCCTAGATAAAATGTGGGTACAAGCACTGGATAAATATAGCCATTCCAAATGAGAGAAATTGGCCAAAACAAATGGGTCAGAGGCCCCATGAAAGTCCAAAATCCAACAGGGCAAGTCATTAAACCTTAAAGTTCCAAAATGATCTCCTTTGACTTCATGTCTCATATCCAGGGCATGCTGATGCAAGAGGTGGGCTCCCACAGCCTTGGGCAGCTCCATCCCTGTGGCTTTGCAGAGTATAGCTCCCCTTCTGGCTGGTAGCTGGTGTTTCACAGGCTGGTGTTGAGTGTCTGTGGCTTTTCCAGGTGCATGGTACAAGGTGTCAGTGGATCTACCATTCTGGGGTCTAGAGGATGTTAGCCCTCTTCTCACAGCTCTACTAGGCAGTGTCCCAGTGGGGACTCTGTGTGGGTACTCCAGACCCCACATTTCCCTTCTGCATTCCTGTAGCAGAGGTACTCCATGAGGGCTCTGCCCCTGCAGTGCAACATTCAGGTGTCTCTGTACATCCTCTGTAATCTAGGTGGAGGTTCCCAAACCTTGATTCTCATCTTCTGTGCAACCCCAGGACCAACATCATGTGAAAGCCACCAAGGCTTGTGGCTTGTATCCTCTGAAGCCATAGCCTAAGCTGTACCTTGGCCCCTTTTAGCCACAACTGGAGCAGCTAGGACACAAGGCACCAAGTCTCCAGTTTGTACACAGCACGGGGTCCTGGACCAGGCCCACAAAACCATTTTTTCCTCCTAGACCACTGGGCCTGTGATGGGAGAGGCTGCCATGAAGGTCGCTGACATGTCCTGGAGACATTTTCCCCATTGTCTTGGCGATTAACATTTGGCTCCTCCTTAATTATGCAAATTTCTGTAGCAGGCTTGAATTTATTTTTTGAAAATAGATTGTTTTGTTTTTTTTCTATTGCATTGTCAGGCTGCAAATTTTCTGAACTTTTATGCCCTGCTTCACTTTTAAATATGAGTTCAAATTCCAAACCATATCTTTGTGAATATATAGATCTGAATGCTTTCAACAGCACCCATCACCTCTTGAATGCTTTGCTGCTTAGAAATTTCTTCTGCCAGATATCCTAGATTATCTCTCTCAAGTTCAAAGTTCCATAGATCTCTAGGGCAAGGGGAAAATGCCATGTCTCTTTGCTAAAACATAGCAAAAGTCACCTTTATTCAAGTTTCCAACAAATTCCTCATCTCCATCTGAGACCACCTCAGCCTGGGCTTCATTGTCCATATCACTATCAGCATTTAGTCCAAGCCATTCAATAAGTCTCTAGGGAGTTCCAAACTTTCCCATATCTTCCTGTTCTCTGAGCTTTCCAAGTCTCTAGGAAGTTCCAAACTTTCCTGTATCTTCCTATCTTCTTTTGAGCCTGTTACCCAGTTCCAAAGTCACTTCCACATTTTCAGGTATGCTTATAGCAGTAACCCACTCTACCAGTACCAATTTACCATATTAGTCCATTTTCATACTGCTATGAAGAAATACCCAAGACTAGGTAATTTATAAAGAAAAAGAGGTTTAAGGGACTGACAGTTCCACATGGCTGGGGAGGCCTCAAAATCATGGCAGAATGTGAAGGAGGAGCAGAGGTACATCTTACATGGTGGCAGGCAAGAGAGCATGTGCAGGGGCACTGCCCTTTATAAAACAATCAGATCTCATGAAACTTGTTCACTATCATGAGAACAGCATGGGAAACACCTGCTCCCATGATTCAATTACCTCCTACCAGGTCCCTCCTATGATACATGGGCATTATGGAACTACAATTCAAGATGAGATTCTAGTGGGGACACAGCCAGCCAGACCATATCACAGAATTAGAAAAATCTAGGCCAGGCGCAGTGGCTCACGCATGTAATCCCAGCACTTTGGGAGGCCGAGGGGGGTGGATCATGAGGTCAGGAGATCAAGACCATCCTGGCTAACATGGTGAAACCCCGTCTCTACCTAAAAATACAAAAAATTGGCCAGGTGTGGTGGCAGGCGCCTGTAGTCCCAGCTACTCGGGAGGCTGAGGCAGGAGAATGGTGTGAACCCAGGAGGTGGAGGTTGCAGTGAGCCGAGATCATGCCACTGCACTCCAGCCTGGGTGACAAAGCGAGACTCTGTCTCAAAAAAAAGAGAAAAAATCTATTCTAATATTCATACGGAACCAGAAAAGAGTCCAGGTAGCCAAAGCAATACTAAGTGTATTATGTCATTCTTGCATTGCTATAGATAAGTACCTGAAACTTGGTAATTTATAGGAAAAGAGGTTTAATTGGCTTATGACTCTGCAGGCTGAAAAGGAAGCATGACAGCAGCTGCTTCTGGGGAGGCCTCAGTGAGCTTTTACTGATGGAGGAAGACAAAGTGGGAGCATGTACTTCACATGGCAAAAGCAGGAGCAAGAGAGAAAGGGAGGAAGTGCCATGCACTTTTAAATAACCAGGTCTCATGAGCAGTCACTCACTATCTTAAGGATAGCACCAAGGGGATGGTGCTAAATTATTCATGAAAAATCCTCCCCCATGGTCCAGTTACTTCCCACCAGGCCCCACTTCCAACATTAGGGGTTACATTTTAACATGAGAGTTGGGTAGGGACATATATCCAAACTATATCACTATGCAAAAAGATCAAAGCTGGAGGCATCACATTACCCAATTCCAAACTATATTACAAGGGTACAGTAACCAAAACAGAATGGAACTGGTACAAAAACAGACACTTAGACTAATGGAACAGAGTAGAGAGCTCAGAAAAAAGGCAAGACACCTACAACTTTGACAAAGTCAACAAAAACAAGCAATGTGGAAAGGACTTCCTATTCAATAAAAGGTGTGGGAATAACTGGCTAGCCATGTACAGAAGATTGAAAGTGGACCCTTTCCTTTCACCATATCCAAAAATCAACTCAAGATGGATTAAAGACTTAAATGTAAAACCTAAGACTATAAAAACCCTAGACAAAAACCTAGGAAATATTATTCTGGACACAGGCCCTGGCAAATATTTCGTGACAAAGATGACAAAGGCAATTGCAACAAAAACAAAAACTGACAAATGTGACCTAATTAAAGTAAAGAGCTTCTGCATAGCAAAAGAAACTGTCAACAGAGTAAACAGACAATCTAGAATGGGAGAAAATATTTGTAAACTATGCATCCTACAAAGGTCTAATATTAAGAATATTTAAGGAGCTTAAACAACAAATAAAAATCAAGAAACCCCATTAAAAAGTGGGCAAATGACACAAACAGAAGCTTTTCAAAAGAAGACATACAAGCGGTCATCAAGCATATGAAAAAATGCTCAACATCACTCATTATTAGAGAAATGCAAACCAAAATCACAATGAATATCATCTCACACCAGTCAGAATGGCTATTATTAAAAAGTCAAAAAACAACTGATGCTATTTCAGCCAGTGTGGAAAACAGTTTGGCAATTTTTCAAAGAACTTAAAACGTAGCTACCATTTGACCCAGCAATCCCATTATTGTTTATACACCCAAAGGAATATAAATCATTCTACCATAAAGACACTCTCACATGTATGTTCATTGTGGCATATTCACAATAACAAAGAAATGGAATCAACATAAACTCCCATCAATAGTAGACTGGATAAAGAATATGTGGTACATACACATCATGGAATACTGTGCAGCCATAAAAAGGAAAGTGCAGCAACACTGATGGAGCTGGATGCCATTATCCTAAGTGAACTAGTGCAGGCACAAAAACCCAAATACCACAAGTTCTCACTTATAAGTAGGAGCTAAATAATGAGTACACATGACACAAAGAAGGAAACAATAGATACTGGGGCCTACTTGTGGGTGGAGAGTGGGAGGAGGATGAGGATTAAAAGCTACCTACTGCATACTATGTTTATCACCTGGGTGATGAAATAACCTGTACACCATGTCCCTGTAACACACAATTTACATATATGACAAACCTGCACATGTACCCCTGAACCTAAAAGTCAAAAAATAAAATTCACCATTATTTATGGTGCTATGTCTGTCTGTCTGTCTATATATATTATATCTGATGTAAGTACTTTGAAGATAACACTTTTTCAATAAAGACTTTTTCAGTTCCTCGTTCACTGATAGCTTTTTGTCATAAATAAATGTTTACTGAACATGTTTTCCATATCTATAGGGATAACTATACAATTTGTTTTATTTAATTTGTCAAATGACATAAATTTATTTTCCAAAGGATATTTCCATTCCTGAATAGACCCAGTGAGCTGTGGTATATTTTTATACATATTGTTAGATTAACAAATATTTTACTTTTTATTTTATTAATAAAATATTTTGCTTATATTTTATTAATAAAATATTTTGCTTATATTTTATTAATAAAATATTTTGCTTATATTTTATTAATAAAATATTTTGCTTATATTTTATTAATAAAATATTTTGCTTATATTTTATTAATAAAATATTTTGCTTATATTTTATTAATAAAATATTTTGCTTATATTTTATTAATAAAATATTTTGCTTATATTTTATTAATAAAATATTTTGCTTATATTTTATTAATAAAATATTTTACTTATATTTTATTAATAAAATATTTTACTTATATTTTAATAAAATATTTTACTTATATTTTAATAAAATATTTTACTTATATTTTAATAAAATATTTTACTTATATTTTAATAAAATATTTTACTTATATTTTATTAATAACATATTTACTTATATTTTATTAATAACATATTTTACTTATATTTTATTAATAACATATTTTACTTATATTTTATTAATAACATATTTTACTTATATTTTATTAATAACATATTTTACTTATATTTTATTAATAACATATTTTACTTATATTTTATTAATAACATATTTTACTTATATTTTATTAATAACATATTTTACTTATATTTTATTAATAACATATTTTACTTATATTTTATTAATAACATATTTTACTTATATTTTATTAAGAATGTTTGCATCTCTGTTATAGATAACATCGGACTATAATTTTCCTTTATTTTACTATCTTTGCCTGGGTTTGTTGTTCAGATTATAGATTGAGGAATTTTTCTGATCTTTCTGTTTTTAGGAAGAAATTATGCAAGACTTGAATAATGTATTTCTTTAATATTTTATCAGCCTCAGCTATAAATTAATATGGTTATGTTGTTTTCCTTGCAAAAATATTTTAAACTACTGGTTTAAGTTTAGTAATGATTATAAATGACTATTCAAATTTTCCATTTCTTCTCAATTCAGGTAAGTAGTATTTTCCAAGAATGTATTCATTTCATGTAAGTTGTAAAATGTAGTGGCCTATTTCTGCTCCTAATATCCTCATATTACTTTATTCCCCTCATGGATTTCAAATGCAGAAGATTGAGTTATTCATAATCTTTGGATGATGGCACATTTTCATTATGATTCATGTTAGGCCTCTTTCTCTTTCTTCCTTTTTTCTCTTTATTCTCCATTTCCCAACCCCATAGCCTATGGATTTGTGTCTACCTTTTTCTGTGATATTAAAATAATAACTCCAGCTTCCCTTATGATATGATAATCCTTAAATATTTTGTACATCCTATGACTGAAGTTTTCTGTCTTGTTTAAGATGTATCTTTAGAATGCAAAAAAAAATCTGGATATTGTACTTTTTAACCGCTCCAATAATCTTGTCCTTTATTGATAAGTGTAGTATGTTTACATTTATAATGAGCGCTAACGTATTGCGATTGGCTTGCATCTTCTTACAAGCTTTCTACTTGTGTGGCTTCTTTATCTTACATTATTTTATTTGCTTTCCCCTCTTTTCACTCTCACCTTCTTTAGATCACATTTTTTAAAACTTCCCCCTTTAATTTTTCTCAATTCATTTTTCTCTCCTAACAGCCTGAAACTTTTGTGATCTGCATTTTTTTCGCAAATCACAAAATCTTAAGCAATCTTACGTGACTTGATTGCCAAGTTTTGCCAATAAATTAGGCATTATTGTTGTTGTTGCTATTTTATTTATCACATCAATAATTTATGGATATATCTGCATACATGCAGTATCTTTGCTTGTAACTTTTACTCAATTAAACCTTGTATGTCAGATTGATTTCTATTAATATTTGTCAGAGGTAACTATTTAAAACTTTTTTCAGTAATAAGAACCCTGTGTGATAAAACTCCCTAAAATTTTGTGTGCCTGAAAAGAAATTTATTTTGCTGTGTTCTTAAAAGATAGCTTCACTGGGTATAGAATTCTAAGTTGAAAATTATTTTTCTTAGTACATTAAACATATTCCACTTGTGGTTTCTCTTATCACTGTTAAGAAGCTGTGTCTAAATCTAAATGCTATTTTTTGATTTTCTTTTTTGGTCTTTCTGGTTTCTTTTAAAACCATTCCTTTTTTTTTTTTTTGCCATTTTGCAATACACATTCTATGTCTGAGGATGGATTTTTAAATTTATTTGTCCTGTTTGGGGATCCCTGAATTTCTTAGATCTGATAATTGGAATTTATCAACAATTTTGGAAAAAGTATAATCTCTTTGAAGAGCTGCACTTGCCTGGAACTTAGCCTCAGCCCTGGAGCTAAGGGAAGAATGAGAAATATCTCACGTGGAGTTTCCATCTTGCCACGCTGGTAGATGGGAGAAGAAAAGGAAATTTGGACACAAACATGTAAGAAGAAAGAAGCTGCAAAGGCATAGGAAAAAGATGCCTATCTACAAGCCAAGGAGAGAGGTCTCAGAAGGAACTACTTCTGCTAAAATCTGAACTGCAGACATCTGGTCTTCAGAATTGGTGACTTTGTCATGGAGGTCTAACTTGCTTGAAATTCTTGGTTACCTGAAGTATCTGGCATGTTGGAAGGAATCCTCTGGACTTTAGAATGCAATTACCAGGACTGGATGAATGGCTAATTGGATTAAGCGTTCCTTGGATTTGCTGTTCTAAAGCTGCTAAAGTACCTGCTTTTCTGGACTACCTAATGCCTGACCCCTTCACCCACTCCTGTGTCCCCTGTGTCTAGGGAACATCATATCTTTTTTTAAATTTATTTTTAATTGTACTTTAAGTTTCAGGGCACATGTGCACAACGTGCAGGTTTGTTACATAGGTATACATGTGCCATGTTGGTTTGCTGCACCCATCAACCTGTCATTTACAGTAGGTATTTCTCCTAATACTATCCCTCCTGCAGCCCCCCACTCCCCAACAGGCCCCAGTGAGTGATGTTCCCTGCCCTGTGTCCAAGTGTTTCCATTGTTCAATTCCCACCTATGAGTGAGAACATGTGGTGTTTGGTTTTCTATCCTTGTGATAATTTGCTGAGAATGATGGTTTCCAGCATCATCCATGTCCCTGCAAAGGACATGAACTCATCCTTTCTTATGGCTGCATAGTATTCCATGGGGTATATATGCCACATTTTCTTCATCCAGTCTATCACTGATGGACATTTGGGTTGATTCCAAGTCTTTACTATTGTGAATAGTGCTGCAATAAACATACACGTGCATGTGTCTTTATAGTAGCATGATTTATAATCCCTTGGGTATATACCCAGTAAAGGGATCGCTGGGTCAAATGTTTTTTCTAGTTCTAGATCATTGAGGAATTGCCACACTGTCTTCCACAGTGGTTGAACTAATTTACACTCCCATCAACACTGTAAAAGCATTCCTATTTCTCCACATCCTTTCCAGCATCTGTTGTTTCCTGACTTTTTAATAATCACCATTCTAACTGGTGTGAGATGGTATCTCATTGTGGCTTTGATTTGCATTTCTCTGATAACCAGTGATGATGAGCATTTTTTCATGTGTCTGTTGGCTGCATAAATGTCTTCTTTTGAGAACCGTCTGTTCATATCCTTTGCCCACTTTTTGATGGGGTTGTTTGTTTTTTTCTTGTAAATTTGTTTAAGTTCTTTGTAGACTCTGGATATTAGCCCTTTGTCAGATGGGTAGATTGCAAAAATTTTCTCCCATTCTGTAGGTTGCCTGCTCACTCTGAGGGTAGTTTGTTTTGCCATGCAGAAGCTCTTTAGTTTAATTAGATCCCATTTGTCAATTTTGGCTTCTGTTGTCATTGCTTTTGGTGTTTTAGTCATGAAGTCTTTGCCCATGCCTATGTCCTGAATGGTATCGCCTAGGTTGTCTTTTATGGTTTTTATGGTTTTATGTCTAACATTTAAGTCTTTAATCCATCTTGAATTAAATTTCATATAAGGTGTAAGGAAGGGATCCAGTTTCAGCTTTCTGCATATGGCTAGCCAGTATGGCCATTTCCACGATATTGATTGGAATAGTTTCAGAAGGAATGGTACCAGCTCCTCTTTGTACCTCTGGTAGAATTTGGCAGTGAATTATTATTTATTAAATAGGGAATCCTTTCCTCGTTTCTTGTTTTTGTCCTGTTTGTCAAAGATCAGATGGTTGTAGATATGTGGTGTTATTTCCGAGGCCTCTGTTCTCTTCCATTGGTCTATATATCTGTTTTGGTATCAGTACCATGCTGTTTTGGTTACTGTAGCCTTGTAGTATAGTTTGAAGTCAGATAGCATGACGCCTCCAGCTTTGTTCTTTTGGCTTAGGATTGTCTTGGCTATGCAGGCTCTTTTTTGGTTCCATATGAACTTTAAAGTAGTTTTTTTCCCCCAATTCTGTGAAGAAAGTCATTGGTAGCTTGGCGGGGATGGCCTTGACTCTATAACTTACCTTGGGCAGTATAGCCATTTTCACAATATTGATTCTTCTATCCACAAGCATGGAATGTTCTTCCATTTGTTTGTGTCCTCTTTTATTTCATTGAGCAGTGGTTTGTAGTCCTCCTTGAAGAGGTCCTTCATATCCCTTGTAAGTTGGATTCCTAGGTATTTTATTCTCTTTGAAGCAATTGTGAATGGGAGTTCATTCATGATTTGGCTTTGTTTGTCTGTTATCGATGTATAAGAATGCTTGTGATTTTTGCACATTGATTTTGTATCCTGAGACTTTGCTGAAGTTGCTTATCAACTTAAGGAGATTTTGGGCTGAGATGATGGGGTTTTCTAAATATACAATCATGTCATCTGCAGACAGGGACAATTTGACTTCCTCTTTTCCTAATTGAATACCCTTTATTTCTTTCTCCTGCCTGATTGCCCTGGCCAGAACTTCCAATGGTATGTGGAATAGGAGTGGTGAGAGAGGGTATCCTTGTCATGTGCTGGTTTTCAAAAGGAATGCTTCCAGTTTTTGCCCATTCAGTATGATATTGGCTGTGGGTTTGTCATAAATAGCTTTTATTATTTTGAGATACGTTCCATCAGTACCTAGTTTATTGAGAGTTTTTACCATGAAGGGCTGTCGAATTTTGTCAAAAGCCTTTTCTGCATCTATTGAGATAATCATGTGGTTTTTGTTGTCGGTTCTGTTTATGTGATGGATTATGTTTACTGATTTGTGTATGTTGAACCAGCCTTGCATCCCAGGGATGAAGCTGACTTGATCGTGGTGGATAAGCTTTTTGATATGCTGCTGGATTTGGTTTGCCAGTATTTTATTGAGGATTTTTACATTGATGTTCATCAGGGATATTGGTCTAAAATTCTCTTTTTTGTGTGTATCTCTGCCAGGCTTTGGTATCAGGATGATGATGGCCTCATAAAATGAGTTTGGGAGGATTCTCTCTTTTTCTGTTGATTGGAATGGTTTCAGAAGGAATGGTACCAGTTCCTGCTTGTACCTCTGGTAGAATTCGGCTGTGAATCCATCTGGTCCTGTACTGTTTTTTGTTGGTAGGCTATTAATTATTGCCTCAATTTCAGAGCCTGTTATTGGTCTATTCAGAGATTCAACTTATTCCTGGTTTAGTCTTGGGAGGGTGTATGTGTCCAGGAATTTATCCATTTCTTCTAGATTTTCTAGTTTGTTTACGCAGAGGTGTTTATAGTATTCTCTGATGGTAGTTTGTATTTCTGTGGGATCAAGGTGATATCCCCTTTATCATTTTCTATTGCATCTATTTGATTCCTCTCTCTTTTCTTCCTTATTAGATCGATTTTGTTGATCTTTTCAAAAAACTAGCTCCTGGATTCATTGATTTTTTGAAGGTTTTTTTGTGGCTCTATCTCTTTCAGTTCTGCTCTGATCTTAGTTATTTCTTGCCTTCTGCTAGATTTTGAATTTGTTTGCTTTTGCTTCTCTAGTTCTTTTAACTGTGATGTTAGGGTGTCGATTTCAGATCTTTCCTGCTTTCTCCTGTGGGAATTTAGTGCTGTAAATTTCCCTCTACACATTGCTTTAAATGTATCCCAGAAATTCTGGTATGTTGTGTCTTTGTTCTCATTGGTTTCAAAGAACATCTTTATTTCTGCCTTCATTTCTTTATGTACCCGGTAGTCATTCAGGAGCAGGTTGTTCAGTTTCCATGTAGTTGAGCAGTTTTGAGTGAGTTTCTTAAACCTGAGTTCTAATTTGATTGCACTGTGGTCTGAGAGACAGTTTGTTGTGATTTCTGTTCTTTTACATTTGCTGAGGAGTGCTTTGCTTCCAATTATGTGGTCAATTTTAGAATAAGTGCAATGTGGTGCTGAGAAGAATGTATATTCTGTTGATTTGGGGTGGAGAGTTCTGTAGATGTCTATTAGGTCTGCTTGTTGCAGAGTTGAGTTGAAGTCCTGGATATCCTTGTTAACCTTCTGTCTTGTTGATCTGCCTAATATTGACAGTGGGGTGTTAAAAGTCTCCCATTATTACTGCGTGGGAGTCTAATTCTCTTTGTAGGTCTCTAAGAACTTGCTTTATGAATCTGGGTGCTCCTGTATTGGGTGCATATATATTTAGGATAGTTAGCGCTTCTTGTTGAATTGATCTCTTTATCATTATGTAATGGCCTTCTTTGTCTCTTTTGATCTTTGTTGGTTTAAAGTCTGTTTTATCAGAGACTAGGATTGCAACCCCTGCTTTTTTTTTTCTTTCCATTTGCTTGGTAGATCCTCCTCCATCCCTTTATTCTGAGCCTATGTGTGTCTCTGCATTTGAGATGGGTCGTCTTGACTCCTTATCCAATTTGCCAATCTGTGTCTCTTAATCAGAGCATTTAGCCCATTTACATTTAAGGTTAATATTGTTATTTGTGAATTTGATCCTGTCATTATGATGTTAGCTGGTTATTTTGCCAGTTTATTGCTGCAGTTTCTTCCTAGCATCTATGATCTTTACAATTTGGCATGTTTTTGCAGTGGCTGGTACTGGTTGTTCCTTTCCATGTTTAGTGCTTCCTTCAGGAGCTCTTGTAAGGCCATCCTGGTGGTGACAAAATCTCTCAGCATTTGCTTGTCTGTAAAGGATTTTATTTCTCCTTCACTTATGAAGCCTAGTTTGGCTAGATATGAAATTCTTGGTTGAAAATTCTTTTCTTTAAGAATGTTGAATATTGGCTCCCACTCTCTTCTGGCTGTAGGGTTTCTGCTAATTGATCCACTGTTAGTCTGATGGGCTTCCCTTTGTGGGTAACCCGAGCTTTCTCTCTGGCTGCCCTTAACATTTTTTCCTTCATTTCAATCTTGGTGAATCTGACAGTTATGTGTGTTGGTGTTGCTCTTCTCGGGGAGTATCTTTGTGGTGTTCTCTGTATTTCCTGAATTTGAATGTTGGCCTGCCTTGCTAGGTTGGGGAAGTTCTCCTGGATAAAATCGTGGAGAGTGTTTTCCAATTTGGTTCCCTTCTCCCCATCACTTTCAGGTACACCGGTCAAACATAGATTTGGTCTTTTCACATAGTCCCATATTTCTCGGAGGCTTTGTTCCTTTTTACTCTTTTTTCTCTAATCTTGTCTTCTTATTTTATTTCATTAATTTGATCTTCAATCACTGATATCCTTTCTTCCACTTGATCGAATTGGCTACTGAAGCCTGTGCATGCATCCTGAAGTTCTCGTGCCGTGGTTTTCAGCTCCATCAGGTCATTTAAAGTCTTCTCTACACTGTTTATTCTAGTTAGCCATTCGTCTAACCTTTTTTCAAGGTTTTTCGCTTCCTTGCGATGGGTTAAAACATTCTCCTTTAGCTTGGAGAAGTTCGTTATTACTGACCTTCTGAAGCCTACTTTAGCTTGGAGAAGTTCGTTGTTACTGACCTTCTGAAGCCTACTTCTGACAACTCATCAAAGTCGTTCTCCATCCAGCTTTGTTCCATTGCTGGCGAGGAGCTGCGATCCTTTGGAGGAGAAGAGGCACTCTGGTTTTTAGAATTTTCAGCTTTTCTGCTCTGGTTTCTCCCCATCTTTGTTGTGGTTTTATCTACCTTTGGTCTTTGATGTTGGTGACCTACAGATGGGGTTTTGGTGTGGTTGTCCTTTTTGTTGATGTTGATGCTATTCCTTTCTGTTTGTTAGTTTTCTTTCTAACAGGTCCCTCTGCTGCAGGTCTATTGGAGTTTGCTGGGGGTCCACTCCAGACCCTGTTTGCCTGGGTGTCACCAGCGGAGGCTGCAGAACAGCAAATATTGCAGAACAGCAAATATTGCTGCCTGATCCTTCCTCTAGAAGCTTCGTCCCAGAGGGTCACCTGCCTGTATGAGGTGTCTGTCAGCCCCTACTAGGAGGTGTCTCCCAGTTAGGCTACATGGGGTTCAGGGACCCACTTGAGGAGGCAGTCTGTCTATTCTCAGAGCTCAAATGCCGTGCTGGGAAAACCACTGTTCTCTTCAGAGCTGTCAGACAGGGACGTTTGAGTCTGCAGAAGTTTCTGCTGCCTTTTTTTCAGCTATGCCCTGCCCACAGATGTGGAGTCTACAGAGGCAGTAGGCCTTGCTGAGCTGTGGTTGGCTCCACCCATTTTGAGCTTCCTGGCCACTTTGTTTACCTACTGAAGCCTCAGGAATGACAGATGCCCCTCCCCCCACCAGGCTGCAACCTTGCAGGTCAATCTCAGACTGGTGTGCTAGCAGTGAGCAAGTCTCCATGGGCATGGGACCCACTGCGCGAGTCATGGGAGAGAATCTCTTGGTTTGCCAGTTGCTAAGACCTTGGGAAAAGTGCAGTATTTGGACTAGAGTGTCCTATTTTTCCCAGTACAATCTGTCATGGCTTCCCTTAGCTAGGAAAGGTAAATCCCCCGACCCCTTGCCCACCCTGGGTGAGGTGATGCCCTGCCCTGCTTCAGCTCACCCTCCATGGGCTGCACCCACTGTCCAACCAGTCCCAAAGAGATGAACCAGGTGCTTCAATTGGAAATGCAGAAATCACCAGTCTTCTGCATTGATCACGCTGGGATCTACAGACTGGAGCAGTTCCTGTTCAGCTATCTTGGGATGGACCCCTATTATGGAGGGAACATCATATATTTTAAGGATAAAACTGCCTCTTAGAAGTTGCTATCGCCAAATACTTTCCCATCCTCCTATATAGCCAGGAAGCACAACACTGAGGTTCTGCCAATCACAATTGGAATCAAAAGCCAGTGATAAGAAGAAACAGGTCCCTGGGCTAGAATCTGTTAGGAAGTGGGTTGGAGGCAGTTATATCCAAGCTACAGAGATAAATGAAAATAAGAACACTTTCTGTCAAAACTTATGAGATGTAATTGAAACTACACTTAGGGAAATTTATAAGTGGCAACAAATCTGGTATACAGCCACAGTGATCCTTGAAGTGCTAGCTGTGGTCTCTGTACAGACTCGGTCCTTGTGACAAAGTTTTCTTCACTGGACTAATTCTCAGGTGGGCTTTGAGATAACATTCCCGGCTGTGTAGCCTCTAATTCTGGTTCTCTACCTTTCCTGGAGATCTTTGTGCCTCCTCACATTCTTTATTACATGTTGTTCAAGCGTAGACAATAGTAGAGAGAATTGCATAATGAACACCTTTTACCCATGACCCATATTCAACAATTATCAATGCAGGACCAGTTCATCAATTGAAAAGTATATTTTAAGCAAATTCAAGACTTTATATCATTTCATCATAAGTACGTCAGTTTGTATCTTTAATAGTTTTTTTTTTTTTTTTTTTGAGACGAAGTCTCGCTCTGTGGCCCAGGCGGGAGTGCAGTGGCGCAATCTCGGCTCACTGCAAGCTCCGCCTCCCGGGTTCACGCCATTCTCCTGCCTCAGCCTCCCGAGTAGCTGGGACTACAGGCGCCCGCCATCACGCCCGGCTAATTTTTTTGTATTTTTAGTAGAGACGGGGTTTCACCGTGTTAGCCAGGATGGTCTCGATCTCCTGACCTCGTGATCCGCCCGCCTCGGCCTCCCAAAGTGCTGGGATTACAAGCGTGAGCCACTGCGCCCGGCCAATAGTTTTTTTAAACTGTAATACCATTATAGCCACTAACAAACAAAAAATTCCTGTCTTCCAAAAGTAAAATTAAAAATATAAGACAATATTGTGTGGGCATTGAAAAGAATAGTACATAGTGCCTCAATTTCTTAACCTAAGAAATAACCTAAGAAAATAAGCTAGAACTAATGTTGAAGTGGGCTTGAAACAATGTGGCACCTATAGAAGAATCAGTTTCTCAACATTTCTCAAAGGTAAACCAAGATTTGTTGATGTTTTGGATAGGGAATGTGAGAGGAAGAAAAGCTAAGATGACTTCATGAATTTTGGCTTGACTGGAAAAACATAAGTTGCCATTTTAGTGAGAGGGAGAAATAATATTAGGTAAGTTGTGATTTCCAAAGTCTTTCGTGGTAATATAACAATTCTTGCTGGGTATAAGCAAAAACTCCTCCAAAAGATCAGATTGGTTCAGTACCTCTTTATGTTACTTCTTGAGCATTTTTCACACTTGCTAATCAAACTTAGGTTGGCAGCAGAGATAAAAATGATTGGTGGAGCTATGAGGAAATATTCACAGAGGCTAACAATTATCTTGCTTGACAGGCAGAAACAATGATACTTAAATGCCTTTAGGACTTGAAAGTGGCCTAAAAAAACCCTAGCTTAAAGGAATGCCAGCTTTACCATAGCCACACAGGAACCCTGACTTCACTATCTGTTTACTACTGCAAAAGAAATAACGGAGTTTCTCCCCTCTCTTGGTTGAATTTTAACTCAGTACTAAATGCTGAAAAATTAAATATTTAGATTGGTACAAAAGTAATTGTGGTTTTTGTCATTAGGTTCAATGGCAGAAACCGTAATTATTTTTTGCATCAACCTAATAGATTTAATTTTTCCTTTTTAATTAGAAGAAAAGGACTTGTTTATTTTCTCCCTGGGAGCAGAATGAAGAAATCTAGAATCATTTAGTATTCTGATATGTTTCATATTGGTGGAAAATAATCAGATAAAAACCATAATTAGAAAAAGATATTTAACAGAAATCTTGAAAAATATATAAGAATAAATCTTAAAATTTATATAATGAACTTTTTTCTGGATACACACTTTTTTTTTAATGTGTGGATTTCCTATAATCTAGGATGTTTTGTTACTAGACAAAACTTTTTAAAAAGAACACAAATAGTAATTTTTAAAAAATACAAGAGTATATCAGAATCCAAATATTTTCAGTAATGACACGTTTTGTGTACTATATTAATACCCTACAGGCTAGCTCCTATAGCAATCTTTCTTCCGCCTAATGAACAGTGCTGTGATTGCAGATATTTCAAACCAAATCTATCTCTTAACCTAAGAAAATAAGCTAAAAGAAAATCCAAATTTCCAGGGTCACCAAAGCAGGAATCTTTCCAAAAAGAATTTTATTTTTTTATTCTGAATACATTCCTGAAAGATACAGTTTTCTAACTGAGCATTTCCTTCAATTCTTTGCCTCTCCTGATGACACTGCTAATTTGGTACCACTACATCGTCATTGGTACCAGGACGCCCGTCTTTAGTTTACAAACCACTGCTCCTGTGGCTGTGCCAGATGTAAAATACCTTGCCTTCTTTTGAAACCTTTACTATGACTCCAGGCCACCTTCCTCAGTTCTTTAATGAGCAGGCTTTTCAGTCTTTCCCTCTCATTCACTGAAGGCTTTAATACGCAAGTTACAGCTTTCCACCTCACATCATATTCCTGCCATCATTCTTGGTGACTGCAACAAACATGTGGACGATTTTTGCAACATTCTAATGTCTCAGTTTCTTGCACTCTTATCTCTACCCATCTTCAATCCCTCAGTCACTGTCATATCCTAAAAATTTTATCGCCAAGGACTTACCCACCTCAACCATTTGATTCAAATCTTAATTTCTGCCAACAACCTCTTCTCAGGACAACTTTCTCACTTAGTTTCTCCCAGCTCGTCTTTCCTCTTCCCTCTCTGGAATCTCTGGCATCAGAACCCTCTTTTTTTCCTGCTTTCCCTGCTCCTGCCTTTACATACATTCTTATTCAGTTTAGATGTCCAGGTTTATTACTTCACTCTCCCCAGTATCTTCAATCTCACGTCAAATTCTCTTTTGATCCTATCTGCTGGGAACAACATACCTGTATCCATCAGAAATAGTTGTTGCAAGTGATGGAAACTGCTCTGACTCATTAGAGCAGAAAGGAATGTATTAGAAAGATACTTACTTGGTAGCTTACAAAATAAGTTGGAAGGCAGGAGAATGAAGCTCAGAAAATAGGCTGGCATCAAGGGAGGTTCTGCAAAGAACCTGTGAACAGGGTCAGGCCACAGGGACTCTGAGTAGGGTGCTGATGTTGAAGCAGCCAGCCGCACTGACACGGCCCCTAGGAACAATGCTGCCACAACATACCAATTCAGATACTGATGGATTAGCAAAGCTGTGCTGAGGCCACAAATGACTTCTAAATTCTGTCTGTGCCTTTGTACCATTTTCTCAAGATTCAAAGTCTCAGTTGGGAGTATATGTTAGACTGAACCTGGTTCAAACAATCACATTCTGGTTTTAAGAATGGGAAGTAGAAAGTTCTCTCTCCTTCATCTCATCACATTTATATTTTTTCCATCTTTTGTCTCATTTATTAATCTTCTGTGCTCTAGATCCTTCCTCTTTGCATTTTTTTTTTCAGATTTTTTACTTGGTTGATTCTTCTTCTTCTTATGGTATGTTGGAAAATTTATTATGCATGACCTGCCCTGTGCATTCCCCATCCATTATATATTCCAAGGATGTTTAGAGAATTCTCACTTATGTAAAGCATTGAGCACCAGCCTCCTTGAAAAGTCATGTGGCGACTGTCTTCTTTAGCCCAGTGACCACCGTATGTGGTGCTGCCAGTAAGATAGGTTTCCTAATTTCAATAGGGAAGGGAAGATCCAAGAGCAACAGAAGCTTAGCAGCTGTGATTTAATAGGACAAGGTAGGTACTTTTACCATAATGGAAAGTAGGGTTGAGTTGGTAATCTAAATATTTTAAGCCACAGGAATTTTTAGAGGGGACTATTTATAAAAATGGGTCTATATCAAAGGTGTTTTTAAATCCTTATTGGCAGAGCCACAAGATGATAAAGCTGTTTTTTTTTTTTTAAAAAAAACTATAGGGTAGAAATAATTTATAGACATACAAAGAGAATGCTATATTAAGATTTCTAAATTGTACACAAAAAAAATGTCAGTGCCCTACAGGGCATGCAATGTTTTCTACGTGATAAAAATCCTTTGCATATCTACAGGATGAAATTAATCTGCATTGCTATAGAAACAGAATCATCTGCATAACTATCAGTTTTCTACTCTTCAACACCTATCATTATAGAGTTGTAAAATACTATATTCAAAGGCACATCCCCCTAGGGGTTAGATAATCCTTGTTAGATAAGCCTCTTAGGCAATATTCTAGTATGACATTGAAAGGACAAGCAGTTTTCCATTTGCTTATTTCCAAGCATTGGATTTTTTTTTTTTTGTCTTAACAGTTCCTCCCTTATAAACACAAATTCTCTTTATCCCCAGCTGCAGACAACCACTGATGTTTTATGTCACTATAAATTAGATTTGATCTCTTAGAGATTCTAGAAATGGAATCAGGTATAATGTACTCTTTTGAGTCTGGATATTTTGCTTAGTACAATATCGTTGGGCTAAATATATTTTAGTGTTTACCAGTAGTAAATTTTGTTGTTGTTGAGTTGTGTATGGACATCCCAAGATTTGTTTATCCACTTACTTCCTTTTTCGTGTCTTTTTATCTTTCCAGTTTTTAGCTATTTTGAATGAAGCTAAGGGTCTTCACATATAATAAGTCTTATGTGAATGTTTTCATTTCTACTGGGTAAATAACTCTGAGTGATATTAATGAGTTACCTTTATAAGTATCAATCTAAATAAACAGGGAGAGGGTCTCTAAAAGAAAAGGATATTTATTTGGGAATAGAGCATAGCAATGGTAATACATGTGCCATAGTAAACCATATGCATATTCAAGGAGGTAAAGGAAGACAAAGATTTTTAAAGAAAAAATGAGGATGATTATACAATTGTTTTAAAATAATCCTCAGCTACAAAGATCAATTAAAAGGGTGACACCAGTCTGAGGGTTGACAGCCAGTTGCTGGGCAGATGTCCTTGCAGAAGTATTTTTTTGTATAAGGATGTGATGGTCTTTTTGCAAGATTATGATTTTCACAGATTCTTTTGTGATACTTTTTATTATCAAGCATATGAGCAGGAGAACCCTCTCTTCATGGTGTTCACTGGCTCTATTTGTCAGGGGTTTTTTTTCAACATTAGTGACTCCACGTTGATTCTGACAATTTTCACATGAGAAACTGCCAACAAGTTTTTCAAAGCGGTTATATCATTTTAGAATCCCTTAGTGTATGAAAGTACCAGGGATTCCCCATCATTACCAACAATTGATATTATCAGTTTGCTTTGTTTTAACAATCATAATGAGTATATAGCAATAACTTATTGCAGTTTTAATTTTCATTTTTAAATTAATTTTTAAAATAATACTTTAAGTTCTGGGGTACATGTGCAGAACCTGCAGTTTTGTTACATAAGTATACATGTGCCATGGTGGTTTGCTGCACCCATCAACCTGTCATTTACATTAGGTATTTCTCCTAATGCTAAGCCTCCACTAGCCCTCCACCCTCTGACAGGGCCTGGTGTGTGATGTTCCCCTCTCTCTGTCCATGTGTTCTCACTGTTCAACTCCCACTTATGAGTGAGAACATGTGGTGTCTGGTTTTCTGTTCTTGTGTTAGTTTGCTGAGAATGATGGTTTCCAACCTCATCCATGTCCCTATAAAGGACATGAACTCATCCTTTTTTATGGCTGCATAGTATTCCATGGTGTATATGTGCCACATTTTCTTTATTCAGTCTTTCATTGATGGGTATTTGGTTGGTTCCAAGTCTTTGCCATTGTGAACAGTGCCACAATAAACATACGTGTGCCTGAGTCTTTATAGTATAATGATTTATAATCCTTTGGGTATATACCCAGTAATGGGATTCCTGGGTCAAATGGTATTTCTAGTTCTAGATCCTTGAGGAATCGCCACACTGTCTTCCACAATGGTTGAACTAATTTACACTCCCACCAACAGTGTAAAAGCATTCCTATTTCTCCACATCCTCTCCAGCATCTGCTTTTTCCTGACTTTTTAATGATCGCCATTTTAACAGGCATGAGATGGTATCTCAATGTGGTTTTGATTTGCATTTGTCTAATGACCAGTGATGATGAGCATTTTTTTCATGTGTTTTTTGCCTGCATAAAGTCTTCTTTTGAGAAGTGTCTGTTCATATCCTTCACCCACTTTTTGATGGGGTTGTTCATTTTTTTCTTGTAAAATTGTTTAAGTTCTTTATAGATTCTGGATATTAGCCCTTTTTCAGATGGATAGATTGCAAAAATTTTCTCCCATTCTGTGTAAGTTGCTGTTCACTTTGATGATAACTTATTTTGCTGTGCAGATGCTCTTTAGTTTAATTAGATCCCATTTGTCTATTTTGGCTTTTGTTGCCATTGCTTTTGGCGTTTTAGTCATGAAGTCTTTGCCCATGCCTATGTCCTCAATGGTATTGCCTAGGTTTTCTTCTAGGGTTTTTACGGCTTTAGGTCTTATGTTTAAATCTTTAATCCATCTTGAGCTAATTTTTTATAAGGTGTAAGGAAGGGATCCAGTTTCAGCTTTCTGCATATGGCTAGCCAGTTTTCCCAACACCATTTATTAAATAGGGAATCTTTTCCTCATTGCTCATTTTTGTCAGGTTTGTCAAAGATCAGATGGTTGTAGAGGTGTGGTGTTATTTCTGAGGCTTCTGTTCTCTTCCATTGGTTGATATATCTATTTTGGTATCAGTACCATGCTGTTTTGGTTTCTGTAGCCTTGTAGTATAGTTTGAAGTCAGGTAGCATGATGCCTCCAGCTTTCTTCTTTTTACTTAGGATTGTCTTTGCAATGCAGGCTCTTTTTTGGTTCCATATGAACTTTAAAGTAGTTTTTTTCCAATTCTGTGAAGAAAGTCAATGGTAGCTTGATGGGGATAGCACTGAATCTATAAATTACTTTGGGCAGTATGGCCATTTTCACAATATTGATGATTCCTATTCATGAGCATGGAACGTTTTTCCATTTGTTTGTGTCCTCTCTTATTTCCTTGAGCAGTGGTTTGTAGTTCTCCTTGAAGAGGTCCTTCACATCCCTTGTAAGTTGTATTACTAGGTATTTTATTCTCTTTGTAGCAATTGTGAATGGGAGTTCACTCAATTTGGCTGTCTGTTTGTCTGTTATTGGTGTATAGGAATGCTTATAATTTTTGCCCATTGATGTTGTATCCTGAGACTGCCTCTCTAGACTCCTTCTCTCTGGACAGGGCATCTCTGAAAAATAGGCAGCAGCCCCAGTCAGAGACTTATAGATAAAACTCCTATCTCTATGGGACAGAGCACCTGGGGGAAGAGGTGGCTGTGACACAGCATCAGCAGACTTAAACGTACCTTCCTGACAGCTCTGAAGAGGGCAGTGGTTCTCCAAGCACAGTGTTTGAGCTTTGATAAAGGACAGACTGCCTCCTCAAGTGGGTCCCTGACCCCTGTGTATCCTGACTGGGAGACACCTCCCAGTAGGGGCTGACAGACACCTCATACAGGAGAGTTCTGGCTGGCATTTTGTGGGGGCACCTCTGGGACCAAGCGTCCAGAGGAAGGAATAGGCAGCAATCTTTGCTGCTCTGCAGCCTCCACTGGTGATGCCCAGACAAACAGGGTCTGGAATGGACCTCCAGCCAACTCCAGCAGACCTGCAGCAGTGGGTCTGACTGTTACAAGGAAAACTAACAAACAGAAATGAATAGTATCAGCATCAACAAAAAGGACATCCACTCAGAGACCCCATCCGAAGTCCACCAACATCAAAGACCAAAGGTAGGTAAATCCACAAAGATGGGGAGAAACCAGTGCAAAAAGGCTGAAAATTCCAAAAACCAGAATGCTTCCTCTCTTCCAAAGGATCACAACTCCTCGCCAGCAAGGGAACAAAACTGGGCGGAGAATGAGTTTGATGAATTGACAGAAGTAGGTTTCAGAAGGTGGGTAAAAACAAACTCCTCCCCAATGCAAGGAAGCTAAGAACCTTGAAAAAAAGTTTAGATGAACTGCTAACTAGAAAAACCAGTTTAGAGAAGAACATAAATGACCTGTTGGAGCTGAAAAACACAGCATGAGAACTTCATGAAGCATACACAAGAATCAATAGCCAAATCAATCAAGCAGAAGAAAGGGTATCAGAAATTGAAGATCAACTCAATGAAATAGAGCGAGAAGAGAAGATTGAGAAAAAAGAGTGAAGAAATGAGCAAAGCCTCTAAGAAATATGGGGCTATGTGAAAAGACCAAATCTATGTTTGATTGGTGTACTTGAAAGTGACGGTGAGAATGGAACCAAGTTGGAAAACACTCTTCAGGATACTATCCAGGAGAACTTTCCAAACCTAGCAAGGCAGGCCAACATTCAAATTCAGGAAATACAGAGAACACCACAAAGATACTCCTTGAGAAGAGCAACCCCAAGACACATAATCATCAGATTCACCAAGATTGAAGTGAAGGAAGAAATGTTAAGGGCAGCCAGAGAGAAAGGTTTGGTTACCCACAAAGGGAAGCCCTTCAGACTAACAGTGGACCTCTCGGCAGAAACCCTACATGCCAGAAGAGAGTAGGGGCCAATATTCAACATTCTTAAAGAAAAGAATTTTCAACCCAGAATTTCATATCCAGCCAAACTAAGCTTCATAAGTGAAGGAGAAATAAAATCCTTTAATTTTCTTTTTCTTTTTCTTTTCTTTCTTTCTTTCTTTCTTTTTTTTTTTTTTTTTTTTTTTTGACAGAGTCTCACTCTCTCACCAGGCTGGAGTGGAGTTGCACAATCTCGGCTCACTGCAGCCTTCACCTCCTGAGTTCAAGTGATTCTCCTGTCTCAGCCTTCTAAGTAGCTGGGACCACGGGTGTGCACCACCGTGCCTGGCCAATTTTTGTTTTTTCAGTAAAGATGGGGTTTCACCATGTTGCCCAGACTGGTCTCGAACTCCTGACCTCAAGTGATCTGCCTGTCTTGAACTCCCAAAGTGCTGGGATTACAGGTGTGAGGTAACCGATGAAGTCTTTTGTTTATTTTTGGGGGTGTGTTTTTTTCTACTAAATATTTATTTTTGAATGCACTTTATATAGTCTAAATATAAGTCATTTTCCAAATATGTATACTGAGAATATTTTCTTTCAGTCTGTGCACTGTCTTACCATTTTCTTAACAGTGTAATTTTAAAAGCCTGTTTTGAACTGAACGGGTGCAGGACATGCCACGCCAGAATATGTTACTTTCGTATATTGATTATTTTGAGTTGAAGGCACTTGCAAAGCAGCAAATGCAGGTAGAGGCTTTTCCAAACTCCCCTTATCTATCAAAAGAAAGATGCTCCAAAAGAAATTCAGTTGTCATAAGTCTCTTCCCCAGCAGTTTCATCAGCTGGGGAAGATTGACTCTTATCACAGGAAAGGAAACTAGATTTCAACACTATACCCAAACTTTGTCACAAACAATCATATCTTCCACCTATTATTATTTTTCCTTTCTCTCATTTTTGAGACAGGATCTCACTTTGTCACCCAGGCTGGAGTTCAGTGGCGTGATCTCTGCTCACCGGAGCCTTGACCTCCTAGGCTCAAGCGATCCTCCATCTCAGCCCCTCACGTAGCTGTAAGTACAGGTATGCACCACCACACTGGCTAAGTTTCGTATTTTTTGTAGAGATGGAGTTTCACCATGTTGCCAAGGCTGGTCTTGAACTCTTGGGCTTAAGTGATCTACCCAGCTCAACCGCCCAAAGTGCTGAGATTGCAGGTGTGAGCCACCGCATCCGGCCCCACCTATTATTTTAAGGACCTGTGTTAGTCCGTTTTGCATCGCTATAAAGGAATACCTGAAACTGGGTAATTAAAAAGAAAGGTTTATCTGGTTCACGGCTCTGCAGGCTGTACAAGAAGCATGGTGCCAGCATCTGCTTCTGGTGAGGGCTTCAGAGAGCAACCAATTATGGTGAAAGAGGAAGGGGAGTTGGCATATCACATGGTGAGATAAGGAGCAAGAGAGAGAAGTGGAGGTGCCAGGATTTTTTTAAACAACCAGTTTTTGTGTGTACTAACTGAGCAGGAACTCACTCATTATCATGAGAGGGCACCAGACCATTCATGAGAGATATATCTCCATGACCCAAACACCTTCCACCAGCCACCCCCAACACTGGGGGTCACATTTTCAAATGAGATTTGGAGGGGATAAATATCCAAGCAATATCAGGACCCATTTACTTTCCCTAAAAGTCATTTACTCTCCCCTAAGTGACCTACTTTACCCTCCTCCCATTCTCCTCTTAAGGCTGTATATAAACTTTCAAATTCCACCACTTCTTTTTGGTATTCATTTTTTTCCCCTTGTGATGCTTCATGCATGTAACATTAAAAATTAATAAATTTGTATACCTTTTCTCTTGTTAATCTTCCTGTTGTCGGTTTATTTCATAGACCTAGTTTATTTCAAACTTAGGAATGTGGTGAGAAAATCGTTCCTGCTCTATAGAATTTTAATTAAGTCCAATTTACGTATATATATGTGTATATGAATGATGATTTTTCTGTACTATCTTTGCCTACTTCACTATTATAAAGAGGGTGTCTTATGTTTTCTTCATAGAAATGTTACATTTTTAGGCTTTATGCTTGGATCTATAATACACTTTGAGCTAACTTTTTTTTTTTTTTTGAGATGGAGTCTCTCTCTGTCACCTAGGCTGAAGTTTAGTGGCATGATTTTGGCTCACTGCAACCTCCCCTCCCAGGTTCAAGTGATTCTCCTCCCTCAGCCTCCTAGAGCTAACATTTATACGTAAAAACGTAGTAGTAGCTCTCAGGTAGCAGTAGAGGTTTACATTTTTTTCCATGTAAATATCAAGTTGTTCTAGGACCATTTGATGCAAATATAATTTTCCTATAAAATTATCTCAGCACCTTTGTCAAAATAAATTCCGTGCAAATGTACAGACCTACTCTGTACTCAGTATTTTGTTCCTTTGATCCTTATCTCACTCCTTATATCAATGACAAATTATCTTGATTTCTGTAGTTATATACTAAGGCTTGAAATCAAGTAATGCATGTTCTTCAAATTCGTTCTTCTTTTTAAAAACAATTTTTATTATTCTGGGTTCTTTGCATTTCTATGTAATTTTAGGAACAGCTTAACTTTCACAAAAGCCTCCTTGTGTTTTATTGGGATTGTATTGAAGAGATAGGTCAATTATGGAGAATTGTCTTAGCAACATGAGACCTATGAATTCATGAAGATAGAATTTTCCTCCATTTCTTCAGGTGTTTTAAAATTTTACACAGAAATGTTTTGAAATATTTAAAATGTAAGTTTTCCACATATTTTAAGAATTTATCCTTCAGTATTTCATGTCTTTGCTGCTTTTGTAAATTGTTACAGTTTGAATTTCAATTTCCAATTATTCATTGATAGTAAACAGCAATAAAATTGATTTTTTACATTGATTTTATATCTTGTATGCTTGTTAAATTTTCTTATCATTTCTCAGAATCACTTTGTATATTTCTTACCATATTCCATGTGAATGATCATGTCATCTGGGAACAAAGACAGCTATATTTCCTCCTTATCCATGAGGATGCATTTTATTTATTTTTCTCACCTTATTGCATTGGCTAAAATTTTCATTACAGTTTGAGTAGAAGAGTATATTCCCTCATAGCTCCTGATATTTAGTGAAAACATTCAGTTTTTCCTCATTAAGTATTATGTCACTACAGGTTTTTCATAGATGCCTTATCTGTTTGAGGAAATTTCCCTGAATTTCTAGTTTGCTCAGAATTAAAGCAATAAGAGAATTGTATGTTCTCTTCAATAAATGGTGCTGAGATAACTGGGTAGCCATATGCAGAAGATTTTAAATTAACTCAACTCATACAAACATTAACTCAAAATGGATTAAAGACTTAAATGTAAAATCTAAAACTGGCCAGTACTGTGGCTCACGCCTGTAATCCCAGCACTTTGGGAGGCTGAGATGCGTGGATCACCTGAGGTAAGGAACTTGAGACCAGCCTGGCCAACATGGTGAAACCCTGTCTCTACTAAAAATACAAAAATGAGCAGGGCATGGTGGCACATGCCTGTAATTCCAGCTACCCAGGAGGCTGAGGGAAAAGAATAGCTGGAACCCGGGATGAGCCAGGCATGGTGGCATGTGCCTGTAATCCCAGCTATTCGGGAGGGCTGAGGGAGGAGAATAGCTGGAACCTGGGAGGCAGAGGTTGCAGTTAGCTGAGATGGCACCATTGCACTCCAGCCTGGGCTATAAAACAAGACTCCATCTCAAAGAAAAAAGATTTAAACTATAAAAACCCTAGAAGACAACCTAGGCAATACCATTCAGGACATAGGCATGGGCAAAGATTTCATGACAAAAACACCAAAAGGAATTGCAACAAAAGCAAAAATTGACAAACTAGGATCTAATTCAACTAAAGAGCTTCTGCACAGCAAGATAAACTATCAACAGAATAAATAGACTACCTATGGAAAGAGAGAAAATTTTTGCAAACTATACATCTGACAAAGGTCTAATATCCAGCATCTACAAGGAACTTAAACAAATTTACAATACAAAACCAAACAACCCCATTAAAAAGTGGGCAGAGAACATGAACAGTCACTTTTCAAAAGAAGACATACATGTGGCCAACAATTATATTTTTAAAAAGCTCAACATCACTGATCATTAGAGAAATGCAAATCAAAATCACAATGAGATACCATCTTACAACAGTCACAATGGCTATTACTAAAAAGTCAAAAAAAGAAGAGACAGATGCTGGCAAGGTTATGGAGAAAAAGGGATGCTTATACTGTTGATGGGACTGTAAATTAGTTCAACCATTGTGAAAGACAGCACAGCAATTCCTCGAAAACCTAAGGAAAGAATTACCATTCGACCTAGCAATCTCATTACTGGGTATGTACTCAAAGGAATATAAATCATTGTATTATAAAGACACACACACCCATGTTCATTGCAGCACTATTCATAATAGCAAAGACATGGAATCAACCTAAATGCCCATCAATGATAGACTGGATAAAGAAAATGGCATATAAACACCATGGAATGCAATGCAGCCATAAAAAAGAACGAAATCATGTCCTTTGCAGGGACATGGATAAAGCTGGGGGCCATTATTCTTAGCAAACTAACACAGGAGCAGAAAACCAAATACCGCATGTTCTCACTTCTAAGTGGGAGCTAAATGTTGAGAACACATGAACACACAGAGGGGAACAACACACACTGGGGCCTATGAGAGGGTGGAGGGTGGGAGGAGGGAGGGGATTTGGAAAAATGACTAATGGGTACTAGATTTAATACCTGAGTGATGAAAGAACCTGTACAACAAACCCCTGTGACACACGTTTACCTATGTAACTAATCTGCACATGTACCCATGAATTTAAAAAGTTAAAAAAAATCTTATGTCATTAAAGGGCTTCCCAATTTATGATATTTCTATTGATTGTATGTTTGCTATATTACTGTACAGTTTTACTTTTTAAACGTAATGAAATATTTTAAATTCTCTTATTGCTTTAATCTGACAGAATTATATTATGCCTCTAGTAACAAAATTTTTTTTACTAGCTACAATCTACAGTTGACATTACATTTATAGAAACAAATATAGATTGAAAAGTCATGTAAAAGGAAGAAGCATATGTGAAAGAAAATAAGTTTTTCATTTGACTTAAGGATTTGTTTAACTTTGCTCATTTATTAATTTATTCAATCTACAAACATTGTGCTTAGCACCAGCAATGTAACAGATTACTACATATTGAGGATATAAAGTTATGTAAGACCTCTTTAATGTCAATGAAGTCACATGTTCAAAAAGATAAAAATTAATTTGATAACATGTTAAAAGTGATAATATAGATATATAGCATATATACTCAATGAATAGCTACACAATCAGTACATTTTATAATGTTAATAATAACCATGATAATATTATGATAATGTTAGCCTATATTTCCCAGCTTTAAAAATAGTACTTTATTATATTTGCATATAACCCCAGATTAGTTCTAATACCTGTATTGATCACAGTATATTTTTAGTCTTTTAAACTCCTACAGCTTGGGGCACTGGAGTTTTCATGACGAGAAACGTGAGTCTTTTCCAAAAGGTTCTGCATTCAGGGGTTACAAACTTGTGGGATCCCAGAAAGAAAGTTAAGAAGATTGTGAATGTGGCATGATGACTTCAGCTGACAGACTGGCTTCTAAGCCTAACTGACACATCCTTGAATACTACCAGGAGGGAAAAAAACCCTGGTGCATAAATGGAGGGAAGCTTATTTCCTACTTAGGCATATAAGAGAGAGGTTGGTGGCCCATATTTAAATACATGTCCATTTTTAAAACCACAGACTAGTAAGGTTTGGGAATACTGGATATAACTAAAACAAATTCCTATCAACTGAGATAACATCATCATATCCTAAAATGTTTGTTCCAATCTGAGGAAGCTTAACTAATACAATTATATGAGACACTTTTTTCTATAAGAAATGAGCACAGGCAGCAGTATTGAGAGTTTTTTTCCTACTGAATTAATGTGGGGATAGAAAAGACTAAGAGTTATGTTATTTTTATTTTTTGCTATTTCAAGCCAAAAAGGATTGTGATCAAAGAAGAAAACAACGAACTAAGAATAATGTGTTAGAAATTATCTCATAGAAATAGTTGAATTAATTTGTATAATTTAACAAATTATAATTACTACTACTATTCTTTTTATTCAACTTTTTTTTTTTGAAAAAATCATGGGCTTACTAATAGTTGCAAAAATAATACAGAGAGGGTCTGTATATGCATCATCCAGTTTCTGCCGAGAGTGGCATCTTACACAGTGTTATCTAGGTCAGGATATTTATATTGGCAAATTTCAGTTAAACTAGACCAATTCCTCAAATGCCACAAACTACCTAAACTCACCCAAGATGAAATAGAGAATTTGAATGTTACTGCAACTATTAGAGAAATTGAATTTCTCATATCAAACTTCTGAAAAGTGAATTTCATTGGAGAATTTTACCAAGTACTTACAGAAGAATTAATATCAACTCTATATAATCTCTCTCAGAAAATAGAAGAGGGTACACTTCCTGACATATTTTTTGAGGCCAGCATTATCATGATACAAAAACTAGATGAAGACTGTACCCAAAAATCAAACTACAAATCAGTATTTTGCAAGAACATAGATGCAAAAATCCTCGAGAAAATATTATATTATATTTAGTAATACATAAAAAATTATATATAATGACCAAGTTAATTTTTTTCCACATGTATAAGGCTAGTTTAACACTAAAATAATCTATCAATGTAGCCATCATATTAAGAGACTAGAGAGGAAAAAATCACATGGTTACCTCAATTAATGCAGGGAAAGTATTTGACAGAATGCAAAATTTATTCCTGATAAAAACTTTCAGTTAATTGGGAATAGACGAAAACTTCCTCAACCTGATATAAAACATCTATGGAAAACCTCCATGTAGCATCATCCTAAACACTGAATACACTGGAAACAAGGCAAGAATGTTACCAAGGTTTGAATATTTGTCCCCTCCAAAACTCACGTTGAAATTTAATCTCCAGTGTGGTATCACTGAGAAGTGGGGCCTTTTTAAGAGGTAACTGGGTCACGAGGGCTTTGCTCTCAGGAATGTATTAACCCATTTGTGGATTAATGGATTAACAGGTTATCAAAGCATTTGGGCCGGTAGCTTTACGAGAAAAGGAGGAGAGACCTGAGCTAGCACACTCAGCCCCCTCACCATACGATGCACTGTGCCACTTTGGGACTCTGTAGAGAGTCTCCGCCAGCAAAAATGCCCTCACCAAATCTGGCCCCTTGACCTTGGATTTCTCAGTCTTCATAACTGTCAGAAATAAACTCCTTTTAAAAATAAATTACCCAGTTTTGGGTATTCTGTTGTAAGCAACAGAAACAGACTAAGACAGATGTCCACTCTCACCATTCTTATTTAACAGAGTATTGGAAGACCCTGACAGTTCAAAAGGCAAGAAAATAAAAGTATGTAGATTGGAAAGGAAGAAGTAAAATTGTCTTTACTTTGAGATTACATGATGTTCTATATATAAAACCATAAAAAATCTAAAAAACATTAGAACTACTAAGTAGGCTCAGTAAGGTCAAGGGTACAAGGTCAGCACACAAACTGTATTACTTTATTCTAAAAATAAACTTTTGGAAAACAAAATTTAAAACACAGTACCATTTATAATTAGTCTGAAAACGCATGAACTACTTAGGCATAAATTTAACAAAACATGAACAGAATCTGTATGCTAAAAACTACAAAATCATGATGAAAAAAGGACCTAGATAAATAGAGACAAACCATGTTCCTGGACGGCAAAGCTCAACATAATAAAGAGGTTAATTCTCCTTAAACCAATTTGTGGATTAAACACGTTTCTTGTCAAATTCCCAACAAGATGGAGGAAGGATTGTATGATTGTAGTTTCAAGTGATTTATGCACATTTGAACGTCAGTTGACCAAAAAAAAAAAAAAAAAAAACAAGCTTACGCAAAAACCATTTACAGGAATTTGCTTAAAATTAATCATGTATATAAAACATAAAGCTACAAACATTTAAAGGAGAATATTGGAAAAAATCTTCATGATTTAGCATTAGGCAAAGACTTGCTAGACATAACATCAAAAGAATGATCCATAAGAGAAAAAGTAGATAAACTGAACCTCATAAAAAAATTAAAATATTTGCTCTGTAAAGACTCCGTTAAATGTCTATTAGGTTAAATTAGTTGATAAAATAAAAGCCACTGACTGGGAGAAAATATTTGGAAATCACCTATATGACAAAAACTTGAATCCAGAAAATAAACTTTCAACTCTACAGTCAGAAAAAAAGGAACCCAGTTAGAAAATATTCAAAAATCTTGAGCACTTCACTAAAACAGATATGAAAGATGTTCAATATCGCTAGCCATTAGAGAAATACAAATTAAAAGCTACCATGATATGCCACTACACACCTATTAGAATGGCTAAAATGAAAAAGCAACAAGCAAAAAAACAAAAGTAATAACACCAGTGCTGTACAGAATAGTGGAATCTGCTGGTGTGAATGTAAAGTGATATAGCTACTGTGGAAATCAGTCTAACTTTTTCTTAAAAAGTTAACCATACACTTACCATACAACTCAGCAATTACAACCCTGGTTATCTATCCTAGAAAAATAAAAATTTATGTTACACAAACACCTGAATAGAAATTTTTATAATAGTTTAATTTGTTATAGCTACAAACTTGAAACTACCCAGAAGTCTTTGATACGTATGGGTAAATGAACAGTGGTATATCTATACAATGTAATACTGCTGTGCAATAAAAATCGATGAACTATTGATGCACACAGCAACTTGCATGGATCTCAAGGTCATAATGTTGAAAAAAAAAAAAGCCAGCCTCAAAATGTTATGTGCCATATGACTTCCATGCATTTAAATTCATCGATATTTGTTTATCATCCAGATTATGGTCTATCTTGGTAAATGTTCTGTGTACTTTTGAAAGGAATTTTTATTCTTTTTTGACTAATAATATTCAATATCATTTTAGAGTATTGTGTAAATTTCAATTAGGTGAAGCTGGTTGATAGTGTTACTCAATTCTTCTAAAGTTGAACTGATTTTTTTAATCCATTCAACCTATCAGTTATTGAGAGGGGTATTGAAATCTGCCTGTGTAAATGTGTATATGTCTCTTTCTCTTGCAATTCTATTCTTTTTACTTCATGTATTTTGAAACTCTACTTAGTATTGTGATGTCCTTTTGTTATATTTACTCTTTTATAATTTATGAACTGACTTCCTTTAACCCAAGTCATATTCTTTCCTTTGAAGTCCATTTTACCAAAATTCATACAGCAATTCTACCTTTCTTTTGATTTTTTCTATCCTTTATATTTAATATTTGTGTATTGTGTTTAAAAATGATTTTATTACTTGTTAAAGAAGAGAGTAAACTCATGGTTACCAGGGGCTGGTGGGGTGGGTTGGGGGATTGGGGAGATGTTGGTCAAGGGATACAGTTAGATAAAAATCAGTTCAAGATACAACACGGTGACTATAATTAGTAACAATGTATTCCATGCTTGAAAGTCACTAAAAGAGTAGATTTTGAGTATTCTCAGAATAAAAAAATGATAACCATGTGAGGTAATGCATATGTTAATTAGCTCAATTCAGTCATTCCCCAATGTATACATATTTCAAAACATCATATTGTACACCATAAATAAATGCATTCTTTTTTTGTCAATTAAAAAATAACAAGAAAAATGAATTTCTTATAGGCAGCATATAGTAAAGTCTTGCTTTTTATTCCATCTGATTATCTGTACTTTACTTTTCCATTGTAAAGTCATTTATATTTAATGTAATTATTAATATGGTTAGATTTAAATCTACGAGCTTATTTATAGTTTATTTTTCCCTTCTGATTGCTGTTCCCTTTTTCCTTTTTTCTGCCTTATTTTTGATTCAGTGATTATTTTATGTCATTGCTTTTGTTGACTTATTAACTAGAATGATTTGTTTTATTATTCCAGTGGTTTAATTAGAGTTTAAGTCTGAAGTTAGAATTTTTTTTTTCTGTAAAGGAAGTTATTAAACATCTTAGGCTTTAAAAGTCATATGAAGTCTCTGTGGTATACTCCTCTTTCCCCCCTGCTTCTCTTCTTTCTCTTCCCCCTCCTCTTATTCTTCTGTTTTTTCTTGTTCATCTAATAAACCGTTAAAAATGAAAAACATTATTTTTAGCTCATGAACCACACAAAACAACAACAAAAACCAACAGCAATTAAAAAAATAGACCATAGGCCATAGTTTAATGACCCTCAATTTGGAGTTAAATCTTTAACTTATCACAGTCTATTTTCAAGTGCTATTGTGCCACTTCATATATAGTATGGGAATCTTACTTACATATTGTAATTTTTTCCACTTCAGTCCTTTATGCTATTGTTATGTATTCACCAACACAAAAGAACAAAGAACACTGAAAATCAAAGCTATGTGGATAAGCATTTTTATTTCTACAAATATTATAACCCCCATGCTACATTGTTATTTCTTTGTTTTAACAATACTATTTGGTTAAACAGTAAGAAAAAATATACTTATCCACATAGCTTCGATTTTCAGTGTTCTTTTTTCTTTTGTGTTGATTCAGATATTTATCCAGTGCCACTTTTCTTCTGCTTGAATTTCGTTAGCATTTCTCATAGTGTGAATTCTGGTGATAATTTTTTTTAACTTTTTTATGTCTGGAAAAGTTCGTATTTGTCTTTACTTTTGAAATATATTTTTTCCTTGTGTAAAATTTAAGTTGAGTTTTTTATTTCATTATTTTAAACACATTGCTCTATTATCTTTTGGACTACAGTGTTTTCAATGAGAAATGTGCTGTCTTCCTTATCTTTGTTGCTTTTTATATAACAAAGTTTTTTTCCATGTATACTTTTAAGGTTGTTTCTTTATCACTGGTTTTGAGCAACTAGAATGTGATGTGCATTGGTATAGATTTCCTCATGATTCTCCTACTTTAGATTTTCTTGAGCTTGGTGTACCTTTGAGTTTATAATTTTCATCATATATGTGGAAAAATTGGCCTTTATTTGTTCAGTTAATTTTCTGTCCCATCATAATCTTCTATTTTTTGAGTCCTCCAATTACTCATATGTTAGACCACTTGTAGTTATGTAACAGCTCACAACTCACTAATTCTGTGTTCAGTTTGTTTTAATTCTTTTTATACATCATTTTTTTGTTTCTATTGCTATGTCTTAGAGTTTACTAATATTTTACAATATCTCATCTTCAGTTAATCCTATCCAGTGTATTCTTCATCTCACATATTTTAGTTTTATCTCTAGAAGTTCAGTTCACACACACACATATATATGTATATGTGTGTGCCTATATATGTGTGTATATATATATGGGGGAATATATATAATATAAAACTCATATTTCATATGTAATATGACATATATAATACTGAACTTTATAATAGATATATAGTGTGTAATATATGACTCTATTATATGTCTTATGTATTTTATAGTTTCACATGATATATAAATTCCCCTGTGTGTGTAAATATATGTGTGTGTATATATGTGTGTGTATATATATCTCTCTCTCTATATGTATAACCCCCCATGTCTCCATGTCTTTTTGTCCCATGTACTTAATATGTTCAATCCTTCCTCTAGCTTTTGAACATATAAGGAATAATTATAGTGACTGCTTTCATGTCCTGTCTACTAATTTTAATATCTCTTCCTATTCTGGGTCAGTTACAATTGGTTGATTTTTCTCCAATGATGGGCCAGTCATATTTTCCTGGTTCTTTGGATACTTGGTCTTTTTAATTGAATGACAGCCAATGTGAATTTTGCTTGGTTTGGTACAAGATACTTTTATATTTCTAGAAATGTTCTTTACTTTTAGTCTCAATGCACTTAAGTTACTTGGAAACAGTTTGATCCTTTCTGGTCTTGCTTTAAATTTGTTTGTGAGGACAAAGGCAACATTTAATCTCGGGCTTATTTTATCACATTTCTGAGGCAAGACCTTTCTGAATACTTTACATCATGTGCCTCAAACGTTGAGGTTTTCTAGTCTGGCTGGTGGGAATAGGCACTTTTTATGGCCCTGGGAGAGTACTAGATACTGGCCCCTCTAATTAAAGAGGATTGATTTTTCTTTGCCTTGAGTAGTCTCATTACATTCATACAGCAATGAGTATTCTTTTGTAGACTAGAGACGAATGCTCCACAGTTCTTTGGGGTTTGCACTCTGTGAAGCTTTCTTCTCATTGGTAATCTTTTCTACAACTCTATTCGTTTTGATTGTTATGGATTTTCAGCTGTTTTCTTCACTTACAGAGTCTGCCCGTCTCCTCTGGGTAGCCCCTTCCTGCATAGAAACCCGGAAACTCTTTCAAGACAGGAAGCTCGGGCGGTAGAACTCACCTGCTTTGGCTCCCATCTCTCAGGGATCACTGTCTTTAATCTGATGTACTGAAAACTATTTTTCCGTATATTTTGTCTGCTTTTTTAGTTGTTTCAAGTAGAACAGTTCTTCTAACTCCTTAGCCAGATGTGAAAGTCTCCCACCATTCTATTTTACCTACACATCTAAAATATTTCCTACATTCTCTCCCTCCGTTTTTACTCTCTTCTAGTAAACTTCCTTTGTTGCAATGAGAGTGATTCTTCTAAAATACATAGTTGATCAAGAAAAACTTGGCTTTAAAATGTTAAGGGCTTCTGCTAGCATTTAGCGTGCACGCACACTCTCTCTCACACACACACACACACACACACACACACACACAAAGAAAACTAATAAAAATTTAATATGGTTTAGAAAGAAGCTTTTCGTTCAAATCTGGCCTCAACTTCTCCAGTCCAGTGTCTTTCAAGTCTTCCTCTGTAACCTATATTCTAGCCACACTGAACTTGGAGTTCTTCAAAGGTGCAAGACAGTCTCGCATCTTTTAGATACTGATACATACTTTCCCTTTCTCCTAGTTATTTCCTACTCTTCTTTAATTATCTCCTACTTATCTTTAAGTGGAGGACATTTGAAGTATACTTCCTATAGGTTTAACTCAGTGTCTACCACAGAACAGGCAAATAAGAAATATTTCCTTTTGCATATTGTTATTTGGTGTTGGGGAAGATAGGATGGAGTTAAAAATAGACAAAATCTGAATATTTGTGATATTTTGTTTTTAAAACTAAATGAGTTCTTAAATAAAATTATGTTACTCATGCCTATCTTCTGAAGGTCTTTATTTTTTTTTAACTGAATAGTTAGAAGTATGTTTGTTTTCAACAGCTCAAGTCTGCAGCAGAGTTTATCCACCTGCTTCCTGTTCTCATCTCTCTCCTACTGAGTCATCTGGACTTTCTCCAGGGCTCTCCATTTAGTACCAGATTTCACCCAATTTAAGGCCGGCATAATCGTTCAATTTTATTCCAAGAAAAGTTCTTCTACTCCTTCCCCAGGCCAGCTGGAATCTTCTTAAAACCCTTTCCAATATTCATGGGCTATCTTCTGTTCCAGGTTCCTCTTGACTTGGCTTTTTCTCGTAATACCAGATTCTCTAATGAGGCAAAGGCTATTGGTCTTGACTGGTGGTGGGCAGAATTCCTAGTCCTATTACAAACCACCAAGCAGAAATTATTTAGCTAGTGAGACAAGATGGTATTTAAATTGTTTTTTAAATCAAAGGAAAAAACTAAAGGCAAAATCTTATTTTTACACTTGAGAAGAATGTCTGTAAGATGGTATTCTCACGTAAAACTAAAATGCTTTGTTACTAACATGAAACTCTATTTTGCACAGTTTTAGAGGAATTTCTTTTTTCAGTTAAATGACTTGAAAGTATGTGTATGATAATGCTTCAAAAGAAAAAAATAATTGCTTTGATTTTACTTCTTCAGACTTTTTGAATATAGACTGCACTTAATTATTTGAATCATATATCCGTCTGTCATAAAATATTAAGCACTGATATACGAAAAACACAATGCTTGATTTTGGGAATATATAAGAGTCAACAATGGACATGTAGTATCTGCTTTCATGTACCTGTATGTAAACAGATCACTAAAAGGCAAGTTATTGGCTCAGAGCTGAACTGTAAAAGTTTAGAGCATCTACATTGCCTAACTATATTCCATACCTTTTTTTAATATTCTGCAGAAACTGATATATTAACTAAATTTGTCTTCTTTTTTCCTTATTGCTTCTTCGTATTCCAGGGGCACAGAATCAGATTAATTATTCTGGGGCACAGAATCAGATTAATATTTATCTTTGTTTTATCCCATACTCTCATTAATGGTGCTTGTGTACCGTATTTATTAGTCTGTTTTTGTTTATAAGTAATAATGTAACAAACACCAGTTTCTTACCTGACACCCAGTTTAGAAACTACAACATCTAATGATCTGGTTCTTCTCCTTTGTGTTCTCTATGTACTTTCTCACCAACTTCCAGTCCCTATTTTTCTGAATTATGTTTGGATATTCTCTTGCTTTAAAAAATATGACTTACTCATAGCTATGTATCTATAAAAAGTAAATTGCTGTTTTACGCATATATTATGTAGTATTTTAGCTTTTTGGATTTACTTCCCCCACTTAAGCAGTTTTTATTTATACATGTCATTGTGTGTAGTATTTATTCATTCATTATTTAACATTATTGCATTTTGGGAATATAAACTAATGTATTCATTCATTTGCCTGCCAGTGTGTTTTTGGATTGTTTTCAGATTTTTGCTATTATGAACATTGCCAATATAAACCTGTATGTACTGATATTCTGTACTTATGCACTGGTCTACCTTTGCAAACAATTATCTTTGGTATAAAATTGTCTGAATTAACCACGATTTTCCTAAAAGTTATCAGAACAAAACAGGAGTGTTCTAAACTTTGTTGTTATATGTTCTCATGGATCTCAGATAAATTTTATTTATTGTAATGTACGTGTGTGTAGAAATGTAATTTTAATACTTTTCTAAAAGTTAATTTTTTCTGAAATCTCAAATTTTTTGTTCAAGGATTAAATTCAACCTGCAAACGTTTTTGTTTGCCTCACAGAATGTTTTAAAATATTAGATGCAAACATTTACTTATTGCAATATAAAATCAAGTCTTGTTTTCTATCTCCTCTGAACACTAGAGCAATTTGGCAGCACTGAGTCTTTATTTCATGCAATTAGCAAGAACTGTAGTGACAGACTCCTTGAAACTGGGTATCAGCTCGGAGGCATAAGGCTGTAAGAGAATATTTGACTAAAAGTGAACTAAAGAAAGGTAGTTTAATAATAAATCTCCCTTTACTCCAGAGGTAGATGATTTTAGCAGTTCAGTTTCTCAACGACCCTCTTGGATTTCCCCTCATTGCCACAGGATGACAGCTACATTGCCAAGCATTGTATCTTCAAATGACAGTGTCCAAGGCTGGCAGGAAGAAATTAGCTTTCTCTTCTTTATCAGGAAAGAAAAGTTTTCCAGCTATCTCATCAGGTTCCATTGGTTAGGATTGTGACTGACTGTCTTAGTCTGCTTTGTGCTTACAGAGTACCTGAGACTGGGTAGTTTATCATGAAGAAAAATTTATTGACTCATAGTTCTGGAGGCTGTAAAGGCCGATATGAAGGTGCTAGTATCTTACAAGGGCCTTCTTGCTGCATCATCACATAGCAGGACAAAGAGAGAGCAAAAGGGGACCAAACTTGCCCTTTTATAATGGCACCAATTCCACCCATGAGGGTGGAGCCCTTGTGGTCTAATCACCTCTAAAATGTGATTACTTAATACTGTTGCAACATCAAATTTCAACATCAGTTTTTGAGGAAACAAACATTCAAACTACAGCACTGACAGATGGATGCAATTGTCTAGCTGCGAGGGAGGCTGCATAAGTAAATACCTCAAATTTTTAATCTTTCCATCAGGAGGCAGGTTCTGCCAGAAAGGAATAAGGGACTCAGACAGTTTTCCAATGTTTCTGCCTAGAACACTTCACTAATATACAATTTCTTCATGGCCTATGTAGGCATTTGTGAACTTTGCTCAACATAATTATTTATCAGATAATTTTAAAGGGTTCTCAGGCTTATGCAAACTTGAGCAACATTTTTATTGACCAGAAAATATTACTGTTTCTTATTTCAATTTATATTTTCCTACTAAAAGTGTAAATACATTTTGGCAATATGCAGTGACAATGACTTCTTTAATTCAGATCTCAATAAAAAGCAAAATATAATTAGCAACTAAAATGGAATGGAGTATTTAGAATTTCAGGCTATTTTTTAAGACTTTGGCAAGGGAGTCAGTAATTATTTTCAGATGTAGATTGATCCAATTCTGTTAATAGGATGATTTGCTGCAAATTTTATAGAAATTTACATTTCTATAAAATGCAAATTTTCTAAATATTTATAGAGAAATGTTTATGAAGTGAAATATAATACAAGAAAAAATACTTTCAACTTATGAATTCTTCTTTTTTCATCTTATTTTTAAAGGTGAACAGGTGCTCTTTCACCTAATTAAAAAGAACATGCTAAATACCATGTTGTTTCTCAGTGGGTATATCAGTTAATGTAATTAAAACATCTATTTTTGCACTGGATAACCATTTCTCATGGTTAGCTAAAAAAAAGTAAGCCAAGAGCTGTAAACAGATTTTACAAATTAAGAGGAAATGGAAAATATCGTCTTAATACCATTGTCTCATATGATAGAATGCAGAATTTTTAACAAGTTATTTCGAGTAAAAGAATCCATTGATATGTGTTCAATATGTTTATGCTATTCAACATCACTTTTAATGGTCTCTTACAAACTATTTGATATTTCTTTTTGTACTAAACCCTTTTATTAAAATTATGTATCTTGTATCTCCTTATGCCAAAGCAAAACTTACACTAAACTTTCTTTTCTGTGGCCAGGTAGGATAGTGGTCAGTGCCTCCTGAAGTTACTGAAGGCATGATTCTTACTTGCTTCTCTTAGGTCTCTTAGGTCTGCTTTTGTATTCAGAATTTTTTTCTTAAGGTTGCATTTGTAATTTATTACTTTACCACAAGGGTGCACTAAGAAGCCCGCATAAACACAAGAACCAGCTACTTAATTTGCTGTGACTTATTTAACCAGAGCAATAAAACGTTTTTTCACTTGAAAGTGTTGATACTCAAAGAACTTTCCTACGTTGTTAGAGATACTGTGCATAGGAGCAATACTATATTTCCCTCAAAAATAAAATACAAAAGATAGAGTGTGTTTCTATAAACTAATCATTAAATATTTAAGATATTTCATAGATTGTTTCAGGAATGAAAACAAATTCAGTCAAGGATTTTTTATGTCTTTGGCAATTAAAAAATAGTTTCCTCTTGGAAAAAAAATTTAATTATTTGGGAGTAATTGTGATAGGATTTTAGCATATATTCTAATTGTGAACTGTAAAACTTTATATCTTGTTAGCTTCATGTCAATTTTTCTTCATTACTTGAATTGTTACGTAAAATTATCTATTGGGTTTTTATAAGCCTTACATAAATCAAGAGGCATTTAACATACTGCATATACAATCTGCACTATTGGAGATGAGGCGATTTCTTTTCAAAAATCATTCACACCAACAATAGTGCCCCAAACCTAATTATGTCTCTATATTAGAAACACGTCATGTCTGCCTTCTTATTGACAAGTGGCAATCATTTTTCTTTTAGATAAAGCTTTGCAATTGTTGACATATAGATCTGACACATCCTTTATTCTGCAGTGAACATTATTAACTGCCTATTGTATGTCAGGCACTGTGATAGATTTTACAGAATCAAGAATTAATAACAGCAACAACAAAGACCCCTTTAAAGGCTTTGACGATCTATCAGGATGGTAGTGGAGATGGAGTTACTAGAGAGGAGTGTGAGAGGTCAAAGCTTTCTTCAATATGCATTGGAGAGTCTGCATTAGCAGAGTGAATTTATTTGCAAGGGACATAATGCCATATTATATTTTTATGTTGGGTAGTGGAAGAAGCACTAGGTTGAGAAGCAGAAGTTTTCTGAGTTTTAAACTCAGCTCAATCAATAATACCTTGGAAAATTCAAAATATCTCATTTGTAAAATACAAGATGTAGAGTAAATGACCTTTCTATTTTCTCTGAGCTTTAACATGCTTTCATGTCACTTATGTGACTGCAGAATTAAAAGATTTGCTCCATTACAATGCAAAAGAAACTGGATTGCAAACAATATTTTGTAGTAACAGGACAATACATATATTGTGAGCTTTTAATTTTGAATATAAAGACATTATTCATTTTTACAGTTTAGTTCAGCAGTGGGCATCTTGCCCATATGATAGGCACAAAATGACCCCTTACATAGAAAATAATCCTTTGAATACCACAACATTCCAGTCCACTGCTATTCATTACTGTAAATTTCTTGGTAGGCTAATTGGCTTGATGATGAAAAAAATGTAGAATGTCAGTCCAAGAAGTTATACTTAACATTGAAAATTACATACTGTGGGATTTTTTTTACTCTGTTAACAACTTTTTATTTTTTATCTTTTTATTTTAATTTTTTATTTCAATAGTTTTTGGGAACAGGTGGGTTTTGGTTACATGAATAAGTTCTTCAGTGGTGATTTCTGAGATTTTGGTGCACCCATCACCCGAGCAGTGTACACTGTATCCAAGGTGTAGTCTTTTATCCCTCATCGCATCCCACCCTTCCCCCAGAGTTCTCAAAGTCTATTATATCATTCTTATGCCTTTGAATCCTCATAGCTTAGCTCCCACTTACAAGTGAGAACATGTGATATTTGGTTTTCCATTCCTGACTTACTTCACTTAGAGTAATGGTCTCCAACCCCATCCAAGTTGCTGCAAATGCCATTATTTCATTTTTTTTAATGGCTCAGTAGTATTCTGTGGTGTATATATACCAGATTTTCTTTATTCACTCATTGGCTGATGGGCATTTATGTTGGATCCATATTTTGCAATTCTGAATTGTGCTGCTATAAACGTGTGTACAAGTGTGTTTTTCATATAATGACTTCTGTTCCTTTGCATAGATACCTAGTAGTGGGATTGCTGCATTAAATGATGATAGTTCTACTTTTAGTTCTTTAAGGAATCTCTGTAGTGTTTCCTATAGTGGTTGTGCTAGTTTACATTCCCACCAGCAGTTAGTGTTCCCTTTTCACCACATCCATGCCAACATCTATTATTTTTTGCTTTTTAAATTATGGCCATTTTTGCAAGAGTAAGGTGGTAGCACGTTTTGGTTTTAATTTGCATTTCCCCGAACATTAGTGATGTTGAGCATTTTTTTCATGTCTGTTGGCCATTTGTATATCTTATTTTGAGAACTGTCTATTCATGTCCTTTACCCACTTTTTGATGGGGTTGTTTTTTACTTGCTGATTTGTTTGAGTTCCTTATAGATTCTGGATATTAGTCCTTTGTTGGATGCATAGTTTGCAAATATTTTCTCCCACATTTACTCTGCTGATTATTTCTTTTGCTGTGCAGAAGCTTTTTAGTTTAATTAGGTCCCATTTATTTATTTTTGTTTTTGTTGCATTTTCTTTTGAGTTGTTGGCCAGGAATTCTTTGCCTAAGCCAATATCTAGAAGAGTTTTTCCGATGTTATCTTCTAGAATTTTTAATGGCTTCAGGTCTTAGATTTAGGTCTTTGATCCATCTTGAGCTGATTTTTGTATAAGGTGAGAGATGAGGATCCAGTTTCATTCTTTTACATATGGCTTACCAGTTTTCCCAGCACCATTTGTTGAATAGGGTGATCTTTCCCCACTTTATGTTTTGTTTGCTTTGTCAAAGATCAGTTGGCTGTAAGTATTTGGCCTTAATTCTGGCTTTTCTATTCTGTTCCATTGGTCTTTATACCAGTACCATGCCATTTTGGTAATGATAGCCTTGTAGTATAGCTTGAAGTTGGGTAATGTGATACCTCCAGATTTGTTCTTTTTGCTTAGCATTGCTTTGGCTATCTGGGCTCTTTTTTGGTTTCATGTGAATTTTAGAATTTTTTTTCTAGTTCTGGGAAGAATGATGATGGTAGTTTGATGGGAATTGCATGGAACTGTAGATTACTTTTGGCAGTATGGTCATTTTCACAATATTGATTCTACCCATCCATGAGCATGGGATATGTTTCCATTAGTTTGTGTCACCTATTATTTCTTTCAGCGGTGTGTTGTAGTTTTCCTTGTAGACATCTTTCACCTCCTTGGTTAAGTATATCCCTAAGTATTTTATATATTTTTTGCAGCTGTTGTAAAAGGGTTGAGTTTTTGATTTGATTCTCAGCTTGGTCACTGTTGGTGTATAGCAATGTTGTTGACTTGTGGTACATTGATTTTCTGTCCTGAAACTTTACTGAATTTCTTTATCAGATCTAGGAGCTTTTTGGATGAGTTTTGTTTTTTTAGGTGGAATCTTGCTCTGTTACCCAGGCTGGAATGCAGTGGCATGATATCTGCTCATCGCAATCTTCCTCTGCCTCTTGGGTTCAAGCTATTCTTCTGTTTTAGCCTCCTGAGTAGTAGCTGTGAATGAGTCTTTAGGATTTCCTATGTATACAATCACAGCATTGGCAAACAGTGACATTTTGACTTCCTCTTTTCCAGCTTGGATGTTCTTTATTTCTTTCTCTTGTCTGATTGCTCTGGATAGGACTTCCAGTAATATGTTGAATAGAAATGGTAAAAGTGGGCATCCTTGTCTTGTTCCAGTTCTCAGGGGGAATGCTTTAAACTGTTCCCCATTCAGTATGATGTTGGCTGTGGGTTTTTCATATATGGCTTTTATTACTTTGAGACACGTCTCTTCTAGGCCAATTTTGCTGAGGGTTTTTATCATAAAGGGATGCTGGATTTTGTCAAATGCTTTTTCTGCATCTGTGAGATGATCATATGATCTTTGTCTTTAATTCTGTTTATGTGTTATATTGCTTTTATTGACTGCCAAGATGATACCCACTTGATCGTGATGTATCATCTTTCTGATATAGTGTAGGATTCGGTTAGCTAGTATTTTGTTGAGGATTTTTGCATCTATGTTTGTCAAGGATATTGGTCTCTAGTTTTCTTTCCTTTTTTTTTTTTTTTTTGTTACGGCCTTTCCTGGTTTGGGTATTAGGGTGAAACTGGCTTCATAGAATGATTTAAGAAGGATTTCTTCTTTCTCCATCTTTTGGAATAGTTTCAGTAGGATTGGTACCAATTCTTCTTTGAATGTCTGATGGAATTCAGCTATGAATCCATCTGGTCCTGGACTTTATTTTGTTGACAATTTTTTTATTAGTGTTTCAAACTTGCTACTTGCTATTGGTGTGTTCAGAGTTTCAATATCTTCCTGATTTAATCTAGGAGGGTTGAATATTTCCGGGAATTTATCCATCTCCTCCAGATGTTCTAGTTTGTCCATGTAAAGCTGTTCATAGTAGCCTTAGATGATCTTTTGTATTTCTGTGGTATTGGTTGTAATATCTCTGGCTTCACTTCTTGTTGAGCTTAATTGTATCTTCTCTCTTCCTTTCTTGGTTAGTCTTGCTAATGGTCTATCAATTTTGTTTATCTGTTCAAAGAACTAGCTTTTTGTTTGATTGATCTTTTGTATTTCTTTTCAATTTTATTTAATTCTGTTCTGATCTTTGTTATTTCTTTTCTTTGCTGGTTTGGGGATTGGTTTGTTCTTGTTTCTCTAGTTCCTTGAGGTGCAACTTTAGGTTGTTTATTTGTGTTCTTTCAGACTTTTTTATATATGCATTTAATGCTATGAACTTTCCTCTTAGCACCACTTTTGCTGTATCTCAGAGGTTTTGATAGGTTGTGTCACTATTATCATTCAGTTCAAATAATTTAATTTCATTTTGATTTCATTATTAACCCTAAGATCATTCAAGAGCAGGTTATTTAATTTCCGTGTATTTGTATAGTTCTCAGGGTTCCTTTTGGAGTTAATTTCTAGTTTTATTTTACTATGGTCTGAGATGATACTTGATATAATTTTGATTTTATTAAATTTATTGAGACTTGTTTTGTGGGCTATTGTATGGTCTATCTTGGAGAATGTTCCATGTGCTGATGAAAAGAATGTATTCTGTATTGTTGGGTAGAATGTTCTATAAATATCTGTTAGGTCCATTTGTTCTAGGGTGTAGCTGAAGTCTATTGTTTCTTCATTGAGTTTCTGTCTTGATGACTTGTCTAGTGCTGTCAGTGGAATTTTGAAGTCACTCAATACTGTAGTGTTTTACTGAGAACTTTATTTCCCATCATACCTATCATCACCTTTATTTTAGATTTAATTTTTTAAATTATAGAAAATGTAAAAATGTAATAAATGAGATAGAATGGTATAATACATCCCCTGTATTCCTCACACAGCTTTGCCAATTATCAACCCATGATCAATCTTTATTACCATATGCCATCCACCCCTGATTATCATGTCATCTGAAAATATAATCACAGAGCAATCCAAACCATTTGTAAACCAGGTTCAGGCTTTTTCCTACTCTTCCCTCCTCCCACATGACCACTGGTGTGAGTTAACATGGGTGATAGGGGATTCTGGGATGCCTGATCATGTACCTTTTTCACATACTTTAGCCTTGTTTGGGCTTGATCCTGGATATATTATTTCCATCTTACAGTGTATGGCTGCCAGGTCTGCCTGACTTTATGACTTAGTGGACCCGATAGTCCACAGCCTATGATAGGGTTTTTGAATGGGTTTTCTTCACAATTTTAGAAGCATTTTATATGTTTGTGATATTAACTGTTTTCTGTGACAGAGATTTACTTTTCTCACTTTCTCATTTGATTTCCACTTTGTTCATGACTTTTTTGGTCTCACAGATTTTATGTAATAAAATATATCCATCTTTTTTTCTTATAGTTTTATAATCTGAAATTTAGAAATATATACAATTTTGGTGTAATGGTTATCCTTATGCTAATGCCTTTAAAAAATATTCTTATTCCTTCCCCGCTGCCTTTTTCCCCACTATTGGCCACCGGTGTTCTACTATATTAATGGATTTAGTTATTGTATTTATTTCTTAGGGTTACCATAACAAATTACCGCAAACTCAGTGGCTTAAAACAAAAGAAATTTTATTCTTTCATGGTTCTAGAGGCCAGAAGTACAAATTCCACGTGTCAGTAGGGCCATACTCCTTCCAGAGGGTTTAGGGAGATTTATTCCTTACCTCTTTTGGCTTCTGGTGGCATTTCTGGGCATTCCTTTGCTGAATAACCCCAGTCTTTTCTTTCATGATCACATTGCCTACTGCCCTTCTCTGTTCTCCTCTGTGTGCCTCTTATTCTTCTCATTGGATTTAGGACACACTCAATCCAGGATGATCTCCTCTCAAGGTCCTTACCTTAATTACAGCTGTAAAGACTCTTTTTCCAAATTAATATTTACAGGTCCCAAAATGTGATGTGGGTATCTTTTGGGTGTTGGTTTTTAACTTATCACAGTTAGTATCTGTTCTACTTCCTTCCCATACCCAATATAAAATAATTATAGTGTATGTATGCTTCCACAGAAATACAGCCATTGTGACTGTACTATTTTCTTTATAACTATCATTTAGTTTTAGGTCTATAGGTAAATATATACTTAACACTCATTCCAGAGCTCATGCTGATGGCTCCCAATTTATGTAGGTTATTGAAACTTCTTCTCTAACAGATTTCTCCACAAGTGCTCATAGAAGCAATATTCTCTGTGCTCTTCATGTTTCTAAGAGTTGAATGCCTTTTATGCCTGTATATATTATATGTTTATAGGCATGTATGGCAGTTAGCCTGAATAGAAAATCATTGATTTACATTTTCTTGCATCATGTTTTGAAATGTTTCTTCTTTGTCTTCTGACAGAAAGTGCTAATGTCAAATAGCCTAGTAACGGTCCAATTTCCTTTCTCTTTTAAGTGTCTTGGTATTTTGCCTAGATGCTCAAACTCCCCTACATGCTTTTTTTCTTTTTCCCCAAATATAATAGTTTTCCTAAAACATGTCTGGATTTTTCCTGTTCTGGATCATTTGTCCATGTATACAGTGTGCCTTACAATATGTACTTTCACGTTCTCCTTTTTTCAGGGAATTTTTGAATTGTGTTATTACTATTTCTTATTTCATGACCTTGGTTTTTATATGTTGGATCTTGCCTATCTTCCACCTATGTCTTTCATTTTCTTTTGAATCCCACTTCATCTCTTTCTTCATTTTATGTTGATTTTTAAGCATTGGCTGCTTTCCATCTTCCTTTTCTCTGAAGTCATTATTTGTGTGTGTGTGTGTGTGCGTGTTTCCCTGCTAGTTTAGTTTTTATTTCTGAAATAATTTTCTCCTATTTCTAATTCTTTCTAAGTTTTGACAGCTTTTGTTTCTCTGGTAGTCTCCATTATAGGTATGTATAATTCTATTTAAGCTGTTCATTCATGGCTTCTAACATTTTCTTAATTTCTTTGGATTCATTTTTAAAGATTAGGTAACTGGTTTGTAGGAATGTCTTTCTAGTGGGAGATACTGTTTTCATTGCCTATGGAGACATAAACCTTCTCCTCAATCTCCATTTTATTCCAATAATTTTACATGTGATTTGACTATAATTCTTTTTATTTTTCATGCTTGAGATTCATTTTCTTGTATTCTTAGGAGAAAGGCACGGGTAATATTATATTTCCAAGGTTCATAAGTTTAGATGTCCTTCTTCTGTTAGCTAGGTGAAGTTTGAAAACAAATACATCCTTGTACTCTCTGAGACCTTATGGCTCTTTTCTTCCCCCCTACATCAAGTGATGTTTCTCTTTCTTTGTCCTATTGCTCACCTACTCAGTTTGATTCTACTCCCCAGCAGGTTTTCGAAGGCATATTGCTTGAGCTTTGTTTTTTGTTTTTTGTTTAGTTTTAGTTTTTTAATTTTTTTACTGAGTTCAGAGGGCTCTGACTACTCCAACACCATCTGACCTTACCATGTTTTCTTAGATTGTACCTGCAAATTGAAGCCTGTTAAGTCCTTTTCTAAATCAGTTACTCTTCCAACATTTGCTTTCCACGCTTTCCAAAGCTTGGTGACTTGGGTGTTCTCTAGATCCCGTGGCTCTCAAAAGTCCTTGTGCCTTCCCTCTGCTTCCTCCTGCACAGCCAGCCAGGCTATTTGGGTCTTGTTCTTGAAGTTTATATCTTCACCTGTTAGTATTTTAAGGTTTGTGAGGATAACTTACCACCCAGTATTGATGTAGAGGTTGTCCATGGTTTTTGATGGTCATACTCCAAGTGCTCTGTCTGCTTTTATGGGAACATTAGGGAAGATAAAATGCCATACATATTAGTTTGCTAGGGTGCAAAAGCAAAGTTACCGAGACTGAGTGGCTTAAACTCCCCATTCTGGAGGCTGGAAGTCCAAAATCAAGGTGTCAGCAGGTTAGTTCTTTCTGAGGGCTATGATAAAAGAACCTGTTCTAGCCTCTCTACTTGGCTTGTGGAGAGTCATCTTCTTTCTTGGGGTGGACATAATTCAAACCACAACACTACATAACAACTGCTGACTTTCAATCTTTATTTTCTTATTTAATTTTTTTATTATAAATCAAAAATTAAAGCACTTTACTTAATCCGTCATATGTAGTTATAAAGTCTATAAAAGAAGATTGCTGTCTTTAAGGAGTTTGCAAACAAACGGAGGGATAGTTGTAATACTGAAATGCATGAAAAACTTGAGTGTTGCCCAGGTGCTTTAGGAGTTGAAACAACAGAACTCAATAAAGGTTTTTACAATCAGGAAAGGTTTTCTTTCAACTGAGAGTTGATCCAAGTGTTGAAGAATAATGGGAAGGATCTGCGTAAATGAAAAGAGCATGTTTTCAAAGTGATGAAGTCCTAGATGTGCATGCCTGTACAAATTGTCCAGAGAAGACTTAGAAGTTTATAGTGGGCCTTGGGAAGTAATGGGAAAATGTTGGATAGGAATGATGTAAGCAGCTTTTGGTGACTTTGAAGGTTAGGCAGAGTAGCTAGATTATCTAAGAAAGGAAACTGAAAGCTGATCAGTTTAGAGGCACGTTGTGTGTAAAGCAAATTTCAGGAGAGTGTCCGCAATGTGCCTGATGGAGTCAAATTGAAATTAGTATTTTAATTTATAATATATAAAATAGGTTTACAATTTTTTTTTTGAGACAGTCTCGCTCTGTTGCCCAGACTGAAGTACAGTGGCCTGACCTCAGCTCACTGCAAGCTCCACCTCCTGAGTTCACGCCATTCTCCTGCCTCAGCCTCCTGAGTAGCAGGGACTACAGGCACCCACCACCACACCTGGCTCATTTTTTGTATTTTTAATAGAGATGGGGTTTCACCGTGTTAGCCAGGATGGTCTCGATCTCCTGATTTCGTGATCCACCTGCCTCGGCCTCCCAAAGTGCTGGGATTACAGGCGTGAACCACTGCGCCCAGCCTACATCTTTTTTTTTTAATGCTGGTGGAAGTTAGGAAATAAAAATCAGCCTTGATAATATCCCAGGAGATTTGCACAATTGTTATCTCATTTACTCTTTGCAAAAACACTTTGATGTGTGTGTTAGTGCTTATATATTACAAATAACAAAATTAAGCCCAGAGAGTTGAAGCAACTTCCTCAAACACATATATTTCATACATGCTTAAGTTAAAATTTGAATCCAGGTCCTTCTGGCTTCAAAGTTCATGCTCTTCACTATCTTACACTGCTATATAAGAGGTTACTATGTTTTGGAGGTGTTATAAAATATATATTAGAGATCTGGCAATAAAATCATAGAGGAAGGGATAGGCATTTTAAAGATCTGGCAATAAAACTGTAGATGAAGGGATAGGCATGAGAAATTTGGGGGAAGGAGGATGAGCTAGAGAGTGATCATATATTTTTTGAGCTCATTTATGCATTCCATGAACCCAGCATATTGTGGCAACACATTAGTGTCTTTACAAACTTTTTTTATGAGAATGCAATGGTGAAACTTATTCTCAGTATTATGCAAGTCAGAATAGCATTCTATGATCTTTCCCCGCACCAGAGTAAAAATAATGTGCAGAAAATCAATAATATCTAATTAATCATTCCTGAATATAATTTTCCTATATATTAAAAGAAAATATTTCATCGTCATTTTTGTTAAGTTAGTGGTCAACTGTCTCCTACTTATTGTGGGTATAATGGTTAATTTTAGTGTCAACTTGACTGGGTTAAAGGATATCTAGATAGCTGATAAAATACTATTTGAGGGTATGTGTATTAGTCCATTCTCACACTGCTATTAAGGACTGCCAGAGACGGTATTTTACAAAGGAAAGAGGTTTAATTGACTTACAGTTTCACATGGCTAGGGAGGCCTCAGAAAATTTACAGCCATAGCTGAAGGGGAAGCAAACGTCTCCTTCTTCACATGATGGGAAGAAGGAGAAGAATGAGTACCCAGTGAAGGAGAAAGCCCCTTGTAAAATCATCAGTTCTCATGAGAACTAACTATCACAAGAACGTGATGTGGGAAACGGCTCCCATGAATCAATTGTCTCTACCTGGTCCCTCCCATGACACATGGGGATTATGAGAACTACAATTCAAGATGAGATTTGGGTGGGGACATAGCCATACCATATCAGTATGTCTATGAAAATTTTTCCAGCAGAAATAGGTATTTAAATCAGTGGACTGAGTTAGGAAGATCACCCTCATCTAGTGTGGGCCAGCACTATCAAATTGGTTGAGGGCCCAGATAAAACAAAAAGTCAGAGGAAAGGTAAATTATTCCTGTTTCTCCTGGAACTGAGACACCCTTCTTTTCCTGCCCTTAGACATCACAACTTCAGTTTCTCTGGCCTTTGGACTCTGGAACTTTTACCAGTGGCTTTCCAGTTCTCAGGACTTTGGCTTCATTCTCAGAGTTCATATTTGGTTCTCAGGTGTTTGAATTTGGAATGAGCCAAATGGCTTCTCTGGTTTTCTAGTTTGCAGAGATTATCATGGGACTTTTCAGACTCCATAACCACATGAGCCAATTCTGACATTAAATCATCTCATACATCTTTCTCTATATCCTAAGGGTACTGTTTGTTGAGAGAAATCTTACTGATACAATAGGTCTGAGAGAAGTCTATTTGATAGATGAAAAAGTACATAAAGAAAATTGAGAGGAGGAAAAGAGGAGCAGGAATCACTAGTCAAGTCTTTCTTTTTGTGGGGATAGCATTAACACAATAGCAATTCAATCACGGCATTTCGCCTCCCTCTTCCCTGGGTCTGGTTTCTGGTCTGTTATATTTCTATGTTCAGAATAAATATTGGACCTCCCTTAATTACATCACATTCTAAATAATTTAAGGATGTTAATGTGTTGTCTGCACAAAACAGGGACATGATATAAGGGATACTAATTCCCATGAAACACGGACAGAGTAAGAAGTTTCTTTCATTTAGTATTTTAAATTATGTTTTATATAATGTTAGAGATGAAGGAATTACATTAGTGCATTGTGATAAAATTTATATTATGTTAAATTATTTTCTGTTAAAATTATGAAATTATGTTAAAGATTAAGGAACATATATTTGAGCTTCATTAGTAGTCATTGAATGTTATTTTTAAAAATACTTTTGACATATTATACAATAAAAACTTTATAAAATTAAACTCTAACAATCAGGTGATAAAGTGAATGTATTAAGTTCATTTTTATTATAAAAATAAATTAATATACAGAAATCATGGAGACGTTGCCTTATGAAACTTTTTTTTTTTAAATTGAGACAGAGTCTCACTCAGTAACCCAGGTTGGAGTGCGGTGGTGCTATCTCAGCTCACTGCAACCTCTCCCTCCCAGGTTCAAGCGATTCTCATGCCTCAGCCTCCCGAGTAGCTGGGACTACAGGCACGTGTCACCACGCCAGGCTAATTTTTTGTATTTTTAGTAGAGATGGGGGTTTCACCATGTTGGCCAGGCTGGTCTCGAACTCCTGACCTCAAGTGATCCCCCTGCCTCAGCCTCCCAAAGTGCTGGGATTACAGGCAAGAGCCACAGCGCCTGGCCTGATTTTTTTTTTAACCAAAGAACATTGATTAGAGTTCTGATTCCAGTAACGGTGAGTAACTTTTATCAAACTGACCCTCCTATTGACAACCATTACACCTCTAGTTTTAAAAAACTGTTTGAAGATATTAGAAAACAATGAAAAGCACCAGAAACTTCATGGGATACAATCTTTTAAAGACAAGAAGTGAAGAAGATAATACTTTTATTTAGTTGGTTTTCCCCCAAGGGTACTTCCCAATTTCCTGAGACATGTAGAGAAATAGAGGTCAAATAAAAATTTCCATTCTTACTGAATTGAAAGGACAGAGGTTGAAAAAGACAAGAGCAGATAGAAATTGAGGGGAAAGTCTCGGGAAGGAGAGAGCCACAGAAAAGGGATACCTGCCGCTAAATTCTGGATACCAATTCTTCCCACACTTCTTTTAAGTCCTTCAATAATTCCTAAAATATGCACATGACCAGCAAGATTCCAAAGAATCCAAAGAAAAGCAGAGCTGGGAGGCCAAGAAAATGAGAAGAGACTTCAACACCTGCCCCTTGCTCAGGACAAAGTTTGCCATTTAAATGTTGCTAAGTTAAGTCTCTAGACCTGTGAGAGAATAAGTGTCTCTTGCTGAAGTCACCCAGTTTGTGTACTTTGTTACGGTAATCCTCGTAAACCAATATAATGAGCAAATCACATGCAGCCACATGTAACCAAGATAATAAATCATGACCAAGGGCAGTTTATTCCATAAATGCAAGATCGATTTATTATTTGAAATCAATCAATGTAATTTCACCACATCAAAAAAAAATTAAAGAAAAAGATGATCAGTAGATGCACAAAATTATTTAATAAAATTCAATACTAATTCATAAGAAAAAAATATCCCAGCAAACCAGGAGTACACAGAAACATTCCTAACCTGATTGAGGACACCTGTGAAAAACCTACAATTAACATAATATAACTCTTAGTCGTTCACTAATATATATGTTATTCAAACGAAAAACCAGACACTCATTGCTCTCAGCACTTCTAGTCAATGTTGAAAGTCCTAGGCAGAAAGTTAAACAAAAAGAATAAAAGCAGGCTATTTCAAGAGAATGAGAAGACAAAGCACAGGCTGGGAGAAAAAAATTTCAAAAGATACATCTGATTAAAAAAATTGTTATCCAAACTATACAAAGAGCTCTTAAAACTCAACAACAAGAAAATAAACAATTAGGTTATAAAACAGGCTAAAGACTTTAACAGAAACCTCATCAAAGAAGATATACGGATGGCAAAGAAGCATATGAAAAGATGCTCCACATTACATGTCATCAGGAAATGCAAATTAAAACAACAATGAGCTATATAACTAGACACCTATTAGGATGGCCAAAATCCAGAAGGCTGACAACATCAAATACTGGCAAGGATGTGGAGCAACAAAAACTCTTGTTCATTGTTGGTGGGAAGGATATGGAGCAACAAAAACTCTTGTTCATTGTTGATGGGAATCCCAAATGGCATGACCACTGTGGAAGACAATCTGCCAAGTTTCTTACAACAAAACACACTCTTATCATTTGATCCAACAATTGTGATCCTTGCTATCTACCCAAAGGAGTTGAAAACTATGTTCACACAAAAACTTGCACTCAGATGTTTATAGCAGCTGTATTCATAATTGCCAAAACTTGGAAACAACCAAAATGTCCTTCAGTAGCTAAATAACTGTGGTACATCCAGACAAAGAGATGTTATTAATGTGTAAAAAGAAATGAGCTATCACAACATGAAAAGACATTAAGCAAACTTAAATGTATATTATTAAGTGAAATAAGCCAATCTGAAAAAGCTACCTACTGTGTAAGCCCAACTATATGACATTCTGAAAAAGGCAAAACTAAGGGGACAGAAAAAAAAAAGAAAAAAACAAGGAGTAGGGTGGTGATGGGAGAAGCGATGAAAAGGCAAAACACAGAGAATTTGGAGGGCAGTGGAAATATTCTATATGATACTGCAGTTGTATTTACATATACAACCCTGGTGTAAACAACTAATTTCTGGTGATAATAATGAGTCAGTATAGGTTCATCAACTGTTAACAAATGTACCATTCTAGTGAAGGATGATGATAATGTTGAAATCTCTGTACCTTACTCTCAATTTTGCTGTGCACCTGAAACTGCTCAAAAAATATTAATTTTTTAAAAAAGTTATTTTTTTAAAAAGTAGAAAGATTAGAAAGGAAGAAGTAAAATTTTTTTTGTTGAGGATGACATGACACATTGTATACATAAAAAATTCTAAACATTGTAAAAATAAAGCAAAAACAAAAGCAAAAGCCTGCTAGAACTAATGAGTGGATTTAGTATGGTGACACAAATGCTTCCAGAAAACTGAAGAGGAAGGATTTCTGATCTATTCTTTTGAGGCCAGCATTACTTTGACAAATGTATTACTCTGATAAACCAGACAAATGCATTACAGGGAAAAAATTATAGAACAATATCCCTTGTTAATGTAGATTTTAAAATTAGTAACAGAATTGTAGCAAATCAAATATAATATATACAATTGATAAAGTGATATGAAAAAGTGGTGCTTATGACAGTAATACAAGTTTAGTTTAACATTTGAAAGTAAGAGAATATGACTCATTATATAAACAAACTAAAAAAGAAAAACCACATGCTTATCTCAATACATGCAGAAAAAAACATTTAAGAGAATCCAGCTTCTAGTACTATTAGAAACACTCAGCAGTCCGGGCGCCATGGCTCCAGATGCTTTGGGAGGTGAGGTGGGCAGATTTGTTTGAGCCCAGGAGTTCAAGACAAGCCTAGCCCTGCCCACATGGCAAAACCCTGTCTCTACAAAAATTGCAAAAATTAGCTGGTTGTGATGCTGTGCACCTGCAGTGCCAGCTACTTGGGAAGCTGAGGTGGGAAGATCTCTTGAGCCCAAGAAGCTGAGGTTGTGGTGAACCGAGATTGTACTACCACACTCCAGTCTGGGAGACAGAGCAAGACCCTGTCTCAACAAACAAACAAGCAAAAAAATGAACAAAACCATTCAGCAAATAGGAATGGAAGGCGTATTAGTCAATATTCTCCAGAGAAACAGAACTGATGCAGATGGATAGATAGATGAATAACTGGATGGATGCAGAAAGGCAGGGACTGAGAGACATTCATTTCAAGGAATTAGTTCATTTGATTGTAGTAGTTAGCAAGTCTGAAATTTGGCAGGCTGATAGGCTGGAATTTCTGGCAAGATGTTGTGGTCTTGAGTTTGAAGATAGTCTGGAGGCAGAAATTCTTCTTTTGGAGACCTTAGTCTTTTATCTTAAGGCCTTCAACTGACTGGATGAGGCCCATTTGCATAATGAAGAGCAGCCTACTTTACTCAGAATCTACTGATTTACATGTTAGTCACATCTGAACAACATGTTTACAGGAATATCTAGACTGGTGTTTGATAAAACAACTGGGCACCATAGCCTAGACAAGTTGACACATAAAATTAACTATCACAGAAGGGAATGTCTTCAACTTGATAAAAATCCATCTATGACAAACCTACAGTTAACCCCATATTTAATGGTGAAAGATTAAATGCTATCCTTCAAAGATGAGGAAGAAAGCAGGGATACTCTGTCGCATCATTTCTATTCAACACTGTATTGCAGATTTTAGCCAATACAACATAGCAAGCAAAAGAAATAAAAAGAATCCAGATTGGAAAAGAAGTTGTATTATTTGTAGCTGACATGATGGTAGAATATCCCATGGAACCTATAATAAGGCTACTCTAACTAACGAGGGAGTCTAGAAATGTTGCAGGATATAGGATCAATATGTAAAGTTAATTATGTTTTTACATATTAGTAATAAATAGGAAAATGGCATAAAATAATACTACTTAAAAATACTACATCAAAAATATAAACTAGGGAAGAACCTGACCAAAAAAGGGACAAGACTTGTATCCTGAAAATTATAAAATATTGCTGAGGAAAATGAACAAAAAGCTAAATAAATGGAAAGACATACTGTGTTCATGAGTCAGAAGACTAAATATTGTTAAGATGTCAGTTCTCTAAGAATTGATTTACACATTCAATGAATTACATCCATGTACATGTTGCCCAAAGCTGCTTTAGCACTACAGTAGCCAATTTGAGTAGAAGTTGCCGCAAGGTATGGTATAGTCCATAAAGCCCAAATTATTTACTACCTAGCCTTTTACAGTAAAAGTTTGCTCTATTTCATTTTCCACACTGGTCCTAGATCTTTTTCTGGCTCCTTCCTGTATCACCTCTGACTTATACACCAGCATGCCAAACTTCAAACACATTTTCTAATGTACCATGCTATCTCTCATCTTCTGTTTTCTCTGAAAGATTGTAAGTTTTCTCTGAAATCTTCATGAGGAAGGGATTGTGTCTAATTTGTTTACTGGGGACTGGCATATAATATCTTCTCAGTAAGTAACTATTGAATGAATTAATATACAAATGACAGCTTTGGACAAGATAGTTTTGGACCTAGGAAGAATGGTCAAAAAAAGCTTTTGTGAATATTATAATGTCGCTTACCATTGTTCTTTTCCAAAAGAACTCTACGTCATTTCTCCTGGCCAGACTAGATTCCAATTTGAGATACAGAGTTACAGTTCTTAGAATCTAACATTTTTTTTTAACAAATTGTGGAATCATATCACAAAGAATTCTTATATAAACATTTGTGAAATTAACCTTCCCTCTGATATAGCATTGATAGATTTCTGAATTTTATCTTTCAGAATTGCTTTCTGAACCTTTTTTCAATCCTATTTTAAATGAAAATAAAAATTAGTTTATTGACTGATATGCTAACACAGGAGGTGAATTCCCTGGGCTCCTTTTTCAGACCAACCACTAACTTATTTTGTATAAAAAGTACACATTTTTATTTGCAGCCCAGCTTCTTCCTATTGAAGGTGGTGAGAGAATTAGTTTCCACATAATTCCTTAATATGATTGTCGGGAGAATCAGCATCCCCGTAATATTTTAAAGTACACCATTTGGAAGATGTCTGAGTGCCACTTCAGGGGTTATGGAGGAAGAACAGGTAGGCATCAGCAGCTGAGTAGAGAAGACAACAAAAGTTACACTTTTGTTATGTAAGTAAATACTATCTTGATATTCAAAGTAAATAAATGAAGTGCTTTAAAGTACAAATGAAACTTGAAACTGGGTGATGGGAACAACCATATGATATTAGTAAGTGATGTAGATGTGCCAAAGTTTTACCAGTGAAAGTTACAAATGGAATCTTGAATGAAAATTACTCATTCAAATCACTAGTTACCTAGTTTAACAATTGAAGGATCTTACCTGGGGCAACCACATTTCGATGGAAGGAGAAGGGGCAATACAGCTCTGATACTATGTGTTTGGTAGTTTGGATTAAATGCATTAGGAACAACCTTAGGAAGGTAGAAGGTACAGTGAGACATCTAAACAATGAAGGGATGATATTTAGGAAGGAAAAGCAGGTTCATTATTTAGACATTACAAAGTTAAAAGGATGTTAGACATAGTGCTTTTTTAAGATAAGGATTTATGTCATAACCATGTATTGAATTATAAGGAAATTGGAAAAATAGATTGCAAAATATAGATTTTAAATTGGCTAGAAAGAATACAAACTGACATCAGTCATGTTGCCCCAGAAAAATAATGTCCTAAAATCTCTCTTTGTATTTTTTTGGTGCAGAGCATTTGGCTTCCACCTGTGCAGGAAAAAAGGTGATGAGCAGAAGCTGCTATCATCCCTGCAGAACATTTTTGACTCAGCAGCTGAAAGTGACAGCTTAAGTTACAGAAAATTGGTGGAGATACAATTGGACAAATAAAAGTCATTTTTTTCTTTCAGAAGTTAGAGTGTATAAACTAAGAAACAGAAGTTTGCAAAGCCAAAAAATCCAAACCTTAGAGGAGAAGTAAGCCGAAACTGTTGACTTAGAGTAAAAAAATTAAAAAGATAGACAAAGAATGAACATATAGTAGGATTACTGATGCATTATGTTCTTTTTAGGTCATCTCATTGTTTCCAGAGACAAAGGAAAGATGTGTGAGAAAATAAGCAAAACAACAGCAATAAAAAAAGATACCCAACAACACTGCCAAAAAAAGACACAAAACCCCAAATTTGAATATTTATGAAGAAAAATATTTATGAGGAAGGACAGACTTGAAATCAATCAATAAATCTGAATTAAGTAATAATTTATCAAGTGATGTATGATGTTTCTTGAATTCATAAAGTACCTACCCTCAGAGGGAATGTGTCCTTAGAAGAAAAACAATAAACTCTTTAGAATTGGGTTTAGAGGATGGAAATTTATTCAAATTTGGAAAACAGAAACAGCTGTTTCTGAAGAGGTGCTATTATTAAGATAATAACAAAAAAATGTTAAAAAGCCTTTAGATATAGGAAAAAATCAATGTATTCAACATGGTTCCTTCAACATTGACAGATGACAGCATTGCCCATGGATGTTGGGTAGGGAAGTATGGTCCAGGTACTTTTCTGGACACTGGAGATTCTCAAGGAATTCACAGTGTCAGTTATTAAGTTGCTTACAGTATATTGAGAAGGAGATGTGGAAATAAAAAAATACACTACCATATATTTTTGGAGAGGTATGCATAGAATACACATGAAATATTGATGAAAGAGCTCTTATGTCTCAAATTTTCAGAATGGATTCTCAATTTGCAGGCCAGAGAGAGATCTTACCTGCCTTATTGAGCACTGTATTTCCAGTTCCTAGACTACTGACTGGCACAGAAGAGTACTCAGCATTTTTTAAAAGAATGAACAAAAATTAAATCTGCCTTGGGATGTTAGGCTAAATTTTACTGTGGAGATGATGCATAAACCGATTATTTGGGAAAGACAGGAAAAGAATACATCAAGTTACTCAATGGCACAGAAGGACAAAACAGCTTGATAGTCTGGTCAACAGCCAATAGGTCTGAGTGGCTGCCAGCCTTGTTTGGGAGATGAAGTCTCTAAAGGCTGAAAAGCCTGGAGAGGGGAGCAGGGGTTATCATTTTAGATAGATTAGACATGTGGAGGATATTGAAGGTTTGGTATGGAATTCGCTGAGATAAAGGAAGAAAAGCACTTGCTTGAAATTTCTTCCTGAAAACAATAAGTTTCAATACTGTGTTAAATCTGACTGTGGCAAGGTTTGAATGGGCACCTCAACCACAGCAGAGGAAGTTCTGAGACTTGGAAATGACAGAAGCAGTTCTGGAGGTGGATTTTTGGTATGTATGGATTGCCTCTGGCCATGGGAAGGCAGGCCGGGAGAAATAGTCCCGAGGGTTGGACTAGAGCTACTCCATATTGTAGTATAAGTCATTTACTGTTCAATAATTCTCTTCCATTATCACACAGTGGTGATATCACCTAGTGGGGTTCATGTCTAAAGTTGTAGCCTGGTCTCAGTTGATGGTAGGATATTGAGATAAAACCTCGGGATACCCTCATGGAAATCTGCAATGAAGCCATTGATGTCTTATGTGGCTGCAACTTGAATAAGACACTTTGGCACATTGTTTGGACATAGGAAGCACACATAAATGTTAGTTGCCTTTATCTTTCTTTGTCCTATATCATGAAAGGCAAATACTTATGATTTCCATGATCACAAGCATTTGCCTTTCACTGCTCTTTATCAGTATCTGAATTTAGTGTCTGATCTTTTTTTTTTATGTAGACAACTTTTATTTATCTCCTTCCTCTGCTTAAAATGCTTACCTACTTTCTCTCCAACAAGTCATGTTAATCATGTCGATTAAAACCTGAATATTATCTCTATAAGGATACCTAATATCAACCTAATCTTGTGTATTTATTTCCTGTGCTTGCTATTGGTTTTTTTTTATTCTCACCAGATCTTAACCAACACTTAAGGCCTCTAAGTTCCCATCCAGTGCAAAAAGATACCTTCAGCCCTACTGTGTTTATTTGAATTCAAATTACTATTGCTTTTAGATCAGTACCACTCGTTAGGTTTTAATGATTTTGTGTGTTAGTGATGATGTCACCAATAGGTTGTAAACTCCTGACCATCAGGCCTTCTGTGTATTTGTATCCCTCACAAGGCTAAATCCAAAGCTCAGCGTATACTCATTAAGTGCTTGCTACTTAAAGAGTCCACGTATGGGTGGAAAAATGATTCTGAAGTCTCTGTACAGCCCTAACTCCTGCACCTTTTTGATTAATCAGGGTTGGGAGGTGCCTCTCTCACCACTCTTCTCTTCCAGACATCTTTATGACCTTTCTTTTGACATTCCACTATTTTCTCTCTGCCATCAACGATTTGCTCAGGTCTGCATCAATGAGATCTTTGTGATTATAAAATAACATGAGGTACGCATGGAAAGAATTTGTTGCATATCACTATAAATGAGATGTTGCTCATATGAGGTAATGTGATATGGCAAGCCCCAATCACTGGAATGTTCTTGGTGTATTATTGAACACAACAAAAATGGAACAGTTACACCATGCACATATGACTTTGCAAATTTATTCTCAGAAATGGTGAAGTAGAAACCCTAAATAGCTGCTTATAATTTGCTGTGTTATATATAAATACAACTAAGTGTAGACTTATCTCCAGCATCTGGTTTAGTAAACTGGTTATCAGCTATCTAAGGATCTTTGCTATTATATGAATACAAAATTTGAAAATGCTTGGTTGAACTTTTCTTTCATGCTCCTTAAAGGTAGAAATAGTAAGCAAGAATATTGGAACATTTATGAAGAAAATAAATGTTGCACAAAAAATCTATAGAAAATTGGACTGTTGATATAAAATTGCTATCACTCTGAATATTTTCATATCATTATCTCAGAGTTTTTGAATATATCATTTTCTAAGTTACTCTAAACAGCAAATGGGAATCATGTGCCCAGTTAATTGACAATTTAATTAGCTGAACTATGATAGTATTTTTCTGATGAGTAACTTGGAATATTAGTTAAGGCAAGCTGATGTATTGTCTGCATTTATTCTGCAGGCAGAACTGTGTTTTTACTTCTACTGACAATAAAAATTTTTTTAACCCCTGATTTGTGACAAAGAAGGTAAGACAGTCATTTTTCTCTAACAATATCTGTGGTTGTTATTCCCAAGAGAAATTGCCTAAAGGCCCTCTTCCCCAGTTATAAGCTTTCTCAAAGACAAAAAAATCAGTCCCTCAAAAGCCATGAAGAGCCGTGGGCAAACTAGGCTTTTCCCAGTGGATTTTCCCATAGCATTCCAGGACTACTGCTTTAGCCGTGCCCCTCACTGCTGTTCAACTGGTTCTTATTTAGAAACTGAATAGAGTTATAAATTGTTAGGACAAGAGAGACTATTTGGAAATATTGGTGAGATCAATTTAACAGCGACCAGTATGCAGTCTATGCTCTCTCAATGCTATTTAAAATTAATTAAATGTGCTGGGAGGCAGAACCCTAGAATAAAAGAAAATCAATACAACTAGATATCTTTACTACTGTTTTTGATTGTTTGTTGGTTATTTTATAATGGCAAATGTAATGAAGTGAGGATTATGTGTAGAACTTTTGTGTGTATACTTACATACACTTTGTTACGTTAAGAGAACTATTAGCTTTGGGGCGGTTCCAAGATGGCCAAATAGGAACAGCTCCAGTCTACAGCTCCCAGTGTGAGCAACGCAGAAGACGGGTGATTTCTGCATTTTCAACTGAGGTACCGGGTTCATCTCACTGGGGTGGGTGTCGGACAGTGGGTGGAGGACAGTGGGTGCATCCCACCGAGTGAGAGCTGAAGCAGGGCAAGGCATCGCCTCACCTGGGAAGTGCAAGGGGTCAGGGAATTCCCTTTTCTAGCCAAGGGAAGACATGACAGACAGCACCTGGAAAATCGGGTCATTCCCACCCTAATACTGCGCTCTTCCAAGAGTCTTAGAAAACAGCACACCAGGAGATTATATCCTGCGCATGGCTTGGAGGGTCCCATGCCCACGGAGCCTTGCTCATTCTAGCACAGCAGTCTGAGATCTAACTGCAAGGTGGCAGTGAGGCCGGGGGGACGGGGGCGCCCGCCATTGCTGAGGCTTGAGTAGGTAAACAAAGTGGCTAGGAAGCTCCAGCTGGGTGGAGCCCACTGCAGCTCAAGGAGGCCTGCCTGCTTCTGTAGACTCCACCTCTGGGGGGCAGGGCATAGCCAAACAGAAGGCAGCAGAAACCTCTGCAGATTTAAATGTCTCTGTCTGACAGCTTTGAAGAGAGTAGTGGTTCTCCCAGCATGGAGTTTGAGATCTGAGAACGGACAGACTACCTCCTCAAGTGGGTCCCTGACCCCCGAGTAGCCTAACTGGGAGGCACCCCCCAGTAGGGACAGACTGACACCCAACACGGCCAGGTACCCCTCTGAGACGAAGCTTCCAGAGGAACAATCAGGCAGCAACATTTGCTGTTCAGCAATATTCACTGTTCTGTAGCCTCTGCTGCTGATACCCAGGCAAACAGCGTCTGGAGTGGACCTCCAGCAAACTCCAACAGACCTGCAGCTGAAGGTCCTGACAGTAAGAAGGAAAACTAACAAACAGAAAGGACATCCACACCAAAACCCCATCTGTACATCACCATCATCAAAGACCAAAAGTAGATAAAACCACAAAGATGGGGAAAAAACAGAGCAGAAAACTGAAAATTCTAAAAATCAGAGTGCCTCTCCCCCTCCAAAGGAACGCAGCTCCTTGCCAGCAATGGAACAAAGCTGGATGCAGAATGACTTTGACGAATTGAGAGAAGAAGGCTTCAGACGATCAAACTTCTCCAAGCTAAAGGAAGAAGTTCGAACCCATCGCAAAGAAGCTAAAAACCTTGAAAAAAGATTAGATGAATGGCTAACTAGAATAACCAGTGTAGAGAAGTCCTTAAAGGACCTGATGGAGCGAAAACCATGGCACAAGAACTACGTGATGCATGCACAAGCTTCAGTAACTGATTTGATCAAGTGGAAGAAAGGGTATCAGTGATTGAAGATCAAATGAATGAAATGAAGTGAGAAGAGAAGTTTAGAGAAAAAAGAGTAAAAGGAAACGAACAAAGCCTCCAAGAAATATGGGACTATGTGAAAAGACCAAATCTACGTCTGATTGGTGTACCTGAAAGTGATGGGGAGAATGGAACCAAGTTAGAAAACACTCTGCAGGATATTATCCAGGAGAACTTCCCCAACCTAGCAAGGCAGGCCAACGTTCAAATTCAGGAAATACAGAGAACGCCACAGAGATACTCCTCGAGAAGAGCAACTCCAAGACAGATAATTGTCAGATTCACCAAAGTTTAAATGAAGGAAAAAATGTTAAGGGCAGCCAGAGAGAAAGGTCAGGTTGCCCACAAAAAGAAGCCCATCAGACTAACAGTGGATCGGTCAGCAGAAACTCTACAAGCCAGAAGAGAGTGGGGGCCAATATTCAACATTTATAAAGGAAAGAATTTTCAACCCAGAATTTCATATCCAGCCAAACTAAGCTTCATAAGTGAAGGAGAAATAAAATCCTTTACAGACAAGCAAATGCTGAGAGATTTTGTCACCACCAAGACTGCCTTACAAGAGCTCCTGAAGGAAGCACTAAACATGGAAAGAAACAACCAGTACCAGCCACTGCAAAAACATGCCAAAATGTAAAGACCATCAATGTTGGAAGAAACTGCATCAACTAATGAGCAAAATAACCAGCTAACATCATAATGACAGGATCAAATTCACAAATAACAATATTAACCTTAAATGTAAATGGGCTAAATGCTCCAATTAAAAGACACAGACTGGCAGATTGGATAAAGAGTCAAGATCCATCAGTGTTCTGTATTCAGGAGACCCATCTCGCATGCAGAGACACACATAGGCTCAAAATAAAGGGATGGAGGAAGATCTACCAACGAAATGGAAAACAAAAAAAGGCAGGGGTTGCAATCCTAGTCTCTGATAAAACTGACTTTAAACTAACAAAGATCAAAAAAGACAAAAAAAGCCATTACATAATGGTAAAGGGATCAGTTCAACAAGAAGAGCTAACTGTCCTAAACATATATGCACCCAATACAGGAGCACCCAGATTCATAAAGCAAGTCCTTAGAGACTTACAAAGAGACTCAGACTCCCACACAATAATAATGGGAGATTTTAACACCCCACTGTCAACATTAGACAGATCAACGAGACAGAAAGTTAACAAGCATATCCAGGAATTGAACTCAGCTCTGCACCAAGCGGACCTAATAGACATCTATAGAACTCTCCACCCCATATCAACAAAATATACCTTCTTCTCAGCACCACATCGCACTTATTCCAAAATTGACCACATAGTTGGAAGTAAAGCACTCCTTAGCAAATGTAAAAGAACAGAAATTATAACAAACTGTCTCTCAGACCACAGCACAATCAAGCTAGAACTCAGGATTAAGAAACTCACTCAAAACCGCTCAACTACATGGAAACTGAACAACCTGCTCCTGAATGACTACTGGGTACATAACGAAATGAAGGCAGAAATAAAGATGTTCTTTGAAACCAACGAGAACAAAGACACAACATACCAGAATCTCTGGGACACATTCAAAGCAGTGTGTAGAGGGAAATTTATAGCACTAAATGCCCACAGGAGAAAGCAGGAGACATCTAAAATGGACACTCTAACATCAATTAAAAGATCTAGAGAAGCAAGAGCAAACACATTCAAAATCTAGCAGAAGGCAAGAAATAACTAAGATCAGAGCAGAACTGAAGGAAACAGAGACACAAAAAACCCTTCAAAAAATTAATGAATCCAGGAGCTGGTTTTTTGAAAAGATCAATAAAATTGACAGACCGCTAGCAAGACTAATAAAGAAGAAAAGAGAGAAGAATGAAATAGACGCAAAAAAAATTAAAAAGGGGATATCACCACTGATCCCACAGAAATACAAACTACCATCAGAAAATACTATAAATGCCTCTACACAAATAAACTAGAAAATCTAGAAGAAATGGATAAATTCCTGGACACATACAACCTCCCAAGACTAAACCAGGAAGAAATTTAATCCCTGAATAGACCAATAACAGGATCTGTAATTGAAGCAATCATTAATAGCCTACCAACCAAGAAAAGTCCAGGACCAGATGGATTCACAGCCGAATTCTACCAGAGGTACAAGGAGGAGCTGGTACCATTCCTTCTGAAACTATTCCAATCAATAAAAAAGAGGGAATCTTCCCTAACTCATTTTATGAGGTCAGCATCATCCTAATAACAAAGCCTGGCAGAGACACAACAAAAAAAGAGAATTTTAGACCAATATCCCTGATGAACATTGATGCAAAAATCCTCAATAAAATACTGGCAAACTGAATCCAGCAGCACATCAAAAAGCTTATCCACCATGATCAAGCGGGCTTCATCCCTGAGATGCAAGGCTGGTTCAACATACACAAATCAATAAATGTAATCCAGCATATAAACAGAACCAAAGATGAAAACCACATGATTATCTCAATAGATGCAGAAAAGTCCTTTGACAAAATTCAACAACGCTTCATACTAAAAACTCTCAATACATTTGGCATTGATGGGAGGTATCTCAAAATAATAAGAACTATTTATGACAAATCCACAGCCAATATCATACTGAATGGGCAAAAACTGGAAGAATTCCCTTTGAAAATTGGCACAAGACAGGGATGCCCTCTCTCACCACTCCTATTCAACATAGTGTTGGAAGTTCTGGCCAGGGCAATCAGGCAAGAGAAAGAAATAAAGGGTATTCAATTAGGAAAAGAGGAAGTCAAATTGTCCCTGTTTGCAGATGACATGATTGCATATGGAGAAAACCCCATCATCTCAGCCCAAAATCTTCTTAAGCTGATAAGCAACTTCAGCAAAGTCTCAGGATACAAAATCAATATGCAGAAATCACAAGCATTCTTATACACAAATAACAGACAAACAGAGAGCCAAATCATGAGTGAACTCCCATTCACAATTGCTTCAAAGAGAATAAAATACCTAGGAATCCAACTTACAAGGGATGTGAAGGACCTCTTCAAGGAGAACTACAAACCACTGCTCAATGAAATAAAAGAGGATACAAACAAATGGAAGAACATTCCATGCTCATGGATAGGAAGAATCAATATCATGAAAATGGCCATACTGCCCAAGGTATTTTATAGATTCAATGCCATTCCCATAAAGCTACCAATGACTTCCTTCACAGAACTGGAAAAAACTACTTTAAAGTTCATATGGAACCAAAAAAGAGCCCACATTGCCAAGACAATCCTAAGCCAAAAGAACAAAGCTGGAGGCATCACGCTACCTGACTTCAAACTATACTACAAGGCTACAGTAACCAAAACAACATGGTACTGGTACCAAAACAGAGATATAGACCAGTGGAACAGAACACAGACCTCAGAAATAATACCATGCATCTACAACCATGTGATCTTTGACAAACCTGAGAAAAACAAGCAATGGGGAAAGGATTCCCTATTTAATAAATGGTGCTGGGAAAACTGGCTAGCCATATGTAGAAAGCTGAAACTGGATCCCTTCTGTACACCTTATACAAAAATCAATTCAAGATGGATTAAAGACTTAAATGTTAGACATAAAACCATAAAAACCCTAGAAGAAAACCTAGGCAATCCCATTCAGGACATAGACATGAACAAAGTCTTCATGTCTAAAACACCAAAAGCAATGGCAACAAAAGCCAAAACTGACAAATGGGATCTAATTAAACTAAAGAGCTTCTGCACAGCAAAAGAAACTACCATCAGAGTGAACAGGCAACCTACAGAATGGGAGAAAATTTTTGCAATCTACTCATCTGACAAAGGGCTAAACAACAACTCAAGCAAATTTACTTGAAAGAACTCAAACAAATTTACAAGAAAAAAACAAACAACCTCATCAAAAAGTGGGCAAAGGATATGAACAGACATTTCTCAAAAGAAGACATTGATGCAGCCAACAGACAAATGAAAAAATACTCATCATCACTGGCCATCAGAAAAATGCAAATCAAAACCACAATGAGATACCATCTCACACCATTTAGAATGGCGATCATTAAAAAGTCAGGAAACAACAGGTGCTGGAGAGGATGTGGAGAAATAGGAACACTTTTACACTGTTGGTGGGACTGTAAACTAGTTCAACCATTGTGGAAGACAGTGTGGCGATTCCTCAAGGATCTAGAACTAGAAATACCATTTGACCCAGCCATCCCATTACTGGGTATATACCCAAAGGATTATAAATCATGCTGCTATAAAGACACGTGCACATGTATGTTTATTGCAGCACTATTCACAATAGCAAAGACTTGGAACCAACCCAAATGTCCATCAATGATAGACTGGATTAAGAAAATGTGGCACATATACACCACGGAATACTATGCAGCCGTAAAAAAGGATGAGTTCATGTCCTTTGTAGGGACATGGATGAAGCTGGAAACCATCATTCTCAGCAAACTGTTGCAAGGACAGAAAACCAAACACCGCATGTTCTCACTTACAGGTGGGAATTGAAGCATGAGAATACTTTGACACAGGGTGGGTAACATCACACACCGGGGCCTGTCTTGGGGTGGGGGGAGGGGGGAGGGATAGCATTAGGAGATATACCTAATGTAAATGATGAGTTAATGGGTGCTGCACACCAACATGGCACATGTATACATATGTAACAAAACTGCATGTTGTGCACATGTACCCTAGAACCTAAAGTATAATAATAAAATAAATAAATAAATAAAAAGAGAACCGTTCGCTTCAGTGTAATACAGACTTACCTTTTTTTAAAGAACTACAGTCACATCACCTTGACTGCTGATGTATTTGATGAAGCCAGAAGAAAGCCTTACTAAAATGGGAGCCACAGTCTGTACGAAACATGCTAATGCTGATAATTTATTTCTACTTCCTTTGCTTTTCTTAGTCTTTCCTCAAGACTTGGACCACACTAGCCTTGAACATAAGTTAAGTTTAGAGTAAGAGTTACAGAGACATCAATCCCTCAGCCCCCATCTGGCACTGTCACAGGTGCCCCATGTCATTCTGCTCACTTAAATACTTATGTTTTCATTTACTTGTTCCCTGAAAATCCTTTTTTTTTTTTTTTTTTTTTCTTTAGATGGAGTTTCACTCTTGTTGCCCAGGCTGGAATGCAATGGTGCACTCTTGGCTCACTGCAACCTCTGCCTCCCGGGTTCAAGCGAATTTCCTGCCTCAGGCTCCTGAGTAGCTGGGACTACAGGTGCCCACAACCAAGCCCGGCTAATTTTTTGTATTTTTAGTAGAGAGGAGTTTCACCATGTTGGCCAGGCTGGTCTTGACCTCCTGACTTCAGGTGATCCACCCCCCCTTGGCCTCCCAGAGTGCTGGGATTACAGGCATGAGTCACCATGCCCAGCCTCTTCTGGTAATCTTTTGCTGTGGCAGTTGCTTCCATTATCATTGAGAAGCCCCTAGAGGACTGTGAGGGCCCATCCACCATGTCTATCCTTAGAATATTAATGCAAACTTATTTTTCTCACCAGTACTCACATTTTTTTCTCACCTAAATACTATCACAGAATACTGTAAATTCACAGAATTGGAAGAGATTTTCTTGATTGATTTCAGCATAACTGACCAACAATGTGTCATTGTATTTCTCAATGATTACTGCACTTTATCTTCAGCTTTATAGTCCTTTTCACTGAGGTTACAAAGATGAAGGTAACAAAATATAAGAATTCTCTAAAAAATATTTTCAAAAATGTTCCTTTGGCACTCACGTATATGGGCCTTTTGAATCTCTCTTCAAGAAGAACTTGCTGTTTAACTGTAAGTAGTGCAGTGAGCTGAGAGCCTACAGCTGTGAGCACGTTCAGTATCTTTTGATCCAAGTCCATACTATTCCCAAACAGCCCCTAATCAATGACTGAGCATGGTCTGGGTAGTGGTCCTGGTACATCTGCCCAGAACAGGACTCCACTAAGGGACAATCTTTGCTCCAGAGTTCCCTGTTGAGTTGGTTGAGATTTCATCAGATCTGTATCACTGCTGAGAGATATCCCTGCCCAATCCTTCTTATAGCTCATTTTTTCCTTTTGTAAGTATGAGATTTTCTTTGTGATCACAAGCCTCTCTCTGCCAGATTCTGCTTCTTTCAACTCTTATCTTTTATGTGTATTGCCTCTCAATAAAACTCTTGACTGCCTATATTTGTCTCAGAGTCTACTTCCCAAAGAACATAGTATTTTACCTGATTTGTTTAATGCTTAAAACTTTTGCTGTGATTTATAATCTATTCCCCTTTTAATCTCTTAAGTTCTTCAAGAAGCAAGTTTGAGACCGGGGCTTACATCTGGACAGCTTATTTGCTAAGTTATTCTAAAGAACAGGAGTGGACGCTGAACAGAATGAAACAGATAATCCAAGGGTAGTTAGTCAGATGGTCTCTGTGAGCTACTGGAGCAAAGTACTATTAAGTACCTGTTGAGGAGGTTGGTCAAACCCTTTCAGAACTGTTTGCTGGAAGAATGGAAAAAGGGAGTTGATATGACTTGGATGTCTTTCCTTACCCAAATCTCATGTTAAATTGTAATCCCCAGTGTTGGAGGAAGGACCTGGTGGAAGGTGATTGGATCGTGGGGATGAATTTCCCCCTTGCTGTTCTCATGATAGTGAGTGAGTTCTCACCAGATCAGGTTGTTTAAAAGTATGTAGCACTTCCCACTTCACTTTCTTCTTACTGCTTCTGCCATGCAGGACGTATCTACTTCCCCTTCGCCTTCTACCATGATTGTAAGTTTCCTGAGGCCTCCCCAGCCATGCCTACTGTACAGCCTGCAGAATCGTGAGCCAATCAAACCTCTTGTCTTTATAAATTACCCATTTTCAGGTATTTCTTTCTAGTAGTGCAAGAACAGACTAATACAAGAGTGATTTTCATCACCCCCTGTCCCTCCTTGGTCAAAGGTTGCCCTTAGGGTGTTAACTCATTTGTGCTGCCTGGTTTAACCTGTGTATCCTTATATCCAAATGATTGAATGGATTCCTGCTGGCAGCCCAGGAGTGGGATAGCAGATAATCCTTTGCCAGGAAGTGAGAGAGAGGAGGAACACCTGAAGCAAGATGCTATCATTTATACCTCTGTACAGCTGTTTGCTGCATTAATGGCTAAAATTAAAAGGCAGGTCAAGAGAATATGAGGTGTGCCCCAAGAGGTGCCTAATATACCTTCTTTGGAAGCTTCATTACAAGTTAGGTTCAGTTTCTCTCATCTTAAGGACTTCTGGCAATTTTCCATCTTTAAGCCTCTTTTCACTATATTAAGAAAATTTTGAATAAATAAAATTATAAAAAATGATGTAATAGGACCCTACGTACCCAGCTTTAACAACTGTCAATATTTCGCCACTCTTATTTCATCAATTGCTACCTCACCTTTTTGTCTGGCATATTGTAAAGCAAATCCAATGAGATATATTAATTTTTATCTATAAGAACTTTAGTATATATCTCTGTTAGATAAGAACTTTAAAATCTAATCACAATATCATTGTTACACTTGGCAAAATAAATGTAATCTAATGCCAAGTTCATGTTCATTTTTTCATTTTTCCAAAGTGCTTCTTATACAGTTGCTTTATTTTCATTTCATATATAATATTGTGTGTTGTGTGTGTGTCTGTGTGTGTATACCTAACACCTCATTTATTTGTTGAAGCAACAGCAACTGGATCATGTGTCCTGTGGAATTTCCTATACTGTCTCACTGACTGTTAATGATTCCATGGTGTTTGTATAAGATACTCCTCCCTAACAGGGTTTTAAACCTGGGTATCTCAGATCGATAGAACTCAAGGAGTCTATTACTATGGATTGGACAAAAAGCATCTTTATGTTCCCTGACGACTAACAGAAATTTAGCGTTTCCTTTATATTGAATGTAGGCAACCAATCACAGAAATATTAGCACTGCTATATAGGCTTCTATTTGTCACAAGTAAACAAGTAAATATTTCCATATAATATTACAGTTGTTGCAGATATCTTGAAATGCTATTTTCCTTTATTATTCTTCTATTGATTATTTTACATCAACATTTAACTGTGGATATTAGATACCCTACTAGAATATAAGTAATCAGTCTTCTTGTCCACAATCCTTGTTAGCCAACTAGGAACCAAACCTGAGCCTAATGATTATTTATCGACAACACCGTGCCTTGGTTTGGATAGACTACATGAGAGTACTCAACTCTGTTTGTGTTATTAAAAGGCAGTCTTTTGTTACACAAGCTATGAATGTAGACTATGCAAGTTCAAATATATCTTACAGTTGAGGTAAATACCATGTTTGCTATTTAACGTAACTTTTTATTACTACAATTAGATTGTGTACTTCCAGCTCTAAGCTTTGTGAGTAGCAGAGGCTTTTCTTGTTTATCTTTTTTCTTGGGACTTTTTGAACACTATCTATGTCATGAAACAAAAACTTTCACATACTAAAATATTAGCAGTGAAATTCGATTTCAGGGAGACTCTATATATGTGAGAAAAATCTTGAAAATGTATGTGTTGAAATGGATTCTGATGTATTTCTTTTGACAGGTCTAAATCAACTAAAAATTATTGCACCCAATCTGTGTCACTTGGAGATGAAGAAAATAAAAGGCAGCGAAAAAATATTCTTTGTTAGAAAGAATTCCTTTTTGCCATTTTATTTAAAAATTTATAGAAATTCTTAAGTTGTTGAAAATTATTTATCAAGTTATAGGTGGCAAGAAAACATTGGGGATTCTTATTGTACTTGTCTTTCCTTCCATATAGTTCCTAAGTGAGTAATTTTATTTCTTTAGGAAGAAAAATAAAACATGATAAAATGATGAATTATTTCTACATGATAGTAAGGTGAGTGTATATTTTATCATTTTTTCCCTGTATTTTTTAAATTTTCTCAGTATTAAAAAAAAACTAAAAAACAATGACACCATTGCTACCCTCAAGGAGCAATGCAGTAAAGAAGAAAAGCAAGTAAAACACCAATTTGGAAAATGTGTGACTAATGCTATGTTAGAAGGACAGACTATGTGCTATGAGAGCAGAGAGGTTGGGTGCAGCTTCCCAAACGCATGGCCAGCAATTAAGAGATGAGAAGGAGTCGGTGAACTGGGAACTGCAGGTTGAGTTTCTGGTGAAGGCAGTAAGAAGAGTATTTACAAAGGGAAAACAGCCAGAGAAAACATGATATTTTGGAGGAACTGGAAGGAATTTTTAATGTCTCGGGTTCAAATGGTGTGTGAAGGAGTTGTGAGAGTGGGGGCTGGAAAGGCAGGCAAGGGTGAGATGCTGAAAGGAAGTAGATTCAACTCTCAGGAGTTTCAAGTTTATCCTGGGTGAGGGAACCCACCAGACACTTTTCATTAGGGCATAATATTACCAGGTGTAGATCGTAGAGAGATCATTGCAGGGAGACCAAATAGCTTGATCTTATAATAGGCTATTTGAGAAGTGATTGAACTAGGGAGAGAAGCAGTAGGGCATAGGGGAGGAAATCAGATGTAGGAAGCGGAAACTGTAGGACTAATTACATGTGACTGTGAGGAACAGAAAGAATAAGCAGATGACTAGGTGAGTAATTTTGAATGAACTAGGATTTTTATTATTGTTTGACAAGTGTTACTAAAGGTATGCAGTATAAATGTGACCTATTACTCTGCATATTTTTTGAAAGACTACCTTAAATATTTTAAATGTTAACCAAAACTAGATTTTGAAGGAGTTACAACTTATTAATAATTATCAAGATTTAAGTACTATAATATTAATGAGTTGCTATTTGCTACACTGTAAAATTTAGAATCCAAATGATAATGATAACTTTGCATTTTGACATCAACTGTTATTAAAATAATACCTGAAGGAAATAATTAAATGTATTTATGAGATAAGTAGCTCTTTCTCACCACATACTTTTTCAGTCATTCATTTAATGTTGAAATTCTCAGATTTGTACTGAATCTAAATCAGAGGTTCTCAAACTTTAGCCTGCATCAGGGTCACTTGAAGGCTGTTAAAACTCAGATTGCTGGCCCAGAATTGTTAATCCAATAAATTTGGAGTAGCATTTGGGAATGTGCCTTTCTCAGAAGTTCTTACTTGATGTGGAGGCTGATGGGCTAGGAACCACACTTGGAGAATCACTGTTGTAAAATGTCATGTGAATTTATTTAGTCGTTAATTCAACCATTGTATACAAATTTAGAATGAGTACCTACTATGTATCAAAACCTAGAAATAAAACAGTGGGAAAGCTACATTTTCTTTACTGGAGGTGATTATTCTGAGTGAGTGTGTAAGTTTGGTTTATATCACAAATTAATTCAGTGTTTAGCTACTACTTGCACTTTCATGTTTCTACAGTATTTTTATGTCACTCAATATTTTTCTATATGGAATGAATCAGTATTTTATTTATCAAATCAAGACAATCATACTTAAAATGAAATGTAAAGCTATTTCACGAAATCTGAAAAGTGAGATAGATCTGTAGATCTTATATTTATAAATAGTGATTAAGATACTGTGTTAGCTTACTAGGAATTTTATAACAAAATTCCACAGAGTGGTTTCAACAACAGAGACTTATTTCTCAGAGTTCTGAAGATGGAAAGTCTAAGATCAAGGTGTTGGCAGGACTTACCTTCTTGTAAGGCCTCTCCTCTTGGCTTGCAGATGGCTGTCTTCGTGCTGTGTTGTCACATGGCTTTTTCTCTGTGCCTGTGCCTTCCTGGTGTTTCTTTCTCATCTGATGAGGACGTGAGTCATTTTGGATTAGGGCCCCACCCTACTAGCCTCATTTTAACTTCACCCTGTCTTTGAAGGCCCTATCTCAAGTACAGTCACATGGATGAAGGGCCACGCTTATGACTTCATTTCACCTTAATTACCTCTTCAAAGGCCCTATCTCTATACACACTTACATTCTGAGGTACTGCGGGTTGGGACTTCAACATATGAATTTTGGGTAAATGCAACTCATCCCATAACAGATATTCACAGTTGTTACGAGAAAACATATCCTTGAAGTACAACTTTAAAATTGCCCCCTTTGAATTTGTATCTAAAACATTCTCTTTTCTTTTTCCTATAATCAGTCCTTCTATAGCCATATATTAAGGGCTACTACATTTCCAGGGCTACCATAGGAGCCAAGGGAATAAGCAAAGCTTATTTTGCCTTCATTTTCCAAGGTTATTTCTAAATATTTATTTGTAAATTTGCCTATTAGTGAATTACAATACATAGTCCTATAGAAGGCATATTTTGTTAAAGGGTCAGTTTCTCAGAAGATCTAAAACAGTACATTTAATTTATAATGAGATTGAACTCTCATATAACTCACAATATAAACCAACCTAATCCCAGTTTGGGCTAAGGATAAATTGGATTTTCTTGTTGCAAGTGGTAAAACAATTCACACAAGGTTGCTCAAAGGAAGACTCCTCTGTAAAATAACTATTTAGGGAGATGTGGACAGGGTTGAGAAAACAAATGAAATCCACTGAGGTGCACCAAGCCTAGCCATTACCACTCTTAGATCAGAAGGTTCAAAGGCAGGAAAGTCTGTATTGGAGCCTGCTGAAAACTGGAATCAATCATGGAGGAAGGGACACACGGGGGAGCTGTAGATGGGTGGGTGAGTTAAACTACTCACAGAAATATGGCCCAAGGCAATGGAGTAGTGAAAATATAACACTTAATTTCTCCTTCTTTCTGCCCTCTCTTCCCCTGATGGTGCCTTCTTTTATTCAAATCCCATAAAAAGCCAGGCAACAAAGGAACTTGTGTAATGTAGTCCACTGGGATTGGCAAAGAAAGAAGTAGAATACATGAAGACAGGGGAGGGCCAATGAATAACAGCAAATAACCAGTACAGAAGCTGCAGTGGGGCTGAGATTACAGTCAGCATAGCCTTTAGGATATGTTATTTACAGACAAGAATATGTGTTTGTCAAGTATTGTTGGTATAAAATAAGCTTGTATTCTTCTGCCTCTGAAATTGAATCACGGAGAAGACTAAGAAATATGCACAATAGATTACAAAGCCAAAAAGAGTAAACAATCATGAGCTAAGTCATGTACTGAGAAAAAAAAAAAAGTGGAGGCTCAGTCCAGGAGAGATCACTGGGGGTCACAAATTTATATTTTAACAAAAATCAGTCGACCAATTTATTTAATGATGGCTTAACTGGTCTCCTGAGCTTATTATGCTCAGTGTCATGGTAACTCAATGGTTGATGTAAGATATTTTCCCAATCCTTGTGGAGGATAAGCCCTACTGGAATCTACTTCTTTGAGAACCCTTTGACAGTAAAGTCTTGGCAGTATTCTCAGAGTGACCAAGTCTTTCTGTCTTTGGAAAGAGTTACACAGTTTCAGAAACTGCTAAGGTAGCTGTGTGGTACTTGAGCTCTATAGGTGGATAGTGTAAATTTGTTACTTGACAAGATAAATGAATACCATAGAGTAATAGGAAATCACCAAGTTTTTTTTTTTCTCTGACTTTTAAGTTCAGGGATACATGTGCAGGATGTGCAGGTTTGTTACATAGGTAAATGTGTGCCATGGCCACACAAATCATCTCATCACCTAGGTATTAAGCCCAGCAACCATTAGCTATTCTTCCTGATGCTCTCCCTTCTCCCAATCCCCACCCTCTAACAGGTCCCAGTGTTTGTTATTCTCCTCTGTGTGTCCATGTGTTCTCATCATTCAGCTCTCACTTATAAGTAAGAACATGCAGTATCTGGTTTTCTGTTCCTGCATTAGTTTGCTGAGGATAGTGGCTTCCAGCTCCATCTATGTCCCTGTGAAGGACGTGATCTTGTTCCTTTTTATGGCTACATAGTATTCCATGGCAAATACATTCTACATTTTCTTTATCCATTCTATCATTGATGGACATTTAGGTTGATCCCATGTCTTTGCTATTGTAAATTGTGCTGCAGTGAACATATGCGTGCATGTATGTTTATGATAGAATGATTTGTATTCCTTTGGGTATATACCCAGTAATGGGATTGCTGGATCAAATGGTATTTCTGCCTCTAGGTCTTCAAGGAATTGCCACACTGTCTTCCACAACAGTTGAACTAATATATACTCCCACCAACAGTGTAAAAGCATTCCTTTTTCTCCACAACCTTGCCAGCATCTGTTGTTTTTAGACTTTTTAATAATAGCCATTCTGACCAAGTATTTACGTATATAAAAAAGCAAAAATTAGAAATATCTACATAAAATATTTTTACCTCATTTATCAAAATAGTTGGAGCAATTATAAGTAAGAGAAAATCCACCATCTGATTAATTAACTCTTATCTTTGCACAGTTTCCGGGCTTTCTAAAATACAACATATTATTAACAAAACATTCCATCTTTTAAACAAATTCTACAAGTTTATCTCCTCTGACAAATATTTCTAAGTTCAATCTAACAGAACCATAAGCACTAGAACTCATTATTTCCTTAGTGAATCATTTGGACAAATAATACATCACTGCTGGAAATAATTAGCTAAATTACTACATTTAATTCTATTCATATAATTGTTTGATATCTGTCTCTTCAAACATTTGTAGTAATTATTTTATTTTTATTTTGCTAAATTTTAAATTGGAACCGGACAGATATGTTGGGAAGAATCACACAGTGATTAATCCTGTAGGCTTGCAGTAGAGTCCACAGATTTGAGCTTTGGCTCCCTCCTTGCTAACTGTTTACTTTAATGAAGCTTTTAAACTTCTACAAACTTTAATTTCTTTATCTGTAAAATGAGGAATAATAATACCTCTGCAATAATTATTATGAGGAATGCATGAAAAATACATCTTGGTCAGCAATTTAAGTATTTAAATTATTATTGCTATTGTTATTACATGTAGCTAATATACTCATCTAAAATATCAAAATAATGATAATATTTACTTATTTATTTATAAGTACGCAGTTTTTTGATGTTTATATCACTGGATATTATCACAAACAACACAATATGCAACGTTCTTATACTTTAGATTGACACATTACTTAATTTAGTGTATAATATGCCTATGAATAACAGTAAATTAATATTTTAGACTTAATATTTGTTTTTTGCAATTATTGATCTTTTAGAATAATTTATTATTGGTGAGTTGAGAGATAAGATTTTAATATTAAATAGTCCATCTTATAAAAAACATATAATAGCTTAGTAATTTGGGTGAAATTTTAGAGAAGATAAATTCCTAAATGTTAAGAGCTTCCTGGTTGGGCATGGTGGCTCACACCTGTAATCCCAGTACTTTAGGAGGCTGAGGTGGGAGGATCACTTGAGGCCAGGAGTTTGAGACCAGCCTGGGCAACATAGCATGACCCCATCTTTACAAAAAACAAAATAGAAAAATTATCCAGGCATGGTGGCACATGTAAGCAGTCCTAGCTACTTGGGAGGCTGAGGTGGGAAGATCACTTGAGCCCAGAAGTTTGAGGCTGCAGTATGCTATGATTGCACCATTGCACTCCAGCCTGGGCAACAGAGTTAAGCTCTGTCTCTAGGAAACTTTTTAAAAAAGTTTCCTCTAGTCAAATTCTGAGGCTTTCTAAAAAATCAACATTTCCATCTGTTCTTTCTATCATTAGCAAAGCAGGTGGTGTATGTAATATCCAAGGTGAAGTAAAAATCATTTGGGCTTTCAAAAACTCTAATACAAGTTTATAAGAAATTAGTACTACTCCTGTTTACAGAAATTTTTTAATGGAAGATAAATAATTATAGTCATAGATATTTTATTTTCCCCCCATAAAAATAGTGGAAGACCTTAGGCCATTTGTGCCTAATCTCATGTATTTAAAAAGTAGACCTCCAAGGAAAGATAATTCTAGAGATCAGAAATTCATATCCACAACTAGTATGCCTTGGCTTTTCTACCATACTTGACTGCATTCCTCATGTTGCACGTAACATACAGACACAGACACCCAAGAGAAAGTGGCTTAAACATTAAAGGGGATTTATTAGCTTTCATAAGTATGTAACTCTGGAAGCCCCTTGACTTTCTGAGTTGATTTTGATTCAACAATCTAATGGTATCTTTACAGACCGAGTTTTTTTTTGTTTTTTTTTGTTGTTGTTTTTGGTATTTGTATTCACCCATAGTCAGCTTTATCTTAGAGCTTTCCTCATGATGACAAAATAGCTGCAGCAATTCTAGTGTTTATAACCATACATCATCCTGAAATAAGAGGGTTTCTTTCCCAGCATTCTAAGCAAGAGTCCTAAAATTCACTTGTCAAAGTTCAGCTTCTGATTGGATCAGTTAAGATTACCTCCATACCTTTGAAGTAACCACTATGCAGGGGATTCGAAATGTGCTGATTGATTTAGGTCAATCGGATGCCATGCTCTCAAGTCTAACTTTTCTTATAATATCTGGGCTACATAGTGGAATGGTATACATACAAACTGAAATTCATAATGCTTTTAGGAAGGAGAAAGGAGTCAATAGATGCTGACTAGGTGGCCAATTAATCCACTGCAGGGACATTTTTCAAAGTCAGAAAAAAAATCACAAAATTCAAAGAATCCAATCTCAGAGATTTTGCTAATATAACTCATCTTAAATTACATCTAGAAATAAATAAAAACACATCTAAAGAACATGTTTACTAATATTACAGTAATTATTTAACTTTTTTTTTCTCAAAGCGAGACTGTATTACCGAGGGTTATCTATTTCTTTTTAATGTAGATCTTACTGAAGCATATAAGTCTTGGGATGCAAAAGTCTTAAATGACTGTGGCCAAGTGTATATTGAGCAGTGTGTTACAATGGATTGTACTATTAGTTACATAAATTGAGTACTTAAAAAAAAACTCCTAATAAATAAATAATATAACAGATAAATCTTCTAAAAATATCCACTCCTAATGGCATCTGGGAGACACTTGTCATGTGAATCCATCATGCTCAGTTCAGATACCTTCTCATCTGGAAACATGATAATATTGGATTTCTAGATCTGGTTTAATACTGGATGGTTTAAGAATGCTAAAGTATAACATATATGAAAATTATATATGGTTTTATCTTTTCCATTTCTCTGGTGTCATCAACAACCACACCCCTATTTCAAATAGACCTCCAGGACTGACAACTGTGTATGAAGAGGGAAGGAAGAGTTAACATTCCTCTTCTGTCTTTTTGGTTTTAGCACAACCACTCTGGGTGAGTTGAGGCAAAACTTCAGTTAGAAGAGGCTTGAGAATATTGGGCCAATACACAATACATATTAGTCAAGGTTCTCCAGATAGTCAGAACTAATAGATACTGAATAGAACCTATGAATATTATAAGGAATTGGCTCATGCAATTATGGAGGCTGATGAGTGCCCAGATCTGTAGGTGGCAAGCTGGAGACCCTGGAGAGCTGATGGTTTTGTTCTAGTTGAGTCTGTAGGCCTGAGAACCAGATATAGTTCTAGTATGAAGGCTAGTAGGTTTCAGACCGGGAAGATCCAGTGTTTCAATATGAGTCAGAAGGCAGGAAAAAACCTGTATCCTAACTCAAAGGCAGTCAGGCAAGAACACTTCTCTTACTCAAGAGAGCCTCAGCCTTCTTGGTCTATTCAGGACTTCAACTGATTGGGTGAGTCCACTGGGTGGGGACCCACTCACATTATAGGGAGGACAGTCTGATTTTCTCAGTCTACCTATTCAAATGTTAATCTTATCCAGAAACACCCTCATAGACACAATGATGTTTGACCAAATGTCTGCATATCTCATGAGCAAGTCAAGTTGACACATAAAATTAACCTTCACACAATATAAGCTCAGGATGGTTTATGTGAAAAGTTAACAGATGCTGTGAATTCTTCTTTAGGGACTGAACAATTCTGTTCAATTCAAATGAACAAGATATAAAGCTTTGCTCCAAATTTTTTAAGGCTTTAGAGCCAAAATTCTTCAGTTCTTTATATATTTTTATCCACATGTAATGACCTACACAGAACAAATAAACATGGGTTTGTATATGACTGCATTTGGAGGAAAGAATTAGGAGGATTAGGAGGATTAAGGATATAGAAAACGTTATTTAGCCTAGAAAGGAGTTCCAAAAAGGACACCTTGAGAATGTGCATATCTTCAGGCCAAACTATGCTTAAAACTTTCCAGAAAGTTTATTGGTGCTAATATTTCTTAAAATCCTCCAGAAGAGTAGGCTCAGACAATAATTTGAAAAAGGGAATTGCTGGTAAGTTAGGCCATGCATGAGCTGATTTACATGAAAAAGAAAGGGCTTGGTGGTAGTTTATGCTTGGTTTGATGCTGGAGGTTGGAGAAGTGCAGAGAAAGACCCCCTTGACTGCCTCTCAGCCTATGCACAGACAGGTAGCAGCTAGTAATTGAAAGAGCCCTTTTTATAAAGGATTCCATGAAACAAGGGAGGCTTGAGCATTGTCAGTTCAGGCCTCTGGTCTGAAATGTGACCGAGAGAGAGCGGTATATTCTACTTGTTTATTTTTTTCTAAGCAACACAGCATGACATAGACATAGAGAAGACTGAAGGAAATTCAGTGTCATTTTGTTCCCTAGTGAGTTGGCAGCTTTGTAAGTAATGAGAGAGGTTACCCTTATCTGGAAATAATATTTTCATGAAGGGCACACACAGCAGCAGCAGTGTGAGAGGCCACCCTCAGAGTGCTTTGGTAGAGAGCGAATTCAGGGAGATGCTGGACTAAGACCAGAGAATTGTTTGTAAGCTTATACAAGAAAAAACAACAGGGGGAGAGGACTGGGTGGGGATGCGGGATATTTTTTATAGACAGACGGAGTCGTAATCCAGTGGTATTTGAGTTGTTGCTGTTAATAAGATTACTTCATATTGGCAAGGGATGTATTCAATAGCTCAGTTTTTAGCTTTATGATCGCAAAAACTAAACAAACAAATATAAAAAGAGACAATTAATGAACCTCAAGGCAAAGAATACTTGTACTTATGCTATGTATTTCAAGAGAACTCTGTTTCCTATTACATTACTTCCGCATCAGTGACGTCTAACATCAGTTGTAAAAAGGATTGTGGATTACTTACCTTCAGTTTAGAGGTAGTTTGATTGCCTGAGGCATGGAGAATTAAATGAATAAAGGAAGACCCAGGAGTTCTCTTTTACATTGTGGGAAGCTAGCATTTAATATAGAAACCTTTAAAGAGTAATTCTTCCGATTGGTTAATATCGTTAGAGATGAGAAATAGTTACTTATGAGAAAAACATGGAATGTTTTTGATGGGTTGGCATAAATGACTTCTCTACATGGCCCTAATTCTGATGTTTTTTGATGTTTTAGGTAGAACTTTTTTTTTGGTAAATTGCAATATGTGAGCTATACAATAGTCTTTCAACACATTTCTTGTTCTGCTTATATTAGAACTGCCGGTTTCAGGTATTCAGACAAGAACTGTGTCTGGTAAATGGATCATATTTTCTATGGAGTTACTAAAAGACACATACAGTTTTAACACTTGAGTATAAATAAATAATTGAATTTGATGGTATTTGGTTCAGACTGGTTCTTTAGACTCTGAAAGTTTTCTTTTCTCATGTTCATTGCCTCTTGACTCCATCAACTTTGTTTTAGAACTGGTTTTGACACAAGAGAAGAAAGAGTAAGAACATTTTATTCAGTAGATTGAGGCTCAATATTATCATAATGACCATCAATCTAGCTCTCATCTTCTACTTATTTCTGAAAATTGGAATTCTGGCTTGCTCCTGTTAATAGGATATAGGAATTAATTAAATTAACTCATTTTTCAAGGATGTGAACAAGGTCAAACTCCCTACAACAATAACATCGTGGCGTCCAAGTAAGTAAGTTTGAAACTGTCCTTAACTCTACTTTCTACCTCATACCTTCTATCCCATATTTAGTTGTTTATCAAGTTCTATGTTTTCAATGTTCTTGTGAACATTGGTGGTGTTTTGCCCATATCCCCTTGGGTTTTCCTGTCCTTTCCATGTAAAATGACCTGATTTCCAAAGACCATTTTTGTCTAATAGCAGCCCTTGTGTTGTTGAATCCATTTTGCCCTCCTGCTACTGAATCCACTTCACAAAGTAAGAGTTGGAATGAAGAGATAAAGAATAGAGGTTCCTGGGAATTAGCATCCTTCTGGAAGGAGCCCTTAATTGCTAAGTAGCATATTGGCTCAGGGTCTGCTCTTAAGGGAACTCCAAAGTTATACACTTCTTCTCCTGTTTTTCGATAGCACTTTTCCTCAATGTTTCTTAGATTTCATCATAGAACATCTATTAGATCTTATCTCTTTTGCCTCCTCCTCTCGACTGCTCCAGCAAAGGGACTTATCTCTGCATTTCCACGATCTTGGGCTAAACGTGGCTCATGATGGACCTTTAACAAATGGCTACTGAAACGAACTGGGATTATCCTTTATGTCATCAAAATCCCTCAATCACCCTTTTTAGTCCTCTGATTCCTCTAGAATTGTGGAGTGTTTGACCCTGCGTGGACCATAAGCTTGTCTTTCAGGGAATGGACTCTTGTGCCTGAAATTCCAACTCATGACTTTTGCCTTCTAATTGATGACAAGTTTCATTTTATTTGTTTTTCTGATTTTCGCTTTCCTGGCTAGTCTTTCAAAAAAAAAAAAAAAAAAGAAGAAGAAGAAGAAGAAGAAAACAGAAATGAATTAAGAAGAAAGTGAATGAGAAAAAAAGAAAAGGAGAAAATAAATGAACGAAATGAGAGAGAGATGTTGGTGAGAAGGAGGGAGGAAGTAAAATGACAGGAAAATTAAAATAGAGAAGAACATTGAGAGTTCATGTTAAATGTTCTTCCTCTTTTCAATAAAGTTGGAGAGAAAATCAATTGCCGAGATAAAGAGGTAAGAAGATACAGGTTTGAGTGGAGTGGAAAAGGCTTGAGAAACCTGAAGAGGAAAACAATCAGCAGTGAGGCACAGTATTGGCATTTCTTCAATCAGTAAAGAATTATGGAACACCTATTATGTATCCTGTCCCATACTGAGCATGACTGAGATAAAGAATACACATCCATTTCTTTATATCAGTATTTTCATTCTATTATTTTGGCCAAGTTTATCCCCCAAAGCATCTAAATAATACTATTAGTCAAAAATATGAAAACACTTATTTAAAAAGCAAAACATATATCAAATATTTAAGCCTTGAAACTAAGCATTCCTCCATTACATATAGCTGCTACCAATGTCAGATTCTATTATTTTGCTATTTTGTTGTTCAGTAAAGAGAAAAATACCTCTGGCAATATCACTTTCTTTATTATCTTTGCTGAAGTTATCCAGAAAGCAGGATATTGAGTCATTGTCCCAAAGCAGAAAAAAATACCTGCTGAGGTCTGCTCAGAGGTTTAAAATATATTCTAAAGTAAAGCATAATTTTATAACTAGAGTCTTTTGACTCAATTTCACAATTCTAAGAACTTTTAGGCCTATGGCCAAAATCTTAATCGATTGGTTCAGGTTTTAAATTCAATTGTAATCTTACATTCTTCTTCCATATGACATTTCCTTAGTGCTTTATCAGTTTTCCCCAAGAAAGAAGGCAATATTATATGTCAAAATTACTATGTACACTATTTACACTTTAAACCTTGTGCAAAGTTACTTATGCAATTATAAACAATGTACATAATAAGTAAAAGGGTGGAATTGGCATCTGACACACCTGAAATAAATTTTTTTTCTGTCACTTATTAGCTGTGACCTCAAAGAAGCTATTTAATCTTGTTATATTTTAGATTCTGCTCCAAAAATGGGGTAAATGGAGTAATGTAAGAACCAAATGAATTAATAGATAGAAAACTAATAAAAAAGTGGCTGGTAATAGCACAAAGTTGATAAATGTTAACAACTTATACTGAATATTTGCTTTTCTTTTAGTTTGTTTTAAGCTGTTCATTATGTGGTCTACTTTCCTATATACTGAGAATTTCCAACTTAAAACTCTTGGTGAGGGAGTCTACTTTCTTATATAGAAATGTAAATGGCAAGCATTTATGATGCTTTCTTGTCTTGCCTCTCTCGCAGTTAGGCTTGGAAACCAAGTGCCATGTGGCCTATACTTTGAATTGAGATAATATTGCAAAGAAATATACACGGAAGTGAATCTGTCTTGCAGAAGAAAAAGACAGCCATAGCAGTGACAACCACCTTCCAGGGGCAGCAATAGCAGGAGTCCCAGCAGACATTTAGAATTGTTAGTGGTGCTTCCTGTGGCTTTGAATGTGTTTCAGCAGTGGCAACAGTGGCAAGAAAAGTGGCAAATTCATAGGGTATCATTTTGGCTGCTGGTCTAGCTGTGTGGCTGCTAAGCCTGGTTCTCTAACACCACTGGAACTATTTCAAAACATACTTTTCTCTTGAATCAGCCAGGGTTAGTTTTTGTTGCTCTCAATGAAGAGCCTGGATTCATATAAAATTGGGACCAGAAATAATTGCAAGCAACAAGCCTAAGGGAAAATTAGGGATGGATGTTGGGGGGTTGAGAAGTCTGGGATTTGTTAACTGGCTTGGAGGCAGAAAAAAAATCTAGTACTGAGGGAAGAACTTTGGTAGTCAATGGCATGTGGTACCCAAGCCACTAATTAAATTATCCCCTGTGGTCATCTACTATGAAATAACCATTCAAAGAAAGGCTGTGACAGACCCAGTGGCTATTACAGTATAGTATGAAGGGCAATTCAATTAGTATGGAAGACTTTTTTTCTGGATATATGGACATCCTAAAAAAAGAGAATGGTTTTCTCAAATTCCAAAATTCTTGGCTTAAGGCACGGACTGTCAGGGAATTTCTATGTGCATGCTGATAGAAGAAAAGATATCTATCATCTTTTGCTACACATAGCTAAGACACTGAAAACAAAATGTAAACTTGGGTTTATGTATTGCTGAATTGTGTTGAGTGAATTCATCGTTCATACTTTTATTAGTGCATGCAAAACACTGTCCAGATACAAAGATAAATTAAATAGGTCTTGCTTTTCAGTATAGAGAGGCACAAAGAACTTAATCATAGTTGTTTAATCACCCAGATGAACCCATCTGTTTTTGTTAGGATTATATTTGCCTGCAAGTAACAAAAGTCCAGCTAGTGTGGTTTGTACCTAAACCAAGAAGCCCCGAGGTAAGAAGTGTTCAATGCTTTCAAAAGCTCTGCGGTGTCAGGGCCTATGGCTCTGTGTTTCACTTTGATGTTCCCTCCTGTCAAAGGATGGCCACTGCAATTCTTACCTCTTCATTTATGTTCAAGGTAGGGCCATGTTAAGAAAAAAGGGGCTAAATCTGCTGTGTGTTGCCCCTTTTATCAAGAAAGTAAACATTTTCCAAGAAATACCATCAACCTTATGCACTTCTGCTAAGGTATCATAGTTAGAACTGAGTCATGTGTGTGTGTCCACCCTGACAATAAGAAAGTATAGGAAAAAACAGGGGTTTGTCATGATGCATTCCACTAAGCTACACACATTGCTCTCTGAATCAAAGTGAGAGTGTTAGCAAGAATGAGGTAAAGAAGGAATATTAAGTTGTCAACTAATAAGGTATGCCACATTATCCTGTATTTATTTTGCCAGATTCTGAGTATGTGATTGGAATACATATTTTTAGTAACTTGCAGCACCTCCATTTACTCATCAAAACCAGGGAATAAAGGTCACTATGACAGAAAGGACCAAATGCAATCTATGGTGCTTTTGTTTCCTAGCAAGATAATAATTGAAACCAATACCCTATCCCTGGAGAAAATACCATTATCGAAGTCTTGAAAGAAGCCCAAGATACAATAATTTGCCGTTCTTTGGAAAGGATCTACTGGCATGCCTCAGACCACTGATATGTCCCCCACCTCCACCAAATTTCAGTGATGTGGTAGACCCCCCGATTTTTCATAGAATATATTTTCTCTCTTCTGCAGCTGGTTTTTCTCACCAAGGTTTCCAGCGTGGTTGTCTCTTATTGCTTATCTGGCTTCTTCAGCATAATGTCATTGATGTATAAGTAAACTCAGTTTTGTGCAGTGTCCTGGGGCTTCAGGTCCCCTCAAACTATATTATAAGTGTGGGTGAGAGTTAACAGAGATGAAAGACAAGCATTTAAGTGTATATGTCAGGAGTCACATCAGTGTGCTTGCCTATGCTTTGGGTTTGAGGGCCTGATGAACGAGTCACTTGAGTGCTTGTATGTGTGTGTGTTATTATGGGTGTGTTTGCAAAGACAACTCTAATACAGTTACTGGTTTATTTCTAACCATTCTTTCATAAGTTATTTGGGTTTTGGATTACCATTCCTAAAGGGAACACATATTGTATTTTTAATTAGATTGGTTATTAGGCCAGCCCATACAGGCCAACTTAGTTTTGTTAGACTATGAAGTAGGTATAGTGTGACTGCACTGAGCATTTTAGGTCCTGTGACAAGGAAATCATGAACTGCAGTGGAATAAGAAAAAAGAGGCATCTTTCTGTCTTTAGGACTTTGAAAAAAAAATAAAAGAATCAAAACTGTTTCTATTCTACTTCCTGGTTGATGTGTGGCACTCATCCAACTTTACAGTAAGATATAAAGGTATACACATTCCAAAATTATTGACTTTTAAAAATTAATTTACACTAATATTTATAGGACTGTATTTGCTAGTAAATATGAAGATGCTTTACATTTGTGTTCATAAAGCGCTATTTTGGTAGGCTGGCTCTACCTATAGGTCTACCCCCAAGGTTGGTTCGCCAGACCTCTTCTGCTTTCTGCAGCTTCTTCTTTTCTCCAATTCTAAATACACAGATAATTCTGAAACTTTATCTTCTGGAGATTCCTTTGGTGGCACAGCTTGGCTTCTAAGAATTGGGACAGTGGATAAAGGTAGATGGTTAAAATTTTGGGATTATCTGTATATGGAGTTTTAGTGAAACTGAGGCCTGTTTAAAAAAATTATCTTCATTATTAAGCAGATATTGTCATTAGAAAGTCCTAGTAGTTCTATTCAGAGGCCCCCGACGCCCTAGGAGCTGCAAGAAAGCATATTGCGGACCTCTGCAAGGCAAAGAGGGAAAAGGAGAGAGCTGTTCAGTGGGAAGGGCTCCAGCTGTCTTCTTTGCTTAAAGACTTTTGCGAAGCACTAGACGATATTTAATGCCCATTCCAACTCCAAAATTCAATAGCTTGATACTTACAAACTCACCACTTATAAAATCTTAATTTTTTTGAAATGTGTATATTTTGAGTATTAAAAAATATTTGGTGAATTTGAGAGAATTAAATAAAATGAATTTTAAAGTTTGATTATTTTTATTTATAATTAAAATCAGTAACAGATAAATACATTGAATTTTAGAACAAAATGAGTCTTTTTTTTTCTTCCAAGGCTTGATAGATCAAAGCAGCATTAAATCCCTATTCCACCATTTCCTAGCAATGTGAACTGGAAAACTGTCTTGAACTTTTTATTCTTTAATTTCCTCATCTGTAAAATGAAGATAATAATGGCATCTATCTAGTGGTAGTAAAAAAATTATAAGACATTTAAAAGCCTTAGGAGAGTGACTGAAAGATAGCAAGCACTCGATATAAACTATAATTTTTATTATTGCTTATAGTGAAATTATCAACTCGATATGGCTTGACCACTGAAAATTAGAATGACTAATTTATGCAATTGCAAAAAAAATAGGACATCTAGAATAGTTTGAAGTAGAAACGCAAAAAGGAAAACAGATGGGCAATATCCAGTAAGAAAATTTTGCTCGGTATTGCCCATCTGCTTCTCTCTGCCTGCATGCTTTGCAGTAATATAAATTTTCAAAGAGCCAAGTAATATAATTCTCAATCTAGTTTAATTTGTGTTTGCACTTCATTGGCTACTGGCAAGGGAATGGTTAGATTCAGATTTGATGATAATGCCACATAGTCCTCATGTTTATCCCATGAGAGGCAAAGCTGTACAAAAGATTAAAATTAGTAGGAGGCAATTATTCTCCTTATTAATCAATTCTAGACACATTTGGCAGCTTTTTTCTTGCAACTGAAGTACTATTCAAATAAAGGTGGTAGAGACTCTTTTCAAAAATGTTATTTTAATTGAAAGTGTCAAGCTCTCTTTAGTAGACCATAACTTTCTTTGCCTAAGAATGTGTTAAGATTAGTATTTTTTCATTTGAAAATTACATAGTTTTCTAAAAGCATGATCATTATTCATTTTATTATTACCTTAAAGCATGCTTCTTCACAGTGAAAATAAATAGAAGCTTATTTGATTCAGGAATTACAAAATAATGCACCTTCCGCCTAACAGGAAAAAGTTGGTATTATTTTGATTTCTTTTAGTAAATGGCCATTCATGCAGATCCAGATTAGAAATTGGATGATGGTTTTCCTAAACGCAAGACTGAAATAAAGCTTCTATATTTAGTAAGTGGTTGCCAGTTTTTGCAGAAATAAAGACAGAGATTAAGTCTGTAGATTACTAGGCCACATGATCATTTTTCTGTTTTAAGAAGTCAATTCAAGCAGGCACTTGGGAATGAAAAATAAAAGACAGTAATTTTTGGTTTACTTGTACTCCTGAAGGGGAAAGTGTGCTGAAGGCTTTTCCTCTCCTTTCTCCTGGATAATTCTTAGTAGGGATAGGAATGTAGGGATAGGAAGGTAAGGATAGGAATGCTCTACTGCAATCAAAGACCCCAACTTCTCAAGGTCTAATAACAGCAAATATATAGATCTTATTTACACTACATGTCACTTAAAACGGCATGGGACCCAGGTACTGCCTTCTCCGGACCATTGCTAGTCTCCATGACAGAGTGGGGAAAAGCATGCTGAAGAACGCAGAAGTGACAAATACCACGTTTCTTATTTCACTGGCCAAAACAAGTCACATGGCAAGCCAAGGTTCAAATCAGTGAATTGTAATGTCCCCACTGGTAGGGTCAATGAATTACCCCTTTCAGCCCTCGTCGCAAATACAACTAAAAGAGACCTTGGCGAATCCTCTGCAGACCTGCATCGGAAAAGTAGGAGGAGAGAAAAATTCTAGTTGTGTTGGGTTGGTCATTTTTCTAGTGTGGGAAGAGAGAGAAAAGATCCAATAAGAAGTAAAAAAAACTTAAAATTGACCTTTATCCTCTAAGCCATCCCAAAATTACTCTGGTTAAGAGTGTTTTGAGATTATATGTCCTGAAATGAACAGGGTGCTTCAATTTTTTAAGAGCAATTTACTCACTAACTTAAAATTCAGGGTCTGTCAAATGATTTTCTTTCTCAATACCTCTTTTGATACATGTGTTCTTTCAGTTGAAAATTTTTGTAACACTATGCTAGTTACAATGAATCTATAAGTACTTCATAATTCTTTCTATATTTCTTGTCATAATTTTTCCCTCCATGTAGATAACGGATGTATTTTGATCCTAATTGAATTATAGTATGGTGTAAGGTAAAATAGGTTGGTGGGACATTTGGCTTCTAAAGAATATTATTTGACACTTAAGATATAAATTTCAACCCTATTTTTCTCCTTCAGAGGAGTGCTGATTCAGGGAGCCATTCTACATTCTTGAACCTCTAAGTCAGGGTTAATGATGTATTTGATGTTCCATACAAGGGTTTTATCTACTGCAGAAGTTTTGTAAAACAGTACGAAAGAATAGAATTTCCTATACACTGGTAGAAGCTGTTCTATGGCATGTGTTATCAATTATATTCATAACTAGGAGCTCATTAATTATTTTTTGAAATGTTTTTGCCTCCTCCTAATTAAAAATTAAAATCCTCACTGATTCTTCTGGTACACTTCTGCCTTTCTCAGTTTCCTGACTGTCTTTCCTCCAGGAGAAGAGGAGAAAATTATCTGGTTCATAAACTGAGGAGTAGGAATTGGGCATGTAACGCTGTGGCTTTGCTATTTCTGATATTTGACTGCTTGCTCAGGTCCTCTGCTCCATAAATAAGTTTTCTTTGGGTGGAGCTCTGTGAAGTGGTGAGGGTGATGCTTGTAATTTCCTGGAATTGACTGCTAGTTGGTGGAAGTGCCTCACTCCGGGATTTGGTATTGAAAAGCTCTCCTGGTTACACAACAATACTGTGGTACTTTCCAACAATAGGATGGCATATACTGATTTTTTATTTCTTCTCTGTCTGGCTCCTTTGTCTATCTTTTAACAGATACTGAACTCAGGCAAAGAGAAAATTTTTCAAATCCTAAACATCCATTCCTCCTTTAACCAGCCCCGTCCTAGGTTCACTGCTACAGATTAGTCCATCCAATTTCCCTGCTACTCTTCACTAACTGAACTGAAATTGTTGGAGGTGGGTCTGGAAATATATATTTTCAGAAAACTCCATATATATTTTGATATGCTCACAGGTTAATGAAGATGTTGACATATTGATTATATGTGTTGCATATTTTTTCAAGTTTATGTTTATGTTTTCATATTGTTTATGATTTTTGACATAAAGGTTTGAAATTTACTGATAAGGCTATTCATCTTCATATTTTTCCATTTCTATCTTCCTCTTTTCTGGGAGTTGAATATTTTCCTGTAGATTTTTAGGGTTTGAATTTAAAATAGGTTATTTAAAATCACTACATGAATGCATGCATATTGTTTAAAAAGCCCTAAATTGTATAGAAACATATTTATTAAAACACAAAAATTGCCAATTAATATCACTTCCAGCCTTACAGGCAACCATCAGGAACAATTTGGAATATGCAGATATAGCTTTGTATTTCTAATTTTAATGTTGACATATATATTCCTTAATAACTTTAAAAAGTGTTTTTAATTTTGTCAGTACATAGTGGGTATATATATTTATGAAGTACATGAGGTGTTTTGTTACAGGTATGCAATGAATAATAATCACTTCATGGAAAATTGGGTATCCATTTCCTCAAGCATTTATCCTGTGTGTTACAAACAATTCAATTATACTGTTTTAGTTATTTTTAAACATACAGTTAAATTATTATTGACTATAGTCTAACTATTTTTTTTGTATACATCAACCATCTCCATCTCCCCACCCCCCATCACCCCCTACTACCCTTCCAAGCCTCTGGTAATTATCCTTCTATTTTCTACCTCCATGACTTCAATTGTTTTGATTTTTAGGCCCATAAATAAGTGAGAACATGCAAAGTTTGTCTTTCTATGCCTGGCTTATTTCACTTAACTTAATGACCTCCAGTTCTACTCATATTGTTGCAAATGACAGGATCTCATTATTTTTTATGGATGGATAGTACTCCATTGTGTATCTGTACCACGTTTTCTTTATCCATTCATCTGTCAATGCACACTTCAGTTACTTCTAAATTTTACCTAGTATAAACCATCCTTGCATTCCTAGGATAAATCCCACTTGATCATGATGAATGATTGTTTTAATGTATTGCTGAATTTGGTTTGCTAGTATTTTGTTGAGAATTTTTGCATCAGTATTAATCAGGGTTATTAGCCTGTAGTTTTATTTCTTTGAGGTGTCTTTGTCTGGTTTTGGTATGAGGGTAATACTGCCACGTGAGAATGAGTTTGGAAGTATTACCTCTTCCTCTGTTTTTTGAAACATCTCATACATCAGTATGATTGATATTAGTTCTTCTTTAAGTGTTTGGTAGAAATAGCAGTGAAGCCACATCGGGTCCCAGGCTTTTCTTTTTTGGAGAACTTTTATAATGGCTTTATATTCTTATTACTTGCTATTGGTCTGTTCAGGTTTTGGATTTTGTTATGGTTCAATCTGGATAGGTTGTATGTGTCTAGGAATTTATCCACTTCTATATTTTCCAATTTATTGGCATGTATTTGCTCATAGTAGCCACTACTTATCCTTTAAATTTCTGCAGTATCAGTTGTAATGTCTCCTTTTTCATTTCTGGTTTTCTTTATTTGGGTCTTCTCTCTTTTTTCTTAATCTGGCTAAAGGTTTGTCAATGTTGTTTTCAAAAAACCAAATTTTTGTTCATTGATCTTTTATGTTGTTTTCATTTCAAATTCATTTATTTCTGCTCGAATTTTATTATTTCTTTTCTTCTACTAATTTTGTATTTGGTTTGCTCTTGCTTTTCTAGTTCTTTAAAATTCATCATTAGGTTATTTCTTAGAAGTTTTTCTTTTTTTTTTTTTTTGATGTAGGCACTTACAGATGTAAAGTTTCCTCTTAGTACTGCTTTCACTATATCCCATAGGTTTTGGTATGTTGTGTTTCCATTCAATTTTCTTCTTAATTTCTTCATTGACCCACTGGTCATTCCAGAGCATATTGTTTAATTTCCATGTATTTGTATAGTTTCCAAAATTACTCCTGTTATTTCTTTATAGTTTTACTTCATTTAAGTCAGAGGAGATGCTTGATATTATTTCATGTTTTTGATTCTTTTAAGACTTATTTGTGACCTAATTTATGGTCTATCCTTGAGAATAATTCCTGTGCTGAAGAGAAAAAATGTGTGTTATGCATCCATTGGATAAAATGTTCCATAAATATATATCAGATCAATTGTTCTGTAGTACAGATTAAGTCCAATGTTTCTTTGTTTATTTTCTTTTTTGGAGATCTGTTCAATGCTTAAAGTAGGCTGTTAAAGTCTCCAGCTATTATTGTATTGGGATCTATATTTTCTCTCTTTTGTGCTAATAATGTTTGCTTTATATATCTGATTGCTCCAGAGTTGGGTGCACATATATTTAAAATCGTTATATCCTCTTGCTGAATTGATCCCTTTATAATTATATAATGACCCTTTTTATCTCCTCTTATATAATGACCAGTTTTTATCTTGATATCTATTTTTATCTCATATAAGTATAGCTACTCCTGCTCTTTCTTGGTTTCTATTCGCATGGAATATCTTTTTCCCTCCCTTTATTTTAATTCTATGTGCTTCTTTATAGGTGAAGTGTGTTTCTTGTAGGCAACAGATCATTGGGTCTTTTTTTTTTTTTATCCTTTCAGCATTCTGTCTTTTGGTTGGAGAATATAGTCGATTTACATTTAATATTGTTATTGATAAATAGGGTCTTACACCTGCCATTTTGTTATTTAGTTTCTGTTTGTTTTTCAGCCTTCTCTGCTTTCTTTCTTTCCTTCCTGACTTCCTTTAAGTCATTTTCTCTGGTGATATGCTTTCGTTTCCTTCTTTCATTTTGTGTGTCCTTTGGATGTTTTTCAATTTGAGGTTACCATGAGACTTGCAAATATTATCTTATAACCCATTATTTTAAAGGGATGAAAATTTAACTTTCAATGCCTAAACAAACATGCAAAATTAAAACTAATAAAAACTCTACACTTTAACTTCGTCCCTCCACTTTTTAGCTTTTTGTTGTTTCTCTTCATGTCTTTTTATACTATGTTTTGAAAAGTTGTTGTTGTTATTATTTTTGATTGTTTCATCATTTAGTTTTTCTACTTAAGTCAGGAAAAGTTTACACACCATAATTACAGTGTTATACTATTCTGTGTTTTTACTATTACCAGTGAGTTTTATACCCCCTGATGATTTTTTTCTTGCTTATTAAGATTCTTTTCTTTCAGACTGAAGAATTCCTTTTAACATTTCTTATAGGACAGGTCTGGTGTTGATAAAATCCCTCAGTATTTGTTTTTTTGGGAAGTTCTTTATTTCTCCTTCATATTTAAAGGATATTTTCACTGGATATACTACTCTAGAGTACAAGGTTTTTTCTGTTAGCACTTTAAATATGTCATGCCACTCTCTCCTGGCCTGCAAGGTTTCCACTGAAAAGTCTTCTGCCAGATGTATTGGAGCTCCATTTTATGTTATTTGTTTCTTTTCTCTTGCTGCTTTTAGAAGCCTTTCTTTATTCTTGACGTTTGAGAGTTTGATTATTAAATGCCTTGAGGTAGCCTTTGGGTTAAATCTGCTTGGTGTTCTATAACCTTCTTGTACTTAAATGTCATATTTTTCTCCAGGTTTGGAAAGTTCTCTGATATTATCTCTTGGAATGAACTTCTACCCCTGTCTCTTTCTTTACTTCTTCTTTAAGGCCAATAACTCTTCAATTTGCCATTATGAGGCTATTTTCTAGATCTTATAGACATGCTTCATTGTTTTTTATTCTTTTTTTTTTTTTTGGTACCCTCTGACTGTATTTTCAAATAGCCTCTCTTCAAGCTCACTAACTGATACAGTTTGGATATGTGTTCCTGCCCAAGTCTCATGATGAATTGTAGTCCCCACTATTGGAGGTGGAGCCTGGTGGGAGCTAATTGGATCATGGGGTAGATTTCTCATGAATGGCTTAGTACCACCCACTTGCGGTGTCCTCATGATAGTGAGTTACTTCTCATGAGATCTAGCCATTTAAAACCATGTGGTACTTCACTTTCTCTCTCTTGCTCCTGCTTTCACCAAGTGACATGCCTGCTCCCCTTTCACCTTCTGCCATTCTTCCTGAAGCTTCCCTAGAAGCTGAGAAGAAGTTGGTACCATACTTCCTGTAAAGCCTGTATAATTGTGAGCTAATTAAATCTCTATTTTTTTATAAATTACCAAATATTAGATTTTGTATGGCAATACAAGAATGGCCTAATACACTAATTATTTCTTCTGCTTGATCAATTCTCTTAGTAAGAGACTCTGATGCATTCTTCGGCATGTCAATTCCATTTTTCAACTCCAGAATTTCTGCTTGATTCTTTTTAATTATTTCAGTCTCTTTGTTAAATTTATCTGATAGAATTCTGAATTCCTTCTCTGTATTATCTTGAATTTCTTTGAGTTTCCTCAAAAGAGCTCTTTCAATTCTCTGTGTATATATCTCTCAGGATCAATCCCTGATGTCTTATTTAGTTCATTTGGTGAGGTCTTGTTTCCCTGGCTGATCTTAATGCTTGTAGATGTTCTTCACTGTCTGGGCATTAAAGAGTTAGGTATTGATTGTAGTCTTCACAGTCTGGGCTATTTGTGCTTGCTCTTCTTAGGAAGGCTTTCCAGGGTTTCAAAGGGATTTGGACCCAAAGCCCAATAACACAGTGACTTTTGCAGACTTGTAGAGGCCTTAGGGGTCTTGCATAAGATCTGGAAGAATTATCTGGATTACCAGGCAGAGACTCTTGTTTTTTTTCCCCTACTTTCTCCTAAACATAAGGAATTTTTCTCTCTGTGCTGAGCCACCTAGAACTGGGGGTGTGGTGATACAAGCACCCCTGTGGCCAACAATACTGGGACTGTATAGGTTCTGACCTGAAGCACAACATTGGGCCTTATCCAAGGCCCTTCCCTTCAGGGTGTCCAGTTCCCCCACGTCCCAAGCATGTCTAGAGATGCTGTCAGGGAGCCAGGGATTGGAGTCAAAATCCTTAGCAATTTATCTAATGTTCCATTCTATTGTGGCCAAGCCGGCACTCAAGCCACAATACAAAGTCCTTCCCCCACTCCTCCCTTCCCTTTCCATAGGCAGAGGAGCTTCTTCCTGTGGCCACCATTTGTCCATGGGTTGGGGGGTTTCTGCTAGGCCACCACCAATGTTCACTTAAAGCCCAAAGGCTCTTTTGTCAGCTTCTGGTGAATGATGCCAGGCCTTGGACTCACCCTTTGGGGAGTTGGCTTTTTTTCTGGCCTAGTACAGGTCCAGAAATGCTGTCCAAGAGCCTAGGTGTGGCCTTGGGAACCCCAAGAGCCTGCTTGTTGCTCTACCATACTGTGGCTGAGCTGGTATGTAGGGTATAACACAAAGTCCAGTTTAATTTTCTCTCTGCTTTTCTCAAACAGAAGGAGTCTTACATCATAGCCACCATAGCCGGGAATATGCTGGGTCTCCCCTGCAACCAGGAGTTCTCAGAGTCCATGGCCCATGGCGTTCCCTTCTAGCCCACCAAAGGGAACCCTATTCCTTGAAGGTTGTATCTAGAAATGCAGTCTGGGAGCTAGGGTCAGGACTAGAAGTCTCACAACTCTGCCCAATGCCCTATCATGCTATGGCTGAGCTGATATCTAAGATGCAAGACAAAGTCCTCTTTACTCTTTGATCTCTTCTCCTTAAGTAGAAGGAAGGAATCACTTCTATTGCTGCAAGCTGCACTGTCTGGGATTGGAGGAGGGATGGCACCAGCCCTCCCTTAGCTGTGCCAGGTAGTGTCTTCCTAGGTCGTGTGTCACCCTACTTTGCTGGCTCTAAGCCCAGCCCAGCACTAGGAGTTGCCTAGTTGTCTTTGTGTCCTAGGTTGCCTTTCACGTTTACCTAGAACCACAGAGCACTTTGTCCTGCAGTGGAGAGGTTTGCCAAGGTGTGCCAAGAAACTCAATTTCTGATGGCTGGAATGGACCGTTCCTCTCTGGCTAGTGCTGGTTCAAATGCTCTCTCCATGCACAGGCACTGGCTGAGCCCAGTATGGCTTTATTTTCCACTGTGAAAGGGCAGCACTGAGTTCAATACAAAGTCTCCCAGTTGCTGTGCTCTCTTGCCCCAAAGAACACAGATACTCTCTCTGTGTGCCACTGCCTCTGCAGGGAGAAATGGGGAGGGGTGGTGTGGGTGATTCAAGACTGTCTCTCCCGCCTTCCTCAATCCCTGTTTACATAATGTGAAGTTAAAACCAGGTACTGTGATTGCTCACCTGATTTTTGGTTCTTCTGACAGTGCTTTCCTGTGTTCAGATAGTTGTTAAAATTTGCTGTTCCAGTGGGGGAGACAAACAGTACAGTCTTCTATTCTACCATCTTGCCTTAGTAACTTTTCAAAATTAGTATATCTTGGTGAAATTTCCATGCCTATGGAACTACTTCCTTTTGATAACAGCATAGTATTCTCTAGAAAGGAAAGACCATAATTTTTAAAATTCCCCCACTGACGGACTTGAGGTTTCCAGATATTTACTATTGCAGACACACCTTTTGCAAGTACAAGCTTTTTTCTTTGAGCTCCTAAAAAAAGAGCCTCATGTTCTTCAAATTAGTGCAATTAAGATGACATGGCATAAAATAGGATTGTGGTAGACCACTCAATACTTGTGCGCCATTGAAACTAGAGCACCAACCAAAACAGAATATGGTACTTGGGGAGATAATGTGGACTGCCCAGGCAAAAGAGCTCTTGTGTTTGCAGGCTGTCACAGTGGATATTAAAAATGTACAAAATCACTAAGTGGAAATGCTGAAGAGTAGGTGCTGAGAGAGTGCAGTTGAAGAAGAGCTGTGAGCTGGATGGAGGCCCTTAACATGGGCAATGAAACCTTTGTGAGATGAAGGCTACATGAGGCTGAGGGCAGGTCATCATGGGAAGTTGGCTGCAGGCGCTGCTTCTTAATGGAGTCCTGATACTATTGAATCAGCCCAGCTGTAGGCTTTTTCCTTTTACACTGGAGGTTGTATTTCTATTCATGCTTTCTGTACTTTCTTTGGCTGGAAAAAAACCATGTATTAACCCTACACAGATTCTATGTGATGTTTGCACCCATTATCTTATTTATGAATCAAGTACTCATAATTCACATTAGAGAAACATGGGCTGAGGTAAAACAGGCTGTATTTATGAATCGTATGTTTCTACAAGAGGAATAATTAGGACAAAGGAGATGTATATTTTAAATGTTGTGGATTCTGCCAAAGTGTTCCCCCAAACAATGATAATAATTTACAACAACAGGGTTTGAGAGTATTTTTTCTGTATGTTCATCAGCACTAGGTAGGATTAACTTTTAGATTTTGTTTGATCAATTTATTTCACCCACCAGAGTAAAAATAGATAATTCATGATTAAAAAATATCTTATCTAAGTAGTTGAAAATTTTTTATGTCTTTTTTCCAATTGAATCTTTGTTCTTGTGAATTATTTATTACTATTCTTTGCCTACTTTTACACTGGCTTGCTTGCTTTCTTCTTAGTAGTTCACAGAAACTTAAAAAAAAAGTATATAAACCATGCACCCATTATATGTTGAAAAAAATTCCTCACAGACTTTGGCCTGTAACTTAACATTACATGTGGGTTATTTTCACATGAAAAAAATTTAACATTTTTACGTGAAAAATTATGCTAATTTTTCTCTGGTGGTTTGGAACTTTATGATTTGTTTAGAAAGTACTTTCCTACCCCCATATTATTCACATATTCTTTTATAATTTCCATGTAGACTTTTGAAATGCTATCATATTGTTAAAATTTGAATTTATTTGGTATTTATTTTTCTGTAAGATATGCAATAGTCACCTGTTTCCTTTTTCCCTCAATTGATACATAGTTAATGGTCATAGAGCCAACCTTCCTCCCGTAATTCATAAGGATTTTACCTATAAATCTAAACATACACTATTAAATTGATTTATTTCCAAATTGCTGAAGTGTTAATGTCTTCCCTGGTTGTTCTTCTTTTTTTAATTGAAATTTTGTTTTGGCTATTTGTAACCCATTTCTCCCCTAAAAGAACTTTTTTGAGGTAACTAAGACCCTCTCCTTGAGCAAACTTTAATTAGGTTCTTATGAGCCCTCTTCTGGATAAGGCCTTGACTCTGGACTTCCATGTCTGTTCTTGCAGAGTCCAGGTTTAGCAAGAATCCTGCTAAGTCTGAGTGAATCCCGCACCCTGATATCAGATCACTATGGCAAAACTTTAGCAAGAATCCTGTTAAGTTGGTTTAGCAAGAATCTCCCTGCCCTTGATGTATCGTTTTAGTAAGTTTTCATCCACTGACCCCACAATCTACTCCTTGGCTGTGAATCCCCACTTGTACTTCTTGCATTCAGAATTGAGGCCAATCTCTTTCTCCTATTGCAGCAGCCTTGACACATACAAACAGTCCTCAGTTAAGTGTTCTTATCTTTTTAACAAATGTCAGAATAATTTTTTCTTTAACAAGAATCAACTTGTCAGATTTCATAAATAATTCTAGGGTTTTAATTAGTATTGATCAATTTTGAGAATAATATATGTAATATTTGATTTTTTCTTAAGGGCACATAGTCTGTATCTCAATTTTAGCAGGTCTTGAGCTTCTTTAAAACAAAATCTGTTACATGAGTATAATTCTATTTTTATAGGTCTAGGTATGTGCATACAAATACACGTGTGTAGTTTTAAGCTTTGACAATATCAGAAGTATAGACATAAACTTACAAAACATATTTAAACATTCATTTAATTTTTTTACTTTTTTTATTTTTGGGAATTTGAATAACACATTTTTAATTCTTTTTAGTCAATGTTTGCCATCTTCAATCAGAAAGACTAAAACAAAATTAAAAATTAAAAACTTATGATTCATTAAATTAAATGCATGTATAGGAAATGTAAACAAACTTTCAAATGATTTTGGGGATAGGTTTGTATAATTTATAAAAAGGCACAACATTTCAAAGTAGATAGAGGGGAAAGGCTTTTCTTGGCTTTTTATCCTGAATGTGAGACTAAACATATAAAACAAATATTTATCTTATGAAAATAAAAGATCATTTTAACTGCTCTTATTTGTGGCATACTGAAAGAATGAAATGAGAGTGTTTTGTTGTAAATTTTTCTGGTAATGTTGTGTGAAAACATGATATAAAATTATTTATTTCACATTTGGCATTTGTAACAAGGTCCTTAAACAGGTCAGTTTTACTTAAGTATGCAAGCTTGGTTTGTTAAGCACTTTGATCTTAAAATCATTCTCTTTTAAAGCATTCATCTTGTTACTATCCTTCTTCATTTTCTCTTCTTTAATTGCTAACTGGACTAATTTCAAATGATCTGGTCTGTACCTTATGTAGTTCCCAAGGTCACTTTCAATGACTTCATGCAACATTATAGTTTTTGCATAATTTTCATTTTCATATTGTAATTGGTTTGTATTGTATTTTTACTGTACTATTAGAAATAATTTCTAATAATCAATAAGAGACTGATCAATAATTTAGCGTGACATGCAGGGATATGCTTCACTGAAGTTTGGGAACTAATTTTAAAATTGAGCTATTAAAATAGACTATTTTAATGTTATAATGACCTAATAATGACTTTATTTTTTTCTATCTAATCTCACAACTGTGGAAACTCAGATAACTTTTACCCACACAATCATACCCTTTCATCACGTGAATATTATCCTGTGTTTTTTCAGTCAACTTCCTTTTTTGGGTAACTTTTATATTACATATCTTTCCATGTTAGGGCCTAAAAATATACTTTATTCTTGTATGTGGTATATATACTTCATAGGTTTATCAACTCCCCTGTTGGTAGATATTTAGGAGACTTCTCATTTTTCACTAGTACAAAGAATACTGTGCACAGCTTCTTAAAATTATTATTATTATAATTTTTATTTTGGAGGGAGCACCCAGATCATAGCTTTTTTTAGTTATATGAGAATATTTCCCGATAATAGACATGAAATGAACTTGCTGGGTTGAGATGTTAGGTATTTTACATTTAAGCATATTTTGTCAATCTGTACTCCTCAATGTGTTTGAAAATTTTGCATTTCCATAGACAGTACATGAGCATCCCATATTATGCTTTGTCCAACTCTTGAATATTTCCAACTTGTTTTTTGTTTCCAGCCTGATGGATGATAACTGGCACTTCATTGTTTTAATTTGTGTTTTCTTACTAACTGGCAAGGGTGAGCATCTTTTTCTATGTGTATTACTCTTCCCATTTTCTCTTTTGTGAATATCCTCAACATATATTTTGCTAATTTTTTCTGTTGAATTATTTGCCTTCTCTTGTTCATTTCTAAGAATGTGATATATGTTTGAAGTACTAAGCTTCTATCTCATATACATTACACATACTTTCTACCTGTCTGTTGCTTATCTGTTAATTTTATTTATTGTAATGTTAATATTGTTTATGGCTTTTCAATTTTGAGGTGTTAAGAAGGATTCCCTATCTTCAACTGTATTTTCTTCTAATGTTTTTATAATTTTATATTTAACAGTTTTAACATTACCTTTAAAACTTAGCTTTAAGTTAAGTTTAGGTTCTTACTGTGCTGGAATTTTGATTTTGTGAAAAATGTGAAGCAAGGAAATCCTGTGGGCTCTATCTTTAAAATATGCCTAGTATCCATCTCTTCTCTCCACCTCAGCTACCCCCTGGTTCTAGACACCAACACAGTTATAGATTTCTGCAATAGCCTGCTAAGTGATCATCTTTTGTCTGTACTTGTTGCCTTCAAGCTATTTTAACACAGCAGCCAGAGGTATCTTTTAAAAATGTAAAATACACTTTGGGAGGCTGGGTTGGGCAGATCATGAGATCAAGAGTTTGAGACCAGCCTGACCAACATGGTGAAACCCTGTCTCTACTAAAAATACAAAAATTAGCCAGGCATGGTGGTGCACGCCTGTAATCCCAGCTACTCAGGAGACTGAGGCAGAAGAATCGCTTGAAACCGGGAGGTGAAGGTTGCAGTGAGCCAAGATCACACCACTGCACTCCAGCCTGGGCGACAGAGCGAGACTCTTTCTCAAAAAAAAAAAAAAAAAGTAAAATAGCAATAGCTGCTGTTTCCACTCAGAGTAAAACCAGTGTGTTCATAATGGCTAACATGATCTGGCCCCATTCTTGCTGACCTGTCTCTTATCATTTTGCCCACCCTTTTCTTCATTCCTCAATGTCTTAAAGTCTGCATTGGCTTTAACTTACACACCACATCAGCTCTATGCACATATCCCGCTTTCTACGCAGAGTACTTAAGGACAACCTGCTCTGTTCCCATAGGCCTCAAGCTAGGTTGCTGCTATAACAGCTTCTGCTTTAGACTGATTGGCCTGCTCTTGCTGCTGTTCCTGGTCCCTTTTTAACGTAAGAGCACAACCTTTCTTTTGCTTCTTTTTTAGGGTTCCTGTGTTGCCACTAAGTTTTAATACATGGGCAGCAGCTCTTTGCTCTTCATTTTACTAAGCACCCAAACTTGTGCAACTCAGAAGTGTGGAGGGTAATTCCTAAATGGTGAACTTTGACGAAAGGGTGATGGAGTCAGTGGATAAATTATTTTTCCCTTTTCCTCGTTTTGGAGGCAGAGTAGCTTCATGAAATTTCTGAAAATGTCTTGCATGGCTAAACAATTGGCTTACCATAAATCTGTGTCCAGCTCAATGATATTTTCCTTTATTGTCTTCTATCTAATTCCCTGCTTTACTTCATTTTTCCAGCATTCCTGCTTCTCTGGGATTGTACTTCATAATAAAGTGTTAGCACAAATGTGTTTTCTTCAGGGTCTGTTTTCTACAGCACCATGGCTAAGACACATTTCTCTGCAATGTCATACTTTCACTGAAGCCTATCCCAGCCACCTACTCCAGGCACTGCTCACCCCCACAAATCTCTTTGACTTTTTCATTTATTATTATCTAATGTATAATTTACTTAATTATTATAATTATTATTTGTATCTTCCCTCCTTCCCCATAATAAAAGCTTCAGGTTATAGAGAAACAGATATCTTTGTTTTGTTGATAGCTGTATCCCCAGCACCTAGAACAATGCTGGGCACATAGTAGGCCCTCAGTTAATATCAGTTGAATGAACTGAAATGAGGTCTGGTACTGATACCACTGATGAAGCATCACCACCATTGCCACTATAATAAATTTGAACTTATCTCTGCTTCTTTATACTATCAGATGTAAGTTATGAGGCCTGTTTGGGCAGGAGCTTCTGATTGGCAATGTTTAACACTCTTTCCCTTATCAGCTTCCAAGAAAGTGGTTTGTTTTCTGTATTGGATGACAAGGCTCCTCTTTCTAACAAAAACCAAATAATAGTTGGTTTCCCAAAAGAAGGATGAGCTGAAAAAAAGAAAAAAAATTCCTTAAAGAATTGCATTAGATTTACAAATTAATTTGGAAGGACTCTTTATAACTTTGAATATTCTTATCTAAAAGTATTGAATAACCTTTTATTTATTTAGGTCATCTCTTATGTTACTTGGATGTTTTCAAAATATTGCTTTATATCTTTGCTTTATGCATTTCTTGTTATATTTATTACTAGATAGAATTTTTCAAAACTAATATGAATAGACTCTCATTTTCTAGTTGATTGTGTTTGGTATATACCACAAATGTTTTTTATTTCTATAATAACTGTGTATCTATCTTCCTTGCCATACTCATTATCTATGTTTTAAATAATTTGACATTTCTCACATTTAATTACTCAAGTTATTTGGAATTTTATGTATGGCATTTAGTGAAGATCTAACTCAATTTTATTTTTCCAATTGCTCACCCAATTGTCTAAGCCATTACAGTTGATACTTCTGTTTTCTCCTCATTAATTTATGATGCAAATGAGCATATACTAAATTATTTTGTGTTTAGGCTAGCTATGTTTTTTAATTATGTCCTCCACATTCATTCCTCAACTTCATAGAGAAATCTATTCCCTTGATTGTGTGCTCTGTCCCTGGATGACTATGAAATGCTTGCATAAGAACTAAAAATAACCACCTGGACATCTCCAATGGCAATTACTTCAACATATCTAACTCACACCTGGCAGTCTTTCTCTATGTCCTATCTCAGTTATTAACACTGCCAGAGGGCCAGTTGCTCCAGCCAGAAACTTTAGAATAATCCTTAAATCCCCATATCCGGTTGGTTGGGAAGTCTTTGGAATTCACTGTCCTGAACATCTCCAAAATATTTTCTCTCCTCTCCACTGACACTGCATTCATTGGAGTCCTGTCGGCTGTCAGATCTCAGCTTAAATGTTACCTCCTGGGAGAGGGTTTCCTGCCACCCTGTTAAAGAAGTCTTCATCTTACAGTTACTGTTATATCACCTCGTTTCTTTCCTTTATAAATGTTCTAACAGTTTGTAATGACTCATTTAAAACTTTCTATTTTATTAATTTATTATTTATTTCTCCAACAGAATGTAAGTGCTGTGACAGTGGGCCTCGTCTATTTTGTTTTCTATAGTAACTACAGTGTCTAGTTTTTAGCGTATAGCAGGCACTATGTAATTATGTGAGAATGAATGAATGAAAGAATGAATGACACAATGCCCTTTTTTTAGGTTTATTTGCTTCCACCTGTCTTAGTCATTTTCTTCCAAACAATCTCTGTACTGATAGAACTGGTTACCAAAATAGAGATCTAATCATGATAAATCTCATCTTAAAAACCCATCACTGTCTCCCTAAGTACAAGATAGATACTACCTTCCTTAGCCTATAAAAAATGATAGAACTGCTTTGAATCAACTTTAAATGAAGTTTTCACTAGAATTGAATATATGATATTAGATCAAAATCTTAAAACTCATATTTCTATATTAAATTCTGTATTTAGAAAAACTGAGTAGTTTCAGAGAGAAAAAAACCAACATGAGTTAATCCAGATTATGTGTATCCTTTTGTCAAAGATGTTTCCAACTTATTTTTTCTCACATATTAAATTATTTTATTTCTATTCTCCATAGGGATTTTTTTGTTTCTATTAATTTTTTTCTATATTTTAGAATCTTAACCCTTAAACACTATTTGTTTTTCTAGGTAGAGCTACAGAAATCCTACAGAAAATAATTGTGTTTTGAGATTAGACGGTGAGGTTGATTTCTCTTATGCCATTTTTCCTTCTACGGATAATAAGCCAGCAATGTGTGATAAAACTTTCAGTGACAAGGAAAATGTGCTGTGTTCACAAATACTGTCCACATGTGGCGTTTGAATATCTAAAATGACTAGGTGACTGAAGACTTGAATTATTAGTTTTATTTTATTTTAACTTATTTAAATTTAGCTAATCATGTGTAGCTAGTGGATACTGCATTGGACAGCGCTAAACACTCCAGGAGGAAGGCAAAAATTATCAGCCTGTTTGAAAAAGCAAGACTCAATTATCAGCTGACTATAGGAGACAACTTTTATACATAAAGATGGAGGATGAGAAAAATATGCAAAGCAAAGATTAATTATAAAAAATATAAAGTGGATATATGACTATCATGCAAATGGATTTTAGCAGAAAAAATATTACCAGAGATAAACAGAGATATTTAATAGTGATAAACTATCAGATTTTGAGGAAGATATAACAATAGTAATGTGTAGACACTGATAATAGAGCTTCATCATGAGTAGAAATATTATGATGAAGAACTCTTAATCTTAAAATGAAGAAAAATCTTATAAGACTGTGGTGGTTTTAAAATATATTCACACGTTTTCCGATACTCCTCCCTTGTAAGGTGTAACCTAATTTCCTGTTTCTTGAGTGTGATCTGCACTTATTAATCTACTTAGAATAAGCAGAACTTGATGGAAGAGGTGATGTATGACTTCTGCAACTAAGTCACAAATGGCATTATGGATTTCTCCGTGCCCTCTTTGTCTCTCATATCACTTGCTCTAGGTAAGCCAACTGCCACATGATAAGGACACTCAAGGACCCCTATGGTGAAGCACATGTGGCAAGAAGCTAAAGCCTCCTGCCAGTGACCATCTTAGACGTGGATCCTGTAGCCCCATTCTAGTCTTCAGATGACTGTAACCCTAGCTAACATCTTTATTGCAACCTCATGAGAGACCCCGAGTCAGAACTACCTGAGTAAATTATTTCTGAGTTCTTGATCACCGTAACTCTCAGATAATAAGTGTTCACTTTTTTAAGCTGCTAAACTTGATAGCAATTTTTTATTAAGCAATAGATAACTAATAGAAGACATAAAAGGTAAAATATAAATAGCCACAATTATAGTTGGAGATTTCACTATTTATCTCTTAGTAATCGATAGAACAAATTAACAGCAGATGGTAAGTATAAAGAAAAATGCTATAAACAAACTTGACTTAATTAACCTTTATAGAACACTCCACCTAAGAAAGGCAGAATACTATTGTTTTCAAGTGAATATAGAATATTCACAGGTATAGATATACCATATCCTAGAATAAAAAACAAGTTTCAGTAAGTTAAAAAGTATTGAAATCATGCAGATTATGTTCTCTGACCATAAATAAATTAATGAGAAATTAATAACAATAAGATATTGTTATATCTAGCAAAAAATTTTTGCTGGAAATTTCTAGCAAAAAAATAATAATATTATTATTAACAATAAGATATTGTTATTTCTAGCAAAAGCTCAAAAAATTGAGTATTAACAACATACTTAAAAATAACGTGTAGGTCAAAGAAGAAAACACAAAAGAAATATTTCAAGTTTTTTGTTGAGTAAACAATTTTTAATTTTCAAATTTGTATGATACATCTAAGACTCTACATAGAGGAAAATTTAGTGCTTTAATACTTAGAAAGAAGAACAGTCTACAGTCAATCTAAGCTTCCACCATAAGAAGCTATAATAAAATGATGAGTGAAGTAATCCCAACATAAGTAGAAGGAAGGAAATTTTGAATATAGAAGTAGAAATTGAAGATACAGAAAATTAAAAAACAACAAAATAAAAAGTAGTAAAGCCAAAAGCTGATTCTTTGAAAGAATCAACAAAATTGACAAGCCTCTAGTTTGGCTGATGTTAAAAAAATTGAGGAGACACAAATTACCAATATCAGGAAAAGGGGGTATCATTAAAGATCCTATAGACATTTAAAGGATAATAAAAAACTATTTTGAATAACTTTTTGCCAATAAATTTGACAACCTAAACAAAATAGATACATTCGTTAATAAGTACAAATCACTAAAACTGATATAAGAAGAAATAGAAAATCTGAATAGTAATTCTATATTTACTTAAAATATCATGATATGATTTGGCTCTGTGTTCCCACTCAAATTTCATTTTGGATTGTAGCTCCCATAATTCCCATGTGTTGTGGGAGGGGCCTGGTGTGAGATAATTGAATCATGGGGCGGTTTTGCCCATACTGTTCTTGAGATAGAGAATAAGTCTCATGAGATCTGATGATTTTACAAGGGGGAGTTTCCCTGCACAGGTGCTCTTTGCCTGCTGCCATCCATGTAAGACATGACTTGCTCCTTTTTGCCCCCTGCCATGATTGTGAGGCTTCCCCAGCCATGTGGAATTGTGAATTCATTAAACCTCTATCCTGCATAAATTACCCAGTCTCAGGTATGTCTTTATTAGCAGCATGAAAATGGACTAATACAGTAAACTGGTACCAGTAGAGTGCAGCACTGCTGAAAAGATACCTGAAAATGTGAAAATGACTTTGGAACTGGGTAACAGGCAGAGATTGGAACAGTTTGAAGGGCTCAAAAGAAGGCAGGTAAATGTGGGGAAGTTTGGAACTCCCTAGGGACTTGTTGAATGGCTTTGACCAAAATGCTGATAATGATATGGATGATGAAATCCGGGCTAAGGTGGTGTCAGACGAGGATGAGGAACTGCTTGTGAACTGGAGCAAAGGTGATTCTTGTTATATTTTAGCAAAGAAACTGGTGGCATTTTGCTTCTGCCCTAGAAATTTGTGGAACTTTGAACTTGAGAGAGATGATATAGGGTATCTGGTGGAAGAAATTTCTAGGCAGCAAAGCATTCAAGGGGTGCTGCACTTGGGTGCTGTTAAAAGCATTCAGTTTTAAAAGGGAAGCAGAGCATAAAAGTTTGGAAAATTTGCCACCTGACAATGCAATAGAAAAGAAAATCCCATCTTCTGTGGAGAAATTCAAGCTGGCTGCAGAAATTAGCATAAGTAACAAGGAGTTGAATATTAATCGCCAAGGCTATGGGGAAAATGTCTCCAGGGCATGTCAGAGACATTTGCAGCAGCCAGTCCCATCACAGACTGGAAGGCCTAGGAGAAAAAAAATGGTTTGTGGGCAGGGCCCAGGGTCCCTCTGCTCTGTGAAGTCTAGGAACTTGGTGTCCTGTGTTCTGTCTGCTCCAGCTGTGACTAAAAGAGGCCAAGGTACGGCTCAGGCCATGGCTTTGAGGGTGCAAGCCCCAAGCCTTGGCAGCTTCCATGTGGTGTTGAGCCTGCCAGTGCACAGAAGTCAAGAACTAAGGTTTGGGAACCTCTGCCTAGATTTCAGAGGATGTATGGAAGCACCTGGATGTCCAAGCAAAAGTTTGCTGTAGGGGCAGGGCACTCGTGGAGAACCTCTGCTAGGGCAGTGCAGAAGGGAAATGTGGGGTCAGAGTCCCTACACAGAATCCCTACTGGGGCACTGCCTAGTGGAGAAGTGAGAAGAGGGCTGCTGTTTTCCAGACCCTAGAATGGTAGATCCACTGACAATTTGCACTGTGTGCCTCAAAAAGCCACAGACACCCAACACCAGCCTGTGAAAGCAGCCAGGAGGGAGGCTGTACCCTGCAAAGCCACAGGGGCAGAGCTGCCCAAGATCATGGGGACCCCCATCTTCCATCAGTGTGACTTGGATGTGAGACAATCAAAGGAGTCAAAAGAGATCATTTTGGAGCTTTAATATTTGACTGCTCCCGTGAATTTCTAGCATGGGGCCTGCAGCCCCTTTGTTTTGGCCAATTTCTCCCATTTGGAAAGGCTGTATTTTCCCAAAGCTGTACCCTCATTGTATCTAGGAAGAAACTAACTTGCTTTGGTTTTACAGGCACATAGGTGGAAGGGACTTGCCTTGTCTCAGATAAGACTGTGGACTTTTGAGTTAATGCTGAAATGAGTTAAGAGTTTGGGGGACTGTTGGGAAGGCATGATTGGTTTTGAAAAGTGAGGACATGAGATTTGCTAGGGGCCAGGGGTGGAATGATATGGTTTGGCTCTGTGTCTGCATCCAAATCTCATCTTGAACTGTAGCTCCCATAATTCCCATGTGTTTTGGGAGGGACCTAGTGGGAGATAATTGAATGGTGGGATGGTTTCCCCCACACTGTTCTCAAGGTAGTAAATAAATCTCAGTCAGATCTGATGGTTTTATAAGGGGTTTCTACTTCTGCGTCTCTCTCGTTCTCTCTTGCCACTGCCATGTAAGAAGAGCTTTTCACTTTCTGCCATGATTGTGGAGCCCCACCAGCCATGTGGAACTGTGAGTCCACTAAACCTATTTTTCTTCCCAGTCCTGGGTATGTCTTTATTGGAAGCATGAAAACGGACTAATACATATTATATTTGAAATTTATAATGAAAAACCTTTCAAAAAAGTAAACTATAGCCCAAAATGTTTCACTGGTAAATTCTATCCAACATGATGTAGGGAAGGAATTATAGAAACCCTATATGAACTGTTTCAGGAAGAAGTATGCTCCAACTCATTATGTAAGGTCATCATAACCATGATACCCAAACCAGATAAAGATATTACAAGAAAAATTACGATAGACTGATGTCCCTTATAAATATAGAAACAAACATACTTTTTTAAATAGAAAAAGCTTTATTCAAGTATAATTGATATACAAAACACTGTACATATTTAATGTATACAATCTGATGAGCTTGGACATATACATACACTCGTGAACCAATGCCATAATCAAGGAAATAGACATGTCTATCACCTCTAAAAGTTTCCTCATGTCCCTTTCTTCTGTGTGTGTGGCAAGAACACTTCACACGAGATCTACATTATAAAATGTTAAGTGCACAGGATAGTATTGTTGACTATTACATACAAAAATGCTTAACAAAATATTAATTAATCTACTCAGGTGCACTCAAAATGGGTGCACTAAAATCTTAGATTTCACCACTATACAATTCATTCATGCAATCAAAAGTGACATGTATTCCAAAAGCTTTTTGATATAAAAAAATTATTTATTTAAGAAAAAATAGTAAATCTAAACTGGTGATATATAAAGGGATAATACATCATGACTCACTGGGGTTTATTGCAGGACCGTGAATTTGATTTAGTGATGAAAATCAGTCACTATAATTCACCATATTAACCAAACAAAGAAAACAAATCATGTTTATTTAAACAGATGCTGAAAAAGCATTTACCAAAATTTAATATTATTTTGTCACAGAAACTCTCAACAAAAGAAGAGAATTTCCTCCACTTTGTACCGAGCATCTATTGAAAACCTGGAGCCATCATCATAACGGTGAACGAATGTTTTTTCCCTCTGATAAGAAATTAGGCAAAAATGTCCACTCTCACCATTTCTATTCAACTTTTTAACTGGAAGTCACAGCCAGAACCAAATAGCAAGAAAAAGTGTAAAAAGCATACAGATTGGAAAGATAGACATAAAACTGCCTTTATTTTTAGATAGTATAATTCTATATATAATAATCCTAAAGAATCAACATATAAACTACTTACAAGTGATTTCAACAACTTTTTAGGATCCGATGTATATAACCTATATCACTTATGTTACTATGAAACTAAATTTATGAAAAACTAAATTGAAAAATATTTACAATAGCACTCAAAAACTTGAAACACAAGTTAAATTTTAGAAATTATGTTGACATGTACATGAATGGGAAGCCAAGTTGGGAGGATTGCTTGAGCCCAGGAGTTCAAGACTGGCCTTGGCAACATAGTAAGACCTTGTCTCTCAAAAAAAAAAAAATTAACTAGCTGGGTATGGTGGCATATGCCTATAGTTCCAGATACTCAGAAGGCTGAAGTGGGAGGATTGATTGAACCCAGGAGGTTGACGCTGCAGTGAGCCATAACTGTGCCACTGCACTAGAGTCTGGGTCATACAGCGAGACTCATCTCAAGAAGAAGCGCGGTGGCTCACATCTGTAATCCCAGCACTTTGGGAGACCAAGGTGGGTGGATCACTTGAGGTCAGAAGTTCAAGACCAGCCTGGCCAACATGCTGAAACCCTGTCTCTACTAAAAATACAAAAATTAGGTGGGCCTGGTGGCACACATTTGTAATCCCAGCTACTTGGGAGGCTGAGACAAGAGGATGGCTTGAACCTAGGCCAGAGTGAGACTCTGTCTCAAAAAAAAAAAAAAAAAAAAAAAAGAAACCCAAAAGACATGTACATTCAAAACTATAAGGCACTGCTTGGAATATTAAAGATGTAAATAAATGAAGACGGGCTATATTTGTGAATGGAAGTCTAAATATTGCTAAGATATCAATTATCCCACAATTTATCTGTAGGTCCAACCTCATTACAATCATGTTCCCTACTCTCCTTTTTTGGGTAGAAATTAATAAGCTGATTTTTTAAATTATATGGACTTAAGAAAACTAAACATATTCTTACCATATGATCCAGGCAATTGTGCTTCTGGGTATTTACTCGAAGGAGTTGGAAACTTGTGTCCACACAAAAACCTTCACATGTGAAATATGAGAATAGTTATAATCTATAGTGACAAAATTAGATCAGCAGTTGCCTTTTTCTGGGAATGGAGGTTGGGGGATTTATTGCAAAAGGTCAGATGTTGATAGCAGTTGTATCAATAATTGTCAAAACTTGGAACCAACCAAGGTGTTTTTCATTAGATGAATGGATGAGTAAACTGTGGTACTTCAAGATAATGAAATATTTTTTCAGTGCTAAAAACAAATGAGCTATCAAGCCATGAAAAGAGGAAACTTAAATGCATATTACTAAGTGAAAGAAACTAATCTGAAAGGCTATATAGTGTATGATTCCAAATATATGACCTTTTGGAAAAGGCAAAACTAAGGGGACGGTAAAAAGATCAGTGGTTGCCAGTGTTTGGAGGTGGGGACAGGGAGGAGGCATGAATAGGTGGAGCACAGAGGAATCTCAGGGCAGTAAAATTACTCTATATGATAGTGTAATGTTGGATACATGTCATTATAAATTTAATGTAATTATAAATTACATTAAACCCTAATGTAAACTATGAAATCGGAGTGATAATGATATGTCAATGTAGGTTTTCAGTTGTGACAAATATATCACTCTGATGGGGCATGTTGATAAAGGGGGAGGCTATGAATGTGTTGGGTCAGAGGTATATGGAAAATCTCTGTACCTTCTGCTCAACTTTGTTGTGAATCTAAAACAGCTCTAAACAATAGTCTATTAAAATTAAAAAATAAAATATTCAACTTTACCAATGAAGAGATTTTTACCTAAATATTACATAATATGTGAAGAACCTAAAATAGTAAAGATAATTTTGTTTCGTAAAACAACATTATAGGATTTACCTTACCTAACTTTGAGGCTCACTATAAAGCTACAGTAATAGAGACTGTGATAGTGGAATAAGGATATATATATATATATATATGCCATTTTATATATATATATATATATATATATATGCCATTTTATATATATATATATATATATATATATATATATATATATATATATATGCCAATGAAAAGAGAGTCCAAAAATAGACCCACACATGGTCAATTGACTTTTGAAAAAAGATCCAAGGTAATTAGATGAGGAAATTATATCTTTCTCAACAAATGATGATGAAGTGAATGGATATCTACATGGAAAAAGAAAGCCCTTACCTAAGCCTCTACTTCACAGCAAACACCAAAATTTGCTGGAAATAAATCATAGACCCAACTGTAGAAGCTAAGACTATAAAATCTCTAGAAAAAAAATAAAGAAGATAATGTTCACAACTTTGGTGTAGGCAATGATTTCTGAAAGGGACAAAAAATATTAAGCATAATGAATGATTTAATAAATGGTATTTAATCAGAATTAAACAATTCTGCTCTTTGAAAGCACTCCAAATGGAAAGTCAAGCCACAGATTGAGAACAATACATATTATAGTAAATGTACTTGACAAAGTTCTTTTCTCTAGAATATATATTTAAATCTTATTAATAATCTGGCAAACAAAGCGAAATGAGCAAAGATTTGAAGAAGAATTTCACAAAATAAGATATACAAATGACCATTAAGCACATGAAAATATGTTCAGCATCATCAAAGAAGTGCAAATGACACCACCAATGAGGTATTGCCACACAAGCACTAGAATGGCTAAAATGTAACAATATTAGATGTTAATAAAGCCATAGAGCATCCAGAACTCCTATATATTGCTGTAGGAGGAATGTAAAATGATAAAACAACATTGGAAAAGAGGTTCACAGTTCTGTATAGCGCTAATTACATACCTGATAATATAACTCCTAAGACTTGATAGGAATAGAGAAATATAAACATGTCCATGCAAACACTGTGTTTAAATAATCATAGCAATTTTATTCTTCATAGCCCCAGACTGGAACAACCCAAATGTACTTTAATAGTTGAATGTATTAAAAAATTGTGATATATCCATATGATATAGAATGATAGATACTATTAGAATGATAGAATATTATTCAGCGATGAAAAGGAATGTATTACTGATATAAGCAACATGACTATACCTCCAAAACATGTTGCAAAGTGAAAGAAGCCAGACACAAAAGATCACTATTTTATTATTGTATTTACATGAAATATGAGAATAGTTATAATCTATAGTGACAAAATTAGATCAGCAGTTGCCTTTTTCTGGGAATCGAGGTTGGGGGATTTATTGCAAAAGGTCAGAAAGAAAACTTTTTGAGATTATAGAAATAGACTATGTATTGGGTACTTTGTCAGATGAGTATTTACATCTAAAAAATGTTTCAAATGAGCATATTTATTGTGTGTAAATTATACCTTATTTAGGTTTATTTGGAAAAAATATAGCTCTAAATATACTGGTTCATTTTAATTTGGGTTAAATATTTAAGAATTTTTTCCATGTGCTGAATCAAACAAGTAGAGTTGACAGTGGAGATCATAGTCTTATTCTCAAGGCATTTTCATGTAAAATAGGAACTCAGGTAACTGCAGTAACTGCAGAAAAGCAGGTACAAATATTGATTATAAAATCCTGGGAAAATGTAAAGAGGAAGGGGATAGAGGGAACATGGTATATTTTGATTCCACAATTAGAGTTAGCAGCTGCATCATTCTGATTTTCCTTTTTGTAACTATTTTTTATTATTTATTAGATTAACTAATTTGAGTTGAGGCCACAACATGGTTGAGTAAAAATAATCATTTTCCGTTTTATAAATATTCTATAAAACTTTTCCTTTTTATAAATATTTTTTATTATTTATTAGATTAACTAATTTGAATTGAGGCCACAACGTGGTTGAGTAAAAATAATCATTCTGAGAATAGCAATAGGTTTAGAAGGTTAATTTAGGGTGCCTCTCTGCTATTAGATGTACCTGAAAAACACTTCTAGGCAAAATTAGACCAAATTAAAAACACTGGGGCTTCAATTATAATAAACTCTCAAATATAAGTTTGATTATTGTTTATTATAATAATAAATAATAAATAATAAATAATGTATAAGTGTGCAGACATGGGCAGACTACATTTTGCAGATTTCCACAGTAAGGTAAAAGGATTACAAAGCTTTCTGGTATAATATTAACAGAACTAAAAAACACGAATAATATTAAAGAATGGGCTTTGGCTAGTGATTTTCAATCAATTCTCTTCGAAGCAATACTCTCTTAATTTTACTGAAAGAAAATTCAACTTTAATATAATATTTAGATAAATCAATACAACATCTTAACTATAAAATAAAAAAGAAAACTATCTATATAAGACAATATGTATTTCAATATATAAATGCTTGGGTAAAACTTCCTTAGGAGGCAAAATAAAATAAAAGTTTGCACCTATTCTTAGATGACCCCAGTGTAATCGACGGGATGTTGATATTGTGCTGGTGACTCAAGTGCCATGGGCAAGGTTGTTATCAGTGATGTGCTTCTCTGAAAGCACATCTTTACACCCATTGACAAATGGGTGTAAAATCCAAAAACACAAAGTAAATTATCTTCTCAATGTATATAGTAGATGCATCCTGGAAACAAACAAACAAACAAAAAACACACACAAAAATTGGATGTGGAAACAAACTTAAATTAGGTTTCAAATATAAGGCAAGGTTTTGTTGTTTTGTTTGTTTGTTTACTCACTACATAAATGACCAGTGGCCCATTCAGAAGTCTAAGGACAAAATATGTTGTAGGACTGTCCCGACCACTGAGCGACAGCTCACACCCTGACCCCACAGTACACTAATGCCTGCAGTACCCACCATTCCCGGAGTAAACCAAAAGACATCCTGCGACTCACAAAATCCATTATGGAGTTGTTTTAAACCTTATGAGAACCACTGACCTGGGCCATAAAAAACAAATGAAAAAACAGCAAAAACTAGGAATGGCAGTAGTTCTGTTGAGTTAAAGAGGAGAAAGAGGAGAAACCAGGACTGGAAGAGATGAAACTGTGAGTCTGGAAGGAAACTATTGCAAAGGCCTTTATTACCTTTAAGTAAATGTCTCCTAACTGAACTGAAAGCCTTCATTCTAACCATTGGTTTGGTCAGGAACATTTCAGGGACGCCAGGGGGGCTGTTTTATTTTGCACTTCCTTTACTGACCTCCCAGCAGCCTACCTAGCAGTAAGTTCCCCAGCCTGCAGTGTCCCCAGAGGGCATCTTCCCTCGGCTAGTAACTTCTCAGACACTCTGGCCTTGGGGACGTCTTGGATCTTCTAGGTACACAGTGGCTGCACACAGTTTTGCCAGGCCTTTCTCAAGAGGTAAAAGTTCCTAGCTGTTTGCATTTCCCAGAAATAATGTTTTCCATGTGTAGGGATTTTACAGATTTCAAAGTGCTTTCATGTCAATTACTTTCTTTAATTTAAAAGAAGTTCAGATACCAGGTCAAGCTAGGAATGATCCGGTCTCAGAGGGAAGGAGCGCTCTAGAAAAGGAGGATCCTTTAATAGAGGGCCGTCCTGGGGCCGCGTGCCCATGGAAGGCGAGAGTGGAGGAGTGTCCTCTTTCTCCCCCACCCTCAGGCGGCGGCCCGGCCAAAGCCAGAGGGGGCTGTCTCCTCCTCTTCCCCAGCAGCTGCTGCTCGCTCAGCTCACAAGCCAAGGCCAGGGGACAGGGCGGCAGCGACTCCTCTGGCTCCTGAGAAGTGGATCCGGTCGGGGCCACTACGATGCCGGGAGCCGCCGGGGTCCTCCTCCTTCTGCTGCTCTCCGGAGGCCTCGGGGGCGTACAGGCGCAGCGGCCGCCGCAGCAGCGGCAGTCACAGGCACATCAGCAAAGAGGTACAGTCGAGGCATGGGCTTGGGTTGCATCCTTTGCAGGGACCGAGACTCCTCACTTCTTCCACTCTTCCGAGAGTTGTTGTCTGGGGACTGCCGTCTCGCTTCGCCTTTCAGAGAGTGCGCTTTGGGGCAAGAGGAACTTGAAGCAAGTTCAAGTTCAATGCCATGAGAGCGTAGTGTAGGGGGAATTACCTAAGCCCTGCAAAAGGAACGGGGAGTGCTTTTCATTGTTCATTCGTTTCGAAGAGGTCTTGCTATCACGATACATCCTGTAAATTGATTTCTGAAATCTTTCCAAGAGGAAAACTTTTTCCAATTGGAAAAAAAAGAATTTCTTCAAATCAGAGCCCATCCTGCAGAGAAAGGTTTCCCAAGCTGTGTGGTTCATTCTGGGACTTTATGGAGGGTAGCTGATGCATCAAAAAAAATTATATATATAAAGTTTTACAGAACTTTGTTTTCAACTTTTAAAACAGGATTTCTAAAGAAGTTACGTGGTTTTTTTTCTTTCATGGCAATGGCGCCTCCAGCCTCACCTTTTTCAAACCCACATCTTATCTTCATATCCTATTTTATTGTAGTGAAATCGTGAAATTTTCCTTTTGCTTAAATACAGAGGAGACTTTTATGTCATGTGTACTTTAAGGCCACAGTGACTAGATATACACTTTGGAGGACTTTGGAAGATGGCTGTATTTAGTGTAACTTAAATAACTTATTCTCCTCAGAGCCTCTTAGTGTTTATGTATATATCTCTCTCATTTCTGAAACTTTGGGGAGTCTTTGAAGAGTTATTTTATTATCATGAATTTTACAGGAAGCACACGTGCAGCATTGTAAGACATACTTTGTAACACATTATTTCAGCAAACAATTCTTTAAGTTGGAAAACCTGTATCAAAGTAAAAAAAAAAAGAAATATTTATTGTTCGGTTTTAAATATCAAAATGTTTAACCTAAGAGTACAAAATCTGTAGGTTAGAAGCTTTTAAAAGTTTTAATGAGGCTGAATCTGCTTAAGTTTTGAAGTATACTTATCCTTCTTCCAGTTAACTTCTAGCCAAGTCAATAGTTCTGATATTTGTTCTTATAATCTAGCATTTTTAGCAGTACTATTTTTTAAGGAGTAAAGAGATATCCCAAGCTCTTTCTATAATAATAACTCCCTGATTAAAATTCTTGGAATAAAAATGACCTTGCATTCACTATATAACTTTTTTCCTTCTATTTTTGCTTTTGCTTCTCTGAGAGGTAAAATGGGGCCAATATGACTTAATTAATATAATTTACGAGAGTAATTTTAAGAGTATCTCTGGCCACTTATTTTTAAAAATTCTACTTTTAACTATTAAACTTTGCTCAATTACAAGATGTGTTTAAACAAGACATAATACTTTAATAATGTTAGGCAGCTGGGAGAAATGAGGGGCCAGGGGCACCAATCCTTATGTCCACTTGGAATGGGGCAGAAACTCAAAGCATGCAGAGTAAGGATCAAGCAAATCGTTGCTAAGAATTATCCTGAACACACACAGGATTTCTCTTTTTTCCTCTCCCTTCTTATTTACTCTCTTTTCAAATAAGGTAATATTAACTGTGATTTCTATGACCCAGGCGCAAGATGAAGTGAATTCAGGAGGAAGGGTTTATACTACCATTCTGTCAAGATACCACTTAAATACTACATACAATAAGGAATTTTATTCAAAATAGCTACAACATACAATGTACTATAGGCTGCTATAATCTGCATTCTAGTATATATTATTGTCTTTGTCATAGACCATTTACAATATATCTGGAGGTTGGCTCAATGATAAATGACTTAAACCTGTTAATGTTGAAAGTATGTAAAATTCATGAAACTTTAAAATTGGATAGTGATTTATGATTTAAAAATGCCTTATGTACATGATCTTTATTCGCCTTCAGATATTATTATTCTCAAAGGACAAATTTAGAACTTAGGCTTCCAGTAGTTGTAATTTAAGTTTACATAAGAATAACTTCATTTTCAACAACTAAAACACTTCCGGTATTGTTTGTGCTGAATTCCCTTTTTTATGGTTCCAAGGTTTCTTTCCATTAATTTTTTAGGCCATGTTTTCTTTTCAGTGTTGTTCCATTGAAGCAAGCCCTCTGTGAAAATCACGGGATATGAGTTTGACTGGAGAAGGGTTTTCCTGGCTATGATCAACTTTTCTGTTTTCGATTATACTAGCACTGACCTTTCTAGGCAAGCACTAATTGTGTAGAAGTTCTATTTCCCCTTATAATTCGATGCCAATTTATTAAGAATTTTTGACATGAATCAACCACTTTTAGATGTTGCAGTTGAGTTAGAAACATAACCAGACTTTTTGTTTTTTACTTTTTCTTTGAAATCTTATGTGGTTTCTATAGCATACTCGATTGTAGTATGAATAGCATTGATTCAGCAAGAATGATATTCCAAGGAAATTCTTTAGCTGTATTTAAAATTGACGAAATAGAATGATGTAATCAAAATGATTCTGCATTTCAGCAAGGCAGTGTCTAAAATGTTTTCTGATATTCTTGTGAATAATATGTGGAAACTGAAGCATAATGGTAGGTAAATTGCAACTGATTGAAAAATAGTTCACAAAGAATATTGCATAGTGGATTAAGGTCAATCCGGAAAGAAGTCTCTAGCAGTGCAACAGAGGTTTTCTTATACTCAACTATCTTGGTAATGGCTTGATGGAAAATGTAAAATCCAAGCTTATCAGAACTGCATGTGGTCCAAAATTGATAGAGGTGGCTAAGCTGGTTACTAACAAGTTCAGAAATTTTAAAGGTCTCTATAGCCTTGACCATGAATGGCACCTACATGAAGTTGCTTTTATTATTCATATCCACATGTTAAAAAAAAAGCCCATTTGTGCTCTTCTGGAAATTAGTTACATTGTTTATATGTTTAGGAATGAATATGAAGACAGGAAGAGAAAGGCCACTCTGAATTGCAGCAAGTTCGATATGAACATATAGTGTAATATGGTGACAAAAAAGGTTGGCTCACTTTTACCCAAAACTCACAGAAGCACATAGGTCTGTTGCTTAACACACATTTGGGTATTTCATTGACAAATGGGTGTAGATGCAGAGAAGGGAGAGCAGAATGGTTAAGAGTCTGAGAAGATTTTCAGAAGAGGAATGTCCCAAGTAAAATCTTTCCATCTGAACAAGGAAAGATTTAGGGAAGGCAATCATAAGGAATGTCCTCAAATTTTCAGAAGAGTCATTATGTTAAAGAGGGACTATTCTAAAGGCTGAAGGTGGATCCATAGAAGAACATGACAAACAACCAGGTTTGAATTTTATAATATGGAGAAAATAGCTCCTCTCCTCACTTCCTCCCCATGCCATTTTGAGTTGTTCAGAAATAGCTGAATTGTGTTTGAGCAACTTGCTTCTGGAAATGACCATGCAGTGATCAGATGTACAGTTAGTGAGGGATGCTTTGTGAGGGAATGCCTCTACTGAGAGGAAGTTAAGACTTATCAACTGTCTAGCCATTTGTCAGTTCTAAGATTCTAATATTATAGTCTATTGCTTTTAGAGTGCATACTTGTATTTAAATTTCTGAATTCTTAAAATGTCAAGAAAATGTTAAATATATAAAAATGTGTTTTTAAATCCTTTCTGGGATTTAAAATAAAAACATGTTTGAGACAATCCTCACACATTTTTGGCAAGAATACTTAGATATTTAGCATGGATTTTCCACATCATCGTCAATTGCACAGTTCTAAAACATCTCGTGTTATAACATGCAAGAATACTTTATAAATTACCTGAGAAATTTTCAGGGGATTCATAGTGGCCATAAACCTGGAATTAATTTTTTTAAATATTTTTCTTTGCTGCATATGTAACTTTTTGGCTTGTTTGCCATATACTGACCTAATCATTTAGTAAAAATAATTCATAACAGATAAAATGCATGGCATTTCAACATATTCAAAATATTTATATGAACATATTCAACACTGAATATTATAGATGTGATAGAATTAATAAAATTTATATAAATTTTATATTATGTTATATTTCACATATCAATGTGTACAGATTTCTGGTCTCTCTTAAGATTTTTCTACCCTAGGATTTCATGCAAACTAATGAACTGAATCTATATCAAGGGATGCTGGGGGCTGGGCAAGGTGGCTCACTCCTGTAATCGCAGCACTTTGGGAGGCCTAGGTGGGTGGATCACCTTAGGTCAGGAGTTCAAGACCAGCCTGACCAACATAACGGAAACCGTGTCTCTACTAAAAATACAAAAATTAGCCAGGCGTGGTGGCATGTGCCTGTAATCCCAGCTACTCAGGAGGCTGAGGCAGGAGAATCACTTGAACCCTGGAGGCAGAGGTTGCAGTGAGCCGAGATCGTGTCCTTGCACTCCAGCCTGGGCAACAGAGGGAGACTCTATCTCAAACAAAACAAAACAAAACAAAACAAAAATTTAAAAAGAATTGCAACTTATCATCTATCCAGTTTGCAGCAGGGCCTTATTTAGCATCTAGAAACCATGTGAAAAAGATCAGGAAGAAATTATTGTAAATAATTATTGTAAATGGTTGCACAAGTGGTTTAACTTCTAATCTAGAAGATTCGGGTTTAGGATTTGTTTACAGTTGCAACTTGAACCTCGATAGCTAAACAGGAATTTAGGCAGAAGCTCAGTTTCAGTAAATGAGAAAACAAGACAGAGTTTAGAGAAAGATAAAAGTAGATTTTCCAGGCTTAGTATATACCAAGCAGATAGAAATAAAACTAATTCTAGGCTTTCTCCATTGGTAAGACTGAATTTAGAGGTCAGAAGTTGTGAAGGAAATTGGTGGGGTTGGGCCTATATGCATTGGAATGTGGCAAATGAATGAATGTTTACAGTGAGTAAAGAAGATAAAAAAATTACTGCTCTTGTGGAACTAATATTTAGTTGGGATGGAGATGAGCAGACAGGACTATGATGAATATATGATGAAGCAACATAAGAACACCTATACTGTATAAAATGTAGTTGATGAAAAATGCCCTGGACAAACAAATACAACGGGGTAAGGACAGTCAGGAGTTCTAGGAGTGGAGGGAGGTTGATGGCTATTTTGTTGGTGAAGGTTGGTAAAGGTTGACCTGTTTGAGAGGATCTCACTTTGGCAAACACCTGAAGGTGACGTGGGAGTGATTCGTGCAGTTATCAGGGGGAAGAGTACTCTCTGTATAGGGAGCAGGCCTGTGAGGATCTAAGCTTGGAGCATGGTGAGCAGACTCAGAGGAGAAATGGGAAACTGGAATACATAGCATTGTTGACCTTAATTGTAAAGATTTTGCCTTTTTGTCTGAGTGAGATGAGGAGGCATCGGTGAGTTTTAACAGAGTTAAATAAATGAATAAAATCACAGTTTTTTTTGTCTCAAATACGCACTAATCCATGGGACTAGACCAACAGTCCAAGCATAGAATTATTTTAGATTTATCTCTTGTCCCAAACACTCCATTGATAGAACACATTTAAGTGATTCTACATTCAAGAGCATTCCACTTCAACCATCTTATCATGGTGAAGCTCAGATGTGTCTTTGTAACACTTCTTTTCTTCCCTTTGGCAACTCAGTGCTATTCCATTATTCAAAATATATCAGTACCTCAGAAACAATTTGTGTGCAGGGAACTTCCGCAGCTTTTAAAAATTTTGCTCCAGTGTAGTTAGAAATATGACAGATTTTTAAGGGTAATTTTAAATAGTATGCACTTTAAAACAAAACTGAATTATTCACAATCCCACATGGACATATAGGTACTTTGGAGTTCCCTTTTTTATTATCTATTTCAATCTCAAACGCTAAAGTTTAGACACAATTGTTGAAAATGACATAGTGATGTATTGATCTGATGATTTCTTTTATGATATGAAATTTGAAATGCTACCTGTTTTACATTCAGAAACTTATTATATGTTCTGTTTCCATTTTTGTTACTATTTTAAGAATCACTTGTAAGCTTTAACAATAATGTTTTGGACTATAGTAATGCAATTTTGGCCTAATTTAATTCTGTCATTTAGAACAAAAAAGGTAAAAAAATTGGATAGCTTTTCCTTCTCTCTCTCTCTCTTCTCTTTCTCCCTTCCTTTCTTCCTTCCTCCCTTTCTTTGTTTTCCTTTTCCCTTAGTATTCTTCCTGTGAATAAAATAAGGTAATTAAAATAGATAATTATAACAAATATAACATTTAGGAAGATAGTAAGGCAAAACTTTACTTAAATCTTCCTTATTAAAAGCCACAGGTAATTGCTATCTAAAGATAGTTTGAGACATATTTTCAGGGTGAGTTAAAGCTAAAGACATTTGCTTGTCAAAGATGTATAATATGGGTTTAAAAATGTTTTTCTCCTAAGTAATCTTGAGTGTGGATCTTAATATGGGAACTTTATGCTATTTGGATTTTATTTGGACACGTGACATTTGCAAAAGATCATTGAGGATTGCCTATTAATGTGTTATTATTCATAATATCGGCCTCTGTGACATGCCTAATCTAGTTCAAACAACAAGTTAATCTATGCAAATTCCTGATGATGAAAACCTCAGGAGCTATTTAGTGCCTGGCACTTAGGAAATGTACCTTGTGCAATGTTAAGTATGTCTCTGTATGTGTAGTCCACTCAACTGACCCCCGAACTGTGTACCTCCCCATGGCTCTTCATTTAGCTGCGTCTTGAGTGCCAGATGGTTTAGATTGGTATAATAATATGTAGTGCATTGTGAGCATTAACACGTTTACTTACATAGCAGAGCTGTTTAGTAGATTAATATAATTATCCTCAGTTTGTAGAAGGAAAATATGCCCAGCAACTTGTCAAGGACAAACAAAAATTCCAATGCTTATTTTAGAGTTAGAAATTAAATTACGGTCCTGCTCTTGACTTTGTAGATCCTAACTATCACCTCTTTTGGACTTTTATATATTTATCTTTCATAAAATACCCTGAGGAAAAAAAATCCATTTCTAAGTTATGTTAGTCTATCATATCCAGAGATTCATTTGGTATTATGGAAGAACAAAAAATAAAATGTGTAGTCTTGAAGGGTCTTTTTCATTTAAATACACACACACACACACACACACACACGCTGCTTATTACTATGTAGACATATACACACATGTATTACTTAAAACTATGCATTAATTCAAATGCATTCATCAAATTTTAGTGTTTACATTCTTAGAACTTTGATTACTGGACACTAGGCTATAAGAAAATATTAATTGATTCTTTATTGGCTTTTCTGAAGTAACTTTACAGAAGTTACTTCAGCAAGCTAGAAACACAATGGTATTTATTATACTGTATAATGAAGTCTTTAAGAATAGTCAATGTGTAAATGTCAGTGAATGAAAAGAACAAGAACCAAACAGATATACCTAAGAATCAGAGCAAGATTAATCTCAAAATTCCTTCTGAAAAGATGAAAAACCTTGACATCTTCATAAAAACATTTAAAAACTTTCATTTGAAGTTGAACTCAGTTAAGACAAAAGTAAGTTTTCCAATCTCCCAGATTTTGAGAGGGTGTATTTGTGTATGTATGTAATTGCAGCACCAGTGCACATGTACCATTTACAGCCTAGCACTCACAGGACCTAATTTGTATATTTAGTATGTTTTCTGTTTGATTTTTGTTGTCTTAAGGTATTAGATTTTGTTTATCAAAATCTTTGAATAAGAAAATCTAAAAATTGAATTTCTAGAAAACTCTAGTTGCCTTGACAAATGATTATGGACCAAAGAATAAATTATAAATGAGACAATTATAATATTCCATCCAGTAGCTATACTGTTAAAATTCCAAGGTATAATCCCTTTCGAGTTGCTTGTCACTTAGAAGGTCCTATTCTATAGAAGAAATAGAGTTAGTAGAGTTTGCTGCATCAAATATATTTTTTCAAATGCCTACATATTATAGTTGACACAATTTCCTGGCTTATTGCCTTCTGTGCAATTTTCAATTATTGGATGAGGCTGAAAGTTTGAAAGAGAATATGAAGCAGTGCAATTGTCATTTCAGTGAGCTACCTCGTCTCATTGGTTTGTCGTGGTGCATATGTAAAACACTGAATATAAAACATGAAACATCTAGTAAGGCCTCAATAAATGTTCATTTTCAAAATGCCTCAAAAAATGAATTAAACCTAACAACCTAACATGACATTCTCTGGCTGAAAGAAACACTCTTCTCCAACATCATGTGGTATACCAAATTCAGTTGAGACTGCTTGTGAAGGAAGGAATTTGCTTATATACTTGAACACACAAGTATTTGAATTCTGTTCTAATTAGAATTTGTGCTGCAGTATTTCTTTATTCTCAACTTTATAGCTTAGCCTACAATAAAAACTCTTATCAATACGTACCTCTTTATACCTTTAGTTTCCACATACAGTACTCTGCTTTGGAGGTAACTGAATCGTAGAAAACGTATGGACTTGGGAGAAAGCTAGACTCGGATTCATAGCCAAGTCACCACTTTACTAAGATCAAAAGCCTGAGTCAACGGAGTTAAATTTTCTATTCGTAAGATAGGTTTAGGTTAGATAATAAATGTGATAATACTTGCCAGCTAATCAGTACATACTAGCTCTTTTCTTCTTTATTTTATGAGCATAAAACTAAAAAAAAAGATTTGCTTTGCATATAGCATATCCTTTTTGCTTAAGAACAGCAAAATATTCTAAAAATTTCTTTGAGTAGACCCTAAGAGACTGTAGATGGCAAACTATTTATCTCATTGCCAAGAGATTGAATAATTCTGTCGAGGTTACACAGCAAGTCAGTAACAGAGATAAGAAGAAACACAAGTTCCTATAATTAGCTAACAGTTATGTTAGTAGCTCTGTGTGAGAAGTGATTTAAAACAGGCAACATGATGGAAATTTTTGCAATAATTTGTAGTTATTCATACTTCAAATGTGGTACAATAAACGTTTTTTCTAGGAATCTCATTGTTGAATATGTATTTATTTTGTTGATAAACTATTTTTTAAAAACTTCTTTAATACATATAATATGTTTAGATAAATATATGGCATATACTAAGCACTTCATAAAGGTTAGTTATTGTTCTTAGTCTATGAAGTATATGTTTTCATTGACATCTACTTGGGTAGAGATGACAATTTGGCGTGTTTGACACACAATGTAAGTTAATTTCAGCATGGCCTTCAGTGGAAAGTCTAATTGGATTGCAGAAAATCTCTCAATATAGATTGTCTTTATTTGGACTCTCCCTAATTGCTATAGTAAAAAAAATTCTTGGATACATTATTTAATACAACTCTGGATAGGGAGGATTCTTAGTGTGTCTACTTGTGTATTAAATTTTTAGTGTGTCTATTTTGTATTAAATCTACTATTAAACAAAAAAACCACCAAAAAACAAAACCAAAAAACCTACTTCAGAAAATCATACAGTACTCTAACAAATCTCTAGAGAAAACTGCTTTTCTAAACTTGGGAACGCTGGATTTTGAAAATATTTCAGACAAAACACTTCTTAAAGGCCCGTTTACCATCAAAAAGTTTCAATCTTGCCTAACACATAATGTGCAAATATTCATTTTTTCATTCTGATACATTAGAAAAGTCACTGGATTTGTAATTGGAATTCCAAAATATAAATTTTCCCTCTAGCTCTTCCTAAAGAGATTACCTTAAACATGGATAAGTCATTTAACTATTCTGAAATTCAATTTTCCATCTAAAAAATGACAATGTAATGTTCGAATCTATTTCATGGGGTTGTTATAAGGGTTAAATAAGGCAGACCATACAAATACCATTATTAATACTATTTGTTATTATAATAAATGACAGAGTTGGCCTTAGGCATCATTGGTTATGAAGTTTTGCTCCACCCCCTTTCTTTGGTTTTTTTCCCCCAGTGGCTCCTAACCATTTGTTATTAATTAATAATGTTATGTATTAATATACATATATGTATTAATAATGTTGTTAATAATGTTATGTATTAATATACTTAGTTCTCCTGTTTTCAAGGACCCATGACACATAGCTTTCAAACATGGCACAAATTATTTGTTTGGTAAACATATACATACTACTGCATAAGAAGAAAATATGGTATCTGAAAATGTACATCAGTTTCCTACAAACAAGTAGCAAAGAGTAAGTATTCAGTGAAATTATAAAACTATCATAAAAATAGCCTAAGGGCTCTGAAACATTCTATGTCAAGATTCCTTTTTATCCTCTTAAAAATAATTGAAACTTTGATTTATGGTATATCTACTATTTGATTTTATTAAAATTAAAATTGGGAAATTTACAAATGTTTACTAATTAATTTAAAATACCAGTAATAAAACAATTACATGTTGACAAAAAGAACATAACTTTATGAAAAATAATTTTATATCCAAAATAAAACTCTTCAATGTCTGGCTTAATAGAAGAGAACTGGATTCTCATTTCTGCCTCTGCGTTCAAATTATTACATGTTATTTTAGTTTAAATTATTTTGGTTTAAGCATATTAAGAAATATATAACAACAAACATAGATAAGCTGTTGGAAAAAAGAGGAGTCTGTCAGTGCCTTTTAAGATAGCTGTAAATATTCTTTGATTCTATACCAAAACTCAGTAAGTGGTAGTTTTCAAAAGATTGGCTGCAGTGTGGTATCTGAAACTGCATCAACGATATTTTTGTACTCTTTTATATTAAAATCTATGGATCTATCTTGCTCCTGGAAGGAATTTTACCCATGTGTGATGTTATAGCATCATTCGTAGATCATTTGGAAGATACTGATTTACTAGTTATGCAGATCAGCCACAACTTGACAGATTTTCTTATAAAATATTTTTAATCACATTTTTATCACTATTGATCTCACCAGAAAAGTCCCTAAATATTAGAAGCTGTTAATCTCACAATGGTAGAGACAAATTTTTCAGAATTTTTATTTTCATTTGTAAGTTCCCGTAGTTATTGACAAATTTTGTTATTTTTCTTGAAATAGTTACTTTATTCATTCTTAAGAAAATGTTTATCAAACAAATGAGTCTTAAAAACCACGGTCAGATCCTTTTTGTAGTACATAGGGTATTCCATGAAAAAAGTGGCTAGTTTAGCTTGCAGCTGAAAACAACTGTACAAATGCTTTTCCTCAAATCAACCATCATGCTTCAGTATACAGTTGATGTTAAAAAGATGTACCCAAGATTTAATAAATTTAATCATTGTTACTACTTCATCAAGTACATTCATCTGTGAAACTAGTTGTTTTTTTTCTTCTGGGAGTGTGTGGTGGTGAAAACTAAACTGACCACTAGCATGGTTTAGTACCCCTGCCTTGATTTGTGCTAATGTACCATCAGTGTTTCCCACCACTATTGCTTTTGCACCATCAGTGCATATGTCAACACAATGAAAAGGCAGATAATAATTAAATCTTGTTACTAAAAGGATTTTTGAACTTGTGTACCTACGGATTATGTCTTGTGGACTCCCAGGGATTCACAGATCTTTCTTTGAGCTCTACAGGGTTGGACTACAGTTAAGTTCCTCACTGCCTGCCTCTTCACCAATTCTACAAAATCCATAGCCATATGAAGGTAAATTTTGCAATCAGAAAAAGCCAAAACCACTTCAGTTTTTACCTCAGGTCTAGTCTAGGAGAGTGATACCATTTCTTTTTAAGGGGGAAGAAATCCAGAAAAGCTTCTTCTGTGGAAAAAGCAGGAAGGGTTAAAACCAGCCAGACATACATATAGAAATCAAAATCTCTGCCATCATCTGCCCTTCTTTCTTTCCTTTCACTTGCCCAAACTGGAGTAGAGATAGTGTACTTACCCACAGTTGGACATATGATGTTATTCCTAATGGACTTAAAAAGTGAACTCATGGCGGGGCGCGGTGGCTCACGCCTGTAATCCCAGCACTTTGGGAGGCCGGGGCGGGTGGATCACGAGGTCAGGAGATCGACACCATCCTGGCTAACACGGTGAAACCCTGTCTCTACTAAAAAAAAAAAAAAAAAAAAAAAGCAAAAATTAGCCGGGCGTGGTGGCGGGCGCTTGTAGTGACAGGTACTCTAGAGGCTGAGGCAGGAGAATGGCGTAAATCCGGGAGGAGGAGCTTGCAGTGAGCCGAGATCGCGCCACTGCACTCCAGCTTGGGCAACAGAGCGAGACTCCGTGAACTCATGAGCAAGGTTTAGTACAAAGGAAACATACTAATATCTGTAATTCTGAATATTAGCAGAAGAGATTTTTATTCCTTGCTGAGCTCCTGAACTCACGTCAGGAGGGGTCCTTTGTACTTTTCATAGAAAGAATTCCTGTTGGAAGCACTGGATATCGTATTTCTCAAAATATGGAATTTCCTTCATTTATTTCTTGCCTTTGAAGTTTTGTGATTTCTAAAGCATTTAAAAGGTTTTGTAATGTTGAGAACGTAAAACGTGATTCTTTTCCCTGTGCCCATCTCATACCATTGTATGTGTGTCAAATGATGGATCTGGTTTCTTTTTCTTATTTGTTGGGAGATGTCCAGAGACTCAAGGATCTATCCTTTGACCAAATTTTTCACTCTTCAAGGGCCTCATACTGCTCTGATTTCAGATGTATAGATATATTGCTTATCAAACACTGATGGGTCTGAACATGAGTGGTAGTAAGATATTTCCAGATTAAGTAGACAAATTGTGCAGAACTTTTTAGTATCACTATTTAAATGACTAAATTTTTGAGGTTTATGTGTATCCAGCCCAATATGTCCTCTCCTTATCTAGTATAATTTATCTTTAAAAATTAGACTTGCTTTGCATATGTCAGATTTTATGTTTAACAGACTTTTTATATATTTCTTTGTTAGGAAGTGTTCAATGTTAGACAAAGTGAACAGATTACTTTGGAATCCATGTCCTGGTCCTGCTGAATAACATGTCCTCAACCTCCTTCCATTTTTTTTTTTCTGCCATACACATTCCAGTAACACTGAAAGAGTTAATTGATGTGTCCCATCTTTATTGCTTTTGTAAATAGCTATAGATACACTTTATATGTAGAAGATAATGGTATGTTTTAAAATTCTGCAAAAATAGCTTTTCAATTCTCTTTATTCTCTTTCTCAAGCTTTGATAAAATATTTTTCATTCAACTTTTAGGGACTGATTTTCTCCATAGAGTTCCTGATGTGGTGCTACTGGAGTGATGCTGAGAAAACATTATTCTAAATGTTTTTTAGAAACATTTTTTAGAAAACATCATTCACCCAGAATCTGAAATTTTATCTTTATTTATTTATTCCTTTGGATAAAACATTGCCCTCACAGGCTATTCTTTTCTAAAATGTTTGCTGTGCTGTTATTATTCACTTTAATGGAAATTAATTTATCTGCTGACCTTCCTTTTTGACGGTTTAGGACTGTATTAAGTTTTCAGATCTGCTTGGTGAGAAATAGTGAAATAAAACTAGTTAACATCTATGGAATACCTAACTATGGGCCAGCACTGCTGTAAGCATGTCTCATGCCTTAATTTATCAAAGGTAGATGCTATTAATCTCATTTAACAGAAGAGAAAACTGAAATGCAAAATGTTAAGTAACTTTCCAAAAGTAAAACAACCAGTGAACTAACTGGTAGAGACCAAGATTTGGACCTAGGTAGTTCTACTTTGTGGCCCATTCACCTACCCATGGCAGCGTGTGACCTCAACCCTGAAAGAGTACAAATTAGTAAGTAAAGGGCTTCCTTTAGTGACATACTGCAGAGGTGATTTTATTTCCCTTTTTTGTGAGATTTCCTATGAAAAGATTAACAATTTAAACAATATTTGCCATTTAGATTCAGCACTATGTCCTGATATATCAGAAGAGTCTATGAACTTTTTTTTTTAAAAGACTCCTTGGAGATAGCAATGAATGAATTCTTAACTGTGTCAGGCATGCCTGAATTTTTTGAGTCATATAAGAGTTTGTAGCACTCCTAGAATTGTTAACTTAATTGGTAAGAATGTGCTTTTTTCTTTTTGTTGTTGTATGAAGTGTTAAACCAAAAATAATCAAGGCCCAGGGCTTTTCCTGGTCCATTAATGGATATATGACAAGTGATGGCAAAAGGATAGTTACAGTTATTAACTTAATCATTAATTGGCTCAGGGTATCCCCAAAACCGCAGTTGGAACTGAAGTGCTACAAAAATGACCGTTTTGTTGTTATAGCTTTTCTTCACATAAGGAAATAAATAAGCAAAAAGAGGGAGTATCTTACCTATTTGTTGATCAAATATCTTGTAATTCTGCTTATGGTAACTCCCAGAGTAGAGAATATCATCCAGTTGGCCCCCTGTATGAACTTGGATTGCAATGGAAGTCCTATCGGCCAGTTTACTGGTTAACAGGAGCTGTAGTACTAGAGCTATGACTGCATCAGAAGTCCAGCACTGTGGGCACAAAGCAGCGCAGCACTTTTGAAGTTAGACATCGAGAGTTTGAGTCCTAGATTCACACCTTGCTGGCTGAGTGCTGTTGCAATAGTGCTGTTGAGCAAGTTATTTAACTTCTTTAAACCTGATCATCCTCACCTTTAAAAGAATGAAAATAGTAGTGTCTTTTTAAGGATTAAATGGAATTAAGTATTTAATTTGTATTCAGAAGAGGATGGAATCATCATTCAAAGACTTTACAATCAGTGGTGTTTTCAGCATGGACAACTGGAGCTTTAACTTAAAAGATCTAGAAACTGGGATTGTTGGCCATAGTTTTAGTGTGACTAGAGGTGGTCATAGGCTAGTCTAAGTTGCCACTATCCTGGTTATGGATGGTAATAGAACTGCCTATTTATTTGATGTCTTCACTTAGTTGTCTCCTAGGTCCTTGAAAGCGAACATTTGCCAGGATTGAACATAGGTACTCTGCATTTCCTCAACTCTTTTCCCATCAGCTTTTCCCAACTCAGAAAATGGTACCATCATTCACCCCTTGAATCAAATTTGACATCTAGAAGTTACTATTAACTTCTCTCTTTCCTTCACCTCCCAGATTGAAATAATCAGCATGTCTGTCATCCACACCACCAGAGTTTATTCCATAAATATCCACATCTTTTTGTCCCTATTGCCTTCTAGACCACAGCACTCTTTTTTTGCCTATGCAACTTCAGCAGCCTCCCAGCTGCTCTCCCTTCTTTTCTCTTTTCCATTTTACAATCAATTTTCCATGCAATAGGCAGAGTGAACTCTGAAAATAGTAAATCAGATTAGATCTTTCCTCTGCTTAAAACCTTTCAATGCATTTCTATTATAAGAATAAATTCTAAATTCATTAGATTTTAAGTCTATTCATGACAGCTCTTGTATTTTTCTCTGATTTCAAATTATTCTCTTTTTCTGTTATTTTCCAGCAACAGTAAAGACTTTTTTTCCATCTCAAGGCCTTTGTCCTTGCTGTTCCTCTGTCCAGAGCATTGTTCCATTAGATCCCTGATGGCTGTCTCTCTCTTCTCAATATTCCAATCTCATGTCAAATGTCACCTCTTACAGAGGCCTTTCCAGAGGACCACTTTAAATTAGCTTCTGTCAGGCACTCATCTCCCTGTTGCAATTTCTTTGAACAATTAAATGTTTATCTTGAATACCCTTGTTTATTTACTTTTCTTCTTTGTTGCTTGTCTCCCCAGACTGTTGGAATATAAATTTTGTTATAAAATGGCCTTCGTCTCCAGAGCTGAGGAGATACATAAATATTTTTTATTTTGAATTAACACATGGCTGTGTTCAGGCTCTTCTGAATGTAATTCCATGGAGGAGGTCAAAATTGGATTCCTGTATGTAGTGAATCTGTCCCGTTTATGATTTTCAGTTATATAATGAGTTAGAAGACCAATCCAATCATATTTCAGATAAACCTCAAGAGCAATTGCTATGGCAGAGAACTAGAAGGGTATTTAATCAACTAGTTCCTTTTCCAAGATCTTTAGCTCTTTAACAGTTATAAATTAATAAAGTATGTTATATAATGTTAGGACTTTTTGTCTTTCATTGTTTCTGTTGCTTTATCTCCAGCTTCTAGTCTGACATATGGTAGGCACTCAAAAATTGGATGAAGAAGCAGCTCTTTTTGGACAGACCAAGAGTGTTGCCTTTTAAAACATTTTATGTGTACTTTTTCCCCCTGATCCTTTTATAGTATGAATGAATGTTTGTATAAGACATAAATTTCTACAAATACTGAAACACAGTATGGACAGATATGAGTTATTATTATTAATATCACCTAGATAATAGATAAAATATTTTAGAAAGTGAGGCTACCTTAAATTATCTTGCTTCTTGAGTTTTTTTTTTCTCCCTCTAAGGATATTCCAGTAAGAGTTGAGCAGTATTTAAGCTTTGGATAAGGAATGCATATTTCTTGGCTTAGTCAGAACTTTTCTGGATGGAAGGTCTTTTTGGATGAGAATTACACTACATAAGATTAAAATGCCCATTTAAGATGTAAATTCTAGGGATAAAATATAGATAACTCACATGGGGTGATTTGATTGGCATCTGTTTTCATTTTTCTTTGTTTCTTTTTAGATACCACCAAAGTACTTCCTATTTCAGGCAAAAAGATATGTTTTAAAAACCACTCACAAGGCCTCTACAATATGTCAGATAATGCATGTGCGTGCATGTCCTTGGATGTGTATGATCTCTTGCTTGAAGTTATCAGCCAGCAAAATGGTGAAATACTTAGAATTAATCAAACATCTGGAGGTCAAGAAACGCAGTACCTATATTCTTCTCCTTACTTTAAGAATGAAACTAATAAAAAATAAGGCGGAGCTGGCCCTTCAGCAAAGGAGGGATTTTTATTATATGAGTAAATTTGAGAGAAAGGGGGACAAGAAAAGACCTTTGAGATCAGGGCCCAGGTCTGTTTTGTTACTACTGTATCCTTACTGCATAGCACAGTGCCTGGCACCTAGCATGGTCACAGTAAAGATTGAATGATAGAAAAATAGAAAAGGAAGAGCTAACTTTTAGGAAGGAACACTTACTTCCCACTTACAGTTATTGAAAAAACTATGAAGATGGTTAACATCATGATACTGTCAGATGTAGGCAGTTACAATTTCTACTCAACGACAGAAAAAAGAACTAAAGAGAATTTACCAGGACATGAAAGAAAGGTGTAAGATCATGGATTCCTGAAACAGGATGTTCCAATTAAATATTTAAATTTAAGTGAGGATTGTAGGAGTTTAACAGCTATTTAAAATACACCCTGCTGCTTTCCTTCCTAGGTTCTCCACACCTTCAAAGCTCATCACTTGGACAAGATTCCCTCTTTACTTTTTCCAGATTAATCTGGTTCATCCATTTTTTGCAAAAATGAAAACTCCCCTCTTTCACTAAGGTATTTGAGCCATCAAGAACACCCTCCTGTCTAGGCATGGTGGCTCACAGCTGTAATCCCAGCTCTTTGGAAGGCCAAGGCAGGAGGATGGCTTGAGGCCAGGAGTTCAAGACCAGCTTAGGCAAAATAGTGAGATCCCTGCCTCTACAAAAATAAAATGAAAAAATTAGCTGCGTGTGGTGGCACATGCCCGTGGTCCCAGCTACTCAGGAGGCTGAGATGGGAAGATTACTTGAACCTGGGAGGTCGAGGCTGCAGTGACCCATGATCACACCACTGCACTCTAGCCTGGGCAACAGAGCAAGACCCTATCTAGGAACAATAAAAAATTCATTATTCATTATTTAATCCAGAACAAAAACATGTTATAGACTATCTATAGATTCAATTTTCAAAAATCCTATGCTTCTCATCTCTAAATATTGTTATAATGCTGCAATTTTCAAATTAGCTTTCACCTTTAAGAAATGCTACTTTCCATATTGGAATGAATAATTAATATAGAACCAAAATGCATGTCTGGGATTTAGAAAATCTTGGGATTCTGTTTCTATCCTTGCTTATTTTTTATTAAGCTAAGTCATTCATTTTAAGAAATGATCCCCTTTACCCCAACTATAGAGGTATATACTACCTTATATACTACCATACTTAAAAGGTTAGTGAAGAGGCATAGAAAGAGTAGTGAAACAGTGAAACCTTCTAGATGCCAGATGCTATACAAATGTGAAGCATATGACACCAGCATGGTGAAAAAGGAAGCTAATTAAGACCATCAGATAGTATTTGATTTTATCTCTCCATAGAAATCATGATAACTATGTTACATAGTTGCTGAAATTTAGACATTAAGTTTGTGGAATCTCTCTGACAGTTATATTAGCTAATCACTAAACAGAAATTTTAAAAGAAGTATTTAATATTAATTCTCAGTCTTAGGAGAATATTTAGCTAATAATTCTACAGTTGACTGCAGAGTTTATTCATTATTTAATTCATAATGTCTTTTCAATCACTTTACAGTTTCTTGATTCATGAAGAATACATACCAAGTGTATTAGTCTGTTCTCACACTGCTGTAAAGAACTGGTCAAGACTGGGTAATTTACAAAGAGGTTTGATTGACTCAGTTCCACCTGCCTGGGGAGGCCTCAGGAAACTTACAATCATGGCAGAAGGGAAAGCAAACACATTCTTCTTCATGATGTCAGGAAGGAGAAATGCAGAGCGAAGTGGGGGAAAAGCCCCTTATAAAACCATCAGACCTCATGAGACTACTCACTATCCTGAGAACAGTATGGGGGAACCACTCTCATGATCGAATCACCTTCCAGGAGGTCCCTCCCCCAACACATGGGGATTACAATTTGGATTACAATTCAAGATGAGATTTTGTGAGGACACTGAGCCAGACCATATCACTAAGAGAATAAAAATTAACACAGAATGCCACTTTCCTATTCCCTTTAAATATTTCCAGTTGAAAGTATTTCCATGACCTAGTGAGTTCTTAGAGAATTCAATCACTATTGATGTCCCAACTGGTATAATAAAAGAAGAAAACACATAATTTTGAGACAAATTCCACCTTTCCCACACTCTCAGCATATAAACACATAATCGAAGCAAGAAAAATGAGAAAAAATCAAATATATAATATGATGAAGAATTTTACACTATTCATTATGACATGTGGGGCCAAAGTGACAAAAGTAATTGGACAAAGGTAGACTCAGCAATGAGGACTTGGAAGAAATGAGCTTTCAGCCCCATTTTAAAGTAGAAGAGAAGGTAGGGTATCAAAAGTAGGGTGTGCTAAGGTAAGTGGAGGGTATTTTTGTTGTTGTTGTTTTTAGAGACAGGGTCTCCCTCTGTCACCCATCTTTGCCCACTGCAGCCTTGAACTACTGGGCTCAGGTGATCCTCCTGCCTCAGTCTCCCTCAGTGCTGGGATTACAAATGTGAGCTACCCAACACCCAATGTTTTCTTGATTGTAAAAGAAAATTGATGGTTTCTCATGTTCACCAGAGGGAAACATCCATTCATTTTATCAATGTGTTTAAAATAATTCTTACTCCTTCTTTCACTTTAAAGTGTTTAACTCATTTTTGCATTCTATTCATAAATATGACCAGTCAAAACTTAGAATATATATACTGTATTATTTCATATTAACACACACATTTTGTTCTTCTGTAATAGATTTGTGTATGGTTTCATATATTAGAGTGTTAAATATTGAATTTATTGTAATTTACTTAGTGAAATACTGATGTTAACATCTGGTATGTTTATTTGAGGGATATAGGAGGCTTACAGTGAAATCATCATTTCACCAAGATTTCTTTGTAAGACACTATTACTGGAATTGTGCTTTGTGCATTACATTTCATTGACGTAATTTTAAACTTCCATTCTACTTCACTACAAATGGAATTTCATTATATCTGACTCCACAATAAGTGGGTTCCAGAATCGTTGACATTTGGTAGAATTACAGATCTTAGTGTCTTTGTACATTCTGCATTAAAATGCATTATGTGTGCTTTCAATTCTGTTTTAAAGAAATTGCCATTGATTTACATGGTTGTATGGAAGAGTTTTGTTTAAATGCCATTGCCTGATTTCCTGGTGGCTTTTGTTTTCCTTCTGAAATCATTTACAAATATTTCTTAGGGTATTGGCTACTGTTGGTTTGAAATGAGATAAAACTTACGGATTATAAATATGTTTGTGCAAATTTTCTCTAGCAGTAATTCTAAAACCTTTGTGGACATTAAGCTGTAATTGTAGCTTTCTCTTGCAAGCTTCTTTATTCTCTGCTTTATTATTCTCTTGTAGGAAATTAAGTATTTTATATAATAATGCTTAGAACATCTTTCTCTTTTAAAGAGGGAAATTAAGATAAAGAGCTTGGCAAATATAGGATCTTTCCTGGATTGTATGTTTCTGAGATTTGGTGATAGAGCGTCTGCTGTGGAGGATGGGGAAGGACGGATCTGGGCTGAAGAAGTAGACAGAGACAGTGGACTTTGGTTTTAAGAGGCCTGCTGCCGGGATCTTCTCACCCATCCCCAGCAGAGCTCAGAAGTAGGCATCCAGCTGCAGGTAATTCTGTTTTGGGCTCAAAGGAGCCCTTAGAGTGCCAGACCTAAAGAGGCAACTCCCGATAAGAGTTTCAATAGTTTTATCCATTCTAGAACCGCCATTTCCTTAAGAGTCTGAGGCCCAGGGACCAACACCCAGGACATATATACATTTTGATAGGAGGAACATTTCAAATTCATCCAGGTCAAGATCACTCACTAGGTCTTGTGCACCTCCTCCGCCTCTTTTCTGTCTGGAGTTAGTAACCACCTCAAAAGACAGCTTTCTGACTCGTCATTATACCACCCACAGTCTTACTTTTAGCTTGGTTTGAGGGTGTCCTGTTCATTACTTACAGAAACAGATTTGGAGTGTGAATGCCCTTAACACCAGTTTTAATAAGCATTTTTAATTCTACAATAATGTGATTCAGAGAATTTTTTTTCCTTTGTCTCTATCTCCCTAGATAGAAATATGTGGAGGTTGGATTTCCTGCTGAGTTTTTTTATTTTTTTCCTTTCTTTTTTTTTTTTTTTTTTTTAAGATGGAGTCTCACCCTGTTGCCCAGGTTGGAGTGCAATGGCGTGATCTTCGCTCACTGCAACCTCCGCCTCCCGGATTCAAGTGATTCTCCTGCCTCAGCCTCCTGAGTAGCTGGGATTACAGGCGAGCGCCACCATGCCTGGCTAATTTATTTTTGTATTTTTAGTAGAGATGGGGTTTCACTATGTTGGCCAGGCTGGTCTCGAACTCATGACCTTGTGATCTGCCTGCCTTGGCCTCCCAAAGTTCTGGGATTACAGGTATGAACCACAGTGCCCAGCCTTCCTGCTGAGTTTCTTAGCATTATTGCCAGGTCGGAATTTAGGCATAGTAACATGAAACATGTTCTGCATCTGAAGGCCAGAATATAATAAGCATTGTTAATTTAGTTAAAGGAAAAGGCTGCTGTTGAAGGTTAGACTTCTTGTGTATGTGTGGGAGATAACAGAATAATGTCTCTTTTCCAAGATGCATATGGTTTTCTTTTGCTTATGTGCCAATTTTAATCAATGGAGAAATTAATATGTTAAATGAAATAATTAACCATTTTATAATTTTAGTTGGATATTGGTTGACCAGTACTTATATGATGGTATAAAGTTCTAGAAACTGGATAACTTTAAAAATCTTTCCATATAATGCATTATATTCTGGGTCATAGTTTCCTATATTATAACTGCTAAACAAGATAAACCAATTTTATTTTCAAAATCAATCTTTGGGGTAACTTCTACTTAGAGCCCTGACCTAATAAATGATGTACGTGTTTATTTCTGACACGTATTTTGATAATCATTTCGATTAGTCTTATTTATGTGGATATGTGTAATAAAATTTCTTTGGAAAATATGGTTTGTTTATTGAGTTTAAACCTCTTATCTCCATTTCACTTTCCTAAATTTTAACTATTTTTTTCTGTTCCATTGAAGGCATAGTACCAATTCTGTGTCAGGCATTTTATTCACTTTGTTTCAACTGTTCTTGAGATCCCTGAGGATTAGGACTATTGCAGTTATAAGTCTATAACTGAGGAAAGGAAGCTTATCTAGACAGGAAGATATATACAGTATGATATAAAGACAGCCTCTTTTTTAAAAACAATATTTTAAAGGTATAATTTCTTTTTTTTGTTTTTTTTGTTTTTTTATTTTTTATTTTTATTTTTTTCTTTTATTATTATACTTTAAGTTTTAGGGTACATGTGCACATTGTGCAGGTTAGTTACATATGTATACATGTGCCATGCTGGTGCGCTGCACCCACTAACTCCTCATCTAGCATTAGGTGTATCTCCCAATGCTATCCCTCCCCACTCCCCCCACCCCACAACAGTTCCCAGAGTGTGATGTTCCCTTTCCTGTGTCCACGTGATCTCATTGTTCAATTCCCACCTATAAGTGAGAATATGCGGTGTTTGGTTTTTTGTTCTTGTGATAGTTTACTGAGAATGATGATTTCCAATTTCATCCATGTCCCTACAAAGGACATGAACTCATCATTTTTTATGGCTGCATAGTATTCCATGGTGTATATGTGCCAGATTTTCCTAATCCAGTCTATCACTGTTGGACATTTGGGTTGGTTCCAAGTCTTTGCTATTGTGAATAGTGCTGCAATAAACATACGTGTGCATGTGTCTTTATAGCAGCATGATTTATAGTCCTTTGGGTATATACCCAGTAATGGGTGGCTGGGTCAAATGGTATTTCTAGTTCTAGATCCCTGAGGAATTGCCACACTGACTTCCACAATGGTTGAACTAGTTTACAGTCCCACCAACAGTGTAAAAGTGTTCCTATTTCTCCACATCCTCTCCAGCACCTGTTGTTTCCTGACTTTTTAATGATTGCCATTCTAACTGGTGTGAGATGGTATCTCATTGTTGTTTTGATTTGCATTTCTCTGCTGGCCAGTGATGATGAGCATTTTTTCATGTGTCTTTTGGCTGCATAAATGTCTTCTTTTGAGAAGTGTCTGGTCATGTCCCTTGCCCACTTTTTGATGGCATTGTTTGTTTTTTTCTTGTAAATTTGTTTGAGTTCATTGTAGATTCTGGATATTAGCCCTTTGTCAGATGAGTAGGTTGCGAAAATTTTGTAGGTTGCCTGTTCACTCTGATGGTAGTTTCTTTTGCTGTGCAGAAGCTCTTTAGTTTAATTAGATCCCATTTGTCAATTTTGTCTTTTGTTGCCATTGCTTTTGGTGTTTTAGACATGAAGTCCTTACCCATGCCTATGTCCTGAATGGTAATGCCTAGGTTTTCTTCTAGGGTTTTTATGGTTTTAGGTCTAACGTTTAAGTCTTTAATCCATCTTGAATTGATTTTTGTATAAGGTGTAAGGAAGGGATCCAGTTTCAGCTTTCTCCATATGGCTAGCCAGTTTTCCCAGCACCATTTATTAAATAGGGAATCCTTTCCCCATTGCTTGTTTTTCTCAGGTTTGTCAAAGATCAGATAGTTGTAGATATGCGGCGTTATTTCTGAGGGCTCTGTTCTGTTCCATTGATCTATATCTCTGTTTTGGTACCAGTACCATGCTGTTTTGGTTACTGTAGCCTTGTAATATAGTTTGAAGTCAGGTAGTGTGATGCCTCCTGCTTTGTTCTTTTGGCTTAGGATTGACTTGGCGATGTGGGCTCTTTTTTGGTTCCATATGAACTTTAAAGTAGTTTTTTCCAATTCTGTGAAGAAAGTCATTGGTAGCTTGATGGGGATGGCATTGAATCTGTAAATTACCTTGGGCAGTATGACCATTTTCACGATATTGATTCTTCCTACCCATGAGCATGGAATATTCTTCCATTTGTTTGTATCCTCTTTCATTTCCTTGAGCAGTGGTTTGTAATTCTCCTTGAAGAGATCCTTCACATCTCTTGTAAGTTGGATTCCTAGGTATTTTATTCTCTTTGAAGCAATTGTGAATGGGAGTTCACACATGATTTGGCTCTCTGTCTGTTGTTGGTGTATAAGAATGCTTGTGATTTTTGCACATTGATTTTTTATCCTGAGACTTTGCTGAAGTTGCTTATCAGCTTAAGGAGATTTTGGGCTGAGACAATGGGGTTTTCTAGGTATACAATCATGTCATCTGCAAACAGGGACAATTTGACTTCCTCTTTTCCTAATTGAATACCCTTTATTTCTTTCTCTTGCCTGATTGCCCTGGCCAGAACTTCCAACACTATTTTGAATAGGAGTGGTGAGAGAGGGCATCCCTGTCTTGTGCCAGTTTTCAAAGGGAATGCTTCCAGTTTTTGCCCATTCAATATGATATTGGCTGTGGGTTTGTCATAGATAGCTCTTATTATTTTGAAATATGTCCCATCAATACCTAATTTATTGAGAGGTTTCAGCATGAAGTGTTGTTGAATTTTGTCAAAGGCCTTTTCTGCATCTATTGAGATAATCATGTGGTTTTTGTCTTTGGTTCTGTTTATATGCTGGATTACATTTATTGATTTGTGTATGTTGAACCAGCCTTGCATCCCAGGGATGAAGCCCACTTGATCATGGTGGATAAGCTTTTTGATGTGCTGCTGGATTCGTTTTGCCAGTATTTTATTGAGGATTTTTGCATCAATGTTCATCAAGGATATTGGTCTAAAATTCTCTTTTTTGGTTGTGTCTCTGCCTGGCTTTGGTATCACGATGATGCTGGCCTCATAAAATGAGTTAGGGAGGATTCCCTCTTTTTCTATTGATTGGAATAGTTTCAGAAGGAATGGTACCAGTTCCTCCTTGTACCTCTGGTAGCATTCGGCTATGAATCCATCTGGTCCTGGACTCTTTTTGGTTGGTAAGCTATTGATTATTGTCACAATTTCAGATCCTGTTATTGGTCTATTCAGAGATTCAACTTATTCCTGGTTTAGTCTTGGGAGAGTGTATGTGTCGAGGAATTTATCCATTTCTTCTAGATTTTCTAGTTTATTTGCATAGAGGTGTTTATAGTATTCTCTGATGGTAGTTTGTATTTCTGTGGGATCAGTGGTGATATCCCCTTTATCATTTTTTATTGCATCTATTTGATTCTTCTCTCTTTTTTTCTTTATTAGTCTTGCTAGCGGTCTATCTATTTTATTGATCCTTTCAAAAAACCAGCTCCTGGATTCATTAATTTTTTGAAGGGTTTTTTGTGTCTCTATTTCTTTCAGTTCTGCTCTGATTTTAGTTATTTCTTGCCTTCTGCTAGCTTTTGAATGTGTTTGCTCTTGCTTTTCTAGTTCTTTTAATTGTGATGTTAGGGTGTCAATTTTGGATCTTTCCTGCTGTCTCTTGTGGGCATTTAGTGCTACAAATTTCCCTCTACACACTGCTTTGAATGCATCCCAGAGATTCTGGTATGTTGTGTCTTTGTTCTCATTGGTTTCAAAGAACATCTTTATTTCTGCCTTCATTTTGTTATGTACCCAGTAGTCATTCAGGAGCAGGTTGTTCAGTTTCCATGTAGTTGAGTGGTTTTGAGTGAGATTCTTAATCCTGAGTTCTAGTTTGATTGCACTGTGGTCTGAGAGATAGTTTGTTATAATTTCTGTTCTTTTACATTTGCTGAGGAGAGCTTTACTTCCAAGTATGTGGTCAATTTTGGAATAGCTGTGGTGCTGAAAAAAATGTATATTCTGTTGATTTGGGGTGGAGAGTTCTGTAGATGTCTATCAGGTCTGCTTGGTGCAGAGCTGAGTTCAGTTCCTGGGTATCCTTGTTGACTTTCTGTCTCGTTGATCTGTCTAATGTTGACAGTGGGGTGTTAAAGTCTCCCATTATTAATGTGTGGGAGTCTAAGTCTCTTTGTAGGTCACTCAGGACTTGCTTTATGAATCTGGGTGCTCCTGTATTGGGTGCGTATATATTTAGGATAGTTAGCTCTTCTTGTTGAATTGATCCCTTTACCATTATGTAATGGCCTTCTTTGTCTCTTTCGATCTTTGTTGGTTTAAAGTCTGTTTTATCAGAGACTAGGATTGCAACCCCTGCCTTTTTTTGTTTTCCATTTGCTTGGTAGATCTTCCTCCATCCTTTTATTTTGAGCCTATGTGTGTCTCCGCACGTGAGATGGGTTTCCTGAATACAGCACACTGATGGGTCTTGACTCTTTATCCAATTTGCCAGTCTGTGTCTTCTAATTGGAGCATTTAGTCCATTTACATTTAAAGTTAATATTGTTATGTGTGAATTTGATCCTGTCATTATGATGTTAGCTGGTTATTTTGCTCATTAGTTGATGCAGTTTCTTCCTAGTCTTGATGGTCTTTACATTTTGGCATGATTTTGCAGCGGCTTGTACCGGTTGTTCCTTTCCATGTTTAGGGCTTCCTTCAGGAGCTCTTTTAGGGCAGGCCTGGTGGTGACAAAATCTCTCAGCATTTGCTTGTCTGTAAAGTATTTTATTTCTCCTTCACTTATGAAGCTTAGTTTGGCTGGATATGAAATTCTGGGTTGAAAATTCTTTTCTTTAAGAATGTTGAATATTGTCCCCCACTCTCTTCTGGCTTGTAGGGTTTCTGCCAAGAGATCTGCTGTTAGTCTGATGGGCTTCCCTTCCAGGGTAACCCGATCTTTCTCTCTGGCTGCCCTTAACATTTTTTCCTTCATTTCAACTTTGGTGAATCTGACAATTATGTGTCTTGGAGTTGCTTTTCTCGTGGAGTATCTTTGTGGCATTCTCTGTATTTCCTGAATCTGAACGTTGGCGTGCCTTGCTAGATTGGGGAAGTTCTCCTGGATAATATCCTGCCGTGTGTTTTCCAACTTGGTTCCATTCTCCCCGTCACTTTCAGGTACACCAATCAGACGTAGATTTGGTCTTTTCACATAGTCCCATATTTCTTGGAGGCTTTGCTCATTTCTTCTTATTCTTTTTTCTCTAAACTTCCCTTCTCGCTTCATTTCATTCATTTCATCTTCCATTGCTGATACCCTTTCTACCAGTTGATCACATCGGCTCCTGAGGCTTCTGCATTCTTCACGTAGTTCTCGAGCCTTGGTTTTGAGCTCCATCAGCTCCTTTAAGCACTTCTCTGTATTGGTTATTCTAGTTGTACATTCTTCTAAATTTTTTTCAAAGTTTTCAACTTCTTTGCCTTTGGTTTGAATGTCCTCCCGTAGCTCAGAGTAATTTGATCATCTGAAGCCTTCTTCTCTCAGCTCGTCAAAGTCGTTCTCCGTCTAGCTTCGTTCCACTGCTGGTGAGGAACTGCGTTCCTTTGGAGGAGGAGAGGCACTCTGCTTTTTAGAGTTTCCAGTTTTTCTGTTCTGTTTTTTCCCCATCTTTGTGGTTTTATCTACTTTTGGTCTTTGATGATGGTGATGTACAGATGGGTTTTTGGTGTGGATGTCCTTTCTGTTTGTTAGTTTTCCTTCTAACAGACAGGACCCTCAGCTGCAGGTCTGTTGGAGCACCCTGCCATGTGAGGTGTCAGTGTGCCCCTGCTGGGGGGTGCCTCCCAGTTAGGCTGCTTGGGGGTCAGGGGTCAGGGACCCACTTGAGGAGGCAGTCTGCCCGTTCTCAGATCTCCAGCTGCGTACTGGGAGAACCACTGCTCTCTTCAAAGCTGTCAGACAGGGACATTTAAGTCTGCAGAGGTTACTGCTGTCTTTTTGTTTGTCTGTGCCCTGCCCCCAGAGGTGGAGCCTACAGAGGCAGGCAGGCCTCCTTGAGCTGTGGTGGGCTCCACCCAGTTCGAGCTTCCCGGCTGCTTTGTTTACCTAATCAAGCCTGGGCAATGGCGGGCGCCCCTCCCCCAGCCTCGCTGCCGCCTTGCAGTTTGATCTCAGACTGCTGTGCTAGCAATCAGCGAGACTCCGTGGGCGTAGGAGCCTCCCAGCCAGGTGCGGGATATACTCTCCTGGTTCGCCGTTTTTTAAGCCCGTCGGAAAAGCGCAGTATTCGGGTGGGAGTGACCAGATTTTCCAGGTGCCGCCCATCACGCCTTTCTTTGACTAGGAAAGGGAACTCCCTGACCCCTTGCGCTTCCCGAGTGAGGCAATGCCTCGCCCTGCTTCGGCTCACGCAGGGTGCGCGCACCCACTGACCTGCGCCCACTGTCTGGCACTCCCCGGTACCTCAGATGGAAATGCAGAAATCACCTGTCTTCTGCGTCGCTCACGCTGGGAGCTGTAGACCGGAGCTGTTCCTATTCGGCCATCTTGGCTCCTCCCCTAAAGGTATAATTTCTATAAAATAACGTTTTTTTACACATAGGAAATGTATGTGACATTTGACAAATATATATATATACCCATATAACCGTCAGCCCAACAACAAAAAATAGAACATTTCTCCTTTCCCAGAAAGCCCTCACTGTTTTTTTGCTGTCTTCTTCCATAGCCCTGAAACTCTTATCTGATTAGTTTCATCTGTCTTAGAATTTCCTTTATATGAAACACCAAGTAAGTACTTTTTTCTGTCTGCCTTCTTTCACCCAGTCTACTGTCTGTAAAAATCATTCATGTTTTTGCGTCCATTAGTATTTTGCTCCTTTTAATCACTAACATTTTCCGTTGTATGAATGTACCTCCATTTTTATTTTATTGGCCTGTTGATGACATTAAGACTGTTTCCAGTTTTTAATTATCATGAATAAAGTTGCTATATACAAGTCATGTACAAGCTTTTTTATGGACATAGGTTTTCATTTGTCATATTTATCTGGGAGTAAAATTCCTGGGTTGCATGGAAAAAAAGTTCGTTTAATTTTATAATAGACAAATTGTTTTCTAAATGAAGGCATGATCTTAGTCTAGTAATGTTTATTTACTTCTATCAACATATGTGTTTGGTAAGTTAATTTTTTGGATAATGAATGATACTGTAATGGATATTTTTTCTCACTACTTCTTCCTTTCTCCCTCTTTTTACACAATTAAAAAACTAAAGATAAAAGTTGGCTCTATGGGGAAAGATTTTATTTTTTATGTTTCTGGCAAATTTGAGATTTCTGTAAAATTCTTCATAGGCATGTAAAACAGAGTAAGTATATTTTGTTTAACTTTTAAGGCAGGGTATTATTCATTTGTTAATTAATTGTTTAAAATCTATAATTATGGGTAAGGCAGTGATACAAAAGGAAGAAAAGAAAAATCCCAATTTATTCATTACATAAGAATGTGTCAATGCGTTTTGAATGAGAAAAGTCATTTTAAACTCCAAATACAAAGATGAGCAAGACGATTTTTTAACCTCAGGAATGGTATAGTAGGGAAAAAAGTAAATGTATGTATATCATTAGATTCATACAGTCAGGCTGAATGTGGAAAGGGCTTTAAGAAAGTTATTAAAATTGTTTTTAAATTCTGGGGAAGTAGAAACATTTCCATCTAATAGGAACAGGGCAGTTTCACAGAGGAGTTGGAATTTGGACTGAGTTTTGAACAGAAGAGAATTTCGATGGGCAGATCAGGAAAAGAGCAGTTCAGGAGGAGGGAACGGTGGGCTGTGGAGCATGGGCGACCAGAAAGGCAGATTAAGTTAAAACAGGGTTGACAAATTGGGAGAACACAGGATTAAGGGACTGGAATTTAAGTTTAGATTTGCTTTAATAAAGAAAAATGTTACTTTGTGATGAGAGAAAATAAGCTAAAAATTAAAAATTTAAAAACCTATCCACTCTGAGAGATTAATTAAAGATGGGGTCTGCTAATGTGTTACTGAAGTGAACTGCAGAGTACAGCCACTGGCATTGATGAGTCTAGATGCTGTGAGAAAGATCATTAGCGCATTGACAATTCTAAGTAGCTGGAGACCTTTTAAACTTTCAACTTCCATATTTTTAGTAATTTTTCAAATGTGATTAATTTAGCCCATGAAAACACACCCCATCATTGATATAACCAATCATTATAATTATTTATTCGACTGGTGTACTTTGTCTCTAAATGACACGTTTCTATGAAAAAAAGATCAGTTTCACTAACTCCTCAGGCTTCTGGCTGTGACTTTTCATAAATGTCTGTATGAATGTAAGCTATAACTTTGCTTCATTGTTGTTTAGATGACTTTAATAATTGGTTTTACTTACTGACTATGGGCATTTTAATACAAGATTCCATTTTAAAAGTGTGTACTTGTAGCTTATCGCAACACAGTGACCAAAGACACCATATTCTTACTTCTGGAATCAATTTGTGGGCATTGTTAACAGTATCTTCACAACTGCACTAGTCAAGCAATCAGAGCTAAGCTTTCAAAGCAGATTAGAGGAAGCTTATTAGCAATAAAATATAGTCAAAATATACCAGGCATAATCATATTTTTATGTAGTGGAATTACCTCAGCACATGGAGAATCTAAATTAAATGAGTTCATAATTGAGGTTTGTGTGCAAGGGAAAAGAAAATTCGTCTGTTATGGAAACTCTATATATTTTTTACATTATAGCCAAAGTCTTAGTTACCTTTTGAGGGTATCTGTAGGTGCCATTAAATTCAGCTATCCTCTTCTGCTGTGGGTATAAGCACATGGCAAACCCAGGCAAAAATTAGAAAAATAAAAAGGATTGTGGAGAAATGGAGATATAAAAAATTAAGAGAAGAGGCAAGCTAACTCCCTTATCCATTTTTTTCCTCAAGGTTATTAACAGAAATTATTTCCAACATAAATGTCCATAAATAGTTTTGAAAATCTAGAAAGAAATTGCATTTCTACTTTAAAAATAGCTTTCTATGGCTGAAGGTTTGCTTCAGTTGTTTTACTGTTCCCAAAGCCAGCTGGTTCTGGGTCGTAACAATTTGATACTTCAAACCAATGGTTTGTGCTCATTGGCTCCCTGGTGCAAACAGGGAGATAAATGCTACTTAAGTAGTAGGTGAATGTAATTTTGCACTTTAGAAAATGTCTGCATGTTTATTAGAGAAGTGAATGCTGAAATCAGCGAACAAAATGTAAAGTGAGCAACTAAGAAATATTTATAAGAGCTCACTTGTATTATTTAACTGTGTAATCCTCTATCTCATATATATGTAATACTTGCTTCAAGTTCATTATAGCTCCCGGGCCCAGTACATCCTAGTCCAGTTCCAACCATGTCTAATTTTAAAATAGCTATGCTCACTTCAAACGAAGATGTTGCTATAGCTTTATTTTATTTTATAGGCTTCAATTTTAAAGTTGTATCACCTATAGATAACAAAGACAGCTTTCATGGACACCTCAATTTAGAAGAGTCTTATAGGCACTTTGTGAGATAAAGTGTAAGTGTATGTGCTAATCAGATAATTCTTTTACTAGAGACTTTAGGTGAAGATAGCAAATCTTCTAAAACAGACTGATAATTAAACTGGGTTGATCATTATTGGGTTCATTATTATCAAATTGAAATATGCTTTATTTTGTAATGTTTAAAATGTGTTCTTAAATTCAGTAGAATATTAATATTATATTATACTTTTCCATTTTTAAATCGTATTAAAAATAGCAAAAATATTACTTCTTCAAAAATGCTTTATACTTCATGTATATTACTGATTTTAAGTAAAAGAACAATTAAGACAATTAGCCAGACCTATTTATGAGTAGCTCTAATTGGAGCAGCTTGTTGCCGGACCCTATTTAGTGGTAGAGATAAGGTTGAGATGGCTGAATAGTTCATCTAATTTGAAATACTTTGGTGTCACATGGACCTTTTCCTGAATACCATGGCTATGTACTCACTATTTGGGCAAATACTGGAAATGAACATATATTTGCCTCCGTCAAAATGTTTTGTAAATGTTCATTTAGACATTGACATAAATAAGGCAGAAAGGTTAATGGAAAAAAAATTCTTTTTCTTTAAAAAAATACATACACATACGAATTTTCTCTCTTTTAGTTGCTAACCTGCTTTTTAGATTAGTCCATGGTTGTCTTGGAAGAGGTGTGGGAGAACAGGGTGAAAGCTAAGGAAGGAATTCTATGCAAAGCGTTTCTGATTCTCTTAGTATTTTGTGGAACAGCATGAGACATGTCTTCCAGTTGTGTAGGATAAGTACAGCCCACTGAACACTGCTTACCAGCAGTTTACCACAAGCCAGTTATAACATCAAAAACATCGGAACCCTTTCTTTTCTTCTATATTTGAATAATGATAAATTCCTTCATGCTGTGTGAGCAGTATTGAAGTGTGTTTCTCTGCAGGTAAACTTGGCAGTGTCTTATATAACTACACTCGATGGCAGTATTACTTAAACAGTGTGAAATACACTGTCTGATAAAAATTGTATCACAATTTGGAATGATGTTTATGCAAGTGGATAGTCTGCCAGTTATTTTATAGTCTAAAAAAATGAACCTGTAAGGCTACAGTATAAAATCCAAGTCTTTATAGTTGTATATTTGTAGTGAAAACAACCGTGGGGGAATAATATAAGCTTAATCATTTGGTGATAAGTCTACCAACTATTAATGATGAGAGATAACCTATCTGTTCTTTATTTCTAAAATAAGATGTGTAATACAGCTAATTAGTCACTATTTTAAAAGGAATTTAAATATGGTTTTCATTGAAATTAAAATATTTAATTGCATGTGTACCTAATGCCTAATTATTTACATGTTGGCTGATGTTCTCTATTATGTAACTGCTGTGCTGTTCTTAATTGCTGCTAGTTCATCTCCGCCCATCTCCCTTGGTGATGATAGTCCTGCATTTCATGGCAATTTTCAATAGCAGTTTAATGGTCCTAAGTGGGTAGCATAATAGCCAGGTGAACAACAAAAAAAAAGAAAAACAAAAAAACTATTTGGCAAATTGGGTTATGAGAATTGAGACCAAAACTTTCAGTCCTTGCCAATTTTTTTTAAACTTCAATTATCTTGATTCATATTGCCATTTGTTGGGTTGGTAGGCACTCCAAAATAAATATAATAATCAGAGAGAACACTAACTGTAGGTACTAGTTTTAGCAACTGAAACAACTGGCGTTAAAATCACTGAGCTTCTGTTACATGAATACCTGAGTATTATGTGGCTACTTCTGAAATGGAGTATGCAGTGCTCTTATAATTGGGCATTTCAGTTGAACACTGCTTCAGTAAAGTAACTGGCATTTCAAGTCTTCCTTCTGTAGTGATTGCTTTGTCTTTATTCAATGATTGCTTTTTTAAGTTAGAATCTGGTTGCATAGTGCTCCATGGTTCTTTCCTATGCAGTGGTGTTTCTCAGTGTTGATGTGGAGAAGCCAGGAGACATCCTACAACTCTGAGAAGCATTTGATGTTGGCAGCAGTGGCTGTGAGGTTAGCCCATGAACTTAGGGCTAGAGGTGAGTCTTAACCTTCCAATTCAGCATCTTTTCCATCTGAACATTCAAGTCAAATGGGAAACCTGTTGGCCCTCCAGCTGGATCTTTCCACTGTTAACTGGAATGAATTGGATAAGTTATAAGGCAGATGGTAAGATTGGATCTGATGGGATGGAGTTTGGCGAAGTGGAAACTTTTAAGCATTAGGTTTGAGGTAGCTAGGGAGTGTTGACCTCTCTTTCCCCGTGACATTATCCTCACATTTGTTTTTATTCCACCATATCTACCTTGATCCACCTGATTCTTTTCATTTTTTTCTTTCATTCTCTTTGTGCTGGCTTTCTTTCCTTTTTTACAATCCCATGGTATCTCATCATCTCTTCTTGTCCTCCCATTCTACAAATAGAACATGAAATTGAAGACTTTTTTTAAAAAAAAAACTAATAACAGAAGTAATATATGTTTACTGTGTACTTACTACAATTAGAAACTATATATAAACAAAAAAGAGAGCTTGCCCATCAATCCACATGCAAAATTGGTTGAGTACCTTGAAGATTTGTAATAATATAGAGAGAAGAACATTATTTTTCTTAACTATTTAAAAGTGTATTCTGCATTCTCAATTAAAAGTCATTTTATCTTTTACTTCTTCTTTTATTCCTTTTTAAGCAACAAATGAATTAAATTTCCTTTGTTTTATATATGGCCTATTAACCTCAATGGAGAAAGAGGCTCCCCTTGTTTGCTTCAGGACTTACATATTATTACAGTTAGTCCTTAGGTAAATGAAATGAAAATGAGAAGAGCTTCACATCAGCACTAGTTCTTCCCCATGGAATTTTAGTTTCTCCACAACCACTTTACTGAATGTGTATAATTGTAAGAATTATTTCATTTTCTTACAACTTTTTTCTTTATTTTATACTCTCACCCTATTATCTGTCCTTTTCCTTTTTTTTTCTTTCTTTCTTTCTTTTTTTTTTTTTTTTTTTTTTGAGACAGGCTCTTACTCCGTTGCCCAGGCTGAAGTGCAGTGGCAGGATCATGGCTTATTGCGCCCTTGACATCTCAGTTTCAAGTGATCCTCCCACTTCAGCCTCCTCACTAGCTGGGACTACAGGCTCTTGCCACCCCACCTGGCTAATTTTTCTATTTTTTTTGTAAAGATGGTACTTTGCCATGTTGCTCTGACTGAACTCCTGGGCTCAAACAATCCTCCCCACATCGGCCTCCCAAAGTGCTAGGATTATAGGCATGAGCCACCGCACCTGGCTTTTATATTCTTAATATTTCTTGTTTCTTCTATTTATTTTCTTTACTTTAAACTCGTTGTTATAAAGTGGTATGGGTTAATCAAGAGTGATGGAAAGATTAGCTCTGTTTTTCTGTGTGTGAGTGAAAGATTTAGAAGTAAGAAAATATAATTATTCTTCTTCCCAAAGTGATGATGTTTACCAAAACACTGGTAACATTACTTTAAATTTCCTAAATTTATAATTCAATTTAGTAAAGTAGGACTTCTGAAATGAATTTTTAGATATATTGGGGAAAAACAATTCAGGATCTAAGGTAAACTTTTTAGGATGTATATATATTTGCATGCCATTCATGGTTGTGTTTATCTGAAAACCTAATACATTTTTATCATAAAAATCTACATAATTCTAAATCATCTCAAGTGAAATTAGAATTAATATAAAGAAATAAACAAATATTGGAAGTTAAAATTTTCAGATTTATTAGGTGTTAAACTGAATTTTTCATCTTCTACTCCTATCCTCCCATAAACACTATCTAGAAAATTGTCACCCAACCTATTGTAGAACTAAAAACCTAGTGGTCTTCCTCATCTTCATTGTCTTCATTATCTCCACTACACGAAACATTCTCTTGTAACAAATATAATATTCACAGCATTGTGCAAAAAATGTACATTTTAAATTTCTAGTATAAAATTTGATTTGTGACTCTGAGCCCCCAGTTTCCTTAGGGCAAACAATATGGGTGCTTTCAGTTAATTTTAGTCCAATCCAGTAATTTTTCAGTTACTTTTCCATTTAAAACAAGTAGTTCGAGGTTCAGCCTTCTGATCATTTTCCTGATATGGAATCTGGGAGCAGCAGGGAACATAAGTAATGTCACGGTGTCAGGATTGGGAGGTGTGCATTTTGGATCCTGATTAAATGTATCAACGTAGGTAATATATTGTGATTGTTTCAAATAGTGGAGATCAGGAATCCTTCCTGGTACAAATTCAGTTCCCCACAGTAACCTCAAAATTAACTTCAAACCTACTGACTTCAAATCTGACTCATGATGTTTCTCCTCTCCCATCACTTTTCACTGTGTTCTGCTGATCTCCATACTGTTTCCTCAATGATGGGCCCAAAAAATGCTGGAAGTTTTCTTCTGTTTCTGTCTTTGAGAATCATGAGGCACTCGTTGGGATTGTGGTTCTGGGATTGTTTCCCTCTTTGTATGTATTTATGTATGAGCCATGTACAATCAACTGTTCTCTCAATATCAAGAGGTAGCAATTTTAAGTGTTCTATGTTTTAAAGTTTAATGTATAACTTACGTCAGTCAATCCTGATAATACCACTATTCTCACTAGTCATCAACATCATTATCATCATTGTCATCATCATGTAACAATTATATAATGGTTAATATTGGCCACAAATCAATCCTAGTTCCTTAAAATCTATTAGTTGAGCCTTATGAAACTGCCCTTTTTGTCGGTTCAAATGGTGAGTAGAAGCAATTTCGTATGGGTCAACTTATTATTACTTCAATTTCCTTACAGGCTTACAGCCAACACAGTGATTCAGGCCACCATCATCTCACAACTAGAAATCATCACTGTGGCCTTCTAATGCATATTCTTGCTTGCAGTTTAGCCCTCCCCCATTTGTTTGTTGTACTTCAGCTAGGTTAAGCTTTATAAAACACAACAGCATTGAGCTATTCCTCTCTCTAAAATGCTGTCATGGCATCTGATTGACCTTAGTATAAAATCCAAGCTCTGTTAATGTGATTTATAAGTCATGTAGCCATACATCCCAGTTAGTCTCTGACAGCCCTGGTTTACAACTGCTGCCCCAGCCTAATTAATAGTGGTGCTCCCTTTATTCTCAGAAGTGGACTGGTTTAGATGATGAATTACATGACCACCTTATTTATAATGTACCTCATGCTCTGACCTGTGCAGTTCTCTCCAGCCTCATCTCTCACCACTTTTTAAATCACAAAAATGAGCTGTATCCATTCTGAATTCCTTTGGATTTATGGAATATATCACTGTCTCTTTCAGTTCAAAGCTTGTGCCCATAATGTTGTCACTGCCTAAAACATCTCTCTGTTAACCTGACTAATGCTTGCCAATTTTCATGCTCATTTTTCTTTTTTTGACGGAGTCTTGCTCTGTCACCCAGGCCGGAGTGCAGTGCTGCGACCTCAGCTCACTGCAACCTCCACCTCCCGGGTTCAAGCGATTCTCCTGCCTCAGCCTCTAGAGTAGCTGGGACTACAGGCGTGTGCCACCACACCCAGCTAATTTTTGTATTTTTAGTAGAGACAGGATTTCACCATGTTGGCCATGTTGGTCTCGATCTCTTGACCTCGCAATTCGCCCGCCTCGGGCTCCCAGAGTGCTGGGATTACAGGTGTGAGCCACCGTGCCGGGCCTTCATGCTCCATTTTTATAGTTTCTCCAAGAAGCACTTTCTGACCTCTAGACTAGTTTGAATATTCCTATTTTCTGTACCCATATTGGCTCTATTCTTCCCCTAATCAAACCCTTTTCCCAATTAACCATGTTTACATCCTAGTTTATGTGCTTCCTTTTAGCATGTACCATTGTTTCTCTAGGGCCTTATAAGTATTTGTTATAGAGACATTACATATATATATATTATATATACACGTGTATATATATATTATATATACATGTGTATATATAATATATATATACACGTGTGTATATATATATTATATATACATGTGTGTATATATATTATATATACATGTGTGTATATATATATTATATATACGTGTGTATATATATATTATATATACATGTGTGTATATATATGCATATATATGCACACACGTATATGACAGTATGTGTGTGCACATGTTGAACAAATTCATGAGACAAAATACAACTTTAGGTTGCTTTTGGACTTTGACATCTGCTCTTGACTTTTTATGTTGAGAAAGGGATGTTGAGAGTATGAAGGACTATAGCAAGGGAGAAGAAGAGAAAGAGAGACCAGAAAAGGGCTGATTATTGAATATCAAGAAAGGAACACATAGAAAACAAGTAAGAGGCTTTGAACTGACAATTTGGATGGACAACTATATTCCGTTTCTGATCATCGATCCTGTCTTTGCACTATTGCTTGCACTTATCTTAGCAGGGGCACTTAAAAAGCCTGAAACGCATATCTTGCCTGCAATGTACAAACTTATCAGAACATCTCATATAGTAACATAATTTTCAGTATAAGTATAGATAGGAATTACGTTTAAATTTGAGTAAGTATTGGACTAAGATTATCTCTCCTTTTTTAAAAGTTGGTAAGTTATGTTAAACAAAAACAAAACAATTTCTAAAATGATGACTAAAAGTGAGGGTTGTTTAAATCCATTTTATAAGATTTACTTCCAGAAGATGAAAGTGGGAAGCTGAAGTGGCCTATCATTTCTAAGCTATTTTTGTAGGTTGAATTGCATCCTTCAAAAAGAAATGTTGAAGTCTTAACCCCAGGTAACTATGAATGTGACCTTATTTGCAAATAGGGTCTTTGCAAATGTAATTAATTTAAGTTGATGTCATACTGGTTTAGGGTGGACCCTGATCCAATATGACTGGTATCCTCATAGAAGAGGGGAGGAGATAGAGAAATACAGAGAGAAAGCTGTGTAAAGATGGAGGCAGAGATGGGAGTGGTGCATCCACAAGCCAAGCAATGCCAAGGAAAGAAGCATGGACATTTTTTCTTACTGTGTCTAGAAGGAACCAACTAGGCTGACATTTTGGTTTCAGAGTTACAGCCTCCTGAACTGTGAAACGAATGTCTGTTTTTTTGTTTTGTTTTGTTTTGTTTTTTTTTTATTATTTAAGTTTTAGGGTACATGTGCACAATGTGCAGGTTAGTTACATATGTATACATGTGTCATGTTTGTGCGCTGCACCCACTAACTCGTCATCTAGCATTAGGTATATCTCCCAATGCTATCCCTCCCCTCTACCCCCACCCCACAACAGTCCCCAGAGTGTGATGTTCCCCTTCCTGTGTCCATGTGTTCTCATTGTTCAATTCCCACCTATGAGTGAGAGTATGTGGTGTTTGGTTTTTTGTCCTTGTGATAGTTTACTGAGAATGATGATTTCCAGTTTCATCCATGTCCCTACAAAGCACATGAACTCATCATTTTTTATGGCTGCATAGTATTCCATGGTGTATATGTGCCACATTTTCTTAATCCAGTCTATCTTTGTTGGACATTTGGGTTGGTTCCAAGTCTTTGCTATTGTGAAAAATGCTGCAGTAAACATACGTGTGCATGTGTCTTTATAGCAGCATGATTTATAGTCCTTTGGGTATATACCCAGTAATGGGATGGCTGGGTCAAATGGTATTTCTAGTTCTAGATCCCTGAGGAATTGCCACACTGACTTCCACAATGGTTGAACTAGTTTACAGTCCCACCAACAGTGTAAAAGTGTTCCTATTTCTCCACATCCTCTCCAGCACCTGTTGTTTCCTGACTTTTTAATGATTGCCATTCTAACTGGTGTGAGATGGTATCTCATTGTTGTTTTGATTTGCATTTCTCTGATGGCCAGTGATGGTGAGCATTTTTTCATGTGTCTTTTGGCTGCATAAATGTCTTCTTTTGAGAAGTGTCTGTTCATGTCCTTCACCCACTTTTTGATGGCATTGTTTGTTTTTTTCTTGTAAATTTGTTCGAGTTCATTGTAGATTCTAGATATTAGCCCTTTGTCAGATGAGCAGGTTGCGAAAATTTTCTCCCATTTTGTAGGTTGCCTGTTCACTCTGATGGTAGTTTCTTTTGCTGTGCAGAAGCTCTTTAGTTTAATTAGATCCCATTTGTCCATTTTGGCTTTTGTTGCCATTGCTTTTGGTGTTTTAGACATGAAGTCCTTACCCATGCCTATGTCCTGAATGGTAATGCCTAGGTTTTCTTCTAGGGTTTTTATGGTTTTAGGTCTAACGTTTAAGTCTTTAATCCATCTTGAATTGATTTTTGTATAAGGTGTAAGGAAGGGATCCAGTTTCAGCTTTCTCCATATGGCTAGCCAGTTTTCCCAGCACCATTTATTAAATAGGGAATCCTTTCCCCATTGCTTGTTTTTCTCAGGTTTGTCAAAGATCAGATAGTTGTAGATATGCGGCGTTATTTCTGAGGGCTCTGTTCTGTTCCATTGATCTATATCTCTGTTTTGGTACCAGTACCATGCTGTTTTGGTTACTGTAGCCTTGTAGTATAGTTTGAAGTCAGGTAGTGTGATGCCTCCAGCTTTGTTCTTTTGGCTTAGGATTGACTTGGCGATGTGGGCTCTTTTTTGGTTCCATATGAACTTTAAAGTAGTTTTTTCCAATTCTGTGAAGAAGGTCATTGGTACCTTGATGGGAATGGCATTGAATCTATAAATTACCTTGGGCAGTATGGCCATTTTCATGATACTGATTCTTCCTACCCATGAGCATGGAATGTTCTTCCATTTGTTTGTATCCTCTTTTATTTCCTTGAGCAGTGGTTTGTAGTTCTCCTTGAAGAGATCCTTCACATCCCTTGTAAGTTGGATTCCTAGGTATTTTAGAATGTCTGTTGTTTTAAGTCACCTAGTTTGTGGTCATTTATTATGGCAGTCCTAGAAAACTAAGATACCTAAATTAGGAAACAAATATAACTATATTAAAAGGGGATAATATATCCAATATATTTAATACAGAAAGGATGAAGATATAGATAGTAGAATGATCAGAGGAATAATAATTTTTTTCCCACTGTTCTCAATATCACTGCTAATTCCTATAAGAACACAATTACTCAATCACTAATCTGCTGTAGTAGTCTGATTGATGCTAAGCCATGCTGCAGGAATGAATAAACCCCCAAATCTTAAAAGCTTAGCATTACAGAGGTTTATTTCTCAATGATGCAATGACAAATACAGGTCCATCTGGTGACTCAGGGTCCCAGTTGTCCTCCGCCTGTGATGTTTCCAACTCAGGAAATGGCTTTTATGGTTGCTATGGCAGAGGAAGAGAGGAGTGGGGAGCTGGCACCTAGGTCTTCAGTGCTTCAGCTAGAAAGTCATAGTCATGACTCTGCTCCACATTTTTACAATCTAAGAATAGTCAGATGCCCCTCTTAACTGCAAGGGGCTGAGAAGTGTAGGGAACACAAGCATATTTTTTGAGAGCTACTATCTCTGCTTACATATAATAGCAGAAGAAAATATTATCCAAAATCTATTAAAATCATACTATGCTGTCAAAGATTCTAGCTACTCCCTTAATTTGATATTTTATCCCTGCTATAATTTTTACAAGCTTCTTTTCATATATATATATATACACACACACACATATATGTATTTATGTGTGATGTATGTATACATAGCTATTACCCAAGTCTTTCCATTAACAGGGTATTATATTTGTCCTTACCAAATATATATGTTGTTACTGACTGCTAACAACATAAAACTCTTTTCCATCCAAAATCATTCCTATTTAAACATTTATTAGTGTTCAATTCTAATACCATTGATCTGCTCATAAAGGAGAAAGAGGAAGAGAAGAAAGAGGAGGAGAAGTTTTCCAGGTAAGTTTTTACAGTAAAGGAAACAACTTGCCATTTTGATTGTTTTGAGTATCAATTAAATTATCAGTTAATAATTCAAGAAAATATATCCCAGGGGAAAAAAAATCCCCTGTATAATAAACTAAAGCTTTTTTAACATCCTTCTTAATCCCTCGTATGAAAAATTTATACTCCCCTCTCAGATATTAATAGAAGCTCAATGTACAGGTAGCTAGGGTGCCCCCCGTCTTCCCTGCTGGATTTGTAGGTCCCGCTCATGCAGAGGGGTTATTTCCCAGCATGTGGATGCTCTATTTGACTCCACTGTAGGCCAACCACCCCTTCTCATCAATCATGTTGCAATTATTCTTTACACAATTACATCTTCTTTTAGAGAAGAGAATTATTTAACCAGAAATAACATCAACAAGCCTTTTACAGAATATACATGCTTAAATTTCACACCATATTGTTGAGATATTTTAAGTGTTTAAAAAATAGTATGTGAATATATTTCAGTTGTAAAAAATTCAAAGGAAGCTTTATACCCATTAGGATGGTTGCCATAATTTTAAAAATGGAAGGTAGAAATTGGTGAGGATGTGAAGGAATTAGAAGCCTTATGCATTGTTGATGGGAATATAAAATGGTGTGACAACCATGGAAAACAGTATGGAGGGTCCTCAAAACATTACAAATAGAATTACAATAGGATCCAACAATTCCACTTCTGGGAATATGCCCCAAATAATTAAAAGCAGGGTCCTGAAAAGATATTTATACATCTCTGTCATAGTAGCATTATTTACAATGGCCAAAAGGTGGGAGAAACCTGGCTGTTGACAGACGAATAGATAAATAAAATGTTGTGCATGTATACAATGGAACATTATTCCGTCTGTAAAAGAGAGGAAATTCTGACACATGCTACCATATGAATGGACCTTGAGGACATTCTGCTAAGTGAAATATACCAGTCACAAAAAGACAAATACTGTTATGATTCTACTTACCTAGAGTAGTCAGAATCATAGAGACAGAAAGTATAATGGTGATTACTAGCGGCTGCAGGGAGAGAGGAATAGGGAGTTATTATTTAATGAGTACCGAGTTTCAGTTTTGCAAGATGAAAAGCATTCTGGATGTGAATGGTGTTGATGGTTGCACAACAATGTGAAGGTACTGATACTACTGAACTGTACACTTAAAAATGGTTACAATGATGAATTTTATGTTATGTGTATTTTACAATACTTTAAAATAATTCAAAATTAACATCCTCACTCCCAGTGCTCTATACAGAGAAAACCAATATCTTTATTCTTTAGTTGTGCGTTTACATAGACACAAATTTTCACATAGCAATATATGGTTTATTCTTTGATTCATTTTGTTTTTCACATAAATGCTATCTTAATGCATGTCTTGTTCTGCATGTTCAACAATGTCTCAGTCTTGCCATGAGAAACGGAGCAGGGAAACTTCCTGGGCCTAAACTGAATAGGCCATTTTATTTTCTTCTCTGCCACATTCTTTGTGGTTCTGTCTCCACTGGACTGGGACTGTCCATTGGTCCTTTACCAATGAGCCATTCTATTCTCATGAAATATTCATGAGAATATTTCACCAGATCTAGGATTTCTACATAGTACTTGTAACATTTCAATATTTCTTTGCCTAAAATTTTCCATTCTATTTGAAAGTTGTGTGCCTTTTTTCTTTTTCTTTTTATCACCTACATGGGGAGGTAGAGTGTTGGCTTTCAAAGGTGAAATTGCATCTTTCCACAACTCTGAGTTTTCTTAGTTTTGAGTCTGTTCTTGACTTCTTTTAAAAAAAACTCTTTGGTCATAGTGGCAATAGAGGTTAGAGTATGAATACCAACTCCTCTCGTTGAGGCCTCTGTTCTTTAGATATGGTCATTTTACCGCTTCAAGGATCAGAACATATCATATCCCAAATTTATAATCCCCAGAGGTAACTCAGATATGTATAATTCTTTAATAACAATCTGATTTGTTCTCAATATTTAAAGTGAACCCAAGATGAAGAGTTGGAAAGGAAACTTTTAAAACTCTAACGCTTTAGTAGGCTCTCAAACTGCTGACAGCTCAAACCTTCTGTCTCTTTGGCAACATATAAAAATCCAGAATAACAGTTAAATATTCCACAGCTAACTATTATTTAATACTAATATTATGTCTTGGTTAATGGAAGACACCATAGACCACATTTTGAATATTTATGCTCCTTTTTAATATTGGTAATCCTCCTTCTGAGATAAATTCAGGAAATCTGACCTTTCTCCTCAGCCCTTTTGAAATAAAGACCACTTTTCCAATTAGGAATATCTAATGTAGTGTTAAAGCTCAGAGTTGAAAAGATGTTTTAGTATACATCAGATATAATGTTGTAGTATTATTGGTAAGATTGTGAAACAAATTCCAGTACACTTCAGCTCTGCTAACAAAGATGAAATAGAGAATAAAGTAGGTGTATGCTGAATCTTATTAAGGTTGACATCCAGTTTGAATACATTCATCTTCTAAGGTATAGTTTTGGGTATAAACCATCGAGCAAGCACAAAACAGTGAAGCTGAGAGCTGCAGAACATAGAGATCTGGTGGATTCTAAAGGACTGAGAATGATCGATGGCTACTGAAATGAAGTGTGAAATGGTATCCATAGCTGATATTTGTCTTTAACTGATAAAATGGCTAAAGCATTTCCTGGTCAACACACCACTCTCCCTCCTCTCTTCTCATTCCTCTAGAACAGTGGCCTTCAAACTCTTTTCTTGATAACAAATGCACTTAAATTGGAGAATATCTCTCTTTGTAACACATACACACATAACAAAAATGTCATGAGATGTCTTAAATACTTAGACATTTTACATTCAGTGTACTCCAATATTTCTATTTTATATTCTTTTTTAAATACTGGTTTTGACCTATTAAATGGACTTCAAGAAATTTTTCAGTCTCATCTAGGCACACAGATTTAAATATTACTTCTATGTTAGTGACCTCTTCTGTGAGTAAGCTCCGTCTCTAACTTTCTGTCTCCTTTGGATATCCTTATTCGCATATTCCTTCCAGAACTTACAACTTAACGTGGCTTAAACTTAACAGCTAAACATTCTCCCTCTGAAGTATCCCATTCTTTCCACAGTCCTCACCCAACTCCATCAAGTTATTTTCCTCCTGTTTCCAAATTTCTGCTGAGGTTCCCATCAGTCTTCCAGGTGTAAACCATTAGATTCCTACTAGATCCCTATCTTTCTTCCCGTTATTATATCAATGAGCAAGGTCTTGATTCTATTTCGTTTTTTGTCACAATTAATTTTTATTAATAGAAAATAAACACTTATTCCAGTTTCAAAGTTGTTATACTTGAAGTTGCTAATTTTAAAAAATGAATTTTAAATAATCACCTAATAATCCTTCTTTGACTAAGACAATGAAATGTGGCTTTAAAAAAAGTAATCAGCACCATTTGCTTATAGGTCTTTCAGAATTTGTTCTTAAAGTTTCTGGAACTTTCCTCTCTGTAAAGTACAGGAAATACTGAGCTACATTGGAAAGCCTCTCTGGGACAGGCAATGGGGAGTTAAACAGTCATCATAAAGGAATCAATGTACATTCAGCATAGTGACTTGGACTACACAACAATTCTTTCTCCTCTACGGTAGCTCAAGAGAGACATGCTTCTAAGCACAGAGGTATGAGGAGTCTCAGACTGTTATTTGCTGTTAGAATTGGTCTCCCCATCTAATAACAGTAAATCTCTGGCACAGATGCTATTGGTCCTTAATGTCCTGTGATTTTAGGAAATAGTTTGGATTTAGTTTAATTTATTCAGAAATCAAACATGTTTAATTAGGTTCACTGCTCTGGCAGAGTAAGGGTATGCTGGTTTAGTATCTTTATAATATATATATAATGTGTAGGTAAATCATAGTCTTAAATCATACTTAGAATACTATATTATTTAAACCAATATCTATTTTAACAAAATGTTTATAAATAAAAACAGCTGATGAAATTAAATCCAAAGGTATGACAAAGAGGACTCAGCTCTATGTTGCTTAAAGAACTTTAAAAAGCATGTGCCCATAAAGCCGTTCAAGGAGAGGGAAGGAGGTCCCCTTCTCCTTATTCTTACGATAGAATTCCTATTGTGGCTGTGCCAGAAATGAGCACTTCTAAGTATTTCAGAGAAGTCCAAAGTGTTACAAAGTCTTTTATGCAAAAGAACGTCTTTCTGCATCAGTGAATAGTAATGCTCATCAGAATTTTCTAATAACACAAAAACAAAGCCAAGTCCATACATTTGATCAGTTGTTAAAGTAATGGGAGGTGGACTATTATGTCAACCTTAGTCAGAGCTCCTGCTGGCTTCTTCCTATACACTGTTCACCAATTTGAGTAAAGTGGACTTTGTGAGAGAATAGTGTTTGATGGCCAGGACCTCTTTTGGGCATTTCTTCCTAAGTGGAATACACAAGGATAAGGGAGTAGAGGAGGTAATACAGGGAAGCTACTCATTCCAGCTCAGAAGGAGCAGAAGGAGTTAGATGAAGCCCATATATGCATTCAAGAAGCCAATGGTATCCTCTAGCTGTGGATAGTGGCTAATGTGGTCATCCAGAATCCACACTGTGGACCGCAGCAGCGTTTTCCCGTATAGCTCCAAAAACTCTGGATAGGGATTTACAGGATCCAATGGCCGGTAGATAAAATGAATGGAGATAGTTACAGAGGCAAGAGCTCCCACCCAGCGCCTTCTGAGCTTCTTCCTCTGATTAATGTACTGTAAGAGACCGCCAATGGCTAAGTTCCCGTCACTGATGCGGATCCCTGCCCACATGTCCCACAGCTCACTCTCACAGAGCCAAGTACAGGGCCCAAAGACTGGGGTGAGACCTCGAGAGAATACAAAGAAGTTCATCAGTCGTGTGAGGATGGGTGATAGCACACCTCCATCTTTGAGTAGCTTTTGGAGAAGGAGTGGACGGTGAGTCTCAGGAAAGATACCTCCATTTGACAGACAGACTCTTTATGGTATGCCGACCAGATCGATTCTGCTTGTACCTGTAGAGAAACTCCTGAGCGACAATTATCTCCATAGTCATGAGACTTGATCCTGCAGTTCTGGAGCCCCAGATGCCGCAAAAGCACTTCCACGATGCTGACCTGCTCAAATATGGAATAGTGATGTGGTCTCGGTTTGTCACTGAAGCCAACGCCTAAGAAATCAAGGGCAATCACCCGATGAAACCTCAAGGTCAGACCTTCCCAATTCTTGTACCAATCGTAGCTGGATGTTGGAAAACGTGTAAAACCACAACTGTCTCCTGACTTCCAACCACACCCACAGAGTCTTGGTAGAAGATACGCAGTCCCTTGTAAGTGAAAAACTTGCCTGAAGACTTCCACGAGTGAAGATCAGGTGACAGCTGAGTGTATGGGATGTGCAGGTACACAGCAAGCAGGAGCACGGCCCACAGCCCCACCTGGACCCACCACTCCCTCATCCTGCGGAGGCGATCTTTGCGCACGGCGGCGTTATCCCGTGCTGCCAGCCGCAGCGTTGCAGAGCACGGGGCGCTGTGGCGCCCGCAGCCCTGCAGGGCCGGCCGGCAGCGGGGTCTCAATCAGCAGCCCACAGCCCGCACAGGGCGGCGCCGCGCCCGGCAGCTACAGCCACTCTGACGTGCACGGCGGCACTGCGTTTGCTAGGCGCGACTGCCACAAGGGAAGTGCCCGGGTGTGCTGGTTGCCGTGGCCTCTATTTCTAAAGTATTTCTTATATTTTCCTATTTCTTTTCATTCCTACTGCTTACACCCTCATTGACTGAACTATTGCAACCGCCTCTTGAGGTGATTGAAATATTCATAGATATTCCAGTTATTCTCCTTTTGGGCATATAGTAGGCTTACATTTGCTCACCCCTGAAATTAGGCATAGACACCGTCAATGAAATGTGAACAGAACTGACATGCTTTACTCTTAGATTGAGTACGAGTTTTACAAGCCAGTGCATAATTCGCCATGCTATAGAGACAGATGATCTTCCAGATGGATGCCTGAGTGTAGAATATATAGATCAGTTCCCCCACCCTTCACACATGGGCCCAAAATGTACACGGAGCAGGAGCAAGAAATACACGTCCTTGCTATCTTTGTTAGTTTAATCCACAGAGACTTTGGAGTCTGCAGTTATACGGCATCCTAGCCTGTCCTGACTGATATGATCCCTTAACTGATTTTTCTACTCAAAGTCTCTTCTCCCTCCGATTATTCTACATCACTATCATATTAATCTTTCTGAAATAGACGTCTAATTATATAAATTCCTTATGAAAATCTTTCAGTATTTCCCTGTTATCTTCACTGGCTTTCAAGACCATCACAGTGTGCATCTCAACTTCCTTTTAAAACACCCACGGTTTCCCTACATGTACACACACACTTTCTAACACGTTCGCTTTTCTGTTCCTGTGATTTTAAGATGCTCTCTGCTAGTCCTGTCTAAATGCTACCTATTCTTAAGTAACAGTTCAAATGCCAGTATCTCTATGAGGCTTTTTCTGGATCTCTGCAAAAAAAAAAAAAGGGACAAGAAACACCTTCCTCCCAAAGGAACAAAGAATGGCAATTACTTATAAGTAAGCCAGATTTTAGCAATTGGACCATTTTTGTCTTAAATATAATTAACCTGTCTCTATAGCTTACAAGGTATTCATAAATTCTTCAAACAAAATAAATTTATCATAAAGGATACAGGTAAATAAAAGTTCTGTGAAATTGTTTAAAAAATAACTAAATAAATGAATTCCCAAATGATTTTGAGTCTTTATTGTAGTTCTTATCACACTTTGCAGTGGCCATTTCTAGCACTTTTCAGGCAATAAATGGTCTTCTTTCACTTCCATATTATTGAAAATTCTCTTGCATAATGCCTAGCAAATATCTTAATGTTGAATATCTGAATGAATGAATGAATGAATGAAATTAAGGTTACATTTTATTTTAAAACTACCGCTTTTTTCTTCAGAAATCACAACGAGGCAAATGTTGCCAATAAAATAGTTATTAAGTTAAAAAACATAAATATCTGAGAAATGAACTGAGAAAAGGAGAAATCCTTACAGGACATGAATGGTACAGGAGAATAGTACATATCAAAGGGTGAACTCTGGGTCACAGCTTGTGGGATCAGGCAAGAACATGTCATAGTCTTTCAAATAATCTTATTAAAAATTATTTTTTCTAAGATCCACTTTTACTCTTTTCTCTAATTTTATTTAGCTTTCAAGCATTTCTTTGTGACTTCAGTTTTGACTTCAGTTTTTAAACAATTTAAACAAATAAAAATTACATTACAGAATTGTTACTTTTAAACTGTTACTTTCCACTGGGACTGTTATTGTAAAATCTGTTCTTATTCTTTTAATTTAACTCCATTATTTTGTTTTAAATGTAATGATTGTTCATTATATTTTTCTCCAACTGCTTTAAAAGCACCAATCCTTCTTTGCTGTATGTGTATCAAAGTCCATAAATATTCTTTGACATTATCCTAGCCTTGAATAATAAAAGGAAAAAAACCTCTCACAACTTTTTATTCTACAAAATAGTATTAAAATATGCCCCTATTTTTACTGTAAATGTAATCTTCACAGCAACAGTCAAGAGAACAAGACTGAGTCATTCTTCATCACACATTGCAAGGGCTATCTATGTCTCCTCTGTTGTGAGCCCTGCAGCAATATTCTCACAAGGGGAGCTCTAGGTCATTGACTGCACTTTTGCTAATAAGAAATCTTCAGTAGGAGTGACTGGGCCTTATGCAAATCTCTCCAGTAATTTCTTCCACTAGTGACGCCTTAGAGCCTCAGAATCAATCACTCAACAAGTGTTTACTGAAAGCTTACTGATACCCAGACCTTAAACTGTTACCAAACAGAATACCAGATATGGGATATAATTCCAGCCTGAAGAGTTTATGCTCAAGACAAGACTTACATATATTACAGAGAAGCATAACAGAGCAAATGATTAAGTTCTAAATTTCACTGTACACCCTTAAAAAAAGGAGAAATTGATATGGAACATGAATAGTATAGGAAAATGGTCCTTAGGGAGACCAGACATGAGAGGGTGAGCTCTAGGTGACCACCTGTAGGATCAGGAAAGAACATATCTAGTCCTTGAGTTAAGATTTCTATTTTTTCTAGATTTATAGAGGTATAATTGACAATTAAAAATTGTATATATTCTAGATATGCGTGATGATTTAATATACATATACATTGTGAAATGATTACCACAACCAAATTAATTAATATGTGTATCACCTCACATAGTTATCACTTTGTGTGTGCGTGTTTGTTTATGCATGGAGGACATTTAAGATCTGTGTTTGGAAAATTCCAAGTAAACAGTATAATATTATTAACTATAGTTACTATTCTGTACATTAGATCCCTAGAACTTATTCATCTTATAACTGAAACTGTGTACCCTTTGACCCAAACCTCTCATTTACTCCAATTCCTGGCAACCACCATTCATTCCACCATTCTACTCTCTGCTTCTATGAGTTCAACTTTTTAGATTCCACATGTGAGTGAGATCATACTGTATTTGTTTTTCTATGTGTGGCTTATCTCACCTAGCACAGTGCCCTTCAGGCTTATCCATGTCATTGCAAATAGCAAGATTTCCTTCTCTTTTATGGCTGAATAATATTCCTCTATCTCCCTCTCTCCCTCTCTTTCTGTGTGTGTGTATGTGTGTGTGTGTCTGTGTGTCTGTGTATGTGTGTATACTATATTTACTTTATCCATTCATTCACTGATGGATACTTAGGCCATTTATTTATCTTGACTGTTGTGAATGATGCTGCTATGAACATGTGGATGCAGATATCTCCTTGAGATACTGATATCACCTTTTAAAATATATAGCTAGAAATGGGATTGCTGGGTCATATTGTAGTACTGTTTTCATTTTTTGAAGAATCTCTATGCTTTATGCTGTTTTCCGTAGCGGCTATGCCTATTTACATTCCCACCAAAAGTGTAGAAGGGTTTCTTTTTCTCTGTTTCCTCACCAACATGTGTTATCTTTTGTCTTTTATATAATAGCCATGCTAATAGGTAAGAGGTGATATCTCACTGTGGTTTTGATTTGTATTTCCCTGATGATTAATGATGTTGAACACTTTTTAATATACCTGTTGGCCATTTGTATGTCTCTTTTTGGAAACATGTCTGTTTTTTAGATATGTTTAGGTCCTTTGTCCATTTTGAAATTGGCTTATTTTGTGTTTTCTTGCTATTGAGTTGTATGAATTCCTTATATATTTTGAATATTAACTCCTGATCATATATATGGTTTGCCAATACATTATCCCATACCACAACTTGCCTTTTTATTTTGTTGATTGTATCCTCTGCTGTAGAAGTTTTTAGTTTGCTGCAGTTACACTTCTTTGTTTTTGCTTTCATTGCCTGTGCTTCGGGTGTCATACCCCAAAAATCATGACCAAGACTGATGGCAAGGAGCCTTTTCTTTATATTTATTTTAGAAGCTTTATGGTTTCAGATCATACATTTCAGTCTTGAATCCATTTTCAGTTGATTTTTATATATGGAATAAGATAAACATCCAAAATCATTCTTTTGCATGTGGATATCTAGTTTCCCCAATACAGTTTATTGAAAAGACTATTTGTTCCCCATTTTGTAGTTTTAATGGCCTAGTCAAAGATTTGTTGGCCATATATTTGTGGGTTTATTTCTGGGCTATTCCGTTTCATTGGTCTATATGTCTGTTTTTATAGCACTATCACACTGTTTTGATTACCATGGCTTTGTAATATAGTTTGAAATCAGGACCCATGATGCTTCTGGCTTTGTCCTTCTTTCTTAAGATTGCTTTGGATATTTTGGGTCATTTTTGGTTTCAATTCTTATTCTTTTTTTTAGAACTGTTTTTTCTACATTTTCTTTCTTTTTTTTCTTTCTTTTTTTTCTGAGGCGGAATTTCCCTCTTTTCACTCAAGGTGGAGTGCAATGGTGCAATCTCAGCTCACTGCAACCTCCATCTCCTGGGTTCAAGTGATTCTCCTGCCTCAGCCTCCTGAGTAGCTGAGATTACAGGTGCACACCACCATGCTCAGGTAATTTTATTTTTTGTATTTCTTAGTAGAGATGGGGTTTTGCTATGTTGGACAGGCTGGTCTCAAACTCCTGACCTCAGGTAATCCGCCCACCTCAGCCTCCCAAAGTGCTGGGATTACAGGCATAAGCCACTACACCCGGCCATTTTTTCTACATTTTCTAAAAAATTGCCATTGAAATGTTGAGTGACTGCATTGACTCTGTAGATCATTTTGGGTAATGTGGACATTTTAACAATATTAGTTCTTCCAATTCATGAACACAGAAAGTCTTTCCATTTATTTGTGTTGTCTTCCATTTCTTTCTTCAATGTCTTATAGTTTTCGGTGTACAGATCTTTCACCTCCTTGGTTAAATTTATTCGTATATATTTCATTATTTTTGACGCTATTGCTTTGGTTTCTTATTATTATTATACTTTGAGTTCTAGGGTACATGTGCACAATGTGCAGGTTTGTTACGTAGGTATACATGTGCCATGTTGGTTTGCCGCACCCGTCAACTCATCATTTACATTAGGTATTTCTCCTAATGCTATCCCTCCCTCAGCCCCACACCCCCCCCAACAGACCCCAGTGTGTAACGTTCCCCTCCCTGTGTCCATGTGTTCTCATTGTTCAACTCCCACTTATGAGTGAGAACACACACTGTTTGGTTTTCTGTCCTTGTGACATTTTGCTGAGAATGATGGTTTCCAGCTTCATCCATGTCCCTGGAAAGGACATAAACTCATCTTTTTTATGACTGTGTAGTATTCCATGGTGTATATGTGCCACATTTTCTTTATCCAGTCTATTATTGATGGACATTTGGGTTGGTTCCAAGTCTTTGCTATTGTGAATAGTGCTGCAGTAAACATACATGTACATGTGTCTTTATAGTAGCATGATTTATAATCCTTTGGGTACTTAATTCTTTTTTGGATAATTTGTTGTTAATATAGATGCACGACTGATTTTCATATGTTGATTTCATATCCTGCAACTTTATTGAATTTCTTTATTAGCTTCTAATAGCACTTTAGATGGAGTTTAGGGTTTCCTTCATATAAGATCATGTCATCTGCAAACAGAGACAATTTACCTTCTTCCTTTCCAATTTAGATGAATGTTATGTCTTTTTCTTGCCGAATTGCTCTGGCTAGGACTCATAGTACTATGTTGATTGGGAGTGGTAAGACTGGGCACCTGATAAGGTTAGGCTTTATGTCCCCACCCAAATCTCATCTTCAGTTGTAACCCTCATCATCCCCATAATCCCCAGATGTCAAAGGAAACCAGATGAAGGTAATTGAATCATGGAGGCCAGTTTCCCCGATGCTTTTCTTGTGATAGTGAGTGAGTTCTCATGAGCTCTGATAATTTTATAAGGGGCTCTTCCCCCTTCGCTTGGCACTTCTTCTTCCTGCCGCCTTGTGAAGAAGGTGCCTTGCTTCCCCTTGGCCTTCTGCCACGGTTGTAAGCTTCCTGAGGTCTCCCCAGCCGTGCTGAACTGTGATTCAATTAAAACTTTTTCCTTTATAAATCACCCAGTTTCGGGCAGTTCTTTATAGCCTTGTGAAAACGACTAATACAGCACCCTTATCTTATTCCTAATCTCAGAAAAGCTTTCAACTTTTCACTATTCAGTATGATATCACTTGTCATATATGTCCTTTATTATGTTCAGATACATTTTTCTATACCTAATTTGTTGGGAGCTTTTATCATGACAGGATGTTGAATTTTGTCAAATGCTTTTTCTGCATCTGAGATGATAATATGATTTTTATTCTTTATTCTGTGAAAGTGGTATACAGTAGTCCCCCTTTATGCATGGGGGATACATTCCAGGACCCCCAGAGTATGTCTGAAACTGCAGATTGTACTGACACCTACATATAGTATGCTTTTTATTCTATGTATATACCTATGAAAAAGTTTAATTTACATTAGGCACAGCAAGAGATTAACAACAATAGAGCAATTATAACAATATACTATAATAAGGGTTATGTGAATGTTGTCTCTCTCACTCCCCCTCAAAATATCTTATTGTATTATACTCATCTTTCTCCTTGTGATGATGTGAGATGATAAAAGGCCACCATGATTAGATGAAATATGGTGAACGACATAGGCATTGTAACATAAAGTTAGGTTATTATTGATTTTCTGATGATGCATCAGAAGGAAGACCATCTGCTTTGAGCGACCCTTGATTATTGAGCTATGACAATGTTGATGGTTGGATGCCAGGTGCATATGATGTCAGTGTCCAACAGGTCGGTTGTGATACAGTTTGGATACCCTAAAAAAGGAATGGTTCATCTCCTGGGTGGGAGGAAACAGGACAGTGTAAGATTTAATCCTGCTACTCAAAATGCACAATTCAAAACTTATGAATTGTTTTTCTGAAATTTTCCATTTAATATTTTCAGACCGTGATTGAGTACAGGTAACTGAAACCATGGAAAGTGAAACAAAGCATAAGTGAGAATACTATATCACATTTATTGACTCATGTATGTTGAATTATCCATTTATTCCAAGGATAAATCCCTCTTAATCATGGTGAATGTTCCTTTTGATATGCCGTTGAATTTGATTTGCTAGTATTTTTTTGAGGATTTTTATATCTGTGTTCTTCAGAGATATTGGCCTGTAATTTTCTTTGTTTGTAGTGTCCTTATCTGGGTTAGCATTGTATAATAGTGACCTCATATAATGAGATTGGAAGTGTTCCCTCCAAGTGTCTGGTCTTGAACTTTTCTTTATTGGGAGATTTTTTTTTCTGATTTATTCTCCTTACTCGTTATCAGGTACTCATTACCCAAATTTGTTCAGATTTTCTATTTCTTCATCATTCAGTCTTGGTCGATTCTATGTGTCTAGCCTTTATCAACTTCTTGTAGGTTATTGTATTTATTGGTGTATAGTTGTTCATAGCAGTCTCTGATCCTTTTTTATTTCTGTTGCAATGTCTCCTCTTTAATTTATAATTTTATTTAGTTGAATCCTCATTCCTTTTTTCTTAGTTTGGCTGAAGGTTTGTCAATTTTGTTTATCTTTAAGAAAACAATTCTTACTTATATTGATCTTTTCTATTCTCTTTCTAGTCACAATTTCATTTATTTATGCTCTAATATGTATTATTCCCTTCCCTTTTCTATCTTTGTCTTAGTTTTTTTTTCCTATTTCCTTGAGGTGTAAAGTTAAGTTGTTCATTTGAGATCTTTTTTTTTTTTAATATAGGCATTTATCAATGTAAACTTCCCTCTTAGAACGTCTTTTGCTGCATCCCAGAAGTTTTGGTGTGTTGTATTGTTATTTTCATTTGTCTCAAGACACTTTTGATTTCTCTTTGGATTTCTTCTTTGACCCATTGGTCATTTTGGAGTGTGTTGCTTACTTTCCATATATCTGTGCTGGGATTAATATTTCTGACTTTTTAGCCAGGCTGCCTGTATTCTAATTACAACTTCACCACTTACAAGGTATTTAGCTTTAGGTAAGCCATTTAAACTCTCAGTGCCTCAGTCCCCTTATCTGTAAAAATGAGTAATACAGTGATATTAATAATAATAATAAGAGTATCTACCTCCCTGACTGATTGTGAAGATGAAATGAAATAGTCAGTAGAAAGTAGTTAGAATAGTTCACAGCATACAGTATTTATTATTTTTATGTATAACAAATGTTTTATGAGGTCCTTAGAGTGCTAGACACTGTTTGCATGAATTATTTTATATGATCTCACCACAACCTTATAAAAAAGTTTTTATTGTCCAATGTTTTAGATGGAGTAGTTATAGGAGTTAGTTTCAGCCACCAGTTGTATATAGAGAAGCTGCTAGGCAAACATAAGATTTTTTAAAATCTAGCACAAGGACCTGAACTAAATTTACCACATCTGTCTCCCCTGTTGACTATCAATTCAATGCCTAGATCCCATGAGGGAAGGGTCAAAGCATTTGATGTTAAAATGTACAACTCATACTTCTCAGAGGATGTCCTTCGGAGAAGTATTCTTTCTCTTACTTATGCTTTGTTAATTTTTGCTTGGTTTTGATTGTTTGTAGACATCAGTTTGTAATCAGAAATGAAGGGAAGGTCCTGGGAGTACCAACATTTAAGAGTGACCAAAAGAATGGAAGCCAGCAAAAGGGATAGAATTCTATCATCTTGACTCCCAAACCTACTCCATGTTGATAGTCTTAATCTTAATTAATGATCCCTGCTGCTTGATCCAAAAACCTGACAATGACTTCACTCATTTCCCTCCTTCTGCACTGTTGTTACCTCTTCAGAGACAAAACTTCAATACTTTCCACTTAGACTTTCACTACTGACTTCTAACTCATCTTTTTGCTTTCTCTTATTTTGAACAGTTATTCAGCTTACCCTAAGTCCAGAGTGAATCTCCAAAAAATCAAAGGTTCTGCAACTTTTCATTTCTCTTCAATTCCAACTCAGGTTCACACGTTTATCACCTAGTGTAGAAGGGCTTTCCTCCACACTTTTGCTTGGCAAACTCCTTTTCATCCTTCAAGACTCAACAAAATTGTTGCCTTTTCATGAAAAAGGATACTCTTCCATCCTTGTGATATTAATAATTTTTTGTTCTTGTGTCCATGATAGACTTTGTCATAATGTATTACAGTTTATCCTGGAGGAAAGCACCACAAGACCAAGAGTTTCCTTTTTTTTTTTTTCATCCCAATGCTTGATACATAGCAGCCGTTTGATAAGTACATGTTGAATGAAAGCATGAATTTATAACATATATACCTTCACTTGACTTGGAGTTTCATAAGGAATGCAACAGCTTCCAATTCATGTACTTTCTTTTTGCTTAACAAAGTATCTGACACATAGTACAAAAGTTAAATATTATAAATAAAAGATTAATTGCACAGATATTTTTAAAGGAGACAGAAAAGATTTTAATATCCAGGAATTCCACCCAATGATGAAAGACCTATAGGCGGTTACAAGTAGGTAAGCAGAGTCCAAAATGTAGGGTCATTTTCAATGGCAGAGAGGAATAGGAGAGTCAATAAGAAGCAAATGCTCAAGGAGCTTGAGTAGAGACTGGAATAGGCATCTCTTTATTATCTTATTGGCTGATTTATACTTCTTGTAAAATAATTAGTTTAAGCTAATTATCAAAGAAACAAGAATCTCTCCTAGGCAGATTCAGTTGCCTTTCCTGGTTCTCCCTGAGTGCTCTGAGTAAGCCCCACCATTGCCTTCTAGAAAAACTTTCTTTCTTCTTTCTTGCCCACTACCGTCTGATACCTTCACGGCATCCAGAATGATGATCCAAAAGTTTGGGTCCAAATGTGATGCAAAAGTTTACAGTGGTCTACCATGGTTCCTTTACAAAAAAAGACCAAAAATGTTCTGCCATTCTTGCTCATCATGATTTTGCCTCAATTTTTCAAGTTATGTTTTGTTCATAATGGATTTTTTTTTTGGTTTTCTGAATGTGTTCTGTTCCTTCTACTGCCTTAAAAAGCCCTTATCGCTGAGTCTTCCTACTACTTCCCTCACCTCCACTTACCCTACTGAATTTTCAAACTGCAAGTCAAATATTACTTCGTTAGGGGAATCTCATCAGACTGTCTCCCTAGACTACCACACCCCACCCAACAACTAGATCACATCCGTTTATTAGGGGTACTATGTTTTCAGTATAATTGCAATTATAATTATTGACCCATTGAATGAGTTGATTCATGTCCCTTCCTTCTTTATTATAAGCTTTAAGAGGGCAAAAACTATTTCTGTTTTTCTTACCATCTTTCCCTCTTTAGTGCTTCCACATTGTCTGGTACATTGCAGACACCTAATAAATATTTGTCGGAAGGAATAAATATTAGTGAGAGAATAAATGGGTAATGCATTCATGAGTGAATAAGGATTATATCATATTTTTGTGGTAAATATTTTGTTTACCTCCAATGACTGAAACAAAGAGTTCCATATCCTGAAATATGACCTGAAAGCCATGGAATGAAAGGTTTGATAAGGCTGGACGTGGTAGCTCACACCTGTGATCCCAGCATTTCTAGAGGCCAGGGTGAGAGAATTGCTTGAGCTCAGAAGTTCAAGGCCAGCCTGGGTAGCACAATACCTTGTCTCTACAAAAAAAGAAACAAAATTAGTTGAGCATGGTGGTACACACCTGTAGTCCCACCTACTCCAAAGGCTGAAGTGGGAGGATTGCATGAGCCCAGGAGTTCCAGGCTGCAGCGTGCTGAGATCATGCCACTGTGCTCCAGGCTGGGTGACAGAGCAAGAGCCTGTCCCCCAAAAAATTTTTTTAAATAAGAAAGTTTTAATAAGCAGAATATTAGTTTAATTATGAATGAGAAGAGATGTATAGCATTTGTAGGGGTACAGAACCATGTATTCCATAAAGGAAGAAGTTAAGAGCAATGATGTGGAATAAGCATGGGGCTTTTAAGAACTTGTCTGAGAAGAGGGTATTCTTTGGTCAATAGTTGAAAAAATAAAATAAGGCTTGCTGGAGTGGAGCAAGTCAATGCAAAGCCTTCACAGTTAGGTGGAGCATTTACACTAAATGACTTTATTTCGAACATTCAACAAACACTGACTAATTGTCTATTGGTTACCAGCCATATAATTTTAGGTGCTGGGGAAATAGAAGTAAGTAGAATGAGGTGGGGGAGGTTCACTGTGGCTCTTGGAAAGGAAAATACATAATCAAAGTTTGTGTTAGAAGGGTCAATCTGAAGGCTTTTGAAAAATGGATCTGGGATAGGGAGGATGTTTGTTGAATGAATGAATCAATCAATCCAATTAATTCAATAAACTAATCATGATTTTAGTGAGTATTCTATGAACCCTCACTTAGTTTGATTACCTTGACTGTGACATTTAACTTTGTATTTCACTACTACTTTGCTTCTCTTACGTTCAGTTGAAAATATTTTTCAAATACAATTTTCAAGGTTCAGAAACAAAAAAAAATAAATGACATTCTGGAAAAAATAAATGTGCTTAGAACTAAAATATAAAAATAATGGAGATGGTAAATATATAAGTGAGAAATAATGATGATGATTTTCACTAACAAGATACACCATTAAATATATTCTCACGTGATCCAAAGTAATTTCGTTCTCTGTGCCCAGCGAGTTGGTATCTACTGATAGTGGTTTTTCAAATGCACCGTGCAGTTAGAGGTCATCACTGAGACCTCAATAATAGACCTCCATCACTGAGAAGTTCAGAGGTAGAAGATGCAGGGGGACAATGTTGGCCTGCATTAATCTTAGCTTGAAAAGAGGATCTTTAGATAACACTATCTAAATTTAGCTGTGTTCAAAATGCTCCACCACAAAAGAGCAGCAAAAAGCAATCTCATTAAAACAAGCTCAGAAAACAATTCCAAGATATATGAGTAAAAGCAAACTAAACAACAGAAGCACAAATAGTATGACCTTCTCTTGACTTCTACTTGCACAGCTCTACTTATTCAAGCTCTGTTTCGGACATTAAGCTTTTTTCATAGCCATAACTTTCGTGTTTTTTCCATCATCCTGTCTATTATATTTCCCCTTTTATCTTTTATTGAGTTCTTTCAGGAGAAATTTGAAAAAAAAATCTCTATAAATGGAGGTTTTTTACTCAAGAGCTTTTAAAATAACAGTACATCACCAGATCATTTTTAAAAAGTGTTCTATTGTAGTTAAGTGACTATTTATTGAAATTTCTCTTGTCTTCCCATTGAAGACTACAGAAATCTCTTTCTTCCAGTTGAGCTCAAAAGGAAAAGCAAAAAAAGATGGACAGAAGCCAGAAATGCTGAATAAATTAGTGTCCTTTTTATTTACTTTTTAAAAACTATGAATTGGCTCATTTAAATAGATTCTAAAAGTATTTGTATGTGGGTCTGAACACTGTTGTCATGGAGATTAAAACATTTTTGTGGTTGTTGTGTACAGTGGAGATGGCAGTTTTCTTCTAGTTGATGCTTCTGTAGAATAAAAAAGTTTAGCTGAGAAAGGTAGGTCTTAATGGAATTGTTAATATGTAGTCTTACTTTGGATGACATTTTAAAATCACTTACGTATTTAATCTGTGAATTGTAGAGCATGCTGGGAAGTTATCAATTCCATTGGTACCTGCCTCAGTTGCAGTTCAGCCTTAAGTACTTACCAAAGGGAACTCATTTGGGGTGGCAGGGGTAACCGAAAAGTGTGGGAGCTGAGGTATTGTTTGAGAGCCTGTGGGCAGTGTGACTGCTCCAATCGTAGTCTCAGTGAGGAAGAGCACCATCTGTGCAGGATTTTCTCAGATGTCCTCTATAAGACTTTCATTGTCATCAGTTCTATGTGCTCTAAAATCATTGCTTTTTCTTCTTTATTTTGCACATAAGCTATAAGTTATTTTTTAAAGACATATAGGTTTTATTTCTGTGTGATCAAAAACTATGTCTCGGGCAACTTCTACTTTTTGGAATTAACAATATTATTTTCTTTGTGGTCTTGTGCGTGTGTGTGTATATATATATATACACACACACGCACAAGAAGACTCTGTTTGTATATATACATACACGCATGTATAAATACACAGAGAGAGTGTGTGTGTGTGTATATACACACACAGAGTGTGTGTGTGTATACAGAGAGAGAGAGAGAGAGAGAGAGAGAGAGAGAGAGAGTCAGTCTTGCTCTGTTAACCAGCTGGGGTGCTGTGGTGCAATTATGGCTCACTGGAGCCTCCACCTCCCAGACTCAAGCAATTCTCATGCCTCAGCCTTCTGAGTGGCTGGGACTCCCAGCATGCACTACCACACCCAGTTAGTTATTGTACTTTTTTTTTTTTTTTTGAAGAGACAGGGTTTTGCTGTGTTGCCCAAGCTGATCTTGAACTCCTGGACCTCCAGCAATTCTCCTGACTTGGCTTCTCAATATGCTGAAATTATAGGCGTAAGCCACCTTGCCTGACCATCGTCCATATATTTTTGAAAATGACCTAGGAACAATGAGACTTTTTGAAGTTTTTTCCATTTGCTAACTTATCAGAGAAAACTAGTGGAAATAATATCAAAAAGAAATCATCAAATGCTACCCATGGATAATGTACAAGAAAACACAGCAAAATTATTTGGCACAGATGAAGAAGAGAAGAAAAATGTCTGCTTTGTGAGAATACCATAGTAGGTCCTTCAGACAGGAGGTACTTTATTAAGAAGGAGCAATTCTCATTAATAAAGATTTAGAGAGATCACTTATAAGATGTATTTATGGCAGCAAGCTCATTTGGTACATGTATGTATGAGGGAATCAAGATCTGAAAAGATTTTCATTGGTTAGAGTGATACGTCTGTTATGATGCAATTAATTGTGATATACTCTCTACTGGAGATTTGTTCTCCAAAACCTGACAATCTAATACTTTGTAGGAACTAATGTGTATAATCTTAGGGGGCTTAGTGGACAGAAAGTCCATTAGCCGTTGGTATTGTGATAGAGGAAAAAGCAAATGGGACCTTAAACAATATGAATAGACATGGTTTCTCAAAGAATAGTCTATGGTTCACCTGAGCACACATCACAAAGGATGCTGACTATGCACAGTTAAGGTACCCCACTTAGATTAAATGAATTAATTTTGGACTTGGGTTTAGATATTTACATTTTTATCAGGACTTCTTATGTTCACCCCAAAGTTTGCAAAATGCTCATCTAAAATAAGAAAGATGATAGGCCTGATCCATCTTCTGTTTACTAGGTTAAATCTGGAAAATATAAACCTCAGGTGCCAGACTTCAGAGGGATATAGAAAAGCAATTACTTTCTGCATTAGTCCATTCTTGCATTGCTAAAATCGTAAAGACTGGATAATTTCTAAAGAAAAGATGATTAAGGCGGGATGCGGTGGCTCACGCCTGTAATCCCAGGATTTTGGGAGGCCGAGGTGAGCAGATCACGATGTCAGGAGTTCAAGACCCACCTGGCCAACATGGTGAAACCTCGTCTCTGCTGAAAGTAGAAAAAAAAAAAAAGAAAGAAAGAAAAGACGATTAAGTGGTTCTAGATTCTACAGGCTGTACAGGAAGCACAACAGCATCTGCCTCTGGGGAGGCCTCAGGAAGCTTCCAATCATGGCAGAAGGTTAAGGGGGAGCAGGCATGCCACATTACATAAACAGGAGCAAGAGAGAGTGGGAAGGTGCTACATACTTTAAAATGACCTCATGAGAACTCACTATCATGAGGACAATTCCAAGGGGGATGGTGCTAAACCACTTATGAGAAATCAGCCCCTATTATCCAATCATCTCCCACCAGGCCCCTCCCCTAACATTGGAGATTACATTTCAGTATGAGATTTGGGTAGGATCTCACATCCTATATCACTTTTGGAGAAAGAATGGAGGTAGCTCTGAAGGTTTGTTACATCACGGCATTTGAGGAATGGCTGGGGTGATGGCAAATATCATAAAGAAGAGCAGGCTTAGAAAAGATATACCAGTTGTTTTCAAATATCTGAGAAAATATCAGTAAGAAGAAGTGTAGTCATGAGTGTGCCTCACTTGCCTAAACATTTTGATTAAAAATGCATTTTAGTAGATTTAATTATGCCTTTTTCCTCTGATGACCATCTGTTAAAATTTTTAAAACCTTGACCTATGAAAAAATTTGTCAGTAAGATGCATTTGTTGTACCAAACTTCTCAGTTCTGGACTTTTTAATCAGTGTAGTTGCCATCGGACTCACCCACCAGCTTGCCTGCTAATCCATCTGATCTGTGTCGCTCAAATACAGCAGGGAGTGAAGAACAGCTGCTTTTTCTTATTTCATTCTCCTTCTATCTGTCATAAAATCCAGGTACCAATAACTAGGGAGAAGCGTTTTACCAAGAGCAGTTATTTCAATAGCTTGAACTTAAATACCAGATTAATTTTCACAGAATAAAAATAATGTTTAGTATAAGTTTTAATAATGGCATGTAGATGAAATATTTGGACTTGGTGACTTTTAAGTTGTGGTTGCTTTTTAAATGACTTCTCTGTTTGAGGACTTTGTGTATACACATTTCGTATCACATTTGTGGTAAGAAGATTCTAAGATGACCCTCAAGATTCACAACCTCTGGGGTACACATCCTATATGATCCCCTCCTGTTGAGTGTGATTGGAGCCTGTGAATATGATGGGACATCATTCCCATGATTAGGTAACATTTTACAACAAAGTAGAAGATATAATTCGGATATAACTCAGGTCGCTAAATTAGTTTTTTTCAAGCTACTCAAAAGGAAGATTATCCTGAGGGCACCCAACTTAATCAAGTGAACTCCTAAAAGAGTGTCTAGTTCTCAGAGAGCTTTTCCTGCTCTTGAAGAAGCAAACAATCATGTTGTGAGAAGGCCACACAGCAAGAGGCTTAGGAAGCCTCTAGAAGCTGAGCAGCACTGGATTGATAATCAGCAAGAAAGCACAGCTGAGGTAACACGGAGACTACAGCCTCTCTAGGTCCACAGGAACTGTGATTATCAATGAAGGTTGTTTTAAGTCACTACGTTTGTGATAATTTATTATACAGTAATAAAAATCAAATACAAAAGATTAGAAAGAAATCTAAGTTGAAGATATCTTAAACCGAATTGCACTTAATACACCTAACCTACTGAACATCATAGTTTAGCCTAGCCTACCTTTAACATACTCAGAACACTCACATTAGCCCACAGTTGGACAAAATTACCTGGCAACACAGTACACTGTGGAATATTGGTGGTTCATCCTCATGAACATGTGGTGGACTGGGATCCTCAGCTTGCTGCCCCTGCCCAGCATCACAGAGAGAAATGTGCTTCATATCACTAGCCTAGAAAAAATATCAAAATTCAAAATTTGAAGTATGATTTATATTGACTATGTATTGCTTTGGCACTATCACAAAATCGAAAAATACCAAGTTCAACCATCATAAATCGATGACTATCTGTACCACCAAATAGCCCATTACTCAAATCCTCAACTTTTTCTCTTTAATGTATGTGATCTCTATTTATATAGTCAATACTTCTTGATTTGAAAAAGGATTGGATGATAATAGAAGTGAAAAGTTTGAATGATTATACTCATTTTTCTTTTTCTTTATCTATAAACCAGCGCCCAGTTGGAACATTTCCATATTTTAGTTCTAAGGTTGTAAATTGCTGAAAGTTTAGGTTTTCTTATTGATGATTCTCTGCTAACATTTGATAAGTAGGTCTCATTGAATATCACAATTAATCTATTTAAGAAGGTTGAGAGATATACTGTTAAACCAAAGGAAAAATGGTAAATGAAATTACAATTTATATTTTTCCCCTAATTCATGGGCATTGAATATTAACTTAGTGGTCTGCACTTGTAGCTTGTTAATTGTTTGACATCTAGCTGAAAAGTAAAGTGTTATATCACAGATAGCTTTTCTAATTGCAAACACATCACCCTGTTTATTCATTGGTTCACTAATCCTTAATTAGGTAACTATCCTGTACCAAATGGTATGCCAGGGGTGAGGATGCAAAGATAGAATAGAACTTTTTAGTACAGTGTGAAGAAAGAAACATAAAGAAATAAGACTGCTGAAGTATTTTAACTACCAGGTTTGCACATTGACTTCTTTATGCTTCATTTGGATTTTCTGAGGCTTTAACGTTTTCCGTTTTTAAGACTAAGCTCAAGGGTCAACTCTTTCATGAAAATTAATTGCTATTTATGTTTCCATCTATAAGAAGAGTGAAATAAACAATGAAATCTAATGACATTGAAAAGTGCTTTCAATGTACTGTTGAGTGGGAAAAGCCACATTTTTAACTTGTATATTCAGTGTGATCCCAATTTTATAATTTTACTCTCAATCCATATATGTGAATATAATACATAGGAAAGAGGTTGGAAGTAATTCAATCGTGAGGTTAACAAGTTTTATCTCAGATGAGATTGTGTGTGATTTTTAAAAATTATATTTATTCTACCTAATAAGCATTTATTACTTTTATAACCTGAGAGATAAACATTATTGAAAAAGAAGAGCATGGATTTAAAGTGAGGATGTGAGACTGTGGTTGTTACTTATTTTTTTGGTTCAGACCTTGGTTAGGAAGGCAAAGAGGGACAGAGATTGTGGGACATAGAGGGAGACGCAGGCCTGAGGACAGTTACAGTGTTATAAAGGGAGAGGCTTAAGTATCATTATAATATGAGCAGAAATTGCAAAGAGTGAGAAGCTAAAATGGAAGGGAGACGATAAATAGCTCAGGAAGGTTTTTAGGGAAGCAGAAATGACTCAGATTTGAAATGTAGGTGACAGAATTAGCCCTAAGGAGGAGAAAGAAAAGACCTTTTGAGACTATAAGAAAGGAGGTGAGAGTTGATGTAGCCATAAAAAATACAGAGATGAAAGGGTGGGGTGTTTAAAGAGCCTGTGTATGTAGCCTAAACTCTTGCTATGAACTAGAAAGCCAGGTCAGTAGCCGAAATTGACAATGGGATAGGGGTGGTCCTGGGGAGGTTAAGGCTAGAAAAATCCAAGCAAAGCAGGTAACAAGAGGACTTGATTCCAGACTGTGAACAGATTTGAGGCAGGGTCAGAAAGCCATCCTGAGATTTCAGTGCTATAAACCTGTAGTGGGAACTCTATAGGAATACTAATTTCTCCCTTCATCGACAAAGATATTATACTGGTCCTGTGAAGAGGCTTAGTCACTTCCCAGTTTATGTATTTCAAGATTATATTCCTAAAACACAGAAGTTTTTCAGTTTGTTCCCTAACCTGACCCCAGTCTACCTGTTTCCATCCAAGACTATCACTACCACTTCTAAACCACCTCCGGCCACACAAAAAACACACACTATGCTTGAGTCATTCCAAATTACACAACTTCCTCTAAACATTAGTGTGAAATTAGGACATTTGGGAAATGTGATTGATATGATTTGCATGTTTGCCCCCTTCAAATCGCATGTTGAAATGGTATTCCCAGTATTGGACGTGGAGACTGGTGGGAGGTGATTGGATCATGGGGACAGATCCCTCATGAATGGTGTAGCACCATCCCCTTGGTGATAAGTGAGTTCTCCCTTAGTTCCCATGAGATCTGGTTGTTTAAAAGAAATTGGGGTCTCCCCCTGCTCTCTCTTGCTCCCACTCCCTCCATGTGACATGCGTGCTCCAGCTTTATCTTCTGCCATGACTGAAAGCTTCCTGAGGCCCTCACCAGAATCAGATGTCTGCACCATGCTTCCTGTACAGCCTGCAGAACAGAGATCCAATTAAATATCTTTTCTTTATAAATTACCCAGCCTCAGATGTTTCTTAAAAGCAGTGCAAAAAATGGCTTAACACTGTGATATTTGATATTTTCTAGTCCATTAGTGCACATTCCCCCGATGTAGGATAAATATGGTATGAATATTTGAATATTTTTATGAGTAATAATTAAGCTTATTGAATTATCACAACTCCAGTGAGATAAGTCTAATTTTAATATCATTAGAAAGGTGAAGAAGACAAGACCAGCGAGGTCTACTAACTTCTCAAGGACACGCTCATCCTCATGTGAGAGCTGGAACTCAAAACTAGACCTTGACTTTGTCAAAATGCACTTTTGGTTCCCAATCTGATATTAGGTGCTGATTCTTCTCTTCTTTAACCAAGGGCCAAATAATACAGCCTCCCACCCCACCCTTCCCCAGCTCTCCTTTTAGAACAAAACTGTTGCTCTCTCACTTTAGTGAGGTGGAAGGAAGACTATTTCAAATTGACTGATGAATTAACCCTATCGAAGGTCAGAAAAATGTTAGATAACTTAAGGGGGAAAAAAAGAAAATAAATATCAAAATGTGGAAATGTTTGAAAAAGAAAGACAAGAAGGATAGGGGAAAATAGAGAAGAATAGAGAGAAAGGAAGAAAGAAAGGAAGAGAGAAGGGAAGGAAGGAGAATGTTTGAGCTTATGAAGGATGTCTCTTTGCAACTGAGTGTGAATTTAGATGGGATTACATAACATGAAACAAAATGAAAAGAAGAAAAAACAGATACATTCAGTGACTTAAAAATGGGGTAATTCTTTCTGTTTTTATTTCACAAGTCTTTTGTAACTTATTTTAGAGTTTTAAAACTTTGTAGACATATTTAAAATGTTCAATTTTCACTAAAACAATCACATTTTTTAAACATAAGGGCATATATTTGGTGTGACAACCTAACATTTGCCACCAAGTGTTAAAGATGAACCAGTTTTAATTTTAACTAGACGATTTGAAACTTCTTTGATACACTTGAGAATTTGGGACTACCAAAAAACCCCTAAATATGATCCTTTATATTTTTTATTACTTCTAAAATATTTTGATTCTAAACAAATATATGTAAATACTATGTGGAGAATTTAGATACTAAAAATTTAAGTAAAATATTGTTTAACTACTTACAATATGCCCGGGACTGTACATGATGCTAAAAGTAGCCAGATGCAATGGTTACTGACTTCGAGTGGCGTCTTTTTGAAACAGAGGGCAGAAATGAATAAATCTGAGATAACCTGATGTGAGCTTGTTCCATACTGGTGAATGGGGCACTCAGAGAAAAGAGTGTGTGCAACTGCAGGTGGGGAGAAGCTTTGGGTTTGGCACTCCAGGAAGATATGTTCAAAGCAGAAGGGTAAAGGGCACTGATTGTTCAAGAAAAGTGAGTAGTCTGGAAAGGGTCATTATTTCAGAAGCAACATACCAAGAAGGAGGCAGGAAAAGAGAAGACAAAACAGCAGCATGGAAGATGGGTGAGGAGCCAGGCCAGGTGGGTAGAACTTGAGTATCATAATATTTCTCCATCTAAATTCTACTAGGACTAGAAGTCTTATGGACATTTTATTTACTCTACAAAGTGCCCACGTCAGTGACAGATAAAGAGTCAACATCTGGGAGTAGCTTAGGTGGGTTCCACATGGCCCAGGATTGAACCTCTTTCTCTCACTTTTTAGCTGTTTGACCTCAGTCAAGTTATGTCACCTCTCATGCCTCTGTTTTCTTGTCTGTAAATTGGGAATAATAAGGTAATAATAAGTATTGTGAGGATTATATATACATGTATATAATAATACATCATATATAACATTAATATATATTAACACGTATATAATCTGCACATATATTTATTATGTATGCCCATATATGTATTACATTATATATTCATGTATACATATACATGTAAGGTGCTTAACAGAGTCCCTGGTACCAAATAAGCACTGAATCAACATTAACTATTATTATTTGGTTTATCTGAAACATTCAAATGGTATAGCACTAAGGCCATGTAAAAATATCATGTATTTCAACTATTGAAACTTTTTCAGATTTTTGGGTATCTAGGATAGAGAAGGGGAGGAAGGATCTAGTCACATAATATTTGAGAGTCAGCAAATTCTTTCAACAATAATGTGATTGTATTTGTCTGTGTGAGGTTTCTATGATGGTCATTTTCATGGAGCCAGTCAAGCATTGACTTTGAAATTAGGCAGATATGAATTTGAAAAGTAGTTTTCCCTCTACTAGCCGTTTGACCTTGTACAAGTGACTTTAACTCATTTTTATTATTAAAAAAATAGGGATTTTTCTTTGTAAGATTTTTCAAGAGGATTCAATGTGGTAACAGGTATAAGTGGCTGTTAGAGGGCCTGTCATAGATAAATCCTCAATGAAGGGTAACTGTTACTAAAAGGAAGATATAAGGGGAGATATGACATACTTCCAAATAAAAACCCTGGTTCAATATTGGAGCAGGGGGACCCCCTTTAAGAGAAGCATCCTCCCAGCATAATGCCCAAAATGAAAATATTTCATTTGTAAGCATAAGAAAGGAGTCATTTTAAGTGAAGTGACTGACTTATCAAGCCAGTCCACTGAACTGTAGCTTGGAGTCTGAGTTACAAAGTAATCTATAGTGATCTGAGGGAGTAATACAAACTCCAAGCTAATGACTGTAGAATAAATTCTACTGATATTTGCAGTCTAGTGTCATCAAGGCTAATTCTCCTTTAAAGAGGCAAAAGCTTCTTATTGTCCCCAAAGCTGTTGATATAGTATGTAACTCAGCATGTACAGAAATGTTGTTTATCTACTTTGGCTATTTTGTTTAAAAAAAAACTTTTCTACCCTTTTTATTTATTTATTTTTAAATTTCTATATTTCATAAGTAAACCAAGCCTCAACACTCTTTAAAAGACATTTCAGGCCAGGTGTGGTGGCTCACACCTGTAATCACAGCACTTTGGGAGGCTTGTGCAGGAGGATCGCTTGAGGCCAGGAGTTCGAGGCTAACCTGTGCAACATGGGGAGACCCTGCCTCTAGAGAAAATGAAAAATAATTAGCCAGGCATAGTGGCACATGTCTGTAGTCCCTGATACTCGAGAGGCTGAGGTGGGAGAATTGCTTGAGTCCAGGAGTTTGAGGCTGCAATGAGCCATGATCTTGCCACTGTGCTCCAGCCTGGGCAATGGAGCAAGACCCTGTCTTGAAAAAAGAAAACAAAAACAAACCATTTGAAATTCAAACATATTTTTCTGAATTAAAAAAGAAAAAATACTTTCTTTAAGTATATGAAAAAGCAAATATCTTTCCTAGAGTATATTACATTTTAACAGCTCTTGAAAATTCAGTTAAGTGGTCTCGTGCTTGTGGTAATCTGGATGTTAGCTAAGAAGAATAAAAATTAATTCCATACGTTATCAACAGCAAAGAATTTTGGAGCAGCTACCATAAATAAGAAACTGCTTTAGATGCTGGAGATCTAAATTTGGTAAGATATAATTTCAGCCCTCAAGGATCTAGTTTGTTGAGAAACATAGGCATCATAACAAATAAATGTTCTTGAATTCAACAAAATTAAAGCTTGATTGTTCAGAAAGCAATTTCATCTATATTTAGGAGATGTTTACAGGTGTTATATTTTATAATGCAGATCTGAGTTCACTTTTTGTACAAGTAGAAGGGTCACACTTTTATATTAATAGTGATAATATTATTAACACTGTTGGATTTCTTCCATGTACTGTCCTAGATGTTTTACTTATTCCTAGAATTTTATAGAATAGGTTGTTTTGCTTATGTTAGCCTTCAGTTGCAGGTGATAGAAATCCAAATTGAGCATCTATTGACTCCACTATTGATCTGTCCAGGGAAGTACAGAGGAGACCTGCCTTAGCCATCTGTTGACCAGAGGACGAATCACATCAACAGGACTCTCCCCTCTCTACCCTCAGCTTTCCTCTTTGTTGTCTTTATTTTCACTAGGGTTTTCTCTGTAAGGTGCCTAAAATGGCTACTAGTAGCTACAGGTTTAGGACCTGGTCCTTAGCAGTTTAAATCGGAGGAGGAAAAATACCTCCTGTTCTTAAAGTCCCTATTAATCTCTGTTGGCCTTGCATGGGTGATGGGCCCAACCATGTAGGAACACAGGGCAGCTTAGGTCACATTTCCATAAATATCAGAGGAGTGGTATTGCCTGATACGTATTTCATAGCTAGCAAATGACAACTGGAATTGAAGTCCATGCTTCTTCCGAGTGATCACTGTCCCTCTAATTGAGTACCTTTCAATTGAAACTGTTTCCTGGCGTTACTTTAATTTTGTGTGAAAAACTATCATCTTGATTTTAAGTAAAAGCAATGAAAAAAGGCCCTCTAATATTTTCTGCTCACAAAAAAATTAGCTTTAAAGACAGTAGACTTCATCAGTAGATACAGTCTTTAAGGAAGAAAAACATAGTTTGTATAAAATATTACTATACCCTTTACTATGTAATGTATCCTGGATCCTATAATAATTGATGGGCTGTGTGATCTGCTTGCCATCTTCCAAGATGTGCCCCTTATTGAAAAAACAAAAACAAAACCTGTGTCTGTAGTATGTATATTTGTGCATTTAAATGTTTGTGCCCATGGACTTGTGTGTGTGTGTGTGTGAATGTATGTCTATATATATATGTATGGTGTTTGTGTGAGAGGCAAAGAGAAGAGAAAAAAGAATGATGTTAGCTTATCAATATATTATAATAAAATTGTGTTGACTAGTTTCTTTATCGTTCTCTTCCAAACTGATAAAAGGACAATTTTTGTTGTGCGGTTTAAAAGAAATGAACTTTTCCCCCTATACTGAGGGCAATTTTAAAAGAAGGTAGTTTCTCAGGTGTTTCTAGTCAAAATGACAAACCTACAATGTGCATTTGCATTATTTTATGTATACTTTATTGGTAGTGTCCTTTAAATGTTGAGTTCAAGCTAATTTTTCTTAATCTTCAAAAAGTTTGGGGATCCAATTGTATCCTGCAGATTTTTGTTATGCTAAATTTCATTTCATCTCTTCTTCTTTAGTTCTACAGAGAAATTAGGTCAAGATTGTTTGAAAGTAGACTTGAGTCCAGAAACTTGTCTCTCCGACCAGTGGATTATCTACCAATTTGAAAAAATATAGCATGCATGTGGAAGAAAATGTTACTTTTGCATGTCAGCATGTTGTCATTATTATTAGAAGAACACATCTTTCAAAGAAAGGAAACATAAACTCCATAATGCTGTCTGATATTATTCTTGAAGATGGCTATCGTTTTAGCTGTTATAAAACAGGAAGGAACATCATGGAGCATTAGATTATAATATCTATAGTCCCACTAGCACACCATTAAATAAAGTGAAGGTATGAATATTTAAATTAGAATTTGTTTTTTATACTATATTATGTCAGGAAGAAATTGCAAGCTCTGGAAATTCTTTGTGTCTTAGGAAAATAAGATTCTATTTTTTATAGCTCTTTAAAAAAAATACCTGCATCAGCAGACAATTGGTAACAGTCATCATATTTGGAGTTATTTAGCATTTCTCAAAAACATGGCAGTTGTTTTTATGTGGGTGTGGTGTGTTGGCATTTTTACATTATCGATTCCTTGATTTAATTTCTACTCTGTGCTGACCTGTTATATGGGATAAATCTAACTACAGCAAAGCTCTGTTGTTCTTCAGTATAGTACAGTAGATAAGTAAGCCAGATATAATACATTTGGATGAAAAAACTACAAAATCATAGAGGGGGATCTTTTTAAGAGCTTTTAAAACAATCTTTTGGTTTAAGGCAGAGAAGTATTCTACAATGAAACACTAGATTGCATAAGATAAGCCTGTGCATGTTCCAACTTAATTTTCTTTGTTACTCTAAGAACTCCCCATATATATGTAAATTTCAGCAGTGTTAATGGGCTTTCTTTGGTATGTCAGAAGAAGAATGTAATTTGTGAACTAGATAAATCTATAAGGCACAGGTGTGAGCAAAAAAAAATAATAAGAATCACTCCTCACAAGGAAATACTAAATAACAATTATTATTGAGATGTTTCATGCATTTTTTTATCCATAGTAGTAAGTACTACTATCTCTATAAAGAGGAAAAATTCAATCCAACAGTCATTAAAGTTGTTCTATTAAATGTAGTGATAAATCTTCAGTTTGTATTTTTAATATAAGATCTGAGGGATAATCAAAGCAAAGGCTTATGTGGATAGGGCATTTATTACATACCAGGAAATGTCCTGAACTCTTTACACATGATTCATTAATTTTCTCAATTACACTTGTAGATAGGAACTATTGTTATCCTCATTTTATAGACAAAGACACAGAGATAGGGGTTAAGTATCTTTACTGGGGCCACACAGCTAGGAATTGGCAGAACCAGGATTTAGGCACTAAAATCTGTTTATTTAACCACTAGCCTACATGGCCATTGGAAATGAATTATACAGAGATGAAAAGTTTTAGTTATAGATTCCCTCGTCGAAACTCAAAAACAGAAGGCAAAATATGTAAAAGAACTCAAAACTGAGAATATTTTTAAAAATAGAATAAAATGTCATAGAAAAAAATCACATTTAATAGTTTCTTTCTTCTATTACTTTTACCATTGCAGTTATGGGCGTTTGGATACAGTTTGGGTTTAATAAAACCCCCATGCTTGGTTTTTATTAAAATAAGCCAACCTATCATTGGTCAATACATTACATTTATCTCTCTTTTCTAGTAGTGTCAAATCTGAGGAGCAAATATATAGCTACTATACAAAAATCAAAGATTTAAAAGTTTTAGCATTGCATTGAGCTATTAATCATTGTAAAAACATTTTAAATGCCTCCATTTTTTAGATGATAGCTATACATTAAAGATGGGGTGTAGGTAGGGTGGTTGATCAGTGTATCTAAATAGACTATAGTATGCAAAACATTCAGTAAAAATGTTCCTTGAGCAAGAAGAAAAAATAAAGACAGCTGATCAAAACACATGAATTTATATGACTCAATAATTCTTACATTATCATAAATTTCGCTACCACTTTTATGAAAGCAATTCACACAATTCACAATGTGAGGAGCAATTACCATCAAAGATACATAATAATATGCCATGTGGTATATGGAGCCACAGGATGAAGATGGCAGGTTTTCTTGGGCCATCAATTTTACTCAAGGGCATTTTAAAATAATATTTTAATATTAAAGGAAGCATATGATACTGTAGAATAAAATTTATTTGAATTTTTAAAATCTCCAACCTGACTCTTCTATGAAATTTCAGAGCTGTGGCTGTTAAATTGGAACTATGCCACCAGACCCTGGGGTATGTCTATTTATTCTTCTCTGCCTTTAGGGAATTTTTTTAAAAAGTTCAAGAAGCTGTGAGATAATGCAGGCTTCATAGTTATTCTGTTTGTAGATTGGTAGTAAATTTTTGATACTTATTATGAATCCAAGAGTGGAGGTGAAACATAGCACTGGATATTTTTATATGTGTTGGTCTATGTCAATCAAATAGGAGAGATAAAATGATAGTCTTGTTAGTGAAAGAAAATAGGGACAATTAATGTATAATAAACTTGAAGTTACATGATATGACAGCATAGAATTAAAAATATGTCTGTCTAGTAATTTTTTTCTCCTTCGCAATTATTGCTTTCTTCATAGGCTTTTCCTATTGTTCTCTGTCAAGACACTGCAGTCTGTTTTAATCATTATCATCTACTGCTTCTATTTTACTTGTTATGTCATACAAATTCATGTTTGGTTCTCCACTAATACTGTTTCAAGAGGTCACGAAGAAGGTATTTTTTTTTAAAGGAACACCAAAATCGAATGATGGTATGATGGATTTTATGTGTGACTGAGCTTGTGTGGAGTGAAGAAAAATTCAAAATAAATTGCTCTCTGAGACACACTGCATGGAAATATCAAAGCAGTGCAATTCTTTCATAAATTAAAGGTTATACTCTCCTTCTGTTTTGGGTCCATCCAGAAGATGATAATGTTTCGAGAGCAGCAGTTTCTCAGGACACTCTTCTGTGTTTCACTATGGTACCAAGAAATTTGCCAGGGAAAGAAATGATTTGCCTTTATTCTGTCAATATTATCAAATTAAGAATGTTTTTCCAAAAATTCTTTTAAATTATTGAGTGTTTATTATGAGTATTTATGATGTGCAAGGTGCTAGGCTAATTGCTGGTTGTATATAAAGGTATTTGGACTCCAGTACTATTCTATTTTTATTTTGTAGTCTGTGTGAATTTATAAACCACTAAATCTTACAGGTTTAATACTCAAAACTCCTCTTGTCTTCAATATACCTACCATAGACTGTAAGGGATTATTTCGAGTAGTCAGTTGGGGTTTGATATGGTGTTGATTCTTTATGCATTTACATCATTCTATCAATTTCAAGTGTGTTCTTTGATTCTTTTTCTTTTTTCTTTAATTTTTCCAGGCTGAAATAGTTATCTTTTAAAGTCTGTTCTACAGCAGCTGCTCCACCTGTCATTGCCTTTAGCTTTCTCTGGATTGCCATTAGGCCTTCTTGAAGTCGTGCTTATTACAGATATGTGAGGAGTGCTTTTTTTAGGGGGAGAAGGGGAGAAACAGATGTAGAATAATTCTTTTTTGTTGTTGTTTTTAACACCCTTTTCTATGATGGCCAGTGTTTCACTGATCTTGTTGGCTGTCTCCGTGGCTGGATGAGTTGTCTTGAAGAGCAGTTTACACTCAGTAGTGACCAGGTCCTTGAGAGCTCTTAGCTCATCATCCTTTAAGTATAGTTGGGAGTATTCTTCCCAGGCTGTACTGCTTCATGCATTTTTTTTTTTTTTTTTTGCCTATTGTATTTAGAGTTTTTCCTGAAATGAATTTCTCACTATGTATTTGACTATCAAGAAGAGTTGTATCATCTTCAAGTTTGAGGTTTCACTTGAAAATCCTATTATCCCATACAGGGAATAATTCATTCCAATAGGTTCTTAATAGCCCTTCCCTGTTCCCTGTTTCTAATCCATTTATTGCTCTTTAAAGATTACCATTACTCCTTTTTCTTATTATAAAATATTGCATATTCATATTAAAATCTGGAAAATTCATAGAAGCAGAAATAAGTAATCTAATGAATCAAAAACAATGTCAAGTAGTGTTTCTTAATCATTACAATTATTTATGAATTTTGGTTTTAATTTTTCAACATTTGGTCTGCTTGATGTGTGGCACACATTGTTCTATGAAATCCAAACAGTGTTATTATAAAGTCTCTGGGCTTCTTAGAGCAAAAGTTTTAAAACCATCATTTATATGTTTAATATATTTTTATCTATTTCTAGATTTATTTTAAAGGCAGTAAAATAATATAACAGGCTCCTGGGTACCCATGGTGTTTATTATATTATGAAGAGATGAAATATTTCTCATACAGTCGAAACCCTACAATTAAATTCCTTTCCCTCCCTTCAGAGGGAGCCTATTATAATTTGTGATTTGTGATCATGAATGATTTCAACTAATTTTTCTGATATTTGTATTTATTCTGCACCTTCACCATCATCATCATCCTTATAATAGGCTTTATCTTCTGGAAATACATATAATATTGATGTGCTCTGGTTTTAATCATCACCTGCCTCTTGCCTCAGCAAGCTCTAGGTTGTATTTTAAAGGAAATTAAATATATTTTCACTGAATTTAATTGTATCTAAGTAATACCTTTCAAAGAGTCAAATAATACAGAAAAGCTCATAACAAAAAGTTGCAATTCTTCTATCCCTCCTTCACTCTCAGAGACGTGGCTGATCTATCTCAGCTGTTTCTTCTAGCGTTTACCCCCGGATTTAAAAATAATATATTTAAACAACTGTAACTTAATTTAAACATTTTAGACATTATCTCTTCCTTTCCTAGTATGGAAGACAAAGATTGAGCACTCTCATCTGACCCTCACACATTTCTGCCTACATCCTGCAACATATACTTAAAATAAATATTTAATGCTAACATTGTTAAAACCGTATAAATATTACTCACAGCTGAGCTCTGTGGTGCGCTGTGTCTCTCTTTTCTTTTTTTGTACATCGTTGCCTGGCATTAATAATTGCTTTGTTTTTAAAAATTAGTCTTAGTTTACTACATACATTTTACTAATTTTAAACTACACTCTCTGACAGAATTATTAAACTCCCTTCAGTATGTTTCATCACATTTGGAAATCTATTAATTGATGATTTTTGTTATTATTTGTGTTTCATTGTTAAGAAAACCATCCTGATGCTTTTCTCTCCCACATTTTTGTAGCTTCCTTAGAAAGAGTGAAGAAAAGGTAAAAGTTTTTAATAAATTATGTGTCTGAAGATGCCTTAATTCCCCCCTCTTTTAGATATCAGCTGGCTCTAGAATTCTAGGTAGAAAGCATCTCTTCTCAGAATTTTGAAGATATTGCTTCATGGCTCTCGATTCTTCACTCACCTTACTCTTTGAACCCCGGGGTCTTTACATCCCTTGAGGACTGAAGCGTGTTTCCACTTCAGGTGCTTTGCACTGGCTGGTCTTCTGTCTGGAATGCTTCTCCCCAAGATATCTTCTGGCTAACTCTCTTTTCTTCTTAGAAAACTGCTAAGATTTACCATTCCCAATGAGCCGCCTCTTGTCCTTTTATTTATTTTTGCAAACTGCCCCTGCCCACTGCCATTCCTGGTCTCCCTAAACAAGTCTTAGTATTTCTTCCCTTTCTCTTTCCATGTTGAAATACACTATATAGTTTACTTATGTATTAGGTAAACTTTTTATTGCCTCTCTCTGTACTCCCCAAGCTACTTCTTGACCCTTGAAAAAATGTAGATTCCATGATCTTATAAAATTTTTATTACTTTAAAAAATTTTCTAAATTAATAAATTATAAAAAATTAATATATTCAAAGCAACTAGATGTATGCCTAAACACCTAGAAAAGTGCCTGACGCATGTTAGAAATTAGAAAGTATTTGTTATGAACAGTTTTATGATTTTTCACATTGAAGTTGAAGAGTCTTGCCAATTTCCCCTATCTTACATATGTGATCAGATTTTTGCCTCTAAACTTTTAGGATTTTATCTTGATCCCAAATGTTCTGTAGTTTGATCACAATATGACCTGTGCTATGAATTTTTTGACCCGGGAAATTCATACATCTAATTTAAGGATTTTAATTTTTCATTATTAATTATTTAACAATGTGTTATTTATCTATGAAACTCTTCTTTGTTGGATATTGAATTTCATGGATTAATCCCCTAGCTTTTTGTCTTTGGTTTATTTTGATTACTCTTTTTTTTTTTTTTCCTTTTTTTTTTGAGACAAAGTCTCGCTCTTGTCCCCCAGGCTGGAGTGCAATGGCATGATCTTGGCTCACTGCAGCCTCTGCCTCCCAGGTTCCAGCGATTCTCCGGCTTTGGCCCCCCCACCCCCACCCCCATGAGTAGCTGGGATTTCAGGTGCCTGCCACCAAACCCGGCTAATTTTTGTATTTTTAGTAGAGATGGGGTTTCACCATGTGGGACAGGCTAGTCTAGAACGCCTGACCTCGGGTGATCCACCCGCCTGGTCCTCCCAAAGTGCTGGGATTACAGGCGTGAGCCACCACGCCCAGCCGATTTCTCTTTTCTTTTATTTCCTTTTCTTTATATTCTATTGTTTCCCCTGGGGAGACTTCCCCACCTTTATCTTACAACATTTTAAATATTACCATAATTTAATAATTCTTTTGTGCTTTGAATAGTCTTTTAAAAATTAATCTCATCCTGTTCTTGTTTTGTGCATGCTATATGTTTTGCTAGTTTTCCGAGAATATTGACTCATTTTTGAAGTTTTTAATATTATTTTTGCCTTTGTTTCCTCTGTTTTGTTTTCTTTCATGGGAGATATAAAATTTCTGCGAAAATTTTGCTGTCCAATAATGTTTAGCTGAGACACTAAAATTGTTAAATCTCTGTATGTCAGGAAAGCATGTTAACTCAAATATGAACAAGGTATCATTTCATTGGAAGACTCCCAAATATCCTCTCGGTAGGCTATTTTTATGGACAGGTATTTTCCAATCTTTGTCTGCTAGCATTTCCGTTGAGAACGGAGTATGAGCTAAGGATGAGAATAATCACACTCTACAATATGTAGATTTTCACTTTTTCATTTTTAGTATGAACTCTTATCCTCACCCCTCATCCTTCACTGCATGGTAATTGGACACTTTCTTATTAAATTTCCCTAGAGAATTGTATTAGGGTTCTGTAGAGGGACAGAACTAATATGATATATATATATATTAGTTTATTAAGTTTATATATACGTATATATATATAAGTATATATAAAGTATATATATATAAGTATATATATACGTATATATAAGTATATATATACGTATATATATGTATATACATATATATACGTATATATATACTTATATATACGTATATATAAATATATATACGTATATATATAAGTATATGTAAGTATATAAGTATATATGTAAGCATATATGTATATATGTAAGTATATATGTATATATATAAGTATATATAAGTATATATGTAAGTATATATATATAAGTATATTTATATAAGTATATATGTAAGTATATTTATATAAGTATATATATAAGTATATTTATATATAAGTATATATATTAGTTTATTAGTTTATATATATTAGTTTATTATACGACTGCATATATATATGTATATATACATGGGAGTTTATTAAGTGTTAACTTACACGATCACAAGGTCCCACAATGGGCTGTCTGCAAGCTGAGGAGCAAGGAGAGCCAGTCTGGGTCCCAAAACTGAAGAACTTGGAGTCTGATGTTTGAGGGCAGGAAGCACCCAGCAAGGGAGAAAGATGTAGACTGGGAGGCTACGCCAGTCTCTCCTTTTCACATTTTCTGCCTGCTTTATATTTGCTGGTGGCTGATTAGATTGTGCCCACCAGATTAAGGGTGGTTCTACCTTTCCCAGCCCACTGACTCAAATGTTAATTTCCTTTGGCAACACCTTCACAGATACACCCAGGATCAATACTTTGTATTCTTCAATCCAGTCAAGTTGACACTTGCATTAACCATCACAAGAATAAATTCCCAGTGGTCTCTTGCCAGGTCAGCAATGGGATAGTAACGAGGTTTATAGGGTTGGCAGGGGGATCTGGATACCTAAGATTTTGCAGCCTCAACACTTACTCTAGCCTTGTAAGTTATTTGGTACTTAAAATTTCAGAGACATTCTGGGGATCAGCAGCTCAAATAACACTTCTTGCTGTGGTTTGCTCCTTCCCTTGGCAGACACATCCTATCCACAGCTTCCTCTGCTCTGGGCTAGTACCACTCACTCCATCCACTTTCCTTCCATCCTTTATTAATTTGTTGACACTTCTTTTCTGATGTCATCCTCTGGACCATATATATATATATATATATATACACACATATACATATATATATATACATATATACATATACATATTTATGACTTAACTCTTATTTTAGAAGATTTGTAGGTTATAATAGCATTTAAGTGTGTGTGTTCATGGTCAGGTTTAACCAAAGTCCTAGGCCTGAGTATTTCAATGTGAAGAACAAACAGAATATGATATTACTTTCATACCTCTATTTTTGATAGTCTGTGATTCTGAGCCCTATCTATGCTTTCAGTCAAATTACCAATGGTATGAAACTCTTTAATTTTGTGTGTCTCACGTTTAGAGGGTGGCTTAAGAGGTTCTTTAACTGCATGACTATTGTGAGGAGGATACTTATGAGTTGTTCTTCATTTCCATGGGGACAAGGACAATGAAAATACAGTATAATACATTCAGAGTGTTATTAGAAGTTAGGTAGTACCTTTTAATTGTTAAACAATGAAGTAATAACATTGCTCGTTAGGCATGTGCTTATGAAGACAAAAAGGCCTGATTTACTGATTTAGTGATTTAGTCCAAGGCTTTGACATCCATATGATGTGGACCTCTGGATACTAAAGAAGTCTATAAATCCCAATCACAACTGTGATTAATTACAAATATCTTATGCATGTATTTCTTTAGCTAAAGACAGAGGTAGAATCAGTTAAAAATTACTCCAAGTTTACTGGCTCTATTTCTCTTCATTTGAAAACAGAATTTTCTCAAAAGGCAAAGGGAAAGTTTGTCATCCACATCTCTTATTAATGAAAGTGTAACAATCATATACTCACATTTCTCCTTCTGAATAAAACAAACTACTGATGAGAGATTAAGATAATTATTTTTAGTACTTCTGTTGTCTTTTAAATGTTCCTTTTTTGGAACAGCAAAACAAGACATGATTATATTGGGAGAAGAATGGTGACCCAAGAACTAGATGGCCTTCTTCTGGTACGGTTCTTTCACTATCTGATATATCTCTGAAGTGTGATCAAAGGTAACTGATCATAACTAGATAATCGTTAAAGCCCCTATCCTCCCTCCCTTTCTGTATTTTTCCCTTTCTTCCCTTATTGGTACTAAGACCTTGATACCAAGTTGTTCACAACTGGCCCACATTCTGTGTTGAAATGACGGTGCATGTTGGAGACAAACATACAAATAAATACCATATGGTTATATTACTACTGTGAAAATGTATGTAGAAAATGCTGGGGTAATATGGACTATTTTCTTAATAATCTAATTTCTTACCTAGTAGACAGTCAACATTTCCAATCATGGAAATGAACTAGTGTCCACATAACTGAAATCCTTCACATCTGGCTATCTTTAGGCCCTAAATTATGTGAAATTCACTGAGTATTTTCCACAGAGTGCTTTGTTTACTGTTGTAAAATCTTAAATCAAAATGTTACATCAAAGGAAGAGTTGCATCAAAAGAACCTCAGCAAAACCTCAAAACAACCAAACACTCCACTTGTCTGTTTAAATTATTAGCAAAAGCAGCTCTGTTATCCCAGCTTCTAAGCTAACCAGACTCATCATTTTGGCCTTTCATGTATGCTTTTCCCATGGCCAAAACGTCCACAAATTACTAATAAATGCTGGCAAGGAGAGAGGTTAAAACCAGGAAGCCATGCGTTTTAGCTGACAAAACATTCATTGAAATGCTATCTGGGTGAAGCACTGAGAAATTAATCGTCTGAGTAGTCTAAATTATAGTACATGAAGAATGCAACTTGCTAGGGAGACATACCTTCAGCATTATTTGAGGTTAATTTAAACCAACATGTAAATGTTTGTATGCTTCATGTGTGGTATCCCAAAAGGTTGTGTTTTCTCTTTTGATCTTTGAATATGCTGATCGCCTTTCATGAACAGTGGCATTCAATGCACTTTGAAAAAAACACAATCTTTTTCTTTGAAGGTAAGTTGTAAGAAAGAGAAATCATTAAAGCCTGGAGTGCAGAATTGTTGTCGACTGAAATGGTATCAAGTGAGTTCAATGCCCCATATTTTAAAAATGGGCATGATCTCTGTTATTACTAACAAAAAAATCTGCATTTTATGTGATATCTGACATGGGAAAGGGATGCTTGATGAGTAGCCAATGATGTTGAACTGGCTGTATTTTCCGACTGACTTGTTTTTCTTATGAAGGCAGCATTTTAGTAAAATTGTGTTTGTCTTTCTTTCTGATAGGGTCTAATTGAAGTTTGAAGGTTCATTACACAGTGCCTGGGAATATGTTGTCAAATACAATTCACCTCTCCCACAGTGAATGTTGGCATGATTTTATAGGACAGGGTACTCTAGAGCTCAGCTGTCACAATATTTGGCTCCAGTTTCATTCATAATGGACAGAATATCTACAATGTTTTGAATCCCTACTTTCAAATGTCAGCACACTGGAACAAATATTAAAGAATGGGTTTGAATCTAAGTAGATGAGTATTTCCTTCAAGCAACATGTTATAGGCTAAATGTTGTTTCCTTCAATTATGTTGAAACAATGTAACCTTAAATGTTTCACAGATGTATCACTTGAAATCCAAAACACATACTACTCATCAAAGTCATCTTTATTTAAGCTTAGGAAGAAAAATAAAAATCTGAAATGTTTGCTCTTAGTCCACACACACTTCTCATCTGGCAGGACATTTCTGAATTTATTTGGGAAATTGAATATATGTCAGGTAGGTTTGGGTTGCTGGGTAAATGAGAGTACTTCAGTGTCAGGACTGTTTTTATTAACAGATTTTATAAACTGGCTTGGTAGTTTCCAATTCTGTGGCAAGAACAATCTATCATAATAAACCTGTAACATAAAAGTACAGAATACATTCCTGTTTCAAGAGTCTATAAGAGGAGTCCCCCTCATGAACAGTTTATATGAGAGGATTATAAAATGAAGTTCAGCAGTAGCATAAGCAACTGCAGTGAATGGTGTGTTGTTAAGGTTCTTTAAATCATGAAAAAAATATACTTTCAAGGATTTATTAATCTTACTCCAAATATATATATTTTGGTAAATAGCAATTGGAAAGAAGGGTTTGTATTTCTTAGAAGCACTGAGCTGACCAATATATTGGAAAACTAAGTAAAGCAGGCCAGTGATCTCTGTTCTGAGTGAAATATTTTGCTCTGTTTGACATCTGGGTGCAATGATGGCTATGTCAGTGTCACTTTATTTTTCTCTCATGCAAGTTTGATAAAACTCTTTAAATACTAATGTGTATTTTAGAAAACACAAATTCTGTTATATTCCAGGAGGAAGGAAATTGCCTTAGGATATGAATCAGATTTGATAACATGATCATAAACTGAACTATCTTATTTATTTAATTATTCTAAATTGAAAACATCATGAAAGATAACTGGGATTTTTCCATTTTTATTTTACTCTTGTTTTTTGCTTATTTGAATCATTCGTTTTATTCTTTCTACTCAGGGTAAGCTCTCAAAAGGAAAGGAGAAGTAATTCAATGTATGTAAGTTTCTAAGTGTAGGTATTTTTCAACAAACACATAAACAATCATCGATGACATTATTACTTATGTCACATAAAAACTGTGTTTAAACAGATTAAAAATATTTTCTGGTGAGTTTTATTTATTTTAAAATGTTTACAAGTGAATTGTCAAGATGTCTCCCAATATTATTTCCTTTCCAGATAGCAATCTTTAAATCCTGCTTAAGTCATCTTTTATTCCAGTTTTCCTTTTTTTGAGTGTAAAGGCAATAAATTATAACAGTAAAAGACTTATACTCTTTGTCCCATAGTTTCTCTTTTCTGTTGAAATATAGCTTGCTCTTTGGAATATTAACATGTAAACTAGAGGTTTTTTTTTTTTTTTTTTTTTTTGAACAATCTGACTATTCTAAAACACTTTTTAGGATATCACTAATTGTCAATAAGGAATTGAGATCCACAGATAAACTTATCAGGAACAGAAAATTGTTTTGAATACATTTTTAATATTTAAATAGTCACAGATCAGAACTAAATTTTTTTTTAAAGATTCTGTTAAATAGGTAGGACTTCACATTGGATTCAACCTGGTATTTAAAATGCAAATACTTTTTGATTTCTCTTTTTGCTAAGTAATATTCTAAGAGATTAGCCATACATTTTAAAATGTTGTGACTGCTTTTATGTTTCATGTTTGTATAAATGTAGAGATTAGACACTTGTTTAAGATCCTTAAAGATGTGAGGTAAATTATTTTTGGGAAATACCAATTTCTTTCTGTAATTTCTACCTTCTGTGAACAACTTCTTGAAGACTGTTCTGTTGCTCTTGGTTTATACACAGGTCCCTTAAAGTAAAAAAATAAAAAATAAGAAACAATACATAAGGACAAAGACTGGAAATAAAAGAAAAATAATTTAAACTCAAGGGATTTTCTTGGGTAAGGCTTCAGAGAATGTTCCAGTTGTTCTTAAGAAAAACATTGTATATAAAGGCCACATTTAGCTGAATAGACTGAAAAATTCTTATTATTTTGAGAAATGATTCAATTGTTGTCTCAATGCTAAATATTCATAAAAACTATCCATTCATTAATCCTTTTTAAACTGAAGTAATTAGAAAAAGCAGGTCAATGTGCAAAGAAATGGGCTTTTCTTCATCAAATGGTTAATTCTTTATTAAATGGTTATTCTTTAAAATGAGCAAAGATGAGCTCAGCAAATAAGGTACTTGTAATAATGAAAGTACTATATGCAGGAATACTGGCTTTTTGTTTTTAATCTGCAATTGGTTAATTAAATTTCATTGTAGATGTATTGCATAAAATACATTTGAAAGGCACCATTCTTCCTCATAATACAACTAGTGAAGGTCCAAATTTCAGTGACTCAAGTGTAGGTGGGAAAAAGTCCTCACAAACTTTACGCAAATTGTTAGAAAAGCTTATGTAAACATGACTACTATGAATACAGACCAGGGATGTGCCCCAGAGTCAATGGGTTCAATTCACTTGCTGCCATAATGCTTTCAGGCCTAGGCTCTTTGCAGACAGAGAGCAGCATCAGGGAATGGTTATTACCTGTGCCCAGCAGGGTTTGTTCAACTGCTAATGGTCAAGGTAGATTCAAGCCCTCTATCATTCCCAGAGACATACAAAATCAAATACTGACTTAAAGAGAAATATAAATGAAATAAGTTCTAAAAGGAAAAGAAAACAAAGAAATGTCTTTTACAAGGCACTAAAGAAAGACACAAGGGAACATTCATATAGATTATTTTATTAAATATTTATTGAGCAAAATATTTGTGCCAGGCACTGTTAGATTGGCCTCATGAGCTTTGCATGGGCACCCACTTGCTATACATCAGGCTTGGAAACATACTCCTGACCAGCATTTATGCTAGACGTGATTTATGTCTCATACTGTGCTAAGGGGGTGACTAAAATCTATATTGACCAATACTTGATGAGTATATTTGACAGATGTTTAAAAGTTAACCCTGCTCAAAAATGTAACGGGATCTTTGCTAATCAGGATCATAGGTTTGCATGGGTTCCTAGGAGGAAAAGAATGAGTGGGACCAGTTTATACACCAAGCATCAAAGGACTCCATTCTCACCCTAGGGAAACACGGATTTTACTGCTCAGGGGATGATGAAAATTTGATTCCGACTTTTACACCTCAGATTATTTCTATTAATTACACCTCAGATTATTATCTCAGATTATTATCTATTACACCTCAGATTATTTCTATTATTCAGTCTTAGCCTAAGATTCCCAGCCCCAGGTCCAGCGTTGCTCAAGGGTAAGATCACAGACCTAGTGCCTGCATTATTTCCCTTCTGTGCAAATCGTGAGGGCCAATTTTGCTCTCTAAAAATTTGCATTAAACAGACCAATCACTAGATTCCTTCTACAGATCAAAATGCATTTATTCAGTCAAACAAAAGGGAATCCATGTGAAGCAACTAAGGAAGGGCTTTCCCTCCAGTCTGGTGAGCAGTGGCTGTGGCTCTGCTGGCTCTATTTTGGGAGGTCTTTATAAACAACCACAATTAAGCTGTAGATGTACTCATGCCCTAGATGTAACCATCTGTTCTGGGGAATATGGCTTGATAAACCCATTGGTGTCTAACATTTATTCATGTCATTCATTCTTTCATTCATTTATTCAAACAAATATTTTTGAGCTCTTATGAGGTGCAAGGCACTGTTCTAAGCAATGGGAAAACAGAAGTAAACAATTCCCCATTGTTATGATGTTTTTATTTTAGAGGGGATAGGAAGAAGGAGAAAAAGCCAATGAATAAGGAAAGAAATAAATCAACAAGATAATTTCATATAATGTTAAGGATGGAAAGAAATGAAAACAGGTGTTGGAATAGATCATGGGGTGGGAGTTAATTGAAGGGGTAGTCAAGAAAGGCCCTGCTAAAGAAGTGTTGGGTTGGTTAGAGCCCAGCGAGGGACTTTCCAGCTCTGGACATGTTTCTAGAGAAATGCAGAGGTCCTAATATGGGAATGAACATCTCATGTAGGGTATAGCTTCTCATGTTTGAGGAACAGAAACAAGGCCCTAAAGGCTCTAATATTGTGAGCCAGGATAAGGGCAGCCAGGGTAAGGGCAGATGACATCTAGAGACAGGTAGGGGCCAGGTAGGACCTTGTACTGTGTATGTAGGACCTTGTACATGTAGGAGTCAGATCACGTGGGACCTTGTGCTTCCTTTAAATTTTATTCTAAATATTGGGAATTGATTAGATGATTTTAAAAATAATACTTGCTTAATACTGTGTCACTCTGCCTACTCTCTGAGAAACAGATCATAAGGAGACAAGGGTTGGAGGCAAGCAGTGCTTCTACAGAAGACTTTGATGGGTTCAGTTTCTATAATTTCCAAACTCTGCAGGAGACCACTACAGCTTCCTCCTCAGTTACTCTTATTTACTTATGGGCCCAAACCCCTGGGCAGTTAAAATCTGGCATCAATAACACTATCAATTCTGGCTAACACCTTGGCCAGTGAGAAGGGTTAATATAACAGGAGGGAAGATGACAGATGGAAAACCATTTCTTTTACCTCTTTTTTGGTCTCCACAGGTTGACAATAACACGTTGTAATAATCACATGTATGCAATTTACCAGAAGTTTTGAAATCTTAGATTACCACTAACATTCGAATTTCTAAAAGCAGTGGACATGAATTCCTGCAGCTCTCTGAGAATAGATTTTAGCTATTAATATTATATTACAACTTCCTACATAGTTTTAAAAATTTAGGTTAATGATTCCTGTGAATTTATTTTTATTTTTTTGAAATGGGGTCTCACTCTGTTGCCCAGGCTGGGGTGTAGTGGTGTGATCTCAGCTCATTGCAACTTTGCCTCCCAGGCTCAAGCGATCCTCCTGCCTCAGCTACGAGAGTAGCTGGGATTACAGATTCACGCCACTACACCCAGCAAACTTTTGTATTTTTAGTAGATATGAGGTTTCACCATGTTGTCCAGGCTGTTCTCAAACTCCTGAGCTCAAGTGATCCACCCACCTAGACCTCCCAAAGTGCTGGGACTACAGGCATGAGCCACCTGTGAATTTAAAGTAAATTAATATTATGTACACAGAAGTTACAACAAAAATGCTTGTATTTGGATAAAACAAAAAAAATAAAAGTACTATAAAAGTGAAAGATACTACATACTTTAGGAACAACTGGTATTTGTATGCAAGTGGGCCTAAATCTAATGTTGTGTGAAGATCAAAGCCAAGTACAATTGTAGCTCATGTTGCAGTTATTTCGAGGTCTCAAAAGGGATAACAAAAATCTATAACAGAAAACAGAATCTGGGTTAAAATCAGTGGAAATAATTTTTATTTCAGAATTAAATAAATTGAGTGAAATGAAGTATCTGGCTCTTGGAGGAAAATATGATATCTTATTCTTTAAATGTCTTTAAATTTATAAGTCATAAGCTGCAAGTCAGTAGCATCATTATGTTGATGAATTACCTGGTTTAATTCTTATAAAAATTGAAATTATCTTCTGAACTCTAAGTCATATTTTAGCCACAGTTATTTTTTTGTTTTGTTTAATCAATAATTCCTGAAAGAATGAAACTTATTTGACTTTTATTACGTGACAAGGTTTAAAAAAATTTGCTTGAATAAAACATTATGGAGTCTGAATTCAAAGCATAAAGGCAGAAAGTAAAGTATGAAGATCTTTCAAACGTCTGTCACTTTTAATAATTTTGTTCTATGTCATATGACCTACGAATGTTAAGAGTCTGTAAGAGTTTCTTCAGCTGCATTTGATTTTACCAACACCCTGTGGGTACAGTTAAGAAGATGACTTATTTGAGGCTTTATAACTAAAATTGGATATGGTTCAAACGTTCAACAGATATAAACATATTTTAATTAAGAATAAATATTTTTATAAGATTGCTGAAATGACTTCTCTCAAAAATTTATGCCGGAACATCAACAAATAAATTTGCATTACAAAATAGAAAATTCAATTGTGGAAAATCATATTCTAACTTATTCTGATGATGTAGTTCCCTTGTCAGGAAGCTTTTTCTTAAAGTGTGTTTTATGATTTGTGATAGAATTACCATCACTAAGTCGATCATTGCCCATTGGTTAGTCTACATGTACTGCCTTTTAGTGACATGAGTTCAATTCTAATTAAGAATGAGAGTAGCCTATAACTATGAACACAGACAGCTACATGTGTCTCTAGTGAGAAGTACTAGTCCTCTTTGACATTTCTCTTAAAGCGGAATTTATTTGGGGTAGTGATGGTTTTACTGGTAGCCATGGGGGACGATAAGGAAAGGAGGCCAAGATATTCATTTCTACTGCTGGCATGTGGAATGCTCTTTTCCTGCTCCATGCCAGTTTCTCACTTGATTTAGAAAGATTTGTGCGTCCTTAGCTTTGACCATCAAGAAGAGTCCATCTCCTTTGCCTTCCTGTGCCTGGTACCTGAAAGACCTAGTGAAGACTGAAAGAAAAGTTTTTATTTTCTTACATAGTGAAAGCACTTCGAAGCATTTTGTTACACATATCTATAATTTAACATGATACTTATATTGATCATTTACAATTCTACACATTATTTTAGCAAGTAATGAACCGTTCTTAAGTGCCTAGTGTTGTCATAGTTATAAATCAAGTAGGATACCTGCCCTCAAGAAAGTGTATAATTTTATGCGTAGAGATAACAGATGAGTACTTTCACAGAAACAAATGAATAATTATATACCAACATGGAGAACTTAAGCTCATAGGTGAATGTGAGAATATGGAGGAGAATGAAAATCATTGCCAGGTGAGTGATCAAAGAGTGCATTCTAGAAAAGGTGGTACCTGTACAGGGGTTTGGAGGATGCAATGGTATTAAATAAGAGAGAAATTAGAGGGAAGACACATCTTCCAGGCAGAGTGTCTAGAAGCAGAGCCAGCAGCAGATTTTAGTGTAAGCAATTTATTGAAAAAGTCCTCTCAGAAGATATCTATGAGATGGTAAGAAAAGCTGAAAAAGGTAGGGGAGAAAGTGGACAAAGATGTGATCTCCAAAGTTGAGCCTCAGACTGATACATGGCATGGTCTGGAGGGAAAATTGCACCACAGAAAGAGGTACCCCTTAAGGAACAGGATGCCAGGATTTTACCCCTCATATCTGTCAGTTATCGGCTACAAGTCCAAGGGGCAGGGGGAAGTGCAAGTGATGTATCTTGCTGGAAGTCTCAGGGTGAGGAGGCTGTCATTCAAAGAGGCAGGTCTCTGGAATGATGCAGCTGCAAGCCATTAGCAGCCAACCCTTGCCTCAGCTGAGAGATGGGTACCAGGATGAAAGGCCTGGTAAAGGGTTATGGCTGTGCCACCAGTGGAATTTCCTACACTGGGAATATACATGCTAGGTGCATAGAGTGTTAGGTGTGAGAGGGGAGACCAGCCTGTTGGAAAGTATTCATTAATGCATATTTGTCAAGAATTCTAGCTGGTAACACTTTATTAAACATTAGATATTGCTATTTTATGTGCTTTGAAGCAATTACACTGTTTGAAAAACCTTATTTTGTAAAAAAAAATCTGTTCTATTCACTGTCTCACAGATTTAGGACAGTTTTTTAATTAAGAACACTAGATTTCAAGTCAAACAGAACTGACCTTAAACCTTGAGCTTGTTCTTTGCTGTATAAATGGTTTTGTATGAGTTACTTAACCACACTGAGCCTCAAATTCCCATCAGTTATATGTGGATTATAATGTCTGCCTCATGCTTGTTGTGAACATTCAATGTAATCATTCATATGAAGAAGCAATGAACACAGGGTCTGGTGCACATAAATGTTCAACAAATGATAGACATTACTTCCTTCTGGATGAGCAAAACCTTGATGCTTTCAGTAGAAGGTATTTGGAACTATGGTTGAATCTTTTCTGGGGGTTATTGACAGGACTAGAGTCAGGATGAGGTGGATGAAATGCCAGGTACTTTCATTTGTATGACTTGAGAGTGTATGCATCAAATTTTGCACCCTCGAGCACCTCTCTCACCTCCACATTGAAAAAAATACATGCCGGATTAAAAAAAATGAAATTGGAAAGGATGGTTTGTAGAAATGTTAGAGCATCCATAAAACTCATTACAAAGTAAAATATATTAGTAATAAAATGATTTTAGTAATACCTCGGGAACCACTCTAATTCCAAATCATCTCTCTGTCTCTTGTAATGGCTTTCCAATATTCTTTGAAAAATATTGAGGTTATTTTAGTTATGATATTGGTACTTTGATTTGGTTTAAATATCCTTTTATTCTTGAGATATACAATTTCAACTGAATGGCAACTATGATGGAGTTGAAAATGTACAGAAAAATAAATTACAGATTAGTCAACATATTAATTTAAAAGCAGTTACAAGCAAGTTACTATATTGCAATGAAAAAAAAGTTCCTAAAATTGGTAATTCAACTATTGCTGTCCTAATAGCTAAAGTCATTTTTATGTATGGCAATCCTAAATCAAAGCCATCATAAGATGCTGCAGACCTCTTAATAGCTTGGCTCCAGTGATAATGAGCCCAGGACATTAGAGCTCATTTGAGAGCAGGATTCATAATTTTTTTTTACTGTGCAGTTTTCCTACCTCTGGCTTTGTCTCAAAGACATAGCCACACATGGAGAAGGACACTGATAATAAGAGAGTTTGACATTCTTTATAATTTTTCTTTTGCCAGGATCCTTATAATCCTTGAATCAAAATGATTGAAGAAGTTATTTTTAAAAATAGAAGCTAGATTTAAAATGTATTATTTTGTGCCTCTTTTGACATTATTTTGTTTAGAGCACCTTTAAAAACTCTACTGGTGATTAAAATATTGAAACTATAACAGTATTTTTGGCATGATTTTTAAATACTTCTTTCAGCTATATACTTCTCTAACTTATTGGCTTATTATTTGATTTAATTGTCCTTAGGCAGTGTTAATTATGAGAGTTTGCTGAGTTTCTTCTTGGGAATTTGAGAATAAAGGAAGCGGGAAAGAGGAGGTGGGTGGAGGATGGATATAAACTGTTTTCTCAATGAAGGCATTTCAGATTACCAGAAGAATCACAGAGACAAGGGACTATTTAGCCATAGGGTTAAACCTGTCACTTTACCTACCTCACAAATAAGTAACTATGGCAACTCACTAAAAGTGCTTAGCTACCATGGGAATGGATGGAGTTCTTGCTTTGTGGGGACAATGCTGTGGGATCTCTATGCTCCCATCCATAAGGGACCCTGGGAATTGCCTTCTAGCAGAGAGGCCAACTCACATTTCAAATAAGTATTTTTCCCTCCTCAACTGCTTTTTTAAGCTTTGCACATTAACACTGACCTAGTGCACCATTTAAAAGTCCTAAATATATCACACAGTCGCCAGCCCAATCAAGGTAAGTGGTCAGACACCAGCATGCTGTGCACAGTATGCTAGTTGGCCTTAGAGTAATACGGGGTACACCATTTATGTCCAGTTAACCAGTTGACCCTCTAGTTGCTTTATTAAGCACAGGCTTGACTGTCAAACAGGTCACAAGGAGGACAAAAAGTGTCCTTGCCTCCTATGAAAACAGTTGCTTGAAATCACAGAATACCCCCTATTAATTGCTAAAATCCAATTTCTACCTGAAGACATGCCTCCATGACTTGTGAGAAAAATCAATTATTTAGGTAAATAGGATCTGCAGCTCAAGCACTCAGACCTATTAGAGTATCTAGCAGCATGCCAAGAGATAGATTGAGCTGCAAGATAAATATGGAACCATCTTGTGGAATATAAATTTTAATTAAAGGTTTTAAGGAGTATATAATAAGGAAAGCATTGTTTTATATTAAAATGTATTCAATTATATTATAGGATGGAACTGAAAGTTCACATGCAGTTTTCAGATGTGTCCCCTAAAGTTAATATATTTCCTGGGTACTCATTCACACTCTTCTGCCAATAGTATTAATGCCTTGGGAAATGTTTGAGAAGTGCTGTTCCAGTGGAAATGAGCCTGTGGGTTCACTGATTCATTTATCCATTCATTCATTTATTCCTTCATACAGTATATAGCTTTCAAGCCACTTTTATGGACTATTTTATTAACTTTGAATATCAAAACCAATAAAATAGACTTTGTGTCTGCTTTGTGACACAATTTAATGAGTAACAATTTTATTTTATTTATTTTTTTTGAGAAGCAGTCTCACTCTGTTGCCCAGGCTGGAGTGCAGTGGCACGATCTTGGTTCACTGCAAGCTCCGCCTCACGGTTTCACGCCATTCTCCTGCCTCGGCCTCCGGAGTAGCTGGGACTACAGGCACCCACCACCATGCCCAGCTAATTTTTTTGTATTTTTAGTAGAGACAAGGTTTCACTGTGTTAGCCAGGATGGTCTCGATCTCCTGACCTCGTGATCCGCCTGCCTCTGCCTCCCAAAGTGCTGGGATTACAGGCCTGAGCCACCGCGCCTGGCCATGAGTAACAATTTTTAAAATAAAAATAAATAGCAAATGATGAGTTAAGTACAACAATAAATCAAACAAAATGCTATTAGGACCATATGGCAGAAAAACAGCAGAATCTTAGAAGAGTTAGGGAAGACTTCCCAAAGGAAGTGGCAATTAACCTGAGATTTTTAAAGATGAGCAGGAGAATTTCAGGCAAATAAAACTTGCAGTGGGGTTGGGAGTAGGTGGATGGACCATGATATTCCAGGTGAATAATTGAGCACTTTAGCTTGGGAGGAGGGCCCTAAATGAGAAAGTATATGACCTATTTCAGGAAATGAAAGAAATTTGGAATGCTTGGAATATAAAGTGTGGGGCAAATGATGGAGGACAAAGAGGCAGCAGGGATAATATGGTTTGGCTGTGTCTCCACCCAGATCTCATCTTGAATTGTAGTTCCCACAATTCTCAAGGGTCATGGGAGAGACCTGGAGGGAGGCAAATCAATCATAGGGGCAGGTCTTTCCCATGCTTTTCTCCTGATAGTGAATAAGTCTCACGAGATCTGATGATTTTATAAAGGAGAGTTCTCCTGCACATGCCCTCTTGCCTGCCACCATGTAAGACGTGACTTTGCTCTTCAAGTGCTTTCTGCCATGATTGTGAGGCCTCCCCAGCCATGTGGAATTGTGAGTCAATTAAACCTCTTTCCTTTATAAATTACCCAGTCTTGGGTATTTCTTTATTAGCAGCATGAGAATGGATTAATACAAGGCATTAGAGGAAAAGAGTGGGGAGAGGTAAAGTTGAAAGACAAGCAAGAAGCAGATCATGAAACACTTTTTGAGCCTTGTTAGTGAGTTTCAGGGAAATCCCTCTAACTGCAATGTGGAAAACGAATTGGAAGAGTCAGAAGAGGAAAATTCATTAAAAGGATATGAAGTAATTAAAGGGATTTAGGATAATGGCCTGAACTAAGATAGTGGCAGTGGGAATGAATAATATGAATGGACTGACAGGATTTTTTTTGTATTTTGACTCAGCAGGTGTTGGTAGCATTAGATATAGAGAGTGGGGACGAAGAAGGCTTTAGGCATGATGCTCAGATTGCTGATTTGGTTAAAGGAAGCAGAAAAAGATACATTTGGAGAGGAAACAAGAATCCCCACTTTTTGTTTTGTTTTTTCCAGTTCCTGATAGATAGCCATGCTCAAGTGTCCGAGTGGCAGTTGAGTATTTAGAGTCAAAGCTCAGGGGAGAACTCTAGCTGATGATAATGATTTGGGAATTTTGGCATACAAATACTCATTTGAACCCAGGGAAATGGGAGGTAATATCCAGGATAAGCTTGTAGAAGGAAGAGACTTTGTAGTAGGAACACAGAGAAAGATATCAACACCAGAGAGGAAGAGATGCTTTGCTTGAGGGTGTACTCTACATTTAAATTTTTCTCTTTGAGAGAAGAATCATGACAATAAGAAATTTGATTTATTCCATATTTCAGATTGTTTTGAAAGTGGTATGTCACTAATGAAAGGTGTGTGAAGTGAATACTGTTGACATTCCTGAGAAATGTATCTGGGGGCCTTAAAATCTGTAAATATCATAAATATCATATGAATCCTAAGAAATTCTGGGATTTAAGGATGAGTGGGAGACTTAGGTTCTTGGTTCTGTGTTATAAGTTATTCTCCAAGTGTAGCAGGACCATAGCACTGATGAAAATGATTTATACAGTAGTCTTATGATCCAATGCCCATGTATGAACAAAGGTTACTGTTCCTGTCTTCTAAATTGGGGTTCCCAGTGTAATACAGAAAGACTACCGTGTGCTAGTAAACAGAAAGCACAATTCACATTTGACCATATTTTCCTCGTTGGATGTGTTTATGGATATATTTTATTCTGCTTTTATCTGTCTGAGATTAATGCCTTATCTGGCCTTTTTTCCTATGAGTACCTTTGGTTATAAAGAACTTCGCATTGCTACATTATCAATTTTCAGCCTCTCTCCTTTTTTATTTTTTAATTTCTTTGCCACCTCCTCTTAATACATAATGCTCTTTCTTCCTTCCTTCCTCCCCCTCTCTCTTTCTTCCTTCCTCCTTTCTTTCTTGCTTTCTTCTTTCTTTTCTTTATTGTTTCTTTTTTTTTTTTCCCAAGGTCTTGCCGTGTTGCCCAGGCTGGAGTGCAGTAGTGCAATCATGGCTCATTGCAGCCTCAACCTCCTGGGCTCAAGCAATCCTTCCACCTCCGCACCCCCAAGCAGCTGGGACTACAGGCAAAGGCCACCATGCCCAACTAATTTATTTTTGTTTTTTGTAGAGATGAGGTCTCACTATGTTGCCCAGGCTGCTCTCAAACTCCTGTGCCAAGTGATCCTTCTGCCTCAGCCTTTCAAAGTGCTAGGATTACAGACATGCGCCACCTCACCCAACCTTTTCTTTTTTTTTTTGAGAGATTCTTAAACTAGATTGTACTTACAATAAATGTTGATTGATTCATTACCTTCAACAGTGCTTTCAGCCTCTGATGGTTCAGAGAAATGATTGTGTATACTTTATATTTCACCTGAATCAGGTTTCGGTTGAGACAATAATTTTCTGAGTATGTCTTCACTTCACAAAATTAATTTATTTTCAACTTTTCTCTAGTTTTACCACTGTTTTGATAAATAATCTTATAGTGGAGGAAGACTTATTGAAACAATTTCGTCGCTTTTTTTTCTCTTGTTTGCCTCAGAGTATGGTTGATTCATTCTCTCCCTAGGTTGGAGCCATTGCAAAATCAATATTTTACTTTTAACTGACTCCAAAGTATATACATTCTAGCTAAGTACTTTCAGCACTATGAGTTGTCCTTCTTTTAAAGGGAAATTTTTTAAAAATGATATCATTAAAAACAAGCCATTCCATGATTTATTGTATAAGAGAAGATAAGTATGGAGTTGTAAACCTGCAATAGAATAATACCCTGGATATCCACCTTCACTGATGAGTTTAACTGACTCATTCTTACCTGTTGACCAAATGCTTTTGAGAGTCAAAGGCAGGGTCTGAGGGGAATTATCAATGAATATTTGTGATGAATCATTGAGGCCGCTTGTGAATAGTTGAAACTTCCAATATTAAGGCTGTGTAGGCCAAGAATCTAGTTATCCTTTCAGAAATTTTTTTTTTCTGACCACCTACTCTGTGCCTTAAGCAAAAGTACGTGCCCTTCTTTCTTTCTTTTCTTTTTTTTTTTTTTTGAGAGCATGGTGTGGTCTCGGCTCACTGCAACATTCACCTCCCGGGTTCAAGGGATTCACTTGCCTCAACCTACTGAGTAGCTGGGATTACAGGCGCCTGCCACCAAGCCGGGCTAATTTTTGTATTTTTAGTAGAGACAAGGTTTCACCATGTTGGCCAGACTGGTCTTGAACTCTTGACCTCATGATCCGCCTGCCTGAGCCTCCCAAAGTGCTGGGATTACAAGCGTGAGCCACCATGCCCGGTCAGTACCTGCCCTTCTCTAAAGGCACTTGCTTGCAGTCTTTGGAGGAGATAAGCTTTGATCAACTCATCAACCTAATGGCAAGTATCATTTGACATGAGAAAAGATAAGAAACAGGGTTCTCAATAGTGTGATCTACAAGATAGACAGCAGTCAGTAGACGCTTGCTTCTCTGAGGAAGTGACTCTTGGAAGAATTAGTAAGAGCTAGGTGGGCAAATTCGGGTAAGACAGAAGGTTGAGAAAGATGTTTTCAGAGAAGGCTCCACAGGAACATAGTTTCTCTCCTGGTGTATTATGGAGAGAACATGGAGCCTTCAGAGATATAAAAATGTCATTGTGGCTGGAATGCAAAGATAAAGGGAAAGAGTTTGAATTGAGGAAGGGGCCAGAGCATGCAAGGATTTAAAGATTACTTTAAGAATTTGGTGCATTATACTCATTAAATGATGTTTGCCACTTAGGTCAACAAACATTCTATAAAGGCTTAGATAGTAAGTATTATAAATATTGCAGGTGATATGGTCTCTGTTGCAATTACTCAACTCTGCTGTTGTAAGGGAGAAGCAGATATAAACAATATGTATGTGTGAGTGGATGTTTCCATAAAGCTTTATTTACAGAAACAAGCCATGACAGTATCTGGCATATCTCCTGATTAGATAAATCCTAATGTTGCTGCCTTATTTCCCAATGTCTCCGTTTGAACTAGTGCAGGGATATTTTGGAGACTTTAGCAATGCCTAGTCAGCAAGCATCAGTGTACTTTAGACATTGAAAATCGGGTTAGGAAAAAAAAATATGGACTGCTTTGATTTTCCTTTGAAGTCATGTCACAAGAAGAAAACAGCAAGCTGGTTCATTTGCCAAGAAAGGAAGAGCAAGAAAGACAAAATGAAATGCCAGTAACTAGGTACTAGAGGAAAGGAGTGCTAAGAAAATGTTCAAAAGGGATCTTGAAAAGCAAAGATCACTTGGTAGGTGAACTTGTTCAAAGTGTTCACTAACTCACCTCTTGCAAGAACAAACTATCTTGCAAGGCTCTGCTGCAACATGTCTGATAAACAGCACCTGCAGTCAAAAGACTCTGTAGTTGCAAAGTATTGAGTTTTGTGCTCAAGCTATAAAAGTTAATGGACTGTCATAACATTGTTCAGATGAAACCCAGCAAAGCTTAACAGACTAAGGTGGATTTTGCCTCCCCTTTTAATCCAGTACTAATTTCTTTGAGTAATCTCAGAAAACTTTTTTATGCTAAAGTGATTCATTTATAAAGTTCTTGTCAAAACAACCAGTGTATTTAAAATATTTTGGAATTATAATACAGGACACAAATGAAAGAAGATATTTACTAGGCAGATGGGCTAGGTTATGCTGCAATAATGAACAACCCCAAAATCTTAGTGGTTGCAAACAACAAACTTTTTTCCCCCACTCACAATACAGGTTCATCATAGTCAGCAGGGGGCTCCAGGAATCATAATTGCTGATATAGCCACCTGACAGATCAGTAACCTTCTCAGTGTTGCTGGTGGCCATGAGAAAAGGCAATAATCATCTTTCATATCAAATATTAGAACAATGCAAGAGAAATATGGTGATTTTACTCTCTATATCAATATCAGACACACTAACATTTGGTGTGCATTTTAGAATATCTTGCTGGTTCCCAGTAAATATGTCAACTTTTGCACTATATACCGCTTGAAATGTCAATACTGCACAAATACGCGTAGTCTGCTGACAGTAACCTGCCAGGTTCTAGACTTCCATATTGATTACTGTTAGCAAAATGTGTAGGTGAAATTTTTGAAGGGTATGCACGTGACCATTCACAGAAGGCAAGAGGTTCTCTTTGGAATTTAATTTTCTGTGTGAAAAAGAAATCACTTTTTTTTGTGTGTGGAACATTTCTCATGGAATAATGGGTCATATTAGGTTAAGTTTAGGAAACTGATGTTTATTGAGCTGTGCACATATCTGCTAAAGGAATTTCACATCTATAAATAAATAAGCTTATTTTTCCATGGTGCCAGAGAGATAATGAGACTTTCATATAAAACTATTTTTGCCAGCTGAAATACCATGATTGTTATTCTAATATTTCCTCCTCAAAGACTTAGTGAACTGCATGTCCATTTTAGAAAGTTGGAGTAGATATTTTAATTTTTTCTTGCTTCTTGAGAACTACTATCAACAATAAAAAAAAGCTTTGATTTTAACTTGTATATCTTAAGATTTCTTTTGATCAATACTAATGAAAATAAATCTGAAATGCGAATCATTGGACAAATGTGAGATTTTTCCTTTAATTTATACATTAATTGATGTAAGATAGTATTTAGAAAGTTTCAATCCTTTCCAGTTACAATTGTAATTGTCACTTACCTCAAACTAAACAAATAGACTCTTTCCCATATTTTTCTACTTGGTGAAGGACATTCTAATCATCTAGATGCCTAAGTCAGAAACCTAGGCATCATCCCTTCATTCTTTCTGTTCCTCACAGTCACACTTAATTAATTGAACGATTTTCGGTCCCTACATACTTCCTGATTTCCTCCCCTGTGCCCTACTGCTTCTCTCACTAATTCAGATAATGATTTCTTGACTATCCTGTTTTAAGATCAAGTTATTTTGTCTCTTTGCAATGATCTCTCTATAACCTAGTAATATCAAGCCCTAATGAAAAGTCTTTGGTCGGCTTCTGTCACCCAGGATAAACTTGAAACTCCTGAGAGGTGGATCTACTTCCTTTCAGCATCTCACCCTTGCCTGCACTTCTAGCCTCCACTCTCAAAACTCTTTCACACATCATTTGAACCTGAGACATTAAAAATGCCTTCCAGGGCTCGGTGCAGTGGCACACACCTGTAATCCCAGCACTTTGGGAGGCCAAGGCCAGCAGATCACTTGAGCTCAGGAGTTCGAGACCAGCCTGGGCGATATGTGAAACCCCATCTCTACCAAAAAAATAAATAAATAAATTGCTGGGCTTGGTGGTTGAGCCTGTCATCCCAGCTACTCAGGAGGCTGAGGTGGGAGGATCCCTTGAATTCAGAAGTTCAAGGCTGCAGTGAGCAGAGATTGAGCCACTGCACTCCAGCATAGGTGACAGAGCCAGAGCCTGTCTCAAAAAGAAAATAATAATAATAATAATAATAATAATAATAATAATAATGCCTTCCAGTTCCTCCAAAATAACATGTCTTTCCTTGGTAAATACTCTTCTTACTGCTTTCAGCAGACATTCAACCCGCAGGTCCCAGGTCGTTGACTCATTCTCATCTCTTAATTGCTAGCCAGGACTTTGGGAAGCCGTTCTCTAGTTCCTACTCAGTTAGGCACCCAACCTCTCTGCTCTCATAGCACATAGGCTGTCCCTCTAACATAGCATGAGTCACACGCTTTCCAAACTGGTGTTTACCTGCTTGTCTTCTTTACTTCATTGCTCCTTGAGGTAGCAAAGATGTCTTCTTTATTAGCTTTTTTATACTGAGAAAATTTTAAAACACAGGAAAAGAAACATGATAAAATATATACCCACATTCCTAACTCGTAGAAATAACTGTTGACATTTTGTCATGTTTTCTTTTCTTACTAGAGAAAGAAAATGATATAAAACTAACCTGCATTTCTATCCTACTTTTCTGCCTGTCTTAGAGGCAAACACCATCACAGGTTTGTTGTCAATTTCCTTCCCATTAAAAATACTTTTACATACCTACTATGTATCTATAGCCAAGAAATCTTATATTTATGTGGTGTTTGCGTTTTTCCAATTTTAGAAATGGTTTCCTACCTTTCTTAACCTACGACTTCTGACAATTTTATTTCAAAATTATGCCAATATGTATAGATCTCAAAAACATAATATTGAGTGAATATGCCAATAGGTAGAATGTCATGTAAAGTTTAATTTTTGTCAATTTTATGAGTGAAAATTGTATATCACTGTTGTTTTTATTTACCTTTTTTTACCAGTTTTTTTCCAGTTTTCTTTTTTTATTATTTTATTTTATTTTATTATTATTATACTTTAAGTTTTAGGGTACATGTGCACAATGTGCAGGTTAGTTACATATGTATACATGTGTCATGCTTGTGCGCTGCACCCATTAACTCGTCATTTAGCATTAGGTATATCTCCTAATGCTATCGCTCCCCCCTCCCCCCACCCCACCCCACAACAGTCCCCAGAGTGTGATGTTCCCCTTCTTGTGTCCATGTGTTCTGATTGTTCAATTCCCACCTATGAGTGAGAACATGCGGTGTTTGGTTTTTTTGTCCTTGCGATAGTTTACTGAGAATGATGATTTCCAGTATCGTCCATGTCCCTACAAAGGACATGAACTCATCATTTTTTTATGGCTGCATAGTATTCCATGGTGTATATGTGCCACATTTTCTTAATCCAGTCTATCATTGTTGTACATTTGGGTTGGTTCCAAGTCTTTGCTATTGTGAATAGTGCCACAATAAACATACGTGTGCATGTGTCTTTATAGCAGCATGATTTATAGTCCTTTGGGTACATACCCAGTAATGGGATGGCTGGGTCAAATGGTATTTCTAGTTCTAGATCCCTGAGGAATCACCACACTGACTTCCACAATGGTTGAACTAGTTTACAGTCCCACCAACAGTGTAAAAGTGTTCCTATTTCTCCACATCCTCTCCAGCACCTGTTGTTTCCTGACTTTTTAATGATTGCCATTCTAACTGGTGTGAGATGGTATCTCATTGTGGTTTTGATTTGCATTTCTCTGCTGGCCAGTGATGGTGAGCATTTTTTCATGTGTTTTTTGGCTGCATAAATGTCTTCTTTGATGAATAATGAGATTTAACTTTTTCCCATTGACCATTCACATGTTCCCAACTCTGAATTTCTAGTAAATTCATGTTTTTCCAGAGAATGAAAGACTGAATGGCCACTGTCTTGAGGAAATGGGAGTATTCTAGATGCATAGTCAGGCAGTGTGATTAGTATAGTGCAAGAATGGTAGGAAAGGATGGAGAGGACAATGGGAAAACACCTTGCTAAAAAGTTTGGATTTTGTCTTCTAGTGATAGAAATGTACTGATGGTCCCTGACATGGGTAACAGCTGCTTTAGAGCTGAATTTCAAGAATCAGCTTGTGAACAATGCTTTGGAGATTAAGACAGTAGGAAGGAGAAGATTTGAAGCAGTAAAGTGATTTAGAAAACTATTGCAGTGGACCAGACAAGAAATGGTAATGGCCTGAAATGAGTGGAGGGAGTGGAAATGAAGTCACATGGCTGCAGTTGCTATTTATTGGAGAAACTGAATTTCAGGGATTTGGATCAGGTCAAGCTATGTTATGCAAATAAACCAAATATTAATGATATTTATTTAGTGCGCACCAGTGATATTTGTTTTTTCCTTCGCTAAACTGAAGATTAAGGCAATCAGAACCTAGTAAACATTGCTGAATTCACCATTGTATCCCCCAGTGCTAATACACAAAAAGTATACAATGAATTCTACTGCCTACCTTTTGCAGTGTGGCTATCCTTGCAAATTTCACCCTTTCCCTTCCTTTCAGTCATTCTTGTTTCCCCATGCTCCATGTATCATTTAGCCACCACATCTTTTTGTGTTATTTTTTTTTCTGCAATGATGCTGGTATAATTCAGAACTACTAGCAAAATCTCATCTCTAGCTTGATGTGATACTTTCCTGCTTATAAACTACCCATGTTCTTGCTGTGCTGTAGTCAATATGTGTAACTCTTCTGAGGCCTCATTCATTGCAGATGTTTGCAAACTTACCTCTCTCCTTAAGGGCCCATTCGTATGTACTTAAATAGGAAGATCATCAGAAACAAGTATCCACATGTGAACTCCCTTAGCTACCGTTCTTTTCTCTAAATTTCTCTTTTTCTCTGTTCAAAACATTTCCATCTTTCAACTTTGTGGACACTTCTGGAAAAAAAGAAAGTCGTGTCTTACCAATTTTGCAGAATTGAATTACAGGTTTCTCATACTAAGACATTTTTCTATGGAAGAAACAAGGTTCTTTTGTAGAGATGAGAATTTAAATGATTTTTTTTTTTTGCAATGGGAAGAGAGATTTCTCACTAGTCTTACTGGTTTTCATCTCACTTTATAGTTTAAACTTGATAGCCATTTTGATGGCAACAAACATGGTTTAGTTAAATTTTACTCCGTCCTCAGTTTTCCTGAGGGAGTATCAGCTACTGTGTTTTCTTTACAAAACAACATAAATTCCATGTATCCACCCTGGGAATCACTTCACTGCGTTGAATCTGGATAGGAAATAAAGATTCATGAATATTTCACAATTTACTAGGAACCATCACTTTCTTGCTCTTCTGTGTGGATTTTCTACTAATTAGTTACTTGGTATGTCTAAGATACGTTATTTTTATTATACAAAGACTGTATCACTTTTTATTCCTTTGATATAAATCATAATATAGCGTCTTATAAGTACAGCTTTTTAAAAACTCTTTTCATAGACTGTCTTATTCTTTTTAGATTTATGCCCATGATGTGCATGGTCCTGAATGTGGAATGGGTCTCTCTGAAGAAAAGTGGGTCAGATGGTTGCTTGTGCATATTGGAAAGAAACTGATAACTTCCTGGTCTCTTTTGAAGGGTGCTGTTGTAAAATACAGATTAGTCAAGGTTTACAGTGCTGTTACTAGCCTGAACACTTCAAACCACCATGCAATTTAAAACTATTCAGTGCTTATGGCAAAATTCAGGTCTTTTGATGTTGGGGCAGGAGTAGACATTTTATTGGAATGTAAGGCAAAAATAGAGATGAAAACATTGAATCATTTTTGGTGGGGGGATTGACTTACCTTAATAATAATTTTTTATACCTTTAAATCCAGAAATGTCAAGAAAATGACACACAAGAACAAAACAAAAGAAAAATTCAATTTAGAGCCTGCTTAAAAATCTGACATTGATCTTCCAATGCCTTAAAAATGTTTTTATTATGAAAAAATTTGAACATATAAAAAATGGAAGATATGGTATAAGGAACCCTCAAGTACACATTACTTGCTTCAATAATTATCACCCATCAACTAATTTTTTTTCATCTGTAACCCTACCAACTGTTCTCCTCTCCCACTGGAATATTTTGAAGCAAATCATCATATCATATAATCTGTAATCTGCAAATATTTAAGTAGGCATATCTAAAAGTTAGAATTCTTTTTAAAATCATAATCTCAGTATAATGACACACTAAAAAATGAACAATAATTATTTCATCCCATCAAATATTGACAAGCTATTATTCTTTTACTATATATTGGCTAGAATTTTATGTAAAGAAAAGCTTTTCACCATTGACTCTTGTTTACCTACAGGTAGAATTCAAACAGGAAAGCAGATCAAATACTTGATTCTTTCTTTTTATTTCCCAGTTTTTAGAAAAAATGAGTTGGTTTACTAGTATCCTTTAATGATAACCAGCTTGCTTTTTGTATCTCTATGAACTCATAGATTTTAAATATATTTGATGTGTTTCGATTCATTGCAGTTATGATTCTTTTCAATAATCAAATTGTCTTATCTTTGGTTGGTAGGAGTGTCTTCAGCTTGGCTTTCTAGTCCTTTAAACTCAGTTTTCCTTAATGATTCTCATGCTTTTCAGTGTTAAGATGTGGTAGGATTGTTTTGCATATTTCCTGTCCTGGTTTTAGAAACAGTCATTTCTTGGAGGAGCCCTGGTTCCTTGCAGTGAAAAAGGGTATTTCAAGACCACAGGTCGGTAGGGCTGTTCACTGTTAATATGTAGGTTGTTTCTAGGTCTTTTCAGTGGATCAGGTGGGAAATATGTATTTCAAATAGAGAAAATACATTATAGTTTATTCTGACATGCCCATTTAGGAATATGAGGCTTATAGTTAAATTCATTAATTTCATATTTGTATCTTTTTTCTCATCCACTGAAAGTTTTGATTCCTAATAACTTATTTGCTCTATCATAGCTCTCTATATATCATTTCATAATAATAATAGAAATATTATCATATACAACATAGTGGCTGAAATGACTTTGAAAGATTTCTTAGCCATGATTTTATATTTATAAAACATCCCACTAGGCATCTACAATCAAATTACCTTTTTTTAAAAAAAAATCACTTGAAAAAATTATTTTATGGTTAAGCCACCAAACAACTTCATTTGCTTCATTTGACTTTTTGCCTGAAAATATTTTAAATATTTGCTTTATAATGATGTAAAAACTTTTACATAGTTTCAAGGTCAAATTTGCAAAATAAGTTATATTCAGAGACTAGACTCTCTAGATCCATTCATCCTGTTTTCTTCCTCACTGATGTGTAACCATTTTATTTAGGGTTATCTTTCCATTTGTTAGAAATATTATATATAAAAATAGTTTGTTTAAACAGTCAGCTTAAGAATATTTTTCTAGTCTTTTGCTGCTACAAATAATCTTGCAATCAGTTGTTTTGTGCATGTGTCTTTTGCTTTTTGTCATTGCATCTTTAGGATAGTTTTTTTTTTTTTTTTTTTTGAGGCAGAGTCTCTCTCTGTCACCCAGGCTGGAGTGCAGTGGCAGGATCTCAGCTCACTGCAAACTCTGCTTCCCAGGTTCAAGTGAGTCTTCTGCTTCAGCCTCCCTAGTAGCTAAGACTACAGGCATGTGCCCCACACCTGGCTTTTCTTTTTTTCGTATTTTTGGTAGAGACGGGGTTTCACCATTTTGGCGAGGCTGGTCTCAAAGTCCTGACCTTGGGATCCAACCGCCTCGGCCTCCCAAACTGCTGGGATTATAGTTGTGAGCTACCATGCCCTGCCAGGATAGATTTCTAAAAGTGTGATTACTCAGTCAAAAGGTAAAAGTAGATAAATTTATTAGATGTTGTCAAATTCTTCTTTGGGAGTAATGCCATTTTCCAATCCTAAGATCAGCATGTGAGAATGTGTTCTGTTTCCATAGGTTCTCCAACAAACTGTATTGCCAAACTTTATGTTCCAAAGCTTTGTGGGGATATGTCTGGTAGTTGATTGGGGCAGAGAAAATGAGAAAAACTTAGTATGAAGAAAAGAGTCTTAGGCTTGAAATTAAGACACAGGTTTAATTCTTGACCATTGCTGATCACTTGTTTCACCTTAGACAAGTCAGCCAACTTTTTTCATCTGCTCCACAGATCTGTGGTAAGGATTAAATGAGATGACATCCATGAAACATATGACAGAATACCTTGCCATAGTGGCTACTCAGCATGTAAGTTTTTTGTTTGTTTGTTTGAGACAGAGTCTCCCTCTGTCGCCGGGCTGGAGTGCAGTGGTGAGATCTCTGCTCACTGCAACCTCTGCCTGCTGGATTCAAGTGATTCTCCTCCCAAATAGCTGGGATTACAGGCACCCGGCACCAAGCCTGGCTAAGTTTTTGTATTTTTAGTAGATATGGGGTTTCACCATGTTGGCCAGGCTGGTCTCGAACTCCTGACCTCGGGTAATCTGCTCGTCTTGGCCTCCCAAAGTGCTGGGATTATAGGCATGAACCACTGTGCCCGGCCTAGCATGTAGTTTTTAAAAGGCAAAGCAATTGAAATTTGTAAAGCATTTGGATATCTACAAAAGTTATTTGACGAGAACATACAAGGGGACATCTCTTATAGACTGGTAATTTTAGGATTGTCCCCTTGATGTTAACTAAATATCCTTCCTAATGCCAAACCAACACATGGGGTAAGAATATGTGATGCTGGACTAAAAAAAATTTTGATTTCTCTATCAAATGTACTTTTAGGTAAAAAAAAAATATGCAAAGTATAAAATATTTGTATGGGCAAATGTTTTACTAAGGGTGTTTGGGTTATTTTCTATTGAACAAAACCTGCTAAACTAGCATAAGATGCACTGAACTAAAGTGCAGCAGAGATGCTACTGTCAGCAAGAGAAGGATTCAAAGAGAGGAAGCCCAATCCGAGCATTACCTGGACAATTAAACAGTCAGTTATTGGGATTTTCACAATTCTTAGCTTTTTTAACTTTCACAATTCTTAGCTTTTTTAACTTTGAGTTTTAAAAATCATGATGGAGAGAAATTCAGTTCTTAACTTTTATTTTCTGGGCTTGATGAAGATTAAATTTCATCAGAGATGAGCTAAACAAATTAAAACTGAAGCATTTAATTTAGAAAACTCAGAAATTTCTTCAGCCTAAAATTGTTCATTTAAACAAGTTTGTTAGATTCTCAAATTAATAGGATACTGAATAAATATGAAATTATTCTTTCCTGGAAAGTTAAATGGAAAAACAGGACAGAGTCGCTGTTTTATAACTAATACATATTAAGTCAAGAAATAGTAAAGGATTATTTGTCTTCAAGAAAACATCCTATAAAGAATGGCAATGTTGGTGGTATATAGATGTAAAATGCTTAAAAAGAATGATTATCTAGAAGATGTTATACATGTTATAATTATCTTTAAGTCTGCCTTCTCTAATTCTGTAAGTTAGTTAAACACAAATATTGATACTTTAATTTTTAAAATATTTTTAAAAGTAGCTGAAAATGGGGCTCCATCCTTCAAAGTTCTAACAATACAATTTATAGTAAAGAATATGTATGAGAAACATTTGTTCTTAGAAGTTCAGAAAAATCAAATATATAATATGAAGATAGAATAATGTAGAGAAGTTAAAGAGGAGAAGGGGGTGACTGATTCTGAATCAAGTGAGTTTTAGCTTCTTTTAAGTGAAATCATGCATGCTCCTCACATATGCTAATGTATAAAACATCAATTTATAGAATAGTATTTGAATTACCTGCCTAGGCTTTGCAAGCCTAGACCTTTGAATTTGCATTCAAATTCTTGATGTACATTTTCTAGCTGGGGGACTAGAAAGCAAGACACTTTCCTTTCAGTACCTTGGGCTCGCCATCTATTAAGTGGAGATCATTAAAATCTGCCTTGCACCGCTGTCCTAAGGATTTGAGATAAAACATACCAAGGGCTTGGCACATAGTAGGTGCTCCTAAATGGTAACTTTATTCTTCACATCAGGCTTTGCTTATACTTATAAAAGCCAGTTTTGTAGATAATTTGCTGAATAGAACTAAGAATAGTTATAAATATTGGGTTAGTTTATTTGAGCTGCTATGATAACATACCATAAACTGGATGGATTATAAGCAAAGAAAATTTATTTCTCACAGTCTGGAGGCTGGGAAGTCCAAGACCACAGCAGTGGCAAATTCAGTGTCCAGTGAGTACCTGCTTTCCTGTTCATAGACAGCACGTTTTTTTTCTGTAGCCTCACATGATGAAAGGGAGCAAGAGGGACTTCTTTCAGATGCTAGTCACCTCCCTAAAGCCCCACCTCCTGATATCCTCACATTGGAGATTAGGTTTCAACATATGAATTTTAGGGGGACACAAACATTCATAACATAGAAAATACATATTATTTTAAAATGCTTTCTTATTCTTTATTATGACCACTATTAAAACCAAACAGAAAGCTGTAGAACTAGCCAAGGTATCTTACAGAGATATGTTTCAGAGGAGTGTTTATTAGATTCTGTTGTATACACTATTTGTTTAGCTTTTTCTGTTTTTTTAGGTCCTCGACCTATGCTATTACAGAAAGAATATTACTCTCTTTTGTATTTACTATTGGTTTCCTGAAGGAAGCAATTATTTTAATTATTGATTATTTATGGTTTAATGGGGAACCATTTTATTCTAACTCACAGGAATAAAACAATAACAAATAGGATGCATGCAAAATATCTCATAAATGTGTACATAACAAATAAAACATACATCTTCAAATATGAATATGCATTTAGAGCCTGGCTTGCTGTCTGAAGTCTTAACTTGTTCTGTGCTTCAACTCCCTATTATAATGGATGCTACACATGGAAGCTCTTGGGTCACCATTGGAGGTAATAGCGCCCTATAGAGTTTTGTGTCTGGGAAGAAGTGGACTTTGTAGTTAGTCGATTAAATATTTACCAGCTTGCCTTAAGCCAAGTACATGTTAAAGGACTATTTTGTATTATTATTTTGTTTTTAAATAGGCCCCTTTCTCTCATATTTATCTTGCCTTAATTAGGGAGTTTATTGTTTATTAAAAAGCTTTAATCTGAACTACTTTCATTGTGTGGGTGTGTGTGTGTGTTGTTTGAAACAAATGAACTAAAAATGTTTTTAATTGAGCTGCAAGTGAAGACTTGCAGCTTTATATGCATAAAGAGGATATTTTAATCAGCACATGTCCCTGTATTTAAAAGTTAAAAGAACCACTCTACAGAGCTAAGAATACAGGTATTTTAATTTTTTAAATGATTATAATGGGGGAAATTCCACTGTTGTTTCTTTAGTGTTTGATGAGGGATTGTAATCTAATCAGTTTAAACAACTATAAACACAGCGATGATCATTTAAGTTGGATTTTGATTCGAAAAGTAAGTTCTTGGAATTTAGGGTATTGCACAATCTGTCCCATACAGGGGGAAAAAAAATCACCTACTTGTGATTTTTACTAATTTTTTTCCGTGAGAATAGAATCCTGCTGGGAAGCTTATTTTATTCTCTTAGATTTGCTTCCTCCTTTTCTTCCCCCTCCGGAGAACGATGACTGGTTTACAAATAGCAATTTATATCAACTGACACAGTCCTTTTTCCTTATACTGTTGATCTCAGAACTGTTCTGCAGTCCTGAAGTATGAAACACTATTGCCATTTTTTGGTACAGCCAGTGCTCTCAAAAATGTAAATGGATGAAAGCGATTCAATCTATTATGGAAGCAGAAACATCTTCCTATTTGCTTTACAAATTTTTCCGAGTAAAATACAGTCAGGTTTGTAACATTGCATAAAAACTTGTTTTAGAATTCTTTACACTAAATTAAAGATGATAAAGCAATCTGCTTTTCATACTAAACAGTGAAGCGAAAAGCATTATTTTAAAGAAATATTTCTGTTTTGTTAGTGTACAAAATTCTGTAATAGTGGCTAACTTCTTTAGGAACCTTTTTAGGTGAAACTTATGATTGACTATGAAATCTATTCTAGGACAAAATAAAATGAGAATAGAACTATATGTCTAATTAAATGATGAGATATCTAGGCAAACTAACCATTCAAGTTTTAATTTTTATGAATACTTTCTATGTGACCCTGACATCTGTACATGTGTTTAATTTCCAGTGAGCTCAAAATACTTCAAGTGATCTCATTTGAGTATTAACTAGGGAAATACATTCACAGTCTAGCAATTTTCTTTTATGTCTACATTATTTTAAATCATAGCATAGATTTTCCACTGTGCTTTATGACCAGAACACATTTATTTGCAAAGTATTTTCACTTATCTTATATTGTAGTATGTAGTATAGGACAATTGATATGGTAAACTGTTAAAAACTTCAGATGCAATGATAGAGCCTTAGCATTTATAGATGTAGCATTCACAGTTGCAACTCTTTCAGTTTCAGACATTTGTGAGGAATCTCATAGGTGTGTAATATGGTTTGAAATTTGTGAGGACAGCAATTCGTGCTCTGACTCTAGTCATTGGCGGCCAGTGAACAAGCACAACTGATCACCCAGTATCAACTTCACAATGTGGTTTCCACTAATCGGCACCTTATGTTAATTTTTATGAAATAATAAAAACCTTATTTCATAGCAGGATCGGATACCCAAAAAGTAGTTAAATGGCTAATCCTTTACAGTTTTTATGTTTTTGGAAATTTGTGATCTCAAGACTATCCCTCAAGAATGTCAAGGTTTTGCTGAAGTTAAAGACATTTGTTATTCTGTGGTCAGATTATTTCAGTAGTTGAGATGTAGTCTCACATTAAGGGATAAATCTGCAAACTAGAAATGGTTTGCAAATGGCAAGGCAAAGCATTCAAATAACTGTTACATGTGATAAAAATCTCTTTTGGGTTTCAGGATGACAAGGTACAGGGCCCAGGGACTGACATTTAAAGAGAACTCCTATACACACACTTAAATTCAACGAAAAAGTCTATATTCTATAATATCCAATTACCTTAATTGTGTAGTAGGGAAAATGAAGAGTTGAATTTCTGGTTAGCTAGATTAGGGTAGGAAGACACCAGCTCTTTGTTTGTTTTGTGCTTTGACATTTCAATTTTCCCGCTTGGCTTTGTCCTTCTGTCTTCCCTTGACATTGATGATTTTGTTGTAGGTACATCACCTCCTTGAATCTACTGATATGAAGAGAAAGCTATAACTAAAGTTAGGACAATGTTAAAGTAAGGTCCAATTCTCAGTTATCTACAGGGCTATCCAAAAGAAAAATGGAAATTTCATTTAAAATAGCTGCATCTTTTAAGTAGGAATATTTTGGGCTATTATATGCCAAACTCATCACTGGTGCTATTTAATTTCTCCTCCCATCAATGAGAGCTCTCCCTGAGACACATTGTGAGATCTTTCTGAGGATGAAATCACTTAACCCCAGCAACGCCACTGATTATTTTCAGCTACAACAACCACACTTCTATGCACACATATCAATCACGCCAAAAAACATTCTGACTAAAAAGCTCAAAAGAAAATAATTAAGCATTCTCTTTTCCATATGAAGATATTACTGACCAGCAGAAAGTGGAAAAATGTATACATAATGTTTATAGATACTGACTTAACAATGAGTGAACAGTTGCGTCTCACAAATTTCAGCAGCGTTGTCTTGACAGTGGTTCATGGTGCTTCTGTGTTGCTAGGCAACCCAAGAGGGGATGGAAAATTTAAACTCAAATTTACTTATGTATGTTAGATTTTAGACATATTATATTGAGAGTGTATTACACATGTCATTACAGGCTAGTTGTACATTTCTATTCTGTCTTTTATGTGAGTTTCTCAGTATATACATGAAAGACACTCTGCCTGTATCCTTGCTCCTCTATTTTTGAAAATTAACATAGTCCTAATATGCATTTTTATGGTTGACAGTCGTGGCTATATGAGAGAAAATATGTAGCCTTTGATGTAAAAATGATTGTTTTTAAAAAAACATAAACTGTACAATATATGCTTGTGTGTGTCAGTCAGAGGGGGAGGTGGAGAGAGGCAGTGTTTCTGAAACAAGAGATCTATGAAAGAAGGGAACAGTCTGTTAGTTCCACCTGGTTCTTCTCATTTAATTACTATAATTAATATATGCAGAAGAAAAATTAATAGGGTTCTTAAACCCAGGGAGATATTAAATGTCAAAAATGTGGATATTTGAATTAAAGACTAATCAACTTGAACAATACATTATAATGTTAAAGAACTGGTAGCATATGAATTTCAAGTGAGAGTTTTAAACTTGATAACTGCAGTGGTTTTGTGAATCCAATTTTAAGAGTTAAATGTTGTGTCAATGCCATGAATCAGAGAATAGATATTTATAACAAAAGATCTGTATGAAATGATGCATAAGAGATGGTGATGGCTGAAGCTGCTGAAAATTGATGGTCTAAATCAAAAGGATGGATTAGTAATCTTTGCAGAATTATTACAGACTTGTAGTTTTGTGAGAAAAGCAGAGAATGTCAAGGTCTTTTACTTCAAGGAGGATTTGAAGTATTTGGGGGTATACATTATTGCATTAGCTTAGTCAGTTTACAGCTAGCTAGACAGTGCAAACTTGTGAAGGAGGATGTTTTCAGTATATCACACTAGGATCATGGCACCAGTCCTGAAGAAGTAGGGGGAGCTTTTGATCTCCATCATACCATATACACACCCATGTGTGGGAGTGCTAATGGGATAGAATCTGATACAGTTAGGGTCTGAAACACTTTGAGTTCCTTATGGTACTTTGAATCAATATTTAGTTGAGTACTTCTTGTTCACTTATTTCTATTATCCTCATTAGATTGAACCTGTATAGGTTTATCTTTGAAACTAAAGATTAAATTGAATTTAAGTTCTACTGTATTTTTTATCAAGATTATTTTTAAAATAGCTTGTATCACAGGAATCCGGAGTACATACCTAATACTATCCTCTACTGTATAGAAATTTAGTAATAATGAAAAAGTATACTCCTGGGTTTGGTTTTCTGGGCAGAGAAAATTAAAAACTTAAACAGGCATCATGTAGAATAACGTACTCAACAGAAATTATTTTGTGGGTGACAATTTTTATAGACATTATATGTCAGATGAAATAGCTAATTAACATTAATTCTATTATATTTAACATAACACCCTATATACCTCGGTGAATAAAGAAGATTTCTAAAGGATGAGTTTAAGAGGTATTGATAAGGACCAGATATTTAGTAAAGAAATCCCATGATTCCCTAGATTTGTGACTCTTCAGTGACACATTTAATTAGTTAGTGCTTTGTGAATCCCAGAATTCTTTGCATATACTGTGATATACCATATTTTTGTCATAGTAACAACAATTTAATTCTGATTCTCCTATAGATGAATCTCTGTGTTCTATCTTTCATGCTACTTTGAATTCGGTTTTTAAAACTGAATTTAAATATCACAGTACTTATCATACGATATTCAACAACCTGACTGTTTTCCATTTTATTTTATTTTATCAACTTTTATTTTAGAATCAAGGAGTACATGTGCAGGTATATATCACACAAGATGTATTGTGTGATGCTGAGGTTTGGAGTGGAAATGAATCTGTCATTCAGGTAGTGGGTATAATACCTGATAGGCAGTTTTGTTTTGAGACAAAGTCTCACTCTGTAACCCAGGCTGGAGTGCAGTGGCACGATCTCGGCTCACTGAAACCTCCACCTCCTGGGTTCAAGCACTTCTCCTGCTTCAGCGTCCATAGTAGCTGGGGTTACAGGTGCCTGCCACCACGCCTGGATAATTTTTTTGTATTTTTAGTAGAGACGGGGTTTCGCCGTGTTGGCCAGGCTGGTCTTGAACTCCTGACCTCAGGTGATCCGCCTGCCTTGGCCTTCCAAAGTGCTGGGATTACAGGCGTGAACCACCGCACCTGACCCCAATAGGTGGTTTAAAACCCTTTCTCCTTCTCTCTCTCCCCTCTGTTGTATTCCCCAGTGTCTATTGTTCCCACTTTTATGACCATATATTTTTCTTCTTTAAATCAGTAATTTTTTATGTTGTTAAAATCAATTTTTGCATAGATTGGAATTTATTTGGCCTAATTTCTCATTCTTAAGTAAAACAAAATAAGGACATAATTTATAGACTTGATATATACTGATTTTTTGGTATAGATTACTAAATAAGTACTGAACTTTTTTCTTTAGGACGTTTAGAGTTTTTGACAGGTATATAGTCAAGCCCTACTCTCTTTTACTTCCTTTTTATTCTCTCTGATGATTTGTATATGAATTCATTCTTTATTGATAGTATCAACATGACAAAACATACAAGGCCTTTGTCGTAATGGATCTTATAAATCTAATGCAGGAGGCAGACAGTAACTAAACAATATAATTGTATATGCGGTAAGTGCTATGAAGGAATTAAACAAGGTGACACAACAAAAAGTAGTTGTGTCGGGCAATTTTAGTTAAAATGGTGAGTGAATGCTGTGCATGGAGGTGACATCTTGCCAGAGACAGGAGAATGAGAAAGAGTTTGGCATGTGAAGATCGGGGAAATGAGCACATGGGGCAGAGTGAGGGAAATGTGAAAAGGCATGATGGTGGGGAGTGTTTGAGGGGTAAGAGAAACTATCATCAGAGTAACAGGCAACCTACAGAATGGGAGAAGATTTTTGCAATCTATCCATCTGACAAAGGGCTAATACCCAGAATCTACAAGGAACATAAACAAATTCACAAGAAAAAGCAACCCCATCGAAAAGTGGGCAAAGGATATGAACAGACACTTCTCAAAAGAAGACATTTATGTGGCCAACAAACATATGAAAAAAACCTCATCATCACTGGTAATTAGAGAAATGCAAATCAAAACCACAATGAGATACCATCTCATGCCAGTTAGAATGGCGATCATTAAAATGTCAGGAAACAACAGATGCTGGAGAGGATGTGGAGAAATAGGAATGCTTTTACACTGTTAGTGTGAATGTAAATTAGTTCAGACATTCTGGAAGACAGTGTGGTGATTCCTCAAGGATCTAGAACTGGAAATACCATTTGACCCAGCAATCCCATTACTGGGTATTTATCCAAAGGATTATAAATCATGCTACTATAAAGACACATGCACACGTATGTTTACTGCAGCACTATTCACAATAGCAAAGACTTGGAACCAACCCAAATGCCCATCAATGATAGACTGGATAAAGAAAATGTGGCACATACACACCATGGAACACTAGGCAGCTGTGAAAAAGGATGAGTTCATGTCCTTTGCAGGGACATGGATGAAGCTGGAAACCATCATTCTCAGAAAACTAACAGAGGAACAGAAAACCAAACACTGCATGTTCTCACTCATAAGTGGGTGTTGAACAGTGAGAACATATGGATGGACACAGGGAGGAGAACATCACACACTGGGGCCTATTGGGGGAGGGGTGGGGGGCAAGGGGAGGGATAGCATTAGGAGAAATACCTAATGTAGATGATGGGTTGATGGCTGCAGCAAACCACCATGGCACATGTATTCCTATGTAACAAACCTGCACATTTTGCACATGTATCCCAGAACTTAAAGTAGAAAGAAAGAAAGAGAAAAGAAGAAAGAAAGAAACAGAGAGAGAGAGAGAAAGGAAAAGAAAGAAAGGAAAGAAAGAAAGAAAGAATGAAAGAGAGAGAGAGAAAGGGAGAGAGGGAGGGAGGGAGGGGATGGCCAATGTGACTAGAGTGAAGTAAGAGAGGGGAAGAATAGTATTAGTCAAAGTTGAAATTGAAGACACAAACTGGCTATTCAAGACTTTATGCCTGTGATGTGGCCAGGCATGGTGGCTCATACCTGTAATTCCAGCACTTTGGGAGGCTGAGGCAGGTGGATCACTTGAGGTCAGGGGTTCCAGACTAGCCTGGCAAACATGGTGAAACCCTGTCTCTACCAAAAATGCAAAAATTGTCCAGGCATGGTGGCACATGCCTATACTCCCAGCTACTCGGGAGGCCGAGGTAGGAGAATCACTTGAACCTGGAAGGCAGAGGCTGCAGTGAGCCAAGATTGCACCATTGCACTCCAGCCTGGGCAACAGAGCGAGACTCTGTCTCAAAAGAAAAAAAAAGTTTATACCTGTAATGAGACGAGAAGTTCAGATTTTCCAGTGTGTGTTGTATAAATGAAGGACCCAATTTTCTCAGACAGAAGATAAAAGGAGTTGAGGTTCGTAACGCGGTGATTTTAAGGATGGATCATAGAATCATCAAGCCAGGAAGGAGAGAGTGAAATCAAGGAGAAGGTGATGGATGGGAGAAAGGACCCTGAGTTATTGTAACAGAGTCCAAGAGTCAGAGAGCTGCACAGATGGGGTGGGGTATGCCAGGTCAAGGGAAGGGCCATGGGAGTGGGTGCCTGATGCGGAGAGGAGGAAAAGAGGTCAGCGAGGAGGTAAAGAGCCTGGGCACAGTCATGTTGGTAGATTTTACAGTTACATAAGGAGAGGTAGGAAGGAAGATGGCGAACCAGAAAGTAAGTCATTAATAATGGCTGGAAGGTGGTTTTATGAGGGATGTGGATTTTCAGAGAGAAAGAGAAAACTGATTAAGAAGTAGCATCAAAGAGGAGCAAAGTTGATGCACAATCTATCTCTAGATCTTGAAGGTCTTGTAGAATATTGTTTCTAAGTCAGAAGTATGATGACGAATGGTCATTTTCCTTAAAATAAAATCATATATCACTACTTACTGACTTGCACCTATATGTACTTCTGGGAAATTTAGCCAGCATGTATTTCCACAATGCAGGGATAGTTTTTGTTCTGTGGACTGCTGAATGATCAGAGCCTAATGTATTGCCTTCTCAGTAAACACACGTTGACTTAAATCAGTTGGGTAAATTGTAAACTCAATTCCTTACTTTGACTTTAGTTTGCAAATTAAGAATAGTGTACTTTTCTTATTTTCAGGCCTTATTTATAATTCCTAATGCTATACACTATTATGTTACAGCTTGCACTTGTATTTTGACACTTTCTAATTATTGTCAAATTATAAATACTACTAATTAATATATCCTTGATTCTTCATAATATTCTATTAACCAGCACTTAACACCTTTTTCATAAAACACTTTTCAGGATATATTTATAGTTAGGGCTTGTTGACACTATTTCATCTTGATTTCAATTTATGCAATCCAAATTTTCAAGTAAAACCTCATGGAATTATCAGATTCATCACTAACTTTCAAAGCTTTTATAAAACATCTGCTGAGTTTTCAGACATTTATTCTGGAAAGAAAAAACATGCTGGAAAGAACAATTTTACTTACTCTAATGTGTTTTATTTTAAATAAAAAGTCCTATAGGTTATGATTTTACTGTCCTCTTTTTTTTTCTGAAAAACATTAAGGTTTCTTTCCCAAAGCTTATTAGTTAATTGTCAGTTTTTATGTAAGCCCATGAGGTTAGACCTATATAAGGCAGTAATTTTTAATTCTCCCTCTCTTCCCACCCTTCCTTTTCTTCCCTTTCTCCTTTATTTTCTTCCTTCTTCTTTATTAGTTTTTAAATATGCATATCTCTTTTTATAGGAGAAAGGATGGATAATGATTGCAGCATTCTCTGACCACTCTAATATCTCACCCTAGAAATTTTAATAAATGATTTACTAACATTCTCATCAGGCTTTTTATTATAAAATAATATCAAAGAAAACCTGCTTTTTTAAAAAATATCTTGATACTTGTATTTTACCAAATTCATGGGTATAGATAACTTTTTGATTTCTCATTACTTTCAAGTATCTTCTTCTTGTAAAATTTTAATCAAATTTCAGATCCCATGCTTAACACATAAAAATTAATAAATTGATGTTGAGGGACTATCACATTATTTTATTCTGAAAAGTTGTTCAATTATTCTAAAGTTCTATATATTAATCCAAAGCCGTCTCTACTTGGGGGAAAAATGTGTGTGTGTGTGTGTGTGTATGTGTGTGTATAATTTTTTGGATCTATCTATCTATCTATCTGTCTATGAGGATGACTGCCTTATTACAAGTTTCAGTACAATTTATATATATGGATTATATCTACATATATATTTTTTGGTTATATATATTTATATATATAAAAATGCTTGGCCATTTTGTCTCTTTATTTACCTATCTACCTATAAACTTCAGCATTTTTTGTTTGGGTAATTAATATTTTGAAGTTTTCTCTCTTGTTTTCCTTCTTGTTTGGAATGATCTGTTTGAGACTGTGTTTTTAACAAAAGTATATGTAAGTTTGATATACTTAACCTTCTTTTTCGCTAAACAACAACAAGAAAGACCCCCTAATTTTGAAAAGTGTCCATCAATATCACTGTTTGGCAGCTTATCATAAAGATTCAATCAGTATACAATAAATCTATAATTGAATAAATAATGTTAGCAGCAAATATCACAGGCTAGGATCAGCTTAAGAAATCTCCAAAATGTGAGCCTACATAATTGAGACCAAGCGACATTTCATTTGGTGTTAACATATACTATGTAAAAATGGTATTATATTTTCAGCATTTTAATGTAAATTTTAACATGCTTTCTGATAGTTTAATATCTTTTAACTTGTGCCAATAGATTTTTTTAGCAAGAAATGAGTGATAATCTTAATTTTATTTTCTTTTACCTGATTCAAACATTCTTGCCTTGATCTTAGAGGCTGGAGAATAGGCAGCATGACCTCTCATCTCTTCCTTTCTTTCCTCAGCCTTAGTGAAGGGTGTCTCATTCACCCATTTATCCACACCATGAGCCATACTGTGGATCATCCACTCAGCCACCAAGTCCTGCAGGTGCTGCCTCTTTCCAATTTTACAGCCACTGCCTTCATTCAGAATCTAAATATTTCTGCCCTTGATTTCTGAACTGCCTCTGCAGTTAGTCGTCTGCTGCCCTCTCCTCATTCCTTTCATCTTTCTATCACTCCTGCTTAATACTCTCCTAGGGCTCTCCATTGTGTCCAATATAAAATCGTACTGAAACTTGTAATCAGGAAGACATCCCCTTTATAATCAGATCTCCATCACCAGTCCAACCTGGTCTTTGACCTCTTCTCACTGACATTTTATGCTCCTGTCATGCTGGACTCTGCAGTTGCTGGGCAGTGTACCCGCATGCTTTCCTGCAGGCTATCCCATCTGACTCTCTTCTCCTAAACCTCACCATATTTGCATGGGTAACATGTCCTCAACTTTTAAGAATTTCCTGAAGCTCTCCCTGACATCCTGATTCCTGAACAACCACCCCTTTGTGCTCACAAAGGTCTTTGTAGATACATTATTTATCATACAGTATTTCCACTGAAAGTTTAAGTGCCTGTTCCCCATCGTGGCTCCTGAGTAGCTATGCAGAGGGCGTAGGGGAAGCAATCTGGTGAAACTGGGCCAAGGAGACTTGTCTCTAAGCTACATTGGCAGAGCAATGTTTTACTTAGATTATATCTATTTAAGATGGATTTAGGGAGGCTCAGGGAGATTATTGGAGAGAGGGGAAATATGAGAGACCCTAAGCACCTCTTGGCAGCACTGCTGTGTTTCCTCTACTGTGGAGTGAGCTCCTGGAAAACAGGGACTCTGTCTGTCATCTGTGTGTTTCCTGAGCACCACGTAGTTTGTGCCAGATAGATTGTATGCCTGCTACATAGCAGGCTCTTAATAAATAAGAAGTGAATTGAGGATTCTAGATTCTATTCATCTTCCCATATTAAATTGCTTTCAAAATGTAAATCCTCTGTGGCACTGAAGTCTATTTAAAATACGCTTTTCTTCCAAATAAAATGTCTGCTCCAGGCGATTTGAGGAAGACGTGGGCTCAAATAAGATTAAACCAAACCATTGTCATGTACATGTAAATATTGCATGAGTAACTAGTCTTACATTTTCTTCACTAATGGGGATTAATCTAAGGAACTTTTTTGTTCAGTATTTTCTGATGAAGGAATAGTCAGAAATATCAAAAGCCTTCTTACTCCATTTTAGGCTGCCATTTTTTTCCTAAGAGCTGTTATACATTGAGCATACCTAAATTGCCTTTCTGAAATACAGGAACACACTGTATTGTCAGTAAAATGGTCTGTGTTGATTAGTTTGTCTTTGGGGTGTACTTGATTCATCAGATGATGGAGATCCTGCTGGCATTTCATGCAACCTGCTATGGTATGTGGGCTTTATTGGCTTCCCAGCAGCGACACTGACACAAATTGTCAGATTTTATGGGCAGTTTTAAACCTAATGAAATACATCCTTGAGAAGCTTCCTTCACCATTTTAGTAGCTGTACAATTTGAAAGAAAAAAGTCAATGTACACCACACAGGGTAGTTCACTATTGAAATCATGGAGGACAATGACAACACACTTATTTTGCTCTTGAACATGCTGTCATTAACTGCACAATGGGATACTGATGCTGCCTCAGAGGCTGGTATTAATCTTTGTGCCAAACCTTGCAGAAACTCTGTGTGCATTTACTGACGTAAGCATTGCTCTCCATCTCTTTGATCTTAAGATTACTCCTTTGGGGATAGAAGGTAATATAAGGCTGCTGAACTTAAAAAAAAAAAAATGCTCAAAGTGAGTGAAGGTAAGAGATGTTCATTTTCTTCCAGTACTGAAAATTAAGAGTACAGACCCACATGTTATTATACAAGAGAAAGTAGTCCTATGACTGCTGGATAATTTACATACATTATCTAATTTATCATAACCCTGGGAGAGTGGAAATATTGCTATTCCTATTTTACTAGTGAGAGACTAAGTGATTCGCTGGTTTTTGATCCCGGGTCTACATGAATACAAAGCTACATCTTTAATTAGTTCTCTATAGGGTCTCAAAGCAGTCATTTTACTAAATTTTTGATCTTTATTAAACATAGATGCAAAAGTAATAACATTTCCACAAATAAAAGGATGTTAACCAAAATTAATGTTCGAGAATCCTTTCAGTGTTTTTCTACCTCTTTAAATATTCCAGAAATGGTGATACAGTCAGGAGCAATATATTGCCAGGAACTTTGGCAGGACGAGAGATTACTTTTTGGATAGAATCAGTTGCAGGAATTTTCCAAATGATTCACACAGCGTCAACTTAATCTTCTGGAAAACATTTTAGGGACCACAAATACATATTGTACCCAGGATGTAGTGTACTTACTGCAGTGTGGTCTATGATTTTTCTTGGCATGCATAATTCAAAGACCCAGATAGAAATGACTGATTTTAGCACTTCTAGCAATAAAACAAAAGCTCTTCTACAGGAGAATATCTTCATTCATGTTAAACATATCAATATCTCAAGTAAATATGATGAATTTTGAGATAGGGATCATGCCGTTGGGGTCTCATCTGGTGGTCATGGGGAAATGGTCCTCTTTCTTGGGTATCTTTGGAGAGTATACTATTTGACTCTTCAGTCAAACTGAGGATCAGTATTTCAAAAGTCTATAAGATACTTAAGCCATCTTGTAGAAATAAATTGTCTTCCCACCCAGACCATAATCTCTGAAATAATTATTAGGAATTTTCTTTTTCTTTCAAGCACTTTGGAATTATAATTTAGATTCTTTAAAAACTGAGTTTTGTGACTGTTTTTTCAAAAAAGCCTCAAAATTTTGGCAAATGTTGCATTTTTTTTCCAATTAGGATAAGTATTTCAAAAAGTCACAACACGCTTCAGCCAAAAATCCATTGTGAAAATAGAAATTAGAAATTATCTTTCAAAAAATTAAGAAATCATTTTTTGAAAAAGTGTGGAGTCATTAATTAAGTGTTTGACCTTTTGTGGCTTCTCAAATGTCCATTTTCAAAAAGACAGATGCAGTTAGAAGGAAAAGACTATGAAAGTAGGTTCAGGGCCAGAGGACAAAAACTGTTGAAATTGCCTTGATATAGATTCATAGATTGCAAATGAGCACTTTTTAAAATTTAAACCCTTGAATATGATATCTCAGGCACAGAGTGAGTTCTTTATATATACAAAATGTGATTCTTACCGCCTACCAGCTGTCTTCCGATTTCACCAGATGACCTTCCCTATAAGTTTGACACGTAACTCATAAAATGCATGGCTCTGGAGAACAATTATCATGACGGGAGTATGCTTTCTTGATTATATGGCAGGATCCTCTTTCCCACCTCTGCTTTTGAAGGATATTAAAGGTGAGATTAAAAATGCTCCAGTTGTTCTGCTTGTCTGATTGTAACAGTGAAGGAGACAAAATTGATTCTAGCTTATGGCTCAGTGTTTCAATGTTATTCTGCAGCACTTGTTTGCCAGCAGCTGTTAGGGATTATTGCAGGTTTCTTTGTCAGGAACAGTGTGGAAACACTAATAAATCAGATTTAGACTGGCTACTGAAGGGGTTTGTTTAAAAGATTTAAAAATCTCTTCAGAGTCAAAGATGTTAATTCTACCTGCTGAACCAGAATGATCCTGCATATATCTTGGGACGGACTTATATTTTCTAAATCTGGGTAATGATCATACATGCACTGAAAAGAAGACCATCTTCTCCCAGAAATATACAACACTGAAAGATTCTCTACCAAACATGCATGAAAAGCTAGCAAAGGTACAATATTTCTTTAATTTTTTTCTTTCCTCTTTCGTTTAGGTGAAATAGAGGATACAGCTCTGATCATTAGAATTTCATATGGCAAACGCTCACACACATAGTGGATTTGAGGAAATCAATTTTCACTAATCTAGAAAATTCTCTCCTCAAGAGAAAAGGGATTTAAAAACTTTCATGATGTATTTAAATTCAACATATCTTTTGCCTACTTTAAATAGGGAAAAAGTGACTCTAAGGTCATAACGTGAAATTGACTTTACCCTTCCTGGTATAGAATGGCATTTCACATTGAGAAAAACTAGGGAGAAGCACTGAAGAATTAATGGGCAGTGGGGAGAGAAATGTAGTTCATTACTTTATTATTTGTCGTGGTAACACATACTTTATACAATCTATCACTCCTACTTGTCCAAATATGTGTTTCTCCTGAGGTAAAATTTCAAAAATTCTAGATGATGTGTTGGAGGTTCTGTAGAGAAGGTGAATGGTATAGAGCTAAAGCAAATCTTGTATGATTTTTTTATTTAATACGTTTACTTCCTATATCTATCTCTTTACTGTGTATACATATACACCCATATCCCTATATATTCGCATGTTCACTTTTGATTTCAAATTTTATTTGTGAAAAAAGCAGATTTATTCTTTTTTTTCTTTGAGATGGAGTCTCCTTCTGTCACCCCCTGGCTGGAGTGCAGTGGCTCGATCTCGGCTCACTGCAACCTCAGCCTCCCAGGTTCAAGTAATTCTCCTGCCTCAGCCTCCCGAGTAGCTGGGACTAGATTTATTCTTAATCCCATTTATCCATGTGGAGAATATGTCACCCTGCTCATTTCACTTTGCAAACCGACTTACTATTCTTTGTACCTCTCTCCTTCTCTTTCTTTTTGCTCTGTCACTAATAGAGCTTTCAGCTACTAAGACACACAGGAGTGCTTTCTAGAGAGTAACTGAAATTAACCACATACATCATTTTGGTGGCAAACCTCACAGCCACCAGTCATTTATAGTACCAAGTCCCTGCTCTTTGGGTAACAGTGGATAAGAAATGCTACACAAGCTCCTTATGTGGAGAAAAGACTGTTCTCCTATTTGGAAGCCTTGTGCCCACATCCATGCCCTTTGCACATTTATCAAATAACCGTGACTTGTCCTTTATGTTTTTTCAAGCATTTGTATCATTAGGCAAGGCTCTGCCTAATGGAAGAGATTTACTCTTACTCTGTGCCCAGGTGGCTCGTCCGTCTCTGGGTATTTTCAAGCATTGGAGGTGGCAATAGCATGCTTAGCCTCAAGACTGAGCAAAGAAATGAACTTTCCAGAGATTACTCTCAAAATATCCCATTCTGAGAGCACATGTTTCTCTTAGTACTGTTTACTCCGGACTTTCAGGGTCAGTAGGCAAGCTTTTCAACAAATTTGGTTTCTTTTAAAAACTATTTTTGGTAGTTTTGTTAAATGTGTCTGGTAATTCATTTTAAGTGGAAAAGGGATGGAGATAAAGGGTAGGTAGAATTGTAAACGTCCTAAGCCTCTTTTATCATCCTATGTTTTTAATAAGTTTTATCTGGTAACAGACAAACATTGTAAAAGCAAGAAGGGGTTTAATGTTGTTAAATAAAGAAAATGTATTAAAAGAGAAAAACGAGGCACTGGGCTCTTCTACTCTTGTTTATATTCTTCACCCTTGTGTTCCCTCTACTCAGGACTCCATTGTAAATGCTCAGGATTAATTTTTTTGTCATTTGATGCAGTTCTATACTGTACCTTGTCTTTCTGCAAAGCAAAGATAATATTGTAGTTTAAAACTTGGCTATCCACCACCATGAGGGAATATGCTTCTATTATTTTTCTGCAGAAACATTTAAAATTTCTTCAGCTATATTTTGTACTTACCTGAATTTTAAAAATAGAATATAGATAATGCATTTCCCTATTTTTGTGACTCACTCACAGTTATTAATAGTTATTGTTCTAATTTGAATATTATGCTTTGTTAAGTTATTTAGAACCACTTACCCCATCTGTAAATAACCCCAAACTCCTATACTGTCATCACCTTTGTTTCTTCTAACATGCTGTAATGTAAAATCAAAATTATTAAGTTATAATTATTTATGATATAAGAAGTATTCTGTGGATAAAGTATACATTTATTTTGGATATTTAGAATAATTTTTGTTTGTTTTTGGTATAATTCCTTTTTCTTGACTATTTACAGGAAATAGCTAGTTATAGTTTTTACCTAAATCTCATTCGAGCTAATGGATTATGCAAATAAAGTTTGCTCACTGAAGGACAAGAATATTCTGTATTTTTTTTCTGGTTCTTCAAGGTGATAGTTCATAAAGAATATGTTCCATTGACAAAGTTAGTTATGTTTTTTAGCTTATTAAACTAATTTAAGGACAAAAAAGAGAAAATAATTTTCAAACCCACTGTGCTTGGCCGTCACTAATTATGTTTTTGCCTGTGAGATACAGATTTTGGAGGCTGTATTTACAATAAGTGACACATACACAATTTATAAATGATAAAATATAAAATATTTGTCTTAAATAGGGAGATGCTGTAATGTCTCTCTCCCCTCTTCAGCATATCATATTACAGTGATTCCTCAATTAGCAGCTGAATTTCCACCTGTTCTTGACGTATTACCTATCACCATCAGGCTATGTTATGAAACTCACTTTTAGAGATAAAGCAAATTGTCCAAATGTCACCAATTATTGAATCTAAATGTGGGCATACAGGTTTTATTTGAAGCAGTCTTTCAACTTTTCTATATGATTACATTTTTATTTAAAAATTTTGAATAGGCTGGGTGTGGCGGCTCAAGCCTGTAATCCCAGCACTTTGGGAGGCTGAGGCGGGCGGATCACGAGGTCAGGAGATCGAGACCATCCTGGCTAACACGGTGAAACCCCGTCTCTACTAAAAATCCAAAAAAAATTAGCCGGGCGTGGTGGCGGGAGCCTGTAGTCCCAGCTACTCAGGAGGCTGAGGCAGGAGAATGGCGGGAACCCGGGAGGCGGAGCCTGCAGTGAACCGAGGTCACGCCACTGCAGTCCGGCCTGGGCGAAAGAGCGAGACTCCATCTCAAAAAAAAAAAATTTTTTTTTGAATAAATAGAATAATGTGATAGCAAATGGCTGGACAGCTATTACGGTGGTCAAGGAAAGCCCACTAAAAGAAACCAGCATAGTATTTTGTATGAACATAGAAGATGTGGGTTAGAGAAATCCAATGTCTCTATTTTAGAAAGAAATGTCATCAAGGTGGACAGGGACCAGAACATGTAGCACTTTGTAAGCCACGAAAGGCATTTTCATTTTATTCTTGTAGATTTTAAGTAGAGATGCAGCTTTCTTCTCACATATTTTAGAAATATTTATTTGGTTACCATATAGAGCCAGTTCTCATATAGAGAATTTATTCTCTATGTGAGAATAGAGAATAAATTTGGTGCAAGAAATAAATATGGGGTGCAAGATCTAAAATAGGAAGACAGGTTATGAGGCTGTTGGATCCCCATTATAATGGCAGCTTGGATGAGATAGGTTTCATGAAAATGGGAAAAAGCAGACGTGTGGGATGTTTTAGGCAGGTGGAATCAATAGTACTTATTAATGGCCTAGAGGTCTGGGTAGTAAAGAAAAGAGGAGAAACTTTAGATAAGGCAGTTAGAGAAGGAAAATCAAGGATAGATTCTAGATTTTTGTCTTGAGCAACTGCATGGATGGTGATATCATTGAATGTGATGGAATAGATTGGGAGGGGTGCAAGATTTTTCATAGAGGGAAGGCCAGAGAAGAAAGAGTTCTGCTTCAGCCATACTGAATTTTAGGCACCTTTTAGACATCTAAATAGAACTATTGATTTAATATTTGGATATGTAAGTCTCATCTGTATGCCATCTGTTCTGGCTATCTGACATTCGGATCCTGTGTATTTTTTACACTGGCCTGGAAAAGCTGGCAAAACCTAGAACTGCATTTGTCCCCTCTGCGTTTATACCATTTCAGTTGACAGGTCTAATTTTAAGTTCCACCTTTTCATAATTGATTATTCATTTGTACACAAGTATTTGTAGAGTACCAGAAATAGCATTTAGTCATTTCAAGCTTTAGTTTTTCATCATCCTATTCTCCAGATTTCAGCAGCATCGGAAGCCATATAAATACTGCTTTCGGATGGCCCTTAGATGGCCACCAGAATCCCCTAGTTACATTTTCTGAGTACAAAGCAGAAGAAAGATGTCCTTCATTCTGTACACAGTGTGCTACACTGTGGTTTAGTTTATTATTAAAGAGCATAATTAAAAGAAAAAATACGCTATTTAGGTTTGGATTACTAATTTTAAGTTTAAATGCCTTTATACCATATTTCTTTGAAGCTAGACATGTATTCAAACCTCAGCTCCCCCAATAATTAGATATTTGAACATGGTGGAAATAGTGAACCTATCATCTTTAAAACAAAGGATATAAAATCTAATAGAGTGGATAACATGATTATAATAAAGATATAAAGATTATAAAATATTAAAAGTTCAATATTGTCATTAGACTCTAATCAATAATGAGTATATCAAGTATTATATTTTGACATGGAGAACTATCTAGCCTTAGAGCTTTGAAATATAACTAAGAAATCTATTAAAATAAATTAAATAGAATATATTCCAAAGTAACTAATGTTTTCCCATATTAACTCAGAATAACTTTGTCTGAAATTAAACTGAATATATATCATTTATAGATACAAGCATAGAGTTTAAATTCAGGTAATCTTATTTGGATGTACAAACCGTGAATAGAGACATTAAGGAAAAGTAGTCATAATTAATTATATCGAATCTTCAGAGTTCACACCATTCCTCTTCCTAAAAACACATACAGGTTTAGGCTGATCAAGATATCAGTGTCTGCTCTGAGATCATCAAAGTAATGCATCCATTCTAAGAAGCACTAGCGGCATATAAGATCATGGTAGAAGAGCAAGAAAAGGAGCCCTCAGTTAGAACCCCATAAGACAGGAAAGATACAGCATCAACCTGTCCTCTCCAGTTTATCTGTATTATGGATTGTAAGAGTGTTTTGAAATAATATTTTACTTAGTAAAGTAATATCCACAAGCATTTCACCATGAAAAACATTAAACATTTTAAGTATATAATATGAAATATACCATCTCTGATGATTATTTTTATTGACCATATTCTTGCCAACTCTGAAGTACTCTAACACTAGAATTTTAAACTTGTTATATTTGTTACTTTGGTATGAATGTCAAAGAAAGGTATTACCTGTAAGTATTAGAGCATTCCTCATTGTTCCTAAACAAAGAATTTCTTTTTATGTAGTCTGCACTAGGAATTGGAAATGATGCACATAAAATACAGCTTTTTAATCTGCAAGATTGTTTATGCATCTTAGGTTTGCTTAGTTTTGCAAATGCGTGCATTTAAAATCACCATTTGTATTTTGAACTCTTCTGGCTTTTGACTGTAGTGGAAATTTGGATTGATGACAATGGAAACCGTGAGGTACAATATATAAACTTGCATCCAACCGAGAAAAACCACTACTCTTATCTGCACTTCAATCAGCAGGAGGTTCTTTTTCAGTTTGTTTAGAAAAAGTAGGGCCTGTCATCTGCATGGCACACAATCTTTACAAAGAAATTTTCTTTTGCCCTTTGTGTTTTAACTACTGAGTGCTGCAGAAACTTCTGTCTAACTGCAAAACAGTTTAATGTATCATCTATGACTATGTTAAAAGTAAAACCCAATCAAAGTTTATATTATCATGCCTAATAGACCAAGCACCATTATCTGAATACCAAACGGGGCCAAATAATTCTCTATGATTCGGAAGAGACATAAAAGCGCTTTAAAAACAAGTATGTGGTAAAAATCACTTTGGAAAACCTTTGGCATTATCTACTGAAATTAATATGTGCCTACTCTATGATGTTGCAATTCAACTTGTAAGCATATACTCAAGAGAAATAGGTGCACATGTGTACAAAGACATATTCAAGAATGCTCATAACAGCACTATTAATAATATCTAAAGCTGGAAATAACCAAATGACATCGCTATTGGCATGAATAAATATTTTGTAGTATCATCATATTAGGAATACTATAAAGCAGTAAAAATGAACAAACAACTGTTATACCCAACAGCATGGGTGAACCCTTAAACATAATCTTAAGGAAAAGAAATTAGACATAAAAGAGTATACAGTGCCTGATTCCATTCATATAACATTCAGAAGTAGATGCAATTCAACTTTCATGCTAGATAGAAGTCAGGATACTAGTTATCTTTGGAAAGGGTAGAGATAGGGAGGATTCTTAGTATGGGCAATATTCTCTTTTGATCTATATGATGGTTACATAGGTTTTTATATGTAGGTTATTAAAATAATATACTGATAATATGATCATACATTGAGGTTTTTATTTATTACAATAAGTTGAGATTATACAAAGGTACATTTGTTCATTTTTCTATACGTATATACATTATATATTACATATACATATATATACCAATTTTTAAAATGTTCTAAGAGAAAGAAAAGCTCAATAAATAAAAACACCCCATTTCCTTTTCACTAGAGATGAATTACTATTATGTTCAAATCATATATACAGCATATTTTTAATATATGTATCTAAAATATGCTGAATAAGCAAATCAACAACTACATCTAGACTTCTGCATCGCAAAGCAGAACTACATTTAAATGCATTTTATCTCACACTTAAAGAATTAAAATAAAACTCTTTTCTGAACAATCTTCCAATATATTGACCATAAGTAAATTTAATATGAGTCAATTATTTTAACCGTTTTGTAACTCAATGTCTGTTGGATTTATCTTGATTTTTATAAAGTTCAGCAATTCAATTCAATTTCCACATTTTCTTTTGTTTCTATTTTTGTGAGGCACTATAGTTTTTATATAATAAATGTTACTGATATGGCCTCCTACTTAGAAAATGTTGTTCATGAGAGTATATTGATTTTAGCAAAATTTACGTATTTACATATGTACATCCAGAGGTTTGCATATGTAAAAATACAGATTATTTACTTACTATTGAAAAAGTGTATTATGGAAGATAAAAGGCTTTCATCTCTGTCATACGACAGCTGAACTTTGGTAACATAAGGTCTAGCAAAGTTTTATTGCTCCTACATATATATATATATATATATATATATATATATATATATATATATAAAATGGTTTTTCATAATTTCATGGGATGCATCATCCAAGGGAATGATCACAGTGATACTAATTACTGCCATTGACTAGCCACCTGCCACATGCCAGACACATGGTGACATGGCTGATGATAACATGTGATAGGTGTTTCCCAAGAGAGTCCCTTTAAACAAGGTTTTTTTCCTGTCTTCATATTGATGAAGTGTTTTTTCTAAAGCCATTATTTCATTTATTCTATGAAAGACAAAATTGGCATTTTAAAAGTAGAACACGGTCTTTTGATACCTGTCATCTGAGATACCTAAAGGATTTTTTTTTAAGTTAGCATCAAGGGTAAATAATAGCAAATGCAGTTATTTTATGTTAGATCTTGTAGGTCTAAATATATGCACAGCAATATTTAACATCCTGAAATCAGAAATTTTGTTTCTGATGGCATCTCTTTCCATTATGTGATTTGAAACATTTTAGGGATATTTTCCTGTCTACTTTGCATGGAAAAAACTACAGACTGTCAAATCTAGTTGCCTTGGAAGAAGAATGAATAAGAGGAGATGTGTTAAACAATACAAAATATTTTTGCTGTTTCAAGTTTGAATTGATTTTGAAATAATAGTTTCAGGCTAAATAATAAACTTTCTTTTTAGGAAACAAAAGTGAAGTATTTTAGAAAAAGACATTAAAAAGACTTTATTAAAATAGAAGACATGATGATCTTGTTTGTTGCTTTAAGCAGTTTATGTAGTAACTTTAAGGTGGTAGAAAGTGTCAGGAAATCAATTTGAAGGCAAATCTTCACATATGAAAAGAATCAGAAATGTTGACTCAGGTCTTAAATAAAAAGGAAGAATTAATATGATATATTAAAAGTGATATGAAAGTCAAAGGAAAGATTGATGAGACATTATTATGAAATGAGGTTTCTTCAATAAATATGTAAGTACAGAAAAGTTAAATTGTATTAAGAAACTTGAGATTTAAAAAAAAAAAAAAAAAGCCAAGTATTTAAACCACCCCTCTTGAACTCCCAGCCACATTCCACTTAGTTGTCTAATAATAACACTTCTTGGTTATTTCACTGGATGTTTCTAAATGATAGGGTCCTATTCATATATCTCAACTTGTCAATTTTTAATATCATCAATTGACATTCCTTTTTTAGAAACCATGACTTAGCTACTTATACTCCATCTTCAGTACTTATCCTCCTAATGTAATACTATCATAATTTTATTTAAATACTATATGTCTTTTATGACATAAATATTGTCTAATACTAAAACATCTACTATTCCATGTTTCTGTGTTTTATCTTAAGAGGTTAATTTTATTTGTTTATTTTTCCTGGGTCTTTAGCTTTTCTTGTATTCTTGTCCTATTTGCCATTATTATATTATTTTCCCACTAACATTTCAAAATATTAGTTATTCTAAATAGTCTGACTTTTCTTTAGAGTTCTTCACCCAAAGTCCTCTGTGTTCTGCCTGAATTAGGATTGATTATTCCCTATGCCCACTGTACTGTTTTTCTACATTGGATCTACCTTGTCAGGGATCCACACCTTCCTCTTTCTTGGTTTACTTTCTCATTTTGCTGGAGCACATCCTCAAATGGCTTCTTAAGAAATATTACATGGGCAGTGAATTTTCTGAGTCCTTCTAGTTTAACTCATTGCAATATACAAAATGGCAGGCCCGTTCAATTTATATACTTATTCCTTCAAGTTTTGGTAATTTATCTGCATTATTATTAAAGAATATATTAATATATTACTTAAAATATAAATTCAAATATAAATTCCTTCTAATTTCTCCAGTCTACTTTTTTGAAACTCCCATGAGTCAAATTTTTACCTTTTTGTATTGGTGATTGATATTATCATTTCTCTCATATTTTCAGTATTTTTTTGTTTCTCTTTTGTGGGTGATGTCTTCAACTTTTTTGTCCAAGAGTCATATTAAAACTTTATTTTAAAAGATTTGTACTTTTCCCTTTTTAATAGTATTCTATTTTTCTTCTTGAATCTCTTCAAAAATATTAATTAGCAGTTTGCTTTTAAAAATATTATCAGTTTTTTAAATAAGCATTTGTCTTCCAGATTTTTTCCCCTGTTTAATGTTGATTCTTTTCCATGAGGGACTATTTATGCAACAATCTACATAATCTTTATTCCCTATTAACATTTAACTGTGATATCCTAAAATGGCCTGATTGAGGAACTGATTGAGATGATTAAGAGCTCTGTAGCAGGGCGCAGTGGCTCACGCCTGTAATCCTAGCACTTTTGTGAGGCTGAGGCAGGCGGATCACCTGAGGTCAGGAGTTCGAGACCAGCCTGGCCAACATGGCGAAACCCTGGTCTCTACTAAAAGTACCAAAATCAGCCGGGTGTGGTGGCAGGCACCTGTAATTCCAGCTACTCAGGAGGCTGAGGCAGGAGAATTGCTTGAACTTGGGAGGCAAGAGTTGCAGTGAGCTGAGATCGCACCACTGCACTCCAGCCTGGGCAACAAGAGCAAGACTCCATCTCAAAAAGAAAAAAAAAAAAAAAAAAAAAAAAAAAGAAGTCTGTGTATAGGGCAGGACAAAAGGTGATTTGGTAGAAAGCTAGCTGTTTTGCCAGGCAGCATTAAATGTAAGAATGTGCAGATTTTTTCCTCTGGGATCCTATCATTTCTCCAGAATGGTAATCTCCATACTTATTCCTGGAGGAGAGGTGGTTACAAGTATTCTGGGGCCACAGCTATTCTTGGCCTTTGGTCTACCCCTGAAGGTTCCATCACTGGAATAAACTGGACAGTTAGACAGATTAACAGGAGAAAAGGCATACACATTCATTACACGCACATGCACCTGGAAGGCAACAAAGTATGAGACTTAAAGAGGGGCCAGAGGGTTGAAATTTAGATAGCATCTGGAGATACGGAAGGAAGGAAATAAGGACTTAAAGTCTCTTAGTAGGTGGTGGCAACAAGCTGTGGGAGTGTGAGGAGAGGAACTACATGGCAAGCAAAGATTGTCATATCATGAAGATAAAGTCTCTAAGGTAGCAATCCTCAGAAGAACACGTGAAAAGGTATCCCAGGCGTGGTGTCCCGGGAGTTTTCTCTCCTGAGATAGGATTTAATCTTCTCTAGTTCATGTAGATTCCAGGGAAGGGGTTCATGACAATTACATTCCTTCTGGAGGAACTTCCCTTAGATAAGGGGGAACTTCAGAGAAAGCCTCTCCCTGTGCTTGAGGAGAGGCAGAGGGGTGAGAGATGGGAGTGGAAGGCAAGTCAGAGAGAACTTGGTTCTAAGGCAGCTTCTTTAGTCCAAAGTGCTCAGCTCCTCAATGCTCCATACTTTGGAGTACTATTTTCTGAGCCCTAACAGCCACAAATGGAAGAAGTATTCCCCTGTACAGAAAAGTTTGCATTACTTTTGTCAGATTATGTCTCTTAATATAATCACATTTTATGGATAAGTTTTATTTCACTTAACAGATTTATTTATTTTTTAAAACCACAACTTTAATTCCCAAGTTAACTCTTAGAAGTTTCTCCTTTTTGGATTTTCATTTTGATGTTTAGTAGGCTTAAATTCCAGTGTTTAACAAAACCCCCAGCTTTTGAGTCACAGTTTATTTCATTATAGTAGACCACTGATTGCCAAATTACAGTATCTTATGAACTGGGCAAAATGTTGACTTATTTAGGACATTATGTTACCTATTTATTCCAAAATATTTCATTTGAAAATCAGCTACATTCCCATGTAGACTTTTCTTTATACAAAAATTAAAATAATTACAGAAAGGTAAATTATTCTGATGCTAAAATTAGCCTTTCATTGATTTCAAGTAGATTGTAATTGGCTAGGATCAAATACATGCTTTATGTAATACCGTTTATTTCTTAAAATGATACAGAAAGTGCACATAATTCTGGAAGTAAAAATGTTCAAAAGCTAAGAAGCTCTCCTGTTATTTTTCTTCAATTTGCTACAAACATATATAGAGTGTAGTTACTTTTCTAGCCATAAGAATTAGCAGAAGCTTTGGAGAGAAAAGGTAGGAGACTGAATGCCCTGAGCATCCCTTTGAATAGCTCAGGCAAGAACAGATGCTATTATCCCAGGAGGAGACTGTAAGTGACTTTTGTGTAATTGGAAGTATGTCCTGCCCGGATAAGGACTTGTGGGTAAGGAAACAGACTAGTAAATAGCCAAAGGGAAGAAAGCCAGAAAAGCTTGCTGTGTTCTTCCACTTAAATATATGTTATTTCTTTAGGGTCTGCAGGTTTTACAAAGAGATGAAGACTAATTTGGAATGCTACTTACCTCTGTTTCCAAAAGAAAAAGACTCCTCCAGAATGTGGTTTTAAGTAGGCCATGGACCAAAAGTAGGCCACAAGGCATGGCAGGCAGCTTTATGAACTTCAAGGTTCTAGGAAATTTCATCCATTGGAGAGTTCTCCAGTGCTTTAAACAATATTAGAAAGAAAACAGCAGTACAAATCAACCATGCTAGTAAAAATCTCTCCTGCAAGACATTACTGAGTGGTGAAGACTAAGTGGTTTTCCCATTGTTGTTGTTGTATTGTTGGTTGGATGGTTTGCCTTGGATATTTGCTTGCTTCTTTTTTGTTGATTTTTTAGCATATAAATAAAATTTATAAGCCCAACAAAAGAAAAGAAAGCAATCTTTCAAGAGGCTTTAAGATAACATCATACATTTTTGAGGTTTTTAAGGCTGAGATTCTATTTTGTTTTACTTAAAAGGAATGTTACAATGCTGTTAACGTTTTTGCTTATTCTACATTTTTGCTTATTCATGAAACTGAGAAGAAATTCTGTCTATTGACAGGCTCTCATTGTGTATTCATCACCACACTAACCACTCATTTACTCCGAAATTAAGTGCTCAGTGATATGCATGTTATAAATTCATTCTCAGTTGCAAAATTTTCTTGGTGCTTAAGAAATTGTACTTTAATCGCTTTTAGCCAAAAAGTTTAGCAAAAATAGTACTTTGACATAGTACTGACAGCCTGTGCTTAGATTTTGATAAATGTGGACAAAATCAATAGATAGATGCATAAGGAGTGCCCAGATAAAATCATCATACTTCAAAAGCTTTTTCTAACATAACTCACAGCTGTAGACTTTTCCTTTCAATAATAAGCAAAAACAATTTTCATAGCTACAAACCGCCGACACAACTTTCTATTCAAAGAGGACTTCTTTGCAGGAGGCAGAATAATAACTCAACAAAATAAATAGAATCTCTAATTTCAAAATACTATTATCCCCAAAAGAAATGCGAATTTTAAAAATTATTTAGTGTCTCCAGTTTAGATATTTAAGAACACTACTCACATCTACATGCCAAATAAATTGACTCCACCCTCCACCCCTTATATCAGGGCCCCACTCCATCCATTGTCTTTTTTCTTAGTTATATCTTGATATGTCACCCTATTAGTTTTTTCCTTGCAGCATTTCACTTGCTTCTTGCCTTTTTTAAACAAAAATTTATGCACTACCCTCCCTGCATCCATGTTCCTGCTGCCTCATATTCATTCATTCTTCAGCTGGTGGCAATCAGCATTCAGTTTCTCTCCATAAAACTGTTATTAAATCCAATAAGCCTTTCATTTCTGAATCAAGTGAAGATTTTTCTCTATCTTTGCTGAATTCTTTATGGCATTTAACATGTCTTTTCACTCCATCTTTCTTTGGGGACTCTCTTCCATGACTTCTTTTTTTTTTTTTTTTTTTTTTGAGACGGAGTCTGGCTCTGTCGCCCAGGCTGGAGTGCAGTGGCGCAATCTCAGCTCACTGCAAGCTCCGCCTCCCGGGTTCACGCCATTCTCCTGCCTCAGCCTCCCGAGTAGCTGGGACTACAGGCGCCCGCCACCACGCCCGGCTAATTTTTTGTATTTTTAGTAGAGACGGGGTTTCACCATGTTAGCCATCCATGACTTCTAAGACAACACTTTTTAATTCTCTTCCACCATTTTAGGTTTGTCTTTGTAGATAACCTTTATAGATTCTTCTGTGTAATCCTTACATACCAGTGTTCTTCTGAATTCCATTCTGCTCCTCTTTTTCCATTCCATAGAGTCTGATGGTGTACTTGCAAACACTTCCATGGTATCTATTTCAAGTGTATTTTGAAAAGTCTAACATCTAGGCTTTCAACTTGATCTGTTGTACTTTCTGTATTCTATACTTGAGTGTCAGCAAAAACGCCTGGGAGCTGTCTTTGAGTCTTCCTTCTCTCTTACCTCCATATTTAATGGATTACCATTCTCATGGATTTTACCTTCTTAATTTCTCTTAAATTGATTTTCTTTCTCTATACCTAATGTTAGTACCTTTCTGCCATGTTTCTATCTGGGTTACTTTGCTGGAACAGCGCCTGATTTGCTATCTTCTTCTTAGTCTTGCCATCCCAACTTAGTCCATTCCTCTGATGTCTTTCCCTTTATACTGTTATCATACCATTTATCAATCTGCATTATATATCTGATTTTTTTTACTTATAAGTCATGTTCTTTGTTAGCTCATTAGGTACCAATTTTATATCAATATTATTTTTCTGTTTGTCATTCAGTCCATTTTTGTTGTTGTTGTTGTTGTTGTTTTGGTTTGGTTTTAGAGACGAGCCAGGTGAATAGGTATAGACTGAATGCTCCTAAGCTAGATGATAATGACCAAATGATTACTGAGACAGGGATGAGCGATGGTCAGTGAAATTGAAAGGATATTTTAGCAGCTGCTTTAACAAGTATCTGGGAAAAGTTCAGTCTCTTCCTTGCATTTCTGAACGTTAATTTGTATTAAAAGCAGCATGACTCAGAAATTTCATATAAAACTCAAATAAACCTTAGAATTGGATCTTATCGAGTATTGTGTTATATAGAGAAGATGGAAAATATGTGGGATAAATGAGTCAAATGGTATGTTAAAAAAAAGTAGGAAGCATGATAGACTCATTTCTTAATTCCTAGAGGAAATAGAGTTATGTCCAAGGAACATATTCAACCCAATCACTGTACAGCTGTAGCTTTTTCTTTTCTTTATTTCTTTTTTTTTTTTTTTTTGAGACAGAGTCTCAGTCCATTGCCCAGGCTGATGTGCAATGGCATGATCTCAGCTCACTGCAACCTCTGCCTCCCAGGTTAAAACAATTCTCCTGCCTCAGCCTCCCAAGTAGCTGGGATTACAGGCACCTGCCACCATGCCAGCTAATTTTTATTTTTATTTTTGTATTTTTAGTAGAGACGGGACTTCGCCATGTTGGCCAGCCTGGTCTCAAACCCCTGACCTCAGGTGATCCTCCCACCTTGGCCTCCCAACGTGCTGGGATTACAGGCATGAGCCACTGTGCCTGGCCAATTTTTCTAAATAAATTAACATGATGATGATAATGGTATATCCAAATAGCTACCCAGTTTTTGATTAGGCAGAAGTATGCTTATGGTCAGTCAGAGTAAAAAGTGAGACCAGCATGGTGGCATGCACATGTAATCCCAGCTACTTGGGAGGCGGAGACAGGAGGACCCTTTGAGCTTAGGAGTCTGAGGCTATAGCACACTATGATTATGCCTATGAATAGCCACTGCACTCCATCCTGGGCAGTGTAGCAAGACCCTATCTCTGAAAAAAGAATCAAAGGCCTTAAGAAATATTTTATTTTTACCTCAGAAAATTTAAAAATTAACTTAGAGCTAAATAGTTTGGGTTTCATTATGTGTAGAAATGAATCTTGCAACAGTAACAGTTTTCCATTACACATAATAAGTGTCTGTTTTGAGTAAATTTGTTGAGGAGTCTAATTTAGTTTGAATCACCAGGAAGACACAATTGAAGTTTTATAAAATGTAAAAAATCAAATGAACTCTGTACTTCCACTTTTTTACATAAAGTAGATCTTCCACTTTTAGTTACAAAAAAAATTTTTTTTTCTCACTCTTGAGTTGTTTATCTGTAGTAAGTAAATTTGGGAAAAGTGCAAGTATTCATATACATTGTTTTGCATTTAAAAGAAAAGTGATAATGTTCAAACCCATGCTATTTACAAAAATCAAAGGCTCAAATCATGAATTTTGTTTGTGTTAAGGATTTTAAAAAATAGTGGCGTGAGAATGGTTATTGCTCTTCAATAAAGATAGAGATACCACGTTTTGCTTTAACATATCTAGAGGCACCTTTTTCATCGATAGCTTTATTAGTAGGTCAAGGAGAAATCATACCTAAGTAGAAAGGTCCATGGAGAAAAGAGACAAACCATATCAGAGTTACAATTAAATTGAAAAAATTTAAATCAAGGAAACCATTTTCGCTTCTTTCGATATGATGTGCAAAATCATGCATTTTAAATGGGAAATGGGAAATTTCATAGCTTCTTAGCAATGATGTGAGCTCTGTTGTCTGGGTGGATGCAGGGCATGTGGGTGCTTTTGCTCATTTAAGGAAATTGCATTTGAAACATTCTCACTACATTATGCAGCCACAAGAAAATTTATAGTGATTTCTTTTTGGTGGAACAAAGTATATGCTCTTTTCCAGCTCAGGATCCTTTTCCAGTCTTCCTACACTTAACAGCCAGTAAAAACTTAGTTCATAGAATGTATTTGTTGTGCACAGACCTGCACAAACACACACACATGCAAGGTTTCACGAATCAGGTATGTATTTTGTGTATGTGTCAAACTTAGCCATCAACTGGAATTTGGGTTTTAATTTGGATGCTGATTTACCTCATCAGTAAAATGCCCTTCACTTACTCTCCCTAGACATAGACTATTTTCCATAAAATATGTTAGTGATTTCATATTTAATGTGATATGGAATAGAATGAGAGGTTGTGTGAAATTAAAATCATGATATCAATTATCTTTCTGTCATGCAGAATAAAATAAGTGCTTTGACAAGATATAAAAAGTATTTATGGTAATTAAGTACATTCATACTCTATCAGCTAAATTTGTAGAATATTGATTTCTGTATTAAATTATGTAACATTTTAATTAAAACAAATATATTGTCGAGTTGTGAGCAGCACAGTGGTAAGAATATTTTGCATGAAGATGGTTACATAAATGTGCATTAAAATTGAGTCTAACTGCAAAAAAATGAATGCAGTAGCTACACTTTAGAAAGAAGTTCTAAGAATAAAGCAGTTTACAAACAAATAGTATATTCATATATATGCTTTGTTAGAAGAAAGAGAATTTATTGTGAGTGGGATACTTTAACTCTTTCAGATGTTAAGGATTCTATTTCCCAAATAACTTCATTCATGTAAGAAGTATACTTCATGTGAGTCAGGTTTTATTCTCTAGGTGTTTTCTAATGTGGGAAAGTGAAATACAAGGTTTGAAATGGTTCTGGGGATGCAGTCTTTCCTGTCAGATTCCAGCAGATGCTGATATAATTTAATATTCGTGGAAGACAGGGCAAATATAGAATAGCATCAAATTGATTTTGCAGAGTTTTCAAGCCAGATGTCCCTTGGCATTTACATGGAAGAAGTCTACTGTGTACCAAGTTGCATATTTTTGTGTGCAAGTTCTCAGCCATGGTATGTAGTCATTGGTGTTTTGACAGCCATCTGCTCAGACCTTTATTTCTCCATTCAGCCATAACTAAAATTGAACATTTTTCAAATGTTCCAGGTACTTTCAATTTTAAGATAACAGAAAACTAGTATTCAATGGTTAAAAAGAAAAAAAGCGATACCTATCTTTGGCTTAGTAATAACCCCTAAATTGAAAGTTAATTTATTATAAATAGCAGTGCAAAATGAACAAACTTTGAGAACAGAGGCCTCACCTTATTATCAAATGAGTTTGTTTTAATCATGTGGAAGGCTCTCAGCTAGACACTGAGGAAGTTATAGAAATGAGTAATTCCAAGGTGAATGTTCCAAGGATAGCTTTGTCTTATACATAACAAGCACTTCATCAATATTTGCTGAATGAATGCATATGTTAGAATCCATATGTAATAGCTTGTCCATTTGCACATATTTTCACCCCGCTGATAGTTTTTAATATGTGGAGGTACACATACACATCTCTGTGTTTTTTTGTGGGTGAGATATGTAGGCTAACATGTTGTAAGTGAATGAAACTGTGTTTGATAAGAACTGTCAAGTGTTGACTATGCACCTATTGATGTGCTAGACATTCTGAGGATTCAGAAGAAGTATACAACATTATTTCTAATGTTATGATTACATCTACAGACAAAGAATCAAACAATGATTCTTTTTAATGGTAACTTGTGTTTTTTAATGTTAAAGATATGGGCCAAATGATAAAGAACAGGAAAGGATGAGTATTTTTCTCTATCAGAAGTATAGATTGTGAGCTAATCTTGAAAGAAATACTAAATTTAGACTTATGGAGAATAATTTAGGAAAGCAATTGAACACTACCCAGGGGAGGTGGGAAGTGAGATGCTGTGTTCAGAGTGAGATAAGGAAATAATTTGACCAGAGCATGGGATTTTAATTGAGAATATTAAGAGATAAAATTATAATAAATGTAGGGAAGGTGTATCAGAGTGAGATTATGATATACTATACTTGAAATATCTAAATGAAGTATTTATGTTTACTCTAAAAGTCAAGTGAGAGAGATTCTGGAGTGACAAGAATGTGAGGAATGGGGACTTCTGTGGAGTTTAATCTATAGTAATGCACATGAATCTGATAAATTATTATAATCTTTGCTTTTAGTAGAAATGGGGATTTAGAGTACATCAGTACAGGTGTTGAAAAATGTGAATTTAAAACATATTTTGAAAAACAAGGATAAGAATTAGTGTTTAAAAGCTAAAAGAGAAGAATTTGTGTCAGCTGCGAAATAAAGTAAATACACATACACATATATGACATACATGCTCATAATTTAAATTATGAACTATTTTATCACACTGTGCTGTGTAAGTTTTTCTAACTCATATTGTATATCAGCCATGTTGTATTCTTGCATTAATTAATGTATTCATTAAATATGTCTTCAGTACTTTTTTGGGTCCAGCATTACATTAGGCAGATATATTATTCAGCAAGTTTTCAATTTAATTCAGAGAAAGAGGGATGATAAATATTATTATGAGTGTTTAGAAATATTAAGAACCCGAATCCATTTATCAGTTTCATAACAATGATTTTCAAGCTTGTTTCATTTCTCACAGGGTAGACAAAGACAAAATATATATCTCATAAAAGTAATAATCTACCAGGCATGTTTGTTGTAGCCAAGCAAATATATAGAATTCTAAAAATATTGTTTATAGCTCTTGTTTCAACATGCTTGGGACAAGTTAATGTTTTCAGTTTTGTGAGTGAATGAATCTATATACTGAAAACATTTCATTCAATAAGTTGACCTTCTTGAGGTTTGAATAAATTTTGGAGCCTGAGGGAATCAATATGGTTTTTAAGTTAAGTTGATCTCCTAGGTATGTCTAAGTTTAAGTTCTTAATATAATTATCAACCCTTTATTATTTTAATATTTCATTACATTAATTATCTTTTGGAATATTTTCACTGATCAGTAACTTCTAGTCATAAGCCATTCTGGTACCAATCATCAAATTTCATATTTGTAAGAAAAAATGACTAGCCTTTGGCTGTCTTGACATGCCCAAATCCACCAAGTATATATCTCACTTCCAAAATAGTCTCAGGATATGTTTTCTAGATATGATCTTAGATGATGGAGTGTATTGTTAAATTAACAAGTAGTACAAAAATAGACAAAATATTATTAAAAATACAAGGAGAAAGGAATATGTTAGAAACAAGTAAGAAGTTCCATATGGAAAACTGATAAGCAATTTTTTAGAAGCAAAAATCTCATGACGCTAAAACAAGATGATGAAGAAATTACTCTGTGTGCAAGTGTGGAGAAAAAATAGCTTGTGATACCATAGTGATCTTAGAACTCATTATACATCAGCAATGAAGAGCTTTAACTACCATGCAATTAAAATACTAGAGAGTATAAATAAGATTGTACCATGTGTATGTGGCAGCATATAAAAACTCAGAAGTGGAAGGAATTTTAGTCAAGTGTTACTCTTGAAAAAGCAAACGGATTAGGAATATTTAATTGGAGAACAACATAGACACCTTCTGTAATATTATTCAGTAAGAATGTCTCATTTTGGACATCTTACTTATAGTCAGATTGATTCTCAAAACACTTTTTAAATGTCTAGAAATATTTACAATGGTATTTATCCTGAGAAATGCTAAAAAAATTAGAAAATGTAAAGGTGATGGAAGTTAGGAAATAACATAAAATTGGTAATGATGAGCAATTTTCTTAATGGCTGTTCATAATTGGAAAAAAACAGATATGCTCCAAAATATATGAATTGTGAGATAAACTGCAGTAAAAGACCCCAAGAAATTGAGGGAAACTATGGAAATGATTGTAGCAAGTGGTAGCAAGCTATTTTTGTTTGCATTTTGAAAGCAGTTTTTAGAAATTTCTAGTTTTGAAAATCTTAAATTGATTTTTAGGAATTCTGGGGCTACTTTTTTCTCAGACATCTAGGGCAACCAATTGTAGAGACTTCCCCTTTCTGTTAATTGACTCAGATCTGCTTATATATTAAAGGCCACCTCTGGTTCTCAGCTGGAAGAAAGAGTTCCTCCCTTTTGAAACAGTTGACTCAGAATCAGTTCCTTCCTTTAAGATCCTTATCTTTAATTACTTTGTCTTCAAACCTGGGGTCCTAATCTTTGCCTAGGAATTTAAAGTAAAGATTGGCTGAATCTTATTTCTCTTGACTTGTATCTACCCTTACTTTAGCTCACCCTCTGGGCTTGACCTCTAGCCAGTCTCACTTTGAGTATCTTTGAAACTCTCTCCTTATTGTCAACCCCTTACTTTGATTTTTTTTTTAATTTAATGTTTCCAATGTAGAAATGTATCTCAAAAATTATGCAGAAGTTCTATCATATAATGTTCTTGCGTGGGTCTGAAGCTCTTTGAAGGCAAGGGGACTTGCCTGTGTTGTTCATTGTTGTGTAATTACTGCCTAGATGAGTGCTTGGAAAGGTGGAGGGATTCAATGAATATGTGTTGCATATAGTTTAAGAAGAACTGGGGCTGGAATTAGAAACACTTGTTCCGTCTTTAGCAAATCACCCATCATTACTAATCTTCCATTATTTTATCTATGATATTGAGCAAGTAATGCCTATCCCATCTATGTTATAGCTTTGTTGGGAGACTCAAGGGATAAAGTGAAAACACTTTGTAGAGTCCAGTGCTACACATTTATTATGGTCAATGAACTGCATTACCCAAACCAGCATTAATTGTACATAACATGTGACAAAGAAAGGCTTATGGTTTTGGAGTTTGTTTATTTTAGAAGACCAGATAAACTAGAACAAATATTTTCCATGAAGAATTTTTTTTCATGTTAGAACTCATGTGATTAAATTGATTCACAAAATTTGAGGTCATTTATTAATTTTATGAATATTTTACTGAGCACCTATGTGACATCAGTCACTCTAATTGTCTCTGAAAATAAAAAGATTAATAAATCATGGCTTCCGCCTTCAAGGAACTTAGAGTTTAGTGGTTATAGAATGTTGGTTTAAAAAAAAAAGGCAAAAATAAGATTCTGACAAAAACTCATAATATCTGAGAGTTTATATGTGCTTGCTAAATGAAAAGAATTATTAGCAATACTGTGCTGAATGACTGTAAAATGCTGACTTTTTACTTGAAATATTTACAAGAGGAAACAGAATATTTGTGGGTTTTCCTGCATATTTATGTGTGTGTTCAAACAGCTGCTAGAGAACAAAGTGTTTTGCTATAAACACTGTCAAATCTCACTGTGAAAAAAATTTGTCTATAAAACAAGTATTTTCATAGATATACTAAAACTGCGTAGAATTTGCTTTTATAGCATAAAACAGAATTAGATGCTTGAGTCAGCTATGAAGTACTTTTTCATGCAACACTCATTCTAATTCTTTACTCTATGCATTAGGCTGAGGCCTGGTGTAATTTGAAAGTGATAATGCAATAGAGAAATTCCAGAAGCCGGGGGTGCAGGGAATAGACTGGATATTGCAAAATGCATCAGTTAGTCAATCAAACTCCTAATTTATCAACCAAACCAACCTAATCCCATAGAGAATTCACAGTGACTCACGAAAAGACACACAAAAGAAGAAATGTTTTGTTTATTTTCCAAGATGGAAAATGTAAACTATCCAGAGGACAGTGGTATGGGTTTAGAAAGACAATTCACACAATAAATTTTAAGGAAATAATGGTTTTAGTCCTTGATGCTAACATTATTTCTGGGCTTCCAAGTCACTAAAACAATGCATACATCTTTTTAAAATGTTATTTTTGTTGTGTTGTTTGGTTTCGTGTTTTAGTCTTTTTATTTTCTGACAAAAGAAAGTTTGCCATGTCTCCAGAACAGGCACACAATTTATGTACTAAATCCTGATATGAATTTCTTTTCTTTTCTTTTTCTTTTTTTTTTTGAAATGGAGTCTTACTCTATTGCCCAGGCTGGAGTACAGTGGCACGATCTCTGCAACCTCTATCTCCTGGGTTCAAAATGATTCTCCTGCCTTATCCTCCCGAGTAGCTGGGATTACAGGCACACACCACCATGCCTGGCCAATTTTTGTATTTTTAGTAGAGACGGGGTTTGGCCATGTTGGCCAGGCTGGTCTTGAACTCCTACTCAGGTGATCCTCCTTCCTCGGCCTCCCAAAGTGCTGGGATTACAGGTATGAGCCACCAGGCCCATCCTCTGATATGAATTTCTTATTGGAGAATCCCTTTATGTGTCCAGCCCTGTGGTAGGCTCTGAGAATACAGTAATGAACAAGATAAACAAAACATACATAGTCTCTCCCATCATGAAGCTTACGTTCCAGCAAGGAAGCTAGACCTTCGATAGATAATTATCATTTAAAATTATACCTTGTAATCGGTGCTATGCAAGAAAAATAAGGCAGAATTAGGGGCTGTAATGAAGGACCTGTTTACAAAGCATTAGGAAAGCCCTCATGGAGGAAATAAGACAAGGAAGAAACACTTGTGAACAATACGAAGGTATGTGGAGTGAAGGAGCGTTAAGGAACAGAGATTTCTAGACAAGCCCTAAGCAAGGAAAAAGCAGAGCTTTATTCTAGAAACGGACTAAAGGCAGTATTCTTTGAATATGATCAGAGGACATTGTAAGCCAGGATAATCATTTTGAATTTTAACCTAGGTACAATTAGGATCTATTTTTAAGAAGACTGACTTGATCACATTTGAATCTTAAGAAAACTCATTATGTAAAAAACGGGCTAAAGAAAGGATAAGGGTAGTCAGCAGGCCATTCAGGAGGCTATTGCAGATGTCCAGATGTTACAAACGCTTGTGACTTGGCCCCAAGTATTGGCAATGACCCTGGAGAGAAGCAGATGGATCTGATATTTATTTTGGAGTTAGCATAATATGAAATGATGCAATGGCATCAATAACGACTCCCGGTTTTCTCTATGAGACACTGGGTGGGTCAACTAAAATGTGTTGAGCTTGAGAGAATTCAGGAGTAGCTAAATCTGGGTGTCCCTTCGGGTGGGGATTAGAACGCTGAAAACCACGAACTCTACTTTGGAGAGTAATATTAAATTTGTGATGTTCCTGAGACATCTAAAAAAATGGAGATTTCACCAGGCATTTGGATATATAGCTCTATACTTTCAGAAAGATACCTGGTCTGGAGATATAACTTGGGAGTTATTGACTCTACAGATGGTGTGTAAATGGGTTGGAAGTAGGTAAGATTTGGGGAAGAGAAGAATGAAATAAGAAAATGATCCAGGATTAAGCCCTGAGGAACGATAATAGTTACTGATAAAAAAAAATGAAAGGAATGAAGTAAATGAATGTGACTTTTCTGTTTCATTTTGTCTAAGTCTTTTAAGCCAGAGAAAACATAATGTGGAACAGTGTTTTTATGTGTGTTTTATCAGTAGAGATAAGAAATTGTCAAGCTGTCCTTAAGGACCAGGGAGGGCCCATGGGGAACAGCATCTTTCCTGATGCTGTTGTATTCATCAAAGCGTAGATGAGTCTCTTCTGATATTTTTGTTTGAGGAACATGAATATAAGCTCATGCTCCTAGCATAGCAATTAGTTTAGAGATTTATCATTGTTTTATTTTTATTTTTTGAATTATTAACTGCAGACATAGCCCTAAATTTTTTTTGTTTTCTATATCACAAATACCTTTTTTTGGTTTAAGGTTCTAAATTTCATTTTCCGTGACTTGAAACTGTTTTGCACTTCCTCTCCTTGCTTTATATTTTGAGTTTACACACTAACCTGCCAAAGAGACATCTAGTTTATAGGCTTGATTTTGGAAGGCAGACAGAAGAGAGCAGATACTGAACATATGTTCCACTGATATTGATGAAGTGAGGTTGGAAGAAGCTTGGAAGCAGTCTGTTTCTCTCCAACTGCCACCCCCTCTATGAATATTTTGGGTACCCTTATGCTGGAACATTCCAAATAAGTGCCCCAGCTATGGGTTTTTTTTTTTTTTTTCTCATAATGATTCTGAAAGCCTTTGGGATGATTTAGGATTGTTCCACAAGTGGAACATAAACCAAAACAAAGCAGTTCGTGGACTCTAATTTTAAATGGGTGATGGATGAGATTTCAATGCAGATTGTAAAGACTGAAAATGATGTGACCAGAGAAGTGCCCCCTAGATAGTAAGTACTCAATAAATGACAGAAGCAGGGCATAGTATGAACCTGTTTCTTGGGAAAATAGACTTGAAGTTAGACAAGAATCTATTTAATCAAACTCTAGATATGATGTTTTGCTAACTTTTGTTTTTTGCTGCTTTGGTTTTTTGGAGTTTTTTTGCACTTCAAGAAGTCTTTTTGATCTGAGGTAGGGTAGTCAACTCTAATGTATTAAGCATAAAGTGATTGGTTACAGGTGTTTTAACAAGTATTTGGAGGAGTTTGGGGAAGTTGAAGTATGAACACATTATTTGAAGTCACTGTTACAGAGGTGCACTATTGTGTCCTTCCTGATGTAGCCATTAGTGTTCCTACAAGAAATCTGGATTATCATGACAGGTTTTTTTTTTTTCTTTTTTCCTTTTTCTTTTTTTAATTTTAGATTTAGGGGATACATGTGCGGGTTTGTGACATGGGTATATTGTGTAATGGTGAGGTTTGGGCTTCTAGTGAACCCATCACCCAAATGGTGAACATTGTATTCAGTCAGTAATTTTTCAGTCCTCATTCCTCTCCCAGCCTCTTCCCTTTTGTATTCCTAGGTGTCTATTATTTCCATCTTTGTTTCCATGTGTATCCATTGTTTAGCTCCCACTTAGAAGTGAAAATGTCGTATTCAATTTTCTGCTTCTGAGTTATTTCACTTAGGATAATGGCCTCCAGCTCCATCCATGTTGCTGCAAAAGACATGATTTCATTATTTTTTATGGCTGCATAGTGTTCCATGGTGTTCATATACCACACTTTCTTTGTCCAACCAACACATAGATTGTTGAGCACATAGATTGAGTCCATGACTTTGCTATTGTGAATAGTGCTGCAACAAACACACAAATGTAGGTGTCTTTTTGATATAGTTAGTTCTTTCCTTTGGGTAGATACCCAGTAATGGGATTGCTATATCAAATAGTAGTTCTTTTTCGTTCTTTAAGACATCTCCATATTGATTTCCATAGGGGTTGAACTAATTTACATTCCCACCAGCAGCGTATAAGCATTCCCTTTTCTCTGCAACCTCACCGACATCTAATATTTTTTGACTTTTTAATACTAGCTATTCTAATTTGTGTGACTTGGTATCTCACTGTGGTTTTAATTTGCATCTCCCTGATGATTAGTGATACTGAGCATTTTTTCATTTGCTTTTTGGCCACTTGTATGTCTTTTTCTTTTCTTTTCTTTTTTTTTTTTTTTTAGAAGTGTCTATTAATTTTCTTTGCCCACTTTTAATGGAGCTATTTGTTTTTTTCTTGTTGATTTAAGTTTCTTATAGTTTCTGGATATTAGTCATTTGTCAGATGCACAGTTAGCAAATATTTTCTCCCATTCTGCAGTTGTCTGTTTATTTTGTTAATTGTTTCTTTTGCTGTGCAAACGCCGTTTAGTTTAATTAAGTCCCATTTGTTCATTTTTTTTTTTTGCATTTGCTTTTGCAATTAGTCTTAGTCATTAATTCTTTACCTAGGCCAATGTCCAGAATAATTTTTCCTAGGTTTTCTTTTTATGGTTTCAGGTCTTGCATTTAAGTCTTTAATTGATCTTGAGTTAATTTTTGTATATGGTGACACATAGGGTCCAGTTTCATTCTTCCGCATAGTGCTAGCCAGTTATTAAATAGGGTGTCCTTTCCCCATTTCTTATTTTTATTGACTTTGTCGAAGATTAGTTGTAGGAATATGGATTTATTTTTGCATTCTCTATTTTGTCTCATTGCCTTATGTGCCATTTTTATACCATTACCATGCTGTTTTAGTTACTATAGCCTCATAGTCTCAGAGCATAGTGTGAAGTCAAGTGATGTGTTGCCCCCAGCATTGATCTTTTTGCTTAGAATTGCTTTGGCTATTTGGGCTCCTTTTTGTTTCCATATTAATTTTAGAATTGTTTTTTCTAATTCTGTGAAAAATGACATTGGTAATTTGATAGGGATTGCACTGAATCTGTAGATTGTTTTGGGTAGCATAGTCATTTTAATGATATTGATTCTTTCTATCCATGAGCATGGAATGTTTTTCCATTTGTCCATGTCATTTATGATTTCTTTCCTCAGTGTTTTGAAGAAATCATAATCAATTCCTGGTAGAGATCTTTTACCTCCTTGGTTAAATGTATTCCTAGATATTTCACTTTTAATAGTTATTTTCTTATGTATGTCTAAATTTTAATCACAGCAAATTTATGGTGTAATCCTATCTGAATTAGATGGATGGTGTCCTTTGCTGGGAATTTAATAAAATCTAATACTGCTTAGCTGGACCAAGTGGATAAGATGACATTTGAGTCCATAGTGGACCTTGTAGCCCTTCTTTTATTTGGGTATCTACTACATAGAGAAAACATTGGTATTCTATAAACATGCCTAAGATCCATTGGAGTATGTATGGTTAGCTCTGTTTATTTTCTTTTCGGTTACAATAAAAATACTTAACATTTTCACTGTAACCTGTTTGGAAGGAAGAGAGTAAGCAATTTTAAAAATTAATTCCACAGAGAAACATGTACTACTTTTTCTGATTAAAAAAAAAAAAAAGAAGGAAAGAGCCCACAGCAGCTCAGAAGCCTCCAAAAATACTTTTATTTTATTTTATTTTTTCAGTATTTTATTTTATTTTTTTTTTAATTTTTTTTATTATACTTTAAGTTTTAGGGTACATGTGCACATTGTGCAGGTTAGTTACATACGTATACATGTGCCATGCTGGTGTGCTGCACCCACTAACATTAGGTATATCTCCCAGTGGTATCCCTCCCCTCTCCCCCCACCCCACAACAGTCCCCAGAGTGTGATGTTCCCCTTCCTGTGTCCATGTGATCTCATTGTTCAATTCCCACCTATGAGTGAGAATATGCGGTGTTTGGTTTTTTGTTCTTGCGATAGTTTACTGAGAATGATGATTTCCAGTTTCATCCACGTCCCTGCAAAGGACATGAGCTCATCATTTTTTATGGCTGCATAGTATTCCATGGTGTATATGTGCCACATTTTCTTAATCCAGTCTATCATTGTTGGACATTTGGGTTGGTTCCAAGTCTTTGCTATTGTGAAAAATGCTGCAGTAAACATACGTGTGCATGTGTCTTTATAGCAGCATGATTTATAGTCCTTTGGGTATATACCCAGTAATGGGATGGCTGGGTCAAATGGTATTTCTAGTTCTAGATCCCTGAGGAATCGCCACACTGACTTCCACAATGGTTGAACTAGTTTACAGTCCCACCAACAGTGTAAAAGTGTTCCTATTTCTCCACATCCTCTCCAGCACCTGTTGTTTCCTGACTTTTTAATGATTGCCATTCTAACTGGTGTGAGATGGTATCTCATTGTGGTTTTGATTTGCATTTCTCTGATGGCCAGTGATGGTGAGCATTTTTTCATGTGTTTTTTGGCTGCATAAATGTCTTCTTTTGAGAAGTGTCTGTTCATGTCCTTCGCCCACTTTTTGATGGGGTTGTTTGTTTTTTTCTTGTAAATTTGTTTGAGTTCATTGTAGATTCTGGATATTAGCCCTTTGTCAGATGAGTAGGTTGCGATAATTTTCTCCCATGTTGTAGGTTGCCTGTTCACTCTGATGGTAGTTTCTTTTGCTGTGCAGAAGCTCTTTAGTTTAATTAGATCCCATTTGTCCATTTTGGCTTTTGTTGCCATTGCTTTTGGTGTTTTAGACATGAAGACCTTGCCCATGCCTATGTCCTGAATGGTAATGCCTAGGTTTTCTTCTAGGGTTTTTATGGTTTTAGGTCTAACGTTTAAGTCTTTAATCCATCTTGAATTGATTTTTGTATAAGGTGTAAGGAAGGGATCCAGTTTCAGCTTTCTCCATATGGCTAGCCAGTTTTCCCAGCACCATTTATTAAATAGGGAATCCTTTCCCCATTGCTTGTTTTTCTCAGGTTTGTCAAAGATCAGATAGTTGTAGATATGTGGTGTTATTTCTGAGGGCTCTGTTCTGTTCCATTGATCTACATCTCTGTTTTGGTACCAGTACCATGCTGTTTTGGTTACTGTAGCCTTGTAGTATAGTTTGAAGTCAGGTAGTGTGATGCCTCCAGCTTTGTTCTTTTGGCTTAGGATTGACTTGGCGATGCGGGCTCTTTTTTGGTTCCATATGAACTTTAAAGTAGTTTTTTCCAATTCTGTGAAGAAAGGCATTGGTAGCTTGATGGGGACGGCTTGTAGAAGCTGAAAAGGGCAGATCTAACTAACAGTACAAGACAAATTGAAAGTCCTATAAACAGGAATAGAATACCTACTCTCTTTGGTTTTGTTTGCTTCTGAACAACTGGATTCAGCGTTCTTTCTTTCCCCCCCAGCTCTTAGGCATTGTTGTGTCAGGACAGCTATGGTTCAAATTGGGCTGATTTTCCAGTTCTATTAAACCCTTCATCTGCATCGTGGATCAAATACATTAACTAGCTGTCTGCAGTGCACAGCTGGAAATCATTCTCTTCCACATTTTGCTTTGTGCCATTTTTGTTTTATACCAATATGCTCTGACACACCCACATAGCTCAGGATTTCAGCAGTCAATTATCTCCTTTTCTTCCTTGATAGGTCTTAGAACATTTTAAATTGGTGTATTCTCTTTTGTCTTTTAAATATTGAATCACTTGCAAACATCTCTGCTTGCATGAATATTTTTCAAAATGCTCCATAGACCTAGAAGCTGAAATGGAAAGTTAGAATCATTCAAACACAAATTTTGATTTTATTCCTTTGAGAGATGGTAGGTGCTTGGCATGAACTAGCAGGAGAAATATTGTCTACCAAAAGTAAGATGAGAGAGAGAGGAAGACAGAGAGACAGAGACAGAAAGGATAAGGATCAGCCATGTATTATTGTAAACAGTATATGATATCTTAGAGATTATTTTAAAATGAGTATATTGAAGTGAATTGTTGCATTGACTGAATGGCTTTTCCATAGAAAGACTCCAACTATCATCAGGTATCAATTACATTATTGGTGGTCTTTACAAACTTGACTATAAATGTTGAGACATTTTTCGAGAAATACATACACATGTGTGTGTATGTGTGTGTATAAGTATCTATTGGTATCTCCGCATATTAGTTAAAAATATAATAATATGCCAGGTACGGACAATGAAGACAGCTACTCCACAATATTCATTTAATTTAATTTTTTTTTTTTTTTTTTTGAGACAGAGTCTCGCTCTGTCGCCCAGGCTGGATGGAGTGCAGTGGCGCAATCTCTGCTCACTGCAAGCTCCGCCTCCCAGGTTCACGCCATTCTCCCGCCTCAGCCTCCCGAGTAGCTGTAACTACAGGTGCTCGCCACCTCACCTGGCTAATTTTTTGTATTTTTAGTAGAGACAGGGTTTCACCATGTTAGCCAGGATAGTCTTGATCTCCTGACCTCGTGATCTGGCCACCTTGGCCTCCCAAAGTGTAGTTTAATATTTAAGCTGATAAAACAAGAAAATATATTTAAAAAATTTTTTGCTAGACTACATTAGAAAGATTTTCTTTAAAGATGTGAGCTAGATAGAGGTCATTTTTAAATGATGATTTATCAAATTTTACACAGTTAAAGATAGTGAAAATAAAGAGCACATTGAAAAATAACTAGATGGAAATTTTCACTGTGAAACAGAATTTCTGAAGTGACACTGTGTTCACTTCTGATCATGGTCATTGTACGACCATTGAGTCTTTGTATAATTGCTGTGAGTAGTGTCACTACCATTTTCCCTTCACTTTTTTTCTATAGATATTTAAATGAAGCAACTGTGTACATATTTATTCATTTTGTCAGTTATAATCAAGTTATTCTCTCCTAATCTTTCTATCTTCACTCTGTGTGTGAGTCTGTGTGTACATAACATGTGATATTTATATCCATCTTCCTTCTTGATCATGAGCAACAGAAACCACCAATACTATTTTACTTAAGCTGAAATACATTTGAAATATACCATATAACTTGCAGAGTTGATGGGAAAATTTGAAAACCAGGGTGAGAAGATGACAGACATCAAGGTCATCCCTAGGTTTTGATACATGTACAGAATAGTCATTGCTTACTGCCGCCGCCATCACTACTTTCACTTTCATTCCTCTGATATGACTATCTCTACCACTATCATTATCTGATTTTCCTTATCTCTCTAGTCTGTGCTTCACATGCTTAAGATTCAAATTCCTAGGCCAAAGTCACATGTACATGCCCTAACTGCTATAGGGTAGGGAGAAGAAAGGTCTCCTCTATTTACATTTCCTTGGCAGGAGGTAGGACACTGCATACCCTCAATAGTAGACACAATGCCAATTACTCAAGAAAAGAAATGGAGGATGAATGTTGGACAGCCAAGAAATGATGAAGGTCTGCCACATTTTTCATATAGGTTGGCTTTTTCTTTGAGTGTTTTCACTTAGCTAGTGTACCAAAACAGTTCTACATTTCCACCAAATTAAGGGTCTGATTAGTTTAATGCCCTTCATTTGCCATATTTTTCTCAAGAAAGATTATACAGTACATGAACTCATTCTCATTCAGTAAATTTAAATTTGAGTGGCATTATATTCCAACTAGTGCTATCCATGCCCTCAGTAATTTTATAGACTTGAGAGCCACCGTAAAAAATACTAAAGTTACAGTATGATGAGGGTTCTACTAAATATCAGCTAAGTAATGTAGGGACACCAAGAAAGAAACAGAAAATTCTGTGTGGCAAAGTCAGAAAACACTTTTACAGAGCAGGGAATATTTGAGCTATGAAAGGTGAACATGCAACAAAAAGGGAGAACGTTCTTTGTTGAAGAGACAAGATAATGTCATCACAAAGCATTTTCAAAATGCCTGCTATATTTGTAAATAGGAAGAGATCAGTTCACTAGATGTATAAGAAGGCATGAAGGAGGATAGCAACAGATGAGTTCAGACAGGTAGAAAGCGGGCCTGATTATAAATGTTCAGATCACCAAGGAGTTTGTCTATGACACTACAGGTGACAGGCAACTCACAAAAGTCTTTAAAAAAGAAAGTGAGTTTTAGGGAAGATAATTTCAACAACAATGGGGAAGACTAATGGGAGTAGAGTCACGCAGGAAGACTGGGAAGGGCAGTGGTGCTCAACCTGTTTGGCACCAGGGACCAGTTTTGTGGAAGACAATTTTTCCATTGACAGGGATAGGGGTGGATGGTTTCAGGATGAAACTGTTCCACCTCAGATCATCAGGCATTAGATTCTTATAAGTAGCTCACAACCTAGATCCCTCGCATGCACAGTTCACAATATGGTTCACGTTCCTGTGAGAGTCTAATGCTGTTGCTTATCTGACAGGAGGCAGAGCTCAGGTGGTAATGCTTGTTTGCCAGCCACTCACTTCCTGCTGTGCAGCCCTGTTCCTAACAGGCCACAGGCTGGTACTGGTCTGCAGCCCTGGGGTTGGGGACCCCGGGTTAGGATGCTACTATAATAAATGTAAAGTAAGGTTAGGATATCTGAATATAAATGTTGATGTGTGTGTGTGGCGGGGAGCGGTGTGTGTAGCTGAATTTGAGGTAGAAACAAAAAGTAATTAAACTGGAAGCAGAAATCTTAGAATGGGGAAAAGTAAGGCATATTTGTTCACAAAGTATCTTTTAACATTTTCTGGTTTCTGTGGAGTCACATTTTATTAATGCTGGTTGACATTTATCTACCTAGAAAAAAATGACAGAAATTTCAGGAACAAAGGTGACTGTGAATTAGGTACCAATATTTTTGTGGATGGTCTTCATGAAGTCAGCCAATAATGGAGATGAGTATGTGGAAAGGATGGATTATTTGGACTTTTTGAAAAGAAGTTATTGGTAATCTCAACAGTTTGGGAGGTTGAGGTGGGAGGATCACTTGAGGCCAGGAGTTTGAGATCAACTTGGGCAATAGAGCAAGATCCATCTTTACAATAATTAAAAAAAAATAGAAATTAGCTGGATATGATGGCTTGCACCTGTAGTTCTAGCTACTCAGGATGCTCAGGCAAGAGGATCACTTGAGCCTAGGAGGCAGAGGCTTCAGTGTGCCATGATCATGCCACTGCACTCCAGCCTGGGCAACAAGAGTGAGACCCTGTCTTAAAAAAATTAAACAAATTAAAAAGAAATGAAGTTATTGAGTGACAATTAAAGAAACTGATTTGCAAGTGGCCTTCAGGAGGCAGAAGGAGGCTACTTGTCTTTCCCTAGTGATTTTATGAATCCATTGAGGAGATCTGCAGAAGTGTTGTCACTGCTGGAGGAAACCAAGGCTTCACTTGCAAAAAGGAGTACTTTCTTAAAATTGAGAAATTTGGAAATATATCATAGGACTTGTAAAGCTATGATGGAAGTTAGCCCATGAGTGTGTTTATAGAAGGCAGAGCTAGATGCCATAAGACTCAGGGATGATGCAGGAGGTGATAAATGTTTTTGTTTAGAGTAGTGAGAAGAGTGAAACACAGTAGATCTTTAATAATAAAATTTTCACTCATTTGGAATTATGAAAATTGTGTTTGAAAACCAGCTGTGCCATTTAAATTCTGGGCATATGTTTCTTCATTTGTACAATTCAAGTTTGAACTAGGCTTCTTTGAACTAAATTCTTCTTGCCACCAGGCAACAACCTTCTTCTGCGTCACCTAGAGGAACATTGCCTGAAGCCTAAGGAAGCAGCCTTCCCTGTGCCACACAGAAGACCCCTTAATTGTTCAATGAATTTCTCATTGACTTGTATAGTGCTTCAAAAGAAAACACTTACACATCAAACATGATTGTAAGTCAAAGTTCTTCATTTATATGAGATTAAAGAACTGGAAAACTGTACAAGAGAAATAGTCACCTGCTGATTGCAGGCCTGTGGGTTTCTTGGAAAAACTCAGCAATTTTGCTTATCCAGGACTATCTTTTTGCCCAGTTCCTCTGATTCTGAAGGAAGTTGAAAAGATAGTTTTCCTTTGCTGTATCCAACATCCTTTTCTACATTTGATTTAAGAAATGTCAATTTAACTTTTTATTGATACTGATATTGAAAATACATAAAATCCAAAGAATGAGATAAATCTTACATATGTGTCATATTTCTATAGATTTTTTTGACCAACATTTTATTTTGAAAATTTTCATGCACCATGGTAAGGTTGAAAGAATCATACAGTGAACACTATGTACTCAAAATCTAGATTCTAAAATTAGGCCAAGCATAGTGGCTGATGCCTGTAATCCTAGGGATTTGGGAGGCTGAGGTGGGAGCATTGCCTGAGGGCAGGATTTTAAGACCAGCATGGGCAACATAGTGAGACCATGTCTCTACCAAAAAAAAAGTAAGCCCAGCACGGTGCTGCATGCCTGTAGTTATAGCTACTCAGGAAGCTGAGGCAGGAGGATTGCTTGAGCCCAGGAGTTCAAGGTTATAGTGAAGTATTATAATCATGCTATTGCACTCCAACCTGGGCAACAGAATGAGACCCTGTCTCAAAAAAAAAAAAAAAAAATAGTTAATGCCAGGCGTGGTGACTCATGCCTGTAATCCTAACACTTTCGGAGGCTGAGGCAGGTGGATCAGTTGAGGTCAGGAGTTCAAAACCAGCCTGGCCGATATGGCAAAACCCCGTCTCTACTAAAAATACAAAAATTAGCTGGGCGTGGTAGCAGGCTCCTGTAATCCCAGCTACTCGGAAGGCTGAGGCAGGAGAATCACTTGAACCTGAGAGGTGGAGGTTGCAGTGAGTTGAGATCATACTACTGCACTCCAGCCTGGGCAACAGAGCGAGACTCCATGTCAATAATAGTAATAATAATAATGATAAATTAATTTAACATGTTTGAGTAGGGAGGAGATATGTGCTTTATCACATATCTATCCATCTGAACATATCTACCCATAAATCCATTTTATCTTTTAATATACTGCAAACCTCATTCCTATACACATGATCATGAATATCATTAACTGGAGTTAAATACTGCTGTTTTTTTTCAAGCTCAAATTTATCTACATTGAAATGCATAAATTATCACCCCGTGTAACATTCACTCACTGAATGTAATATTTAATTAACAAATACATACACCATTATAATACAAACTGCTATCAAGAATATTATCATCATCCCAGAAATTTTCTTTATGCCTCTTCCCAGTCAGTCTCTGCCCCCAAGCTCCCAAAGGCAACCATTTTTCCTGTTTTATTTTCCCAAAAGATTAGGTATGTTTAAAAAGATCATATAAATGAATAATAGAGTATCCACTCTTTGGTGTAAACTTATATTATGTGGCATAATCCTTTTTGGAGTCATCAGCATTGTTGCGTGTATCAGTAATTTGTTCCAGTTTTATGTTGAATAATATTTCATTGTTTAAATACACCACAGTTTTTGTATCATTTCTCCCATTCATGGAAACCTAAGGTGTTTCCAGGTTTGGCTATTATGATAAAAACTTCTATGAACATTTTTGTTTAGGTCTTTTTATGGACATGTAATGTCATTTATCTTGGATATGTACCTAACAGGGGAAAATGTGAAGGACTTTTATATTTATTAAAAACTACCTGTTTTCTAAAAGGGTTGTGCTAATTTACATTCCCAACAGCAATGCAGCAGACTTTTGGTTGTTCTACAAACTTTTTAATATTTGATGTTGTCAATCTTTTTAATATAATGCCATTTAATCTAAAACATGAGAACTTTGTCAATATATAGGTCCAGTTACTGTGATCTCTCACCCACCATTTCTTTATTATAGTTGTCATATATATTCTATTTACAAACATATGCAATGATGTGATTTTTTACCTTAAATATTAATATGCATTTAAAAGAATTTAACAGGGAAAAAGTCTGTTGACTTCAAATGTACTTATACTGTCTTTTATCATCTCCAATTTTCTATTAATCACATGTAGTGGATTTTTTTTTCATTCTAGATACTGTGTTACATTTTTCGGTCACAGAATTTATATTCAATATTTTTTGTTGTTACCATTTCTTTTTTGCTACAAGAATTTTGGTATGTGTGTGTGTCCTTGAGTATAGTTTAAAAGCTGCTTGAAGATGCTTGTTTGCTTATTCCAACATCTGGTTGATCTCAGTACAATCTCCGTTGATTGCTTTTTCTCATAAGTATGAGTTACTTTTTACTGCTTCCTTGTATGTCTAGTATTTTTTTTTAATTGCAACCTGAATGTCATGAATAGCACATTGTAGAAACTCTGGGTTTTGTTACGTTCTCTGAAGAGCACTCACCCATTCTTTTTTGTTGTAGCATCAGTTGGTTAACTTGACTGGGCTCAAAGTCCCAACTTTTTTCTTTCCTGTAGAGTGCAGGACCTAAAATCTCTGTTCAGTTTTTCAGCCCTAGCTGGGCTACTTGGAATCTGCCTAGGGCAGGTGTAGGTCTGGCATCAGTGAGCAATTTGGACAGAGTTTATGCACAGATTGAGGCTCCCTTTCTGTGGACCTCTCTTTACACCTGCTGTGGCTATTTTTAGTTTTGTTCACTAGTTCTTCAAGCCAGTAAAACTGTGGGTTTCTATTTGAGTTTTAGCCATTCTGGAGCTCATCCAGTGCCTTTTCCTTCTAAGTATTCATAGTCTTCCTGGCTTACCTGTTCTTAGGTGTACTCCAGGTATCTGGTGTTTGCTGTGTGTATATATATATACACACACATATACATACACACACCAAATATATACACAGAATTTATAGCTGTTATCTATGGGAGCTTTGCTCCAATAAAAGCTACTTCACAATTATTAAAAATAGAACCTCCATAAGTAGATTTTAAAATGTTTCTGCCATTTGAAACCAAAAAGTGGGATTTTGAGAAGGTAGATCATCAAAATCATGCCAACATGTGTGAACATACTACATTATTTGAGAAAGAAAATATGGTATAAACACATCCAAATAAAAACAGTGGAAGTTTGGTGATTTTTTTCAAATGTTTGCCATATTGTAGCAGAATTTCAGTTTTTCAATTTTTCACATGATATACACTTAGCCTTTTTCTAGATATCCTATTACCATATATATATATACACTATAGAACAGAATATATTATTCTATATATAATATGAATATTCTAATCTCTAATAAAATACATAGTATAAACAGAATATTGTTTGATTTTTGTTCAGACATTGTTCCTTATAACCAGAACTCCAACTAAACTTATTTAGTCTAGTGCTATTCAGAAAAAAAATGTCAATCATAGTTGTATGGATAATGATCACTGGCTTTTATGTCATTAACATTATAGGACCTTAAGTTGAGTTAAGAAGATGTAAGTCAATACTCTCTAAAGGTTCATCAGCTATTTATAGTTAATTTACACTCCTAATGTTTACATAATCTTAACCAAGTAACACAAATTGAATATGGAAATAAATATTGCCCTGGTGCTTTTGAATGGGAATAAGTAGGCACAGCATAATAGATTTAACATATAATGAAAATGGTTGCAATCTATAATAAGACATGCTGAAGATTCAATAAAAGCTCAGATATTGATTCATTCTTCAAATTGGTCATTAGCAACTAATTGGAGACCTTCGCTGACCAATATGCTTAACTGATTTTTAAAAAGAAACAGCAAAATAGCTGATGAAATTTCATAAAGCAACTGTTCCCTGACCATAAAACAAGGCAATTAAATTGTGCAAAGGTTAATTTTGAGCACATAATCAGTAACTGTAATAGAAACAAATCAAAGAAAAGAATTGAAAGATCCTAAATGTAAATTTTATTAGTGTCTTTAGTTTTATGGTTAGAAAACTCTATGAAGCAACAATGGCATGGTGAGGGATAAGTTATTTATTTTATTAAAGATTTAAATAAGCTTTACCAAGGACCAGATTTTGGTTTTACTTTAGGCCCTGACAAGAAGTCTTGTAAGCTTTTTAAAGAGCTCACTTCAAATCATAGTTATCAATCTTACTAATTCATAACTTTGTACATATCATTTATCTTCTCTGAGCTGCACTTCCTTCATTTTTATAAAGTGGAAAGAATTAAGAAAATTTATACAACGGGTTATATGGGAATTAAATAATATGAAGTATATAGAATAGCTTCAGAATCAATGTTTCTTGTACTCTGTAATCCCTTTGTAGCTGTATGCTTTTGCTCTCTTTATTTATTTAATTATGTGGGATAATTGGTACATAATCCAATTCTATATTTTCTGAACATACAACATAAAGAAAATACTTTATCCCTGGTCTCTTTTCTTCTTGGCTTCCTCCCGTGATTGCTGAGGCCTGGGAAAGTACAGGCCTGGCCTGCTCCAATCAGGTCTTTCAGGGCAGACCAAAGCAGGGCACAGGAAGTCTTACCCATACCTGCAAAACAGGAATGAGGCCATGGTCAGGGTCAGAACTAGTCAGTGCTGAGGGAGGAAGCAAAAATCCAAGAGAAAAAGTGACAATGCCCTGGCGAAGTTTTAGAAATGTTAGCACCTGCCTGAGATGGCTTTTGTGTAAGTAAGCTGGCTGTCTTTGAAGGGGGCAGATGGAGCTAGACTGCTTAAACTCATCATATAAGCGAGCAAGAGAAGTATAATTTTGCTCTCCTGTAAACAGAACTCCCAGCGTGTCTCTTTGTTCTTACTACTTATTTTTCTATACTGTAAATTAAATTTTTAAAGACCTGGAGAAAAGTCCACTAAAACAAATTACTAACAGTGACAAATAAGCAGTGATTTATGTTAATATTTAAGTGCACCATTGTATTAGTCCATTCTCATGCTACTAATAAAGACATACCCAAGACTGGATAATTTATAGAGAAAAATAGGTTTAATAGACTCACAGTTCCATATGGCTGGGGAGGTCTCACAATCATGGTGGAAGGCAAAGAAGTAACAAAGGCAGGTCTTACATGGTGGCAGGCAAGAGAGCATGTGCAGGGGAACTGCACTTTATAAAATCGCCAGATGTTATGAGACTTATTTACTATCACGAGAACAGCATGAGAAAAACCTGCCCTCATGATTCAAATACCTCCCAAGGTGTCCCTCCCACAACACATGGGGATTACAGGAGCTACAATTCAAGATGAGATTTGGGTAGGGACACAGCCAAACCATATCAACCATTATGTATATTAAATGTGTAACCTATATGTATCTGTATCTATAGCCACATCTATATCCAGACAATTACATAATCTTATATGTTGAAACAATTACAGATTCAAGTACTCTGACTCACTCATCATTTACATAAGCTTTCAGCATAGAGACCATACTTACATGCCATTCCCTCTGCCTGATATGTTTGTTTTTTCTTTCTTCATTTTCCCTAACAGATAAACTTCTATTTCTCCTTGAAAATTCAGCTCAAGATTACTTCCCATGATAAGCCCATCTTAGTAATATTTTTATTCTCAGATCCTTTACTGTCTGGCATAATATGTGCTCAAAACATATTTGATGAAGGAATAGTTGTACAGTTAAATGCAAAATGGTGATAAGTGACAAAATAGAAAGATATACAGACAAACTTTATTTAATCGCATATCATTTATTAACCTAGAAAATAAAATGTCTAAGATAGATAATGGCGTGGAGACCATCTAATTATTTTTAAATTTGTAACCTGACAAATGTCACAAAATTGTTAGAAAGTTTTCACTAAGCCTTATATCATGGAAAAGATTAAAAAAATAAGGTAAAAACTTTTAAATGGTACTCTACTTTTTATAAAACATTACATTTTCTAATGAAATAAATAATGCTTTATGGATGTTTAATATTTCTCTAACCAACTATTACATTAGCTTTCCTTATGTCACGTTGACAGAATGTCTCATTGTGTTGGGTCCAGAGAGCACAGAGATGAGGGGAGAATAAATTTATCAGTAACAATAAATGAGATAGTGATTAAGTGAAAAAGTAAGTACCATTGGCAAATCGGGAAAAATTGGGAACCTCAACTTTCAGCTGGAGAAAAACACAAGGCAGAAGGCCAGATGAGAGTTGGGGGACACTATTTTGGAGGAACAGGATTAAGGGATTTTTAAAGATATATGTATGAGGAGGGAGAAAAGAAAGAAAAGATTGGGTGCAGTTCTTTGGGAGATCTTAAGAATGACTGAGACAAGAACTGAGTTGTCACTTGATCTTTTGAATTCATTTACCTGTGGAATTTTTTGGAGTGATTACAATAAAGATTTAAACTATTTATAATTGCAATTTTTACCGTACTATTATCTTTTTTAGTGGAAAAGAAATCTTAATAATCAATACATACAAGTCTAATAATCAAATATTATAAAAATCTTCCTAATTTACTTTCTTTTTTAATTTTTTGTTTCTTTCAATGCAATTCTAAGGCCAACCAGGTCCGCAAGGTAGCACTAGATCTATGCTGGTTTCATAAAACATTGTAGATGCCATTCAATGGAGTGATTAAGAGGATAGACTCTAGAGCCACATTGCTTTGGTTCAAATCATAGCTCTGCTACTTGCTAGCTGTAATCATGGGCGAGTTACTTAACACCTCTCTGCCTTCTTAATAAAATAGAGATAATAGTGGTATGAAGCTCATGTGGATGTTTCCTGTAGCAAATCATTGTAGGAACAGTGTCTGACAATAGTGCTTGGCACATTGCAAACATTCAACGATGCTGGCTATTATGATTATAATTATTATTATTATATGCAGATGATACAGACAAACATTTATGAGTCCAATATTTATAATCTAATTATTCGTTTATTTTACAAATACATTGAGTGCCTACTCTGTCCCTACTATGTGCCAAGCTTTGAGGATAAGGCAGAAAATACAAATTCAAGATCTAGGGATCTTGGTAAAAAAGGCAGAAAATACAAACTCAAGATCTAGGGATCTCAGTAAAATATCAAGCCATGAGATATAGTCAGGAAAGTTTCTTTCTTTCTTTCTTTCTTTCTTTCTTTCTTTCTTTCTTTCTTTCTTTCTTTCTTCTTTCTTTCTTTCTTTCTTTCTCCTTCCTTCCTTCCTTCCTTCCTTCCTTCCTTCCTTCCTTCCTTCCTTCCTTCCTTCCTTCCTTCCTTCCTTTCTCTCTCTCTCTCTTTCTTGACAGAGTCTTCCTCTGTCTCCCAGGCTGGAGTGCAGTGATGTGATCTCAGCTCACTGCAACCTCCACCTCCCAGGCTCAAGCAATTCTCCTGCCTCAGGTTCCCAAGTAGCTGGGATTACAGATGCCCACCACCATGCCCTGCTAATTTTTCTATTTTTAGTAGAGACAGGGTTTCACCATGTTGGCCAGGCTGGTCTTGAACTCCTGACCTCAAGTGATCCGCCCACCTCAGCCTCCCAAAGTGCTGGGATTACAGGCGTGAGTCACCACACCCGGTGAGGAATGACTTTCTATCAGAAGTTGAATTGATATAGATCTACTTGGCACATATATAGAGCTGAAACAACCTAGGTGGTCAGCATATTTTCTCCATAAATAGAGTCAAATTTTCTGTAATTTCAAATGTACTTTCTCCAAGAACAGATTTTTCAGTTAAAGAGTGGCTTTTGATGAGTGACTTTGCTATACTGTTATTGAAAAAGGGTCTATAATATGCAAATGCTAGACATGTATGAAGCACAATTGACATTAACTTACAGGAAGAAAAGAGACTGAATTTGGTTCTCAGAGGGAATAAAAAAATCTCCCCAGCCCTACACTTAGATGGACCTCTGAGATTGTATCTATGAACGTTAAAAACTTCTATTATATCTAAGACATAATTACTGGTGTATGATCATGGACCACTATAATGGCTTGTTTCTGGCAATATATTGCTTTATTATATTGCTGGATAGCATGGAAAGCAGTAAAAATTGGTATTCCAAAGTAAACATTATCTATCTTCTCTAGTCTGGGATAAAGAAGTTTTAATAATTATTTACACTAAAGGATAATTAGAGCATGAAATGACCATGAAAAAACATATTTGCATAGTTGTGCAGAAACATTAACATGCAATTATGTCTTGATACTAGATATAAAATATCTGAAATGGAAGATGGAAGATTTAGTGAGATCTTTTACCAATAACTTCAACAGAAGATTTGTGTTTTAGAATGTGTCCTAGAGACAGGACCTTCTTCCTAGCTAAATATTAGAGATAAAAAATTAAAAAGAGGTTTAAAGTCCATACTTAAGACCCAGAAAGAAAAATAGTATTCTTTTGATAACACATAGTATTTATGTAGTATACTGAATTGTCAGGTATTTATCATTAATTATCTAATGTTGGGTTACTTTAATGCTCCAAAAATATTTTATCTCAATTGCTTTTAAAATGTATCAGAATCCTAATTTTGTTTCTGGTCTACACACCTTCATTTGTCCATCTTTTTCAGGTTTATTCCCTGCTGTCCTGAATCTTGCTTCTAATGCTCTTATCACGACCAATGCAACATGTGGAGAAAAAGGACCTGAAATGTACTGCAAATTGGTAGAACATGTCCCTGGGCAGCCTGTGAGGAATCCGCAGTGTCGAATCTGCAATCAAAACAGCAGCAATCCAAACCGTAGGTATTTTAGTGTGTAGGTGTGTGGCGCTGGGTAGGATCTATAATTGTGAGATGTTGAGGCCAAGCTGCATTACATTCGAGGGTTTGTAATACTAAGAATTCCTAGAATTCTTTTTACCACTAAGAGCTTCTTCCTGGCCCCTCTCTGTCATTCAGCAAACATTATTGGAGTTCCTGCTATGTGCTAAGTACAGTGATTGGAGATGATTCGCCAGCTGAAGGCCTGTGGCAGTCATTGGGTATACTAACTCCAGATACCAAAGTGGTTTCCGAGGATGTGGTTATTAACTCAGGCTATCATGATTCATTGGTAATTTATGTGCCAGATATTGTGCCTGAGATCCAGGAGGAATAAGGTAGGATATGGTCTTTGAGCTACTGATATATAGTGTGGTAAGTACAAAGGAAAGAATGAGCACAGTGTTCTGCAGAAGAGAGAGGATGGCCACAAAGTCTTGGTGTAAGTAAAGGCTTGCCAGAAGGAGCGACATCCAAGCTGATAACCAAGGACATGAGCTAACCAAGGACATGAGCTAAACAAGGGTATGAGATAAACAGGTAAAGAGGTGAGGGAGGGGAAGAGGAGAAGTCATGCCAGGAAGAGAAATCAGAATTAGACAGAAAATCCTAGTTACTCGGGGAGCTACAAGTAGGAGTGACTAGAACTGAAAGTGCCAAAGGGCAGAGAGTAGAGATGAGACTAGAGCAAAAGGCTGGAGCCAGATTATGAAGGCATTTAACAACCACAGGAGAAGTGATTTAGGGAGAGGCACCATGTAAAGCCCTCTTTCTGGCCTCTATGAACCACAATGATACCTCAGACTCATTGATGTATTTATTCAACAGGCCTTTGAACACCTCCTACTAGCAATGCATTGTATTGGAGCATAATGTTAAATTACGCATAACCCCTGATTCAGAGGGCCTAGAGGGGAAATAGAGGCAAAAGAAAAGTAAATTCAGTGCTAAAATAACATGAATGCTCCATGTAGATGCTAAAGTCATCTGAAGATTTCTGGCTAAGAAATCTTTATATCTATATATCTCTATCTGTATCTATCTTTCTGACATGCCTTCTTCTCTTCTCTCTTACCTCTCTCTCTCTGTATATATATAATATATATAAAATATATATAGCAAGTAGATACATACTTATATGTAATCTACATAAAGGTCAAAATATATTATTTATATTATTTTTAATAAACAGATATTTCATTTTTATTTTGTTTTTGAGGCAGAATCTCACTCTGTCACCCAGGCTGGAGTGCAGTGGTGTGATCTCAGCTCACTGCAACCGCCATCTCCCGGGTTCAAGCAATTCTTCTGCCTCAGCCTCCCGAGTAGCTGGGATTACAGGCACGTGACACCATGCCTGGCTATTTTTTGTATTTTAAGTAGAAATGGGGTTTTGCCATGTTGGCCAGGCTGGTCTCAAACTCCTGACCTCAAGTGATCCACCCGCTTCAGCCTCCCAATAGATATATTTTTCGTTAATATTATTTCATAATAATATATTAAAAGGTAGATATATATTATATATAGAGAGATATATTTTATGTATCTATAGATATATCTATAGATATCTATATCTCTATAGAGAGATAGATATAGATATATCTATAGATAGATATATAGATATAGATATCTATAGATAGATATATAGATATAGATATCTATAGATAGATATATAGAGGCCAGAAAGTAAATGAATTGATGGATTATTAGTTTCAGGTTCATTAGGCAAGATGATAAAGCCTGATGGAGGGAAACCACCATTGGTTCAGAGACTGGTGGCCTTGAAAATTTCATGAAGAATATGAGAAAGCCCAGGGGCATGAACAGAGTTGTGGGGAGGAGGTGCGAGTGTGTAGATGTGTGTTTAGGATGGGCTGTGCAGACGGGGAGAATTAGAGAGATAAAATATGTAAAACCATAAGTGTGTGTATATGTATGCAGGTATATATATATGTAGAGAGAGAGAGAGAGAGAGAAAGGAGGTAATAACGTGAATACTTAATGCCAAGTGAGGTGAACTATGATGGGGGTAAAGCTTCACAATTATATTATTTTAAAATTTGCTTAGTATTTCTACTCCTTTTTTTTTTTTTTTTTTTTTTTAGGCGGAGTTTCGCTCTGTCGCCCAGGCTGGAGTGCAGTGGCGCGATCTCGGCTCACTGCAAGCTCCGCCTCCCGGGTTCACGCCATTCTCCTGCCTCAGCCTCCCCAGCAGCTGGGACTGCAGGCGCACATTGCCACGCCCGGCTAATTTTTTTTTTTTTTTTTTTTTGTACTTTTAGTTGAGACGGGGTTTCACCGTGTTAGCTAGCACGGTCTCAATCTCCTGATCTCGTGATATGCCCGCCTCGGCCTCCCAAAGTGCTGGGATTACAGGCGTGAGCCACCGCGCCCGGCCTCTTCTCTATCTTTTTAAATAGACCTTATTTTTAGAGCAGTTTGAGGTTCACAGCAAAATTAAGAGGAAAGTACAGAAATTCCCCATATTTCCCCCGCCCCAACACATGTGTGGACTTCTCCATTACCAATATCCCCCTCCAGAGTGCTACATTTGTTACAGTCCATGAACCTACATTGACAACAGCATCACCCAAAGTTCATAGACTGCATTGGGGTTTACTTTTGGTGGTGTACCTTTTATGGGTTTGGACAAACTTATAATGATATATATCTACCATTAGAGTATCACGCAAAGTAGTTTCATTGCTCTTTTTTTTTTTAAATTATAAAATGTATAAAATGAGAGCTTTTTCTCACAATTTACATTTTTTATCCCAAAAAGAAAATTGAAAGGCATTGTGCCTTTTTTCTTGGAGCTGGTTAAAGAGAGGCATGCATAGTCCCCTCATTATATAATTTAGGAATGCAGAAAACATTACTATATTTCAGCAATTGACACTTGTTTGATTAAAATTAGTGGTCATGTGTATCACAGAATATTAGAAAACATGTTAAGACACCAAAGAAGGCAACCACCAGAAACCTTTCCTATTAATGACTCTGGTTAATTTCTTTCTTTTTTGTTTTGTTTTGTTTTGTTTTATTTTGAGACGGAGTTTTGCTCTTGTTGCCCAGGCTGGAGTGCAATGGCACGACCTCGGCTCACCGCAACCTCCGCCTCCCGGGTTCAAGAGATTCTTCTGCCTCAGCCTCCTGAGAGGCATGCGCCACCATGCCCGGCTAATTTTGTATTTTTAGTAGAGATGAGGTTTCTCCATGTTGGTTAGGCTGGTCCCGAACTCCGGACCTCAGTTGATCCAACTGCCTCGGCCTCCCAAAGTGCTGGGATTACAGACATGAGCCACTGCGCCCAGCCGACTCTGGTGAATTTCTCGGATGTAAGTTGTTATGGTATGTGTGTAGGAGTGGGGAGTATAGTTGCATACCCATGTGTTTGCTAGCTCTTGTATAGAATGTAAGAGGAAAGGACATATGTCAGAGCCCTTTGCTTTTATGTAAAAGCCAAGGGAGTTCAGGTAAGTGGAGTCAAGGAAGGCAATAAAGGGAAACAGATTTCAAGGGAAAAAAATCAGGAAAATGAGGCATTAGGTATGTGATGAAGGAAAGAATTTTTAGGAAGAAAAAGTAACAGTTTTTAATGCTTTGAAGATAATTGAGTAAGAAAAGCATAAAATAGGTTTCCCTTGCTTTTGACGACATGGCCATCCGTTGATCACCTTTCTAAAGTACTCAGCAGATTCATAGTGGCAAGAGACACACTGAAGAGGTAATAAATGAATGATGAAGAGGAAGAGGGGACTATAGAAATATTCTGTCAAGTATCCTTGATGTGAAAGAGAATGAAGGACAGAGGAGATTGTGGAGCTGCAAAGGTTTTCAAAGATAAGAGACATTTGAGTTGGTTTAGATGCTTGGGGGGAAAGGCAGGGAAGTTGAAGACCAAGTGGTGGTGGGCGTGGTGTCTCTCTAGAAGTAAAAACATGTGGGTCGTTAAGCATAGGCAAAAACCTTATATTAGAAGATACATACTTTTAACTCACCAAATCAGAAAGAAGGAAGAATGAATAGCAGCAGTCAGCAGAAAGTGTTGGGAGAAATTTCTCATTTGATGATCTTGATTTCTTCATTAAGATGTAAATCTGGGTTACCTGCTGAGGAAAGAAGCAAACATTTAGATTATGAGCCTCTCAGGGGAATAGGAGGGGATCACTGAGCCATAATCAGAATAAAGTGGCAAGTCCATATGGAGTAAAATAAAGAATCAAACGTGTGGACTGATACTCTTGGAGCATTACAGGGAAAGTAGAATGGAAAGAGAAGATCGCAAGAAAATTGAAGAAAAGGTCAGAAAGTAAATGAATTGATGGATTTTTAGTTTCAGGTTCATTAGGCAAGATGACAAAGCCTGATGGAGGGAAACTACCATTGGTTCAGGGACTGGTGGCCTTGAAAATTTCATAGAGAATGTGAGAAAGCCCAGGGGCATGAACGGAGTTGTGGGGAGGAGGTGCGAGAGTGTAGATGTGTATTTAGGATGGACTGTGCAGACAGGGAGAATTAGAGAGATAAAATATGTAAAACCATAAGTGTGTGTATATGTATGCAGGTATATACATATACTTATGTATTTATTAAATATTTAAATTAAACATGAAATATATGATATGTTATGTAATATATACTTATATTAAATAAATTTATATAAATAATATATGTACACATATAAGTATAAATATTATGTATATATAATAATATGTACCTATGTGTATATAATATTTACACTAGAAAGGCAAGAAATAAGAAAATGTATCCAATCATAAAAATGGGATGGAGGAATGATACAAAGATTGGGGTAGAAAATAATTGAGTTCTCCACTCAATTATTTTTATTCTTGGCTGGAAAAATGGATGAGTTGCATTGTCAAATTGAGTCCAAGAGCTATTCTGTCTTTCACCCTCTTGAAAGTTCTACATTCAGAGTATCTTTTGTCTCGTGGAAGATATATATATTCAGCCAATACTATCCATGTTTTCACATAGAAACCAAAAATGAATCAATTATTTCAGTAAAGCAAGGTGTATATAAGTTATGATTTGTATTTCCCCATTTTTATTTACCTGTAGTGTTTTCTAAACCAGTCACAGTCTGGATTTACTTTACATTATTATTTATGATTATGATTATGATTATTATTATTATTATTATTTGAGATGGAGTCTCACTCTGTCACCCAGGCTGGAGTGCAGTGGCACAATCTTGGCTCACTGCAACCTTCGCCTCCCAGGTTCAAGCGAGTCTCAAGCCTCAGCCTCCTGAGTAGCTGGGACTACACGCGTGTGCCACTGCGTCTGGCTAATTTTTTTGTATTTTTAGTAGAGATGGAGTTTCACCATGTTGGCCAGGCTGGTCTTGAACTCTCGACTTCACGTGATCTACCTGCCTTGGCCTCCCAAGGTGCTGGGATTACAGGTGTGAGCCACCGCGCCTGGCCTGCATGATTATTTTTAAATGACCAGATTCATTCCACATTTCCAGATTATGCTTTGATACTAGAAATTTAGAAAGAATAAAACCCCACAAGAATAAAAATCTAGCAATCAACTGCATGAATATATTTTAGTAAAAGTTGGAGCAACAGATGATAAAATTCCACAAATTCAGTGAACTCTGAGAATAAATATGGAAGGTCCGCAGTTAATTACCCTGCAAAGAAAACGAACCTTGAACTTTCTGACTGTTAATAGACTTTGCTTCCCAATTAAAAACTAGCAGTTTGAAAGGTTTACCTCATCAGTGATTCCCTATCCAGTTTTCAGATGCAGTTAGCCCTTGGATTGACTTGCATATTTATCCCTGTTGAGGATGTTATATGTTTCTATCTCCTTTTAAATAAGGGAACTTTGCCAACAATTCGTCAGTATTTGCAAATTAATTATGATTAAACTTTCATAATAGGGATTATGGTTAATTGTTGATTCATCTCCCAGTCCTCCTTTTTGTGACTAATTCTCTTATCAATTTGACCTGAGGTGGCAGATACCACAATTTCCTATTAGACAACTTCTCTCACAATTACCTAAGAGCCATGAATTTGATTTAGAAATGGGGTTGTGTGTGTGTGTTTTTCTATCACATATTAAATGCACAATCTGTAAAAAAGATTCAGAAGGATGTTTGGGAAATGTTTTCTGTGATATTTATTTTTCTTCAGAAGAAGTGCCAACAATATTTCATTTATGGTTTTGATTCCCCATATGCCAATTTCAGCACCCCCTTATTTCACCAGGGTCATTTATTTGGTATTTAGTTATGCTTCTGATATTTGCTGTCATCCTAAAGACCTGACATCTTCCCTAGCTTCAAAAGAACAATTTGACTAATGCTAACATTTAAATATATTCAGAAATTTTACTTTTCATTAATGAGACAGGAAGCCTCATCTCTATGGACTGCTAACATGATGATTTGGTGGAAAATAAAGTCCAGCCAGCTGTTAAGTTGAATTAAAAAATTTACCAATAATAATGGAATATTTTTGCCCTGTCTTGTACAGTCATATTAAGATTTGCAATATGAATATCCATATCTGGAATAGGACTATAATACCATGAATAGCTTAAAACATAGTCTTTATGTTTTAAGTAAATGTTATGACAGTTTATTATATATTAATTATAAATTAATATGTAATACAAATCTTCACAAATCTGAAAATGCCAAATTTAGTGAATATTCAGCTTTTTAAATTTTGAAATGGAGTCTCACTCTGTCACCTAGGCTGGAGTGCAATGGCATGATCTTGGCTCACTGCAACCTCTACCTCCTGGGTTCAAGTGATTCTCCTGCCTCAGCCTCCCAAGTAGCTGGGAATACAGGCGCCCGCCACCATGACTGTGCTATTTTTTTTTTTTTTTTTTTTTTTTTGTAGAGATGGGGTTTCACTGTGTTGGCCAGGCTGGTCTTGAACTCCTGACCTCAGGTGGTCTGCCCACCTCAGCCTCCCAAAGTGCTGGGATTACAGGTGTGAGCCACTGCACCTGGCCAATATTCAGCTTTTAATAAAATTTTTCTTTTAAAGATGATTTTACTTTCTATCAGATTCCTATTGCATTGAAGACTTAGTTTTGCTTTATTTTTATTGTTTTTTCAAATGTTTTACCAAGTACAACTTGTCTCTAATTAAGATTCAAAACAGTGTACATTTTGAATAGATGTATCATTTATTTTATGTATATGCATAATAATGGTTAGAATGCTCACAGTTATACTGTTCATCAGTAACCCTGTGAATACAGGGTTCACATCCAAGATGTTCTCACTGGTCCATGGCAAAGTAAGAAAATGAGAACAACTTTCCACATTTTTCATAAAAATAGAAAGGATACAATTTAAATAATTGTCCTCCATTTTGATATTATGGGTTTTAAAAACTATTGATGGTTTTTAAATGCCCTTTGTTTCATGAAATAATAATGATGCTTTATTAAATGATAGAAATATATTGGAGGTTATTATTACTTGGAAAAACTAAGAGCTAGAACTCCTATATCAATTTCACAAATCGATCACACATTTATTTTTAATTTCATATTTTTTCTCTGAAAATTATGAATCTGGAAACCACTGCTGTGAGCGGAATTTTGTTATTCCTAGATCAGAGATGACACATAATGTTGAATGATTTGTCTGTGGTCAGTTACGTACTAAGTGGTGGAGCCAGGAGGAATGTCAGCTACCTGTGTGCCAGCACCTCATGGTCCCCCTCTCATCACCATTATTATTAGAATACATGGCTAGATTGCAATATTAGGTAGGAAAATTGAGAGTCCATGTTTGTTACTTATAGCAATGTGATTTGTTCATTATGTGAGGTATTCCTTCAAATTTAAAAAGGATTGTGTTCTAATCTAAAAGGTCATTCATAAGCCACTCATTTGAAACATCTTCCCAGATAATTAGTTTTTTGAAATTCTCAAGACTGACACCCCAAAGCATCCTTAATCTATAATAAACACAGGAGTACAGGGAAGCTCACCTCCACTTTGTTTACATTTCTATGGGCAAATGTGCCGACTTTCTAGTGAGATGTGAGGAATTTAAGTGCCCTTACTGCAGCCTTGGGAATAGAAACAGGATCATCAACAACCTCCACTCCTGCCATCTTCACCCATGCATGAGCAAGGCCTGTTTAGAGAGGGAGAAAGAAAAAGACCTTATATTACTTGGAAAATGAGAAGCAAAGATTTTAGACAAGAACCAATGACTGGGAACCAAAATGCAATGAGGGCTTGGCAGCCCAGGAGTAGTGGCTGCTGTTGTGAGACACATGGAGCTAAAATGGGAGAGATGAGAAACTGTGAGCTTTGAGGATTGTAAGAAGGAAGGGAGCTGCAACAAAGGTCACAGGTCTGTGGGGTTGCCACGCCTCCTATTTTCTGTCTCTAATCTCCCTTTTGATTTTCACAATTGGTCCTGTTCTTATATGTCTGGGTGAAAGTAAGGGAAGATCTGTGGTTTTTGGTAGGATAGAGTTTCATGTGCCATCATCTCCTTCCTTGCCATTATTGTAAAGATTCCTCCACTAGAGTTAGTGATGATGGCAACAGACAAATGCCGGATGAGAGGTTTGGGTTATCTCTCATATTATTAAATAGTGATAGAAAATTGGCAAGTTAAAGACTGGCTGCAAAAAGCTTCTGTAAGGGCCAAGGGAAAACTTCTCTTTTGCCCTCTGAAGGTTTGCTGAAAAATCAACTGAAAAAAGTTAGCTTGGTAGGTGAAAGGCATACAAAATGTATTTTAACATGCATAGCATGGAAGAATCACAGGAGGATGATTACCCAATAACCCAATGGGGATATAGATGTAGATATACCCTTCTTCACGGGGGAGGGAAGATGGGGAAAATATGGCAATTTGGAAAATAGTAAATGATTTTTAGGGGAATTCAAGAACCTACAATGGCCTAGGACAAAGACTGTTGGGCCCACAGAGCAGATAGTGGTTTGTAACAAAAGTCTGTTCAGGTGTGCCGACAGACTTCAGTCTCTCTTCATGTGAAATGAGTTAAATTAATGAAAACTTAAGCAAGAGGGCCAGAGGAAACTTTTCCTCCTGGTGGGATCAGACTGTAAGTAGATACGGGAGTATCAGAGTAAAACTTATTTCAGCATTTGCTGGTCTCCAAGAGCCTTTAATTTAAAATAATCAGCATACCAGCATGCTATATTTTCAGGTATTGGTTTCTGAGCCTCAATATCTCATAGAATGAATTTAACAGCATTTTATATTAAAACCAGATACATATTGGACTCCCTACATCTTAATAATAATGAATGTGTCAGAAGGGCAAGTGTTCAAGTATCTTTCAACCACAAGTCAGGATTTTATGTTTCTGTTAACAAGGTTGATGGCATACTAGAGCTGTCTCAATAGTTAGTTGTTGCTTTTTTGAATGATTGACAAGTCAATTAGATTTTAACATTATATCTTTACACTTAATTTCTGTAGTTACCTTTAAAGTTGCCCATTTTGGTTAATGGCCAGAGTGCTGACCAGCTCATTCCCCTGCAGCCTAAGCATTTAAACATTTCATGCTACCTTGTATGGTGCTATGAGACAGCTGTCATTGAAGAAATTCTGTTGAGAATCTGAATTACTCTCCTTTTGTATTATTTTAATGTTTGATATTCACATGATGATTGTTTTAACAGTTTTTTTTTTACTTTAAAGAAAAAGCTATAAACTAGTTATATGATCTTTTCTTCTTCCTTTCATATGATGCTGCTAACTCAATAGAGAGACACCCGATTACAAATGCTATTGATGGAAAGAACACTTGGTGGCAGAGTCCCAGTATTAAGAATGGAATCGAATACCATTATGTGACAATTACACTGGATTTACAGCAGGTATAGTTCCTCTTTTTTTGTCATTTCCACTTTTGAAATTGCATTTTACATTTGCTATTTGTTTAGTTAGTGGTTTGTGGGTGAAAGGATACTCTTTCTTATCACTCTCCATTGTTTTCTTGATAAGATGAACAAAGGGTCCTATTCATATGGCATATTGTTATTTACAAGTATTCGGCATTTAATTCTAAAGCACAACTCAAATGGAAGCATGTGAAGAGCTTAGAAATGAATTAGGTGCTAACTGTTTTAGCTAGCTGGACTTAATGATGAAAATATGGATCAATAAAATTTTACATAACAAAAATATAATAGTATCATTTTTAACTTTTAAAATACTACATTGTTCCCACTGTGCTGATGGTGTGTGCACTTAAAGGTTCCTGGATAACAAGGCTCTTGAGCAAATTGCCTCTCATTACTGAGAGTTGAGAAAGTTGTGACAGTTGCTTTCAAATTAAACTTGGGTGACTAAATGAAGTAACAAGCTTTGTAGTTATACAAAATTGATGCCGGAAGTTGTTCAAGTTTGTCTTGCATAGGCCTGGGTGCCTTCTATGCTTAATCTCTTTCTTCCTTCTCTTCACAATATTCAGGCCAGGCTTATTAATCAGGAATCGCCAGCATCTCAAATTATTTAGGCTTGCAATTAGGATGGAAAGTGGACAAATGCCACATTCCATCCTATTTGTATGCCTAAATAATGTGCAGGGGTGATGGTCAGGATAGTTAATGACAGACACCATACACTGTAAAGGTCATCGTTTTTATAAGTTGTCACTGTGTGGGGAAGCCCCCAGCCAGTGGGCCAGATCAGCACAAGACATTTTCCTAATGGATGCCATTTGCCACCAGCATGAGTACAATCTCCCTCCTCCAGTGTCTAGGTTCATTTTGGTGAGGGCTGCATATATTCAAGAGCCACAGAAAGCTGGCTGGAGCAAACAAGCTGGCAGATTGCACGGTAGACCTGCCTTCTACCCATATGGGCCTCCTCGGGATATGAGGAACTGGTGGCGGCAGAGGCTCAGTGCTGCAGCTTATATCACCAAATGGCATGGACTTATTTCTACCCTCACTAATATACAGCAGCTGAATGTCAGTCCTGAGTTAATAATATTTCTCAGGAAGTCTCAGAGCACTATCAGAGAATGGCAGGGCAAGCTACCACACTGATCAATCATGCTTTAGGAAAATTAATCCTGTGCATGAATCCCCTGGGGATCTTAGCCTCAAAATGGACTGCATACCACTCCTGATAAAGACAACTTGGTTCTTTATTGGTCACAAGAGTTCTCCCCCTTCATGTGATCATTGAAAGTCTAGTCTCCCAATCAAGAGTGAGTCTGCTGTGCATTGACTCAGGTCATCTCCAGGGACAGGCAATCAATAAATAGTGATGCTTTATTGTTCTGGTTTACTCTCCATTTATTCTTTTAGATTGCACATAGAACAATGGGGTCAATTATTAATATAATTTGCACAAATCACTTATACGACTCTTTGAGCTCAACAGCAATATTATTTACCTGTTATCAAACATGGCAGCATTTTTCCCCTCCTAATTTACAACTGGATGGCGCAACCACAAGTTTTTACTAAATCATTTCTAACTTGCCTGTTTTTATCAATTCAGCAAGTCAAAGAGTTTACCTGAAAGCCTATTTTTCAGTGATGTCATTGATATTTTCCTAAATTTACTTTGCATACTCACTCATCCATTCCCACACAGTATCTTAAGAATTACGTGGATTTGTCTTTCTGTTTTCTCTTCCTCCCATTTAGTTTAATGGAGGTAAGATGAGTGAATATGCCAAGACATATTTTATGCTTCATTCATCATAACAAAGTGCCAGAATTCTGTATATAACCCAGGTCTACCCGACTCCAAAGTCTGAAATTCACCAAGTGGAATTGGTACAGAGCATATGTGTTCAAATTGTCCGATATTCCAGTATGGTGTCCATCCATATCCTTATTTATTCCAGCTTTCTATTTCCTGAAAATCAACCTACTGTGTGTGTAAAAGAAGGGGAATTCAAGTAATCTATAAAAATGTAATAAATCCTTATTTCTACTTGACTCAAGATTTTAATTTAGTCAGTTATTTAATGATGTGAAAAGTTAAACAGGTTTTGTAATCAAGTTTCGTGATGGAACTTCTCAGACAAGAAAGAGCTTCAGACTTCTCATTTGGCCTCAGGCTTTGGAATAACAAGCTGTGAGACATGTTTATAATACTTATTCAGCTATGGATGGTATATTGTACTGCATTGGCAACAGAGAAAGTGTGGACATTCTTATTATGTAATTCCTCACAGTAATCCTGAATAAACCAGCTGATATTAATATTCCTATTGCATAGTTGAAGAACACTGTGCTTTAGAAAAGTTCAGTGACTTGGCCTTCTTTCTAAAGCTTATTATGGGCAGGGCGGGGGCAACATGAATAGTCTGAATCCAGACCCAAAGTACACTATCTTTTCTAACGGGTATCTGAAGACATAATTCTAGGGAGCTCAGGATAATTTTTATTATATATTTTCAAGGGCTCCAAATGTAGTTCAGGTTCAAGAAATATTGCACTATCTTCTCCTGGCTCCTATGGGATAATGTAGCCAACAACCTGTTTTGTTATAAAGCAGGGGACTAGAACCCTCATTTTCTAGTATACTCTAGTGTGCCTCTAAAATGGCAAAGCTTCTGTCTTTTCTACCTACCGCATGAAGGATTAATAGGTTATTCAAAATAAGATGAGCTATTATCTAACTGGGATTAAAAGGCAGTAAAATTATAATGAATAGGTAAATATCACTAAATGTTTGTTTGTCATTTATTCAGCAAGAGACTTGACCATTTATTAGTTCTTCTTTTGTATAAATTTCAACAAGTGCCAGTATTGTTGTTGATAAATGCTTGGCTCCTCTGTGACACATTTTTATAAATTAGTATCTTAAACATAACAGAAACGATTGCATTTATTTGATTAAATCACTATAGATTACAGTGGAATTTTTTGTTTTTTACATTTTAACGTTCAAGATAAGCACTAGAAAAAATAGCAATTTGTTTGGAAGAAAGTAGCTACTTATTTTATAAGTAGATTTTTCTTAGATACATATTACTAAGGGATTATTAACTTTTCTCATTCTATTTACTCATAGCATATTTTGAGCAAGTGATTTAATCATGCTGTGCCTCAACTTCTAGATTAGCAGACTAAATATTACAATATCTTGGCAAGAAAATTAAAGTAATGATAATGGCAATATAGCAACTAAATTCCATCTCACAATTACAGCTATTAAAAGGATCTAGAGTCAGTATGAACTTAAAGAAAAGCTTAACTGTTCCAGTGACGTGTATATAAAAACTCAATATAATTGCGAACAAAAATATACAACAATTTAAAGGAGACAGTAATAGGGACTCAAACGTTAATAAGATGTCTAAAACATTCTATTTTAGTCTTTTTCCTACCAGATTTCACCAGAATATGTCATTATGTCTGATTTTATTTATTTCTTTTAAAATCTAGCCATTATCTCCGTCATGCCCTTTGATTTGTTTCAGAAGAAAGCTGATTGGCAGGCGGGGTAAAACAGAGGGGGGCAGCTTTTCAGTAGACTTTTCAAACACATATTGAGGTGATACTCACTCCTGGCTAATCCAGGAATGCCATTAATTAGTTAAGCTCATGTCTTAACTAGGAGTCTTCTTCTCCTCAATAAGCAATTCACTTCTCTTCCTGGTCTATCCCTCAAAACTAAGAATGCGTTTACCAAACAAGATTATCTTACAGCTACAGAGATCACACTCCACATATTCTTAACCTAAATATTTTATTCACTGATCTTGCAGAGAAAAATTTGTTTGGACAAGTTAACAGTTTTAACTGGAATTTATGTTTTAGGAGGAGGATAAACTACTATTTCTATGCAAATATTACTATACTTTTAGAATCCATGTCAATAGTATAAAATGATTTTTCTCTAAAGCCTAGAATCATTAATGTAATGGTTAAACATTTCTGCAATAATAAAACATAAAATCCACGGAAATACTTTATATATTCAAGTTTTAACAATCATTTAAACATATTAAAGATGATCCAATTTTCAGTCTTGAAGGAAGGTCATTATTCTTTCATGTCAATTCTTTCCTCATGCTCTTCTTACGGATTCCTGATTACTGATTAAAGGATGTGTTGTACAAGGAGGGAATTTTGGAAAATTCACAAATACATGGAAATTAAACAACATACTCCCAAACAACCAATGGATAAAGAAAAAATTTAAAGAGAAATTTAAAAATAACTTGAGACAAATGAGAATGGACACACTAACACTGATAAGAAGAAGCAAAAGCAGTTCTAAGAAGAAAGGCTGTAGTAATAAATACCTATGTCAAAAAGAAGAAAGATCTAAAATTAACAACCTAAGGTTACACTTCAAGAAACCAAAAAAAAAAAAAAATGAAGAAAAGATAAAAGAAAGAACAAACTAGGCCTAGAAGTAGCAGAAAGAAGGAAATAATAAAGGTCTAGGTAGAAATAAATGAAATAGAGGCTAGGGAAACAATGGAAGAGATTAGCGAAACTGTCACTTGGGTTTTGGAAAAGATAAGCTAAATTGACAAAAGTTTAGCTAAACTTTCTAAGAAAAACGATCAGAATTGAAAGAGGAGACATTACTACTGATACTTCAGAAATACAAAGGATCATAAGCGACTACTCTCAACAATTATATGCCAACAAACTGGATAACCTAGAAAAAATGGAAAAATTCCTAGACCTACCAACACTGAATCATGAAAAAATAGATAACATGAGTAGGTCAATGAAGAGTAAGGAGATTGAATCAGGAATAAGAAATACCCTATCAAAGAAAAGCCCAGAACCTGATGGTTTTACTGCTGAATTCTACCAAACATTTAAGGAACTAATACCAATCCTTCTCAAAATCCTCCAAATAACTGAAGATGAGGGAGTACTTCCAAACTTATTTTATGAGGCCAGCCATTAGCCTGATACCAAAGCCAAAGGCACTGCAAGAAAAGAACATTACAGATCAATATTTTTGATGAACATAGATGCAAAACTCCTCAACAAAATACTAACAAACCAAATTCAGCAGCACATTAAAAGGATCATTCACTGTGATCAAGTGGGATCACTACCAGGGATGCCATGGTTTAACCTTTGCAAATCTATAAATGTGATACCTTACATTAGTAGAATGAAGGACAAAAATCATATGATCATCTCAATAGATGCAGAAAAAGCATTTGACAAAATTCAACATTCTTTAATGATAAAAGCTGTCAACAAATTAGCTATAGAAGGAATGTACATCAACATAATAAAGACTGTATATGACACATCCTCAGCTAACATCATACTCAATAGTGAAAAGCTGAAAGGTTTTTCTCTTAAGATCAGCAATAAGACAAGGATACCCACTTGCACCACTTCTATTTGGCATAATACTGGAAGACCTAGCCAGAGAAATCAGGCAAAAAAAGAAATAAAATTGGCATCAAAATTGAAAAAGAAAAAGGTAAAGTGTCTCTTTTTGCAGATGTCATAATCTTACATATAGAAAATCCTGACACCACCAAAATAACTGTTAGAACTAATAAACAAATTCTGTAAATTAGCAGGATACAAAATCAATATACAAAAATTAGCAACATTTCCATAAACTAACGAGGAACTATCTTTAAAAAAATCAATAAAATAATCCCATTCACCATAGCTAAAAGAAAAATAAAAAACTTGGTAATAAATTTAACCAAGAGGATTGCTATGATTTGGCTCTGTGTCCCCACCCAAATTTCATCTTGAATTGTACTCCAATAATTCCCATGTGTTGTGGGAGGGACCTGGTGGGAGATGGTTGAATCATGGGAGTGTTTTCCCCCATGCTGTTCTCGTGGTAGTGAAAAGTCTCATGAGATCTGGTAGTTTTATCAGGCGTTTGCGCTTTTGCATTTTCCTCATTCTCTCTTTGCCTGCTGCCATCCATGTAAGACAGGACTCCTCCTTACCTTCCACCATGATTGTGAGGCTTCCCCAGCCACATGGGACTATAAGTCCAATTAAACCTCTTTCTTTTGTAAATTGCCCAGTCTCAGGTATGTCTTTATCAGCAGTGTAAAAACAGACTAATACAGAGATAAAAGACTGGTACATTGAAAACTGTAAAACAGTGATGAAATAAATTGAAGACACAAATGGAAAACATCCTGTGTTTTGTGGAATGACTGATATTATTAAAATGTCCATACTACTCAATGTGATCCACAGATTCAGTGCAATTCTTGTCAAAATTCCAATGACATTTTTCACAGAAATAAAAATAAATCCTAAATATTTTATGGAACCACAAAAGGTGCTGAATAGCTAAAGCAATCAAGCAAAAAGAACAAAGCTGGAAGCATCACACTATCTGACTTTGAAATATACTACAAAGCTGTAGTAATCAAAACAGTATGCTGCTAACTTAAAAACAGATACATAGACCAACAGAATAGAATAAGAGCCCAGAAATAAATCTAAGCATTTATGGTCAGTTGATTTTTGACAAAGATGCCAAGAACACACAATGGGATTGAACTGTCTCTCCAATGAAGGGTGTTTGGAGCAGTAGATGTCCACATGCAGAAGAATGAGTATAGACCCTTATCTCACGCCATATAGAAAATCCATTCAAATTCTAAATGAATTAAAGACTGAAACTGTAAAACTACTGAAAGAAAACACAGGGGAAAAGTTCCGTGACATTGGTCTGGGCAATGATTTTTTAAAGATATAAACCCCAAAGCACAGGAAACACAATAAAACATAGACAAATGAGATTACATTAAACTGAAACACATCTGGATAACCAGGGAAACAATCAACATGGCTGCTCTTCAAATCACTGAATTTATTTTGTTGGTACTATTTGGGTCACTGCTAAATTGGTGAATACAAAACTAACACAGAAGAGATTATAATATACATGTTCCAAATGTAGATTATACCTTACCTGAGTATACCTTGTTTAAGTACAACAGAATATAGTTAAAATCACAGTTCTTTACCTGCTTTAGTTGTATATAGATTTTTAAGATCATTTGTTCAGTATCACAAGTAGAATCTGTGGTTAATTAGAAAATATATTTTCCCTTTAAATGAATTTGTGCTGACTTTTAAAATCATTAATAAAGGTGACAGCTAGCTTTGGTGTCTATATTGAAGAAAATGTTCATCCTAATTGGTTTCCGTTTGTCTACCCTTTGGTCTGCTTTCAACATAGCAGTCACAGCAATCTCATTAGTACAGATCACATAACACTTTCCACTAAAATTGGAAATCTTATTAGTACAGATCACACAACACTTTCCACTAAAAATCTCTACTGGTTTTCCATCACATTCAGTGGGAAAAGCATAATGACCCTCAAGGCCTTAAGGACCTTTTCCTCACCTCTTTTCATCTCTGACCTCATCTGATCTCTCTTCCTCAGTTGCCCAGCTGGTCATCCCGCTATGTCTTGAACACTCACACCTGCCTCAGGGCCTTTGCACTTGATATTTCTTATGTCTAGAATTATTTTCTTCAATTTCAATGTAGCTTGTTTCCTCACCTCCTTTTGGTTTTTATTCAAGTGTTACCTTCTCAACAAGGGCCTCCTTGACAACTCTATTTAAAATTGCAGCTCCCAACCTGTCCACTTCCTAAACCACTTTCCTGCTTTATTTTTCTCCATAAAATATATCACCATCTAACTTACTATGTACATTTTACTGTTCAGTTGAATATTTATCTTTCTAAATGCAATTTTTATGTGCGTGGAGCTATTTGTTGTTGTAATCATTGCTTTCTAAGCACTTAGAATAGTGCCCAACATATAGGAAGCATTCCATGCATTTGTATTAAGTTAATAAATGATTGAATGAATAACTAGTACAAACCACCAATCCATAATTTAAGAATCTTATTGAATCTGAGAATTAAAGGATTAAGTGATTTCACTGTGCTTCTTATGATAAAACACACTGCACTTTTTCTAATTTATGAAATTTCCTTTAAGGTTGAATGGCATTGTTTTAGTCTATTTGGGCTATTATAACAAAGTACCAGATGAGGTGGCTTATAAACTGCAGCAATTTATTTCTCATAGTTCTGGAGGCTTGACGTCCAAGATCAAAGCACTGGCAGATTCAGTGTCTGGTGAGGGTCTGCTTCCTGGTTCATAGATGGCCTTCTTCTTGCTGTAGCCTCACATGGCAGAAGGGGCAAATAAGCTTTCTGGGGTTTCATTTATAAGGGTACTAATTCCATTCTTGGGGGCTCTGTCCTCATGACCTAATTACCTCCCCAATCCCCATCACCTAATACCATCACATTAGGGGTTAGGATTTCAACACATGAATTTTAGGGGAACAGAAACATTCAGTCTATAGAAAGCGTGAAGTAAATTTTCCTCCAGTTCCTATGCATGTTCTTACTCTGCTTTTAAGCGTATTCTAAATTTCAGTTGTATCTGTCACTATGTGACTTTACCACACTTACAGCTTTATTTAGGAAAAGAGATGTTAATTATTTTAACTCTTCTTTTGTAACAGAGAAGTCTGGGACTGTCATTTTTTGTTTTTTGCTTGACATTGTATTTTTTCCTCATAGAACAAAAGTTAGTATAAAAGAAAGGGGAAAAAGGCCATACAATGATGCTGTTTAAACAAGAGTGTAAATGTAGGATATGTATTTTGATCTAAAATGTTGATAAACCAAATTCTAGCAATATCATGAAAATGTAAACATTTTGGAGACCCAGATCCTATTTCAAATAGAGTCAAGATGACTGCCCTAGAAAATGCTTCTTGAAGTCATGGAATAAATTAGATGATTGTTTATTTAAAAAAAAAGAACAATAATACATAGAGAGGAGATCTGTTAAAAAATCTGTGAGGAAAGAGCTGTTAAAATGTTGAAACCACATGAATTCTGTTATGGAAAGTCTGAACAAGACTTTGTAAAATAGATTGAACGTGGGCAGTTTTCACAGCTGCCTGATGACTTCCACACGCAAAACATCCACATTTCATCCTTTTGGTGGAATACTGTGTATTTTCCAATTTTATTCTTAGAGTTTAAATTTTTACTTACATATTATGCTTATGTATATCATATTTGTTACATATATTATATATAACTAATATGCAATTATTATTTATTTAAAAATAAGGAATTACAATTATATTATTTGTTTTTAAATAAGGAATTACAAAATAATGAAGAGACCATATTTATTATAGATCTTGAAACTGCGACTAAAAACCCCATGCACAGAGAAAATTCTTGAGTCAAATGGCTTCACTGGTGAATAGAAGTTAGAATACTGGTTATTGTTACAAGGAGAGGGAAGATAATGACTGGGAGAGGGTATGAGGAAAGTTTCATTTCTTATTTTTTATTATATATATAATTGTACAATAATAATGTGTTAGTACATAGAACTAATATAATTGTAAATAAGTGTTTATATTATATAATAAAATATACAAAATATATATATTATATAATGTATAATTATGTACAATATAATAAAAATATGATAATATTGTATAATATATAATTATATACAATTATATTAATTATATGTACTAATGTATTAGCTATATGTATTTATATGTACCTATATATAAGATTTTTTCTAGAAATTGACTACATATTTGAATTGTGAGACAGCATGTATGTTTTGATTCATAGATAAGATATGTTTCCAATATTACCCAAATCTCTAAAATACAAACATGGCAAAAAAGGCTGGAGTGAGACTAAGGAGAAAGGAGGAGCTATAATTGTGCCCAGATTCCATTTCTTTACCTGTGACTTATGCGTTAGTACATTTACCTTAGGTAACTTGTCCCGCTTTTATGCTCTTCAATTTGGTCTTGTGTAAAATGGAGCAAATAGGCCCACTTCCTTATTACAAGGGATATTATAAGGATAAAGTGATGTGATATAGGCAAAGAGCATAGCACACTGCTGCACTTCAGGTGATACTCAGAAAATATTACTTTTGGTCTTCCACATTGAAAATAATGGTGAATGGAGAATAAATGGGCTAGAGTTGTAATGTGAAAAATGGAAAATAACAAAACAAAAGCTCAAAAATACTTTAATTACTGGATATTGAAATGATACCTATGAGGTTCACTTTGTATATCACCTAAGAATATTATTTTACTCAATATATTTTTAGCACTTTATGGACATTAATATTTCTATGGAGAAAGCTTAAAAAGTGTCACTTGTGCATTGAAACTCTTTTGTAACAGCTTCTTTACTCTTCTGTTGTTGTTATGATAACCTCCAGATTACTTAAATTTTTAACCAAGAAGTAACCTTACTTATTACTAGTATGCTCTTTCCTTAAGAGCTTTTCTGATTTATGTTATTTTAATTATATCAATCTTGTTATTATTTACAGTTTTAAATTATTTTAATAATTTCAACCTTTCTGCAACTTTCATTTTAGATATGTCTCATTAATGGCATATAGTGAAGTTTCGACGTTTTGTCTAGTTTGGCAGTGTTGGTCTTTTAATGAAACATGCATTTTCAGTGGATCTGTGTATATCTAAGTGAAGCATGTACACAGAAAAGGTGACAAATAAAAGTCTGAGAGAATTTTTGCTAAATGAACCTTCCCAAGTAACTACTACTGAGACAAAGATAACCAGCAACCCAGAAACTTCCCTCATGCCTTTTCCAATCACTATCTTGCCTTCTCCCCTAATAGTAACCAGTATTCTCACTTCTATTCACCAGTGAAGCCATTTGATCTAAGAGTTTTCTCTGTGCATGGGTTTTAGTCACAGATTCCATATCTATAATAAATGTGGGACTCACTGGAGTTTTCATTTCTTATATTTTCAGTTTAGTTGAGTTGGGCTTTTCAAGAAATTGATCCACTTCCCTAATTTTTCAAATATATCGACATGAGTTGTTAGAGATATATCATTATCATCTTTTAATTTATAATGATCTGTAGTGATGCCCTTTTTTTATTCCAGATATTGTTGTGTAATCTTTGTTTTTCCTTTACAGCTTTAATAGGTCTTCATAATTTCATTAGTCTTTCCAAATAGCCAGTTTTGGGCTTGATTGATTTTCTCTATCGTGAAATTGTTATATTGTATTGAATCCTGCTCTTATATGTCTTGTTTTTTACTTCTCGTTATTTTTTATTTTAGTTTACTACATTTTCTTAGCTTCTTGAAATGGATACCTATGTTATTAATATTTCAGTTCTTTTTTCCTAATATATTTATTAAAGCCTACAATTTGCTTCTACATAGGGCTTTAGTTGCCTCCTACAAGTTTGATATATTGTATTTTTCATTATCATTTATTTTAAAATATATTCTAATTTTCATAGTAAATTTTTCTGTGGCCTCTGAGTTATATAGAAGTGAAGTGCTTAATTTCTGAACAATTGAGTATTTTTCTAATCGTTTTGTTTTTGTTGTTATTCCTTTCCTCACTAATTCCACTATGGGCAGTATATTTTCAATTCTTTGAGACTAAACTTTTTGAGACTTGTTTTTATCCAACATATGGCAGTGACTTGAAAACAATGTGGAGCAGTTGCCCTGGCTCACTGCTGTAATCCCAGCGCTTTGGGAGGCCAAGGCAGGCGGATGGCTTGAGCCCAGAAGTTCAAGACCAGTGTGGGCAATGTGGTGAAACCTCATCTCTACCAAAAAAAAAAAAAACAAAAAACAAAAAACAAAACAAAACCCCAAAACAAATTAGCCGGGTGTGTGCCTGTAGTGCCAGCTATTCTGGAGTCTGAGGTGGGAGAATCACTTGAACCCAGGAGGTAGAGGTTGTGGTGAGCCGAGATTATGCCACTGCACTCCAGCCTGGGTGACAGAGCTGGACATCAGACCCTGTCTAAAAAAAAGCAAAGAAAAGAATGCAGATTCTATAGTTGTTGGTTGCAGTACTACAAATATATCAGTGAGTTATATTTATATATATTGATACTTTTGAATTAGAGACATACAAATTTAGGATTATTAAATTTAATAATTTAAATTTTGTATTAACTCTTTTGTATTAACCACCTTTTTAATACTACTGCCAGCAGTACTTCTATCTTTAGAGTGTACTTTTGTATGTAGATTCACTAGCTTCCTTTTTTTTCTGTGTTTGCATGATATAGGTTTTCTCATATGTTGAGTGTACTTATATTTAAGGTGTATCTTCTGTGAGCAGCATAAATTTGAATTGTTTATTTAACTAATCTAATAATCTTTTCCTTTAAATTGGATACTTAATTCATTTACATTTAGTGTTACTATACTGATATATGGGTTCAAATTACCATATTCTCATCTGTTTTCTGTTTGTCTTATCTTTTGCTAATTTTTCTTCCTCATAACTTTCTTACTTTTGGAATACTAAAGGTTTTTCCCTATTTAATTATTCCATTTCTTCTTTCATTAGCTTGTCTTCTATGAAGTCTTTTATTACTCATAGTAATTACCATAAATATGGTAACTTGCATCCTTCATTTATCAGAACTTTGTAATATTTTACCTCAGTCCCACCTCCCCATCAGATTTAATTCTATAGTTCTCATATGTTTAATTCTATGTATATATTAAACTCCATAGGAAGTAATTGTTACCATCATAAACATGCAGTATTCATCTAATTTTAAACACCTTTAACTTTTTTTGTTTATTTTTTGTTAGTATACTTTGTTTATTTATTTATTTCTGTTAGTATACTTCCATCAAGAAAGTATCCCATTTCTTTTCTGCCTTTTTTAAATGAAGGCCTGCTAGTGATAAATCTCTCATCTTTTGTTTGTTTGTTTTTTCACTTTTCTTTACTTTTGAGACTTATTTTCCACTGAATATAAAGTAGAATTTCTTGCCTGGTTGGAATTTTGTTTTGTTTTGTTTTTTTCCAGCACTCTAAATATATCTTATCATTATTACTTGTTTTTCATTATTTCTATCATGAAGTAAGTGGAAAGTCTTATTGCTGGTTCTTGGAAACAAGATCATTTTTCCTTTCACTCCATTGAAGGCTATTTTTTTTTTATTTTGCTTTTGGTGTTCAGGGGTTTACCACAATGTACTTAGGAATGATTTTATTTGTATTAATACTACTTGGGATTCAAATGCTTCTAGATTCTGTGGATCAATGTCTTTCACCAATTTGGGAAAATTCTTAGCCGATATTTTCTTGAATGTTGTTACTGTCCATTCTTTCTCTCCACTCTCCCTGAGACTTCAGTCACATCCCTACTAGACAGTTTGCCGTGCTCATTATGTATTCTATGGCTTCTTTTCATTTGTCTTCTCTTCTTTTGAGGTTTCTCAGTCTGTACATTTTCTGGGTGACCTGTTGTTTGGCATAAATAATCCCTTTTTTCTGCTAGATTCAATCTTCTATTACATACATTTACTGGATTCTTAATTTTTGTATTTTTATTTTTTAGTTTTAGAATATCCATTTGATACTTTAAAAAAATTAGATTCCAAATATCTCTCCACTTAGTCATCTGGAACATATTAATAACAGTTATTTTAAATTATATGTCTGATAACTCTGACGTTGGAAACAACTGGGAGTCTGTTTCTATTGTGTTTTCATGCATTCCTGTTTTATTGTTTTATGACAAGCTTGGTAGTTTTTGATTAAATAATGTATGTGTCTGAAAATGTATAAAAATTCTGGAAGATGTTATTTTTCTCTCAAAATGATTTATTTTCATTCTGTCAAGAGTTAGCGTAGAGGCAAGTTGCTTTGATTCAGTCAGCAACTCAAATGTTTTGTAGCTTAGTTAGAGATTCTGATGGTTGTTTCTAGTTTACCCTTAGTTCTAGGGATAGACTTTCAGGACTCCAGTGGAAACCCCGACTTGTTTACCACAGTCTTTCCTTCTTGGCTGACTGTGAACTCCAAAGTTTGTCTTCCCAACTCTGTGAGACTTCCCAAGGATCTTCTTAGTTTTTCACTTCTCATGAGTTCATTTTTGCATGATGTTTATCTTCTGGCTCCTTCACCACTTAGAAATTGGCAAATCTCTTGAAGGCAAAAGCTGTGAAGAATGTAGGTCTCATTTCTCTATGAATTATGGTCCCTCACATCCTAGCTGACTTCATAGCCCTGAATTCTAATGTTTATGTTCTTATCCTGTGAGATTGCTGAACACGCTAAGATGTAGCTTTCTCTATAACCTCCTATTCAACTGTCAGCAAATCAGTAAAAGTACCCTGAGAGGAAAATGGCTAGCTTACCTTAGTTTGCTTCCCTTTACTTAAGTCTGGCTGCCTTGGTTGCTTGCTGATGCCTTCAAACTGCTGTTTTTAGTATTTTATCCAGCTTTTATGGTTGTTGTCTTTGAGAGAAAATGGAAAGGGAAAAAATATTTATTTTATTTACAGTTTTAAAAACAAAAATCAGCATATTATCTGATAAAATTATTATTGCTTTTTGTGAATTTAAGGAATGTTCTGAATTATTGCTTCAATATTAAAACAGTAATTATTGGAATATTTTGATGGATTATGAAGAAAGAATATGTAAAATTGGGATCGTGTGGAAAATCTGGTATGCATGAAATTGGCATATAAAGTAGGCCTAAACAAAGTAGGTGCTATTCTTAGTAAGAAGCTTCGTGCCCCTTATGGCATATCTGCCCTGAATAATACATAAAGAAAATAATTTAACAATAATGCATTTGAAAAATATTTGTTGAGCAACTACTGTTTTTTAGGCAGTGTTCTAAGCCTGTAGGTCTGTCCATGAAGGAGACAGGAGTCCTTGCATTCCAGGGTTTTCAAGTAAACAATTTAGAATAGTGCAAGTTCATGAAAAAAAAAAGCATAAGATTATAATAAGATTATAGACGGTGATGAAAGAGCTAATTTACATGTATGTTCTATGTATGCATTTTTGAGGAAGTGATATTTGAGCTGAGAATTAAAAACCAGAAAATACCAGTCATAGAAATATCTGGGTAGAGTTTATTAGCAGCAGGAATAAATGTGGGGTGCTGAGGAAAGGAAAGAAGGCCAATGTGGCTGAAACCTAGTGATCAAGAGCAAAGATGGCATGAGATGCTGTCACGGCGGTCTCCAGGTCTTCTTAGCTCCTGAAGGGAGTAGTCAGTCATGATAAACAGTTTATATTGAATTCTGGGTATAATGAGAAACCCGCAGTGGTATTTAAGCAGGTGTAACATGATTTCCTTTATCTCATTAGAAGTAACATTCTGCTAAATGGAGAATGATTATAGTGAGATAAGTGTGAAAACTAGGTGGCAGTCAGGAAACCATAGTACTTTTTTAGCAAAGAGATGATGGTAACTTAGAATAGAGTGGTAGTAGCAGAGAGAAGTGGCAGGCTGAGATTTATCTGGAGTTCGGCATCACCCGAATTGATGGTGGAACAAATGTGGAGAGTGGGGCCAAAATGTTGACTCCTAGGAGTTTGGCCTGAAGAAATTTTCCTGAAATAGTATGGATTAAAGGAGGAGCAGAATGGAGATACTGGGTGGCAATTAAGGGTCTGTTTTAACATGTTATGTTTGAAGCATTTGAGTGGTGCTGGGCATGGTGGCTCACTCCTGTAAGCCCAGCACTTTGGGAGGTTGAGGTGGGAGGATTGCTTAAGCCCAGGTATTCGAGACCAGCAACCAGCCCGGGCAACAAAGTGAGACCCCCCATCTCTACAAAAAAAATCAAAAAATTAGCCAGGCATAGTAGTCCCAGCTACTCAGGAGGTTGAGGCAGGAGAATCACTTGGGTCCAGGAGGTCAAGGCTGCAGTGAGCCATATTCATGTCTCTGCACTCCAGCCTGGGAGACAGAGCAAGACCCTGTCTCAAAACAAAACAAAAAAATTATTCAAGTGGAAATATTAAAGGGACAATTGGATTTATGAGTCTGGAGTTGAGTGATGTGCACTGGGAAAGAGACTGTACTTAACAGTAAAGGCCTGTTTAAGATCATTTAGAAAGCAGGTATAGAGATAAAAAGAGGGCCTATAATTGAATCCTAGGCACTTCAAATTTAAAGGTGGTAAGATCAAATACATCAAGAAAGAGGGAATCTTCAGCTATGGCAATGCAGGTGCTGTGAGGTACAAATTAAACCACTCAGGTCTTGGAAATACCTAAACATAGAGGGAAAAAACACCTAAATTGTAATGAGTATGTGTGTATATATATATAAATATATATTTTTTATTAAATATTTTATTTATTAATTATTTATTAAATATTTATTTATTAAAATAAATAAATAAATATTTATTTATTAAATATTTTATTAAATATATATAATATATTATATATAATATATAATACATATATAATATATATAATATATAATACATATATTATATATAATATATATAATACATATATATAATATATATATAATATATATAAAATTAGAAAATCTTTAATAAGAGGCGAATGGCTCCAAACACAGATTTAATTTGGAAGCTCCCACCCTAGCAATACCTACTGGTGTTCATTTTATTTATGTAAACACACAAATGTTGACTATGTAATTTTTCAATTAAGGAAATAGCCAATAAAATTGTGTGGAAAAAAATAGTGGTAGAAGATAATAACATCTTTTACTTACTAAAGAGATTGTGTCTAAATATTAAAAGTAATACATTCCCTTGTCAAAACACTTCATTTTTGTTTGTTTTCACAAATATTTTAATGTGGATTTTGAGTCAAATTTTCTGTAGGAAGGTCATGGTAGATTAATGTCAAATTAGCTGAAACAATAAACACAATGAAAAGAAAAATCAGCCTTGTAATACAGTACAACTAAGGAGATCAGTTTAAAACACTAATGAGGAGTTGCCTCTCAGCACTGGGTCATTATGATTATACTAATATAATAAGTTAGGTTCAGGTTAGAAAGCAAAGATGAATAATCTTCAAAAGGCACAGTAAATAGTCAATTTAGTTGTCTACCTTCATAATATTTACTATTTCCATGCTAAAAGCTTACAGTTGTGGGCTAGAATATATGATATTCACATAATAATACTTAAATTGAATTTCATTTTTTTGCTTCTTCATTATCCTTACCTCTACCCTCCTCAATAAATTCATCTCAAATGATAAGACTTTCGATCCATCATTGTGAAGAATAATTTATTTACTTAATGATTCTGGAAATATGGGAATGTTTATAAAATGAAATACAAAAATTAAGAAATGGAGTGGGCAAGTAAAAAGACATTTTCCCACTGATTTTAGAATATACTCAAGAAAATTAAACTAATGACAAAATAGATTTATTTAACTTATAAGCTAATTCATAATTTAATTGCAAAATTTATCACAGTATACATAACTGAGATTTTGCAGATTTTTTTGTAAATAGATAACATCCTGATACAATTAACAGATCTCCATCAGCTGCATTAGATTTCAAGTTGCCCTGCTACCACTGTATATATGCACATAGATAAATATGTATATGTAGTGCAACACAGATGAGAAGATATAAAGTTGTTTTATTTTGTTCGAATATGTATTACAGAGAACCCTATGTGCTGTATAGCACCTTATATATCTTTCTTTTAAGAGAACCTCATAGGACTTCCAAATTCTTTACTGAAATAGCTCCTACTTCTTATATTACCTTTCGATATGTCAGAAAGATTCTTTTTCTGGAAGCTGTTGTTCTCATCCACATCATTGCACAGGCTGACAATCAAGACACTATTTCTCACTTTCTTTAAAACTAAATCAGGATTTGAGGGAGTGGAGGGATGACTAGGCAGAACAAAAGGATTTTTAAGGCAGTGAAAATACTCTGTAGGGTAGTATAATGATGGGCACATGTCCATACCCGCAGGACATGCAAGGCCAAGAGTGAAGCCAAATGTAAACTATAGGCTTTGGGTAATTTTGACGTGTCAATGTCGTTTCATCAGTCATTACAAATGTACTACTCTACTGGGGGATAGTGATAATAGGGGAGGTTATACGTTTATGGGGGCAGTGAGCGTATGGGAAATCTCTGTATTTTTTTTTTTTCTTTTTTGAGACAAAGTCTTTCTGTGTCACTCAGACTGGAGTGCAGTGGCGCAATGTCGGCTCACTGCAGCCTCCGCCTCTAGCGTTCAAGCGATTTTCCTGCCTCGGCTTCCTGAGTACCTGGAACTACAGGTGCGCGCCACCATACCCAGCTAATTTTTGTGTTTTTAGTAGAGACAAGTTTTCACCATGTTGCCCAGGCTGGTCTTGAACTCCTCACCTTAAGTGGTCTGCCCACCTCAGCCTCCCAAAGTGCTAGGATTACAGGTATGAGCCACTGCACTTGGCCAAAATCTCTGTATCTTCCTTTCAATTTTGCTTTGAACCTAAAATTCTCCCTAAAAAATAAAATATTAAAAAATAAAAGAAACTCTATGTACCCTACTGACTCTTTGTCAAAGATTATCTTTTTTTTTCTCAACTCATGCAATGTTTAACACTTTGGACCACATTATCACTTATGGTTAGCCTCATAATATGGTGTGGCTATTTTTTTAAAAAGTCATGGTAAAATGACATAACAAACAATTTTTTATCTTAGCCACTTTTAAGTGTACATTGTTGTGCAACCATCATCACCATTCAGCTCTACAATGCTTTTCATCTTGTAAAATTTGAAAGACTGCACCCATTAAATAATAACTCCCCATTCTCTCCCCCCAGTCCCTGGCAAACACTATTCTACCTTCTGTCTCTATAAATTTGATCATTCTGGGCATGTCATATAAGTGAAACCACACAGTATTTGTCCTTTTGTAAATGGCTTATTTCATTCAACATAGTATCTTCGAGATTCTTCCATGTTGTAGCATATATCAGAGTTTCCTTCATTTTTAAGGCTGAATAATATTCCAGTGTCTATGTATAAGTAGACTCACACACACGTACATATATGGCACATTTTTTGTCCATTAATCCATCGATGAACACAGGTTAATTCCACCATCTGGCTGTTGTTCTTAATGCTATGAACATGGGCATATGGGCTTCAGTCTTTAAGGTTACTCATGGTAAACTGAAGTCTGAAAATATTACATACAAAAACATTTTAAGAGAGAGAGAGGGAGAGGCTACATTCACATAACTTATATTGTTCTATTCTATTTTTTATTAGTTATTGTTGTTAAATCTCTTACTGTGCCTATTTTATAAATTAAACTTCATCAAAGATGTGTGTGTATAGAAAAATACATTGTATATATGGGCTTCACGCATTGAATGAGGGTCTTAGGATGTATCCCCTGAGGATAAGGAGGGACTGCTATAATTCTACTGTTAATTCTTTGAGGAACCACCATATTGTTTTCCATAGTGGCTGCACCATTTTACATTCCCATCGGCCATACACAAGGATTCTAATTTCTCCACACCCTTGCCAACACTTTTTTTTCTGTTTTTTTTTTCTTTTTAAATAGTTAGCATCAAATGAGTATGAAGTGGTGGCAGTTCATATTTTCAGTCATTGTTTTCCAGTATTTCTTGAGACAATTTTGAAATATTGTAAGAGATATAAAATAACTTTGATGTTGGAAAGAATAGCAGTGAAGAATGCCCATGTAAAATTTGAGAATCTTGAAACATGACAGATACAACATTGCATTAAAGGAAATTAAATCCTGGACAATTTTGCTTAGCTTGTAAGTACATATACAACACATATACAAATACATGTACCTATAAGTACATATAAAATATATCCTTTCTAAATTTGGCTATATTGTCAGATACCTGAGAAAATTATCATCTTTATAGCCTCTGTGATATGTCACCAATGCAAGGCCCATGATAACTCAAAAAGAGTCAGTTAGTAAATGAACTCTTTTATTATTTGTATAAATTATAGTTTTTATAATATAAATGTAACATATGAATACTTGTGTCTGGAATTACAGTAGACACATTTTTATCTCCAGGGAGTTACTACTGGCACTTTTTGAAATCCTGTTTTGTCCTAGACACTGGACAAAATATTTTACATAAATTACCTTATAGAACTTTTCAACTCCGTAAGAAAGATACTATTATAATTAGTACATTTTGTATCACAGAAATTAAACAACTTCCTCAAAATGACACAGTTAGAAAACAATAGAGCACAAGATGAATCCAGTTCTTTCTGATGTCAAAGCCTGCCATGTATACTCCAGATGATCTGAACCTTAGAGTAACTAAAAGCATCAGGGCTTCTCTGATATATAATTGTGAGAATCTCACTAAAAACAAGATTAAATGACTACAGAGGAGTCTTAGAATTTAAAACTCTAAAAAGTGAAACTTAGGATTTACCAAAAATGTTTCTAACTTCTTAAATACATGTATGGATATAACCTGAAATGCTGGGTTGATTATTGAAATGTCCATATGAACTTACAAATTTACAAGAAAAAAATCAAACTACCCCATCAAAAAGTGGGCAAAGGATATGAAGAGACACTTCTCAAAAGAAGACATTTATGCAGCCAACAGACACATGAAAAAATGCTCATCATCACTGGCCATCAGAGAAATGCAAATCAAAACCACAAAGAGATACCATCCCACACCAGTTAGAATGGCGATCATTAAAAAGTCAGGAAACAACAGGTGCTGGAGAGGATGTGGAGAAATAGGAATGCTTTTACACCGTTGGTGAGACTGTAAACTAGTTCAACCATTGTGGAAGACAGTGTGGCGATTCCTCAAGGATCTAGAACTAGAAATACCATTTGACCCAGCCATCCCATTACCGGGTATATACCCAAAGGATTATAAATCATGCTGCTATAAAGACACATGCACACATATGTTTATTGTGGCACTATTCACAATAGCAAAGACTTGGAACCAACCCAAATGTCCATCAATGATAGACTGGATTAAGAAAATGTGGCACATATATACCATGGAATACTATGTAGCCATAAATAATGAAGAGTTCATGTCCTTTGTAGGGACATGGATGAAGCTGGAAACCATCATTCTCAGCAAACTATCGCAAGGACGGGAAACCAAACACTGCATGTTCTCACTCATAGGTGGGAAATGAACAATGAGAACACTTGGACACAGGATGGGTAACATCACACACCGGGGCCTGTCTTGGGGTTGGGGGAGGGGGGAGGGATAGCATTAGGAGATATACCTAATGTAAATGACGAGTTAATGGATGCAGCACACCAACATGGCGCATGTATACATATGTAACAAACCTGCACATTGTGCACATGTATCCTATAACTTAAAGCATAATAATAAAAAAAGAAACTTAAAAAAAATGAAATATCCGTATGTTTTCTTGATTTTTTCCAAATGTTTTGAAGAAAGTTTTTGTATTATTAAATGCTATTCATTGGTCAATTTAAGTAATCTTCTTTTAAGAAATCATTCAGAAATTGTGGGTCCTTGATCGTAATTCTTTTTGGGTAATTTCAATTGCAATAGGTTAAACACTGTGCTGGAAGATTTGAGAAAGATTATCATTGGTCCATTTTGTCAAAATCATTTCCAGAAGTTTAAGTCCTTTTTTCTTCATTTTTAGTGTGATTCATTGATTTTCCTAAGGAAGAACATTTAACTTCTCTCAGTATTCACAAGGAATACCTGCTTGAATGTTTAAGTACCAACAGAGGATTTAAAGTTCTTATTACTTATAAGCATTAAATGAATTCAATACTCCAAATTTTGTAGAAGAAGCATTTCTGAAGATAGAAAATAAGGATAATTTTTAAACACAAGAAATCACATGCTTTTCATATCATTATCAATGTGGAAAATGCTAAAACAACTTGCTATTAAAAACCATTTATCAGAAACTTGTTTAATTAATATGTCAAATATCTGGGTTTTTAAATCATATATAACAATCAAAATATTCCTAAAAACATATTGAGAACTTTAACAAAACATTTTACAGTTGGAATGAAATTAGTACTGGATGATTGGATTAAAAGCCAGTAGAAATTATATATTATCCTATTTGAATGTAGGACTATATAAGTTCTTGGTAATCCTTTTTCATAATTTTATTACTTTTTCCAGTACCTAAGTGGATATTGGTGACTGGTATATAATAAGTAATCAATGAATAGATATTGAATAATGCATTGCTTTGCTCAATTTTCTCATCTCTGAGCTTTCCTGTCTGTGTTACTGCAACATTACTTTCTTAATTATATTCTCTCACTCCACTGCAATAATATTACAGAAGTTATTCCCTGATTAAGAATAGTATAAATTGACAATCCAACCCCTCAAATGAAATTTTTTGGTGATCCGAACGTTTTAAACATCCAATAAAGATATAACATGCTAGTTCTCTAGTAGGCACCCATTTCCAGGTTTCCAAAAGTTTCAACAAAAACATTTATATATTTCTCTATTGATTGCATAATGTGGAGATTCTGTTTTGAGAATGCACATAAAGTATATTATATTCTGAACTGTAACAAAATGAGACTGTAATTTATTCACAGTCCTTTTTAAATTTGTCTGTATTTTTGTTTTCCTGAGAAAAATCTTATCTTTATAGCCTCTCTGGATATTGAATATCTTGAGACTAGCTTTAATTCTCTTGATTTTTATTAAAACTTCGAATTCCAACTTTATTCGTGAACTACATGCTTATATAAAAGTACGTTTCATCAAACAGCTTTCTCTTTATCTCTTTAAAATCATTACCTTTTATTATTTTCAGTATGCTTTAAAATTAATGCTTTAAAATTTTATTCTTGAAACATTTGGTTTTTCCGTTGCTACTTTCCTATTGATTGTTTTCCTCATATATATCTTGAGATTTTAGTCTAGGTTTTACAACAAGCATAGCTATATTTACAGATATTTTTTATATAAAGTTTTCAATATAGATTCTGATTTTTTTATCTTATAAAAAATAGTTAACATCGTTAACATTTGGATTTATTTCTGTCTAGTTCTCTGCTCACACACACACACACACACATACACACGTGTACACACAAATACATATATATAAAATGGGCAGCACACTAATAAAGATAAAAATAAACTTTATAAAGTTTTACATTTTTTAACTGGATATTATATTGTGAACATCCCCATGTAACTGCGTAGTATTTGAAACTTAGTTATTTAAAAATTAAATTGCAAATGTATGATCTTATAGACTATTTTCCTGCTTCCAAGGCTTCTTTGGAACTGTGGACTCCCTGAAATGCCAGGGTAACATAAGCGAGACAGAACAGCTAGCAGAACCTCAGGGAATACCACTGACTTTATGGTGTTAGCCAGTATCATGAGAGCCCACAGTGTTGCCTTTCAAACCAAGTGATACATTTCTATCAATAATTAAATAAATTTGAAAGTACACTGCCATTGCATTTGCAATCTTCTTTGTTCTTTATTCATTGCAATAATAAAAACAAACAAACAAAAAACAACACCAAATCAAATGACTGTTGATGGGGGAATTATAAGAATAGATGGGAGTGAAGACCCAAGCTGACTTTACCTCCAACTCAAAGATTTTTGTCCACTAATCTAATTTCTCTTTCTCTCTGTATTTGTTAAAAGTTTCAAAGTAGATGTAGGTTCTCTTGCCAACTTGATACTCGTGTTCTTTCCTTTTCAAGATTACATAAAAAGTATAGCTTAGATCCAACGTATCAACCTGGAATAGGTGAAAATATCACTATTGATTATAACTAGTATTTAACGAGGCTTAATATGGACCAAACACTGATCTAGGCATTTCACATGTATTATGTTTTGTAATCCTCACAACTTTATGAAGGAAGTATACGATTATTTCCATTGTCCAGATGGAAATAAGCTGGGTCACAGAAAGGTTAAGAAACTTGCCTAAGTGACAGAGCCCATTTAATAATACGCTGCAACAGTCGCTCAACCAGCAATTCCACTTGAATGTCTTTCTGATGGAGCATCACAAAATCTACAGCTCAAAACAGAATCGTTATTTCCTTCCTCAAAACATGCACTTCTCTCAGTGAATAGCACTATTCTTAAGCCAGTTGTTCAAACAAACAAAAACCCTGGGAATCATCCTGGATTATTCTTTTCTTTTCTTGCCTTTTAGTCAGGTCCTGTGAACTCTACCTACAAAATATACCCCGAAACTGACTACTTATCTGAACCGCTATTATCTTTATCTAAGCCACCATCATCTCTCTCACCAGAGCCACTAGTATCACCACATATCTGGTATCTCTGTTTCCACATCCCCTCTCTATAGCCCAATCACCAAACAGCAGCCAGAGTAATCTTTTAAAAATATACGTTAGATATCATCACCCCTCTGCTCTAAATCTCCAAATCCTCCAATGGCATCTCAGTATATGTAGTCTGAAATCTATACATACAACATCCTGTACAGCCCACATTACCTGACCCTTGTGTGATTCTCCAATGTCGTAACTGACCACAATCTGTTGTTCCTATTTTATTCCGGCCACATTGGCTTTCTTGAGATGAACCAAGTTTATTCCTGCGTCAGGGTCTTTATACTTGTTCTTTTCTCTGCCTTAAATGCCATTTACCAATATCTTGATATGGCTTCATCACTTGAGTCACTAAGGTCACTGCTCAAATGTCACCTTCTCAGACGATCACCATCTATTATAGAAACCTCTACCTAAAATTGTATTACTTATTCATTTTCCTTGTTTGCCATTGCAGCGTTGTCCTGAAAAATGTTGACCAACTTGTTCTCTCCAAAGGATTTAAAAAAGTAAAAATAAACATGATTTAAAGTGTTAGCCAGTTTCCATGGTGTAAATACTCCCTTCATGACTGATTTCAAGGACCAATGTGATGTTATTGGACAAGGAGTTGAGAAAAGATACACACGATTAGATTTTGAGAGCCAGTGCAAACTGCACCGCAGGTGTATTGCCTGTTCAAATTTTTCTTTACCACTCTATATTAACACCTAAGTTAAAGGCCGGCACAATAAGTAATGTGTTGCTTGATAATATTTGTAAAACAAATGGATTAATGAACAAGTTAATATGTCACTCTGTGGTCTTTAAAATATATATGGAAATGCAGAATATTAAAATCTGCAATACATATTTTGAAAAACAAAGGTGAGAGTAATGCTAGCCAAAGCAGGTTTGACTGCAGGCACAACTGTCCTTCCCACTCTTCTTAATTGAAGAGTCACCTCAATCCCCATTTGAATGTTCTCTTTTCAACCTCCTAAAAAGATTACTGAGAATGTAGATATTTAAATGTATTCTGTTCATCTTTAAATAATTTCATTTATGTTTAAGCTGCAAAAATTGATCTGAAGTTAGTCTGGTATATTGTGTACTTTAAGCATTTGATACGTTTCTAAAATGTTGTTCATGTCAAGGATATCTACAATTCAAATCATGACCTTCTTTTGGCTTGTATTCTAATTTTGAAGTTTCTGACCTAGACACAAAAATGATTAACTCAAGAATTTTAATAGTTGTACTGTTGTTCTTCTATCAGTGATGATATTTGATAGTGTAATATGCTGAGCAGGCAAACAATGAAAAAGTCCCCTCCATGCAAAATGTATGTAAAATCAGCTTTCAATAAGTGAACAGTATTTACTACCTGCTGTTCCTTTTCACTATTTGCAGTACCATTCTTAGACTCACTGCAGGCATAAACCCTGGGATAAGGAAAAGTTAAGCCTCCATTCTTCATACCTCTAATAAGGCTTTGCCAATGGCTGCAATCATTTTACAACCATCCACTTATGTTTAGGTTTAACAGAGTCTTGGCTTCATAATGAAACACTTCATTAAAGTATTTTTATGATATCTGTTTACACATATGTTCATAGTAGAATTGCATGGTGTTCTGTTATCCAGTCTTTGCCATTCACACGGACTCAGTTTATAGTGTCTGGTTATGCTACTGAAGATCTTCCCGCTTTACCATTTGCTGTTAAGTAATTGTAGTCAGACAGACTGCCCAGGAAGCCCCATGGACTCAGTTTTATCCCTTGGGTATCACAAATGAGGAAGAGTTTGATTCCATATTGGTGAAATACTACTTCTGTTTCCTAAAGATATGTTGTTTTCTAAGATTTGCTTCTAGATTTTGTGATTAAATGTTTTATTGGACAGGGATTTAAGAATCAGAATTTCATGACATTTTGTCCTACTTTAAATGGAAATGTCTATAGACTTTTCTAGTGAAGGCTTTTACAAATCATGTTAAGGGATGATTGAATGCTCACAGCAGGACACATGGCATTACAGAAAGTCTCCAAAATTATTCACCCTTTTGGGGACAACTATAACCATAATTTTTTGTGACACTCATAACCTGTTGAATTGGAAAAATATTAATGTTAGAAATCTGTTCTCATGTCACTTTTAAAATTCTCCTTTTTTGCCTCCTGTAGCATGAGTCCTAGTTTGACTAAACTAGACGCTTGATTTTCTCCAATGGTAACATGTTTTTAAAAAAGGACTTTTACTCTGTTGGAACCAATTAGGCCAATGTGAGGAACTTTGGAAGGACCATGAGCAGCCAAACTTGCTAACAGCAAAACATATTTTTCTGAAGGCAGCATGAAAAGGACGGAGGAGTTCTCTAAGGACTGTGAGTTCCATGGGTCCTTTTGAGCTTCAGAAATCCAGCTCTCAGCACTTCATAAATCATTTCTGACCTGATGTCACTGAAGTTGTATTATTATGTGGTTAGTATCAAATTCAGAAAAATTGGGAGAAAATACAAGGAGAAGAATTTGCAGGGTGATTCTTGTAAGAATTTTATCATGTCCTCTTAAAAATGGTAGCTTTTCAGAAACATTTGTTAACTGCTTTGCATTCCATCTTGAGAAAATGTCTGTATAGTTAGATGAGCGTCATCTCCTCTCCTTGTTTTTAAATCACATCCAAAATGACATCAGGCTTGCAGCCGTCTCATTTTTTCCTTTTATTTACACTCTTCACACTTCATTGGCAATTGAGGTCACCACTTTAAAATTTAGGGTGAAGGCTAAAGACCAGCTTGACAAACTGTTGGCGGAATGCTCTCTTTTGCAAGTCTTCGTTTTGAAGAAAGAATTTGTGATTTAGAAATATTTAAGATTGTCATTTTGGTAGAATTTCTCATCTATCAATGCAGGGTGCAGCATCCCTATTTATTAATGTTGTGTTGGTTAGATATGTTCACCCATTAGGTACGTGCAGAGGTACCTGAAACCATCTGAGAGGTGGTATCCCATTTTTCATAATCTATTCAATTGAACTTTTAAAATAACTGAGCATCTTTTATATACAAGACATTAACAGACATTTATATTCTATGGTATCTACTGCTAGCAACTTATAACAGTTTTGGTGGTAAAATAAAGGCAAACTTGCTTCATAACAAAACAAAATTAAATTATCAAAAAGAAATGCTCAGTTGTTAATTTAAAATATAAAATGAGACATGAGAATAACCTTAGGTTAGAAATTCAGATGTAGAAAATATCTGTATAAAGAAGTTAGTTGAAATACTCATAGGCATGAAAGGTATTTTGCAAAAAGCAAAAGTAGGCAAAACTGGATCTATGAAGTTGCTCCATAATGTACTAGTCAGGTGAAGTAGCACAAATTACCTAGTGTATCAGTTTTCTTTTGTTAACACAACATATTACCACAAACTTAATGGCTTAAAACCTCACAAATTTATTATCTCACAGTTTAATAGGTTAGTAGTCTGACACAAGTCTCACTGAGCTAAAGTCCAGGTGTGGGTAGTATTGCATTTCTTTCTGGAGGCTCTAAGGTAGAATTCATTTTCTAAAATTCACTCATTTAGGATAGAAGCTGAAAGAATCAGTTTCTACAGGCTACCTGCATCCCTTGGCTCATGACCCCTTCCTCCATCTTCAAAGCCAGGAACAGGTTGAATCCTCCGTTGTACCACCCTAACCTCTTCTTTTGCCTCCCTCTTATACTTTTCAGGACCGTTATGATTACATTGAGCCCAGTGGATTATCCAGGGTTATCCTTTCATCTCAAGGTCTTTAACTGAATCACATCTACAAAGTTCCCTTTGCCATAAAAAGGGTCATATTCACAGGTTCCAAGAATTAAATATAGACGTCTTTGAGGGACCACTGTTTAACTCTACCATAACTAGCCTATCTCATTTCAATTTTCTAATCAGTTACTACCTGTCTCTTAGAGTACTTGTTAGCAGAAACAAATTTCTGTGTAATAAAGTGCCTGGCAAAAAGTAGGTCCTAAATAAAATGTTATTTTCCCCAAGGAAAAGATTATTAGGAATTATAACATTGGGACACACCTTTGTTTAAAAAGCTCTAATTAACAAGAACCACAGCAGGGGTGCACATACAGGGGTTGGAGAGAAATTCAGTTAGTGCTGTCTTCTGGACACTCCTTCTATCTTCATTCTCTCCTCTGCCATTGTTAACCTTCCATTTTAGGCAAGGAGCTGTATTAGGAAAATGTGGTTTCCTTTTATTAAAAGAAAATCTCTAAATTATTAATAGATATTACTTTTCCAAAGAAAATTTCAGAAAGGAGAACAACATAATCAAGATCTGTGGACACTTTAAAGATAAGGATGATGGAGAAAGACTGAATTTTGCAAGCAGGTTATAATAACTCCTGAGAGTGATTATAACAGGGTGATTAGGTCATGCATGGGCTACAAGGGATTAAATAGAAAAGGAGTGGTAAAGTAATAAACAGCAGAGGATACAGGCTACTCTTAAGAAAGTCCCTAGAGAAGGATAAGAAAATAGGGCAATACATAAGCTTGGAAATAGATGATGATATTTCATTTGCAATAGCTAAAATTGACTAAGTGTTAAGTGACTCTGATCTGTTGAAAGAATTCATGAACCAAGATCAGAAACTTTCTTCTGTCTTTGATTTGTTATTCTACTCTGTTAACATTATACTTCTAACACTTCCCATCCCTACAAATCTTTGCTATTATTCCCCAAATGTTTTGAACTAGAGTGATTAATTTATGTGTGTAATGTCATAAATTGGAGAATGTGTAGGTTCTTCTTACCTTGGTAAATACAGAAGCACAAAAAACAAAGGCAATGCCAGGTATTTCTCCAGGGTGAATAAATTTTAGAAGGCAAATTTAAACTGTCATATTTCTGATTGCCTGTGATTCACACCATTGTTGTACTCTGTGACGGTTTCATTGAAAGGACTGTCATGTTCCATGAGGGACTCAGCCTACCTGCTCTTTTACCAGTAGCTGGTGGGAAAGCCATGCTGTGCCAATGACTTATTCACAGGAGGCAAGTCAATCTTTTGAAACCACAGATTGTTTCAAATGAGAGAAAAATATGTGAGAAGAGAATAGATGTCAAGGGTACTGCTAAAGACAAGGAAAATGCTTGCCTGGGTTTTCCCTGCAGCTGACGTTGTTAAAAATGATAGCAACTTAATGAAGCATGGCGTACTAAATGCATTAATAAGTCGAGGGAGGACCTTATTCATTCCAATTTGGACTCTGCTCACTCGTGTTACTCGTTTTCTTAAGACTGGACTAAAATTGTGAGACCTTATGGGCCAACGATACCCTTTAGAGCTGATAATTAATTTGAAAGAATTATTAAAGCATATTTCTTGAGCTAAGAATGCAGTGTATTCACAGTAAGAGGCAGAGTTAACCATTTATCAAGATAATTAAGAAAATGCATTAAATGTTTGCTCTGTAAGAGCAAGCACTAAATTACCAGTAGTAGTAATATTATTATGTGAAAGGGAATCAATAGTTTGTTTACTAAAATGAGATGCATTAGCAAGCTTTTTTTATTCTGATATAAAAATTTTCAAATATACACAAAAGTATAGAGAATACAATGGACTCAAATGTACCCAACACCCATCCATAAGTATTAACTCAGGACCCCTCTTGTATCAGTTTTCAACTCATCCACATCCTACTCCACCCCTCCAGATTATTGGGAAGCAAATTCCATATGTATTACTCACTTCGTAACTACTTCATTATGTATCTCTGAAGGGTAAGACTCTTTTATAAAGGAAACCATTGTCACATCTAAAAATTAATACTATTACTACTGATTCTTTAATATTAACAAATATTTACTCAGTATTCAAATTCATCACACCTGCTTCCAAGTTTTTTAAAAACAGTTGAATCAGGATTCACAAGAAGTCACATACTGCATTTGTTCGATATATCTAAGTCTCTCAATCAATAACATTTTTACTTCCTTGCAACTTATTTTTTTGAAGAAACCACGCTGTGTGTCCAATAGTGTTTCTTACATCCTGCATTTTGCTACTTAGGGTTCCTGTAGTACTGTTTGCATATTTCTCTACTACTATATTTCCTGAAAACTGATAGATAAATTTAGAGAGTTACTCTGATTCAGGGTTCATATTTTTGGCACAACCACTTTATAGATTGTGCTATGTGCTTCCATCACACTGCAGAAAATATCTGGGTGTCTCTTTTTTGGGGATGTTTCTGGTCATTGATCAGCATTAATGGCCACAGGTCCATCATTTTATGGGGGCTCCCTTCATAGTAAACTGCACAGTAAACTATACACAGTGAACCTTGTGGTAAACTGTAGCATCCTGTGTACTATAGCAATTTACTCCATGTTGCTTTTTTCATTTAACAATAAATCCCGCCATTCATTGCTCTTCCATCTCAGGGTTTTCTTGCTTATTATTGCTTGTTAAAATTCTTCCAAATCACATTTATAATCAAGTTGTTCAGCACTAAGGAAAAAAACTAACATTTTCATGAAAAAATGAAATTGCATTACATTTATATATTCTCTTAGGGACATTGAAAATAACTCTTGCTATTTTTTCAGAGCTAGACTTTGAGATTTGCTTTTTTGCAGAGTGAGATAGAGAAGTCCTTCAAATACTGTCCCTTGAAGAGTTAGGCATTGATTTAAACCCTTTTGAAAAACAATTTCAACAAATAATTGAAAATGTTCTCTTCAAAGTATTATCATTAGTCATCCAGTTAGATTATTATTATTAGGAATTCTGAGGTGGTGGAATAACTCATTTTCCAATGTGTTAACTTCTGATAAGTTTAATGTGAGTATAAAAAGTCTGTTTTAATTGAGGGCAGAGTATTTCTTTTTCTCTTATAATACAGGAGCCAGTTACAACACAGGAGGTGAAATGGCCTGTTTGCTTACCTGCAACTTCAGGAATTTCATGCTTAGCAATTAACTGCAGTACACACTTGGGGGGTAGGGGTAGGAGGTTGGATAAGTGGGTTGCACTTAATAATTCAGTGACAATTACAAATCGTTTCACTATATGTGAAAGTATTTGAAGTAAATTTACCTGAAGATAGAAAATATGGGTGAGCAAGCTCCTCCTGAACTCCCCACCACATTATTCTAGGTTTATTGAAGTAAATGTAAACTTATAAGGGGACATAAAACTCACACAGAAAATAATAATTAGATATATTTCCATATTAATGTTTTTAAGTTTAAAACATCATTTAAAAATTTTATCACTGATGCTTGACTTAAACAAGTCCACTTATAGCATTGTCAGAATCTGTATGAGTATCTCTTCAGGGAATTTTTAAGATGAGAGTGAACAATTTTCTGAGATTGCCTAGACATTTTTGTTACAGAGTAAGAGCCAGGTTCTGTGTGGCTTAGGTGGGGATGGGGGGCTTCGAATGAATCCTCTGTTGTACACAGACTTAATACATTCTCCATTTCAGCCCACTTTTCACCTCTGTTTTCATCAGACCTACCACAGTGAGGTTCTAGACTTCTGCCCTGCTGCAGCTACTCAGTACTTTAGGCCCTGACCTCCGCTCTCCTTCCTCAGCAACTCACCACAGACCTTCCGGAAAAATGTTAAACCCTTCTCATCCTTTTCTTGTTATTGGTTTCTATTTTCTTTCTTTCTTTTTTCTTTCGTGTCACGGGGGAAGAGCTGATAATTGTATTGGCTATATGTATCAACTCAAACAGAGAGACATTACCTGCAGTTCTATAAAGATTCCCAGATTATTCCAATGGGTATTAAGCTTGAAAACATGATGTCTATGATCCTTTCTGGTTCTGATATTGTATAACTCTCATCACTTAATGAAAGCCACCGTTCCTATTTGGATAAATAAGAGAATTGAAAAACGCACTATTAGAACTGAGAGTACAGATGAGCTTTCCAAATATATTAGAGATGGCATCACAGTACATGGAAATGTTAAAATCCATAACATGGGCAAGAGCACATACTAGAAAAGTGCAGAACCTCTTTAGAAGTGAAGCATTTTTGTTCCATGCACATCAATTTGCTATAGGAGTTCAGGGACAAATAGCAATATGGGAAGGAGGCGGAGCTCAACATTGAGCAGAAATTAGACACATGCTGTTCTCTTGAGAGATTAAGAAAGAATAAATAGAAGAGAGTAAGTCAGGTCCTATGAGAAGGATAAAGCATTGTCTTCCATAGAGAGTGAACTTCATTAATATTTTTACGGCTTTTGTGGAGATCAGCCTAAGGAAACAGAAGTCCTATGGCCTTATTACATCATTACAGAATCACACTTTGGCTGGGTCTCTTAACTGTGTAACAGTGGTGCTCAAAAGTCTCTGTAAATCTCCAAAACACAGTACTCTTTAGTAGCATTTCTTAGATTTGTGATTCTTCTGGGGACAAAGGATCTGGGATACAATGGGTTCCCGAGAATCGTAGTAGAGGAATTTTTTTTTTTTTTTTTTTTTGCTCTTGTTGCCCAGGCTGGAGTGCAGTGGTGCGATCTCGGCTCACTGCAACCTCCGCCTTCCGGTTTTCAAGCGATTCTCCTGCCTCAGCTTCCGGAGTAGCTGGGATTACAGGCGCCCAACACCACCCCCGACTAATTTTGTTTTTTGTATTTTTTAGCAGAGACGGAGTTTCACCATATTGGCCAGGCTGGTCTCGAAGTCCTGACCTCGTGATCCGCCTGCCCCAGCCTCCCAAAGTGCTGGGATTACAGGCGTGAGCCACCGTGCCCGGCCGAGGATTTTTTTTTTTTAAATCAAGACTTAGCAATGCATGTGCTAGAAACTGGTTCTGGTTTTCAGACTTACTGACATGGGTATAGGTGAGCTAAGATATTAAGCTGCAGGGAAGGGTCTAGAGTAGCTAGAGTTCCTGGGCTGCTCACTTCAGGCTATGAGGTCTCCTGAACACTGGTAAAAACCCCAGTGCTGTACAAATATCATTTTATCTTAGCCATGATGTTCAAGATTGGAAAGCATAACTCTATGTGATGATCATTGTCCGTTGCTTATTATTTTGAGACTAAAGGATTCTTAAGAAAGACCCTATTCTCCATTTCCACACTAAATGAGATCAAGTTCTTAATACTCTTCTTATTATAGGAGGAACATCTAATTCAATGCTACATCAGTAATTAAATGATATTTTGTTAGATGACATGCAAATGAGTAACAAATGGAATATGAAATAGAAAGTTCCCTTTGTTATGTAAATTGTCAAACACTTCGTATTGTTTTTAAAGTTATTGGGGATTTTTTTAAGACACCAAGTTTGTAACAAGTGCCCTTCAACAGAAAAGACACTTGGATATCATGAGATGTTCTCTTAGGTTCCTCAAAGCCTAGCAGTCATAGCATTTTAGTACTTATTAATGGGGTGTCTGCCTTCCCTGCTGCACACCAGAACAGAACAGAACATCTGGAAATGAGGTATTATAACTACTGATTTTGAAGAGTCTTTATAATGAAAACAAGACACAGTTAATAAAAGTAGCATAGAAAACATTAGAGAGTTATTTTATTAGGGCCATTAAATATTTGGAGTACAGTACTTAGAAAATCACTGTTAAAATTTTTACAATTACTCTCTGAAGCCTGCTAAGAATACTGCTATTTGTTACATTTTTAATAATGCTATTCACTACATTTTAAAAGTTTACTCAAAAACTACATGATTTTCAAGTCATTTAAGAAGTCCAAAAGAAAGTCCATGCCAACAAATTTAATTAATTTTGCATGGAATGTGAAAGAACCCATAGAAAATAAATGAAAGAGGGATATTGTTTTGAAATGGGACTCATTCAGTGTTCTGTAAGGCGGTGACTGCTTTTCCATGTCACTGCTGGCAGTTATGTTGAATTATAGAAAGAGTCTGTGGGGTCTCTAGTAGAACTTCTCTTCGTGGATTATTTTTATCTATTATTCCAGAGCCAACACAGGAGCTATGAAGTCATAAATCCACATTGTAGCTGCATGAGAACTTGGCCTTATCACATATTTACATGCTCAGTGCTTTCTAAGCAAAGTTCTTTATCCATAACCTTAGTGTAGTCTTATTTTTCTTAGTGGGTACCTGTGATCTCTAATATGCTTTGCTATCTCTTTTTGTTTTATATCTTTAAAAAAACTCTATGTTTTTATTTTTTCTGGAAGGAAACAGGCTCACTTGGAATATTTACCTAGATTCTCTCTTTCACAAGAACACGCAGTATTTTGTATTCATTATCTCATTATCTCTTCCCTGGTTGTGTCTTTAGAAAAGAAACAATGGATAACAGAGGGTAAAAGAGTTTCAGTAATTTTCTCAGCTCACAGAGACCTAATAGGGCAAATACTCCAGGAACGTATGCCTTAGTTCCTGCAGATGACAATATATACTAACTGGGATTCAAGCTCTAACAAACAGGCAAGACCAATGTCAAACTAATAACCGTAACGTGGAAGCACATTACAGTGATTTTGGCTATCCAACTAAATGTAATAAATATCAAATGCCCACCATTTCAGAAGAATTATAATAAGGAATATAGCATCTTTAACCCATTTCTCATTTGCCTGAAGAATACTTGCAGACAGCATTTGTGGCTGTAATGTTTACCCCGAGATAACTTGTGGCTTACTGTCCTAACCTTATGCCCAAAGTTTGCCATGAAATATCTCACTTTTATTATTATTTTTGCATAGGTCTAGCATATTGACTTTGGAAACAAAAGACATCATTCTATTTCTAGCATTCTGTGTTTGATAGTAGTATTTCCATATACAAAATATAGTAATTATTGATTGCCGAAATCAAATCCTAGAAAATACAGCATTCCTATATAAAAAATTATTAAATTCTGATCATCATATACATTTCTGTTACATGAGGATTAGAGATAAGTTTTATTTAGAAATAACTCTAAGAATAGTTTTTATATTTTATTTTCACATTGAAAATAAGTCAGATTTGCTTCAGCCTCAAAAAATGTGTTTATGTAAAATTAAATGAGAGCTGGCAGTGAGCTGTACGTTTTTTTTCCTAATGGGAAATGGGTTATGGGTTAAAGATGTACAAGCTGGCCGGGCACGGTGGCTCATGCCTGTAATCCCAACACTTTGTGAGGCGGAGGCAAGTGGATCACCTGAGGTTAGGAGTTTGAGACTAGCCTTACCAATATGGTGAAACTCCATCTCTACTAAATACAAAAAAAAAAAAAAAAAAAATTAGCCAGGCGCAGTGGCACCTGCATGTAATCCAGCTACTTGGGAGGCTGAGGCAGGAGAATTGCTTGAACCTGGGAGGCAGAGGTTGCAGTGAGCCAAGCTTGCGCCATTGCACTCCATCCTGGACAACAGAGCAAGACGCAGTCTGGAAAAAAAAAAAGGTGTAAAAGCTAGAGGCCCTGGCCTCCACAAGCCCACAATTTAGTTATTCTTCTTCTTTATGATTTTAAGACCTTGTCAGGAATACTTTGGGATTATCAGTAGTTAGGACCAAGATATTTCATATTTTATAGCAGAGACAACTCTATCTGTGCATTTTATAAGATTAATCCATTGGTATGTTTCTTGTTGAATTTCTATATAAAGACATCTACGTGATGAGTTGTTCAACATGAACTGTCTAAAAAACAATTCGTTATGAATAATACCTAAAAATGCATAAGTAGCAAATATCTTTTATAATGGTTGATGTAACATGTTCTATGTTGTTCCTACTTTTGCCCTTTCTCTGTTACTTATTTTACTTTGTCTTTATTTTAAAGATAATTTTATTTAAAAGTAAAACATTTATGTTCATACAAAAAATATAGCAGAATATGGGATGGAAAATAAAAGTCCTTCTCTTCTTTTCTTGACTCCTAAAGGTGGCAGCTTTAATATGTTCACATAATTCCTCTCCCAAAATGTCTTGGCATATTCAAGCAGTTACAGGCACATACATAGATATGTGTGTCTATCTGCAGTTATACTTATCTATATGCCTTTGTAAATATAAATTCATCAGTATTTCTCACCTGCAGTGGTACTCAATAAAACAGAATGCTCAAAGCCCAGACCCCTCAGGACAAATATCTTGGCTGTCCTTGCTATGCTGGGGTCAATCAGATGGTCTCAGGGGAGAGGAGGCATTTGGGAGGTTGGGCAGCAGTGATTTGTCAACAAGTACAGAAGCATTTCAGTATTTTATCCACTAGTTGTTCCACAACTGTGCCTAAAAGGCTAATACTAACCCTACTTTGACTCATTCGATGGGTGATTTCCCCTCCATGGCTCTCAAGCATGCATGCATTCAAGTAAACATCTTGAAGGAATAGCATCAGAGCCACCTGTATTACCGCATTCCATACCAAATTTTTATATTTTTAAATCTAGTCCCGTAGGGTACACCATAGATCCTATACACATATGCATGAGTTACCATGTCAAAACTATGAAGCAGATAAAATTTGTTTCTAGAGCATCCCTTTCAGGATTCCCTCTGTAGCTCAGCAGTCCTGTTAATCACATTGTAGTGAGCCTGTCCTCCCAATTGTGCCCCACCAGTGACCTCATCCACTTAGAGCTTAGAGCTGCCAAGCTCTCATACCTCATAGCATTTACTAGTCAAGAACATATCATACTGTTTTATTATTATAGCACTTTTCATTTGTCTCATTATTACAATATATTAACAACCCATTGATGGTGGAATAGTAATTTAAACTAATTCATATCTGTCTTTCTACCTAGAACATTGTACATAAATGTCATTCTTTTGGACTACATTGGTAAAGACACAGATATGCACTACCACAAAACATCTAGAATATTTCTTTTTTTACATCTTCAAATTCTATACAAATTTGTAAATAGAGCATTGCCACATTCCTCTCCATTGTCACTCTGTTAACAGTAACAATACCTCTTTATTTTGCCCCTTTTCTTGCATGTTTACCTTTTGTAAAGAGAAGGTACAGAAACCCTTCATTTAATGTGTTTCAGGTTCAATCCGTTGTCTTCAAAACACTGGAATTTCTCCTCCATTATTTTCTATTTGGGGATGTAAAGGAATGGACATTTATTGAGGATTTACTGCCACAATGCTAGAACCACAATCTGAACAAAGGAATGTGTTTATGTTGTTTTTGCTGTACCATACTAACTCCCTCTAAATGGCACTTTTTTGAGGATTATGTGATATAAGTAAACAAGTTTTCTAAACTATCAAGCACTATTCACACTGGGAATTTCTAGCTTGTATTTTACAGTCTTTAACACAGTAAGGTGAGTAAATTGGTATGTACTATTAATAAATGTTTTAGGTGGTAATAATTATAATGGAACTTTAAACATCAGGTGAAATGTTGCCAATGAGTTGTTACTAAAATACGGTCTTAATTCATTTCTTTTAAAGCCATGGTTGTCAAAACAAAACATCACTTCTTAGCAAAAAATTATTAGATATGAACCTGTAATAGTAAAATCATTTCAGAGAACATTATAAGATTATAGAATAAAATCTGAAATAAAATCTACTGCAGCATTTAGACTTATATTTGACATAAAATGATGAGAATATTTGGGAATTCAATGTTATTGTTGTTGTTATACTTCCCTAGGTGTTCCAGATCGCGTATGTGATTGTGAAGGCAGCTAACTCCCCCCGGCCTGGAAACTGGATTTTGGAACGCTCTCTTGATGATGTTGAATACAAGCCCTGGCAGTATCATGCTGTGACAGACACGGAGTGCCTAACCCTTTACAATATTTATCCCCGCACTGGGCCACCGTCATATGCCAAAGACGATGAGGTCATCTGCACTTCATTTTACTCCAAGATACACCCCTTAGAAAATGGAGAGGTAAGATGAGAAAACTCACCATTTAAGCACATTTGAGATGGCGAAATAGGCCTGTCAGAAAGACCTGAATATATCAGTAATTAATGTCAGGGACATTTTAAAATAGGATTTAGCAAAAGTACATTTAAATGAGTTATTGAATAAAAAAGAAAAACCTGAGGTGATTAGAATTTTAACTACCTTCATGTGTCTCCCATCTCCAGTAAAGATCAGAGAAGAGGAAATAGGTTTAATCTGGAAAGTCAATGATTAATTTTACATATAAAGAGACTTTCTCAACAATGAGGATTGCTAATGATTAGAGAAGGATTGGAGACCTTAAAGGTGGCCTTACATTTGAGTGTACTTTGGTCTGAAGATGGAGACAAAAGAAATGAATTTGTGAAGACATGTAATCCACATGAAAGACCCAAATGAAAAGTAATTCTTTCAATCTTTTGATGTTTTTCTGCTGTCACCACATAGGGCTACAGTGGGGTTTCTTCCCTGGGTCAGGCTTTGTGGAACAGTAATGTGCAGGAAGTCTTAGGTTCTCAGTGATGTGCAAGCTAGGTTACGTGCTTAGTTCAAATATGTTCTTCTCCAGTGTCTGTCATCCTGTGGTTAAGGTTTTAGATTCATTCATTGATTTTAAGCCACATATTCTAACCATGGCTTCAGTTGTTATTAGTTTATTAGTTGTGTGTGGGGGCGGGGAGGTTGTTTTTTTTTGTTTTCTGGCTTAGTTGTGTGTTCTTGATCCAGTTACTTAAATTCTCTGCACCTCAGTTTCATCGCCCATAAATCAGGAATAATAATAGTTCTTACCTCATATAATTGTCAAGAGGATTAAACGCATTATTGTATTTAAAGCATTAGAACAATGCTGAAATGCACACTAAGTACTCTGTGCTATTTTTATTGTTTTGTTGCCATTAAGGAAATAATAACCATTACTACTATTATTTTTATTATTATCCTTAGTCTTCTCTCAAATACCCAAACTTTGACTTAGTGACTCTCTTGAATTATCCAATATTTCTTTAGTATGCTTCCCTAACTTGTCTCCCTTTAGTATATGTGACCCACCTCCTTTCATCCTACCTAATTATGTATATCTCCATTGATACTCATGTCTGATATTCTCTCCCACATAGTCCACACATCTGAAGCTAGTATCATCATTTATACTTACATTTTCAGAAAACCCATATTCACATTCTATCATGCCCACCCCAGCCAATCTAGGGTTATCTCTCAACAATTCTAGGGAAAATTAGGGTTTTGGCATAAATCTGTCAGACTCTCATTAGGCACTATTTTTATATTAATGTATACCAATGCTTCACTATATTTCAAATTCCATGTTCAAAAATACCAGTTTTGGGGAAAAACATTCCAAATGGTACTCTCAGCAGAAATCTCAATCTGCCAAATGACAAGGACTCAAATGCAGTGAGTCAAACAGCTGTTCAACCTGCTTTGTGCCTAGAGGCATCCAATTCCTGGCCAGTTTGGCCTGAGGATATGGGAGTAGGGAGTACAGAAAGAGTTTTGAGTTGAATTTTTATTATTTTTTATCCTAGATTCAGTTTACATAAGACTAATAATTCTCTAATAATTTAAGACTATTCTATACCTTTAAAAATGATTCAATTCAGAAATTTATTAAGCAATATAAAATACACTTAGGCAGGTATGTAACATGCGTGTCACAAGCGTATACCCTACCCATTCTCTCCCTTCATTAATAATGGTTCTCCATTCCTTAAACCAAGTCAGCCTGCCAATATGAAACAAAAGACATGTTTGTTAGTTAATTAGTTAGTTTCTTTAATTGGCTATATTGTTTTCACTCCTAAACAACACTTACTAAAAACTGCTTATTGATGGTAACTATGAGGAGCAACTGACTGAACTATCTCTGTGACATGTTTCCTTACATCTATTTGTCACTCATGGGGAAGTGAATGAAATAAGGAACAGAAAGTAATTCAAAATATTTGCAATAGAATGATAAGACTGAAGAATAAGAATTAAATTCAGACCTCTCCTAGGCTATCTATTCATTTTATGTAGCTTACTTTGTGGAATATGTTACTTTTTTGAATAGACAGGTGATATCCTCCAAGACTCTCAGCTCAATGATAATATAACTGAAATAATAATTGAGGTCTCGGATTCTCAGGTAAATATTTCATCCATAATCTGGTAAGGTCTAGAAGTTGACTTTTAAAAGTTGACAATCGCTAAACTTAAAAATGGTTCAGAGGAGATACAGTATTGCTGGATCTAATGTAAGTAGAAAGAATCCTAATTCTGAGATATCATGGCATAGAAAAAGACACAAGGAATTAAAAGACCTGGATTCTGGTACTGGTTCCAGTTATTTGTGGGACCTTGGTCAAATGATTTAATCTCTCTGGGATTAAATTTCTTTAATAGATGAATTAGTTCAATGCCCAGATTGTTCTGAGGCAGCATGATATTTTCTAAAATAATATAGCTTTGGCTATCATATAACATTTGAGGATATTCTAAAAGTTTTGGATACTTTTCTCTAACATTATCCAGACAAAGTAGCTGTGGAATAAATCTCACTCATCAGCTTTAGTTTTAAAATTATGTACTTCCACATAATCCCTGGAATACAATTATTAATTGTTTATGTTCAAAACTTTACAGAGAAGTGACAGTCAAATAAGAGAAACAAACATAAACCAGTAAATAAAACATGATTGCATAAGTACTATAACAGTAGTGTATACAGAGAGCAATAAATCTCCCCCTGCTTGAGTGGAAGGAGGCACATTGAGAAGATAACTTCTCAGAATATGGGAAAACCAGCAACAACTCTTATCTCAAAAGTCTCAAAGCCAATATGCAAATTCATCTCCAATAATGCCTATGTGTTAAACTCGGTACATACAGAATTTACCTCCATTGTTGAGGGATATTGTTATCAGATGTAGAATTCTAGGTTTGCAGTTATTTTCTTTTGGCACATTTTATTGTTTTCTGATTTCCATTGCTTATGTAGAGAATGCAGCTATCTGATTGCTATCTTTTGGAGTGACTTTTCTCTGATTTATTTAAATATTTTTTTCTTTGTTCTTCAGTAGTTTTACTATGATGCTTCAGATCTTCACTGCCCACTACAATAGCCACTAGCCATATGTGGTAATTCAAATTTAAATTTCAGTTAATCAAAATTAAATTAAAATTCCATTTCCCCATTACACTAGCCACATTTCAAGTACTCAGTAGCCACATGGGACTAGCAGCCACCACACTGGATTGGGCAGAAAGCAACACTGCCATTATTGCACAAAGTTCTGTTGGGCAATTCTACTTTAGATTGTACCTTTTTATTTTCTACATATCTGCAAAGTGATGTCTTTCATCAGTTCAGAAAACTGTTCAGTCATTACCTCTCTAAATATTGCTTCTTCTGCATTCCCTCTGCTCTATGATTCTAATTAAAAATGACTTGGAACTTTTTACTGTATACACTATGTATTTTAAACTCTCTACTTTAGTTTTCATCCTTTTGTCTTTTTGTATCTTCATTCTAGGTATTTTCTTCTGGATTACTTCTAGTTCATTAATTCTCTTCTCAGCTATGTAAATATTGCTATTAAAGTTATTCATAGGATTCTTAATTTCATATATTTTTCAGTTTCTAAATTTCTCTGGTTCATTTTCTTTTTTTCTTTCTTTCTTTTTTTTTTTGAGACTGAGTCTCGCTCTGTCACCCAGGCTGGAGTGCAGTGGCGCCATCTCAGCTCACTGCAACCTCCGCCTCCCGGGTTCAAGCGATTCTCCTGCCTCAGCCTCCTGAGTAGCTGGGATTACAGGCGCGTGCCACCATGTCCACTTGATTTTTGTGTTTTCAGTGCAGACAGGGTTTCACCATGTTGGTCAGGATGGTCTCGATCTCTTGACCTCATGATCCGCCCGCCTTGGCCTCCCAAAGTGCTAGGATTATAGGCATGAGCCACTGTGCCCAGCCTGGTTCATTTTCAAATAGAAGTTGTTTCTCATTTTACATTGAAATTTTATATTTATAGTAAAATTTTAATTTAATAATATGATTTATTCTAAAATTTTCAATATTCTATTTTTAATCTCCTTGAGCATGAAGTAAAAATTATCCTTAAAAGTTTTTGTCTGATAATTCTAATATATGGCCTTTTTGGATATATTTTATTTTCTGTTTCATCTGCTGATTCTTTTTATGCTGTCTTACATTCTTATGTGCCTGATTATCTTTGTATAACAGAAGTTGTATTTGAAAGAGAATGTGTAGAAATAATTTGAGAGCTAGTATATTGTCTTCATCCTGTGTGAACTTTCTGATGCTACTGCCAGGCAATGGAAATCTGGATCATCTTAATTCAATTTTAGGGATTCAAATTTCTGGGACATTCAGATGATTCAAAGCATTGCTATAACCCAATGACAGCTGCTTTAATTCCAGTATACGCTCATTCCAATGCTGCTTATCTTTGGAGTCCAAGCCAGCGTGTGTGGGAATTATGAAAGTCCCACCCATGCAGTCCTGGAATCCAACTTTTGTCCTCCTAATACAGCAGGGCTGTCAAAAGTGCTGCTCAGTCTCTCAGCCATGTGTCTGGACAGGAAAATGCTCACAGGACAAAAGCTGTCACAACGTACCAATCACCTGTCTAGACATGTCTTTTGTCCTTGACGTTGAGAAGGTTATCTTCACTCTCTTGATACCTCTCACATGGCTTTAAACATATGTTTTTGTATATTTATCCAGTTTGTCTAGTTGCTGTCATTGAGAGTGTTGACTCTTACTGTATAATCTACCATAAATAGAAGCGAAGTTGCACATGCATTTAATTTTTTTTATTTTGGAATTAAGTTTACACACATGTATGAAGATTATAGAGAATCCTCACATTCCCTCATCCAGCTATCCCTAGGAATAATATCTTAAATAATGACAATGCACATGTTAAAACTAAGAAGTTGGCATTGATACATTATTGTTATCTAAACCACAGACCTTATTCAGGTTTCATTCATTTTACCAATTTCATTTTTTCTCTTCTGGGATCCAATTCAGGTACTGTTTTGCATTTAGTCACTGATCTGTGACAGTTTTAAGAGATATTTTAAGAGATATTTAGAGATATTTTATAGACTATTATTCAATTTGGGTTTGCCTGATGTTTTTTCATGGTTAAACTGGGCTTCTGGATTTTGGGAACCAGTACTACAGAGGAAACAGTTTCTCATTGCATCAATCATTTTTTATTAATATATGCATTTTTTTTCTTTTTTATTGGTTTATGGGGCTTGTGCTTCTAATAGGTAGATTTTTAAAATGTTTTTATTTTTAATTTTTATGGTTACATAGTAGGTATATATATTTTAGATAGATTTTTAACGTGGACAGCAGTATCTAAATATTTACTGTGATTTGTAATGTATATTTTTGACTAAGCATTGAATGGTCATTTTCTTCCAGACCTTCAAAATATTCCTTAAATACATCAGAAATAAGAAAAACAAGTCCCTCCCTCCCTGCCTTCCTCCCTTCCTTCCTTCCTTCCTCTTTTTTCTTTCTTCTTTACAAACAGGTTCTCATTGTGTTGATCAGGCTAGAGTCCAGTAGCATGATTATAGCTCACTGCAGGCTCAAACTCCTAGGCTCAAGAAATCTTCCTACCTAAAAAATCAGCCTCCAGCTAATTTTTTAAAATTTTTTGTAGAGACAGGGTCTTGCTATGTTGCCCAGGCCGTTCTCAAATTCCTGGCCTCAAGTGATCTTTCCACCTTAGTCTTCTAAAGTTACAATCTTCTGAGATTACAGACATGAACCAACATGCCTGGCCCAGAGGAATTTTTAAGGCCCACCCATGTAACAAGGCATTATGAAATAAACATGTCTCAATTGTTACACACTAGTTAGACAACAATGTTCATGTTTTAGGCTTAGAACATTAATAGGAAATAGTTTTCTTGTGACTAATGCCAAATCCACTGAGTCTAAAGTTTATTACATTTCCACTTGTCTAAAGAATTTTTGAGACATGTGCCAAAATCTTTAGCACATTACAGCTGAAAGATACCTTAGGTAAATTTCTCATCAATCTATTAAAGGATATTCAAGCCCTCAATTTCAGCCTCTGTATCCAAACTTCAATACTGCCCTATGTCCATATCATCACTGGAGAGGTCTGGCCTTTCCTATGGCCTCTTTAATCTTAATTGCATCATCTCTGATGTTTTATTTGGCTTTGTTTGTTACTCCAGCTACTCCCACCTGTTTCCCTTCATGGTTTGGTTTGGCCCCTTCTCTGCCCTCCACTCCACATTGATTTCAAGAGATCAACAAATGTTAGAGAACTGGGTTCAACTACTACCAAGAAAGAGCTTAACCCTGAAGCCTAGCATCCTAGGCCTGCACCCAAAGGGAGAAGAGAAGCTCATTCTGAGCTATGAGATAATCGTAAGGTATCAAGTCTCAGGGCCTGGCAAAGGAGGGATAATGGAGGATATAGGCAAGATAATAATATGACTGGGTGTGTCGTTATCCAAGATGCGAATAGAAGGAGGCTTTGAGCAAAAGCCTTAAAATAGTTTTATTTTAGAAGGGCAATTTTCTATCATCAATGCCAAGAGAAGGTTCAGCAGGGACCCTACTTTGTCCTGCTTTGAGCAAATGATACTGAGCTCCCTAATAGGAGTTGCAGGGTATGAAGCAACAGACTGCAGGGGCCTCCATTACTTTGAGGCCAACCACAGGGTAGAGCTCTTGTGGGAACAGCTACATAGCATGCATGTCCAGCAGTGCCCCAGGGAACCAAGCCATCGAGAGCTACTATCACAGCCCAAGTGCTGCCTCTGCAGAAAGCAGTAGCCCAGATGCTATTGAGAACTGCTTACAAGAACTGCCACTTGGAAGCACCCCGAGAACTTGGCTTTACTTGGAAATCACCTAGGAGCATTTGAAAAATAGTTACTCCTGAGACCAGAACTTTTAATTCATTATATTTGTCAGAGGCTCATTAAGCCCTGTGTATATTTTAAACAAGTACTCTTGGTGATTCTTATGTCTGTATTCCTGTCTTAATGTTCAGCTATTTCCAGCCTTTTAAACCCTGTGGGAGAACAGGGCACCAGTTATTTAGGGAAAGAATATTGGTCATTCTAACTACTTCCAACTGAAGAAAGAGACTAACTTTTTCTGTCAACAAATGTGATAGGTTTTGGTGGACTGAGTCTCTTGGCAGGTTTGAGTTGAGCAAATAAACTTCGAACTAAAACTAGGTTATTGATGGTCAAAGGGGTAGCTGAGAGAAGAATCACAGTAATAATATTGAGGAGGACGAACTTTCTAGATGGCACTGCTTTAGAGATCCTAGAATTAAAATTATAATATTTTTCTGTTGTATGAGACTTTTCCCTTTCTTTGACTCACATTATTGCTTTTAATTTATTTGGATTGTCACTAGACTGCTAGTTAAATATTCATGGTTACCATAGTGATTTTGCTTCCATTTCCTCATACAGAGGCCTTTAAGTTATTTACATATGATTTCCTTTCCTTCTTACCACCACCTTCTCACTCTCCTGGACTGCAGCTCAATGGAACTTAGATTCACTTTGATTCTGCTTTGAAACATGGCAGGCTTGTATAAAAATCCCTGGAGAAACCATCATTAAATCTTGAAGACACTTTTTTTTTTTTGTAAACTGTATGTAGAGCTTTGATATTATTTTGATTTCCTATGTGACAGAATTTTATATATACAGACAGAATATTTTTCTTCCTCTTTTCATCATCTGACATTATGGTGATCCTTAGAATTGCAAATACAGGAGAAGGAAGACACAAACCCAAGACTGTATTAAAAAATGTTTCAGAAATTCTCCTTTGATATAACATTGTTAAGGTTATAACATGATTTTGCATGTGAGTTTGTATGGAAATGAGGGAATGGAAATGAAGACCTAGCCTTTCTCAATTACCCTTGCAATTGTTCCTTTAGGGAGAAACAGTGGAGTATTACTAATTTGTATTGGTAATTATTGGTAATTGGTAATTATTTAGGTAAATAATTATTTGGGGTTTCAGGCTTCCTTTCTCTAAAAATAATTCTTTTTAGACCAATGTGGGGCCAATCAGTACCTGGAGCAACAATATTAAAGTACCTCCTTACAATGAGGTTTATATGGAGTCCTCTAAAAAATGAAATGTTTCAACTCTGGTTGGAATACACAGAGCAGCTGAAATATTTTGGAATGACACACACATAAAATACATAATTTATTTAAGGTAATTTATTGTTATATTTTAAAAATACATCTCTTTAATAAAGATAAAATTAAGAGGATTATATTCCTCCTTTTTCTTTGTTGATCAGTTACTAGACTTCCTTACTCCTCCAAATATATATATATATATATTATGCCCAGAAAGTGTCCACAAATCCCTGTTAAATTAATGCAGTATTGTTGGAAAACAAAGATGGCCGGAGAAACTGAATGAGAATGGAATCCTGAGGAGAAAACACCAATATTTAAGAGACCTGGTTCTCTCAGTGTTGTGGAACAGGATCCACTGAGATGGAACAGAAGGGTAAGCTTCTGTTAAGCTAGGTAAGGAAGCTTAGGGTTGTGAAAGAAGGTACAAAGACACTGCACACTGACTTTTGGGGAATTACTTGGATTTGTCTTTCAGGTAGCTCTGCCAAGGATTAACAATAGGGTTCAGAAAGAAGAGTAAACCATCTAATATGTGCCCCAGCCAGTTTACGTGGTTATAATAACAATCAAATTAGATTTTTATGGCAACACTCTCTTTAACCTCTACGATATGATAGTATTTCCAGGCTTTTTATTCTCAAGGTTCAGTAGCTAACATTGGCTTAAGCCCACTCCTAACTATGAAATGACTGAGCTGGCTCAGCCTGGAATGAGAGTGGGGAGCATGAGAGGGACACAGCCATACAACATGAGGCCATGGCTAGGGAAGGCAGAGGCTACTGAACAAGACTGAAGGAATAAGCAAACAAAAAACCACAAGCTTGCTGAAGTTGGAGGACCAGAAGGAATAGGTGAGGGTCTCAGTGCTAATGTAGGGTTAATCCAGGGCCAAGTAGACAAAAATAATAATAAAACCACAACAATAATAATAACAATAACAAATGATGGCTAGCATTTGTTGCACATTTATTTTATGGAGGGTGTTAATCTAAGAAATTTCCCATGTATAAATTCATATATACTAATACTTGTCCCATTTTACAGTTGAGAAACAGGTATTACAGAGAGGTCAAATAACTTTCCCAGGGTTCCACAGCTAGTAATTTTTGGAGCTGTGATTTGAATTCAGTGTATTCTCAGAGCACCAGAAAGGTACAAAGCTAAAAGTTTCCTTCTGTGTCTGGGGTTTCCTGGAAAATCTGCTCTGCCCTATAAGCTCAGGAGTCCCCCCTCCTAGCAGTTCCTGCTGAAACTCTGTGAGATTGCACAGGCCTGAGTTTGAGCTGCTGCTTATTTTTTATTTTGGGATTTTAGTATTTTCATGTTTTAGGTTAAAAAAATTCTTTACCTTTTAGCTTTGATGAATTACTTCATTTTTATATCTAATAATTTTTTTGAACCTTCACTTTAATTGATTTCTTAACCTCTTTATCTTGCTCATTTTTTAATCTTTTTAATGATTTTAAAACGCTGATTTTAATAATTCTATCTTGGCATATTTATATTTATCAGTTTTTCTGCTTCAAGCTTTATTCTGGTAAATGATGTATATTTATATTTCTTTTGTGTTGTTTTTTAAATATTTTTTATTTTTGTTTCTGGAATTTAATGTATTTCAATTGTGCTATAGACTTGTCAGAATTTTGTTTGCTTTAATAATTTTTAAAGTGACTTTTTGCATTACTTTTGATCATTTTACTCTTAGCCTATTTTGAGCTTTTGATGTCTAAATATAACTTTGTTTGTCTAGTGTTTTAGTGTCTTTATTCATTGCTTCTACGTGGCAATAGGAAATATGACCATAAAAACCTCAGTGAAAGTAACCCACATTTAGAGAGGGCTTGAATTCCTTAATCCCGCCCCCCTACACACCCCACCCATTCGACCCATCTGTAGCCTCCCTTTCAGCTGTTCTTAAAAGACCTTCCCTTTTAAGGGAACTTACATTTTCCCTTCAATACTAAATCCCAAAAGCTAATAGCAATACAGAAGATCCACTGACCAACATTTCTTCCCAAGACAATAATAGTAACTTATATGCATAATTGTTAAAGCAATTTTAAGATTTTGTTTTGTTTTTTGCTATGCAAGTTCCTAAGACATGTTATTCCTCTAAAAGTTTACTATATGAAATGATTGACTAATGGTTGAACAAATACTATAAACACATAAGGAAGGTGATATGGGTTTTACTCACAGAAGATTCCTCAAAACGCATACCTGATTTGGTTTTAATAAGGATCACATTACGGGAGATCCAATAGAAGCTACTTAAAAAGTGTTTCAGAAAATGTTTTTAAATATTAATTTGCATCCACTATAGCATTACTATTTGAATTTAACTTCCTTCCAATATACCTGTGGAATGAGCTATTGAGTTTAACTTCTTTCCAGGCATGGTTATGGAGCCTGCTAGTGTGTGGGTGTCCCGGGGCCACACCGTATTAAATAGGCTAGTGATAAAATGGATAGGACAAGATTTCTCATCAGGAACATTTTTAAACACAGAATCTGTTGATTCTATGTTGGGGGCAGAGGCTGGGAGAAATAGGGAGATATTAGTCAATGCATTACTTTTATAAGTGGGCAACAGAACCCATGTTGCATGGTCAAAGTACTGCAGAACTTCTCAAGCATTGTACACGTTTCAGTTTTTGACTACGACTTTAATGGTCCACAAGGAAGGCCTCTAAGAATCTTTTTCTTGTCCATTTCTATAAGAGAGAACATAATGCGGTGTTAGACATAGTTGAGACCCATTATAATAATGTCACTACATTTTGAAATAAAATTCTGAAATGCCTTAATACATAAATCCTTTTATGAAGTCTTTAAAATTGGCTGCTAAAACCAATAAAATTATATTTTTGGGACATAGTTAACCACTTTATGCACATAAGTGAGGCTGTAGAAACTAGGGTTTTAAATGACTTAAAAGAGATATATTTCTCCAAACTATAGGTAATTTTATCAATATTACTTTGACAGAGATATAGTAATTCTCCATCTTATAGTAAAATTTATGAAAACATTAAGTAAACCAACAGGTAAATACATTTTTGGTCAAACAAAACTTTAAAAATTACGTTTTTCTTTTATTTGGCTCAAGCTAATTCTTTCTGTTATTTTTATTATTAATTGACTACTCAGGTAAAATTCTATCTGAATTGAATTGACATCATCGATCCCATTGTCAGAAAAGACAGCCCTCTATCCCATTCAATTTATTAAACTGCTAATCTTCTGGACTTTTCTTCAAAGCTTGTCAGTTTTGATCCAAATAAACTTCAGATTTCATTGTGTAGACCTGTTACTTCTTGTATGAAAAACAGTATGGTTTCATAGAATCCACTCTTGGCCATTGTTAATATTGTACAGATAGGCACAGAAGCATTTAAATATGCTAGCACCTTATTGCAAAAAAAAAAAGTTCTACTTATATTCTTTGCAATTTATTATAGAAAATGTTTTCTGAACTGAAAATTATAAACTGTTGTCAATAATTCAGGTCCCAGTTCTGAAGTCTATTGAGATTACCAAACTGTGAAGCAGGAACAATATTTATTCTCTACATAAAGAAAGAAAAGAACTATTAAATGAACTTGATATTATAAGAAGCACTTCAGGTTGTCAAAACTCATATTATAACATCTATAATCAGGCCTAAAATCACAAGCAAACATTCCATGATGGAATGGCGGATCATGCTAGATTTGCTGGTTATTATCAGTTTTATTTTACGTTACCTAAGTAGAGTTTAAGCCTTTCAGTTAAAATATGACTCCCAAGCAAAAGGAAGAGGATTAATGGATTAACTATTGTTTGTGTTATCAATAATATTGGCAATAACTATTTGTCTATGGTGCTGTGTCAGTTACAAGGCACTCTGCCATGCATTCTTCCATCTGATCCTCACCAAAGTCTTGGAGATGCTTGAAGCCAAAATTGTTGTTATTCTCATTTTACAGATGGAGGTGAAAGAACTGATTTGAGGTCACATTGTGGTAAATGTTCAACACTAATCTCTGGTCCAGGTCCAGTCCAGATCTTCTGATGGCAAACCTTATAATCATTCCACTTCATAAATGGAACACTTAGGTCCAATCAGTCATTTTCTAAATGTGTATTTACCGTTGGTCACAAGAGTTTGTGTGACACTGCGTGGATAATTAAATGCCATCCACCATCTCTACTCGGAAAAACCCAAGGGTGTGTCAGTTAATCAGTCTTACACGGGAAAGATAATGTACTATCATCATTATGGCAAAAGTATACTTGAAAATACAACAAAAGATGTTGAAGCTATTAAAATAAGCTTCTGATCCTTAGGGAAACTATTTCAACACTAGAGCTATCATCAAAAGTCCTTGAGACAAGTAACCCAGGAGTGGAATGGTTATGATTACACTTTATAAGCAAACTTAAAAAGATATCAGGAGCTGCTTTACTAGGCCCCCTGCTATGAAGTGAAAACTGGAGAAAAATCTACAGCAAAGCATTCTAGCCTGAGGATGTGTACTATTTTGCACCATAGCAGACTGACTACAGCCAAATATTTTCATTGGAAAAATGTAAATGAAAAATGTTGCTCAATTCTGCTACCTGGGTAGTACATAAGACATGTAATTTAAATTAATCAGGGATAACAAAAATCCTATGATACTTATTTTGCAAAGGAAAATGGCAGTCCTGGCAAGATTATAAGTTAGAAAATTATATTTCCTTTGTGTAAATTTGTTCTTTAGCTTCATTCAGTAATCAGAATTATTTATTTCCTTATTCAAATTGTAAGTGCCTTCTAAACCCGAGCCTACTACTATTATGTCGAGCCATGGGAAAATGCCAATATTTGACTATTTTAGTCAATTAAAATGCAGTTTCATATGGTTTAAACTAATATCTGCCAAAGCATGAATAGAAATACTTGCAGGAATACCGTCCTAAGTATAACCTCAGATGCACACAGTATTTTAGCAAAAGTATCAATGGGAAATCAGGCAAGTCCTTTCACTGAAACAATTTATAAGTATAATAATTTATTTTGTGAAGGGCTTTTCTTTACCAAATTAGTAATATGGTGTATATTAAACTAAACCTGAGTCATACTACATTTGTTTTTAAATTTTGTAGGGAAGGGGAGAATAGCAAATAATATTTTATGCTAGTAATCAGGCATTATATCAGTTGTTGTAAGGAACTACATGAAAGTTGGTGGTATACAGGTTACCAGTAGTAAGTTTGGGAACTGTGTTGTTTTGGCTCACAGAATATAAAGCATGTATGTATATACCTGTGTTTCCACATAGATACACTCTGTTACCCTTATATGTATTGTATAATCACATGTGTAGATGTTCATTGTATCTGGAGTGACAGTTGACACCTTTTAGGGGCATTTTACGTGTTTTAAAACCTGACATCCACTTACAGCACTTATCTACTACTCTCTTCAGGATAAACTACCTTTATTGCAAGACTGTTGGTAAAAATTCTTAGATTATGTCAAGGGAAAAAATCCTCTGTTGCTTTTTAAAGAAAAAATTATCAGAATGATTTAATTTTGTGTTATTTTTTATCTCCACATTAGTTTGTTATTTCAGTAGTTATTTCAGTTAAAGACATTTTTCTCTTCCATTATTTCAATTTGTTACGTTGTATCCATTTATCTTATAGAAAGATAAACTTTTGTGTTGAATTAGCTGTGGAAGACCAGCTCACACATTAATCACTACTAAGCAAATGCGTTACAAAAAAAGAGAGGACAACAAAAATGAGCTGGAATACAGTTTCAGTTCAACCACCAAACGATTTGATATCATGAATAAATTTCTTGGGTATATGTAGCCAGTAAGTAGACCTCAACATTTAGCTATTTTTTTCAATAAATAAATATTGAGCACTGTCTTTATGGCAAACACTGTCTTAGGTGCAGGGGATAATGGACATTATGCTTTGGGGGGATTAGATAAGAGATGAAATAAGTCAGAGAAAAGATCTCTAGCACAGAAAAGTCTGGTTACAAGATTACCGAGAGAGAGAGAAAAAAAACTGTAGTGACTTGTCTAGGGAACTGTGTGGTTGCCACATAGAAAATGTGGAAGGGAGTGATGGGAGACAGGCTATGTTCCTAGCAATTGCCTTGACTCACCATAATTATTTCACCTACTGAATAACTGAATAAATTGAGTAGAGAGGCTGCTTGTACCAAACTGTAAAACAGTTTCAGGATGAGAAAATTACATTTTAAACATACACTTAGGGAAAACAAAAACAAAAACAAAACACCTGCCTTGCAGAAACATGTCATAGAAACAGATTTTAGGCAGAATTATTTCCCTGTACAACAATTGTGATTAAGTAAATGTTAAAATAAAAAGAAGGATGTTTAGCAGCATAAGGAATAGAAACATTTTGAGTTTTAGCTTTAGCTTATACAATGCATCCTGTTTTATAATTGTTTTCCAACAATGTTTACATAATGTGAGGGTCACTCTTTAGCATGAGGGGCTCTGTCACTAGAATTGCAGTGTGTTAGCCCCTCATTTTCTCCAGTGTTTTTGTAAATCTTTCCATTGACAATCTTTTAATAATTCCCAAAACAATCGGGGGTAATGTTCGAATTCTAAGTTCTTGTCATAAATGAATCAATCCAGTTGGCAGGAGATGGATGTACTCTTTTTGCTGGTGTTCCGTGCTAAGAAAAGCACACACATTTTTCTTGAGAGTATGGCTAGCCGAAAAGCATCTGAGAATTGATGGAATCCTAAGGCAGACAGAAAAGCCAAAAGTCAAGTAACTGGTTTTGTCTTCAGCACTTACAGTTTGTTGTCTGGGTGCCATGACATACCCTCTACTAGTTAATTCCATTAAGCAACATGGGCCATTTAAATATAGGCAAAACAACAACAAAACAAAGCAAACAAATAAAAACTCTGTGACCACACAAAGAGCCTGTAACATAGACAGAAGACTACAAATAGTGTTCTTAGGAAGATAAATCATTAAGACAGTAGCAAAATGAGAAGGAATAGTGTCCTGGGCAACATAAAGTGTGTGTACCCTTCTACCTGCACAAACACTCAACTGAAATTTGCCAAGGCTCACTAGTGTCTTTGAGGCACCCTAGAGAGGGGAGGCTAGAAATAACCATCATCCTCAGCTGTTCCATGGTAAGGCTCTACACTAGGACTCAGAGGAGAGGTAGTTTGGAACATTTTATCCCTATCAATGGAAAATAGCACAGTTGGTGCCTAACTTCCTTTCGTTGAAAATAACACAGGTAATTTTTTAGCCAAATGGGATTTTTATCAAAAAAGCAAGCAAAGGCAAAATGTGAAAAGGAGCTGATATCAGTAATTCCAAGGATACTAAAATTTGTTTTAAATAATAAAGAAATAGCATCTTCAGGCCCTTTAGACTTTGGACTCCAAAATTGGATGCAGATCAAATAGGATATTTATATATTAAAAAGTCCCAAGAGAACTTGTACAGCATAAGGTAAATACAAATCAAGGTTGAACAGGTATAAAATAATTAGGTCAAGAGCAATCAGCAAAATATATGCAGAACCAAACAATACTTTGATATTCTGGTCTGGAAAGAGGATTTGGGGTTATTCTGAAAAATAATGTCACTACAACTCTGTCCAGAACCCACAGCTGCAGAAATGAGTAAACAAGTCGTCTTATTAGAAGACTGCAAGGTTAAAGAACAGCTAAAGATTCAAAACTAAATGACATTCTTGTTAGTTCCCATTGATACGATTATAACTCATACAATTCCCTAAAGGAAAACTACAAAAAGGATGTTTCTTGAGATAGGAATACAAATAAACTTTTGCTTGTTTGTTTGTTTTGTTTTAAATCCAGTGATAAGAATGAATGTTTTCTGTATTTGCTTTTTTAAAAAAAACTCTATATTTTATGTGCAGACATTTAACATAAAATCTTTTCCCAATGTCTTTCTTAGATGATTAGGTAGTTGAAAGACGCTACTGTTTACCAGGCATTGCTGAAAGCTTTTGGGTTCCAAGAGGGAGAGGGCCATGACCTACTCCTTTGTACATTTCCCCACTCCTCAGTTTACATCACATAAACATATATGTATGGTCTTCCATGCAGTCAGCCAAATCAGACAAATCATGCCTAGGAGTTGAAAGTGGGAACTGATTTGTCTAGTTTGAATATTCTGATTAGTGAACTAGCTAGCTTAGAATTTTGTGGTATTTGCATATGTCATTCATTTATGTACTACAGCTACACCTAAATCCCAGAAAAGTCGGTAACAAAATAACCTATTATTCTAGATTTAAATTTTAAAATCCACATAAGAATATTAATAACACAAATTATTTGTATGACAATGACTTCTATTTTTTTCATTTCACCCTCAGAGATCTATATACTTCCTCTATCCAAAAACAACACAGAAGCAAAATGTTACAGAGACACCAGAATGTTGCCCAGAAAACGTGCATTAATTACTCAAGCCAGGAAATTCCCAATTTTGCAACTCTATTTTATCATTTAAGAGAGATCTTTCCACATGTGTGTTCTAAAAAAGAACAGAGAAATAACCAGTCTTCTGTAACTTAGCAAAAATACAAATTGGTGTCTCCACTTTGATTTCTCTTTTTGAAATCAATTTTCAGCTTGACTTTCTTTTGCCTCGGGTATTCTGGATGATCATTTTGTAGCATCTGGATAATTTTACATTAACATCTGGAGTTGAGGGTCTTTTTATTTGTCGGATGCATATAGAATACTTCTGTAAGAAATGTATTTTCCCAGCTGCTGTTTATTCATTTTAAAGAGACATGGTTAAGTGAGTGTAACAGCCTCCTTAGGAAATTCAATTCCTAAATTCCTTAGGAAACACAAACCATGTTTAATCTGAAGTCCTGCCAGTCTGTTTTCTCTCCTACCAGCTTTTCCCATGGCAGAAATGGTTGAGATCTGTACAGAAGGAGGACTTTAGTCTGGTAACAGGTGGTGTTGCTGAGTGCAAGGGCCTTTGAAATCAGGCCTGGTTTGGAATCTTGGTCCATCAATCAATAGCTGTGTAATCTTAGGTAACTCTTTGAAGTTTAGTTTCCACATCTAAGAATGAGGAAGTATAAATACATATCTGCCCACGTTGGTTGTATTAAATGAGATAATTTACATATCACATCCGGCTAAGGTGCAGATGTAATAAATGACAGCTGTTATTATCATTTATTTCAGCACGTTGCAGAAAGCAACTTACAATTTCTTCTTTTCCTGACCTCCTAGGGCTTTTATGCATGCAATTAGCAATTTGGGATTTGCACAAGGTTTTTCCAGAGTACAAGATTTTTGAGAGCTGTGACTGAATCTTATTCTTTAGAAACTTGCTCTTTGAGTGGAGGAAAAGGAAGAAACTAAGTTGACTAATGACATTATAAAAGCAGGTAGAGAATCATTTCTTTCTGAGCTTCTGTAGCACAGGCTATGAAGTGTGCTAGTAAAGTAAATACAATTTTAAGCAAAGTTTCAGAAATCACCATAATAAAGTCTGTAAGTCCCAGCTATTAAACTGGCAGGGACCTACATTCATTAAATTAAATGCAATGTGCAATGTTGTTCGAAAGTTGTTCAAAATGTTTTTAGAATTTTTCTTGGAGTTGATTGTTTTTATAACGATGACTTCACGTCTTGACTCTCAGTAATTTTGTTTGTCTCCTTAGCCCCAAAATTATTCACCTTAAAAGATGAAATTTGGTAATATTAAGACAGTCAAAGGAATGTCCTGAAGTTCTGATCACAGCTATGAATAGTTCTAAAATCTTCTAAATATTTTTGGGATATGTATAGAACCAAGATGATTTGTGTGAAAGGTTTTTCCATTCACTTAGTTGTATTATATTTTAATATAATTGTTTTAAAAAGATTCATGTTATAGTCACAGATTAAAAGGCAGTTTTTAAAGGAGATGAATTAACAGAGTTTCAGAGAAACAATTTTAATAACATGCATTTTATACATTTATTTATTCTGAAAACAGTAATTTTCAATATACTATTTTCTTATAACCACTTTAAAGAAATTAAGGACTTGCAGGTTGTCTGGTTTTTTACTATTTTTCTTATACATAGCAAGGTTGGTGCTCAATAATACTAGATGAGCAACTGAATGAAGAGATGACAAAAATAAATGAATTTATTACCACTGCATGTTAAAGAAGTGTACTTTTTTATGCTTGTCTTTGAGAAAAGTGTCAAGGTGGCATACATGACAAAACACAACTTTAAAATGACAACAAAAAATTAAAGTTTCACTGAACAAAATAAAATAAAAGAAAAATGCATACTAGCTGCTCATCTGGGATGAGTTAGTTATTGCAATTCAACTTGTAATTTAATGCAGAATTTTCAGACAATTAGGGCCAAAAAAGAAAATGTTAAATTAGCTAGTGTCTGACAAAGAAGAAAGCTTTCAAATTTTCAAGACGAACATTTTATTAGCAATGAATTCTCAAAGCAAATTTAATGCAGTCCTTATGTAAGGATGTCAGATAGAAAAAAGTAAAAGAATTTCAAGCATCACTAGTGCAAAGGACAATATTACTTGCTTATTTCTGCAGTGTAAGAAAGATGAAGATATTCTCTTAAATTTTTTACTCGATGATTCATGTGTCTCTGAGAAACTAAGATAATATGATTTAATTCTGTGCTTTTGGGATAGTCTAACTTAATTCATGAAGGAGTACAGGGGATGGGCGCTTTCTGTGTCCACTTTGTTTGTCACTCTCAAATGTCAGATGTGCAGGCAAATTCTCAGAGTTAAATTACTTGACAGGAACTTAAGCATCTGTATTTGTTGCCAGGTAGTCTTCTGTGTGGTTAAAGTACAGAATGTACTCCTACAAAAGCAGAGAGGCTGCCCATTGCCACACAAAAGTGTTTTTTCAGATGGCTTATGGTTAGAACCAATATATTTTTCTAGCATACAGTTTGAGTGATAATAGCTCACATTCCCCAATCACATGCCTTGTGCCAAGTACCATTCTAAATACCTTGCATCTTGTAACTCATTAAACCTTTACAGTAACCTCATGCAATGTACACTCTTATTGTTCCCATTTTGCAAATAAGAAAACTGATGGGCAATATTACCTTGCCCAAGTTTATACAGCTAGTAAGTGGCAGAGTCAGGATTTGAACCCAGGCTGATGGTACAGTCTGCGTGCTCAGCCACAGTCATGAACTTACCCTCAAACTGCCTGTGTTTGCATAATCATGTGGATACTACAGGATAGATTCTTTAGACTCATCTTATGTAGGAGGAATAGTGACATGAACCATCATAAGAGGAGCATTAACTAAACTTTGCTTGTCTTACCCATGAAAGAACATCAGTGTGACTCCCTGCCAAATATCTGATAATGAAAAGAAATGCATTGTGATCAGCAAGATAAAATGAAGAAAATAAAAATGTACACTGAAATAGCTGAATGAATGAATTAACAACTTATTTTATAGCATTGTGCTGGAGAAGAATGCTCATCTTGCAGAGGTGATTGTGTCTAATAAAAACTGCACTGGATTTGAAGTAAAAAAATAAAAAATAAAAACTGGATCTAATTTCCGATTCTATCACTCGTAGTCTCAGTAACCTCCTAGTCTCTTTCACTGGGATCTTAGATGTGCCTTCTTAGAAGCTAAATTTTCTTATCTGTGAGTTGGTTTACGATTCCTTCTTCGTCTATCCACTCACTTTATTGTGATATCAAAATAAGATAGTGTATGTGCATATCCTTGGAGATTTTAAAGCTATCTGAAAATGTGCCGTATTTAAACATACTGAACATAGTTAAAAGACATGCATCTGATTAATGTAAAAACTATACCAATTTATTGTAGTCCACTTGGAAAGACAAGTAGCTTACTTAAAGATCTATTTTGCTGCATTTAAAGTTGGAAATTAACCTGATATAAATCTCTTCCCAACTACTGTGATCCTGTCTTTAATACAACTTTAATAGACTGGAACATATGCCAAGAGTATATACAGTCAGAATCTCTAAGAATCAAAGACTGATGAGAAACCTCTGAAAGCTGTGAAAAGTGTGTTATTGTTTTTAATTGCTTTCCTAAAGAATGAGAGAAGGCGAAGCTGGGACCCTAGTGGTGTTGATGGGCTGTTGCTCCTTATCCATGATGCGTAAGAGTGAGGAACTAAGTCTGAAAACTTTTTAAGGGTAAAATAGCAGTATAGCATACTGAAAGTTCTGTTGTAATATTTTAAAATGCCAATTAAAAAATAGTACAAAATTGTATAAAGCAATTATATGAGAATTGTTTTGGGATCAGAAGTCCAAAGACAAAGAAAGTCCCCTCTTCTCCCCATGTTCTTTTCACTGCTAGCAGCAATTAACATTTGGCATATATCCTCCTAGATTTCATTTTCTATGCATAAGTGAAGACATATGAATAAAATGTGTTCTTGTTATATTACATAGTTCTTGTTTTAACACAAGTGGAATTATCCTCTACATGGTGTTTATGATTTGCTTTTGCACTTATGAGGTTGTATTTAAAATGTTGTACATTTTTTTAATTTTAGCATTGGTAAATTTACTTTGTTTTTATTTTAACATAGTATTCCATTGAAATGTAATTATACTGCAAATTATTTATCATATCTCCACTGACGGTCCTTCAGGTTATTTCTAACTTTTCTTGATTATAAGCAATGTTGTAATGACTATCTTGTACAGGTATGTTTATACTCTTCCATTAATACTTATGTAAATAAATCTGATAAGGGAAATTGTAGGCTAAAGGATATATTATACATTTTATTTTATTTTTAATTAATTAATTAATTAATTAATTATTTTTGAGACGGAGTCTGGATCTGTCACCCAGGCTGGACTGCAGTGGCTCGATCTTGGCTCACTGCAAGCTCCGCCTCCCGGGTTCACGTCATTCTCCTGCCTCAGCCTCCTGAGTAGCTGGAACTACAAGTGCCCGCCACCACGCCCGGCTAATTTTTTTTGTATTTTTAGTAGAGACGGGGTTTCACCGTGTTAGCCAGGATGGTCTCGATCTCCTGACCTCGTGATCCGCCCGCCTTGGCCTCTTAAAGTGCTGAGATTACAGGCGTGAGCCACCGCTCCCGGCCCACATTTTATTTTTGATATGCACTGGCACAAAATTGTGTGAAGAACCAATTAATAAATATGTCTAAGGAATATAGTTCCCATTGTTTTAATTATCAAAAAATTATCACTTACATGGGCTCCAGTTATACCCAGGATATGACCAATTTAAGAGACTTGAAAATATAATTTCTAGAACATGTATACTAATGCGAGATAGAGAAGTTTTATTTACAACTAGAAATTGTTGGGTCGATAAAAGAAACAAATATGTCTAGAACATTTTAAAGTTGCCAGAGCAGATTTCAAGATATTCCAGCCTGAGTCCCTCAGATATGTATTTTGGTGATTATAAAAATATCAAAAGAAATTATTTGTGTCCGAAAGTCACAATGTGTGTGAGTCATCAACACAATAAGATAAGGCTAAAATTGAGTTTCAGATATTTTGAGATTTCTGAAAAAAATTTATAAAAATCCATAATGTAATCATTTGTAAAATTTTGAAGTTTATCGTTACAAAAAGGAAAGTCAAAATCAAATGAAATAAAACAAGCTTTGTTCCATGGGATATTGTCAGTCATAAAGACTTACTAGTTAGGTGCTAATTCATTTTGAGCTTACAGGGTTTTATCGGGATCAGACTAAGTAAAAACGTATAATTATTTTATAAATAAAAATGTTTTGGGGTTTCAGATTTAAAAATCACGAGTAAGAAGTTTTACAATATTTACTAAAGATTACGATTAGTATACCACAAAACATCTGAACTTTAGATATTATTTATATGACCTTAAAAGTCATACCTTTCCCTGCCAATGACTTAACTTCTGTCTTTAGTGCTATTTTGTTTGAAGGCTTATTTATCTGCTATGAAGTGATTTTTCTACGACTTTCTACATGTCTCTTCACATTGGGTTAGGAAATCTTCAAGGAAATTAATATCCTCGGGTATACACAACCTTTTGCTGTGGTATTTGCTCTGACATGGAACAAAGGCAAAAGATATGGGAAAATGTAGAAGTGGGCATTGTAGAAGAATCCAAATGTGTCTAATGTCTTCTACATACTAATTCCTTCTAGCCTTTATTAAAAAAATAGCTTCTGAATTGCAAGGATATTTTTAAGCCACATGAATCAGTGTGCCCCTTCAGCTGGACTTTTCAAGGAGCCTGTGAATGCTGAAATGATTAACATTATGTGAAGCTAAATTGCACTGAACCGTGGAACCATGTGGTGTGGCAATAGTGGGTGGGAAGACATATTAGTCTAGAGGTCCCTGCTGAGCAAAAGACAAAGACCTCCTTCTCCATTGTCCCGCACTGATGGTGGGCTTGGGATGTATTTTCAGAAATAATTATTTGCAGGGAACTTATAAAAACAAATGAATCACCCTCATCACTGTGCTTGTTCCGTTTTGGGATGTTTGTCTACTAGACTTTCTAAATTGGGAGATTTAGAAATTCAGTAAGAAAGATATTTTTAAAATTTTTCTGAGGTCCTCAGTGTCTTCTGCAAGTACACTTTCAATTTTTATTACAGACAGACTCTCTTGATGCTGTTGTTTACCATTGCATTTTTATTTAACTTGAATATTTTAATTTAGCATGAGTCATTCCCATGGATTAGCGACTTTGTGTGCTAGCATATCTAGTTGTATCTTCTGTGTGTTTTCAATGGTGTGTCTGCTACTCCAAAGATCTTCCTGAATTTTACATATTAGAAGTGGCATAGCCTCATGACACTTTATATCAAGCATGAAGTTCTGGAAGGTCATGCTAACAAATACCTCAAATCTGGAAATTGTATGCTTTAGAAAAATAAAGTCATCTTGTTAGTGAATCTCTATATTAGACTTTCTAATACCTTATAAACAGGTTTTCAGAAATTAATTATATTGATAGCCTCAAAAAACTAGGGAAAAAGCTGTATCTCAAAGACATTATTACAAAGCAGTAGCAAATTATAAACAATATATTTTGAATTCATAATTAAAATTAACGAGTCAATTTTCTGAGGCATTGACCTATTAAAGATTTATGAGTTATCTAAAACCCCAAATCTTCCCTGAGGTAATAGCTTCAGTTGAGATAAAGGGAAGGTATCTTATTTGTCGCTTCACTGCAGGAAAAAATAAAATTTGTGATTATGACTCATTATCATGATGCCTATTGCAAAATTACAGCTCACTCTTAAAATTATGTGAAAAAAGATCATTAAATGTTTTAGACATTTCTTAAAACTTATAAGCAAAACTTTCAAGTTTTTTAAATCGATTTACTGGTTGTATATGTAGCTAATTGACTATGTAAACTTGAAGCTTAACTCTTTGTAGACCTTCCATCACACCATTGCTTTATAAATTATTACCAGAATATTGAAGGAAATAGACTTTTTTCTAACTATATTTGTGCAATCAATATTTATTAGGTAGTTTTTGAGAAAATCTTATATGAGAACTTACTTCTTGTATGCCAAATATTTCTTCATGCAACACCACCAGCATAGACATTTTTGTTTACTCTGTGCAACTGGATTTCGTTCTGGGGAGCTTCAATTTGTACATGAGCTCATTTTCACAAACCATCTTACCGATACTTAGAGTCCAAAGTGAAATTCAGGAACTATGGCCCAGCAAGCCTTCATGTGCCATTCTTTGCTTCATGACTTTGGAAATCTATGGGAGACCCTGTATCACTAGACAGAATACTGAAAAGCAGGATTACATATGAAGTTTAACATCTGATTTTTTTCCTAAGGGTATTTACATGAACGTTTATTCCTTGTCTTTTTGTGTGGATTCAGCAATCTCCAGGTTTACTGAACAGGGGTTGTGAAGGGCAGTTGTTCACAACTGAGCTCATTCCCACTGTGTTGATATACTCCGGTTCCCCCACATAGCTCCACCCCGCTAACTCCCAACCTCATGCATAGCTCCACCACACTATTGGGCTTGAATCTAGGCTCTGCCACTTCCTAGCTGGTTCCTGAGCAAGTTCTTTAACCTCTCTGAGCCTGTTTCCTCATCCACAAAAAGGATGAAGAACAAAAAGGATGAGCCAATACCTTCTTAACACTGATAATTAAATAAGATAAGCTTAAATTATAAAATCAGCACAGAGGGAATGTAAATTGGTTCAACCATTATGGAAGGAAAAAAGTAGGAAGGTTCCTCAAAAAATTCAAAATGGGACTTGCGAGGCCGGGCGTGGTGGCTCAAGCCTGTAATCTCAGCACTTTGGGAGGCTGAGGCAGGCAGAGCATTTTGAGGTCAGGAGTTCGAGAGCAGCCTGGCCAACATGGTGAAACCCTGTCTCTACTAAAAAACATCCAAAAATTAGCCGGGCATAGTGGTGCATGCCTGTAATCCCAGCTACTTGGGAGGCTGAGGCAGAAGAATTGTGTGAACCGGGCAGGCAGAGGTTGCAGTGAACTGAGATTGTGCCACTGCACTTCAGCCTGAGTGATAGAGTAAGACTCTGTCTCAAAAAAAAAAAAAAAAGGAACTACCATATGATCCAGCCTTCTCACACATATATATATATGTGTGAGATATATGTATATATATATATTCAAAGCAATTGAAATCAGGATCTCAAAGAGATATCTGCATTCCCATATTCATTTTAGCATTATTCACAATAGTCAAGATATGGAAGCAACCTAAATATCTGTTGACAGATGAATAAATAAGGAAAATGTGGTATATACATACAATAGGATATTACTTAGCCTTAGAAAAAGAAGGAAATCCTGCCATTTCAGGCAATGTGGACAACATGAAGGACAGTATGTTAAGTGAAATAAGCCAGGAGTGGAAGGACAAATATTACATGATATCATTTATATAAGGAAACTAAAATAGTCAAAACTCAGAAACATGAGAGCAGAATGGTAGTTACCAGGGTCTGGGTTGGAGGGGAAACAGGAAAGTATTAGTGAAAGGATAAAAAGTTTTATTTATACAAGATGAATTAAGTCCTCGAGATCTACTGTACTGCATAGTGCCTAGACTTAACATTACTGTATCGTATGCTTTAAATTTTCCTAACAAAGTCAATCTTACAAATGTTCTTATCACAAAATAATAAAGAGGGTGAGAGAAAACTTTTGGAGGTTATTGATATATTTGTGGCAGAGACGGTGGTGATGGTTTCGCTGGTGCATACTTATCTCCAAACTCATTAGGTTGTATACATCAAATACATAAGGCTTTTTGTATGTCAATCAACCTCAACATGTTTTTTTTAAAGCAGTATAGAAATACCTATTTTTTAAAATTATTACAACTGAAAGCCTTCTAACTTGTGGTGTTTTCTTGAAATAATAATCGTATCTTGGTTAATAGTTGAGATCTAAAAGCTTAGGCCTAAATTCAGATAGAAACCTTGGCACATCTGTTGTAAGTTTTGAAACCAGGTGCACAGACCATCTTTGTTCCAGATGATCTTCTCAGGGATGTTTGTAAAGTGAACAGCCTTGGAAGGTAGAGATGATGTCCCGCTGGGAAGCAAAGGGTAGGTTTACTCATAGCTTGGGAAGAGAGAGATGGTGTCTCCCTCCAGATGAGGGGAATATATTTACCACCCATAAGAAAAGATTTGAACCCATTAAGCTGAGGGTTCCTCTTCTGTAACACCACCCACTGTGAGTGGAGGCATCAGCTGGCCTGCTTTCTATCTCTCTGCAGGAAGTAGAGCCCAGGCAACTGGCACCAAATATGCCAAAGCTTATGCTGCTTCCTGGGCTGTGAGTAATAAAGTTCCTTTTCCCTCTTTTAGAAGTCTCATATGTTCTGTCAGCAGCCACCAAGCTGTGTCAGGCTAAATTGCTGTCTTGCAAGTAGAATAAAATCCCAGACCCTTTGCAATCTTTTTCACAAAAAAAATATTTTAAATACCATATATTTACCGCATACAGTTCAGAATTATTTATTAATAGTATATTCACAGAGTTGTGCAACCACCACCACAATCCAATTTTAGATCATTTCAACAACTCAAAAAGAAACCTTGTACACGTTAAGTGTCATTCCTGTACCCACTCCCTGAAAATCTGCTTGCTCTAGCTGTGTTGGATTGATGTCAGAACACAGGAGGGAAGGGCGAATGCAAGGGAGCAGGTAAGAGGCTTTCACAGCAACTCGGGACAAATGATAGTGGCTTGGAGCAGGGTAGCAGCATGAAAGTAGTGAGAAGTGGCGGAATAGAAGATACATTTTCAAAGTGGAACCAATAGTATTTCCTGACCAATTGGCTCTGCCAAGAGGATGTGCTGATCAATTTTCCGTGAGGTGTGAGAATGAGATGGCTGAGGGATGAGTCCATGGTTTTGGCATGAGCAAAGGGAAGGATTGAGTTGCTTTGAAATGAGTTGGGGAAGACTGTGGGCATAGCAGGTTTTGACAGAGAAGAATAGGAGTTCAGCATTGCATATGTTAACTGAAAATGTCTATTAGACATTTTGGTGAAGCTGAATAGATAGTGTATAGTATTCTGGAATTCAGATGAGAAATGCTGCTTAAAGATACGAATTAGAGAATTTAAAATCATGAGACTGCATAATATCACCCAGGAAGTACAAGAAGACCTAGAAAAGTAACAGTCTGAGAACTGAGCTCTAAGGGACAGCTACCTTTAGAGGTCAGAGAGATGAAGTAGAGCTTGTAAAACCAAGGAGCAAGCACACACAGTTTTGGACACAGAGATTTCCCATAAGAGCATTGCAAACGTTACATATTCTCTTTGTTGGATGTGAAAATAATCTTTTGGGAAATGTGTGCTTAGACCTTGATGTGATGCATAGGGACAAATTGCTAATTCTATTTGCTTCCTAAGAAAATGAAATGTTACCAAATAAACAGTGTCAGGGCAAGGAGTCCAGGTCCATAAAGAAAAACTTGCACAGCATGGTGAATAAAATTAATAATGGTGTATTGCAGATTTTAAAATTGCTAAAAGAGTAAATTTCAAATGCTCTCATCATAAAAAATATTAGTATTTGAGGGAATGGGTATGTTACTAGCTTAATTGAATTATTCCACATTGCATTCATATATTATAACATCACTTTGTACCCCATAAATTTACATAATTAGAAATTGTCAATTTACAATAAAAAATAAAAAGCCATCAAAAAACACCAGGCAAAAATATGTGATATACTTATACCCATATTTAAACCTACACCATAAATTATATTTAAATTTATAATTCTGCCTGCTGCTGTTTTCAGTAATTAATATCATTAAGAAAGCACAGGTTAAATCAAATTTCAACACAGTATCATTTCAGTATAAAATCTCATATTTTGAATAAAACAAACATACCTTATCTTTACACATCATTAAATGAACTATGCTGACAAATTTTGTTTCTTTTTTTGAGAACCAGAAAAACAATTATACTTAGATGGGCCATCTAAAATGTCCTTCCAGCTTGTGGAGTAGGTTGTGTTTGTTTTTCAATGAACATCTGTTTGACAAATTGAAATGCTAATTATGATTTATCATTTCCATGACATCAAATATCCAGTTAGTAATAAACGTTGATGACTAACTATATTTTTCAGTTTCACCCAGATGTTTGGCATCACGTAAGACACCACCTTAGTTTTACATAAAAATAAAATGTTTCTTGAGTCTGGCTTATCATAATGGGGAGGAAACTAATATGAATGAAGCAGAATGGTTCATTTTTTTCCTCAATGTGTACAATCCTACTGGTAAGACTTTTACAATATCATAAATAAAATTGTACTTTAAAATAAGTGTCTTTCAAACTTTTACAAATACAAAGAAAGCCAGAATCAAAATCTAATTTTGAATATCAAGTGTTAAATATGAATATCAGAAACTGAATATATCATAAATACAAATTTTTTAAAAAATAAGTCTGTAAATTCAGAGTTTATCCCTCAGATGTTATTTCAAGCATATATCATGGTGACATATCCTTGAATATATATTTAAGATCCGATAGGGACTGGGCACAGTTGCTCACACCAGCATTTTGGGAGGCTGAGGCAGATGGATTGCTTGAGCTCAGGAGTTTGAGACCAGAATGGGCAACATGGTGAAACGCCACCAGAAAAAATGCAAAATTAGCAAACTGCGGTGGTGTGCACCTGTAGTCCCAGCGACTTCGGAGGTTGAGCTGGGAGGATTGCTTGAGCCTGGTAGGCAGAGGTTGCAGTGAGCTGAGACTGTGCTACTGCACTTCAGCCTGGATGACACAGGCAGACCCTGTCTCAAAAGAAAAAAAGAAAAAGAAATCTGATATGATAATTTAGAATATGGGTCCTCAGGGCCATAAAACAGCATATGCTAGTTTGTTGGCTTTTACTCACCATGCTATGCACTAAAAGTAAAAAAATAAAAAGTAAAGCCCATTTTTTTAACTGAGATTTTGTGTCCTTTGACATATTCTCTCCATTCCCACAGCCCTCAGCCTCTGTAACTTCCATTTCACTCACTCCTTCTAAGAATTTGATTGTTTTACATTTCACATGCAAGGGAGAACATGTAATCTTCCCAAATGACAGAATTTTCTTTTTTAAAGCTAAATAGTATTTCATCGTGTATGTGTATGACGTTTTCTTTATCCATTCATCTGTTGATGGACAGGTTGATTTCAAAATGTGGCTATTGTGAAGTGCTGCAGTGAACATGGGAGTGCAGATATCTTTTCGGCAAAACTGATTTCACATCTTTTGGGTAAATACCTGGAAGTGAGATTGCTAGATCGCATCGTGATTCTACTTTTCGTTTTTTTGGAAAACTCCATGTAGTTTTCCATAATGGCTGTACTAATTTACATTCCCACCAACAGTGTACAAGGATTCTGTTTTTTCTATATTCTCGCCAACATTTGTTATCTTCTTTTTGATATTACCTATTCTGACAGGTGTGAGATGATATCTCATTGTAATTTTAATTTGCGTTTCCCTAATGATTAGTGATTTTTTCATTTATCTTTTGGCCATTTGTTAGTCTTCTTTTGAGCCATGTCTATTCAGCTTCCTTGCTCATTTTTAATTTTTTTTCTTCCTCTTAAGTTGATGGAACTCTTTATATATTTGTGGATATTAACTTTTTATTGAATGTATGGCTTACACATATTTTCTCCACATTCATAGTTTGTCTCTTCACATTGTTGCTTCCTTTGTTGTGCAGAAGCTTTTTAGTTTGATATGACCCAATTTATTTATTTTTACTTTTGTGGCCTATACTTTGGGGGTCAAATTCAAAAAAGTATTACCCAGATCAATGTCATATAGTTTCTCCCCTGTGTTTTCTTCTAGCAATTTGGAGTTGCTGGCCTTATACTTAAGGCTTTAATTCATTTCGAATTGAGTTTTGTATATGATGTGAAATAAGGGGCTAATTTTATTCTTCTGCATGTGGATACCTAGTTTCCCCAACACCATTCATTGAACAGACTATCCTTTTCTCATTGTGTATTCTTAGCATCTTTGTCAAAAATAAATTGGTTGTACATGCATAAGTTGATTTCTGGGCTATTATGCTGCATTGACCCATATTTCTTTTTTGCCAGTACCATGCTGTTTTAATTAATACTACAATAGCTTTGTAGTATTGTTTGAAGTCAAGTAGTGTGATGTCTTTATTTTTGTTTTGTTTGCTCATGATGATTTTGACTGTTCTTGGTTTTTTGTGGTTCCATGTGATTTTAAAATTGTTTTTTCTATATCTTTGAAAAATGGCATCAAAATCTTGATAGTGGTTGCACTGAATCTGTAGATTGCTTTGGGTATTATGAACATTTTAACAATATTAAATTCTTCCAATCCATGAACACAGGATATCTTTCCATTTATTCATGCCTTCTTCAATTTCTTTCATCAACATTTTACAGTTTGCAGTGTATGCAGATCTTTTCAACTCCTTGGTTAAATTTATTCCTAAGCATTTAATCTTTTCTATAGCTATTGTAAATGGGATTTTTTTTAACTCCAAGTGTATTTCATAGATGGCATTGATACAGTAAAATCCTTTATTCTGTAAATGGCATTTATATAGTAAAATCTTTTCCATGGTGAATGATTATTAGTCTTAAATGAAATACAAAGATTTGATTTTATAAGTGAAATATTTCTTAAGTAAACTACCCTTGGCTGCCAGTTTCTTTCTTAAAAGTTTAATATTTCCCAGCAACTTCCTGTGGTTGACTCTTAAGGAATACTGAAGCTGAAAGGAGCCCAGCAATTCTGGGTGATGGAGGAAATACGTGGCCAGGCTCTGCTCTCTGTATCTTCCTCAATGTTCAGCTTGAATTTTATACTTCTACTCTGACCTTTAATTTTTGTGATCTAATTTCCTTTTCCCCAATAATATTTGTTTTTGAACTAGTCTTCCTCATGCCATTTAAAGAAAAATTTCAGGAATAAGGAAAAACACAGGAGTATTAAAATGGAGAAACATCAATATTGTTATAAACAGAGCACCCCAAAATAATTATTTTGAAAGAGATGCACTCATTTGAATTTATAAACTCTGGAAGGCTTATTTTAAAATTGTTAACTAATGTGTTAACCTACATACAAATTTGTATTTTTACTTGAAGGAAAAGCAGGATTGCTGGTAGTGTACATGTGCTTCTGTACATACAGATTGTACACATTGAGGATGATGTTTATGCCATAAGAGAATCATTTCCTCTCTTTTTATCGGGGCCATTACATCATTTCTCAAATAGACCACTGTTAGGAAGTAGGGATATATAAGTATAAGGGAAGAGACTCAAGTAAAAACAGAGTGGTGCATATCCTACAAATTGAGAATAAGGCATATTTTATCTTTTAAAATAACATATTTTAGAGACTCAGTAAAATAATTTTAAAGGGGCAGAAGTACAGATGTAGCTGTTAGGAGGAAGCATTATTTCAGCTACAGCACATTATTGGAGGATAGGAAGAGCATGTGGTATTCCAGTGAAAGAGCTTAATTATAATAGAGCAGAAAGGATTAGAAACAGAAAAGAAGGTGGATTATCAGGAATAAAGTCAAAGAAGGGACTGAATATTGATCAGATTTTCAGAAAAACCTGCAAACAAACCCCACCACATACTAGCACTAGTCATAGGACTGAGATTTGTCAAAGCTAGCTCTCTTGTGGTGCACTCTGGTTCACTGTGAATATAAGTGGGCCATAGAGTGTGACCATTGTGGTCTCTGGCCCTAGGCCATGGAGTGAGATAATTGAGACAAGAGAAGTCTGTATATCATCTCTCCACATAAGCAATAGAGCTGATTGGGCTGCCTGTAAACAAGATTTTAGAGATTCACTTTTCTTTTTCTTAAAAGACTGCCACACTTAGCCATCTGATATGGAGTGGCGTCTCCTCTTAATGAGCCTGTGTCTTTATTTGCACCTTATCAAACTGGGAGATACTGAAGATGGCAGTGATGCTGATAGTGGTGAGACATGGAAGATGTAGAGGAAACCTACAAAGAAGCCTGAGATAGGAGAGAAAGGGTAATTTTTAGAAGTAGATTGGGAGAATTGCATTCTGGGCAATAAATATTCACTGGACTTACAGCGTATTCCTTTTTTTAAGGAACCAAGTTCAAAGTTGTTAGAACTACAAGAGCACAACATTACATAATCATGACATCAAATAAGCATAAAAATAATGCTTATTTTTAATTTTTACAGGTGCCATTTTATAAACTATCTCTATAAAGAGATTAATGTTAGCTTCTTGTTTTGGAAATAAGATAATGGGAGGGAAGGATAAATGAAACAGTTTTGTTGCCATCTCTCATTGTGAGCCAGTTTAGAAATGAAAACAAACAAAACAAATCTTAAGCCCAACAGCAACATTCATTATAATTTTCCTAATTACACTCCCTTTTCTTTTTGCTAAGAAAGGACGGTTGTATTTTTGTCATTAATAGAAAAGGGAACAATGCCTAAACAACCTATTATAAATTCTTCTGGGAAAGCATATTACAAATAATTGAAAACAACCCTGATTCTGTGAACTTGGCAGCAAATGTATAAAAGAAAGCAATTCAGCCCTGGCCCCTGGATGATTGATTAAATGTTTTATTCTTTTTACCTTTCATTCATGCTGTGTTTGTCAAGAGGAAAGAGAAAAGGAATGTTGTGAAACGAAGTCCACTTTAGACAAATAACTTACAATAATGATCAGTGACCTCTCATCAGCTGTTTATTCATTTTTATTGAGTTGTAACATTTCTTAATATTAGCTATCCTGCATGGACCTGACAGAAAATAAGGTCCTGAGTTTTAGCTTGTCCCCAACTCCCTGCCAGCTAACCATCAACACAAGCTGTATCTGAGCTTCTTTGAGGGCATGGCCCTGCAGCTCCCTGTGGTCAGTTATTAGTCTGAGTCCAGCAAAGGAACAAGAACACTGTGTGCTTGCTAAATCTACAGAAAACTTCATCTTCTGTTTGTGTGGGAGGAGAGGTCCCTTTGTGTACTCTGTTTCTTTGAAGGAACTAGGGATCTGTTGGTGCTGTACAGATGTCGAGGTGCACAGAGCCAACATCCTACAAACCTAGTAAATAAATGATTAGGATCCAACTCTGTACAGAATAATGGTAGGAACCTAAACCTTGGGCTACTGTTTACTTGTATCAAAATTGTTGTTGTCCTATAAGCCATGTAAAATTAACTACAAATCTCCTCAATGAAACACTTTCTTAGAACTTTGATATTTTTAAATGATATCTCGCCATCTGTGTACATCACAATGTTGAGGTACAAATGTGGTGGCTCTAACAAAATTTTAAGTATGAAGTCAGATGTATAGAGGATCCCTTCTCCATCACGTTCTTCTGTTTTTCATTTCCCGCTTCTCACAAACTACTGCCCAGATGTCAATAATTCTACAATCTCCTCTTCCTGCAACCTTCGTGTTGGTCCTTAGTCGTCTACTCTGATCTCAACCGCAAAAGTCAGGGGATGAGACTATAGGCCACCCCCGGAGCAACAGCCTCAGCACCTCAGCACAGATCCGGAGGGGATTACGGTTTTTTTTTTTTTTTTTTTTTTTTTTGAGACGGAGTCTCGCTCTGTCGCCCAGGCTGGAGTGCAGTGGCACGATCTTGGCTCACTGCAAGCTCCACCTCCCGGGTTCATGCCATTCTCCTGCCTCAGCCTCCCGAGTAGCTAGGACTACAGGCGCCTGCCACCACGCCTGGCTAATTTTTTGTATTTTTAGTAGAGACGGAGTTTCACTGTGTTAGCCAGGATGATCTCAATCTCCTGACCTCGTGATCTGCCCGCCTCGGCCTCCCAAAGTGCTGGGATTACAGGCGTGAGCCACCGCACCCGGCCTCTGACCTTACTCTTAATTGCTTGCATGAAAATTGGATATGGATAAGAATGCAAACCCAAGAACATGTCCTGCTTTCCTTGATGCACATTCTCCTATTGATGTTCAGTGACCTTAGCATTTCCAAAAGCACCTCTTTATTGTGGATGGAAACTTACTTATTCATGTTGTCTCAGGCTGTCCAGGTTGGTAACAGGTAACTGCTATAAAGGGTGGAGTACATCCTGCTAAATGGAGAGATCCAGTGTCATTTACATTTTTTTTTTTAACTCTTTCAAGGGTAACGGCAACTAACAATAGTTTCTCCTGTGTGCTAGATATTGTTCTAATCATTTCACATAAATTATTTCTTTTAATCCACCAAACAACACTATAAGATATTATTTTTATTTACCTTTGTTAGAGAAAACTGAGGTATACAGAGATTAAGTAAATTGTCTAAATTCACACAGATAGTAAGTGGAGGAGCCAGAATTTGAACACAAGCAATTTGTCTCCAACAAATTTGATCTTAAACTATGGTTAACTCTCTGAACACACACACAAACACACATACGTACATGCAATCACACAAAGTATCAGACACATGGGGATAGACAATATTAGAAAAGCATATACATACAAACATCCCTACAGTTGTACACAGACTCAGGTTTATAAACCCACTGAAGTGAAGACATCATTTATGAAAATATACAATTTTGTTTTGCAAAATAATTTAATTTTTTAAAATTCCTTGTGCAATGAGAAAAGATCAGAGAGGCCTGCAGTTTCCTTTTACAGAGCTAGGTCAGGGGCTGTATTTAGAGTAATTGAACACATGATTTTACTTGAAAGCGGAGAAACTTGACCAACTGTGAATATGCAATTTCACTCTACAGATGAAATAAAATTAAACGGGGCAAAAGTAAAGAAGAATGGAGACTAGGTAAAGTGATGGAAAGAGACACCAAAAAATTAGTCATGTGAAAACAAAACTAAGAGGAGAGGGAAAGGTGGCAAAAGAAGGGAACATTCAGAGAATGTTGATATATTGAGAGGTGAGAATAGGGAGTTGGTAGGCAAGCGTCAGAGTGTGGGAGGATGGTGACAGTCACTAGGAACTCCAGTTTGCATACACACAATGTTAAGAACATTAGAAATTAGCTAGCCAATGGAATGCTCAGTCTTGAAGAGCTTGTGTCTCTGCTTAAACTCCTGTATGCATTAGTATGATTCCATAAATTTAAAGTCTCTGACATCTTGAGTTTTAAGCTTTCTGAACATTAAATCAGTGGAGGCTGCTAGTAGCTATCCTGAAATGCTGCTTCTATACATATGAGTAAAAATCCAAATGAATGTATTTATACAGCTTTTCATTTGTGTACTCATAAAATACACACACACACAGAGACAATTCAACACACACACACACACACACGCACACACAATTCAACTTTTCTCTGAAGAACCTTTGAGTCAGAGAATGAGAATGAAGGAGACTGAATTTCTCTTTTAAGTTCCTGTCTAGGTTTTGTTCCAATCTAATGACACAGGATCTGGCACTGTATTTAGACCTCCTGCTCCAAGATTTTATTTTTATTTTAAACAAGTGTTCCCACACGGGGACTGAAAACAAAACAGGAAAATGTTGCTTGTTTTCCTTTGAGCTGTTGTTATCTGACTTTCAAGTGTACTGATTGTTCCGTCTCACCGATGTAGGTCATTGTACTCTGAGTTACTTTGTTTTCTATCGGAACTTTCTCTAACAGCTCTCCACATTAAGGGAGATCATGTTATTTCACATATTTATTTTTGTTATTAACATATTTTCTTCATCTCACTATAATTTGAGGTTTTAGCACTTTCTTCTTTGTAGAATTTACCATAAAGCATACGTATTTTCGAAAACTAGGGAATGGCTTTTACTTACTAAAGTACTTAAGTACTAAACCTATCATAACCAATTTCATTTATTAAGATGTTAGTAAGACTTTAGGAGTTGTTGGTTCTTTTCCGGAGAATAATGCTTTAGCCCAGCAGTCCCCAACCTTTTTGGTGCCAGGGATTGGTTTTGTGGAAGACAGTTTTTCCATGGAATTGACAGGGGGGATGGGGAGTGGGGATGGGTTTCCAGGTGAAACTGTTCTACTTCATGTCATCAAGCATTAGTTAGAGTCTCATAAGGAGCCTGCAAGCTAGGTCCCTCACATGCACAGTTTACAATAGGGCTTGTGCTCCTTCAAGAACCTAATGCCGCAGCTGCTGATCTGACAGGAGGTGGAGCTCAGACACCTCCTTCTGTGCAGCCTGGTTCCTAACAGGCCACAGATAGTACTGGTCCATGGCCCAGCAGTTGGGGACCCCTGCTTTAGCCCTCAACTCTTAGGCATGTTTCAGTTCTGATTTTGGTCAGCATAGAGCTTTGCTTCTATTTACCAGGAGGGTCTCTACTGATACGGATCAATGGCAGGAGGTGATATTGGGTCTGGAACTATCCTTTGGCTTAGTGACATTTGTACTCTAATCTGCCTCACTCCTGCCCCTTCTCAGGGGACCTGGGCACCGTCGGATCCCATGACAGGCCCTACGTGGTGACCTAGGGCATGGTAAAAAGTCTACCGCAGGAAGCCTAGAATGGATAGAATACAAATTCATCCAACACAAATTCATGAAGAAAAGCCAAGATCTGCAGGAAATCAAACAGTAAAGACTATTCCAGAAGAGCAACAGGAGGACGATAAAGAGGAGATGGAGTTAAAATACTGGGTCTGTCATAGACAGGATTGGAATGGAATCCCAAATCAGATGATAGAATGAAGGGAAGGTACATGGAATAGACTCTCACTAGTAGTGAGCTTTCTGTCACTACAAGTCTTCAAAAGGGGCCTAGATGACCAGTTCTTTTTCATCCAACAAATGCTTATTGAACCCTTCCTCTATGGGTAGTGATGAGCACATTCAGTGAATTCAGACTGGAATCGAACACATTGTAACCATTAAATGAGTTAATCTTATATGAGTTCATACATACAGATCACATGCAAGAGTGTCTCATATCCAGTAAGTTTGCAAGAATAACTACTATTGTTTTTGTGTACAAGATCTTGTGTATTGTAATTTCTGAAATAGCAATGAGGTTGGAATACATGACTAATGATTTTATTCTCTTATGATATCTCTGGTTGGGGCACACCCAAAACAAAATTTGGAGCAATGCAAATGTTCGAGGAGAGTGAGAGAACTTCCTTCTGGTGTTTTTCCCTCATGACTTGCTCTGAAGCTACTCCTCTTAGATTCTTTCCTAGCTGTGTATTCCTATATAGTCTTAGCTTAACAGCACAAAGATTTAACAATGGTGTCTGCATTTGATAAAATGTAAATGAGAAGCTCTATTTTGACAAGTCTTCTTTTATCTATGTAATTATTATATACTTTAACTGAAGAAAGAAAAACACAAAGATAAATACAATATTTCAACTTTGAGTACTTTTTAAAAATTATTTGAAAGCATTTAAAAATAGATGTAAAATGAACTCCTGTATGTCAAATTCCTTTCAGAGAAAAAAAAAGTGAGAGGGAAGGGGGAAATTTGCGTTTAGTAATTTTTTTTTTGTTTTTTTGAAAATTTCAGGCACTTAGTAATCACTGTTCCTTTTGTACGTCATGCCCAATGGGAATGATACCAGGATATTTCACTCAATTCTGTGGATTACAGGTCACCCACCTGGGCATGTTTCAGATGAAACTAACCTAAGCTCATCTTGAATAAGGGGCTTAGAAGTAAATGCTTTGTTGGTTGCTTTGAGTTGTACAAAGCAGGACGACCACCAGAGGCTTTCTAAGAAAAAGAATCATAGAGACTTTGATAAAATTGGAACTCCTAAAGCAGCTAAGGCTTTGCTTCTATTTTTGATCGTTTTTAAAAAGTTAGTTCTTCTGGTGTTTGGTAGTTCCATAGTAGTTAGAAAGCACTGCCACATGAAATCTGCTATTGGTACAAAAAGAAAATGTTGCAGCCAAGTCTGATACAACATGAGAGAGAGACAGAGAGAGAGAGAGAAGGGAGAGAAGAGACGTGTTCTTCTTTGACCAGCAGGAAAAAAAAAAAAAGCTGCACAAACCTTTTAACTAGTTTCACTAGCAGAAAAGAAAAATAAACATATAAAATAGCAAATAATCTTTAAAGAAAACTGATTTTCTTATTATGCTGAAATTTATTAAAGACTTGTGTTGACTGAAGAATATGTTTAAATATTTTGTGGAAGGCAAAGCTTTCATTTAGGAATGACAAGTGCAAGGACTGTAATTCTAAAGAAATTAAAGAAAAGGAGAATGGCAATTTAAGTTCAGGGACAATTGGAATCAAGCAGTAATGATTTACAGCTTTTTAAAATTTTCAGGCACTTAGTGGTCAGTGTTCCTTTTATGCGTTATGACCAGTGGGAAGGATACCAGGATCTTCCATTCAGTTATTATGGGTTACAGGTCACCCATCAGTGACCTGTGGTCACAGTGTTAGGTATCGAAAGCATAATACCTTCTTATCTAAGAAGGAAAGACCTGTTAAGTCTAAGCTTAGGGGTAGAGTTGTCAACGATACAGTCATATTTGTTGAACAGTTCAAGTTGCCATTTCCTTGTATTCTTGGAAGAGGTAGGTTAAAGAAGGTTGTGCACAGTTCTTGACATTTTATTATTACAGCACTACCTTTCAAGCCACTCGGTAGTCATCGAACATGTAAGAGTAGTTGTTCTGTTTGGTCGTGTAAATTTCTAGTGACAGTAGGAAAAAAAAAAAAAAGACCTTTACTAAAGACCTTCCAAACTAATTCAGTGCCCTACATGCTGCATGAAAATGAGGACTTTCCAGTTCTGAGTAGAAGGAATATTAAGGCACCTGAAGGGACAAATCCATTTATAAAATTATTTTTCTCTTTGTGATAAAAATATGAATGGCTCTGCTAGTATACTAAAAAATATAAATGGCTCTACTAGTATATTTAATAATCCTTCATTGATTTACCTAAACGTATGAAGATACCCATATAATATTTTTAAAAATACTTAAGTTATTATAGCTCTAAAATAATTTATTAGACTAGAATAAATAAATTTATACTAGAATTTATGATGAACCGTCAATAAATGGAATTAAAAATATAGGTAAAATACAGTTAAAATATATACAAATTTTAAGTGATACATGCAATGCACAAATTATAAATGTTTGATTGAGGAAAGAGCTAATTCATTGGAAGCTCTATTCCAGTCTATAGTATTTGGGGACTGCTATTGATATGTTCATTCAACAAATAATTACTGATAATATAGTATGTACTGAAATCATTATGCTAAACACTGAGGATTTACAATAAATAAGAAAATGTATACCCTCTTTGAACTTAAATCTAGTAGCAGACACAAGCAAGTAAATTGGCAATAAAAATAGGCAGAGTCAAGGGAGTTTGGATAAATTATAGAAGGAGCTCCTAGACAGTCCATGGAGGTATTTGTGGGAGGATGGAATTGGCAACACAGCTGAGATTTTAAAGATGTATAAAGTACATCTGTGTAAATGGCAAGCAGTGAGAACACAGAAAAGGTGTTTGAGGAAAGGGCCTAAAGATAAGATAGACCATGACATAGAAGGGAAAGTAAAAATGATTCAGTGACCATCTAGTAGATATCCAATACATACATTTGAGTGAATGAGTGATAGACTGACTATATGAATGGGAAATATTGAAATATAAAGAGGAAGGCCAGAGATAAAGCTCTGAAAGGTAAGCATATATTTTAAGCCTTCAGAGTACCTAATTTTCTGAATATGCAAATGAGCAGTGTTAGAATTAATAAAAATAACTCTAAAAATTAGAACTCTTGGTTGGAGAAAATAACAAAATATGAAGTAAAGGAAAATTGACAGAATACTTCAAAAACTGTGCCTGATATAATTGGAAATAACGCCTGGAAACAGATTGAGTCCATAATCCTGTATGTGTTCATTAAGGCCAGGAAGATTCTTGGTAAGGAAATGTCTAGTCTGAAAGGTCTAAAGATTTTATTAATCTGTATAATAAATTATATCTTATGAACTCTTGTCATTTATCCAGTATATTTGAATTACCCGTGCATTACTGTTTCATATATTCATGGTATTTTCATATTTTATAACATTTAAAAATATTTCAATATTCCATTGATTTGAATAAGATTTTTTAAATTACAGTGAAAGCTTTCTGATAAGGTATGGTAAGATTATTTTTCAGTAATTATGCTGATACATATAATAAAGCTACTGACAATTCATAAAGATGATAATACACTTAGTACAAACTGAGCTTCAATGGGATTACTAAATGAGTATGTGAGGACAGAGCAGAGGAAAAGGCCAAGGGTTGAGCACTGTGGTGCTCTATTATGAGAAAGTTAGGAAGGATTAAAGTTGGCAGTGAAGGGGATTGAGAAGGAGTAGCTGAAGCGGTAGAAGGAAAACAAGAACAGTGTGTCCTGGAAGTCAGTGGAGTAATCACTTGTCTCAAATGCTGCTAATAGGTCAAATATGGTGAGAACTGAGAACTGGACATTTCATTTAGTAATGTGAAGGACATTGGTGACTTTCCCAAGAGTAGTTTCAGTGGAATGGATGAAGACCAATGGAATAATAGGAGCATTGTGGAGGAATAAACCAAAATGTACCTATTTACCATCCAGAGCCAGACTCAGAGCTTTTACTCTGTGCTAGAAACACAATGACCAATTGTTGCATTGTTCCCTTTCCTTGAGCTTTCTACAGCTCACCTCGCTTCTTCAAACATGTACAGTCAGACCTCTGAATCTGTGGATTCCACATCCATGGATTCAACTGACTGCAGAAGAAAAATGTTAGAAAAAAATCTGCATCTGTACTGAACATGTGCAGACTTTTTTCTTGTCATTATTCCCTAAATAATATGGTATAACAACTATTTACATAGCCTTTACATTGTATTGGGTATTTAAAGTAATGTAGATGTGATTTAAATAATTTTGAAATATGTGTATAGGTTATATGCACATACTATGCCATTTCATTTCAAGGACTTGAGCATCCTCAGATTTTGATATCCACAGGAGGTCCTGGAACCAATCCCCACAAATCCCCTGAAACTATAACTGATGAGGGGTGATGGTACTTCTTTTCTTACACAGTCAAAATAAAAGAGATTAGGCTTATTTTTGTTATTTCTCCCCAAATAATGCCATATTGAGCATGACTGGATTTAAGAGGTTCCCAGATGTCTCAGCCACTCATTTACATAAAAATTCTTTGTCCATATCTGTACATCCTTAATCTCAAGCTACACATATGGATTTACTGTTCTGTGTCCTGGGGTCAGCTTACTTTCAATTTGTTTTACCTGTTTCATTGGCACACTTGTAGAGATTGATAATACAAAAATGTTTTAGGAGAGAGCGTACCACACATCAAGTTGTCAACTTCATCCACTTCTGCTACTTATTTCAAAGTTTCTGATACTTATTCATGATCTTTCAGTAGCCTTCATTCTCCCATCCATCCATTCACTCAAGAAACTTGTATTGTTAGGGAAGGTATTAGAATTATAGCTCTTCAAGCTTTCCAAAACAAATGTAGCAACATAAATAGACAAGCATAATAATGGAAAATCATCTATATGAGAAATCTAATTATTTGTGGCATAAATCATTTTTTAAAATGTATTCTAAAATAAAAATGCCATTGAGGCACAGAGGTCTTACTAATCTGTAAAGCAAACATGATTTATATAGTATGCTTGCATTAGTAAATCAGGATTATTTGGGTGAACAGAGTATAATATTGATATTGTTATTTGGTTATAAAAAGAGATGTTTCTGATAAGGTTTTCCCCCCTTTATTTGCCTTGGAAAACAAACTTCAAAGAAGAGTGTCATTTTAAACTCTAAAAAACCAGTTGATAACCACAGTCTGATATTTGCAGTTGGAATGAATTCCTGTGACAGCATGAACATACACCCACCAACATGTCTGTAATAGAAACCACTTTGGAAGACACTAGAGGCTGCCACAGATTTCTCAGGTCCTCACAGCAAGACAGTGGTGGTCTTGGGGATGGATACATTTCATCTTCCTTGAAGACAGATACCACCCTCTGGCTGTCACCCCATAGGAAATCAGGAAGTATCCTAAGCTATCCAGTGGACTTGGAATTACACTGCGCTGTGCTAGTGGAAATATCCTATCCAACATTATGATTTATTTTGAAGGAGAATGGAAAAAAAAATACACACAAAACAGTGGAAGGAAGCTGCACACAACATCGCCAAACAGCTGGCTTGTTTTATATCCCAGAAACAGCTTGGGACTAACTATATTCACAAGATCTCTTGGCAGAGTAGCTTGATGAAAATACCAAAGCTGTGAGAAGTGTTCTTTTGCTGAATCCTTCATGTAGCTATCACACGATTTATTAACCTAAATGAGAATATGTACACCTTTTTTCCAGAAAGGTCCTTTGTATGTTTAAGTGAGAAACTTACTGATTCTTCATACGGCACAAACATGATTCACCACAGCATTCACACCAAATAAACTCTAATAATGTTCAGAAACTATAATCCTAGACATGTAGTGATTTCCTCCTTTCTTTCAAGTAGTATTTTTGGGGACAGTCAAGAGAGAATTTGATAGAAATGTAAGCCTGAGTTCAATGGCACTGGTGACTTTTTTGGGTGCCAAGGTTAATCTCAGAGGGAAATTAGTTTTAATGGTTTCATCCGTATATTTATCCATTCTTTTAACATTTAATTCTAACCTCCTTAAGCCAAAAATATAACTCAATTCTAAACACATTTCTGGCTCACCTGCTAGATGCGAGAAATGCGGATCTTGAGGAATATACAAGATCTGCTTCACTCTTTTAGAATCCCTGCATTAGAGGGGATTCAGTATTTTCAGATTCGTATTTTAGAAGACCTTGCATTCTATTCCTTACTAAGTATCCCAGGTAGATTCAATTAGCTGGAACATATTCATATTTTTATCATGAGGCATTTTGAGTCTATTCTTTGTGACACCAGAATTAGTTTCTCATCTCAGAGTTTGCTGTATTTCTCTGGTGACTCAAGTAGTTTATTGGCAGTCAGTTTGTAAAAGGCTCCCTGGGATTATCTAAATGCAGGACGTTAGGAATGGAAATACGTATCATTGCCTCTCCTGTCAAAAAATGTAATTAACACACATGATATATCATCTTACAAAGTGGATGAAAATTCCAGTGGGTGACCTTGAGTCACAGCTCCTCAGTGCACACACTGTCCTGTACCCAAGCATCTCCCAGATAGCACAGAACTCCCACTTCCTGCATCCCTGTACCTTTAGCACTGTGTGCATGTGTGTGTGCATGTTTGTGTGTGTGTGTGTGTGTGTGAGTGTGAGTGTGTATGTGTATTTTCAGTTCAAAATCTACCACTCAATTTCACTTTCTTTAACAATTTTGGCTTGATTCAATTTGTTGCATAGGTAATAATAATCCATTTACAGAATACAAAAACAGTGTAAGTATGTGCTTCTTCCTATCTGTATGTTGAGAGATTCCTCATTCTTTTTTATGGTTGCAGATAATTCATTATGCAAACATACAATTTATTTAACCAGTTCCATATTGATGGATATTAGGTTATTTCCAGTCCTTCGATGTGACCAAAAAAGATTATAATCAAAAATGCTGAAAGAATAATATTGCCTTTGTCAGTTTGGGCGGCCATAAGAAAGTTCCATAGACTAGGTGGGTTGTAAATAAGAGAAATTTATTTCCCACAGTACTGGAGGCTGAAAATTTGAGATCAGGGTGTCCTCATGGTTATGCTTTGGTGAGGACTGTTTTGGGGCTTGCAGACTGCTGACTTCTTGTAGCCTCACATGATGGAAAGAGAGCTAGCTAGCTGTCTGGCCTCTGTTTATTAGGTCACTAATCTCATTCTTGAGGGCTCCACCCTCAGGATCTAATTACCTACCAAACGCCTTGCCCCCAAATATCATCACATTTGGGATTAAGCTTTCAACATATGAATTTTAGTAGGGGGGAGGCAAACATTCAGTCCATTAGCCATATTCAGTTCACCTGTAATATAGTATCTGCATTATTTTATGTCTGTAGAATAATTCCTAGAAGTGGAATTGCTAGCTCAGAATTACTGTGTGTTTCTAATTTTGATGGTTACTGCTCAATTGACTTTCTTGAAATTTGTATCATTTTACACTTATACCTGTAAATGTAAGAGATATGTATCTACTCTCTTAGTCTAACTATCAGAGAGTATTACCAATATTTGTGGGGTTTGCCAACCTGAAAAAATGGGAAGTTTATCAGTGTGTTTTTAATTAACATTTATCCTATTATGAGGGAGGATCAGTATCTTATCAACTTTTAACAGTCATTTTAATTTTCTTTTCTTTGAATAGGGCCCTCATATATTTGTGCATTTTGTTATGGTGTTGGTGCATTTCTTTATTGATTTACAAGAGTTCTTTGAGTATTAGGAACATCCTTCCTTTATCTGTGCCAAGAGTACCTTTTATTTTGTCACACAGTTTATTCTTCATCAGAATTCTTTGCTCTTGAGAAGTCCCTGTGAGAGCCTGCAAGCCTTCTACACCTTTGGAGGGCAGTTTGTTGGCAATTTCTCAATTTTTCTTTCACATAGAAAATGATCTGACTGAATTTTATTTCTCTTGGTGTCAACTGTGCTGAAGTATTGTCTTAAAAAATTCACCATTCCATTCAGGTTTAATATATTTTTTAGAGTGTGATTTTCATAGAGTATGTTACATTCTTGGTGAATTTTTGTCTTCTTGACCTATTAATTACTAAAAGTATACAGATAATGACAACCTAAAACAACCTATTGAAATATCTCACTGTGATGATAGATTTGTCTAGTTTTCCTTGTAATTTTTGTTCTCCATATTTTAAGGCTATATAATGTGATGTTTTCAAGTACAGAATTATTTTAAGTTCCTAATGGGTTCCTTTTTTAATCTGATATTTTATAACTTTTTCCCCAAGTTTTCTGGTTTCCCACCATACCCCAGATTCTTAAGTAATTTAGGGCACAATAATTTTCAGAGAAAGAACGATTAAGAATTTATGGAAATCTTAGGAAGGTCAAATTGACGCAGTGCCTTGGAAGAGAGAAATATAGGTAGTTGAAGTATATGGAGAAATGCCTATGATATAAACAAACAAATTGCATGTACATGTATTAAGAAGACTATAACATATGTCAGTTACTTCACTAGATGCCAGTGCATAGGCATGTACCTGAATCTGCCTAACTAATTGGGAGAATGGGAAGTTAACTTTATTTTTCCAAGAAAAAGAAACAAAATCAATATTTAAATTTTGGAAAACATAATTGTTAAATTATTTTTCATATTGTGTAGATTCACATCTCTTTAATCAATGGGAGACCAAGTGCCGATGATCCTTCTCCAGAACTGCTAGAATTTACCTCCGCTCGCTATATTCGCCTGAGATTTCAGAGGATCCGCACACTGAATGCTGACTTGATGATGTTTGCTCACAAAGACCCAAGAGAAATTGACCCCATTGTCACCAGAAGAGTAAGTTATGATGACTCATATTAGAGCCTACAAATGATATCCCACTTATCTTTTTGTCTGTTAAATACTTTACAAATGTTTTCAGTGATTTGTAGGAGTGGTTATTATCAAATTTTTATTTTAGAATTGTAAATTATTTTTATTATTATTATTTGAAATTTGACAGACTTTCCTTTGTTCAGATCCAAGCTGTGCCACTTATTACATGTGTAACATTTATCAAACATTTTAGCCTTCTCAAACTTTAATTTCTTCTTTTGTAAAATGAGAATCACAATGTCTACTTAATAATCTTATTTTTCAGAATAAAATTAGCCTTTGTCACTTTAGGCAATCTGTACTACTGTTATAATTTGCTTTGGCGAGTTACTACTGGAAGTGCAGGGGCTTTGAAACATTTTTTTGCCACCACTGAGCCAGTATACACACATGCACACATACAGAGAGCAGTATGTCTTAAACCTTAATGTGCATGGGATTACCCAGTGATCTTGTGGAAATATAGGTTATGATTCAGTAGGGCACAGCTGAGACGCTGCACTTCGAAAACTTTCCAGGTGATGCTGATGTTGCTGGTTTGTGGGCCATCAAATAATTTGGTTTTATGCTTGATTAATGAATCACAAGCCATAGTTTTAAAAATGCACTGCTATAGGAGAAAACTGATTCTACATACTGTTTTATTTTCCTTTATGAATAAAATATTAGGGGAAAAAGTTTAAAGCATCTTTTCAAAAGCTTTTTGAACACAAGAGCTAACAGAAGTGCTGTCTTCCAGTGTTAAACAGGAATTTGTGGGATTACAAGATAGATGATCAACCCAGATTGCTATGAGTGATAACCATGCTTCCTCCTGTCTACCTTCTACCATATTCACTGGTTTATGGCACCTCCCACATATGCTGCTACACAACCAAGGCATTATTACCAGGGAAGTCAATTCAGCCATAACTCTATAAAGCAAACTCCTGTGAATAGAGTATCTACTGTATGACTAGAGGTATAGCTAAGAAAAATGACTATAGGGAGAAATTAATATTGTAGGACAAAGCATTTAATTCTAGAATGATCCTACTAAGGTAAGACTACTGTCATCGGTTGCAAAATTGCTGAATCACTAGGGTTAATAGTTACAGATCCTAAATACTCCTCACATGTTTTCTTTCCTCGTTACTTAACTTCCCACACCCAACCTCTCCATCACAAGATAACGTTTAAGGCTTTAGTTAGTCCCATGCAACATGTGTCAGATGTTTTAGTGCCCTGTATTTTCCAAACTTGAAATAATTTCCCCTTGTATTATACCTCAACATATTGTAAATTGTCTCATGCAAAACTAATCATTATTTTATAGCAATGTTTAGATTTTTCACTTGTTTAAGAAAGCATTTTCAATTCTAATTTTGGCGTGACTTAAAAATATACACCAAGGAAGACTGGTGTGAAATTGGAGTGAAATTTAATCTTTCTTGACAGTATATCTATCAGAGAAAAAAAATCAATGAAAATAAATTAGTGTTCTTTCTATCATCTCTTGCAGGAGGTAGAGTGGGGGTTGGGGTACACATCTATTATTTATAACTTTATTGTACATGAGTCTTTAAAATAATGCAGTATAAGTCAACATATAAATATGTTTTTTGAAAGTACTCAAGTTCAATAAACACTCATTTAAATGTATAAAAATAAGATAGCAAATTTCAGCTCTTCTTCATGACTCAAAAGCAAAGCATTATACATTTATATTTAAAATAGATTTCCCAGTTTTAAAAGCATTTACAAATAGTACTGTATCAGCTTTTTAAGCAAATATCTCTATTTGTGTCTATATTATTAAGTTATGAGGTTAAATGGAAAAAATATTTTTATACTATCCAAACTCCCTAGCCAGTTCCATTAGTTCAAGGTCTAGGTATATCAAATAAGATAACATAACAAAAATATTTTCAAAAACACTATATGTATGTAACAAAAACAAATAAAAGGAAAAAGAAACAAAGAAGTAAATTGGAAAAAGGGGATATTTAGTCAAGGAACTCAGATATGTGTCCACCTACATATTCTAGCTAAATCTGTTTTTTTTGTGTGTGTGTATAATTGGAATAATAGAACTATCTAATACTAAGATGATTATTTGAATATGATAATGTAAAGTGCTCTGACAATTATAAAATGTTACATACACATTAATTAAAATTTTAAAAATAGTCCAGCCTCCATAATTATCCTTAAAAAATAGCTGGGTAGATTAAAATAATTAGTAACATAGCTCTATGTTAATTTCATATATAAAGGTAATTGTATGGACCATATTACATAGTAATATAAAAATGCAAATGTTCTGCACAATAAACTTACAGTTAATGACTTTTTAATTTTCTTCTTAATATGGTTAAGGAATATATTGTTATGAGCACAATTTCTACCCAGATTTTTTTGGTTCTTTTCAAATCCTTCAAGTAAAACAGTGTGCATATGATTTGTGAATACTGCAGTTGCTATAATCACAATAAAAGAGAGTTTCTTGCAAGAAACTATGTAAAACAACTTTTATGAAGAATAGCTGTCCTTAGCCCCAGATAAAAACTACTGTCAGCCACAGGTACTCCAGCATGGACTTGGTACTGACTGGGAAAAAGATATTTCTAAAATGCCCAACTAGCTTAAATTAAAGGCCACTCTTCCTTTGGGCTAAGATCACAGTGCTAGGAGTTACTTTGTCAGTTTTGTGAGTCCTCACTTGTCCTCAAGAAACACAAATGTCCTTCAAACTAAGGACAAAAGCAGAAAATAAAGTTTTTACTGAATGTCCCCTTTTGTTACTTTCACCTTGCAGTCATCTTAACAGGATTTCTCTCTGGATTGCTTTTTGCAGTATTACTACTCGGTCAAGGATATTTCGGTTGGAGGGATGTGCATCTGCTATGGTCATGCCAGGGCTTGTCCACTTGATCCAGCGACAAATGTATGTATATTTATAGGACGCTTAGGCAAAATGAAGTCCTGAGCTGTAAAATGTTTCATGAGAGTCTTTGCTGACAGAGAACGCTGTAAATGGGTGTCAGGTCCCCGCTTAGACAGTGTAACAGAAATCCATGCCAGGGTGAAATAAGAGCTGGCAGTTAGGATGATAGACTTTGAAATCAGCCATCACAGTATCAGAAAACAGATTAGTTTTTCCTTTTTTTTTTTTTTTTTTCCAAAAAGGCTCCAAACTGGTCTATCTATTTTGAAATCTCTCTAGCTATGACAGCCTGCCTCATGATTTAGCTTTAGAGAACGCCTGCCATCAATCAACCTGACCATTTCTTTTAAAGTTTCTAATCAAAAAATTAATGCAAATGAGTAAAAAAATGTGCAGGGAAGTAAATATATAAGTGACAATGGAACAGGAGGATAAAATAGGGCAGGGGCAATAAGAGGGTGGAGGGGGTGGAGTGGGTGAGAGAATCAAGAGAGTACGGATAGTGGCAAGCCGGAAAATGCCAGAATGCTTTTGGATAGAATTTTTTCATTAATGACAATGGATTAAGTGAACATAACCTAAAGGAGAAGATGAATGAGCATCTATTTTTCCTGTCGTAGACAAACTGGTGAAATTCAGACTCATCTCCTGTATAGTATATGGAAAAATACATTGAATAGTAAGATCAGTGAATGTAAATCGGGCCACAAATTTTTTTTCTCAAATATTGTAATGCAAATGACATTATACTCAAAGCTAGTTTTCTGATGATTGGATTATAATGTTATCTCCTAGGAAGATTAAAGTACACTAACATATTTTTATGGGCAAAGCTGCAGCGCTGCTTTCTGCCTGGTATGGGTGCTTTCTTCTTTTTTTTGTTTTCCATTTTTTAAAATTTTACTTTAAATCCTGGGATACTCGTGCACAACATGCAGGTTTGTTACATAGGTAAATGTGTGTCATGGTCATTTGCTGCCCCTATCAACCCATCACCTAGGCATAATTTTCCACAGGCTTTACAGAGTCCCTTTGTCTCACTGGCTTTCTGCATTTTAAAAATCCCTTTACTGTTATTTTATTTGGAGGAAGTGAAAAAATGCATATGCCACCATGGAATACTACGCTGCCATAAAAAGGAATGAGATCATGTCCTTTGCAGGGACATGGTTGAAGCTGGAAACCATGGTCCTCAGGAAACTAACACAGGAACAGAAAACCAAACACTGTATGTTCTCACTCATAAGTGAGAGCTAAACAATGAGAGCACATGGACTCAAGGAGGGGAACAACACCCACCAGGGCCTATCAGATGGAGGGAGACAAAGGGAGGGAGAACATCAGGACAGACAGCTAATGCATGCAGGGTGCTTTCTATCAGGTGTACAGATGATCAGTGTTTCCCAGGCTTTAAAAGTCCACAAGACAGCCTTGGAAGGCCAATTCCACGTGGTAAATTGAGACTGTATTCAGAGCATGCACAGACAGGAGATTTAGTCCTAGAGACATTAGATTTCTGATTTACCTGCACCCCTAGAGGCCTAGGAATCAACTCCCTCCTTCTTGCCACATCCAAAAATATTAGCAATATTTTGAGGGGAGCCTTAAAACAAGCTAATCGACCCCAAAAAAACACATAGATCCCAGGCATCAGAGAAGGAGAATTCAATCTTCAAGACCACTCCCAGCTGGGCCTTCCTGCTTTCTTCTGAGCCTAAACCCAGTGATTAAAGAACCAGCCTGGACTTCCTTAAGGTGATGTTGATCAAATATACCCACTTCAAGCCTGGCACCACTTTCTTCCCAGGCTGGCTAGTTTTACATTTTAGTACACAGTCCAGATGTTTTCTCTTTTCTTCATAGTACCTTTAGAGAGAGGCTTCCTTTATGGTTCTAAATGAGGCTAAAATTTGTGCTTCCTCCCTCTTTTTGACTAGAAATCTCGCTGTGAGTGTGAGCATAACACATGTGGCGATAGCTGTGATCAGTGCTGTCCAGGATTCCATCAGAAACCCTGGAGAGCTGGAACTTTTCTAACTAAAACCGAATGTGAAGGTATGTTCTTTAGAAACCAACAAAATATGTCATTCTTCCTTTCCAAGAAAAAAAGCCAGTAATGAAAAATAGTGAAATGGCTGGTTATGCAAATGTGTCAAAAAATACTCATTTATATTATCACTTCGAAGACAACCCATATGTCTAGCTTTTCCTAAAGGGAAATATCTAAGAAATGTAGCAGATGACTTTATAGCCTAATAGTGACAACTGGTCTTTTTAGGTGACAGGTATCATGGAGAAACCTGTGTTTCTGGAGATTTTCTCAACCCAAGAAAAGACCTAAAAATAGTCTTGGGCTGAACTGCAAACCTAAACTAGTATGAAGTCCAATTCAACTGAATTCAAATATTAATATTACAGTAAATCAGCCCTAACCACATTTTTTTCAGCTCACTAAGTATATATGGCCTTCAAAAACAGCTTGATAGACATTTTAAATTAATACCAACACTATATATCCTTTGAATAACAAATTAACTCAACTCACATTTATCATGTACAATGTGTCAGACATGACAGGTCTTTAAAACTATTGAATCATAACACACCTTAATCACAAAATGTTCCCCACCTATAAGATATAAAGTCGGCCTTCCATATCCATGGTTTCTCCATCCATGGGTCTAACCAACTGCAGATCAAAAATGTCTGAAAAAAAGTTGCATCTGTACTGAACTTGTAAAGACCTTTTTCTTATTATTATTTCCTAAGCAATATAACAACTATTTATATAGCATTTACATTTTGTTAGGTATTATAAGTAATCTAGAGATGATCTAAAGTATACAGGAGGATGTGCATAGGCTGTATGCAAGTACTATGCCACTGTATGACAGGAACTTGAGTATCCTTGAATCTTGGTGTTTGAGGGAGGTCCTGGAACCATTCCCATGGATATTGAGGGATGGCTGTATTTTGTTTTTAGTTTGAGATTCTGCATATATGCTATTAGCTCTCCTTATTTTCTGCACTCACTTCATTTGCTTTTGGATTTGTGTCTGCCTGTTTATAAAGATATTATGGATTAGAAATCTCCCATTATTACAAAAGCATATCTGGAGGCATGAGCCACCATTGGATCATCACTCACCATGCATGGTAGGGGACCTTTGGAAGCCCAGCCTTTGTTTCCTTCAACTGCTTCCAGCCATGTTCTGGCTAATCCATTAGTTCCCCACAGCTTCTCCATAGAGAACAGACATTTGTTCTTAATAGTGACTTTAAATGTAATGCCACCCAGGGATGTTTGCTCTCGAGCTCCTTTAAATTTTAACTAAATTTCTCTTCTGTTTGTGGAATATCAGTAATCATAAGTGCGAGCAGCACTTGAAGGTAGGGGTCTTCCTGTTGCCACTGACATGCTTTCACACAGTGATAATTGTGTAATGTTAAGTGGCTCTGCAAAATCCTTTACCACTCTTTACTTGTGTTTCTACGTTTAAATACAAAACAAAAAGAATAGAGCAACTTGTTAGCAATAGAGGTAGACTAAGCAAGGCAAGACATTTCAAACTGCTACTGTACACATTTTTAAAATAGTGGAATTGTGAAACACTTTTTTTCTTCCCCTGTAGGGAAGAGGGGAGGTCGTATTTCCAAACTGAAAAACAAACATTTTAAAAACCCAGAAATTCAAGATGGGGATCTTAGCCATAAAGCCATACATAAAAATCACACTTTCAGCAATGAATACATTCCTAAAAGCTTAAGTAAAAATTTTCTTTTCCAAGTTGAATCATATTCCAATCACCTTAATATTTAGAAAAATCCTTCCATGACATGACAAATCCCTCCATCAAATGAATAATCACATTCTAATTCATTTGAGTTTAATTTGGATTTTCATCAATCTAGCTTACATAAGGCAAGATAATATCTCTAAAAAGCATAGAATATTCATTCAGTTGCTAAGCCTTTACTGAACAACAGTTTCATATGCTATATCTTGGACATTCTGTGAAATAGTAAGTTGCTGATGACAGAGCAAAAACATGGCTTTGTGATCAGTTACTAGCCGTATTCTTGAAGGTTACAGACAGAGCGGGGTAGGCTGCAGCCTACAGACAGAAAGTGGGGCTGTAGGTGTAGGGTCCTGGCTGCACAGAGTGTGTGATGGACCGTTTCTTTGGCATCAGGGTTTTACATATAGTAGCTCATAGTTCTAAACACTCTTGACAACACCAATTCTAAATGGTGTGAGAATAAGTCTATGTTACTTTATGTTTTCCTCTGCTTATACTGGCAGCAGAAGTTTTGACTGTTTTTTGAAATACACTATTACAACAAAGCTTTTAAGAATTCATAGCCAGGTCCAGTGGCATGCTCCTATAATCCCAGCTACTGGAAAGAAGCTATGGTGGGAGGATCTCTTGAGCCCAGGAGTTTGAGGCCAGCCTGGGCCACATAGTGAGACCCTGTCTGTGTCACTCGGTTTTCACATTGCTGTAAAGATACTACCCGAGACTGGGTAATTTATAAAGGAAAGAGGTTTAGTTGACTCACCCTTCTGCATGGCTAGGAGGCCTCAGGAAACTTACGATCAAGGGGGAAGAGGGAGCAGGCACGTCTTACATGGTACAGGAGAGAGAGGAGAAAGTGAATGGGGAAGAGCCCTTTATAAAACCATCAGATCTTGTAAGAACTCACTCACTATCACGAGGACAGCATGGGGGAGCTGCCCCCTTCATCCAGTCTCCTCCCTCCCTCCATAGGTGGAGATTACAATTTCAAATGAGATTTGGGTGGGGACACAGAGCCAAACCACATCACTGTCTTTCTGAAGAAAAAAAAGGAATTCTTGTATGTTGTCCTAAAGATATAAAACTGCTTACAATGCCTAGTGATTTGTATTTATTACTATGCGTTCCCTAAAGTTTGAAACTCTCCATTAACATAGCAAAACTACTATATTCTAAATCAAATGTCAGCAGGCTGGGAAAGGTATTTACAACAAACATGACAAGGGGATAATAACCTTTCTATATTAAGAGATCTTACATATCAATAAGAAAAAAGTTAATTAACCTGTTAGAAAGATCAAAACAGGTATTCCTCAGAAAAGACATATAACTTTGTAAACAGATAATGACACTCATAATGAAGGAAGTATCAATTAAAACAATGACATATTATTTTTCACTTATCAAAGTGTTTATTCTTCTACTCAACAAATATTTGAATGCTTATTATGTCCAGGAATTGTATTCAAGGGTTGATAACACACAAGGTTGGTGGCTATGGAGAAACTGTTTTATCATATCTACTAGAGGAAAAGTCATTTGTCATAGCGTTCCTGGAGGGGAATTTTTTAAGTGATTAAAATTTAAATTTTACATATCCTTTGACTAGAAATTATGCTTCCAGGAATTTACCCTATAGATATATTCATATAGATGTACAGGCATATTATCATGATCCTCGTCATTATTATACAAGTGCTACCACTACTGCTACTAACATTTATTGAGCTCAGTATTTAGTATGTTTCAGGCATTCTGCTAAGCATTCTCAAAACATGTATGAGACAAGTACTAAAGTGATGCTAGGACTCGCGTTTTTGCCTCAAAGCCACTCAACTGGCAAATAGGAAACTTTTCTAACATTAGAGCGCCTCCCTCCACCCGGCATCCTTGTCCTCCCAGTATGTGTGCGGTGTTATTTGTAAAGGGAGTAACATGGAAACTGTGTAACTGTTCATTAATAGAGACCTGATAAACACCTTCATTCAAGTAGTACCCTGTGTACCCTTAGGGGATACACATGCTAATATGGAAAGGTCTCCATGATTTACTGTTAGTAAAAAGAACCGGTTCTAAACAGTATACAAATGCCCCTTCCCTTTTGTAGAATAAATAAAAAGATTGAGCTGTATGCATACAAGCACACCTACACACACACACACACACACACGGAAATAAATGTAAATACTCCTAAGAAACTCAACATGTCAGGTAGGAAGGAGACTGCATCGATATATTTCCCTGGTTCTATCCTAATATAAATTCTTCATATTTAGAAGAGTCTTACCCAATCCTTTCTGGAGAAAGTGATTTTTCACTTCTTTGAATTCTTCTAATGTAACATGAAAAAGACAAGGAGGAAGAAAAGAAGAAAAATCAATTGTGAACTTCTTTATGAGACATTACGCTAATGATTTCACATGGATTATCTCACTTGTGCTTTTAAATATCCCAATCTAGTAATTACTATTGACCACTCCATGTATTATATGGAAACTGAGCCTTCGTGAAATTAAGAAGTTTCCAATGTCATATGACTGCTAAGTAGAGGAGAGCACACCCACATCCAAGACAGTTGGTTGCAAAATAGCATGATCTTAGCCACCAGTAAACTAGCTCTCGGTTTGTCTTAATTCCTTGGCACCTGCCATGTGTCTTATTTCATTCACCAGGTAGAATGTGAAGGGATTCTGGCAGTCTTTAGCAGTGCAGACTCTGGAGTCTGGCTTCAGAGGTTGTTTCCAATACTGATTAGAATATCTTTTACACGTTATTTCACTTCTCTGGACTCAGGTTTCTAGTATACAAAAATAGGTTAATAATAATAATACCTAATTCCTAAAAGCATTTTTGAGGATTAAAATCAGTAGCAACAAATATGGAGCATTTAGAACAGTGTCTGGCATTGAAAAAACCTAACTATGTTTTAGTTGTTATTAGTATTAAAAGAAAGGAATTATATTATACATATTTTTCTTTACCCACAGGCTCTAATACAGAAATTTCCATATAGTAATAATTCATTACAGATTACCTAGCTGTTAATCATTCAGTGCCATCAATGAATAATTTATTATTTGTTATAATAGGAAATTGTAAGTTGAACCATATAAAATTGCACGTTAGTCAAAACCAAATATTGGCAATTGCATATGATTGAGCTTAATTTATATGTTTTAATCGTTTCAAATTCTATTAAAATGTGTGAATTTATTAATACCTCCAATACATCCAGATACTTTCTAGATATGTTTGTGTGTGTGTATGCTAAATGTAATTTCCCGTATGGTATAAAAGTCTAGGCCGGGGGCAGTGGCTCACGCCTGTAATCCCAGCACTTTGAGAGGCTGAGGCGGGTGGATCATGGGTCAGGAGTTCAAGACCAGCCTGGCCAACATGGTGAAGCCCCATCTCTACTAAAAATACAAAAATTAGCTGGGTGTGGTGGTGCATGCCTGTAGTCCCCAGCTACTCGGGAGGCTGAGACAGGAGGATTGCTTGAACCTGGGAGGCAGAGGTTGCAGTGAGCCGAGATCGTGCCACTCTGCACTCCAGCCTGGGTGACAGAGTGAGACTCTGTCTCAAAAAAAAATCTATTATGTAAAACAGAAATGATTTTTAAATGTATCTGAAATCTGAAATTGATGTTTATTAATTTATTTTTCCTTAATGCAGCATGCAATTGTCATGGAAAAGCTGAAGAATGCTATTATGATGAAAATGTTGCCAGAAGAAATCTGAGTTTGAATATACATGGAAAGTACATTGGAGGGGGTGTCTGCATTAATTGTACCCAAAACACTGCTGGTATAAACTGCGAGACATGTATTGATGGCTTCTTCAGACCCAAAGGGGTAAAGTATGCTTTTTTCTTTCATAAAGAGTTTTTTGTTTTGCTTTTTCATACAAAAATGTTTTATACAAAAAAATAATAATTTTGAAAGCTTCTGTAAACAGTTGAACTTCAAATTAAAAGGTAAGTAGGAACATTTCGTAGTTGGAACTGACCTAAATCTTTGAGGATGTAAGATAAAACTTTTCCATCACTCCAGAAAGTTTTATCATGGCTCCTTCCAGTCAAGGAGTGGACCCCGAGGCAAACTCTGTTCTGATTTTTAGAACATAAATTAGTTGTGCCTCTTAGAGAATTTCATAAAAATGAAATCATACAGTACATACTAGTCAGTCTTTTTTCACTCGACATAATATGTTAAGATTTATCCATGTTGTTTGTGCATCAGTAGTTCTTTTCCTTTTGAAAGAAATTGCTGAGTAGTATTTCTCTGCATGAACATATCAAAATTTTAAATGCATTCTCCTGTTGATAGAAATTAGGATCATTTCCAGTTTTAGCTTAGCTTCTACAAATAATTTTATACTAGTTATTTTATAGTCATATTTTTATTTACCTTGTGTAAATACTTAGGAATAGAATGCTTTTTTCATAGGATAGGTAGATGCTTAACTTTATAAGAAACCGTCAACATTTTGCCAAATTAGTAATAATGTATAAAATGTTCACCAAAAAGTTATATGAGTTTCAGTCGTTCTATATCATCTCTAATATTTGATGTTGACTATCTTTCTGGATTTTAGTCATCTAGTGGGTGTGAAATGGCATCTGATTATGGATTTAATTTTAATCGTAAGGGCTTATTGACCGTTCCTATATCTTCTCTTACGAAGTAGATGTTCAAAGTCTAAATATTTTTTTATCCTAAAAACCAAAATTTTAACTTATAGAGCTATTACCCATATCAAGTAAATGTTTGTGTGTGGTGTGAATAAGTAACCAGATTTATATGGTTAACCTGAAGTTCTAGCACCATTTGTTGAAAAATCAATTGATCATATTACATGGATCAATTTCTAGAACCTCAGTTATCTATTTTTCCTAGCATCTATTTTTCCCTCTGTGTGCTAATACCATACTGTCTTCATTGCTTTAATAAGTCTAGAATTTAGGTAATATAATGTACCAACTATTTTTTATTTTCCAGATTATTTTGTCTATAGTAGGGGCTTTTTTGTGTGTGTTTCTATACAATTTTAGAATCAACTTGTCAATTACAGAAAATATTAGGATTATTGCTTAGACTCTATATACAAATATGGAAAATGGAGCTTGAGGAGATGTTGGTCAAAGAATATAAAATTTCAGTTAGATAATAGGAATACATTGAAGATATTTATTATACAGCATGGTGACTGTAGTTAATAACAATGTATTTACTCTTGAAAAATGCTGAGAGTAGATTTTAAGTGTTCTCACCAAAAAAATTGATAATTATGTTAGGTAATATGTTAATTAGTTTGATATAACCATTTCACAATTTGTATATATATAATATATATGTACAATGATATTCAAAATATCATGTCACACATGATAAATATATACAATTTTGTCATAAAGGAAATTAAACTTTAAAAGCAAACAAGTATTGAGGAAAATAACATCATAATAATATTGAAACATTTAACCAATGAACATAGCATATCTCTCCATTTATTTCTATCTTCTTTATTCATGTCAGTGTTCCAGTACAAAGATCTTGCATGTCTTTTGTTAAATTAATCTTTAGAATTTTGCTTTGCATGACTGTAAAAAATTTTTTTAAATAATTTTCCATTTATTTAATGTAATTGTTAAAGAATTTTGAATATTGACTTTATGCCCTATAGCCATCCTTAATTTCTTTTTTTTTTTTTAAATAACTTCCCTTTTAAAAGTTACTGAGAATAAGAATACAGAACATGGTTATAGGCACTTACATTGCTATCAAATGCAGGAATTCACTTCAATAAGAAGTGCTTTCTTTGTAAGCATGGTTCATGGCAATAGAAGCTCCACCTTTGGAGAGGATGCTTTCTGTGACAAAAATAATAACCACAAAAAAAATGGTGGTTGAAGGAAAACAGTCCAAATTTACAGATGCTTTAAACTTCTTTTGGCCTTGGCATCAGCTTTCATGTTAAAAAATAAAGCTGGTGGGGAAGCTATCTCACTTGCAAAGTAAATGGCTTGTATGAGATTGGCGAATCTTGGTCAGATATTGCATTTTTAAAGCACAAAACCACCAGCCACCAATATCTTCCTGTGCATGCATATAAATTATTTTCTTCTAATTCAAATGGCAGCAGAGGAATCCTGGCGTGAATGTGCATGGAGACACACACACATCACTAAGGAGGCAGGACAAACTATCATAAACTAAGCAGTATCCCAAACACATCATCATCTATAGGCTGTTTTACAAAGGTAGAATACAAACGAACTGAATGTCTCAGGTAAAAGGCAAAGTCTATTTCTCCATCTCTGCTGCACTCATTTATCTTCTTAAGGCTTTCACAGAAAGCACCGTTTTATGAACAGGCAATTCAGTACCCAGAGCTTGACTGGAGACACTAATCAAGATTGAAGTCTTGATGCAGTTCATAAAAATCCATTTAAAAAAAGGCATCAAAAACCACATTTGAAATAAAGCTGTCCATATATAAAGAATGAAGTGTTTAGAAGTTCCCAGCTTGTATCCTAATAAGAGTACTGAAAGGTTTAATATTAGCAGCCTGTGAACACGTAGTGAAGAAAGAGTCTGAGAACCAAGTTAACATCCTTATTCCACTCTAATTCCACCCATGCCATGGGTAAAAACAGTTCTTGCAGTCTAGAGTTTCTCCTCCGATGGTTTAATGGTCAGATTTTTACATCTTGGGATTCAACCATCTTGGCAAGCGTCTTCTTAATTCTCAACGCTGTGAGTCTGGAGGCTGGATTGTGGGCCCAGCATTCTGACATTAGCTTCAAAACTGCTCGTAGACATTCATCACTGTTCCACCGATTAGACACAATTGGCCGCAAACGTTTGACACACACAACCTCACGCATATCTTCGTATGACGGATCACTCGGTACCATGTTATAATATGGCAATTGGTGCTCTTCCATGATCCCTCCTGTGATACAACGACGAGCCATCTCCCAAATGATTAGGCCGAAGCTGTAGATATCAGCTATGATGTAGGGCTGGAAGTGGTTTTTGTTCAGGCTTTCGTCCAGCACTTCTGGAGCCATGTAGCGTTTGGTGCCCACCCTGGTATTCAAGGGCACATCAACTTCATTTGTGTCACTGTTGAATTTAACAACAAGGCCCAGGTCAGCAATGCAGCAACTCCCATTTTTCTTGATGAGGATGTTTTTGCTCTTTAGGTCTCGATGAGCAATTGCGGGCTTTCCTTGGGTGCCATAAATTTCTGTGTGCAGGTGGCACAGACCACAGGCAGCTGAATAAGCCAATTTAAGCAGGGCTCTGGTGTCCAGTGTAGCACATTTCAGGAAGTCATAGAGAGATCCATTTTCATGGTAATCAGTAATCAAATAGAGCTGAGTCCAGGAACCTGTACCTTTAATATCTGCCGCTATGAAACCAAGTATGTTTTCATGGCGCATTAGCACAGTTTGGTAGATTTCTGTTTCTCGAAACCAGCTGGCTTCTTCAGTGGTAAAGAATACTTTCACCGCCACTTTTTCGCCATGCCATTTGCCCATCCATACTTCTCCATATCGGCCTTTACCAACTTGCCGGACCATCTGAATCTGTTTGGCAATAGTTCGCTGAACCAATAAAGGTAGTCCAGACCCACTACCAGAACTTTGTGACTGGTCAATAAGGTCTTTTAGTGATTCTCCAACTGGAATAAATGCTTCATCCTGTTCCAAATCACGATTGTAACGACGTCTGCTTGAGATGCTCTTGTAATAATGTTTGTAACAAAAGCAGCTGGAGAAGATGATCATAGCAATTATGCAGACAGCCATAGAAATGAGCAAAACCAGCCATCGAATGCTGCCATCAAAAAACGGACCTACGACAACATGGGGCAGTGTGGGTTGCAAATACTGGTTACATAAATTGGTCCGACAACATTCTATTGTCCGGCTTAGCTGGGCTTTTGGAGAATCTTTGCACTGAAAATCAGATCCTTCATATTTCATACACCCTAAAGCTAATGTGGTTTCTCCCTGGTCATCTTCTATGATGGCAAAGCAATGTCCGTTAGTTAAGCATGTGTTATTAATAGCATCATCTGGGCAGTGCCCTGAGCAGTAGCACTTTAAAAAAGGCAAGGTATCCTCTGGTGCTAAGGTTACTCCATTTTCTGACTTTTTCTGGTCGGAGTCTGATTTCATCCCAGTGCCGTGGAGCATACTATCCAGATTCTGTCCTTGAACACGAGAAATGATGAACAAATAGGCTCCCAATAATCTGATGTAAATGTATAGCTGAGTCATTGTTCAATTGTAGTGTTTCCTGTGTACTGTCACCTTTAATAATTGGTCTTGCTACTTCATCAATTTAAATGACTATCATTCAGTGAGATTTTCTTGTAAAAGATAGCAAGCACTTGACAATGACTTCAACTCCCACTGCTTTCTTAGGACTCCTCCAAGATGTGGCTAGATAAAACTGTACTTCCGATTTTCTCCAAACAGCTTTGAACTATGCTTCCATCTCATGAATTCCAAGACAGTATTAAACGGATGCATATTTTCATAAGTCGCTCCCGGCGTCTCTTCCCGGGCTCCTTGCCAGCGTGCCGAGGCGCAGGCAGGGTGATGGAGGCGCCCCGGCCGGGAGGATCTGCCGGGGACAGCGGCTTTCCTCATCGATTCGGGAGCACCCGCCATCCTTAATTTCTTTATTAATTCTAGTAGTTTTAAACTACATGCTTTAGAAACGTACACATAAACAATCATTTTACCTGCAAGTACATTCAGGCTTACTTCTTCCTTTGCAATCTTTATGCTAAGGTTAACTAAAAATGGCGAGAGCTGACATCTTCACTTTGTTCTGAATTTTAAAGGGAAACCTAATATTTCACTATGGAGTATGATGTGAACTGCATATTTTTTTATGGACACCCTTTATCAGATTCAGTAGGTCCCCTACTATTCCTAAGTTGCAGAGAGTTTTTATAACAAAATGGTTTTGCATTTTGTCATATGCTTTTCGAAACCTGCTGAAATGAACATAAGGATTTTCTCCTTTATTCTGTTAACGGGGACAGTTTACGCAAATTGAATTTTAAAATATGAAGGCAGCTTTGCATTTGTGAATTAATCTCCATTTGGTTATGATATATTATCATTGTTATATATTGGATGATTCAATTGACTAATGTTTGGTTAAGATTTTTGACATTCTCTCATAAAATATATTGGTCTATAATTTTATTTTCTTATAATGTCTTTGTCAGGTTTTTTATTGGGGTATACTGGCATCAACAAATGATCGGGGAAATGCACTTCCTCTTCTTCTGTTTTCTAAAGTAACTTCAGATTAAAATTAATTCTCTTTAAAATGCTTGATAAAATTTCCTAGTGAAACTATCTGAGTCTCTAGTTTTCCTCGTGCATTGTATTGGCTATTTTTTATTAGACATAGGGCTAGATAGGTTTTGTATTAATATCTTTGGGGAGGGTCCATTTTTGATATATTGTATTTTTCAAGTAATTTGTTCAGTTCATCTAAATTGTCAAATCATTGGCAATTGGCAGTTTTAAAAATTCCCTTATTATCTTCTTGAAGTCTATAGCGTCTATATAGATATCCCCTCTGTAATTTTTAAAATGATTAAGTTGTGCTTTTCTCCTTTTATTGATCACTTACGTTGGGGGTTTATCAATTTTCCTAATCTTTTCAAAAAAAACTTCTGCCTTTTTATTTTTTGTGTTTTTATTTATTCTGTTCTGTTTATTATATTATTCATTTGACCTGTTTTGGTTTTCAATTTCATTTTCTTTTTCTACCTATCAATTTGGAAAGTTAAATTATGATTTTAGACCTTTCTTCTTTTATCATATAAACTTTTAAATATAGATTTCCTTCTAGCAGTTCTTTAGCTGTTTCTCATGAATTCAGAAATGCTTTATGTTCATTGTCATTTATTTAACATAATTTCTAATTTCTCTTGTGATTTATTTTTTGTTAATTTCCAAATATTTGAGCTTTATTAAATATTATATTTTTGATTTCTACACTGGATGTTTATGATCTGAGAACATACTCTCTAAGATGTCAAACTTTAGAAGTTTATTGAAATTTAACTTATGGCTCAGTGCATGGTCTCTCTTGGCAAACAAATAAATGTGGATTTTTCCAATCTGCGATTATGGATTCCTACCTTTCTTTCATTTTTTTTTCAGTATTTCTTCCTGTTCTTTGAAGCACTGTTATGACGCACATACATATTTAGAATATTTTGAATCTTTAGATTTTTATATCTTATAAATTAATATTTTGATAACTGTGAAGATCTCCGCTTAATCTCAGATATCACTTTTTGTCATAAAGTCTACTTTATTTTTTATTAATATTGCCACAGCAGTTTTCATATGCTTACTCTGTATGGTATGTTTTTTCTGATTTTGTTCAACTTTCAACCTATCTTTATTTTCATTTAAAAGATTTCTTATAAAGAGTAAAATAGATGGATTTTTTATCCTGACAATTACTGTGTGTTTAGTCCCTAAATTTAATATAGTTAATAATATGATTGGGTTTTGCTATTTGTTTCCCATTTGTGTCACAAAATTTTTGTTCCCATTCTTCCTTTTCTGTCTACTTTTATGTCAAACAAATATTTTTCAATATTCCATTTTATTTCCTTTATTATCTTTTTAGCAGTACCTCTTTGTATAATTTTCCATTCCAACTTTTATTTTAGGTTCAGGTAGTACATGGGTAAATTATGTGTCATGGGATTTGGTGTACAGATTATTTCGTCACCCAGATGATAAGCATAATAAAATTTTCAATCTTCACCCCACTCCCACCCTTTTCAAGTAGGCCCTGGTGTCTATTGTTGCCTTGTTTGTGTCCATGTGTACTCAATGTTTAGCTCCACTCATAAGAGACAGCATGCAGTATCTGGTTTTCTATTCTTGCATTAATTCACTTAGGATAATGGCCTTCTGCTCCATCCATGTTGCTTCAAAGGACATGATTTTATTCTTTTTTATGGCTGTGTAGTATTCCATGGTGTATATGTACTACATTTTCTTTATTCAGTCCACCAATGATGGTACCTAGGTTGATTCCATGTCTTTGTTATTGTGAATAGGGCTGCAATGAACATAGGCATGCATGTGGCTTTATGATAGAATGATATGTATTCCTTTGGGCATATACCCAGTAATGGGATTGCTGAGTTGAGTGCTAGTTCTGTTTTAAGTTTTTTGAGAAATCTCCCAACGGCTTCCCACAGTGTCTGAACTAATTTACTTTCCCACCAGCAGTGTATAAGTGTTCCCTTTCTCTGCAACCTCACCAGTATCTGTTATTTTTGACTTTCAGTAATAGCCGTTCTGACCAGTGTGAGATGGTAGTATTTTAAGCTCATGATATAGTGATATAGTCCTATCTTTTGGACTATTGTTTTCATATATTGCACATAATTTGTAAGCCAGCAATACAATGTTGTAATTTTTGTTTGAAGTCACAAAACTATGAAAACAATCTTAAAGAAATGAAAAGAAGGAAAAAAATTTACATTAACCATACCTTTCCCATTTTCCATACTCTGTGGTTCTAGCTTATATATATTGCCCTCCTGCTTGAAAAATTTCCTTTAACATTTTTTTTTTGGTAGTGCAGAGCTGCTGGTGACAAATTTTCTCAACTTCCCTTTATCTGAAAATGTCTTTAATCTACTTTCATTATTGAAGGATATTTTCCACATAGTTACAGAGGTGTGTGTTTTCTTCTTTGTTTAGCACTTTAAAGATGTGGCACCATTATTTTCTGGATTTCATTCATTCTTATGACAACATAGCCATTATTTGTTTCTTTGTTCTATATATATATCTTTAATTCACTAGATGATTTCAAAAATTTTTTTATATCTGCCTTTTGACACTTATACCATGTATGATAAAACTTTGGCCCGTAGACCAAATCTGACTCATGGCCTATATTTGTATGACCTGTAAGCAAAGGATGTTTTTACATTTGTAAAGGTTTGTTAAAAGGAGAAGTAGAAGAAGGGGAGAATGAAGAGAACTAGGAGGGGGAAGAAGAGGAGGAAGAATGAAGAGAGTCTTTATATGGCTTATTTTACTATCTGTCCCTTTACAGAAAAGTTTTCCAACCTCAGAGTTAAACTATGATGTGTCTATGTTTGGCTTTCAAGCTTACCTTGCTTGATTCACAAAGCTTCTAGGAACTATAAATTGAGATTTTATTCCACGTTTAGGAAATTTTAGGCTTTTTTTTATTTTTATTTATTTTTTTTAGGCTTTTTTTAAAACCTGTTTTTTGACCAGTGTTTTTCCTTCTCTTTCTAGGACTCCAACTGCATGTGTGCTAGGGCGTTCATTGTATCTGAGGCAGTGCTAAGTAATTTTTTTTCTTTCTTCGTTCTTTAGATTGGATCATTTCCATTTATCTATCATTATACTTTGGTCTACATATAATGTATCTTTAATTTACTAGCTGATTTTGAAATATTCTCATTAGGCCGGGCACAGTGGCTCACACCAGTAATCCCAGTACTTTGGAAGGCCGAAGCGGGCAAGTCACTTGCGGTCAGGAGTTCAAGACCAACCTGGCCAACATGGTGAAACCCTGTCTCTATTAAAAATACAAAATTTAGCCAGGCATGGTGGCAGGCACCTGTAATATCTCCTACTCAGGACACTGAGGCAGGAGAATAGCTTGAACCCAGGAAGTGAGGTTGCAGTGGGTCAAGCTTACACCAGTGCACTTCAGCCTGAGCAAGAGAGCGCGACCCTATCTCAAAAATAAATACAAATAAATAAATAAATAAATTCTCATTATATTTACTTTTAACAATAGTATCACGTTTGAGAAAACTTTGGCCTGTAGACCAAATCCTGGCCTATGGCCAGATGACTACAAAAGTAGTCATTAGGTTGACTACTCTTCCTCCTATCATCTCTACCTGATGTTAAGCATATCCAGTGAATTATTAAATTGAGGTATTTTACTTTTCAGCTTTCTGGAGTTCTTATGTTCCTTAGAGCTTCCATTTCTCCTCTGAAATACTCCGTACCTTCACTCATTATAAACATTGATTCCTTTATATTCTTGGACGTATTTACAGAACTTACGTTGACTTCCTTGTATGCTAATTTCAATATCTGGGTCACCTCAGGATCTGGTTTTATCAACTTCTTTTTTTAATAAGGACAACATTTTCTTGTTTCTTTAGTCCTCCTTTATTCACAGAGGATATGTTCCAGGAACCCCAGTTGATACCTGAAATCACAGATAGTACCAAACCTATATATACTATGTTTTTTCTATCTGATACCTGTGATGGGACTAAGTGACTAACAGGAGGGTAGTGTCTATACAGCATAGATATGCTGGACAAGGGGATGATTCATATCCCTGGTGCGACAGAGCAAGATGGCCTGAGATTTCACCACACTATTCAAAATGGCATGCAAATTAAAACTTTTCAATTATTTATTTCTGGAGTTTTCCATTTAATATTTTTGAACTGTGGTTAACCATGATAACTGAAACCTCAGACAGCAAAACTACAGATGAGATGAGGACTACTGTAATTTATCATCTCTACAGGACATTTCGGAGAATACAATGCAGACACTGGTTTCTGTTATGTTCCTCTGAAGATTTTGAATTGGTTCTAATTAGTAATAAACTTGCTGAGTGATCACCATGAAGTCATGAAAGTTTACTTTCGTACTTTGTTAGGACAGATTAGTGGAAAACTCCAGGTATTCATCAAACATTTCTAATGTAGTTAACTTAAAGTCTGAATTCTCTTTACTTTATGGTTGGTAGCACCTGAAAACTCTTCTCACCTTGTTCAGTTTCCAGCGGTTGCTTTCCACTGAATTTCCTAGAATCTCCTGAGTGACTATACAATAAAGGGATCAGTTAAGGCTGGGAAGGGTATTGTTATGCAAATTTTGTGAATTGCAGTTTAACAGCTAAAGAATTTATCTCTATGATGTTCATAAAATTATTGTCTTAAAATTTGATTTTAGATTTTTCCACTTAATGACATTTAATTTATATGTGTATATAAAATATGCCTTACCTATTCTTTGCACAGTCCTAACTTCATAATGGGGGAATGAATGAATGTGTCTTAAACAAATGATGATTTTGAAACTGATCTGTGAACTTAGTTAATAGAGATTCAGTGAGGTATATAAATAAGTCTAATTTTAACACTCTGATTTATAGTAGCAAACAAGTTTTCATTTGTAAATTAAGCCTAGATATATATACATATGAACTATATTGAATAGGTGGGCATTTCTTGGGCAAATAATTTAGTTTTTTTTTTTCCTATTACATCTGGAAAATAAATCTTGTATATACAGTATATGAACACAGTGTAGTTTTGTTTAAGTAAACTAGCTTTGTTGATATACTATGTATACAAGATAAAAAGGAATAAAACATGAAAATATCAATAATTATTGAATCTAAGTAACAAATATATAGGAATTTATTATTCTATTATCTTTAGTTTTGTGTAAGCATGTAAAAGAACTGGATTTTAGAAATTATAAACATGTATTAAAGGTAATTCTTATAGTTTTCTCAATAATTTGCTGCTTTGTATTATTAAAACTACTTTGTCTATAAAAGTTTGCTGAAATGAAAAATATTGCTGTTTTTATTACACTTGGTTAAATTCATTTTAATATTTTTGTTAGGTATCTCCAAATTATCCAAGGCCATGCCAGCCATGTCATTGCGATCCAATTGGTTCCTTAAATGAAGTCTGTGTCAAGGATGAGAAACATGCTCGACGAGGTGAGAGCTGCAGCAGAATGTCACTGCTCTGATAAAAGGACAACTAGAAGCCAAATATGATTATTTTCAGAAGAATATTTTGCAGTAAATGTCATTCATGTAATAAATTTATTCTTTAATCTATCAGTGTATTAGCGTTCCCTCCAGGAAGCAGTTTTTAAACTCATCTCAATAATTACTTTCATGTTTAATTATAATGTTTTCATAGCAAGAAGAGTTGAATTATGTATTTTGAGATACACACACACACACAGAGATAAAGAAAGAGAGACAGTCAATCACAAATCTGTGGTATATGTAATTTTTTCATATCATGTTATTTATTAGATTGTTTGTAGCTTCTATGAGTTCTAGCATGAAATGCCAGCGTTCACTGAGGAATGTGTGTGCTGTAGTGGGAAAAGCAAATAGAAGAACTCACACATTGAGATGTAGGCAATAATATAGAAAGCAAGAAGTGTTCATAAAGGACTAAGAAGGTAGTAGTCATGAATTAATGAACAGAAAGAGGCTGACACTAATTTAAGCTAAACACTTCCTTTGAGGAATGAAATTCATGAACTCCAAACATTAAGGAATCAAATGCCAACATAACTCCTTGATATAAAAGCATTTGGGAGCTACTTCCAGGGCAGTTGCTCACCAAGTTTGAGTAGGAAATTCATAGAATGCACTGGGACGCTTCTTCTCTAGAAAGACTAAAATTAATCAAGACTACAATGTAGTTTTTTTTCCCTAATGACTTTAGCGTTAAAAGACCAGCAATGTTTCTTAGGTACAATTCTTGTTACCTGCTTTCTTTATAAAACTGTAGGATTATCAATCTGAGCATTACATGTAGACTAAATTTTGAAATATTAAAAAACGATACGTTTTGATAGTCGAATGATGAATTACTGAGGTCACTTTTTGTTTTAAGCCTTCTTTTCTCTTTGTGTTTACAAGTAAATCACAATGTTGTTTTCATTAATATCACTTAACTCTTCCCTACTCCTTTTTGAGTAATGAGTATATATGATCACAGAAAATGGAAAAGTAGAAAAATAAATATACAATTCAGTGGTAATTCAGGAGAGATACCACTATTAACATTTTCATATATTTCTGTCATAATGCATACAAAAATTTCTGATATTGCTCCTCTTAACTTTATGTGATGAGTTTCCCCAAAAATCTATGAAAACTTTCTCTGAAGTCTGGCTTCAGCACCTAAATAACACATTATTATATGGTCGTGCCATAATTATTTACCCTCTCAACTTTATGTGGACATTAAGATTGTTTCAAATTTTTGTTTATTTTAACCAATCCTTTAATAATACTTATTCCATATAATTATTTTTCAATTATTGTAAAAACAATACATAGAAAATAAATTCTTAATAGTAAAGAAATAAAATAATAAGTGTCCTCTTCAACCTATTTATCCCAGTCTTACTTCCAAATTTAAAAATATTGAGCCTTTTTTCCGATTCAGTTTTTTTTTTCTTTTTTTTAATTATACTTTAAGTTTTAGGGTACATGTGCACAATGTGCAGGTTAGTTACATATGTATACATGTGTCATGTTTGTGCACTGCACCCAGTAACTCGTCATCTAGCATTAGGTATATCTCCCAATGCTATCCCTCCCCCCTACCCCCACCCCACAACAGTCCCCAGAGTGTGATATTCCCCTTCCTGTGTCCATGTGATCTGATTGTTCAATTCCCACCTATGAGTGAGAATATGTGGCGTTTGGTTTTTTGTTCTTGCGATAGTTTACTGAGAATAATGTTTTCCAGTTTCATCCATGTCCCTACAAAGGACATGAACTCATCTTTTTTATGGCTGCATAGTATTCCATGGTGTATATGTGCCACATTTTCTTAATCCAGTCTATCATTATTGGACATTTCGGTTGGTTCCAAGTCTTTACTGTTGTGAATAATGCCGCAATAAACATACGTGTGCATGTGTCTTTATAGCAGCATGATTTACAGTCCTTTGGGTATATACCCAGTAATGGGATGGCTGGGTCAAATGGTATTTCCAGTTCTAGATCCCTGAGGAATCGCCACACTGACTTCCACAATGGTTGAACTAGTTTACAGTCCCACCAACAGTGTAAAAGTGTTCCTATTTCTCCACATCCTCTCCAGCACCTGTTGTTTCCTGACTTTTTAATGATTGCCATTCTAACTGGTGTGAGATGGTATCTCATTGTGGTTTTGATTTGCATTTCTCTGATGTCCAGTGATGGTGAGCATTTTTTCATGTGTTTTTTGGCTGCATAAATGTCTTCTTTTGAGAGGTGTCTGTTCATGTCCTTCGCCCACTTTTTGATGGGGTTGTTTGTTTTTTTCTTGTAAATTTGTTTGAGTTCATTGTCGATTCTTGTTATTAGCCCTTTGTCAGATGAGTAGGTTGCGAAAATTTTCTCCCATTTTGTAGGTTACCTGTTCACTCTGATGGTAGTTTCTTTTGCTGTGCAGAAGCTCTTTAGTTTAATTAGATCCCATTTGTCAATTTTGTCTTTTGTTGCCATTGCTTTTGGTGTTTTAGACATGAAGTCCTTGCCCATGCCTATGTCCTGAATGGTAATGCCTAGGTTTTCTTCTAGGGTTTTTATGGTTTTAGGTCTAATGTTTAAGTCTTTAATCCATCTTGAATTGATTTTTGTATAAGGTGTAAGGAAGGGATCCAGTTTCAGCTTTCTACATATGGCTTGCTAGTTTTCCCAGCACCATTTATTAAACAGGGAATCCTTTCCCCATTGCTTGTTTTTCTCAGGTTTGTCAAAGATCAGATAGTTGTAGATATGCGGCGTTATTTCTGAGGGCTCTGTTCTGTTCCGTTGATCTATATCTCTGTTTTGGTACCAGTACCGTGCTATTTTGGTTACTGTAGCCTTGTAGTATAGTTTGAAGTCAGGTAGTGTGATGCCTCCAGCTTTGTTCTTTTGGCTTAGGATTGACTTGGCGATGTGGGCTCTTTTTTGGTTCCATATGAACTTTGAAGTAGTTTTTTCCAATTCTGTGAAGAAAGTCATTGGTAGCTTGATGGGGATGGCATTGAATCTGTAAATGACCTTGGGCAGTATGGCCATTTTCATGATATTGATTCTTCCTACCCCTGAGCATGGAATGTTCTTCCATTTGTTTGTATCCTCTTTTATTTCCTTGAGCAGTGGTTTGTAGTTCTCCTTGAAGAGATCCTTCACATCCCTTGTAAGTTGGATTCCTAGGTATTTTATTCTCTTTGAAGCAATTGTGAATGGGAGTTCACTCATGATTTGGCTCTCTGTTTGTCTGTTGTTGGTGTATAAGAATGCTTGTGACTTTTGTACATTGATTTTATATCCTGAGACTTTGCTGAAGTTGCTTATCAGCTTAAGGAGATTTTGGACTGAGACGATGGGGTTTTCTAGATATACAATCATGTCGTCTGCAAACACGGACAATTTGACTTCCTCTTTTCCTAGTTGAATACCCTTTATTTCCTTCTCCTGCCTAATTGCCCTGGCCAGAACTTCCAACACTATGTTGAATAGGAGTGGTGAGAGAGGGCATCCCTGTCTTGTGCCAGTTTTCAAAGGGAATGCTTCCAGTTTTTGCCCATTCAGTATGATATTGGCTGTGGGTTTGTCATAGATAGCTCTTATTATTTTGAAATACATCCCATCAATACCTAATTTATTGAGAGTTTTTAGCATGGAGGGTTGTTGAATTTTGTCAAAGGCTTTTTCTGCATCTATTGAGATAATCATGTGGTTTTTGTCTTTGGCTCTGTTTATATGCTGGATTACATTTATTGATTTGCGTATATTGAACCAGCCTTGCATCCCAGGGATGAAGCCCACTTGATCATGGTGGATAAGCTTTTTGATGTGCTGCTGGATTCGTTTTGCCAGTATTTTATTGAGGATTTTTGCATCAATGTTCATCAAGGATATTGGTCTAAAATTCTCTTTTTTGGTTTTGTCTCTGCCTGGCTTTGGTATCAGGATGATGCTGGCCTCATAAAATGAGTTAGGGAGGATTCCCTCTTTTTCTATTGATTGGAATAGTTTCAGAAGGAATGGTACCAGTTCCTCCTTGTACCTCTGGTAGAATTCAGCTGTGAATCCATCTGGTCCTGGACTCTTTGGTTGGTAAGCTATTGATTATTGTCACAATTACAGATCCTGTTATTGGTCTATTCAGAGATTCAACTTATTCCTGGTTTAGTCTTGGGAGAGTGTATGTGTCGAGGAATTTATCCATTTCTTCTAGATTTTCTAGTTTATTTGCATAGAGGTGTTTATAGTATTCTCTGATGGTAGTCTGTATTTCTGTGGGATCGGTGGTGATATCCCCTTTATCATTTTTTATTGCATCTATTTGATTCTTCTCTCTTTTTTTCTTTATTAGTCTTGCTAGTGGTCTATCAATTTTGTTGACCCTTTCAAAAAACCAGCTCCTGGATTCATTAATTTTTTGAAGGGTTTTTTTTTGTCTCTATTTCCTTCAGTTCTGCTCTGATTTTAGTTATTTCTTGCCTTCTGCTAGCTTTTGAATGTGTTTGCTCTTGCTTTTCTAGTTCTTTTAATTGTGATGTTAGGGTGTCAAATTTGGATCTTTCCTGCTTTCTCTTGTGGGCATTCAGTGCTATAAATTTCCCTCTACACACTGCTTTGAATGCGTCCCAGAGATTCTGGTATGTTGTGTCTTTGTTCTCGTTGGTTTCAAAGAACATCTTTATTTCTGCCTTCATTTCGTTATATCCCCAGTAGTCATTCAGGAGCAGGTTGTTCAGTTTCCATGTAGTTGAGCGGTTTTGAGTGAGTTTCTTAATCCTGAGTTCTAGTTTGATTGCACTGTGGTCTGAGAGATAGTTTGTTATAATTTCTGTTCTTTTACATTTGCTGAGGAGAGCTTTACTTCCAAGTATGTGGTCAATTTTGGAATAGGTGTGGTGTGGTGCTGAAAAAAATGTATATTCTGTTGATTTGGGGTGGAGAGTTCTGCAGATGTCTATCAGGTCTGCTTGGTGCAGAGCTGAGTTCAATTCCTGGGTATCCTTGTTGACTTTCTGTCTCATTGATCTGTCTAATGTTGACAGTGGGGTGTTAAAGTCTCCCATTATTAATGTGTGGGAGTCTAAGTCTCTTTGTAGGTCACTCAGGACTTGCTTTATGAATCTGGGTGCTCCTGTTTTGGGTGCATATATATTTAGGATAGTTAGCTCTTCTTGTTGAATTGATCCCTTTACCATTATGTAATGGCCTTCTTTGTCTCTTTCGATCTTTGTTGGTTTAAAATCTGTTTTATCAGAGACTAGGATTGCAACCCCTGCCTTTTTTTGTTTTCCATTTGCTTGGTAGATCTTCCTGCATCCTTTTATTTTGAGCCTATGTGTGTCTCTGCACGTGAGATGGGTTTCCTGAATACAGCACACTGATGGGTCTTGACTCTTTATCCAATTTGCCAGTCTGTGTCTTTTAATTGGAGCATTTAGTCCATTTACATTTAAAGTTAATATTGTTATGTGTGAATTTGATCCTGTCATTATGATGTTAGCTGGTTATTTTGCTCGTTAGTTGATGCAGTTTCTTCCTAGTCTCGATGGTCTTTACATTTTGGCATGATTTTGCAGCGGCTGGTACCGGTTGTTCCTTTCTATGTTTAGCACTTCCTTCAGGAGCTCTTTTAGGGCAGGCCTGGTGGTGACAAAATCTCTCAGCATTTGCTTGTCTGTAAAGTATTTTATTTCTCCTTCACTTATGAAGCTTAGTTTGGCTGGATATGAAATTCTGGGTTGAAAATTCTTTCCTTTAAGAATGTTGAATATTGGCCCCCACTCTCTTCTGGCTTGTAGAGTTTCTGCGGAGAGATCCGCTGTTAGTCTGATGGGCTTCCCTTTGAGGGTAACCCGATCTTTCTCTCTGGCTGCCCTTAACATTTTTTCCTTCATTTCAGCTTTGGTGAATCTGACAATTATGTGTCTTGGAGTTGCTCTTCTCGAGGAGTATCTTTGTGGCGTTCTCTGTATTTCCTGAATCTGAACGTTGGCCTGCCTTGCTAGATTGGGGAAGTTCTCCTGGATAATATCCTGCAGAGTGTTTTCCAACTTGGTTCCATTCTCCCCATCACTTTCAGGTACACCAATCAGACGTAGATTTGGTCTGTTCACATAGTCCCATATTTCTTGGAGGCTTTGCTCATTTCTTTTTATTCTTTTTTCTCTAAACTTCCCTTCTCGCTTCATTTCATTCATTTCATCTTCCATCGCTGATACCCTTTCTTCCAGTTGATTGCATCAGCTCCTGAGGCTTCTGCATTCTTCACGTAGTTCTCGAGCCTTGGTTTTCAGCTCCATCAGCTCCTTTAAGCACTTCTCTGTATTGGTTATTCTAGTTATACATTCTTCTAAATTTTTTTCAAAGTTTTCAACTTCTTTGCCTTTGGTTTGAATGTCCTCCCGTAGCTCAGAGTAATTTGATCGTCTGAAGCCTTCTTCTCTCATCTTGTCAAAGTTATTCTCCATCCAGCTTTGTTCCATTGCTGGTGAGGAACTGCGTTCCTTTGGAGGAGGAGAGGCACTCTGCTTTTTAGAGTTTCCAGTTTTTCTGTTCTGTTTTTTCCCCATCTTTGTGGTTTTATCTACTTTTGGTCTTTGATGATGGTGATGTACAGATGGGTTTTTGGTGTGGATGTCCTTTCTGTTTGTTAGTTTTCCTTCTAACAGACAGGACCCTCAGCTGCAGGTCTGTTGGAGTACCCTGCCATGTGAGGTGTCAGTGTGCCCCTGCTGGGGGGTGCCTCCCAGTTAGGCTGCTCGGGGGTCGGGGGTCAGGGGTCAGGGACCCACTTGAGGAGGCAGTCTGCCCGTTCTCAGATCTCCAGCTGCGTGCTGGGAGAACCACTGCTCTCTTCAAAGCTGTCAGACGGGGACATTTAAGTCTGCAGAGGTTACTGCTGTCTTTTTGTTTGTCTGTGCCCTGCCCCCAGAGGTGGAGCCTACAGAGGCAGGCAGGCCTCCTTGAGCTGTGGTGGGCTCCACCCAGTTGGAGCTTCCCGCCTGCTTTGTTTACTTAATCAAGCCTGGGCAATGGCGGGCGCCCCTCCCCCAGCCTCGCTGCTGCCTTGCAGTTTGATCTCAGACTGCTGTGCTAGCAATCAGGAGACTCCGTGGGCGTAGGAGCCTCCCAGCCAGGTGCAGGATATAATCTTGTGGTGCGCCGTTTTTTAAGCCAGTCGGAAAAGCGCAGTATTTGGGTGGGAGTGACCCGATTTTCCAGGTGCCGTCGTCACCCCTTTCTTTGACTAGGAAAGGGAACTACTTGACCCCTTGCGCTTCCCGAGTGAGGCAATGCCTCACCCTGCTTCGGCTCGTGCAGGGTGCGCGCACCCACTGACCTGCACCCACTGTCTGGCACTCCTAGTGAGATGAACCCGGTACCTCAGATGGAAATGCAGAAATCACCGTCTTCTGCATCGCTCACCCTGGGAGCTGTAGGCCGGAGCTGTTCCTATTCGGCTATCTTGGCTCCTCTCCCCGATTCAGTTTTTTAGTGAGTTACCTTTAATATCTAAATAATATTCTTATCAGTACTTTTATCACCGTTACATATTGCCTATTGACTCTCCATCTTGAAAGGTGAAGAAATGTATCATTCACAACACCTCCCTCCTTCATTCCACCATCCATACATTTTTATTATGTGTTTTTTCTACGATATCTTTATCATGTTCAAGAGAGCTTACATGTCTATTTCATCAGTGACTACATTTAGAGTTTCTCTTGAGGTCCTACTATATAAGATGTGATAAAGACTATCATCCCTACATTCTTCACCACTTGTCAGTGTCTGTCAATTACATATCTTTGAAATTTTTTCAAGGATTTTCACAGTTACATTCAGCTCTGGACCAATAATTAATGCTTATAATTCAAAATTAGAAATATAATAATCAAGATTGTAATACTGTAATTAGATACATATGATCTGATACAGGCTCGAATTGCAAAATTGGACACATATTTGTAGGTCATTTTTATCTTCATGCTTGCTCTGATAACTTATTTAGGAAAGAGTGTAAGATGTGGTCTCATGGTTTGCACTTCTTCATCAGATTACATAACCAGATAGTAGAAAGGGATATTTTAGTGTATTACTGGCATTCATTTGATTACGAGGGAAATACGATGTATTTCTTTTCTGATTTTTCTTTTAGTTTTCTTCATTTTCTTTTAGTAGAAGGAAGTTTTCTCCCTCATAGATTTGTAAGAGCACTTTAAATATTAAAAACAGTGATAGTGTATCATTTTTTAATAATCAGTTTTCAGATTTGCTTTGTGTCTCACTACTGTTGATAATTTCTAATGCACAAACTTCAAAAATTTTATGTAATCAGCTGTCAAAGTTCAGGTAAAATTCTTTACTTATAATAATGATACCAACCCATGATTATTATATATTTTGATTTTTTTGTGTATTTCTTCCATGCTTTATAATCCTAGAACTCTCATCTATCCCAAGATTAGAAAAATGTATTTGTTTTCTTCATTTGTATGATTTCATTTTATAATACTTAATTTTTTAATCCATCTAGAATTTATTTTGTTATATTTCATAAGGAAATTTTCAAACTACATTTTGTTTTCCAATACTCTTTTTTACTCATCTACATTTAATATTACTTTCAGCTCTTTAGACATATTAAATATATTTATTTTATTTTCGGAATCTGTTAGAAGCAGTCTGTTATTGAGTCTGAGTCTGCATTTTTATTTCTCTTCTAACTCTTATTCATGTGGACTTCATTTTCTTATGTTTCGTAAGTGTGTGTGTGTGTGTGTGTGTGTGTGTGTTTTGTGGATGTATGCGTGCATATGTATTTCTTAGTTTATTCTTTCAGAAGGCTTGAATTTACATGAAGTTATGTGATAATGACCTACCTTATATAGGACCTAGAATTTTTTGTTGTTCTTCTGTAAAACCGTGCTCCATGAACTGTAGTCTAGTCATCAGAATTTGCCAGTCAACTCCAGGAAAGACATTGTTTTAAAGAATGACGTAACCTTTCTAGAAGTCAATTTTGTAGTTTCTCATCTCCAAGGGGTTTCTTTATTTCATACCAGCGCAACAATTCTATTATCTGCCATCTATCTTTCGATCTATCTACCTACCTACCTACCTACCTACCTACCTACCTACCTAACTACCTATCTATTTTTCTACGTTTAATTTTATTCTGTATCTACAACTGTTCTGAACAGGAGGGGTTTTTTGGACATCTAGTCTACAGTACTTCCAGAAATAAAAGTTAAGATAGACATTGTTTAATACATGAAGTACTTCTACATTTAGCCTCAATTTCTGGAAATTTTAACATCAGAAATGTTAAACTATTTAATGCCTTTGCAAACTTTATTAAAATTATCAGATTTATTTCCCATTTGGTCTATTGGGTAATCTATTAGAAATGAACTTACTAATATCAAACAATATTTATTTTACCAGAGTATGTTCTACTTGGACATCATAGAGGATCCTTTTAATGTACTTTAGGATTCAGTTTGGTGTTTTGCTCATCTGGATTCATAAGTTAATTGCCTGTGACTCAGACACCAACCAGTTGTGCTCCTTTGGCAAATCACTTAATTTCTCCATGCCTTAGTTACCTCATCTGTGAAACAGGAAAAATAATAGTGTCTATCTCATATAGATGTTTTGAGTACTAACTGAATTAACCCCTGTGTTTTGTGTAATGCTAAGTATAATGACTACCATAAGATAAGTGCTATTTGAGTCTTAGCAGTTTTGTTTATTTTGGGTTATCGTTTGCATTTGGGTATCAAGTTAGAATTTGCTTCATAAATTGAATTACATAGCTGTCCATTTTTATATGACCATAAGAGTTTCAAGTTTTGAAAACAGTCTGTAAAAATTAACTAGCATTACAGAAAACCAAACACCGCATGTTCTTACTCGTAAGTGGGAGTTGAACAATGAGAACACATGAACACAGGGAGGGGAACATCACATGCCGGGGCCTGTCAGTGGGTGGGGGTCTAGGGGAGGAACAGCATTAGGAGAAATACCTAATGTAGATGACAGGTCGATGGCTGCAGCAAACCACCATGGCACGTGCATACCTATGTGACAAACCTGGATGTTCTGCACATGTATTCCAGAACTTAAAGTATAATAATAAAAAAAATTAACTATCATTAAAACATGTTTGTGGTAGTTCTTTGATAATTTGTCCTCTTTTGATACCCTTGATTAGCTTTGTTTACCGTTTCCTTTTGCTTGCTTTTCTTTTTTTCAAATCTCTTTATTTCCTGTGGTGTTTATATTTTCTCTTTTTTATACTTAAATGAATTAAATTTTAATTTATCTATTTTTAAAATAATGGACTATTTAAGCCTATAAGTTTACTTTTGGGTACAGTTTTTCCATACTCAACAAAAATTAAGTTACTTTTTTACTGCTATTATATTCTACCTAGATAGCTATTTACTTTTAATTGAAGTCTTGATTTTCTCTTTAACCGAAGAGTTATTAAAGAGAAATATTTAGGCATTAATTTTTAGAACAGTTGAATTTTGCATAAAATTCTCTCATCATGTTTGATATTCAGAATTAATTTAATCTTAATTTTTGTGGCATTTGATACACATCTAAAAGTAGTATTTATGTTAAGAAAATAAGCCTTAGATAATTTCTGCTTTGATAATTGAATATTTTTTATAGTCAATCACAAACTATGGTAAATATTTATAGTTATATACCACATAATATGTAATTTGATATTATTAAATTATTCAAATTTTCTGTTTTTTCTTAGTTCATCTGTAAATACTTAAGATGAGTAAGTTAGCATCATTTTCAGCCATTGACTTTTAAACTTTTTATTTCCAATATATTTTTGTTGTCTACATATTTTTGTACTGATAATTAGTGCTTATTTGAAGCATAAACATAATAATTTAAATCATGTTTTTATTATATTTTTATCAATGTAAAATGAGAGCTTGCCTTACTGAACCTACTTTATTTGAGTTCTACTTTGGCCCTATTTAATATTTCACAACTTTTTTTTCTTTTCCATACGCTTTCTTGACACACATTCATTTTCTTTTACTTGTAATATTTTATTTGCAATATTCCTGTTCATTTTGTGTATCTCTTGTGCACATTACATGTTTATGTTTTTAATAAGAACAGTAAGACTGCTTAACTCATTAGTATATATTTACTATGCATTTCTGACACTAATTCTGTCATTCTGCTTTTTGCTTTCTCTCCCTAATGTTTCCTTGCCTTTTTTTCCCTCCTCCTTTCTTCTTTCTGATGGACTATACATATTACTGATTTGCTTTTATCTTTCTCCAGATTTTGAAGGTCTGTTAGTTGTATTCATTCATCCTGTATTATTTCTATTTTTTAATCAAAGACATGAATAAACATTGTGTTTTGTATTTCTCTATGTTAAAAAAGTAAATTTAAACTTTTCATTCCCCTCATCTATTGCTTCTTATCCCCAAAATATCAATTCCAATGAACACCTTTATTTTCTTTAGTAATACTGCCAGTGGCATGTTCTTAGAGTATCATTGTTAAACTGTTATTTTAAGTAATATGTCTTTATTCCCAAGGCTACTTTGCACCTGTGATAGTCTGGTGGAGCAGGCTTGTTCCGTGAGCCACTAGTTTTGCATTCGTTACTGCTCATTCTTCTCAATGTAGCATCATCAGCATTAGCGTTTGTGGAAATTTCTCCTTGGTCATTGTTTTCTATAGCCATAGTTTGGTAGATGCTTTGAGATTTCATCTTTCTTGTTTACATTTTTAATATTTCTATTGACACTTAGAAGATGCTATGTTCACGTAATCATAGAAAGCTTTTAATTAAACCCTCTACTCTTTGGTTTTAACTTTTCTTTATTGATATATATCAAAAATCTATTTTTGTGTCAAAATAGCATTTTAAAGGTTACTATCATTAAAACTTTAACAACTAAATTATGTACTTGTTTTAGAAATGTTGATATGTGGCTCATCTTTCTTTAGGTTTGGCACCTGGATCCTGTCATTGCAAAACTGGTTTTGGAGGTGTGAGCTGTGATCGGTGTGCCAGGGGCTACACTGGCTACCCAGACTGCAAAGCCTGTAACTGCAGTGGGTTAGGGAGCAAAAATGAGGATCCTTGTTTTGGCCCCTGTATCTGCAAGGTACATTGTTTATTCCAGTAATGTCCCACTGTCAAGATAGAAGGTTATTTTTCTTGGCTTCTCTGTTGATTTCCTTGGCATTAAGCAATTTTAGTGACTTCTGGAAGTATCCATAATCTATTCTACGTGTGGTGACCCTATAAATGTCTTTAAATGCCCACCAGGTTCACTGTAGCAGGATGTTTATAAGGCACTTATCTAAAAGCCTACAAATGCACGGAGGATAAACCACATTTAAAGGCTTGTTATTTTATAACAAAAACACTTTCACCCCATTGCCCTACTAGTGTGTTAATTTAAAAATATACGGCACTAGAAATAGCAACCCTTTAAAACTAAAGTGCATTCAAATCTACCTTTGCATCTAATTCAGAAATGAATTCTGTCAAGGGTTTTATTCTGAATTTTTAAATAATCTTCAAAGTTTGAACCCAGATAAGTCTTAAAATACTCATTATATTCAAATTTTTCTGTTTAATTATAAAAAAGTAGAAAGCCCTAATGGAATTAATTAAAGGCTCAATATTTTCTTCCAAGATTACTTTTAGAAATGCAACTTTATTTGTTGTACATGCTCACCTAATAACAAATCATGTTAACACCAAGGGATGCATTACATCTGCAGCTTATAAACATTATGAAACATAGAGGCATGCACAAGTGAAAAATGAAAAGACTGATTTACTTTACCTATAGTAATGAGTTCTATAACATTCTGACCAGATGGTGTATAACTACATTAGCTGAGAGAATGAACCATTCTTTGAAAAAGTTAGCATACCATACTTATGTAAAAATGAAAGTTACTACTTTTTTCTTTATTTTCAATTAAAGAGGGACCCTTATTAAAAATATTTTATTAACCTGTTAGTCTTATCTAGGCAGCTATAAAATATTATATAGTTATATTTGATACATGTGAGCATATGTGTACATATACAACCATTAATCCATAATATAAGTAGCAAATATTAGTTTTAATGAAGTGTTTATGAATTGGGACAAGAATGTTTGGAAATATCAAGCTAAATATAATAATAATAGTTACGTAATAGGTATATGTTACATCAGGGGCAATTTAGGTTCCTATTTTGAACTACTGAAATAATAAAACTCCTGTGGACACAGTAAGCAGAAAAGTCCACAAGCCCATAGTAAAAAGTTGCCATGTCCTGGAATGTAGTAAATTTTCTAATCTATTACATTTCATTCCAATATTATCTGAAATGAAAAATTGCTTGAGTCGACCAAGATTGTGTAGCAGTGTGTGAGTGATTGCTTGCTTAAGGACACCTCCTCTCTCCATCTTGTATGTCTCTGTGGGCAGTCCTGCAGGCTCTTAGCGCATCTTCTCTAGTATTTATCAAAACATGTCTTGTGTGTGCTTTATTCTCTTTTCAAAACTCCACAGAAATCTCTAACCTTTACCACTCGCTCAAATAAAGGACAGTCAAAACTAAGCTTAAAATGGAAAAGAAACCTCCTGAGTTTCTAGAATATATAAAATCAAACAGGGAAGAAAAACAAGTGTTTTTCTACACCTATCACTCATACAATGGTGATGTCTGGTATTTGCAAGGAAAGGGAGTAACAAGCGAGATAATTTTCTTTGGTAAATATAGCGAGAAAGGCTGGAGCAAGAGAGCTGTAGTGATTAGCAGGGCTCCAAGGGAAAGCCCCTTGAGCTACTTACTGCCTGCTCTCAGCCGAACTCAATATTGTACTGAGAATTATTATAATCCTAATAAGAAAGATGCCTCCTGTGTAGACACTTGAAGCTCTACACAGACAATTAAAATGCAACAATAAACAGCAATTAAGAAATCATAAAAGAGAATGAAAATTAAGTAAATAGCATTATTAAAATAAATGCCTTTCTACCATGTGATATCTTAAATAGAAAACTGTAAGTTCTTATAAACTAAATTGTTTCAGGATTAAAAACTTGCAGAAAGCAAGTTTCATAAAACATCTACATAATTATAAAAATCACAGATTATATGCATATAACATGAATTACATCACAGAATTATATATCACAGTAATATCACAATATGCCACGATGAGTTATATCAAAATGTGCATGCAATGTACTACAATTAAGTGCCTACAGTCTCTTGTTTAAAAAATAATTAGTAACCTAGCATTTCAACAAAATATGCATACAATTTAAATACTGAAAAGACACTTAGTGTAGTGTATTTAAATACTGAAAAGACACTTAATGTAACGGTTTATACTGTTTCACAAAAACATGATTTGACATAGATATGTCAACTGATTGTAAAAACAGCATGGATCAAAATGCTGCTTAAGAAGCAAAATTTTATTGAAAGACTAAAATATTGGAGATATAAATTCAAATCAAATGACAGATTTTTAGCAGAAGGGGAAGAATATATACATAAGTGTCCCTATATTTCTATCCAAGTTAGTAACTTTAAATAAGTATTTATCTGTAAATAGAAATAATATGAATCACATATGAAATAATGTGTATATAAGTATTCATCTCCAAAATGCTTATTAACCTTAAACATTTGTACCTTTATTCTCTTATACTATAACATACGAGTTTTTAAATAATTTTTTTATCAGAAAGAAATATCTTACTGAAGTGTGAAGACATTTTTAAGAAGAGCTTCATTAGGAAGTCTTGGGCCTAATTGTTTTTTTGTTTTATAAATATTAAATGACTGCTCTGTGATGAGCCCATTTCAGTTGAGGCTGTATTATTTTTCCTGTGGGTAAAATGACATACTGAGCTGATATGGACATCACTTCTCCCACTTTTGCTATTTTAAAAATACAGAGATGCTGCATAAACATAGCAAATAGATTTATAAACATTTAGATTCAAGAAAGAAAGGGAAATTCCTAGATGTCAGACCAAAGAGGGAAATCTAAGTTAAGCATAAGCAAAAGCTCAAGCTAAACTGAGCAACTGGGGTCATGGGGTGGAGGGTGGGAGACAAGTCTTAGTTCTAAGATCAGGGCTAAAGTTTGGAGTTTTAATGCCCTCACTAGGACTTGACACTAGGATTTGGACCCACAGACGGAAATTGCAGCTGAACTCACTGAAGCAGGGACACTAGAAATGCTTTCAGACAGTGAAATGGGGGCTAGAAAATTCTTCCTGCAAGCCTACAGAGGCAGCTAGAAAATTTTTCTCTTAGGGGCTCTGGGTGGGTAAAAGTTACTAGCTTGTGTAAGACCAAATCCCCAAACCTGTGTGCCACTTGGGAATGGGATCCATTTTTATTCTCCCCTTATGTGCTGGCATTCTTCAACAAGTCAAGGAAATGATATTCCCATAGGAAAAAAAATACAGCCTCAACTGAAAATGATCTCATCACAAAGCAAGTAAAGTACACAAAAGGAAAATAACTACAAAAGGAAACCAGTAGCCACAAAAATGGGGATATTTGTACACAAAGAACTAGAAAGGGTAGTCTGAAATAAATTTTGTATTCATAAAAATCTGTGATCATATTCTTATCACATAAATCATAAAAATATGTTTAAAATGTACAATTGTAAAAGCATGATTAGAAGATTGAAGAATAAACAAAGAAGGAATAGAAAAAAGTAATATAAAATAGACGCTATATTAAAATTCAAAAGTAACCAGGTTTGGAAAAGAAACATGTATAATTTACTTCCAGAAATGAAAAAAATATGCAGTCATTGAAATTAAAAATTCAATGATTGGGTTAAACAAGAGATGAGAAACTGTAGGATAGAAAATCAGAAATATAGGCCTGAAAAAATTACCTATAAATTGACATAGGGAAGTAAATAAATATGATGCTAACTGACTCACAGAATTGTAAAATTGAACAGAAGTTTAGCAGAAGTTGCCAAAGAAGAGATTAGAAGAAGTTGAGGGAAACAATATTCGAAAAAATAATGAAGGAGAAAAGAATGATCATGAGTTAAAAACTATTATAAATCCTCAGTTTGAGGATGATAAAAAATAAGTCTACCCCTAGTAGAAAACCTGTCAACCAGCAAGACAAAGAGAAAAATATTAAAACTGGGGGCAAATATCTTTATTGTGAGTGTTTACCACTCACAGTCCAACTTCATGGAAAGAATATTAAATAATATATGTCCTTTAGTAAGAATATTGAACCCATAAGACAGTTTGACTAGATTATAGTCCAGAAGAATCAATCTATAAAAAGCAGTAGTATTTCTATATGTCAGTGACAAGCAAATAAAAAATGTAATAAAAATACTTAGAATAGCAAGAAAAACTTCATGATACCTAAAAATAAGTGTTTGTAAAATTGAGATAATTTTTAAAGGTTATTGAAGAACATAAAATTCTAAATGAGGAGACAGCTGACGATCACCAAGTACCAGTGAAAATCTGTGAAATTTGAAATGTTTACCATTTCTATTAATAGAGTTAATTAGTACCACAATTTAGGAGGGCAATATGGTATTATCTAGTATCTTTGAAGGTGATAAAACCCTGTCAACCAACAATTCCACATCCAAACATTTACCCCAAAAAACTCTTACAATTGTAGAGAAAAACCATCTAAAATGTGCTCAACGTAAATGTACTTACTATGATGAAAATGAGAAAAATAAATAGCAAAAATAAATTGTAATATTTCCTTTAATCTGATAAAAGAAACAGTTAAAGTGGTTGAAATAGATCTTCATGTATAAACAATGATAAATTTCAGAAACTTCAGGTGGAAAAAACAATGTCATTATGGTATTATTTATATCAAGTTGTAAAACATAAAACAACGCTACATTGTTTGTGAACACATACCTTATAATTAAAAAATTTAAGTACACTTGTAGGGTAAGTACTAATTTCAGAATAGTAGTTACCTCTAGAGAAACAGGAAAGGGAATAAAACAAGTGAAATGAGCTTCATTTGTATCTAAGTATCATTGCTTTAAAAATATATCTGAGGCAAATATAAAATATAAATATTTTGTTACCTCTAGGTTGCATGGGTAATGCATGTTATATGTGCTTTTTGAATGTCTTAATATAATTTCTAATTTAAAATTTATTTAATTGAATGTAAAAAAGAATTCCAGTTTTAAAAAGAGGTGAATGAAATTTTTAATACAATGTCAACTACATTATTACATTTTACACATAAGATTTTCTCTTCAATGATATTAATGAATGTTATCATCATTATATTTCAAAATGTGAAAGCAGTGCTAGCTCAAGATACTCAAATGTTTATAATATTTTTGCATTGTTAAAAATGTTGAAATTTCTCTCCCTTACAAATTACAAGAGGCAAGTCAATCTCAGATATATGACAAGTCATTGACTGTAAGTGCTGTCTGACTCTCAGTATTTGTTTATTTCAAGTACCATATGCTAGAAATTGGCTCTTTTGCAGTTTGGTGTCATATTATTTATGCAAAATCAGTTGGTATGTAGAATCTCACACATAATATAAATTGACCTTGATCTAGTTAGGAACATGTGCTTTTATTTTTATCAAAGTCTTATAATAGAAAGATAAATAGTGAAGTAGAAGACTAGAAATCAAAGTCTGTATTTTCATCTTGTTTTGCTTTGTTTTTATTGCATTTTCCATTAAGTCCTTACAGGCCCACGAGACTATGTGATCTGGCCTTGGCTTACCTCTCCAGAATGTTCTTGAGTTTCAGTCACTGTTTTTCAGCTTTGCTTAAATTTCTTGAGTCTCTTAGTTGTTTGTAGCATCTGGAATTTTATAAGTTCTATTCAGATTTCTTGGGAAACCTCATTTCTAGCCCTATTCCTTTGCTTAGCCAGGCATTTTTAATGGGTGGGCTTAACTTCAACTTTCTCAGGAAAGCTGCCCCTGCATCCTCAAATCATATCATTCTCATGGCATAATCACTTTTCAAACCTTTTCCTTTTCTTTTATGATCTCATAATGAGTAATTCTGTTTTATGTCTATCTTACCTCTGGTGATGATATGGACCCTATATATTTTCTTTACCATTGCACAATAAGAAGATAACACAATGACTCATACAAAAGAAAGAAGGAAGGAAGAGAACTAAAATCTCGTGAAGCTTTGACAGTCATTTAGCCTTTCCAATTCTATTTTGTAATCTATGAAATGGTGTTATTGAATCTTTTCTGCCTCTCAATAGGTATAATTATCACACTGAATCCCTGTACAAGTATAAAGTATAACCATAAATACCTACTGGATTACTTTTTGTTGTTGTTTATACTGCTTTTCCCAAGTAGAGATAAGTTTCTGTTCTTTTTCCCTGAAAGGATTTTTATGGTGTGTTAACATTTTTATTGGTTTTGGATTTCCCTCTTCTTTTTCATTTGTGTACAGGAATGGTCACTTCATTAACTTGTAGACTTGATTCCTGGGCATTTTTACAAATGGCCTTCAATGTGTACATTTAATCCTGAATCTAAATTACAGATGTAGAATTTTTGGCATAAAAGGTTCATACATGAATGAATTTATCTCTTGCAACAGCTACAGTTCAAATAATATTATGTTAGTCAATTTTTTACATTGACAGACTCTCTCCTTAACCAAATTTTGGAAAGGCTTCTCTGAGTCCTCTTTTTGATGAGGCCTCATCGTTGGGCCTTGTCCTCAAACCTAGCTTGGTTATAGCAAGAATTCTGCTAAGTCAGTGTGTTAAGAACACCATACCCTTGATATCTGATCCCTCTGGCCTGTCTTCAACAAGAATCCTGTTAATTTGGTTTAGCAAGAATCCCCCCTACCTACCCCGATGTCTCCTCTTAATGATTGTTCGCCCCCGATCCTTGCTCGTGTCTATAAATCTCCACCCTTTTCCTTGGCACTGAATCCCTACTTGTTCATGTTGTATTGGGAATGGAGGCTAGTTCTTTACTAAGGTTGCTTTTTCTCTATTGCCATAGTTTCTCACTGAAGCCTATTTTCATCGTTTTAACTACTGTCCAGCTCTGGTTCTCTTTCACAATATTAAAAGCTGAACTTGTGAAAATTGAGAACTAATGTTTATGTATTTCCTTCTCCCTCCCTAACCCATCAACTATTATCTAGCCTTGGAAAAGTGTGTTTTAGGAGTAAGTCCTCAACAAATACTGCTAATTAACTAATTATCCTTCTTTTGTTAACTTCTTTTAATACTAGGATGCGTTAGTCTAAAGGTCATAACAGAAGAAAACCTGTAATTAACTACAAACTACCAAAAAACCAAGCATGACTGAGAAATTCCTGAAGCAATTATCACACAAAAAAAATAACTTAAATGTCACTGGAGCTATTCCTGGTAACTTTGTCAGTAGTACTCCCAGCTGACTAACAATCACAGTTCAATGTGTACTGCTGAAGTTGTACCTAGTTTATAAGGCAGTAGCTTCTATGAGAAAGAATACAAGAAAACTACGGTGACTATTTCTCCAGAGAAAAACTGTACTGAGGAAACTATAGCAAAAAGAAAATTGATGTCAACACAATAGTATCTCACTTCAAGAAATCAAAAACAAAAGAACTTAGTAAAATTTTTCTAATTCAACTTTGTTTTTAAAGGGAAAAGAGAACTAAAGAAAAAAAAGGCAGCCATGATTTTTTGTAGGGTAGGCTACAACATTGAGCTATGTTCAACAGAAATAGATGTCTAAAGCACACATTTCTTCCTAAAAGAATGAAAATTGGTTCTTTGGGAACAAAAATATCATATTGATTTTATGTAAGGGCAAACATTCACATGGTGCATCTGTACATAAAATATATCTGGTGTATTAAAGTTTCAGTTTCATGGTGGGGATGATTATGAAAAAATGACTATATAGGCTCCATAGGGACATGATAATAAAAAATAGATTAAGTAGATTGAAAACACTAGTCTAAAGTGAAGTGATGTGTTTTAATATCATAATATGTGAGAATATAGAAGTATTTATGTATGATTATTTACAATGGAAAAATGACTATTATAGTTCATATTTCATTTTATTAATGTAATTGATTAGAATAATGGTATAGAAATAGCAAAAGCAGAATATTTGGTTTTAAGAAAATATGGTGATATAAGGGAATGAATATTAATTTCTAGAGTGGAAGTCTGTAGCGTTCTAGAAATTACCGTGTTTTATAGGCTGTAGTGTGGAAATTATCATTAAATATGCAAATTGAAAAGAATCACTAATGGACTCTATACAAATAAAGTGTTAAAATGAATTTATTGGATCAATAGGAGCTTCCCAGTAGGAATGCTGAGAGGTTTAATAGATTAGACTCCATTTTGTTTAGATTAACAGTTAAAACAACTTTAAAAATTGTTATTAAATTATGTTTTTGCAACCATTGAAGTATAGATAAACAAAAAAAGAAAAAATTAATTATATGTTAATAACTTTTTAAAATTCATCAGTACAAATAAGTTATAGAACTATAAAGGAAAATAGAAATCTCATGATGATTAAAATAACATTCAATCTGGAAGGTACAAAACTTTTACCTTCATCAATTGATATTTAGGGTCAATTATATTCCCATCTATGCTTTAGGGACTGAATTGGATGGTGGTAATAAGGTATAATATATGGTCTGTGCCAATCTTATGGATGGCAAGAAAAGAACAAAATTGTGGTTTTACTGTGTGTATTTATTTATTTACTTATTTCAGTAAATGCCCTTTAGTAGATATTTTTACATCTGGAGACATTCTTACATCTGGAAGAGGACACTGCAACAGTAGACTATTTTAATCTTGTCATGAAAATCTTGGGATACATCTTTTTTGCTCAACTCCCTGGTTTTTCTGTCTTATTTTTTTCTTCGGGGCATAGTGGACACTGGTGATGAATTTGGTGTCAGATCCAGAACATGTTGTCTATACCCCTCTTACAGCAGTGATTTTCTTCCACCTTGTAATATACTTATCTGAAGTCCACCTCATCAGAAAGTACATAGGGAAACTATCGTGACTCTATTTCTCCAAGTAGAAACTGTGCTAAGGGAACTAAAGCAAAAAAGAAAATTCCTACTTCCTTTGCTATAATCCTCTTGAGGGCATTTTTATATTCCCTGTGATATCTCATATGTCTTGTATATAGTAGTTCAGCTATGAGTTGATGAACGAATAATATAAAGAATAAAGCAACGATAAATAATGAGCAGAGCATTTATTAATAATTTGATATTGATAACAGAGGAAGTTAAATTATTCAAAGAGCTCAACCATAAAGCAGATGGCTTCACTTTCAAGCTGGGAATCAAAAAACTTTAAGTCCTAGAATATTCATGTCAAGAGGAACTTCCAAGAATAAGCCAGGAATGCAATTAGGGGCTGACTCATGGATGACAATGGTCGATGAGTCACAAAGAAATTTTGAAAAAACAATGATGTCCCTGGGGACACATAGAAAGAATTGGAACTGGACTGTCAAGATCATGTATATTAACAAGCTAATAGAAGGCGGGAAATTTTGGTCTCTATGAAAATGTGCACAAAAGTCCCAGAACACTATACTTCTGTGTTTGAACTGTGCTACTCTAAATTATATAAAATATACTCTATAATGTAGTAAAGAAAGATTTCTTTATGCCAGTGTCTCACATTTTATAGACATTTTACCTGCTACTGTCAACTTAAGTGACTCAAGTATAGTTCTGTTGATTTATCTCCTAATGAACAACCGCTAATGACTTACCAATTCCTAAGGAATATCTCTTAGGATGGACTTTCTGAGGGCAGAGCCCTGGATCTCAAGTACCAAGTGAAGTTCTAGCATATAGGAAGTATTAAATACAGGCTGAGTATCCCTTATCCAAAATGCTTGAGACCAGAAATGTTTCTGATTTGGTATTTTTTCGGATTTTGGAATATTTGCAGAATACATACTGGCTGATCATTCCTAATCAGAAAATCCAAAATCTGAAATGCTCTAGTGAACATTCCATTTGAGCATCATATAGGTGCCCCCAAAGTTTCAAATTTTGAAACATTTAAGATTTTGGATTTTCTGATTAGGGATGCTCAACCTGCACATTTGTCTTGAAAAATAAATAATGAATAAACCTCCAACTTTTAAAATGAATTCTTGTTCCCAATGTCTTTGCTAACATCGGTCTCTCATTCTATCTATGTCCACAAGTTGAATTTTTAAACCATGCTTCAAGGATCAGGTCAAACTCCACTCCTGTCATAAAGCTTCCTTAAGCCTTATAGCAGAAATTAGTGCTTCCTCTATGTTCCCGTAATTATTTATTTCTCAGATGCACTTACCATATTCCACCTTGCATTATAGTTGATTGTGAGTATACCTTTTTACCCAACTAGATATTGGCCTTTAAAGACAGACTTATTTAAAGACAGACCTTGACTTATTTGTCTTCATAGTGCCTAGAATTCCTACCCTAATGTGTTGCTTCAGGTTATTAAATAAAATTGAATGTGAAATTATTTAATCATATTTTTTCAAGGTCATTTTACTAGGCTAAAATGGAGCTAAGGAAAATGTAGCTAATGTCTGCAAATTTCTAATTGTTGAACTTAGTCTGAATCTCAGAATAGTGGCATTATAAGCTTTCAAATTAGAGTAAATGAAAAGTAGATTAGACCAAGCGCATAAGAACACAGTATACAGAACAGCTGTACTGTGTCCTCAACGGGATAAACTAAATCATAATTACAGATATGTTTCATCTTTCTTGCCTTTATACTCTTTTGAAGATGCTCTCAGCTTCAGTGCTTTGGGGATTTATTTGTCACTGTAAGTCTGAAATTAGTTTGATTAGTTTTGCTGATATCTGTCATTTCAAAATGTCTGAAATCTGCCTTAAAAAGTAAGCTGGCAAAAATCTTGGGGCAGTGCTTATTAAGGTTCCCACATAGAAGTGGCTGAGTTTGTAAATGAGTCATAGAAATTCAGTATCAAAAAGTTAATTTAAAACAAATTATTCTCTTGGATATAAGGAGGACTGCTTTGTTTATTCTTAAATTTTTCACCTTAATTCTTCACGCTGTTTTTCTCTTCTCTTCTGATTTTCCTTATATGTTCTCAGATTTTATCATCCCTATCTTCTGCTCAATCTGGGTTTGTTTAAAGTGTTTTTATTCAGCTCGTACTATGCATATAGCACTTTGCTATGCATGAAAAACATGACTGCCAAGAGATTTATTTGAACTTAATAAATTTTATGAAGCTAATGCTCAGTGCTGTACCAGGAACCATGTTATTTTCTCAGACTATAAAGTTAGTAAGACAGAATTTCTACCTCTGAATAGATTATGGTAGATAGCTAGAGAGAACAATCTTTGAGCAATACTTTTTTGTGGTTGTGATAGGGTAATGTATACAGGGCCACGAAAACTACATGGAGAGAGAAGTTAGTTGTCCAAAGGAATTTTTTAAAAAGCCTCAAAATTGATAATAAGGGAATTCAAGGAAGAGGGGAAATGTAGAGAAAATGCATATGTAGGGAATATTACAAATCTGTTTCCTGGAAAGCAGGATGCCTTCCTTTAGAATTATTAGTTAAGATTAACCACTCTTTAAATTGAGAGATTATATCCTTCCCTGTTTTTCATTATATGGTCAGCTTTCACTGGCCTGAGTCCACATTTTAAGCTCAACTATATACAAATAATTTTTCAGTATACTGAGAGTAGGATTAATGAAACCAGTCTGGAGAGCAGTCACAGAATGAGAATAGATCTTTCCCATAGTATCACTATGTGACTAACTGATTGTACTGATGTGTTACAGAAAACACTGTAAAAAGTTAACCAGAGGAAAACTTTGCTTTCTACTTCATCTGATCTTTACCCCAGTTTCTCTACCTGTCAAATTCCTATGCTTGCCTCAAATGTACGTATTTTTAATCTGAAATGTGAAAAGTATTTATAACTGGTATAATATCAATGTTCTATTATACATCCATGTATTAATGTCTTTAATTTTACCATGAAATTAAATGAAGTACCTCAATAACAGAACAGTGAACTTTAAATGAAGTAGCTCAATAACAGAACAGTGAACCTAACTGGCCCCATTTTAGTCAATCTAATGCATTCCTGCACAGGTATTTATCATGACATTTACTCTACACTCAACCTACATGAAGATCAACATAGTCACTTTTACGAGAGTAGATCTGCATCCATCCAATAATCTTTCTCACCAGTGTAATTAGAAAGGATACAGCTTAACACATAGCTTTTGAGCAGATTTTTAAAAATATCATTATACGTTAAATATAGTTGAGAGGGTAAAATGAAGAATGTACAGTTAATATTTTCCTTATACAGACATGGACGCAGCTCGTAATGTTGAAGGATACCTCTGTTGCTGATACATCTCTTTATTTGCAGGAAAATGTTGAAGGAGGAGACTGTAGTCGTTGCAAATCCGGCTTCTTCAATTTGCAAGAGGATAATTGGAAAGGCTGCGATGAGTGTTTCTGTTCAGGGGTTTCAAACAGATGTCAGAGTTCCTACTGGACCTATGGCAAAGTAAGCAAGCACCATTTGGTTCTGTTTGCTGCCCCACCAGCCTTCTTTGTTGCTTTCGTCATTGTTCTTTTGTATGAACAGTTTCTGATAGTGAACTTCTACATAAAGTTACAGGAAGAAGTAATGGAATTTTCTTCAAATGCTGTTGTGTATTTTTGCTCAAAGCCTTTGAGGTTGTATTTGTAATATTGTGTAGATTGGAATTTCTTAGAATAGGTAGACATAGTCTTTTTAGTGTCCATGATTACTCTATGAAACAATAATGCAATTAAGGTTTCAACTCCGAGGGTGCATGATTTAAGAGAGAAAACACTACATTGTGATATGAATTATATTTTCCATTTACTAGTATGTTCGTATGCAAGTTGAGAAAAACTCTTTATCATCTATATACATAATACATATTATCCACCAACGCTTTAGTTACTATTTGATGTTGCCTAGGCTCTTTCATTATTAAAAGGGGACATTAAATATAGGCAATACCTTCATTCTGAGTTGGTTTGAAAAATTATTACTTAAACTATTTAATAGCAACTGAAATTTTCTTTCTTTAACATAAATGTGTTTACCTTTCTAACTTCACTGCTTACACTACCCACTGCCTTTTCAAATCTGTGCAAAGAGCATGTTGTCTCCCTATACAGAAAAGTGTCAGAGGAAAATGGGACCTTCTGGGAATTTCACACAGCCTGTGTGGCTGGACTTAAGAGTGCAGAATGGTAGGAAATGGGCTGGAGAGAGAAAGAAGTCTAGATGGGGGAATGAGAATCTAGAACTTATAGGGTTGAATATGCTAAGAATTTGAGATATTTTACTTGGAGTGTCATTGAAGAAATTTAAGCTAAAGACTGACATTATCAGAGTTGTGTTTTATAAAGACTACTATTTAGATAAACTATTTCCTAAACACTTCTTCCTTTCAACTTTAATCAGCGAACTAATCCTGAACAGAGCTATAAAATATTTTCTCTGCCTGCAGTGCTTTTAAGTCAAGCCTCATATTATGAAATACTATCTATACGTTATCAACTGTATTGCTTTCAGAGCAGACTTCAAAGAATCAACCACAGATGGACATCTAGTCTAACTTCCTCTTTTGTTTATAGAGTCCCACCCCACCCTCCAGACTGCTCCACTGATAGATCAAAGTTTCATAGCCAGCCAAGGGGCAGAGCTGGTACTCAAGCTTTGATCATCAGATGCTAGAGACACAGAATCCCACTCAACTGTCTTAGAATGCCTCAAGGGTGACGTTAGAAAGGGAAGAAGAGCAAGGAATATATTACTTGTTGTCCAGAAAGTCAACAGGTTGTACCTGGTTTCTATTTCTCATTTAACTAAGGGAATTGCAGTGATTTCACAGCTTTGGGATAAGCAGAGTCAAATAATCTATGAAGAAATTTTAAAAAATGTTTCAGCCACACAGAGTCACCCTTAGCATTCTGCTTCCCATGACCCACAACATGAAGCAGCTCATGCATGTCTAGTAGGTTCCTGGTAGCTGGTACCCTAAGCCCTCAGTAATCAGTGTTTTGTCCTGACTAGGTAGGATGCTTTAAATTAGACGTGTAGCTGTAGGCCTGACCTTGGCTGAAGCATAAAGATGTAAAAACAAATCATTATGCATTCCCAGATTCCTCCTTTAAGGTTCCTTCCATTTCTGGGCCAGGGATCTAGGCTGTAGGTCCCCACAGCACTTCTGACCCTATCTGAAGGAATACATACAGTATTGCCAGGTGTTGTCATAGCACCAAGGCTGGTGGGCTCAAATATCCTTAAGCCTCAAAGTAGAAATTTTAAAAAGTGGGAGGGGTGGAAATACTGAATGAAACACCACCTTTCAGGTACTTGCATAGTTTCTTTCTTTTTCCCTCTGCATTACAAATACATATGCAATACTTTTTCAAGTCGTTTTTTCCCAAAGCAACAATAAATTACTAGTGGAGTAAAAAATATGGAACTGAAAGTCCAGCTGTTTGATTAAGTGTATGATATAACCGTTGTATGACTTTGAGTGAATTTCTATTTTTAAGAAAGTGGTATTTGGAACCACAATTTTTTAAAAAGCATAGGTTCAATGAAAACAGATTATTATAGAATACCTTGGAAACTCCTAGAAACATCAAGGAAAAAAAATAAACAATGGAAGCCTATGTGAGTACATATAATATGTCTAATGATATTCATAATGCTCAGGTTTTTTTCTAAATGTTTGTAGTTTGTTTTTTTTTGTTTTTAATTTCCAAAAGTGGACACGACCAGGAACATGAAAGAGAAAAGCAGCTGATAGATATTTTTTTAAAATTAATGATGACTGTGTGTTTTCTCTAAGATACAAGATATGAGTGGCTGGTATCTGACTGACCTTTCTGGCCGCATTCGAGTGGCTCCCCAGCAGGACGACTTGGACTCACCTCAGCAGATCAGCATCAGTAAGGCGGAGGCCCGGCAAGCACTGCCGCACAGCTACTACTGGAGCGCGCCGGCTCCCTATCTGGGAAACAAAGTAAGTCCACGCTTGCTTCCCGCTATTCTGCTTTTAACTGACTGATCGTGAGAATGGGTTTTAGTTGGTAATTCTTTTAAAGAAAGACAAAATCAAATACACACTGAATTGGATTGCCAGAACCAGCTAAATCACATTGAGTTGGGCGTTTCTTCCATGTTGCACAAGACCTTAAAGAGCCACGGCATCCTTAATATGCAACTTTGTATAGTTGATGTTCTATGTAAACTTTTTGAATGGGCAAATAAATTAGTGAAGCCGCTAGTGTATTTTCGTAAAGCAAATTATAGGTATTGGAAGAAACTGTGTTGTGTTTATGTGAAAAGAGCTGTTTTCTGGAGTTGTCTATGGTGGGATACTTACTGAAGTTTTTCTCATCGGTTTCTATTTCATTTCAAAACTGATACTCAAGAGATTTACTTTTCCTTCTACGTGATATGAATGTTAATTCGAAAAGAAATGTATTACATAACTAATTAAATGCTTGCCATGAGGCTTATGTAAACAACATATTCGCTGGAGCTCAGGCAGAAACTACCCTAAAAGTGCCAGATTGGAAGCACATGTTTGTTTTAAAGCCCACACATATGTAAAAACATACACAGATAAACAAATGTAGCAGCCTCAGAAATACAGGCTTATTTTTTTCTGTTGTGGATTACTTCTATCTAGATAGATATCCTGGGGTTTAGAATTTTATTTTATCTTGCCTAATACTTTGTTGGAAACAAAATTTGGTGACTTATTTATAAACGTGAATACTTGCTTGTTCTGTGAAAGTTAATACCTTCTCAGCTGATAGTTAAAATACCTGATCACACCAGGAAGGTGTGATGGGAAAATCCCTTCCTAAATTAATGTTGTTTAAGCCTAGTTTACACCTAACAAAATATAGCATTATTTATGAAGAAATCATAATTGATTAAGCAAATAAAAGTATGTTTATAGTCAGTGGTTTTCTTGCATGACATGTGAGTATTGAAATAGAAAAACTTAGTATCTCATATGCTACTCAGTGAATGGGAACTGGTGGTGTTGGCTGGTTGAAACACTTTTAACTCATGGCCAGTTTCTTATATTTAATAGACCTCTGAATGCTATTACAAAAAATGTATAAATGTCTAAAACACATTTTCAATGAACATGTATTTTAAGAGACAGAGTATGTTGCATAAAATTCAATAGCTGTAATAAAAATCGAATTAAACTTTTATTTGCAAGGCCCTTTACAGCAAGAAGTCATTTTATCCTATTCTATTTAGGAAACTCTGGTATTCCCAAAAGAACAAAATAGCACATAAGACTTGAATTTCTACTGCTTAAAATTGCCAAAAAAAATATAAAAATATACTATCAATTTAAAAAAAAAAAAACTGAGAGCTCCAAGAAGAGCCTTAGGTCAAAATTGGATGAATTTCAGAGGCCTTATTTCTTATATGATGGCAACACTTAATTAAAGTAGCTTATAATAGAAATATTCTTGACCAGATTTTCCATCCTTTCTTCTTTGGTCATATGCATTTTTTTTTCTGTTGGCTGACAATCAAACTGACAGAAGGAAAGCAAGCAAATGGAATATTCGATAGAATCAGAACAAAGAATTTGGACATCCCATTAGTAGTTGTTGGTTCCCGAAGATAACTTCCCTTATCCTGGCTGAAATATTTTTCTTATAACCCACAATGAAGCTCTTCATATTCCCCTACCGATCATTTACACATCAAAACACTGTTCTTGCCTGTGCTGCCATTTCCATTCAGTGAACAAAATAACAGTAACAGGGTGTGCAAATTGTTTGAATACGGAGGACATTTTTAATGTAACGTGGAAGCCCTTGGTGGTTTACTGTCAGGCATCTCAGTATGAATGAAACAATTTGCCTTAATAACTGAACCATGTAAATTTTTGATACTACAATAATACTGCAAGCTCTCAGAAATTACCACAGTACATCTTAACTGTCATGTCACATCACGTAAATTATAGTCATGATGACATGCTTAGCTTGGTTGATTTAATATCTTGCTAAGGAAATGGAAAATTGTAGGGCCTTGTTGGTAAATTCAATAAAGCCACTTTTCTAAATAGTTGAGGCTAAATTCTTTACCAGTAATTGCTGTTCGAATCAGAACCATTGCCAGAATCTGACAGAAATAGCGTATCAAGATACAAGTGCATCTGCTTAAATATTGAATTTTATTTACATCCATGACCAGGAGTCTATGGTACATAATCCTTCCTCTGCTTTTTTAGTGTTATTTCCTAATTGGAAAAAATTATGGGATGCTATTAGCTTTTCCTAAATATTTATATACAGACTTTCAAACATTTTCCAAGTTGCTTGGTTATAAGGCTTCTTCTAACAGAAGGGCGATATGCTGTGCATGTTCTCTTATAATGGAGATGCCACATGCCGTTATTCTTTTTTTAGGAGCCTAATCCCAAATAATAAAAGTGGCTCACATGGGACACACTTTTGCTAACATGGATGTCTGCCTGGTTGTAATAAAACTCAAGAATACTAGCCAATTTAGCAAAAGAGTGCTTTGTATCCTGTGAAACATTTTTCACATTTTTACTGTTTTGGAATAATGAAGTATAAGTAAGTGATTATAAGTGTATGTGTGGATAATGGATGAGGCCTAGGAAAACTTAGCACGTTTTTATACTTTCTATTTTTGAAATTCCCACAGTCTCAGCTAGGAGTTATTCCTCAAATTTTTTCCCCTATGTACCAGTGAATATTTGGCACAACTGGCAGAATCAAGTGTTAATTTTCCCGCCTTGTTCTTGATAGTCAAAGAGAATTAAATCAGGCACCCACAGGGCTATCCTAGGTGCATTTCGTTTTCAAAATGCTTGGCAAATGTTAATGCTTGGTTTTAGGGCATTTGTTTAAGCAACTAGGCAGCAGTGGAAAGAGCTAGAGGACAAAGAATCCTGCTGGTTTGCTGCAGGCTACAGCTATTCAGAAACAGTTTGGGAATTTCAGAGTTGGGATAATTTACTGCCCTAGTAAACTAAGTGCTACTGGAACATTGCAACAGTCATTTGCTTAAGGTTGCCCTAGTGGTCTGAAATAGTTAATGCAGCTTCCAAAAGCAATTCTCTTTGCATCTGTAAAGTTCTGAGAGAAGCTAGCTTGGCTTGTCTGCTGTTCCTGCATTACCATTAAGGTTTGACATTCTCTCTCTGAATATTATTAAATTAATCTTATGTGATTTGTTCTTTACCAAAACATGCTTATTTTCTACAGCATTATGCTGTCTTTATGTTTCTAGCTTAGAGAAGCCTTTAAATTTGTTCATGTAGTTGCCAAGAATACCTATAGTCTAGTTTAAGATGCACATTAGGAGAGTCTGCTGACATAATAGCATCTGGCTTCTAAAAGTAATCTCTGGTAAACTCTTTTGTTTTGTTGTTCTTGCTTGACTTTCCGTTCTACTTCACGGATCTCAAATTAAAGCTATAGATTTGAAGAAGGAAATTGATATTTGAGATTTGTAGGACAGGGTAGATCTCATCATATAAAAGAAGCTCAACAAATACCTTGTAATTGATGCTACATGCTTAACACAAACAAACAAAACTCTAAGAAATTGGTTTTTTTAGGTTGCTCGGAAATGTCCATTGAGTTGGATTTGTGGGAGTTGAAAGATGAATTCTGTCTTGCTTTACAAAATAATTAAAAACTCGCTAACAAGTATGTTCCACTCTCCTTTGAGGAGCATATTTTGTATTTGTGACTTCTTTGCTCCATAGTCCTCAAAATTATTCAAAAGTGGAGTTCAAACCCCTCCTCGCCATCCATAACTTCCTCCTATTTAAATCTTGGATTAAATGGGTTAGTTAAGAAGATCATTATGCAAGTGAAGAATGGCATGGCTATAAAAGTAAATAGGATAAATCAACTGTGGTTGATTTTTTATTCCATAAACCAGATCCCATTAAGACTAACTTGGCAATGGAGTGGAACCAGGAAGAAGGTTTGCTGCCTAGAATAAACTGAAAGAATTTGTAAACCAAAAATAAAATTCTAAGACCCCTGACTGAACGGACCCCCTTCTTGGCCAAGGGAATCCCAAAGAAACCTAAAGAAACCTGAACATCATGGGAAGGGACGATTACACATTCCTCATTATACCCTGCTCCCTTTGGAGTTTAGACACCACAGACCAACAGTAACATTAAAACAGAGATTTTAAAACTGACTAGACAGACGCTTTACAGCAACAAGATACCAAATTCTAACCTCACTCTGGTATAGCATAACATAACAGATAGCAGGCCCTAAAAGAAATCAAAGTATTTTATACCAAAATATATTTCTTTGACATATTCTGAAATGACCTTGCAAAGCTGTCTGTTGGGGAAATTTGCATTCTATAGAGAATCTCCTTCCCTTACTAAGTCTTTTCTGGAGAGTCAGATACCTTTTAAGGTCTGGCAAGAGACATTCACCATCAGCCTGCTACTTTACCCTACTACCCTGAGGCTTCATCTACATGACAAGAACCGTGGCTTCCACAACCCACTCTCTTAACTCAAGCTGACTTCAACTGTTCAGGCAGAATTTTACTCTTTCGACCAATTGCCAGTCAGAAAATCTTTGAATCCATCAATGACTTGGAAGCCCCCACCTCGCTTCAAGATGTCCTACCTTTCTGGGCCGAACCAATGTGTAACTTAGTACTGGTGTATGTCTTTGCCTGCAACTTTCGTCTCCCTAAAATATATAAAGCCAAGCTGTAACCCAGTCATCTTGGGCACATATTCTCAGGACCTCCTAAGGCTGTGTCACAGGCCATGGTCCTTAACCTTGCCAAATAACCTCTAAATTGATTGAGACCTGTCTCTGATACTTTTTGGTTTACAAATTGTTAAGGATAAATGAGAAAATAAGTATTAAAAAACAAAAAAAATCAAGGACTGATTTATTTCCCATAGCTATGATAGAATCTGCTGTGTAAAAGTAACACAAATGCAGGAGCTCAAGGTCAAACATAGAAACCTCTGTCTTACATATCCGTCATAACATTCTCTTGACATTTTTCCTAATTAAATTTATAAAGCATTAGTTCTAATGTTAAAAATTGTTATATAAAAAGCATTTTAATATTCACGTGCATTCTGTCTACAGTGTTTTACATTTTGTTTATAATTCGTCAACTGAACGAATACTAGATAGGAGAATGTTCCATTTAATAAAAACTCTTGAGAAAAATAAAATAGCTTACTTAACAGTAATTTCAATATGAGTTGGTTTGTGATGTGGTTGGCAACAAAACTTACATAATCTAGGGCTACATTGGCAGGAATTTACTGGTCAGGACAAAGGAGGTAGTGTTTATACAGATTCTGCACAAAACACATGTCACCTAATATTATTATTTAATATTATTAAATATTATTAATATTTAGCTTACTTGTGAATTTCTCTTTTTATCTTTGTTAATATACATGACCCAAGTCATCAGCTAATAAACCAAGAAATCCGAATTAGGAAGAAATAGAGCCAGGATTACAATCCAGATGTGTCTATAGCCCATTCCAGTTAAGCATTTTTTTCAATCAGTTAAGTTTATTAGTTCTTGCAAGGCATTGATCTTTGGAATAGAGATGCTGAAGCAGCTTATTCAAAAGAAAGGGAACGACAAAGATATGGATTTATAAAAATACAAATGAATGAGATGAATAACAAATGTCAATAGAGAGGACACAAATCCAACAAGTTTTTTAAATGGTTTCAAAGCTCTGGCAAGATTAATCAAGCAAAAAGTGGGTAAAACACACATAAACAATTTTAGAAATGTAAAAATGGGCATAACTGCAATTACTTCAAAAATAAACAAATAAGGAAGTATCAGAAAATAAACAAATTAAGAGTATTTTGAAAATTTACACACAATAAATTAGAATACAATTTAGAAAACGGAATATCCTTCTAAGAAAATGCAACTTAAAAAAACTGACTCAAAGAAAAAAAATCTATGTCAGATAAACATTAAAGTAATTGAATCAGCAGTCAAATAAACCTTCCAATGAAGTTAACTCCAAGCCTATTTATTTGCAAGTAATATCAATCAAAATTCAAAATTTTTTAAAAATGCAAAATTATACAAACTTTCCAGAGAATAGAACAATTGGGACGTACTCCTCAAATAATTTTATGTGGCTTGATATAAAATCTTGACAAGAGGACTATGAAGAAGAAAACCCCTACCCAAAGTCACTCATGAATATAGATGAAAATATCCTAAATAAAACATAAACAACCCAAATCCATCAGTTTATAAAAATAGTCAGGCTAAATTGGCCAAGTGGATTTTATCATCCGTGTTTGAGGTTACTTTAAAATTAGAAAACCAGTTTAAGTAATTGACCATATTGACTGATTAAAAGAGAAAAAAATCAATTATCTCAATAGACACAGAAAAAGAAATTGGTAAAATTAAACATTCTTCATGTCTGAAAAATTTTGAAAACTAGAATTGGAAAAGCACTTTAACTGATGAAGGCTATCTACATAAAAATCAATAGCAAATATCTTATTTAATATAAAATGTTTAAAGTATTGTTTAAGATCACAAACATGAAACAATTCTCACTATAACGACTCCCACTTAACATTGTGCTAGAAGATGTGGACAGTGCAGTAGATAGGAAATAAAATATATAGGGATCAGAAAGGAAGAAATAAAACTCACTTATAGATGATATACTTATCTGCTTGTAAAATCAAAAGAATCTACAGACAAATTCTTAATCAGTGAGTCAATAAGGAGACTATATGCAAAATTAATATACAAAAGTCAATCATGTTTCTTTATATCAACAACACTTTTCAAAAAAAATTTTTAAGAGGCCATGTATAATAGCAATAAATATAAATAGTACCAAGGATTAAATTTGTAGGGAAAAGCCAATGGCCAAGAATAATCAAAAGAAATTATAGGCGGGGTGCGATGGCTCACATATCTAATCCCAGCACTTTGGGAGGCCAAGGCAGGTGGATCACCTGAGGTCAGAAGTTCGAGACCACCCTGGCCAACGTGGCAAAACCCTGTCTCTACTGAAAATACAAAAATTAGCCAGGTGTGGTGACAAGCACCTGTAATCCCAGCTACTCGGAAGGCTGATGCAAGAGAACTGCTTGGACCCAGGAGGCAGAGGCTGCAGTGAGCCAAGATTGGGTCACTGCACTCCAGCCTGGGGCATAGAGCGAGACCCTCTCCAAAAATATATATATACACATGTATATGTATACACGTATATATATGTGTATATATATACATGTACACATATATGCATGTACACATATATATGTGTATATATATACATATACACATATACATGTGTGTATATATACGTGTACACATATACATGTGTGTATATACACGTACACATATACGTGTGTGTATATACACGTACACATATACGTGTGTGTATATACACGTACACATATACGTGTGTGTATATACACGTACACATATACGTGTGTGTATATACACGTACACATATACGTGTGTGTATATACACGTACACATATACGTGTGTGTATATACACGTACACATATACGTGTGTGTATATACACGTACACATATACGTGTATATGTATATACACGTACACATATACGTGTATATGTATATACACGCACACATATACATGTGTATATATGTGTATATATATGTGTATGTACACATATACATGTGTATATGTGTGTGTGGGTGTGTGTATATATATATATTTAGAAATTCTAAAGGAAAGAAGTGGGGCTTTTTGGAAAGGGATTAGGTCATGAGGGTTCTAATCTCCATGAATGGAATTAATGCCCTTATGAAAATCTTATCTGATATAAAGAGTTAGGACTTACTTTAAAAGATATAATGATTAAGGCAAAATGCTATTAGTGTGAAAATAAACCAATAGATCTGAAAAAATAGCCCATAGATATCACATACATAGATGAATACTTTTATTGAAATAGGCATTGCAGATCAGTGACAATGGGATAGACCCTATACAGTAAATGGTCTGGTACCACTGATTATCTAGAGAAAAAAATATAATTTCTGCATCCTTACTCCACATTATACATAAAAATAAACTCCCCTTGAAACAAATCATAAATTTTCAAAAATTATGCTAAAGACAAACCTTTATAAAGACAACACATTGAGATTTCTGCTCCTGACCATAATTGAATAATAGTATCTAGATTTCCTTATCTACCTTAAACAACAACAAAGCCTGAGGGGGAAAAAATGTGGAACAACAGTTTTTAGACACTGTTCCACAGATAGCATAAAACTGTGATCTCTGAAAAAGAGAAACAAATGGGGTGAGGTTTACAATTGCCCCAAGATTATTGCCTGGGGACAGTCTCCAGGGTGAAGTGCATTGGTATATTGAGAAAAAAGCCAAACACAGCCTGGCCTTGCCAAATTGAAAGACAGAGGTTAGGGTTCACGGAGGCCAAGGCAGCTAGCATTTGTGAGGCAGCATACAAGGGAAGAGGAACCTGACCTGCACAGAGAGAGAGACGAGGAGAGAGCTGCAGCTATCTGCAAAGAGAAACCGGAGTACTGAGTTGCAAATATGTGAAAGAAAACTACCTAAGGCTAATGAAAGAATCACTAAAAAGTAGTAAGAGAAACAATTCCTGAGCTGATACAGGGTTCTAATAGTTTATTTTCCTAACACCCAAAGTGGAATGTCTTCATAAGAGGGACTAAATTAGCTCCAAACTACAAGCTACTCTAGGTTCACCCCAACAAATCTTGAAAACAGCCTTAAAAGAAGTCAACTTATTCCAAATAAATTAACTGCATGCCAGAACAAAGTCCAGTACTATTTAATTACAACAAAATCCAGCACTCAACAATGTAAAATTCATGATGTTTGGCATCAAATCAAAAATTACCAGGTACATAAACAAGCAGAGCATATAAGCCACTACCAGGAGGAAAATCAATCAATGGAAACAACCCCAAATGGCAAGAAAATCATGTCAAGATATATCAGAATCAAATTATTAAAAAGACAGATAACTGGAAAATTGTAACAGCAATCAGAAAAAAACTAACATGGCCAGGCGTGGTGGCTCATGCCTGTAATCCCAGCACTTTGGGAAGCCAAGGCAGGTGGATCACGAGGTCAGGAGTTCAAGACCAGCCTGGCCAATATGGTGAAACCCCATCTCTACTAAAAATACAAAAATTAGCTGGGCATGGTGGTGCACACCTGTAGTCCCAGCTGCTCGGGAGGCTGAGGCAGGAGAATCACTTGAACCTGGGAGGCGGTGGTTGCAGTGAGCCGAGATCATACCACGGCACTCCAGCCTAAGCAACAGAGCGAGAGTCTGTCTCAAAAAAAAAAAAAAAGAAAAGAAAAGAAAAGAAAAGAAAACACAACAGGTGCAGAGGAACAAAGATAAGGAAGAATAGTCTCTTGTCAGACACTATATGCTATGGTCCAAATGTTGGTGTCCCCCTAAAACTTATATGCTGGAACCTAATGCCTAATGTGATAGTATTTAGAGGTGGGGCTTTTGGGGGAGTGATTAAGTCGTGAGGGCTCTAATCTCCATGAATGGGATTAACGTCCTTACAAAAGAGGTTGAGGATGCTGCCTTGCCCTTTCCTTTACGTGAAGGGGCAGCAAGGAGGTACCACCTTGGAAGCAGAGAGCAAGCCCTCACCACACATCAAATCTGCTGATGCCTAGATCTTGGATTTCCTAGTCTCCAGCACTGTGAGCAGTATATTTTTAATGCTTAAAAACTACGTAGTCTGTGTTATTTTGTTGTAGCAGCCTGAATGCACCAGTACACTTTGCAAGCCAGAATACAATACAGAGATATGTTAAAGTATTAGGAAAAAACAACACAAGCAATCAAACGAACAAAACAAATACTATCAGTCTATAATTCTTTACCAGGCAAAAATATCTTCCAAAACTGAAGAAAAAACAAAGATTGTTTCAGAGAAATAGAAGTTGAAAGAATGTATCACAGACTGATGTACACAAGAAGAAATGTAGAAAGTTCTTCAGGCAAAAGAAAAATGTTACCAGATGGAAATTTACTCCTACAAATAGAAATTAAGTGTATCAAACAGGTGAATAGCAATGCTTTGTCACTAGTGCTAGCTATCACAAGACCTCTAGGCAGTCATGTTTTCAGCTGTAGGGCCTAACACCATGGTTAAGGAATGGATACCTAAATACACAAACTTAAAGTAGAACTTCAAATACTTCCTGTATAAAATTTTCCCTCTGAAGTTTTAAAAAGAAAGACTGGGTTGTAAGAAGAGTATAAAAAAGGCTTGCTTCTCCAGCTCTCATTTCTCATTTCAAACTTAAAGAAAGAAAACCAGCACCAATTTGAAAGTGTTTCAATAAACTCTCAATGTAAAACTTCACGTTGTTTTCTGTAGCTTTTCAGTAACTTCTTACACTCATGTTCTATGTGCGGCTCAGTGGGGAACTATCTGGATCCAGTGGATTGTTGGTTCTGACACACTAGCCTACGTGCATATGGGGCAACCCCCAACATGCTGGCGCCTGCCACTTGCAATAGATCAGACCCACCCCTTGTGGTTGAGTGAGGCAGTATTATGTCAATTCTAAACCTGGCATTTTGTTTACTGTTGTTGAGTGTTGTTGGTAGTGGGAGAAGAAAATGGGTCACAGACAGTGTGAAGACACAAGGAGAAGACAGCCATCTACAAGCTAAGGAGAGAGGGCTGCAACAGCTTAATTCCTTGTAGTGTTCATAAAGAACCAATCCTGCTGACAGCTTGATCTCACATTAGCAAAATAATACATGACTTTTTTTCCTCCTTGATTTCCATGAGAATTGGGTGAAAGCTATTACTCATATAAGCGGATGACCTGATTCTCTCATTTTTGTGGTTACCTTTGATTAGTGTTTTGGTCTTTATGCGTTTCACAGACCTGATTCAAATGCTGGATCTCTGCTTTATTAGCTTTGTGATCTTGGACATATCCCTTAATCTAGTTGAGCCAGACTCTCATTATCTGCAAAATGAGGGTTCTAGCACCCCTCAGAATTGTACAAAGCTCTCGAAAATGTCCTTAGCACACAGAAGCTGTCCGATAAATGCCAATTGCTTTATGAATTTCTGTAGTTGTATGCTGCAGTAATTTATTTTGGAGATCTCCCTTATATCAGTAAAAGACATTTGGTAAAAAACACTTTGTCACCTGTCTGACATAGTATCTGGTGGTAGTAAGGATAAGACATCATTAAAAATAAAAATGGACAATCAGAGAGAGTTAATTTTAGCAAGTACGTAGATTATATGCCTTTAATGGCAGCTTTGCAGCAAAGTGCAAAACATAAATAAATCAGTTAACCAGCTTTGTGAAATACCCGCAGAGTGTTTTAGACTTTATTTTGAAGGTGCCAAATTAGAGCTAACATGCATCGCTTCATGTCTTCCCAAGAAAATTACATGACAAATATCTAACTATCTCTGCTTCACTGACAACCTAGCAGTGAAAGGGATTTGAGGTTTGTGCCCATCAGTAATTAGAGAAGTAAATGTTATAACTAGTCAGTATTCTGTGGCTACAATGTGGCAAGTTAAAATAATATCCTTAAGGTGGGCGCTAACGCAATATGACTGGTATCCTTATGAAAAAAAAAAAGGACAATTTGGAGATAAACACACAGACAGGGTAAACACCATGTGAACATGATGATGGCCATTCACAAGCAAAGGAGAGAGGCCTGGAACAGATTCCTCTTAGCCCTCAAAGGGAACTAACCCTGCCAATACCTTGATTTCAGACTTGTAGCCTCTAGAACTGTGAAACAATACATTTCTGTTGTATAAGCCACCCAGTCTATGGTATTTTATTATGGCAGCCCTAGCAAACCAATACAAATCATAAAACATCAATTATTTTTAAAATCTCATAATTTTCATTCTTGTTATATATATATAAAACAAATAAAAGGTGAATCTCTCTAATGTATAAAGAAGTTAAAGAAATTGATAACAGAAAGGCCAGCAGTCCAACAGAAATGAATGAGCAGTTTATAGAGAAGGAAATTTAAATGGCTCTTAAATGTATGAAATGGTACTCAACCTGACTCATAGTATGCTAACTACACTGAGAAATCATTGTCTTCTAACATATAGGAAAGTCAACCAAATGAATAACACATGCCATTCCTGTGGCTTCTTCAGGAACAAAGGTCCTCCTAAATTGGTAGTGTGAATATACATTGATGCAATCCAAAAAAAAAATCCAAAGTTATAGCCAGGCGGGGTGGCTCATGCCTGTAATCCCAGCACTTTGGGAGGCTGAGGCAGATGGATCACGACGTCAGGAGATGGAGACCATCCTGGTTAACATGGTGAAACCCCGTCTCCACTAAAAAAAAAAATACAAAAAATTAGCTGGACCTAGTGGCACACGCCTGTAGTCCCAGCTACTTGAGAGGCTGAGGCAGGAGAATCACTTGAATCCAGGAGGCAGAGGTTGCAGTGAGCAGAGATCACGCCACTACACTCCAGCCTGGGTGACAGAGCAAGAGATTCCATCTCAAAAAAAAAGAAAAAAGAAAAAAAAATCCAAAGTTATAAATGCACAGTCTTACATACTTCTGGGAATTTATTCTGTAAGTATATATATATATATATACATACACACACACACGTGTGTGAAATGACATATATGCAAAGTGATTCATTCCAGAAATGTTTATGATAGTCACCACAAAGCTGCCAATCACTGAGAGACTGATTAAATGAGTTTTGGTACACTCATGCCATCAAACACTATAAAATTATTTAAAAAGTAAGGAAGATTTTTGTATAATAATATGGAATGATCCAAGGTGTATTTTAAATAAATTAAATTTAGGAGGCCAGGTGCACTGGCTCACGCCTGTAATCCCAACACTTTTGGTGGTTGAGACAGGCAGATCACTGGAGGCCAGGAGTTCAAGACCAGCCTGGCCAACATGGTGAAACCCCACTCTACTAAAAATACAAAAATTAGCGGGTGTGGTAGCGTGTGCATGTAGTCCCCGCTACCAGGGAGGCTGAGGCATGAGAATCACCTGAACCCGGGAGGCGGAGATTGCAGTGAGCTGAAATTGTGCCACTGCACTCCAGCCTGGGTGACAGACTGAGACTCCATCTCAAAAAAAAAAGAAAGGAAAAGAAAAAAAGGAAGGGAAGGGAAAGGAAAGGAAAGGAGGAAGGAAGGGAGGGAGGGAGGAAGGAAGGAAGGAAAGAAGGAAGGAAGGAAATTAAACCTAGGAACAAAGTAGTTTATCTGTCTAATCTATATGTATGACTACTATTTGTCTTTTAAAGTGGAGAAACGAATATGTCCTTGTAATTATAAGGTGACTTAGCTACTTAGAGTCACATCTAGCATTTGCATCAAGGTGAGTTTGTCTCAAAAGCTCTGTTCTAGTGCCCCACTCAAGAACAGATATTGTCAAATTTGTAAAAGGTATTTTTACTAGAATAGACTTGATTTTTATTGCTGATTTAATCTATTACAAACTATTGCTTTTCTATTCTAAGCTGTTGTAAAAATTATTGCTTTAATATGATCACTTAATAAGCATTAAATGCCCCAATCCTATCGGCTAAAAATTGTTTGGCATGTTTAATTGATCACAAGGATTTGAATAGCACTCTTATCTTTTCAAGTATCTTCAAAAAATTCTTATTTTCAGCAGGGCATGTTGAGGAAACATAAAGCTTACATTTTTTATTCCTGATGTCTTCTCATCACTTCCAACAGTAGCCACTGAGTCAAAGCAGGTGCTCTCTTTCCTTACTTTTTCTAAAGCTCTCCCTCTATATTAGCTGTGTCTGAGATAGCAGGCAGTTAAAATCCAACATTTGGCACGCTGAAAAAGGGGCTATGTGATAGGGCCTCAAACTGAAATGTGATGAATTATTAAACAGGTAGTTTGTTGGGTGATTGAAAATTACCTGCGAAAGAGTGCTTATCACCTTGAGGCACGTCGAAAGCTGACGGAATTGAGCCAATTAGACTGACTGTCTCTTCAATGAGTTGTGACCTATCAATGGTAATAGCTTATTATGATGATAAATGAACCCATCTCTCAAACTGAAGCCTGAGTACACACTTCAGCAGTTTCCTTGAATCATGAGGCCATTGCCTCTCAACTTCAGACCGACAGCAGTGACAGCCACAGGAGCAGAGAGCATGCATGACTAGACACAGATGATTGTTTTACTCAGATGAATATATTTACAGCTATTTCCAAAGAAACGGGCCCTTCTTTTGCATTGTGTATTCGTATCTGAAATAGTTACCATATGACGTTTCATTCATTAGGAAGAGAACCCCTCCCTCCCTGGCTGTAGCATTCTGAAATAACTGGATTTTGAAGGTCTTTTTCTTTCTTCACTTTTTGTTTATTGTTTACAATGTTTTAATTTCTCATTCTTGTGAGTAATAACTCAACTCCTGGTTGAGTAAAATTTCAGAATAAAAATATTGTTTTATAGTAAAGATGCTTGTAATATCAAAACAAGTGTGTTTTTAAAAATTAATTTCATCCTATTACATTTCACATTTTATATTTGATGTGGGTTGGAGGAGACCCTTAGAGATTCTTGTTTCTTTGTAGAGAAGTTTTGTAGAGATCAATAGTGTAAGAATCATACAAGTCTAAATAGTTTTGTTTCCTTTTAATTTTTAAAAATTTTTGAAAATTCTTTAAGTAGTTACTGAAATTTGGTAAGTTCCATGTGCTGCTATATTGATCCATTTTGTTTTAGAAGAATTAGGAGCAAAAGGGTTATTTTTTATAATGAAATACAATCTTCTAGTTCCTAATAAGTATTAGACACCTGTTAGCTGCCAACTTCCCAAAAATACCCCTGAAAAAAAAAAAAAAACCTGTTGGTCAAGAAAGTTCACGAAGTTATTACAGTAAACAAGAACATCACCTTGATATGCTTAGTAATGTCTCAGAAGGTGAGGGTCAGGGGAAGATATTTACAGGCTTTAGGGAAAAGGCTGGGTGATTTCAAGGCAAATCTTCAGTGAGAGGGAACTGGTTGGGATTCTGCAGGGTTTATTATATAATAGTTTTGGATTTGTCACCAGGGTGAACAAACATTGAAGAACATGTTATGAGTCTATAAGGAAGTTAGCTTAGATGGATCACAGAGCAGACAAGATTTTCTTGGAGATTGCTCACAGCATTCTTAAAATAGGGGGTGGAAATTTTTCTTACTCCCAGCATTATTTAGCACAGGAAAGGAAATTGTGTTAGTGTTAGACAAAATCGTGTTTGCTTTAGTTCTTACAGACATATATTTACTTAATCTTCTGTGCCACTGTTTCCTAATGTATAAAATGAAAATAATATGAATACCTACTTTATAGTGTTATTTTGAGGGTTAAATGAATTAACACATATGCAGTACTCACGATGGTGTCTGAAAATGATAAGCATTTGGTATTAGCTATTATTATTAACTCGAACTGGGCTTAATTTGAGGTCAGGCATTATTTTGTTGAAATTTTAGAAAGACTCCCCTCACACATAAACAGACAGAGAGAGAGGAAGAAAGAAGAAAAGAGAGAGATAGAGAGAGGCAGAAAGAGAAAAAGAAAGAAAGAGAGAGAGAAAGAAAAGGAAGAGAAAGAAAGAAAGAGAAAGAAAGGAGGAAGGAAAGAAGAGAGGTAGAAAGAAAGAAAGAAAGAGAAAGAGAAAGAAAAAGGAAGGAAGGAAGGAAAAGGGAGGGAGGGAGGGAAGGAAGGAGGGAGGGAGGAAGGAAGGAAGGAAGAGGAAGCAGGGAGGGCAAGGAAAGGAAAAAAATGGAAAGAATAAAGAAATAAATACAGCAGGAAAGGAAAAAGAATAGGAAGAATTTGCTCATATATGTCTAATTTTTAGGGTATTTTGATATACAAAGTAACTGACTATCAGGACCTGTCTTAGAGATGATCTGGTAGGACAGTAAATGGCTTTTCTTTCCAGTTTTCATCTGGGACTGGGTTTGAAGTGATCATCAGCCTCAGTGTTCTGGAAATAAGTCATTTATAATGAAATGGAACTGGAAATAACCCACAGACAAAAAGCTTTGCAAGCCATTGAAGTTCCCCTAGGCCATTTACTGCCTTAAGCTTGTTTTTACTCATACTGCAGGAAAAAAAAGAGTGAGTAGGGAGGTGGTGTTCTTATATCACATAATTTTAAATTAAGATGTGATGGTTTTATATAAAAGCAAAAATGCTTTATTTTGCTTTTTTTGTTCAAGACAAGTACAGGGATGAAATGTAAATATGTTAATATCTAATCTTAAGTCTGCTCTTGATCCAAAACTCTTTTGAAACTTTACCTAGAAAATGATAGAGCAATTTAATGTGTCTCACAATCTAGCAGAGATTTGGAGGGTGATGGATAGAATAAGGGCTTAACACAAGAAATCATTTCTGTTGTACAAAGCTCATGAGCTTTATGCATGGTGAAAGATATTTAGGCTAAAGAAAATGTTAACTATGCAGGGAATGAAACTCGTGACAGCTTGATCCCGTAAGACTCAGCAAGGATGAGGTTTGACTCTGCATCCCTGACTTATATAGTACGGTATGTTTATTTAAAGGAGATAAGCCAGGTTAAGGGGTTCAGCAAAACTGTTAAATTAACTCCTTTAAAAATCTAGTTATTGCTATGAAAGTCTCTCAAGTGCGGTGCTCAGGTTTTTTTGCATCAGTCATCTGGAGTCTTTATTTAAAATGTTTATTATTGGCCGGGCGCGGTGGCTCACGCCTGTAATCCCAGCACTTTGGGAGGCTGAGGCGGGCGGATCACGAGGTCAGGAGATCGAGACCATCCTGGCTAACACGATGAAACCCCATCTCTACTAAATATACAAAAAAATTAGCCGGGCAGGGTAGCGGGCACCTGTAATCCCAGCTATTCGGGAGGCTGAGGCAGGAGAATGACGTGAAGCCGGGAGGTGGAGCTTGCAGTGAGCCGTGATCGCGCCACTGCACTCCAGCCCGGGCGACAGAGCGAGACTCCGTCTCAAAAAAAAAAAAAAAAAAAAAAAGTTTACTATTGACTCTTACTCTGGATTCACTTACCCAGAAGATCTGGGGAAATCTACGTTTTTAATCAGCCCCCCAAATGATTATTTACCCATAAAAATTTGGGGGGCACTCTTTTATGACTACTTTTTAAAATTACTGATGATTAATTATCTGCAGATAGTTCCCTAGACTTTGACTTTCCAAGACTTTAAAAAACCAAACAAACAAAAAAACCTGCAGTATGCTTTTAGTCTGAATTCAGGGATTGACTTTCTTATCCAATAGTCTATCCTGTACAAGGGAACCCTAAAATAACCTCTTGTTAGCCACCACCAAAGACTATGTAAATACAAATTTATTTATCAATCTCATTAGAAACTGAACCACGCATGTGCACGCACACACACACACACACACACACACCACACCAACCACACATTTACATTGGAATAAAATGAATCTTAGAAAGCAACTATTTTTTAAAAAACAGGAAGTCTAACATGTACTGCCATTAATTTGGAATGGGAGAGAAAGGAGACTTGGCAGAACCAGAATATTGCGTGAGGATTGAAGATAGCTTCAGATTCTAGAAGAGTTTCTAGCTCTTCCTGAATATGTGTTAACAGTTTCGCTGTTTGAGCTCTGCTACCCATTAGCCAGTTATAAACACAGGTAAGACCCTTAACTTCACAGGGCCTGTTGGGAAGAGGTTATAATTTTTTAGCAACAGAACGTGTTTTTCAAACAAAATCCTAATTAGAACACCCAAAAACAAACAAAATAAAGGATTCAAATGGGTGACATGGCCAGTCCTGGTTACAGTATGAGACAGATGCCGGTTACAGTGGGCAATAGAACAGATGCTGGCTACAGTGGTCGACAGAGTTCATTTTAGTTCAAGCAGAAGGTAGGGCTGGTGCTTGTTACAGTGGCCAGTAGGGCTGGTTTCTGGTTATAGCACATGGCAGAGTTAGGAGCTCTACCTACATTATGTCCCCATGGCCTCATCTGTGGTTTCCCCATAAGTAAACTACCTTTTGGGAAAACATGTTATGAATACAAACAGATCAGGTGAATTAGAAGGTCTCCTGCAGATTTAAAATTTTATGAATATAATGCCAAATATAATCTTATACTCAGTTGACTACTAATAATAAATAACCCTACAAAATATGGTAAAGTGACTCCATGACAACAATTGAAAAGAAAATAATTGCACTCAGCTGAGCTATTGTCCATATCTAGATGCACTGATGATACACAAACCCAGCCATAGAAAATGTGGCATGTGTCAGAGCAAAGCAACTAGAATGATTCAAGACACTGAACAGCCAGCGTTCAAGCTACGTAATTTCTTACCTATATTACAGGAAAAAACCATTTAACTCTTTTTCTACCTCCAACGTCCCTCCTCTGAAATGTTATTCACATACCTGGTGGAGAAGAATCTTTATAAAACTCAAATTTGATTACCTTAGTCCTCTGTTTAAAATTTCAGTGTCTTTCAATGAAAGCTCAGAGACCATTCTGGACTTGTAACTCCCTTGCAGCTCAGAAGGGACCCATGGTCCAGTAATTAAAATGCCCGTGGTAGGTGTTCAGTGCTCTCTCATGCTTTTCTTCTCACAATGTCCCTTCAGTACAGGATTTCTTTCTACCATTTTCCTGAGTAATTACCTTCTAGTCATCATTCAAAAAGCATTTAAGCATTGACTTCTATAGGAAATGTTTCTGATCACCCTATCCCCCAACTCTGCCTGAGTTAGGCCTTTTCTGCACAATTCCCATGAAACCACCTACCACCCAGCAGGCAGAAATATCCCTCTTTGACTTTCTCACTAAACTGCAAATTCCTGGTGAGTGACAGCTGGATTCTATTCTTCTTCTAACCTCTAGAACCTAGCAGATTGCTTTGGAGACCTTAGGAACTTAATAATTCTTTGTTGAGTGAATAAAGGGATGCTTTTTGTGGACAGCAGTTATTTCTGTTTACACAAAAGATAAGAGAAAATACAGGTAAAATTATCCTAAATTTTAAAAAATTTGAAACTTACAAAAAGTGTTGGATTTAAGTTCCTTTGTCTGGATTTCCGAAATATTTTTAAAAGATTTTTTCTGGGATCATTTAAGGCCACATCTGTTCAGAACCAAGGGGAGGACCGAAATAGTATGCCAAATTCTTTTCCAGCCCTCAAATTTTATGAGCCTGAGTTGCATTGTGTGGGTAAAAGTCTTGTGCTCTGTGGATCGGGAGGAAGTTAGATGTTTTGGATATTTACATAGAAACAAAGAATTTGAAGACTGGAAAGAACTTGAGCAGGACTCTATTAAATGTGTTTTGTGTGAGATGGTTTTCACCCTGTGTTCTTGTGGTTCCTCCATGCTAGGAGCAGGAGGTAGGATGGAGCAGATAGGGAGTCTCTTTTCCTCTTAAACCAGATGTTTTTTTAAAAATCAGTTTTATATGTTGAGAGTCCATGGAATGGAATGTGGCAACTGAGACCCTGAAAGATTAAGTCACTTGAACAAAGATATACAGCTTCTCCAGAGACCAGGCAGACACTAGGTTTATGATTTCCTGACTTCCACTGCAGATCTCTTACCATTTTTCTATGAGAGACATAAAAAAAGAATCAGCTATTTACTTTCTAGTCAAGGTGGGTTAAAATCAAGCCACTTGTTTTCAAACATCGATTTCGGGTTCATGCCATCAAATTAAAAAATTCGCTTAACTGAGTTTAATTTGCTTTCACTTAGGAAGCAGCTGCCTTTCAAGATAATAAAATAAACAGATACAATAATATTTGGTCAGCTGTGGCTTTTAATTTAAATGTTTGATTTAATGTTGTTTAGTTTGCTGGATTCCAAAATATTCTCTGCAAGAAGAAGCATACACATTCTAAAGCATTTCAAATGTTTATTATGATGTCCTAGAGGTGGCTGTCTTTCTGTTGCTGTGCATACCCTGAGCAGACTTGACATTGCTTTGGAAGCACATATTTTCTGATAGACATATTACTCTCATAATCTAAAATTTTTCAGAAGTGACAAAAGTGGGGTTGGCCATTTTCTTCTTCACTGTCTCCATGATTTTGCTTTTTCCAAGATGTCATGTAGTTAGAATCATACAATGTGTTATCTTTTCAGGTTGGCTTTTTTCACTTAGCAATATGCCTGTAAGGTTCCGCCATGTCTTTTCTTGCCTTGACAATTCATTTCTTTTTAGCTCTGAATACTATTTTGTTGTCTGGATATAACCACAGTTGAATTATCCATTTACCTCCTGAAAAACATCCTGCTTGCTACCATGTTCTGGCAATATGAATCAAGCTGCTATAAACATTTGTGTGATAAGTCTTGTGTGGATACAAGTATTCAACTTATTTGGGTAAATACCAAAGAGTCCAATTGCTGGATCATATGGTCAGAGTATGCTAGTTTTGTAATAAACTGCCAAACTATCTTCCAATATGGTTGTATAATTTTGCATTCTCACAAGCAATGAACAAGAGTTCCTGTTTCTCCACATTCTCACCAGCATTTCATATTGTCAATGTTTTAGACATCAGCTATTCTAATAGGTATGTAGTGGTATATCATTGTTGTTTTAATTTGAAATTCTCTAATGATGTAAGATGATGAGCATGTTTTCATGTGCTTATTTTCCATCTGTATATAAGCTTTGCTGAGGTATCTGTTTAGATTTTTTCCAATTTTTAAATTTATTTTCTTGTTGTTGAGATTTAAGAGTTCTTTGTATGTTTTGGACCATATCAGGTATATCTTTTGCAAATGTTTTCTTGCAAATGGTAGTTTCTCTTCTTATTCTCTTCACAGTGTCTTTCATAGAGAAGATGATTTTTAATTTTAATAAAATCTAAAATGAATTTTTATTTCATGGATCTTGACTTTAGTGTTATATATAAAGAGTTACTGCAAACTCAGGGTTATTTAGATTTTCTTCTATGTTATCTTCCAAGAGTCATAGTTTTGCATTTTATATGATCCATTTTGAGGTCTGTGATCCATTTTGTGTTAATTTTTGTGAGGGTCTGTATCTGCATTTATGTATTTTTTCACAAGTTATCTCAGTCAATTTTCTGTTGCTGTAACAGAATACCTGAGACTGGGTAATTTATAAAGGAGAGAGTTCTATTTAGCTTGTGATCCTGGGAGCTTGACTAGGAGATCCAAGTTAGGACAGGTGCATTTGGTCAAGTTCTGGTGAGAGTCTTGTGCTGCATCTTAACATGGTGGAGAAGTGGAAGAAAAAGTGGGCATGTGCAAAATGACCAAACACAAGAGGGAGCCTTCCTTTTTAACAACCCACCCTCGAGGTAGCTAATCCAGTCCTACAAGAGCAAGAACTCACTCGAAGAAAGGTATTAATTCCTTTTTAAAAACCTAATCACCTCTCCAAGGCACCACCTCTCAACATCACCCCATTAGGAACCAAACCTCACTATGGATTTTGATTGCGACAAACCATATTCTAACCATAACACAAATGATGTCCAGTTTTTCTAGTGCCATTTGTTGAAAACACTTTTCCTTTCTTCATTGAATTCCCTTTGCTCCTTTGTGAAAGATCAGATGGCCATATTCATGTGGGTGTATTTCTGGGCTTGCTATTCTGTTCCATTGATCTAAGTGACTTTTTTCTCACCAGTACTATATTGTCTTGATAACTATAGTTTTATACTAAGTCTTGAAGTTGGGTAGTGTTAGCTTTACAAGTTTGTTCAATATTATTTAACGTTGTGTTGGCTGTTCTTGGTCTTTCCTCTCCATATAAATTTTAGAATCAGTGTGTTGATATCCAAAAAATAACTTGCTGGGATTTTGACTGGGATTACCTTGAATCTACACAAATTGGGAAGAACTGACATCCTACCTTGAGTCTTCCTATTTATGGACATGGAATACCTCTCCACTTATTTAATTTTTCTTTGATTTCTTTCATTGGAGTTTTATAGTTTTCCTCATACAGATTTTGTACATAATTTGTTAGATTTATATTGAAGTGTTTTGTGGGGCATGCTAGTATAAATGGTCTTGTGTTTTTAACTTCACATTCTAATTTTCTTTGCTAATATATAGGAAAGCAATTGACTTTTATACCACCTTTTTCTTCAGACAGATGGAATCAAGTGACTTAGAAATTGGCTTTGTTGCTCTGCCTGAGTGTCTTGAAAATTCTCATCTTCCTTCTGAGAACCATAACCTACATATCTCAAGGTTATAGATAAAATGCTACCTACAAAATCCTTGTAATGCTTACGGTCTAAAAGACTAAATAAGGCCTGAAGAGATTATTCAAAATCAGAGTTGTTGATTCCCAGTAGAGTCATAAAGGGCTATGTTATGTTAGCTGCAATTCTAATCCAATATCAAAGCTTCTGACTTCCACTCCCCTATATCTAGGGAGGTTTCCCTCAACAGTTGAAAAATAACTGCAGATACTGCTTTGCCATTCCATGCCACAAAAATGCATTTCTGAAGGATGCTGCAGAGAGATATATATTTCTTAAGCCCAGCTCATATCTATTTCTCAAGGCTGTGTGATATCGTAGAATGAATGATGGAGTCAAATAAATAAATATTCATTTATTTATTTATCAGTCAAATAATCTGATTTAATTTTTTAGAACTTAACATTTAGTATCTGTGAGATCTTACAGAAATTTCTTCACCTTGTATCCTTTGTCACTTTATCTATAAAATGGAGAGTGTAAATACTACTTCTTAGAGTTATCATGATTCTTTAATCTAATAACTCACGAGACACTGGATATGTAATAGGAACTGAATAATTCTTAACGCCCTTGCTTTCCCTTGACATTTCCAGAAAATAAAACTTGATTGAGTATCTAAGATTATATAATAGATCCCACTAGACTAAGTGAATCTGAGGGAAGATATATTTGTCACTTTTCTTCTCTTCTTTGGTTTTTAAAAAGTATCATTAGAAATAGAATCAGTAACTATAAACAAATTTCTGTGTACTGATCCAGTATTAACAGAGAAAATAATGGTTGACTGTGCCTTACTGTGCAAGGCAAAAATGAGCTCAAGATATTATCAAAGTCATGAATCAGAAAGAGAATTTCGATTTACAAATGATGGATAGCCACAAAACAACTAGGACGTATAATCTCTGATTACACAACTACAGTCTATAGCTACATTCTGCAGATTAAACACCACTGTAGAGATGGAAACTTTATTGTTTATATTTTATGAAAACTGTTCTCTTTTGTTTTTATGTCAGTTTGAGAGTAGAAGAATATCCTGGAGGGCAAAACATGCCTTTCATACATTAGAGCTGCCTAGAGCATAGTCTGGCACATTATATAAATATTAAATAATTCCTATAATTAAACTGATGTTCTTTGGAATGAGGATGGAGACACATAGTTATCTGAATTGCCTTAAGCTAGTTTTGCAATAAGTAGATTTTTACTATTCTAGAATAAGTAATGAATGAATCATGCTATGTTACAAGTAAGTATTAATTAATGGTTGAAATACAAAAACATCTTCCTTGAATTATATGATAATCTACATCACAGTGAAAGGAATTTATCATGACAAATGCTAGTCAATGTTGAATCACAGAGGGCTATATGAGAACCATTTTCATTCTTAAAGAAAATTATTATATCTTTTTATTAATATGGTGAATATTAACTCAGTAAATAATAAAGAAAACTAATATGAAGTACAATTTGTAATATTCTATTTATGATGCATGATTTTTGTTGCACAATTAGAAAATACTTAAGTTCTTGAGAATAGTTGGAAGGGGTTGTAATGATCAGAAACGCATATTATACCTAAACATGTATTAGGATCTTGTTTTAAAAATTAGATCTTGGAGCAAGAAGGTAAGCTGTATCATTACGTTCTTAGAATACAGGGTTGGGCGTGGGGGCTCATGCCTGTAATCCCAGCATTTTGGGAGGCTGAGGCGGGTGGATCACGAGGTCAGGAGATCAAGACCATCCTGGCCAATGTGACGAAACCCTGTCTCTACTAAAAATACAAAAATTAGCTGGGTATGCTGGCATGTGCCTGTAATCCCAGCTACTCGGGAGGCTGAGGCAGGAGAATCGCTTGAACCCAGGAGGCGGAGGTTGCAGTGAGCTGAGATCGTGCCACTGCACTCCAGCCTGGTGACAGAGTGAGACTCCATCTCAAAAAATAATAATAATAATAATAAGGGTAAATACAAGGAGTGTGTTTTGAATACAAATATCTATTTTTAGAATCTCAAACCCATGAGTTACTTTCTTCCATATATAAGTCCCAACATGTTTTCTATAATCAGTCTGTCTATTAGATGTGTAATTATATTAATTATGTAAATGCGCATGAATGCCAAATTATTTGGTTAATCTTCAAATTTCTTTTAGCAATTATATACTCTCCTCCAGGTTAGATTGAGCTTTCCCTTCAACTCAGAGAAATCAGTGTCAACAGGCTACCTTCTGTAAGACTACCAGAGAGCTATGCATTACTCTGTACAAAGGATATTTCTCCTATAAATAGTGCTTTCAATAGAGAAAATCTGTTATCATGTTGTCAGTAAATTCAAATATTTTCTCTTTTGGAACACTCTGTTCCTATTAAAACAAGAGCTGTTTCCTTCTTTGAAACAAGTTATTTAGATTTATCTGGTTAAGATATCCTATCTTAAACCATAAGACCTTTTTGAATACTTCACATACAGAAAAATGAAAAAAATTAAACAAATGTCAGAGTTGCTGGGAACCCCAGGATATAATCTACTGTGGATAGTCATTCATAGACAAAGACACCTCCTATTTATAGGCTTGGGACAGTTCAGCTTCTCCAACTTGAAGAGAGTTTTGAAGATCAAATACAAATGGGTTTTGTGAAGTTTCAAAAAATGTTTCTCAAAGTCCTTTGAGAAAAATAAACTTGGGCCTGTAGCCAGTAGTTTGTATTCCAGGCTTTTAAAAAAATTCAAATACAGAAACATCAGATTTTCATTGCCATAGGGGTCATGACATATTTTAACGTAAGTGCAGAAACTATCTGTAATGAATCAAAACTTAAATCAGATGACATTAAGACCAGCTTTGCTATTACCACAGATGGCATCACAATTAACTTTAGTATATCAAAAATGTGAGTGTACTCATATATTATCAGTCATTTGATCATGATATTCCAACATTAACATCTCAGTGTATTGTGAAAATGATTCATTTGTACAATATTTTTCCTCTTCTAGACTTTTAATTTCTTGAAGGAAAGAACAGCATTTTACTCATCTTGTGGTGACCCTCCCTGTACATGTTGCCTGAGACATAATAACTATTCAAAAATGTTTACAGTATTCAATGAAATTATATAAATCTTGGTTTAAAAAGCTTGATATACAATGAAACATACTTGGGCAAATTATAAAGCTGTTCCTGAAAATGAGCTAATGCATATTTAGTTGTTAAAATTCTGAGGGGAAAATGTAAATTAGATGTGAGCTACCTCTACAATATAAGATAGCAGTAGGCTGTAAGTTAAAATAATCATTTTTCTCATTTTTCAGTAACATTCATTAAATGCCTGATACAATTCTGTACTTTCTGAAAATTGACTATAATAAAGAAATCCTGGCCATTATAAAATTGTCATCCACTCATAGGTAGAATAAATGAGAGAATTATGGTGATCTAAATATAGAAAGCATTTAAATTAGAGAACAGATGAAATTGTGCTTCTAAAACATTTCAATGTTGTTCATTTTCTATATGTTATATTGAAAAAAGTAATATGGAAATGTAATGTTTTCATTTGCAGATGCTTAAATTTAGATACATGTTTAATACTGTAATCATTTTGATCAAACAGCAGCAATTATTTATTATTCAATATTTATATGTAAAACCTGAAACTTTCATCTACCTTAATGATGGTATTGTGATAAAAGTACCCATGTATCACCAAGATTTGCCAATTCTTTTTATTCCTTAAAGAATATCTGACAATTTGCTGGTTTGTATAAGTTTGAGTTAAGACACTGTAATAATGTCCTGCAGTATATATGTCAAAATACATGGGTCAAAAAGACACTCTAAGATAGCAGTCTCCAAGAACCCAGGAAGTATGTGATCCATAGGAGTGTACATATTTTATTTTCTTTAAAAAATAAGACAGACACTTCTCAAAAGAAGACATTTATGCAGCCGGAAAACACATGAAAAAATGCTCACCATCACTGGCCATCAGAGAAATGCAAATCAAAACCTCAATGAGATACCATCTCACACCAGTTAGAATGGCAATCATTAAAAAGTCAGGAAACAACAGGTGCTGGAGAGGATGTGGAGAAATAGGAACACTTTTACACTGTTGGTGGGACTGTAAACTAGTCCAACCATTGTGGAAGTCAGTGGGGAGATTCCTCAGGGATCTGGAACTGGAAATACCATTTGATCCAGCCATCCCATTACTGGGTATATACCCAAAGGACTATAAATCATGCTGCTATAAAGACACATGCACACGTATGTTTATTGCAGCATTATTCACAATAGCAAAGACTTGGAACCAATCCAAATGTCCAACAATGATAGACTGGATTAAGAAAATGTGGCACATGTACACCATGGAATACTACGCAGCCATAAAAAATGATGAGTTCATGTCCTTTGTAGGGACATGGATGAAATCGGAAATCATCATTCTCAGTAAACTATCACAAGGACAAAAAACCAAACACCGCATGTTCTCACTCATAGGTGGGAATTGAACAATGAGATCACATGGACACAGGAAGGGGAACATCACACTCTGGGGACTGTTGTGGGGTGGGGGGAGAGGGGAGAGATAGCATTAGGAGATGCTAAATGACGAGTTAATGGGTGCAGCACACCAGCGTGTCACATGTATACATGTGTAACTAACCTGCACATTGTGCGCATGTGCCCTAAAACTTAAAGCATAATAATAAGAAAATAAAAATAAAATAAAATAAAATAAGACCATTAAAAAAAAGTTCATCATATGGATTGACACTGGCCTGCTCCCTGGTGGAGTACCAGCTCAAGATGTTTTGAGGAAAAAATTTGCATTTACCAAGTGGGAGGATTTATAGTGGTGATTTCACTTGTTCATTGATTTAGACATATGAAATATTATATTTTTTGCACAACTAAGTTGGCTTTCAGATTATATGACCATATTTTTAACTAAATGAAGCTTTGCTGAATAAATACATGACTTAATATATTCCTTCAAAAAACTTATAGCGAAATAATATTAACTACACAAAGATAAGCAATGAACAAAAAAACACTAGTGCTTACCACTGCTCTTGGTAAGAGCTTTCCTTCAGGCACAAAATGAGATAAAAGTAACGACAAGGTAAAACTGGATGAAAATTGGTCAGCAAGTGAGGAATTAACTGCCTTGCAAAAGCAGTTTTTATTATACAGAAACCATTTTGAAAGCAGTTATTCAGAAAGTTTCTATCAGTATATGATTTGTAGCTCAAATTATTGTTGGTCTATCAATCACAAATACTATTTTCTGCATAATATAGCTAGAAAATATAATTATCTAACCTATTTTTAAAGTCTTCTAAACATGAAGTTTCAGTGAGCTTTGAAGCTTTTTGTTAAATATGTTAAAATGTCATACTTTCCAAATAGTTTCCAATTATAACCAATTAGCATCAGAAAATTTATTAGCCAAATTTCACCAAGAACCTAATTTGTGAGAGAATTGAAAAATGAGTACCATAATTTAGTATGCTCAGCCACTGATGTAATTCTTATAATGGGACCTGTGTATTTTTTGTCTGTGCTGTATCTCTTTTCAGCTGTGAAAACCATTATTACTAAGTATTAAAACAAACTGAGGGCAAGGCACGGTGGCTCATGCCCATATTCCCAGCACTGTGGGAGGCCGAGGCGGATGGATCACTTGAGATCAGGAGTTCAAGACCAGCCTTGCCAACGCGGTGAAACCCTGTCTCTACTAAAAATACAAAAATTAGCCGGGCATGGTGGCACATGCCTGTAATCCCAGCTACTCGTGAGGCTGAGGCAGGAGAATCGCTTGAACCTGGGAGACAGAGGTTGCAGTGAGCCAAGATCGCACCACTGCACTCCAGCCTGGGAGACAGAGCAAGACTCCATCTCAAAAAAAAATAAAAATTTTAAAAAAAGCCTGAACCTAGAAACGGACCTACAAATGTCAATACTTAGTAATATTTTTAATTATTAAGCCAAGATTTCCAAAAATAAGAAAAGCATAATTGATTATACTGGTTTCTTTTTTTTTTTCATTTGGAACATATAATTGAGAAAGCTTTAGTATCAAGCATATGTAAAGACTCATAAAATAATAAGGAAAGGCCAAACTGCCTCATATACCAAAAAAAAAAAAATCAACAATAAACATTTTACAGAGGAGAAACAGAAGGAGAAACATATACAGCTAAAAACATATGGAAGGATCTTGAGTCTTATAGCAATATTGATGAGCAAATCAATATGTAGAATAGCAAATCAGTATCATTATCAAAGAGATAATGGATATCTCTTTATACTCAATTTATTGGCAATAATTAAGAATTTAAACTACAGAAAAATTGAAAAGTATTTGGATCAACCAGATTTCTTATATAGTGCTGTATAAATTGGTTAACCGCTTGACATTATCTTTTAAAGTTTAATATTCACACACCCTATGACCCAACAATTTTCTAGATGTGTATACTAAAGGAAATTATTACATTTGTGCACCCAGATAAACACATAAAAGTGTTCATAAAAGTACTGTTTATAATAACAAGAGCCGACAGCAGATGCCTATCCAGAGGTAAACAAATTGTAATATATCTGGAATAACTTGTTGCAATGAAAATAAATGAACTACAGGTATACGTGATGATATGATGCTTAGTGATAGCAGGTTCTCAGATGATCACAGCATGATGGTCTTTATAAGCAATAACATTTTTGAGCAAACATATATTTGCTAAAATTATCTTTTTAAAAATGTGAGAAAATAATATAAACACAAAATTCAGCATGTCAGGGTTATGCAGCAGGGTAACGGGGTGGTGAGGATTGTATAGATAGTTGCAAACATTGCTTATGTTCAAATTCTTGGGTTGGGTAGTTGACTTTTATCGCTAACAAAGTAATAAGCCAGGGAATATAATGGGTAAATGAAAAAATAAAATAGAGTCACGATTAGACCAATGATGATAGTATATCATAAATCAAGTCTTCTCATCTTTAAAATGGAATTAGTAGGAGTACTTAGCTTCCTAGGGTTGTTATGAAGGTTGAAATTCTTAGAATAATGCCTGATACATAGCATTTTTTTTTTAAGTTCTAGGGTACATGTGCACAATGTGCAGGTTTGTTACGTATGTATACATGTGCCATGTTGGTGTGCTGCATCCATTAACTCGTTATTTATGTTAGGTATATCTCCTAATGCTATCCCTCCCCTCTCCCCCCACCCTACGACAGGCCCCGGTGTGTGATGTTCCCCTTCCTGTGTCCAAGTGTTTTCATTGTTCAGTTCCCACCAATGAGTGAGAATATGCGATGTTTAGTTTGTTGTCCTTGTGATAGTTTGCTGAGAATGATGGTTTCTAGCTTCATCCATGTCCCTAAAAAGGACATGAACTCATCCTTTTTTATGGCTGCATAGTATTCCATGGTGTATACGTGCCACATTTTCTTAATCCAGTCTATCATTGATGGACATTTGGGTTGGTTCCAAGTCTTTGCTATTATGAATAGTGCCGCAGTAAACATACGTGTGCATGTGTCTTCATAGCAGCATGATTTATAATCCTTTGGGTATATACCCAGTAATGGGATGGCTGGGTCAAATGGTATTCCTAGTTCTAGATCCCTGAGGAATCGCCCCACTGTCTTCCACAATGGTTGAACTAGTTTACAATCCCACCAACAGTGTAAAAGTGTTCCTATTTCTCCACATCCTCTCCAGCACCTGTTGTTTCCAGACTTTTTAATGATCACCATTCTAACTGGTGTAGGATGCTATCTCATTGTGGTTTTGATTTGCATTTCTCTGATGGCCAGTGATGATTAGCATTTTTTCATGTGTCTGCTGGCTGCATCAATGTCTTCTTTTGAGAAGTGTCTGTTCATATCCTTTGCCCAATTTTGATGGGGTTATTTGTTTTTTTCTTGTAAGTTTGTTTGAGTTCTTTGTAGATTCTGGATACTAGCCCTTTGTCAGATGAGTAGATTGCAAAAATCTTCTCCCATTCTGTAGGTTATCTGTTCACTCTGATGGTAGTTTCTTTTGCTGTGCAGAAGCTCTTTAGTTTAATTAGATCCCATTTGTCAACTTTGGCTTTTGTTGCCATTGCTTTTCGTGTTTTAGACAAAAAGTCCCTACCCATGCCTATGTCCTCAATGGTATTGCCTAGGTTTTCTTCTAGGGTTTTTATGGTTTTATGTCTAACATTTAAGTCTTTAATCCATCTTGAATTAATTTTTGTATAAGGTGTAAGGAAGGGATCCAGTTTCAGCTTTCCACATATGGCTAGCCAGTTTTCCTAGCACCATTTATTAAATAGGGAATCCATTCCCCATTGCTTGTTTTTGTCAGGTTTGTCAAAGATCAGATGGTTGTAGATGTGTGGTATTATTTCTGAGGGCTCTATTCTGTTCCATTGGTCTATATCTCTGTTTTGGTACCAGTACCATGCTGTTTTGGTTACTGTAGCCTTGTAGTATAGTTTGAAGTCAGGTAGCATGATGCCTCCAGCTTTGTTCTTTTGTCTTAGGATTGACTTGGCAATGTGGGCTCTTTTTTGGTTCCATATGAACTTCAAAGTAGTTTTTTTCCAATTCTGTGAAGAAAGTCACTGGTAGCTTGATAGGGATGGCATTGAATCTATGAATTACCTTGGGCAGTATGGCCATTTTCACGATATTGATTCTTCCTATCCATAAGCATGGAATGTTCTTCCATTTGTTTGTGTCCTCTTTTATTTTGTTGAGCAGTAGTTTGCAGTTCTCCTTGAAGAGGTCCTTCACATCCCTTGTAAGTTGGATTCCTAGGTATTTTATTCTCTTTGAAGCAATTGTGAATAGGAGTTCACTCATGATTTGGCTCTCTGATTGTCTGTTATTGGTGTATAAGAATGCTTGTGATTTTTGTACATTGATTTTGTATCCTGAGACTTTGGTGAAGTTGCTTATCAGCTTTAGGAGATTTTGGGCTGCGACAATGGGGTTTTCTAAATATACAATCATGTCATCTGCAAACAGGGACAATTTGACTTCCTCTTTTCCTAATTAAATACCCTTCATTACTTTCTCCTGCCTGATTGCCCTGGCCAGAACTTCCAACGCTATGTTGAATAGGAGTGGTGAGAGAGGGCACCCCTGTCTTGTGCCAGTTTTCAAGGGAATGCTTCCAGTTTTTGCCCATTCAGTATGATATTGGCTGTGGGTTTGTCATAGATAGCTCTTATTATTTTGAGATACATCCCATCAATACCTAATTTATTGAGAGTTTTGGCATGAAGGGCTGTTGAATTTTGTCAAAGGCCTTTTCTGCATTTATCGAGATAATCATGTGGTTTTTGTTTATATGTTGGATTACATTTATTGATTTGTGTATGTTGAACCAGCCTTGCATCCCCTGGATGAAACCCACTTGATCATGGTGGATAAGCTTTTTGATGTGCTGCTGGATTCAGTTTGCCATTATTTTATTGAGGATTTTTGCATTGATGTTCATCAGGGATATTAGTCAAAAATTCTCTTTTTTTGTTGTGTCTCTGCCAGGCTTTGGTATCAGGATGATGCTGGCCTCATCAAATGAGTTAGGGAGGATTCCCTCTTTTTCTATTGATTGGAATATTTTCAGAAGGAATGGTACCACCTCCTCCTTGTACCTCTGGTAGAATTCGGCTGTGAATCCATCTGGTCCTGGACTTTTTTTGGTTGGTAGGCTATTAATTATTGCCTCAATTTCAGAGCCTGTTACTGGTCTATTCAGAGATTCAACTTCTTCCTGGTTTAGTCTTGGGAGGGTGTATGTGTCCAGGAATCTATCCATTTCTTCAAGATTTTCTAGTTTATTTGCATAGAGGTGTTTATAGTATTCTCTGATGGTAGTTTGTATTTCTGTGGGATCGGTGGTGATATCCCCTTTATCATTTTTATTGCATCTATTTGATTCTTCTCTCTTTTCTTCTTTATTAGTCTTGCTAGCAGTCTATCAATTTTGTTGATCTTTTCAAAAAATCATCTCCTGGATTCATTGATTTGTTGAAGGGTTTTTTGTGGCTCTATCTCCTTCAATTCTGCTCTGATCTTAGTTATTTCTTGCCTTCTGCTGACTTTTGAATGTGTTTGCTCTTGCTTCTCTAGTTCTTTTAATTGTGATGTTAGGGTGTCAAATTTAGATCTTTCCTGCTTTCTCTTGTGGACATTTAGTGCTATAAATTTCCCTCTACACACTGCTTTGAATGTGTCCCAGAGATTCTGGTATGTTGTGTCTTTGTTCTCATTTGTTTCAAAGAACATCTTTATTCCTGCCTTCATTTCGTTATATACCCAGTAGTCATTCAGGAACAGGTTGCTCAGTTTCCAGGTAGTTGAGCCGTTTTCAGTGAGTTTCTTAATCCTGAGTTCTAGTTTGATTGCACTGTGGTCTGAGAGATAGTTTGTTATAATTTCTGATCTTTTACATTTGCTGAGGAGAGCTTTACTTCCAACTATGTGGTCAATTTTGGAATAAGTGTGATGTGGTGCTGAGCAGAATGTATATTCTGTTGATTTGGGGTGGAGAGTTCTGCAAATGTCTATTAGGTCCACTTGGTGCAGAGCTGAGTTCAATTCCTGGATATCCTTGTTACTTTTCTGTCTCGTTGATCTGTTTAATGTTGACAGTGGGGTGTTAAAGTCTCCCATTATTATTGTGTGGGAGTCTAAGTCTCTTTGTAGGTCTCTAAGGACTTGCTTTGTGAATCTGAGTGCTCCTGTGTTGGGTGCATATATATTTAGGATAGTTAGCTCTTCTTGTTGAATTGATCCCTTTACCATTATGTAATGGCCTTCTTTGTCTCTTTCGATCTTTGTTGGTTTAATGTCTGTTTTGTCCGAGACTAGGATTGCAACCCCTGCCTTTTTTTCTTTTCTATTTGCTTGGTAGATCTTCCCCCATCCCTTTATTTTGAGCCTATGTGTGTCTCTGCGCATGAGATGGGTCTCTTGAATACAGCACACTGATGGGTCTTGACTCTTTATCCAATTTGGCAGTCTGTGTCTTTTAATTGGAGCATTTAGCCCATTTACATTTAAGGTTAATATTATGTGTGAATATGATCCTGTCATTATGATGTTAGCTGGTTATTTTGCTCGTTAGTTTTTGCAGTTTCTTCCTGGCATCGATGGTCTTTACAATTTGGCATGTTTTTGCAGTGGCTGGTACTGGTTGTTCCTTTCCATGTTTAGCGCTTCCTTCAGGAGCTCTTGTAGGGCAGGCCTGGTGGTGACAGAATCTCTGAGCGTTTGATTGTCTGTAAAGGATTTTATTTCTCCTTCACTTATGAAGCTTAGTTTGGCTGGATATGAAATTCTGGGTTGAAAATTCTTTTCTTTAAGAATGTTGAATAGTGGCCCCCACTCTCTTCCGGCTTGTAGAGTTTCTGCCGAGCAACCTGCTGTTAGTCTGATGGGCTTCCCTTTGTGGGTAACCCGACCTTTGTCTCTGGCTGCCCTTAACATTTTTTCCTTCATTTCAACTTTGGTGAATCTGACAATTATGTGTCTTGAAGTTGCTCTTCTCGAGGAGTATCTTTGTGGCATTCTCTGTGTTTCCTGAATTTGAATGTTGACCTGCCTTGCTAGGTTGGGGAAGTTCTCCTGGATAATATCCTGCAGAATGTTTTCCAACTTGGTTCCATTCTCCCCGCCACTTTCAAGTACCCAATCAGACATAGATTTTGTCTTTTCACATAGTCCCATATTTCTTGGAGGCTTTGTTCGTTTCCTTTTACTCTTTTTTCTCTAAACTTCTCTTCTCACTTCATTTCATTCATTTGATCTTCAATCACTGATACCCTTTCTTCCAGTTGATCGAATCAGCTCCTGAAGCTTGTGCATTTGTCAGGTACTTCTGATGCCATAGTTTTCAGCTCCATCAGGTCATTTAAGGACTTCTCTACACTGGTTATTCTAGTTAGCCATTTTTCCAATCTTTTTTCAAGGTTTTTAGCTTCTTTGTGGTGGGTTCGAACTTCCTCCTTTAGCTCAGAGAAGTTTGATCATCTGAAGCCTTCTCTCAACTCCTCAAAGTCATTCTCCATCCAGCTTTGTTCCATTGCTGGCAAGGAGCTGCATTCCTTTGGAGGAGGAGAGGCGCTCTGATTTTTAGAGTTTTCAGCTTCTCTGCTCTGTTTTTTCCCCATCTTTGTGGTTTTATCTACCTTTGGTCTTTGATGATGATGTACAGATGGGGTTTTGGTGTGGGTGTCCTTTCTATTTGTTAGTTTTCCTTCTTACAGTCAGGACCCTCAGCTGCAGGTCTGTTGGAGTTTGCTGGAGGTCCACTCCAGACCCTGTTTGCCTGGGTATCAGCAGCGGAGGCTGCAGAACAGCAGATATTGCTGAACAGCAAATGTTGCCGCCTGATCGTTCCTCTGGAAGCTTTGTCTCAGAGGGGTACTCGGCCATGTGGGATGTCAGTCTGCCCCTACTGGGTGGTGCCTCACAGTTAGGCTATTCAGGGCTCAGGGATCCACTTGAGGAGGCAGTCTGTTCATTCTGAGATCTCAAACTCCATGCTGGGAGAACCACTACTCTCTTCAAAGCTGTCAGACAGGGACATTTAAGTCTGCAGAGGTTTCTGCTGTCTTTTGTTCGGCTATGTCCTACTCCCAGAGGTGGAGTCTACAGAGGCAGGCAGGCATCCTTGAGCTGTGCTGGGCTTCACCCAGTTCAAGCTTCCCGGCCACGGTTTGTTTGCCTACTCAAGCCTCAGCAATGGCGGGCGCCCCTCTCCCAACCTTGCTGCCACCTTGCAGTTCAGTCTCAGACTGCTGGGCTAGCAATGAACAAGGCTCCGTGGGCATGGGACCCTCCGAGCCAGGTGTGGGATATAATCTCCCGGTGTGCCGTTTGCTAAGACCATTGGAAAAGCGTAGTATTAGGGTGGGAGTGACCCGATTTTCCAGGTGCCGTCTGTCACAGCTTCCCTTGGCTAGGAAAGGGAATTCCCTGACCCCTTGTGCTTCCCGGGTGAGGTGATGCCTCGCCCTGCTTTGGCTGACACTTGATGGGCTGCAACCACTGTCCTGCACCCACTGTCAGACAAGCCCCAGTGAGATGAACCTGGTACCTCAGTTGGAAATGTGGAAATCACCTGTCTTCTGTGTTGCTCACGCTGGGAGCTGTAGACTGGAGCTGTTCCTATTCCAATTATTACTGGTTTCTAAAAAAGATTGTTATATATTGTTGAGAGTGGAGGGAGTTTTATATCAATAATTAAATTATTTTAAAATATTGTTTATTTCATTTCTCATACTTTGAATTACTTATTTACATTTTAATAATATATTAGTATCATAACACATGTGTATAATACAGCTAGAAAGAGAGAGCATATATACCCTGAAGGCATTTTTAATTATAATATTGTAAAACCAAACTCTAAAGACTCCTGTTCTAGGTAATTGATTAGTCCAGTAAATGCAGGCATAAGAAAAATGTATGAAATAGATGACGTTAATCTTTCATGCACAATAACACCTTTCTCCAGCTGTGGCTCTAACTGTCCTGATGGATTCTTTACTGCTGTCAGCTAATCCATTATATGGTTTTAGACATCCAGGATAGACACTGAAAGGAATAACTATTACAAAAGTAATTTTAAGAGGAGCATTTGATTGACTGATGCTCCTTTTATGTATTCATTGTGTGTATGTATTGAATGTGTGTATTCATTGTATGTATTCAATATTCAATGTATGTATTCATTGATCCTGCATATACTTGATGATTTGATTGGTGGTTTGATTCCAGTTATATTAACTTGCCAGAAACTTTCTAGTTTCCAAACAGTGAATACAACTTAGACCTCATGAAGCTTACATTCTAGTTAGAAGAGAGAATATTAATTAGATAAGCACATAAAATATACATGTGTTAGATAGCGATAAATGACAAGAACAAAAGTAGAGCATGGAGGGCCTAGGAAGGATGGTAGTGGTTGAATAGACTTTAATTTTAGATAGAATATTAGGTCAGAGAACTGAAGGTGACTAGGAAAAAATTATGTGGGTATCTGGAGCAAGAGCATCTTAGGAGAAAGAGAAAGTAAGTGAAAAGGCCCTAAGATATGAATGTGGCTGGCATGTTCAAAGACCCTCAAGGATGGGGTAAGAGTGGGGAAGAGTTGAAGGATATGGGGAAGGGGAAAATATTGTAGGCCTTTGGCACACTGTAGTTAATGTCTTCACATTTTTCTTGCAATGCAATGAGAAACACAGACACGTAATGATCTGAGTTATGTTTTAATAGGGTATGATTGTTACCTTGAGAGTTGATTGAATGAGGACAAACAGACCAGTTAAGAGACTTGGCATTCATCCAGTCATTAGCTGTGAAGGCTTGGACCACAGTGATAATGGTGAAAATGATCAAGTGTGGTTTGATTCCAGATACATTTTGAAGGTAATGCTGAAAAGATATGCTAATAGTTTGGCTGTGGAACATGAAAGAAAGAGAAGAGTTGAGGATTATTTCCCAAGTATGGACCTGAGCAACTAAAAGACTTGTCATTGACTTAGATGGGGAAGACTGTGGTAAAAACAAATTTTTTATGGGAGATCATGAACTCAGCTTAGCTAATGATATAAAGTTAGAGATGCCTATTATATATCGAGGTGTAAATGTTAAAGTGTTAGCTAGTATACAAGTCTGAAGTTCATTGGGTCAGGAATATCTGAACTGAAGATGTAAAATGTTTGAATCATCAATCCATATGTCATTTAAACCAGAAGACTAGATGTGATAACCAAGAAAATGAATAACGAGACAAAATATGAGATCTAAGGATTGGGCCCTATAGCACCCCAACATTTAGAGGTTAGGCAACTGAGGACGAACTAGAAAGGAGACTAAGAATCAGTGGCCAAAATAGTAGAAGGAAAACCACAGAAGTCATGTATTGAAAGTCATTTGAATGAATCAAGTGATCAACTTTGTCAAATACTGTTGATGGGCCAAATAAGGTAAGAAATGAGAATTGACCATTGGATATAGCAATGCATTCGACCAATGACCTTGAGAAGAGTATTTCAGTGGGATGAAGGGCAACATGGAAACTAGAGTGGATTTAAGAGAGAATAAGAAGAAAGAATACGGAGATAGCAAGTGTAGACTTGTCTTTTTCTAGAAAGAAAATAAGGGCATAGATACTTTTATGGGATGTGGAATGGTGCTGGGACATGTGGAAGTCTCTTCTATTGGTCTGTATATTCTTAGAAAATAGAAAATAATTGAGTATGAGAACATGGGAGGAAAATGCTGAAGATTCAAGGAGAAAGGAGAAAGTATGAAAAAGTATCCAGGAACATAGCAAAGAACATGGACCAGACAGCATTAGGGATCTCTATGAGTTTAGTAATCATGAATTTGAAGCAAGGTCAGTCAACAGGTACTATGAGTTTCTTCAGATGTATCCAGCTCAGCAGTTGCAGGTACAGAGAAGATAGAGGTTAGATTTAACTGACGTTGTGGTTAAGCCAAGTGAATACAGTAAAACTAGAGATTAAAATAATTGACCATGGAATCTAAGACAGTGATGAGAAACCCTCAAGCTACAGCGATTTCCCATTGTCTCCCTAAATGCTATTGGTACTGTAGTCAAGACAAGTCTTTGTTTTATAGGACTATACAAGGCCTTAGAGGATATTTAGTATCCATGGCCTAAAGGATAAAGGTAAAGTGGTATAGTACACATTTAGTGTGCTGTACACTAAATATCAGTAGCACTTTGCCACAAATTAAAGGAACAGTATATAATCCTTGACAGTGCTTTAACTCCATTGCATTTCCTTCTTTTTTAGAATGGAATTTTTTTCTATATGTTCCCCAAAGCAAGGCTAGTTTATATAACATTAAATTACTTATGCAAATGCAAAAATTAATCTGAACATCTATTTATTATATCTAGCACAAAACATAGAAACAAAGAAGGCATAGGTTAATATTTTGAAATTATGCTTTACTGAACACATAATAATTGCTACCAATCATTTAAATAGTTGCCTTATTTCTTAGACAAATAGTAACTGAAATGTATGGAGCATTCATGTATATATTTGGAATGTATTAAGTGTTCATGTGTATACCTGGCACAGTGTTAATTGTTTTGCCTGCATTATCTGATTTGATTTTCCCACAGTGCCCTGAAGTATGAATTATCATTATCACTATTATATAGTAAACAGTATAAAAATGTGTCTATGACTTGGAGAATGGAAAAATGTTTTACAATGTTACATTCTGGTTGTTCACTTTCCTTCCATTCATGTTGACATTGAATTGTTCTAGGCTGCTAAGGCAGCACTGTCAGAAGCCACGTTTTTTCTAGGCATACACACACTTTATTCCTTTGTCCTTTAGTTCCTTAAACTACCCATGCACTTTCCTCCTCTTTCTTTTTACATTGATGATTAAAATAGTGAGCCTAAATTTTTTTTAATAAAAACAAACCAAGTTTTTTATTATTTATTATTTGGAGGAACATATGCCCTCCAAAATATCATTTAGTGCATCTTAGACATAAAACAATTTAACTGCTTGAAGAAAATGTCCAGCTTCTGAAATGGCATGCCATTAGATATTAGTGACATTTATTTATAAACAAATAAATGTCTTCAACCTCTATGCAGTTACTATCAATATAGCCATGCAATACATATGGAGTTCCAAATACATTTCAAAAAGTAATATAGATACAGTAGTGATCACTTATGTCCTTTTGATTGAAACTGCATTATACGAAGTTCTTTCCTTTCAGCACGATAACCTGAAATATATAGCTGTCTATTTAAAGAAGACATTTTCTTGTTTGGCAGAATATTATCATCATACAGCATATGTACAATATGGTCCTAATTTGTGTCGATATGTGCTAGGCTTAGAAAACTCACTTTAAGTTTTACTAAATTTATTTTGGAGTTTAACTCTTACTTTTGACATGATTTATATTCTAAGGAGATCTCAGCTTCTTCCTGCTTAAATGACATTACATAGATAGAAAGGTATATATTCTTATTATAGCAGTGTCTGCCAGGGCTGCAGTCCTGTTGTTAGAAGGCTGTCAGAATTTTAAATGTAAGCCTTCCTTTCCTAGGTGTAATAATTTAATCTGCTAACTCCTATTAATTTCTGAAGACTGTGCGGCCATCCTGTATCTTAGAACAAAATCTAGATACGTACATTCCTAATTTTTTTCTCCATATTTACCTTCCCCCAAATGTTTTAATTTTATTATTTCAAAATTATAATAATAGCAAAGGATTTCAAATTAAAATTCTGGCTAGTGAATCCCTCAGGTATTTCTTTATATTGACTGATTTATATGTTGTAGGCTAAATAATGCCCTCCTCCAAGATACCCATAGCTGAATTTCCAGAACCTGTAAATACGTTCCCTCTTACATGGCAAAAGGGACTTTGCAAATGTGACTAAGTTTAAGAACCTTAAGGTGGGAAGATAATCCTGCGTTATCCAGGTGGACCGAATCCAGTCACATGAGACCTTAAAAGTAGAAGAGGGGGTCAGAGTGATGAAACAATGGAAGAAGAGGAAGGAGAAGTTTGAAGCATGAAAAATATTTCGTTCATCATTGCTGGCTTTAAAGATGGAGAGTCCCTTGAACCAAGGAATGTGAATGACCTCTAGAACCTGGAAAAGAGCATTGGCTGACAAACAGCAAGGAAATGGGAACCTCAGTTCCACAACCACAAGAAATGAATTCTGCCAACAACCTGAATGAACAAGGAAATAGATTCTCCTCTAGAGCCACCAGAAAGGAATGTATCCATGCTGACACCATCAGTTTAGTCATTTTAGCTAAAGGAGACCCATATTGGAATATTCACCTACAGAACTGTATTCCAACAAGGAGGCACATGTTGGAATATTCACCTACAGAACCATGAGATAATATATTTGTGTTGCTTTCAATTGCTAAGTTTGTTACGGTAGCAATAGGAAACTAATGCAATGTACAGTTGACCCTTGCACAATGCAGGGATTAGGGATGCTGACCTCTACACACTTGAAAATTTGTTTATAATTTTTAGCTCTCTAAAAACATAACTACTAAGAGTCTACTGTTGAACAGAAGCCTTACTGATAACATAAGCAATTTATTAACATATTTTGTATTTCATGTGTATATATACTGTATTCTTATAAAGTGTGTTAGAGAAAAGAAAATACTAAGAAAATCATAAGGAAGATAAAATATATTTTTGTTAATCAAGTGAAAGTTGATCATCTTAAAGGTCTTCACCTGCGTCATCTTCATGTTGAAAAGGCTAAGGAGGAGGAAGAAGAGGAGGGGTTGGTCTTGCTGTCTCAGGGGCGGCAGAGACAGAAGAAAATCCGCGTATAAGTGGACCGGACCTGCACAGTTCAAACCTGTGTTGTTCAGGTGTCAACTGTATATGAAGGCTTTCTTCTTTAAACATAAAGGAAGTATTTTGTGCCCAAGGTTTGGAGAAAACAATGGGATAAAAATATCATAGAGATTTCATGGTATTTGTCCTTTTTTTCCTTTTCCCCTTCACTAAGGGTCTTGAAAAACTGGTCTGAAACTCCGCTCCAGTAGAGCAAAAAGAAGAACTGAAAGTTAAGAAGATATTTTTGTGAAAAATGTTGTGAGACAAATTTTGACACAGGGTTGAAGAACTCTTTTTCCACATCTGACCAAGGGCAGGCTTGATATCCTGAGGGTTAAGGGCAGCTTTGCCTGAAGCAAAGTTCTCACTATGGGAAGTAGCAGCCAAGTAGTGAAGAGTTATCTTGATGGGAGGCCGGAACAAATTTGCTTTGGAGACGTAAAGGGAACTAAGAACTATTCTTACTGGACTCCAATATGAGACTTTATTTCTATCCATTGGTTTGCAAGGCCTGGAGATATATGCATTAGATAAAAAGACTGTATTTGTAATTAGAAAAGCCTCCAGTAATTAATGTCCAAATATGCAACCAATTTAAATGATGTCTACATAATACCACACATAGATGAAAATCCAAAAAGTCAAACATTCATTATAATAATTCTTCCAATCTAGTTGTTTTTATATAGAAGCCCCTCAGAGGGCACCTCATTTTGCTGAATTTCTTGAGTTTTTTACTTATATCACAGAATCAGGATGCTCAAAGTATAACAAAGATGAGAAGTAAGTTGAAAAAAGAATTATTAGTGATATTTCTTCTACCATATACATGTTATCTTGGAATTGGAATTTTTTTGTAATAAGAAATCCATTAGCGTAAATACAGTTTAAATTGAATAAATTTCATTAAAAACAAAATATTTATTTGGGGGTACATTTTATAAATAGCTGCAAAATCAAAACTGCATTTTTGAAATGTAAGCCATATTGATGCTAGTAAGTCAATATGCTCATTATCAATTGTGTATGTAATTTTATGTTATTTAGAAAATTACACGTACGGTGTTTGAAGTATTCAATAGATAAACCACCTAGGAATATAACGGGGGGCATAAAATATATCATCGACTCTGTGTCTTTATGAAACTAGATAAAGCAAAGAAAAATCTGTCAATTACTCAGCTAGTTTCATCTTAGTAGCCTACTGTAAATTGATATCTATGTTTTTGAGTGAATGAAATCTAGTAAATTAAGTTCACCAGGTCTTATTCTAGTTTATTTTAGATGTAAATGTATGATTTTTAAAAGTGGGAGTAAAATCTTACACATATTTCGGAAATGTTAAGAAGATAATTTCATAATTCAAACCTGTACAAGAACTTAGTTTGCCTATCTGAGCAAATTTTACATTCACTATTGAATGCCCATGTGAAAGACAAGCAGGAAACTTCCAGGGGCCAAGGGGCTTAGAACCAACTGAACTGGAACAAAATAAACATTAGGTATTTCAGTACGTAGAGTTTGTGGACAAAAAGAATAGGCGCTTACCAATTACTATGCTACTAGAATATCCAGTTTTGCTTTTACCAAGCCTTAGTGAGAAATGAATGAATTCTAACAAGAAGACTCAAAGACACTGGTGCTCCTCCTGTGTTTCCCTTCACTTATTCTGCATGGTCAGCACCTCTTCAAAAGACCAAACTTTGCTTCACCCCAACATTTTCCATTCGTTGATAGAGCTACCGGGCTTTTCTATCTTTCTACCATGATATAAAAGAGAGATTTATATTTTCATGAATTGTACCAAAATAGAAATGTATTGATTCTCTTTGCTATATTCTTAGATGTATACATGCTTTGGATAGGATCAAGCTTAACACCAAGCCATATATAAAAATATGCCTATTGAATTACATAATAATAACCAAAATTATAATGGAATTTTATTTGGTCCAGAAAGATGATCAAATTTTCTTGAATGTCAGATATATAAAGTAAGATATTAGAAAATTTAATAATATGATATATGTGCTTGCCTAATGATTATTATACACATTAACATTTCTTCAGTTCTCATTAGCTAAATATAATGTAACTCTAAAAATGTCTATTATCACATTAATTTGCTGAAAATTTATTATGCAACTTACCTTGCATGAAGAATATTTTACCTGGGTGTTCTTTCCTCTTTCTTTTTGAACTTCTATTAATTAATTTAAAGTATATTCCTAGATTTTATCACTTTTTTAGAAATAGTGAAATTTCTTGTTTTTTGTATTGTTTAATTATTTGATTATTAATTATTTTAAATAAATAAATTACACAATTATACAGGAAAATTTTTTTAAAGAAATTTGACTAAAAAAGTAAAGGCAAAGTCACTCTATTCTGGGATCACAAAAATAGTATATGAAAAAGATGGAATAATTATAGGCCCCAAAGAAAGATTAACAGATAAAGCTATAGAACAGCCTAACTTTTGACCAGTGGTGGCTGAATTTATTAAACTAGCCAGGTACACTACATCAGACCTAAGAATGTACCCGTTATCTATTGCCAACTTGATTAACAAACAACATCAAAATTAGCAGTGTAAAACAGCCATTTTAATATGCTCACAGATTTTGCAGGTAAAGAATTTGGACAGTGCATTGTAGAGATAGCTTGTCTTTACTCCATAGTATCTGGAGTCTCAGCCAGGCAAACTTAAATGGTAGGGGTGAATTGAATGGCTGGAGGCTTCTTCACTGGCATGTCTGGTGCCTGGGCTACAAAAACTCAAAGGCTGAGCTCAGCTGAGATAGATAACCAGGCATCCCACGCATGACCTACATATGTAGCTTGGGCTTCCTCAAAACATGGTGGCCTGAGGTGGCTTCCTTTAGGGCTCCAAAAGAATAGGTACTCAGAACATAAGGCAAAAGCTCAGTGGTCTTTTATAACCTTACCTCAGAAGCTGCAGACCATCACTTCCACACTATTTCATTGATCAAAGCAATCACAAGCCCATTCAGTTTCAAGAGACAGAGCGAAGACTCACTGGAATGAGCATCAAAGAATTTGGGACCATATTTTAAAACCATAATAATGAAATAAAATGAAATAGAAAATATGTTATCCCAAACAAATAGTATTTATGAACACATGTGGAGACACAGAACTGAAAGCCAAGACCAAGACCCTCTGTCATTATTTGCAATTTGACTTTGGGCATATTGTATTTCTTTCCTGGCACCATTTTTTCTTTCTTTCTTTCTTTTTTTTTTTAATTATACTTTAAGTTCTAGGGTACATGTGCACAATGTGCAGGTTTGTTACATCTGTATACATGTGCCATGTTAATGCACCCATTAACTCGTCCTTTACATTAGGTATATCTCCTAATGCTATCCCTCCCCCCTCCTCCCACCCCACAACAGGCCCCGCTGTGTGATGTTCCCCTTCCTGTGTCCAAGTGTTCTCATTGTTCAATTCCCACCTATGAGTGAGAATACGTGATGTTTCGTTTGTTGTCCTTGCTATAGTCTGCTGAGAATGATGGTTTCCAGCTTCATCCATGTCCCTACAAAGGACATGAACTCATCATTTTTCATGGCTGCATAGTATTCTATGGTGTATATGTGCCACATTTTCTTAATCCAGTCTATCATTGATGGACATTTGGGTTGGTTCCAAGCCTTTGCTATTGTGAAATAGTGCTGCAATAAACATATGTGTTCGTGTGCGTGTGCCTTTATAGCACCATGATTTATAATCCTTTGGGTATATACCCAGTAATGGGATGCTGTGTCAAATGTTATTTCTAGTTCTAGATCCGTGAGGAATCGCCACACTGTCTTCCACAATGGTTGAACTAGTTTACAGTCCCACCAACAGTGTAAAAGTGTTCTTATTTCTCCACATCCTCTCCAGCACCTGTTGTTTCCTGACTTTTTAATGATCGCTATTCTAACTGGTGTGAGATGGTATCTCATTGTGGTTTTGATTTGCATTTCTCTGATGGCCAGTGAGGATGAGCATTTTTTCATGTGTCTGTTGGCTGCATAAATGTCATTTTTTCTTAATGATAAAATAAAGTAAGTGGTTTGGGGTTTTAAAATATATAAAATGCTTTGACAGCTGAGGAAATAAATGTAATCAATAAGATTTTCTGGGAACTTTTAAATACATGATTACTTTCAGAATTTAAGCTGCAGATTCTGAAGTGATAAAAAGTCATTCATTTGTCAAGCTACTGCTTATTCATCATTGAATACATGTCTACCAAAGATGAGATGGTGGTACATATAGGTTTTCTTTATAATTCACTTTTAGTGAATTTCTTTTTTTTTTTTTTTTTTTTTTTTTTTTTTTTGAGACGGAGTCTCGCTCTGTCGCCTAGGCTGGAGTGCAGTGGTGCAATCTCGGCTCACTGCAAGCTCCGCCTCCCGGGTTCACGCCATTCTCCTGCCTCAGCCTCCCGAGTAGCTGGGACTACAGGCGCCCGCCACTGCGCCCGGCTAATTTTTTTGTATTTTTAGTAGAGATGGGGTTTCACCGTGGTCTCGATCTCCTGACCTCGTGATCCGCCCACCTCGGCCTCCCAAAGTGCTGGGATTACAGGCGTGAGCCACCGCGCCCGGCCAGTGAATTTCTTTATAATTTCTATATAATTTAGTGAATTTCTTTACAATTTCTTTATAATTTCTTTATAATTCACTTTTAGTGAATTTCTTTATAATTCACTGATATTTTAAAATATAAAATGATCACTTCAAAGAATTACAAGTGGCCTAAGTTTAGGAGACAGTTAAAGGTCAGTATTTTTATGTCTCAGAAGTTAGGGTATGGGTTAACAGAAGGAGGTGTTTTCCTTCTCCCTCAGTGGGAGGGGACATTTTTGTTAAATGAACCAGAAAGCTAATGGAGCTTTGAATCAGGAAAACCTTTGCTGTTGCCATTTCCACACAAGTACACGGGACATTATACATGTAATTGGAAATGTTTTATATTAGTCGTTAGTAGCCAGAAATAGCCTTCTGTTTTAACTGATAACACAAGTCCCATGTATTTTCACATACCAAGATCTAAATGGTAGCTCAAAGAGGAAAATTGATGAGGAGCCTGAAAATTAGTAATACATAAAAGCTTTTGACTATGACCTTGAGATGCAATTTGGTATTTATGATGTTAAATTGCTTGCCTTCTTTTAAATACAGAAGCGGCTGGTCTGTGTGGGAGGGATGTTCAGTTAAAACTGAGCAAAAAGAGAGAAACAACAGAAATTCTAAGTTCTTCAAAAAATACTATATAAAATAAAGTAAATACTACAAAATCCAATGCAATATGTTAAAGTTCACAAAATATGTAAAGGTTGTCCCCTACAAGAAGTATACAATTGCTCCTCTGATGTGAAAGCATATGAAGAAAATAAGTGTCCAAAGCTGCATAAATATTTGCACCCCTGTGAGAGTATGAGAAAGTGTGTGTTTTATGTTGTGATTGATAGGACAACTTTCATGGCCCACTTTGAACTCTTAGCAGGAACTTTGGAATGTCCTGAGGGTCTGTCTGCCTTTGTATGGCAGGAAGTCTGTTTTCTTAGAAAATAGTAAAGAACAGTTTGTACTCCTTTGTTCTAAAGGGTACCTATAGTTTATGGGAATTGGGGAACTTAGTAGAAAAATCACCAACTTTCTCATATTTCTCATAAAAAATGCTCAGCTTTATTTGGAAACTTTGGCCATTGTTTTCTTTTTCTTCTTTCTTCTTCTCCTTCCTCTTTTGAGTTACAAAGGCCACAGTCTGACCTACTTATATGTGTGATGAAATGTGCAGACTCTGCCAAGGCTATTTATTCTAATGATTTATCTACTCAAGATAAAAAGAAATAAAGTGAAGACAAATCTGAAATACTGTGCAATGTACTTACTTGAAAGCAGTAAGTTCTCATGTTAGAAAATTTCCCTATTAAGCAAGAAATCTTGAACACTTCATTGAAGTCATATGATCTGATTTTTATTATCATTTAAGTCAGGGAATTTTAGAACTAAATGTGTCAATTATAAAACTGTACATATGTATAGCCTCCAAAATGTGTTAAACATTAGTTCATATGAATCTCAAAATACTATAACACAGTAAAATGAGCAAGAAAATTTTTGAAATTTGCACAGTAGAGACGATGCTGTTAATGTTCACCGAGGTAGATAATTTGTCCAAAGTTATATTTCTGTGAGATACTCAACTGAGACATAATCTCAGCTTTTTTCACTTTCATATTCTATATTTTGGTTTTCATTTTGTTCTTAAGAAACAAATATTTTTAAAATGAAACATCTGGTTTCGGCAGTGCTGGCTAATGCTCAGAACTCCCTTCCCTTGTTTTCTTCAATGTCACCCTTCTATAAAAACCTCTGAATATCTGAATACGTTTTAAGAGCACCCCTTATAAAACACTTTTTGCTTCATTATGTTTCATTTTGCAGGTGCCAAAGTCACAAATATTTCACCTCATTCAGATATTCCAGGTAGTAAGGCTGATATTTTTATGAGTCATTTCATCTGACAAAATTAATTTAAGAATAAATAACATTGAAATAGTAAGTAGCATGTATTTTGGATTTAACTCTTATTTTCCCTATTTCTATTCTTCCATGTTTTAATAGATTAATATATACTCATGTGTATATATGTACATGCACACTCACACACATATAAGTATATATATATTTATTTTTCCTCATCTTATACAAGTGGAAACATACTATACACATTATAAGAGCACAGTATAATTTTTATGTAATATAATTTGAAGTTAATTCCATATTGGATAGTTTCTTCATTATATGTGTAAGTATATGTAATATATCATATGTATCTATGATTGTGTATTTCATTGAATGAATGCACTCAAATGTGTTCAGCAATCAGCACAGAGGTTAAACATTGACTCTAGTACTAGACTGTGAAGGTTCAAATCCTGCTTTCACCACCTGTCATCTTTGTAACCTTGAACAAGTTATGTAAGTACTCAATGCTTCAATTCCCTCATCTTTAAAATCAATGTAACAGTTATAAGATTCTTACCACATAAGGTTGTGTGTGGTGTTTTGAGAATTTAATGAATGAACATATCCAAAGCCACATTGTAGAGTGCTTAGCACTTACAAAGCATAATGTCAGTGTTAGTTGTCATTTCCATCATCATTTTTAACATGTTTAATTGCAACCCCTATTGATGGACGTACAGACATTTTCAATATTTTTTACTACAAACGTTGTTATACATTGTTTTTCTGTTGTTGTTGTTGTTGTTGTTGTTGTTGTTGTTGTTGGAGATGGAGTCTCGCTCTATCACCCAGGCTGGAGTGCAGTGGTGTGATCTCGGCTCACTGCAACCTCCACCTCCCGGGTTCAAGTGATTCTCTGCCTCAGCCTCCCGAGTAGCTGGGATTACAGGTGCTTGCCACCATGCCCAGCTAATTTTTGTATTTTTAGTAGAGACAGGGTTTCACCATCTTGGCCAGGCTGGTCTTGAACTCCTGAACTCATGAGTCACCCTTCTCAGCCTTCCAAAGTGCTGGGATTACAAGCATGTTTCAGTGAATAGCCATGTGCCCAGCTGCTTCTCACATGCACCCTTATAACTGTGGGATAAATCTCTGAAGGTGAAACTGCTATGTCAAAGTATATATGCATTTATAATTTTAACAGATATTGCCAAACTGAACCCATATATTTTAGACATGCTACCACCAATGCATGAGAGTACTTGTTTCCCTAAACCCCTCTCTAATAGAGTATATTATCAAACTTTTGGGTCTTTGGCAATCCAATGGGTGAAAAATGACATTTTGGGCTGGGTGTGGTGGCTCACGCCTGTAATCTCACCACTTTGGGAGGCTGAGGCAGGCGAATCCCTGAGGCCATGAGTTCGAGACCTGCCTGGCCAACATGGTGAAACCCTGTGTTTACTAAAAATACAAAAAAAAAAAAAAAGCCAGGCATGGTGGTGCACACCTGTAATTCCAGCTACTTGGGAGGCTGAGGCATGAGAATCACTTAATTGCTTGAACGTGGGAGACAGAGGTTGCAGTGAGCCAAGATAGTGCCATTGCACTCCAGACTGGGCAACAGAGTAAGACTCCATCTCAAAAAAAAAAAAAAGGAAGAGTGACAATTATATTTTTTTCCACACAAGCATTTAAAATCTAATTCAAAAATCTATTCTGAACTTACTGAATCCCAAGAATAATTAGGAGAGGAAAAGAAATAATGTTTAAATAAATTCTATCTGCCTGTTGCTATAGAACATGAAGAATGGGTCCTGTGTTCCTCTTATGAATTTCTTTTTAAAACCCTTCAAAGTAGGTATTTTCATGCCCTTTTAGATATAACATAACTTATAATTCAGAGTTGAATTAATTTTCCCAAAATCACACAGCAAATATATAGACTACAATTAGAAAGTGGGTAAGTCTCATTCTTAAACATATACCTTTGCATTATAGTCACATGAAACCACTAAGCGTGTACATGTGTGTGTGTGTGAGAGAGAGAGATAGAGAGAGAGAGAGAGAGAGAGAAAGCCCAAGAGTGAGAGTGTGTCTTGAGGAGAAGTGTTTAAAAGGAATACATAAATCAAGGATGCACTATAGTATCACCAAAGTAACAGTGTGAACTTGAACAATTTAACCTCTTAGAGCCACGATTGCTCCATCTATACAATAGAATAATAATAATAAACCTACATTATACAATTTCCGGAGATTAAATGAGGATGAAGAGTACTTTTGACATTCTAAAGTTCCATGAAAATGTTAGCTTTGATTACATATGGTTCAGCAATTGGGTCTCCTTATTTTTTGAGATCTACCTTTTTTTTTGTATTATCTGTAGCTTGCTAAAATAACATACCACATGTTTTTGTTTTCAAATTTTAAAAATCCAGATCATACTGATTTGTTGCCATGGTATAGTAGTCAGAGAATCTTGCTCTGGGCAGTTACAATATTTTGGAGATTGTTTTACATAATAGCAAAAATAACAAGAACAATGATAACTGCTAACTTGTTTACATTTACAAAATGTCAAACACTATTCTATTCAATTGAATCATCACAACAACCCTATGAGGTAGTTACTGTTATATTGTTTTGATTTCCCTGATGGAGACTTGACACAAAGAGAGACTAAGTAATTCACTCCTGTCACACACAGCTAAAAAGTGGCAGAGCTGAGTGTTTTACCCCAGGTAGTCCAGTTCTAGAACTGTACTCTTTTCCACTATGCTACACCATCTTCCTAATACTATCTGTACAAGAAATTTTCTCCTAATGAAATGTGTTGCTGTACCCTATATAATCTTTAGCTCTAAAATTGCAGAGCAGGAAGCAGGTGGATAAAGCTAATTGCTATTCTATTACCCTACAATAGAAATTGCAGTGGACTTACTCTAATGTTTAAATAACCCACTGTTAATAAACTGGCATGGTGCAATTGCATGTTTCCCAGTGAGATCAGATCTAGTCCACCGTCTCAGCAGATATAGGAATTCCTTTTCTATCACCCCAGACAGGTGGATCTCTACTCATATAGCTTCAGAGAAATGGATACCCTACAAAGCAGCACATTCCATTTTCAACAGCTCTAGATATTATTTTATTTATTTATTTTAGATGAAGTTCTGCTGTGTTGTCCAAGCTGGTCTCAAACCCCTGGGCTCAAGCAATCCTCCTGCCTCAGCCTCCCAAGTAGCTGGAATTATAGTTGTGTGCCACTGCATCTAGCTCTAGTTCCAGATTTTAGAAGTTAATTCTTACACAGGGTTTTCTGGAGGGACAGAACTGATAGGATTGATGTATATATGAAGGGGAGTTTGTTAGGAGAATTGACTCACATGATCACAAGGTGAAGTCCCACAATAGGCCATCTGCAAGCTGAGTAGCAAGAAAGCCAGTTCGATTCCCAGAACCTCAAAATTAGGGAAGCCAGCGGTGCAGCCTTCAGTCTTTGGCCAAAGGCCCGAGAGCCCCTGGCAAATTACTGGTGTAAGTGCAAGGGCCCAAAAGCTGAAAAACTTGGAATCTGATGTTCAAGGGCAGGAAGCATCCGGCATAGGAGAAAGATGAAGACTAGAAGACTGCACAATTCTAGATCTTCCATTTTCTTCTGCCTGCTTTATCCTAGCCAAGCTGGCAGCTGATTAAATGGTGCCTACCCAGAATGAGGGTGGTTCTGTCTTTCCCAGCCCACTGACTCAAATGTTAATCTCCTTTGGCAACACCCTCACAGACACACCCAGGTACAATACTTTGTATACTTCAATCCAATCAAGTAGACAGTCAATATTAATCACCACATTCTCCAACGCTTTCTCATACAGGTTCTATTTCTCCACTACGAACAGTGAGTTTTTTTTCTGGTATACTTGATAGGCCTTCAAATGTTCCAAGAAAACAATCATGCTTTTCCTAAGTCTTCTCTTTTTAAATACTCCCATTACCTTTCCAAACCTTTTGTTCAGCTGTTGGGACCATCAACATCCTGGTCACACCTCTATGGATGAAGTCTAATTTGTCAACTACTCTCTTAAATGGTGGTGTCATGAATTGATCACAGTGCTCTGGATGTGCTCTGACTAGCTATGACTGCTCCTGGATCGCCGCTTCCTTTAATCTATACACTACGTGTCTTCCTAATACAGAGAGTATGTTGTTTGCCTATATATCATAACAAATTGAAAATGCATTTATAACTTATAAAGTATATATTACTAGGTGCTAGAATTTACACTATTATCCTAATATACAGAAGCTGGGAAAAGTAATGCCATAGAGTTGATTTATGTGTGTAAATGTCTAAGTGACTTAAATATTGATTTTTCTCCTTCAACTGCAGATCAAACTTTCCAAACACTAAAGCTTCCTTATTTTAAAACAGATGCATTTGTGGTTCACCAGTCTGCAGTACAGTAAGCTTTTTATAGGTAAGCTCAAATCACAGAAAAGCTCAAATAGATACATCTCCTTTAGCCTATTTTTAGGACTGATAAAGCTAAGAACAGAGAAACCAATAAAGACATATTTTAATGATGGCAGGGTATCTCATGGGGTAGTACAAATTTATCCCAGTTTTTTATGCCTTCTCTATGTGTAATACATTGAAGTGATATATGGTGTTGAATGTGATTAAAATTCAGCAGATACTTATGCAAGATCTACTATCTATAAGATGCTTATGCAAAATTCCATAGGGAAACATTAAGACGTGAATAAAATCTGAATTGGGCCATCACTATGATCTCTCCCCAAAACGTGGGATTTTCAAGTGCATTTAGAATTATGAAATCAACCACTAGGTTTTTAGTGTGAAATGTTTACAGTATTTTAATTTTGAAAACTATACTTATTAAAACAGTATGACAACATTTATTGAATACATGTTATGTGCTAGGTACCAAGTGAGGAGTTTTATGTTTATTTTCTCATTTCATCCTAAGAACAAACTTCTGAGGTAGGTGTGATTCGTCTCATTTTAGTGAAAATTCACTGATGCTCTGAAAGCAAAATTAACTTTCCCAAGGGCCTTGTAGTGCTTAAAGGCAGAATCAAAATCCACAACCAGCTCTGGAAAATCTCCAGAAATGAGCTTAATTTTTTGTGTGATTTATATATGACTCCAATATTAACAGACATGTCAAACAACTAACACAACCCTTTACCTGTTTATTTTGGAAGAAGACACTTAAAATGTATTTTATTACCCTGTTGATTCTCCTCTGGAGTGTGACTTAGTACCCATTGCACCTTTGGTATTCTTATCTTCTAAAATTCACAACCACTTTCTACTGCTGTAATAAAGAATCACCTGCAGAGTTCACGAATGAGGGAAGAGTGAAAAGGGAATAGTGGCAGATCAATACCACTTGGCATCACATCAAAATAGTATTCCAAGGTTGGTGTTCTGGCTTCTGATTTTGTGGGAAATACATTGTCTGCTATTTCAAAATGCCCTCCATCTGAATAATGTAACCTGAAATTCATTCAACTCATATTTAGCACTTTAGGCCATATCCAGGGTTGTGGAAGGTGTACGTAAGCAATGGGGATTGCCTACAAGGCAAGATGAGAACTCTGTTTTCTATACTTTCTATTGTTCCTCCCTTTGCAACAGAAGTAGAAAGGGCCATACCATAGCCATCTACTGTCCAACGTGATGAATATCCTTAAAGACAAAATCTTTAAGCAGTAAGTGAAAGGTTAACTACAATTCTCATTTAAAAAGAAAATTGCATTGCTGATATCTCTTTGTTACAGCATTCCCATAAATTTTCCACAAGGATTATACATTTTCTTTTTATTCATTTGTTATCTATTTGACAATAGCAAGCCTGTTTCTCTTTAGCTTAAAGGAACTTGGATTAAAATTTTTTCTGTTATTTTAATCAGCATTGATGTTGTATACTATGAGCGTGTGGCTTTTTGTTTTCTTGGCAGAGACCTTGAAAAAATTTTGAACCCTAGTCAATAAGAAATCTCTGTATTAATATAAAACCATAACTTATGGTTTATTTGATTAGATCAATGTTTAATTATGGATAACGTGTATCTTTTGCACTGAATATTTACACACAAATTAATCTAGCTCATAGTAAAAGTGCTAATGGAATCTTTCATCCAAACATAAGTTAGTAAATGGAAAACAAACAGCTGTTGCAAAGACCCTGTTTTTGGGTCTGGGCCTAATAGCACGAAGCATTTCAGAGAATTTCACCACTACCATTTACTCACATCTGTTGAGATTGTACTATTTCAACTCCAGATTTGATCAGTGTATGTCATAAAGTAACAAGTAGTACTCTAAGTCAGAAAACTTAAAGGAAACATTAAATACTCATTTCCTATATGGAATGTTGCCTTTCTAAGCACATCATCATCTTCTATGTGATGTTTTGCAAATCTATTCATAGGAGATTTATATTTTCAAGTGTGCTCAAATGGATCTGTGTTGGGGAAAGATATGTGAAATAAGAAAATAAAAGCTAATCCATTTGTTTTAAAATTTTGTCTGCCCAGCACATTTTGTTGGACTTCTTGTTATATGAGAACTCCTAATTGTCTGGTTTTCAATTGCAGCCAAAAGCATTCTTACCTGATCAAACTCTTCAAATTCTATTTACTTTGAATTATAACTGAGTACATGGAAAGTATAATTGGGCCTTACTTTGTTACACAGCAGACAAAACATATGCTCAAGATAGGTCAGTGCTATTCCAGTGAATAAACATTTTAACAAAAATTTGTATGAGAAATTCATGTTGGCCTCTCATTCCTCTCTATATGTCTTTCACAGTTATTCTTTTTCCCCTTGCCAATCAAAACACTATAATGAATATCTCTTGGCCTTAACAATAAGAAACATTGTATATAAATATTGTCTAGGCTGTATTTTATGAGAATGTGGAGTTATATGAAATGTAGGAAGAAAAAATATGAGTGAGTAATCCTGTGAGCAGTGGACGGGCTGAGCTTCTAGGACACTGATAAGCAATCAGTGTTAGTTACACTTGAGGCAGTATCTCTGGTAGTCTGTTCCAGAACTATGTCCTTGACTCTGTCACATTCATACTTTTCATCACTACTTTTTATACTTCTGCAATTTAGGTCACCCAATACAGGTTATCTTATCAGGTTAAACTGATTGCAGTGGTCACATTGAAAAAGAAAAAAAAGTCCCAAATTCAGGACTTTTCCCAACCAGTTCTAATTAATGTACGTGTAAAAGGACATAGTTATTGTGAAAAGAAATGCTATCAAAACAGTCTAATGGCTACAAGAAGAAAAAGAAAAGAAGAAGGAGGAAGAGGAGAAGGAGATGAAGAAGAAAGCTAAGGAGAAGATGGGTAACAGGAAAAAAAAAGGGCAGGAAAAGCAGATAGGAAGGAAAAAAAAGGAGGAAGAGAGAAATGAATGCAGGCAGGCAGGATGTTTTCCTCAAGGTTTTTTATTTATATCCCCTGGACTGCATAACTCAGTTTATTCCCTTCTAAACCAACTTTTCTAGAATGGGTTGTCTCTGTTTGACACCTACAACTCTGGTTCATTTTCTATGCATTAAGGATGATGTAACTTTAAAACCTCTCATGTAAATTCTGCCTGTTCTCTAATTCTACAATCCTCTTGTTTATGTTCTATTCTAATAATTATCGAGCTTTTAAAGAAGAGAAATCTGTTCTTAACTCAAATTTATACATACCCTGAAGGAAATAACAAAACCTTGAAGTAAAACACTGTTTCTATGATAAAAGAGAGCTCTACAAATAGATGCATGAATAAACACTTTTATGGGAGGGATACCTTTTCAGAGTTTAAGGCTCGGGGACTTTGGGATCTAAGAAGATGAATCGCTTGCCCTGTTTGTGATCCTAAATGGAAATTGACAGATATGTTTAATTTATCCTGCTCAGTATTATAAAGCCTTTTTCTCATTTGATTTTTGTGTATCCCTCCTGAAATATTTGCTCTGGTAAGCAAAAGCAAATATTAGGTTTTACACCCCATTTAGTGAAATAACAGTGATGATAATCTGACATCAGAGAACCAAATATTCCAGGCTTATTTCATGAAAAGGTTTTCCTCTCCAGATACATTGTCCTCAATAGGTTATCCCATCCTTCATTCCTCAATTCATATTTCTTGAGATTGAGAGGGAAAAAAAAAGAGGCCAGACCACAAGTAGCCTACTGCTAAATTCTTTTATGAAGCTTAGTTTTATGAATTACCTTTTAGCCTTCTCCAGTCATGTGGGAAAACTTTCCTGCTTCATTAAATCTTTAATGCAATGTGCACCATGCACACTATATTGTTATTTGTGACATTAGGTTATATATTGCATAGTAACTATAATATTACTTGCAAACAAGCTGGTTTTTCCCCCTGAAGGTAGAATTAAAACAGGTACTCATGGGAAACAGCTACTTGTGTTCTTCTTTTCTTAATGGGGTGAAGCTGAAGAACAGGAAAGTGAATGGCTTAGTCCAGAACCATCTCCGGGAATGGAGGTAAAGTTTTTCCTGCAGTGCCTTCTCAATTTGATATCTGAATCTCCCTGAAGAGAATTTGCCTTAGTAGATATGGAGAAAGAGGGAAAAGGCCAAGCCTTTGGAGACCCTTATGAAATGGAATGAACCGCTCTCACTAAATTCACTTTCTCTTTGTATTGAAAAGAGATACAATTTTCATCCCTAGTAAATATAGTCGAATCCATCCAGTAATATAAGAATTGCCTCAAAGTGAACTAAAATTGCACTTACTCCTACCTGTGGAAAACCATATTTCTCTAGCCAATAGAACAATGACAGCTTAGTTCCTAAATAGCAGGAGAAAATGAAATGCTCTATTGGCTGAACACACAGTGCTCTGTAAAATCAGAGAAATCAATATTGTCCCCAAAATGAACTAATTTGAAAGTCTCAAAGATGTTCAATTTTATGAAAGACTCATAAAATTAATAAATGAGTCTGTAAAGTCCAAAAATGTGGAAAATTACAGTTATTTGCAGTACATATAACTTACCAAGACCACTTATATTTTGTTAGAATTTTTCAATGAATGTTAATGGATGAATTTTTTTATACGGAGTTCTCCCTGTTTGGAATCTTTTAGTTCCCTTATTTACTGTGGTTGCCACTGACTCTGCATCAGGCTTTGGAAATATCACTAAAAAACTGTTTTTTCTTTAGTCTTCTTACTAGTCAAACATCAGCTAAACAAAGAAAGAAAATAAGTGTTTGAGTGGTCAGAGAGCTGTAAGAATGAGAATTCTGGCAGGAAAATTCATTTTTAAAAATCCAAGTAACAGAATGGATAAATATAAAAAGAGGCTAGATCAGACATACCCAAACATTCTCAGTTCAGAATGTTCATAGCGTATTCATAATTTTTTCATAGTGCCTCCTTGACCAACAGAAATAAGCCACAGTTCTATTTCTTAAGTAGTTAGTGCCAAACAACTTAATAAATATTCATGTTTTAACAACCTAGCAATTGTTTAAAAAGAAAATGGACAGAAAATAATAATTTTTTTCATAAATAACCAGAATTACTTACTGATGGGTTGTGGTACCTTTGGGGTAGTATATACCTTCTCAAACTTGAGTATCAGATTGGATAATGCTATACTTATTTCCTTTTCCACATTGACTTTTGTGCAGTTCTTGCTTTTAATTACAGTCTCCTCTGAAAACCTTTCTTAATAAAGATATAAAGTGGCCTAAAGTACAAGTAAGCAAAAACATGGCTCAAAATGTTGAGAACATTCTTAAATGGAATATAGCATGTTCTAAGGTTTCAACTTGTGAACCACCTTGAATTAGTTATGGCAGTGCCCAACAGATATTTAGTATTGCTGTGTTTCCTTCAAATGTTTACAATATTCCACTGTGCCTTTGTGAGTTCACTGCAGCACCGTGGGGCACCTCTACGCACAGTTTGTGAACACAGGGGTAGATAGATCCTAGAGGCATTGAAACTACACGGAAACTTGAATGACGTTTCCCAGAGCCACTGGGGAATCTTCATTAGGGAAGTGCAACAACATATGAAATAGCTCATTAAACTTTCCCTATCAAAAAAACTGAAGTCAGAGAGATGAATTCAGATGCTTGATGAGAACCTACTTGGTAATGGATTTGAAGGAGAGAGTAAACGTTAGGATACTGAAGGGATTCTAAGAGAGTGCAGAAGCGAGGGCAAGGAGGCACAAAACAAAGGCGGCACCTGGAACATGGAGGAGTGGACAGATGGAGAAGAGGCAGAGAATTCTTTATCTAAAGCAAGAGGAAAGGACAACGTATACTCAGAATATTCTCAAAGTTTTTCCCTGAATAATAGCATCCTTCAGAAAGAAGTCTTGTAACTGACTCATTGCAAAGTCTCTTACACAATGGTATGTACTCTTTGGGGAAGACACAACTGGAAACAACACCAGGAAAAGCTTGATTTTACAGCTTATGGAAAGATTGTAGAGTTGAAGGAAAAATAGAAGGAAAGAAATTTTAAAAAGAATAAGTTAATATTCCTAGGGGTGCATCCTCTAAATTGCAGAGTGATATCTTAAACAATCCTTTTAAGAATTACTTAAGTGCCTGAGCATGGTGGCTCACACCTGTAATCCCAGCACTTTGGGAGACGGAGGTGAGTAGATTGCTTGAGGTTAGGAGTTCAAGACCAGCCTGGCCAACATGGCGAAATCCCATCTCTACAAAAAATACAAAAAATTATGCAGTCATGATGGCACACACCTATAGTCCCAGATACTTGGGAGGCTGAGGCACAAGAACTGCTTAAGCCTGGGAGGAGGAGGTTGCAGTGAGCTAAGATTGTGCCACTCCACATCAGCCTGAATGACAGAGCAAGACTCTAGGTCAAAAAATAAAGAAAGAAAGAATTACTTAAGTAAGTACTTGACTAACTGGTTATATAAATGCGATCATAAACACATACCTTTAGGGTAAATGAAAAAGACATTGATTCTTATATTGTGTAAATGGGTAACTGTGGCTTGGGAAAAAAACATCTAGTAACAGTATCCCGAAAATTTTTTAAATGGTCTGTGTTTCACACAACTTAAATGGAAGTAAAACAGCTTCACTCATGACAATTTTCAGGCAATTCAAAATATGTTGTAATAATGGCAAACATGAGTATCAGAGATACACAAAAGAGTTTAGAAAAAAATCATTTTATGAAATATGAGCTAAAACAATGTTTTACTATTATCGCTATTATTATTAGCCCTCAGCAGAATAAGGTAAATTATTTCTGTTCCTTAGTTCATGTTTTATATTATTGCTGACCTGCACAAGGAGCCCCTATTTTTCTGCATATTTATTTGTTCCTCTTTTCCCTCTTCCCACCTCTAATTCCTGTCTCATAGTATTTTAGTTTATGTCAGGGATCCCCAACTCCCGGGCTATACAGGTCTGTGGCCTGTTAAGAATTGGGCCGCACAACAGGAGGTAAGCATCAGGCAAGCGAGCATCACTGCCTGAGCTCTACCCCTGTCAGATCAGCGATGGTATCAGATTCTCACAGGAGCAGGAACCTTATTGTGAACTGCGCATGCCAGGGATCTAGGCTGCACGCTCCTTATGAGAATCTAATGCCCGATGATCTGATGTGGAACAGTTTTATCCCAAAACCCCTCCTCTGTGTCCATGGAAAAATTGTCTTCCACAAAACCAATGCCTGATGCCAAAAAGGTGGGGAGTGCTGCAAGTTTCCATTATATGTGACTTTATTATAAATAGGTATGAAAAACACATTAGCAAATCAAGTATCATAGGTGATCTTTTTCTACTTCATCTATAGTCGTAACAGCTTTGACATTCAAATTACACACACTTTGACTCTTTTTATTGACAAAATGGAAAATTATCCTTAATTCAAAATGTATTTTATTTGAGCATATATGGTGATTTCATATGTTAAGTTGATATTTTTCTTTCCTATTTAGAGAAGCCATGTTCAAGAAAAATAGCATGTAATTCAAATTTTAAATAATCAAAATAGATTTGAAAGCTCAAAATTTTGGAACATTATAGGCCTATGTCCCAATATTCTTCCCAAACCTCATTTCAAATGTATTTATTAATTTAGAAAATTCTAAATAGTTCAGTCATTTTTTTGAAATATATACAACATAAAACTTTTTTTCTCCTGCCTTTCTAGAATCCTTTTATTGAGAAAATGTATAGCTGATCTGAAGAAGCATGCTTTGTGAAATTTTGAATGTTTATCTTAATAGAACCTAAAATCTTCTACATAGGTTCACCCCTCATTACTCACCATAATGCCAAGTGCTGTAGTCCAGGCAGATATTTATTATTTTATATGTGAAAAGACATTCAAATAAGGCCATTTCTCAGTGGATTAGGGGAATCAGAGTTTTCTGAATTTGAGTTCCTTATAGAGCCCCATGTAATGAGCTCTTAGAAGACGTTGCAGAGCTGCAATTTAAAATCCTGTTTAATCAGCCGTAGAGAGCTATGTGCCATTTTCTGTGGAACACTAAGAGGAATCAGGGTTCCTCCTCCTCCATCCAGTACATTCCCAACCAGGAATTGCTGTCTGGTCAGGGTTGGATGTGAAAGGCCATAGAGAGCCAACCCGGCGAAGCCAAGTCTCTGCATATCAGCAACAGAATACAGATCATCAGCTTTGTTTTATGAATATCTCTATTTACAGTGCTGGAGTGGAATTTTAAAAAAAGGATTGCAGCATTTGCATTGAATCTGTCACTCACAACTTCAATTTTGATTCCTGTCCTATAAATGATCTTGCTTTCCTATTTTTTTCTGAATTTCTACAAGGTGACTGTCAATGTCAGAAAATGTAAACCTCAAGTGTACATTGCATGGGGCTTGGCATGTATATTAGAAGGAAAGAAGTTTGCTTAATGAAAAGAGGATAATATTTATTCAAACTAAGCCTATTAAATTGCACAGAGGAAAGTATACCTTCTTTGGCTGTTTTGTTTGAATTTTAATATAGAATAAAATTTGCTGCTAATCTTTTGTTTTTCTTTGACCAATAACATTTCTCAGCTTAGTGTATGGGCTATGTAAAGTGCCTGTCAAATGGAGGTATGTCTTTGTTGAAAGAATCCAGACTCACAGAAAGTGAGTGACTTTCTGGTCAGATGGTTAGAACTCTCCCAGTTTTGACAAAGATCGTTCTCTGTTTGGGATTTGTAAAGCTCAAACTGTAGACTAAGAAGATGACAGGAGGATCTGGTGTTTGGCTTCATGGAACTTAACCTATTTCAGCAAGCCTGCAATACTGGGGAAAATAATACATACATTTATGTTTATGTCAGGCTTGCAGTTGATGGGTAAGGTTCATAAAAGGTTACTCCTAAATAAATGCCTATCATTCCCACTCCGTACTCCAGTGAGTTCTGCTTCTTGCAAATACTGCCCTATAGAACAATAAAATTCTTATACAACAGTAAGTAAAATATGATTTAATAGCCCATCTCCTATCCCGTAATGATTATGCATCTTCTGTCTTGTAGCTCCCAGCAGTAGGAGGACAGTTGACATTTACCATATCATATGACCTTGAAGAAGAGGAAGAAGATACAGAGCATGTTCTCCAGCTTATGATTATCTTAGAGGTAGAGTACTGAGAGCATGTTCACCCGTGTTACTTCCTGATGTTACTTAAGGTTACCAGTACTGTATTTTTTACCTGCCTTGTTTGACACTGACTTACAGGACTACTAAAAAAAAAAAATATACCTTAGGAGTTTTTTGTGCCACTCTTTTGTTTCACTCTGAGACATATCTAGAAGATTGAGTATATTTGTTGGGTTTGAATGATAAAGGAGAACTTTAGACCAGACTTGAAATTAAATTTCAAACATAAGGACCATATTTCCAAAATATAAATATTATGAAAGTGTTTAGGTACATGCTAATTTACATGGTTGTGTTTTTCCTGTTTTCTCTTGCTTCCAGATAGATTTTATTGTCTACTCCCTTGTTTATATTAGATAAAATAAAATGAAACAGGAAACTTGTTTATTTAGCTATAGTTAAATCTTGACTTCAGAATCCTGTTTTAGGTAAGAAAGGTACAGGAGAAACTGCTTTCAAGATTTGAAGGGCCATAGGCAATTTCAAAATGCTTGAAACCTGAATTTTTCTTAGAGGCTCTCTGCCACCCTTTCTTATCATATCCATTCTTTCCAATAATGTATCTCCTCCCCTTGACACTGATACGTATTCAGAGGCACACACATACATGCATGTTCATTATTCCAAATGGGTAGATGTTAATTTAGCACCAGGCTCTGTTGTTTTCTGTCTTGAAACTTTCATGCATGTGAATCTATGATAAAATGAAAAATTCTTTTCTCAAAATGGACATTTTCAAGTATTGGATGAAGTGGTCTGCTCTCTCTCTTTCTTTCTCTCTCTGTCTCTCTCTCTCTCTCTCTATATATATATGTATATGGCAACTAGATGTATACTTTGGAATTCCTTTAAGATGAAAAGAGTTCTCTGAATGTAAAGTGTTGACTGAAATTATTTAGCATTCATGTGAATGAACAAGAAGGATTACTTAAGTGTCATAGGTCATTCAATACACTCCTTAGATGCCATTGTCCTATTTTGAGAATTAGACTGCAGTCTTTTTTATTGTTTGTTTTTCCCGATGTAGTAAGTTCCTTTAAAATAATAGCTTAATTCAGTTTTAAGTTTCTTTCCCTATTGTTCTACACAACCCACATCCATCTATATTTGAAATATGTAAGTTTCGTGCACTTTTGTCAATTCAAGGTGTTTGTAATCACATATATGTTTATGAGTTGTCAGGTAGCTATTATTTTAGTTAACAGGGAACTAAGGTCATGCCAAACCAAGAAGCATATGCTTCTTAATGCATTTGGCTAAGGCTAATATTGAAATTGCATTGCCTTCCCTTCATGTATACCACAAATATATTCCCTGAATGACAGGGAAAGCCAACCTGAAAATAAAAGTCTACTAAGGCCGGGTGTGGTGGCTCATGCCTGTAATCCCAGCACTTTGGGAGGCTGAGGCAGGTGGATCACCTGATGTCAGGAGTTTGAGACCAGACTGGCCAACATGGCAAAACCCCCGCCTCTTCTACAAATACAAAAAATTAGTCGGGCTTGGTGGCAGACGCCTGTAATCTCAGCTATTATGGAGGCTGAGGCATGAGAATCGCTTGAACCTGGGAGGCAGCGGTGGCAGTGAGCCGAGATCGCGCCGTTGCACTCCAGCCTGGGGGATAGAGCGAGACTCTGTCTCCAAAAGAAATAAATAAATAAAAAATAAACATAAATTTTAAAAGTTAAAAGTCTATTGAGGGTGGAGGATCCAAATATAGATATGTGTGACACTTTTGTACCCTCTTTTCAGTTTTACCCTTTTTTATTTCTTTTTTTCACCCTTTAGGGTAATGACTTGAGCATCAGCACAGCCCAAGATGAGGTGTACCTGCACCCATCTGAAGAACATACTAATGTATTGTTACTTAAAGAAGAATCATTTACCCTACATGGCACACATTTTCCAGTCAGTAGAAAGGAATTTATGACAGTGCTTGCGAATTTGAAGAGAGTCCTCCTACAAATCACATACAGCTTTGGGATGGATGCCATCTTCAGGTAAAATCAAGAACTGCAGCTCCAACGTTCACACATTTACTTTGGGGCCAAGGTGCAGGAGCCGCCCCAGGAGTGAATTTTTTAAGGCACCTAGGATTTGCTGTCTTCAAAGAGCAGATAAGAACGGAGCCCTAGTTTTCTGAAAGATTTTTCTCTTAAACCTTTACAGTTTTAAATATGCAGAATAAATTTGTCTCGGTTTTTATTATTATTGATGATTCTTTCACAATTGTCAGAACATGTGATCAATAACGATTCCCATATTGAGAAATGTTATATTGGAAAATAAAGTCTCCTTTATGATGACTCACAGCGTGGGAAGCTAAAAAGATATAAATTCCAGGGCACCCCTATTTGGAAAGTGGTTTTTAAAATATTTCCTTCCAGTAGTTGTTAACTAGTTTCTGGCTTAATAGTATATAGATTGTAATAAGAAAAGTAAGTCTTTTCATTTAAGTAACCACCCATCTCACTGTAACACACTTTAAGACTATAACAGCCATATGGTATAAAGGAAAGAATATGAGCTTTGGAGCCAAACTGAATAGAAATTCAATAAGCTTTATTGCTTATTGTATGTGTGACCTTTGGCAAGTGATTAAGCCTTGAGGAACGTTTCTTTTCAGTGTAAAGTGGATATACTAATGCCTACTTTTCAGGGTCTTTGTTAACATGATATGTGATCATTAGGAAAGTACTCATCACCTAGAACACTTTCAGTTTTTTTCTTGTTCTCCCCGCCCCCTTTTTTTTTAAAAGAGTGAACTCCCTGACTTGAAGCAAATATGCTCGTGTCTGATTAACTGCTGTAGGTGGCTTTGTTTTTTTATTTTTAAAACAATGACATTTTTATCTGACAGAATTTTAACTTCAACTGTGTCTGAATGAGCTCTTTACGCTTCTCGTTTTCTACTCTAATAATAAATAACACAAGATGTCATAGGAACTTCCTTCTAAATCAGGTTAAGTTAGACATTCAAATGTGACCCCAGCCTGACAACTCGGTATACCTTTAATGAAAGCAATGTCTCCAATATTGGAGTTTTTATTGCTGACACCACCACCTCTCACCTCCCTGTCCCTCATCATTTCCCTGTGCTGCCTAGTTTGCCTTTCACTGGTAATATTTCAACTTAGTCTAATCATCATTACCATTTCCCAAAGGAGAGAACTGCAGAATCGTAAACAGAACCATTGCCAAACAATGTACCTCTTTTGCATAGGCAATTCTTCTAGAAGCTGGGTTAAAATGCCATGGAGATGAGAAGCAGCACTTAGGAATTAATTATGTTTTTCCCATTTAGCAAATAGAGATTGTCATGATGTTTAAACAGTACAAAGAGATGAGTCCTCCAGCTTTCAAAATGAATGACAACTAAATTGACAAAAAAAGTGGCTGGGGGCTTATGTATTTTTGTCAGCATTGCTTTTCAGGCTAGTTAATACAAAGACATTTCCCCCTGATTTATGTTGGACAGTTTCAGTGTCTACCCGTCTTAAAATCACTGGTTTCATTTGCAGTCTTCTGAGGTTTCGCCATACAGGAGGAATGCATTCACAGCGCGGCTCTGTGAAATGACACAAGAGCTAATCCAAGTAGGTGGCTACTTTCTGTCACCTACATTACCTAAAGCACTGTGGTTCAATAAGTAAAAGCCAATGTCAAATTTGAAACTCCTACCCACTCAGGTGAGCTGAAAGTCGGCATGAATCTGGAGTCAGTCAGTAAGCTTGTTATATTTTATCTTTGATCTACTAGTAGATTGAGTCATATTTGTAAAACATCACTTGAATTGATTTCAACTTGTCTTGCACAGTAGGCTTTCAACTTGGTATACTGTTTGTGTGCAAGCACAAGTAAATTGAAGCTCAACAAAAATTCATATTTAGACTTATTTACAGTGGATTTACTTCCGTGGCAGTTCTTTCAGCAAATGGGCTTAGGTTCCTCCAGTTAGTTATATGATTAGATGGAATTGTATAACAGAAGGAGAACTGGACTGCGGGTCAAGGATTTTGACTTTTGTTTTCAACTCAGCTATTTAATAGTTGTAAACATAAGTATGGCTTTGACCTCTTTGGACTTCAATCACTTCATCTGTAAAATAAGGAGGAGGACAATTGCTCTGCCAGCTTCAAAAGGTCACCGCAAGAATTGAATTAGAGAGCTGCAAAAGCACTTGGCTAGTGGTAACCCAGCACACAAATATGAAGCATTTCTATCTTATCTACTTCATCCCAAAGGATCACATTTTCTCCAAATACCATTAAGACTTAGAGACCTCTAAAGAAAGGCACATACTGGCATTTCCATACATATGACAGTTCTTACTATCATTTTTATCCAGAATGCTGAGACCCATTAGATAAAATTAATTTATTTTCTTCTCGCTGTCTTCACTAGGAAGATGAAGGCACAAGTAGAAAACTTTTCATTCTTCTTTTAAGAATATAAGAGAAATCAACCTAACTGAACTGTGCATCTTTCACCTTTAAATTCTCCAAGACTTGGATTTAGTAACATCCTTGGTCTTTAAATCAAGAAAGGCTTTTATGAAGCACCTATATTAGATATAAAACTCTGCACAAAATGTATTTTCCTCTAACTTTACAGTAGACATTAGTAGAGTTCACCAAATTTCCAATCTCATCTATAGGGGATATTGCATTTCTCTAATCCTGGAGGGTAGATGTGTCACATGACTTGGTTTAGCCAATGAAATGTGGTAGAAATGATGTATTTTTTTTTTCCTGAGGTAAACATTGAATTTCCAGTGTGAGACTCTTTGCAGCTTACTCAGCAATCAGAAGATTAAAAAACAGCCTGGGGCCGGGCACGGTGGCTCATGCCTGTAATCCCAGCAATTTGGGAGGCTGAGGCAGGCAGATCACAAGGTCAGGAGTTCAAGACCAGCCTGACCAACATGGTGAAACCCCATCTCTACCAAAAATACCAAAATTAGCCAGACATGGTGGCACGTGTCAGTAATCCCAGCTACTCAGGAGGCTGAGGCAGTAGAATCGCTTGAACCCGGGATGTGGAGGTTGCGGTGAGCTGAGATCGCGCCATTGCACTCCAGCCTGGGTGACAGAGGGAGACTCTGTCTCCAAAAAAAAAAAAAAAGTCTGGAATACTGATTTAGCACACAGAGGTCAGCTGCCCTAACAGTCATCCAGGCCTGTAGAGTATTTTACATGAGTAAGCCTTTGTTTTCTGTTAAGGCATTGAGATTTTGGAGTTGTTACCACAGCATAACCGAGTCCATCGTGACTTCATCATGATATAACTCATGAGTATTGCTTGAAAATAAATACAGAATCTTTTCAAGGCAAGATATTTTTACACAACTTTTAGAGTAAATTTTGGGGTTTGGGATCAAAAAAGATTATACAGAATTTATATAATAAATAATCTAGAAAAATTCCTTTGTAAACAAAGGAGTCTTTGATAATCATAGAAATAGTATTGATAGGTACACAGTATACCTCTGCCTTCTGAAGTTAATGATTTGGGTAACTACATTTTGAAGACATTTTACTGATAACACTAGGACTTAAAAAGATTTTTGCAGCTCACTTGGCATCCGGCTATTGGTAAGAGGTTCAGCCAACATTTTACCCTACGTTTCCTTCCCATTATCTTTGACTACCTCCCAATGCTATTCCATAAGTGTTGGATTCGTTCAGTCTGCAAATATTTACTGAGCACCTTCCATGATTATCTCTGTAAATCTCAGTTCCTCTTGTATACAATGGCAGAAACAATGTCTAAATTTCAATTGGCAATTAAGTGAAAACATAATGTATGTTAAGCACCTGAAATAGTATCTAACATATGTTGGGAGGCAATGCAGGGTAACAAGGAGATCTTTGGTTTTGGAGTCATTCTTGGGTTTGAATCTATGCTGCACCCTTTGCTAATGGTATTATGTTGGACAAGGCTCTTTACTCCTCTGAGCCTCAGATTCTTCATTTGTAAATGTGAATAGACATGGGTTGTTACATTGTTTATTGATACTTAAATGAAATGTCTTTCCAGCCTGTATCATAGTGCACAGAAAATAGTATATTTTCTGTAAGTAGTAACTATTAAAAAGCAGTCATTCTAGGCTAGGCTATAAGGATACAAAGGTGGACAAATGATCATTCAGTTCAAAGAAGGCATTGTACAGTAGAGAAGACAGATATACATGTACATACTGTACATTTATGATAATATAAATAGTGCAGAAGTGTGCACAGTGCATATAAATAGTGCAGAAGAAGTGTGCACAGTGCATACTGGTAGAACTAAGAAAGAAGCAATGAATTCTTGTGTTAGCATTTAATACACTTTTAATAAATGGCTGCAAAAGTATCAGTTTCTGTCAGTTACTGCTCTTACTCAATGTGGGATTGAAAATGTTTAAAGAAAATATCTTGCTATATATATATATATAAAACAAATTATATAGCAAATATATATATATATATATATATATATAGTGGGTAGAAAAAAGACAATTGTAACATCAAGGGTATTTTTGTTGTTTTAAAGTGTCATGTTTTGTGCTGGTTGTTTTAGTGTAATATAGCATATCTTACTCTGGTGGGAAATGTAGTAAAACAAAAATATTGAGAGCAATCTTTAAGGCAGCACCAAGACAATGTTTCTGAAATAGTTCCAATATTATTCATAGTGGCTTGTATAATTATGTCCTCTCTCTTCATCCATCATCTTTTCTGTATTTTCAAGGCATAAAAAATAAGAAGGAATAGTCAGCTAAAGCATTTGACTTAGTTGACAATTCTTTGATAGCTCATGCATCTCTAAAATTTAGTACTATATTATTGCCAACATTATGTATTTCAATGAATGCAGCTTGATATCAAGAAAATGACCATACTGAAGGGGAAAAAAAATAAACTGCAGCCTTCTTCATGAGTAACACTTGAAACTGTTAAACACATTAAAATCCCATTTAACAAATAGCAGAACCTAATGAACATTGGGATTGCTCAGTGAATACTAATGTGGAATATTACTGGGAAAGATGTTTGAGTGTTGAAGTTTCTCATAGCTCAAAATGGTTACACAGATTAAGGAGAGGAACATCTGTTGTTCAAAAGACAAATGAAATTTGTCAGTTCACTGAAAATATTTTTGTTTTTGTATCTTTTTTAAAACTGTTTCTTAAAGTAGTCAACTGCTCATTCTTCTATTTTGAAATTTCCAGAACTCTTTATTTAAGTTTTGCATGTCAATTTTATATGAGAAATTCTTGGACTGTATCTAGATACAGTTAATCAATCTGCTGTTTAGTAAATTGTGGTGATCTATTGTATGATAATCAACTAGTGTATCAACCATGAAATCATCTAATTCTGAAATTAAAATGATCAGAATTATAGGTTTATCAAGTGACAGTCCATTAATTCCAGGCAGTTAGATTTCACAATACGTTCAGGCGAGTTCTGGTCTCTGGCCTCAAGTTCTAATGATAACAGTTTCCATTTATCTTCTGTGTCAAATCAAACAAGTAATTTGTCTTTTACTTATCTGATTTTATTCATCTGAAATGTGGCTAGTAGTCTTTATTGTATCCTTTGCCATGGAGCTTGTTAGTCATTGTTTGTAATAGAACTGTTTTCCATTCATCTATTCATTTATTATTTAAGTATTTAGTCAGTTACTTTTGTATACATTTATCTGTCTATCTACCCATCCTTCCATCCATCCATCCATCCATCCATTCATCAATTCACCTATTCAACAAAAGTCTACTGAACATGTGTGGAGATGATAATCCTGCATATATAGATGGCAAGATAGGTTTCTGTTCTCAAGCAGTAGCCCATAAGCTCATGCCAACATAAGTACTCTCTTTAGTAACTCTTCAAAACCCCGTTGTGTTAAGGAGACTTATCAGGCCCAGAAATTCTGTTTCTAGATATATATCCAAAAGAATTGAAAATAGGTATTATGTGTTCATGAATATGAATAGCAATATTATTTATGATAGCTCAAAGGTAGAAACAATCCAAATATTCATCAACTGATGAATGAATAAACAAAATGTGGCATGTACATGCAGTGAACATTAGTCATTAAAAGGAATGAAATACTGATACGTGCTGCAATGAAGTTATCTAGAATAGGTAACTTTATAGCAACAAAAGCAGATTGTTAACTTACAGGGGTTAGAGGAAGAGGGGAATAGAGAATGACTGCCTAATGGATTCTGGGTTTTCTTTTGGGCTGATAAAATGTCTTAGAATTAGATATATGTCGTAGTTGCACAACATTGTAAATGTACTAAATCACAGAATTGTACAATTTATTTTTTAAATTTTAAATAGGTTTGAAAATTTTCATCCTACCCCAAATGTCAAAGTTCCTCTCTATGTACAACTTAAAATGCTTAATTTTATATGATGTGAATTTCATCTAAACTAATGACAAGAAAAGTAAATGCCTGTGACACTGCGTTTTTCATTGACAGGGTTCCTCAGTGAAGGGGGAAAAAAGCATTTAATGATTTTCAAATGACACATGTAACCTAAACACTATAGGACAGTGATATTTGCGTAATCTAGAACCTTCTACCAGGTTGTCCAAGATGTGCCCCTAGAGAATATAGCACTCAATTAATAGTGTCGGATGAGTTTATTTACAGGTAAAGATAATTGGCTTGTGTTTAGAGGGTGCCATCTAGCACTCAGCAGCCAGGGTGATTCCATCCAACTGCCTATATTTGGTGATTTCAGGGTTAATTTCCTTTTCTGCTTCCTGATCATATATGAGCTCATACATATTCAAAAGTACTGTCAAGTGCCTAGGATTAGCAAAGTGGGGGTAAAAGCAATGAAAATTTTAGAAATCTATTGCTGAAAAGCTTACAATTTGGATAAAGATCATCACTTTTGAAGATACGTTTACACCTTGTAATGAGCCTTTTAGCTTTGCTCTCTGGCTTGATTCCCAAATTCCCAGCATTGATTCCCAAATCTAACAAGTTATTTGGTAATTGTGAATCACTGATCAACAAAAATCTACCATCAGTCCTGAGAAAGGAACTGAAAATGCAGGCCATAGCAAGAATCAGTTGCTTCTTTCTTATGGTTACAAGATGCCATATCATATGCTATAAAATGTCTATTGGTAATTTTTAAAACTGTGATTATTATGAGTCAATAGTAGTCATTTAATTATGTGCTCTTAGAGTTTATTTAAAATTTATTTTCATGCAATAAAATGATTTGGAGATACAAATAGTGAAAAGTATATTTCTTGTAATGTTCTTGTAGTAATTTTTATTTGGCTTCAACAGTCAATGAAAATAGGTTAATAAAATGTCTAGTATTTCATAATAACCTACTATGTGTTACATATTATACCAAGAAGTTTATATTCATTTCCTTTTAAATCAAGCTAATGATGTATGGACTATTATATTATCTCCATTGTATAGAAGAAAAAATTGAGGCCTAGAAAGAATAAGTTATTTTCTTCTAGGCCACAAGGCTGGTAAATATCAGAGACAGGATATAAATCTTGGTCTATTTGACTCACAAAACTGTATTCTTAATAATTAAGCTTTTAAAATGTCCTTTTACACAAAAATAGGAAAAGCAAGTAAGATACCAATAACATTTATTTAAAATGTGAATGCATAGTAAGAAAAGAAATATGTGTGTGACAGCATTTTTTTCCAATTTTCCATTTGGCCAAACCAGCTTTTCTCTAAAATAATGAGTTATGCCAAATCACTCTGCTAAAATCACCAGACTGTACAAAAGTACCAATAAAATGAAGGCCATAGATACAGAGAACAATGGATTTAATTAAGGCCAAAAACAAATTCCAGAGATCATTCTAAGTCAGTCAACTGAGCACTTTGAGAAAGTTTAGCTTATACCAACTACAAACAAGCAGGTTTATCTCTAAGAAAAAGAAAACAAAATTGTTTCCATCTTTTATTTCAATTTAAAAGCTAAGATGGAATATTAATATTGCCTACTTCTGCTTTCCTTGTTTAAGCACTAAAAGAAATCAAGCAGTCATTGGAATGTTTTCTTTTTTAAAAGACCCTTTAACTATATGATTTTAAAAATGTCTATCTCCAAAAAATGAAAATCCAAACACATAGCCAAGAGCCGAGACGAGGAAGAACATTCTCATATCTTTTCAGCATTTGGAGGTGGTGGTGATTGTGAGCACTTTAGACTGAGCCAACTTAACCTAATATGACAAAGGACCAGAGCTTTTGGTTATGGTATTCATCAGCTTCCTTTCTCAGCATGCATAATTGGCTTATATTTATGTCATTGTTGCTGTACGATTCCTACAGCTGTATAATACCTAAGAACTTTATTTATTCACCATCTCTTTTTTCCTCTGCCATAGGTTGAGCTCTGTTAACCTTGAATCCGCCGTCTCCTATCCTACTGATGGAAGCATTGCAGCAGCTGTAGAAGTGTGTCAGTGCCCACCAGGGTATACTGGCTCCTCTTGTGAAGTAAGCTTGCAAGAATGTATCCTTAGTGCTTTCAAAGTTCCCTCAACATTGCTTTTAATAACCTATTCTAATAAGAGCTGTTTTTTTCTATCAATAATTACACAAATAATATGTATCACTTAAAAACAAAACTTGAATATCTACCAAAAGCTGTGGCTTTCAATTAGAGTATTAACCACATAATTTCATTTTGTAACTCTTTCTTTCTGAGATATTTTGCCTATAACTGAAAATCTGATGTTTCTGTCTTTGCTACATATTTGATCTATTGTATGCTGGATGGTAGCAGAATAGCACTTCAAAATATTTTCTCTTCATTTTCGTCATAATGTTATCCAAAATTTAGCACTCTATTTTTTTTTTACTTTTCTCTCATTTTTTAATTCTGTATCACACTTTTCCTCTACTTCATTTCTAAGAATACAACCAAATCACAATCATCTGAAGCATACAATCTTCAGAATGTCAAGAATATAATATATGGAAAAAATACCTTGATATAGAAAACTGCCCTACAGGTCTTTGATTTGTTTAGCACCTAATGTTTGAGATATTTATTGTTGTCTCAATATCCTAGATTTATAATAAGATTAATGGTTCTTACTTAATACCGCAGTGTGTCATCTTAAGGTAACAATTTTTATTTGCTTCTGTGTATTTTCTTTTAGGCTGTGTGAAAACTGGTTTTACTTGAAACCTGGTCAAAAAATGTGAACACTATTTCCTTGACAGAGCGCATGGCTTGCAGATAAATAGGAGCTTAGTTTCTTTAAAATGGTGCCTTTAAGGAATCATTTGAGTGTACTGAGATGTTCCACTTCAGAACACTACCTCATTATGCCATTTACAGAAATACTCTAGGCATTGCTTTGTCAGTTCTCTCGTACTTTTAAAATAATGCATACATGTAGAGATACACAGTCATATTCATGACAGCTGTGTTTCCTTTAACTGAGCTCAGATTCACCTTTCTAGAAATAAAACTAGATATAACTTATAGAAGTACTTGCTTTTCCAAAATTCATGTAGATGAGAGAAAAATAATTATGGATATCAATTAGCTATGTCAACCCAAATTTGATTTTACATATAAAATACACAATGTATTTGATGAAACAAGAGCCTTTTGCTCTTGATTCCAAACTATTTGAACTTTTAAGATCCTCTCTCAATTGGCATAATAAATAACTTAATTCTACTCTTGTTTTAAGGCTTGTTTCCACATACTTTGTTCTCATCCTTTGCATTATCTTTTATACAAATTCTAAGTGCCCACTGAATATAAAATTACTTGAATATTACAATTGCTTAATTGGCTATGCTTTTAGTCTCTTCCTTCTCTCCTTCAAAAATATTTTCAATACATTCTAGATATGTTGGATAAATTCTGTAAATTTACCTGTATAAATTATTAATAAGTATATACAACATAATCCCTGTCCTTATGGAGCTAACAATCTGTTTAGGGAGACAATAAATACCTATGAAAAATGGGATCTCAGCACTATATAATTAAGGGAGAAGTATGTGCTACAGAACATACATGCAATAATCATTCAGAGGGATGAGCTACTGCAGTGGAGAGAGATATAAAGTGTCCTGGAGTGGAGAAATCTTAAATTGGATGCTAAATAATGGTAATAGATAGATAGAAGCATTTGAGTGTGAAAAAAAAAGGAGAGATAATAAAAGCTTCCTGTATCTGTCACACAATAATTGTTTGATAAATAAAATCACTTTATAATCCATAAAAGAACTTAATTGAATCAAGAGACAATGAATTTTGGAACTTTGGGTTTTCTCTCTGAGTTCTTCATTTCTTCTACTCTCTAAAATTCATTTTTTCCTTATCAAAACTTTCTATCCCTAAATTCACTATTATTCAGTCCTATCCTTTCATTATTTCATTTGCTTTTCAATTAAGTGTAGTTTGTAAGGCCAGTCATTCTAGCCTTGTTATCACTAATATCCTGGGATCCCTTAAAAGCTGAGTAAACGCCAAAGACCATTAATGTCTTAATTCCAGCTTGCTGAGAACCTCTAGCCAAAAAAGGATCAAATGACTCCATTGTAGACATTCTCTTTTACTTCATTTGGGGCCACAGTGTTGATTCAGGATCTTTTTTCTCATTTCTACTTGACTTTATGAAGTGTTCTGCAGTTAAATCTTTCAAAAATTTTCTTACTTTCATAGTGCTGTCATCATAGATTTCACTTGACAGATGAGACAGGGGATATACTATTAAAAAGAGTTTTATGCAATCTCAGTTTCTTCTTCCATGAAATGGAAATAATATTAACCACCTCATAGAACTGTTTGTTTGTTCATACTTTCATTTAGCTGACTAGTATTTGATGAGCGTGTATTTTGAGACAAACAAGACCCTACACACGGAAAATAGTGCCATTAACAATACAGATATTGTCCCTGTCCCCAAGGACGTTGCACTGAGTGGTGGCATTAACGATATGCCAGAAAGCAAATATAAATAAATGTGACAAATTCTATGAAGGAAATAAACAGGGTGAAATAAACAGGGTTCTATGATAAAGTTACTGCAAGTGGTTGTATGAAGGTTAGAAAGTCTACTTTGTAAAAGGTTGTCAGGAAAGGCTTCCTGAGGTGGTGACAGCTAAATCTAGTGTTGAAAAATGAGAGGGACAACGATGTAAAACCAGATGCTAAGGAAGCAGCATAGATCGTGGAGTCTGTAAGGACTGGAAAGAAGGAGCATGGCTGGAGCTTTGTAAGCAAGGGGAAAAGTGGGACAAGATGTGATTGGAAAAGCAAGGCCATGAGGAGATTTGCACATATGATAAGAAATAAGCATTTTATTCTCATGGCATGGAACATCATTACAAGCCTTTCAGCAGAGTAGTGGAGTAGTGTAATGATCTGATTTACATTTTTGGGTTTTGGGGTGTTTTTTGTTGTTTGAGACAGGGTCTTGCTCTGTCACCTAGGCTGGAGTGCAGTGATGCTGTCATAGCTTGCTGCAGCCTCAAACTCCTGAGCTCAAGTGATCCTCCTGCCTCAGCCTCCTGAGTAGCTGGGACTACAGGTGTATACCACCATGCCCAGCTATTTTTGTTTGTTTGTTTTAATAAAGACAAGATCTCAATATGTTGCATAGGCTGATCTCGAACTACTGAGCTCAAGCAATCCTCCCACCTCAGCCTCCCAAAGTTCTGGGGTTACAGGCATGAGCCAACGCACCCAGCCTGAGTTACATTTTTTTGAAGAAGGCATTATGGCTACAGTAGGAAGAATGTGTCTTAGGAGGGCATGAATAATAGGAAGGAGAAGGGTTAATACGTAGTTGCAGTGAACACAGCAATGACAGTAGTTGCTGTTAGGATCATGACAGGGAATATAAAAAGAGTTAGCATACTCTATATATATTTTGATAGTAGAACAAATAGGACTTACTAATTCAAGACTGTATGTCAGGGGAGAGATTAAAGAAATAAAGAGTTTAAGAATGAGTCATAGATGACCAGTTTGAAGGATTGATCAGTTGGTTGTGGTGTCATTTACTGAGCTGAGGAATAGTTGGTGTGTGGGGGGACGGGGGGCATGGAATCCATAGTCCAGTTTAGAAATTTTCGATTTGAAAAGGCTGTGAAGTGTAAATGTCAATGTGTATTTATAATATTCAGGTCTTAAATTCAGCATGTCTGTCTGGTCTAGAGATATGTTTTTGGAAGGCATCATAAACTATGGAACTGAATAAAATTACCCAGGAGAAAGTGCAATTGATTTAAAAAAGAGAGAAAAATAGCCCAGCCCAAGCCCTGAGGAGCTCCTGACGTTAAGAAGCAGGGTCAAAGCAGAGGAGACAGCAAAGAAATATGCTAGAAATTTGGGAAGTGTGATGTCATGGAAGGTGAGAAAAGAAATTGTGGGAGGAAAAGGAGTCAGCTAGGCCCAAGGCTGATGAAAGGTTGGATAAAATGCAATTGCAGAATTGTCCATCGAATTTGGCTGCATGGAATTTGGTGACAAGGACAAGAGCAGTTTTAATTGAGAGGTGGTGACACAAAACAGATTAGAATGGAATGAAGTGTGAAAAAGAGGTGAGGAATATAATACTTGTTAAGAGTAGTGTTACTGAAAAGAAAAACATAGATGACTAGAAAAGTTATATGAGGCTAAGAGGACAGTTTTGTCATTTGTGTTTTGTTTATTTTTGATGGAGACACTAGATCATATTTTTTTGTGCTGATAGTAATGACCCAGTAGAAGGGAAAGTTATTACTAATCCATCAGAGAGAGTGAATATTGAGAAGACAACAGATGCTGGAATCAGATGACAAGTGGAGTAATATTCCTTTAGGAGGAAGGACCCCACATTCCCCACATCACTTGTTTGGAATGGGAATATGGCAACAAGGTTTGGAGATATATGCTTAGATCTCTGGACTTGTTAGTGCAAAGGCAGCTTTAATTTTTTTCTGTGAGTAATAAGTTGAAATCACTGGCTAAAAGAGAGGTGTAAGGAGTTGGGGAGTTTGAAGAAAGAAGACGTGGTATGAGTACTGCATTTGCAGAGTATTAAAACAAAACAAAAAAACTTATTAAGGAAAACTTTATGAATATCTGTCTGAAAACAGTAGATTAGTTCTCTCCCTTTTCTCAACATCCTTAATTTCTACCCCCTTATGAATATGCAGCTTTACCAGCTTTTAAAAATGTATATTACAGAAGGAAATCACTTCTATAATGAATCTAGGGAGGCAAAAAATGTAATGGGGAGAAATGGGAAGGGATTTAATTGGGAGAAATGGAAATGGAACAGGATAGAAATTTGACAATTTTGGGTTGGTTGTGGGGGTTGAAAAATGAGAACACATGGACACAGGGAGGGGAACATTATACACTGGGGCCTGTCGGGGGGTGGGGGGCTAGGGGAAGGATAGCATTAGGAGAAATATCTAATGTAGATGATGGGTTGATGGGTTCAGGAAACCACCATGGCACGTGTATACCTATGTAACAAACCTGCACGTTCTGCACATGTATCCCAGAACTTAAAGTATAATAATAATTTTGAAAAGAAATTTGACACTTTTTTTGGTACTGTTCAAATTAAGGGGAAAGTTCATTTTATTTTATTTTCAGATATAAAGTATCAGTACATAAATTTTTTTATGTGTTCGTTATTGATGTTCAAATTTGAGAGTCCTTATATCCTGAGGCAGAAGGAACATTTCCACGGACGCATAACACAATTCTATATCCTTTATTACTTCAGTGGTTTCTCTTCTGTTTCCTTTTTCAATTGGAAAAGAAGGGCTTTTCATGATATATGATGTTGCACTCGACCATCCAGAAATATAGTAAATAACCCACAAGATGCAATTTCACTGGAGGGGGATCATAAGCTCTTAGAGGGCAGCAGTATTTGCCTCATGCTTATTTTGCATCTCATCCACTTTGTAGTAATCCCCACAGATGGAAAACTTAATTAAGGATGATGGGGAACTTAGAGCAGGCACTGACACAGGGAATCTAAGACTCACATACCCTGTTTTAATCAGAATTCAGTTTTTATATAATAAAGTGTTTCACATTTTAAACGAGGAATGAAAAATACAAGCAAAGTTATAGAAGAATGCCATAAAATAAGCTATCAAGAATGTGAGAAATAAGTCATAAACTTTTTGTGTAAATTTGAGAAAGCGTAATAGGATGGAGGAAATTTAGCATGAAATACATGAATTATATATGTGTAGAAATTAGCTGTGTATGTGGTCAAATATAAGTGTGGGTGCTGCCTTTCTTCCAAATCATGTCAAAGATTTTCTGGAAATGATGACGTTAAGGGCAATTAGTATATGGGCAACTGAACACATTCCAGAGAATCAAAATTGCTTGGGATGACATCGGGTACTCTCTTAGGCTAAGACTATATGATGAGTCCTTTTATATCAGCTGCCTTTTTTACAGTACTTTTTCTTCTATTTTCCTGTCTGTGCTTTTTTCTTTGAGACTGTCACATTTCAATTCTTTATATCTCTGCTTTATTTTACCATTTCAGAAGAAACACCAAGCTAATGCTTCCTCTAATCTCATACCTGCCAATAACACTAAGGTCAGTGCAAAGCCCCAATGTCAGGAGGAATAGCTCTGTTGCAATGTTTCAATAATGGCAATGCTTTGACAAGCACATTTGATGAGTTTCCTACCTGTTATTTTCTATTATCAGAAAACAAACACAAACAAACAAAAACACCTTTTTGTTTTAATCTCCAAGATTGACTAAAGCCTTATCTTTCTCTCAGTCTTGTTGGCCTAGGCACAGGCGAGTTAACGGCACTATTTTTGGTGGCATCTGTGAGCCATGTCAGTGCTTTGGTCATGCGGAGTCCTGTGATGACGTCACTGGAGAATGCCTGGTAAGTGCTCTCTTCTTTGGGGATGCTGATTGACAAGGCTGAAATCACCTCAACAGATGCTACAATTCAGCTACTACCCTGGGGACCTTAAACACTTGAGTCAAGAAGTCCTTTGACAAAGATCTTTGTATTGAACTGAATTGGAACTGAGAATGCTCTTTCATATGTGATCTCCCTAATGAATATGAGGATGTGTTTATTCATATTAAATCAAGAATTAAATTAGAATCAGATATATTTTTATAAGGCATAACTTATGATTGGAAGTATAACTACCATGAATATATATGGTTTCACTTTCTTCCATAAATCTATGAAAAGTACAGTGTACTTTTAAAATAGAAAATAATTTATATCCCCATAATATGAAAAGTGTAAAATATAACCTTTATAGTAAACATAATTAAGTTTTCTTCATGTTGAAAATGAAAACATACTACATATTTTTATTTAAAATGTTCAGAATTTAACTAAATACATAGTGTCATTTGTAGATTAAAAATAAAAACAATATGTAATACATATTCACCAGAGCTGCTTCTCCTTTGCAATTAAGTCTAAGCGTTAACCAGAAAATAGGCTTTACAAAGTGCAAAGCACTTTCCATCCTGCTAAGAAACCTTAGGATTGGAGAATTACACTGAATAGACCATTCTGATTAACTCAAGGGCACATTAGTTTTATATTGTCTGACATGGCATGAAGCTTGAAACAACACTTCTCCTTTCATTAGTCTTGCAGAAGCACAATTTAAAATGGTGCCAATTTAGGAGGATATTATACTCTCATTTCCCTGAAGAATTTAAGGCGGACTCTGTTACCTGTAATTCTTAATGTTCTATCTTTCTCTTGCTCATTTTCCCCCATTTCTCTTCTACTTAAAAGCTTCTGGGGAAAAATCCAAAATGAAAATTCAGGGCTTTTGTTTCAGTGTAATTTGGCATTTAGGTTTATTGATGCTCTTTCCCTTTTCTCTGTATAAGATTTTGTTTAATTGCATTGCATTATGAAGCATGAGAGCCTTAATTTATGGATCAGTAGATTTTTGAAATGACATTTTTATGAATAGAAAGACTAAGTGATTTTCATTTTAATTATGCCATAAGTCTTTTAAAATGTACTTTGGGAAAAATATTGGGTTACCTTTAAACACTTCACTAACATGCAGTAGGAAATAATACTCAGCCCAAAACTGACATGGAGTTGTTTTACTTACCCTAAGAAGACAAAAATAAGTATGCCATAATACCAAACTCGTAATGTTCCAGATAGTCATATTTCATGTTGAATTCATTAGGATAAAATCAAATCAAATTTTCATGCTGAATTCATTAGGATGAAAGCAAATTAGTCCATTTGTTGATGTGATATTTCTAAAACTAGAAGCCTTTTTTAACTAATAAAACAGTGTCATTCAGCATAATTTTGAGAGAAGGAAGGGAGAGAACAGACCCTACTAATGTTGCCTAGTTTACTGATTTTGTTTCATGAACAGGGAGATAGGAGGTCTCCTTCAAATAACAGAGTGATCTTGAGGAAACAGTGGACATCTTGATGATAAAGACAGAATCTGGTGTTTCCTGAATTTTCCATCATAGCTAGTAAATAGGTGATCATGTAGGATATACTGACTTTCAAGTGCCCTTTCTCCAAAATTGTATTGATAACTAAGTGCTGATATTCCATTTTGAGTATATGGGTTCTGATACAATACACGAAGAGAAGAATATTTGAATGTTGCTCATCAAGGGCATTCTTACTGCTCAGTTGACCCTGCATTTTAGCTTCTTGTTTATTTTTCGTGGTTTTTACCCAGCATTAAGTAGCATGGTTTTTAGCATGAAAAATAAATTTATAAATTTATAAAGCTTAACTTGCTTTAAAATTTGATTATAAATTAATCTGAAAAATATTTTTGGCACCAGAACAAAATCTAAACTTCTGCAATAGCGTAGGTCTATATTTAAAAGACATTTTAACTCAAAGTACATTTGAAGTAAGCCAGGAAGTATTCAATGTCACATGGGAAGATTTCATGCTTGCTTCTTCTCATAGTTCTTGTGATATGTAATGTGAGCAAAATTTTGTAAAGCACTTTCGTAACAGGACACCTGTAAAAATAACCAATCCATCAGAGTGAAGCTTCCATCTTTTTTTTTGATTTCCATTATATAGGTTGTCTGATGCAGTTTTCTGGTTTCAACTACAAAAATACTTGAGTTTTAAGATGATTTTTATTTGATGAAACGTGACATTAGAAAATGTAAGAACTACATGTTATTTGTCTTTTAAATCAATAATTGGAAATAAAAAACCCTCTCAATTATGCAAGATTTTCAGTTGAATGTTAGAAATACCATTTTCAACATGTTTAAGGCAAAATTAATTTTTGATTCGATTTTTTAAAACCCTTAAGTATTTGAAGACATAATTTTAGTTGTATCAGTGAGATAACATGCAAATAATTTTACAAAAAAACAAACAATTCTTTAGTAATAGCTTAGCTTAGCTAAACTTAAAAATTGAAAGGAAGTAAAACAAAAATCAAATCGGGGAAAAATCTTTCTTCAAATGGATCCATGTTTTGCACATTAAATCCCAATATACTGCATTATTAAGGCGACTATTCATAGTGAAGCTGACCTTAATGCTATCTTTTAAAAAGTTTTGTTAAAAATAAATTTGAGAAAGAATTTTAAATAACTTAGAGAAAAGCCTGTTTTCAAATATCACCAGTTACTACAGAAATACATATCCACATTTAGTTGATGAAATTGGCACGTGATGTTTAAAATTTTTCAATTTTCTCAATGTTTAATTATGAGTCAAGCAAGCTTCTCACAGATGTAATACAGTAGTGCATTGTCCAAACCATCAGAGTCCACTGAGGCCAAAATTCATGTCTGAGCTAAGAGGGCATAGCCCCGGAGGATTTCTATGATTAGCCACAGTTCCCATTAAATCAGCAATTTCAAGCTGAACAATTGATTTTTACCTAGAATCAGCTACAATTTCCATTAAACGTATGTTATTAGTGCTCTATGACTACACACACACACACACACACACACACACACATGCAATATCATGTATTTTCTTAAGGAAAATAAAGAAAAAATGAAGTAAGATTTGCATAATGAAAAACATTAAAATGAATTTCAATCATCTTTTTGTAAGTATGCATATGCTGAAACTACTGTGTTGTTTATAAGCTAGATATTAAATTAACTTTCAATGCTATTTCCCTGCTGTAAAATTGACCATTTAACATGGAAAAATTATTCTTGCTGGCAGGGAGCAGACTAATGACTTTGTAGACCTATTTTTGGCAACATGTTGATCCCTGACACCAAAATAATAAACTCTGATGCTCATTTCTTTCTCAGAACTGTAAGGATCACACAGGTGGCCCATATTGTGATAAATGTCTTCCTGGTTTCTATGGCGAGCCTACTAAAGGAACCTCTGAAGACTGTCAACCCTGTGCCTGTCCACTCAATATCCCATCCAATAAGTAAGTAACAAACTTACCCCGTGAATAAGTTCAGCATCCATTTCTGCAAGTACACTTTTCATAGCAAATATACACTTCCTTTTATCCCATGTATATAAATAATAAACACAGACATGAATTTTTTCAGGAAAATTATATGAATTTTTTCAAACCTAAGATATTTAAAACTATGAGGATTTCTAAGAATTTGTAATTTTTTTAGCTCTAGTTTTGGTGATTTAATTTCTAAGAGTAGAACTCAAATAGAATTTCTACACCAATTCCAAAGAACATAAATATTTTATACAAACACATACATGTGCATGCATGTACACACCTACACACAGACACATACCCATCTTCATACCTTAGTAAAAGGATATAAATACAGCTAATTTGGGTTCTACCCATACACTATTTTTTTGTGAATCTTGGGCAAGTCATAAACCTCTCAAAAAGTAAAATGAAGGGACTGATTTAACTGACTTTTAAGTACCCATTCTATCACTTCTTTTTAGAAAAATTCGTTGTTCACCTAGAACAACCACCTCTTAGAGCAGATTTAACAAAACAAACAACAACAAGAAAGGACACTTGACTTCCTCATTTCCTTACCTTTTAGAGGAATGCTATATCTGGCTGCTTGAATTCACATTCCCTCAGGGCAGCCTCTCTCAGTAAACAGCTAAGCACACCCCAACCAAAAATGTTGTTTTGTTTTTAAATTGGGATACTTTTTTTTTTTTTTTTTTTTTTTTTTGAGACAGAGTCTCGCTCTGTTGCCCAGGCTAGAGTGCAGTGGTGCAATCTTGGCTCACTGCAAGCTCTGCCTCCCGGGTTCAAGCCATTCTCCTGCCTCAGCTGGACTACAGGCTGTGTTGAATAAAAATCAACAATTTTTACTCAAAGGTGATTATAAATAACTATACTTTTAAATAAAAGGAAATTCTTTTCTGAAGAACTCTCTTAAAGGTGAGCTTAGTGCTTAATAAGGTTCATATCGTATTGTACACTTTCCAGCTATCTCTAGGCACTGTGACAACACTGACAGAGCAAAAATTTTCAATGATCTTTAAGGGAAATCTGTCAGCTATAGTCTTTTAATGTGTAGATGTGATCAAGTAGGTCATACTTCAAACTCTTACCCAGAATGCGCCTAATTAAAATGGTCTTTTGTTAGATTCAATGAATACTATAAGCTAAAGGCTTTGAGATAATTCTAACATTAAGTTTAAATGTTCTCCTTGAAACTGTGCTTCCTACTGTTAATCCACATGAAATGCTTATCCTCCCAATGACCTTCTTTACTCAGAATTTTTTGCCTTACTCATTGTTTGGAAAAGAAGAGAAAGCACTACTGTTTAATAAAAGCAGACTACTATATTCTAGGCCAAACACTGTATTTGGTATTATTTCACCTTCAACTATAACTCAGTAAGGTAGATATTATTATCCTCATTGTATAGATTAAGAAATGAAGGCCGTTAGTAGAAAAATGGCATTATGATGCCAATTCTGGAGCCAGACTCTTTGGTTTAAATGCTGGGTTCCATACTTTCCAGCTGTGCAACTTTAGGCAAGTCACTGAAACTCTCTGTGCCTCAATTTTGTCATCCTTAGTTATAATAATAGGACTCTCATAGGGTTGATGTGGGAAAGACATAATTAAAATGTGTAAACCACCTAAACTGTGACTGGGTATGATGAACCCAGTCTAAGAGCTGATTGTTATTAACCTGCTCAGAGTCATAAAGCGTTAAAGTATCAGAGTTGGAATTTTAGTTTTAAAATCCATGTGCTTTCCAAATCTCTATGGTCTACAATGAAGACTTCTTTAAAAAAAAATACACACTGCATTTTAAGTGATAACACTAAAAGCAGTAATTAATTCATTGGATAAGTCAATTTATCTAGCAAGGTTTTGAGAAAATAAGACATTGGTTTAATGCAGGGGTCGTCAACCATCTCTAGCCTGTTAGGAACCGGGCCGCCTAGCAGGAAGTGAGTAGTGGGCATTACCACCTGAGCTCAGCCTCCTAACAGATCAGGCAGGCATTAGATTCTCACAGAAGCTCAAACCCTATTGCTAACTGCACCTGCGAGGGATCTAGCTTGTATGCTCCTTATGAGAGTCTAACTAATGCCTGATGATCTGACGTGGAACAGTTTTATCCCAAACTCCTCCCCTGCGTCTGTGGAAAAATTGTCTCCAACAAAACGAGTACCTGGTGCCAAAAATTTTGGGGACCACTGATTAATGTATACTAGTGATCAGAACATTTCCAGGGCCTAAGGCATGAGCCTGAATGGGCTCAAAACTGAAGATTCTTTAACAACCAAGGATGTTAGAGAAGAGGACGAAGGCAAGAGAGAAACCTGTTGGAAAATAATTACTATAGGAGAACAAATGAAATATATTCCTTCATAATTAAAGGCTACTCAAGCCTATGATAGTCATAACATGACACAAAACCTGCACTTTGGTATATATGCGAAGGGTTAGATCACCCAATGGAAGACCTGCTTGTTTGCCATGGCTGAATGGCATTCTCTTAACCATCTTCATTTACATGAAACTCATTGTTCACGACTAAGTTGCATTTGAGGAAAGCAGAAGTATTGCATCTGGCCACTTGTATTGCATCTCCTTCTCAGCCAAGATGTCATGAGCAGTAGCACCACTATCAATCCAGCAGAGCTGGCTGCCCATTGCACCATGTGAATTCCAGCTGAATACATATTAGAATTATATAATTCATTGAGTATGTAAACCCTATGGATTTACCCTCAAGTCCGACCAACATTACTATAAATGCAGAGGAAACATTAGGGAGATAATTTTGCTTGGATAATTATAGGCATTCGTGACCCATTGTTGTCTCTTTATTTGTTGTGCATTTACTTGGATAATGGGTTCTAATTGTTGTTCCTGAAAAAGAAAGAAAGTCTGCAAGCATTAAAACACAATCCATCAGTGCCAAAGGGATTGGGTTTCCAGTGTCCAATAATATTATTTCCTAAAAGATGTGTATTCTAATTTGGTATAATTATGTTGATCCTGATTTTTAAAAATGCATATAACACAGTGATAACAATACCAGTAACACCAAGTATTTAATAATTCTTTCATTTTCAAAATGTTTTCACTTAAAGTAAGCAATTAATAATTAGTAAATATTAATAATTACCAAATTATCAAATATTAATATTATAAAATATTAAAATTAGCAAATTACTAAATAATAATTTTACTTCTAGTAGTAGAATTGGGACTAGAATAGCAATTTATTTTAAATTCCAGCTTTCAATGTGGTATTTTAACAAGTAGAAAGAGAGGGCAGTGATAATTCACTTAGTTTATACATCCTAGAAGTTTTGTGAGAGAGTTATAATGTCTTTTACATTTAAAACAATTTTACATTTAAAACAACTAGAAAATTATCATTGTTTAGCTGCACAGCTGTGATGAGAAAAATCCATTTTCATCTAACAACCTGAAATGTTTAAAAAAAAAAATCACTAAACAAGACACTTAATGACCTAGGGAAACTATCCTTTTTAAAAATATTTTATAAAAAACATTACTGTTATAATGTGAGCTAGAAACTCTGAGATATGAATTGAATATTTGCATACAATCCTGAAGACGAGATTTTAATTTCCACAGGTTATTCAGAGAAAAAAAAAAAGGGAGCTAAAGGTTGGCACAACCTTCGTGGGAAGTCTAAAGCTTAGTGATAGTTTTACCTTGGTGATTCATCTATTTAATCCCTGGCCATAAATCTTATAGATCACAAGCATTTTGGCTCCAAATTTCGTAGATAATATTGCTAAATAAATCAAATATGTAAGAAGATAGAGATAGATTGGTATAATTATTATGATGTATGAATACATCATATAATATTTAAATTATATGATATATAATTTAAATTATAGGAAGCATATAATATTTAAATTATACATATATATCAACTTCATCAACTATTTACGGTGATCACTATGCTTGGCCTTCTCATCTTGTTGATGTATATATTCTAGCTATAGATTGTAACTAGGCAGTAAAAGTTATCTGGAGAGAAGCAAATAACAATGTAACTATTTCGAATGTTTATATTCATTAATTTCTGGCATCACATAGCTTATAGGTTAAATAAAATATGAAAGAGACATGTGAATCTCTGCCTTTGAATACTTAGGATGTGTTTGAATATATAATATTATTGAAGTTGTTATAGATTTTCATCAGTTATATAATAAAATATATTATTGGCACAAGGCTGGACAGAGATAGGCCCTCAATAAGTTGTATCTACTAATATCACTGTAAATACTACTGGCTTGTGTGGGTCAGGAATGCTGAAATTTAAGTTTTTGAAAGAATGAAACTCAAATTTGAGTTGACCTTTGGGCTCACTCAAGAGATCATATTGAATGCACGTTGTTAAAATTAATATAGAGAAATATATTCCAAGACAATAGGTAAATTTAAGGAAACATTCAATTCAGCCATATTCTCTAGAAAATTGAGAATGCTCTAGATGTTTTAGTGCTCTTTCCTACACATTGTTTTATGTGCACATGGGAGATTATGATGGGTCTTCCTGGTTCCATATGCCAAAGGAAAAAACTAAAGTTCAGAGAAATTAAGTGCCTTGATAGTGATTATACAGCTTGCTTGTGGCAGAACCAATATTGGAACTCATATATTTTGACTCACCTCTCTGTGCTTCTTCCAATGGGGCTACAGTAATAGAAACAATTACAGAAACATTGAAAAGAAGCAAAAAAAAAAAAATCAATAGAATTTAATGTCAGACAAACTGTAAATGTTCACTGTAAAAATCAGTAAATCTTCACTGTTTGGCAAGAGTTATGTTAATTATGCTACATAGTTACAGTTATATTAACAGCTATGTTAATATAAGGGACTAGAGCAGGATGAGAAAACTGCAGATTTAATTCTTTAACTTAACTAAATACCTTTCACGTTAAATCAACATATCTTAATTTGTTTAAAAATTTGTAAAAAAAAAAGGCAAAGTTTTTAAAAAAATTAATAAGTCATATCTATAATTTATTATGGCAATATGCTTTCATACTTTTTCAGTATAAAAGGGTTTATCAAATCAATCATATTATTCCATTTTGCAGAATGGAAAACAGGTTTAGAGAAATATATTGTTCAAAGACATACTTAGAAAATAAATCAAGTCTAATTAAAAAATGCAATTGTGGAGATTAAATCAGATTTCATAGTACTTAAAGGTAATTAAAGAAATAAGTGTTTGCTTAATGATTCTCCTGAGAATAAGTGGGAGAGATCATGGAACTGAAGAAGAAAATACTTAGAAACTTTAGAAATTTATGACGCTAACACCAAAATCATGAAGTAAATGAATTTTTTCTTTTTCTCCTCTTCCTCTCAGTCCCTGCCCCTTTTCAGTTATGTGTGAATATTCTCATTACCCTCATCTCCAGCTTCTCCACTGACATTGTGTAGCCACTCAAAATGGTTTCTCTTATCCTACCCAACTGTTCAAGATAATAATTAGTTGAAAGGAGTCCTGATCCCCTGTTGTGTATGCAAATACAGAACATGCCCTGATTTTCTAACCCTAATGATGGAAGCTTTAATTTTATACCCATGATTAAAGGAGTGCTTGTTTTATATCACATACAATCCCAAGAAGCAATTCATTATATTTTATTCCAAATGCATGACAGTTAAAGACACACAAAATATTCTCACACATTGACTTAATATGTGTTTAATTTTATTTTAGAGTATTGGATTAACTGTCTGTGGGAGCATTTAACGTTAGAACTGAATTTCAGGACCCACAGAAGAAGTTTCCCTAATGTCTGCTAATCAGGAATTGTTGAGCTTCTATTGAGCAATTGTTTTGCTTTTGGCTTCTGGCTGCTCTGAATCATTTACCTGTTGATTGTTCCCTTTTGCATTAGCTGTGAAAAACCTCAAAGCCAAATGTTGATCCACCATTATCAAATGAGCATACGTTATAACATGCATTTTGAATTCTAAATACACCCTTAAGTTTATCTTTTTTTTAGTATTTTTTTCTCTTTAACCTTGCTTTATTCTTAATGCACATATTTTGACAGATAGAATTAAATTCTTTTTAGAACAAGGTTAATTGTTTCTGTATGTATGCATTCACATACATAAACATATATAGATTGTTGACATAGTCACATGTATACACATGTATGTACACATATATATGCATACATATATACATGCTTATAAGTAGATCATTATAAAAATAAAAGTATATATTCAGCCACTAAGAGGGATTATTTTCATGTCTAGCTTTTTATTGGTTATCCCAATAACAGCTTCCCCTCCTCCCCTATTTGTGGAAAATGCCCGCTGCTCTTGGCTTTCTTGTGTTTCCTGTGGCGTGGTTTGGATAATCCAGGATGAAGAACATTTTCTGCTGGTGTGGAGCTAGCCAAATAGAGTTAAATGACATAAACTTGGAATCACTTGAGGTCAATGATGTTCTCACAATTTCCTCTTTGTGTCACGGAACAATTAGCTTCATGTCTTGGCCAAAATCAGTGCTAAGTCACTGCATTTGCCAATGCAAATTCTGTAGATGTTTTTTATTGTGCATGTTTATTTCTCACTCTAATTTTATTTTTGTTGTTGAATGCCATCTTCTGCCATAGCTGTAACTGCAATTACAGCAATAAGAGAGTGAATCTTCAGTTTATGTTGTTGAAAGAATATCAAAGCACAAATACAGATACATTTTATGAGAAAGTTTTATTTGGATGCGTTATGTCAAGTATCTATATTACTAGAAACTTAAACTTACTTAATTCTTACCAGTAGGTTTCAATGACAATTGGTTATAGGAAGAAGAGAATATCACCTTAAGAATCTAAAGTCCTAGATCCCATACTAAATTCTCCTGGAAATTTTGTATATGACCTTGGTTAAGAAAAACTGTGCCTGCCCTAACCAGCTCATAGGATTTTGTGAAAATGTGATAAAATTGTAAAAGTATTCTGAACTGTAAGGAGCTAGTCAAATTTAACATATTTTTATTGCCTGATTTTTTTCTCTAAAAAGTGTTGATTTTTGTCAGTGAGCACCTTTTACTTATGTTGGTTTTAACTGACATGTGAGTGTATTTAAGAATCTGAAATCTATTTTATGAATAGCTTTAAAGTGTCAAGGCCCGGTGCAATGGCTCATGCCTGTAATCCTAGCACTTTGGGAGGCCAAGGCAGGTGGATCACTTGAGGACAGGAGTTCAAGACCAGCCTGGCCAATATGGTGAGACCCCATTTCTACTAAAAATACAAAAATGGGCCGGGCCTGGTAGCACCTGCCTGCAATCCCAGCTACTCAGGAGGCTGAGACACTAGAATCGCTTGAACCCAGTAGGCAGGGGTTTCAGTGAGCCAAGATTGCGCCACTGCACTCCAGTCTGGGCAACAGAGCAAGACTCTGTCTCAAATAAAATAAAATAAAATATTTTTAAAAATGTCAGAAGCCTTGTCAACCACCATTGACAAGAGTTATGATAAACTGATTTAGGATTATAAAAAATAATTGGTATGGTTTTCTTTCAATCAGTGTAGTCCCACAGAGGTGGGAAACCCAGTGCTTCTGGTTGGAGTCAGTTTCTCAGTAGATGATGAGATAGTTACAGAATGCCAATTTTCAAAGAAGACATATATATGCTACAGAGACTGGTCAAAATGCAGTTCTCACTTTTATGTCTGAAAACAGTAACAGCAAATCACCGGATGTGGATGAGAGGAAATCCTTTTTTTTAATTTTATTTTAACCTGTGCATCTTCAGTGCAATCACAATCCCGTCAAGAAAATCACCCATAGTGAACTGTCTTTGGGTCATGCGTAGCAAAGTACAGGATGCTTTATAAAATGAGATTCTTTACTCGCAGTGCACACGCTGGGTATGTCTTGTCTGCTGTTCATCACAGCTACCAGAACTCCTTAATGTGGAATCTTTGATCCAGATAATATTTATAAATTCAAAGCATCCCAGACCAGCCTTTATCTCCTTGACCCAGCAGATTCATTTAGACTTTCCACTGAGTTGAAATGTTTAAAATGATAGACTTACCTGGTCCTAATATCTTGCTAGTATCCCAAAAATAGGAAGAACTATTAAATCTTTACAGAACTACCCTGAGTTAAGCCAGAGAAATACTATTCAGAAATAGTGTTCATGATCTGATCTGCATCAAAGTTAAGAAAGTATTTCAAAGTAATTCAAGTGTCAGGAGCAGGATCAAATCAGGACTTGGAATGTTTAATTTGTTGTTATGTCTTTAATTCATTTAGCCATCAAGCAAGTCTCTATTGAATTGCCCTGACATATATTAGAAAACAAATCTACTTAGGGAAAACATAATAAGAGAAAGATTAATTGAGGGCATTTCCCTTTAAAACGGTAGCGCAGCAGACCTTACAGAATTCAAAATGGTTGATGGCCCTTCAGAGAGCCAGTCGAGAACCGCATTACTGTGTGTCAATCTTGGGGTAGGGATTCATGTATGAGAGGTGCCTCTCACAAGGCAAAGAAGCATGGCTGGAGTGAAACATGTTGCTGAAAGCTAAAGCTAGCACCTGAGTTCTCTGTTGGTTCTTCATCTGGTGTTCAGCTCTATTGCTTCAGACCCAAATTAGAAATATGTGCAAAGAGAGAAGTGAATTTTGAAACATGCCAGAGGGTATGAGATGGCAAGGTTGCTTTTGTTTGGTTAGGTTTATGATAAGTTTAGGTAGAATATGCACACTTGATCTCTTCTGAAAGCTTTCCTGAGGATTCCATCAGTGTGAGGGCATACCTGCAAGGAAGCACATGCCGCAGCCTGCACACAGGCACACCCCACTATGGCAGTAGCTGAAGAAGGAAGCACTGCCACCACCACTACCACATACTGAGATTTCCAAAATCACTAACAAATTTCTCCAGGCTGCTTCAAATTCAGAGGGATTTGGCTACAGAAGAAATTATGTGAGGCTGCATATGTGCCAGGCCTGGAGGAATTTCTAAAAAGCAGCTATACATTTCCACTTGTTACTGATGATCACTACCCAGAGCAGTCGAAAGTCAGTTAATAACATGTCACAGGGATACTGCTCTCCACTGGGCTATATTCACGTCTGCAGAAATAGCAATGTTATTTCATCCTCCATTGGCCAGACCCTAATCTCTGTCTCTGGGGTGAGAATGACCAGCCTGTACTCTTTTGTCAGAGCAGTAGTGGAGAGAGGAAAATGAGAAAATGCTAATGACTTTGTGTATGTCCTTCTTCCTTGTCCCTGTTTTCTGCAACAACATCAACATAGCTTTAGCCCAACGTGCCATTTAGACCGGAGTCTTGGATTGATCTGTGATGGATGCCCTGTCGGGTACACAGGACCACGCTGTGAGAGGTAAGAGTATACTACATTGTCTTGCAAAATGATTTCTACCTTGGGAGTTATAAAACCACAGATACAATCATCCTTTGCATCATCCTTTGGAGAAAAATGGCCACACTCAATGAGGTGAAATAAAGTTTCTCAACACACTTGTCAAACAAATGCATTATATTTTTGTAATTTATTTATTTTTCAGAAATTGCTTCATAAATCTTCATTCACTCAGAGAATATCTGATTAATGTTTTAATCTTAAAGGTTAAGTATTAACCTACAATCTTTGTAGAAAGTATTGCCCAAGTGGAAAGTCATGCACTTTAAGATTTATCTTACTGTCTGTGTAGGCACCATTTATTTTTCATAATTAGCTTTTTGTCCTTAAAATGTAGCTTAAATGCATAGTTCATAGTTCAGCAAGTGGTTCATAATTTACTTTAAATATACTTGAAAATAGAAACAAAATGTAATTTATTATCATGATTTATATCCTCTTCTAATTACTCCGAAACCAGTATTTTAATTCCTGTTGATTTTACTGGGTTGCTTTGCAGCGGAAACAAGAGTATTATTTTATGTAATTTGTGTGATTATATTTCCTCCTGAAATATTTTTGAAGAAATAATTCTTCTATATATTCAGCCTCAGCATAAAAATGATACAAACTTCCCCCTTGACATCATTGCCAAAAACAAAAACCTCCCTCTGGTTTCAGCACTGGAAATAGTCCCTGCTGCTACCCTTCCTGGGAGGGAGGGGTGCAAAGGAAGTGACCTACTTTCACTCATCATCACTGAGGCTAACCCTGAAGAGGGCTGTTTCTGCCCGTCTTTTCCTGTCATCTTGGCAGCTATCACCCCTGTTTCAACCAGGATGCATAAAATTAATGAAGCAGGAGCCTATCACCGAGAGAGAATTTAGCTAGCAACTAGCAGTCTGTGGACAAAGTGCCAATGACAGTTCCTAGCAGCAACAAGTACTATTTGTGAGTATGGAAGCATCTGTAAATTAGGAATGGAAGAAAAAAAAATGAAACAAGCAGCATTTATTTGCAATCAAGAAACTAGATATCTTTAATTGTGTGTGTGTGTCTGTGTGTGTGTTTAAAGAAAGGCATGTGCATATTACTTACTATAATAGGAGAACATATCATTGCCAAGACAGATTTACATCAAGTGCCTAAACCCCCCAGTTCACTACAGGCAACCTTTTTTTAGCAACTGGAAAATGACAGCTGCTCTGTCATACAAGGCTATTAAATCCACTTATCTAGGTGAGCATAATCTCTGATGTATTTATATTGCTTTGCTTTATGTACTATACTCCCTATACATGTTAGACAATAGTTTCTGAACCATCTATAATTTAAAACCCTACATTTTATTTAACAAACATCTGTTTAGCAACTACCATGTGCTGGGTACAAGGCTAGACATTGGATATAAATAGATGCATTTTCCCATCCTTGCCCTCAGCACCTCACATCTTTCTTTAATGCAAGTGAGGATGGTTGCTTGTATTCTTGGGAGAATTCTATTTGAATAGTAAAAATCACCAAGGAGAGAAATACCTGACAGAAAGTATGATTTCCTGTCTAAAATCTGTATTAATCTGATTCAGAAGATGGCAACATGCATATGCAGTGTAATGAATGGCATATCTTCTCTCCAGCTCAAGTTTTTCCACAGTTGATACCATATTTTTCTAGCCAGAATTTAGATTAGGGTTTTCCGGGAATATTTAAGATTTATAATTTCATTGTATTTATGTAAGCCAAAAGAACAGCTTAGATAGATCTAAAATATGAGGGAAACATTTTTTGTTAGAGATGTGCCTGTTGAAGTAGAAGAGAGGGAAGATAAGGGTCAGGGTAAGGAGGAGATACTGGTTGCATTAAAAATCTTGTAATCAAAACCATTCTGTAAGTGATTTGTGTGATCAGCTTATGCACATCATCTAAATAAGACCAGAATTTAAAAACTAAAGCAACATTTCCCAAATTGTAGATGTTTCTGGAATAAAGAATTCTGTGATCACATAAGTTTGGGAAGCATCCATTTGCATGTTAAAAGTTCTGGCATGTCCTACAGTGTGTAATGAAGAAATCTGTTCAATTTGTTTAGCTCAGCATTTCCTAAACTTATGTGGCCATAAACCCTCTGCTTTAACTATATAGCAAGAATATATCTCAGACTACAGCTCAGGTGGGACAAGAGTTATAACTTTATAGTCTTTATCACAATTTAATTTCTATTTTGAGACCCCTTTCTCTATATGTGGGAACTGTGAGGTCTTAGAAACATAATCTGAGCCCATTTCAAGTTGTTTTCTTCTCCTCTCTCCCAGCTTGAATCAAAGTTCTATTAAGCGTACCTAGTACCAAAGGCCTTATATGCAAGGGTAGAGGGGAGGGTATAATGTCTGTGTGTATATGTTGAGCAAGGGGACATGTGATAGGGCCAGCCAGTACTGAGTATTTCACCCAAGCATGTTTCTGCTGACCTATCCCTTTTTCTCCGTCCTCCTAATTACCTTTCCTTTCAGGTCTAGAAAGTCTCTCAACTACTTTCATTCCATTCTTGGAGGCACAGGAATCATTCAGCTTCTTTCATTCCATGCTAAGACCCACCAACATCTCTACCATCATCATTTTTCCATCTGCCTTTCCAAATCCATCCCATTTTCTATTTGAAAAAGGATGAGCTACATTTGTGGAACTGGTGGCTTTCAGAGCTCGGGGTCTGGCAGATTCCTATGTCTCTGCCTTTTGCCCTGTCAAATCCCTTCATTCAAACATGTAGCACAAGATGACCTTGCTTCTTGAATCGAGGGGGTGAAGAAAAACAGTGAACAGGGGAATGGCCAAACAAGATACAACAAAACATGGACTGGTATTCTGTCACAAGTTGAACACTAGTTACAGCTTGGAAAACATTCACTTAGGGCCAAAACACCACTATTTTTGAGGTATCACTGCTTTGCTGGGGAATGATTTAAACAAAGGAAAAAGAAGAGTCAGAGAGTGAGGGGAGAAGGTATTCATGATGATACCTTTGCTAAGATTCTAGACTTTTATCATCTGGACAAGAGGAGAACAAAAATAACAAAGAGACAGAATCTTGAAGGGCTAAAAGAGATTAAGTAAGCAATTGGAATATCAAGAGCAATTAAAAAGACTATTGAGCTAAAAGTGAGTCAAATGCTGAGGATACCTGCCTGATCGGACACTAAGTTACTTTCAGAATAAGTTTGTAACCTCAGCAACATGTCATACATTATGGAGAAGGCATTTCAAAAAGACAGGCAAGTTCATCTGGTGGATTCTATAGGACAACATGAAACTTAATGGGATACATAGACTTCTTAAGCCCTCCCCACTCCCCAGCTGGCAAATTTTTAACAACTCCTCCTGAAGTGATGAGAGGGGTCAAAAGCCAGGACTAATCTCACAATTGCCACTGAAAATGTGGAAGGTATTTGAATCAAATTGCTTAATATTTTGAAAATTCATCTACAGTTTTATCCTCAAGATTCATACTAGATATCAAAGAAATTCCTTTTTGTTTCTTAAATTTCAGTTCCAAAATCCCATTTAGATTTTGTCTGCTTCAGAATGTCTGAATTCGAATCAAGTCTAATCACCCCTCTGATTACTATGCTCATGGGACCTTCTATTCACTTCTGAGTCTCCTTGTGCCTTTGGGTCCTGAATGCAGAACATGGGCTACAGAAATAACAGAGGAGGGGCAGTTATACCTACCTGTAGTACTGTTAGCAAAATTGTGACTCCAATTGAGGTGTCAAGAGGCCACTCATATGTGGTTGTGCAATTTGTACACTGCACAAAGGCACTCAGGGAAGGGGAAGATTGAGGGCTTGAATCCAGTTTGCCCTCTTCTTTTCCATGAAGTCCCTGGGTGTCTAGTCTGTTTACTTTTTCTGCATATGTCTGGAAAGGACAATTTCTTCCAACTTGCAAAAGGCACCATTTGAGCAGGGAAATACCCTCAGTCTTTTGCTGATTATGTCAAATGGGAGGAAGTAAGAACACAGCATTACAGCCATGCCTCTTTATACAGCAGCGACCCTCTTCTGTGCCTTTGCCAATACTGTTCCCTCTGCCTGGAAGATTGCAGCCCTTTCACTCCTCCATCCGAGACTAACTAATCCCTGTTCAGCTCCCAAAAGTCAGCACTATCATCCTGAAAATGTCCTTGATTGGGCCTAATCTGAGTTGGTTGCCCTTTTCTGTGCTGCCATAATAGCATTTGCATATCTCCAGTTGTTCTACTGCTACGTTTTAAAATGTGTGTTCATTCTCCATGGACTGTAGTGTGAAGACTGTACCTTATTTGTATTAGTACCGTGTAAAAGTGCTCAGCTGATTTTTTTTAATGGGTTGGGAGAAACAAGAGCTTTTCTAATTTGCTTGGCTGGATTAAGCCAGCATTATATTGTTTCATTGTTTTCAGTGTATAGATAATAGAAACATAGGCCGTGATTTTAGCCAAAAGTTGCTGAAAAAATGATGGGGCAGAATGAGACAAAAATCTCATCAGTGCGGTTGCTTTCTTCTCATTGTTGCTTCTCAGCACGTCCGCTCTTTTTGTACCTCTCCCTCTCTCTCTTCCTCTCTCCTTCCCTCTCTTCCTCTCTCCCTCCCTCCCTCTAACATTGTTCCTAAATTATCAATAGCAGCAAGTGTAACAAATAACTGCATGTGTTATCTGGAGTCTTATTTACATTTAAACGGTCCTTTTTCAAAATATTGCAATTTGATTTGAAAAAGTTAACAGATGTGGTAAGGAACAATGCCTTTGTTATGTCAAGATGTCCGTTTCTAGCAAGGCATTCATTCGATAAACTATTTTTAAAAATGCACTCATTCTGCCTTGCATATGAAAATGAGAGGGCTTGACATTTCACATTACAATTATTTTTGGTGGAGTGAAAAACCAAAGGACTGTGATTTAAACTAATTTTAATTAGGTGAATCCAACTTGATCAGATTCTAATACACTATTTTTATTAATAAAAGTTATATGATTAGCAGTATTATATTCTCTGACCCTCAAATTACTTTTTAATTCCTAATGGAACACCTTCAGAAATCCCTAATACTGTTCTCTGTATAGAAACACACACCCATACACCAGTAATGTGCTGAAGTGTTGCAGAAAATAGTCCCACTTTCAGTAACATGGCATATGAATTTTCTATCACGTATATTCACAAATTTTCCTTACATGTCCTGCAAGAAAAAATAAATAAAAGACAGATGCTTCTTTAGTTATTCTATTTAATTATAGTTATTTTCCTCCTGAAATGAGTTTTTTTTATTATGGAGAATTTCAGTCTTATTAATTGCTATCTAAGTTAAGAAAAATTCCCAGATCTCGTTATATAAAGCTATCTCTCTGAAGGGCAATAAGTCATCTTGAGGAAAGTGAGCTGAAAATAATAGGTTTTCGTTTGCTGTGATAATGATCATTGTATATACTTATTCCAGTGGCACAAAGTCACTCTCTTAATGGTAAACAAAATGAGATGTGAATATATGTGGATGTGATCATAAGCTCTGAATATTAAATAAGACAAGAAGAATCAGGTTAAAATTCAAAAGAATCTCCTTATCTTTATCAAATGCCTCTCGTGAAGGGATTTTGGGGGAATTTTATGCACTCAAATTTTATTCCATATTTTATAATACAGAATTAACGAACAATTATATCTGTGGTTGGCAATATTCTTCTAAGCAGTATTTATACAACTCATAAGTGTATAAAATCTTTTGTGAATATAAGTAATTTCATTTTAAAAATTATGATAAAAGATCAAATCTATGAATTATGTGTAGGTACCTAAGTACCTACACATTTTCTAGAAAACTTAGAATCATCAATGTATCTGCACCAAATTAATGGCTCTGCCCCAGAATTGGGATTTGTTAAAGTACTCTCAATATAATGTACTGGATTTAAACCATTTTTATTTCAAATGGTAGAGAGCCTTTCTCTAAATAATGACTGCATATCTGTGAGTAGATGAGCATAAAAGTGGTGTACTACTGAGGAAATTATATTCTCCCACATTGTTTTTGATCCCCTTCAATTTTGACACTTGCTGCAAAAGACTTTATCTTGATAAGATGGCAAAGATAACAGAGCTAGCCTGACCATAAGATTCAGATGCCCTGTTCTGTTTCTCCTTTGGCAAATGTGGCTTAGTATAAAGTGTGAGCAAATGCCATTGAAAGAGAAGACAGAGCAGAATATAAATAGGCGCTGCCTATAAGGACGTTTCTGCACACCTGTAGCAGTAAGTTGCATTTTAAAACATAACATTTAGGTCAGAGAAAATTTGCTGCTATAGTTTTTAAAAATCTTCTTTCCCATGCCCTATAAACAAACTTTTGTTTTTCCAATAATATGTAAATAGTTTTTGGTAAGAAAGAAAGAGAGCAGGAGACAAAAAAAGAAAGAGAGAAACAGAGAGAGGAAGGGAGGGAGGAAAGAGGGAGGGAGAGAGGGAGGGAGGAAGGAAGGAAGGAAGAAAGAAAGAAAGAAAGAAAGAAAGAAAGAAAGAAAGAAAGAACGAAAGAAAGAAAAGAAAGAAAAGAAAGAAAGAAAGGGAGAAAGACCTGGAGTTTGCTAATAGAGTTGGCAGGCACGGTTCAGTATCACCTTATGGCATATTCCCATAATATGCAGGCATGCTTTCTCAGACTTCCCTTTAGTAAAGCCTTCAATGAAAATTTGCCTCTGAATTCATATGCAAATACATACAAATGGATTATTAATTCAGATATACCCACAGCTCCCATCCAATTAATAAGAATCTTCTGAGTCACAGTTTCTAGTTAATAAATTCTGAACTCTTATTACTGAATTTCCTTGTGAGCCTGTTTCCTCATAACAAGTTCTGGCTGCAACAACAACAAAAAATGTGAACCTTACATATTTGTAGAGAAAATAACCAATTGGAGTAGAGACATATGATGTGTTGTACTACAAAGGCTTTCCAACATGGACCTGGATTCCTCCAGAGTGCCAGCAGCAGATTCTTATTATGCTTTGGTCTCATTTTCAGTGCCAGTGACAAGATTATATATTTTTTTCGGGCTGAAATCTAATTACTAGTGGGCTGGCAGGATATCATCTTGTATCTACACTGCAGTTGTAGAAAAACATTTTTTTAATCACTTTGCGTTTGAGAAAAGGAACACTTAAAAGGAAAATCCATCATCCTGGGAGAAGGGGAGAATGAAAAATATGTAAACATTGCCCTAACTGAGGTCCCCCCAAAGGCTCACTGATGAAATTTCTTGCCTTAGGTGTGCAGAAGGCTATTTTGGACAACCCTCTGTACCTGGAGGATCATGTCAGCCATGCCAATGCAATGACAACCTTGACTTCTCCATCCCTGGCAGCTGTGACAGCTTGTCTGGCTCCTGTCTGATATGTAAACCAGGTACAACAGGCCGGTACTGTGAGCTCTGTGCTGATGGATATTTTGGAGATGCAGTTGATGCAAAGAACTGTCAGCGTAAGTCCTGAACTATTGATGCCCCTGACAGAATTGATGTATTGTACCTCAACGTAGCTGATGAGCTCTTGAGTGTGGACTGAAGAGTAGGAAATTATGTGGAATACATGGTTGATAGATGCACAGAATATACAGAGTCTGCATATTCCAGAACATTTCCTTGTACTAACTAATAGAGTAAATCCTTTTAAAATTGCTGTGGTATTGAAGCGTCACTGTTTTCCAAATGATAAACATGTTTTTATTTACATGCGGAAGGAAGATTTTTTTAATGAACTTATGTCCACAGCAGGAAAGAAGAATTTGCATATTAGATAGACACCATGTATCCATTTTTTATCTCAATTCTAATCACTTGCTTTAAATAATTTTTTCTGCCCATGATATTTCAGTAGTAGCCATCAGAAGGTGTTAATCAGTTATGCTTTCATATGTTAACTTTACAGTGTCGTATTTTGTGATAGGTATAAAATTCTGCCAATATTTTCACACACGGGCATTTGTCATTGTTGAATGATTAACCTCATTTTAGTTTCATAATAGTCATTTAAGGACTATTTCTAGAATGCTCTTTCAGTGTTTTCCTTCCACAAAATTACCTACTCTAGGGCTTCATCCATATTAGTATAATACATTTCTCCCCTCTTTACCTTGTTAGCTGTATTAATACTACATAGAATTTCCAAATCCTTAATGTCAGTGGGATTAGAATATGAAGGCGGATCTTGTTGCAGAAGATCAAATGGAATGTGAATCCAATGTTAGCATTTGGCCATCATCAGCTTCATTTACTATCATAATGTTTAAGCAGAGTAGGTTATGAGACCAGCCTATCCATTCATTTCTGTCAAATTTATGTGAGAGACTCTTCCAATTATTCAGGTGGGTCCCAGGACATGCAGAATTATAGAAACCATTGTAAATGTAGCCTATCATCAACTCTACTGTAAGCACCAAAGACCCAGTAGGGTACCCTATTTCATTAAGAAATGTGTCTCTCTCATCACAGGTTTAGAAGATGAGTTCTAGCTTTTTGTTATTTAATAATGATAATTCGTTGAATCAAAACCAAATCACTCTCTGGACCAACTGGCAGCTGTTAATATAACCTGTAAACTGATCTTTTTTTAAAGCAAAATTTCCAACAGCTCAGTGCCTTTAAACACTGGATTCTTGACAAATGTGTAAAATCATAGAAAGCCTAAGAAATTCTTCCTTTCCCACAGATCATCTAGGATCTACATTTTCTAGCTGTGTGCTCCTGAGCAAGACATTTGACCTCCTTGAGACGCAGTTTTCTAGTCTACAAAGAGAGTCATGAATTTTCTGTGGGGACTAAAGGATTTGGCACATAGAGGGTATCCAGTGAGTTCCCAAGTCCTGGAGATGCTCACACACGGTAGCTGTCTTTGGTAGCAGTGCTCATAGTAGCTGTGCATATCAGTTGTTCACCAGTGAATTCTAAGGCTAAGTTAGTCATTTACTGACATTTTATCCTGTCTTCCAATAACCCCCACCCCCATAAAGTTAGGGATATTATTCCACTAATTTTATTATGGTAATTTATTATGGGATTATTTTATTATGGTAATTAATTATTTTATTATGGTAAAAAATTATTATGGGATTATTTTATTATGGTAATTTATTATGGGATCCATGGCATGAAGTCTTAAGAACATAAAAAAGAATGTGAGAATAAAAACATTTTGACCATTACCAGTTTTCATACTACTTGCCATGAGTATAGATGTGATTATAATTTTTAATGCTCTTTGCCATACAATCACAATTAAAAGTATAAGAAGCACATTTATTACTTATTTTTATAATTTTTCATGGATACAATATCACTTCTATGCATAAGTGGTAAAACCTCAAGGAAAGAAAGTTCATGAAAATACATTACTTTGGTTACCTATAGATTTGTTCAAGAAAAGTACACCACTACAAAGAAATATATTTTGCATTTCAAATTTGTGTATATTGTTGGTGTCATGTTTTTCCATTAAAATGACACTTTAGCAAAACTTTATACTGCTTTGTTGTTTTTAAGATAACTAATTAATTACCATCATATTTATGGTAAATTTAATTTTGTAGTTTACACTCCAAGAAAAAGTGACTTCTAAAGTCTAAATAATTTGATATTTTAAAAATGTATGTATGATATGCATAAGCAACTTTCATAAAATAATAAAAGTATATACAAATTCGATAAATCAGATGAAAATGGATATTTAAAGGAAAAATTTTCAGCCTTTCCTTGTATTTCAGCTATAGACTATCCGTAGGCTCTTTCAGTTTCTCAATGGCCCTTACTCTAGTATCCCCTTGGCAGACACTGAAGACAAACTTTGCTAGAAGATAAATTAAGCAGTTTTTAGAAAAGCAGTTGTTTTGTTTGTTTATTTGTTTGTTTTTTAAAAGGAGAACCTAGAGCCAGGAGAATAAAATATTAGCATAGGCTGATAGAGTACCTGTTTATAGCATAATTTTAGGTTGTGTTCAAATCAAAATATTCAGAAATTTAACAAAATCATATATGAGTAGCCTAAATTCCCATGTCATCTCCTCCTTGTATTTTTATTCTGATATAAATGCAATTATATGTACCTTTAAAAATATAGGGTACATAGTAAACAATTAATTACTATTCTATTTGTGAAAAGGTCACTTAAGCTTTAGACTGATTTACTCTACGTTTTAGAATAACCTCAGACAGCTTTATAACAAAGCAAAAAAGACAAAAGATTACTTAAATGAAATATGTTTTCTATGTTTGGAGATAGCATGTAAACTGCAAAATAAAAGTGATTCTTAAATGTTATAATGCTATAGTCTTAAGATACTTGACATGATGTTTTTGTTGTCTTTTAAACTTTTGAATCTTAAAAAAGGCATAAATATTTATTTCACCTCAAACCATTTTTTAAACTTAACACAAAACTGGCACATAGTAAATCATTAAATCAAAAAAACTAACTAAATTTTTCTAGATTAATAGTAACATTAAAATTATGCCAGGGGTGCTATTAATTTTGATAATTCCTCAAAATTATTTTAGTTCTAAAGTCAGTATGCATTACTTACAATGGGATAATAGTATCTTAAGTGTTACCCTGATGTATCCGTAAAGAACTAAAACAGTGTTACACCTTGAGTCAGGAACTCCAAGTTCCTGTCACATTCTGGACTCACCTATATGACACAACAGGCATGTGGACTTGTATAAGCTATGGCTTCTTTGAATTTCAGTGTCTTCATGCTCAAAATTGGAATGATGATGATGACATTAATATTTTAATGGCATATGATGGGCCAGACATGATACTAAAGCCTTTATGTGAATTATCCCTACAGCTTGTAGAGTTGTTATAGGGATTAAATGATAGAATGCCTAACAGGGCACTTAACAAATCAGAAAACATTCTGTTACTGAACTTAGGCGTCCATGTTACCATGTGGGGTATATTATTATTTAACAAGCCTATTAAGACTATTAGAAAGTTTTCCTGACCACAGGTCTCTCTTCTCTTTGCAGCCTGTCGCTGTAATGCCGGTGGCTCTTTCTCTGAGGTTTGCCACAGTCAAACTGGACAGTGTGAGTGCAGAGCCAACGTGCAGGGTCAGAGATGTGACAAATGCAAGGTAAGGAGTAGAGGCAGACCCATAAATTACTTTCTCTTTGCAGATTTTCACTGGCTTTTCATGACATGTTTTGTATACCTTCGTATATTAAAAGGAAGGTTTGGGATTATCTAATTCTACAATTGAAATGACTGTGATCAGTGAAAAGTTCTTTTCAAACTAGAACAAAATTCATTGTATGTTACCATTTGACCTTAAACATTTTTTTTTGGCAGTGAATGTGTATTATATTCGCTTTAATTCAGACATTTCTGAAACAAATAGCAGGCAAATTTAATCTTAATCTGGGGAGATACTCTTTCCTTTGCCTTTACATTTTTGGCAGAGTAAAATGTTACCCTTGCGGCTGGGCGTGGTGGCTCATGCCTGTAATCCCAGCACTTTGGGAGGCCAAGGCAGGTGGATCACGAGGTCAGGAGTTCAAGAACAGCCTGGCCAAGATGGTGAAACACCATCTCTGCTAAGCACGCCATCTCTGCTTAGCCAGGCACGGTGGCAGGTGCCTGTAATCCCAGCTACTCAGGAGGCTGAAGTGGGAGAATCGCTTGAACCTGGGTGGCAGAGGTTGCAGTGAGCCGAGATAGTGCCACTGCACTCCAGCCTGGGCGACCGAGTGAGACTCCGTCTCGAAAAACAAAGCAAACCAAAATGTTACTCCCTTTGCTTTTTTAGCAAACACCTTCTTCTAGTTCCGTCATTTAAAAGCTACTTCCTGTGAGCAGTCTACCTAATAGAAGTTTCAGTAGAGAAGTTAATCAAGATATTTTTAAAGATGCATTATTTTGCTAAAACAAAATAGTCAATTAAAATAGAGCATGTTGTTCTCAGTCCCTGAACATACCGATTGCCCTGCTTTCAGTATGGCAAGCAACTTCAGATTCCTCCATGAGGGTGGACAGATTTGCTCTAGCGCTTTCACAAAAATACATTGTATTTGTGATAAAGACAGTTAAGCAGAAGCAAGCATTTCTCTGATGTCAAACTGGCCTTACTGTAGGAAGTTTGAAAATATCATTTGCTTCTGTCTCTTGAATAATATCATTGCTCTGTTTTGTTTTTATTTTATTTTATGGTTGGTTTTTAAAGCCCAATATGTGGCGGGATCCAGAGAAGCGATTCTGTGTGCTATGTGACTGCGATCCCGTTGGTTCTGTGTCACCGCAATGTGATATTACAGGAAGATGTGTCTGTAAATCAGGCTTCGTAGGGAAACAGTGCAACCTTGGCAGGCAGGTGCACCAACAGGAGGAGCAGCCGCGGAGAGCGCAACGGGTGCTGGGTTCTCCTCAGAGGTGGGCTATCGGCAGCTCCAGCGGGTGCCCTCGGGGAGCCTATCGGGCCCCATCTCCGGTAATCCCAGAGGCGCTGCATGGCTCATGCCTCTGCATGTTGTGTTCTGTGTGCTGTGGCTGAAGTTCCCTGGTGGCATTTTACCAAATAACAGTTGCTAAGTGTGCAAATTGCAAATGCAAAAATTAGACAATTCCTAATTGAACCCTTGCCCTTTTAAAAATAACCATCCATATGCTTTAAAAAGCATATTCAAGTTCATAGGGTCATAAAACTTTCAATTAACCAAACTTTCAATTAACCATGAATATGTAGAAATCAAATAAAAATCTACTTGAGAGAACCTATAATCTTAGAAATGGAAGAGACTTCAGGCACCCTTTGGAGAAAGCTAACTTTTATAAATGAACAAATGAAGGAAAATCTAGCAGAGAAATTGATTTGTCCAAGAAAACTCAGCCCATTTATCAGGCATTTCATCATAATTAAGAATTTTGTTAATTTCCACATCAATTGTGCTTATGTGTACAACAAACACAAGAAACACATTTTCACACACTATAAATGGACAAATACCCAAAACGGGGAAAGTTGTTTCTAATTACAAAAGTGTGGTTCTCATATCACAGGACAAAACAAAACAAATGCTGGGGAAGAAGGAAGAGAGGGAGGGAGGGAAGAAGAGGTCCCAGGCTGAGCTGCAGAAGAGTAGGAGACAAGACTTACCAGTATAGAGTCAGGACCTGTAGAGAATTGAGGATAGGGCGTAGAAGAAGGAGAGAGGGAAATAAAAAGTAAAGAAGAAGAAGTGAAAAACAATTCATGGTTTTATTTCTTGGCTCATTATCACACATTTTTTAAAAAACAAATTTTGATGTCAGACTGCCTTAGATCAAATCCTGGCCTCATTACTTCCTAGCTATAAATTCCTTGAATCTTTCTGTAATTCAGCTTCTTCATCTGTAGTAAGATCCACTTCAGAGGGTTTATGTCTGCTTACATACTCCAAGAAGCAAATGCCAAGAGGTTTCCTGGGGGAAAGGCCAATGAAGCATGAAGTGGGAGACAGCATAGCCTTCTGCTGCAATGGGGTTCTGACTCCCGGGAAAACACAGAAAGAAAGACTGGGTAGGAAAAGCCTTGTTTGGTGCATTTTGTCAAATCTTAAATTCTTGGCCAAGCCAATGGGATATACCCAAGCAAATTTTACCCACTAAAGGAATCCTGAATTGGTCAGGGAGGTTCTAGTATCTTACAGTAATCAGCCTGAGAGAAGGATACTCTTGTGGAAGCTCATCTTAATTCATTCAGAGTGCTATAAGAGCATAACATAGACTAAGTGGCATGTAAACAACGGAAATTCATTTCTCACAATTCTAGAGGCTGGGAAGTACAAGATCCAGGCGCTGGCAGATTTCCTGTCTGGTGAGGGCCCTCTTTCTCTAGACAGTCATTTTACCCACTGGAACCTCACATGGTGGAGGAAACTCTCTGGGGCCTCTTTTATAAGTGCAGTGATCCCATTCATGAGAGCTCCATTCTCATGACCTAATCACCTCCCAAAGGCCCCACCTCCTGTCTATACCACCACCTTGAGGGTTAAGATTTCTACATATGAATTTTGGGGGACATAAACATTCAGTCCATTACAGAGCACCTCTGGTGGATCCAAAAGACAAGAAACTGGAGGCTTTCAGTCAGTAAAATTCCACACTGTAGGTTGTCTTGCAGGCAGATCGGATGAGGCGCCTCCAAGGCTGTCTCAGGGTAGCAGTGAGAACAGTGCACCAGGCAGGAGCATAGAGAGTTTTTAGTAAATGTTAGGCCTGATTACTATCATTATTACCAGTGTTATTAAATGAAGAAATGTTTAAAATAATTTTTTTTCAAAAACAAATGCATACATTTACAATAAAAGAAAAAGATAACTGATTAAAATGTCTCCAAAATATAAATTTAGCAGAAAGTCAACGTTCATTCAAGCCCTACATATCTTACAGTACTATTGTATGAAGCAGGGTTTTGTCCTGAGACTATTTTTTCCTCTGCAGCAGTATGTGTGAGAGCTAAGAGCTCAGACTCTGGAGCCAACCTAGCTGATCTGGAATCTTGACTCCACAGTTGGTTAGCTCATGACCTTAGGCAACTTACTTAACCTTTCTGTGCCTCAGTTTCACCACTCAATAAAAAAGTGGTGAGAATGACAACTGTCTGCCAGGGTTGTCCTGAGGAGTAAATGAATACGTATTTGTAAAGAGTTTAGATTTGTAAAGGGTTTAGAATTGTGCTTTGCAAAAAGGAAGCACAATATATGAATGCTAGTTCTTATTACCCCGAGAGAGACAGAGACAGAGACAGAGAACCTATCCAGTTTCTCACTGGGTCTGGATAGCCACTCTCTCCCATATTTATTTTACCTCATTAATCTCAATTACTGACCACGAATGTCTGCTCCTTAAGTTTGTTTACTAGTGGGGTTTTCTTTAGCCTTTGAAACAAATTTTTGAACAAATTTATAAACATTTTATTACTGAAATTTGGTAGTATTTATTTTGCTACAACTTAGCCTTTAAAGCTACATTATTTAAATATTTGAAAAGTGAGATAGAGCCGTTTCTTCTTGTACATTTCCTTACATAATTGACTTTGGAGTTTTTAAAATGATAGCTATAATTTGGAATTTTATTTGATATTTGATTGATTTAAAGGGGTGTACACACACCCCTTTAATGAGTAAATCAATATGAGAGTGTGGATATATAGATGTAAATATATATGAGTATAGGTATATATATATGAGTGTGTATATATATGTGTTTATACATATATCAGCATAGATATATGAGTGAAGACAATTTCTGAAATAAAGATGAATACAAAGTATTATTTCTATGACTCAGATATTTTTCAATACTGTTTTAATATATTATGTTTAGTCTTTTTGTCTATGTATTTCTGTTTCTGTTTGTGTGTCTGGTGGTATGGGTATGTAATTGAAATTTACATAGTATTTATATAATTTCATATTTTTGTTTAATTTCTATTTCATGCTATATCCTAAGCATATTTATATCATTAAAACTGCTTCAAAACAGGATTTTAATTCTTGCATATTATTTCATAATGTGGATGTCATCATTTAATTTATTCAACAATTTTTATAACATTGTACAGTTAAGTACCCGCATAGTTATTCACCATGAGAAATAATATTGTAATAGGCATGCTTTTGCTTTAATAATTATTCCAATTTCTGATTATTTCTCTAAGCCAGGTATGTAAAATTTTACATGAATTTCTTTTTACCAATAATAATATTATATGGTTAGTTTTTTTTATATAGGTGAATTTAATTTCAAAGTCATGTCGTCTTTTGGAACTGTTACATGCTTTTTTCTTTAATCATATACCACAATCTGAATTAGAACTAGAAATAAAAATAAAACCAACAGTAAATGTAAAGATAAGAATGATCGTCAAACTCAGTCAACCCATTTTATATTTTAAAAATAAAACTATTCTTAGCTGCAGTCATTTTAAAAATCTAATTTTCAGTGTGATTTCATTTTTATAACTTATTTTTAAAACTACTAACAATAATATCTAAAATATATAATGAGGCTTATTAATTTCTCTTTGGGTGGCTCACATTAAGTGAAAAGATTTTTTTTACCAAGAAGCAATTATTAATTCTAATTTTCAAAAATAAGAATTATTTTTACAAGGAAGTAATTACCGAGACTAATTTTCCAGATTAAAATATCATAATAATGTGACATGCTTTATATTTTTAAAAAATAACCCTGAAGTATTTTAAGCAGGATAGATGATTTTCATTTTTCTGCTAGGAGTGATTTTTTAATCCATCAGCATTTTCTAATGTTTCATTTTAAGCCTGATAACATGCATTTCAAGAAAGTCAGCCGAAGCTGGTAATGCAAACTTGACCGTAAAAGATGATTTGTTATAGATAGATAAGAGATATGCATATGAATAACTCATCAGAGAATGAAAGTTTCCTTTACTTACCTGATCTGGTGCTTTAATACGTGTTCTCACTAATCAATTTCAATTGTTAGAATGAAACCTAAGAAATCAAATGTTTGTTGAACCAATTATTTGATCAGTGTAAGCATAACCTGAAAGTTATATTTATAATGTGAACACTATAGCAATGATTAAAAGTATTTATGGATATGTGACAAAATTCTATCAAATATTAGGGCAAAAAGGATTATTTTAACTTTAGGCTGCTGGTCAATAATGTTGAAAGTATTTTTACCAAGTAGGAGTCCATAGATCTGAAAGTAATCAATTCAGATTACTAAAAATGAAGAAGTAAAATTTTAAATTAAGACTAGAAATACCACCTATAGGTCCTTTCCATATTGCTATTGAAATCTTGAGAAGTACTAGGACAGGCTGGTGAAAATACAACAGACAGTAAAGGAAGCGCCTAATTCTGCAGTTAATTTTGATAAAATTTCAGAATAATTGAACTTTTCTCTTTGGATATCATAGAAAAGGTCCATTTGATTGAATGAAAACCCAATTGTCATAACATCAGTGAGGAATCCCGATAACTCCTAAGTTCCTCTTTTCCCACCTGATCTTTGGTATTGTGCATCTTGCTTCACTTCGAGTTAACTGATTTAAATTTAATTTTTCTCTCCTCTTCCATTGCCAGGCTGGGACCTTTGGCCTACAATCAGCAAGGGGCTGTGTTCCCTGCAACTGCAATTCTTTTGGGTCTAAGTCATTCGACTGTGAAGAGAGTGGACAATGTTGGTGCCAACCTGGAGTCACAGGGAAGAAATGTGACCGCTGTGCCCACGGCTATTTCAACTTCCAAGAAGGAGGCTGCACAGGTCTGTAAATACGACTTAAGTCCTACATATTCACTCTGATAGTTTTAGGGTCTGACTTCTGTAATGGTTTTTTCTTTTAAAGGAAGCACAGATTGATACAACATATTTAACATAATGAGTAATGTCTACTTATTTTTACATTACTTAAAAAATGAAATACATGTCAGTTTGAAACACTGCCTTAATAACTGTGTGCAAGTACTCAATAAAAATCAGCAGATGCTCCTTTGGTTGTGTCCCTCCCTGTCTGCGACTTTGATTCAGCCAGTCACTCAAACACTGCTACAGCTTGAAAGTTAAATGTTCGATTTTTCTGGTACTAGTCTTATCTTAGTTTAAGCTCAAACCCCACGTTTCCTATTGCAAAATTGGTATCCGGATCAAGAAAAGTCAAGGTGTTTTTTTTTTCATGGTACCCCAAAAACATCTTTTCATCTACTTTTGGCTGCCTTGAAGACTATGATGTTCTAAGAGAAAAATAGGTTGGCTCTAGATATTTAGTTCATCAAAAAATGCAGGCAGAGGTTTCTAACCATGATTCCCTCAAGCAGTATTCTTATACAGTCAGCCACAGCCTTCACCCAAATCATGAGCTAAGAAAATACCGCTTAGCATTCTGCAGATGAAAGTAAAGATTGAACATTAGCCTTGATTTATATGCTGCTAATTTCGAATTGACCCTTATTCCAACAATCACTAGTTTGAATATTACCTTTGCTTACTAATGTCATGGATTCAACCTGGATAATGCTCACATACTCTCAGCACCATGGTAAGATTTTAAAACATTGTTATTCACTGTTGTGGCAAATTTAAGTAGGAAGCAGTAGGAATAATATTTAAAACTATTTAAAGAACCAATATCTTTCAGACATTCTCCAGCACTTTAGATATGTGGATTTTACCACAAATTAAGCCATGATAAGTTATTCTAATTGATAAGTTATTCTAAATGATAAGTTTATAATTGTAGATCCTCTAAGAATCTGTATATCTCTAAGTCAATATCTGTATAACTTAAAAATTATAAAGCTGTATTTTAAAATATACTCTGTTCTTTAAATCCAAAGCTCACTGACATTTTTACGTAATATGAATTAATGAGGTAGTATTATACATTTAAATACATATAGTAACAAATTATAAATGAGACCAAGAATATTATTTTAAATTATAGAAAGATGACGGCATTTAATAAATGCAGACCTACTAGCATTCTGGCCCAAAGAAACACCATAGAAAAAAAAAGCACAAAACAGGAAGAATAGTAATATGACTGAGGACATGACTTGCACAAAATAGCCTGGATTTGTCTAAATGGCTCCCTCAGTAACTAGTTCTGGGACCTTGACTGAGTAATTTTGTTTCATTTTCCACCTGCAAAATTCATTTATTAAATTAAGATAATAATAGTATCTACCACACATGGTTTTTGTTACAATTAGTTGAGTTAGTGGCTATAAAATATTTAGAGTAATGCCTAGCATGTAAGTGCTATGGAAGCATTTATCATTATTATTATTATCTTTATTAGTTTTATTAATTGTGGTATACATTGTGCTTTGGCACAGGAAAACTAGCTAATTACTCAGGTTTTCTTTCTATTTAGTGTTATGATTCCGCTGAAGAACTACTTAAGATAATTTCTATTTGCAAGTAATGATTTGTACTGTCCCATGACATTTTTTAGCATATAAATTTAAACATAATGGTAACTATTTTTCTTCTTAATGAAGGACACATCTAAAATAAATCATTTGGCTTAAAATTAGCAACAACAGTAATAACCAAAACAGCAATGACTAACATTTATTTAGTGTTTACTCGGTGTAAAGTATTTTTCTAAACACCTTTCACAGCTGGTGTGTAATGCTGTGAGCAATGAATATTGTCATTTCATAAAAAGTGAATTTAGTCAAATATTCTAAATATATTCAGTGAAAATGATTTAGTCATCATATAACCAATTAAAAGTTTACTCATAACATTAGTTTTCCATTTGAATTCAAGTATTTGGGTTTCTTCCCTCACTTACATTTCTTTGACATGAAACGCTGCACTAGAAATATTCTTAGTAGCTGGGTCAACTGCCGCTATGTGGCATGCATTCCTTGTCTTGGATGGCTTTGAAGATATTCTCAAACATTATTTTTGCAATCTTTGAAAAAGTACAAAAGGTAGATAACTTTGTACCCTTTGAATATTGCATGATAGCAACAGAAATGAAAAATCTATAGAAAAAAGTCAGGTGGTAAATAAAAATCGAAAGTATCTTTATATATAAACAGTGTCCATAATTCAACCATTTTAAAGTATTTGCAAAATTGGATTATTCTGTTGTGTGCGTTTCTAACTATATACATGATGTACCGAATTTAAGAAGCTTATTAAGCTTATTGGTTTTTACTGCAGATCGGGCTCATCAAGGAAAAACTAATCCGTACAGCATAAACAAATTAGAAATGAACTTAAAATAAATATACAAATAAAATAGTAAACTTTGTAGTACCCGAATATAAGGTATTACAGTTAACATGGAATCTGATAACACCAGTTCTTTCCTTTCTTAAACTTCATAGGAAAGCTAAAAATACTTTAACTTTTGAAATTAATAAATGAAATACATCTTATATTTATTGAACAGCTCCTTTCTGAAATACATTGTACTACAATATAAAAGATGAATGAAGTAAGTTTTTATTTCCAAATATCCTTAAGTATAGAACTGAAAAGAAAATAAGACAAACCAACACAATATAAAACGCAACACTTTGTGTCAAATTTTTACTATTTTTCCCCTTCTTTGTTTTCCCTCTTATACCGGTGAAGCTTGTGAATGTTCTCATCTGGGTAATAATTGTGACCCAAAGACTGGGCGATGCATTTGCCCTCCCAATACCGTTGGAGAGAAATGTTCTAAATGTGCACCCAATACCTGGGGCCACAGCATTACCACTGGTTGTAAGGTGAGTGAACCACTTTTTTGCCCTGATAATTTTTTGGAGAGATTTTTGTTTTGTAGAGCTCTGTAATTGGGCATTTCAAAATTCAATATTATATCACAAAATAATATAGAAGTATTACTATAATGTGATTACAGATATTAATCAATATCTTACAGTTTACTTGTAGGAAAGATGATGAAGTAAATATACATTTATGCAGCTGAACACTTGAAATCTACAAGAGGGGTAAAAAGAACAAAAATTCTATAATAATACCAGAAAAGAGCTATAACCTCATACCTAGGCACAAGGACATACATCTGCAAAGTATGAGGATATGAGGAACTAATTAATTTTCTAAAAATCTATAGAAATTGCCCCTGAATTATGACTAGGTTTTAGGTTTCAGGAAGTAGTTGAGATCATTCTGAAGAGTCATTTTAACAACATTTAGCTTGGAAAATAATCATTTTTTCCCATTGGTAGACCATAGAAATTGACATGGCCAGAGTCATGTTCAGAGAGATCTGTCTAGCATCAGCAGGGATGGTAACAATTTATAAGGCTGTTGAAGAAATATTAATAAGAGATGCCAAAAGCCTGGACCCAGTCAATGAGCAACATTGAAGATATATAGGGCGCGAGTTACATTTTAGAACTCAGGCAGATACAGCCTGGTGAATTCATTGATTTGGGGAATAAGAAAGAAGGCTTAGGATGACTCCTAGGTTTTGCTTTGCAATGGAGTAGGTGATAATAAGTACCATTTGCAGCTATAGGAATTATAGGAGGAGGAGCAAGTTCAGGAAGGAAAGATAATCACTTTGCATTTTTATCAGCTTTTTGTGAGGTATTAATAAAATAAAATTCACCCATTTAAAGTAATTAATTTTAACCAATGATTACAGTGGTGTGATCATCCCTTGTGCCCCATTGCAGTGAAGTCCCCATCACCCCCAACGTGCCTACTGTTTTGCCTTCTAGCATTGTAATTTTCCAATTTCTACAACTTCTTAAAAATAGAATCGTAGTCTGTTTTTTGAGGGGGGATTTGTTTGTTTCTTTTTTTGGCTTCCTTCACTTGGTGTTATGTTTTTTTAATTCATCCATATTGTTGCATGTATCAGCAGTTTGTTCTAAAAATTGCTTAATAATATTCCATTTGTATAATGTACAGCGACTTGCTTATCTGTTTACCATTTGATGGGTGTTTGGGTCATTTCTAGTTTGGGGTTACAATTTTGCTGTGAACATTAGCATACAAGTCAAAAGCATATTTACAGACAAATGTTTTCTCTTTTTTTTCTTAAGAACACTCCACATCTTTGCCAACTCTTGGAATTTTAACCCTTTTTTAATTTTAAGAATTCTGATGCATGTGTATTTCTCTTGTTTGCATTTATTTAATGCCCAGTAATGTTGGGAATCCTTTCATTTATTTGTTTGTCATTTATACATCTTTTTTGAAGTGTTTACAAAGCTTATGCCCATTTCTATTTTGAGTTGTTTGTTTCCTTAGTAATGCATTGCAAGGATTATTTATATATTCTGGATACATGTTCTTTAACGTATGTTAAAGCTTGCTTTTCATATAGATTGCTTTTTACCTAGTTTCATCATCTAATTTTTATAAACACTAGCTTATTATCTTTTTCTTTTATAGTCCATACTTTTTATGTTCTACCCAAGAAGGACAAGGTCCAAAGATTTCTCTCCCACATTTTCTTCAAGAAGTTTTAGAGTTTTAGCTCTTAAATGTAGGTTTGGATTCCATTTTGAATATTAATTTTTCTATATATCAGGTAATGGTCAGAGCTCACTTTTTATGGATATCCAATTTTTCAAACATTATTTGTTGAAAAGACTATCCTTTTTCCCATTGAATTACTTTGACTCCTTTGTCAAAATCTATCAACTATGTATATGTTTATGCATTTCTGGACTCTTTTCTGCTTCACCGATCTATTCTTAGTTAATACTAGTTAATATGTTAATTATTGTAGCTTTCCAGCAAGTCATAAAATCAGGTATTGTAAATTCCTCAACCTCATTCATCGTTTCCAATACCTTTTGAGTACTTTAGCTCCTTTACATTTCCACATAACTTTTAAATTTAGCATGTCAATTCTTTACCAAAAAGCCTGCTAGGATTTGGCTGTAATTATATTGAATTGATAGATCAATTTGGGAAGAATTGACATCTTAAAAGTATTAGATATCCCAATGTATGAACATGGCATAACTGCATTTTTTTAGGTTGTTATAATTTTTTCTCAGAAATGTTTGTAGTTTTTGATATGCAAGCCTTGCATATATATTGTTAAATGTATCAGTGTTTCATATTTTTTATCAAAAGCAAATGCTACTGTGTTACATTTCAGTTTTAAATTGCTTGTTACTAGAATAGAAAAATACAATTATTTTTATACATTATCCTTCTATACTGTAATCTTCCTAAACTTATTAGTTCTAGTTTCTTTTTGGTCCATTTAGTGGGATTTTCTTGTAGATAATCATGTCATCTGCAAAGAGAGATTTATTTCCTTTCTAATCTGTGTAACTTCTGTGGCATTTTCTTGTCCTATTGTAGTAAACTATTGACTAGAAGTGGTGGAAGCAAATATCCTTGCCTTATTCCTTAGTTTAAGTGCAAAGCATTGTCTTTTACAATTGAAAATGATGTTGGCTATATTTTACCTGTAGGTGCTTTTTATTGGTTTGAGGATGCCACCTCATGTTTTTAGTTTGCTAAGAGCTTTTATCAAGAATATGTGTTCAATTTTAAATTTAAATATGTTAAATGACTTTTCTGCATCTATTGAGATGACCATATGATATTTCTTTTTAAGCTGTTAATATGACAGATTATACTGATTGATTTTCAACATATCAATCCAGTCTTACAATCCTCAGATTAATCCTGCTTGGCCATGGGGATTATCCTTTTAAAATTATGTTGAATCCTGTTTGCTAGCATTTTCTTAATGATTTTGGATCTATGTTTATAAGAAATATTGGTATGAACTTATTTTTCTTGTAGTGTTGTCGTTGGGATGAGGTACTGCAAGCTTCATGAAATGGATTCAGAAGTATTCCCTCCTCGTAATTTCTAAAAGCGTTTTCACAATCAATGAAGTAGAAAACAGAAATACTTAGAGGAACCCAAAAGCTCATTATTTGAAAAGATCAATAAAGTTGGTAATATTCTAGAAAGGTTGATCAAGAAAAAAGAAGAAACAAGCAATCAAAATCACAAATAAAAGGGGGACATCACTATAGATCCTATAGACATTAAAATAATAATATGGTAGTAATAGGAACAACTTTTGCCTAATAAATGTGATAACTTGCATGAAAAGAACATTCCTTCTTTTGCTTACTTTGAGTTTAATTTTCTCTTGTGTTCCAAGTTTTTTTTTTTTTTGAGACGGAGTCTCACTCTGACCCCCAGGCTTGAGTGCAGTGGCATGATCTTGCCTCACTGCCAGCTCCGCCTCCTGCGTTCACGCCATTCTCCTGCCTCAGCCTCCCGAGTAGCTGGGACTACAGGTGCCCACCACTACGCTCGGCTAATTTTTTGTATTTTTAGTAGAGATGGGGATTCACCACGTTAGCCAGGATGGTCTCGATCTCCTGACCTCGTGATCCGCCAGCCTCGGCCTCCCAAAATGCTAGGATTACAGGCGTGAGCCACCACGCCCGGCCAATTGTGTTCCAAGTTTCTTAAGGTGAAACCTTAGATCATTGATTTGTTATCTTTTTTTCTCTAATATGGGCATTTTATACAATTTTTTCCAGAAACTACTTTGTTTGCACTCCACATATTTTGATATGCTGTGTTTTAATTTTCACTTGGTTTAATATAATCTTTAATTTATTTTGGGGATAATGTTTAGTTTCTAAATGCGGAATTTTCAAGGTATCGTTACTGTTACTAGTATCTAGTTTAATTCTAAATTGTTCTAAGAACATAATCCGCATTATTTCAGACCTTTTGAAAATTATTGAGATTTGTTTTATGGCCCGGAATAGTGTTCAGTTTGTTTATTATAACATGTGCACTTGAAAATAATGTGTATTCTGGAGTTGTTGGATGAAAACTTCTATATAGGTCAATTATCCTTAATGGTTTTTAGATCTACATGTTCTCTCAGTTACTGAGAGTGTTGGACTATAACTTTGTCCATTTCTTCTTTCACTTCTCTCAGGTTTTATTCACATGTATTTTTGAGCAGTGATACTAGGTGCATGAACATTTAGGATTGCTATGTCTTTTTGAAAAGTTGATGCCTTTTGACATTGTGAAATGTCTCTCTTTATTCCTGGTAACATTCCTTGTTCAGAAGTGTACTTTTTCTGATATTTATATAGCTATTGCAACTTTCTTTTTAATGGTGTTTGTGTGGTATATATTTTTCACACCATCATCTATTTCATCTCCCTTTTTAGTATTTTAATGTGTGCCTTTTTTTTTTTATTCGGAGACAGTGTCTTACTCCATCGCCCAGGCTAGAGTGCAGTGGTGTGATCTCAGCTCACTGTACCCTCTACCTTCTGGGCTCAAGAAATCCTCTCACCTCAGGCTCCAGAGTAGCTGGGACTACAGGCGCATGCCACCATGCTTGGCTAATTTTTAAGGTTTTGTAGAAATGAGATCTCACTATATTGCCCATGCTTGTCTCAAATTCCTGTGCTCAAGTGATCCTTCTGCAAAATTCTGGGATTACAGGTGTATACCACCACGCCTAGCTTAATGTGTGTGTGTGTGAGAGAGAGACAGAGAGAGAGAATGTGTGTGTGTGTAAATAACATATATTGAGATCTTTATTTTTCAACGAATCAATAATTTGGCCTTTTAATTTGAGGAGTTAAATCATTTCCACTTAATGTAAGTATTGGTATGATTGGATTAAGCCTGCACTTTGCTGTTTGCTTTTGCTTGCCTTATCTGCTCTTGCCTTTTTTTTTTCCTTATTGTCCTGCCTTCTTTTGCATTAATTTGTATAATATCTTCTCTTGACTTTTGGATTATTAAATATACCTATTCATTTTATTTCTTTGGTTTTGTCTAGGAATATACATCTTTAACTTTCCAGAATGTACGTTAAAATAATATTATACCACTTTACATTTAGCATAAGAACCTTACAACAGGAAACCTCCAATCCCCTTTCCTATCCTTTGTACTATGTTGTCATATATTTTTACTTCTATATATTATACATCTGACAATATAAGCTTATGATTTTGATTTCAATAGTCAATTATCTTTTTAAACAAGAAAATTTCTCCTATAACTCTTTTTCCATGTGTATATCAATTCTAATGCTTTAAATTCCTTTGTGTACATTAAAATTTTCATTTCATATCATTTTTCTTCTTCCATTAACTACTTCCCTAATCTTTATCATTTTATTCCTGTTGTTTCAGGTCTCCTGACAATAATTTTTTCCTTTTTTTTTTTTTTGTTCCAGAAAGGTTTTTTTTTTTTTCCCGAAGATGTTTTTGCAGAGTATGTAATCCTAAATACTGGTTTGCAGCAATTTAATTATGCTTTTTGTTTTCTTTTTGTGTGTTTAATAATTATTTTTTCATGGGATTAGTTAGATCTGTTGGCCCTGTAGGATTATAGTTTTCATCAAATTTGAAAATGAAAGTTGTCAGCCATTATATCTTTAAATATTTTTTCGTTCTTCATTCTTATTGTCTCTTTCTGGAAATCATTTTTTGTATGTTGGGCCAATTGATATTTTCCCCCATCTTACTGAGGTTCTTATTTTTTTTATTATTTTTGTATCTGTATTTTTTATTTCTGATAGTTTCTATTGTTAAGTGTCCAAAGTCACTGATTTTTTAATGCAGCCTAACCTGTTTTTAATCCAATTGAGTCTATTTTTTATTTTAAACATTGTATTTTTTTATCTTTTAAATTTCCTTTTGGACATTGTATATCTTTTATTTCTCTACTATATTCACATTTTTTCATTTATTCTTGAAAATATAATGTTTATAAACATTAGCATTTTTAATCATCTGCTAATTCCATCTTTTTTATTGCAGGACTATTCCTACTGACTGACTTTTCTCCTATTTCTGAGTCATATTTTCTTGATTCTTTACATGCCTGATAATTTTTATTTGGATGCCAGACATTATATGCTTTTCATTGTTGTGTATTGGATTTTATTGTATTTCTTTAAAGAATGTTGAACTTTATGCTGGCAAACAGTTTAGATAGTCACGGGTCACTTGGATTCTTTTGAAGCTTGCTTTTGAGTTTTATTAGGGAAGGTGCAGCAGAACAGTCTGAAAGCCCTTCTACTAAGCTGTGAAACTTCTGAGAATACTACCTAGTTGGTTACTATGTCTCTTTACTCTGGCTGTTGAAAATATGGCTTATTCCAAGCTTTCTCTGGGCTCTAAGAATTTTTGCAGCCTAGGGTTTTCCAATGCCATTTTCCTTCATCCCATGCATGCACCTATCAGCATTCAGTCAATGACTCAAGGGAACACTTCTGCACATCTCTGGAATTACCTTTCTATCTAACTTCTTTCTTTTTGAACACGTATTCTATTTGCCATCATAAGTTTCAGCAGCCTCAGCTTCCTCAAACTCCACTCTTTGTCTCTCAACTCAGCTATAATGCGGGCTTTGGGTTTACCCTCTCTGTGTTGCAGCCTAGAAATTGCCTCTGTACACTGCTTCATGTTTTTTTCCTTCTCTCAGAAATCACAGTCCTGTGCTTCCTATAATTCAATATCTAAAAACAATTGTTTCTTGGTTTGTATTTTTGTTTTATTTGGTTGTGTACTTTAACAGCTTAACAAAGAAGAATAAATACTGTAAAAACTAAGAAGAGGCTGTTCAAAAGAAGAATATTCTTCAGTGCCTAATGCAACACAAAGGTCAAGTAGGATTAGTGCTGAAGTTATTCATTAAATTGAAGAGCAATAATAAGGGCATTTTTTTATGTTAGTGGGAGTCGTTCCAATTGATTCCACTGGGTTGTGAAATATTGGAACATGATGACCAAGTATGGTCCTGTTTGACCCTATAGTAGTACTCTATAAGATGTAAACTTTTTTTCCTGCTGAGTTAGCACAGATGAAATAATAGACTCTAACCATCTTCACATGTATGATAAAACATTTGAACCTGGTCTAGAATATGTTGACCTAGAGGAAAACAAGCATATTGATGATTCTTCAAGGAAGTTCAGATGTCTGACTTCAATTAGACATGTGATTAGAAAAAATAAAAACTGGACAGGACATTCATTTTTCTATTGTCAATAGCATTATTAAGTTTAAAATTCAAGACAGCTACATTTTTAGAAACAAATCAAAAACTGCTCAGAATTTCAAAGTGTTCTTATGAATATGAACAATGCTATAAGTGTCTATGACTGACTTTTGCATTTTCAGCTTCAAATCCAAGCATCCGCTATACCACTTGGACTCAGGAGTAAGCCCTAGGGAAACTTACAAGAGTTCCATTTTATCCACAGAATGCTATGATATAGCCAAACTCTAATTAAACTCTTGAAATTGAAGTTGATACCTCATGTTCAAGATATAAATCAGGATAAAATACATTCCAAGTTTCTATGAAAATGTAGTTATATGTTTGGTACTATCATTTTTACTGATCATTAGATAATTACTCTGTTGACTAAAGTTGACTGAATTTTTTGATTACTTTAAAATCACCATTTAAAGTCTAGACTTCTGAATCGAGAAATACTTCACCATTATGAAGAATTAAAAAAAAACTCATAGAGCCTGTATCAGACAATTCTTGCATTGCTATAAAGAAATACCTGAGACTGATTAATTTATAAGAAAACAGGTTTAATGGGCTCACAGTTCTGGAGGGTGTACAGGAAGCATAGTGGCATCTGTTTCTGGTGAAGGCCTCAGGAAGCTTCCAGTCATGATGGAAGGCCAAGGGAGGACAGGCTTCCACATGGCAGGATCAGGAGAAAAGCAGGGATGCCATGCACTTAAACAACCAGATCTTGCCGGTAGGCACTCATGGTCACAAGGACAGCACCAAGCCCTGAGGGATCAGCCCCCATGATCCAAACACCTCCCACCAGGCTCCACCTCCAACACTGGGGATTATATTTTAACACGAGAATTAGTGGGGACATATCCAATTGTATCAGAGCCCTCTCAAGTAATTTATTTATGAGCATGTGTTTTACTGTTTTTAAAACTGGGATGACTTTAATTTAAATGAACAGTGATTTGAGATTTATAGCTTCCCTTTCTTTGTGTCATGGATAATTTCTCTGTGCTAAGGTGTGAGCTTACACATCATTTGAGCTGTTATTGAAGTAGAATACGAAGCCTGCCTTCTTTCACTAGCAGGGGAATAGTGAGTAAATTCTCTATTGCTAAACAAATATTACCTCTATTTATGATTTAAATTTGATGTTGGCCGTAGTGCTATCTAAACACATGGTTAATGGTCTGGTTTATTCTCCACTATAACTTCCTGAATAAACTTCCTGATTTGGAAAGGTCCCAATGTCTATTTGTACTGTCAACAATTCTGTAAAAATTCATGCTTTGGTTTTATACAATTATTTGGATAATTTCATATTTTAGTTAAAGATAAAGATGCCTCACAGGATAATTTAAATTTATTATATGATTATAGTTTTGATAACATATCATAATTTTCTATTAATACCCGATTATGGCCTATTTTGTTTAAGTGAGTTAATACATACTCAAAGCAGTCGGCAAAGAAAATCTATGTAAGTGAATATGTAAGACATCCTAATTTTGAAATTTTATTCTACATCTGATGTTCTTTAAGTTACTTGGCGGTGAGGTTAGTGGGTTATTCTATGCCTTGGAAGCTTTGTCCATATTTATAATATACAAATAATCACATTTTAGATCTTTGGGTTTAAAATATCTTCTAGAAGCCACCCCTATTGCAGCCTTTCTACTGATTAGCAATAATTAGATAGAAAAATACTTACCTATAAAGACAAGAAATAAAGCTAATCCTGATAATCATTTTAATAACAGAATCTGGGAAGATTTTTAACCAAATATTTGGGCATGAAAGACAATAGAGGAGGAACTGGTGACCTTGGAAATGATAATCTCATAAGCAAACTACTGTTAGCAGGAACAGAAACATAATACTCCTGGTAGTGGTGGATATAAGAATTAAGCTGAGGAGGGAAAGTGTGAGATACACAGTGAGATGCAGCCAGACTTGGATCTAGGAATGTGGCAAGGTGCTATGCATATGACTTTACCACTGAGCTGTAGATCTGAGAAGGATAATAGAACAGCACCAGAAAGAGTTAAGTCACAGATAAAGTGCATACACTATATGGTGGCAAACTCAGACAGAGAGAGGTGATACCCTTTGTAATGCCAAGTCATGCTCTGCTTGGGAGACAGAAACCACACTGGTTTTTTAAACAGTGAAATGGAATTGTTAACTGGTAAAAGGTGGTTGGTTACTAAAAAAGGATAAAAGAAAGCTGTAAGGGGTCCCAAGTACAGGTACAGAAGAGCAGCTACTCCCTCTAGGCTGAGGGAGGAAAGACAGTGAAGGAGTTAAGGGCTAAGAGAGGGCATGCTCCTTCTCCCCACTTGCAGCAAAGCTGAGGTTCAGAAATCTTTGAAGAGGGCGTTGCTGTCATAGGAATGTACAGCCTATGGGTGGTCAAACAAAACCAAAAACAAACATGTCGAAGTTTGTAGGCAAATGCATGTCTGTAGAAGCTGCCCACCGTTCTTGGAGGATAGGAGCATGCTGGGCTACTGAGAAGCCGACTTCAAGGTCAGAGCGTGTGTGCAGACCGAAGCTAGTCAGAAGGGTGCCTATGGAGAGACAATGCGCCCTCCCAACTAAAGGCACACCTGGGATTCTTTCTGGGCCACTGGGCTCCCGTGCTAAATAATACAAAAATAATGATGAAGATTCTTTTTTTTTTTTTTTTTAGACAGAGTCTCGCTCTGTCGCCCAGCTGGAGTGCAGTGGCGCGATCTCGGCTCACTGCAAGCTCCACCTCCTGGGTTCACGCCATTCTCCTGCCTCAGCCTCAGGAGTAGCTGGGACTACAGGCGTCCGCCACCACGCCCGGCTAATTTTTTGTATTTTTAATAGATACAGGGTTTCTCCATGTTAGCCAAGACGGTCTCGATCTCCTGACCTTGTGATCCGCCCTCCTCGGCCTCCCAAAGTGCTGGGATTACAGGCATGAGCCACCGCGCCCGGCCTAGTGAAGAACCAGAACTCAGTCAGGTTGGAAGTGTGGTGGGCCGCCATTATGGACTTATTGGGTCCTTCCAGGGCCTCTATTGACTAAGCCTATCATTCTGCCACCGGATACGGAGAAATGTCTACGGGGTCTACCTACTGTATCACAAAGTAGGGTGAATTTGGAGCTCAGAAACAGTAGATGTATAATTGGCACAGCTGGTCCCTGAAATGACTTATTCCAAGATCCTAAATGACATTTTAGAAATTCACTTGGCATTTTATTAAATTGCAAGAAGATATGAGCTCTGTAAATCAAGAGGAGAAACCTTTAAAAGGATAAGGTAAGACAAAAAGACAAATGGATAAGCAGAAATTAAAGATGAGAGAAATAAAATAAAATTATTCAAAAGAAGTTAAGATTGCAATAGGGTAATGAAAATAAGCATTGGTGGTATGTGTATACAATAAAACTTTTCCTGTAAAACAGGAGCTGTGAAAGTAGGATACCAATTTGAGAGGTAAATACAGCAAGAAATGTAAAACAAAGGAAAATGATTGCAGAAGACATTAGGATATTATAGATTTGGCAGAGAGACCAGAGTGATGTACTTTAAGAATTATAGATGATCCTGAAAAAGAAAATTGATTAATTAGAACAGATGTAAAAATCAAAAACAAATCTGAAGAAGAAACAGTACTGAATCAAAACACAATTATGTTCCCAAACTGAAAGAACTCACTATGTTCCAGTAAGTTGATGGAAAAAAAAAACAAATCCAAACTTCAGAAAATTCTAGCAAAAATGTGAATTATGTAAATAAAGAGAAAATCATGTATACATCTTGGGCGAAGAAAAACGTTACTAACAAAGACCTCAAATCAGAATTGTATGCAAGAATAAATGCCAAAAAACAATATACTAGATGTTACTTCTCTTCAAGCTCTCCTTGGATTCCCCAAGTCTAGTTTGATGCCCTTTGCATGTTCACATAGCATTTTGGACTTCTCCTATTATATAATGCTTATTCTATCATGTTATTCTAACATATTGACTTGTCTCCCTCTACTAGACCGTAAGGTATGTCTCCAAAGAAATGTTTAAATGCTACAATTATGAGATAATAAGGTAAAATAACTTTGTCTAAAATTTAATCTTTGAGACAAAGCAGTTGGAAAAAACCCATATCCAGCCCCTCTCTACCTCAGAAAGAGAGAAAACACATTTTCTTTCTAATTCACATAGCATTATGGTTTCTGGACGATCATATATTTCCATAAATGCAGGAAGCAATTTTAATGTTTATGTTCACTGATGTTTCCCAAGTGACTAAACTAGAATAGTACAAAGCCTATAACAGATACATGATTAATACGTGTTTAATGGAAGCATAGAAACATTAGAATTAAAATGTTAAGATATTTCCCATAAAGTTGTGTTAATGGTTGCTGTTTTTATCTCCTCTATAGGCTTGTAACTGCAGCACAGTGGGATCCTTGGATTTCCAATGCAATGTAAATACAGGCCAATGCAACTGTCATCCAAAATTCTCTGGTGCAAAATGTACAGAGTGCAGTCAAGGTCACTGGAACTACCCTCGCTGCAACCTCTGTGACTGCTTCCTCCCTGGGACGGATGCCGCAACCTGTGATTCAGAGACTAAAAAATGCTCCTGTAGTGATCAAACTGGGCAGTGCACTTGTAAGGTATGTGCTGCTGACATGCAGCTAGGGAAAACCTCCCTCAATTCTGTTTCCATTGCTCAGTTTTAACTTCATTCAGTGTTTGTTATACCTGCTTCATTAAGCTAAACAAACAGATGGACAAAATCTCATTGCCAGACATGGAGTTTTCATTGATATGCATTTGTTGGCATACCGATAAACACTGCTTTTCTAGAGCTTATTTTCAACCCAAACCCACCTTTTTTTCTAGTTGGTGGAGATGATGTATTTTCAATGGTATAGTGATTTTTTAAACAATATATTAGATTTGCTTCGATAAGGACAATCTGGGAGGGTTGGCAGGGAAGACAGTTCTTTTAAGCATCATCAGAGAAAATCACAGCTAAATAATAAGGCTTATAAAAACCATTTCTCCAAAAATTAATCTGCAATCGCTGTATACTAGAAAATATATTTACTGCTGTGGAAGTTTAGTAAAACTTCAACACATATAAACGCTGTCATTACAAACAGTGACTATGTGCAAATTTCAGCCCTCATTAATATGGTTAAATGATGTAGAAAAAGAGCCAATTAAAAAGGATAAAAAGGATTTTTCCCCTCAGATAGTTCTGAAAAATCAATTCCAGGATAAATGCAGTTCAAACTGTGTCAGAGGTATCTTTTCAAGATAAAATCTATGCAAAGAGGGACAGAGGAAACAGGAAGATAAAATCTGGGTAGTGGTTGTTAAAATGGCCTTGAGAATTGAGGAAAATGGCAGTTTCTACCATCAAGGGCTTCGGCCAATACCGAGTACAACGCTGCATTATTATATCTCGCAATTATGATCATATATTTAATACATGTTATGTGTGTATATATATTACAATAATTATATAAATTGATATTTTAACCTGCTGCCTATTTCTTACAGCTTACAAGAGTACCACTGTTTAAGACTCAATGTTTTTATGTTGCTTTTGAAATTTTCATGAGTCTTTCGTATTGCTCAGAGCAGAACTGTAGAAAACATACCACTTACATTTAAGAAACAATGTACAGGCCGGGCGTGGTGGCTCACGCCTGTAATCCCACCACTTTGGGAGGCCGAGGCGGGCGGATCACGAGGTCAGGAGATGGAGACCATCCTGGCTAACACGGTGAAGCCCCGTCTCTACTAAAAATACAAAAATTAGCTGGGCGCGGTGGCGGGCGCCTGTAGTCCCATCTACTCGGAAGGCTGAGGCCAGAGAATGGCGTGAACCTGGGAGGCGGAGCTTGCAGTGAGCCGAGATAGCGCCACTGCACTCTGGCCTGGGCGAAAGAGCGAGACTCCGTCTCAAAAAAAAAAAAAAAAAAAAAAAAAAGTACAATACCTTTAGTCTTATATCTATTTAAAAATAAAGCATTTTTAAAAGATCCATGAACTCCTAACAATGAGGTTAACTACATGTACCATTTGAGATGTGAGTCTAATACTCAGTGTTCTTCTGTTTTGTTTTAAATTTTTTAAAAAGAATATGCTCCCGTTATGCATTCTCAGGGTGGTTTCTCCCCTAACTTTGCCGTTATAAACTCTGAGGGTCTCTTGTCTTTCCTCAGGTGAATGTGGAAGGCATCCACTGTGACAGATGCCGGCCTGGCAAATTCGGACTCGATGCCAAGAATCCACTTGGCTGCAGCAGCTGCTATTGCTTCGGCACTACTACCCAGTGCTCTGAAGCAAAAGGACTGATCCGGACGTGGGTGAGTAGGGAACTGCTGAGCCATGTAATGGTATAATGTTAGTTCCTGCTGGTGTCTTTTAGTCAGGCACTGAGGGGTAGTAGGAAATGGCAAAGCATTTAAGTAACCTTTTCCTCTGTGAACATTTAGGAACAGCAAAGGGGTCACGTGCCATTAGAGAGTTGGAGTAAATGCCTTTCTTATTTGTTCTTAAAAGTAGTTCACTTGGCCGGGCGCGGTGGCTCACGCCTGTAATCCCAGCACTTTGGGAGGCCGAGGCGGGCGGATCACGAGGTCAGGAGATCGAGACCATCCTGGCTAACACAGTGGAACCCAGCCTGGGCGACAGAGCGAGACTCCGTCTCAAAAAAAAAAAAAAAAAAAAAGTAGTTCACTTACTGATAAGGAAATAGATGCCAAGTGAAAAAGAGGAGCCTTGTCCGGGAAGCATTATGTTTTGAGATGGGAAGAGTGAGGGCACCAGAGCATGAATGTTGATGTGAGCTAACACACCAATGAGAACCAGGACTTGTCACACATTTATTCCAACCAACCTTAGGCAATCATGATTTTTGGAGTGGAAACATGTTCATTTTTCATTTTCCTTTAACTCTTTCTACATTTAGATTCAATTTGTGTTAGTGTGAAAGGCTCCAGTGTCCACAGATATTGTGGCTTTCACTATGTGAATTAGTCAAAATGATTTACGTCCTGCCATGCTTGCCCACTGCGTGTGAGTTCTGTTGCTTGTGAGAACATCATCAGAATGGGTATAGGAACTGCAGATAGACATGCAGTTCGTAACTTAGTTTTAAAGAAATGTCCAAAGCGTAAATTCAGCCTTCTGCTGTATTTTGACCCCTTGCAGGTGACTCTGAAGGCTGAGCAGACCATTCTACCCCTGGTAGATGAGGCTCTGCAGCACACGACCACCAAGGGCATTGTTTTTCAACATCCAGAGATTGTTGCCCACATGGACCTGATGAGAGAAGATCTCCATTTGGAACCTTTTTATTGGAAACTTCCAGAACAATTTGAAGGAAAGAAGGTAAGCACAAGAACTTTAATGTCAAGTGAGAACAAGATAAAAACTTGTTTTTAGAATCACACCATTTGGAGATTTATCCAATTCCTCATTCTTCTTTTTATTTTGTCAGTTGATGGCCTATGGGGGCAAACTCAAGTATGCAATCTATTTCGAGGCTCGGGAAGAAACAGGTTTCTCTACATATAATCCTCAAGTGATCATTCGAGGTGGGACACCTACTCATGCTAGAATTATCATCAGGCATATGGCTGCTCCTCTGATTGGCCAGTTGACAAGGCATGAAATTGAAATGACAGAGGTAAAGTTATTCATTGTTTGGTGCAAAGATGCCAATCAATGGTTTTGCATTCAGTTTTGTCATAGTGATTTCTCTTCTTGTTAACAGAAAGAATGGAAATATTATGGGGACGATCCTCGAGTCCATAGAACTGTGACCCGAGAAGACTTCTTGGATATACTATATGATATTCATTACATTCTTATCAAAGCTACTTATGGAAATTTCATGCGACAGAGCAGGTAAACTCTAATAGAAAATATTCAAGCTCTTATTTTAGAGTCTGTAGGGAAGGTTATTGACCTACAGATATCAGATAAGAAAGATTGGGAAGTGATTGGTTTTGCAGTATAATGATAGAAGATAAACCATGGAGGCTTCCCTGTGACCTGGAAGAAGCTACTACCATTCATCAGAAAAGAAAAATAGCATGAGAAACATGTTAAAGGGAAAAAAAAATATGGAATTCACTGCAGACATAGTGAGTTTAAGATGTCAGTCATAAATTCAAGAGATCATGTACTGTAGATCAGGTAAAATTAACTGTTGTGGTATAAATGGATTATAAGAGTGCTGAGAAAGTGACCTCTTCACCCATCAGGGGAACCAGGCAGGGCCAAGTTGGTCCAGTCTCCTCCAACTGTGAGCATTCTAATCTGTTCACCCCAGTGTGCCATACAATGTTGTCATTTTCCCTATGCATCTTGTTGAGAAATGATTCTGAATCACTTTGAAAAAAATCACACAGAACAGCAAGAATGAATGCAATGTTGTCGAACCTACATGATGGGAATACTTCAAGGGAGTGTTCCGTGTTTTCTTATGATCAAAATTGGCCAATTGAAATGAGGCTTGTTGGGTCTGACACTTAGGACCACACTGGTAACATGATACCAGTGTCAGTGTCCTGGGGCAGAATTAATCTCAAACTTTTAAAGAAAGAATGTGACACATGAGCCCAATATTATGAGTGTAAACTATTATTTTCCATGAATATAATTGTAAAAAGAAGGAATAACATAGTGTCAAAAGTAAAAAGATGATTGTTTAATTTGAAAGAGTATGTTTACAGAACATGGGAATGGATTAGTAACGAGGAAAATATTGAAATATAAAATAAAGAGAGAATAACTAATAGAGGAACCAGGAGACTTCCACATCATGGACCCTCATGGTCGTATTCTTTGAGTAGACGGTTCACCTTATCCAATGGGATAAAATGAGAAATCATACAGATTTAGGTAAGTTTCATACCATGGAGGCAGAAAGTTGAACTGAGTTCATATATGAGACCTCAATTTCTCTTTCATGTCAGTCTCTGTTACATTCTATGAGAATATAGAATCGATATATGTTTGTAAATAGTCTTATATAATAAATTATTAGACCTGCCTAGGAAAGCAAAACAGAAAAATTATGAAGTCTCTCAATGGCCAACTAATGAATATAAAAATACTATTTTTCAAATGTTTATACTGGAATAAGCACACAAGACAGCAGAAAATCTTTTATTTCATGCAGAAGATCCATAATGCTTTTCTGATTGATGTAGAGACTTTTAGTAAAAGAGTAAATTAAGGACCAAAATTCACTTTTATATATGTATTCCTTGGGTTTCCTTTGGATATTTCTCACTATAACAGGAGATTATTTTTATATGAAATAATAAAAAAATATACTTAAAAAACACTGTTAGCTATACTGTTAATTATTTTAGAATATCAAATGTAAATTAGGTGGCAGAAGCCATAGCAGATTTGCATGTCTTAGAAAATAGCAGGTAATTTCGTGAGTTTGCAAATAGATTATTTTGCAAATGGTTCTGTACTGCAGTAAAAGAGTTTGGTAGTAAACAGAACATCTTGTTAGTGGAACTGATAGAAACAATATTGTCATTCATCTTTAATTATACTTTCTTTGCTTCTCTCACAACAATTTCACCTTCCTACACTGTGATACTTTGTCTTTTTTTTTTTTTTCCCGCCCTATGTCTTTTTCTTTTGTGACACTGTTTTACATACCTCACCAAATGAGATCCTTTGGTTTAAGTGACCGTTTTTTTGAAACTTTAGAATACATTTTTCCTAATCTCAGTAAAAACTGGGGTTGTAGTCTCACAATGCTAAGAACAAATAAAGCTGTCATCAGCATTTGATTTTGTAAGGCAGTGGAATTGTGGCAAAGGTTTTTAAAACGTTTGAATAGTCCCCCTAAAGTAATTAAAATAACCTTGTATCTTTATTTATTCAATTATAAATTTAAATCTCAAAAGCAGAGAGTTTAAGAGTTTATATGCGGTTTGAGGTTTGAACTTTGTACATTGTATCAGTGCTGGCATTATCTTTTTTCTTTGCTTTTGTTTCCTTTTATAAAGTTTAATTTAAGGAAATAGCAACTTTTGCATTTCAGTAGTTATTTAAATGGAAGCTGGAGTTTGGCCAAATCCCTGATGCAATCAAAGCCATTGCTCTCTAATCCCCTGAAAAAAAAATGGTGTATTGCAAAAATATTTGTTGTTGCTGCCATTCAAGCTTCACTTGATTTGTAAACACTTGCGGGTCTGTTATGTGCATTCGTGTGCAAGAGAAAGGAGAATGAAGCCAGTAGCTCCTCGGGCTATAAAATTCCATGGAGATGCCAATGCAAAGTTACCTTCTTACTCCCACAGAGAGCCCAGAGAACATAAGGGAGAATTTTTTCTTGCAGAAGGGGAGTGGTTTGTTTACAGCTCACCACCAGTGTGTGTACTTACAGGGAGCAGAGAGTGAAACCTGAATTTTAATTGAATGTGTGTTTCATCAAGACTAATCTTCAGAGTGCAGATTACAATGCTAGCAAAGCCAGAACATGCATTCATAATTCAGTTTCAATAAAACCTACCTATGCTTGTTATAAAGTTTATGATTCAAACTCCTTAAACCCCTGGAGGTAACTTTTATTTGAAGCAAAACTATTCATTGTCACATTTTAAAGTTTATTTCCCAAACATGTTTGTGTTACCAGTTAGTCCATCATAAAATAGTCCCAGTTTATGGACTACATGTATTTTTTAATGAAAAGGGTATTAATATGTTATTTTCAATTATGATTTTCTTTTCAATTATAATGACTATTTCACCATCAGAAAAGGTGAGTTAAGTTACTTGAAGGAATTATTTAATAAAGTTAAGAAAATATTATTTTGAAACATTATCCTCAGAAAGAAATCAATATTATTAGATTATGCGTGATCATTATTTTCTAGGTGGTTTTCTAAAGTTCCTGAAAGGTCATTCAGAGCGTTGGGAAGAAGAAATTTGGGATAGTAGTAAATTAAAAGCAATTTCACCAGTGCCTGTACGAAATAATTGAATAGGGAATGACCTTGGGTTGTCTGTTTGCAAGAATATAAATGTCTAATTAATTGGCCATGTCTACCTGAAGCCACTCACATTTTAAAAAGTGGGGGGAAAATCTTTATAATGACTTTTCAACAGGATATCAGACATCCAATATACTAAACTTCTTATGATTTATGTGAATATTTTGCTAATATGTACTCTTAACATTTGAGGAAGCAAAAATGCAATATTAGGATGTGGTACATGAGCCCCAGAAATTTAAACAGCTTCAAAACAATGTTAATTATCTTGATTTAATCATCCCACAACTTATCTATGTATCAAAATATCATATTGTTTAAATAAATATAGTTGACCCTTGAACAACATGGTGGTTAGGAGCATCAGCCCCACCTCATGCAGTCAGGAATCCACATATAACTTTTGATACCTTCAAAACTTAACTACTAATAGCCTCCTGTTGAACAGAAGCCATACTGATAACATAGTAGATTAACATATATTTGTGTGGGTATTATATATTGTATTCTTATAATAAAGTGAGCTAGAGAAAAGAAAATGTTATTAAGAAAATAATAAGGGCTGGGCTCAGTGGCTCGTGCCTGTAATCCCAGCACTTCGGGAGGCCAAAGCAGGCAGATCACTTGAGGTCAACAGTTCAAGACCAGCCTGGCCAACATGATGAAACCCCGTTTCTACTAAAAATACAATAATTAGCTGGGCGTGGTGTTGCACACCTGTAATCCCAGCTACTCAGGAGGCTGAGGCAGGAGAATCACTTGAACCTGGTAGGTGGAGGTTGTAGTGAGCCAAGATTATGCCACTGCACTCCAGCCTGGGTGACAGAGTGAGACTCTGTCTCAAATAAATAAATAAATAAATAAATAAATAAATAAATAGAAAAAAGAAAAGAAAAGAATAGGAAGAACAAATATATTAAGTGGAAGTGGATCATTGTAAAGGTCTTCATCCTCATTGTCTTCATTTTGAGCAGACTAAAGAGGAGGAGGAAGAAGAGGAGGGATTGGTCCTGCTATCTCGGGGTAGCAGACGTGGAAGAAAATCCCCATACAAGTGAACCCATGCAGTTCAAGCCCATATTGCTCAAGGGTCAACTTATGTACAATTATTATTTGTCAATTAAAAACAAAAAGACAATAGAACATACTTGAGGTTGACAAAAACGTGAGAAGGATATTGCTGTAGGATTGATTGTTTACTAGGTGATCTTAACTGACTGTCATGGTAATCTAAGTACATTCTCGCTGTTTCTAGGATTTCTGAAATCTCAATGGAGGTAGCTGAACAAGGACGTAGAACAGCAATGACTCCTCCGGCTGACTTGATTGAAAAATGTGATTGTCCCCTGGGCTATTCTGGCCTGTCCTGTGAGGTAAGCTACCTCCTACTAACTTGCTTAATCTCAACTCACTTCAGGAGCTAAATGGAAATACTCCCAGAAGTACCTTTACTGCATACATATTCTTAATCTATTTTATTTAATCTTCCACTCACAGTGTGAGACACAGTGGCAAGAGGATAATGTTGTTGATACTTAGTACAAATCACATCACACCTGAAGGGAAATAGTTGATCAAAAATTTAAAGATTTGTGAAAATATTTAACAATCAGGAATTAAGAATGTTTTAATAAGCCTATTTATTATAGCTGATCTATTTTCTTGGACCACTTCTGAAGAGTTAGAGACATTTAAACTGCAATGATTAGGAGATAGGATTATACTGGGTTTTGAAAATATTTTTATATAGAACACGACAAAACTTGTACACTAAATAGCAGGCTGTTCCCTTTAACATAAGCTTATCAGGGAAACATATCTTTGTTCCAACAGTGCTGCTATGAGTCATTACAGTTATAAAACTATCTTTTTTTTACATTTTAAAAGTAATTTTAAAACTGCTTTTTAATAAACTTGCTGGGATATTCTCTTGTCTGCCTTCAAGATTGTCAAATTTCTTGGGATCTTCACCTTCTGAAAGTTGATTTAATTTCTATAATTGTGAAATATTAATAGGAACAGTACGACTTAAGGGAGGTGGAATGAATAGATGAGAAACTGGCCTGGGTTTGAATCTCGACTTCACCATATAGTAAGCCTGAGACCCTGCACTGGGTGCTACACCTCTTTAGGCTTTAGCAGATAAACACCAAGTCCCTGAGTAACTACCACTACACTTTCACCTCTCCCGCAGACCCCACAGTCTGAAGCCTGGCATGCATGGGGCCTCCAGGACTGCTCCAGCCCTACAGCTGGGATTCTTTCTCATTAGTCAGGCTGGGTGGTGCTCCCAGCATACCAGTTAGATATTATTAATATCTCCCTCACCTACAGCCTGAGTCTAATGAAGACTAAATGAGCTGTTAATGTTAAGGATTCATCACAGCACCTGGTGTGTAGATGATGTAAGTTTTGATGGTTAATATTATTATTAATGTAATCACTAGTTATATACCCATGTATTGATTCAGTTATAAATAATTTTATACATCTTATTTTGTAAATAGGATTTGAGAAGTTTTATTAAGTATGGTACATGAGACAGATGATTCCACTAGGTCAAAACTGAAGTGCAACTTAAAAATAATGAGTATACATTTCTTGAGAGGGACGTGGCATCATGAAAAGAAAAAGGAATTTGGTTTCAGTGAATCCTACCTAGCTGCACTACTTGGACAGGGTACTTGCTCTGTTTTTGCTAAATCTTGGGTTTTTACCTATACATCCTAAGGATTGATTTAAATGGAAACGTATGTGTGAAAATCCCGTTACAAACTGACATGCCATTCAGCTTAGTTACCATCACATGGATTCCATATAGTTCAAGGAAAAAGTTTATAAAATAGCTGCAACTGCTTTGTGACACATGCTTAAAATGATTTTCTAGCCTTTCCTGTGACTTCTCTGAAGGGCAATATTTATTTACATGTGTCCATTTTGAGCTAATAAATAATCAAGTAATCCATCTCCTTATTAAATCGTATTTCCTACATCTATTTATACACACACTAGTAAACTTATACTGGTAAGCACTGCTTATACAGTAAGCACTGCTCTTTCCAATATACATATGTACACATAGTGTATGGGTGAAAACTGAGACTGTGTGGCACATATGAAATGAGTGACCTTTCCAGTGAGCATTGAAGATTTTAAAATGGAGGACAGAAAGAATGTGAGATTTTTCTAGATAAGAGATGGAATTTCCTTTATCCCAGGTAGCGTTTGGTTTTACTTTTAACTGTGTGCACTTGATCAATGCTCTTAATTGCTGTAGACCTTCGTTATTATATAGCTATCCAATCTATAAAATGACAGATTGAGTTGAAGTTCTAAAATTCTCTGATTCTGCAATATTATTTTGCTATAGAAAATATTCTGTAAGTAGTCAAGGTTGACCTTTAGATATCTTGAAGAGAAGGTTATTACATCTATATTTTTCTGCATTTATTTGAAATAATACTGTTCACTTGTGAACAAAAATGTTAGTAGAATAGCAAATTATTTTCATGCAACCAACCTTCCATTCTGGATTTAAAATGTTAAAAACCTTTCTTCATATGATTGATAGACTTTTTGAATAGTACATTCAAATACATGCTTTCCCATTAATTTGAATCATTTTCCATCATTATATGAAAATGTAAATGAGCACAAATAAAACAAATGATAAATGAAAATCAAGAAAAACTAGGAATATGTACAAATTGTCATCTGCATTAGTGGCTTCACCGTCCCATGACTTTCACTTAAGCATCTATTTACAGACAGTAATTGCAGTAATATCTTAGTAGAGAGACTACAGAGATAAAGGCCTATCTCTCATAATAACGTACCTGAAGTGTTTTCCACAACCCATGGCCTCTAATCCATTATACATCTTATTTATAATTCATCTTGATTCCTAAGTGTAATTACCCAGGCATAAAATCTTATCATCAAAGCAACAGCTAAGGGCAGTTTTGAAATAATACATCCCATTCCAGTAACATATGCTTTGGGTCATGAATACACAAAGCAGTTCCTCTACAATATTTTTACAAAATGTATAGTATTCTAGAGACATGTGCATCTACAGGCTATTTTATTTCATGTTTTTATCCACAATATGGTTGCAAGTAAACAAAATTAAGTATCAGTTACTGCTAAAATATAGCCAGTTGTAAAGACTCTTAGCCTTTGCTTGTTACCTGTACTGTTATGACAGTGCAGCCCTGGTCATTAAAAATGTTAGTTTTAGAAATGCCTAATTATTATTATTATTATTATTATTTTTCTTTTGGAGACAGAGTTTCACTCTGTCGCCCAGGCTGGAGTGCAGTGGTGCGATCTCGACTCACTGCAAGCTCTGCCTCCCGGGTTCACGCCATTCTCCTGCCTCAGCCTCCCGCGTAGCTGGGACTACAGGCGCACGCCACCATGCCCAAGAAATGCCTAATTATTATAATTTACTATTTGCAGAAGGGGCCAGATTACCTTCAGGAGTCAAACAAAGGACACCATTTCCTCACCAGATTTCTTGGTGTTGGAGCCTTGAGTTTGTTATACTTTATTTAACCTGTCTTTGAGTGACATTAAATGTAGGTTATTGCCCAAACTGACCTAAACTGAGCTTTATGCAGTTGAAAGTTTATATGCAGGTACCATTCTTACTTATGACTTTCTTTCTTAAATATGGAAAATATTCAGCCTTGCATGTGCAGCTCTCTGCAGTAATATGGAAATCAGAAATTTGTCAATGATCTCTAGGTCATGTTTTGATAGTTTCAGCTTCTATCCTGTCTTCCCATATTTTAAAAGGGCTTTAGGCTTGCAGTTGAATGGCCAGTGTCTATTGGATCACCACTCAGAAGCTGTCCCTTGTGGCTATTAAAACTGATTTTTTAAAATCTCCAAATAATTTATACCTATCGTCAACACATAAAGCCCAAAAGGCAAAATGTGAAAATAGTCTTAGCTACTTACACATGCACACATCTATCCTTTATCACTTCTGTTGCACACCAGAGACCCAAAGTCCCTGTTTTCATGTACAGACAAGCGTTGAGGAACATGGCATGGGTAAGTTATATTATAATTTTGTTTACAAATATAACCTAAAACAATCATGGTGTCTTTATTTTTAGTTTATTTCCAGCAAACATAGAAAAAACTATTTGAGATAGAGAAACCTATTGATTTATGTATGACAATTATTAAACATGCTTTATCTCAAGTAATCCTCAGATCAACCCTATGAAAAGCAGAACCTACCATTGATTGAGTGCTTACTATCTCCTGTACACTTCCCAATACAGTTACACCAACATCATCGACTATAATTTATGATCCCCATTTTACGGATGAGAGAATTGAGGCCCATGATCACACACCTACACAGCAATTCAAACCTCAATGAGTCTGTTTCCAAAACCTAGGTAAACTTGTACTCAACTATTATATTATGCAGTCATGTGCTGCTTAATGACAGGGATACGTTCTGAGAAATGTGTCGTTAGGTGATCTCCTCATTGTGCAAACATCATAGAGTGTACATACACAAACCTAAATGGTGCAGCCAACTACACACCTAGGCTACATGGGATAGCCTGTTGCTCCTAGGCTACAGACCTGCACAGCATGTTATTGGTACTGAATACAGTAGGCAATTGTAACATAATGGTAAGTATTTGCTTATCTAAACATATTTAAACATAGCAAAGGTACATTAAAAATATAGTTTTATAATCTTATGGGACCACTGTCGTACACATGGTCCTATCATTGACCAAAATGTCATTATGCAGCAGCACATGACTGTACAATATTCCTACATTCCAGGTGAGGAAACCAAGACACACAGTATTCAGAACCTTACTACATACAAAGTGGTGAAACAGGAATTAAACTCGGGTCTGCCTGATTGCAAAATCCATGCAAAGATACAAGATAGAGTGTTTTTATGAGCTCCAGCACAAGCATCTATTTTTATTACTAAACTCTGAAGAAAGAAAGGAGCGCAGTGTGCAGCCCTGAGCCTAGGATATGATAGGTCTCTACTGTCTGCTTCATTCTCTCCTCTCTACCCTCCCACATTTTTGTGTAAATTTAATCTAATTTTTTGATGAAACAATATATTATGAAAATAAATTAAAGATAGACGAGAGCAGAAGAAAATTGAGCCACGAATAATTTCAACAGTGGGGAAGGGAACTTTGGAAAAGTTTAAATTAGAGTAGAAATGGGTAAGAGGAACTCAGGAAAGTATTTATTTACTTTTCTTTAATTCCCCATTGTGTTCCAGAAAGGATTTTAGATGGGACTCAAAAAGTAACTTTTTTGCTTCCAATTCCAACATAATCATTCTCATGAACTTTGTCTCAGTTCACCAAGAGGAAAAACATTCAATATTGACAAACACCCTAAAAATTATTTAAATTGAAAGAATAGTGCAAAATAATCAAGGAAAAGAGAGAATTTCTGTTTTTTTTTTTTTTTTTAAAAAACAGCACGTTTTAAGTTTCTAATCTTTGCGTTGTCAAATACTCTCTCTCTTTTGCTACCTCATAGAAATTCAATCCATCAGGACACGAAATAAATCAAAACTAATCTAAAATGTTAAAATTGAAAGACACTTTAGAAGTCATCTGAGTTAACCTACTCATTTGTGGGATGAGGAAACTGGGTCTCAAAAGTAACTTGCCCATATCTCTCAGACAAAACTAACATAAAATCAAAGCTTCCCTATTCATTCCTTTTATAGTACCAAGGAGTGGTATGCACTTTTTTTTTTTTTTTTTTTTTTTTTGAGATGGAGTCTCGCTTTATCACTCAGGCTGGAGTGCAGTGGCCAGATCTCAGCTTACTGCAACCTCCACTTCCCAGGTTCAAGCAATGCTCGTGCCTCAGCCTCCAGAGTAGTTGGGACTACAGACACGCATCACCACGCCTGGTTAATTTTTGTATTTTTAGTCAAGACATGGTTTCACCATGTTGGCCAGGCTGGTCTGGAACTCCTGACCTCAAGTAATCCAGCCATCTCAGCCTCCCAAAATGCTGGGATTACAGGCATGAGCCACCATGTCTCGCCTTGTCCATATGCCCTTTTAAATGCACACATGCACCACAGAGAATAAGGAGCTTGCCAGCGACGCTGCGCTCTAATTGTCTGTTAGACTTTTCTGAGAGTTTTAAAACAAACTCGGGCCTCAACTCTCCCCCAAAGGAATTGACTCCACCTCCTCTAGGGCTGGACCGGACCACAGACTCCCACTATGGGCGCTTGTCTATTGTGTCAGGCTGCCTTTCGGGGAAAACCACAGTAATAGGAAAAATGTGTTGTGCGTTAGAGTAGACTTCACCTTAGGGCTCACCTTCACGTTTGGACCTACAACGCAAAACTGTACAGTTCCTCGATGAGGAGTATTACTTCTTGTCTTTCTTTTTCTTCTAAGATTTATTTTAAACTTTTGTTTGAGCTTAAAGTGAAGCTAGAAACTACCTCTCAATTTGTGTGATTTTTTACACAAATTTTTACAGACAGTAATTACAGTAATAACTTAGTAGAGAGATTACAGAGATAAAGTCCTATCTCTCATAGTAACACACATACATGCGCCTAACAAGTATGTCAATAACACAACAATTTTATATATATATAATTTTATATACATATTTATATATTATATATAATTTATATATATTATATATAATTTATATATATTATATATATAATTTATATATATTATATATATATAATTTATATATATTATATATATATAATTTATATATATTATATATATATAATTTATATATATTATATATATATAATTTATATATATATTCAAGGATGAAATCCATGCACAGAAAATCCAGTTTTATTCAGTGGTCAGCTTGCTAAAGAATTGGAATAACCCACACTATAAACCACTTTTAAATAGATCTTGGTTTATTTCTTCAGTTATGCTTAAACTAATTCTTCAACCATCATTTCCAGGACTTATTCAATAATAATGGCAAAAATGAACCTTGCTTTTTAAATAACATGTATAAACTTTATTAAATTATATGATTATGTCCACCATAAGACAAATAAGACTCAAAATATTTTGAATACTATTCTCAGTTTTATCAGCTTGCTCAAAGTTGGGACATTATTAAATCTCATTAGAATTTATTTTAGGCTGTGATAAAAGCAGAGAGTCTCTTGATTAAGTGCTTAATTGAGGTACTTTTGCATTATCCAAATCAAAATAAACAAGGAGGGTGCTGGCTATTAAGCTAGATCTTTTTAAGGAGCTTCTTTGTATATTTGTCTCTGGACTGTCTAGGCCAGAACCAAAGGGATGTGGAGGCACTAGAAAGTTCTTAATCTGATATTTTTTTCTTGCTTAGTCAGCAATCACTTTTCTTTCATCAATGGGCATAAGATTTTTAAGTGAAAAAAAAAAATTCTACTTAACCAAGGTGGTAAAATAGTCCCCTTGTAATTCTCCATGGGATTTGAAAAACTGACTCCTACCTTTTATTCATAAATCAAGCAATGTCTGCAGCTATGCATGAGGAGAGGACTAAGCCTGAAACACAAGACGGTTCTCATCTTCGTTCCAGAGCTGTGGACTACCTTCCAGAAAGCCAGAGATGTTTGTTGATACATTTTCATAATAAACCCAAATGAAGATGGAAGTCTTGATTTTGCATATGTCAGCTTCACTAGAAGTTTTCTGTTTGCTTTCAGATTTTTATTGCAAAAAGAAAAAAATTATATCAGGGAAAGATAAATTTTATTGGTGGTCTAATAGTCGCAAGACATGTACAGCTTTTATTATTTTGGATTTCTTACTTTTATAGTCTTTAAATTATATCAGTATAAATAATGCATCCATAACACTTTTTATTTAGTTTTTTGCTATGTTTCATTGGACATTTGCTAGTTATCCATCAAGCACAGTAAAAGCAGATTTTAGGTGTTAAAGACGTTGGAATTATCTTTATTCCATATGACAATGTTATTTAAAAACAAACATCTTTTTCAAGAAAAATACTCTTTGGAGCTTTTTCAGGCTGAATTGTATCTACAAATAAAAGCTTTCCTTGGTTAAAGTCTGATTACACATGGATGCCGCCCAAACACCTTGGAGACCAGGAAGAAATACACATTAGGTAACAAAATCGGCACTTGTGTTTGTAAGTGATGTTGCCCCTGCCGCAGGTGGGGGAAGGCCAGTCTGTCTTTGTAGCCACTGAAGAACTCAAGCGTTGTTAATGCAAGATTTCTAACTTTGGTGTCCTAATTGGCTTCCTTTTCTTTCAGGCATGCTTGCCAGGATTTTATCGACTGCGTTCTCAACCAGGTGGCCGCACCCCTGGACCAACCCTGGGCACCTGTGTTCCGTGTCAATGTAATGGACACAGCAGCCTGTGTGACCCTGAAACATCGATATGCCAGGTAGTCCTCTGAGCCTTCCTTGAACAAGGTCCATGTGCTCATTCCTCTTTACACATGCTCAGCATCTGCACGCAGAGGCCGGCTAAACTGCAAGGGAATGCAACTGTGTGTGTGAAATAAAATATGTAAGGGAAAAAGATATTCACAGATTCTGCATTTTAAAAAGTAAGGAAAAAATAACTGGGAGAACCACTGAGCATGTCAGGAAATAGAATTTTAGCAGCATCTTAGAAGAGCACCAGAAGACATACCTATTTAAAAATTATGTGTGCCTTTTTTTCTGATTATTTTCTTATAAATAAACTTTCTATAAAATTTGGAAATTACAGAAAAGAATTAAGAAGAAAAAATTCACCCGAAATGCAACATAAGATAAAATTTTAATATTTTAAGTATTTACCACCAATTTTTACATGTGTTTATGAATAAGATGTATATAACACCATTGATGCAGTTTTATGTCTTGTCCTTTACGTTTTTACCTATCATGAGGTTGTATTATGTTGTTAGATATTATTTAAAATCTTTACGATCTTTGTTTGGATGTCCCATAATTTACCCATTTCCCTTAGAATTGAGGTAGCTCTTATTTTTTTATGTTTGCTAGCACCCTGCACTCTCTACCACCACTATCTGCATTAGAACAATCAGAACAATCATGTGTTCCACCCTTTTTATCGTAGTCACTGTAAGAAATTCAGGTTGCCCCTGTCACCACTTGTCCCTCAAGCTGTAATCTGCCCACAGCTCATCTTTGTTAAGCCCATCTCCCACCTCTGCTCATCTTCTGAAACCATTCTACTGAGCCTTGTGGAACTCATGGTCAAAACAGGCAAAATACCCCACAGAATCCTCCTCTTCCCTCAATGTTCTCTTCATCGTGCTCTGACTGAAACCCAACTCTCACTTTGCGTGCTGCTGCCCTGGCAGCCCTCTTAAGGAGTAGCCATCACCTTTTTGTTTTTTTTTTTCCCCTGAGATGCTGACTCACTCTGTCGTGCAGGCTGGAGGGCAGTGGCGATCTGGGCTCACTGCAACCTCCGCCTCCCGGGTTCAAGTGATTCTCATGCCTCAGCCTCCTGAGTAGCTGGGACTACAGGCTCACGCCACCACACCTGGATAATTTTTTTTATTTTTAGTAGAGACGGGGTTTCACCATGTTGTCTAGGCTGGTCTCGAACTCCTAACCTCAGGTAATCCACCCACCTTGGCCTCCCAAAGTGCTGGGATTACAGGCATGAGCCACCATGCCCAGCTGCAGTCGCCATCACTTTCTTTCACTCCCTTCATTCCCCTGAGTCTGAAGGTGGGGGCAGGTTTTCCTGCTCCTTGCTGCCAGTTTCATATTATCCATCCTCCTCTACATCAGGGTCCACAACCCCTGGGCCACAGGAGGATATTGGTCCATGGCCTTTTAGAAACCAGACCACACAGCAGAAGGCAAGCAGCAGGCAAAGGAGCAAGCGCAGCTTCATTAGCATTTACAGCTGCTCCTCATTCCTGGTATTACTGTACTGCCTGAGCTCCACCTCCTGTCAGATCAGAGACAGCATTAGATTCCCATAGGAGCACAAACCCTATTGTGAACTGCGCATGCGAGGGATCTAGGTTGTGCGCTCCTGAGAATCTAATGCCTGATGATCAATGATCTGTCACTGTCTCCCATCACCCCAAGATGGGACTATCTAGTTGCAGGAAAACAAGCTTAGGGCTTCCACTGATTCTATGTTATGGTGAGTTGTATAATTATTTCATTATATATTACAATGTAATAATAATAGATAGTAATAATAATAATAGATAATAAAGTGCACAGTAAATATAACATGCTTGCATCATCACAAAACCATCCCCCAATCCTAGTCCATGGAAAAATTGCCTTCCATGAAACCAGTCCCTGGTGCCAAAAACATTGGAAACGCTGCTCTACAGCACCCAGCTTTGACTCTCATGCTTCCCTCTATGTGCCCCCTCTCCATCTGCTTGTCGAAGTCACCTACTAACCTTTAAATACCCCACATCATTCCTTGCTGATTTTCCGTGTCTCATTGTCATTTTCCCTAGCACTACTCCTGTCATCATTCTTAGTGATTTTAATGTCCATGAACTTAACTCTTCCATACTCTTCACTTTCAGTTTCTTGTGCCTCTCTGGTCTCCATTTGAAGCGTTTTTTTGTTGTTGTTTGTTTTTTTTGTTTGTTTTTTTTTTTTTTTTTACCACTGTGTCGTTTCTCTCTAGTTCACTTCTTCTAAATACTTCCACTTCAACGTGTGTAATCTCACAATTGATGCACACACTTTTTTCTTGTTCCTTATTTCATGCTTTCACTGTAGTAACCAGCTTAATAGTCATGATCTTTCATTGGTATTACTGCTTTGCAACGCTCATTTCCCTGGCTACTCCTTTACTTATTTTTTACTCAAGTGAACTCCAACACTGTGAGAATCCTACCATCTCCTCCATACCTGTACCTTTTTTTTTTTTTTTGAGACGGAGTCTTGCTCTGTCACCCAGGCTGGAGTGCAGTGGCGCGATCTCAGCTCACTGCAAGCTCCGCCTCCCGGGTTCAAGCCATTCTCCTGCCTCAGCCTCCTGAGTAGCTGGAACTACAGGTGCCCACCACCATGCCCGGCTACTTTTTTTGTATTTTTAATAGAGACGGGGTTTCACTGTGTTAGCCAGGATGGACTTGATCTCCTGACCTCATGATCCATGATCCGCCTCCTTCAGCCTCCCAAAGTGCTGGGACTACAGGCATAAGCCACTGCGCCCGGCCACCTGCACCTTCTAAGCTGAACGTGGCTGTAGAAAAAGACAATTGTGCCATCTAATCTCACCTTAAATTCATGATCCCTCTCTTCAAATGGACCCTTTGTGCTGCTCTGCAATCATGCCACTTTTCTCTCATCCTTTTTCTTTTCCACATTCCTAGGTGATTATTTCATACCTCCCCCTCCATCCTCAAGCCTAAACCTCTCCTCTCACCCCCTCCCATCCTTACCCTCAGTTGATGGTGTTGCCTCTTATTTCATTGAGAATTTAGAAGCTGTCAGAAGAGAGGTAACAAGCTCCCACTACTGCATGCACCCACTTTTCTGCATCTGTGCCCAATTATTATGACTCTTTTCTATTACTTTGGATGAATTATTCTTGTTTCCAGAAAAGATCACATCTTCCCCCTATGTTCTCAATTCTACCCCTCTCCTGCTTGACGACATCACTCTGGCTAATCTCTCCTGCTTCTTATATTGTCACTAAAAGCAAAAACAAACTCTCCTGACTCATTTCCCTTCTAAGTAACCACTTCATTCTTCTCCTTCCATACAATGGAGAGCTGTCTATCCCCTGTCTATAATTTCTCTTCATCCATTCTCCTTTGAATTACTAAAAACAGGCCATCACCTCCTCTTCTATACTGGATTCAATGGCTAATCTACAGCCACCAGTGTTCACCTTACTATATCTAACAGCCGTGTTTGCCACTGTGAATCATCCCATTCTTCTTGAAACCCTTTGCTCAATTTGCTTTCCAGCCCATGGCATTCTGGAGATGTTCAAATTCCATGGTTGCTCCTTCTCAGCTTTCTTCATTACTCTGAAATCTACATAGTGGTATTCCTGGGACTCAATCCTTGGAGCAATTTGTTTCTCTAACTACATTCATTCAGATGGTGATCTTACCCAGGCACGTGGCTTTCTGTACTGAGATATTTTGATATTGACATCCCACAGTATTTACTATTAAGTTTATGATTTAATTTTACATCCACTCATTACTATGGTGTGGGGAGGTAATTTTTCTGCAGATATATATTACCACTGTAAAGAAACATTTACTGATTAATATGTCCTTTTCCCCTTGATACATTATTGTATCTGAACATACACAAATTTATTTCATCCATATTAAGATATGTTTCAGTATAATCCATTTTGTTTTACTTACCTTTTAGCTCTTATTACAATGTTCTGCTTACCTTCATTTTATGTTAACATATCCGTAAAGCAAGGTCCTTTATTTCTCTTCTCTTCTAATTAACTAGATGCTCTTACATATTCTTCCAGCTGACATTTTTATGCACTATTTTAATCTCTTCCCCAAATTTTAATTACAATCAAAATTACTGGAATTTTGATTGTAATTAAATTAGCCTATTTTTAAAGAATTGCTATATTTACACTAGTCACTCTTCTCTGTTCAGATATTTTATGTCTTACAGTGAACTGTTTTAAAGTTGTCTATATCAAGCACGCATTTCTCGTATAAAAATTCTTTCTATGTATCTTATGTTTTCATTTTAATGGTAGTAAACATTACCTGTTTTGTTTCAACATAGTAAATATACTAACTGGTCATTATTGGTAAACCTTAACTATTAGAATAGGTGTTTTTACATGTATTTGATATCCAATAACTTTTATTTTAGTTCTAGAAGTTTATCAGTTGATTCAGTTATTGTTATGTTTACAATTTTTTTTTTTTTTTTTTTTTTTTTTTTTTTTTTTGAGAGGGAGTCTTGCTCTGTCACCCAGGCTAGAGTGCAGTGGTGCTATCATGGCTCACTGCAACCTCCACCTCCCGGGTTCAAGCGATTTTCCTGCCTCAGCCTCCTGAGTAACTGGGATTACAGGCACCTGCCACTGTAACTGGCTAATTTTTGCATTTTAGTAGAGATGGGGTTTCACCATTTTAGCCAGCCTGATTTCAAACTCCTGACCTCAATTGATCTGCCTGCCTCGGCCTCCCAAAGTTCTGGGATTACAGGCATGAGCCACCAAACCTGGCCTATAATACTATTATTTGCAAATATTATAATTGTGCTTTTACTTGTCAAAAGCTATATCTGTTATAATAATTCATGTTTTTAAATTGTCTCCCAAAATAATAAGCTTTCTATTTTATTATTGATTTTAATATGATTGCCTTAAGTCTTTCACCATTAAGTATGATGCTGATGGTTAGTATAAGAAAAACATTTCTTGTCATGTTAAGAAAACTGCTTTCTATTCCTAGCTTCTTAAAGATATCCTCTTTCAATCAGGATAAGATATTTAAATTACTCATATGCTTAATTGTGGAGAGTGGAGTGGGAATGTAGATGCATTTAAGAGGTGATCATATATAGGTTTTTCACCTTAAACGGAACCATAAATGATATTATTGACTAAATAAATAACTTAATATTAGCCATCCATGAATTCCAGAAATAATTACTATCTTGCTTTAGTATGCTATTTTTTCATCAACTGCTTGCCTGACAAATTCAATAGGCAATTTGAGAGGAAGGGGTTAATCTATACACATTCTTAAGCAAGAATTAAATGCATGTTTCTTATGCAATCTTCACTGGCATTTTTAGCACAGTTATATTTGCTTTATATGATTAATTTAGAAGCATTTATAAATAATGCAGTTTAATTTCATTTTTGTTAGGATTAAAATTACCGTCTTTATACTGTCCTCTTTTGACCAATTGACTATTATGACTATTTTTGTTCTCTAAGAATTCTAAAAGCATGTCTATTTTCTGAGAAATCCCTAGATGAAGTAAAAAATAAATACTTCCATTAAACAAACACAGCTGGTATAGACCGTTATGCTCCAAATTTTTATATTTTCTTTCATGGAACTCACAACTTTTGAATTTAGGCAACTCTGTTCATCTTTGAAATGGCCTCATGAGGCAAATAAGAAATAGCTGTTATTACTCCCACACAGTAACTGAGGAAACTGAAGCATACTGATTTCTCTTTTATGTGCAATATGGCTCTCAGTTTCATATCATATCCATTACACAGTGCAATGCCCTCTACCTTGGTATAGTGGCAAGCATGAACTCTGCAGTCAGAGTGCCTTGATTCAAATCCTGGCTTCACCCCTTACTGGTAGTGTGAGCCTACTCAATTTATTTAACCTTAATGAGGTCTTAATTTCTTCATTTATATAATGAAAACAATAATAGTGGCTACTCACAGAGTTTTTGTAAGGATTTGATGAAATACTCAAAAGGCTTAGAACATTACTTAGTGCATGGTATGCTTCATAAAAGCAATTATGATAATGATGATCATAAAGATGATAATTACCATACACATTATCTACCATTTATAGTCGAAGAACCAATCAGTTGATAATTAATCAAAAAATAAGTAAAAAAAATTTATGTCTAGCGCTATGCTAGATTTTCTTACTGTCTCAGTCCATTTCGGATGTTGTAACAAAATATCATAAACTGGGTAGCTTATAAATAACAGAAACTTATTTCCCACAGTTCTGAAGGCTGGGAAGTCCAAGATCAAGTCTCCAGCAAAGTCAGTGTCTGGGGAAGGCTTCTTTCCTGGTCATAGCTGACCCCTTCTTTCTTTGTCTTCATGTGTTGGAAGGCACTAGATAGCTCTCTGGGGTCTCTTTTGTAAAGGCCCTAATCCCACTCATGAGGCTCCAGCCTCATGATGTAATCACCTCCCAAAGGCCCCATCTCCTATTACTATGACACTGGGAGACAGGATTTCAACATACAAATTTTTGGAGAACACAGTTGTTCAGGCCATAGCAAGCCTTAACCCCCAACATGATGATATTTGGAGATGGGCACTCACTTATCTTGTTTTTCTTTATCTTCACGCCTTTCCCTGAAAATATAAAGTGCATAGGAAAGAAAACTGTAGAAAGCTTTATAGACTAAATATTTTAAAGAAACCCAGATCACCTTGTAACTATGCTCTTCATCATACCTAATGATACTTGCAAGATAATTGTTGCTTCATCCTAGGCATTAATAAATCCTATACATAGGCATGTTATTATGAATAGCTCAGTGACATTGCTCCTTAAGAAAAAAAAAATTTTTGAAGACTAAAACCTATGTAATACTGAGTCCAAGGTGAGAGGGGGAGGTAAGTGAACTAACACTAACTAGTACACACGCATAGGTAGTAAGTAGATAGGTAGATAGATAGATAGATAGATAGATAGATAGATAGATACAGAAGGAAGATATTTTCATGTAATCATTGCTACACCATGTAGTCAGATTATTTCTCCTATTTTTTTTTCACATGGGAATATTGAAGACTTAGCTAGCTGAAACAACTTTTAAAGATAAAATAATTTGTGGAAATATTATTTTCACTCTATCATAATTCTTATTTTAAAAAGAAAATAATAAAAATAAATCTCTATAACTGATCATTGCTGTTGCCTGAAACATTTAACCAATTACCCCTATCTTCAGTAAATAGATTTGTAACTAGAATTCACTATTTTTTTGTTTTGTAAACCCTATTTAATCTACCTAACAACCTTGCCAAAATAGAGATTGTTAGCATTATACTAAGTTCTGAAAATTAATGCTAAGAAAATGTAAGCAACCTATAAAGCCTTGACCAAAAAGTATTAGAAGCAGGTTTTAAATCCACCACAAACTGCGTTCTCCAGACGGCAAGAGAGTGTAAACACTCTCTGCTGATTAAATGAGTTTGATTTTGCAAGCTCAAGTGAATTATATCTTAGAGTCGGGACAGAATCTGCAAAAGTGACTAGGGGTCATGTATGGAAAACACTTGAGAAATTGTGAAAACATAAAATTTGTCACAGGATAGTAAGCAATAAAACGTCTTTCCAGGTTTTATAAAGGAAAATAAAATGTAGGAAACTGATTGTGATCTCCAATGAAACTTAAGTATTGCTTACTTAACAAATATCTGTCAACTGTGGAAAAAATAAACAGTGCTCATTAGGAATCAGAATAGGTTCACTTTGTCAGAGGCAATGGCTCATGCCTGTAATCCCAGCACTTTTGGAGGCCAAGAGCGGAGGATCCAGGAGTTCGAGACCAGCGTGGTCAACAAAGGCCCTGTGTCTACAAACAATTAAAAATTCAAAAAAAGAATAGGTTCACTCAAAATAACACATATCAAACTAAGTGCTAGTTTTACTGTATATATAATATCTGAAAACCTAGTTTTCTAAACCCAGTAAAATATCAAGTTTATCAGACAATGTGATACATCATATCTCAAATTCAGCAAAAAATAATAACCGCTATTATGTGTCCAAAACTGTATATGTACCAGGACCAAAACAGGTCACTGTACAGAGATTTTCTCATTTATTGTTACAATAAACTTACGAGATAGACAAGATTATTTCTTCTTTTATTGTTGATGAACTGATGCTAGAGAAATTAAATAACTTGCTTAAGTCATAAAACAGCAGAAGCCATATCCATGTTTCAAATGCTGGTTTGTTTAAATAGATGTTTGATGAGCTATTTCATAGTATCCTTGCACACAAGATTGAAAATATGAGCCAGATGTTAGCCAGCTGATAGGTTGATGGGCATATACGTTGCTAAAAAAATGTGACCCAGAGTACACTCTAGTGATATCCCTAATGATGAGGCATAAGCTTTGTATTTGACCTTGTTGTGTTCAAAATATCTGTAAATGCTGTGAATGATATCTATCAAATATTCAGATAATATAAAGCTGAAAGTATTATCTAATGTGTTGGATGGTGGGAAAAGATCCTGACAGATGAAACTATGAATTACAGTTAACAAGATGAGATTAATAGAAAAGATTTGAACTCAGGTAAGCTCCCTTGTTTGTTCATTCCTGTGGCATCTGTTAATTATGTTTCCAACATGCAGGTCTATGGCCTATGGTAGATAGTAAGAATATGAAGACTGCATGGGTCTTGCCCTCTAGGAGCTTATTCTCTAGTTTAGGGGAAAGAACAGAGGAAATGACACATATTAGCAATTCATGTGAAGTAAGAGTCCTTACTTGATTGCAGATTCACTGGGTGCCAACACAGGGCATTGCTACTTGTATAAGATCCAAATCAAGGGAGGAAGTACATTTAATATATTTGCAAGTCACAGCTAGAGACTTATAATCTACTATATTTTGAAAGAAACCCTGAGTAAGATTGCTAAATGTTTAGCTTGAAACAAAGATTTAGGAAGTAATAGTATTCTTAGATATTTGAGGACCTTCCCTAGGAAAAGGGAATTAGACTTAATTTTCATAGCTTCAGAAGGCAGAACTTGGATCACTGAAAATTAGAATGCAACAAATTTTTATTCACCGTAAGGAAAAACTTCACAGCTTATGCAAGATGAAAAAAGCTGTCTTATGAGAATTCATGCATTTAATGATATCTCAAGGAAAGTATAGAAGGCATTCCTGTATGGCAAGAAGGTTAGATTAAGTAATTTCTCACCTAGGCCTGAGATACTATAATATTAATGTTATATTCATTTGATTTTGTAGAAGGAATATATACCAACAGTTTTCCAGTGTGCAAAAAAAACTTAACAAATCTAATAAATTCTGATGTATTATTGAAGAGATACTAGCACATACCACTCTTGAGAATATAATTAAACTTCTCATTAGGCATCCAAAATATAGGAATTTCCCCTAATGGCTAATTTTTGTATAAGAAAAAATATTGTGTACACTATTTCAAAGCAGACAGAAAAGTCATATGAAAAGGGTATGTCAAAAAAGTTTCAAAAAGAGGCTCCTGATTTATGTGTTGTGTGTTTGTGGACCTAACCAGGACATTTTATTCAATTAACCAAGTTTAGTATGTCAGCAACCCTCTGAAAGATTGACAAGATTGACTGTCCAGAGAATATTACAATATTTGCTTTCTCTGTTGAAGAAATTATGTAGACTTACAGGTATAAGAGAAACAAAATCATATTTTTGAATCTCTTCTTTTTAGTAATGATTATTGGCTTTAAGGATTTTAATTCAGTTACTAATGTTATATTTAGGTTACATAAAATAATTCATTGTGCAATTATTTTACTGCAAAAGCAAAATGCTGAAAATTATTGTTGAAGATCCCATGTATTTTTGGCACATTCATCTCTATAACTATAAAATAAGTTCTTAAAACACTCCCCAGTTAACACTTATTCATCAGCATGACACCTTGCTGAATGACTTGAAATTATAATTCATAGATAATTATTTTATCTTGGAGCCATTATCTCTCATAATGCTACTGTTAAATATGGAATGGCTCTTTTATTGCTTAAAAATGGTGGTTCCTTTGGATGGTTGAATAAAAGAGGATTATGGCGCTTAAATCAATGGCAAAATATGACAAATCATTTTGCCCTGCTAACCACTTTTCTGCAATGACACTTGAAATTTGGGCTTTTTCATCTGAAAAAGCCTGACCAGTTTCATCTATACTTCCTGGAACATGCATTCATTCATTCAGTCATTCAAAATAGTCATCGAATGTCTCCCATGTTTGATGCACTAAAAGGAGCATTTAAGCCAGTTTTAGGTCATCGGGGAATGTTTCTCAGAGAAAGTGACATTTAAAATGAGAGCTGAAATGAATAAGTGCTAGCCTGATATACACTGTAGAGCTAAGGATTTGCAAATGAAAAGTCCCAGCAGTGATAAAGAGTATTCACATAATTTGAGAATTTCAGATGGCCCCATGTGGCTACGGCATTATATGCAAAGAAAGCAGTGGCTACAGCTACATATGGAGGGGTAAGCACAGTGGTGGTGAAGGCAGGGGTAGGGGGGTGGCAGGTAATGAAGCTCTTCCTTGCCATGCTAATGATTTGTTATTCATCCTGACTGCATTTGGGAACTAGTGTAGGCTTTCAAGCAAGAGAAGGGCATGGTTTGATATGTTCATAGGTTGATCACTCTGATTGCAGTGTGGAGAAATCACCAGATAAGAAAATATGGAGACAGGATCTTTAGCTAAGAGGCTATTCTAATAATCCAAATAAAATATGACAGTGGCCAGATGAAAATAGTAGCAACAAGAAAGTCAAGAAACAGAGAGTAATAGACTCATGGAACTGATGATCTAATGGATACCTCGGATAAGAGAGGCCTCTAGGTTGCTGACCTTGGCAATTGAGTGAATGACAGTGACCTCAGATGAAATGAGAAATACAGGAGTATTACAAGGTTTAGCAAGAGATGAACTTCATTGTTGTCATTTCAAATTTAAGGCGCTTCTGTGTTATACAATATTTATTCAAGAAGCAACTAGAAGCGGAAGTCTGGAACCCATTAGAGATATCCAGGCTGAATACATAAAATACAGAGTTTTGGGCACACCATTAACTGAAGTCATAGTAATGGATGAAATCACCAAGGTAAATGTGGAGGAGAAAAAAGAGATGAGGACCAAAGTTAGAATTAAGGGCGTCAATTATATTAAACAGAAAGGGAAGGAAGAGTCGATAAAGGAGAATTCGAGTAGCCGCAGAAGTAGGAGAAACATCAACTGGCTTACTCTTAAAGAAACCATGGGGGCCGGGCACGGCAGCTCCCGCCTGTAATCCCAACACTTTGGGAGGCCAGGGCAGGCAGATCACAGGGTCAAGAGATGGAGACCATCCTGGCCAGCATGGTGAAACCCCGTCTTTACTGAAAATACAAAAATTAACTGGGCATGGTGACGCATGCCTGTAATCCCAGCTACTCAGGAGGCTGAGGCAGGAGAATCGCTTGAACCCGGGAGGCAGAGGTTGCAGTGAGCTGAGATGGTACCACTGCACTCCAGCCTGACTACAGAGTGAGACTGTCTCAAAAAAAAAAAAAAGAAAAGAAAAGAAAAAGAAAGAAAGAAACCATGGGAAGAGAGTATCCAGAAATATCTATCAATGGCTACAGAAAACCTACATATGAGGCCTGATGATTGTAAGTTTTGCTTTAGCAACAAAGATCTTATGGGTCATCCTGGTATTACGTTTAATGGTGAAACCAGAAGCCTGTTTAAAGGGAGAATGGGAGATGAAGAAGTAGAGACCAGGAATGTAAACAATGTCTTTTTAAAAGCCTATCGAAAATAGGATAGAAATTGTCAAGCAATTTGAGACCTCACAGATTTTTTTTTTAAGACAGGAAAGGCTTGACCAATTTCAAATATTAATGAGAATGAGCCTGCAAAGGAGGGAATAAAGATGCTGGAGAAAATGGGGAGGCAGGAGGAAAGGAAACCAATTTAGGAGTGGAGTAGCTTCAGACAAAGGACGGAAACAAATGTCAAAGGGATGGAAAATAATGTGGCAATATACTGAATTGTTTGCCAGGAAACCAAGGGAGCATCCAAATTAGAGCTTTCTTACCTCTTAAAGTAGGGTGAGGTGTAGAAGTAGAAGATTTGAGATTGGCTGGGCACGTTGGGAGGCTGAGGTGGGTGGATCACCTGAGGTCAGGAGTTCAAGACCAGCCTGGCCAACATGGTGAAACCCCATCTCTACTAAAAATACAAAAAATTAGCCTCGCGTGGTGGTATGTGCCTGTAGTACCAGCTACTCGGGAAGGTGAGGCAGGAGAATCCCTTTACTCAGGAGGCAGAGGTTGCAGTGAGCCAAGATGGTGCCACTGCACTCCAGCCTGGGCGACAGAGCTCTGTCTCAAAAAAAAAAAAAAAAAAAAAAAAAGAAAAAGAAAAAGCAAAGAAAAGAAAAGACAAGACTTGTACCTTGTCATATTGGAAAACCAGATTCATTTCACATTGTTATAAAATCTGTAAATGTCACAATATAATTTCAAATATAACACCAAAAATGTAAAAAATAAATGATCTAAAATTCACTGTGGCAATGTCATAGTTTCACTGCAAGAAATAGCATAAACTCTCAAAAAGAGTTAATAGAAGTTTTAAACAAACATTAATTCCATGGCAATATCTGTGGTGGAAATGACGTCAGCTATTGTTTGTTGTGAATTGCCACACATTCCCTACCAACAATTGTCTGGCTATTAGAAGACACATGAAACATAAATACATTCTTCTTGATTGATTAAATGAAGCAGAGCCCAGTCTATGGGATATCATCCAAGTTCAAGCTGGCGGCTTTGTAGCTCCAGCTGAGATTATCAGGAAGTCAATTCACTAACATGTCCATCTAGTTTGTTACTGACTTTTTTGTTTCTCAACTTTTCTTTCGATATTGTTTATAAGATGTAAGTCACTATTTTGACCACTCCAAATCCTGTCTTATAAAATCCAGCTAAAATTCAATTCCAAATTCCCTTCTTCTTTTTTCTCAACTCTCAAATGCAAGGATCGCATTCCCACAAAATAACATCCAATGTTGCATTCTTGCTGCCATGTTTATTTTTTGTCAGGTGGTTTTTTTAAATTATTATTTTCCCAAAGTCTAAGTAAATTTCTAGAAGGTAGGATGTTCTTTCATTGCCTGTTTCAGTGCATTCCATGTAGCTCTTCCTAACTCCTTATTGCATAATTGATTATTGTGTTAAATATAATTCTGCTTCATGAAAATTTTAATTTGAAGCTATTTGCACACTATTCTGAAGCTATTCTCATTTCTTTGTGGAAAGGTGTTAAAGGGTATCACCCCAATGTCTCTTATTATGCAAACATAAGAAAGAAGATATTGATCTGAGATTGCTAGTTTTAGATTGACTCCTCTGTATTTATGAAGAACCCACTACATCTATGCTTTCCACCTTGAGGTGGTTTCAGAAAGCCCACTAGTGGGCATGTGCCAAGGCCACAGTATTTGTAGCACCTTTTTCTAACATCTCATAGAGCTAAAACCTGGGATATGAAGAAACATAAATGCCTAGAAGAAATAATAAATTTTAGAGACTCTTGAAGTCTATTCCCCAATTTAGAGTAGGAGAAAAATTTACATAGAGATTGATTCAGGGAAAAGAGAATAGCAACTCTTATTGTCAGTGTAGCTACGATAGCACAGTATTAGTTTCTCAAATCAAAGAGTTTCTTTAAAAATATTTATATCAAAGACTGAGTTCTCTGTCAGTGATAAAGTGTATGTGTGAGTGTGTGTGTGTAAGAAAGTATATGTGTTCATAGACCCATATTCATAGCTAGGGACTGTATGATAAATTACATTCTAACTATCACTAAATTAAAAACAAACTTCTTCTCCCTTTTCCTTTACAGAATTGTCAACATCACACTGCTGGTGACTTCTGTGAACGATGTGCTCTTGGATACTATGGAATTGTCAAGGGATTGCCAAATGACTGTCAGCAATGTGCCTGCCCTCTGATTTCTTCCAGTAACAAGTAAGATTGAGAAATATAACCATATTTCCCAATGAGAAACGCCATCTGTCTAGCACATGGGCCGTCTATGATTTGGCTATTTTTTCCATGTAGACAAAAATCTCAATTTAAGATAGAGATATTTTTAATAATATAGAAACATGACAAAAGTGAGTATATAATGCTCTATGGTTCATTTTTCCTTTGAAACTCTGTCCCAAGTAAATAATACTTATTAATTAAAATTGAAGTACCAATATTAATGTAAGACATATTTATAAAACAAATGATATATATATATATACAAATATGCATGGTTTCATAAATATACCAGTCTAATGTTTGCATATAGCTCTGCCCATAATATCATCTATGAAGGATTGTTCGGGTGCATATTATATAATTTTTGTGGCTGTTTCCATTTATTTTATGTGTTTAATTCAAGATTGGGAAATAATTATCAAGAAAACATCGAAAAATTGTACAATTAAAGCAGGTGACTTATTGTTATGCTCCAAAAAAAGTCATCTCCCGGAATCACAGCCTCCTTTTTCTTAAGATGGTCTGAGCTTGGTACCATGGAAACACAGCCCTAAGAAGAAACAAAAGCTGGAATATCTTATTTCAGTGCTGTCTGAACATTCTGCACTGGTTTATACATTGATGAAAACCCTAGGTGTTTTCATTTACCTTTTTGCCCACACTACCTGCACTTTCTGTTAAGTGATTTATAGACTTCAGTAAGGCAAGGTAGTTTTACTCTAAGAATTTGCTTTTGAAAATAATGTATGGCAGTTTGTTCAGAATTAGAATTCCGGACACTTTATCTTGAGTGTTAAACAGCCACAGAGCAATTCGGACAACGTGATCTTTGCACCTGTGCCGACTCACGTTCTTCTTAATCTTCGGCTTTGTATGCATTCTGAAAACATTTCCTGTAAATCATCTCCTTTTCCTCTGAAAGCTCCTCTTTTTTGTTGGCTGGAATCACAAGCCTTTTACAGGGTGTCAAATGTAAATTTTTAGATAAGCTGGATATTGAAGAGGATAATATACATGGTCTTATTGTTCATCCAGGGACCAAGTAGTAGGTGTATGAAAAATAACATTATTTTTGTCTCTCTTTCCCTAATTTCTCCTTGATGCCCCAATTTATTTAATTGTTTTTAAAAGTAAGCCATTTGGATTAGAAAAATTTAATAATTAATTGATAATTCCCTGGTGAGTACACTATAATAAAAGCTACAGGAGATATACAAGAGAAGCATGCCATTTTTTGGAGAAGCTCACTGTAAAACCTGTGTGTTAAGGGGTATCAACTTAAATGTAAAGAAAATTCAAAGGCACAAAACACCACACTTAATACTGGAAGCTTCAAGAACATATGAAAAGAAATAGTAGCATGTATAATGGATCTTAAACAATTAATTTCAGGATTTTCACTGGTGGGAATAGTAAGAAATTATATGGGCAAATGCTTACAAAATACAAGGCATGTGCAAAACCTAATAAGTAACAGAATTTGGAACATGGCGTTCAGACACAATTTCATGATCACAGATGAAAATGAATGGGAGAATAAAGACCATATTGTAGAAATCCTTAAATACCAGTCTAAGAAATAGTTATTTAATTTTCTATGTAATAAGGAAACACTACAAGTTTTTATTTTGAAAAAAAGGTTAATATGATTATGGCCACATTTTAGGAAAACTATTATCATGGAATTGAGTATAATGAATTGAAACAGGCAAATGAGAAAAGCATAGAGACCAATTAAAAGGCTAGTATACTAGCATGGGCAAAAGATAATTAGAACCAGAAGTAGGTAATAGTAATAAGAATGGAGACAAAGGAATGAATGTGAGAAAATGGTTTAATACAGCTCTACAGATTCGGAAACTAATTAGATGTGAGGGGTGAGGGTCCGGGCAGAAGTTGAAGACAGGTTTTTAGGCAGGTTACCCCCAAAAATGGTGGTGCTATTAACTGAAATGGAGAAACCAGGAGAGAGCCGTTAGAGAAGAAAGATAATTTATGTTTCAGATAGGTTCAGATTGATAGAACATATCTGTCTGAATGAAAATATGCAAATAGCTGCAGGAAATGGAAATCTGAAAATTGCAGGAGCAGATGAAGGAAGAGATATGTTAATAAGTGAATTAAAGTTGGATAAGATTTCCCAGGCTAATGTTATCCAAGGCGAGTATATAGAAAGAAGGAAAGACAGGACTTTATGTTGGGAAAGGAGAAAAAGAAGAGCCAAGGCAGGAGCAGTCAGAAGAGAGGGAACCCAGGCGGCAATGCCATTGACACCAAGGGAGAGAAGAGCAGTGAACAGCATCAACTGCTGCTCTCACAAGGGAGACCCAATGAATATGGTGGCAATTGACTATTGTAATTGAGCAAATAAATGGGCTTGCCGCCTGAAGCATATAGAAGCCAATAACGTTGGCACTGGCTTCGGAGAAAAGAAAGGCTTTATTGCAAAATTGGTCAGCAAGGAGACAAGAGTCAGGTTCAAATCTGTCTCCCTAATTTGGGATATGGGGAAGGTTGCAAGGGATCAGAAGGCAAGGCAAAGGATTTAGAAATGCTGGCTTGGCAAAGTCTGATTGGAGGGCTTCAAATTTGATCACTTACAATAAGGTATATTGAGGCAGATTTTAGCCCTGGATCTTCTGGGCCAATGGACCCCTCATTTCTGAAGGAGATCCAATGTCCAGGTTTTGATTTTGTCCCTGTCTTGTTGGTTCAAGGGGAGGAATAGTTGGTTCCTGGTGTTGTTAGAGATCAAAATTTTTCTATTGAACATGCCTGGGCTACATGACTTGCAGCTTTTGGCTCTGTTATACCTAAAAGGTAACTTGACATTTTGTTATCAACAGGGTAGGCCCAGTTTTGGTTGGTCCTGTAGTTACACTATAAGAGTCATTGATGAATTTTGACCATCAATAATGAAAGCAGAATTTGAATTTACAGTTTTAAGAAATTTCAAGAATAAAATGATAGAGTACTACCCTGATTGGTTAGCAGGATCAATAACAGGGTGTGTTTTCATTTTTGTTGCATTGTTGTTTTATATGATTTGTATAATTTGAATAAATTTTTATGCAAAAGACCCTGAAAGAATCAAAATATCAAATTAAAATGGCAAGTTCAGTGGCTTTCAAACTTTATTGATTGCAACCACTGTAAGAAACACTTTTTTATATCATAAGCCAGAAACACACAAAAACTTGTGTGTGTAGATATCTAAATATATGTATTATACACCATGCTGTTTATTTAATTTTGTTATTTTACATTTTTAGAAAAAAAATTTTAGCCAAAACCTACTCAATGGATTTCATGAGTCACTTATATCACCATCTAAAGCTTGGGACATATTAGGCTAATTAACAAAGTGAAGACCTGTAAATGGTGAGAAGAGAAGAATTAAAATGTGAAGCAGAGAAACCAGCCAGGGCAAAGAAAAGAGGCACTTCTCCCCAAGACATAAAAACAGATTCTGAGGAATAGATGGAGGAGGCTGAGATATCTCAATTTATGACTTCAATCTGTGCAGTCAGTGAGAAATATGGAGGCATGATGAGTGATTACTGACTCATTTCCACGGCATTAGTTCAAGTCCTCATTATCTCTTACCAAAACAAATATGGTAGAAATTTAACTCTTATGACAGAGTGGCAGTGCTCACACACCCTTAGAAGTTTCCAGTGCCTTCCCAAGGAAAGATCAGACTCTTTGAGCATTAGAAACCCTCTGTAATCTGACTACCTTTCCAGGCTCCAAGCCCTCAACTCCATTCTATATAATGCCAAGTTTGGCATTTCTTGCACTTATCTAGACATCATTAGCAGTCTGCTCTTGCTATTCCCTGAGACAATCCCTGTGAAATCTAATTTATTTTTAAAGGCATTTTTCAAACCCTACCTCTGCCACAAAACCTATCCGTAGCACAGAATGTATTTTGTACCTTTTATATACAACGAACACATTTTACTATACAGAATTATTTCAATCATTCTTTTCAGGAGATGAACATTTACTAAGCATATACTTCATCCCAACACTATGAATAAAAGATAAAAGATATGTGTCCTGTCCCATATGTGTACATATCTGTGTCTCACACAGAATTGTAAATTCTTTGAAGGTAAACATAATGTCTTATTTCTTTCTTTATTCAAGAAAAAGTTAATGAGGGCCCAACTCAATGCTAGGCATGGCTCTTCATACTGGGAATATATAAGTGAACAAAACGGCCCGTGTTTCCTAGCCTTCTGGAGCTTGTATTTTTTATAAGAGAGTAAGATAAAGAAATAGATATATAATGTAATATCAGGTAATGACAAGTACTACCAGGAGAAATAAAGGAGACTCCAGGAACTTAGAGTGATGAAGGTATGATTTTAGATGAGGTGGTCCATGATCTTCACAAACAGGTGAGACTTGTGCAGAAATGTGAATGGTGTGAGCCATGTGAATACCTGCAGGAAGAACAGTCCCCTCAGAGAAAAAAGTCACTGCACTGGCCCTGAGACAGGCCCATGCTTGGCAGACAACAGGAGGCCAGGGTGGTTGGAACAGAGTGAATGAGAAGAGGGGGCTAGGAGATGAAGTCAGCAAAGCTCTAATGAATATCTAACTGTCCTGAAGGCTAAAAATCTTCCAGTGGCAAGAGGTGGCTTGGTACAGGATAATCCAGTGGTGTTATTGATGGAAGCACCAGCAGCATTTGCAGATAGGAGATAAGTGGAGTGTGAGAGAGGAGACACGGTTGACACCATGGTTTTTGGCAGAGCAAATGGAAACATGGAGTGGCTGTTGACTGGGATGGGGAAAATTAGGGAAAGGTCTGGTGTATTTTTGGAGGGGGAGAAACTTACTTTTAGATCTGTGAAGGTAGGCACAATATTTAAAGCCCTTAGGACTAAGTGAGATCATTCAGAGGAGAGAGGAGAAGGGAGCAGAAATCAGAAAACTGAATTGTGAAGCACGTGAAGAGATCAAGGACATGCCATAGATCCAACAAAGGAAACTGAAAAGGAACAACCAATGAACTGGGATAAAAACCAGAAGGAAATGGTTTCCAGGAAGCCCATTTATCTCTTCAGTGTCCATAGGAGATGACACAGAGAGCAGGCTCTGTAAATTTTAAAAATTCTGTTGAGGGGAGTTTGGAATTAGCAGCCATAGGGAAATGTAAAAGATGGTCACCATGAGAAAAGCACAAGGATTTCTGAGTAGCCCTGCAGACGAAATGAGAATTGAGAGAAGATTAGGGAGTTGTGAACAGAAAGAATAGACTCAAGCTTCAAGTGAGATGGAATCCCTACTCCCTCCAGAAGACCTTTTATGTGATATAAGGAAACAGTGCAATCCACCATAATATCATAATTTGAAAAAAATTATATCAACTATTCAAGAATTACTACATTCCTATACATTAAACACTTTATTATTTTTTATTGACATTTCATTGTTTTACTATAAAGAAATGTAATTTAATCATACTGGCTCTTTAGAGTTTCACTTGAAATGTCTAAAATCTGTTTCTTAGAGCCCATATATGTATAAGAGTGTGTGTGTGTGTGTTCGTGTATGCATGCATGTGCGTGAATGCGCATGCACAGATGCAGTCAGTATCAGGCTTTAAATGAATGAGCTAAATATTTGGCAGAGTGTGTCAGTTATAAGTTTATTTTTTGTGAAGGCAAAAATAAATTTGTTGGATAATGAGTTTGTGAGTAGTAGATCAATTTGTTCACATATTTTGCAAAAGTTAGAGCTTATTACTCATTCATGTACTATTGATGTAACGCATTAGAAGACAGTTAACATTAGGTCCTAATGGCACCTGACCAGAAGGAGCTGTGGGCCTGGCCTATACACCTTATTGCGTGTTTTCAGCATCAACTGATTTAGTGAAGCAGCAAAAAGAAAAATGGTGTGTGCAGCATTATCTTTCTGCCACAGATACATGTTTTTAATTTCCAAGTTTCCAATGCATCATTCAGTTTTATCTAATGGGAATGCAGCTGAGAGAAGTTTGTAACAACCCAAAACTACATGCTAATACAGTTTAGTTTTCAAGTCTGTGGAGTCTTTTTTTTTAATGGAATAAGATCATCAGAAATCCTGGAGCAAGACAGACTGGCTGTGGTCTACCAGCATTGTAGTAAAAACATTGGGGAAGTTTTATAAGACCTAATTATTAGAAAATACAATAAAATAGTCATTTTCATAGAAAAAGCTTTCCCTTCTTTCCTCACACTAAATCACATTACTTTGTGTTCAAGGTAAAATGTAGTTTGAAATCTGGATGTAAATTAGAAAAGATATTATTTTATTCCAAGTGAAACATTTATTCACACTTCAGGTCTTGAAGCACCAGTGGCCATTTGGGCTGAGTTTTCAAGAAAAAAAATTATATAGATTTTATGCCCTTTTTTTAACCTGAAAGATATTAAGTAATAGCTATTCCACTATCAGACAATGTGCATAAATTCTAGTCAGATTTTTCTTTTGATTAGTGAACAATAGGACAATTTTGCTGGATGTTTAGTATATTCATGGCTGTCACATCATTATTAAATTCCAGAATATTAACATGCTTTGTGTGATGCATTTTTAATCCATCATAAACCAAACAATATATATTTGTTTACTGTTATTAATGGTTTTTCATTGTGATGTCCTAGCCTTAAATAAGAACTTCAGCAATAATTATAAAGATGGCATTTATTACTACCTAAAAGTATGTCCCAATAACCTTGATAATGGATAGGAATACTATTTTATAAAATAAATGGATTAAACTTTTTTTGCAATCCTTTTCTTTCTGATTCAGTTTCAGCCCCTCTTGTGTCGCAGAAGGACTTGATGACTACCGCTGCACGGCTTGTCCACGGGGATACGAAGGCCAGTACTGTGAAAGGTACCAACAGCCATGAAATGTACAGAGTAATGGTATATAGGGATTATATTGTAAAGGGTCACAATAGGAAAACATTCATTATTTGAAGAACTTCAATATTTGCATATCCTTTAGAAGTTTAAATTACAACGCTTTCAAAACAACTTGTGTATCTTAGAATTTGTCCAAAGAAAGTTGTTTATTTCCACCGTATGTTTAGACTTTATTAAAGATTCCAAACTATTTCACAATTATCTAACTTATGCTTTAGTATATATATGTATAACTTTATATGTAAATATAACATTTTATAAGAATAAATCAATTTTCAAAAGCTTAGCAGTAGTTACTACTAATGAGAAACTGGCTACACTTTTCTTATTTTAATGCACTGGAAAATATTGTCTGGAAGTAACTGAATTCACGTCATTGTTCTGAACACTATGACTACACCAGCAAGTGTATACAAAACTCAAAATATAAATAATATCAAGAATTTTTAATTAGTACCCAGACAATAAAGTATTTGTTATTCAGTTTTCCTTTTCAATAGGCAAACAGTATTATTTAAATGTTTTCTCTTATCATATTGCTTATGAAATCTCATAATGTATGTATACAGCTGTTAAATTGAATTCTCAATGTAATCCAAATGGTAAATTAAGGAGTACAATTCCAAACTGATTGTCTAGAAAAGTTGCAATTAATATCTTCCAGATATATATTTTCTGTAAGATCAGTATCCTGGATATTCAAACTTATCACCACCACTTTTGGTATATTTTAGATATTATCTTTAATATAACAGAGAGTTACTAATGTTAACTACTAACATTATACACACGTGATAGTTTTAGCATAATTGATAGCAGTATAAAAGTTTTAGAAAGATCCATAGACTTCGCTCAATTCCAACAGTTCAGCTACATTCCATTTTCCTCATCTATAATCTCAGGAATCATTGATAGGCCACCTACTTTACACTAATATTGTGACAATAAGTGTGTAAAGGACACTGTCGGTGCCCTGCCTAGGCACCTACACTGAAGCCTTCTCTCCAACAGAAGAGGCAGAAAGGCCTGAATGTTTACCCCCCCTTCCTGCAGTGGCCCATGACTAACCAGCGTGAGAGTACAAAAGTCCAGCTCTTTGGCCCCTAAGTGGAACAAGTTTTGAGATCTTATTTTATGCTCCAGAGCACTCCATGGAATCAGGCTAAGACTGGGACATCACCTGAAATCACACCCTTGATTAGAGTTTTTCTTTTCCATGTCCTGCTTCACCCACTCCTTTGCTAGATTCTCCTAGGAACACTTAAATGATAAGCTTCTTTGTAAATATAAACTAATACTAATTATCAGCATCCACTTAAGAGTCTTGTTTTATATAACCAGCAACAGCTGTATTAATCATGGCAATAAGTAACTAAATAATTAGGGTTAAGCTTTATAAATCTCAATGCAATTTTTATACATTTGTAAAATATATTTCTAAATAAATCCGTATGTGGTAACTCTAAACACAGTATCCAATATTTGCATATATATAAAACAGTGGATTCACAATTTCCATGCCAACAGAAATTAGCAGCAATTAAATAACTCATAGCAACACCAAATCTAAAAATATTTCCATTTGTTCTGAAGATATATACATCTTTTGGATATAGATATAGGTGATACAAGTACATACTTGTTAATACCCACCAGTGAGCTTTGGTATTCGTGGTTAGACTAATATTTATTTCCTGTACCTTTAAACACCAGTAGGATGGTGACTAAAAGCATCGCTGGACACCAAAAAGATTATCTACAGTAATTCATGAAAAAAAATTATCGTATAGCTACATTTATACACTGTAGTTACCATTTTTCTACAAAAAGAAGAAGCTAGAAGGGTACACTAAAATAACAATTATTGTGTTAAAGCAGAATGATTACAGAAAATTTATTTGTTAATATCCAGTAGTATTTAATCGATAAAAGCTGTCAGTTTGTGTAGCATAGAGATGAGCAGGGCCATACAGTATCAAATGTGAGTGACTTAAATTGTTTTTCCAGTCCTCAAACGTTGTTATAGCTTTGCATTCATCATCTCTAACATATAAATGATCAGGTTATATTTCTCTGAAAAATTGCTTTATTCAGCTATATTAAACCAAAGTTCTTGGTTAAATTTTTATTGTAACCTTCCAAATAAATTTGTTCCAGTGCTGAGAGCTTCTTAAATCATTTAAATCATCTTTCGACCTGCCCAGACTGGTCAGGTTAGGTCTAAAACTGCTTAAATTTCTTGAGTATCCCTGTAATATAGAAACCTCTCCTCATACTTTATTTTCAATACTCTTGTAATAAACTCTTTGAACATTTAATCAATCTGAATCTGCTTAGAATACAATTATTTTACCTATAAATGTTAAGAAGCCATTTAAGTGGACTTACTTAAATGCTACTTTCAGTATTTGTACTCTTTCATTGAAAAAAATAATCAAAAACATAAATGTATAAAAGCCTAATGTCACAAATCGTTTTCTTCATGTTTTGCCTGTTCTAATCAGCACAGGGTGAATTAACTTTCACAGTCAGCCATGCAGATTTCACAGTCTCAGGCAGCTAAAGATGGTCTATGATTATCTTGCCAGTATTTATAGCTTTTGGCTCCAATCCCCTACTGTCTCTCAACTTCCTCACATACTTGCCTGTTGAACAAAAATTCTAACTGTTGGTTATATTTACACTGACCATATATAAAACTTGTTGTCCCATCTGGGACACTATATTAAAAACAGGCAGTGTTTTTAGCAATTAAGCCAAAACAACAGGTAATAGGAAATTGTTCTGGGCAAACCAGAATGTATGGCCCTGCTAGCATTGTGTAAAGTTACCAAACTTCCAGTGTCATAACCCGGAGTGAAATACACTTAGGTGAATGGATGCATAGATACATGGAAGAGTCAATTAATGGACTGCATTTAGGGTTCATCCAGTTGGATTCTCTTTCTACTTTTCCAAATCAGTGTTATATATTTTGTTTGCATTATCATTAACCCACTTCCACAGATACACATGAAAAATCCATCTTGAGGAAGATATGGTAAAAAGAAAAGATGAATAAAAGTAAACAGAAAATCTGAGTAGCCTATTGCCACTTAACTTGCCTCTTTTGCCTCATTAGTAAAATTAATGGGTTGTATTATTTGGTTATTTTGAGATCTGAAATTCATGAGTATAGGGAAGCCCAGAACTCAATATAGAATTGCACTCATCTCTAATTATACAAGAGGACTTAACAAAAAAGTTTATGATCTAGAGCAGTCACAGACAAACTATGACCCACAGGCCAAATTTGGCCCATTTCTGATTCTGTATGGCACTCAATTAAGAACTGTTGTTACAGGTCAGCATTTACAATCAATTTGATGACAGGAGGCACTAAATTATAACCCAAATGAAGGATAATTTCAAACCTCAGGAAGAATCCAATTCTTCTCATTAGTAGCCTGATATTACAAAGTAATTTAACATTATTATTATTATTATGTTTTCAATTCCATCAACAACAGCAGAATGCTTTAGAATTTTATTTCTTTTTCATGGCATAATCTTGATTTTTCCTATGTCCTGCAAAGCCTACTGTTTACTATCTGACCCTTTACAGGAAAAGTTAACTAATGTATGGACTCTTGCTATCAGTTTTGTTTCATCAAAACAAAAGACCACACACAACAATGTGGAGACATGACTTGCTATTAACCTCTTTTGCTTTGTCACTGTTTCAATTCAGGTGTGCCCCTGGCCATACTGGCAGTCCAGGCAGCCCTGGAGGCTCCTGCCAAGAATGTGAGTGTGATCCCTATGGCTCACTGCCTGTGCCCTGTGACCCTGTCACAGGATTCTGCACGTGCCGACCTGGAGCCACGGGAAGGAAGTGTGACGGCTGCAAGCACTGGCATGCACGCGAGGGCTGGGAGTGTGTTTGTACGTATACTAACTTTGCTGTTAGTTTTGGAGGCCTTGATTCCAGTTCTGTCTCATTTCCAGTGAGAGAGAGTGACTCTCCCCGCCCGCCTTTTTTTTTTTTTTTTTTTGCAATAGTTAGTTATACTCTTCATTCTTTCTGACACTATCTATCCACCTTCTGCTGTTCACCTGCTGATTGCGTGTCCATCCTGCTGAGCCAAGAACAGCTGAGAAAATCCTCAGTATGCTTTAGTCAGTTCATTGAAAGACCTACAGTGAAGCTCCTGGAGGCATTTTATTTGATTTGTCCATCTCAGGGTTTCCAGTTTTGCCTCAAGTTGGCATTGCCTTTGTGACAGATTAAAGATCTGAGTATATTAAAAAATTTAGAATCTTCCTGAATTTGTAATCGACTGGACAGATACTTTAAGCCTTGAATGACAACTGACGTTTCTTTTCCCAGCTTTTATGAAAATCCATGGGCATACTGCTTCATAATTTTCTCTTGAACTACAAAACCCGTAAGCAGTAACAATGAAGTCAAGTATTTTTACTCGTGTACAGTAAGTGGAGAGCAGTTTGCTCTCTTGCTGTCTCTCTTTTTTTTTTTACTGATTCTGGATTCGCTAGTGCCATATTGAAAGTACATTGAAATCAGTAGCTAAATATAATTCTTGGATCTTGCATACATTCAAATCCAAAATAGGTTATTTATAAATTTAAGGAAGGAGTGCTCTTCTATAGTATTCTTTTCCTCAAGGAAATTTATTTTAGCACCTTTTAGATTTCAACATTTACCTATTTTAATAGTATTTGTGCATGTCAACATTTCTTGTTTTAGCATATTGTTTGAGTCTAAATCTTAATAGTATCTTAAATAGAAGAATTTTTGTTTATGTTCTAGTTTTATAAGAGTTAACCTCAGAAGCTAAAGCTGGATGAAAAAATACACCAAAAAGTTAAGACTGGGTGTTATTTGGGAAAATAGATTTTAAAATCATTTTTTCTTTGTATTTTAACCATCTTTAATGAAAATGTATTACACTGAAAATAAATGTGAAGGTAGGTGAGAGGGGAGAGATTAAATGTACTGTCAAATACATTATATTGTCATATTTAGTTGATAGTATATACACACTAATTCTTCCCAAGTATAATGATATATTTTAATGATAATTAAAGAAGTAGACTATCAAAGTATTTTATAATATTGCTTTCAAGTCAAATAAATTATTAACATGCACATAATTAACTAGATAATATATAGATATTCTTAAAGTAAACAGTCCTTGAATTATTAATCATCACTTTTATTAATTATCCAGAAGCAAACTTGAAATAAAAAGATCATATTAATGTTAAGCACAAAAATTAAACAATAGCACATTAAAATCTGGGGTAGATAATATAATGGGATTATTTGGGGAACATTTCTTTTAAAGAGAATTGACATTCTGCCCATCAACAACAGTGGCTTTTCCATTTATTGTTGATGCTCAATACTTTTTTAACATTTTGAATACATTTATCATTAGAAATCGTAACTCATCTTTTCCCTATCACATATGTGGGTTTCTAATCTCCACTTGTCCCATGTGATATTAACAAAAGGGCCAATCCTCCAGTTACAAAGCTACACCAGCTTTATAATTCTTATTTGCTTTATTCTTGCCCCACAAGGAAATGTATTTATACGGGTGATACATGGTATTTAGTTCAGTTGCTGGACTGGAAGTGTTTATATTCTTTTTGAAAGAATAGCAGTTTTTATTCCAGAAAAAAATATTAAATTATAGGATTGTTTTTGATATCTAGACTCTTTTTCTAAAGCACAATTAATTATCTTATAATTATGCTGTGTAGATTTTCCATATACTGCTCTTAAGCATTAGTGATTTCCACTTACTTCTAGGAATGTTTTCTCTTCACCTTTCATTAAACTAACTCTAAGAATTGTTACACAGAGTATCTTTAGACTTTTCATCTTTTCTCTTCTTCTAAAATTTCTCCTGTTATGGAAAAATATGCCATGATTCTATGATCTTGGCCTTTCCCAGGATTCAGTTTCTACTTCTACTCCTAGTTTTGAAATCAGATAAAATAAGACACAAGTGAGGATGTAATTCTGACTTATTCTCAATTCTCCTTTTAATATATTTCTGTATCCTTAAGCTAAATTAGTGTGAGAGACCAAAAAATGGATTCACCTGGCATGTTTGATCTGCAGGACCTGTTTTAGCACATGTGATCATGGTGGAATTGTATAAGGCCTGGGGGTGAGAGTAAGGGAGGTAGCTTGGCTCTAGCAAGAGAATTTAGATGTAGTAAGAGAAATGTCTGCAGTGCTTCTTGTTAGTATAGTACTGACTACAGGAAATAAACTTTCTCCTATTGCTTAGAATAAGTAAACACTCAGTTTAGTAGCATGTATTGTACAAGAGTTAATTTTGCTTCCTTTAGTTACTTCCCTGGGAAATATAATTTAGACTGATCCACATCATGGATTTGTGTATTTCAAAAAAAAAAAAGAAAGAGAGACAGAAATGCATGATAAATGACCTAAGCCTGATCATTGTGTGCTCTCAGGTAATTTGCATATTGGTGAAAGGAATCTATACACTCACTGTAAATTTAGTTTAGGCTCTTATTTCACAAAGTATATAAAATTCTGCTGAAGAGATCAGGCAAAACAAAGCCAATGCAGGAACTGTGAAAGGACTTCCCTTGGACACCTTGGTCCCTAAAAGATACTTATAGCTTCCGGGGACAGTTGCCAGTGACCCCTGGATTTTACTGGATCCAAAGTGGAATTTTTTGCAGCACACAGGCCTTTTATATATGGATTTTCACTACTATCATGAAGAATTTATACAAATAATCTGTGTCCACATTAGGAACCTATTTAGACATCACAGTCTCTCATAGTTAGTGACCTAAATTCAGCCCCACCATGCAGAGTCAGTTCCTGAGCATAACTAAGCAATTTATTCACCTTCAAATTCCAGGCATTCTCTAAAGTCCCTTTTACCACACAGGGTTCATCATAATAGTAATTTTATTTAAATGCTCACCTTGACTGAGAACTTACCATTTGCCAGGCACTATATTAAGCATTTTACACGTGGTTCTTTTCATTCTTGTAACATTCCCATTCCTTATCATCCCCACTGTGTGATAAGAAAACTGAATTTAGGTAGGTTAAGTCATTTTCTCGGTGACTTTTCAGTAGATCCGTGATTTGAGCATGGGTCAGTCTTACAAATCTTATTTTCTTAACCTCTATGCTGGCTACTGATAAACAGAGAAAGCAAACGTGGTTTAGCCAATATATTCAACGTTAATGAATTCAGCCCTTTATTCATTTACTGCTTCCGTGTTTAGAGCCCATTCTACCTCGATTAAAAATAAATATAAAACGAGCTAAAATTACAAAATGAGAAATTTTAAGTATATGTAATCTCAATAATGACATTTATTTTCTGCTAATCATTGAGACTCCTCTAAGATTTAAAACATTATGGCATTTATGGTAGATTCCTTTTCATCAGAGATTGTCAAGTAGAGACTGTCTTCTATGCAGAAGAAAAGATACTAGCTGGGTGCCCAGATTAACTTCACAGCCTCTTTTTTTCTAAAAGGAATTATTTGGGACAGCTTTACAATGTTATGTATGTTGGTGAGTTCTGAGGAGATATTTTATTAATTTCCCAAATTAAGATTTCTTCTTAATAAGTTAATACAAATCCATCCTCCTCTTTCAACTGTCATTCATAGTTCACATGTCATTTTATAAAATGAGAACAACTAACCTGCCTTCAAGAAACTTAAAAATGAACAAAGAAGCCATTATTTGCTTAACAGTAAAGTTTAGTATTTTGAAACACAAAACTTGGATTTGTTCATATCCTATTTTCTGTAAACTCATATCATTAACACAGAATAACTCATGTGATGTTTAAAATAGATTATGAGTGGCATAGTAAAATGTATTACTCTCCTAGAGAACAGAAATTAAAACTAGTATCTGTTGGCAAGATATTACTTCATAAAAATTGCCTGAAATAGCATTTTATAAATATCAAATTGGTGTTGCCTATTTTTAATCACTGCATAGTGGGGTTTTTGGGATATATCAGCTTTTATTATTTATAGTCACAATTTACTTAAATTCTAACACATATTTATTTAAAATAAAACATACACTTTGCTTGCCAATTTGCAAAAGTGATCATGAACTATGTTTTCTACTTGCAACCTGAGATAAGCCTAGCTAAATGTGGTAATTTTCCTTAACTCTGTAAAATAGGCAGCTTCCAACCACTTGGTGAAACCGGAAGTCTGAAGTTTTATCCTATCTTGATCTACAGAGATATAATCAACATTGTTGTTTTTAATAGCCAGTTGCCACCAAAGATCTGATCACAATAATGCAGAGACCTTTATATATTATCACTAGAACACTATTGTACATTTATAATCAAAAATGATTAATAATGGCAGTGATTGCCCCCTATATATGGGAGCAGAAACAAAATAGAATGTGGTTATCACTGTAATGAAAACAGGACTTACTATTCTAAAAAATGATGATAAACATCAGTTGATCTCCAGATGCTGATTACTGATCTAACACTTCGCTTGTTGTACCCCCTAAATGTCATCCTCTCTCTCCTCGTACTTACTGCTCAAGTAAGTTCTTATTTGAAAGGACAGTAAGTATGTCATAGTTTTCTATAGTCTAAGCTGTGTCATGTTGTTCACATCCAGGTGTTAGGCAATCTATAAAACGTCTTCTGTTCACCTTGTTTGCACCTTCTACTCATTTGTTTTGTTAGTAAAAGATATTTGAGTTTCTTGTTGTCAACCTTAGCATTGGTCCAGGCTAACAATGTGTGGAATGGCAACTATCACCGTGATTCTAGATGATTTTCCTAGTTGTTAGAGATCAGTCTCAGTGGTTTGTATATTATTGAGGAAGCTGTTCTGCTAGCTGATTAAGGAGTTGCACAGTTGAATTATCGTATAGAGACAGCTGATCACTGTTGCCTTTGTTTTCAGCAAGTTTTATTTGAAGAGTAAACTAAACTCTACTTTGATTGCAATTTCTACTCTGGCAAGGCTCAGGAGGTTGTATTGACCTTGAAAGACAAACTAAAATCACATAATCTTAAAGTTGGAAGAAATAAGTAAACTAGCCTAGCCTTCTCTTTTTCTGTGACATCCACAAAACAGACAGCATCCTAATGCAAGGAAGCATGGTGTTATGAAGTGGCTACAGAAGGTATGAAACCTAGCTTGCAATTTGTGCGACATTATTTAATTTCCTAAACCTCATTTTCATCCTCTGTAAAATGGATGTAAAATGCTACATACATGTATGTGAAGTATCTAAGCATAATAGGTGCTCAATAAATTCTAGGCATTGTTATCATCATTGTTATTATGTGACCATTTTTTTCCCCAAAGACCTGATGTTTTGTGCAACTCATCAGTTTCTGATGAAATATTTTCTTTAGTTTAGGCTGACTTTCAGTTTCCTGTTATTATCTCTAATTCTAGGCTCTTCAAGTCACTGAAAACCACTTTTATGGCCACCTTACATTTCTCCTGTCTTTAAGCCCTTCACATGCATTATTTATAGATTCATAAACACTCTGGTTGTGACTGTTTTTCTCTTCTGTAAAATGAGGATATGAATGGTACTTACCTCGTAGAATTGCTTTAAATATTAAGTGAGATAATGATGGCAAAGTATAATACATTGCCAGTCATGTAGTGACTGTTGTGTAGATAAAAACTATTATCCCATTATTATTTATAGTGCTTTCAAAGTTTCCATTAGTGTTTTGAAGAGTTACACCATCTTTGAACCACATTGAAGTTGTTTTCCTATGTATTATATATAGAATTTTATTTAATATATATAAAACACATATATCAATATTTAATATATAAAATATATATATAAAACATATACATATAAAACACATATCATAAAACATATATATAAAACATAAATATCGTTACTTGGTTTGTCAACAAATTCATCAGTCTCAGCTGAAGTCTACAGCTTTCCTCTCTATTCAAAGAAATGACAGGTTAAAAGGTCTTCTTAATGACTCTGGAATCAAATTTTTATTTGAGAAGATATTTATTTTAAAATAGAATGACTAAATACATCTTAATAAGCCCTAAATATATGCTAATGTAAAAGCTTCTTTTTGAAGGGGAAAAAGGGAAGTGAGAAATAGAAAATTCAGATCCAGGGAACCGTCAGTGGCATTCATCTAGGAGAGTTAATTTAACATACACACATTAACACATAATTTTATCTTTTGTTAAAAATGAGTATTTACTCATTTTATTCCTATTTGATTAGAGCAGAGAATTTATGTATCGCTACCTAAAATTGGTTAATAGCTTTCGCCCTTTCAAAAATACTCAGTGTCCTCATTTTAGCTTCAGCTTCTTTGGTTTGGATGCAGTGTGTGATTTTTTTTGTGACAGTAAGCCAGTAGTTATTATGCATGGGGAATCCCGGTAGAAATGCAGTATTTTGTGCTAATTGCTAACAGAAAGATCTGTAATACTGGCTGCATGATTTGCCCCTTACATGTGCCCAGCCATAACAATCTGAATTTAGTACTGTGTTTGTTAATATTACACTAAATTTATCCTGACACTTTTATAGGCAAAGCCTTGGAAACATTTAGTCATGTAAAATATAATCATGGTCTTGAAATATTTGCTTTTGCTCCTGTGCATTTTAGGCAGGATTTCACTTTGTAACCTTATTCGTATTGCTGAATTTGGAGAATGGTTTGGAAAGGTTCTTTGAGGTCCTGATTGTAAGACAGGTGTTAATTTACACTGAGCCATTACTGCACTTTATCAAAGAACAGTTGTTTACAGAATGTGAATATTCCATGTCTCTACACACTCTTCAGAGCTTCCCTATGATAGTAAATTACATTTGGTTTTAATTTGCATTCCATTTCCAATGTTTGTTGCCAGACACTTTGGACTTTTTGAGGGCAAATAAAAGTAGCTTCTGGTGTAAGTGAAATATTTTGTGTCAGAATAAAATAGCAAACCATTATGTAAAGGGCACTTTCCCCATGTGTTTGTTTACCTTATAACTTCATGAGCTAGACTTGTACTGAAGCTTTGAAAAAATCTCGATGGCTGTCATATTCATAAGTCTCTCTGACCCATTCAGACAGATGTTAGTATATTGCTTGGAGCGTACTATAAAACGTACCTTTCACTTATGAAAATGTGCTTGTACTTTGTTCCCCAAAAAGCAAATACAGATACCATAAGACATGGGATAATAATAAACCTTTGGACACAGAAACATAAAATGGAATGTATGAGCCCTTGAAAGAGCAATTAAATACATTTTCATTTCAACAGCTGAAGATGAGGAACCAAAACAGATGGGCAGGGGATAGAATAAATGAGAGAAAAACCAGTATTCATCATGCCTCTTGGCATTCTAGTACACCATAGCGTATTACAGTACATCAGCTCTAGTTCTGCATTCCAGTCCCTGATTTATTCTTGTATGAAGTAAAAACTGAGAAAACGATAGGTACTTTCCTTGGAAATTTCTGGAACCATCTAGTAAGGAATATCTAGCCATGCTGTTATCAACAAACTGATTCAATTCCTTCTTGGAAATAGGTAGGTTATATATTATTAAATAAATTAAAGAATAATTTAATGTTTGCTATCAAAGGCACACACTGCCCTAAAAAGCATGGTGAAACATCCTATTGTCATTACCAAGTATCTTTCAAGATCTGGGAGGTGAAAAAAGAGCAAATTGCTTGCTTACATCCTAGGAACATCTGCCCAAAATACATCTTCACTAGAGGTTGAATGGAACTTTTAAAACAATGATGAACTTGGGCTCAGTGGGAGAAGAACCTTCCTATTCTTCATAATTCCTAATAAAATTATAATTGTTACTACTGCTGTTTTTAACCTATGAATTGCAGCTTGAAAGTCTCTAATCTGAATCACATGTGCAAAACTTCAAAAAGTGTGTCAGTTATTGATTGTATCAGTTATACATTCCAAAGTTTAGTAGCTTAAAACAACAAGTGCATACACTCTCATGATTCTGTAGGTTGGCAATTTGGGCTGAGCTCAGTTGGACAGATCTTCCACTGTCATGCCTAGGGGCTCCCAGATGGCCTCAAGCCCAAATTGGGGCCTCAACTGCCTTTTCCTCTCTCACGTTGCCTGCCTTCCTCAAGGAGGCTAACCTGGGATTGTTCTGCAGGCAGCAGGGGTCCAAGAGTGTGAAAGCAGAAACTGCAAATTTCAATATGTTGCTCTGCCACATTCTGTTGGTCAGAGTATGTTGCAAAGCTAACCCAGATTCAAGGGGAAGGGAAGTAGACTTCACATCTTAATGTGAGGTGCGGCAAAGAAGTATTAACAGTAACCTTTTTTTTTTTTTTTGAGTTGGAGTCTCACTCTCTTTCCCAGGCTGAAGTGCAGTGGCATGATCTAGGCTCACTGCAGCCTCTACCTCCTGGGTTCAAGTGATATTCCTCCCTCAGCCTCCCGAGTAGCTGGGACTAGAGGCACATGCCACCACACCTGGCTAATTTTTGTATTTTTAGTAGAGATGGGGTTTCACCATGTTGGCCAGGCTGGTCTCAAACTTCTCACCTCAGGTGATCTGCCCATCTCAAGCCTCCCATACTGCTTGGATTACAGGCCTGAGCCACCACACCCAGCCAGTAGTAACCATTTTTAATTCTCCCCAGAAATGAGCATCGCTTTGATCTGTCAGTCATGGTGTTGTTTCTTTCCTCCTAAAGTTTTGTGCTGATTTTCTTCCCCTCCATCTCTCCATTACAGCATCCCTTTCCTGAGTCAAAACTGAAATCCTTCAGGCAGGTATCTGAATAGCCATTCTTGTTGATCGAACAGTCTCTGCCTCTGCAATCACAAGATAGTTCTCTTTCTCTCTCTAAACCATTGTTTTTAATGTATTCTCCTGTTCCTCGCACATCTGTGAGGTTTTCTATCTTGTTCTCACATTCAGAAGTTTTCTTCCGGCCAACCCCAACCTCTTCCCTCTTCCCCTCTCTCTTCTCTCCTAACATTCTACCTCCCTGATCTCACCATTTCATGTACTTGGGCACATGCCATGCTCAAACATGAACCCCTGCCATTCTCTTTGTCCAAAATGTTTTGATACCCTTCTTTCACAAAAATATTAGCCCACAAATATTTACTGAATGTTAACTGTGTACAAGACCCTTTCCTAGGCACCATAACCAAGGTGTTTAAGGTCCCTTCTTTAATGAGGAAGAAAGAATATGTAAATAAATAAAGTAATAATGTAGCCCAAACAGGTATGAGTGTTAAGAAAGCAAAGGAAATGCAGTAGTGACTGGCGCAGGGTATAGGGCTGGGGGTGGTGGGGAGTTTCAGGTAACAGTAATTTTAGAATCATCAGGGACTTGCCCTCTGAAAAAGTGACACTTGAGCACTTGACCTGAACACCCAGGAACCAGGTGGGAGAAGACCAAGGGAGAAGAATTCTAGGTAGAGAAGACAGCAAGCAAAAGGACCTCTTCCAAATCCTTGCTCCCTTGAAGATTGAGCATCCCTATAATTTATCACCTGGTCCAGTGGTTTTATCCTTTGGCTACATGGTTTTTCAATTCTGGAATATTTTAAAAATACAGTGGCTCACGCCTATGATCCCAGCACTTGGGGAAGCTGAGGTGGGAGGATCACTTGAGGCCAGAAGTCTGACATCAGCCAGGGCATCACAGCAAGACCCCATCTCCACATTAAAAAACTAGCTGGATGTGGTGGCATGTGCCTGTAGTCCCAACCACTCGGGAGGCTGAGGCAGGAGGATCACTTTAGCCCAGGAGTTTGAGGCCGCAGTGAGTCATGATCACACCACTGTACTCCAGCATGGGTGGCAGAGCAAGACCCTGTCTCAGAAAAAAATAAAAATAGAAATACTGATGCTTAGACCTTACCACAGACCCATCAAAAATCACATTCTGTGGTGGTGAGGAGGGAAGGAGCCCAGGCATCTGTATTTTATAAATCTTCATGCGATTCCAATGGGCAGCCAAAGGTGAGAACCACTGATCCACACCAATGTTGTCACATTCTAATGTGCAGAGATAATGTGGGACGCAGATTCTGATTTCCTAGATCTGGGGTAGAGCCCGATTATACATTTCTAATAAGCTTCCAGGTGGTGCCAAAACTGTTGGTCTGATTGCTACTCAAAGTGTGGTGCACAGACCAACAGTATCAGTATCACCTGGGAGCTTGTTAGAAAAGCACATTCTCAATCAGAGACTAAGAGAAACCAGGTGATCAAATCACCTCCTAATTCAGAAATACTGGGGGGTGTGGACCAGCCCTCTAGGATTTCCGAAAGTCCTACAGGTGGTTCTGAGGCCCACTAAAGCTTGAGAACCAGACTGTGGATCTTGGTGTTTAGACACAGTCAATTTGGCACTTAATTGAGTTCTATGTTGTGTTTTCTGTAATTGTTTAATGTGGACAAGTCTGTTGAAGTTTGCATTGAACGGGGCTATGAAGCCAAAATAATCTTTTCCTTTTACTTGGTTTCCATGCAGTGCAAATTTGGTTTCATTCTGGCTAGGAGAAGAGTAAGAGATATAGCCCTAGTTCCAGACTTCTGCTCTTGCCTCCAAAGCCTCTTTGTTCATTCAGCTTGTGAAGCATCAGGAGCTTGCAAAGCCCCTGCAGGTGACGCTCTACAGTTGTCACCTGCAAGAAGCTGCAGGTGTCACCTGCAAGAAGCTGATTTATTAAAAGCCCTGCCAGGGCAGTTTAATCCCTGTGAAGTGATATTGTAACTCACCTCTAGCTGCTGTCCTATCAAAAAATCACTCTCCGTCCTCCTTCTCTTTGTTTACAAGCACCAGTTAATGGTTTTCTCTCCATTAAGCAGCTCAGGGGACTGCTGTTTAGAGACCTAATTGAATTCTTGCCAAGTTTGGGCATGATCCAGAGCTGCTCCAATTCTCGGTATTTTCCATGCTATGTATTTTCCCCTATTCTAACATGTATATAGCATTGATACCTGTATCTGCAGAATGTAAGAAATTGTAACTGTATACATGAGAGTATATTATAAATGCAGTAGTTCCTGCTCCTTGGCATGCAGATACACCTCATTACTCTGCAATGCAAAACTAAAAATATACATGTTTTTTAAATCTGCTAAAAGAATCAATATATGTTAATTTTGGAAATTATACTACTATTTATGAGATCTATTCCATAATGAAGAGTCAACAATCCATTTGTCTCTCTACCAATTCTACCACCTATCCTGGCCCCTACCACCAAATTTGAATAGTACCTCTTTGATGGCGAAAAATATTATGGTGAGTGTATTAGTCCATTCTCGTATTGCTATAAAGAAATGCCTGAGACTCCGCAATTTGTAAAGAAAACAGGTATAATTGGCTCATGGTTCCATCAGGCTGTACAGGAAGCATGGCTGGGGTGGCCTCAGGGAACTTTCACTCATGGCAGAAGGCAAAGCTGGAGCAGGCATCTTCACACAGCCAGAGCAGGAGGAAGTGGGGGCTGGAGGTGGCACACACTTTTAAATAACCAGGTCTTATGAGAACTCTGTCATGAGAACATCACTAGGGGGGTGGTGCTAAGCCATTAAAACCACTCCAGTGATTCAATACCTCCCACGAGGCCCCATATCCAGTATTGGGGATTACATTTCAATCTGAGATTTGGATGGGGACACAGATCCAAACCATATCTGGTAGAATATTAGCATTCTTGGCCACTTAAAGAATATAGTTTTTCTAGCCTTTAGCAATTATTCATCTATAAGACTGAAAGAGGTTAATCATCAAAGTAGGGATTTGTGAGACTGCATCTAATCATGGGTGGTAATAGACTGAAGGGATAAAGAGGAACAGTAGGCAAATAAATAAGTCAATAAATATTATCATAAAAAACACTATAGAAAGAAAAGTTATTTTTATTTTGACTTTTTATTTTTTTTTTTGAGGTGGAGTCTCAGTCTGTCGCCCAGGCTGAAGTGCAGTGGCACAATCTTGGCTCACTGCAACCTCTGCCTCCCAGTTTCAAGTGATTCTCCCGCCTCAGCCTTCCGGGTAGCTGAGACTACAGGGGCCCGCCACCACGCCTGGCTAATTTTTGTATTTTTAGTAGAGACAGGGTTTCACCATGTTGGTCAGGCTGGTCTTGAACTCCTGACCTCAGGTGATCCACCCACCTCGGCCTCTCAAAGTGCTGGGATTACAGGCATGAGCCACCGTACCCAGCCTTCTTTAGACTTTTTTTTTTTTTAATTATTCTACTCAATAGATACCAAGCTAAAAATTTATATACTTTTTGAATGTGTAATACATAAAGCATGTGGAGGTCAAATTACTATGACTTTCTCCAGTGCAATCTAATGGGGCACCACACATTTAGACTCTGGAGCATGTTTTATTCCCTGTGGACAGGTTCCTTTCGATTGCTCATGTAGGGATTTAGGGGGTATTTTTAATGTTATATTCTATGCCTTAAAGGAAATCTTCAATACTTGTGCAATACACTTTTTCTCCCCAAATCTATTTGCTCCTCCTCTTTGGTCCCTCAGTTTATATTATCGCCTCTATTTCAGGTTCTGGGCGACATGCATATCTGTTCTTTTGTTGTTGTTCTTATCTTTTCTCAACCATCATCCATTTGATAGCATTAATATTCTGAGATGAGTAGTTTCATCTTCCATGGAATTATTCTTGGACCATAAAATATTTCATAGCTGAATTCTTTGAACATCTGCCTGGGATGTTTAGCAGAAGTAACTACTCTTTGTCGCTTCTCTTTCACAGTTTGTGGAGATGAGTGCACTGGCCTTCTTCTCGGTGACTTGGCTCGCCTGGAGCAGATGGTCATGAGCATCAACCTCACTGGTCCGCTGCCTGCACCATATAAAATGCTGTATGGTCTTGAAAATATGACTCAGGAGCTAAAGGTAGGTTGGTGCAGTCACAAGCAAGGGTCAGGGACAAGGTGACAGAAGCTTCACAAGCAGTATTGGCCGTAATTGGTAAATGTTCTTCCCACAGCCCCAAATCAAGGGACACAACTGTTAGGGAAATTCAGAGACTTTCTTAACCAGTGTTTTTCAAACTCAAGAACCATAATATACAGATTTCTATTAAGGGAAAAGAGTCTCATGTACCCCCCAGTGTCTGGCCTAAATCAGTTTTATTATGTCACTTAAATATGTGCAAACATAAAATCAGGTATAAACTCTTTATACTTATAGCTCTATAAAATTAAAACAAATTAATCCTTACAAAACCAATAAAATTCAAATTAAAAACATTAATATAAAGTAACATGATTTTGGCTGAATGGAAATTGCTGCTTGCAACAAGAATAGGATATTGACTATTTTCATACAGTTCTTCCACCAGAGGTGATGTGGTAACTCATTTCTCCTACCTTACCACATTTGAACCACAGAGCCCCCTACAAAGGGTCCTGAAATGAATGTGAGCATCACTTGACAAGTTTATGTGACTAACGTGCTCAGTCTGCCATAGGCTCAAACACACAGGCAAATGTAGACACTGAGATCGGGTGGCCATATTCATCTCTCAAGTGCCTAGCCTGGGATCCAGAAGTGCTTACATTAATATTTAAGGTTATCATCAAAATGAAAACACATGATTAGAATCTTGTACTAAAGAGCTAGAACTAGTAGACCTTTAAAAGTTCTTCAACAAGCACCAGTTTGATAAACACTGTTCTAAATTGTGGTTAAAGCTTTTGGTAGTTAACGAGGTAAGAGAAAACATTAAGGAAATTGGGGTTGTTTCACCTGATGAAAAAAGATGAAAGGTGTCAACTTACTATCAGTCAATTATCAGGTATTTATTAAGAAATTATAGAATACCTCAGCATTGCACTTGGTTCCCTGGGGATTTCATGACTCTTTTAATATCTTCACTACCCTTAAGAAATGTAGATTCTATGTGCTTTAAAAATAATCATTAAACAATAATCAAGCAATTAGCAAGAATACATAATGACCATGTGTTTTACAAACATTCAAAGTACATTAGAGTACAGAGACTGGAGAAATCAGTAAGATTCAGAGTAAACAGAGAATGTACCATTACTGAGAGTATCATTTCTGTTGGAATTTGAAGTATAGACACAATTTTAGTAGAGAAGTATTTGTTGCTTTAGAGGAAGGCATCTAAGATTTATTCACTACGCATTGGTAGATATTCTTTCAGGAAATATATTCTTTAATTCTGACCATAACCTTTAAGGTAAGTATTATTATCCCTATTTTCCAGAAGAAGAAACCAATAATGATGATAACAAGAATAACTAACATTTATTGAAAAGCTAGGCGATTGACTGAAGTCTTAAATGGATTACCATACATAGCTTTTACAGAAACTCCAAGAAATAGGAAAGAAGTTGTCATGGTCTGAATATTTACATCTCCCCGAATTTATATGTTGAAAGTCTGTCACAGTCCATTGGAGCTGCTATGACAAATACCATAAACTGATTAGCTTATAAACAATAGAAATATATCTCTCACAGTTCTGAGGCTGGGAAGCCCAAGATCAAGGTACCAGCAATGTTCAATGTCTAGTGAAGGCCTGTTCCTCACAGAGGGTGACTTCTTGCTATGACCCCACATTTAATTCATTTAATATTTGGATACTGAGGAAAAGGATAGCTAGCTCTCTGGGGTCTCTTTAATAAGGGCACTAATCCCAATCATGAAGGCTACATTCTCATGACTTAATCACTTCCCAAAGGCTCCACCTCCTAATATCATCACATTGGGAACTAGGATGTCAACACATGGATATTAGAAGGACACAAACATTCTGACTTCTGCCGTGTGAGGACACAGGGAGAAGGCAGCTGTGCTCAACAGAGCCATGTGAGCAGAGGCAGTGGTGTGAATCAGATCTGTCTGGCAGATATTAAAAGTCAGACCTGCTAGTGAAAGATAAGGCTGGAGACTTCAGTGAGGCAGGGTGATATGATGGACAACCTTGAAAGCCAGGCAGAGGAACCTGAGTTTACCTTGTGGTCCTGGTATTCAGGGAAGTGAAGAGTTTTAATGAAAAGAATGCTGATCAGTTATTTTCCTTGTATATGGAGAGAATACAGAAAAATAAACTAGAAAAGCAAACATTTTAGTTGAACATAAAACATTTTAAAACTAATACTTAAGCAATGGATGATGAAGTAAAGAGGATCCTATAGAAGAGGCTCCAATTTGTGAACATCTTCTAAGCCAAGGGATTCAGTGACCCATCCACTTCTGGCTGGATATTGATCCAGATGACCTGGATTGTCCTTAAATTCTAGTCTTTCTTGATTTTTTATTTTGTTCTTCTTCCATCATTCACTTGACATTTGTATACTGAGGATCACCTTTTGATATTATAAAAACTTAAGTTATTTCACCTCTTTGCTCAATTTCTTTAACTATGTCAGTGCTCCCCAAGCTTCAGCCAAAGACCATCAAGGACACACATGTGGTGGAACAAAGTGGGATTTATTAACTTGTTGCAACAAGGGGCACTGAACACCATGGGGGAATTGTGGGCTGTCTCAATAAGAAGGTGTTAGGAGTAACTTCTAGTATTTGAGGCTGTGCTAGATAACTTAAGGTTAGCACTCAACTGGGTGCTATTCGGAAGTGGGAGTAATTCTGTGAGTATTTTGTGAATCCTATCTAGAGGGAAGGAAGAACAGAGGGAGGATAAAGCTATGATTAATAAGGAGGCAGTGTTCATTCATATTAGCCAGGAAATGGGAGGTTGGGGTAGTTTTGTGGTCTACACAAAACCCGCTATGGTTTTGTCTGCACTTAGACATTACAGGGTAGTCTCTTTTTTTCTGTTTCATTCATCACTGGTTCAGAGTGACCTTGTCTAATGTTAGTGTCCTATGAGATGATTTATGTTCCATAGGAAAAAAATATGGCCCTGCTGTTAGGCCAGTTCCTAGCAACACCGAGGACAGGCCAGTTAGTTAGTGCCTAGCCAGGTCTCTATGTTAAGGCCTGCCGTTCTCTTTTTTACCTGTGATCTGTGTCTCTGTTAATTGGAATGGGAGCCTTAAATGGGCCAGGCAAGGAGTTTATCTTAACTCTACCCCTTACTGACTGTGTGATCTCGTGCACATTTTTAACTGTCTTCAAGACAGTTTGCTCTTTCATGAAATGGAATAATGCTTACCCCCCCATAGAGCTGTTGTGAAAATTAAATGAAAAAACAAAACATAAAAAGCCTGGCACATAGTAATTTCTCAATAAGTCACTGCAATTTTTATTATTTGCCTGAATATTTGGCATGACACTCAATGTGTAAGTGCCCAGTTGAAATAGTTTCGTTATCTTTTCTTTGAAGGTGAGAAGGCTAAGTTCCTTTTATATACAAAAATGTGTTCTGTTGAACACTATCACTGCAAGGCCATTTACTAAAAATGTTTATGGGATGGAATCTTTTTCAGCACTTGCTCTCACCTCAGCGGGCCCCAGAGAGGCTTATTCAGCTGGCAGAGGGCAATCTGAATACACTCGTGACCGAAATGAACGAGCTGCTGACCAGGGTAAGTTGGCAAAATTATGAATCTTCTGAAAGCAGATAGATTATGTCAATGAAGGAAAATTACTTCAAAGTTCTGAAATGCAAATCACCTTCTTCCTAATTCCCAATTTGGTATATAAAATAGATGTATTCTGACTTGCTACTTCTGCTTCAAATCAAATCATAGAAATCAGTAGCACGCAGAAAAATTGGGGATACCTGGAAATTGTCAATGGCTAAAAAGTCCAGAATGACAGTGTATTTTGAGAACTTTATTCAGTAGCCTCCGTGGTAAAGTTTTTATCTGTTCTGATTTCCAAAAGCACTATCTTTGATTGTGTAAAGAGAAAGAAAAACAAATGAAAATACTTGTGGTCTCTTTCATCTCATCGTGGAATTTTTGCGTTAGTATAGAAATACAGTGTAAATCAGTCTTTCCACACAAAAGAGGAAATCTTCTCTATTGTGAGACTCCAAAGTACTTAAGACACTTTTTAAAGTCAGAATGTAAAGTCCATGTTGCATTTATCAGGCTTTTTAAAGAATTGGAAATTTTAAATTTTCAAAACTGCGATGGTATTAAAAACTTTTTGCCGTTAGAGAATGAAGAAAACAACATAAAGCCCGCCATCTTGTGGCCAGAATATGCATGAAGCGAGAAACGGGGCTGCAAAGCAGGGATTTAATTTGATTATCTAAGAGCTTTAAATGATAAAGAGTATTGGAGCTAGAAGGTTCCTGGGGATTATCGAGTCCACTTTGTATTTTAAAGAAGAGCTGCCTCGGGCCATGACAGTGAAACGAATTAACAATGGCCATACAATTTGCTAAACCCAGGGACTTAAGCTGGACCCAGTCTCAAGATTCCCACTGGCCCAGTACTTTTTCTACATAGCCTGCTGTCGGTTTAGGAAAATATCCACAGGAAAATCAAATAGGCTTCTGAGCACATAATGCTAAACAATGGCCCTGATGTTACAATAGCATACTAAACACTTTTTCAGAATCTCATAGCAACAATATAGAATGTACAGATACAACACGGAGTTTCTTGCCAAATGTATGTAGACATTAGATTAAATTGAGTGCATTTATCTCATATTAATTTAATATGAAATAATTCATATTTGTTATAAATAAGAATTTTCTAACAGGTCGTGGTAGAATAAATCGATTTAACAAGCACACATAAATGTTCATAACATACAAAGCCTAAGTTAAGTGTTGGCAGATGAAAAATATGAATGAGGCTCAGTCTGTCTTCAAAGAACTTTGAGATGTGTGTGTGTGTGTGTGTGTATGTGTGTGTGTACATCAGCATTTAAGTGTATGGAGGACCATATTAGACAACTGCATGCAGGTATATAATAAAACATGAAATAAAATAAAGTCGGAAGAAATTCTGGAGAAATATTTAATAATAGAATAATTTCATCTGCTTGGGGTAATTAGAAAAAATTTCATGTAATAAATGGCATTTCATTCATTCATTCACTTAACGAATACTTTTTGGGAGTCTCTCATGTTCTAGGAATTATGACACTGGGGATAGAGGTGTGAGCAAAACTGCGCAGTCCTTGCCCTCATTGGCTTAGTATAGTCTAATGATCTGACGTTAGAGACACAAGAAGTAGTTCTGTTTTTTTTTTTTTTTTTTGAGACAGAGTCTTGCTCTGTCACCGAGGCTGGAGTGCAGTGGTGCGATCTTGGCTCACTGCAACCTCTGCCTCCCGGGTTCAAGTGATTCTCCTGCCTCAGCCTCCCAAGTAGCTGGGATTACAGGTGTGTGCCACCACACCTGGCTAATTTTTTTTGTATTTTTAGTAGAGATGGGTTTCACCATGTTGGTCAGGCTGGTCTTGAACTCCTGACCTTGTGATTCACCCGCCTTGGCCTCCCAAAATGCTGGGATTACAGGCATGAGCCACCGCACCTGGCCACAAGAAGTATTTCATTAAGAGTGTCAGATCTTTATTATGTCTCAACCTGTACTCTTTACCCTTTCCAGCAGATTCTCTCATGCTATGTTTTTTAAACAGACTTTATTTTTTAGAACAGCTTAAAGTTCAAAGAAAAATTGAGTGTAAAGTTCAGAGAGTTCTCATATCTACTCCCTGCCCCCACAACCTTCCCCACCAGAATGGTACATTTATTATAGTCAATAAACCTAAGTTGACACCTCCTCATCACCCAAAGTCCATAGTTTACATTAGGGTTCCCTCTTGGTATTGTACATTCTATGGGTTTGGAAAAATGCATTATGACATGTGTCCACCATTGTTGTAAAATATAGAAAAGTTTTACTGCCCGAAAACTCCTCTATGCTTCACCTATTCATACCTCCCTCCTCCTTGATCCCTGGCAACCACTCATATTTTTACTACATCCATAGTTTTGCCTTTTTTGGAATATATAGCTGGAATCATACAGTGTGGTACTTTTTCATATTAGCTTCTTTCCCTTGGTAATATACACTTAAGGTTTCTCCATATTTTTTCATGACTTTATAGCTCATTTCTTTGTAGTGTTGAATAATATTTCATTGTTTAGACATATCACTGTTTATTTATTCATTCCCCTACTGAAGGACATCTTGGTTGCTTCCAAATTTTGGCAGCATGAATCAAGTTGCTGTAAACATCTTTGTGCAGACTTTTGTGTGGACTTCCTATTTGGGTGAATATAAAGGAGCATGATTGCTGGATGGTATGGTAAGAGTATATTTAGTTTTGAAAGAAATTACCAAAATGTATTCCAAATGGTCTTTTCTATTTTGCATTCCCACCAGCAATAAATGAGAGTTTCTGTTGCTCCACATCCTCAATAGCATTTGGTGTTTTTAGTGTTTGGATTTTGTCATTCTAATAAGTGTGTATGGTATCTCATTCTTGTTTTAGTTTACAATTCCTTAATGACATATGATGTCGAGCATCTTTTCATATGCTTATTTGCCATCTGTATATCTTCTTTGGTAAGGTGTCTATTTAGGTCTTTTTCAATTTTTTCATTGGGTTGTTTTCTTGTCGAATTCAGAGTTTTTTTGTACATTTTGGGTAATAGTCCTTTATCAGATATGTCTTTTGCCATTATTTGCTTCCCCTCTGTGGCTTGTCTTGTTCTCTTGAGAAGTGTCTTTCACAGAGCAGAAGTTTTTAATTGTAGTGAAGCCCAGCTTATCAATTAGGTTTCTCCTTGTTGAGCCTTTGGTGTTGTATCTAAAAACTCATTGCCATATCCACGGTCATCTAGATTTTCTCCTATGCTATCTTCTAGGAGCGTTACAGTTTTGCATTTTACACTTAGATCTATAATCCATTTTTAGTTAATTCCAATACTATTTTAAAATAAGCTTTTTACTTTACAGTAGTTTTAGATTTCAAAAAACTTGCAAAGAGAGTATCAAGAGCCTTCACATACTCCATTCCCAGTCTCCCCATTGTTAACATCTTACATTAGCACGGTACATGTGTCATAACTGATGAGCTAATAATATTGATATATTACCATTAACCCAAGACTATATTCATATTTTTTCAGTGTTTACTGAATGTTTGTTTTTACTGTTTCAGGATCCCATGCAGGATACTACATTACATTTAGCCATTGTGTCTTCTTAGGGTTCCTCTAAACTGTGACAACACTGTCAAAAATACTGTAACAGTGTTTCTGATGACTTTGACAGTTTGGACAGGTTCATGTGTTTGGTAAGCTGTCCCTCAATTGGGGTTTGCCTCATATCTTTCTCATGATTAGAATGGAATTATGAGTTTTTGTGGGAAAAACTTCAGAGGTAAAGTACCATTTTCATCACATCAAGAACCCATGTGACCAATATGACTTATTCCTGTGGATATTGACCCTGATCACCTGACTAACAGTGTTTGCCAGATTTTTCCACTGTAAAGTTACTCGTTTATGCCCTTTTCATACTCTAATACTATTTTTATCTGCCCATTCTTCAGATTCAGTAACATAAAAGGCGCAGAAATAGGACTACTGAAAGCAAAGATAACTTTGATGGGTTGAGAAGGGGGAGGAAATGTAAATACTCATTAATTACTTTTTTCCTACCATATTTATAATTAGAAATATATCTTCCATGCAGACCATAAATACTCAAGTCAACATGACCAATTCTGTCTTTCCCTGTGGTCAAGCTGCATGACAATCAAAAGGTGAATTAATACAGATGGAATTATAATTAGAGAGTTAGATGGTTTCATTATCCAAAATCAGGCTAAGCACGCTAATGCCTCTATCTCAGAGTCATGAATGATCCTGCAGTTGCAACCAGGGTATGAGAAATGCAGTGGCCACAACTTCCAATTACCCATGACTGCATTAGAGGAGACAGTGCTCTAGACTAGGACTGCACATTGGAAATACCAGAAGCCCTATCTCACACCCATAGGTTGTGATGTAGTTGGTCTGGGGTAGAGTCAGACCACTGGGATATTCAAGAACTCCCCGGATTATAATGATAAAGAATTACCATGATCCTGTAGTTATCTAATAGCTAAGACTCTCTTCCCTCTGGAAAATGCCTTAATTGGTACTGCCAATCTTTTTTTTTTTTTTTTTAAACAGAGTTTCACCCTTGTTGTCCAGGCTGGAGTACAATGGTGTGAACTCAGCTCACTGCAACCTCCACCTCCTAGGTTCAAGCAATTCTCCTGCTTCAGCCTCCCAAGTAGCTGGGATTGCAGGCACCTGCTACCATGCCCCGCTATTTTTTTTTTTTTTTTTAAGTAGAGGCAGGGTTTCATCATGTTGGCCAGGCTGGTCTCGAACCCCTGACCTGGGGTGATCCACCCGCCTCAGCCTCCCAAAGTGCTGGGATTACAGGCGTGAGCCACCATGCCCGGCAGTACTGCCAATCTTTGTTATGCTCCTTTTTCTCTGCTTGGTTGGCTCACCAGTCACTTGATACAGTCTTTAGATTTAAGAGCACATGTCAAGGTTGATCCTGCATGACTGCTGTAGGAGCTGCCCTCTCTTCTTTAAGGGCTTTTATATTTTATACTCATTGTTTTTAAATGGAGGAATCTAATTCCCTAATATCCCTGGGTAAAGAAGACATTATTCCACCCAAGAACTCATATTTAAAATGTATTTTGATATATTTTAATTAATGTATAAAGTAAAAAAATTACATAATCATATATCTCTTTCAATGCATTTTGATTTGTTGCCATTTTATTTTACTCACTGGAAAAACCCAAGTTCCTCACATATGAGAATCATGTTTAACATATTCAAACTGCCCTACAGTATGTGTGAAATATTAAGATGCTTTTTGATGATGACTCTACTTACCTCTATAGCTATTGTCCTTAGCTCCTTTCTTTTTTCAGAGCCAAAATTTTTGAAAGACTTGGAGACAAGTCTGTATTTATTTCTCACTCCACTGCTGCCTGGATTTTCACTCCCAGCCCACTACTGAAACTGTTTTTATAAGATAACCAATGACAATCTGGTAACTAAATCCACTGGATACTTATTAATTTTACTTGAAATCTCTGCAGCTTTGATCTTTCCTTCCTTCTTAACATACTGTCCTCTCTCTGTTTTTCTCTTAATTCTCCAACCTTTCATTCTAAGGCTCTTCCTCTCATCATCCCTTCAAAGTCGGTGTTCCTTGGGGACTAGGCCTCAGTCCATGTTTCCCCTCTCTGTATAACTCTTTCTTTGGTCTTCAATTGCCATGTACAAGCTGTTAATTCATAAATCTATATTTTCAAGGCTGACTTCATTCTCATGCTTTGGTCCTATGTGCCTTACTATGGATTGGACATCTCAAACTAAACTCATCATTTCCTCTTAAAGCCCATTATTTCTCCTATTTAGAACATCTCAGTGTTTTATCCACCAGTATATGCCCAGTCTCCCAAAGAGAAATTAGCAGGTTGCCCTTCACTCTACTCCCTCTTTCATCCTTCATCAAATTCAGTTTCCTTCTATGGTGACTCTTTGTAAGCCTTATCCAACTCTAACCAGTTGTTATTTATATGGCAGAGTGAACATTCTAAATTACAGATCCTATCATGTCATTCTCTTCCTTAAATTGTACTATGGCTTTCCACTTTTTTCAGGATGACATACAGTGTTCTCCCACCATGGTCTAATCTCTGCTTCTCTCTCATCTCTCCCCACTACTCATGGTCTGGTCATCTGGACCCCTATGGATTGAGGGTATAAGCCAGAAACCTACAAATTTTCTTTGGTGCCTCTTTCTTCCTCATGATGCTCCTGCTTATCCAATTCATTACCACACACTGGGCTTCCACTTGTGTGTATGGCATTCATCTCTACTACCCCACTCTCATCCAATCTCATATTGTGTAGTTTGGGATTACCACATTTGTTTTTTAGCTGGTCTCTCTGCTTTTACTCTTGTTCTCCTCCAAATCTGTTCTCCGTAACGTAGCCAGAATGAATGTTTGCTATTCCAAATGTGAATACATCATCGCAGTGCTTACAAACTCTTCCCCTGACTTCCCTTAGGCTCGTAGGATAAAGACCAAAATTCTCCCCTTGGCCACATCTCCCATCACTTGTGCCCCTGGCCATCTGCACTCCAGCCATACTGTCCCCCAGCCACTTTGTCCCACCACAAAGCATTGCCACACATTTCTTTATTTTGCCTTAAAGGTAATCTACCTCTCCCTACATTTTGTTAATTTCTGTTAACTCCAATTTACCTTTCAAATCTCAGCTCGTGAAAGCCCTCTGTGCCATCACAGGGGTTCCAAGATTCCTCCTGTGCTTATCTTATACCACTATTTTTCCTCTAGTTTGTAGTTATAAATTTATCTACATGATCATTTGACAAATAACTATATAGTCCGCCAGACTATAGACTCCAAATGGGCAAGAAACCTTTTTGTTTCTTATCAGAGTATCACCAATATTATACACATAATAGGTGTTAAGTCAATATTTGTTTAATTAATTGTGAATGATTTTAAAAGCATTTGAACAACAAGAGGGAAATGTAGACAAACCCAAAATAAACATTTATTTTGCATTCTTTAAAATGTGTTAAAATCAGGCATATATTTATAATTATATTGTTGAATATTTTGTTTTCATTGATAAACACCTCTTAACTGTTTATATTCTGTAAGGGGAGAATGCTATGTAGTAGATTGAACTGTATAAAATATTAAAATTTAGTTTCACTTATATTGTATTTTATTGCCTATTGAATATCAAATTGAATGAAAATGAAACATTTCCAAAATGATGAAACTAGTTTTTAAACGATTTAAGTGCCAATATTATAAGTTTACAAGATTTTATTTATAGTTTTTAAAAGATTTCAACTGCTAACAGTGTTTTTTATTTCTCCTTCTATATTTTTAAAAGATATATATATATATAATATAAAACAAGTCATATCTTTTTGGTTTGGAACTTTTAAAATTGGCACGTGAAATATTTAGGAAGAAATTCCACATGGAACTGGCTCATTGTCATTCCATGGGGTCAGCTGGTTGCTCCTTCTTTCCTTGTGTGTTGTTGGTCCTTACGGCTTGCTTGATGAGTGCTTCACTACCACTTAGACATATGGAGCTGGTAATATTGGAAGATGACCCTTGAGAGTATCATATAAATGATTTGATCTGAAATTTAATTTTAGCAGGAAACCATATGAGTCCACAAATGCAAAGGTAGACAGTATCTAAGCAATGTTATCTATTCAGTAGTTAGGTTTGCTCCATTAGATTCTAGTTTTAACATAAAGAAGGCAGAAAATGAAACACACTGGTAATATCCAACCAAGAAAATTATGTGCAGATTTTAAGAGGCGCAGTAGAACTACTTGAGCTAAAGCAGGAAAGTAACAGCTACATTGTTCAGAAGTAAATTAACGTATGCCTAATGGTAATGCATGCTGCCTAGACATAAATACTCTAAAAAACAAAACAAGAAAAAATAGAAAAAGAATGGGAAAAAAAAACCTAGTTGAGTGAATGTCAACATAAAAGAAAAGGTAATCAAAGGCAAGAGAGATACAAGATACTGTGTAAGGCATCATTTACAAAGGAACGCTGTAAAGACTGCAGAATAGAGTTAAGAGGATGTTAAAATAAGAAAATCCAAGATAGAGAATGAAAGGAAGATTGTACAACGTATTAGGATAAATGAGAAGTTATTTGTCAAATACTCAAAGGACAAGATAATAGTGAATAAGAAGAAGGATGACTAAGAGATGGAGATGGTAATTTAATAAAACACAGAAAGAGCCAAACTGAATCAGACAGATAGTATCATGTAGTATTTAGCATTCATTCATAACATTATCAATAGCCTGTCCTGGGTGAGATTGATTTTTGTGAATTTTGCTTTGGCAGTGATACCACTATCTATCACCACTACCCATAGGTGATAGTGCATTTGTCATAGGCTTCTTTATGAAGTCTCTCGTGGGTATTTTTGACCAGGGTGAATCTTCAACTTAATTACTGTGTAATGAGACATGATTTTTAAAAATATATCTAGATGATGTTCTGATATGATTTTGAAATATGTTAATTCACTGAAAGTCAAAACTTATATACTTAAAGTATACATTAACTGGAGCAGTGTCCTCCACTCACCTAGAATACTCCAGTTTTTCATGTATTTTACTACTCTTTCTGGATGTTAGCCAAACACAGAATAGTGTTGGGTACAAACAAAATATAAGTCTGTGAGACAAAAAAAAGTGTATTTCATCTCCAATTCCCTGTACATGTAAGTTCAGATAAGTTACTTAACCTCCTCATACCTTCCTTTTCACCTGTGTAAAAAGAGGGATGATGCCTTCTATGTATCTCTAAATTCAGGAAGAGTAAGTGAGACACACAAGAGTGCTGTAAGCCTTTGCAAACATGTATATAAATTTGACATAACTATTCACAATAGCAAAGACATGGAATCAACCTAAGTGCCCATCAATGATAGACTGGCTAAAGAAAATGTGGTACATACACACCATGGAATACTATGCAGCCATAAAAAAGATGAGTTCATGTCCTTTGCAGGGACATGGATGGAGCTGGAGGACATTACCCTTAGCAAACTAACACAGGAACAGAAAATCAAATACTGTATGTCCCACTTATAAATGGGAGTTAAATGATGAGAACACATAGACATGTAGAAGGGAACAATGTTCACTGGGGCCTACCAGAGGGTGGAGGGTGGAAAGGATGAGAGGATGGAGAGGATTAGGAAGAATAACTTATGGGCACTGGGCTTAATACCTGGGTGATGAAATAATCTGTACAACAAACCCCATTACGCATGTTTTTTTTTTTTTTTTTACCTATGTAACAAATCTGCACATCCTGCACATGTATCCCTGAACTTAAAAGTTAAAAAAATATAAAAAATACAAGTAATTCTGAGGTACAGATGAGCCTGACTGTGTAACTCATCCTTTAGCACGCTAACCCGCATTAAGTTGATGCTTTTGGTGCCGGGAACCTCACATCTCCTCCTCTTCTGGAATAGCCTAGAGAGGAAGCTCTTCTTCTGTGTTTAGAGGGAAGGTATCTCCTTCAGTAAGCACTGTGCTAGCCCTGAAGAGTCTTGCTATCCTCTTCCTGCCCCCTACTGCCACTCCCACCCCACCAGCGTGGAACTTGGTGTGTATTCAAAGGTCCAGTTTGAATTACTGTGAGGCCAGTGGCTAGAAAGCAGTGTAGTTGGGACTGGACATTCTCATGCCTGGCTCTCCTCCCAAGCTTCAACTGCAGCTCTTGAGCAGCAGCTTCCTCTGAGCTTCTAAAAAATGCCCAGAAAACTGCCCAACCAACCACATTTCCTGGCAAGCATAGCACCAGGCATATGGTCAGTTTGAGTGCTATTAGATAGGCTTTAGAACTTCCAAGGGACCATTGGTTTGATTGTCATTGTATCCGCCAATCACCCAACATCTTTGACCCACGACAATTTGCCAGGCACTATGCCTGGCACTCTGAGGAATAAAAAGAGTAAGACAGATCCCTAGCCTTTTCTAATCTATCTATCTAATGGAGATATGGCAAAGCACCTAACAAAGTCACTACCCATTAGAGTTATGAATAGTGGTAATAATAATTATTTTTGAAAATCTAAGAAAAGAGAGCATGTGCTAGAATAGGTAAGGAGGGCTTCACTGAGAAGATGGAGTTGGAATTGAATCTCGAAAGCTGGATTTGTTTTGGATAAGTAGAGAAGAGTTAAGAAGCAAAAGTATGAACAAAATCTTTTTTTGAGAATGTTCCAAAAGAAAGTAGGCAAGAAGAATGGTAATAAGGTTGGCAAGATTGGTTAGGAAAATTGTTGTTTAGTCCTGTATATAACAACTTTAGAGAATATTTACTATAAGTTAGGCATCATACTAGGAGCTGGACATAATATGATGAACAAAACAGACCAAGTTCTCACCCCCTTAGAGCTTACCTTTCAGTTGGAGAGGTTGTCAATAAATAGGTGAGCCAATTACTAAGTAATTCTCAAACCCATGGTGCTATGAAGGAAACGTCCTGCTGCAGGAAGTGTGGAAACCTAGGTAGCACCCTGGGAATGGCCACACTAAGGAGAAGCACTTAAACTGAAAGCTGATGGGTAACAAGGACCCAGTCTTTAAAGGTGTTGAGGAGAAGCTCATTCTAGGTAAAGACAATGGGATACAAGAAGGTGCTAAGAAGGGATGAGTTTTGCATATTTAATATACTAAAACTATGCCAGGGAGGTTGATTGCATAGGGTCTTAGTGCTAATTTTTTTAACTTCTTTCTTATCATGGAGTTTGTAGGATTCTTGACAATTTAGTATTGAAGTAATCATATAATCAATACTAAGAATAAAATGCATGTGAATGATGACTCTTACACATTCCTACGTAAATGAAATAACCTGTACAACAGATTATAAGCCAGAGGAAGTTAAGACAATGGATATGATCTTGATCATCCAGAATTTAAAAGAGACAGTGTATGATATACATTTACTTTTAAAAATTTAGACACTTTGAGTTATAAATAAGAATTGATCCACTTGGTGTGAAATTATGATCTTTTGGTAACACAGAAAATATATTGATGAAGAAAAAGAATATATTTTAAGTTTAAATTATAATGTACATTTTCTGTATCATAAGAGACACTAGTGGTATTGATACATTAACCTGTAAGGTAAGATATTGGAAGATGACTGAAATATAGATCAAGTTCCTTATTTTGGTGTTCGGTAATATGTGAAAGTAAGAGTGGTACCATAAAGTTCAGTCAAGTCTAGACTAGAAAAATATCCAAAGCAGTTTAGACTACCAACATCTTTTTTTTTTCTTTTCTTTTTTTTTTTTTTGAGACAGAGGCTCGCTCTGTCGCCAGGCTGGAGTGCAGTGGCATGATCTCGGCTCACTGCCAAGCTGTTGACCTTAGTTAGTGATTCAAAAGTAACGTTTAAATAATTGGGTATGAGTATGTGTGTGTGTATGGGAATGTGTTTATGTATATGTGTCTGTCTGTAAAAAGTGATTTGACCTGTCAGACCTTTGAGTGCAAACACGTGCAGGAAACCAAGTTGAAGGAAATTAATGGAACATAATTACAACACTCACCACAAAAGCAAGGATTTGAGTAACCTAGGGATTGGATGCACAGTTTATCCCCCAAAAATTTCTAAATCCAAAAGTGAAAATAATTCCATTATTAATATTTTAGAAGAATAAATCCAGAGCATTATAATACTTTGGTTAATACTCTCCAAATTATTGTGTATATGTACTGCAAATTATACAGAAAAAAAACTTAATTTTCCAGTGGATTCTTATCCTTTCATCCTTTCATTTGTGATGTTAACACTTGCAGGTTGAGAAGTTAGATGATAATAGTTGGACTTTATATTCCTTCGTTTGTGCAAAACCTTGAAAACTTTCATAAATTAAACCTCTTGCTGCCCTTGGAAAATCACAAAATGCAGTACAATTCCTCCAGTGTCTTTTACCATGTTCTGTGCTGGCCAGACATTTAGTTCTATTTAAAATCTGCTTACATATATTTTAAATATTAATTCTCTGGCCATGCCTAGTATGCAAGCACTCTGGTACAAGATTCTAGAGTATTAATATGCTGCCAACTTGGACCTTATTCAAAATTATATTGAGACAGTTTGTGATTCTCTAATTCATTATCTGTAGTTAGACTATCCATATCTTTTTAGTAAAAGAGAAGAAGGCTTATATATTAGCATATGCAACACATAGAAAAATGAAGTATAAACCTTTCAGGGTACTCTAAACCTTGTAATTTTTAAAGAAACAATGTTATACACACACACCATTTTTGTTTGACTAAATATGGTATATTTTAACCATGAACACATTGAATGCATTCCAGTGTGTCAAATGATATTTTAAATGTAAATGGAGGTGAATGTGCCTGAGAATACTCTTTGGGAGGTGGGGATGTTTTGGGTTTCTGTTTTACTTTGCTGACACTGCTGCATGATTCTGTGATTAACAAGCATATTTCTGGTGCTATCATATGGAAAAGTTAGCATTTATTCTCCCTTAACGTTTTATTGGCATCTTTGATGTGTTATAAAACAGGCATTTACTACTGAGTAGCTAAGCATTTCTCCCTCTTTGTTTCTTTAATTAACATATTGATCTAAAACAAATCTATAGGATCAAGCTTATTGAGGCAGACAGCCTGTTCATCTCTCAAGAGATCATTGCTGCACTCCACACACTTTTTCAGTAAATAAAATATGGACAAAATTGCAACATGTGGAGGCTGAAGATTCCATTAAGGACTTTTGGCAACTGTACCTTAAAGATATTTCAAAAATAATTGTGCTTTATTGCTTCTTCTGTGCCATAGCATATAACGAGGGTTTTTTAAAAGACCAAATACAGCTCTCTGATTTCCATTTAATGGAAGAAGTAATAAAGTTTAATTGTACACTTGAGCATGGGGCATCATTTGCAATACATCTGATCAATAATTCATCAATTGCCGTTGGCTCAAAGTAATATTTGAAAGAAAATGCAGCCAGTGGGAGCTTATCTAGCTGTAGCTTCATCATCTCTATTAATTGTGCGTTTCCCGAATTTGGATCATTAGGCTACCAAAGTGACAGCAGATGGCGAGCAGACCGGACAGGATGCTGAGAGGACCAACGCAAGAGCAAAGTCCCTGGGAGAATTCATTAAGGAGCTTGCCCGGGATGCAGAAGGTATTAGAAAGAATCATGTTTTGATCATCATTTCTCCCAACAGAAAAACACAGAAAGGGATGACACAGGACTGGAATTTCTCTTGTTATAAGTGACATCTGTAAAATCAAAGGTTGAGTTTCAAAAAGTAGTGTGGTTAAGATATTCAAGGGTATTATCTGCTGAGAACCTGTGACCTGCAGTGTTAATTTAGCGACGATAGTGAATTAGTGACAATGAGGGCAGAATAGCAGTAAATTCTTGAAACACGGCTATTATAATTACATAAGAATAGGCAACTTTTGTTTTGTTATTGTTTTTATTTGAAAGTATTTAAAGTATTTTTCATTTTCAAGCAAGCTAATGTCATCATTCCACTTGATACATTAAAGCAGCACTTTAGTTTCTCCAAATGGCTTTTCAAATACTGAGGACTGGTTTTTAATGAACAGCTGTTGCTTGGGATTTGAAAGTGCTACTTTATGAGAAGCTCTGGTGCATTTAGCTCACAATTCTCTAGGAGTTAGTTATTGCCATCTACTAACATGAATGAGAAAGTGGAAGCCATTTTTTGGCAAAAGCCCAAATTAAGAAACTTAAAGAATACAGATAATGCCCCATCCGCACTCGCCCCCCAAAAAAACCTAGTCCTTAAGTATCTGTTAAAATTTAATAAACGTGCATGCATGTTTAGAAATTGGGAAAAATGCTTTTTGTTGTTTTTTGCTTGAAGCAGTAAAACATTTTTCTTGCTCTGCAATATTATGCATTTTAGATACTTTGCTTCATAATGTAGCCAAATAAATAAGGATGTGAGATCAACTTCAAGGCAGATTCTGACTGATAATTCTTAGGCATCACTGGCCAAGAGGAGACAAACTCCCAAATATTCACCACTGCAAGAAGCAACAGGGTTTTAATTTGAGAGCTAATTTGAGGCAAAGGTGTGAGGTTCTGAAACAGAAATTATTTCTGCCAGAAAAATCTCAGTTAATTCATTGTGGTTTATCCTCTGCTAGATGAAGCTGTTGTGCTTTCCCTAGTATTATTTTCCATTAATGCTACTTGAAGTGTCCCTCTCCAACCCAAAACAACAACAACAACAAATCCCACTGCAGGTAGAGCACCTTCACTCTGAGCAGATCCCCAAAGGCCCTAGTCAATGCTCCAGGAACTTTCCTTTTCTTTCCATTGACATTTCAAACACCCAACACCCAGCAGCCCATCCTGGGGACTCATTTTCAATTTGTTTCAATCAAACACTGGTATGAGAATAAATGCTAGCATATCTTTTAGTAGATCCTATTATCAACACTGCTTACTTTATTCTCTGCAATGAACCTTCCATCTCCCACCAAAGAGAGATGCATATTCATGGTTACCTCTTTGGTCAGTATGAATATTTGCTTCTTCTGGGTGCCTAGGGCCTCTAGGTACTATTTGTACAATTTGTGGACCAACAGGGGTAGACTGGAGATGGAGATTTATCCCAGGCTTGCTCACCACCCCAAATCCCAAGTCTATACACCAGAGAAAGGATTACCCATCACCAAAGGTGTCTCTCATTCCCTAAATTATGCACAGATCAGGTGGTCTGATTGTGTCTGTCCAGATAGGGCACCCTTTTCTAATTTATGTGAAGTGCCATGTGGGATAGCTATACTTTAGGGAAATAAGAACACTACTCACTTTTGCCTGCAGGCACTATTTGGTAGAATTAATCCAACTGTTAAAATTGAACGAAAGGTCAAATTTAAATTGTACCAGAGCAACACTAAATGTTCATTGAGATGTAATACAAAGCTTGGCAGTTTAACGGAGAAAAAAAGAGAAAGTGGGGGAAGGAAGGGAGGGGAGGGAGGGAAGGGAGGGGAGGGAAGGAAGGGAGGGGAGGGAGGAAAAAGGAAGGAAGGGAGGGAGGGAGGAGAGGGAAGGAAGGGAGGGGAGGGAAGAAAGGGAGGGGAGGGAGGAAAAAGGAAGGAAGGAAGGGAGGGTAAGGGAGGGAGGGGGAAGGAAGGGAGGAAAGGAGGAAGAGAGGGATGAAGGGAGAAAGGAAGGAAGGAAGGGGAAGGAAGGAAGGGAGGGAGGGAAGGAGGGAAGAAGGGAGGGAGGGAAGGAGGGAAGGTGGAAGGAAGGAAGGAAAAGAAGGAAGGAAGGAGGGAGGGAAGCAGGAAGGAAGGAGGGAGAGGAAGGAAGAGAAAGGAAAAAAGGGGAGGGAGGAAGGAAGGAACAAAGAAAGGAAGAAAGAAAGGAAGGAAGGAGGGAGGGAGGGAGGAAGGAAGGAACAAAGGAAGGAAGAAAGGGAGGAAGGAGGAAAAGGAGGGAAGGAGGGAGGAAGGAAGGAAGAAAGGAAGGGCAGAAGGAAGGAAGGAAGGGGGAAGGGAGGGAAGAAAGAAGGAAGGGAAAGGAGGGAGGGAGGAAGGAAGGAACAGAGGGAGGAAAGGGGAAGGGAGAGAGGAAAGAAGGAAGGGAAAGGAGGGAGGAAGGAAGAAAGGAAATGGAAAGAAGGAAGGAAAGAGGAAGGGGGGAAAGGAGGGAGGGAGGAAGAAAAAAAGTAAAGGGAAGGAAGGAAGGAAGGTAGGAAGGAAGGAAGGGGAAATAAGAAAGGGAGGGACGGAAGGACGGACTCACCAAAGGCTTTAAAGTAGGTTATACTACATATCCACACCTCTTTTTCTCTCTCTCTAAACTTATAATAATGAGGGATAACCATCAGTACTTTTACATTTTTGTTTGTTAGTTGTAATAAATTGCTGTGGGAAAAGTAAATGCTTCAGGCTGACATTTGTCTATTTCAGCTTTATGTTTGGATAGATGTACTATTCATCCTATCTTTCATTATGAGTCATGACCTCGTTATAGATAATCAACTTCTATTCATCTAAGGCATTCTTATCTCACTATAATTTTATAATATCTACCGTACTATGACTCCTGATTAGTTCATAAATAAACTGTTTTATTCCACGCATTATTAGAATTAATGAGTGGACATAGGTAAACCCATTAGTGTTTATTTCCTGACATACAATAGGACTTAATCAATGATAGACACCTTTCCTTTCTGTTTCTCAGATCAGAGTATTACTTTCTATTCTTAATAAATTTACCCATCAGAGGATTTTTTTTTCAGTCTTAGTATGAAAACAGTTTTGCTTCTCCTGAGGAATTTTTACTTACATTTATAGATACTGTATGCCTCTTAAGAATCCTATTTGTATTCCCTGCTACGCATAGGCTACTAAGGTGCTTAGTAGTGGACTTAGGATGCACTGCGTTGAACGTTATGGCATGGTTTTCTGTCTACTAATTCTTTCCCTAATTTACACAACTTTTTTTTTTTTTACCTGTAGCGCTATTTCCTTTTATTTTAATTTTATCTGATATTAGGATTTAAAAAAAATTACCTAAATCCTCCTTTGAATTAAGTTGGAAATAAATAAGTAAATTCCAAAGATACATCTTTTACAATCATTTTCAATACTGTGGGAAAGAAAATATATTGAAGTGATAGTGCATACTTTTGAATAAGAGATGAAAAACACATTCATCTTTAAGAATGCTCAGAGAAGTTCCAGATCGTATTTATACATAGGATCTGGAACTATATATATGTATATAAACATAAAAATGTATGTTTATATATGTCTATAAAGAGTGAAACAGACTTCTATTAAAATGATGCTTCCTTTCCTTTTTTGGTGGGGGAGATTTCTAAGAAAATCATATTGCCTAGCAAGTGATAGATGCCTATGAGAGAAATGGAAAATGACAGCATTTTTAAATTTAACTTTCAGTAGAAAAATAACGGAAATAAAAATTAAACTAGACAGTTCACCATACAAAAAGAATGTTAAATGAGGGTAAGTAAAGCACAGTGAAATAATCTGGAAAATAACTATAAAACTTTAAAACACTAATAATAAATAAATGTTATCCAAATTAAACTGGCAAGTTTTAATGGGCCATATGTAATTTATCTGTGTCCCGATGAGGCCATATTTTTCTCCAAAACCCATATCTAAAATTTGTTTTTCATAATGAAGATAAAGTAGCACACATACCAAAAACCCATTTGAAAGATGCTATCATTTAATCCGAAAAGATACTGAAGGCCCATGTCCATTTTGGGGAGCTTGTATTTTTTTTACATAACATGGGTTGCAACAAAAAGCTGGCCATGGAATAGCAGTTTATTCCATAAGCAGCCAATATATTTGCTAAAATGTTTGTTCTTTTGGTCCTAACCACATTGAAATCTTCTGGGACTATTTCAATAACAGTAATTGCAACAATTGATAATATCCAACTGGAAAAAAAAAAAAAAAACAACCTCATGACTGAGCTGCACAGTGATGTCCTATAGAAACTTTATGGGGTATGTGTTATATGTTTTGATGTTTTTCTTTTTTTTTTCTCATGTTTTTATTTTCCATTTTGCTTTAAGTTCCGGAATGCATGCACAGAATGTTCAGGTTTGTTACATAGGTATACCTGTGCCATGGTGGTTTGCTGCACCTATCAACCCATCAAAAGAAGACATTTATGCAGCCAACAAACATATGAAAAAAGCTCATCATCACTGATCATTAGAGAAATGCAAGTCAAAACCACAATGAGATAACATATGACACCAGTCAGAATGGTAATTATTAAAAAGTCAGGAAACAATAGATGCTGGCAAGGCTGTGGAGAAGTAGAAACACTTTTACACTGTTGGGAATGTAAATTAGTTTAACCATTGTGGAAGACAGTGTGGCGATTCCTCAAGGACCCAGAACCAGAAATACCATTTGACCCAGCAACCCCATAACTGGGTATATACCCAAAGGAATATAAATCATTCTACTATAAAGACACATATACAGTATGTTTATTGCAGCACTATTTATGCAAAGAGATGGAACCAACCCAAATGCCCATCAATGATAGATTGGGTAAAGAAAATGTGGTACATATACACCATGGAATACTATGCAGCCATAAAAAAGAATGATATCATGTCCTTTGCAGGGATATGGATGAAGCTGAAAGCTTCAGCATCCTCAGCAAACTAACCCGGGAATGGAAAACCAAACACCACATGTTCTCACTCATACGTGGGAGCTGAACAGTGAGAACACATGGACAAGGAGGGGAACAACACACACTGGAGTCTATTGGGGGTTGTGGGGAGAGGAAAAGGAAAGCATTAGGACAAATAGCTAATGCATGAGGGGCTTTAAAACCTAGATGATGGGCTGGGCGTGGTGGCTCACTCCTGTAATCCCAGTACTTTGAGAGGCCAAGGCGGGCAGATCACCTGAGGTCAGACGTTCAAGACCAGCCTGGCCAACATGGCAAAACCCCATCTCTACTAAAAATACAAAAATCAGCTGGGCGCGGTGGCATGCGCTATAATTCCAGCTACTCGGGAGGCTGAGACAGTAGAATCGCTTGAACCTGGGAGGTGAGGTTGCAGTGAGCGGAAATTGTGCCACTGCACTCCAGCCTGGGCAACAGAGCAAGACTCCATCTCAAAAAAAAAAAAAACAAAAACAAACAAACAAACAAAAAACTGGTTGATGGGTTGATAGGTGCAGCAAACCACCATGGCATATGTATTCCTATGTAACAAAGCTTGCTTTCTTAATACATGATCATTTTGCTAAAGTCATTTTTGTGCACCTTAATGATTTCTTCTTGTTTACAAATGGTTTTAATTTAAAGAAATTATGTATGCCATCCAAAAGATACAGCCATATTTGCCTTTTCCGTTTCTCTATCTGTTGTCATTCTTTTTCCACCAGATTCTTCTCTGCAGAAGTTTAGCTTTGAGACTAGAGCACAAGAGAAATAGTGAGACTCTGTCTCTCATTTTTCCCTTCCTCTATACTGCCTAGGCCCAGAACCTAAATTAGATCAAATTTCAAAAGATATTTCTTATGAAAGCTGATTTATACACACACACACACACACACACACACACACACACACACACACACACACGCACATATTCATTTAACAAAGAAAAAACATACAGCTTTAGCAGGTTGGGAAGTGGCATTTATTAATATCATCTTCATTTTAAAAAGTGAGTAAAAATTATATCAGTAGTTACTTACGTGCTACAATTGGTTAAAGTCAGCTATACAGATAGCATGCACTCAGACTAAAGGATGAGATAGTATCATAGGTAGAGCCAAATCTGCTACTGCTTTCTTGAAATCTAAGAAGCAGAAAGCTTCTTACATTTAATCATTGGTACTCTGGAAGGCTTCCCGCCTAGTTTGCTGGACCAGGGAGCTTTCAAACTAATCAGCCTATGGTTACTGTGGTTCTGTAACAAAATTGAGACACAGCCTAGGTGATGTATCTTACTGATAATAGTGGCGAAATATTGGGAGGGTTCTTTCGCATATGTCAAGGTATAACTGTTAGGCAGTGGGTCAAGAAAGAGCCACCCTCACTAACTTCTAGGAATACAGCACCTGACAATAATTTCTACCACAGGGCTAGGAATGGCCATATTTGTTCTTTAAGACATGTGATCCAAATATTTCTGCTAATTAAACCATGGCTGTCTTAGCCCATTTGGGCTGCTATAATGAAAATATCATAGATTTTGTGCCTTATAACTGAAATGCATTTCTCATTTGTGAAGGCTGAGAGGTCCAAGATCAAGGTGCTGGCTGGTTTGGTGCCTGGTAAGGAGCTGCTTCCTGGTTCAGAGATGGCTGTCTCCTTGTTATAGTTTTATGTGGTAGAAAGGGCAAGGGGGTTATCTGGCATCCCTTTTAAAAGAGCACTAATTTCATTCTTGCCCTTATGACCTAATCGCCTCTCAAAGGCTCTGTATTAATCTCTTCTCACGCTGCTATAAAGAACTACCTGAGACTGGGTAACTTATGAAGAAAAGACGTATAATTGACCACAGTTCTGCAGGCTTAACAAGAAGCATGACTAGGAGGCCTCAGGAAATTTACAGTCATGGCAGAAGGCAAAGGGGAAGCAAGGACCTTCTTCACATAGTGGCAGGAAAGAGAGAGAATGAAAGGGGAAGTGCCACATACCTTCGAACAACCTGATCTTGTGAGAATTCACTCACTATCACAAGAACAGCAAGGGGGGAGGTTTGCTCCCATGATTCAGTCACCACCCACCAGGCCCCTCCCTCAACATGTGGGTATTACAGCTTGAGATGAGATTTGAGGTGGTGCGGTGGGACACAGAGAAAAACCATATCAGGCTCTCCCTCCAAATACCATCACATTGGGAATTAGGTTTCAACATATGAATCTGAGGAGAACATAAACATTCAATCTACAGCATTGGCTATCAGGATTAAAGTACTGACTACAGGAACTTTTAAACCAAAGACATATATAACGAAAAAAGAATTATAAAGATGCATTGTGGAAAAGGTATATTAGACATTGAAACTCAATTCTTTCTACTATCCCAGTGTTTCTCAAGCTCTAGGGTACATCAGAAGCTCTGAGAAGGCTTGTTAAAGCCCAGATTGCTGGTCCTCACCCCCAGAATTTCTGAGTCTGTAGGTTTGTGGCAGGCCCTGAGAATCTGCATTTCTAATGGGCTCCAAGGTGGTGATGCTGCTGCTGCTTATAGGGGACCACCTTTTAGAACCACTGTACTGACCCACCTTCTCACATACCCCTCTGCCTGCTCTGCTTGTCCTGACTATGTACACCTGTTTCAGGAGCTCTGCCCAATGCAAAACTCTCTCCAAGAATAGAAATTAATTTTCAGGAATCTCTATGTCGTAAGGAGATCTTCAGATACACCCTTGAATGGTAGAAAATGCCTCTTGGCCAACCCAGACCCCTCATTCTAGGAGTTTTCAAAGGTAATATTATAGAAATAAGTATTCAGCTGACAAAAGAGTTTGAGAAAACATCTCTCTTAAATTCACCAAAAAAATGTCCTATAGAACACACTCCAGGAAACTTTAGTCTAAAACTAATAATATAACTGTGTAAATGTTTCAATTCACCATTTTAAACTTTTATTTGACATATAATTCTTTTTTCAAATGAAATCCTGCCCAGAACATCAGCCTATAAAGCAGACTCTTGGCAGAATAGACATCATTTGTAGAAAACCTGAAGCACCTGGAGAATCCTACGATTCCAAGGAGCACAGTTTGAAACCCCATTTAATGCATAATAAACACAGACCCTTGTGAAGGATGCTATTGCTGGAAGGTGTCATTGAAGCCTAATTTATAACCCTTCTCCTAGAAGGGTTATAAGTCTAGACCAGTGCTTCTTTCTTCACTCCTTTAAAAAATGAACACAGGAGAACTATGTGGAAATCCAAGGGCAGGTTCATTTTCAGAGATCTCATCACTGAGTGTATTTCCACACTCAGTATTTTTAAACTGACTGATAGCCACTGCTATGACTATCTTATCAGCAATGCAGAGCTTGCGTTTCCAGCCTCCAAGTGTTATGCTACAGGTCACTGTTTTTTTTAAACTCTTACCTGAATATGCTTCGACCTACTTCTTTATTTGTAATTCTTTCTTTCTTTTGAGGTTAGAAACGCCATGCTTTAATTGCTGTAACCCCCAAAAGAAATATAATATTGAGAAACATATTACATTTCCCTGTTTGTTACTGATTGTTGTCTTAACTGCCTCTGTGGTTCCCAGCAGGAACACTCAACGGCAAAATACTCTTCATTTGGAGATGGTGGTGCCCAGCAGATGCTGAATACCATGTTTTCATGTGGCATGTTTGTTTACTAATTTACAAAATTTGTTTTACCCCCTGCAGCTGTAAATGAAAAAGCTATAAAACTAAATGAAACTCTGGGAACTCGAGACGAGGCCTTTGAGAGAAATTTGGAAGGGCTTCAGAAAGAGATTGACCAGATGATTAAAGAACTGAGGAGGAAAAATCTAGAGACACAAAAGGAAATTGCTGAAGATGAGTTGGTGTGAGTAGATGAGTTATTATTTTTTCTTTTGACAAACTGAGATTTCCAGATAATTTACAGTTTTCTAAATTTTTATCACACGTATAAGTAAAAGATGCTTTGTTTTTCCAACCTGGAGATATTTGCTATGTTATCTATCTATCTATCTATCTATTTATCTATCTACCATCTATTATTTATTCATTTACTTATTTAATTGTACTTTACCATTGTTCCAAAATGAATCAAAAGCATGTTCTTGCCTACATATAATCAAGTAAATGATCTTTTCTGGTGCTGCTCCTTCTGTAATTAGGCTAATGAGTTTGTTTTGTTAATCACCTGCATTAGGGACTTTTGGACTATCAGTTGATTTTTGTTTTAATAAAAACACCTTTGGATAAACAAAGTTATGACTTTATCATTCATGTATTGGCCAACCTATACATTTTATCATCTTAAGAAATGCTGAAAAGAAAAGTCATCAAATAATAAACACCCAATACTTTCAAATAAGAGTTGCGAATATGAGGGTTGGGAAAAGTGATAGTGATTTTACTCATGCTAAAGGACATTTATGATAACACACTCAATAAACCAGATTCTACATTCATAGTCAGCTAACTTCAAAGTGGTAGTATTACTAATACTTAAATAATTTATACCAAACCAGCAATATCAGCACACCGGAGAACTTGTTAAAAATACAGATTGTCAGACCCCCTCCCAGACCTCCTGAATCAGAAACTTTGGGGATGGGACCCAGCAAACCATGTATTAACAAGCCCTTCAGGGGATTATGAGGCATGTTAGTTTGAGAATTACTGTCTTTCAAGTATTTAGAGTTTCTTAATGACTCGGAAATTATCACTTTAGAAAAAGTAGGTAAGTTAAATCCAAAAACTTCCAGATCAATCAGTTGGAAGAAAAAGAAACATAGATTAAAATTATGCTAGTCTACTAGCATGACAATGACCTAGAATTCTGTTCACAGTTTCTGAGCAAACATAACAATATTCATCATTACATTCAAAGTAATAGAGAAAAGGTCTCAGTACAATGAAACAAGTGGATTGTTTGATTTTGGTATGTGAAGTGAATCTTAAAACTCATTTCATCAATCAGATTCCTAGAATGACATGAGACCCCTTCTGATTCAAAATGTTATTTTACTTACAAATTTAAAAGGTTTCTTAAAAATCTGTTTCGCTTTTATTTTAATTAATTATAAATGGTCTCAGGTACCAGTTTTCAACTTGATTTAGCACACAGTGAATCTATTTTACATGTTTTCTTATTTTCTCATTCTTTTCATGTTAGCATCTCTTTGTAACATGGTTTAATACCAATAAACCCTAAGGCAGTGACATGAGCTCATTGTCTATTATTGGGCTGGGGGTGGTTACAGAGCTGCAGAAGCCCTTCTGAAAAAAGTGAAGAAGCTGTTTGGAGAGTCCCGGGGGGAAAATGAAGAAATGGAGAAGGATCTCCGGGAAAAACTGGCTGACTACAAAAACAAAGTTGATGATGCTTGGGACCTGTTGAGAGAAGCCACAGACAAAATCAGAGAAGCTAATCGCCTATTTGCAGTAAATCAGAAAAACATGACTGCATTGGAGGTGAGTCTTAGGGGCACTTTTATCTTAATCTCAGAAGGTTGGGGACTGCAGGGGCAGTGTTGAACATGGCTGGACTATTCAAGTTGATGCACATTTACAAAAGTCAAGAGTGACAACTCTGAAAGGGGGCTTCTAAGAAACAGAACAAGAAATGACTTTTTTTTGTTTTGTTTTTAATGACCAGTTACCATCACCCAAAGAATCAAATAAAATTTCGATAAATTAAACTGTTGAAGATGTTTAAGAACACTGTCATACAATGGAAGAAGTTCTTTACAGGGAGTCAGGCGACCTTGGTCTCAATGACAACTGTGCCACTAACTAGACATACAAATTGGGCAAGTCAATTAATCTATAAGCATCAGTTCCCCAAATCTACAATAAGTTCATTATACTATAGCATACATATAGGGTATCTTCAAATATTCATATCATATTATTTTGCAGCTTTCCCAAACTAATTCACAAATCTTGTTCAGAGATCTTGCTGCCAAAAATCATAGAAGTTCCCTACACTTTCAAATTCAATCTGAGCACATGACAAATAGCTCAATGAATTGAGACCAGAGCTTGGAAAAATTTTGGTTCCTCTTTTTCTATGCACTGTGTTCTATCCAAATGATCTTTTAAAAGGAACTAACATGAATAGATCAGGTCTGTGTTATTTTCTCCTCCTTTTCCACACAGATAAGAGTTACTTCTCAACTCAAGAAATTATGGGCAGCCTCTATCTTTTTAAGAGTTCTGATGGAACTAGAACTAAAACAGATTCCTCCATTATTTTTTTCTTCTTTTTTTTCCAATTTCTTTCTTAATCTTAACATAGTAAATAATCACTTTTCCTAAGAGTAAACTCAGCACATATAACAGCAGCACCCTGTATTTGATATTAATATTTAAACAACAACAACTTTCTCCCCAGAGACAAATTTACCTTTGCTGTTTTCAAAGTATCTGACTCCAACAGGTCAGAAAACAGCAGCAGACCTATACGTCTTCTAACACATAATTTCACCGTCAACAGTAACTCAGCACCCTCTGGCATATAGTATGTATGTAGAAATGTTTGTTGAATGACAGTAACAATTGAATACAATGAACCAGGATTTTTTAAATCTATTCATTTCTATTTTCCTTTAGATTAAGTAGTAAGAGGAAGAATTACATTTTTTTAATATATTTTATTTCCGTGTCCCTCTTCTGGGACTTAGCCTTGTCATTCTGGTAGAATATTGAAGAGGCTTACTTTTTTTCTTCACTGATGCACCTAACCAATTTGGAGTCTACTGACATGCTAGCAGTATTCCAGAAATACTGCTGTGAGGCAGGATGCTGGGCCACTGTCCTATCACATGCTCCAGCATGATTCGCCCTGCTCGGTGACACACCAGCCGTGTGACTTACCCGAAGGTGCACCTGTCTATTTTATGGCAACAGTTTGATAAATGAAAATTACCTGTGTGGAAAGCATAGTAAGTATTTGAGAAATATTTCAAGAAGAGTTATATGGCACAGTCAATAGTACCTTTAGCTATTCGTTTCTTTTAGTGATGTTTAAAACCAGAAGTCATCATTCTTGGGCACCCCTACAAATACCTGGAGCTTATGTATAGTCAGTATTGAAATTCTAAGTGGTCCTTTTTGGATTTTCCTTGTATGTGCCACGCTTAACTAAAGACTTGTTAAAAAGTTACTGGATAAAATAGATAAACTAACTGAATCAATATGAATAAGGCATAGATTATTTATGGTTGCTTAAACAAAATAAATAATTTGGTTGCTGCCAAAATGGCTGAAAATCACGTGGAGTGTTTGTTAAGCCAACAGGTTTCATGGGCTCCCACCTAGAGAGTCTGTGTAGGCTGCTCTGGGGTTTGGCCCCATGTCTACATTCTAACACTCTCCCTGGGCTAATCTGATTCCTATACAGGTTCAAGGAAAACTGACACATTACATCTATTTGATTGAATAATAAGCTGCATTTTAAATAAATAACTCCCTTATAAGTGTGTCCACAATGAAGGTAACATAATTAATACCCAACTCAAAAACTTTTTATTTATTTTAAGGTGGTATGTAATTTTCTTTTTAAAAATTTTATCAAGCCTCTAATTCATTCAGGAAATGTGCTAGACACCAAAATTGATTGTGTCAATGATGAGCCCCCTTAGAGCAGCAGCCTCAGCGTAACCTAGCAACTTGTCAAAAAGACAAATTCTTGGACCCCATCCCCAAATGATCAACTCAGAAACTCTGAGAATGGGGCCCAGAAATCTGTGTTTTAAAAATTCCTCCAGTGATTCAGATGCAGCTTCAAGGTTGAGAACCACGGGTATAAACACTAAAACACCATCTCTGATTACTTCAAGTAACTTGTATTTAGTGGGAGGTACACATAAGCAAACCACTCCATACACTACCATAATTATCACAGGGGTAAGCAAAGGAGGGAGTCTAAGTCACCCCTGAGTTTAGGAAGAGCTTTGTAGAGGCCCTGACAGTTGTGCTAGATCCTAAAGGGTAAGCACTGGGTCACAGAAGAAGAAAGAGAAGAACATTTCAGAAACTGGGAAAAACATATACAAAGGCATGGAGGAAAGAAAATGACATTTTGGGGGAAAGTTCAGTGGTTTGATAGGCTTGGAAAGAAGACTGCATGTGAACGACTGAAGGGATAGAAAGAAAGAGAAGACAGGCAGAGTGCAGACCTTCAGTTATAAGAGAATCGCATTGTGAGACTAAGCTAAGGAATTGGTTTTTATCCTGAGAGCCATAGGAAGCAATTGAAATATTGCAGTCATGGGTTAAAATAAAATATTGCGGAATTTGAGTGGCTCACTTAAACTGAATAAATGGTTTTTTATCGGAAAATAGTGTGATATTAGGCTAGAAAAGTAGGCTGAGATAATATTTATCTACATGTCTGTCAGGTACCTACCATATCAAGGTACTGTTGGTAACCAGGGTATTTGAGGTTAAATAGAAATGATTCCTGGCCTCAAAGAATTTACAACCTCCTGAAAAATTCAGACATGTTAACCTTTCATTCTACATAATACTATGATAATATTGACTGGGAGATTCAGCAAAAGGTTCACAAAAATGACAGCATCATAGCAGAAGTGGAGAGGAATTGGAAGAAAGACAGAGCAACAGGAACCCCAGCCAGGGCTTTGGAAGTGTAAGGTGATCTTAGGAAGTGTCCAGTACAGCAGAAAAACTTTCAAAAGCTATGTAAAAATCTGTAGCAGAGAAGGCTCTGGAATTTGGAGCCAGATCATAGAATGCTTTGGATGCAGCCAACTAGATGGTGATGGAGTTGCAAAGGCATTTCCAGCAGTGGAGAGAGGGCTAAGGGAACTGGGGACGTCATGGGCAGAAAAGAGAAGACAAATATTTCAGTGAAGCAAAATAATATGTATTGAGCAGTCTATCCCCAAATCTACCATTATATCCTTGCCAAAGAAGGCAGTGCGGATCAAGTAAAGAGTAAGTTGCTACATAAAGAATACACAGGCCAGCCTGAGCAACATGGTGACACCCTATCTCTATAGAAAAATACAAAAATTAGTCGGGCATGGTGGTGCGTGCCTGTGGTCCCAGCTACTTGGAGGCTGAAGTGGGAGGATTGCTTGAGCCCAGAAGTTTGAGCCTGCAGTGAGCTGTGATCATGCCACAGCACTCCAGCCTGGATGACAGTGAGACCCTGTCTCAAAAAAAAAAAAAAAAAGAAAAGAAAAGAAAAGGAAAATAAAAGAAAACAAGAATAGACAGGAAGATAGCTTTTGCAGGTTCCTGAAGAATCTACCACACCAACACACCAAAAAAAAAGAAAGAAAGAAAAAGAAAGTGTTCAATTTGCAAAGCTCTGGAATAAATAAAGATCTAATTAATTACAAGTTAAAAGTAGAAATATAATCAACCTTCATATCCAAACAATAATTGAGCAATTATACTTATGCCATACTTTTTGTAGAATAATTCTCCCTATACATAGGCCTTTCTGTTTCTTAAATACTCTAAGTTTCCTATCTTAGGTATTTTATATGCTACATCATTTTCTATCTGTGCCTCTCTTTGTTTTTATTGTACTCATCTAATCTTTCTTTAAGAATATATTATATATTAATTTACTCATTCATTTTATCTCTCCTCCACACAAGCCATGAGGAACATGTGTTCTTCCTCACATCCCCCAATCCTAGAACAGTATCTAGCAAAGGCAAAACAGATTTTTTTCCATGAATAAATAAAGTGCCATAGAACAAACCCAGATACTCTATACTTCTGTCAATATTTGTGAGCTCCAAATTTCCATCTTTTCTCGGTTCAAAGCTAGAACCCATCAGTATCTAATCTACCCTCTAAAATTTCTTTAACCTTATCCCAGCACTCTGGGAGGCTGAGGCAGGAGGATCATGAGGTCAGGAGATTGAGACCATCCTGGCTAACACGGTGAAACCCCATCTCTACTGAAAATGAAAATAAAAAAAAAAAATACAAAAATAAAAAAATTTAGCCAGGCGTGGTGGCAGGCACCTGTAGTCCCTACTCGGGAGGCTGAGGCAGGAGAATGGTGCGAACCTGGGAGGCAGAGCTTGCAGTGAGCCAAGATTGCTCCACTGCACTCCAGCCTGGGTGACAGAGTGAGACTACGTCTCAGAAAAAAAAAATTCTTTAACCTCTTGATCATCATTTCTGATTGAGTATGATAAGAAGCACATTTTGATCTTTGCATGACAATTGACTCCCTACAGTGACTCAATTAGAGCTTTTACAAAAGATTCTAATTCACTACTTTATTGAAGTCAAAATATATATAGCTCTTCAATTAACACACGTGTGGAAATAGTTTCCCTGTTTCCAGTGGCACAGCATTTTAAATTACCTTGATCCATTAATTCAAACAAGCCATGTTGTAAAAGATTCTTGTGTTTCTGTACATGCTATACTTTAAGTCAGTTCATACAAAAGCTAAGGGCTAAAATTGGCAGTTGTGTAAAAGAATGTTAGACCCTTGGAAGATAAGATATGACTTGTAATCAGGGATATTGTAATCAGGGACATTGGGACTCTTCCTACATTTGTTGTCTGTGAAGAGTGAATAACATATCAAAACTTCCCCTGAATTAGTGATGGGAGTAGCTGAATGAGCCAAGTGTCAGCAGCACAAGTCCCAGGAATGGACTTCATTTTCTTTTTTCTTTCTTTTCTTTTCTTTTTTTTTTTTTTGAGACAGAGTTTCGCTCTTGTCACCCAGGCTGGATTGCAATGGTGCAATCTTGGCTCACTTTAACCTCCACCTCTCGGGTCAAGTGATTCTCCTGCCTCAGCCTCCTGAGTAGCTGAGATTACAGGCATGCACCACTACACCCAGCTAATTTTGTATTTTTAGTAGAGACGAGGTTTCACCATGTTGGCCAGGCTGGTCTCGGACTCCTGACCTCAGGTGATCCACCTGCCTCGGCCTCCCAAAGTGCTGGGATAACAGGCATGAGCCACCGTGCCTGACCCATTTTTATTTATTTATTAAAAAATATTTATTGAGGAAACTCATCTACATACTAGAGATAGTGATACATAAGACTGTCTTTATGGAATTTGTGTTACAGTGCAGGAGATAGTCACTAAACCAATAAACAAGCATAAGCTATAACCATAAAGTCTGGATGCATGGGCTGATATACATAAGTTGTTTATTGATATGTAATACATGGTATGTTGCATGATATTGCATAATAGATTCAATGTGTTGTCCTTCATTAACAATGTGTAGTTCAACAGGCTGTGCCTTTCTGCTAGTCCCTGTACATGTATCTGTGATGCATTGGTATTTCTGATTTTTATTACATAATCTTTGTTTTTAGCAACTCCCAGCAAAAGTAATCAAGACGAATCAATCTATATAAAAAAGAAAATAATATTATCTATGTTTCTACCACTCTGTAGAATATAATTCAGATAAATGGGTTCTAAGAAGAACAAAATAAGAACAAAATAAGATAATTTTCAGGGGACACAAACATTCAGACCACTGCCCTTTACTTATTCAATTTCCCACTTATGTAAAAAGTGATCAACATGGGATCCAAAGATTGGAATAACAAAATGCTTACAAACTGTCTGGCACATATTGAGATCTAAATGAATTAGCATTATTGTCTGTAGAAAAAAACTATAAGTGGTCAAAGCTTAAAATTATAATTGATGCAGTTAAATCTGTAGGTAGAATGGTGATTTCAGGAATAGGAATGAATCAGAAGTATAAAGAATAAAATAAGTAAAAAATAGACCCCAAATGGAGAAATAGCAATATTTGTCTCTCACTGATTTTACTCTTCTAGGCCAGGATTGAGTTTCATGTAGTTTTGAGACAAGCTATATGTTCCAAAGAAAAATTATAATCTATTCTCTCATGAAACAGTCCATTAGGTTGATTCTTCCATGTGATAGTTTCTCAATTTCTTAAAAAGTATTTTCCCTAAGTTTCCTTAAAAATCTCACTTCAAATTTCACAGAACTCCCATTGAATACATCTGCTTATGTTTATGCTCACAAAGTACTCATTTGTATATAGATTCTAGAATTCAATATGTAGTACCAATATAACTATTCAGCACTTATATTTTAGTTAGAAATGGATGCTCCATCTTTCTTTAAAAGTAGTTTTAATTCCTTAACTAGTATCGCATAACTTTTCTTCGCTTGGATGACTTTCTCACAACGAGAAGAAGAAATAACCTGTACAAGCCTCTACATAGAAGAACTCTTCAAGGACTGGCTAAGTAGTTTATATTATTCTTATCTAGCCACATTTCAACATGATGTACCTTTTTTGCCAAGCTTTTATTCAAACAGCTCAGGAAAGTCAGGAATACAAGAGGTAGGATTTTATGAAAATGCAATATTGATGTCTTGTTCATAATGGTCTACAGAAAAAGAAGGAGGCTGTTGAAAGCGGCAAACGACAAATTGAGAACACTTTAAAAGAGGGCAATGACATACTCGATGAAGCCAACCGTCTTGCAGATGAAATCAACTCCATGATAGACGTGAGTATTGGGTAAAACTCAAAAGAGAGATGATAATGAATAAATGGGAGCCGATGAGAAAGCTCAGTAATAGAAGCAAATACTAGTACTTGTTTTCTTGTGGAGATAAAATTATTTTTGCATTATTCTACTGTGACCATGCCTATCTATTGGTGACAACTGGAATATCACTTTGTTCTCCCAATGGACATGAGTGTTTGTGTAAGTGTACTCACACATTCACACATATCTGTTTTTGTCCACAGCGATGAAGGACATTTCTTGTTCCTAGAGCAGCACTTACAATCTGCTTCAATATTTATATAACATTAGTTAAAAGACAAATGTAAATTTACAAACAGGCTTTTAACATGTAATGTCTAATGCATTACATAGAGTGATATGTGGTCATAGAAATGCAAATGGCCTAAGAGATCCTAATGACATGTATACCTATGAAGTGGCATTGTTTAAATAGACAGGCTTTTCTTGGTCTAAGTTGGTTTCTTAAATTTCCTAGTCTATTCCATTAAATAATGACTTTAATTCTCTATTCTTTTTGCTATGTTAGCAAGTTTGAAGTTTCATTTTAAAACTAAACATGTGGGCCAGGCACGGTGGCTCACGCCTGTAATCCCAGCACTTTGGGAGGCCGAGGTGGGCAGACTGCCTGAGCTCGGGAGTTCAAAACCAGCCTGGGCAACATGGCGAAACCCCGTCTCTACTAAATATTCAAAAAATTAGCCGGGTGTGGTCGTGGGCACCTGTAATCCCAGCTACTCAGGAGGCTGAGGCAGGAGAATTGCTTGAACCAGGGAGGCAGAGGTTGCAGTGAGCTGAGATGGCACCACTGCATTCCAGCCTGGGTAACAGAGCAAGACTCTGTCGCAAAAAAAAAAAAAAAAAAAAAAAAAAAAACTAAACTAAACATGTGTAGTTATGTCTCATAGAGAAATTAGTAAAAGAGAGGAGGCTTGAATTCACTTGCTTAAAATGCCCTCTTCTCTACATATCAGTATGTTGAAGACATCCAAACTAAATTGCCACCTATGTCTGAGGAGCTTAATGATAAAATAGATGACCTCTCCCAAGAAATAAAGGACAGGAAGCTTGCTGAGAAGGTGTCCCAGGCTGAGAGCCACGCAGCTCAGTTGAATGACTCATCTGCTGTCCTTGATGGGTATGTCATTTGTTTTTGGAAATGTTTGTGTATTTTGATGCTTGTCCAAAGGTTTTGACTAGCATAAATAGTAGAGAATCATTTTCAAATCCTGATTTCTGTTAATTATGAACACACTAGCTATATGGCCTTTCTGTGGATAGGCTTAATTAGGAGGGTCTGGGCAAAGCTTCGCTACAGCAGCATCAAAAGTCTGAGTTACAAGTAGACTCAAATATGGCTTAGTAGGAAGTGAACATAGCCCTAGGCTACACTTAGAAAAAATTATTTTCTGTTCTTTATTAAAAAGCACAGTGGTTGCCTTATTAGCATTTTAAATAACATATATGAAAACACATTCTGTTTCAAATTTCAGTTTCATGTTTCTAATGGAATCAAAACAATTTATTGTTAAAAGGATGGCTTTTGAAAATTTGGTCCCATACGTAGTCTTTAAGTCTTTTTTATTTTTCCTTTTTTAAGCTCCAGGGAGATATTACATTTTCTCCTGTAAAATAGCAGCTTATTCTAGCTGGGATTATTACATAGGTCATAAGAGGGAGAGTAAAGAGGGAAGTATATATTTGACTTACAAACAGCCTTCTGTGTATAACTGATATGCTTTTCCTACAATTTTGGGATTGTCGTAATTTAATAGCGGTGCTATTAGCCCCAAGAATAATTTGCCCAAATAAATCTACATCACATGCAAAGCTTTGTTCTCATACTTAATACTTACTGTTATAAAGAAAAGATACTAATGTTTGAAGACCTTGGACAATATATGAACTATCATTTTATTTTATGTCAAACTTTTGCCACTTTATAATGAAGGGTGGGTGGCAGATGAAACACAAAGCTAGGTATCATCAGATCCAGGCTCTAAGTCCTTACTTGGGGACATATTGGTCATTTGGCCTGAAACAGGCCATTTAACCTTCTGAAATTCACTTAGTCTCTTCTGGGAAGTGCACCTACCCCAGAAAGATTTTGTGAAATTAATTTCAGTAATGTAGTACAAGTGCTCTGAATCTCACAGCATGCTTCACAAATAAAGTGAAGAATTGTCTCATATCACACACCTGCTAGAGCACCTGGTTGCAGAGACTTTTGGAGGATGCTATGGGTATTTAAGATATGTTGGTAGTATTTCATAGCTGAATTATTAGAAATATAAGTTTAGGTTATAGAAGACTACAGGACAATATAATAAGCAGATACTTCACTATTATTTGGAATTGTCATAGATATATTGGCCATGATCATTTGGAAGCCAGATTTCTTATAATTAGGACGTTCTTCATTTGAGTACCATTGAGTGCCCTGACATTCTTTTTTTTGAATCATCCCACCAGAATCCTTGATGAGGCTAAAAACATCTCCTTCAATGCCACTGCAGCCTTCAAAGCTTACAGCAATATTAAGGACTATATTGATGAAGCTGAGAAAGTTGCCAAAGAAGCCAAAGATCTTGCACATGAAGCTACAAAACTGGTAAGAAACAAATGGCACATGTGCTGGGAATGGAAGTCAACCTTTTTGAATTTTTCAAATGTAAGTCAGTCTGGAAAATCCCAGTAATTGGCATATTTGTTTTGGGTTATTTTTGAAGACCTCTTTTTAAATTTACCTAAAATAAATTCTCAGTATGCTATAATTGTAGCAGAACTCTTTTCTCAGTCACCCACTACCACTGTTAGGGTCTTAGAATTATCTCAGAAACCAAGCAAGTTTGTGCTACCAACTCACAAAATAAAACAGGCAAAGACAACACTCTGGATAGGGAATTTTATCACCATTATCTCAAATAGCATTAGTAAAAAAGAAAAAAAAGTAACCATTGCATATAATCACACACAAGTTGGTTACATATGAAGTTTGGCTATAAAATGCACTTTTTAATAAAAACATACTGGATCATATGCTTCTAAACAATTTATACCATGTTTATGAATTAATGAATTTTTATGAATTTTTGAATTAAAAAGCTCTTAACCTTTGGCTACAATCATTGTTCATAATACATTTGGAACAAGTATTTTAGAGTTTGGGCATTCCAAGTTCTATCACATTATTTGAATGCCTTCAATGGTGACAAATCTTTATGCTTTAGATGTAAAGCAACATTTTGTACATGAGTTGTGTGATAGTAAGTTGGTAGTACTATTTCAGGTTAAAAAAATCTCATAGGAATCATCCTGAATAAAATGTTCAGAACCATCATTTATTTATTTTGTTTCACATAGAACCTACCAAACACATGAGAATTTTTTTGGGGAGAAATCTGATTGGACATTTGACTGTGAGTGAAATACACATAAGCAGTGGTGTTAAACTGATCAATATTTTCTTTGCTTCAGTGGTGGGCAAAAATACTTTCTAGGATTTAGGGGATATTAGAGATATCCCCTAAATGAACCAGTCTTAGCAGGTTCATTTTGTGATCATAATGAAACATCATATTCTATGAGCAATTTGTACTGTTTTTGGTTTCTCTTGAGTGAGCCCTACTAATGCCGTATGTTCTGTTGACTTCTTATTCAAAATAGTGGCATGATCATTGCAGAAGCATTTCTATGTTCAGTTATCCTTTCAGAATGAATCTACTTTTCAAATCTAAACTAAATTTTAATCCAACTTCTGATAGATAATTTTCTATTTTAAAGACCCTAATTTCAAGTTCACCATTTTCATTTCACCTGTTTTATTGTATGATTATTTTTAGCACCTAAAATGGTGCCTGGCAAATAGTAGGCACTTATAAATGAATGAGTGAATTTTTTCATTATAATTAACACCTTTTATGCCTATTCATAATCTTTTATACCAATAAAAATTTGTTATAGTAATTGCTTCATCCTTATAAATTTCTTGTAACATTTTATGATAAGGAGGTGTTTAATTTTACCCTAATTTAATACCTTTAGGAAAAATCATTTTTTGCCAACATGAAGTGTGCACTTACTTCTTACCACCCATGCTTATACATGGTAGGCTAACCAACCTCAAACAGAGAGTGATGGTGAGTTGTAATGCATTACACCATGTCTGCTGTTATCATTATTCCTTCTCTCTTTCCACAATCATTTAAAAATAATTAAATGTCTGAAAAATTACAAAATAAGTGCTATAGAGAATCACTGATTTATTAAATGACTATCGGATAAGAAAAAGAAGACAATCTGTCCCAGAAATTTTGTTGGAATGTTTTTCATGAACAGAATGAATAAAATTTTAGTTTAATAGATCAGTATAATATAGTTCTACTTTGCTGGAAAAGAAATATATTTGAAAAGCATTACGTTGAGTAATTACCTAGATAGGACTAACATCCCATAAATATAAGATCTGATATAAAAGCTATAGCTCAACAGAGAAGAATGAGATTAAATGTATTATTAAGTATAGAAGAGTTCAAAGCTTAACAATACAGAAGAGTCCTCTACTCCTTTGAGTCTAGCCCTATAAAGAAGGAGGAATGTTTTCAATAACTTAAAAGGAAAAACAAAGAAACAAGTTATACATTTGCAGGAGAAAAGGAAAAGGTCAAGTAATAAAGCAACCAATGACCACTATGAAGAAAGTGGAGGTCAGACAATTTGAGAAGAAAAAAAGCATTGAAAATACCATAAGAAAAGAAATAAAGAAATGATAGAAATAACCTCCAAGCATAATTAAGACAATGTTTAAAATCAACTTTGATTTTTTTAAAATTTACTTGTCTTCCTATATGTAAACACACATAGACAATCAAGAATCACATTGAAAGGAAAATATGAGTGAGAAGGAAGTGGATCCTTTATAAGCAGGAGAAAGCTAATACGATTTGTTTGTACTGCAGTATTATTTTGTAAAGAGTAATAGCTACTTGTCTTGCATAACTAATTTCTTTAAATATCAGAATGAAATGTTATTTTAAGAATTTAGACATCATGAAATAACAAATGCTATTTTTCTATTGGTGTCAGGTGAGGAAAGTACTATAAAGCATTTGTTTTCCTACATATAATCACCAAGAAAATATCTCATTCAGTAATTCTCTAGAGGGTGCAAGGAAAACAGAAAGGAGATATGTCACTCATAAAATGGAATAAAAATGGAATATGGACATCAGTAATTTTTTCTCATCTTAGTTGCTTTGATCCTATAAGAGACTCTAAAATAACAGAGAATTAGATGTTTTTACAACATTTCCAGGTCATAGTAAACTCAAAGTCTACATTATCTATCAGATCAGATTTTTAAAATTGATGAATGTATTAATGTTCTCTAGAAGGACAGAACTAATAGGATAGATGTATACAATAAGGGGGGTTTATTAAGGAATATTGACCCACATCATCACAAGATGAAGTCCCACAATAGGTCATCTGCAAGCTGAGGAGCAGGGAAGCCAGCCTGAGTCCCAAAACCTCAAAAGTAGGGAAGCTGACAGTGCAGCCTTCAGTCTGTGGTTGAAGGCCTGACAGCCCCTGGCAAACCCCTGGTGTAAGTCCAGGAATCCAAAAGCTGAAGAACTTGGAGTGTGATGTTCAAGGGCAGGAAGTATCCAGCATGGGTGAAAGATGAAGGCTGGAAGAGTCAGAAGATCTGCTCTTTCCACTTTCTTCTGCCTGCTTTTATTCTAGCCACACTGGCAGCTGTTTAGATGGTGCCCACCCACATTGAGGGTGGGTCTGCCTCTTCCAGTCCAGTGACTCAAATTTTAATCTCCTTTGGCAACACCCTCACAGAGACACCCAGGAACAATACTTTGCATCCTTCAATCCAATCAAGCTGATACTCAATATTAATCATCACAAGTCCACCCCTTGTCAACTTGAACCCATACACATCTCCTGAAATCACACATAATCTCCAAATAAAGACAATAATAACATCATAATTATACCTAACATAATACAGCTATCCCTTGTACAATCAGAAGCACACTAATCCTTAACCTAAATGCTATTACATAAAGTTAACAACACTTAAATGCTGATACGAAGTCAATAAATTTTATGTCACATGATAAAGGAAAAAGAAAGCAAATGAAGATATTTTCCTAGTACAAGTGTATACATGCACAAACATATTCTTAACAGAATAAGGAGGAAATATATGACAATTACAGTCTTCATTTCTGCAACTGGCCACGTGGTTGTAGCTGGTATTGATGACTACCTTCTTCTACTAACCATTATGTATTCGCTTTGCCTTCTGCAAGCACCTCAGTGGGTCATGGCTTTTTACCTGGTGGGGTGACCCAAACCTTTATTCTGGAAGGACCTGTGCCATTTGTAGTCCTGTCTGGATTGGGTTGGATTGGGTTGTTGTAGTTTCCCATTGACCTTAAACACAGAGGATGGTAATATTAAGAGATGCCCTATGGGATCTCCTGTATTCCATGCGTGCTCTTCGTTGCCTTCATTGTGGAATAGTAGACTGATTTCACCTTGATATTCTGGGTCAATTACCCAGCCAACACTGTAACCCCCTTCTTAGCCTGTTGACTTGGAGGTAGGAGGGCCCCAATTGGCGAGGTGGTAATCTTAACTTCCAGTTTAATGGAATCATTGTTGTATCACTTGGTGACAGCATTCTTCCCTCTGGAACTAAGATGTCTAGGCCAGTAGAACATAATGTTGTGGGAACAGGAAGCAAAATTTTGCTAGTGGGTCACTAGCGGTGATGGTGAATGGTGCCACTTCCGCTTCCACCCCTTGATTCTGGGACCCGTGAACACTGGCTATGGGAGAAACAGTACCATATTTTGGACACTGATTCAAGGCATACACAGCCTTCTGGAGAACTTTGCCCCAGTCCGGCAAAGTATTGTCACCTAGTTAGCATTGTAATTATGACTTCAAAAGGGCATTCCACAATTCTATCAATCCAGCTGCTTCAGGATGATGGGAAACATGGTAAGACCAGTGAATTCCATGAGCATGAGCCCAGGGCTGCACTTCTTTAGCTGTAAAGTGAGTGCCTTGTTCAGAGGCAATGCTGTGTGGAATACCATGACAGCGAATAAGGCATTCTGGGAATTCACAGATGGTACTCTTGGCAGAAACATTGGGCGTAGGATGGGCAAATCCATATCCAGAATAAGTGCCTATTCCAGTGAGGACAAACCTCTGCCTTTCCATGATGGAAGAGGTCTGATATAATCAACCTGCCACCAAAAAGCTGGCTGATCACCCTGAGGAAGGATGCCAGACGGAGGGCTCAGTGTTGGTTTCTGCTGCTGGCAAATTGGGCACTCAGCGGTGGCTATAGTCAGGTCAGTCCATGTTGCTGAGCCTATGCATAACCTCCATTCCTGCCACCATGGCCACTTTGTTCATGAGCCCATTGAGCGATGACAGGGTGGCTGGGGAAAGAGGCTGAGTGGTGTACACAGAATGAGTCATCCTACCCACTTGATTATTAAAATCCTCCTCAGCTGAGGTCACCCGTTGGTGAGCACTCACATAGGATACAAATATCTTCACAGTTTTTGACCACTCAGAGAGGTCCATCCACATACCTCTTCCCCAGATTACTTTGCCACCAATTTTTTAATCATGCTTCTTCCAAGTCCCTGACCATCCAGCCAAACCATTGGCTACAGCACATTAATTAGTATATAATTACACATCTGGCCATTTCTTCTTCCAAGCAAGTGCACAACCAGGTGCACTGCTCAAAATTCTGCCCCCTGGGAAGACTTCCCTTTGCCACTGTCCTTCAGGGATGTCCTAGAAAGGGTCTGTAGTGCTGCAGCTGTCCACTTTTGGGTGCTACCTGCATATCTTGCAGAATCATCTGTGAACCAGGTCCTAGTCTTCTCTTCCTCTGTCAACTGATCATGGGGAACTCCCTGTGAGGCCATCAGTGCAGGCTGGGGGAGAGAAGGCAGGGTGGCAGGAGTGGAGACCATGGGCATTTGAGCCACTTCCTCATGCAACTTACTTGTGCCTTTAGGACTGGCTCGAGCCTGATCATGTATATACCACTTACAGTTGATGATGGAAGGCTGCTGTGTATGCCCAACTTTATGGCTAGATGGGTCAGAAAGCATCCAGTTCATGAAAGGCAGTTTAGGTTGCATGGTGACTTGTGACCTACAGTCAAACGTTCAGTTTCTACCAAAGCCCAGTAACAGGCCAAGAGTTGTCTCTCAAATGGAGAGTAGTGATCTGCAGAAGATGGCAGGGCCTTGCTCCAAAATCCTAGAGGCTTCCACCTCTAGGAGTCACCTATGGGAGCCTGCCAAAGGCTTCAAACAGGATCCCTGTCTGCCATTGACACCTCAAGGACCATTGGATCTGCTAGGTCATATGGCCCAATTGGCAGAGCAGTTTGCACAGCAGTCTGGACTTGTTGCAGAGCCCACTTAAAATTGGCAGCCTTTCAGGTAACGCAATAAATGGGCCCATTTTAACACACCCAGGAACAATGCTTTGCATCCTTCAATACAATCAAGTTGGCACTCAGTATTAACCATCACAGTGAATGAATAGATTTTCTATGATGTTGACTCCTTGGAATGACCACCAGAGGCAATAAGCACACTCTCAGTGACACGAGGATATGAGGCCCTCCTCTGCCCATTTCCACTGGAAATGTCTTAGATGTCTTAGTGCTTTTCAATCAGGTATATCCAAACAACAAACAAACAAATAAAATAAGACTAATGCAGAATGAATTCCATAGTTCAGGTTCTTCAAGATAATGGAAAATTATCACATAGTCTCCACCTGTTTTGAAACATTATCTTCTTTCCTTCCTTTCCTTCCTTTCCTCCCTTTCTCCCTTTCTCTAAGTCAGTGGAATAGTCTAGTTTAACTTTGATGTAGAAAATTTAGGCAGTCCTCAACCTCTCTAGGTATGCTGAATTTAAAAAAAAAAAAATGACATTTTTACTTCCCATGGCAAATGGAGTTCTCCTCTTTCTTCTGTTCCTCTTCTTCACCTTGCAATGACTGTCATTTTGTAAAACTTTCTCTCTGTCTCTGTCTCTCTTACACACACATACACTCACAATGTTCCTTAATATCTTCTAATCCTGAATTTCCTTTCTCAATTTGTTTAGTTAGATCTTCACTAGAAATAAGTATTAGAAATTGGGAAAAGTTTATACTGGTTGTATTAGGGTTCTCCAAATAAACAAAACTATTAGGAGATGGGTAGATAGATACATTGATTGATAGATGACAGATAGATGAATGGATGGATAGGTGGATAATAGGCTGGTAGATGATAGATGGATGATAGACAGATTAGATAGATAGATAGATAGATAGATAGATAATAGATCAGATGATAGAAAGAATAAGAGATTTATTATGAAGAATTGGCTTACGTGATTATGGAGGCTGCAAAGTCCCAGTATCTGTGAGCTGCAGATCCATGATATAGTTCACTTTGAGTCCAAAGGCCAGAGAATCACGGGAGCTGATGGTACAAACCACAGTTCAAGAACTAGAGAGAAAATGAGATGAGATGTCCCAGCTCAATCTGTAAGGCAGCAAAGAAGGGAAGGAATTCCTCCTTTCTTTGCTTTTTGTTCTATTCAGCCCTCAAGAGATTGGGTGATGCACAACCATATTGAGGAGGGCAATCTCTTTTACTGTCATCCAGAAACACCCTCACAGACACACCCGGAAATAATGTTTAATTTAGGTGCCCATGGCCAGTCAAGTTGACACATACAATTTACAATCACACTGGCCTTCAACTCCAGCGCACAATGTGGTCTTCCTCTTTATTCTCCAAATTCAAGTTCTCTTACTTGCTACAATTGTCCATATTTCTTGGGAACCATCATTCTAAAAAATGTTGACCAGGCCTTTCTTAGGCATTTCTAGGAAAAATAATATAAAATACAGAATAAAGTGAGGGGAGTTTAGATATAATGCATTTCTCATAGAAAAAACGATAGTGGGATGGTTAGTAAAGAACTGTGCTGTGTAAGCAAGATGTAAGCTTTAAACAAAGTGAAGAAAAGGGGAGAAGCCTAGAAAAAATAATATACAGAAAGAGAATATTCTTAAATATATGAACTTCTCTTATAGCAAATTTCCCAGTGTTCATTCCTAATACAAGGAAAGTAAAAACTCCATAGAAACCTCAAAAAGAGCTTTTTCTTGCAATGGGGTTAGGTGTCTAAGGAATAAACAGGACTTTTGAAACTTTACTGTTATGTGACAGATCAGTGAGGAGGAAACACGCTGATAAGAAGCACTGAACTACTACAAATACGCTTCATTTGCTATAAATACACTTCATTCACTGAACTATAATAAAATTCACTTCAAAAGGAATGTGAATGAAATGAAAGAACCTGGATATAAAGGGGCAAAAGTGAACAAAAAGATAGAAAATGTGTACAAATCTAAGCATTATGGAAAGCATAATGATAATAATTATTAAATATGTGGAATTAAAAACAAAGTGGAACTAAAACACAAGAGACTAATAACATGGAAAATGGGGCAGGTAGTCAGTTATTTAATAAAAGTTTTTAATATTCTTGAATTCTGGGGAGGAAAGCAAAAAGCTAATTAACTTTAGTTTTCACTAAGAATATGTATTAAACATTGAAAAAAAATCTAGAAAAATAAAATTGACAGTATTCGAGTTTTCCAGAGAAACAGAACAAATTGGAAGTGTATATATACACAGATATATTATATATTTTAAAGAATTGACTCATGAGATTGTGGGGTCTGGCTGCAGGGAATAGGTAAATATTGCTGTCTTGAATCCAAAGGCAGTTAGGAGGCAGAATTTCTTCTTCTTCAGGGGACCTCAGTAATTCCTCTTAAGGCCTCTGACTGTTGGATGAGGTTCCCCAACATCATGGAGGGTGACCTGCTTGACTCAAAGTCTACTGACTGAAACGTTAATCACATCTAAAAAATACATTCACAGCAACATCTAGACTGCTGTTTTACCAAAAACCAAGTACCATAGCCTAGCCAAGTGGATATAAATTAATGATCACAAACAGCTAAACATTCCAAACAAGCAGACAGAGAGAGAAAAAAATAAAGAAATGTGAAGGGGAGAATTTCCAATCAATTCTGGAAAAGACAAAAAGAAAAAGAGAAACAAATCATAAATATAAAATATAATGGAATTAAATCCATATACAACAATCAGGGTAATTATCACCAGCTGCCTCAAGAAATAACCCCTGAAATCTCACATGATGGACATAATTCAAGTTTATGTCTCACATCACAACACAATGTGAGTTATACCACCTTTTGCATCTTGTAGTGACACCATACGGTGTAGCCTCCAAGGCAAGGACGAGAAAAAATGAAGAGACATGTAGGCCCCTACCGTACTGGCTCATGTAGCCTGGACCACGTCTGGTCTGAGTCATTGACCAGAAGTAGCCGTGTGCCCCAAGCTAACTGTAAGGGAGGTCTGGAAAAGTAGGAGGCACATAGGATATTTGATGAGCACTAACTATCTCTGCTTCAGGTTGTCTTCATAATAAATGCAAACATTAAAATTGACAGGTTACAATGATTTTCATATTGGATTAAAATGTCTGAAACAAAGGCATTCATCTATATATGACTTACACAAATACCGCAGATCTTAGGGGAACAGAAAGACTGAAAATGAGAGATAAGATACACTGTGCAAACTCTAACCAGAAGAAAGCTGGTATGCTACCATTAATAGCAATCAAAAAGACTTTAATTTTTTTAAAAGAATTATTAAGGACAAAGAAAGTGATCATGATAGAATAAAAGGAACAAGGAAAACTAAAAAATTATGAGCCTGCAAGGTCATAATAACAAAGCCTATGGATAAATAAAGATAAATATATCAGAATGAGAACATTTTCATATATATAATAGGGAATGATTTTACCATATCTCTCTTAAAAATTGATAGATCAAGCAAAGAGACACAGATTTTAAAAGTACCTTACATAAGATAACTTAATGGCCTTATAGAACTCTATGTCAACTAGATAATTAATTCTACATGCCCCATTCGATGAAGTAACTCATGAAACAAAGGACCACAACCTAGATCATAAAGCAAGTATCAGCAAATCCTAATGATCCAATAGCATCTAGACTACATTCTCTTATCATAATGCAATACAATTAGAAATTGATGCAAAACAATTGACAAAAAGTTTTAAAATAAAAAACATACTTCTAAGTAATCCATGGTTTGAGAAAAAAACACAGTTTAAATTTACGAAGTATTTAATAACAGAATGGAAATAAAATTTCACCTCAAAATTTGTGTGTGCAAATAAAGTGGTACCAACAGGAAAATGTACAGTTTGGAATGCAGATATTAGGCAAGGGTAAGAACTGATACTAATTATCTAAGGTTTCTGCTCAAGATGTTTAAAAAAGTACACAGAAAGAAATAAACATAAAAGCAGAAATTAATGACCTAAGGAAAGGCATTAGACAGGGTTGACGAAACAGCAAGTTGATTCTTAGAATAAACTAGCAAATAAACAGAAGACAAGAACAATTAAGCAAACAAAGAGAGACAACACAAATGAATAGGATCAAGAATGAAAAGGGGATCATAACTGTAGATACATTATAGATTGAAAAATAAAAATGGATATATTGGAGGATATGAGCAATTTTATTCAAACACATTTGAATACTTAGGTGAAGTAAACAATAAGTTTAGAGCAAAATTTACTCAAAAAGAAATAGTACACCTGAGAATTATAACCGTTAAATAAATTGCATCAGTAGTTAATACAACAAAATAACAATATGTACAAAAATGTAAAGGACCCATTATGCAATTTGTTCCCAAGAATGGAAAAAGAAGAAAAATTTCCTCAGCTTATTTTATGAGGCTGATACAATCTCAATGGCAAGCCCTACAGCGGACAGTACTACAAAGAAAAACTATAGGCCAGTTATTTAAATAGAGAAGCTATAAATGAAATATTATAAAACCCAATTCAAATGTACATATTTTAAAGATCTGTAAATATACAGTAAAACATTAACATTTGCCAGATATGGATGATGGGAATAGAGGTGTCTGTATTAATTTCTAATCATATCTATCTTATTTCCTACTTAAATAGTTTAATTAAAATGAACCTCAGAGGAGATAGAAAATCTGTCCTGCAATAAAATCTGTTCTAAAATAATAAAGAAATAGGTCTAAAATGGGTCTGGAAATGAAACAACAACCCTCATCCTTTACACCAACAAGAAGTTCTAAATTTCTTTCTTTTTCTAAATTCATGATGCATACATGTTTTAATTTCTTTTAAATGATCAGAGGCTGATAATTGCAAGCAACGATCCCCTAACCTTACTTTTCTCTCAACTAAGCTCACAGCTCCAGGATCAACAATTCCAAATCTTTCAAATATTTCTTCTTTTACTACATCTCTTAGTAATATTATTGTGCCATCACGTATTTCATTAAGTGGGGCATTATCTATTTAATTACTGCTATGATGAAGGAGATGTAGTTCACTTACAGAATATCACATCACATTTTCCCACCCTTCAGTTTCCCAATATAGGTACATTACTACGCTTAGATTCTTCATTTTTAACCTAATATACTGACAGCATTATTTCCTGTATAAATGATAGACTCTACACTGTTTAAGATGAAGCTATTTATGTCCTCATTCTTCCCTTTAGCTTCCTTTTTTCCTCGTCCTCTCAGCTTCTACCTCTTTAACTTTGATATTGTGATGGTCAATAACATTTACATTTTATCTATAACCATAATTGTGCCATGGCAGAATACAGAAGTCCCTTCTCTGAAGTCATTTTATTCCTTAAAGGACTCCCTTTGATTTTTTTTCAGTGGGCCATTTGATGCTTGATTGCCAGTTGCTCTGTGCAGAAGAGAAGGGGTATTTTATTCCATAAAATAACTTGCAGTGAATTATTCCTTTTTATTCTCCCAACTGACTCTCATTCTCTACCTTACCTGTTCTTTCTGAGGCCTGGCCTTCTCCACATTTTTTCTATCTCCTTGCTGGCATATACCCTATAGTGCAAGTTGTGGGTACAATAACTGCAAAAGATTGAGGAGCAGGAACTATCTAAATAACCATGGTGGCTGGGTGCAGTGACTCATGCCGGTAATCCCAGCACTTTGGGAGGCTGAGGTGGGAAGATTGCTTGAGCCCAGGAGTTTGAGACCAGCCTGGACAACATGGCGAAACCCCGTCTCTACTAAAAATACAAAAATTAGCCAGGCATGGTGACATATGCCTGTAATCCAGGCTACTCAGGAGGCTGAGGTGGGAGGATCCCCTGAGCCTGGGAAGTCAAGGCTGCAGTGAGCCAAGATCATGCCACTGCACTCCAGCTGCGTGACAGAGCAAGACCTTATCTCACAAAAAAGAAAATAAAAGGCCCATGGTGGTGTGGCTAGGAAAGAGTGCCAACCCTGTCCAAAGGGAAGCTTTCTTTGCTGAAATTATACACTTTCTTTGATCAACTTCTTTTTACTCCGTCATAGTTTTATTCCCCACCAATCTCCCCCGGACAGTCACTCCATTTTACTTAGTCTCTTGGTACTATTCTCAGAATTCAAATTTTAAATTAATTAATCTATATTTCTGAAGAGCTGTTTGTTTTCTTACTGTATATTTTGCTTTCTCCATGGGAAAGATATGCTTGGGAGCCTCATGCAGTCTTGGTGGGAGTTATGTAACCACTGGGCCAGATGTGTCAGGGCACACAGCATGGTGAGCCATTCCCTGGCCAGTTCCATCACCCAGAGCCAGACCCTTTGGGCCCTACACAGACTGCACAGCCCCAGCATGTGGGGGCTTGTATAAGGGAAGTTCTGATGTCACAGGATCCTTGGGGTGTTGCTTCACCAGCTGGAAACCTCTGTGGCCGGTGGCACCTTTGCCTGAGTTTTGCTCAGGTCCACTGGGCACATTCCGCCCACTCAGCCTGGCAGGCTACACTTGGCTCACACTACCACTACTGGGCTGGATCCCACACCTGCCAAGGGTGATTCAGGGCAGAGTGGCGAGGGGTGTGTGAGTGAGCGTGGGCTCCAGCCACTGTGCACAGCTAAGCGTGCCAGCTGCAATGGGCTGGGCAGCTCCAGGTCCTGGCTCTATGTGAGGCTGTGGCTGAACCAGACATACTACAATTGGCTTCCACCACTGGTACCAGGGAATGCGGTGGCACCCAGGAGCTTGGAGATGCCAGGAACCACGGAGTCTGAAAGAGGGTCTCACAGCCCTGGCTCAGGGAGCCCATAGGTCTCAGCTCCCCAAAAGGCCACAGCCCTTCTCTCCTGCTCATTGCTGTCAACATGGTGAGCTGGGGAAGGGGGTGTGTTTCAGCCCTGTTTGTGTTATAGCTCTCTCATTTCCACCATTTGGGGGGGTCCCAAGTTCTTGTCCCACATCCTGGAAGAATGAGGTTTGCAGACAACTGGAGGGTTAGCAAGGTGAAGAGGTGCTTTATTGAGTGACAGTGCAACTCTCAGGAGGCCTGAAACAGGTAGCTCCTTTCCACAGGCAGGTAATCCCAGCATCTGTGCAGCACCCTCAACAGAGGTGAGACACACAGTGGGTAGCTCCTATCCACAGGTAGATCATCCTGTTGTCTGCCCACGTCTGGCTGAGTCCGGGGTTTTTTATGGGCTTCAGAGGGGAGGAAGTGTATGCTGATTGGTCCATGGGTGGCCATGAGCTGGCCCAAAAAAAGCACCATAAGTTCTCACTCCAGTTTGTGGAACCAACAGTCCAGCCCCCTTCCTTCAGGCAGTCCCTGGCTTGAAGGTGGAGCTTCACTGAGGGCCCACCCCTTTCCACCCAGAAGCCTGTATGCCTCCTGCCACCACCAACCTGCCATCCACGGCGCCCACTGGCACCCAGGCTGTTCATGCCGAGGGTCACCTTCAGGCCCATGCAGAGCCACCCTCAACTCCCCCTTGGCCTCCCTAATGTGCTCCTTGGCACCCCAAATCCAGAAGGGGCCAAGATAGTAGGGGACTAGAGTGTCAGTGCTGCCCCGAGCATATGCACACCTGGCTGGGTTGCAACAGCCTCAGCTTTGCTCTGAAATCAGCTTGGGTGCCGGGAACAGTGAGAGACCAGGAAGAAGGAGCAGGCACTTCTGAGCCTGTAGGGGAAGAGAGGTGGCTGAGAGCACAGGGATGCCTGGGTCCACAGCTGGCTGGGTGGCTGCAGCTGCACCCAGTAGGGCAGGGTTCCCCCACCTTCAACTCGGAAGGGGACATGGCTCCCACTTGTTCCTGGCTCCCACCAGCTCTGTGGAGCACAAAGCCAGACAGGCTGACACTGCCATTACTGAGACTCTCTTGCTCTCAGAAGAGTTTTCATGGCCTGCTCCCTCTGTTTTCACTGCTTGGTGACTGTGGTGTTTTGTTTTGTTCCTATTTCCTTTTCTCAGAAAAGAAAGTCTTTAGAATTAAAATTTAAGCTGACAATAGATCCCCTCTCCCCAGGGAGCAGAAATATGGATATCCCTAAAGGTCTTGAGTGTTTCGGTCTTTCACTATTTTATACTCAATATTCCATGATTTTTATCTAGATATGCCTGGTGGACAACAGGTGATCGCCAAATATAGGTTGTCCCTCCCATCTCCAAATTCTGATGCTAGAAATCAGGAATGGCTATGATAGTCCAGATTTTCAGAATTGATAAGATATTTATATTACCCTAAGAGATACGGAAGTTGAACAGAATAAAAAAATTCAAAATAAAAGTAAATAAAATTACTTTCTTTCCCTGTTTAGTTTGAGATCATGTGTAAATATCAGTGAACGTGATGTCATATAGGATTTTTTTTTATTGATCAGAATTAGGTTCAAGTTGTGTTCTGGAAACTTCTAATTAAATTGAGGGAAGATGCTAGCAGGCCAGAATTTGGGAATTAGATGATCTGGCTCCAAATTCAATACATATTGTCTATGTAATTAGCTGTGTCACCTAATGTACCAATAATGCCTTTTCAAGAAACACTGTGCAGTCTGTTCTGATTCCTCCATTGGCTTAATTCCTATAATAAATATAGTTTCCAAAGTTTATAACTTAATTTTCAGAATTTATTTATTTTAATTGACAGATAAAAGTGGTATATATTTATCATGTACAACATGATGCTTTGAAATAAGTATACATTGTGGAATGGCTAAATCGAGCTATTTAAAAATATGCACTACCTCACATACTGGTCATTTTTCTGTGTTGAGAACACTTAAAATCTACTCTCTTAGCAAAGCCATGCTGGCTTTAGTGATTTTTTTTTTTGTACATGATACTCTCATTTGGGTCAATAATTTTTTAAAAGTCTATTGGAAGCAGAGAAATAAATTTTTTGACCCAGCCTTAGATGTATTTAAAAGTTCAGGGCATAAAATGATAGATGTCTCAGGGTTTGTGTCATCAGTCAGAAACACAGAACTCTTTTGAACAATGCCACAATGCAATCTAAGTTTGATCTAATTTTCTTCAAGACAACAATGCTCTTGGTGCCATCCTACCTGCTCTTTATGATTTCTACCCGTAGGTAGAATAATCAAGAGGTGAGGTTGATGTTGTATTTGATTCTGGACATTAACTAGAGGGAAAACTCGAAGCCCTCTAAGAATGGTATCTAACTTAATAGACACCTCTCCATTACCTTTACTCAAAACTAAGACTCTTTGTGGTATGGGCCCACCCCACCTCTAGTAGCCAGCTGCTAGTCCAGTGTCTGTCTCATTGAAGCAGTCTAGTGGTACGCATAGGTGCTGAGCAATTATGTCTGTCACGCTGTAATTGAGGAAAACCATCCTTACTTCATTTTATATTTTTGAATGCTCCCTTGATTGTCCTTCTTGGTGTTCCCATCAAGCTAAAAATTCACACTCACAAATTTTAAATTATCATGAGCAATTTGGGGGATTTCCTATTTTATCACTGAGTCTCCTTTGAGTGCTCAGCTGCTTTCAATCTTGACAGATACTCATCTGACCCATCTACCACCCTTAGGATACGCTATGCGATGCCAGGGACCTACAGCCTTTTAAGAGATTTTTGACCAAAGCCGTCTCTTTGGGGTGTTTCTTGACTCATTTTTTACTCATTATTTAATTTTAATAACCTATAGTACTTAAAAATGTACAGTACTATATAAAGCACCTTAAAAATTGATGCATGGCGATTTTCTTATTTTAAAATCGTGTATGATTTTTTAAATTATTATAAAAGCAGCTTATGTCTATTATAGAAAATAGGAAATACAGAAAAGCAAGAAGAAGGAAATATAAAATGTGCATACGAGTAATTACCTTTGTAATATCGTTGTATATCTACTCATATCTTTTCCTATGCAAATAGTTTTTGTACAAATGGGTGATATTTATATAACTGTTTCATAACTTACTATAGGAATTAACATCACATACGTATTTTTAAAAATATTCTCAAAAATATATTTTTAAAATGTATATTGAACTAGATTCTGAGAATTTACATTATCATAGTATGAACATTATCTTATTTATTCTGAGAATTTACATTATTATAGTAAGAACATTATCCTTGATTTTGATTCATAGTCTAACATACCAAACTCTAAATTTCTTCTGTTACTCACTTTACATAAACACATTGCAGCCAGTCACCAACCCTTACATATATCCCTGCACAGTTTGAGCAGTTTTCTTTATTGAAAATATTTTTAATTTAAAATCATTTAAGTTTTATATTATCTTCGCACATTAACCCCTGTGGAAATGTGTAAGACTTCTCTTCTAAAATAAATTATTTCATAAAGAGAGAGAGTAATAGAATAAGTCATAAACCATGCTGATGAATTTTTAGTTACTACTGTCTTTAAAAAGTAAACAAAAAAACAGAAAATAAATATTTTACATCTTCTTTTACAGCCAACTCTTTCAATGAATTCAAAAAATTCATCTCTAGTAAAAAAGTAATTTGGGGAACATTTAGGAAAAAAGCATAATATATAAAGCAATGTAAACAATAACTTTTAAACTTGCTTGTTTAGAAAATCACTGGGGTACAGGTTAGTCAGCCTGATAAACTCTAACTTGCCTTCACACCTCCCTCCTCCAGCAGAGCCTCCTCTGACAGCCAAACATCTAGGCATTTCTGTGCTCCATTATGGTAATGATCGTCTTTTATTTATAAGTGACTATATTTGTTTGTCTTTCCCCTTCCCTCCACTCCAGTTCCATTAGGGAAGGCATAGTCTTTCCATTTTGAATATTTGGTGCTTGAGACAAATAAAAAGTTTTGTTGGGTAAATAAATCAATTCACTTATCTATTAATCAATGGCAGTATGCTTTAGCAAGAGTAATTATGAATATCTAATAAGTAGTAGGAAGAGGAAAACTAACATGTATTAAAATGCAATTACATGCCAAGTCATCTGTTGAATCCTAACAGACTTTATAATTTCATTTTTTCCTACTATAATGACGTTTTAAATTATCTCACATTTTCATAAACAATTATTAACTAATAAAAACATACAGCAACTTACATAAAAATAGACTCTGTTTTGCATGATATAGTTGAAATTTTTATATAACTTGTATATCCATATGTATGAATATATATGTACACAGACTCAGAAAGAGAATACCAAGAATTTATTGTTTTGAAAAAAAACCTCTAAAAAGCAAGAAACAAAATATCTTGCAACTCAAAGAATCTCATTTATATTTCACATATGCTGTAGACACAGCTCAGGAACTCAGATGTGATGCTTATGAATATGTATAAAGTATAATTAGCTTAGAAAATACTGCTTCATCACCTGTCCTGATATTGTTGATGTGCTTCAATAATTTACCAAGCAATGCTGGAAAAGGTTCTCTCCAAATTCCAGTGAGTTGAAACGGTGCTTTTCACCCATAACATGTTAGTGTTTTCCATTCCCTTATCATATGAAAAGCCTGTCCTTTAAACCCGGATTGCTGGCAGACTGCTTGTAACTGACACTTGTACGCCATAAGCTCTTTACTTTAATATTTTAGAGAGCTTCTTGAAACATTGAGGCATGTCTTTTCCTCCAAATCTCTTGATTTTTAACCTCTCAATTCCACGGTGCTTGCATGAGGTGACTATTCTCTTTTCTCTGGCCTATACTATTACAATAACCAATTGATGGCTCCTTTTTTCCCACACAGCTGCCCAATTCATCTTCCTGGACTACAGCTCTGATCACACTCTCCTACTCAGAAACTTTCAATGCCTCCAAATTGCTCATTGCCCAGTTTCCTTACTCGCACATTCAAACCTTCCAGAAATTGACTCTGACCTGTCTAATAGCCTTACTTCTCCACATTGCCCTTGACGAACCCTACAGTCTTAGGGAGCTGAAATACTCGCTCTCACATCCACACATCAAAAGTCCCTGCCTGCCTCCCTGCCTTTCCTTATACTATTTCTACTATATCTTCTACATTCCTGTATATACTACCTGTCTCCTTTCATCTGAGCAAGGAATGGTTGACTAAGGATCCGGGAAGAAATCACTGACTTCCTAAAAAGCAGGAAAAAAAAAAATTGCCTAGAAGCAAAGAGCAGGTGATATTCAGAAATGCAAGAAGATAGAAAATTAGCAACACGGAGGTCTGTATCAGTACATAGCCTTCAGTCAGGGCTGTCATGTTTCTGGATGAAGGTGCAAGAGCCAGTAGAAAATCAATACATTGATAATCATCCAGCCAGACAAATCAGAAAAAAATCAGAAAAGTCACCAACTACCAATATCAGGAATACAAGAGGTGAAATCACTACAACTTCTGCAGATAGTAAAGGATGTTAAGAGGATATTATGAACAATTTTATGGCAATAATTCAACAATTTGGATAAAAAGGGCAAATTCTTTGAAAATCACAAACTACCAAAACTCACAGATAAATAATCTGAATAGTTCTATATTCATTAGAGAATTTAATTTGTAGTTCAAAACCTTCACACACACAACTTCAGTTCCAGATGACTTTACTTGTGAATTCCACCAAATATTTAATGAAGAAATAATAAACTCTTTCAGAAAATTGAAGAGGAGAACATACATCCAACCTCATTCTACGAGGCCAGTATTACTCTGATACCAATGTCAGAAAAAGATAGTTTTTAAAAAAGAAAATTATATTATATAACAATATCCCTCCATGAACATAGATGTAAAAGTTCGTGGCAAAGTTATAACAAATCAAATCTAATGATTTACTCAAAGGATTATACATGATCACTAAATGATATTAATGCCAGGATGTAAGATTGGTTTAATATTTGAAATTAGTCAGTGTAATTTACCATATAGCAAACTAAAAAGCAAACTATATAATCACCTCAATTGATACAGCAAAGGCATTTGACAAAATGCATCTATTTCTTTTTAAAAACTGCCTACTAAGAGTAGGGGAACTTCACTACCTGATCACTATAAAAACCTATTTTTTAAAAAAACCTAACAGCTAAAATCATACTTAGCACAAGACTAAGATTAGGAAGAAGGCAAGGATATCTGCTTCCATTACTTCCATTTAACATTGTACTAGAGAGACTAGCCAGTACAAGGGGCAAGAAAAAGGGAATAAATGGCATCCAGATTGAAAAATAAGTACAAATGTTTTTATTCACAGATACTATAGAAGTCTAAGCATAAAATCCTGGTGGTTCATGCCTGTAACCCTAGTGCTTTAGGAGGCTGAGGCAGGTGGATCGCTTGAGGCCAAGAGTTTGAGACTAGCTGGGCAACATAGCAAGACCTCATCTCTACAACCAAAAAAAAGTTTAAAAAGCATAAAATAAAACGCTATCTATTAAAAAAAGTTACTGGAACTAATAAGTGAGCTTACCAATGTTATAAGGTACAACATCTATATGTGAAAATCAATCATTTCAAAGACTGGCAAGGATACGTTGGAAGTTGAAATTAAAAGGTTACAGTTTACGATAGCATTAAAAATGTAAAAGACCCCCTACACTGAATACTCTGGAGATAAATTAAAGAAAATCTAAATAATCAAGAGATATACCATGTTCATAGATCAGAAGATTCAATATTCCTATAATCCTAGTTTATACATATTGACCTACACATTCAATGCAATCCCAGTAAAAATCCTAGCAAGCTTTTTTCCTAAAAATTGACAGATATGTTTTACAATTCATATGGAATTGGAAAGGAGAAAAATGTTGGAAAGGTTATACTACCTGACTTCAATACTTACTACCAAGCTATGGTAATCAGAGAGTGTGGTGTTGGTATCAACACTGACAAATAGATTATTAGAATAGATTAAAGAGTCCAGATATAGATCCAGACATGTATGGTCAAATGATTTATGACAAAAATACAAAAGCAATACGAGGTATATTTAACAAATTCTACTAGAGGAATTGAATATCCATGAACAACAACAAAAAAAATGAACTTCAGTCTGTATCTTGCACCATGTTCCAAAATTAACTCAAAAGAGATGCTAGATCTAACTGTAAAACATAAAAATATAAAACATCTAAAAATATATAAGAAAAATCTTTGTGATCTTGGGTAAAGCAAAGATTCTTAGATACACCACCAAAAGCATATCCTCAAAAGGAAAACAAAATTAACAACGCAAATTTCATCAAAATTGAGAACTTCTTCCCTTCAACAAAAAAAAAGCACTTTTAAGAAAATGAAAAGATAACTACAAACTAGTAGAATATATTTCCAAATTACATATCTGATAAAGGACCCATATCCAGATTATTCATATGTATCATTCAAAACTCAAAAATAAGAGCAAATAACCCAAGAAAATTTGAACAAAAGATTAAACAGGTCACCAAAGAAGGTGGAAAATAAGCATGTGAAAAGATGCTCAATGTTATTAGTCATAAGGAAAACACAAAGCAAAACCAAAATGATGACCAGTTAGAATGTCTAAAATTTTAAAAGACAGGTTATACCAAGTATCAGCAAAGATGTAGGCACATGCAGCTCTCATACACTGGTGGTGGGAATATAAATAGTTCAGATACTTTAGAAAACAGGTTGATAATTTCTTAAAAACGTAAACATAAATTACCATATGATCCAGCCATTCTGCTTCTATGTATTTACTCCAAGATAAATGATGGCATATGTTCACCCAAAAATTTGTACACAGATGTGTACATATCCCTATGATGAAATAATTACCAATAAAAAGGATCAAATATGGATACACACACAACATGGATAAATGTTGAAACTATGTTGAGTGAAAGAAGCCAGACAAAAAGAGAGTACATGCAGAATGGTTCCATTTATATAAAATTCTATGAAATGCAAACCTACAGTGATGGAAAGCAGATCAGTATTTGTCTGGGGACAGAGGGAAGAGAAGGAAGGATAGAAGGAAGAGATTCAAAAGAAATGATGGATATATTCTCTACCATGGTTGTGGTAGTGGTCTCATGGGTGTACATATACAAAACTTATCCAATTGTAAGTTGGTTTGCATGGTCTATTTATGCCAGTTTTAACTCAATAAAAGTATTAAACAATATTAGTCATCTCTGGTCATAGTCCCTCCACAATTTCCACAACTTAGATTTTAGCCTCTTTCACTGTTGTTTGGGCCATCTTCCTCTTTTCTCTCTTACCAATTCCAATTATTTTCTTTTTTAAATTCTTTTTACATTTTTTTTAATTTTTGAAACTTGTATTTTAGGTTCAAAGGTACATGTGCAGGTTTTTTATATAGGTAAACTCTTGTCATGGAGGTTTGTTGTATAGATTTCATCACGCAGGAACTAAGTCTACTACCCAATAGTTATTTTTCTCTGTTTCTCTCCCTCCTCCCACTAGCTACCCTCAAGTAGGCCTCGGTGTATGTTGTTCTCCCCTTTGTGTCCATATGTTCTCATCATTTAGCTCCCACTTATAAATGAGAACATGCTGTATTTGACTTTCTGTTCCTGCATTAGTTTGCTAAGAATAATGGCCTCCAACTCCATCCATGTTCCTGCAAAGGACATGATTGCATTCGTTTTATGACTGCATAGTATTCCATGGTGTATATGTACCACATTTTATTTATCCAGTCTGCCACTGATGCTATTCCTTATTTTCTTATGCTCAGCAAATCAACCTTTTCTCCCCACTTTAATCCTGTGCCTCACTTTGCACACCTGAAGTTAGCTTTAAAATTATGACTTTTAAATGCTTGTCAGATTACATTCTTACAAAAAGGTATTCACACTCCAAGGCGCTGGGGAAAGCTGTTTTCTTTTTTTGTCTAGTTTCATCTAGTACTATAAATGGCCTATATTATCTTGACAATTCAGGATTGTATTATCATCCTTGGTTATTTTACCACAATAAGGTTGGCATCTACTGAGACCTACTTTACCTCTATACATTTTATCCCTTTCCAAATTGACTCAGACTCCTGAGCTTCAAAAATTCTTCTCTCCACTTTTTAGAGTTTTCTCTTCTCTTTGCTCATTGTCAGACAGATTGTCAGCTGTCACTTCTGCTGTTTTCATGTGTTTGTTTAGAGAATCTTCACACATTCTTTCATTGTAATTTCCTGTCTCTAAATTGTTTTGATTCAGAAAACCTATAACCAAGGGAGTAAAAATGACGTGTAAATTTGGAACAAATATAGAATCTGAGTGGGTAACCTGAGGCTTACTTTGTGAGTTAAAGTGCATTGCATCTGTGTCATTAATTTTGACACTCTTTTTTTTTTCCAAGATGAATGACACTTATGTGATGTTACTGTATCTAATTCCCAAGAGAACTGTAGCAATGAGAATTCCTGTTTTTCCCAGCAGAAAACATCATCAGTTTTCTGGAGAATAATTTGCCAAGGTTGTCTTTTGCAAGAACTATGTTCAGTGTTCTTTTTTATTTATGTAGATGTTTCCAATATATCTTTTTGTAGATATGATAGTATTGTACAATCAATCTGTTCTATGAGCAATCAATTATTTACCTGAAAGCTGTTAGAATAATACATTAAAATAAATTTGACCACAGCCATACCAAGTTCTGTAATCTTTTCTAGTTTAATGTTCAAATAATGTGACCGATAAAAATAATGTAACTAAGGCAGTCCAGATGCCTTTAACGGGTGTTATGTCTGTGATAATCTGAGTTCAGATTTATATCTTCAACAGTAAGTATTTAGCACTCTCCAACCCTTCTTGCACTTGCAATACTTTTCCAATTTAAAATTTACACATAAGATCCTATTTGATTTATCTCTTGGTATATATGAATTATGTAATGATTGCTGAGGAGCAAACACTATTAAAATGGGTAACTAGACATTCAAGTTAAACATTCCTTTTCCCATATCATTCTGTTAACTTTGTGTCACCTTTTTTAATCTAAGTCTAAACAAATATATCTTTGCTTGGAGATAGTTGTGGCTTAGAGATTGTCATTTAGAAGATTGTGTTTTGCCATACCGCTTTAAGATGCATTTTTTAAAAGAAGCAGTGTTCTTTCTCATTTCAGCACTTGGGAGATACAGGAAATGCTCCCCTCTCAGTCCACAAGTAGACTGAAATTTGCTTAAGGATAAAGTCAGGGGATGTGTTTAGTTCTTAATTTGCTTGACTTCTGCAGCACGTCATAATGCTGCTCAGTTATGTCCTTGCAACACCGCCAGTTATCATGCATTGAGTCACTTCTGCATCTCTTAATTTCCATAGTGTTATGCTCTCCTAATTTCTCCTTTTCCTCTGTGGAATGCCAGTCACCTTGCCAGCTCCACTTTCTCTGCCTACTCCCTAAACATTGAAGTTCCTAAGAACTCTGTTCTAGATCTTCTTCTCATACCGTAATAAACAGTCTCCTAACTTTAACTACCGAATATGTGCTAATAATTTACAATTCTATATCTGCAGCCCAGAGCTCTTTCCTGAAGGCAAACTCTGTGTACCAACTGCCTTCTGGATCCCTCCACTCCATTATTCTATGGTTTTAGATGTATGACATTTGTTTTTCTGTCCACAGGCAACAGGTCCTCGGGGTTTATTAAAGGAAGATGCCAAAGGCTCTCTTCAGAAAAGCTTCAGGATTCTTAACGAAGCCAAGAAGTTAGCAAATGATGTAAAAGGTCAGTGTGGCCATAGTTTTTATTATATTCCAGTTAATCGGGTTGTTACTGATAAGATATTCTATCACACTATTGGAGAATGTAATTTCTTTAGCATGATTTTTGTGATGATTCTATAATCTATTTAATGCAAGTAAACTTTCTCACTAGTTTTACAAAATGTTGTCTACCTATCTCACTTCAAGTAGGGTAATATCTCATAATTTGTAAGTCTTATTTCTATAGCATCACTTCACCTATATCTAATGTATAGTAACTTTTAGTGTAATAAGTTTTTAAGAGTATCAAACCCAGGCCAGCCATAGTGGCTCACACCTGTGATTCTAGTGCTTAGGGAGGCCGAGGCAGGAGGATCCCTTGGTGCCAAGAATTTGAGACCAGCTGGGGAAACATAGCAAGATCCTGTCTCTACAAAACATTTTTTAAAAATTTAGTCAGGTGTAGCAGTGTGAGCGCATAGGCATAGCTACTTGGAAGGCTGAGCCAGGAGGATCGCTTTAGCCCAGGGGCGTGAAGTTACCGTGAGTTGTGATCACACTATTGTACACCAGCCTGGGTAACAGAGTAAGATCCTGTCTCTGAAAAGAAAAACAAAATTAAATACATTTTCTTTTTCTGAGATGAAGTCTCGCTCTGTCAACCAGGCTGGAGTGCAGTGGTGCGATCTTGACTCACTGTAGCCTCTGTCTCCCAGGTTCAAGTGATTGTCCTGCCTAATATCTGGGATTACATGTGCATGCCACCACACCTGGCTAATCTTTGCATTTTGAGTAGAGACAGGGTTTCACCACGTTGACCGGGCTGGTCTTGAACTCCTGACTTCAAGTGATCCTCCCGCCTCGGCCTCCCAAAGTGCTGAGATTACAGATGTGAGCCACTGTGCCCGGCCCTAAATACATTTTTCTTGTATTTTATTTCTGATTCAGGAATCAAAATGCACAAAATATCTACTGCTATATTATGGGTTTTATGTTAAGAATATATCATTAAACATGGCTGCTCTCTATATGAGCCATTACATTTATTATTTTATGCACGTATCTCGTCTCCCATTTGAATTGCCACCTGTTTCTCCAGTTTCATTCCCTACCATTTTCTGTCTCATATCTGTCTCCCTACCCTTACCTAAGTATTCATGACTCCTCCCAAACATGCTACTATTCCAAGCCTTCATGTTTTCAGTATTATTTCTTCCCCTTGGAATGCCCCATCCTTCACCTCTCTTCTTTGCCTAACTGCTTCCTTCCAGACCTTCAGGGTTTAGTTCAAATGCCATCATTTCCAGGAAACCTAACACCTCATCTGATTTACATGCCCCCTCTCTGGTATAGTTTTCTCATAGGCTTGTCAAACCACCACAATCATGGACTAACTAATATTCCATCTTCTTTTACATTTTTTAAAACTTTTTTATTGATGCATAATAGATGTATAAATTTTTGGCATTCCATCTTCTTGAGGAAAGACATGGGGTTTTGCTAACCGTGTATTTCTAGTATGCATAATAGTGACTAGCTCAAATGAGGAAATACTTATTTTTTACAATAAATGGTGTTGGCTTATCTTATCTTAGAAAGAGAAGAGGTTTTAAAATCATTTATATTTGGCATGTTTTGGTCTCAGTAGAAGCTGATATGGAATTACAAGTTCTATCTCGATTATAAGTAAAATTTTAATAGTACAATTCTTCAGGCTGTGTATTACAGGTGAAATAAAACTCCCTACACACATAATTCTGCTCAGCAGGTACCTCTTATTACAATCTGAAGAATGACTATAAAAAGCCAAAACCTGTGTTCCTATTGGACAAATGGACTCAATCCCGTGACTTTGCGGTCACTCCTTCCTATCTCATACCCTTGCCCAGGGCTGGGAATAGGGAGGAAGGGAGCAAGATGATTCATGCAAGTTCAAGAACCAATCCTGTCTTTAAGATTTTAATAATACCAGGGCCGTGCCCTCGCCTCTGTTTCCCCACAAACACTGGTATTATAAAAATAAAGAAAGAATTTTATTTTCAGGCATTTTTTTCCCAAGAGAAAAAGAAATCTAAAGACAAGCATTGTAGGAAGGGTTAGGAGACAGAAATGTTCATTAGTTTAAATTTCTTTTTTTTGTAGTTCAGGTAGTACATTATTTAAAGTAATGAAAACCCACAAACTACTCAAGTAATAATTCCTCTAGAAAACCAAGCCAAGGCTATGACGGAGATGGGAATGTTTTCTTGCTACATTATGACATTTCTCTGATTTGTGGCCAATTACAGAGGTTATAAAATGGCTGTTAATCAGGGAAATGCCATATATTACTACCAGGAACTGCTGAAATAGGCCCTACAGAGCAAAACTCTTGACAGCAGCTATTAAAATAGAGATTTAGTCATTTCTCTCTCTATGGTGCCTGGAGTTAGAAGGAATAAAAATGGTGAGGCCAGTATACCCTCCATATTTCTAACTTGTTGCTTGGTTCAATTCAGTACAGTTCAGTTAGTTCGTGAGCTTCAGTCATGAATGACTTAGTACTGCTCCCTGCCATTTTTATGCTGTCCTTGCCTTGAGGGAATCTGAACTTGCCAGGAGCAATTTGTTTTGCTTTTTAATTTTTGAATATACATCTGTTAAAAGTAAATTTGCCCTTGTGTGAGTTTGAGATTTGAAGCCTGTCTACATTGCACTGATCGAATGTTTGTGGAGATAAAAAGTATTTTGTTGATGGATATGAGGCTTGGTACAAATTGATGACTGAAAGAGTGAAAAGATGAATTAGTACCACCAGGTGAATGAACACTACTTTGCAGATAGACAAGAAATTTTTTTAGGCCGGGCGCAGTGGCTCATGCCCTGTAATTCCAGCATTTTGGGAGGCCGAGGCAGGCAGATTATTTGAGCCCAGGAGTTCAAGAACAGCCTGGGCCACATAGTGAAACCCCGTCTATACAAAAAAAATTAAAAAGAATCAAAACTTAGCTGGGCGTGGTGGTGTGCACCTGTAGTTCCAGCTACTCAGCTACTTGGGAAGCTGAAGTGGGAGAATAACTTGAGCCCAGGAGGCAGAGGTTGCAGTGAGCCAAGATCACTCCATTGCACTCCAGCCTGGGTGACAGAGTGAGAGCCTGTCTCAAATAATAATTAATTAATTAATAATAAAAATTTAAAAGAATTTTTTTCAGTAAAATGCCAACTTCACGTTCTCATGGAATGTGTACAAGGCAAGGAAGAAGTAGACCTTGGTTTATTAAAAGTTTGAGAATATTAAGATTTTAAAATTATACATCTTACCTTATATTGACTAACTTTTCAGTTTTATTTCCTTCTTAATTTATCCCCAATTTTTGTCTTTGCCCAAGATAAATGAAATTATTTAATTACTTAGAAAAATAATAGGTAACATGTTGGCCAGGTGTGGTGGCTCGCACCTGTAATCCTAACACTTTGGGAGGCCGAGGCGGGCAGATCACCTGAGGTAAGGAGTTTGAGACCAGCATGGCCAGCGTGGTGAAACCCTGTCTCTACTAAAAACGCAAAAATTAGCTGGGCATGGTGGTGGGTGCCTGTAATCCCAGCTACTCGGGAGGCTGAGGTAGGAGAATTGCTGGAACCCAGGAGACGGAGGTTACAGTGAGCTGAGATTGTGCCACTGCACTTCAGCCTGGGCAACAGAGTGAGACTCTGTCTAAAAAAAAAAAAAAAAACTAGGTAACATACCTATAAAATAGATAACACAGGAAATAAAAAGACTTATTCCCTGGAGATCTGTGACAGCTCATTTTAAAGGAGGCGGTTTGTCTCATAGCACTGTAGCCTGTGGTATATAATTACAGTTAACCCTTGACCAATGCAGGGGTTGGAGAGCATGGACCCCTGCACAGTTGAAAATCCATGTATAACATTAGACTCTTCATAAACTTCATAACTAAACTTCATAACATAAACTTCATAAACTAAAAAAAGAATCTATTCCCAAGCCCAAATAATGAATCAGTGCATTGCTTGACGTATGGTGCTGTCCCACACAGAGAACAGTATGAAACATTATTCCAATCATTAAGTTTTATCAGACCAGTTGAAGCCTTCCTTCTATACAGTGGTCCTCCAAACACTCAGTCATTCTGTTCAGACAAGTGGGTCTTGAAGATTCTGAGATCATGGATGTAATACACTTGCAAATGCTAACCTGTTGAGATTCTGTGTTATTATTTTATATTTTAAAAATAAGAGAATAAACTGGAATACTGCAGTGCTGCTAAACCAAAGTATGATATAGGAGTGCAATTGTGACTAAGGGATCCTTTTATTATTAAAGATATACTCCTTTTGAATTTGCATATTACCCTTTGCCTGAATCAGCCTTTCCGTAGCAGGCATGCAAAAGACAAGCAAAATCTGCTCTATTGACCACAATTTTAGACTAAAAGGATGAAATTAAGCCTGGGTCCCCTGGCCTACTGTGGTCTGGAGAACAAAGCAGTCTTTTCCAGGTGAAATTGCTGATCCCTCATACAAAGTTTTGATTCCTCCTTTGGAGTGTGAATGGTGGAAATAAAAAAATAAAACCAGGGTGGGCTTCGATTAGAGAAAAAACAATAAGTGGCAAAATAGTGGCAAATATAGAGGGGCAGGTTCTATTGGAAAGATTATCCCTAAGAGCGAGACATAGCTTGTCATATCCAACCCCACCATGTGAGTAGAGGACAAGAAACAAACATTCAGAACACTCCTGTATATCATCTCAGCAAGAGACAAAGGCCTGTGCAATAAAAATGGGGCTTAGAGCTAAAAACTCATCTGGACTTTGTTGTGTGTTCAGAATCAGAGTCTGAGATTCTATGGCGTTTTTTGCAAGTAAGTTAATTTAGACCGGAAATAAACAGAAATGCCTTCAAGAGACTTACAGATAACATAAGGGGATGGTGGGGCCTGTGTTAAACCAAAGAGTATTTGTCTTATTTAAAGGTATTCAAACTCAATTTTCTTGCTGGGCAAAAGAAAACAAGCCTGCAAGCCCACAGTCACCATGTCCTAGAGGAGCCAAATGCGGGTGTTGATGTCTGGTGGTTTTAGTTTTTCATTCCACTGGCTGCAGAGGGGACTCCCTTTTATCCCAATATCCTGAATCTTTGCAGAACCTGCTACCAGACAAGTACACCTTCCCTCCTTTCCTGAAGCTCCTACTATGACCCCCTAGTGGGAGGAAGAGCATATGCAAGCATGGTGCTTATTGCCAACAAGATCTAATTTCTTACTTTCAGATCAGAAGAGGGTTTCTCCATAACCTGACTCCCTGTGAAACAGTCATCTCTGAGGTTCCCATATGTGGTCACTCTAGTATGTATGTCTGTCTGTGCAGAATAAGTAATCAGATATACAGCACATCCCAAACTTGTGACAGCTACTAGGGAAAGGGAAGCACAGGAGTAACAATCATGAAAGAAGGCTAGAAATATAAAGGTTCAAGAAATGATACCGTTCCGAATCATTGTCACCAAATTCAATGATTGCCTGCATAATGCAGAAAATTGGAGGGATTTTTCTAAGAAGTACAAAGATTGGGTGTAGCAACCTTATCAAATCAATTTGCTGGAGACCTAGGAGAGAAATACAGTTGTAGATTTCAACTTCTATTCTTCCTCACTCAGGTGCTCTTCTTTCGTAGCTACCCAGGTCTCAAGATCCTCCTGCACTGGGTATTTAGGTTGACTTAGGGGACAGGGTGTTTAGAAATCTCAAGAAGCCAAAATCTGAACACAGTCACTTATGCCTGTAATCCCAGGTCCTTTCAAAAGTAATCACATTTCCATGCATTTCACCCTTGTGAATGGGGCATTCTTTCAGGGCATTTATTTGTGCCCTATTCATATTAATAAAAAATAAAAATTCCATTTGAGAAACTCAACTGGATGGAATTTGAATAGTCAAATTAAACATTTCCATTAACATTTATAAAAATCATCCCGATATTTAGTTGAAAAGTGAGGAATATATACATAGGTATACATATGCTTAGGAAATATAAAAAGGAAATAAACTTAGGTTCTGGACCAAGTAATTTAAATAAAAAAGGAATAAAGTCATAAATAACATTATTATAATAAAAACTGGTAAAACACACCAGGACAATTTTCAAACCAATGTCAGTGTGTTACCTTTTACTTACTGCCTATGGTAAATCCAGCACTTTCTCATACATCTCCCAGTTTATTTCTCATATCAGTCACATGAAGGAAGATGTTTTCTTTATTTGCCATATGTAAAAAGGGACAGAAATGACATTTGAACCCACATCTTCCAACTCTGTGTCCTGTAATGATTTCATTGTACCAGACTAGATTTCAGAGAAATACTGTGTAGCAGTTTTATTTTGAGATCGTACATAGTTAGTTCTAATATAACTAAGCCCTAATTTATATTTAGCATCATGTCAGAAACATGATAAACAAGAGTAACTGCTCATTATTAATGCAAGTGACTTGCAACTCTGCCCTGCGATTTTTATTCTGGATATATCTATCTTGTGCCATTTCAATGGGCATGTGACAAAGGAAAATTACACTGTCATTGTGTTCCCAGTCGACCCTTGCTACTCTGCTGCTTCCATTCCCTCATTGTGAGTCCTGCTTTTGCCAAACTAATTCTAGCACATTTTTCTTCTACTCTATGAGTAGGAGATGAGAAAGGGAGAGCCAGACTTAAAGACGTATGTGTGTGTAGCCTTTGAGTTTTGGTGGATGTGATCTTTAGAGAGAAAATAGAATGACTAGGCTTCTGTTATTGGGTTTGAGAGCTGAAGGAATAAGGAGAGGGAATCTAGAAAATATAACTATGGATTATAAATTAAATCTTCTTCTTATTCTCCAGAAATCACAAGTAAAAAAATTCAGTTGGATTTTCTTTTAACTATCGATAATTCTATTTCTTCACCCTTGTTACAATTCAAACTGAATCACAAGAGTTCTTTCTTACTTTTAGTTATGGGTACACTATGCCTCCTCTGTCTTTTATTTAAAATCAGCCCAGGAGTGCTTATTTTTCTAGGTTTTCCTCGCTATTATTTTGTAAGTTCCATTTTGAAATCTGCAATTCTTCTCTGAATAGCTTCTACTCATCTAATTCTATCACCAAAGCTACAAAATGTTTAGATGTTTAGATGTAGTTCAAGAAATTCCAGAAACTACTTTAGAAAAAAGTGATCAGCGTAAGAAAGGACAAATTAATAAGGATCAGAGTCAAGCAGCTGAAACATAAGAAAAATCAGAACAGGGTTGGAATATACACATTGTAACTTGCTAGTACAAAAAAAAATGCAGAGAATCAAAATTAGCGCTTTGGAACTTGAGAGGCAGCAGTAAAAATATTCTTCAGGTCAGTCTTCTGAATAATTGGCCCAGTTGTTCAGCCAGCATTTTGCTATCAGAATGCAGAAAGTGGTATAAACCCAGGGATGCCCTTCAAATTAATGATCTTTCTCACCATACATGAATATCTTGCTTGCCAGAACATTTGAATGCTCCATTATTTTAAAAACTAAATCCAATCAAGAAGCTAAGAAATGAAATTTCTACAGTTCCATTTTCTTAAGTGTTGAAGACTTTCAAGCTAATATCAAAAGAGCAGCCCTTTATTCTCAAAGAATTTGTATAGGTATCACAGTCATAATCAGACTGGCTTTATTTCAGAGAGTATGCTTTTGGTAGCCTATCCAAAGATTTTATTTTAGTATAAACAGTAAAAATAACAGAAGTATTATAAGAAAGATGAATTGTGATTGACAGAGGAGAAAATTCAATTACTTGGAAAGTATATTTTGTGGGCTTAGAATTGAAAATAATAATATATTAGTGACTGAACTAGACATATTGATGTTTTAGAGCCGTGCTTTGCTGGAATATTTTATGCTTTGTTTTTCAGTGATGTCAGGTCTTTGGCTTGGAATTTAACAACAGACACTTTAAACAATGTTATGTGCTTATATTAGTATAATCTGTAGTATAATAGAAGTTTAAGGTGTCTGCCTATAAAACTCTTTATATGAAATGGAGTGAATCATTAATTAATATGTCCAGTACTCTTCTTCACATCCAGACACCGATAGTTCAGAATCCTCCATCTATCCAGCTTTCCCTTTGCTATTCTTCACAGATGCAAGCCAACAAAGATGAGGATAGTTCTCCAGCTGCCCGTGGCCTGCACAGCTCCTCTAATGAGCCACATGCACAACCTCTGAGAGGGGTGTGCACACAATCAAATCAAGACTGCTGTAGCTCTATTCTTTGGGGCATATTCTCTCCCACCTGCCTTCTCTGGGTACCAGGAAAGTGATGAAAATCAGTCTTGGTGTTGACAAATAACATGAAGATAGCAAATAACATTCTTCCCCAGTTAGGTGGTTTAAGTTTTTTAAAACATTGAAAAACAGAAATATATGCACACAGAAAGCAATTTAGCCAGCACAACCAGGTATAAAATGAGAAGTTTTAGTACATTGTCCCTCACGGCACTATTAACTGCCTCATTCATTCCCAGTTTCTACTCACTATTAATTACTGTAAAGGTTTTTGGCATGTTCTTCTCTACCCAGCTCCCACCAGCCCCTACCATGCCAAATGCTTGTATATGTGTCAGCATATATATGGTGCGTCTTGCTTATTTTCATGGAAAGGTCTTAAGGTTTATTTCACATCCACATACGCTCATCTACTTCTTTTTATGGATTGCACCTGTACCATTGTATGAACATGCTGTGTGGATATAAACAGTACTTTAATCTTATTAGGGTATTTTTATTCCCCCCTCCTTTTTTTTATTACAAATGAAGAGCTAATGAGTATCCCCAAAGATAAATCTTTTACAGGTATATTGAAGGGTAAGTTTCTATCAGTAGAATTGCCAAACTAAATACATGTCTATTTAAAATTCTAATAAACTTATTAACTTGCTCTTCAAACAGTGGAATCAATCTGCACTTCCACTAGCACTCTTGTGAACACTTGGCATTATCATACATTTAATTTTCCCCAATCTCAAAAATAAGAAATGACATCTTACTGTTGCTTAGTTTTACAGTTCTTTATGATAATCTTGAGTGCTTTTTAAGAATTTCATAAATGATTATGTATGTTTATTTTATTGTGAACTACGTATTCTTATATTTTCCTCATTATCCTTAAAAATATGGAACACTTTGCATATTTGCCTGCCAGTTTTGCACATAGACAATGCTATTCCACTCTGAATAATTACAACTTGGTTATATATGTTGCTTAGGTGAGGCTTCTCTGATTTCTGTAACTGTGACCAATTTCTTTAAGACAACAAAGGAGAAAATGAGAGGAAGACAAAGGAAAGGAGGAGGACAGGAAGAAAAGGTTGAGGGTGATGGTGGGAGGAGCATTACAACCCAAAATGCTCTACTAATCCCTAGTTTTGACTATCAATCCCTGGTAGAATGCAGTAGGTAGCATTGTTTATGGAATGGGACTATGTGGATTTGAATACCACCACTGCCATTTATTAACCATGCAAGCTTAGGAAATTTACTCAACTTCTCTAAGTCTTAATTTCCTCATTTGTAAATTGGAGATAGTAGTAGTATATACATCATCATATACATCATACATCAATGTTATTGTAAGGATTAAGTAAAACAACCCACTGAAACTGAAGAACACTAAATGCGTGTAACACACATTCAATGCTTGTCAGGCATTACTCTTACTAAATACTTGTCCATCCTATCCAGGAGGGACTAGAACACCTTCTCTTTCTTGATCCTTTCTCAGTGGTCCTCCTTACTTGGGGACTCTGTCTTGTATTTACATGTTGCATTTCTGTGGAGCTAATTTAAACAATTAGTACGCATGTCCCAAAACAATTTTTATGGCATAAGAAACTATTAAAAATTTACCTAAAAAATGAGCTGTTGTATCCAGTGAAGAGAGGTAAATAATATTGTGGGAAGTATAGGATTTTTCATATTTTGTCTTTTCAATTTGAATTTTCACTAATAAATGATGTAAGAAAAAGAAGACAGATGAACTCCATTTCAGTCTTAAGATATATTTGCAGTTTAATGCATACCTGAGTAAGATTTCTAAACTTATTTCAACAGATTGGATCTTTATTTTCTTTCCCCTTAATGATTTCAAATTTTACTCTTTATATTGTTGTACTCGAATTTAAACTGCTTAGTTACTATTACAATATAAATTAATCTAAAGTTTAGAGAATATGAAAAACTAGTGGAAAGCAGCTAGAAAACTTATATATGTAATATTAAATTATCTCTAGCAAATGGCATTTTTGAATATTAAAGATAACATTGCTAAAGTATCAAGAGAAAAAAGTCTATATAAAGTTTATTGGACCCAATTTGTAAAAATATTGTTTTCTTTATGAGAAAAATGACTATTATCAGATATGTGCTAAATGTTGTTTTTCCATTTCTTTAATGTGTATTTTTGTCCAAATAAATATTAACAAATATTATTATACTGAAGTTGGAGGATTCTGCAAAACAATCATATCTGAGATTTTGAAAATCTAATCCAGTGATTCATTTTGGTAATAAAAGTTTTTAAATAAGTGGAATCAATGGGAGTGATAACAAGAGGGCATAATTACAAATGGAATAAAAGACTAATTCTTTGGAGGTTTCTTCTCTATAGGAAGATATCAAATTAAGTCAGATAAAGATCAGATACCAAGAAGAAAATGTCATTGTTCAACATGTAGAAGCATCCAATAATTCAATGATAATAAAAACACATATTTTTAAAATATGATTGCAAATATATTTATGTATAGATGCCAATAAATTAAATACATTTTCTTGCTTTTAATTAATTTTATATTAAAATAACCTGAAATTGCACATCCAAGTATAAGCTCAGGGATGATAAAACTTATTTAATCCTTTTTTTTTGTTTTTTTATTCGCAGAAAATGAAGACCATCTAAATGGCTTAAAAACCAGGATAGAAAATGCTGATGCTAGAAATGGGGATCTCTTGAGAACTTTGAATGACACTTTGGGAAAGTTATCAGCTATTCCAAATGGTAAGCACTCAGGACACTACCAACTGTGTCAGTTGACCTGAAGTTTTGCAGACTGTTGTTAACTTTTACCATTTTTTTCTAAGATTATTCTGGTACTATTATCTGGAAATTAGATACTGTTTTTCTTACTCATGAATTCTTCTTTGTGAGAATGAGAAACTAAACCATACTTTGTATTATGGTATTTTTTATCTTTTATTGCCTTTAGCCAGTATCCTTAGGAATGTGTTACAGAAAGGAAGATAATAGACATCTTATTATTATAAAACTCATCCTTCAGTATTGGCAGGGGATTGGTTCCAGGACCCCCCCCCCCCCACCCCCCACAGATATCAAAATTCTTGAATACTCAAGTCCCTTTTATAAAATGGCATAGTATTTGCATATAACCTATGCATAGCCTCCCATATACTTTAATCCCTAGATTATTTATAATACCTAATATAATGTAAATGCTATGTAAATTCTTACAGTGTATTGTTTATGAAATAATGACAAGAAAAAAGTTTGTCCATGTTCAGTACAGACACAACCATTTTTTCCCCTAAATATCCAAATATCCAACTCTCCAAGGTTGGTTGAATTTACAGATACAGAGCCCACTGACACAGAGGGACAACTGTATTGTCTTCTGTGTTTCAGCCCAAGAAATCGTGTATTAGTGAAATAGAATAAATCACATAGACACTAATCTCTAAAATACTGATGTACCACCACAAAGGCACAGTTTATTAAAGTACCTGCAGTAATAGGTGATAGCCCACTGCATTCTCTCTTGATAAAATTCAATTTCTTTAACTATTCCAACTTTCAAAAACATTAGTGGTCAAACCATGTCTGTAATATCTTTCTGCCTATTAGAACTGCTGGAAATTTTTGCATGGTATTAGTTCCTGAAAGCACACGTTATTTTAAAGATACTACTTTTACTATTTTTATATTGTTAAAGCATGATGTAATAACAACAAAGATTATAAACACTTATTGAGTACTTAATATACTTATGTTAAGTGTATGTAATCCTCATACCAATTGGAGCAAAAACATTTGCTTCATTTGCTCGCATCAATTGGTTATATATATATATATATATATATCTCTCAATTGGTTATATAGATAACATAAGTATAGATAACATAGGTAACATTCAGAATAGTCACTTCACTACTTTAAGAGCTAATTAGGTATTCATACAGATACAGAACCTACTGACACAGAAGGACAACTTGTCTTCTGTGTATAACATAAGTTAGCACTAACACTTAACATCAGTTAAGATACTGTTATTATCCCCACTTTACAGGTGAGAAACAGACACAGGATACTGAAGGCCATTGTTAAAAGTGGCACAGAGGAAACTTAAACCCCACAGTTTGATTTCAGAGCCTATGATCTTAACCACTAACCTATACACACTAGTAGTCATCTATAGGTACAGTATACAAATTAGGATCAGGAGACAAATGCACATATTTATACAACACAGTTAATGTTAAAATCTCGGTGGTTTTTACTTTTTTAACGTTTAAAAACCTGAGTAACTTTTCAGATTTTCATGTCACTTTTTCAGTAGTAAGTATGTAGAAAATTTCCAATGCTGAAAACAAGTATAAATACACAAATGCATGGCCTAACATACCTGAAAATGTTTCTCTATCCTAAAATGAAAATACATTAATTTCCCTCCAACCCCCACCCCAACCCCTGCCCTGCTTTGGAAATGCAGATTAAATCTTAAGCCTCGTTTTCATGAAGCTCATGTGGATAAATTTATCTCGTGAATAAGTTCAGCAGCAAATCACAATATGACCTTATACAATGAACATTTAGAATAGTCACGTCACTACTTTAAGAGCTAATCAGGTATTCATAGCAAAAGTCCCTGAGAAAATTTAATTTACCTAAAAAAATTTGCTTCATTTGCTACACCTGAATGAGACAAAGTTCAGCCTTTTCCCTTTGTAAATGTGTCCGAGGTCAGCCAGCCGCAGCCTCGCTTTGTCAAGCATGGATTAAGCCACTAACTCCAGACCCTTTGTTTTGTTTTTCATACCCTCATCTGCTGACAGATACAGCTGCTAAACTGCAGGCTGTTAAGGTAAAAGCCAGACAAGCCAACGACACAGCTAAAGATGTACTGGCACAGATTAAAGAGCTCCACCAGAACCTCGATGGCCTGAAGAAGAATTACAATAAACTAGCAGACAGCGTCGCCAAAACGAATGCTGTGGTTAAAGATCCTTCCAAGAACAGTAAGATCTCCTTTTTCATTGTGATGATGTCATTTATTTCCTCTCACTGTAAAAGTATCCCAGACTCGTAAATGCTCGAGTTGGAAAGACCCTCACGGTGGTGTAGTCTGCCTTCCTTGTTTCATAGATTGGCCTCAGAAATCGAGTGTCATGCAGTTCCAAAGCTAGAATCCAAGTCTTCTAGCTCTGCCCCAGTGCTTTTTTCCTCTGAAATGTTTCCAGTTGAGAAGAGATTAGGAATTCTCAAGGTGTGCCTAACATTCAGCAGAGAGATGCCAAACACTTTTTAATCCATGTGTGTAATTAAAAATACAGTTGTACTTGGGTAATTATATCCTCAGAATTGGCGAAGTGTCATGGAACATAGAGGTTAAGGGGCACATTCATTAATAGACTTGTTAGAACTGGATATGAAAATGATATCAACGTGAAATGCATTAAAATTTGAAAATCTTGATATTTTATTATTTAGATTCCAGTTACATCACATTTCTGGGAAATAAAAATAAATAGTTTCTAAAGACTATTCACATCTCTTATATATTGTATCAAATTATATTGACTTAAGGATTTACTGAGAAAACCTGAGAGAAAATATCATAATTTATATTATTAGTTAAATATAGTCAAAATATTAAGATTTTAAAATGCATTTTTCCTTTTCTGTCAAATGATACAAGGCTATATTGGGCCAGGCACAGTGGTTAACACCTGTAATCTTTGCACTTTAGGAGCCTGAGGCAAGAGGATCACTTGAGCCTAGGAATTCGAGACCAGCCTGGGCACCATAGCAAGACCCCATCTTTACAAAAAATTTTAAAAATAGCCAGGCATGGTAGTGACATTGCACCTGTATTCCCAGCCACTTGGGAGTCTGAGGCTGGAGGATCCCTTGAACCCAGAAGGGTGAGGCTGCAGTGAGCTGTGATCACGCCACTGCACTCCAGCCTGGGTGGCAGATTGAGATGCTGTCTCAAAAAAAAAAAAAAGGGGTTATCTTGGTACCCTTGTTACAAGGTTTCACCAAAGGAGATGCTTGGGTAATTTGTGCTTTTCACTTTCAAGAGACTAGCCCTCTTTATATGCCAACATTTTTGGGGGGGTATCAAAATATTTGGAGTATAAAAACAAAAGCACTGTAATTGGTATTATATGCCATATAATTCAAATGCTGTTTGAGTGGGGAATGGAGCCTGATTTCAGCATCCTAGCCTCAAATCAAATCCTATGGATGCTATGATATAATAGACATTATTAATATGACTCCTTCATGAGCAAGGAAGAGTACAAACACATATAACATAAACTTCAGAGCCAGGGAGAAAAAGGGGAGATAAAAACATTTTAAAAATTTTTTTAATGTAAGCCCAGAAATGGCTTCTCTTGTAGCTCAAAGTTTACATAATAACTTCTTATGATTTATGCCAAATCACAATATTCCCACTAAAAATGAATGAAAACAAAATTTTAATCAAATATTACTATCTCTGCTGCTTACTTCATAATTTAAGATATATTTTTAACTTTTATTTTAAGTTCAGGCCTATAAGTGCAGGTTTGTTACATAGGTAAATCTGTGTCATGGGGGTTTGTTTTATGAATTATTTATTTCATCACGCATGTATTAAGCCTAGTACCCATTAGTTATTTTTCCTGACCCTCTGCCTCCTCCTGCTCTCCACCCTCCAAAAGAATTCCATTCTATTTTAGATTGATTCTCAACTGGTAGTGGCCTTTTATCATATCTCTGTTTTAATCCTATCCTCTATTATGAGAAATAGTTAATTATCTATAAATATTAATTAAATTGGGTCTGTTTTCTATCTTACTAAAACATAGAAATAATTTTTAAAATACAAATAGTGGCCACTAAATTATATATTTTGTGTACTTTTATTTGGTAACAATTGCTTGAATTAAAATGGGGTGCATTTATAATTAGTACCTATTATGAAAAATACCATTTTTTAGTCACTACTTTATAATATTTATAGAAAATACTTCCTCATGAATTTCTAATTTTTTTTTGTTTTGCTTCCATGTGAAATTGCCTGCAGAAATCAGTATGTATATGTTTACTTATATACCTTTTAGTAACGCTCATGCTTCATTGCCTGTTGCAAAAAGTTTCAGCTTTGCATGTACTATATTTTGGTTTTGCTTTAAACATTGCGTAGCTATTCTTTCCACTGTTACAGTATTAATGGTAGATACGTAAAAGGAATCTTCCTTTATAAAAAGGTCATATGTGGATAAAGGTGATATAAAATGTTTTTAATAGTGTTATAAAAAGTTTGGTCAGGCGAAGTGGCTCATACTCTAACCCCAGAAATTTGGGAGGTCAAGGTGGGAGGATCACTTGAGGCCAGAAGTTTGAGATCAGCCTGGGAAACATAGCAAGACTCTATCTCTACAAAAAGGAAAAATGAGTGAAATATCTGTATGATAGCCACATAAAAGTGGAAAACTGAATTTCTCTATAGAATTAACTAGATTATGCTGTTTCTGATAACACAAATTCACCCCGACACACGAATGACTTAATTGCAAGAGGATTAAAATAGATTAGGTCTACATTGTTGTTGTTTTTACCCCCTGAAGCTCACTTTTTCCTCTCCTTGTAATTATTCTCAACTTCTGTAGAATTATATTTGGAGAAACACATAATAAAACTAGGTCTTAACAAATGAGCAACTACTGGGATATCAAAATGTTCTCTCTTAAACATCCCACAGTTTAAATTGAAAGTCAAGATAAAACTGAAAAAATAGCTACAAAAAAATAATAACAATAATAACAAAATTTAATATATCACTACTTGAAAAATATGACCAAGAGTGTCCTCAGTGGAAAATGAGAGCAACTACATTACTAAACCATCATTGAAATAACAATTCTAAACAATCAACTTTGCTGACTTTAGAAAAAGCAGAGTTAACTTAAAGAATGAAAAAGATGGAAAAATTAATGAATTTGAAGACAGAAAATAATAGACCTGATAAATCAAAAAGGTGACTCCTTAGGAATATAGATTAAAAATTAAGTGATTGTCAAGTTTCATCAAGAAAAATAAAGGATAAATAGGCAAAGCTCTAAAAGAGGTATCACTAGACAAGGGAGGAAATTTAACACATAAGAGATTACTTGGAAAAACTTCAACTGCTCCAGAGAATAGAGGAAAAAGAAGGGAGAAGAGGAACTTCCAAGTTCCATTTTGAAACATTTGGCAAAAACTTCTGAGAACTTGTGAATAAAAGGGTCTGTAATTTGCCTAAGTCTAAGTAGTCTTTAACTTCTTTTGCTCTTTCTCATTAATCTAAATCTAAATCATTTTGCCTCAGTTTTAGAATAATTTGTAGAATGTCAGAATAACAGTGGAGAATTAAAGGAAGGGAAAAATGAACAAACGGTTTATTAGAAGTATACAAAATAAAGGGATCACTGTGTTTATGCTATCTGTATGATGATATAACAAACGTTTCTATCCAGATAACATGCATTTCAGGAAGAAAATACTGCACTCAGTTCTTGATATAGCAAATCTATTAGTTAAATTTAATAATAGACCTATGTTCTTTTTAAATGCCACTAACAGCATAAGTCATACTTATGAGTATGAGTTCAAAATACCTACTTTAAAACCTAATTTTAAAAAAATGATAATTTACTTCCCTTTGAGCACATGTGATTCGTTCCTGAGGGTTAGTTCTCAGTGGTTGTATGTCAGCTGCAAAGCAGATCATTCAGAGTCTAACACGGCATGTAGCCTTGAACCTTAAGCAGTTTAACTTTTTCATCAGAGTTACCATGACAGAAAGTTGAACAATACACACTTAATCAGATAATAAATGACATAGTGTGGATGAGACTGCCAGCATCCCAGCAATAGAATAAGTGGTTTACCACGTGGCATAGGCCCTCCCTTGAAAAGCACATACTGAAAGTCTATGGATCAGTGATGACCTTCAACTATTTTAGGGTTGAGACTTTGAAATTGCCAATATGTAACACTTTATTTTTTTTAACCTACAAAAACAGCTGTTTAATATAGGTCAACCTAATACATAACACAGGGTAATCAACTGTTCTTCAAAATGAAATTGAACTGCACCATGAAAGATTTAATTAAATATAGGCCTTTAGTCTAAGGGTTTTTCAACATCAAAATGTTCTTCAAAAGACATTTTGATAGCTTCTCTCTTTAAGATGTGCAAAAAAAGACGGTGAGAAAAAGAAAGAAAACCAATTTTGTGTAAAAACACTGATTTAAATACAGTTCTGGCTTGGACAGACTAGGTGACATTTTAAAGATGCTTTCATTTCCTTGCTTCTGTGACTAAAGTTCTATTCTGTAAAGGTTAACTTTTTGGCTGAAGTTAGAAATTAAGCATTGAATTAAGTTCTTCATATTCTCTACCTTCAATGCTAATTTTTACCTTAATCAAAAAGAAAAAGTGGTGGCCCTCTGTCCTAGCATCTACTCCCCTGGCCTGCTTGAGTCTCAACTAAAATATCGACATTTGCCATCACACATTTTGCTTTAGCTGTTATGGCCATGCTTTGTCACGTTAATAAGATGAAATTGTTTGGTTAAGCATACTGCTATTCTAATTCTGTGTGTGCATGCATATACGTGCACACTAATTTTGTTCTATGCAGTTGCCGATGCAGATGCCACTGTCAAAAATTTAGAACAGGAAGCTGACCGGCTAATAGATAAACTCAAACCCATCAAGGAACTTGAGGATAACCTAAAGAAAAACATCTCTGAGATAAAGGAATTGATAAACCAAGCTCGGAAACAAGCCAATTCTGTAAGTTCTTTTTATCGTCAGTATCAGTAACTGATTGTAATTGTTGGATTATTCATAGAGGGAATGTCTTTCCCCAGGATTCCCCGTTGAATGATCTTGGGTCCTTTTCCTTTAACTTGAAGCGATTTGGGGTAGGAGGGGTTGGAGTGGGGGAGAGGTTAGTTTTGTTTTGTTTGTAAATTTCAAAAGACATTTCATGAGAATGATAAGCACCACTTATTGTTTTAAAACTGGGAATTCTGGTATATTCTATTACTATTTGCATAGAATAATACAAATAGCAAGAAAGAAAACCTTATTATTGTATACTAAAAAGCCATGGATGAGAGTACCTTCCTCTTCCTAAAAACAAACCAAAAAGAAGGCCAACTAATGGGGTTATGGCAGGAATGAAGGAACAATATACAGAATAAGAGCAAAGAGAAACAAACATTTTACATATGTATTCTTTTGTCTGGTATAAACAACAATAAAAATGGCTTTGGTTATACTTTTTACATTTATTTTTTGTTTTGGAGTAGATAGGAAATAGCTGATTTGTCTCAAAATTTTGCTCTTTACTTACCCAATTAGAAGTTTACTAGGATAGAGACAGCTTTCTAGAAGGTAGCATGCTAATGAGCCAGGGCAGAGTTGCTAAGTGCCAACGTGAAACTTTAGTCAAAGGAAGGAAGTAAGGGAAGGGGAGGAGAGGGGAGGGGAAGGGAGGGGAGGCGAGGGGAGGGGTGGTAGAAAGAAAGAAAGGGCAGTTTTCTTGTTTTCAGGCTTGAACTCAAACCTTTTTAGATACCTCAGTTTTCCATGTCAAAAATTCTGTTTTTTGAACAACTTTGGAACTAGGATGATCAGAAAAGCCCTTTCTTAGTCCATCAATTTATATTTTTAGTAGTATTTAAGAATACGATGCTCCAGTAACAGTATATTCTTTTTCCTCCTTATTCACATCTAACACTTCTAAACAACTCCAAGACAGTAAGTTCAAGTTGAACATTGAAAAGGAATTCACGACTGACTGAAAAAAAACCTAGAAAACAACAAAAAGATTAGTGAAGATGATGTTACATAAGATCAGAGTAGTAAATCAGTGAAAAGATCTGAGAAAACATATATTCAGCTAGAATATGAAAGCCAGGCAGTATCGTTGACATGTGATCATTATGTATGTAAAGCACAAGATTAAAAGAAACCAGATGTTACTTCAGGGTTTGAAGTTTTATGTAAGATTTAGCCAACATGGAAAAAGCCTCTACTATGTTCAGTGTTACTTTCTGTAAGGTACACAAAGATGAATAAAGGAGTTCTTTCACTCACAAAGTTTATAAAATAGTAGGGAAAATAAAATATGTACACGTACCTTGTCACACAATGCAGAATGTTATGCCACATTATAGAAGCCGTGAGAAGTGACACAAAAGTTCTAGAAAGAACAGTCACCTCTAGTAGGGCCTGAAGATTTCCTGAAGGGAAGGATTTGAGCCAGGCTTTGAGGTGGGATAGTGCTGGGGAGTTGGGGGTGGAGTCAGGTAACAGGGAGAGTATTCTGAGAAGAGGGAATGACTTAAACCAAGGCAGTGGGAGAAGGAAGTTTTAGGGTCCATTTAGGAAAAAGAAGTCCAGTTTGCCCAGAATAATTGATAAAGGAAACACATAACCAGAAAGATCAACAGAGGCCAGGTCTTGTCAGGCCTCCAATAATCAGTTAAGCAATTTCATTTAACAACACTGGTACTTGGGATAAGCCTCACTGGATAGGATAAGCTGAAAGCTTTGAGCATGGAACACAGTATAATCAGAGCTGTGCTTTTTAAATACAAATCCAGAAGCGATGTATGGGGTAGATGAAAGAAAGAAGACTGAAGGACCCAACTATAGCTGTGGCAACAGAAAAGAAGAACGTGATGTACCACTCCTATATTTTGCAGTGTTAACTTGGAAGAAGCAATAAGAGTAAATATTATTTTGTGAATCTCACATTTAGCCACATTTTCTGACTTAGTCATCAAGTGGAGAAATCTAGACATTTTTATTATTTCTTCATTGTAAAGATTTCTGAGTGCTTTTCCCCTCCTCACAAAACGGTGAAATTCAGACATGTAAGCATGTAAAACCTGTCTTAAAGTACAAAATAAAAGAAAAGTATAGGCTGGGCATGGTGGCTCACGCCTGTCATCCCAACACTTTGGGAGGCTGAGGCAGGCAGATTGCATGAACTCAGGAGTTTGAGACCAGCCTGGGCCATGTCACAAAACCACATCTCTACAAAAAATTGAAAAATCACCTGGGCATGGTACATGCCTATAGTCCCAGCTACTTGGGGAGATGAGGTGGGAGGATCACTTGCTCCAGAGGATGAGGCTGCAGTGAGCCATGTTCGCACCATGGCACTCCAGCCTGGGTGGCAAATAGAAACCCTGTCCCCCCCCCAAAAAAAAGAAAAGAAAAAAAGAAAGGTACAAAAGTAACGTTAAGAAAAAGTAATCATTGTCCATGCATTTCAAAGAAATTCCCAATCAGTTTTGGAAATGGAATTACAACACAATGCCTTATTTTTTGTAAGACATTAGAAATATGCAAGTAGCCAATTTTTTTCCAAGTGAGTTTTGTACTAAATGAATATTACATCTTCTGATTTGTAAATATGGATATCTGGATATGACCTTAACACATACTTGACATGATCAAAACATTAAAGACATTTATTTTAAAGTAGCTTTCTCTGGGTTTGTTGATTCTGAAATTGAGTGGCTGATACTCCTTTAAATGAATGACCTACTTACTGGATGAAAAATGCAGTGAAAATCCAATAGATATAATAATGGGATACTCAATAATGTTTGAGTTCATGATGATTAACTGGTAAATAATGTTGCATTATTGAAATGCCTTAAAGATACTTAATGCTTAGTGATTTTTCTTTAGATGTCTTACTAAGGATCTGCATTAGAAATAACAATAATTGATAGAGCCAAACATTCTAAAAGGATGTTTGAATTTCAGAGATTTCTTTCCTCTTACAAGAGTGACATATCCTAAAGATTTCTTCTAGAGATATAGTATTTTGATTTACCTGATTTCTTCTAGAGATATAGTATTTTGATTTACCTGATTTCTTCTAGAGATACAGTATTTTGATTTACCTGTTTTAAGTTGGTTAAAAGAAATACCTATAATTGAAAATCAAAACACAAAGTATTCAAAAGGAAAAGACTACTGATTATGTACTGGCTGTCAACAGTTTGGGCTAAGTGAATGTTTCAGTTTCGGAGAGTATATTCAAAACCAGAAAACAGAAAGCAGGTAATCCAAGAGTATTTTCTATATGAATGTGTGAGAGCTGGGCAATAGATTACTGTCTAGTCCACTTCATGCTGCTGTGACAGAGTATTGCAGACTGGGTAATTTATAAAGAAAAGAAATTTATTCTCACAGTTCTGGAGACTGGGAAGTCCAAGATCAAGGTGCTGGCAGGTTAGGGACCTGTTTTTGTGCTTCCAAGATGGCACTTTGAATGCTCAGGAGAGGAGGAACATTGTGCCCTCACATGGCAGAAGAGCAAGAGAGAGAGAGCTCTCACCCCTGTAAGCCTTTTTAATAGTGACATCAATTCATTCATGAGGACAGAGCCCTCATGACCGAAACACTTCCCAAAAGGCCCCCCTCCCAACACTGGTGCACTGAGGATTAAATTTCAAACACATGAATTTTGGTGGACACATTCAAACCATAGCAGTTACTCTGTAGGATTAATTGCCAGCATATTGGCTATAACAACATCATTTTGCTCCAAGAATCGTATTTGTTAGATATGTATTCTATACAATAGATTGGTTGTAACCTCTAGTGACATTAGATACTCAGTTTTAAAATGGCTTCTCTCTTAGACTTGGAGTTCCCAGAGCGGTTAGATTTTACTGCTGCTGCTCTGTCTGCTACACTTTTTTTTTTTTTTTTTTTTTTTTTTTGAGATGGAATCTCACTCCGTGGCCAGGCTGGAGTGCAGTGGAGCAATCTCAGCTCACTGCAGCCTCCGCCTCCCAGGTTCAAGCAATTCTCCTGCCTCAGCCTCCTGAGTAGCTGGGACTACAGGCACATGTCACCACGCCCAGCTAATTGTTTTTGTATTTTTAGTTGATACAGGGCTTCACCATGTTGGCCAGGATTGTCTCAATCTCTTGACCTCGTGATCCGCCTGCCTTGGCCTCCCAAAGTGCTGGGATTACAGGCGTGAGCCACTGCACCCGGCTCTGTCTGTTACACTTTGGCAACCCCCTTTTCAACACACTAATCATGGAATCCCCTGTTTTTTTTTTTTACCAGGCTTACCTAAGCAAGGACTGAAATTCATTCTGTGACCAAATGATCACACATTACATTTATATTGAGTCATCTCTTCTCTAAGTAATAACTGAGGGATATTATTCAATTGTGTTGTGTTGTTTTGTTTTGTTTTGTTTTGACATGGAGTCTCGCTCTGTCACCCAGGCTGGAGTACAGTGGCATGATCTCGGCTCACTGTAACCTCTGCCTCTTGGGTTCAAGCAATTCTCCTGCCTCAGCCTCCTGAGTAGCTGGGACTACAGGCACATGCCACCACCATGGCCAGCTAATTTTTGTATTTTTAGTAGAGACAGGGTTTCACCATGTTGGCCAGGATGGTCTAGATCTCCTGACCTCATGATCCGCCCATCTCAGCCTCCCAAAGTGCTGGGATTACAGATGTGAGCCATCGCACCCAGCCTCAATTGTGTTTTTTAAACAAAACTGATTTATTAGGAATTAAACTAGCCATAATACAGCCATAGGGCCAAGCTATAAAGCGTTTATGAAATAAAAATGAAGTAAACTACATACAGTCGCTTTGACTACTAATTCAGCCCCATTCAGAATTGGATATGATTGTCTGCCAGGGATAACACACTATGCTATTCAGCTCTACTCATGAATTCCAGTCAGATCTTGATTTCTTGTTCGCTTTGATCCTCTTATGACGTCAATGGTACTTGTAGCCTGCCTCAGATATTAAATTTTCTCAATGCCAAGGTCTTCTCTGATAATGATTTTGGTTCACTTTCAGCAACTTGCTAAAAAATCACTATATCTGACACCCTTTCCTGAACATTAAAAATATCTGAAGACCATATTTTTCCCACCTGCCCTCTACTGTGCTGTCTTTCTCTTGCTTCTCTCTTTTTATCTCTAATCCCTTGGATGACCCTTGGTATAGCTGCCATTCTATCACAGAACACCCTTTGCCAACTCCCATTGCTCATCTGCTTTGCCATATTAACATCCAAGTAAAAATTGTACATTTCCTACCTCCATTGTTTTGCAATTCATTTTCACTCACCTACTCTCAACACTGTATGTAGAAGGGAAATTCCATGATTTGTGAAGCAGGAACTAACTTCCCAACTGAAAACCACCCTATCCAGAAGACTGTCTCCCTAGGACACAGAACAAACACTCTGAGGACCATAGTTGGCCGTGAGTCCTGCACCCAGCAGTTGGCAGGCTGGCCCCACCTTTTTGGGGAAGGCAAGAATAAGAAAGTGGTTTAAGCAGTAGGCTTCCTGGAATGTCCAGCCCCAGGCCACCACACTCAGGCCTCCAGGAATCACCCTTCTCTGGGTGGTGGAGGAAACAGCCCCTGTTTCTCTCCAGAACACAGTTTCCTCTTCTTGGAGATACAATTTGATTAGCAGATGAGGTGAGGCAACAACAATAAATAAATAAATGACTTATGCAGGTCTGTGGGAGACGTAACAGATCTTCTGTATTCCCAGAAGGTCTCAAATCTATATGAATTTACCTATTGCAAAAATCCCTCTTTAGCCTTCTCTTTTGAATCCAACCAATTTGGCACCCAACCTTTGCAGTATACTTTCATGACCCTTGGAGAAGGGCCACAGTTCTGCCCATACTCAAACACAAATGAGGCTCTTGGAGACACCTCCTGGTGTCATGATCATATGGAGGCTGTTTTGGTTTCTAGGCTATCTTATTGGGAGTCTGCACAGCCCTTCCATGGGGGTAATGATGATGCTAGTTGGTTTTCTTCCAAATGTGCAAATTACACGAGTAGCACAAAATGCTGGAAGAAATGAAAAAATGGAAATTCACTGCTAGTGAAGGCCAAGAGGGCATTTGAACAAATGGCAAAGAGAGATTTTACATCTTCCCCTCTCTCTGCCTCCTTCTGGAGCGCTATCAATGAGCAAAGTTACAGATTCTCTCTGAGTCCAAGCAACTATTTTGCTATCCTGAAAGTAACCCTTTGATGGTGATTTTCCATCTGACCCTACAGAAATTAAATCAAATAATCAACTAGTGTTATTTATGATTGAAGGAAGGCTCTCTAAATGTAAGTAAAAATTGGTATGAACAGTATTACTCTATTCATATAGGCATTGCTTTTTTAGCAATTTATAGTAATTTTTAAGGTATTATTCAAAAGAAAAGGGAGCTGTTAAATACATTAGTAGTGATAGCCATTGGAAATTATTTCCATTTCATTTCCTGACAACTTCATGAAAAGGTATAATTTATTCTGAAATGTATGTTCGGAGTGGAATGATTAATATTCTTCTTATTGTTAGAACATCTAGAACAAAATCTGTTTGTCCTCTTTCAACTGTAAGAGTATAGGAGGGTTGGTAATTTCCTCTTGAAAACTAAAAGAAAAATAGTTTCTTAGTTTAAGTGATACCAAAACCGCTGAAATTTCAGTTGTAAAATTTCATTAAACAACCTTAATGAAGATCATTCTCATTAGCTCCATGTAAAATCACCTGCCTAAAATGTTCCCATATTCATAACGGAGAAATGTATGACGTTAGAAGTTTGTTAGTTGCATGCTTCAAAAAATAGTATGCTAACAAGACATGGAACTGTGAACAGCTCATTGTCAAAATTCTAGTGGAAAACTGCTCTTCTGTGCCCTTGTTAATGAGTATAATGGTGTCTGCATATGGGTGTTTAATTATAGTATTTGATGATAGAAAATAACTTCAAAGAAGAAACGATGATGGCTTTGTGGTTGTATGGAAGCTACTTCAAACTTTCTGAGAGATTTACTCTTGGTTCTTTGTACCTTGTTTTTCTTAAAGATCAAAGTATCTGTGTCTTCAGGAGGTGACTGCATTCGAACATACAAACCAGAAATCAAGAAAGGAAGTTACAATAATATTGTTGTCAACGTAAAGACAGCTGTTGCTGATAACCTCCTCTTTTATCTTGGAAGTGCCAAATTTGTAAGTCTAATATTCAACTTTTCATTAGGCTGCTGTATGTGTATAGCTAGAGGTTAATCCGAAAATGTATAGAATCCAATAACATGGTCCCCAAATGGTCTAACATAGGCTTTCAGATTTGAAAACCTCAACGTCTTACCTTACGAAATTCTGAAGAGTCAAATTAAGTCAGAAGTCAAAGTAAGTTAGAAGTCAAATGAAAGGAAGAAAACTACAGTGTTTAGTCACGTTTACTTCCATTTGTCAGTATACCATCATTTCTGTTATACTTTCAGATCCAGCGATTTAAGAATGCTAATGAGAATAAAGCTATTTTATTTACTTCTTATTTATTTATCTTATTTACTGTTCAAACTAAATTACAATAAACTCTTCCGTTAATGAAATGAAAATAGCAAAGTGCGTACTATTTTTTTTACCAATGAAAACTCTTCTAACTTGTGTTGAATTTATGACCTGAACTGAAATGACACCGATTATATCTACAAAAGCCCACCCATAAAGTTCTAATTTCTTCCATTTGAACTATTTGACTTTGCATGCATGGGGATCTTCCAAAGTGAATATGACTTCTTAACAAATCATTCATGGCATAAGTCAATATTTGCCATTTGGGTAAGGAATTCTGGGTCAATTTGGGAAATAAAATCATAGCTGCCCCCTCAAAAATGTCAGTGTCCTTGGTGAAAATAATAATGGATTCCGAATTTAAATATTTGTTTTTATCTTTACCACAAGTATCAGAGTGAGAAAGGCTTTGGTCTCAAAATTAGACTTAATTAGAATTGGTAAAATTAACAAATATGCCTGAGCATTATGGACTTTTTTTTTTTTGCTTTAAGGATATAAAAATAAAATATTATTTTAATGTATAATAAATATTATTTGACAAGTATTATCATGAAGCTCCTAATCATTTCACATGTCTGCAAATGGCGCTTATTGAAAAACACTCTGCTGGTCTCCTCTTTAAAAGTGCTTTATATCTGATATCTCTTGTTTTTGTATTTCTCTGAACTAGATTGACTTTCTGGCTATAGAAATGCGTAAAGGCAAAGTCAGCTTCCTCTGGGATGTTGGATCTGGAGTTGGACGTGTAGAGTACCCAGATTTGACTATTGATGACTCATATTGGTACCGTATCGTAGCATCAAGGTAACCAACTTAATAAAGATTAAGATAATTAAATGATAGAATTTTGAAGTAGTTTCCCAGTTTATAAGAAAACTCCTATTTCCATTTCAATAAGGTAACTGTGTATGCATGTAGACACGTGTATGAATTTTATACATGTCTGGGAGTGGGTATGTTTGTCATACTTCTTAGGAACTGACAAACCTTCCAGGTATTGACCAGAGGAACAACTCCATTTCTGACCCCTTCATCTTGTGTCTGGTAGGAATTTGGGGGTGTCGCTGTTTCAGGCTTCCTATTTTGCCTGAAGAAAGTACTGCCACTTATTCTTATGGAATACAAGCCAAAGCATAAGAGCACCATTATTGCCTGTCTTTGTTGTACACAGCTCCTCCTTTAGTCTACATAGCCACCATAGAAAAATGCAGTTTCAAAACACTGAAATTCTTATGTAACATACCAGGTCCACACTACTTAAAATGGGAAGTAACTGAGAACTGATTCAGTTATTCTATCTTTGGAGCTGTAATGCAATTATCAACGTCTAGTACCATATAGATTACTTACAGAACTATCCCTGTCTTCGGCACTTCCCTCCCATTTTCTCTTCTTGTTTTCCCAATTCTCAACTCCCTGTTAAACCCAAAGCAGCTAACAGTTGAAAGCTATGGTTAAGGGCCTAGGGCTAGACATGAAGCTGATCAGAGACAGAGAAGACTTAAAGAACTGGTAATTGTTGACTCTGGGTGATATATAGAGTTTCATGCTGTTTTGTAGATACTTAATTTTTTCCATAATGAAAAGTTTAAAAGAAAGAGCCATGTGCAATGGCATGTGCTGTAGTCCCAGCTACTTGGGAGGCTGAGGCAGGAGGATCACTTCAGCCCAGGAATTCAAGGCTGTGGTCCATGATGATCATGCCTGTGAATAACCACTGCAGTCCAGCCTGGGCAACATAGCAAGACTTCATCTCTTAAAAAAAAAGTTATAAAAAAAATGAGAAGCAATATTTTTAGTTCTTTTTAAGGAAGTTTTTCAGCAAAAGTGTGTGTGCATGTGTGAGAGAGAGTGACAGAGTGCTTGCGTGTTTGGTGGTGTTGAGGGAATTAAGTACTTAACTGGGTTTAAGGACATTTATACTCATAAAGTACAGTTCTTCTTTCAGAAAAGATACATTCTGTTAAAGAAGGTGAACCTTATTTGATAAATTCATTCTTTTGTTACCATGTATTTCACTTAACATTGCATCCTCAAAGAAAAAAGATTACCAAAATGAGACAGCAGGCAGAGAAATATGACATCGAAGTTTTGTTATGACTGCTTGTCTCAAAAGAGAGACCAGATTTTCATATTTAACAGCTCATGGAAATCAATCACTTAAAAAAGAAAATGAAATAAAATGATAATAGCTTTCAAAATTCTGTTAATTGAATTTAAAACTGAACTTCTATGCAATTTGTACACTGAAATCTGAAGGGTGGATATTGTACTGTATATATTAAGATGCTGTGCCAAACAATAAAAGATATACCATTCTAGGAAGACTACTTCAACAAACTGGGATCCAAGATATTATAAAGAATTTTAGGAGAAATCATGCAGCTTATGATATGAAAGGGTGGCTCATTTGGGGTCCACTAGCTGAATTAAATTAGGCAAAATGCTGAAGAAAGTAATATAAACTTGCATAAATTGTATGTGTTGGTAAATAGTAAATTATTATGTAAGCCATAGGAAAAAGGCTTTCCACTTAACCAATAGCAATTCCATCAGTTAACTGCTGCTGTGTCATTTCATGTCAATGAACACACACAGAATCAGGACATGGTGCTCACTGGTTCTGGTTGAAACTGATGTAAGTGTTGAGCCAAGATCAGACTCTGAGTATTGATTTGAGATCTAATGAATTTGGAATGTTAGAAACTAAACAGCCAGTTTTCTCTTAAATTCTTAAAAACAAGTCTCTGCATTTTATATCTTTTAAATCTGGAATTACCAGAAATGTGATGCATATTTCATTTTCTGTATGTTCCTCCCCTTCACTTCAACACGTACCCTTGAAGAACTGGGAGAAATGGAACTATTTCTGTGAGAGCCCTGGATGGACCCAAAGCCAGCATTGTGCCCAGCACATACCATTCGACGTCTCCTCCAGGGTACACTATTCTAGATGTGGATGCAAATGCAATGCTGTTTGTTGGTGGCCTGACTGGGAAATTAAAGGTAATGTGTTCATCCTCCTCCTGTTTATTTCATCTTTGTTGACATCTCCTGACATAATTACTTCAGGAGAAGGTATGATAAAGCTCTGTAAAACTTGATCACATTTTACTTAACTTGCATTTACGAAAACATGAATTTACTTTGAGTAAGAATTTTCTTCTTTGAAGATTCAACCTGGAAACACAGTATTTTTAAGCTTATGTGTATTTATTTAAACAGCTGTTGTTTTGTCTTTATCTGTGGCATCAGTTTTTTGTATATTCTTGTTTTAGTTGCCTCAAGAGCAAAGTGTTTTTTAAGTATACCTCATCTTCTGAATCGATTTATGATTTATAGATATGAAGTGCTATAAAGTTCGTACTCACATCTAATTAAAAGATTTATGAATACTTTGGGAAATATCACAGGAGCTATAAGCTTTCAAAACATGATCTGGTTTTTAAAGTTTTCAAGTTGCTCTTATTCTTATAGGGTGATGCACTTAATATTCATAATTGCTTCATGACAGTCCTTGCGCATTTCAAATTGCAGAATGCCTGCCTTTTAAAGAAGCTTGTGTTGATTAAATGGAATTAGGTGTTGGGAAACCACTATGGGTGAGATGCAGCAGCACAACCAAATATAATGGATAATCCTGGGCTTGTCAGAATCATCCTGAGATGAGATTAGTCAGAAAATGTGAAAAGCCAGGGTGACCCCAAATTTATGAGGACTCAACCTTCATATAGAATGAGGTTATTTTATTTACTTTGAGTATGAGATGTGACTCTAAAGTATGAGAATTTATTCCAAAACCACACGCTGAAGTTATCCTCGTTTCTTAGAACTTCATATAAATGTATATGGTACATAGTAATATATAGTCATATTATCAACTTTCTCTCCTTCACAGATAGATAAATATAGGGATAGCACACAGTAGTACAAAAGCCATGAATTTTGAAATCAAATCCAGGTTGGATTTCCTCCTCTTCCACTTGCTAAAATATAACCTTAGACAAGTCACTTAACCCCTTGGGCTTTGGTTATCTCAACTAGAAAAGAATGATAAAAATATCTACCTTGCTTGCATATTGTAGGATACAATAATACATTTTTTAATATTCTTATAACTCTTCCTATATGCTAAGTAATGTTCTCAGTAATTTACATGAATTAACTTGTTTAATTTTTACAACAACCCGAAAAAGTATGTCTTAGTCCATTAGGGCTGCTATAAGAAAAATTCCATGAAACTGGGTAGTTTATAAATAAACAAACATTTATTTCTCACAATTCTTGAAGCTAAGAAGTCTGAGATCAAGGTACTGGCAGATTTGGTGTTTAGTGAGAGCCAGTTTTTCATAGAAGGAGGCTTCTTGCTGTTCTCACATAGTAGAAAGAGTGAACAAGCTCCTTTGGACCTATTTTATAAGGGCACTAATTTCATTCATGAAGGCCCTGCCCCTCACCATCTAAAACTCACCTCTCAAATGCCCTGCCTCCTAATACCATCACTTTGGCGGGTAGGATTTTAACATATGAATTTTGGGAGGGACACAAACATTCACACTATAGCAAGGTAGATACTAATATTCTCATTCTGTAGTTAAGGAATCTGAAGAAGAGAGATGTTAAATGTCTTGACCATGGTCACACAGTAATTAGCAGAGCTGGGATTTGAACATAGGTTAATAGGCACAGTGGTCTTCACTCTCAACATCTTGCTTCACTGCCACAATGAATAGTGAAACACACACTACCATAGTGTGTATAAAATATATGGCAAATAGCTGAGATGTGGTAGTCACACCTTAAATTGTACCTTAATAATTATTATGCAAATGTAATTGGCACAAAAACAGTATTCTGTCAGTCTCAGAAAAAGAAAGAAAACATGAACAAATGAAATCTATAGCAAACCTTAGGAAATCATTTTGGCCAAGAATTTCAAGGCTACTGCCACACCAGAATATGAACCAAAAGCTGAAAACAACTAAATGAACTTGCTCATGAGAATTCAAATGAGCAGGAAAATCTCTCAAATATAGCTTTTCAGGATGCAAGAAGAAGCAAAAAGCAAGCAGAATTCACAAGTAGGATAATCAGTCTCTAGAAAATTAAGAGGTTCAGACTGATGACAGAGCATTGCAAGAACGACTCCAATGTGCAAGTCAGGGGCTCCGATCAACAATCTTTCTATGCGGCTGTGCAGTACATGGTCACAGCAGTGGGAAATGTACCTGTTGACGGGTTTAACCTAAAACCATAGCAGTAGGCTATACCATAGAGCCTAGGTGTGTAGTAGGCTATACCATCTAGATTTGTGCAAGTACAGTACAGTCTATGCTTTTAACTATTCAGTAACTGATTTTACTATTTAAAATTTTAACTATTCAGTAACTGTTTTCTTATGTGTGTTCTAAAAACCAAATGAGTCAATGCATGTTTTTCCCAGATAATCTGAGTAAATATGGGTTCACTTTGGCACAGAGTTTTTAAAGTTGTAGGCACCAGAATATAGTACAGTCATGTGTCACTCAATGACAAGAATACATTCTGAGAAAGTTGGAATTAGGCAATTTCCTCAATGTGCAAACATCATAAAGTGTACAGTACTTGCACAAATCTAGATGGTACAGCCTACTACACACCTAGGCTTTATGGTATAGCCTACTGCTCCAGGGCTACAGCCTGTACAGCATGTTCCTCCACTGAATGCTGTAGGCAGTTGTAACTCAATGGTAAGTATTTGTGTACCTAAACATAAACAAGGTACAGTAAAAATACAGTATTATAATTTTATGGAAGCACCATCATATATGTGATCTGTCATTTACCAAAACATTTGTAATATGTCAATGCCAAAACAGTTGTTTCAATTTACAACAAACTTCTCTAGGAGGGACCAGGTCATTCTCTTTCTTCATGATTGTGTATCAAGCCTAAGACTTTTCCTGTGAAAATGACACCAGGATTGAATTTGATCAGATTATTTGTCGATTCTCTATTTGACTCCAGGCCCTGTGCTGTGTATACAAGCAAACGACACCAACGTGGTCTCATTTCCTACAAAGTTGCTTACTTTTTCTTTATTCCCTTGAACTCGAAATCTTCTTGGCTGTGAACAGAAATTTAAAAATTTATAGCAGCACTACCATAGAGTGATTTATACAAGTGCTTTTAAAAAATCTCTTCTACGTCATCAGCGTGTCCCCTTTCTTCTGATCTCAGGGGAAAAAGCTTTGTGTATGCATGGCCCAAATTTGCCCAAAGAAAATTATGTAGGAGCACTAGCATTTATTGAACACCTTCTGTATATCAGGCACTGAGATTGGTGTCATAAATAAATTATCTAACTTTATTCTCACAAAAATTCCACATTACAGACAAAAGAATAGAATTGTGGAGAAGGTCAGCAGCTCACCTAAAGTTAGAAGCTAGGAAGTGTTTATTTACTGATGATGAAAACTGGTATAGCAAAAAGTAATCAGCATTCGTAGATTAAATAGTTGAGCTTTTCCCCTGTTGTTGACTCATCCTGTAGTAGCTCTAAGGATACGGACAGAATATGATGAAAAGATGAATATGTACATATGCCAAAATATCAGAAAGAATGGATAATGATAACTTTAGTTTCTGCTGATAATAACTCTCATGGATAAACCAAGATTATTTGTGAAATTCCAAATTCTAGCAAATAACGGTATTTCTTTCTGCAGAAGGCTGATGCTGTACGTGTGATTACATTCACTGGCTGCATGGGAGAAACATACTTTGACAACAAACCTATAGGTTTGTGGAATTTCCGAGAAAAAGAAGGTGACTGCAAAGGATGCACTGTCAGGTTAGTTGAGATGAGAACTCTCCCAGGGTCTGTCCTGTGCATAATAAAAGCTTCGATTTTATTGCATAATATTCTATTATCATGTGGATGATGTGGAGCAGGTTTGAAAGGATTATACTCAGAGGTGGAATTACCACAAAACTAATGAATCTTCAAGTCCCTGCCTGCATTTGCACAGGCATTTTTCAAGGCCCTGGGAGGTATACTAGCAGTACATTTGCATAGTCATATGTTTTTATAAAATTTGCAAAGGTAAGAGATTTTGGCTACAATCAGTTAAGTTTCCACTCCAGTGTTCCTTCATGTCGAGGGGTTTTTCTGTGTCTGTGAGTACCTCATTGTTATAATTTTTTTTTCCTAAAGAGAGCTTTCCCCAAACTGATTAAGTTTCAGGTCTTGCTGAGCATGAATTCACTCTATTTATGTTTATAACGAAATTAGAACCCCAGCCTAGGTTTTATCTCTTACAGGATTTTTTTTTAATTGACACATAGGATCCTACAAGTACTTCAACTGGAAACCTATGGGATTTAATGATTCTGCTTCAAGAGAGAAGGAGAACAAGGGGCCGAGATAGTCCAGGAGGAAAGTTCCTAATACATGACCTCAATTATAAGATAGAGGGTAGAATGAATAGGAATTTGAAAATATTTAACATCCTATCATACTAAGCATGTGTAGAGAATAAACATTTTTATATAAAAATGAATACAGGATATAAAATATTTAGCTAGAAGTAGAGGATTTCTCAGCATAAAAATCTTAGAGCCCACTTATCACCCAAGCCTAAAGCAATTTTATTAAATTAAGACTATAAAACATACTTTAAATACCTGCAAAGTTAACATGTCATACAGCAACTCAAAAACCATTAAGTGCTAAGGAGTTTGTGTTATTTTCCATTTAAAGGATATACATACGTTTCTAGGACCCAAATCCTAGCAGAGTACACTTCACATTTCTTTCTCTACATCTCTAGAGTTTCATAGAAAAAAGTAGCCCCAAAATGTTATCCCTCTAAAAGTCTTAACTTCCAACTCTTTGTTTCTTTTTGACATCATGGACTTGTCAACATGAAATTGAGGATAGTTTGAAAGCGTGACCCATTCATTGTTTAAAATGGTTTTGTCAATAATCTTCAACAAAATTTAACATGGAAGGTTGTCTGTAAAATTCTTTCAATACATGAAAGACGGTGAAGCCCACATTAATATTCTGCTACTCACAAACAAACACCAACTTTTCCCTAAGCGTTTCTTTGGTAAACTTCAAAGTAGGATTTTCAAAAGCCTATTATCAACAAAACGTCTAAGGCATTTAAATATCCATTCAGCAGTGCATGTCATGTGAAACTGTAACATCACTAATTATCAATTCTGCAAAGATTTTGCACTTCAACACATAAAGTATTATGCTAATTTATGATTATAAGAGTATTCCTATGTATACGTAGGGTGTTTTGTAGGTTGCAGAGATTCACGTTTACAACTTCCTGATGCTAGAATGAATACAGCCTAGTCCTAGCCATGAAAAGACATCACCAAGAAGGGAGGAAAAAACAAATACTAAAATAGTTCAAATATCAGGCATAATAAAAGTCCCTTTAAAAAGGCACATTTGGAGTATACTACAATTACCCACATCAGATTAAGGGCATCATGATCTACTTCACAAAGGAGGTGACATTTGAAATGGTCTTGACCTGAGGTAAGAGTCCAAAAAGAGGAGATAGCAGAAGAAATGTGAAGAACATTCTAATTCCTGAAACCAGTAAGAGCAAAGGGAGGAAGAGTGGGAAGCCGGAGTGTTTTTAGAAAAGAACAAGTGTGAATTCACTCATACAAGATTGGCAAATGGGAGAATGATTCGGGTAAGATGCAGTGGCCACAGAGGTTCATACACACTTCTTCCCAGCATAATCATGTTTTTTTTTCTACCCCATAATGGTAGCTGAATCCAAAGTAAACCAACATAGCTGAAGACACCAACCTCAAAGTACTGTGCCACAACACAGCCTGTACACAGTGTGCATTCACCCATATGCCTGCCTTCAGCTTGATTTAGCCAAGCGCTCTATCTCGGAAATGTTCGTGGCCCACGTCTTTTCCGTCATTGTGCATTTTTGCCCCATCGCTAACACTTGGCAGTGTCAACCCTTTCTTATACCCCTTGTCATCAAACTATATTCACATTTTCTTTTTAAGGTGAAGTGATATGTATACTGAAATAATCCTATATTTTTTAATGTTTTAGTGTATCTTTTTGAGCTGTGCTAATACTTTGATCAGGATTGTTATTGTTTTGTGAGTTCTCTAATTACACAGTTGTGTAAGTTTTTAGCAGTCAGCCGCAACTCTATTTTCCCATAAGCCCTGTTATTTGTAAAAATAATTTTTATAGAACTCCTGGTGTTTGCTTGTTTGTTTATTTGTTGTTTTCAGGAAAACACTTATCACATTTGAACATAAAGAGCAATCATTCCTACTAAAGAGCAGGAGTGATTTCATGGAGAAGATGTAAAAATGAGGCTAAAAGAGGTAGACTAAGGAAATGTCATAAAGACCTTAGAATGTCAGTTTTAGAAATTTGCGTCTATTCAATAGTCAGTAGAAGAGATAAAATTGTTGTTATGCTTTAGAAAGAGTAATCTGTCAAAGATATTTTTAAAAGTGTATCTTATTTTTCTCATGCTTCTAAAATTCACATTAAGATTAAAGTAAGGGGGAAAAAAGCTGCTGCAAGTAAAATGTAGTTAGCTGAGCATTGAAATGGTGATATTTTAATAGACTTAGCCCCAATATTCACCTAGAACATAGCTGCTCCAAAATAGCATAATTAATCTATACTAACTTTACCAGACATCAAGGTTCAAAAGAGAAACAAAAGGCAAGTTAAGAAGCTTAGCATTTATTAATTATGAAAGAGTAGGGGCTTTTTTAGTAAATGCATTCAGAATGAATAGGATAACTCTATTCTATTCTATGTCGAAATATTATAGAGTGTACCTGGAAGGACTCATATTATTTCTCATCCCATAGTCACCAATTCAAAGCCAGACTTACCTTGTTTCTCCTAGTGTTTTCTAATGAATTAAATGAACTGGGGGGATCTACAGCTCTGTGTTTAGCCACTCCCAGCCCACAACTCTTTCCCGCAGATATCTCCACAATCGCAATAACATCAGACAGACAGGTAGGTAGATAGAGAGATACATAAAAATAGCCTCATGTTTGGAAAAAATATGTTAAATGTATTCACAAAACTTATCTTAGATATTCATTAATTATGCATCCAATATTGATTAAACATATATTCTCTGTGAGGTAATTTGCTATACTAAAATCTTTGTCATCCTACAAACATCAACTGGATTCTAGGATCCAAGTACTGTGCTGTATGTACTAGATGTTTTGAGTTTGTGCCTGACATAGGACCTAGCCCATAATCTGTTAGATGGTCTCATGAAATTTACATTCTAGTGAAGGAGACAGAAAACACCATACAAATAAATACAGGCCTCCTTAATCGTCTGAATCTAATTTGTTCCAGAAAAGTTTGTTGGAAGGCAAATATTCAGAGTAGGATCCTATATATAAGAAATGTAATAATGTATTCTCAGCCCATCCAGAAACCCCGCCCCTTTGCCCAAATACCACTAAGACACCCTTAAGCATCAATATAACTATCTACTACCAAGTGCTTTTACAAAACATAAAGCACTTTAAAAAACTAATGACTTAGTTATTGCACACCTCATGAAAGGTGAGAGATGGTTTTTACTTATTCTAGCACGGTGGCAGTAGAGATGGAGATAAGTGAAAGGAACGAAGATGTATTTAGGATATTTCCTGCCCTACAACAGCCTGTAGTCTCATTGCTATTCAGTGATGCATTGAATAACGACAGACCGAATAGATATGATCTGATTCATGTGAAATGTCTCTCTTCTCAGTCCTCAGGTGGAAGATAGTGAGGGGACTATTCAATTTGATGGAGAAGGTTATGCATTGGTCAGCCGTCCCATTCGCTGGTACCCCAACATCTCCACTGTCATGTTCAAGTTCAGAACATTTTCTTCGAGTGCTCTTCTGATGTATCTTGCCACACGAGACCTGGTAAAGATCATATGCGTAGGAGAGTTTCCGTGACTAAAATGCGTTTGCTTCTTTTATCAGTTATTGGTAAAATCATCAGTTATTGGTAAAATTATCAGTTATTTTCTAAAAAGCCTGGGATGATTGTCTGGCAGCCAAGAATGGGTGATACAGATAGTGCTTATATATTTTCAATAATAACTTTAATCACAGATACAATTTAATTACTATTTATTTTCAGTACAACTCCCCACATAATCCTTTAAGCAATACATCCGGTAATAATTTTTCCCAGCATGGAGCCATACAGCAGCAAAATGCTTCCTTAATCTTCTTTCAGAGACCTGAGTTGAAAAGGTGATTATAAATATTCTTTGGCCTCATTTTTTTCTGGTCAGTATTTCTTAATGAATTCTTTCAGGGAACATACCTTTTGCTTCACTTAATATGTTTTCAGATGAACTCACATTTTACGACTGTAATAAAAGGATATGTCTTAGAAATTTGGTTGTGACCATGTGCATCATAATATCACAGCCGCAAAAATTCAGAAAATAGTAACACCAATTCTATTTTCAAAATGGATTTCTGCAACAGAGTGACATATTCAGCAATTTAGCCACAAGACCCTAACATAAACCACACAAGAAAAGTGAACACTCATATACTTCTCTGTATATCTAACCACTGGTGTATGTTTACTCTATTAATAGAGAGATTTCATGAGTGTGGAGCTCACTGATGGGCACATAAAAGTCAGTTATGATCTGGGCTCAGGAATGGCTTCCGTTGTCAGCAATCAAAACCATAATGATGGGAAATGGAAATCATTCACTCTGTCAAGAATTCAAAAACAAGGTGAGTTTTTACAGTAATAATGCAATATGGGCCTTAATCATGAAATCCAAAGTGCACATGTACCTGATCAAGAGGAAGGCTCCGTCTATAATTTTAGCTACTCACGAGTTCAGTGAAAAATTTATACAGTCATTTTTTTGGCTTAGATTATAGGTGATTTGGGTTAGACATGACTGATTGAAGAGCCAAATGCTTCTCTATCATTTTCTTTTGAAACTGAGAGCTTAATTTGAAAGCATAAAACTGTCTTACAGCTTGCAAAATTATATCCTGTAATATGTTTGAAAAATGTTGGGTGCTTTTCTTTTCTCCCTATTTTGTCAAGATATTTCCTTTAAAGTGGCCCACAGTGGAATCTGTAGGAGTGGTAGGGCATAGTTATCAGTTCTTTGCTCATTTAAATTGCCAAACATTTGTATGCCTGCAAGTAAATAATTGATCAATAGTAACATGACATGTTTATGATTCGGGGACATTTTAAAACACTTTCACAAACATTGTTTTATCTGATCACATAAGCAGGTATTTTGTTCCAGTGTTAGAGAAAGTAAAATATACACTCAAACTTTTATGTGGTCACAGACATATATATAAAAGATCTCACAACCAAGACAGAAATCCAAGTCTATTAGTTCTGAGTGTAGTGCTATTGCTTTTTAAGTACATAATTGCTCTAATTCTGTGTAGTGTGGCATTACCAATATCTGCAAATGAGACTTTGTTACTTCTGCTAATATAAATAGACTCAATTAATGTTGCCAATGCCAGTGTGACATTTCATGAAAATTTACATTTAAATTTAAATTTGTACCATCTTTCATTTCTGCATTTAATACATATCTGCCAGGCACCTTCTAAGTACCATGTAAGAACTAAATGAAGTTCTAAGTTCTTGCCTTCAAGGAACTTGCATCGAACTGGGGAGATAGACAAGTATCAATGGTTAGAGGATAGAGAGCTAATTGCTGTGATAGAGATGTATGTAGCCAGCGAGCAGTCTCAGAAGAGAGACACTTGAGTCAAACAGAGAGGTCAGTTTCCACTGGAGTGACCCTGAGGCACAAGCTGGATGAGGAGTTAGCTGGATGAAAAGCATGTATGGACATTTCAGAGTAGTGAAAGTTGCGTGAAAGCCTGGAGTCATCAGAGAGAACACATCCTTTTCCAGCTGCATTTCCAACAGGAAACTCTAGAGAAACCTCTCATATGGGACAAAAACTGGCTTTGCAATTCTTTATTTTGGAGTGCTGCTGCATACATTGTTCCTGTGTAAGAGAGGCACAATGCACATTTGCATGTCAGAAGCTCTGTGTAGTTAGTTGTTCAGTAAGAAGAATGTTTAGCTGTTTAACCCAGCATTTCCCAAATTTCTTTAATCAGAGAAATCCTTCCATTCCTGTAATACTAGCATTCTGCTGAACACACTTTGGGGAATGCTTTAGTAACTACAAGTGAATCCATAGCCTACATGAATGAATGTTGGCAGGAAATTATCAGTAGGGGCCAAGAGATAACAGAACCAGTGCATAAGGGGACATATGAGCTAAGTGAGTGAGTTTCAGCTTTATCCTGAAAGCTATAGGGATACCAAGAACTCTAAGAGTTTTAAGAAAGGGTGTGATATCGTAAGACTTGTGCTTTAGTAAAGTTTCTTTAGCAGCAGTTTGGAGATATGTAACAATTTAGGATGCTACGGAGTCTGGTGAGCCTAGTGTCTCCCCACCAACTTCTCTTCTATAGTAGTAGAATAACAGATTTGAAGAAAGAAGGAGAAGATGGATATGCATTATAAAAGAAAAAAAGACAACCTAAATGTCCATCAACAGATGACTGAGAAAAGAAAATGTGGTATATATACACCACAGAATACTATGCAGCCATAAAAAAGAAGGAAATCATGTCTTTTGCAGCAACAGGAATGGACCTGTTGGACTTATATCCTAAGTGACATAACCCAGAAACAGAAAATCCAATACCATATTTTCTCACTTACAAGGCGAGAAGCTAAACAATGGATACACGAAGACATGAAGATGGAAACAATAGACACTGGGGACTCCAAAAAGGGGGGAGGGAGGAAAAGGGGTGAAGATTTAAAAATCGCCTATTGGGTACAGTGTTCACTGTGTGGGTGATGGGTCCACTAGAAGCCCAAACTTCACTCTTATGCGATATATCCATGAAACAAACCTTCATATGCACCACCTGAATCTAAAATTGTAAAATAATAAAAATAAAAATAAAGACATTCGGAACACTAAGCTGAATTGGCTAATGCTATAAACTCTAAAGATAGTAATATGCTTGGTAGATGTACGGTATAACAAACAGGGATAAAATGATTCAACAACTTAGGAGAACAATTTTTATAAATGGTCATCTTGGAAACGCTAATTTCCATAATCAGTCTGCTATCTCAACTTTTATTCTATCCATTAAAACAAATAAACAAAAGATCTGTGCTCTGAATCAATATTAGTCAAAGGTCAAGTTACAGAATCATATAAATGTGAAAGTACTTAAAAATATGTTTTAGGTTTACTGTAACTATAGCATTCCATCAATTCAGAAAGTTCTTCCCCCAATAGGTCTAATTTTTCCAGATTTTACTAGAGCTACTAACTGTTACTGTTACTGTTACTACTCTGTGGTCCAGAAATCAGAAAGAATTTTCCTTTATCCCAGCCTACTCAGTATCTTCTGTTACATTTCTGGTTTCTAGTTCAATCCCTTTGACACAGTTGGCTGATACCTTCTCATTTATAAGTCTTCTCCTTGGCTTTCAAATTGACTCTAGACTCACATTGCTTTTTGCCTTTCTGAATACTCCTGTCAAATGCACCAAGCAGTCATTCTCACTTTTATTTTGGGTATTAATGACATGAATCATTCTCCTTACTTCTCTAATGTATCTCTATGGTATCACCGTTAAAAAGAAAATAAGCCCTATGAGGTTTAGTTGTTCAGAATTTTGATTCTTAAATTAGACTGGGAACTTCTACCTTCTGCCCATGGTTGTTACCCATTCTCTATTATCTCTGGTGTCTCACCACAAATTTCTCAAGTTAAACAGGTGAAATTTTTTATTATAATAAAACTATAGCTGTTCTGTTTTTCCACATGTATTCTCATATATCCAATATATTTTCTCTAATACTTTTAAAGTATTTTATTACTATAGCAGGTCAGTTAATATGTATTAATTTTTCCTTATAAAAAGAAAAGCATTGAAGCTGCAATGGAAAAAGCAAATGTTATAAACAAATAATTCACAAAAGAAAAATGCAAACTTCTTATATAAAGTTGAAAAATGCAATCTCAATAGATTACAAGCATATGGTCATTGACTTGCAGTAGCAATATCCAAAGATCACACTTAAAGCAGTAAAATCTAAATTTAAAAGGAAAAGAAGAAAGGCTTGGCAAAATAACCTTACTACCTGCTTTGATAAGATTAGCTCTTACAGGACACATTTATTAAATACCAACTATGCATCAGATGCTGTGCTGCATCAGTGAAGATGCATACGGTTCCTACCCTTGAGTAACTTACCTGCTGCACAAGTAGCAAATTACTGTATCTGTTTAGGATACAGTAAACACCAAGGGAGACATATGGAGGGAGAGAAATAAGGCACTAACTGAGCCCTAAGTCCTTTTTTAGTTGAGAGGGTAGGAGGGGTGGAAGCAGTTGCAGGCGATCCAGGCCAAAAAGCATCATATGAAAAGATAAATATGTATAAAAACATGAATTATTTGGGCAGATGTTGTAATCAGTTTGAATTATTGGAGTTTAAATTTCAAAAGAGTGATAGAAGATAACGCTGGGCATGTTGGCAAGGGCCAGATCACAGGAAGCTGTTTAAACTGTGTTGAGGAGTTTGCAGTTCATCTTGATGAACTTGATTTTAAGTAGAGATGTGACAGGGTAATTTCAATTTAAGTATATTACTCGAGGTGTCAATGTGGAAGACATATTGTCAGAAGACCAAACTGAAGACAGAGTGAACAATTGGGTTCAATAATAGTCTAGGCAGGAGGTAAATTATGCTTGAAGTAAGAGATGCAGTGGGAATTGACATCAAAGAAATGCAGAATAAATCCACCATGTGATACCACTACACAGCTATTAGAATGACTAAAATTAAAAAGACTGACCATACTCAGTACTGGCAGAAGGTGGAGACACTGGAACTCATACACTGCTGCTGAGGATATAAAGTGGCATAACATTGGAAGAGGTTGGCCATTTCTTAAAAGACTAACTATACATCTACCATACAAACCAGTCATTTCACTCCTAATTATTCACCCAGGACACAAGAAAGCATATTTTTTATACAAAGACTTGTACCAAAATGCTCACATTACTTTTATCTGTGTTACTCAAAAACTGAAAACAAATCACATATCCATCGACAGGTAAATAGATATACATAAATTGTGGTATACTCATACAATGGAATACTAGCAATAAAATACTCAGCAATAAAAAATAAAGTATTAATATAGATACAAAATGGATGAATATCCAAATAGGCAGACAAAAAAGGCAAATTTAGGCAGACAAAAAAATACATTTGTATAAAATTACATAGAATATGTAAACTAATCTATAGTCACAGAAAGCAGACGGATGCTACTTGTGAATGGTATATGTATGAAAAGGCAAAAAGAAGGGATTACAAATGAGCATAAAGAAACTTCTGGGGTGATGGATGTGTTCATTGAGTGTGGTGGTGGTTCTGCAGGTGTATACAATTGCGTGTTACAAACATGGTTTAAATTATAGCATGTTAATTATTCCTCAGTAAAACTGTTTTAAAAATAGGACAGATATTAGAGGTATTTAGGAGAAGAAATTAGTGAAGCCGTTGATTGATTAGATGTGGTGAGGAGAAAGTCAGGATGACTCTCTAGTTTAGTAGATTGGATGGGGAGGTCATAAGACCAACAACAAAAAGTAAGTTAAGTAATACAGATTTGGGAGTTAGATGATAATTATTTTGATTTGGAATGTTTAGCTTAAAGTACGCAAGGAAAATATAGATGATGGTGTCTCACCTGTTGAATGTGGACTTTTAGGCAAAAATCAGGTCCAAGCATACATACATTTAAGTCATCAATACATTGTAAGTAGATATAAACTTGAGTTTGCCCAGATGGCTAAAACCTGAGATGTGGGCAAAGGAAGGGATATTATAAAACATCAACATTTTAGAAGTGTTCAAAAATAGACCCCGGGGTAGGAGATTGAGAATGAAAGGTAAAAGAAGCCAGAGAGCTTGACATTATGGAAGCCAGAAGAAATTTCCTATAAGGAAGGAAATGCTAACAGCATTAAATATTGCACAAACATGGATTCAGATAAAGTTTAAAAGAACTCCACTGAGTTTGGGTATAGGCAGGTCCCTGAGGACTTTAGCTAAAGACCAGAGATGACAGAGTAGTGGGAGAGGAATTGAAATAAGGCTCCAGCAATGTGGATGATTGCTCCTTTTCAGTGACCAGATTATTTGTTTTATATGAATTATTCTCAACTAGTTGGCAAGAGCACTGTCTCTTGAAATTCAAGTACAGTCCTTCAGGAGTGTTCCCCATCTTTCTTGAGTCAGTTACAGAACCACAGTCCCTGACAGAAGTGTGCCCTATCCCCTAAATGCATCAATTAGGATGCAAAGTTGAGAACACTCAATTAGATTTTCAGTGGATCAAGAAAGAGAACAAAAGAATAATAGCCAAAGTAAAAACACTTAGCTTATAACAACTCAGCATTGATTATAAAATATTTCTTAAGTCCCTACTCTGTGTCTATTATTTAATAAAATCCTTATTTCCCTACCTACTTATAAATCACATCTGAACTCATCAACTGTGAAATTTTGTGTCAATAGCCTACTTTTCTATTTTGTAAAGAAAAGACATAGGGTAAGAAATAAAAGCAAGCATTAGCATTTACTAGCATTTCCTGGTAGAACCCACTTCATTGCTATCACTCATGAAGGATAGCGTAAAGCACTCCCTTTAAGTCAGTAAAAATATGCCATCCTGTCTCTCTGCCAGTTACCTTTTGGGCCAGTGAATTTCAATTCAATTGTGTTGCTGCTCTTTAATCATTTTTTCTTAGAATGATTTCTAAAAATGCATATATTCATTCATGGATAAGGAGGAAAACCACCTCCAGTCACTGGCTTGCCTGTGATAGAGAGGCAGAATCTCATTTTCAGACACCATTAAAATACCCACCAAGTCTGTAGAAAGAGACTATTTTCATCTTCCAGTCAACAGCCCCATATGAAAATATCTTTGCCGATCTAGATAAAAAGGAATGTATATGAAAAAGTCTTGAAAACAGTTTTATAAATCTATTTTCTTTTAGCCCCCAGTCCAGTCAAGGAGATATATGTGTATGAAACTAATTATGTATATAAAAATAATAAAATAGGTGTGTGAAAGTAATTCAATTTTAAAATCTTAACTTGCTAGCTATATTTAATAGGACAATTATTCTTTTAGGTATTTTTCTTGTTTGTTTTTACAAAAGTCTGGTTTGAGGTGTCCATTGGTATGTGTATTTTAGTCCTTTTTTAATAAGGCAATTGTGTTTGATTTTATTGAAGACACATCTTTTTGAAATGATAGGGCTATAAACTTCAAGGGAATTTTGGAATTTGATGTTTCTCTGTGTTTTCCAAAGAACACTGATTCTGAAAGATGATGAGTTGAGTGAAAATAATAGTATTTCGTGGTCAAATAAATTTGGGAAATACTTTTTGCTCTATGTCCTTCTCTAGGAACATTGCATTGCATATTAGCACGCTGAAAGATCTGGGCAGCTATAAAATTAAGAAGATACATGTTTAACTTTGTATAACCCAGTATTTGTCATATTTATTTGAGCCAGGAACATCCAAGAAACTAGCATCCTAAAGAATAAACATTTAGAAATTCCCTTATAACCCACTGGTTCAAATGCCCATTTTCAAACCCTTGCTAATTCAGATCCTACATCAGACAAAGGTTTAGAGGCCAAATCTATCATCTTACGGAACTGATGTCAATATGCATCAAGGATGCATATGAAGTAGTTAAAGGCTAGATCTAAGGACATGTGGTAGAAAAGCATGTAATTCAGAAAAAGCCTAGCTTGACCCCTAAGAAGGGGGCGGTAGTGAGAGGGATCAATGAGATAAGGAGTTCCTGTCTGCTTTCTAAACAATGCAGTTTGAACAGAGAAGTGCCTCATCTTTCCTTTTTTCTATCTATTTCTGAATTCTTATCTTCATCACATTAAAAATACCTTGAGAGACCCAAAAGAAAAGCAAGAAGGCATGAGGACTGTACCTCTGTCACAACACTTAGCATCCTGGTCTAAAATGTAATTTACAGTGTACCTGGATCTCACCACTTCCTTGTACAACATCCCCTTCCACTTCCATGTACAATCATATTTTACAACAGTGACACTTTGCAGATGAGTCTAAATCCCAGTAGTTCCTGTGGATAGTAAAACTTACAGAAAGAGCCATAGATTAGGCATGTTTCTAATTAATTATCTGATTCCTAATTAGATATCTTTGTTATTTAGCATTTTTAATCTTGCTTTATTTTCTAACTACTTATCTAGATTATAGAAAACTACATCAAATGGATCTTTGATGTTCAGTTATAGTTATCTCTTTTATCTTCATTGGTTTGCCTTCACTGGTGTTCAAGCTATTATTTTCATGCTCTTTGGGGGATAGTTTAATAATGTATTTTATTGATGTTATTTCTGTAATTATTAAATTGCTAAATATAGTGCAAGTGCTTGAGAAAGTCAATGTTAATTCTCGAATTAAACCAAATTTGTCTTGAAGTATTAATGATGATATAGATGTGGTTGATATTGCTCAAATAAAATGTTAAACTTTCTTTCTCCTTTACAGCCAATATATCAATTGTAGATATAGATACTAATCAGGAGGAGAATATAGCAACTTCGTCTTCTGGAAACAACTTTGGTCTTGACTTGAAAGCAGATGACAAAATATATTTTGGTGGCCTGCCAACGCTGAGAAACTTGAGGTAATTTAGTTTATATGTAAAGCTAAGGATTAAGTTTTAATTAAATGACCACTATGCTCACTAGAGTTCTGAAGTTTAATTACAATAAGAATGTCATATAACCCTTGGTTGCAGAAAGGCCTAATCAAAAACATCATGTTGCATGTTAGAACAACACCAGGATTTAGAAACCAAAGGACTAATTTGACATCTTTGTTGAAGAGATGGATTGGAGTCGCGGTTTCCTTTATATGCACCTGCTGAAAAGAATTATGAAAGTAATTAAAGGTAGAAGCCAGAGTTGAATGTGGATCTTGTAATTGCTGTTCTCCTTCTACATTCACTGGAGATAATGGCACCCTGACATTGCTTAGTGTTCTGAAAATTAGTCAGTGTTCCAGGATGCTATGAGTATAACCTATTTTATTGCTAAGCATTAGCATCATAATGGTGTGTTGGAGCTTTCCCATATGCCTAATACAAGAACTATATTAGTTGTTCTCATGCCCATGCCAACATTTTTTTTTAATTTCACATATGCTTTTTAGCTAGCAGTATGGGGAGACACATTTGCTTCCTAATTTAGTTAGTTCAAAAAATAAAGTAACTAAAAAATGTCAGAAAATACTCACGTGCTATGTAGTTAATTTACTGCTCATTATAAAACATAACATAGTCTATAAGGATGGTACTTGGTGCTCAATAAATGTTAATTAAACTCTAATTAGAATGGGATTAATTGATTTGGTTAAACCATAAGAGTTTATTACAGACTACCATGGTTTTAATTTTTTGTTTTGTTTAATTAGTTTGGTATTTTTTAAAGGGTATAAAAGTTCTGTCTAGGTGTTTCTACTCCAAAAAGACAGATTATGTTTGGAAAAATCCCAGAATAGCTGAAAAGTGTGATGGTCAGTTATTTTCACATTTCTAAATGAGCAGTGAAAGTTCAGTCTCATTCTATGACAGCTAGTGTGCAGGCTGAAATTTCTTCTCCCCAAATCTAAACTCATAGATGAAGCAACTGTCTAATTATCTGATGAGCTTCATGGTGCAAATAAATTGGCTCTGCATTCATTGTAATGTATTTGTGTTAGAAAAATAAATTTAAAGTGTCAAGTCAGAAAAACATTACAAATCAAATTTAAATAGTACCACAGTTATTACCTAGAAATTCATTTGCCAGTCATTCACCAAAAGTTTGTTGAGTATCTACTATGTGACAGGCTCCATACCAAATACTAGGAATCCAGTGGTTGTTCAAATCTAAGATTTGCTTTACAAGATCATTAACCATATATTATTGAGTGAATTAAATACAGCCAAACCTAAGGTTATTCAAATCTAGCTTCATTTATTCTAGTGATGATTTTAATTATCATAAAATAATTTTTAGGAATTATCTATAAAGGTGTGCCTGTTAAGTTCTATAAAATCTGTTAAAATCTGAATCTGTTAAATGAATCTTTATCACTAAAATGTTTTTACTTTCATGATACAGCATTGCATAATTACAGTATACTATTTCCAGAGTGTGGCGCATTATTTCAAAACAGCCATTAGAGGTATATTTGTGATTGATAAAGGAACCAAACATTCATAGTTACCTGTTATTTTGCCTGCAGACAGGTTCTCAGTATGACAAAGTGCAAAAGATGTGGTAAACATAAATTATTTTTACAGGCATTGTTAAGCTCAAGCTCTTTGAGAGGCAATATTTATAAGCCATTCATGAACACTACAGAATAGTGACATTGTACATTTTCCCATTTATTAGATTGATAAGAACAAGTACTTTAAATTCATATTTCAAAGTAAAAATTTTCCAAGTTAATAGTGTGAGCTACGGTCGTATTTTGATTGTAATTTCACTGCCGTCAAGGGTATAAGTCTATTTTTAGTTCTATTGGGGCTTTTGCATTTCTTTCCTTTGTAGATCCCTATGAAATGATTTTTTAAAGATTTATGATTAAAGTTTATTGTTTTACTAAATGAAAATGTAATTATAAGTAAATTGTTTTTATTTTTGTTTTTTTTTCCTCTTTCCCGTTATCTAGTATGAAAGCAAGGTAAAATTTAAATTTATGCATGCCTTCTTCGAGTGCATGGGTTGGGTAAATGTGGCTTCTTAGATAAAGCAGCCGTGCAGAAGCAGAGCAACACCAGTACAGCTTTGTTCATAGTATGTTTCACGAGCAAGCCGTGCATTCTGTGAGAGTTCTCCTGCTGCCCCTTGCTGGCCGACATTCTGCTGCTTACCCACCATCAGTTGGGCTGCAATTTGAGTTGTCTCACCAGCAGTGATGAGATTTGCTCTGCTCACTTGTTCAACCATCTGCACACAGTGCCCCTGGTGACCAGCAGCACACACTCAAAAGGCAGCTGGTCAATTTCTGGTACACAGTCTAGTTCTGGGAAACACGGTAAAGTGGTCTCTTGAGTTGAACCCCGGGCCCTGGCCTCCCTAGTGCCATGCTGTCTGCTGAAGAATCAAACTGTGCTCTCACATGCTTACCACTGCCTTCTTGCTTTTTGCAGGCCTGCAGATATGCAAACATTTACACAGCCTTTGCACCTCTTGTCAAAGCTCTTTATCTATTGACATGTTTATTTAAAACTAGCTATGGTGCCAGATGAAGGAATCTCTGGAAATACTATATTTAAAATAAGTATTTGCGTTAATAGTAAAGAAGTGTGAGATAGTTCTCCTAGCTTCTCAGGAGCATTTTAATTCTTACTTGCATTAGCATAAAAGCTGTGAGCAATGGGCCTCCATAAATGGCTGAACAAACCTCAGAGATGTGCAGGGCTGGTATCCTCTGGCTAGAGCTAACAGCCTGGTGTTTTGGCATTTCAGAGCCCAGCTGTGCCAGATTTCTGGAAAGAAGATAATAAAGCCGAACTGATCCAAGAAATTTTTAAAACCAAGGCTAGATTTTTAATAAGAGAAATAGAATATACAGAAATGAAAGTAGGGAAAAATAAACCATGCGTTTTATCATGATACAGTTTAAGACCACTAGCTGTGCTACATTTGCTGAGATGGCTAAAAAGCGAAGGCTGGCTTTCATGGAAATATATGTTAATAAAATTCTGGGATGGCACTGTGTAGGTTTGTAATTTTGCCTTTGAGTGGTGACCCTCAAGAAACAGGGACCCGTGGTTACCATTGAGTCCAGTCACCTTATGTGACTATTTATCCCCTGTAATTGTCCTAATATTGAGGTTGCTAAATCATATTTTGGAATGGTTCTTTGTGTTTCCATGAAACAATAAACTATATAACTTGTAGGAGTGATTTCCTTTAGTAACAAGACCTCTGAAAAAAATGGTGATAAGTCAGTCTTTCCATAAAGGAAAATATGGAAGCAAGTGAACACTGTTAATGAAATTCACCTTCTCTTTGCATTATGCAAGAAAAATATAAGCGGAATTCTCACCCTACAGTTGGGCATGTTCTTTATAACAACCATCTGACTGAACGAAAAGAAAACCTTGGGAACAAGGAAAAATTATCAATGAAAATAAAGAAGTTCCAGAAAGGAGTGCGGGGGTGGAAACAGACAGACACCTGACATGAAATAAATCACCTGATATACACTGCCAAGGTCTAATTTGTTTTTCCACCTGTTTTTCCTCATGCCATGTGTTTTTCATTAAGAAGATAAAAAAAGGAACTTGGCATCATGGGACAATGAGGAGAGAATTAATCATCACCCTATCAACTACAATATATTGATGCCGACTGGACAGTTTTTACCGATGCTGATTAACACCACATAAAGAATTATCTTTTTCACTTCTATATACCTTCACTATTCAAAATAGTAGCCACAAGTCACAGTAGCTAATTTAATTTAAATTGTAAATTAAATCAAATTAAATAACAATAAATATTCAGTTTCTCATTGAGACAAGCTACATTTCAAGTCCTAATAGCCACATGTGGCTAGTAACTACTGATTTGGACAGTGCAGAACAGACAATATCCATCATCACAGGAAGTTCTGTGGAATAGCACTGTTATAATTAAAGAAGTATCATCATCACTGACATTCTGATAGCCTTTGTTTGTTGAGCACTTACTGTGTGCAGTGCTATTCCTTAATTTATTAAACCTTTGCAATTTGATTATGTAGATACTATGATTATTATTATCATGCCCATTTCACATATCATGCCCATTTCACATATAAGAACACTCAGTCTTGGAGAACTTAGATCACTTGCAACATCTGGACTCAAGGGCAAGGACTTCATTTCCTAATCTGCTGGCACACTTGCCTCATTTTATGAAGTAGTATGCAAAAGTAAACATTCAAGTGTAGTTTGAGTATAAAAGTCATTTTTCAATTTTATTGAAAAAATAAAATGTATGGGTTTTTGCATTTGGTTGCTTTATTTTGTTATTGTTCTAATGTAGAATACAGACTTTGGGGTCAATCTGTAAACTAAATTAATCTGTTAAAAAAAACATTTTTTTATTTTGAGACAGGGATCTCACTCTGTAGCCCAGGCTGGAGTGCAGTGGCTCAACCATAATTCACTGCAGCCTTGGCCTCCTGGGCTCAAAAGATCCTCTCTCCTCAGCATCTCCAAGTAACTGGGACTCCAGGCACACACCAACACGCCCAGCTACTTTTTTTGGAGGGGAGGGCAAAGACAGGGTCTCACTATGTTGCCTCAGGCTGGTCTTGAACTCGTGGCCTCAAGCGATCCTCCCTCTTCGGCCTCCCAAAATGCAGGGATTACAAGAATGAGCCACTACACTCGGTCAGTAAACCTGATTTTTAAACATCTGTTTTTTAGACTATATAATCCAAAAGAATGTTTCTTAGACTTTGTTTTACTTAAAAGCCTTAAAGAGATATGTAATATTATCTTATTTTTTAGCTATCTCCCAAGAAAAAGCCTCAAATTAAAAAAAAATCTTTTTCAAAATAAACATTTTCAGATTTTTTTCTAACTTTTGAGCAAGGTTTTTAAAAACTTTTTGGTATATAGTTTGTTTATGCTGCCTATGCAATTATCTTCTCTTTGGTGAAAAAAATAAAACTTATTTCATTACACATATAAAGCATTAATAAGAAGTCAGTTAATTCCTGTACCTCATGTTTAAATGCTGTGGGTGAGATTATTGTTAAAGGGGAGAAGGACTACAAAAAGACTCCTTCTGCAGGATAACATGAACATCCATTTAGACCAACCAGTAGATAATGGAAACCAGAGTTTGCTGGGTACACGTGTGCACAGTTTGATAGACATGTGCCTGCATGTGTCTGCTCCACAAGGCTTCCTTCCCATAGTCAGAGACTACACTACCATCACCCTAATGATATTGCTTTTGCTTTCCATTTGACTATTCAATAGGCCAGAAGTAAATCTGAAGAAATATTCCGGCTGCCTCAAAGATATTGAAATTTCAAGAACTCCGTACAATATACTCAGTAGTCCCGATTATGTTGGTGTTACCAAAGGATGTTCCCTGGAGGTTGGTCTGTTTTTGATAGTTCTCTAAACACATTTATATCAGATTTCACTTACTTAGTGTGGCTGCTCCTACAAGGATCAGTCTTTTGTTAATATATTTTACTTTTCTACTGATCCTACTCTTAAAAGATAAAGCAAGATTAAAGCATTCTCTAAATTACCATGATAAAAAATGGTATTATGAAGTCCTAGAATTGTGATCCAATTTCCCAAATGTATAGCTCTTCATAGCACATATCATTAATACTAATCTCTTTTCTGTTTTTCTCTTTTTTTCAACACTACTTTTCCCTTTTCCTCATTTTTGTCATCCATTTTAAATTTATTTTACTTTTATGTGTTGTATACAGCTTTATTAGCAACCTTACATTTTTTCTGGAGCCATTCAAGTTTACACAAGTAGCAAGTAGTAATTTACACCGTAACCATTAGTGCATAGTCTGTTGTCTAGAAACTTGAAGTCTAGCCCCCTTGTCTTTGAAATAACATAGACTGGGACCTGTGGCAATCAACTCTGCAAAGACTTGTGTTTGACATGCCTGCAAAGTCCTTTGTTAGCTGATATCCTCAGTAACTCTTCTTTGATGCTAAAGCATCCTAGCATTCCCCTATTTTCCTTTAACTATTTTGCACTGTTTCTTCAGTTGACACTGACCCATATGTGAGAAAGACCCTGGCCATAGCTCTACTCTCTTAAAATATCCATAAGCAAGAGTCAATAGTCAACAGCAAATATTAGCAAGAATTTTATAGAAACTCAATAGTGATGAGCTTGTTTTTAAAATGAAAATGTTAAATATGTCATTCTCATACATTTTTAATTATCCTATCGTAATACAATTATTCATTTTGTCTGCTGCTTCTAATCAAAATTATCTTAAACCACTCCAATAGAATTAGGGAAATGAAGGGAAAATGTGGGTAAAGAAAAAAGTAAATCCACCACTTGAATGATGAGGTTTAAAGACTGGAACAGAACTTTCAGGATCTTCATTGTTCATAGCTACAGGCTCCAATGTGGAATTGGCCATAGACACCCACTCTGAGAAGTTTGGGAATAAGAAAAGAGAAAATACATTAAGAACTAAAACTGTAAGGACCCATACTGGCTTCTTAAAGGAAGTTTTACTGAGAATTTTAATCTTCAAAGCCTAACTCTCATTCACATTCAAAAGATATATACACGAGGATGGAAACTGTCCGGAAAATGAATAGCCTCGGCACGTGGAAATTATGATTCCGTAAAGGCACTTCGCAGTAACCAGGAATTATTTTGCAACTAAAATATGAGGCAGAAATTTGATGTGGATAAATATTGAAAAGTCTGCACAGTAGTTTTATCTGAACTATCTAAAACTCCATGATTTGAAAATTGGAATAGAAAACAGATTATACATTTTACCAGCTCTTGTGTCATTTAACTGGTCTTGAAACACTGTGGGAGGAAAATAGCCTACATTAAAGGATTCTTTGCTTTTACTCCTACAAAATCTAGGACTTTAAAAATGAATATTTTAAGCACTTTAAATTCCTAACTATATGGGCTTGCTTAAATAAATACTAGCAAATTCATAAAGTGGAAAGTCCTCCTGCCATTAAAAGTGACTGTCTACACTTACTGAGAGAGTGATATCTTCCACATATGTAAGAAAAAAAGTCATTAGAAATGAACATGTCTATCAAGATTCATTTTAAATATAGGGAGGAGGAGAGAGGAAGATGGCAAGGTTGTGAAAGAGTGAATGAATGAATGAACGAATTATAGAAAGCTATATGCTTCTGCACAGCTTTGAGATTGAGATGGGGAGCTGATTTTCTCCCTTTTGCACCTTATTTACATTTCTACTTGAAATGTAACTGTTTTAATTTTATACTGAGCAAGGACAATGGTATTACTTTAATATTGAGAAAAAACTAGACTATGCGATGTTTGGTTTATTTATTTTTAAGGTTTGGTCTTATCACTGAGGAAAAATGCAGACACAGATAATGGTCATACCCATCTGTAAAACATAAACAATTAAGTGATAGAGTTTATTCAAGAGATATTAATTACAGTGTTTTCAAAGGAAACTTAGGGACAATCTCCCTAGACATGTACCTGCTTGTGTGTCAGTTTGACTTAAATCTTTGGTTTAAACAACAACAAAAAAAAGGTACCTAACAGTGATAATCTTCTATATTTAAAATCAAAAGCTCTAGAATAAAAGTAGAGGCTATAATTCTGATTTTAACAAAAACTGCTCCGAAGATTTGAAGTTATCATATAACTAGAAATAATATTTCTTCAACTGCTCTTAAACTTTCCATGTTTTCCTGCTTTCTAAAACTATGATCTATTTCATAATCACATTAATTGCATCGAGGAGGGTGAGTGAGATGGAGAACTTATTTAAATTTTCATTTCTAATGGTTTCTACTCTTCTTTTCCTTTACTCACAGAATGTTTACACAGTTAGCTTTCCTAAGCCTGGTTTTGTGGAGCTCTCCCCTGTGCCAATTGATGTAGGAACAGAAATCAACCTGTCATTCAGCACCAAGAATGAGTCCGGCATCATTCTTTTGGGAAGTGGAGGGACACCAGCACCACCTAGGAGAAAACGAAGGCAGACTGGACAGGTACCCTCACACCTAGCTGATAATGCATTTTCCCTAATGCTTATATAAAGCAGTTAACTTACTTTTGTATTTTTAGTTTCGTATCATTTATTTCTGCTCTCATCTTGGCTAGCAAGGACTGAACATTCCATTTTTCCATGCTGGCCTATTTCACTCGCATCATCTCCCCAGGACAATTGTCTTATCTAGGATGTTCCTGTTGATCAATTGTAGGTGCAAAGTCACCCTCATATTTGCACCTATATTTCCTATGGGTTTAACATATGCATATGTAAAGAGGACAGCTTAAAATATATTCACATTATCTTAATTTCTACTGTCTCCAAGTTCGACTCCTTACCAAATCTGTAGACAGTCAGCTTTGGTCCCTTAAATTTAAATGTAAATTCCTCTAAGATCATTTTCCCAGTTGCACAAGCTGAAGTAATAGTCTTTTGGGCCTGACTCATCCCATCCTCTCTGGACACAAAGAAGGGCAGAAAATGGATCTGGGAGAAAGCAAGTAGAACACAACCAACACAGACAGGGACAATTTTATCCCAATAGCATTCAAGGATGTCAAAGCCTAAAGAATATCAACCAGCCGGGTGTAGTGGCCCATGTCTGTAATCCCAGCACTTTGGCAGGTCAAAGCAGGAGGATCGTTTGAGCCCAGGAGTTTGAAACTAGGCTAGGCAGCATGATAAGACCCTGTCTCTACAAAAAATGTTTGAAAATTAACTGGGCATGGTCGTGCACAACTGTGGTCCCAGCTATTCAGGACTGCTATTCAGCTGTTCACACCACCACACTCTAGCCTGGATGACAGAGTGAGACTCTGTCTCAAAATTTTTTTTAAAAAAGAGTATCAATTTTGCAAGGACATAAACTTTAGTATCTATATCCCCTGTCCATTTGATTCTGTTAAAAGCAATCCCTCAAGTGCCCAGATTTAAGCATCATACCTCTTATTGCCTTGGTATTCTTTAATATATCTTCAATCACATTTTTTAAAACGTAATTTTCCATTTAATCTAGTTTTTCTCAATGAAAGGGTTCATAGGAATTATTTTGTCTGCCATGACCAAAAGAACACAATGCGTTACAAATATATCCTTAAGTATGCACATACCCTTGTAAACCAGATCATGTTATTTGTGATTACGTGTTTTAAAAATCAATTTTAGTATGTAACATTTAGTGATCAATCATATTATGTAACAAATCTTATTTATTTTTCTAAAAAATACAAAGCCCACACAAAATATTCACAAAGAGAACCCAAAGATGTATAACCACGAGTAACTTGGATTATTTCAGGAATGCAGAAGTGGTTTAATGTTAGAAAATCAAAATATCGGCCAGGCACAGTGGCTCACGCCTGTAATCTCAGCACTTTGGGAGGCCAAGGTGGGTAGATCACAAGGTCAGGATTTCGAGACCAGCCTGGCCAACATAGTGAAACCCTGTCTAATTTGTATACTAAAAATACAAAAAATTAGCCAGGCATGGTAGCAGGTGCCTGTAATCCCAGCTACTTGGGAGGCTGAGGCAGGAGAATTGCTTGAACCTGGGAGGCCGAGGTTGCAGTGAGCCGAGATTGCGCCATTGCACTCCAGCCTGCGCAACAATGTGAGACTCCGACTCAAAAAAAAAAAAAGAAAAAAGAAAAAAAAGAAAATCTAAAAATAATATAATCTTGTCAATAGATAGAAAAAAACATTTGGTAAAATTTAACAGTCATTCATGATTTTTAAAAAATACTTAAGTAAACTAAGAGGAAGTAACTTCCTTAGCCATCTATTAAAAAAAAACTATAACAAGTATTCCTGATTTAAAAAAAAGACATTATAAACATTTGCTATAAAATCAAGCCCAAGAAACAGATGACTATTTTGACTGCACTGATCTTAGCTAGCATAGTAAGAAAAGAACAAGTAAATATAGCACAAGAACAAGAATAAGAACAAATATATAAGCTAAGAATCATTATAACAAAATAGACATAAAGCCCATATGGAGAAAATTATAAAATTTCATTGAATGATACCAAAGTATTTCTCAATGATTATAGTCAATAAATTGGTATAGTCAACATGTTAATGAAGATATTAAAGACTCAATATTAAAAATATGTCATTTCTCCCCAAAATGTTATGTAGATTCAATTATAATAAAAATATCACCTTATTTTTCTGTGAATCATGACAGCTTATTCTAAAATTTATATCAAAGATGAAATTCCTAGAATAGAAGAATAGCGTAGTTGGGGCTGTTCCACCAGATATCAGCACATTAGAAGGTAAAGTTTTGTATTGTGGAACTATCATGTTAATTCATGTATAACTGTGCAAATAGGAGAGAATTGAGAACCCTGAAAATACACAAGCATAGATGGAAACAGCATTTGACAATAAGTGGCATTGCATTTCATTTAAAAAAGACAACAGTGAACTGTTCAGTGAATGATTTCAGGGCAATTGGTTATTCATATGGAAAAGATGAAACTAAATTTCTTTTTCATATCAAACCAAAAAATAAATTCACAATAAATTAAAGTCTTAAATATGGAAGGACAAAAATCTTTAAAATTCTTAGAAGGAAATATACCAGGATTAAATTTTGACCTTCGGGAAAAGAACACTTGATTGAACAAAACAAGATTATAAGTGGAACTGCATTAAAATTAAACTCTTTGGTCATCAAACAACACAAAACACAAGCCTCAGTCTGGAAATGCACAGTATATATAATCTACAGGGAATACAGTCCTTGTCCCCAAAAGGGGAAAAGCTCACTGCAGTTTATAATGGGATATCAAAACCATACTGGTTGCTATAGTATTAGAAAGAACAGTATTGGAAATATGTGAATCAAAGAGTGCCCTTGATCACTGCTGGTAGAAAAAGTAAATTTCTAAAGCCACTTTGGAAAACAATTTGGCACTATCTTCTGAAGTTGAACATGTGCATACTCTCTACAAGCCAGCAATTCCACTCCTGGGTACAGACCCAGATTTTTGCACATGTGCATAATAAGACATGTACAAGAATGTTTATAGAAGTATTCTTTATAATAGCAGAGAAACTAGAAACAACCCAAGTGTTCATCAGCTGGAGAACAGAGAGGCAAACTGTGGCACTTTTGCATAATGGGATATCAAGGAATAAGAAAAAGGAATAAATTATAACTAAATATAACAACATAATAAATAGAAAATAAATAAAAATGAAAAATGTGCTATATGGTACCATTTTTGTAGATTTCTCATACAAGTAGCACTAAACAACATATTGTTTACAGACACATGTGAATTTCAAAAATATTTTTTAAAAGTAAGGTAATGATAAACATAAAATCCACATTTGTGGTTACCTCTGAGATGGAGAAGCAAGGAGATGGTATTAGAAAGAAACTCATAAGAGATGCAATGGTATTGTTTCTGAAATTTGGTGGTAGATTTACAGGTATTCATTTTATTATACAGTGTTAACGCAGCTTCATCGTTTACATGTATATCACTCATATTGTGAAGAATATATCAAATAGTCGTAATAAAAATATTTTTGAAGAGTAGAGGGAGAAAAGTGTTATTTTATTTCATTTCTTACTACACATAATAAGCACTAAATAAATATAAAATACAAATGCCCTCGTCAATTTTTTTGTTTATCTTGAAAAATAAACTTTTTTCTCATATGGCAAATGATAAGCTAGTTATAATAAGAATACCAGACCAAATATTCTGAAATAGCTTTCCACTAAAGGATACTTGATTCCTTCATCATTGCCAGATATTTAAACACTACCTACTGGCTCCAAATTTCTCCTCTTCAAGACAAAAGAAATGAATGTGAATCACCAGCTTTCAGGATAGTGCTTAAAATAAAACAGATTCCTATTAAAACAATTACAATAAGAAAACACTAAGTAGTATAGTATAAAGTAAGTTAAAATGACATTTTAATGTTTTAACATTTTAATAACTCATGTCTACTTTATAAAATATCATAGTATATGCTGTCTGAAGGAGGAACCAATGTTAAATAGTATAAGTCTGTTAGACATAATTAGATTTAGATTCAGGGCTGGTTAAATTGACAAGTTTTATATTTCAAAGCTAACGGTTTTGATACCCATAGAGTTATTTGTGATTCCTTTCTGCTAAATGGGTTTGATATGTCAAACCATCCACGAGCTAAGGAATTTTTAATTGAGTAGTTTGTGTTTTCCCTTTGACAGATGGTGAGCACTTATCCAGATCCTCAAAATGTTCTGTGGTGGACACGTAACTACATACATGATTTAGTAAATTATTGGAACATGATGATGTTTGATGGAAACTGTCTCTACCACCATAGATGACTCATGGAGAACTGAGCCATCACTGTGTGGCAGGTGCCCCCATACTCCACAAGAAAGGGAGAGCACGTGGCATCAGCTCTAGGGACAAGGACTGCATTCAGGCTCCCTGGGGTTCATGATGGGATATCAAAACCACACTGGTTGCTATAGTAACAGTAGCAAGAAGAAAGCAGGCACGCTTGTGGATGAAAAATTATCTTCCTTCTTTCTAAATGTGGGAGGCAGGTTACATGTTTGTGATAGCGATCTATTCTACCAGCTCAGAGAACAAATTGAAGTCTAAATACTCAGAATGCCACAAGGTTGAGAGTCAGGCCTGATTCTCAGAAGCTAGCTGTCCACTTGTGAATATAAGGGAGAGGGATTTTGTTGACACCCTTTGTCTCCTGATGGGTTTTATAAGTTAGAGGACCAACGCAAGCACAGCTGTTACTTTCAGCATCACAAATCTGCTTTGCAGAGAACTGCTATATTAATATATCCACTTTCCAGATCATCTCACAAGCAAAAATGGTAAATGATTAGAAAGATATTTCCAGCTGTTTTCAAAACCGTTTGAGAAAATAAAGTCTTAATTTCTCAGGTAAGATCTCAGAGCAGACGAACCTGTGGTTCTGCCAGGGAATCTCTAAAGCTAAGCCATAAATGAGACTTCTGTTTAATCTTCAATAACCACTTGCTGTTGCAGGCCTATTATGCAATACTCCTCAACAGGGGCCGTCTGGAAGTGCATCTCTCCACAGGGGCACGAACAATGAGGAAAATTGTCATCAGACCAGAGCCGAATCTGTTTCATGATGGAAGAGAACATTCCGTTCATGTAGAGCGAACTAGAGGGTAACAATAGCACTAAAATATTTATTATTGTAACTCAGGTGAACTTCCTTTGCTAGCATTGGTATCCATCAGTATCTGCCTGAACCTCTGTGTGTGTGGACCTACTATGCATTGCAAAAGGATACCGTAGCTTAATTCCCTCTTCTTTACTTTTCATACTTCGGGAACCTCATTTGCCTCAGCCCTTAGGAGTTCTACCCTTAACATTTTTATTCGTGCAGTTATCTCCACCTTTGGAAAAACCAAATGCATTTTCTGAAGCTATAAATAAGAAAAATCCCTCCCTCTGCCCCTCTTAAATATTACCTCCTCAAATAAGGTACGCACACAGCGAAACACACAAATCAGCTCCACTGGAGCCAGCAGGCTTTGGCGGTTTCTATCTCATTCAGGTTCCAAAGCAGTTATGGCAGCTGCTTAGCTGTCACAGATACAGAGTGTGGCAGCAGCTGCAGGACCTATTGAGCCTATTAAGTGCATATCTTGTCCCTGTCCCCCTTCCCAAGGTTTGCAGGGTCCCTGCAGAGTGGCTTTCTGAGGGAACAGAATCAAGGGAGGGGAGGAAAATGACTGCTGCCGTGAGCCTGGCCACCTTTCTACAAATCTACCAGAGTGCTTGCCCCAGCCCTGGGCCAGGGAATTGGCTTTACTCATGCACAAACTGATGACTTTCTTTAGAATGCTGCAATACTTTATACTTACTTTATTAGGAAAGTCATCTGTATTTTTCATCAAAATATTGTATGACAACTCAGAGAGATAATTAGTTTAGAAGGACAATTAGAGAAAAAAGAAACAGAAGCCCAGAGACTTCAGGGGTTCAGACCTCCAAGCCAGCAATCCATTTATCAGACTGAAGACATAGAAAAGAACTGGAAATCCAATTTGATGAGGCCTCAAAACACAGAGGATACTTTTAAATGCAACGAGTATGAATATGTAGCAGTAGTTCAGCCAAGCCAATACTATCCTGCAGTGAAAGACCTACATTTACTAATTATCCTCTTGTGGAAAACATTTAGATAAGTAATAAAGATTTCTTACCTTCTAAGTAAACAACAAAGCTCTCCTCAGTTTTTATTATTATTATTATTAGGTAGAGGATTAGGCTGTAGGATGAATTGATACAAAGCATTCATGCAGAATGGCTACTGAGACGTTTAGAAACCATGATCGAGACAAATGAGGGATCATTTATTTGGACAAACTGAGAACTTTTACTAATCTAATAGCCAGATATTATAGTCATGGTCTCTGAGGAGAAATGCAAACTGAATGCTCTCATTTGAATCTTAGAATGCTTTAGAATCCTGGTTTCACATGTCTTCTAGATTAGATGTTAGGCCCTTTGACAAACTTTAATCCTTTTCATTGTGGAAAGGACTTTTTAAAAGATTTAAACTTTAGCCGGGCGTGGTGGCTCACACCTGTAATCCCAGCACTTTGGGAGGCCAAGGCAGGTGGACCATGAGGTCAGGAGCTCGAGACCAGCCTGGCCAATATGGTGAAACCCCGTCTCTACTAAAAATGCAAAAACATTAGCCAGACATGGTGGTAGGCGCCTGTAATCACAGCTACTCTGGAGGCTGAGGCAGGAGAAATGCTTAAACCAGGGGGACAGAGGTTTCAGTGAGCCGAGATCGCACCACTGCACTCCAGCCTGGGCAACAGAGCAAGACTCCAACTCGGAAAAAACAAAACAAAACAAAAACATTTAAACTTTAAGGAATTTCAATAAGTAACTGCAGATTTGAGAAATTAGTTGACCAAAATCACTCAAAATGTGTTATTTTGTTGAGAAAGAATTCTGGAATTCCCAAATGCATTACACTGTTGTACCACTATGTCCTTTTAACAGGTGCTTCTTCAAGAAGGGCATTTTATTATGCCAACTTCACAGCTGTTGACCATCAATCCAACCTTTATTTGATTAAGCTCAGTATATAGTACATCACTGGAAACCAGTCGTTTGGTTAATTGGCCATATAAACAAACAGTTTTGCCATTCATTGTTAATTACAGGATAATATATGAGACATATTAGTGTGTAGTCACTGAACTCTGTGCCAAAACAATAATACATTTGCTACCATAATGGCTCATTCGGCACTCTAAGGTTAAAATGCAATCTACTCTATAAGCAAGTGCCACATTCAACTGATTGACCAGAGATCGCAAGTGACCATGAGAACTTCACCCAGAAAAAATTTTTAATGCTTTATATGCCTATTCTATGGCATGATTTGTGTCACATACTAGACAAAGATGATTTGTTTTCATTGTTCTGAATGTATGTGAGATCTGTAATAACATCCTTTCATCACAGATGAGAAAATATTAACTAACTTGCCCAAAATCATGTGCTACAAATAACAGGACCAGGTATTAAATGAGATGATATATTTGACTTAAATACCTCCATCTATACACAGCCAATAGATTATTCTTACGTTTTTGTGTGACCATAAAGGTTTATATTACTAAATGTTGATTATGATGTATGATTATTAATTTGGAGATATTTGCATTATCCCAACACTTTTCAGACTATGCATTGTCAATCATCATTTCTTTTCCTAAAATCCTGGACAAAATGACAGCTTTAATACCGCCTCACAAAATAATTGGATTTTTACCAAACTGGGGGCCAAGGTTCTCAAGAAGCTCCTTCTCCCTTGTCCTCTGCCTCTCTTTGCTCCTCCTCCCTCATTCTCTCTCCCTTCCACCCCTTCATCTGGAAAAATCTCCCTTTAGTCACTTTGGTATCTAATTTCTTGGCACTCCAGTGACCTCTGCCTCCTATATCTGCTTTGTCCTCTGATACTTCTCCTGGCATCCGCCTTGGTGGCCAGCAGTTCTTACTGGACAAAAACATCAAACCCTAAGAGCCTGAAGTAGTTACTTAAGCAAATAGGACAAGCAACTGAACTGAGTTTTTCTTCTGGGAAAGCTTTCTTCACACAGGTACAGAAATAGGCTAAAGGTCAGGAAGTAGGGTGAGATATTTTAGGAGTCATTTGGGGTTTCCAGAATGAGATAAAGATTTTAACACTGAACCCTAAATATTTTCTTTCTTAACATCCAAAGTATGTTCAAACAGAAAAAAGATTAGATTCTATTTATTATGTAAATTGCAAACATTAGGACACTTATTTCTCTTAATATCTTCTTCCACATGTGCAATCCAATTGATATGGTTTAAAAAAAAATCTTAAACCCACATTCCAAACAAATAAGAAATAGGGTATAAGTAATCAAGTAATTATGAAACTCTAAGAATCAGCCATTGAAACTGTAAAAAAAAAAAAATAAAGCTGACCTATTACAATACTAAATTAATACAAAGTTTAATGTACCTTTTTGCACATAGCAGGCCTCAGTAAAAAGCTGTTAAATAAATACTTTTTAAAAATGGAAAACACACCAGAATCATAATGGACATATTGGCAATGTCTTTCTCAATAAAAACTAAATAAATGATCTAGATTTGATGTTCCTAAAAGGTAAAATAGGAGCAGGATTTAGCTGTAGTTTTCTAGCAATGCCCTTTTTAAGTAATACAGCCTCAGGGCAATCCCTTAATTAATATTTTCCGCTGTTTGAAGTAGGTATTTTTATCTCCATCTTATAAATGAATGAAATGGACCTGAGCATGATTAAATAACTTGCCCAAGGTCACACAGCCAGTAAGCTTCCACACTAGTACTTAATTCCAGTATGTTCCTCCTGAAAGCCCACACTCATTCTCCATCACCACCCTGTGAATTGGTTTAAAAAAAATAAGGGTCACTATGATGGTCCTTGTGGCGGAACCACACTACAGAGAGAGGCTACACCAGAAAGAGGAAGCCCTCTAGCTTTTTAAAATTCTAATCAAGAACAGAGATTTACTCTCCTTGGACAATCTTTAACAGAGGCTTATATCCTTCATTAAAACCTTAGGAGCCCTGTGATATCATGTTGCTAAGAGGCTGCTTTCAGCTAAAGGGGAAAAAGAGTGTAGGGGAGGGGCTTCTCCGTGAGTCACACATACCCGGAAGTGAGTGGTTTTCTGAAATTCTCATCTCAGAAAACCACCGACACTCTTAGCAAGGAAGCTGAACCTCCTGGGTTTTGCCAACACATTTTTCCATAGTTTGGTAAAGAAACCTCAAAAGTATGTCATTTCCCCCTATTTTCTCTTTGAAACTAAATTTTACCGGTCCCTTCTTCACCCCCTTAACAGTGACGTTTTGAGCCACAGCGAAATCCATTTTTTGTCCCTTTCTCTTACTTTTGAATTATCTTACTTGTAAAGTGCCAATTCAGAGCATCTTTACCCTGGCTTACTGTTTTTTCCAGTTCTACATGTGGTTTTTCTTCTTTATAAAGTCAAGTAAGAGGGCACTTTAGGACTGAGGTTTCCACCCAAGTACTCCGGTTTTCTCTCCAGATATGAAGTAAGTTTTCAGTAATCCATTCATGATCCCTGGGCTAGTGACTAATGCTTATGACTAATAGCACCATGATGACTGTTAAGACCGAAACTCAAAACTTGCTTCCGGAACAAAAGAGAAAATGCCTTTGGTCATTTTCATCAGAACTCTTTGTCTCCTTCTGATTCTTGGCCCAGGGATCCAAGGATTGTTGTAAATAAGTAGCATGAGGTTCTCAGTTAGCAGTGTGTGAGTTATCTCTCATAAGCAAATTAGGAAAATTAATGAAACAGCCACTAAGGAAAATCATTGCAAGGAACAATTAGCAGGGTGTCCTTGCCTGCCTCTTCTATTCAAAAGCCATCAGCTACATTCTTTATAAAATGTGCTTTAAGTGTTTGCTGTTGATTCCTGCAATCTAAGCTCTCAGGAGCATGGTTTGTTCCCTAGCAAGAAGATAATAGCCAGCACAACCCAAGGAAGACCCCATGCTATGCTAAACCTGCCAACTCTTATACAGTTAGACATTACTGCACACTGCAGAAGCCTCAGTTCTCACAGGCTCATGTGTTGGGCTGCACAGCGCTGTTGTCAGCTCTACAAGAGGCTAATGTTGCAGTGCGCCATGACCTGGTTTCAGTAAACTTTCAGGAAGAGTGAACGAGGGAGTCATGGGACGAGATCCTGAGAACAGCGTTTGCTTAGTGTAGAATTCCTAAGCATCCAATTTTGGCTCCCTTAAAAGCTATGGTTGAGAGGGGTGAAGGGTGGCAGGAAAGAATTTGATTTCCAACTGTATTGAATGAGATGTGACTTATACTTGTTTATTTTTAATATTTTATCAGCATCTTTACAGTTCAAGTGGATGAAAACAGAAGATACATGCAAAACCTGACAGTTGAACAGCCTATCGAAGTTAAAAAGCTTTTCGTTGGGGGTGCTCCACCTGAATTTCAACCTTCCCCACTCAGAAATATTCCTCCTTTTGAAGGCTGCATATGGAATCTTGTTATTAACTCTGTGTAAGTGGATCTCCTCATTACTACTACTAATTTTTTATTTTTATTTCTTGCTATTAGGGGTCCCAATGCATCTACATTGTCTACAGCTATGCAGGGGAGGAGGGAAACAATGAGGATCTTCAATTTAGACTGAGAAAAGCACACTAATGGACTTAAAAAGGCATGCGGGGATTGGGCTTAATTGTAAGGAAGCAAAAAAATGAAAATAAAAAAATCTTATTTATTACATTCTATTAGCCCCATGGACTTTGCAAGGCCTGTGTCCTTCAAAAATGCTGACATTGGTCGCTGTGCCCATCAGAAACTCCGTGAAGATGAAGATGGAGCAGCTCCAGCTGAAATAGTTATCCAGCCTGAGCCAGTTCCCACCCCAGCCTTTCCTACGCCCACCCCAGTTCTGACACATGTAAGTGTTTATATTATCCCCATTGCTTTCTAATTTTTACCCAGTATTCTGAGTCATTTCAGAAGGAAGATTATTCAGGATATCTAGTACACTCTGATATTAGAATTGAAAGAAATATAACCTGTCTATCAAAACCTATTCTTACATCTTCATTGAATGACTTACCTATATTTCCTTCTTCAATTTTGTTTACAAAACAGTACATTTTCAGTTGAAATGTTGGAAAACACAGAAATATCCAGAATCATGAATAAAAGACGCTTATAATACCATGACAGAGGCAACCATGTTGGTTTCCAGGCCCTTTTATCTGCATAGTAGATGTCCTACCTTGTATACAATTTGGTGTCCTGTTTTTAGAAACTAGTAATACACCACTAAAACTGTTTCTAGGCCAGGCACGGTGGCTCACGCCTGTAATCCTAGCACTTTGGGAGGCCAAGGCAGGCAGATTGCCTGAGCTCAGGAGTTCAAGACCAGCCTGGGCAACCACGGTGAAACCCCGTCTCTTCTAAAATGCAAAAAAATAGCCTGGCATGGCGGCGTGCACCTGTAGTCCCAGCTACTCAGGAGGCTGAGGCAGGAGAATCGCTTGAACCCAGGAGGCGGAGGTTACAGTGAGCCGAGATCACGCCACTGTACTCCAGCCTGGGCAACAGAGCGAGACTCCATCTCCAAAAAATAAAAATAAATAAATAAATAAAAACTGTATCTAAACATCATATAAATGGGTATGTCTAATATGATTTTATGTTAAGTATATATACACACAGAGACACACAACTATTTTGTAGTATTGGAGGTCATATAGCCTTGATTAGAGCATGGGCTCAAGTCAGACTGCTGGTGTTCAAATCTGAGCACTGTAACCAACCATCTGTGTGAATTTGGGAAAGCTACCTATCCAATCTATTTCTCAGTTTCCCATCCAAGTACTAACCAGGCCCAACCCTGCTTAGCTTTTGAGATCAGAAAAGATCGGATGCTTTCAGGGTGATTTGGCCATAGACTATTTCTGTTTCCTCATCTGTCAAATGAGGATATTAACAGCACAGACATCAAAAAGACTTTGTATCAGAGTTTTAAAAGATAATGTTTGTTAAATGACTCACATATACTGAACGTTTAATAAATGGCATAAGTACTATGTAGTAATGACAATAATGAGTACTTTCACCAGCCCAGGGCTAAACAATTTTCATTCAATATTATATGTAATTCTCATAACGGCTCTGTAAAATATAGTCTTTCTACTTTTAGTCGAGTTAATAAGAATTAGCTATCTTAAGCAACCAACCCACTCACACCACTAGTAAAAGGCAGAGGAAGAATTTTATTCTAGCAAGTCAGACTCTAAAGTCTGACTCCTTATCTCTGGAACACTCTGCCTTTCCAATTTATTCTACTTTTAATAGACCATGGTAGGCTATTGAGAGTGTTTCCAGTTTTTCACTATTAGAAACTATACTCTGATGAACTCCTCTATGCATCAAGCTTTTTCATTATTTCCAGTTATTCTTAAAATAGATAAGTAGTTAGGAAATTATAAGGCCAAAAGATGAATGTGTGTAAGGTTTTCAATACACATACCTGAATTGTTTCTTCCACAGGCTATGCCAATTTACATTCTTATCACCAATACAACAGAGATGGTCACAGTCACTACACTCTTAACAGCTCATGTGTTGTGGTTATATTCCATACCAGTAATGGGTGGGCAATGTTGTCTTGAGTGCAGATCTTGAAAACTCTTGAATATCTCATTCTCTTCCTTAGTGTCCACAATGGAATTGGTTGAGCAATGTGCTCCTTGCACTAGAAATAGTTATTCAATGAGAGGCCAAATAGCCATCATTCAAGAAAACTGGTTATTTACTCCAAGCATCCTTTCATTCTTTGTAAAATAGGGATATTTCATCTATCTTGCCTACAACATAGAGTTATGAAAAATCAAATGGGATAACGTATGCGGAAGTTATCTGAAAACTGGAAAAAGCATACCCACATAGACACTCTGAGGAATCCCTGCATTTAGTGAATAACTACTATGTGTCCAGTACTCTGCCAGGCATTTCATATCTGTTATTTCATTTGATTCCCACCCTATTAATTGTTTCATTTACATTTATTTATATTGCCAGAAGTATTATATTTCACAAAGGAAAATACCTAAGATCACACAGCTAGCAAGTGGAAAGCTGTCAGTCATGGGGGGTTAGTTCCAGGAGTTGATTTCATCCTAAAGCATTCCTGAGATCTGCCACATGGATTTCAGAATGTTTCCTCAGCTCTTTCATAATTCAGCCACAAGTTAGATCTTTGCTTAGCAAAGGTAAGGTTAATGATCCTCCTCTTCACCCTTATATACCTGAAAATCATGTGTTTCTCAGACTCATAAACATGTTTTCAGTTGAAGAATTAGAAAACATCATGAGTTGAATAAACTTTTTTGACCTTGGATCCTAATGTCCACTTATAAAAATGTTTCTAGGAGCAAACAGCCTAATTTCTAAATGACTAACTTAAAATTATAAACTAAAATTGGCAAGAGCCCTAAAGATCATCTGGTCCAATCACCATCTTAATGCATGGGTTCCTTTTACATGATACTTACAGCCTTTGCCTGAACATTTCATTGACAAGATTTTCCAGTGTTATGACAAGGCAGGCTCGAGTTGTTAGAAAGCCATTGGTTACATTAAGTTAAAACTGAGTCCCTAAAACTTCTATGTAATGATTGTATTTCTATAGGCAAACACCTTACATTTATGTGTCCTCTGTCTAACATCCCTTCAATAATTTGAAAATAGCTAAGTCTTCTCCTTCCCTAGGCTAACCATTTCCCTAGCTTAGGTATTCTTTTTGTATTATCTCATTTCTAATTGCTATCCCCTCCATGATCAGTATTCTTAAATTTGAAATATTCCCTTCATAATATGGCACCTACTACTCAAAAGGAAGTCACCAGCTCAGGGGACAGTGTGACCCCTCCCTCCCTTAATTGTTACCATATTTCTATTAATGCACCTAAGAATGTTTTAATGTTTTTAATAGATATATCATGCTACTAATTCCAAATCGGGTACCATATTCAATCAAGCAGAACCTCATGGACCTTCTTCTCTACCACTAGAACATCCTCCAGGCAGCTCTCTCAGCCTGTGCTGGTTTGGATTTTTAGGGATAACCCTGCCAGCCTCCATGGATCACCTTACTTTTCTAAGTACTTACACAAACTTCATTTTATAGGGCCTCTCAAGCACATTTTTATGTGGTATTTAGAGATCACACTTTTTCCTTTTTTCTCAAAATAAAGATACTTGCCCATCTGGGAATGGAGATTTTTACTCATTTAAGGTTCTTTTTTTTTTTTATAACCTTCTGTTCTAATTTCGATTTCCATTTCCTCTCAGCAGTGTATGTTTTAACTTTTCCGAAAACAGAGCATTCCACTTAGTAGATGAGACAGAAGCAAAAAGTTGAGTAGCATGCCAAATTGGTTGGTTTAGAAAGAATCACAGAACATTAGAGCTAGAAGACACCCTAAAGATTCCAACTCTTAACTTGCACATGAGGAAAGAAAGCCCTCAAACTTACAGCATGGCCCAGGGGGTTACACACATGAGCGATAGTTGGCACTAAAACCCAGATATCTAAATTCCAACTGCTATTTCACCTTCTTTTTTTTTGTTTGTTTGTTTGTTTTTTTTTTGAGATGGAGTTTCACTCTTGTTACCCAGGCTGGAGTGTAATGTCACAATCTCGTCTCACTGCAACCTCCACCTCCTGGGCTCAAGCAATTCTCCTGCTTCAGCCTCCCGAGTAGCTGGGATTACGGGCATGCACCACCACTCTTGGCTAATTTTGTATTTTTAGTAGAGACGGGATTTCTCCATGTTGGTCAGGCTGGTCTCGAACTCCCGACTTCAGGCGATCTGCCCACCTCAGCCTCCCAAAGTGCTGGGATTACAGGCATGAGACACTGTGCCCGGCCTATTTCCCCTTCTTTTGCACATTATAATTAGTTATGACTGTGTGGTCAGAATTAGATGTTTTAGAACTTTCCATCTCTATTAATTGTATTATTATATTTTAGAAATCAGATCATGGAGCCACACATATCTTCTGTTTTAATTTGATTCCTTTCTTATGTTCTTTTTGTGTGTGTAGGGGGAAAAGGATGTCTTCTTTTTAAAGGTTACTAAAAGTTAAAAGTTTTACAATTTATTTTATAACAAATATTTATTAAGCACCTACTAAGTGCAAAGATGAATACGATATTATCATTGCTAGTCAGAGAAAAAGAGGGAGAGTTGCTTTTTCTGCCATAGCCCTCCCACTTTTATTCCATGAATTCTGGCAGGTTACTTGTCCTTTCTAAATGTAAAATAATTAATGGACAAATAAGGATAATAATATCTTCCTTCTAGGATTACTATTATGAGGGAATAAGTTATACATTTTATGCAAAGCACCTAACACCATGCTTGGCTCAAAGTAACATTCCATCTCTGTATTTATTCTTTTGTTAGTTTAACTTTAACTTCTGTGTTTCTTTAACTTAATTATTCTAGTTAGTTTAACTTTTCACATTTTTTAGGGTGGGTGGCAGGTGCTGGAAAAAAAGGGATGTGGTGAGTATTCAATTTTTAAGCAATTTCAAACCCTTTTATTTGTTTGATATGTAATGATATATACATTGTAATGATGTGGTTATTAAATAAGTCCTCTATAATTTTCACTTCTCACCGTTTTCCATTTTTGTATCAGAATTTAGATTATTTTTTTTTCTTGCTCTGTCGCCCAGGCTGGTGTGCAGTGGTGCAATCATGGCTCTCACTGCAGCCTCAACCTCCCAGGCTCAGGCGATCCTCATGCCTCAGCCTCCTGAGTAGCTGGGACTGCAGGTGCATTCCACCATGCCCGGCTAATTTTTGTATTTTTAATAGAGATGGGATTTCACCATGTTGGCCAGGCTGGTCTCGAACTCTTGGGAAGTGATCCACCTGCCTCAGCCTGCCAAAGTGTTGAGATTACAGGCATAAGCCACCACGCCTGGCCCAGAATTTAGCTTTTTAAGAGTTATTTAAGAACTAAGACTTAAAAGTTAACTCCTGAAGTGAGAACTGCCTATTTATGAGCTCCATATTTGTGCTAGCACAGTTGACAGAAAAGATCTCCTGTTCTCAGTGCCCTTCTTTTTCTTCTTTACACCCATCACACCCAATCCTGCCAGCAACTTACAGCATGAGGACAACATTCACTACACTACAGGGCAATGTAAGGGTGTCTTGAGAAAGCCCTGCCTTGTGAAATGGATTATGTCAATCTTATGATTAATTCATGTTGAGCACGCTAGATTAAAGAGCATTTCATGCATATCATCTCATTTGATATTATGGCAGCTTGTCTTCTCTTTATACTTCTCTCTTATTCTTTAGCCCATCGAGAGCTAGAGAAAACATTTCTACATGTTCTATTTGTGGATATTTTTCATGGAGGATGGCAGGAGGTAGAGGTAGATAAGAGGCTGAACTTCAAGTATTACAGAAATTTGTTGACATGTGGAAACGTGACAAGTTCTCTGCAAGTATGTGCACTGTTTAGACCAAGTCTTTTTAACAAGGATAGCCTGTGTGGATTTGTAGATAATGAGCTGGCTGCATTCTTTTACTTGAATTTTATTGAAGAGTTCAGCCGTAAACCTCACAGTTTAAAATGTGAAAACTAAGAAAAACAATACAAGTAGCCATGGAGAATTCCTGTACTGATGAGCTCTCTCTGGGATTTGGCGAAAAGAAGTGAGCACAGAAGGAAAGAATAGAGGAAAGGAAAGTGATTTCCCTAGCAGCTTTAGTGCTACACCTTTAAGAGCTAAGTACAGTCAAGGCCAAAGGATAAACTGATTGGATACTGATATGTATTTAAAGAGAAAACATACATTTTCCACTTATCAAGGAATCCCTGTTTAGACATTAATGTATAAATATTACTGTAAATGCCCAAGACCCACCAAAAGAGCTTAAGTGCAGTGTTAACAATAATTCAGTTTCTCAATAAACATCTTGAGTAGGGCTTTTATATTTTAGAAGATTAAAGTCAGTGCTATAAAAAGTATCTTCCACTTATTCATCCATAAAGAAAATCATGACAAATAAGCACCAGATGTGATTTTAGCCCACATTTATTAGAGAAATTATTGACTCATGAAAGAAGAAAATTATGCAATTTCTGTGATGATTCATTGTTTGGTGCTTTCAAGAACAAAGATGCCAGTTTTGATAAATGTAATATAAATCTCTGCTCAGGACCTAGGAAATTCAAGAGATGCTTATCAACGAATCATACGCACTCCTGAATCTAAGAACTCATTTCCAAATGTCAGCCACCAATCTGCAGTTAGAAAAGACCATTGCTTTATTCTGACCTGAAGTTAAATGAGTGACAGTGTGAGGGTGAAAACGTCTTGGCCCCGTTACCAATTTGGTGCACTATCTACTTCCCTAAACAAGGCTTTGGCAGCATGGCTTCCTCCATAATTATTCCCAACCACATCACTGCTCTAATCAACAGGTGCACCACCACGCGAGACTCCCCACCCAAGTCCTGTCTGCCTACAACTTGTAACCTGCCAAGCAAAGGCAAATGAAAAACAAGCGTATCTGTCCTCCTTTCATACCCCATTTTCCCCATTATCTGTTTCTAGTACTTTAAAAAGTCCCCACAAGGTGGCAGAATTGTAACACGTTGAGATTGATGAGCCTCTACTGAGACTGTGAATTTTTTTTTTTAATTATTATTGTTGTTTTAACACATTTGAGAGATTAGTGTGTCCAAAACAACACAGGTAAAGCATCACATCCATAGAGATGAGGACGCCTTCAAGTATACACTAGCTTAGAAAAGGATGATTCATCTTGCAATGACCATTCTTTAAAAGTTCCTTAAAATTACCTCGTTAGATCTTTTCTCTTACCCTTTTTTCTTAGCTTAGATTTCAGTGGCAAGCAGAGTTGAAAACATCCTTGGTGACAAGATCATTTTATTTCTGAGCAAAGCACAGGGCAGTTTCTATTCCATCTCACTTGTTCCCCCTTTAAAATGCTAGAAGGAAAAAAGAAGCTTGAGCAGCTGGATGAGCAGCTCCACCCACTGTGGGACATGAGGCAGAAGGAAGAGAAGAGGAAGCAACACCGGGCAAAGCAATAAACTGGTGCTGCCCTGAACACATCATGTTTTTTTTCTTTTTGAGACAGGTTCTTGCTCTGCTGTCCAGGTTGGAGTGCAGTGATGCAATCATAGCTCACTCTAACCTTGAACTCCTAGGCTCAAGCGATTCTCCTGCCTTAGCCTGCCGAGTAGCTGGGGCTTTCAGCATGCAACAACATGCCCGGCTAATTTTTTATTTTTTTAATTTTTTTGTTGTTGTTCTTTTGGAGAGACAGAGGGGGGCAGGGGTCCTCACTTTGTTGCCCAGGCTGGTCTCAAACTACTAGCCTCAAGCGATCTTCCTGCCTCGGCTTTCCAAATGCTGGGATTACAAACATGAGCCACCACGCCCATCCCTTACACCCATCAGACTTGGTTTCAGTTTACCCAAGGAAAAGTGATGCAAGGAAGACACCCTTTAACCAAGCAAGGGGGAGATCGAGATTTGTACAAAACACTATCAAATTAGAGGGTGGGGAATTTTTGTCCCATTTAAATCCTAAGACATATTTTTAAAAACCCTCTTACACCAGCACTTCTCAGTCCTTTTCCAACTGCCAGTTTAATAAAGGAAGGTGATAGAAGTTTTATTAAAACAGTATCCATCCTGTTGCAAATCAATGATAGTAAACATCACCTTGGATGTCCTTAAAAACAAAGGACTATACACCATAATGGCTTTAAACTTTGAGGTTACATGTTAGAGTGATCAGTTTGGTACAACTCTTTTCCGTAACATTGGCTCATCTGAGAATACCGTTTTATTAAGCACTGCTTCTGCCTGCTTCTTGAGGGCTGCCCGTTGCAGAAATGGAGGATCGAATCCAGGAGGTGTTCTTCTTCCTAAATTTCAAGTGGATGTAACCTGTAATGATTCTTAAAAGAACTTTGACAAAGTCCCTGTCCTTTTCTGGTCAAAGGTTTTTTTCTAAAATGGCTTGACCAGGGCCTTGTCCATCTAGAAAATCTCATAGTATACAACGAAACAACAACAAAATAAAAACAAACCAAAAAACTGCTGCTTAGCTCAGGACCAGTTTTGGATACACCTGTCCAGTCTACCAGCAATCAAAAAGTTCCCCATAACATACAGCTGCTACCAGGAGTGTACAACTGCCACCTTGAAAATTTTTTAAATTTTAATAGAGAAGTTATATTGACGTTTACATATAGTAATTAGACGAGTGACTGTAACTGCAATAATATGGACATAACCCACTGGTGGTTCTCTTTTAAGCTACGTGTAATTGTTTCCTAATTCCTCAGCATCCATTCACGTTTCTGAATCCCTCAATTTTCAGAGCTGAGGGTGTAAAGATGTTTCAGTGAAATTCTGCCCCCAGTGGACTCACAGCAGATAGGATTATCTTAGTGATTTCTGAGGAAGACTGCAAGCTGCGTGTGTTTATCGAGACGGTCCTCTGTCCGGGAAATATCGTGAGAGGCTGATAAAAGATCCCAATTCTATTAATAGAAGTATTCATGACTGAGATCTTAAGCTACCGAGGCCTCTCCATTCGGGCTCTTTTTGCAGGCAGCGTAATAAGAAAGGTGCCACATGCTGACTCTAAAAGAGGCCATTCAGCTGTGCGAATGAATAGCATTTTCCTGTCCTACCCACGGGGTTTTGCATAGCTGTGTGAATTTCGGCCACAGTCTGCTCTTTATAACTGACCATCTCCTGGGAAGCAAGAAGGGAAATACTTCCATGAAGACCAATTTTACAGCATTTCAAAACACTTTAAGCCTTTTACCTGCTGTGGCAGAGTGCTTCGTTTGACTAAGGTCAAGAGAAAAGAGAACAAGGCTTTTCCTCATCAAGTAAAAATTTCCTGTGTGCTGATGAGTCATCTCTGAGGTACACTCTTTGGGAAGAACACTGTGCATCAAAAGCCTGCCTTGGGCTGCTGGAGAACCTCTGCTGAGTCAGCACTCACTGGGGCAGCGGCCCAGCCAGAGCTATTAAGTGCAGATCTTAAAAACAGATGTGTTGGTGAGAGTGTGCAGGTTATTTTCTCATGTACTGCATGTTCTAAGAGACGTCATAAGCAGCCTGTATATCGACCTATCTTGTGAAAATAGAGAACAGGGAAAGGAATTGTGGCTTTGGTAATTTAAGGAGCCTTGATTATTTATGGAGCTGTGTGTTATGGTAGCCAAATGTGATCTACTCAGCCAGGACTGCTGTATGCTTTGCAAGAATTGAAAATGCAGGGCCCCTCACTGAAAAATTATTAAGAATTTCAAGATGGTGACAGCAGAGCATTAAACCATGTGACTGCACAGCCCCGCACCTAGCTCTCCCCGTCAGCACCCTAGGAAGCTGATCTTTGAACAGTGGCAGTTGAAATGGTGTATGGTGGGTTACATTTTTAAAATGTGCTGGGTTGCCTAGCAACTGGCAAGGGCCTGAATGGGCTGACGTGCAGGTTTAGATACACCATCTTGAAAGTCTAAATTCATGGAAACCTTCTAGTGGACTGATAATTTTCAAGAAAAAGTAATATAGTGGGAGATGGAAATGGGGAGGGCAAGAAAAAACACATTTTTCTACTCTTATAACCCAAGTGGCTAGCTTGTCATTTTCCCTGTTCGATCTTCTAAGAATAGAGCTCTTCATACGTGAAGGAAAAATGAAAGGGAAATTCCAGTTTTCTCAGAAATATACATAAATTTTTAGAGGATAATGAAACTATGAGTTAATCAATAAATATGTCTGAGCACATTCCTTTAGCAATTCAAGGGTGTGATATAAGAAAACTGATTCACACTCACTGAGCACTCGATAATAAGTACTTACTATGCAGTAGACTACAGAGATGAATAATGTATAGTTTTTATTCTTAAAGAATTACACTAATATGTAAGAAACAGTTAGACAGCATCATTACCTTTTTAAAGAACAGTCCATAATCTCCTGTTTTTCTCTCCTGGGTATTTTACAGGGTCCTTGTGCTGCAGAATCAGAACCAGCTCTTTTGATAGGGAGCAAGCAGTTCGGGCTTTCAAGAAACAGTCACATTGCAATTGCATTTGATGACACCAAAGTTAAAAACCGGTATGTATCATCCTGAGACACTGGGAAAGAACCGATAAATGAAGAACTGAGTATTCGTGTTTAATCAAGTTGAATCTACTACACTTATTAATTAATGAAGTTAGCTTTTCTTTTAATTCACTGAGTACAATAGAGAATAGAATTTTATTTGTCTGAGCCTGAGGAGCCCAATTTAGGAAATCAGTAGCCCGATAAAGTCCTCATCTCTGAGAAGGTTTTACTCTCCTTTATGAAAATGCAGCCACGATCTGATACCGCTCTATTTTAGCATGAGAATGCTGTTATTTTTCTGTTTGACTTTGCATGCTTTTGTTTCACAGTCTCACAATTGAGTTGGAAGTAAGAACCGAAGCTGAATCCGGCTTGCTTTTTTACATGGCTCGCATCAATCATGCTGATTTTGCAACAGTTCAGCTGAGAAATGGATTGCCCTACTTCAGCTATGACTTGGGGAGTGGGGACACCCACACCATGATCCCCACCAAAATCAATGATGGCCAGTGGCACAAGGTAATAGTCCCCTGGATATTGGCAGTACCCTAAGGGAATTACTGAGTGGCAGCCATCAGCATTCTCCTGGTGCCAGTATATTTTGCCAGGGCAGACACTGACTCTGGCAGAAGCTAAAAATAAAATAAGTGCCATATACAACTACTGCAATCTTGGAAAATGTGCTCAGACCTGTGTAGGTTTACATTTGACCACTGACATGCCTCATCATGGTTCCATCACTGCTGTATGGCTGTGGTTCTCAAACATCTACCCATAAACTGAGGCCAGGTGGCTGAAGACATTTCCACTGCTCTAAGTGAGAAACGTAGAACAGAGTGTGTTCACCATCAAGCTCAATGTATTCAATTTTAAGGAATAATATTTATTCTGAGATTATATTATAGCATTTTTATGGTGGCTAAAAGGCCTTTCTATTATGAAATAGTATTTGTCAAAAGCAAAAGTTGGCAACACTAAAATGGGTCCCAAGACTCCCCACCTAACCACACAGTGGTCTGTGAAAACCAGGAATCCAGGAATCTCTGGTTGATCGTGTTTAAAGGGCTCTAAGGTATCATTTCTACTGACAGTTATTTGGAACAACTTTAAAAACGTTGGCCTTACACCCAGAAACTGGTACTATTATGGGCACAGAAGGCTCGTTTGCCAGCTTACTGTCCTCTTTGGCATGACTGCAAATAGATAATATACTGCCTGATTAAAACAAAATCTCAACATTTGTCACTGCACCTGCGATAGCCTATTAAAGCAAAGCTTCCCTAGGTAGACCAATAAAATTTTTAATTTTCGGAGTACGATATTATTAGATGTTAGATTTGGTTAATGTTAACATACTTTGACTTGTCATATTCTAGAAAGCCAAAGAACCTTAAAAAACGCGAAGCCAACCAATTTGTTATCATGGAAATAAGAAAAGGAATCTTCATTTTTGCTGGGAGCTTATGACTAGCAAATACAGATCCAAATGAAGGAGCTCTCATTAAGAGTTCTTCCATCTCTAGCTAATAGAATAATAAATATGACATTTGAGAAAAAGACATATTGTTGAACCACAATGAGGCTGGGATTAAGAAAGGGAACTTAAATACTATAATTAGTCAAATTAATAACGGATTTTATTTTTGATGGTTTTTAAAAATTACTTCCCAAACCAGAATAGATACGTGTAAAATGAAGTGTTAAATTACTCTAATCCTGACCCAGACTCATTTTTAAACCATCATGGTACTTTAGCATTTCACAGGCTTTTATGCTCCTTTACCTAAATTCAGACTCAAGGTTTTTATACTCCAGCCAGTCTTTACACCCCTTATTTCATTCTGTCTCAGAAGATAATTCACTCCGCCACCCTAATTTCAGCCTCAGTCAGTTCTCTATCTTCCTCCCCAACTTTGTACTCATCAGGTTCCGCAGAAAGAAGTGCAGCTTATTTGTGCCACTCTTTCTTTAATTCTGCACAAGAACGGCCTGTTAGGCAAAGGGATGTAGCGTATCTGAAATCGTGTTGGGAGCCCAGGCTCTTTGCTCAATCAAACTAATGCACTTTTAAAACTGTACATGAATTTTGCTACCCACTTAATTTATGAAAGTGCTATTAGTCTGCAGGGTTCCTTACAACATTCCTCCCTCTCCACACATATCCACACTTGGCAACCTACCGAGGAGACTGCAACCTAAAACTGACCCAAGAAAATTTGGTATTCTTTTGGTGATAGTAGTCATGGAAAAGACAGAATTTGAGATATTCTGTAAAATGGGTTTAACTTTCCCATATATAATGGGCTTAGCACATACTAAGCACTGTGTACATTGTTTCAATTTTTCTTGGTAACATCGTTAAAGTCCTTATGTCTTATACTCTGCATATGTGAAATTTGTTCAGGATTGGCATTAATGACTCTTTTCTTTTTTGTAGATTAAGATAATGAGAAGTAAGCAAGAAGGAATTCTTTATGTAGATGGGGCTTCCAACAGAACCATCAGTCCCAAAAAAGCTGACATCCTGGATGTCGTGGGAATGCTGTATGTTGGTGGGTTACCCATCAACTACACTACCCGAAGAATTGGTCCAGTAAATATCTGATTTCTTCTTTATTACTTAAATATATGGCTGATTCATTTATTGATATATTTTGACTTATTAGGTCACATGGGCCCATGAAAACTGATAGGTAAATAGGAAGTCATCTTTTCTGATAAGGGACAGAAGGGTTTTTTGTTTGTTTGTTTGTTTGTTTGTTTTGAGACAGAGTCTCGCTCTGTCGCCCAGGCTGGAGTGCAGTGGTGTGATCTTGGCTCACTGCAAGCTCTCCCTCCCAGGTTCACGCCATTCTCCTGCCTCAGCCTCCCTAGTAGCTGGGACTACAGGCACCTACCACCACGCCTGGCTAAGTTTTTGTACTTTTAATAGAGACGGGGTGTACTTTTAATAGAGACGGGGTTTCACCGTGTTAGCCAGGATGGTCTCGATCTCCTGACCTCATGATCCGCCTGCCTCGGCCTCCCAAAGTGCTGGGATTACAGGCCTGAGCCACCTCGCCCAGCTGACAGAAGGTTTTTTAGATAGATTAGATTATGAGAGACAATGCCACGGAACACTGAGTGGGGAACCTGGAGCCAAACTGTCTTGGTTTGAATACCTATTTAACTATTGACTAGCTGTGTGTTTTGGAGCAAGTTAATCTTTTTTAACAAAGATTTCTCTTTTGCAAAATAGGGTAATGATAATACTAAACAAAAAGGATTGCATAAAGATTAAATGAGGTAATTTATTTAAAGTGATTGGGTTGGGCGTGGTGGCTCACACCTGTAATCCCAGCACTTTGGGAGGCCAAGGCAGGCAGATCACTTGAGACCAGGAGTTCAAGATGAGCCTGGCCAACATAGCAAAACCCTGTCTCTACAAAAATACAAAAAGTTAGCCAGGTGTGGTGGTGTGTATCTGTAGTCCCAGCTACTTTGGAGGCTGAGGCACGAGAATCACTTGAACCCTAGGGTCAGAGGTTGCAGTGAGCTGTAATAGCACCACTGCATTCCAGCCTGGGCAACAGAGCGAGACCCTGTCTCAAAAAAAAAAAAATAAAGTAAATAAATAAATAATAAAAATAAAAATAAAGTGATTGGAAGAGTAGCAGGCATATAAAAAGCACTGAAAGATGAAAATGATGGTATGTATTCATGGTGTTTCAGGCATAGAGATTTAGCAAATATTGAGAGGTGCAGTAGTTACAGTACAGTTATCCAATTTTGGATTCAGAATTTAAAGCCCTCACAGGTTTGTAAATCAATATTCACAAAATAATTTTTTATCAGACCGTGTATCCTAGTTTGCTTTGGAAAGTGTTACTCTGAGAGAAGCACGGGGGATTGATTGGTGCTTTTAGAGAACACACTAGATACAAATGTGATACATTTCTATACTCAAATTAGAACACATGATAATGTAGATTTGTTCATTCATCAAAGACAATCACCCATTATAGTTGTAATTCTCAGTATTTGGCTTCTCTTGTGGATGATCAGTATTACTTTTCTTTCATAGGTATTGGATATGCTTTTTAGGTCTATCAAAAACAAAAGTCTCTGAAGTGACACTGGTACAAGCAATTCACTTGAATTTCTAAAAACAGATAAAATATAATGGACCAGAGTGTGATTGAGTTACTTCTAAATTCCTTGAACCCCCAATGTTTCATGCAAACTTTCAAGTTTTATGCATATTTGCATTTTCTTAGGGGAGGGTCTGCTGCTTTCATTAGATATTCAAAAGGAAGAAGCACTGAACCAAACCTAGTTACCTTTTCAAATAGAAATTGAACATAGGCTATGACAAAATGGGTATATAGTAAGGTTAATAAACTATTAATAGAAACATAAAATCAGGAACATAAGAGACCAATTAAAACTTATGATACCAACATGGGGCCCATAGCTCTGTCAAACCAATGGAGACATAGTGTGCAGTATTTAGACTATGAGAACAGTCATATTCCAGGATAGACACATCCAAGTTGAGAAGCACAACACAGGATTTTCTGCATCCATGCCAGGAAGCCTGGTGGTAACAGAGAACCCAGGCAGCTTTGGGGGATGTCCCATCCTAAGACAACTGGATAACTACACACATACAGCACCCTGCAAATGATTGTATTCTACATGAAGGCAAAGTTCTGCTAAAACCTGACATTTGTTTCTTCTGATCTGAATGTTTAGGTGACCTATAGCATTGATGGCTGCGTCAGGAATCTCCACATGGCAGAGGCCCCTGCCGATCTGGAACAACCCACCTCCAGCTTCCATGTTGGGACATGTTTTGCAAATGCTCAGAGGGGAACATATTTTGACGGAACCGGTTTTGCCAAAGCAGGTAAGGCTCTTTCATTTCCTTCCTGTTGATTATTAACTAGATACAAATACTAACTTCTTGCTAGTACCACATAATAAAAGTTCCTAGAGTCCTAAACTAGTATCCTTTATTTAAGCCAAAAAGAAACTTATGGAAGTAATTTCAAAAATGCCTCTGAAAAATTCATGTATCTGATCCTGATAAGAATTAATAGAAGAAATAAAGTAAAAGGTCTATTTAGAGAATTTATTCCATCTCCTTCACTGGAGGTTAAGAACAGCAAAATAAATAATTTTGCAAGAACACTCATATGTTTATACTATGTTGTTTTTCTACCTTCCAGTTTCTGGAGATGAGATATGATTTTTTTCTTCTTTTCAGTTCCCTGCAAGGCTGTATTTCATAATCTCCTCCCCATCAACACACACCCATACATACAATGCACACCCATGTCTGTTTCTTGTTGATAGTGACAATGACTGGCATCTTTCCTGGCTTTCTCCACTCTGTTTCTAATGAACATTTCCAGTATGGTTTTATATCACTGGTCATGAAGGTACAGTTATGAAAAAGAAATAGGAAATAACCTCTACATAATAATTTTTTATCCTTTAATTTTTAATTAATTTTTGTGGGTACACAGTGGGTGTATATATTTATGGGTGACCTGAGATATTTTGATGTAGGCATGCAATGCATAATAATCATATCAGGGTAAATGGGGTATCCATCACCTCAAACATGTATCCTTTATGTTTCAAACAATCTGATTATACTCTTTTAGTTATTTTTAAATGTACAATTAAAATTTTTTTTTTTTTTTACTGTAGTTACCCTTGTGCTAGCGAATACTAAATCTTATTCAAACTATTTTTGTATCATTAACCATCCCTATTCCTCCCTGCCACTAACCTTCCCAACCTCTGGTAACTATCCTTCTACTTTCTATCTCCATGAGTTGAATTGCTTTAATTTTTAGCTCCCACAGATAAGTGAGAACATGTGATGTTTGCCTTTGTGTGCCTGGCTTATTTCATTTAACATAATGACCTCAAGAACCACCCATGTTGTTGCAGATGACAGGATCTCATTCTTTTTTATGGCTTATTCATATCCAGTATGTATATGTACCACATTTTCTTTATCCATTCATCTGCTGATGGACACTTAGGTGGCTTCCAAATCTATTGTAAATAGTGCTGCAATAAACGTGGGAGTGCAGATATCTCTTCAATATTCTTGTGGGTATATATCTAAGAGTGGAATTGGTGGATCATATGGTAGCTCTATTTTTGGTGTTTTGAGGAACCTCCAAACTGTTCTGCATAGCAGTTGCACTCGTTTACATTCCCACCAACAGTGTACAAGGGTTCCCTTTTCTCCACATCCTCGTCAGCATTTGTTATTGCCTGTCTTTTGGATAAAAGCCATTTTAACTTGGGTGAGATGATAGCTCATTGTAGTTTTGATTTGCATTTCTCTGATGATCAGTGATGCTGAGCCGCTTTTCATATACCTGTTTGCCATCTGAATATCTTCTTTTGAGAAATGTCTATCCAAATCTTGTACCCATTTTTAAATAGGATTATTAGATTTTTTTCCTATAGACTTGTTTGAATTCCTTTTATATTCTGGTTATTAATCCCTTCTCAGATGGGTAGTTTGCAAATATTTTATCCCATTCTGTGGGTTGTCACTTCACTTTGTTGATTGTTTACTTTGCTGTGCAGAAGCTTTTTAACTTGATGTGATCCCATTTGTCTATTTTTACTTTGGTTGCCTGTGCTTGTGGGTATTACTCAGGAAGTCTTTGCCCATTTCAATGTCCTGGAGAATTTCCCCAATGTTTTATTGTAATAATTTCATAGTTGGATCTCTTAGATTCAAGTCTCTAATCCACTTTGATTTGATTTTTGTATATGGCAAGAGATAGGGATCTAGTTTCATTCTTCCGCATATGAATATCCAGTTTTCCCTGCACCATTTATTGAAGAGACTGTCCTTTCCCTAATGTATGTTCTTAGAACCTTTATGGAAAATGAGTTCACTGTAGATGTATGGATTTATTTCTGGCTTCTCTATTCTGTTCCACTGGTCTATGTGCCTATTTTTATGCCAGTACTATGCCGTTTGGCTTACTATAGTTCTGTGGTATAATTTGAAGTCCGGTAATGTAATTCTTCCAATTTGGTTCTTTTTGCATAGGATAGCTGTGGCTATTCTGGGTTTCATATGAATTTTAGGAATTTTTTCTATTTCTGTGAAGAATCTCATTGGTATTTTAATAGGGATTATATTAAATCTGCAGATTGCTCTGGGTAGTATGGACATTTTAACAATATTGATTCTTCCAATCCATTAACATGGAATATCTTATTTTTGTGCCCTCTTGAATTTCTTGCATCATTGTTTTATAGTTTTTATTGTACTTTCCTCTAAGATCTGGAACATGACAAGGATGCCCACTCTCACCACTGTTATTCAACATAGTATTGGAAGTCCTACCTAGAGCAGTCAGACAAGAGAAAAAAGTAAACGGCATCCAAGGAAGAAGTCAAATTATCCTTGTTTGCAAATGATATGATTTTGTATTTGGAAAAGCCTAAAGACCCCACCAAAAAACCATTAGGACTGATAAATTCAGTAAAGCTGCAGGATACAAAGTCAACATACAAAAATCAGTAACATTTCTATATGCCAACAGCAAACAATCAGAAAAAGAAATCAAGAAAGTAATTCCATTTACAGTAGCTACAAATAAAATAAAATACTAAGGAATTAACCAAATAAGTGAAAGATCTCTACAATGAAAACCGCATAATAATTTTTAAAATCTGCAATTAATATACTTTAAGATAGAATATTCAGTCCCATGGTATCATAGAAATATGTGTATGTTCATTAGAAATAAACTAATAAGCACATAATATTGGAGATTATGATGGGAAACAGAAATAAGTAACATAGTTCTTTCTATCAAGAATATATTATCAACTGGTAAGAAATTGAAAGAAGGCAAGTAAAAATGATTAAAGACAAAAAACACAGTTCTGTAGATACTTAGAAAAAAAGATTAATTTTGTTTGGGGAAATCAGGAAACGTTTCATGGAGGAATCAGCATTTGAGCAAGGCTTCAGGTGATTTTAACACTCCCATACAAAGTAGTGGGTGATAGAAGAGTATGACCCTCCACCAAAATATAGGTAGGAAACCCCACCTACACGGAAGCAGAAAACAGAAAAACACAGGATATGTTAAATATTGAAACGTTACTGGTTATGCTGAACCCCGAATTCCATGTGCTATGAAAGTCTAAAAGCTTCCCCCAAGATTTCTGCAAATTCACAGACGGCTGGCATTCTCTTAGTCAAATTTTATGACAAGTTTCAGCTTCAGCTTTTGCACTTAATGGATTGACTTGCCATCCTGCCTGGGCTCTTATAATTCTGGATCAAACAAAACCAGAAAATTACTCACTTCCTCTGTTTCTAATGGCCCTTGCCATCCCCTGAACACACAGTGTAATACAATTTACATAAGACTTGGGTGGTCAGAAGAGATCACTTCACTGGAAAACATACAATTCATCTTAACCTTTGACATCTTTGTTCTTAAAAGTTTTCCAGCGACCCAATCACTGGGGCTTTTTTTTGGCCTCTTCATTCCTTCTGTCCTCAGCCGAACTTCCTCTTGTCATTCCTCTCTTCTCCTTACTTCTCCCTTTCTGTTTTATTTTGCAGAGCAATTCAGCTTCTTCTACCCTTTACTTTATTTTTTTGTTTATTTCCAGAAGGGGTGTCACTATGTTGCCCAGGCGCAACTGGCTAGCTTTTATTCATAAAATCTGCTATAAACCCACCTTTGCCAATCCAAACCCATCAGGGTTCTCAGTAGAACAAAAGTCTTTCACGTAACAGCTACCATCCTTCATTGCAGACAGCTGTGGCTACACATAGCATTTATTTCTTGCCTAATAAATAGAAGACTTGGAGAAAATTCCCCTGAGTATTTCCCTGATACTCAGTTCAGTTGGTGTGGTCTAGACAGATCTTAATATATCACTTTGTTCCTGAGTGGTGTATCTTAAATACTTGCTCAAAGATTAAAAAAAAAAATCAAAGAGTCAAATATGGAAAATCATAGAGGAAAGAATTAACTGGATGAACAAGATAAGTCAAGTCTATTTATGTCCCAGAAGCTTCCCATCAACATTGTACTTACAGTTTCTCTCTTTATTAATAAAATGTGTGGCAACTTTTGAACCCTTTCAGATGATTGTGGCACCATTTAGTGTGCCCCACTAAAACTTTACTGAAAAATAACTGAAATGTTTTTCTTTACCCAACAGAGAGACTTCTAAGATAATACCTGACAGTGAGATTCTTTAAGTCAATCTCAGTGTGTATCCATTTATTCAAATAATACATAGTAAACCTTCCTGTTGTGCCAGATACTTTGGTAAGCAGAGGGATAAAATGGTGAAAAATATAGACAATGCCCCTGATCTCATAGCACGTACACTCTAAAAGGGAAGGTAGCCCAGAAAATAAGCAATAACTATGGAGTGTGTTACATGACGCAATGGTGGAAGATAGGCCAGGCAGGATCTGAAACTTACAGCCCTCATTAGAATTAGCTAGCATTTGAATTGAAATATAATAAAAAGTCATGCTTTGTACATGATGTTTGAATTAACAATCCCCATACTCTAATCCAAAATATTTTAAAATCTTCATTTTACAGTTGGTGGATTCAAAGTGGGATTGGACCTTCTTGTAGAATTTGAATTCCGCACAACTAGAACGACTGGAGTTCTTCTGGGGATCAGTAGTCAAAAAATGGATGGAATGGGTATTGAAATGATTGATGAAAAGGTGAGTGTCAGCAATGCAAACATTTCTGATTTCTTCGTGATATTGTTGATGTGTAGATATCATTCATGTGTGGGAAACTCGAATATTTTGAAGCCCGGCTGTATTCTTTGTTGGGAGAAAGCTAAATTGTATGTTTTCATCCTTCTGGATTACTTCAATTTGTGTATGTTTTCAGCATGTTGTAGGCCAGTATAAATTTTAAATGCATTAATTGTACAGCAAGCCAATTATGTTGACTAATAATGAACCAAATAGTTTGAGATCTCAAGTTCTTACTGTGTTGCTATAAATACACTCTTATTCTCCTCTTAAGGAACACACAGTCTATAAAACTATTGACTCCAGTGGGAGAAAAGGCAGAGGTGTGGATCACCTAAAATTAGTCTGCCTCTTTTAACAGGCTAGGCATCTCTTAGAAGTCAAGGTAGCCAACTGACATATCAGTTTCTCAATTTTTTTAAAAAAGCATCCAGCTATCATTTCAAAAAACAGCAAATTTATAAAAGTAGTGTGTCAGTTTGATAATAATTGATAATCAAATTCTAAACACCTCTTTCAGCCCTGCAGTAAGACAACTTTGCACTATAGGCAGCAGGTAAAAATTTCACAAGTTTTCTATTTGGTTATTAAATAGGAATCGTACTTCAACTCAGTTCACGTTTCCACCCTTAGTGTTGCCTCCCAAGAAGAAAAATCACATAGTGACCTAAAATATTTTTTTCTTACTTTCTTCCTCTTTCTGCTCAATTTTCAAACTGTCCTCCAACAAAGGTAATATAGGAAAAAAGATCCACCAGCTTAGAGGTAAAACGGAGTGAACAAATAAGTAACACTCAATAGTTTTACCAAATTTTCAAACATACTTTTACTACATCTTTTTCAAGTAAGCTTCATTTCATCACATGCTCTTAAGGGCAGTTACCATCGATATGTCACTGTCATGTGCATTTCTCACCAAGCTCCTTTTACATGCAAAAGCCTGTTATGCAAACTCCACCCAATATAGTAAACAGTTCATTAATAATTACATCACTAGAGTTTACAAACTTTTCACCTATTTACTTGCATTTTTAATCTTCTTTTTTAAGACTTCATTTCTTTTTCTTTTACCTTGTCAAATGTCTTGCCAAACTGACTAATGTTTTTAGTGTTTCAATATGTTTCGTTTCTTCACCAGCTTCAAAAGAATTCTGTCATCTCAAATTTCAGGGGCTTTTCCACATTACTAAAAACAGATTTTTCTCATTTAGACCAGAACTTCTAATCTAAGTTCTTCATTGTTAGGAATTTAACTGGCCTTCTGGCTCAGGTCTTTGGCACCTGTGACATGAAACGGGCTCCAAAATGTAATTTATGTAACTCTCAATCTTGTATATAAAATGAAATCCATGAAGGAAAAAAATATAATTAAAACATCAAAAGTTTAAAATTTAAAAAATCCTTTACTTTGAATTTGTAAACCAAATTAATGAGTCACTTTAAACAATATCTTTTAAGAAAATTTTATAAGGTTCAGTAAGAACTCTCACATTCTAAAAAGACGTGAGGTAGAATTTTTCCCTGTGTACACTAGGTCCTTTTCTTGTCACCTGGCCTCAAATTTTTCTGAAAGCAGAATTATTACCAGCTTTACGTATCTTGCCTATTAACTCCCAACAATGCCCCAAAGCAAAGAGCATAATTTGTGACTCCTGGTGATTAGATTTCTACTTTAATTTGTCAAGTTTTAAAATTTTTTTCAATATGCCCAGTTACATCCATTTCAGATGATTCTGGCTGATGTCTTTCCTAGAGACCTGATCATTTGTATGTGTGAACCATCATGATACTTCTTTAATGAAACCATCTGTGACTGTTCTATTTCCTACTTTCCAGTTGATGTTTCATGTGGACAATGGTGCAGGCAGATTCACTGCTGTCTATGATGCTGGGGTTCCAGGGCATTTGTGTGATGGACAATGGCATAAAGTCACTGCCAACAAGATCAAACACCACATTGAGCTCACAGTCGATGGGAACCAGGTGGAAGCCCAAAGCCCAAACCCAGCATCTACATCAGCTGACACAAATGACCCTGTGTTTGTTGGAGGCTTCCCAGGTGAGTGTTGGCTACCCCAGCAACAATTTCTTTGCTCTCTTATGTTAGTGGTTTTGAAAACATTTATATTTACATGTTTCTAAGAATGTGTGCTTATGTGTACTTGCTTCCTAGCTTTAGAATCTGCTTAGAATCTGCACCTTACCTAAAATTTCCAGTGTGTAAAATGAACATATTACTTATATAAACCACATGGGACTGAACTTTTCATGAGAGCCCCCAAAGTTTCCTTCGTGGAGAGATTGAAGCTGGAGGAAATGAATTTGGCTTATAAAAGATATGAGGCATTTAACAGCAATTGGAGCCAAACTTGGTGTTCTTTCTGATTTTTTTAAAATTAATATACCAGAGGAATCATAAAATGTTATGGAACTTATTTCCTCAAGTTCTGGAAATCATTGGGTTAAACATAGCTAATTTCCCGCTTATGTTATTATAGAGTTTATATTTATATTACAAAGAAACGCAAGCAATAAATCCTCATTCAAAATCCTTCTCTAGCACATTAAATATAGCATGTGAACTGTAGAGATTTACCTAAAGTGCCCATAAACAAGAGTGGCCAACTTGATGAGAAGTAAGCCAAGTGCCTCTTAATAAGTACTGTAATAACATAGCCTCCTGGAATGGTCTTTCATCATTTTGTCAAGAGGAACTTCTTTTGTCCCTGTTTATATAAAGCTCCTTTGCTTAATGAAACAAGCAAAATGTATATTCAGCAATTGTTGACAGAGCAATGTTGATAGAAATGCAATGGGGGCCCAACGACAGCTCTCTTTCCAAAGTGGCTTCTGCGTTTTAAAAAGCTCTTTTGCTTCAATCAGGATAAATTCCAAGACATTATGAAGGAGGTAATGTACTTCTCCATTCAGTCTATGAAATGGGATCCTAATTAACACCTAGTAGGCCTACTGAAACAAGCACCTCTATAATAAGAGGAAGATTCTACATGAATATCCAACTTACTTAACCTTTAGGGATTTATTTTTACAATGTAAGAAAGGGATAAAGTCACCTTCAAAAAGTTCTAAGTCAGTACTTAAAAGTATTTGATCAATTGCTTTGTTTCATGAAGTAACATTTTACAATTTTAAGTCACAATTATAAATTTATTCATCTCAAACCAAGTTATTTCATGTCTTAAGATGTATAATTCTAGATGTTTTCATATTTTATAATATATAACAACTATTAAAAAGTTGAGGCTGGACATGGTGGCTCATGCCTGTAATCCCAACGCTTTGGAATTACACTTTGGGCATAGATGGGGAGATCTCTTGAGCCCAGGAGTTGGAGAGCAGCCTGGGCAACACGGCGAAGGGAGGATCGCTTGAGCCCAGGAGGTTGAGGCTGCAGTAAGCCTTGATTGTGCCATTGCACTCCAGCCTGGGCAACAGAGCAAGAACCTGTCTCAAAAAATTTTAAGTTAAGTTGATCTTTCTCTACAATTCTATTAGTAAGGCTAAAAACAAAACCACTAACTTTGCATAAAACAGCATTCCAATTTAATCTCAAGCTAACAGTTGACTTTGAAACATGCTCTTAGTATTTGGTGCAGGAGCATTTCAAAGCTGAGCCCTCTTGCATTGCCTTTTTCAGATGACCTCAAGCAGTTTGGCCTAACAACCAGTATTCCATTCCGAGGTTGCATCAGATCCCTGAAGCTCACCAAAGGCACAGGCAAGCCACTGGAGGTTAATTTTGCCAAGGCCCTGGAACTGAGGGGCGTTCAACCTGTATCATGCCCAGCCAACTAATAAAAATAAGTGTAACCCCAGGAAGAGTCTGTCAAAACAAGTATATCAAGTAAAACAAATATATTTTACCTATATATGTTAATTAAACTGATTTGTGCATGTACATAGAATTCTTTCTGTATTCAGATGGTGCTAATTCAGACTCCAGACTGAATTTTAATTCAAGTTCTTTCTCAAGTCTATAAATATTAAACTGATTATTTCATTCTAAATAATTGCCTGTTTTGTGTGATTTTAAGGATAAAAGGTAACTGGCCATAAATTGTTGAGTTTGCAACATGCCCTCCAGTCATCTCAAGGAAAGAGTTCAGATGTAATTTATGGAGGCAATTTTTTTTAACTAACTTATTCCTATCAACTTTTATCATCCTTTACCGTGTATGACAGCTTTGGCCTTCTGTCCAAGCCACTGACAGCAAGTGAATTTGGCATGTGTGATTGGGAGGAAACCAGTTCCCTTACTCTATTTATGAAAGAATTAATTATTAGCAAATCATTTTCCTGACCCAAGTTCATTATTAGAGAGTTTAACTAGCCGTATGAGTGAATAGCTTTTTATGCTGAAGGTAGAGGGTATAGATCAGATTCAGGCCAGAAAGCTTAATTACTTGATTTTCTTATTTGATAATGATTTTTGATAATGATTTATGGGCTTTGGGGAGATGCCAAAACCAAGCTTATGAATGACAACCAAGCACACATTTGATACTACAGTACTAAGATTTGGGGCTCTCTAAGCCTACAGTGAATATCACAATTTACACCTAGGTGGAGAGGAATAATGCTGAAATGCATTTGTACTTATCAGGAAACAATAAACCAGAAACTTAAAAGGCATACTTCATTGAGTCTTTTGGAGCCGTAATTTGACCTAACAAATTCATTTTCTATAAACGTTCTGTGTTTTGTTCTCCTTTTACCCATGATTTCAGTCATCTTCAAAGAGCTCTGTGAGAAGACTGGCCTTGATTTTATTCACCAGCTTAAAAAGGAAACGTTTCATTTGCCATCTTTAGTAGACAATGGTTGCAGTCTAATAATTCAGAACATGTAAAAGAACAGGAAACTCCTTTCTCCTATGGAAATTTTAGCAAAAAAGAATAATCCTCTCTGACAATGTTATCCACTAGAGGAAGGAAGGTGCTGTTTCCAATCGAGGTGATGGCTGACATACTCACTATTTCACCACCGTCCTGTTGCTTAACACAATTTGTACACACAACTTTTTATTCTACAGAAGCAATTCTCAACCTTAGCTCAGTGTTTTTAAAAAACTGCCTATGCTTTAGAAAAGTGCCTAGGGAGTTTTTAAAAATCTAGTACCTGGTCCAGTGATTCTGATTTTGTCTAGGACATACCCAGAGCATAATGATTTTTTTTTTTTTTGAGACAGGGTCTCATGTTGTCACCCAGGCAGGAGTGCAATGGCACCATCTTGGCTGACTGCAGCCTCAACCTCCCCAGTTCAAGTGATCCTCCTGCCTCACTCCCCAAGTAGCTGGGACTACAGGTGGGCACCACCACGCCCAGCTAATTTTTATATTTTTAGTAGAGATGGGTTTCACCATGTTGCCCAGGCTGGTCTCGAACTCCTGAGCTCAAGCAATCTGCCTGCCTCAGCCTCCCAAAGTGCTCGGATTACTGGCATGAACCACTGTGCCCAGTCAAGCATGAGGATTTTTAAAAACATTCCCAGGCAATTGTAATGTGTTGTCAAGGATGAACCTAAGAAAAATAAGCAATAGGGAAAGGATTCCCTATTTAATAAACGGTGCTGGGAAAACTGGCAAGCCATATGTAGAAAGCTGAAACTGGATCCCTTCCTTACACCTTATACAAAAATTAATTCACGATGGATTAAAGACTTTTAAACGTTAGACCTAAAGCCATACAAACCCTAGAAGAAAACCTAGGCATTACCATTCAGGACATAGGCATGGGCAAGGACTTCATGTCTAAAACACCAAAAGCAATGGCAACAAAAGCCAAAATTGACAAATGGGATCTAATTAAACTAAAGAGCTTCTGCACAGCAAAAGAAACTACCAGCAGAGTGAACAGGCAACCTACAGAATGGGAGAAAATTTTCACAACCTACTCATCTGACAAAGGGCTAATATCCAGCATCTACAATGAACTCAAACAAATTTACAAGAAAAAAACAAACAACCCCATCAAAAAGTGGGCAAAGGATATGAACAGACACTTCTGAAAAGGAGACATTTATGCAGCCAAAAGACACATGAAAAAATGCTCATCATCACTGGCCATCAGAGAAATGCAAATCAAAACCACAATGAGATACCATCTCACACCAGTTACAATGGCGATCATTAAAAAGTCAGGAAACAACAGGTGCTGGAGAGGATGTGGAGAAATAGGAACACTTTTACACAGTTGGTGGGACTGTAAACTAGTTCAACCATTGTGGAAGTCAGCGTGGCGATTCCTCAGGGATCTAGAACTAGAAATACCATTTGACCCAGCCATCCCATTACTGGGTATATACCCAAAGGACTATAAATCACGCTGCTATAAAGACACATGCAGACGTATGTTTATTGCGGCACTATTCACAATAGCAAAGACTTGGAACCAACCCAAATGTCCAACAATGATTGATAGACTGGATTAAGCAAATGTGGCACATATACACCATGGAATACTATGCAGCCATAAAAAATGATGAGTTCATGTCCTTTGTAGGGACATGGATGAAATTGGAAATCATCATTCTCAGTAAACTATCGCAAGGACAAAAAACCAAACAACGCATGTTCTCACTCATAGATGGGAATTGACCAATGAGAACACATGGACACAGGAAGAGGAACATCACACTCTGGGGACTGTTTTGGGGTGGGGGGGGGAGGGGGGAGGGATAGCATTAGGAGATATACCTAATGTTAAATGACGAGCTAACGGGTGCAGCACACCAGCATGGCACATGTATACATATGTAACTAACCGGCACATTGTGCACATGTACCCTTAAACTTAAAGTATAATAATAATAAAAAAAAGAAAAAAAAGGATAAGAAGCACTATTCTAAAAAGAAACATTATCCTCCATGCCAACAAAGAGTTTTATAGTCATTTGAGAATTCTACTATTAGCTTTGTCTTGGCAATTTCCACACCCATTAAAAATAATAATATTATAGGCCAGGTGCAGTAGTTCACACCTGTAATCCCAGCACTTTGGTCGCTCAGGCAGGAGGATCACTGGAACCCAGGAGTTTGAGACCAGCTTGGGCAACATAGGGAGACCCTGTCTCTACCAAAAATTTAAAAATTAGCCAGGCATAGTGGCATGCACCTATAGTCCTAGCTACTCCAGGAGGTTGATGCAGGAAGATTGCTTGAGCCTGGGAGGTCAAAGCTGCAGTGAGCTGATGATTATACCACTGCACTCCAGCCTGGGCAACAGAGCAAGACCCTGTCTCAAATGAAAGAAATATCTTTTTATATCAAATATTGAATCTAGTGAATTTAATATATAAAACATTGAATCTAGTGAATATCTTTTAACCAAACTTTAAGAAATAAAACTTTTTGAAAACCAATGTGTTTTTAAAGTGGAAACATACATCTGCACTAAACACTGACATGACTTTTTGGGCTTAATCTGGACACTGAGTGGGATAAACAGGAATAAAGATGTTGGGTTCCTTAGATTAAAAGCTAAAGCCTTTCTTTCTTGAGTCCTGCACAGAAAGATATGTAACAAAATGGAAAGCAAAGGTAGTTAAATTGGCACTCCTATCAGAATAAAGTCCTGCTTCAGTCAATTTGTAGGTAGATGCCTTAGAATGATAGAATGATAGAACTGGAAGTGAATTGAGATCAGCGAATACAGTGATTCTCAAGTCTAGCTAGATGTTAAAAGTGCTTTGGGTGCTTAAAAAATCTACATTTGGGCTGGGCACAGCAGCTCACGCCTGTAATCCCAACACTCTGGGAGGCCAAGGCAGGAGGATCACTTAAGCCCAGGAGTTTGAGACCAGCCTGAGCCACACAGTGAGACCTTAGCTCTAAAAAAAAAAAAAAAAAAAAAAAAAAATTAGCCTGGTGTGTTGGTGGTGCATGCCTGTGGTCCCGACTATTTGGGAAGCTGAGGTGGGAGGTTCACTTGAGCAGGGTAGGTTGAGGCTGCAGTGAGCCAGTGATCGTGACACTATGCTACAGCCTGGGCAACAAAGCAATATCCTGTCTCAAAAAAGAAAAAAAAAATTGACATCTGGGTGTCACCCCAGCCCAATTAAACTATAATCTCTGGGTAGGGCCCAGGCATTGGCATTTTCTAAAAATCCCCACTTGATTCAAATGTGAAACCAAGACTGAAAACCCCTGGGCTGCTGTCACCTCCACATTTTATGGGGAGGAACTAGAAGGAACTCAAGGATATTTTGATAACTGTGCTCAAAGTCCCACCTTAGTAAAGTTTCCCAATGTAGTCCAGACAGTTGCATCTGGATCCAAGCAGAATTCACTGAATTAGGTTTGGACAAAACTTGTCCCATGCAAAATTCATACTCCAGAGTGACCCATGAATTTGGATAACCAAAAATTGTCCACATTTTAAGGTCAGAAATAAGGACATTTTGGTTGGGCACGGTGGCTCACGCCTGTAATCCCAGCACTTTGGGAGGCTGAAGCAGGTGGACCACCTGAGGTCGGGAGTTCAAGACCAGCCTGGCCAACATGGTGAAACCCCATCTCTACTAACAATACAAAAATTAACCAGGTGTGGTGGCAGGCACCTGTAATCTCAGCTACTCGGGAGGCTGAGGCAGGAGAATCGCTTGAACCCAAGAGGCGGATGTTGCAGTGAGCCAAGATCGTGCCACTGCACTCCAGCCTGGGCGACATAGTGAGAATCTGTCTCAAAAATAAATAAATAAATAAATAATAAATAAGGACGTTTTATAAAAGGGAAAAGTTTCTTCTCTAGTATTTTTTAATTAATTTCTGACCTCAAAAATCAAATTAGTTCTTATCCCAAAACAAGATAAAATATTTCCTCCACCCAACCTTGTCCCCTCAATGATTTCCTCACCTCCTGCCACCCACAGCAATTATGAAGAAAGCAGAAGACTTTTCACTTATTTTCCAAACACCCACTCCTACCAGGTTGTCAGCCTTCTTCTTTAAAAAGGTGCTTTGCACTTTAGAAGAAAAACATTTGTGAGGGGACTTTTATTGAAGTTACCATGGTGAACACCACTGACTAAAGAACAGAGCAGATTTCAGCCCCAAAGCACCAGAACACTGGCAGACACTTAAGGCTTCAATTAGTGCTTTAAAAAAAATCATCACTATTTTCTCCCACTTTGATTTAACCTATTGTCCCCAACTACAGAACTCTTCTAGATTTCCTACTTAATGACAGAGGAAAAGAGGACTTTGACAAATTGAAAATCTCTTGATGTTATATGAATTATTTGCTGAATTATTTTGTGTATAATATAATCTATGATTAACATGAAAACAAAACACAATGTCGTAATCCATTTTTGCAAGCCCTGAGTAGTCTTTTTTACTACCACTTGCAAAGGATATGACTTAACTGCTAATGCCACTTTTTAATCTCATTTTTAAAGTCTTTTAATCTCAGTTAAATTAAGAGAGATATAAAAACATATGCACTTTTTTCCTTTGCTCAACTGAGATTAATACATACCTCACACCCAAAGTGAACCTGGAGGGAAGCAATGCCCCAGGCTGGACCCTAAGTTCCAACATGATTTAGGAATCTTGGCATGCAGGGTGGTGGCTCAGACTCATTCTTTTGGCCTTTGTGCCAGTTACCTAACTGAGCATGATGTTTGTGCCATTATTGATATGAGGGTGTTATGGGCTGAACTGTGTCCCCACAAAACTCATGTGTCAGAGTTCTAAACCCCAGTACTTCAAAAAGTGACTCTATTTGGAGACAGGACCTTTAAAGAGGTAATTAAGGTGAAATGAGGTCACATGGATGGGCTCTGATTCAATATGACTGATGTAAGAATTTGAGAAGAGATTAGGACACAGACAGGCCCAGAGAGAAAACCACGTGAAGGTGAAGAGAGATGACGGCCATCCACAAGCCAAAGAGAGAAGCCTCCAGAAGAAACTGACCTTTCCAACACCTTGATCTCAAACTTCTAGCCTCCGGAATTGTGAAAAAATAAATCTCCATTGTTTATGCCACCCAGTCTGTGTTACTTCATAACGATGGCTCCAGAAAACTAATATGGAGTGTTTCTTCACTAAAAAAATACAAATAATAATATTTTAAAATTTTTAAGTATCAGCACATTTCAGCTTCTCTAAAGAGTGACATATAGATCATAGAAATCCATTATTTTGAACAGTGACCATTATCACTTATGTAATGATTAGAAAAATTTTGAGAATAAAAAAATAAAGGCACATTCATAACATACTTAAGAAAGTTGTTTTATATATTCTTGGGGATATTAGAAATAGCTACATTCAGTTACAAATCAGAGAATTAATACCATCACTTTTTGAACGTTTTGGTAGAATGGGCTCTCTTGAGAGCTAGTTTTGTATCTTCAGGTTTGAAGAACTGCTCATTCACCCTTGGACAAATTAAGGCCCTGTTTTATTTAGAAAAGTTATCTCCCTGAAGTGCTACACTTCTGCAGGAATGCACCTAGAGATAGAAAAGGTGGTAGCAGTAGAAGAAGTGAGAAGTAGTTAGACACTGATTTATTTTGAAGGTTGAGTTAGGCTATTTTTGCATCACTATAAGTAAATATATGAGGCTGGGTAATTTATAAAGGAAAGAGGTTTAATTGACTCACAGTTCTGCAGGCTGTACAAGAAGCATGGTGCCAACATCTGCTCGGCTTCTGCTGAGGGCTTCGGGAAGCTTACAATCACGATGTAAGGCGACAGGAAGCCAACCCATCACATGGCGAGAATGGGGAGCAAGAGAGAGAGAAGAAGGAGATCTCAGACTCTTAAACAACCAGATCTCCATGAACTAACTGAGCAAGAGCTCACGTATCACCAACGGGGTGGTGCTAAACCATGCGTGATGGATCTGCCCCCATGATCCAATCACCTCCCATGAGGCCCCACCTTCAACATTGCAAATCACATTTCAACATGAGATTCGAAGGGGAAAAATGTCCAAACCATATCAAAGGTGGACTAGTGCTTCCTGTAGGATCGCCTATGGAGTGCGACAAAATAAGGTACTGATAACTTGTGATCATCTGGAAGGATAGAGTAGGTATTACTGGGGGATGTGAGTGGAATAGGCTTTTTGTGGAAAACATAACACAGAATTTAGTTTTAGACATGTTTAATTTAAACTACCCAGTAGGTATCTAAGTGCATCATGCCACAGGCAGTTGAACATAAGGGTCTGCAGTTCAAGAAAAAGATCCAAACTACAGATATAAACATGGGAATCATGAGAATATTGATGTTATTTATAACCACAAGACTGAGCGAGATCACTAAGGGAGTGAGTGTAGAGGGAGGACTATGGATACACTCCCACATTAAGAGTATTAAGAGTATGGGTATAAGAAACATTATTCAGAACTTAGAAATAGGCAAAATAAATGTCTGGATATTCTTTCAGTGCAGTACTTACCAGGCTTCTCTTTCTATCAACTGGTCTGTTTTACAACTCCATACAGGCAAAGGTTAACTTGTAGGTTTTTGTCTAGCAGGGATGCAAACAAGTTCTTTCTGGCGGAGAGATAACCCCAAAGGTAACAGTTTTGTATAGAGAAATCTTATCCTAATATTCTTTTATGAAATGTGTGAGAGTGTGTGTGTGTGCATGTGTGTGTATGTGTGTGTGTGTGTAGCTTCTCAAATTCTTATACAAGTTTTAACATTTTATTTGTTCCCTCATGGATTAAGTTAAATAAAATCTTTGACATGAGTTCACACTATCTTTGCCTGAGAGTCATAAATTTTTTAACTTTGAAAACTGGGAAAAAGGGAAAAGGAATAACCAGCTGAATTTGCCCAGGTTAATTCAAAACTAAAAACCAGTTCACACAATGTTTTTATTTATGATTGAATTTTCTACACACGCCAACCTTATGTTTCCACTGCTACATTTCTTATGAAGTAAATAGTACTTTTGAAAGTTACTTTAACGCTAAGGAGGGAAAAAAGCTTAAGCTTAAGAGAAGAATTTCGGCTTTTTATTTCACTTTTATGGGCAATTACCCTCTCCTGTTAGCCTCAGCTTCTAGACACACACACACACACACACATACACACACACACACACACACACACACACACACACACATATCCAGTCATCTGTTTAGTAATGTTGGAGCCAAGAACAGATTACCTGTAGCCAAATACACCACTGATTTTTATTTCTTTACAGAAGTGTAGACTGACTTTGACACTCAAACTCTTGAATAATAATAAAGGATTGAAAAAACAGAATTTTTAAATCATTTTGTTACTTTTGAATTACATAGGACAAAACAAGAGTTTTAAGTAAAAAAAATTATGTCAGCATATTATTTAAGATCATTTTATGTAATTAATTTATATAATACTTAAAGTCTATTATCTTACAGGTAACTTAAATAAAATTATTGACTTTAACATCATAAAAGAAATATCGGAACAGACTTTCACCGAATTTGGAGAACGTGTTTTGGATTAGCTGAATTAAAATGCAAACTATACAACACTATGGAATTCATTGGGGCACCCTAATGGGCACCTCAGGGAGATGGGCAATCATCCCTGAAACTGAAGTATCCACATTAGAAACTGTTAACTGCTTATGGAGGAAAATACACCATACATATTAACACATGGTGAACAGAAAAGAAACACAATATCAAGTACGAGTTTCAAATCAAAATTCACCAAGCAGATGCTACAAATTTTAGGTGCTGATGAGTCATTGTGCTATATTTTGCTCTGGCAACTCTATAGAATATGTTCCAGGGTTAGAACCACCAAGGACTTATTTAAATAAACAAATGATGGTTCATACATCTTTCAAGAGGTGTAGAATAGGCCAGTTAACTTCTTTGTACATAAACAGATGGAGATGGAGGACAGAAGGGTAGAAGGATGGGAAGAAGAGGCAGAAAGAAAGAGATATTTAGGCTTTTCCCATTTTAAAGGTGATAGTCCCTTTCATTTAAATATGTAAATAAAAGAAAATGTATTTATAAATTACTTTTGTTTCGTCTTATACCAAATGCATAGTAATATTTTCATTGACATTTTAACAATGTGTTGTGGAATCAAAAATGGACCAAAACTAACTTTATGATCTGATGTTTATAATTCTTATCTTTTTATTCTTTAAAATATCAATTGGATTATTTAGATACTCTTCATTTGTTGATTCTTAATAATTAAAATAAATGTTTACACTACTATGTATAGACACTTCTCAAAAATAATACATTGTTGCTATGAAGAGTTTAGTCCCAGTAAATAAAATATAAACTGAATACAATTTAAAATTTTATTTTCTTTTATAAATTGGTTTTTAATGTATTAGTGGTAATCATGATGCCTCATATAATGAGATGAATGTAAATTATGGATCTGGTGAGGCAGCTGAATGTAAATTATGGATCTGGTGAGGCAGATGTGCAGAAATTACTTCATAAGAGTCAAAACAATCAAGGTGTTCATCATCACTGTGTTGGGTAGTTAACAAAATGAGTAACTGAATCATAAAATTTATCTGGTTTTCATTAATTGGCATGCATACTCACTTGATGTGCTTCCAGTGGGCTCTAAACAGTGCAGCTATTAAGTGGAAACTCTTAATAATTTTATTTTGTATAATGCTCTTTTAGATGGAAATAGACATATTTGCCATTTTTGCCTTACAAAGACAAGAATTCTCTTGAACACAATCATAAACCCTGGATGTACAGTATCACTAGTGAGAAAGGACACTTTAGCAATAATTTTCAAATGGTATGTTGAGACATGTCAGTGGGTCATAAGATCAAATTACAGATTTGTAAAAGAGCAACTTTTATAACATAGTAGGATGGAAGAAAATGAATAGAATAGAACACAATAACAACACCAAAGTGCACTGTACAGAGGAAGTATTGTTTCGCGAAACTTGTTTTCTATATGAGTATGTTTCTGTGAGTATACACACTGGGTCATAATGTAAAATGTATTTCTTTCTATGGTTATAATTTTTTAAAGTTGAAGTAGAGGATATCACAAAATATGGGAAAATAAAATGGGGGAAAAAGAAAGGGATCAATAAGGAAATTATTTCTTCGGGGAGATTAGAATAACAAATTTGTAAAACGTATAGACTAACCCAATAAAATCGGCTTCGTAATGTAATATAGACCATCAAGCTGTACTCTCAAACCTCACTAGGATGTTCCATTAAAAATTGTAGCTTAATGAAGACCCCCCAATTGTGATGACTCTGACTCTACCAGATAGCAAGGGCTTCAGTTGAATCCAAAAACTCGTCTCTGAAAAGAACAGAAAAAATGTGGTAACAATAAAGAAGAGTCGTGGGAGAACAAAGTTATTGAAGGAATAATGGAACAGGAATATAATGGAAACTAAAGACAACCAGATCCAGCACAGTAAAACTGGGAGTTCTTTTTTTGAATTAAAACATTGCCAAAATCTCATTTCCTTAGCAGACTCTGAAGAGTAGAGCCCCCATAAAAGAATTTTTTTAAAGGCAAATAAAATACAAAGAAAGATTTGTTCAGATCGACCTTTGGGTTAAGAATAAGACATTTCTTAAGATCCAATTGTAAAAATCACATTTAGACATAAACTCACAAAAATGTATGCAGCAATTGTAGTAGCTCATGCATAATTATAATACTGGATAAAATAATATACTATTTTGTATGGGTTCTTAAAAAAATCTTTTTAAGGTGAAAGAAAGGTACATTTCTTGAATGTTTTGCACTGTAGAAGACAACTGCCTCAAATCTATTCTCTTTACTTCTGGAAAGAGTTCCTTATATTTTCTTTCTTTTTTTTTTTTTTTTTTTTGAGATGTAGTTTCTCTCTTGTTGCCCAGGCTGGAGTGAAATGGCACAATCTCGGCTCACCGCAACCTCCACCTCCTGGGTTCAAGTGATTCTCCTGTCTCAGCCTCCCTAGCAGCTGGGATTACAGGCAAGTGCCACCATGCCCGACTAATTTTTGTATTTTTAGTAGAGACGGGGTTTCTCCATGTTGGTCAGGCTGGTCTCGAACTCCCGACCTCAGGTGATCTGCCTGCCTCAGCCTCCCAAAATGCTGGGATTACAGGCATGAGCCACCCTTAGGGACCTATTCCTTTCACCATCCCTATGCCAGAACTGGATGCTAGTAATTCAATAAGTGAATTCCATTCCGCCTCCTGCCTACAATGCTTGAGGTGATAAGGAATCTAATCAGAACCAGTGAGGTTTTTGGTAAGGCTAGTTTGAAATGATGCACCCCTCTCCTGAGCTAAAGCATAGTGTGCATAAGGATGTGACAGTTGGAACTGTTGTATCTGATTTGCTACTAAGTAGGGAGAGCCCAGATCCACCAAAAGACCATGGGATGCATCCTGAGGATGAAGATGACATTGCAAAAGGCAGAATGGAGAAACTACTTCTCCAGTAAAACCTCATCTGAAGCCTGTCATAACTCCGCCCTTTTCACCTACGTGCACCAGGATAGTTATTGTGTTGTTAAAGCCAATATTGGAGTTTCCTCTCACTTGCAATATTCAGTTCTATCTGATAGATCTGCGAGCCATGTGCCAGGCCCTGTACTGTGCCCAGCAGACACAATTTCCTAGTAAATGCCCTCAACAGTCCTTTGTGACAGCACTGTTATCATCCCCATTTTAGATATGAAAAAACAGAGGCTTAAAACAATTAAATGACTTGTCCAAAGTCACCAAGCCAGGAGGTCCTGAAAACATACATTTTAAATTTAAAACATTCTCATTAGGTTCAATACTTTCCAAAAGTAAAATCCTATATTACTCTTCTAACTTTTCAATTATTTTAAAAACTAGAACTTGCAGGATAAAGGTTAAGTAGTGATTGGGAGCCCAGTGCTGTTCTCATCGAGGAGAGAGGTAAAACCAACGTTCCTGACCTTTCTTTCCATGTACACGCAGTTAAATCCTAAAATATACAGGCCCTCTTGAGACAAGAAGTGTGTCTTGTCCACAGTTCTTTAGTTTGTAAGCAAAATCTTCAAACCAGGCAAAGCAACCCAAGGGTGTTTATTACCAAAATATCAGGGTTTTTCATGGAACCCAAAGGAAAAACAGAGAAGCCTGAGATCCTAAGGACATGCAATCAAGGCCTGAAACTATCAGGGCTCGTGGCAGCTATTCTACCTCCATCTTTGCTTCCTTCCCATTGTGTTTCTGCTTCAGTCTTCTCTCTCTCCAGATGGGATGCCTGGCTTTGGCTGCATGGAAATAGACAATCTCTGATTATAACAGTTATTTTCAAGGGGCCTATGGAGAAGAACCAGCTGCTCTTTATTCAAATTTTAAATTCCCTAAGAAGGAAGCATGATTGGCTGGACATGAATCAAGTGTTGACCTCTTGTGATCCGTGCACTACTGCAGGATCAGGTGGCACGAATAACCACTCTCAAGTGGCTGAGAGGTGAGGTGATCCTAGAGAGGAGGAGATCGGCTACACAGAAATCCAAAAAGCTGTTTGACTATAGGATTAGCATTAAAACAAACCAAGACAAAGTCGGAGCTAAATTCAGGATGCACAGAAGTTCAGGGGAGAAGGAATTCTGTGGGGCTGTCAGGTAAGGGTTTGAGTCCCCAGGGAAACTTGAACTTGGTCATAAGAGATTTGGGAAGAAGAAGGGAAGGTAATCCAAATAGGGAAATCTGACACCTGAACAACAGAACGTGATCTGATGAATGAATGAAAGAATCATTTTTTAAATAAAATACGTAACAACAGAAGGAGACATTGAAAAAAACAATGAACTGACATGTTAAAAGTGGAGCTTTTTTGATATCCCTAAAGAGGTAGTAAGAATTATGTGGTGTCTCTTCGAATTCTTCCAAAAAGACAAGACGATAAATGAATTTCTTGACTAAGTGCTGGTTTTGAAGTGAAAGCTTTATTACCACAACTAAAAGATATTAGTCATTGATTAAATGATAATGAGTTTTTAAAATCTTTCTTCTTTCTCCCCCGGCTTCTAAACAACCCCATCTGCCTGATAGATCGATATAAATTGCTCCATAATTTAAAGGCCTAGTGTTTACTCAGAATGTTTGGTTTGTGTGTCTATTACAGTACACGTAGTGCAAATATGAAAAAATATCTAATTTTCTTAATAGAAAGTCTATAATTGATTCAATCTAATGTATTTCTGAAAGATTAATAAAGCTGCTTTTCCTCATGGCAATAAGACAAACATTAAACAAAAACTTCTCTCAGGAGTGAATGGTAACCCCAGTGACCTCCTTCTCATGATCTGCAAGCACTTGATAAACACATCCAAGTGGGATGTGATGGTTGGATCCACAGTCATTTCTCCTGAACTAAACTAGATTGCTTTCCCACTCGAGTGTAATAAAAATGTAAAATTCAAATAATGACCTTTATTTATGCTTTCTAGATCAAACATTATGATTCTCAGAAATGATTTTTCAATTAATTCTAAAACAAGGTTATTAATATTAGTAGCTTGATAAATTATAAAATGCCTCTTTCTTTTCCTCTGTCTTCTCCCTTTTTCTTTGCCTTTCCATTATGTCACTCTCTTGTTTAAAAAAAAAATCTAATCTTGGTGAACGCCTGATTGAGATCAATAGACATGGCTATGAAAAATGAGAACAAGAAAAGTTATCACTCATCTTTCATCTGGCACCTAAGCTTGAGAGCCTCCTATATGTAATGTACTGATTAGGTGCTGGAGACACAATGTTGAATAATTAAGACAGAATCCCTTGTCTCTTCTCTTCCTCTGGGATAGGCAGGTAAGTAGAGCAGTGAATAAAATAGAACTTTGTTGGGAGTGCTGTAAAGGAAACAATGGACTAAAACAGAGAGAAATGGGAAAACCAACTTTAGAATGTGTGCTCAGGAAAGCCTTGTCTCATTTTAGGTGATATCTAAATGGTATCTCATTTTAGACATCATTTGGGTGATACCTAAAATGAGAAGAAGCCAATTATCTGAAAAGTATGTTAATGTGTGTGGGCAAGGCAGGGTGTCACCCCTCAGAAGGCAGTTTGAGCAGAACTAGAACATGGAGACTCTGAGCTGGGACAGGATAGATGTCTTCTAGGAAGCAGAAGAAGATCAGTGTGGCCAGAGGATAACAAGCCAGTGGAAGGATGGCATGAACTCAGCTGGACAGAGGTTCAGGGCCACATCATGCAGGGTTTTATGCGTTATGGGGATGAATTTGGGTATGGGTTTTAAGAGCAATGAGAAGCCACTGAAAAGATGTAATCACAGGGCCTGATTCAGTTTCTGTTGCTGCTACCTGAATACAGGATTGGAAGGGCACGAGAGCAAAAGCAGAAAGCCCCCTCAAGTAATTGTGGCAAAAAGGTGATAGTGGCCTGGACTACAGTGTGTTTGCAGAAATATAGAGAAGAGGATACATTAAAGAATATTTTGAAGACGGAGCTAGACCTAAGATGGATTGGGTGCAGGGGAGGTATCTGAGGAATAGGCAAGGAAGGAGATTTCAAGGACAACTTTTAGATTCGGGACTCGAATGATCATGTAGACGATGAAGATGTTATTTATAAGACTAACGAAAACTAGGGAGGTGAGAGGAGAGTAACAACTAGGATGCTTTGGGCTACAGAAAGTCCAGGCTTAATGTGCTTTAAATCTTATGAAAATATGTCATTTAACATAACTAAGAGGTACACAGCAGTGCAGGATCCAAGTGCTGGACTTTAGGGCTCTGAGTCCACTGTTCTGTGGTTCTCCTAACTCTGCCCTGTTCAGTATGGGTCTATCCTCAGGCACAACAGTTGCGCCACTTTCACGTATCAATACATTTTTAGACAGAAGTGGCCATCTTGACCACTGTCTCCTTCCTATAAGTGAAGAAAGATTTTCTAAAAGTTTTGCAGAAGTCTTTACTCAGTTCTTATTTGCAGAATATAACTATCCCCAACCAACTATATGCAGGAAAAAAGAGATCTTCATATTTTCTTGTATCAATAAGGATATTTTTCCCAAACTGAAGATAGAATTCTCTTCCCAAAATATGTTAGGAAATTGCAAATAATAAAATAAAATCAGGATTTAGGTATTTACCCAAATGTATTGAAAATGTATGTCCACTGAAAAACCTGCACACAGATGTTTATAGCAGCATTATTAATAATTGCCAAATTGAGAGCATCCAAGATGTCCTTCAATAGGTGAATGGATAAACAAACAGTGGTATATCCATATAATGGAATATTATTCAGTGATAAAAAGAAATAAGCTATCATGCAATGAGAAGACATGGAGGAAACCTAAACATATATTTCTCCATTTTTTAACCATCTAGCTTAAAATGTGATACATGCATGTTTCTAAGTGAAAGAAGCCACTCTGAAAAGACAACATACTGACATTCTGAAAAAGGGCAAAGCTATAAAGACATTAAAAGGAATACTGGTTTCCAAGGGGCCAGTGGGGAAGAAGGGGAGAAATGAGTAGGCAGAGCACAGAGGATTTTTAGGGCAGTGAAACTATTCTGCATGATACTGTCATGGTGGATACATGACATTATGCATTGGTCAAAATCCACTCTGTACAACACAAACAGTGAAACTTAATGTAAACTATGGACTTTAGTTAATCATAATTTATCAATATTGGTTCATCAGTTGTTACAAATGTACCGCACTAATGTAAGTTAATGCTGAAATAGAGGAAACTCTGTAGGGGTTGGCAGTGGAGAGGAGTTTATGGTTTCTGCTCAATTTGTCTGTAAACCTACAATTTTTTTTGAGACAGAGTCTCACTCCATCACCCATGCTGGAGTGCAGTGATGCAATCTTGGCTCACTGCAATCTCTGCCTCCCGGGTTCAAGTGATTCTTGTGCCTCAGCCTTCCTAGTGGTTGGAACTACAGGTGTGTCCCACCACACCTGACTAATTTTTGTACTATTTGTAGAGACAGAGTTCCACCACCTTGGCCAGGCTGGTCTCAACTCCTGGCCTCAAGTGATCCACCTGCCTCGGCCTGACAAAGTGCTGGGATTACAGGTGTGAGCCACCATGCCCAGCCCCTACAATTACTTTAAAAAAAATAGTCTATTACAATAAAATCAGGACTCTGCCAACAAGAAATACAGGATAAACAGAGTTGTATAGGTGGCTAATGATGTCTACAATGGGTGAGGGAAAGAACTAGTTTCTTTTTAAACATCTTGAATTTGAAGTGTGAAGTATCATGTCGAATGTGTCAGGTAGGCAGTCAAATGTGTGAATCTGACACTCAAATGATAGGCCTGGGCAAGAGATATGAATTTTGAAGGCGAGGGGTCAAAAATTCATGGGAATTAGTAAGACCTCTGTATTAGTCCATTCTCATGCTGCTATGAAGAAATACCTGAGACTGGGTAATTTATAAATAAAAGAGATTTGATTGACTTACAGTTTCTTATGGCTGGGGAGGCCTCAGGAAACTTATAATCATGGCTGAAGGCACCTCTTCCCAGGGCAGCAGGAGAGAGAATGAGTGCAAGCAGGGGAAACATCAGACACTTATAAAACCATCAGATTCTCACGAGACTCACTCATTATCACGAAAACAGCATGGGGGAAACTGCCCCCATGATCCAATTACCTCTACCTGGTCCCGCCCATGACACGTGGGGATTATTATAATTCAAGGTGAGATTTGGGTAGGGACACAGAGCCAAACCATATTAACCTTCTAGGGAGAGAGAGAAAAACAGACGGTTCCAGGACCAGGGTTGAGAAACTGTGGCAGGACAGGGTCTGGAGTCAGGGAACCCAGGCTGATTCATGCTGACTACCTAGAACTAAATGAAAAGGAAAACCCCACCTCTGCACAACCAACTAACAAAAGAATCAGAGCTTACTCCCTTTGCAACCCACCCCCGACCTTTTTTCTGCCTTGCAGATGAAAAATTAAAGTACCTCTGATTGGTCCCTTCCTGCAACCAATCAGACTGGTCATAGGCCAAGTCTTCATGTGTAACTTTGTAACTTCACTTCAGCCTCTGATTGGTCACCTTCTACAACCTATTAGACTGGTTGCAGGCCACTACTTCATTTACATAGGGTGTAAACCAAGTAACCAATGGGAAACCTCTAGAGGGTATATAAACCCCAGAAAATTCTGTAACAGGCTTTCTTGAGCCACTTGCTGGAGCACACTCCTGCTCTGTGGCGTGTACTTTTGTTTCAATAAATCTGTGTTTTTCTTTTGTTGGTTTATGCATTTTGTCTAATTCTTTGTTCAAAACACCAAGAACCTGGACACCTTCTACCAGTAACAGAACTACCACATTCAGAGGTTGAACTTGAAGGTGATGTCAACGAAGGAGAATGAGAAGGAGCAGGCAATGAGATTTTAGGAAAATGTGATGTCAAGAAAGCTAAGAGAGGAGAGTGCTTCAGGACACAGGGAGTGTCAAATCTTATATTACTTCTGTTTAGTGTTTTAGTTCTATTAAACTAACCATAATTGGTTGTTGATGGGGTTTTTTTAGTTTTTGGGTTTTTGTTTGTTTGCTTGCTTGTTTTTGTGGACAATACTTATTTTGGTTTAATTCCTTTTTTTGCTTACTGTCCTTTCTTGAATTCCATGCCTTCCATCTGGCTTATTTTGTTTGTTTTTTGTTTTGTTTTGCTCAGGAATTAGATAAATAACTCATTTAGTGAGGGTGAACTTCTTGGTTTGTAAGTGTCAGAAAATATGTTTGTTCAGCTCTTAATCTTGAGTGATTGTTTTGGGTATAAAATTCTAGGTGGACATTTTCCTTCAGCATTTGATGATACGATTACATTGTCTTTCTACATCAATTAATGCTAATAAAAAGCCTACTTTTATTTTGATTAGTATCTTTATAGGTTTTCTTTCTTTGGTAGTTTTTAAGAGTTTCTCTTTGTTTATGATAATCTGTAATTTCATTACGATGTATTTAGGTGAAGATTTTGGTTTTGCACTATTCAGAACTTAATGTACTTTTTTCAACTTAAGATTTAAGTCTTGCAATTTGAGAAAATTTTCTAACATATCTCTTTAAATATTGTCTCTTCCAAATTTTTTTATTCTCATTTGAATCTTAGTTAACTTAAATTGGAGCTTCTCATTTTATCTTCCATGTGTCAACCTGTCTTTCATACTTCCCGAGACAGATCCAGGTTTTTTGGGACCTGCAGTTTAGACAATCTGGGAGTCTTTAAACTTAGACTCCCAGAAAAGATCTGGGAAAGGATACAAAAGTATGAGTAGAAAATTAGATATGAAGTACATATTTCTTTAGAATGAGAAAAGTAAATCACACCAATTGTAAATTGAAACAAAACAAACAAATTCTACAAACATAATAAACTCCAGAAAAATATTGTAATATGTATATTAACTACTGGAATACCTCCATAATAGTTTTATTCTTCTTCATCTTTGGGTGCATATTTTCCTGTGACAATAATTATGTAATATATTTTTCAATTGAGGGAATGAAAAATATTTAATCTCTCCTCTAGCTTGGTTATTACTGACAGTTTTTTTTAGTGCCACAAGTCATCATTGGTCAAAAAATGTGCATGGACTCTTCAGTGCTATCTAACATAAGAAAAGTATGACAGAAGCCAAGTGGAATGAAAAAATTCTGCAGTCTTCATCAATTGCAGTTAAAAATCTCACTTTGCAAATTCTTTTAGCAACATATAACAATATAAACACACTGCTGAGGAGGAGCATATGCTGAAGGGTCTATGCAATTGAGGGGCCTAGAGCTTAAGCATCATTACTTCATTATAAATCTGGTAAATCAGTCTCTGTATATTTCCTGTTTCTTTATTTCTTTCTGCTGTATTCTTATTTCTTCAATTCTATTTTGCATTTCATTAACTCTCTTTTCGATGAAGTTAGTCTACCATTTAGCCCATCTATTGACTTTTTCACTTCAATGACTTTTTTTAAATCTCTGAAATTGTTTTTTCTTTTTCATGCCTTCCTATCATTTTCAAAAAATAATATCTATTATTCAGTTTATTCTTCCTATATTCTAAATATGTTAAAGATACCGATATTTTAATTTATCCTAAGTTGCTCTATTATCTGTAATTCCAGTCATTGGAATGCTTCCAATCATTATAGGGGCAAACAATCACAGGGTAGTAGACTGCCTTGGTGTTTTGTAGCTTTTGATTGTGTGCTAATTATGATGACAGTCTTACATGTGCCCTGGCTTATGAAGGCATCTCCATGGAGCACTTTTCTGTTTATCTTTATGAATACAGCCCAGATCTGACACTTTGTCATACATAGGGCCTTCAGTTTTGACACCATCTCTGCACTAGTATTAAAATCCCATCCCCTTATTGAAAACAGATGTAAGATAATTTGCTTATTCAGGAAATAGCAGATTTAGGAGGATAAATATTGTTATTTTTCTATGGATAGAGGTAGAAGTTGATACCACTCACCAACACAAACACACATAGAACTGGAAAGATGGTCACTAGCAGCTCCCAGTATCAATTTCCAACAGCTTTATGACTGGAGAGAGAAATAAACTTCTATCTTCCAGTTTCAGTTTGCAAATTCCAGTGTACAATGCTCCTCTTGAATGTGGTGTTCAGAACCAAATGGCCTGATGTGAGCCAAACATCATTAAAAAAATAATAACTCTTATACCATTGAGATCGACATTCTAATTCTGTTTACATGATTGCAGAGTTTTCTTGCAGCTATTGGCTGATGTTTTTAATCACCTGTTATTTTTCACATGTGGACACAAGTACTCAACATAGGAATCCTCCATTCTGTAATTGTATAATTAATTTTTTACACCCAAATTTAGGGATTATATGTATCCCTTTTACATTTAATCTTACAACTTTCCCCACATAATATCCAAGGTTTTTTTTAGAATATTTATTCTACCATCTGGGTGAACAGATGGATGGATGGATAAAACATCTAACATTACTCCACTCAGTAGAGCTGACTGTTTTACAGTCAGCAGTGCTGTTCTGAAACTATTTCAAGCTCTGGATCCTGCTTCTATTATTTCCCTATCATTGCCCCACTTTCTCACTTTTTTTTGGATATTGCAAGCAGCCACCACTAGCAGCCAAGGAAATTGCAACTGAAGAGAAAAGCTTATCATGAAGAAATAGTAATTTATGAAGTGGTACCCCAGTGGCCTGGATTATTAAAGGCTCCCAATGAGCCCAACTCCCTTTGGAGGAGCAGTTTATGCAGTAGGAGAAGCTGATTTAACACATTTCTGATTCTGTAAACCCTCCTGGTACTGGGTATGCTATCACCAACTCTGCTATCAAGTTTCATGGCACATGTAATGATAGCACAGCGGGACTTCAGTAAACAACAAAAATTAAGAGGTAGCTAGAGAAAGCAAACAATTATGGAAGAGAAGACTTAAGGATGGGGAGAGGTGGCTGCTAAGGCAGAAAATTCTTCCTGTTTCAGGCTTAAGTTTAGGGAAACATAAATACGGTAGTCTATTGTACAACTGTCCAATCAGAATGGGTTTTGGCCACTATCAGCCTGGGAATGTTTGTAACAAGCAATTGTAAGAGTTATTTGGCTGATTATTAGTCCCTGAAGCCATTCTGTCATTCTGCGCTAAATAATAATAGTAATAATCATAATAATAATTTCAAATTCTTTCACACAATGATCTTTTAAAAACTCAGCACACTCTAATTCCTAGCAAAATATTATTTGATAAGGGATATGGCATCATATTACTAATCTCTCAAAAGCTCTTGAGGGATATCATGTTATCCCATTGGATATCTCTGACTATAGTCTTGGTTAAATGAATGATCTCCCTAGAGATGATGAGTCTAACAGGTATAAAAGACTTGATTCTTTTATTAAGTGATTATTTTTCTCAAAATTGTAAAGTCCTCTGTGTGTATATTTAAACCCTAGAATTGATTGTATTTCCCCTTATATAACTCCCCTAAAGAAAAAAAGTCTATAAACCTATCAGAGTTCTCTTCTGGGAGATCTTCACTCGTGTTAATGTTTCTGCCATGCCTCCAAAAGCTCCCTTCCACGTTCCAAATTTTCCCTTCATTGTATCTTCTTTTTTTATTGACTTATTCATAGAAGGAAAATCTGTTTCTTGGTTTTCTGGTGGTGCTTAACCCATATTTTCTTTCAATAAAGTGTTTATAATGAGACATTATTATAGATTTTAAAATGCTGACAGCACCACAAATATCATAAAATCCAGAAAATAACAAAATAATTAACTGCTTGGCAATCACCATAATCCTTTTGCTGTTGTCGTTGTTGTTGTTACCTACACTTTTTTTTTGTTTTTTGTTTGTAAAATACATGTAGCAGAAAATGTATCATACTTTAAAATGCTAAAGATTAGCATTTGTGATTCACTATATGCTGATTGTTTCGAAAAGCTCCTTCATGGGTCCTATTTCATGTTTGAAAGATGCTAGCCAAAATCCCTCCTAAGCAAAGACGAAATTGCTTCTTCTTCCTTGATTCTGGATTGTCTTCTTCATCCTCTTCAGGAATAGAGAAAGCAAGGAGGCTGGGCAAGTCAGTGAATCCCAATTCCCATGTAGCTGTCGGCTGCAGCCCTGACAAAGCCTCTGTAATGTCTTTCCTAGGGGACTTAGCTGAGCAGTGCCTGAGCTGTGCAGCCCCACCTTGGTAGCAAACGTCTGCATGTGCTGATTTCTTGTCAGGGTAATGATTGCCCAGGATGGTGATTTCTTGTACAGGGTCGCTGTTGTGTTTCGTGAATATGTGAGTATGTTGGAGCGGGGTGTTGGAGGAAAAAAGATCTTTAGCTCAGCAAACAACAAATCAGCAAATCTACCAAAGTCTCAGTCTCTGCCCCAAGATAACAAAAAGTATAAATTCTCGTTTGATTTTAATTGACTAGAATTAGATTTAAAAAGACAGATTTCAGTTTTTCTGTGTTAAGACTAAGTGCCTTTTCATTTATGTTGTTTGTTAAGTAATATACACAGAAAATAAACACAGATGAAAACTATGCTGACCTAAATAACTATTTGCCTTGTCTTCTTCAGATGTAATTTGAAAGCCTGGATAAAGAAAATAAAGTTCCTTAGGGTTTCATGTGATTACAAAGGAAACACTCCAGAAAACTAAAATGGCAAATATATTTAAGGTAATTCTCAGTGAATAGACTTGGGTTGCCACGATCCATTTTATTATTGCTCTTCTAAATTGCTTTCTTACCGTTCTCTGCCAGAGCCTCAGATCAATCTCTAGGAACTGTTGCGAGAACTTGTCCAATGTAATGACACCTGGCACAGAGCTGTAATTATTTTACGTGCAGGGCATGTTATGCTGTGCACTAGGTCTTTCGCTTCATTAAAAGACTTTGAGTCTTATAGTAGGCTTTAAGCACAAAAGAGGGCACCATACGGCAAATGTTTTAGTTTAAGTAGAACTTCTCCAGAAAGCAAGGAGCACAAGGTCATGGGCATTTGGGAAATGAGAGGTGGTGGGGAGGATGTAGAGCACAGCATGTGTTATTGATTTATTGCCTCTCAGCTCCAAATCCTCCTTTCTTTCCATGGAGCTGAATTCTGTAAATACCTTCCCATCACCAGCTGGCCCAATGTTCAGCTCTGTGAGTGGAGGAGCACTGGAGGAAAGAGTATTTTCTCTTGCTCTGCTGTACTCACCTTGTTGGGCTCCTGCAGATGGTGCAGTTGTTTCAACAGTGCCTAGGGGCCAGCAGCAAGTGCTCCCACCTGTGGCAGCTTCCCCAGCATACACTTGGGATCTGAAGTGCCTCACTGCGGCCAGCCTTCCAGCACTCTCCTTTTGGGCAGCTTCCTAGGGGAAGGTCCACTCCAGTTCTCTGCACACTTCCCTGAGGAAGCTTCATAATAGAGTATTAGTGAGCATGGTTCTCCCCCAAAACAGTTTCCCCAGCTTCCCACAGTCTGTAGAGTTCTGAGGCACAGCACCTTCATGAGGACAGCTTCCCTCCAACTCCAGGGGGAGGATTTCCAGCAAGTCCCACCAGAGCGGTGCCACAGTGAACTGCTCCATGCCCCATGCTGAGATACAGTTGGTATCTCAGCCCCTGGAAGAGTGGCCTTTTTCTTGGGTGCTCTATCCCAGCCCCAGGGTTGTGGCTCTCCCTATGTCTACTGTTCTTTACTTGTTTGCATTCTCCATGCCTCTATTAGCCGATTCCTCATTACTGGAATCCCCTATTAGTTATTTATGTTAAACTTTCTCTATTTTTATGCGATTTCTGTCTCCTGTTGGACTCTGACTGATAGAACCCCTCAGTGACAAAGAAGAGAGAAAGGTTCTCAGTGCTTCACAGAAAGAAATGCTGCTTTTCCCGAGCATTTCTGTTCCATTTACCCATCTTCCTAACAACACCCTCCCTGCTCTCTGTGCTTGGTCATCAATGGCTTAACCCCATTGAATATTCTTCCCATAAAGGTCTCCTACTTCCCTCACTCCCAATTTCCCCAAATCTGTGCCTGTCTTAGACAAAATCTTGGGGGCATGAGTAAGAAAAATCACTTTAATTTCTTCATGAAATGTACCAAAGTAAAACCTGCACCTTGACCTTTAAGAAAATTCCCAACTTTATATTCTTTAACAGATACTTGAATAAGACTCTGACTTGATCAATATTGCAAACTGCCAAGTTTGTGAAAATTCCTGAAAATCATGCTGAGAAACAGCAGAAATTTGTTCATAATATGAAGGTCAGTTGAGAATTTCTGAATTGCACTGGACAGGATCAGAGCCACGATGGCCTTGTTTGACACTATAATCTGTCTCAACCATGGCACACAGAAAATCGGTGTTCATTATATAATTTTCCAGTGCATGACCAGAGTAGTGGCAAATTTACTTCCCATGATGATTATAAATAAAAGAAATGCACTGTAAGTGCAAGTTAGAGATGCTGAAATATACATTACACTTACTTCTTTGATCTGATTCCTCTACTGGCCTTTATCCTGTTGGCCCAAATAGACATGTGCTCCAATTATTTCTCTAGGTGTAGGTAAATTTAATCTCACCTACAAAAAGAAAGATTCATTTGAAAAATTAGCATCTGAGCATAAAATATGAAACAAACAATGGACTTTTGTCCAATAACAGAAATACATGACCAGATTCCATTTCACAAGCATGCTGCAAAGGGTACAGAGCTATTCATTTTATATCTGAAACTCATTCATTTAAGAATACAACGTAAAACCCAGTTCCCAAAACCTGCATAAATATTGTACTGAGGCTCAGCCTAGGTAGTGCCTGGCCTTGCAAGTTTCGTTTTGATATACATTATGGTCTGTTCACCTCTTCAATTAGTCTCAGAGGTGAAAGACATAGAGGATTTTTCTCTTGAAGCACTAGGAATCTCAGAGGGTATAGTAGCGGAAGGCTTTTAGGGGGTGGAGAAGGGTGAGAGCTGAATGGGGCCCATATAGGGTATGTGCAGAGTGTCGTGTGGATTCGAGTGCTAAAGATGAGGACGGCCTTGGGGTCTGGGGCCTCTGGAGGTAATCAGCATATATAGAGATGAATGACACCATGATATTAATCCTGGCCGACCCTAGTCAGATAGCAGAAACAAGACTTTGGGTGCTGAGGAGTAGAGAAGTCAAAATACAGAAAATGCTAGAAAAAGAACTTAACAAAGATAAATGTGGAGAGTGGGATGAGTGGTGCAGAGGACTGCTATTTTTTTTAAGCCATTAATTTGTCAAAAAGTAAAATGGTCTGAAAGGCATCATTTTGATAATAATTTTAAAAACTAATTTTGAGCCACAGATAAAGATCCAATGAAGCCTCTCAAACCCCGCCAACATCTCTGAAAGCCTAAGGCCCTGAAACTATGAGTTACAGTCCTTGTTACATTCCAAATGTTTATCTAAAACCCAGACCTCCCTCTCAGTCTCCTATCCCACATATCCAAATGCCTTTTCAACATATCTACTTGTATGTCTAATAGGAACTTCAAATTTTATATGTCCAGAACCCAAATCCTGATCTTTTTCTCCCTATTATCACCAAAACTAAAACTAAAACAAACTCCTTCATAGAAGTTAAACATAACCAAATTGTTCAGATCATTTCATTGCATAATTCCCTCCAAATCCTTTGCCTCCTCTTGCTTTGTTTGTGGTCTTATGCTTTTTATGCTTTTTAAAATTTTTTGACAAAATACATGTAACATAAAATTTATGATTAACATTTTAAGTGTATACTTCAGTAGTATTAACTACATTCACATTGTTGTGCAACCATAACCATTATCCATCTCCAGAACTCTTCATCTTGCAAATCTGAAACTCTGTACCCCTTAAACAACAAATACCTTCAGTCCCTGGCAACCACCACCTAATTTCTGTCTCTATGAATTTAAATACTCTAGGTATCTCGTATAAGTGGAACCATATAGAATGCATCCTTCTGTGACTGGCTTATTTCACTTAACATATTGTCCTCAAGGTTCATCCATGTATCAGAATTTCCTTCCTTTTTAAGGCTGAATAATATTGCGTTGTATGTATACACCACATTTTGTTTATCCATTCATCTGTCAAAGGACACTTGTAATGCCTCCATCTTTGGCTATTTGAATAATGCTTCTGTAAACACAAGTGTACAAATATCTGTTTGAGACTCTTCTTTTAATTCTTTTGGATATATACCCAGAAGTGAAATGGTTGGATCAAATTGTTTGGTGTATTCTTTGGCAAAACTACAACCCTGGTCAAATTCTCTCTCTCTCTCTCTCTCTCTCTCTCTCTCTCTCTCTCTCTCTCGCTCTCTCTTTCCCCGCCCCCACCCACCCCCATCTCTCACTCTCTCTCTCTCTCTCTCTCTCTCTGTGCCTAATTTAACCCTGCACTCCTACAGCTGTTCATGGCAGCAGGAGAAACAAAAACATTAAATTCTCTCAATTCGCGACTAAAAACTAGTATGACCAACCACCCTGGTTTGCCCAGGACTATTCCATTTTTAGCACTGAAAGTCTAAATCCCAGAAAACCCATGAATTCCAAGCAAACTGGGACAGTGTGTCACCCTACCAGAAACCTGAAACAGGCCTTGATCGCACCTTGCAATCAATTGTACTTTCCTAGGCCTTTTATCCTCCTACTCCCTCCATCTCCCCAATCCTTTCCCTGCCAACCCCCGGTAACCACCATTCGACCCTCTGCTACTATGAGTTAAACATTTTAACTTTTTGAATTTCTACATATATGTGAGATCATGTTGTATTTGTCATTTCATTCACACCTTCTACTCACTCCTTAAGCCTCCAGCACATCTCCTCTCCTCACTCTCAACTGATTATCTTGATTCCTATTCCAATGATTAAACAGAAGCATCCAGAAATTAACTTTCCAATTCCTACCACCATCTACCCACTTGCCATGGTCTATACCCACAATCTTTGACTTCCCTCCTAGTACCTATCTGTAAATCATCCATTTACCTAGAGAGGAACTCTCCGTGTTCCTCTCTAAAGCCACTTCCTTGTTTTGTGAACTACATCCCATTCCTTCTCATCTACTGAAGAAACTCTCTGTAGCAATTATCCCCTCATTATAAACATCAATTTCTCCTTTACTGGGTTATTTCCAAAAACAATAAAATATTCTGTTATTACTCCTATGATTAAAAAAAAAAGAAAGAAAAACAACCCCACTTCCCCTGTCAGCTGTTAGACCATGTCTCTAATCTTCTTTACAAGCAAAACTCTCTGAAAGCATTTTCACATATTTTCTCCAATTCTTCTCCTCTCAGTCTCTCTTAAACCCTCTTGAACCTAGCTTTTTGTTCCCTACCATGATATTAAATCTGCTCTTGTCAAAATCACCAATGATCTTTATGTTGCTAAATTCAGTGATTGATTTTCAGCCCTCTTGTTACTTGTTAATAAGATTTGGTAAGTTAGATGAGTTACATCTGATAGGTTGATATACTTGGTCAGTCCTTGTTATCTAATACATTGCTGGGTCTTCCTCCTGTCTCCTCATTTCCTTTTCTTCTCTTTCTTGACTTCTGAAAATCTGGTGTGCTCTGTATCTGTTTTTGGCCCTTATCTCTTTTAGATTCATACTTTTCAAGAAAAAGTTTTTGATTTTAAAAATTGAAAAAAAAGTAGATATTTATGGTGTACCTGATGTTTGAAAACATACATATATATATGTAGTGGAATGGCTAAATCAACCTAATTAACATATGTGTTATCTCACATATTTGTGATGATAAAATCTTTTTCATCAATTTTCAAGCATATAATACATTGTTATTTTTGTACAATAGATTTCTTGAACTTGTTCCTCCTGTCTAACCAAAATTTTGTAAACTTTGATGAACATCTCCCCAGTCCCTTCCCAGCCAACCCCTGGTAACCAGTATTCGACCCTCTGCTACTACGAGTTAAACATTTTAACTTTTTGAATTTCTACATATATGTGAGATCATGTTGTATTCGTCATTTCATTCTTGGCTTATTTCACTTAAAATAATGTTCTTTAGGTTCATCCGTGTTGTCACAAATGGCAGAATTTTTTGTTTGTAAGGCTGTATAGTATTCCACTGTATATATATCCCACATTTTCTTTATCCACTCACCCACTGATGGACACTTGGGTGATTCCATATCTTTATCTTGGCTAGAGTGAATTGTGCTGCAATGAACATGTGAGTGCAGGTGTCTCTTCAACATACTGATCTCATTTCCTTTGGATATATGCCCAGTAATGGGATTGCTGGATCACATGGTAGTTCTAATTTTTCGAGAAACCTCAATACCAGTTTCCATAATGACTTTGTGACTCCCACCAACAGCGTGCAAGGGTTCCCTCTCCTCCACATCCTCACCCACACTCGTTACCTTTTGTCTTTTTGATAACATTCTAACAGCTGTAAGGTGATAGTTCACTGTGGTTTTAATTTGTATCTCTCTGATGATTAGTCATGTTGAAGATTTCTTCTATATCTGCTGGCCATTTGTATGTCTTCTTTTGAAAGATGTCTATTGATGGGGTTCAGGACATGCTACCTCAAAATATGACACATTGGCATTTTGAAACCACCCTTACAAGGCTGATGAGAATTATAAGCCAAGATTTCAGCAGAATTAGGCATTAACCAGGGTGCATTGGTGAACCTAGATCCACTTTCTTACAGCTGCTGACTAAGAATCTACGTAGAGCATGCTGACCCGGCTCCTACATTGTTCCTGTAGATAAGATTTGTGATATAAAATTATAAAACCTTTTGTGCTCAATAATTGCTTAAGGTATTTTTCGTTTTTATTTTATTTTTTATTTTTTATTGAGACGGAGTCTCGCTCTGCTGTCCAAGCTGTTCAAGCCATTCTCTTGTATCAGCCTTCTGAGTAGCAGGGATTACAGATGTGTGCCACCCATGGCTGGCTAATTTTTGTATTTTTTAGTAGAGATGGGGTTTTGCCACCTTAGCCAGGTTGGTCTCGAACTCCTGACCTCAAGTGATCCTGCCTCGACCTCGTAGAGGGCTGGATTACAGGCGTGAGCCACCACACTCAGCCAAGAATTGCTTAAGGTATTTTTAAATCCTTAATTCCAGCAGAATGGCTGATGCTAACCAGTCTGAAGACTCCCCTTACAAGGGAACTGACAGCACAAGAATGCAGTTTCTACATCACCCTGTCCGATGATTTCACATCTCACTTCTTGACCAACTGGCAATCCCCACACTTCAGCCTATTCCCCATCCAGACCCCTTAAAACCCCTACCCTCAAACCTCTTGGGAAGGTAGATTTGAGGTTTCTTCTTGTTAAGCTGCCCTACAATTACTAAACTTTTTTTCTGTTGCAACCCCTGATGTCTCAGTATATTTACTCACTGTGCATTAAGCAATGAACCTATTACAGTTACAATTTGAGAAAACAGCAGAAGCAGGAAGGTCTCTCTGACTGTCTCCCACCCTCCTGCCCTGAATAAGGCCTTCATTCCAGAGGCACCCATCCTATACACAGAGAAAAGGAATGTTCTTATCTCTGAAGACATACAGAAACAGAGAAGAATCTGAACAAACAGGCCTCGTTAAGTTTCTCCTAGTTTATTACCATTAGATCATACCCGTTTTATCCAATTATACTTCTCTGTAGCTGCTTTTTCATCAAATTTAGCATAAAAATACACATTCTCTGTTTCTTTGGGAGTTTATTTCCAAAGACTCCCAAGTCACATAAAACTTATTTTAAATAAATTTGTAATTTTTAAATTAATTTGTCTTTTGTTATAGGAGCCACAATCATGTACCTTGTGATGAGTAAGGAAAATATATTTCTTTTCCTTTACTGTTCAGGGTTTTTGCCCATTTTTAAGTGGAGTTATTTATTTTCTTGCTATTGTGTTGTCTGGGTTCTTTATATATTTAGTATATTAATCCCATTTCAGATATATCGTTTGCAGATATTTTCTCCCATTCCAAAGGTTGTCTTCTCACTCTGTTGATTGTTTCCTTTGCTGTGCAGAAGAATTTTTAATTTGATCTGATCCAATTTGTCTATTTTTGCTTTTGTTACCTAACCTTTTGTTAGGCATTATTCGATCCACACTCATTCTTTTGGTGATCACACCCAGCTTCCTGCCTTTAAAGATGCTGACTGCCCTCAAGTTTATATCTCCAACCCAAACCTCTCTCCTGAACTTCAGCTTCACACACTTTAGTTGCCTAACTAGTATCTCCACTTGGAAGTTAGACATCTCAAATATATCCCAAAACTGAAATTTACAATCTTTATTATCTCATTCCAAGCTTTTTCTCCCTAAAGGCTTCCCTATCATAACTGATGGTAAATGTATATTTTCAGTCTCTCAAGCCAAAATATTTGGAACCATCCTTGAGTCTTATATATTTCTTTCACAGTTTATATCCAAATTATCAGAAAATGCTATTTGGTCTACCTTCAAAATACACCATGTTGCAGTTGGTGTTTTGCTGGTGTTTCTGCTGTTCATTAAGGGGTGGCTGTGACATTTTCCTGGCAGTTTTTCTGCTTCAGCTTGGGTAATTTCAAAATAACAGACAAATAGAGCAAGCTAATGAAGCAAAGGGTATAGCATGGGTGTGATACTCTAATTGCTTCTAAGAATTCCCTTTTCTTCCAAGAAGTTATGCTTAGAAACACATACACGTAGCTGAAAAAAGATGAAAAGTAAAGTAAGACTATAGCTCTGGTACAATGGTTTAATATGTTCTGTACAGGGTCTATCACATTCAGTGCTTAATGACTACTCACTGACACAAATAATACTATATTACATTTATATAGTGGCTTTCTATGCGCCCAGTGTTGTTATATGCATCTCATTCAACACACTTACTCTTTACAACAATCCTACCAAACACTTAAGTCCTTGAGGGCAGAGAGTGCTTTGCATCCCCAAACACTAGCAAAGGGCCTGGCGCTCAGTGACTGTCCAGGAAATGTTTGTTGAAGGGGTTGACTCACTGACATAGGCTTATTATCCTCGTTTTACAGCTGATAAAATAAGACTCAAAGAGATAGAATGACTTGTTCAATATCACCATGCTAATAACTGGGAGTCAGCCATCTTCACAAGCTATAATTACTTCGGAATGAGTTATGGCATCTCTGTAAAGCGGGATATAACACATTAGAGTAATAATCTAACACAGTATGATTGCTAAAGTTTTAGTGCAGATCTCTGCTACAAAAGCAAAGCTAAACGTTGGGGCAATATCTTGCCAGAGATCTTAGTTATTTGCTTTTGCAACAAAGAGTCCACACAATGAGAGAATGCTATGGGGCTTCCAGGAAGATGGTTATCTCACCTCTATTTGAATACTGCTCCCGGACAGCCCACTCAATATTGGAATTCTTTACTGTTAGAAAGATATTTCTTATTTAATATAACAAATATCTACTGAATTTCTACTGTCACTGAATCAAAGCTAGGTCTACTCACTCAGTGCAATACAGTGCACTAAAGCCAAACATCCACAGAGAGGTTTTACAGCAAGAGAAAGGAGGGTGTTTACTTGCAGGACACCAAAAAAGGAGAATCAGGAAGCTCATGCTTAAGACTCATCCTCCCTGGTGATTTACAAGCAAGGGTTTTTAAGGCAGGGGTACATTTAAGGAAAGCAGAAGTTAAAGGCAAAATCATGAATCAATACATGAAGGTTATACACTGATTTGGCCTAAAAAGGCGGGATATCTTGAAGTGGAGGCTTACAGGTCATAGGGAGATTCAAAGATTCTCTGAATCGCTGTTGGTTAAAGAAGAGAAACTTTGTCTAAAAACTTGGGGTCAGCAGAAATGAATGTTAGGGTCTGGCCTGTGGGAATGACTTTCTCCAGGCCTCTCAGGAAGAAATTTAGAACATAGAACCGCCATCGGAGTTCAGTCCTCAGTTCCCCCTTATCTGAGGTCTATGTGCCAGCAGATGGCATTGTCTATTTGGTGGGGTCTACGTTTCTGAAAAACAACTCAAGGACATATGTTAAGATATTATCTTTAGTTTCTACAGAAAAACAAACATCTTGTGACTCTAACTTCCTTGGCTATTTTCTTAAGTTATTATTACTTGCTTGCTTATCAGGTTGCCTATTTCCTTCTCAAGGCTAGGCAGGTGCTGAAACTTTCCTTGAAGGAACTCAAGATTGTCCTTTATTTCTGTGCTTGGTGGTTGAGGGAGCAGCAGGCCCCCAAGAGTGGTGGCTGCTCTAACTACTATCAGTCGTTTGGAGTTTTCTACTCCATATGTTTAATATTTGTCTGCCTCCCTACCCTACTCCACCTACCTTTTTAAATCTCTGAAGGCTACTATCATACCTACTCTAAGTAGCCCCATTCCTTTCTTCTGGGTTATTTTCAACCATGTTTCATGTGACATCATGTCCATATTTCTCATCATCCTGGTCCTCATGCTCTGAATGAAAATTAGATTATCACAAGTCCTCTTAAAATGTACTTAGCAGAACTTAATATAATTCCTCAGGATAATTTGAAAATGCAGGATTTAGAGGCTAGGTCTTCTCTTGCTTGACTCTCCCTAACTTTAGTTGACAGAATTTCAAATAATTGCCTTTTTTTCCCCAAATGTATTGCTTCATGTAGAGTATACTAAATGTATGTTCAGCTAAAGAACAATTTTTTCAATTCACAGAAACTTTTGCCCAGAGAGCTGCACCAAGCCTGTGCACTCACAATTTTTTAAAGATTCTAATAAACAACTTCATAATTTTCTTGAAGTTCATCTTCATTGTTTCTGTATAGCTTTTGACATTGAAGGCTAAACACACCGAGTTTGCAGGCCAATTTTACCTAAACAGTAATTCTTCCTCAACCACAGGTAGAGTCCTGGGCTTGGGCTATTCTTACCTTAGCCCCTCTTGGTAAACTACGCATTACTCAGCCCATCCTTGAAACCTCATGTCCCACAGGATTTGCTGTAGTCCCCTAAGTAGGACCCATTGGACAGAAGCACTTTCCCCACAAGCCCTCCTGAAATCAGCATTTGCATTACTGGGTTTGACCTTAATTTTCTGATTGCTAGCCACCTCTGGATAAGTGCTTGACCTGATTTTCTTTATGTTTAGCTATTGGCCAGGGTCATGTTCTAACTGGGTAGAACACTTGGCATCTCAACTTCATTCTGTCACCTTCTATATGAAAATTTCACTGGCTCTGTTCTGCCCACCAGATTGGACTACCGTAGATATTGATAGCTGCTCAATCAAGCTGAGGTTCACAGTATCCTTTTGGACAGGTATCTGGACTGCAGGTCTCCCTTTTCTAAGCGTGGCCTTACAGCCGGATCAAGTCCCCTAAGTCCTGGCTTCATCCCAAGTTCTAGCCTCCATCTCTCCTAATCTGCCTGTGTACATCTATGATTTCAGCAAGCTTCAGTCCAAAACCAAGCCTGCTAAAACTCCTGTAATAATCTTTCACTTGACTTTGTCTCTCATAAACAGTTGTCCACACTTTGTTGATTTGATAAGCTTATTTTTTTCTCCACTCAACTTGTGAACAACACAACAAAAAATGTTGTTCAGTCTTTTCCAGTACAAGAAGAAAGAAAAAAAAAAGGTTGACTTGAGCTATGTCAGCCTGTGTGAGGCTTCTCTCTAGTTTTTAAAACAATCACCAATCAAAACTGTTTGGGTAAGGTTGCTTAAGCATACTATAATTGAATTCACATTTTACAATTTTATAGTGGAAACAAGAAAGATGTAGTCAAATATTTGCCTAATTTAATGCTATTTCAAGGACAGTCTCTTAATCCACTAATCCTAGTTTAAAAAGAGAAGAAAGTTGAGATTTATTTGGCCTGTGTTCTTCCTAGTGAACCTATTTTAGTCCCTCATACACATGCTTACCGATTTATAGTTATTGCAACTACAAACAGGTGGAAACAGCCTGGGATTAGTTAAATAGTGGCAAGAGATGACTCCTACAGGTAACAGGTTCCCTTGACAGAGAATCACAGCACCTTTTTAAAGACCGTTTTGAAGTATGTTCCTTAAGTAGTTTAATAAATAAACAACAAGGGTAATGTAGAATTTTTAAACAGAGTTTTACATCTTCTCTCAGAATGAAAAGAAAGATGAATTTTGGCATTTGTCAGACCTGGTTTCAACCTACAACTAGACAGCTACATGACCTGAAGGTCTTTAATTTTGAATTTCCCTGTGTGTCAACGAGAGCATAGTATCTTACAACTTGATTGCCAGGATTAAACTAAAATGTAAAGCAACTAATATGTAAGTAAGAATTTAATAAAGGTAAAATCCCTTTCTCTTCATTCTCTTCTGAATGTTAATCTAAAGTTTCTTATACAATTAATTTTCCTCTTTAAGATTTAGTTTCCTATTCTATATAACAGAACAAAACTTTTATAAAACATATTGTCACCATTATCTCCTTTCAATATCTTCCAACTTACCGTAAGTGAATACTAGTTTCCAACTTTCTTCAGCCATATAGAAACATGGGAAAAATTAGTAAAATAGGTATATTCTCCCCAGTTACTAAAAGGGTAATGAAGTGCTCATACTAATGCTTTTGAGAATATCCTATTTTATTTAGATTGGGTATATGTGATTATATTAAATAAACAGTATTCTTTTAAAACACGTAGACCTTGCACATAACACTCCATATTTGGGGGTGGAAGGTGGGCTTTCCGAATGTTCACCTCTCCACCAGCCCATTTCTCCCAGACTGCTCTCTTTAATGGGTTATTCCTGTCACACATGACTAAACTACCTGACATCGCCATTTTTTTCACATGGAAGCATCTAGTTAAATCTGCTACTCCTGCTGCCATTTAGGGGATATTGTTTCATCTCCACCTATATGTGTACCTTATTTAAAAAAACATTGTTTTCGTTTTCCAACTACTGTCTGCAGTCATCCTCTGATGCCTTCCAAATAGTGGGGACTCAGCAATCAGGACCAGCTTATTCTCTCCTGGACCTTTTGCTCCCCAAAATCCCCCCTATTTTTTCAGTGCTCTCAGGTGGTCCCACACTTGCTGCTTCTAAAGCCAAAGTCTCATTCGTGGCAACAAATAACCAAGCAAGCCCCATGCCATGTCAGCCAGCCAGGGCACCCAAATTGTCTTCTTCAATGGCCATGGCATGACTTTCCAGGTTCAACCAATCTCAAGGCAGCTTTGGAACAATCAAGAAACACTTATGCCCTAGGTTCCAACTAATATGTGGGAGGCAAGCACACAAGAAATTAGAAAGAAATTGCCAAAGAGTATACTATTTACAATTATTTTCTTTATGTTACATTTTATACAACCTTACAGAGCTTTGTAACGGCTAGAATGTCTAACAAGCCCAGAAAATATTCTCTACCTCCTCTCTTACCTTGAGCTGACATTTTTTAAAAACAAGTAATCAATTGAAAGACTCTCGAGTACCTAAAAGAAGCAAGGAAAGAACTGGGAGCCCTGTGTTTGAGTCAAATTCAAAATTTGCTTAATGACCTTGGGTAAATTGCTTTGCCTCTTTGAATCTGTTTCCTCATCTATAAATGAGAATGACATTATCTTCTTCCTAAGACTATTGTGAGGGATAAATGAGAGTATATTTGAAAGGATTTCAGAAAATATAAAGTGCCAAACATATGGTAAGTGCTATCATCCAATTGCAGCCAAATAACAGAGTAGAACCACTCATCAGATGAGGGGGAAGCTACAAAATGTGCAATTTGGATCAGCGCACGAATTTCATTCCCCAAACCACAAAATTATCATCCCTGCTTCAAGTCACCATACTGGTCTCTCACATCTTATAGAATGTATATTTTCAAAAACAATGTGTAGAGATTTCCAGGGCTCTGGAAAATGGAATTGTTACCCCTGGGAGTTTAAGAAGAGAAATACAAATATTGATCTTAAAATAAGCTCATTATGTGGCATTTTGTTAGTGTTGACTAGAGAAATAACAAAAAGATTTGATGTAAATGTGATTTAATCTCTCATGGAGAATTAATGTCTTCTCATATGTAGACATAGATAATTTTCTAAGGTAAACTATATTTTTCCTACTTACTTTGCAATCATTTCTAACATATTTCCTAATCGCCCCTCACCTCCTCCACTCTAATCCTATGGGAAAGCCTTTGCCCATCCCTGTCTGTTCGTTTGCCTTATCAGTTTGCCATCTATTTGTTGTCAACCCCCAAATACATATCTCCAGCACAGACCCCTCTCTTGATGGACAGACTTTGATTTCTGACTGCCACTCAATACCTCTACTTAAATGTCAAACACATCTCAAATTGAACTCCTGATCTGTGCTCTCTCTCTCTGTACCCATAGTTTTCTCCATCTTAGTTAATGGGTACTCATTTTCCAGTTGGTTAGACCAAACACTTTAGAGTCACATTTCCACACTCATTCTATCAGGAAATCTTATTAGCCCTACTCTTCAAAACAAATACCAGTCTAACCACTTCTCACTGATGCTACAGCTACCATTTTCGTCATAGCCACCAACATCTATTGCATAGGATACACAATAGCCTTTTGAAACTTACATCAGTATATGCCATGGCTCTGCTCAAAACCCTCCAGTGGTAACCCACAGTACTCCAGGGAGAGCCTGACAAGAGCTGGTTCTACTGGTACCTCTATGACCTCATTATCCTATTCTTCTACCCCAACTCACCCTGCCTCAGCCACACTGGCCTTTTTACTGTTCTGTGAATATCCAGGCACATTCCCTTCTTATGACCTCTGTACTAGTTTTTTTATCTGCCTGGTGAATGCCCTAAGAGATCCATATAGCTAACTCCTTCACATTGCTCACTTTCTGAAGGAGGCCTGCACTGACCATCCTATTTAAAATTGCAATTCCCCTCCCTGGCACTACAGATCCATCATATCTTCTTCTTCTTCTTTTTTTTTTTTTTGTCTTCTCTAAATGTATAGTACTAATAACTCCAATATGATCTTTATTTTTTTTTCTGTCTTTCTGTATTCAAAAATAAAACCACAAGGGCAATGTCTCAGGTAGAGTACCTGGCACTCAGAAGATATTTGTTAAATAAATGACTCCAGTCTCTCGGTTTTCTAGAATCTTGAAAGTTGGGTCATGGGATGTATTTGTTTCTTACTGCTATTCTAACAAGTGACAAGTAATTTTGTGTCATAAAACAAGATAAATTTATCCTCCTACAATTCTAAAGATTGGAAGTCTAAAATAAGGTTTTCAGCAGGATGTCCTCCTTCTGGGGACTTCAGATCTCTGTTTCTTTGCCTTTTTCAGTCCTAGAGATTCCCTGTACTCCTTGGCTCATAGTCCCTTCTTATCACTCCACCTTCTTGCTTCTGTTGCCATATTTCCTACTACTGTTACTCTGATCTCCTGCCTCCCTCTTAAAGTATCTTAAAGAAGCAGTAAAAGGTTGAGGTGATTAGGGCCATTAGTAGGGCCATTATTAGAGCCATTAGACTTGTGATTACATCAGGCCCACACAGATAATCCAGGATAACTTTCCCATCTCAAGATCCTTAATTTATTCACACCTGCAAAATCCCTTTTGCCACATAAAATAACATTCACAAGTCCCAGGACTTAGGACTTGAACATCTTTTGGGTGGAAGGATAATATTCAACCTACCAGGTTGAATATGAAAAACAGCTAAAACTACAACAGCTGAACAGATGTGAATGAAACTACTACAAAACTATATTTGCCAGTGGAGCAGGCACAATAAGGAATAGCCAAATTGGGGTTCAAGCTTTATTCAAATAACTTGGGAGACAGATAATATAATTTATATTTAGGCACCTACTGGAGATAGAAAGAAAACCAGTAGATTTGGGTTACAGAAGTTTTGATCAAAGAGCTAAGAGACAAGAGTGAGAACAAGAGTGAGAACTTGGTCCAGGGTGAAACACGGCAATTCTCCTAAGCCACATAAAGGATTTTGGACTTGGTTCTAAGGGAAATTGGAAACCACTGACAGGGCTTACATAGGAAAGTGGCCTAATAAGACATACATTTTGAAACATATCACTCTTGCAATAATGTGGGAAAAGAGTGAAGAGCAAGAGGATATGTGAAAAGACCACTTGGGAGAATGATGCAGTAGTCAAGGTGACAGAAGCTTGCTATTGTATTGAGTCTTAGTTTCCTCTCTGTCAAATGAAGATCACATTATTATCAGCCTCACCTAACTTTTGCAATGATTCAGTAAGAATACACATAAATCACCATGTTGGGTACATAAACAGTGCTGGCTACTGGCATTGTAACTCTGTGTTATCTATTTCTAATACAAAATTACAGAGCTACTGCTTAAAAGGAAATAAGGTATTGATTATATCTAAAACAAGGTATTTTAAAAACCGATAAAACATTGACCTAAGCACAACAGGATAAGAAGCTACCGTCTGCACTGTCTGATTAGGTTGGGAAAATAGGTCTTTCCACACCTCTTGCTAATAGAAGTAAGAGACGACAGCGAGCTCAGAGGGAACTTTGGGCCCTGGATGTTAGCAACAGGGAAACAGGGAGAAACAAAATCACCACAGCAACATTTGGTTGCCAAAGATGCAATATTATGAAAATGAACAATGTTGAGGGTCTCAGAAGTGCTTTTCCTTGTGTCTCCAAGCAATGAGGTCGAATAGTATTGAGTATAGGAATAGACTTGGGCATGGCAAGTGAGCTCAAGTTGTGGCTCTATCATTTACTAGGCTTACCATTGGGAAAGTAATGTAAACTCTCTGAGCTTCAGTTACCACTTCTGAAATTAAGATAACAACAGAAATATATTACATAATGACCTTTCATCAGAATTTAATGAGAAAATGCTTGCAAAGTGCTAACACAGTGCATGACACAAAGTATGCAAATAGTGGTTATTATATTATTTATGCTGTAGCCTTTTTTTCTTATATGTTGTTCAGTCCAGTGTCTTTCAAGAAATTGTGAAATAGCACCCTGAAAGTTAGGGGAGGCAGAAAAGAGACCAGAAAGGAAGCAGCAGAGAGAATACTAGGGTCAATATCAAGTCATCTTTACCAAGCAGAGAACACACTCGCCTATGATTCAAGCAAGGATGGGGAATTGTGTTGCAGTCGAAGTGTGTCAGCAAAGAGCAGACTAAGAGCCAGCAAGGGAAGATATAGGTCAGAGCCAAGGGGAAGACAGAATGACAGTATCGACAAGAAGAGGTCATCTCCTGGAGTGTCTGGCTTACTGTCGCCAGGAATCCAACAGCCCACAGGAGGAGGAGGAGGATAAACGAGAACACTGGGCATACTCTTGAACTGCAGCTGCCTTCTCTGAAGATACAGGCACATTAACTCTCCTTAGATGAAAAGGGGAAAGAAACTCTTTGTTTGCAGTCTTTTCCAGAGAGGATTGAGTGCCTCCTATTGGAGTGCGAAAAAGAACCACTTAAAACAAGACTGCTGTTGTCAACAAATAAAATTAGGAAGACAAATCTCATCAGATACTATCAAGACTAAGAGAGACTAGTACTTCTGAGCTTTCCAATAGATTTGGACTGCCAAGGTTTATAAGTTGCATATGGCTAGGAAAATAAAATAGGTAATCTAATTTTCCAAAAGCCAAGGGAATGTGAGTCGAAGATAAGAAAAGAAGGCTTACATAAATAAGCCTCCTCAGGAGGAGAATGGGAGAGTTGCCTAATCCACATTCTTCCCTTTCGATGTCCCATGAACTCAGGCTGAGAAGAACACATTTAATGCTATGGGAAGGAAGAACTTGGATTTTTGTCTCAGCAAAGTACGTAGAACAGGCACTTTGAATAGCTGCCATAAGATGAATTTAGAAATTTTCAGAACTATAAAGTATAAGATGTCTTCAGCAAACTAGATATGATTGGTTACAGGTTATGCCCATACAAAAAAACATTTCAATGGCTCCCCATTGCCTAATGATTACAAGATCCTCCCCCTGGTTTTGAAAAACCTTCCCTTTCTCTGTTCAGTCCCTATGGTGGGATAAGGAAACCCTGAGTGTCCCAAGTGCCATTTCACCTGTGTGTGAAGACTGACAAGAGGATGCCCAGTCCAAATTCTAAATTCCCAAGAAAAAAGGACCGTCCATCTCAAGGCAAGCATCCACTCTTGGTCCAATTACACATAGTGAGCCCCACACCACAAACATGGCTCCCAGAACATGTGCAATGGGGAAAGGAAACTGTGGATTTGTTAGAGATCCTAAAGTGTGTCCAGATTACTTTTCCCTCTCTTTATCTCCTGATTGCTACAATCAATCACATTAGACCTGTTGGAAAAATAAATTACACAGGACTTCAAGGCCAAGGTTTGGAAAATGGTCAGTATATGTGCTTAGGCTCATAAATCTTAACTTATATCGTACCTTCCTAAGCTTAAAGGGCATGGGTCTTAGTAAAAGTAACAAAATCACATCAAGGTGGGGATGTTCAGGGTGCAGCTTCTCTGGTATGTGCTGGTTCCTTACCAGGGAACAGGTGTAGATGCCAGTGCACATGTCATGGAAGCCTGGCACTGGGGTATTTCGAGTCTGTTTTAAATCTATGTCACTTTGAAATGATAGTGTTATTACCTTAAAAAGATCATCAGTGCCATATGGTTGAATTAGTCTCAGTTGATTTTTGCCTAAGTCTCATGCCTGTAGCTACAGAATAGCACCTAGTTCTCATAGATGAGTGATCATTCATCTGCAGAGCCACAGGGCCCAGGAGGTACTGAGCATGACAGACTTGGCCATGGCCTGTCACACAGGTCCCACTCAGTGCTCCCACAGAAAGAAGCCTCTTTCTTATCCTTCCAAATGGTGCAGTATCTCCCTCCTTCCCATCGCTAGAACACTGTGGTTTTGTCTCCCGGATTAGGTTGTAAACATTACAGCACTGCTTTGCTGTCAGTTTGAATCCTGGCTCAGCCACTTAACCATGTGACCTCGGAGAGAGAGTTGCCAGTTGAGAAAAAGGAGATAAAAATATCAGCCTCTTAGGTGTGCTGTGAAAATTAAAAGGCAATGTATATAAAGCACATAACATGCTGCCTGGTACAAAGGAACTGCCCAATAAAGGCAAATAACATCAATATTATTTTTTGAGAGAAGAGTCAGTATCTTACTGCTATTTGCATGCAATGCCTGTACCTAAGTACAAAAACAATAAGTTAAATAGAAAAATGGCCACTCCAGGACAATGCCTCCAGCCACCTGACACAGAGACTTGCCAAATGCCTCACGTGAAGACACAGCATTGGCAGGTTGCTAGACTTGCCTATCTTCTTTGAATCCCTCTTTGGTTGCTAGACTTGCCTGAGTTTTTCAAATCCCTTTAGAATCCTACCTATCTGTGGATGCTAGACGTGCCTCTGTGGTTGCTAGATTTGCTTGTCTTCTTTGAATCCCTTTAGAATCCTATCTATCACATGTGGGTAAGTTCTAGGAGTGTATTAGCCACAAATATCCACTGAGCACCTATTATGTGCGAATTACTGGCTTTTAAACATTGGAGACACCTGATGAGAAAAAAAAAGACCCTGTTCTCAAGGTGCCAACCATCTCATTCCTGAATGCATTATCTACTTTAACTCTTAATGTTCACCTCATGTTCACTAATTCAAAAATTTACACAATTCCATGGTTTGCAATGATTTCAGATTTTCCAGCTGAAGCAGCAGCATCTTTTCCAGTTGACAGCATCCCTCAGGCCACCACTGTCAGCCCTACTCTTGCTCTGGTTCTATTACAACAGCATCAGGGCCACTGCTGTCATCATAACTAACATTCACAAATGATGGGTACAATTTACAAAGTATTTTGTGTAAATTATCTCATTTATTGTATCCAGATGGGATACGTATGAGTTGCTTTACCATAGCTCTATACAGCACAGTCTCTGCTGGTTTTTAGCATCTTTTTAAATAAGCCTAGATGCTCAGTTTTCTTTTTGTCCACAACAGGTCACTGAGTCTTTGTCTTTATGTAACAATTTATATGTTATCCACCAAGCTTCTGTTCTAGGTTCAGACTCAGGGTAACACATTTTGTGTTTGAAATTTTGTGTTTCTCCCAAATCCATGGCTTTGTACTTACCATCCTTTGAAGGTCATCTGCTACCTTTGCACCCATTCAGAGTTTGATCATTCTTACAGTCCGAAGTCAGATCCCAAAGCATCTTCATTCTGAAATGATTTTATGCTGCCCTAGGAAGGAAAGTTTCTTATTTTTATTAATTTTTATCCACTAAACATGTATCTTAGTCATAACATTTAAAATCTTAGTCATTACATTTCTCTACCTACAGAATTCGTTTTCCTTATTTTCATCTGTGGGTAGTTTCCTACTAAATGAGTCTGACAGAGCCATAGAAGTTGCACATGTACCAGGATATATTTTGGTGTAAAAGTTTGAGAAATAATTTTAAAATCTCAAACACATCTATCAGTTTCCCTCTACCTAAATGCTTCTTCACTCTCACTCAGGATGATGCAATACTGCTCCGTGGTGAATTACCACGGCCATTCTGGTGGGTCAGTGCTCATGCCAAATTAGTGATTGAAATTTGACTATTACTCATGTGTCCATAAGTTTATGTGTATACAATCGCTTCAAAGAGAATAAAATACCTAGGAATCCAACTTACAAGGGATGTGAAGGACCTCTTCAAGGAGAACTACAAACCACTGCTCAATGAAATAAAAGAGGATACAAACAAATGGAAGAACATTCCATGCTCATGGGTAGGAAGAATCAATATCGTGAAAATGGCCATACTGCCCAAGGTAATTTATAGATTCAATGCCACCCCCATCAAGCTACCAATGACTTTCTTCACAGAATTGGAAAAAACTATTTTAAAGTTCATATGAAACCAAAAAAGAGCCCTCATCGCCAAGTCAATCCTAAGCCAAAAGAACAAAGCTGGAGGCATCACGCTACCTGACTTCAAACTATACTACAAGGCTACAGTAACCAAAACAGCATGGTACTGGTACCAAAACAGAGATATAGATCAATGGAACAGAACAGAGCTCTCAGAAATAATGCCACATATCTACAACCATCTGATCTTTGACAAACCTGACAAAAACAAGAGATGGGGAAAGGATTCCCTATTTAATAAATGGTGCTGGGAAAACTGGCTGGCCATATGTAGAAAGCTGAAACTGGATCCCTTCCTTACACCTTACACAAAAATTAATTCAAGATGGTTAAAGACTTAAATCTTAGACCTAAAACCATAAAAACCCTAGAAGAAAACCTAGGCAATACCATTCAGGACATAGGCATGGGCAAGGACTTCATGTCTAAAACACCAAAAGCAATGGCAATACAAGCCAAAATTGACAAATGGGATCTAATTAAACTAAAGAGCTTCTGCACAGCAAAAGAAACTATCAGCAGAGTGAACAGGCAACCTACAAAATGGGACAAAATTTTTGCAACCTACTCATCTGACAAAGGGCTAATATCCAGCATCTACAATGAACTCAAACAAATTTACAAGAAAAAAACAAACAACCCCATCAAAAAGTGGGCAAAGCATATGAACAGACACTTCTCAAAAGAAGACATTTATGCAGCCCAAAAATAGATGAAAAAATGCTCATCATCACTGGCCATCAGAGAAATGCAAATCAAAACCACAATGAGATACCATCTCACACCAGTTAGAATGGCGATCATTAAAAAGTCAGGAAACAACAGGTGCTGGAGAGGATGTGGAGAAATAGGAACACTTTTACACTGTTGGCGGGACTGTAAACTAGTTCAACCATTGTGGAAGTCAGTGTGGCGATTCCTCAGGGATCTAGAACTAGAAATACCATTTGACCCAGCCATCCCATTACTGGGTATATACCCAAAGGATTATAAATCATGCTGCTATAAAGACACATGCACACATATGTTTATTGCAGCAGTATTCACAATAGCAAAGACTTGGAACCAACCCAAATGTCCAACAACGATAGACTGGATTAAGCAAATGTGGCACATATACACCATGGAATACTATGCAGCCATAAAAAATGAAGAATTCATGTCCTTTGTAGGGACATGGATGAAACTGGAAACCATCATTCTCAGCAAACTATCACAAGGACAAAAAACCAAACACCGCATGTTCCACTCATAGGTGGGAATTGAACAATGAGAACACATGGACACAGGAAGGGGAACATCACACTCTGGGGACTGTTGTGGGTTTGGGGGAGGGGGGAGGGATAGCATTAGGAGATATACCTAATGCTAAATGACGAGTTAATGGGTGCAGCACACCAACATGGCACATGTATACATATGTAACAAACCTGCACATTGTGCACATGTACCCTAAAACTTAAAGTATAATAATAATAAAATAAAATTTTAAAAAAACAAAAAAACAGAAACAAAAAAATAAATAAACTTGAATGGAAAAAAAAGTTTATGTGTATATATTTTGACATAAATAGACCATTTTTAAATATCATTTAACTTCTTAGGGAAAAAAAACTGATACGAAATCTCAAGTTAAAAATGGCTAAAAGAAAATTCTATTTGCCTAGTAATTCCTAAGCATAAATCAACATGTTCAAGGAGAGGATGAGGATCAACATTATTTGTAACTATACCAACTTTCCAAGGACAAATAGTTCATAATTTCTAAGGAAGCCTTCTATAGTAATCATCTCAGGCTACCGTAACAGAATGCCAAATGGATGATTTAAACAACAGAAATTGATCCTCACAGTTGTGGAGACTAGGAAGCATGAGATAAAGGTGCTGGATAATTCAGTTCCTAGTGAGGACTCTTTCCCTGGCTTGCAGACAGCTGCCTTCTTACTTTACCTTTCCTCCTTGATGCATACACATTAAGAAGAAGGGAGATCTCTCTTTCTTCCCATCATAAGGCCACTAATTCATGATGAAATCTTGCATATTAAAAAGAAAAGCCACTAGTCCTAAGAGACCCACCCTTATAACCTCACCTAACCCTAATTATCTCCCAAAGCCCTCATCTCCAAATTAACAAATGAATATTGGGGAAATAAAAACAGTTCATAACACCTTCTTTATTGAATAATAATCTCTCAGCTCAGAAGAACTCTGGAACACCAAGGCAAAAAAAAAAAAGGCAGCATTTTGTTAAAATAAAAACATTTAAAGTCAAATTGGAAGAAATATTTATCATTGTAATAACAATGCTGCTGAGTTTGGTTGACTTATACATTATTTACTGCGGGCCAGGTGCTCTTCTATAACATTTCTATTCTCTATTATATATACTCATTCAATGTGCAAATATGATAAATTTAAGGGTCCTAAATATACAGTTTATATATTTGTTATAGAGTATATATAACTAGTACTGCAACAGAGAAACAAATAATATAAAAACATATCTCTCCTGGTTTTATGAATTCACTAACAAACATATGAGACATTATTAGCCTCATTAGTTATCCATGAAATGCAAATTAAAACAGCAAAATGTCATTTCTTCACCCATGAAATTAATGAATATTAAAGAAAATGATGGTGAGAAGACATTGAGATTATCACTCAACTGTCATTGATGGAAGTATAAATTAGTATGACTTTCCTAAAAAGCAATTTGACAATATATGCAACAAGAGCTTTACAGATTTCTCTCCTCATCAAGCCAGTAATCATTTTCTGGCATACTTCTCAGAAATTAAAAAATGAATGATTGTAACAGCTGGGTAATAAATCCTTATATAAGTCAGATTGTTTCAAAAAATACAAAGAAGGACCTAATAATTTTGAGACAGAGATCTATGTTTTTTTTTTGGCATATAAGGAACTTTTTAAAAATTCAAAAAACTGAGTATCTCTGAGTATCACTAAAATAATTGCAATTTACATTTGATTGTGAAAAAGTTTCTTGGTGTCTACACATATATAATTGAGAAAGAGGACTAAATTGATGCTGAATTTATTAGGAATAACATCTATCCAGTGATAACTAAATTTTTTAAAAACTGAGACCCTTTCTCAGAACCTAATTTTCAATAAAACTTAAATGTTTTATTAGCTTTATCAAAATATGTGATATATTTTTGTTTCATCAACAATAACTTCAACATATATACTTATTTTGCTGTAGAGAAACACAATTGCTTTGTATCATTGAATACATTACTTTAGGATAAACTTCTAAGGAAGAAAGTCTAATAAAAATAGGAGTTCAAGGGGAAAAAACGTAGAAGTTCTTGCTATTAATGATGAGCTTCCATGCATTTTTTAAACCAGACAACAGGGTATCAAATCACTATGGTATTGATGTTATTCTTGAAATAATTTAAAGTATTAGAATGTCCTTTGCAATTATTTAAACTTAGGATGAAAAATGTTAGATTTTAATGAAAAAAATATTCAAGATAATACATCCTTGTAATAATCACTTTAGGGGACATGTAAGTGGAAAACTTTGAAGAACATTATTATAGTGTACTCGGTGTATTGTTTGCCATCCGATAACTAGAACTTGGAATCAAAGCCTTCTGTAACACTTGTCCTAAGTCTTGTTTTACAGGGCATCATATTTTTCAATGCATCTAGTATATGTTCCTTGGGTTTTGCTATATAAATTGTAGTAGGCAGAGCAAAACTCTTATTATATGTGGAGTGAGAATCAGGGTAGCAGCTCCCAACCAAGGATATTTTCAAAAAAGCTGCTAATATGGAACAAGCTTTAGTGTCTCAGAGTTATCAGCCCTTCTTTAACACCAGCTCCCAAACACGCTTAATTTAAAATCATTTGATTTAAACGTGGAAAAGTTTCTTCAAGGTAAAAATCATAAAAAGAAAATTTAAATTAATGGTCTTCCTTAAGGACTGGCAAAATTCTTGGAGAAGGAGGCTTTTTCACCTTTAACCCAATTTTCTTCAGAAGTTACTCTGAGTGATCTTTTAGATACTTTAGCACAGTCAGTTTTCTTCAAAAGTTAATCATTGTGAGTAATATTTTAGATAAGAGGAACCAAGAAGCTCTTGAATTAACTAAAAATAGAAATACAGATAGTTCAGATATTAGAAATTAGATGTGAAAACTATTTTATGATCAAGTTTCCCTCTGCAAAATATCCAACTGGGGAAAAAAAGCCTTGATAAACCTTATTTCTCTGCCTGTTCCCCCAACAATCCCAGCTAAATTCATAGTTCCCAATTCCTATTTACATGTTGGCTTATGGCAATAGGCATCTGTTCCCATCACTCCAAAATACTCTAGACCTGCTGTCTAGGTCAGCCCTGAACTTGTAGACTTCAGCTCCAGTGGTTTCTACTTAACTTTCATCTGGTTCACTTCTCTCAATTATTTGACATAGTTGATCATTTCCTTTTTGTTAAACCTGTTGTCAACCCTGACATCTGTGATTTTTACTCTTCTGACACTACTACTATGGTTTGAACTGTTCCTTCTAAGGTATCTCTCCCTTTATGCATCCTGTAAGTGGAGAAAGGCATTCCTCAAAGTTGTTCTTAGCCCTCTCTTGGCCCTTCGCTCTCAATGGACCATTTGTTTTGCTTCTATGGCTTTAAATATCACCATCCTGCAAAGTATTTTCTAAATATACATTTTCAAAGAAATCTTACCTAAAAGATGTCTCAGTTCTAACTGTTCAGCTTCTTCAACACTGTAAGCTCAACATATCATCATCTTCTCTCCTTTCACACCCGTAATAATTCCCCCTCTCTTGCCCCAATCCCTTCATTTCAAATCAGTACTTCTCCCAGTTCTGGGAGTCAGTGAAAAGCACCATCATCTTCTAAAGGTCTTTAAACTCCGCTCCCTCACTTCTCTGCATCCAATGGAATCATCAAATCCTTTTGACCTCATTCTGCAACATCTGTCTGCCCCGTTCTCACTTTTCACTGCCACAACCCTAATTCTGAGCCTCATCATTTCTGACCTGATCTAGTCTTCAATATTCTAACTGCACTTCCAGCTTAAGTACCACTATCTCCATTAACAATTACCTAACTAACAGTGTCCTTTCTCTATCTTCCCATTACATTTTACCCATACAATCAGTTGTACCCATATTCTGCTTTCCTCAAATCAAAGCCCATTTGCTAGGGATACATTCCCCATCAATCCTATTCACAAATCTAAATCCAATCTCCTTGTGGAAATGCACATACAATTGATTTTTACATCATTGCAACCTAACTTGTGGTATAGCACATAGCAAGCACTAAAATGCTAAGAAAAACAAATGGATAGCCATTTTTCTTTCAGAAAATTTAGAGTATTCCTTATCAAAATAACATTGTCTAGTGAACTCGGTATACTTTGATGTATTATCTAGTTACACCTAACAGTTTCTTAAGAATAAAGAATCTTAATTCCTTTTTTTTCTTTTTGTATTTTTAATTTTTTTTGAGATGAAGTTTCACTCTTGTCGCCCTGACTGGAGTGCAATGGTGCAGTCTCGGCTCACTGCAACTTCCGCCTACCAGGTTCAAGCAATTCTCCTGCCTCAGCCTCCCAAGTAGCTGGGATTACAGGTGCACACCACTATGCCCAGCTAATTTTTGTATTTTTAGTAGAGATGGGGTTTCACCATATTGGCCAGGTTGGTCTTGAACTCCTGACCTCTGGTGATCTACCCACCTCAGCCTTCCAAAGTGCTGAGATTACAGGCATGAGCCACCATGCCCGGCTCCTTCCCTCTTCTTAACATCATAATTAGCATGAGGATGAATGAAGCATGTCCTAGAACATGTTTCAGGATTCTTCGACAAGTGGAGATGCACAATCTCTTACTTAATTCTTCATGTTCTCAGTAAAACTCCTTTTGTTTTTGCCAAATATTTGACAAAAAAGTAACAAATATAAGAAGTCATGTTTACTTGCCAACATAATTTTAGTCTCCCTGATTCTGTTACTAAGTATGGATCTCCAAAATAATGCCTTAAAGACATAAACAAGATAGGGCACACAGCTCCCCACATCTCTTGCCTAAGACATTACATTCCTTAAAAAATAAATGAACTTGGTCCTTACCTGTTCTTACACATCAAATCATGCCTGCCAAAATAAACAATTATGCCCCCACAAACTATAACCAAATATACTCTTAGGCCCAAATTTTAATATAATTTTATACATGCTGGATCTTCACTCCCTACATAAAAACTATAATTTAAGCTGCATTAAACAGTCTAACAAAACGTATCTCTAGACAATTTTTCCAAAATATAATCCTCAATAAGACTGTAAATAAATTTTAATTCTTTAAACATCTAGTATTTGTTTAGTCAACAATACAAACTGGGTGATACAAGCAACCAAAGCTAAGACACCCCAAGATTTTCCCCATTGAAATGAGAGTTGTGAAGGCACAAGTAATGATTAAATCACTCCCTTTTTGTGATTGTAACAAAGCTACACTCAGGTGAAAGAAAAATTTAACTGATCGACTGCTCAGAACTGGGCCACTGTCTGTGACTCTCCTTACGAACTTCCCTCCAGGGGAAATTCCTTGTTCACTTTGGCCCTTGCTGGAGGGGAAGGTGACTTGCAGCAGAGATTACATGAAAGCTGTTATTTTGTAAAGGTTACAGGAGATGCAACAAGAGGCAGCGCTGAGCTACCCAGGTGCAGCGAGAGGAGAACATCAAAAGAGGAGTAAAGATAGCAGAGTGGAGCTGCTTTCTCTGAAGCTTATCTGAGCTCCTTCAGTTGAGAAATCAAGACTTGCAATCTCAAGATAAAAAGCTTGCTTGTGACAAAGCCAGTGTTTCTTAAGTTGGAAGTACCATAGAAGCAGTTTTTCTTGCAACCAATCTATTTCTCTATACAGTATGCAGCTACATGTGAAAATAACTCATGAAACTCTTCCAAGAAACCTTAAGGACTTGAAGAAATGCTTGTATGGAAGGAGGGGGTTCTAATGTTTCATCTGGAATCCTTTCTACCAGAGCCAACTGACTGCATACACAACTTTAGGACACAAGTGAAAAAGAGAAGCTGGATGCCAAGTCCAGATTCCAAGATATGAGGCCAAGTGAAATAGGAGGGAAATTATTATTGCCATTTAATATGTATGAAATACAACATTTGAGAGATCACAGACCCAGAAACACCAGGGCAAGGAATTGGAACTTCTGCCAGCAGGAGCAGCTAACGCCAACTGAAAGAGCCCAGGATTGTCCCAAGAGTGAACAATGTATCAAGATAGAAAATGAACTGGATAAGAGTTTTCTTCCTAGACCTTCTGGTCTGAAATGCAGGGAGAGAACTCTGTCTTTATGCCAGTTTATTTAACTTAAATAAAACAAATAATATTCAAAGTTGAGCTGAGCTCACAGAAGTAGAAAAAAGGTGTTCTCACAAAATTATTTCTATGCCCTACGGTGGCACCGATACTCCAAGGAAGAGTTACTAGCACTGATTTCCAGGTGAGATAGTGTGGCACTGGAACCAGAACTCCAAATGAGATCAAGAGGGACATTCCATAAATATCCAGTAAATGACTCCTAACTTGGGGAAAGGAATGTTCATGGGGGATGCTATCAGAATTACCCTTTGAGGGAGGGCTGGTTATTTCTAAATATAGGTGCTGCCCATCCTTCCGCCATTCTCTCATCTGCTTATTGGGATCTATTACTGATAGGTCTGTTACATCTTTTCTCTGTATTAATGAGAAAAATAGAATATGGCAGAATTTTGTATATATATATATATAATTTTTTTTTTTTGAGACGGAGTCTCACTCTGTTGCCAGGCTAGAGTGCAGTGGTGCCATCTCAGCTCACTGCAACCTCCAACTCCCTGGTTCAAGCAATTCTCCTGCCTCAGCCCCCCCGAGTGGCTGGGATTACAGGCACACACCACCACGCTCAGCTACTTTTTGTATTTTTAGTAGAGACGGGGTTTCACCATGTTGGCCAGGATGGTCTTGATCTCCTGACCTCGTGATCTGCCCACCTTGGCCTCCCAAAGTGCTGGGATTAAAGGTGTAAGCCACCGCGCCGGGCCTAGAATAATATATTTTAAAATTATTAAGGTACAGCTCTGATAATATTGAGCAGAATAACAAATAATAAAAATACATTTATCAAATCCCATCAGGCAAGTATGCTGCTGAGCCCTTTGTATGGTTAATTCTAGTAAGCTGCTAAGAATATTCCTATTATTATCTTTATACAAAGTATAAAATGAGGCACAGGTAAGTAACTTGTCCAAGATCACATTCGTTAACCCAGGTAGTCTGGCTCCAGTATCCATATCATCTCTTCTCAAAATATTACTTAAATTTGAAAAGAAATGCTTAAAATTAAAAAAACTCTTTTGCCCAGCATCAAAGGCCCTATGTAAAGCACTTCCAACTCTTTCTTCTGCTAGTGCCTTATTTGCTCCCTTGTGTGTAGGAGAGCTCCTTATAAGTGCTGTCCACACTCACAGTCCCCAATTCTCATTCTCTTAACCCCGCTATAAGCATCCTTATCACTTTACCAAAACTGGTAAGTCTACTAAGGTCTACTAAGACCTCCACATAGGTAAAGCCAGTGGTTAACTTCTGCCCTTTAACTCATTTGAACTGTAAGTAGTATCTGATACTACAATCACGCCCCATGCAGTTGGCTTCTGGGACACCACTGTCTCTCAGTTATCTATAAGGTTACTTAGTTTCAACGTCTTTGCTAGTTCTTTCTTTTCTAACCACTAATGTTGGGTAGCTCCAGGACCAAGTTCTCGGTAATTTTATTTATTATACCCAGACTCACTCCCTTGGTGATCTCATGCAAGGTCATGGTTTAAAAGTCCATATGCATGCTGATGAATCCAGCCCAGACTTCTCTCCTTAACGCCTGCTCATGTAACTGCCTACAAAATATTGCCACTTGGATATCTAACAGGCACTTCAAATTCCATACATCCATGACTGAACTCCTGAATCCCTGCTAACAGTACCTGATTCACCTCCACTTCCCTATTTCTCTTGTTGGAAAATCCATCCTTGCAATGGCTCAAGTCAAAAGTCTTATGGTTATCCTTGATTAAAAATCCTCTCGTATCAGAAAAAATTCTAAATGCTCTACCTTCAAAAATATATCTAGAATCTGGGTACTTATCACTCCAGTTACTGCCCTCACCAACAGTGCCCTGTTTCACTCTCAGAAATGTCCTGATTTGAACAATAATCACCCTAACACAAAGCCCTCCATGATCTCATTCCCCATCATGGTGTTACTTCTCTGCCCTGCCCTGTTACTATCACCGGCCCTGAGTCCACTCCAGCCACACAACCTTTGGTAACAGGCACATATCTGCTTTGCACCTTTGTTCTAGTTGTTTTCTTTGCATAGAATATTCTTCCAGGTATCTATATGGCAAGTTCCTTGAAGACTTGCTTGCAGTCATTGCTTGTTAATTATTCAATGAGACTTCTTGTGGAATGCTGCAATGACCCTATCCCTCCACACCTTGTCCTATTTGCTCTGCTCATCTTTTTTGTCTCCATTGTACTTGCCACCTTTCAATATGCTAGAGAATTTTATTTGCTCATTAATATTTCATTATCAGTCTCCCTCCACTAGAATGTAAGGGCTTGTTACTTTGTTCACTGATGCATCTCAAGGGTAGAACATGTCTGGCATATATGTAGGTGCCCAATAAATATTTGTTGAATGAACACATATACACTAAAAAGTCAGAGTTCACAGTGGCTGGCAAGATGGCCAAATAGGAACAGCTCCTGTCTGCAGCTCCCAGCAAGATCGACATAGAAGGCAGGTGATTTCTGCATTTTCAACTGAGGTACCCTACTCATCTCATTGGGACTGGTTAGACACTGGAACAGCCCATGGAGGCTGAGCTGAAGCAGGGTGAGGCGTTGCCTCACCCAGGAAGTGTAAGGGGTCAGGGAACTCCCTCACCCAGCCAAGGTAAGCTGTGAGGGACTGTGCCGTGAGGAACAGTGCATTCCGGCCCAGATACTATGCTTTTCCCAGGGTCTTCACAACCCACAGACCAGGAGATTCCCTCAGGTGCCTATACCACCAGGGCCCTGGGTTTCAAGCACAAAACCGGGCGGCCATTTGGGCAGACACCGAGCTAGCTGCAGTTTTTTTTTTTTTTCGTACCCCAGTGATGCCTGGAACGCCAGTAAGACAGAACCGTTCACTCACCTGGAAAGGGGGCTGAAGCCAGGGAGCCAAGTGGTCTAGCTCAGTGGATTCCACCCCCACAAAGCCCAGCAAGCTAAGATCCAGTGGCTTGAAATTCTTGCTGCCAGAACAGCAGTCTGAAGTCGACCTAGGAGGCTCGAGCTTGGTGGAAGGAGGGGCGTCTGCCATTTCTGAGGCTTGAGTAGGCTGTTTTCCCCTTACAGTGTATACAAAGCTGCTGGGAAGTTCTAACTGGGTGAAGCCCACCACAGCTCGGCAAAGCCACTGTAGCCAGCCTGCCTCTCTAGATTCCTCCTCTCTGGGCTGGGCATCTCTGACAGAAAGGCAGTAGCCCTATAAAACTCCCACCCCCATGGGACAGAGCACCTGGGGGAAGGGGCAGCTGTGGGCGTAGCTTCAGCAGACTTAAACATTCCTGCCTGCCAGCTCTGGAGAGAGCAGTGGATCTCCCAGCACAGCACTCTAGCTCTGCTAAGGGACAGACTGCCTCCTCAAGTGGGTCCCTGACTCCTGTGCCTCCTGACTGGGAGACACCTCCCAGCAGGGGTTGACAGACACCTCATACAAGAGAGCTCTGGCTGGCATCTGGTGGGTGCCCCTCTGGGATGAAGCTTCCAGAAGAAGGAACAGGCAGCAATCTCTGCTGTTCTGTAGCCTCTTCTGGTGATACCCAGGCAAACAGGGTTTGGAATGGACCTCCAGAAAACAGCAGCAGACCTGCAGCAGAGGGGCCTGACTGTTAGAATGAAAACTAACAAACAGAAAGGAATAGCATCAACATCAACAAAAAGGACGTTCACACAAAAACTCCATCCGAAGGCCACCAACATCAAAGACAAAAGGTAGATAAATCCACGAGGATGAGAAAAAAACAGCACAAAAGGGCTGAAAATTCCAAAAACCAGAACACCTCTTCTCCTCCAAAGGATCACAACTCCTCACAAACAAGGGAACAAAACTGGATGGAGAATGAGTTTGATGAATTGACAGAAGTAGGCTTCAGAAGGTGGGTAATCACAAACTCCTCCAATCTAAAGGAGCATATCTTAACCCCACACAAGGAAGCAAGAACCTTGAAAAAAAGTTATAGGAATTGCTAACTAGAATAACCAACTTAAAGAAGAACATAAATGACCTGACGGAGCTGAAAAACACAGCACAAGAACTTCATGAAGCATACACAAGTATCAATAGCAGAATCGATCAAGTGGAAGAAAGGATATCAGAGATTGAAGATCAACTTAATGAAATAAAGAGTGAAGACAAGATTAGAGAAAAAAAGAATGAAAAGGAACAAACAAAGCCTCTAAGAAATATGGGACTATGTGAAAAGACCAAAAAGACCAAACCTACATTTGACTGGTATACCTGAAAGGGACAGGGAGAATGGAACCAAGTTGGAAAACACAGTTCAAGATATTATCCAGCAGAACTTCCCCAGCCTAGCAAGGCAGGCCAACATTCAAATTCAGAAAATACAGAGAACGCCACGAAGATACTCCTCAAGAAGAGCAACCCAAAACACATAATTGTCAGACTCACCAGGGTTGAAATGAAGGAAAAAATGTTAAGGGCAGCCAGAGAGAAAGGTCGGGTTACCCACAAAGGGAAGCCCATCAGACTAACAGCAGATCTCTCTGCAGAAAACATACAAGCCAGAAGAGAGTGGGGGCCAATATTCAACATTAGAATTTTCAACCCAGAATTTCATATCCAGCCAAACTAAGCTTCATAAGCGAAAGAGAAATAAAATCCTTTACAGACGAGTAAATGCTGAGAGAGTCTGTCACCACCAGGCCTGCCTTACAAGAGCTCCTGAATATGGAAAGGAAAAACTGGTACCAGCCACTGCAAAACATACCAAATTTTAATGACCGTTGACACTATGAAGAAACTGCATCAATGAATGGGCAGAATAATCAGCTATCATCATAATGACAGGATCAAATTCATACATAACAATATTAACCTTAAATGTAAATGGGCTAAATTCCCCAATTAAAAGACACAGACTGGCAAATTGGATAAAGAGTCAAGACCCATCAGTGTGCTGTATTCAGGAGACCCATCGCACATTCAGGAGCCCAGACACACATAGGCTCAAAATAAAGGGATGGAGGAATATTTACTAAGCAAATAGAAAGCAAAAAAAAAAAAAAAAAGCAGGTGTTGCAATCCTAGTCTCTGACAAAACGAACCAACGAGGATTTAAATAAATGCAAAGAAGGGCATTACGTAACAGTAAAGAGATCAATTCAACGAGAAGAGCTAACTATCCTAAATATATATGTACACAATACAGGACCACCCAGATTCATAAAGCAAATTCTTAGATACCTACCAATAGACTTAGACTCTAACACAATAATAGTGGGAGACTTTAACACCCCACTGTCAATATTAGATCAATGAGACAGAAAATTAACAAGGATATTCAGGACTTGAACTCAGCTCTGGACCAAGTGGACCTAATAGACATCTACAGAACTCTCCACCCTAAATCAACAGAATATACATTCTTCTCAGCACCACATTGCACTTATTCTAAAATTGACCACATAATTGGAAGTAAGACCCTTCTCAGCAAATGCAAAATAACTGAAATCATAACCAATAGTCCCTCAGACTACAGTGCAATCAAATTAGAACTCAGGATTAAGAAACTCACTCAAAACCACACAACTACATGGAAACTGAACAATCTGCTCCTGAATGACTGGGCAAATAACGAAATTAAAGCAGAAATAAGTAAGTTATTTGAAATCAATGAGAACAATGACACAACATACCAGAATCTCTGGGACACAGCTAAAGCAGTGTTTAGAGGGAAATTTATAGCACTAAATGCCCACTGGAGAAAACAGGAGAAATCTAAAATTGACACCCTACCATCACAATTAAAAGAACTAGAGAAGCAAGAGCAAACAAAATTCAAAAGCTAGCCGAAGACAAGAAATAACTAAGATCAGAGCAGAACTGAAAGAGATAGAGACATGAAAAACCCTTCAAAAATCAATGAATCCAGGAGCTGTTTTTTTTTTGAAAAGATTAACAAAATAGATACACCACTAGCCAGACTACTAAAGAAAAAAAGAGAAGAATCAAATAGACACAATAAAAAATGATGAAGAGGATATCACCACTGATTCCACAGAAATACAAACTACCATCAGAGAATACTGTAAACACCTCCACACAAATAAACTAGAAAATCTAGAAGAAATGGATAAATTCCTGGACACATACACCCTCCCAAGACTAAACCAGGAAGAAGTCGAATCCCTGAATAGACCAATAACAAGTTCTGAAATTGACACAGTAATTAATAGGCTACCAACCAAAAAAAGCTCAGTACCAGACGGATTCACAGCCAAATTCTGCAAGAGCTAAAAAGAGGAGCTGGTACTATTCCTTCTGAAACTATTCCAAACAATAGAAAAAGAGGGACTCCTCCCTAACTCATTTTATGAGGCTAGCATCCTCCTAATACCAAAACCTGGCAGAGACACAACAACAAAATAAAATTTCAGGCCAATACCCTGATGAACATCGATGTGAAAGTCCTCAATAAAATACTGGCAAACTGAATCCAGCAGCACATCAAAAACCTTATCCACCACGATCAAGTTGGCCTCATCCCTGGGATGCAAGTCTGCTTCAACATCCACAAATCAATAAACATAATCCATCACATAAACAGAACCAATGACAAAATCCACATGATTATCACAATAGATTCAGAAAAGGCCTTTGATAAAATTCAGCACAACTTCATGCAAAAAACTCTCAATAAACTAGGTATTGATGGAACATATCTCAAAATAATAAGAACCATTTATGACAAACCCACAGCCAATATCATATTGAATAGGCAAAAGCTGGAAGCATTCCCTTTGAAAACCAGCATAAGACAAGGATGTCCTCTCTCACCACTCCTATTCAACGTAATATTGGAAGTTCTGGCCAGGGCAATCAGGCAAGAGAAAGAAATAAAGCGTATTTAAATAGGAAGAGAGGAAGTCAAATTGTCTCTGTTTGCAGATGACATGATTGTATATTTAGAAAACCCCATCATCTCAGCCCAAAATATCCTTAAGCTGATAAGCAATTTCATCAAAGTCTCAGGATACAAAATCAGTGTGCAAAAATCACAAGCATTCCTATACACCAATAATAGACAAACAGAGAGCCAAATCATGAGTGAACTCCCATTCACAATAGCTATAAACAGAATAAAATACCTAGGAATCCAACTTACAAGGGATATGAAGGACCTCATCAAGGACAACTACAAACCACTGCTCACAGAAATAAGAGAGGACACAAACAAATGGAAAAACATCCCATGCTCACGGATAGGAAGAATCAATATTGTGAAAATGGCCATATTGCCCAAAGTAATTTATAGATTCAATGCTATCCCCATCAAGCTATCATTGACTTTCTTCACAGAATTAGAAAAAACTACTTTAAATTTCATATGAAACCAACAAAGAGCGCGTATAGCCAAGACAATCCTAAGCAAAAAGAACAAAGCTGGAGACGTCATGCTACCTAACTTCAAACTGTACTACAAGTCTACAGTAACCAAAACAGCATGGTACTGGTACCAAAACAGTTATATAGACCAATGAAACAGAATAGAGGCATCAGAAATAACGCCACACATCTACAACCATCTGATCTTTGACAAACCTGACAAAAACAAGCAATGGGGAAAGGGTTCCTTATTTAATAGTGTTGGGAAAACTGGCTAGCCATATGCAGAAAACTGAAACTGGACGCCTACCTTACACCTTATACAAAAATTAACTCGATGGATTAAAGACTTAAACATAAGATCTAAAACCATAAAAACTGTAGAGGAAAGCCTAGGCAATACCATTTAGGACATAGGCATGGGCGAAGACTTCATGACTAAAACACCAAAAGCAATGGCAATAAAAGCCAAAATTGACAAATGGGATCTAATTAAACTAAAGAGCTTCTGCACAGCAAAAGAAACTACCATCAGAGTAAACAGACAACCTACAGAATGGGAGAAAATTTTTGCAGTCTATCCATCTGACAAAGGGCTAACATCCAGAATCTTCAAGGAACTTAAACAAATTTACAAGAAAAAATCAACCCCATCAAAAAGTGGGTGAAGGATATGAACAGACACTTCTCAAAAGAAGACATTTATGCAGCCAACAAACATGAAAAAAAGCTCATCATCACTGGTCATTAGAGAATTGCAAATCAAAACCACAATGAGATACCATCTCATGCCAGTTAGAATGGTGATCGTTAAGAAGTCAGGGAACAACAGATGCTAGAGAGGATGTGGAGAAATAGGAACACTTTACACTGTTGGTGGGAGTGTAAATTAGTTCAACCATTGTGGAAGATGGTGTGGTGATTCCTCAAGGATCTGGAAGCAGAAATACCATTTGACCCAGCAATCCCATTACTGGCTATATGCCCAAAGGATTATAAACCATTCTACTATAAAGACACATGCACACGTGTGTTTACTGCAGCACTGTTCACAATAGCAAAGGCTTGGAACCAACCCAAATGCCCATCAATGATAGACTGGATAAAGAAAATGTGGCACATATACACCATGGAATACTATGCAGCCATAAAAAAGGATGAGTTCATGTCCTTTGCAGGGACATGGATAAAGCTGAAAACCATCATTCTCAGCAAACTAACACAGGAACAGAAAACCAAACACCGCATGTTCTCACTCATAAGTGGGAATTGAATAACGAGAACACATGGAGACAGGGAGTGGAACATCACACACCAGCGCCTGTCAGAGGTTGGGGGGCTAGGGAAGGGATAGCATTAGGAGAAATACCTAATGTATACAGGTTGATGGGTGCAGCAAAACACCATGGCACATATATACCTGTGTAACAAACCTGCACGTTCTGCACATGTATCCCAGAACTTAAACTATATTTTTAAAAAAAGTTAATTATGCCTTCTTATCTTAGACATCCCTTCACTTACTTTCCCGGTTCACTGCCTTCCTTCTTGTCATAATCCTTCTGCTTGAAATGGACGTTGTGAAAAGCCTAATTTCAGCTTAGAAAAATGTCCTCTTCTACAGCCCTTCCCATTCAATGGATTAAGGATAAAAGCAGACAAACAGATTGAACATAGAAACTCTGAAATTATTTACAATTTCAGAATCGGTAATCAAAGCAAGAGCTCCACAGTGTTCTTACCTAGCTGCCTTGCAGATGCCTGGCACTGAGTCTTAGCAACTTCCCTATGAACTCGGGTTCATTTTAAAAACTTCCCGTAGTTTCGATTCAAAGGAATGCCTGACCAATACTGCCACCTACTGATGAGTAGGTGAGAAATCAGGACAATCAGATGGAGAGTCCAAACCAGTTTAATGAAAACGAAGACAGACAATAATGAAAAATTCCTTGAAGTCGGTAAAATAATCTGCCTTTCCCAGAGAGTACTAGTAAGGAATTTACATCGAATCCTACAGCAGCATTAAGCAAAGATTGTGTAAGTGCAAAGAATTACAATGACCTCTGATATAGTCTGGCTCTGTGTCCCCACCCGAATCTTATCTTGAATTGTAATCTGAATTGTAATCCCCATATGTTGGGGGAAGGATCTTGTGGGAAGTGACTGAATCATGGGGGCAGTTCCCCGTGCTGTTCTTGTGATTGTGAGTTCTCACAAGATCTAATGGTTTTGTGAGGGGCTTTTCCCCACTTCACCCTGTGCTTCTCATTCTTCTCCTTCCTGGCACCATGTGAAGGACATGTTTGCTTACCCTTCTGCCATGATTGTAAGTTTCCTGAGGCCTCCCCAGCCATGTAAGTCAATTAAACCTCTTTATAAATTACCCAGTCTCAGGTATTTCTTCCTAGCAGTGTGAGAACAGATTAATGAAGCCACTTTCAGAAAAGAGCATCACCAACGTTACCAGGACAACCAGTCCTCCTTTAAGAATTCAAATGTTTTAAACTCAAGGCAAATATATTTATTTTTGTCTCATACACACACAGAAAAACAAATAAAAATCTAGCCTGAGATTTAAAACTCACTAAGGAAAAAAAATCACAGCAAAAGCAGTAGGTTAACATCAGGATATTTATATTCAAGGCTCTATGGTATCAAGTTTTTTTTCTCTTTAGAGCCAGGCATGGTGGCATGCACCTGTGGTCCTAGCTACTCACGAGGCTGAGGCAGGAGGTTTGCTTGAGCCCCAGTGCTTGAGGCTGCAGTTAGCCGCGAATGCACTGCTGTACTCCAATCTGGAAAACAGAGCAAGACCCTATCTCTAAAAAATTTAAGATTTTTTAAAGTCCATATTTTTTAGTTATTTAAACGTGATATTATTCAACATTGATGAACTTGGGTCGTGAGTTCTAAAAGGGATTCAAAATAAAATGGCATTTTCACTTTTTTAAAATTAAGATACTTTTTCATGATCAAAAATATGTTGTGTCTCCCTCCTGACCCTCCTTTTCAGGTAGGTAGCAAACGTTGTGAAATTTAGTTGGCATATGCTTCAGACAACCTTTTACTTAAATCATTATCCTCACTGCTATCTTTTTTTTTGAAGTTGTATACTCCTAAAATGTTTTAAGCACTAATTTTTCTTTTATATTATTGTTTTCAACCCACTAATAAGTACCATTTTGCTAATTGGGAAATTAATACATACTGTCAAAGAAACAGACTAAACTGTATTTTGAAAATCCTAAAGAATAAAAATTTGTAAAAGGAAAAAAACTAAAGATGAAAACATATTTACATTTCTGACATCTTCCTACTTTAAAAATTACAAAGAAAATAGAAAATAGAGGTGACTTTTAGTAACAAAAAAGTCCATTTCTCAATATTAATAAAGAAAAAGCAAAAATACTCATAAACACATAGGATTAAAAGTAATGATTCCAAGAGAAGATAATTTAGAAAAAGGCATTTAATTACAAAATTTTCTTTTAAATAAAAAAGCAATGGCACGAATCACCACAAAATTATTTAAGTGATCATATCCACAGGCTGTTCTTGTAATTATATGCTAAAAATTTATGACTGTTCTCATTAACAGCATTCCCCCCCTTCATTAGAGACATCAAGAGCTTCTGAGAATGTGTAATTTTTCCTAAAGTACTACTAAAAGTATCATGAACACCGTTTGTGCGGCATTCATTTATATCACCTTTTATTTACTATATTCTAAACTCATAAAATATTTAACATTTCTCTACTTCATTTCTCTTATTTACAGTACAGAGGCTCATCTCTTGTCACAATATGGTTTGTGCATTAAAATCCCTGGGAATAGTACTTTCGAGAACATTTTAATAAATTGACTCCGATTATTTAAAATAAGAACACAAACAAAAGCTTTTTCACCCAGAAGAATAATTCTTCCAGTAGACTTATTCAGGACTTAAAAAAAAATCCCTCTTTAAGTAAAATACATTCTTCAACCATTACTGGATTATACTATCATGCATATTTATAATGCTAATATGACAACACGTAAAGCCAGCTATGACTTTTAAAATTCCATTTAGAAGAGTACAGTAGACAGAAAGTGCTTTGGCTTTCACTCTCTTGTTATCCATAATCCAATTATTATTTCACATGGGTATATTTTATTTATTCTTAGTATATAAGTATTTAATGGTTCAGTAATAACTGGCAGCTTCTGACAGTCCTATTTTCTTGATCGCTGATACAGTTCTGTGAACATAAGTCAGATGAACTGAAAAAAATGCAAATCACTTCCTGTGATACAGCAGGAAAAGGTGGAATGTTATTATTTGAGCAAATGATTCAAAGAGATGAATACTAACATTCCGTCATGACAGGAATACTGTGAAATTAGGTATGTTTTAATGTGCTGTCTTCACAACTTGCCATACCTGGTATTTGTTATCTTTTTGGTCAAAAAGCAAACCTAACTGGGAAGGGTAGATGTGAGGAGGTAATAGAGGTGAGAGAGCATATATTACAGTATATATGATTTTAGGAGAAAAGAGTGGGAAGAGAAGACATTTTCACATATTAAAAAAAAAACTATGTCACATCTGGACACATTTCACAGAGCATATGAAAACTGCCCACAAACTAATTAAGCCTCTTTACTCTCACTCCAGAAATTTTTCTAATAATAACATTAATAATAATTAATATAATTCTGGCAGCAGCACAAATCTATGACTTTTTAAGGCTTAAGAGAGTCATTTTTAAATACTTGGGTACAACTGAATGATATGAGTCCTGCCATTTCTTTTATTTACACTCTTGACTCAGCAAGAATTATGACAGAAGTCCACATGGTTATCTGCAGCTTGTTAAGTCTTCTACAATGGCTTTGACTTTATAACCCACTCAGCATTTGGGTTAAGCTGATATAAATCCTTCATGTAAGTGTCATCATCAAGGCAGCGTTCCCCTGTTAAAATAGATGTTGTGTCAGTTTAATACAGCAGGTAGATTGGTATGCAATTTTAAACTTAAGCTTAATTATTTAACTCTTAAGTCTTGGACTTCAAAATACTTATTCTACTTTGGGAGGCCGAGGTGGGCAGATTGGTTGAGATCAGGAGTTTGAGGCCAGCCTGGGCAACATAATGAAACCCCGTCTCTACAAAAAATACAAAAATTAGCTAGGCATGGTGGCTTGCACCTGTAGTCCCAGCTACTCAGGGGGCTGAGGTGGGAGGATGGCTTGAGCTCAGGAGGTGGAGGTTGCAGTGAGCTGAGATTGCGCCACTGCACTTCAGCCTGGGTGACAGAGGCAGACACTGTCTCCAAAACAAAACAAATAATTAAAAAAAAAAAACTTCTCATTCTTTCCTGTTTCTCAAAATATTGTAAGAATTGGCCAACAATTGGAAAAATAAATTTGGTAGTCTTTCTCCAAATGAATAGGTTTCAAATTAATTTAGGAAGCTGAAAATACTTTGTATGATAGGCTTTTAAATAGTTCCTTAAAAGCTTAATCATCTTATTAGGAGGGGCAATGGTTTTGAATCCACCTAAGAAACTACACTTAATTCCCAAGATCTAAAAGTAAAATAAGAAATCAAATCTATTAATATTTAAATAACCTTTACTAATAGAGTTAACAATTCCAGGTTTCTAGTGTCATGGCCTATTTAAGAATAAACCTTCACATTCCTATATTTAACTTTTAATATTTACTAACATTTTTAATTCCCACAAAAACATCCTACAAAATTTATTGCAAAATTATTTTTAATTACTATTTTGAACTTAACATGATTTCATTTATTTCTTAATAATTTTACCCTTACCATTTCCAAGAGTCAAAAAAGAAAAAAAGATTATTTTAAATTTTTAAAAAGAGATGGTTAAGACTCACTGATAATTACAAAAGGGTAAAATATAAAACATGGTCAAAATTAATTCATTCCATTTTTTAAATTACTAGTGTGAATTTGAGTGTGTGTGCATGTGTATAAAATTTAGCAGGAAATCAACTATGGCAAAAGTAAATCTGCTTTTACTAAAAATATCTAATACTGTACTATAATAAAGTGTTATCTTAACCTTATATAAGCTCAACTACTTCCTTTACTATGTGACATGAGTATATTAAAAAGAAGAGAGTTTTGAAAAACTTGCATCATTAACCATTCCAGGAGTTATTCTTACTGTATAGGGAACTTGCTTTTGCTGAAATTGAACATAGATGGGCATTTGTACAGGCGCTCAAACAGAGCCTGAAGAGAAAGGTCAAACCATTAAAGAAATCCACAAATTCAGCAACTTATCTAAAGCATGGTATATTTTACTTCTAATTTCCTGTTCTTCCTCCAAAGACATAAATAATAAACACTGGCAATATCAAAACAGCATATAAAATGCAAAGAGGAAAAAAAGTGCTTACCAATATTTCCTCCAATTTCATACAAAAAAACTTCTCCTTTCTTGAGAGTCTGGGCAACCCCACTATGAGGGACAAAACAAACCGATTAGTTGTATCATCAAACAGCTTGCAAGCAAATCACTTTAATGTGCTTGGGGAATTCTGGCTGGTATGGAAAATTCATAACTTAGACACACTGTAATTATCTACACGTTTGTATTTTCCCATCTGTTAAATGTACCCAATAGGTAATAAAAGTATCACACCTGTAAATTAAAATAAACAAATGGAATTATACATCTGAAGGCAAAATAGTAAACCAGTATCTAAATTTGCAAAATTCAAAAGAAAAGTTAATGTAACATTTCAGCTGCCAATCAAATTATTAATATGATTATCCACTTTGTATACAAGCCAAAATGGTCCTCATAAAACTATTAAATGTTTCCACCTTAGTTTTCACATTACGCTTATTCAATAAGTATTTATCATGGGTTTGCTGTGCTGACAACTCCAGTAGTGTGCAAGATGCATGTGAAGAATAAGACATGCTTCTGACTGGGTGTGAAGGCTCATGCCTGTAATCCCAGCACTTTGGGAGGCCAAAGCAGGTAGATCGCTTGAGCCCAGTCTGGGCAACATGGCAAAACCCCATTTCTACCCAAAATACAAAAAATTTAGCCGTGCATGGTGGTGAGTGCCTGTGATCCTAGCTACTCGGGAGGCTGAGGTGGGAGGACTGCTTGAGCCCAGGAGATGGATGTTGCAGTGAGCTGAGATTGTGCCACTGCACTCCAGCCTGGGTGACAGAATGAGATCCTGTCTCCAAAAAGAAAAAAAAAAGAATAAGCCATTCTCTTCTGTCAGTTGTGCAAATGAGGGCAGCACAGACCCTCAGAGTGGAAGCAAATTATGTCATTATCTTTCTGTAAAAGAATTACCTGAGAAACCTGCTAAAAATTCAGATGGAGAGCTCTAGAAACTCAGATTTAACTGGTCTAGGATAAAGCCCAAGAAACTGCTTTTCAAATGCTCTATAGTGGATTCTGAAGCATGGCAAGGTTAGTGGACCACTGAGATAAGGCCCTGAAGACACACTCTCTGGAACTGAGAAGAGAAAATCAGGTCTGACTTGTATTCAAGCCATTAGGAAGAGCATGGTACAGCAGCAGCACTCCTCACCACCCATGGAATGGCTCATCTGGTTCTCCTCCTTTCTCTCCCTGCCCTGTGTCCCTGGCATACTGGACACTCAGGGCTCTCTGGGCCCTCACGCTATGTTCCACCTGCTGCACTGCATCTGATCCACTTTGTTTCCAACTACAGTGTAGGTTTATCTTTTAAGTTAAATAATCATTATTATTTTTGTTTTTAATCTAGTACATAACACAATCAACTATAGGTCTAAAGAGAGTCCCTATTTCTGTGAAAACCAAATTGAATGTTTCAGGAGACTTGATTTAAAGAAAAACATCTAGTTAGATATTGCTGTCAGACTGATTCTCAAGTACCTGTGTTCTACTTTAAAGAAACAGGAACTAGATTTCCCGGTATATTCAGGTTTTTGCATAATGCTAATCAACAAATTCATCGTTACAGGCAACAATCCTTTACCAAGGAATGAATGAACATGCGATTTATTATACATATATTGTATATCATTCATGTGTCCATTGGCTTCAGTTGAGGAGGTGGGGGAGAAAAAGAATGGAAGGATATAGAGTTTCTACCTGCCCCAGCACAGGTGGAATACAAATGGAAGAAGCACAGGAATGTGGTGGAAGAAATATATAAACATTTACTCAGAATTTCACTTACTATGCGGCCCAGACAGACAGTGCTATATGCTGCATGGTCATTTTCCTAGTTAATTACAATAATAGATGCTATTCTGGTCCATTCTTACAAATGAGGAACTTGATACTTAAAGAGATGATAAAAACTAGCTGAAGGTGAAACAGAAATAGTTAGCTTTGAAATCCAGATTGCATTCCCAAGCATAAGGAAAGGGGCTGAGGACTAGGGGCGGAAGTGAGGTAAATGGAGAAGTTTACCAGACTTCCATCTAGGTGGAGAAGGAATAGGAGGAAGAGCGGGAAGAAGATACCCTGCTCTGGGGGCAGCAAACGCTTATTTAATACAAACACCACAAGCAGAAAATCCAAATTTGTCAGACGACAGTTGTCACAAGTTGGTGCTTTCTATAACAATATGACTATGATTGTTTTCATGCTATACCTTAAATATTAAAGTCACAGTTGAATGTGGGGTACAGCTTCATAGTCTCATATTATTAGCAAGTAGAGGAACAAAAGTACAGACTAAATTGAGCACTTGGGTCCTGAAAGTAAATGTAAATTAACTGTGTCTGGCTGGAAAGAGCTGCTTATATCTGAAGTCTGGCCAGGTCTTCAGGTACACGTTCTGGGAGAGAATGAGAGCACGGCTGGTGGGAAGAATGGCAAAAGTTAGTATCTACTAAGTCAAGGTAGGGAGCAGAGAGGATGTGGATTGACTTTGCAGAAACTGCAAGACACTATAGGGAGCAAAGACATCTGAGATCTTCCAACTGCCCTCAGGACATAATCCCCAAAAACCCATCTACTCTCAGTCTCTGCACTAGTGGTTCCCAGATCTATGATGCTCTGTAGATCCTCCAGCCAGTGTGGAGTGTGGAGAATGGTTAAGGGACTACCTTTGGAGGGAAACCACAGATTTAGAATTCCAGCTCTACCACCTATGAAAAATGTGTGACCTTGTAAATCTCTGTTTTCTTATCAGTGAAGCAGACGTAATAATAGCACTTACTTCAGAGTGCTGTTCTGAGGGAAGTTTACACTGGCTTATTGAAGCCTAGATATTACCAATAAGCCTCTCTCTCATTTCATCACCATCTGTTAGCTGCACAGATTCATCCTTTCTCCCAATTTATAAACCCTATGGGAAGGTACTTTAAAATATATGTTTATATCTCCCCTTCCAATTATGGTACTAGTAGTATTTAATATGTTTCTGTTCTGTTTAAGGCCCTGTGCTTTAGCAGAAAGCTTGATTGAAGCCCCCAAATGTTAGAATGAGGAGATTAAATTCAATGAAAGACCAAGACAGAGTATTCGTAAACTGAGACGCCAATGCCCTGGATGTCCCTCTGTTTTTAAACATTTAGTTTATTTCAGTGACTGAAAACGAGGCTGGAGGAGGCATGAAAACATGACTTCAGCTAAAAGAAAGAATTCAAAGGGCAAAACCTGAAAATACAATATACTTGTTAGAACCTCTAAAATATAAGAAGACACTGCAAAATGTTCTGGAAAGGGCATACTCTAATATAGTGAGAGGGATGCTAGCAGCTTTCAAATGACTCTCCCTGCCCCATCAACCCCAAAATATAGATGAAGGACCTGTTGTCCTTAATGAGGATGGTATGTTCTCCCCTTGAGACTTCAGCGCTCAAAGGCCTGGTTTTCCTCTTTCAATTCTTTATGGTTTGTTTTTAAATTTGACCATTTTGAAATCCATTATATTTCATAGAAAAAGTTGTGTCTTTTCTTTATTTTAATGCCACTGCATCCTAATTAGTAATTTTCCTTACAGCCTACAAACAGTAATTAACCTCCAATCAACATATCCTGGAAAGAATACTGAGTGGTCTCGCTTGGCAAGCCCATCACAGGCCCAGTGAAGGAACACTCAGAAATCCTGCTTGAATCAGGCTCAATCTGAACACAAGCCACATCAAATGAACTAAACTCATTCCAACAGTCTAATGGTTAAGTCTGCTGTTCTCTTCTGCTGGGAAGACAATATTTTTAAGCATTTCATACTACCCCACAATTAAAACAAAAAAAAAAAAAAAAAGAAGAAGCGAAGGCGAGAGAGAGAGCAAGTGACTTATGCCATGGAATAATTAACACAAAACAGGCCTCTACCTTTCTTGGCTGAGAAACCTGGCAAGTACATCACTGGCTTTTAGTTCTTCAGTTAGCTGTATTGCCATGGAAACTTTCGAAAGATGGGGAGCTTGCACTCGAATCACTCCCTGAGGAACGTCAGCCTGCAAAGCAATAATGACACTGGAACAAAGCTGGCAGCAGCTGGAACGTGTAACTCTACAATGCATTATATAGTAAGTGTGCTTAACTACTACGCATTTTACTTCACTACATAAAAACCTTAACTACTGTATAATGTAATTTGCCAAATTACATCAAACCTCAAATATCCTCTTAATGGTGATAGGGGAACTTTATAATGCCTGTGCAGTAATGCTTAATTATTTTTAAAGTTGTAAAGAATGACAGCAATAACCATTACTGCCATATTAAGTGCTGATTTCTGAGTATTATCTACTAGAGGGTGCTTCTTCATGTAGCAATTTATGAAATTGAATCAGAAAGAAGTTACTCTGTGTGCTACTGCAGTATGTGCATTTGAAAAATCTTCCTGGACATTCACAAAATTTCACAAAATTTTTTTGTCTCTGAATGTTTTATAAAAAAGAAACACACTTTTCTATTTTTATTGTCTGTTCCCCATTTGGTTAATGAGCTCATGCTTTTTGGCTACACACTTTGAACTTACGATGACCCCCTTCTAAATCTTTTGCCCATGGATGTGAAAAACATTTTATGGATTCGAGGATACCAGTGAAAGTTTATGAGGTTTGTAATACCAAAATGTCAGCTATAGCATTAGAAATATTAGTCTTAATTAATTCCTAAAGGGTTTTGCTAAAATAAATACTATTATTTATAACTATTATGACTTAGACCTTAGAATAAACAGCACGCACAAATCATGTTCAAAAGATAATGCTTACAATAATACAAATACCCTGTTCAATTGAACCAAAATTTATTAAGCATCTACTGAGTACCAGATATTGTACTAGGTTTACTTACCCAGTAATAAATAAGAAACAAGTCCTTTACTGCATAATTTTGTGCCCACAATATCATGTCCTTTTTTTTTTTAATGTACATGGTCTTGAATTGTTTTTTTAAAAAATAAACATCTCAGGAGTTTGAGACTAGCCTGGCCAACATGGCAAAACCCTGCTTGTACTAAAAATACAAAAATTAGCTGGGTGTGGTGGCGCCCACCTGTAATCCCAGCTACTCGGGAGGCTGAGGTAGGAGAATTGCTTGAACCCAGGAGGCAGAGGTTGCAGTGAGCTGAGATGCACTCCAGCCTGGGAGACAGAGTGAGACTCCGTCTCAAAAATAAATAAATAAATAAAAATAAAATAAAATAAACATCGAGCAGAGATATACAACAGATGCCATTAATTTGATTTCTTTCAAAGTTCAACACAAATAATATACCTTTAGAATCAGGCTCTATAAAAATGTAGGTACCCTAAAAGATTTAATATTGCTTCTCAGTAATATCGGAGATTTAGTGTGGGAATAACAAGGAAAAGAAGCAACACGATATAAGACTGTACAGTGAGTATGGGATTGTGGAAGGCCACGGACTGCAAACAACAGCTAGACCTACAAAGGTATCACAAAGGACCTGACCATCAACCTCAGAAATCCTGCTGCAGAGTGGGTGGTGCCCCACCTGCCTCCTTCCTCTGACCAGTCAGTGAAGGGCCACAGAACACATTACTCCAAACCTGAACAAAAATGGACAAAGCCTTCCAGGGCCTTACACTCATGACTTTGCTGGGCTAACCTTGGTCATAGCATCCTCCTCTACCTTCTCTTGCAGGACATATTATGCTCAATTCAATCTGTGAAGGACAACCTAATTCCAACCTCCCAATTCCAAGCCTCCAGTTCCAACCTGTGCCCACACCCCTCAATTCCTGCTTCATCTTTCTATCCAGCCTGAATCCTTGGCTTGGTTTTTTGACTTATTGATACTTTAGTCTATGACCTTGACCTCATCCCTAGGATACAAGTATAATTTCCCTTTGTCCTTGATTCTGTGACAGGCTTTATTTTCACTTAGAACACTTTGGAACACATGCTGCTTCTTGCAATGGATGGGGCATTTCATGTGGTACAAAGCAGTTATTAAATCAATGGTGTAACATACAACTCAGCGACTCCATGAACTTCTCCCTTGGGTTTGAACTCTAGGTTATTTCCCACTATGGCCATTTAAGCTGTTCGCATGGCCTCACCTATTTGTTGCCTCATAGGAGGTGGAAAATAATCAGTGGCATGAACACCTTTAACATTAGACTGAAAATTGTAATAGCAACATCTGAAGCACTGAGACTGTGCTCATAAAACCCTAATCCACCTTGTCTACTCAGTAAGCACAACAATATTGGTATTTTGGATTCTGTTAGTTTATCACTATTATTACTACTATTGTTTTACTTATAAAACAATAGTAAATAAATATTATTTACTATTGTGGAGGGACTTGAACGGCAGGCTAGAGTTTGCAGATAGCCATGCACTTTATATTGAGGTTAAAAGTTAGGAAATCCTGGTTAAGTCATAGTGTCAAATATCCTTATATACAGGTTTATCAGGGACAGAAATTGCTCCCAGAATCACATCTTACCCAGCCCTAGAAGAAGGCAGCCAAATCTACACTGACATTTAAAGTGAAGATGACTGGATTAAGTTTTTATATACAGAAAGTCCATAATAAATGAGTTGCAAAACCAAAATGATTCAGAAAATAATATATTACCATAAAGAGTTCAGGGATATGGAAATCTTAGTCAGCTCCTGGCCTTTTCCCCCACTATTTCTTGTAGAACCTTCTACTGTTTCGATAAAAAGGCCCAGCAGCACTCCAAGCTTTCCTATCTTTGTGTACGTTCTACTCCCCCTCCCAAATATCTCTCTGCTAACCATTTTCAAGGCTCAGCTCAAATACCTCAAACTCCATGGAACCTTCCATGCTCCACAGAGTCAAAAGGAATCTCTTCATTCCGCTGACTCTCCTTCATAAGGGTCCTACTATATGACCTGTATTCTGGTTGTATGCCACATACCTGACTCATATCTGTGGCCACCCATCAATGTTTATTGATTAAATGAATCATTCAAAATTACTTTTTTGTTTGTTTTTACTAACAATGATAACATAAACAAAGTAAAATTTCTCTAGAATAAAAGTATGCCAAGGGGTATTTCCTTAATGGCAAAAACTCATCTTAGGAACACTGTCTAAAAGAAACAAGTTAAGGTGCCTCTATCCACCATATGGTATTCCCTCCACTACCAAGAAAAGACAGGAAGGTAAAGAAAGCAGAGAAAAGGAATTAAGTGTGTTACAAGAGATAATTCAGTCACTTACTTCCGTAGAGAGCCAAAGAGAAAAGCCAGAGTTACTAACATTAGCATGTATCTACTTGGGGATGTAGTCTCTTTTCCCCTCCAACACATCTCATGAAGAGCTGAATGTATTAGTCTCTTCTCATGCTGCTATGAAGAAATACCCAAGACTAGGTAATTTATAAAGAAAAGAGGTTTAATTGATTCATAGCTCCTCATGGCTAGGGAGGCCTCAGGAAACTTAACAATCATGGCAGAAGGCACCTCTTCACAGGACAGCAGGAGAGAGAAATGTCAAGCAAAGGGGGAAAAGCCCCTTATAAAACCATCAGATCTCATGAGAACTCACTCACTATCACAAGAACAGCAGCATAAGGGTTACCACCCCCATGATTCGATTACCTCCTACGAGGTGCCTCCCACAACACATGGGGATTATGGGAACTAGAATTCAAGATGAGATTTGGGTGGGGACACAGCCAAACCGTATCATTCCATCCCCAGCCTTCCAAAATCTCATGTCCTCACATTTCAAAACATAATCATGCCTTTCCAACAGTCCCCCAAAGTCTTAACTCATTCCAGCATTTACCCAAAAGTCCAAGTCCAAGGCCTCATCTGAGACAAGGCAAGTCTCTTCCACCTATGAGCCTGCAAAATCAAAATCAAGTTAGTTACTTCCAAGATACAATGGGGGTACAGGCATTGAGCAAATGCACCCATTCCAAATGGGAGAAACTCGCCAAAACAAGGGGGCTACAGGCCCCACGCAAGTCCGAAATCCAACAGGGAAGTCACCAAATCTTTTTTTTTTTTTTTTTTGCAATGGAGTCTTGCTTTGTCACCCAGGCTGGAGTGTAGTGGTGTGATCTCAGCTCACTGCAACCTCTGCCTCCTGGGTTCAAGCGATTCTCCTGCCTCATCCTCCCAAGTAGCTGAGCTTATAGGTGTGTGCCACCATGCCCGGTTAATTTTTGTATTTTTAATAGAGACGGGGTTTCCCCATGTTGGCTGCTGGTCTTGAACCCCTGACCTCAAGTGATCCAGCCGCCTTGGCCTCCCAGAGTGCTGGGATAACAGGCACGAGCCACCATGCCCAGCCTAACCAAATCTTAAAGTTCTAAAATGATCTTCTTTGACTCCATGTCTCACATTCAGGTCATGCTGATACAAGAGGTAGGCTCTAACAGCCTTGGGCAGCTCTGCCCCTGTGGCTTTGCAGGGTACAGACCCCCTCCCGGCTGCTTTCACAGGCTGGTGTTGAGTGTCTGCAGCCTTTCCAGGCACATAGCAACAGCTGTCAGCAGATCTACCATCTTGGGGTCTGAAGGACAATGGCGCTCCTCTTATAGCTCCACTAGGCAGTGTCCCAGTGGGGACTCTGTGTGGGGGCTCCAACCCCACATCTCCCTTCTGCACTGCCTTAGCAGCAGTTCTCCATGAGGGTTCTGCCCCTGCAGCAAATTTTGCCTGGACATCCAGGCATTTCCAGACATCCAGGCATTTCTATACATCCTCTAAAATCTAGGCGGAGGTTCCCAAACCTCAATTCTTGACTTCTATGTACCTACAGACTAAACACCACATGTAAACTTGCCAGGCTTGGGGTTTGCACCCTCTGAAGTAATGGCCCGAGCTGTACCTTGGCCCCTTTTAGCCATGGCTGGAGCTGATGCAGCTGGGATTCAGGGCACCATGTCCTGAGGCTGTGTAGAGCAGGGGGGCCCTGGGCCTGGCACAGCAAACCAGTTCTCCCTCCTAGGCCTCTCTGTGATGGGAAGGGCTGCCTTGAAGGTCTCTGACATGCCTTGTAGACATTTTTCCCATTGTCTTGGTGATTAACATTTAGCTCCTTGTTACTTCTGCAAATTTCTGCAGTGGGATTGAACTTCTCCCCAGAAAATGGGTTTTTCTTTTCTATCACATTGTCAGGCTGCAAATTTTCCAAACTTTTGCGTTCTGCTTCCCCTTCAATGCTTTGCCGCTTAGAAATTTCTTCCACCAGATACCCTAAATCATCTCTCTCAAGTTCAAAGTTCCACAGATCTCTAGGGCAGAGTCAAATTGCCACCAGTTTCTTTGCTAAAGTATAGCAAGAATCACCCTTATTCCAGTTGCCAACAAGTTCCTCATCTCCATCTGTGACCACCTCAGCATGGACTTTTTTGTCCACAACACTATCAGCATTTTGGTCAAAGCCATTCAATGAGTCTCTAGGAAGTTCCAAACTTTCCCACATCTTCCTGTCTTCTGAGTCCTCCAAGTCTCTAGTTCCAAACTCTTTCACATTTTCTTATCTTCTCCTGAGCCCTCCAAACGGTTCCAACCTCTGCCTGTTACCCAGTTCCAAAATCACTTCCACATTTTCAGGTATCTTTATAGCAGCACCCCACTCTATCGGTACCAATATCTGTATTAGTCGTGGTTCTCGAAAAGGACAGAACTCATAGCATAGATGAGTTTATTAAGGAGTATTGACTCACACGATCACAAGGTGAAGTCCCACAATAGGCCGTCTGCAAGCTGAGGAGCAAGGAAGCCAGTTCGAGTCCCAAAACCTCAAAAGTGGGGAAGCTGACAGTGCAGCCTTCAGTCTGTGGCTGAAGGTCAGACAGCCCCTGGTAAACCATTGGTGTAAGTCCAAGGGTCCAAACATTGAAGAACTTGGAGTCCAATGTTCCAGAGCAGGAAGCATCCAGCCAGGAAAAAGATGAAGGCCAGAGGACTCAGCAAGTCTGTTCTTTCCACTTTCTTCTGCCTGCTTTTATTCTAGCCATGCTGGCAGCTGATTAGATGGTGCCCACCAAGCCTCTCCCAGTCCATTAACCCAAATATTAATCTTCTTTGGCAACACCCTCACAGACACACCCAGGAACAATACTTTGCATCCTTTAATCCAATCAAGTTGACCCTCAATATTGAGTGACAACTTAATGCTTTCTAAATGAGCTCAGGTACCATAGCTTTGGGGAGTATGACCATGCCATGCTTCATTATGAAATGAGGTGCTGAGTTCAGGGTGGTAAAAGGACTTGCACAGAAAGCACCACATCTGACCCAGGAATCTAGGATCTTTCTGATACTTAAGAGTTTTAATAGAACAGTCCCAAGATACTAGCTTCTGGGGGCAATTGGGAGTTTTCACGTATATGTGTAATGTTAGGTAATTGACATATTATGGGGTACACAGGCTGGTTTTTGCCAAGATGGGAAGCAGCATGAGTACTCTCCTACAGATTCCTTCAGGCTATGAAATAAAAACATTTCCCACATCCCTTTCCCTCAATGAGCAGAGGATGAGGTTAAGCCACCTTTGAGCTCAGCAAGAACCCTTCCCAAGCTACAAACTGTAGTCATTTTGACTCATTTCACAAAGAGCTGGAATATCAATATCCTTGGAAAGCATTTCATTAAACCAACAATGGTACATGGTTTTCATTAAACCTTCCTAGGCTGACATTCTCTGACCACTAGAGAACCTGTATTCTACGGCAGGGAGAGAGAGTGTGTGTGTGGTTTGTGTGTCTATGGGATATGAACATTTCTCAGCTTGTTTATTTCTGTAGTGATTCATCCCATCCAAATTCTTACAACAATACAGAGATTGAGAGTTTGACTCAATATGGATATACAATGCTCTTTATCTCTGAAGAAGAAACGAGTTTAACCAGTATATATAATGGCAAAGCTAAAGAGTTAAAGTTGTTTCTGGGAAGTTTTTGCTGGATATCTTGACAAGGAAGGCCAAATGATATTTACAAAGATGATAAACAATAAATTATGCCAAAGCCATCATTTAAATGGTGTATGAAAACCACTATTAAGTACTAGAATCATGCTGTATCGAATACTGAAGTTATTACTATACTAATTACATTGAGTTGCCAAGCTTTGAAAAGATACAACATGCCTGATCGTTAAGCCAGTCTGTTCTTAACTTGAGCCATAATAATAACTGAATCTGTACACAGTATGATCTTTATAACCCTTCTCTTTCACATGTTTTAATCTAAAATTGTCACTGTCTCCTGCTTTTTTTTTCCCATTGAGATAGGGGAGGAGTGTGCTTGTGAACTGCAGTTATGTGAGGTACAGCAGGACTGGAGAAGGGCAGTATTTGACTAACACTCCATCAAAGAAAAGTCACAAAGGATTTTACAACTTCAAGAGTGTTAATTTCTTCTGCATGCTAAGATTATTAAAATAGAGAAAATGACCTCATATGGTCTTCACATGTTTTACATATTGAATTGAAGTTTATATTTCTAAACCTGATTTTATTATTATCTGGTTAAATAACAATTTTAGCATTTTTTCATAAGGTATATAAAAACACTGCATTGCTCATATTTTTGCACTCTAGAGATTAGAAATTTAATGTCAGACCCGTAAAAGAGGTCTCTTTCTTTTTCATTAAAAGCTAATTTAAATGTAAAGCTGACATTTTTTATGCTACAGAAAACCCTTTTTATCTTCAAAAGGGCAAATTGGAAATACAGCTTTTTCAAAAAGAAGGCCAGATATAACACATATTTTAGAAAATTAAACAGGGACATTTTAGCAAGGTATCTTAAACTAAAATGGCATATTCATCACCCTAGTCTGAACTGACAATACTGGGAAGTGGTGATATAAAAGGAATTCGCTACTATCTTGAACTACGTGCTAATTATAATTGGATCTTTGTTATCCAAATGCCTTAAACTTTTATCCAACTCACAGATTCAGAGGATTTTAAAGAAAGGCTTAAAATAACTTCCATAGTTAATAAGCATTTAATTTCCAATGACATAAGTTCTAATATTTTTTTTAATGTGGTATTTTTATGCAGTATTAAAAATCAGGGAATGTCATAAAAAGAAATAAGATTTTGTGCTTGATATTGTAATCTGATTTTCCACTTGGGTCCCCAAGTAAATCCAGACACTATTTCCAGACCTAAAGCAGATGCTTGAAACAATACCTACAACAATGCTTTGCAGCGAGAACTGTTAAATGAAATCAGAGATGCAATTCTAAACAGAGTTGTGCATAAAGGCACGCAACCCTGGCCACAAACAACTCAGCATCTACACTGCACTGCTGCCAATGCCAGGATTCTTCCAGTGGTAGCAACAGATTTCTTTTTCACATCCATAGCCCTACACTTTAAAATGTGACAACACTATTCTGGAACTTTCAGCAAGTCACGTAAGCTCTCTAAAGCTTGAGTTCCTCCCTGGTAAATTAAGGATGTGATACTAGCATGTCCCAAGTTAACACTAACATTAACCCTATGAGAGAAAGCCTTTTGTTTCCTTGACCTATGAGGTCAGAAGTGGTGAGCAGCATGGCATTTTTGACAGAATCTCATAGAGCCACTCTGTACCCTCACTCTCATAAATGAACAGCCTCCCTTTGAGAGGTGAGCTTGAATGGCAGAAGAAACATCATACAAACCTAAGTCACAATAACCCTGAGGCCTGGATGAGTCAACAAATCATAACCAATTGTTCATCAAAGCTGCCCCCACATTCTTAGTAGGCAGAGATGCAATCTGAGGTAATTATAAGATATCCTTTAAAATTCTAAAAGGAAAAAACATGTGGGAGACAGGATGCAACAAGATCAGAAAAATGTGTTCGATTGTTGATGATAAAGGTTTTGGGGGGCTGATGTACTATTCTTTCTACTCGTATGTGTTAAAAAAGTTTCATGATAAAATTAAATATACATGTGCATACACACATACAAACACACCAATAGGAAGAGGGAATTACCCTTCCAGCTTTTAGACAATACACACGCCCAAGTCCTGCCCTGGAAAAGTCTGACTCAGTGGGTCTAGCGAGTCACCCAATCACGGTTTGCTTTTTGTTTTCTTCTAAAATAATATTACCAGGCCAGGTGCAGTGGCTTACACCTGTAATCTCAGGTGTGAAAGGCTGAGGAGGGAGGATCGCTTGATGCCAGGAGTTCGAGACCAGCCTGTGCAACATAGCAAGACCCTGTCTCTACAAAATATTTAAAAATTAACCAGGCATGGTGATGCATGCCTGTAGTCCCACCTACTCATGAGGCTGAGGTGGGAGGATCCCTTGAGCCTGCAACTTTGAGGTTACAATGAGCCATGATTGCACCATTGCACTTCAGCCTGGGTGAAAAAGCAAGACCTTATCTCCAAAAATAAACAAACCTTTAAAAAATTAAATATTACAGATGCCTCTATTGTGAACTTCTGGTTAAACACCATTAACCTGATCCTACCCTATCATTTTATAAAAGAAACTGAAGCCCACAGAGGTAAAATGACTTGTCACACTCACTCATGGCAGAGCTGGGGCTATATCCTCAGGCCACATGACTTCTGAGGTGTATGTGTGGGTGTAGATGTATGTGTTATCAATCCCGACAAGTTAAAGGCTATCAGAAAATGATTATTATTAATGGTCTACAATTTTCTTATTTTTCCTCCAACTGTTTCTTCCTACTATAATTAATGGATAAGACATACTAGTATTTAAGAACATCTACATTTGGACCAAACACTCGGTATGCTGTAGTCACTAAAAACATTTGCCTCATGAGGTACATTGAGTACATCTTAAAACCTGGCTCAAATTATTAATTAACTAGTGTAGTCTAGCATGTCTTAATAATACAAATGCCCAATTATAAACGGTTAGCTTTAATAGCATACAAAATTATTATTTTTTTAACAGGGGTGTCACTGTGTTACCCAGGCTGGCATCTAACTCTTAGGCTCAAGTGATCCTCCTGTTCAGCCTCCCAAGTAGCTGGGACTACAGGTGCATGCCACTGCATTGAGTCAAAGCCTCTTAAAAATATTACCTTGAAGAATGTTTATGATCTATAATCTCTTTCACTCTCCAATCCCTGGCAATCTAGCTTTTTCCATAAATTACCATTGACAATGCTTTGGGGAAAGTAATAATTAACCTTCAAATTCAAAAACCTTTGTCCAGTGTTAACCTTACTCAGTCTCTCTGCAGCATTTGGCACTACTAATCAAGCTCTTTTTACTTACTTTACTCTTCCTGCCTGGGCTTCAGAGAAAATATACATCCTTCAACTTTCTCTTACTTCCTATTATTTCCTAGCCTCCTTCACCAGCTCTTCTTGAATGGCTCATACTTAAATATTGGAATCCCCTAGAGATCTCTCTTTGTCTCTTTATTTTCTTACTCCATATATCCACCTTGTGTAATATGAGCCACTCTATGGCTTCAACAACAGTCTCTAGGCTAATCCCAAAGGTGTGCCTCCAATGCTGGATGCTCCTTGAAATTCAGGCCCCTGTAGCCGACTCACACAGGCACGTTAACCCAAAGTGTCAAAAACTCACTTTTAAGTCTGTCCCCCTTTTGCTTGATGCTAAAGTCACCCAAGGCAAAATTTGGCAAGTCATTCTAGATTCCCTTCTTCTTCCACATTCTTCACATCCAACCAGTATCCACATGTTGCAGGGTTCCTATTGGCTCACATTCTAAACTTCTTTCGATTCTCAACTGGGCCTTGGCTCTAGCCCAGGACCATTTTAAGAACTACATATAAAACATATTTTATAACAGCAGTAATCCATGTTCATTGTATTACCACCCATAAGCCCAGAGTTTTGGTATATATCCTTCTTAGAGTCCTTCTGTGATCTATGGAGAAACAGAGAATAATGGTGAAGAGTCCATGGATTTAAAGTCATACAGATTTGGTTTCAAATTCCAGCTCCACTAATTCCTATCTAGATAACCTTAGTAACTTTAAGATTGCTAATTCTCACTTTCCTCATCTGAAAAAAATTAGACAATAATACACCCCAATTAGACTACCATAAATATTACATGAGACGATATTCGTAAAATGTTTAGCATTGTGTCTGACCTCTGCAAAGCATTAAAATCATAGCTATTACCCCCTAAAAATATAGCACTACACCATTCACTGACTCGTAACTTCTTTTTTCATAGTAACATATTACAAATCTCTTCAATGTCAAGATACACATTTGTACACTTTCATGGTATTTCACTATATAGATATGCCATAACATATTTAACTAGCCACCTCTGTTCTTTTGGATTATCTCTAATTTTGGTCAGTGTAAGAAAATGGCAATGAACAACCATAAATATTTGCATGTTCATGCTATTACTCTCTTTGGAGGAATATCTGAGTCCAGTGAAGAGCATGGCTTTCAGGACTTTGCCACATGCCGCTGTTCTCTGGAAGAACTGTACCAATTTATATACTCCCATCAACAAGGAAATTACCTACCATCTCCTACCTACCTTCCAATCTTACACTCCCTCAAATCTTTCCTTCACCTTTCAGCAGTTCCTTGTCATGCACAGAATAGAAACTCTGCTATCAATCTCTCTTAAGGCTCACTCCTGCTTCCCCTCTGCCCCTGTCTCTCTATGCACCTAAGTGGCCAGTTAGTATGACCTGATTTTCTCTCCAAACATTTCAAATATCCCCACTTAAATGTCCAACAGACATCATACTCAATATGTCCTAAATTGAAATCATGAAATTGAAAGCAATACCATCCTTCCAATTTCTCAGGCCAAAAATCAGAGTCATTTTTGACCTCTTTTGTTCTCCTACATGATTTCCATCAGGAAATCACAATGGCTGTAACTTCAAAACAAAATCCAGAATCCAACAATTTCTCCACTTTCCAATGCTGACACCCTGGTCTGAACCACCATTATCTCTTACCTGGATTACAAGAACCTCCCAAATGATCTCCCTATTTTTCTTTGCTCCCTTTTAGTCTATTCTCAACACAACAGCCTAAGGAATCATTTTAAAACGTAGTATAGATTTTCAAGCCTTTGCTTCAAACCCCCATTTCACTCAGAGTAAATCCGAATTTCGAATGATGGTCTACAAGGCCCTATGCAATCTTGCCCTATTGCCCCTCTGACCTCATTTCACACTACCGTTCCCTCTGCTGGCTTCACTCCAGCTACACTCACTCCTTATGGTAAGTTCCTGTCTTAAGGTTTTTTCACAGACTATTCTTTCTGCCTGGACTGAGTTTCCTGAGATATACACACAACTCAACTCCCTGCCCTTCTTCTTGTCTTTGCTTAAATGAATAATATCCAGACCATCTCAACTTAATAGTGCCAGGGGATCTCCTTCCCAATTCCCCTTGTTCTGTTGTTTTTATTACTTTTGGAGGATAAATCACATACTAACACATTATATGAATTACTTCCTAGATTTACTTTTATTTTTAGAATTTAAGCTCTGGAAGAGCAGTGATCTTTATATGTTTTGTCCAATAATTTATATTTCAAGTACCCAGTAATTCCTGGCACACAGTAGGCACATATCAAGTAACTGTTTAACAAATGACAAAAGCTACCCCCAGGCAATTTCATGCCCTATAGTTTCATATTGCATATTTAAATGATTTGGAGGAGAGTCAAGAAACTACAGCAACCAGACAGAATGAAGGAGGGGGCGTGGCTTACAGCAAAGTAGATGGTCCATGTTCCATGCAAAAGGAACGGCTCCTACTCAAATCCAGGCAATTGCTACCCTGATGGAAAGCAGGCCCCTTACTGCCAGAAGATGAGGGATGCCCCAACATCCATTTGTCATTAAGACGGTGGTTCAAACTTTCACATTAAATCTTTTAGCTTTAGAATTCTGGCAGTTGCCAGTTGGAAGCAACATGCAAAAAACTCTTGTTACTTAGTAACTTACCACATATCCACAGTATTTGAACTTAGCTTGCACCTCTACTTGTTCTGTAATTGTTTTGTGTGTCTATTTACTCTCCCTAATAAAACGGCATAATTTTTTAAAAAAAATTTTGGATATTGATTAGAATTTTTTTTTTTTTGAGATGAAGTCTCACTCTGTCCCCCGAACTGGAGTGCAGTGGCGCAATCTTGGCTCACTGCCTCCCAGGTTCAAGCGATTCTCCTGCCTTAGCTTCTCAAGTAGCTGGACTACAGGTGAGTGCTACCACGTCCAGCTAATTTTTATATTTTTAGCAGAGATGAGGTTCCACTGTCTTGGCCAGGCTAGAGATTAGAATTTTTCTACCAAAATGACAGGCCAAACAGACCTCCACCATGGGCTGTGATGTCAGAAAGCTTCCACTGCAGGTTAGATGGCTCTTCTCTAGTGACACCTGAACAACACTGATTTATTTTTCACATCTCAGCTTGACCCCCCAGTGAAGCCTCTCTCATGCTTACTTCCTGTTTTGTAGATTACGGTACCCTGGTCAGGCTTCAATCACATACCTCTGAGCTACATCCCTTCTATATCCCTTCTCCTGGCTCCTCGAGAGTGAGCACCCAGCTCCCTGACTCCCTGGGAACACCTAACATAAAGTGGGGGGCCTAGCACCAAGGTGGCAATAGCATTTTGTTGATGAGTAACTGAATTTCACATAAGGAAAGAAAAAAAACTCAAAGAGGTAAAGTTACAGCTAATATGTGATGAAACTGATATTTAAATCCCAAGCTTTAAAATGACAATACAGTTTTTAAATAGTACAGAGATCATTCTCAGACCAGATCATGTCTAACTATGCCAAAGTACAAACTAAAGAAGTTAATGCTTTTTTTCCCATAAATGACAAAATTACTAAAATATTCCATTTCCAAAAAGTAAACGTTTCAGTTTTTCTAAATATTATTTAAAAGGTACACCCCAAATGTTTCCTTAAGTAGATCCTGAGCTTCAGAATATTACAGCTAAATGCCCTATAAAAAGACAAGACTATAAAGTCAGTTAATATGAATGAGAAGGGCTACAAAACAGACTTAATTCACATATTTACAATGGTCTTAGAGGTAACAGAACATTCTAAAGTTAACCTAAAGCCCAAAAAATGCTTTCTAAAAGCCTTTAGGATAATATCAAGGCCTTTCTAAAAAAATAAGCATATTTACAACTTCTCTTTATGTTTTTAAAGATATTTAAAACTTGATTTAAAATGTTTTACAATGCCAAGAAAGTATCATTTTTTAAGAGTGAGAGCTATAAGTAAATCTAAGAGAAAAACTTCGTTTTTAAATGATTACTGGATCCATAAGCAGGCCAAAACCAAAAATTCAGACAAAGGCAGATAACTGCATTTTCACATTATTCCACAAGATGTCAGCATGTAACTGAACAACTTCAATGGTGGTGGTAGTAGGGAGGAGGTGGATTCACTTAAATAGAACAATAGAAACCCTTTCATTTCATGATCTTACGCTACAGCTTTGGTAACTTACTTCGTAAATGTATATCCATGTATATTTTATTATTGTAAACCCAGTTCTTAATATACTCTTACAGTAGTTTATAAATACAGATATTTAGGTATTCCTTTTTTGAAACATCTTTATTTTTTTCTTTCCAATTTAGCTCTCAAAATTCTTCTGATCAAATTGAGAACCTTCAAATACTTATTAAAGTCCAGAAATAATCCTAGGCACAACACAAACATTAACCTATTTGTCTATCTGGATTAGTTATTTTTCCCCATTCTACAGATGAGAAAAATTTAGAAAAAAATGTCAGTGGTTCACATGAGGTTATTTACTCACTATAGATTATATATTCAGTAGGCGACTAGAGTCTCTGCACGAGAGGTAGAGGTAGGGGTAGGGGTGTAGGGGTGTGTGTGTGTGTGTGTGTGTGTGTGTGTGTGTGTTCAGTCTTGTCTTGATATCTTCCTTTGTTCCCCATTAACAACTCACATGCTGAGTCACCAACACCTGACCAACTGTCAATACTGATCATTAGCAGCAGTAGTAGGAAGACAGTTACTGATGTCTTTCACTTACAAGTAGCACCACAGCCTAATAAGTGGCAGAAAGTCATACTATGAAAACATTAAATAAAAAATTTTGGTATTAAAAAAATACTTAAGATCTGAATAAATACATATCTCCACTATTTTCTTACATCATTTGTACTCTTATCTTGCTTTTCATATTTTTCTCGGTCATAAGCCATTTTCTTCAGCAATTTCTTCATGGCTCTTTTATCCTTTTTATGATTTTCCGTGTTTTGCTTCCTCACTTGGTTTACAATAAACTTGGGAATCTATAGAGAAAAGGAATTAAGCTTAGAGAGGAAAAAAAAATGCCACCATTTTAAACTACAAAAAAAATTATAGTTTTTAAATTTCAAAAACAGTAAAGAGTTTCTCTTTTTGATAAGACTGCCATTTTACATGCACTATTCATTAAATCTGTGAAAAGAAAATACTTCATATTATTCACTTACCAGGTGTACAGGGCATCCACGTGGTATAATTTGCCACCCACTGTGGAAGGTTCCAAAAGAGGCTTTGTGAAGTTCAAGGACATAGTGGCCGTTTTCTATGCCAGACTGGAGACCCCCTGAGGTGACGAGCAGTAGAAGCCACCTCCGTAGGTCTTTCCTTTTGCAGCCTCCTACCTACAGCCCTGCTAGCTAACCTCAAGTCCCCTTCTAATAACCAGCTAGCCGCTGCTGTCATGACAGAAAGAACTCCCCAAGAAACAAGAGCTGATAGGTAGCTAGCAAAAATCCAGGACAAATTTATCCTAAGAAATCACATTAGCAAAAACAAAGTATTTTAAGGTATCAAAATGTAACCATGAAATAATTTTGACATTTCACACATTGAGATTTAATAAATGGACATTAATTTTTTATTAAAAAAACACATTTGAAATCATCTACATCAGTTGTCTTTTTATGGATTATAAAAATAAAAGACTTCAGGATCTAAATATCATCACTCTGTCTTTTTAACAAATTAATGTTTGGAAGTTCCTCAAATAAGAGATTGAAATATTCAATATTATAATTTTGCTTGGAATTCCTTTAGGTCATTTTTTCCTAAATGCTTATAAGATGCCTCCTGAAAACTTATAAATTTCATTGGAAAATGAGCACCTAATCAACGAAGCCTCTCATCCACTTCCATCCTCTGATAAGCTGTCAAAACAAGCTCAAAATAAGTGTAAAACAGAGGAAACCATTTTTGAAGATGTTCTCAGTAATAAGGGTACAAAATGCATGCATCCCTTTCAATAAAGGGTCTATGAAAAAGAACAATAATCTGAAACCAAGATAGCATGGGCTTTTAAAAATACAGCAGGCCTAAACACTGAGAAATGGGAAAATAGGCAGAAGTAAATAAAAAGTACTTCTTACAAGGCATGTTTTGACATAATTTTAAAACAGAAATTCACAGGGCCCTCCTTACCTATATGAATAAAATGTTTTTAATATTTTCTGCACTCACAAATTTTAAATGTAAATTAATAAAGCTAATAACAAACATGCAATTTGTTTTTTAAACTACTAAGACCAAAGCATATGATATATACTTACTGTCCACAGAAGTTTTTGGTACTTAATCAATAAGTGCATGGTATTTGCTGTCCCAGCTGCCATTACAAATTCTCGCTGTTCACTGGACTTCAATCCCAATGCATGACACATAAAGAGATTCGGGGCCATGACCATTGCTACATTCATGACTGTCATTTTATTTTTTTCTTTATTATCTATTACTCTTTGGAGAAATTCAAGAAGGGCCTGAAACAGAAATGACTCTTTGAGATTTGTGTCATATAGGAAGATAAAAGATTAAAGCACTGTAGCATATGCAATTTTTATTTCACTGAAAAAACAAGTTGTGTATAAGCACAGTCAACTAATCACATCCAACAGGCCCTGTTACCAAAGCTTCTCCATTTGGTTGATGCTCCCTGAGATGGAAATTTGCTTCTACTAAGGACCATGGTGCTGGGGAATGAAGCAGAGATGGCACATAGCTGAACTAGGGAGCAGAGAGAGGAGTGGGGAAGTGTCAAACCTCTGGCCTATGGGAGTCATGGAGAGCTGAAAAGTAATGTAAAACATCATAGAAACATTTGCTTATTTCAGGAAATGCTGTACTTTCCTATGTAGAGATTTTTAAAAATTCCCTCAAAAAGGGTCATTCAACTTCAGTTTCATTTCTTTAAGGCAATCAATATCTGGCTGATGTGGAACTTATAAAGAATGAGCCAGGCACTGGGCATGGTGGTGCATACCTGTAGTCCCAGGCACTGGGCATGGTGGTGCACACCTGTAGTCCCAGGCACTGGGCATGGTGGTGTACACCTGTAGTCCCAGATCGGTGGGAGGATCATCTGAGCTTAGGAGTCTGAGTCCAGCCTAGGCAACAGAGAGAAACCCTCTCTCAAAAAAAGAAAAGAGAAGAGAAGAGAAAAAAGAGAAAAGAGAAAAGAGAGAAGAGAGAAAAGAAAAGAGAAAAGAAAAGAGAGGTGAGGGAATATTGTGATAGAGAAAGCGGGGAAATGAGGAAAGACCAAAGAGAATCTTTCTTTTTTTTTTTTTTTTTGAGACCAGGTCTCACTCTGTTGCCCAGGCTGGTGTGCAGTGAGAGATCATAGCTCACTACAGCCTCAAACTCCTCGGCTCAAGTGATCCTCCTGCCTCAGTCTCCAGAGTAGCTGGGACCACAGGTGCATGCCACCATGCCTGGCTAATTTTTTTGATTTTTCATAGAGGCAAATTCTTGCAATGTTGCCCAGGCTGGTCTTGAACTCTTGAGTTCAAGAAAGACTTCCACCTCATCCTTCCAAAGTGCTAGGATTACACAGGTGTAAGCCACCATACCCAGCTGAGAATTTTTTTTTAAATGAATGAAAAGGAACTTTTCATCAGAACAGGTTAGGTTATGCTCAGCTTGATGCCACGTACATCCACCCCTATTGCAGACACTCATTGTCCTCTGAAACTACCTTGTCCAAAAGGCAAATGCAGCTGAGGTCACCCTACTCTAACATGACTTAAGGCTTCAGATTTTTCTTTTGCCTTCTTCTTTTGTTCTAGAACAACAGTAACTATAACTGCATAGGTATTCAATGTTCTCTATGAATGAGGCAGTTTATGAAGCACGATAGAGATTACTTAATCCTAACTTGGAGACAGACGCTGTAATTACCTCCATTTTACAGATCAGAAAACAATGTTTGGAGAATGTAAGTAACTTCCTGGTGGTCATACAGCTAACAAATCCTGAGAAAGAATTTAATTACAGGTCTATCTGGCTTTTGTTTCTAAATTCTTAACTATTAAAAGAATCATTTTTTCAGAGTTAGCCTAAAATCCCTACCCTAAAAAGGCCAAATATGCTATACTAAAATGGAAAAAGGAAAAAAAGTATCTATCTTCCAAAGAATTTCAGGGAAAAAAATTCCTGTAAGTGCTAACAGGTTGCTTTTGAATCAAGTATAACTGCTATATAGACCTTGAAACTTTGAAACAAATTAAGGACAGAGCTTTAATATGTAACAATGAGATTTATGTATCTAATTTCTAGCACAGTGCTCAGGAAGTTAAATTGTAATCCAAGCATAAAGTTATATAAAACAACATGTTCTCAAATGAGGACAAAAGATTAATTGAAGTTTGGAAAAAATATTTAATTTTGTTCCATAGAGACCAGAATAATTGTTCAGGGACCAGTGTATCTCTTTCTTTATGAGCATAAATTACAGACATTAGGTAATAAACCGTTCTAATTGTGGTGTGCCTATGTAATAACGTTACTCAAAATACTACTATCAGAATACTAGAGAATAAGAGAGAGAGTTGACATAAAATTAACGAGATGTTAGCCTGGCCCTTGCTGAAGGAACTGCAGAATTTTCTATCTGAACCTTCAGAATTTCCCCTTTATATATATATATATAATTTCAATAGTTTTTGGGATATAGGTGGTTTTTGCTTACATGGGTAAGTTCTTTTGTGGTGATTTCTAAGATTTTGGTGTGCCTGTCACCTGGGCAGTGTATAAGCTACCCAATATGCAGTCTTTTATCTCTCACCCTTCTCCTACGCTTCCGCTGAGTTCCAAAAGTCCAGTGTATCATTCTTATGCCTTTGCATCCTCATAGCTTAGCTCCTACTTATAAGTGAGAACATGCAATATTTGGTTTCTCATTCCTGCTTTACTTCACTTAGAATAATGGCTTCCGGTTCCATCCAAGTTGTGGCAGAGGCCATTATTTCATGCTGTCTTATGGCTGAGTAGTATTACATGGTGTATGTGTGTATGTGTGTGTGTCTGTGTGTATCTATCACATTTTCTTTATACACTCATGAGAACTTCTCCTGTTTCAAAAAATATTTACTTTATCACTGGCCTGGTGGTATCAATCTATCACCGGGTTCACTCTCTGAAAAGCCAGGTTTGAGTACCAGCACAATTACTTATTAGCTGGGTATGATGTTAAATCTTTATATACCTCTGCTCTTTAAAGTTTTCTGATTTGTAAAATGGGAGTACTTATCTCTCAGCCTGGAAGGATTGAGACAATGTATATAATGAGCTTCTTAAAACTACAAAAAAGATAAATGTCAAGAATTATATTAACATGGATCCCCTCTTGCTATCTTAAAATCAGTCTTCACTGTTGTTCCAAGTCAAAGGTAGGTGTGATCATTGGTCCAAATGCACCATAATTCAAAGTAAAAAGTAACTGTAGTTAAGCAGCTTGCCCAAACACACCTGTCACTTTACTACCACACCAAGATGTGGTATTTAACATGGTGCCTCCTAACCCTTAGACTTGCTGTAGCAATATTCCAAACAATCATGCACATGATTCTGTCCTTCAAATGACAACTGAAGGCATGTTGCTAGCACTGGATAAGTCAGGGAATTTTGCGTCAGACTTCCTGAAATTATATTGCATTGGAGTTTCCCTTCCCTTTTACAGAACTAAATTTATGGCTTATTCTTTGCACATATGGCATTCTTGTTCAAATGTTCTATTATTAAAGTTCTAGTTTGAAACCTTCAGCAGAGCTGGCTAATTAAGTCACTAAAGCTTAAGTAAACATGTAAAATTACTTGTTTGCATCTTCCAGTTTTTTACCAAAAATAGTACTCCCCCCCAATTATAAAATTATCTTTCCAATAGCCTCATACACAAAATGTAAGAACTATCCTATAATTTTAAAACTATTTTTTAACAGAATTTTTAAAAGAATATGCCTGGGACTTTGAAGGCAAAGTCCAAAGAAGAGTTCCAGCTCAGCCACACCCAAAGCAGCCATATTGAATTGAATGCTTCCTCCTACAACTACTTGAACTCATTTGAATGTAGGGGTATCTTAAGTAAATCATAAGTTTTCCAGTACCCACTGCACACTGGGCATTGATAGGGTCGTCAATGAGTAAGAAAAAGATGTTCCTCCCTATTTCTGAGTAGTTGAAGCCCTATATTGGGAGCACTGCTGACAAGCTGAGGACATGTTGGATCATCAGCCCCACTTTGTCCTGGGCCATATGTCCCTGTCTCAGCCACAATCTACACACACTTACACAGTAGCCCCGGGCACACACTCTTTGAATATAACCCTTTCTGAGTTGACCTCTGTCTCAAAAGCAAATTGAAATAAAACCTAATGCTGTCTTCTGGGTTATTCATTTGACAACCAGTGAAGCGAAAGGCTTTTTTTCTGATTTAGGAAAGGGAATAACCCTTTGGAAGTTCTCCTGTAGCGGACGTAGCGTTTTACCTCCAGTAATCCCCATAAGCTGCTTCATCAAGAAAAGTTGAGTATTAATATTCATTCCATGGGCATTAAAGAACTATCACTCATGCAGTTACAATTCAAGGAGTTTTAATGAATTACGGGGAAAAAATTCCAAGATGTACCAACTAGTAAATTTGTTTTCTTAACTTGAAAGCTCTTGTCATGAGATTTCATCTTAAATAGAAAAAAATAAAGAGGGTAAAGAAGCCCTTTACCCATATAAAAAATATTTTTAAGGCAAGGGAAAAACTTAAGATAATACTTTTACTAAGTTAATTTTTTTTCCTTTTTCTAAGAGTTTATAATTAAACCTTTTACAACTACTCTATAAACTCTGCTGTTAAGGAAAACAAATCAGTGTGGCACAATCCCTGATTATAAGAGCTTCTGACAACACTTAAAGTAGATGATATTAAGTTATATAAACATTAGAGCAAATCACTTCAAAATGGTGATATAAAGCAGAAACTCCAGATGAACCCTTAGAGAAATAACTAGAATTTGTTTGAGTTGGTCTATCTTTTGGCTAACAATTGTGTCAAATCACCATTATGACTTACTTCAACATCTACCATTTCAAACTACAAACTGTCATATCTTTAGGTAGTGGTGGGTTATATTTGATAAGACTTAGGATTTTTGTTTTAAACATTTATATTTTACCTTACTGCTACCTGCTTATTAAATATAATTTGATAAATGCAAAAAAAAGAAATAAGAAGGAGAAAAAAAAAACCACCCACGTTTCCATTAACCGACGAACCTCAATCGTCTGGTTTGGAAGAAGAAATGTTATAGTGAAAATTAAAAAAAACAAAAACTTAATAACATTAGTAACATAACAACCTCATAAAGAGTTAAAGGCTTTCACCCTCTGTCCTGAAAAGTAGGCTTTTTCTTTATAGACTTTTATGACCATGTCCAAGATACACATCTTATTGTTTTGCCACAAATAATGAAAAATTACTGTGCTTACTTCTAAGGGATATTTAATGTAAATTAACCGAGCTGACCTTCAGTGTGTCCCTGTTTGCATCAGGTAGGAGGATGACAAGAAGGTTCAAAGCCTGTAGTTGCTGCTTCTTGGTTGGAAGATCTGCAGACAAATTAAATAAATCTGAACTCTTTTCTTCAGTGAACATTTTCCTTTACTTTATTTTTTCACTTTTTAAGAAAAAAGTTATTTGGCATAAACATGACTGTAAAATGTAAGACACAACGACTGAGCAGCAAGCCTTGTTGAGAGTGTGTTTGTGGGAGATCAGCAGAAGCAGCTGCTGTTAGGAGCTTCCTCTCTCTCTGAATGCTCACTTCCAACTGTGATCATATGACGCGCGGCCTTATGTTTGCAGACACACAACAGTGCTTTGGAAATAATTTTAACTTCTGCGTGATAATTATTCCCCAATGAAAAGACATAGAGGATTGGACCTTCCATGATACAGTATCAGGGTGCGTCTGTAACAGTGGTTTGTTTCTTTTAATGGCGAGTGAACAAATGCATGGTAAGAGTCCATCAATTCCAACAGGAATATGTAAAATAGGGCCTGGAACACAATAGGTGCTTATAAATGCCTGTGGAATAAATTAGAAAACGAAGCAGCAGCTCAACAGTCTAAGAGGTGCATTATTATCATTGATGCTATCATTTTCAGCAGCCCTTACCCCATTTAAGTAATACTCATGGATATTTAGAATCATTCCAGCATTTCTTTTTCAGCAATAAATTTGGTCCTTTAATCCATATCCAGGAAATGTATGCAATGTAGCACAATTTAAACATTAAAAAGTATTTCCCACAGAAGGTAATTTATTCTGTTTAAAGAAGAAACATGTTAAGAAAAAAATACTTTAAACAGAAGAGATTTCAGTTCCATCTCTCCTAGAAATTCTGAAGAAATGTCATGATACGAGATGACTCATGAAACCATCTCAATATTGTATGTGTTAAGAATAGCCTGGTACAGTTCTGGTTGAAACTGTAGCTCACCGCAATTTATTCTTTTTTTTTTTTTTTTGAGTCAGAGTCTCACTCTGTCTCCCAGGCTGGAGTACAGTGGTGCGATTCCGGCTCACTGCAACCTCCACCTCTCAGGTTCAAGTGATTCTCTGCCTCAGCCTCCCGGATAGCAGGGATCACAGGTGCGCACCACTATGCCTGGCTAATTTTTGTACTTTTAGTAGAAACAGGATTTCACCATGTTGGCCAGGTTGGTCTTGAACTCCTGACCTCAAGTGATCTGCCCGCCTCAGCCTCCCAAAGTGCTGGGAGCTCACCATAATTATTAATAGTGCCCCTCTTTCATTCTTATAAGTGTCCCTGTTTAAAAGATAAAGATACAGTTACTTGAAGGCAGTGATGGCATTTTTACTTTTCTTCATGGCCTCTAGGTGTAAAATGGATAATTAGGCCAGTAGATAAACCTTATAAGATCTGGGTTCACTGGAAAAAGAATCGAGAACTATTAGAGACATTAATGTGTAGCTTGCCCAAGACGACAAAATGGCAGTACATAAGAAGCAGCTTGTGACCTTCCACCAATGAGGCAGCAAAATGCTTTGCTCCACATTTCTGCATGACAACCTCAGAATTTAATTTTTCAAGAAATGCTCACAGACCCTACCACTTCTCCCTGTGCTTTTATGATAACTGTTCATCCACAGCTTCTCCAGTAAGTGTTGTTTTTTAACACTTGGCAAGAAAATTGTATCAGAGATCTTATGTGACTCATTCTATTATAAGAGAAACATGAAGTTTCCAGGTTTTAACACTGAAATATATTGTATTGCTTAAATGTCGTGCAATTAATCTGTACCCAAAGAGAACATTCTGTTATCTGTTTACTCAGGAATGCATATTTATAAGAAAAACAGAAAACAATGCATGGCAGCTGAGCACCCACTGACATCAGTTGAGTCAATATGTCCACCCAAATACGTCTGGTTGCGTTCTTTGTGATGCCAAATGTCATTAAAACAATTAACATAGATGGCACCAGCAGAAGGACTACTTCAAAGAGGGATAGCACTTACTCTGGACAGCCTGAAAGGCTTTGAGATACTCCACACTGAGCAGTGGCTGGGGCAACTCCCGAATGAAGAGCTTCAGCAGGCTGGCGGCATCATGCTGTTTGACACTTTCCCAATTAAAAGTCCCTTCATAAAACTTTGCTTCTAGTTCTTGGCAAAGATTCTGATAGGCACAAAAAAAAAAAAAAAAAAAGCAGCAGCTAGAAGTGCATTTTTTTTCTTGCTGAGAGTATGACACATTTTCACTTTCAAGAGATTCTGCTCTTTAGACAAATCAGACTACCAAAAGTCAATATTTCTTTTACTCAGAAAAAAAACTACTCCTCTCCTCTAATCCAAATGTACTTTACCAACAAAAAACTGTACCTAAGGCCAAAAAACATTTTAAAATTTATACTTTTTCCTGGACATTCCACAAACTGTAAGTAATAAAGTTTTAATTAAGAGATTGGTTAAAATAATTGTTCCATTTGGGGGCTTCATCTACATATTATAAATCTTCGTTAAATTAAGAAAAAAATCATTAAAAAAGAAGTATATGTTTTAAATTTAGAAGTATATTACATAAAAAAATACATAATCAGTCTCTGGGACTAAAACAGAAGGCTACCTCTGATTAGTCACCTATGGGAAATGGAAAACCCAATTTTATAGTAAACGAGGCAAGAAAATACATCAATATACCTGTCTTTAATGCACAGCCATCCTGCTGCCAGCTGCGAAAAACAGTCTGAGTCCATGCAGAATTAGAAATACCTAGTTCACTTACCTCAGAACTCTACAAAATTTGTCAGGCAAATTATTACTAATAAATCAATTGAGTTTTGTAATTACTATTTTTTGTATACTTCTTTACTATACATAAATCCTATCATGTTAAAAACCATCACAAGTTTCTGTCACTTTCCTCTGTTACATGAAACCATTCTCCCAAACTATGTTCTTTGTTTTCTTGTAAGGCAAATTACCACATTTTCTCTTCCTAACACAACAACCATTCTCTACCCCCAATTATTTTTGTAATTGATGAAATAGGTGAAGGAGAGTGGCAAAGACAGAAAAAGAAATAGGGAGGAGGGAAGAGGGAGGGAGAAAAGGAGGAAGAGGAAAAAAAAGAGGAGGGAGGAAAAGATAGAAAAAGGGAGTGGGAGATAGGGAGGGAAGGAAGAGGAGAGAGAGGGGGCATGGAGGGAAAGAATGAGGGGGGAAAGAATGAGCAGGGAAAGAATGAGGGAGGAAAGGACAACAGAGAAAGATCCAGAGAAGAGAGGCAGAAAGAATGGAGGGAGAGGGAGAGAGAATAGTACAGAGAAATTTGGTGGGGCCAGGGGGAAAAGAGACAACCAACATTTTTGCATATTATCTTTTAAATTATTTATAATGGACCAGCTGCTGCATAATTTGGCATATGACAACAGGCTGGGTTGAAGAGTTGAGCCAGCTGAATCCACTTAATTGGCCTTCTTAGAAATTACACTTAGTTAAACTTGTCCTTCTGCCAGCCTTCTCGTTGCAAAGTAAAATCTGCATTATATTCACTATTCTGTACTAAAGTAAATGTATTTTTGCCTCCTGTGAGCTGGCCATTGCAGTCTGCTAGTGAGGGCCCGAGTGCTTTGAACTCAGTGAATTGAGGACTATCTTGCCAATATGGGTAATATGAAGTTATGTTTGTTACCTGTTTCTGAGGAATTATATCTTTGTTAGTGAATGTACTTAAAAGAACTTGTCTCAGAATCACACAGTGTCCACTAGTGGCAAACGTGCTGTAGGTGTTACATGAAGTGAGACAATGACAAGCTATGAAACTTACAAACACCACAGTTTCAGGGACCTCTAAGTAGCAGACACCAAACCCAGGGGACACAAGTGGAAAATTATGATCAGAATATATCAGGCTACTCGAATCCTATTAAAATGAGATCACTATGTAGTAAGAGCCAAGGAGGCCGAAACTGGTGTCCTAAATCAAGGCAACTTATCAAAATAAGCAGGTGATGCAAACTGTGAAATGTATAAAGAGTAATTCCAATCCTGGCAACACCACAGCCCATTAGAAGCAGGCCAGGACAGTGTGCACTCCCCAAGAAACACTTAGTCCTGATCCAGCTCTAAAGATTTCATAAAGAATGGGGTTATGAAAATGAAGAGAGATTCTCTCTCTTTTCTCCTATTTTCTCTTGGATTTTCAAATTCAGGAAGACAATGTATTGGATGTGGGCAGTGGTTACTTGTGCTATCTCAGTGCAGAGCTAAAGGTGAATTTGGAAGATAGGGTAAAAGTTAGTAGTTAATGGCTGCTTCCAGATACAGCTACAATTCCAAGTATGAGTCCCCTTTACATTTAAATCCCCTGAGGGGATATGCAGTATGCATCCCCTGTAGGGTAATTCCATCTTTATCGTGCATTCATTGGAAGCTTTATCCCCCAGGCCAAAAAGTGAGGCACAAAGATGACAGCAGAAGGACACGTGGTACCCTGGAACAGTGGGAAGGAAATGTCATCCAGAGAGAAGAAAAGGCAAGGGAGAAGGGAGGGCTCAAATTGGGAAGTCTAGGAATTATTCTTTCACCAGCCAGACTCAGGCTACCCTGGATGCAGCAAGACAGGGAACTGTGTGAATCAGGAAGGTGGTTGAGAGTGTCTCGTCTGGCCGGCTCACTAAGACTAATTATGCAGAGGATGTTAAGGTCCCCCATCTGCAGGAGTCTATGATCCTGGCCTTTTTCTTTTGAGACGAAGTCTCGCACTGTTGCCCGGGCTGGAGTGCAATGGTGCGATCTTGGCTCACTGCAACCTCTGTCTCCCAGGCTCAAGCAATTCTCCTGCCTCAGCCTCCTGAGTAGCTGGGATTACAGGTGCCCAACACCATGCCCGGCTAATTTTTTGTATTTTTAGTAGAGACAGTGTTTCACTATTTTGGCCAGGCTGGTCTCAAACTCCTGACCTCGTGATCCGCCCACCTGGCCTCCCAAAGTGTTTTTTCTTTTATTTTTAAGAAACAGGGTCTTATTGCTCTGTCACCCAGGCTGGAGTGCAGTGGGACAATGACAGCTCACTGCCACATGGGACTCCTGGGTTCAGGCAATCCTCTCTGCTCAGCTTCCTGAGTAACTGGAACTCCAGGTGACCACCACAATGCCTGGCTAATTTTTTTAAATTATTTTTTGTAGAGACAGGGTCTCACTTTGTTGCCCAGGGTGGTCTTGAATTCCTAACCTCAAGCAATCCTCCCGCCTTGGCCTCCCAAAGTGCTAGGATTACAGGTGTGAACCACCACGCCCGGCCCTGACTTCCGTAAACTCAATTGCTACTACTCATCCTGGCTAAATCTATCACAACTATCCCCACGCCATTAATATTTTAACTCATCACATTCTTTTGTCATAGTATTATTATAGGTAATATGGTGATTTTGAAAACAAAACAAAACAAAAAACTTAGCAAAAACCAGAAGGGACTGTAGAAAAACTAAACTGAATGGTAAAAGGTTTTATTGTTTTATTTTATCTACTTTACTAACAATGGAAAAAAGGGGTAAAGAGGACAAGTTAGCTTTTAAAATGCATAAGTGTAAATAAACAATAAAATGTTTACATTAGTAGAACCCAGAGATTACCTTGATTCTAATGGCAGCTCCAGGGATCCGTAAGAGGCCTTCTGTTTCCAAACCTCCCTCTTCAATTCGAGAAATCAGCTGTGCATAAACAGAGAAACATTCTAATTTCCATATTTGTAACAGGTACAATTCCAAATTTAACATCTGTTTCACATATAAATAAAACTGATTACAATGACATGTAAACTGGATTTTATGAGGTTTTGAATGCTATTTCACTACCACTGTCCTTCAAAACAATAAGTCCAGAAACTTTTGTTATAATTTAGAAAAAGTTGGGCCTTATGCTACTTTATAACAGAAGTGTGTAATTTCACACAACAGCTGTGGTACTCCAAATAAACAGAATAAAGATGTTCATTGTTTAAAAGCAACTAAGAACATCTATTTATTCTGCTTTTCCAGAAACCTACATTCTGCAATCAAATAAATCTTATGAAAATCTAGCATTTGCATATTTACATCTCATTTTTAGCTTGTTCCAAGAAAGAATTATTTATGACATGCAGAAAAAAAACTGTTTGCAAATATTCATTTTTAAGCCTTTGGTGTTAAACAAAGAAAAATGTCCTTGTATATGGCCTCTAAGTCATACCTGATGCCCAATGAATACGCTGATCTAATTCCAGATTCCCACAAAAAGCATTTTTTTGTTTTTGTTTTTTAAAAAGGCAGAAACCCGCAAAAAGAAGGCAAATGGAGAAATTACAATGACTATTGGAGGCTAAGAAGACGATAAGAGTGGTCAGATTCTTAATAAAGTGATCTTCTTGGAGTAGGCATTCCCTGAGCAGTACACAAAGGCTGTATAAAACATATTCTGCTATTTTAAGAAAATCAGTTTTCCTGTCCTCAGTTTGAATATAAGGCATTTCCTAGCATCATATAGGTTTTCCTCCCTGGCACCCACTCTCATTTCACAATTGCCTTCTCTGCTTTATAAAAGACAGACCTATTCTTCACTCATCCACCACCTTACTATAATATTCTCTGCATGCCCTAAGGCATAAAATCTTCTAGAGTATCAAAAGAATGTAAAAAAAAAAAATTTTCAGGGAAGCCTCCCTTAATGATTAAACAAGGCTCTATAAACTACCTAGAGCTTACTGTTTTTCCCTTGCACATAAAAGTGTCTGTTAGGAGCAAAGCATCATAAATGAGGTATTTTGACCTTTGTCTCGATATTCTGAAGTTAGATATATTGTAGTATGTGGACACTGGAAGAGATGTCAACTTTTCTTTAAAGACTTCACCTCTTCTATTCCTGGGTTATATTATGGCCAAAGATGCACTGATATTGAAGAAGTCAGTAAGAACTAAGCATAGTAGTCTCAAAATTCTCCTAAGGATTTATTATTAGGAAAAGAGAAGCATCTTTGATCAGTCAAAGCAGTACAGGATTTTTAAAAATTCGTCTGGAGTAGGCCAGGCATGGTGGCTCACGCCTGTAATCCCAGCACTTTGGGAGGGTGAGGCAGGCGGATCACAAGGTCAGGAGATCGAGACCATCCTTGTTAACACGGTGAAACCCCGTCTCTACTAAAAATACAAAAAATTAGCCCGGCGTGGTGGCAGGTGCCTGTGATCCCAGCTACTTGGGAGGCTGAGGCAGGAGAATGGTGTGAACCCGGGAGGCGGAGCTTGCAGTGAGCCAAGATCACAACACTGCACTCCAGCCTGGGCAACAGAGCAAGACTCTGTCTCAAAAAAAAAAAAGAAAAGAAAAAAAAATTCTGGAATATTTTCCAAGACCGCATTTTTCAAGTAACACTGGATAAAATCCCATAGCAAAAATTTTAGGCGAATTATTTTAGATCAGATGGGCGTTATTCAAAATAAAGCATTTAAAACCTAATTTAACCAATATTCAATGTATAGCCAATTTTCATTTTATTTGATCTTATAAAATGTTTAAAATGTTTCTAGTCCTATTAACAAAAAGTACAATTGTATGCTAGCTGCTGGAGCAAATTAGTTTTCAGCAATATATGCCTTTCACTTTCATTAAGTACACAGGAAAAAGTGATTGTGACTTCTAAATAACTGAATGAGCGTAATTTCTGCATTTTAATATTTGAGTCCTTTTCATTATTCTCTAAGGCTAAAAACCAGCACCCAATAGAGTTACATACATATATCGTCAGAAGGAATGCCATGTGTTTTCTCATATATCTCACTGAAAATAACATTTTTAGCTACCACATTATATTGCATTATTAAAATATAAATAATACTTTATAGCAATCCTTTTATTATCAGGATTAAAATAGAGATGAAAAATAACTATATTGACCCATACATTTTAATGATGCTGTTTTTACTAATTTATCTATGTTCTGTAATTTATCAGTAATTTTCATAGCATTTCTCAAAATATATATTACATACTTATGTGAATTGAAAAATGAAATGAAAACACAGACTCTTTGACACAAAGTATGGCTGAGTCGGCTGATTCATTTGACAGTGAAAACACTAGATTTGATAATCAGGTTATAAGACAGACTTTTTTCATAGATTAAAATTAACAATATTTCTATTTCCCTCACCCTTCTGAGAACACAAGGTTTAAACAATGTACCTCTGAGTAAAATAATAATATAACAGGTACAGGTTCATAGATATTAGATAAGCTTTGTTAGTGTCCTTTTCGGGTATATAAGCTCAAAAATTAAATTATAGTCTTCTAAAGACTGGTAATGAATCTTCTTGCAAATCAGTCGTTTCTAATTTTTTCCATTTTACAAAATAGAGATATGACCTAATTGAGTTGTCAGCTGATAAATCAAAACTTTTTTTGTGATAGATCACTGCGATTTTTTGCTTATAATTCACAAGGGATGCAAACAGATGAGTGTTATCTACAAGTAAACTTTTTATATGCTCCTTTATTTTTTACAGAAACAAAAATACTTTAGGGCCATTATCCAATCCTTCAAACAGATAAGACGGCCAGAGTCTGCAGAATGTTAAGGGACCAAAAATGTAAAATAACCAACTAAATAAATTAAAAAAAAAAAACTTCAAGAGAAAATGACAAAGGGAGATTTTTCTTAATAGACTGGATGCAATCCTCAGCCGGATCACGTGGCATCACTGAACCTCCACAGAAACTGAAGCACACTGTATTTCTGTGGTGTGATGGTGAATTTTGTGTGCCAATTTGGCTAGGCTATAGAGCCCAGGTGTTCAGTCGAACAGCAGTCTACGTGTTGCAGTGACAGATTTTTTTTTTTTTTGGTTGTCACAGTAGACTGTGAATAATGAAAATTATTTAATACTCTCTATAGTGTAGTGGGCCTCATCCAAACAGTTGAAGGCCTAAAAGATTTTGGTTTCCCGAAGAAGCAGCAATTTTGCTTCAAGATTGCAACAAAGAAACACTGTCTAAGTTTCAGCCTGCAGAGTTTGGACTCAAGATGGTAGCATCAACTCTTGCCTGAGCTTCCAGTCTGCTAGCCTGCTCTACATATTTCAGACTTGTGAGCCCCACAATTGTGTGAGCCAATTAAAAAAAAACAAATCTCTTCATCTCACTCTAAATATATCCTATTGCTTCTGTTTCTCTGGAGAACTTTGACTAATACCCCAGGAAAGGATGCTGCTGAGATCCCTGCTTTGTATAGGCTTTGGTGTGTAGTAAATTGCAACTGCTACTGACAGAAGAATTTGAATATGTAGCCTGTATTTGTCAGCCTCCTCCTGTTAATCACAGGTACTGCTGACAGCTCTCCATAGATACATGTTCTGCATGCAGTGGCTAAAAGAGGCTGATGGGTGGGATAAACTGTATAGAACAAAGTTTGTCAGGAGAAATAATGAGATGCAGATTTGAATGTAGTGGTAGATATGAGGGGAAAAAAGCACCAAAGGTTAGTAGGTAAGACAGGGAATTAATTGACTGGTTTGGAAGAGGGGAAGAATAAGTGCCAAGTAGATTGAGCCTTAGTACTGGATGAGTTTGCTGAGCCAATTAACTGCAAATCAATTTCTACTGTCCCAAGAAATTTCAGAAACGGTGATATGCCTGGGCTGCTGCAAAGAATCTACAGCTTGGGTAGTTCACAACAGAGTTGACCTGTCTTCCTCACTGTGCATTCCTTAGCTTTTCTCAAATGTAATCTGTATTTCTGAACAATGATGGCTCAGAGGTTGGATGGAAATTTTTATATTGCCACAGATAATCCCCTTATGAATAATTGAGTGTTGACTACACAAGTGACTTAATAGTTTAGCAATCATTTTCTAATTCTACTTTATGGTTTCTTTGCCTACTTTGGAAATAGGCACTGGTAAATTAAATTGGACATCCTCACTGTAAATAGAAAAGCTGAGGAAATATACACAGGCATGAAATATTCATGAGGATGCAATTGCCTAGAAATTTATAAGCAGTTCCCACTCCTATGTATTATAGAATTGAAATCTCAATTATACAAAGCCAGCTAATATAAGACAGGAAAATGACGCCAGGTAATCACAGTTACAGTAATAACACAGAAAGCATCACCATGAATATAAAACTTATGAGCCCTTGAAACCAATTTGCTTGCTGAATAGAAAATCAAAGTACAAAACATGACAGTATATCAATTGGAAAACTGTATTATAATAATATGAATACAAAAACCACTATTAGCTTAAGTATGTTCTCTCTATGCTGACCAATCCAAGCCTACCTACTTTTTGAAAGATCAAGGGTATTCGCATTCCTGGTACTTTCCTCTGATCTTGTTCTAATAGCGCTGTCAATGGAACGCAAAAAAGACCAGAATCTGCAAGAAAAAAAATGAAATTTCCTCACTTTTGTCAATCTATAAAATATTAATATAAAAATGTTAAAGCATAAGATTTCTGATACTGTCGATCAGACAGCTATTTATTTAGCAACTACTAAGTGAATGACAGCATCTCAACATTATATATACGGTGGCCAATAGCAAAATCCTGGCCCTGCCTTATAGAGGAATGTAGCAAGGAAAGACAACTAAACAAATGATTGCAAATAATTACCAACATAATTAGAAAAGTGCAAACTGCTGCATAAGAGAAACAGAGGGCTGTGAGAGCATGCAAAATATCCAAATAATTTACTAAATGTAATCAAATTAAAAATTCTTACTTAAAAGCAAATATTGGCCAGGTGCAGTGGCTTATGTCTGTAGCCCCAGCACTTTGGGAAGCCAAGGTGGGAGGATTGCTTGAGCCCAGGAGTTCAAGACCAGCCTAAGCCTGGGCAACATAGCAAGACTTTATCTTTATGAAAAATAAAAAAAAATTAGGCAGGTATGATGGCAGGCTCCTATAGTCCCAGCTACTTGGGGGGCTGAGGTTGGAGGATAGCTTGAGCCTGGGAGGTTGAGGCTACGGTGAGCCGTGACTGCACCACTGCACTGTAGCCTCAGTGACAGAGCTGTCACCTTTTTTATCACCAAAAAAAGCAAATATCATTCATCTTTTCCATATTAAATAGACATTGAACACTTTACAATACAGCAAAATATAAATATTTGCTTTCTAAGAAATCAAACAAGACCATGATCTTGTTCTACAAATGTTTCTCTTTAGAAAATAGATATTTGCTACTCTTAAATTTAACTTTGTGATTATATATACTTAGAAATAGCTCCAGAAAAATGACGGTAATAATTTACAATTTTTCTAAATTAAAATCATATGCCTTGAGTCTGGTATGAACACGGCTTTGACCAGCACCTCCACCCTGCCCCCATCACTGAGTGGACGGTTAGCACCAAAGTGATAACTTTTTCCTTTATGACGTACATCAGCATGGAAATGAAAATCATCTGTGAACATGAAAAAGGGGATTATCTTGTGGTATGAGGACAGACATTGGATATTGTGACACTTAATCGAGATGCCATTCAAAAGAACGCCAGTAACCCAGTAAATAACTTTTCAGTTTGGGAATTCGGAAAAGATGCAATCTCAAGGATGCCAAGGGTCTAGGGTATAACATAAAATCAGTATCTTGCATAAGACAAACAGGTATTAAACAAAAATGGAAAGAAAGTCTATTAACAGTGATAGCCTTGATATAAACAACTTAATGTTTCTTTGACAGGATGCAATTCTAAAACATAACATTAAAAAAAAAAAACTCTCTGAGCAACTTTAAAAATCTTGGGCACTGACCCACAACTGTTTAAATTGTATTTCTATTTTATGTTTGGAGAAGGCTTTGTGATGAGCTTCTCAGAAAGCATCTTAAGTCTTCATTATCCACAATGGACTTATGAAAAAACAGAGCACCATTTAACTCAGAAATTCACCATCCTAGGCTTTAAGCTAAAATACTCAAAGGAACTAAGCACAGAATGAGGTCTTCTGGGGCCCAGCATGACAGGACCAGAAGGGAAGATACACTTCAGTCCTACAGAGTAATTGCCTCTGAAACCTAAATCAGGTGAATACTTGTCTTTGTGAATGTTACCACAGCAATTCAATAATCCTCATTCTTGGTTTCTCTTTAGGAGATACTTCTAAGGTTAAACAAGAGAACAAAGATTCCTAAAGTAAAGCCTTGTCAACAGAGAATTATGTGGATTTCAAGACCAATAAATTACTGGAGAAACAAAAACTGAAGACGTGTCTGTTCTCTATTATATCATTAAAAATAAACTGTTTATTTAATGGGTAAAGCAAGGTACTTACAAAAAAAACAAAAACAAAAAAACCACTCCATATTTCCATGATGAATACAATCTAGTGGTATTGTTTTGTCACAGTGGTGGTATTTTCTTAATAGGGGAAAGAATGTCTCTGCAAAATAGGTAAAATTAGAATGTCCAGGAACAAAGGGGCAGACTACTAACTAGCCCATTTATTTGCTATCCAATGACTAACCAAAAGTAGTCGCTTAGAATCAACTGTCTTAAAGTCATTTTTCAAGATCTGATTCTGGAAATAAATAAGTATGTGTACCAAATATGTATCTTTTTAAATATATAGTTTTTAAAGGAGAAAGCAAATGAGTTAAGAGTCCTTGCTTCAGAATTTCCTTCTATGAGAATTAAATTCTTTGACTATGCCTTTATTCTCTATAGTCTAGGACACAGTGTATCTCTATCCAGTTATAAAACTTTTGAAGGCAACATCTTAGAATATAAACTTTAGATGTATTCAAGTGTTGGTTTATTTTGCAGGTGTTTTCCCTGTCTCCCAGAAATACTACTAAAAAGCCAAGTCCATCCTTGCTATTTTAGAAATAAATCCAAGGGTTTATCATTTCATGATTACCTTTTGTTTTGATTTTCACAGCTTTTTGTTGTTTCAACTCAATACCCAATACATCATAGAGGGCAGTCAGCTCAATTAGGGCTAAATGGCAAACTTTCTTCATGTCCTGGGGTGCGAGGTCACCAATCCTTGTGGTACCCGTTTTGTCTTTTGGCAATCTGAAACTCTAAAATAAACATCATTAATATAGTAAAAGCTTACAGTACCTAACCTCCATTGTAATGCAGGAAGGAAAAACCAACTACAGAAAGAAGTTATACTCAGAATAAGTGATAAGAAAAGCCACAGAATTTCTCCAGTCAGAATGAAGAGTGATCCTGTCATGATGACGACCCCTAAAGCTGTGGAGTGTTCGGGAGTCAACTTCCAAAGTCTGACAGACAACGGGACCAGACCGCAAACTCGGAGTATTAATACCAGTGGCTCAGAGGACAAGAGAGACAGTGAACTAGGAGAAAAAGACTTCTAGTTAAGTGACCTTCAGAAAAGGAAGGCTAGAAGTCAAGCACAATCCATTAGGGGGAAGGGGAAGAAGAGGGGGGAAGGGAAGGGGAGAGGGGGGAGGGGAGGGGGAAAAGAAAGAGGAGGGGGAAAGAAAGAAGAGGAGAGGGAGGGGGAGGGGAAAGGGGAGGAAAGCGGGAAGGGGAAAAGGGGAGGAAAAGGGGGAGGGGAGGAGAGGGGGAGAGAAAAGGGGGAGGGGAGGAGAGGGGGAGAGAAAAGGGGGAGGGGAGGAGAGGGGGAGAGAAAAGGGGGAGGGGAGGAGAGGGGGAGAGAAAAGGGGGAGGGGAAAGGGGGAGGGGAGGGAAAAGGAGAGGAAAAAGGGGAGGAAAAGAGGGAGGGGAGGAAAAGGGAAGGGGGAGGGGAGGAAAAGGGGGAGGGGAGGAGGGGGAGGGAGAGGGAAAAAGGAGAGGAAAAAGGGGAGGGGAAAGGGGAGGAGAAAGCAGAGGGGAAACGGGAGGGGAAATGGGAGGGGAAACGGGAGGGGAAGGGGAGGGGAAAGAGCAGGGGAAAGGGAGGAGAAAGGGGAAGGGAAGGGGAGGAGAAAGGGGAAGGGAAGGGAAGGGGAGGAGAAAGGGGAAGGGAAGGGAAGGGGAGGAGAAAGGGGAAGGGAAGGGAAGGGGAGGAGAAAGGGGAAGGGAAGGGAAGGGGAGGAGAAAGGGGAAGGGAAGGGAAGGGGAGGAGAAAGGGGAGGGGAAGGGAAGGGGAGCAGAAAGGGGAGGGGAAGGGAAGGGGAGGAGAAAGGGGAGGGGAAGGGAAGGGGAGCAGAAAGGGGAGGGGAAGGGAAGGGGAGCAGAAAGGGGAGGGGAAGGGAAGGGGAGCAGAAAGGGGAGGGGAAGGGAAGGGGAGCAGAAAGGGGAGGGGAAGGGAAGGGGAGCAGAAAGGGGAGGGGAAGGGGAGGGGAAAGAGAAGGGGGAAAACAGAGGGAGAGGGTGAAGGGGAAGGGGGAGGTTGGAGGAGAGGGGGAGGGGGAGGGGACGGGAAGGCAAAGGGGGATGGGGAAGGGGGGATGGTGAAGGGGGTGGTGAAGGGGAGGGGAAGGGGGGATGGTGAAGGGGGAGGGGAAGGAGGGATGGGGAAGGGGGATGGGGAAGGGGGATGGGGAAGGGGGAAGGGGGAGGGGGATGGGGAAGGGGGAGGGGGAAGGGAAGGGGAAGGGGGAGGGGATGGGGAAGGGGGAGGGGGAGGGGATGGGGAAGGGGGAGGGGGAGGGGGAGGGGGAGGGGGAGGGGGGATGGGGAGGGGGAAGGGGGAGGGGAAGGGGAGAGGAAGGGGGAGGGGAAAGTGGAATGTGGAGGGGGAGGGGGAAAACAGAGGGGAGGGTGAAGGGGAAGGGAAGGGGGAGGGAAAAGGAGATGAGAAGGGGAGAGGGAAAAGGAAGGGGAGCGGGCAAGGGGAGAGAGAAAAGGAAGGGGAGCAGGGAAGGGGAGAGGGAAAAGGAAGGGGAGCAGGGAAGGGGAGAGGGAAAAGGAAGGGAAGGGGATGGGGGGGAGGGGGAAACAGAGGAAGACGACATGAAGAAGACAAGTAGGGGGAAGAGAAAGAGGAATAGTAGCCATGAGTGTAAGCTTAGAATTGCCAGGTACCCTTCACAAACACTTATGTATCTTTTAATTGTCACAAAAGCCAAGTAAGATTGGTCCAGAAAGGCTACAGCCCATTGGGGTAAGAGGGACACAAGGGAAACGAAGAGCATGGACTTCAGAGCTTACCAGTCACCTATCTACTTACTAGCTGTGTGACTTATGGCAATGGCTTAACCTTTACTTCTGTAAAATGGGAGATGGAGGGGGAGGGAAAGGAGGAGAAGGGCAACAAAAAGAAGGAAGAAGAGAATGGGCCACTGAATTCAGAGGGCTGTTGTGAGATTTAGTGCCCAGCACTGCCCAAGTGCTTTTATGTGGTTGCTACTGCAGGTTGAGTACACCTCATCCAAACTGCTTGAGACCAGAAGTGCTCTGGATTTCAGATTTTGAAATATTTGTATATACACAATGAGACATCTTGGGATGGGTCCCAGGTCTAAACACAAAATTCATTTATGTTTCACATACACATAGCCTGAAGGCAATTTTACAAAATATTTTAACTAATTTGAATGAAACTAATTTTGTGTTAAGTACTTATGTGTGGGATTTTTCACTTGTGGCATCATGCCAGTGCTCAAAAAGGTTCTGATTTTGGAACATTTAGGATTTTGGATTTTTGGATTAGGGATACTCAACTTGTATATTACTTTCACTGCTGAATAAAGTGGGACTAAGATGTTGCTTCATAATCACAAACACATAGTGGTGTGTTTTTCTGCCTTTCTCAAATATCATCTTTTAATATTAAACACATTAAACATAAGAAAGCAAACCACAAGATAAAAAGGCAAATTTCACTAGTGTGTACATTTAATACAAATTACAATTCCATTATGTTTACCTATTACTAAAACTGATCATTCTCTTACAGTTTGGGTTTACCTTTGAATTTTTCATTTAATTCAACTGCTGATTAGCTGATTTAACTGCATCTATTTTATTCCGTTTGCTTTGGTACTTCTTGCATCTTATCATTAACACTTCATCGTCTAAATGCAGGGCAAAAGACATGTCCTAAAGCAGTAATTCTCAAAGTGTAGTCCAGGGACCATTGGGGGTATCCAATATCCTTCCAAAAAGTTCAGAACTATTTTAGTAATTAGTAATGAGGCATTATTTTGCCTTTTACACTCTCATTCTCTTGTGAGTATACAGTTTTTCAGATGTAAATGAGTGCTACTGCAACAGACTGAATGCAAACGTAAATATGATAATCCAGCTGACTTCAACTAAAGCCAGACATTACAGACTCGCTAAAATTAAAACCATGATACACTTAATTTTCTTTAGAAAATATGGCTATTTTCCATTTTGAGAAAAAGATATTTATGTTAACTATAATATTGTTATATTAAATGGATTAATATTTTTTCAATTTCTCAATTTTATTTTCAGATATGGTAAGTGTCCATAGGTATAACCCACATAAACAGAAGGTTTTTGAGGCCCTTAATAATTTTTAAGTGTATGAAGGAGTTGTGACATGAAAATGTTGGAGTCAGTCTCCTAGAGCAATTCGTAAAACCTATGACTTTTAATAAGTGAGAAACTAATTCCCTTTAAGCAAACTCAATTCAAAAGACAGCCTTCAAGTACACTGTAAGAGGAAAGGGGTCTTTCTTAAGCGTTTGTAATGTGTTTTTTTTCCTAGGAGAACATCAAATAAACAGCAATGGACACCACTGAAGATGGGGCCTAAGCAAATTTCCAGCAGGGGGCAGGATGGCCTCCATGGGGCACTGCACAGGGCTCAAGAGAGCGGAGTCAGACTACAGGTGGCAAATGCTGTTTCCATCACTTACTATGTGACCTTTGGCAAACAATGTCCCCTTCTGTGCCTTGGCCTCCTCATCTGTAAAATGAGAACAACCGAACCTAACTTATAAGGTTGTGGTGAAGATCAAATGATAAATAGCACTCAAAAAGTATTACATATTATATTTTTTTCATGGAGCTTTTAAAATAATATCAACATTTCATGGTCTTCATTCTTATGTGTCATGGCAAGGTAAGAAAAAAATGATAATAATAATTCTCTTATCAAAAAACAGTTCATTTAATCCTTCAAAAGTCCTAATAAGAATTATTACAGCATCTTCTAGGTGGGGAAACTGAGACTCAGTTAAGTGCCTTAAACATGGCCACAAAGCCAGTGATGTCATGAAGATGCAAATTCAGTTCTCCTAAATCATAAGTTTTGTAACCATTCTGTTCTACTCCATTTTTCCCATCCACCAGAGTAGGCAGGGAGATATCTAGGTTGATAGGTGTTGATGTGGTACTGTGAGCCCCTCAAGGAGAGGAGCCACTTCTTAATCACTTCCGTAATGCTATTGTACCACAGACCTGACACACTACGGGTGGTCTGTCATGGTCCACTAAATGAATGGAGACACACATCCTACAGGGAGGCGAGCATAGAATCAAACTCAGTGAGGTGGAGGGCCATTGGCTTCGTGTTCCCCTGATTTTCTGTGATTTCTACTGAGTTTTCCTTTTTAAAAATCACACAAAACTGATCACATTTTTCCCATGTTTGGTCCTATATTTCTGATAATTGCTTCATTTTCTGAATGCTGAACCAACCATATTTCTTTTTTTTTAAGCCCTAAATGTTTCATTAAAATCAGTTGCTTTGGGTCTAATAAGTCAAACACATGTAATACAGCAGTTTAAAGCATTACCCAAGGTAAATGTTTACAGAATCCTGAAATATTATTAATTCAAACATTTGATTTACCTAGCGATATATGTCATGAGCTTATTTATTTATTTAAACATTGTGCTTAATGAAGGAGTTAGTTCTTTATCCCAATGTTTAATTCATAGCAGCAGCTTTAAATATTTATGAAGTTTCCTGTCGTTTTTTGTTTAGTTAATAGACTGAATGGTTCAGTTCGTTGGCTAAGAGAAAGCAGTGAAATTTCAGCAAGAGAAAAGTTTTCTACCTCTTGAAAAATGTGTTTAAAGAAAATAAGAAGACTGGGCATGGTGGCTCACACCTGTAATCCCAGCACTTTGGGAGGCTGAGGCAGGTAGATCACCTAAGGTCAGGAGTTCGAGACCAGCCTGACCAACATGGTGAAACCCCATCTCTACTAAAAATACAAAAACTAGCTGGGCATGGTGGCAGGTGCCTGTAATCCTAGTTACTCAGGAGGCTGAGGAAGGAGAATCACTTGAACCCAGGAGGTGGATGTTGCAGTGAGCCGAGATCGCGCCATTGCACTCTAGCCTGGGCAACAAGAGTGAAACTCCATCTCAAAACAAAAAAAAAAAAAAAAAGGAAAAAGAAAAGAATAAAAATTTTCAAAAAAAAATATAAGGTCATTGATTCCCATGTGTTACCATAAATTAACTAGGTAGCTTTCCCTGGCGTGTTGCTCTTTTGTAGGATTTGCATGAGGGGCCCCTTAGGCATTTCATCACTAATAATAAACTTGACTTTTTTACTCATCAGATCACTCTAGCTTTGACTTGGAAAGCAAGAGAAAGGCTTCAAAAGCGTAGTCATTAATGTCAAGCCTCAGCATGTCAAGTTACCTCTCTAACATGTTTCCATGTATGAAAAATAGGGGTGTCTACCTCCTAGAGGTCATCTAATAAATAAAATAATTACAGAGCATAATTTCTGAGATATAACGTGTATACACTAAGTAGCTAAATTTTCAAACTAAAGCAAATTAAAGGTTATAAAACCTGATCTCCAAATTTAAGAGGAGAAATTTGAATCCACGATGAGAGATCATAAAGAATTGACAAAGGCTGCTCGATGCTGTGAGGAAAAGGAAGTGAATATGAAATGAGGTCAACAGAGAACAATGTATTACATAAAGCCTACTGCTTATTTACAGAAGTAGAGGAGCATGGCACAGAAATGGAACTTAAGGTTTTATCTACTTAGACACCTGCCTCAGAGTAGTGAATACAAATCATACTTTTTCAACCATGGGAAAGACTTGTAGAAATTTAACAATGAGTCCATACCTTCTAGAAGACAAACGGACTAAAAAAGAGTTTGTATAGATGAGTATATGCACAATTGCATAAAAAAATACATGGACAGATTAACAATAATGTCTAAAGCATGCAACCTAAATCAAAGGTGATTTCATATATTTATTTGATCTAATATAAGTTCACGATCAGGAAAGACTGAACAGGAAAACTGATCTTGAGCTAGTCTCTGAAGAATAGATTAAAGTTTCCTTGGCGAATATGGAACAACAGAGGGGTAGAAATGGAGAGGTCATTTTAAACTTTGGGCACAACTTGAATATAATTAAGAAGGTAGGTGAAGGTAAATTAGTTAAACAGAGAAGAAAATGGCAGAGTGAGTTTTGTTTTGAAAGCTCTCAAGTGGAGATGAATTATATTTCATTCCACTGTTTGAGTCAACAACTTAAAAGCCAACAATGCCTTCATTTTGTTTAATTAGATTCTACTGTCCTTCAATTTAAAACCTTTCCATATTTTGTGATGAAGACTGTCACTTTGAAAACATACTTATCGGCCACGCACAGTGGCTCACACCTGTAATCCCAGCACTTTGGGAGGCCGAGGCAGGCAGATCACAAACTCAGGAGTTCGAGACCAGCCTGGCCAACGTGGTGAAGCCCCGTCTCTACTAAAAATACAAAAAATTAGCCAGGCATGGTGGCGTGTGCCTGCAATCCCTGCTACTCGGGAGGCTGAGGCAGGAGACTCACTTAAACCCAGGAGGTGGAGGTTGCAGTGAGCCAAGATGGTGCCTGGGTGACAGAGCAAGATTCCATCTCGAGAAAAACAAAAAACACACACAAAAAAACCATACTTTTACTGAGGATAGTCTGGCAGAGTGGATCATCATTTTAGGCCACACTTGCATACTCTTTTACTTTTCCCATTAGGTATAAACACAGATTTTCAAAAATATACAAGAAGGCCAGGCACGGTGGCTCATGCCTGTAATCCTAGCGTTTTGGTAGGCCGAGGCGGGTGGATCACCTGAGGAGAGGAGTTCAAGACCAGCCTGGCCAAGATGGTGAAACCCCATCTCTACCAAAAATACAAAAATCAGCCAGGCATGGTGGCGGGCACCTATAATCCCAGCTCTTTGGGAGGCTGAGGCAGAAGAATTGCTTGTATCCAGGAGGCGGAGGTTGCAGTGAGCTGAGATCGTGCCATTGCACTCCAGCCTGGGCGACAAGAGTGAAACTCCATTTCAAAAATATATATATAATATTTTTTTATATTTATATTTATATTTTATATATATTTATGTATAATATATATAATATATATTATATATTTATGTATAATATATATATAATATATATTATATATTTATGTATAATATATATAATATATATTATATATTTATGTATTATATATAATATATATTATATATTTATTATATATTTATATTTATATATAATATATAATATATAACATATATTGTATATAAATATAATATATATAATATATTATATTTATATAAAATATAATATATATTGTATATATTTATATACAATATATATTTATATAAAATATAATATATAGTATATGTTTATATACAATATATATTTTATATAAATATATATTATATAATATATATTTTATATAATATATATTATATAAATATATATTTTATATAATATATATTATATAAATATATATTTTATATAATATATATAAATATATATTTATATAATGTATATTATATAAATATATATTTTATATAAATATATATTTTATATAATATATAATATATAAATATATATTTTATATAAATATATATTATATTATATATTTTATAAAATATATATTATATAAATATATATTTTATATAAATATATATTATATAAATATATATTTATATAATATATATTATATATTATATATTATATTTTATATAAATATATATTAATATAATATATATTATATTTTATATAAATATATATTACATATTATATATATTATATTTTATATAAATATATATTATATATTATATATAATATATAGTATATATGTATATACAATATATATTATATATATTATATATTATATATATTTATGTACATATATACTATATATTATATTATATATAATATAATAATATATAATATATAATATATATAATATATTATATATATATGTATATTATATATAATTATATTTTATACATAATATATAATTATATATTATATATTATACATATTTATATATAATATATAATTATATATTATATATTATACATATTTATATATAATATATAATTATATATTATATTATATATTATATATTGTATATATTTATATATTATATATTATATATATTTATATATTATATATTATATATTTATATATTATATATTATATATATTTATATATTATATATTATATATTTATATATTATATATTATATATTTATATATTATATATTATATATTTATATATTATATATTATATATTTATATATTATATATTATATATATTTATATATTATATATATTTATATATTATATATTATATATATTACATATACATAAATATATATTTATATATTATATATTAAATATATATCAAATATATCTATATATACACACATATATATACACATACATACACACACACACACACACACACACACACACACACACACACACAGAAGAAAAGCCTGGAAACAATTCAGATGTCCACCATAGGGGGACTGACTCAATAAATTATGATACGTCTGTACAATGGAGTACAATGTATCTAATAAAAAGAAGTGAGAGCTCTCCCTCTCCCCTCTCCCCTCTCCCCACGGTCTCCCTCTGATGCCGAGCCGAAGCTGGACGGTACTGCTGCCATCTCAGCTCACTGCAACCTCCCTGCCTGATTCTCCTGCCTCAGCCTGCCCAGTGCCTGTGATTGCAGGCGGGCGCCGCCACGCCTGACTGGTTTTCTTATTTTTTTTGGTGGAGACGGGGTTTCGCTGTGTCGGCCGGGCTGGTCTCCAGCTCCTAACCGCGAGTGATCTGCCAGCCTCGGCCTCCCGAGGTGCCGGGATTGCAGACGGAGTCTCGTTAATTCGGTGCTCAATGGCGCCCATGCTGGAGTGCAGTGGCGTGATCTCGGCTCGCTACAACCACCTCCCAGCCGCCTGCCTTGGCCCCCCAAAGTGCCGAGATTGCAGCCTCTGCCCGGCCGCCACCCCGTCTGGGAAGTGAGGAGCGTCTCCGCCTGTCCGCCCATCGTCTGGGATGTGAGGAGCCCCTCTGCCTGGCTGCCCAGTCTGGAAAGTGAGGAGCGTCTCTGCCCGGCCACCATCCCATCTAGGAAGTGAGGAGCGCCTCTTCCCGGCCGCCATCACATCGGGGAAGTGAGGAGCATCTCTGCCCGGCCACCCATCGTCTGAGATGAGGGGAGCACCTATGCCCTGCCGCCCCGTCCGGGATGTGAGGAGCGTCTCTGCCCCGCCGCCCCATCTGAGAAGTGAGGAGACCCTCTGCCTGGCAGCCGCCCCGTCTGAGAAGTGAGGAGCCCCTCCGCCCAGCAGCCACCCCCGTCTGGGAAGTGAGGAGCGTCTCCACCGGGCAGCCACCTCGTCCGGGAGGGAGGTGGGGGGGTCAGCCCCCCGCCCGGCCAGCAGCCCCGCCCTGAAGGGAGGTGGGGGGGTCAGCCCCCCGCCCGGCCAGCCGCCCCGTCCGGGAGGGAGGTGGGGGGGTTAGCCCCCCGCCTGGCCAGCCGCCCCGTCCGGGAGGTGAGGGGCGCCTCTGCCCGGCCGCCCCTACTGGGAAGTGAGGAGCCCCTCTGCCCGGCCAGCCGCCCCTTCCGGGAGGGAGGTGGGGGGGGGGTCAGCCCCCCGCCCGGCCAGCCGCCCCGTCCGGGAGGGAGGTGGGGGGGTCAGCCCCCGCCCGGCCAGCCGCCCCGTCCGGGAGGGAGGTCAGGGGGTCAGCCACCCGCCTGGCCAGCCGCCCCGTCCGGGAGGGAGGTGGGGGGGTCAGCCCCCCGCCTGTCCAGCCGCCCCGTCCGGGAGGTGAGGGGCGCCTCTGCCCAGCCGCCCCTACTGGGAAGTGAGGTGCCCCTCTGCCCGGCCAGCCGCCCCGTCCAGGAGGGAGGTGGGGGGGGTCAGCCCCCCGCCCGGCCAGCCGCCCTGTCTGGGAGGTGAGGGGCGCCTCTGCCCGGCCGCCGCTACTGGGAGGTGAGGAGCCCCTCTGCCCGGCCACCACCCCATCTGGGAGGTGTACCCAACGGCTCATTGAGAACGGGCCATGATGACAATGGCGGTTTTGTGGAATAGAAAGGGGGGAAGGGTGGGGAAAAGACTGAGAAATGAGATGGTTGCCGTGTCTGTGTGGAGAGAGGTAGACATGGGAGACTTTTCATTTTGTTCTGTACTAAGAAAAATTCTTCTGCCTTGGGATCCTGTTGATCTGTGACCTTACCCCCAACCCTGTGCTCTCTGAAACATGTGCTGTATCCACTCAGGGTTGAATGGATTAAGGGCGGTGCAAGATATGCTTTGTTAAACATGCTTGAAGGCAGCATGCTCCTTAAGAGTCATAACCACTCCCTAATCTCAAGTACCCAGGGACACAAACACTGCGGAAGGCCGCAGGGTCCTCTGCCTAGGAAAACCAGAGAACTTTGTTCACTTGTTTATCTGCTGACCTTCCCTCCACTGTTGTCCTGTGACCCTGCCAAGTCCCCCTCTGCGAGAAACACCCAAGAATGACCAATAATAAAAAAAAAAAAATTAAAAAAAAAAAAAAGTGAGAAATGTTTCTCTATACTGCTATGGTATGATTTCCACAATACACCACTAAGTCAACAAAACAAAAATCAAGGTGGAAGAAACTGTGCATAGTGAGCTACCAGTTACCTAGGAGCAGAAGGATAAACCATGATATTAAAAGGAAAGAAAGTTTGCCACTAAGAGGAGGGATTGAATAGGTTGGTAGCTGAAGGATAAAAGCTAGATTTTTAATACACTTTGTTTTTTGACTTTACTATTGGACTATATAAGTATTTTACATACTTATAAACCAAAATGAAATTTCAAGAAAAGCAATCTCTAAAAATTGAAAATAAAATAAAGCAAATTAACCAAACCAGGTATGCAGTTGATGGCTTAATGATACAAAGAGTAACAATCCTAAGCAACCTAAAACACAATAATTTTACTGTATAAAATCCCTTTTAGGATGTACCCCCAAAACACACACACACACACACACACACGCACACACACACACACACACACACAGACAAAAAAAAGAAAAACAAGTTTAAACCATTTCTAGTAATCATACTGTTGATGGTAGTATTAGCATATTCTGAGAATGCTGTGCATTAACTTAGGATGAAGCAAACATGCAATTATGTGATATTCTAAATATATCATCTGCCATTTCCTGAGAACTACAATTCTCAGCATGGAAGACAGAAGATGCTCATGTATGTCTGTCCTCTGAAAAGGCTCAAAAGTAATGACCAGCTCAGAGAAATGAACACTTCTAGAGTCCTGATCATAGTCACAAAAGTCTATTTCTACTAAACGGAATCAGAGTTTCCTGCAGAAACATATCAGTCTAGGTCTGGAACAGAAAATACACCAGACAAGCCTGTAAAATCTTGTCCAGGATCACATCAAATATGAGTAAATCCATGAGTTAAGACTATTTTTACAAATATATATAATTCCGTGAGTTAAGACTATATTTTACAAAGCAAATTAAAACATTAATTGGTCACAGGTGAAAACTGTTAATAAGTCAACAATTTCTGAAAACAAATAGAAGGTAAAAATGACCACTTTCAGAAGGCTGTTCTCAAAGAAATATCCAAATTAATAAATAAAAAGAAAATATTAGATCATAATTTTGTAACCATTAATAAATTAATGGATCCAGGTATTGATCAGCAACAGCTGCTACATTGACAAAAAAAGAAAGCAAAGCGATATTATGAGCTTCCCAACAGAAAACACACAATCACTATCTGATGTAGTCTTGACCCCCCCCCTCCAAAAAAGTGAAACTGAATCTGATCAATTTAAAGTCAACTAATTAATAAGAAACAAAAGAACATATTAAACTACACCAGGGGACTAGTCAGAGGGGGAAACTCTCCACAATTTAATAACCACGTGTCTTTAATGAATTAATGAGGAGGGAGGAAGGAAAAATAGTGAGAGAGAGGAAGGGATAGAGGGAAAGGAAGAAAGAAGGAAGGAAGGAAAGAGAGAGAGGGAGAGAGAAAGAAACAGAGAAGGAGATTTAAAAATTCTTAAAAGATGTATTAACTAATTGCAATACAACACATGACCCTTATTTGGATCCTGACTCAAACTGTATAAAAAGATTATAAAATTATGTGATGCAATTTGAAATTTGAACACTGCTTAGATATTTGAAATTAAAAATTCTTAGCATTTTTGGTACAATAATGGTTATATGGTTAGGAGTTTTAAAATCCCCTCTTTGTCTTTTAGAAATATAGATGATAAAATATAATTCAGAGATGTATTTCAAAATAACACAGAATAGGGAACTGGGTGGGGGTATGAATAGGTCAGGATTGGCCATGGGCTAATGAATGTTGGGGCTGAGTGCTAAGTATTTGGGGGTTCAGAATACCATTTTTTTAACTTTTGCCTGTGTGAAATTCTGCATAATAAATGTATTTTTTAGAAAATACAAGATATTCAGTAGCAATGAGAACATTCACCACACAGAGCTTGGTTTCTAAATACAATTTGCTGCTAAAAAGTACCAGAGCTTCTTGGAGAAATGGATGCTTTCAAGTCTGCAGGGAGAAAATTACAAAGAGAGCCTGGAACATCTTGTGCTAGAAACTGAAGAAGCAATTATGGAAGACTGTGTCAGCCAGTAAGTGTAGAAGGAATAATAGAATTTTAAAATAGCCATTTCTTAAGCACCAGGTTAGCTGTTGTTTCAGGCAAAGTTACAAATGGATGGTGAAACCACTGGGCAATAGGCTTTATTGACATATAAGATATTTGCCCAGTCTCAAGGATGACAAATTATTATTAATTGCACATAGGAAAGGTATCTTTTTACAGTGGGGAGATCTAGTGAACATCTCTCCTTAGACAAGTTGGTGATCAAACTTCTATCACCAATAAAGGGACCATCTGATACCATGCATTTCTTCTGATGATGCAATCGAAGGCATAAACATCCTCCATGCAGTAAATGTGGCTAAAAATGTATAACTTGAATCCAGTCCTGAGGAAACAATCAGAAAACTGATTTGGACTCTTTGATAATATTGAAGAAAAGCAGGAGACTAACCTAGATTCAAGAAAACCAAACAGACCTGACAACAAATACAGTATATGACTCTTGCTTGGAACCCAAATGGGAGTGGAAAAGGGAGAAGCTATAAAGAACAATATTGTGACAATCAGGGAACTTTTGATATGACTATATATTAAATATGATTATCACTTCAGTTTAAATTTCTTAAGTATTAAACTTAAAAACAGTACATATAGATAGATATAGAAAAGAAAAAGAGGTTATAAAATGTTAATAACTGTTGAATTGATCTATGAAGGCCAAATGGTGTTTGCCATACTATTCTTTCAACTTTTCCGTGGGTTCTACATTTTTAAAATAAAAAGCTGATGAAAAATATATCCTGAGCCAGGTGTGATGGCTCATCCCTGTAATCCCAAGACTTTGGGAGGCTCAGGTGGGAGGATTGCTGGAGCCCAGGAGTTTGAGATAAGCCTGGGCAACGTAGTGAGGCCTCATCTTTCTCTCTGTCTGTCTCTCTCTCTCTCTCTCTCTATATATATATATATATGTGTGTGTGTGCGTGTATGTATATGTGTGTGTATATATATGTATATGTACATATATGTATATTTATAAAGAGTGTACTACGTACAGGTAATGTGGCATCATCGCCTTTGCTCTTCTGGATTTTCTCCTTGGAGCTCTCTTTCTGATTGAGTGCTTGCTCGGCAAATGATACCTCCAGGTTGATGTCTGTTTCAGGGGCAGGCGTCTCCTCAGGTGGGATCAGCTTCTCTTCACCAACAAGGTTAGATGCCTCCTCTAGGGGCCCGGGGGGAAAGAACCCAATTCATATGCTTTATTTATTTTTTTAAAAAAAATTCTAATGCATTCGCTACATAAAAACATTTGGGAAGAGTACTATTTTCTCTAGGCAATACTTAGCCGTTATTTTAATAATAAAGAGTATACTCAAGAATCCTATCAATGGTGCATGGGAAGTGGGCAGGGAGACTGTGGTGACTAGCAATCCATAGTTCAATTGTGCAGTCTTTGAGACCACAATCCTCAAACTGGGTTCCAATTCCAAAACATTGCTGGAAGATAGTAAACTTTTAATGAAAAACCTCAAAAGGTTTTGAAGTATTAATTGTTGTTTTATTCTACACTGAGAAACTAAAAGCAAAAAAAGAAGGAGGTGATGAGCAGTAATCTCTTGTAAAGCTAGTAATTTACCACTTAATTAATTTCCTCAGAGTGGATCAGATTCCTGGAATAAACTTCTTCCACACCCTGCATTTACTTTCTGGAATATTACCTACCTATCATAGTAAAAATTCCAAAACAAGAGTTAGTGCCAAAAAATGATCACTATGAGAGTCAGGTCTGGACGTACCTGGTACAGGAATGGTTGGGTTTGCACCTGATCATGACAAAGAGTATAAAAGTTCCTACAACTGTAAATACCAGTCAAATAATTTTCACATATTTACATCAAGGTTTCAAGGATATAGTAAGTTTAACTTTGTTTTGGCTTTTTTGGCTTGTTGTTAACCCTCCAGAAAGGAATTTACATTTAAAAATCTCTTTGCTGAAAACACCAGGTTTAAGCTTTGGAGAAGATACTTCCAAATTTGATTATTCGGTAAATTTTTTGTTTTAATGCAATTAACAGAAAAAAACCTAGAGCCAATAACCAAGATTACTGATTTTCTCACTGTTGACCTTTGAATCATAGTAAGAAGCTCTGAATTACAAAATACATCTATGCAGTGTAGACACATGCTTATAACAGGCTCACATACGAACACAACAAAGTGATGGAAGCTAAAGTTAATTTAAAAATTTAATAGATAAATGTCATAAATACATATATTAAGAGTCTGCAGTTCAGAAAAATAATGTTTATATTCATTTACATTAAAAATGAAAATGCCTGTTTTAATCAAAATTAAGTTTAGAAGTAAATATGAATCTAGTCTTATTCAGTCCCATTCAATATGCAGGGTAGACTTCGTAGGCATGAGACCTGTGCAGCCACACAGGGCTCCAGGCTTAGGAGGGTTCCACACTTGGTTTAATGCTCTGCTGTTACATCCTGAAATGTAAATAAGAGGCCCTATATGTGCAGTTTGTCCCTGACCTTGCAAATTACATAGCTGGTCCTGATGGAATCTCACAGTTAAGAAAGTAAGAATTTACCTGTGCCAATTCCAAAACTAAGAATACATTTAAAGCCCGTTGATATTATTAGTATTCATCTGCTGCCATGTATATTTATGTTTCTCAACAGCCTGTGACCATTTTTTAAATTAGAATACCTATACCTTTTGATGATTAATTTTTTAAAGTATCAACATGAATATCAAAGCACAACTTTAATTTTATTTTCCCTCTGGTTTATTCTCTTTTATGTTTTACTGTGACTATGTACACTGGTTTCCTAGGAAACTATTCTAAGAGGAAAAAAATGATTAGCCATTTTCTTAAATTAGAAGCTACCTTTCTAGCAGCTGAGTAGTTGTGGGCAAGAATTTCAAAACTACTCTTTCTTCTCACCACCTCCATGTCAGGGTTACAATAAATACCCCCACACTCACACCCACACCAACGGACTAGGCCGAATGTAAAGCTGAGTAATTATAATTAAGGTAGTACACATTTAACACACACATTTCCTTCAAAAGCATGGCAAAAAAAAAAAATACCGCATATCAAAGTTCTGGTTAAAATAGAAAATCAAGTTGAAGCAGAGCACAGAAAAAAACAGTTTCAGGGTTGAAGAGGGGTACTGCTACAAGAAATGGATGATTACTTGGCTAATAAGTGATGATTTAATTACCTACTCTCAATAAGAACAGAATGCTGAGATCAACCTTTTGGCTCTTAAGGTCCTAAAATAAATAACATTTCTGTCATCTAGTCTCTTTTTAAGTGCACAATAGCACTGGGTTACAAACATTTTGCAAATCTCCCTTAAGTTTTTCAGTTGTCCAAAATATCCTGAAATGCCTTCAAAAAATTTTTTTAACCACCTGACTTTAAGATTCAATTGCTTCTATTTAAAAAAAAAAAAAAGATTTTTCTTTCCTCTGTAGAAATTCAAAAGAAAATAAGAAGCTACACATATCAATATAAAAGTTTAAAAAATTATTGGGGCATTATTAATATTTCTAAATGTATTATTAAATATTGGGCCTTTAATAGAGTTTATGATTTAATGAAAAATGAACATATTACAGTGAATTAATTAATTTGGAATGTGACAACCCTTGCAACTATAAAACTTAACAACCTTTTCATTTAGAATAAGTATCATTGGCGGAACATGTTTAAAAACTCAAGTGTGGGGAAAACATTTAAAAGAGACTATGTCACCCATGCCTTCAAATTTTAATCAGAAACAGCCCCACTTTTGAACCTGAGACAATGTTTCCATGCATTTCATCCTGAACTTTCCAATGTTTGGCTTACACTGGTTAATTCACTGGCTAGTGAAAGAGCATGGCATTGCCCAGAACAGGTGCAATAGGGAATACTCAGTGACTTGGATGGCATCACACATTCTCTTGTTATTCTGATTGGAGGATCTATGCCCACTATGTAGCATTCCAGCAAAAGCAGATGTAAATCAAGCAGCAAGTTTGTCACATTTCACTTGCCTGCTGCAAGCTAGGCAGGAAAGTGCTCACATTATGAACTTGTCTTCCAGAACTTTTGTTGATATAGCCTACATCATGATCCCTGGCAAGGGAGGAAAACACCAAGAAAAGGACAATGTTTTCCTCAGCATCCATTCACTAACTGCCAGTCACTCTTCCCCAGAGCCCAAAACATATTGACATTGGCACAAAAAACCCATCTGTCTCTCCTGATGACCCAGCTCTCTAGCAGGCAGGGTAGCTATGCCAGCTTGCTTGCCACTTCAGCATCTGCAGGTACATAGATCTGAGAAAACACCTAGTGATTTCATTCAGATATAATGCATACAACTGAAGAAACATCCACAGAATAATAAAAAGCAAGTATTTTTATAAATATATATGCGTGTATATACATGTGCATGCATATTATCTTTAAGGCAGGGGTGCCAGAGAGAAGTTCTGAGAAAAGTATGGAAGGAAAAGATCCCATATGATCTTGAGTAATGTAGGATTTTTATAGGAATGTTGGGAACACTCCTCAGTCCTCCACAGTTTACCTAATACCCCTCCCACTACTACTTCCAAACCAAATGCAACACTATTAATGGCATGAACACTCCAGTTGCTAAATTTTAGGAACATAAACTTAAATCACCTTTGTTTTAGTTTGTTAAATAACAATTAAGGACTACATTTTTAAGCTTAAATCTATTAACTTCACTTAGAATATTTTCCCTTTCTGTAAACAAATGAAATAGCTATAAATTCTTTCTCAGTAAGTACTAATAAAGCCTTAATAGTAACTTTTGGCTGGGCATGGTGGCTCACACCTGTAATCCCTGCACTTTGGGAGGCCCAGGCAGGCAGATCATTTGAGGTCAGGAGTTCAAGACCAGCCTCGCCAACATGGTGAAACCCTGTCTCTACTTAAAAAAAAAAAAAAAAATTAGCTGGGCATGGTGGCACATGCTTGTAATCCCAGCTACTGGGAAGGCTGAGGCAGGAGGATCACTTGAATCTGGGAGGCAGAGGTTGCAGTGAGCCAAGACGACGCCACTGCACTCTAGCCTGGGAGACAGAGCAAGACTCCACCTCAAAAAAAAAAAAAAAGAAAAAGTTACTTTCTTCCATACCTCGAGTTTCTAATTCAGATCTGAAATAACAAATGTTAGCAGAGAAACATGAAAAGTAGAATTATAATCAATTTCCCATAAAAATCTTAACTATTTTAAAAAGTTTTCCTACAATATCTAAAAAATTACCCCATTTATGAATTAGGAGCTTGTGATTTAAGAACGATGCTGCAAGTTTGTTGGCTCAGGGACTAGCTGTGTTGCATTGGAAAGTGGCTTCACAGCTCTAAGCCTCAGTTCACTCATCTGTAAAATGGGTTAAGAACAATAACCATTACATGGTTTTCAAGTGTATTAAATGAGGTAAACATCTCCTGATAGCATCTGGCACATGATAAGCACTCAGGAAGATACGTATATGCATTTTGAATCAGAAAATAGGAATACACATTAAAAGAAAATTGAAGGCCAGCTATATGCTCAGCCTCACATAATGATCCACTTGAGACCTTACATTAGCATTTTAATAGAATTTGCTTACTAGAATTGAAGGTAATGTTTTATAAGACTGTAACTGTTATACTAATTAAAGGGGGGAAAAAAAAACAAGAGAACAGGTTCAACATACCATCTCTTCCTTGGTATTTGTTTTCATTTGTTCTAAGTGACTGCGATTCAGTGCCACCTGGAGCCTAAACATAGAAAACAGGCCATTTAGTCATCTCCAACTCAAAACCAGAGAAAATGGTATTGTAAATAATTTTGTTATTAATCTTTAAAGTACAAGAAATGTACTCAGAATTATAACAATCACAGTGAAAAAGGGGCACTAAGGTAATAATCAACAAGCAATCATCCAAAAAATATTTTATTACCTACAACGTGTAAGAGACAATAGTAGGCCCAGTGGGAAATATTAAAAAAGTCATGAGTGTGTCCCTGTCATCAAGAATGCTACTATTGAGTGGAGGAGAAAGGACAAACATGTTAAAAAATTAGTAGTAGCTATTAATTGACAAATGGATAAGCAAAATGTGGTCTATCTGTACAGTGGAATATTATTTGGCTATAAACAGAAATGAAGTATTGATACATGCTGCAACATAAATAAACCTTGAAAATACTATGCTAAGTGAAAGGAACCAGTCACAAAGAGCTACATATTCTATGATTCCATTTATAGCAACTGACCATAATATGCAAACCATAGAGACACAAAGCTGACTAATGGTCACCTAAGAGTAGGGAGGGAAAGATGGGGAAGGTCTGTTAATGGATACAGGCTTTCTTTTGGAGACAATAAAAATGTGCTAAAACTGATTGTAGTGATCGTTGCACAACTGTGAATATGCTACAAAACACTGGATTGTGCACTTTAAGTGGGTGAATTATGTGAATTATATCTCAATCATGCTGTTATAAAACTATAAAAGTACATGTCCCTAATGAAACAGAAATTCTTCAAGTTAAAAAAAAAAAGCAAGAAATAAATGTGAGATAAGTAACTAAATTACCAAACCAGCAATAAGACCTAAAACATCTGAAGGAATTCCTGTTTTCAAGGGGTCGGGGCAGTGACACCCAAGGAATGGGGCCTTCCAAAGGTTTATGGAGATGGTAAACCATGGCCGACTCTGCTCAGCAGTAAATGTGGCCAGAGAGTACTTCCCCCTTTCCAGGTAAGGCTTCAGAAGGAATTCAGAGGTCAGGAAGGAGAGTCTGGATCAACCACAGAAAGAGGTCTATTCAAATTATTTTAATAATATTGATAATTCTACTGTATTTTATCTCAGACAGAAAGTGGCCATTGTAGTCTCACCACACATTTCACCTCAAGCTGTTGTCCAAGAAGGACTTCATCCTCCACCTGAAGTCTAAAAAGAGCCTAGAAAAGCACTAGGCTAGGGACGTCTAGGCTATTAATGCACCACTTAGAGGTGGGGAAAACCCAGGAAAGTGTTACAGTGACTACCAAGTCACAGAAGTGGTACGTGGGTACCCAGCATCACTTTAATCCTCTGAAGCACAGAGCAGTCCCATTCTCCTTCCCTCCTCCCACAAGCCGGCAGAGGCTGGCCCTGCATGGCACAATGAGCAGAGTGATTCCAGTCTCACAAAAGAACACATATTTTGGAGCATGTGGTCGGAATTATTTTCCTTAGCAATTGAAGATGGCAGTACAGATGGTGTTCATTTCTGCATTATATTTCCTAGTGTCAGCAAGGCCTTCATGAGGAAGCATTTAACATGGAAGAGCTGAATATACACTCACTCAAAAGTAGAAGAACTGCAAGTGAAGATGGCTGGCCCAAGTTTGCTTGAGGGATGGGGGAGATAAAGCACTTTTCTAATGGGTGGCAGTGTTTCAATTAAAGGCATGCAGTGTAAGCAAGTTAACATTATTTTAATTTCCTTTTGCTAGTTCTCTCTTAATGACTCCATCAGATGATACAATCCACCAATTACCTTGGACTCAAACCATGTGGTTGTGACACTGCCAGAAACTTGCTGGAAAAATGTTGTTTCTAGCACCAAGTAGCAACATCCTCTTGGAGACTGGCAGAAATCCCACAATTTATATTTTGCTTAGGCTCAGCTCTCTGTTCCCTCCCCCTTTTCACTTCCTCTTAACTCCCTTAGTGAGGGTTCTCTAATTGGGAAGAAAATGTCATAATACTAAATTTCCTTACCATTCATTTTTCTTCAGCTGGAAACCTAGTCCAGTCCTTTAACACAAGTGGATATCCCAAATAACCACTGGGTGGTAAGCAAGTGCTTAATTTAAGCAAGTGCCTGGAGCAATTTAATGACCCCAAAACTCCTGTAAGATGGACTGGACTTGATTCGAAATTGGTCATGCAAAGAGAGTAGCAATCTGCAGCTAGAAGGGCTTTCTTGCAAGAATAAAATGTCTACAAAAAGCAAAAGAGTGTCTACATGACAGGAAGATACCTTAAATATAAACCCTTTCATTCCTTTTTTAAAATAAATAATCGTTCAATTTTTGTTATCTTTTATAGTGTAAATAGAATCTCATATTCAGGATGCTTAATGTCAGAATCATGTACAAAATGCAAATATACCAGGATAGAGACTGGTTAAAAGCATGTACTTCAAAGTCAAACAAATTTGGGTTTACTATCTACAGGACACTGAGCAAGTTACTTAAAATCTGGCCAGGTGTGGTGGCTCACACCTGTAATCCCAGCACTTTGGGAGGCTGAGGCAAGCAGATCACCTGAGATCAGGAGTTCAAGACCAGCCTGGCCAACATGGCGAGACCTTGTCTCTACTAAAAGTACAAAAAATTAGCTGGGCATGGTGGCGTGCGCCTGTAGTCCCAGCTACTCCGAAGCTGAGGCAGGAGAATTGCTTGAACCTGGGAGGTGGAGGTTGCAGTGAGCCGAGATTGCACTCAAGCCAGAATGTAAATCAACTTTGACCACAAGAACACCATCTAGATCTGCTGATTTTTTACCTTTTTTCTGGCAGCAAGACTTTTTTGATGAAAGAAAGAAGGATCATTTACACTCTGTGCAAGCTCCTGACGCCCTTATAGGTAAGTAATAGGCAATCCACCAACTGGCTTATTTGAGTAGCACTGATCTGAGCCACACAGTTCTTGTACTGTTTTGTTGTTGTTGTTGTTGTTGTTGTTGTTGTTGTTTTTTGAGATGGAGTCTCACTTTGTCACCCAGCCTGGAGTGCAGTGGCATGAACACAGCTCACTGCAGCCTCAACCTCCAGGGCTCAAGCAATCCTCTGGCCTCAGCCCCTCAAGTAGCTGGGTCTACAGGCACATGCCACCACACCCAGCTAATTCTTGCGCTTTTTGTAGAGATTGGGTTTTGCTATGTTGCCCAGGCTGGTCTCGAACTCTCCAGTTTCAGCCTCCCAAAGTGCTGGGATAACAGCTGTGAGCCACTACACCCAGCCTCTCAAACTTTTATCATGCCTTCTCTGATACCTCTCTTCATTCATCAATCCCACAGTCTCTACCAGACCCCACAGCTTTTATTAATAAGTTAATCACCTAGACAAATATTTACTCAATCTTTTGTGTGCTGTCACTGTGCTAAGGCTAGACACCTTAAAGTTTAACCTAAAGCTGCCTCCTTACATATCTTCCGTTCATCCTAAAGGGTTTCTCTGTATATAGTGAACTCTAACCTAACTGGATGTGTAAACAGACTGTAACCTACTTGTGTCAATCACCAAATTTTGACCAATCAAAGGTGGCCAACTGTTCAAACCATATTCAAAAAAGGCAAACACAAAGCTGTAACCAATCTCGCTGTTTCTGTACCTCACTTCCATTTTCTGTAGATCACTTTCCTTTCCCTGTCCATAAATCTTCTTTGACCACACGGTAGCACTGGAGTCTCTCTGAATGTGCTGTGATTCTGGGGGCTGCCCAATTTGCAAATCATTCTTTACCCAATTAAATTCTGTTAAATTTAATTTGTCTAAGGTCTTTCTTTTAACACCACAAAGGAGAAGTTACTTCATGTCTCAAAGTTCCTGCTTTGTAATTCAGCTGCAATTAGCTCCCTCACATTCTACTTCATCCATCCCCAAACCAGTCTAGGGAAAAATCAAATATTCCTACAAGCATTAATAGATAGGGAAGAATACCCTAATCCTACTTTTCTCTAAGTAACTGTTGGTAGTCATGTTGTCTGAGAAGCTGTCCCTGTCACCCCTAGTGGAGTTAAAGTCACTTGTAATGCTCCAAGGACACCCTCTTCTCCTAATACATGGATTATCATGCTGAATTTTAACTAGCTTTGTTTTCTGCCCCATCAGTATAACTTCCAGAAAGGCAGGAAGCAAGTCTCTCTTGTTTCCTGCAAGCATAGAGCTTTGGTGCCTGGCACAGAATAGGTGATCATTACGTTTTTAATCATTTGAATTAAACCAGATTGATCCAATTAATTGTAAGCAATTATTCCTTTGCCTTAACATCAAAAAAGAAAACCTACTGTTTCTTTCGATTCTCTCTGTTGAGCAAATATGTCTCTGACGTCAGGAATCTGGTACTGTTTGTTTTTTTTCCTCAAGGTCTGGGAGACCGTCTCTACTCGCTTCTGAACTGCTGCGGCCTGGGTCCGCGTCAATGTTGATAAAAACACCATGCTTTCCTGTGGATCTTCAGCAGACTCTCCGAAGAGATTGGATAAACCGGCCTCTTTAAGCCACTCTTCTTCCAATTCTCCCTCTAAGACAGTAGAGAAAAGTGGTACTTAAATCACAAAATATAACAACCTTTACATTTTTGTTACAAATTCTTACTAAAACTCTTCTATTGTAACCAAACCACAGTGCTAAGAATCATTATCTAAAACTTGGACAACTGCCATACACTCCAGCCACAATGACATCAAATTTTAGATTGATTTCATATATACTCAATTAAAATTTTTAAATGACTTCACATGTAATTAACCTCTATAACTTCCCTGCAGATTAACCCAGAGGATGATACTGTTCCCCTTCCAGAGATAAGCAAAGAATAAAAAGATAACTTACTTCCATCAAGTTACAGAAGGAAGTCAATGCTGGGGCTATATATTAAGCCCAGTTTCTTGGCTTAAATTCAGTACTACCTCAGAGTCCAACACTAATTTATGGAAAGCCTTGTTTTCTCTGTTCACTGTAGCTGACAGGAAGTGCAGCAAAGAAGTTAACAGCATCAGAACATTGGGAACTAATCAATTTCAAATTAATTTTTCTAATCTTCCAAGTCAGCACATCAGATTATGTATTTTTACAATGTTTTTTAAAAGCACAATATATCCAGCAAAAAAAGCTTATATAGGAAGATAATCAAACAACAATCAATTCAAAACACTGAAAGCAGGAAATATTCATGCAAATATTGTGTAAGATCTAATGAAAGTTATTTAAAAGCAGAAGGATAATTAGAATGGATTCTTTCCAACCATCATATTTATAGAGGAAAATAAAAGCAATGAATTGGGACACAAAAGACCTGGATCTGTACCCCATTTCTGCAACTTGATAGCCAAGTCTCTTTGGAAAAGTCACTTAGCCTCAAGTTGACTCTGTTTTCTGATCTGTAAACTAAAGCACACCTCTTCCAGCTATGCCATAACCAAAGGTGAGAATGTTATATGGAAGGAGCTCTGAAAAGCCCTGAGATAGACTGTATCACATGGTATAGCACCTAGTCCTACCTGTCTGTCTTTCTATACTATATAAACTTCTTGACGGCAGAAATCAAGTATTAATAACTTTGACTTCAAGAGACATAAGCCAGTGCTAGGCACTGTGCACACCAGACAACAAAAACAGTTTACTAGCATAAAAAGTAAGTCAGCAAGGCCGGGCATGGTGGCTCAGGCTTGTAATCCCAGCACTTTGGGAAGCTGAGGTGGGTGGATCACTTGAGGTCAGGAGTTCGAGACCAGCCTGGCCAACATGGTGAAACCCCCTCTCTACAAAAAATACAAAAATTAGCTGGGCATGGTAGTACATGCCTGTAATCCCAGCTACTAGGGAGGCTGAAGCAAGAGAATCTCTTGAACCTGGGAGGCGGAGGTTGCAATGAACCGAGATTGTGCCACTGTACTCCAGCCTGGGCAAGAGAGTGAGACTGTCTCAAAAAAAAAAAAAAAAAATTCAAACAAAAGTCAGCCATTATTATTTATGCTTTTAAAGTAGAACTCAGTATTGGTGTATAAAACCAGATTGCCAGAAAAAGAACCTGATATTGTTACACAACAAGGAAAATAAACAAGATTACTATGTAGAGTCATTTTTTCCATTAAAAAGTAGAAGTAAAACTTTAAAGTCTAAGAAAAGGTGTGGGCATGTAGAAAACATTCCCAATCTTCTTGATGATCACACAGTGCATAATAATCAATGACTCTAATTAGTATTGGAGACTTATCAAACAGCTAATGATATACTTCTATGTATCAGGCTTAAACGCTGCTTTCTCAAACATATTCTCTCCTTATTCAGCAGACTAGTACGCTACTTCCATCTTGAAACATGGAGAAAGAAAGGGTGAGAGATACTATTAATTATCACAAATAAGCTTGACTTTATCGGTATCATATTTGGGAAACAATGAGAGAAAAATAACAAGAAGTTAAAGAATAAGTTAACCGTAGTGTTCTTTTAGATCTAAGAAATTAAATTAAGAAAAAACCCCAAGTCTTCTTTTTAAATTAATGTTGGTAGATTTTTCAAGCAATGTGTAGCCAAGGAAAAAAATCTTATTTATATAGATTTTGCTACTTAATTAGATCCTAAGTCATTTAGTTAAGAAGTCATTGTGTTGAGAAGGAAGTCTCTATTAGTGGATCACAAAGCACTGACTGGGGCTCTCACATTTTGGCATTTATACATCAACTTATATAAACATACTTACAAATGTATAGATGGCACAAGGCATAGAAAGAAAACTAATACAACAGACAAGAGAATTGGACATGAAAAACTTAGCAACTGCTTGAATTTCAGAGATTAAAAGACACGGTACAAAAAAACTTTTAAGTAAAGTTTTACATGTTTCTCCCAGGATATCAAATATTATAGCAGAGAATGGGAAATACGGCTGGAAAGTGACTCTACAGAAATTATGCACCAAATACAAGAAAGAAGTAAATATGGAAGCTAAAAACGGTAATGCCACCATCTACTGTCCAACTCTATATTTTTAGATTAGTTGGCTAAACATGAGCCGTTGCATCCAATCTGGAGAACTATACTTTGAATGACAAAATAGCCAGGACCACAACAGGTCTTTGAAAACCACCCACAAAAATTGGCTTATGTGAATTTTCTTTCTAGAAAGGTCTTGGCTAGGAACAAGATAAATATTCTCAAATATATGAAAGGCTATCATGTACAAATAGAAGAGCCTTCTTCTGTTCGTCCCAAAGGCATAACTACAGCAAGAGAGTCAAAGTTAGAGGACAGCAGATTATAAATCAATAAAACAAAGATCAAAAGAACTCAAGCTGACTGACCACTGGAAAAACAGTCTCACTGCAAAGCAGTGCTCTTTCTATCACCATCTGCACTCACTAGAGACCAAATGACAATGTGGCTACCACATCACAGAAGAAATTTAAAGGGAGGTTAGATGGTTTCAAAGATGAAGTCTAACTCTAAAAAGCTATGATACAGTGAGCTTAGCCAACAACATTCCAGCCATATCTATGACTAAGCTAACTTACTTATGCCACTTGTATCTGGCAGTTGCATCCATAAATCTGCCTCAAACAAGTATTTTTCAAGTTGAAAGGCAGTATCCTTTTTTGGTGGTCCTAGCTTTAATTTTTTTTTTGTTCTCTTCCTTTCTATGCATTCATTTCCTATAAATACATATACAAACAACGAAAGCTTTATTTAGTTAGTTATTACCATCAGGCTCTTTGACAACAACCACCTCTTGATCTTCTTGGCTGTTTTCACTAGATTTCTTGATGTTTTCTAGTTCTATCCAATAGTCTTCCATAGATAGTTCATCCAAAGAATCCTGGGAAATTGATCGATCAAATGGAGGCTTCTCCATAACTTTGGTGGTGGTGCTTTCCTGGTTCATAGCGTACTGGCCATATCTGCGACTGTAAATTCAAAAGAACCCATGGTTTATTTTAGTACAAAAGGAAGCAGTATAATTTCTAAAACATCACAGCAACAAGCTGGAGAATTTATTAACTCCTTAAGTTTTCCTTAATAAAACTAAAGGAATATATATTTTGGAACTGTTTACTATGGATTATAATATGCTTGTAGAATAAACAGTTTCATGCTCCACAGAAAAGTATGGGGAAGTACAAATAGCAACATGGTAAATTATTTTTCCATTTACATTAAATGAAGACTCATTTTTCAAATATATTTTTTAGCGACAAGGTCTTGCTCTGTTGCCAAGGTTCGAGTGCACCAGTGTGACCACAGCTCACTTTAATTCCAAATTACTGGGCTCAAGTGATTTTCCCACCTCAGTCTCCTGAGTAGCTACTACTACAGGTATATACCATATTGCCCAGCTAATGTTTTTTTTTTTTTTTTGGCATACATGGGGTCTTGCTGTGTTGCCCAGGTTGGCCTGAAACTCCTGGCCTCAAGTGATCCTCAACCGATCCTCCCACCTCAACCTCCCAAAGCACTGAGATTAAAGGCATGAGCCACCACACCCAGGCATAAGACTCATTTAAACCTGAAACTTTGTTTTTAAAAAGCAACACATTAAATCTTGATTACAGACTATTAATTGGGAATGAATTTTATATAATTTTTGTGTTTATCATTTATATTCATAAACCAAACTTAGTCAACTCTTATACAGCAAATATCTTCAACCGATGAAGCACTATTTGAATTTCCATTTTATTTTTGAAATCAAAATATAAATAGTATGATTTAAGTTTGCTGTTATAATCTACTGTAGAAAGAAATTTCTAATCTTTATTTATAAATGGACCCATGATTTATATGTATTAAAAATTCAAAAATGGGGTAAAAACTCATTTATTAGCAATTCTGAATAGCTTGGAATTACCTCAAACATTTCTCTCTCAGATATTATCTATGAAGAATAAATTGAATAAATAAGAGTATTTGTATAACTTCAAGTAAACAGTGTTTTTTGTTATAATTCATATCTTACCTACTTCTAAAATTGAATTAAAGGAGCTTATAATAAAAATCTATATATAATAAAATGATTTTTTGTTTTATTATTATTTATAGAGAAGACCATGCCCGATTCCTTAAAAGAAGAAATTTTTCAGCTTTGATGCCTTTCCTTTATATACGGTTGATATGGTTTGGCTATGTCCCCACCCAAATCTCATCTTGAATTGTAGTACCCATAAGCCCCATGAGTCCTGGGGGGACCCAACAGGAGGTAATTTAATCATGGGGGCAGTTACTTTCATGCTGTTCTCGTGATAGTGAGTGAGTTGTCATGAGATCTGATGGTTTCATAAGGGGCTTTTCCCCTTTTGGCTTGTTACTTCTCCTTGTTGCCATCATGTGAATAAGGGTGTGTTTGCCTCCCTTTCTGCCATGATTTAAGTTTCCTGAGGCTTCCCCAGCCATACTGAACTGTGAGTCAATTAAACCTCTTTCCTTTACAAATTACCCAGCCTCAGGTATGTCTTTATAAGCAGCGTGAGAATGAACTAACAATAAATTTTTTTAAAGAATACAATTTGAGTGAGGACAATAGTTGAATAACTGTTTTGCTATTCTAATTTTCAGATTGCTTCTCTCAAGAAGGACTTCCAGGAAGTAATTCTTTGTTTGCCAGATTGGTTTTACTTACTGTACATATTGAAAATAATTTTAAAATTACAACAAAATAATAGTGTGTGAACATTCACATTTAAACTAACCTTTCCCAAAATTGTTTAAAATAGTAGGATTTTAATAGTACATAAGGGAGAGGGTCACTAAACTCTGGGCAAATCTATCCAGCAGCTTAATTCCAACTGGTTAGAAAAAGTCAAGGAACTTAATTGTTTATTGCTGCAAATAAACGCAGTATAACTGAGCACTTAGCTTTAATATGCTAATAAGCCAGTTTTATTCCTTTAAAGACGATTCTTCCTGCCTTGATTACAAACTTTATTAATGCAGGTTGCATACATGAATAAACAATCACTATACTCTCTCCCCAGTAGCAACACTGGGGTGGCGATGGGTGGGAATTAGGACAGGGGCCAACAAGCCTAAGTCTAGACATGTTTGTGAATCTCTTTCCTTAAGTCTCCATTGTTCACTGTTTGCCTTCTTCATCCCTTAATTCAAGGGGTACTTCCTCCTTCCCTGGCCTCAATCGTCCTGTTTACATCTCTGTATTCCACCTGGGTCCCCATATCCGGCCCCAATGGCCACTACATAGCCAGTATTTTTCTTGTAGAGTTTTCACTCCTGATTCTTAAATTAACATGTAAATGAGAAAGTCATCCCTCTCTTAAAAATAAAAAATATATATTTTTAAATTTCTGGTTCAGCAGCTCAACTTATCTGTATTGTTCATATTCCTTACTTCTGCCTTGCCAGGATAGCTAATGTTAATTTACAGATGACTGCCAGATTCATTTTTCGTATTGCATGTCAAATAGACAGATGCCTTATCCTTTTGTTTTCTCTCTCATAGTGTGAAATTGACCACCTTACTTCTGTCTCCTTTAACTCTTACCCCCCTGTGAGACCACAATAAGTACTGTAAACTGTGTGAAGTATAATGACTAATGCCAAATAACTGGGTTTATCTGCTCAAGGGAAAAAGGTGCAGTTGAACTAGAAGTCCATTAAGCCTTTCACTCCTGAAGGAATGTGTTTATTCTGGCAAGAATTTTCGAGTAAATTTCCATTAAGATAGCATGTGCAGAAAAATGCAAGGTCATTGAGTAACACCATTGTTACATAAATACACCATCTATATCAAGCCTTGCTTTCAAAACATGCATAAGGCAAAAATTGAATAGCTTAGTGCTGATGAATTGACTCAATATTTTGACTTTAATAAGATTCAGAAGCTGAATAGGTTTGTGATAACCTAAAAATACTGAGTCATGGAAAGGAGGAATTTTCTTTTTCTTTTGTCCGTATTTTTTTTTTTTTTTGATCACTGGTAAATACTGCAAGAACACATTTTCATTTTTAAATAAGAGGGGATGAGGAGTGGGAAGGAGACAGCCATTCAGTAATAGACTACCCTCCTTGGTCAACCTGCCACGTATTTTTTAATTTGTCTAAAAATGTAAGTGAACATTCCTTCAGTTTACATCAATGAACATGTTGTGTTACTTCTTTTCTTTGTAGAATATATTCTACTTTTGTACTTCAGACAGACAGTGACTAAAAGTCTGGACCTTCCTAAAACTGTTCTGCTAAGAGGCCAGTTAACTGGTTTCCTCTTTTCTGTTTTTAGGAGTATGTTATATGATATCATGTTCCTTCTGCAAATGGGGTTCAAAAACATAAAGCAACATCTGCTAGATGTAATGAAGTACAAAGCAGAAATATTTTATATTTCCAAAAGATCCAAGTTGACACATGGTGTTGAAATCAAAGAAACACACAGTTTATACCACAGGCAACTACCAGTGACCCCTACCTGACTTTCTAGCAAGTAATTATTCCAAGTTCCTTCCTCCTCCCTCTCCCTCCAGAATTCTGTGTGCTAATTGTGCCATGGATATGCTTCAGAAGCTCCCGCATTTCTCACCTTTTACAACTATAATGACAGAACTAGACGCTGTCCTCTAAAGGAAGTTGCCAGAGTTGCTCTATAAAGAATCGCTTCCTAGCTTGCTGTACAAGTCACACTCTTTCCAATACACCAGAGTATAATCATTTTGCCTTTTTTACCATGAACACTCACATCATAAGCAAATATTCACTTTACAGACCCTGATGGGCCTTCCTGGAATCTTCTTTTCTATCTTGCTAGCATGTCCTCCATGCTCTGTTTACAAAAATGAGGGTTTTGTTTTGTTGTATTTTCCCAAGGTATATGCTATCCATTTTCCCGTGATACATTTTCCACCTGGTCAGTGAATTTCAAAGGCACTGATATCGTTCAGGGTATGAGTAATAATGCCTGTTATTTATTTTGTCATAGCAAATATTAAACTGGTCTGACATTTTTTCTTTACAAAGAGGTGGGGGTTGCCATTGATTATACTGAGGTCAGCTAGAAGATTGATGATTTATTCTGCTATCAATGCAGTCAGCTCAGTCAGCAAAATGAAATGGAAACATATGGAACTGGGAGTCTAAGTACCAAATGATTCCAGCTCTACTTAACTGCAATCTTTGGTAAATCACTCACTTTCTCTACTCCTCACTTTTCCTATCTAAAAAATGGGAAGAACAACAATGGCCTTGCTTGGTTTGTTTGTTGTGAAAAATCTTACTGAAGTGCCTCATAGGTAACCATGAAAAAGGTCCCCTAGGTAAATTTGTGCTGTACTAACTGCCCCTCCCACTGTTTAATAAGGTCCAGAGGAATCACATATCCTGTAGAATATTCTCAAGCTTTGTGGTCTCAGGACTCCTTTACACACTTAAGATTGTTCTAAGACCCTCAAAGAGCTTTGGCTTATGTAGGTGATATCTACTGATATTTATAATATTAAATGCAGAAACAAAAAATTTTAAATGCTATTCACTTAAGAATAAACATCTTCACATAGATAACATTAAAAAGGCTATTTTTCAAATAAAAATAGTGAGATGAGTAGCACTGTCTTATATTTTTGAAACTACCTTTAATGTCAAGCTTAATAGAAGACATCTGGATTCTTACATCTGCTTCTGCGTTCAATCTTTTACAATATTACAGTTCATGTCGTCTCTGGGAAACTCCACTGTATTCTCATGAGAGAGTGAGAGTGAAAGAGGCAAATAACATCTTAGCGTTATTATGAAAACAGTTTTACTCTCCTAGACACCTGAAAGGGTCTGGAGAGCCTCAGGTGTTCCCAGACCACGCTTTGAAAACCACTGTTTTAAGAATTCTCAAAAACAACACATAATGGGTCTGAAAGTGCACATTTCAATTCTATGGGCAAAACTCCAGAAAGCCCTCTGAGAGAAACAGACTTGCTTTCCTAGTGACTGGACCTATTTCTTTGTTTTTGTTTAGTTCTGTATCTTTTCACAAAAACTGGGACTTATTCCAATATATCCATATTTAATTTATACTATAATGACAAAGAATTAAAACGTCTTTAAAAAAACCCTCCCTCGCCAATATTGTTAATCATTTGCTGGTGTCCATTATGTGTAAGGGGCAGAAGTTCTCTCTGGGCATCCCCTTTTGGCCAGTATATTTGAAAATTGCCTTAATGTGCCTTTGTCATCCCTACCACCCTCTACCTAAAACCCCTTCAGGGCAGATTTATTTGTAAGTAGGATGTTTCTTCTGAGCTCGTATATTTAACTATCTGGTCCCTTCTACCTTGTGTTCCCTACCCTGTTAAAAGTCCTATCGTGATGCTTTCTATCCAGTCTGTCTCCTGATTCTGACCCTTCGAGGCATTTTTGTGCCCCAAAGTCAGCTTTCTTGAAGACCTCTGATCCTAGCACCTGTTTTGTTTTGTTTTCTTATAAGATCCTTTCTAAAAAGGATATACTTTCTTTCATGTTCCCTATCCCACTTTTATTTCCATGCAGGACAAGAAGTGACTGAGTTGGGATATACATACAGTATAAGACAGAAGAATAAAATTTATTTTTGTTTTGGCTTTGTTCTGTTTTAATGTGTAAAAAAAAAAAAAAGGCAGTGGGGTGGGGGTTCTTCCTCAGATCATGACTTATAAACCATAATGACTAAGAATATTTTAGAAGAAGCCATATGTATTGAAGTGTAAACATTAGAATGCTATTGCACCTCAGAGATTTAAACCTATCCCATTATTTTCTAGATGAGATAATGAGGCCTCAAGGTTAAATCTTCCCCAATTTTACCCAGCAAAGGGGTGATAGAATCGAGATTAATGCCCTCATTTCTTCTTCAGTGGTCACTTTAATATGTCAAACAGACTAAAAAGGGTAGGATTTACTTTGTTTTCCCCAGATTCATCAATCTTTCTGAGTTTGTATTGCGTATAGCCAAGGCAAAAGTAATCTTGTTGACACAGTCTATAATTTGCACTTTCAAATGACCATTACACTTATCAAGAAAAAAATACATTTAAAAATCAAACCATATTTTTTTAAAAAGGATGAGAATTATTTTCCAATGCACTTTTTTTTTTAATTTTTCAATTTTTTTGTTTTTTTGAGATGGGGTCTCGCTGTGTCTCCCAGGCCGAAGTGCAGTAGCACAATCATAGCTCACTGCAGCCTCAAGCTCCTGGGCTCAAGCGATCCTCCCAACTTAGCCTCCCGGAGTAGGTGGGACTACAGGCACACACCACTTCACCTGGCTAACTTTTTGTAGAGACAGAGTCTCCTTGTATTGCCAAGGCTGGTCTGGAACTCCTGGCCTCAGGCAATCCTCCTGTCTCAGCCTCCCAAAGTGTTGGGATTACAGGTGTAAGCCAATGTGCCTGTTCAGTGCACTTTCTAAAATATGGTTTGTGGCCAGGCACAGTGGCTCACACTTGTAATCCCACCACTTTGGGAGGCTGAGGTGGGAACAGTGCTTGAGCCCAGAAGTTCAAGACCAGCCTGGGCAACTAATAAGACACCCATCTCTATTTAAAAAAAAAAAAAAAAAAATTGTGTCATGCTGGGCATAACTTTATTCTGTTTTTTAAGAAACGTTGTTTTGTAAATTTTGAAATTTTAAAATTTAATACTGTGTCTTTACATTATCTCTATGTTAGAAAAAAAAAAGCATGTTTCTCATGTGTAGATTTCTCTCTTTCATTTCAGCAGCGATATTAAAGAACTACTGGAATCACTACCATGGTGAGATGGTAAAGCTATTAATACTGTGTAATGGCCCTGTCCATCAGAATACGCTGAATTTGAATGACTATGAAGAGCTGCAGCCTACGAATGACCCAAGTCATTTTTACCCCTTCGAAGAGAATGCCTACTGTTGTTTAGCTAAAAGCAGTCATTATTAGAAGTGGCTCTGACATCCAGGAAAGAAGAACACTGATAATGCCTGAAGGCAGTAAGAAGTTGATTAGAAAGCAATACCACATCACTCACCCCACACACACCCATGCAACCATCAGAACCCAGAGAAAGAATCTAATCTCTTCTATCTGACTCAAATGCTATAGTCTTAAGGATGTACTGAATTTCACATAAACTTACTTCTTTTCCTCTTTGCATTATCTTACCCTTTTCATTTTGGGAAAAACAATGAAATTTACTTATTTCTTTCAGCTTTCCTTTTCTTTAAAAATAAAAGTCGCGGCCAGGTGCGGTGGCTCAAACCTATAATCCCAGCACTTCGGGAGGCCGAGGCGGGCAGATCACGAGGTCAGGAGATTGAGATCAGCCTGGCCAACATGGCGAAACCTCGTCTCTATTAAAAATACAAAAATTAGCTGGGTGTAGTGGCGCACGCCTGTAGTCCCAGCTACTCCGGAGGCTGAGGCAGGAGAATTGCTGGAACCCGGGAGGCAGAGGTTGCAGTGAGCCGAGATCACGCCACTGCACTCCAGCCTGGCAACAGAACAAGACTCTGTCTCCAAAAAAAAAAAAAAAAAAAAGTCACTTAACATCTTGTATAGTGCTTTATAGTTTTTCATGTTCACCCACTTTTTGCTTTGTTTTTTGCTACTCACTTTTGACAGTGGGTAGAAAAGAAAAAAAAAAATCCTCAGCAGAACAATAAGCAAATGACCTGATTATCCTGTTTATGTCACATTACCTAAGCAAAACTGAGAAGAGAAGCCCATTAATGACACTGTTAAGAGCTAGCTTTGGAAACTTGGCTTTATCACTTTTAGAGAAATATATTACACAACCAATTCATAGGTGCTGGGTTTTTTGTTTGTTATTTATCGTTGCGGCTTTCACTCTACTTCTTCTTGTTTTTTTTTTTTTTTTTTGAGATGGAGTTCCACTCTTGTTGCCCAGGCTGGAGTGCAATGGCGTGATCTCGGCTCACCGCAACCTCCACCTCCCGGGTTCAAGTGATTCTCCTGCCTCAGTCTCCCAAGTAGCTTAGATTACACATATGTGCCACCACACCTGGCTAATTATTATTATTATTTTTTTTTGTATTTTTAGTAGAGACAGGGTTTCTCCATGTTGGTCAGGCTGGTCTCGAACGCCCGACCTCTGGTGATCTGCCCACCTAGGCCTCCCAAAGTGCTGAGATTACAGGCGTGAGTCACCACACCTCACCTCACTCTACTTCTTGACATCACTAAAAGAATAAGGACATAGTAACCACCACCAGGTCTGGTAGAAAGAAGGGAGGGAAGGCCTAGAAAGAAACAAATATGGGAAAGGCAGGAGACAGCTGAGGCAGGTTTCAAAAATTCACTTCCTTTTTAGATACAGACACAAGGAACATATATGGGAAAATAGTAGACTATCACTGGCCAGACACAGGTTTCTTGCTTTAGAGCTCTGGTTCTGGGTAGAAGTGAGATCTTCTTTGTTCCTGAGCTTGCCAAATCTCTCAGGAAGCAGTTTTTCCTCCTCAATTGGAGATACAACTCAACAAGTAGCCAAATGGGAACCTGGGATTTTAATGTCAAAATCATCTTCCAAGACAAGGATGAAGGTATCTGTGGTGGGACTTTGACATAAAAATCTCAGGATCTTGGAATATTAGTTCAAAGCATATCCACTTCATTCAATTATCTGTCACCATGACTTGCATCCACCTGATACCCTGGACCTGATGTTCTTTCTCCAGGACCCTCTATCTTTTTCTTATTCTGCCCAGCTGTAGAGCCACCTGGAAATTAAACACCAGTAGCTACCTTTCACTTGGAGCATAGGCTCTCCAGTTTAATCTGTTTTCCAGCTGTCATTACTCAATTTCATATCTCAGTACCTTTCTCTGTGGGGCTGGAATAAGCTTGCTTCTGCAGCCTCCCCACATCCCTTACCACATCCTACGCTGTGATGATCTGCTTGTGCGTGTGTCCCCACCATTAAATTATGTGTTCCTTGGGGGCAAGAATCCATGTTTCTTTTTTCTTTTTTTTCCTCTTAGTATCCCTGGCTTCGAGCAAACTGCCATAGCAGATGTTGGTGAACTGTTCAATTATTAAAGTACTACTGCCTCTGAAATAATTTCTAAGGCATTTCTTATTTAATTGCACAAAACTACAAAGAAGTAAGAGAGAGGGGTGAAAAGTAGATAGTAAAGAAATCAGTCATTAGGAAACTCTAAAATTAATAAGGTAAATGTTCTATGTCTCCATGATGTTACTTGTGGATGTTTAGTCTACAAGTAGGTTTCCTAAAGGAAACAGAAACATACAAAAGGAAGGGCTGTGGTTGCATATGAGATTGTAACTAATATTAAATTATAAACAAGTTTCGGCTTAGAGTTTTTTTAAGCACACATTCCATAATTCCATTCATCACCTTAATCTTTAAAACAAATAAATATTTACTGAATGCCTTACTCTCTGGTTGGGTGCCTTATCACAGATGTTGCTTTAACCAAGCTCTTCACACATTTAGTGTGAGGTAGATGACAAAAGACACCAGCACCAGTGATGGGTGGAATTTTCCAGTTCCTCACTGAACTAGTGGCCCAGACAACTCTTTCCAGCATAGGCCTCCAGGTCATGGCCTTTACTTCAGGACTGTCCCTAACACTCCTCAGGCCCTGCGGTGGTTCACCATTCCTTCTTCAGTAAGAATTTCATCTCCTCTCTGCCACTGTTATCCACTTGTTCTCAAGTCATCCCCTGCTCAATCATTTCCTGAGATTTAGACCAATAATTTGAAGTTAACATCTATAGCTCCTTGCTCTGGCCTAAATGCTACTTATTCCCCACCAAATTCATGTACTGAAATCCTAACTCTCAAGGAGATGCTATTAGAAAATGGAACCCTTAGGGAGGGGATTTGTGCTCTTATAAAGGAGGCCCCAGACGGCAGCCTCGCCTCTTCCACAATGTGAAGGACATGGTGAGAAGGTGCCATCCGTGAGAAAGCCAGCCCTTCCAGACACCCAATCCACCAGCCCTTTGATCTTGAACTTTCCAGTTTCTGAAACTGTAAGAAATACATTTCTGTTGTTTATAGGCCACCTAGTTTATGGCATTTTGTTGCAACAGCACAAACAGACTGAGACACCCTTCCTGGCATCCCTGCCCCTCCCCTGGTCTGTTTCTCAAGTTCTCCAGGGTTTGCCTGAAGCCCCCTCGCAGTCCATTATTAAAGTTGTTCTTTCCCAAGATGGAGGCCAGCTTCCTCAGAACAACTGTCTAGTACTCAGTTCTTGTTTCACAGCAATCATGTAGCTTTAGAGGTAGTGATCACATCTAAATTTTTGTCAACCTTTACCCATTCATTTTTATTGTTCTCGCCAAATCAAATTTTTCACCTTTTCAGTTTCAAAGCTGTGCTCCTGTTTCCTTTCTGAGAAATCTATCAAGTTCTGAAGACATTTTCAGGGATGAAATGAAGAAAGATTCACTAGTGAAGATTAAAGGTTTTTCCACCTCCCCTCATATTCTTGAACTGGTCATTCAAAATTCCCCCATCATAATTTCTATTAGTTCAGAATCTCATCACTACAGTTTGCCAACACACCTTAAACATGCAATAATACAGATAAATTTACACCAAGATACAAATTCCCTCACATACAAGACTTAATATACTTCAAGATCTGGGATCCAAGAAAAGTATTTAAATATCATCCAGGAATTTCATTTTGGCTGCTGACTGACTACAGATTTATAAATTATAATGCTCTGATATCCCTTCAGTTCATAAAAAGTTGCTATTGATTCATAATACCTGTCATGATATAAGCACTAACAAAATACTTGTTGACATAACACAAAATTATAAACAATGTTTTGAAATTTAATGTTAGAATAGTACTGAATATAATCGTAGTTTTCCTTATTTCCTATAGCAAATATATTGCCCTTCAGTAGGACTTTCATATAACTTTCCATGCTAATAAAAACATCAACACAAGGCAATGGTGAATTTAAAAAAAAAATCTGATAATAACGAAAGCTACATACACACCATATTATGAAAGAGACATGGGCATTATTATTAAACTCTTCTCAGTTCTTTGTGATTATCCACTGCAATAAGGTAGAGAAATCATCTCATATCTCAATGAGAGTAGGGGAGTATAAAACCAACATTCCACCAGCCAGCAAAAGAAAAAACACAGACAAACACTGGATGAAAATATTAAAAGTGAAAGGAGATTTGTGTTTATGTTAGAAAATATAAATGGAGAAGATATTTATAAAGTAATGTTGGTAAATAGTAATAGAACAATTAAAAACAGCAGCACTTCGTGGTAAATACCTAGATAGGAAAAAAGAAAACTGCTTCCTTTATGCTATAACTGTAATTTTATGAGTAGCTCAAAATCAACTTCAAACATTACAATGCTCCACTGGTAAGTATGGAAGGCCGGGAAGTGTTTTTATATGCAAGGTACTAAAAGTCAGCTCTACTAGGGGGACAGAGAGGATGGAGAAATAACTTCCAGCCAAGCAAATAATTTAGCCAAGCTTAGAAACAATTCATTTATGTTTTCTACTAAATGTCTTCAGCAGTCAGTAACAAAGTAGAATATGTGAATACTACTACAAAACAATCTTTCTTAAGTGAGATTATCTAAAGCCACTTTTTTCTTAGCATGTTTGAAATGCTGAGCCCATGACAGATGTGAATGCAAGCAGCCTAAAAGATACATGAAATATAAAACAAGAACTAAAGACAATTTCCACATGCAAAAAGCTACTTGTGGGTTAGGGCAGGGAATTTAACCTTAACATTTGAAGAAAAAAAAAAAAATCCGACTCACCAGCCTGGGCAACAGAGTGAGACATTGTCTCTACAAAAAATAAAACAATTAGCCAGGCACAGTGGCATGTGACTGTAGTCCCAGCTACTCAGGAGGCTGAGGTGAGAGGATCCCTTGAGCCCAGAAGTTCAAGGCTACAGTGAGCTATGATCATATCACAGCCCTTCAGCCTGGGTGACGGAGCGAGACCCTGTCTGGAAAAACATACACACACACACAACTCACAAAAACAAGCATTTTCAGTAAAAGCCACTGAGCTTTGTTTAGAGGATAGGAACAGAGCTCATAGGGCAGTGAGGCCTAATATGAATATGAGGGACGGACAAAGGTTTTACAGGAAGGGATTGTGGGAACCTGAAAAAGGTGAGGGGAGGAGAGGTAGATGGTAGAGAAAAACACTTTTAATAAGGAAGCACAGTTAATGCCATTCTTGTGCAATGCCACATCATCTAGCACAATATGGGCATACTGAGCTCCAGCAAATGCCACCCACAGACACATCAAATTCTAGGCGGATTAAACCCCACAAGCTGGAAGTTTATGACCCTGTCCTAGCTTAATTTCTGTCCTGATCCTTAAGAAATATCTCTACTTTCCAACCCTTAGTCTCGGGCTCATTACCAGGCTTACACTAGCCTACTGCTTACCTGTTTTTCACATGGAGTAGCAAAATTCCCACTTAACCAAAAGCAATATGGCCATCAGGTTCCAAAATGTCATTCCCTGTGGGGATCTGAAACAGCTGAAGAAGAGCGTAAGTAGTTCATGGCCTCAAGCATTGCCCCGCTAGCTACAGCCAACGCTGTCTTGGCACTCTATAGAAAGCTGATTCTGTATCAGTGTCCCATTCAAGGACTTCTGCCTCTAGTCTTCCATTTCCATCCCTCTGGTTCTCCTCTACTTTTCCCATTGCTATACACCTGGATTCTCCTCTCTGCCCAGTTCCTATAAAGAAATGATCCAAGTTGACTGATTTCTACTTCTCCCCAAAATGCTGTCTGCTACATCACTTTCCTGAGCCCTAAATTCTGCACCGGCCAAGGCTCCCAGGACCTCGACTGAACCTCAGCAGAGGTCTGAGCTACCCATGCCCCTGCTTGTCAGGAAAGAGAGGTGGAAGAAAGAACTGTTGTGCCAGAAATCCATCACTTCAGAAGAGATTAGTTAATGAGCTATTGAACGGAAAAGAGAGGCTCGGCCGGGTGCGGTGGCTCACGCCTGTAAGCCCAGCACTTTGGGAGGCCAGGGCGGGCGGATCACCTGAGCTCGGGAGTTCGAGACCAGCCTGACCAACATGAAGAAACCCCATCTCTACTAAAATACAAAATTAGCCAGGCGTGGTGGTGCATGCCTGTAATCCCGGCTACTCGGGAGGCTGAGGCAGGAGAATTGCTTGAACCTGGGAGACGGAGGTTGCGGTGAGCTGAGATCATGCCATTGCACTCCAGCCTGGGTGACAAGAGCAAAACTCTCTCAAAAAAAAAAAAAAAAAAGAAGAAGAAAAGAAAAGAAAACAGAGCCTGTAGAGACCATAAAGTTATAAAAGATGATGAAAGGATTAAGAGCATGTAATATCCTCCAGGGCAGAAGTCAGTATTTATGCTGTATCACAGCCATGGAAGCCACTGTAGACGACAGCATCAAAAATAGAACTTCCTTTACCATCTTGCCAGGATAAGTCTACAGAAAGATCAAGGTTGTCAGATACTCTAAGGTAAAGATCAAAGACTTAGAACTTTTTCTTGTTCTTTTTTTTTTAACTCAGGTGTTTGAGGGCCAATTGTTAAAGGCTCTTACCTCATGAATGACTTCAGTTATTTGCAAAAGCCAGTTCCGTAAAGTAAAATGCACAGTTTTTATAAGAGAAATATTGTTAAACTCTAAGCATACTTTCATACGCCAACCAATGTAATAGAGAAATGCTAATTTCTTAATGCAATAGTTTTATGAATACAGTTTTACTGGACAATGCCTACATTTATTCATTGGTCTTCTCTCATTACAGATATTACTCAGAATTATGTACTTAGGTTTTATTATAAAAATCATTGCAGTTATGGTTTTAAAAGGAACTTCACCCACATAATATACATTTTCCATTTCAAGTAACACAGGAGACACTGAAAAAAACAGTGAAACTGGAATGAAGCCAACACTTCAATGTTTTGATGGAGTGATACTATAGAACTTGAGTTCTTGCTTGTTAATAATAAACAGATCACTAAAGCTGTGATTCACACATTCATTCAACAACTACTGACTCCCTATTAATTGCAAGGCAACTATACATGCTGATGTTTGAAGTCCAAAGAAGCACAGGGCTTTACCGCTGATCTCTGAATCTACATTTTGATAGAGGAGATAAAATATGTAGAGAAACAGTAATACAGGGCAGCCTGGCTTCACACCATATGAGTGGGACAAACAACAGGTGTTGCAGTGCTCACTGCCAGTTAAACGTAGGCAAGGACAAGATGCCAAAAAGTGCTTTAAAATGTCAGTAGCACAGTAGGCCAGGTGCGGTGGCTCATGCCTGTAATCCCAGCACTTTGGGAGGCCCAGGCAGTGGATCACAAGGTCAGGAGTTCAAGGCCAGCTAGGCCAATATGGTGAAACTCCGTCTCTACTAAAAATACAAAAGTTAGCTGGGCATGGTGGTGCGTGCCTATAATCCCAGCTACTCGGGAAGCTGAGGCAGAAGAATCACTTGAAGAACCTGGGAGGCGGAGGTTGCAGTGAGCCGAGATCGCGCCACTGCACTCCAGCCTGGGCGACAAAGCGAGATTCCGTCTCAAAAAAATAATAAAAAATAAAAAAAAAGTCAATAGCACAGTAAGAGGAGGTGAGAAGGGAGATTCCAGTCTTTTGCTATGCCTCATTTTAATGTAATAAAGCTCTCCCAGAGCCAACAGTGTCTTCCTGTTGTTTGATTCAATTTTGTTTCCCTCTAACTTAAGCCCATTTCCTCTGAGCAAATAAAGAAGTAATCAGTGTCCTCTTTATATTAATCCCCTCCTGGGAAAAGTTTAAGGCAGTCCTTTATTATACCTTGAGTTGGCCAATGAGTTTTATTCCTTTACTTTTTTCCCCTGTATTTTAAAAAGCAATGTCTTATAAATACAACCTGAAGTACACATTCTTATTGACATCCAAATCATGAAGTACCTACAGATAATAGCATATCATCTTTGTTCTGAAATGTTTCCATTGGGCCTTTTTCAGATTGGCTCTTACTCTGCAAATGAAAGCTCCAAGTTGACATTAATTTTAGAAACAGGTACATATTTAGGCCCAGGTGGGAAGTCCTTGGCACAGACACCAAAGTTAAAAGCCTAATCATAAATGTTTTTTGCTTCCTGAGGAAATTAGCACTGTTATTAATTGCTTTCCATGGTTCTCGTTTCTTTTTAAGAAAGGCTTTGCTGATCATTTGCATTAATATTATGCTAATAAAAGGGGATAGTAACTAGTTTAGTCTCTTCAGTAACTACAGATCAAAGAGAGGTAATTTGCATGTTTTCTTAATTGGAGTGAGCTGGCATTTTACACACTCATTGTCACCATTTTTGAAATTAAAAAAAAAAAAAAAACTTAATACATGTTGGGCCAGACTGGACAGGAGTAATTTCTCCAATGGAATCATCTAAACTCAAGTATTTCAAGAGACATTTTGCTTCTAAGCATGAATCCCAAATGACAAGGATGAGTATTCAAACACAGGGCAACCATCTGCATCGCAAAATACATTTCAGTTCCTCTCTGCAGAAGGAATTCATTTACTGTGGAAGGCCATTCACTTCCACTTCTGAGTGCTTATTCCTCAAAAAGCTTCCAAGTATTGTGAGAACAATGATTAAAAGAGGATCTTTCCATCTGTGCTGCATTAGGCTGCAACACAGACCCTCCTGCAGAAACAGTTTTTGCATAATTCATTATGCCATTTTAAACCCTAATCAGTGAATTGGAATAAGCGATGGAGTATGCATGACAGAAAAGAGACCGACATTTATTAGCTGCCTCCTAAGCATTCACCTAATCCTTACTTTGGGCTATTGCTCCATGAATCATAGTATATGGTCACTCATCTTATCTCCAATAGGTTCTTATTCCCACCTGAAGTGTTGTCATCATTTTTAGCCCATACTAATGTCTCCAGAAAAAGTGTTTCTTACACCATTATCACTGTATAGTGTGGGAAGGAACTACTACTGGAAGAGAGAAGGTGGCATATCTTCAGGTCTACTGTTCTCCGTGTGAGCATGGCTGATACATCCTACAAGAAACATCCTACAAAAGGAATGACAATATCTTGTCTCTTCTCCTTCTAAAAATCATATAGCAGTAACTTGTTAGTAGTGATTTTTCACCTATAAAGCCATAATTTCACCTGCCACTTTGCCTTGGAAGTGGCAAGCAAGGACCTCTCTGGGTCCCAACTTACACCTCAACCACAGAATCTTTGTCTTGATTTTGTTATTTGGAGATCTGTTTAAGGATGCACTGGAAAAGAATTTTATGATTACAAAAAAATTAAAATAAAATTGCCTTAGGCACCTCAAATGAAAAAAAAAACATAAAAGTGATAGAATCCTTAAGCTTTAAACACTGAAAAACTGATTAAGCAGAAGGTATCAATGATGGCATGCAATGTGTATAATTTTAAATCAGCAAAATTAGTGAAAAACTGTGTGGACATCAGGGTTGAGGATGAGGACAAATCTTATGCTAAAATTTTTCACTTTCCATTTCTCATCCCCTAGGTCATGGTAAAAAGAAAAACAATATATTTTGAGTTTTCTATTTATAGGTAACAGTAACATCTGACATATGATAAAGTTCTTCAGTTTGGTGATTCAGTAAGAATCAAGAGAATCATCTCAAAAACACAACTTGAACTGAGTTCACTGGTAGAGTCTTCACTGAAACAAATTTAAAGTCAGTAACTCATAAGAATTGAAAACAACTAAACATCACTTTATGGAATCTTAAAAAGCACAATTGTGGGGGTAATGGGAAACCTTCCGGAGGTGATTCAAATATGAGAAATAAATTGATATTTTAGAACAGTGCTGGCCAATAGAAATAAAAGGTGAGGACGAAAGTTATTTAATTTTTTTTTAGTAAACTACATTTACAAAAGTGAAAAGCAGATCAAATTAATGTTAATTTTAACCCACGCAATATACACCAAATATCGTCACTGCAACATGTAATAAATATGGCAATTATTAATGAAATCCTTTTTATTCCATTCTATGTCTTTGAAATCCTGCACATAATTTGCACTTCCATCATAACTAAATTTGGAGCAGACAGTCCAAGTGTTCAATGACCACAGGTTGCTGATGACTACTGTCTTGACAGGGTAGCTTTAGAATGAATGAGGCAGTAGGCAGGTTCTCCTCGTAGAGCCCAGCAGATACAATTGCTGTCATTCCTTCTCACTGCTAACATGTACAAGTTAATGCCTGTTTATCTACAAAATATTTGTTTTCTCATTGACTCAGCAAATATTCAGAGAAAACCTACTTTATTCCACACTACGCCAAACTATGGAACGCAGGTGTACTTCAGACAAGATAGGCCTAGAACTTTTTTTTTTTTTTTTTTTTTTTTTTAATTTTTATTTTGAGGCAGAGTCTCACTGTCACCCAGGCTGGAGTGCAATGACGCAATCTCGGCTCACTGCAACCTCCACCTCCTGGGTTCAAGTGATTCTCCTGCCTCAGCCTCTGTAGTAGCCAGGATTACAGGCACTCGCCACCACACCCTAGCTAATCTTTTTTGTATTTTTTAGTAGAGATGGGGTTTTGGCATGTCGGCCAGGCTGGTCTTGAACTCTTGGTCTCCCAAAGTACTGGGATTATAGGTGTGAGCCACCATGCCCGGCCTGGGCCTAGAATTTAGAAGGCAACAAAGACATGTGCAACTCCATATCCTAAGTGGTAAGTGCTATGGAAGCACATATTAGGGAAGTCACAAGCTCTAGTGAAGGGATCCGTTGAAGGCTCCACAGAAGAGTGACATGAGCTGGAGGTTGAGTAGGAGTCTACCAGGTAGAACGTGATGAGAAAGGCCTTCAAGGCATGGCAACCACACAAGCAAAGACAGAGTAGTAAGCATGGACGGTGGGTTTAGAGAACCGTGAGTGAGGTGATGTAGACAGACTGCATTCATTTTCAGGGAGGTACAACCCCCTGGGGGAGGGAGAAGGCACCAGATGGGGGGTTGGGGGTGGAGGGAATAAGGCTGCCGCCAAATCCTGCAGGACCTTGCTTGTCAAATTAAGAACCCTGGAATGCAGGCAGTACGACAATGGAAAGTTTTTAAACAAGCAAATGTCACTATCAAATTCCTGTTTTAGAAAGATAATTCTGAGAAGGCACATCCTGAGACAGCCTGGGGCCAAGATGCTGTGGTGTAAACAGATCGCTGAGCGATGATAAGGTCCTGAATCCAAAGGGCATTGGTAGAAACAAAAGTGAAAGGACACATTCAAGAAGCTTTTCCCAAAGAGAATGCCTTGGTGACCAATTAGATAAAGTAGATGAAGGAAACAGAAGAAACAAACATGATTCCACAGTTTGTTCTTGGACAGGAGGGTAGATGGCAAAGTCATCAACTGAGAAAGTGAAGATAGGAAAAAAAGAGCAGGTTTGGCAGAGAATGTGACACCCTCAGTTTGGACCTGCTGAATCTGAGGTATGTTGGAGACCCTTGCTACCTAAATGTGCTCCACAGACCAGCGGCACCAGGCATCAAGCTTGCCAAAAAGGCAGAATCTTAGGCCCCACTCCAGATTTGTGGGATTCAAATCTGCATTTTAACAAAATCCCAAGGTGACGCCTGTGCACAGTCAAATTAGACAAGAACTGATCTAGACATCTGAAAGTCTAGGTTGTGCCCATGAAAGAGTTACTGGCTGGAGATAATTTTGGAATAATTAGCATATCCATGAGAGTTAAAATGATAGGAGTGAAAGAGCTCAACGAAAACAAATTTAGGATGAAAGAATCTGTGTGTGGTGTGAGGGAGGTTGCATGTTTGGAATTGAAATAAAGAATCATCATAAAGGTCTACAATGACTTTCTTGTTAAGTACATTAAAAACGGAACCAAGAAGAAAAGGAAGAGGAGGAGAAAAAGAGGAAACAAAACCTTTAAAAAAAAAGAAAAAAAAACCAAAAGAATCACAATGGTGAATTAACATTAAAGCTATAAAGAACTTCTTTTTATGATTAAGACAAACTTATAATAATGTTCCTTAATAGTCAGGGATGCTGGGCAACAAAAATTTGATACGAGTGGAAGCAGAAATAAATGGAAACTATAAAAAAGAAGTGGAAGCAGCCAGGTGTGGTGGCACACACCTGTAGTCCTAGCTTCTGGGGAAGCTGAGGCAGGAAGATTGCATGAGCCTAGGAGTTCAAGTCCAGCCTGGGCAAGAATCTTAAAAAAAAAAAAAAAAGTGGGATACAAAATATGGATAATTTGTTTAATAATAATTTGTAAAAAAGTTAATATATGGGACGATGAATATAAAAATATTAACAGTGGTTTGCCTTGATAGTAGGATTATACTTTGTTCATTCTACTTTACTGTTTCTTTCCCCCTATTTAATAAATATCCACCCTTTTTCTCTTTAAATGAAAAAAAAAAAAAAAAGACACTATTTGCTGGGGTGGGGGAATCAGAAGGCCTGGATTCTTGGCTAGTTTTACCAAGCAGCTAACTGACTTCAGGCAAGTCATTTCACCTCTGCATGCCACAGTCTCCTCAGCTGTATAATGAGGGGCTTGAGAACAAGATGTTCTCTTCTAAGAAGATTTCCAGCTGTGACTTTCTATGAACCAAATTGGCAGCAAGGTGAGATTCATGTGATGTCTCTAAACTCTCCCTTGACAACACCACAAATAACGTGCAGGGTATCCGTTTGGCCCTCCACCCTCAGCCCATCCCAGTCTCTTCATCCCACCAGCTCACCCAGCGAACAATTTTCCTGGAGTTTTGTTCAGAACCCAACAGCTGTTTAGAGCTGGTTTCAAGTCCACCAAGCAGTCATCTGTGTCCTCTGTTTCCCAGGTGACACTGTTGTCACTACCTGGTGTTGCCACACACACACACACACACAGGACACAAAGCCCCTGAAACCAAGGGCCCCTCTCAAGATCCAGGCAAGCTGCAGCTCTCTGAGGCATAATACTCTCTGAAGGCTCCATGCTAGATGCCAAATGATTAAAAACCATTGTGCATAATTACCATTCCATGTAAAAAGCCTTAAAATATATTTTTAATGGTTTTACTGCAGGTCACAGAAGCAAAGGCAGGAATAGCAAGCTGTGCTCTTTTATGTGGGAGGATAGTGCACATGAATACAAATATGGCAGAAGATGAAAGTACAGCAGACAAGGACAGGCTGCTCTTTCAGCAGTGACAGCAACCCAGTGTGAAGGGCCCATCAGGGCATGGTGCCTGCTTCTCAGCTCCTTGGAACAAATACTCAGTGTAAACGCACTCTCTCCTTTTGAAGTGGGTGCAATTTGTTTATTGTCATCCTCTTGCCTTAAATTATGCTCCAATATGGATCTGGAGAGGTGTTTTTGTTCTTCTAGTGCAGAAGTCCTTCACATTAGCCCATGAACACTACTAAAGCAGTTCTTCTCCTGTAATACATGCTTCCCTCTACAGCAAAGTTGTAGTCAGATGGCCTCCTTCAAGTGATACTGAATGCCCATGTGAAGCCTTCTTTCTGTTTCACTGTGCAAGGATTCACAAGCATGACCTTGTAGCCATAGGCAAAGTTAGCTGTTTGGTTAAAATCAGGGTACCTACAGCTCACACTGATACAAGATTCACTGCTCTCTACGCCTTAATTAATTGGTACTGCTTAAATATAGAGAGGCACATTAGGCTAAACTGAATGTGTAAGTGAGGAACAGTACTGATTAAGCCTGCCACCTCTTAATTCCAACACATCTCAATTCCTAATAAGAAACTTAAAAGCCTAAAATCTGCCAGAAAAAGAGAATTATCATGCATTTGAAATGTAAATGTTAATTAAAATTTTATTATTTATGCTGCCCAGTTACTCCACTGTAAGAATTAAATTTAATAATTTGTCAGGGGCAATTATCACAATAACGAGACTACGAGGCAGTTGTCATTATAACCCCCCATTTTAAGGATGAGGAAACTGAGGCTTAGAGAAAATCAACATCGCCAGGAAGGTGAAGATGCAACCCAGGCCATGTGGCCACAAAACCCACGCTCAAGACTCTGTATGATAAATGCCTTTGAAATCTGTCCTCAGCAAGGGTAACACAAGCTGTGACAGGGTTTAGAGCTGAAACGACTCTAGAGATCACTAAGTCCAGTCATTCTCAACCTATCTAAGCTTCACAGCTGACTCATCTGAAGAAGAGCAGCAAATACACTGTGATTATCAATGCGCTCAAAGACATATGTGATAGATACGAATGATCCAGTCCCTATCTTGCTCTGACAACACAGGCTTTTTCTTTTTTTCTAGATATGAAGATAAAAAACAAGGTTCAAGTCTGGTATAAAATCCTCTGCATCCTGTTTCCTACGCCCCAATAATTAAGTCCAGTCCTTAATTACTCAAATGTGAATACGGCAGAACAGAAAAATTGGGTGCTTTGCCCAGTAACCTCCAGGTAGTTAATAGCTGCACCAAACATCTAAAAAGGTCTCCTGACTCCCAGTCAGGAAACAGCATAACCAAGTATCCTCCATTAGGACAGATTGTATCGTGACAGAGGAAACACATTACTCTTCAACTTTATCACCAGGGTAATAAAGACAGGCAATAAATACTCTTATTGTTAATTATTTTCACTCTGTGAACTTTGACAGTCCAACCCACTGATCTTTTGGCTAAAGAACAATTAGCCACAATGATAGCACTTCACATATTCTCCACCATATCCACACGTACTGAAATCTCCTTTGGAAAGAGCTGTTCATACTAAGATTTTAGCAATCGCAAACTGAAGTCCACCAGGGTGACCTGGCAGCCAGAAGTGTTTTGTTTGGCCAGCAGGGTGTTTCAAACATTTTTAAATTGGTTTACCATGTTTTTTTCTTGTAACATGTTTCTCTGAGCAGGCAGCAGGTGCGGTGGGGCTGGCCCCTTTGAACAGGTTATCTACCTCCCAGTTTGGCACAGCCCCCACCAATCCCATCTGAAAGCTATGCTATCAGTGGGTCCCTGTGGGCCTCTGGGTTTGCAGCCTCTGCTTTACTGCATTAATATTATGGGATTAAAATGGCATGACTGATTATCTCGAACCCATCACCAATGATTGGCATCTGAATTCTGCACCAAATAGGGCTTGCTTTATCAAGACAGCAATGAACATAGCAGGGGATGGGGAGATAGGACTGAACTGATGACCAGGAAGGTTGATTGTGGTCCTTCCTTTATCAGTAAATAGCAGTATTACTTTGATCAAGTCACCTACCCTCAATGGATCATGGTTATTTCCTCATTTGTAAAATAGGAAAGTTGGACTGGCTACTTAAGGTTTTTTTTTTTCAACTTTGAAATCCCATGAGATGTTTCTTACCCAAATTGTGTACAAATAGAGGAATTTTCCCAGGAATAGGGATGTTAGTAAAGAGTGGAACCTGAGAAATGTGGTGTCTTAGGATTCACCTAGACTAGAATTTGCAACTTGGTTTCATCATTTTCCATGAGATCAAAGGCAAGTTATCTAAAACTCTCAGAGCCTCAGTTTCCTCACCTTCATTCATTTACTCAAGATTGAAGTAAATGAATTTGAGCATCTACTATGTATCAGATACACTCTAAATGCTGGGGATTTAGTAGTGAACAAAACAGTCCGTGGTCTGATGAAACTTACACATTCTAGTGGCAAGGAGACAAAAAATAAACACAAAGATGTATAACCAGTCAGGTGGTGAGAAGTGCTATGAAAATAAATTAGGTGGGTTAAGAGGATGGGTGGGTAGCAGGGAGCAGTTTATTATAGATGGAAGAGAAGACCTCTCTGATGACACTTGAGCAGAGACCTGAATGAAATGGGGGAAGGGGATAGCAGGCGGGGAGTTTCAGCCATGCAGATATCTGGGTATAGACTGTTCTAGGTGAGTAGTTATTATTGAAAATTTGATGATGTGAGAAGCAGAACTCTGACAGAGCCTTTAGCACTTTTTAGAAGTGTGATAAGTTCCTTTCCTCCCACCTCTTCATTCCCCACTTTCCCTCTTCTATGCCTGTTTGTCTTCAGGATCTACTCTCTGCCTTTACATCAGCCCCAAACACAATACAGCAAAGTAGACCAAGGGTCTAATTCCACATTCTAACCAATGACAATCTACATCTGTCAAATCCTATTTTTAATAATGAAGTAAAAAGGCTGGTGCAGTGGCTCACGCCTGTAATCCCAGCACTTTGAGAGGCTGAGGCGGGCAGATCGCTTTGAGCTCACAAGTTCGAGACCAGCATGGGTAACATGATGAAACCCCATCTCTACTAAAAATACAAAAAAAAATTAGCCAGGTGTGGTGGTGCATGCCTGTAGTCACAGCTACTCGGGAGGCTGAGGTGGGAGGATGGCTTGAGCCCAGGAGGCAGTGGTTGCAATGAGCCAAGATCGTGCCATTGCACTCCAGCCTGGGCAACAGAGCCAGATCCTGTCTCCAAAAAAATAAATAAATAAATAAAAAATAATCAAGTAAGAGAGCCAAGTCTTGCCTCCACTATGTTCTGGGAAAGAACCTTTCATAATAAAATGCTCCAAAATACAAACAGATAGTTAATAACAACATAGAGCAGAGCAGAAGAGGTTAAGATCACAGTCTCCCTATCAGAAAAGCCTGGATCATATCCCAGCTTTGCTGCCTGCATGACCTTGATTAAATTGCTTAACCTCTCTGAACCTCGGTTTTTTCACCTGTGAATTAGAGACCAAGAATGTTACCTTTTTTCAGAGTTCAGGAGAAACTTGAATGAGATACGTACATAAAACACATGCAACTTTCTTGGCACAGAGGAAAGTGCTCAATGATGTGCATCTGTTTCTATCAGGACTTTTAATTACAAGTTACAGAAATCAACTCTGATATCTTTGCCTGCTGCTAGTCTACTGGCAAAATAAATACATTAAAAATATAAATTAAAATAGAAAAAAATTAACTCTGATGAAACCAAGCAGAAGAGAATTTTATTAAAAGCTTACTAGGTGGCACCCAGAATGTCCAACAGCCAGGAATAATGCCTCAGATCACGCCATGGACTGACCCAGGAGCACCAGGGAGCAGCAGATGATGATGCTCACACCAGCAATGCCTGTAGCAATTGACACTGCCCTCTTTTTCTGTGGAAAAGAGGGTTATTCTGCCTCCCAGCAAAGCTCCGAAAGTAGAGAACTCCCCACACCAGAATGAGCGCTCAGATGCTGGGCAGCCAAAAGAACGGCAAGTGTCTAGCCACACCACTAGTGCAATACAGTCCTCCTCCCTCCATATCATGGGGATTGGCTTCAGGGCTCCCTGTGGATACCAAGCCCTGTGGATGCTCAAGTCACTGAGTTGGCCCTCTGTTTCTGTGGGTTCTTATTCACAGGGCCAATGGTATACAGTATCCTCATCAAACCACCTTTGGAGCACCTACTAGTTGCTCATGCTACTTCGGTCACCAAGAATGCCCCTGGCCCTCTCCACACACTTCAGCCACATCCTGGAGGCCCCCACTCTGGGATGCCTTCAACCTCACTCCAGGGCCTGCCTCCACCCTTCCCCAGCTACTTCTCTTGCATAGTATCCTATTATAAACTGATTTACATCCTGACTATACCTGCACATACAGAAACCAATGCTTTTTAGAAGTAGAGATCAAAAACAAGTGTATATACAGTTGTAAATAACACATCCTGGTTTACTAAACATTTCTGTGTATATCTCATCCCACAAATAAGGTTACAAGTCTTGCTTGATTGGGAACACCATTTTTCTCCTGTACCTGTTAAAAGCCTATTTCCTATTCTTTGTTGATGCTTAATAGCGCTTCCTTTAAATCTGGGATGAAGCATAGTTTTTTTATACAGAGGGTCAAATGTCTAATTCATCTACAAATATTCCTTTGTTAAAAAATAAATTCAAAGTCTTACATGGAATGAGAAAAGTAATCAGTCAATATTGTTTCACAATATTGAAGCACTTACAAATTATAATACATTTTCATTTTATAAACTCATTTCTTTTAATCTAAAGGGAGTAAAAATATCTTCCCACTCTGGGAAGTAGGGGAACCTACACTGCCCCAATTTTACTAAGAAAAAAAATTTTTTTTTCCCATGGAATAATATCCCCATCTTGTGGGCACTGTTGTTCAATGTTTTCAAAACTCTTAGCAACATTTTTAGAACAGTGACATCTCTTAATACTTCTCAGGGATAGACAGAATTGAACTACAACCCCTATTTGGCCCATAAGCCAAAAGTTCCCTGTATCTTTAATAAATGCTTTCTGCACAAAGCATTCAAAAATTTAAAATAATCAAAATCTATAATGAGTCAGGCATCAACCAGGTCTATATAAAAAGAAAAATATATATGTGCGTGTGCGTGTGTGTATGTGTATGTTGTGTATGTGGATGTATATGCATATATATCTTTAGATTCACGGGTACCTAAAGAGAATTCCTGCCGTGAAAGGATTCTCTACTCACATGAGTAATAAACTTATTCAGGAAACATATATTGAGATCCAAAGTGTCTAGTAAGGCATTGGCTATTCCCTTCAGGTCAGGATTTGCCAAGCAGAAGGCAATACATACATGGAGGGCAAGGAGAAACTGACAAGAAACTCACTGGTTCCCAGCAGGCTCTTGGCCAAGGACAGGAGGCTGATAATATCTGCCTGGGCTCTTGGCCAAGAGGAGGAAGGTTACTGAGCATTTAGAAATATGCATGCACAAAAGAATTGAAAATCAAGAAGGGAGAGGAGGGTTATGAAACAATGGAACAATGGAAAAGCAAGGGAAGAAAGCATCAGTGGTATCTTTTTCATCAAAGGGAAGGAAAGACATGCACATCTATCAAAAGGAAGTAAAATGGAAGTGAGGAAAGAGGCTGACAACAGTTTCCAACTCTTTCTCCCTCTGTATGTCAAATGCCCCTTGGATATGCAAGTAAATCTGCAACTTCAAGATACCATAGATATGTAAAGTTCCCTAGTCAGCTACCTGCCATCCATTTGGAATTATCATGTAACAAGCTTATCTGGTCTTGTTTATATTAATTTCCCTCATTCAAATAGTTCTTTTCTAGAGATAATGTTTCCCAAGCCAGGACATGATATAAACCCACTATTTCTGGCCATATTTATTTCAGATGACCTTTTTCATTGAAGAAGGGTATCACTGCGTGATGGAGTACATGTGCAATATAAATACAGCATCCTCAACCCCTAGTCCCCAAACCATCAATTTACCCAAATAATCACACACACACACACACACACACACACACACACACACACACACACACACACACACACACAGACACACACACCACTAAAAACAGTCTATGGACTCAGTACATTTCAACATCTCCAAAATCTCTTTTAAATCTTTCTAAACCATAAAAGAAGTCAGTCCCAGGACAGCCTGGTCCATCTGGTCCCGATTCTTCAGCCTGATGTTCAAGACTCTATGAGCTCTGCCCAGCTTTTCTCCATTCCTCGTCGGGTTCCTCTCCCACTTCTCCCTTCAAGTCCCCCACTATGGCCAAACAGTACCAGCTGCCGGAGCCCACCAGGCACTTTTCCTACCTCAGAAGCCTTGCCTGTACCGTCCCCCTCTGTCTGACACCCTCCACACTTCCCTAACGCCCACACTGCAGTGAACGTCCTCCACTCGATCTCTAAACGTCTACCACGTTATGCACTGCTCTTCTCCAACACTCACTGAATGATTCCACAATTATGATGAGACCCCTTTAGTGATAGTCTGAGGCTGCAGGGAGAATTGCAGGTTTTGAAGTCCAACAACCTTGCTGCTGACTGGACACAGAACTCTGGGTATCATATCTAACCTCTTTGAACACTTGTTTCCTTATTTGTAAAATGAAAGAACAATACCTATCATCTTGCATGGCTGTTAAGAGGACTAGAAATATTCACATAAAGGGCCAAACAGGACTGCCTCAACTCCAGAGAAATAAAACAATTACGCGGTGTCTGTAGGACAGGCTGTGTGCTCAGTGAAAACAGAGCCAGGCACTACTCTCCTCTGTGGTCTCCGTACTCCAACTGCTGTGCTTGGCATCTAACACGCACTTTTTTTTTTTTTTCTTGAGACGGAGTCTCGCTCTCTCTCGCCCAGGCTGGAGTGCAATGGCGAGGTCACGGCTCACTGCAAGCTCCGCCTCCCGGGTTCACGCCATTCTCCTGCCTCAGCCTCCCGAGTAGCTGGGACTACAGGCGCCCGCCACCATGCCAGGCTAATTTTTTTGTATTTTTAGTAGAGACGGGGTTTCACCATGTTAGCCAGGATGGTCTCGATCTCCTGATCTTGTAATCCTCCCACCTCGGCTTCCCAAAGTGCTGGGATTACAGGCGTGAGCCACTGCGCCCGGCCCTAACATGCACTTTTTAAAGTCAGGAAAAATAGGCCAGGCGCGGTGGCTCATGCCTGTAATCCCAGCACTTTGGGAGGCCAAGGCGGGCTGATCACCTGAGGTCGGGAGTTCAAGGCCAGCCTGACCAACACGGAGAAACCCCGTCTGTATTAAAAATACAAAATTAGCTGGGCATGGTGGCACATGCTTGTAATCCCAGATACTTGGGAGGCTGAGGCAGGAGAATCGCTTGAACCCAGGAGGCGGAGGTTGCAGTGAGCCGAGATCACGCCACTGCACTCTAGCCTGGGGAACAAGAGTGAAACGTCTCAAAAAAAAATAATAATAAATTCAGGAAAAATAACTAAAATAATATGCATCAAAATGTTAATGAAGCTATATTCAAGCAATGGTTTTATATGCAATTTATTTTTTTTATTTGTACTTTTCAGTATTGCCTTAATTTTCTAGAGTGAACAAATATTATAAAAGTTATGCTAAATATATTCACTATGACACCATAATTTTGGCACACTATAATCCCTGTTACACATTGCAAGTAGAAATTACATCAACTTTGTATCTATTTATCTCTTATACTTTGTATAATTTTTCTCCTGAGGCACTTATGCTGGCATAAAGCTACTTTGCGGGACTGAAATAAGGACAGTTTTTATTAAAATTCCCCTTAAATTCAACTCCAAAACACCTCCTCAGAATTTTTTTTGTGACTACAGTGTGTGCTAATTTGGTTATCAGGTTGAAACTTTCTCTGGTCTAAATTCAACTTTTTAAAAAAAGGAAACAAACCTAAGAGAGCTTACATTATCACTTCGTGGGTATCTCATTATTTTGACATTCCCACTTTCTTATATGGTAGGTGTCTACAGTCACCTGGAGTTTTAGTATTTTAAATATTCTTCAATATATTGTGCAAAGTTAACGCAAGTGGAAGATGGAGAAATTCTCTATTTCAGAACTGAGTGGCAACAATGTGCCCATTAAAATGAAAAGGAAGATCACATATCACAGGTAACGTTTTTCCTGCATTCTGGTAGAGAATATTCACACCAAGGATGGAGGGTGGTACCCTCTCATAATTTAAAAGCAAAACAAACTGCCAGAAGAAAAGGCTACGTTGGTGGACAGTTAAATTATTTGAAAAGTCTGTTATACCACCTACTTCGCATCAAAAGGAGACTCACTCAGATTCACCAAAAGTATGTGAAGTCGTAACTCTTTTTTTTTTTTTTACTGCCTCCCCCCACCAAGCCTTTCTCAGCCTACTCCCCTCCTCTAGGAGCTGCCAAATCACAACGCTCTGCTCCCCTATTCTCACCTGCTGGCATCAGCAGGAACCCAGCTCCCCATCAAGACCCCCTCAGGTTCCTCCCCTCCACACAGATCTCTACTTCCTCAGGCCTTCCTGGAGTCCCAAGAAGTAGCTGACTTTTACCCAATTCCCAATCTGATGTCAGTTTTTAACACTTCCCAGTACTAAGCCCTTCCCAAGATAGAAAACCTACCTCTTCAAATCATAACATTTGCAGTTACAGTATCTTAGAGATGTCAGGAGTTAGAAGCCATGACACCCTCTAGTTCAGTGGCTGTCAACCTTAACACACTTGTCTTTAACCTAATACCTATTTTATAATCTTCACCTTTATGATTCTGAAGTAAAGTTCAAGTAATTTATCTATACATAATCCTGTGTGTATGCATATGCCCTTTATGATAATATTAAGGAGAAATAAAGGAAAATAATTTAAAATAGGTATTTCAATATGTGCCTGGACACTAACAGACATAAAATGAAGTGGTCAACTGTTTATTATATTTACCTATAGAATGAGTTCACATTTGGAAAAAAATAAGATCAGAAAACATTCTGCATGAGAAATACAAAAATTAAAAGGATAAAGGGACAAGTGTGTTCATCTTCACAAATGAAAATGTGAATTAGGGCCAGGCGCAGTGGCTTATGCCTATAACCTCAGTGCTTTGGGAGGCTAAAGTGGGAAGACTGCTTGAGCCTGGGGGGGTTCAAGATCAGCCTGGGCAGCAAAGCAAGACCTCATCTCTATAAAAAAAAATTAAAAATTACCCAGGTGCAGTGATGTGAGCCTATAGTTCTGTTAATAGCTACTCGGGAGGCTGAGGTGGGAGGATTGCTTGAGCCCAGGAGCTAGAGGCTACAGTGAGCTATGATCGTTTACCTGCACTCCAGCCTGGGTAAACAGAGTAAGACTCTGTCTCTAAAAATAAAAAATAAAAAACTTGAGTTAGATTAAGCAGAGGTGTGACTGACTTGTACATGACATCTTCTCAGGAATGCCAACTAGGTCATTCTAGACACCAGACAATTCTTTGTTTGGCAGGTCTGTCCTGAAATTGTAGAATGTCTAACACAGCTGGAACCTGCCCTACAAATGATGGGACAACATAAAACACCCCCACAAATTCCCAAAATACCCTTTAGAGGGCACTACTGAGAAGTACTGATCTAGTTCACTCCATTTTGCCTCTGAGAACACAGAAGTTCGGAGAGGTTAAGTGATTACAATACTCACAGCAGGAACAGGTCACAAACCATGACAAAGTGGGTTCCAGAAACCAGTCTCATATCACCACCCACACATACACGCGCACACACACGCTTCCTCTCCCCTCCTTTCTTCTACTCCTGGCTCAGATTTTTCATCTATGTCCTCTGCAATCATCGCCATTCAAATTTAACCATCTGTGTCCCTCTGACCCCACCCATCCCAGGTTCTTCTGAATTGTGTGTGCCAACCTTACTCTCCATGGTACATCAAGTCTCACTAATGTGGCCACAACCTTGGCCTTAACTCAGATCACAAAGATCTCTAACTTAGCACAGCCTCCTCACTGTCTCTGGGACCTTCCAGTTCCATCCCTTTATGTCAGTTCCTTCCTTCCCACTCCCAACTCAGCACCCAAGAGAACTCACTCAGCATTGCTCCCTCAACATTACCCATTATGTGTAACATGGGTCTTGGTTGACACCCACTGTTGGCTTTTTCCTTAGTCCTTACTACACAGAAGTGTGAAGTATATTAAGTTCCATATCTACACAGGCTTGCAATACTTCCTACTCACCAAACACAGTACAATTCTATTCAGTGTAGTTCTAGTTGTTTAAACATTTTTTTCCAATGGCTGTCCCCAGTATGCTAGGCTAATGCCTAATTCAATCAACCTATAGGAAACAACTTTGCTTTTATAATAATTAGGCAATAAATAATGAGGATGCTCCTTCCAATAATGTCTTTGTTCATGCTCTATGGCTAAGAAGAATGCCCTCTTTCTCAAAAAACATATTTCCTTCAAAATCTGGTTCTTGTTAATATCCTCAGTAAAGCTTTCAAGACCTTAGCACATACTGATCTCTGAATTCTCAACTTATTAACAATGACAGACTTTCAGAGAAGAAAGAAATCTACAGATTACCTAGTCAAGTCACTTTATTTTACAGATGAAGAAACTGGAACTCAGAGAAGGGAGCAAGCAGTCTCCAGTGATATAACCAGTTGTCTGCAGAGAAAGCTGCAACATGGGTCTCTCCACTTCCTGCCCAGTTTCTTTTGAATACACCAATGACTCATTTCATAGCATTTACAGACCTTTCAAAAGATCAGAATTGTTTTTCTTTAAAAATATGTTTCTGCATAAATTTTAGAAAGATAAGTCTATTATGCTTCACAATGTCCTTCATCTAGTGCTTAAAAATGGAAATATTTTTGTTTGCTATGTATTTTCATACTACATGGAAATTAATACAAATATCCAGTTCCTATTTCCCTTGTTAATTTCTTTCTCATTTTTTTTTTCCCCAAGTCAAAAACCATCTGCAGCTTGCTTCCCAGGACAAAATAGTCATGCCAAAAAAAAAAAGTCTTAAATAGAGTAGCCAAATCAATGTCCCAAATGAAGGTTAAGTTGTACAGCATTTTGGTTTCAAACCAGGTTTATTTTAAAAGTGTTTTTTCTCTTTATAGGAAGGATAGAGTAAAGGAAATCACATTTCTAAGTGTGCCTGCATGCCTTAACTATTAGTCAACAATGATTCATACATTTTTAAGCTCTTATCTGTCTCAATGAAACTTCTCAGATCTCAACTATTTATATGGTAAATGCCTTGAACGATCAGAATGATCAGATTCAATTATTTCTATTCTTTTCATGCACTTATTTTTACCATTTGCTTCTTAAATTAATGTACATCAGTTAACTCTTTTTAATGGTATCTGTAGAAAAGACCACAGTCAAAAATCCAAAATAACAACTCATTTCACCAACTTTGAAAATCTGATATTTCTATTCTTTTAGGTTATTTTATAATATATTTTAAATACAACTGCAATGCAGAAAAGGAAGCAGATACATTATCTCAAATCTTCTAAACTGAGTGACAAAATAGAGAAAGTTTCAAAAGTACTGGCTCAAATTTCACTGCCTTAATCTCTAGGCCCACAGAATAATACATACACACACACATACACACACTCCTCCTCTTTGAAAAAGATAGAAACTGATTTGTTTTAAGCTTCTTCCCAACTCTGCCTCAAGCTTTTAATCTCCCCATCACTAAGGAAATACATTTTATTACAGTATTTTATAAACTGTCTTAAAATTTCAATTAACAATTTTTATCTACATGAAAAGTGTTCATTAAAATTCTCATTATTATAACCACCTGGTATTGAAGAAACAAGTGTAAGAGGTTAGCAAGGAAGGAGGCACACAGGAAGATTTGTAATACATGTCCACAACTTTAAAAAAGACACTATAGGCTGCCTGCCTGGTTCCATCATTAATTGTGAAATCTTGAATGTCACTTAATCTTTCTGGCCTCCTTCCTTCTTTGTAAACCAAGGGAGAATATGAACATGGTATCTGTTTAAACTTTAAAATTCTATGGTTCTAGGACACTACAAAAAATGTACTGAATTATTTTTCTGTGACATGACTGATTAAACAGCTTATATAAACAGTCAGCTCTCCACGTCCATGCGTTCCACATCTGTGGATTCAGCCAACCATGGATCAAAAATATTCAGGAAAAATAAATATCCCACAAAGTTCCAAAAAGCAAAACTTAAATGTGCTGTGCACTGAGTATTATGTTGAATCTACGCAAGTAAAGTGATGTATGGGTAGTGTATTAGGTATTATAAATAATCTAGAGACGATCTAAACTATACAGGAGGATGTGCATATGTTATACTACACCATTTTATATTGGGGACTTGAGCATCTGTGAATTTTGGTGTCCTCAGGGGTTCCTGGAATCAATCCCCCACGGATACCAAGTGAGGACTGTTTATGTTTAGTTAGCCCCTCAGCAGAGGCCCTCCCCAAGAGTTAAATTATAAATCCCTGATGTTTGTGACATCAGTTCGCTATCACATATTAAGCGTGGCCAACTGAATCTATGATTATTTCACAAATTTCATTTTTATAAGGTGTCGCCTCCATTCTTCATTTTAAAAATTTTGACAAAGTTGCTAAAGAGCAAAACAGCCACGAGGGAACACAATAATAATGAAATGATACCAGCAGCTTATACTTACTGAGCTCTTATCATCTGCCAGAGACTCTTAAACATCTGCACAGGTATTTTTGCGTTTACTCCTTACAATCTTGCCATTCCAATGTATCAGTTGAGAAACAGAAGGACAAGTGGTGAAATAACGTGGCCAATGTCACATTGTAAGTGGGAGATCTGGACTTAGACCCCAGGCAATCCACCTTCAGTTCACTCAGGTGGCTAACCCCCTCACCTGGGAGTCTCTAATTAAGAGGTTGAGTGGCGGGAGGCTGAGGCAGGAGAATGGCGGGAACCCGGGAGGCGGAGCTTGCAGTGAGCCAAGACCGCGCCACTGCACTCCAGCCTGGGCAACACAGTGAGATTCCATCTCAAAAAAAAAAAAAAAAAGAGGTTGAGTGGTAATAGGTGGACGTTAGTTCAATCTCACACTGATGAGCTACATAACCCTAAAACCCATTTTTCACATCTGCAAGGTGTGGGCGGGTGTTGGAGTAGCCTTCACATTCCATTATCTGGCAATGTAATCTGGAAAGCCCACAAAAGCATTTACCACAGACATCTAAAAAAGATGGATACTTCTCTCTGGAACACCTCTTGCAGCACAGCCACCTGCCTTTTCCCTGCTTAGTATAAATGGACCTAAGAGCAAGGAAACAGCTGGGTTCCCAGCCCTAAGACATTATGAGAGAGTATCTCAGAGGGAATAAGAAATAGAGACTTAATTGTTTTTCCTTGTTCCTAGAGATGCAGGTAATAAATTCCCCTCCATACGTCCCTATGTCTACTTGAGCTGTCAATCAAATAGCTACCATTTTTAGACCAATTCCTACACCAAGTTTAGCCAAGAGCCACTTCACTCCACTGTACTCCACCCCACCCTCCTCCATGCTTGTCCGCAATTGGAGGAGCAATTGAATCACATGTAAGGACTGATCAATAAGGGGCCACTGGGTCATTTTAAATGGCAGCTCTTATTTCTGCTCAATGTTTAAAACAGATCCACCCAAAAAACCTGGTTGGTGCCATTGGGGCCAGGCACTTGATCCATTATATCAAGTGTCAGACTCTGATTCTTTCCTGGCTATGTTCCAGAAGAGGCTACTGAATGGTAAGAAAGGTGGGAGAGAATGAGGAGAGCTGCTGACTGGCCAAGCTTCCTCACATCTTATGCAGTTGGTCAGTGTTCCTTTAATAGATGGGAAAGTAGTAATCTGTAGCAAAAGTAGTCAATGTCTTCTAACGAGGGAAAGTGGTAAGGACTGTTATTTCTGCTTTCTAACCACCCACAAAGGTTAAATTACCCTAATGAGTTGCAGAGGGGGGCAACAGGTCCAATAACACCATTAGAACCTACATCACAGGGTCAGTCTATTCAAGGGGGTTTAAGGTATTCAGAAACTGAATCTTCACTAGTATATGAAACCATCAAACTATCCAAAAATCAACTGTAGGTGGTTTATGAGCCCCCACACCCCTGGCATCTCCACAGTTAGAGCTCACATGGAAAACATTCCTTTCCCATCCTGAAGATGGAATGGAAAGACTCAATCTACTCATGGAGCTTAATATTATACACCTTATAGAGCTTCACTTTTAAATGTTACAATAATACTCTTTAAAGCGCCTGCAAAGTGTGATGCATTGAGCAAGCACTCACTACATAACACTCATCAGGGATTGTAGGTTCTGTTCCTTCCATCACCAGTTAGACATGAGCTCCCCAAGTAGTCACTTTACCGCTCCAACCTGCATTTCCTTGGGTGTGGAAAAAAAAAGTTATACCAAATGAGATTCAAAGTCCCTTAAACACAAAAATCTATAACTACAAGGTAAAAGTAATATCCTTGAAAATTATCAAACAATTAGTGGTTTATCTGAAAACAGATGAAAAATTTTTTGTCCTTTTTTTTTTTTTTTTTTAAGGAAGGAAAATAGAGGATTCCGGGCCAATAACACCGCTGAATTTTTGTATCACTAAGCCTAGATAAGATAAATGGCAATGCCAGATCTAAAACGTAAATTCAGGGAGACTGTCAGAGTCCTGTGCCAAAGGTCAAGTTTAAATAAAAAGTTGCTTATGTTGGCCGGGCGCGGTGGCTCACGCCTGTAATCCCAGCACTTTGGGAGTCCGAGGCAGGCGGATCACGAGCTCAGGAGGATCGAGACCATCCTGGCTAACACGGTGAAACCCCGTCTCTACTAAAATTACAAAAAATTAGCCAGGCGCGGTGGCGGACGCCTGTAGTCTCAGCAACTGAAGAGGCTGAGGCAGGAGAATGGCGTGAACCCGGGAGGCGGAGCTTGCAGTGAGCCGAGATCGCACCACAGCAGTCCGGTCCGGGCGAAAAGAGCGAGACTCCGTCTCAAAAAAAAAAAAAAAAAAAAATTGCTTTTGTTGACTAATATACCTCCATCTACCCTTCTTTCCTTGTTCATAATAATTACACTAACTTATGGTTATGGGTAGCTAGTTTTAGCCAGTTTGGTGCACTCTTGCTTTCACTGAGTATACCAATTTAAAGTTCTGACTCTAAAAGAAATGAGACACTGTTTTAAAGCACTTAGATTGTATCTCTTGGTTATATTTGTGTGTGCTATTCAACAAACTCCAGGAAATGTCCTCATTGATGTTTACAGAACATTCAATGAAAGACGCAAAATAACAATGGCTGCACTATTTCTCAGAATTCTGTTATCATTAAGAGTACCTTGAAAAGCTGGCTGGCTCTTTCCCACACATCCCCAACCCTCTTGTCTTTTATTATAGCAACACTGTTCACAAGTCACTTCTTCCTATCATCATTTTTCCTTGTCCTTGCACAGAAACCTTCGCTCCCAAACTTCAGCACTCCCATCACTGGCTGGTATTTAAGCTTCCCATACAGCAATAATATTACCACCAAAGCTATGAGTAATTTTAATGTGGGAAAGGGAAAGGAAATGCAAGATAGCAATAATTGAAAGGTAAAAAACAAAACTTGCCTATGAGTATCATCCATATTTTCTTTATCAGCTCTGCCTTACATTTCTACCAAAGTAGAACTGTCCTTGTTGTTGTCAGATAACAGAGAGATGATTACATGCACAGAAGTTATACCAGCTCACCCTGGGGAAGGTGCAAACTTCAAGTATGTGTTATTTCACACCATGCCCCATTGAACCCCAGAGGTCTGTAAGGTAGGCCCTTTTGGGTCTCCGATCAATATTTACACAAAACATGAAATAAAATTCCCCCTTACATCTCTGAGCACATATCTGAACTTAAATGCATTATGGATTAGAAAGTTGCAGTTCTCTATTGATCTCTTTTCCAAATCCATGCTGATACAACATTTGTGCTGAAGAAAAGCTGTACAGGAAAAAATATTGCTCAAACATATACAACACACTCAACGGATGCCTGGCAAAATGCAGGAGCCGCTGGCATCTGTACTTATGGAGATATAGCAACCAAATACATTGTAATTTGGAAACAAAACCATGTAAAAGGTATCTGGGGGAAAATTGTGGAAATTTTAATATGGCCTTCATATTAGACCATAATTATCTTTGGTGTGATAATGGTACAGTGCAGTGGTTCTCAAACTTGCCTGCACATTAGAATCACCTGGGAGCTTCACCAAAAACAAACAAACAAAAAATACGTATGCCTGTGACTCATGCAGGGATTGAGATTAATTTATCTGGAGTGTGACCTGAGCTTTGTAGTACTAAATTTTTCTAAATTTAAAACTTCAAATATAGACATAAGATTTACATGTATTCATTAACCCATTGTAAAAATTTCTAAGTGCTTAAATTTTTCAAAATAAAAAGTTGAGGAAACAATATCAACCATCTTGCTCATGTGATCATCTTAGCCAAGATACTATCTTAGGTACAAAATTCAGCATATCACAAACAGAAAACTACTTTCAGATGATAGGAAATGTTTAGGAATTCACTAAGTAGCTTAATAAACTGTAGAATAAACTCTTTTGGCTTCAATGCTTATTTTTAAATGTTTTTAAAAGTTGAAGTCCAGTGCCTTACTTACATTATTCTGAATATCAATTGTCTCTATAGAATACTGTAGGCACAGGATCCATTTGGGTTTTATCTCTACTGACCCTAAAAACACACTTTAAAGTACATTTTAAAATAAATCCTTACTATTCATCTGATTTGTCCTAATTTGCCACTTTCTCTTAAGAGATACAACAAAAATGTTCCAATTAATATTGATTCTTCAATCAGTCTAAACTAGTGCCATCTGTCATCTGGACAGTTATTATTCATAGCAAAACTGTAGTTATTATTCATTATTTATCTCTCACCAACCTGATATTTTTCCCTGGCAAGAACATAAAAAGAATAGGGAGAAACATAGCTGGAAAAGCAGATTGGAGTCCTGATTTCGAAAATGTTCATACTTAAGCATGTACTCATTTGGAAAATATTTATTGAGAACCTACTACATGCCAAGTAATGTGGATACAATTATACACAAGCCAAACATGATCCCAGATTTATAGTTATGTTGGGAATACAGACAAACACACATGACACGATTAGAGGGCTGCTTTTGGAAAGTTAATCTGACCATCAGAATTCAACTAAGCCTGGCTTGTAGTAAAAGCTGATATTATATGTAAGTAAACAACAGGGTGTTCTTTCATGAAAATTAAGTTTGGTGGTAGGGTCCTCCTGAACAAGTTGCTTTCCATTTCGTTTTTATTTCTCTTCCCTCCTGTATTGGTTTCATGTGGCTGCTATAACAAATTACCAAAATTTGGTGGCTTAAAACAAATGAAATCTATTCTCTAAAAGTCTGGAGACTAGAAATTTAAAAGCAGGATCACTGGGCTGAAATCCTAGTGTCAGCAAGGCAGCACTCCCTCCGAAGCCTCTAGGGATCCAGTCCTTGCCTCTTCCAGTGTCTATCTGGCAGTACCAGCATTTCCTTGCTGTGGCCACATGACTTCAATCTCTGCCTCCATCTTTACATGCTTCTCCTCTGCATATCAAGTCTCCCTCTGCCACCTAAAAGGATACTTGTAATTGCATTTAGGACCCAACTGGATAATCCAGGATAATCTCCCATCTCAAGATCTTAACTTAATCACATCTGCAAAGACCCTTTTTCCAAATAAGTTCACATTCACAACTTCTGTGGATTAGGACCTTTTTAAAAATTTTTGGAAGCCACTATCAGACAATCATACCTACACAGAAAGCCTAAGAATGAAAAAGGGTAATAAGAAAAAAAATACAAATTTACTAAGCCAGAGCATTTACAGTTCTGCTCCAAACATATCTGAAGAGTTTTTCTGCTTCTGAATAGGTCCCCAAAAGCAAGGTTCTCTACTCCTAAGTTATTTAAGGCGTTTAAGGTGAGAATTTAATTAAATTATACTGGGAAGTACCATACAAATTAAAACTAATATTATACCTCTTCTCTCCCCCTCTCCTTCCTCCTCAATAATAACCTCAAATTTCCTTTCGAACAGCTCCTGTAACTTTTACTGACCCATTTCAGAACTCTGGCTTGACACTGCACTGTATTAATCCTGGGAGAAAGAGCCCAAGAAAGCTCAGCAAGCAACCCCCTACACAGGGCCAGTTCTCAGGAGCCTTTAGGGTCAGAGGTAAATCTGGGCAAGGCCAAAGCCTGGTCTGGTGGCACCCTGGAGCCAGATGGTTTCCAGAACTGGGAGAGTAACATGGCATTCATCCAGGGGACATGCTCCTTATAGTTGCTTTTCCTTCACTAAAAAAGGAATTCTTGGCTAGAGAGCCTAAAAGCCTGAAGGCAAAATTATATGGATAACCCAGAGAGTATGTATGGACCTCAGGGCTCCAAGGAAAACAGTGAGGAGGCATTATGACTTTGTACTTCAGCAATGACAGCAGTGGAGGATGGGCCAAATCTCTGCCTTCCCGATAAACCCTTTGAGTAGAACTGTAACACAGCCCACCATAATCCTGACTTGCCTCCTTCTCTAGTTTCCTGGATATGGAGAATTGCTGCCATTCTAGAATCCACTTGCCAAGATCCTTAATCAGAAGTTTTTGTTGTTGTTGTTGTTGTTTTTTGAGACGAAGTCTCACTCTGTTGCCCAAGCTGGAGTGCAGTAGCACAATCGCGGCTCACTGTAACCTCCACCTCCCGGGTTCAAGTGATTCTCCTGCCTCAGCCTCCTGAGTAGTTGGGACTACAGGCACGCACTGCCATGTCCAGCTAATTTTTGTATTTTTGGTAGAGACAGGGTTTTACTATGTTGGCCAGGCTCGTCTTGAACTCCAAACCTCGTGATCCACCTGCCTCGGCCTCCCAAAGTGCTGGGATTACAGGCGTGAGCCACCACGCCCAGCTAGAAGTATTTCTTAACATTGTTAATACTTAACAGTGTCCTCCAAAAAAGAAAACATCCTGAGGTAGAAAACCTACATATAAATCAATAATTCAATGACTGCTTGTGTATAAGCCCTGTCTACTTTCTTCTCTCTCCAGATCTGAATTAGTATACAAATTCAATCTTCAGCCTCTTAAGCAAGAATAAAAATACCACATCATATACTATGATGCCATTACAAATATATTCCCATTTTATTTGAGCTATTAACTTTTTTTTGCTTGTATAAACAGAATAAATAATTCATTTCATGGCTTAAAACATAGCAACATGTAGGCAAATGCAAAATAAATAGCAAATCAAAATCCGTGAAATACTAGACAAGGGTTGTCTGATGTAGGGTAAGCACTGTGAGACAGTCCAAAGACAACACATTGAATTTCACTTTGTTTTCAAAGAACATGGTGACCAAGTTCACAGGTTAGGCAATCCATTATCCCTTCTTCTTCATTTATTGGCTTGCCTTCACCTAGCAGAAGTTTCAGGCAGCTACACAAAAAGTCTATTGTTTCCTCTCTGCTATATCTCATCAAGTAATGTCCTTTCACTCCAGTGAAAAGCCTATACTCTTACTGAGCTCATCTTAGCTTATTAAATTTATAATTTAACAACTGTGCCAACACACTGTAATTACAGAATCATTATGTGGTTTTTACATACAATCATTTTTTAAAGGAAGGCTCGCTGGAGATTCAGTTTATGAAAGCAGATATTACATCAATCCCCTTCATACATACTGAAGAAAAGCTCCTTCACCTCCTACTACTACTACCCACCCTAACCCCCGGTTTTGGCTAAACCAAGGAAAGGACAATGTTGGTGTCTGTTAAGTATGAAGACATGCCAGGGTCAGAGAAGAAATAACTCCAGCTTGGGAACATAAAACAACCCACGCCTTTCTCTTTGCCAAGCCAGAATCCTGACATGACCACTTCTGAAGCCCCCTTGCCTCATTTCCCCATGTTCTGAGGCTAGCTTCCCTCTCTGGCAGACCCCCAGGACAATACATGAGGTCTTACAGCCAAGTAGTCCTACAGATCCAAGAGGAATCAAAGCATAGCTGTCACCCACACAGGATGCAAATGGCATCTCCTCATGGACAACTGGGTGCCATTATCTGGAGATGGTTACTGAAACACAGACTTCTGACATTAGTGTTAGTCGAATTCTAAAGTTTGATCTGGTAAAAATAAACTAAAACCCTAGAGACACAAAGCAACATTCTTATGTCCCAAAGCATCATCACATAATTAGCAAACATTTATTGACTGTCCACAGCCTGCCTGGCATTAACTAGATGTTGAGATTCAGGAATAAAGAAAACAACATGTTTAATGCCTTGATGAGTTTATAGTCTAAGATGGATAGAGTAACTGGACACACAGCTGAGAATAAACAAGGGACTGAACAATAAAACACAATGAGAATTTTTTTGAGAAAACTGCACACATAATGCATTTTAATCAAGGTAAACCATATAATACATTTTAATCAAAAGACATAGCTTGATAATATTACTATATTCTATTGATTGTTCTATTTCTTTCTTTCTCGTTCTGCTTCTCCTTTCTGTTTCTACCACCATGGTTATTCTTATTCAGACTTATATACTTCAGGAAAAAAAAAGTGAGAAATGTGTTTTGTTTTTCCTTTTTTTTTTGTTTTTGTTTTTGTTTTTTTGAGACGGAGTCTTGCTGTGTCTCCCAGGCTGGACTGCAGTGGCGTGATCTAGGCTCACTGCAAGCTCCACCTCCCAGGTTCACACCATTCTCCTGCCTCAGCCTCCCGAGTAGCTGGGACTACAGGCACTCGCCACCACGCCCGGCTAACTTTTTGTATTTTTAGTAGAGACCGGGTTTCACCATGTTAGCCAGGATGGTCTCGATATCCTGACCTCCTGATCTGCCCACTTCAGCCTCCCAAAGTGCTGGGATTACAGGCGTGAGCCACCACGCCCGGCCTTGTTTTTTCTTTTAATTTGAGGTGGAAGGAACCAGCACAGGGTTGTTGGTTTTTTAATCTGCCAAGTACGGGCTTTTTTTCCCACAGAAATGAAAAACTATATCTACTTGCATTAGCTTCATTTCATTAAAACATTGATCACACGTTAATAAAAGAATTTGTGATCAAATTCATTTACGTATAAACAACCAATATCAGATCCTTTCATATTTTGATTAGCAGTATGAATTACAGAGCGGAATGATAACAAGTCAGAGAAGAAAAAAGCCCTGATGAGTCAAAAATGTAATGGAAAATAGAGGTTGGAGATGGCAAAATCTTTCCTTATTTCACAATTTTCTCTGGGGCCAGCCCAATTTACCTTTAACAACAATGCAATAACAAAGCAGCAAGGTGTATCTCTGCCTTGCACAAAGTGGATATGGTGAATGAGAACACCATCAAGAATCATAAAATGATGTGGGCATACCTGGAAAGTAACGTGGAGGTGTAACCACGCCGGGGGGAGTTCTGCTAAGAAAGGAAAGGTGAGAAAACACTTGGGAGAAAATGGCTTTTGAAAATGTGAATTGAAAAGAGAAGGAGCTCAAAGCCAAGAAACTGACACTGACAGCGCGAGATGATTGAAGTGCAGATTAGGATTGAGTTGGGGCAGTTGAAAAATAAAGTACAGCTCTGAAAAATCTTGGAGAGAAAAAAATAACAAAGCTTAGTAAGAGCTCCTTGAGCAGGCCTGGGGAGAGAGATGTCAGTGATGACTCAGATGTCAGGAGTGGCAAGGCAGGCCAGCTGCAGGACTGCCAGTGACAGGAGGAAGTAGGAGAGGAAATGATGCATGCGATAGCTAAGAAACACTATAAATGGCTACATATCTGTGGTTTCTCCAGCAAAAATGCATGTGCAAAACGTTCTGTATTCAGTACCCTAGTTAAAATATAACTGTGGGGAGAGCAACAGATTAACTACACAAACTGTTGCTTTAAGATAGCATGCCTAGGAATGTGCATGGGAAAAAAATACTGAGGCAAAATAAAATTCAATTGTGGTTAGCTCTAGAGTAGTATTATATTAATAATATAAGTGACTTTTGCCTCCTCCTTTGTGCTGCTATTTTTCTAAATTTTCTCTATTGAGAATGTTGTCTTGTAGGGCAAATTTTTGAAAGTTCCTAAGTGAACATGTTAGAATGCTGTGTGTTAGTTTGTAAATTTCATGGAAACACATACACACCAGAACGCATCCACCAACATTAGGTGTCACGGAGCTTGCAGCACACAGAGGGTCCTCCAAAACAGCATTAATATATCCGTAGAAGTCCATGTGAATCATCGTAGTTGGCCATCTGGTGACTTTCACGTGTTTAGCATATAATCAGAAGTACACAGATTGACCATACTTTACCCAAATCATGAAAGCCAAGAAATTTGTCTAATAAATAAATTACTTAACCCGAAGCCTAATACCACCCCAAGGAATTTTTCAGTAAGATCTGTGAAATGCCCTCTAGAATCAGAGAAGATATCAGCACTAAGATATTTGAGTATTAAATACAGTGTTTCATGATCCTAGAAAAGTGGAATGGGTACTTCCAAAGTAAACTGGGCAAATCCAATATGCAAGGTCACTGAAATAGAGAAACGTCATTACTGCTTTCTCAGACTCCGGCGGTGGACACTGGACACAGTGTAGTAATTAACAGGACAGCCTCTGGAACCAGGCTGCCAATATTTCAAAGCAGCTCCACCACATTCCTAGCATGTCACCTTGAGCAAGTTTTCTTCACTTTTGGGCCTCGGTTTCCCCAACTATAAAATAGAGACCATAACTATACCTACTCTCATAGAATCATGAAATATAGGGCTGGGCACAGTGGCTCACATGTATAATCCCAGTACTTTGGGAGATCGAGGTGGGCGGATCACTCGAGGTCAAGAGTTCAAGACCAGCCTGGCCAACATGGTGAAAACTCATCTCTACTAAAAATGCAAAAATTAGCCAGGCATGGTGGCAGGCACCTGTAATCCTAGCTACTTGGGAGGCTGAGCTAGGAGAATCACTTAAACCTGGGAGCCAGGGGTTGCAGTGTGCTGAAATCACACCACTGCACTCCACCCTGGGCCAACAGAGCAAGTCTCCGTCTAAAAAAAAAAAAAAAAAAAATTGTGAAATATAAATGAGTCAATACTCAAATATAGGATATTATAAAGCACATAATACCAGGCAAATTGAAGGCACTGTATAAAGGTTAGTTATTGTTATATATTTTTCATTAAAAAGAGATGTCAAAAAAGCCCAGCCTTCTCAAAAATTCTATTCAGACTTAAAAGCAACCATTAAATGTGCTGATCACGGTGATCACTTGATAGTTTTGTCCATATTCAAAAATACAAGGCAGCTTTTTTTTCCTCTCCCACTTCCTCTTATTTTCCCCTCTGATCTACACACAAAAATGAATCTAGTTAATACTTGAGTTCCCAGAAGTGAGAAGTCCAGATGGTTTTCTCCCTACTCAAGCCCTCCTCTAGGAAACGAAGAAGTCTTTTTGCAACAACCCTCCCTGTATGTTGGCAACAACTTTCAAAATCAAAAGCAAGTTGACCCCACTGTAAAAGAAAAAGGCTTCTTCAGCCCTTACAGCGCCGGGGGCGGGCGGAGGGGCAGAAAAATCAGAAAAGAAAAGGAAAAGTCTGTGCTAAAGGAAAATTAAATAAATTTGGGTTTTTGCAAAAGGCCCTAACACCTAGCTCTCCCGTGATGCAGCACAGCTTCTCGGAACCCAACTCTTACTATTTCCTCGGATACCCTCTCTGGATAAAGTTTCTTTTCCCAGCAGGGCCGTTCATTTGCATGGTAAGTACCAACATAGTGTAAAATATGAACTCCCACGCTCCCAAACCCTCCTACCATGGCTGCCCTGTGTTCCTCAGCCACTTTCTCCTTTGCACTGTCCCCTACAGGCTGGGCTGCTCATCTCCTACTGAGCTTGCCTTCCCAGCCATTCCCATAAGACTCTCTGCACATTCTACAAGTGATGTTCAGGGAGCATCTGAAAGCTTACCTCACCTCCAAATCTCACCAATCAGAGGGGCCTCCAGCCTACCGCTCCACCAGTAAGATATGAGGATAGAGGTTCCCTGTGCAGGTAAGCTGGCAAAGACCAGACGCTTACCCAGAGCTGCCTTGGCTCCTCACAGGGCACCGACTTCTTCAAAGTTCAGTCTCTTCCCTAGGATACTGAGAAAGCCACCCACCTGGATATTCCAGAGAAATATGGGCTGAACTTCCAGAATCCTCAGATTTGCAACTATAGAAGTGTTTAAGTGTTACAAGTTATAAGTTATATGGATTTCTGTCTTTCTCCAGATTGATATATTTTTCAGGAGTCAGGGGAGTCATCCTGTCATCTTTCACTGAATTCCCTCCCTAATAAAACCTTTTTTTTTTTTTTTTTTGAGATGGAGTCTCCCTGTCATGGCCCAGGCCGGCGTGCAATGGCGCGATCTCGGATCACTGCAACCTCCACCTCCTAGGTTCAAGCGATCCTCCTGCCTCAGCCTCCTGAGTAGTTGGGATTACAGGCACCGGCCACCACACCTGGCTATTTTTTTTTTTTTTTTTTTTGTATTTTTAGTAGAGACGAGGTTTCACCATGTTGGCCAGGCTAGTCTCAAACTCCTAACCTCAGGTTATTCACCCAACTCAGCCTCCGAAAGCTCTGGGATTACAGGCGTGAGTCACTGCGCCTGGCCATAAAACCATTCTTTGCAAGCACAGTTTCATCCCTTTGAGATGACAATTGGCTACAGATGTTGAACAGGTATGCAGGGACCAGTTTCTATGCACCCCACCTTTAGGACTTGCAACTCTAGTTCACGGGTCTCAGAGAAGTTGTAAGTTACCAGTTTCCAACATTCCAAATTACTGCAAATGCCAGAAACTACAAATGTTTGGAAATGCCAAGAGTCTGAGGATCTACTGACACAGCATATAGCTGAAACCTCACCCACATAGTGTTAAGAAAGCGTTTCCTGCCTGTCTGGGGCTGACAAACCACAACAACCCTTTTCTTCTTCCTCAGGCACCAAGCAGGACTCATCAGGACACCTGGGCTCAGGCTCAAACCCTATCAAAGTAGGGCTGTACTGAGGACGCACCTTCATTCTCTTCCCAGAACAAGTGAAGGAAATAGGAGAGGATCTTTGCTCTAGGAAAGCAGGCTTCAGACAGGAAGTGGCAACAATTCATACAAGGTGCCATTCTTTCCTCTAACCCACACCTTGACCTGTGTTGACCATCTCCCTCTCTCATCACAATATCTCTAGATTCTTCCACATACTTATTGAAAACTATGTTCATGACACGACAGAGGAGGTAACTGTCTCAGATAGCATAAGAAGTTCAATAGTAACCAAGCATTTTTTTTTAAGTTATTTCCAGTGGGCCTGTCTGCTTTAGCTCACTTAAATCTTCACAACACCACTGAGGCACAGAGATGTTTTGTAACTCACCCAAGGTCAGTTAACCAATAAGGGTAGATCTGAGATACAAAACCATGCCATCTCGTCATCGAGAGCTCCCTCTTCCCACTACAATATCAATCCATCAGAACAGTTCCAGTTCAGTAGACCCAGTGATCCATGATGGAGCAATTGGGTATTCTGAAGAGTGGGCAGATCACAAGCAGACATGGATGAAAAGAAATCCCAATTCTTCAGTCAAGATTGACCTTTAAGACTTTCCACAAAGTGGCCTCAACCTCTCGTTCCAGTCTTTTCTTCTCCTCCCCAAGAGCCACGTCAGCATCCTTACAGTATCAGCTCCCTTCCAAACTTCTCTCTCTTCAGAATGTATTTACCTTTTTCCCCTAAAACCCAATCCTATCCAACTGCTCCAGCAAGATGAAACCTGAAACTTTCTCTGATCTTCTTAGTTGGATGTAAGACGTCATTCTTCTGTAAACACCTATAGCAAGGTTTAAAAATGATGTAACATTATAATAATTGTAACTTCCAGTCCTGTAACACAGATATGACAGTGCTTACCATCCTTAGTAGAAAACATGGGATAGTACATAAAGCACCTGTTAACAAACTCCAAGGAGTTACCACAGCACAGTTTTTAAAAAACACGTCTTATCAGCTGGGCGCCGTGGCTCATGCCTGTAGTCCCAGCACTTTGGGAGGCCGAGGCGGGTGGATCACCTGAGGTCAGGAGTTCAAGACCAGCCTGACCAACATGGTGAAATTCTGTCTCTACTAAAAGTACAAAATTAGCCAAGCATGGTGGCACACGCCTGTAATCCCAGCTACTTGGGAGGCTTAGGCAGGAGAATCACTTGAACCCAAGAGGCAGAGGTTGCAATGAGCCAAGATTGCACCATTGCCTTCCAGCCTGGGCAACAAGAATGAAACTCCAAGTCAAAAAAAAAAAATATGTCTTATCATTGATAGCTACTATACTGGCTAATGAAATCCAAATATAGCTGCTACCAGTGACAATGATTCCATATTTTGGAGATTCAATAGACTGATGCTAAGAGCACTGCATCTAACTATTGTCTAATATAAAAACTTCTATTTTCTTCCTGTCTCCTTGAGAATCTCAATGTCACAGAGCCAACAAGAGGCAAATTCTAAGTAATTCTTTAGCATGCAAAATGTATGTGCTATTACTCTTCTTTGTCTGGAATTTATTAAACAAGCAGAATCAAGGGAGCAGATCTGAAATTTCTGGAGGAATAAATGGGTGCTGCCACTAATGATCATCTCTGAGGCCTTGTCAGGCATTTGGGAACAAACTTACCAGTCTCCAGCATGAAAGACACCAAGGAGAAACCTGACAGCTGAGAAGCTCCGATTTCCCTCTCACATGAGGATAAGAGAAACCAGCATATATTATTTTTTTGGTTGCTTGGATGGTTTTGTTTTTGTCTTTTTTGAGACTAAGTCTCACTCTGTCACCCAAGCTAGAGTGCAGTAGCGTGATCTCGGCTCACTGCAATCTCTGCCTCCCGGGTCAAGCAACTCTCCTGCCTCCACCTCCAGAGTAGCTTGGATTATGGGCATGCACCTTCATGAACGGCTAATTTTTGTATTTTTGGTAGAGATGGGGTTTCACCATGTTGGCCAAGCTGGTCTCCAACTCCTAGCCTCAGATGATCTGCCCACCTCAGCCTCCCAAAGTGCTGAAATGGGCATGTATTATTTTTTAACTACCCCAAGAAGGAGAAACGGGCATACATTGCTGTGAATTTGAAAACTTCACCAGAGTACTTTCCTCAAGAATACAGGAAGAATAAGAATCCACTTAAACATTATAGTTTCACATTAAAATGCCCTTTCAGCATAATTGCAGGAATCCTTGTGAGTGTGTAAGCAGAATGCATATATATTGACACCTTTCTGTTCCTCTATTTCATCACTCAGAAAAGGCACGCATTTGCTTTTCACAGAAACCTGGAAAACAGCATTCCTGGAAAAACAATTCTTTGTGTACCTCCCACACTCCTGGCGTCCAGCCTTCAAATTTCCCTTCTGAATTCCAAAACTACAAAGAGGTTTGGCCATGTAAGTAAACTTGTCATCTAATTTCTAAAGAAGGCTGATTCATTTTTAAGTAATTACATATATTTAAATTATGAGTCTTATGTTAATAAGTAGACATATAAGCACTTTGGCCAAACAGTCCATTTATAATGTTTTATTCATTACAAAATCAACATAAATGTTCTGCCCATGTAAACGTGTGTGTGTGTGTGTGTGTGTGTGTATGTGGTGTGTGTGTAATGATTTGTATGGAAACTGTAAGTAAAAATGCACCAACAATGTATTCATAATACTTATATTATCTTCACATACATGCAGTGCCTAAAGTGTAACAGTTCACAAAAATGAATAAAACCACTGCTGAACTAAATATATGTTCATCAGAAAGAAACCTACAAATGCTATGCTTAAGATAGTGACAATTAATATCTGATGTGGCTTAAACAAAAGTGGTAGATTATTACCCTCATCTCAAGTCATCAATTATTACATACAACATACAACTTCTCAAAATGCAAAATGATTCATGTTGCAAATACAATAAAACATAACAATTCAGAGACTGAAGAGAGTTGATTGTCTACATTACTCACAAGTACAATTTTAGAATCTTTAGATAAGGTTCATTTTCAAACAAATAATATTTCATTTACTTTTTCCCAATATGTAATGCAAATAAAATATTAAATAGTATAAATATTCACTTTGAAGATATTCAGGATTAGAGGATACATATCAATAATACAGCATTATGTAGATTTCTAGCATTTCATTTTCCTCCCCTTGAAAAGAAAAACATTTCATACTACAATTTCACCAGCTTAATAACGTATGTCACAATCTAGAAGATTCATGTGAGACCAAATAAATTTTATATGCTTTCACAATTTCAAATATTCACAATATTTCACATCTGAATAAAGCAAAATTTATATGCTTTCAAAGGTTTCCTTAAAATCTTTGAAATTGAAAATTCATTTCAATGCTGTCATTACTTATTCAATACAAACTACCTTTGAATTGTATTTTTTAAATGCTACTCGAATGCAAAATCACCCCATAACAATTGTTTTGCATCTCAATCATTTATATATTGGGCTCAATGTAAGCTGATCCTTTGAGTAATACAATGCATGTAATATTATTGCACAAAATCCTCACAATTCAACTGGTTATTCAATCATTAATTTAGTCCACTAATACAAATGAGATGGGGAAGAAGCAGGTAGTATGTTTATGGGGGAAGGAAGGAAGTGAATGACCCCAAAACAGTCACCTCCAACATAAACACACACTTTCCCTAACCTTATGCCTTGATAAAGACTACACAGACTTTGGCCCCAGTTCTTACCAGCATGGGGCCCTTAGAAGCCTAGAGAACTCCACTTACAGAAAAAGAAAACTAGTACTCAGGGGTGGGAAAATATTGAATCATGCAGAAATGCTTTCGCATCTCCATGGAAAGATCTATCTTAATCTAAAAAGAATTCTGTGCACTTTAACATTTTGCTGAGTAAGCAGTTTTTTCCTAATAAAATTCACTTCCAATCATTTCTTCAAGATGCTTAGATTATTACGATTTCAGGTAGAAATTTGAAGAGTGGCTCTCTCTAAGCATTAAAACTTACTGGCCAAGGATTCACAGAACAAAGTTTTATAAGTGACATTCTGTATTCGAGCTCTATCAATTAAAATTTTTTAAAAGTATACCTAAACAAGTGCTTCTCGGGCCACCTAATCAGGAAGCATAATCTCGGAGGTGTGAACTACCCAACAATGGCAATAAACAAAAGGTCTCTGGCTGATACTACATTCACATAATTGTGGGAGTCCTCACCCACCCACTGCCCAATCTGTTTTCAGGTTCCCAAAAGGCTTCTGAGGGGCAACATCTACTCCTCCCTGCAGCCATGTGCTCCAGGAAGTGCTATGTCCATGCATCTGACATCCCCGTTCCTGCTCAGCCCACACTGGCTTCTCCAGTCCTTGGCTGTTCTTGCAAGCCACTTCCATTGCCAGGAGTGCCTCAGGCAGTATCCTCTCAGGGGCCACCTGGGCTTGGCCTGGGCTTCCTCAGCACTGACACAGCCAGCACCTCTGCAAAGTGACAGAGGAGGAGCAACTGCCCTTTCCTTCCATAATTGTTCTCCTCTTCCAGGCCCCTGCCCATTTTTCTGTTCCTGGCCCTGAAACCCAAAGACCCCCTCTTTCTTTGAATGACAACCTCTGGGCCTACTGGCCTAAGTCAAAGGCTGGGCAGCCTGGGCATTTCTGTGGATTTTGTTTTCAGTATCTTGTGAAATGTTTTACTCTTTACAAAATGCATGCTTCCTTCCTTTCCTCTCCTCAAAGGCAGACTGTCCAGGGAGTTAAGCTTGCCTGAGCAGACCCTTTTCTCAAGAATATTCCATCATGCCTGGGTCCCCAGTAACACAGAGTTCATTCATATTTTCCTTCCCTCTCCTTGTCCTCCCTGCACTAGGTTGGCTGACTTTGGAAGATCCCTCCATACAAACCATTTGCCTCGGTACGGAGAAATGATATCATGTCAAGGTGGTTAAAAAGGCACAGAATTTTAGGGGATAAATATGAAAGCATACAGACAAAAACATACAGACATCACCCACAGAACTCTACAGGGAAAAGGCAGCATGGGATGGCATCCTAGGAAAGCAGGAACAGTTTGAGTGGACACAGAATTCTATTTTTGCCAAGATTTGTAATTTGTGGCAGCAGGACATTTATGGGAACATGTCATACAGGGACACCTTGGCCTGGAAATCATCTATTTATAAAACAGGTCTAGGTTTAGGACCAAGAATAAGGCAATCCCCATACCTTTGGCTTCCTGAGAAATTTCAAATTACTTCGCCTAAAAATGGAGAAGCTCCTCAAAGAGCTGCAGTGAGTTGATCACTTGGCTAATATTTATAAACCAAGAAAATCCACATGCTATGAAAAAGATCCATGACTAAAAGATTATTACAAGTATATTCTCTCCCACCAGCCAGCCCTCATTCATCACCTTCTCAAATATCCAGTAATTTAATCAAAGGCACTTTTGAACCACCAAATAGGTCATTTTATTTTAGAACCTTTGGGTCTGTGGTAGGCCAAGACTTTAATGTCCTTCTGTCCCCCTGAAATATATAAATGACTTTACTACATGAAAAAGAGCTGTTCATCGGTAACTGTGAGAACTCCAAGCTGTTTCACACCCAAAGAGAATTGTCACTTGGATTTCAGTGGAAAGTTCTCATGCAACAGCAAGGGTACTGAAACAATCTAGATTGTTGGGGAAGACTTGGAGATAAGGAGACTCACAGCCATCTTACTATACTATTTCTAAGGTTAAGAAGATCTGATTCTTCATCTTCTAAAGAAAAATACAACCATTAATGCCAGCAGTGATGGTGGTGGTGGCAGTAGTGTTCTCAAAGCATATCTTGTTTCTGTGTCATGCTGGTTCCGGAAGACTTTTAATGCATCTATGGAGTTTCCAGTGTTCAAATGATTACTAATGGGGAGAGAAGAAGGCCCCAGCCTAGGGCTTTCTCTTCTGCTCTATCTACAGGAATTCTTACTTCCCCCTTGGTTCCTGTGGCCCCCACTACAGCCATGGCCCACCCCAAATGCTGCTAGGAAGAGCCAGACCACAGCCTGCCATAGAAAATGTCCTCCCTGTGAACTGAGGCCCCACTGCCACTCAGACACATGCACACTGAAGGGAGAAAAACAATAACTGCACTGATTCTACACACCTCTCAGTACAATGAAAATGACTGAGGTTCAAACCAAAGCTGATCTACATACAGGTCATGTCATCTGGGACCAGTTATTTCATGTACCTGAGTTTTAAGATGAGGATAATAATTCTCATCTTATGAGGATTAAACAAATTCCATCTTAAAGTACTTGGAATTAGAGAGTGCTCAATATATATTTTTCTTTTCTGTGATGATAGAATTTGCCCCAGTTATAGGAACAGCTGACCATGAAATGCCAGTCGACGTCAAGGCGACACAAAATTATTTACTAAACAGCAGAATTTTGTAGAAGTATTTACTACTTCATTGTAGTAAATAGCATCTTGGCACCTGAAAGCAGTTAAGGTGATTTCCCAAAGTACCTATTTTACTACCAGTGAATTGCCTAGAATCCAGACTAGCATAACTTTCTCCAAATACCAAAGGGAGTAGAGCTTTTATTACAAAAACAAACACAAACTACCAGACAGGCAAACATTCCCTTGTACTTTTAACTTGCTCTGTATACACTTGAAGAAATAGCATTCGGTTCACAAAAGATAGAAACAAAATAATTTTTCTGAATGGCACAGTGGTAAAGACCCTGACAACAAATTGCCTAGGTCTAAATCTCAGCCGTGCCAGTAGCAGTGTGACCTTGGGCAAGTTACTTTACCTCTGTGCTTCTGTTTCATCATCAGTAAAACGAGGATAATACCACCAGCCTGAATGGGTTGCTATGAGGATTAAATGAGGTAAGATAGCCTCTCCAACTCAGTGGCAGTGATCCTTACCTAAAAAATCAATTTTCTGCAAGAAAACACTGAAACTGTGCCACTTTTAAGTGGAAAAACTTGTAACACATCTACCAAGATACTCAACCAGTTTCTAAAACATACACAACAAAACTCCCATGTCGAATAAAGAAACTATCATGTTGGAATACAAAATGCTTAAAATGCTATTAACTGAAGACCAGTTAGTAAGATTATGAGTTGCTTCTAGGCAGTGACAGTGGCATATATCCTCTTAGCTGACACTGTGTATTGTTTTCAACATGTCACTTGAGATATTTCCCCCACATTTAGGTTAAAATGTTTTACTGGGTTTGAAGACATAAATATTAATTTTGTCTATAGAAGATATTAAGTAAAAAATGTTTTGCTGAAAGACTTGTGTTCTATGAAGCTTAAGTATTAAAAAGAAATATTCTCACTATGGAAATACATTCACCAAGGTGGAGATTCTGCAAAGCATGTCAATATCTGTAAAGCATATGGTAGCAAGCACAAGAAAGACAGCTACAAAACATTAACAACTGCGACTATTACAAAAAAGCCTAAAATATCTGACTAATTCCAAAATGTACAATTTTTAACATTTTTCCACATATAAAGAGACAGCCATGTTTGGGAATTTCACAAATTGTGCTCCCTGGAACAATGGTAATAACTATTCTGAAAAAAAAAAATAATGGCTTCTAGGTCAAAAAAAATTTGGAATATGCTACTTGCTACAAAGTCTCTGCATCTCTCTTTTAGAGATTCAAAATATTCACCAGGATATTATATGCTACAAGAAGTCCTGCAGTAAACTATTTTTTTTCCCAGAAACTCATCGCTTGCTAACTGCAGTAAACTTTGTTTACACCAAATATTGAACCACAAAACTCTTTTTAATGGAACACCTGTTAACAGTGTCCAACACACAATTTTGGAAACAGGGATCTAAACCCAATTTATGGAAGAAATTTTGCTTTAAGCGGATTAACAAAGTATTAGTCTCTCCTGAGATGTGTAAATAGCTATAAGAATGGGCCTTTCATTTTAAGAGCTGCTACCCTGGACTTTGCCTTCAAGCCTCAGGCTTCAAGCTAAGTTTAAAAGGGGATTAGTCTTTTTCCTCTCCCTGCAAAATGGAGACGACACAATTTTCAATCTATAACATAGGGGATGGGAAAATTAGTGAAGGTTTATTTCCCTAAATTACACTAAAATCTTAGCAATTAAGTGATCTGACAAAGCATCCCATCATTTCTACAGACAAATGATTTAAATTTATGCATTAAGTCCCCACAAAAACAGTGGCAGTCCTAAGCTGAAGATACAAAGTATTTTAAAGAAATATAAACATGTTCTTATCTTAAAGTACTGTTAAAAGAAAGTTCCCTCATTTAAGGGAAAAACATTGTCCACCACACACCCCACCCACCTACAGCTCAGAGGGCTTCCTAGTCACGTATCTTCTCCCTTTCTTTGAAGTGTGGCAAAAAGCAAATAGAGTTTAGTAGTAAGTATAGTGAAGTGAAAGTTTCTAAAAAAGAAAGAAAGGAAATCCTACACTGATGCTATTTAAGTATGTGAAGTCTCAGTGATAACAGTTATTAGATGACTGCTAAATGTAACTACTGTACTGGGATTAGAAAAACCAAGTAACTCAAATACTGGCAATTAATTTTCGTATAGCCTCTGGGATGTTTTTCACAGGTAACATGTGATCTCAAAAAAATAGTACTCTAAAATACTGCATCTGTGTCCAATAGTCCCTTAGAGTAAATATCACTGGATGTAAACAAACAAGGGCCTTTGGCAACTTGGCTGCCAACAAATGAAGGCAGCAGCTTAATTTATTACACTACACAGAATAATAGCTAGCTAACATTTCACAAGAACTTCCTACAGACCCTGTCAGGTTCTTTAAAAGAGTGTCTCATTTCTCAGTACTCTATTCTTCCCAAATTCAAACTGGCACTTGTGCCTACAATCTAAATTTACATACTTTTTGGAAAACATTTTTGAGAATCAAGCATAATTTTTAGCAGGGGGAAAAAAGACTGTATAATAAAGTGTCCTGCAAACAATAAATACCCAATCCTTCGAAAATATCAAGTATCAATCAATTCACAAATATAGTTGAGTTCTATTATATATGGAGAATTGAATCTATATAGTGCTTAGGATAAAGAATAATACCGGGCCCCTGCATGAGGCATTTATGTTCATGATGAACGAAAAGATTATCCAATATAAAGTTACCAACAAAGCAAGGCTAAGAGATAAATGCACATAGGATATGCATTTATATACAGACGGAGATTTTAAAGTCAAGCTCCAGGGTAAGGGGATTCTGTATAAGAGAAGCAAGCAAGAAGATCAGGAAAGGCAGGTAAGGCCAGATACAAAGAGACTGGAATGACATCTGGGTAGCTTTTCACCAAAGATAACCACAATCAACTCCTTCCCCTCCCTCTGTGTGCAAGCCATTCCCTCATTGAGAAGTGTATCCTATTCCTCCATCCTCTCGAATCTAGGTTGGCCTATGATTAATTGGCCAATAGAACACAGCCAAGTGACAATGAGTAACTTCTGAGGTCATGAGAAGCCTGGTAGCTTCCTCCTAGACTTCTCGAAATCCTTGCTCTGGGGTAAACCTGCAAGAATATCATAAGTCTGATTACCTGGCTACTGCCGTACTCTCAGGGAGCCCAAGCCATCCAGAAAATGCAGGAGGAGAAATGCAAGAGATAACCAACCAGCACAAGTGCCAAACAAAGGTGTATATGAAGAAGGCTCTGATGACCCCATCTTGCATGATAAAGCCCAAGAAAGAACTTGATTGTGATCCTCCAGAATCAGAAAAGAAAACTGGTATTTTTAGCCCCTAAGTTTTGGAATGGTATGTTTCACAGCAACAGACAACTGAAACCACCACCTTCTCCTTCAGGATAGGGGTCACACACTGGTAGTGCCTGGGTGAGATCCATCCTGCAGATGGGATTTTTTTTTTTCTTAGTCAGTATTTTGGAAATTCTAGCTAACATTTTCTACCAAAACCCACATTTTTCTGAGGCCTGCAATTTCTAGTCATCCACTTCATTCATTTACTACCTGCCAGGCCTCTATTGATTCTTCTGCAAATAAACCTTGTGCTAAGAAAATAAGAGGAGGCAAAGGATTAATAACGCACTTATACGATTGCCTAAACATATCCAGTGTGATGACACTGTGTGATTACACTATAATAGAAAATAATTCAGAAATGCTGTAATTCCAAAGAAATTCAGTCTGGAAACATTAAAATACATCCCCATTTTCAATAATAAATAAAAAATTAACAACCAATAATTTATCTTTAAAAAAGACACTATATACATTTATTCCTAAGTTCACCTAAAAATATTCCATCAGACGATATACCATAACTTTGTATTATTTGGACAATGAGAAATAACAGGCACACACTTAGTAACCTTAGTAAAAACATTAATTATAGAATACATTGATCGAGTTACATGTTTCTAGCCCACATATAAATAGCCTGAGTTGCTTTCAACTTTCAGTTACCAACTTACCTTTTCTTACTCAAACTTAATCTCAATTACTCAACAACAAATTCCTTGAAAGTTTTATTCCTCAAAAGAAAGAACCATGCAAGACTTCCTAAATATGATACTAAAAAAGTTGTTTTAGAACCCAATTGAGATGCACTGCAAGCTCCTTCAGAGCAGGAATTTGTACACTTATTTTTTTCTAGGCTTATCATTTGTACCTAGCAAAGACCTTCACTGTTGTTTAGTTAAAACATGTATTCATTTTCAAAAAATAATTTAAAATTTAAGATATCCCATGTTTACATGTCCTTAAAGCCTTTCTGAGTTACCCAAATCTCTAAATATGATTTTAATTTTATGCTGTTCAATCAATAATTCCTATTATTTTCCTCAAATATAGATGGTATCTGACAGTCATTAGCATTCAGAAATAAGCCAGATCTCTACAGCCAAACCACCAAAATTTCAAAATTCTTGTTAGTGTGAATTGCAAGATTTTTCTACAGAATTCTAATTTTATAGCCGCATGGTGTTAAAGCACTTTTTTTTTTTTTTTTTGGTGGGCGGGGAACGTAGTCTTGCTCTTTCACCCAGGCTGGAGTGCAGTAACGTGATCTTGGCTAACTGCAACCTCCGTTTCAGGGTTCAAGCCATTCTCCTGCCTCAGCCTCCCGAGTAGTGTGTACCAACACGCCCAGTTTTTTTTTTTTTTGAGATGGAGTTTTGTTCTTGTCACCCAAGCTGGAGTGCAATGGCAATCTCGGCTCACTGCAACCTCCGCCTAATGGGTTTAAGTAATTCTCCTGCCTCAGCCTCCCGAGTAGCTGGGATTACAGGCATGCACCACCATGCCAGACTAATTTTTTTATTTTTAGTAGAGACGGGGTTTCGCCATGTTGGCCAGGCTGGTCTTAAACCACAGAGCTCAGGTGATCCACCCACCTTGGCATCCCAAAGTGCTGGGATTACAGGCGTGAGCCACGCGCCTGGCCTAAGGCCTGGCTAATTTTTGTATTTTTAGTAGAGATAGGGTTTCATCATATTGGCCAGGCTGGTCTCGAACTCCTGACCTTGCAATCCACCAACCTCGGCCTCCCAAAGTGCTGGGATTCACAGGCATGAGCCACCACACCCAGCCGAAGCACTTCTTACTTTACTAAATTAATTACATTATACAGCTATAATCTGATTCATCTAAAGTCACAAGAATGTATGTCATTTTCCACCTTCCTAAATACTCCCAAATCAATGACAAATGTAGACAAGTACATAATCCCTAATAGAAGACAGGCACATGTTTATGAGACAAAGGCATATTTATTGGAGTATACAAAGCTCCCAGGTGCCTGGGGAAGGACATTGTACTAAAGTAAGATAAAACTAGAAGCAGAAAAAAATCAGAACTTTTACATCTCAGATCACAAAAGTCTGGAGAGGCCACAAAGAAACAACAGAAACCCCCAACTTAGTTGAAGATTTTATTTGGGTTGGAAAAGTTTATTTCCAAACCTGTAGTTGGGAACTTGGAATCCATTTTCCTACAGCAATGGTGCTACAAATAAATGCTGTTTTAAGTTTTCTGGCTAGTAAAAAGAAATTAATCCATAATATGGTAGAATTATAGAATGAATATCTCCATGGAATTTAAATATCATTTTTGTTATTTTTCCCCTAGGAAAAATGGCTTCTGCATTTCTAATTGCATACAGCTCTATCCTCCCCTCTACTTCATCCTTTTGCTAGTTACGTCCACACCCACCAAAAAAGTCCCCAGTCTCTTAGAGGTGGAAGCAAAGCAGCCTGCTCTTATGAGCCTTTTGTAAGCAGGAACTATTGTGTTGATAAGAACTTGAAATGCAGGTGTAGGGAGGAACTGGAGAACTGACTAGGAGGACATAGCTTCCTAGCCTACAGCCTGGAGCATGTAAGCAAGTTTATTATGTATTCTATAGATGAGGAGAAAGACTAACAGTACAGTTTTCAAATTTTTGTACTAAATGGGAAGGAGATGGGGCACGGAGCTTAAGAAGAACTGGGCGAAGGGAACACATCCCCCAGATCTCTGCCACAGATATACATTCAGCTGAACTCTGCCCCATGAAACATCACTTCTTGGTTATGAGAACAGCCTAATCAAGAACAGCTGTTTTATATAAATAAATTTTAAGGTCACAAAAGTATAACAATTATTCTTTTCTCAAATACTTAGCTATAATGATACATTGGTACTTTTACCTGCAAGTATTGAGATAATCTAAAGTCAATTTGCTCTTTGAGGAACAGGTGCAAATAACTTTTCCTTGCTCTACACCAGATGATTTTCCATCTTATTAAGAGTAACAAACACTCTGCAACTTTATAGCTACCCAAACTGAAGCATTAAAGCTATTCAAAACAGTCACCTGGGCCTAACAAGAGTTCAATACCTTTAAACACTTTTTTAGGGTACTTTTTGGATATTAAATGTAGTATTAAAATAATGTGAGCTATTTATATAACTTATCCCACTATTAGTTTTAAAATAAAGGCATTATACTGCATACGCATTAGAAGCAAACATTCATTTCCCAAATGACTTACAAATTAATCACAACAATGCTTTCCTATACTATTTCCAAATTAATTCACCAACAGGTAACAGTCTGACTGCCCTTTATCATCATCGAAAACATGTACTTATGTCAAGCACTCATGTAAGTATGTTACATATGTTGACTCAGTCAATCCTTAAAATAAGTCTTGAGTTAGGTATTATTATTCCCAGTGTGCAGAAGGAAACAAAAAAATTGAGGCCCTGAAACATTAAATAGCCCAGAGTCACAAGCTGCTATATGAAAGAAGCAGGACTTCAACCCAGGCAATCTAGCTCCAAAATCTGTGTATGCAATCACTACGCCTCCTCCCGCTTACACTCATTCATTCATTCAATCTTTTAGTAACTGCCTAAAGTGAACTAAGCACTTTGCCAAGGCTTAGGTATAAAGGAACACCCCTCCCTTAAAAAAAAAGACAGGCAAAGTTCTCACCCTCAATGAACTTACATCTGAGTATATAATAAAAAAGTAAAATTCAAATTAAACTCAAAAGTTTAGTATGGCAACTCTGGTTAAGTGAAATGAAGTGAAATGTCTGGGGAAATTTTAAGATACTGTACAGAAAAGGATTTAGTAATAATGTTCATCTGCATAATTTTTTAACATTCTCAAACGTTACACATTTGATCTTCATGATTAACTTTGTGAAGCAGGAAGGGCATCATTACACGATATGATTTCATAAATGAGGAAACAGATAAATGTGTCATGTCCTAAATATCTTAGCAAAGATGCCACATCCTTTGTCCAGGAATCTCACTACCCACAGACCCTGCTTTTCTAAAAAGATCCAGAACAAGCCAAATCATAAGCTGCCTGGGGATGTACTACGGCCTGTTCAAAAAGATTAACTGGAAAAATCTGACTTCCTTTCAAAAATGTGAAATTAAGGCCAGGTGCTGTGGCTCACGCCTATAATCCCCGCACTTTGGGAGGCTGAGGTGGGCAGATCGTGAGGTCAGGAGTTCGAGAACAGCCTGACTAACATGGTGAAACCCCATCTCTACTAAAAATACAAAAATTAGCCAGGCATAGTGGCAGGTGCCTGTAATCTCAGCTACTCAGGAGGCTGAGGCAGGAGAATCACTTGAACCTGGGAGGTGGAGGTTGCAGTGGGCTGAGATCATGCCACTGCACTCCAGCCTGGGTGACAGAGCGAGACTCCATCTCAAATAAAAAAAAACAAAAAACAAAAAACTGAAATTAGGAAATAAAGAGATGGGTCAGTTAGCTATGAAATGTAAGATGACTCAGGAGGTAACCAGGCTGGGCATCCATCAGGAGCCAAAAGCTCAAGCTGAAATGATGAGATTAGAAAGCCAGTGGGTAGAAAAGAATCGAGAGTCTCCAAGAGAACAGAAATGCCATGAGTGTCCCCACATGACCAGCTGCTGAGGGAAGAAGAGATGCCTCCTTTCCCTATGACCCAGATCCCTGTAACAAACCTCATTTCCCACAAGGAAACCTCAGTGTTCTTTGCAGCCAAAAGGCAACTACCAAATGCATATGAAAAGGAGATGAGGTTTCATACTCTCTGTCAACACAGAAATTCAGATACTTAGTGGACTTAAGTATGGAAAAAGCCACAGGTAGTAACTGGTCACACGGGTCTCCATGGTTTCTGTTTATTTCTTGCAAAAAAAAGGATAAACTTGGCCAGCTCACAGCAACAAACATGGAAGTCAAAAGAATGTGCCTTCAGAAAGATCTAGACATCCCTTCTGTTCCTCCTGCCCTAATCCATGCCCAATACCCTGACTCATCCCCACTCTCCTCAAATAATGAGAGTTCTTATTCTCTATCCCTTTTTTATCGAAAGAAAATAGAAAAGCCCATTAAATATCAACTGAATAAAACATTTAGAACAAACCATCTCTCTCAAAGTATTCGTATGAAATGAAAGGGTGGGCACAGGACAGAGTGCACCTACAGCAGGGTTCAGGAGAGGATTGTTGTCATACCTGGTCTAGCAACCCCAAACCTACAGAGTGATCCATGCTGTTAACGACTCCCACTGAGACCCACAGCCTACAGGCCTCATCACAGTGACACCACTAGGATGATGACAGACCCTTCTCAGGGCTCTTGGACAGAACAGAATCAAGAAGAGGCAGGAGGGCCGGGCACAGTGGCTCACGCCTGTAATCCCAGCACTCTGGGAGGCCTAGGCGGGTGGATCACCTGAGGTCAGGAGTTCGAGACCAGCCTGGCCAACATGGCGAAACCCCGTCTCTACTGAAAACACAAAAATTAGATGGGTGTGGTGGCGCACGCCTGTAATCCCAGCTACTCGGGAAGCTAAGGCAGGAGAATTGCTTCAACCCAGGAGACAGAAATTGCAGTGAGCCGAGATTGCGCCATGCACTGCAGCCTGGTGACAGAGCGAGACTCCATCTCCAAAACAAAAAAAAAAGAAGAAGAAAAAGAGGCAGGAGAAAGAAGACAGCCACAGGGCATGGACCTCACAGATTCATGAGCAAGGAGTAGAGGGAACTATCCCTGTGGCCAGGGACAGCCTTGGCCTCTAGGGTGCTGGGTTCTTTTTCTAATTCGTGAGACAGATGTTTACAGCCAGTGGGGAATTAAAAAAGAAGAGTGAAACAAATAATTTGTTCTGGCAATGAGTCCAATTATCAAAAACGAGTTAAGCCTAACACCCATGCAGTCCAGTAGCAATCATGTGCATCATTAAATGCATCAATTGTTATGAGTCTTTATTGCTTCAACACTTGTAGAAGTATGATAAATAATAACAGAACTCAAAATATTAGAAAATTCATAAAATATGAAAGCAAGCCCCACTTAGAAGAGACAAGGCAGCACAGTGCAATCGTACAATGCAGAAGTAATAAATGTGCCGTGGACAACAAAGCAAATGTTCAGCAAGTTTCTCTAGGAGGGTGTGGGTGGGGATGGTTCTGATAATCTCTAAATCCTTATATTTGAAAGGCATAAACTTAATTAAAAGTTCTATGAAGATAATATAACTTTAATAGGCCCACAAAAATCACAGGTCTCATCAATGAGAGGAATCAAAAGGCAAATATCACATGTCTGTGAATGAACCTAAGACTTCCCCAGTTGGACACTGGGTGCAACCTCTAACAATTCAAGAAGAAACTATGGATAGGGTTTTTAAACTACAGTGAAGAAAATGCCTTTACAAAGGACTCTTATGTCATGAAATTGAAGAAGAGATTGATCTGGAAAACAATTATCCCCATGGACAGGTTTAAATCCATTTAGTCACTAAATTCTATGAAATTAGAATGAGGAAATACGCTTTAGAAGCTAAGGTTAGAAAAAATAAAATTTAAATATTACACAACTGCATTATAAAAACTCATTACCATCCCTTTTTTTCAACAACAAAAAAATATATATATATGATCAGGTAATACACTAATTCAGAATGAAGAAACTTTTTAAATGGTATACTACATAGGTTTTTAAAATCCCGTGAAGATTCACGTAAAAACACTGAACTAATCAAGACAGCCAGCCATGTTCTTACTTTAATGTTTATCTCAAAAAGATGTTTCTCAAAACTGAGCTTCAGGCCAGGCGTGGGGGCTCACACCTATAATCCTAGCACTCTGGGAGGGTGAGGCAGATGGATCACTTGAGGTCAGGAGTTCAAGACCAGCCTGGCCAATATGGTGAAACCCCATCTTCACTAAAAATACAAAAATTAGCCAGGCATGGTAGCAGGCACCTGTAATCCCAGCTATTGGGGAGCCTGAGGCATGAGAATCGCTTGAACCTGGGAGGTGGAGGCTGCAGTGTGCCAAGATGACCCCACTGCACTCCAACCTGGGTGACACAGCGAGACTCAGTATCTGAAAAAAAAAACAAAAAAAAAAAACTGAGCTTCATGTCTCGCTCAACTTACCCCAGCCCCCTTATGCCCCTCTGCAAGTCCTCCCTATCTAAATTAATGATCACTTTAACATAACAAGTTTCTTTGGGCAAAAACCTTGCAACGATCTTCAGGTATTCTCATTTGTCCATCTCCTACAGGCCCTAATGTCAAAAGACTCCACTGCTCACCCCGTTCATTACTAAAACAACTGAAACCCTGGCCCAAACCATCACCGCCTTAACCTATTGAGCAGTACCACTGCTTCTACACTCTATAATCAATATAATAGCCAGAGGGACCTTTTAAATGTGCTCTCTTCCTCCACTGCTCAAAACCCACTCCCTCAATAGCTTCCCATCTTACTTTCGGCAAAAACTCAAGTCCTCAAATGTTCTATAAGGTTATCAACTCCCACCTTGCTTTCTTCTTCCTCCCTCTTCCTTATCCTGACCCCTGCAGTCATGCAGGGCTCTTTGCTCTCTGGGTACTTGGTTTCAGACTTACTCTATCTAGGCTTATGGCTTCTACGCTCTCTACCCACTATCTGCCTTAAAAACTCTTTTTCTAATTCTTGCCCCCAGATATTTTGGGGCTCACCTGTCACCTGCTCAGGTCTTTATTTTCCCCTCCAGGCTACCCTCCCTGCACCCAGATGTTTGTCTGGTTTATTCCCCCCATTACAACCCCAGTATTTAAACAATTGCCTGACACACAGTAAGAGAGAGCTCTTATATGTGGAATGACTGAATGATTATGCTTGCAGAACCAAGGAATGGGTGAGACATGAACAAGTCAAGAACTGAGATAAGCTTATAAAGATGATAGTCCTCTTCCATTTGGCATGCTGGGCAGTAGTAGTTCTTAAAGCAGAGGAAGGAAGCATGGAGACAGGAGTGAGTCCAGCTGCCAAAAGAGGATCCACCCACATTCTATCTTGCCATAGAGTCAATATTTGGAGACCTCAATGCCCATCAATACCCCCCAAGAAAGGCCTGGTATAGGCAATTGTTACCAGTTCAAATCATAAATGGTGCTATGGATCAAGATATTTCCAAGGTCTTTCAAACTTCAAAGGCCTAAACTTTTACATTATGGTTCATTCTCAAATATGTCATTTTTTAAGCGTATGGATAATGCCCATGTTTCTTAACACATGACAAAATAATATTCAGAAAAACGCTTCTGAAACAAGGGAGAATATTCTATATCCTGCAAAACTCAATCCTTTCTTTCCTTTTCTTTACCTAGTATTAAGGAAAGTAGCAGCTAGCTATAAACCAGACACTCTTCTATGGGCTTGACAGAGGTCATCCCACTCAGTTGTCTTAATCAGGTGAGTAATAATATGAAGTTCAATTTATGGGTAGAGAGATAACTCCTCCAAGGTCACACTGCTAATGAATGAGAGAGCTGGGATATGACCCCAGACAGGTTGGCCCCAGAACCCAGGGTTTCTGGGTTTATGTCACCCCTGTGTAGTGCCTCTTGTTTCTGCCTACCCAATACCAATGGCAAGTTGGGTCAACAAGACCTTACATGATGAATGCCATACATTTATTCGGAGAAGGCATAAAAATATCTCACTCATCAGTCCATTTAGTTAGCTAAGGAATTAAAAGACCCAATAAAAAAGGTTACTTGACATTCATATTAAAATATTAGCAAAAAATATGCAAAGCAAACAACCATTTCTCTTAAAATGGGAAAGTCAAGAGAGAACAGTAAGAATAGACAAAACGCAATATTCTTCGAAAAAATTCTTTTCAGAACTAAATATTAAGAAGCCTGCTTGAAAAACAAGTAAACAAAGTCTTATAAATATAGCTACTCATAAAAAGTGGTTTCCTTTGGAAACATTCAACTGTGTACAAGTCGGCCATGACAACTAATGTTAACATATTTCTTCAAATCCTCATGTTTTGAGGAGGAAACATACAAAAGAAAAACAGGATTCTATAAAGGGAGAGGCTCTAACCAGGAGTGGGAGGAATTCCTTAATCTGACATTCAATGAATGTTTTCTGATAAAGAGGGATAATGGAATGGAGAAAATTTAGCTAACAAATTACTTCCAAAAATATTAATTCCCTACTATCTCAGCTTTTCAAAAGACCAAATGGTAATAAAAAAGGACATGGAGCCGGGTGCAGTGGCTCACGCCTGTAATCTCGGCACTTTGGGAGGATGAGGTGGGCAGATCATCTGAGGTCAGGAGTTCGAGACCAGCCTGGTCAACATGGTGAAACCCCGTCTCTACTAAAAATACAAAAATTAGCCAGGGGTGGTGGCACTCGCCTGTAATCCCAGCTGCTTGGGAGGCTGAAGCAGGAGAATCACTTGAGCCTGGAGACGGAGGTTGCAGTGAGCCCAGATCGTGCCACGGCATTCCAGCCTGGGTGACAGAGTAAGACTCTGTCTCAAAAAAAAAAAAAAAAAAAAGACTTGGTATGGCTAGGCTAAAAATCAAACACTTTCAGGCTGGGCGCAGTGGCTCATGCCTGTAATCCCAGCACTTTGGGAGGCCAAGGTGGGCAGATCACCTGAAGTCGGGAGTTCGAGACCAGCCTGACCAACATGGAGAAACCCCGACTCCACTAAAAAAAAAAAATACAAGATTAGCCAGGCGTGGTGGTGCATGCCTGTGGTCCCAGCTACTATACAGGCTGAGGCAGGAGAATAGCTTGAACCTGGGAGGCAGAGGTTGTGGTGAGCCAAGAGTGCGCCACTGTGCTCCAGCCTGAGCAACAAGAGCAAAACTCCATCTCAAAAAAAAAAAAAAAGAAACACTTTTCAATAAATACGCTAAGTCATACACATATGTATAAATGGCATTATAAAGACATGAATTCATCTCATGAACTAAATATTGGATTAAATATTTCAAAGAACATATTATTTACAGACAAAATCTTGTGATAAGAAAAGTTATACTTCCGTGCTCTCTCCTATAATTTTTAAATGGGTAGGAGGAAATGCAGAATCTAATTTAGCTTTTATTTATTTTATTTTTTATTTTATTTTATTTTATTTTATTTTTTTGAGACAGGGTCTCACTCCCTCACTCAGGCTGGAGTGCAGTGGCGTGATCTCAGCTCACTACAATCTCTGCCCCACCAGCCTCAAGTGATCCTCCCACCTCAGCCTCCTGAGTAGCTGGGACCACGGGCATGCGCTACCATTTCTAGTTTGTCTGTGGTTTTTTGTTTTGTTTTGTTTTGTTTTTGTATTTTTGGTAGAGCTGTGGGGGCGGGGGTCTTTTTTTTGCCCAGGCTGGTCTCTAACTCCTGAGCTCAAGCAATCCACCCACCTCAGCTTCCCGAAGTGCTGAGATGGCAGGTGTGAGCCATCACACCCAGCCTAATGTAGCCTCTTTTTAAGAGTTTTGTTTTGTTTTTACTTTTTGGAGAACTTCTTTAAATAGGCATCAACCATCAACCTTGCACCTTGGAGCAGCTTCCCAGGGCTTAAAACAACACCTGACCAACCCAGCCAAAGCCAAAGCCAAAGTCCAGTTCACTACCCCCAAACCACTATCACCATTCTTAGGTGGTCGCCGAGGAACCCATCCCACCTTCAAATCCTCCTTCCTTCTATCCATCCCCTCCCCCATAGCAATTACAGTATCTCAATCCTTTCAGGCTAAACAGGGTATCTCCCAAAACAAACAACAAGTTTATCTGATTCATTGGCCCTTAAGGGTAAAAGCCATTGAAAACTAGCCCTACTCCCTCCTTCCTCCCTGCCCTCAAACCAGGCTCCCATCTTCTCTGGTCAATCTCAGGAACGATCCCTAGATCTAATTCAGTGGTGGGAAGTTGGGTCTGGTATGGGCAGGCTACGTGACAGCCAGCAAAGGAGCTCACCTGGAGCTGTGGCCCCACACAGGGCACTTGCCGTGTGGGCAGCTGCCCACCCTGCCACCTTAGTGCCTCTTGGTTCTGCTTCAGCCTAGGCAGAGAATGATCTGATCCTCTCTTATTCTCTCAACCCACTCAAGTATGGGCCACCCACACTGCAAACACAGTATAATGAGTCTCCAGAACTGGAGATGCAGCCCCAGATAAAGGCCTAGAACTTCAGACCTTCCAAAAACTTAACTAATCCCTGGGGTTTGAGTCCTACGTGAAAATGAGAGGTTAGGACTCAGTCCTTAAGGTCCTTTCCATTCTCACAATCAAGATCCAAGATTCAGCTCAGGTCCTCAGGCCATTCAGCCTAAAGTCGGAGAATGTCCTGAGCTTGTATAATTTTGGCAATTTTGACTGACATGTGGAATCCAAGTTATAGCTGGGTATGGGGTTGGTGTTGCAGGCTGCTTTACTGCTTAATGATTACTAATACATTACAGAAAAATGGATGAAAACACTTCAAGATCTCTTGATTTAATGATTTAACATTAAGTCATTTAAAATGATGGAAAATGAAATGGTAACACAGCTAAGGCACAAGCACCAAATCTTTTTTATCTTTGGAAATGAATTCATTCAATGAAATACATACTGTGGATGCTATGTGAGAAACAGTTCCGGTCAGCTGGGAGTCTAACACTGAGTATTACAGCCATTCCTTTGATTTTTCTCCCTCCCTCATATTTGGGGATTTTAAAACAAATGAAAGGCAGCATTATTTCAGCTTAAGGCACAGGCATAAGTCACATAAGAACAAAGAAGGTTTTATTATCACATTAAGCATTGAGGAGGAAATGTGCTTACCGATAACTAATTTAGTGTTCTAGGCTATTAGGTTAGTATTTGCTTCTTGCAATCTTCTAGGCCAATATTTACTATTTATATCTTGATGGAGGTAAAAATGTTCGGCTAGTGAGAAGGTCATTAAGGAGAGAAAGAAAAAAAAAGCCCTTGGAAAACGGAACAAAGTACACAGATAGGGAGAAAGGTACCCTTTGCGCCTCAGTGGTCTATAGAACATTTGCCCTCTCTGCCTATAAAGTGATTTAACATTAACCACATTTCACTCCAGCAGCAGAGTGCTATCTCCTGACAAAAACTCCTTTTTGAAAGCCTGGGGGAAAAAAAATCCACATACACAAAAGAATGTGAAACATATTGCCACAGGCCAGTGTCTTGGGCTTTTTGCCTAAGAGGTTTGCTTTCAGCAAAGAGAGGGGGAAAAAAACACTCTAACAACAACAGCTTGTACAGTACAGTGAACAGCCTCCCTGCTTTTTGGCAGACTTTCCCAGCGAACAGTTCCAGTGGCAGTGCCTTGAGCCCATTCAAGAATTCCATTTCATAGGAAAGGAAGTGTTTCAGATAGACTTATTTGATCTTTCAGCATGTGCAAATGCACCTGCTAAATAGCTAGTCTGACAGTCCATATAGCCCTCTCCCCAGTTCCTTCTTCTCTGTCTTCACCAGTAATCATATGGGTTATTTCAGACTTGGACTAGGTGAGATGAAAAGTACATAAAAATCACGCCAAACGTTGCTACTGCTGCTGCATGAGCTTAGGCTCGACGTGCAGATGGAATTCCCTTCTCCCCACGCCAACTTCCCTGTCACTTTCTTCCTGGAGCAGGTAAGAGGGTTTTGTTTTGTTTTCAGCTTCCGAAGGCTTACCTCGAGGTGGCTTCCTCCCCTCCCTTTGCATGGCTGTTCCCGACGGCCTGGTCCTTGCCGCTGGGGTGGTAGGCTGTTAGCACCACTCCCTGGGAACTGGAGAGCCAGCTCATGGTGAGAGAAGGGACATAATTTCTGCGATCCTGACACAGAGAAGGGGAAAGAAGTTCCTGTCTCGCCTGGCAACTCGCTCATTAGCATTGGCCAGCTCCTCCCCTCAGGCTGGCGATTCACACGGGGATGGGCGGGGTCTGTCCAGGGAAGGGCTTCCTGCCTCTCCAATTAGAAGCTGCAACTCACAGCATTGTTTAAACTCTGGACAATTGCACTCTGGGCGGCTTTGGTTAAAGGAGGCGAAGGGTGGAAGCGATGGGTAGCACCCACCCCCAAGTTAGTCTGATCAGATTAAACTGCCAGAACGTATATTCAGCTCATCACTGTAACTAACTACAAGCCGTCTTACTTAGGAAACCATGAGTTACTGCCAAGGCTTTTTTTTTTTCCCTCCCCAATTCCTCTATCTTATAATTTCTGCTACTTAATGTAACATGAGTAAAGGCATTTCTTAACCCCTTCATGTTCAGCGTTAAAATTAGCCATAGTAAAAAACAACGAACCCGCGGCAAAACTCTGCAATCCAGACGACGAGAAAGGCTTGATCCTTGTGTCCGATTAAAAATGCCCTCACAAAAATTGTGTGTCCTGGAGTGTCGTCGTCTTTCACATAAAGCCAATCTCAAATATACGTCTTGTTTTAGCAAAATATTTTTCAGTACCAAAAAGGGATAGACCTACCAATGCTCTGTTAAGTGTTATTGCTGAGAACAAGAGAAGTCCCTGCCATTTGTTGAGCACCTACTATATGCCAAGCTCTCATGGACGGGGGTTTCACATGTATTATCTCATTCCATTCAATTTTCTCTCTCTCTCTCTCACACACACACACACCGTACAAGATAGGTATCACTATCATCTGTGTTATACATAATACAAGGAAAGTAAGGCTGAGGGACGAGTTAAGTAACTTCACTAAGATAACAAAGTTGCTAGGGCCAGAAGCTGGATTTGAACAGAATTCTAGGCTACATTCCTTTTATTTTTCACCAGTATGCTCTTCTTTGTTTTGCAGATTAAGAAACAAGATCAAAATTATCATAAACACAAAAGACAGCTCTGTTCTTTCTCCCCATCCCCCCTCCAAAAAAAAAAATCACTTTTTTGGTTTGTTTTTGAATCAGGGTCTCACTCTGTCACCCAGGCTGGAGTACAGTGGTGATTGTAACTCACTGCAGCCTCAACCTCCCAGGCTCAAGAAATCCTCCAGCCTCAGCCTCCCCAATAGCTAAGACCACAGGCATGCACTACCACGCCCAGCTAATTTTTTTATGCTTTGTGGAGAGGGAGGGTCTCACTGTGTTGCCCCGGCTGGTCTTGAACTCCTGGGCTCAAGCAATCCTCTTGGCTCAAGCTCCCAAAGTACTGAGATTACAGGCATGAGCCACCACGCCTGGCTTCTACTCTCTTTGACATACCCAGTAGTCTGAAGGTTTTTTTAGATTTTTATGATTCATTCAACTCTCTAGAATTCCCCTTGAACAAGTTTCCAGTTCCATCATTACATAAACTTATTGCTTATACCTTATCATTATTTAAAACAGTCATGAAAAATAATTTCTTCCTCCTTACATACTCTAGAAGTATCTGAAATTTATTTTTGAACCCTCTTTCTTATAATTTACAAAAGTCTTCCTTAAAAGGAATTTATATCTTCCTCCCTCCCCCCTGCACAATTGCTCAACCTTCCCATTTCCACTTCCATAGGACTTTACTTGCTGTCTCCTTTTTATCCCCATGACCTCAACCACCTCTGGATCCTATAATGCAGTCTTAGCTCCAATATTACAACAGCCCTTTTAGCTCATCTCCCTGTCACCTCCTTTAAATTGCTTTGACATTATGATCACACCCTGGCACTCATGATCCCTCTCCTTGCTTAAAAACCTTCATTGGCTCTCTATTGCTAACAGAGCCAGTTCCAGGCTTTTGAGCAGATCACTGGGCATTCCTGCTACCTTATTCATACAAGTCTTTCCATCTGCTAGACACAATCTTTTCAGGTCCTGCTATGATTCTTTTCTCTTCATCTGACAGCTAACTTAAATTTTGTACCTACTGAGCCTTCAGTAAATACTGAATGGAGGAAAACCTGAATGAATTGAAAGTATCCTTTAAAACTCTACTAAATTTTTTTTTTTTTTTTTTTGAGACAGAGTTTTGCTCTTGTTGCCCAGGCTGGAGTGCAATGGCGTGATCTCGGCTCACCACAATCTCCACCTCCCAGTTTCAAGCGATTCTCCTGCCTCACTCTCCCGAGTAGCTGGGATTACAGGCATGTGTCACGACGCTGGCTAATTTTGTATTTTTAGTAGAGACTGGGTTTCTCCATGTTGGTCAGGCTGGTCTTGAACTCCCGAACTCAGGTGATCCGCCCACCTCGGCCTCCCAAAGTGCTGAGATTACAGGCATGAGCCACCGCGCCCGGCCAACTCTACTAAATTTTTATATTAAAAGTGGTAATATTAGATAAGCGGTTCCCATGCACATACCAGTGCTAACCTATGAGGAAATGTTCATCAGTTCAGGCAAAACAAAAACTATAAAGAGAGGGAGGCAAAAATTAAAGTAAATTAGAATATATGTGTTTTGTCTTTTCAATCTCCTTACATGGAAAAAATGTTAATAACCAGCTCATCCACCCCTCCTTTTTTATGTAGCTACTCTGAAATGCAAACATATGGGAATCACTATCTTATACAATTATTGATGGTAATCACTACATTATCTTTTGGAAATTCTTTTCTGTTTCCCTCCCACCTTTTTCTCCCCCCCTTACTTCCCTCTACCTCCCTTTTCATTATCTTCCTTTTTTTTCTAGTTTTCCTTCTTCCTGTGCTATGTCTTTAGCCTGTCAATGTCATCCATGCCCATTGGCAGCCATGGGCACTGCACCTCTCATGTGACAGTTTGCGATGAAGATTTTGTCCAGTTATAGCCAAAACAATCATTTAGTTATATTTTTGCCTAATTATGGTCTTTTCACTTGTTTAATAACAAATCACAATGTACAGGTTGAAATGTAATTATTTTACAATGTCAAAATAATATTTGGGTTTGCAATATCCATCGTTTTTAATTTCTGTGAGGCAGAAAACCAAATGTGATACAAATTGATTTACATAGCTTAGTACATAAAATTTGAATCCTTCTAATTTAGCTCTCAAATACCTGAAAATCCTCTGAGCTTTTTCTCCTTTCCTCCCACCAAGCCCTGTTGCTACTGGTCGAAGGGTATTGCCTATCACAGGCAGAGAGCTGGTAGGACTGTGGCCTGGTGTTCATAGCCTCAGATACATGCTCAAGTAGATTAAAAACAGTTTTCAGAATTTTCCCATGTCATCAAAGAAGCAAACCTAACTACCAGTTGGTCTCTTAAAAAGCTGTTCTTTGGGAGGCCAAGGTAGGTGGATCACCTGAGGTCAGGAGTTCAGGACCAGCCTGGCCAACATGGTGAAATCCCGTCTCTACTAAAAAATACAAAAATTAGCCGGGTGGCGTGGTGGTGGGCACCTGTAATCCCAGCTACTCAGGAGGCTGAGACAGGAGAATTGCTTGAACCCAGGAGGCGGAGGTTGCAGTGAGCCGAGATCATACCACTGCACTCCAGCCTGGGAGACAGAGCGAGACTCCGTCTCAAAAAAAAAAAAAAAAAAAAAGAAAAAGAAAAAGAAAAACAACGACAAAAACAAAAACCAAAAAAAACCTGTTCTTATTTCACACTGTAAACTGTACTAAGGTTTAGCTCATGTCCATCCCTTATACCATTATCGCTCTTTTGCAGAGACAAATATTATGAAAAAAAACAAAACACTTTTTTACTCCTTTCCGCAACCATTTTAAACACACACTGAGAACCTCATGACCTTGAAGATGTTAATATTCCCAGCTATTGAGTGCGTGCCAAACACTTTCCTGTTATGAAACATCTTAAAAAGTAATTAACAACATCAAGACAGTTTAAACATTCATTTCATTCATTCTGTTTAAATGAGGTGTACTAGATGACACAGGAAAGGAAAAGGAAGCGGTAATTTATGTACCCAAATAGGTTGTTAAAAATAGGGTGAAGACGGTACTGCAGTCTCTGACAATTTGACACCCATGTTCAAAAACAATGAAAAAATTTTTCTTCAGTTCAGTGCTAGTGGTAGCAAAGAGTTTATTAGCTGGTTTTTATATGTTGATTTAGGAGCCTATTTAGTATTAGAAGGAATTGTATTAGAAGAGTGCCATGCAATGGAATCAGCATATAATTTATCAAATTTTTCCTCAGTTGGTCTAGTTCTCTTAAAAAAAAAAGAATTAACAAAGGAGAATATGTACACACAATCTCTATATGATGACAAAAATCTACATAGGGACAAAAGCCATGTGAAAATGACCTTCCAAATGGTAAAATTAAACCCAATTTTCAATATTATAACAAGAACTTGAATAAATTAATCAACTGTGAAGTTAAAGTTTTACATAGGTGATAAAGGCTAGACATATGAAGTAGGATTGACTAATGAAGAGGAAGAGTTCTTAACATCCCTTACCTCATGTTTTATCAGGACCTCGTAGGAATAGTTCTTGTCAGCTTACAAAGTTAGCTACCTCTGTGCTAGGGTACTATGACTGAAAATTATTCCATATACAGAATCTCAAACTATTTCCTTGGGAATTACACTCATTGTTATTAATTCTGTCTCTGGAACAACAAGAAATAACCCTTTTCCCTTTCTCTGGACAGCTCTAAAAATGTCTACGTTATTCTCAAAGTTATTTTCTTAACTGCTCCTCCTGGGAGAAAATACTAGCCATGCTTGGGATAATTTGTAACTGCTATTGCCAGAGGCTAATTTAGGCTTTTCGGCGATCATTTAGAAAAGATGTTTCTTACAAATAGTTTATTACCAATAAATAACAATAGCTAATATTGAGTCCTTACTCTTCGCTAGACGTGGTATACATGGTCTATCATTTAATCATCACAATCACCACCAGGGATAGAAATTGGAATTACGCTCACTTTAGAGATGAGGAATATGAGGTCATCCAGTTAGTAGGTGGCAGAACCAGGACATGTAAACCTGGGTTTATGTGACCTTGGAGCCTGAGCTCTTAAGCATTATAAAGGTTACAGCAGTCCTAGAATTGACATCATTTTATTTCTGAAAAGAATCATATGAATAACAAAGTTAAATAATCTACAGCAAACCTAAGGTCCTTAATCAAATGGAATATTGATATAAATACAATGCTATGGAGATTTACACTCAATTCTTTTCTGGTACTTTGAAACTTGTTTTTTATGTTAAATTTTTGGGGTAGTGTGGCATAATATATACACTAGTCTAAAAGGTCATCATCGTGCCATCATATCTAAAATTGTTTTCACTGATAGAAGTGAAAAAAAGTACTCTGATCACTATGATTATGAATTTTTTTTTTTCTTAAAAAAGCAGATTCGATGTGCGGAACCCAAAGCTTATAGAATTTGTTAGCTATGGAGCCTTGGATGAGGCCTTATGCAAGAGCCAGACTCTGAAGATTCAATCTCATTTAACTTCATGAGAAATCTGCCCTTCATATCAAAACTAGCCTAAGCTGGAAATTATCCAAGAAAAAGTGCCATGACCCTAAATTTTCTTTTGGTTTTCTCTTCATTGACAACTAGAATGGAGATATATGTTGCAAACACTTGCAACTGGAAGGATGAAGTATATTCTGGAGGCTAATATGTACTGGAAAAGTAGAATTTTGTTTATGAATATAAGGTTCAATTTTAGAAGTCTACAATTGTATCAATATTAGATTTGTCAAATACAAAAATCCTTGTCCTGCAGTGGATTACAAATGATGCTTATCCCCTTGTTATGTAAAAGCAGCCACTGTGAGTGGGGAAGAATGGTGAAGCTGCAGATCTAAGGAAAGGGATGAGTTGATTCATGGCTTGGAGAAAAAGAAAAATGGAAGCCATGTTTCTTTTTTTTTTTTTTTTTTTTTTTTTGAGATGGAGTCTCTCGCTCTGTCGCCCAGGCTGGAGTGCAGTGGTGCAGTCTCGGCTCACTGCAACCTCCGCCTCCCAGGTTCAAGTGATGCTCTTGCCTCAGCCTCCCGAGTAGCTGGGACTACAGGCATGTGCCACCACACCCAGCTAATTTTGTATTTTTAGTAGAGACGGGGTTTCGCTGTGTTGGCCAGGCTGGTCTCAAACTCCTGACCTCAGTTGATCCGGCTTCCTTGGCCTCCCAAAGTGCTGGGATTACAGGCGTGAGCCACCGCGCCCGGCCTTTTTTTATTAATGGTGGTTATCCACTCCAAAATGAAGGCAGTTCTTCTAATGTTTTAAAGTAGTCCCTGGAGTATTATATTTTTTTTAATCAAAATACTTGATAAAACTGCACAAATGTCATTAAATAATAATTTCTATATTCTGAGCCCATTGCGGAATTTTCAGTCCTAGAAATGTCATCAAAAATGGCAAAGCTTTCTGCTTCCCTTCTTGAAAGTAGAGGGGAAGAAATGGTAAAGCAAAGTTTTTCTGGAAAAAAGGAATCCTAGTACCCTACTTACAAATGGAGCATCTTACATATTCACTAGTTTACTTGCTTTTCTAGTGAAGAGATTAGATTCACATATCATCATGGATCATTGCCCTCTAAAAGTGCACAAATTAGTAGCAAGAACAACTATTTTAGGGCCATGTAAGTTATCAGTATCATCAGAACTTAGGCCTTAATTACTAACATCTTAAAATGAAGTATTAAGAAACAATAGAAAAATATTAGTATTCTCTTTTATGACAAAGCTTCATTAGTTTTCTAGAGTATATCTAGATATACGTGACTGTATTTCACAGAAAAGTTTTAGTTTTTAAGAGAAAAGGAAAACACACCCTCAAGATAATTTCAAAGAGGAATTTAATGGGCATGGGAGGTGGCTTATTTAACAGTAATTTTTTTCTGGTCAATTGAATGATTAAATATTTTCATTCTTAAAGATTCAGAACATGCAGAGTTGTTTTGCACAAGCAGCCACTGTGTCAGCAGAGATTGGAAACAAATACTAGCCAAAATTTTTTTAATGCCACAATAGAATGCTGGCACAGAAAGGGACAAATTCTTAATGTCTCTGCAAGCAAAAATCTCCAGAAAGTGAATATAACTTTTTTTCAAATTTGCTTTTACTCAGATAAATGGGAAAGTAACAATTCCTGGCTTCCTGACATGACTTCAGCTCCGGGCCTTGGGAAGATTCTAGATGAGTCAGCCTTGATCTGTGTCTAGCAGAGCAAGTTACACAAATTCTTCTTCTTTTTTTTTTTTGACACAGGGTCTCACTCTTGTCACCAAGCTGGAGTGCAGTGGCACAATCAAAGCTGATTGCAACCTCGAACTCCTGGACTCAAGTGATCCTCCCACTTCAGCCTCCTGAATAGCTGGGACTGCAGACATGTGCCACCACGCCCATCTAATTTTTATTTTTCTAAAGACAGGGACTCGCCCGTTTCTCAGGCTGGTCTTGAACTACTTATTTATTTATTATTTATTTATATCAAGCGATCCTGCCTCAGCCTCCCTGAGTAGCTAGTATTTCAGGCAGAAGCAACCATGCCCAGCAGGTTATATGAATTTTAATTTCCTCTGCTACTATATATAGACCTCTGGGAACCAAGGTTTTCAGGAATTATTGTTAGCAAAATGAAAGCAAAATAAATTATATATTTAAAAAATATATAGTCAGGTGTAGTGGCTCACTCTTGTAATCCTAGCACTTTGGGAGGCCAAGGCAGGAGGATTGTTTGAGCTCAGGAGTTTGAGACCAGCCTGGACAACATAGCAAGACCTTGTCTCTACAAAAAAAAATACATATATATATATATAATATATATATTATATTATTATTATATAGATATATAACGTTAGCCAGGCAACGTGGCGTGCACCTGTAGTCCCAGCTATTCAGGAAGCTGAGGAGAAAAGATCCCTTGAGCCCAGGGGGTCAAGCTGCAGTGAGCCATGATCAAGCCACTGCATTCCAGCCTGGGTGAGACAGCAAGATCCTGTCTCAAAAACTAAAACTAATATGTGTGTGTATATATATATATATATGTGTGTGTGTATATATATGTATATGTATATATGTGTATATGTATGTATATAAGTGTGTATATATATTCACACATTATTTTGTGGAAAAATAGAATTTTATTAAAATTTATTTGGGAAGAATTTACCTTGTTTCTTATATGACCATTATGACCATTGGGGATTTTTGTTTCCAGAAATAACCATTATTTTTTTCATATAAGTGAGCTATAGGTAAATAAATTTTGTACTGCATCCCCTCAATTTTAAGAAACAGATTTTAACATATTCAAAATTAGTATATACCTTAAAATCATTCAGATTATTTGATACGGTGGCAAGACTTATTTCCCAAAAATCAATTAACTTGACTCATCTTACAATTAATAGAAAGCTAAAATGAAGAAATAATGTACTCTGTCTCTGGCAAGTTTTGGTGTAATTTACTTACCTACCTCATTGGGTATAAAGTATTTGCTCCATTGGTTATATATTCTTTATGCAAAAATAAATTTCTAGTAAAATAAGTAAATCACATCCAAAATTTTGAGTATCATTCATGATATGTTTTTTTGGAGCAAAGATCCGTAATTTTCAACTGATTCCGTGCCTTCAGAAAAGATTGACAATCACTGTGTAGATATTACTGTAAAGGCTTTTCACCCAAATGCCCCATACCTTATTCTAATTGAGAAAGATCTCTTTATATAATATCCTAGCACCAAAATGGTTTGTACTCCTGAAATATGCTCTGCAAATAGCTGGAAAGGTTATTTTCCCTCATTCTATTTAATAATTTGGCTAGCTGGTTTGTTACAATGGCTCAAAGAACACAGCTATAATCACAAGGACCTTGGCCTTCTGAAATTTTAAAACAGAGACTTAAAATTACAGGGCTGAGGTTGTCCAGAGTTTATATCTAGTCCAAATATCTTTTTTCATAGAAACAGCTGCTAAGGAAACAAAGGTTAGGCAACAGCTGGTCAGGCAAATGGTTACAGAGCCAAGACTGTAAGATTTGAGGAAAACTCCATACCCTGAAACCAAAACGCTTTCTTACAGTGTAAATTGCTCCAGTTCAGAGACTGCCTCAACACCCAGTCCCTGGCTCTATCAAAATAACTATTATAAGAACTGATGCCAAAGCCTTAAGAATCACTCATAAATAACGTCTTCAGAATTTCTATTCCACCCCCACACACACCACCAAAAAAAAAAAAAAAAACACAACAAAAACTCAGAAGACTGTCTATACTTCAAACAGTGAAAAAAATCAAATTCCACTACAGAGAGTAAAAAATATATTATTTTCCGTCAACCCGTCTTCCCAGTAACTGTTTCATTTTTGGTATTTTTCCTTAAAAGTTTATAAGATACATTTTTTTTTTTTTTTTTTTTTTTTTTTTGAGACGGAGTCTTGCTCTGTCACCCAGGCTAGAGTGCAGTGGCGCGATCTCCGCTCACTGCCAGCTCCGCCTCCCGGGTTCACGCCATTCTCCTGCCTCAGCCTCCCGAGTAGCTGGGACCACAGGCGCCCGCCACCGCGTCCGGCTAATTTTTTTTGTATTTTTAGTAGAGACGGGGTTTCACTATGTTAGCCAGGATGGTCTCGATCTCCTGACCTCGTGATCCGCCCACCTCGGCCTCCCAAAGTGCTGGGATTACAGGCGTGAGCAACTGCGCCCAGCTTCCTTTTTCAATAAAACTACATTTTTAATACCGATATGTCATATTCCTACAAGTAAGGATTAATAACAATAAACATAATAAAATTCTGTCTAGCCATCATCCTTCTAAGGACATCACAATACATTTTATACATAGAGAGAATACCTCTAAACACTGCAGATTAGATATATTCATCAAAAAAAAAAAGCTTTAATCACAATTGGCATGAGAGTGAAGAAAAGCAGGGAGAGAGTGCCTTGGTGTGACAAAGGTAGATCATTGAAGTAGTTTTAAAATTTTTTCCAGAAGGTGAATATAACCTTCCAAGTGTTTGAGTTTAAACGATACTCTGTGATGTTCTGGGAAATTTATATCACTATAAATTATCAAGCATTCAAATCAAGGCAGTAGAGCCACATTTGGGGTCACAAAAATGAGACATATATCAGAATTCTCCTTACTATGTCTGCCAGGCTCAAAAGTAATACTTGTCTTAACCTTGCAAAGATCATCAAAATAAAACTGTAGTGGGCAAATGAATATATCAGTTGGAGAAAACAAAGTGAAATAGGCAGAGCCCTTCATGATTTCATTTCTTTCAAGATAGACTGCCTTTACAGTATTTTATGCAGTCTATTGGGAGCATTCATGTATTAGAGGAACATAAAAAAGAAATTCAGTAGAGTCACCATCAAACATTTAAAAAAGAGACTTGTTCAAAGGTTTCAGTCCAGAGCAGAAATTCTACCATCTCAGTGTGAACAAGAAGCACAAAATGATCCTGTCTGAGACTCCTCAGCTCATCCAAGAGCAGGTACCAGGCACCAGCAATGGTCTCCTCCGGTGTTTTGAGGGGGACAAGTAGACCTGCCTCCAATAAAATAATTCCCTATCAATCTGCAGTTCCACCATCAAAGTCACATATGGGGTTATATTGCAGAGTCACTGATTCACTTCAATCAAATAGTTGTAAGAGGAATAGATGAATCAGATACAACAATCGGGCCCCCAGGTGTTTATATTCAGTTAGGATGGACACATGTGTGCCTATTTATGACATCAAGCTTTAAACCATAAATGCAAAAATAAGTATACTCCATTGCTAAGTGGACATTTAGTTGTAAATATTTCCAAAATCTATTAAAGTTTAACAATTAAAGTAGTGGGCATATGTGATTTTCCCATAAGTTTTCTGTATTCAACACTTATTATAACTACAGAAAATGCTAGTAAACGTACATCAGGTACTAACGTACTGTATCTTGAATTAGGGTGGGTAGAGCAGGGCTGTTCATAAGGAGGGGGAACAAAAGAAGCCAAGGCTGACTGCTGACACTAGGTTAAGGTATGTTCACAAAGTGCTGGGAAGCATGCAGGATGGGGAAGGGGAGGCAGGATAGGGAGATCCACCATAGAAATAGATAAATTTCTACCAGATGTTAAGGGACATCCAGTGCTTTGCAAGTATTTCATCTATATTCCATAGCAGTGGGGAATAATCCAAGGTGACCGAGAGAGATAGCAACATAATCAGATCTACACAAAGAGAAAACACAGTGGTGGCTGTGAATAAATAGCCAGGAACAGGAGGAAAAGATGGCTAGGAGGTTGCCACGGTGAGCATATCAGTTAGGAGGCTGCAATGATAGGACAACAGGGGCAGATCCATCTCTGCTTCATCATCTCCCCCAGCCCGTGCTACACACAGCAGGGCCAATGCAAAGACACACTGCAGCAATAGAATCTTCAGAACCTCATAGATATGTGGAAGTGGGAATGAAAGAGGGAATCCAAAACTATCCTATGGATTTTATGCTAGATGAATGGAGATGTCTAACAAATGGTCAGAAGACAGACTCTGATAGTCCCCTACAATAGGAAGGCCTACGGCATACAGTTTCGAAGTGTGTGGTAGAAGACAGTAGGTGAGGAAACAGTGTTGAAAACTCTCTTTTCATAATTGAGGTTTTATTTATTTATTTAATTTTTATTTTTATTTTTTGAGATGGAGTCTCACTCTGTCGCCCAGGATGGAGTGCAGTGGTGCAATCTTGACTCAATGCAAGTTCCGCCTCCTGGGTTCACACCATTCTCCTGCCTCAGCCTCCCCAGTAGCTGGGACTACAGGCGCCTGCCACCACGCCTGGCTGTTTTTTGTTTTTGTTTTTTTTTTTAATTTTCAGTAGAGACGGGTTTCACTGTGTTAGCCAGGATGCTCTTGATCTCCTGACCTCGTGCCCTGCCCGCCTTGGCCTCCTAAAGTGCTGGAATTATAGGTGTGAGCCACTGCTCCTGGCCCATAATTGAGGTTTTAGATCTCTAGGCAGCCTTCCCCAAGAGAACTAGTTGTCCAAAGGATTTTTTCTGTGTCTGCCTTATTCACGAGTGCTGCATTTACCCATTTCCCAGGGATGCTTAATTTCCACACTGGGAGCCCACATAGGTGCTTTAAACTTCAAAACTTCAGGGAAGTTTTTCATTAAGGATACAGGGTTTAAGGGCAGAGCAAAGGAGGGTGGAGAAGATAGATCAGAAAGGTGGACTTACTAAGCATCAAGTTTTAGACACTCACTGAGCTCTTTAAGATATTTTTTCTCTCTTAATCCCCCATTTGACAACAGAGGGATGATGATACTTCAAGATGTGTCAGTGACTTGGTTGCCCAAGATGGTATAGCCGGCCTTTGGTAGAGGCGGGAAGGAGGCCAGGCTCACTTGGAAGTCTAACTGCAACTTCCAGTAACAGGCACCCATATCATCTTCATTTAGGTTTGAGGACTTTTTTTTTTTTTTTTTTCCTGAGACGGAGTCTCACTCTGTCACCCAGGCTGCAGTGCAGTGGCACAATCTCAGCTCATTGCAATCTCTGCCTCCTGGGTTCAAGCGATTCTCCTACCTCAACCTCCTGAATAGCTGGGATTACAGACATGTGCCACCATGCCCGGCTAAGTTTTGTTATTTTTAGTAGAGACAGGGTTTCACTACGTTAGTCAGGCTGGTCTCGAACTCCTGACCTCGTGATCCGCCCGCCTCGGCCTCCCAAAGTGCTGGGATTATAGGCGTGAGCCACCGTGCCTGGCCTGGACATTTGATATTACTGAAATAAGTTTATTTCTTTGTTACTTGATCTATTTGCAACCTAAATAAAATGTGATTACCAAACAGAAAAAAAATGCTAAAGCTAAAAAAGATCATAATTGAAGATTTTCCAGGTAGACCATGAAAATATAAAAGAAATTTCCACAGGAACTTGCCAGTGATTCCACCCTGGATGTTTAAGGCCTGAAGGTCTAATACGTTCTGTCTATTGCTCTATAACAATATAATACTGATAACTTGCTTTGCTTTTGGGTTGACACTATGGTCTGAGGTTTTAGTATTGATCTTTAATTTTCAATCCATCCTCATAGTTTTGCTCTATCCAAGCAAAAGAATAGTATGAATTGATTTATGGATCACAGTTTTTTTGAACATTTGGTTTATATGACCTCAAACCAATTTTCTGTGAACAATGAAAGGAGGAAAACATCTGCTCAAAAAATGCTAGGCCAGGTGAATAATATCCTTCCCCCCTCTTCCTTTTCCTCTTCTTTAAATAGAGGCCCATCCTTGTTTACAGGATGAGGGCAAGAGGTAAAATCCTTTCCAAAAAGGATGTAGTGTATGACATTGTTTATTAAGTTATTCTGTAAAACTGCTACATTGGCTGCCCAAGGAGATTTATTCAACATAAGAGTAGCTAAGCTCTCACCTATGTCAATAGATACCTGTGAGAGGCCTAATGGAACACTAGGAAATATTGGAAAAAACAAAGGCTCTGAGGAGGTCTCTCTCTTAACTCACTCATGCCACTAAACTTCTGTTTCTGAATCCATAAAATGGAAATGCATGTTCCTACCTACCAGGGCTGTTCTAAGGTACAAATAAGCTTGTTGAGGGGGTACAGAAGAACAGGCTTTCATTGAATTTTGTTCACTGAATGTCTGCATAGTGCCGAAGCCTAATATGGAATGCTTTATTCCCATCATATAGACGAGAACAGTGCAACTCAAAGATTAACAGCAGGACAAGCTCTTTGCTCAAATTGCTTAGATTAAAAAAAAAAAAAAAAGCAGAGCTAGGATTCAGAATAAAATCTCTTTGATTCAAAAATTCATGCTTTTCCCATTATTCTTTCCTATATATAAAGCACCATATAAGCTTAGTTTTGTTATTATTCGTTTACCAAATCTAAGAAATCAATCACTTGTTAGACCCACCATTCATTATTTTGCCAACAGCTTGTAAAGAAAAAAACAAAAACCACTGCCAATAATATTATGAACCAATCGTAAGGTTGCACTGCAATTTCAGAGAAGTTTAAATGTGAATGAAACAAATATAATCTTAGAATCAATGGGAGACAGAAACAGAGTGCCCAAGTAGAACCAATTTTTAAATTTCATAAAGTTACAAACTTGGTTCTTTTAAGGCTTACCAGGTCTTTCAAATCTTTAATAAAGGATAGAGATAGAGCCATTTATTCAGTCAATATTGTATACCTACTCTGTGTGTAGCATTGTCTCAACCTTCAAGGACAGCAGGTATACCAGAAAATAGCTCTGGATATGACGATAGAAGACTGCAAAGATAAGAGGGTACGCAAAGCATGGAGTAGTTAATTATCCCAGGGACAGAACAAACTGTCAATTTTTTCATGGCAAACACAAAGGTCAAGTTAGTTGCAGGTAGTCACTTACCACCTCATCATCTTTGTTACACACAAGTAACTGACGTCAAATGCAAAGCATCAATTTCATTGTGAAAGCCCCTACCCTGGATTCATCTGTTTATCCTTTGTCACCTTTAGGAAGGTTTGTCACCTTTCCGACTGGCACAGAAGTCTTTGTAATGGGACATGGGTTATTGGAACCTGCCCAGGCCTGGATTCCTCCAGACTTTGCACATCACCACCTGTACCCGTCACGTTCCTTGGCTTGGTTTTTGGGCTCCTGGAAAGACTCTGGGATTGTCCCTTGGCTGACTTGCACCTTAGCATTTTCACTGAAACAGTCCTGCTGGGATGAGTTTCTGTCTTCTAGGAGTACACGTGAAGACCTAAACAAACCCTAGAGACCATCTGCTATGCCCTGGATCACTTGGCAATGACTCAGTTTACATCCTTTAAGTTTCTGTTTTGCACCAATCAATGAATTTATTGTAGCCTGAAAGACATGTGTTAGCAACACAGTCATTCATTTCTGAATATCTAAGCCACTTACTTGTCACGTTAATTGATTCAGCACACTTCAAGTTAGTTAATAAAAGAAGAAAATCCCTAACTATCTTTTGATAGTTGTGGATTGTCTCTTAACTCTCTATTTCCTGGATTAACATGAGGGTTGCCAAATTAGCTCTAAAATATCACCCATGGCATAAATATTGCCAATTCGTTTGTTTATTGTTCTATGAGAATGTGTTCCTTGTCTACGCAGTTTATTCATTCAGCAAATACTTTTGGCATGTACCTACTTGTGAAAGGCACTGTGATACTCACAGTGATGGTAATAGATTGATGAATAAGATGGAATAATGAACTTGCAAAAAGCTAGTGGGCTCAGATTTTTAAATCCTTGAGTTGAAAACAATATGCATTTATTAAAATGTCAATTATATGCTATTCTGTACTATTTTTCATTTCTGTTTTCTGAAATAGTTTCTACCCCATTGCCTCTGTTTGACAAATGAGGAAACTGAAAGATTAGTCAGAGAGATTAAACAATTTGCCAGAGATAAAGCCAACAGTGCTTAGATTTGAACCCAGGTCTCTTGACTCTAAATCAATCATCTGACTTTTTACTAAAACATGCTGCTCATGACATCTATTCAAAAAGGGGTATTATGGTATAGTTAGACGTTCCAGGCTCAGGCGGATTTGTGTTGTGTTGGTTGTCATTAATGAAACCTTAGAGAACAACTTAGCAGCTAGAGCTACAGTATTTCAAATGCTAGTCTTTCAACTAACAAACAAGACACCTTTGTTTACGTTTGACCAAGGAAATATCATGGATCTATATTGTATTCATATAAGTGTCCATAGATTCATTGGAACTCATTATAATGAATTCCAGGTCCATAACAAAGGACTGTTCCAAAGGTGACCCACTCTTAAGTTGAAATAACATTTGGTCCCAATAACTAAATCCCCCTGGACTGGAGTCCGCTAAGTAGCAAAGCACTTGCCTGCTTGCTTACTCTCACAGTACTCTCTGTACTCTGTCTCACCATAAGAGGCTATGAGGCTGTTCTTTTAGCTATTTTTAGTTAAACATGCACTGCTAAAACACATACAATAGCCTAACATTTTTAAAAAGTGACAGCCTTCATTTCTCATGGGAAAGAACTGGTTATTAATTTAGATCTCCCTTAGATACTCTCTAGAAAGGCCCAATTACCTGAAGTATGAACAATACTTCAAGGTATGACACCTATAACATGTTGACATGGAATGCGTCTCACTCTTTATTCTGCTATCGTGCTATACTGAAGTTATTTATACTTCCGATAACCCCCTTCCCTCTGCTGTGCACACACATACACATATGCACACAGACTCCATAGGATTCTGTTTCCTGAGGGCAGGAAGTTCCATCTATTTCCCTACTCTCAATATGCCATCTGGCACACAGTCATTCGTTAGCATTTGTTGAGCAAATATGCCGAAGTGCCAAAGTAAAAGCCACTGATCTGCCCAAGGACACGAGTAAATGCCTCGAGAGCTCTGCATCCCCACAAAGGAGGTGGATGGGTCAGTGTCAACCCTGAGAACAGCATAATCAAGAAATAAGGTAGCTTTAAATCCTTGCTAGAATAGTTATCTGGTTAATAAATGCTGGAAGTCTGTGGTAAGAATAAGCTGTTGCACTGAATCAGTCATTAATACAACCCTATATCACCTGTGAAGGAAAAGTAACATCAACTATAAATTCTGAAATTGCAAGGAAAAATAATCATTTTCACTCTATGCTTTTACCTCCCCTCTCTTAAAGAAACCAGAACCACTATCAGATTAGCAATGACTGATTTCTCAATAGTTACAACCTGTCTTTATCTTATTGCGCTTCAGAATACATGATAAAATTGCACCAAGAGAAGAATATGAAGTCCTTGATTCTCTACAGCACAGCATTAAACCACTACTTTAATCACTAATCAACAACCATAATTTAGCCTAATTATAAATTACAAGTATCTAATTTTAGAAGATCTTTGCTTTATAAATCCTAGACACTGGAGACATTATTAACTTAGCTCCTTGAAATTATTCCAGGGCCGGAAACATCCCTTGTACATTCTTGCTGCATGTATCTGGTCTAGAAACAGACCTGTAATCAGGATCTTTTCTTCAGGTTTCTAGGGGTCAGAGCAGCCATCTATTTGGTATGAGTTGAGCATCTCTGAGAAGGCAATTATATGCCACCCACCCAAATCTCTCTTCTCCTTATACTTGAAATATCCCCTTCGGCCTCAGATTTTATTTTAATCGCTCCCCCAAGGTACTGGTCCCAGGAAATGTGGTAAATTCAAGCCCTTATCAATGTAACAAAGACCCGAGTCAAGGAGATCCCTGAAATGGGAAAAGAAATCCCAGAAAGGAAGGGACTAATTTGTCCCAGAATATACACACGTGCATGGAGAACATAAGCCTTTTGCTTGTAGCTTTGAACTACCACCAATTATGTTTCTGTTGGGTGTTGAACATTTTCAACTAGAACTGGGACAACCGAAGTATTATCTTTGCCAGGTGTAACTACTGGCATAAAAAAAGAAAGGCAAAAACCACTGTGGTCCTTCAAGATGTGATAGGCCAGTGACATCGCGCTGAATTTTCTGATTTGTAAAATGAGGGGTTGTGCTGCTCCTGGGGACCCCCGCACACCTTTAAGCTCCCACATGATGGGTCTATGGTATATATCTATGGCGCAAATTTCACTGGCAGTGTGATGGACCACACTTTGTACATGGGCAGGTCATATAAGTATGATGATGACAGTCGCCAACTGATTCAAAGAACAGTGTCCCAAAACTCCTGACCTCTGGAGATACTGGGCAGTCAAGAGTACTAAGCAGCAAAACAAATGGGGGAAAAATGTTTGCTCCCCTGGCCTCCTACTCCTTGAACGGCCTTCTATAGGAAATTGCAAATCATTGAGAAAGCTACAGGGGGCCAGGCACGGTGGCTCACGCCTGTAATCCCAGCACTTTGGGAGGCCGAGGCGGGCAGATCACGAGGTGAGGAGATGGAGACCATCCTGGCTAACATGGTGAAATCTCATCTCTACTAAAAATAAAAAAAAATTAGCCAGACATGGTGGCGGGCGCCTGTAGTCCCAGCTACTTAGGAGGCTGAGGCAGGAGAACGGCGTGAACCCGGGAGGCGGAGCTTGCAGTGAGCCGAGATCGCACCACTGCACTCCAGCCTGGGGGACAGAGCCAGACTCCATCTCAAAAAAAAAAAAAAAAAAGAAAGCTACAGGGTAGCAGCTTTAGCAAGTGAACGCTAGTAACTTTTTTTACCCTGAAAACCGCACAGTGGTGCTGATGATTAGTCATTCCTGATCATCACATGATGCTGAACTTCACGAAGCACAACGGCTAATGTGTATGGTCTTCCCGTTAAGACAGAGGCAGCCTAGTAGAGACTTGGCTTTGGAAAAGGAAGCTAGTATTAGGAGTTTATCTTTACTGTTTAGAGTTGACTTTATCTCAAAGGATGTCAGCAGCATATATCATGTGACAGTGGGTCAGTCACGACACCTCATCTAAATGCAGTCATCATAGTACGTGGTCTTCCCACTACCTTGCCCACCGTCCATAAAAAGAGGGTCACTCTAGTCCCTGACAGCCATGCCTTCATACCATCCACCTCCAGCCAGAACTAATAATTAATCCAGGGGTAGCAGTGTGAAAAAGACCAGCAGCTTCAGGAATTTTGGGTTCCGGAACTGATATGGATACTAATTAGCTCTGTGCAAGTTAACTTTTCTCTGTCTCCATGTCCTAAGCAAACAATGAAAGGGCTGATTAGACCATATGAGCTCTCAGCTCCCTTCCATCTTCAGTGATTCTTTGATAATAATATAAGTTATCCAAATGGTATCATTTATTATGATTGCTTACTGTGTGCCATGCACCATACTAAGTGCTTTTCATTTATCATCTATTTTAATCCTTGCAAAAAGAGGAAAATGACATTATCTTCACTTTATAGATTAAAAACTGGCCGGGCGCAGTGGCTCACGCCTGTAATCCCAACACTTTGGGAGGCCGAGTCAGGCGGATCACGAGGTCAAGAGATCGATCGAGACCATCCTGACTAACATGGTGAAACCCCGTCTCTACTAAAAATACAAAAATTAGCTGGGCCTGGTGGTGCGTGCTTGTAATCCCAGCTACTTGAAAGGCTCAGGCAGGAGAATCGCTTAAACACAGGAGGCGGAGGTTGCAGTGAGCCGAGATTGCGCCACTGCACTCCAGCCTGGTGACAGAGCAAGACTCCATCTCAAAAACAAACAAACAAAAAACCTTAAGACTCAAAAATGGAGTTTACAGAGAGTTCTTCCCTGCTTATACCTTTCAGTCAAAGGGTGTTCTTTGTTTAAAAATCACACACAAATTCAGTGAGACAACAACAAAAAATTCACGTAAAACCAGACCGAATATAAAATAGTATTATTCTAACAGTTCTATTTTATCAACTGATGAGTTCACTTTTTACTCTGCTTTTTTAAACTGCCAAATCAAGTGAATAGATTCATTATTTTAAACACAGTGTTGCATAAATCTGGATGACTCCTCTGACAAACCTCTAAGAAGGTGTATGACAATGATACACAGGTACTGAAATCAAAAGCAGCTTTAGGAAAACTAATCTTCCGTATCTAGGGCCTCGTGTTAAAAATGCCTTCGTCAGGGGTGACTCCACTTCAGTGCCAAATGTCTGTCATTCACCTGCCATTTCCATCAAGTATTAATATGAAAAAAGGCAATGTTTTTACCTGTTATAATGAGGTGAACTTTTAGCTTTAATTTGATTGCCACCTGCTGGCTAAAAGACAAAACCTTCCTTCCGCAGCAAAAACGGCTTGGTAACTCAGAAGGATAAATGCAAACAAATGAAATTCATATCATTAGCAAAGCCAGCGCTCACTTCTACCAGGTTGTCTTCTAAAAGGAAGGGAACTAATATTGAAAATGTGTCTATTGTATGTCAGGTGCTACGCTAGGTGCTTCAGATTACTATATTACTACATTTAATCAGTTCCAAACCATGTGACATACCACCATTTTGAGAAACAAGCAACTGCCTTCACATCACACAAACAAAAAGCAGCAACAATCCAAAACTAGGTCTCACCTAGACAACTTTTCTTCATCATCAGCATATCCTCATTCCATGATTCCATGATTCCACCCTACCATGGGATGCCCTAGTAATCTCATGCTATCCAGAAAATATTGGTGAGCTGAGGTTAAGAAGCAGAGCTATAATTCACTGTAGAGTCACAAAGCCTTCCTGATATTTCACAGGGAAGCAGAGGCAGGCCAGATAAATACCTCAAAACATTAGCAGGGAGAGCCAGCAACAATTAGTCAAAGGTAGAACGAGAAGACTGTGAAAGTCATCAACAGAAGCAACATAAGGGGATGAGAAAAAAAAGACTTGAATAATTACAAACCTTCAGTCCTTTAGCAAAAACAAACAAACAAAAACAAACAAAAAAAAGAAAATAAGGAGTGTTGGGTATTTTTCTTTGGTCCATTTAGGAAAGACTCATCTGCTCACCCATCTCCTGGGGGTCCCCGGGCACTAGTGCCATGTAGCACACACATGGCCCAGCGCCTGGCCACCAAGAGCTCACCATCTTGTTGGCCAGGCAAATATAAAGGAAGGCTTTCGTACTAGAGGTGCTCAGAGCCCCTCTCTCACTCTTATCTACCATCTCCTTTTGTCTTTGAGAGGCTTTACCACTGAAAAAACAACGGCTAGTGTTTGAATGATAACTTTGTGCCAGACACTGTCCTAAGCACTTTAATATATTAACTTAATCTTCACACAATGGCAAGAGATAACTGGTATCTTTAATCTCTCTTCCATAGATAGGAGGGTAAGCAACTTGCCTGAGATCACACAGATCTCTTAAGCGATGGAACCAGTGTTCAAATCTAGGCACTTTGAGGCACTTTGTTTCACAATTCATATCTTTAAAAAATAGTTTACGTGGCCTCTCAGAGAATCATGATCACCTTCGTTTCGCAGAGGAAGACTAGGAACAGAAAGGTCAAGTGATTTATCATATGTTGTACGGTTTAGAAGCCAGCAAGGCCACAAGTGGAACTAATTCTCCAACGATTTGTCAGTCCAGTTATCTATTATTACTGTCATGTGCTTCTGAAAATAAGAATAATGACACAACAAGCAGAAAGAACATACACACCTGCTAAGGAAGTTCAGGGTCAGGTTGTTGGGAACAGAATCTGCAGTAGTAATCATGGTGGAATGTGCTTATTCCAGCAAGGCTGCTGGAGGTTGGGAGTTACCTCCAGACCCAGCCCATCAGGCTGAGAACCCTCTGTTATCTTGGAGGCCATCTCTACTCCACAGAGAGGCCTGGCACGAAGAAACAATTCTGTTAGTGAGCAGTGATTAATTAGACATCACAGATAACCCCTGTACTTGGAGGAAGCATGTGAACTTCCATTTATATGGTTTATCAAATTAGAATGATCATCAACTTCTGGGGCAAATTCAAATGTCAGCTTTATGTTCTAGAGTCAATTGGAAAGAGAATAAAATTACAATCCACTCCAAACACCACTACTCTGAAAGTAACACCCACACAAAATCATATCCTCAGATGAAATTTTACTTGGAAGTTTTAGGAGGAATAATTATCATTTAACAATCATTTTTCACTTTGTCTAAGACCACGATAATTGGGGAATATAGTTATAACTAGCATTTACCACCAATCAAAATATTGACACTGAAGGCAGTGTTTAATGAGATAGATCAGGAATTTAACCGGTCCAGAATTAAAGACAGAAAATCACGAACTGATGATCACCAGTGAGTAGACCTAAAGGAATTTGATGAGTGTTTCTACCTTGATTACATGTATTCAATTTCATAGGACACTAAAGCTTGTATTGCACTATAGTTTAAAAATTTTTTTCCACCATATAATGTGTACGTGTTTTCCTTTATGAGGGCTATTGGATGAAGAGGAAAAAATGCAAGTAGAGAAAGGAAAAAAGTAGGATGGAAAATGTAGGAGATTCCACAGAGAATTTTATAAGAATTATAATATTCATTTTTATAAAATACTTTATAATCATTGCCAATAGCTTGAAGATACTTATATCATGCTCTGCCCCTGAGCTAAATAAACTGAATTTGAGCTTTAGTGTAACATTTCAAGAAAAATGTGTATCTAGAGAGGATAATCAGAATGGTATGAAATTCTCAAAATATATATGAGAAAAAGTGGAAAGAAACAGGAATGCTTGTCTTTGAGAAGGAAAAAACCATTCAGAAATAATAATAGCAAACATTTATTGAATGTGTATTATATACCAGACATGGTGCTATGCAATTTACATGTATTATCTCATTTAATCCTTACAACAACCACATAAGGTAAGTATTATTGCAATTTACAGATGAAGAACTGAGGATTAGAAATACTCACTCTCATCCAAGATCATGAGTTCACAAATGGGGAAGGTAAAACCTACTGGCAGGTCTGCCTTAAGTAAAAGCCTAGCATCTCATTCAATCTGCTGTATGGCTGCAATGTAAGAAACAATTGCCCAGCCTGTATTGTAGAGACCGTGTTGATAGACAGGTTCTGGTACCACTGCTGCCACCACCTGGGAATATGACTTTAGGTAAATTATCATCTCAATACACTGCTGTCCCCTCATCTACAAAGCAGCAGTTTGGATGATCATTAAAGATTTTTATTACTTAGATTCTATAACTCCAAATATTTGAAAATGTATTGAATAGGAAATGAATGAATTTTGTTGCTCCAGATGGCAGAATCAGAAGAAATGGGCTTATACAGAAACTGATTGTCTATAACATATGGATTTTTCTGGCACTTCTATAGAATAAAATGGAACAGAGAAACATACAGAATAAGAGAATCAATAAAAATATAAATCCCAAACTCTTTCAACGTTAAATACATTTACATTTTAGCGGTATTTTCATATATTTCCTAATAATGGTATAGTAGAACCAAAAATTTACCCTGAATTCAAATTTTACAAAATAAAATTCTAAAATTATATTCTGTGTACCTTCTAATTATTTTCCTATCTATCTCTGAGGCAGTGACTTTCAAAAAAATTAAATTCTGAATATCTTAAATGCTAAAATGATTTTAGTAATTTGAGGCAGTTAAAATGTAATTTTGCAGTGCTAATGAAAAGTGTTTTAAAACATCTATAATCCACCAAAAAAACATGTTGACATATTTGTCAGAATAATCCATTCTAAAATATGAATGTTTTAGATGAATTTAATTATTTTTCTATCAAACTAAGGCTACGGTAAATAAAATTTAAGATATTGAGAGAAAATCCATATTATCTAGCCATTGTACTCTAAAAATTAACTTATTACTTCTATGGGGATGATTTGCAGTCTTGATTTCTGTTCTTGATTTCTCTCCATTTAATGCTAGGTCTTGCATTTCTGGCTACCTGCTGGATATCTCTGCTGGGCATCCCTTCAACATCTCAACTCTAAATGCACATCTTGCCAGCCTGTGGAAATTACAGAAAGGTGTCCCTAAAAGAACTTTATGAAATGTCAGCAATGAGCAGTCCTCAGTATCTCATCCAATGTAACCTGAAGAGCAGACCAACTATCAAGCCAGCAGGACCATGCCAGTAGGACTGGTTTATAATCCCACTGGGTTAACATATCCAAGGAAAGATCGTGTGGATCAGAAAAGAAGCATAGCCAAGACAGGAAAAGCAGATACATGCATGGGAAATGGCGGCATCTCTCCAAATGAGAGGCCAAGGACCTTATCAGCTTGACATGGACACTGACTAGACCTCATTATTGAGAGAAATATCCCAAGTCTATTCTATCTGGCATCCCTTGTTTTTGCTTACAAACTTGTTTTTTTCTCATAACATGGCTTTGCATGTTCTGCCCAAAAGTAGACATAGTACTATGCAAATCAGCCAAACTCAAGAATTTCAGGCCGGGCGCAGTGGCTCACGCCTATAATCCCAGCACTTTTGGAGGCCGAGGCAGACAGATCACCTGAGGTCAGGAGTTCAAGACCAGCCTGGCCAACATGGCGAAACCCCGTCTGTATTAAAAATACAAAAATTAGCTGGGCATGGTGGTGCACGCCTGTAATCCCAGCTACTCGGGAGGCTGAGGCAGGAGAATTGCTGGAGCCCGGGAGGTGGAGATTGCAGTGAGCCGAGATCACGCCATTGCACTGCAGCCTGGGCGACAGAGCGCGACTCCATTTCAAAAAAAAAAAAGGAATTTCACCTTTCTGTGTCACTCGTCCCTGATAACGTATCAATAAAATGGCTTCTAACTTACTTGACAGAGGATGAATTGGCCATGCCCACCCGAATACTCCTGTCCTTGACAAGTCAAATATAATACAAGAAACATGTACAAAACAGAAATACAGCTCTGTGATTTATCACAATGCAAATTCAAGTAAACACGTCCCGAATTAAGAAATAAGATACTCAGGCCCAGAAACCTTGCATGCCCACTCCACTTGCTTTTCTATGTCTACCCCTACTATCTGAACTTAACATGCTAACCAATTCTTTGCTTTTTTTTTTTTTGTAGAGTTGCCACCTACGTACACACCCCTAAAACTGAAACTCATGTTTTATCTGTTAAGTTTTCTGTAAATGTAAAGATACAATATGTATTCTTTACTGCCTGGCTTTCTTTTGCTTCTAATTACGCTCATAAGATCCATCCATACTGTTCAGACTATTCAGATAACTGGAGTTTATTCATTCTCATTGCTTCATAGTGCTCTACGGATAGAACACAATTTATCTACTCTACTGCAGAAGTTAGGGCTGTATGTGGTTTGTTGTTTATTATTATTACTTTTTTTTTGCGACGGAGTTTCACTCTTGTTGCCTAGGCTGGAGTGCAAAGGTGCGATCTCAGCTCACTGCAACCTCTGCCTCCTGAGTTCAAATGATTCTCTTGCCTCAGCCTCCTGAGTAGCTGGGATTATAGGCACCCACCACCATGCTCAGCTAATTTTTGTATTTTTAGCAGAGACGGGGTTTCACCATGTTGGCCAGGCTGGTCTCGAATTCCTGACCTCAGGTGATCCACCCACCATGACCTCCCAAAGCGCTGGGATTACAGGTATGAGCCACCATGCCCGGCCCTGCAGTTTTTATCCATACAGATAATGTGCTATGAATACTCTCGTATGTCTCTTGGTTCACTTGTGAACACATTTCTACTGAGTACATACCCAGGAGTTGAACTGCCATGTCATAAGGTCTGCATATCTGCAACTTTAGCAGATAATGCCAAACAGTTCTCCAAAGGGATTGGACCTATATATTATCTCAGCAGCACAGGAGAGGTCCTGCTCTTCCATACCACTGTCAACACTTGGCATTGTCAGTCTTTTGAATTTTAGCCAATGCAATGGTTAATACTGAGTGTCAATTTGATTGTATATATGTATATATTCTATTAGTTCTGTTCCTCTAGAGAACCCTGACTAATACGGATTCAACGTGTTGGGTGGAAAAACTTAAAATCACAAATAGAGTTAATTTTATCAAACACTACATGCATCTATTTAGACAATCAAGTTTTTTCATTTGTTCTGTTAATGTGGTAATTTATATTTTTTTAACGTTAAACCAATGTTATATTTCTAGATTAAGCCCAATTTGGTTGTTACATATTATTTTTTCATATGTTTCCAGAGTTGGAATGTATTTTGTTAGTGACTTTTGCATCTAGCTTCATAAATAAGAGAGGAATGTATGCTGTGATACAAAGAACAGTGCTCACCCCTCAAAAAATGTCCAGATCCTAATCCTTAGAACCTGTGAATACATTATATTCTACAACAAAGGGATGTTAAGGTTGCCAATTAGCTGACCATGAAATCTGGAGTGCCCCAGATTAGCCAAGTGGCCCAAGGTAATCAGAAGAGTCTTGAAAAGTGGAAGGAGGAAGAAGAGGAGGCCAGAATGATGCAATGTAATAAGGACTAGGCTGCTGTTGGCTTTTTAGATAGAGGAAGAGTTTTCACAGATAATGAATGCTGGCAGATTCCAGAAGCTAGAAAGGGCAAGAATTCTCTCCTAGAGCTTCCAGAAAAAAATGCAGCCCTCCTGACACATTGATTTTAGCCTAGTGAGACTTGCATGGATTTCCAACTTATAGAATTGTAAGATAATACATTCATATTAAGTCATAAAGTTTGTTGTGATTTGTCATAGCTGCAAGAGAAAACTATGGCATGTACTTAAGTGGCAATTCTACCAAAAAAGTAAGGAATTCTCAATTTCTTGTAATAACCTTCTCAGTGTTTGATATCAAGATTATTCTGGTTTCCTTTAAAAATGCTGAGCATTCCCTCTTTTTCTACTATTTCAAAGAGTTTGAAAAACACTCATTTTTTAGTGTTTTGTAGAATTCATCAATGCAGGCATTTGGGCCAAGGGTGTTCCTAAGTAAAGGTTTTAATTATGAACTCAACTTATTTAATAGTTACAGGATGATTCCAGCGTTCTATTTTTTCTTACATCAGTTTTGTTAGTTTATATTTACTACGAATTCATTAATTTCAAATAAATTTTCAAACATATCAGTATGAAGTTTTCATGATATCACCTTACCTAATGTCTAAGATTTATAGGGATGTCATGTTTTCTTCTTTGAGATTAGTATTTATGACTTCTCTTTTTCTTAATCTTAGTTTCACCAAAAGGTTATTTGTTCTTTTAAAGAATTTGCTTTTAGAATATATGATTGTCCTTTATTATATTTTTTCATGTCATTTCTTTTTTCCCCTATATTTTTAACTAAATTTGCTGGTCTTTTTACTTTCTCCTATCATATGCTCAGCTCACTGATATTTAGACTTTCTTCTAACATACAGTCACACATTTCCTTCTAAACGGGGCTTAGGCTTGGCTAATTCATCTTACAAATATTAATCAATATTATGTGCTGAAAATATCAAAATATTTTATAATTCTAGATTCGATTCAAGGGCTACTGGATGCCAGTTATGTCTTTATTTCCAATCATGTGGGTTTTCTCTAAGTCTCCGTTTATTGATTTGTAGCTTATTTGAAATTTGATCTCCAAGATATTCTGTAGGATTTCAATCCTTTGAAGTTTGTTCAGACTTTTTTTGACCCAGTTTATAGCCTATTGTAATAAATGTTTTACATATGCTGAAAAGAAGGTATATGCTCAGTTGTCAAGTTCTATGTGCTCATCAAGTCACATTTACTAAGTGATGTTCAGATCAAACTAATCATGCTGTTCAAATTTTCCACATCTTTGCGGGGTTTGCTTTACCTTGCTTATTCTATTAGTTCCTCAGAGTACTACGTTAAAAACCCCTCACTATGGTTAAAGATTTATTTCTCCTTGTAGTTCCATAAATTTTATGTGGCAGTTATTTCTTATTGCAAATTAATGAACTGACATTCTGGTCTTTACTTCAGCCTTCCATGAGTGTAATTTAGATAGAGCGACTCAGACTCTGAAGGTATCATGGCCTCTGGATCCCCACAAATGTTTCTGGGTCAAGGATTCTCAAACTTTATACCCTGAACCCCCTTTGTCTGTCTGGGGAAATTGGTAGACACTAAGTTTTTAAATGCATAAAATAATCAAGATAACCATTTCAAAGGAGTTAACTTCATCTGTTATCAATATGTTAAAAATAATTGTGATATTGTAACACATGAGTTTCTTTACTGTTACATTCAATAACAAGATCAAATGGTAGTTCTCATGACCTCTATAATTTCAAATTAGTTATAAGCACAAATAGCTTTAAGATATTTGCAACAACTGCTCTGTGATATGAAAATATCTGTGATCTCCACTGGTGACAAAGTAACAGATTTCTGCTAATACTACTATGGTTTATGGCCTACGTTCTTTTTTTCTTTTTTTTTGGACAGGGTCTCACTCTCTAGGCCAGCCTGAAGTGCAGTGGCATGATCAACAACTCACTGCAGCCTCCACCTCCTCAGCTTGATTGATCCTCCCACCTCAACCTCCTGAGTAGCAGGAACTATAGGCACATGCTATCATAACTAATTTTCGTATTTTTCGTAAAGACGAGGTTTTGCCATGTTGCCCAGGCTGGTCTTCAACTCCTGGGATAAAGCAATCTACCTGCTTCAGACTCTGAAGGTGCCAGGAATACAGGCATGACCCATCGTGCCTGGCCTTTACAGCCTATATTCTTAAAGAAATATTCAATTTGAGACAGTGAAAATAAATATGCAATTTTGTTTCTGTCCATGTTCACAGGCACCCTCAGTTTTATCTGTTAAGAGGTTCATGTTCATGGACAATAGGCTAACAACTTCTGCTTCAGGTTGTCAAATCAGAGATAAACCTTTTAGGTTTTTTAAGTTTAGGTTTTAATTTTTTTTTTTTTCTTTCTGAGACAGGGTCTTGCTCTGTTGCCCAGGCTGATGGACAGGAACATAACCACAGCTCACTGCAGCCTTGACCTCCTGGGCTCAAGGGATCCTCCTATCTCAGCCTCCCAAGTAAAGACAGAGAGTCCCTATGTTGCCCAGGCTGGTTTCAAACTCCTGGGCTCAAGTGATCCTCCTGCCTCAGCCTCCCAAAGTGTTGGGATAATAGGCATGAGCCACTGTACTTGGCCAAATCAACCTTTTATAAAGTTCTCTAATGGTGTTCTCACCTCTAGTTTGCTAGCTCCTGTTTATTCCATTCTCATTCAGTATTTTCTTCCCCCTTCCTCATTCTTGCCATTTATTATTCTTTAGTTTATAATAAAAATAAATTCCTAGTCTTTCTCCTATTTAAGTGTTGTTTTCTACCAACTCTGCTATTTTAGTTAATGATACAATGATTTTCTTAAGGAATAGGATTGTTACCTTCTCCAAATACAAATAGTAATCTATTCCTCTTATATTCCTCTTATTGCATTTATTGTATTGTGTTTTGCATTATATTGTATACCAGCCATATCGACATTATTAGATAACAAATTTGTTTAGAGCTTTACTCAACTATTTCATGAGTATGAATGCAATAGATGTTCCATAAACATTTGTTGAAATTATGTAATTTTGTATCTAAAAACTCTTACCTTTTAATTGTATTCATCCTTTAGAGATCAATTGAGTGAATTAAAAATTGACATTTCATTTTTATTGTTTTAATCTCTTTTCTTTAGAAAAATCTAAATCTAGATAAGATCTCGATTTTATTTATGTTAACTCAATTCTGGAAAGCTGCCAAATGCCCATTTATAGAAAAACTGACAAACTGTGGTATTTTCATACAATCAGCACTAAAAAAAATTAGCTTGATACAAGAAACAATACAGGTGAACCTCAAAAACATCACAATAAGAAACAAAACAGATATACATACTTAAAAGCCAGACACAAAAGCACACATGTATTTCATTTTAAATGAAGTTCAATAGCAGACTAAAATAATCTATGGTGATAGAAATCAGGATAGGGGGATATGGGAGCAGGACTTGGCTGAAAAGGGCACAGGAGAACTGTCTAGGATGATGGACATGTGCTTCTTCTTGATCTAGGTTGGTGGTTACACAGGTGTACACATTTGTGCACATTCACTGATGTCTACATTTTACCGTAGATAAATTATGCCTCAATAAAGTTAAACACTAAAGAAAATATGCTGGCCAGCCACAGTGGCTCATGCCTATAATCCCAGCACTTTGGGAGGCTGACGCAGAAAGATCACTTGAGCCCACGAGTTACAAGACCAGCCTGGGCAACATAGGGAGACCTTGTCTCTACAAAAATGAAAATAAAAAATTAGCCAAGTGTGGTAACACATGCCTATGGTCCCAGCTACTTGGGAGGATTGCTTGATCGCAGGAGGTCAGGGTGGCAGTGAGCAGAGATTATGCCACTGTACTCTAGTCTGGGCAACAGAGTGAGACCCTGTCTCAAAAAGAGATGAACAAAAAGATAAAAAGCTGCAGCATATAGAAGAAAGTCTACTACTAGGCACTATTCTAAGAACTGAAGATATAGCACTAAACAAAACACTGGGATATGAAACAGAAAAAAATAATAGTATATTGTGATTGTCAACTTCTTTTGACCAGAGCAAAATATATGCCTAGTAACATAATTTGAATTGCAACCTTTCAGAAGCATTCCTTCATGCTGGTTTCCCATTTTTATTACAGTTTAATGTCTTTATTAATATATTTTTATAATACACAAGCAGTTAAGTATTCATTGTAAAAAATATATACAGGAAATCCAAATAAGCATGAAGAAAATTAATTCTCCATAATCCCACCACAGAGGATATGTTTTTATATTGTCTAAATAAATTATTTGTTCTACTATTGGACTATGTCCAATAGTAACAAAGGTTTTTAACTATAAATTCCAAGATCCTTTCAACATTGAAAATATTCCATTCTTCGCCTGTAATCCCAGCAATTTGGAAGGCCAAGGTAGGAGGACTGCTTAAGCTCAGGACTTTGAGACCAGCCTGGGCAATGTAGTGAGACCCTATCTCTTTTTTAAATTTAAAAAAATCCATTCTAATTGATTCATCAGTCATTAAAAAAACAAACTTAAAACAAGAAACAGCTAGGATATGTTTTATTTACAGCTTTTCACAATAAAGGGAGTATGGATCTATGTGACATTTGTACATTTAGTACATATTTTAATGTGATTGAAACTAAGTCCGAGGAGACTATATGGGCTTAAGAATCCTTGACTTCAGTCACTGGATATCATCAGGATTTTTGGAAATGTTTAACACATTAAAAACATCCATAACCTTATAGAGAGGATGGGGTGAAAGTAGATCCAGAGTCTTAAGAGTAAAATGTTCTAATGGGTCGCCAAGGCTTGCAGCAACACTTCCAATGAGTGTGGAAGGAGTGGTTAATTGCTCTGCTGTCAGTGCATTTAGGAAACAGTTCATGTCTTTTCTTACCCTAGGAAAATCGGAATACACATAGTAAAGTGATGCTGTCAGAAGTCCTACAGCCAGAAAGAAAGCTTGTTTTTATTGAACATTCCCTCAAACTTATTTGGCTGTCCAAACTGCTCTCTCTCCTCCTACTCCCATCTTAAGTGACAACTGGGAACATCTCAAAGGCTATGCTTCGGAAACATCAGTGTATCGGGGGCACCAGGTCCATCCTGACGTTCCCAGCTGCCCTCTAGCCTGCCCGCCATCTTCTTCTACACACACACACCAGAGCACCACCACTGAAAACCTACCGCCACTCACCATTGACACCCTGGTGGCTCCAAATGCTACCCCTTGGGATGTGCTATTTGCTCATTGTGACTAGTCTGCTCCGACTTAGGCCTCCCAGCTGGTAAATGCCTTCTCACTCTTCACCAAATTCTGGTAAAACTTGCTCGTCTCTGCTAGAGAGGCTTAGACATTTTACATTCCAGTTTTCTAGGCTTCCATTTTACATTCCAGTTTTCACCCTTCTAGACATTTCCACAATATATTATAATTGATTGTCTTCTTGTGTAACACCCTACACGCAAGTCTAAAGGTAAGATCCCTAGATGGTAGGTCGTTTTCCTTTTTTTACTAAGGTAGACTGTCAGATAAGAGAGTCTTAAATATTGTTAAATTAATGAATCAATGAACAGTAAATTATGATACAAGCTCTTTTCAGGGAGGGAAAGCAAAATGAAATAGCAGATTAAGGTGCCTTGCTATATTCTTATTTCATCAACTAACATATGGTGTTCAAAGTCTTATTAAAAGTGTATCTCTGAGTAACCTCAGATCTCTACATTTATTATCCAATGAAAAAACATCTGTCAGTAATGGGTTATCCTGTAAAAAAAATTTAAAAGGCTGGGCATGGTAGCTGACACCTGTAATCCCAGCACTTTAGGGAGCCAAGGCGGGTGGATCACCTGAAGTCAGGAGTTCAAGATCAGCCTGGCCAACATGGTGAAACCCCACGTCTACAAAAATACAAAAATTAGCCAGATGTGGTGGTACATGCCTGTAATCCCAGCTACTTGGGAAGCTGAGGCAGCAGAATCGCTTGAACCCAGGAGGCACAGGCTGCAGTGAGCCGAGATTGTGCCACTGCACTCCAGCCTGGGCAACAGAGCGAGACTCTGTCTCAAAATAATAAAAAAAAAAAAAAAAAAAAGAAAAAAAAGGACTAAATATCACTGAATATACATTTTAAAATGGGTAAAATTATGTTTCATATTATGTATATTTTACCACAATAAAAAAGCAAATAGAAACAAGAATTATTTTCTGATAGTTATGGGAGAGGAAAACATACTTAGTAAACTAATATAATACCTACAATTTTTTAACCAATTTCTTTGAATGGACAATTTTTAAATGTGTTGAGCTGAAATTGAAAACAAATCTAAGGGTAGAAACAAAGCAAGTGAAATGAAGTTATGAAAGCATAGATGCATGTTTTTATTATAAAATTAAACCACAAAGAGCCCCTTAATTAGAGAAAATAGAGAGCTATTATTGTAAATGACATCCCCATTAGTACTACTTAAATTGCAAGGGACAGCTTACAGCTCACGTGTGACTATGAAGTTAACTGGTTTTACAATAAAACACATTCTAATACTGTCTAAGAACTGTCTATGAGTGAGATTTTTATGTGGTTCATAAGCTTATTCCAAAAGACATCCCGGTATAGGGGTTCCTAGGGTACTTTGACATCTGAGGGACAAGTTGTAATAACAGATCCTTGAGCCCTTTACTCATAAATTTTCTTCAAAGGGGATAATGCTTCTGCTTTGATTTAGACTAATCAGCAGTGACTTTATAGGCAAACTGCTTCTTTATTTTGGAACTTTAATCAAAAGCTCTAGTCTTTATAATATACACAGAAAAAGCAACTACATTTAAACTCAGTCCATCATTCACGTGACTTATAGATATACAGATCAAACACATTCTGCTTCTTTTATTTTTGCCATTCTCAAAAATAAAGCACTTCTTAAATTGGTTTAACTAAGATTTTCCAGGTTTCCTTTATATATTATGGAACGTGTAACTCTGAGGAAAAAAATCATCAGTGAAGAAATAGTTAATCATATTAAAAAAAGTGCCAGCCCAACCACAGAAACAACACTTTCCTAGAAATAGTCAAAGCATACCAGATAAAGAGCAGTAATAACTTTCTAAAAACAAATTCACGAATTTTCTGTGCACCTCTTGTAGTTATTTTTCTTAATCAAATGTGGAAAAGATAAGGGAAAAAAGTATTATCCATTGACTCTGATGATCTGGTGGCAAACAATAAGGTTAGTATTTTCTGTCACCTTTTTCTTGAGATGAGGCTAGGAATCCCTGTACTTTTCAATCCCCAGGATCTGCTATAGGCCACATGGAGTTAATGGATTTATTTTTTCCACTACTTCTTGTAGACAGATAATCCAGGATCATAAAATAGAAGAAACCAGTTCACACAGACTGAGTGCAGCCAAGTGGCCATCAGCTTCTTCCTGTTCCACTTCACTGAGCAATTACTGAACAGACGAGCTGTACAGACACTAAATGAACATCGTCACTACCTCTCACTTGTTTTTTGCTTCTGACCTCTTTAAAGGTTCAGACAAAGTAGGTACATTTTGTAGAGACCTAAATAACTTATGAGAGGAGTACAAAGTAAAAGCTAGTTATGAATTCTGCATGGCCTGCCATGCCCTTTCACCATCCTGGGGACATAACTTCCCCCCAAATGATTCCAGTATCAAATACCATTATTTTGTTGCTACTTGATCTACTTCTAAGGCCTAGTGTTTAGACCTTGACATATAGCTTTGTCAAACAAAGCTTCCATCCTCCCCACTCTGCAGCTTCTCTGCCTAGTCCCATGACCCTCTCTCTCTCCACGGAATTCTACACTTGAATCTCTGACTCATCCCTTTGTGTTCTCTCAGAGTTGACACTTGATCTGCTTGGGCTGTGGTCCCAGCCCATCCCTTACAACTTAGCTAACTTCCCCTATACTTGACTTCAGAGATGCTGGACTTACGATATCAACCAACCTGCTTTCTAGCTGACCAAATTCCAGACACTGGCACCCCGGGCCTGCTACTTCACTGTAATTTGTAGACTGCATACGTGATACAATAAAGAGTATGAAGTTATTATGTTGGTGCAAAAGTAATAGCGGTTTTCATTACTTTCGGTGGCAAAAACCGCAATTAATTTGCACCAATCTAATATTTGGCAGTAATGCCCAAGCTATTTGGGGAGGTGGGAGAAGGGACACATTTGCACAGCTAAAGACTAAGACTTGAAAATAAGAACTCTGATCCAAAAACGAGACATATATCAAGGGAAAAACTACATCTTGTCAGCACAATGTGAAACATGCAAGAGGCTTCAGAGAACTGTAATATGTGACACATCGAATAAGCTTACCTCAAAATATAAGTGAAGAGAAAGGTATCAGAACATCCTTTAAAGTACATTATATGCAAAGTTAATAGGAGTAAGTTTGGCCATTTTCAACAAATCCTTTTTTTCCCATATAACCACAGATATAAAAGAATCTCTGGATAATATTACAGGAGTAATAACGGAGGAGACACAGAAAAGCACGTGCAGTCTCTACCATCCAGGTACAAATAGCAGAAACAATTATGTATATAATAAAAGTTTTCCCAACCCTCTGTAAAACCCACAGCAGAAGCAGAATGTTGGAAACTTGCAGGCTTCTATCTAGGTTGGGGGAGCTTTTCTCTGGTTATATATGTTTACCAAGAATTGGCAAGCTATTAGCTAGTTGGACCTATTATTCCAATCAGATAAATTTTATATCAAACTGATGAAATGAGTTCATAAATTTTATATCAAACTGATGAAATGAGTTCAAAAAGAACGGCTTCTATAAAAACAAACGTGAATGCCACATGAATCCTTCAAAAGCCAGATTGCCAAGAAAAACTGTGGTTGAATTAGGAGAGAGCTAGACAGCTATAAAAAAACTAGAGAGAAATTTATAAAAATCTAGAATTCGGCCGGGCGTGGTGGCTCACACCTGTAATCCCAGCACTTTGGGAGGCTGAGGTGGGCAGGTCACCTGAGGTCAAGAATTAGAGACCAGCCTGGACAACATGGTGAAACCCTGTCTCCGCTAAAAATACAAAAATTAGCCAGGTGTGGTGGTGCGTGCCTGTAATCCCAGCTACTTGGGAGGCTGAGGCAGGAGAATTGCTTGAACCTGGGAGGCAGAGGTTGCAGTGAGCCAAGATCGCGCCATCACATTCCAGCCTGGGGGACAAGAGTGAGACTTCATCTCCAAAAATAAAAAATAAAAAATAAAATAAATAAATAAATAAATTAAAAACAATTAAAATCTAGAATTCTACTGTGATGGCAAAAGAGGTTTTAAACTATAGTACTATATGGTTTTTATTATTTATAGAACAATACAACTCAAAATACATTTATGTCCTTATGTTTCCATATGTTATATGAGCATGGGGAAAGATACAAAGAGGTATACACCAAGTTGTAAGTATGGATTTCCTATTTTTGTACTATTGTTTGGAAAGTGGTTATGGAGACAAGGCGAGGGGGAAAAGACTGCATGTGAGAAAAAAGTTACACAATAAATAACATCATAAAGATAACCGTGAAAGGATGATTATTGAAATAGCAGTGGTAGTTATTGTTGAACAATTTTAATTTCATACATTTCACCATTTGTATATTTTACAATGAACATTATTTTATATAATCATAAGAAGAGGAAGCTGATTTTCATTTTGAATTTTTTTAATATAAAAAGAGTGAGAACAGAAACCATGAGATTAACTTTTAGGGGAAAGCAGGGAATCAATGCCCAGATATTGCAGGAAAATTACTTTTGATCTTTGCTGACAGAGTACCTACCATTATACCAGAGAGGAAAGACTATAGTGAACAATCTCTATCATTTAATTTTCTGAATCTTAAGTTCCATTCTTCAGGGAACGAAGGGATCAGTCGTTTCAAACCTCATGCTCAGCTTTTAGCAGGACATTTTCTTGTCCACGTTTACCTGCAGTATTTTAGTAGAAAATTAACATTGCCTGTTTATAACTAGAGCCCATAGACTTATTTATAATTCTAAGTCAACTTGCCTTCTGGTGGATTTTCAATATTTAACTCTGGGCCAGTGCATCATTCAAGCATTGCCTATCACACGTTATAATTTAATTGAAAGAGCAATGCACTCATTATCGTTTGACTTCCCAATAGATGCAGAACATCCGATTGGAAGGTGCTTTGTGTTAATTGCAAGGGATAGGGGACTTTGACCTTAAGTTCTAATGATACATTTCCATGTAGATAGGGAAAACAAATTCTAAGGACATCTTGATTCTTTTAAAAGTTGACTTAAAAGAAAAAATGCAATAGGGAACAAATTCTAAAAGAAAAATAACAACCTTGCTACAGTGCAAACTACTAACTCAAAACATCTGGGACCAGCGATAAGAATCCAGCTCCAAGCTGGACACAGTGGCTCATGCCTATAATCCCAGCACTTTGGGAGGCCAAGGCGGGAGGATTGCTTGAGGCCAGGAGTTTGAGACCAACCTGGACAACATAATGAGACCCCATCTCTATAAAGAAAAGTCCCAAAAAAAGAATTCAGGTCTACTTATGGTGTCATAACAATTCTTTGGAGATTTTAGGAAGTGAACATATATGTATTTTTTTAACCCTTTTTAAGATTTTTTCCTTTCCAATACATCTCAACCTTTAAACAGTACTACTCAGAAAAATCTACACACCTCAATCTATTCCTTCTTCTCTATGAATTGTTAGGCTAGAATAGCCGCTACCATTTAGGTGTATGGTATCTTCTGTACATCAGGTTTTTCACCCATTAGGTTGGTGCAAAAGTAATTGCGGTTTTTGCCATTACTTTCAATGGCAAAAACCGCAATTACTTTTGTACCAACCAAATAATATTAACTCATATATGGGGGAATTAAGGCTCACAGAAATTACCTAACTTGCCATGTTTCTATACAAATAGGAAGTGATAAAACTGGAATTCAGATACATCTCACCCTGGATTCTGGGTGAGAGCAGGTACAATATACTCAAGACAGGGGCACACCAATGCCTCCACTTTTGCTATTGGCTCAATTGGTCAAAAGCTACCTTAGGAGTAATTTTATAAGATTAGGTTTACTCAAAGTATAAAAAAAAAGAGTATGAAATTAATCTCTACTAATCTGGAACCACTGAGTAAAAAAGTGAAGTCCTAGAAAATAAATACATTTTTAACAGTTTTTTTTAGAAGATCAGGTTTACTTTGGAGGGATTCCAGCACCTTAGTTGTGTTCCAGAACTGTTTGTCTCCAAATTTCTCCAGGAAGGTCAAGAGAAAAAAAAAATTATTCTAAAGCTACTGCAGGGTAGCATCAATTTTCTAGGTTCCCTGCAAAAAACCACTTCCATTCATTCTGAGTTAAAAGGACCATAACTAAGGAGAAGCCCTCCTGATGTGGCCTTTATGTTCATACCAGACTATTAGGGAAACTGGTTCACGAAAACACTCCCAGCAGTAGGAATCCTGGTACACCTTGATGCGGCTGCTTTTGGCTGATGCAAGAGTCCTGACAGACACTGATCTGGCCTGTTTCGCTTCCTGGCTCTTCTCACCCTGTCTTAATAATTCATTTGGTTTTACTTTCACTTACACACAAACACCCACACCACACCAGTGTATCACTAGGAGTTGTTATTAGTATACTTAATACAAATGTCAAGAGCACGTATTCTGAGCTCATCCAAAAATGGAAATGTCTTTTTCTGTGAAGAAAATATGGTTAATTCCACAAATTTTTCTTTTTCTCCTAAAAGTAACAATTAGATTGTTTAGATGCTGTATACTCTGTAACATACAAAACCAGACCTTTAAATCTCATGTCAAAAGCAGAAATCAAACACACAAAAATCAGTGAATTTATTAGCAGGATGGCATAGTTTACAAATTACCTGCTTTCCATTTTTCTTCTCTACATCTAATTACCGTAAAAACAGGCAATGTGGCATGGTAGAAGGATTCTGAACTTGACCATCAGGAGCCCTGGAGTCTAGGTCTGGCTCTCCCACTAAACTGTCATTGTGCTACCATGGGCGAGGGCCTTAACTTCTCTGGCCTTAGTTTCTTGATATGGGAAACAGGAAAAAAGATGAACAACCAGCTTCTAAGATGCCTTGCAGACTAATCCCCACGTTGGAGACTAGTGATCCCACCTTTGACAATGCTTCCCTACTTTAACCTTTCACTTGAACTGTGAACTTTCATTATCATTGCCCAACACCTCCATTAGAAAAAACAATCACTTGGTTACAAGACTGACCAAACATCTGCTCTAATCTTGCAAAAAAAGAACTGAAGAAGCAGGAGAAACGGAGCACTACCACCTTTTGTGCGAAATGAAACTTGTGGTTATTTGATGCTGCTGACAAAGGACATTATTACACTATTTGGAATTACAAATTAGGCTAGAGGTAGTGTTAGATATTAAGCATGTTCTATTTCATGGTAATTAACAAGGATAGAAAACGACATGCTAAATCACATCAGAAATGTCTTTTGGCTGTTTTTCTTAGGTATGCCAGGAAGAACCTGAGTCGCTTTTATTGCTTTTCTTATTCCTGTGCTCCTGAAGGGAGAGGGGAACAGGCAGAAGAATATTAGTCATCTGCAATTAATTACTCACTGAATTTTCTAAGCCATGATCATCTTTCCTTTTGAGCTTTCATCTAAGTATCTTTAAGAACTTCTGAGTATTAATTATAACAACACTGTCTTGAAATAATTTTTGGCTTTGATTAAAAATTATGTGTCCTACTTTTAGTTACTCTCTTCAGGTGTGGAGCCTAAGGAATCCCAGAAGGTTAGAGTTTGGAAAGATGTTGAAGTACATCCGGACCGATCCCCCTCACATTTTACAGTTTTTGAGACTAGAGAGGTTAAGGGACTTGCCCGATTTCACCCAGCTAATCAAGAGACAGATTTAGCCTAGAATGAACCACATCCTGTTCTCCAAGGCCTCATTTGAGCTTGTGCCAAAATAACATATTTCATAATAATCTTGTAACCACTCACCTCTTAAGTTACTTTAAAAAAGTAATTTAACTTCCTTAGACACAAGGCCAGCATGTAGGTGGAAATGCCTGCTGCCATTTAAAGATGATCTGAGGACTTACGTGAAACATATTTCCCTTCCTGAAATTTTCAGTATTTGTGATATAGGCTAAAATTCGGGCAATCAAGATTAGGTTAATCATCTCTACGTGGCAAGTTATTTTGGAGATGAATGAGACGAACTGTGTTCAAATGCAAGAAAGCAGCCCCTAAACCTTAAAAAGTCCACTTTATCTAGCCAGTAACATTAAAACCTGGGTTCAAGCATTATGCTATTTGTGAGGGATTGCAAAAACAGGTGAAATAGCTTCTTTTCTTAATGTCACCTACAGTACCTAAGTTTCTCTAGGGCCACTGAGCGGTGTGGGAACGACATACAAGAATGATTGTGGGTGAGAAAGAAACAGGAAATCACTGAGGGGGTGCCTAAAGAATATTTTTTATTAATTCACAATATGGCAGAGGTCCAGCCTTCAAATGCAACGCTTATCTCAGGGGAACACCACACTGACATAGCTCAAAGTTGGGCCTTGAGAATCAGAACAGGCTCCTCCACTTGACACTCATGAGACCCTGGGCTTGTTATTTCACCTCCTTAAGCCTCAGTTTTCTCATCCATAAAGTGGGATAACTGCCCCCTACCACAGAACTGTTGGGAGAATTAAATGAGATAATATATAAACAATGGTGATGTTAGTCATCAGAAAGTAGTACTCAATAAATACACTCAAACTTGCTTCAAGACAATTGGCTCATCTTTACTCCAAGTGGCTGTTAATGGTTTATGCCGTTGTGAAGCACAGAGATACTCATGGAGCATTCTTTTCATGATGCTATTTTTCTTCTCTCCTAAAAAGCTGTTTTAAAATATATATATATTTTTGTGTGTGTGTATATGAGAGACAGGGTCTCACTCTTTTGCCCAGGCTGGAGTACAATGCATGACCATGGCTCACTGCAGCCTTGACCTCCCCGGTCTCAAGCAATCCTCCCATCTCAGCCTCCTGAGTAGCTGGGACCACAAGTACATGCCATTTCTTAATTTTTTGTAAAGACAGGGTTCTCCCTATGTTGCCCAGGCTGGTCTTGAGCATCTGGGCTCAAGCAGTCCTCCTGCTTCAGCCTCAAAAAGTGCTGGGATTACAGGAGTGAGCCACTGCACCTGGCCTAAAATGAATTTTTTGTTTGAAGGAATGAGACTTCAACTAATCCTTCCGACCACCATTATTTTTTTTTTCTCTAGAGACATACAGAAAATGAGGTGAAATTGTATTGACCTGGGTCATATTAGAGCATCTAATCTGGATACTTCATTCTTTGTCTCTACCTTGTATATCCTTCTTTTGTTTTCTACCTTTTGTTTGTTGCCTCTTACTCTGCCTCACTAGGCTCTCCTCCTCAAAGGAGGCACAGGTGATAAAAAGTGAAAAAAGTTATGAATAATAGTTGAAAATACAAAAAAATTACATTAGAGCCCAAAGTCTGGGAGCTTCATGACCTAAAAAACAAAGACCTCTAGAGAATACATCCATCTGCTTTTTGGTGATTTTTTTGTGCATTGTGTAATGTCACAAGCCTGCATTTCTGAAAACAAATTTTAATCCAAAAAAAGCACAGAAATTCATTTTATAGAGCTCATAAAACTATCCCTTGACTCTATCATCTTTTTCAAATACTCAATTTACTTTATTTTTGCTATGATTAGGGCCAGAGTCATTTAGTAGAAATGATGCCAGGAGGTCTGTTTGGTGAATATTCTGCCAAACATAAAGAGTTGGCATTCTGCTCAGACTTTTCAAAGGACGACTCCAAGTGGGAGATAAGGCAGAATTTTACACTGGAAAAATATAAGGTCAGGTATTCCTTACGTTAGGTATCAGTAGCCTAAAATCAATTATTCACTTCAGAAAATACATTCTATCACAAATTGAAATGAAGGTTGCATGCATCCTACAAATGTCCCCTATCTCTTTTGTTCTTGCGCGCCATCTAGTGTTATTTAGGGGAATATTTAGCTACAATTCTCACGCCCAATCCGGGCTGGAAAGAAGGCCTTAGTCTGGAGAGCGATCAACTAGTCCAATACCCTGCCTTCGTTTTTCATTGAAAGCCGAGTCACTGCTTTCCAGAGGTGAAACAGATAATCACCGATCATTCTGAAATTAGATTTTATTCTGGGATACTGGGAACAGTCTCCGTTGTACCCTGCTGACTCACTTTATTGCTCATAATCATCATTTACCAAGTGTTTCAGCAGCACAGAATTGAGATATACGCAGTGCTCATTAAAGAAAATTAAATATTACAGTGGCTTCAAAATTAGACAAATAACTGATTTGGTACAAGGTATATACTTTATTCAGACTCAGAATGAGTTTGTTCAGACTCAATAACACCTACAATGATCACCTATAAAATGGGCATCATTGTATATATTACCACCAACATAATCTATCTTAGGGGGTTATTATGAGGGTGGGGGGGAAGAATTTTCAAAGTCCCTAGTAGAGTTTATGATCCACAGAAGCAATTAATGACAGCCATTTTTAATACTGAACAAGTATTCCTATAAAATGGAGTTCTCAGAAGCCAACACTCCATTGGATCAGCACCCACCAGGATAAATCAGATATGGTCTTGTGCAATTACTAGAGTATTCTTTCTTCCAACAGTTCTTCCCCCATGATGTATGCAGTACAGTGGAATGGGTGACCGCAGTGGCTCTAGTGCTCACAGGTAGAGCTATATAGACCCCAGCTCCTTCACTTACCAGCCAAGTGACCTTAGACTTTCCACTTGACTTCTCTTCAGAGCAGTTTCAGTTTCTGTCAAATAGGGATAATGATAATACCTATGTCACTGATTTTTGCGAGGATTAATGTGTTGCTGTGTGTATCTGGCACCTAGCAAGTGCTATATGATTAAGTTGTTGTTTAAGTATTAGCTGGAATTTAAAGCAAATAAAAGCTGTTTACAGGCTGGGTGTGGTAGCTCATGTCTATAATCCCAGCACTTTGGGAGGCAGAGGCAGGAGGCACTTGAGGCACTTGAGGCCAGGAGTTCAAGACCAGCCTGGGCAACATAGGGAGACCTCGTCTTTCCAAAAAAAAAAATGCAAAAAAAAAAAAAAAAAAAAGGAAAACATAGCCAGGCATGGTATTACATGCCTGTAGCACCAGCTACTGGACAGGCTGAGGGGGCTGAGGCAGGAGGATTGTTTGAGTGAGCCCAGGAGTTTGAGTTTATAGTCAGCTATGATCAGCCATTGCACTCTATCCTGGGCACCAGAGCAAGACCCTGTCTCTCTGGAAAAAAAAAAAGAAAGAAAGAAAGAAAGCATTATTTGTTTGGTACAAGTACTAATAACACTGTTGTAAAGGTAAGTGATATTTAACAAAACCTAAATTTTCGAGAAAAAGGCTGCTACAGTACATAGGTTGGTGTTTCTAATATACATTGTTAAAAATGTCACCTTGAAAGATCTTTTAAATAGAAGTATTTTTATCTTAAACAATACTAATTTTCTCTTATTTCTTCTTCTATGCCCCCCTGCTGTGCTACATGCTGTGGTTATTATGTAACTTAATTCCTATGACCACACTCTGAGGGAGGAGAGCCTAACCATTTTCCAGACTGTACAGATGAGGAACTGAAGCCTTAGAGAAATTAATGAACTTACTCAAGTTCAGAACTGGTACATATAGGTGAAAAACACAAGCAGGCTCCAAATCCAGGAATGTTTATAACTGCTATGTTAAATGCCCTCTCCACTTATAAATGGTTGACGTGGTGTCCTGTAAATGCTTAAACATAAGATAATCCCTAGCTCCTATAGCAAATACCTTAACTTCTTTAAGCCTCCATTTTCCTTAGATGTAAAATGAGATTCAGTGGATCAGATGGTCCAAGATGCTGAAAACTCTAGAATTTAAAGCAAATATTTTTGCTTCATAAGTCTGATTGGTAAATCTAGGAATTTACTTATTTAGAATTTAAAAATAAGTCTATTGTCTTAATTTGTCTTAATTCATTTGGGCTGCCATAAAAATATATCATGAATTAAATGGCTTATAAAAAGAAATTTCTCACAGTTCTGGAGGCTAGAAAGTCCATGATCAAGGCAGATTCAGTGTCTGGTGAAGGCCCACTTTCTGGATCATAGATGGTACCCTCTTACTTTATATTCACATGATAGAAGGACTAGCTAGCTCTTTGGAGTCTCTTTTATAAGGGCATGAATCCCAATAATGAGGGCTCTGCCCTTGTGACCTAATCACTTCCCAAAGATATCACCTCCTAATACCATCTCCTTGGGGGTTAGGATTTCAACATAGGAATTTTTGGGGGGATGCAAATATTCAGACCATAACAGGATTGTTCTACTGGATTCTCTAATTCATATTCTAACAATTATAAATCACCTATATCAGTACGAGAAATTGTTAGATTTGATATTATCTAATTCAAAATTTGAAAAGTATAAGGACATTTATCCTTATGTAAATAACATCACAGTATCACAATATGCAATTCATTACATTTGTATTAAAACACACAAAAATCAGACAACTTGCTGGTTAATTTTCTCTTACTTTGTTAATTTTCTCTTATTCTGTAATATTTAAACATTTTATATTAAAAATACTATCACTTTAATTACTTGTTAGCCAGTCTCAATTTATTTTATTAAGTGTAAAAAAAAGGGGAAATGTACCACAAGTCAACATAGGTATTAGCAACACTAAACATCATTGGCATTTTGTTTTTATTTTCTTAAAGTCAACCAAACACGTATAACAAATAGGAAGATAGTAATATTGGTACAATCTTACATTGTTTAGCATTCAATTAACACACATGCAACAGTTGGAAGGGATTACTTGCTATTATGGGACTGACATAATAGACAGTACTGAATTCAGTCTTGGGCCCCATAAATTATCCTATACAGCCAAGGCTGCAATGGTCTGGCCAAGAATGTGAATTCGGTAGTGGCCGCCAAGATAAGGGAACTGAGCTCTTAACAAATGAGCACATTAGGGTAGTAGTGACACTTAATGTAGAAGGAAGATATCCCCACATTTCTGGCCATTCATTGTAAGGTTCATAATCTTTCACATACACTACTTGCATTCTCTTCATAGGACTCAGAACTCTGACATATTTATTTATTCCCTAATTTTTAGTTTATAAATAATAATTGTGTATATCTATTGTACACAATATGTATACATGTGGAATACATGTGGAATAGCTGAATTAATATATACATTATCGCACATATTTTTGTGGTGAGAACATTTAAAATCTACTCCTAGCAATTTTCAGTAACTCAATATATTGTTATTAACTATAGTCACCAAGTTGTACAATAGATCTCTTCAACTTATTCTTCTTATCTAACTGAAATGTTGTGTCCTTTGAGCAATATCTATCTCCCCAGTCCTGCCCACCAACTCCTAGGCCCTTGGTAACTACCATTCTACCCTCTACTTATGAATCTGAGTTTTTTTAGATTCTTCATTGAAGTGACATCATGTAGTATTTGTCTTTCTGTGCCTGGATTATTTCATGTAACATAATGTCCTCTGGGTTCATCCATGTTGTCCCAAATGACAGGATTTCTTCTGCTTTAAGACTCAACAGTATTCCACTGGGTATATACACACCATATTTTCTTTATCCATTTATCCATTGGTAGACACTAAGGTTGATTCTATTTGTTGGCTATTGTGAATAATGCTGCAATAAACATGGGAGTAGAGATATCTTTTTGACATACTGATTTCATTTCCTTTGAATATATCCCTGGTGGTAGGACTGCTGGATAACATAGCTCCATTTTTAATTTTTAAAACAGAATCTCCAAACTGTTTTTCATAATGACTGTACTAATTTACATTACAACCATGATGTGTTTATCAATCGTCTATCAAAATTCAGGTTCCATGACAGGAGGAATTAACCTGTCTTAACCTGTATACCTAGCATATAACCTAGTAAATACCCTGCATACCTAGTGTCTAGAATAATAGTACCTAACACATTAGAGTTGTGCAGAATGTATTTACTGAGTAATGAATGAGATCATGCAAGTGGTTAAAAATAAATTACTTTCTCTGTCTGGATAAATTTTATTGCTAACACCTTGTTGATAGTTATTGTCCTTTCTACCTCTCCACCACTAAGATGAATCTCCTCCTACCTCCATTTACAAGTGTATCTTGATCTGAAACCTCTTCTAGACAAAGACAGACACTGATTGTTTGGTATCCAGCAACCTAACCTGCTCCTGAGCTTGGCGGATGTTCGCCCTCATGCACACACTCTTCCTTCTGGGCAAAAGGCATTTCAGGGTGATTCTACCTCTCCTTCTGAAATTTCCTGTCTTCTCATAGACTAGATGCTCTCATTTGGAAACATGAACTGTGCACATCTCCATCATGCTTAGAGTTACAAGTTTCCTTATGGATTGAGAGACTTGTGTCTCATAAGCATCTTTACCTCTCATTAGGAGATACATACAACGTGCACCATGACAGGTGTCAGATGTCCTCCTACCCTGAATCTTTGCTTTCTGAATGAAAACCTGGGTGTCATTCGGTACTGTGAGATGGACAAGCCCACATCCACAACTTGCTTCAGATGCCACCCTCACCACACCCCTCCAGCCCCTGCACAAACCTATAGTAGGTCCGGCAAGGCCCACATCTAAACTGCACATGAAGGTACCAGGCTTACCATCAGGCTTTTCTACACTACAACGCCTCTGTTTCCCTCCATTTGGAGGTAGATCCCATTGTGCTAAATCTGTGAGGAGGGCACCAGATGGCAACAAGCTGACACTTTATGCTGTAGCACAGTTCCTAAGACCAACCTTGACCTCATACTTTGGGAGTTTGTGAGCACAAGGTACACGAAGTATCATATCCCTTTGATGGGGAGTGAGCCATTAGACAAATGGTAGCCCTGTTGCTATCACACTGGATCACCCTAGACTTGGATTATCATACTTCTTAGCCTGGCTATCCCCCCACCGTATCCTAAATTTCACTTGAGATCATTTGAAATAGGCCTTTTTCTTGATAACTTTGACAAATCCCACGTTACCCCAAAGAAATCTATATCTAGGCACAGACCTGCGGGCCTTGTAGAGCTCTATGGGAAAAGACTGTCATTCAGGCACAGGCTCAGTAGTACCCAAGGTGCCTTTAAAATACAGATTCCTGAGCTCCAGTCTCAAGAAATTTTGATTCAGGAAGATTCAGGTGAGGCCTGAGAATCTGTATTCTTCAAAAGTTCATTTACTACTGGCACTTCCACCCAACCATCACTCAACTCTCCACCTCATTATGTCTGAAGTATATTCATGTTAGGAGCTCATTGACCTAAACTGCACACTATGAGCAATGCAGAAAGCTTCATCTTGTTTTCAGAATAAGGAAGGACCCATTCATTCATTCATTCATTTGTGCATTAGACATGCTAAAAATCTATAGCGAAATCAATAATAAAATACAGTTCCTTTGGGCAGGACTGACTACATAATTTATAGGGTACAGTGACAAATAAAAATGTTAAGCCCCTTGTCCAATAACGTTTTTTTTTTTTTTTTTAAGAGACAGAGTCTCACTCTGTTGCCCAAGCTGGAGTGCTGTGGCGTGATCTCAGTTCACTGCAACCTCTGCCTCCTGGGTTCAAGTGATTCTCTCACCTCAACCTCTCAAGTAGCTGGGATTACAGGCATGTCCCACCACATCCAGCTGATTTTTGTATTTTCAGTAGAGATGGGGTTTCACCATGTTGGGCAGGCTGGTCTCGAACTCCTGACCTCAGGTGATCCTCACACCTCGGCCTCCCAAAGGGCTGGGATTACAGGTGTGAGCAACTATGCCCAGGGAAATTAAGATGCCTTTTCCCCTGTAAAATAGGGCTCAAGAAATATTAAGAATTTCAGGACAGCAACAGCAGAGCATTAAACCAAGCATGGGACCCATCTGACCTTGGGCAAAGCATGTTCATTTTGAGAATCCACTTTTCTAAACTACATTCCTAGGAGCAACAGAAAAGACAATAAGTCCTTCATTTTGCTCTCAGAACAAGGAGATCTCTTAGAACTATGTCCATAATGCTGGCCCAGCCTGTGTAGGAAGAAGGAATCTAGAACATTCCCACCTGAGAAATGAAATTCCACTAGCAGGCAAAAAGTGATGAGCCAATAAAAAAAAATTAATGACCATTAAGAAACAGTCTCCATCTCAATCAATTCTCCTAGTTGAACTAGAGTTTGTACTTCTAATGAGTATGCTTAAAATAACAACAACAGAATAATAAGTTAGCATTCTCCATTACTTTGCGGTTTTCCCAGGTACAATAGCTTTCTAGAAGCTATAAAAATAAATCCTTAGAAATAAAATTCCCTCTTTGTTGAGCTGACCAGGGGATATGCAGGTGATATCCATGAAAAGGAAAGAACAACAGATCTTCATTTCTACTTAACTCACAATAGCTTCTAATATCCTTTCTAATCTTAATAATACGCAAAAAAAGTATGAAAAATTTCACTGAAGACAGCCAGGTTGAAACTCGAATTAATCCAAAGACACTTAATAAATGAGCTCTTTCATACTACAGAACATTATTCTTGTTAAGCCATTTGTCAAATTCATATGCCAACATTTCACATTAGTAATCATCGTGATTCTATAATACAGAATTATGTAGTTTAAGAAGTTGATGGCTATTTTGTTGTATGGATTTGGGGATCTATAAACCCAAGTCTTGGTATTTATTCCTATCCTTTTAAGATTAAAGAATTAAAAAAAAATTAAGGATGCAGGCCAAAAGCATGACAGAAATGCTTGCTCTTCATAAACACAGTGCTTAACAGTTTTTTGTATGGATCATGATTGCTGAGGTTATTATATTAGCTGCCAAAGTGCCAAAGGCTTGGTTCTTCTACATTTACTGTTTCATTGTTGTTTTGCCTTATTTGTATTCAGACATAATACTTGGCTTCAGAACATTATAAATAGCAATCAACAAAATTAAAATGAGCACAGCCAGCATACAGTATGTTGAAACTGTGGTAGAGGGGAAACAAGTTCTCTAAACAAAAGCACACACAGAGTAATAAGGGCTTTATAATGTTTAAAAGGTACCTTACCCAGATATTAAGGGATGTTTTCTTCTTGCACACAGAATAGGAAGAGCCAGGAAAGATAACCTCCCTAGCGCCGCAGCCATTTCTAGACGGCACTTGTACGTTTAAGTTTCTTGCTCTGACACCATGTAAGAGTAGCAAAATGTGAGCCCTTCACATGTGACTGTGCGGTCAAAAGAAAATCTCACTGACTTTCAAGGAAAAGTAGAAAAGGGAAGTATCAGGGAAGTATCAGGTATAGAATCACAATTTTACACACTGAAAACAAATTTACAAACGAATGCAGTACTTGTCAAATTTACTAAAGAAAAATAATTTTGCTGAATTGAACACTATACTTTTTGGACTATACTTTTATTGCAGTCCACTGACAAATGTAATATCCATTCGATAACAAAATTCCAGTTTATAGATTTTCTGAATACTGATAATATAACAAAACCTATGTTGAGTTGTTGTTTCGAACTTATCAAAACATCTCATACATACCTTAACCAGCAAAGCCTATATGATAGTTCTATAAACCGTGACAGGGAAGTATTCTTCAGAATTATTCTTTTAAAAATACATTCAAGTCCTGGGACTTCTGAAGTGGTGAGCCTGGGGTAAGGGCCAAGCATGGTCTTAAAATAATTTTAAAACTCTCTGGGTGATTCTGAAACACAGCTAAGGCTCGGAACCACTGTAGCAGACAAATGGTTCTCAAAGTGTGGTCCCTAGACCAGACACGTCTGGGAACATGTTCCAAATGCAACTTTTGCAGCTCTACCCACACATACTAAATTAGAAACTCACTGTGGAGAAGGAGGAGTTTAACAAGCCCTCCATGGAATTCTGATTCAACTTTGAGAATCGCTGTTTAGAGATGAGTTAGGTCAAAATCGTCTGTCTTACAATTACTAAAACAAAGCTACCAGACCTTTCACCAGATTTTCTTAGATAGTTTCTATATTCATCATACAAATCAACATCAATCTTAGACATTTACTACTCCATATAAGGGCCTAACAGCCGCTACTTTGGAAATGTTTCTACAGGCAATCACTTTTAGGATCTTAGCCTCCAGCTCTTTCTCTGGGTTAGAGTAGAGGTCAGGAAACTTTTTCTGTTAGGGTTAGATAGAAAATGTCTTCAGCTTTGCAGGCCACATGGTCTCTGCCACAAACAAGTGTCATATACAATACATATGTGAATGGGTGTGGCTATGTTCCAATAAAACTTTATTTACAAAAGCAGGTGTCAGGCCAGATTTGGCCCAAGGGCTGTAGTTCTTAGAAACTCCTGGATTTAAGAAATGATGATAGACTCATCGGGAATGCAAAACAAAACACAACATACCACTCCTCACCCATGAAGGCACACTCTTCTGTGAGCACAAAACTTATCCAATCTGGAAGGACAGACTTCCTTCCAGATGAAGGACAGACTAAGGGAAAGGAGAGAAGGAGAAAGTGGTTCATTTACTCACTTATCCACGTGGTAAACATTAAGTGCACACTAATGTTTGGAACCAAACACCAAAGCCCTACCCTCACAGACCCAAGTTTAATAGAAGAAAAATATAGATTGGAGATGAATAAAAAGAAACAATGCTTTAATATTGATCAAATTGTTCTGAGAGGGTAGGGTTGATTGACAAGGTCTGAAGCAGCCATGAAACAGGTCACATTAGGCCTGGATCTTCAGGAATGAAGAGGATGATGCCTCTTGGAAAAAAGGGAGAAAAGTATTCCATGGGGAGACACCGAGTGCAGAGGCACAAAGCTCAGGATTAATACATTCAAGGAACAAAGAGAAGATCAACATAGCTGGCCTACAGGTGACAATGGTGAGAAAGGGGAGTCATAGGCAAATTGGAAAATAGGCAAATTGGAACATAGGCAAATCGGGATGTACCTTGTCTAAGAAGTCTGAAGTTTATGTGGATATGCAGTATTGTAAAAGCTGGAGACTGTCATAATCAGAACCTGTAGGAAAAAACACCCAACAGATCATTCTGGCTGTAGCATAAAGGACCAAATAGAGCATTGTAACTTCCTACAATATTAATTGACCAAATATAGGTCAACCTAAATAACAAACAGAGAGAGGCTCTCTAAAAAAAGAAAGATATTTTAGAATAGAGCATTGCAACAGGAATACACTGCCATGGTAAACCATGTTTATATTCAGGGAGGTAAAGAAAGACAAAGTTTTAAAAGAAAGAATGAGGAGGATTACATAATTGCTTTGACATAATTATCCTTGGCTACAAAGATCAATAACAAGGGTGATGCCAGTCTAAGTTTGAACTGGCAGTTGCTGGGCAGATGTCCTTGCAGAGGTATTTTTTGTAGAAGGTTTTAATGGTCTTTGTGCAAACTTGTGATTTCTTTGGTCTTTTGTAACTTTTTTTTTTAAATCAGGCATACAAGCATGAGAACCTTCCCTTCACAGCCTTCTGCAATGCTTAACAGACCCAGTGAAAGACAGAAGTTGATTGAACCAAAGTAGCGACTGGTAGAATGGATGAGAGGAAAAGTTTTACAAGGCTTTTCTGAACTTGCATAGACACACTTTCCTACTGGATGGAAGAGAAAGAGCTAAAAAAGATTCTCCTTGATCATTTGGGAGACTTTAGAAAAGGTCAGACTTAACTGAGACAGGAAATACAGCAGGAGGAGCAAGCTTGGATTACAAATATAAACCCTATTCTGTTATCAGTATGCTGAATTTCAGATGTCTGGGGACAGATAAAGAAGTGGTCTTAAATGTTTATTTCATAAAGTAACTTGCATGAAATCACTCTAAAAGCTTGGAAATAGAATGCAAACCGTACTAATATTTTTAATAATCAAGTTATTACACACCTATTAAATGGAACGTATTTGAAACCAGAGTAAGAGGTCAAATGAATACATTCTTAGAGAGTTATAAGGAGACTACTGCAAGATTTCTCCCTTCTATGTTTCAAGTAGCCCCTGTCTGGGGGTCTGGAGGAAGCCCACTTTCTCCTTTACTGATAAGTACTTCTGGAAAGATGAAGACTTATGAGCAAAACAACAACAAAAAAAACTTGGTCCTCTCAGCCTTTGGACCTCTTTTGGTCTACTCCAAGTCAGAGTGATCCTCCCAAGTTCAGCCTCTTCCTAGTCTATCTCTAGTGAAAAGACGCCAATGTCATGAGAGTACTAATACCCATGTCTCTGCTAAAGCAGGATAGTGAACAAGTACAACTTATATAGAAGGTCAAAGGGGAAAATTCAGCCTTCCTAACTGCAAGGAATGTAGTGCTAACAATTTAGGTTGTGAAAGGAGTTGGTTAATTGAGAAAAACAGACACCACATATCACAGAGCCCAGCATCTGGCGTGCAGTAAAATATTTAATAAATAAATGAAGTGACTCTGTGGCACATACACTCACTTTCTCATCCAGTCTTAGAGCAGACATTTTCCAGTTTATTTAAGCCAGAAGAGATGTTTTGTCAGAATAAACCAGTTTCTCTGAAAATGACAACACTGGTGTCAAAAAGGGTTCACAGGACAGGTATCAAAAATATTACCTGTAAGTTTGGGTGCTAAGACTATAGAATACTTCATTCCTTTTGAAGACAGATCCCTGTATTTTCTAAGTTTTCTGTAGGATACCAAAAATATTACAGCAATTAAGTTTGGGTGGAGGGGTTATGATTTCATTTCTTTGGGGACATGTCTGTGTATTTTCTAGGTTTTCTACAATGAAAGTACATTATGTTTGTAATTAAAAATAAAACATAATTTGGAGAAGGAGGTCTATGTGCTGGCTTCCACCTCCACTACTACCTCCTTAGTGCAAGTTACCAAGGTCTCCTGTCTACAGCAATGACCTCTTTCCTGATCTCCCAGCTTTCCCTGTTGACATTCTCCACATAGCAGCCACAGTGCTCCTTTAAAATGCATCCTCCAGTGGCTTCCACTGCACTTTAAAAATTCAGTCTCTATAGCCCTTGCCTATCTTTTTAAACTTATCTCCTTCCTCCCCATCTCCCCCACACCCTAGTCCCTACCTCACTCCCACCCCCATAGTCCATTCCGGACATTACCCCTCCACACACACACACCCTTCGGTCTGACCACACTACTATATATCCATTGCTAGAGCAAACCAAGCAACCAGAAACATGTCCCCAGACTTCAGCTCCATTCCAGGTTCAAATCATACATCATTTCCTCAGAGAGGGCTTCCCTCAGTGCCCTACCAGAAGACACACTCTATACTATTTCTTTGTCTGCTCTTCATAGCACTAAGAAATGCAAATATTCAGATTCCAACTGGACTTTCACATTTGATAAGATGTCTGCCATGGCCCTCACTTAACCTCCATTGCTGAGCTACTTGGCAGAAACAATATCACAGAGAAACAATACAAGGCTCTGCCTCAAACTTCAATATGTGTCTGTGTTCTCAAATTGTATTCCTAGCAGTGACAATCTGAAAGTCACTGGCTGGGCTAGAAGCTAACTATACCCTTGAAGATGACACAGAATCCCTGGAATTCAGGGCATGAATATATCAATCCTAGAACTAATTTCATTTTTCTGGCATCTTGCCTAGACTACACATAGTTAATGTTTGAGTATTTCCAGTTCTCTGTAGGTACAATTATCCTTCATTAAATTGCTAAAACCAAAGCTAGGAATCATTTAAGTAATGGAAAATTCCTTTATTACATCAAAACCAATCAGTGATTAGCACTAGGACTGAAACCTATCATGCTATACAAATATAGCTGAATAGCTATTTTTAGACTGTTATAAATTTGATGGAGGGAATAACTGAGAAAGTTCTCTATTTGATGGTGATGATGATGATGATAATGATGATTATTCAGAGACGGGGTCTTGCTCTGTCATCGAGGCTGGAGTGCAGTGGCAAGATCATAGCTCACTGCGGCTTGGAACTCCTGGGCTCCAGGGATCCTCCCGCCTCAGCCTCCTAAGTAGCTAGGACTACAGGCATGTGCCATCACATTGGGCTAATTTTTTAAATTTTTTGTAGATGGGATCTATATCGCCCAGGATGGTATCAAACTCCTGGCCTCAAGCCATCCTCCCAGCTTGGTCTCCCAAGTAGCTGAGACTACAGGCGTGAGCCGTCACACCCTATAGTGATGAACCCTATAGTTCATCAATACACTGAATATCTATATTTCTGTTATTTTGTTATAGTAGGTATAATTTATAGGAAAAATAATATATAACTTTTATAGTAAGATAAAAACATTTCTGATCAAGTAGCCATCTACTGAATGTTCTTGGGATATATGGTGGTCCCAGTTTTGAGAATAAACAAGCTATATAGCTGAACTATGTTCAGATCCTAAGCACTAGCTGAGTCCATCTCTAAAATAGTAGTAGAGAAATAAAGAGGCACACAAAAGTTCTTAATGAAGCAAAAGGCAGGGAAAACACATTAGAACAGAAATTCTAGGACTAATTTGATTGTTAAAAGGGAATTCATTATATATCAACCATGTGCTTCACAGACTAACTGCCTCTAAGGGAGCTTATAAAATCTCAGTTATTTTCTAACTGATATGGAAGAGACATGGAGGGTGGATAGTGGGGTCTGGGACAGATTAGGGACACAGTTTGGGATGGCCCCACCACAATTCTCACCCCTTAAAATGAGAAATATAATGACTTGCCCTGGAATAGTTTTACTCCTCATTGTGTCACAGTTGGGTGACAGAGGACAGAGGGAGAGAAAGGAACAGAACAGTCTTTCTCATATTCAGATGCAGAAATCACTTTTTCCTGTTTTCTTCTTATGACTGATCATTACGGCACTACTCTGGGTCACTGCTGAGTGTGGTACTCAGCATTAGAACACATTTTATGTCCAACTAGAATAGGAATGATCATTGCTGGTTAGGGACTTACCATCCCAGACAATGAGACCAGCACAGACAAGGGAATGGAAGACAGGTTTTCCTCAGTAAAATCCTGGGGCTTTGAGAGCTTCTGAGAAGGGCACTTCTTACGTTAATTTCACTAAGGGACACCTGGGTGGGACCTGAGCGGCTAGCAGCATGAACAGGCAAAGATCAGAGGTCAAACTATTAACACCAGAGAACTCAGACAGCTTTTGTCTTCCCATAAGTCCACTGAGGGCTCAGGAAGTGGAGTGCTACTAATCATGCTGGGGTGTTGACACCCAAAAAAGGAAGAAATGGGTTTCTCCAAGCTTCTGGGTAAGTAATCAGACTTCAAAGAACTTCAACCCTTTTGTAGAACAAAGCTTGTTGACTGTATGTGGGTTCTAGTCCCTACAGAACAAACTAGAAATAGGAATTTCTAGCCGTATACAAGCTTGACCCCTCACCCTTTCTTACTAGGGGATGTATCCTCAGGTTTGTCCCCTTCTAGCTTTGTTAGAATTTCCTGACTGGTTCCAATCATCTTTAACTCTTTTCAGGGCTAAGACGCACCTCCCTTGCCTTATGTACCTGCCTGAATTTCATATATCAGGCACACCTTCATAGACCTGTGCAGATCTGCCACGGCAAGCTACGGAAAACAGCAAGTACATCAGTGAAGGCTTGGATTACCAGTTATAAGGCAAATTTTGAACATATTTTACAGTTTGTCTATAAAGATACTGTCACTCATTCATGGTTAAATGGGCCTGCCAGGGTATGCGTCACAAATACTAAATTATGTTTAAAAGAAGGCTTTAAAAGCAATCAACTATCCAGAAATTCCAACTTTTTTTTCCAGTGAAGTATTCACCACTCAACAAGTATTTCCTTGTCTTTTTTATTCCTCTGCATCACTGAAAGATTTTTATTCTTTTTATTTTGGTTTTGATAAGGAAAAATCCTTTGATGCCTCAGAGAAAGAATACAGTTATTATTTTAAATGAGTTGTTTTTAGTAAGTGTATATTTGAGCATGAAACAAGTCTAATACCAAACTAGGAAGAAGACATTTTTCTGCCCCATTTGATTACAGTTGCTAAATGTTAGGCAATACTTGCAGACCTATTATCTTATTAACTTGGGATTTACTTGGAAAAGTGCTTTCTCTTAAAACTGCTAAATCTGTGAGGATGGCAAATTAATAGCAATGGAAATTGTAGCTATGATTACATGACATTTTGGACAGGTTTTCTTTGGTGGCACAGAGTTAGATATGTTTATGCAGCTGCTCTTGGCTTCAGTTCCTACAGACCCCTCTTTCGCTTTTTTTCTTTTATATGAGGAGCCATATGAAGATGTTGACTTTCCACAATTTCTATCAAAAATGTTATTTTGCAAACACAAAACTACACTTTGAAAATGTTTCTTTACTTTTAAACCAATGCCTGATTGGAGAAGCCATCCTTCTCAGCACCCAAAAATGACGAGTACTAATTTTAAATTTTTGTTTAAATTTGTGTCTCCTATTTATTTCAAGAGTAAACCCTGAACATGTTTGGGGTTGTGTTGTTTTTTCTTAACAAATAACCAGATAATCATAGTGCGACTATTTCCTCTACTCAGTCTAAGTTCAACGCTGACCAAGGTTGATGTGAATGTCAAGACTAATTTTTCTCTCTTGGCTGTAACCGAAATCACAATCATCTCGAAAAGGCTATTATGATATCAGTTTACCTACAAGCATAATGTACCTTTTACAAGAATATCCCAGGAATTATTTTTTAAAAGAGAAAAGAAAGTACCCCTAACCTCATCTTGCAAATGGAGACTTAAGTGTTAGGCTCAAGGCAAAATTCTACCAAGTAAATTTTAGAGGCAAGACAGACAGGTTAGTAAGAACACTAATGCTTGTCTTTAACCCCAACCTGAAAAGATTTTTTAAAAATCACACAAAAAGTCCTCTTCCCCAGTCTTCCTTAAGAACAAACTAGTAGAGTGAGGGCAAGGCTAGTTTAAAGACCTTTCCCAGCTGTATATTTCAAAGCTGATATGCGTTGCAAAGAGAAAAGCATGCAAAGATGCTCTCCTTACCGGAGGTGAAAGCATTGTGCCAGCTCTGTCACTACTATAACCATCTTCCGCAAGTGGAAAGCAGGGAACGCCAGGGTCCCAAGAAGTGACGAAAAGCGATAATTAGAGCTCCTGCAAGAATCTTCCCTAAGCACTTTCTTCCGTGACACACCTACTTTGTGGCATCTACGCGCTCTTCACGGCTAACCACAATCCTGTCATTTCGGCTTATTCATCCAGCAGCTGCTGGAAGGAGCGGGCTGAAGCATGGCCACGAGGAGGGGGATACCCGTGCGAGCGCTGAGCCGGCAGAGCGGCTGCAGCCGACGGGCTCCTCGGGCCCCCGCTGCTGCGCCGCTGCAGCTGACCGTGCGAAAGCCGCATGTTATTGGGTAGAGATCAGCTTTCCAGGAACAGGCATCAGCTGTGCACGAGCCCGGCAGCATCTCGAGACAAGTGCTAGCCGGTGTCGGTGCAAACCAAAGCTTGCTATGTGCTCAGAAAGCGGCCCCAGCTACTGAGCATGCTCGGCTTCTTCCCAGCTGCTGTTATCAGAACCCCTTAACTGTTGACTTCTGTTGATTTGAGAAAGGGAGAATGAAGGAGTGGGCACGAGGGTGCGATTCGGTGAAGGAAATACCTTAAATTTGGAAATGATCTCTTCCGTATCCCCGCGCCCCTTCCCCACCGCAAAAATAAAATTTAAAAAACAGAGTAAGGATACACTGCTCTGCACTTAGGAAATATTTTATTGATAGGATGATAGAGATGTTTGAAACCTACCAGCAGCTTTTAGTCTTTAGCTTTCTCCCTGCCCAATTAAGTTGCCTCCGGGATCAAGCTTGTGGTGTAAACTGCGAAAGGGTTTAATCCTAACAAATCACTGTTCCTCGAGTATTAAGTACAAAATTGCCTTGTGTTTGAAGATCTAGGCAATGTGCCACAAATTAATTATCTCTGTATCATCATAATCTGCCTCCTACTAGACAACAACTTTCTTAAATATTTTATAAAGTAATTGTGCTAGTTTTGAAATTGAAATGTTAACCTATATTATAACATACATCTTAAAATTTAAGTCTTCCAGATGGTAAGCAAAATGCAAGCAAAGAATGCCTGGCTGATTCATGACTGTAAACACAAATCTTTTCTTGGAGGCTTGGTGGACGGCCAGTACTCCATAAATGTTCCCGTGACGATGAATTGGTGAACTGATGGGTTAGATCATCTGTTAGTGGCACTTACAGGAAAGCTGAAGTTCTTGAATTTGCTATGGACCCCTACACTAACTCTTGACCTTCTCAGCTATTTTGGGCTGGTCAATTATTTGAAGGTAGAAATACACTATACATTAGGTGTGCAATACGTAAGCAAATGGCTTTTAGGTGCTATTTACATTTTATTATTTTTATTATGCCTCCTTTTCTTCTTTTTTTGGCCCCCTAAAATGCTACTCTCCAAGTTGAGCCTCATTCAGAGCATGCTGTCTCAGCTACTACTGAAACCGGTAACATTAACTCTCCATGGTTTGCAGATAACAAAATTATTTCATTTTGAAAAACTTTTAGCCAGTCATCTCTGCCAAGTATATGGAGGGTGAATCTGAGAGGCTTTCACAGCTGAAAGCTGGGCCTGTGAGAGCCCACACAGGACACAGGTGAGATGAAGTCAGGTATTGAATCCCTAGCAGGTGTCTGTCTGGCCTGGCCCATGAATCCAGTTCCTTGGGGCAGGAAAGTCCTCTCTTTCTCCCCTTTTTCTCTGCCCCATCCTGTGGCTCTTTTATTTGTTTTTTTGAGATAGGGCCTTGCTCCGTTGCCCAGGCTGGAGTGCAGTGGCACAAACACAGCTGAGACAAGTGCTAGCTGGTGCAGTGTCAACCTCCCGGGCTCAAGCAATCTTCCTACCTCAGCCTCCCAAGTAGCTGGGACTACAGGCACACACCACTATTCTGGGCTGATTATTTTTTGTAAAGACGGAGTCTCACCATATTGCCCAGGCTGATCTCAAACTCTCGGGCTCAAGCGATCCTCTCTCCTTGACCTCCCAAAGCACTGGGATTACAGGTGTGAACCATTTATACCTAGCCTTCTTTCTGTCCTTTTAGGACTCAAGTGCTACCTGAGTACATCCTGACTCCAGAGCAAGCCCACTCTGGCTCCCCTTCCCTGTGGCTTTTCAGTGATACTTTCTTCATTGTCTTTAGTTGAATCATACCCCACCATACCAGCAGCTTTGAATTTCTTAAGGGTAGAGACAATGCTGGTTTTTTTGATCTGTATGTATAATTGTACACATATAATTACAATTATAATTGTATAATTGTATACATCTGTGCAGTCACTGGTTTTCACATGTTGTCAATATTACATGGAGACACAGGAGGAAGTCCTTCTATTGTAATGACCACTTAGAAAATGGACAGAGTTAGTCTAGGGACATTTCTTAAAGGAAGTGATTGCAGGAGGAGAAAGAACCTTCTCAGTATAACCAAATCAAAGATTTCATAACTGGAAAGGAAGATGCAGACCTGCTAAGAGCAGATAACTAAGGTGGGGCTGTTTTATAGGTTTTAATCCCTACTTCTCTGTCCCGAACAAAAATAGAAACAGAAGTGGGGAGACACAACTGCTCCTGCTATGGGCCCCATGGACTCATTCAAATTCATAGCAGAGATTCCTTATTCCATCTACCTCATTTACCATCTGCCATTTTTTTCTTGCTATTTATTATATTGCAATGAACCTGGTTCTCAAGGGTTGCCCAAGGTGTTCTAATCACCAAAGCCAAGAATTTCTCAGTTTTGATGACAAAAATCATAATTATCACTTATTTGCACCTTATTCTCTGCCAAGCACCACTAAAATCTTTACAACTATCACATTTAATTACCACATGAAGCATTTTTAGCAGCATTTATCACAATCTTACATTTTGAATTTATAGTATACAATAATGTGTTTGCTGACATCCAAACCATACAGGCACACAAACAATAATTGGTAATGGATAAGGACAGAGAATATTATCTTTAGCTGCTGATGAAACCAAGGCTTTGAGAGCCCAAGGTAAGATAGCTAATAGGTGGAGCACGGTATGAATTCCATCCTGTTTGGTGCCAAAGTTCAACAGTCCTTAACCAGTCTAAATTATAGCCTTGCTCCACAAGAGTACCTTTTCCAAGAAAATATGGCTAAAGTTGAAGGCAGGGGCCAATTCCAAGTTGACTTGATATCACTGGGGCTCAGAAACCAATACCTCAAAATATAGCACTTCAACATGCTGAACCGAAGGAGCCTCAAGGTCTGACCTTTCCCACCCCACCTCTAACCATCTCTCCCAAAGCACAGGATGGATCTGAAGTTCCTTTATCTGTTTAACATCCAGATCCATCAAGGAGAATAGTGTTTTTTTTTTTTTATTTCCACCTCCCCACCCCCCGCCCGCATAAGACCAAAACTGTAAACACACCTGAACAGACCCTTCACAAGATAATGTCTGCCTCCCAAGATCATTCAGATTCCAAAGTGAACTATTTACAAGTTAATTTCTGTCCCCAGAGTCATTCATTCTCCCTCTGATACAGTTTGGCTCTGTGTCCTCATCCAAATCTCATCTTGAATTATAATCCCCACGTGTCGAGGGAGGGAAGTGATTGGATCATGGGGCCTGTTTTCTTTCCCCCATGCTTTCTCGTGATAGTGAGTTCTCACAAGATCTGATGGTTTTATAAGCATCTAGCATTTTCCCTGCTTGCACTTCTCTCTCCTGCCACCATGTAAAGAAGACCCTTGCTTCTCCTTCATCTTCCACCATGATTGTAAGTTTCCTAAGGCCACCCCAGCCATGTGCAACTGAGAGTCAATTAAGCCTCTTTTTTTTATAAATTACCCAGTCTCAGGGAGTACCTTTATAGCAGTGTCAGAACTAATACACTCTAGTAATCCTATTGCCTCTTAACAGAATTCCTCTTCGTCCTGTTCCCATAACCAATTTTGTCAGGGTGGTATATAAGCTTTGAAACCCATTGGATGGTATGTAATCAAGCTGTGGTTCTCCTGTGTGCATGTTAATAAATTTTGGATGCCTCTTCTCCAACTAATCTGCCTTCCTTTAGTTGATTTTTTTTTTTTTTAGTGAACCTTCATGGGCAAAGGGTCTGTTTTCTCTTGGCCCCTACAATGCCAAACCTGGGCTTAAACTCAGCTATTCTGTCCCACTCCTCTACAAAATTCTTTCCTCTTTTGAATTCCTTGACATCACACTTTTCTAATTCTATGCCTTTCTTGTTTTTCCAAAAAAGTTAAGGTTTCCTTCCCATTCATTCATTCATCTCATTGTTGCTACTTGTAACAATAGTTATCACTTCTTGTGACTTCTGCATTTCTGTCTAACCAGTCACCCTGTTTTAATTTCTTACTCTTCAATCCTTCTTCCAAAAAAACCCCAAAGTCTCTTCCTAAAATTTCATTTACCGTTACAATTGAGAAATAAAAATAAAATTCTAAGTCATCCAGCTGACTTAATGGACCCCCCTCTTGGCCAAGGGGACCCCAAAGAAACCTTGAAAACTGAGTTTCCAGCCATGATGGGATGGGAGGTCAGACACCTTGTTATATCCCCTCCCTCACTAACTGCCATTAGGCTTTCATCCCTAAGGGTGAAAAAGAAGCCAGCCCTCTCAAAAGACTCTACCACTGATATCAGCCAAATGCCTGGAACTGCCCTTTGTGGTTTCCACAAAACAACTGACTAGCATGTCTTCCTGATAAGAGACAACCATCTATAGAGTGGTCTGGCCAGTCTACAGAGGATGCACGATGAGGGTTTTGATGTTCTCTGCTTCACCTTTTGACATCAGAGGGCCAGAAACTCTACCCTCGGATCACGCTAATGCTGCCATTTTTTGTAGATGGGACCCATGAAGAGGCATGAAGCTCAATTGGATATGCACATTCTTCTCCTTTCATAAGTATTCGTGACTCCTATGGTTTATTGAATATATTTATATTGAATATATTTGCTCACCCCACCCAGCATAAAATCCTTTTCCCTTTGCCCCTCCCTCAAGTGTTTGTTTCCAGCTCCTGACCAGAGGCTACACTTCCCAGCCTGTCAGAATGGCCACCTGCAGGCTACAGCCCTTTATGAAAACTACAGCTCTCCTTTCTAAATTTACAAACCTCATCATTCTTCAGCTGACACAGTGGACATTGTTGATTGTCTTGAGAGAGTTGGCTTTTCTTCTAATAGATCCCAAATTAAGAGTCTTTATCTGTTCATATCCCCAAACAGTCCATTTGCTCACAGAAAAGTTCACTAGTCTGATTCTCATTGATCTAATAGCAACGCCAAACTCTTGCCATTCATTGTTTAAGGAATGGGTATGTAACCCAATTTTAACTGATGAAAAGGCCAGGAAAGTTTGTGGCAGGCTTCAGAAAGCTGCTTCCCTTTTCTTTAGTGGATTTCTGAGATTCCCTCTTATGTCTTACATTTAAACAAGGCAGTGTACAGCCCCTAACACTACTGGAAACCATCTTTACACCTTGAAAAGAAGTCAACATTGTACAAAGTGAAGAGCAGAGATTTAAAAAAGGGCTACTGGTGATACCATTAAATTGATCTACCCACCCAAATGCCTACCTTATCTCTTGATTTGTTGGATTGTGAGCCAATAGAATCTGCTTAGAACCACTTGAATTGGGTTTTCTACTTACAGTCACAAAGCCTCTTGTCTGAGATATGCATTTTTTTCTTTCCTATTCAAAATGCTGAAATGATTAGGAATAAACTAAATTTTGTGGTATAGCATTTGAGAGTTTGTTCCTGGCCCCTTCTGTCTTGGAAAATTTGTCTCCCATTATATTCTGCTATGCACTTGACACTCTGGACATGCTTGGCTGCTTGATCTCACCATGTCATTTGCTATCCCACAGGCCCCTGCTTGTCCTGCATTTTCTCCTACTGAAATTCAACTCTTCAAGATCCAGAGTAAAAGATACTTCCCTCTGAGATAGATTTTCAAAATTAGTATTGCTTCTTTTTATATATTCATACATGTTGCTTGTACTTGTGTGTGTAAATCTGGGTCCTCCAGGAGCCAGAGCAGCCAGGATGGAATTAAACTGCAACAATGATGTCTGAGGAAATGTGTGGGAGAGAACATGAAGAGATCCAAGGGAGGCTGGGGGAACTATCAGACTATAATGCAGTGAAGAAGAGAGAAAAGGGAAAGAAGCTGGATGCAGTATAGTTATCAGGAAAGTTCAGCAAGGGTGGTGGTAAATCCTCAAGCCAGCCTTTCTTCAGAAGAGTCTGACTTCTTCCTTCCAGAAACAGGCTGCCCTAGTATGGCTGCCACTCTCAGTCGTTGGCTGGGAGAAGCCTACAGGAAGCTTGGTTTCAGTATAAAAGCTGTGATGCCTGTCATGAGGGGACCTTGTTCACTCCCTGCAGCTTTATACTCCCTGCAGCTTTACACTACCTGCAGCTGGAGGGTAGGAAGGTACTTGCTCATGGCTGCCATACTCTTTATTTATTACTCGTTCAGCCTGTCCTAAATTCTACATGTTATTTACATGAATCTCTTCCCTGCTGGATATAAACTCCTTAAGGGCAGGACCTGGATTCATTTTTTTGTCCCACTGTGTGTTTTCCATAGTATGATTCCAGTAGACTGCTGCTGTGTTACTGAACTGCAGTCTAGAATATATTGCCTCAGACCTCTATATTTGCAATTCCTTAAAAAAAGAATAGGAATAATACACCCCCTAAAGTCAATGAGAACTTGCTTTCATAAGATGTAAGATATTGTTCCATGATTAATAGTTTTAAAAAGCTTAATTCAGTCATACTCACCTGTCTTCTCCTACGGATCAATGTGTCTCCACAAAGAAGTTTGATTTTGAAATTTCAGCGTTGATGAGGTAGTGAAGTAGAGCATTTGCTGATTAATACCCAATTTTTCACAAATTTAATCCCCAAGGCAAGTGGATGATTAAACTTGGGAGTTAAATTTATAACGCACTTTAGTTTGGGCTGGAGAAAATTATTTCAGACTGGTATGATACACTCTACTATTTCTTCAACATTCATTTTTAGGCGACATGAAAGTGGATCTTTCAGGTACTTTTTTTTCAGATAAAAGGAAGATTAATAGTGGTCACTGAGGAATAAAGGAGATTAGAAAAATCTGTGATTATTTAAGGTATAATATGCATTATTAAGCAAGGAGGAAAAGCACGTAAATACAGGTATTTTGGCACTTCATTATACTTTGTAATGTTCTATGTACTATCAATTTAGGGTCAATCAATTTATCTATGGTTAAGATATAATAAATAGTGCTTGTATCAGTAATGGTCCAATAACGAGACAGAAACCACACAGTAATTTGAAAAGAGAATGCTTAATATAAAGAATCATTAACTATTTACAGAGAAAATTACAAAAAGGGAATAAAGATAAATTCAAGAATACCCCAAGACTGAGTGAGTTTACCCAAGGAAGGAGGCCCTCTCCAACACTGGGACTCAGAGCTCTTTGGTGTGGTTGCTGTCCCCTGTATGGTGGAGAAGTTCACTGGGTTGCCCAGGCCGGAGCTGGTCCACAATCTGCAGGCTGATACTCACAAGCTGCAAGTCTCCTGCTGAGGTGCTCATGGGCTAAGCTAGTAGGCAGGACACTGCCTTCTGGGATGCTGATGAGATTTTGTGGGGAGCTACCTACTGGGCTGCTGTTGAACTGGCTGCGAAGAAACTGGCTGGGTACTGACTGGAATCACCAGAAAACCAGAGTCACCTGCAAGAGGTTTTGTTGAACTCTCTGGGCACCCACAGAACTCACCAGAATCTACCTGCAGCAGTGTGCCACTGAACATACTGATGTGAAGCTAGCTGGGGTGACTGTAGAGCTCATCCAGAAGCTGCTGCTAGGAGAATGAGATGACTGGAGAGCCTGCTAAGATGACTGCAGCCCTCCCCTGGAAACTGCCTTGGGAAGTACTGCTGTATCTCACTCATTACTGGAAAGCCTGTTGGAGCACTTTTGGAACCACTGCAAGACTTCTACAGCGGTGCTGCTGAAACTCCCTGGAAGTGAGCGCCACTGGGTGTCCCGAATGCCAGTCCAGCGCTGCAGAAGCAAGAATGCTGGAATAAAAACACCGGAACCAGGAAGAGACATCCCATCCTCCCGCAGTGTCCCTCTAGCGCCCTCTACTGACAATGCCTAGCATCATGCCTGCTGGCAAGAGGAAGTGCTTCTTCAGTGTCAGGCAATAAAAGAATGGATTTGGAGCTGAGAGGTAATAAATTGATAACTGACACAGTCCTTTTGTCAAAATCACAACTTTGTATTAAAATGCTCTCTTTACTCACTTGTCTCTTCCATTAGTAGGTGATATGTGTTTCAAAAGTAAGGATACTTTTTATATTTCATGTGTAGCACAGCTCCTGGCACATATTATGTATTTACCAAACATTTGTGAAAATGTTGTACTGAATACATAAATATTGCTTCCTGTGCTAAAAGATTCACTTGGTCTGAGAGCACTAGGTCTGTACAAATTTAGATGGCATAAAGGGAAGCTGTTGTTTTCATTGTTTGTACATAGAAGGAAAATGGCAGCAGTGGTGATTGACACATAGCATACCTGTAGAGTCACTATTTTCTAAAAGTGGGGTTTTTTTCAGTCACTAGGAATTTCAGTTAGGGTTGACTGATTGGAAATCCTCCATAAATCTCTAGGGGAAAAAATTCTCCTTTTTTGAGCAGCAGTACATTCTACTCAGAAATGTACTGTGAAAATGAAAAAAGCAGTTATACTAGTAAGCTGAATGATGTCCATTTCACACAAACTTTAATAACATGGAAAAATGAAATAAAATAAAAACTACTGGAATATACAACAAAAGTTTATTGTGCTTAAGTATATATCAACAAGACCCATTTCTTCGACATTTTGATTTAAGGACTGAATTTATGTTGAAGGTTGAATTACTTGAATGAGTTTGGGAGTTGAAGAATAGAGAGATGAAATTATTTAGTCAATATCAAGCATCAAATAAATGCCTCAAGTAGATAGAATAAGAATAAAAGAGAAAGACAGGGAGATTTATTTTAAGGAATTGGCTCACACAATTGTGGGGCATGACAAGTCTGAATTTTGCAGGGCAGGCTTGCAGGCCAGAGACTCATACCTAATATCTCAATTTGGAGGCAGAATTCCTTCTCCCTTGGGAGACTTCAGTGTTGTTGTTGTTGTTTTTCTTTGTTTCTTTTTTGAGATAGGGTCTTGCTCTGTGGCCCAGGCTGGAGTGCAGTGGTGCAATCTTGGCTCACTACAGCCTCAAACCTCCTGGGCCCAAGTGAACCTCCCACCTCAGCCCCCTCGAGTAGCTGGTACCATAGGTGTGTACCACTACACACAGCTAATTTTGCTTATTTTTTGCAGAGATGAGGTCTCACTATGTTGCCCAGGCTCGTCTCCAACTCCTGGGCTTGAGTGATCCTTCTACCTTGGCTTCCCAAAGTGCTGTTACAGGCGTGAGTCACTGTGCACAGCTAGTGTTTTTTCCTTAAGGCCTTCAACTGATTGGATGAGGCCCACTCACATTATAGAAAGGTAATATGTTTTACTCAAAGTCTATGACTGGTTTAAATGTTAATCATATCTAAAAAGAAAAATCTAGATTGATGACTGAATGTCTGGGGACCATAACCTAGTCAAGTTGACACATAAAATTAATCATCACAGCATCTAACTTCATTTACAAAATCACCTTAGCAATGAAAACACCAAAAGCTGACAAAGATAATTGAGACAGAGAGAAACTATTAGTACAGTGTATTAGTCTGTTCTCACATTGCTATAAAGAACTATCTGAGACTATATAATTTATAAAGAAAAGAGGTTTAATTGACTCACAGTTCTGCAGACTTTACAGGAAGTATGGCTAGAGGTAGGCCTCAGGAAACTTAACGATTATGGTGGGAGGCAAAGGGGAAGCAGGCACATCTAACAAGGCTGAAGAGGGAGGAGGAGAGTGAAGGGGGAGGTGCTACACACTTTTAAACACCCAGCTCTCATGAGAACTCACTATCACAAGAACAGCAAGGGGGAACTCTACCACCTTGATCCAATCACCTCCCACCAGGCCCCTCCTCCAAAATTGGGGATTACAATTAGATATGAGATTTGGGCAGGGATAAAAATTCAAATCATATCATGCAGAAATAATAAAGGAAATAGTAACATATAGAATTTAACAAAGCATTACTGGTATAAAATATTATGACCAAGTGGAGTTCATTGGATGAATGAAAAATTGGGTCAATATTAGGAAATATGTTTAAATCCCTACATAGATTGAAAGATTAAATGGAAATTGAACATGTAATTATCATAGCAGAAGCTTAGCAGAACCATTTTTCTGGCCAGAGGAATTGAGAAAAGGGAACTTTAGGAGTCTGAGAATGTGGGGGAATCCCTGAAATGAGAGAGCTGGCCAAGAGAACTCTCTAACTATACAAAACAATCTGACACAAGCCCCCACTTATAGCTTATCTCTGCATGTACAGAACATACCCAAAGAAGCACAGCAAAGGCTTTGGGAATGGGACTATGATATAAAACAGGGACAAATTCACAGACTGGCCCATGCACAGGGTGGATTCATACAGCATAGCACAGCTTTGAGAAATGAACTGACAGTGGAACCATAGTCTAAGGTGGAACTTTTAGTCTGAACATTGACTGATTGCTGACATCAGTTAACATTCTCCACAGGAGTTTAACAGGACCGAGTCTCACAATATAATATTCAAAATGCCTGTGATAAAATACAAATGTATGAAAAGTATCACAAAAATCTAACCAATTAAAGTAAATGTTCATCTACAGATGCCAACTCTGAGATGACCAGATGCTAGAGTAACTGGACAAAGCCCACTATTCAGGAATCAAATAGACTGAAGTGTTGATGTACTCAATAGAGTGGCTAAATCTCAGTTGCACGTGTTAAGTGAAATAAGCTAGACTAAGAAGGGTACATTCTGTATGATTCCACTTATATGGCATTCCAGAAAAGACAAAACTACAGAGATGGTGATCTGTTAAATCAGTGGATGTTTACAGTTAGGTATGAGGGGAGGGACAGACTACCATAAGAGTCACAATGGAATCTGGGGGGCAATGAAAAGTTCTGTATCTTGATGTCGGTGTGATTACATGACTACCTGCATTTGTCCAAACTCAGAATGTACAGCAAGCCAGGTGTGGCAGCACATGCCTGTAGTCCCAGCTATTTGGGAGGCTGAGATGGGAGAATCGCTTGAGCCCAGGTGTTCGAGGTTGCAGTGAGCTGTGATCACACCACTGCACTCGTGGTGACAGAGTGAGACTCTGTCTCTAAGAAATAAAATAATAATTTTTAAAACTTAGAGTTTATAACAAGTAGAGTGAATTTACTTTATGTAAATTTAAAAAGAAATATTAATAATTTTTTTAATTACTCTCTTTCATGCTTCTGAAGAATGATTGAACTCTATTGATGCATCTCCCATCTTACATATTAATATTGTGGCAGCATTTTCATATTCCCTTGTTTTTATAGCTGCAAACCAGTCATCACATGTATTATTATTTTATACCTTTAATCTTTTGTTTTTAAGATTTATCAAGATGTAAAAAGTTCTTTTCTACTTCTTGCATCTCATTTCTTCCTGAAATTAATGTTCTCCTCCCTGAAGTACCTTTCTTAATAATTCACTCAGCTCCATTTGTAATTTCTCTCATGTTTTGTTTATCTTAATAGCCATTCATTTTGACCTGACATTTGAATGATAGTTTATTTGGGTATAAAATCTGGTTTCTCAGTTATTTTCTCTGAATAGTTTGAATGTATTATTTCACTGTCTTTTCACTGGTATTGATGCTGTTTATAAGTCATTATTTTGCCGCATTGTTTAACATCTTCTCTTTGATAGTCATTTATCTAAGTGTGTATGTAGTTTTGCTATCCTGTTGATTACTTGATTTGACTTACGAATGTTGGGTTCTATCTTTATTAAATTCTGAAAACTTCTATTTTACGTCATTTATAAAATTTCCCTCTTTTCTATTTTCTCTAATGTCTTCTTATGTAAAACCAGTTATATGTATGTTGAACTTTCTCATTCTGTCTTTCATGTCTGTTCATTTTTCTCTCACATTACCTATTTTTTATATTGTGTTGCTTTTGTCTTCTCAGTACAATTTACCAATTCACTAGTTCTATTTATAAATATAATCATATGTTTAATCTATTCAATATTTTAAAAATTCTAGTGACTATAGATTTATTTTCTACAAACCCATTTCTTTTTGTTCTTAAAATTACCTGGTAACTTTCATAGTGATTTATACCTTTCTCATATTCTTGTTTGTTTAGTTTATACTACTTTAATTATTTAAACATAATCATTTTATAGTTTGTGCCTGATAATCTTATTCTTGATGTTATTCTTGGGGTTTAATCATATCGTTTTTTTTCTCTGCTGACTCTTTTTGTGGTGCATTGTTTCCTGTGTGTTTTAGAATTGTAGATTATAAACTTATCTTCCCAGGACTTTATAGTGAGAATCCTATGTAATGTGATTTGACATACCACAGGATTCTAATTAATCCAGGAATAAAATTTATGTTAACGTATACAGTTACCAGACTACAGAGATGATGGAAATTCAAACCTGAAACCTGTGTAATTGGGTTCATGATCATAAATTTATAAGAAATGTTTTTCTTTCTTGATTTTTTTCAACTACAGCCCTGGCTAAGACTAAAAGTTTTCCTCATCACCTACCTGTGCTACGGACAGATAATTTTTAGTCTACTCTTCTCTATGTATGTGCATAACTTCAATTGCTTATCTTTCTATAGACCCAGTTCCTTACATGGTATCTCAGCATGAAATTATGTTCAGTTAATTTCCAAGCCTCTAGTTTATCAAGATTCACATGACCCTCTCAGAAGACTGAAGTATCAACTCACACTTAATCTTGTTGTATACAGTTCTCTTTACATGTTTGTCTTCTGGAGATTTCTCTCACTTTTTTGTTAGGATAGCTATGTATTTTTAAATTATATATGCTATCTTTTATCCATCACTTCTATGTATTTTTATATGAAAGATTTTTAGTTTATGTAGACTGCCCTATTTTCAGAAAACCTTCAACTTCCTTTTTACATTATATTTAAATATATTAATTTGCCTACATTTTTATAAACACAAAATATTTGATATTAATTTTGAAGGCATTTTAATGGCTTCAGCTCAGGACAAAAATTACATAACATGGCCAATAAATGGTTCATGTTAAAAGACTAAAAGCCTAATCACAGGTTAATAAACAATGTAGTCATCTAGCATTTTTACAACAAATTTGAAGAAAACACTGAATACAGAAATGGTCAATGGGATAATTGCATAAATAACTTGTCTTGGGATAATTGTGTAAGTAACTTTTCTTCACAGGCAAAATCTCTTACTAATAGATCCTAATTCTAGCAAGAAAATTGACATAGAATTTTGAACATCTAGTGTACAAATTAATGGTTTTGGATGTTTGCTGTTCATCAATTCTTAGAGACATAAAATGATTTAGCACAATGTTGGCAGGCCTGCACGGAAATGAGTAAATGCTTTTATGGCTGATAGTAATATAAATTGGTGCCATTTTTCTAAAAAGCAAAAGGGCAGTATGTAACAAGATCTTGAAAATATATTTGTATCTTTTGACAAAAAGAATTCTACTTTTGTGTATACAGCTTTCCTTTTTATTCATCTGTTTTTTTCTTCCTTTGTTCATTGACCAACAGTATTTAGGAAGCTGTTTGTATGCCAAGCATTATGATTATTCTGTGGATAAAAAGATAATTCAGATATGCTTCTTTCCCTTGAGAAACCACAGACCTAACTGTGTAACTCACTTTTCCTCCTACTTTCACACTCCCACCCTGTTCCCCAAAGACATGCATTATCTACAAATATATGTTAAAACTTGATAGTTTATTACGGCCATTTTTTTCACATAAGCTCCTTCAATATTAATACAAAGAAATTTAATGGTAACATGAATAGTGAATATGTCAGTCTACTTCTTCTATGAGGGAGTGATACAGTCCACAATTAACCTCTAGCCATAGATATCTAAATAATGGAAAACTATAAAGAAGAAATATCTTTTATTATTTATTTTTAATTTAAACATATATATTCATTGAATATAACGTGATATTTTGAATATGTATACTTTGTGGAATGGCTAAATCAAGCTAATTAACAAACTGTCATTTTTTTTATGGTGAGAACATTTTAAATCTACTCCCTTAGCAATTTTCAAGAATGTAATACATTGTTATTAACTATAGTCACCACATTGGACAATAGGGGAAAAACTATTTTTCAACATTGGAGAACATGCCACACAGGACTGTGAATTCTGAGGTGAAAATATTGATATTAGTCCTCCCATCACCTACACTTTCTGCCCAGAGGCAATTCTTTATAGTGTAGATAGGAAAACCTAAACAGTCTGACAATTATTCTGAGTTGAATAGACCAGTGTCGAAGATATAAAAAGATTAACCAACTAGAATTCATGGGGCAGATTACCCAAAAATCATAGGTACATGGATAAAATGTCCAGAAATCTAAGTGTGGAACCCTTGACTTTTTACTTAAATACCAGAGTGTTTTTACATAGAGTGAATACTCCATAAGCCCAGACAAAAACAGCTTTCAAGAAATGAATAATTACTTACGACTTGTAAAACAAAATTTCCAGAGTTCACAGAGCCAGGAATTAAGCACTCACAATCCAAGTAGAGAGATCTCATTGAAGACATGAGGCTTGAAGGAGCTTCATTTCAAACTTACAATAATGACTACTGTAGACACAACTTAAAAGAGCTTAAATGGCCAGGTGTGGTGGCTCATGCCTGTAATCCCAGCACTTTGGGAGATTGAGGCGGGCGGATCACCTGAGGTCAGGAGTTCAAGACCAGCCTGACCAACATGGAGATTACAGGCGTGAGCCACCAAGCCCGAGATTGTGCCATTGCACTCCAGCCTGGGCGACAAGAGCGAAACTCCGTCTAAAAAAAAAAAAGAAAAGCTTAAAAACAAATCTCAAAGGCAATATGCTAATCAAAAGAAACTTGATTGCTTTCCAGAAAATAACTAGAGTATTTTAAAATACAAAATCCAGCAGTCGACAACGTAAAATTCACAACATTTAGCATCCCATCAAAGCTCACTAGATATGAAGAAGGGAAATGTAACACACAATCATGAGAAAAAAATCAGTTACGAAAGAAATGACAGATGATGAAATTTGCAGAAAATGATGTTAAAATATCCATTATAAATATGGTACATGTGCTCAAATATGTGAAAGATAGTAGAATCATGATGAGGAGAGAAATTGAAAGTGTAAAAAAAATGGAATGTAGCTCCTAAAGATGAAAAACACAAAATCTGAAATGAAAAAGACACTAGAGGGGGTGAACAGTATATTAGACACTGCAAAAATAAAAGGTTATTGAACTTGAAAACCTAGCAACAGAATCTATTCAAAATAAAGTACAGAGATAAAAGACAGAAAATAGTAAACAGAGCAGAGTAACATGTGGAACAGTATGAATCAGGCTAAACACATAATTAGAGTCCCAGAAAGAAGAAAGCAGACAGAAAAACAAAATCACTAAAAATGTAATTTAAATGCAGAGGAAAAATTGTACTACTAACTAGAATCTTTACTCAGTGAAAATAGGTTTCAAAAATGGAGGTCATTCTTCCACAGTTCAGGTCTCTGAAAAACTTCCATCTCCCACTGAAAGTTGTAGTCTAAGAGTGAAGCCATCACATACAAGGACTTCAGGGCTAACTGTAAAGTCAGTCTGAACACTTGCATTAGTTGATCTTATTTATTATCACAAGCCTGAAAACACACAGCTCTAGAAAAGGTGGCCTCCCCATGCACATATATAATTTTTAAAAAGGAGAAGGCACTTTGTGAGGCTGAAGCAGGAGGATCACTTGAAGCCAGGAGTTCAAGACCAGCCTGGACAATAAAGCAAGACTCTGTCTCTACAGAAATAAAAATTAAAAATAAAAAAGAGTGCAATAGAAAAGGGAACAATCAGCACAAAGAGGGCTGAAATGTGCAACAAAAGTCAGCACAATGAAAATGATGAATAATGAGCCCTAGAATTCAAAGAGATGGGGTACCAGTTTTCATTACATTCTGAACAACACATTACAAATAAACTATTTTTAAAAATAAAAGTGAGGGAAAAAGAAAAGGAATGTCAACCCATTGATTGAGCCCTTCATTTTCTCTTAAAATTGTTTTTGATACGTAATAGTTGCATGTATTTGTGGGGTACATGTGATAGTTTGATACATGGATACAACGCGTAATGTTCAAATCAGAGTGAGATATCCATCACCTCAAACATTTATCATTTCTTTGTGTTGGGAACATTTCCAATCTTCTCTTTGAGCTATTTTGAAATATACAATGAATTATTATTAGCTATAGTAACCCTATTATACTACTGAACACTACAACTTAATCCTTCTATCTAACTGTTTTTTTGTATCCATTAACCAATCCCCATTTGTTCTTGATAAAGTTGAATCAAATCTTTTGTGAACACACATTCTCAGGTCTTTTGGGATATGATTTTCAGCAGTTCTCTGACCTTCAAAGAGAAATCTGAGTGAATTCACTGGAACTCCCAACATTGGCAGTATACTTCTCTGAGTTTCCTGAGATGTGTTGCCATTTCCACTTTGAAGTGAATCTTACGGCTATCTGACTTTAATGTATTCTCCTTCCTTCTTATTCCCCAACTCCTCGGTTAAAGAATTTGTCTCCTGGTCAGACAAGGTGATGGTGGCTTCATTCAGTGGTCTCCTCTGAACAGTAGGTACCAGCCTAGGATACACAGAACCTTGCTCCAGGGTTTACAAATCCACCTCTCTTCCTCACAGCACAATCAGGAAAACACCCTTTTTAGGTGGGCACCAAGACCCAACCTAAGCTGATGAATCTCTTTGTGCTGGGTGTTTGAATCTGCTGTGGAGATACAATAGGTAGGAAAGGAAGTAGAGTGACTCATTTCAGATATAGGCGTGCATGTGTTTCCACTAAAATGTACTACTGGTACCTTTTCCCAGGAGTATGTAGGCTCTCTTCATTGGGTACTTTGCAGGTATGTTCTTCTTGTAGTCTAAAAACATGCCAATTTCCAAAAAAAAAAAAAAAAAAAAAAGTGAGAATGGGGTAGCCTCTTAACTAAAAATAAGATAATACTATTTGTTAAAAATCTAAAATGTAAAACAGGCCATATACACAATCTGTAATTATAACAACTCTACAAAGTTTATATTATGATATTCCTTGTGGCAGAATGCAAATACTTAATCCCTTCTGCACCAAGAGTCTTATGATTCTCTCTCCCTCTCTCCCTATCTGACTTGCTGTTCATTCTATGATTTTGTCCCTATGTCTCTCAGTTTCATGTCTCCTGACTCAGAAGTATGGCACATCTTTGTATTTTGTCTTTAGTATTTTGTCTTGACTTATTCATAGATACTCCTTAATATTGCCCCTCCCAGGTCAGACTAGCCCTTTGCTATATTTTTTTCTGACTGCAAGAGGCATTTGTTCATTCAATAAACATCCATTAAGCCCCCACAGAATTCTAACTCAGCAGTGAGAAAAGTAGATCTATGGACAGTACAGTGCTTATAACATTTCAGAACGAGTGCTTCTCCTCTGGCCAAAGCCAAAGCCTATTAGTGAGCTTGATTAACTCCTTCACCTTAAGTCAGCAAGAAAAGATGTAGCAGAATAGCATAAGTGAGGCAGATGACTTCAGTGACAGCTGATCTGAGCACATGCTTTGGTTAAATTCTAACTTTATAAATATTTATTGAGCATCTAGGCAGAAGCCGGGAATGGGAGTATGGTGGTGAATAAGGTAGACAAGATCTAGACCTTACTGGAACATACACTTCAGTAAGGCACATGGACATTGAATTAGTGGGTGATGAAAATCTTGTAAGTTGAAATGAAGGGCACTTAGCCTAGTGAAGAGTGAGGGAAGATGATTCCAGGCACAGGAAATAAAACTCACAATGACTCAGAATTAAGAAAGAGTTTGGAATACTGGGTGAACTGAGGGTGGATGGAGGTGGTGGTCTGGAACAGGGATAATGGGTGGGGGGGCGGTGGTAAACAGGTGGAAAGGTAAGCTTGATACTGAACTGGGAGCCTCTGGGGTCTTGTTAAGAATTTAATTTATCTTGAAAAACAAGGGAATCTTTAAAGAATTTAAAGAATTTTAAGCAGGTGAGTAACATGATTAGATTTACATTCCTAACCTAACACAGTGGATAAAATAAGCAGAATAGGGGACTTTTGTTCAAATATGGCAGATGGAACATGTACACCTCTAACTGCTCCCCCAGTCCTTTCTAAAATAGCAGTAAAGGTATTTTTTAAGAAAGCAGAAACCCTAAATGACAAGGAGAAGAGGAAAAGTGATCCCATCAATAAGATTTTGGAAGCTGGAGAGCAGATGGCCAAGTGGTAAAGGATTTAACAGGCCCAAGAAAGCCAAACCAACAGTGGAAAAGCAGAGAACCAACCTGACTTATACAATAGAATCCCCCAAAGCTCAGCAGCTACTGCCACCAGCTGCTTCTAAATGTAGACATGACAGGGACCAAGGAAAGCACCAGAGTCAGGAGCATTGGTCTAACGTCTGTTTAAGAAGCAGTCAGTCTCTGCTCCACGTAGCTGGGCCACTGTGTTTCACTCATTCTGAGGTAAGACTGAAGGCTTATTCTCTGGAAAGGAGGTTTCTGGACTAGAGGACACCCAAGCATGGCCAAGAAGAAGGAGTAAGATAGATGTTGTCAACAGACCGGTACTGAGACCTGGCAACTTAATTCTCCACTCCTGGACAGCTAAAAGCCAAGCTTTTGTTCATAAGGCAAGAATGTGGAATGATCTCCTTTAAAGAACCTTTTCAGCTCAGGGGAAATATCCTAAAAATACTAACATCAGAGGCTCCACAGCTGCTGTTATTGCAAATGATTTTATTGTTATGAAAGTATTTAGTGAGATTTTATTTTCCCCCAAATAGATTCCTTTAAATAATGTTATATTAAAATTTATATTACTAATTATAATTTAGTTTGCCTTTTAACATTTATGTCATTTTGAATATTTTAGAATATAACTTTTTTGAAAATATATAAACAAAATTTTAATTTACATATTTCATGAAAATACAGTCATTTCATATTCAATGAAGTTAAGCTCACTTTAAATATAATTGCATTTTATTCTTAATCCTTTAGTAAGAATGAGTTTAAATTGAGAAATAGAAAATATAAAAGTAGAGCTCAGGGGAAAACTAAAAAGCATAAGGAAATAAGAAATGTTCAATGGGGCAGTCTGCTTAAGTTATTAAAAACTGGAAACAACAAAAAGAAGATTTATATTGAGCATGACCCATATAAAAATTGCAAACCAGCCTGGGCATGGTGAGTCACACTTTTGTAAACAGGGCCTGGGCGTGGTGAGTCACACTTGTAATCCCAGCACTTTGGGAGGCTGAGGCAGGAGGATCTCTTGAGCCCAGGAGTTCCAGACCAGCCTGGGCAACAAAGTGAGACCTTGCCTCTAGAAAAAATTTTTAAAAATTAGCTGGGCATGATGATGCAAGCCTGTGGTCCCAGCTACTTGGGAGGCTGAAACGGGAGGATCGCTTGGGCTCAGGAGGGCAAGGCTGCAGTGAGCTGTGATTATGCCACTGCACTCCTGCCTGAATGACAGAGTTAGACGCTGTCTCAAAAAAACCCCACAAATTGTAAACAAGATATTACATATTCTTTATTGTAATACATAAAGATTTAATTACTGACCAAAATAATGAAAATGAAAAAAATTATTTTTATCAAGTCCACAACTTAAACAAGTCAAATGAAATCCCTGCAATTTTATATAAATAAAGATTTAATGAAGATATTACTGTAAGAGATGGCCAAAATCGCAACATAAGTGACAGACGTATGCTGAAAATAAAATAAAAAACACGTTATAACTATGTTTAAACTTTGTATAATTATTGTTTCACTCCCAAATATACTTACAGTGGCTTTTTCTTTTTTTTTTTTGAGACAGGGTCTCACTCTGCCCATGCTGGATTGCAGTGGCACGATCACAGCTCACTGCAGCCTCAACTCCCCAAGGCTCAAGTGATCCTCCCACCTCAGCCTACCGACTAGCCGGGACTACAGGCACATGCCACTATGCCTGGCTAATTTCGTTTATTTTTTGTAGCGACAGGTCTTACTGTATTGCCCAAGGTGATCTTGAACTCCTGGACTCAGGCAATCCTCCAGCCTCACCCTCCCAAAGTGCTGGGATTACAGGCATGAGCCACTGCACCTGGCCACATATTGTGACTTTTATTAACAATTTCATTTACTATTCCTCAGCTAAGCGGCTTCACCAAATGTAAATTAATTAAAAAGTCTAAGAACTACACTGACCTAATTTGACATTAATGTTAATAGAATACAAATCATGAGAAAATCCTAATTTTAACATAAGTAGTATTTTTTAATTTTTAAGTGTTTAATTATTAGATGGCATTTTGGCCTCTGTTTATACTCTCTCACAGACCATCTAGTAGTTAGCAATGGACTTGAGACTGGTCAACAGTTGCTAAATCAGAACCCATTAACTTAACCAGGTGTGGACTCATTAACTTAACCAGAGGATACTGTAGACCTGATAACCACCCTTAATACTTCACTGGGATCATTTGGCAAGCAATAATGCAAGCAAATTAACCTGAAGTGATTCAGCTAGGGTGAAAGAAATCAGAGAGAAAGGATGCATGAAAGGAAGATGGTCTCTAAATCACTGGTTCACATCAGAATCACCTTCACGAAACATTGAATAGAGTAGACAGGGCTAATAAAATTTTTCACCCAGAAAAGGTTTGGCCAAATAGTTTCCAGACTATTTGCAAAACTGGAGTGGTAATGAGTTGCTTGTTTACTTTTGTTATTATTTTTTTCTGAAAAAATAGTGATTCTAATGTGTGGAAGCAATTGCAATAAAGTACTCTAGATATGACTTAGTGGCATCATCTTCTCATTGAAAAAATACCCCAACCTCATCTTATCTGCAATGGAAATAGAGTGTTTCTTTAGTGCATATAATGAAAAAAATTACAACTGTCAGAAATGATAGCCTAGACTACTTGTAGAAAGCTTCCCTTAAAGCTGTAAATCACCAGTGTTAGCACAATTGAGTAAATTTCCTTTTCGTTCCTTTTTTATTCTTCTCCCTGTCTATATTTCCCCTCCTCTTTATTTCTTTAATTGTCCGCCTTATAAGTGTTTCCCCACGTTGACATTTTGAGTAATGCTTCTCATTAAAAATTTAAAAATATTTTCACATTTTTGAACATATGAAGCATCAAAAATATGTGGCCTTTGTGATATAATTCTTTAGATTTGTGACAGATTTGGGAAGAAGGTATTTTTAGTTTTGACATTTGAGATAGTTTTTACCTGTATTAAAACATACGTTATAGTCTTCATTAGGATTCCTATTTGAACACAAAAAAATATCAGCAAGAAAACGCAAATAGCAGCAACAGTGAAGAGCACTGGCTTAGGTCAAAAAGACTTCAATTTAATCTGAGCTCCCCCTTTGCCAGCTGTGGGACATAAAACAACTGGCTTAACCTTCACTCGTCTAAATGTCGTCATCTGCCAAATGGGTGTGATAGTAGCTCCTATCTCCTAGAGATGTGAGAATAAATTAATCTGTGTGAAATCCTTGGAATTGTGGTGAGGCACACAGACAAGCTTGTGGATGTTATTATTGATCCCACTGTTATTATTCATTATTTTTAACTGACTCTGATTTACTTTTATAAAATAAAATAATACACGCCTGATATGGTTTGGCTGTGTGCCCACCCAAATATCATCTTGAATTATAGCTCCCATAAATCCCATGTGTTGTGGGAGGGACCCGCTTGGAGATAATTGAATCATGAGGGCAGTTTCCCCCATACTCTTTGTGGTAGTGAGTACGTCTCACGAGATCTGATGATTTTATAAGGGTTTTCCCCTTTTGCTTGGCTCTCATTCTCTCTTGCCTGCCATCATGTAAGATGTGCCTTTGTTCTTCCCTCAACTTCCGCCATGATTGTGAGACCTCCCCAGCCATGTGGAACTGTGAGTCCATTAAACTTCTATTTCTTTATAAATTACCCAGTCTTGGATATGTCTTTATCAGCAGTGTGAAAACAGACTAATACAATGCCCACAATAGAAAAATGTAGATTGTAGAGAAGCACAGAATAGAGTCTTCTTCTGACTGCTACCACCCACCTCTCTGTTAATGGCTCTTATGTATCGTCTCTCAAATTATTTTAGGAACCAGCTTATATATGATCCTTTCTGAAGCTTCATGCAGAGCAATCAGACCTTGCCCTCTGTTTGCACTTTTGTCACTTAACATTTTATCTTGAATGGCTTTCTCTATCCACACATCTACATCACTCTCATTCTTTACAATAACTGTATCATATTCCATTGTATACACGTACTACAATTTATATAAACATCCTTTTGCAGTTTTTTTTTTCAATTATGTCTGTTAGGAAATGTCCTAGTGTAGTATAATTTCTGGATTAAACTATGCGTATTTTCTACTTTGGTATATTTTGCTGAATTACCCTCCCAAAAAGTTTGCATTAATTTACTACAGTGGTATTTAATGCATTTGGGTATGGCTCTGAAAACATGTATGTAAATGATCTGTTTGAAATAGATTTTTAAATTAAATTCACTAGGGATATGATTTGCTTTAGCAGGGTTCATGACCCTTTGTGATAAGTTTTGAAAGTTGTAGATTCTCATTTTTCTGATGATGTGCATTCAAGAAAGTGCTGAGGTGTACATATTTTTAGAGGAAGCATGTCTTTGGGAGACTGAACAATGGCCAGCCAATAATGTTCACAACCCTATCCTTTGATTTCAGCCCAGTGAAACTCACACCAGACTTCTGACCTCCAGAGCTAAGATTATAAATGTGTGTTGTTTTAAGTCACTAAGTTTATGGTAATTTGCTACAGGAGCAGTAGGAGACAAACTATTCATGTATCCCAGATGAAGATTCAGCTATGTGGGCACATGCCCTCTGTAAGAATGTATGAGAGCACAGCTTTAGAAAACCAAAAGCTGGCCAGGTGCAGTGGCTCATGCCTGTAATCCCGGTACTTTGGGAAGCTGAGGCAGGAGGATCACTTAAGGCCAGGAGTTTGAGACCAGCCAGGCCAATATGGCGAAAGCCCATCTCTACCAAAAATACAAAAATTAGCTGGGCATGGAGGTGCATGCCTGTAATCCCAGCTACTCAGGCAGCTGTGGCAGGAGAATCACTTGAACCTAGGAGGTGCAGTAAGCCAAATTGGTGCCACTGCACTCCAGCCTGGGTGACCGAGCTAGACTCCATCTCAAAAAACAAACAACAACCACAAAACCCAGAAAACCAAAAACCTTTAGTACACAAAGTAGAAAAACATTGAACCGGTCACATTTGGAGCAATACAACAGAACTGGAGGTCAGGATACTAAGCAAAATAAGCCAGACATGGAAAGACAAATACTGTATGATTTCACTTATATGCAGAATCTAAAATAGTCAAACTCATAGAAGCAGAGACTGGGTGGTTCCCAGAGGCTGAAGGCAAGAAGGGGTAAATGGGGAAGTGTTGGTCAAAGTGGACAAAGTTTCAGCTATGCAAGATAGATAAGTTCTGGAGCTCTTCTGTACAAGATAGGGTCTATGATTGACAGTATTACATGGTATACTTAAAAATGTTCTAGAAGGATAGATCTCACATTAAATTCTCTTACCACAAAAGGAACAACAAACTAACAAAAAGTAAAATGAACAGGAGGAAATTTTGTAGGCAGTAAATAAGTTTGTTGCATTGATTATTGGTAATGGTTTCAGGGGTCTATCCTTATCTCCAAACACATCAAGTTATATACATTAAAAATCTACAACTTTTTGCCTGTAGTCCCAGTTACTGAGGAAGCTGAGGCAGAAGGATCACTTGAGCCCAAGAGTTCAAGGCTGCAGTAAGCTATGATAGCGCCACTGCACTCCAGCCTGGGCAACAAAGCAAGACTGTTTCCAAAAGAAAAAAGAAAAAAATTTACAACTTTTTGTTATGTCAATCATACGTCAATAAAGTGGTTTAGAAAGTGTTGAGCAGGCCACTCCAGCTCCCCATCCTCCACTGCCCTAGACTCCAAGTGTCTCCATGGAGCGCCCAGTGTTCCAAGAAGCAAATTGAAAACTATTCCTTCAGTAAATGAATCAAGCTTTCCTTTAAAATTCGAGCATGTATTAGTAAATCTGATCTTAAAAACAAACATTTATTTTCACTTGGTAAATTTGTTTTTGTTTTTGTCTTTGAGACAGTCTCGTTCTGTCACCAGGGCTGGAGTGCAGCAGCAAAATCGTAACTCATTGCAGCCTGGATCTCCTAGGCTCAGGTGACCCTCCCACCTTAGCCTCCTGAGTAGCTGCAACTGTGGGTGCATGCCACCACACTCGTCTAATTTTTTATATATGTATATTTTTTAGTAGAGATGAAGTCTTGCTATGTTGTCCAGGCTGGTTTCAAATCCCCAGGCTCAAGCAATTCTCTTGCCTCAGCCTCCCAAAGTACTGGGATTACAGGCATGAGCCACCATGCCCAGCTTTGGTAAGTTTTTTTTTTTTTTTTTAACTTGGTAAGTACTATTTTTTTTTTTCTATTTTCAGGGACGCTATACTGTGCTAGGCTCTGGGACACAGCAGTATACAAGACACACTTACTCTCCCTCCCCCAACCCCACACCTCCCCACCCCCGCCCCAGCACAGGTTAAAGTGCAGTAAGGAATGTAGCCAATTCCAATGTAACGTGACAAATGTTTTGATTGATAGGGAAAGAGTAGGGAAAGATTAAAGTGCAGTAAGGAATGTAGCCAATTCCAATGTAACATGACAAATGTTTTGATTGATAGGGAAAGAGTAGGGAGCTGTGCAGATGAACAGAATGGGTACTGTCCATGGTCTCATATGAGGAGCAGGTTAACAGAGATCTTCCTGAAGATGTCCAAGCTGAGAACAAGCAGAGTGACCCAGCCTAGAATGACCCAGTGCAGGCATAGAGGAAGGGACTGGATAAAAGAAAGAGGGTGGAATGCAGATAATTATTCCCACTGAAAGAACAGCATTTCCAAAGACTTGAAAGTGAGAGTCGGGTAAATTTGGAGAACCAGAAGCAGTTTGGCATGGCTGAAACACAGAATGCCATGGTAAAATGGAAGAAAGTGAGGCTGAAGCTTCTGAGGGGCCTTGCTGTTTCTATAAAGGTACTTCCGGTTTATCATCTTGTCCAGGCAGCCCTGTAGGTCTGGGGTGGAGCCTCCTTTGCATTTTGAAGAATTACTCTGGCCAGAATGAGGAGGACAGATGAGAAGGAGGAGTACTGGAGGTAGGACGAGCAGTGAGGGGGCTACTGCAGGAATCAAAGCTCATCTTGGTGGATCTAGACACAAGGGAATGACCGGAAGAGAAGTTTAGGTCACATGCTTGGCAGGACCTGGTGATGAGTGGATATATAGGGAATGTGGCAGGAAGAGAGAAATTCAAAAAAGACACCCGGATTCTTGTCAGGTAACCTAGGAAACTTCTATCCTAGAAGCTGAGTTTGAGAACTTGGAGGAGAGGTCCAGTAAATCGATGCATAAATAGATCTGAAGGCCCAGAAATTAATTTGGGATGGAGCTAGAGACTTACAAATTACAATTCATTCCTGTTATACTTGTTACAAGCATAACAAGTATAATGTAAAAAGTTATGCCTGGTAAGTGTTGAGCAAAGCATGGTGGCTCATGCCTATAATCTCAGTACTTTGGGAGGCCAAGGAAGTAAGATCACTTGAGCCCAGGGGTTTGAGACCATCACGGGCAACATAGTGAGACCCTGTATCTATCAAAAAAAATTAGCTGCTGTGGTGGTGCACACCTGCGGTCCCAGCTACTGGGAAAGCTGAGGCAGGAGGCTCAGTTGAGCCTAGGAGGTTGAGGTTGCAATGAGCCATGATCATGCCACTGTACTCCAGCCTGGGTGACAGAGCCACACCCTGTCTCAAAACAACAACGACAAAAGCAAAGACAATGAATTAAATTACCTAGGGAGAGGGTGTAGAATGGGAAGAGAGTTTAGGACAGAATTCTGGGGAAACCAAAGAATAAAGGACTAAAGGAAGAGAAGCCACTGTGAGGCTGAAGAGGAGCAGCTGCCAGGGAGGAAGAAAGGCAGTCAAGTGTGAGGAAGTGGTTAGCAGAGCCAGATGCGGTGCTGTGGAGGGTTAAATACGATGATCACAGAAAACGTCTCTTGAATGTAGTACAGAAGGAGGTCTTGATCTTCACTCAAATAGTTCCAATAGTGTGATGGGGGCAGAAGGGTGACCACAAGATTTGAAAGTGGCTGGGAACTGAGATCTGGTGATAAGGGATGCAATTCAGAGCACAGATGGAAGCACTAACCTCAAATGAGGGAAGGGAAATGCTCAACTGTAAGAGAAGGAAAAGAGGAAAAGATGGGTGCATTTATATTTTCATTAAGACAAGATTTTGGCAAGACTTCAAATATTAGAGAATGACCCTCTGATATCCAAATTATAAGAAAGTGCAATTTGCATTCTTTTTTATTTTTATTTTGTTGAGATGGGGTCTCACTCTCTCGTCCAGACTGGAGTACAGTGGTGCGATCTCAGCTCACTGCAACCTCCACCTCCCAGGCTCAAGCGATCCTTCCACCTCAGCCTCCCAGTTAGCTGGGATGACAGGTGCATGCCACCACGCCTGGCTAATTTTTTGCATTTTTGGTAAAGGGGTTTTTGCCATGTTGCCCAGGCTGGAGCAATTCGAATTCTTGAGTTGTCTTATATGACAGAGACAGGACCGACAAAGATTAATTTTGGCTTTACCTAAGGAGGAATTTGTTAATAATTATAGCTACTAAAATTGAATGCTTGTGTTAGTAAATTGCGAGTTCCCCGTCACTGGTATGACTGAAATAGAGGCAGTAGCTTCTTTAAGAAAGAGTAAAGAGTAAAATGGGGATGGCAGGGTTGGAGGTTGGAAAACAGAGGATTAACCACATGCTTCCTAATGTCCCTTTCTGTCCTTGACATTCAACCCTGCAAACTACAGCAAGCATGTTATGTATTGAGTCTCATCCCTCTTGATTCCTTTTGGCTGGTGGTTAACATTTCATCCTGCAGATCCAGCCTTCAGATCCAGAAGCAGTCCCAAATATTTCAGAACTAAAAACTGCGTAGTCTCCAGGGTGGGGACTGGAATTAGGCCTCTGACCCTTGCTTAGTTTCCAGAGTGTCTGAGTTGAGCCTTGGGACTCCCTGGATGCCCACAACACTGCAGCTTTCCTCCAAATCACCACAAGTGCCCATTCCAAGTGGCATTGTCTCACTTATTGTTGAGCACCTGCTATGTTCCAGATGCTGTGCTAAATGCTAAATATGTGATGATGAAAGCACATTCCATGAGGACACGATTTTTGTCTAAAAACAGTTCACTGATGTATCCCCAGCACCTATAATGGTGCCTGGTACAATGCAAGTCTTGATAAGTATTTTTTCAATGAATGCCACAGACTGTCTTCTCGAATCCAGTGTACAAGATAACCATATACACTGACAACTGCAGTATAACATGGCAAGTACTGTTATGGAAGCTCATAGGAAGCACAGAAGGGGAACACTTCCTTAGCCTGGGGATTTTTTTTTTTTTTTTTTGGTATTTTGGTTCCCAACTAGCATTGGAGCAAAAGCCTGAATCAAAATCTGCCTGCTGACTTGCCAGCCTTTGCCACACTTGTCTACCCATAAAGCAGAACCATGTCACTCTACCCTGAACCAGTAGCTTCAGTCAAGGCACTCATCTTGGGTCCCTTGGGACCCCTCTGCCATTGAGGCACTGCCACCATCATGACCACGAGTGGATATTGCTCCTGACCAGAGAGGTAGGCACTCATACCTACCAGGTCAGATCACACCTACCAGGTCAGAGTCCTTAGAGAGATGAATGCCAGTCTCAATTGCAACATATTAGACATTGTATCTTTGACAGCTGGCTGAGCTCTTAGAGGGCAAGGCACATTGCCAGGAGAATGCCTCTAGCACCAGCCACACTCCTGCCCCTGTGCTGCCCGCCTTAGAGTCCCAGTATGATTCACAGGATGTTCAAACAAGTTCTCTAGGAATTAACAATCCAGCCACTAGCCCAGCTCATTTGCTTTCTAGCATGTGTTACTAGGAACACTGAAGTGTCATCATAAAGAGAGGGACGTGGTGGTAGGAGCATGAGCTTGAGACCCAGACAGCTTCTTTGCCTCCTTTGTATGACTTTGGGCAAGTCACCTTCATTCTCCGGTTCCCCATCTCTCCCTTCTTTTTTATTTTTTTCCCTATTTTGACATATCAAGCATACAGAAAAGTTGCAAGAATAGTAAAAAGAATTCCCAGAAACCCTTCATCCGGATTCCCAAAATGGCAACTGTTTCTGAAATTGCTTCATCCTTTGCTCAGTCACTATCTGTGGGTGCTTGTGTGCACATATACCATGCATCTCAATTTTTTTCTGAACCACTTAAGAATAGGTTGCAGACACCCTCTTTCCCCTACATACTTCAATATGTATTTATAAAAACAAGGAATTCCTCAAGTAACCAGAGTACAGTTTTCAAAATAGAAAATTAACATTGAAACAAATACTATTATTTAATCTACAGACCTGTTAAGGTGTTGTCAATGTTTCAAAAACGTCCCTTATAGCAAAAGAAAATCCCAGATCATGCATTTCATTCAGTTGTCATGTTCTTTTTTTTTTCTTCCCCCACTCTTCTGCTGAAAGAGAAAGTTGTCATGTTTTTAAAGATTCCTTTAATCTGGAACATTTTCTGAGTCTTTCTTTGAATTTCATGATATTGGCATTTTTATAAAGTATAGCACAATGATTTTGTAGAATGCCTCTAAGTTTGGGTTTGTCTGATGTACCCTCAAGAGTAGATTCAGAGGCTGGGCGCGGTGGCTCACGCTTGTAATCCCAGCACTTTGGGAGGCCGTGGCGGGTGGATCATGAGGTCAGGAGTTCGAGACCATCCTGGCCAACATAGTGAAACCCCATCTCTACTAAAAATACAAAAGATTAGCCAGGCTTGGTGGCAGGCGCCTGTAATCCTAGCTACTGGGAGGTTGAGGCAGGAGAATCACTTGAACCTGGGAGGCAGAAGTTGCAGCAAGTCAAGATCGCATCACTGCTCACCAGCCCAGGAGACAGTGGGAGACTTCGTCCCCCCAAAAAAGAATAGATTTAGATTATTCACTTTTGGCAGAATGACACAGAGGTGTTGCTGAGCTCTTCTCAGTGCATTGTGTAAGAGGTATGTATTAGTTCGTTTTCACACTGCTATAAAGAAATACCTGAGACTGGGTAATTTCTAAAGGAAAGAGGTTTAATTGACTGTGGTTCCACATGGCTGGGGAGACCTCAGGAAACTTACAATCATGGCAGAAGGTGAAGGAGAAGCAAGCACCTTCTTCACCAGGCAGCAGGAGAGAGAAGAGCGAAGGAGGAACTTCCAAACACTTATAAAACGATCTGGTCTCGTAAGAACTCACTCAAAATCATGAGAACAGCATGGAGGTAACCGCCCCCATGACCTAATCACTTCCCACCTGGTCGCTCTCTTGACACATGTGGATTATGGGGATTACAATTCGAGATGAGATTTGGGTTGGGGCACACAGCCAAACTATATCAAGGTATATGCTGCTGGTTAGTCCCATTGCTAGTAATGTTAACTTTGACCATTTTCTAATGTGGCGTTCTGCAGTTTTCTCAACTGCTATATTTTACCCTTTGTATTTAAAGAAAGATCTTGTGGGGATGCCCATTACTCCTTAAACAAGATGAATCAGTTATTATACTGGCTGGCAAATGTTGATTTTTATAATTCCAACACTCTTTCTAGATGTATGAGTTGGCAGTCCCTTGTAAGAAAGAGTTTACCTTGTCCCCCAATTGGCTTGTTTTACTCAAGACTCATGAAGTTTAATTTACTAATAGAGTAAAATCCTTTAATTTGCTATCTTTATTTTGATACTCAAATTGTCCCTGGTTTTGCCAATGGGAGACCCTTCGAGCTGGCTGTTTTATATTTTTGGTATGTCCTCATCATCCTTTGGTATGATGAAATGTCCCAGGTTTATCTTATTCTTTCTGTAAACTACTCCTGCTTAGCCATTTTTATTTTCAGAGAAACCTGGCTGTTTTTAGTCAAGAACGGTATTTAGAAAACAAGATCTAGTGCTAAGAGGTGAACCCCATTGTTAGTGGGATTTCATTTTTTTCTAGGTACTCTCAGAGGACAGACCTGAGTGGGAAGGAGAAGGGGGAGTCATGGAGTTGGAGGAGAGAGAGACAGAATATATACATACATACATATACATATATACATACATATATATGTATGTACATACATGTGTAGGTCTGTATATGTGTGTATGTCTTTGTGCACAGTATATATAGAGATAATATATACATACACATACATACATATATTCTGTACATACACAGGTATGTGTATATATTCTGTCTATATACATACATATATGTATATATTTTGTACATACATGTGTATGAATATATATTCTATCTACTGTATATATATACACAGATATGTTTGTATGTGCATATTCTATCTACTTTGTATGTATGTATATACAGATATGCATACATGTATGTATATACAGATATGCATACATGTATGTATATATTCTCTCTCTACTGTTTGTATATATTCTGTCTATATATACTGTGCAGTTATATGCACAGAGGCACACACACACATATACAGACCTACACATATCTATATCCATTTGTACCAATTTGTCTATGTCCCCATGAGTCACACTGATATCTACAATTCTAGTCCCCTCTTCAGATTTATTGCTATCTTCTCCAACAGTGAGAATTCTGGATCCCAATATCAACAATGTACGTATTTATTTATTTGTTCAATTCTAGAATATACAAGTAGTTCCAGAATTACTAACCTATATTTCTGGATAAAAAAGAGGTCTACTAATTGGAGTTCAATATTTGTTTAGAGGTCTTTTTGCCTTTAGCCTGAAGGCAAGTAATCTAGATATTGTGTTCAACATTTGCTTGAGTTAATCTTTTCTCCCTTCTTGAGTGTGATTATTTTATTCATTTGATTTATGTAGGTCAATTCATTTGTTTCCAATTGTATTCAGTTTTAGGCTATCCTCCTCTTCTTTGTGGGTTTTTACATTTTTATTTATTTATTTATTTGAATGTGAGAAAGAGTAATATTATGGGTTAAATTGTGTCCCACCTCCCATCCCCTAATTCATTATTGAATTCCTAAGCCACAGTACTTCAGGACTCACCCTTTTTTGGAAATAGGGTCGCTGCAGGGGTAATCAAATAAGTTAAGATGAAGTCATACTGGAGTAGGTGGGTCAATATGACTGGTGGGACACCAGTATTACTGGTGTTCTTATAAAAAGGGAGAATTTTGACCCAGAGACATCCATACAGGGAGAGCATCATGTGAACTGGTGTTACGCTGCTATGGGCCAGGGAAATACCAGAAGCTAAGACAGAGGCCTGGAACACATTCTTCCTAGTGCCTTCGGAGGAAGCATGGCCCTGCCGGTGCCTGGATGCAGACTTCTAGGCTCCAGAACTGTGAGGCCACAAATTTCTGCTGTTTATCCCACTTAGTCTGTGGTACTTTGTTATGACAGCCCTAAAAACCTAATACAATTAATATAGTTCCAGAAGTCAGGTCTATAAAAAGAAGGTGTATTCAGAGAAATGACCCTTTCCGATTGTTTTCTTTACTTTCTACCCAACTCTCACCATGCCCAGTAGCAACCAATATCTTTATCTTAGTCTCTGATTTTTTCTTCTTGAGTTTCTTTTCACTCAAGCTTATAGTTCAATGTATATGTTTTTATTTTTTTCTGGAAATCACTCTATATTACTTCCCACAGATCTTATTCATTCTTTTGTATGGCTCCATAGTAGTCCATTTTGTAGATATGGCATTTTGTGTGTACATTGTGGGGAAATCCATTTTGTGTGTAGACGTGTCCATTTTGAAGAATAGTTTCTTCAACTATTCTCCTATGTGTGGGCATTTAGGCATTTTCAATGCAAACAATGCTGCAATGAATAACCTTGTGCATTTATATTTTTGTATTGGCGAGGGTATATCTTTAGAGCAGATTTCTAGAAGTGGGATTCTTTGATCAAAAGGTAAATACATGTGTAGTTTTTTAGGTATTGTGAAATTCTCCTCAAGAAGGCTGCATTCCCTTTAGCAACATATGAGAGTTCCTGTTTTTCCATAGCCTAACAAATAGAGTGCGTTATGTATTTTTAAATGTTTCCTAATCTAATAATAAATGACATATCAGTGTAGTTTTAATTTGCATTTTTCTTATCATGAGTGAAGTTAAACCTTTTTTCATCCATTTTTATTCCCTTTTGCGAATTGTTTCTACATTTCCTTACATCTTTCATTTGGATTTTTAAAATCTTTTCACTCTCAATTTTGAAGAATGTTCTATATATTACAGAAGTTCACCCTTTTTCTGTGTGATAGAAGTGTTTTCATCCAGTAAGTCAGTGGTTTTTTTGACTTTGTTTATGATGCTTTTTGCTATCTAGATTTTCTCTTTCATTTTTACATAGTTAAAATCATCCTTTTTTTTTTTAAATTATATCCAGATTTGGAGAATCCGTTAGGCCTTTTCCAGCTTAAAGAGTAATTTATCCAGATTTCCTTATTGTACTTGATGGTTTCTTTTTTTTTTTTTTAACAATAGGTTCTTTATCTGTTTGGGGTTTATTCTTTTCTGTCAGGCGAGTTATATATCTGATGTTATCTTTTTTTCAAATGGCTACCAGTTGTCCCAGAACCATTTATTAAAATTCATTCTTTGCCTTTTTGATGTAAGATGCTCCCTTTATCATATACTAAAGTTTCAAATATGTTTTGATTTCTTTCTGGACTTTTGTTCTATTCAACCTATCTGTCAACATCTACTAGTAATATGCTTTTTTAATTATACAGGCTTTATAATATGTTTTCTTTCTTGTTTTTTTTAGAATAGAATGAGGCAAGTATGTTTTAATATCTAGTAGAGCCAGTATTCCCTCAAAGCTTTTTTAAAAGTGTTTTTCTGGATATTCTTGCATGTTTATTTTTCCATATGAAGCTTGCAAAATTTTTTAGTGACATTGCATTAAATTTATAAATTTGCTTAAAGGAATGACATCCTCATTTTTATGATGTTGAGTCTTCCAATCCAAAAATAAGGATGTTTTTCTGTTTGTTCAAGTCTATTTTTATATCTTTCAAGAGTGTTTAAAGTTTTGCACTATAGATTTTGTACACTAATTGTTAAATTTATTTCTAAGTACTTTATCTTCTTTGTTGCTAATGTTAATGGGGCTTTGTCTGCCCTGTGTTCTCCAACTGATTATCCTTTATGTAAATGATTGCAGCCTGCCCACACCTCCGAGGCTGGCCCTGTGGACCAGTTGGCCTTATTTCTTCAGTGGAAATCTAGTCACTATGATGTGGTAGTTGGTGTGTTGTCACCTTGCTATAACCATAAACTTCAAAATGTGATAAGCAGCTGGCTGAATCATTGGATACAACATCCTGCATTAAGTCAACATGTGCTTGTCAAATTCATAATAGGTGCCCATGGCTGCTAAGTGCCTGTGGAAGACCAGGAGGATCCCTACTACTCAACATCACAAATCCAGCTTTGAATCAGGAAATTGAGGCATTCAGTCTTTCTGAAGACACTTCATCAGGGTTCACTGAGGACCGAGTTGTCAGTGTGAGTTTCCAAGTTCTGTACACGATCCTTATTACCAGTCTTGGGGTGTTCTACAATGCCAATGATGTGGGTTTCCAGAGGAACGTCGCTCTCAAGCTTTCTCAGGCAGAACGGGAAGAGGCCCCCTTCATTGTTCACTAGAGTCCTCCAAGCCATGGTGTGCGGGTGAACAAGTTGTGTACAAGCACATGGAACAATTCATCTCACCAGAGAGCTTTGAAGGTACGATTGTATGGGAGAGTGAAGACCTCCACAGCTTTGTGTTAAGAAATCTTCACAAAGTGACACTGAATATGGAGGGGGATTCTTGGAGTCATTACAGCTGGGGAGGTGCATTGCCTCATGAATTATTGGAAGGTATGGAGGGAGTTGGAGTGGTTTTAGATGCCTTATTGAAGGAGGAAAACAGCATCTATGATGATATTGTTTTTGTGGATGTTGTCAACACTCATTGAAATATACCTGCAAAATTATTGAACTTTATAGATGGACTATGGAAACAACCAACTTTGATTTGTTGCTAAAGACAGATAATGACTGTTACATAGGCTTGAAAGCTGTATTTAATAGAATTTCTCAAAAGAATCTGAATAGGTCTAATTTTGGTGGGGATATTTCAGACTGAATTGGGCAGTTGACAGAACCAGGAAGTGGCAGGAGTTGGAGCACCCTGGTCATGCTTACCCTGCCTTTGCATGTGGGTCAGGGTATGTGATCTCCAGGGACATCAACAACTGGCTAGCAGGCAACTCCAGGAGGTTATAGACCTGTCAGGGTGAAGATGTATGCATGAGCACTTGGAAGGCAGCCACAGGACCTAACAGATACCAGCACAGCATGTGACTGTGTGAGAAGACTTGTCAGACAGGAATGTTGTCTTCCCCACAGTATTCTCCGCAGGAGCTGACAGAACTGTGGAAACTGAAGGAATTCTGTGGTGATCCTTGTCAATCTGAAGCAAGATAACAGGATTTGAATTAGCAGTGTCTAAAATCGGGGTAGGTGATATGGTTTGGCTGTATCCCCACCCAAATCTCATCTTGAATTGTAACTCCCACATTTCCCACATATCGTGGGAGGAACCTGGTGGGAGGTAATCAGATCATAGGGGCAGGTCTTTCCCATGCTGTTCTCATAATAGTGAATAAGTCTCACAAGATCTGATGGTTTTAAAAACGGGAGCTTCCCTGCATAAGCTCTCTCTCTCTCTTTCTCTGCTGTCATTCATGTAAGACATGGCTTGCTCCTCCTTGCCATCCACTATGATTGTGAGGCTTGTCCAGCCACGTGGAACTGTAAGTCCATCAAACCTCTTTCTTTTGTAAAATGCTCAGTCTTGGGTATGTTTTTATCAGGAGTCAGTTGTTACCAGTAGAATGGGGTGCTGTTGAAAAGATACCTGAGACTGTGGAAGCAGCTTTGTAACTGGGAAACAGGCAGAGACTGGAACAGTTTGGAGTGCTTAGAAGAAGATAGGAAAATGTAGGAAAGTTTGGAACTCCCTAGAGACTTGTTGAATGGCTTTGACAAAAATGCTGATAATAATGTGGACAATGAAATCCAGGCTGAGGTGGTCTTGGATGGAGATGAGGAACTTGTCGGAAGGTGGAGCAAAGGTGACTCTTGTTATGTTTTCGAAGAGAAACTGGTGGCATTTTGTCCCTGCCCTACAGATTTGTGGAAACTTGACAGAGATGATTTAGGGTATGTGGTGGAAAAAATATCTAAGCAGCAAAGCATTCAAGATGTGACTTGGGTGCTCTTAAAGGCATTCCATTTTATAAGGGAAGCAGAGCATAAAAGTTCAAAAAATTTGCAGCCTGACAATGTGATAGAAAAGCAAATCCCATTTTCTGAGGAGAAATTCAAGCCGGCTGCAGAAATTTGTATAAGTAATGAAGAGCTGAATGTTAATCCCCAAGACAATGGGGAAAATGTCTCCAGGGCATGTCAGAGGTCTTCATGGCAGCCCCTCCCATCACTGGCCAGGAGGTCCAGGAGGTAAAAATTGTTTTGTGGCCAAGCCCAGGGTCCCCATGCTGTGTGCAGTCTAGGGACTTGGTGGCCTGTGTCCCAGCTGCTCCAGCCATGACTAAAAGGGGCAAAGACATGGTTCAGGCTGTGGCTTCAGAGGGTGCTAGCCCCAAGCCTTGGCAGCTTCCATGTGGTGTGGAGCCTGCAGGTATACAGAAGTCAAGAATTGAGGTTTGGGCAGCTCTGCCTACATTTCAGAGGATGTATGGAAATGCCAGGATGCCCAGGCAGAAGTTTGCTGCAGGGGTGGGGCCGTAATGGAGAACCTCTGCTAGGGCAGTGCAGAAGGAAAATGTGGGGTCAGAGCCCTGACACAGAGTCCCTACTGGGTCACTGTGTAGTGGAGCTGTGAGAAGAGGGCCACCATCCTCCAGATCCCAGAATGGTAGATCCACTGACAGCTTGCATCATGCACCTGGAAAAGTTGCGGGCACTCAATGCCAACCCATGAAAGCAGCCAGGAGAAGGGCTATACCCTGCAAAGCCACAGGGGTGGAGCAGCCTAGGGCCATAGAAGCCCACCTCTTGCATCAGCATGACCTGGATGTGAGACACGGAGCCAAAGGAGATCATTTTGGAGCTTTAAGATTTGTCTGCCCCATTGGATTTCAGACTTGCATGGGGCCTGTAGCCCTTTGTTTTGGCCAATTTCTCCCGTTTGGAATGGCTGTATTTACCCCATGCCTGTACCCCCATTGTATCTAGGAAGTAACTAACTTGTTTTTGATTTTACAGGCCCATAGGTGGAAAAGATTTGCCTTGTCTCAGATAAGACATTGGACTGTGGACTTTTGAGTTAATGCTGAAATGAGTTAAGACTTTGGAGGACTGTTGGAAAGGCATGATTTGTTTTGCAATGTAAAAAGGACATGAGATTTTGGAGGGGCCAGGGGCAGAGTGATAGTGGATATGGTTTGGCTGTGTCCTCACCCAAATCTTATCTTGAATTGTAATTCCCTCAATTCCCACATGTTGTAGGAGGAACCTGGTGGGAGGTAATTGAATCATGGGAGCGGGTCTTTCCCATGCTGTTCTCATGATAGTGAATAAGTCTCACAAGATCTGATGGTTTTAAAAGCAGGAGTTTCCCTGCACAAGCTCTCTCTTTCTTTGCTTGCTGCCATCCATGTCAGATGTGGCTTGTTCCCCCTTGCCTTCTGCCATGATTGTGAGGCTTACCCAGCCATGTGGAACTGTAAGTCCATTAAACTTCTTTCTTTTGTAAATTGCCCAGTCTCGGATATATCTTTATCAGCAATGTGAAAACGGACTAATACAATAGGCAAATGATCATCCAAGTGTAACTCTGAGGAACCCCAAGGTTTAGCAATAGGTTTATGGTCTTTCGAGAGAGTTCTACACTGGCACTTTCACCTGGAATCAATGTATTTCTTAATGTTTGCACAAATTTCCTTTTCAAAAATCAACTGATATTGTAGCATAAGAAAAGTTTTTATGTATCTATTGGAAGATGATTTGAAAAACACTAAATTGTTTTATAAAAGAAAATATTTCTAAAAATAAAAAAGTTGCTGTTGATTTCTGTATGTCAATATAATAGCCTGCAATATTATAAAGTTTTTGATTGAGGTTGCCATTGATTCTCTAAGATTCTCCAGGTATATGGTATATCTGCAAATAGAAAAATTTTATTTCTTCTTTTCAATTCTCCTGGCTCTAATTGATTTCTTTTGTCTGATTGCGTTGGCTGACATTGCCAGTAGAATGTTGAGACTAGTGAAAGTAGTGGCCATCCTTGCATTGTGCCTCTTATTCAGTGTTTTCTCATTAAGTAAGGCACTGGCTTTAAGACTAAGGAATATGTATATCTTATCATGTTAAAAATGTATGCAACAATTCTTATTTTCTTGAGTTTTTTTAAATCAGAAGAGGGTATTGATTTTTTCCAAAGGCTTTTTTCAGCATTTATGGAGATAATCATACTATTTTTCTTCTTTAAAATTTCAACATGGCATCTTATACTAATGAATTTTCTATTTTTGAAGCAACCTTGCATTCCTGAGGTAAATTCTACTTGGTCATGCTGTATTTTTTAAAATGTGAAGTTGGATTCTTTTTGCTAATATTTAGAATTTTTCCAACAATAAGTGATACTAGGCTGCAATTTTCTCTTTTTGTACTGTCTATACCAGGGTGAAGTGTTAATTTTATACTTGCTTCATGAAAAATGAGGATGTTTTCCTTCATTTTCAATTGTCTGTAACATGTAACAAGAGAGCGTTGGGACTATCTGATCTCTGAAGATTTGGTAGTGATTTTCAGTCTCTCTAGCACAAAATGGGAACAATTATAATATTTCCTTCTAGGGAGTTGTCAGAACAATTCAGTTGATGGACTTGGAAGTGCTTTACAAACAGCACATCTCTTGTCATGTGTTGATTACTGTAACAGAGGCAAGAACAAAATGTAGTGCAGAATGGGTAATTAAATCACTCTCAATTTGGAAAAAGATAGATACTGAGAAGGTTTCATAGAAATTATCTTTTAGTTCAGTTTTGAATGAGGAGCAGGATTTTACTGACCCAAGAAGTAAATATTCCAGATAAAAGAAAAAGCTTCAGTGGAGATATTTAAGCTTATGTTTGCAAAATTTACCATATCCATGTAGTGATGTCCAGTTGACACTTTGACATGAATTTATTTCTTTGATTCTTCGAGGATGGTAGGTGATATGGTTTGGCGTTATCCCCATCCAAATCTCATCTTGAATTGTAACTCCTAGAATTCCCACCTGTCAAGGGAGGAACCTGGTGGGAGGTGACTGAATTATGAGTATGGGTCTTTCCTATGCTGTTGTTGTGATAGTGAATGAGTCTCACAAGATCTGATGGTTTTAAAAATGACAGTTTCCCTGCACAATCTCTTTGCCTGCTGCCATTCATGTAAGATGTGACTTGCTCCTCATTGCATTCCACCATAGTTGTGAGGCCTCCCCAGCCATGTGGAACTGTAAGTCCATTAAACCTCTTTCTATTACAGATTGCCCAGTATCAGGTATGTCTTTATCAGTAGTATGAAAACAGACTAATACAGTAGGATAGATATTATCCCCATCTTAAGGTCAGAGAGGGCAATGACTTCACAAATAAGTAACAGATCCTAGCACAGATGCAGAGAGTAGGTGCTTGATAAATATTTGGAGCATTTTCTACTGATACTAAACCACAACTGATTTTGTTTCATTTACCCTTCCTTCTGTTCCTCTCTTATTTTTGTGTATTATGCAATTAAACATTTATTACCAATGGTTAGTGTTGTTTTGCATGATCACATACTGGCCATTCATTACTTCATTTATGTATCTTTTATCTTCACAACTAAACTATAGGTAAAGTTGTGATACTGTTTGATAGATAAAGTAGACATTTGTTGCTCGAACTCCTCGTTGACAGAGACCTAATTTTTATTCTTGCATTCTGCTTCTTCAAAGAGCTCATGGGTTTCAAGGGAAGCTGACACTGTCTTCCACCCTTCCACTCTCTAGTCACAGGTGAGCTCAGATTGTCTCAACACTAACCAACACATTCCACTGCTCTGGTATGGTGATGGGCAGAGGATCCAGTGTGAGCCAGTAACAACAGAACTTTTTGGGAAAGAGACATCCTTGCCCTTTTTTCACTGGCTCTAACAAGAAACATGAGGAACCAGACAGAAAATACAAGAGGTGAAACCTGCCCCAAATGGAGCTCCTACAGGGGAGCAGATTGAAAAATAGACATAAACCAAATCTTTTTAAAAATTATTATTATACTTTAAGTTCAGGGTACAGGTGCACAACGTGCAGGTTTGTTACATGGGTATACATAGGCCATGTTGGCTTGCTGCACCCATCAACTCATCGTTTACATTAGGTATTTCTCCTAATGCTATCCCTCCCCCAGGCCCCCACTCCCAGACATGCCCTGGTGTGTGTGTGATGTTCCCCACCCTGTGTCCATGTGTTCTCATTGTTCAATTCCCACCTGTGAGTGAGAACATGCAGTGTTTGGTTTTCTGTCCTTGTGATAGTATGCTGAGAATGATGGTTCCCAGTGTCATCCATGTCCCTGCAAAGGACATGAACTCATCCTTTTTATGGCTGCATAGTATTCCATGGTGTATATGTGCCACATTTTCTTAATCCAGTCTATCATTGATGGACATTTGGATTGGTTCCAAGTCTTTGCTATTGTGAATAGTGCCACAATAAACATACGTGTGCATGTGTCTTTATAGTAGCATGATTTATAATCCTTTGGGTATATACCCAGTAATGGGATCGCTGGGTTAAACGGTATTTTTAGCTCTAGATCCTTGAGGAATTGCCACATTATCTTCTACAATGGTTGAACTAGTTTACACTCCCACTGACAGTGTAAAAGTGTTCCTATTTTTCCACATCCTATCCAGCATCTGTTGTTTCCTGACTTTTTAATGATTGCCATTCTAACTAGCGTGAGATGGTATCTCATTGTGGTTTTGGTTTGCATTTCTTTAATGACCAGAGATGATGAGCATTTTTTCATGTGTCTGTTGGCTGCATAAATGTCTTCTTTTGAGAAATGTCTGTTCATATCCTTTGCCAACTTTTTGATGGAGTTTTTTTTTTCTTGTAAATTTGTTTAAGTTCTTTGTAGATTCTGGATATTAGCCTTGTAAGATGGATAGATTGCAAAAATTTTCTCCCATTCTGTAGGTTGCCTGTTCACTCTGATGGTGCTGTGCAGAAGCTCTTTAGTTTAATTAGATCTCTTTTGTCTATTTTGGCTTTTGTTGCCATTGCTTTTGGGGTTTTAGTCATGAAGTCTTTGCCCATGCCTATGTCCTGAATGGTATTGCCTAGGTTTTCTTCTAGGGTTTTTATGGTGTTAGGTCTTACATTTAAGTCTTTAATCCATCTTGAGTTAATTTTTGTATAAGGTGTAAGGAAGGGATCCAGTTTTAGCTTTCTGCATATGGCTAGCCAGTTTTCCTAGCACTATTTATTAAATAGGGAATCCTTTCCCCATCTGTTGTTTTTGTCAGGTTTGTCAAAGATCACATGGTTGTAGATGTGTGGTGTTATTCCTGAAGACTCTGTTCTGTTCCATTGGTCTATATCTCTGTTTTGGTACCAGTACCATGCTGTTTTGGTTACTGTAGCCTTGTAATATAGTTTGAAGTCAGGTAGCGTGATGCCTCCAGCTTTGTTCTTTTTGCTTAGGATTGGCTTGGCTATGTGGGCTCTTTTTTAGTTCCATATGAACTTTAGAGTAGTTTTTTCCAATTCTGTGAAGAAAGTCATTGGTAGCTTGATGGGGATGGCATTGAATCTATAAATTACTTTGGGCAGTATGGCCATTTTCATGATATTGATTCTTCCTATCCATGAGCATGGAATGTTCTTCCATTTGTTTGTGTCTTCTTTTATTTCATTGAGCGGTGGTCTGTAGTTCTCCTTGAAGAGGTCCTTCACATCCCTTGTAAGTTGGATTCCTAGGTATTTTATTATCTTTGTAGCAATTGTGAATGGGAGTTCACTCATTATTTGGCTCTCTGTTTCTCTGTTATTGGTGTATAGGAATGCTTGTGATTTTTCCGTGTTGATTTTATATCCTGAGACTTTGCTGAAATTGCTTATCAGCTAGGCTGAGACGGTAGGGTTTTCTAAATATACAATCATGTCATCTGCAAACAGGGACAATTTGACTTCCTCTTTTCCTAACTAAATACTCTTTATTTCTTTCTCCTGACTGATTGCCCTGGCCAGAACTTCCAACACTATGTTGAATAGGAGTGGTGAGAGACAGCATCCTTGTCTTGTGCCGGTTTTCAAAGGTACTGCTTTCAGTTTTTGCCCATTCAGTAAGATATTGGCTGTGGGTTTGTCATAAATAGCTCTTATTATTTTGAGACATGCTCCATCAATACCTAGTTTATTGAGAGTTTTTAGCATGAAGGGCTGTTGAATTTTGTTGAAGGCCTTTTCTGCATCTATTGAGATAATCATGTGGTTTTTGTCGTTGGTTCTGTTTATGTGTTGGATTACGTTTATTGATTTGAGTACGTTGAACCAGGCTTGCATCCCAGGGATGAAGCCGACTTGATTGTGGTGGATAAGCTTTTTGACGTGCTGCTGTATTCGGTTTATCAGTGTTTTATTGAGGATTTTCGCATTGATGTTCATCAGTGATATTGGTCTAAAATTCTCTTTTTTTGTTGTGTCTCTGCCAAGCTTTGGTATCAGGATGATGCTGCCTCCATAGAATGAGTTAGGAAGGATTCCCTCTTTTTCTATTGATTGGAATAGTTTCAGAGGGAATGGTACCAGCTCCTCTTTGTACCTCTGGTAGAATTCGACTGTGAATCCATCTGGTTTTCCTGGACTTTTTTTTGGGTGGTAGGCTATTAATTATTGCCTCAATTTCAGAACCTGTTATTGGTCTATTCAGAGATTCAACTTCTTCCTGGTTTAGTCTTGGGAGGCTGTATGTGTCCAGGAATTTATCCATTTCTTCGAGATTTTCTAGTTTATTTGCATAGAGGTGTTTATAGTATTCTCTGATGGTAGTTTGTATTTCTGTGGGATCGGTGGTGATATTCCCTTTATCATTTTTTATTGCATCTATTTGATTCTTCTCTCTTTTCCTCTTTATTAGTCTTGCTAGCAGTCTATCTATTTTGTTGATCTTCTCAAAAAACCAGCTCCTGGATTCATTGATTTTTTTAAAGGGTTTTTCGTGTCTCTATCTCCGTCAGTTCTGCTCTGATCTTAGTTATTTCTTGCCTCCTGCTAGCTTTTGAATGTATTTGCTCTTGCTTCTTAGTTCTTTTAATTGTGATTTTAGGGTGTCAATTTTAGATCTTTCCTGCTTTCTCTTGTGGGCATTTAGTGCTATAAATTTCCCTCTACACACTGCTTTAAATGTGTCCCAGAGATTCTGATACATTGTGTCTTTGTTCTCATTAGTTTCAAAGAACATCTTTATTTCTGCCTTCATTTCATTATGTACCCAGTAGTCATTCAGGAGCAGGTTGTTCAGTTTCCATGTAGTTGTGAGGTTTTGAGTGAGTTTCTTCATCCTGAGTTCTAATTTGATTGCACTGTGGTCTGAGAGACAGTTTGTTGTGATTTCTGTTCTTTTACATTTGCTGAGGAGTGTTTTACTACCAATTATGTGGTCAATTTTAGAATCAGTGTGATGTGGTGCTGAGAAGAATGTATATTCTGTTGATTTGGGGTGTAGAATTCTGTAGATGTCTATTAGGTCCGCTTGGTGCAGAGCTGAGTTCAAATCCTGGATATCCTTGTTAACCTTCTGTCTCATTGATCTAATATTGACAGTGGGGTGTTAAATTCTCCTGTTATTATTGTGTGGAAGAGTAAGTCTCTTTGTACGTCTCTAAGAACTTGCTTTATGAATCTGGGTGCTCCTGTATTGGGCGCATATATATTTAGGATAGTTAGCTCTTCTTGTTGAATTGATCCCTTTACCATTCATTACGTAATGTCCTTCTTTGTCTCTTTTGATCTTTGTTGGTTTAAAGTCTGTTTTATCAGAGACTAGGATTGCAACCCCTGCTTTTTTTTTTTTTTTTTTTTTTTTTTGCTTTCTATTTGCTTGGTAGATCTTCCTCCATCCCTTTATTTTGAGCCTATGTGGGTCTCTACACATGAGATGGGTCTCCTGAATACAGCACACTGATGGGTCTTGCCTTTCTCCAATTTGCCACTCTTTGTCTTTTAATTGGGGCATTTAGCCCATTTACATTTAAGGTTAATATTGTTATGTGTGAATTTGATCATGTCAGTATGATATTAGCTGGTTATTTTGCCCGTTAATTGATGCAGTTTCTTCATAGCATCAATGGTCTTTACAATTTGGCATGTTTTTGCAGGGGCTGGTACCAGTTTTTCCTTTCCATGTTTAGTGCCTCCTTCAGCAGCTCTTGTAAGGCAGGCCTCGTGGTGACAAAATCTCTCAGCATTTTCTTGTCTGTAAAAGATATTATTTCTCTTTCACTTATGAAGCTTAGTTTGGCTGAATATGAAATTGTGGGTTGAAAATTCTTTTCTGTAAGAATGTTGAATACTGGCCCCTACTCTCTTCTGGCTTGTAGGGTTTCTGCCAAGAGATCCACTGTTAACCTGATGGGTTAACCTGACCTTTCTCTCTGGCTGCCCTTAACATTTTTTCCTTCATTTCAACCTTGGTGAATCTGACAATTATGTGTCTTGGGGTTGCTCTTCTCAAGGAGTATCTTTGTGGTGTTCTCTGTATTTCCTGAATTTGCACGTTGGCCTGCCTTGCTAGGTTGGGGAAGTTCTCCTGGATAATATCCTGAAGATTGTGTTCTAACTTGGTTCCATTCTCCCCATCACTTTCAGGTACACCCATCAAACGTAGATTTGGTCTTTTCACATCGTTGCATATTTCTTGGAGGCTTTGTTCGTTTCTTTTTACTCTTTTTTCTCTAATCTTGTCTTCTCACTTTAGACATAAACCAAATCTTGAGCCACCATTTTAAGCTGCACCTAAAGCCAGCAGACTTACTTTTCAAGCACAGAAGCCAATAAATGCCTTTATTCTCAAAATCATTTTCTGCCATTTTCAACCAAAGGCTTTAAAACTAATACAATAAAATAGACATGCTGTATATATCTGATATATCTCATTAATAGTAAGGAAGCAGGCAAATAATCATTTACTGAGTTTTTGTGAGAATATAAATGTAGTACAGTGTAGCCATTCATTTCTTCATTCAATACACACTTACTAAGCATCTACAATGCCACTGGGTGATAGTTTTTCATGCAGGGAAAAATATATGTGAACTACCGTTAATATTTTTATTAATGTAAAATAAATGTGCCATTAGTGTTTTAAGATTTTTAGAGCTTTCTATGAATGATAATTTATTCATTCATTCTCTCAATTCAACAAAAATATTTTCAGCACTTACCATGTGCTAGTCCGATATTTCTCAGAGATGCTTCCCCTTGTGATTAACAGAACTCATTTGTAGAAAAGCATGTTAATGACTATGAAAATGAACGCACATTACCAGTCCAAATTACAAAACCAGAACTTTGTACCACTTGCCCAATCTTGTTTACTATATTAATAGAACCATGAAAAGAAAAATAAACATTAAGTTTTTATATATTTATCAAATTAGATTTAGTTTTGATTTTGTTAAGTGGTAAGAAAAATAGCAGATTCTTTTAGCATCATTATATTCCTTTATTACACAAATATATCCTGTAAAAGTTGAAGTATATTTAAGCCTGACTTCATAAGATCAAGTATATTGCTCAACAGAGCATTTGTCCTCACAGCACAAAAGAACTATGCAATACCAACTGAGCTTCAGAAAATGAATCTCACCCATGTTTACTTTATATAGTTTGATATATATCCATCTTATTTGTACCACAACATTTTGAAGCTACATTTGGAACTGAAATTTCTAAAGATGAGATTCTTCGGTGAGTTTATAACTTTAGTTAACTCTTCAAATTATAATAGATACCTACAAATTGTCTTTTTGTCACACTAGTTTGATCAGTCATTAACTTTAAGTTCACAAGCAGCATTAGAAATGTTCTTTAAAATAGGCTGCCTGAAGCCAGGACTTTGGGAGGCTGAGGCAGGATGATCACCTGAGCCCAGGAGTTTGAGACCAGCCTAGGCAACATAATGAGACTCTGTCTTTATAAAAGATGTTAAAAAATTAGCCAGGAAATGTGGAATGCCTGTAGTCCCAGCTACTAGGGAAGCCAAGGTGGGAAAATCGCTTGAGCCCAGGAGATTGAGGCTGCAGTGAGCCATAATCGCACCACTGCACTACAGCCTGAGTGACAGCAAGACCCTGTCAAAAAATAAAATATAGTAAAATAAAGTGAAAAACAGGCTGCCTGATTCTTCAATTTGTACATTCCACTGCCATAAATGGATATTTCTATTTGAAAATCCTACTGTCAGCTCAAAAGCAGCATGCGCAGTGCTTAATCTTTCTCTGTTCCATTCCCAGCCATTCTCACCTTGCACCCCAGGCCATTCGTATCATGAATTTGATGCACATCACTGTATCAGTCGTGCCATACATCTATGTACCCATATATAATATATAGTAATATTTATGTGCATGTTAAAAATATCCATACAGAGATAAACATGTGTTTTGATTTTTTCACCAACATATTTTTGAGATATATCATGTTCACTTACAACTCCTTATTAATTTCTTTTAAGGGCTATATAGTATTTCACCTATTGATTCGTTTTTAAAATCTACATCATATCAATGGACATTTGTGTTGCTCTAATTTATCTCTATTAGAAACAATGCTGTAATGTACATTTTTGTACGAGTGTCCTTGTGCATGTGTTTCTCTGGGGTATTGACCTATAAGTTGACTTGCTGGTTATGGGATACCACAGAGGCGCAGTTACTAGATACTGCTTTCCAAAGACAGGCTAATTTAGCAGTGTTTGAACATTCTCTTTTCTTCACGTTCTTGACATTTAGTAGTTTCATCTGCATTTTCAACTTGAAATTCCTTAATCTCAAGCTATCTTTGACAAGTCCCCAAAATATCTGCAAAATAATTTGATGTGCACCTAGATGCCTCAGCAGTGTTTGGCTAATTTCTACTAAAACTCTTTGCTACAAGACACCTTCATGACACACAGTCAATTTTAATGAACTAAAGATTCGAATTCCATATTCAACTGCTAAACTTCCTCTCAGAATCCCATCACCAAATTTTGGCAAATACTTTCAGTCCAATATCATAAATCTAGTCACTACAGAACTTTAGTTAGGCATGTACAACCTTTTGTGTAAGCCCCCAAAATTCATTCTCCATGGAGTACAATTAACAGAACAATGAAGAGGAATATGTATTGGCCAGGATATGGGAACACAATCACTTTTACATATTTCTGATGGGGGTACAAATTGATTGCTATATGAGCTTTGGTGTACTGTTGACCACATCTAGTAAAACAAAAAATACACGTTGATTGTATTGAGTTTTTATTTCAGCCAAATTCATTTGGTAAAAAGCAGTATTTTACAATTATGGAAAATTAACTTTTCTTCACAGGCATATTGGCATTTTGTATTTCTTTTTTAATATAATTTCTAGTTTGTGTCCTTTGTTCACTTTTCTGTTAGGCTGTTTGTATTTCCTTATTCATGTGTAATAGTACTTCCTATATTCAGGATGCTATTATTTCATATAATTTTTTGTGTATTTATATAAATTGCAAGTAGCTTCACACTGTATTGCTTGTCTTTGAACTTTGGTTATGATGTCTTTGTTCTTTTTGGTCTGAAACTTTCTTCTTCTTATAAAATATTGCTTAATCTTTTAAAAAGTTTATGTTCCTAATCCACTCGTAATTTTATTGTATTTTATTTTATTTTTGAGATGGAGTCTTCCTCTGTCGCCAGGCTGGAGTGCAGTGGCCCAATCTTGGCACACTGCAACCTCCACCTCCCGGGTTCAAGCGATTCCCCTGCCTCAGCCTCCCGAGTAGCTGGGACTATAGGTGCAGGCCACCACACCTGGCTAATTTTTTGTATTTTTGGTGGAGACGGGGTTTCATCATGTTGGCCAGGATGGTCTTGATCTCCTGGCCTCGTGATCCGCCTGCTTCAGCCTCCCAAAGTGCTGGGATTACTGGTGTGAGCCACCTCGCCCGGCCACTTGTAAGTTTTTAATGATGTAAAGAACCCTAATTTATATTTTCCATATGGAAAGTCACTTATCGAATAATACATATTTTCTCTACCAATTTTTAATATTACCACTGTCTTTACACTAAGTTCCAGAACCTGCTTGGGTTTGTGCATACTTTATTCTGTTCCATTGATCTATTTATCTTTTCCAAAACCAAGATCACAATATTTTAATTACTGTAGCTTAATACTAAATCTTGACATCACGTATAGCAAATCCTTCCCCTGAACTCCTTTGAAAATTACCTGGACTATTCTTGGACTTCTACTTAAATATCAATTTTAGAATTAGTTTGGTAGATTCTTTTCATTGAAAAAATATTGATTTAAGAAATTAATTCACAGAGAATTGACTTCACAACGTTACATCTCCTAGTCTATGGACATCTGCAATTATTCAGTGACTTTTTAACATATTTCAACATAGTTTAACAAGTTTTCCACATATAATTGCTTAGTTTTATCATGATAATTTAAGATTTTGTTGCTAATTTAAGTAAGATCTTTATTTGTTTGGGATATTTTCTAATTATTTGTTAAAAAGGGACACTATTAAATTTTGTGTGTTTATCTTATTTCCCAAAACTTTTCTATATTATTTCATTGATTTTAATTAGATAGTTATTTATTTTTATTTTATATGTCATGTCATCATATACTCTTTCAATAATAGCCTATTAACCCTTTATTTGTTATTTTATCTCTTATTCAATTGGTTAAGATTTTCAACAGAATATTGAATCATGGGCAAGGAATGTTAGCTTTACTTATTTTGTTATTGACACTATTATTTACAAATCAGTGTGTGACCATTAAATATATAGTTTGCATTAGGATTTTATACCAGATAAATAGATTTTATTTTGTGTTTAGAATGAATTTTTTTTTTAAAAAAATGAATCTTGAAGTGTCTGTTATTTTCTTCTTTTTATAATGAGCACAGTTTTCTCCTTTAATCTGATATATGTTGACTTGTATTGAGAGACTGTCAAATGCTAAACTATTTTTATATCCTTAAGATAAAGTTTATGATAATGAGTTAACATTTTTAAAAGTACACAGTTTGGATTCATTTGGAAATATTTCATTTTTTATATATTTTTAAATATATCATTATAAGTTATGTTGGTCTATTATTTTATTCTCACTTACATTTGTCAAATTTTGGTATCAATGTTAGGCCAAACTTGAAAACTAATTAGACAGCTTTTTCTCTTTTTCTATTATGATAGAGATTACCTGGTCCTTAATCATTTCATACAATTTACAATCTGAACCAGATGTGCTTTAGGGAAAAGATTTTTTATTTTTACTCCCAAATTAAGTTCCCCTAATAATTATTAATTACTTAGACTTTCTAATATTCTATTATTTAAAAAATTGTCTATTTTATCAAAATCTCAATTTTTAATTATATGACTCTAAAATCCTCTACTTCATCTGAATTATATCTACTATTTTATTCCAAACATTGTTTGTTTATATTTTTTCTTTTTCTTGGTCAGCAGTGGCACTTTCCACACAAGGTAGGGGTTTGACAGGTCTGGAAATATGAATTTATTTTAATGCCACTTTGCTTTCATAATAAGAGATTTTGGTTTATTCACTATAAATTTACACTAAGTCTATTTGCTTCCTTTAAGGAAATGATTATAAACACCAGACTTTCTGTTTTATTAACGAAATTCAGTGTCAGCAAGGCCAAATTCTCACCTGATCATGGGGAGGTTGGGACGCAGAGGGTCAGGAGAAAGCAGAGTCAGTCCCCAGATATTTTTGGGCAATATATTTGCCTCAAGTTGACTAGCATTCTGAATAGTGCCTTTTCCTCCATTGAATAACTTTTTATATCTGGTTGCTTTTAAAGATTTTTATCTTTATCAGCATTCTTCTTCAATTTCTGTATGTCTTGATCAGGTTTAGATTCTTTCATTTATCTGACTTGACATTTGGTATACCCTTTAACCTGGAAACACATATGCCTCTGTAGATTCAGAAACCCTTCAGCTATTACATCCACATATTTTCTCTTCTTTATTTTTACTGGCACCCTGATTAAATGGGTGTTGAAGCTTCTCAATCTAGCTTCCATGTTTCAACTTATCTATATTTTCCATCTCTTTTTCTGTAGTGAATTCTGAGTGAGTTTCTCAATTCTTTTTTCATGTCATTAATCTTTTTCTTCAGCCATATTTAGACAACTAATTATCTTGTCCACTTAGCTTTTTATAGCAATGACTATATTTTTCATTTCCATGATTTCTAAATCTGTTGCTTTTGTATGATTACCAACTGTTCTCACTGAAGAAATGGTGTTTCCTATTTTTCTGTTTGAGGGAAAATATGGACTATGTATATATTTGTTTTAAAATTGCTGCCTTCTTTTTCTCTCTGTGGTTGAAATTCTCCCATATCTTGAATATGCTCTCTTCCATAGAGGTATGTTTGCTCAATTGATTTGTCATTTTTGGAAGAACTATGTTGTGTAAAAAAAATGTTGTGCATGTTGTGCTCTGATTTGTGGCTTTGTGTTTTCCTTGGACTGTATCTCTGTGTTACATAGGTCAGACCAAGTCTTTCATTAGAGCTGTTTGAGATGGCTCTTCTTCGTTGAGAGGGATGGGGGTGGTATCGCATCAGAGAGAGGCAAGGGGACACCCCTTAGGGACTCCTTTCCCAGGAGGCCACATCTGAGATCTCACTACTTCCTGTAGACTCTTATTTCCTTCCAAACTATGTGGCTCCTTGAAAATGGAAAGCCCTTTATTCACTTTAGGTCCTTGGGGAATTCCCAGGTAACACTCAGGGCTGGGACCTGGGGTGATGGGAATGGGAGGAGTTAGATCAGCCCCTCCACAGGACTGAGGCAGGGAGGCAGGTCAAGGCCATTCAGAGACTCTCTGCTCACAGCAGCACCTAGGAGGACCCCACATTCTAGATAAAGTGACACTGTTGAGATGAGAGGCAATTGGATTTATATGAAATCTTCCTGTGACCTTTGCCTGTGACCTTTGCCTGAGACCTTTGGTCTGAGGGGAGTTTGCTTAAAGCTCTGCTCCTGGAGATAATGTTCTCTTTTGTGAGTGATAGCTTCCAGGTGGCTGAGATCTGCTGCTGGCTTTAGCACAAAGCTTCCTGGCCTTTGGCAAGACCAAAAGCGGGCATTACACTACCTTCCAAGGAATAATCTTTCCTGAACACTTGGCACACAAGGATGGAGGAAAATGAGGTGAGAGAAGAAGCCAAAGGATTAGAACAATTCCGTAGTGAAAGGATGCTAACAGTAGGGGCAGAAACCTCACCATAGTTCTTTGTGCCAATCTATAAACAAATACTTGTGTCTCAATTACTCAGTAGTACAATGGCATGCTATACTTATTCAGTGCTTACCATACTGTACCATACTATGGTTATCAAAAAAAACTTCTAAGTTTTTCAGAGGGCACCAAATAGTAATTTTTCTGCCTAAGGCCAATCTCTCATTTTATCTGCATCCTAGTCATTTTGTGACAGCAGCTTCCTAGAAAGAGATGCTGATGATTCATAACCAGGTACTACTGATATGCTCATTAGAAGACTTGCTAACTGCTTTAAATTTGGTAGAAAATTAACTGCAAGTCTAACTCAATAACTCCTATATAAATCTTAATTTACTACATTTTTTTCAGTGTTGAATAAAAGAATGAAAACCTGTAATCTTCAGAGAATAAAAGCACAGCAAATTAAGAAAAGATTGTAAAACATTTTGGGGGGAAAGACAAGGGGTGACTATTATAGGATGAAATATATTTGACATTATCTTCTGGAAATGACCACTTAAAACCTAATTCATTCTCAGGGTTACTGAAAATCATAAGTTATTTTCATGTTCTCAAACTATTCAAGATATAGAATGGTGCTCGATGGTGAAAGCCATTGTGACCATAAAAATAGCCATGTAACATAGTAGGCATCACTACAGCCAATTGCCACTTATCCTTTTTCCTTGATGCCATTAACCCAACTGGTTGCTGATGGTTTGGAACACACTGCCATTCAATACTCCACTTAGACTGTACACATAGTGTTAGTTCCAGGAGACAACTGGGAGGCCTATAAAGGAAAGGGAAAAAGGAGCTGGATTGTAAGATTAAATATTTCTGAGATTGTTTCTGGTTTGTTTTTAAAGCATGGCCAGCACAGTTTCACATTTAAGACCCACTGATACTAAACACTTACGAAAGAGGGAAAAAAACTTTCAGTCCTAGCTGCAAGGTAGAAGTTAATTTTTAAAAAATTGTTATTATTATTATTTTTTGAGACAGGGTCTTGCTCTGTCACCCAGGCTGGAGTGCAGTGGCTTGATCTTGGCTCACTGCAACCTCCACCTCCCTGGTTCAAGCAATTCTGCTGCCTCAGCCTCCTGAGTAGCTGGGATTGCAGGTGTGCGCCACGATGCCCGGCTAATTTTTGTATTTTTAATAGAGACGGGGTTTCACCACGTTGGCCAGGATGGTCTCAAACTCCTGACCTCAAATGATCTGCCGACTTCAGCCTCCCAAAGTGTTGGGATTACAGGTGTAAGCCACCATGCCCAGCCACATTTTTTTTTAATATGAAAGGAAAGACACCAACACATTGTACATTACTGCACAATGTACACACAGCCTTTATGCACGATGTCTCTGAGATTTGTGTACTTTTTCTTTTGGAACGTCCTGAGTTCTGGAAAGCTGGAATGGTGTTCATTCCTAGTCCCACTTGGGTTTTTGCCCATTTGATTGTCCTCTGGTGAATGTTATCCATGGCAGACAATGACTTTTTACAAGCCACTTTGAGATTGCTCAAGTGCTTGTGTGTCCATGCTACCCCATGCTATGGAATGGACTCTGCCCCCACACCAAGACAGTGTCCAGTTTGTGCATCTCCGTCTGGATTCTCTTCTGTCACTGTGTAACTGATGGATTTTTTCCCTCTCATTTTCCACCGCAATCACAAACAGTAAGTAGGTGTCCAGAGAAGAGGGAGATTAGATCTAGCGTTGACCACGGAAGGAAGCACGTTGATTACCGTCGATGCTTCTTCTCTGGGGTAGATCTTTCTGCCCTTAAAAACTCAGCCTCGAGCTCAGCCTGATTGGGAATTCTAATATCTGCAGATGCTACTATCTTTTCCTTGTAAAATGACAAGGAGATCCTCTAGATCTGCACTGGCAAATGCAGTAGCCACTGGTTTAAATTTAAATTAAATTAAATGAAAAATTCAGTTCCTCAATCAAGTAGCCACATTTCAAGAGCTCAATAGCCACATGTAGCTAGTGGCTACTGTGTAACACAGCACAGATATAGAACATTTTTATCATTGCAGAAAGTGCTATTGGATAGAACTGTTCTGCAACATACATAGAATATTTCCATTTCAGCAGCAAAATTTGGCGCTGAGAAGAGACTTGATATCTTTTGATAAGATGGCTATCTTAGAAGGTCCTTTGGGATAGGACAAAGTGATACCCTGAAGGAACAAGATTGGAGAACAAAGGATAGTTGTTCTTCCGTCAGCTAAGGATTTTGCTTTGACTACCTGTGTAAGTTAGCTGTGGTCTGAATCTGATTGGCTTGGAACATACAGGTGTTTTTTAGAGGCGGTGTAGAGAGAAGGCAAGGAAGGGAAAAGAGATCTGGCAATTAGCGGCTAGAGGAGAGAGCCAGGATGTCTAATGAAGGGATAAAGCAGTATGCTTTGTCAAATGCAATGCAATCCCTCCTCCATCTCCCCCGAAAAACCTTGTGTAAAATATTCTTTACTCACTAATGAGTTGAAAATTTAAAATGTTGTTTTTGCTGAGTCTGCTCTCAACAGGAGTATTGGGAATGTACAATGTGTCCAATTACATTGGGTTTAAACATTTTACTCCCTTGCTACTTAGTATCTTCTTTCTCCAAGGCAATCTGTGCATGTCTTTTCCTTAGGACATTAAAGACTTTTGATTGGCAGAATCAGCTCAATGATCAGTCCCTTCCCAGGTGTGCCAGTGTTTGACACTTACCTGGAGTCTTCCAGTTTGCAACTAATTTGATGGATTATAGCTGACTGCTTTGAAGCAAGGAAAAATGAATTTGTTTTTTCTCCTTATTTAACAAATATGTAGTGCACACTTGATATGTAACAGACAGTGTTTTAGAAGCTGGTTATATAGCAGTGAACAAAATCATATTCCTGCCCTCAAATAGCTTAAATCTCTTCTCCTTTTGTGCCCTATCATCTACCCAAAAACAGCTAGTTACAGATATGACAATTACTAGATACACTGCTTTACTTGTTACACTTGACCATGCTAAACATTATTTAATTTAAAGATTACCATTCATTTGTAAGGTAAGGTAAAAAGATTCATCTGGATCACACAGTTATTAAGAGATAGGGGTAGGGTTCCAACACAAACTTTTCCCTTTCTCTCTTCCCTTTTCCGCCTCTTGAGACATGATATGCGTAGGGGAACCAAAGATGGGAGGTGGGAGAAAAATCAGATGTGTCCTTTGCTTTTATATTTCCCATAGTGCCTAGCATGATATCCCAGAACCTAGCAAAACTGTCTGACATGTAGGAGGCATTCAATAAATATTTGTTGGCTGGTTAAATAAATAGCTACATAAATGGATGGGAAAATGGCATCGTGTGCAGTGTAGGCATTTAATCCATATTTGTTGTTAAAGGCTACTCCAGAAGTAGGATAAAATTAAATTCTCCTGAATTAGATTTGGCTTACTAACCACCTTCATTTAGGTTTCAATTATGCAAATCAGTTTTTTGCAACAACTTAGGAGTTGGTATTTTTTTTCATAAAATATAATTATTAGATGCATATTAATAGTGTAAAATAATAATTCTTAATATTGGAAGGATACAATAAAGTGGGTATGCTCAAACTTCTGAGGGGAGAATAAATAAGTACAACCTTTCTGAAAACCAATTTGAAAATACTTTTCAATAATTAAAAAATTGTCACACCATATGACCTAATAATTCTACTTCTAGTGATCCATTTAAAAGAAATATCCAAGAATGCAAATGAAGACGTATCTAAGGTCTATCTACTTAATGTGAGGAAAAAAAGCCAAAAAATTCAAGCACCAATATTAAGGACTAAATAAATTATAATATTTATAGTATAGAAAAATGTACAGCCATTCGAATTATCTTTAATAACCTGTTTAGAATATAATGTTAAGTTTTAGAGAAGCAGAATTTAAAACTATAGTATAATCCAAAGTATTCAAATAATGCACACATACATACACATATACACACACACACAAATGTTGGCTGAGATTATCTCGACTCTGAATTGTAAGATTACGAGTTATCTTGGTTTTCTTCTTTTTGCATTTTTTTTTTGTTTTTAAACAATAAAGAACATAATACTGTGGTAATCTCTAAGAGTGTTAATGTACAAAAATACACAGGCATAATAAAGAAATACAAACTCAGTTTTAGACAATGAAATGTTATATCAACTTTTAAAATATTGTTTAGATTAACAGTTTGATATTTTAAAAAGGTGTCATTTAAAATACTTAGTTGAAATAATATTTTTGGTTTGTTTAATTATTGGGTATGTGGGAATGGTGCTGGTGAATATTTTTCACTAAGAAGAAAGTCAAGTGGTAATTAACTGTTTTTTAGGATGTATTTGAGCCTCATTTACTGAACTACCAAAAACGTTTATAGAATAAAAGAAAATGTAAAAGAAACAGCTAAGTAAGAAATAATAAATGGAAAAGTTGTAATTTTATTGTCCTCTATTACAAATGTGAAATATTCCCACATTTTTTCATATTTTATGAGAACTGTTTATACAGTTGAAATTTTCTATAGAAGAATTACATTATCTTCATATGAACCATATTGTATTTTCTTCCTTTTTTGACAATTTTTACTAAAGCTATATCTATGGATGCTTTGTTATGCATTTACTTACCTAGCAATTCATGTTTCTAAAGTGTATAAAGCAACAACATTAAGAAGTGCTTTTGTTCTTCTGTTAGATGTTTGTCATAAACAAACTTCCCTATCTCGTAATATACATGTTTGCAATTTTATAGGATAATCTCTACAGCTTTAGTGATACTAAAGAGCTTTAGAATTTATCAGTTCAGCTATTAAGGTAAATTGGTTGAACAAAACCCATAAAATTTTAGATAGGAATCTGATCTTTATACTGCAAATGTGAAAATAGTTCTCATATATATTTGGGATTATTATCAGCAAAAGAAAATATACTGTTCATTCATTTGGGACATAATTTTTTTAAGTAAAACATTATTAAAGGAGTATGTAAATGGATTTAAATATAAAATAACACCATGGTATCATAACTTTAAAGCATATTTGTGAAGAAGTTATGCATAACATAAAAGTATTATCCTTCTTGAAAATATGAAAATATTAATCCTAAAAATATGCATCAAAATACTGGGTAGCATTCTACAAACTTATGCTTTTATATGGGACACTGGAAAAGTTAGTTAAATAAACATTACTCTTGGCCTTTGAGAAGGTTTTATTTATCATTTAAAGCAATAAAAACTAAAGTGAATATTTAGTTGATATGTTTGATATACAATATTTTTGTGCTAAAATATGCATTCTAATTGAATTTTTAATTTTTTTGTGTCAGGAGATGTCATCAAATAGACAATGGTAATCATTTTAATGAGTAAAAGAGGAAAACCACAGATTACTCCTACGATCAGAAGAAATAAAATGAAGGAGTAACACAATAGTAATTACCTGAGCAGATGGATTTCTAATCCTTGAGATAAACATGCTAATTAAGCTACACTACAGAATGACAAGATATTAAGGTCTTCTGAGTCTGGAGAGATTGTTATTCTAATTTACCAGTAGAACTTAATTCTCATTATATTAAAAAGTACTTAATCAACCAAATCTTTTTTAATTAACAAATGTATTGAGGCAGTTTTAGTATTTCTGTAAATTTCTTCCAAGGGTGTGAGTTTTACAGGGGCACACTTCCTCATCAGTATATTCATGGTTTTTTTTTTACTGTCTGTACTTTGCACAGAGCAGAATTGAGTTTTCTTGTCTCTCTAGCAAGGCACTTTGTCCTGCGTGCTGTCAATGGGGGTTTTAATTGCAGAATCAAAGCTCATATTGCGGGCACTTTCATAGCTACCCTATGCTGCCTTCCTTAAAAGATAAAAAATCTTCGTTAGTAATTGGAACTCATAGCCCCTTGACTGATCAGGTGAGCTCCAGGTTTTGTTACTTCCATGGCCAAACATTTTAGAAGAAATTAACTGGAAGAATGGGAATAATGGATAGGATACAAAAGTTTGTGTGATAAGTAATGTGAGAAAGAAGCAAAGGAGCCAGTGCCATATTTTCATGCTTACATGTACATGGTAAGTTTACGTTTTCTAAACTAGTAACTGATCAATACATTGCAGTTTTTGGATGGACACATAAAATACATAAAATCAGCATGACATTTCTTATTGGGAGAATGAATGCCTTTGTGGAAGAAATGCATTTTTAGGGCAAAAAGACTCAGGAAAAAAATCTAGGCAATGGCTTAGTTTAGTTTCTCATTTGGGTGGGTGTGTGTTTGAGGGAGTGTTACTTTCCTGTCCCTTTTCTTATGCTTATATTTTAGTTGTAACCATAATAGGCACTTATTTTATATCAGGAGATACTTTAACTTATTAAAATGTGGTAAATATTTAATACTGTTATAAATACTTATCTCAGTTTACATCCAATTCAACAAGCATTTATTGAATAATAACGATATTTTTAAAAACATAGGACTGGTTATACAGAGCTATACCAACTTAACAAAATATGATCCCAATCGCTTAGACCCTTGCTACTCAAAGTATGGTCCAAGCACTGGCATTTCTTGGGAATTGTTAGAAATACAGAATCTTAGGCCCCAATTCCTGCCATGTGAACCAAGATCTGCATTGTAACAATATCCTCAGATAAATCAAATACACATTAAATTTTGAAAAGCACTGTGTTAGAAGACCACAGTCTAAAAAAGGGAAGTAATTTCATAAGAAATACTCTAACAGAGAACAAATACCAGAGGCCAATCAAAGAACATAATTCTGGCTTCAGGGATTCACAGTAGTTTTGAATCTGCCCCTTACTACATTATACTTTCCACAAGATACATCGGCAGCTTCTAAAGCATGCCTCTGGTCAAATACATTTGAGAAACAGTGCATAATGTACACTATAGCTTAGAGATGGCTTGTTCATAATAGTAAGTTAAAGATTTTAGCCAGGCATGATGGCAGGTGCCTGTTGTCCCCATTACTCAAGAGGCTGAGGCAGGAAGATTGCATGAGCCCGGGAGTTGGAGGCTGCAGTGAGCTTTGATTATACTACTGCACTCCAACCTGGGTGAAAAAGTGAGATCCTGTCTCAAAACAAATAAATAAACATTTGGAGAAATCCTGAAATAAATAAATCTGTTTTACTTAAACCCAGGATTTCACAAATAAACATGAAACTGTTTTTTCCTTTGCACAGCAATATTACATCGTTTAGAACCAGCCTTTTATGGAACACACTTTGAGAGACACTGCATGTTATGAGTTTGCAACGTTTTGCTTATGAAGTTTTTTACTAGAGTTGTTCTGCACTCCATTAGCTTTTTATCTTTTTATGCTGAATATATTTAACCTTGAATATAAGTTTGAACAAATAATAAAATTTAGCTCTGACACAATGTATGTAATATTATAGAAATTCTGAGGCAAATTAATTCAACTGTTCTGTTAAAAATTATCCAGATCTGAATAAATGAAGTTGTCTTTGAACAAATAGTATGCTAAAGTCTGGCCTCCACATATCATTGAAATTAAGCTGGATCCTGCAAGTAAATGAAACGGAAGTTTTGGTTAACTATCAATAATGAATAATTCATTAGTGAGATTATGAATAAGAACAATTGTCATGACTAAAATAATGTTTCTGAAACTGACATAGCATTTGAAATAGAATAGTTTATAGATTCAGCTAAGACAGGGTAGGTATATAGTCTAAGGATGGGAAATTGTTGCGATTTAAAACTTCCTTCAGGGAATAGGTGCATGGTTCTGTCAAATGATAGTAAGGAGTTCTTAAAACTCAGAAATCAAAGGCAATGGAGTCAAAGCACACGCCAAGGAATTCACGATTCTCAATTCTTTTAGCTCTTCAATCTGCCTTTTGTTTGTGTTGTGGTTGTTTAGAATATATTTTTTTCTAAAGTGCTTTCCCTCTAATTATAAAAGGAAAGCGTGTCCACTAACCTGGGAAATATTTCAAGTATAGAAAATATATTTTAAAAAACAGAATCTCACCTCTCTGAGATTCTAAACTATTTGGTTTTATGAAAATGTCTTTAGTTCTGATTTCATTGGCCCAGTGATTCTTGTTTGTTTTAAAATATTGATCTGGCCTTACACAATTTTCATAAATCTGCTGTTCTTTGTGTGACAGTAACAGTATAACTCCCATAAAGGTAAAGTTTCCTGAGTTAAGAACTCTGACAGGACTGCACAACTTCCTCACACAAAGACACATGTCCAGAGTGAGACCATGAGATAGAATTTCCCAAATGTGTAGCCACTGTTCTCTTACATTTAAATTTTTCACTCAAAGGAAAAAAAAAAGCCTAACTCAAATGTCACACTGCAACTTTTTTTTTTTTTTGAGATGGAGTCTTGCTCTGTTGCCCAGGCTGGAGTGCAGTGGCATGATCTTGGTTCACTGCAACTTCTGCCTCCTGGGTTTAAGTGATTCTCCTGCCTCAGCCCCCTGAGTAGCTAGGATTACAGGTGTATGCCACCATGCCTGACTAATTTTCGTATTTTTAGTAGAGACGGATTTCACCATGTTGGCCAGGCTGGTCTTGAACTCCTGACCTCAAGTGATCCACCTGCCTAGGCCTCCTAAAGTGCCGGGATTACAGGTGAGAGCCACCACTCCTGGCCACAGCAACTGTCTTCTGAGTAATCCAACCAAAATTATTGAACAAAAATAGTAATCCAACTCTTTCAGCAAATTGAATTGGCCATTCCATTATACCTAACTTCACTCTTCTTCGCATCAAGGTGGCATATGCCATGTGACTGAGCTGGCTAAGGCACGGTAAATTCTGTGGTTTTACAAATAAAATCCAAAAGTTGTAAGTTCTTGTTTTTGGAGAGAAAACGTCATTTCACTTATGCTCATAGCATTTCTTTCAGTACCTTTTCTGATTTATTAAAAATGTACATCTTTGAAAGACATACAAAATAAAACCTCAGTACTTTCCACATGTGTTTTCTGTACATACTAAATAATACTGGAGGAAATTACACATCTAAGACTTAACAGACATGTAAGGTAATTGGAGAATTAAACTCTAGTGAAGGAGTCAATAAGTAACATAAATAATACTAGTACTCTAAACATATAATGTGACTAGATAGTGTGATCATTGTGGTCAATATCTGGCTTAAGCTAAACAAAAAGCTTTAGAAAAGTTCATTTTCACTTGGTTAATTTCCTTACTGGGTACATGGTTGATGAATTCAGTTCAATTTGTAAGAAAAAATTATAATTTCTTCTTATACAACTACCATAAAGACAGTGATGTCATACATGAAGAAAAGTGAAGGTGTCACAAATATATCCAGTGTATTATTCTCTGTAATTTTAGAATGATAAAGCTTTTGAAGTCTTTTGGTTTAATTACCTGACCCACATAAAAATATTTCCCCCATCTTTATATATAAATATATATTTATATTATATAACTATTATGTAATATGCATATATTTATCATGTTATATATAATTATATACAACACACATATATATATAATTATTTACAACAGGCAATTGTCTACATCCTTTTGGGAACCTCCCATGGTGAAGATTGAACAGCTTTCCTTGATAGTCCACTGGAGTATGTTCTCTGTCAGGACCCCAAATATACATTACAAATTTGTATAAGATACAAATATATAATATATAATATATATAATATACAAATTTGTGTAATATACAAATTATATCATTACGTGCCAGGAAAATCTCTGCTCCTTAATTTTATCTCATTTAATTCTCTCCTTACTGACACAACAAATATTTATTAATGCTCTATTATGTGCCAGGCACGGCACTGAGGACTGAATATTTTATTATGGACATTTTAGCTCTTAAAAGATTTTTTTAACACTTAAAAACGAAAATTAAGCCATTCCATAATTTTCCTTTCAAAAGGTTAAGCAACATTTGCTATTTTCCAGTTGAGTTTAGAAACAACTCCTTTGACCATTTGTATGTTCTTTCCCGAGTCATGTCTTGTATGTTTGCCTCTGTGTGCTTTGAAAGCAAAAGTCACAGAACTAGAAAGCAACAGGGAAGTCCTACTATGGCTTGTGATACTAACCGATCAGTCTATCTTCTTTGCAGTTTCTTTTCACTCTTCACATTGTCTAAACGGTGTTCTCAATTTCTGTAAGCTCTGCTCTTAACCCTGTATATTCTTTATTTTAGAGTGTGTACCCACTATAGAGGCATGGATATAGATGTATCCATCACATCGGTGCAGTAGCAACTTCAGGATTCTATGTAGAAGTGTCTCTGGGTGGCCATCTATGCTGAAGGAAAGGCTAGTTAGAGGACACATCTTAGTGACTCTGAAAATGCTCCTAAATTATCCAATTCTATAAGCTTCAGTTTTTACATCTGCTAAATTGGAAAACAATACTTATCTCACAGGACTGTAATAAAGGTTAGTGAGATGCAATGTCCCTGGCTTATATTATGCATATCAATGAATGGTAAGTACTATTAATATTGTGTAGGCCATTAAAATTGAGAGGCAGTTCCAGAATATGTTTGGGTATGCATGCTGTTGTCAGAACAGATTGAAGATATTATACAAGATTATTGCCAAATCAATGAGTGATTTAAAAAAAGATTCTATGACCTTTATATTTGAAAGCCAGATGCAACAGATTTAGAACTAAATGGTTTTCATATTTGACAAATGTTGAAATCTGTTTAGAAGCATAGAAGTATCCAACTTTCCTTTACGTTAACTTTTGTTTAGTTTTTTATTTTTTAGAGATGGGGTCTCACTCTGTTGCCCAGGCTGGAGTGCAGTGGTGTCATCATAGCTCACTGCAGCCTCAGACTCCTGGGCTCAAGAGATCCTCCCACCTCAGCCTCCCAGGTAGCTCGGATTACTGGCATGAGCCACCATGCCAGGCCTGTGTAGCAGTTTATTAACACAAATAACTGTTAATATTGAAATGTTCTGTTTCTCTCCTAAATTTCTAATTACTGTTACATAATATGATTAAGGAAGAAAATAAGTAAAAGTGTGTGTAATCTCGTCTCCTGTATGTTTGCTATTTTGTATCTTGATTTTCCTATTTCGTAAAATAGAATTCTATGGAAAACATAATCCAATTTAGATTGGATTTCTTAAAAGTAAGACTGAGGTAAATGTGGTTGGCTACTTCAATTCTAGAAAATGATGATTTTAAAAAACAACAGGGGAGATTAAAGTTAGACACCTTGAAGAACTTCTCAGTTGTTAAGAACTTGAAAATACTATAAAGACATAAAATTTATTGACTTTGTTTCAACTTATGGGTTGCATAAGGGAATAAAAAGGCTCAGAACAAAGTGTGCGCTATTGCTGCTCCAAGTATGGTCTCTGGACTAGCAGTGCTGGCATAACCTGGGCCCTACCCAGACTCACTGCCTTTTTACAAGATCTTTAGGTGACTTGCACGCATTATGTACATTACAATTTGATAAATTCTGCTCTGAGATATACTTCTAGGCTCTTTGTATTACTGTGGGAAAAAAAGCGTGGAGGCTAATTTATCTTTGTATATTCTTATGTTCCTAGTTCTTTACCTGGAAGCTCTTTTCATACTTTGCTAGTTTCAATACACACTCATTTTTGTTGTTGTTTCCCCTTCCTTCATCATAATTTTGTCTTCATTGAAGTATGGCTTGAGTCTTGACTATTTCACTTGAATTCTTCTACAGAGGGCAGTTCCCTCTAGTGATCTATAAATCAGGTTTCAACCTCTTTGTCCTACTGAAAATTCAACCTTTTGAGGATCCATAAATATTATGAGAGGGCTTATTTAGATAAGTTGTATACAATAAGAGGTTAGAGAAAATTGTGTGTTGGGACATAGGAATAAATAAAATACAGTCCCATAATAAGATGTGAGAGCATGAAGCTTTGTGAATAGATGAGGAAATGTCAGAGAAGGAAAGAAGAGGAACTGTATTGTTTGGCATCAGTTCTTTTGTGTACTTATAACTCATACTATTTCTGAGTCTACCCAGTTGGCCTGTTTTTACAGTAGAATCTTTGATACACCCATGGGCATATAATCAAGTGTGTATGTAGATTCCATTAAAAGTGCAAAAAAACACTTTTTAAAGAAAGTTATATCTATCTGCTCTAGTTTTGCTCCTCATGGAAACTCAGTCCTTATTTCCTGCTATAATGGAAAAATGAGAGGGGAAGAAAGGGAGAAAAAAACGGTACAGATCAGTCTTGGAGGCAAGCTAAGAAAATCCACGGCTTGTTGAAGACTTTGCCAGAATATAGAGTCTTTACTGACTTTCACTCTGGCTCCTTTATTATTGACATCAACATCTGTCATTCCTCTATAAGCTCAAATTTTACCGAAAGGAGAAGTAGAGTATGCTATACTTTTTGTTTGTTTGTTTTGTTTTGTTTTTGAGACGGAGTCTGCTCTGTCTCTCTCAGGCTGGCATGCAGGGGTGCGATCTCGACTCAATGCAACCTCCACCTCCCAGGTTCAAGCAATTCTCCTGCCTCAGCCTCCTGAGTAGCTGGGATTACTGTTGCCCACGACCATGCCATGGCTAATTTTTGTATTTTTAGTAGACATGGAGTTTCACCATGTTGACCAGGCTGGTCTCGAACTCCTGACATCAAGTGATCTGCCCTCCTTGGCCTCCCAAAGTGCTGGGATTACAGGCATGAGCCACCGCACTCAGCCACTATACTTCTTATATTTGTATTTACCGGATGTATTTTTGTTTCTAAATACATGTTAAGATGGCAGCTTCTCTCCCATGGATGGTGTCGGGGTTGGCCTGAGAGTATATTTGGGCCAAAAGAGGCAACCAGTGGAGTCCGTCTTCAGTAAAACTGTGTGTTTTTTAATTATCTTAGATATTATTATCTTAGAAAGACAATAATTATAAAATCTATGAGAAAATAAAATATATTTCCACAGTTATTCTATTTAACATTATTTCTGTGCATTAGAGAATCTAAACAAGCAATTTCGATATACCTAAAGCAGCCCACCAATGTGATGTCAAGGGGAATTCCAACATAACTGCAATAGAAAAAAAATGTTTAATTTCAAAACATGCATTTTTATATTTTGCTCAAGAAGAAATACGTCTGTTCGGTCAAATTATATCCACCCAACAAGAGAAGGTTTATCCACCACGTTCATGAAATCAGGTAGCCCCAAGTTGTACTTCAGTCCTGGTCTAAAAGGTCATTTGTTAAGTCAAACCTTTACAACTCTTCTCCTAGAAATAATGCTATGAATTGTGAGGTTCTCAGGTCAGCTCCCAAAGTTGATTTTAAGTGATGATCCTCGGGCCGTCCTGAATCCTCAATGCCTAGTTCCCTCAGGAATTCCAAACCACTTCACTCTGAAGTCACTTCTGTCCAGTAGTCACTTGTTAACATTTTCTAAGTGCCACATGTTAGATCATTAACTCATAACTTTTCTAGGTCCAGAACCTATAGCTCATTTCAACCCTGAGGATTGAACCAGCTATACTCCAAGCCCTTTTACAAATATCAGTGGCTGTCTTGCAGAAAAAATTAAGCCCCAAAGTAAAATAGAGCACTTCAGAAGCAGAGTGATGGGGGCGGGATGTCCAGTGATTGTTTGAGTTACTGAGGGAGGGTTTGTGTCTGTGGAAACTGATACTAGGTGATGAATATATGGGCATTCTCTAATAGCAGCGAAGCTAGGAAGTTGTAGTTCATTTGGAAATTGTGTGTTCTTCAGTTGGAGGCAGATTGTACTTTTTTTTTTTTTTTTTTCTGAGACAGAGTCTCGCTCCGTTGCCCAGGTTGGAGTGCAATGGTGTGATCTCGGCTTACTGCAACCTCCGCCTCCTGGGTTCAAGCGATTCTCCCTGCCTCAGCCTCCCAGGTAGCTGGGATTACAGGTGTCCACCACCATGCCTGGCTAATTTTTGTATTTTTAGTAGAGATGGGGTTTCACCGTGTTGGCCAGGCTGGTCTTCAACTCCTGACCTCAGGTGATCTGCCCACCTCAGCCTCCCAAAGTGCTGGGATTACAGGCATGAGCCACTCCACCTGGCGGAGGCAGATTATACTATCAATAGATCAGGGCACTGAAAATATGACAGTGATTTAAATTGGTCATAAATAATAATAAACTTTGAATTATAACCTGTGGTTGGTTATCACTCATATTTTGACTGATATGCTTTAAAAAAAATAAGGCGGTATAGTAAGGGAGAAAATACAGTGGATGAGTAAATTTTGAGTGGATAGGTGAACAAATGGATGAAATATTCATTTACTGAGTAATTATTATCTGCTAGACACATGTCAGACAATTTCTCATTATCTAATTGAAACCTCATCAGGTTTCCCCCATTTTGTAGAGAAGGAAACTGATGTAAGAGATGTGACTTGTCCACAGCTACCCACCTAGTAAAAGGTAGGACTGGAATTTGTATCTGTTTTCTTCTGGCTCCAAAAATCACAGGTAGAAATAAAAACCACTTAATCGAAGAACTGGTATTTATTTTAAAATAACTATTGTTGGATAGGTGTCTGTGCATCCCCCGAGTCTTTGACAGTTTCTGCCCTCAGGGAAGGATTTTGGAGGAAAAATATGTCTTACAGGGCAAACCTTGCCCAGTTGGTGATAAGTTGAATGTGAAAGGGAAGCATCTCTATTTCAGTTTAGTTCTGAATCAGATTGGATGTTGAAAAAGAAAAATGATGCAGGGAAAACCAGGGTAATACAAATAAAGTTTAGCTAATAATAGTATTATACCAATGTTAATTTATTAGTTTTGACAATTGTGCTATGGTTATATGAAATGCTAACATTAGGGGAAGCTGAGTGAAGGGTACATGGGAACTCTCAGTTATATTTTTGTAACTTTTCTGTAACTCTAAAATTATTTCAAAATAAAACGCTTTTTAAAAAGTTAAAAAAAACCTCCCTGAGAAGAGTGGTAGAAAAAAATTTGGCTGGAAAGAGGGATGAAGACCTTTCATCTTCAGTTTTTATCATCTAGCTATCATACAAGAATATGCAGACAACAAAGTTCTACTCAGGAAGTGGTTTATGTCCAACATCTGTTTTAATACATTTTCCTTGTTTCTGTTATTTTATTCTGCTTACCAGTTGAAGTGATGGCAACATGAAGAATAGTGACTGAAATAGCATAATCCCAAACCCATTCTTCCACAACTGGAACAAAAAGCAATCCACAAACAAAGTAGGTGACCTCTGTTGAAACTAAAAGAACTGCAAATACAAGGAAGAATATAATTATTGAGGACTAGAGCAATGAACATTCTGAAATACAACTAGTAACAAGACCAGGAAAGCTTACTTTGAGGCCGGGCGCTGGTGGCTCACGCCTGTAATCCCAGCACTTTGGGAGGCCGAGGCGGGCGGATCACGAGGTCAGGAGATCGAGACCATCCTGGCTAACATGGTGAAACCCCGTCTCTACTAAAAATACAAAAAATTAGCCGGGCGTGGTGGCGGGCGCCTGTAGTCCCAGCTACTCGGGAGGCTGAGGCAGGGGAATGGCGTGAACCCGGGAGGCGGAGCTTGCAGTGAGCTGAGATTGCGCCACTGCACTCCAGCCTGGGCGACAGAGCCAGACTCCATCTCAAAAAAAAAAAAAAAAAAAAAGAAAAGGAAAGCTTACTTTGAGAAGAAATTTTGGTAAGAATTTTTTAAATGTTCCGTTTCCTAACAATCCTCAAATTTGGATAAAACAATTAACATATTTTATCTTTTAACAGTTTTAAGATTTATAGAAAACCACAATATATCATTTCTGTTTCACATTCTTTGTGTTTAACATTTTAGAAGTGAAATACAATAAAGAAGTGTTACAATATAACCAATATGTGCAAATCTATAATTGGATTGCAAATCTCATTTTAAGATATATTAAAAACTAATGAAAAAATCCAGTTCTGAGTTTTAAGAAATGAAAAAAAATTAAACCAAATGTAAGAGTTTATTGAACTACAATGTTTGTCTGATACCAAGCACTGCCTAACTTGGAAATGAGTTCCTTTGTGTTTTTGTAATAAAATGGTTCGTTCAGATCGTCACTTGGGAAACATAACTGATAACCATGGATGAAAGAAAGTCTCATAAATGACAGGTATGGATGGAGACACCCTTCTAAATCCACTGGTAGTGACAGAGTAGTTTACCTGAACACGTATAAAGAGCTAGATATTTACAGGTGAGAACCACAAATCTCTAAGAGCCCTGAACATGTGATGGGTCAATCTTTTGCCTCTTGTCTTTGATATGGATCTTTAAGACTAGCATGTTTTCAAAAGAGAGATCCATCAGACTTTAAAGTGACAAATATATGTGATATACCACCAAGGTCCCTTTGTAAATGATACCACTTTCCATAAAAATTACCTTTCTTTCCTCTTAAAACACAGAAAATAAGTGATATGTTCATATAATTCAGGAATAAATAAATCTAAGCAGACAAACTCTATATTTTTCAAAGCAAAAAATAAAATAATCACCTTATGTCCTACTGTGCAGAAGTAATTTATTATCCAGCAAGCCAGTGATTGCAGTCGGTAAGCGAGGCACCAAGGAAGCACGCCCCAGGTGCAATCTTTTTAAAGGCCTCACACATATTCCTCTTCAATTCTATTTAATTTAACTTAACAGGTTTCAAAAGTTAAATACAGAATTCATACTAACTCCTTTTCTATTGCACAGGAATTCCTTTGATCAGTGGAGATCAGTTCAGCATGCCCTGCCACCTAATATCCAGGAAAGAACTGTCCTGTTGTGTCATATTGACACCATCTCTTTCCATCACATTTCATTCCTCCCTCCCCTACTGGTTTAGAGAATCACGACATTATTGTAGGGAAACAGAGATGACTCTTTTGTTAGCATTTAGAGATTTTATAGGTTAACTTGCAGCTGCTTGAAGATAGTGATTTTAGTCTTGTACAAGCTGCATTCGTGTATATTAATAGAGAATACTTATGCTTTGTTCATGATAGGAAAGAAAGCATGACTTAAAGGAAGTAATACAAAATTTGAAGTCAAGATAACAGCATTCTAGTCTCGCTTTTACAGCATAAGAGTCATAAGACCTTGTCTGGGCACTGTGGTTCACATCTGTAATTCCAGCACTTTGGGAGGCCGAGGTGGGAGCATCACTTGAAGCTAGGAGTTCAAGGCCACCCTGGGCAATATAGCAAGACTCTGTCTCTAAAAGAAATTGAAAAACACTTAGCCTGGCATAATAGTGTGCTCCGTAGTCCTAGCTACTCAGGAGGTGGAGATGGGAGGATCTCTTGAGTGCAGGAGTTTGAAGTTACAATGAGCTATGATCATGCCACTGCACTGCACTCGAGACTGGGTGACAGAGTGAATCTCTGTCTCTTAAAAAAAAAAAAAAGTTATGGAGTCACTTCCAAGATGGCTGAATAGGAACAGCTCTGGTCTGCAGCTCCCAGTGAGATCGACGCAGAAGATGGGTGATTTCTGCATTTCCAATTAAGGTACCTGGTTCATCTCGTTGGGACTGGTTGGACAGTGGGTGCAGCCCATGGAGGGCGAGCTGAAGCAGGGCAGGGTGTTGCCTCACCCGGGAAGCACAAGGGGTTGGGCGATTTCCCTTTCCTAGCTAAGGGAAGCCATGACAGACTGTATCTGGAGAAACAGTGCACTCCTGACAAAATACTGCACTATTCCCACAGTCTTAGCAACCGTCAGACCAGGAGATACCCTCCCATGCCTGGCTCGGCAGGTCCCACACCCACGGAGCCTTGCTCACTGCTAGTGCAGCAGTTTGAGATAGACCTGCGACGCTGCATCTTGATGTGGAGAGGGGCGTCTGCCATTGCTGAGGCTTGAGTAGCTCACAGTGTAAACAAAGAGGCCTGGAAGCACGAACTGGGTGGAGCACACCACAGCTCAGCAAGGCCTACTGCCTCTATAGATTCTACCTCTGGGGGTAGGGCATAGTAGAACAAAAGGCAGCAGTCAGCTTCTGCAGACTTAAACGTCCCTGTCTGACAGCTCTGAAGAGAGCAGTTGTTCTCTCAGCACGGCATTCGAGCTCTGAGAACAGACAGACTGCCTCCTCAAATGAGTCCCTGACCCCCGTGTAGCCTGACTGGGAAACACCTCCCAGTAGGGGCCGATAGACACCTCAAACAGGCAGGTGCCCCTCTGGGACGAAGCTTCCAGAGGAAGGATCAGGCAGCAATATTTGCTGTTCTGCAGCCTCCACTGGTGATACCTAGGCAAACAGGATCTGGAGTGGACCTCCAGCAAACCCCAACATATCTGCAGCTGAGGGGTCTGACTGTTAGAAGGAAAACTAACAAACGAAAAAATAGCATCAAGATCAACAAAAAGGACATCCACATCAAAACCCCATCTGTAGGTCACCAACATCAAAGACCAAAGGTAGATAAAACCACAAAGATGGGGAGAAACCAGAGAAGAAAAACTGAAAATTTTAAAAAACAGAGTACCTCTTCTCCTCCAAAGGATCACAGCACCTCGCCAGCGAGGGAACAAAACTGGATGGAGAATGAGTTTGACGAGTTGACAGAAGTAGGCTTCAGAAACCTACTTGGTAATAACAAACTTCTCTGAGCTAAAGGAGCATCTTCTAACCCATTGCAAGGAAGCTAAAAACCTTGAAAAAAGATTAGATGAATGGCTAACTAGAATAAACAGTGTGGAGATGATGTTAACTGACCTGATGGAGCTGAAAACCATGGAATGAGAACTTTGTGATGCATGCATAAGCTTCAATAGGTAATTCCATCAAGTGGAAGAAAGGATATCAGTGACTGAAGATCAAATTAATGAAATAAAGCAAGAAGACAAGATTAGAGAAAAAAGAGTGAAAAGAAATGAACAAAGCCTCCAAGAAATATAGGACTGTGTGAAAAGACCAAATATACATTTGGTGGGTGTACCTGAAAGTGATAGGAGAATGGAACCAAGTTAGAAAACACTCTTCAGGATATCATCCAGGAGAACTTCCCTAACCTAGCAAGGCAGGCCAACATTCAAATTCAGAAAATAGAGAGACACCACAAAGATACTCTTCGAGAAGAGCAATTCGAAGACATATAATTGTCAGATTCGCCAAGGTTGAAATGAGGGAAAAAATGTTAAGGGCAGCCAGAGAGAAAGTTGGGTTACCCACAAAGGGAAGCCTATCAGACTAACAGTGGATCTCTTGGCAGAAACCCTACAAAACAGAAAAGAGTGGGGGCCAATATTCAACATTCTTAAAGAAAAGAATTTTCAACCCAGAATTTCATATCCAGTCAAACTAAGCTTCATAAGTGAAGAAGAAATAAAATCCTTTATAGACAAGCAAATGCTGAGAGATTTTGTCACCACCAGGCCTGCCTTACAAGAGCTACTGAAGGAAGCACTAAACATGGAAAGGAACAACAGTTACTAGCCACTGCAAAAACATGCCAAATGGTAAAGACTTTAGACGCTATGAAGAAACTGCATCAATTAACAGGCAAAATAACCAGCTAACATAATAATGACAGGATTAAATTCAAACATAACAGTATTAACCTTAAACGTAAATGGGCTAAATACCCCAATTAAAATATACAGACTGGCAAATTGGATAAAGAGTCAAGACCCGTCAGTGTGCTGTATTCAAGAGACCCATCTCATGTGCAAAGATGCACATAGGCTCAAAATAAAGGGATGGAGGAAGATCTACCAAGCAAATGGAAAGCAAAAAAAGTGGGTTACAATCTTAGTCTCTGATACAACAGACTTTAAACCAACAAAGATCAAAAGAGACAAAGAAGGCCACTGCATAATGCTAAAGGGATCAATTCAACAAGAAGAGCTAACCATCCTAAATATATATGCACCCAATATAGGAGCATTCAGATTAATAAAGCAAGTCCTTAGGGACCTACAAAGAGACTTAGACTCCCACACAATAATAATGGGAGACTTTAACACCCCACTGTCAATATTAGACAGATCAACAAGACAGAAGGTTAATAAGGATATCCAGGATTTGAACTCAGCTCTGCACCAGGCAGACCTAATAGACATCTACAGAATTCTACACCCCAAATCAATGGAATATACATTCTTCTCAGCACCACATCGCACTTATTCTAAAATTCACCACATAATTGGTAGTAAAACACTCCTCAGCAAATGTAAAAGAACAGAAATCACAACAAACTTTCTCTCAGACTGATCTCTCAGATCACAGTGCAATCAAATTAGAACTCAGGATTAAGAAACTCACTCAAAACCTCACAACTACATGGAAACTGAACAACCTGCTCCTGAATGACTACTGGGTACATAACGAAACGAAGGCAGAAATAAAGATGTTCTTTGAAACCAACGAGAACAAAGACACAGTGTATCAGAATCTCTGGGACACATTTAAAGCAGTATGTAGAGGGAAATTAATAGCACTAAATGCCCACAAGAGAAAGCAGGAAAGAGCTAAAATTGACACCCTAACATCACAATTAAAAATAGAGAAGCAAGAGCAAAAAAATTCAAAAGCTAGCAGAAGGCAAGAAATAACCAAGATCAGAGCAGAACTGAAGGAGATAGAGACACAAAAACCTTTCAAAAAAATCAATGAATCCAGGAGCTGGTTTTTTGAGAAGATCAACAAAATAGACCACTAGCAAGACTAATAAAGAAGAAAAGAGAGAAGAATCAAATAGATGCAATAAAAAGTGATAAGGGGGATATCACCACCAATCGCACAGAAATACAAACTACCATTAGAGAATATTATAAACACCTCTATGCAAATAAACTAGAAAATCTAGAAGAAATGGATAAATTCCTGGACACATACACCCTCCCAAGACTAAATCAGGAAGAAGTTGAATCTCTGACTAGACCAATAACAGGTTCTGAAGTTGAGGAAATAATTAATGGCCTATCAACCAAAAAAAGTCCAGGACCAGATGGATTCACAGCCGAATTCTACCAGAGGTACAAAGAGGAGCTGGTACCATTCCTTCTGAAAGTATTCCAATCAATAGAAAAGAGAGAATCCTCCCTAACTCATTTCATGAAGCTAGCATCATCCTGATACCAAAGCCTGGTAGAGACACAACAGAACAGGAGAACTTCAAGCCAATATTTCTGATGAACATCAACGCAAAAATCCTCAGTAAAATACTGTCAAACCGAATCCAGCAGCACATAAAAAAGTTTATCCACCATGAACAAGTTGGCTTCATCCCTGGGATGCAAGGCTGGTTCAACATATTCAAATCAATAAACATAATCCATCATGTAAACAGAACCAATGACAAAAACCACATGATTATCTCAATAGATGCAGAAAAGGCCTTCAACAAAATTCAATAGCCCTTCATGCTAAAAACTCTCAATAAACTAGGTATTGATGGAACGTATCTCAAAATAAAAAGAGCTATTTATGACAAACCCACAGCCAATGTCATACTGAATGGGCAAAAACTGGAAGCATTCCATTTGAAAACTGGCACGAGAAAAGGATGCCCTCTCTCAGCACTCCTATTCAACATAATGTTGGAAGTTCTGGCCAGGGCAATCAGGCAAGAGAAAGAAATAAAGCGTATTCAATTAGGAAAAGAGGAAGTCAAATTATCTCTGTTTGCAGATGACATGATTGTATATTTAGAAAACCCCATTGTCTCAGCCCAAAGTCTCCTTAAGCTGATAAGCAACTTCAGCAAAATCTCAGGATACAAAATCAACATGGAAAAATCACAAGCATTCCTATACACAAATAATAGACAAACAGAGAGCCAAAACATGAGTGAACTCCCATTCACAATTGCTACAAAGATAATAAAATACCTAGGAATCCAACTTACAAGGAATGTGAAGGACCTCTTCAAGGGGAACTACAAACCACTGCTCAACGAAATAAAAGCGGACACAAACAAATGGAAGAACATTCCATGCTCATGAATAGGAAGAATCAGTATTGTGAAAATGGCCATACTGCCCAAAGTAATTTATACATTCAATTCCATCCCCATCAAGCTACCAATGACTTTCTTCACAGAATTGGAAAAAACTAAAGTTCATATGGAACCAAAAAAGAGCCCACATAGCCAAGACAATCCTAAGCAAAAAGAACAAAGCTGGAGGCATCACGCTACCTGACTTCAAACTATGCTACACAGCTACAGTAACCAAAACAGCATGGTACTGATACCAAAACAGATATATAGACCAATGGAACAGAACAGAGGCCTCAAGAATAACACCACACATCAACAACCATGTGATCCTTGACAAACCTGACAAAAACAAGAAATGGGGAAAGGATTCCCTATTTAATAAATGGTGCTGGGAAAACTGGCTAGCCATATGCAGAAAACTGAAACTGGTTGCCTTCCCTACACCATAAACAAAAATTAACTCAAGATGGATAAAGACTTAAATGTAAGACCTAACACCATAAAAACCCTAGAAGAAAACCTAGGCAATATCATTTAGGAGATAGTCATGGGCAAAGACTTCATGACTAAAACCCCAAAAGCAATGGCAACAAGAGCTGAAAGAGACAAATGGGATCTAATTAAACTAAAGAGCTTCTGCACAGCAAAAGAAACTATCATCAGAGTGAACAGGCAACCTACAGAATGGGAGAAAATTTTTGCCATCTGTCCATCTGACAAGGCTAATATCCAGAATCTACAAAGAACTTAAACAAATTTACAAGAAAAAAACAACCCCATCAAAAAATGGGCAAAGTATATGAACAGACACTTCTCAAAAGAAGATATTTATGCTGCCAACAGACATATGAACAAATGCTCATCATCACTGGTCATCAGAGAAATGCAAATCAAAACCACCATGAGATACCATCTCATGCCAGTTAGAATGGCGATCATTAAAAAGTCAGGAAACAACAGATGCTGGAGAGGATGTGGAGCAATAGGAACACTTTTACACTGTTGGTGGGAGTGTAAACTAGTTCAATGATTGCGGAAGACTGTGTGGCGATCCCTCAAGGATCTAGAACTAGAAATACCATTTGACCCACCAATCCCATTACTGGGCATATACCCAAAGAATTATAAATCTTTCTATGATATAGACACATGCACACATATGTTTATTGTGGCACTATTCACATAGCAAAGACTTGGAACCAACCCAAATGTCCATCAATAATAGACTGGATTAAGAAAATGTGGCACATATACACCATGGAACTCTACGCATCCATAAAAAAGGACGAGTTCATGTCCTTTGTAGGGACATGGATGAAGCTGGAAACCATTATTTTAAGCAAACTATCACAGGAACAGAAAACCAAACACCACATGTTCTCACTCATAGGTGGGAGTTAAACAAAGAACACTTGGACACAGGGCGAGGAACATCACACACTGGGTCCGGTTGGGGGGTAGGGGGCTGGGGGTGGATAGCATTAGGAGAAATATCTAATGTAAATGACGAGTTGATGGGTGCAGCAAACCAACACAGCACAGGTATACCTATTTAACAAACCTGCACATTGTGCCCATGTACCCTAGAACTTAAAATATAATAATAATAAAAAAGAGTTATAAGGTGTTGAGCAAGATTTTAACTTTCAGGTCAGTCTGTTTTCTTCTCCATAAATTGGAATATGGAGTATTATTTATCTCAAAAAAATTGTTGGGAGGATTTTAATGTAAAATGAAAGGAATTTGCAAACTATTCTCTGTGATGCAAAGGAAAGATATTAGTAATTGGAGTGTTTTAACTGGACTCACACTTTCCAGTGTCCTTGCTAAAACTGATCTCCTGGGTGACAAAATTATTGAAACCTACACAAAACCTGACCATAATAAATACATGCCAAAGTCTCTGAGATTACTCTTATATTTTATTAATATCTCTGAGATTAGACAGGTATAGATTCTCACAGCAACAACTTTGAAGAGTTATGACATTTATCTCCCCAAACCCAAAATTAAACATCTAATACGCTAAGGTTTTATTGATATCTTTGTACAAATGTTTGTGTTTCATGAGAGGAAAGGATGACTGTAAACTCTGCCAGCCATTTTGGAGATCTTCGCTAATCCCTGCTATGTAAAAGTTCATCACTAATCTCTGCTATGAAAAAACACAGCCTTCTCCCATAAGCCTGTGATATTGCCTTTTCTTTATTGACTGACCCAAAGACTAGAATTAAATAATGACAGTTGAGTGTTCAATCTCTCCCTCTACCCAAAACACACACATGGCCCATACTTGACTCTTTACTGGGACTATTTTCTTTTTAATCATTTGTGGATAGTGTTGGCAAAAACTAGGGAAGTGCCTGAAAGAAAGTTAAGATAAAGTCTTAGACCTCTTGTATCTCAGAATCGAAGTATCTTGTTCTCACATACGCTTTGCTATCCAAAACTGAATCAATAATGGCACCAAACAAGGCTGTACTAAAGCTTTTTATTTGAATTCAGTAACTCTAACTGACCAAGTTTCCTATACAAATTATAGTAGAAATCCCGTTTCATTGGCCTCCAGCAATTTTTCTATATTTGCATATTTGTACCCCAAAAATATTCTCCAGTGGTTTTCTAATGAATTGTATTGTTTAAGGAATTGACAGTACATTAAAAAACAAGAATAGGGAAAAACAACAAAATATTAAGAGTAATTACTGTATACAGAATGTAAGTATGCGATTTATTTTATTTTTCTCCTTTCTGCTTGTAGATATTTTCTAAGCTTTCATTAATTAAAATGTTTTATGATAGAAAACATTCAAATTTTACTTTTCTGAAGATGGGGCAAACTCACCATGAAGCACCTCCAAACAAGAATGTTTTACATATATTCAAGGTACATAGGTGTGAAGGTTTACAAACATACTAGATATTAATTAATAACTATTCAACAAAAATGCCGAATTTAAAAGAGAGAAATTTTGCCTTAGTGTATTCTTTCTTATTGTTTTTCTTCTGCAGCAAGTTCTATACTATTTTGGGAAGAAAAATAAAACCAAGCAGAAATGTACAAAGTAGAGAACGAAAGTTCTCTGTCATCCCAGATGGGAGATAACAGTTTGTTGCATAATTCTCCAGACTTCTTATCACTGACACCATGCATTTTACTTTATGCTACAAAAATGAAATTGTATTATATGAACTCTTTTGCTGTATTTAATTTTCTATTTTATATCTCACAAATATTTTTCTACATCAGCACATTAAGTCATTATTCTTCCTTTTCTTTAAAAATAATCAACAAAAATTTACCCCCAATACAATGAAATGAAAATTTATATAGGAATTCTCATTCTTTTTCTCCACTTATTCCATATTACTCCACCTCCATGGAATAACAACTTTAAAATTTTTGATGGCACTTTTCCTAATTAATTTTTGAAATCAGATAAAATACATAGATGACTGTGAGACCGGCCTGATATTTAAAATTTTTTTATTAAAAAATTTATTTTTAGTGGCATTTAGTTCACTAATTGATAAGAATTTAAAATTAAAACAATTACCTTTATAGTTTATGTTGAGCCATGAGGGATTTGTTTTGAAATCAAATGGTGCCAGGACATTCAACTCATGCACCCTAAAGATGTTATAAATGAAAACAGTTTACTCTGAATGAGGCAGTTCATAACTGCACATCAAAGTGACACACATTACTATTTTCATATAAGGATAAGCCATGCGATTTACCCACATCGTGGCACATTTCAAAACTGGCTGGAATGTGAAGGAATCAGCAATGAAGATAATAATCTCCATAGAATCTTTTTCTGACTCAAACATCTCACTCTTCTTGCTAGAATTACAAGCTGTGGTAACAGTTACAGCAAAATTTCAGATCAGTCATTAGGTGAGAGGGTATAAAGGTAACAAGGGACAAGGGAATGTCTAGTTACGAAATGTAAACTCACTTCATGACCAAACCAGTAGTTCTTCAGATGTAAAATAGGTTCACCTAAACGGTGCTATAACATATTTTTTAACATTAAGTGAGCTACTGTAGCAGTTAGAATAAATTAATTAAATGCTAAATACATCTCATCATGGATATATTTTTGAAATGTAATGTTGAAAAAAGTTATAAAATGACACCTATTATATGATACCATTTGTATAAAAAAAACCTGCTAAGCAGAAAAAAATGAAGTGAGCTAAAAAGAATTTTTAAAAACTGGCTGACTTGGATGACAGCCAAATAACATTTTGTCTACCTTGTCGTCTTTGTCCAATTAAGTTCCACTTTGTCCACCAAGTGGACTTAATTTTATTTGACGTCTCAGCTAGAATCTTGATAGTTCCTGCCATCAAACATGGAAGGAAAACGTAATACCATGGAGACAGCGCAGGCTTGAAAAACAACAAGATACAGGTTCTAATCCTGGTGGTGCTATAGCCGTGCACTTGGGCAAGTCACCTAACCTCTCTGGGCTCGAATTTCCTACCTATAAATTGAAGAGATTAATCTCTGAGTTCCCTTCCTGTTCTAAAATCTGAGTCTATTAAAGCATACAGCTGGACTTTATACTATACCCAAGTTTGTAGTCGTGTGCAGCTGGCCAACCAGTTAGCTGCCTCCTGAAGCTTTAAGGTCTAATTACTTCAAATTCCTCACCTCTGACTCATGTTAACTACAAACCCTTAAAATCCCGTGCTCAGAGAATCCTAGAGAGTCTTGCCTTCTCCTTGCCCCAGGCATAGCCTCACCATCTCCAGTCCCAGGGAGGAGGCTGAGGCTGCATGTGAGTGCCAGATACTTCCTCCGTGGGCTTGCCTGCAAGCATGCTGAATAACATTCTTTCCATTGCAAACATTGGTATCATTATTTTTTGATAGTTGCATATTGGTATTAATTCGCATATTGAAATAGAATTCCTTGCTTGCACAATAAAATTAAATTGTGTAAGCACTCAATTTCTAAGAAATCATTTGTAAATATACATAATGTATCCCAAGGCAACCAATATATTGGCAGCCAAAATCTGTAGAGACAAAATTCAACCATAGCAAGACAAAAAATTACCTGAAAAACAATGTTTTACACTTACATAAAAATGATACCATTAAAATACACGTATTATCCCATTTTGTCCTCATAATAACTCTTTTTTGGATGATTCCATTTGACAAATGAAGGCATTGAAATAGGAGATACGCTGTCATTTGGTCAAGATGATTCAGCAAGTTAGTAAGAACTTGGGTCAGATTGTAGGTCTCTTGCCTCCCAAAAGCTATTTCCAATATAACAGAAATTATTTAAATTGGATGTGGATGATCTTTAAGCTCCTTTCTTGTTCAAACCTTCTCTGATTCAATACCAGACCAGGGAGTAATCGGTTCACTTTCTTTCCATGAGCATCCTCCGAAGAGGTAAGAGAAACAGTCCTAAATGATTCTATCCATTTCATTTCATGATTGTTACTTTTATCATTTTCAGATAGAACATTTGCCTATTTTTACTTAAATAACGAAAGTAGGCTGGATTCAGTGGCTCATGCCTGCAATCCTAGCATTTTGGGAGACCAAGGCAGGAGGATCATTCAAGGCCAGGGATTCAAGACCAGCCTAGGCAACATAGCGAGACCTTGTCTCTACCAAAAATAAAAAACAAATAAAAGTAAGAAACTATGTCTTTAAAAAAATCCACATCCTCTAATCCATAAAGACGTATGAAATGTTAAATATAAACATCTTTCCTATTCAATGTTAGCTTTTTAATTCTGTTTGAAGACAATGTGCTACTTACTCAAACATCACGCAGCCCATGCTCAGGGACACATAGTACACAGTGTAGAAAAGAATGACACATAGAAGAAACTTCTGCAAAACAACCTGTGGAGAAAACAGGCATGAGGTCCAAGAGCCTGGGATTTTTCTTTTTCTTTTTTTTTTTTTTTGAGACGGAGTCTCGCTCTGTCGCCCAGGCTGGAGTGCAGTGGCGCGATCTCGGCTCACTGCAAGCTCCGCCTGAGCCTGGGATTTTTCACATGGTCTTTGGTAACTAGTTTGACAAAAGATGATGAGTGATTAGTAGATAGTGTTGGCTAGCCTTGTATTGCTTAAGGACCCATGGAATGGGAATGACTTCAAAGTGCCCATCTTGGAGCTTCTTTAGCGGTATAATTTTCTTAAGAGTCATGTGTCTTTGGATTTGGTTTATTCTTCCTACCATGTATTGAAATAAATTAGTTTCTTTTAATTTGAGCATTAATAGCCTCTAGATATTTCTAGATGATTGCTTTCATTTCAATCCAAAATAAGATGAATAATATATAGCCTCTATGTTAGTATGTATTTTCAACCATTAAACTTTTCTTATTTCTGTTAATATTAAACTTCAAATAACATTTTAATTTTTTAATACATTCACTTACTATAAAATTTTCCTTGTATAATCCAAACATGAGGATTGTACTACATACCCAGAAAACCTACAAATAGTAAATCTGTGTAAGACATTTGGAACTATCTTTTTAATTAAATTATAATTTGTGAGACAATATATTTGTTGACAAATTTTATATAGAGATACACTTACTTTTCCTGACAAATTTATAAAACACTACATATTAAAAAAGTGTTGCTGCCTGAAGAGGTTACCATCTTACACATTTGCACCAAGAATTAATGCAATATACAAATCCATATCTCTTACCCTCCATTCACTGGAACAAACTTCCTAAATGCCAGTATTTGTCTTTTAACTTGACAAAATGATTCTAAACCTCAGCTGTGATAATAATATAATCTTGCCAATTATAATAATAATGTCAAGAACCACAGTTACTTTTGCACTAACCTATAGAAAGATGAGAACAGGTAAATTCCTAATAATATTAACAAAAAACCCACATAATAATGCAATAATTAAACCTCTATGCAAGAATTTACAGAGCAATTTGGTAAAATACAATAGATGGCCCTGAAATGGACTCTTCCGCAGCTGAGACCTAAGAAAGAAGCACTGCAGATTAATGAGAATCAGAAAGATTATTTGACAAATGGTGCTGTGAAAATAGTCTAACTTCTAAACAAAAAAATCCCATTAGATTCCAGTCTTGTACCAGACACCACAATAAATTTCAAGGGGATTAAAGGCTTAAATGCCAAGGAATAGGTTGGGAGAAAATATTTGTAATATATATCACAGGAAAAGGATTGATATCTGTAATATATAAACTCACACAAATGTTAGAAAAAGACAAACCAATAGAAAAATGGACAAAGTATATAAATAGGCAATTCACATGAAGAAACACTTAAAAAGCCAATAAAAATAAAAAATGTGCCAAACTTCACTGTTAACCTTTTCAAAGATATCCTTATGACTATAATAAAGGTCCCAGCATTTCACATGAGAAGTGCTCAGTTTACTCAGTTTATTCTTGTATTTTAGAATCTTAAAGCCATGTTTGCTTAGCCCACACTCCAACACCTTAGGATTATTATTAATTTTACTTGAATGACCAATTCACCAAACTGACCACATATTTTCACTTGCCTAGGTACAGAAGGAGTCCACAGCTAGAGGCAAGAGGAGAAGGTAGTTAGCAGAGAGTATACCACAATCAATTGGCTGAATGGACCACATTTACAGATCTACCAAGAACCTGCTTCTTCCAGCTATTTTTAAATGGGTGGGATGTGAGGCCTAAGAGGGCCATGAGAAAACAGGACTCCAAGGTTCTGGGACCTTCAGGATCTTCCCCCATCCCTTGCTCCCACACCATCCTCAACACCCCCTACTCCTTGCCTATGTCCACCCCCAGCCCTGCTCACCAAGTCTCATCTCTCTCTGCCCTGATTCTCATGCCCAGTTCACTCTCAGGATCTCACATTCCTTGTTTCTTTTTTCTTTTCTTTTCTTTTTTTTTTGAGACAGAGTTTCACTCTTGTGGCCCAGGCTGGAGTGCAATGGCATGATCTCGGCTCACTGCAAACTCGGTCTCCCGGGTTCAAGCGATTCTCCTTCCTCAGCCTCCCTAGTAGCTGGGATTACAGGCATGCACCACCAAGCCCAGCTAATTTTGTATTTTTAGTAGAGTCGGGGTTTATCCATGTTGGTCAGGCTGGTCTCAAACTCCCAACCTCAGGTGATCCGCCTGCGTCAGCCTCAGAAAGTGCTGGGATTACAGGCATGAGCCACTCTGCACCTGGCCTTCACATTCCTTGTCTCTTAATCTCTCCTCCCTTATGACCTTCAGTCTCTCTTTCCTCAACCCTTGGTCCCCTCCTGTCCATGCTCCTCATTCTCTCCCTAAGACCTGCATAGCTTGTGGTTCCATGATAGCTGACACAACATGATTTTTAAAAAGGAATAAAAGGATGTGTGCAAAAGAGACATTCTTCCCACAGCTGTCTTTCTTTTATCGGAGAATAAAAATCCTTCCAGAAGCCGTAAACGGACTTCCCATTATGTCTCATTGTCCACCACAGGGCCACGTGCCCATTACTGAACAATCACAGGTAAAGAGTAAAAGGATTTTACCATGTCAGGTTTATGACATCATGACTGCGCTTCCGGGGACAGGCACCTACTGCCTCAATAAAAGAAAAATTGGAGTTCTATTAGCAGGGAAGAAGGAGTTGGGGCAGGAAACTACGTCTTCCACTTGGAAGGAATCAATATGGAAATAGCTAAAAGCCCTCATTTTGTAGAGAAGAGTCTTCAAAGATCAAAAAAAAATGTGGAGGTGTTGCCTGAGTTGAAGGCCCAAACATTGTGCGCATACATCAACTGGTTCAAATCTTCCCCAATTGCTGGGATGAGAATTTGCTGCTGGGAGATGGGTATGTAATAGGGAGCATCTTGGAGCTTCTTCAGCACTATAATTTTTTTAAGAGTCATGTGTCTTTGGGTTTGCTTTATTCTTCCTACCATGTATTGAAATCAATTAGTTTTTCTTTTAATTTGAACATTAATAGCCTCTAGATATTTCTAGATGATTGCTTTCATTTCAATCCAAAATAAGATGAATAATATATAGTCTCTATACTAACATGTATTTTCAACCATGAAACTATTCTTATCTCTGTTAATATTAAAATTTAAGTAACATTTTAATTTTTTAATACATTCACTTACTATAAAATTTTCCTTGTATAATCCAAACATGAGGATTGTACTACATACCCAGAAAACCTACAAATACTAAATCTGTGTAAGACATTTGGAACATTTTTTAATTAAATTATAATTTGTGAGACAATATATTTGTTGACAAACTTTACATAGAGATACACTTACTTTTCCTGACAAATTTATATAACACTAAATATAAATATAATATCAAAATAATATATTTAAAAATCATTTGTAGGAAATATTTGGAAAAGCAAGGCATAATTTTTGTAAACAATTAATTTTTCTACCTGAATTATAAATCTAGATTTTCAAATAATACTTTTCTCATAAGCAAATTCATTTGCTTTTAGTATTTTCTTCCTCGAATCTACACCCTACAGAGCCTATGGAACGTAACAATTTTCTAAAAAACAATCAGACCGTCACTTCCTCTGCTTGATATCTTTTTAGGACCTCACATCATTATCAGGATTTATTCCTCCATTTTTTTCGTTTGACAGATAGTTACTGGGCAGGGTGGCAATGCAAGGTAAATTGGATGTGGTCCAAGCCGTAGGATGCAGTTGAGCTGTTGTTCTCAAATGTACAAGCATCAGACTCACGTTAAGTTCCTGTTAAAACACAGATTGCAGGGCCCCAGTCCCAGAGTTTCTGATCTGGTAATTCTGGGACAGGCTCCAGGAATTTGTGTTCATAACAAGTTCCCAGCTGATGCTGAGTCAGCTGTACCTATTACCACACTTTGAGAACTACCGATCTGGAGGCAAGAATGAGTCAAGAAATGGCTACAATGCAAGGAGAAGAGGTATTATTGAGGAGGGTACAGAATGCTATGTAAGCCCAAGCGAGACGCCAGCAGAGAATGGGTGGGTTATGTGTGTGTGTATGTGTGCCTCCGTGCACGTGTGTGAAGGGGGCATGAACATTCCCCAGAAAATCCTTGACAACATTTATTGTAGGTTTTCTTGAGTTAAGGCGTCACATCTGCATTACCTCATTTAATCCTTATAAAACTTCTGAGGGGTAGAATCCTTTTTTAGAGAGAAGAAAAATGAGGCTCAGAGAGGTCTTGTAACTTTCTGAACATTTAACAATAAATTGTGGAGCTGAGACTCAAGCCCTGCTCCGACTCAACCCTTATGCTACTTATGATGAGCTGAGGCAGTGGCAGGGGTTGCCATAGGCACAAGAAGCACTTGCAAAGACCTAGGTGAAGCCAAACCTTGATGGAGAGGGGTTTTGGTAGGAGAGGTTTAAAGAGCTGAAGTCAGACATGAAGGGAAATTTATGCCTTAATGAGGAATTTTGCATGTCTCTGAAGGCCCTGGGGAGACTGAAAGATTTAAGGACTATTATAGACTAGAGAGGGGCCATTAGGTCGGCAAAGTATTTAAATGGATTTGCAATGGAAATGGAGAGGAGGACAGGTATGTGAACTATTAAGAAAACAGAATGGATAACTTGCGGGGGGTTAAGGGAGAGGAAACTGTTGACTCTATCTCCCAATTTTCCAACCCAATTTTATCGACTAGATGGACAATAAGAGGAGCAGGATCAGTTCTAAATGATTGGAATTTGCAATTGATGATCTAGCCCAGTGCTGTCCAGCAGAAACACAATGCAAGCCACATATGTAATTTTAAATTTTTTAATAGCCACATTTATAAAAATTTTGAAAGAGTAAAATTAATTCTAATATTTATTTAACACAATATATCCAACATAATTAAGATTTTGACATAAATGAATCATTAAAAATAGAGATATTTTATGTTGTTTGTTCATACTACGTCTTAGAAGTACAAAAGGTAATTTATTTACAAGACATCTCAATTCAGACTAGCTACATTTCAAATGCTAAATGGCCATGTGTGGCCAGTGGCTGCCACGGTGGACAAGACAGTTCTCACCTCTGCCCGTCCTCCAGCCTCATCTTCTCATCCCCTGCCCCTGTTGATAGTCTAACTATATTGACTCTTTATTGAAGGATTCCTATGTGACAATCACTGTACTCATATTTTCTCATTGTATTCACCCTTCCCTGTACCCCACCACTATATGCATACAGGAAAAACTTTCTGGGTTTGGTTGTCTTTCATTTGCATTTCACAGACTTGGAAACTGAGACAAAGAGAGATTAAGGAACTAATCCCAGCTCATGTGGCCTATATGTGGCAGGGCTCCAGACCAGATCTGCTGGATGTTTCCTCTCAACCCTGTGCTGTCCTGCCTCCCACCCAGAAGTTCACAATGAAAGCATGCTGAATAATCTTTATTTATTTATTCTGAGATGGACTCTTGCTTTGTTGCCTGGGCTGGAGTGCCATGGTTTGATCTTGGCTCACTGCAACCTCCACCTCCCAGGCTCAAGCAATTCTCCTGCCTCAACCTCCCAAGTAGCTGGGATTACAGGCGTCTGCCACCATGCCCAGCAAATTTTTTTGTATTTTTAGTAGAGACGGGGTTTCACCATGTTGGCCAGGGTGGTCTCAAACTCCTGACTTCAAGTGATCTGCCCGCCTTAGCCTCCCAAAGTGCTGGGATTACAGTTATGAGTCACTGCGCCTGGCCTGAATAATCAATTTTAGTTCAACACTCTCTTTTTAAAAGTATGAAAACTGTGACTCAGACAAGTTGAGTGAATAGCCCAAGGACACACCTTTATTTAGTGGCCAAGTCGAGAATAGGAAAATAATTATATTGAATTAACAAAGTAAAAGCACTTAATAATGCGGTCCAAATGAGGGAACATTATTTTATTATGATACAATATTATTGCTGCACTCTAGGAAAAGCCAATATGTGAGACTCAGAATTTGTAGCAGTCTAGATATTTGGCTACTGCCAAACATTTTATTATGTTTTTAAATATATTTGGATCCTGAATCAAATAAACTGTAAAAAATTATGACATTTATGAGACATTTGGCTATTTAAACTTGACTGGATATTTAATAATGTTAAAAAATTATTGTTAGGTTTTTAAAGTAAGATAATGGTATGGTGGTTTTTTTTAAGTCCTTATCTTTAAAGATGCATAAGGACATATTTGCAGTTGAAATAATATAATGTTTGGGTTAGCTTCAAAATAAAAAGGTAAGAGAATAGCTGGAAATGAAGATGAAACAAGATTGAATAGTTGATAATTTTGAAGCTAGGTGAGGGATAAATGGGATTCATTATACCATTTTATTTAAATTTGCATATGTTTACTTTTTTGGTAATAATTTTTTTTAAATAAATTTATTCAACCGGTGAGCATCTTCACAAACTTTTAAAGCATGCTTTGATTAATACAATTTTGAGGAACATCCCTAGGGGATGTGGTAAGGGGTAACCTTTGCTTAATACCTGTATGTGCAAGACGTCAAGCAAGCCACTTTGCAAACCTTATCTCCTTTAATCCTCACAACAACACTGCCAGACAGGAAGTATGATTCATCTTTATCATTGGAGCACAGAAGCTGGCACTTCGCCTTCTTTGTTCCTCTGGGGTCAAGGACATAGTTTCAGGGGGTTTACAAGTACTCTGGCCCATTGAGATGGGGCTGGCATGAAGAGAAGAGGATCACTGAGCAAGTCCTTGGACTCAGCAAAGTCCTAGGGACCAGAGGATGTGTTGTTCTGCTGGACTGTACAAGGGCAATGAAGAGGCAGGTAGCTATGCCTACTGGCAAGGAGAAACACACCTTCCCCCATTAGCAGCAGGTTAACAGGGCTCTACTGGGGGTTTGCCTGCAACCAGCGCCTCACCTTCCTTTTAGCTCCCTGCTGCCAGCCACAAACCATTCTAGGTAATCTTCTGACTTCTCCAGCTCTTCTCCATACGTGCCCCAAAACTTGCAATCCAGTTTCAGCCTCTCCCCCAGCCACCTCCTCACCATCTCCCTCTTTTCTCCCTCAAGACCTGGTGCTCCTCAGGTAGATCCCTGCAGAGGGTATTCAAGCTCTCTCTGGGATTCTCTTTCCAGTCTATTGATGGAGCTCATTTTGGAAGTTGAAAAAACAAATGAGCACCCACAGCATTGAATGTTCCTCTTCATTGCTTTCCTACTATACCAAATCTAATTATCTGGCACAACATCACCTCCAATGGAGGAACTGACACAAGAACATCTCACAATATATTATCTTGTGTATATAAGATCACCCGTGGGTCCTGTTATTTCCTTTGTGTTCACTCTCCTCTTTGGTGCTCCAGCCATACTTAAGTACTTCCTATTTCTGGAAAAATTCAATGCTGTTCCCCCTGTGTAGAATTAACGGCTCCTCTCTTTGGAAAACTAACTCCCACTCATCTTTTCAGGTCTAAACTGATACCTCACTTCCTCCAAGAAGTTACCCTGACTTCTTATTCTCTACTGTATGCTCCCTAACACTCTCTTTCTCCGTATAATATTCAAACACATATCATTATAAATGCAATTTCTTCATTAAAAAGCTTCCACCTTTTTTTTACACTCCTATTCTGAAAGTGAAATAAATGTGCACCAGTCTGCAAATTGTGCACATTTATGATGTAATGAATGTTTTTCCAAGTTGCTTTCAGAAAACGGTCTGCTACAACTGATCTTTACATCTTTGTCATCTTTTTTGGTCAAAATATTTTGATACCAGCCTTCCTTCCACTGCCCTAAAAAATAAAGCAGTTTTAATAAGTTGAAATTAAGAAAAGACTATACGTGTGTAAAAAAGGGTAGAGGAAAGTGCTACTGATTTGCGCTTTTAGAATCTCCCAAAACCATGAGCACTATCTTTGCTAGGGCTAGGCTGGAACCTGGATAGAATATGAGCATGTGCACATGGCATCCCTAAGGATTCAGAGCTTAAGTGGAGCCTGAGTACTTCAGCAGTGTAACTCACTTAACTGACTTGCCAATTTCTACACTGGCTTGATGGGGCATAATTCAAAACGGGAAAGCTCACGTTCATTCCACTCTCCTGGAGTTGAAAGCCACCTCTCTTCATTCAGCTCTCGAGTTTTTCTTGTTGTCGCATTTAACAACACCCTGGTGGGATGTCTTCTAGATATCATTTTATGGTTCTGCAAGTAATTGCTAAAAGATACAAGGTCTACTTTTTCTATGCTACTTACCTCATTTTATTTAAGAAGGGACTGGGAGGAAGAGATGTGTCCATTTGGCTCCCTAATATATGTGTAGCGTCTGGTGTGGTTCCTGGTACACAGTAGGTATTCAAAGAATATAAGTTGTTGGATGATTCATTACAGTTTTAGAATTAATAGAAGGCTGGCCCTACAGGACATTCTGGTTATTAAAGGAGAATCAGTTATGATTGGTCAGAGTCCAGGCCACACTGAACAGTACCCCAGATAAAAGCAATCTTTGCTGCACAGTGAGAGAGTCACCAATCAGGAGATAATTATCAAGTGTTGACATTCTGCCCAAAACTGTTTCAGACTTCCTGGGGATAAAAAGGAAGAGGTAAGAAGAGACAAAATAATTACACAGAAAATAATGAGAACAAGCAAGTATACCCAACATTTATATGACTCTTTACTGTGTACTTGTCTAGATGAGCTCACTCATCCAAATAAACATGTGGGTTAGTCACCTCTTACAGATGAAAAAACAGAGGTCCAGAGAAATTAAGTGATTTTCACAAAGCTAGTCACTGAAAGAGGTACAATTGTGTATAAAATGTATTGAATCCTGGTCAGAAAGTAAGCTTTGTGGTTCTGATTACAGCTGGTCCCTGACTTACCATGGTTCAATTTAACAATGTTTCAAATTTACAACAGGTTTATTGGGACATAATCCCACTGTAAGTCAAGGAGCATCCATAATTGCTAAAAGTAATTGCAAAACTACCTCAAAGAAAAGGGATAAGCTAGGTTTCATGAAGATCTAGGCTCTTAGGAACAATCATAATGGTCCATACTCTTCATATTCAATATCTGCCCACATACATAGCCTTTAAGTGGTTCACAAAGGTTATTATTCTTAACCCTGGTAACTGCATTTTAACAAACCTCTCAGGTGATTACAATGCAAATAGCTACTGGGGATATAGGAACTGGTCTAGGTGACAAACAGAAACCTAGGCCTGTCCTAGTATTTCCCCTCAGGCAGGATTTCCACATGGGACAGCCACAGGTCTGGGTTCCTGAGCAAAATGGGCAAGAGACAAATTTCCAATTAAAACGAGCAAATATAATCTTTTACTTCACTGACAATAAAGAAACACATACCCAAACTTCATAGACACTATTGTTCTATCAAGTTAGCGAAGATGCTTTTTCTTTTTTTAAAAATGAATTACTTGTTCTGGTGAATGAAATGCACACCATTCTAGACAGCCTTGCTAAAGATGACGGGGTATAGTGTCAAGCTAATGTGACATTATAACACTTTTATTTCTCAATGACAGAAAGTGAAGACAAAATTTCCAAAGAACTTAGTAAGTATTTTCCCCAAATTCTCACAGGCAGGAACAACGACATTCTCCTATAATTCAAAACTATTACTACACACAATAAATCCTACACGGATATAAAATATCATTGACATAGAGTTTATATTCAGATTTCCTCTATTGTTCTCAAAATCTGAGAATTCTAGAATCAATCATATTTTCACATGTTACATTTGGTTGTCATGTCTCTTTAGTAACCTACTCTGAATTTGTCTGATGGTTTCCTCATGATCAGATTCTTTGGAGAAGAACTCTACAAAGGTAATATTGTGCATTTCCCATTGTATCTTATGAGAAGATGCATAATATGACTTTCATTATTACTGATGGTCAGTTTGATCACTTGGTAAAGGTGATATCTACTAGATCTATTTTCATTGCACTGTTCATCGTTTGTAATTAATAAGTAATCTGTGGGGTGACACTTGAGACTATATAAATATCCTGTTCCCCCAAAACTTTTTAGCCATTCATTAACATATCTCATCTGAATCAATTATTTACATTGGTATTGTAAACTGATGGTTTTATTATTTTATGTTTCTTCTACATTTCAGTAGATATTCTTCCATAAAGAGTTTTCCTTTCTTACCCTTGAACTTACCTATTAATTTATGTATTTATTATTTATTCATTTATTTTTTATAACCTAGGTCTTTTTTATTTTCTGTGTGCCATAATTAATTAACATCATGATTCCTGTTGATGCTCAAATTATCCCAAGTTTGACCAATTTGAGCACCTACCAGATACTGCCTGTGTTCTTTTTACATATCCCCATCATTTTTGTACTTCCTTGCTTTATGACATTCCAATGGGATACTGTCTTTTTCATTACTGCATTTTCATATACACTTTTGTCTATTTGTGAGCTTTCTATTCACTTCCATTGAGCTATCTACTCATGAATCAATACCACACTGTTTTAATTATAGAAGCTTTATAGTATGTTTTAATATCTGGCAGGCATTTGTTAAAAGGATAGAGCTTGCATTAAGTATTCTTAGCACACATGCATGCACACACAGGAAACCATCAAAGGAACACAAGGAAACTTTATAATGTTTACTAGGAAACTTGTGGAGGTGATAAATATGTCTATCATCTTAATTACAGTGATGGTTTCACAGGTGTTGCAAATGTTCAAATGTATAAACTTGTATATATTAAATAAGTGCACTTTTTGTATATTAATTTATTCCTCAATAAAGCTGCTTTAAAAATATCTAGTAAGGCTAGTCATCTCTCCTTTTTCTTTTCTTTAAGATTCTCATAGCTATTTTTATTTTTTCATATAAACTTCAAAATCTACTTGACTAGCTCCATAAAAACAACTTTGTTATTTTTATTGAGATTATGCCAAACTTATTAAGATGGGAATAAATGATAGCTTTATTATGTTTATGAGTACCATTCAAAAATGAGAAAAATTTCCAAACTTATTCAAGTCCACTTTTGTATCTTTCAGGAGTATGATAATTTTTTAATCATATAGTGTTAATATATGATTAACAGAAGTGTTAATCATATAGATTTTACACACTTCCTGTTAAGCTTATGATTAAATAAATTCTTTTTTGCTACTAATACAACTGAAGTTTCCTCTTCCATTACGTTATCTAACTAGCTATTGTTTGTGTGTAGAAAGGCTTCTGATTTTTGTATTTTAATAGTCTATTACCTTACTAATTTTTAAAATTGTTTGTGTTAGTATTTTCATTGATTGTTTTGGATTTTCCAGATACACTACAATATCAACTGTAAATAGAGATAGTTTTACTTCTATTTCAATTCTCATGACTCTTTTGTTTATTCTGATCTGATTGAATGGAATAGTATCTCTAACATATATATTTTATCTGTGTGTATACACACACACACACACACACACACACATATATACATATATAAATTTTTTTTTTTGAGATGGAGTCTCGCTCTGTCACCCAGACTGGAGTGCAATGGTGAGATCTCAGCTCACCACAACCTCCGTCTTCTGAGTTTAAGCAATTCTCCTGCCTCAGCCTCCCAAGTAGCTGGGATTACAGGCACATGCCACCACGCCTGGCTAATTTTTTGTATTTTTAGTAGAGATGGGGTTTTGTCATGTTGGCCAGGCTGTTCTGGAACTCCTGACCTCAGGTGATCCACCCGCCTTGGCCTCCCAAAGTGTTGGGATAATAGGCATGAGCCACTGCACCCAACCCTAACATATGTTTACATAGTAGTGGAGTTAGTGGACATTCTTGCCTTGTTCTTGGCCTTTCTGTAAATGCCTCTAGTATTCTCCATTAAGTAATACACCAGCTTTAGGATTGCAATGTGTGTGTGTATGTGTGGTTTTATATATATATATATACACATATATATATGTGTATATATCCATATATATGTGTATATATATATATACACATATATATGTGTATATATCCATATATATGTATATATATATATATCTGTTCAGACAAAATCATCAGTTCTTATTTTATTCAGTATTTTAATCAGGAATGGTTTAGGAACGGTTGCCAATTTTTGTCAAAGGCAGTTTTAGCATCTATGAAGATGAGTGAAGATGGTCATGTGATTTTCTGCTTAGATATATGAACATCTAAATTATGTTAGTAGATTACCTAATATTGAACCATCCGTACATTTTTGGAATAAATGTCACTTGGTCATGATGTTTTATTTTTATGACGAGTTCTTGGGTTCTGTTTGCTAATATGTTTAGATTTTTCTGTATTCATAAGTGAGATTGATCTATAGTTTATTTTTTGTACTATATTTATATGATTTGGGTAACAACATATTTCTTGTTTCATAAAACTTTCTTGTGGCTTTTCTTGTTTTTCTATACTCATATGATTTAAGTAGCATTGGGAGTATTTGATCTTTGAAGACTTAGGAGAATTCTTTTGTGAAATCTAGGCCTAGTCCTTCTGTAATAGCCTTCTCCATTTAGTCTACGGAAACTGGAAGCCCTTGTGTGATTTTGCAAAGCAGAATGTTCCCGTTGCCTACAGTAGCTTCACTCTTCTTTACAGAGCAAGTAGCTATATTCTCTAGGTCTGGCTCATATATCATCTTCTCACTCCACCCCTCACTGCAGGACAGAATCAATATCTATCTTATTTTAATTGCTTCCATAATATTATATTTGTCTTATAGATCTCATCAAGTTTGTATTGTAGCATACCTACTTTTGGACGTATACATTTCTTTCTCCAGTCTCTAACAGACAGACACTGATTTGACCACATTTAATTCTTCAGCCCCCAAAATATTGGTCAGGCTTTCATAGGTATTCAATAAATGTATTTTGAATAATAATCATGGGAGGAAGGAAAAAAATAATGGAAGACAAGACCACTATAGTAGGAACCATAGTCTTTTTTTTTTTGAAACAGAGTCTTGCTCTGTCACCCAGGCTGGAGTACAGTGACACAATCTCAGCTCACTGTAACCTCTGCCTCCCGGCTTCAAGGAATTCTCTTGCCTCAGCCTCCCTGAGTAGCTGGGACTACAGGTGTGCACCACCATACCCAGCTAATTTTTGTATTTTTAGTAGAGATGGGGTTTCACCATGTTTACCAGGCTGGTATCGAACTCCTGACCTAAAGTGATTGTCCGGTTTGGCCTCCTAAGGTGCTGGGATTACAGGCATGAGCCACCACGCCTGGCCGGAACCATAGTCTATTAATAAAGTATGTGGACTCTAAGTCAGATACACTGGAGTTTCTCCCCCAGTTCATCACTGACAAGTGTGTGACATTGGCTGGTTACTTTCTGAGTTTTGTTCTACTCATCTACAGGTAAAGTTTCATAAGGGATTTGTATTCTGAACATGTATACAATTCTTAACATTAAGTACTGTATGTGCCCAATAGATAATACTTTCTCTCTTACTTCTCCCCATAGGAAAGCCTGCATTGTAGTTCTTTGGACAATTCCTGGAGAAATCATGAGATATGACTCTCTCACTTGTAGAATCACAGCAAAGGCTCTGTCCTACTGGTAAGTAGTTCCCTCTGAAATTGCCTGAATGAATGAAATTCTCCAGTTCAGGTGAACGACTCTGAGGATATGCAGGAATGTGTTGTGCTTCTGAGATTTTTACAACATTTGTTTTACAGAGGAAAGTTTACATTAGTTTAACATAGTTAGGAAACACGTCGTCTACTGGAGTAGAATACATTGTATTCTGAACAGTTTAGCAGTCCTCATACTTGGGCTTTCTTCCCAGTTCTTGTGCTATTTTCCCAGACAGCAAATTAATTAAATGGCCTTTGGCCATGACTCTTTCCCTTGAGTCAGCTTTTCTCTCATTTAAAGTGTACAGATAGGGGGGATTTAATTAGCCCAATGCCTGGCACATTGCATGCACTCAATAAATGTTTGTTGAGTATTCGAGTTATCTCTAGATGAAGGTCACTTTTGCTATTACTATTAATTTATAAGCATATGAGTAATTCTTGTGCTGATAATATTGACAGTGAACAAGCACTTAAAAGAAAAGTTAACTCATAACTTACAGGGATGTATCATGAGAATTCAGATAGTCAACAACCTATCTATTTTGAACATATTCACTATTCTTCTAATGTTCTAAGGCTGTAATTCTACACGTGAAGCTCAGATGATTCTAAGATAGTGAGGAACTGCAGCAACTATCTGGATATTTTCTCTGCAATGTGTGTGTGTGTGTGTGTGTGTGTGTGTCTGGTCTGTGTAAGCCCCGACTAAATATAGAGCCCCCATTCTTTGTGTAAGCTACTTAAGAGAAAGGATTTTATCTTCTAATTTTTATCTCTTCAGCAGAAGTTATTATTGCTAGTTCAATCCCAAATCTATATATAAATTACAAAGTTTAAAAACCCCTTAAAAATAAGCTTTTTAAAAATATTTTTCCTGAAATAATGTTTTACTGACCTTGAAAATTTTTCTTAGCTGTTGTCATGCTCAACATTTCTCACTGATGACATATGTGGTGATGATGGTAGTGTAAAGAAAAAGCTTAAGGAAATACACACGGTGCTGATATTTTACTAAAATGAATGTAGCACTCACTCATAATTGTAATTTAATTTTTAAGTAAAAATCTGATTTTCCACTATCATTCCCTTAAGTCTGGCTCATTATAGGCCTAAAGCCTGTATGAATTTACACAGCTGCTTTGAGGCTTTGCATATTTCCTTGTTTTCGATTCTTTGATTTTTTTTTAAAGGGGTATTTTTGCACTGAAGTAAAACACAACTATTAACACTAGCCTCGGGGGAAAAAGAAACTAACAAACCTACAGCTTGAAATGTTTCAACACTTTGCCTTTAAAATTTTGCACACCCTTTAGAAGTTACAAAAATAAAAGCCACTCCCTGCAAAAAAAAAAGAAAAAAAGATTGAGAACAAACTGTCATGGTTTCAGAAAACGATAGCAGACGTGCAGGTGTTAATACCAGAGAGCTTACCTCCGAAGAAAATGGTGCCTTCTAAACAGCCACTATTTACATGTTTTAGAATCCTTTCTTGGGCATGGGTGCCTTTATATTGCCCTATTACCACAAGATGCAAGCCGTGCAGCAGAATGTTTTCTGTATGGTACCCAGCCAAAAGTGAAACAAGTTGCCCACTGACAGAGAGGCCATTTATAGAACATATTCATTTACACCAGTGCTAGGCAGCAACTGAAAGGCAATGCAAAGAAGTAATTTCTCTTTACCTTGCTTGGAGCAACTCTGACCTGGAGAGCCATGTACACATCCTACGTCAAGGAGGTGATGAAAGCCCCACTCCTTATAGCGATGGCATCTGGAAGAAGACACAATTGTCACCGTGAGCTTTTCAATTACTCCTGGAGACTAAGTGTGAGACGCAGTAGTGCAGGATGATTGGATTACGCAAAACGAGACAGATGCCATCTGTGAGCCATGCGTAAGCTGCTAAGTGCCAAAATGAACATCCTTATTAAACGACGGAGTTCTCATACCATTTGTAGTTTGGTCAGATTTGAAAGATGAGTTGATTGTTTTTAGATAGTGTGGCAAATAGGCAGGGACTTGGAATCCTCTCTGGCTGTATGAGTAATTACTGTCTCATACTTAAATTAGAAACATGGGTTTTCAGTTAGGTCTTGAGATTGTTTCCAAAGGATGCTGCTGCATTCATGTTGAAGCGTGGCCTGTCCTCTCTGTTTCACTCACAAGGGCCACAGAGTTCTGAGAAAGAAATCATCAGTTCCTTTCACATCATGGCAAAGAAATGTAAAACTCATGACTTTTTGTTAGGAAACAAAAGGGTTCCCATACTCTAAAATAACGGCCACAATATTGTGGGTGGAATGTTTTCAAGAACTGCCAGGAGGCAGTATTGGAGCTCTGTCTCTCTGTGTCCTGAGGCTCCAGAACCAATCCTTCATTTACAGTTCATTCTCCCATCTTTTTACTGGCACCAACTCTATTATTATTTTTATTTTAATTTTTAATTGCTGTGATTACATAATAATATGGTAATATACCCCATAGTATTTATGGGGTATATGATATATTTTGATATAGGCATCTAGTATGTAATGATCACATCAAGGTAAGTGGGATTTCCATCACCTCAAGCATTTATTCTTTGTGTTACAAGCAATCCAATTATACCCTTTTAGTTATTTTTAAATGTACAATTAAATTATTATTGACTGTAGTCACTCTGTTGTGCTATCAAATACTAGATCTTATACATTCTCTCTCTTTTTTGTATGCATTAACCATCCCCACACTCCCCCTTTTCTCCCACTACCCTTCCCAGCTTCTGGTAACCATTCTTTTACTTTCCATCTCCATGAGTTCAATTGTTTTCATTTTTAGTTCCCACAAATAAGTAGGAACATATGAAATTTGTCTTTCTGTGCCTGGTTTATTTCACTTAACATAAGGACCTCCAGTTCCATCCATATTGTTGCAAATGACAGGATTTCATTCTTTCCTTTGGCTGAATTCTATTCTGTACCTGTACCACATTTCTTTATCCACTTGTCTGTTGATGGACATTTAGGTTGTTTCTTAATCTTGGATATTGTGAAACATGCTGCAATATACATGGGCATGCAGATACCTCTTCGATAGACTGATTTCCATTCTTTGGGGTATATGCTCAGCAGTGGGATTGCTGGATCATATGGCAGTCCTATTTTTGCTCTTTTGAGGAACCTCCAAACTGTTCTCCATAGTGGCTGTACTAATTTACATTCCCACCAACAGTGTATGAGGGTGTCCTTTTCTTCACATCCTCACCAGCATTTGTTATTGCCTGTTTTGGGATAAAAGCCATTTTAACTGGGGTGAAGTCATATCTCTTTGTAGTTTTGATTTGCCTTTCTCTGATGATCGATGATGTTGAGCACTTCTCACATACCCGTTTGCCATTTGTATGTCTTGTTCTGAGAAATGTCTATTCAGATATTTTGAGCATTTTTAAATCATATTATTAGATTTTTTCCTATACAGTTGTTTGAGCTCCTTATATATTCTGGTTGTTAGCCCCTTGTCAGATGGGTAGTGTTTGAGTATTTTTTTTCCCATTCTGCAGGTTGGTGTCTTCACTTTGTTGATTGATTGCTTTGCTGTGGCACCAACTTTAGATGGGAACTTAGCTGTGCCCTGTAATCCTTTTTCCGTTACAGCATCTTCTTAACCGCTATAAAGAGCACATTCTGCAATATCTACCCGCATACCAAAAGCAAAGGTGAAAAGAGTGCCTTCAGCAAGTCCAGGCCTTGATAGTTTTCATCTGAATATGTTATTGAATTTGACATTCATAATGCATATTAATAACACTGTCAATGCTCTTTTATTAATATACCTTAGATAAATCCTTTAATGTGTGGTTGCCCTGTTCTCTGCTTATATTGTGAGTTCTTGCAGAAAAAGACTTTTCTGCCTGCTGGTAAGATTGTAACAGCTCTCAGTGTTGTCTTCAGATTTCAGCACACGGTGGACCCTCAGTAAATGCTGATTGTCCAAATCCCATGCCCTGCCCTATTTGTAACAGTGATGACCCAGACTTTCTCCTTAAAGAGGGCAGGCGGAGGCCAGGTGTGGTGGCTCATGCCTGTAATCCTCGCACTTTGGGAGTCTGAGGCAGACGGATCACAAGGTCAGGATTTCGAGACCAGCCTGGCCAACATAGTGAAACCCCGTCTTTACTAAAAATACAAAAAATTAGCTGGGCATGGTGGCGGGCACCTGTAATCCCAGCTACTCAGGAGGCTTAGGCAGGAGAATCATTTACACCAGAAGGCAGAGGTTGCAGCGAGCTGAGATTGTGCCATTGCACTCCAGCCCTGGCAACAATGAGGGATTCCGTCTCAAAAAAAAAAGGGGGGCAAGTGGAACTTCCTGGGAGTCACAGCACAGCATAAAGCAGAGGATTTGTGCCTGACTCACTCTACTCCCAACACAGGCTGCTTTGTGCACAACTCAGATGCCTTCTGAGTTACTCAGGTAAACAATAACCACCCAAAAACTATCCTCTCAGGAAGTTGGCACCATACATTGGGAACTAATACTCCAGCACTCTACTGGATAAAATACTGAAAAGTACTAATTTTCTATAATTACAATGGAAAAAAATTTGATGACCAATAGTCTAATGAGTAGAGATTATGTGTGTATGGGTATTTACATCTATAATAAGCATCTTTTTTTTTCATCAGAGACACCGCACTGGATTTAAGCATTATTTTTTGAACTGCTACTGTGACCTATTGCGAGAATAAGGCATGAGGCATACACATACACATTTAGCAACTACAATTCTGATTTCCAAGTCTGTCATTAGGCTGATGAAATATTTACATGTGTACATTTTATATGTATATGTGTGTATATATATATATATAGTGTGTACATGTATTTATTCAGCACATACTTATGATAAAGAATAAAATACATAAAACTCTTCACATTCTTTAGTTCTGAATTGTGCTCCTTGATATTTCATCATGTTTTAAATTATTTTCAGTCCCTTTGTGTAATTTGTATCCAGAGTTCTCCTTTGTTTGTTAAAATTGGACTCAGCTACTTCCTTCATGATAGAGGCATTCAAAAACTTCAAGGTACTAAAGAAATATTTTCAAGATTGTAGCACATAATTTAGAATTTCTCCTTGATAAAATCAAAGGAGAAAATGAGCTCAGATCCACAATTACTAATTGCAAATCGTTAGGGCCAGATAGGCTTCTAATTTCAGAAAATTTTGAATTTTATTTAAATAATAGGATCCATATAGTATATTATATCCCATGTCCAAGTAGTCTAGAACTTCCCTCTGTATCCAAACATTGTTTGAGCAGCAAAATGTATAAATATTTGCCACAAGTGGGATGAATAAAAACTAAATAATTTTGTCAATTTGGTTTCATCACCAAATTCATTAACGTCTGGTAATATTCTGTCACCCAAGGATAATAAATAATAAAATAGTTTCCACAGATTTTTAGATTTTTGGATTCACAAAAGGAGTAGTGGACAAACACAGATTTAATTATAAGAATCTGCAGATTGGCATTGATAACAGAACTCTTGCTAAATTAAATTAAATATGGCCTAAAGCAGCTTCAGCACATAACAAACTGCAGCCTAACTTAAGAGCATATTCTTATAACAAGTTGCTGAGCCTCGGCCAATCACAGCAGCTGAGCTTTGGCCAATCACAGACTGCCTACCAATTAGAGCGTGTCTATATCAGGCAAATACTAAGCTGTAGCCAATCAAGCTGTTTCTGTATGTCATTTCATTTTCCTATCTAATACTGCTTCCCCGTGTTGGGTGGAGCTCTCTGAACCTCTCCTGGTTCTGAGGGCTGCCCAATACATGAATTATTCTTTCCTCAAATAAACTCTGCTAAATTTAATTTGTCTAAAGTTTTTCATTTAAAACTGTAAATACAATTTTAAATGATGTGGTAAAAATAAAGACACTGTGTTGACAAAGTCAATTTGTCCCCAAGAAATTAAAAAGTAAAATTTCTTTGCCCTCAGTGCCAGAATGAAATAAGAGATTTCCCCTGATGCTTTCTGCTCCATTATAGCTGGCTTTGCTTTGGAAGTCTGATGGTGTTATATTTTTAGTTTTACTGATTCTCTCTAACCCATTTCTTCCCTTTACGCCCTTCTAGCCACATCTATTGTTCACTGCCTTTTTGAAATTGAATTATTCTATAGGATATCATGAAATCATAAAAATATTAAGAACAAACAGACTCCATTTTATTTCAGGGAGCCATAAAAATAATGGTCAAGATTGGGGTAATTTTTTTTTCTGTTTACAGCCTTTATGGAATTTCCTTTAGGTTTAGGCCCATGTTAAGGCGAAGATACATATATACACACGAGCACACACTGATTTCACTGCTTCATATTTGTTGAATAGTAAATTGTGTCTTGAAAGATAAAGGCACAATAAGGAGCAGTGCCCTATATGGTAATGAATGGCACAGCATCATAAAACAGTTGGCATGGATGACTAGTTATGAATATCCAAACTGTTATTAGACAGTAGTTTCCATACTCCCTCCCATAAACCTAAACCAGGGTTACCAATGACTGCAAATGTAGACACTTGAGTTTTGGTATCTAATTTTACCTACTTTTAAGCCAGTTGACCATGTGCTGCATCTTATCATAGGTAGTATGGAGTAAAGGATCATCTTTAAGAGGATATAGGAAATATCGAGATATACATTGTATCAACTTGAATTAATATTGGGAAAGAAATATACAAGTTAGAGCAATTCAATACAGTCATCACAGAGTAAAAATAAATACGAAAGATAAAGTTAGAGCCCTAATTCAAAGAATATGAATTGTATCTTCAATAGGAAGAGAAAATAGAGTGGAAAGAAGGAGAGAGAGGGCATCTGGATAAGAGAAATACAAAGTACAAAGGAAGTGAGAACAAGTCAATGAGATCTGCTTTGCTAGAGAATGAGAAATAAGACTAATGCAGGATTGGAATGTTGATTGGTGAAGGCCTCAAAGGACAAAAGGAGCATTGTATTTTGGTTCAAAATAAAACAGCACTGTTCTTGAGCAGCAGCATGAAAGACAAAATCAGCAGATGTGAAAAATTATTTTAACAGCAATATAGGAGAAGAAACTACAAAGTGGATATATATTAGCATATTGAAAAGGCTTGAGGTTTGATTTTGGGGCCTAGAATAACTGAGCATAATTAGATTTTTAAGAACACCTTGGAAATAACAGCCTTCTTGATGAGAAACTGAAGGGGGAACAAAGAAGAACAAAAATAACGTCAGGATTTTAATGCCACCAAATTAAGGGGATTACAGTGCTATTGATAAGAATAGGTTATGAAAACAGGAAATGAAAAGCGAACTGTGGGATTCAACACATTAACTTTCAGGGTCAGCTCATACATCAGTGGGCATCAGAATCACCTGGAGGAGTTGTTACAGCGCAGATAGAAGGGCCTCAAACCAGAGTTTCTAATTCAGTAGGTCTTGGGAGGACCTAGTGTTTGCACTTCTGAGTACCATATTTTGAGAAGCACTTATTTAAATTATGTCCTCTAAGACAATTCATGATGGCTGAAGGTGAGGTTGGAGGTCTGGGCCAATGACATAAGTATGAGAATTATCTATGCCCAGGCTATTGTTGAAATTTTGTTGTGGAAATTTCTGACTTACAGCACTTTCTATGATTTTGATACCCTCCATCAACTGTTTCCTTAATTATATGCTCATATTGAAGTGAAATGAATGTGTATTCTCTGGCAGTTCGGAGTAAAAGGGACTGAAAGTTTAAGAAATAAAAGCATTCTGAAAATAGACAATGAGTGTATAAGGGAAGATCAGAGCATAGCTTTTGAAGGATGCAACAGAAAGAGAACCAGGAGGGAATTGCAATCAGGCATTATGTGATACTGGGAAAAAAGACTAGACACTTGACAATCTACTCTGGAAATTTCTTCTCACCCTCTGCAAAGATGCAAAAAGATGGAAATTTAAAAGGAAAAGTTAATAAGTCTACTTTGTATTTTAATTATTGTCAAGTACCCAGGTGCTTAAGTGAAGAGTTTCATGTACATATAAATTACTTCTGTGCCCTAGCATATTTGTAGAAATCTAAATGAGATGTTGTTCCATTTAAAATTTAAATAACTCCCTTGAGAAAATGCCAACCAGACTGCTTCAACTAGAAGCCAATGCATAAACATGTATTTGTTATTTACTTGTTAATGTGTTCAGTATCTTGATGTATTCTGGCCTTTTTTTTTTTGCATGAAAACTAAAGTCCTGTGTAATGTGATTTGATGACCCCAAAATGATGTTTGGAAAAGTAAACAAACAATATTGAGGTAGATGCAGACTATACCATTTATACAAAGGCTCCCCTCAACCCTTCAGAAATAATGGTTACAGTGATACTACATTGTTCCCAAAGGGCTCAGACCTGTCTGAGCTTACACTTTTTACAAAAGGGCAGGTTCAGATCCCTGAACTTAACTTTTTAAAGGATGACTCAGTGGAGGGGAGCTCGCCTGAGACTCCAGAGCACGGAAGGCGATTAAGGGGCAAACCTGGCTTTGTTTAGCAGGCTCAAGCTCATTGTATCAGCCTTGGTTCTGGCAAGGCAGCTGCTGGCAGAAATGTCCAGCCATTTCACATTCTCTGTATCCTGATTGGAATTTACTTCTTACAAGAATGATTTGAAGTTAAAATGAAGTTGGGGGAAAGTTCAAGCAATCCTTAATACTTGAAAATGTACAGCTTCCAGGCTCCAACTGGGGAAAAATTTGACTAAAGCCAGATTATGTGTGTGTGTATGTATGTATGTATGTGTATATATATATACATATATATATATATATATATATATATATATATCATGCCCGTAGGGTTTCTTGGACATAAAATTGTTTTTTGAAGACAACAATATGATAAGTTAAGAGTGAATGAATCAGAAACATATGGATTAAATTTTCCCTGAAATTTGCATAGATTTGGAAGTCATGGAGAAAAGGGCACTTGGCAAGATGCATTTGGGATTTTACTGAACCAAAAACATTTGAGAAATTATCTGAGGTTCCTGGGTGGATGCAAAACTGTGCCAAGTTTTTTTTCATTTTTACAAACTGCTCTGAACTAAAAAAAGAAATAAAAGTCACCTAATTGTAATTTAATGAAGACATGGAATACTGCTTGTACAGCAACTACCAAGCTTCACAGATAAGCATTAGTTTTCTAAGGGATTGGGCTGAGGGCATTTAAGCACAAATATAAATCAAACATGGGCATTAGTTTCACAGACTACAAAGAAATGCTCAATGCCCAAAGATACAGCAGGAGTACAACCTGATGCTGTGGAGAGAATGTTTCATTTGCTTTTTTTTTCCTCGACCTAAATGAAACTAAAATAAACAACAACAATAACTAAAATGTCACTTTAAGAAAAACACATAGTGATGCTTATGTGTATGCATTATTAGGCTTTTTTGTTTGTTTTAGTACACAACATGTCTATATAATATCACTCTTGGGGTGTGACCACGCTGCAGCAAGGGCCTTCTGGGACTTCTAGTATCAGGTAAGACAAAGCCAGGTTTATACTAATCTTGGTGCTTTAGCAAGTAAAAGTAAGCTTCAAGTTGCTTTATAAGCTTTTAAAAGGTTATTAAAATGATATATGAAGAAAACATATATTTTTTAAAAATCTCAGTTCTACTGTTTTTATTGTACTAAATATTGTTCAGCACTAGCAAAGATCTTAGCTTAACAATTTTTTCCATGCCTTTTTTCTAGTGGATCAAAAACTACCATCCTATTCATACAGGATCCTATTCAATAACTATATTCATGTAATAGCTTAGAAAGTAGTTATAAAGAGATTTTCTAAATAGTCACTTTTCAGTGTTTAGTTGAAAAGGAAGGTAGAGAAGAGGAAAGGAATGCATGGTGAGAGCTTTTATAGGGTTGGATATGTATGATAATCTTTGTAGTATTAATCCAGGGATCTAAAATTTAAACATACCATGGACATAAGCAAGAATATTAGAAAACTCAACTTACCCCGAATTTGCTCTTGACCCTGGGTAAGTGAATTCACTGTTTTTTACTTTGCAGGTGGGTTCTAGCTTCTCAAAAGGAAGGTTCATTTGAGCATAAAACCTATCATAAGCACTTACAGCTAATAAGCTAATAATAGGAGCAGTTTTTAAGTGAAATCTGAGCTGAACTAGGGAGTCATTTATAGATCCTGTTAGGTGTGCACATTTTTACTTGGGCAAACTAAATTAGCTGTGTAAATAACATTTAAAATATTTGAAAGTCAGTCTCATGGACTTCTTACCTCTGGCATTATCCTGTCATATGCAGGGAAGGAGAACTTGGAGAGGGTAAACAGCCATGCAAAAGTGGATGGGTTTACTCAGAAGATGCTAAGAGACCCAAGAGACGGATGCTTGACTTCTATAAGTTTTTCTTTAGAGAAGCTATCTTATATCTCTGAAGGGGATAGGCCTTCATGTTGGCAGAAAGGAAGTCCAGAGACCTCTGTGAATTTCCAAATTTGTGAATGCCACAATAAAACACTATTTTCCTACAAAACAAAAGCAAAACCACAAGTGAAGATCTATGCACCTCTTCAGACACATGGTGATTGATCTCTCTCACCTACAAGTACATTTTTAGTGGCTCTGGTACTTGCTGTATCAATTTTTCAATCTGCTTTTATTTATTTCCATACGGAACACACAAGGGAACTCAGTTGCCTCATAGAGCGGAGCTATTGTAAAACAATTCAATAGATCATAGATTTCTATTTTTATGGCTAAAAGCCATTAATTTATTATACTGGTTACTTCATCTTCACTTCCATCTTTGGCCTTAACAATTGTCTTTCTTTCCAGGGCCTGTTTTTTAAAATAAGAGCAATTTTGTCTCATTACCAGATTTACTGCATGTGCCATATTACGGAGGGAAAAGAAGCTGCTCCAGGGTGTGGCTATTGAATGAATGAATGAATGACTGCACTCTTACCTTAGTGAGGCGACCAATTCTTATGGATGAGCTCCATAGCATACAGAGCTCAAACTTGAGCCTCAGCCTGAGACTCACTTCCTTCAGGGTGTTTTCCAATACTCTTCCCCACCCCAACACATTCGCCTTAGTTGGTGCATCTACCTATGTGTTTCTACGGCACCTTGCACATCGCCCATCATAGCTCTTGTCACTTTCCATTGTGATTGCCTATTTACTTATCTTTATAACCACTAGACTATAAACCCTATGAAGGCAGGTATTGTGTCTGACCTGATTTGTTAATTTCTGCAACCCAAGCACATAGAAAATGTCCAAGACACACACACGCATGCACACACACACGCACACACATTCATATATATGTACGTACATATATACACATACACACACATCCATACATATATTAACAGATAAATAAATGGATCGTGGGCTACATTCGGATATCTACAGTCCTTTACTTTAAGTGGAATACGGTACCTACTAAAGGACTATATACATTTGAAAGTGTGAAAACATGAATAGTAGAATAGCAAAAGTGTGCAAAAGTTCAACAACAGACTTAAACATGATAGATTTCCAGGCCAGAGAGATTTAAAAAACATTTTTAAGTGTGCTTTTTCTTAAAGAAACCATACATTCCCTCATTTTACATAACTTTTAGTTTTCTTTCATTCCTCAGCATTGAATACACCGTTGACTGCTTTAGATCTATTTAACAAACAGATTGAAGCTAAAAATTGTTCTTTTCAGCATGCCTAATGATATCCGTCTTTGTCTTGAGATATCACACTTATGAAATCCATGGTTTTTATCATTAATACCAACGTTTTCATTTTTCCAATTTTTATTGTTTTACAAAATAAGAAGGGAAAGGGCAGTAAAAACTAAAATGAGTGTATAAACAGAGCTGTGCCGGCCAGAAAGGTGACAGTGCCAAAAGAGCTGAGGTTTGGCAGACAGCTTCCCCACATGCAATCCATCAAGTTCCTCTGGATCTTCCTCCAAAGTGTACATTGCATATATCAGCTTCTCTCATTTTCTATTACTATCTCCATGGTCAAGCGGTCAAGCCACCATTATCCTTCCTTGTACTACTATACTAGTTCTCTGTGTCCTCACATGGTCTTTTCTCTGTGTGTGCACATCCCTGGTGGCTGTTCGTGTGTCCAAATTTCCTCTTCTTATAAGGACATCAGTCGGATTGGATTAGCGCCCATTCTAACAACTCTCTGCTTTTACTTTTGCCACCATATAATACCCATTTACCAAAAAGCAGCCAGAAGCAGTTTAAAATATAAGTCAAATCACTGGCTTAAAATCTTCAATCTTCATTGGCTTCTTAGTGCTTTTTTTTTTTTAAAGATTCTAATTTTTTATTCTATCATAGAAAGGTCTCCCTACCTGGAATGGTTGAATTGTCTGATCTCATTTGACAAGTACACTCTTCTCCTGCCCATTGTACACTTTTGTACACTTTTCTGCCACCTATTTGCCTTTGTTGCATCCCAAGTACACCAAACTCTTTCCCACCTTGTGTGGCCTTTACTTTCTGCTCCTTCTGCCTGTGATACCCTTCCCTTCATCTTTGTCACTTCTTTCAAATCTCAGGTTATCTGTCCTCTAAAACAGCCATCCAGTGACTCTAGCATACTATTCTATTTTACATCTCTGCACAGAGCTTATTGCTGTTTAGTAATTTTCTTCTTTTTGTTTAGTGTCATTTTCTCTAAAAGAATGAAGACCTTAGAGAGCAGGGGTCTTGTGACTCTTGGAGGAAGTTGAAGCTCTCGATTAATGGGTAGTTCTCAGATTTTTTTTATACAAATCAAAAGCTGATTACATCCTTCACAAGAAAATTATGTCAGGAAGATAACAAATGCTAACAAACTCCCTTTGTCCATGAGATTTCTTTTTCTCTGAATACACAGGCTAATTGGAAAGATCAAATGCATGTGAGGTACTGCAAAACTCACTGCACACACAGAAGGGGTAATGTGGGTGAAAACACAGAGCATAACGTGTGAAAAGACTTAACACAGTCCCCAACACATACTAGGCACCAAAATCTGTTCATTGGTTTATGTTTTTGTCACTTATTATTTGTTAATCCCTTAATTTATTCACTCAACAGGTCTAGCTCACCAATCCCAAGAGGAGCTGTAGATATCGACTATAAAATTTACTTCTTATCCCTGTCTGCATGTCTTCAGAGAGGGATAAGAAGTAAATCCACCAAAGCAGTTAAAGTCTAGAAAACCTGGACCTGGAACTGGCTGCTTTGCAGCTTTCCAATGTTAAATAGTAACAAAACCAACAAGGAACTTAATGACTCAGAACTGAATACACTCAACAGAGAAATTTTTCTAAGAGAAATTTGATAGATGATTGTTGGACAATTAAGCATGTGCTTGAACTTAGAATCACTATTGATTTTCAATTCTCTTAAAAGTGAGAATTAATTCATTAATTTGCCAACTATGAAGACCTTTAAATATTATTCTAGTTACGGAAAACTTGATGGCATAAAGTAATGATTTTTTATGCCCATAAATTCTAGATCAGGAATTCAAGAAGGGCGCTGTTGGTTAGTTCTCACTTAGGGCTCTCTTGTAGTTACAGTCAGATTTTGATTGGGGTGACTGTCATCTTAAGGCTTTGGGGCTTCAGGATCCTCTTCCTAGGTGCCTTCCTTACATGTGTGGGAAGTTGATCAGCTGCTCCAGTTTTCCTTTTCAAGGAGTTACTTTAATGCCCTCATAGTATGGTAGCTATCTTCCCCCAGAGAGAGCAATCTAAGAGATCGGGGTGATAGATAAAATACCTTGACACCCCCGAGAGCCATATACAATCACTTTTGTACTCTCTCTGTCACACAGGGCCAGCCTTGATTCATCGACAAAATCCAGAGGGGGCTATATAAGGGTGTGGGTCATTGGGGGTCATTCTGGAGGCTAACACAAATATCATTAAATATTAACATCTTGGGTAGATAATATGATTAGAGGGTGCCTGAGGACCAAACAAGGATTTTTACACGACAAAAGTTAAGAGAAATGAGTTGATTATAGCAATCAGTAATATGAGTATAGTTTTAAATAAAAATGCATAATTATAGCATATTCATAAGAAAACATAAAATTATTTTAATCACTGAATGTTCTATATACCTTTGTAGACAGGATCGTTCACTGATTCATTTATCCAAACATTCATTTCACTAAAATGTATTGAATAACTGCTATATACAGAGTCTCATGAAGAAACCTGTGAAAAAAGTATGAATTTTGACATCCTCTTTTCAAATGTAACATAGGTCAATAAAGGCATTAGTTGTTTGACCAATAAATTATAGAAAAAACAATGCTCTACATTGATTGCTGCCTTAAAAAAATTCCACAAAAGTTTTAGACTATTTGGACCCATTTCTTGATGGCTTTCCACTGTTCCTTCCAATGCAAACCCACAGTCAGCACCAGGGATGGGAGTAGGAACCTTAAACTTGATTTGATTAATCATTAGTTTCAATGTATAGCTTGTCTTTTATTTAAAGGCATATATGAGCACACATGCATGTACACATGCAAACACATACATCCTAAATGCATATGCCCATTAAAGTATTGATTTGGCAATAAGTTATGCAGCTGAATTTTGATCCTTAGTTTCTTCTCTCTGAAAATCAAGTCCAGATGATCTAAAACAAGCTGACAGTAAAAATGAGAGAACAGGTTTTACCAAATTTAGACCCACTTAAAACTTCATGGAATCTAAGTTTAGAATACACTGAATTTTCCAGCTCTTTCTGGGTTTTGCTTTGCCTAGCACTAGGGAGTGCATCTTTCCAGCAGTTTAAAAGAAGGAGGAGGAGGAGAAAGAGCAGTAGCAGTTTGTGAAATAACTTCTGAAGCTTTTAGAAAATAAAAAGGGTAGAGAAAATGACACCATGATAACTTGGTTGTTAACTTTGCACGTTTCTCTAGAATTCACTTACCCCTAGGGCATGAACAGTTTCAAATGGATGGTAGGAAAGAGATGTTAGATGAAGGTCTTTTGAGTTTGAACAAACCTGAAGTATTTGAGAAGTGTCTGGAAATAAATGAGTCTAAACTACCACTGGACTTATAATAGATACTGTTACAATTCACCAGAACATTTAAAACTCAAGACAATTTCTTCCAGGTCCCTAAAAACAAAACAATCAGTGGTCATTGATGAAAAATCATATTACTTATTCATTCACTGTTTTCTAGTATTTCAGTGTTTATTACTATCCAGCCTCATCTTGGTTATATTTTAAAAACCAAACATTTTCCTACAGCTGTGAATTAGCTTAAACAGTACAATGTAGTTACCATATTGTGCTTCAACTGCTAAACCTGTCACGTCGCAGCACTACAATAACTCATTTAAAAATCAAGATTTTAAAAATGTATGTTGATTAAAATGTACCACTAGAAAGGTATTACATGTCTTACAATGGAAGTGAAATGTATATAAGTATGGGTAAAAAGGCAAGTCACTAGTATGAGACTAAAACTAAAACTAAAACTAAAATTTTCATGGTAAAATACCAGCATGTGTGTACTTGTGCAGTGTACACTTCTAAACACTGAAGGCTTGTAAAAGTAAATGTGTTAAATAGAAGTTTGATAGTTTATCATAAACCTACAGGGAAAAAAAACCAGACTTTGTGTTTTTGATATTTTGTGCATTAATATATTATTACAAACATGAAGATGTTTGTGAATGTTTGTTTTAGTCATTTTCTTTGAAGTCACAGCATTGTACCATCTTCATTTCTGTATAGAGCTGCTTCAATCATAAGTCGTCTAGACTTCCCCTGCCTATCTGGTTTTTATGTTTTCGTTTAAGACAGTAAAATAAGTGTTTTTCGAATCAAAAAAAGAAGATATTGTTACAGAATTGAGCATATTGAACATTTATAAAAAGAACCATTCGATAATACTGTTGCAGACCACACAACGCAGACAGGTGTTCCAAAAATAAGTCCATAAGCTCTATATTTGCATTTCCAGCCCAATGTTCTTGTGAAACTCAATCACAATGACTCTTGAGCCTGGCGATTCAGCTAAGCATAATTGAATATGGACAAATTTACATGAAAAGTTTTGTGCCAATAGAAAATATTTATGTTTGCATATAGCAATGGCATTCTTGGACAATTTGAAGTTTTGCAGAAAAACCCCGTGTGAGATAAGACCTGATACATTAATTAAATTATGCTAGCTTGCTCAAATTGCTATGATATAAACTGACATACTTTCTTCATCATGGGTTAAAAAAATAATGATCTATTACAGGAAGTGAAACCTAATTGCATGAAACCAAACCCACACAAAACTGAAGTTACTCAGATAAACAAAGTTTCCTCCAAGAAAGCTTTGCCTTGCCCTTTTCAAGACATTAACTGTTTATATTATATCGGATTTAAACTTACCAATCAGAAAATTACAGAATGAATATTTGTCTTATAGGAAGCTCTTTGTTCCTTCTCTTTTCGGTTGCAAGGTCATGCATTTTTTTCTTCATGCCCCGTTACTTTGGGGAGCACATTTATTATGTAAGATAGAGACTTTGGAGAAAGTCTTACGACCATACACATCACTCCCTTTGTCAATGTTTAAGTAAATGTTCATTCGCAAGCCTAGTTATCCCCAGGGCATTATTTATTCTAACATAAATAGCATCAGTAAAATTAATTAGAGAAAGATTCCTCCCATTTGTCAGTTACTCTAAAGTTTTGCTTTGAATAAATTAATCGCTCAGCTCACAGTGATGAGTAAGATGCTCAAGGATTACTGAAAGGAAAAAAAGATTCTTATCAGGGCTTCCCCTTGATCTTACCAACAGAACATTGATGGAACAAAGGCAAACAAAACCAAAACAAAACAGCCAACCTGATGCTGGGAAAGAGATGGACGTGTCACCATTGCTGAGGATAAATACCGTGGAAGCTGCACCTGGCCAAGGTGAGCATTCAGATAAGAAATACCCCAAATTTAAAGGTAATCCAAAGTCAGTACTTACAAAGAGATCAGACCAGGAAATGTTCCAAGTTTGTTTAGGGAAAGTTGGAGAATATGGAAACTCACAAAGAAGAATAAGAAATAAACACATAATTTCATTCCTCAGATATAATCCTTGTTAAATTTTAGACTATTAATATAAATTTTTTTAAAAAAATAGAGGTCATATTTTATTAACTTTTAATTGACATTTCCATGTGTCAATAACTATTATATATTTAAAATGGCTGTAGAATGAATACTGCCCAGTATGGAAGTATCATTTTATTTAACAAATCTCTTATTGCCAGACTTTTACCATACACAGGCTTGGCTGTAATTGTTGCTGTTGTTTTACTATTTTAAATGATGCTGTGATGTGAATTCTTTTATGATTGTGAATAAATATTTGAATAAAGTAAATTACTAAAGTGGAATTTCTAGGTAATTTGCACATTTTCTAGGCATTTGTTGTGTATTGAAAATGCTCCTCCAGAAAGGTTATGCTGATTGATAACCAACCATGTAGGAAAGGTGAGGTTCTTTTCAAGTCTTCCGTCTCAGCCCTTGCAATTTTGTCTCGGTAAGTCTTAAAAGCATGGGGCCTGAGGCCTAGAATTTGGGAGAGAGAGGGGAAAGCCCTGCTAAACATGTGTGCAAATGTGCTTCTCTGACTTCATCTGCTTATTCCATGTAATCTTGTAAGTGGAACACATTACACATAGAATTGTTGGCCAGTGCTAAATGACAGAAAGCATGATAAAATTAAGCTTCATAATTTTTATCTTAAGAGTAGGAGAGATTTATTTGATTTTTTATTTTTATTTTAAATTCTGGGATACATGTGCAGAAGTGCAGGTTTGTTACGTAGGTATACCTGTGCCATGGTGGTTTGCTGCACCTATTGACCTGTCCTCTAAATTCTCTTCCCTCACCCCCTAACCCCCAACAGGCCCTGGTGTATGTTGTTCCCGTCCTTGCGTCCATGTGTTCTCATTGTTCGACTCCCACTTATGAGTGAGAATATGCAGTGTTTGGTTTTCTGTTCCTGTGTTAGTTTGCTGAGGATGATAGCTTCCAGTTTCATCCATGTCCCTGCAAAGGACATGATCTCATTCCTTTTTACGTCTGTATAGTATTCCATGGTATATATGTACCACATTTTCTTTATCCAGTCTATCACTGATGGGTATTTGGGTTGGTTCCATGACTTTGCTATTGTAAATAGTGCTGCAAGAAACATATGTGTGCATGTATCTTTATAGTAGAATGATTTATATTCCTTTGGGTATATACCCAGTAATGGGATTGCTGGGGCAAATGGTATTTCTGGTTCTAGATCCTTGAGGAATCGCCATACCATCTTCCACAATGGTTGAACTAATTTACATTCCCATCAACAGGGTAAAAGCATTCCTATTTCTCCACAGCCTTGCCAGCATCTATTGTTTCTTGACTTTATAATAATTGCCATTCTGACTGGCATGAGATGGTATCTCATTGTCGTTTTGATTTGCATTTCTCTAGTGATAAGTGATGTTGAGCTTTTTTTCATATGTTTGTTGGCCATGTAAATGTCTTCTTTTGAGAAGTGTCTGTTCATACCCTTTGCCCACTTTTTGATGGGGTTGTTTTTTTCTTGTACATATGATTAAGTTTCTTGTAAATTCTGGATATTAGACCTTTGTCAGATGGGTAGATTGCAAAAATTTTCTCCCATTCTGTAGGTTGCCTATTCACTCTGATGATAGTTACTTTTGATGTGCAGAAGCTTTTTAATTTAATTAGATCCCATTTCTCATTTTGGATTTTGTTGCAATTACTTTTGTTGTTTTAGTCATGAAGTCTTTGCCCATGCCTATGTCCTGAATGGTATTGCCTAGCTTTTCTTCCAGGGTTTTTATGGTTTGGGGTTTTACATTTAAATCTTTAATCCATCTTAATTTTTGTATAAGGTGTAAGGAAGGGGTCCAGTTTCAGTTTTCTGCATATGGCTAGTCAGTTTTCCCAGCATCATTTATTGAATAGGAGATTCCTTCCCCATTGCTTGTTTTTGTCGGGTTTGTCAAAGATCAGATGGTTGTAGATGTGTAGTATGATTTCTGAGGTCTCTGTACTGTACCATTGGTCTACATGTCTGTTGTGGTACCAGTGCCATGCTGTTTTGGTTACTGTAGCCTTGTAGTATAGTTTGAAGTCAGGTAGTGTGATGCCTCCAGCTTTGTTCTTTTTAGTTAGGATAGTCTTGGCCATACGGGGTCTACTTTGAGTCCATATAAAATTTAAAGTAGTTTATTCTAATTCTGTGAGATGTCAATCATAGTTTGATGGGAATAGCATTGAATCTGTAAATTACTCTGTGCAGTATGGCCATCTTCAAGATACTGATTCTTCCTATCCATGAGCATGGAATGTTTTTCCATTTGTTTGTGTCCTCTCTTATTTCCTTGAGCAGTGGTTTGTAGTTCTCCTTGAAGAGGTCCTTCATATCCCTTGTTGCTGTATTCCTCAGTATTTTATTCTCTTTGTAGCAATTGTGAATGGGAGTTCACTCATGATTTGGCTCTCTGCTTGTCTATTGTTGGTGTAGAGGAATGCTGGTGATTTTTGCACATTGATTTTGTATCCTGAGATTTTGCTGAAGTTGGTTATCAGGTTAAGGAGTTTTTGGGCTGAAATGATGGGATTTTCTAAATATAGAATTATGCAAACAGAAAAAATTTGACTTCCTCTCTTCCTATTTGAATATCCTTTATTTCTTTCTCTTGCCTGATTGCCCTGGCCAGATCTTCCAATACTATGTTGACTAGGAGTGGTGAGAGAGGGCCTCTTGGTCTTATACTGGTTTTCAAAGGGAATGCTTCCAGCTTTTGCCCATTTAATGTGATATTGGGTGTGGGTTTGTCATAAATAGTTCTTATTATGTTCTATCAATACCTAGGTTATTGAGAGTTTTTAACATTAAGGAATATTGAATTTTGTCAAAGGCCTTTTCTGCATCAATTGAGATAATCATGTGATTTTTGTCTTTGGCTCTGTTTTTGTGATGGATTATGTTTATTGATTTGCATATGTTGAACCAGCCTTGCATCCCAGGGATGAAGCTGACTTGATCATGGTAGCTAAGTTGGTGTTTTGTTTTGTTTTGTTTTGTTTTGAGACTGCATTTCACTCTTGTTGCCCAGTCTGGAGTGCAATGGCACAATCTCAGCTCACTGTAACCTCTGCCTCCCGGGTTCAAGCAATTCTCCTGCCTCGACCTCCTGGGTAGCTGGGATTACAGGCATTCACCACCTCACCCAGCTAATTTTTGTATATTTAGTAGAAACAGGGTTTCATCATGTTGGTCAGGCTGCTCTTGAACTCCTGACCTCAGGTGATCCATATGGTGGCTGTTTTTTGATGGGCCGATGGATTCAGTTTGCCAGTATTTTATTGAGGATTTTTGCATTGATGTTCATCGATGTTCATCAGGGATATTGGCCTGAAGTTTTCTTTTTTTGTTGTGCCACTGCCAGGTTTTGGTATCAGGATGATGCTGGCTTCATAAAACCAGTTAGGGAGACATCTCTCCTTTTCAATTGTTTAGAATAGCTTCAGATGGAATGGTACCAACTCCTCTTTGTAGGTTTGGCAGAACTCGGCTGTGAATCTGTCTGGTCCTGGGCCTTTTTTGGTTGGTAGGCTATTAATTATTGCCTCAATTTCAGGACTTGTTATTGGTCTGTTCAGGGATTTGACTTCTTCCTGGTTTAGTCTTGGGAGGGTGTATGTGTCCAGGAATTTATCCATTTCTTCTAGATTTTCTAGTTTATTTGTGTAGAGGTGTTTATAGTATTCCCTGGTGGTATTTTGTATTTCTATGGGGTCAGCGATGATATTCCCTTTATCATTTTTTATTGTGTCTATTTGATTCTTCTCTCTTTTCTTCTTAATTAGTGTAGCTAGCAGTCTATCTATTTTGTTAATTTTTTTGAAAAACCAGCTCCTGGATTCATTTATTTTTTTGAAGGGTTTTTCGTATCTCTATCTCCTTCAAGTCTACTCTCATCTTAATCATTTCTTTTCTTCTGCTAGCTTCTGGATTAGTTCGCTTTTGCTTCTATAGCTCTTTTAATTGTGATGTTAGGTTGTCGATTTTAGATCTTTCCCACTTTCTTATGTGGGCATTTCATGCTATAAACTTCCCTCTTAACACTGCTTTAGCTGTGTCCCACAGATTCTGGTACATTGTTTCTTTGTTCTCATTGGATTCAAAGAATTTCCTGATGTCTGCCTTAATTTCATTATTTACCCAGGAGTCATTCAGGAGCAGGTTGTTCAATTTCCATGTAATTGTGTGGTTTTGAGTGAGTTTCTTAATCCTGAGTTCTGATTTGATTGCAGTGTAGTCTGAGAGACTGTTTGTTATGATTTCAGTTCTTTTGCATTTGCTGAGGAGTGGTTTACTTCCAAATATGTGATTGTTTTTAGAATAAGTGCCACGTGGCACTGAGAAGAATGTATATTCTGTTGATTTGGGGTGAAGAGTTCTGTAGATGTCTATTAGGTCCACTTGATCCAGAGCTGAGTTCAAGTCCTGAATATCCTTGTTAATTTACTGTCTTGTTGATCTGTCTGATATTGACAGTGGGGTGTTAAAGTCTACCACTGTTATTGTGTGGGAGTCTAAGTCTCTTTGTAGGTCTCTAAGAGCTTGTTTTATGAATCAGGGTGCTCCTGTATTAGGTGCATATATATTTAGGATAGTTAGCTCTTCTTGTTGAGTTGATCCTTTCACCATTATGTAATGCCCTTTTTTGTCTTTTTTGATCTTTGTTGGTTTAAAGTCTGTTTTGTCAGAAAGTAGGATTGCAACCCCTGCTTTTTTTTTTTTTTTTTTTTTTTTTTGCTTTCCATTTGCTTGGTAAGTTTTCCTCCATCACTTTATTTTGAGCCTATGTGTGTCTTTCTACATGAAATGGGTCTCCTGAATACAGCCCACTGATGGGTCTTGACTCTTTATCCAACTTGCTTGTCATCATGATGCTATCTGGTTATTTTGCACATTAGTTGATGCAGTTTCTTTATGGTGTCATTGGACTTTATATTTTGGGTTGTTTTGCAGTGACAGGTACCAGTTTTTCCTTTCCAGTTTGCTCTTGCAAGGCAGGCCTGATGGTGAGAAAATCCCTCAGCATTTGCTTTCCTGGAAAGGATTTTATTTCTCCTTCACTTATGAAGCTTAGTTTTGACTGGATATGGAATTCTGGGTTGAAAATTCTTTTCTTTAAGAATGTTGAATATTGGCCCTCAATCTCTTCTGGCTTGTAGAGTTTCTGCTGAAAGGTCCGCTGTTAGTCTGATGGGCTTCCCTTTGTAGGTGACCTGGTCTTTCTCTCTGGCAGCCTTTAACATTTTTTCCCTTCATTTCGACCTTGGAGAATCTGATGATTATGTGTCTTGTGGTTAATCTTCTCTGGGAGTATCTTAGAGATGTTCTCTGTATTTCCTGAATTTGCACGTTGGCCTGTTTGCTAGGTTGGGGAATTTCTCCTGGATAATGTCCTGAAGTGTGTTTTCCAGCCTTTTTCCATTCTCCCAGTGTCCTTCAGGTACTCCAGTCAATTGTAGGTTCAGTCTTTTTACATAGTCCCATATTTCTCGGAGGCTTTGTTCATTCCTTTTCATTATTTTTTCTCTAATCTTGTCTGCATGCCTTATTTCAGCAAAGTGGTCTTCAAACTTTGATATCTTTTCTTCCACTTGGTCGATTTGGCTATTGATACTTGTGTATGCTTCATGAAGTTCTCATGCTGTGTTTTTCAGCTCCATCAGGTCATTCATATTCCTCTCTAAACTGGTTATTCTAGTTAGCAGCTACTCTAATGTTTTATCAAGGTTCTTAACTTCTTTGCATTGGGTTAGAATATGCTCCTTTTGCTCAGTGGAGTTTTTTATTACCCATCTTCTGAAGTCTACTTCTGTCAATTCGTCCATCTCATCCTCTGGCCAGTTCTGCACCCTTGCTGGAGAGTCATCATGATCATTTGAAGAAGAAGAGGCACTCTGACCTTTTGGGTTTTCAGTGTTTTTTTGTTGATTCTTTCTAATCTTCTTGAGTTTGTCTAGTTTCAATCTTTGAGGCTGCTGATCCTTGGATGGAGTTTTTGTGGGGACTTTTTGTTGTTGATGTTGCCGTTGTTGTTGCTTTCTGTTTGTTTTTCCTTCAACGTTCAGTTCCTCTTCTGTAGGGCTGCTGCGGTTTGCTGGGGGTTCACTTCAGGCCCTATTCATCTGGTTCACTCCGGTGCCTGGATATGTCACTCAAGGAGGCTGGAGAGCGGCAAAGATGGGTGCCTGCTTTTTCTTCTGGGACCTCTGACCTCGAGGGGCACCAACAGCCTCCCTTGGCTGGGATGTGGGGGCTCCCCTGCCCCGTTGTAGCTCTCAGGTGGGCCACCTAACCACACTACTCTTCCTTCCCCTCCGTGGATCACTGGAGAGATTTATTGACTTTCTGAAGGTTATATAAGCAACTCAAGGCATGACCTAAGAATAAAATGCAAGCTAGTGACTATTCTAATAATTACCAAACCAATTTTTCATCCTCATAAAAGTAATTCAGTTTAATTTCTAGGTTAATTTAAAATTAATAAAAGATGTCAGATGAATAGCTCAGAAAGCTCCTACCTTCTTAATCTACAATCCAAACAATAACATGCTTTTAATAACATCATTTACAAATGAGCTAAAACTGTGTCATCTTCATGGCCGTAACTCAGGACACTGGCTTAATTATATATGTCTAAGAAATTCAGTCAGATCAATTTATTGAGGCTTCTTAAAATGCCATGATGAATAGAAAACTTTAAGTGGGAGTTGGGAGGGGGCACCTAGACAGGCTATGTAAATCGAAATGATTAAATCGCTTTGGTCATGTTTCATTATTCTGTGGTCATTATGCCACAAACTCTATTTCTAAATTTGCTTTCTGGTTTTCTTAACATATTATATAACTGGGAGGCAGCAGTTTGGAGGGGCACATTGGACAGGGAAACCAGGATTCATTCTTGGCTTTCCTACTAACTGAATGACTTGGGATCATTTCTTTAAACTTTCTGATCTGCCGTTACTTCATTTGTCATGTAATCACTTATCTTGATGATAAGCAAATCCTACTATTAAAATATAGATATGACCCAGTTGAGTTGATGTGGTGGTTAAGATATTTGACTCTGGAGCCTGATTATAGATTCAAATCCCAGCTACCTACCACTTAATAATCACATAACTTTGGGAGATTTGCTTAACTTATCTGTATGTATCAGTCCCTTCATCTTCAAAACATGAATAATAATAGCAACTACCTCTGAGAGTTCCTATGAGAACTCAGTAATACAGTTTTTGCCTGACATGTGGTAGGTACCCACTAAATCTTAGCTGCCAATAGTATAACACTCCTTATAAGTGCAATAGAAATGTATTACATGAGATCCTTCAATTCATCTAATCTAGGAAACCTTGGGATTAATGTTTTCATTGAATCTATTTGAGCACTATTTAGCTCAGTATCTTCACTGGCAGCAATGACTTATTCTCATGATGAAATTTGCTTCATTTTCTAAATAAGTTTTTTATACTTAGAAAGGTCTTCATTTTATCTTTATCTTCTTGTTTCAAACCTGCTTTCAGAAAAACACTGAAAGAGTTGCTAATATTGTTATGATTATATTCGATTGGCTTTCAACATATGCTTCAAGTTTTATGAGATCCTAAAATTTGTACATTAGCTTTTTAAAAAATTATTTTGAATCACATCAGTCATTCTGTTAAATAAAAATTTTGACGATACGACCAAAGACAGTGTTGAAATTTGGCATTGTGTGGCTCTGTCTTGGTCTGCCAAGGGAGGTTAATTATCAGAAAAGCAGAAAATCCTCAGTGCAACATGATTCACCCTAAGGAGGTCCTTCAGCTGTTTCCAGAGGGCAACTGGAATAATAAGCAAGCCTTTAGTATAAAAAGAATTTTTATTAATGTAAAAAAATTTTTTTATTAGTATCCAAAATTTAATATCACATCTTAAATTACTTCAGTTCCCATATGACAAAGGTAAAATTAAATAAGATTTCAACATAAATGCAGATATGGCACCGCACAGGTTATAATAATTTGACAATGAAATAGTCTTTCATGTCAAGAGGAAATATGTTAAAACAATACAAGGCATAAAAAGATTTCTTTATTCGAGTTAATGAAAGAGTGGCAAGTACCGATGCAAAAGAGATCTATATAATTATACCAGAGATAAAAGATAAACCTCTCAATGTCTCAAATTTGTGATACTTTAGGAAGTTGTAGTCTTTCCTGAATTTAAATAAACAAGATAAAAAAAACCTGACAACTCTTGGAAAAATCGATACTTCCAGACCACACTTTGTTAGGGAAGAATAGATTTTTTAAAAATATGGAAATGCTAATTTTTGAGATGGGTTACTGAAGTAGTTGAAATTTGTGATTATTATCTTATGTAGTCCTAATATAAAAGGGGAATGATTTTGTGTATCTTTAATTACCTTTTCATCATACCTAAGTAAGCTTAGGGTTTATTTTAAGTTTCTGATTTAAAACACACATTGCAGGGAAATCAGAGCAATAACTGGATTTTAACATCAAACATTCTGATGAAGAAAGCACCTCATCAATTTGAAGTGTTTTCCAAATATGCAAAATGATTGGAAGATGTAAGTTAAAGGAGGATTTCAACCCCAATTTTTGACATAAAGCATTTCTGAATTCCATGCAATAAAAGGATCTTAGCTTTAATGTTTTCTCATAAAGCCTTATATAATTTGAAGTATCTAACTAATTTTGTCCAAACTAAATATAAAAATAAATTACATATGAAATTCATGTATTGACAGCTAAAGATGAAAAGGAATATGTTTGTGGCATTGGATCAAACCAGTTAGTGCAATTTAAATTTCCAAATGTATCACATGTGTGTATAGAAAAGAAATTAGAAAATATGATCTGTGTTCTCAAGATAATCCAACCATACGTGAAATGTATGGTTTAAGCCAATATCTCAATAAGAGTAGAAAGATGCAAGTATTACTGTGGGCCTGTCATCGGGTGGGGGGCTGGGGGAGGGTTAGCATTAGGAGAAATACCTAATGTAAACGACGAGTTAATGGGTGCAGCAAACCTACATGCCACATGTATACCTATGTAACAAACCTGCACATTGTGCACATGTACCCTAGAACTTAAAGTATAATAAAAAAATATGCAACGCACCTAGCTCAGTATGTGGCATGTACTGAGTGCTAATAAATGTTGGCTGATATTAGCCATGTCATTTCTTTAGAGAGTGCATGTTATTGAGTAACAGGAATGCACCATAAATTGTTTAGTAATTCACCTACATGTGTGTATTGAGATTGTTTCCTCTATGGGTTGCTTTGTTTAGTTGATTGGTTTACTTGGTAATACAAGCAACACATATTGTGTACTACACAAATATGACTACTTCTAAAGGATAGAGTGCTATAAGTAGAACCATTGGAGAAAGAGATTCAGATTTCCAGCTCTGATAGAGACTACCAAAAGGCCTACGCTGATTTACACTTTCAGTATATGTGAAGGTCTATTTTCCTTTGGATATGATCCCAAAAAATGTAGTGCCAATCTGATAACTTATTTTTATTTGTGGGTTACAAAGAAGTTTAGGCTTTTTTTTTCCCCCAAATGTTCTAATTGTCAGAAATAGCATGTATTTTATAGTCCATTCTTTTTCCATTGCTATGAAATAAATCTTTATTATATGTTAGGTTTAATGTAGATAATGATCTAAATATCGGCATATAGACATACAAAAAAAGTGTGTTTCTTTGAAGGAAAACAATGTCTCCATTTCAGTATTCTAATTCTAATCATGTGTGATCATCCAAAGCTATGTACTGGGGCCATGTTGTTTTATTGCCCCATGAAATTGTCTTAACTGGGCTTTATTATTACCTTGCTTTTCACTGAGAGAACTTTCAAGAAATGCCCACGTGGGCATGGTGGCATGCACGCGTAATCCCAGCTACTCAGGAGGCTGAGATAGGAGGATAGGTTGAGCTCAGGAGTTCAGGGTTGTAGTGACCTATGATTGCACCAGCCTGGGTGACAGAGACTTCATCACAAGAAAGAAAGAAAAGAAAAAAAAGAAGGAAGAAGGAAGGAAGGAAGAAGGAAGGAAGGAAGGAAGGAAGGAAGGAAGGAAAGGAAGGAAGGAAGGAAATGCTTACATGAACTGCCATATCTGAAAATCCTACCTCACAATGTTCACTTGGCTGATACAGACTTCCTCCAACCTGGGAAAATAGATATGCACGACATATAACAGACAAAAGCTAACATCCCTAAAAAACGAAAAGCACTTGGTAATCAATTTTTTTAACTTACCAGACAAAGTGGTAAGGATAAAAAGCATGAAAGGCAGCTCTTAGAAGACAAAATAGAATTGTCCAATAAACCCATAAATGTATGCCCAATCTTACTCTTAATTTTAAAAATGCAAATAGAAATAATGAGAGACCAATCTCAGATTCCTCCCTCCCCTGTTGATAAGTTGGCAAGCAAAAAGCTTCTGGGTGTGAAAGAAATAAGCACTCTTATAGGAAAAATTGGTGCAAACTTTTGTGAAATAATTTGGCATTACTTATCAAATGTTTAAGTGATTTTTATTTTGCAATTCCACCACTGAGCATTTATCCTGAGTCTATCTTGCACATTTACACAGAGACAGATAAGTGCAATAACATCTATGGTAATAATTATTGTAATTATAAAAAAATTGAAAGCAATCTGTTTTATAAATAGGAGATTAGATTGATAGATTGTGGCCATTCATGCAAGGGAATATCACTCAGCTGTTAAGAAAGGTGACATCTATTTATCCACCAAGATTTATATGTACTATGTATGCAAACCAGCAGCTCAGCATAGTGAGTAGATTCTGAAGGCTCAGTGCAGACTCTGGAATCATACCCGGGTTTGAAACTTGGCACTACCATTTATAGCTGGGGTTATCTATAGCAAGTATCATAATATCCATATGTCTCACTTTGCTTGTCTATGAAATGGACACAAGAATAGGACATCTTGCTATGAGGTTGCTATGAAGATAAAATGATACAATATTTGCAAGGCACTTAGACAAGGGTCTGGCACATAGAAAGCGCTATATAAGTTTTTGTGAAATATAATAAATACTCACATGGAAAGTCGTTTAGAAGTAGACTTCTGAAGTAGAAAGTAAACTGGTGCAGAAGAGTATATCCATATATGGAAATGAAATGATAGAGGTGAGATACATACTTCCATATGAATAAAATATTTCTGGAAGCCACAATAAGAAATGAAAAGTTTGCCTCCAGGATATGGTAAGGAGTTACATGATCTTAAGGCCCTTTTATTTTCACTCTTCAGTATTGTTTGAAGTTCTTTTAATTTTATTTCATGGGGAAGAGGAAGGAGACACAGCAGCAGCGGCAGCAACAGCTCCTGGAAGATTTCACGGCAGGTGAGAGGCTGTTTCACCCTGAGCTCACAGGTAACCTCTGCAGCATGGTAGGTTTTATGCTGCAAGCAGCTGGGCTCACATCATCTTGTCTCTGACTTGACCAAAATACTGTCTCCTATCTCTTTGTGTGTGTGTGTGTGTGTGTGTCGCACACACACATACCCATGTTAAAAAGTTAGGATCATGTGGTAAGTACCACTTTTATTTCTATTAGTAGTAGTAGTAGTAGTAGTATTTGAGATGGGGTCTCATTATATCACCCAGGCTGGTCTTGAACTCATGGAATCAAGTGATCTCCTGCCTCACCCTCTCAAGTAGCTGGGATCACAGGTGTGTGCCACTATGCCCAGCCCTATTATTTTTGGTTAATGATTCACTAGGGATGTTTTCCCATTTTCTTCAAAAATATGATTTTAATAACTGCATGATGTTCTATTATGTACATACACTACAGCCTTTTCTGAACAGAACTAAATGGGCCAAGTGGAGCAGAGAATCAAGTTCATGTTCCTGTGAGGTCAGCCTACACAATGTATTCACAGTCTTCATTTTTTACTGCTGTATGGCATTCCTCCTCATTGTTATAAAACGTGGGAGGCAAGGATCTGGCAAGCTAATTCACTTTAAGATACAAATTACTGATTTGGGGAAGATTGATACTGATACTGATATGGGGAAAAAACACTCTGCATTTTAACAAGAAGCAGACCATTAATCCAAAGGTTTAATTTTTAATGGTAGGTTTTCACTTATTAGCAAGACGAGTAAGGGAAACGTTGCGGATGGAAGAAACATTTAAATGTAGCATTTGCAGATGAGACTGGGTAGATGTTGGCTGAATTGAAATATTCAGAAGCTGGCACAAATAGGCCTTCAATATGTCATCTTTTTTATTGTTGCAAATTGCTACAGCATAGAAACCATAGCCACTCAAACAAGTCACAATAATAACAAGAGAACACAGAGACCCCTGGAATATAAAATACTAATTTTCCAATTTTGCCCACTCATGGTTTCTGGCTTTGCTATTACCTTGGTTAAGTTTACTCAACTTTTCTGTGTCTCACTTTTATCAACTACACAATATGGTCTACCCTAGAAAGATTGTGAGAAGTGAATGCTCAAAATATTCAATTCCATGATTCTTACTTTCATCCTTCCCTTGCCTCTCTTCCCAGAGAGAATGTTACAGTAGGTGGAACACAACACCTTTGACAAAAAACATGAATGCAAGTCTTGCCTCAAACGCTTACCATCTAGGCAGGCAACTAATCTTAGCTCACTTTGCTAATTGATAAAAATAGGCTAAAATATATAAATATATGCTTTAACTTAAATGAATGTTAATGTCTGTTGTGCCTATTACCTGACATTTTTATTGCCATTAGGAGAAGCAGCAGGAGGATAAAAATACATTTAACATTTTTGAGAACATAATATGAGTTAGCTTTTTCTGTTGCTTACCTTCTTTACTCCTCAAAGTAGCTGTCTAAGGTAGATACTTTACACAGAGAGAGATGAAAGCTTAGAGTTTACCCCAACGCACACACTTCAGAAGCAGTGGAGCTAGAATTAAAATTCTAAGGCCTCTATCTGCTGCTTCACACTGCCTATGTGATCTTTAGAGGTCTGTAGAGGCACATGGAATTCAAGAATTACTATTATCATATTACTAAATGGTTATAAAACCAAAATGGCATGAGTCACCAAAGTGGGAGTGACTCACCAACATCTCTATTGTGAGAACTTTTTGTTCTGCAAATCTTTCCTCAATATGGAAGGAACTAATTTATGATGAAGTGTTTCATAAAATAAAAGCATGATATGTCAATGCCTATAAGTGTATATCCCAATGATAGCTGGATTTTTAGGTACAGATGACTAAGCTTCTTACACATGTATAAAGTATATAGATATTTATATAGATATCACATATATAAGAAAAAATTATGTGTGTGTGTATATACATATATGATGGATATATATGTGTGTATATGTATATGTAAAGAATATATGGTTGGACTCTTACTTTATACCTGAACGATAGACAGGGAAAATTGAGTAAAACATTTGAAAAAAATTTACATTCAATTCCTTTTCTTTCCCTTTGTAAAGTAAGCCACACACTTTCTAGCTACTTTCCTGGTGAATCATCTTAACATCATGTCCACTCACATTATTTTGTCTTTCTCATTCATGTCATTCCCATGGAAACCAAGAAAGTGAATCTTACACACCTGTCTTCTCTTCTTCCTCAATTGTGGCCAAATGTCTCACCCTCCATGCAATAAGCATGTCTGAGCTCCTGTTCTCATGCCAGTGTCTGTTCCAGGCAGAGCAACACGAGGCACTGCATGTGCAAAGACAGGAAGTCACTATTTCTGCTCTCCAGGAGCTCACAATTGAATGAGAAGAAGCTCAGTTTGGGTGGTGGAGCCAGTGAGGCTGACTTGGACATGGAGGAGGCTGGAGGAGGGAAAGTCCTCCTCCAAATGCAGAGTGAGCAGGGAGAGCCAGGGATGATTTTTTTGACAAAGTGTGAGAAAGCTGGTCAGAAAATGTAGCGAAGGCACCAGGACAATGTAAGTTTAAAAGATGTCAAGCCACATGGTTTTGGGACATTCTTCAGGTGGCTTTAGAAGGAAAGAGATGAGAAAACACCTAAATTCAGGAAAAGAACAGAGCATTGCGGCATTTTCCCCACCTTGTCGTTGACACCTTCCCTACCTCCTATGCTACTAAAAATATTGGTCATCTTGGGTAAACGGCTTGTCCTGAGTCATGTGGTCACACCAGGCCCCTACATACGAGTCATCACAGCCTCTCTCACCTGGTGTGTACCCTGGACCGTGAGCTGTAGTGATAAGTGAGGCTCGACTGTTCAAGTCAGACACATGGCCCTGAGGTTTGCTAGCCTTCTCATCTCTGCTAGTGTGCTTGAATTTCCTAATCCTTGATTTCCTCATAGGTATAATGGAGATAATAATATCTCTCTCAAAAGATTTTGTTTTAGTGACAATTTAAAAAAATAGTAAAGTACTTATTCTAGTGCCTGGTATATGGTAAATGTTCAAAAATCGTACTGAATATTGTTTTGCCTTAGACACATGTCATTTTCCTGCCTGGTGTATTTTTTTTTTTTTCTTTTGTGGCAGAGTTTTGCTCTGTTGCCCAGGCTGGAGTGCAATGGCACTATCTCGGCTTACTGCAACCTCCGCCTCCCGGGTTCAAGCAATTCTCCCGCCTCAGCCTCCCGAGTAGCTGGGATTACAAGCAAGCACCACCACTCCCGGCTAATTTTGTATTTTTGGTAGAGACGGGGTTTCTCCACGTTGGCCAGGATGGTCTTGATCTCCTGACCTCGTGAACTGCCCGCCTCGGCCTCCCAAAGAGCTGGGATTACAGGCGTGAGCCACCGAGCCCAGTCTTGCCTGGTCTATTCTTAACTTCCATGGTTGCTCATTTTATCTCCTGCCTTAGCCTCATTCTTCTCATGTTTAAAATGGATTCCTGACTCCCTCACACTGCCCAGGACCACAGGCTCCTTCGCCTGTTGCCACATTCTCCTGGGTCCCTACTCCAATTGGGTGTCTGCGTGGGCTGGGTGTGTCCTGTTCCTCAATCCTGCTTCTAAACCTGCCCTCAGATCTCATGTTCATCCCTACGCTGGAATACTCTGTGGCTGGTTAGAAAAAAAAAATCCCAAGTTAAATGATGTGACTATACTGACGAGGGATGTCTAAGGTGTATTATTGAATGAAGAAGGGGAGGTATAGCTTGGGAGGTGTGCTACGATCTCATTTCTCAAATAAAATGTGTTACTTAAAAATCTCTATGGTCTAAAATTTTTCAATAAGCATATATATATTTGGGACATATGTGCTCCTGATTCTCCAACTCAGAACAGGACTTATACCATTGCCTGCTCAGCACCCCAACCCCAGTTCTAGACTCAGACTGGGACACTGGCTCCCCTTGTCTGGTTCTTGGGCTGTTGGGTTTGGACCGGAAGTACACCACTGGCTTGCAGATCGCAGATCCTGGGATTTCTCAGCCTCCATTATCACGTGAGCCAACTTCTTATAATCAATTGCTTCCTATATGTCTCTTTCTCTTATAAGGTATATCCTATTGGTCCCATTTCTCAAGAATATGCTATTTTTATGATTGTGAGTATTTTCAAGGAAATTCGTATAGTTACAGGCGTCACAAAGAATCCTGTGAAATGAAAAATGGAGGTTAATGCAAAAGGATAGCAGAGGGGAGTCTGCCTAAACTACTGTTTTGCGAAACGGCCATGAAAGGCTAAGTTTGCAAAACTCAGGATGTTAACGGCTTTTACAGGAACAAACATCATTTGGTCAAATAAGTCTAAATACGAAGTTCGGTGAAGTCAAGCAGGCTTATTTATTTAATGCAGGCCATCTCTGAGACTTTAATGTGCTCATGCTCTCTGTGAGTTTGCAAAATGGAGAGAGTAGATGGTGTCCCTACAACACCATCTTTTCCTATGGAGCAATGCCCGACATCTTTTTTTTTTTTTTAAAGAGGCGGGAAACAGCCAACATTTGAGAAATGCTGACCCAAACCAAGTGGGCCAGCTATTTCTCTCCTTAAATATCTCTGGGGTTTTTGTTATTGTTGTTAAATCTCTGTTCTCTTTTATTCTATTTCTACCAAGTGTTTGTATCAGACAGTTACCTTTCAGTTCAAAACTTTGTCCATTTAATAACCGTATATTCAAAATCTCAAGACCTGGTGAACTTGAAATATAAATAACCTCAGGCTGTTTACAATGATCCCAAACCCCAAATCATCCAACTAAAATAAGTATCTCCTGTACTTCAGAGAAATACCTCCTTTGCTTAAAAGGGAAAATTTTGTTTTTGAAAAAAATACTTTTAAATTTGATTCCTAAATGTAAAACCACCCTCATTATTGTTTGGACCTCACATTTAGAGATTTAGTTGATCTTCATCATCACTGAGTTTTCAGTTCAAGACACATTATCCTCTAAGCCCCTTTTTGAACTCCTAACCTCAGGTGATCCATCCACCTCGGCCTCCCAAAGTGTTGGGATTACAGGTGTGAGCCACCGCACCCTGCCTCTAAGCTCCTTTCTGTTAGCTTAGTCGTTAATTCATTCCTTCACTTGATCCCTTGTATATCCACTTCATGATTCCATGTCTCTTTCCTCCTACCATTCTAATATATTCAAATACATTAAATACAGAAGTTTGGGATTTTATGTTTTTGTAAAACATGGAATGTTGTTTTTATATTATTTGTGGAAATTATTTCAGTCCTGCTGCCCAGGCTCTTATGAGATTTTGACTAGATAACTTTTAATAAAATGTTAACAATTAAAACATCACTACTAACTGATTAACTCTTTTAAGTTATGTAGGTCAGCATACGCATGAGATAAGTCAATGAATTTAGTAGCTATGTGTATATATTTTGCCAAGCAATAGTGAGTGCAAAACAGAAAACCAACACATCCAAAGAACATCCTAGTATTATTTGCTAAAAATTGAAATGTTCATTTTATCATTCTCTACATTCTTCTTGCAACAGGAAATGACTTCTGAATACACTGCCTCATCTGTCATTGTCAAGGATTAAATATGAACCAAATTTGCAAGGTACTTTTTTTAAAGTTTGCTAGAGCAGAATAATGTCATTGTCAACACTTTTAAATACTTTATGACTTTGGAATCTTTCCTTAAAAAAAAAAAAAGCACATTGCCAAACTAATTAGAATTGGTCATGAATATTAATGTTTGAGTTGAAAACAACTGCCACTAGGTGGCAAACAATCTACACATAGACTTAAACAAAAGAGAAAATTATAAATGCACTATATCATATATGCATATTAAATGAGACAGTGCAAAATAGATGGTTAATGCAGTATCTTCTGCATATTGTTAATAATATCACTACTTGGAAACTAGCCTAACAGTACAGTGCCAAATGTACTTTTTGAGGAGTTAAGCTTTCTTTTGTCTTAAGTAACATTTAAAAGAAAAGAGAAAACAGAATGAGCATAGCAGATACTGACCTTAAATTCTAACATTTGTCATTATTTGGAAATGGAACATGGACATTTATTAAGTATCTCATCTGTGCTCTCCAAGTTAGGTATCTTTCTATGGTTGAAAATACACTGATGATGAAACTCTATAGCCCTGAGAGACCTTGAACTTCTTGTCCTTGGGCTTCCTGTCTGGCTTCATGGATTCTATATAGTCATCAATTTTTATACCATGTTGGATATAGGAGAGAGAAAGCACTGCTGGGATTTCTCTTTCTCCATCTGATGCAACCTTCTTGGGAATAGGAGAGATGACGCTATGTGAATAGACTTCGGTGCTAGACTGCTAGGTTTGAATATTAGCATAATTTCTCACAAGTTGTGTGCTGTGACTTTAATGTGTCCCCCAAAGTTCATGTGTTGGAAGCAACAGCCTTAAGAGGTGGGACCTTTAAGAAGTGATTAGGGCTGGGTGTGGTGGTCCACGCCTGTAATCCCAGTACTTTGGGAGGCCAAGGCAGGTGGATCATTTGAGGTTAGGAGCTTGAGACCAGCCTCGGCAACTGTGAAACCTCGTCTCTACTACAAATAAAAAACTAAAAAAATTAGCCGGGTGTGGTGGCGTACACTTGTAATCCCAGCTACTCAGAAGGCTGAGGCAGGAGAATTGCTTCAACTTGGGAAGCGGAGGTTGCAGTGAGCCGATATTGTGCCACTGCACTCCAACCTGGGTGACAGAGTAAGACCCCATCTCAAATAAATAAATGCATAAATAAATAAATAGTGATTATGTCACAAGGGCTCTGCAGTTATGAGTGGATTAACACCACTATTACAGGAGTAGTTTCCTGATAAAATAAGTTCAGTCCCTTCTCCCCCACTCTCCAACTTTCTCTCATGCACATGTCCTCTTTCCCTTCTGCGTTCCATCATAGGATGATGCAGCAAGACAATTCTCACCAGATGTGGGCCCTGGGCCCCTTGACCATGAACTTCCTGGTTCCAGGACTTTCAGAAATAAATCTCTGTGCTGTAGAGATTACCCAATGTCAAGTATTCTGTTATAGCAGAACAAACGGGACAAAAAAAGACAGCGTAACTGTGACAGACTATTATTGCTCCTGAATAATCATTTCTCCTTCTTCTAAGGGGATGATACTTCTTTGTTCTATTGACCTTGGTCTTGGCCATGAGTGTGCTCTGGCCAGTGGTATGTGAGTAAACATGATGTATACTGTATCTAGCAAGCAGCTTCAAGAGCTGCAGTGGGTTTCCACCATCTCTCTTGCTTTTACCCTCTTCCAAGGAAATGATGTGTCCCCTCAGAAGAGTGGGCTACTCCTTCAGCCTGGGGCCTGGAATGAGAAGACCCACAGAGAAGAGCTAAGGAAAGTGAGGTGCAGCCACCAAAATAATATATGTGAGAAATAAGTATTTATTGTTAGAAGCTATTGGAATTTTGACGTTGCTTCTTATTACAGCATTACCTAGTGAAAACTGACTATGGCCCTTAGTTTATTAACCTGTCAAATGAAGCTAATAATGTTATTCATCTCACAGGACTTGGATTGAATGAGTTAATACACAGGAAGAATGTAGAATAGTACATAACATTATGGAGGCTAGATATTATTATTAAAATAGTCTAAATGCATATGCCATAAAAGATTACATATATTGAATGACTAATAGAGACCAGGAATGTGTTACTCATGATTTTATTCAATTATACAGTATCTTTCTAAAGTATTGACATTCCTGTTTCATAGAACAGAAAACAGAGACTCAGAAAGTCTCTTAGTTCAGTGAGACTTTCAGTTCCTAGTTCAGTGTGGCTAACTTCCAGTTTTTTTGTGTGTATGTTTTTTACTCTGAATCAGTCACGAACTAATGGTTTTAGAAAATATGAATAACATTGAGTTATTAAAAAATAAATAAAATGAACAAATTTTAAAAGACATATAAGATATAATTCCAATTTTTTATTATTAGATCCTGTAGACATAAAATTATATTTTAATTAATGCCATTGGAACAAATGTTAAAAATGAAAGAATTACAAAAATTATCCATATTATTCAGTGAAAATATGTATGTAGACAACTAATACAGAAAAATCACTGTTTTGCCAATAACTTTTTGTCATTTCACAATTGTAACTAAACAAAAATATGAATGAAAAGCAACTTCCCAACTTAAACACTATTTACATACATTAAACTACCCACATACAGTTTTTAATGTGACAAGTAAGCTTGCTTCTTACTTGTTAACATATCTAATCTACTTTAATTTCTTTTTTTTTCCCTTTCTTTCTTTCTTTCTTTTTTTTTTTTTTGAGACTGGGTCTCACTCTGTCGCCCAGACTGGAGTGCAATGATGCAATCATGGCTCACAGAAGCTTTGACATCCTGGGCTCAAGTGATCCTCCCACCTCAGACCCCAAGTAGTTGGGACTACAGAAATGTACCACCACACCCCACTAATATTTTATTTTTTGTAGAGATGAGGGTCTCGGGGGTCTCACTATGTTGCCCAGGTTGGTCTCAAACTCCTGGGCTGAAGCTATTCTCTGGCCTCTTATGGCTGGGACCACAGGCGTGTGCCACCATGTCTGGCTTTTTCTTTTTTTTTTTTCGGAGAGACAGAGATCTCACTTTGTTGCCTCGGCTAGTCTTGAACTCCTGGCCTCAGATGATGCGCCATCCTCGACTTCACAAAGTGCTGGAATTGCAGGCGTGAGCCACGATGCCACACCTACTTTAATTTTAACAACTGATAGTAGAGAAACAAGTCTCACAAAGCTATGTTAATGGGAATGAAACAAAAGATTTTAAGGCAGTTTCAGCAATCTCAGGATATTCATTTTAAATTTTTATCCAAAATGAAACAAATGATGCTGTATATTCAGAATTTCTATTTTTATCAGAAGCCAAATTCAATAATTTACTCTGTAAAGTTACAGTTAAGTTCAAATTATTTCTTAATGAAGGAAATAAATTCTAGATTGAGCACTTTTGGGTTATCATTGGCAAACTAACTTTGAGACATCGTGTTGTAAAGGTTCTGCTGCAGACAATTAGTAGGCATCTTTGAGTCCATGTAGCGTGAGTACATGTAAAACTCATCATGTGATTTCAAGAACACCTAAACTGTTCTATATCTGCTGACTAAGATGAGTTAACTGCTCCTTGTTGAATGTTTCAACAAGCAAGTGGTAGAAACAGATTTGTTTGCTGGTCTCCTCCGTTGTGTAAGGCTCTTCCTCTGTTGGAGGTTGTTACCCTGTAAGCAGATCACCTGAGATATGAATTATATTTGTTCTACTACCTATACTGTTTAGCAGGACCAGTGGCTAGCCATACCCTGAAGCCAGCCTTAGAGAGGATAATTGGCTTAATAAAAACATACAGTTGACCCCTGAACAACTTGGGGGCAAAGAGCACTAATGCCCTGCAGTTGAAAACCCTCAGATAACTTTTGACTCCCCCCAAAATTTAACTACGAATAGGCTATTCTTGATCAGAAGCCTTAGCAAAAACATAGTCTATTAACAGATATTTTGCATATTATATGTGTTATATGTAGTATTCTTAAAGCAAAGCGAGCTAGAGAAAAGAAAAGGTTATTAGTTATTAAGAAAATCATAAGGAAGAGGAAATACATTTACTATTCATTAATTGGAAGTGGATCATCATAAAAGTCTTCATCTTTGTTATCTTCATGTTGAATAGGCTGAGAAGGAGAAGGAAAAGGAGGGGTTGGTCTTGCTCTCTCAGGACTGGCAGAGGCAGAACAGGTGGAGGAGGTGAAAGGGGAGGCAGGAGAGGCAGGCGCACTTTATGTAACTTTTATTGAAAAAAATTTGCATATAAGTGGACCTGCATAGTAGTTTAAACCTGTGTTGTTCAAGGGTCACGTGCACACACACACACACACACACACACACACACAGTTATATATGCATACACATACATATGTTTATACATCACATATACATATATGTTGTGTATACTTATTGGTTAAAGTGTCTATTGTACCAAATATTGCTGTCTGCATTTCAAACTCAAATAATGACTTTTAGACCTCACTTCTTTGAATTGTAAGTACAGTTGCCATGCTATATTGTAGGCACTTTGATGACAGAAATAAAATTTGAAATGTTTCTGGAAATCTGTATTCATCTATAATTGATTGACTGGTCAATTGGCTGGCTCGTTAGTTGCCTTGGTTACAGCATTCAAATATTTATTGGCTACCTGGTCTAAATAAGATCAAATTACAACTTAATTTCTAGTATGAGAAAAGAAAAGATGGTTTTTCCATAAAAAATTAGACAACCATGCGATTCTAGGGATCAGCCCATAAGCACAGGCAGAGGAATTTGGATAGAACCAAAAGATATAAACCTTAGTTCCTTACTCACAGTAAGAAATAGGGCATTGTTTTCAGTGCCTCAGTTCTGGCCAGACATGGTGGGTGGCTCATGCCTATAATCCCAGCACTTTGGGAGGCCAAGGCTGGAGGATCACTTGAGCCTGGGAGTTCGAGATCAGCCTGGGCAACAAAGGGAGATGCGCCCACCCCATCTATACAAAATACTTTCTTAAAAACTAGCTGGATGTGTTGGTGTGCACCTGTGGAGCCAGCTACTCAGGAGGATAAGAGAGGATTGCTTCGGTCCAAGAGGTTGAGGCTGCAGTGAGCTCTGTTCACACCACTGCATTCTAGCCTGGGTGACAGACTAAGACTTGTCTAAAAGTAAAATAAAATAAGATAAATAATAAAAATAAAAATGGAGAATATGTCATATCCATATGTTTAAAACACCAGCATTTAAAAATAAAGCAATAACTTCAGTTTTTAAATTATATCCAATCAAACATTTTGTTACCATAACAGTTTTGTCTGTCTATGGAAATGCAAATATATAAACAAGCTTTTCCTTGACTCTTTCTACACGTACTTCTAATCCATGCCTTCATGAGAATTTTACCTATATATTTATGATACATTTGTATGCTTAAAAGTCTTTTATTAGCCTATAACACTTTCAGTATAGTATTTGAAATTTAAAAATTTTGTGAACATGAGGCTCTAAGCATTAAAAAAATTCAGTCTGGATTGAGTTATCATTATTATTAGTGCACAACTGATCCAAACATTTATTAAAACTTTGATAAATATGTGTTGAATAAAATTTATTGGCAATGCATCTTTTAATGAAATAAATGGGGCTGTGTCTATGTATGATCATTACTCATTACTAAAATTAAAAATGGCACTTCCATTTTTCATTTTTACAAATGTATGCCCTGAGAAACACAGTTATCCTAAATAAGTAGACGGAACTGGATGGAGTTTGTTGTGGCTCTGTTATTCAATTCTTTGAACTCCTTTTGAGACATATAACAAAAATTCCATAGTGATTTATCATCGAAAATTAGTTTTTAATAATCTATTTGTTAAGAACTCTATTAGATCCTCACTGGATTTTGATGAAAATAGTTGAAAAGGGAAACTCTCAACAAAAAAATTTGCTAACCAATCGTTTGCATTATTCACTTTCTCAATACTGACACCAATACTTGGAACTGCTCCTTGCCCCACCGCCCTTTTATTGGTGCCTCAGAAGTTTTTTCAAACATTAAGAATACGATAAAGTGAAATTCAATTCAGGAAAGGTGAGTTGTTCACTTTTATAAAGTTTGAGAAGAGGGATTATAAATGGAAATGTGGAAATTAGGAAAGCACAGAAGACAATTTTAGTAGTTTTCTGAGAGTATGCATATGAAAGTTGAAGATCTGGAAGTTGATTTCCTTAAAATCATGGTCCTGTGTAGGCCTTGGAAAGGTTCCTGGTGCTCCCAGGTGTGAATAAACCCCAATTTGAAGGTACTGCTCTATTGTCAGGAGAGTAATTCTTTTCTGGAGTGAAGGGGGTTTTGCTTTACAAGTTTATCACAATCTACTTCCCAGTCAATAGACCTAATAATATTATCTTACAAGTTACTCTTTTAAGACAGGTGGACAACTCTTCATTTGTTATTGTGTGTGAAAAGAAAGCTCTTGGCTAAATTAAGTTATATAAATGATTATGTTGTTGCCAAAAGACAGAACCATCTTTAGTTCTAAAATTACCTTTCCTGGTACCCAGTTTAATCAGAGAAAATTCTTTTCTAGACTCTAGGGATTTTGAACTGTACAGGACCTGGTGAAAAGGTACTGAGAAGGAATTTTATGAAATCTCAGGCTTGGCAAAGTTTCCCTCTTCTGGGCAACCATAATTCTCTCTGCAGACCGTTATCTAACAAGAATACATTAAAATTATTTTCTTATTATCTGTCTTCTTCACCACACTATGAAGTCTTTCAGGTGAAAGGATCATGTCATACTCATTTTTGAACCCCCACTCCCCAAAACTCCTACACAATACTTGATATATAGAGGTGCTCAATAAATACGTACAGAAATGAACTCTACAGAATGAAGTGAAAAAATTCTATTTGCATGGTGTGATGTGAAAGATTAGGGAGAAAACTCTTTTGCCCTGAAATATTAACTTTCAAAGTCATTCTTAATTTATTTGATAGAGTCATTTGCATCACTTAGAATCCTAATATTAAAAAATGAAATATGACTAAGATTTAGCTGGGAAAATAATAATAGAGGGGAGAGAAATTGTTCCCTACAGTGGGAACAATCTCTGCAACAACACTGCAGACATTGCAGGAACATGGCAAGGAGCGGAGCTTCAAGGGAGAGAATGATCTAGGAGAAGGTGAATGAAAAGTTTTATCCAGGCATGATCACCAGGGTCAGGTGTATGACTTAGGATTTGATCAGAAGCATAATAAGTAGCCATAGAGAGTATTAAGCAAAATACTGCCATGATTTTATTTGGTTATTACAAGAAACTCTGGCAGAGACTTCTTTCTCTAATAAAGTTAGCCTGAGTTAATTACACCAGTCCTTATACTAAAAGCAATAAAAAGTTCTATAAAAATAATTTTTAAAATATATTTAAAGCATCAAAAAATCAAAAGTGAATAAGGAACTTCCAGGCCAAAACCAAATAGAAAATAGGAACCCCAAGACATCCAAGAAACCAAATGAATTCTAAGCAGGGTAAATCAAAAGAAGTCCACAGTTAGATATATCAGAGTGAAGCTATGGAACACGAAAAACAAAGAATTTGCAATCAGCAAAATAAAAGATAACGTTTTCATTTCCTAGAGCTGCCATAACAAATGGCCACAAACTGGGTGCCCCAAAACAACACAAACTTATTCTCTTACAGTTATGGAGGATGGAAGTCTACGATCGAAAAAGAAAATTTGAGAGAGATAGGTTGTAGATACCTCCTTCCAATCTCTGCCTTTGACTTCACGTGGTGTTCTGCTGGGTATGATCCATCCTGGGACAAAATTCCTCTCCATCTGTGCATCTGTAAACTAGAAAACAAATTATCTGCTTTCCAAATTCAATGATGAGACAGGCATAGGATAAACATTGCCATCCCAAAAGACAGAAAGTGAAAAAAAATGGGGTCACTGGTTCGGAGCAAGCTTCCAGCAGGGAAAACTCCATTTGTCTTCAAAGCCTGAGTGAACCTGTGTGGATCAATCCACTCTCTGGGCCCGCAGAGGCCTCAGGGCCCACTTCTTTAGTCTCCGTCTCTGCATCCACAGCTCTGCTTTTGGAGTCATTCTTTTTTCTTAAAGGGTAGCAGATGTTTGTAGTTCAGCAGTTCCATCAGTCTATTTTTTGTGTGTAGAATCTCAGAAATCCAACAGCTTTCCTTCATTTTATTGAGTCTCTGTCTTTCTCAGTCTAAGCTGGCATTGTTTTTGCTGCTATACCATTTTCAAAAACCTTATTGGTCACTTATATATCTCAAGGAGGTCCACACCTCCTTGAGACATGAGTATTCTCCACAGATTCTGCCTGAATAACCTCATCTCTATTTCTGGTTTCTGCTGAGATGGTTGGCTGGATCTATGAGTCATAAACCTAATCTCTCCAGCAAAAGGTTGCCAGCCACACCTTTGGTGTTCTATTTAGCACATGCTTCAGCATTTTTTGAAATATGGATAGGCCGAGAATATTCCAAATCACAGTGTTCTGGTTCCTTTTTGCTTAACAGTTCTTTCTTCAATTTACCTCTTTCATGTCACATTTTACAGTAAGCAACAATAAAAACTCAGGCTGCACTTTCCACACTTTGTTGGGAAAGCTCCTTAGCAAAATATCCAAATTCATCACTTGTAAGTTCTGTTTTCTACCTAGCCACAGAATACAATTCACCCACATTTTCTGCACTTTATAACAAGCATTACTTTTCCTCCAGTTTCTAGTAACATATCCTCATTTCCTTCTGAGAACTCATCAGAAGCATCTCTAACATTCATATTTCTACCAATGGCCTCTCCAAAGTAGCCTGCCTTTTTTTTTTCTAATAAGCACCTTAAAATTCTTCCAGTCTCCACCCATTAACCGATTCTAAAGCCACTCTTCATTTTTAGATACTTATTTACAGTATTTTAATAAATGTTTAGGTATCTGTTACAGCAGCACCTTGCTTCTCAGTAACAAAATCTGTATTAGCTTCCAGGGTTGCTGTAATAAATTGCCACAAACTGTGCCACTTAAATAACAAACATTTTTTCTTACATTTCTAAAAGCTTGAAGTCTGAACTCATGGTGTTGTCAGGGTTTGTTCTTTCTGGAGGCAATGAGGGAGGCTCTACGTCATGCCTCTTCCCTAGCTTCTATTGGTTGCTGGCAATCCTGGGCATTCCCTAGCTTAAAACTGCATTTCTCAAACCTCTGCCTCCTGCTTTATATGGCATCCTCCTCCAGGTGCCTCTGTCTGTCCTCTCCCCTTCTTATGAGGACAAAAGTCATTAGTTTAGGACCCACCCTGAATCCAGGGTGATTTTGTCTTGAGATCTTTAATTAACTACATCTGAAAATACCCTATTTTTAAATAGGGTCACATTTCGAGGTTCTGGATGGATATGAATTTTGGGGGAACATCACTGAACCCAGTACAGGTCCAGCAGAAGAGCAACAGCAGACTGGTTTTCAGTAGTGATAATAGAGGCTAAAAAACAGTGAAGGCTACTTTCAGCATACTGAGAGAGAAAGTGACTTCTAACCTAGTGAAAACATATTTTTAAAACAGACCCAAGATAAGGTCATTTTCAGACAGTTACAGAGTAAGCTTGCAACCAGTAGATATTCACTAAAGAAAATTCAAAAGAATGCACTTCAGGCAGAAGGAAAATAGGACTAGATGGCAAAAAGAATGAAGAGTGCAGAACAAGTTAAATTGTGAGTATATCTACACGAGCATGAACAGTATAAAATAGTAATAATAACAGTAGAATTTTTAAAAAGTAAAAGTAAAGTAAATAACTAAAATATGTGAATCAGGAGGGGGTAAGTTGAGTTAAAAATGCTCTAAGGATCTTATAAAAAGTGAAAGTAGTGATTACTTTGGAATTTTGTTTATATTAAGTACACAGTTTAAAATTTCTAGGGTAACCACTAAAAAAGAGGAAAAAGTGATAAATTTTAAAACAAGTAATTAAAAACAATAACACACATACACAATCAACCAGTGAAAAGGAAAAAGTAAGCAGAATAGGTGGGAAAAATATAAAATATCAGATATGTTGCTAAATTTACACAATCTGCAGTAAGTTACATTAAATGTAAATAGACTAAATGAACCAAAGAACAAATATTGTCAGAAGGGATAAAAAAATACAACTGCATGATATTTGTAACAAACATAACTCAAATATGTGTATACAAAAGATCAAAAATGAGGGAATGCAAAAATAAATACCATGGAAATACTTACACTAAAAATTATTGGGTAAAATGCATTACTAAAAAAAAAAATAAGGAATTCCTATATATTGATTAAGAGGTTTCACTTACCAGGACAATATAACAATTTTATATTTGTCTTCACATATTACAGCTTCAAACTCTATTATTCAAAACAATAATTCAATGAAATAAAAATAAAAATAAAGAAAAATCAAGTATGCTGGATGCAGTAGTAATGACACCTGTAATCTCAGCATTTTGAGAGGCTGAGGCGGAGTGATCACTTGAGGCCAGGAGTTTGAGGGCCTGTTTCTACAGGGGAAAAAAATCAATTACAATGGGTAATTTTAACACACTTTTCTCAGCAGTTTATAGAGAAACAAGTAAGAATATATCAGTAAGATCATATAAGATTGGAAATTACTTAGACTACATAATATTTGAAAAATAAAATTAATACAATTGATGTAAAGTACAAATTCAACCATTGTTGCATACACAGTCTTTTTAAGCACAGATATAGCATCTTCAAAAATTGACTGTAAAATGAGCCATAGCAAATTTTACCACATTTCAAAGGGCTGAAGTAAGATAAAGCATATTTTCTTATCACATCCAATTAAACCAGATATTATTTGTTTAAGTGTAAGTAAAATAGTTCCACACTTATAAATTAAGAATAGTACATCTAACTAACCCATGAGTCACTTCTAACAAACTCTTGTGGGATAGGTAAAGTAGTTTTAACAGGAAAATGTATAATCTTAATATGTATATTAGAAATATAAGGGCTGAAATTTAGTGAGCTAAGCATCCATTGCAAGAAGTTAGAAAAAAACCAGCAAAATGAACTTATAGAGAAGAAGGAAAACAATAAAGATAAGAACAGAAGATAATTAAATGGAAGACATACAACAGAGAGGAACAATTTAACCAAAGTTTGGTTCTCTAAAAGTGTAACTAAATTGACAAAATTCTAGTACTACTAAATGTGGGTGTGTCTGTGTCTGTGTCTGTGTCTGTGTGTGTGTGTGTGTGTGTGTAAAGGTAGAATGAGAACTAAGAGTAATTACTATCAGGAATGAAGAGACATTACTAGAAGCAATAACAAGTTAATAAAATATAAACAATTTTATGTCAATATATTTGAAATTTCAGACAAATTCCTGGAAAAAATGCATTTTCCTAAAATTGACTGGAGAAGAAAACTTAAGTAATTCTTTACCATTTAAATAATTTGAATTAGTAAAGACCTTTCCAAAATAAGGAAAAAATATCTCCACATCCAACTGACTTCAACTTTGAGTTCTATTCAATGCTCAACAGAGAAATCATGCTACTGTTACTGTTTTGTTTGTTTGTTTGTTTGTTTTAAAGAGATAGGGTCTCACTCTGTCATCCAGGCTGGAGTGCAGTGGTGCAATCACAACTCATTGCAGCCTTGAATTCCAGGGCTCCTGCAATCTTCTCATCTCAGCCTCCTAAGTTGATGGAACTACAAGTATGTGCCACTATGCCTGGCTAATTTGTTGTTGTTTTTTTAGAGATGGGGTCTCACTATGTTGCCCAGGCATGTCTCAAACACCTAGCCTCAAGGGACCCTCCCACCTCAGCCTCTCAAAGTGCTGGGATTACAAGCATGAGCAACCATGCTGGCCATATTTTTTTTTTTACATATGAAAAAGAGAGCATTCCTCGAATCATTTTAGTAGGTTAACCTAACCTCCATACAAAAACCTGACAAGTACACTACCAGAAAGGAAAATTAAAGATAATTCCACTCATGAATATAGTTACAACAATCTTCAAAAGGACAACAGGTCACAAACAAGTCAACATTTATATAGTCTATCACAAAAAACAATTTGAAGGATAAAAATTACATGATCATTTCAATAGAATAAAAAAGTGTTTAAATTCAGCATCTATCTATAACTTTTTAAAAATACCCTCTTAAAAAACTAATAATAAAAGTGAAATCCATTAATCCAATAGAGGCTATCTGCCAAAGCCTACAGCAAACATTCTTAATGATGAAATGCTAATATCTTTCTATTTAATATTAGGAATAATATAAGAATGCCTGTTAGCACCACTTATATTCTGTCTTTTTATTGGAGATCTGAACCAGTACATCTAGGCAAAAACAAAATGAAACATATAAGTTTTGGGGAAAAAAGTAGCAGCACTGCCATAATTGCTGGCGATACGACTGAGTAAACAGAAACTTTTAAATAGTCTAAATAGAAAGTATTAAAATTAATAAGAGAATATAGCAAGGTTGATGAATACAAAATAAATACACAAAATTTTGTGTTATATAACTATATGTAGCAATGAACATATTAAAGTGAAATTAAAAGATATAATTTTAATAACATAAAATTATGGGTATTTAGAATATATTAAACTATGTTTAAGAGAGCTGTAGGAAACTTTTATAGAATATTATTGAACATAGTTGCTGGTTTAAAGGAGCACTGGTTGAAGTTTTGACAATTTGAGCATCAGAATGAAAAATGAGATAATGGCATTAAATGCACGGCATTAAAAAATAAAATTTATGAGTTCATGCTGATAGCAAAAGCATTAAAAAGGAAGGTGAGAGAATGGAAAGTTCTCTACAAAAGAATGCCAACTAATAAATGTTAAAGGGATGATAAAATTTTAAGTCACTCTTTTGCAACCTCTATAGTAGCAATTGATCATCAATGAATGCTCAAATCACTAGGCGAGAGATTACTGGGGAGCAGGATGTGCATATAATTTTATAATATCACCCAGTGGGTTACTCATTAATTTCAAAGAAAAAAGTTACATTCTCAAAGGTGAAATCTTTCAGATATCACCTTAACAAAGAGATCAAACTTAACGTTAGCAATAATGAAACAAACTGAAATCAAGAGTATCTGGAGGTGAGCACTGAGCAGGAAATAAAAGCTGTCACGGAACCCCTGCCAAAACCCTTAACCAAAATTGGATCACGAGAAAACAATAACATATTCAAGTTGAAGATTTATAAAACAATGGCCTAGGTTTCTTAAAAAATGTCAACTTTATGAAAGAAACAAAAAGATTGTGGAGGGGGCTGGAGAACTGCTCTAGTCTGAGGAGATGAAAAATATGTGAAAACTAATATATTGCATGATCTTAGATTGTTTCTGGATTAAAAACAAATGCCCGGACATCTAGGAAGGTTTTGGGTTTGACCAAAGAAGCAGGACTGCTGTAAGTGAAACCGAATATGGGATTTATTGTGGAGATTGGGTGTGATGCAGTTGTAGAAGCTAGTGGAGCAATCTATGCAAGCTGTTGCCTCTGTTTCTGGTATTAAGTCTAAAATTGATTTAGGTCAGCCAGACAAGCAGTAAGCAAAGAAGGGTGCACATGATGAGAGCAAAGGGAAACCAGGACTGAGTCTTGTTCTCACCACCAACAACCTCAATGCAGTGGGAAACCTGCAAGAGAAGCTTGCCCCTTTTCCCATGGAGCTGCACATGCACTTGGCCAGGACTTCCGGAAACTGAAGGAGATTCAGCAGGAGCTGGAGGGTCTGGATGTTATCTCATACCAACAAGGTGGGCTAGCAGAGCAGTGAGAGCACGTGTGAACTGCCACGGTGCCAGGTGCTCAGCAGCAACTTTCAGAGTGTGACAAGATGCCTGCAGCTTCACTTCTACCTTCCCAATCTCATGCAGATTTCTCTTATGGGCAATGCCAAATCAGAAGCATGCAGGAAAGAGAATTCTGAGAAATGTAGCTCCATCTTAACTAAGTCTAAAAGTGTGCAAAGCAACTACAGTCTACTCTTTGCCAGCTTCCCATCAATATGTAACTCTTTTGATTGTACTTGTCTTCTGAATAAAGACAATAACAAAATCGTGCTTTGGCCTAACCTGATGAAAATATTCCCCATGCAACATCAAAACATGAGGACTCTGCAACTGACAATGTCTGTGTCACCCCAAAATTTATATGTTGAAATTCTAACTCTCAGTGCGATGATATTAGAAGGTCATGGGGATGAAGGCCTTGTGAATGGGATTAGTGTCTATATGAAAGAGACTTCAGAGGCTTTCTTGCCCTCTCTCCACCATGTGAGGATACAAGAAGTCAGCAGTCTGCACTCCAGAAGACAGCCCTCACCAGACCCCAACCAGGCTGGCACCCTGATCTCATAAATCTAGACTCCCACACTGTGAGAAATAAATTTCTGTTTTTCTCATAAGCCACCCAGTTATGTTACATTGTTGTGGCAGTCTGAACTAAGAAAGACTCTTCTCCCAAAAGAGGAGGCCAAGTCCCTTTTTCCACCTTTGTGTGATATTCATTTCTCTTCTAGCTATGCCACACTCTCCGTTTGACATCCTATAATTTAATACTGAGATATAAGATTAATACTATTAATACATTATTTTAGAAGGTACAGGAATGGTAGCAGGGAAGAAAATAATTTAAATAAGGAAGAAACACTTTACTTTATTATAGTTCTTGTTTTTGCAACTGGTCACATGATTGCAATTGGTATTTATAACTACCTCCTTTCAGTACCCATTCCCTATTCCTTTCACCCTCAGCAAGGACCTCTGATGGTCATGGTGGGGTGACTCAAACCTTCATTCATAAAGGGTGTGGGCCATTAGCTTTCCTGTATTGTGTTAATGTAGCTTTCCATTGATTTAATCACAGGACAAGGGAATGCTAGGAGACACCACTAGAGAATCTTTTGTATTCCAGACATACTCCTCCTTGCCCCTATCATGTAGTAGCGTTCCTCACTCCAGCCAATTCAGTAATCCAAAACCCTAAGATTAATTTGTGTTCTCTGAATTAATTACATAGAGATGCTAGCAAGAACAGTACTGGCCAATCATTATGGGTGGAAGCATCAAATGAGTATAGGCAAAGGAAATGAAAAGAGTGGATATAGAAAACATTTTTTAAAAGTTTGATGGGAAGTAGTAGAACTTGGCTAGTATAATATCACCCAGTAGGTTAAAATATCACCCAGTAGGTTACTCATTAATTTCAAAGAGTGAAATAACATCCATTGGCCACCCATCTCTTTCCAGGCAGAAAAGAGATGAGTGGCCAAAGGATGTTAGAGTGTGTCTTTGTGTGTCTGTGTAGAAGTTTCTAAATGAGAACTGTTTCTTCTCCCAGTTGAGTAAGTGGTAAAACCATGCACCCACCTACTCAAACCAAAAGCTTAGGTATTGTACTAAGCTTTCAAATGTACTACCTTTCTTTGAGCTCCATATCCAGTCTGCCAGTGAGTCCTGATGTCTGTTCCTGCAAAATATATCCAAATACAATTACATCTTGCCACTTCCATTGACCATCTCAGTTGACAACATTTTTCACCTGACCACTGCAATAAGCCTCCTAGCTTGTCCCTTTGCTTCCATTCTTGCTGCATTTCCCCCTCTCCTACTCCAACGCCCAATCTTTTTTCCACACAGCAGTCAGAGTGATCTTTTAGAAGAGGAATCAGAGCATGTCTCTACTGCGGTAAGCCTCCTAGTAATTTTCCCTCCATTTACCTACCATGGCCTATGGGACATTCCTTGATCTGGCCCCAGCACCAACCTCATTTTCTACCTTTATGCTCCAGCTCAGGTTGTCCCTTACTCTGATCCTTGAACATATCAAACTTACTCCCCTCTCTCAGTCTTTTTTGCATTTGCCCTTTGCTTTGCCTGGAATGCTTTGCCTCTGCTGGATCCTTGCGTGGCTGGCACTACCGTTCTCACCTAGTCTCTGGCCCCTCTATAGAGATGGGCCCTCCCACCTCCCCATTCAATTGACCCATCGTGTTTTATTTCCTTTGTAGCCCATATCAGCATCTAAAATTATCTTGTATATATACACAGCATAGTATTTGTTTATTTTCGTCCTCCCTTTCAGTGTATAATAAACTCCCTGAAACCTAAGACCTTTTCTGTCTTTTTTTATATTCTATCTCTAAATTAAGAAGAGTGGCTGGCACATAATAGGTGCTTAGCAAATATTTGTTGAAAACAAATGAATGAATAATTCCCAAAGGAAAAAAGAGAGATAACACAAGAGATAGAATAATTTACATGTTAAATTGTGCAGTTATTCTTCCCCAGATGCAACGTCCACCCCTCCTGGCATTGCTCTGTCTTAGGAAGCTAAGCCCTGTAGACTTCAACATTCCAGTTCCTTCCTAGTTGGTTTCTGGTTGGGTTGAGTAAGTAGCGGGAACTGGCAAGAAGATTGAAGAATAGGAGAGAGGACAGTATTTCTTCTCCATTTCCTGTTTGCTTCATGACCACTTCCTCACAAAGACTGAAATTCCCTGAAATGATAGTCTCTCCCTCCTCTTCCCCAAGACTGCAATTCTCCAAGTTCCAGTAACAGCATTACTACTGCTCACCCCTTCAGTTCTAGGGGTGGTAATTCCTGATACTGCTAGTTCCTGGGTGCTCTAACATTTTTCTTAGACCTCTTAACTGTGACCAAACCTCCGTAAGTAGCCTCTTATTAAAAGTCTCTCTATTGGAACCATTTGGAATATGTAGGTTGTCTTCTGCCTGCTCTTCAAGATCCACTTTCCACCTTTCTCCACCATATTTTGTGTACCAGGAAGCTAAACCATCTAGACTTGACCAATGAAGTCCATTAGCCGAAGTCTTTCAGTAGAGTTCAGCTAAAAAGAAATACCAGCAGGAAATTAGAGGGTGAAAGAAACATCAAGTCAGGGTATTCATTCTCCCTCTTCAGTTGTCAGTTGTCTCAAACTGAATGCCTTTATCCCATTTCTTAGCTCCTGTCAGGAAGTTCATTCTTATACCCAGTCTGTACTTTTGACTCTTGTCACTTCAGACCTTGAGGTATTGGAAGCTCTCTGCTGCTCCAAGTTGCAGGGTGTTGTTCCATCACGTGTTGCTTTTCCCAAACCTTGCACACATCTTTGCATATAGTCCCTTTATTAAACTCTCCAAATTACTCAATTTGATTGTGCCACGTGTTACCTGCCAGGACCCTGACTGGCAAATGCAGTGAGGCTCCACCATTGCCATATCAGATGATGCCTCTCCAGTGAGCTGTCAGTGCATATTAGTTTATTTCAATGCAAAGGATTGTGCTTGTTATTCCAATACTTTTCTCTCTCACTAAGCAATCGTGACTTAATCAAACTCGGACAACACATACTTGTGAAAAGAACGGGAGATGGGGCAGCTCTGCCTTACATGAGATTCTCCGAATGCAGGTTTTTGTCCTTCAGGATCCACTGAACTTTCTGAGCATCACATTGGGCTGTTTGCACTCTATCTGCTCTGCTGTACTAAAGGGAAGGGTTGTACAGACTATGGGTCAGTATTGGAGCCATTTCTTGTTATGCTGAGAATTCTTTTTTTCCCTTTTTTCAAATTTATTTTTATTGAAATAAAATGTGCATATATAATTTACCAGCTTTACCATTTTTAAGTGTACAGTTCAGTGGTAATAAATACATTTATACTATTTTTCCTCCTTCATCCTTCCCTTCCTCTGAGTGCTAAGAATTCTTAATCTCAGTCTACAACTATTTGAAGTTCACACTTCAGGCAGTCATCAATTTGAAAATGAGGCCATGCTGTGTAATGGTGAGATCATGGCAGTCAGATATACCTGGATCTAAGTCCTGACTGTCTCATTTGCCATGGATGTGCTAATAATGGCCACACACCAACACTAACACTATCTCTGCTAAAACAGAAGGATGTCCACGCTGTGACAGGCAGATCACAGTTACCTTATATTCAGAAATGACCTCTCATTTTTTGGGTCTCTTTGTGCTGCATCTGTTCTGCTGTGGTGATGGGAGGGGTTTTACAGGCCAGGCTGAATTTTGAGGGGGAAGAAGACACCTTCCAGGTAGAATACTCCTTGGAAGTGTTCCCTTCTATTGACAGAAATCACTGATGCTGTGTTACTTCCTGTATTTCACTGTGGAACCACGTCCTCTGCCCGAAGCAATCCAAGTTGCTGCTGAGTAGCATTCATACATATAATTCAAGGACTGTATTTAGACACACAAACTCAGGGTGTAAAAGAATGTGTATTAGTCTGTTTTCACACTGCTATAAAGAACTACCTGAGACTGGGTAATTTATAAAGAAAAGAGGTTTAACTGAGTCACAGTTCTGCATGGCTGGGAGGCCTCAGGAAACTTAGAATCATGACAGAAGGTGAATGGAAAGCAAGGCATGTCTTATATGGTGGCAGGAGAGGGAGACAGCGATGGGGGAAGTGCTATACTTTTAAACAATCAGATCTTGTGAGAACTCACTCACTATCACAAGAAGAGCATGGGAGAAACCGCCTCCATGATCCAGTCACCTCCCACTAGGTCCCTTCCCTGACACATGGGGATTATAATTTGAGATGAGATTTGGGTGGGCACGCAGATCCAAACAATATCAGAAGGCATGCCACATATGTGACTTTTTAATGTAACTTTTCCACATTAAAAAAAAAAAAAACACGCAAGGTCACCGATACACAGGCTCTGGGTGGCCTTCCAGAACAGAGCTCACGTAGCTTAATCAGGCCATAGCTAAATGAATGCATGATGACCAAGTGGAGTTTGTGTGGCCTGTTTCAGTTCTTCTGAACTCTGACCCTATTTGTATCAACTGAAGGTTCGAAAACAGTGTCTTTCTCTTCAATTAGCTTTAGGCATAACCGGAAGTTGGTGTGTATCAGTTAGAATTTGATTGCTTGCAAAAAGGAAAATATTCTCATGGTAGCTTTCGCATAGAAGAACTCAGATTTCTCACCTAACAAGAAGACTTGTCCAGGAAGGTGCAGCTACTTGATGAGCCAGGCAGGGACCCAGACTCACACTTTTTGTCCTGCCAAGCTTACCTTGTAACGTTCATAAGCACAATTATAACATGACTGCTGTAGACCAAGTAAATATCTGCATTCCTGACAGGAAGAAGGGGAAAGGGGCAGAAAGCCAAAAGGGCTGAATTTCCCCAGAGATTTCTGATTACATTCATTGGTCAGAACTGGGTTCCATGGCCAGCCCTAGCTGCAAGGGACTCTGGGAAGATATTTTTAACAGAGTCCCTAACTATCATGACAAAATTGGGGTTCTGTTACTACAGAAGAAAAGAAGAGCTTGGGAAGGCAACTAGCAGTGTCTGATCTGTGCTAAAAATTTAATTTTTCTTTTCTTGCTCTCAATTATATATTTTCTTCCTTCTTCTGATGCAGTTCACTCTCTGTCCCTAGAAGCACTTTTTACATACCCATCCCAGAAGAGTTTACTCTCAGTTGCAGTAGTAGATGTAGAGTATTTGTGAGTTGAAAGTGAAGTTGGGATTGGGGTGGACCCTCAATTATAACCTCAATCAAGGTAGTTTTACATAGGCATATTTTGCCCCTCAAAAATCAGACTTTCCTGGATGGGTGCAGTGGCTTAAGTCTGGAATCCCAACACTTTGGGAGGCTGAGGTGGGTGGATCACTTGAGGCCAGGAATTCAAGACCAGCCTGGCCAATATGGTGAAACCCTGTCTCTACTAAAAAGACAAAAATTAGCCGGGTGTGGTGGTGGGCACCTGTAATCCTAGCTACCTGGGAGGCTGAGGCAAGAGAATCGCTTGATCCAGGGAGGCAGAGGTTGAATTGAACCAAGATTGTACCACTGCACTCCAGCCTGAGCAACAGAGCAAGACTTCACCTCAAAAAAAAAAAAAAAAATAATCAGGCTTTCTTGTAGGATTATGAGTTCTGCTTCAAAATAAGATTTTTGTAATAAAGCTGAAGCAGGAGAACACAAAAGCTCTTAGGGTTGGAGAGAAATTATAACCTCAATCAAGGTAGTTTATTCCTTTTCACAATTTATTTTCATTTCTTCTCCCTCGCCAAGTTTATTATATTATCCTTATTGTCATTATAAAGTTAGAAAAATTTTTAGAAAACATTTGGGAAATAGAGAAAAGAAAAGAATAGTCACTAATAGTTTTACTATTCCAATACTTCCACTATTATTGTACTTAATATTTCTTTTTTTTTTTTTTGAGATGGAGTTTCACTCTTGTTACCCAGGCTGGAGTGCAATAGCGCGATCTTGGCTCACTGCAACCTCCGTTCCCAGGTTCAAGCGATTCTCCTGCCTCAGCCTCCTGAGTAGCTGGGATCACAGGCTTGCGCCATCATGCCTGGCTAATTTTTTGTATTTTTAGTAGAGACAGAGTTTCACCATGTTGGCCAGGCTGGTCGCGAACTCCTCACCTAAGGTGATCCACCTGCCTCAGCTTCCCAAAGTGCTGGGATTGCAGGCATGTGCCACCGCGCCTGGCCTGTACTTGTATATTTCTTGTTGTTAAATCATAATATTCATTGAATTTCACATCCCTGTTTTACAATTAGCATATCATAAGCATTATTGTTATTAGAATTTATATCACAAATGTTATATATGGGTGAGTGTGTGTGTGTATAGTCATGCACTGCAAAATGATGTTTTAGTCAATGACTGCATATACAATGGTGGTCTCATAAGATTATAACACTGTATTTTTATTGTATGTTTTTTATGTTGACATACACAAATACTTACCAATGTGTTACAGTTGCCTATAGTATTTAGTACAGTAACATGATGCACTGGTTTGTTGCCTAGGGGCATAGGCTATACCAGATAGCCTACATGTGTAGTAGGCTACACTATTTAGGTTTGTGTGAGTACACTCTATGATGTTCACACAATGGCAAAATTACCTAACAACACATTTCTGAGAACGTGACTATGTACAGTAAAACTAATAAATTCTTATAGGAATGTTGATATTCAAAAAGTTCAAAACATTAGCCACCACTTAATGAGCACTTAATATCAGGCATGGTATTAAGCACATTCTCAAATCCATTAACTCATTTATTTCTTACAACACCCTATGATCAAGATATTATTATCATCCCTATGAACAGGTAAGGAAACTGGAGCTCAGAGATGGTTAAATGCCCTTTCTAAAATCCCACAGCTAGTGTTCATTTCATTTTTAAAAATAATAATATGTATAATAATGACATATAATTCTGGTAATAGAGTATTAATGCAAAATTTCACTCCGACCCTAAGAGCTTTGTGTTCTCCTGCTTCAACTTTATTATAAAAATCTTATTTTGAAGCAGAACTCATAATCCTAAGAAAGCCTGAATTTTTTTTTTTTTGAGATGGAGTCTCGCTCTGTTGTCCAGGCTGGAGTGCAGTGCAAGCGAGTCTCCTGCCTCAGCCTCCCAAGTAGCTGGGATTACAGGTGCCCACCACCATACCTGACTAATTTTTGTATTTTTAGTAGAGACAGGGTTTCACCATGTTAGACAGGTGCCCACCACCATACCTGACTAATTTTTGTATTTTTAGTAGAGACAGGGTTTCACCATGTTAGCCAGGCTGGTCTTGAATTCCTGGCCTCAAGTGATACACGCACCTTAGCTTCCCAAAGTGCTGGGATTACAGGCTTGAGCCACTGCACCCGGCCAGGAAAGTCTGATTTTTGAGGAGCAAAATGTGCCTGTGTAATAACATGTAAAGTGAAGATTTGAAAATGATCCTATCAAGTTAATGAATTATATCGGTTTTATTCAACTGGGCCCGCTATTCTAATCAAATTACTATTTGACTGCTGCATACACAAGCTTTTTAAAAAAAAATTTGACAATTCTCTGCACTCAGCTTAATCATGTCACTTTCCTGTGATCTTTTGTGTTATTTATTAAAACAAATGATTATCCATATCAAAGTGTAGTTTTTCCATTTTCCTCTCAGACATGACATAGATATATTTGGAATAGGGATGTGCTGCTGTCCTATCACTCTTCATAAAAGGCAGAGTTGGGAAAGTGAGAAAAGTCCACAGTGTTACTTAGGATATTCCTAGATATCTTATTGCCATAAAGCAGCAAACTACTAGGTGATTATCAAGTGAAATTATGAGTACATTGATTTAATATTTTTCTTAACCTTTTTGTTGCAACAAGAGAGCTCATCTAAGAAGATACTTTAATGTTCCTATTCAAAATGATTAAGCCAGAAAGGATTTAGGGCACTCTAGGCCTGTTATTTAACTACAACAATGAAAGTAAATATATGTCTTCGAAACATTTATTTAGTTTTTGTTTTAATAGGTAATATTCAAATGATTTATTTAAAACTTTTTTAAAAACTTGAACAAAGTAAACACTGAGAAGGCTCCGTCCTACCTTGCACTATCTATCTCATTCCTACTCCCCCTATGAATAACTGCTTGTATTAATTGTTCATATTACTTCCTCCACTTCTTGTATAAAATGTAGATTATCATCACTTTACTCCACACCTTGAGTTTTATCTTGGACAATATTTCCCCGAGATTTTTCCTTATCAGGACATCTTATGCTTCCTCATTGTTTTTTCACAGCTACCTAATATTCCATTGTGTGCATGTACCATAATTTAATTAACCACTCTGCTGATAGACATTGGGTTGTTTCTAATCTTCTGCCTTCACAAACAATGCCATCATGAATAACCTTAGACATAAATCATTTTGATGTGTGCAGATGTGTCAGTAAGATGCATTCCCAGAAGGGAGACTGCTGGGTCAAAGGGTAAATACATTTGTAGCTATTAAAAATATTGCCAAAATGTCCTTTATGGTGGTTGTGTCATTGGGTTCTGCCAGTAGCAATGTATGAGAGTACCTATTACCCCATAGCCTCAGAAAGAGAATTTTGTTCAACTTTTTCACTGTTGCCAATCTGATAAGTAAAAAACTGGTGTTGGTTAGTGAATCTGACTTTAATTCACAGAGAGATAACATGCAATTTCGAGTAACGTGAAAGACTTTTTGTGGTTGTGATTTTTGTTTTTCATACGATCTGTGTCTGCCACACACTATCCTGAAGTCCTGTGTCACAAAATCACTGTTATAAGTGGAACTGTGTCAATGAGGGCTTCCAGGATTTATATATCATGCCTTTGACATAAGGCAATAGGTATGGTGTCAGGAGCCCTTGTATTCAAGCCAAGAGAAAAATGAAGCATCAAGGAGTCAAGCCCTAGACCTTCCTGTAACTGATTATGTCCTTTGAGCCAGTCATTGAATCACTAAAGGTTCAATATCCTTATGCGGTGAAAGTATCAGGAAGCAGAATAATGAAAAATGAGATAAAGTTTTAATGACTCTTGCTAAGGAGGGAGAAGGATGGGAGAAAACACCAATTTAAGGCAGCAAAATTGTGCCTTACTGATATCATCCATTGGAAATATTGGACTTGTGATGATCTGGGTAGAATAAAATAGTTATACTCTGGAGTCTATTTTGTTCCAACATGTTGAGATGTTCATATGGACCCGACATGGTGAAATGTTCAGATGGACCTTTGGGATACTAAATTCTGGTTACAATGGGGCCAAGCCAATATTCATTTAAAAGGGACTGGTGTTTGTAAATACTTTGACTCAAAATCTATGATTGGATACAGATTAAATTTATTATGTTTTAGAGATCGTGCGTATCTTATGACCATAATTTTAATTAAATTTAAATTTCAAGCTAGTCTGCTTAAAATTGTACATTAGATTTCGGGCCATTGATATTTATTAAATAACTATCCCCTGGATGCTAAATATTTAACTAATAATATGTAATAGACACATTTTCGAAACATTTAGCTGAATGTATAGTACAATCCTGTTTCATTTGAAACCTTGTGTGTTTACTGGTAGATATTTGTGTAGAATAATATTGGAGAGACTATACATTAAAAGTGGATAGTCTTTCAGACAATTCCATCTAGGTTGTAGAATTTCAAGTAACTTTAATTTTTTGCTTGCTTATATGAATTTCTATAATTTTCCAGAAAGAATATTTATTATATTTGAAAAATAATTTTGTAAACTCATGGAAAAATATTTTGAGGTTAAAGATGGGACTGGAGGGAGACTTTCATTGCCAAAAGTTCAGTTCAAAGAATTCTCGTATCTAGTCAATGCTGTTAAACCATCCAGAGGCATTTTAAAAGAGGTAGGGTAACAATTTGCTAGGTGCTTTTTTCTATATTAGCGATCTGTCTCAACACTCTCTGTAGTGTCATTTCTTCCTTTTTTACATTTTTTATTTGAAGACAAAATAGAAGAAATCATAGAGCTTGAAGGTGAAAAGCCTTTCAAAATATCTATTTGGTATGTAAACATAATTTTTCAACCACTTTGTTTTATGCCTCTCATGATTTCCAACAGATATAATAGGTCTTAGTTCCATTTTCTATTGTATTATAATAGTTATTTTCACAGGACGCTGTTCACAGTATCTTCTTAACTGGTCTCTGGGCAATCCATCTGACAAAAAGCCAGATTAATATGTTCCTAAAACACCACTTTCATTATGTAACTTTCCTGCTCAAAAATCTCCAATAGTTTCTCTTATTTATTGTCATGATTTTCGAGCTTTTAGACAGTAGAACATTTTCTTGCCCTAAAGAATACTTCTGTGGAATCCCTGTGAATAAAACAGACGACAGTAGTGTTTTATTAGAACTTATGATAAAGTCCATCAATAAAAACCATGAGGCTATTTTGATACACACAGAAAGACAATCAAGTGTTATGGTTGAAACTGAAAGTCTTCAGCATTCAAATGTATTTCCATATTTTATTCTGGTTACATAGAACTGAAAAAAATCTCCATTTATAAAAAATAAGCAGATGATGTTAATAAAAGGTTTTTTAATAGCTAAGCTTTAAATCACAATGAATCAAAAATTACATAAAAAGTTTACCCCAATGTTTGCAACAAAAGTTAATGTGTTGGTAGAAGTCACTGTGTTAAAAAGTGATAGATCACACATTTGAGTGTGGGTGCTGATTTGCTTCTCTGGTTGTATCCTTGTTTCTTTTAACTATAGAACTTAATATTCACGAATATATTTTTAAAATATTTAAGATCAGGTTGATTTTAAAAAGCTTTTTAGTTCATGGAAAGATTTTCAGCAAATGAGAGTCAGTTGGTTCTTTGCAGCTTTAAACTAGACGTTCTTTTTTTCTCAATCCTATGTACACTGTCAAACATCTTTTTCTATAAAAAGACCAGTTTTGTCTGCCGAGGTGGAAAACATTCTTCCTTGTTGATCTCTGCAAGTGTAGGAAATTGTTTTTCTGGTATTCACACTCTTCTCACTTTGATATTGTGCAGATCACTGGGGCCTTGAACCTATGGAAATACCTCTTTCGCCAAAAGTTCCAAGACCATCCATTTACTGAGGATTTGGCCTTCGAGTCCTCAAACTCTGAAAATTATCTCCTAAATAAACATCAGGATCTAAGGCGTACAAGCCTCTGAGATTGCTCCTTTGGCCTTACATGTGTGTTTTCATTGTGTTATTTTTATATTTTTCCTGATGATTATTGTCCGTTTCATTTTTTCATGATTCACTTTTAGTCCCTCAGAATCTATTCTTCTAATGATTTAACCCATGCACTCAAATAAAAAGCACAGTGTCATACCATTTTTACTTTTTGAATTATCTTTACTTTTTGTCATAATTGTACTCTGCCTTTTATTACTTAACACTTTTAAACATTCTTTTTTTATACTTATTGCTCTCGATGGGGTAAGTACTGTTTGAAAACACTTTAAAAACTAAGCACACTTTCAGCAAACAGTCACTTCTCAAGTACAGTAGCCAAGAATAAAATGAACAGGCCAGGTGTGGTGGCTAGTGCCTGTAATCTAGCGCTTTGGGAGGACGAGGAGGGAGGATCACTCCAGGCCAGGAGTTCAAGACCAGCCTGGGCAACACAGGGAGACTGTGGCAAAAAAAATTTAAAAACTAGCCAGGCATGGTGGCATGTGCCTGAAGTCCCAGCTACTCGGGAGGGTGAGGTGAAAAGACACTTAAGCCCCAGAATTTCAAGGCTGCAGTGAGCTATGATCATGCCACTGCACTCCAGCCTGGGTGTCAGTGCCAGACCCTGTCTCTAAATAAATAAATAAATAAATAAATAAATAAATAAATAAATAAATAAATAGATGGCACAATTGTGGATACCATCTGTGGGTGGCAGGCAGAAGTCACTCTCTACTGCCCCAGAGGCTAGCTCTGTTGTGTGTCTATGGCAGTGTGTAAGTTGCAGGTTTGTAAGCTGATTTTTCTAAGGCGTTTCTATAGTTAAGTGTACTTTTAAAAGACAATTTAAATTTTTTAAGAAAAGCAATTAAAATCAAGCATTAGCAGAACATAACTACGTGTTTAACAAGGGTTACCAAATTTATCTTATAAAGGACAAGATAGTAAATATTTTATTCTGTACAAGTCATACAGTCTCCAGTGAGATTGCTTAACTCTGTGACTGTAACACAAATACAGCCATAGACAATATGTAAGCAAATAGGCATGACTGTGTTCCAACAAAACTTTATTTACAAAAACAGGGAGTAGGCTAGATTTGGCCCCCAGGCTATAGTCTGCTGACCCCGGGATAGAGTATAAACAATTCTTGTTTGTCTTACCCAGTGTACATAAATAAATAAATAATCATTATGGTAGATTAAATATAGCTGCAAATTCTTTCCTACTTCTTCCACTGAGAGGTAGAGTCTAAGTTCCCTTTCCCTGAGTCAGAGTTGTCCTTTGTGACTTCCTTGACCAGCAGAATGCTGTGTAAATATCATTCTGGGACTTCTGAGGCTAGATAAGAAGTCTCATAGCTTCCTCTCGGGCCTCTTGGAATGCTTGCTTTAGAGAAGCCTCCACCATCTAACAAGGCCAACAACCCTCAGGCTGTCGTGTAGTTAAGAAGTACAAGTCACGTGGCAAGGCCCTGGAGGATGAAATATCCTATGGAGAGAGAGAGAGGCAAAGAACATCAAGGTGCCAGAGATGCGAATGAGGAAGCCATCTTGGACGGGACCCCAGGTTGAGCTTCTCCCGCTGGTCCCCAAGTAGTATGGGGACAAACCACCCCCACCTCACTGTGTCTGAATTCCTAACTGACCCAAATAAATGCTGCTATGGTTGTTTTAAGCCATTAGCTTTTAAGGTGTTGTAGGGAGTTCAAGGACTTCAGGTGTATCAGCTATAAAGGGATTTCAGGTATATTGAGGGAAAAACAAGACTATGATGGGCAGTAGCATACAACGAGCTTTCCCTGTTAGGCACAAAAGAGTGGGGTCTGTTGGCAGGCAAAATGCAAATACTCTGGAATCAGTGAAAGAAAGCACTTCTCTGCAAGTTTTGAGAAGGGATCTGGAATGGATCTTTTGCTCTGTTGATTAGATCATATTCTTTGGACTCTACTTTTCTCTCAGGCTGCATCTGAGGGGAGGTCCCTCACAGCAGAAGACCTCCCAGAGGCAGCAGTGAGGAGCCATCACCAGAAGGGGAAGAGGGTACAAGAACTTCTTCTGGGGATGGGAATCAGAGAGCAGGCTAACATGTCTAGATGCTGCTGCTCAGCAGCACTGTGGGATAGAGACCTCAGAAGGCCATAGCAGCCATTTATAGCCCCAGAGTTTTTCTTATGTATGCTTAGCAGATCTTGGGTGCAGTTTCTGAAGTGTGCAAAGTAGGCAGGCTCTAAATGGCCTAAAATATGCTTATTTGCACTATATAAAAACTGGATGTGTAAAAGTTTGAGTTTAGAGCTTATGGGCTTTGAGTTAATATCCTACTGTGAAGAAGTAAACAACATGTGGGCCAATATAAAGGGGTTATCCTTGGGATCATGTATATGACAGATGGTTTTATTACACAGCAATAGATAACCAGAACAATTGCAATCTTTTCAGAGATCTCTATTTTGTTTGCCCAGTTAGAGTCCACATTTCTTTAGCACACCGGTGTCTTAAATGTTTTGTATAATGCACAGGATTTAACCCAATGCTTTGTAAAGAGTTTCTATGTAATAACTATTGCTTAAATGGTGCAAATTTGCAGATATTTTGATGGTCAAAGAACTCACTACCCTGATTGGTGCACACAAAAGAATGGGGTCTGTTTGCATGCAAAATGCAAATTCTGGAATCAGTGAAAGCAAGCACTTCTCTGCAAAGTTTTGAGGAGGAATCTGGAATTTATCTTTTGCTCTGTTGATTAGATCATATTCTTTGGAATCTACTTTGCTCTTATTTACTGACAGTTACATATGACTTGAAAAATGTGATTACCATGCACCAGTATGCCAAATAATATTTCTCAGTACCATGTGAAGATTTGGACATACTTAGAAAGCTCTGTGCTATAACTGACATTAGTTGGTATGCACATTTTACTTATGTAGTATATTTTAATTCTGGAGATGTAGATGCATCAACTTCTTTAACTGGCAAAATGCCACCAAGACTCATATTGGAGTTGAAAACCAAAACTGGGACATGTACCCCATGGCTCTGAGGAGATGCCTCATTGCTCATCTCTGCATCTTTCTGCAGGTCTGCTCCCTTCTCCATGCCCTCTTGACCATCTTCTTATGTTTACTCAGGATTTTTCAGCCCATAACTTCCATTTGCATGTGGCTCTGTTTGACCCAGCAATCTACAATCCTAACTCTGTCATGCGAGACCTCAGCTTCAACTTCTTTGGCTAATTGGCAATAGTCTTTCAGCTTTCTAGTTCCAAAATTTCTGCAAGCAACATTTGGTTGGTTCAGATGGTCTTTTATCCCCAGATCACCAGCCAATCTGTGGATGGGCTCTCCTTGATGGAGGGGACCACATTTCTCTAAATAGCTGAGGTCAGTGACAGGGTGGGATACTATAGAGCCAGTACAAGCTACAAGATACAGAACATGGTAGTCAAGGTCTACCCCTTTCTTCAGAGGTTGTGATGGGTTGGGAGAAAGGGTCAGATGCCTCAAAATATATCCTATCAATTGTGGTTCATTGTCACCTTGACAACTGGCTACATGGAAGTTCAGAATTTTAGCCTAGAAATCTAGAAGAAAAATGGTGACATTAGCCAAAATAAGGAAAGTACTTGAGGAAGCCAGTTTTGTGGGATATAATGTTATTATGATATTGATTTTTAGAGAATAATGTGGAGATCTTCTTTCTCTGGGTTTTCTCATAAATGGATAAAGTTCCTGAAACATGACTAAATTATATGTGTGAATCTTCAGCACATTCTTCCTTTTTCAAGTGTAGCTAAACGGTTGCTGAAAATGTTACCTATTAATTAAATTTCAAATGTGATTAACTAAAATCCATCTTATTGCCAAATAACTTCAGGTAAATGATGCCCATTAATTTTAAAATTTTGGTTATAGCACAAAAATGGCAAAAGTGCTGATCACATTCTTGAATTTATAGTGTTTCAATAATAGCATTATCAGGCCAGGCGCAGTGGCTCATGCCTGTAATCCCAGCACTTTGGGAGGCCGAGGCAGGTGTTATCACCTGAGGTCAGGAGTTCAAGACCAGCCTGGCCAACATGGTGAAACCCCGTCTCTACTAAACATACAAAAATTAGCCAGGCGTGGTGGCAGGCACCTGTAGTCCTAGCTACTCAAGAGGCTGAGGCAGGAGAATCACTTGAACCCAGGAGGCAGAGGTTGCAGTGAGCCGAGATCATGCCACTGCACTCCAGCCTGGGTGACAGAGCAAGACTCCGTCTCAAAATAATAATAATAATAATAGTAATAATAATAGCATCATCCAGGCATCTCTTAGGTCAAAGGAGTAAATTAAATTTGCAGGAGATAAACATTTCCTTCATTGTGGAACTGTTATAATTCTGGATACCTTGACCTAGAAGATGAGGTAATGGAATAAGAAACTCTGGGCAGGAAGTAGACTTTATTTTTAAAGCCATCTTAAAAGATACAGTCATACTGTGGGCTGATGATACTTCAAGTGTGCATGGCTATTTCTTGCAGTAATGTGGTCTGATTGAGCAATTCTAGAGAAGGAACACTTAAATCACAATAAAAGAGCCCAGTAAGTTTTCAAATTGTTCTCATCACTGGAAATGTCTTCCCTAAAGTAAGTCAAATTCTGCTTCCTTTGACTACACTCACTGATGCGAGTTGTTCCCTCTGAAGCCATACAGAATAAGGGTCAGGTTCTTCTACCATTTCTCATCTGACATGATTTTCAGATCCCTCACATTTTCTTACCCTTCTGAATATACTGGTGACTGGTTTTGCTGCTTTCTTAATGTGCTCTGAAGAAGATTCAAGTAACACTTACAAACACAATAAACTAGAGTTACATAACTCAAGAGTTAAGAAAGACTGGAACTGGCTTTTTAAAAGTTATGTAATAATAGCTTTTTTATCATTAGCTATAATTTGATAAAACCATTAGATGTTTTATCAAAAAGTAATAATGGTGGCAATGACAACTAACTCAGGTGTAGATCTCCAAAGTTCCCAAAGCCCTTTCCTAGCTGACATTTTTCCCCCATCCCTATTTGCACAAGCCATACTAGTCTTATTCCTAACACCAACTCCTCAGGAACTAAGGGAAAGTTGACAGTTACTGTTTGTGGTTTGACATAAGAAGGACAAAAAAAAAACCCTTCTATTTCCAGAGACAGTCTATAAATATGTGATCTTGTATGCAATTTGCATACATGAATTAAACTTTTTATACACAAATTGTAGCAATATATCCAATGTACTCTGCTATCACGGTTTATTTAACAGCTCACCTTCTTAAAGTATTTGGTTGTTTCCATCTTATTGGTAACAACAGTGCTGCAGTGAATATCTTTGTACATATGTTTCTGCCCACATGTGCAAATTATAATGAAAATGATGTGCCAAAGAGCATGCACATTTTAAATTTTAATTGATGCCAATTAACTTCCAGTGAACATACACCAAGTGTAGGGGGGAGCGCCAGTTTCCCCCATACCCTTGCCAAAACAGTTTGTTACCAAATCTGTTGATATTTGACAGAATAAAGGTGAAATATGATGAGATGCATATCACTTTCATTTTAACTGACATTTTTCTTATAGTGATGTTGAACATCTTTTCAAATGCTTAGTAGTTGTACTTCCTTTTTATTTCTGGACTGTTTGTATCCTTTTACGATTTTATTAGTGGTCTTTATAAAAATTTGTTTCTAGCAATTTTTATATGTGAAACTATTAACATTCAGTATATAGCAAAACATAAATATCACCACCAGATTGTATATATCTTTGGACTTGGCTGAAGAACTTTGGACGTGTTGATTTTTAAAATATATTGAAAGAAAAGTTTTCTCATCTCTGAGCATACATAAAAAGCTGTCCATTTTCTTCTAGTAATAATTATAGTTTCATTTTAGTCTTTGAATGTTTGATCCATTTGGAATTTATTCTGGTAAAAGATGAGGTGAAAATTCAACTTATTTTCAGCTACTCAATTATTCCAGAATTATTTTTTAAGCATTCTATTTTTCTCCAATGATGTTAAATTTCTCCTGTATTATTTGCTAAATTTTATTTGGAGATTCTGTTTATAAGTCCACTCTTGTATCTCACTAGTCTATTTGTATGTACCTGTGCCGTTACAACACTATTTTAATTACCACAAATGGTAGAATGAATAGTCCCTCATGGCTGCATTTTTCTCACAGAATCTTCCTGAATATTCTTGTATGCCTATTTTTCATTTTGTTTTGTGTTTTTGAGACAGGGTCTCACTTTGTCACCCAGGCTGTAGTGCAGTAGCCCAATCTTGGCTCACTGCAGCCTTGACCTCCCAGGCTCAGGTGATCCTCCTGCCTCAGCCTCCCAAGTAGCTGGGATTACAGATGCGTGCCACATGCCTGGCTAATTTTTTGTATTTTTTTGTAGAGATGGGGTTTTGCCATGTTGCCCAGGCTGGTCTCGAACTCCTGGGCTCAAGCGATCCGCCAACCTGGGCCTCCGAAAGTGCTGGGATTACAGACATAAGCCATCATGCCCGGCCATATGCTTATTTTTAAATGTGATGTTTACAAATGTGTTTAGTTAAAAAAATCTATTGGTATATTATTGAGATTGTGAAAAAAATACCGATTAATTTTGCCATGATTGGGTATTTATAACATACCTTGTGCTTAGGTAATGCCTTTTTTGTCCTTTAGTAGCATTTTAAATTTGCCTTTATAGGGTTTTCACATTTCTTACATTTATTTTCAGGTATTCTATCTTTCTGTTGCTATTATATTTTCAAACTGGTTACTGTTTGTTTATAGAATAGCCCAGTGACTTTACTAAATTATGTTGTCAAGTAAAATGCTTTAATATACCTAATCTTATTTTATTAAGAACATTTTTTGAGATGAAGTCTCACAGTATATGTTTAGCATTTTATCAACTATCTTTTAAGCATCTGCAAATATGAGTATACCACTTTTCTCCTTTGATTTATTAACGTCGTCAAATATATTATATTTCCTAATAATGAAACATTCTTGCATTTCTGATATGAGCCTTATCTAGTCCAAATCTATTATATTATGCTTTTAAGATAGGATCAATTTTACTGGCTCATTTTTTATAATTTAAAAAATCAATTCTCATAGTGAAATAGATTTGTTGTTTCCTGGTTTCATAATATCTTTCTCGGGTTTTAGTCTTGGCATTGTTCTAGTTTCTTAAAAGGAATTTTCCTATTTATTTGTTTTGGAACAGTTTAATTAGCATTGTAGTTCTCTGTTCTTTTAAGTTTCAGAAAATCAGTGGTGAAATACCTGGGCCCTGTACATTTTTAGGGAGGAGAGTGGGGATGAACTTGCTTTTTGTGAATTTTTGCTATTTTTATTATATTTTCTACTTCTGTGATTAGCTTTATCTATTTCACAGAGCTTATCAAATTATTTGTCATACAGTTGATTAAAATAATCCTTTATAATTATTTAAATGCACTCTGTATTTAGGTTACTTTCCTAGCTTCATTCCTAATTGACAAACTCCACCCTTTTTTATCTTGGTTGGATTAGCGAATGCATCTCTGTTTTATTGTTTTCTTTCCTTGTTTTCAAATAATCGACTCTTAGATATACTTAGTATTTCTATTGTATTTTCTGTTTCCTAATGCATTTATTTCTAAATCTTCATCTTTGTTATCTTAAAGCTGTAATTCTTATTAATGTGCAAATATTCTTAGAAAGAGACATATTGAAACTGTTAATAATCATTTCTATCTTAGGATAAATGAGTTCCAGATATTGTCGTGGGCCTAGGTTTTGGAAACGGGAAAGGATAGTTATTAGTCAAGCAATTACTTGAGTCCTAGAGAAGGGGATGGGGGTGACAACAAATATAATCATGGAGTTCAGAGTCTGGGGAGATACACATTTCCCATGTCATAGAGCCTCTCTTTACACATTCATCAGAATGTGTCCCTGTAACATCACCACATAATGGTTTGGTGTTCCAGGGAAGCAAATAACTTAGTAGGTGTTGGGAAAGTGCTTAAATAAAAAACATGGGATTCAGTGACATAAATTATGAAACATAAGTCACGGTACTTTTTGTTTTTCCATAGTATAAATTAAACAAAACCAAGAAAACAGCTTCATAGGGAGGCTTATATCTATCCAATAAAATTCCCAGTCAAGATATTTATTCACTCAAAGGCGCTACCAGAAGGGACAGAACAAACAGATGGATGACACTGTGACAGCCCAGGGCTGCCTAAGATAGCCATGGAATCTTCCTTCTCCCTGCACTGCTCTCCTTTTTCTAATTGAAGTTTGAATACCATCTTGCATTTTCAATATTCTTTTGTGCACTTCTATTTGATCCTAATAACAACCTCGTTTATTAGACTTCTCTTCTTGTATACTCTCTCACATCCAACCAAGCACGTCTTGCTACCTTTTTTTTTTTTTTTTTTTTTTTGAGACACAGTCTTGCTCTGTCGCCCAGGCTGAAATGCAGTGGCTTGATCTGTGCTCACTGCAACTTTTGCCTCCCAAGTTCAAGCTATTCTCCTGTCTCAGCCTCCCAAATAGCTGGGATTACAGGTGCGTGCCACCATGCCTGGCTAATTTTTTGTATTTTTAGTAGACATGAGGTTTCACCATGTTGGCCAGGCTGGTCTCAAACTCCTGACCTCTTTCTCAACTTTTTATTTCCAGGGTTTCCTTCTGAGTTTAGAATTTTATTGTTTCATTTCCAAATTCCTGTGGTAGTCTTCCATCATCCTGGAGGCGCGATAGGCTAGCTGTTGAAAAACAACCCCTGAATCTCAGAAGTATAATATGATAAGGCTTTATTTCACAATTACATCATAGTTTAATACAAGGTATGAGTTGGGGTAGGACAGGGTCAAAAATTGGTCAAAAATTGTCTATGTTGTCCTTCAGTGACCTAGACTTTATATATCTATGGCCCCACCCCCCTGGAGCCTCAGAGTTCCCCACTGTATCCTCTGCCTCTGGCTGACAGATGAGAAATGAGAAAGTGTGTGGACAATTGTGCAGGAGGTTTACAGGGCCAGAGCCTGAAAGCGGCATACGTGGATCCTGCCACACTCTATTGGCAGGAAGTCAGTCATATGGCTGCCCCTAACTGTAAGAGAGGCTGGGAAATGCAGTCTAGTTTTGCGCCCAAGAGGAAAAGAAAATATATTTTGGTGAAAACTGCATACTTGGACACAGCCAGCCTCTCTGCCCACCTATGTTGCATATTCTACCAGATTAGCATTCATTCAGTCATTAAACAAACATTTACTAAATACCACTATCTGCCAGCTACTATGCTATGCACCATGAATACAAAAATGCATAACTTCTAATTTTGCCTTCCTTGGAACTCACAAGCTAGTGGGAGATAAGAATACTAAATAAAAATGTCTACATTGAGTTCAGTACAGTGGTCCTCCCTTATCTGCAGGGGATACCTTACAAGACCCCCAGCGGATACCCCAAACACAGATAGTACAGCACCCTATATATGCTGCTTTTTCCTATATATGCATACCTATGAAGAGGTTTATTTATTTATTTATTTATTTTAGACACAGAGTATTGCTATTTTGCCCAGGCTGGTCTCCAGCCCTGGGTTCAAGTGATCGTCTGGTCTTAGCCTCCCGAGTGTCTGGAACTACATGCATAATTTACAAATTAGGCACAGCAAGAGATTAACAATAACTAATAATAAATAGAATATTTATAACTACATACTGTAATAAAAGTTACGTGAATGTAGTCTTTCCCAAAATATCTTATTGTACTCTATTCACATGACAGTAGTTTCTTCACCAGCAGACTCAGCCTCTCCAGTAATTTTTATATTTTTCAGCCCAAACATATTCCCGAGTCTGTATAACCACCCCTCACTCACACTAAATGGCTGATGTCACTTGTTTCTGGGGATCCCTTGCTGAAGTCTTCCTACAGGCTCAATGCTTTCTGGCACAACACATTGCTGTGAATCGGAACATGTTGCATTCATGTCTTCCACCCACATCTTTAATGCCTTTTCCATCATAATTAAGCACTTATTACACACTGTGGCCATAACTTTTGCAGTTTTAGATGCAGAATAAAACTAGCACAAACATCTTTTTCCTTCTTCACAATTTCACAGACAGAGGATTTGTCCTTACCATAGATCCAAATCTATGGTATGAAAACTAAGCATACAATATTTTTTTCTTTCCTTATTAAGTCAAGGACTTTGATCTTTTTATGTAAAGGAAGTACTTGACAGCTTCTCTTTGTCATACCTAAATTGCCAGCTTCACTACTTTTGTGCTTTGAGGCCATTATGAAGTTAAGTAAAGGTGTCTTGAACATAAGTCCTGTGATGTCACAACAGTTGATCCAATTATCCAGCCACCTACTAAGTGACTGATGCGCAGGCAGCATCTACAGTGTGGAAATGCTGAGCAAAAGGATGATTCATGTGCCAGATGGGATGAAGCAGGACTGTGCGAGATTTCATCATACTACTCAGAATGGCAAGCAACTTAAAACTGACGAATTATTTCTAGAATTTTCCATTTAATATTTTTGACCATGGTTGACCATGGATAACTGAAACCACAGAAAGTGAAACCATGGATAAAGGGTGACTACTGTACCTTGATGCACTAAGCCAACCAAATTTCCTATGAGAGTTCAAAGGGAGACGTAAAAGGAATCAACTGGGCTGTATATAACAAGTACTTCAAAGATATCAGCTTACATAAGATAGAGTTTTATTTCTATTTCATGTAAAATAAGTCAAAAGGTGGGCCCCTCCAGCTAGTATGGCATAACACTGATGTCAAGGTTGCAGACTCCTTTTATCTTGTATCTCTGCCATGCATGGCTTCCATTTTGGGGTCATTTTAAGATCCAAAATGGCTGCCGCACTCTAGCCAATACGCCTGCATTCCAAACAGCATGAAGGAGGAATTGAGAAGAAATGAGTGCCACTTTCTTCCAAGGAGATAACTCCTACTTCTGCTTAAGTCTCATAGGCCAAAACTTAATAACATGGCCACACATAGCTACCGGGAAATCAGGCAATGTAATCTTTTTTTTTTTTTTTTTTTTTTTTGAGACAGAGTCTCTCTCTGTCACCCAGGCTGGAGTGCAGTGGCACGATCTCAGTTCACTGCAACTTTCTCCTCCTGGGTTCAAACAATTCTCCTGTCTCAGCCTCCCGAATAGCTGGGACTACAGGTGCACGCCACCACGCCCGGCTAATTTTTGTATTTTTAGTAGAGACAGGGTTTCACCATATTCATCAGGCTGCTCTCAAACTCCTGACCTCAGGTGATCACCCCGCCTCAACCTCCCAAAATGCTGGGATTACAGGCGTGAGCCACTGCGCCTGGCGTATAACCTTTTAAATTAGTGCCAGAGTGACCAATGAAAAATTCAAGGTAATATAGTAAGAAAGAAGGAGAGAATTAACATTGATAGACAAGTAGACTCTACTAGAGAGGGGGAGAAGCTACTTGAACTGAAGAAAACAAAACAAAACAGAACCGAGTTTCTCCAGTAAGAAGAAATTTAAACTGACTCTTAAAAGAAGGATTAAGACATTACTGGCTACCTTAAAGTGAGTAATGCTTGCCATTCTGAGTAGTATGATGAAATCTCGCGCACTTTTCAGTGAAGTGGTAAGGGCAGATGTTTATTCCTGTGTGACTCTAGTAAGCCAATTTGGTGGCCTCATCCCACTTCACTGTTCCTCCTTTGCCACATATGCACTAAAGGCCACATGAGAAGGGAGCCCCCTAACATTTGTCATTCAAAGTATTGGTTCTAAGCTGCTATTATTCAACCCAACACTCATCCTTTTTCTCATTCTCCATTTGACATTGTTGGAGAGCAATCTTGCCACTTACTCTTCCAGTTTTATCCTTACTTCGTTCTTTTCACATTTGAGTTTAATCATTGGGTTTTCATTATGGGCTCAGTTTCTCTGGCTAGCATTCAGCTTTGTTATCTTGACTAGGCTACCATATATTGATCCAGGTACACATCTTGATTCACCTTAGTTCAGATCGCCCTCATTCCCACGCTGGCTCTATGAGCCAGAAGGGGATATCTGACTGTGGAGCAGGATCCTGATTCCCAAACTTCTATATTTATCCAGACTATCACTGGGTAAGAGGCAAAATTCAAGGGGGTGGTCCTTTCTTAAGTTATGTTTAGGCTGAGATATAGTGGTGACCAGAACCTGCTGCCAAGCAATGTCTTAGCCTCTAGTAATGAGAACAGAATGAATATTACCCTGATCTATCCTTCTACTTTGCTCCTTGCCTAGACATATGTAGGTTGCTTACTGAGCCGTCGGGGTCATGATTTGACTTACCTGTAAGTCCAGGTTGTGGTACACTTCAGGTCACCAAGGACTTTTACTGATTCTTCATCTAACAATTTCAACTTCAAAGCTATTCCAAGCTCTTGACAATCATTTTGGAAATGATCTATTGGTGCCTGCTGCTGGAAAAGACCATCACACAAGACTATACCCTTCAATACTGGTATGGAAAAGTATATGAAACTGCCTTTCCTATAAGTAAATGGCTTCTCACATTATCATTTGGTATTCAACCCTGATCAGCACAACATCCATCCCTGAGAATGTCATGGGAGCTAAGGAGACATAGCATTCATTTTGGTTTACGACCATCAGTGTTGCCCAAGTGCCATATAGGGAGTCTCTCAGGCCATGCTATCAGTGCCCAGGGTGCCAACTAGGAATGCCACCTATTAAGAAGTCTTTTCAGAAAAGGAACCAGAAAAACTGCCTTTGTATTAAGATAATGAGTAGACACTCAACCTTAGGACCAGCAGAGTCTACAGCAGCTTCTCACTTCAGATCAACTGAATCATAATGAGCATATAGCAACCTGCTCTTCTAGATGGGTTTCAAATCACCAACTGCTAGACTGTCAATACCACAAAGTTGATGTCTTATACTCCTATATGGATGAATATCTGGGGTCTTCAAAAGCCAACAGATCCAGGAGAACTGTGCCCCTAGAGAGCTTAGAGGTAATACAGTCCCACGTAGAAATGAAGGGCCACCTTAGGAGATGGCAGCAAACCATTGTCTACATCCAGGAACTCCTTCTAGAACCCAGAAGTCTCTTAACTTGGCACCTGAAGAAAATATGGGTTAGAAGCTTTTGCTTGAGCAATAGACCTGCCTCAGCAGGCAAGTCTTAAGCCCAATTCTTTCATCTGTCGTGGCCATGGATCTCTAGTGCAGTGTCCAGAACTACACAGAAACTTCAAGGATGTGTTAGAAGATAAATTGTAATCTGTGCATTTTTTATTTAAAAGCAAAGAGAGCCAAAAAGCCTATAAATAATTTAAAATTGAATTATGAAAAACATTTAATTATCCCAAAGAAGAAAGAAAAGAAGGAATAAAAAATAATAATAAAATGGTGAACATTTCCCAAACATTAATCACATTTTTTTTTTGTAGCTGGGATTACAGGATTGTGCCACCATGCCTGCTAATTTGTAAATTTTTGTAGAGGTGAAGTCTCACTATAATGCCCAGTCTTGTCCTGAACTCCCGGCATCAAAAGGTCATCCTGCCTGGGCCTTCCAAAGTGCTAGTATTACAAGTGTGAGCCACCATATCTGGACTACTTTAAATTTAAATGGACTACACATACCTAATAAAACATGAAAACTGTAAGAATGAATTAAAAATGCAAGACTCAACTATATATGGCCTATAAGAGATGTACTTTATTTATTCATTTATTTTTATTGTTATTACTTTTTAGCTTCCTCGGGCTGAAAGAGATGCACTTTAAATATAAAGACAAATCGATTCAAAGTACTTTCTTAAGGGAATAATAGAAAGCCAAAATCAATGGAATAGAAAACAGACAAACAATAAAGAAAATTAATACAGATAAAATTTGGTTCTTTAAAAAGACAAATAAAATTGATAAATCTGCATGTAGCCAAACTGTTGAAGGAAAAAAGAAAGAGAAATTATTAATATTGGGAGTAAAAGAGATAATATCATTACTCCAGATCCTACATACCTTAAGGATGATAACGGAATATTATAAATAACATTACACCAATAAATTCAGTAGTTCAGATGGAATAGATGGATTTCTTGACAAAAATAGTTTACCCAAACTGATACCATATGAAATAAAATCTTTTAAAAATACTATGAAATAATAGCAACAAACAACATGAATATAATAACAAATACAGGGTTATAATAATTATAATATCTGAGTTGTCTTACATCTATTAAAATTTTTAATTACTTATCAGAAAGTTTCCCACAAAGGCCCAGACAGTTTTACTGGTGAATCCTGTCAAACATTTAAGGAAGGAATAACAACACTCTTACATAAACTATTTAAGAAAATAGAGGAAAAGAATACTTCCCAACTTGTTTTATATGGCTACCAAAGCAGTGATACCAAAATCTGACAATTATGTTCAAAAGAGAAAAAAAGAGGCCAGGCCTGGTGGCTCATGCCTGCAATCCTAGCCCTTTGGGAAGCCAAGGCAGGCAGATCACTTGAGCAAAGACCAGCCTGGGCAACATGGTGAAACCCCATCTCTACAAAAAATACAAAAATAAGTCAGGTGTGATGGCATAAGTCTGTAGTAGCTAGTTGCAAGGCTGATGCGGGAGAATCACTTGAGCCCCTGAGGTTGAGGCTGCAGTGAGTTATAATCACGTCACGGCACTCCAGCTTAAGCGAAAGAGCAAGACTTTGTCTCAAAAAAGAAAGAAGAAAGAAGAGAAAGAGAGAGAAAGAAAGAGAAAGAAAGAAAGAAAGAAAGAAGGAGGGAGGGAGGGAGGGAAGGAAGGGGAAGGAAGGAGAGAAAAAAAAGAAGAGAGAAAGAGAGAGAGAAAGAAAGAGGAGGGGGGGAGGAGAGGGAAGGAAAGGGAAGAAGGAACAGGGAGAGAAAAAGGAAGGAAAGGGGAGGGAGGGGGGACATTAAAGGGAAAGAAAAAAATTACAGACCAGTATTCTTCATGTATGTAGACACAAACTTATTTTTAAAATATAAGTAAATCAAATCTTGAAATATATGTGAAGGATGATACACTATAACCAAGAGGGGTTTATCCTAGGGCTTCAATAAATGAGAGAAAAAAATAAATGTAAAATAGGTGAGCAAATCAAATGTATATGGTAAGATGGTAAAAGTAAATACAAATATAAATAATTAAATGAAGGTAATTGACCGAATATTAAAAAAAAATTCGGACTTCCAGAATGGATTAAGAAACAATAACAACATACCTCATAAATGCAATGTATATTAAGAAAACAGCAACCATATGTAGTTTACTATATATAACAAAACAGAAAAGTTGAAAGAATGGGAAAAAAAATCACACAAATTAAATAAAAAGAAAATTGGTGTAACTCTACTACGGGTTGATTATCACTTATCTAAAATGCTTGGGACCAGAAGTGTTTCAAATTTCAGATTTTTTTGAATTGGGGAATATTTATATGTACATAAAGAGATATCTTGGGGATGGGACCTGAAGCTAAACACAGAATTTATGTGTTTCATATACACTTTATACACGTAGCCTTATACTCTTTATACACATTGTATTTTGTACAATGTTATTAATAACTGTGCGCATGAAACAAACTTTTCACTGCATTTTGACTGTGACCCATCACATGAGGTCAGGTATGGAATTTTCTACTTGTGGTGTCATGTCAGTGCTAAAAAACTTTAAGATTTTGGAGCATTTTAGATTAGGGGTACTCAGCCTGTACTAGCAATGATAACAGACTTTAAGCCAAAAGGCAGTAGTAGAATTAATAACAAGAAAGCTTCAATTCACTGGGAATGTTTAACAATTCTAAATTCATATGTACCTATAATATTTACATGGCCTCAAAGTTTATAAAACAAAAATTAACAAGAGCTACAAGGAGAAATAAAAAATAATGAATATTTGCCTCATTTTCTCACTTGTTTTTAATTCACTGAATTATGTTATATTTTGTGCTCATTTGTTAGTTGGTTTGAAATTTTTTTAGGACAAACAGGGATACAGCTTAATTAATTGATTTTAAAACTCTAATAGTGAGACCTCACCTAAATTATTAAAATTTATCATCATGGTCCCTAATCCCCTTCTGAGAAGGAACTGGAAGTGTGTTGTCTTGGTAAGAAAGCCCCTCCTTTGGGCCTAGGACCTCTCAACAAATGCTACTTTTTAATGAGACTTTCCTCCTTTGGTCAATAGATTACCCCTAAATTAATTGAAGCCTTAGGCCTTGGATATAAGGCAAGTAATGTGACTTCATTAAAATACTAAAGTTAAAGTGCCAATACTATCTTTGAAATTAAACGTAGGAGTTGCATCTCTTGTTTTTATTTTCATTTTAAATCTTATTTATTCTTTCATTTATTTGCTTCTTTTGAAGTTTATTTAATGGTAATGCACACAAGAGATACAAGATTGAAAACACATGAATGGAAATATTTTTTAAAAATTCATCTCTTAGGCCTCCGCTACCCAAGCCCCAGTTCTAAATTGTACAGGTAACCCATGTTACAGAAAGGTAGACTACCCAACAAATGTTCTTCACCTCGCTTTTTTTTTCACTATTTACCCTAGTCACTATTTCATATCAGTTTATCGAGTGGGTACCACATTTTTTTTAATGTCCTGCATCCTGCATAACATTCCTGCATGGATGAAGCACATTTATCTTACTTGCCCCTTTGCTATCACAGACAGCATTGCAATGAACAGCATTGTATACATACCTTTGTGTTCTTGCTGGAGTGTATTTAAAGAGAAAATTTTTTTAAGTGAGTTGGGTAAAACGGTACAAATGTGCGTTTAATTTTGATAAACATTGCCAAATCATCCCATAGTTAAAAGTTCTACAAATGTACTCTCCCGACACTTACTGAAAGTGCTTGTGCCCCTGAACTCTCGCCAGAACAGTTTATTATTACAATGTTTATCTTTAGCATTCTGATTGGTGAAAAATAGTTTCTTGTCATTTCAACAAGGACTATTCTTATGAGGGGGTTGAGTATCTTTTAAAAATACTATAAAATAATATTAACAAAAATATGAGTATAACTAATATAGTGTTATAATTATAAACACAATAAATCTATCATAAATGTGAAATAAGTAATATAAGATATACTATTTGTCAAAAAAAATTGCATTACCAATCAGATGAAAGCCACTGTATACCCTTCCCTAGTTGAATTTCTCTATCTCTTTATTTCAAAAGTATTTGCTACCTTGAATTTAACATTTATCATTTTCAGGTATTTATGTAGATCTTGCAACACATTTATTTACTCCCAAATTACATATATTTGTGTACATGTGTGTGCATGTAAGTAGTTGGCATGTTTTTAAATTTCATATAGTGTCATATTGCAAGTGTTCATCCTGCAGTGTGCTTTTTGTCCTCGATATTATTTTGTGATAATTCACTCATGATATTTATGCAGCTCAGATTCATTCACTTCCTACTGCTCAGTAATCCATTGAATGAATATATAACCATTTATTTATTCTACTATTGATGGTCCATTTAGGCTGTTTCCAATTTTTGCTCTTTGTGACAATGCTACTATGAACATCATTGTAAACGTCTCTTCACCAACATAGGAGCAGACCTGCTGGGACCTGCTGGGTCACAGGGTTTGGATTCTTCAGCTTTACTACATATTGCCAAGTTGCTTTCAAACGTAACTGTTCCAATGTATGCTTTCATCAGCAGTATAGAAGAGTCCTCTTGCTTCACAGTTTTGCCAAACCTGGCTTTAGAACATATTAATTTTTTGCCAATAGGATGCATTTGAAACAAAATTTCTTACAGATTTAGTTTTCATATGCCTGATTATGAATAAGACTAAACATCTTCACAGATGTGTAAAAGCCATTTGTGTTTTTCTTTATGTAAACTACCTGCTGTGGTGTTAGCTCGTTTTTTCTATTAGGTTATTGTTTTTTGTCTTATTTTTAATTGCTTTGTAGAAAGATTTTTATTTTAGGAGATTAGGTACCTGCTACCTTAACTATCATTTTTTACCATCAATAGTTTTTCTAGATTTTATTTTTTCTTGTGTCCTTATTTATAGTACCTTTAAAACCAACTATTTAAATTTATATATTTTATATATATTTACATAAATATGACTTTATATAAATGTGATCACATATAGGCATTTTGTATGTGTGCAATGTTTTTCCACTTTTTATGTAGTTTTCTCCTTAGTCTCTCCTACTTTTCCCCTCATGTGGCTTCCCTGTTCCCCCTACAAAGATAACTCATATTATAAACTTTACATTAATTATTCCATACTTTTACTGCATTCAAATGCCTCTATATGACTTGTACATTTATGTACATACTCTGCAGGATATCTTAATTTTGTCATTATTTGGTTTATAAACATGCAATTATGCTAATACAAATTTTTTTTTGCTTTTTATATTTTCATTTAACAATACTTTGGGAAAATACCTCTAAGTTAACCTGTGTGATTCTAACTCATTTTTCCAATGGCTCCTAAATTTTGTTGTATCAACAAAAATTTTGCTAAGCAAAAATCACAGCATAGAAAGTTACAGGGACCTAAAGAAGGAAAATTGTACTTAGTCAAGATTTTATAAATATATTTCGGATATGTATATGCATGAACTTTAAAGTGACATTAAGAGGTACATTTTACTCCATAAAATTTGTTGTTGTGGAAATTAAATATATGAATGTGTATGTACTTCTTTTGCTTATATACTTATGTATCTATATTATATATAATTTTGTTTATGTATTACATAAATATATAGTTTTTATATGTTAGAGGTACCTATCATATATTATATACTTATGATATTTATTTATATTATTTATATATCTTATATGAGGTAAATATATGTTTATATATTACATAAATGTATAGTATATATAAGCATATACTATATATGTGTAATATGTATATACTATATATTGTGTATATATCTATACACACACATAGAGAAAGCGAGAGAGACAGAGAGAACAGAGCCAAGTGATAGGAAGTACACTCTATTCCTGGCTCAGTAACAGACTGTGTGGAAGTGGGGGAATAATTTCACTCTGTGGACTTCAGTTATCTCTCCTGTAAAATGGAGGATAGAGTCAGGACATAGACGGCTTTTCTGACGAGGTCAAAGAGTTCCTCAAGGCAATTTAGGAGGAATCCAAGGTTTGCCAAGGCTTTGCATTCACCAGCTGACATGGCGCCACCACGTGGTAATAGTGTAAACAATTTAAAATGTATTGGATCCGTCAGCTTTTAAACATGATTCATCAATGTTTAATTTGAGGAATTAAGATTATTTAAACTTTGGTGCATAAACTGAGACTTTATTAATATGTTTATTTTTCACTATTTGAAATTTGCATAAAATGTGACTACACTGTATAGACAGGGAAGTTTTGAAATCTAACATTGTTTCTGTACCACAGAGTAACAACCAACTACATTTAAAAATGGGGAAAATATGATAATAGAAGAATTATTCATATCAGAAAGTATATTTTAAACAACAATATACAACATCTTTAATAGCCATATGGTTAAAAAAACTTTTCAAAATGCCTAAAGTTCCTGAAATTAGTTTAGTGAGTGGGGTAAGTGCAGAGTTGGGTAAAAAGACACAAGAGTACCTCAAGAACTTTTATTGTTAGTATTATATTATCGTTTAGACTTCAAAATATTTGGGATTTACACTAAACTGAAGCACATTACACAATCTAGTAGTGAGATAGTAAGTAGAATCAAAATAGAGTATCAATTTTGTTTATTTAATATTTACATACCTATTGTCATTTATTGAAATAACTGTATCAACTCTTGCTGCTTTTAGATATTTGATTCAAGTTTCTTTAGGAAATTATTAATTTTAGTACAGTTTTAGATTCACAGAAAATTTGCAAAGAAATGAATTTCCATATACCCTGTACCCAATTTTCTATGTTAGCATCTAACATTACCATGGCTCATTTGTCATAACTAAATAACAAACATTGATACATTATTATTAATTAAAATTTGTACTCTATTCAGATTTGCTTAATTTTAATCTAATGTTCTTTTTCTGTTCCAGGATGGCATATTAAATTTAGACATTATGTCTTCTTGTGTTCCTCTTGGCTGTGACAATTTCTCCGATTTTCCTTACTTTTGAAGGCTTTGGCAGTTTTGAAGAGTATTAGTCAGGTATTTTGTTGGCCGTTCCTCAATATGGGATTGTGAGATGTTTTTCTCAAGACTGGACTGGGGTTCTGGTTACTTGGAAGGAAGACAACAGAGGTAACGTACCATTCTCTTCACAGAACATCAAGTATTCATACTGTCAACATGACCTGTTACTATTAATAACCATGATCTTCTGTTAACCCTGATCATCTGGCCAACGTAATGTTTTCCAGATTTCTCCGTTGGAAAGTTACTCTTTTTCCCACTTTGCTTGTAATACCCTTTGGAAGGAAGTCACTATGCAAAACCCACACTTAAGAGGTAGGTAGAGAGCTATACTCACTTCCTTAAGTAGGAACTATGAACATAAGTTACCCAGAATTCCGTATATTTGTCTCTTTTCCACATTTGTTTATTTATTCAGCTATTTATATCGGAAGAACTCATGAATATTTATTTTATACTTTGGATTACAATCCGTTACTACACTATCTATCTTGATGCTCAAATTGTTCTAGTTTGGGCCATTGGGTGTTCCTTGAGGTTGACTTCTCCTTTCCCTTTGACACACTCCCATCGTTTTGGTTTTGAAGCACTTCTTTACTTCCTGACACTACAAGATGCTCCAAGCTCATCTTGTATATTTCCTGCCCCAGTCTTAGAATCAGCTATTTATTCACGTTCTGGTTCATTTCATTTGAGAATGGTATTAGAAACCAACCAAGATGTGGGCACGAGGCGTGACTTTTGTTGACTTTGGATCCTCCCTCTGTATGTATTTACATAAACGCTTTCCTCTCCATGTCCTGATCATCTTAAAACTGAGCTTGTTTTAAACAGAGCTTTGAAATTTTTAAGAATAGTTTAGTCAATAAGACTTCTTGCACTCTGGTTAACTATTGTTTCAATTATTGCTACTGTTAACACTACTACTCCACTAATGGTAAAGTTTGTCACTCTCAAATATGAATTCTGGATAAAAGCTTTCTGGGGAAAAATATATGAATTATTTAAGCACTTTTCCTCACTACATTCCTTTTCACTAAATCAGCAGCCAACAGATATGTGTCTCTAAGTGAATAAACAGAGCTGTGTGTACATATGCATACAGGTGTTTCCCTTTAGGCTTCTTATTGGAGCACATTTCTAGAAGAAATCTGCCAAAATTATTAGACTTTGATTCACTTGCAAGCAGCACCTGTGTGTTCTCTTCATCTTTACATTTCCAAGGCTTAGCTCAATGCTTGATACATTCCAGAGGTTTCCTAAAGGTTTGCCGAATAAATTGCAGAGCCCCCTGGAACATGGTGAAGTTTACCATCAATCATTTAAATGCATCTCAGGGTTTGTTTTGTTGTTGTTGTTGTTGTTGTTCTTGTTTTGGGGGGGATTTTTTGGTGATAAGTTTTTGTTGTATTTTATCTGCTTGTTTTTGCTTAGGAAGGCTTCAGTGACAGTAGTTAAAGAAATTGTGGTCACTATCACATTTTTTTTTTTTTGGTAGAAACTGATTTCATCTCTCTGATACTGTTTTATCTGAGCCATGGTAAATTAATCACAGTTTTAGGCTTCTTCTTCACTGGTAAAATAAAGCCCAAACTGCTCATTTAAGAGAAAATGCTTGGCCAAAAGAAGCCTGTAAAACCAGAGTGTGCTTTTCCTTGATTCACAGTAAAACATGAACCCTTTATTTGAGCTCTTTATGACATGGAAAAGCATTTCTATGTATTGTGTTGAATAAGCTATTCTTCCCCCGGATGGTATTGAATTTAATTAGAAGAAAATATCTTCATGAAAATAAAGCTTTAATGATATACTGCTTCATTTTAAGACCATAAGTCATCGTATCCTCTAAATGGTGGGATAACGATGCTGAAACAAAACACTAAAGAGGGAAAAAGTTATTCATTTGGTGTTCAGTCTTTCTGTGGAAAACGTGTGTTTTTATTCTTTATCTTCCTTATATTTTTACTTCCAATTTCCCACTTAAAAGAAGATTCTCTTGTATGTTCTATTTTAATTTTTCTCTAGATTCAGTACAATTTCATAAAATGAAATTCATTTAAATATAATTCAGGAACCAAGCCGTCTTGAATGAAAGTATTTTGAGACAGCACTCAGAGTTTCAATATAAACACCGCCATCATCCATCCATTCATTCATTCATCCACCTATTAAAAAACCTGTGTGTCTGTTGCCATCCTGGTGCTGAGAAAACATGAGTGGGAAAGAGAGATTCATCACCTCAGCAATTCGCAGGGAAGAAGGAAAAAGAAACTGAATAACGTAGTAGGATGGTCCTAGCTGAGTGAAAGAGAGCATGAGACCTGGATATGACCTGAAGTCTGGTTATATAAGAGTTTGTATGAGATAGCCTCCAAAGATAAAGTATTGTGCACAAGTGTACAACAAACGGGGTAGGTGAGAACTGAGACAACCTGCAGTCTTGTCTCTGGGCACTAGTGTTTTTCTTTTTCTTTCTTCTCTTTTTAAACAACAATTAACATTTATCAAGTGTTTGCCCAAATCTGGACACTGATCTGAATATTTTGTGTGTTCTTAGTTAATACTTCATTCTTTACAACAGCTCGTCACAACACTTGGTGCACTGAGACAGATTCTGTGTTGCCTGGAGTAGGCATTGTAACTCTCATTTCCATTTTGCAGATAAGGAAACAGAAGCACAGAGAGTTTACATAATTTCACTAAGATCATGCATCCCCAAGTGTTGTAGCCAGGATGTAAACCCAGGCAGCATGCCCCAGAGCCTTCCTCCTGCTCTAATAATGGTCTGCACTACTTGAGCTTTAAGGAGAGGGGAGCAGCAGGCAGAAGCAGAAGGAGTTGTTTTTCCAAAGGGCTTCATGAGACAGGTAGAATCAGTGAAGAGGGGAGTGTGAGGTGCACACAGTGCTTCTCAGGTCTGTCAGGTGGCAACAGGTGACCTAGAGTCTCGGAGAGTGAATCTAGCCTTGCTCCTTGAGAGTGACGGGGTCGGGAGCCCTGAAATCCACACATCTCAGAATGGATACCATTATCATTTGGAACAATGGTGGCCCTGAGACATTCTCTGGAAACTTCAGAAGCCCAAGGATAGTGACAAGGAGGGAGAGATGTTGGGAGGAATCAGGGTACAGATGGCATGGATCAAGAAAATAAGTGTAACCTAGAAGATACTCTATGGGAACTGTTCGTGATGCTGGGTGTGTTGATACAGCTTAAAGGTTATTTCAGTGTGGGGGACGCTTTGATGGCCTTGTCAAAAGTGTGTAAGCATTGCTTTGTTAGTTATTGATTTGTTTTCCCAAGCAGTGCATATGACATCCCTGAACCTTTCTCTGCTTTCTAGGCACACCATGATTATGAGAGATTTATGTTTTTCACTTCATTGAGCATGGTTTAAATGTTTATAGGTCTGTATTACTTTCATAAACTGAAAATAAAAATCTCTCATAATTTGATAGAATTGGGTTAACTGCTAAGAAAATAACAGTGCTTTATTTTAAAAAAAAAAGCTTCAAAATAGTAATCATAGTTTAAGAATATTGTTGACGTGAGAGAGACATGTCAGAAATTTAATTGAGCCTTACTACGCAGTCCAGATTTAAGACCAAGGGATCATACAGGTGGACCAAATAGTCACCTTCTCAGTGTCTTTAAGGCATAGATGAGAAAACTTGAGGTGTTTCACTGAAGATGCAAGTGAACTCTCAGACATGAGCAGATGTATTGCTTGGAATGATTGATGGCCTTTTCTGAGATGAGTGAGTGTAGTAAGCTGATTTCATGTCTGTGCTTCTGCCAAAGGCTCCAGCCTAGTTCTCCTCTCATCTCTAAGCCCCTTCCCTCTTAGACTACCAGTCTATCCATGAAGGTAAAAATAATAGGTTGAGTTTTTCTCAAAAGTGGGGCAAAGGAGTTCATTTTCCCATTACCTAGCAATACAAATTGTTAAAAGAAAAAGAATAAACTGGAATAAGGCTGTATTCAAATGTCTCATCAAAATGTCCCTGCCTTGGGAAATGCTGTGCCAAAGTGACCATTTCCAAGTCTCTGAAGTCAAAACAGCTGCATCTTAGTGGCTGCCTCAAAATCGTGGTATGAAAATGACTGTCAAAACAGCCCCATCAAAATGTCATGTACTTGGAGCCCATGTGAGATGCTCTGTAGACATCTCTGGGCGTAATGGGACAGGAATCTCATAATGGGTTCCCCTTTGTATCCACAGTCCCTTGAAGCTTTGAAATACCCATATTAAAATTATCACACCACAAAATAATCTGTACAGCCAACTCCCATGACACATCTTTATCTATGTAACAAGCCTGCACATCCTGCATCTGTGCCCCTGAACTTAATAGTTAAAAATAATAATAATAAAATAAAATTATCACACCAACTAAGCATCAGGGAAAAAGTAAGCAGAAGCTTTTACAGGAGGAAAACTCCAGGAGGAGAAAGCTTCCTGTGAGAAGGGACATGGCCTGGGGATTGGAGAGACGGGGGTGCCTTGGAGAAGGGGCAACAGGGAGGAAGAAGGTATTCCAGGCAGAAAGGACAATGAACACAGAGACAGGAATGAGAAACTGAATGGGACGATGGCCACAACATACAGGTATTTCAGGTTGCTCACTATCCAACCTTTACTGAGCACCTACTGTATGCTTTAGCATGTTGTCCCCATCATTTTGGAGAGGACGTAGTCAATCTAGTACATGGTACAATCTTTTTTCCTTCCACTCAGCAACAGCAAAATACATCTGGTTCCCAAGACAATATGGTTTTCCCTCAAATATTTTTCTAAATCACACTGATTTGAATTAAATAATTCAGAAAAATGATTTTTTTCTCTTTGTTTTTTGAAATTACCTTAATCAGAATTAAATACAGAGAAACGATTTGGTTTCTTCTGAAACACACAATTACACTGCAAATATAAACATACAAAAAACTGCTGACCACTTAAGTATTAAACATTCACTTGGTATGCTATATCTTTTGGAAAATAAAATACCAATAATTACTCAATTTTAATAATAATACTTTGCATTCTATAGAATCAAAAAGTGTGCTGAAATATTTGAAATACTATGTCAATCTTCTTTAAAAATGAATCTTAAATATGGATTAAGTACAGATTATTTTCCAGTAACATTACTATTAACCTGAATGTTCCCATGGTAACAAGACATCTAACAGAATATAAAACAGATAACTTTCAATATTTAAATCATAACTCATAAATAAAAACATGTCTGTAGTTGTGTGAAAGTTACACATTAATTCCATTGATAAGGGATGCAGAAATCTCCTTAGAAATCATATTTTTAAAATTTTGCATTAATTTTTTATAACCAATTTCTGATTATAAAAGTAAAAATGCTTTCTGTAAAACAAATTGTAAAAATATAGCAAAAGAATAATTAAGCCTGAGATGAGAACCACTAATCTTTGTTTTAATCATTTTTGTATGTTGTTTTATTTATAAGTTTTAAAAACAAAATTTGGTTCAGAGTATCAATTTAGTTTTGTTGCCTTCATTTGTTACTTCTTCCCATATCAGTTATTTTTTAAATTTGCTTTATAGATGGTAGATTCATGATAGTCTCTACAGTGTAACCATATACTTCCTGCTTCAGTCATTTTTGTTTTTTAGTCTTGTCCACAATAAATCTAATACTTGGAGTTGCGAAGTCATACTCCATGCCCTCAAAAAATAATGACTAAAATGGAGTTAAATTTCTTTATGTCCATTTTTTTTTACTGATTTTATCAGGTGATCTCTATAAGCATTCAAAATTGACTAAGGATGTTTCAGACTAATTAGCCCTCACTACACATTTCCTATGTCTAAAATACAGTAATTGAGAAATGTAGGAACACAACCAACCTAAACAACCTAACTTGTGAAAGAGAATTTAGGGAGAGAAAATGCCTTACACGAGGACTTCTTTGTTATTAAATACATCTGATTTCCATAATTTTAACTTTGAAACAGTGTCAAATACCAGACACACACAGATTATAACTGTCCTATCATGGTCCATTTAATAGCACAGGGACGGTAAAATCTGACAGACCCAATTTACTGGAATGTAACCTCATGGTCAGCCAGGGAAATGCTGACTTTGCCTTTTGGTTGCAACTAGCAGCAAGGAAGATAAATTTACACTAAGTTGAAGAAGGCCTCCATCCATTAGGAGAAATGCAGCTGGGGACCAGGAACTGTGGGAACTAGGAATGGAAAGATTTGGGAAAATGGGAAGTCCTTTTTTTCCCCCAGAAGTCTCCTGTCAGCCGCTCTCTATCCCTTGATGTGTGGTTGTTCCTTCTGCCCAGAGAGCGCCTTCTCTGCTCCTGGGTCCATAGGGCAAGGGAAGATGGCCGCCCACAGGTCTGGGACTCACGGGAAGATTCACGCCCTGTACATCCAGGAATGGATTCTCCCTCGCTCCCGTTCACGAGGTAATTGTCTCAGCTTGACTCAGGTGCCCAATTTTGTGCCCATCGGCTGTGACCAGGGAGCAGAGTCACCTTGTAAAAGCCTCAGTGCTCTGATTTCCCACTGATTATTGAAGGCAGGTGATGGTATGACGCTCCTGATTTTTCCTGCTGTAATCATGTGGCTGAACCGTAGGTTCTGAATTCATACAAAGTATGATTTTCCTTTTACTATTTTTTAATTTTTGAGAATTGTATTAATAGTAGCTGAATAAATTTTCCTTGTATCTTGTGTATAAACTTCCAGACCAAATTTTTCTTTGGGGGATCTTAGTGTAGGTGTTGTTCTGCAATTTGTTTTTGTTTTGATGCTTAAAATGTCATATATATTAGAGTTACGTACTTTTAATGAATTAATTTTTAGATGTATACAAGTAATACATGAATGCATTTTTATTGTTAAAATCTAGTAATACAGATCATATGGATGAAAAAGTCAAAGTTCTCTTTCACACACCTGGACTATCATTTTTTACCTTATTAGGACTGTGGTTTATATATATTGTTCTGGAACTTGAATTAATGTATAAATATATACTCGTTGTTTAACAATACATAGCTTTAAAACAGTACTTAAAATACATGTCCAGAGGAAAAAACAAAATCCTCTTTCAACATCCTCCTTCTACAAGAATTCAACTTACTTTCCCCAAATTGCTATTAACAGTTTGATGTGTATTCTGGATTTTTTTTCTACGTATTTAAATACACACATCCATGTAAAAATATACAGTTGGGGATTTTTTAACATAATTGGGATCACAGTGTAGAGATTAAGTAGAACTCTGTTTATTAGAAATTTACAGATCTGTGTTGAAGATGGTTTCATGTCAGTATCTGTAGACAACTTATAAAGTTCTGCAAAGCATTCCGTATCATAGATGTTTCATAATTTAACTATTCCTTCATTGGTGGATATTTATCATTTCCATTTTTCGCTATTAAAAATATCGTGATGATGAAACTATTTGTATATATTTCTTCATAGCCATATGAGGATATTTTTCTACATCAAAGAAACAAAAATATTACAAAAGGATACTCCAGAAAAGGCTGTAAACATTTCATTTCTGCCAATAGTGTATGAAAGTGCACATTTCCACACAACTTTGCCAGTCTTGGATATCAGCAATCCTTTTTAATTTTTGCCAGTCTAAAGGGTTAAAAATATATAGCTGAACTTACTTTTGTTATAATTTGTGTTTCCTGATAATTAGTGAGAATGGGCATTTTTTAATATATTCGTTGGTCATGTATATTTTTTCTTCTTTGAATTGCCTATTCATATATTAATATGTTCTTTTTTCTTTTGAAGTTTTTACTCTATTTTTAAAAAATCAATTTGTAGGAATAATTTGTTGATCTGTCATATATTTTGCAAATATTTCCCAGTTTTAACTTTGTTCATGGTGTTTCATCATATGAAGTTTTAATTGTTTAAGCAGTCAACACTATTAGTCTTTTTCCTTATGGTTTCTAGATGTTCTGTAATGTTTACAAAGTTTTTTACCACACCAATTTTATAATGTATTCTCTAATTTGTAAATAAGTTGATATATTTTCTAAATGTCCAGCTTTTAAAACTATCTAGAATTATTTGTGTATGTTCGTATTGTAAATTGGAAGCTATTTTACTCTAAATAGCCAATTGTCTTATTTATGTAAATGACTAATATTTACCCAGCAATTTGAAAATCTACCTTTCTTATAAATTAAATTCTCATATATAATTGATCTGCTTCCAGATCTTATTTTCTACTTATCTATCACTACTCTTATGACAGTGCTATACTGTTTCAGCTATCATAACTTGATATATGTTTTAATATGTGGTTTTTCTTTTTTTTTTCACTTTTCCTGAAGTTCTCACATGTTTTTCTTCTGGATGAGTTTAAATATCTTCCAGTGAAGTTCCACAGGGTGTCTTTTGTGGATGTCTTTCCAATTTCCTTCCAGTTTCCTATAGGAAAAATTCCCACATGTTGGAAAACTCACCTATAAAACCATCTGGGACTGGTGCCTTTCTGAGATTGATCTTTGGCTATCTTCCAGGCTCTTTGGTAGTTATTGATCTATTCAGGTTTTCTATTTCTGCTTCATTCAAACACAATCATTTGTATTTTTTAGAAATCCTTCCCTTTTATCTAGATTTTCAAATTTTTTATATAAAATAGTCTTCCTTCCTCATTTCTTATGCTGGTAATTTTCTCTTTTCACATTTTTTGTTGTTGTTCTTTTACTTTTTTCTTAATTGGACATGACGAAGATTAGTTGACCTTATCCACGTGGATAAGATCTCCTCTGAACTGTGTTGCTTTGCTTCCCCAAGTAGTCCCTTCTCCAAAGCAGGACCTAATTGTGTGCTATATAAAGTCGGCAGGGCATTCTGACCGCCAAGTTCCATTCTGAGCAGGAAGAAGTCAGGCAGGCTGGTGACCTCCCCTGTCCAGTTACCAAAATCAAGAGGGCTTTAATCTGGGGTGTAGCCCATTGGTATTATTGATCATATGTTTCCTTTTTTTTTCCCCTCTGTATCTGTGGTGGAGTTCCAGGGGAGTCATCCCCAGCTCTGCTCAGGTTCTCCAGGGCAGGATAATTCTCTGAGGGGACCTCGGCCTCCCATGGCAGATTATTCACCCTCCAGAGAGGGTTTTTCTGATTTTATCCAGGGGCAAACACTGCTAATCCCCGCCACTCAGCCTAAGTGGAAAGGGAGAAAGGAATAAGGTGCCCAACTGGCCTAGCTATTTCAAGAATGTGTTGACTCTGAGCTCGGATAATCACTGAAATTCCTTCAACACTGTAAAATTTTCTCTTACCCGTGTTTTAGCCTGAGGTTTTCTCTAACCTCGTTTCTTCATCAACCTGATTTCATTTGGTTTCTATTTATCTTCCTAGCAAATTTCATTTTCTGGGCATTCTTTCTCATTTTCTAGCACTGATATAGATTTACTCTTGAGAAACAAATAAATAAAAGCATTTCTGCCATTTCCTTAAGGGTTTGGAAGTGAGAAAGGGTGTATACATGTGCACTCTTCCACAACTTTTAGTCTGTCTTTTAAGAGTTTGTTTACACCGAACTAAAGAGGATAGTCCAAATAAGTTATGATCAAAATAAAGACTGAATTAGGAACCCTTGTTGTGTTCTCATTTCACTGTGTACTTCCTTTCTTAACAGTTAAACCTGTGTAATTGTTAAGTCGCGGTGACAACAAGGACTGCATCCCTCTCGTGTGTCATTTGTATCCCTCGTGTACAACGTTGCCTCAAACAAACTAAGCATTCCATAAATACTGGTTAAATGGAGAAGTGGATCGATTATTTCATGCACAAACCAAAAATGGAGAAAATCACTAACACGATCTCTGGAGGGTTTGGTGCAAGTTTAGCTAGTGACAGGACCAGAGCCAGGACCCATGTGACTCCTCCTCGGGTGCTCTTTCCACTGACTTTCTTGGGCTATTTGCTTTATTAATGCCTTTCTTCCAATCATCACTTAAACAAAGACAAGTGAAAAGAAGTCTGACTTTAGCTGACAATGGCAGAAATCATCACTCTGCTGAATAACTAACATAAACATCAACTTCCTACATTAGCACTTCAGGACATCAGCTCAAATAGCTCCATCCCTTCTTCCCCTGCTATTGTGTCCCTTATTAGAGTAATAAACTGAAGCTCATATCTCCTCTCTGATTATGTTGTAAACTTTATTAGCATTTCTGGCCTTTAATGCCTTTGCAAAGGAAAAGATGGTGGTTAGACTCTGTGTGGGTGTGTGGATGGGTGAGTGTCGGTATGAGAGGGTGGGTGTATAGAGCTCATTTGTTTGTTGTTTTAAAAATTTAATATCTGAGTTAGGGAGAATAGTGAATTGGTAAGCCACTGGTTTCCTAGAATAAGACTGTTTCTTTCCAGAGAAGAGTAAAGTGGCCCTTTTTGATTTTGTTCTAGCAACATAGTAACCATGGATCTGTGAACCTAATAGCTAAATTGTGATGATCACAAAACACCTTTCTAAAATACACTTTGATATAATCCATTTGTCCACCAACAGCTTACCACAGGTAAATAGATGTTATTTTTCTTGCCAGTGATTATGCTGCTTATATGTCTAATGTGAACAATGGGCTGGACATAGCAAAAATATTTTTGTTTGCTTTTATTGTAATTTTTGTTTTCTTACTTTCTGGTAAACTCTGGACATAGTTTTTTTGTTAGGAGTTTGTGCTTTAATTTTTTTCTTCTACAGATTAACATGAAGGTGATTATTACCATAGAATTATTTACCAAAACACTTATTATAATATAGATAAGGCCCTACTAAACTTGTTCCTGAAAAGGCTTATGTTATGAATAAAATGTTAATTGTTATATACAGTCATTTCTATGGAATCTGGGATGTTTTCAGGTTGTAGGTCCTGATAAAATTAAATATATCTACCTTATATTAAGTAAATAGTTACCAATAAAATTTTTAAATTGGCATTCACCAGTTTCTATTTAGAATGGTTTGTACATGAAAAAAAATGAACAACTATTTTAAAAGATAGGATAGGCAATTTCAGTTTAGCCAGAAAATGCTTCTATAGAAAACAGGGCAACCTGCCACAGTGTCTCAGATTGGGCTTGTCAGAATAGCATCGTATCATGAAATCATGGAATGCTGCAGATTGAAATTACTTTGAAGATCTTTTATCTGCTTTTATATGTACAGTGGTGTGAATTTGCTCCATGACCCTTGAACATAAGAAAAAATAATGTTTCTTAACTTTTCTGAGTCAAATCAAATCTTGCTAGGCCCTCATCTCTTAGGATTGTTGAAAATCTGTTCTTCCTCATTTGGAAAGGTGGGCCTTTCCTTGAGCCCTGTAAAAACCCAGGGTCATGCACAGTATAGAGAACTCTGGGAGTGATCTTCTGGCCTGCTATCAAGGTCCCTGGGATGTTTAATTTGTCACTTCGGCTAGGCTATGGTGTCCAGTTGTTCAGCCAAGCACCAGTCTAGATATTGCTGGGAAGATATTTTTTAGATGTTAGCATTTAAATCAGTAGACTGAATATAACAAATTACTCCTCAGAATATAGGGAGGCCTCATCTAATTGAAGGCCTTAATTGCAAAAGCTGAGGCTTCCCAAAGAAGCAATTCTGCCTCAAGACTGCAACATAGAAATTCCGCCTGAGTTTCCAGCCTTCAGGTTGCAGACTCAAGATTGCAATACCAACTCTTCCATAAATTTCCAGGCAGTCGGCCTGCTCTTCAAATTTCAAACTTACCAGCCCCCTACAATCGTGTGAGCTAATTCCTTAAAATAAATCTCTCTGCTTTGGTTCCGCTTCTCTGGGGAACCCTGATTAATACATTCCCTTTTGAGCTCTTCACTGGCCATGTGTTGCATTCAAAGTTGGACCACTCTGCTGCTCTCAACATCCTCACCCTCTTTGGTAAGTCCTTGCCCCTGTGATGCTTGCTTTGGTCGTCAAAGCAGCAGCCCTTAAGGTTCAGTCCCAGGACTCCACATGCTGCCTTGTCAGAGGTCCTGCTCCATCCTGAGGCCATGTGATGGCAGAGTTCTAATTTGTGTCACTTTGGGGTCTCACTACTTTTCTACCTTCTCAGCCTCTGGGAATCCAGCTCTTCCCCAGGGTTGAGTCATGCCCCAACCAACACCTTCATATCCAAGCATTAGAATCTATCCTTTTCCACCGACCTCAACTCTGACACCTTAGGCAGAACCAACTACCTCTCAACAAAGACCTGAGTGAGGATATATTCAAGAAGGATTTTAAAATACACATAAAGCTGTTTCTTTCTCTTTGGGCAACAAACCCAGAACACAAAAGCTTGACATTATGTACTAGGAAATTTACTCTTTTATTCCTTTGATTATTCTACATCAGTAAGAATAGACACGAACTAATTTTCGTTAAACTATCTTGCTTTGAATGTAAGGAGCCAAGACCCAGAAAAGTTAAGTGGCTTCCTCAAGTTTCCCAGAACACTCCTTTAAGATGAATAAGATGCTATCTGATGCCCTATCCCTCCCACTTCCCACCCCTTCACCTTACATCTGGCTATAAGCGACTGCATGTTTCTGCAAGTTCATGGAGGAACCAGTGTTGAAACTGCTCTGCTACTTCGGTTTGAAATGGCAGGTTGGAAATTGATGCATCACAGTTTCTGTGGCTGTTGGCTGCCAGAGCCTCCCCATATTATTCAGCCACAGGCTTTGGAGGGAAGAGGGACCCTTCTGAAATATGCAACGTAGTGCAAGCTTGAAATTCAGTGGGCGCCACTTGGCATCCGTGATTAGAAAGTTCTAAAAAGCATTACACGAAGTATAACTGCTTTATCCCTCCTTTTGATAAGTAATCCTCTCTGTTTTTGTTTTTATTTTTTAGTTTACCAGCTCAGTAGAGGAATGATGCAAAATGGGGCTTCGGGCTGCGGCATTATAACTTGGGTTCTTCCTATCGATCTCACAGGCTCATTATGTAAGCTTATTTCTTCTGCTGATACAGGAGCAAAAAAGGCTGACTTGTGACATTTTTGCAGTTGCACTCAGTTGTCTAAACATACTCAGACATTCAACAGTACATGAGTAGCCAGCCATTTGGTTTTGCAGCCAAGAAGGCTGTGGCTGAGGATTGCCTGAGAAAATATCTGCTTTTGATCAAAATAAAATTCAAACCGTAAACCAATATATATATTTCATTGCCTATAATAAGCTTTGTCCCTTAGGGTCATAATAAAACTGTCAGCTTTATGTGTCACTGGATCTCACTCACTTCTCCCTTTCCCTCACTTTTGCTCTCATTATTCACCTACTTTGTAGCTAATGATTTCTAAATTCTGGTTTGTTTCTTTAGAGATCTGCTTTCTATAGAGGTTGTCGTATGATGTCCTTGAATTTTTTTATGTTTAATTCTAAGAGAGTGGCATATGGTGTATAGATCATCAGGCATGAGGACATAGAGTGTGAAATCAGAATATGTCCCCTTGTCATGGCACCATGAAATACATCTGCCAGGAGCAGAAGTCTCAAGATTTCCCCAAAATCTACTTCTGCCAGATTAGCACCTGTGACCACTGCCTTGTGGCCACACATTGCAAGTATTATAAAAAGCACATTGTACAAACTTAAAACAAAGCTCAAATCCTAGCTCTACTGATTGTAGTCTGTTTATAAGTAGTGTGTAAGTTACTTTTCCTCTATGCCTCAGTTGCCTCATGCATAAAATTGGGGATTTAAAACAAAAAAGTTACATCACAGAGTTGCTAAGAGGCTTTGGTGAATTAGTGCATGGAAAGCCGGCAGAATGGTGCTTGGCACATTGTAAGCACTGAATTAGGGTTACAACAGTCCCTGCTTATTTAGGGGGAAATGTTCCAGGACTCTTAATTGATGCCAAAACCGTGGATAACACTGAACTCTATGTATACTGTGGTTTTTACTGTTCATACCTATGATAAGTTTTAATTTATAAATTAGGCACAGTAAGACATTAACAACAATAACTAATGATAAAATAAAACAATTACAACAATATATTGTTGACATGGTTTGTCTGTGTCCCCACCCAAATCTCATCTTGAATTGTAGCTCCCATAATTCCCACACATTGTGGGAAGGACCAGTGGGAGGTAATTGAAACATAGGGGTGGGTCTTTCCCATGCTGTTCTTGTGACAGTGAATACGTCTCAAGAGATCTGATGGTTTTATAAAGGGGAGTTCTCCTGCACAAGCTCTCTTGCCTGCTGCCATATAAGACATGCCTTTGCTCTTCCTTTGCCTTTCATGGTAATTGTGAGGCCTCCCCAGCCACGTGGAACTGCGAGTTAATTAAACGTCTTTTGTTTATGAATTACCCAGTCTCCGGTATGTCTTTATGAGCAGCATGAGAACAGACTAATACAACTGTAATTAAAGTCACATGAATGTGGTCTCTCTCTCTCTCTATCTCAAAATCTCTTATTGTACTGTACTCACCTATTTTCGGACCATGGTTGACCTTGGGTAACTGAAACCGTGGAAAGAGAAACTGTGTATAAGCAAAGACTATTGTAGTTATTATTAACCAGATTTTTGAGAGACTTTTGTTCTGTTTTACTGAAGACTAAAATAGAGTTTACAAGAAAAAAAGTGTATGTATTATATTTGGCTCTGTTATGAACACTGATCTAGAACATAGTAATATTCCTTTGGTTTCCTTTGGATAAAAACTGTATGCTTATTCTAAAAAAGTCTTTGCTTTCAGGCAGGAGTATTTGAGATTCACCCTCAACAAGTGGTTTTTGAGATCACTGTAGCTTCAAAAATTCTTCAGATGATCGTCTAGATTCACAACCATTTCCTTATGGTTTGGAAAGAAAACAGAGAGGAGATAAAAGTAATAAGCTTGGCTTAAGATGTAGAAGGTTTAAATTCTAGGCTTTCTTTGGCTGCGTAAAAGAAAGTCTCTGAGATTTAGTTTCCTCATCTGAAAATTGAAGGTGTCCCTGCAAAGAAGCTGTTTAGGAAACAATTCTGTTGGAGCACTAATTTATAACACACAATTTTAAGTTCTAGATATTTAAAGAGTTAAATGTGAGAGTAAAACTATTTAAGTATTAATATAAAGCATAGATGAATATCTGATATGGCATAAGAAAGGTCTTTCTGTTTAGGGCAATGAATACACAATTCAAAACAATATGTTTACATAAGTACATGAATGCATGAAGTGTGTGTGTGTGTGTGTGTATGTGTGTGTGTGTAAAGCTTAGCTCTCATGGGGGAGTGGAGAGTAATGTGATCAAGGAGGGGTCCTTGGCGACATCAACTCTAATGTTAGTTTTTTAATTTCTTACATCTCAAGAAACATCTGAAAAGGGAAAATCGAGTTATCAAAAATTTTAAAATAACTTCTATAAATAAAAAACTTAAAATATAAAGGCAAATACTACAATAGTATTTTTAACAATGTAGCAGGGAAATATATATACTATATAAACAATTCTTAAAAACTAATAAAAAGGATGAAAATACCATTATAAAAATAAATAAAAGAATATGAAGGCAATCACAGTGTGTGGACCTGATATGGATCTTGATTCCAAGAAACAAACTGCAAAAAAAAATTGGAGGTATAAGACAACTGGAAATTTTAACACGATATCTGCTGAAAACAAGAATTATTGCTAATCTTTTCAAGTATGATCATGGTACCGTAGATGTGTTTAAAAGCATCCTTAATTTTTAAAGATACATTCGCAGTCATTTACAGATGAAATGGTATGATATCTGGGTTCTGCTTCCACATAATACAGGGGTGGGGTTGGTAGATTAGAGGCAAAACTAAAGGAAGATTGGCCATGAGTTGATAATTGTTAAATATGTATGATGGGCTCGATATTCTGTCAACTTTTGTGTAGTGTTCAAAATCTTCCATAACAGGAGGAATACAAAAAGCGTAATACTATGTAGGATGATAAATAAACAATTCAATATGTTTACATAGATACATGAATGCATGAAGTGTGTTCTCTGTGTGTGTGCGCGCGCGTGTGTGTGTGTGTAAAGCCTGTCAAGGGGGAGAGGAGAGGAATGTGATCAAGGAGGGGTCCTTAGGGACATCAGCTCTACTGCTAATTTTTTTATTTCTTATGTTGGGCAAAACATAAAGTGGTGGTTGTTATATTATTTTTTATTTTATTTTGTGCATCTTTGTTATTCCTTTATATGAAAAGATATTTTTAAACTATTCTGTCTCTAATTTTTTTCAAAAATAGAAAAACATGTTTGTTTCTGTTTTTTTTGTTTGTTTGTTTGTTTTGGGGACAGAATCTCATGCTGTCACCCAGGCTGGAGTGCAATGGTGCAATCTCAGCTCACTGCAACCTCAGCCTCCCGGGTTCAAGTTATTCTCATGCCTCAGCCTCCCAAGTAGCTGGGATTATAGTCATGTGCCACCAGGCCCAGCTAACTTTTTTGTACTTTTAGTAGAGACAGGGTTTCACCATGTTGGCCAGGCAGGTCTCGAACTCCTGACCTCAAGGTATCAGCCTGCCTTGACCTCCCAAAGTGCTGGGATTACAGGCATAAGCCACTGTGCCCGGCCTAAAAGCATGTTTTTTAATAAAAGAAAAAAATAAAGCTAACCATTAGCTATTAGGAATTTTAGCTAAAAGGAATACAGATTTAGATAAGATTCCATGTTGTTTTTTTTCCTAGCAGATTGGAAACGATTAAAACATTGTAATAATCAGTGCTGGCTAAGGCATAGTGAATTAGATATCCTTATACACTGCTGGAAATAAAAATTATTTTCTAACATTCTGGAAGGCAACTTGATGTACAAAGCAAAGTAATTCCATTCCTAGGTAGTTATTCCATAGAAATAACCAGAGAGAATCACAAGATTTATATTCAAGTTTGTTCATTGCAATTCTGTTTTACAGGAAAATTGGAAACTTCAGTGTCTAACACTAGAATATAGTTAATACATGTATGATGGTATGTTCATAAAACAGAATTCTATGTTGGAATTAAACAGTCATGTTTCTAATGACATGGAAAACATGCTTGACATATTATTAAATTTCAAAAAGCAAGATAAAGACTGTGCATATAGCATGATTCCATCTTTGTAAACAATAAACAGCATCTGAGAGTGAGTGTGGTGGCAGGGCTGTCTCAGTTTGAAATTGTGTGCTGCCTTCTGAGATGTAAGCAAGTCTGGGCAGGCCTAAATAACTGGTAGGTGGCCTTCCGGGCTTTTCTCAGTTTGCTTGGGGGAGTGAAGGAACCTCCTAGAAAATAACTCATTCTAAGCAAAAAGGGAGTTGTAGAAAACAGTGTGACTGTAAGACTAGGCCCTGGGATGAGAGACTACCCTAATTCTAGTCCAGGGGTGTCTGAATCCTGCATCTGCCTGGGCTCAACCTCTGGGATCTAGGATAGGAGCTGGTCTTGGGAGACAGAGGACCGTATGCAAAGGCAGGAAGAGCTGCTTAAACCAAAAGCCTTGCAACACATCAGAGCACCACCGTGTTTTGGAGTGCCACAGCGGAATGTAACACAGATGTGAAGGAGGGCTTTCTTTGCTGCCTTTCTGTTGGCCTGTGCCCAGCTTGGAACCTTGAACGCTTCAGTGTGTGAGGGCCATTCTTGATTGTAAAAAGCAGCCAGGGGCCTGCCATGTGGGATCCACCTGGGCTAGTGCCTGGGCACCTGTACATTACTCTCTAGAAACCACAGAAACATGTTGGGAGCAGGGCAAGATTTTCCAGGGGACTAAGGTCCTGCATTTTTACAAGCCAGTAAAACAGAGGTGACACTATTGAAGTGACCCTGGGCTTAACTCCAGATGGGATGACTTGAAGAAACTCACATTACACATATATGTATATATGTCCAGAAAATGACCAAAGAAAATAAATCAGAATGTTATTTGTTCTTATTATAGGTGATTTTAGTTTTTCTCATTTCTGTGTGGGTTGTGATGGTTATCAGTTTAAGATTAAATATCTCTACCACTGAGATCCAGATACGACGGAGCATTCCTGAAAACCTTCTGGTGAGTGTTCTATGATCACTATGGTGAAAGCCCCAGGTTTCTGACTCACTGAAGGCCTGGGGATTACTCTAAGATATTTTACTCTGAAGAAAGAGAAAGCAGATTTGATGTTTATTACTACTGTTATTAGGAAAATATTGAATATGCTATCTCCATTCCCTTTTAGGTCAAATATTCTATATTATTTTATAATTCTGTGAAAATGTTTATAGGTCCATAATTAAATACCTTAGACTCATCTAGGAATATGAATGTATAATAAATAACTCCTGTTGTACAGGTTGCGTTTGGCTCACAAAATTTTCTTTATCTCCTAGTAGAATTCACTAAAATAGTCACGGAGACCATTGATTTAAGTACATTCTTAGGGGCTGGGTGTGGTGATTCAGACCCATTATCCCAGGGATTTAGGAGGCCAAGTAAGAAGGTATGCTGCCCAGGAGTTTGAGGCTGTAGTGAGCTATGATCACACCACTGCACTCCAGCCTGGGTGACAGAGTGAGACCCTGACTCTAAAAACTAAATAAATAATAATAAGTAAAATATTAACATAAGAGATCCACCAGCTAGAACTATCTATAACAATAAAAAACAATAAAATAATTTACTTAAATTGTTTCTATTTATGCCAGTCTTTTCAATCCCTCACATATCTGGAAGTGGCTCTGTCTTTATTTTAGCTATTAGTGTATTAAACTGTTTTGTATTTCTCAGTGAAGCTGAAATATGAAAATGATGCTTTTGCATATATCAGGGAACCATGTCTGACACAACAGCAGTTTCATGTGATATAAGATAAATGCATTAAGGTCTCAAGGGGAGGAGAAGGGAAAGATGGATCTTCTGAGTTACAAAATTTGACAAAGACAATTTGAATGGGATACTAATAACTTGTATTTTAAAGCTGTCAAAGTCCTGCATTTACTATATATAAAGTACTCACAGTCTTTGTCTAGAAGAGTACCACATTAAGAATATTGTTTTTAGTTAAGATTTTGAGCTTTTAGAATATCTGTTGATTATGGAAGAACCAGCCTTTTGATTAAGATTATTCCTACATTGTTCCCATATTTTTCCATCAGCATTCATAGTTCGTTATTAATATGGTGATCATGTTTGTTTGGGTGAATGGCCTTTATCATATTTCAGTAATTTCCTTTGTTTTCTACTTTACATTTAGCATTAAGAGAATTTTTTATCAAAACACTTTTGGTATCTATGATATATTCATGGCTCTTCTCCTTTAGTTTATTGATGTAGTCATTAGACTGAAAGATTTCCTAGTTTTGAATCATTCGCACATTCCTGGAACCACCTACCTGGTTGTGTAGCCTTCTTTTGATGTACTGCTGTTCTATTTGTTGATAATTTATTTAGAAAATTTGCATATATATCTGTTAGTAAATTTGGCCTACATAGCTTTTGTTCTTGTTGCTCTACTAGCTGTATTGGATGTTGGTATTAAGGCTATATTGGTTTTATAAAATGAGCTAGGGAGATTTCCTTTCCACCCCTATGAGTTGGCATCATTAAAATAAGTATTATCTATTCTTCCAACGTTACTAACAGTTTAAAATCAATATGGGCCTGATGCTTTTTAAATGGTTAAGTTTTGTCATCTTTCCAAATGCTTATAAAGGTTTTTTTTGTTTTTGTTTTTTAGTCAAGTTTCTATTTCTTTGTGGTCAAATGCTGTAGATGTGTTAGTCCAGATGGGTTATGCTAAGCTGAAGTAACAAAACATACAATCTCAGAAGCTTAACACGATAAAAATTTATTTCTGGTTCACATCACAGTCTGAGATGGGTCGTCAAAGAGCCATCCTTCAACTTATAGCTGTGCTATCCAGAATATTCTAAAATCATCATTAAAAAGGACTAAAGGGATGGGCAGGCTATGTTTAGGTCCTAGGCCCTGAAAGTGCCCTATATCACTTGTATATTCTCACATCTTTCACCAGATCCTTTTCTCATGGTCTTAGCCTAATAATGAGGCATCTCAGTGCCTGTAAGAAGAAACAGTGAGAAAATGAACTAGCATCTCTCTACCATATAAGTTATATTTTGCCAGGAAATTATCTAGTTCCCCTAGATTTTAAAATTCATTGCCATATAATTGATGACAGTGGTGGGCCATCCAGAGCAGCGGCTGCCATCATGCCGGCTGCAGCGGGGAGGCGTGAGTGGTGGCAGCAGGAATGGCTGCGGGAGCAGCAGTGGTGGTGGTGGGTCCCCTGTGCCCTGTATCCCAAGGCAACCAACTGCACCACCCCCACCCTTGCATGATTGGGCAGGGCCGGCTCCTAGGTCCAGAGCCTCCACCGCAGCCTCAACCTCACTCCTCCACTGTGTCCCAGGGGCCCACAGCACCTTGCTGAAGGCACAGCTGGGGCCCTTGGGGCCCACCCTGGGAGCATGAGGTGGTTTCTTTGTACAAGGTTGGCCAGGGATGCCACCCTGGGAGCTGCTGCAATGGGGCTAGGCCGAGTTGCCCACCAGCAGTGGAGCAGTGCAGTCGGGCATGGGGGTGCAGGCAGAGCGGGTCCCTGAGGTGAAGCTGGGCCCAGGGCGATGCTGTGCTCCATGGAGCTGGTGGGAGTGAGGAGGAGGTAGGAGGCCCCCTCCTGGCATGGCTGTAGCCATCCAGGTTGCGGCTGTGGACCTGGGCATCTCTGCACTCTCGGGTGGCCCGGGAAGGTACTCCACTGGCCCTGAAGGCTCGGAAGTATCTGTTCCTGCTGCCTGGCCTCTCCTCACTGTCAGTGCCCACTCAGATCATGGAGCAAATTTGAGGCCAATCCCGGGTGCCGTGGCAACCTGGTCGGATGTGTGCACACTGGGAGCAGCACTGACATACCAGGCCCCAGCCACCCCGGCCCCCTCCAGACTTTGTGCACCAATGAGCACAGGAGAGAGGCCAAGGGGGTGCTGAAGGCAGCTTGATTCTGGCTTGCAGGCACCCCTTGGCACAAACAGCCTGGGCACCATGAACAGCAGCAGAAGGCAGACAGGGGCAGAAGGAGCAGGTCTCTGGTGAAGCCCCACCTTCAAACCAGGGAAAACCTGAAGCCTCGGGGCTAGGCTTCTGGTCCCGTGGGTACCAGAGTGGGAAATTGTGGTGCCTTTTCTGGGCCCGCCCTTGGATGCCCATGGACCAATTGGTGCACACTTCCTCCCCTCTGAGGCCCATAAAAGTCCTAGACTCGGCCAGACTCAAGAAGGCAATGGGAGGACCAGCTGCAGAGAGGAGCTGCCCATCCCAGGGTCTCCTCTCTGCTGAGAGCTGAGGAGATGACAGAATGACCAGCTGCAGAGGGGAGCTACCCTCTCTGCTAAGAGCTGGATACTCATTGGGAGGAACTGCCTAGCAGAGAGGAGCTACCCCCTCTGCTGAGAGCTGAACACTCATGGGGGCACCTTGGCTATGGAGAGGAGCAGGTCTCCTCTGAGCTGTTCTATTCTCAGTAAAGCTCCTCTTTGTCTTGCTCACCCTCCGGTTGTCTATGTACCTCATTCTTCCCTGATGCAGGACAAGAATTTGGGACCCATTCAGCAGGGCTAAAAGAGCTGCAACACAAACAAGGCTGAGAGACTCCCCTTGCCTGCCACGTTGCGGGTGTCAAGGAGAGAAGAGACAAGGAGGGAAGAGCTGTGGCCCTTCGGGTATCCCAGACCTAGGAGCTCCCGGAGCCAGGGCTGTGACACCCTCTTTAGGGCTCTGCGGTTCCTGGCATCTCCAAGCTCCCGGGTGCCACAATCACATTCCCCAGTGTCAGCTGTGGAAGCTGATTTATGGTACTCCTGGCCCAGCTGCAGGATCCCCGGGAGCTGGTGCCTGGGCCAGCACCTGGAGCTGCCCACACCACCGCAGCCGGTGTGCCTGGCTGTGCACAGTGGCCGGACCCCACACTCTGTCACGCACCCCCTCACCTCTCCGTGCCTGGCTTGCCCTTGGCAGGTGTGGGATCCAGGCCGGTAGTGGGGTCTAGGCCAGTAGCGGGAGCCAAGGGCAGGCTGCCAGGCCGAGTGGGCGGAATGAGTTCAGCAGGCCAGAGCAAAACTCAGTCAAAGGTGCACCGGCCACAGAGGTTTCAGGCTGGCAGAGTGACACCGCGAAGATCCCAGAATTGTGTATAATGTATAATCATTTTATTGTATCCCTATCTCAAATTATATCTTCTTTGTCATTCTTAATTTTGTATAATTTTTTTCTCTTTTTTCCCCTTATCTGGCTTACCTGACATCTGTCTATTGGTCTTTGTACTATTCCAAATAAATGAATTAGTGGTGATAAGCAAAAGAAAGTTCCTGCTCCCATAAAATTTTTATCCTCCTGCTTTTGTTCAATCTATTTTGTTGTTTCTTATATAAATCAGATGACTTTTAATTTTTTTTTTTTTTGAGACGGAGTTTTGCTCTTGTTGTCCAAGCAGGAGTGCAATGGCGCCATCTCGCCTCACTGCAGCCTCCACCTCCCAGGTTCAAGCGATCCTCCTGCCTCAGCCTCCTGAGTAGCTGGGATTACAGGCACCCGCCACCATGCCTGGCTAACTTTTGTATTTTTAGTAGAGACGGGGTTTCACCATGTTGACCAGGCTGGTCTCGAGCTCCTGAACTCGTGATCTGCCCACCTCAGCCTCCCAAAGTACTGAGATTACAGGTGTGAGCCACCGTGCCTGGCCTTAAATTTTTTTTTTAATTTTTAATAGAAACTTTGAATTTTATAAAATTTCTTCCAGCCTTAATGTATTCCATAGGTTTTGGTCTTAACAGTTCTCATTTTCTTTCCTTTTTAGATCACTATTTTCCTTTGGTTTTGATGTTTTGATTTTCTCTTTAATTTAGGATTTTAAAAATAAAATCGCACATTTTCATTTCCAAGGAATTAAATTTTTTGATGATTATATCTTTTTTATGTTGAATTATTATCAGATAATGTGGCCTGTAAAGTTTCTACTTTTTAGAATTGATTTAATGTTTTCTTTGTGGCCAAGAACACGATTGATTCTTCTAATGTTCCACAGATTTCAGTACAGAATATATGTTCTCTGATGGAAGACATAGTTTTATACACCTTGTAGATTGTACTATTAAAATAATCTATGTTCTTATTTATTATTTATCTACTTGGTCTATCAAATTCTAGAAAAAGTATATTAAATTATTTCACTATATTTCTTTAAAGATCTAGCTGCACTTATAGAACCTTTGTATGTATTTGATGACTACACTGTTTTGTGCATTAAATGTTATGCGTAATCTATGGGAAAAAACTTTCTTGAGTCTAGGTGAACTGCATCTCTCACCATTAAACAATGCCTCTCTCAGTTCTGTTTAATGTTTTTGGCCTTGTTGCTTATTGATATTTTCACACCTGCATTCTTTTTTTTTTTTTTTTTTGAGACAGGGTCTCGCTCTGTCACCCAGGCTGGAGTGCGGTGGCCTGATCTTGGCTCACTGCAACCTCTGGCTCTCAGGTTCCAGTGATTCTCCTGCCTCAGCCTCCCGAGTACTTGGGATTACAGGTGCACACCACTGCGCCCAGCTAATTTTTGTATTTTTAGTAGAAGTGGGGTTTCATCATGATGGCCATGCTGGTCTCAAACTCCTGACCTCAAGTAATCTGCCCGCCTCAGCCTCCCAAAGTGCTGGGATTACAGGTGTGAGCCACCGCACCTGGCCCGTAGCTGCTTTCTATTTGTCTGTTTTGCTGGTACAGGTTACACACCCCTAATCTGGAAATTCAAAATATGAAATGCTCCAAAATCTGAAAATTTTGAGTGCCAACATGACGCCAAAGTGGAAAATTCCACACCTGACCTCATGTGTGGGTTGCAGTCAAAACGCAGGCAAACGATGAAGATGACATTGTTAACACTGCAGAAAAAGTGCCTATAGATGACATGGTGAAAATGTGTGATGGACTTATTAAAAGAATAGAGAAGCATGCATTCATAGAGAACAGGACATTATGTCAGTTCATAAACTCAAAGAGACTTCTAAAACAAAAACTGCTATTAATGAGGCAGATGACTCTGGAGCAGACATTTTAAAAAGCCATCCGGCAGAACGCCTCCTTATCCACAGAGGACCCACTTCTAGGCCCTCACCTGCCTCTGATGTTTATTCTCACCTAAAATGGAAGAAGAATGCAGTGTACAACAACCTTTAATCAAAACACAGCATTTTAGTTGCAGACTGAAAGCCTGCCATAGTTTGTTGTTGCTGTTGTTTAACAGCTGAAACAGATATTCCATGCTGCTTAGTTACCCTGAACACATTAGTTTTTCACTGTATTAATGGTAGGTCATATTTTTTAGTGTTAAGTACTTGCTTGTGAATAAATGTAAGAAAATGATTGCTTATTGGTAGCATATACATTCAGAGTCAGGAGTGATGGTGTTGCCAGACAACCACAGATTGTCCACATGTATGGCTGAGATAGTAACATCTTCCCTTTCTGATGGTTGAATGTACACGAACTTTGTTTCATGCACAAAATTATTTAAAATATTGTATAAAATTACCTTCAGGCTATGTATATAAGGTGTACATGAAGCATAAATGAATTCTGTGTTTAGAATTGGTTGTTGTTCCCAAGATATCTCATTATGTATATGCAAATATTCCAAAATCTGAAAAAATTGGAAATCCAGAACACTTCTCGTCCTAAGCATTTTGGATAGAGGGTACTCAATCTGTGTATCTTTGCTCACGTATTCATTTTCAATGATTCTTTGCTACTTTATTTTAGATGAGTGTCATTTCAAAATCATTTTGTGGTTTGGCCGGGTTAAAAAATGTAGTGAGAACTGATATACTCTATTTTATTCCTTCCATTATATTATATGTTTTCTTTATTTTTATTATGCTGTTGCTGTGTTTTCTCCCATTATTACTTCTTCTGCTTATGTCAATTTTTCCTTCGTTGCTTTTTCAAATTTGGTAATTTGAAATTTCTTCTCTCTTTTAAATTCTTCTTGTGGTTAAATCTACAGTTAAATCTATTCTTATCTATTATAATATCAGAATATAACAACAACTATATTGAATCCTATATATTTTATTTGTTCATGTCTCTTCTCCCCGTACCTGAAAATTACAATGTTTTTACTTCTTCACTCTCCTGCATACTCTATTCTTTCTGTCTTGCAGTTTTTTATTCTTAAACTTCAAGAATTTCAATAATACCCAAAGTCTATCTGGGCAGTAAGTGGGGACATTCACAGAGCTCACCTCCTTTGGTTCCTTTCTCTCAGTGCTGGTCGTTGTTGGACACATGTTGACTAGTTTTCTAGTTATTTAATGTGGGAGGGTAAATCTAGTCCTTCTAATTACAACATTGCCAGAAGGGAAAGTTTGTGTGCCTCTTTTTAAAGTAACCTTTTGTAAAATTCGGTGAGCTCTATTAATTTGTATCCTCAAGTCTCTTGCTACTCAGGGGAATTTCCTCTCATGATTTAATTTTTTCCTTCCAATTTGCCTCCTCTGGAGTTCCAGAAGGAGCTGCACATGTTGAATTAATCCCTTGTTGGGTCTCCTAGATCCATCCTGCTCTTCTCTTTTTCCTTATTAATTCCACCTCTTGGTATTTTGCTCTGTGATCTGACATCTTTTCCCTATGGAATTTCTGCACTACTAATTTGCTTCTCAACAGTAAATGTAGCCTTAGGTGAGTTGTTTGCCTGATCTTGGTTTTGGGTTCCCTCAGCACCCATGCACACCCAGGCTGTTAGGTCTGGGGAGCATCAGGTGGTGTGAGGCAGAGCAGAATCCTTCTGTCCTGGAAAAGCAGCAAATGACTTCTTTATAGACTGTGAAAAATAAAGGGCAATGTTCGATGGCTGTCATTTTGGAAGCATTGACTTCTTCCGAAAGTCCCACTGTGTACAGTATTATGCCATTAATTTCTGTACATCCTTCTATCCCAGATTTCCTCGAATTGTGTTTGGCATTCTGCTTCTGAAGATTCCAGAATCACTCCCTCACTCAACACGTACCTATTGAGCATCTGCTTTTCGCCAGGCACTATTTTAGTGACTAGGGAAATGCCTATGAACAAAAACCTTGCTCTGCTGACACTTACCATCTAAAAGAGAGAGACAGAAAATAAACAAAACAATGTATACTTGGAGGTGTATGGTAAGTCCCATGAAGGCAGATAAGCAAGGTAAGGGGAATGAGCATGTGGGATCTGTCATGCTATTTAATTTAGGAGGGTCAGGGAGAGCTTCCTTTAGTAGGGTCCTGAAAGAAGTGGGGGTGGGAAGCGATGTGGATTTTGAAGAAAAAACTTTCAGGCCGGGCACAGTGGCTCACGCCTATAATCCCAGCACTTTGGGAGGCTGAGACAGGTGGATCACTTGAGGTCAGGGGTTCGAGACCAGCACAGCCAACATGGTGAAACCCTGTCTCTACTAAAAATACAAAACTGAGCTGGGTTTGGTGTTGGGTGCCTGTAATCCCAGCTACTCGGGAGGCTGAGGCAAGAGAATCACTTGAACCCAGGAGACGGAGGTTGTAGTGAGCTGAGAGCATGCCACTGCAGTCCAGCCTGGCAACAGAGTGAGTCTCCATCTCAAAAAAAAAAAGAAAAAGAAAAAAAAAAGAAAAAGAAAAAAAACTTTCAAATGGAGGCAGCAGCAAATTGCATGACCCTGCAGTGAAAATTGCAAGGAAACCTGGAGGGTTAGAGCAGATGAGCAAGGCAGAAAGTGGTGAAGGTGAAGGCAGAAAAGTAGCTGCAGACAGAGAAGTAGCTACAGACAAAGAATGCAAGGTATGCTCAACCCCGGCACACATTAGGTCCACCTTTGGAGCTCCACCTAGAGAGAGTATGATTTAATTGGTCTAGGGTGAGGTCCAGTCATGGATATCTTTTTGAAAACTCCCCAGATGATTCATATGTACAGTTGGGGTTTAGGTCCTATGATGTATGGATTTTTCAGAAAAAGTGAAGCTTTAGATTTTGTTCTCTGGATTAAGTAAGAAAATAGGTTCTGAGTAAAGAACAAATAAGTGTCATGTGGGATAAGTATTGTGAAAAGAAACAAAGCCAGTAATAGGCGTAATGAGGAATGAAAGTGCCAGAGAAGGTTTTATTTTAGGGGAAGTAGTCAGTGGAAGACTATCAATTCTAGTGATAAAAATTTTCACAGTAGCCAAAAAGTGGAAAAACCCAAATGTCCATCAACAGATGAACAGATAAACAAAATGTGGTATATATATATCCAATGGAATATTATTCAGCCTTAAAAAGGAAGGAAATTCTAACATATTACAACACAGATGAATCTTGAAAATATTAAGTTAAATGAAATAAACCAGTCATAGAAGTGCAAATATTGTATGATCCCACTTACATGAGGTGCCTAGAATAATTGAATTCATACGGACAGAAAGTAGAATAGTAGGACCGGAGGCTGGGGATTGAGGAATGGGAGTTATTGTTTAATGGGTACAGTTTCAACTTGGGATTATAAAGAAAGTCTGGAAATGGATGATGATGATGGTTGCACAACAATATGAATGTGCTTAATGCCACTGAACTGCACCCCTAAAAATGGTTAAAATGGTAAATTTTCTTATATCTATTTTACCTGTATATACATTTTATATATATATATATATAATTAACATAGAGTATATGGGAATTCTTTGTACTTTGTTTTGATTTTGCTATGAACCTAAAATTTCTCTAAAAAATAAAGTCTATTTTTAAAAAAGAAAATTTATCCAAACTTTAGGTTGTTTTTGGCAAAATATATACAACTGAGGACCACAAAGGACAGAAATATATGTAGGAAGAAGCTTAGCTACTCTAAAACAATTAACTGGAAAAAAGAACAAAGGAAAGTAATTATGCAGTTACATAGTCATTCAAGGCTACTGGACATTGTTTGAGGGAGATAATGTCAGATCCCTGGTATGAATGAAAAGAAGAGTGGGATTAGAACATGTTTTCCTGCTAGCCTGCAAAGTTCACTCTCAGTATGTCTTGACTATTAGGACTCTGCATGATTCATATTAGGTCTTGACAGCAGTAGGCATTGGTAATTCTAATGTCTGTATAAGCAGAATTCCACTGGGTGGGAGCAGAAAACAAGGCTATTCCTCTGCCCCTTCAAACCAATTCTTAGCTTTTGCTGTGACTCAAGTCATTTTTAGTCACCAGAGCAACCCATTTTAGTAAACAAAATGTGCAGTTCAATGTAATACATTTCCAAGCTTCATTTAAAGTTAGAACTTCTCCCTGACCCCAGCCTGGACCCACTGGGTCACAGAGGCTTCCAATCTCCTGCCTTGCTTCTCCTTTCCTTTGCCCTTACTGAGTTGCAGGCTGAGAATGACGAGAGGTAGAAGAGGTAAGGGACAGGGAGGACCCTGCTGGACCAGCAGTGATGTCATCAGGTCCTGGTTCCCAGGCTTGGAGCAGATTCCCAGAGCTGATTCTTCCTCTGATGGAATGATTCCGTGGATTCCTTAAAGACGCTCCTCACTGGAGGCCTCCCTCTGCAGTCCCCTAGATATAAGCAATGCCTCTAATTGACAGGCTACATATACTTAATCCCTTTGCCCCTGCACACCACTGGAATTCCCTTCCAGGCAGTGCTCTTGAACTTGATTCAACAGGGCTCCAAGCCAGATTCTTCCTATGTGGCCTAAGTCTAGTTGAGTCCAAGAACCACTACGCACTCCTGCCACCCTTGCTGAGCAAGCAGTGCACTCACAGTACAGACCTTTCCCACTCCTCTGCTCTGCCATCTTGGGCTACTCTAGCTAGAACTTCTCCACCAGCCCTCATGCTCCCCAACTTCAGGAAGCATAGGTCAAGCTCTCAGAGTGTTTTCCTTGAAGCCCGTCTCTAGCTTGGCTTAAGGTGATGGAGAACTGACAATCACCAACCCCTCCCCTTACAGGGTATGATCAGGCAAACCCCGAAGTATTCCAGCAACATACTCCAAAGAAATCCTCTCTCTTACTCTGCATCTTTAACCTCATTAAATTTATGCCTTTGAGAAGAAAATGGGTAGGGGTTTAAGTATTCTGTTTTTATAGTGGTGGTCTAGCACCTCTTCTTAAAACATCAGGGTTTTGGGAAACCATTGTTTTGTTGTTGGCCTTTGTGACCTCAACCAAAACTCAGACTTAAAAATCCTTTTAACTTGTTAACACGAATTCTCTCCACATTAAGTAAAACATATTAGTTTATATTGTTTTACAAATGATTGACCCAGGTAATATATTTTAAATCATGAGCTACCATTATTGCCTGCCTCCCTGCTACCCCTATAGTTTTTATAGCTTAGTAAATGACTGTAAATTTAGAAAAGTAACATGAGAATGCTAATCATCTCATTGCAAAAGAAGAACAACAAAAACTTCTTTCTCCCTTGTTTGTCAACTCATTCAGGAACTCGCTCCACTGTACGAGTAAGAACAAAATGTTGTAGTAGTAAATGCAAACATAAAGCATAATTAAATCTTGCTTAATTGGAATATTTTGAATAAACTACTCTGCTAAATTGAATTTTCAGGTTAAGCAGCAACCCCTTTCTGTTTCACTGTTTGTTATTAAATATCTTCCTTAAATTCCTTAGCTGCCTTAAATTCCTTTTGAAATCGGGCAACATATAAACGAACTCAAATTAAAATATATTTCCTTTTCTGCCTTAGTATGGATTGTAGGAAGCTTAATTTAATATGTGAAAATTATAGGAAATGGAAGGTAGTAGCCCTTGTACCCTTGGCCTTCCTCCTCTGATTTTCTTACACACTTCTGGGGATATCCATGCCCTATAGGAAAGTAAAGCAATGGGCAGGGCAGCCTCATACCTGAGCAGCTAGGAATCAAAGTCAAGTCATTAGTCGCCAGCCAGGTACTGCTTTGAGCGTGAGAATGTGAAGAACCCAATTTGAAACACTGTCCTAGATTCCACTGTGTTGAGGGAAGACTGGTAGAATAATATACTGACATAATAATTTGCTTGCTCTTCTGTACTCTTCTCTTACTCTATTTCATGCAGTAGCCAGGCTTTTTACTTCCTCCATGAAGGATTTTGGCAGAATATACTGGAGGTCAACAATTTTTGAGTAACACCCATTGAATAAATTTTGTGGTGAGACTACAGGATAGAAGGAGAGTGATTTTGAGAGGCTAACAGTAGGGGCAGGGAATTCTATAAGTTGTGGAGGAGTGAGGGGCCTATGGGACCCTGGCAGTTTTCTCAGAGGAGGTGAAAGTCTGGAGAAACAGAGTTTGCAAGGTGTACCTTGGGAGGAGGGATTCCAGGCATAGTTTTCTGGTTTAGGCAAAGGTGCCTACTTCATCCATGATAAGAGTAGAACTTTTGAAGAGAATGGAACCATATATACAGTAATAATGAATATTTGGAACAAAAACCAATATGGCCTAATGACTGAAAGGGGTTTTCATGTGCATTGGTGTCACCTAAGACCCCAAAATCTTTATACAACTTAGGGCATGAGTATGTGTAGTCAAGGAAAAGAGACACCAAAGAGACTAAGCCTAGTAGGACTGATGCTGGGACTAAAATTAAGTAGATTTAAAGAATGATGACATTTGTTGCACCCTGGGTATGTGCGCTAAGACTCCTTATCTCTGAGTTCAATGAGTTTAGGACCCATGGTTGTGTTTATTCACCATTAAATCCCTTAGTCCAGCCCTTGGCACCTAGAAGGTGCGTAGTAAAGTAGAAATGCACAACTTCTCCATTAGAATCTTCCATTGTGTTGCATGGAATAAGAGACATGTTGATATTCTTGACTTAATTTTCTTATCTCTAAAATATTGAAAGGAGTTTTTTTTTGTCTCAGAAGGTTGTCATAGGGTTTAAATGAAAAACACAGTCCAGGCGCAGTGGCTCACACCTGTAATCCCAGCACTTTGGGAGGCCAAGGCGGGATGATCACAAGGTCAGGAGATAGAGACCATCCTGGCCAACGTGGTGAAAGCTCGTCTTTACTAAAAATACAAAAAAATTAGCCAGCCATGGTGGTGGGCACCTGTAGTCCCAGCTACTTGGGAGGCTGAGGCAGGAGAATGGCATGAACCCAGGAGGCGGAGATTGCAGTGAGCCGAGGTGGTGCTACTGCAATTTAGCCTGGGCAACAGAGCGAGACTCCATCTCAAAAAAAAAAAAAAGGAAAAAAAGAAAAACACAAATGCTTATTAGGCAGACCAGGCAAGTTTCCTTCTGGTTCCTCTATACTTTTTTTTGAGACCTTGACATGCTTCCCTTGTCCAGGGTCCCCTTTGAAGGCTTCACAGCTGTAATAAAATCTCACAGATTTCTGAGGGCTCTCTGTCTTTTTCTAGGCTTCCCCAGAAGCCATGGTTACCAAAGGTAAGGTTCTGAGGTAGGTGTTGATGTTGCAGATGGCCTTTTTGTGTAAATGACTAGGCAGCTAGTCAATAGTCTGTGAGGTGCCTGGAGCTGTATTTCCGCTTAGCAGGGGCACATTATCCTTGATGGTGACTGACTTAGCCACCTAGATCCTTTGAATAGGGATTTCAAGTATGAAGTACTAAAGAGTCAACTGTTACTAATGCAGGCAGAAAGTCATCCACTTATTTATTCAACAAACACTTATTAAGTCTCAACTATTTTCCAAATACTCTTCTAGAAGATGACAAATAGCTAACACAGAAAACAAGCGAATATTCTGCCCTCCTAGTGCTTTACATACATTCTTGTGGGAGATAAAACAATAAACACATACTATTTTTAATTGATTCAAAGACACGCATCTTTTCACATTTTTAGATCTCTGGAAAAGGGAATACATCTTATAGTCACTGGCATCTTACAAGCACACCAGTCATTTTCCTATGTGAACTTAGATATAACTGTTTATAACTATAAACACAATTAAATTATGTGCATTGCTAGAATTTAAATACTGCTTAAAATGCCTTCAAAGGATAGCACTCTTATGTGGCTGAAAAAGAAAATGTAGACTAAACAGTCTCAGAAATAGAGAAATGGGACATAAATTGATGTTAGAATACCAAGTATTACCATTTGAAGAATGACCACAAGTTTATATTTCTTGCTTTATCAATACTAAGAAAGGAAGATGCTCACAAGTGGATGAAGCTGTATTGCATTTTATTAGTGAGATACTGTGTGGAAAAACACAGACATTAACAAGTATGAGTTGAGGAATGAATCAGAAGATTAACCTGAATGTAAAGATGTTTTATGTATAACTAAATTGATTTATTTTGCTTACATTTCCCTTTTTATGGGAAGGAGATAGGATTTTTTAAAAAACCATCTCTAAATAAGTCTAAAAGAGCTCTTTCAATGAGTATAAAATAAAAATTTTAAGTGACAAGAAAGATGATGTGAATTTTGTCAGTTTCTCTTTCTTGATGGGTGTATGAAATAATAGCACATATTTCAACTGATAACATCTCAGAACTGATGAAATTCAGCAGCTATATAATGTCCATGCTAAGTGCCATAAAGAAAATAAAGCAGGTAAGGAGATAGAGAGTAATGGGCAGATTATGCTGTTTTCAGGTGTGGTGTTCAAGGAACACCTTCCTACTAAAAAGACATTTAAGCAGAAATCTATAAGAAGTGAGAAAGTAAACCGTGCAGATGTCTGGGTGAGGGCTTTTCCACGTAGAAGCACTGCAAAGGCAGACGTTCCGGAGAGAGAGAATGTATGAAGTGTCTGAGGAATAGAAAAGAGTTTCCTGTGGCTGGAGCACAGTGAATGAGGGGGAGAGTGATATTAGCTGAAGTCCAAGAAGTAGTGGTGGAGGTACATACACATTATGGGAGACCTGGGAGACTACGGCAAGGACTTTGGATTTTAGTCTTAGTTTGATGGAAAGTCATTGGGGATTTTTCAACACTAAATACTGCATGAAGAACAGAGTAGGCAGCAAGGTAGGAGCTATTGCAATAGTCCGTGGAAGACTTGATGGCAGCATGTACTAGAATATTCATGGTGGAGGTGATGATTGCATTTTGAATGCATTTTGGAGGTAAAATCCACAGGATTCATGGATGGGTTGTATATGCAGATATGAGAAAAGGAAATCAAAGATGGCTCCAAAGTTTTTGGCCTGTATACCTTATTAAATGGTGGTATCCCTCATTGAAAAAGGTATGACTCTGGGAAAATAAGGCCTTGAAGAGAGCATAAGGAAAGGAATTAGTACCTAAGTTTAAACATCTAAGAGGAAAAGGTGACTACACAGTCAATATAAGACTCATTGATCAGAGCAGAGGCTGAGGCTGTAGAAATACATTTAGGAGTCCTCAGAGTATGGATGGTATTGAAAGTTATCAGACAGGATGAGATCACCATGGGAGAGTGGGTAGAAGAGAGTGAAAGAGGGAAGCAGCCAGTGAATTGGGGAGAAATCAGGAGTATTTTGAAGCCAAGTGAAGAAAGTGTTTTGAGAAGGTGAGACTAATTAACGCAGTGTCAAATGTTGCTGACTGGCCACTTAAGATGAGACCTGAGCATTGAGCATTGGACTAAGCAGCGTAAAGGTCACTGATGGCATTGACACAGCCCTTTCAGTAGAAAAGTGGATACACAACCAGACTGGAGTAGATTCAAGAGAAAATGGAAGGAGAAGACAGTGAGACTGAGGAAAGAGAGAGCGTAGGTGACTTTTTCATGGGGAAAGAGAAACAGGTCAGATGCTGGGGGGAGATGTGAAAAGTTTTCTCCTTTCTGCATTTTTTTAAATAATGAAAATTATTACAGGATCTAAGTGTTGTTGATGATAATGTGGGCAACCCAACAGAGACAAAATATTGGAAAGAAAATAACCCAAGAGTGGACAAAAAGCAAGGAGATTCAATGAACAAGTGAAAGACTTGTATAAAAGCTTTAAAAAGTCTGTGATCATGGTCCAGATTCAAGTCATATTAACAGACAATTCTCCATGGGCCTCTCAGGGTTTTGCATATCTTGTGAACAAAGGCACTGACTCCTTTTATTTCCAAGTACCTCTTTAAAGATGTTGGTATAATAAATAGCCTTGGCAGATAGAGATCATGTCTCCCTCTGGAGCAAAGAGGAGACCTGTTCTCTGCCCATCATAAAAGATGTGAGTCCCTAGTCTCAGGGTTCTTCTTCTGAACACAGCCTATGGCATCAGCAAGGATCCATTGGGACTTATTTGTCAGGGACATGGAGGAGTGGGAAAGGTTGGTAAATATGCTGATGCTCATGTTGCTTTCTGTGCAATGAATAATATAGTTATTTGTCTCTGACCCAGGAGTCCTGGGTCTTCTGCCAGCATTCATGAAACCCTATTAGGCTAACTTGTTAACTTACATATGCGGTAAAATCTCAGACCATTCAGTCCTTGACATAGCTCTGCCAAGTCATACTGGGGGCATATGTGAGGATTTTTGGACATAATTATAGAGTACCAATGGTCTGTATGGTCATTCATTTTTCTCTAGCCACTTTTGGCAACAGGGGTATAAAAGGAGAAGAGGCAGAAAATTAGACTTAACTAGGGGTTGGATTTCATTCAAGGTGAGAATGCTGAAGGGAAATCATGGTGGACTTGAAGAATTGCTGAAATCTCTATAGTAGGGGTATGATCTGAAAAGGTAGAAAGGAGGAGTTTAGTAATAAGATGCTTGAAATTGAAATTTTGCAGTCTATCAACTTAACCACTCAGCTACCTTATCACAACAGCAAAATTGACATTCTGGAAGTGGTAACATTATGGGTAATTGGTCCCTATGTTGATACTGATGTCACCAAGAATGAAGACCAAGGTAGTGGTAGAAAGGTAATAAATCAGAGATAAAACCTCCCATGAATGAGGAGAGTGTTGTAGATGACTACAATAAGAAGGTGGTATATTCTTATCAAGGTGGTGTTCCTTCCTACAGTGAGTACCTTAACAGAAAGTCATAGAAAATCACCCTCTGGATGAATGCAGCCTTGCTCAAACATGGCTTGGAAAATGGTTTATATCTCTGTGCAAATTAGAAAATGGAACCCTTCTTCTGGTCACAGCCAGCATCCGCACAGCCTTCTATAGGCTCTGCCTCCACATCACTGCATGGTAGCCCTGAAGAGGATGGCATTTGTTTCCCCCAAAATAAGCTATTTCTGATTATTTTTTTTCAAGATAGAGTCTCGCTCTGTCGCCCGGGCTGGAGTGCTGTGGTGTGATCTCAGTTTACTGCAACCTCCGCCTCCTGGGTTCAAGCAATTCTCATGCCTCAGCCTCCAAAGTAGCTGGGATTACAGGTGTCCACCACCATGCCTGGATAATTTTTTGTATTTTTAGTAGAGACAGGGTTTCACCATGTTGGCCAGGCTGGTCTCGAACTCCTGACCTCAAGTGATCCACCTGCCTTGGCCTCCCAAAGTGCTGGGTTACAGGCGTGAGCCACCGCACCCGGCTGAAATTTTTGTATTTTTGTTTATTTTAAGGAAGAAGGGGAGTTTTTTCTAGGAATGGCAATGGCAAGAATGGATAAAGACTTACAAGGGATGGTTGTTATTCTCCTGCATCCCAAGGCCAAATGTTCTGTAGGATGCAGGAGAATAACTATCATCACATGTAAGGATCATAGGGGTAGGAAAGCCCTCAAGGGAGAGTCTGGCTACAGTGAGAGGAGAAAGGTTTAGAGAAGAATTCAAAGACATAGAGTATTTAACTGAGACAGGCAATGAGTGTCAAAATGCAAAATGGGTAGCTGGCCTGGGAGGGTGGAAGACTGGGCAAAATTAGAGACTCATATGCAGATAAGAATCCCAGAGATAATGAAGGATAATCTAGAAAGTCTGTGTGGTAAGATAGAACTTTATGGATTTAGACTTGATGGTCTCTTAGCATTTTCAAATTATTCTAACTATAGGCACACCTCTTTTTATTGTTATTCACAGATATTGTGCTTTACGTTAATTGTACTTCACAGATACTTCACTTTTTACAAATTGAAGGTTTGTGGCAACCCTGTGTTGAGCAAGTCTGTCGCCATCATTTTTTCCAATAGCCTGTGCTTGCTGATGTCTCTGTGTTACATTTTGGTAATTCTCATAGTATTTCAAACTTTTTCATTCTTATTATGTCTGTTATGATGATCTGTGATCAGTCATCTTTGATGTTACTATTGTAATTGTTTTCAGGAACCATGAACCACCCCTGTATAAGACAATGAACTTGATAAATGTTATGCATGTTTTGACTGCTCCACTGACCAGCTGCTCCCCTGTCTCTATCCCTCTGTTCAATCCTCTCTATTCCTTCAGAGACAATAATATTGACATTAGGCCAATTAATAGCCCTACGATGGCTTTGATGTATTTGAGTAAAAGGAAGAGTCATACATCTCTCACTTTAAATCAAAAGCTAAAAATGATTAAGCTTAGTGAGGAAGGCATGTCAAAAGCCAAGACAGACTGAAAGCGAGGCCTCTTGCACCAAACAGCTAAGTAGTAAATGCAAACAAAAAGTTCTTGAAGGAAATTAAAAGTGCTACTCCAGTGAACACATGAATAATAATAATAATAATAAAGCAAAACATCCCTATTGCTGATGTGGAGAAAGTTTGAGTAGTCTGGATGGAAGATCAACTCAGCCATAACATTCCGTTAAGCCAAAGTCTAATCCACAGCAAAGGCCAAACTCTCTTCTATTTTATGAAGGCTGAGAGGTGTGAGGAAGCTGCAAAAGAAAAATTGGAAGCTAGCAGAGGTCGGATCATGAGGTTTAAGGAAAGAAGCCATCTCTATCACATAAAAATATAAGATGAAGCAGCAAGTACTGATGTAGAAGCTGCAGCAAGTTCTACAGAAGATCTAGCTCAGATCATTGATGAAGGTGGCTACACTAAACTGTTTGAATGTGGATGAAACAGCTTTAAATTGAAAGAAGATGCCTTATAGGACTTTCATAGTTAGAGATGAGAAGTCAGTGCCTGGTTTCAAAGCTTCAAAGAGCAGTTTGACTCTTTGGTTAGGGGCTAATATAGCTTGGGACTTTAAGTTGAAGCCAAGGTTCATTTACCATTCTGAAAATCATAGGGCCTTTAATAATTATGCTAAATCTACTCTGCCAATGCTCTACTAATGAAACAACAAAGCTGGGATGACAGCACATCTGTTGACAGCATGGTTTACTGAATATTTAAAGCCCATTATTGAGAACCACTGCTCAGAAAAACAGATTTCTTTCAAAATCTTACTGCTCACTGATAGCACCTGGTCACCCAAGAGCTCTGAAGGAGATGTACAAGGAGATAAATGTTGTTTTATGCCTGCTTACACAATCCATTTTTCAGCCAATGGATCAAGGAGTAATTTCAACTTCCAAGTCTTATTATTTAAGAAATAAGTTTCATAAAGCTATAGCATAAATAGTGATTCCTCTGATGGATCTGGGCAAAGTAAATTAAAAACCTTATGGAAAGAATTCACCATTCTAGATGCCATTAAGAACGTTTCTGATTTATAGAAAGAGGGCAAAATATCAACCTTAACAAGAGTTTGGAAGTTGATTCCAATGCTCATAGATGACTTTGAAGGGGTCGAGACTTCAGTGGAGGAAGTAACTGCAGATGTAGTGGAAATAAAAAGAGAACCAGAATTAGAATTAAGGCCTGAAGATGTGAATGAATTGCTGCAACCTGATAAAACTTTCAAGGATGAGGAGTTGCTTCTTATGGACGAACAAAGAAAGTGGTTTCTTGAGATAAAATCTAATCTGGTGAAGACATATAAACTATCTTAAAATAACAACAAAGAATATTACAAAAATTGGCTGGGTGTGGTGACTCACACATGTATTCCCAGCACTTTGGGAGGCCGAGGCAGGTGGATCACCTGAGGTCAGGAGTTTGAGACTAGCTTGGCCAACATGGCTAGTCTCTACTAAAAATGCAAAATTTTTTTACCCCATCTCTACTAAAAATACAAAAATTAGCCAGGCATGGTGGCAGGCACCTATAATCCCAGCTCATGTCAATCTACAGTGGCTTTTCAATCACTACAGCTTCTGGGGACCACTAGGGCTACTGCTGGAGTTTCAACTGAAATCAATGCCTCCAACAGATCCTCAAGAGGGAGGCCAGCTGACATAGTATCTTGACATTCCTCCCTCCCTTCTTCCATCCCTTTCTTCCTTCCTGCCTATTCTCCCTCCTTCCTTCCTTTATATTCTTACAATAAACCTCTATTGTCTAAGGTAGATTTAACATATGTGTGACCTTTGAAAATAGAAGGGACCTGATGGATGAACAATGGCAGTAAATCACAATGCCTTACACATATTGGCAGGTCAAAGATAGTAACAAAGAGTAACCAAATAGGCTCCTCCCAGGATTCAGACTTACCTTCTCTAAAGCCGTGCCTCTGTAACTTCCTCGTGCAAATGAATCACCTGGGAATCCAGTGCAAGTGTAGATTCAGTGGATCTGGAGTGGGGCCCTGCCTCCTGCCTGCTGGTCTGCACACTACACTTAGCATAGAAAGACTCTAGAGCAGGGAGAGAGGAATGTGGACATTTATCTATAAAGCAGCGCTGCCCAGCCTTTTTGTCACTAGGGACCTATTTCATGGAAGACAATTTTTGCATGGATAGTTGTCGGGGGATGGTTTTGGGATGATTCATCCTCCTTATGAGAATCTTCATTTATTATTAGATTCTCATAAGGAGTATGCCCAACCTAGATCCTTCGCATGCACAGTTCACAACAGGGTTCATGCTCCTAAGAGAATCTAATGCCACCGCTTATCTGACAGGAGGCAGAGCTCGGCCTCGCTCACTTGCTCGCCACTCACCTCCTGCTGTGTGGCAGGGTTCCCAACAGGTACTAGTCCGTGGTCTGGGCGTTGGGGATCCCTGCTATAAAGGGCCAGATTGTAAATATCTTAGATTTTGGGGACTAAAATCTAAAATATTTTAGTCAGGGTTCTCTAGAGGGATAGAACTAGTAAGATAGTTGTATATATGAAAGGGAGTTTATTTAGGAGAATTGACTCACACGATCACAGGGTGAAGTCCCAGGATAGGCCTTCTACAAGCTGAGGAGCAAGGAAGCCAGTCCAAGTCCCAAAACCTCAAAAGTAGGGAAGCCAATAGTGCAGCCTTCAGTCTGTGGTCAAAGGCCTGAGAACCCCCAGAAAACAACTGGTGTAAATCCAAGAGTCCAAAGGCCAAGGAACCCGGAGTCTGATGAAGGGCAGAAAGCATCAAGCATAGGAGAAAGATGAAAGCCAGAAGACTCAGCAAGCCAGCTTATCCCACCTTCTCCCACCTGCATTGTTCTAGCAGTACTGACAGCCAATTGGATGGTGTCCATCCAGATTGAGGGTGGGTCTTCCTCTCCCAGTCACTGACTCAAGTGTTAATCTCCTCTGGCAACATTCTCGCAGATACACCCAGAAACAATTATTTACCTGCTATCCAAGCATCCTTCAATCCAATCAAGTTGACACCTAATATTAACCATCATAGGGACCACACAGTCTCTGTCATAACTCTACTACTCTGCCATTGTAGTATGAAAGCACAAGGCCATAGACAATAAAGAAGTGTACCTATGCTTCAATAAACTTTTATTTGTGGACACTAGAATTTGAATTTCATATGATTTTTTACATGTCACAAAATGTAACTTTGCTTTCATTTTTTTCTCAATCATTTAAAAATGTCAAAATCAGCCAGGCAGGGTGGCTTATGCCTGTAATCCCAGCATTTTGGGAGGCTGAGGCAGGCAGATCATTTGAGGTCAGGAGTTCAAGAGCCGCCTGGCCAATATGGTGAAACCCCATCTCTACTGAAAATAGAAAAATTAGCCAGGCATGGTGGCAGGTGCCTGTAACCCCAGCTACCCAGGAGACATTGAGGCAGGAAAATTGCTTGAACCCAGGAAGTGGAGGTCACAGTGAGCTGAGATCATGCCACTGCACTCCAACCTCAGCAACAGAGCAAGACTCTGTCTCAAATAATAATAATAATAATAATAATAAAAGAAAATAAAAATGTAGAAATCATTCTTAGCTCATAAGTCACACAAAAATACATGTTGAGCCAGATTTGGCCCAGAAACACTAGTTTGCCAGCTCCTGCTCCAGAGAGAATCTGTTAGTTTCCTATGGCCAAAATCAATTTCACTGTCCCATAAATTTACACCTTCATTTTGGGGGAGATGGTGGAGGGAGACTACCACGGTTTCAATTTCCTGAAGTCATAATGCGGCCATGAATTACGATATCCTGACCGAAGTGTAGGCATATGACCCAAGCTAGGCCAATCATGTATTCTCTCTCAGGAATTTGGCTCTTTGATAAAGTGACCTAAGGTTTTATGATGCCAGTTTCTCCCATGGGGGCGCCCAAAAGACAGTATCCAATAGTTCTGCTTCCTAGATCCGGGAGGCATTGAGATAATTCCTTTGTAGAAAATTGTCTCGCAATAATATGGTACACACATCTGAAACCTTCCTAGCTATAACGTATGCCAGTTTATTTATTAGAATTTAAATCTAAATTTGCACTTTTTTGCCAGCTCCATGAAAATGCATCTGGGCCCTTTAAATATTTTTCTTTTGTCAGCTGGTAGAATGTGAAGCTATAGCAGTCGAGGGCAATGGAGAAGCACTGCAGAAGGAAAGGGTTTTGCTTGCTGGTGCTGGTGTGTCAGCCTGGAAAGCCCTATAGTGTGACAGTTTCCCCAGCACAAAGCTCCTGAAGCAGGCACAGCTCCTCCAGCATTTCGCTTCTGGATCATGTGCAGCTTTTGCAGCATTAGGCTTCTGCAGTGCACAGCAGCCGGCAGCTGCCCCTGGAACACCCTTTAGGTGGTTTTGCCACAAAGTGCCTCTGGTGAGATATATCCCTGTGAATAGGTTTCCTCAGCAGCCTTCATTCGCTGGAAGATTTTCAGCAAGTTGTAGTGGTATGACGTCACAATTATCTGCCATCTGGTTAGCTATGTCATGCCCTCTCCAACATGGTCGGGATCTCAGCCTTGAGGGGAGGGAGCTCTTCCATGGGCGTCCAGCTAAGCCACAAAGATAGTGGCTACTGCTTATAGCTGTTATTTCTGCATTGTTTAGAGTTCATTTCTTATTACTGATCCCTTGTTACTGTAATATTCTATTGGAATTAATCATTCTTTTTATTGAACTTTCTCTGTTAAAATAACTGTGTGGTTTCTGTACCCCGTTTGGACTCAGACTGACACATAACCAAATTAACCTCCAAAATGATGATACCAATTCACTATTTTATACTGACAGTGTATGAGAGTTTTCATTTCATCAATCCTTTGAATTAGAAGACCTTTAATGGTTGCCTGTTTGATGAGTTTGAAATTGTATCTCCTGGAAGTTTTAATGTGGTGTTTCCTGATCCTGAGCCCCCTTTAACCAGTCTCCTCAAGCATTATCTGTACTGGGCTCTGCCATACCAGGCAGAGGCCTGGCTCCTCTAGGCTTTAACTGGTGACTCTCTGGACACTGTGCCACACAAAGTACCTTGAAGCAGTAAGGTGTTTTCTTCATAAAGATTCTAGGCCCAAATCTGATTACTATGTTAGACTCTTTCAGATTCCTATGGCCTACATTTTAGAAACCTCTGATTCACCAATTGTGAACATTGTCTCATACTTTCTTTAGCATATACACTCTCTTCATACATGTATATATGTATATGTAGACATAATGTGAATATATACATACATATATTATTTTTAGAACCACTTAAGAATAAGATGCAGACATTATTGCCCTTTTACCCCCAAATATTCAGTGTGCATAACTTAAGAACTTCTATGATCACAGTACAGTTCATTTATAAAGTAGAGAAAATTTAATAATAATAAATTTCAATATGTAATATACAATCAATACTTAAATTGTCCCAATTTCCCCCTTTTCTAGGATCTATGATAGGTTATGAATTTGCATTTACTTATCATGGCTCTTTTGTTTCCTTTAATCTGGAAAACTGTCTCAGTTTCTTTGCATTTCATGACATTGGTATTTCTGAAGGATACAGGCAGTTGTTTTGTACACTATTCTTCAATTTCAGTATATCTGATGTTTCCTTATTATTAGATGCAGGCCATGCATTTTTGGCAGAAATATTACAGAAATGATCTTGTGTTCTTTTCAGTGCCTTGTATTATAAGCACATGATGTCAGTTTGTCCTAATATTGGTGATGTTGACTTTGATCCCTTAATTAAAGTGGTGTCAGTCAGGTTCTCCATATAAAGTTATTATTTCCCCCTATGCAATTAATAAGCAATCTGAGGAAAAATATCTTGGGACTATGTGTTCCTCTCCTTTCCCAATGTCATATTTTATACCTCTGTTCTCCTATAGTAAGAACCCTGGTTTCCAATAAAATTAAGATATTTACTCATTTTCTCTATCCTATAAATACCAACAATATAGTTTTAGATTTACCATACTATTACCACTAGCAGCAACAATTAGTTATTGAGTAAATTCAATAATCCTTTACAGTTCTTTTTCCTTAGACTATATCCTCTTGAAAGTATACAGAGTACTGTGTTCAAAGTTACTCGTATTATTTCTGTGTGATTATTTTATTGTTTTAATAATTCACATTTGGTTTACTTATGTTAATGGTTCACTTCTTGTCTTTTTATATTTAATTTTGCATTCCGAATATTTGAAATACTAAATGGTTTGCCCTGTTCCCACCAACCTATAAAGGAAACCAATTTTATAAGTTTATGGTTTATTATTTCTGTGTTTCTCTTTGTGAAATTAAGCAGATACATATGTGTAGTCTTGCTTCTTATACAAACTTGTGTATTATTAAGAATTATATAAATTCTTAGTGTATTATTAAGAATTATACAAATTCTTAATAATACACATTTGGTTTACTTATGTTAATGGTTCGCTTCTTGTCTTTTTATATTTAATTTTACATTTGAATATCTAAAATACTAAATGGTTTGTCCTGTTCCCACCAACCTCTAAAGGAAACCAATTTTATAAGTTTATGGTTTATTCTTTCTGTGTTTCTCTTTGCAAAATTAAGCAGATACATACGTGTAGTCTTGTTTCTTACACAAATGGCAGTATATTATACAAACTCTTTTGCACTTTACATTTTTCATTTAACTAGTTTTCCTAGAAATCTTTATAGGTTCATATGCACCTTCCTCCCTCTTTTTTACAGCTTCACAATGCTCTGTTGTGTAAATGTATAATGTTTATTCAACCAATTTCCTAGGCATTTAGTTTGTTTCTATATTTTGCAACTATAGATGCTATAATAAATAATATTTATGTATGAATTTTGATTTTTTATGGTGTAACTTCAAGATAAATTCCTAGAAGTTGTATTTCTACATTAAAGGATAAATACATAAATAGTTTTTTTTAGATGTAACTGAATGTTTTGCTATAAAGCTTGTACTATTTTACATTCCAATGAGCAATGCCTGAGCATGTTCTAGGCCACCATTTGAAAATCAAGGCTATTAGTTACAGAGGCCAACAAAGGAAATGAGGATAGTCAGCCTTCTTGTGGCGGTGTCTAACCATTAATCACAGTGAATAATGAGGAATGAATGGAACAGAAAAATAGGTCAGAAACAGACCAATATATTTATTGGGTAAAACATAAATGTGACATATGTTTTTCAACAAATGTTTTTAGGCAAGTGGTTAATCATTGGTAGGGGTAGAGGGTGGGGAATCAAACTTGTAAATAGCGTTGCAGACTGGGCTATTCAGATCAACTCAGGTCAACTCCTGATGGAAATAACCAAAGAGCCTAAAGAAAAATGCAAAAAATATCTTCCTAAATGCAAAGAAGATAATGAGAAAAACAATTATAGGCCCAAGCTGAAAGAAAATAAGAACCCAGATAGTTTCATTTACACAAAAGAGCCTTTACCCAGAGAACATTTTCTGGCCTATGAAAGGTAGAACCTTAGTTTGACAACCCACATGATGAGGGGAAAGAAAATCAAAACCCTAAACTCATTCAAGATAGGAGCAGTCCCTGCAATAAGCTAGGTAACCCCAATGGGCTATACCTCCAAGGTGAGGGTGACAAAGAAGTTAAAACAAAATCCTGAAGTAGAATTAAAGCCCAAGTTCAAATTACTTGACTTGTTTTAATATAGTCTTAGTCGGGCAGTGCCCCCAAGTGTCTGACAGAAGAAAATGTAAATCATCTCTGGAAGAAGTTAACTTCATTATAGGTCTTAGATTATTTCCACAAACCCATGTCCAACACACAATATATAATAAAGAGGCAAGTGAGGAAATGAAATTCTGTAACTGTGACCCCAACAGAAACAACAAACAAAAGAAACAGATGCACGAAGATGTCAGATGTTAAAATTATCAGACACGAAATACAAAGCAACAATGCTCACTATGTTTAAAGAAATAAAACAAGCTTGATGATATCTGTAGAGAAGAGAAAGGTGTAATAAGTGATACCGAAGATTCAAAAAAGGACCAAATGGAGTTTCTAGCAATTAAAAACTAAGCAAAATTAAAACTCAATAGATATTTATCTCATACCATAATACAAAAATTAACTCATATTTTTTAGTTTTTCCAGTGATTTTGGTCATATTTTTCCAGCGCTTCTTATGGCAAGCAATTTTGGATTGAATCCTGGACACTGACACTCTTATGATGTGTAGATTTGGGGTTCTGTTATAATCATCCAGAGAATACTGATATTTTTGTTTTAGTAGTCAATTAACCTAGGCAAGTTCAGATGATAACCTCTTCTTGCCTTCTTTGAGTGGTGGTCCAAATCTCTTTCTTTGAGCTTTTGCTATTTTGAGTCTGTTCCATGCATATGTGGTTCTAGGGATTGGCAGAGTTTGTGTTCATCACCTACTTCTGTTGATGAACAGAATGATAACATAATGATGAAGAGACGATAACCTCCTCTTGCCCTCTTGCCTAAAAAGAGTGAACTTAAAGCTAAAAAGTTAGTGAACTTTAAGCTAGATCAACAGAAATTTTCCACCTACTTCTGTTGATGAACACAAACTCTGCCAATCCCAGAACCACATATGCATGGAACAGACTCAAAATAGCAAAAGCTCAAAGAAATAAATTGAGATTTGGACCACCACTCAAAGAAGGCAAGAAGAGGTTTTCATCTGCACCTGCCTAGGCTAATTAATTGCCTACTACAACAAAAATATCAATATTTTCTGGATGATTATAACAGAACCCAAAATCTATATATCAAAAGAGTGCCAGTGTCCAGGATTCAATCCAAAATTGCTTGTCATAAAAAGGGCTGGAAAAATATGACCAATTCTAAGAAGAAAAGACAACCAACAGATGCTAATTCTGAGATTATTAAGATAGTGGAGTTTTTAGACAAGGACTTTACAGTAGCTATTATAACTTTCATTGAGGTAAAGATAAACATACCTGAAATGAATAAAGGAAAGGAAATCTCATCAGAAAACATATTATATAAAAATAAATAGAAAGTTTTAGAATTATAACATACAATAACAGAAATGAGAATTTCACTGGATGGGCTCAATAGCAGAATATAGATGGCAGAGAAAAAAAGTTGGTGAAGGCCAGGTGCGGTGGCTTATGCCTGTAATCCCAGCACTTTGGAAGGCTGAGGCGGGTGGATCATGAGGTCAGGAGTTCAAGACCAGCCTGGCCAAGATGGTGAAACCCCATCTCTACTAAAAATACAAAAATTAGCTGGGCGTGGTGGTGGGCACCTGTAATCCCAGCTACTCTGGAGGCTGAGACAGAGAATTGCTTGAACCTGGGAGGCGGAGGTTGCAGTGAGCCAAGACCACACCACTGCACTCCAGCCTGGGCAACAGAGCGAGATTCTGCATCAAAAAAAAAAAAAAAAAAGTTAGTGAACTTTAAACTAAATCAATAGAAATATTCCTATCTGAAGGATGGAGAGGAAAAAAATAAAAAAGCTAGAACCTCAGGGATGTATGGGAAAATATCAAAAGGTCTATGTCCATGTAATTACAAAGTATTTCCAAGAAGTATGAAAAAGATGGAAACAGAAAAAAAATTAAAGCAATAATGATTTCTACAGTCCTGAATTTTCTGAAAGACATAAATTAGCAGATTTAAGAAGCTCAAAGAACTCCAGATAGGATAAATTCAAAGAAAACTATGCCTAGACACATTATAATCAAACTGCTAAATGACCAAAGATTTTTTTAAGATCTTGAAAGTAGTCATTTTTAAAATGGCACATTCACACAGAGTAACAATGATTTTAATGACTGCAAATTTATCATCAGAAACCATGGAGGCCAGATGACATGGAGCAGTATCTTTAAAGTGCTGAAAGAAAAAAAAATATCAACCCAGAATTCTATAGCCAGACAAAATATGCTTTAAGATTTAAAACAAGATAAAGACTTTCATATAAAGGAAAACTAAAAGAATTTGTTGCCAACAGCCGTGCATTATAAAACATGCTAAAGGAAATTGCCTTGCAGGTTGAAGCAAATGATACTAGAGGGAAATTGGGATTTCAGGATCAAATAGTAAGCATCATAAATGATAAATATCTGAACGAATATAAATATCTATTTTTTCCTCTTGGGTGTTTTAAAATATATTTAACTTTTTAAAGTGAAAATTACAATATTGTCACATGTTGTTTTCAATGTATATAGATATAATATATGTGACATCTACAAAATAAAGGATGGCAGGAGGAAGGAAAGCAATCTACACTGTTGAAAGATTTTTATAATGTACATGAAGTAGTTAGTACAATATTAATTTAAAGTGTAAAGAATAGTATACATTAAGAGTATGCATGTGTATGTATGTGTGTATGTATGTATATAAATCCCTAGATCAACCACTAAAAAAATACAAACTATATGTTAAAAGTCTACAGTAGATACATTAAAATCAAATACTAATAAATATTGAAATACTATAATCCAAAATTAGGTAGGAAAGAGATAAGAGAGGAACAAAAAAGAGGATGGAAAAACAGAAAACAAGTAATAAACTGGTTACTAAATTCAGTCATATCAATAATTGTATTAAATGTTAATTGTGGCCTAAAGATCCCAATGAAAAGAAATTGTCAAATTGGACAAAACAGCCTCAATTACAAGGGTTTTAAAAAATTCATGTGAAATGTGTATTATCAAAAAACTATGCATAAATTTCAAAATGTTTATATACCAAAGTAAACTCACTAATTTGTTATAAAATCTGAACAAGATCTAGTTTGAGGTACTAAGAAGGATAAGGCATCCATTTGAAAAGAGCTCCTAACAGAGCAACATGAATTCTGTAAAATTGAAGCAAGATTAAACATCAACTTTATGGTGAAGCTTGGGTAGAAGAATGGTGAAACCACTAATGCTTTATGAAGAGTTTATGAGGACAATGCCCAAAGAAATCAACAGTTTACAAATGGATAACTCATTTTAAGAAAGGACATGACGATATCAAAGATGAAGCCCTCAGTGGCAGACCATTCACATCAATTTGCAAGGAAAAAATTCATCTTGTTCATGCCCTAATTGAAGCAAACCAACAATTAACAGCACAAGCAATAGCCAACACCGTAGACATTGCAATTGGTTCAGCTTACACAATTCTGACTGAAAAATTGAATTTGAGAAAACTTTCCACTCTGTGGGTGCCAAAACCAATGTGCCCAGACCAGTTGCAGACAAGAGCAGAGCTTTCGATGAAAATTTTAAACAAGTAGGACCAAGATCTTGAAGCATTTCTTTGAAGAATTGTAATAGGAGATGAAATGTGGCTTGACCAGTATGATCAAGCCACAATCAGAGCACAATCAGACAAAAGACAAGGCACAATCAGAGCAATGGCTACCAAGAGGTGGACATGGTCCAGTCAAAGCAAAAGTGAGCCAGCGAAGAGTAAATGTCATGGCAATAGTTTTGGGGAGATGTTCAAGGCATTTTGCTTGTTGGCTTTCTGGAGGGCCAAAGAATGGTAACAACTGCTTATTATAAGAGTGCTTTGAGAAAGTTAGCCAAAACTTTAGCAGAAAAACACTCAGAAAGTCTTGACCAGAGAGTTCTTCACCACAGCAATACTTCTGCTCATTCCTCTCTCAAGCAAGGCCAATTTTGAAAAGATTTCTATGGGAAATCATTAAGCATCCACCATACAGTCCCAATGGGCTCTTTCTGACTTCTTTTTGTATCCTAAACTAAAAAAAGATCTGTAAAAGAAACCCATTTTTTTCCAGTTAATAATGTAAAAAATACTGCACTGATACGGTTACATTCCCAGAACTCTCAGTTCTGTAAGAATGGACTAAATAGCTGGTATCATTACTTAGAAAAGTCTTGAACCTGATGGAGCTTATATTGAGAAATAAAGTTTATATTTCTATCTTTTGCTTCCATTTTTCCCATGAACTTTTTGAAGTCCCCTCAAATATGCTGCCTATAAGGGATACATTTTAAGTATAAAAACATAGTTAGTATAAAAGCAAATAGATGAAAACAATATACTGTTCAAAGAATAAGTAAAAGAAGACCAAGATGCTAATATTGACTGCAAGTAAGTAGTCTTTAAGACAAAGTTTATTACCAGAAATAAAGAAAGATATTTCCTAATGATAAAAGGGACAACTGGTTGGGAAGAAGTAAATGGTATGTGCCTAATAACAGGACTTCAAAATATATCAACATACAAAACTCATGGTATCTTCATGCAGTGTAAGACTACCTAGCAATAAAGATATACAGATGGCAAATAAACAAATAAAAATGCTCACCATCATTAGTCACTAGGGAAATGCAAATTGAGACTACAATGCAGTACGATTACAAATCCATACACTAGAATGTCTAAAGTGATCAAGAATGTCTCAGTACCAAACACTGAGAAAGATATACAGCAACTGGAACACTCTTGTAAAAATGATACAACCAACCGGGCGCGGTGGCTCACGCCTGTAATCCCAGCAATTTGGGAGGCCGAGGCGGGTGGATCACCTGAGGTCAGGAGTTCGAGACCAGCCTGACCAACATGGTGAAACCCCATCTCTACTAAAAATACAAAAATTAGCTGGGCATGGTGGTGGGCATCTTAATCCCAGCTACACGGGAGGCTGAGGCCGGAGAATCACTTGAACCCAGGAGGCGAAGGTTGCAGTGAGCCAAGATCATATCGCTGCACTCCAGCCTGGGCAACAAGAGCTAAACTCCAACTCAAACACACACACACACACACACACACACACACACACACACACACACACACAAAAGATACAACCATCCTGAAAAATGGTTTGACAATTTTTTGTAAAAGTAAATATATAGCTACTATATGATCTATCAGTTCTACCCCTAGATATTTAAATACAAGGAATGAAATCAAATGCCTACACAAAGATTACACATGAATGATCACAGCAGCTTTATTCATATTACCCTAAACCCTGAGCTAACCCAAATGTTTGAAAATAGGTGAATGGATAAAAACATATATAGCATGTTTGTTAACTATAATACTACCAAGTAATCAAAAGGAGTGAACTCCTGATATTTTCGGTTATATGAGTCTCAAAACATTATGCTGAGTAAATAAAAAAGCCAAACACGCACCAAAAAATGCCATATGGTTGCATTTATATGGAATTTTAGAATAGGCAAAACTAATTTAAAATGACAGAAAGCATATCAGTGGTTGCCTGGAGCCAGGAAGAGGTGATGGAACTTTTGTGTGACAGAAATGTTGTATTTCTTGATTGGGGTGATGACTACACAGGTTTGTATATTTGTCAAAACTCATTAAACTATAAACTTAAGATGGATGCATTTTTTATGTAAATCATCCTCAGCAAAATTGATTTAAACATGAAAAAATAAGTCAGAGCTGGGGTGTCTAATCTTTTGGCTTCCCTGGGCCAATATTGGAAGAAGAAGAATTGTCTTGGGTCACACATAAAATACACTAACACTAACAATAGCTGATGAGCTAAAAAAAAAATCGCATAACCTTTTAAGAAAGTTTACACATTTGTGTTGGGTCATATGCAAAGCCTTACTGAGCTCCACACGGCCCGTGGGGTGCAGAGTAGACAAACTTGAGTTAAAGTTTGGTTCTCACAAACTCTTAAGTTTTGTTTTTTGTTTTTATCTTGTTGGGGTTTCTTTTAGACGAAAAAAAGAAACAGGCATAATTCCTCTCTTCCTCCCCCATCCCACCTAAAATTAATTTGAACTTAGTAGTCTAATAAGTGAAAAATAACAGTTTTTCTCAGTCTGGGAGAAGACAGCCTATCAGAGGTGAAATCGCCTATGCTGTGGCTTCAGATTTGTATTTAAACTGCATCTATGATATTTACCTGTTAGATAACTCTGGGAAAATTTTTTATTCTTTTGAGTTTGTCTACTTATATGTAAAATGATTATAACACCTATCTATTAATAGCTGCACTGCCAGGATGAAATGAGACAAGGTTTATAAAATACCTGACAGAGAAAGAAAATTTGGAAGAAGTAGTTGGTCCTCTTTTTAGAAGAACTACAGACCCCAGATTCTAAAACACAAGCTCAGTTCCAAATGTCTTATCGACCCTGTAATCTCATTCATACTTCTCATACCATACATCTTGGGTTCCACTGTTATTGCTGTTTAGAAAATAGGTGACTACGTTTATAAAGAAACTAGCTTAGGCTTGATTTCAGTTGTTACTAAGATCTAAAAGTCTGCAGGTCACTCAGTCAACAATATTTATTGACCATCCATTATGTGTCAGGTACTTCTCTAGGCTCTGGGGATACTGTTGGGGAGTAGGTAGGAAATAACTAAGATGTTTTCAGTTAGTGATACAGATAATCATTGTATGAATTCATTGTATGAATATATATATATATACACACACACATATATATATACACATACATACACACAAATTTACAGACATATACACACAAATTAAGTATAATGAATCTATACACAATATACTATCTTGTAACAAGACTCTAGGTTCTATGCCAGCTCTAACAAGACTAATATCATATTGGACAAGCAAGTTAACAAACAATAATTTTTGTATCTATAAAACAAGACATCTGAACTATGATTCCTTTCAATTCTAAAACCTTATATACTAAAAAATGTCTAAAGTCCCTTCCTAATTTTCAGTCATTCACTACATATATTCTTTCTTTCACTAATTTTGAATGTGCATTGTTAACCAATTACAGATCTGTAAGTCTATAATTGGTTAATAATGCAGATCTATAAAGATAATTCTTTATAGATCTATAATGTAGATCTATAAAGATAATTCCAAATTATCTCAAACAAAAAATTTCAATTCATTCATTCACTCATTAAACTCATTGATTGGCACCACCTATGTATTATGTAAGTAACTATGCTAGGTTCTAGACATCAACACAAACTTCACCCCTGACATCATGGAATTTATTAGGTGTAGGGGGTAGGAAAGAATATTTGTGATTTGGTAGGAAAATAAAGAATTCAGTTTTGGTAGGTTAAGTTTGAGATGCCTGAGACACATCCCAGTGGAACTGGCATGTAAAATAAATTAGGGAGGCATCACCTGTTAGATAATAGTTTTTAAAACCATGAGACTGAATATGGTCAACTTGAGAGAGTGAACACAGTGAGAAGGAAAGAGACAAAAGGTCTAAGTTTTCATGAAAATTAAGATTTAGAGGTTAGGCGTAGGAAGAGGAGCTAACAACACTGAGATTGCTACACAGAGCATAGAATAAAAACCCTAAGTGTGTAGTCTATCAAGTATATCAAAAAAAGGGAATGGTCGTGTGTATCTAATTAAATTTTTAAAATCCCGTGGATTTGAAAAAAACTAACGTCATTGATGCACTTGGCAAATGCAGTTTAGTGTGCTGGTTGAAGCAGAGACAAGGTTGGAGTGGATTGAGTAGGAATGGAGGGTGAAAGCCTAGAGACTGTGCAGATAATCATACAGAGGAAAGCTGTGGTAGAGGGAAGGAAATATAGGTTTGACAGGTTTGTTCTTGTTGTTTCCTTTTTACTGTGATTGTTTCATTTTTATTTTTTGTTTAAGGTGAGTGATATTAGGACTGAAGGGATGTTGAAGATGAGCAAGAGAGAGGAAGAGAATGGATGGAGAGGGCTCTTAGAAGGCAGGAGCACTGGCTCTCAAAGGAGAACGGAAGGGTTGGCCTTTGACATTTGAAAGGGCCTAAAAGCAGTGGAGGGGACATGATGAAGGTAAGTTGCTAAGGATGGAGGAAGAAAGAAGAGGTAGCATGTCAGAGAGTTTAGGAGCTGGAACCAGGCTGGAATCCAACTTCTTCCATTTACTGTAAGTGTGGTCAAGTTATGCTCTTTCTAGACTTCAAGTTCTTCACCTATAAAATGCAGGGAAAGTATCACCTATGTTATAGATTTGTCATGTGAATTTTTAAATGAGTTAATATTTATAAGAGCACTTAAACCATGTCCAACACATACCAAGTGCCATAGAGGTGGTATCTATTATATCAGTGTGTTTTGATAAATAGGGTCCTGTTTGGTGGCTTCTATTTTCTCCAAGAAATGAGATGAAGATGAAAAAATTGTCAACCTTTCTAAAATGTAAAATCATGTATAAGTAAACAATGAGAAAAAAAATTTCAATTAAATTGCTGAAGGTTTAAAAACTTGTAATACCCACTATTGGTGATGGTGGGGTGTATCAGGCCTCTTTCTCCATGGCTGGTGAAAGCATAAATGTGTACATCCCCTGCCCTACAAAAGGCAATTTGGTAATATAGATCACAAGATTTTACCAACCTGTAAAACAGAGGTCCTCAGAGGAGGGGTGTGTATGGTAAAGAGAGGTGGAAAGTCTGGCCTGAGAAAGCAAGTCAGTTACATTCAACTCCACGCCCAGCTCCCTGATTGGTGACACTCTCAAGTCCTCCCCATGGTTCCTGTTAACTCCCAGGTTTATGCTCGGTGGTGTAATTGGCCTCAGGCTGTATGCTGTTTTTGTTTCTCTGTGTAACAGTTCATCTTCTTCACAAGTCTCCAATAGAAATCCATTCACAGGGAGGGGGCCGCATCCTGCATCCTTGAAGCACACATTTTTATGTCTTATTTCCCTGCCTTATTTTCCCCCAATTGCCTCTGGGGGTTCAAAATTCTGTGTTGCACAGAGCATTTTAGCTCTTTCAAATTTCTTATTCCAGAGTTGATACCAAACCCTTCAAGGTACCCAGGAGAGTACTCTAAGACCTGCTGTTCTTAGAAGGGTTATCAATGGCAAAATTTTACTACCGCCTCAGCAATTCCACTTCCAGAACTTATCTCAAGATATCAAATACTCATTTAAGTATTATAACTGCCAAAACATTGTACATTTAAATACTTAACAAAAGGGATTAATAAATCATGATATGTGTTACATGGTAGAATGTTACAGGACTACTAAAATATGATTTTGGAAAGCAGTTAATATGGGGAAATTTTTGCAATGCTTAAAAAAAATACACTGAGGTGCAAAGAATAAAACAACCAAAAAAGTGTATGCCCTAATCTCCTTTCTCTTCAACATTTAAAAAAAGAGTGATAACACATTTATACGGTGAAAACATTTAGACAGTGTAGAAAGTTACAAAATGGAGGCCGGGCGCGGTGGCTCACGCCTGTAATCCCAGCACTTTGGGAGGCCAAGGCGGGCGGATCATGAGGTCAAGAGATCGAGACCATCCTGGCTAAGACGGTGAAACCCCGTCTCTACTAAAAATACAAAAAAATAAGCCAGGCGTGGTGGCGGGCACCTGTAGTCCCACCTACTCGGGAGGCTGAGGTAGGAGAATGGCGTGAACCCGGGAGGTGGAGCTTGCAGTAAGCCGAGATCGCACTATTGCACTCCAGCCTGGGCGACGAAGCAAGGCTCCGTCTCAAAAAAGAAAAAAGTTACAAAATGGAAAGTGAAAGGCCTCATTCCCTTCTTCCTTTGGCCTACCACCTTCTCCAAGTACATAATTACTTATCATACTTTCCAATTTAAAAAAGCATAAATATGCATCAAGTTATGCCTATCATATCTCTTTAATTTTACACAAAAGGAAACAATTTCCATTGTTATATATCTTTTATTACTCTTATGATACATTTTAGAAATAGTAATATTCTATATTATTCCATCATATCAATACACCGTAACTTATTTAATCAGTCTCCTATTTTTGGAAAGTCTGGTTGCCATGTTTTCTTCCAAAAGATTGTTCCAGTTTGCACTGCAACCTACAAGGTTTTCCCATGTTCTCGTTGCATCCATACTGAGCATCATGAAAATTTACAATATAAACTTACAAGAAAAAAATTATAAAAATGTAAGTAAAGTAATTCCCCTACCAGTTAATGAGCACCTACTATGTGAATTTTTAAAAATCATGGCATGGTTCTATAATGTATAACCATACATTAACAAAATACGGTTCTCTGTTCTCAGATTAATCATCTGGAGGAGAGGATGCAGATGTAAATAATTAACAATTAAAAGAAAAAAAACTTTGGGAGGTGGAGGCAGGAGGATTGCTTGAGGCAAGGAGTTGGAGACTAGCCTGGGTAACATTGACAGACCTTGTCTCTAAAAAAGTTTTTTAACAATTAGCTGGGCATGATGTGCACACACCTGTAGTCCTAGCTACTCAGGAGGCTTTGGATTGCTTACTCCCAGGAGTTCAAGGCTGCAGTAAGCTATGATTGCATCACTGCCCTCCAGCCTGGGTGACAGTGAGAGCCTGTCTCCAAAAAAATTAAAATTTTTTTTAAAAGACAGAAATAATGGCCATACTAAAACTAAAATGAAGAGCAGAATATGGAGTAAGAAATGATTTATTTAAATTGGGAATAGGAAAGCATTCATAGCTGTTTTACTTGGGATCTAATAGTTTTATCCACTGCTATCTGTTGATGTTTAGTATGTACTAGGCACTAGGCTGATTTGGTTCAGGTGCATTTTCTAGTTTAACCTCCATAACAATATAAGGTGGATATGATTTTTGTAGGCATTTTATAGATGAGAAAACAATCTGAGTGAGATGAATTGTTGTTTAATGTTACACTGCTCCTCATACACCTTCCACGTACAGCTCATTTCATTCTCATAACATTCCTATCAGGTAAGCACTGTCATTGCCCCTTTTACAGGGGTAAAAATAATACACAGAGTGCTTACATTGTTTGCTTGAGGTCACACGACAGGTAGATGGCAGGGCAGGGAACAGAAACCCAGACAATCTGACTCAGAGCCCATCTGTCCTTTCCTGATTTGTTAGACAGGGAATGGGATGCAGAAAGTACATTCTAAGAGGAAAGAGCTGCAGGAGCCCAGCCAGTGTGAGACATGGTAGGATGAACCAGCTTCTAAAGCCCAGAAACTAGTAACAGAGTTGTTCGCTGGAGAATGGACAAAGCCAGTGGGAGAGAGAATGGCATAAAGTGGATGTAAATGAGATTCGTCGCAGAGGAGAATAGAGAAGACTTGATGACTAATTGGATGCTTCAATCACAGCCCTCAGCCTTTACCTCTCTAAGCTAAAGCGTTTGACTCCTTCTAGTCAGAGCTCACAGCCAGCCAGCATTTTATTCCTTTCCTTTTTTTTTTTTCCTTGGTTTCACAGTGTTTGGAGTATTCCTTTCCTTTTATTTTAGGGACCTGTTTCGGGATGCTTCTGTTAGAAATGTCATCATTTCTGTGCAGCGTGGCTTTAAGAAAAGATGATGCTAATGGGCTATGCAGTTCAAATAGTACTTCTCCATCCCTCAGTAATGCACCAATTCCATGAGGTTAAGATATTGGTTATCAAGTAGGATGCAAGAGAAAAGGCATCCTATCCTCCAGTTTTTTTTTTTTAACATAAATGAAGGGAAATGTCCAATGAGCATTATTTTTGAGATGGAGTTTCACTCTTGTTGCCCAGGCTGGAGTGCAGTAGCACCATCTCAGCTCACTGCAACCTCTGCCTCCCAGGTTCAAGTGATTCTCCTACCTCAGCCTCCCAAGTAGCTAGGATTACAGGCATGTGCCACCACACCCAGCTAATTTTCTGTATTTTTAGTAGAGATGGGGTTTCTTCATGTTGGTCAGGCTGGTCTCGAACTCTTGACCTCAGGTGATCTGCCCACCTCGGCCTCCCAAAGTGCTGGGATTACAGGCATAAGCCACCGTGCCCGGACTTCCAATGAGCATTTTTCAGTTCTCCTACCACTTCTCCCTGCAGCATTGGACCCTATGATTATTCCATCCTTGAAATTCTCTCTGCCATTAACTTCTGCAATATCACCCTTGCTGTTTTCCTTCTACCTTTCTGATGTGCCTTTCCATTTTCCCTAAATATAATGATATCACTTCCTTTGATGCCTCTGAAAGGATCCTGCACCTCAGAGCTTGCTCAGCATTCTTTAATTCTCTCCCTGTTTGCTTCAAGTACAATCTCAAATAAATTTACTTAGAATCTTTCAGCTATCTGTTTACAGAAATAAGAGAACCTGGACCTTTTTACTTATTTCCCTGTTTCTATCCAGAACGTCATTAATCTTATAGCACTCATAGAGTGTTGGTCCCGCACTTATTTTTATGTAGCTCACATGGGTCAGCTTTATCTACCTCCTCTTCACAGTAGGTCTGATGCTTGGTGCTGCCTCTTCAGCTCTGATCTGGCCTTGCTCCTTGGCTATAATCATGCCCAGGACTTTGACTACATGTCTTTCAGCTGCTGTGTGTAAACACTTCATTTGGCCTAATCTAGCTAACAGTAATCGACATCAGTGGTTCCCAAATTTTATTTCACATTGGAATCACTTGGGGTTCATTAAGAGTGGCTAACACCTGGCCACCCCAGACATACTGATTTAATTGGTATGGGATAAGACTTGAGACATTAGACTTTTTAAAAGCCAATGTGCAGCAGGTGATTCTAATCTGCAGCACATTCAGGAACTACCTTCCTGTATGAGGGTTCTGAAACCCAATTACTCAACAGAATCACTTAGGGAGTTTCCAGTTTCTTTAAATACAGATATCTGGGCCCTACCTTAGAACTCAGTCAGTATGGCCTAGGAATTTTCGCTTTTCATGAGTCTCTAGGTGAATGGATATTGGGATGCATCGCCATGTATGCAACTTGGAGTGGACCTTTCTGGCCGGGACACCATGGCCTTCTTTTCAGCTCTTTGAATGGCACTGACAAAACTTTTTTCTATATCTGGAAAACAATCGGTCTGTTGTTTCTCTGCAGATGCATGTTCTTAGCTCCAGACTCCCGTGTATAAGATCTCATAAGACATTTGACTGATGGTCATCCCACATGCACCTAAAATTCAACATGGCCAAAATTGAACTCATCATTTTGTTTTTGTATTGTTTTTCTCTTCTCTGTGTCATCCAGATAATATCAAACTTATCCACAAAGTGTGCAAACCCTAAGGCTAGCAGTCATTTTAGACTCTTCCCTTCTTAACCCCACAGAGAGCTACCAGATCTGGTGGTAATTCCATCTGTTGATTCTGTTTTGCAGATTACAGCCTTAGTTCGAGCACATATTACCTCTCAGCCAGAGTATTGAACTTCTAATAACCTAACTGGCCTTCCTTATCCAATTTCCTTTTTCTTTAACTCTTAATGCTGCTTGAATGAACTTTCTAAAATGCAGATCTGATTTTGTCACTACTCTTCTTAAAATCCTTCAAGAGGTCCTTGCTTTTACGATAAAATTCAAACTTCTTAGCATGCAAAGCCCTTCATGAGTTTTGCCTCTGGCCTCATTCCTCCAGACCTTTTCCCTTTCATGTGCGTCACCTGGGGCCTCAGTTCAGCCCTACTGAATCAGATACGTTGGAGGAGGAGCCCTAGATATCTAAACCTTTACAAGCCCCAAGTACTTCTTCTGATCACAGAAGATTGGGAACTCAACCCTCAAACACGCCCATTGCACTTGTCCCTTCAGAAACCCAACTTTAGAGATGATTCCTGAACATACTGCACTACCTCACTGTCTCCTGCACTGATTCCCTGTGTTCATCTCTACTCATCCCTCAAAGTCCCCTCACAGGGTGGGGTTTCCTGACTCCTGAGGTGCCACTCCTCTGAACTCTTCTTCTCTGCTTCTATTACACCTCGGGTCCACCCCTATTTCATGATTACCACCTTGTTATTTGATTCCTTGTTTATCCTCCCCACTAGAATTTTTTTTCTTTTTTTTTTTTTTTACAGACCCTCTGTCGCCCAGGCTGGAGTGCAGTGGTATAATCTCGGCTCACTGCAACCTCCGCCTCCTGGGATCAAGTGACTCTCCTGCCTGGCCTCCCAAGTAGCTGGGACTACAGACATGCACCACCATGCCCAGCTAATTTTTGTATTTTCAGTAGAGATGGGGGGGGTGGGTCTCACCAGGTTGGCCAGGCTGGTCTCGAACTCCTGACCTCAAGTGATCTGCCTGCCTGGGCCTCTCAAAGTGCTGGGATTACAGGTGTGAGCCACCGTGCCCGGCTGATCCTCCCCCCACTAGAATTTGAACTCTTCAGTGGCAGACAGAGTATCATTTTTCTCTTTATCCTTATGTAGCAGCACAACACTGAGTGCAATGTGAATGAATTACTAGAAAACAAAAACGGAATCCATAGTTAAGGAAACAAACAAAACACAGATAAATAGGTTTTCAAGAGAATAGGCAGAATTAGCAATACAGACAACTATCAGAATTTGAATTTAAGGTAGGAGGTCCTAAGCCAATAATTTAAAATATGCATATATATACACAGAATGCAAGTACAGTATCAGTCAAGGTTTTTAATTGCAAGCAATAGACACTGATGCAAGCTGCTTGAAACAGAAAGGAATTTATTGAAAGGTTGTTCGGTAGCCCACAGAATTACCAGGAAGACTAAAATTGCCAGGCTTTGAAAACCGGCAAGAACAAAGGAAGGCTAAGCAGCTGGAATCATAGCCACGGCTGAACAATAGAGGCTGCAGCTCACCCACCTGTCTCCACCAGCACGGGACACGCACACTGCCGATGGCACTTCATCTAGTGACTATTGCTACGGCTGCTGCCACCAAAATGAATTTTCCACTCATCCTATTTCTCTGCCTCACTCACTCCCTCCAGATTCTAATCTTAAACTGGTTCAAGTGACTGGGCATGTCTAGGTCTGGATGTACATGAGATGGTGTGTGTGTGTGTGTGTGTGTGTGTGTGTGTGTGTGTGTTACAGACTTCTCAACTTGTCAATAGCCAAAAACAGGTGAAGGAAAGGTCCATACCTTGGAAAATCCCTCAAACAAAGGCAGGGGTTTGGATGCTGGATAGCTAATTAAAATAAAGTTGTTTCTAATTTTATCCAATATTATATATAGTATTACTAAAATGGTAAAATGTATTAGAATCTTGATACTCAGCAGAAAGTCAGAATAAATAATTTCTAGTAGGTCATAAATTACAATTGTGAACAAACCCTAGGGTTCTGTTAAATTAATTTGAGTAGAATAAATGCTCGCTATGTAGATTGAAATCAGACTCAAAGAAGGGAGGAGGCACTGCTGTCTTGAGGGAACTAAAATTGCAGCATGGATTCCTCCAGGACACTTGGAGAATGAATGGAGTCCATAGGGGGAAATTAGGTGTCAAACACTGGGGATGGAGAGGCCAAGGGTGGGACCCAAGTTTGGGATTGCAGAGTCAAGGGTATGTAGCTGGGGAGATGGAATTGAAGCAAAACACTGCAAGCAAGCCCAGTTTCTGGATGGTCACCTTGTACATGGGGCCATTCAAGGTTAAGTCGTTCATTTACTTAAATATTTTATTTCCTCAATGCTATGTGAGGAAGACTTGAAAAATATAAATTAAATTTGATTTCTTTGCTTTTATTTACAAAAAAAAACCCAATTTTGTTAAAAGAGTGGATGCTTGGAAATTTGTAAGCAATATTGAAAAATGTGGAGAAAGTTTAAACAATCACAAATTCTACAACCAAGAAATAGGCATTAACACTATGGGAACTTTATTCTAACCATCCTTCTATGCATGTGTACAAACGGAAGCATCTGAACTGCCCTCCGGTATTCACCATTATTCACATAGAAAGCACACAAGAAAGACAACTGGGTGGATGGATGGAAGGATGGACTTTTGTAAAATGATCTCATTTGAAAAATAACAATTTTAATTTTATTTAATAGAAGAAAAATGAAAAGAATTGCTAGACTTCAAATATTTTTCTTCAGCACAAAACACATTGTTTCTTCTTTTTTTTTTTTTTTTTGAGATGGAGTCTCGCTCTGTCACTAGGCTGGAGTGCAGTGGTGCAATCTCGGCTCACTGCAACCTCTGCCTCCCAGGTTCCAGTGATTCTCCTGCCTCAGCCTCCCAAGTAGCTGGGACCACAGGCACCTGCCACCACGCCCAGGTAATTTTTTTGTATTTTTAGTAGAGATGGGGTTTCACCATGTTGGACAGGATGGTCTCGATATCTTGACCTCGTGATCCACCCACCTCAGCCTCCCAAAGTGCTGGGATTACAGGCATGAGTCACTGCATCCGGCCCATTGTTTCTTCTTTTTAAAAATTAAACGGTAGGGTGTGGAGTCTCACCCCGTATAGTTGCCTGACTTCAGAAGGCCAAGGTGAGAGAATGGCTTGAGGCCAGGAGTTTGAGACCATCCTGAGCAACACAGTGAGACCCAATCTCTACAAAAAATAATTTAAAAAAAATTATCCATACCAGGTATGGTGGTGCACACCTGTAGTCCCAGCTACTCGGGAGGCTGAGGCAGGAGGATAGTTTGAGTCCAGCAGTTTGAGGCTGCAGTAAGCCATGATTATGCCACTGTACTCTAGCCTAGGCAATGGAGAAAGAGCCTGTCTCTAAAATAATACATAAATAAATAAATAAAATTTTTAAAAATTCAAAAAGCTTAAAAGAGTTTATTTAAAAAAAAAGAGGTCAAAGCTGTTGTTTCAACTAAATGCTTTGCTTTTAGACAATATCAACTGATTTATTGCTATGAAAGATGAAGACTTCAGCAGTCATGCTTCTTGTCATCTGCCTCTCAACTTTGCCATGTTTGCAAGTTGTTTTATTCGTATGCTGTCAAGACTTACTATATTTATATACCCAGTAAGCTGGGTATTTTCTAGTAGTTTTCTATATGGAAATGGATTAATTGCTCACCTCATGTGTTGCTCTGCCACTATTTATCTAGTCCTCAATTTCTAATTTTGATTCATTTTCTAATCAACTGGATTTTGAAATCGAATTGATTTTTCTTTGCAAGAAGAGCTTGGTGCGTTATATTCCCTGAGGTCTTTCTTGCTTAAGTATGTTCATTTTTGCTAACATACAGTAGGCCTGAGAAAATGTTCTTTGGTCCTACTTTCTTTACTTTAGAATACTTTTGGTATTTCACCATCGTCTCTGGCATTAAGTACTGCTGTGGAGAAAAGTGTGATGCTAATATTTTTTTTTTTGTAGGTGATTTGATTTTCTGTCTAGATATTGGACTAATTTATTTTTATACTTTCAAGTTGAGTAAGCGAACCGGAGATATCTTAGGGCTGAGCAGTTCGTATCTAATTATTTGATAATCTAATGACCATTTGAGATTCAGTGATTACTCTCACAATTTTGGCAGTCCTGAGAAATAGTCTTCTAACAACTTTGAGAAGCTAGAGAGAATGAATGTGCCTGGAGAAGAATGACAAATGGTCCCTCCAATTCTGACTTTGTCTTCTAGGTCCAGTATCTTTGGTTTTGTGTCTTTGTCATATTCAAGCAAGTCCTGTAACTCCTCTTGGGTAGCTTGAAGTGATTCCATGCACTCAACAGTCTCTAAAAAGATGGTGATGCAAAGAAGTTACAGGAGTAGGAATTTTTTTTTCTTTTTCTTTTCTTTTTTTTGCTATAGAGGATAATGCTTTTGGTGGAGATTTGTAATGAGTTCTGCACATAGCAAGTGTGGTAGACCAGGTGTATTATTGGGAAGATGAGGTGTTTGTTTGTTTGTTTTGCATTTCTTCTGCCTGGTCTATTATTTACTGTAGTTAGATAAATGGATTTAAATGTCTGAATAAAATATTTTTAGAGTGGGTAGATGAAGTGGCTTGTAATGTATGGAAGTAAAATATTTCTATGATGAATAAAGAAGCATTGGACTTCCCATACAGAGATTATGCATGTCCTTTTGTTGAGGGCATCTACTTCTACCAGAATGATATTGTATCTTCAGAAGGAAAAGGGGAGAAGCCAGTGATAAAATACAGGGTGTTATTATCTCAGAGGTGCTTGGAGCTCAAGAGGGCTTGAAGTAATTATTTCCCAGATGTATCTTGCCTGTGTGCATGTGATATAGGAGTTTGCATTTTGGATGTTAACATGAAAAGGCAGAGTCACCAGAAATTCCCAAGGGCCATTCAAATATTTTTAGTGGACCACAACAGCCCAGTATGGAAGAAACACAGCATTTGTGGGTGTGCATCTGATGCCAAGAAATAGATCTGGCAGGGTTGGTTAGGTAGCCTCCTTCCACCGGTGGCCACCATAAGGCAGCCCTGAATACTGCCCAGGTGCTGTGCATATAGGTATTAATTGGCTTCCCTTGGATTACCTTCCCTAAATCTGACTGAAGCTGAAAGATCCCAAAGTTTTGGCACTGGAATATCACTTGTGATGGGCTCGTATTGTGGCTTATAGAGCAGGGTGTCTGTGTGATTCCTTGAGTTCCTGTCTCTCATTAGTGACAACAGAGCCCACCTCCTCTGATGTGAACAGTTTTCAAGTTTGCCTGTACTACTCACAGCATTCGAGTGTGCACCTATCCCAGCATGCTGAGCCTTTTTAATTAGGTATACAGCCAAGATACCTTTAATTGCCGATAGTTCTTTTTCCCTCACTGGGAAGTTAGCCTTAGCTGGAATAAGCTGTCCTGGTGAAGAGAAACAGGTCAACTGCCTTGAAATCCTCTTTGGGCTCAGCTGGTATTCACTAAGATATTAGAAAGTTAATTTAGATCAGAGATGTCAAGCTATATGCCTATGGTCTGAGATCAGCCCCCAGGCTCATTTTCTTTGACAAAGAGAGTGTTTGCCTGCAGGCAAAGACTGCATAGTCTTTCAGAAGAATTTTTTTCCAAGTAGTTGCTGATTTTTAAAAGTTAGAAAATGTCCCATAAAAATCCAGATTTCCACCTTTTCTTGTAAAGTGAAATATATGACCATCACACTGAGTGCACATTTCCAATGGCAACAGCAGATCCAGAGTTGCTGAGGGGAGCCGAGGAGCAGGTCCCCTCTTGACCCAGGCCTGTGCTCTCCAGCTTGCCAGCATCCCCTCCAGTTGTTCTTGTCCTTCTGACTCAGAGGCCAGATGTCAGGTCCCATTTCTTATCACACCTGAACTTTTTGTTTTTCTTATGATAGAGTGAGGAGGAATGTGACATATTTTCTACTGTCTACCTCTACCATAAGCAGAAATATGCAAGCCACATGGAGGGCCACTCACTTCTTTTTCATGGCCTGCTTTATTCATTGGTATTACCCGCTGGGAACCTGTGAGCAACTGAGTTTATGACTGTTGCTATAGATAATAGAAGGGCAAGGTGAGTCAGGTAGACCAAGATAAGGATGCAGGAAAGCATGACAGTTTATGGAAAAGGGCAGCTCCTTCTATGTGATAAGTGCTTACCTTTGTTGTGCAGATTTATTGCTTGGGAATGGAGATGGGACTATTGGAGGGAGAAAAGTCAATGGTAATCAGGGATTCTTGGATGTCCTTAATCAGTTGCAGTCACATATAGTTTCCTGTTTTTCTACTTCACGGAGCACCATGTTTACTTGAAAGAATGACAAGCAAACCACGGTTAGTCAGAGACTGTTTGGCAAATATTTTTTCAAAAATGAATAAAATAAGCCTGTTACTTGGAAGAAAGAAATGAATGATAATATGAATTGCAAATGATAAAATTTGAACTTTTAAGTAAAAATTAGAATTTTAGAAAGCTTTTATCTACCACTTTGAGCTCAACAGCTCTCAATACCTAAAAACTTTTCTGTCGTAATTGATACTGATAAAACATATGCAATTTTTTGAAATTGTAGAATAAAATGTGTTAATATTTGGAAGATATATAATTCAGTGGATCAGTATTTTTCCAGATCTTTAAAAAATCATGCATAGGTAAAAGAACCACTCAAAATGGAAAGGAACAATATATTTTAATGTAACAGAGTATGACTAAGTATTTGATAATATATCAGATAGTATAACCTTTGAGAAACTACTAGTTGTCAAGTTTTGTGTAATATCAAAGAATATCCACAATTATCTGAAAAGGCTCTAAAAATACTTCTTCGTTTCCTAGCCTCATATCTGCATGAATATTTCTTTGTATACTTCAACCAGGACAACATAGCACAATAAATTGAATGCAAAGGCAGGTATAAGTATCCAGATGTATTCTATTAGGGTAGACCTTCAAGTGATTTGCAAAAATATAACAATATACCACTCAACTTTTTTTTTATTTTGGAAAACCCAGTTATTTTTTATAAAAATATGTTATTTGTGTTAACATGTAATAAGTTTATCATTGCCATTCTGAAATAAATATTTAAATTTTTTCTCAGTTTTAATGTCTTTTTTTTTTTTTTTTGAGATAGGGTCTCACTCTGTTGCCCAGGCTGAAGTGCGGTGGCATGACCACAGCTCACTGCAGCCTCAACCTCCTGGGTTCAAGCAGTCCTTTCACCTCAGCCTCCTCAGTAGCTGCGACCATAGGCACATGCCACCATGCCTGGCTAATTTTTTAAAAATTATTTCTAGAGACAGAGTCTCCCTATGTTGCCCAGGCTGGTCTCAAAGTCCTGGGCTCAAATGATCCCCCTGCTTTGGCCTCCCAAAGTACTAGGATTACAGGATTTTAACTTCTTATGTGGTAAACATTGGTCGATATAGCCCACGTAACAAAAGTTATTTGAATTCCCCGTTAGGGTGTAAACTGGTCCTGAGACCAACAACCATTTGTCCATGCATATATTAACTTTCTTCATATCTATGCTACATCCATATTATTTATGTGTATATGTGTGTGTGTGTGTGTGTGTGTGTGTGTGTGTGTATATATATATGTATATAATTTTTTTTTTTTTACATAGAGTCTCGCTCTGTCACCCAGGCTGGAGTGCAGTGGTGTGATCTCAGCTCACTGCAACCTCCACCTCCAGGGTACAAGTGATTCTCCTGCCTCAGTCTCCCAAGTAGCTGGGATTACAGGTGTGCACCACCACACCTGGCTAATTTTTGTAGTTTTAGTAGAGATGGGGTTTCTGCCATGTTGGCCAGGCTCGTCTCAAACTCCTGACCTCAAGCCATCCGCCCATCTTGGCCTCCCAAAGTGCTGGGATTACAGGCATGAGCCACCGCACCAGGCCCATATCCTTTATGTATTCTTTTCTTATACAAAACACATTGCATTTACTCTTGCTCCACCTCGCCTTCCTAACTTAACAACACGTCTTCAGAATTGACCCATATCAAGACATATAGAGATTCCTTATTCTTTTTATGGTTACATACATCTCTTTGCAAGAATTTATGTAATTATTTATCTCTTTGCAAGAATTTATGTAATTTTTACGCCAATGTCATGCTGATGATTTGTTAAAATTATTTTGTTTATACAGACACTGCCACATTGAATAACTCTGTATCCATATCATGTCAAATGTGTGGTAAGATCTGTAGGACAAAAGTAGAAATGCTAGTCAAAGATTAAATGCATTTGTAATTTCGATATATGTTGTACAATGTATAAGCTTATACTTTTTTTAAGAAAGTAAGGTATGTATTACAGCTCTATACAAATAGGCTACATCAGTGTCATAATCTGTGTTCACGTGAATACAGCAGAGTTGAGTGCTGAGTGTGTATACACATACGCAGTTTACATGCTTAGAATCAAAAGTTAATGTTAACTGATTAAAACTTGAAAATATTGAAATGAAAATTAAGCTGGAAAGTCCATTGTAGTAGATAAAATGTATTGTTGATTATTCTATATCAGTGTGATTTGGGAGAAGTCATAAGTTTTTGGTATTTGTCTGGTACATGGTTGAAACAATTTGACAACTTTTGTTGGGAGGCCTGAAGCAGCTGGCACTAACTGCACTAATGAACAGGAGGTCCCAGCATTTTCAAATTCCGAGTTCACAGTGACCATCATTACAGAGGCAAGACTTCAGAGCCAGTGGAGATGGATTCCAGGCAAAGACTGTTAAGGAAAAGCAAAACAGATTCTTGCGTTCTTGCTTAGACGCTGCAGGGAAGTGCTTGTAAGCTCATAAATATGGGATCATTAAGCATCTTTGTGCGCAGGGATGAATTTTTAAAAGAATGTTAACATTTTCAAACAATTTTTAAAATGATAGTCCTCAATTCCTCTCTTCCTGCTCCCAGGGAAACCTCACAAGTTTTTTTTGGTATTTGTTGATCTTTTGGCTCATTGCAGAGTATCCCGTAGCTCCTATTCTATCTTCACATATCAACGTACGTGCCATCTCCTCCAGAATACCTCACTTGGTTCCGGATATGCAACAACCTTTTTTTGCTTCATGTTCCCATAGGACTCTGTAACTTATCTACTATAGGTTATATAATGATGTCTTATAACTGTCTGTTTATTGACAATATTTCCACTACATTTTACATCCTAAAGAGAATGATGCTATGTGTCTTATTTAATGCTTTACTCTCAGAACCTGCTTTAGTGCCTGACATATAGTAGGTACTCAATAAATATTTGCTGAATTAATAAAAAATAGGAGGACAATTTTGGCTAGCATGTGGGCTCTAGGAATCTCAATAATTTTAATTTAAAAATCCCAAATCTTGGCCGGGTGTGGTTTGCTCACATCTGTAATCCCAGCACGTTAGGAGGCTGAGGTGGGTGAATCACGAGGTCAGGAGTTAGAAACCAGCCTGGCCAACATAGTGAAACCCCATCTGTACTAAAAATACAAAAATTAGCCGGGTGTGGTGGCGCACACCTGTAGTCCCAGCTACTTGGGAGGCTGAGGTGGGAGAATTGCTTAAACCTGGGAGGTGGAGGTTGCAGTGAGCCAAGACCACACCATTGCACTCCAGCCTGGGTGACAGAATGAGACTCCGTCTCAAAAAGGAAAAAAAAAAAATCCCAAATCTCCTAGCAACTACTTTAAGTACCTCTATCTTCACATATTTGTTTTATTGTTTCATATACAATTTCTAGTAACACTAGTACACATAGTATTTCTGGTGTAGATATACTATGGTTTGATAAAGTGTACAATGTTATTTTCTCCTCTGTTTTCTCTACCTTCTCCCATGACCCTGATGCTATTTGCCTTATTGGCCATCAATGGCACCTTTGGCCTAACAGAAATAATGAATTCTCCAAGAAGCAATAGGATTAATCACATAAGAAAAGTAGTGATCAGTAAACTGGTTTATACACGCTGTAGCCCAGTGATGGTACTATTGGTACTATTAAGGTACTATTTTCTTTTTTTTTTTTTGTTTGACAGAGTCTCGCTTTTTTGCCCAGGCTGGAGTACAGGAGTGCAGTGGTGTGATCCTGGCTCACTGCAGCCTCCACCTCCTGGGTTCAAGTGATCCTCCCACCTCCGCTTCCCAAGTAGCTGGTATTACAGGGCACACACCACCATACCTGGCTAATTTTTGTATTTTTAGTAGAGATGGGATTTACAGTTTGAATAAAATGTATTTCTTTTCCTTGGTTTCCAAACTTTCTTAGGCCAACCAAAGAAAATGGAATTTGAAGGTGTGGGTAATTTATCACCATCTCTTAATTATAAAAAAGCTTACGTGTCAGCTCATAATGAGCAGGAAAAAGTGAAAGCAGCAGTCGCCCAACATTTTTGGTACCAGGGACCAGTCTCATGGAAGACAGTTTTCTACAGACTGTGGGGCAGGAGGGCAGTGGGGGAGGGTTTTGGGATGGTTCAAGTGCATTACATTTACTGTGCACTTCATGTCTATTATCATTACACTGTAATATATAATGAAATAATTATACAACTCACCATAATGTAGAATCAGGGGCACTTTGAGCTTGTTTTCCAGCAACTAGATGGTCCCATCTGGGGGTGATGGGAGACAGTGACAGATCATCAGGCATTAGATTCTCATAAGAAGCATACAACCTAGAACCCTCACATGTGCAGTTCACAATAGGGTCCATGCTTTTATGAGAATCCAGTGCCACTGCTGATCTGACAGGAGGGGGAACTCAGGCAGTAATATGAACAATGGCGGTGGCTGTAAATGCAGATGAGCTTTGCTGGCTCACTTGCCTGCTGCTCACCTCCTGCTGGGCCCCGGTTCCTAACAGGCTACATACTGGGGGTTGGGGACCCCCACACTAAAAGTTAGAGCATCAGGAAACTTCTTCTGTGTTCCCTGGCAACTCCTCATTTTTCTGTAAAGCAGAATCCTATTCATTTCCTTTGAGAAGACTTTGTCTGTCACCCTCTCATTTTGATAAGATTTTATTATAGCCTCTTCTGCGAACTCCTTTACTCTTTTACCATTTATGATCCTCCCTTTGGGATTGATCTTGTGTCTTCTAGAAAATGCACTTATTCAGGGACAACCTTGGGTTTTCTCACGCCATCCAGGAGGGCTCCAAACCTCTGAGGAGACCTGGCTGACACCTAGGTTGCAACTTTGTGAGGCCCTGAGCAGAGGGCCCAGCTTAGCTATGCCCAGAGCCTGGACCCATAGAAGCTGTAAGATCATAAATGTGCATTAAGTAGCTACCTTTGTGGTAATTTGCTGCATAGTGATAGAAAACTATATACTGCCTTATTGGGAAGATGTATAGTTTATAAGAAACTGATTCTAGCTAATGTTAGATAGAAAAAAAAAAGCAGAATTTGTTGGAATAAAATTAGACATGTCACGGAATTGAAGGAAAAGCTAAACCATCAGGCCTTAGGGATAATAGGCACAAGGGTGACTGTGAGGGTATCACTGAGGAATTTTGAGGAGTGAGCTTTGAAATAATCTGCCTACATCCACCCTTGTTCCTTATCCCACGGATAAGATTTTTCCTGACAGACTCTAACTGGCCTCATTCTCATCACCTGCCCATTCCTTGATGTCGGGAAGCTTGAGAATGGACAGACCCCAAGACCATGTGGAAGGAGAAAGGAAGTCCCCTAAAGGGAAAGTGTGATGTTCTTAAGGAAAACAAAGGAGAGGGATTTGAGACAGGCCTACACAAAAGAAAGCCACTTTACTACTGCATAGGGTTGTCAAGAAAAAACATGAGATAATGCATGTAAAATGCTTCGCATGGTTCTTGGCACACAGTAGTCACTCAATACAGTTTAACTATAATTATTAAGCATCAGGGGCCTATGCCTCATCTAGGAAGCAAAAGAAAGAACTCTGTTCTTGAAGATGAAAAGAAAAATCCCAATTTGATAAGAGGGGAAAAATCCCTGACACTCAAAAGGACAGGCTTAAATGTCTGTTGCTACCTAGATGATTTATAATCAAAGGGTTATCAGAGGTTAGGAAGGTATAGATTCCAAAGTGCTATTTGTGCTGATTATTGCTATGTACTCAAAGTCAAACCAGCTATGAGATATAATCCTCCAAATTCCAGTGGGCCACAGACAGAAGTCAACTATTGGCGGCTGTTTCTCTTCACACAAAACTCTTAATGGTTGGCTCACAGCTCTGATTGTAAGTGGGCTGGATAGTACCTAAGCCCACCCATCCATCCATGCTTAAATCATGGCTTTAAATTTGAAATTTTGGAAAATTAATTCAGATATGAGATGATAGTCATGTTTACTGAGGATCATGAACAGAATCCACAATATGTTTGTGTACTTGGTATTGAGTGATGTACTTGTCTTGTTGAAGTGAGGCTTTCCTTTGATCTTTTTGTTGACGAATGCCATTCACTGGGCAGTACAACCATTCTGAGGAAGAACTGTCTATCAGGTGGTGTCATTTTGGGCCCAGAACATCACTGACGGCTGCAGTTCACTTCCATTCCATTCTGTTCTACTCCATAAGTATTTATTGAGCTCCCATTATGTGCAATGAACTGTATTAAGTGCTTTGATAGATTAAAAAATGAATAGATAAGACAGAGCTCCTGACCTTAGGGTATTTTATTATCTCAAAAGAGAGACAAACGTTTACAAGGACCAGACACAATACAGAGCAGGATGTGACAAGTGCTAAAATAGATATAGAGACAGAAGAAAGCTTTAAATTTGAAGTGCGCATACCTGAAGTTTTCATATAGAGGTTGAATTTGAGCCCTTTTTAATCATATGCCCACTAGAACAGGAAGCATTTTATCTGTTTTTGTATTCCTAATTCCCAGCGCAGTTCCTGGTACTTAATAGATGCCACTAAAGATGAATTTTTAAATTGCTTGAGGTGTGGAAAAATAGACATAAAATTTGCCATTTTAACCATTTTTAAGTGTACAGTTCAGTGGCAGTAAGTACATTCACATTGTTATGCAAACATCATCACCATCTATCTACGGAACTTTTTAAATCTTTCAAAACTGAAAGTCCAGGACCTATTAAACAATAACTCTTCATTCCTCTCTGCTTCCAGCCCCTGGCAAACACCATTGTACTTTCTGTCTTTATGAATTTGACTACTCTTGTTATCTCATATAAGTGGAATCATACAATATTTGTCCTTTTCTGATTGGCCCATTTCACTGAAATGTCGCCAAGGTCCATCCACGTTATAGCATGTGTCAGAGTTTCCTTCCTTTTTAAGGGTGAATAATAAAGTTTTCACTGGATATATATAACTGCATTTTGTTTATCCATTCATCCATCAGTGGACATCTGGATTGTTCCCATTTTTGGCTATTGTGAAGAATGCTGCTATGAACACGAACGTACAAATATCTTTTCAAATGAGCTAGAAATTGGGATAGATCAAGAGTGGTCAGAAAGAGGGCATTCCAAGTTCAGGAAATAACATGAACAAAAGGAAAGAATGACAATGCACTAGGCTTGCCTGGTGTGGCTTACTCATGGGTTGGGGCTGCACATGGAAAGGTTGATCTGTTCCAGAAGTTGCAGGGCACTAAGTACCATACCAAGGAGAAAAAGTTTTTCTGAAGTTATTAGGAACCATTTAAAAGGGGTTGGAGCAGGTAAGCAACATTACCAACACTGTACTTGAGGAATACAATTGTAATGGCGAAGATGTAGTTAGAAATATACGGTAATAATCTTGGCAGGACACAAACTAGGGCAGTGGCAGAGGAAATAGTACCAGGAGGGAGTAGAGTTATTTTTGTTTTTGTTTGTTTGTTTGTTTGAGACAGGGTCAGGGTCTGGCTCTGTCACCAGGTAGAAGTACAATGGCACGATCTCGGCTCATTGCAACCTAGGCCTCTCAAGCCATTCCCCCACCTCAGCCTCCTGAGTAGCTGGGACCAAAGGCACGCACCACTATGCCCAGCTAATTTTTTTGTATATTTTGTACAGACCAGGTTTCACCATGTTGCCCAGGTTGGTCTTGAATTCCTGAGCTCAAGTGATCCACCTACCACGGCCTCCCAAAGTGTTGGAATTACAGTCGTGAGCCATTGTGCCTCCCTGGGAGTAGAGATATTATAATGGAACTGTTAATAGGATCTGTTGACCAACTGGATGTGGGCGGCAGGAAGAGGAAGTTATTGTTAAATCAGTGCCTGAGAGCATGGTGACATTACAAACTGAGATGAAGAATGCAGAGGAAAAAGAAGAAGGCAAAAACAATAGCTACCATTTATTGAGCTCTTATGTGTTAGGTACCTCACATGCATTATCTCACTTAATCTTGATAATGACCTTGTGAAGGACGGATTATTGTACATGGAAGGATACTCTGTTTACGTAGAATAAGTTACTGTCTAATATCTAGTAAAGGGGTGGAACTAGGATTCCAACCCAGACCTAATGGCAAAGTTCAAACTTTAAAAAACAAAAAACAAAAATCACCATACTATTCCATTGTCTTCAAACACATGGAATATCCATGTGGACTCATCTCTCAATAACTTGGCAATGTAAATTTCAGTTAAATGCTCATGAATAAAAATATAGTCCATCTCTACACAAAGATGACTTCAAGCGATGCTGAGGAAGAACATAAATAAGCTGACTGAGGAGAGACTGTAATGACAGAAGATAAGACCGAAACTTAATTCCGGAAGCACAAGTATCTATCGTGTGAGAAGAGAAAGTGGGACTGGGTTTGAGGAATAAGAGAACAGCCAGAACAATGAATTGACAAAGACGCTGCATGAGAAGGCCATTTCAAAGAAGTGATCAGTCAACACTGTCAAGTGCTTCTAAAATCTTAAATAGGAAATAGACCGTGGCCACTAGATTTGACACTTAGGAAGTCATTGGACACTTTACAGAGAAGAAAGTACATATAGCAGTGTCTGTGGATTGAGGAATGTATAAAAAGTAAGGAAACAAAGAAAGTGAGTGTAAACTTCTTGTTTATGAAGTTTGGCAGCAAAAGAAAGGTGAGATTATGGTACAGTATTTGAAGTGATGTAGATTTGAGGAAAGGTTTTCTTTTTGAGGACCTGGAAGATAGGAGCATAATTTTTTGGCTGTGAGGAAAAAGCTAGTGGAGAATAGTCAACTGAAAATTTTGGGAGAATAATGGAAATTCATGGAGGACTAGAGATAGGCTGTGATCAAGAGCACATTTCAAGGGATAGTGAGGGGCAGGGAGAAATAGGAATATTGTTTCCCCAGGAATAGGAGAGAAAGAGACTTTGCAAGTTGAAAGGAAGAGCTGACAGTTTTTGGTGTTTTTTTGTTTTGTTTTTTTTTTTGCTTTATAGAGAGGGTCTCACTCTGTTGGCCAGGCTGGAGAACAGTGGTGAAATTACAGGTCACTGTAACTAGGAACTCCTGGGCTCAAGCGATCCTCCTGCCTCAGCCTCCTGAGTAGCTAGGATTGCAGGTGTGCAACACCATGCTCAGCTAATTTTATTTTTTTTAAAAGATGGGGTCTCACTATGTTGCCCAGACTGGTCTTGAACTCATGGCCTCAAGCCACCACACCTGGCTTGAAGTAGTTTACATTGGGATAGAGAGGCAACACTGTGAGGCTGTGGGAAGCTCTGGTGTCAAGATTGGTAAACAGCTGGTTGGGCTAAGGAAGAGGGAGTCAGATAGGGTCAAATGAGTAGATTATCTAGCTTTACTGAGGGCTCCTTTGAGTTAGGATGGTTTTACTCTACCATGAAGGCAACCCATTGAAAGAGAGACTGAAACTCAGTATCTTTCACACTAACACATTTTCCAACTTTCCTGAAACTCCACAGAGATGCCTGATTGAGTTTGGGTATTTCACAAACCTCCTTAACCTTATTTATAGACCCTTAAGGTAGATAACTCTTGGCTGATTTTATTGATGGTATGCTGATTTTTACCAGTTTTATTTTTCACTGTCAACAAATTCTAAGGGCATACATGCGGAAACCCTCAACATACTGACGCTAGGAGAGAACTACTTGAAGAGACTGCCATAGAAAAGTATGGGGAAATTACTGAGACATGGTGAAATGTTTCAATGTTGAATTTCAAAATTTCATTCGTTAAAGACTTCAAACCCATGGAGAAACCTCTGTTTAAAAACCTTTCTATTGATTCTAGTTTCTGAAATAGAACCAAGTGCAAGGCATAGCTAGTATAATTTAAAGTAACAGATTGTCTTCTTCTCTTACATTGACATTCCATTCGGCATTCTACGTGAACAAAGTAATGTTCCAGATTTTTTTAATATATAGTTACATTTACTGTATTTATGTATAAATTCAATTCTAGATATAGGTATTAGCAATTGGAACCATGCTTCAGTTATCTCCCTTATGAAAGATAACATAGGAATGTTATAATAAATATTTAGTTAAAAAACTGAAAAGGGCTTTGAAAATGTAAAAGTGTAATATAAATGCTAAATAAAGATAATATATTCTGAACAGCAGGCTCCTTTGAAATAGGGCCTATGAATTCCATTAACACTCTCTGTTTACATGCTTTTAGGAACTTTTAGGAGGGTGTTGCCCATGAACATAACTCTGATACAATACCTACGGTCTAGTAACTAGCCAGGAAAGACACAAGTCCAAGAGCAGCGTAATAATTCACATAAGAATACTTCTTTAAGTCATTTAGTAAATGTTTTTTGCATGCCTTCCATGTGCAGGTACAGTTCTGGGTGCTAGGAGTACACAGGGAACAAAACAGAAAAAAGCCTGGCCAGGGATCTGAATAGACTTTTTCAAAGGAAGATATGCAAATAGTCAATAGGTACATGAAAAAGTACTCAACATCACTAATCATTAGAGAAACACAAATTAAAGCCACAATGAGATATCACTGAACAGCTGTCAGAATGGCTATTCTTTAAAAAAAAAATAAAGATACCAAGTGTTGGCAGTGATGTAGAGGAATGGGGACCCTTGTACACTGTGAGTGGGAATGTAAACTGATATAGCCATTATGGAAAATAATATGGAGTTTCTAAAATAACTACAAATAAAAATACCATACGACCCAGCAATACTACTTCTGAGTATATATCCAAAGGATTTGAAATCAGTCTGTCGAAGAGATATCTGCACTCCCATGTTTATTGTGGCATCATTCACAATAGCCAAGATAAGGAAGCAACCTAAGTGTCTATAAACCAGTGAATACGTAAAGAAAATGTGGCATATACACATGATGGAAAACTATTCGGCCTTTAAAAAGAGGGAAATTATGCCATTTGTGACCATACGAGTGAACCCAGAGAACATTATGCTAAGTGAGATAAGCTAGACACAGAAAGAGAAATACCACATATTCTTACTTATATGTGGAAGCTGCAAAAAATTGAACTCATAAAAGGAGAGTGTAGAACGGTGGTTACCAGAGGCCAGGGAGCGGCCAGGAATCGGGTCAAGGGGTACAAAGTTCCCTTTAGACAGAAGGAATACATGATAATTATTTGAGATGATGGACATGTTAATTAGCTTGATTCAATCATTCTACATTGTATACATACAGCATCACTTTATACCCCATAAATATATACAATTATAATTTGTCAATATTCAATAAAAATAAAACAGGAAAAAGTTCCTTTTAAGAAGTTAACATTTATTGCTTGCTAACCAAGTGCCAAGGATTTTTCTTGGATGTGTCCATCAAATCCTCATAACAACCCCATGAACTAGGTAGTGTCAGTATCCCCATTTTACAGATATAGAAACTGAGGCAAGAGAGGATCAATAACTTGTCCAAGATCACACATTAGCAAGTAGTGGAGTTGGGATTTGAACCTTGAAATTCGGCCTGAATGTTCCACTAATGAGAAAAAATGACGGGTACTGGATTGACTAAATTGACTGTCTAACTTGGTCCTCTTTAATTTTGTAAGGCCAAAGAGAATGAGTCATACACATTGCTTGGGGTCTTTGGTTTTTCTATTTGATTCAAAAAATGCCTCAATTTTCCATAAGTGATGAGGAGCTATTGTTGGGATACCAGTGAAGATAGGAATCCTGCTCTACAAGTAGCCCTTCTGGTAACCACAGAGTGATCAGGCCTCACAAAACTGGAATGACATTTGGGAATAAGAAGACATGCAGAATCCACTGCAGTTCTGGCACCTTTATCTTTTGGGCCTCCAGCCACCTATCTCTGTTTTTCTCTAACTTATGGTTTCTACTTATGCATCGTTTCTACTGTCTAATCGCTAATATACCCATGCTTTTTCTCTCTGAGTTGTTTATTAATTGTTTTTGTAATGGCTGTCAACTAACTTCTAACCCCAGTGTCCCCAGTGTCTTCAGTTAATGTGGCCAAGTGTGAGAATATGATTGGCTATTCATATGGGGAAGCACATTCCCTGCTGACTCACAGGCCACCCCTGCTATTCTACTCAGCCCTTAGATTACATGCCCAATCCTGGACCAATCAGCTGTGGCCAGGAGATCAGGTCACATGGAAAGAACATTCTAGAACCAGGATCTAAGTGTACTGGCGGCTATTGTCACAGGCATGTTCTGAAGTCTGGCTTGTTCCTTCCAATATTGTTTGTTATATGGCTTCTGAATTTAGGTTTTAAGTGAGTGTGTTATGAAGAATTATCAACCGTCTTTTTCTTTTTAATTTAGAAGTCAGTTGACAATCCCATATTATTCTATTCTTTTGAATATGTCTGCAATATTTCTATCTTAACTTCTTCATATCTAAATGAAATGATAATATATATTCACATCACATCTTTATATATTTAATTTCCTTACGATGTTTAGAATGTGATACATATTATAATCCTTTCCTCACCTGATGAGTACTATACCCCCTTTTTTCCCCCTCAGCATTTCAATTACATTTCACTATCACAAGCTTTGTGCTGAGTGTTGGATACAGATGTATCACAAGCAAGAGACTGGTATTCAAATGAAAAGACCTATAAGAACATTTCAGTGTTATCTAGAACATTAACAGGAAGACCAAACTCAGCTCTTACAAATATCAATGATAAGAATTTTGGCCAAATCAATGTTAACATCATTTTTATAGTTGGAAAAACACAGAGCACACAATTATATAGGCTAAAAAAAATCAATAACTTGACTCATATGTAACAGTAAGATAATACATTAAAAGGATGATTTCAAGAATTCTTCTTTTAGAAAATTTCTATAGAAAGGTTCAATTTTACCTTAAGATTTGTGACCAATAGCACACATTGTAACATGGGGGACCGGGGTTAGGAAAGCAGCCTGTGGCTATGAAACAGATCAAAACTAACTAGCCATTAGGGAATGAAACCCATGACCTTCGTCTCATTAGTACCAGGCTTAAGCCAAGCTGAATGAGCTATTCATTGATAACATTATGATACCTAATGGATGAGCCTTTACTCTTTACTTAAAAATCCCTTTCTCGGTTCCATATTATTTGTACTAAAATATGATTGTGTTGCTGTTATGTGAGAAGGAGTGGGGAGATACATGGCTTTCAAGGAGACTTCAGAAATCAGACTGAGCGCAGTGGCTCATTCCTGTAATTCCAGCACTTTGGGAGGCCGAGGCAGGAGGATCACTTGAGCTCAGCAGTTTGAAACCACCAGGGCAACATAACGAGATCTCCATCTCTACAAAACATAAAAAACATCAGCCAGGCATGGTGGCATGCACCTGTAGTCCTAGCTACTTGGGAGGCTGAGGTGGGAAGATCATTTGAGCCTGGGAAGTCGAGGCTGCAGTGAGCTGTGATTGCGCCACTAAACTCCAGCCCAGGTGACAGAGCAAGCCACTGCCTCCAAAACACAACAACAAAAACTCCAGGACGCAGGGCCAATTAAAAGGAAAAAAAAGGGAAAAAATCAATTACTCTGTTTACTTTATCTAAGTAGGGAGAGAACTGAAGCTCCTAAAACGTGAGGTGACATGCTTAATGGTTCCCAGTGGTGGTGGCAGAACTGGATTAGAACACCAGTCTCTTGGACTTCACTCCTGGGCACTTTCAATTTGTGAAGGGCTGGCTCATGGAAAATGTAATCCTTGAATTTTTCCAGGATATGAGGGGCCTGTCTTATCAATGCAGGACAAGCATAGTGTTAGGAAAAGGGTGCTAAGCGTTTTTGTTTGTTTGTTTGTTTTGAGACAGAGTTTCGCTCTTGTTGCCCAGGCTGGAATGCAATGGTGCAATCTCGGCTTACTGCAACCTCTGCCTCCTGGGTTCAAGTGATTCTCTTGCCTCAGCCTCCCAAGTAGCTGGGATTGTAGGCATGCACCACCATGCCCAGATAATTTTGTATCTTTAGTAGAGACGGGGTTTCACCATGTTGGCTGGGCTGGTCTCGAATGCCTGACCTCAGATGATCCATCTACCTAGGCCTCCTGAGGTGCTGGGATTACAGGCGTGAGCCACCACATCCTGCAGGAGCTAAGATTTCTAAAATGAAGTGCATGCAGCATCGACGTTCCAGGATGGAGTACAGTGAGAAGTTTTGAATGACATCCATGAGGGTGGGGGATGGGGTGATGAGAGGCTTCAAAAATTCTCTGGAGAGTGAGTACAGTGATTTGTTTAAAACATTTTCTATGTAAAATGACTTTAGCTTCAGAATATTTGGGAATGTAGTAACCTGAAATCATTTTGGGGTGGACAAGTTTGGGTATAAACAAATAAACATAAAGAAAAATAAAGGAGTGAGCTCATAGCTGAGTGTGGGATGTCAGGGAAGTTACAGACCTGAACCTGAAGCATGGATTTGGTATTTACATGTGGCAGGGTGGAGAAGGGTGGGATGGGAAGGTGGGAGAGTGGTAGAGGATGATGAGATTAAGTGATGCCGGAAAGAAGGCATTCATCATGAATCATTAACAAGTGAGAGAATGGCGGAAGGTGGAAGGGATGGCAAAGAAGCCTCTGCTAGTATATTACCGTTTAGTGAACAGATGGAGAAAGGTCCGGTAAATAGTACACATTTATGCGAAGAATAAAATCATGTTACCTAGCTTCTAATAATGTATTTTGCCTCTGTTTTAGATAGTGGCGCCAAAGGATTCTTTGTAGAAAACTTTGACAGCAGCCTTTAAAGTCATTATTCCTACAAGTGAGTACTTTCAAAATCTTTACTATCCTGAACCACATCTTGAGAAAAATTGAGATGAGGTTTTAATAATGATCTCCGGAGGAGAAACAGTGTATCATAGAGAGCCTCAAGTCATCCTTATTTCCGTTAGTGAACCTCTGTCAGTACACTTTCTAGGCAAGCCTTGCTCTTGAAACACTCGGACCTTTACTCAGGACTTCTCTGATTGGTTCATGTTCCCAGACACCTTCTGGGAAGAAGGATGGCATCATGTACCCTGGATGTTTGTCCTTCAAGAATCAGCTTAGCCATCACTTCTACTGTAAAGCCTTTCCTTATTGCCACTGGTGCTCAACTGTGTTTGCTCTACATACCTCTGCTATAACATTTTCCATGTAACATTACTGTAACATAATGCCCAGTTTACTACACTGTCTCTCCACCAGGCTGAATTTCTTGTAGCTGGGGCCTAGTTTTGGTCACCTGTTTATCCCCAGCACCTTGCAGAGCACTTAGCACAGGTAGGCCATTAATACACATTTATAGACTGTTGAACCAGTATCTCTGAAAACATATGTACAACAGAAATATCATCTAGAAATTATCTTGAGAGAAGGAATCTAAAATGGATTTTTCAGAAAGAGGAATCTAAAATTAATTTAGTTTCTATGGGGGCAAGTTCTTAGTTTTGTACATAGCTCATGCCCTTTCTTTCCTTCTCCTGTAGTTTGCCTTTGGCCATTTCACTGCTTATTATTCAAGGGCTAGAGAGAAAAGGAGAGAAGCTGAAATTCAGATCAGTTAATTAAGCTGTTTGGGAACAGCTCTGAAAAGGGTTGAATGTGGTGGGTGAAATCAATAGTGAACTGGTGGTTTGAGATCATCTACAGCTCTCACTACCCAGCCTTCTCTACTTCACACCCCTCAGCCAACGGCTGTTCAACGTATGAAGCATTTTATAAGTTCATTTCAGCTTCACAGGATTTGTCCCTTTGTTCTGGAGTACATGTTAAGGCATATGGCCTGATTTTTGGTTTGGAGAATTTGGTCACTACACCAACATTAGATATATCGGGTGGTCTGCTTCTATAGGGTAATTTCATGGTCCTAAGGAAAGAATTTAAGAGTTTATTTTCTGATACTGGTTCAAGAAACATTCCTTAAGTGAAAAAATTCAATCAAGAATAATATTCCCTACACTGGAGAAGGATTTTTAATATAGAACTTCCATCTGTGATATATTTAAATTCTAGGCCTCAGGCAGCAGTTTCAGAAAAGGGCCTCCTTTACCCTTTATTAGATGCAAAATAAATAGTCTACTCTGGGGATGGGGACTTCCTTTTACCTCCCCACCCCTGCAAAATCTAAGACATGCTTCCCTCATTCCTAAAATCACACATGCTACTTTTTTTTTTCACACAGCAAACTCTGCTATTGACATCAAAATGTTTATCAAAACTTTAATTACTCGAATTATTTTGTAAGTACTCCTATTCAGTTTGGACCGGTGAAGCTGTCCAAACGGCGGCCCGCAGTCAATGCGCCGAAAGCTGTCAATACTGAAATGTAATACTCTCTTGATCTAGTTTTGACGCTTTAACAAAGACAGGTTTTGCCATTTAGGACCGCTCAGCCATCTTGACTGAATACCTTAAGAAGGTAGTCCTGGACCTGCTTATTGCCAAGGGACTTTCACAGTGTTCTAAGTTACTGTAGGAATCTCAGCCTATTACTCGACAGAGGCCTAACATGTTGGAGCTGTCAATAAAGATCCGCACTTAGGAAGCGGAAAGAAGGCACAAGTTTTATATGCACACTTTCTTTATTGTGCATTGTTCCAGCCATCAAAGAGAGGGAGATTGTACTCTCCCAAAGCTTACAACTTTGTTACTTTTCATGACCTGTAGCATGTATTTAGCCTTTGGGTAGTGTTTGTGCAAGACTAAGGCCCACTCTTTAATGGCTGAATGCATACGTTTCACAGCACATGGTGGATTCGCTGCTCTGAGAATTGCCTTTAAAAAAAGTAAAGTGAAAAATAGACAAAGAAATCTGGAACCTTAGCAGTGTTTCCTATTTGTTTGGACTGTTCTTGAACCAGCTCTGAGGCGGTGACCGGGCTATTGAAAAGATGCACCTGAAACAGGATCTGCGGGCAGCTGCATTTGCCACCCGGCTTTATTGCTGCTTTCCAGCGGCGAAGGCGCAGCAGCAGTAACAGGGAAGCCAGAGCGAGCCTCCCCGGCAGCGGCGGCGGCGGCGGCGGCGGCGGCGGCACCGGCACCAGCGCAGTTTCCCCTCTCCCCAGCCCTGACTCTACGCGCACATGCGCACTGCGCCCGCAGCCCTGGACCATTTGTCAGGACTACTCGTGAGACGGAGAAAAAAAAAAGAGAAAATTTGGGGGTAAGAAGCGGTTGATCGGATCTAATCTCTAATTAATCTGAAGATTTGTCCGTGCAAAAGCCATTCATTTATTTTTCTGGGTGAGGATGAAAGTTAAGAGCCCTATAGAGGGAAGGAAGCGCACCCTCGTCTTGTGAAACAGATCAGGGGAGGGGAGGGACAGAAGGGGTTTCTCCCCCACTTCTCTGCGCCTCTGGGAAAGAGGAGAAAACTTAATCCCGGGGAAAAAAGTGGGCAAGTGACTCGGAAACGGCTGGAGGGGGAGTCTCTGGGCATCTCACTCTGAAGTAGTGAGTGCGAGTGTGAAAGAGGAACAAAAGAGAGAGAAAAGAGAAAGGAAAAAATGGGGGGAGGAGAGACTTGTATTTTTTTCTTTGCGCGCACACGGGGAAGGGTGTGGGGGGCCGTGCGGAAGGGAGCCGGGGCGAGGCGGCCGCGTTGGGCTCAGGCTGGCGCGCAGGCGGCGGGATGCGTGTGGCCCCCTCCCCCGCGCCCCCCGAGCTTGTCACTTTGGTCGCTTTCGTGACACCGGGCGCGGGGTGGGGGAGCGCGGCGGCGCCGGGCTCCGCCGGGGTGCGTGTCCGGGTGGGCGCCGCGGAGCCGCAGCCCAGGCGGCGAGCGCGGCCGCCGAGGCGGGGGGCGCCGGCGGGGGGCGCGGGGGCGGCCGGGGCCGCGGATCGGTGCGGCGGGAGGCGCGAGCCCCGCGCGCCGCCCCTGCGGCCCCCTCCGCCCGTGTGGCCTTTGTGCCGGGCGCGCACCGGAGAGCGAGCGAGCGGGCGGGCGAGCGCGAGAAGTACAAGTACGGGAGACCGAGGCAGTGGGAAAAGAGGCCGGGCCACTTTCTCCCCTTTCGGGCTGCGGAGAATGGACTGGTTGAATGTGCAGGCGCGTCTCCCCGGCGTGTGCTGTGTGTGTGCGCGGCGGAAAGGCCTGCCCGACTCCCACCGCGCACACGCACACTCACACGCACGCACACACACGGACCCGCGGCGGGGCTCGGCGGCCGAGAGTTTGCGTGGCTTCCTCGCCGCCTCCCTCTTCCCAGCCGAGTGTGTGAGAATTTCATATAGATCAGCTCCAATTTCCGCCATTTTGGGAAAGTTGCACAAAAATAAACCCTCCGGTTTATTTCTGCCCGAGGCAGGAAAGTGCTTTGGGAAGCGAGGCGGCGCGGGCCCGCGGCGGCCGTCCGCGCGGGAGAGGGCGCGGGCCGCGGGCCGGGCCGGGAGCCCGCGCCGTCGCGGCGTTCGCCCCGCGCCGTGCCGCGCCGCGCCGGCCCGGGTGCGGGCGCGGGCGTGTGTCGGGAGGCGGCGGCGGTCGCGGCGGCGGCGGCCGCGCCGGGGCGGCGGGCTTGGGGGGGGGGAGGGTGGGGGCGGCGCGGGGCTGCTTTTCCTGCAACTTGTTTACGCCTGCTTTATCCTGGGGAGGAAAAGAGGGGTCGGGGCCGGGGCCGGGGCCGGGGCCGCCGCCCGCCTCGCGCCGCCCGCCTCGCGCCGCGTGCGTGTGCGGTTCCGGAATAATGGGCTTTGCACACTCGCGTCCTGGGCCCCGCGGGCCGTCCTCGCGCCGCGGCGGCGGGGCGGGGGGAAGTAGAGGCCGGCGGGGGTGGGGATCGGGAAGCGCAGGAGCCGAGGCATCCGCTGCGCGCCCCGCGAGCTGGTGGAGTGTGGGGGCCGCCGGGCGGGGAGGAAAACTTGAGAGCCCTGGAAGGGGAGGAGGGCACGGTGGCACGGGCGGGGGGAGGGCGTAACTTTTGGACTGGTGGTAAAACTTTAATTACCTTTAAAGAAAAAATGGCCCTGCGATTCCCCCCTCCCCCAGTCCCGGTCAAAGCACGGCCCGCAGCGCGACCGTGAGAGAAAGTTTAAAAGCGGGCGGGTTCCTCTCGGGTCCCCGCGGAGGGCTGGGGGCGTCGGTCTGTCCGTCTGCGCTCAGAGGGAGGTGGGGGTAACTAGCCGCTCTCCAGGGCGCGGGGACCGCGGCTCCACCCCACCCTTCCACGGGAGACGGAGGTAAACGTTGCTTCGGTTTCCCTTCTGAGTCCCCCTGCTGCCACCACCCCGCTTCCTTTTCCTCCCCCTCCCCGCCGATTTTTTGAGGGGACCCGAAAAACGGAGTCCCTTTCCTTAGGCAACTTCCTCGGGCGCTGTGAGCACGGCCCTCCCCCTCACCGCCCCCACCCCCAACGCCCCGCATCCCTTGGCCCGCTTCTTCTCCACCTCGGGGCCACTGCCAGAAAAATGCATTCGAGATCATTCAGAGTGCACAGAAACAAAAATAGATTTTTAATTGTTAGGTTAGGGGAAACTGAGATGAGAAATAAGAATTTGGGGTGGGGGGGCGCGGCCGGGGCGAGTGCGTCCAGTTCTCCTTTTGGTTTTCCTAGAGCGTTGTTTGTGATGTCTTTATTGGTTTAGGGAGTCCGAGAGGCTCTGTGCTGGCTATCTCGGTCGCGTGGATTTTTGCGCAAGTTTTTAGAAAAACACTGACTCGAGTAGAGAGCATTTCTCCGGAAAGTTTCAAGTGCAGCAAAATAGCGAACGTGCAAAACTGGCCAAGGGGAGACCTCTAGTGGTTGAACGCGTCTTTTAAGTTCGGAAGGCCGAGAGCAAAGTTTGGCCTTTACTTGTAGCTACGTAGTCCGTTCAGACGTGGAAGTAATTAGAGGACCTGAGCGAGCAGCCAGATGTTGTGTGAAAGGATGCTGATCAGAAATTGAAAGTTTAGTAAATCGAAGCAGTGAATTCTGAGGACTCAGACCCTGTAACTTCCATCCGACATGAGTTATATGGGAAAGACACTTTGCTTTTATTCAGGGATTTGAGATTGATCGCTCCCTGAATTGGAAACAATTGTTTGTTTTTGCATTTATCGGTGTCTGTACCTCTGATCAATTTTTAATTAACGAGTCTCAGCTGATGACTTTATTTTGAATGTTAATAAAACTGCTAAGTTGAAATATGTTTAAAACTTTGAAGAAATGGAAAAGACCTTTAGTTGAGATTTGTCTTTTATATGAGCTGTTCATTTTACTGTCTGATAAGTATAAGGCAATTTTATGTAGTTTCTTAGCTGTATAGTTATGTATAGTCCGAATAAGTAGTCCCTTTTGGTTCTAAGACTGTAATTTTGTTTCACTGAGTACGAAATTATTTCTGAATACTTGTATAATTTGTGATTTAAAGTCCTTAAATATGTGGGCAAAAATTTTATGTAATATCTATTCTTTTTCCAGTGTGTTTTCTGTAAAATATCTTTAATTTTAAAGATAAAAGCAGTGAGGGAAATTAAAGTTGACTCAAATGATCCTTGTAACTTTCACCTGCCTGTCATATACAACAGGAGAGACGTTATTGGGTGAATTTAGGACATGGGAATGATACGAATGATTAAAATCCATTTCAACTCATCTAGAACCAGCTTATTTTAGTTTACCGAGTGGCATGGTGTAAAATTATGCCTAAGTGATTCAGAATGTAAGCTTCTTAATTGGGGATGGTGGATTTGAAGGTTTCTTTTTGATGACAGTGTTTTGATTTTACCTTCCCTCTCTTTAAACCAATGCTAGAACCTTTGGAGAAATCTTGAGAGTGGACAGCAATTGTGAAGATCGCCAGAGAGTTCTGTGTTTCATCACCGCCGAAAGGTAAGACCCGCTTGTTGAAATAAATTGCTTGACATACCTGCAAATGTTAAAAAGCTGCATTTGGAGATCAGGAAGGAGAGTATGAGGCGGGGTTGGCAGAAAAACATCATTTTGTGGGGCTGCTTTGAATGCATGGATGTATTGACACTAAATGTAATTGTAGTTTGGATGAAACATTAGGAAGTTATGAGATTGTCCTGGATAATCTTTGTATTGCCTTACTTACTAGATTCTTAATTAGCATTTTAGCACCTGTTTTCTACTGAAAGTAAATGTTTTATTCTTTGGAGTTGAAAAAGTGGAAAAACTGGAATAAAATGATTGTAAATTAATATAAGTGTTACATTGTTATACAGTGATATGGAAGATTCTGGAACTCTAAATGTCTTGGGGGGCCAGTGGTAAAATTTAGTGAATGAAATTTACATTGAGTGCTTTGGGGGTGTTTGTCACATAACTTCTATGGCTTAAATCCAAGATGGGCTGACTTGTGCCAAGTGCCATGTTGCAGGGTTATGAGTGAGTTTCAGTGTGTTAGCTTAGACTTGTCAACTTTTGAACATACCTCCACAGGGAATACAGCTGTTGTCTACTAAGATCTCTTTGGTAATTTTGGAGGGTGTTGGCTTCTTTCCAATACTCCAGGACCTTCGTTTAGGGCAAAGGTCATTCTCAGGCAGAGGGGGCAGCCATCTCTGAAGGTAGAACATTTCAGTACATTTGTGCTACTCCAGTGCTTTCTACTGTTTATACTTTTTTTTTCTTCCTTTAATCTTCCCCTCTCCTTTTCTGCCTGTTTTCCTGCCCTCTCTGTCTTGAGTAATAAAGGTGTCGCTAAATCTTGTTTGGCAAAAACAAAAGAAAACCAAAATTAGCCTACCTTTTTAGAGCAGAACTAACAACCTTCATTGGGCCAGGTGTAATCTAGAAATCAAAATGAGTAATTATTGATATAAAAATTATTAACAGGAGTTTATTGTCATTTGCTGCTTGTGGATCATTTTGAATTGTATAATTAGCAAAATAAGTAGATCTGGTTCATGTGGATATGCAGCAGAGACAATGGGGCAAGAACAGCTATAGGAAGGTCCTGCAGACAACTAGGGTTCAAGAAGAGTAAAATCTGTTTCCTAAGATGGTGAATTTCATGTTTAAATGTGCTGAGTTGAAGACACTGCTTATTTTTCTTTGTCTGGGGAGTCACTGTGTCTGTGGATAGAATGCTAGAATAGGAATCAGAAGACTAAATTTAATAACTAGATATATCACCTTGTATATGTCACTCTACCTCCTTCAGCCTCCATTTCCTCATCTACAGAGTGGGAACAGCAATACTTGCCTTGCATCTTTTGTTAAAAGAATCAAATAAAATCAGATTTTGAGAACCATAAAGAGTTATTCAGATGTATAGTGGTCATATCATTTTACCTTCGTCCAGCTTTATGAAGGGCTGGAGGTAGATTGTCTAAGTCGGAATATAGTGATTTAACACTTGGCTAAAATTTTTAGATTGGTTTCTGATGTGTGTATTGTATGGACTTCTCGGAATATTTCTAGAAGTATATCTTGTCTTGAGAAAAAAGTAGTTTCCCTTGTATACTATTGGCTCTTTGAGGGAAGAGACCATACTCTAACATGGTGCGGAATACAAAACCTGAAATTTATTTATCCCAAACTAGTCATTTAATAAGTAGAAGGAGTAAATGAAAGAAATACTTTAAAATGATGCCTAATTGTGAAAATGGTAGGGTGATGAAAGTAGAAGGGTTGGTGTGAGGGGAATTAATGTACTGTAATTAATATTTTAGTTGCATGAGTCTGCTGGGAGATGAGGATGAGAAAATAGGTAACTGGAGTAGTAATGATTTAAACTAACTATAGGGGCCAGAACATGAGTCCTCCGAATGACTGAATTTAGGAAATGTCCAAGTAGGGCTTTTCCTCCTTGTTTTCTAGACCTCTTTGGCTGCAATCTAATTATAGCCAACTATGTAAAATCTAGATTAAAAAAATTGTAAGTACTATCTATTATTATTTTCGATTTGATGCTACTGAACCTGACAAAATAAACCCTGACAGGTTTTAGTTTTACTTCATCTCCACTCTTTGGAGATTATCCAATCAATGTTCTAAGAATCCAAAAACCCAATAGGAGTGGAAAAAAGAAGTATATGTCCTGTTTAATTAGTCCCTGAGTAATTGAGAGTTGATTCTTAAAGAATTTCGACGGGGTTGGTAGTTTATTTTTAAGAATTCCATATTTCAGCCAATGCTGTTTATAGTAGTGCAGTTAGGATGGGGAATTTATGAGAGAACTTACTTTATGTGGTGGGTGGGATATACCGTTGGCATCCCAAGGATGGATAACTTGAGTGATCCCTGCAGTATTGTTTCTACTAGTTACTTAACCAGTTTTTTTCTGAGCTCTTACAGTGTTGAACACTTAAAAGATGAGATCCTTGCTCTTGAGGAGTTCTAGAGATCCTTACTCTGGGAATAGACATAATGAGCTCTTCTAATAATAGTATAACAGTTGCACATGGTACCAGTAGGAAAGGATGAGGGCTCTAGCACTCCTTGGAGCTGTTGAACCAGGAAACATGGATTTCTGGGCTAACGGATGCAGGACCATGGCATATCATCCAATACACGTAGCACAATATAATGCATTCCTTTTTTAGTGCTTCGCCTTCAGAAATGAGTGAGAAGCCCTTCACCCACTGTCAAGGAATGCCTGAATTGTGTGTCTAGCAAGAGTCTAGCAAGATGGATTGAGGTGATTCTTTCTTTGACCAGTGTGTTCACAAGGTAACTTTCTGGTGAAGATCTACACTATCTTCCACTGTTACCACTTGCCACTATTGAGGGATTTGTTCCTCACAAGGATTTGGGAATGCTTATAGTATAGGTAAAGATAGTGTCTTTAGAGAGAACTATTTATATGTTCATATGTGTGCACATTTATATGTGACATCTTGAAGTTCAGCGGATCCATGGAAGATATATTTTCTAAAGGGCTTCATTATCTAACAGGAATATTCTCAGATTATCTCTTTACTGTATTAAATTATTTCATTGATGGTTGTGGATGTAAGTCAATAGTGGGAAATTATGAACGGGTTTGTATTGACTGTGGCAGCTACGCAGTGGGTGGATGAAAAGAAGCACCAAGAAAGGGTATCCTTGATATATAACTAAGCTTGATTTATGAAGTAAAATTGGGAAAGACCTTTAGAAAATTCCCATTTGGGAGACAAGATAGTTTGGAGGAATGAACAAGGATCTTTGAGAGGAACTTGAGTAAAGTTAAGTTGGGTGATCTTGGATGAGGGAACTTTCCTCATAAACTGTAGTTTCTTTCTGAGTAGACTTGGAATTGATTAGTTGGATGGTGATTATAAGAATGATATGTATATTATATGTAACAGTAAAATGCCTTCTGCATTATTATTCTTTCTCCCATATATACTGTAAATCAGTGTTTTGTGTTCCACCAACGGATACTTATTGAACCTCTATTTTGTGTAAATTACTGTTGTGAACTGCTTCACAAAATCAACAATTACAGCAGGGTTGAATAAATGTATGTGTTGGGGCTACAAAGACATCGAGCATCAATCCTTGGGCTCAGTATATTCCTAATCTAGTTGGGGAGATAACCCATACACATACGACGGCACTTAACAAAACAAAGCCATGGTTAAGTGTGGGTGAATGGTAGATAAATGCTGTAGACACTGTGATGGCATCTCTGGATGTGGTGGTAAATGTGTTCCTGTGATAGGACCCGGCAGATGGGGTTGCTCTTTTTAAAACCCTATGAAGTGTTGATATACAATATTAAGTGCAGTTGTATATCGAGTGCCTTCTGAAGATCAAGCATTAAGCTAGATGCTTTATATTTATTTATTCATCCAAAAAATACTTTGAGTGCTTTCTGTATGCCCAGGTACTGTTCTAGGCACTGACTGTTACCTCTCATACTTTCACTAACCTTGAGCACTGGGTATTATTTTTTGTCTTTTAGAGCAAACTGGTGCTCAGAGTTACTTAGTAACTTGTTCATATGCAGTTTGAAAGGGGTGGAATCAGGGAAAATGATACTGGCATATGATTGATGTGTCTTTAGGTTTTTGATTTTCAAAATAGTAACACATAGAATATTTTAAAAACAACACATTTCCAGATTAAGGTATGTGCTCTTTTACATTGGTTTACTAAGATGAGCAATAATGAACAGGTATAAGAAAAACAGATGGGAAGAAAAACTGGCTTTACTTTCTTCTTTTTTTTTTCTTTTTAAAACCAAGAATTGAGAAAAGACCAATTATTGAATTATTCTGAAAAGAACACCTTGGTCTAGCCCATGGCCTTGAAATGATCACAAACTGTTGATAAAACATTACTCAGAATAGGCTTGGGAATCACTGGGCTTACTTATATAAAGATTTCATCTGTTCTCTATAGGAAGAGACCCAATAAGGTAGTAGGACTTGTTATGAAAAATATATATATAAAGCATCAATCAATGAAAGAATGGGACCTGAATCTACCAAGGCAGGCTCAGTAGGTTATGAAATTTACTCTAAAGCCAGGATTGTAAAAGGAAAGAAGAAAATTAAGAGAGACAATGGTGGGGAGAAAATGGAGGGGTGGTGTGGTAGAAACGTGTCCTAGAATCAAAGTAAAAGATGAAAACAGGGAATATGACTAAGATCCTGAGCAAGAATGCTATAATTACTGGTGTTATACACTGTAACCAAAAGAGTATGTCCCATGTTTGCAAAATGAGGTGAAGAGTCTATTTTGACTCATCGGGTGGTTTTGTATTGCAATGGGAATTATATCTCTCTGTTATATGAGTTACGGTGGATCAAGCAGTTCTTCAGTTTGAGTTAGAAGGATGCCATTGTAGGCATTGATTACAAGGTAATGGGCTGTTTCTCCTTTGTTGAAGTTCTATGTAAAACATTTTTTGAGCATATACTATGTACCAGACCTTTTAAAGGCTGGACCATAGCTTTATATTACATAAATTTTGTGGAATTAAGCTAATTTAGTTACTGGAACATTTTGGGTATGATTGCATAGGTACCAAAATCAGTTGATTATTTTTCTCCATCCATTACACTGTTGAACCCTGAATAGTGAATTGAAATTCCTAGGTGGTCAATCTGGTCTGGTTGTTAAATGATCTTAGTAATTCACCGTATTGGTTTGTGGTCTAATTGGGTGGACTTGAGGCTTAGCTGTTCAGTCTATTGATAAGGAGGTTGGCTACAAATGGTTATCAAGATAAGCCTGTAGACTTCTGTGAAAGAAAAAAAATCTAGCCAAATCTAATTCATTACATGCAAAAGAGAAATCAAGTGTAAATCTTTTAATTTTAGCTTTATGTTCTATAAAAATACGGAGCAAAATAAGAAAAAAGAAGATACTACTTTTAGCATTAAAAATTATGAAGTAAAATAAAAAAGAACAAGAGAGTACTTTTAGTTTTTCTTTTAAAATTTTAGTTCATGCATATTTAGCATATGCATAGAAATATCTGTGTCAGGTTCTTGTTCTTTTTATGGCCCTTGAATCCCTCTAATGGGTGTAAAATTTCTATTATTACCCTTCTAGTATAGTATGTTGATGATACGCTAGCACTTTAAAAAATATGTCTGACTCAAATTGAGGTATAGTCTGTACGTTGAACATGAATTTAAAATAAAAGCATTTAATGAGAGTCTATTAAATATGCCATAGGCCCGTTAATGTCAGTTTGTGATTTCACTTTCTGTGTACTTTTTTTTTTTTTTTCTTGAAAGGCATTTTTCATTTTCTGTTCCTTCTTTAGAGGAAGTAAGTAGGTTAGGCCACAGAATCTCAAATAATTCATCCTTCTTACAGTAACACAGAAGGGCAGGAAGTTGAGATTTTGTAAAGGTTGCCTTTGGTGACTACCCTTTGCACATGATCTCCACGGCAGACAAGGTAGCAAATCAGAGAGACCATTGCAACATTATAAATAGGATCGTTCACATTAAAATATGACTAGCAGATAAAGGGACAGTGTTTTTGAGAAAATATCAATAAGATGGAACTGCTGTAATGACTGATTTCATGTTTAAAGGCAGCATGGATTAGTTCACACTCAGGTGTCTCCTCTGCAGTGATGGATGAGAACAGAAGACCCAACTTCTCAAGGATTTGTTCTTGATGCTGCTAAGATTTCAGTTCTCACATTGAAATAATGATCTAGAGTTTTTCCTGCCTAAAATCTATGAACTTAGGTCCTTAGGACAGATTTCACATCTCTCCACAACAGACCTTAATTCCAATATGTGTATGATTCAGAGTACTTATCAGGCAGGATGAGTAGAATATCAAAGCTGGTCTCTGTCATGCTTGATTTGAAAGGAATATTTTTCTTCATAGCAATGTGTGTTTGTTGAGAGATGCTTCAAGTGTGAGTTTAGATTTTTCTCTTATCCTTATTGAATAAGTCTGTTTAAGAGGTTTGAATTTAACTTCTTTTGATGTGTTCTCCACTGACACTTATATAAGGAGAGTTTCTTGGAGTGGTGATGTTATGCTTCTGCCAAAGAGGTAAACAAATACTTAGCAGCCTAGTTGTTAGAATTTTCACTGGAGAATATGAGCTAGATGGACAGGTGAAGGTCTTTCCCTGATTTTTCCTCTCCCCAAGCCCCTTCCATTCCCCTCCAGTAGTGTATTGTATTTTCCTCTTCTCTTTTATTGATTCATTTGGCAAGTTTTATCAATACCTACTATGGATATTCATAAGAGATAACAAAATGGGTAAATCAAGGTCTCTGTGCTTCAAAACCTCCTATAAGTAGATGATCAAGATACAATGTCGTAAGCATTATAATCAGTGTATAGATTCTGTCCTCCCAGCCCCACTTATGTCCTGGTCCTGGCATCTTGCACGTACATACTCCAGTGCTCCTATAGAGAAACACTCCCACTTGTAGCCCCTTTGGGGATGATGACCCAGAGCTTTCATCTCTCTTTTTCATACTGGCCTCTTGCTTTAATCTCTCACAGCACTTTCTGTTTGCCTCTGTACCAGCTCTCTTGAAAGCAGGTCCTGGAACCACATTTGGTACGTGAAGACGTTTTTATGCCTCCTCAGCAAAAACGTCACAGTAAGGTTGCGAATGGCCTAGTCCTGAGTAGTTTCTCAGAAATTATGTCCTTTTTATTTTGTTGGCAGTTAAATTTTTTTTTCTTTATAAGAACTTGGCAAAACTAACAGCTATTGACCTTATATCAGTCTCCCGAATTCACTTTGAAGTCTACTTGTCCATGAAATCTGAGTCGTACCATTGTTTTTGACTGCCCTGCTGCCCACCTTTCCTGTCCTCATCTCTGGACTCCTGAGAAATTAAATAGGCCTTTTTTGATGTAAAGGTATTGGCCTTCGCACAGTTTTCATTCCTCTGCCCTGTGAGACTTCAGAGATCTGATAAACTGGTTCTTGGAGGGCATGTGGACCCTGGAGAGCCCCTCCCCTCCCCTGCCCTGCCCTCCTCTTTTTGAGACAGAGTCTCACTCTGTCACCCAGGCTGGAGTGCAGTGGGTGGTACAATCTTGGTTCACTGCAACTTCTGCCTCCTGGGTTCAAGCGATTCTCGTGCTTCAGCATCTGGAGTAGCTGGGACTAGAGGCATGCACCACCACGCCCAACTAATTTTTGTATTTTCAGTCACCACCACACCCAGCTAATTTTTGTATTTTCAGTAGAGATAGGGTTTCACCATGTTGACCAGGCTGGTCTTGAACTCCTGACCGTTTTGATTCACCTGCCTCGGTCTCCCAAAGTGCTAGGATTACAGAAGTGAGCCACCTCTCCCGGCCGCTTGTCTTTTCTTTAGAATAACTGTAACTTTTACATACCAACCATTCACTGTGTGCAAAGCACTCTAGTGTACATAATTTTTTTTAAAAAAAAGTTTTTAACACCCCTATGGAGAGGATATACCTAACCCATTTTACAGATGAAGGAGCTAAAGCTCAAGAAAGGTTAGGTACCCTGGCTAAGATTATACAGCTAGTAAATTGTGAAGCTAAGATTTAAACCTGGCCGGGTGCGGTGGCTCACGCCTGTAATCCCAGTACTTTGGGAGGCTGAGGTGGGCAGATCATGAGGTCAGGAGATCGAGACCATCCTGGCTAACACAGTGAAACCCCGTCTCTACTAAACAAAATACAAAAAATTAGCCGGGCATGGTGGCGGGTGCCTGTAGTCCCAGCTAGTCGGGAGGCTGAGGCGGGAGAATGGCATGAACCTGGGAGGCGGAGCTTGCAGTGAGCCGAAATCTCGCCCCTGCATTCTAGCCTGGGTGACAGAGCGAGACTCTATCTAAAAAAAAAAAAAAAAAAAAAAAGATTTAAATCCAGGCACTGGGGCTCCAAAGCCTTTGCTGTTACATTAAGTTGTCTTCTAGGCTGACTAAAATACAATGTGTTGGCAACTGTCTTGGAAGGTAAAATCTGTTTCTTAGCTGGGTGACCTCAATTTTCTCATCTGTGAAATGAGGATGATAATGTTTATCAGTCTTAAAAAAGTAGTTATGAGGGTCAAATAGGCTGATATTGATAATATCCTTTAAAATGACAAAGCATTGAAGAAATTCTTGTGCCCCACCATGTTTGTTTCCCTTTCATGTTTGTTAGGCTTATGGGCTTTGTATGATTACCCCATGTGACCTTGTATTTGTGGATACATGAGTCCTTCCATTAATGGCTGTGTATTTCTCTGGTACCATGGAGGTAAAAGAAGGTCATCACAAACTAAATCTGAGAGCTGTAGGGAAGTCTTAGGAGACAGGGGCCATACCTTTCTTGGAATCACTTTCTCAAGTCTGGACTTAAAGGACTTATAAGTCCTGAGGACCTTCCCTGGTATTAGACACTATACCAACAAGCAGGTTCAGACTGGGAGCTAGATTAGAAGGTAGCATCCTTGTAGTTGAATCCAACTTGAAGATGAATAAACTCTATCCTCTAAAACACTACCTTACTTTCATGTTATTTTCTGAATTTATTTTGTATAGCTCAGTGCCTTCCAAATGAGGGATTCCATGGAACTTGATGTGATGTGATAATAGTGCCAAGGCTAAGTGACTCTGGGAAACTTTGGCTGGGACAGCACTCCACAGATGGTTGCACATTGATGTGCCCTGGACATCTCCCAAAGACGCTAGGGTATTAGACATCTCTTTTCACAAACCCCTTTATCAGGGGACATGAATAAATGGTCTCGTAAAAGTTGTGTTTTGGGGAGCAGACTTTGTGGAATGTTGCCCTAGCCTTTAGTCTTGTTTAAGTGCAATCAGACCAGCATGGTGACCATTCATTAGGCTCCTCCAAGGACAGGGTGTCCTCTGGAAAGAGGGCCTGAGCTTCAGGTCCAGTACCTTCCCCATGTGACTAAGCCTTCACTGTTACTTCAGATGTGTTGCTTTATAAAGAAATTGGCAGTCTTTTCTGGTGCCATGTAAATATGAGGAATTATTGCTATAAAAATAAATATTACTATTATAGTAATAGTAATACTAATTTTTACTAATAGTAAAAATTACTATTAAAATAAAAATAACATATCTACTTTTCTTTTTTTTGAGATAGAACTTCACTCTGTTGCCTAGGCTGGAGTACAGTGATGTGATCATAGCTCACTGAAGCCTGAAACTCCTGGGCTCAAAGCGATCCCACCTGCTCCGCCTCCCGAGTAGCTGAGACCACAGGTGTGCAACACCATGCCTGGCTGATTTTTGCATTTTCTTGTAGGTGTGGGGTCTCACTATGTTGCCCAGGCTGGTCTTGAACTCCTGGCCTCAGGTGATCCTCCGAAAGTGCAGGTGCGAACCACCACACCTGATCATATCTGCTTTTTAGGTAGTGATCTTCACACCTTGTGACAAAGGTTTGAGCACAGATGGCTTACTACCATAGATGTTATTCAAATAAAATGAATTTTTTAAAAAACCTAGAGTAGCGTCTGCTGTTGTGTGTCTGTAGTCCCAGCTGCTCTAGAGGCTGAGGTGGGAGGAGTGTTTGAGCCCGGGTGGTTGAGGCTGTAGTGAGCTATGTTTGTGTTGTTGTACCCCAGCCTGGAAAACAGAGTGAGATCCTGTCTCTATGAATAAATAAGCAAGCCACTGCCTAATTTTTTTTTTAAGGTCACCGAGTGACTTTCATGAATTTGAATAATTGTTAAACCAGATAATTATAACAAGAAGCTAACATTTTATTGACTGGTTTACTATCTGGTAAGTACTATGCTGTGGTATTATCTGGCCTATCTCATCTGTCTTCACCATTACTCAATGAATTTTGAGAAAAAGGTTCTGTTATTCTTTACGTTTTACACATGGGGAAATTGAGACTTTAAGAGATCAGGCTGGGCGTGGTGGCTCACACCTGTAATCCCTGCACTTTGGGAGGCCAAGGTGGAAGAATCGCGTGAGGCCTGCAGTTTGAGACCACCCTGGGCAACATAGTGAGACCCCCATCTCTACAAAAAATTTAAAACATTAGCCAGCTGTGGTGGTGTGCACCTGTAGTGCTGGCTCCTTGGCAGGCTGAGGTGGTAGGACCGCTTGAGCCCAGGAGGTTGAGGCTGCCGTGATCCATGATTGCACCACTGCACTCCAGCATGGGCAGCAGAGCAAGACCCTGTCTCAAAAACATGCAAAAAATGAGAGACTGATTTGTCGGAAGTCATGGAGTGGGTAATTGTCAAACTTTGGAAAGTGATACGAAGAGGAGGAAAAGAAAGAAGTAGTTGAGGGAAGGGTAAGGGATGGAAAGAGGAACTGTAAGAGTAGGGCAAATCTTGAGGATAATCAATGAAGCATTTGGTTTGCGCCTATGAAAGGATGACGGGAGCTGGGTGAGTGGGGTGGGGAGGCTCAAAGCAGTTTTATATGCCACATTCATAAGGTGATTAGCAGTGGGGAGACTCCTTGGAGATGATGTTACTGAAAAATGACGTTTAGGAGTTTCGAGTATGTCATTCTGCACCAAGTTTGACAGTTAACGGTTAGTGACTGAAGATGATTTCTGTAAAGTAAACAAAAAATCATCCTGAGTTGATGGTGTTATATAGTAGGCATCATAGCAAGAAGCTGTTGGATTCTACAGTGGAGGTTGGCTTTTCTCATTGCTGTCTTCATCTTCTGCATAGTTGTCATTTTTGTTTGGTTCATAGTAATGATTTTAGGGTTAGTATTCCTGACACACTGTTTACAAAAGATACACTGCCCTTTTAACCAAAAACTGGCAAGTTTAGTTCCTTGACACCAGGCGCTGATCTCAGGCCTGTTATCTGAATGACAGAATTTGAATCTGATTCTCAGATGCTGCTTTTAAGGTAATGTCTACCCTCATTTTACAACTACTCTTAACTCATAACCGTAGTATTTCTATACCTTATTTTTGAAAAATGTACTTGTTAACTATGAAGCTATAAAATGCAGCTCTTAAGAAAAAGCAACTGTAAAATTATTAAAACTATTTAACTGGTCTTGATGAATATTAACTAGCCATTCTTTTAAAGACAATATTTGGAGAACAGTGGTTTGACCAGGAATGGTCGGGCTACAGTCAGTACCCTTTCTCAGTAATCCGAATTTCTTCCCTTATTTGCAGGTGCAGACTTTTGGGTTATAGGCAGGGCCCACTCTTTTGCTTTGTGCTGTGCGCCTCCTAGGTTATGCTGCTTATATCTCAGAGGACTGGTATCTTCCCTTCATCTCGGCCCCAGGCAGCCTCTTTATTTTGAATATGCTGCAGGAACCCAGCTCGTAGGAGTCCCTGCTCCTCACTCTGAGCCTCTGTTTTATCCACTCCTGGCAGATAGGAGCAAAGAAGTTGTAGGAAGGAAAGATTATGAAGGACACACAAACTGTTTATCTCTAGTCAAAATGAGATACAGTAGATTCTTGACATTTGTGAGGTCAATGTCCGCAGCCAGTCACGATTCTCAGCTTGAAAAAAAATCATTTTAGCACATAATTCCTTCCGTAAAATTGCTAAAGTAGAATTGGAAAATTTAAATGATCTCTCTAGACCCCTATCTACTTATCTCACTTGATGACTGATTTTTTTACTGTCTGGAGTACTTATTGAGACAAATTCACACATCTTTTCTACTTATTTCCTTTTGGAGCATTTGGTAGTTTTGTTTGCACAATGTGTCTGAGTCATCATTGCATTTGACATTTCAGTCTTTAATTTATCTGAAACTTCTGTTTTGTGGCTAGCCTATCGCTTTCATAAACATCCCCATATTCCCTTCATTCTGTCATCAACACTAGACTCAACTAGCAGTTAATTTTGTTTCATTTCTTAAAAAGAAACAGTTTTTATCACTTTATTTACAGTGTTCATAGCACTGAGACTAAGCGCTATGACTAAGAGCATGCCTGGGCCTCGGCCAGGCTGGACAACTTGCCCTTGCCCCAGCTTTATGGCATGTGTGATTCAGAATCATGTCTCTGCAAAATGACAAATTACTAAATGTCACAGCAACTTCAGGTGTCACTCAGGAATGGTAGGAACCATAAATACATAGTCTGCGAATGCATACCTGAGTTGTGGAGGAGTGAACCGTACACCTCCTCCTCTCATCCATCTGTTGAGCTGATGAATGTGCATGTGTAGTTAACGAGTACTAGTTAAGTTACCAGAGAGCTTTGTGGAAATGGATTTTCCTTCGTGACGTCTATGCTGTAGCTTCAGTTGTTGGCATTAATAACAAATATTTTCATGGGAAGACATGCCTTTTATAATATACACTTTTAAATAAACATGAAACCGGATTTAAAAACTCATTTTTATTCATTAAGAAAATTATTTAAACATTCAACAGATACAAAAAAGTATACAGAAAGAAGGCTCGCCACCATCAATATATGAGTGGTCTGCTTCCTCATAGGGGTTTTTGAATATAAGATATTAACTAGTTTAATCACCACCTGATGTAAGTGGTACATGGTAGACTGGGGCTGCCAGGGATTTATTTACATGAGAGAGTGAGGAGGTTCATCCAGCAGATAGAATATCTCAAGGGAGAGTCAGGTTTCACAACTTTGGTTTGGAGATGAGGAGTGGTGTAGGAGAGAGATAGGAGGTAATTCTGAGGAAAGTGTCATATGTCATTTAGTCTGTTCTCCAGCCCTTTTGTTGGAGGCTGAGGGAAAGAACATTGTAATAAAAGCAAATTGTTTCACAAAGCAGGGACTTTCAGAGTGCAGTACTTTTGCACTAGTGCCAGCAGTAATGGTCTCGGTCTTCAGTAGTCATCAGCTCCTTGACATCCACAGTGGGCAGTGGTAGCAGCATGCTGGGCATCACTGCCTTTGGTTGCAGCCATGGTCAGCCATGACATTACATATTAGTGGGAATCAGAAGCATTTGGTGGACATCTGAACCCCAAACTTACCTCTTATGACATTAGTAGTGGCTGGAGACCAATAGAAGTTAGAGGAGATGAGGAGGAAAAAGCCGAATCTTGTCTGGTAGCACAGAGGACCCATCAGGGTGTACTTTCAGGATACTTCCTTAGGAAATCTCAGCACCATTTAACAAAAAAAAATTGTGATGGGGTTTTCTGCAGAAGGAGAAATACTGTTTGTGACTTCCATTGTGACTCTCTTACCTACCTGTTTTTTGTGTGTGTGTGTGTGTGGCCTGTGGAATACAGGTGGATTGTGGTGTAGCACCAGGTGATACCTATAAGAACAAAACACAAGAGCGTTTCTAAGTACTGAAAAAATTTACCGAGTCTCAGGAACACGAATTGTTGAAGGGAAAGGACTTTGTATGTTTGTATGCAAGTATACACATTTACAGAGGGTGACAACAAGGGAGGAAGACTTGGGGTGACTTAGAAGCAGCTTTTCTTAAAATAATATTGGTTCCTGGCTGTTCTGCCTCATTAATAGATGGTGGAAGAACAATCTGTTGTAGCCATTCAGTCTTCTTGTAATAATGAAAGTACCCATAGGCTTCAAAATTAGATGATGGGAGAGACAACATAGTAAATATTTTTATGCTATAATATTGTATTCAGAATCTCTACAAACCTTAGAATGAAAATATGGGTGAAAACTATTTTTACAAAGGTTAGATATATGTTTTCAGGCAGAGTACACTGTGTATCATTAGTACTGTTTCATACAGCAAAGGCATATTCTGAGTATTTCTTAAAACATAGTGAACATTTACTGCAGGTTATGTACAGTACTAGCTTTTAGATATCTGCTACTTTCTATTCCTCCTGTCAGACAGGATTTTGCTGCTGTGAATTTTGTACATATATGGTTTTTAGGTAGGAAAAGACTAAAAATCTATTTGTGGCGTCTACATGTCTTACTGACATTGTGTTAGTAAGCATGTACTTTGAAGGTACTTTATCAGATACATGTTGCACTGATGTGGACTTGGTATTTATATTAAGAACTTTGGCCCTAATAAACTAGTTTTGTCATGTTCTGAGGTGTACCATATTCTGGTGAAAGTAGATTTTGCCAGATTTTCAGAGGAGAACAAAACTCTATAAAGATTAAACAATGCTTAACAAAGAAAGCTCACTGTTGGAAACAGTCTGACCTGGGTTCAAATGGTGGCCATGCTACTGGCTGTGGTTTTGGTTGAGTTACCAAATCTTTCTGCACCTCAGTTTCTTCAGTGTAGACTAGAGGGTTGATAAAATCCCTGTTTTTCTGAAAAAGAAATAATTGAAATAATATATGTAAATTGCTACTTTGAATCCTTTTCTGAAAGAAAGAAAGATTGAATCAAACTTACAAAAGTATGTATTGTGCCTGACACTTAGTATCTGGTGAACAAATGCTATTATCAAATGCTATTATATTTATGGAGACTCTAATAACCAGGATAGTCACAGCTGACAATTTTATACTATAAGATAATTTCACTAAATTTCCTTAAAGTATACTTGCCAAAGAAAATAATGGAAATGGTTATCTAGAGATTTTACCAGAAAAAACAGTAAAACTTTTTTTATTAAAGGATCACTCAGATATTACCAAGTTTATCCACCAGGGGGAAGATATTCTGTCGCTCTACTATCAAAAAAAAAGTTACCACTCTTAAACATCACTTTATAGGCAGTCGATATCATTGCTGGTTGTTACCTGTTTAGTGAGAGAGAAGTCATACTAAGTCTTAATTCATTTCGTATTTCTATTATTGATTAGATTAATTCTTTCTCAGCTCTTTACATCCTAGGTCCTGTTTTGAGGCTGCAGTCTTAATGGTAGTGAAATCTGATTTAAAAAGAATTACTTTTAATTGATGCATAATAATTGTACACATTAATGGTACACATGTGATATTTTGATACATGCATATCATGTGTAATGATCCAGTCAAGGTAATTGGGATATCCTTCACTTCAAATACTTATCATTTCATTGCTTTGGGAATATTCAAAATCCAATCTTCTGACTCTTTTGAAATATACAGTAAATTATTTTTAACTATATTCACCCCCTGTGCTATAGAATACTAGAACTTATTTCTCTTATTTAACTGTAGTTTTATACCAGTTAATCAGCCTTTGTCTATTCCCTCCCTCCCGCCCCCTTCCCAGCCTCTAGTAACCACTGTTCTATTTTCTGCTTCTATGAGACTTTTTTAGCTCTCACATATGAATGAGAACATGTGATATTTGTCTTTCTGAGCCTACCTTCTTTTACTTAACATAATGTCCTTCAGGCTTATCCATGCTGTCACGAATGACAGGATTTCATTCTTTTTTATGGTTGAATATTCCTGTGTGTGTATAAACCACATTTTTAAATCCATTCATCCACTCATGGACACTTAGGTTGATTCCATATCTTGGCTCTCAAGAATAGTGCTGCAATAAACATGGGAGTAGAGATACCTGATATACTGATTTCCTTTCCTTTGGATATGTACCCTGTAGTGGGATCACTGGATCATATGGTATTTCTATCTTTAATTTTTTTGAGGATCCTCCATACTGTTTTCTATAATGGCCATACTACTCTATATTCCCACTAAGAAGATACAGGAGCTCAACTTTCTCTGCATCCTCACCTGCATTTGTTCTTTTACATTTTTCATAGTTGCCATTTTAGTTGGGGTGAGATGATATCTCCTTGTGGTTTTAATTTGTATTTGTCTGATGATTAGTGATTTTGAGCATTTTTTTAATGTACCTGTTGGCCATTTGTATGTCCTCTTTTGAGAAATATCTATGTAGATCATTTCCCCATTTTCAAATCGGATTATTTGCTTTTTTGCTGCTGAGTTGTTTGAGCTTCTTATATAATCTGGATATTAATCCCTTGTCAGATGGATAGTTTGGAAATATCTTTTCCCACTTTGTAGGTTTTCTCTTAACTGTGTTGATTGTTTCCATTGCTGTGCAGAATCTTTTTAGTTTCATATAATCCCAGTTGTCTATGTTTGCTTTTGTGGCTTGTGCTTTTGAGGTCTGTAAAATCTGATTCTTCTTCAAATTTAGATTGTGTAAGTTTTGAAATGATCAGAAATAGGCTTAATAATATGTCTAATATTTGATGTTTTCTCTACTTAAGGGGGAAAACAGAAGAAAAAATATTGAAGCATCTAGTAAATTCCAGCAGAAATTAGCTGTAATTAAAAGAAACAGAAGTTTTTTTTCCTATTAACTATTTAAAAGTGAATGTACATTATATATGTAAGGAGACTGCACTTTTAAAAATCTTGAATTTTTGAACAAAATTTTCAAGCATATACAAAACTAGGATGTAGTAGAATAAACTATCATGGACCCTTCACACGTCTTGACAGTTGCCAACACATTGCCACTCTTATTACTTCATCCCCTTATTAATTTAGAGCAAATTTCTCACATTACATCATTTCATCTATTCATTTCAATTTGTACCTGTAAAATATAAGGAACAACTCCTCTTTTAAAAGTACATGCTGTCATCATTTCGCTTAAAAAAAAAAGCAACAGTATTTCTTTGATATCATAAAATATCCAATTTGGCATTCATACTTTCCTTCCTAATAATCTTTTGTTTAAATCAGGGTCCACAGATTATCTATGAATTACAATATTGTGATTGGTTGATATGTTTCTTAAATCCCTTTTCATCTAAATTTCATATTTCCTTGCTCATCTTTTTTTGTAGTTTACAGTATTGGCTTTCAGACTTTTTGGTCTCAAGTTCCTTTTCACTTCTAAAAATGGTTGAAAGCTCAAAGAGGTATTGTTTTTATAGTTTATACATATATATATATTTGCTATATTAGAAATCGTTTATTTAAAAATAACAGTAAAACCAGTACATGGTAGTATATATAAGCATAATTTTTATGAAATATAATCACAGTTTCAAGAAATGCATTTTTTAGACATTTTTGCAAATCTCTTTAATGTCTAATAGAAGATAGCTGGATATCTGCTTCTGCATTCTTGTTGCATTGGGTTGTTTTGCTTGAAGTATATGAAGAAAATCTGGTTTCATGCATGTATGAGGTTGGAAAAGGAAGGAATATTTTAATAGACTTTTCATTTAATAGTGAACATTCTTAGTTACCACACTAAAACTTGACAGATGGTGGTAGTTTCTTAAAGATTATTTGCAGTGTGCAGTTTGAAACCTTACCAATGAACCTTATCAATTATGAATCATAATCTGTTACATTAAAATCTGTTGGGGCTAGGTGCAGTGGCTCATGCCTGTAATCCCAGCACTTTGGGAGGCTGAGGCAGGCGGATCACTTGAGGTCAGGAGTTCAAGACCAGCCTGGCCAACATGGTGAAACCCTGTCTCTACTAAAAATGCAAAAAATTAGTCAGGTGTGGTGGTGGGCGCCTATAATCCCAGATACTGAGGAGGCTGAGGCAGGAGAATTGCTTGAACCCGGGAGGCGGAGGTTGCAGTGAGCCTAGATCATGCCATTGTACTCTCCAGCCTGGACGACAACAGCGAAACTCTGTCTCAAAAAAAAAAAAAAAAAAAAAAAATCTGTTGGTCCATCTTGCACTTTAAATGGATCATTTACCTATGCATAATTTTGTACCATCATGTGTTGGTCATTTTGAAAATTTTGCTTAACCGAGTTAGGCAGATCTCCCAAGTGTTGACATATTTCATTATGAAATATTTTAAACATCACATCCATTACTATCACCACCCATCCACTGCCTTAGAAAAGTCTTTAGCCATCTGGAAGCTGGCAAGCTCATGGTGATGCTTGTAAGTGTTACAAAATCCTGATTTTTCTCTTGAAGGTTCAAATTTAATTGGTAGCTACAAATACTGTTAGTGTTTTCTTTCATGTGACAGGCCCACTTCATTAATTTTTGACAAAATATTTACCAGATATCCAAACCCGAATAAACATAGCTTGTTAAGTGAAAAAGGCATTCCGTTAAAAACCAGGAGCTTGCATCCATGGTACTTTGGCATGTCAAAGTACTTCCCATTTCATCACACAATATTAAAAAGCTGTATATTCAGATGTCAAGACTTAATAACATTTATTATTTTTACTTCATCCATAATGGTCTTTAGTGAAATTGACATTTATTTACTGTGCATGCATGGTGGGGAAGAATGCAATGGCTGCTACTACAGTTGATGCCACTGCACCGGCAATTTTATCCTCTCATGGTTTTGCACTATCAGTGCAAATGTTGACACAGTGAAGAAGGCAAAGAATGTGTGAGTATTTTTACGAAAATAGTCGACTTTTTGGACCTTTTGAAAGGGGCTCAGAGACCCTTGAGGAATGCATGCTTTGAGAAATGCTGCTAAAGAGTTTCTGGTAATCTGGATTTTCTTCCTTATATCTTTGTGGTGTGATTTAACAACAGGCTTTCTTTCTCTGATAGCTCCTATAAATAGACTTGATCAGATTAGGTTTGATTTTGTTTTTTACTGGCAAGGCTGCTTCATAGATAGTGTTGGGTTTGCATTCCTGGCAGCCATTGATGGTTGTTGCCTAGAACCATTAATTTATTAAAGGTTACACATTATAATATTCTATCATTCCTTCTTCACTTATTAGCTGGAATTCTTTCTAAGGGGAAACTTTATCTGCCCAACGATATGGTTACTCTAACATACAGATCACATTGGAAAGGCAGGATAAATCCATGTTTCCTTTTCCAAATAGTGAGTTGGTTTTCTTGAATCCTGAAAAGGTGATCAGTGAGGTGTTCTTGGTTTATTTGTTTGCTTTGAATGTCATTATGAACTTGTGGATTTCAGTTTATCTGATGTGTTTCAGTTCACTGCAGCTAAAATTAGTAAGGATAGTCAGGATACTACTTTGCCTTTCTTTGGCCAGAAGAAAGGGGCCAGAAGAAGGGGCCTATTCAGGTTGGCTCTTGAATTCTTTGGATATGACTTCTGTTGTCTTTGATAGCTTCTTTGCTTTCTTGTTTGACAAGATGTTTCAGTTTCATCTTGGACATTTCCTGCTATTGAGCAGAAATCAGCTTCTTCTATGGGGAGAATTGTGAGAAATGGTATTTAGACACCACAGTCTGAAGCTAGACTGCTCATTACTGTTGATTGATGATTGTTTCTAGATTCTTTCAGTGGACAAAAGTAGAAAATACACATATTTCTAAAGATAAAACACATCATGAATTCATACTGATACCTCCATTCAAATTTAGGACCCATCAATCTTTCATCAGTTGTCTATGATACCAACATAATTACTTATTTGTTTTTCTCATGTTACAAAGACAACAGTCTTAGAACAACAATATCAATACCACAACCAATGATGTGATTATGGAAATTTGTTTTCCAATTTTTTTAAAAAATGAAAATTAGAAATTTTATCACAATTTAGGTAGCCAAATTAGTTATCTTAACAGAGCCTTTTTATGGGTATTTGCTGTACATTTTGAGACTGTTTTCCTATTTCCTAGAATAACAAATTGGCAGATTATCATTTATCCATACCTACTTTTTTCCAGTGTCTTAAAACAGAAAACTACTTACAGGCAAGGAATTCTATCCATATGGCATTATGACTTTTTGTTTTAAGTGAATATGCCTTGAATAAATGAATTTCTTTTGTTTATGAATAGAAAATGTTTACCATAACACTTTTTAACTAAGACATTTTTATTAATATTTTTTCTCTATACTTTTCCAAGGATCGTACTAGGAAAAAAGTGTTAATATTTTTGAAGTAGTTGTATTTAGATCCAGGGATATGGGATATTGTGATCAAGAAAATTATGTAATTAAGGGAAACTGAACTAACGAGTACTAAATTAAAAACAGATTTCCATGTGGAATATTTAGTGATATGCCTTCTTTTCCCCTTTCAGGTTAAAAAATAAATCATGACTGAATCTGCCTCTAGCACAAGTGGTCAAGAGTTTGATGTGTTCAGTGTTATGGACTGGAAAGATGGAGTGGGCACGTTACCAGGAAGTGACTTAAAGGTAAACCCTCTTTATTACATACAATTATGTGTGTGTGCATCTGTGCGTATGCTTACTTAAAATTGGATACATATGTGAAATAAAAATTAAAAGCATTAATCATAGTGGTGTGGGTTTTAGATGATGCTTAGACCTCCACAATAAATTTGCAAGACAATTTGAAATGCTGATGGAATGGCAGAGCCTTTGTCACTTGGATAAGGGGAGTAAGGAATGTTTCTGCAGTATGTGCTTATTTCGCAGAAATTGATTTATAGTTTCAAGAAGGATCATCTCAGTTTTGACTCTTATCATGACAGCCTATAAATGCAGAAATGGCAGACTTAGAAGAGCTATCTTTTTTGATTTTGTAGTTAATGGGCTTTGTAACTTTAAGTGAATAGCCACAATCTCTGTGTCCTAGAGTTCTCATTTAAAAACTGGATAATGTTAAAGTATTGAATAAATAGGATTATTCACCTCTCTTAAATTAATTATACTGTAAATATGGATTTTTATATAATGACTTGTTCAAAATCGGGTTCTTCCTGTAAATCCGTCTGCCTTAGTATAGATGAGAACTCTTTGGAGAGCAATACTTCAGTCTGCTGCTTTTGTATAACCTTGCCCTGCCTCCTTTTCCCAGTAACCCCAAACCTATTCCAGGACCACTTCTGTTGTCCCATGAAACATGGTTGCGCAAGCACCGATCTGGGAAACCAACTACCCCCATCTCTCATTTCTAATTTACTTTTGCTCTGATCCTATCTCTGGAACCTTGAACCGGTCTGTGGCCCTTTAGACTTCGTGTTTGCACTTGATCGTTCAGGTATTTGAACTTCGCATCTCCCCAACAGGCCATTGCTGGGCTTACCTCTCAAATGATTGGTATTGTAGGCTGTCTTGAATAGAAATTCTTGCTCCATTATTTAGGCTTCCTGGAATCTAGTCCCTTTTAGTGGCTGCTTGACAAGTGTCCTAGCCAAGCCTGCCCTAGCTCATCCTCAGTGGTGAGATTTGGACAATCTGCCTGTCATTGGAAAAATACTTAGATTTTAGTTGGGTTGGGTTTAATTAAGTGTAATGTGCCAACACCTCTGAGTTTAGTTTAACAAAAATGTTGCACTGAGGTTTAGTAGAATCTGGAGAGGAGATTGGGTTTTCAGTTTTAGCTCTGTATGACCTTGAATAAGCCAGTTAATCTCTTTCGGTCAAGTTTCTTCTGCAGTAAATTAGGAATTAATTGAATGCCAAGCGTTTTACTTACGCTAACATTCTCCAAATATTCATCTGGATAAGATATGACAGAGAAAGGTTGCTGAACATTTTTGAGAAAGAAAAACTGTTTCTCAAACTGGTCATGTCAACTACATAATAGCTACCCAAGCTTTGTCAAATTATTTCAATTGCCTAAGTTTTGGAAGCCTTATCTGTAAAATTGAGGATATTAGAATCTATGTGATAAGGTGGTTTTGAGGATTGAAAAAAATAATAGAGAACACTTAACGAATTGTATTTTTTCTGGCTTTGTGACTTACTATGTACAGTGCCATTTTTAATTGCTTTACTCCTTTATTTCCCTTGTGTGTTTTTATCCGTTTTCCTCTCAATCGCTTTTTAAAAAAAAACTGTCACGTGGATGGTGAAATTTGTAAGTTTTTTTCAGTTAGCTTTTAACAATAGAGTGAAGTTTCCATCCCTAAGAAATCTGTGTTGCTTTAAGGTTTTCTAAGCAATGAGTTTTAGAAATTAACCTATTACTTGTATTAAGGTAATCAGGTAATTAAGCCATTTAGTGGGTATTATCATCTGAGTTATTTGATAATGACTTTCAGACCCATCTAATTATCTGGGTAATTGCCATGTATCCAATTCATGTACTGTAGACAGTTTGATACCTCCCTTAAAAATAATTTAAATGTCATTTTCTTTTACTTTATGACCGTTTTTATCTGAAAGATTCAGAAGTGACCCAATTGATTATATTACTGAAGATTTCTGATTCACTTGCTTCCTACTTAAAATCCAAGTTGCTTGAGAAATCTGATTAAGAAATTGATTTTTCACAAAATTAGGATATTAGAAAGAACTTTGAATGAATCATGAAATTTTCTCTCACATCATTCTTTGCCTATTTTATCCTACCTAGGCTTCTATGTTTCAGTGGGTAGAGGCATCTAGATTTCCTAGGCTAAAGTTAATTCAGTTAATATAGTCAGCAAATCTATAGAAGTCAATTTCTTATCATGGGAACAGGTTTTTGTATGCCTCAGTTTTTGCTGTTTTGAAATAACTTTTCCTGTAAAATCCCCATGATCGCTACCCAGTCAAGTTACACCCTTCTTCTTCACATTTTTTAGCAGTTGCCCGAATCTTTTTGGTGAAGTTCAAGCCCCTTAAGTTTACCACAAGAGTTTTTTGGTGGTCTGGCCTCTGCTTTCCTCTCTGGCCATGTCTCATTTCACCCCTACTGCCACTCTTGTTTTCTACCCAGCCCAAACCACTAGTTGAAGCCTTCACACGCTGGGCCCTTGTTATGTTCCCTGTTGCTGGAATCCTTTCTCCACACTGGGCTATCGAATGCTTACATAAACAGAGCACAGACATCTCTGGGTGCAGTAGGGGAAAGAATAGAGAACGTACTCTCTGCTGGACACTCTACCTGCATCTTTTTATTTAATTCTTTTATTTTACCCTTTTTAAGATAGTTTTTGTCTCTCTTGTCAGTTAACAGATGGGGAAATGGAGGCCTGGAGTAGTTAATTCACTTGTTTAGGTCAGTTACTGGCAGGGGTCTCAAAACCAGGCTTTTCTGATATTTAAAATGGATTATCTTACCACTGCTATACTGCTTTCTAAAGAGAGAAAACACCTTCATATCAAAAGAGATGCAAGGAAAATTTTACAGGAATTTAGAGGAGGTAAAAATTTATTTCAGCTGGAGGGATCAGGAAGGCTTTGAAAAGCAGAAGTCATTTGCGCTTCAGGTGCCTGGAAATATGTAGGAGTCTCCATGAATACTTTAGGGAGGAAGGGAAGGAGAAGGGCTTCCAGAAGAGGGAGTAGCTTAAGAAGGTACAGAGTGTTAAGGGAGAAACAGCAAGTGTCCACTGACATTCTTGAAAATATTATAGTCATTAAAACACTTTTGCCTAAGCAAGCTTTGGAAACTTTACCAATGCCTAGTTTGTCCTTTTAAAATGCAAATTCGTATTTGTAGATTAATGTCTCAGCGCCAGCTGTAAGAACAGGGAGGTAACTAAGTGGCAGTGCAGAGGGACATGGTAGGGCTTCCCATACCTGAGCAGTTTCCCTACCTGAACTTCTAATGATGTCTGAAATTTACAGAGAATTATTCCTCTGGGTCATAATGTCTTTCAGAGTCTCTCAGTAAAATGCAGATACACTCCTGAGAGGACAGCATCTTATCTAGTAAGAATAATTGCCAGTTAGCCAAGAGCAAGACCCTGCCTGCAGTAGCAGGCAGAAACCCAACAGTAAAATTCACCGCACTCTTAATACACGGTTTTTGCCTTGCTTTGATTAATGTTGAAAACAATTTAGTTATCAAACATCTTTGCCCTTAAAACACACTGGTAAGTCGATTCAAATCTCAGCATTGAAGGTAATAAAATGAAAATAACCTCAACAGTGTCTTCTAATGATTTATTATTAAATCAGGCAAATATAGGCAAAAGATCCTTTGACTCTACAATCAAAAATAAAAAAGAGAGTTGAATCAATTAAAGGTAGTTCAAGCCAAACAAAACATGTGCAGTCCCTTATATATTTCAGGCATAAATGTTTTCTGATTGACCTGGATATATCCACATGCAGAAAAAGTTAGCAGATGTGTTTTGTTTGCTTAATATTAAATCCCTCTTGTAAAGTTTATAATTTTGACTTTCTTGGTTGTAGAGTGGAGCCATGTGGCAAGTTTTTATACATATTTTAGCTCTCTAGGTTAAAAGAACTAATGATTTAAAGAAATATAAACAAAGGTGAAGTTTCCATCATTCCAAAACCATTTGTAAAAGCATCAACAATTTCAGAACCTGGGTGTTTTATTGGAAATGTATCAGTCTTTCTGGAATTCTGTCTGTAGGACTTCAGTAATGTTAGCAGGACCTATCAACCTTTGTGGTCTAACATTTTCTATCATAGCAATGTTGTGGAAGACACAGTAAGCCCAAATTGAGAAATCAGAGAAAAATTTGATCCCTATATGTTTTTGCATATGACAGAATATTTTGAAAATGTTTTGAGGTATTTAATTTTTGAGATAAGCAACTTTGGTAAGAGCAGATATTCTTTATTTTTTTTCAGGCTTATAGTATGCCTTGAAAACTATGAATCTTGTCCCCAGAAAGCTGTATATGCACAATCATAATTTTGCATATATTTTATGGGATTAATCAACCCTCAAAGTCCATCTGTGGATCTCTGGCTTACAAGAGTGAACTGTGCCCCGAAGTGACATTGCATCTTTACTTTGTACTTAGACTGTAGGTCAGTTACTGGCAGTACATTTTAGGAGAAAGAAAAGCTGACTGGGATTGAAGGTTGCATTGTGGGAATCTTTCCTTTTAACTTTGAAAGTATTTGAACCTGAAGCTTCCAGGTGTCATAGTTCTGAGTTCTGACTTGGAGATTTCAGTCAGTGGTGTTTTCTTTCTCAGTCTTTGAAATGGAGGGTGGTTTGCTGTTTTACAGCAATTTCAAAACTTAAGCCATGGGAGACTTTCTGTTTAATGTAAATGTTTGATGCTATTTCTTACATTTTGTGGTTGTCAAATAAGCATAAATTAACATCAGTGACATATGATAAAAGTCAAATTACCTGAAGTGCATTGTCAAGCTTGTGCCTGTTGTTTTTGAATTTTAATTCAAATTGATTTTTTATCACATTCTTTAATATCATTAATTAATAATTATCATGGTAGCTTGTTTTTTCTGCTCTTGCCCAGCAGATGGTACTGTCAGCCTTATTTTGAAATATTCTGTCTTGAAAGTGATCATTGAAAACGTTTTTTTAAAGATTTCTTTTTCTAAAAGTAAAGTTATTTTTAGCTCTTTTACTTCTAAATAAACTTTTACCTCTTCCTACATTGACATTTTGGTATACACACTTGGTATAGTACTCACATATTACCTGGGAACTGGTATCTGGAATACATAGTAGGGAGAAGACATTCTCACATTCCTTAACCATTTCCACACGTTTAGTCTAGAAACCATTTAATAACTGTGGACTATGCATAGAACATTGTTTAAGGTGCTGTTTTCCCCTGATAGAAAGAATAATTATTGATACTTTTTGTTGAAGAGTTTTCCAACTTGCAGTTTAGAATGTAGTTTAGTAAAATAAATAATTCTATTGGCGTGTTGACTAAATCGATTTTTTTGGATTGGCAAATGGAGGGCCTTGCTTAAATACTCATAATTTGCTCATAATTTCTGTGAAAGATCTGAAACATCTTACTATCCTTTTGAATTTTGAGCTTTCTAGCTTTTTCATCACCTGCTAAAATTAGTGGGTCCCTAATGTTATTCTGTTTTATGGAAAAACAGAAGGAATACAGAAAACTGCTTGAAACCCATGAATGTGTGAGTAAACCTCACTGTTTCAGAGAGAACAAGGTCTCCACACTTAGGTAATGGCTAAGCCTTCAACACACACACAGTACAACCAGGTTGTTGTAGAAACATACTTTATTTGAAGTGTGCTGTCAGGTGAAAGGAAATTTTCAGTATTTGGAATGGAATGTCCATGAAGTCAAGATGCTCTTGCTTTTTAGTGATAAAATCGGCATGTAGCTAGTAGACTACTTGTTCAGGTCCCAGAGAAATTTCCAGTTATTTTACAGGGCTACAAGTGAAGATAATGCAGAATTCTAAAGAGCAGTGAAAGAAAGAGGAAATGTGGCACTGGGGTCACGTGGCTCAGGCTTCAGCCTTCTGTGCTCACTTCTTGGATTGTAAGGAGAAGGATGTCCAGGCCATTATTTCTGGCATAGGAATATTCCTTCTTTCTGAACTGGGTGAGCTTGGGCAAGACAAGTTGATTCCTGGGAAAAGAGTAATTCTCCTTTTACTAAACGTGATTTTTAAATAAAAAATATGACGTAAGAAAAAATAAGTCTTAGTTAAAACACACACACACACACACACACACTCACAAAGTGTGTTTGAAATGATAGCCTATCAAGTAAGCTGCCAACTCTATAGGACAGGGCAGAGCAGCGTCATTGGTATCCTTCAACAGACCTTGCTGCTTTGTTCTGTTCTCCTTCCTTGAATTCCAAAATTAGTAAAATGCAAAGGTCTTAGTATTGGTGGGAGGCGTATCAGGATATAATTGTCTAAATTAACTTTTATCATGTAATTAATTTGCTTGAAGACTATATGTGTCAGCCATTAAATAATTAATGACTTTCCTGAGCACTTTTTAAATTTTGCCTCTTTCTGCTGTGTTGTTGCTAGTTTCGGGTAAATGAGTTTGGAGCCCTGGAAGTTATTACAGATGAGAATGAGATGGAAAATGTTAAAAAAGCAACTGCTACCACCACTTGGATGGTACCAACTGCTCAAGAAGGTAAGGATGGGTCATCTGCATTTTGTTTCTTGCTTTTGAAAGATTTGAAATAAGAATATCTAAAGTTTTATAATAGGGTGGAACTTTGAAGGCCCCGGGTAATTTTTGTGCCTCATGTCATTAGGTAAATTTCTATAATGAAACTGATAGGAGCCAGCATTTATATTTTAAAATAACTATAAACTGTCTTCTTTCCTAATGCCAGATCTGTAGTAGCACAAGGTTAGTTGGAAATTAAGTAAATCCATGTTGTAGCCTACACAGGTGATTTAGCCAAAAGCCTGCCACTTTTTTTCTCATCTACTCCGATGGTTGTAACTAACACCTATATGCTGATGACTCCTAAATCTACATCTCCAGCCCCGACCTCTCCCCCGAGCTCCAGGCCCGTATTTCCACCTGCCTACTGGACATCTCCACCTGGATGTCCCACAGGTACCTCAAACTCCACATGTCTGAAATGCAATTCATTTTCTATTTCTTTCTCCCCTCCCCACAAACCTGCTCTTTCTTCCCTAACCCATATTTCAGTTGATAATAGCACCATCCACCCAGTGGACAAGCAAGAAACATAGGAGTCATCCTGAATTTGTTCTTCCCATCCCCATATCCTGTTACTTATACCTCTTGATTTTTATTTCCTAATATGTCTCAGATCTGGCCTTTTCTATCTATCATCTTTGCCACGGCCTTAATGTAGGCTCTTCTCAACTCTCATCTGAACTATTGCAGATGTCACTCTACTTCTAATTTTACCCCCTTCCAATTGGTCCTGCACCTTGAAGCCAGAGGAACTTAACGTAGATTGCTTATCTGACACTTCACTGATTTCTCATTGCCTTTTTAGCAGAACATACAAAGATCTGGGTGCCTGCACCTACCTGCTCGCTTTGTCTCCTCAGTCTCTGTTTCCTTCTTTGTATGTTGTGTTCTGGCAGTGCCAGCAGCACAGAATTACGTGTAATTTTCCCAACACATCATGTGGTTTCATGCTTTCTTGCCTTTACTCATACGGCTTTTTCTGGCTCAAATGCCATTTCTCTCTTTGTCCAGTTGGTAAATTCCTCTTTGGCCTTCAAAACCCTGTTGAGGCTTTCTATCAGAAAATCCTTCTCTGACCTTACCCCAGGCTGAATGAATCACTACTTCTGTACTACTTCTGGACCTTGTTTATGCCTCTAGTATTGCATGTATCACATTTTATTATAAATACTGGTTTTCTTGCCTCTCTTTTCTTCTAGACTGTGAGCTCTCTTGGGCAAGGTCTCTACTGTCATTATTAATGTCTAGAATAAATTGGTGCCTAATAACTGTTAGCTGAATGAATGATTAGCCTAACAATTCGGGCAAAAGGAAATGCGAGTTTCTACACAATTTGGATAGCTATGAGTCAGGAAATGTACTACATTGAAAGCGTAATAGATGAGATGTTGATTTAGCCAATTAAGTAAAACAAAATCATTCATCAAAAGATTATAAATGTGAAATAAAAGAAGATCCTTTGAAATTTTCTGAAAGATACAAATATAGAAGAAGTTTCTATAGATCGATACATGTGTCTTCTGAATTTAGTGACTAGTGAAATTTTCTTCATTTTACTTTGAACTGTGTAGAAAAAGCCTTGGGCAAGCTTTTATCCTTTCTGCAGAATATTTTTTCATTATTTGAATGACTTGAGTGATTTTTACAGAGCCCATACCCCCCCAAAACACTATCATTTGATCATTCATTCATTCAGCAAACACTATTCTTTATTGTGTTGCTAACAAAATTATTAGAAGAAAAAGTTTGATTGTATTTTAGAATGTCTTCTGTCATGGTTGTAATTTGCATTTCTTCTTTTCATCTTCTAGTCTTTTCAGAGAAGACTGGGATGCCTTTCAGGTTGAAGGATCCAGTGAAAGTAGAAGGGCTTCAGTTCTGTGAGAACTGTTGTCAGTATGGCAACGTAGATGAGTGTCTTTCTGGAGGAAACTATTGCAGCCAGAATTGTGCTCGGCACATCAAAGATAAGTAGGTTTTTGCCCCATTCCATCTATAAATTGAGTTTTAGATTCCAAAGTCATGGTGCCTGAGAATATAGAAGTTTTATGCTCTCTGACATTGATCACCTATTGATACCTTTTTCCCAGAGACTTTTCCTTTAGGGCCACATGGGCCCTAACCCCTATATGGGACCTGGTGATGTCTGTCATGCCTGGTCTGAGTTGTATTACTAATATTCTGCCTGCAAAACAGCCTCTGCCTCTGCCTTCAGTCTTCCATTTCCATTCATTTGATTGTCTTCAGCTAAGAGTATTTAGTTTTTTCTGGGCTATATACACATTTCGATGACACTGACATTTATAGAAACATAGTTTTGTTTATATTTTGGGAATTCTTAGGTAACTCGGTTAAAACTCCACCTATGGCATAAAGCTTCCACTGATTCATAATCAGCTGAATGGAAATGGCCATAGGGAAGAGTGTAGTGAGTTGGGTCACTGATGATCTCAAGGTGTGGACTGAGGATTATGAGACAGAGGCATCAGCTGTAACTGGTAGTGGTGTGTGACCTTCCCATTTGGGGACAGTCTGACAAAGTTCAGCTTATCACCAAGAAGGTGTTTTTCTTGCATATCATTGTATACTACAAAGAAATGACTGGACATTTATATTTCAGTGGCATTTCCCATGTATTTTAATCAGCACAGGCTTGGGAAATGTTTTCTTTTTCTTTTTTTTTTTTTTGAGATGAAGTCTTGTTCTGTCGCCAGGCTGGAGTGCAGTGGCGCGATCTTGGCTCACTGCAACCTCCACATTCCCAGGTTCAAGCAATTCACCTGCCTCAGCCTCCCGAGTAGCTGGGACTACAGGCGCACGCCACCACACCCAGCTAGTTTTTTCTATTTTAGTAGAGACGGGGTTTTACCATGTTAGCCAGGATGGTCTCAATATCCTGACCTCATGATCCACCTGCCTCAGCCTCCCAAAATGCTGGGATTAAAGGTGTGAGCCACTGCACCCAGCTGGAACTGTCTGGTTTTTCTTGGCTAACTAATGTTTCACAATGTTACACTTAGCCTTTTTTCAATTGGATTTGTCATTCTTAATAACTGCTAGATCCTTGTTTGACCCTGGAAACAAATATCTCTAAATAATCAATTCTTTTATTAGTATAGATGGTAGATGTGACAGACAAATAACTTGTTAGAACCTATTTCATACATATTGCTGGCCCCCTTTTGAAATTAATATATAAGGTAATTTTCATTTTCTGCCCTGACAGACAGATGTCGTATGTAATAGTTGTTTTCAGTGTTCCTGATATATGATATTCTCATGCCTACAGATTTCTCCTGGTAGTTAAAGATTTTTCCTTTGGAGGGTGATTTTTTTTTAATGATTGTTGCATTGATAATCAACAAGTAGATGTTTGATAGGTATTGTCTCTTGTCACTATTTTGGGTTTATAAACACAGCAGAGATCAGAAGGAAGAAAGGGACGTAGAAGAAGACAATGAGGAAGAAGATCCTAAGTGTAGTCGGAAGAAAAAACCAAAATTATCTCTGAAAGCTGACCCCAAGGAGGATGGAGAAGAGAGAGATGATGAAATGGTGAGTGCATCTGCCTGACACCAGGAGCACAGGGATGCATCTTTAATGGGTAGCATCACAGTCACAAGCACTGCTCTGGAGCCCACTGAGTTCAAATGTGGGTTCCAGGACTATCTGTGTTAGTGTCAGTAAGTTACATGGCCTCTGTGTGCCTTGCTGTCCTGATCTCAAAATGGGAATCATAAACAACAGTATCGTTCTCTCAGGGTGAAAAAGTGGGATGTCCTGAAATTTAGTGCTAGGGTGAAAGGGAACATTTAAAAACCTTCAATCTTGTAGATGAATCTTAAATTCCTCTTGACAACACAATGCCAATCTCATTTCATTAAATTGCAGACAGATCTCATAAAACTATCTGAGTGGGCCGGGCGTGGTGGCTCATGCCTGTAATCCCAGCACTTTGGGAGGCCGAGGCCGGCAGATCACGAGGTCAGGAGATCGAGACCATCCTGGCTAACCTGGTGAAACTCCTTCTTTACTAAAAATACAAAAAATTAGGTAGGCGTGGTGGCAGGCTCCTGTAGGCCCAGCTACTCGGGAGGCTGAGGCAGGAGAATGGCGTGAACCTGGGAGGCGGAGCTTGCAGTGAGCTGAGATTGCACCACTGCACTCCAGCCTGGGCGACAGAGCGAGACTGTGTCTCAAAAAAAAAAAAACAAAAAAAACTATCTGAGTGGTTAAAAAATGGCACACAAATATCAGGTATATTTGGGGAAAAGCCATTCAAAATGTGTGAATTAAAACATAAATATCATATTCCTAAAGGCATCTATTAATAGTTTTATAGGAAAAGGGAACTTTGAGATCTGGAAGTGTTTCCGTTAAGATCGGTATTGTACGACTGTTACTTGGGAGTCACTGTTCTAGGAGCTGAGAATACAGGGATGCATAAGACAAATAGATGACATAGAGTCTCTCCTGGCAGAGACACTGCATTCTTGTTTAGGGGGTATTTAATCTACAAACAAAATGAACAGGAGAAATGTCACCTAGTGATAAGTGCTACGTTGAGAATTAAAATAGGGCATTAGGATTGGCTGACTACTTTAGGTTGGGTTGTCAGGGAGCCCTCTCAAAGACGATGGCATGAACAGTGTGATCTGATGAATGAAGAGGAGTCAGCTATGTGAAGTTGAGAGTGAGGCGTCTTCTGGGTAGTAGAACTTCCAGAGGAAAGTCCTTAAGGTAAGAACTTGCACAGCATGTTTTGTTCGAGGAAATAAAAGGAAGTGTGGTCACTGGTTTAGGAGAGGGTGGAGTAAGATGAAGTTGAAGAGGTATGTGTAGTCCAGGGCATGTAGGGTTTTATGGTAAACAAGAGTCGAGGGTGTTCATTGTATTCTGAGTGTCAGGGGAAGCCTCTGGAAAGTTAAGACAAGGGAATGCTTTGATATGATGTATGTTTTAAATGACCACTGTAGCCCTGAGTGGAATCAGGGAAACCAGTTAGGAGTTTATTGCAGTAGACAACGTAAGAAGGCTGAAGATGATGGAAGTCCGTGGATTTGGGAATCAATGTTAGAGGTAGGGTTGTCAGAGTGTGTGAGGAAAAGAGAAAAATCAGGGATAAAGCTTAGAATTTTGGCTTTAACAATTGGCTGGATAACCCTGTCTCTTACTGAGAATGGGAAGATGAGGGTGGAGTGCAGAACACAGAGTCCTTTGGCAATGATGGGTTTGAGATGCTGATTAACCATCCAGGTGAAGATCCCAAGTAGGCATTTGTCTACAGCCACATGGAGTCAGGGAGAGGAAGCTGAGGATGTGGATTGGGAGTATCTGGCCTATATAAGATGACCTTGAAAACCCAGGGAAAGGGGCTAGAAAGAGTAGAGAAGGGAACTGGATTGGAGGAGACATCAGCAGAGGAGACAAAGAGGGGCCAGTAAGGCGTGAGGAAAATCAGAGCAGAGTGGTCACGCAGCTGAGAGCAGAAAGTGTTTCAAGGAGCGGGGAGCGGTGTCCATGCCCTTCCAACTGGTAACACATGGATACGGTCTTACTTTGTAATAACCTCAGGCCAAAAGCAACACAGTTTTCAGATGAACTATATTCTTACTTTCCTTAAAAGTTACAAAGTAAAACTGAAGAAAAGAGCAGAAAAAGTGCTTTCTGACAGCTCTCTAACTATTCACTGGTGCCAATTTCTTGAACTTTAAAGTCATAATTTTCCTTTCTTTTTGTAGGAGAACAAACAAGATGTAAGAATCCTGAGGGGTTCGCAGAGAGCACGGAGGAAAAGACGAGGGGATTCGGCTGTATTAAAGCAGGGTGAGCTGATGAAAATAAAGTCTTACTTGTAACTTTATGAAATTGGAAATGGTTCACACAGGTGGAAATTTTAGTCATGCCACTTAAAATATTACTTCAGGATTTTCTTTGATTCAGTTTGGTCAATAAAGATTTGAGATTTTGAGGATAAGGAAAAAAATGAAAATTCATAACTTTCAAGTGGTTTCTGGGTAAGCATGAGAACTGTCTTCCTTCCTTCCTCCCTCCCTCCCTCTCTCCCTCTCTCCCTCTCTCCGTCTCTCCCTCCCTCTCTCCCTCTCTCCCTCCCTTTCTCCCTCCCTCCTTCTCTCCCTCTCTCCCTCCCTCTCTGTCTCCGCCTCTCCCTGTCTCCCTCCCTCCCTCTCTCTCTCCCCCTCCCTCCATCCCTCTCTCCCTCTCTCTTTCTCTCTCTCTCTATGTTCCCCTCAAGTAGGTGTTTCCTGCCTCTGCTTCTCTATAAAACCTCTGTTCTTGTTCATTTCCCACAGTTTTAGGTTTTTAATGTTCCCTCTCAAAACACGAGCTCCTGGCGTGGAACCTGTTTTTTGCCTTCTCTTTTCATCTCTTATCTCTTCTCTTCCCTTCCCTTCCCTTCTGTCCCCTCCCCTTCCCTTCCCTTCCCTCCCCTCCCCTCCCCTCCCCTCCCCTCCCCTCTCTTTTCGAGATGGATTCTCACTCTGTCACCCAGGCTGAAGTATGGTGGCGCAATCTCGGCTCACAGCAGCCTCCACCTCCTGGGTTCATGTGATTCCCCTGCCACAGCCTCCCAAGTAGCTGGGATTACAGGTGTGCACCACCATGCCTGGCTAATTTTTGTATTTTTAGTAGAGATGGGGTTTCATCATATTGGCCAGGCTGGTCTCGAACTCCTGACCTCAAGCCATCTGCCCGTGTCTACCTCCCAAAGTGCTGGGATTTCAGGCGTGAGCCACTGTGCCTGGCCCTTTTTTTTGTTTGTTTCATTGTTCCTCAGGCAGCATTTTATTTCCAGGAGGAAACCGGCCCTGAAGCCCTTCCCTTTAGTATTTGTCTTGATGTACTTTTCTGCTTATTCTGTGTGGACCTTGGGTCACTTCCATAGAGGCCCTGGGGGATGTCCCCCACAAGGCTCTATCCCCTTGCCTGCCTCAGCTTGCAGCCTGCACAGTCAGTCATACTGTCCCGACAAACCAGGGCCATGAACCAGGTGCTTCTCCTCAGTGCCGGGGTGCATTCTAGCCTTGTTCTGTTAATTCCTCAAAAAACTGGAAATAGCCCCACCTGCCCCAGGCACACAGCTTAACTTTTGTCTTCTCAGAGATGACCTTCTATTTTACATCACTGAGATGAAGGGTGTAAATTCCTCAGTTCCTCTGCACTCTGCCTCCAAATGTCTGTTTCTTTCACCATCATTTCCCCTGCCCTTCTTTTTTACCCCGGATGAACTTCCAGGCCCCTGGCTCTACTGGGACCTTGTTCCTTCAGTCACATTTTTTCCTTAAGTTTTCCGATTTTTTTCTTCTCTTTGTATACTCTACCTTGGCCTGTTCCAGTCTCATCCCCAAAGTACCTTTCTCTCAGCTTTGCTACCCATCAGGCTATTACATTTTTCCTTCATTTCCAGTATTTGTCAAATTAATCCAAAATATGTAAAACTAATATTAACTGCCTTTATTATTTTTATCACTTATGTATTCTTTTTGCACCTAAAAATCTGCTTCTCACTATATTGATTGTTTTCCTTCCTTTTCAGGATTAGCAGCCACTCAATGCACTGGCCTTTCCATAGTCCTCAACTTCTTGATCTCTTAGGGAAAATTTTTTGAGCATCCTGCTTCTAGAAGTTCTCTCTTCCTGTAGCTTCTGTGGTAGTGTTTTGTTTTGACTTCCTGCTGTCTTCTTCCTTTATTCTAAGTACTTCCACTTCCATCTTCTACCCTCCTCACTGTAGGTGCAAACCACAGTTCACTTTTTATCTTGGTTCTTGGGAAGATGAGCCAGGAAGAGAGACTGAGAGATACCAGTCCTGGAAGTCAGAGAAGAGCCAGGCAGAGTATCAGTCAGGGACATGTGAGTTCACAGATGCATCACTGCTGGCTTAGATTTGGAAATTCTGTCATTTCAGTCTTGCTTGCCTTTCAGGTTTGCCTCCTAAAGGAAAGAAAGCATGGTGCTGGGCATCCTACCTGGAAGAGGAGAAAGCGGTGGCAGTGCCGGCGAAGCTGTTCAAGGAGGTACGGGCCCTTCTAGAGACATGATCTGTAAGGGCGCAGGAGCTGGGATACCAGCCTGAATTACGATTGTTGTTTCCACTGAAATTTGACTTGGGATCATTTTCTCAGCATACAGTTTTCATGCGTGTGTTTATATGGAGGGCAGTGAACATTGACTTGTGCGTACCTCCCATGTGCCACACATGTGCCACATGTGTGGGTGCACACTGACACACGTGTGCTCTTCTTTCTCAACATCTTATGGGCTTGCGATCATGAATTTTAACAGAGATACTAATACTACCACGAAAAACTAGCAGATGAAGAAAAAATGTTAGGAAATTTCATGTCAACATTGTGGCTTTGAGAGATTAAAAATGAGTTACTACGATTTACATATTATCACAGCAAAACATCTAAAAATGGGTCACTATATTATATTAGCTATAATAAAAGTGTTTTATCATAAGTGATTTAAAATCAGTTAACAATATAGATATCAGATGTAGTTCTGAGTAGCAGTTGATGTCCCTGGACTAAACCAAGAGTTGGGGTCCTGGTGTGGTGGCACATGCCTGCCTGCAGTCTCATCACTTTGGGAAGTTGAGGCAGTAGGACCACTTGAGGCCAGGAGTTCGAGATCAGTCTGAGCAACATAGTGAGACCCGGCCTCTAAAAAAAAAAAAAAAAAAAATTAAAAATATAGAGGAGCGTGGTGTTCAAAGTTGCAGTGAGCTACAATCCTGCCACTGCACTCCAGCCTGGACAACAGAGCAAGACCCTGTCTCTAAACAGACAAACAAAACACATATAGAAAAACAAGGGTTGGTAAACTTTTTTGGTAAAGGGCCAGATAGTAAATATGTTAGGCATTTCAGAGCACGTGGTCTCTGTTGCAATGACTCAGTTAGGTCGTCGTAGCACAAAAGCAGCCATAGAGAATAGGTAGACAAGTGGGCATCGCTATGTTCCAGTAAGATTGTTTACAAAAACTCATGGTGCACTGGCTTTGACCCACAGACTGGAGTTTGCTGACCCTTGGTTTAAATTATTTCATTATATTTAATCGTGGTATGTAATTAATTTGCCATAGATATATTTTTATGTAGGTATGAACATAGCAAGCTTTTAAAAAGTGATGAATAGTAAATGTTAGGACGATTACATCTGCATGAAGAAGATTTAATTTAAATATAGTAGTAATTACATATAAACTTGTTCTCTGTAATTATTTTCTGTAGCTTTGGTCCTTTAGAGAAGAGACTTTTTCACATTAAAAAAAAAGTTTAAATGTAGCTAATTCCTTGAATCAGTAATGAATGCATGTGATTCAAAATATAAAAGTACTACAATAGTATAAAGAATGTCTCTCATAGCCCTGCCCCCCAGGCACCAGATTTGCCTCTCCTGAAGTAACCAGTGTTACCAGTGCTTATATTCCCTTCCTGGAAAATTATATGTTCATATAAGCGATATATATATACACAGATCCTTCCCTTATGGTAACATATGTTGTATACTTTTTGGACTTTGCTTTTTTTGTTTCACTTGACAGTTTGAAGATGATTCTATCTGAGTCATGAATCTCTTCACCATTCTTTTATAGCAATACATAGTATTCCATCTTAGGCCTGTTCTGTAATAATTTACGTTCCTCCCTATTGATTTGCACATACATACATGTATACTTTCAAATCTTTTGCTCTATGCTTTAGTGAATAATCTTCTATACCAGTCATTTTTCACATGTGTGAGAATCTCTTGGACAATTTCCTAGAGTTAGAATTGTTGTATCAAAAAGAATTTTTTGATTGATTTTATGAAATTGCTAGAAGTTGTACCAATTTTCATTCTTCCTAGTGATGTATGCGTGTGTCTGTTTTCCTACAGCTTTACCAACACAGTGTTGTTAAACTTTTTGATCTTTATCAGCCTGATAGGTGAAACATAGTGTAATTTTACTTTGTATGTCTCTTCTGCATGAGGTCGAGCATCTATTCAAATATGTAAAAGACAAAGGGTATATGGCATTACATTTCCTTTCCTGGGACCTATTTATAGCCTTGGTCCATTTTTTCAGTGGGTTATTTATTGATTTCTTTTTCTTTGGATTTTTAGAAGTTATGTATTTGGTTAAATAGTCTTTATTTTTAAAATGGTAACTATTTACATCTTTAAATAGGCCTTTGGGATAAGGGACTAAAACTGCTGTCATTTTGCATTTTAGCATCAATCCTTTCCATATAACAAAAATGGATTCAAAGTTGGCATGAAATTAGAAGGCGTGGATCCCGAGCATCAGTCTGTGTACTGTGTCCTCACCGTCGCGGAGGTAAGCTTTGCCTCGTCCTTTATTTTTAAAATAAAATGGTGATTATGGGGATTTAAAATGAGGAAAAACTGCCATTGGTTGTATTTCATGCCAGGCATGGTGCTTACTGTTTTGTGTGCATTATTTCATTTAATCTTTATAAGAATCCTGTGCATGTTGTGGTTTTTCTCAAGCTCTGTTGTGTAGGTTAGGGAACTGAGGCTCAGAGTGATGAAGTGATGGATACAAGACCACACAGCTTCAAAGTGGTAGAACCCGGATTTGAACCAGTGTCTGTCTGATGCCATAGCCCTTGCCATAAGGAACAGACCAACAGATACTTGTGTGTGTGTGGTTTTTTTTTTTTTTTTTAGTATTTCAAGGTATCTCTGTGAAATTTCTCAGGAAAAAAATTACCAAGCCAAATATATGAATATATATCTCAGTCTAATATATTACTGAGAGTACTTTAAAAACTGTGACCACACAGCTTCAAAGTGGTCGAACCAGGATTTGAACCCATGTCTGTCTGATTCTATAGGCTTTGCCATACTGTGTTCCTTAACATAAGGAACAGACCAACAGATACTTTTTTTTTTTTTTTTTTTTTTTAGTATTTTAAGGTATCTGTATGAAATTTTTCAGGAAAAAATGACCAAGTCAATTATACATACATATATTACTGAGAGTACTTTAAAAAATGTGTTTCCTCCTATGCTAGCCTTCTCCTTGCTCCCTCCCTTGAGCCAGAGGTGTATCTATTTTAAAAATTCCTCCCAAAAGAATAAGATAGTCTTATGTACTAGTTTGAGGTATTATACTATTCTTTAATTACCTAGTGAACTTGTAAGAAGGTTGGCTTCTGCAGAACACAGTACCATGTGCTGGATAATGACAGCCTCAGTCAATGATAACATACGGTTACATAGGGCATACTATGGGCCAGCGGCTAATCCAAGTACTTTTCATCTGTTAGCTCTTTTTTTTTTTTTTTTTTGAGATGGAGTCTCACTCTGTCACCCAGGCTGGAGTGCAGTGGTGTAATCTTGGCTCACTACAACCTCCACCTCCCAGGTTCAAGTGATTCTCCTGCCTCAGCCTCCCGAGTAGCTAGGACTACAGGCGCGTGCCACCTTGCCTGGCTAGTTTTTATATTTTTAGTAGAGATGAGGTTTCGCCATGTTGGCCAGGCTGGTCTCGAACTCCTGACCTCAGGTGATCCGCCTCAGCCTCCCAAAGTGCTGGGATTACAAGCGTGAGCCACCACGCCCAGCCCATCTGTTAGCTTTTATTAGTTCTCAAAACAACCTTTTGAGGCAGAACCCTTTCCCTCCCATTTTTCAGATGAGAAACCTGAGGGCATTGGGTGTTAAAGGAACTTGCAGCTTGTAATAATGTAATATGTAGTGAAAGGAAATAACTGGATTCTCTTACTCATATCAGAAAACTGTTGTGGAACATTTGTGTAGATTTTATTTACAGTGAGAATACTGACACTCTCAAACTTGATCAGACATTGTATGTTCTCTCCTTCCTGGACTCAAGTTTTTGTTAGACCCTTTTGAGTTGGAAGAGGAGGGTCAGAGTTTCTTGGTGGATGATTTGTGTTTGTCCTTTGAAGTGGATGATATTGCCCAGCAAGAGCGCAAGGCGTGAGTTGCTAGCCCTGAAGAATACCATCATGTAAGAGGTGGGTGCAGGAGAAAGAATAGAGCAGGATCCTGAAAAGGAACAGCGAGAGACAGAGAAAGGAACCAGGAGAGGGGCCTGCAGTAGGAACCAGGGAGAGCAGGCAGTTGAAGTGGGGAAGAAGCAGCAGTGTCAGATGCTGTGGTTGTTCTCAAGGAGCATGAGGGAATTGTGTCTTGCGCCACGGCAGCTGGAGTGTTTGGGGACAGAATTGAGTTTTACAAAATCATTGTGAGGAAGCCGTAAGTATAGACTGCTTTTGAGAAGTTTAGCTATAAAAGAGAAAGGGAATTTTTATGATATGTGTCTGTTTTTCAGCTTTTGGTTTTTGCAGATTTATTTTACCTTCCCTATTTTTTATTATAAAAGTAATGTTTGCTCATTATGAAAACTTCAACTATTAATACTGTAAGAGTGCATATTAATAAAAAATAAAAGTCCTGTTTCAGATCCCCCTTCCTTCCTCCCATATTCCATATCCCAGAGAGAGCATGACCCTTAACAGTTGACTGTGTGCCTTCCAGATGTTTTCTCTGTGTATAAAAATATGTACTGCATTTTGTTTTTGACACACAGACAAACACACGCGCACACACACACACGCTTTTTTTTTTTTTTTCTGAGACAGGGTCCGTCTCTGTAACCGAGGCTGGAGTGCAGTGACGTGAACATGGCCTCACTGCAGCCCCAACCTTCTGGGCACAAGCGATCCTCCCACCTCAGCCTCCCATGTAGCTGGGACCACAGGCGTGTACCACCTGATGCCCAGCTAAATTTTTTTTTTTGAAATGGGGTCCTGCAATGTTGCCCAGGTTGGTCTTGAAGTCCTGGGCTCAAGCAGTCCTCCCATCTTGGCCTCCCAAAGTGCTTGTATAACAGGCATGAGCCACCACACCTGGCATACATATTCTTTAACCATTGGGTAGTTCTCCATTTTATAGAATTAACTTTAATTCATTTAACTGCTCTCATATTGAACAACTGAGTGATCTTCATTTTTTCATTATTCAAAAAAAAAAAAAAAGGTCCAGTGAGCATCCTCTTGCCTCTGTAAGTAGGTCTAGGATCTATCTCTAGAATTGCAAGGTGAAAAGTATGGACATATAAATTACATTTAAATTTTTGATGCTTATTGCTACTTTTCATATTAATTTTCTCTTTTTTCTGTCCCTCCCTCCCTCCTTCCCTTCTTGCCTTTCTTTCTTTTTTTTTTTTTCTGTTTTTTTTTTGCCCTTTTGCAATGTAATGGTAAGATAACATAGTATTTGAATTCTGAAGAAGCCACTAGGGAGTAGAGTATTGGAAGATTCAGAGAAGAGGCCTGGGAGAAGATGGGACCCAGAGTATATGTGGAGATCCAAGTCTTAGGCAGAAGGAGGAGTCTCTTGCATTACAACAGGAAGGCGGAGCAGGAAGAAGTAGGGTTCATGGATACAGAGAGGCTTGTCTGTTTGGAGGCACACATTTGGGAAACCTTCTTTGGGTTAGAAGGCAAATTACTGGCTGAGAGTGAGGATGGAGAAAGTGGGATTAGAAGCTGAAGGAGAAGGAGGGGGATTTGAAAAGACCACAGTGAAGAATGGGAGAGGCAGTTGGACAGGACCATCTAGGAGAATTGCTAGGCAGTGGCAAAGCCCAGCATTCAGGTGGAGTTGATTTTTGTTGGTCCATTTTCATTATTCACAGTAGTTACGCTCCACAAATTACCTTGTGTGGAACCATTGCTCTTAGGGGAAATAGAGGGTTAGCTTCCTGTGAGCCTCTGGTCACATTTTTGTCTACTGATCAGTGTGTAACCTTGTTTTATGTGTGTTTCTGTTTAAAGACACCTCATTTAATGTATATTGTTCATTCATTAAAAATTGAACTCACAAGTAAGAGCACTATCACTCCTGCCTGATGAAGCTTATCTAGCACAAGTATCTTCTCTGTAAGGCAGCATCACAACCTTTTGGCACTTAGGGACACTAAACAACACTATGTCAGCACTATGTCAGGGGCCATTTTAAACAGTAGCATCACCCAAGAAAAGCACAAAAATGTAGAACATGTGGCACTAAATGGACCACACAAAAGACACTTGTTCCCAGTACGAGAACTGAAACAGGAAGGTAAAGCGCCTTCTTGATTGACTTCAGCTGGGAACATGCATGTTGAGTGACTCAAAAGTGTTGTCAGTCTGTGCATGTCCACGAACACTGCGAGTATTATTTTGGGGTTACAAATAAATTGTAGCAAGTAGATGACTTCACAAACGTGGAATACAGTATGTGAATAATGAAGACTGGCGGTATGTCATTTTTTCCTTCCCATCACCATTTACTAGACTTGGTTAGGTGGAGACAAGATGGATACCTGAAATGATAGAATGTCACCAGGCAAATATTTTGCAAAGGATATCAGGGCAGAAATTTTAAAATGTTGGCAAGAAAATGTTTTTTAAATGATTGCTAGGAAAGGAAGGCTTGGGGTGAGGAGAGCTGCTAGGGAGGAAGTAGAGGGATCAGTGTGAGACTAGAGTTTCTGTTGAGATTGAGGAAGAGGCATCTGGGGGTAACTGGGTTTGCAGACTGGAATAGGAGTATGTGTCCCAGGGTTGGATTTTTAAATTTAATACTAAGAAGCAGAGCAGTTCTTGCTGGGGACTAGATTCATGGGAGTGAGGGCTTGAAGTAGAGAGGAAGGGAGTCAAAATGCCAGGGTGTTGGATAAGTCATCCATATGGATGACGAAAGTACTCAGATGGAAAGGAAGAGAATAAGCCAGGGCTAAGTGTTTGGGTGGTTAGCATGGGGGAAGAAGAGGAGGAGAGTTGCTTCAGCCACATGGCTCGAGCCTCGGCAGGGGAGAACTGGCCTAGGATCCATGGTGTGGTGGGAGGCAGCAACCCGTCCTGTGTCTATGGGAGGTAGAGTTGGGAACATGAGCACCCTTGGGGAAAGGCTTGAGAAGGACGAGCTAGGTATGACTGTGGGCAAGGAGGGTGAGGATGTAGGAGATTGTTTCTCAAAGCATAGCTTTCCAGTGAGCCTGAGATAGAGACTATGGGGAGAACAGAGAGAGCTTGGCTCAAGGGAGCAGAAGCTCAGAACGGTGTGCCCACAAGGAACTAGAGGCTGTAAGTTACTAAAGGGCTGAGCTCTTAGGATCGGCCAGATATAGCTAACTGTGAGAGAGAGGAGAGAAGCAGCCTTCTTTGCATGGGGTGGCTGTAGGGAGTGGGGGTAGCTCCTGCTTTACTTGAGAGATTGTATTTCCCAGGGATTCCAGTCTCAGCTGTATGGAGAGACTGTTCTCTCTGGGGGGAGTCAGCTTAGTTGTAAATTTGATGTATGTGGTATATCAATACATTCTAATTGAAAAAATGCTGATACATAAGAGAAAATATTAAAAGTCCATCATTCCCATTTTGCCCCTTCCTTTTCACTACCACTTCCTAGAAGAAATCATTATTAACATTTTGGCAAATATACCTCCGGACTTCTTTTTACTATGTGTTTACATATGTATGCATATGTGTGTATATTAATGTATGTATATAAATGCATATACTTATGTATATGTATACACACATAATACACATATGTATACATAATCATATACCCATAAATACATGTGGACCCCCACATGTCTAATTTTCTCATAAACTAACTCATTCTGTGTTATGTGTTCTACCACTTGAATTTTAACTATATGTTTTAGAGAACTTTCCATGACAGTAACTGTACAGCTACCTCACTATTTGAGGATTAATTGCCCTGGCTCTGCACTCTGGTCTAAGTTCATCATTCAGGGTTCTGCAGGACAGACACTCCTGGAGCGGGTAGAGGTCTGGCGTGATAACGTGTTTCTACTTGAACACATCTGCTTGTGTTAGTGGGAAGAAGTCTGAGGGGCTGAACCTTCTCTCTAAGAATCCAGGGCAGGGTATGATCCAACTCAGGTCTCGTAAGCCTATATGACCTTCTAAATCAGAATGTCTCTAAGTGGGGCCCTGTAGGCATATGTATGGCATGTGTTACACAGAGTACATTCTTACTAGCATTCTTAGGAGCCTGTCTCATCCAAGTAATAAACTAGAAGAGACACTTTTCTTTCTTTCTTCCAACCCAGCTTTGGTGGAGAAAAAAAGATTGACTTCTGTGCATATGCACCAGCTGTGGCCTGCAGCCTTCAGTGCAGGGCAGACCGTCCACTCTGGGGCCATGCTAGAGCTGAGTGTGCTGTGCTGGTGTGCCTTCCAGCTTACCCTGGGGACACATCTTGGTACAACATAGGGAGTGGAGAAAGGACCTGCACTTGTGGGATATTATGCTTTGCCCCCTATCCGTGTGCTTGTAATGTAACTGAGAATGTTGCCAGAATGCCACAGCTCAGCTCTTCCCACTTTAATAGCTTTTGTCTTTAGATTCTGGATATTTGTTTAGTTGTTTTATTACTGTTAATGTGGGTGGTTTGATTAACATTAAGACTATATCATGCCTGGTGTCCATGTTTATTTTTGTATATATATATATATATATATATATGAATATTCTGAGTTAAAAAAAATAATTCAACCTGTTTTACCTGTTTCAGGTTTGTGGATACCGGATAAAGCTTCACTTTGATGGGTATTCTGATTGCTATGACTTCTGGGTGAATGCAGACGCTCTGGATATCCACCCAGTTGGGTGGTGTGAGAAAACCGGCCACAAACTCCATCCTCCAAAAGGTTTTGTCACTTTTTGTTTTATATTTTAAATTCAGTAAAAACTCATTTTCTTACATGCTACATTAGAATTGTTAAGAATTCAGACTTTATGAAAATTCAGATAGGCACAAATTTAACCTTATTATTTATGATGAAACCACGTTTATTAAAGTTAAAGAAATAAAAGTAGAATCCAACTTAGGAAAATAAAGTTTGTTCGTATGCTTATTTTCATGTAAAATAACATTTGCATGATACTCAACTTTGACTATAAATAATGTTTACCTGCAAATTTCTATTATTAAATACATACATCTTTGAAAAAACTGATTTGAAAAATTAGTTTAAATTAGTTTATATAACTAAGTTTAGTGTTAACTGGTTTAAACTAATTTTTCAAATCAGTTTTTCATTATATAGAAAATCCTGAGAAATTGTGCTTGACCGTATAGATCTTAATATTTAGGAGATTGGCAAGAAGACTGTAACACTAAAAATTGGCTTAGGTGGGGGATTGAACTCATAGCAATTACTTTTCTTGTATTTGAGTACTTTATATTATAGTCCCCCAGTGATTTTCCTATTTCATGTTTATATCAAAGTTCAAGAATAACAGATATCATCTTTTTCACTGTCTCCCTAAAGTATTCCCTAATTTTTTTTTGAGATGGAGTCTTGCTGTGTCGCCCAGGTTGGAGTGCAGTGGTGTGATATTGGCTCACTGCAGCCACTGCCTCGCAGGTTCAAGCAATTCTCCTACCTCAGCCTCCCTAATAGCTGGGATTACAGGTGCCTGCCACCATGCCTGGCTGATTTTTGTGTTTTTATTAGAGACAGAGCTTCACCATGTTGGCCAGGCTGGTCTCAAACTTCTGGCCTCAAGTGATCTGCCCACCTTGGCCTCCCAAAGTGCTGGGATTACAGGCGTAAGCCACCGTGCCTGGCCATATTTAGTAATGTCTTATTCCCTTCTTTTTCAATCATTACATTGATTTTTGTTTACTTTATGTCAAAAATTCAGGTTACTGGGTTGATATTTTTGGCCTGTCTCAGGACTTTAATGCATTAGCCATCCCTTTGTTTTAAGTGAAAAAATAATGGCAGAGTGGTATTTTCAGATAGCTGAAGGATTCAACAAAATAGCATAGAAAAAGTGAAGGTGAAAAAGAAAATCTGTAAGCCTTTTCACGAATTGATCTCTTATATATGGTAAATTATTAGCTGTTTTTTTCGTGCTGCCTTCTGGACTTTAATGAATGTAAAATAAAGCATATTCGCAGATAAAATAAGATGCTCAATTTCCTTTTTAAAGGAAATGTTAACTTCAATGAAATTGTAAAAATTAAGGGGAGGACATTTCCCTTATTGTAATTTGCCAGCATCCTTACTTCATAAACCTTAAATTGTCCTTCTTGAAGTGATAGGCCAAAAAGATTTTACCTGTTTAATTTCTATTATTTCCACCTTTCCACTTGTTCCTATAAGTTATAGTCTTCCCAAAATAGAGTAGGTGAGAGAAAAATAAAGAATTTTGACTACTGTAGTTCAGTATCTATACTGCTGAGGCATTCTACCTAAATACTGGTACAAATACCCTGATAATAAGTGTCCTGGGTGTAATACATATTTGTTTCCTTATTCCTTTTCTTTATATCCATTACCATTCATTCAGAATTGGAAAATAATAATACAGTTTGTTGAAAATAAACATAGTCTAAATATACATAATTATGAATTATGAGTTAAATTTTGTTTAAAAAGTCATTTGATTGATTTTGGCATGTTAGAGATAAAAGTAAAATACTGTGGTATTTGAATCAATCTGTTCATATGTGCTTACTCTAGGGTATAAAGAAGAAGAATTCAATTGGCAGACCTATCTTAAGACATGTAAAGCTCAAGCTGCTCCTAAGTCATTATTTGAAAATCAGAATATAGTAAGTACATATGAAACACGTTTTCTTTCAAAGGAAGAAGTTTTTTGAGTGTCTCATAGGATCAATTACAAGTGATAACAAGGAGCTATAATAAATTTTATTGCCTTGGTAAATAGAGTACTCTTATCTTAATTAAAGTTTAAAATTAGCTTAAAATCTTCATGAACAAATATGTTTTATAGCCATATTCTGGTTGTCTCTTTTATTGCATAGTAGAAGACAAGATAGTACAAGATTCAGGTGAGATTTACAATTAAGATGCATAAAAAATTAAATTGGCTGAGATATTTTATTGTTATTATCACTTATATGGGAGTGCTGTTCAAATGGGATTCACATAGCCAGATGAAGGTAGCCCCGTTTCAGTTTACATGTAGGAGGTCACTGGAGACTGTGACATATCTTCACTCTAGCTTATAGCTTTGTTTACAGTAAACAAAAACAAAATCTGGATGTGCGTGTCTTTTCTACTTCTTGACCGGTATTCCTGCTTTCCATAACATGTTCCTCCATTGGCCGACTTGATCCATGACATTTTTCTTTTCCCAAGTTCTGATCTAATTGGAAAGAATAAAGGGCAAGCCAGTGGAAAACCAAAATGCCATCTTTACAGATGGTCAGAGCTGAGTTGGAGGACGTGCATGGCTTGTATCTGCAGACAAATAAGCTTGATTCTGAGCCCTAGAATTGAAGAGATTTAATTCGCCTTTCACGCCCATCCCCCAAGCCTGGAGAACACTAGACCCTTGAGGAGCAGAGTGGAAACTGTGCACCCTGCAGCCCAGCTTTCTTTCTAGTATGATCAGTTCCTCCTTCCCAGAGTCACCAAGCTGGTAGCAGTGAGTGAGACAGTGGGGAGAAGCAGTAATGTTTCACTAACAGCATTCCCTTCAAATGGAAATAAATAAATATCAAGAGCAGGAGAAACCTCCTCACTCCAAAAATCCTTCATTTGGGAAACAGTGTTAACCAGTTGGTTTGAGAGCATCAATCTAATGGCTGAAATGTTCTCTGATTTAATCAAACACAAACCAGGTTGGATTACAGAACTGACAAATTGTGTCTGTGTGCATGCGTATGTGTGTTTAGGTTACTAATAGTGTTAATGGGCCAGCTTATTATTTTAAAACATCTTAATTGAGAGGATAGTGTAATTGCTGAAGTGTAACAGTGCATTGTCAGTTGGTATTCTCTGTCAAAACTTATCCCAGGGAGGAAGGTCAGTTGGGTGGAAAACTTAGCAGCCTGCTGTCTCTGCTCCAAGTTTCCTAATCCCTGTCTGGTTCTCTGATGATGACTTCAGTCAGGGATTTGATTAACTGCCTTGAACGGTCTTCCTAAATTCTATGCATTGCCAGCATACAACTTAATCTTGGGCTCTCCATTTCGTATCTGTAAGAGACAATTAATTTTTCCATTTCTAGATTACCTCAGAATACTCAAACATTTATGATCAGAACTCGGATAAATTTCAGTACTTAAATGCATAGTAAAGATTTCTGTATAGCATTAGTGCCTGTTCCATCCATTCAGACACAACTTATTCTAACATTTTCAGATACACGGCTGTCTACATTTTTGCAATGATAGTTGTATAATTATAGTAAAATGAGAGATAGCATTTATTTTGCCTAAAGTAGTTAGAATAATATCCGTATAATTGAGTCTAACAGAGGTTTTTGTTTGTTTTTTGTTTTTTGTTTTGTTTTTAGGGAAGGAATGACTTGTAGTGTGTTGTGATTTGCATAATTGGTATCTAGATATACTAGTCTATAATATGTAGACTATGTATAATATGTAGATATACTAGTCTATAATATGTAGAGATAGATAAAGATATTATTCCTCACAAAAGATTGTAAGAGATTTTATATATTACTGTACCTTAAGCACTAACTCTTACAGAACTTTCATTGTTTTTGTTCCATGTTCTGAATGACTGGTTATCTGTGGATTTCTTTAAGTTACCAAATATTTTGAATAACTGTGTACATCAACAGCCAATTCTTTTGCTGCTATTAGGAATAAAATATATCTGTAGTGTTGAGTAAAAGTTGTAATAATTTGCAGCCTTTCATATATGAAGATGACCTACTTTCAGTTGAGTACTCTTTTGAGAGATATTTTCGGAAGTGGGAGTGAATTTGTACTGACTCATGCACATTTTTAACTTGATTAAGTGCATATTTTGTGTGAATAATTTTCATTGTTAAGTCTGTAATCAAGAAAAGAAGGACAAAATATGAACTATATGGTGAATAAAACTTGCCTACCTATTATAGTTTTCTAATTAAGGCATCAAAACATATGTTAAAATTAATTATTTTAAATTCTGTGAGGTGATGGATATTTTCGTTTTGAGGCCCAGATAGCTAATTGGGTGTAGCAGTAGGACTTTTTTTTTTTTTTTTTTTATTGCTGCTTGTTGGAAAGCGACCCTGCTGTGAAACTGGCATATGATTTTTAAATTATGTGAATACAGCAGTGGATGCTGGGCCTTTGAGCAGGAGGTGCAGAGAGTGTGCAGTTCTTGCGGTTGTTAAGTGTGTGCTTATCTCTAATTAAATCTGTGTGTTTCCATAGACAGTGATCCCATCGGGCTTTCGAGTTGGTATGAAGCTTGAGGCAGTAGACAAAAAGAATCCCTCATTCATCTGTGTTGCTACGGTAACAGATATGGTGGACAATCGTTTCCTGGTACATTTTGACAACTGGGATGAGAGCTATGACTATTGGTGAGACATTTCTGTTGTTGTGTGCTTTTAAAAATTTAATGTTTATCCAAGTAAATGGTTTAAAAACAGTAATAGTGCAATGCTTATAACAAAAAAAAGCAGTGTTCTGCCCCACTTTTTCCTATTACAGATTTTTAATTTTTTACCTGTTCCATATGGGATATATTTTAAATAACATCCTTTAATTTTGCTTTGTGATTGGTATTTTAGTTGACTTCCTACTATGGAAGTGCAGTCTGCACACTCCACATTCCCAACATATGTTCACACGTATTTTAATCTTCCCTTCTTATTTTCATGCCCACCAGCTAATTTAAACATTCCTAATAGCTGACTACAAAATATATTGAAGAATATTATTTTTAATCCTTGCAGTTTTTAGATATCCTGCACAAAGTTGTAAAAGCAACATATTTTACAATTATATAATTATAAAATAATTATAATAAAGCCATTATATTTTGATTAAACAGTTGAAATAAGGATTTTTCATACCAAATTCAAGTTCATTGATTGCTGTAATTCAGTTTCCTGGTAAAAGGCATTTCTAAAGTGTTTAGTTCCTTCTAGAGTACACTTGAATTGAGAATATTTTAGAGAAGTAAGAGATATCTTTATAAAATACAACTTGTGTTATAGGGTAAGTGAATATTAACTTATATAAGTATTGCTAAATGTCAGGGAGGTTTGTTTTTTGACCTAATTTTTTAGTATCCATATATTTAAACATTCAGTAGACACATTGATAATTTCCATTACTTCTCAGATGGGATTCTTAGATACTCATTAGTTTTACTTGCATTGTTTAAAAAAGAAGAGATGTTGAAATTCATTTGCTATTCATATTTTTAAAATGCTTTCTATTATATGTTACCTACGCTTTTTGCAGAATTTTTAAAAAATGTAGACAGTTAGTTCCATGATTAGGTTACACAGACCCAAGTACGGTTGGCCTTCTATATCTGTGGGTTGCACATCCATGGATTCAACCAACTGCAGATCAAAAATATGAAAAAAGAAAAATAGCAATACAATAATAAAAAAATACAAATACAAATATACAGTATAACAATTATTTACGTAGTATAACTATGTAAATAATTGTATAAATGCTGTGTAAATACATAGCATTTACATTGTATTAGGTATTATCAGTAATCTAGAAATGATTTAAAGTATAAGGGAGATAAAGTAAACAGAAAGATGTGTGTAGGTTATATGCAATTACTATGCCATTTTGTAAAAGGGACTTGAGCATCCTTAGATATTGGTGTCCAAAGGGGCTTCTGGCACCATCTCCTGCTGATACCAAGGCATGACTCTGCTTTCGAATATTTTGTTTGTTTTTCCCAGCTTTTTTCTGCAGAGCATAATTTTTCCTTATAGGACATCTTTATATTCAGTTTATAATAAAAGTTTTTCATTGAAATACAGTCAATTTCTAACATATACAAAAGTAGAATAATAGAGCAGCCCTGCTGCAACCTTTACTCAGCACCAACAATTATCGACTTATATCCAGTATGTTTTCTCTGTATTCCTACTCCTAAAATCCCAACTCTGGGATTGTTTCGAAATCAATGACAGATATCAGAGCATTTCAGTATATATCTTCTAAAGAGAGGAATTATTTTTATTTTTAAAAACATAATAATAACTATGATATTACTAACATACTTAAATATTTCTCCCTATTGTTTTAGTGGGATTTTTGTTTATTTTTAGCTTGATGGTTTTAGGTCCGATAAGGTGTACACTTTGTGATTACCTTGCTTGACCTCGTTTAATTTACAGATACCTATTCCTTTCCTTTCTTCCTCGTTGATTGTAGCTTTTGTTAAAGACACCAGGTTGTTTGTACTGTTGAGTCTCACAGTTTGATTTGCTGATTGAAACCTCATCTTATTTACTGTGTTCTTCTGTTCCTCCTATTTACTGTAAATTGGTGGTTTTTGTTTTACTTAAAATTGTTGGGCCTGCATGGTGGCTTATGCCTGTAGTCCCAGTAATTTAGGAGGCCAAGGTGGGAGATCACTTGAACCCAGGAGTTTGAGACCAGCCTGGTCAACATAGCAAAACCCCTGACTTTACATAAAAATTTCAAGAACAGTAAAGATTTTCTATACATATTTTGAATGGGTGAGTGGATGAGAAAACTGTAACTTTGGAAACAGTCTAAATCTGTCCTGAATCAAACCTGTTTGTCTCCTTCTGTGCTTGGTGGACTATGATGATGGCACTACTAGGGCGATAACTGGGCTCCAGGCCTTTTCTTAATAAATAACGCTAAAACAATGACTAGAATCTGTTGAAATGAGAATATTTTGTTTTTAAAGTTAGGTTTATTTGGGGAGGATTTTTTTAAAGCTTTTGCCTGATTTGAACAAAATAGGTGAATGTCAGTTTATTTTTGTGGTCTCGTAAGTATTACAGTGTTTTAAAGGTATAAGTTGCTGATTTGACATAAGATGTGTTGCCTTTGAAAACATTCTTGTGGAAAAAAAGTAAGGCGAGAGTCTAGAAGAATTCACCACGTTCATTTTTCGATGCCAAATGTCTAGGGAACAAACAGGAAGGATCCTGGGTTCTAAAAAAGATCCTGGATTCTAAAAAGATCCTGGGTTCTAAAAATACAAAGAAAAGAAAAAAATTGATCTCTTTTAACTCGAGTTTTGTGCTTTTATGAGCACAAACTAATTATTTTTAGGATGGAATGTACTTTGAGGATTACTTAGACTTCCAGCTACTGACATGAAATCATTTTTTGTTAATTGTCTGAAAACGAAAACAGGGTGTTTTCTTCCTCAACATGCAGTTAAGATGCAATGGAAATTGTTTAAGTGCTCTGGAATTTCTCCACTTTTACTAAATATTATGCTCTTTGATCTTTGAATTTTGGAATGGTTTTTATCTGCATAAATTACTTAGGTATGTAATTGAGGTTACAGATTGGGTTGCCTTTCCCAATTTAAAATAGTTTGGAAATGAGATATTTTTTGCTTTGAATTGAATACTAATTCTTTATCTCTTTTTTACATTAGTGGGAATTTGAAAATATATATGTGTCTGTATACATTTGTGTTACTACATGTTTAGTTGCAATAGAACATTTCTAACTTCCAAAGAGGAACATGATAAAAATTTATGTAGGACTGAAAAAGTAGCTTTCTATGAAAGGAAAATAGCATATATTAGAATAAAAATGGCTTCACCTCTGGGTTTCTTCTGTGCTTTTGTTACTGATAGTTGGTAGCTGTTCGATTCTATCTCCTTGACAGTTGTTAGATTTAGGAATAATCCTAGATATAATAGAATATTGCAACTAGAAAGGACTTTAGGGACCCAGGAAGGTAGGTCAGTACCACGGGGAGGGTACCTGCAGGTTACTGCTGCCCTCCCGCCGCTGCAGCCTCTTTCCTGATTATCTGCCTGAAGGTTGGGCTCTGGGGCAGAACACAAAGAGAACAGTCACCTCTTTTCTTCCAGGCACTAGGAAGGAACCTTTCTTTTAAAAAATGTTGTTTTCATGTACCCTTGTCTTTTGGGATCCAGGAAGGATTGACAACAGGATTTGGTCCATTGTTTAGTAGAAGGCCTAAATGAATGAGGTTGCAGCTTCAGCCATTTTTTATTCCATTGTACTTTGGTGTCCCAGTGGAGTCAGGGCAAAAATTAGTAACAAAAAGATCTATGAAAAAGAAAAGGGTTATTAGTGAATTAGAACAAATATAGCAGTGGGCCTTTTCCTGATTGCCTGTAAGTGTAGTGTAAACTTTTTTTTTAGAGATGAATCTCTTTTACATTTACAGATTAACAGCAGTAGTAATTTTATGTGTCTCCCTAAAATCATGTTGAAAAGTTGTCAGTTTCTTAGAGCAGTGTCAGTTAATAGGCTTGTCACTATTTGGTTAAATTTGGGAAGCACTGGTTGGTGGTGGTGATGGGAAGGCCGTGGAGATGAATGGAACCTGGGCTGTTCTGAACTTCAGCTCTGAGGGGCTCATGGTCTGGGGAAGGAGAGAAACTAAACACCACTGTCTTGGCTGCAGGGCTAGATAGTGGTTATTGCTTAATTTTTAGAACCAACCACTTGGGTGATGGCACTTGGAGGGAAGGACTGACTCAAGCTCACTGGAGGGCTCTTGGGGAGGGCTTCTTAGAGGACATGGGGATTTGAGCTGGACCAAGAAGGAATGGGTACTTAGAGGTTGGGATGGAATATTCTTGGCTAAGGAAAGCACTTACTTGTGTTTTGGCCCAGGGGTAGGATGTGTTTGGGTAATGGCAGCCAGTTTATTCAGTGCATTACTTTACACTTCTAAACTTTAGTTGTCTTCTGAAAGGGATTAATAATAATACCTGTCCCATCAGGTGTCGTGGGGATTAAAATAAGAGTTTTAGGAACAGAAACTGATTTGCAAAAGGTTGAAGAGCGATAAGGGATATTAAGCAGAGAAGTTTAGTGCTGAAGGCAAATGGATTATTGCTTAAGAGGAAGTTGACTTCTAAGGAGGGTTCCCTGCACCATGAGCATTTTTGAGCTTGGTTTTTAGGCAGAAGGCAGGAAGCCACTGTGGAGGGAGAGAGTGGAGATTTCTGAAACTATGGGTAATACAGGTGGCACCAAGTCTCCTAGGAGCAGCTAGCCTCAGGAAGAAATAAACTTTCTTTTCACTCAGCCTGGAGAAAATGAAGAAGTAAAAGGAAAATTTGATACGAGGGTGATGAGATGCTGTCACCTTTATCTCTTCCAAGTATTCGTTGTGTTAATGAAAGATTTTAAGCTTGAAGCAAATTAATAATATTTCAAACAGCTACTGTGGGTAATAGAATTGGACATGAATTAGGGATGGAAAGGATCACTTGATGACTCGGGCTGATGAGGTTTGGGGTTTAGTAGTAAAGTGCAGAGTAATGGAGGCCCTGAAGAGTTCACATATAAGGGGAGCCAGGAGAGTTGGGTACTGAGTAATAAATTGGCAGAGTCATCATGGTCTGTGTTATAGGCAGTGAAGAAGCCAAGTGTCCTGTATTTCTTCAAATAATCTAAACCACTCTTGCTTAATGGAGAGACTTTGATGTTTTCCATACGTAAGCATCTTGCAATGTTCTCCTTTGACTCTGCCTGAAACTGCAGAGCCCAGCATGTGTGCATTAGTTTTTGTTTAGCTTTTGGCTGTGACTGACAAAACCAGAATCCCTTTCTTTTCTACCCAAGTGCTTGGTGAAATCACTTAACCTCTTTGATTTCCATAAAATGAGGATCTTCATGTCTCCTAACTTTATCCTTATAAGCATGGATTTTTTTAAAAATAGGTTATTTCTTTGGTTTCTGGCCCTTTTAGAATTTACTGTCTGAGTCTCATTGGGTCTTAGCAGTCATTATGAATAATTTGCACTTACACATGAAATGTATTTCAAAAATTTGAAATGGAGACTTCTTTCGTGATATACATAAAAACCCAAAAGAAAGGGAGAGTACAGCAATCAGTGTTCTGTCATACTTTTTACCTTTAGTTGTTCTTCATATTTCTTTTCAGTTACGTTTCTACTTTTGAACACTAGATGGGACTAAGAGATGACTTGTTTTACAATAGTAGCAGAAGGCTGTCACAGCCCTCCAACTTTTGAGTGAAGTGTTGTTTGCTTATGAAGAAAATATAAGTAAAATAGATAAAAACAGTAATATTTTTATCTTCTCTATTGAGACAGCTTCTTTGTTTTAAGTGGTGACTTTGATCAATATCTAGATATTATTTAAACTTTATATTAGATTCAGATGGTACAAGAATGAGTGACCATTAAGAGACCACAGTATTTTCCTTAATTGCAATTTGTATATCCAGCAAAATCAAAGAGTAATATTCAGTGTTTCTACTTTAAAATAAACACTGTGAGTCCGACAGATAATTATAAAAACTACTCTCTAAGTTCTATTAGATTGAGAAGGAAAAAATTAAATATTATACATTTGTTATTTTTTCATTTTTTATGATGCTATCTATGAATTAACATCCTTCCCTAAAATAAAGGCAGTAAGACATTAGTAATAATCCATAACCAAAATGATTTTTTAAGGAAAACACTAGGATATCTGGAAGTAGAGCTCCATAGCCTTGTTTGTATAATTTATAAAAGTGCATCTTAATGAATTGTGTATTAAAATATCTTTTATGAAAATATGTATTGTAAAAAATATAGTGATTGCAGCATGAACTTGGCATTGACCTAGCAGTGCTTGTTTTTTTTTCATATTCCTAAAATAATGACCAGAAAAATAGTTTGTGGTAGGAACAGTATGAGATAACAACTGAATAAAGGAAGAAGCCTTTAAGTATTAAGGAAAAGATATTTTCTACTGAAGTAAGTTCTGAGAACCATCAGCATTCAGTAGTGGTTACATGAACTCACCATGTATTATTGTCCCAGGCTGCGCCTTTAGAAAGTTTGGCTTGGTTGACTGTGTGCTAATCTCACCCACTTAGGATATTTTATAGAAAATTATTTGTTTCACTATTCATAAGACTTCCTTATTCCCTGGAAACTCCAGCCACACTGTTACCTTCCTGGCTTTCTGCCTTCTGGTTTCCCATCAAGAGGGCTGTGTTGAGATTTCCTGATCTCAGTATGGACTCAACAGACCTCCTAGTTAGTATAGCAAAACTGACTGGACTCCTTGGCATCTTCTAGACCAACATTTTCCAGACTGTGTTCTGCAGAACACTCGGGTTCCATATGATGTTAATAGGCTGAAACATGTTGCATTTTGAGAAGAGGAAAACATGGCAAAAGTATGACTAGGAGCAAGGAATTAGATGTACCAGGTACGCATGCTGATAAAGAGGCTTTGGAAAAATAGTTGCTTGACTGTAGTAGAGATGACAGAAAGGAGAAGAAAGAGGTAAAGAAAAGAGAGTAATAGTTTGTCTTAATACCTGGTCTCTGTTATTCTAATGGGTAACAGAAATAGCATGTTGGTTATTAAGGATGATTGGGCTTCCTGCCTTTGTACATTTACCCTTAGCGATACTGAAATAATTTTAGTTTTCCTATGTACACACAGTCTAAGTTTATTGTTCCACATGATTTTAATGAATCTAAATTATAAATTTTAATGATATTATGTTTGCATTTTTGCTGTAGTTGAAGTTACAGGATATAACAAAATTTGTGGGGAAAAGAAAATTGCATGGTGTCAAATCCATATAATGTTTATCTAATAAAAATCCACTTGGTATTAATATATTAAAAAGTTCTTTGGTTTAGCATTTTTTTCCAAATTAGATTGTAATAAATAGAACTCTCTGTAAAGTGTTCGTGATCTCTAGTTTTCTTTTTATCTTACTAGTTTTTGTGAGTTTATCCTGATAATTGCAGTTTTTTAATTTGTGTGACTTACAGGTGTGAAGCATCAAGTCCACATATTCATCCAGTTGGTTGGTGTAAAGAACATAGAAGAACCCTTATTACTCCACCAGGTGTGTGTTTTTTAATGTGTCTAATACTATTCGTAGACTTTAAGAGTAGGCAGACTTTTTCTGTAAAGGGCCAGATAGTAAATATTTTGGCTTTGCAGACCATGCAGTTTTCTGTCACCACTACTCAAAACAGTTGTAGTGCAAAAACAGCCATAGACAATAGGTAAACCAATGTGCATGGGTGTGTTGCAGTAACAGTTTATTTACAAAAACAGGCAGCCAACCTGCAGGCGTTAGTTTGCTCACTGCTGATGTACTTTCAACTATATTAAGTATTGCCTTAGTTCATAACAGAGTCTCAAATTTTGTCTTTCTTGGAAAAAAAAAAGTTCTGTTTTAAAAGATTTTTCATTTCTCAACTTGAAATTCATTTCTAGACTTTATATTAGTATATATTTAAATATATTGTCTAACCATAGAAGCAAATTGTCTAAGGCTTGAACAAGTCCAGAAAAATGGATAAGAGGGACAGCATTTGTGTGTGGATTGGAGACCAGACTTCATGTCAGCATCAGTCCTCACAGAAGCACAGTGTTCACATTTAAGTGAGAAATTGAGGCTTTAGATTTTTTTACTTAGTTTAGAACTCACACGCTCACTTTTCCTTTTTCTGTCGTGATTCCTGGTTCCAAAATAGATTTTGCACCTTCATGCTAGTGGTGCCTTTGTGTTCTCTGAAGTTTTCAGGCGCTTCTCCTGTCTGCCTCTGGTCATAGAGCCTTCTCAGCTCATTTTCTGTCTCTTTAACGGGGAACAGTGTAACTGCTGATAAATAGTGTCCTTGTTTTATATCATTTTGAGTTTATTTTATGTGCTAAAGAACAGATTCTGCGGTTTCTTCATAATCAAGACAGTGTATTTGTGTGTACATCACTACTCAAGGGGCCATGGCCACTCCTGGTATGAAAAGACAGGATCATCAAACTGAAAGCATCCCTGCGCAGTAGACAATTGCTTAGTGGACCCTTACAGGAGTAATGAAGATTGCCTTTATTACAGAGAGAGGATGAGTCCTGGGTTTACTAGGAGCTGTTTTCGAATGTAGCCTGCAGCATGTAAGCTGCAAGATTGGAGAGCTTCAAATTCTATTGGAACAGCTGGTTTCATTTTTACGTTTGTCTCCAGTTCCTTGATACAGTGTCTCACTTAGAGTGATCATTTACTCACTCAGGAGGACCTATCATTCCTGTAATAGGCAAGTCAAGTCCTATCCACTCCCTGAGTTTTCTCATATAATAAAGGGAGGAAAGTCTCTGTCTTGACTTATTTACAGTACTATTTTGACAGTGAAACAGCATTGACATAAATCATGTAGGGTTAAAGCAAAGTATTGGCCAGGCACCTATGGCTCACGCCTATAATCCCAGCACTTTGGGAGGCTGAGGCGGGAGGATCACTTGAGCCCAGGAGTTCAAGACCTGCCTGGGTAACATAGTGAGACCCTGTCTCTATAAAAAATTTTAAGTCAGCCAGGTGAGGTGGCATGCACCTGTAGTCCCTGCTGTTTGTGAGACTGAGGCAGGAGGATTGCTTGAGCCCAGGAGTTTGAGGCTGCAGTCAGCCAGCTATGATTATGCCACTCCACCCTGGGCAACAGAGCAAGACAGTGTTTCAAGAAAAAAGAAAAAAAAAAAAAAAAGCAAGCAAGCAAGGTATTAATGGTTTCATGGTGCCAGACGTAGTGCTGCCTGGAAGATTTCTTGTATTCTGCCTTCCTTTGTCTGTCCTGTGGCTTACAAAATAATAGTGGCCAGTGATTGCCATGGTTGCTTCTTTGCCACTATCACCATCTAAAATGCTGTGAGGATCCTTTTAGATTTCCCAGTTTGTTATCAGCCCTTCTTTCCGTACCACCATTTTTGGTCATGATCAGAGATCTGATTAATTAACAATGAACCAGTGAACAGCAATGGGTTCCTGGTTATGTACCCTGGAAGGAGTGGTGTAAGGCGTTATTGCTGACTTCTTAACATGAGGCAAAGAACCAAGCCATCTATCTCCTTTCCTGGACGTTTATAATTCAGTCGAAGAGAAAAAAAAATAGCTTTTTGACACATTTTAAAAATTCAAAATTGCATGTGAAAATACCAAATACACAACAATATGAATATACATAATGCCATTACAATAGTAAAAATGGTAAATTTTATGTTATGTATATTTTGCCACTATTAAAAAATGCAAAAATGAACAAACAAAACTGCCAAATTGTGAGACTGCTTTATTGGGCATGTGCTGATGCTACTCTTTGCCCCATAACAAAAAAGACACCCTTTCTCTGATCTGTTTTCTCTAAGGGCAGATTCCTGGGTCATCTCTGATCTGTCTGAAAAGAAGGATTCTAATCACTGGGCTTCCTAAGCAGCTGCTTCCTTCACCCCCTGGTACTTCACAGATTTCTCCATCCACTAAGCTGCCCTGTAGGCCACCACCACGTTTCCGTTCTTTCTAAACACGCAGCCTCTCTTTATTGTTCTTTTCAGAAATTAAAATCTTCATGCCTTTTAAAATTATTTTTATTTTGAATTATCCAAATTATACATTAATGCATGCTTGTTTTTAAGTTTAGAGTGAACTGCAGTTATCTCTATTAATATTTTAATGGTTTGTCCTTATATGTTTCCAGGAAAGCATTTTTGCCTATGTGAAGTCGCACACATGCATGCATACACCTCAGTTTCACTTAGTAGAATGTTCTAATTTAAATTGTTTAAATTGTGCAAGATGTGTTCCTTAAAAATGTCATAAAATGTATACACAGAACTATGTTTGCGTATTAACTCCATTTTTTTTTTTTTTTTTTGAGACGGAGTCTTGCTCTGTTGCCCAGGCGGGAGTGCAGTGGTGCAATCTTGGCTCACTGTAAACTCCGCCTCCTGAGTTCAAGTGATTCTCCTGCCTAAGCCTCCCGAGTAGCTGGGACTACAGGCACGTGTTACCACACCTGGCTATTTTTTTTTTTGCAATTTTTAGTAGAGACGGGGTTTCACCATGTTAGCCAGGATGGTCTCAATCTCCTGACCTCGTGATCCACCTGCCTTAGCCTCCCAAAATGCTGGGATTACAGGCGTGAGCCACCGCACCCAGCTGCATATTTACTCTTTAAACATTTTATTTTGAAACAATTTTGAATGTACAGAAAGGTTGCAAGAACAGTGCAAAACTCATCTATACCCCTGACTCAGAGACCCAGTCAAGTTTGCCAGTTGTCCTAGTGATGTTATTCCTAGCAAAAGGATCTCAGTTGTCAGATCCCTCCAGCTTCTATTAATTAGGCTTTCCTTGACTTTTATGACCTTAATAAGTTTGAGGATTACAGATCTGTCATTTTGTAGATTGTTACTTAATTTGAGTAGGATTGGTATTTCCTCATGATCATACGAAGACTGTGCATTTTTGGCAGGAATATCATAGACATAGTGCTGTGTTCTCATTTCCTTCTCTCAGGTGGCTCATGATGTCAGTCTGTCTCTTTACTGGTTCGCTTTTACCACTGATGGATCAAGATGGTGTTTGCTAGGTTTGTCCACTAATGGAGTTATTTTTTCTCTGTAACTAATAAGTATTTTCTGGAGAGATACATTTTCTGGAGAGATACTTTGAGACTGTGTATCTCGTCCCAATGTCATTTGCTAGTTTTAGCATCTGTTGACATTCCTAGCATGAATTATATTATTCTGACAGTGCTAAACTATAATTTTTCTTATTCCATCATTCCTTATACAAAATTAGTTGATATTTTCCTGCAAAGAATAGCTTTTCTTATCTTCCTATTTATTTGTTCAATTTATCTGTATCAGTGTAGACCCATAGATTACTATTTTTATCAGTGAGTTATAATTGATTGCTAGCATTATTTATCTTCATATTCAGATTTTCTCAGATAGTAACCAGTTATAGCCCCTTTAGGCACATTTCAGTGTCCTTTTGAAATGTTCTTATCATTTTTTGAGAACTTCTTATTTTCTGGCACAGCTAGGCTTATCTCATACTTTCCCTGACCCCATCTAGAGTCACCCATTTCTTCAAGGTTCCATGCTTCTTTTTAGGAGAGAATATTTAGAAACTAAGATCTGAACACTAAGTGTGCTTATTTACTACAAGAGTGTTGATGTTTCCAGGCCTTTCAGCTGATATAGCTAGGAAATACATGTGTATAAATATATGCAAAAATGTATATGTCTATTTCTGTGTCTGTTTATATATTGAAAACTGTGAATTTATGCCATTAGTTCCAATTCAAATCCAACACATCAGCTTCATTCTGGTTTCCCTCAAACCTGGCTAACATTATCTCCGATATATTTGCTGCTTTTCTCAGTCCCCTTTATGTGGCTAATTTCTCACCATACTGGGCCACTGTTTATTCCTGCTCATGCCTACCTAGTGGATTTGGGGCCCTGGAGGGAACAAAAGAGGGCAGGAGGAAGGAGAAGATATTTTTACACATTCTATTAATAATGTTACATCATTTGTATGTGTTTGTTGGAACTAACAATATGAAGTTATATCTGGAATTGTTCACATATTAATATATATAAATCTACCATGTTCTTTTTAATAAGTACTTTCTGCTTAGGTACATTTTTTTGCACATTTGTATATTGAAGGTCATTTAACTTACTTAATTTTCACATTTACAAACAATTGTGTGTTGCCTTTATTGCATATGTCAGATTTTTCTAGATTCTCCAATACAAAATTGCTAAAGGGTATTTGTGTGTCTGTCTTGTAAGACTATCCTTATCTGAAAATATAAATTATATATATCTATAAAATTTTCATTTTAAAAGTAATAGAAAAATAATGATCAAGATGAAAACAATTTCATTATTACTAATAGCTCTGAATGTGTGAGTAAAGTTGTCATGTATATATGAACATAATTTTCTAGATTATAATATTTTATAATTTTTGTTGGACAGTTTGTTATTCTTGCTATCGTTTTGGTTAAACCTCATAGGATTTACATTTTTCTTTCTTAGGTTATCCAAATGTGAAACATTTTTCTTGGGATAAATACTTAGAAGAAACCAATTCTTTACCTGCTCCTGCAAGAGCTTTCAAAGTGGTAAGATGATACATTTTATTAATTTGCGTGGATGAGATCATTTATTTATTGAAATTGAAGAACAGAACAAGATGGTATTAGTAAACCAGAATAGGAATGAGAAAAAAATAGAGCACCAAATAAGATGTTTTTGAATTTTTACAATTTTTAAAGTCAAAATTGTTATTGGGATTTTTGTTGTTGTCATCCAAAAAAATGCTTTGATTTTGGACTTTAAAGTCTCCTTGGAAAATAATTCTGCTTGATTCGATAGCATGTGGGGCCAGTTGTTGAAATCTTAAAGCAATCTTCTGTCTTTTTCGCTAGATATTCTAAAAGACCAGAACAGAATATGAAAATATTTTTCAATAAAAACTGATGGATAATTGATTTGGATTTGTTTATGGCAAGCTGAGATGCTGGGTTTTTTAATTTTATTGCTGTAAATCAGCATGTTTAATTACCAAAATACAAGATCATCTGCTTTTATTACAGTATCTTTCTAACCCAGGGTCATTGCTTCTTGCATATAAAGTATTAAGATTCAAATGAACCTCATTTCTATGCAAGGAAGGAATAAGAAGTGAAATATATTTCTCATTTTTTCATCTCAAATAGCTTGCTTTATGATTTAGATTTCTCATGAATTTAACAGAAAAGAAAAATATATCAAATATTTATTTTTTTAAATGTGTCATGATTAGCTTATGATAAATAATTTTCTTTAAGACATCCTTTTATGTATAAATTGCTAGGATTTTTAATGTTAGAATTAATTATGAGGTATAGGTCCAAATTTAGAAGAAAGAACATAAAAAAATTTTAAGAGCAAAACCATAAGGCATGAAGAGAAACTATATCAAAAAATGTGTGTGATTTCATCTGATAGTAAGTTGAAGATTTAAAAAAGAAAACTGTTTAGAGTTATGCCATATTTGTGAATTTTTATCTCCCACCCTTTAAGTTTAAATTCTTGTCTGATGCGAAGCAGAGCTGCATTACACTTCACTTTAAACGAATAAAATTACATTCGGATCAGCCTACATGTCTACTGTCACAACAGAGAGAAAACAGATTTCTCTAGTTTGGTCTTTTAGGTGTCTTGCATTGACTGCTCTGTGTTATTTATATAACATACTTAATTTTCATGGCAACCCTTTTTTTGTTGTTTGAGTCAGGGTCTTGCTCTGTTGCCCAGGCTGGAGTGCAGTGCCATGATCTCATCTTGTCTCACTGCAATCTCCACCTCCCAGGCTTAAGTGATCCTCCCACCTCAGCTTCCTGAGTAGTTGGGACTATAGGCACATGCCACCATGCTGGGCTAATTTTTGTATTTTTTGTAGAGAAGAGGTTTTGCTCTGTTTCCTGGGCTGGTCTCAAACTCCTGAGCTCAAGCAATCCACCTACCTCGGCCTCCCAAAGTGCTGGATTACAGGCATGAGCCACCGCATCCTGCCCAGCAACACTTTTCTTATACCCATTTTACAGAAGAGGGACCTGAAGCTCAGAAAATTAACTAATTTGCCTAACATCATGCCAAACAATCACCTTATCTTCCACTGTCTGTGAGTTTTTCAGAGGCTTATAAGTTTCTGCTGAGTACTGAGGCGTAGGTAGCTGTCGATTCCCCCAACCCATTCCTGGTTCTATCTTTTATATTTGATTGCTAATTTTCTGTTTTAAAGATATCTTCTGCCTTTTGCCTCCATTACCACTTCTAATTTTGGTGTCTCATCTCAGCCACTTTAATATTCTTCCTCTCTCTATTTAAAAATAAATTTTATGCTTGTTGATTTTTGCCAGTACACCTCCAACTAATAAGAAAATTTTCTTGTCTTCCGTCTGAGTAATCAAATAACTACAGTATTTTGAATTTTACTCTGCTATTTCCCTTGCTCGTGCCTCTGTGTTGGAATTTTTTGACAGACAGGGTGAAGTTCAGAGCTACTGTGGAAAGTTGAGAATTTGAAAGCCTGGTTCTCTTATTTTCTTTCTTTATTTAAAAAATGACAGCAAGTTCTAACCATTTAAAATTTTTTCTGTCTTCTTTTATGACATCATTCTCTAAATAGCTCAGCTATTTCTTTTTTTAATTTTTATTTTTTTGAGACAGTCTCCCTCTGTTGCCCAGGCTGGAGTGCAGTGGCACAATCTCAGCTCACTGTAACCTCCACCTCCTGGGCTAAAGCAATTCTTGTGCCTCAGCCTCCCGAGTAGCTGGGATTATAGCTGCATGCCACCATGCCTGGGTACTGTTTGTATTTTTAATAGAGACAGGGTTCAGCCATGTTGGCCAGGCTGGTCTCAAACTCCTGGCCTCAAGTGATCCACCTGCCTCAGCCTTCCAAAGTGTTGGGATTACAGGTGTGAGCCACCGCGCCCGGCCAGCTTTTTCTTCTTCTTCTTCTTCTTTGTAACATCAAGTTTACCTTCTCTTCCTCTTTATCTCACTCTGTAAAATTTTTTGTTGTGGCAGAAACCTCCTCATGGATTCCAGAAAAAAATGAAGCTTGAGGTTGTAGACAAAAGGAACCCCATGTTTATTAGAGTAGCAACTGTGGCAGACACAGATGATCACCGGGTAAAAGTAAGTGTTCTGTGTGGGGGGTTGGCTTTGTCTTTTGTTATAAGATGTTTTAGATAAAAACTTTGGTAGATACTTAACTTGTGAAGTCCTGTAATTAGTAAAATCATAGGAATAAGCAAAATAATTGGCTGTGCATCTTTGTAAATCAGCATTCTTCCAGGTTTGTCCTTTAATCTGCATAAAACAATTTATCTTTAATTATGAATAACTTAATATTTTGAGTATGTATTTGGAGAAAGAAAGTAGATACAACACATTAAAGTAGTATTATATTCAGAAGAAAAGATACTTCATTCTCTGATAGTATGCCCTTTTTTAAAAAAATTAAAGATTAATGTTTTTGTGGGGTAGATTAGAAGTAGTCTTTTCAGAGGAACATCCTATCTCAATATAGGCCAAGTAAAGATAAATAATTTCATGAATAAAATCAGATTTTAATTAGTTAGAGTAATAAAAGTCAAATGCCTCTTAAAAAGTAAGCAAATGTTTAGGGAGATGGGATCAGCTTGTTATGTCCAGCTATGATAAAGTGAAGTGGAGTTCAGGAATTGAGCCAGAAGAGCTCGTCTCTGTTTCTTACTTCAGCATTAACTTCACCCTCAGACCAAAACAATGCCTGTTCTACTTACTTCATAAAATTGTTTGGAATTTCTATTAGGAATAAGAATAGTTATAACAGCAAGACATTAAATGTACATGATGTTTTACAGGTAACCCTGTTCTCATGTTATTTAACATTTGTGGGAAGTATACATTGTTATCACTTTTATTGATGAGGCAGAGAGGCTCATAAAGATTAAATGAATTATTAATTACTGGCAGTGGCAGAATGACTTCTTAGTTCTAAGCTGTAGGAGTCTTAAGTTTATGCTCTTTTTTAAAAAATTACATTCTCAACTATCTCTAATAAGATAGTGTATAATAAAATAAATTATAAAATAACATGAAAAACTACACAAATGTGGTATTTCTATAGAATAGAAATTTTAACATTTAATTCACTGTTAAGATTATAGAATCATGTAGCATTTTAGAAAATTTTATAAATGCAAGACCTGTGCTAACCATTTTTTCAAGTGCATTTTCTTATTATATTTGGTAGTAATGTAAGTCATAAAGCAATCAGTATTTTAGAACTAGAAGTATTTTTTAAAATAAAATCTAGACAAGTAATCAAATACATTTACAATTAAGCACAATATTACTTTTATAAATCAGATTGCTCAGAATTGAAAAAAAATATTGGTTCGACTGCATGAAAATTTAATTATCACATATGGCTGGTGGGAATGTAAAATGTCTCAGCCTTTCCAAAGAGCAGTTTGGCAATAGGTTAACAAAATCGTAGAATGTTGTTTATCCTTTCATTTAAGAATGTTAAGGGAATAGCCAAAAGGAATATGCAAAAATAAAAACTCCAAGGAAAATATATCAGTGCTGTTTATAGTACTTAACATTGGAAGTACCCACAGTAGCTGATGGGTAAAATGCATTACTCTTTATCTACATGATGTTAAAATTAAATATTTTAGAAGACTGTTTAATACCAACAATTGAAAAATTCAGGTTTACATTATGTTATGATATCTGCTGTTTTTTTTTTTTACAAGAATACATATATAAGCAGTTCTGGAAAGAATCATACCAAAGTAATGACAGTGCTTCTTTCAGGGTGCTGAAACTATAAATGGTTAGGTTTTTTACTTGTTTAGTTTCTGGAATATATGTTACTTTTATAATTAAAAATGTAGATCAACTCTCTTATTTTACATATGAGAAATTTTTGGCCCAGAGAGGTCAAGTATGCTCAAGTGGGTGGTTCAGTTAGTTAACAGGAAAAGTGTAGACTAGAATCCACCTCTTACTTCTAGCTGGATTCTCTAATACAACATCCTGGTCAGTCCATAACACCCCAGAAATACTGGCTGTGAGGGGTACAGTTGACAATTATCTTTTGGTAATTACTGGAATTAATTTCATAGCTGAAGATGAACCATGGAACAAATATCTGAGTATTTATGAGGTCTTTAAAAGGCTTGTATACAGGGGTCAGTGACTAAGTTTCAGAATTCATCAGAAGCTTCTGAGAATATAAAAAGCCTGCAACAGTAGGAGTTTATCTAATAAGTGGGAGATTAGACAGCAGGAAAACTCATCTTTCTTTTTTAAGACGGAAGAAGAGGAGGAAAATATAGACCAAGTTATTAGTGTAGCTTAATATTTTAAGTTTTTCAGGGATAAAATCAACTCAAGTAAAATCATCTTTTAAGATTACATATTTCACACCTTGAGCTATTATAGTAAAACATTTTAAATTGTTCTATATTTGATCAGATGACATTGAAGAAAAATGGCCTAGAATGGTTTTGCTCTCATTTATGTTTTTAGTAATAGAAGATTATTCCTGCCTCATTCCTTCCCACTCCCCAGCCTGGCTCCCCAGAGGCAAAAACTGTCAGCTCTTTTAGCTCTTGCTTAGGACCTTTTTATCTGTAATTTTCTAAAATATTACCTATATTCTACTCTTTCTCAGTTCATCAATTTTAAATATGGTTTATTTTCTTCATGTTGTGGTAATTCAAGATTTAGATCTTGCCCTTCTTCCCTTCCCCTTATCTTTTCAGTAGTTATTTTACATTGTTTTGTTCTCATTCACTGTTGAGCAAAGTAGTCTTTTCCTTGTGACTATTTTTCTGGGAGTCAGTAATTTGTTCATAGTTTAGTTTTTTTGTCTTCCTAGATTTTTACAAGTGCAACAGTGGATCTGACATGCCTTTGAGTCAAAGGCTCAAGTATATTTTTCAGTACTCTATCTTTTTTTATTATTATTATTATACTTTAAGTTCTAGGATATATGTGCACAACGTGCAGGTTTGTCACATATGTATACATGTGCCGTGTTGGTTTGCTGCAGCCATTAACTCGTCATTTACATTAGGTATTTCTCCTAATGCTATCCCTCCCCCTGCCCCCCACCCCATGACAGGCCCCAGTGTGTGATGTTCCCCGCCCTGTGTCCAAGTTTTCTCATTGTTCAGTTCCCACCTATGAGTTAGAACATGTGGTGTTTGATTTTCTGTCTTCGTGATAGTTTGCTGAGAATGGTTTCCAGCTTCATCCATGTCCCTGCAGAAGACATGAACTCATCCTTTTTTATGGCTGCATAGTATTCCATGGTGTATATGTGCCACATTTTCTTAATCCAGTCTATCATTGATGGACATTTGGGTTGGTTCCAGGTCTTTGCTATTGTGAATAGTGCCGCAATAAACATACATGTGCATGTGTCTTTATAGTAGCATAATTTATAATCCTTTGGGTGTATATCCAGTAATGAGATCACTGGGTCAAATGGTATTTCTAGTTCTAGATCCTTGAGGAATCGCCACACTGTCTTCCACAATGGTTGAACTAGTTTACACTCCCACCAACAGTGTAAAGTGTTCCCGTTTCTCCACATCCTCTCCTCTCTATTAAAAGTTGTTTCCTGACTTTTTAATAATCGCCATTCTAGCTGGCATGAGATGGTATCTCATTGTGGTTTTGATTTGCATTTCTCTGATGACCAGTGATGATGAGTGTTTTTCACAGCAAAAAAAAAGCTACCATCAGAGTGAATAGGCAACCTACAGAATGGGAGAAAATGTTTACATCAACACTCTATCTTTATCTTTTTCTTTTTTTCTCGAACTCTTTCTCATACTCAGCAGCCACCTATTCCACTGTGGGTGGAAATACTCTCAGCCTGGTACAAAGCTTTCATCCTGACACTTCTCTTTGCTGACAGACTAGGTTGTATTTCATTTTCCTGGATCACATACTTTGCTTTTCTTGGGGTATTCTCTTACCTTGCTGACACACGTCTTTTCATATTTTCTATGGGGTTTTGATTCTAAGATTAATTTATTTCTAAGCTTAAGAAAGACTCATTGCAAAGAACATTATTTTAAGCACATATATATATATATACTTTTACTAACTGCATTCTATTTCATTATATGAATATACCATAATTTATTAACCAGTCTCCTGATGATGGGCACTGTGGTAACTTCTAGTTGTTTTCTAATACAAACAATGAGTTATTGAGATTATCAAGTCAAAATTAATGTCGTTTAAGTGCTCGACTGTTATTACCAAATAGCTTTCCAGGAATATCTCAGTAGTTAACACTCTTGTCAGTGGTCTATGAGAACACCCATTTATTCTCATTCTTAACCAGCTGTAGGAATTACCAAAATGTGAACATTTTTAACAGGCCAGTAGGAGAAGAATTGTATCTTGTGATTTTAATTTGTAGTTTTTAAATTATAAGTGAAAGCAATTGTCTTTTTTCTTCTTCTTCTTCTTTCTTTTCTTTTTCTTTTTCTTTTTTTGAGACAAGGTCTCACTCTGTCGCCTAGGCTGGAGTGCAGTGATATGGTCTTGGCTCACTGTAGCCTCAACCTCCCAGGCTCAGGTGATCCTCCCACCTCAGCATAACTGAGTAGCTGGGACTACACTTAGCTTTTATTTTTATTTTTTATTTTTGTAGAGATGGGGTTTGCCATGTTGTCCAGGCTGATCTTGAACTCCTGGGATCTAGTGATCCTCCCTCCTTGGCCTCCCAAACTGCTGGGATTACAGGCATGAACCACTGAGCCTGGCCTCAAATTTATTGTCTTTTCGTATATTTACTAAACATTTATATTTATGTTTTGGATAATGAGCTATTTGCATCCATTTTTCATCTTTCTGTAGGGTTTCATCTTTTTGTGCTGATACATCATATTTTTATAAATTGAGGAAGAGAGTTCTTGACACAGGTGTTGCAAATGTATTTTGGGGGGTTTCTTGTAGGTCTTTCATTTTATTTTATAATACTTGCCATTCTGAAGCTTTAAATTTTCATGTAATCAAATTGATCAGTCTTTTACTGCTTTTGAGTTTGGTGTTTTGCTTAGAAAGGCTCATCCACTCTGTGATTACAAATAAGTTCATTCACACATTCTTCTCGAATGTTTATTGTTCAATTTTTAGTGTTTGACTTTTTTATCCCTCTGGCATCTGTTGTCTTGTAAGGAATGAGAGGTTCATAGACTTCTAAAAAGAAATCTAACTGGTAGACTTGTTTTTTTAATACCCTGTGATCAGTTGATATAACTGGCAAAGTTGATTTAAAAATAAAATATCTAAAGCATTTCAGTATATCCCTTCATCCTAAAAGGTAAAAAATATATAATAACCTAAAAGAAACATGGTCGATTCCTAGTGACCATCACTAGAAGACCAACTACCCTTTCACACAATGGCCATAGAGATGGTAGCAGTGACTGCTTTATAATAAGACATATCTTTTCACACTAGCTAAGATATGGAAGGAACCTAAGTACCCACCAGTTGGAGGAATGGATAAAGAGAAGTGGTACATATACACAACGGGATATTATTCAGCCATAAAAAAGAACTAAATACTGTCATTTGCAACATCATGGATGAACCTGGAGGACATTATGTTAAATGAAATAAGCCAGGCACAGAAAGACAAATGTTGCTTGTTCTCACTCATATGTGGGAGCTAAAAAAAATTGAACTCATGAGGACAAGAGGGTACAATAAGGGTTGCCAGAGCCTGAGAAGCATAGCAGGGAGTAGGGCATAAAGTGGAGGTGATTAACAGGCACAAAAATAGAGTTAGATAGAATCAGTAAGATCTAGTATCTGGTAGCACATTAGGGTGACTACAGTTAACAATAATTTATATATTTTTAAATAACTAGTAGAATTGGAATATTCATAAAACAAAGAAATGACGAAAGCTGGAGGTGACGGATGCCCCAGTTACCCTGATTTGATCATTATACATTATATGCCTATATCAAAATGTCACATGTACTTCATAAATGTATACCCATAATAATTAAAAATAAAACAATAATAGAACACCTATTTGAGAAATACTCAAATGAAAAAGGAAAAAATGATATCTAAAAACACACTGGGTGGAGGGATATTTCGTAAATTGAATGTGTGTCTAGCAGGCTTTTTTTTAAATCTTTTTCAACACAATTGCAGAAGGCTTGACATTACTTGAAAGGTCCTCCTTTCCTCTCCTTCGTCTCTACCCTCCCCTCTCATCTTCCCTCCCTCCCTTCCCTGAATTTTTAACTCCTTCTGCATATTTATTGGGTGCTTGATGTTGATCATATGAAGATGTTATAACAGTTCCTGTTCTCATGTTGCTCATGGTGTTGAGAAATACACATAATATGTCTGTAGAACTGTTGGCCAAAAAGTGCTTTTGGCAGGGCCTTTATGTCTGGTTATATAATACATTGAAGGTGGTTCAAAGATGTCTTTTTTTTCACATTATGAGTGAAGTATTTTGAATAATTGAACTGATTTACTGGGTTTTAAATCTACTGTATGTGTTAGAATGAAAATGGTTATGCTGTGGGCAGAACTTTGACTGTAGGAACTTTTATGACTTAATTTGTACTGTTAATGTCCTTGTGTCATCCAGGTTCACTTTGATGGCTGGAACAATTGCTATGATTACTGGATAGATGCAGATTCTCCTGATATTCACCCTGTAGGCTGGTGTTCAAAAACAGGACATCCCCTTCAGCCTCCTTTGAGTAAGAGACACGAATAGCTTGTATAAATGTTTCCATTTCCATATGTAGCATTCTTAAGATTTCATCCTTAGCCCTTTCTTTTTCTCCTCCTCTCTCTACTGATGTTTCTTCTCTATGTAATCCTTTCCTTTTACTACATTTTAATTACCATGGTCACAGAAATATAAATGGAAAAAAAACTTAATGCCTGAAAAAGTAAAGCGTGTATAGACATTCTGTTTTATTTAGAAGTAAATATCACCTCTTAAAATTAGTGTTGAATTTTTGGAAGACAATTTGTGAGACTTTCAAAATCTATTGTTTCAATATTAGTATTCTGGTAGTAATTTTATATGATAGCTTTGCAAAACGTTAACATTGGGAGAAACTGGGCAAAGTGTGAAGGAGATCTCCTTCTGTATTATTATTTACAACTGCTTGTGAATCTATAATTATCTTAATAAAAATCTCAGTTAAATTCAAATTTTAGAAAAGGTACGTGGAGAACTTAACATACCACGGCCTTAATTTTGGAGTAAAATGTATACATTATACAAAACAAATGTAGGAAATACAATAAATTATTATCAAGTTTTTAAAAAATTTAGTGTACTTCTGTATCCAGTGACTTCACTTCTGGATGCTACATACAAACTGCATAAGGGCACATGTACATGGCATTCAGCGTAGCTCATTTAGAATAACAAAGCTTGGGGAAAAATATTGGTTAAATAAATTTTGGTGCACTATGCTGTAGAAACTATGCAGTAGTCACAAAGAATATTAGTATTGCAACAGAAAAAGTTGTAAGACCAGAAGTTAAAAACCAAAGAAGGATATTGGGCCTTTATGTGGCAAAATAAAACATCTGTGTTGTGCCTTTTATATGGCAAAATCAAACAAAACCGAATGTGTCTGAATGCTTAGAACAATTTCCAGGAGAGCCCACACTAACATCAGTGGTCAGAATGAGGGAGGGTCTGCAATGTAGGAGGAAGAGCATGGAGGGATCTGGAACTGTCATTCTGGATTCTTCTGTAGTACTTGAAGTGTTCACAGTATGTGAGTATTCATGCTTTAATTATGTTATTTACTTAATAAAAGTTGTTTGACTCTTCTTGTTAATTTGTATTTAGATATCTCTGGACTTTATGACGTTTTGAAAGATTGTTACGTCAAAGTTTACCATTTCATTGTTGAAGAAAGATAACTAGTGTGAATAGTCATAAGGAAAAACCTTTAAACGTAATGTCTTTTAAAATATTTTTCATTTTTATAGGATCTACTTTTTCTGTTTATGTATGTTGGTTCAAAAATTGGATTTTTAGGGAGTCTTTTTCTTCCTTATTCTGATCCAGACATTTGACTCTTAACAGATTTTTGCTTAATATTTTGCCCCTTCTTTCTTTTTTTGCTCTTTCATAGGCCCCTTAGAATTAATGGAAGCTTCAGAACACGGTGGGTGCTCAACCCCGGGATGTAAAGGGATTGGCCATTTCAAGAGAGCGAGACATCTGGGCCCTCACAGGTATGTGGTAGCTGTCACTCACATGGTCAGATATAGGTGTTCCATATACATGTATATATAATGAATTTCATATATACTAAATTGATGTGAACTAATTTCAAATTCAGATCCATAAGAAATGTGGTTACCATGGTGATCATGTAAAAATGAAGGGAATATCTATAGTAAAATCTTCCTGGGAGAAAATGCATTCACAGTTTAAAATGGATTTACTCTAGCTTTTTGGCTTTTCTTGGCAACCTGACTAGATTTACAAATAGTTTCTGCAGTAGTTATTTTGCATTGATCATTAATAATGAGAAGAGGGGAGACTCCGTTGATATCATTTGGTAGAATATTATCTGATTGGGTGTCTTGATAATTTGAATAATGAGAGATGAGATGATTGTAGATTAATAGCAAAGATCACAAAAGGCACAATATAAATAGTCAAACATGAGAGTGCATTGGTCCAAAATGCATTTTAAAATATTTTTCTCTTACCCCTAAGTAACTTTAAAAAAACCCCAAATTTATGCATTTGAGTGTGATGTATTTGGTGATTTAGGGATCTTTGTAGAGAGTTAAAAATACTACTAAAGTACAGCTACTTGGGAGGCTAAGGTGGGAGGATCACTTGAGGCCAGGAGTTCGAGATCAGCCTGGACAACATAGCAAGATCCTGTCTTTTTAAAAAAAATTACTGAAGTACTAAGAAATTCCTGTGATTCAATTGGCATTTTTAAGGAATAAATGTATCACCTATTTAGGTATGTTTTAAAATAATAATTTGTCGGTATAATGTTCTAACTACATAGTAACTGGATTGCCCACTAAGCAAAATGATTCCTTGTTTATCTAGTTTGTACAGGTTGTGAATCTAGGTCTTTAAAAATTTTGAAGATTACTGTACCTGTTCCTCCAAACATTAATAGGAATTGCAAAATTGTTGTAATTATTTTCATGTGGATATAGTTTTCTCTTTTCTTCATCTCTGCAACCTCAAATCTTCCTTTTTCGAACAACTCTCCTTAATGTTCTGTGAGGTTCAGTATGTTCCAGAGTGAGAAGTCTGAGCATAGACAGGATGATGATGATTCCGTTTGCAAATCCTTTTTGTTGCTTGTCTGACTGCAAACCAAAAGTTATATGATACATCTTGAAAGTTATTAAATATTGCCTAGTGAAGGCAGCTGGATTTTCAGCCATTATGTAAATCTAGATGCCAGAAATAATTCATGAACATACTAAATTTCCATTATTGTTTTAGTTGTTTTGTGTTGCTATAATAGAATACCACAGACTGGGTAATTTGTAAAGAAAAGAAATTTATTTCTCACTTTCTGGAGGCTGGAAAGTCTGAGATCCAGGGGCCAGCATATGGCGAGGGCTTTCTTGCTGCGGAAGGTAGAGGGCAAGAGAGCATGTGTGAGAGAGCCAGAGAGGGCCAAACCTGCTTTTATAACAACCGCTCCCATGATAACAAACCCACTTCTGCGATAATGTCATTAATCTATCCAGGAGGGCAGAGCCTGATCACCTCTGTATTGTCACAGTGGCAATCAGATTTCAACATGAGTTTTGGAGGGGGTATTCAAACTGCAGCAATATGTTTAGAAACTCATTCAGTAAATATTTTCGAGCAGCATTTTTTCAACAAGAACTAATGTTTATTGAACATTTATTTACTCTGTGCAGGATATTGCTCTAATTGCTTTACATATCTTGGATACCCTTTGTAACAGCCCTATGATATAAGAACTGTTTTTTCCCCCACGTTTTGGTGAGGCCACGGGGGGTACTGGGGAGGTTAGTAACTGGCCTTACTTCCCAACTGGGGAGAAGGGAACTCTGTGCTCTGGACCACTCCCCTCTAATGGCCTCTCAAGCCACTACTCCATAAATTAGTCACAGACCCGACCTTCAAAGAATTCACAGGCTGATGGAGCTATAAAAGCTGGACATAATTTAATTAAAACATAAGATACAAAATAATATCAGAACTTTGGCACACATCCCTTTCTGCTGTACAAAGTGTTCATTGGAGCAAAGAGAATTTGTTCAAGTTGTGAAGAAAAAGAACAAAGAAAATTTTAAAATGAGTAAATACTAACAATATGTGGTTGAGGTGCAATTGGAGATGAAACAAAACTTTTTTTGGTCTTCTGGAAGGAAGACACACTTTATGGCAGTGTCCATGGTCTCCTTAGGACTGCTTTACGTTTGAGTGGAGAGGTTTGCCTTTCACAGCAAGGCCCGTGGTGACAGTTGTGTCCCCTCCCTGATGGCCCAGCCATTCATCAGGACTGCCTTACCCCAAGTGTGCAGGTGGACCTCCGAGGGTTCCTCAGCTGGGCCACACCCATTTCACCAAGTTTCAGTGGTTATATTTAGAGCATTTCTTCATAGATGCAGTGTTGTGCTTGTTAAGAGGATTAGTGGAAGACTTTATAGAGGAATGTGGTAAGGAACCCTTTCCAGTGTAATTAGAATCATAATAGAGAATTACTCATTTTCCTGGAAGGAGAGGCAGAAGTACACCTGATGGCTTAAAGGACAAGCATTGATAAAGAACCCGTATTCATTTTCTTATCATATATAGAGAGCATAACTAGCAGATTTTGTGCCTTGGGCAGAGTTGTTGGTTGACTCGAGCCCCTGGACCAAGGGATGCAATTCACAGAACTCCTGGAGGTCCCAGTTTCTGCCCAAGTGCTAACATCCCTTCTCCTCAGTCTTTGAACTGGGTTTTCTTAGACTGCCTGACTATGCTGTCCTATTTACAGCACTTAAAGCTCTTTTTCTGGCAGGATATTAATCCTTACTAGGCACAGCCTGTTTTCCATTTCATTAGTAGACTTGTGGAGGAGCTTACTGTGTCGTGGATATTCTTTGAAAGGTTTATTTCACTGGCTCTTATTTTTGTTCTTACTAAGAATGCTGTGTTTAGGAAAACATAATGAGAAAATTCTCTTTGGGTTAATTACTGAGAAACTGCATGTATCAAAACATGCACTCTTTGCATAGATAACAAAGAAAGTTGCTATTTTAGCAAAAATAATCAATTTAATGAACACATAAGCAAGAGACTTTGTTTTGACTAGCGTTTGTTGTTACCTTCTCTGAAGATTACAGTGTTTGAATTTGATCTAAGAAGTGTTAAAACAAAACGTGTCTAAACAATGAAGCTTGATAATTTAACGTTTTTTAAAATGGTGAAATATAAATGATCAGTGAAAGAGTTGGAGATGGGTATGGTTTTCTCATCTGTAGGGGTATTCAGGAGCCAGATTGCTTAATTCCAGCTCTCTAGCAAGGGAACATTAATATTGGTTGTGTCACAGTGTTTCCCTTTGTCACTTCATTTATTTGGCCTACCGAGAGAGGGTAAGGAATGGGAAGAGATTAAAGGAAATAAAGTTATATAAAAGTAGACATTTGGCCAGGCGCAGTGGCTCATGTCTGTGATTCCAGCACTTTGGGAGGCCAAGGCAGGCAAATCATCTTAGATCGGGAGTTCGAGACCAGCCTGACCAACGTGGAGAAACCCCATCTCTACCAAAAATACAAAATTAGCCGGATGTGGTGGTGCATGCCTGCAATCCCAGCTACTCCGGAGGCTGAGGCAGGAGAATCACTTGAACCCAGGAGGCAGAGGTTGCAGTGAGCCAAGATCGCGCCACTGCACTTCAGCCTGGGCAACAAGAGCGAAACTCCATCTCAAAAAAAAAAAGTAAACATTCTGCACATGAAGTGCCTTCAGAACTGAATCTTTTCTTTGTAAGATTTGGTCTTGGAGAAATTAAGCAAGAAAAGAGAAAGGAATGTTTTCAGCAACACCTAAAGGATATTAATGAAGTCCATGGAATGTTTTAAACATTAGTAACTCTTGGTATGCCCCTGCAAGCTGTAAACATCATATTAATTCACCATGCATCTATCCGTGAACAAACCTTTGTTAAGTGCCTTCTTTGTGTCACCTGCTGGGTTAGGTGAGGGAATGTATAGAGGAAAGGGTCCCTCCTTCTAAAGAGGCCAGTCTGGTGTAAACAGATTCTCATAGAGGCAGGAGTGGAGTGGCGCTCAGAGAGAAGCATCAGCTTTTTATGAGGGAAGCAGAGCATTCATAATGAGGTATGTTATGGAGTTCTTATTGCTGTTTACTTTTTGCTGATGTTCTTTTTACACAATAGGGGTTAAATGTCACTCTTCTTTTTAAATAATAATAATCGGTGGGATTTATTGATGACTTCCTATGTTCCAGGCACTGCTTCAAGGACTTAATGTGTGACCTCATTTGGTCCTCACAGGAGCTCTGTGAATGTTAGGCACTTTTCTAGTTCTTGTTTTGTAGATGAGGAGACAGAGAATTGAAATGCTTAAGGAAGCGCCTGAGATTGTACATTGGCGGAATCAGAATTCAACCCAGGCTTGTAAGGCACTGAAGTCCCTGCTCTTAACTACTGGGCATTCATGCAATGCACAGTGGCCTGATAGAGCCTGCCTCGTGTGTCTTTCTTTTTTTTTTTTTTTTAACTGTTTTTTGTCAGGACAGAGTGTGAAAATGATTGTGCGAGCACTTAGAAAACTGGAGATGTTGCCTAATTGTTAAAAATATACAATTATTGTATATTGTATATTTTATTGTATAAAAATATACAATAAAAATTACAATTAAAAGGGTTTTTAAGGTGGCATTGGAGAACAGTGAATAAGGCAGTCCTTCTACCACACCTAATGAGCTGGACCAGCCTTCCCTAGAAAAAAACATTCTTAGAGGAGCCAGTGGGGCAAGTATTTGCATATTTAGCTGATATGTGAAATAATATGCTAATAGTGTAGGATGTACCTCAGTAAAGTACTTACAGTAGAGAACAGTATCATCCTATGGGACTCTGTTCTTCTGCTTGCTGAGGAGTTGCATAATAGTAAAGAGTTGTACATATACATGTGCACGTGTCTAACCATGACAGAACATACACACGTTATGTGGTAAGCCACACCTTATTAAAGTTTTGTCACTAGAAACTTAGTACGTGAGAAATTAGAAGTCTATAAGCCTAGTGAGAACCAACTTTTTCCATAGATGTTTAATTAGCACTGGTGAGTTTTTTAAAGTTCATATGCAGTTTTAGAAGTTAACAATTTTGTATCTGTACATAACAGAACAAATATGGAACAGAAAAAGCAACATTTCTAACATGATGCAGATCACATATGTCACTTGTGTTCCTTGAAGTGACACAGGAGTCGTTCCAACTCCTCAAAAACATAATTGCTTGTGAATTTTACCCTAATTTTTATTCCAAGGGCTGGTTAATGGGAATAGATGAAATAGTGAAATACTTGACCCACGTTCTGTAGGTTGGCTTTTGTTTTTAAAGCCATCAGATAAGATTATTTTACAAAGCTCTGTGACCTTGAGCCAATACTTAACTTCTTTGTGCCGGTGTCCTCATTTATAAAATAAATTGGTGACAATAGTATCTGCTTAATAAGAATAGTGCGATAAGTAAAGGAGTTAATTTTGGAACAGTGCCTGACACTTCCTAAGCACGCAATCCATGTTAGTTCTATGAGTACAGGCAGCAGGCAGTGGCATCTTGCTAGAAGATGGTACTCTCAGATCAAGTTCATTGTCATGGGTTAGGCAATAAGGAAATTCTTCAATGTGCAAGGGTACTATTCACCCATATAATATGGTGGTTAAGAGATAGCCACAGTTCCTAATGTAATTCCATCAGGAACTGATTGAATGACACTGAACAACATCCCTTTCTAAGCCCCAAAGGAACTACTTCTTAGGATTGTGAGAATTAAATAGGTAACGTAAACATTTGGCCTGGGTAATGCACTTAATCCGAGGTCAGTTTTGTTACTATCATCCTCATTTTACAGATGAAACAGAATCTCGGAGCCTGTGCTTGCTCATTATTGAGTGGAGGATGAAGCAGCAGAGCAGGGTCAGAACCAGGCTCCCTGATGTCCCCCTCCATGCATGTCCAGTCACCTGAGCTCCTTTTGCATTTTGTGGCGTTCCATTTTGTCATCACCTCCCACTTCAGGAGCCAGCTGGCTTTCCTCTTTACCCCAGAGTAGGTGTGAAAATGGGAGGTTTGTTGACCCTTTTGACTCTTCTCAGGGTTCAGAGAAAGGGGGTTAACATAAAATCAATAGCTGATAGGCTACCCTTGGTAGATCATTAGTAAATCACTGCTTTGAGGGCTTTGAATGTTTTTCCCTGCTTTAGGTTGAGATTTTATAATGGAAATTACTCTCTGGTCCTAGCAATCTATTTTCAAAAAAAAAAAAAGATATTTAAATGGTAAGTCTCATAATGGCTGCAGTCTTACCCCTCTCTTGAGCTATCCAAGTTTACATATGGTGATTTAGAGAGATATTCTTTCATTTATTCAACAAATAGGTGAAGATGCTGCCCTCCTAGGGCTTAGAATATAAATTGTCTACACTGTAACTGTAATTAGTGCTAAATTGGGGACCCAGCCCATCTAAGAATCCTGCGAGTCTTCCCATTGTCGAAGGTGGATGAGGTAAAGAAGAGAACCTGTCACTTCCTTCATATACAGTAAAATTTCAATTTTAATATATATACAGTTATTTAATAATTGTAAGGCCAAGCGTATAACAATGAATGAAATGCTGGTCATGATATTCGAGGAATAGCTGCATACAGTTTATTTAAAGAAACTAAAAAAGTCTTTAAATTGTTATTTTTTACTGCCACGAAGCTTAAGTAGATAAATTTGCAACAAAAACACACAATATAAGGAACAAATAATAGAGTGGAGTCAAAGATGGTGAAGACCTGAGGTTGGGTTAATAAATTTATTTTGTCATAAACAGAGTCAGGAACAGTAGGAGGAGCTAGTTGTGTTTATCTTTTGGGAGAGTGAATTTTTAATCATTTTTGGGTGGAGGGGCGTGATTTGTTAAAGATGATAAAGTTGTTTTTAAACATATTTATTGTGAGGTGACGCTGAGACATCTGAGTAGAAGTGTTCAGTGAACATTTGTATTTTCCTTGAAGTCAAGGTGATGTTAGGTCTGACACCTCCTACTAGGGAGCCACACGGGACTGAGGCTTCCCTTTCTCAGGCCTTTGGCAGTTTCATTGTGGGCAGGAATCCCACACCCACCAATCAGATACTGCCATCCGGGCTTTCCATCTTGAGGAATGAGGTGAAGGCAGGTCAGACCTTGCGATTGCAGCCTCCATGGAACTGAGGACTAGACCAGGGCCTGGAAAGGGCAGGGGGACTGAGAGCAGTGGCGTGAGGGCCACATGCCCAGCAGCCTCCTCCTGTGCAGATCGTTTTGAGGGTGTTGCTTGTACCCTGATTCCTACCCAACCCTGATTTTTCTGGCCTTCCTGTTGATCTGTCAAATGCCCTTACAGTGAGTGTTTTCTGCTCAAGTTAGGCAGAATTGGTTTTGGTCACCTGCATCCGTGAACTCTGAATTAGGATCCCGTGAAACATATAAAGGGCTGGTGTTCAAAAGAGACATCATAGTTGGGAATGGATTTTCCTTCACATTATTACTAAATGAATACAATGAAATACTACCGTCTGCCCATGCTCATGGCGATGCGTGAAATAGTGTGTTCATTTTGCTGAGCTACTTCATTGCTATGTGACCTTGGGCAAGTAACATCTCTGCTTGGATGTCTCATAAACAAATTACACAATTTCTGATATTACCCCCAAATCATCTTCTCCTTAGTCATTCTATCTCAGGGGGAAAAAAAAGGCACCTCTGTTACCACCCAGTTCTTCAAGCCAAAAACCAAATGGCCATTCCTGAACTCTTCCTTTTCATTGCTTCCCATCTCCCATCCATCCACAGGTCTTCTTGGGATGACAGAGGATACCATGACTCTCTTCTTCATTTTTGCCCTATCTCAACCACACAAATCCAAGTTAACGTCATACCTTTACTCTTGAACAACTTTTCTTTCTTCAATTTTGTCCCATTGGAATCTTCTCTGCTTTCAAAATCCTCTCTCCAAAAAGAGAAATAACTTTTAAGTAACTTTTCTTGCTCCAGTTCCGTCCCTTGAAATCTTCTCTGTCTTTAAAATCTTCTCTCCAAAAGACATCCTGAGTAATCCTTAAAATTGTAAATCAAACCTTGTCATTCTCTTATTTGAAGATCTTCCATCAGCTTCAGATGTAATGTTTGCTAAAAATATAAAGTCCTGACTGGCCTGCTAGGCTCTACATGATATTTGCCTGCCTGCTTCTCCTAGTTCATCTCATCCCCATCACACTCTAGCCAACCTGGTCTCTCTTTCCGTCAAACAAGCCAAGCTTTTCCTGTTGGCACTGCTCCTCCCATCCCCTGGAACATTCTTTCCCACATTGTTTCCCTACGGATCTTCTTCCTGACCATTACAGCTCTGCTCGGGTGCTTCTTCTCCGAGGACGACCTTCCTCACCACTCCATCATAGCATCCTCACACCCTCTTTTATATCATGGTATTTCTTTTTCATGGCGTTTATCACCATATGAAGTTATCTAACTTATGTGTATAATTGTATATTGCCGATCTCCCCCTGGAATATCAGCTCCGTGAAACCAGAGAGCTGGTTTCTTGTCTTTTTATTGTCCACTGAGTTTCCAATGCCTGGAAAGGTAATTAGCACATAATAAATGCATGATAAGTGCTTCTTGAATAAATGAATGAAATAAAGACTGAAGTTACTTAACTGTTGTAAGCTTTAATTTGTTGCATGAAATGCCTTTTTCTGGGATGTTGGCAAGATAAAGTAAAATATTGCATGTAAAGCACTTAGCACAGTGCTTGATATATCATAAGTGCTCCATAAATGTCACTGGTTTTTGTTTTTGTTGATGTTAAGCTAACATTATATAAATTTATGTCAGCACATGATCAGATGTTATTTGCTTTCTTCTTTTGGATAGATACCAGTGTAGACTAGCAGTACTTAAAGAAAATAAAGTTAGAATTTTTGCTTATGAGATATCTGTGATATATCTTATAGGCCATTATCAGAATCACCTGGCAGCCCTTTTAACTGTTCCCTCCTTTTCCTAGGAGGGTGTATCAGATTCTCTTGGTAGAGGGTAGCTAGACACTGTTTAAAAATTTTCCCTGGGTGATTATCAGCATTCTCACTGTCATCTACACTGAAGAAAAGAACATAGAAGATTCTGATGTAATTTACCTAAGGCCCAAACCATTTCCAGATTTAAGAATGCTTCCCAAAAGCAGAGAGGCAAGATAGGCAGTTATTTGGAGAGGCCCATGTATATTGGGGTCTGAGATATGGCAGTTGCCCAGTTGTTTCAGAGACTGGAATGCTGAAGCCCTGGGCACAGGAGTATACTAACTAATGGTGAGTTAACAATGAGTGACCTCAATTTCCTTTCAGGAATGATCACCAAATGAGACCTGAGAGACCAACTGGTAGTCACAAATGGAAGGGAAATGAGCTCTGTGCATCATTATCCAAGTTGGCCTCTGGTCCTTTTTCATCTTATGAACAAGATTAGCTACAAATTGATCCATGTATTTTCTAGAACATCAGGCATAGGTCCAGACCTGAACACAGGAACAGCCCATGAGGAAACCTCCTTCCTTTGGAGGGTAGTAACTATTAAAAAAGGAAATTAAATAGCGTGTGACTGCCCTGGGCCTGGAGGATCCCCTTAGGAAGCAGAAGCAAATCTGCTCCATTAACCAATCAATCAGTCTCTCTCCCACCTTTGTCCTGAATGATGTCTTAAGCATTTCTTTCTTGGGGCTGATTGTTTCCAGAGATATGCACAGAGGGAATCCTTCAGTGACTCTTGCTCAGTTCTGAAGATTGCAACAGATTCCTTCTTAAAGTCTAGTGTAAAAACCTATTTCCTATTTGTATATATTTGTTATGTTTTAAAGATAAAATATGCTGTATGTATGATTATAAAATATAACAATATAACATATTCAGTTAAATTTTAGAATTTTATATTCTGTATCCTGTCATTTTAATTGGAAGAAGTATGGCCTAATGGAAATGTTCAATGTTCTTTTTTTTTTCTTTTAATCTGTTAGTGCTGCCAACTGTCCCTATTCAGAAATCAATTTGAATAAAGACCGTATTTTTCCAGACCGCTTAAGTGGTGAGATGCCTCCGGCTAGTCCGTCATTTCCAAGAAATAAAAGGACAGATGCAAATGAAAGCTCTTCTTCCCCTGAAATCAGGTAATCAAAGAGCTAATATTAGCATTGTTTAGAAGTACTCTAAAGAGATTTTTTATCTTTTAGATATTTTATTTCCTATAGCAATGTTTTCTTGGAGATTGTTGAAAATACACCTGACTTAATGTGAAATGATGGTAGAGATCAGTACTCAAACTTAAAAAAAAAAAATAGAGAGTTGATAAAAGCATGTCCAAATCAGGCAGGATTTTTCTCTGACTCATTTTTTTTTTAATTTGCTTGGTGTTAGAGGTAGGAATTTGGAAATTCCAGTCATTTTACTGCATACCAGTTAATATTTCTGCATGAATTGATCAATACTTACATAGAGTCAACCTTTATCAGAAAAGTAGTGGACTGGTGAAGAATGGACATTATTTCTTTTAGTGCTCATTATATGCCAAGTACTTGCATATACATTATTTCATTTAATTATTAATATGTTAATTGTATTATAAGCCCAGTCATTTAGTTTTTACTTGAGTTGGAATGTTTAACCCCAGTGGTTTATTAAGTGAAGAACCAAATTGATACATCTTTAAGCGAGTGATCCATGCCGTGATATTAACTGAGGATGCTATTAAAAGAAAGAACAGATTAGGAAAAGGACATTTCTTAATACTTAGGTTTTGGCTTTCTCTTTCATGAATTACTTTAAAACCTAAGGCTACGTAGTTTATTTTTATATTTTATAATTTCCGTTATTCTGGATGAACCTAGTGGGCATTTAATGCATTGTCATAGGAGTAATGGCATTTAAACTAAAGGATTGTTTTCTTTATAGAGAAGCAGTTTACCCTTTGGATGGAGTAGGGGACACCTACAACTTCTTCTGGTATTAACAACAGTGATGGTTTTTTAAATCCTTAAAACCACGACTGATAACATAAACTCATTTACCAAATCCCAGCATCCAAAAATGAGGGTCACTTGAAAAAATTTAACAGGATCATTTGAGCCTGGGAGGTCGAGGCTGCAGTGAGCCAGGATCATGACACTGCACTTCAGCTTGGGTGACAGAGTGAGACCCTGTCTCAAAAAAAAAAAAAAAAAAAATTAAAACATATAATGGTTATTAATTCATGTAGACATGATTATAGATACAGGGTTCATTGACTAAAACGGTGGTAAGAATATGCTTTAGATTTCAAAATTGGTTTTAAAAAATTTAAAAATTGTTTATTGTTTAAAAAGTATCAACAGAATACTCAGAAGGGTTGGTAGTGCCTGTTGTAGGTTTTTCAGTAGTTGTCTGGTTGCTTGGTCCAAATACCTGGAGCCAAAGTCTTCTCACAGAGCAAAGAAGTGGTTAGTTTGGATGATTTTGTGGATTCCTTTTTGGCTGTAAATCCATATAAGAGTAGAGTAATCTTTATAATGAGTCTAACCGTTTCGGTGTTCTGTCTTCTGTTCACGTGTGGTCCTGGGCCTTCCTCATGGTCAGCATTTGTGATCAAGGAAACAATCTCAGACATTTTAAAGTTTTCTATTTATAACCCATTGCATATATTTCATGTCTAAATATTTTTAAAATGATATTTTTGCCTATGCCTATTCATAATTATCATTAGTAATTACTACCTATTAAAACCTAATTATTGATTACCTAATATTTATTACCTGTTAATAATTAAATGAAATAATGTCTGTGCAAGTACTTGGCATACCATCTTTTGAGTCAATGAGGTCTGACCTGCCATTACTTTTCCTTGTCTTTTCACTGTTTTTGTAACTTTTCTGCAAAAATGAGTGGGTTTGAAAGTTCCCATCCTCTCTCTGGGGTTTCAATGAAAGCCTTTACTCACTGAGACCTTGAATTGACTCACTTAGGATTGTCACTTCCACTGTCAAAAATAAAATGAAATGTATGTCCTTGCTCTATATAACTGTATATGTGCAAAGCAGTACTTTAGTTTGTTAGTTGAGCCTCCCTTTCTGTTACTTCCCCTTTTTGCGGCCCTGGGAATCAAGCAAGAAATGAAAATGTCCGAAGCAGCCTGTGAGCTAGTGATCTGCTGAAATGGCTCCACTCAGAAGGTGTTAGTGGTAGGAAGTTTGATTACCATTGAGGTATGCAGCAACCCTGGTCTTAGAATTCTTCTCCCAATCATCTCCTCCCCTTCCAAAGCTCCCCATCTTCCATCCTGACTCACATTTTTTCCAAGAGGTCAAAGAGCCCTTCTCCCTTCCTGTTGGTCTCTTATAAACCTTAACTTTGAGTGTAACCCAAGGCTGGAAACATATCTTTAAGAGGTAAAGAAATGCCCTTCCACTCATTTCCCAATGGGTTTCCTTCTTTTCAGGAAAATCCTGAGCATGCCACATTACTAGTAATCTTATGTTTTGAATTGTGTGTATGCATGTGTCTTAATCATGTCAAAGTGTCTCATTTGATTATTGTGAAAATGATCAGAGGTGTCCATGTCTAACCCTTGAGAAGATACTGGCAGAGTAGCAATGACCATCCTCTGGCCTGAGATCAGCCAGGAGTGAGAAGCAGTGGTAGGACCCAATTTGTCCTAGTGTCATGACTTGATACCTCTCCCTAGACACCCTGGAGTCTTTTTCTTAAGGGTTCAGAGGTGAGTGCTCTGTAAAGGTGTTCATAGGTTGAACTGTATCTTCTTGACTCACTTTCTGTACCAGGTTTGGCCAAAACTACAGTTTTAATATGTAGGGAATGTAAAAGAGCTACAACTTAGACTTTCTAACTATTTATTTAGAGTTTTATATTTTTTCTTTCTTCTTCCCACGTAACCAGGATGCAGTAAGTCAGTTCCACCTTGGATAAATCAGCAGTATACAAAGAGGTTGAAAAATAAAAAAGGTTATGAGGATCCCGAGCTTTCTGTTCAACTAAAAAGAATTTAATGCCTTAAAACCTAGAGGTAGCAAGTAATCTCATCTTCATTGAAGCTTCTATAATTCCTGTAAAGTGTCTATAAAAGTAAAACTAAATGAAAATAAATACTGATATATTAAAAAAACATTTATTAAGCATTTTCTAGGTGCAATACTTGGTGTCCCATACATTATACAAGCATGGTTCTTGTTTCTTCTGGCAATTTTCCTCAAATGTTATCTTCCTGAGCAAATGCTGTCAGTGATGCCAACCTTTTTTCTGTTTAGTACTGTCTTAGTTATAGTTTAAGGTACATAAACCAGTGAGAGACACTAAAACTTTGGAGGTAGAAAGTTGATGCAACTAAACTCTCTTAGGGGTTTTTTTCCTCCCATGCAACTTTAACACTTGGCTTTTTGCCATTGTTCTGCATGCATGGCCATCTAAGCTCTTAATGTAGCTCTGAAGATTAGTTCTGTCTTTGATGCAGGCCCAAGGAACAAATGAGTAAGTAGTTGAAGCCCAGCACAGCAAGAGCAACACCATGGTGTTTTCTGTTCCTCCAGAAAAGAGCAGCAGAATGTGGTGATTAGGAACATGGGGCACTGCTTGGATTTAAATCTCGGCTTCCCTACTTGCTAGGTTTATGATCTTTGATGAATTACTCAGTAGCTCTTCACTTTGAATCTCATAATTTATGAGGATTACATGAGATGAAAAATGCAAATATGAAGCTCTTGGAATAGTGATTAATAAGTCATAAGCCCTCAATAAATGTTAGGTGGTTTTTTTTGGTGTTTTTTTTTTTTGTTTGCTTTGTTTTGTTTTGTTTTGTTTTGTTTTGTTTTGTTTTGTTTAGATGGAGTCTTGCTCTGTCGCCCAGGCTGGAGTGCAGTGGCGTGATCTTGGCTCACTGCAACCTCCGCCTCCCAGGTTCAAGGGATTCGCCTGCCTCAGCCTCCCGAGTAGCTGGGATTACAGGCGTGTGCCACCACGCCCAGCTAATTTTTTGTGTTTTTAGTGGAGACGGAGTTTTACCATGTTAGCCAGGATGGTCTCAATCTCCTGACTTCCTGATCTGTTGCCTCGGCTTCCCAAATTGCTGGGATTACAGGCATCAGCCAACGTGCCTGGCAAAATGTTAGTTTTTATTAGTGTTGTTGAAAGAGGAATAGATTACTTTGTTTCATTATATGTCTTTTATTCCTTAGGAGCAAATGAATGGCTGGACCATTTGTTTACTATATTTTTTTTTTGGTGGGGGGAGGATTTTATTTTATTTGGTATTTATTTATTTATTTTTATTTTACTTTAAGTTGTAGGGTACATGTGCAGAATGTGCAGGTTTATTACATAGGTATACATGTGCCATGGTAGTTTGCTGCACCTATCAACCTATCTCCTAAGTTTTAAGCCCCACATGCATTAACTATTTGTGCTAATGCTCTCCCTCCCCTTGCCCCTGTTCCCCGCCAACAGGCCCCGGTGTGTGATGTTCCCCTCCCTGTTTCCATGTGTTTTCATTGTTCAGCTCCCACTTATGAGTGAGAACGTGTGGTGTTTGGTTTTCTGTTCCTTTGTTAGTATGCCGAGAATGATGGCTTCCAGCTTCATCCATGTCCCTGCAAAGGACATGAACTCATTCTTTTTTATGGCTGCATAGCATTTCATGGTGTATGTGTGTCACATTTTCTTTATCCAGTCTATGATTGATGGGCATTTGGATTGGTTCCAAGTCTTTGCTATTGTAAATAGTGCTGCAGTAAACATATGTGTTCATGTGTCTTTATAGTAGTATGATTTATAATCCTTTGGGTATATATCCAGTAATGGGATTGCTGGGTCAAATGGTATTTCTGGTTCTAGATCCTTAAGGAATTGCCACAGTGTCTTCTATAATGATTGAGCTACTTTACACTCCCACCAACAGTGTAAAAGTGTTCCTATTTCTCCACATCGTCTCCAGCATCTGTTGTTTCGTGACTTTTTGATAATCATCGTTCTAACTGGCATGAGATGGTATCTCATTGTGGTTTTGATTTGCATTTATCTAATGACCAGTGATGATGAGCTTGTTTTCACATGTTTGTTGGCCACAAAATGTCTTCTTTTGAGAAATGTCTATTCATGTCCTTTACCCACTTTTTGATGGGGTTGTTTGTTTTTTTCTTGTAAATTTGTTTAAGTTCCTTATAGATTCTGGATCTTAGACCTTTGTCAGATGGGTAGCTTGCAAAAATTTTCTCCCATGCTGTAGGTTGCTTGCTTACTCTGATGATAGTTTCTTTTGCTGTGCAGAAGCTCTTTAGTTTGATTATATCCCATTTGTCAATTTTGGCTTTTGTTGCAGTTGCTTTTGGTGTTTTAGTCATGAAGTCTTTGCCCATGCCTACGTCCTGAATGGTACTGCCTATGTTTTCTTCTAGGGTTTTGGGTTTTACATGTAAGTCTTTAATCCATCTTAGTTTAATTTTTGTATAAGGTGTAAGGAAGGAGTCCAGTTTCTGTTTTCTGCATATGGCTAGCCAGTTTTCCCAGCACCGTTTATTAAATAGGGAATCCTTTCCCGCTTGCTTGTTTTTGTTAGGTTTGTCGAAGATTAGATAGTTGTACATGTGTGGTGTTATTTCTGAGGTCTCTGTTCTCTTCCATTGGTTTATATATCTGTTTTGGTACCAGTACCATGCTGTTTTGGTTACCGTAGCCTTGTAGTATAGTTTGAAGTCAGGTAGTGTGATGCCTCCAGCTTGGTTCATTTTGCTTAGGATTGTCTTGGCTATATGGACTCTTCTTTGGTTCCATATGAAGTTTAAAGTAGTTTATTTCTAATTCTGTGAAGAAAGTCACTGGTGGCCTGATGGGAATAGCATTGAATCTATAAATTACTTTGGGCAGTATGGCCATTTTCACGATATTGTTTCTTCCTATCCATGAGCATGGAATGTTGTCCATTTGTGTCCTCTCTTATTTCCTTGAGCAGTGGTTTGTAGTTCGCCTTGAAGAGGTCCTTCACGTCCCTTGTAAGTTTTATTCCTAGGTGTTTTATTCTCTTTGTAGCAATTGTGAATGGGAGTTCACTCATGATTTGGCTCTCTGTTTGTCTATTATTGGTGTATAGGAATGCTTGTGATTTTTGCACATTGATTTTGTATCCTGAGACTTTGCTGAAGTTGCTTATCAGCTTAAGGAGATTTTGGGCTGAGACGATGGGGTTTTCTAAATACACAATCATGTCGTCTACAAACAGACAATTTGACTTCCTCTCTTCCTATTTAAATACGCTTTATTTCTTTCTCTTGCCTGATTGCCCTGGCCAGAACTTCCAATACTATGTTGAATAGGAGTGATGAGAGAGGGCATCCTTGTCTTGTGCCGGTTTTCAAAGGGAATGCTTCCAGCTTTTGCCCATTTAGTATGATATTGGCTATGGGTTTGTCATAAATAGCTCCTATTATTTTGAGATATGTTCCATCAATACCTAGTTTTCTTTGCTATTCTTAAGTTAGGCTTTGAATAGATTGCTCAAGCAAGATATTCCCATAATATCACATTACTCACCGGGATGTAATTTCCCACTCAGATTTTAACAAATTTTCTTTGCATTTTTCTTAAGAATTTACTAAAATTTGGTTGCCAGACATTATGATTTTTTTTTTTAATGCACTTTGCCACACAAGAGACAATTTGCATCCTTGGAAGCAAACTCTGAGACAAGGATTTAATTGCAAGTAGTTTACTTAGGAGGTCAAGAAAATATCAGTAGGCAAGTGAGGAAGTGATGCAGGGAAGGGCAGGCAGCCAGAAAAAGCTTAGTTGTCACGCTGGTTACCACCATGGACAGCAGGAACACAGACCTGCTGGGAAAACTCTGGGATTTCTTGTAAATTGCATATCTCAGAGTTAGCCCACCATAGGGATGAGGGAGCTGAACTACTGAAACACCAATTCCCTTGAACCACAGAGTGAGGCTGTACATGTTAATTCCCCAGCACATCCTCCCTGCCACAGGCCAAGCAGCCAGAGCCCAGGGAAGTCCTGCAGGAAATCAGCGCAGGTGAGACAGGTGGATCAGGCTGGTGTGTGCTGAAGTGAAGCTGTGGGCTGTGGCACCAACCCAATGCCTATTCCAGATGCCAGGCAGTCCCCAGAATGAGTGATGTGCTGACGTTGCTTTTGATTCAGAGCTTATGTAATAGGACTAGCATAAGTTAACAGTGTGAGGAATTAATGTCCTTTTCCTGTCATAACATTATTTTAAAGGTCACCTGCTCAGAATAGAGCCATGGGCAGCTAATGTTCCATCACAGTCATTCCCAAATTTGGCTTCATATCAGATCCCCTGGGACTTCCTTAAAACTCAGACTTGAGGTCCTATCTTAGCCCACCACATTCTGCCAGGCTAGAGCTTTGGAGTCCAGACTCAAATATTTATGTGAGCGTCTGTCCCCCTGCTCAAAACTCAATGACTTCCCGTTACTCTTGGAATTAAGACCCTAATTCTCAGCATGGCCTACAAAGCCTTGTGTCATCTGGCCCCTGCCTAACTCCTGCTTTGTCTTTGCAGGCTCTTTTTTCAACCTATGCTTCAGCCACCCTGTCCTGAGATACCCGCTTTCCCTCTGTCTAGATCCTCTCTGTGCCATCTCCTAGCTAATCTCTCATCTTTGGGGTGTCAGATTCACTCTCCTTTCCTCAGGGAAGCTTTATCTGATCATCCAGATTTTGGACCAGGTCCTTCATTACATGCTTTCTCATCGCACGTCCCAGTGCTGTTGACGTTCTTGGGTAAACACCTCTGTGTACTTTGCTTGATGATGTGCTCCATAAAGGCCGAGGCCATGTCTTTTCTTACTCTCCGAGTTGCCCTAACCTGAGCACACTCCCTTGCATGCAGTAGTGACCTCGAACCATCCATCTGTCTTCCATGGACAGCTATCAGTTATGTAACCTAAGAGGCAATAGCTGTATAACATTTCTGTTCAGTTAAAACTCCTACACTTTGAACTGTGAGATCACCATTCCAGATATGTAAGGAGTGATTATTAAATATTGAGATAAATTCCCCAAAAACATACCTGCACTCTCTCATTAATTAGAGTGGTATGTCCCAAACTGTTGTTGTTTAGTTTCCTGGCCCACATAGAAAATGATACCACAGAAATGACAATGTTTGTGTCGAACACCAAAGAAATGGATGAGGCTGCCTACCAGTCACCAGAGAGGGATGCAGCGGGCTGTGGGGATCAATATCTCAGAACACTTGTACCCTAGGATTCAGGGCATCCTCATCGGGAAGCTCTGCCCCATATTAAGACGGTCCCACCCTGAATCCACCTGTAGGTATGCTGAATGCTTGGATCTCTTTTCCTACAGAGACTTGTCAAATGGGTGTGAGTGAAGGGAAGTCCCAGTGCCTCTAGATAGAAATGTGAGTACGTGGTCCTTATAGACAGAAATGTGAGTATGCAATCCTATCCCAGTGATCCATTTATTCATCAGAAGTATGAGGAGTGTCTTTCGTGCCAGTGCTTGCTGTGAAAAGATGGTTTCCTCACTGTGGACAGTGGCAGCTCATCTCTGCCCTCACGCTGCTCCTAGAGGCAAGATGAGGCATGGGCTCTACCAGTGAGTGGAATAGCTTTTCCTGGGGACTGATAACTTAAATCTCTGCATATCTACAGCTGAGTGAAACAATGTATGTGTTTCTCTATATGTCTTAATAAAACTGTGGGTCTCAAACTTTGATTTGCACCAGAATCATTTGAGATGCTTGTTAAAAATGTGGCTTTTGAGGCACTGCTCCCGGAGGTACTCATTCAGGAAATGGAATTCTTGTGTTCATAAAAATGAAGGCACAGGAATCTTCATTTTTAACCAGCCCTCCCAGGTGACAGATGCAAGTAGTCTATAAATCAGGCTTTGGGAATCACTACTGAATGAAAACACCCTTTTCAGGGGTAATACTTCACAATGTGTTATTAGTTGGGAAACATCAGGCATCCATCCCACATAGCCTTGTTCTCATGAAATCTATTCTACAGCTGCTTATAATTGTGTTCTAAATTAGGTACTATCTCTATTAAAAATCATTTAATGTTTTGAGCTCCCATGTTGTTTAAGCCTGCTAAACATCAGCCACAGAAACACAATAAAGCAGCTTTAAAATGCCTGCCAAATGCTTAGATTACCTTGCAAGGCAAATGCCCACTGCTTAACCGGTCTAATGGCAGAAATCAGTCTGTTCAGTTCATTATAGGCCATTAAAATGGCTTCTCAAGTTGTAAGACCAATGTTTCCACTATGAGAACTACATAGAGCGGTTGCAAGAATTGCAGCCATCAATCTGGTTTATATTTTTAGCACGAATCCAATTTTGCTAGTCACACTGAAAGCCAAGTCTGTACCCTGTTAAACACATAGGAAAGCAAGCTAACATAAAGTATGAAGCTATAAGCGTATATAAATCTATTTGCTTTGCAAAACTATCACATCAAGTAGAATAAAATCAATTTAGAGCCAACCGTTCTAAAAGATTACAAAAGTTAATTAGTAAACCTTGGGAAGTTGGTTTTTTGCCCCCTGAGGTCTTCTGGGCCAAGAGCTTCATGTTGAATATTGGCGAAAGTAATTTCAATGACTAGGCATTCTCTGGCTATTGTAAAACCTCTTCTCCCTTTTTGTTTATGGGCTTCCAGGTATGAATTAGGAGCTCTGGAAGTGTTTTCCTATTCTAGCTCTTGAGAACCTGAGTTAAATCTGTGTAGTTGTTTATGTACCCCAAAGAGTAGCTTAGTGTTTAGTTAAAACACTCACAGTTCTGATGCCAACCACTGTGACACCAAGGCAGCCATTCAAAGTGCAAGGATAAGATGACTGTGTTATTGCTATATGCCTGTGAAGTTGTTGGAACAATATTGTAACAGGATCTTACTTTATCTCCTTGAATATCACCAATTTCTGACTCAGGAGACCCTTTTCTGTAGAGTAGAAAAGCAGTGACATCTGTTCTCTTTTCCACAACAACAACAACAAAGTAATAGAGTCTCACTCTTAAGAGACATCATCTTTATTTCCCAAACCTCACCTTATTCGTTAAGGCTTTTCATTTAATAAGAGGATTAATTGCTGAGTTTTTCTGGAGGGTTTTTCCTTGTTATCTTGGTAATACCCACCTCATTTATTCATTATATTCCTTTTATTGTATTCTTTCACTAGCGTATGGTCGTTATGCTAAATTATAATTAAATACGCCTGTTAACCAAAATGTTTTTATTCATTAGATACACAGTAAACCATGTTTACCTCTCCTGGGTGATGTTTATGAAAACATAATTCGGTGAAACCATTGCTGTTGTATCATCTCAAAAGGAATTTAATTTTAAAAACTCTTTATTTGAATGTTACTCATAGTTGCAGAAGTTTTAGTCCCAAGTCCCACTGGTTTTATTTGCCATCTTTTTCTGAATCCCTTCGAAGGTGGTGACCTCCTTGACCTGAAGCTCCTCAAGTACAGTTGCTCTTCATTTGTACGAGGCATTTTGGACACAGTTCAAGTATTCTTTTAAACTTTCTGTAGAGAATGTAGAGATTCTCATTCCCTTATGTTTTTACCTGCGAGTAAGTCATTGCTCAGAAACTTAAAAAAAAAAAAAAAAATGCTGGGAGCATGCAAAGAGACATTCTTTTGATGGCCAAAACAGAAAAACTACATTTTTTAGAGCTCTCTGGTAGTCATCGTCCCCGCTTGTTACTGGGGAAGTACAAGTCTCTTTCAGTTCTGCAAAGGCCCCATGAGACTAGAATAAGCTATTTTGAAAAGAGAAGGGTGGCGTTATTTTAAACCAAGCCAAACTAAGGAGTGAGCTTTCACACTTGAGCTGCCGCAAGGTAGCCATGTCTCTGATGCTGGGCCAGCAATAACTGTCAATCCGAGCTTCCTAACCTGGTTGGTAAATATTTCGATCTACATGGCAATCTGCATCTGCCTCCTTTCCTGCTGGACTTAAAGAGGTGGCGGAAATCGATAAATCCCTAAACTGGGGCAAAATAATTTGTTTTTCAATATTTTTTTAACAGACTGGGACTAATTGAAACGTAATTGGTTAGAAATTGTTTTTATATGACAAACAGACTTGAAGAAATACAGCTGCACATATTCAACTGCCATCCTGTGCATTTACCATTCTAATGTCTGTTTTACTAATATTTATCACAAAGCGTAATTAGATTAAGACAGTAAGACCTCTAAAAAGTGACACGTAATTACAGAGAAAAAGAAAATATGAGTCATAAAGAATACATTTTTCCATTCAAGTGGATTCCACTGTCTTTATTAAAAGCCAAAAGTATTCTTGAGTAAGATTTCACTATGATTGTATTTCCATTCAATACAACTGAAATGTATGGAATTGAAGTGAATTGTATTGAATTGCAACTAAAGAAATATTGCAGTAAATGGCTTCTTGAAAATTCTGAAATTCCAAGAGAAATTGCTGTTTTCCATGCACTTTTTTTTAGGTGCTTTTACCTATATGGGTGCATTTAATCTTCATAATACCTTATGTGGTGTAGTTGCCATCATCACACTTTCATTCTACAATCATGGAACCTCCTTTGGTTAGAGGCCACATAGCTAGTCCGTAGCAGACCTGGGTTATAACCCAGACAGTCTGACTGTAGTCTGTGCTTGGAACCATTACTCTAAAAGCTATTTTAATAGTTGAAGAAAGGTTAGTTAAAGACAACAGGTGTCAGTAGATAATTTTATCCTACAATATAAGTAATTTATAACTAGGAATAGCTGCTGTGCATCATGCTCCTACTTAAGTGCTTGGCTCTGTGCTAAGTGCTTTCTATACATTATTTTATTTCATTCTTAACATGCCCCTCTGAGGTAAAGGATTTATTATCCTTGTTTTACCAATGATGTAACTGAGAATTAGAGAAATTAAGTAACTTGCTGATGGTTGTGTAAACCTAGTGAGTAGCAGAACTGAAATTTAAACCAACTTCCTAAGACCGTATGTGTAACCACTGTTGCTGGGCTGCTTCCTCCATGTTAAGATTCATGCACCCAGCTGCAGTGTGGGTAATCTCAATGCTTTGAGAGGGTGAGGCAGGAGGATTGCTTGAAGCCAGAAATTCAGACCAGCCTTGAGCAACATAGTGACAAGCTGTTTCTACAAAAAAATTAAAAATTAGCCAGGCATGGTAGCGCATGCCTGTAGTTTCAGCTACTTGGGAGGCTGAGGCTGGAGGAGCACTTGAGCATGAGTTTGAGGTTACAGTGAGCTAATGATGGCACCACTGCACTCCAGCCTGGATAGTGGAGTGAGATCCTATCTCTTAAAAAAAAAAAAAAAAAAAAGCACACTTGCGCCTAAGCAGCTTGTACCCTCTTTTGAAACGAAATTGTTGATAATGAAAAATGTTGATTAAGGAAAGCAGGTCAGGAAATGTTTAGGTTGACAATAATTGTGGTATTAAAATATAGCATGAAAATATTTCTGGTTGTCATTTTTAAAAATCTGTCAAGAAGCATATCTTTTACTCTGCTCCAGAGTGTATTGTAACATTATCCCAGAGTTTTGGCATTCTGATATAATCATATTTTGTCTGTAATTGGAAGACTATGTGGCTAAAATAAATTTTGCTTAGGAAGTTGAAATTCTAGAACAAGGATTTCATTTTTATGTAGAGAAAGATTCATCACAGTACATATTCAGCCAGAATTTGCGTAATGAAATTCTCCCTTATTGTAGAGAGAAATAATGGTTGTCCAATTGAATAAATAATTTTTCTTGTTGTTTTTTTCTTTCTGAGACACAGTCTCACTTTGTCACCGAGGCTGAAGTGCAGTGGTGCAACCATGGCTCACCGCAGCTTTGACCTCCAAGGCTAAAGTGACCCACCTGCCTCAGCTTCCCAAGTAGCTGGGACTACAGGCGCATGCCAGCACGCCTGACTTTTTTTTTTTTTTTTTTTTTTTTGGAGAGACACAGTCTCACTGTGTTTCTCAGGCTGGTCTCGAATTCCTGGACTCAAGCAGTCCTCCCGCCTCAGTCTCCCGAAGTGTTGGTATTAGAAGCATGAGCCACTGTGCCTGGCCTCAATTTTTATTTTAAATAAAATGTAAAACAAATGAGAATACAGAGTCAGGCTCTTCATTCCTGACCTTATCAATGAAAGACAATTTGGAGAATAAGTTTATGGCACAAAAAGCATGTTTCCCTTAACTTCATATATCATACTTTATTTTAGAAAAACACAAGTGTAAAAATAAAAGACGATTGAATCCAATTGCAGATTTTGGTGTCAAGAAGAACGGGTGCTATACTCGCCCTGTGAATTTAGTCTTAACTTCTCTACATTTCTGTGGCTATAATAATAAACCTTCCTTCAAGGCGTGTTATAAAATATGGGGCATGTAAAAAGCTCAGTCAGTCTTTGGCTCATACTGTGTTCTTAAGAAGTGAACTTTTCTTATTAATATTAACTGTTTCCACATGTCTGGATGTGCTCGATTAAGATTCTGCTCGCTCCAGTGGTTCTATTCACCCATCTGTTTCATAATGCCTGTTCTAAGAGACTGTGCAGATTGACCCCGTCTTCCACCTTTCCACTCTCTAGCTAAAGGAAACAGCACATAGAACCTCAGGGGTATAGGCACTTTTAATTTGAAGGTATTTGCAGAATCAGTACATTAACCTGAAATAAAACATTCAATAAACATTTTTTGTGGAGTTCTTCATGTTTGGTAAAAATACATATCTGTGTTTATATATTCCCAGGTTTGTATGGGTCCAATTTAATGAAGTGTCATGAGTTAAAACTGGGACAGTGAAAACTGAACATGCTTCTATAATGAAGCAACATAAATTATGTAAGACTACATAGCTTCCATTCTCCTTCTCTTTTGGGATAGGTTATGTCAGATCCAGGTATGAGGAAATTTTTTGGGTCAAAGATTTTACTTTCTTATTCGATCTCTGTTCCCTCTTGGAAAGTGATCTTTTTCTTGGAGTTCAGAAAATAAGTAATTGTTGTATTCAGGCATAAGAAAACAAGGGAACTTTTTTCATAGCTCAAGTCTTCTATCTTTATTTTAACAAAGCTTATTTTAAAGGAATAGTATACTTTAGTAAAACCACAAAAGGGTAACTGCTGATTATTGGTGGATAATTGTGATCCTGAAAACTGAAATATACAGAAAATTTTGACTTTTTAGCTTTTGGACTCATGGTGTTTCTCTCTCTATTTAAAAAAAAATATCAACTACTCATCAGAGCTTCTAGAAAAGCCACAATAATGGGAAATTTGCTTTATTTGGGAAATGCCAATTTTAAGTTATATGACTGTAGTGTATGGTTTTTAATAATAATTGATATAGCCATCTACAAACTATTTGTTGACCACAATACTTTCTGGGATAGAATTTGTGCACTCAATATTATTTCCAATTTAATATAAAACAAATTTGGAAGTTCATAGAAGTTAATTTTAGCATGGTAAGCTAATTTTAACATGTTGTAATTACCGAGCATAGCTGCAGCATTATTTTTACATAGAAAACACAATTTTTATCAATACTTCAACTAATGTTCTTTCTCCAGTTATCAGTGATATTCTTACATTTGTTTTTACTGTAGCTTCATCCTTCTACTTTCTATGGAATAAGAGACCCTGTTGCCGTTTAATTGATTTCTCTTGGAAAAAAAAAAATAATGATTCTCCCCCATTTTCAAAAGAGCAAGTATACTTCAGCAGTTGTAGCAAGTGGTTTTTAGCATGAACTAAGCCGGGGAGTTCAGATTCAAATGAAATTTCGCATTTGCTCCTGGAAATGATCTTTCTTAAAAATAGTATCTCCTCACAGGATAATCACTAATAAACAATACATAATTTAAAAATAGCAGTAAAAATAGAAAACATGTATTTATTGCATGCTTACTGTGTTAGTGTCATTGTGTTAATTATTATATTTTCAAATGGAGACTCAATTAGTGCCTTTGTAATTAAAACTATAGAACTCCTTTTATATTTGTTGGGATATTTTGTTTCAAATGTATTTGCCCCGTTATTAAAACTTAACAGAAGTATGCTCTGGATCTTTAAGAAACTCATGTATATTTGTAACGGTAACAGCATGTATGAAACAATAGCATATCATAAACACAGAATACTATAAAACACTAAAGTGTGTAGGCCAGATAGCATATTCTGGATAGAAGAAATTGCAAAATGGGATTTATTGTGAACCCTGAGAATGGAATACATTAGGGTGAAAAATTTTAAGTCCCTGAAACGTAAGAAAAGTAGTTCCTTTTTTTAAAAAAAACAAACAAACCCGTTTTTGCCCTTGACATAAGGAGAAAAGCTCTGAATTAAGGCTGTAATGGATCTATTCCATTTTGGAGCATCTCTGGCATGTTTAGTTTAGCATTAGGTTACTCCTGGTCAGAAAGAGGTGGAATCACTTCAGCGGGTGGACTTGACCTGATTAAGCCAGGAAAAGCTTCCTAGAATTGGGATTGATTCCCCCAAGCCAGTCTTAGCCTCCATCCGAATCCCAGTGCTGAGTCGTATATAGTGATTTAGTTCAATGGTGTGGACTTCCAAAACGTCTTCCTTCTTTAAATGGAAGTCTTACCAAACCGTGTAAGTAAAATTCCACATGAATACATGTCCCAAATTGTAGTTGAATTATTCAATAGCTACATTTTCCAGAATAGTTCATTTTATTATCCTTAGCTTTAAATCTTCTTCCTGAATAGGAAATGAAAATTGATAATGAGGAAAATGGGCATTTATAGGTGTTATTAATTAATTGCCTTGTAGTAGAACTATATATCCTTTCTAACACTTTAGTAGCATCCTTTGGTTTAAAATTAAGAAAAGCAGTTGTTGAGATGTAGTTCTGAACCATTTTTTTAAAATGTTTCTCTTATAAAATATTGAAATGCCTGTTTTTCTTAGAGACCAGCAAGCTGATGATGTCAAAGAAGACTTTGAAGAGAGAACAGAAAGTGAAATGAGAACATCACATGAAGCCAGAGGTAGCCATAATAATTCTCATATTACTAATGTGTATTACTGCTAATATGAAACAATCAAAGCCTTAACTGGAATACAACAGTCTCTTTTATGTTAAAAATGAATTTTATTTTTTATTTTTATTGTTTTATTTTAGGTTCAGGGATACATGTGAAGGTTTGTTACGTAGGTAAACTCATGTCATGAGGGTTTGTTATACAGATAATTTCATCACCCACGAATTAAGCCCAGTACCTGATAGTTACCTTTTCTGATCCTCTGCCTCCTCCTGGCCTCCCCTGGCAAGTAGACTCCAGTGTCTGTCCTTTCCTTCTTCGTGTTTGGAGGTTCTCATCATTTAGCTCCCATGTATAAGTGAGAACATGCGGTACTTTTTTTTCTGTTCCTGCATTAGTTTGCTGAGAGTAATAGCCTCCAGCTCCATCCATGTTCCCGCAGAAGACGTGATCTCGTTCTTTTTTATGGCTGCAAAAGATGAACTTTAAGTTTGGTTAACTAATAAGTTTGGTTAACTTATTCTTTTTTGCAGGCAGCAAAAGTTTATTGTTTAGTATCAATATAGTATGTAATTTTTATATGGATTCATTTATGGTCTGTATTAATAGTCTCACATATTGGTACAGTATTGTACATAAAGTTTGGTAAGACATTCTCTTAGGACCTTGTCACACATTTTCTTTAGTATTGTTGATATCATTTGCTTCCTGTGTTTAAAACTCAATTCAGAATGTGTTTTGAAATCCAGATAGAATATTGTCTTAATCTAATATCACAAAATGAAAAAAAAATTCCTTGAACAATGTTTTAAATTGTATTGGAGGAAATAATTTGTCCTACATCTTTGTTAAAAATATATTGCTTTGGGAGGCCAAGGTAGGCGGATCACCTGAGGTCAGGAGTTTGAGACCAGCCTGGCCAACACGGTGAAACCCCATCTCTACTAAAAATACAAAAATTAGCCAGGTGTGGTGGCGCATGCCTGTAGTCCCAGCTACTCGGGAGGCTGAGGCAGGAGAATCAATTGAACCTGGGAGGCAGAGGTTGCAGTGAACCGAGATCACACCATTGCACTCTAGTCTGAGCTACAGAGCAAGTGGTTTAATTAAGCAATGAAGTTGTAATAACTGTTAGTCATAGTATAGATTGTATTTATAAATCAAATATAACAATAATTATTTATTTTTTATAAGAAAATGTCAGTCTGATTATGATTTTGATTGTCCCTGGGAACTTTGCTTTTCATGTAAATAGTTTTGTTTAGATTACTATAAGATTTGAGAATGGTACCTGATGGCTGTTTGCTTGCAGTAACCTATTTCATAAGTGATGCTTTGATTTCCATATCTGATTTTCATAAAGCAACCATTTATGATTAATTTAAAAGTTATAGTCAGTGCTGTCTTCAGCACCCCTTATGGTGTTTATGTAGCACGGTGTACAAAGCCTATAAATGGTCAGAGTTGGAATCTCTGCTCTGCCACCTGCTGCTGTGTGATCTTAGACATGTCATCACATACCTCTGAGTGTTTGTTCCTTTTTCTGTCTATCCAGGAGGATGATGATAGTATACCTCCCTCATAAGATTGTAATGAGGATGAAGTACAGTCACATTTGTAGCTTGCTTAGAACAGTGCCTGGCACATAGAAAGTGCTATGCAAGTATTCGATTATTTAAAATGTTTCTGATTATGGAAAAAGGCAGAAAAATATTTAATATATGAAGGTTTTGTTATCAGGGCTATTTTGAATTCTTAGACAAAAGCTTTGGCCTTTCTTTGTGAATGGTGGTTTATAAGAGGAGGTAAGAGCATGGCCTTCATTCAGGTCTCAGCTCTACTACTTCCTAGCTGTGCGGCTAGCTCTGGGCAAAGTACCTAACCTGTTTGTGCCTCAGTTTCGTCTTGTGTAAAATTGATGTAGTAATGGTATCTATATCATTGGATTATTGTGAGAATTAAATGCATCAGTGGCTGGAGTGTTCACTCTTATTAATAGTAGTAGTATTGTGGAATAAGTGTCTATTGTATGGAATTACCTGATCATTAAAAGTTCAGATAGATTGATAATAAAATCTTCTAGGCTTTAAACTTGTTGAGGGAGTAATAATTTGATAACATATTTAGTTTCTCAGGGATCTTTTTAACTCAGTGTTTATTTAACTTTCCATTTTATTTGCTGGGCCAATTTTCATAATTTCTTTCTGAAAATTGTTTGCATAATGGAGAATTTCCAGTTTATTAACATATACTATGCATGGTATTCTCTTCTTTTTTTGGTAGTTTTATGTCTTTCTAATTTTTTTCTTTCTGTTTTTCTTGATTTGAATTGCCCAAGTTTTTGTTTTATTATTCCTTTCAAGGAACCATTGCTAGGAGTCATATATAATTCTTAATTTTGTAATTTTTCAAGTCATTTATTTTTATTGTTTTTTTTACCTGTAAAACCTGTAGTTCAATGTGCATGTTTTGTGCTTATTGTCTTACTTTTTGTTAGTGAAAGAGAGCTTCATAAAATAAGTTGTTTTGAGAATTATTGCACATATTTTTATAGGTGAGATTGGCCTATAATGTTCTCCTTTACTGTCTCATCCAGCTTTAGCCTCCTAAAATCAATGTAATTTTTCTTCTTTTTCATGTTTCTGAAACATTTTGAATAAGATTGTAACATAAAATTTATCTATAGTGAAAATATGTTAACGATTCTAGGCTTTCTTTTAACATCTTTCTTAGCCTTAGATTTATTTTATCTTTTCAAAATGGTTTTTCAAGAACCATTTTGTATGAAAGATATTTGGATAGCACTTTGTCCGGTACTGGATAGCACCATCCAGTAGTTTACTGGTTGTCTTCACCTAAAATCCAGGGAGCTTTGGTCCGAAACCAAGCCTTATAGTATCTGAAGACGTTTCTCAGTGACACTGGGGACCTCTCGGAGCCTAGTCAGTGGGTTTCCTCCTGCCTCTCAGTTCTTAATAGAGCCCTGGCTGAGTGCCTCATATGGGGTTCCCTGGAAACAGACCCTGAGAGTGTTTTGTGCAAAAGGTGTTTGTTAGTGAGTATTCTTGGGAGCAACAACAGTGAGAGAGTGAAAGAAGCAGGATTGGGCAGACGGAGAAGCTGAGCTGTGATGTAGTTACAGCAGAGGCCTTAGCCCATCCCGCAAGTTGTGCAGGTGGCGGTTCGGAGTTATCCCAAATTCAGGCAAGGGAACCAGGCTTTTGTATCTCTAAATTGACCAGTCCTGGGATGTTTGCTGGGAGGGGCACATGTCCTCGGGCAAGGAAGCTCCCTTTGGCTTTGGACAGTTCCGGGAGAGGGAGGCAGCTTTGAGCATCTGCATTCCACAGGGAGGAGAATGAAGCCCTGGTTCTGAAGGGCGCAAAGAATGGCCCACCACAGATTCACTATATTCAGCCAGATGTTTGGTCTGTTTTTCTTTGAGGGAAAATCAGACAAAACAAAAGAAACAAACCAAAATATCCCTTTATGTGAGATTAGGCCACCTAAATTCAGTCTACTCTCTTGGTTTTGAAAATGAACCTGGCTCTTAAATTCAGTCTTCTTTTGTGATGTTTTGCCTGGGAAGTCATGAGCCTTTTTGATTTTTTGATTCAGTCTTCTTTAGATCCAGAAAGCTTCCTTAAGTTATAGCTTTGATTATTATTAATACTTCTGCTTCATTTGTATTTCTCTTGAAGGTAATACCTATTCTTCTTGGGCTAGACCCAAGGAATGATATCAAAAATACTTAACAGGGGCCGGGTGCGGTGGCTCACGCCTATAATCCCAACACTTTGGGAGGCCGAGGAGGGTGGATCACCTGAGGTCAGGAGTTTGAGACCAGCCTGACCAACATGGAGAAACCCAGTCTTTACTAAAAATACAAAATTAGCCGGGCATGGTGGCTCATGGCTGTAGTCCCAGCTACTCGGGAGGCTGAGGCAGGAGAATCACTTGAACCTGGGAGGCGGAGGTTGCAGTGAGCTGAGATCGCGCCATTGCACTCCAGCCTGGGCAACAAGAGCGAAACTCCATCTCAAATAAAATAAAATAAAATAAAATACTTAACAGCTCATTTGGTAACCAACATGGCACAGGACAGTTAAACAGTCGTCTTAGTACTGGAGCAGGGTCCTGGAGGCTCCGTGCTATAACAGAAGTTATGCTTAGATGCTGGATCTTGGGGAAGTCCCACAAGGGACTGACTACATGGTGGGGAGTAACTATTGCCAACCAATATGGAAGTATTTTAATATTTTAACAACTTTGGCATTTTGTGATGTTGTCAACGTGTTTTTCAAGTTGAAATAGCTCACTCAGTCTCTCGTTCTGTCGAGTGTGCTATTTACTGCCTTTAACATGAATTTTAACAGCAGTGTCTCTTTATTTTCCTGTGATTTCCTACATTGGCTTGTTCTCTTTTCATAGCCTATTTTTGTTTTATAGAGTTTATTTCCCCTTGTGCATTGCTAACGTCATGAAACTCTTCTGCCTATAACTCAGTGCTCTTCTTCTGATGTTTTCTAGAACTTTTTATCAGAGGCCCCATGGTAATTGTTTTCTGTTTGATCATTTTTGCGTCCCGAGAAGTTTTCCCAAGGTCTTTTGTGAAGAACACTAAACGCTTAATGTTCCCGTTTGTGTCCTGGCACAATTCCTCTTTCAGACCCAAGGCTGAAGGTCAGACAGATGTGCTCCATTCCGGAGCCCTCTAGTGAACCTACAGGTGCTCACCAGTGTTCATTCTCATTTCCACTCCTCCAGTGGCAGAAGCAGCCCTTTCAAACCTAGCCTGGCTGGGGTGGCCTGGGGGTGGGAGAGAATGCCCCTTGCAGTGTGGGTAGCATTTATTCTAGAGGAGACTTGAGAAACCACCCTAAGTTGCTTTACAATGTCAAGAGGATTTAAGACTCCGTAGGTCCATGAGGCCTGTTTTGAGTCTAGGAGCAAATTGATTTAAAAGACACGCATGCACACACACACACCCCTCTTAAAAAAGGATATTTCCCTCCCCCCCACCCATTTCTTCTGTTAATTGTGTTTAGTACAGTAGAGTATGTGTAATTATGAGCTTTTGGGGATGATTCCTGCTATGCTACTGTATTTGATCTTTAGGGACTTTAACTCAATACTTCCCTCCCTCCCTCCCTCTCTTTTTTTGCTTCTGTCTTCTCTACCTGAATAAGTAGCTCATTCCTACCATTATGGAAGTCCCATTAGTAAAGAATTGAATAGTTTGACCTTCAAATTTAAATTGTGGTATTCCTGGGAAAGGTATGGTTTTGTTTTCCCTTCTGCAGCCACTCTGTCTCCTGGGTGGCTCATGCGTGGAGAGAACTGAATTCTACTTTATAACATGCCAGATTCTCACCTAAAAAGACAGGCTTGCTTTTTGCTTCCGTAGCCATTGGTTTATTTTGATTATTAACCTTGAAGTGATCCTCAGTTATCTTTCATGCCTAAGTGTCTTGGAAGTTAATTTTATCTATATTCCTTCATGCTGTGAATTCACTTATTTTACCCAAACACTTTTATTGTTCATCCTTTTATATTTGGTCACCAGTTAGTAACTCTTACTTTGAAAAATATTAACAGATGTATCCCATTTCTTATGGTTTTATTTTTTCCTTTCATATTAAAAGCATATTTTATAGATTCGTGAAATGTTAGCCTAAGAGGGTTATTGACTTATTTCTGTTTTTACTATTTCATGCCCAATATACTCCCAGTTATATGCGTTTCTTTCAACAGAGAAATACTATCTCCCATTTGCCAAATGCTTACTATATGCCAGATGCTGGGATAAGCATTTTAGAAATATCATGTCATCCTTACTACAATACTGTTAATTTGATTTAGCCAGGAATATATAGAGCTGGTCAGTGGCAGAGTGCGGCTTTGAATCCAGGTTTATCAGACTCAAAAACTGACCCTCTTGACCACAACCCTGTATTTGGTATTAGGAGGCAGGCGATCGAGAATCACTTCCTGGTGCTGCTGCTGCCTCACAGTGTGGCTTTGAGCCGTCAGGGCTGGGCCTCCGTTTCCTCACCTTAGGGATAGCTCCCTCAAAGCATTGTTTTGAAACTAAACTGAGACAAGGCATTTGAAGATTCTGGTTTCACTTTTGCCACTGGCCTAAAGGAACAGGAATGAGTCAGAACAAGTGGTAAGCAGTAGCTCATGCTGCGGCTTGTGGACTTAGCATTGTTCAGGCTTGGAGAAGCAGGGAGCAGATTGGGATCTGAGTTTGCAAGCGGCAAGGAGCATAATGTGTACCTCCTTTTGTCTGGCACTTGCCCTCCTGGGTCAGCCTACCACATGATGGTTCCGTTGGGCCCTGATGGGAACAGTCTGGTAGGAAGCAGGTTCTTACCCTCCATGGTATTAGAGATGTCTCTTTCCACCAAAAGACCTCATATTTTGTTTGGGTAGTGTTCCATATATTGAAGACTTATTGTCTTGTTTCTCCTGAAACACCAGAGGATGTTTATTTCAGGATCATCTTTATTTGAAAAGTCTTTTTACAAAGGTATTTTCTCTGCATCACTTTCTTCTACCCTAAGCCAAATCAGGAATTTTAATACCTGTACTCAACCAGAAATGAGAGGCATGTGAGCAGATTTGATTTGCAGATTTCTACTTTGGATAACGACATTATTATTTATTAAACTTCATTTCAAAAAAGTGTAGGGACAGAGGGTAAGCTTCCCCTCTGCCTTCTCTGAAGGTTCACTGAGATGACTGACAATAGATTAATAGGAGAAAGAGGCACACAGAATATATTAATGTGCATAAACATGGGAGTCCTGCAAATATGAGACTCAAGTCCAATGGTTGAAGCTTGTGACCCCTTTTCATAGAGGAAAGGAGAATGGGGGTGGGATTGGTATAGGCAGTTGTGAGGGGTAGTAAATAATTTTCAGGAGAAATGAATGAGCCCAAAGAACAATGGCCTGGGACAAAATTTCTCTGAGTTCTGTGGGAGGTTGCAGGCAGGTGAGGAGCAGAACTTCACTGTGAACAAATGTTGGTCTTACTATGTAGATAATGTCTCTTGGGTAATCTCTTGGAGCTGCCCTGAGAAGAATAGATGAAAAGTCTCTCTGAGCATGGTGATGACTTTTAGTGGTTAAATCTTTCTTGGCTATTTGATGAGACTTGTAAGTTGGCAATAGCATTTCTTTTGGAAAGAAGTTTTCTTAGTCAGATAAGGAAATTCTAGAGAATTTCTCTCTGCACGTGGGAAAGAAGGGATCAGAGAGACCAGGACATGGGGGAAGGTCAAAGGGAGACCTTGCTTCTGAGGCTTACTTCTGAAGTCTTTCAGTTTCCTTTAATTCAGAGCATTTAACATGCCAAAGCGCCACATTTTGGGTCATTGTCCTCTGTAGCCTAACAAAAGTCTGCCAGTATATGCTGTATTTATATAGCCTTCGAGTTTCTGATATAGTACAGTGCTGAATAAATAATTGCTGAATGAAGAACTTTCATATGGTAAACAATAGAGGCAGGCCTTTATCACTAAGAATCAACATTTAAAAAACATCCCTTGTTTGCTGCTTTTTTAGAGGGATGAAATAATGAAGTCAAAGATCCACAAACTTATTTTTCTTACTATTACTCCCATCTATCATTTTCTTCTGATATTAACGAGACCCAGTGATTGATGTTGTTTTAATGATATAGTTCCACAAGTGCATTAAATTGCTTTCCAAGTCACCAAAGTGAGACTTCCATTTTTTTTTATTTTTTAGTAACATTAAGTAGTTTATTTAATACCTGCTGCTAGTTTATATAACTTTTATTATCCAAATAATGCATGTTTATTATAGAACAATTAGCAAATACAGGGAAGCAAAATTGAGAAAATCAAAATTATGTGTAATTTTATACCATTTTCTGAATGTGGGGACCTACTTTTTTAGACTGTTTCTATCTGAAGTGTACTAAATACTTTGTAACCTGCAGTTTGCGTAAGTATTTATACTTCTTGCAACATAATGTTAAATATTCTCTCTGTGGATGGATGTAGCATCACTTAACAAACCAATCCTCTACTGTTGGGTTATCTAGGCTAGTTATTTTGTATTTCTGACTGTTATAAATGTTTTTGCAGTAAACTTTAGTAGTGATTAGGGTTAGGGGTGTGTGTGTGTGTGTGTGTGTGTGTGTAATATAAAACGCATAAAATGGCTTATGTAAGGTAAAAGAGGCTTATTTCTCTTCCACATAAAGGAAGTACAGAGCTTGGTCCAGGATTTAAATGGTACTTAACAGTGTCAGGAAATCAGATTCCATTTATCTTGCTGCTCTGCCTTGCAGAGCATGTATTCCCAACACCATATCATCATTAGAGGTGGTTGCTGGAAGGCTAGCCATTAAAGTACTATTCTACCCAGCAGGAAGGAGGGGCATATTGGGGGAGTGGTGGTGGGTGTGCTCTCAGCCTTTAAGAGCACTTCCAAGTCCAATTAGCAGAACTCACAGGATGTTGTAGATTCCACTTCTGCTTATGTCCGTTAGTCATATGGCCACTTTTAGCTGAAAAGGAAGCTGGGAAATGTAGTCTTCATCTGAGTACAGTTACATACGTACCAGAGACCCTCCACTGTAACTGACTTTGAGATGATTGTTAGCGTTCGTGCTTCATTATTTTCTTAAGATGAACTTCTAAACTTGGAATTGTGGAGTCAGTGGATGATAACTCAGAAGGAATCTTTTCCAGGTGAGAGAAAAGACTTTTGCCCAAAGCTGCTCCTTGGAGTGTTTTGTGGTTTCTTTAGCATACCAGTGCATGATGAAGATAAGAATGGGAGACATTCTTTTATCGCGCTGGAAGGTGCCATCCATCCGATCTATCCGGAGAGCATCTGCTGACCCTGATGGAGGTGCACAGGTGCAGGGTCGGTAGAGGCACCTCTTACTGGGACTTTGCCAGTGAATGTTTGAAATTTGAGTATAAAAGAGATCCTAACAGTACATTCCTTATACCATGCAATATCTCATGGTGTGTAGGGCCAGGGATGTTGGTGGTGCTGTGTTCTAAGACTGGAAGCTACTTTTCAGCTGGTCCTGTCTGACTTGTAGGTAGATTTGGATCTTCAAATTTGGCACACAAAAATATTTTTATCTTTTTTTCAACAAAACATTGGTCTTTATGCCTCTTATTCATGACTAGAGGTCTTTAGTGTCTGTCTCTTTCTCATACATATGTATAGGCCTCACTGAGAAAATTTTTTAGAAGAAAAGTAGTGATTATTTGATTAAACATTAGACTGAATAGATTAATTTGTTCATAAACATAATGAATATTATTATTTTTCTCTGCAGTATACTGTGTCCATTTTAATGTACTGTCACTTTTGTCTTAATTCTTATCTTTCCACTGTTGAGGATGACAGCTTTGGTTCTACAAATAAAATTTATCAGATTGTTGAATCAAGAATCAGGAAGGATGACCATTCCTTCCATATGGTAATTTTAGTTATTCGCAGTCAGCCTAAAATATTTTTTACTCACTGTGGAAGCACACAACCCGAAACCAAGTGGGGCAAGTGAGAAAAGAGTTTGATCACATACCTTTGGTCAATTTTCATCACAGAAAACTTCAGAAATATAGAAAACTTCTTAAAATTTTTCTTTTCCATGCATGTCAATGGTTTGAGAGGAGAGTGGTACGAAATAGGGTCCCAGGCAAAGGGAGGTGGCTGAAATGTCTTTAGAACACGAGGCTCTGTTTCCCGAGGCATACTGTGCACATTTAAACCTACCCTTCCTTACTCTTGGCACTGAACCACCTACTGGAGCCAGAGTCTATTTGCATTTATTTTAGCCTATGTCATAACATGTTAAAACAAAAACCTGGAGTCACTTTTCTCTGCAATTCAAGGAATGCAGTACAAATTTGCTCAAATGAAGCTGCTTTCTTTATTCCTTTTGGATTAAAATCATAGGAGGTGGCATGCCGTGTGGCAGATAACATCAGTTAGCGAAGAAGACTCAGCAAAAGGAATGAAAGTCTTAATGCGAAGGAGGCAGAGTTGGTACTAGGATTGGAAGAGTATGTATATCTAGGCCTATTTATCGTATCAGGCTTAAAGACATGCACAGGCAACCACAGACAGAAGGGCTTTGGTGTTTTTAGTCATTTCCTTAGAATGGGTTAGTTATTTTTCTAAGGAACAATGTGCAGAACATTAGAAATGAATTGTGACTAATACAGCTTTTAGCAGAAAATAAAATGGAAGAGTAGGTCTGCAGTGATAGAATGAACAGTGCTGAGTGTTAATAGAAAATAAACAGTAATAGGATAAAGACTGTGGCTTTGGAAAAGACTAATTATATGGCATGCACTCAGGATACAAATTATAAAGTCAGCCCTATTGTTTTACTGTAGTGTGGAATTGGAAATCTTACCATTTCATATAAAGCTGTCTTATAAAATATGTACAAATATTGTATTTCAAATAATAGCTAAGCTCTTTAGAATACCTGAGATTAAAAAGATGTTTTTAAGTTACTCCGTATTTTGCTACACAAAAATTCCTTAAATCTGGGCAATTCAAAAAGAAAAAGAGAATAAAAACAAACTGTTTCTGGTTTATGTATTTGGTTCATAATAGATATTCAATAAAATGGGATGAGGACCTGCACCTTTGAGGTTGATTGGATGAAATGTGGAAAGAGGGATAATGATGGCTTTTTCAAACGTATTTGAAGATTTGAAATGTTTCATGTGGAGCAGACACTAGAATTTTTCTGTATAAGCTCAATGAGGTAGTACAAGAACCAGTGGGTGTCAACTCCAATAAAATAGATTTTTGACTCAGCATAGTGACTTTCTAGCATTCAGAGCAATTCAAATTTTGGATTAGGCTAGTTTAAGAATAAACTTCTTAGAAAACTGTAACAGAACAATAAGAAATAAATTTTTAAAAAATTTACCACTTATAACAGCCTCAGGAAACATCTGATACATAGGAATAAATTTAACAAAAGATGTGCAAGATCTCTACCTGAAAATGACAAAATATTAATGAGAGATATTAAAGAAGAGCCAAAGAAATTGAGGGATTTAGCTTCTTCATGGATTGGAAGACTCAATATTGTAAAGAAGTCATTTCTTAACCAAATTTATCTATTGGAAATTTGTCTAGTAGAAATAAGCCCTTTACAAAAGAGCCTCTCTATGTGAACAATAAACATAGGGAAAGATTATCATTAATCATGGAATGCATTTGTAACCATAATGTGATCCACTATACACCCACTAAACGGTTAAAAAGAAAAAGATAGACAATACCAAGCATTGGTGTGGAGGTGAAGCAATTGGAACTGTCATATGCTGTTGGTAGGTATTCTGCAGTTGTTTTGGAAAGCTGACAGGATTTACCAAAGCTTAATGTACACACATGCTGCGACCTCAAAGTTTCACTCTTTGGTATATGTGCAATGGAAACACATACATACATTCAAGAAATTGTTACCAGGAAAGGGTCCCAGTCCAGACCCCAGGAGAGGATTCTTGGGTCTCGCGCAAGAAAGAATTTGGGGCAAGTCCAGAGAGTGAAGTGAGGATGCAAAAGTGTATTAGGAAAGGAAAGGAATAAAGAATGACTACTCCAAATGGTTGCCCATTTTTGTGGTTATTTCTTGATGATATGCTAAACAGGGGGTGGATTATTTGTGCCTCCCCTTTTTAGACTGTATAGGGTAACTTCCTGATGTTGACATGACAATTGTAAACTGTCCTGGCGCTGGTGACAGTGTAGCAGTGAGGACGACCAGAGGTCACTTGGTTTTGGTGGGTTTTGTCTGGCTTCTTTACTGCAGTCTGTTTTATCAGCAAGGTCTTTATGACCTGTATCTTGTCCACATCTCCTAGCTCATCCTGTGACTTAGAATGCCTTAACCATCTGGGAATGCAGTTGTCTCAGACCCAGTAGGTATCAGCCTCATTTTACCCAGCTCCTGCTCAAGATGGAGTTGCTCTGGTTCAAACGCCTCTGACAAAATAATCTGTACAAGAATGTTTGTAATAGCACTGTTTGTAATAGCACCAAATTAAAAACAACTCAGATACTCATTGTTCATGATCTCCAAATAAATTATAGAGTATTCACAACCACAAAAATCATACAAGAAAGAGAAGGTAACTTCTACTACTCACAACAATGTGGATGAATCTCAGAAACATGCTGTTTAGAGAAAGAAGCCAGATACCCAAGTTTCCATTTTAAATACAGTTCAAAAAAGGGTAAATGAATCTATGGTGTTAGTAGTCAAGGAAGTGGTCACCCTTGACAGATGAGGTGTGATTGGAAGGGTGTGCTGGCCACGTTTTGTTTTCAGTCAGGGTGTTGGTTACATGGGTGTGTTCACTTTGTGAAAATTCAGTGAACTTTACACTTAGTGATTTCTGTGTCTTTCTATAGATCTTAGAGATATAAAAGCAAGGCTTTGTGATAGAATTGAGGTGTCCTTGTAACTGAGCCTGGTGTGTGAGCGGAGAGGAAATGTAGGGGAGGTGCCTTTCTTCTGAGGTGCTTTGAATACAGAGTTTTCAGAAAAGGTTTCTGTTCTAAAGGACCGTAAGGAGATGACGATTGACAGCTCTAAGTCAAGCGTCCAGAGGACAAAAATCCTTTACTAGAGAATGGCTGTTTTAGGAAAGCAGCCATACAACTAGCTTTGGGTTCAGAAGCTCTAACATAAATAGAATATTCAGTAGGGTTTTTTTTTTCTTTCAAGAGATGGGACCTTGTCTTGTTGCCCAGGCTACAGTAAGAATATTTAGTAGTTTTAATTTTGATCTGAACAAGTAAAAAATTACAAAAGCATTTGCATTTCTGCTGTTTTATTTTTATTGCAATAATTTCATATCCCTGTCAAAAAATTGAATTGGCTATTTAAAAAATCAGTATGATTAGTAAATAAGAAGTTAAAAAACCAAACCAAGCCCTGAGACAAAAGGAGAGAGAAAGTACACCAACTGTGAATACATGGTAAGCACAGGTGTTAGACGTGAGATGCAACTTGGCTGTTACCTTTACAGCATCCAAAGCAGAAAGGGGAGCAAATAAACAACTTCCTAGAATAAGACTAACTTTCCTTCCCATTAAAACTTTGAGGCACGTTTCTTATCTGAAGCATTAAAGAGACAACGTTGAACAACATAATGAAGCATGTCTTTAGTAATGAGTGCTGTAGCAAATGATATCAGTTGAATTTACAGGTTGTTTTTTATAGTGACCTTCAGTAAAGACAAAGAAGAGCCTATTCAATAGTATAATGCTGAAAGGGACCAATGCTTTAACCAGTCCCACCCCCAGTCTCATTATCTGGGAGATGCACGACATTTGGGGCTTTCTTGCTGCTTTCAGAGAGTGATTTCCCATTTGTTTTCATTGACCAGGTGCCCGGGAAGAACCCACCGTCCAGCAGGCACAGCGTCGGTCAGCTGTCTTTCTGTCCTTTAAGTCCCCAATTCCATGTCTGCCCTTGCGCTGGGAGCAGCAAAGCAAACTGCTTCCAACTGTCGCAGGAATCCCTGCCAGTAAAGTTTCCAAATGGAGCACAGACGAGGTATATTTTATTTTCTTTGCTGCCCGACACCAGATACAGGATTACTGGCTTAAGAGGTGTGAAACATTGAGCGTAGGTAGCTTTTAGTCTTTTTTTTCTGAAAGAGAAGAAATTATTGTGAGAGAAATAACTAAAGCATATGGGTTAAATGTTTTGAACCTGTAGCATTTAGATTCTGACTGTGTTTTTTAACTGGGAATTTTGATATTGCTTTTGACAGGTGTCAGAATTTATACAGAGCTTACCTGGGTGTGAAGAACATGGAAAGGTATTTAAAGATGAAGTAAGTGTTCCACTAAATTGCAATATGTTACTTAATGGGATCAAAGCACTGAAATGCAGTGGATGGTGAAATGTGTGGAATTGGCAGAGTCAAAAAGAGATGGGGTGTGTTGAAATTGACAAATTGATGTATACTAACAGGCAGTATGAATCAGTTGTATAAAAATGTCTTTGTATAAGATGAGATGCATAAGAATGTTTGTGAGTACCATTTTATGATACCCCACAGCAGTAACACTAGGCTCCTTATAAAAAGAAAACCCACAGAACTTAATAGCATGCATTTATATAGTTTATAGCACAGAGGAAGCCAAAGAAAGAAATAAGCAACATTTTATCTTTTTAATAAAGTGAAATTAGTTTCCATTATTTTATTTTCCAGTGTCATTCTAACAACACCATGATTGACTCCATTTGAGGTTTATAATAAGTAATATTAGCATTATGTCTAAAAAAAATCCCTTAAGTCATATACATTCCTCAATAATGTTTATAATAAGATATTTATCACAGTCCACTTTTGGAAGATTATTTTATTAGTTGTTTTCAACTCCCTCTCCAAAACTTCAATATAAGGGGTGATTAAGAATGATATCACTTACAGTGAGCACTAGAATAAAAAGGAATCTGGTTTCTAACTTTTAATTCTGTAAGCGTACAGCAGGAGACCCTTTTCAGTAGAGACCTTTAAAAATAAGCCACTTGCCTGTCATCTCCTCCAAGCAAAGCAGTCAATTACCCCTCTGGTTTTGGCTGTGTCTACTCCTGCCAGAAGGCAGAAAGTAGACTGAGTAATCTCAGAAGGTGCTCTCCAACATCTGCTGTCTACAGTTACACGCATACACACCTTGTTTGCCCCTATGTGTAAAGCTCAACTGTTAAGAACAGCACACTTTCCATTTCATTGCAGGAGTATAGACACAGCTAACAATCCAGCCACCAGTTGTCAGTGTTGTTATACTGTTAGGTATAATTTATGCGTTAGATGAAAGCTTGTTAAAATGCACAAGGATCTGATTTCCAACATCCTTTTTCTGATTTATGTTCTTATTGTGCAAATGTTTTATTTTCTCTCTGTTTGATCTTTAATTGGCAGTTATTCAGATTTTCTTTCCCTAAGTCCTGAGTGTCTTCACTGACACTCTCAATTCATTTTCTGTTTTTTCCTTTTTTTTTTTTTTTTTTTAAATCAAGATGGAGTCTTGCTCTTCTCTCCTGGGCTAGAGTGCTCACTGCAACCTCCGCCTCCTGGCAGAGGCGATTCTCCTGCCTCAGCCACCTGAGTAGCTGGGATTACAGGTGCCCGCCACCACGCTCGGCTAATTTTTTTTGTATTTTTAGTAGAGACTTGGTTTCACCGTGTTGGCCAGGCTGGTCTCGAACTCCTGACCTCAGGTGATCTGCCCACCTCGGCCTCCCAAAGTGCTGAGATTACAGACGTGAGCCACCATGCCCAGCCTGAATTCATTCTGTATCGCTGAGCAGACTTAGAGCCACATAGGGAGCTGTTGGTCTGTCTTGGAAAATGTCATGTAGTCAATACCTTTGAAAATAAAGCATTTTTGAAAATAAATTTATAATGCATCTCTTTTATAACTTCTGTTTTTTTATTATGTTGATATCTAGATAATCCATATAGGTTTGCTCTATTATTCAGTTTGAGTAAGATTCAAGTTTAAATTCAAAATGAGATGCTATTTTTTGAGTAATTTTTTTTATTCATGGCAGATTGTCTTTGGAGATGTTCCTCAGTTACCAAATACGCTCAAAGCTAGATCCTTTTCTGGAGGAGTGAGATAGTTAATATTCTCTGTCAATATGTATTATTCATTCATTTACTCCTTCATTCATTCATCTTGTGCACATTCGTTAAATTTCTACCATGCGTATGTTGCTTTGTGTCATGCTCTTGTGAGAAGGATGATTCGAAAATAATGAAACCTAGTCCTTGTTCTCAAATGTCTCACAAGGTCAGTGGGTTTGGGTTTTGAGTCCTACAAGTAAACCATAGTACAAATCTAACCGAAGTCTTATAAATCATCTTTAAAAGGCAAAGGACAAGTATTCAGATAGGCTGTTGTTGGAAATTATTCTTGACTTCTCTCTTACACATGCCACATCTCATCTGTTGAAAATCCTATTGGGTGTATCTTTGAAACATGTAAAACCCTATCACTCTACTGCCACCACCACCCTGGTCTGTGCCACCATCCTCTCCCACTTGGATTAGTGCAGTAACCTCCAAACTCATTTTCCTGCTTCTGTTTTTGCTCCTCTACAGTCTATTCCCAGCACAGCCAAGGTTACCCTGCTGAAACATAAGTCAAACCATGTCACTCCTCTGTTCAGGTCCTTCCAATAGCTTCATCTCTCAATCAGAGTAAAAGCAGAAGTCCTTACAAGGGCCTGCAGTCTGACACCTCATTACCTCTCTTGCCCTCTGGCTCTTTGTTTACACTGCCCCTCACGAGTCTACGTGCTGGCCTCCTTGCTCTTCCTCTGATTGTCCAGGCTTGCTCCCGCTCCTCCTTCTGCACAGAACACTCTTCCTCCAGATGTTCATGTGGCTCACTTCTTCTGCTCAGATGCCAGCTTGCCAATTAGTCCTGCCCTGACTTTCCTACTTGAAATTGCCTCTTGTCACCACACATGCATCCCTGCTCCTGCTGCCCATTCATCTTCCTAGTCAGCTCTGTTTAATCATAGCACAAATCACCTTTTTTTTTTGAGACAGAGCCTCACTCTGTCGCCCAGGCTGGAGTGTAGTGGCACAATCTTAGCTCACTGCAACCTCTGCCTCCCAGGTTCAAGCTATTCTCATGCCTCAGCCTCCCAAGTAGCTGGGACTGCAGGTGCGTGCCACCACACCCGGCTAATTTTTGTATTTTTAGTAGAGATGTGGTTTCACCATGTTGGCCACACTGGTCTTGAACTCCTGACTGCAAGTGATCCACTGACTTCAGCCTCCCAAAGTGCTGCAATTACACTCATGAGCCACTGCTCCTGGCCAACATGAGTCACTTTCTAACTTACTAATTAATTGGCTTACTTAGTATGTTTATTGGCTTATGGTCTGTCTACCACTTCTAGAATGTAAACTCCACAAAAAGTTTTTTGCTCGCTTGGTTTTATTTGTTTTATTCCCTGCTATATGTCTAGGCCCAAGAAGAGTGTTTGGAATATAATAGACATTCAGTATATTTTTGTTGAGTGAATACATTCATGCCTTTACACTCTGAGAAAGACTCACTCAGACAGAGCATGTCACTGTGGTTTCGAGTTAAGGCATTGGAAAAGAACAAATAGTGAACAGTGGAAAGGGCAGTGAAATGGAAGGCCAGAGCCCCTGAATTCCAAATCCCTCTCCCTTGTTTTAGGCCATTAGCAAGACACCTAATGTCTGGAATAATGGCATTGTATATGCATTGCAGAAGCTAACCAAAAAAAAAGTAAGCCTTGTAATACATTGCAGTGGTCACTGTTGTTCTTAGGATGTACTTTCTTGAATTAAGTTTACTTCCTTCCAATCAAGACTTGTTCGTATGGCCACATGTCAGAGCAACCTGTATGTAATAAAGAGTTTGAAAGTAGCCTCAAGTTCTTTTTCTTTCTAGTGTATGTAACCTTATAAATAACAACCTACCAAAATGTATCCTTACTGTCCCACTTTTAACTTCAAATCCCAGCCACTAAGTTCTCTGGAGGTTTTTTTTTTTTCATCAGTTACCTGTTGTGTTATACTCTTACATAGTTTCAGAAGGAGACTTGCTGTCTGCGCCAAGCCTTCAGTAGGGCCAAGGTTATAGTAAACCAGTCAGCCTTTGTAGTGGGCTCCTTGGGAATGTCAGTTGACATTTTCATTAATGACTTAGAAGACTTCTCTAAGGCTGTCCATTGTACTAAGGTCTGCCTTGGTTGAGCGAAGTGTTAATAGATCTGCCTTTCTTCCTGACCTTGCTTTATCAGAGGACTGTCATAGCACAAGCAAATGAGAACAGACCAAATGTTTCCAAAAAACAGGAGAACATTTCTCATACCTGCCGCTTAACGGTGCTACACTTGGAGATTAACACTGGAACGTCTTTCCTTCTAGTTTACAACAGCAGGATGTCTTTTTACTGAAATTAGCACACTTTTTCCACATAATTGTTACTTGAAGAAGTTGTGTAAGATGACTCCAGTTCTTACTGATGAAGCATTTAGGCAGTTTATATTTACAAGTCTTTCATTTTTAAAGGAGAGAGGAAAATCTTCAGAAGTAGCTATTTAATTATATCAGCCTTGTTTAGAGAACTGTTTGCAGAATTTAGAGTTGTCTTAGTTTGCTAGGGCCACCATAACAATGCCAACCACAAACCGGTGGCTTAAATGACAGAAATGCATCGTCTCACAGTTCTAGAAGCTGAGAATCTGAAGAAGGCTAGAAGTCAGGGGGTTGGCAGGGTTGCTTCCTCCCGAGGGCTGTGAGGAAAGAATCTGTCCTGGGCCTCTCTCCTTGACTTGTAGATGTGACTTGTAGATGGTGGTCTGTCTTTGGGTCTTTACGTTGCCTTCCCTCTATATGTGTCTCTTTCTCCAGATCTCTCCTTTTTATGAGGATACCAGTCATAATTGGATTAGGCACCCACCCTACTCCAGTGTGACCTCATCTTAACCAGTTACCTCTGCACTGACCCTATTTCCAAATAAAAGTCACATTCTGAGGTACTGGGGGTCAGGACATCAATATACGAATTTTTGTGACAGGGACACCATTCAACCCATAACAGAGTGCGTTGCTGTCAAGGTTTCTGATGTTCTAAGGCAGAGAACAAAAGTGTGTTTTACTTTTTGTACAAGGTGGGAAAGGGAAACTCTTTTTTTTTTTTAAGGTGATAAAAGAGCTGAAAGTCATAATGAAAGACTTTTTTTTTTTGCTCTGCCCAGTAAGCCAGACATCATTTTCATAGTATTTTATCTTTTAACCTAAAAGATGTGTTGTACCTTTGAACTTCTAGAGAATAGTAGCCTATTTTTCAGAAGCATAGACTTTTGTCTTAGAAGATGTCCAGAGAGAGGAAGGGTCTTTCTCATAGTTACCCTACTTGAGTATTAGAAGAACCACCTTAAAGTCAGTGACTCTTAACACCAGCCTCACATTCACTGTTTGATTGCCCCGTTAGTAAATGCTTTTCTTTTCTTCTGTGTGTAAAGACTAACTGTGGCCACACTAGAGATAAGTGTTATCTTTCTGATTTTCTTTTCTTCATGGTGGAAGGCTAATTCTGGAAAAAAAAAATGTTGCATGTAGCTGATATGTTTGCCTGAGTTATTTTATGTCCACAAACATTCATGTACCTGTTATCTCTTCTAATTTTAAAACCTGCCATGATAAAAACTAGACTTTGGGCATCCTGGATTTTTCCATATTCTTCTTAACTCTACAACTAATTCAAAGTAATCACAGGAAGGTAGGGACACCTTCTGTTTTCCTTTGGCTGGTTTTTCAGGTGAATTAGTTTACTTTGTTCCCAGTCCACTTTGGGGTGTGTCGTTGTGGATAAGAAAGGTCCATATATCAAGAAATGTCATTGCACACATGAACTTCTCTGTGTGCTTTTTTAGCATTGCTATGTAGAAGACAGCTGGTAATTTAACCTTGAATATTTTCTACAACACTGCATCTTGTTAATCCACATTCTGTTGTTTTTTTCCCCCATTTTAGCAAATTGATGGAGAAGCATTTCTACTTATGACTCAAACAGACATTGTTAAAATTATGAGCATTAAACTGGGCCCTGCTCTCAAAATTTTCAATTCCATCCTGATGTTCAAAGCTGCAGAGAAGAATTCTCACAATGAACTTTGAAGATGGTGAATTCTGAATACCATCAGCATTCTGCTTTAAAGCTCATGTTTTATTCAAAGCACAAGGACGGTTATAACTCCTAAGTGAGAAGTCTCCAAAACTCAAAAGAGCAACACTATCGGATTATTTATATTACTCAAGAGACAATATATATGAATTCTTATGAAAGTGCTTGAGCTTTTAACCAGGTACTGTCTAACAACAGTCATCTTTTGGTTCTGTTCACTGAGCTAAATTTATCTTTGTAAATCTTTTTGAGTCTGGGGGGTGGGGGGAAGGGGGACTTCATTAATTATTTATGGTAATGGGGGGGCAGAGTAAGAACTTTTAGCATTTTGTAAACATTGTTGAATTCTCTTTCATGTACACTGTTTCTTTTTCAATACTTTCAGAAACCTTTTTATATAATCAAATTTCACTTTAAACCAAATTAGTCAAAACCTGGCTAAGTTTAGCCAGTAGGACTGTTATCTGTATTGTTAATTTTGTGCCATATTTTGAATTGCAACATTATGCTAAGTATAACTTTGCAAGTCATGATATTGCCTAACTGCTTGTCGTAATTGTCAGGGCTGAATAGTTGTAAGAATGACTTTTCTTTGAATCAGTATTTTTCCTTTTGCACGCATTATGAAATGTTAAACAAATTACTTTTCACCAGCATCTTTACTATAATTACCAAAAACATGTATATAAAAGAATGGAATTGAAAAATAAAATATATAAACATAAATAAATTAGGTAGTGTATTTGAGTGGCATCAGTCTCACTCATCTTGGTGCCCCGGTGTTTACAAGAGCCAGATGGCGTCAGAGGAGTACGCAGTTGTATGCAGTTATGGTTGGGGGGAATGTTTGTGAGGGTCTTGAAGTATTTATGAGATGATCTTGAGCTTCTAATTGTCATTGATGAAATTGTGGTGGTTTACAGAGACTAAGAGCTCATTCTGTCAACAGAAACACTAATCTGTACAGAGTGCTGTCTCAGGTCATGCATTGTCCTCCAAACCCAAAGGTTTTTTTCAGGGTTGGCTAAAGAGCGAGTGTCGTGATTTTGCTGAAAAGACAAGGTGTGAAGGAGCAACTTCAGTTGACACAAAATTTGAAATGCTCACAGATCAGGGAGGTGATTTCCCAAAGTAATTGCCCAAGAACCTCCGTTTTGGAAGGATTCCTTTTTCTGTAGAATACTTTGCCTCGATATATAAGCATACAGATGCACTTTAAATGAAAACCCTTGATTATAAATTGATAGCTGGTAGTGTTTCTTTTGCAAGAATGCATTTCTAAGGCAAAAGGTAAATTATTTTGTCCGTCTTTTGATGTACTTTCTGATTCCAGGATTGGATATTTATTCAAGGACTATTTTAAAAATAGAAAGTAAGTTTGTAGCATGCTGTCTGAATTCTGGGGTAAGTTCCACCTCTTCTTTAGTCGCTTTCGTTTTTTATGATGTAGGACTTCCTTTGATATCCCTGTTGGAAGTCCATTAGCAGTCCTTTGCATTTGTCAATTCAAGGTAAAACAGGGTCAGTGACATCTGCAGTGTCCCAGTCATTTATTTGCATGAATCTGCTTAAATAAGTTTTTTGTTGCTGTTTTTTCTTTTTTATGTTTTGTTCGGAATTTGTACATTCAAGTTGTACTTGTTATATCTGATATGAATGAAATAAAATCTTAATTACAGATGCTTTTTACATATGTATGATTTTTAAGAAAGCTCAAATAGGAGAGGCAGAACAAGAACAGGAAGAGCATCAAGTATTTGGACATTACTAGCTATGTAATGAATCTGTAGGATTCAGAATTGTCAAACTGCGTCCCAAGATGATGACAAAAATATTGAAAGATTATATTGTTAGGTCAAGTCCAATTCATCCCCATTGGGAATTTTTTTTTCAAGTGTAAAGCATAGAACTAAAGCATAGTTTAAATCATGAGATTTTAAACATCTTCTTCTTCTTCTTTTTTTTTTTTTTTTTTTTTTTTTTTGGAGACAGAGTCTCTCTCTGTCCCCCAGGCTGGAGTGCAGTGGTGTGCTCTTGGCTCACTGCAACCTCTGCCTCCTGGGTTCAAGTGATTCTCCTGCCTCAGCCTCCTGAGTAGCTGGGATTACAAGTGCCCACCATCACGGCTGGCTAATTTTGGTATTTTTAGTAGAGATGGGGTTTTGCCGTGTTGGCCAGGCTGGTCTTGAACTCCTGACCTCAGGTCATCTGCCTGCCTCAGCCTCCCAAAGTGCTGGGATTATGGGCATGAGCCACCACTCCCGGCCAATTTTTAAAATCTTATTGAAGACATCCACTCATTCTGTGCAACATGTTGTTACATGTTAGAGGCAAGGCATTAAGCATCTGTAGGGTGGTGAGGAATTCACTGTACCTCAAGAAGGTGAAAACTCTCACCACTCCATCCCTGGGATATAGTCTAAGTTTTAACAGAGAATATAGGGTACCATGATTGTAGGGAGATCTCTGAAATGAGAGATGCAGGCTTGGGGTAAGACAAACGGTGGAAGCCAAGCTCAGTGGCTCAACCCTGTAATCCCAGCTACTCAGGAGGCTGAGGCAGGAGGATCTCTTGAGCCCAAGGATTTCGAGACCAGCCTGGGCAACATAGCAAGACCCCATCTCAAAAAAATAAAAATAAAAGAGAGAAAAGGGAGGAATAGAAAATATAGACCTTGGTAGGACCTTCCCATCTAAAGGCATTTTTTAAAAAAAATTGAAAACACTGCGCAAGCCAAATACAACCTTTGTGCAGGTTGATATTTGTCCTCAGGCTGCCATTCTGCAACTTCTAGATTCAGTAGACTCAGCCCCTAAATAAAATAGGGTATGTTGGTCAAGCAATGTTGAATTTAGCAAGTGTCAGGATGTGCTGGGCACTGGGGATAGATACACCATTGAGAAAGACAATAAAATGGGCTTGAATCTACCTTCAAGGTCAGCCCATGTCTGTGTCATGCTTGGAGCCAAACTTCACTGCAGTTTCCTTGTAGCTCACCTTGTCATCCTGTCATGGCCTGAGAGAGGCTGTCATTCAACTTCAGCCATAGGGATGTATACCTTATAAGGAAAAGAATCTGTAAGAACTTGGTAAATTTATTTGGGAATAAAGGACTAAAAGGAAGGAGTAATTTGGGGAAATAAAGGAAAGTTTGTAAGGAACTAAAGGTACATTCTAATGAAAGGGAAGAAATGATTACTGGAGGATAGGAACTAGGTTAGGCAAAATGACTTGTGCCAAATTGTTACTTACTCTGCCTGTGTTTTGATGTAAGTAGTTAATTAATAGTGATTGTAGAAATGGGCAACTGTTCTTTGACTTTTATCTCACTGGCTTTAGCGTTTTAATGAACAGTCCTTATGTAGAGAAAGATATCTAACAGGCTGTTATCATTTCAGTGATAGAATAAATATTTTGCAGTTATTTCCAGAGATGGGTAGTGTAAAAGTATTTCTTCAATAGTTTGCATGAACCTTTCTTTTGTTTTTGTTTGTTTGTTTGTTGAGACACAGTCTCATTCTGTTGCCCAGGCTGGAGTACAATCCCACGATCTTGGCTCACTGCAACCTCCGCCTCCCAGGTTCAAGCAATTCTCCTGCCTCAGCCTCCCAAGTAGCTGGGACTACAGGCATGTGCTACCACACCCGGCTAATTTTTGTTTTTTTAGTAGAGACAGCGTTTCACATTATTAGCCAGGCTGGTCTCGAACTCCTGACCTCAGGTGATCTGCCCATCTTGGCCTCCCAAAGTGCCAGGATTACAGGTGTGAGCCACCATGCCCGGCCCACATGAACCTTTCTTAAACTTAAAAAAAATTAATTTGATCATGTAACCGAGGAAATGTTCATCCCACTATGCTGTGTAGGTATTTTTAACACACTTAAATCCCTTTTCTGTTCCCAAAAGGCCCTGGTCTATCTTTCAAAGCTAATAAGTAATGTTGATATTTTGATAATAACATCAAGGGGCACCTTAAACTATAGTTTTTACCTTGTGAAATAGTTGGAAAGAGGGAGAGTGCACTGAGTCTTGTTAGACCCAAAAAGTACTTATGCAGCCATTGTTAAGAGCAGAACAGATAGAACTGGACTCTGGGCAGTAGCTAGTTGGGCATGCAGGATGAGTCACTGTGTTTCCAAGGCGAGAAGCAGTAGCAGATGAACACAGGTCACAGACATCAGGACCTGTACCAGCAAGATCAGCCAGCAATGAGGAGACCTCAAAAATGCCACAGCCCTTATTCTCAACAAGCGATTAAAGACAACCAGATCTCCTGGGGCAAGGCAGATCCCCTGAGGGAGAGAAGAGTATGTGTCCCTTCTTGAAATGTTCAGTGCAAGTTCAAAATGTTCCCAAGTGATGTTCAGACCAAAGAGACAGCCCACAGGCCATAAATGTGCAGCTCCTGGGCATTAAGTGGGCATGCTGAATTCAGTCCAAGGCCATTCTCTAACCTGAAGGATTTGAGTACAGTGTATTTCAAAAAAACTGAGGCACCTCTGAAAATATAACTTCAATTGCAGAATTTCTAAAAACTCAAAATAAATCGACAGCTCTTTAATGAAGTAGAATTTTATTACAGAATTTCACAAAGAACTTAATATCTAAGTGTAAAGATAGAAAGCATTGAAATTCATTAGCATCTATAAATACAAGATGATTTTCTCATACCTACCTCTACCACAACCCTAAATCAAAACAATTTCTTGTGAAGCTTCAGTTTTCCCAGAGGTAAATTCCAATACAATATTTGGCATGCTATTAAGTGACTGGGTGCTGAAATCCTACTTCGTTTTCCTTTTCTTTCAAAGAAGGAAAATAAGGACTGTGCATATCGAAAATCAGCGTTTCTAGGAAGTTGAAGGTTTGGGACAGTCTTCTTGGACACTCAATCCTAAACACATGAAAGGCAGCTACTAGCGCAGCCAAGGCTGTAACACAGTCGTCCACCTTTGTGAGCCTCTCCCTTTCTAAATATAAAGAAAATTCGCAGACCTCCATGTTGAAAGGGTTTTTAACTTCCAACACAGGTGTGGACACTTGCACCTGAAAAAAAGAGTGGAGTCATTACCATGATACGTAAAATAGCTAAATAATAAAACAGATCTGAACTTAATCATGGTATTACAATAAATCGGCTTGTTGCAATGTAGCATATTTGTAAATATGACAAACATACTTCAAAATAGACCACCAACTTTGCTTTTAAATAAGTTATCATGGTTGGGCTCAGTAGCTCATGCCTGTAATCCCAGCACTTTGGGAGGCCAAGGCAGGTGGATCACCTGAGGTCAGGAGTTCCAGACCAGCCTGACCAACACCGTGAAACCCCATCTCTACTAAAATACAAAAATTAGCTGGGTGTGGTGGTGCATGCCTATAATCCCAGCTACTTGGGAGGCTGAGGCATGAGAATCGCTTGAACCAGGAGGTGGAGGCTGCAGTGAGCCAAGATCACGCCATTGTACTCCAGCCTGGGCAAAAGAGTGAGACTCCATCTCAAAAATATAAATAAATAAATAATATAAATAATCGCATGAAGATGTAAAATGTCAAACTAGTGGCCGTTCACATACTACATACCTGTTCATTCATGATGACAAAAAGGCTGGGATCATCCCCAAAAACATCTGGGAGGAGTAAACATGTGGCTGTCATCTTCATGTCTGTCAAAGCAAATATGTTAACATGTGAAGTAAAAATAAGCTTTTAGCAATTGTAAGCTAAGCTAGTATTGAAACATCTGGATTTTTTGTTACCTTGGACAGAAAACAAACTAGCCTTCTTAGATCAATGTTTCACACCTTTCTAAACCATACCCTCTTCTAATAAAACATTCACAATCTCGTATCTGACCTCCAGAGCACTTCCAGAAGACAAGAGTTCTGTACTGTCTGTCCATCAGCCAGGAAGAATTTATGCTGCCCCTTGTGATTTGTATTGTAAAATTAACTGGTTACTAGTTCCCTAAATATAATTTTACAATATCCAGTATACTTTTAAAATCTATACCTCTCCTCCTCCTCTAATTGGAAAAATTCTTTTTTTCCCCACCAGTTGTTTCACTTATTACTTAAATATTGAAAATTATTATTAAATATATTTTAGTAATGTAAATTTTTAATTTTTAAATATATTTTTAAAACTCAATAAATGTAAATTACTGAATTTTACTGACTACCAAAGCATAACTTTTCTAGATATTCTGACAGATAACAGATGAAATCACACCACTCCACAAGGTTTACTAACATTTCAACATGTCTTCATCTGTGTAATGTTTCATTTTTTCTTGCAATACAATATTGATTGGATTGTCCACCACTGAAAAAGAAGTCAGTATATTTTCTGAATAGGATTCCAAAATGTGCCTTGTTTTCTTATAAATATCTGTTCTTGTAAGAAGTTGGAATTCTCTGAACATCTGACAAAAGAAGAAAGCAATGGATACATCAGATCACAAGAAAAGCTAATATATAGAATGTAAAGACATAAAACCTTTAGAATTAAGCTTTGAATGCTGGTTTACACTAAGTACTCAATATTTTAGAAGTTTTAGTGGAGAATTAAAGCCTTAGGATGAGGGAGGAGAAAAGAATGAAAGCCTGAAATGAATTTGAAATGATAAATAACGGGCATGGCAAATTTCTAAACCTACAGAACTAAAACTTTGGATGCAGACTCAACTAAATGAGGATTCAAAGGGTGTATGCATATGTAGGCTCTTTGGGTTACCCAGCTAAGGTTCTAAGATCTTACATTTCTTTAGGTGACTACATTGTTACGTCTTGTTCAACAAGCAGCAAAGAACAAAACTGTTAGATTTTAGGAAGCAACCCCTGACAAATACTTAACCACAGTATCCTAAATTTAAGTAAAGGAGAGTGCTTTAGAAACTAAGAGTAGACAGAGGTAAACAGTGAAAGACGATATATGGCTGGGCACGGTGGCTCATGAGTATAATCCCAGCATTTTGGGAGGCCAGGGCAGGAGGATCACTTGAGCCCAGGAGTTTGAGACCAGCCTGGGCAACACAGAAAAACCCTGTCTCTACAAAACACAAAAATTAGCTGGGCATGGTGACATACGTGTATAGTCTCCGCTACTCGGTAGGCTGAGGTGGGAAGATTGCCTTAGCCCGGGGAGATCGAGACTGCAGTGAACCGAGACTGTACCACTGCACTCCAGCCTGGGCAACGTAGTGAGACCCTGTCTCAAAAGAAAAGAAAGAAAAAGAAACAATGTATGTGCAGATTTGACTACAAGGTCAAAGCAAAACCAGTGTACTTTATGGAAGTCCCTTTCCTCAAACTACCCCATCCTACCACTGCCTGAACTCTTCCCCCTCAGAGGATTCCACCACCACTCCCCCTCTTGTTTTTGACAGAGTGGCATTATCAGATTATTAGCCACCCACACTCCAGTGAATTAATTTAGTCATTGCTTTTCCTAAAACTATAAAGAACAATCACATACTACCCACTGGGCCTCATTGTTCCTTGAATGTTTTGGTAGATCATAAATTGCCTAGAGATTAGGTCTGAAAGTTAAGTTGTCAGAAAGCTGGAATGCATAAGGCATAGTGGCTTTGTTACCAGGCAACCCACAGTGGACCACTAATCTAGATTAATACCGTTAGAAAACCGTTTTCTCAGCAGGAAGATGTGAAGTGAAGGATGAAGAAGGTGAATACGCCACTGTTCTGGGCTCATAGCCTAAGAATTTCTTTTCTAACTTTTTATGTTTTGAAGTAATTTCAAGTTTACATTAAAGTTGCAGAAATAGTAAACAGAACTTACAAGTGCCCTCTGTGCAGCTTCCCCCAATTTCTGATCCAGTTGAAAATGAGCTGTAGACACAATGCCCCACTAGTCCTTAATACCTCATTGTGTATTTCCTAAGTACAAGGGCACCCAAATTCAGGAAAATCTACTACACATTCCATTCAAATTTGCCAGTTGTTCCAGTCATATTCTTAACAGGCCCAGGATCTAATCCAGGATCACATATGAGATTTAGATACCACGCCTCTCTAGTCTCCAGTCTGAAACAACTTGTTAGTTTCCTTGCCGGTTTCTGAAAAGTGGAGGCCAGTTACTTTGTAGAACATTTCTCCTTGGAAGTTTTATGATATTTCAAGATTTATGCATTTCTGGCAAGAATATTGGCATTTCTCACTGTGTCCGGAAGCACAAAATGGTAACTGGTCCCAGTATTGGAGATAACTTTTATTACTTGATTAAAAATGGAATTCACCAGGTTTTTCCACGTAAAATTAATATATGTTGTATTTTATGAGGAGATACCTTGAGTTTATGTCAATATCTTGTTCCTTGTATAACTTTGATCCATCAGATTCCACATCCATTAATGATTCTTGCCTGAATCAAGTACTACTATAATAGTTGCCAAATGGTGACTTTTCTAATTCCTTTCTTTCTACATGGATTAGTTGGCTTTCTATTTTAAGATAGTTTCTTTTCTTCCACATATATTTACTTATTTATTTCTATCACTACAGGTTAATCAATTCCCATTTTACCCAAACGGTTACAAATCTGATCCTTTCATTATTTATAGAATTGCTCGAATTGCCCAGACTTGGCCAGTAGGAGTCGCTTCAAACAGACTGCCATGTCCTCTTGGCATGTCCTTATTAGTGTGCAAGCACTTCCTTCATTTCTGGCATTACACAGTATTTCAGATTCGTCTTGACTCGTCTTGGTTTGTTGTTGTTGTTTTCATTTTTGTTTTGCCCCCAACCCTGTAGTGAGCTATTTTTCCACGAACCCTAATTCCTTTTCATGAAGAATGGCCTTTAAAAACTAAGATTTCAAGCCAGGCACTGTGGCTCATGCCTATAATCCTAGCACTTTGGGAGGCCAGGGCAGAAGGATCATTTGAGCCCAGGAGTTTGAGACCAGCCTGAGCAATATGGCGAAATCTGTCTCTACAAAAAATACAAAAATTTGCCAGGTATTGTGGCACATGCCTGTAGTCCCAGATACTCAGGAGGCTGAGGTAGGAGGATCACCTGAGCCCTGGGAGGCCAAGGCTGCAGTGAGCCATGATCATGACACTCCAGCCTGGACAACAGAGTGAGACTTTCTCAAAAAAAACCCAACCAAAAAAAACCAAGGTTTCAGCCCTGGTGTGCAACTTGCTACGGAGATGTTATTGCTCTAGACTTTCTCACAGAAGAAATCTAGGAAATGTTTGAATTTACATAAACACAGGCACCCGTTGATCCAGAAACACCAATAACTATATATGTAAACATTAAATAGCCATACATAAAGACTAAAACCATGAATTCACATTGATACTTTCAATTCCAAACCAATACCACAGGGCTTTTCCTAACCTTCCCCTTCCCAAGCTTCTAACTCTCTTCAACAGTGAGATTCCTGGCTCCCATTATATCTCAGTGTATTTACTTATGAGCACAAACATCTGTGTAGCCAAGCTCCCAGCTGTGAATGGTCAGCCACAGAAAAGCCTCCCTTTCCAATACTTATACACTGCTAGTGGGAATGTAAATTAGCTCAGCCACTGTGGAAAGCCGTTTGGAGATTTCTCAAAGAACTTAAAACAGAGCTACCATTTGACCCAACAATCCCATTACTGGGTATATACCCAAAGGAATATAAAGAAAGACACATGCACACATATATTCATTGCAGCACTATTCACAATAGCAATAACATGGAATCCACCTAGATGCCCATCAATAGCAGACTGGATAAAGAAAATGTACATGTACACCATGGAATACTACACAGCCATAAAAAAGAATGAAGTCATGTCCTTTGCAGCAACATAGGTGTAGCTGGAGGCCATTGTTCTAAGCAAATTAATGCAGGACTAGAAAACCAGATACTGCATGTTCTTTCTTGTAAGTGGGAACTAACCACTGAGTACACATGGACACAAAGAAGGGAACAATAGGCCCCGGAGTCCACTTGAGATTAGAGGGTGGGTGGAAGGTGAGGATCGAAAAACTACCTATCGGGTATTATGCTCGCTACCTGGGTGATGAAATAACCTGTACACCAAACCCCCACGACATGCAATCTATTTATGTAACAAACCTGCACGACGTACCCGCTGCTGAACCTAAAAGTTGGAACAAAAAGAAAGCCCCCCTTTTCACAACCCCAGATTATGTCCTACAAATTAATCATCTTAATCCTTTTTCTTTCTGTTACTCAGACTGGATAATTTCTATTAATCTATCTGCAGATTCACAGCTCCTTTCTTTTCATTTTCCAATATGCTTTTAAGCCTACGCACATGGTGATGTTTTCATTTCAGATAACTGTTCTTTTCAGCTCTGAATTTCAATTTGGTTCGTGTGTGTGTGTGCGCGCGTGTATTTTATTTCTCTGCTGAGATTCCCTATGGTGATGATACATGGAATTTACTGGTCTTATCCTGTTCCCCACCATCCTGTCCTGAAGCAGCTGGCTTGCCAGACTGGTGGAGTGGCTTGTTGAAGACTCAGTTACAGCACCAGCTAGGTGGCAATACCTTGTGGGGCTGGGGCAAGGTTCTCCCAGGCTGTATAAGCTCTGAATCAGCATCCAGCATTCAGCAGTGCAGTTTCTTCCATAGCCAGAATTCATGGGTCCAGGAACCAAGAGTTGGAAATGGGAATGGCGCCGCTCACTGTAACCTCTGGTGATCCGCTAGTGGGGAGTCTGGATTAAATTATGTTCCTTTAAAGGGTGTTAAATTTTGTTCTGATAGGCAGATAAGTTACTGGTGGATCTTCTGGTCCTGTCAGACTTGATTTTATCATTTCTTTCGGCAATTCTGTTTTGTTGTTTGTCCTTAGTCCTAGCTAAGGTCCTCGCTCAAACTTAGGCATGGTTCTCACTCATGAGGCATTGTTTTCTGGAGTCTCAGATGAATGCTGAGGTGTTCTGCAGGGTCTCTACACACTGGGCCAGAATTCTTTTTTTTTTTTTTTTGAGACAGAATCTCACTCCATCGCCCAGGCTGGAGTCCAGTGGCACAATCTCGGCTCACTGTAGCCTCTGCCTTCCAGGTTCAAGCCATTCTCCTGCCTCAGCCTACTGAGTAGCTGGGATTACAGGTGTGTGCCACCACACCCGGCTGATTTTTGTATTTTTAGTAGAGACAGGGTTTCACCATGTTGGCCAGGCTGGTCTCGAACTCCCGACCTCAAGTGATCTGCCTGCCTCAGCCTCCCAAAGTGTTGGGATTACAGGCGTGAGCCACCACACCTAGCCTGAATTCTTATTAGCAACACTGTGTGAAGTCTCGGCTCTCAGCCAAGGATCCCCAGGGGATCCGTGTGTAGACTTCAGCCCCAGCCCACTTTCCTCCAGTGCCTGTCCTACAAAGGCCAGCTGCTTCATCATTCCTCGACTTTAATCTCTTCCTGTGCAGCTCCGTGAGACCTCCGCATGCTGCTTGCCTCCCACCATTCTGTACAGTGAGCTAGAAAGTAACCCATGCACAAAACTGAGGCACATCTTATGTCTTTCCCTGTTACCAAGGATCAGGGTCCTGCAATGCCTATACCTTAATGCCTGAGTGCAGTTGCCTCATACATATTTTTTTTTCCAGCTTTATCCATGTTAACAGTGGGAAGACTAGACCAGTACCAGTTACTCCATTTGGGCCAAAACCAAACTCAAATTCTTTATTTTTTAAATTTATTTATTTACTTATTTTTAACACGGAATTTCACTCTTGTTGCCCAGGCTGGAGTGCAGAGGCGCAATCTCGGCTCACCTCACCCTCCGTCTCCCAGGTTCAAGCGATTCTCCTGCCTCAGCCTCCTTAGTAGCTGGGATTACAGGCATGTGCCACGACACCCGGCTAATTTTGTATTTTTAGTAGAGACAGTGTTTCTCCACGTTGGTCAGCCTTGTCTCAAACTCCTGACCTCAGGTGATCCGCCCGCCTCGGCCTCCCAAAGTGCTGGGATTACAGGCATGAGCCACCATGCCTGGCCGATTTTTTTAATTTTTTGAGACTTTATTAGCTGGCTATTCTCACGTACTTCACTTAAAGAGATGATGATTGAAATTGTTTCTCAGAAGGCAGAAACTATGGCATCTGAAAGGATTTTTTGGAAAATTTGGGGAAGGGTTTCAGTTTGTGTTTGGTATTTTCCTTGTCAACTCCCTCCTGCTTGTCTTGTGCAACATCCAGTAGATCCCAGTAACACATTCCTAGTTGATAATATTTTAGATAACCTAATAAAGTAAATGGTTACATTCTGAATTTTTAAATGCTCTGTTGAAAGAAAGTTTTTTGAGGAAGGAGGTTAATGAGCATGGAGGCGATGGGGGGTCAGTGTTAACAGCCAGGACCACCCCCCACCCCAGCTGCTGCTGTTCTGCCACCCTGTCTCCACCAGCTCCCTAAGTACTCAGTGTTTTCACAATGGCAGGAGCAACAGGCAGTGGGGGTGGTTTGGTGTAGGGACAACTGTCCTCTTACGGGATCATTTGTTAACTAGGTATTTGCAAGGTCAAACTTGCTTTTATTTCAGGAGGCACACAGGGTTTTATAAATTGGAAATCCCAGCTGCCTAGGGCTGAGTTAGGGAGGTACTTCCTGGAAAAGCCGAAAATGATTCGTTCTTTTGTCTAAAACAATCAGGTCGGGCACGGTGGCTCACAGCTGTAATCCCAGCACTTTGGGAGGCTGAGGCAGGTGGATCACCTGAGGTCAGGAGTTCAAGACCAGCCTGACCAACATGGTGAAACCCTATCTCTACTAAAAATATAAAAATTAGCCAGGCATGGTGGCGTGCATCCGTAGTCCCAGCTACTTGGGAGGCTGAGGCAGGAAAATCACTTGAACCTGGGAGGCAGAGGCTGCAGTGAGCCAAGATTGTGCCACTGCACTCCAGCCTGGGCGACAAAGTAAGACTCTGTCTCAATAAATAAATAAATAAATAAATAAATAAATAAATAAATAAAACAAACAAACAATCAACAGGCAACTCTATTCAATAAGTACAGTCATTACTAAAACCATACTCCATATTTTGGATATAAAGGGTGAAATACTTGAGGAATGGTGCGGAAGATACACCTATGCCACAGCAGGAGGCCTGGACAAAAGCACAGGGGACAGCATCAGGTCTGAAATCTCTCTGCTCCTCACACAAGCTATGAGAGACCTCCACCTTACTGTCACCAATGGTTCTTTGAAAAGCTGCTTAACATAGTCCATTTATATTCATCACTAAGCCTTTGTAGGCCACACTCCAATGAAGACCCCTAAGGCTACGACATTAGTGATCACAACAGCCTTACCAACCTCCACTAATTCACTCAATCAAGATTACATTGCTGTGTCACACGTGGTGCTCTGCTAGGCACTTTGGGAACTGTTAATATTAACATGTGCTCCCTACACGTAAGGAGTGTATAGACCATAAGTTTGACAGGCTTTTGCTTTAAAACTGTATTTTGCAGATGTGTCCATTTGGCATACTTTTCTAACAGCCAGAGATGACTGGCTATTACAGTTCCTAACAACCTGAAGATTAAGGGGAAACAAGCGAAAGCCACAGTATGGTTGCTGAGAGGATTAGGTAGATTAATCCGTGGAAAGCACTGAGAACATGCTGTTACAGAGGAGCATTCAGATATTTGCTACTTATGTTTCTATTAAAATAATACTTACAGGCAGTTCTTATTTCTTTTTGCTCCGAAGAAAAATATATAGATGTTTCATGTTTAATTTGGTTAATTGAATACATAGAATTTCTCCATGAAATATGTTGTCGGGTAAAACCTTTGATGATCTTTCATTATATACCACCAAAAATTACACTAAAATTGTGAAAGAACCTTGAATGGCCACTCTAAGTGAACTAAATGGAAGGGTATTTGATTGATTTACCCATTAAATTTCATATATATATATATATATATATTTTTTTTTTTTTTAAATTTGAGACAGGGTCTCACTGTCACCAAGCTGCAGTACAGTGGCCCAGTCATGGCTCACTGCAGCCTTGACCTCCCCAGGTTTAGGTGATCCTCGTGCCTTAGCTTCCCAGAATAGTTGGGACTACAGGCATGCACCACTAAGCTGGGGTAATTTTTGTACCTTTAGTAGAGATGGGGTTTTACCAGGTTGCTGAGGCGGGTCTTGAACTCCTGGGCTCAAGCAATCCACCCACCTCAGCCTCCCAAAGTGCTGGGATTACAGGCATGAGCCACCATGCCCGGCCCTAAATTTCATATATATTTAAGGACACTTATGAAATTATTTGGGATCATAAAGGAAACGTATTTTTACTAAGGATGCATAATAACAGTTCCTTAATAAACTACCTTGATTACATAAAAGCATGAAATGGGATAGTGATTCACATTGTCAAAATACCCCTAAGTGATGATCCGCCACCCTCCACAATATGTCCAATGACAGAGAACTCTTTAGTTCTGAAGGCAGCTAGTGCCTATTATCTGAATATGCTACTGAAATTCTTTTTTTTTTTTTTAATTTTTCCTTTTTCATGGTTAGGAAAGAGGGTGGGTGGGGAGGGTCTGCTTCCTGAAATTCCTATCAAATGGCTCTAGTTGCAGCCTTTGGGCCTCACACCCCACTGAGATTCACCCCCAATGTCTTGCTATGCTGTCCTGTTACCACTCCAAGAGGAAAGAGGGAAAAATCTATTTGGACACTGTAATCCCAGCACTTTGAGAGGCTGAGGCAGGCAGATCACCTGAGGTCAGGAGTTCAAGACCAACCTGGTCAAGATGGTGAAACCCCATCTCTACTGAAAATACAAAAATTAGTTGGGCGTGGTGGCACACACTTGTAGTCCCAGCTACTCAGGAGGCTGAGGCAGGAGATTCGCTTGAACCTAGGAGGCAGAGGTTGCAGTGAGATGAGATCGCAGGCCATTGCACTCCAGCCTGGGCGACAGAGCAAGACTCTGCCTGAAAAAAAAAAAAAAAATATATATATATATATATATAAAATATTAAAATATGTGTGTGTGTGTATATACATATATATGTGTGTGTGTGTGTATATACATATATATGTATGTATGTATGTATGTATATATATATATATATAGAGAGAGAGAGAGAATAAAGATACCTGATAAGGGCACTTCAAGAAAGGAAACAGTTTAAGAATGTCCTTCAGAGGTGTTCGGCTGCCAATCATCTTCCTTCTTATTTCCAAAGTTTGGCTCATTCTCTTGTCAATTTCTCTCCAGTCCTTTTCTGTTTTCACGTATTCTTGCTGGAACCACTTAATATGTTCATCTAGCTCAGAATCAAAACAAACAGCTTCTTCCTGCAAAACATTTTCAACATATCAATGGATTCCATGTTTCTATAAAAACTTGAATTTCAGGCTGTTATTGCACACTCTTAACTCATTCCTAAGGTGAGTATCACCATACCTGGTTACACTTGACGTTGAGCATAACTAATAAATGGACAGTCTTTAATGACAATAAATTAGATAGTTAATTACTTATGGAATTATAATCTATTCTCTTGAAAGATCTAAAAGAGTTACTTTAATTCCTACGTTATCCTTTTATATAGAGACAGATTATCCAGAAGATTCCCACTGAATCAAATGTTGCTCATTTCTATGCATTTCAATTTTAGAAGATAAAATGTTAAGAAGATATTTTTAAAAGTATTAAGGTTTTGTTATTACTATTATCTTTTTTCTTTTTAAATGCCTTTTTATAGCTGCAGTACCATGCCATATAATCCAAATTCAAAATAATAACAGTGGTTATTTTCTGATGCTAAATCATTAAACTAATAATTTTATTCACTATACAACTGGGTACGTTGGGCGGAGTGGGGGCAGCTAAGAAACACCTCACTTATTCTTGTTGAAAATCTAAGACAATCAGCTTTGAGGAAATAAGAAAAATATCTTTCTAGAAATATGAGTTAAGAGGACAGTCAGCTGAACTGCATGCAAATCAAAGTTGATCAACTGTCTAGCTGACCAGAATGTGAACAGATGATACCTATAAAAGATGAAAAAGATGATAAGGAACCTACAATCCTCTTATATCAAGGCTTTTACAAGCACATAGGAAAGCCTCAGTAGATCTACTTTCTGTGAACACAGAATGACTAACAAGACCTAAACCAAGTGAACGAACGCCTAGAAAAATAAAATTATCAAAATTAAGAAGAAGTTCCTATAATCTTACACAAATTTAGTTGGAAGATAAAAGTCTTTCCACAAAGAAAATACCAAGAAAGACTTGAGGGTTTTACAGACAAAATCTACTTAACTTTTGAAACACAGTGTTCAAATTTATGCAAAATTTTTCAAGAAAAAGGAAAGGAGGCCAGGCATGGTGGCTCACACCTGTAATCCCAGCACTTTGGAAGGACAAGGCAGGAGGATCACCTAAAGCCAGGAGTTCAAGACCAGCCTGGCCAACATAGCGAAACCCCACCTCTACTAAAAATACAAAAATTAGCCGACATAGTAGCATGCACCTGTAATCCCAGCTACTTGGGAGGCTGAGGCATGAGAATTGCTTGAACCGGGAAGCAGAGCCGAGATCACACCACTGCACTCCAGCCTGGGAGACAGAGCAAGACTGTCTCAAAAAAAAAAAAAAAAAAAAGAAAAGAAAAAAAAGGAATACTCTCTAACCCATCCTGTGAAGCCTCTATGACACTGATCCCCAAACCTGAAAGAACAGTGTAAGAAAGGAAAAGTGCAGTCACTCTCGTTCATGAACAAAGTTGCAGATATTAGAAACAAGGAACAACTAACTTGAATTTATTATACCTCAGAAACTCAAGGGTAGTTTGACATTGGTAAGGGAACTATAGCAAATTAAAAGAAAACATGATTGATTTACCCATTACGTTTCACATACTATCATACTAAAATCTCAGTTTGGGGGCCACTGTTATAGAAAGATTCGGGGCAGAAAAGAGGTAGGTTTTGAGAAACGTGTGTATGAACAGTATGATTGTTGGGCACAGCAGCTCACACCCAGTAATCCCAATACTTTGGGAGGTTGAGGCTGAGGGTTACTTGAGGCCAGGAGTTTGAGAGAAGCCAGGGCAACATAGCAAGGCTCTATCTCTACAAAAACAATAATAAATGTTGGGAGGCCGAGGCGGGCGGATCACCTTAGGTCAGGAGTTTGAGACCAGCCTGGCTAACATGGTGAAACCCTATCTCTACTAAAAATACAAAAAAGTAGCCAGGTGTGGTGGCGCATTCCTGTAATCCCAGCTACCCAGGGGACTGAGACAGGAGAATCATTTGAACCTGGGGGACAGAGGTTGTGGTGAGCCGAGATCGTGCCACTGTGCTCCAGCCTAGGCAACAGAGTGAGACTCCGTCTCAAAAAATAAATAAATAAATAAATAAATAATAAAATTACAACAGTTCCGTAATTTTACTTGGATTATCTAAACGTGTAAACGTCATATACTGCATTAATTAACTAATTAAAGATGAAAAAACATGACCATTTCAAATAATGCAGAAAAAGTATCTCATAGTATCCCTCTATGATTAAAGAAAAAACTTTTGCCAAAATAAGAGAAATTTTCAAAACCTATAAAGTTATATACCAAAAACCTAGAGCTAACATAACTTTTTTTTTTTTTTTTTTTTGAGACAAGGTCTCTGTCACCCAGGCTGAAGTGCAGTGGCGTGATCACAGCTCAGTGCAGCCCTAAACTTCCAGGCACAAGTGATCAACTGTCCCAACAGATGGGCCTACAGGGCCATGCCACCACACCTGGTTAATTTTTGTATTTTTTGTAGAGACAGGTCTTGCCATGTTGCCCAGGCTGGTCTTGAACCCCTGGGCTTAAGTGATCTGCTACCTTGGCCTCCCAAATTGTTGGGATTACAGGCATGAGCCACCACGCCTGACAGATATGATTTTTAATGGTGAAATTTTAAAAGAATAATCTTTAAAATCAGAAGCAACACAAAGATGCTTTATTAAACTCTTACTCAGCCTGTACCGAAATTCTAGTCAGAGAAGTAAGACAGGAAAATAAAAGGTATAAAAATTGAAAAGATAGAAATGAAATTGTCAATATTCATAGATGATGTGATTGTTCAAGAGAAAACTTAAAATCATGCATATGTAATTTGTTACAGCTGAGTTTTTCAGAGCAACTGAATACAAGATAAATATTCTAACATACGCTAACATAGAAAATACAATTTTTTACAATTATATTTTGCAAAAAAAAAAATTAAATTGCAAAAAAAAACCTTATAAGATACCTAGGAATAAAACTAACAAAAAATGTGGAAGACTTTTAAGAAAATTATGAAACTATAAAATATTAATGAGACTTAAATAAATGGATAGTCTATTATGTTCACAGCTAGAAAGATTCAATATTGTAAGAAAGTCATCTTTCTCCAAGTAGAGCTGCTGATTCAATATTTCTGTCAAAATCCCAAACCTATCAAAAACCACAATTTTTTTATCAGAACTTGACTAGCTGATTCTAAAACTCATTTGAAAGATTAAAGACCTCAAGAATGACCAAGGCATTCTTAAAGAATAATAAAGCAGTGATGGGAAAGTATCAAGACATTTTACAGCTATGTAAGTAAGGAAGTTGGTATTGATGCAGGGATAGATGACTTTACTAGCGGAAAACAGCAGAGCTTCTAGACACAGAGCCATGGAAACAACAGAGATGGCATCACGAATCTGAGGAAGAGAATGACTATTTTCTGAAAGGTGCAAGAAAATTTTCTATCCATAAGGAAAAAAAAATCCCATATGGCTTAAGAAGTTAAATTTTAAGAGCAAAAACTTAAAAAAATTTAAAGAAAATATAGAAATATTTCTTATCACTTCAAGGTAAGAAAGGATTTCCTAAAAGTGTTACCAGTGGAGGGCCTTGACTACAAGTTGTCCAGGTTCTTGGCGTTTTGAACAAAGAATTGGAAGAAATGCACAACAAAGCCATGAAATAAAGAAGCAACAAAAACAAAGATTTATTGAATCAAAAGTATACTCCACAGAGTGGGAGCAGGCTCAAGCTGGCTGCTCAAGAGAATTTTCTGGGTTTTAAATAGCCTCTAGTGGTTTCCCACTGGTGACTTGGTTTACACCCTATGTAAATACAGGAGAGGCCCACGACCAGTCTGATTGGTTGTGGAAGGTGACCAATCAGTAGCTGAAGTTACAAAATTACACTCTATGCAAATGTATGATTGGTTGTGGGAAGGGACTAGAGGCTGAAGTGAAGTAACAAAGTTATATCCCAATGCAAATGAAGACTAGGCCTGCTACCAGTCTGATTGGTTGCAAGAGGGGACCAATCAGAGGTTGATATGGTTTGGCTCTGTGTCCCCACCCAAATCTCATCTTGTAGCTCCCATAATTCCCACATGTTGTGGGAAGGACCAGTTGGGAGATGATTGAATCATGGGGGCAAGTCTTTCTCATGCTGTTCTCATGGTAGTGAATGGGTCTCACAAGATCCAATGGTTTTAAAAACGGGAGTTTCTCTGCACAAGCTCTCTGTCTGCCTGTTGCCATCCACAGAAGATGTGACTTTCTCCTCCTTGCCTTCTGACATAATTGTGAGGCCTCCCCAGTCATGTGTAACTGTAAGTTCAATAAGCCTCTTTCTTTTGTAAATTGCCTGGTCTCAGGTATGTCTTTATCAGCAGTGTGAAAACAGACTAATACAGAAGTACTTTCCATTTTTCGTCTGCCACACAGAGGCGGGTGGGAGATTGCAAAGGGAGTAGCCTCTGGTCCTTTTGTTAGCTGGGCATGGAAAGTTGGGGTTTTCCTTTTGATTCAGTTCGAGGAAGTTGGTGCAAATTGGCCTTAGGCTTCCTGCCTTCAGACCCTATTCTCCTGCCTCAAAAGCACTGATCATAAGACAAATGATTGATAACTCTAACTACATTAAAATTGCAACCTTGTCTTTCCTTGTCAAAAGACACCAGAAAGAAATTTAAAAGGCAAGGCACAAACTGTGAGAAGATATTGGGAACAAATATAATTAGTAAAGGAGTAGAATACAGAATATACAAAGGATTTTTACAAGTAAATTGAAAAAAAGGGCAGCCTCAGAGAAAAATAAGCAAAAGACATGAACAGACACTTTACAGAGGAGGAAACATGAATATTTCATAAACATATGAAAAGATGATCACCCTCATACATAACTGAAATGGAAGCCAAACACAGTACCATTGTATTCCCAGTAGATTGGAAGTGGGGTGGTGGCATTGCATGGGGGTGGGGTGAGTGGAAAAGAAATCAGATGATTAACGAGTGCTGCTCAGGGAGCTTAATCATCCAGGAAAATAATTTGGCACTGTCTTACAGAATTGAATATCTGCACACCCTGTGAGCCAGTGAGCCAGCAAATCCACTCCTAAGTATAAATCCTTGAAAAAAAGCTTCACATATGCTTCAAGACACACATACAAGAATAATCACAGCAGCATAGTTCATAACAGCCAACACTGGAAACAAATCAAATATCCGTTAAGAAGAGAACAGCCAAATAAACTGGTTGCCTGTCACAATAGATTAAACCAACAGGAAAACGAATAAACTACACTCAACTGAACAACCTGGATGAATTCCAGTGACATTACATTGATTGAAAAAAAGGAACTTATCAAAGGCAACATATAGTTTTCATATCATTTTGTAAACCTTAAAAACAAGCAAAACTAGAATTTGTTTTAGGCTGGGGTAGTGAAGGAAAATTCGTGGAAGATGAGGAACTGATCAGATTTTAAGGGATAATAGAATTTGAAAGAAGAAAGGACAGTTCTGGGTGGAGAGACAGGAAGGGCAGAGCATGTTATGGGAATGTTTAACAGAGCAAATCTGAAGATTGTGGAAAACCATAGACGGCCAGGGTTTAAAGCTGGGACTTAAAGGCGATGAAATCTTTTAATTGAGGTTGGAAGAATAGCTAGGAAACTTGTGAATGCAGAGATAGAGATTTGATATTTCTTATAAATTATCTAGATTTAGATATATAGAAAGGGAGATAATTATAGGAGCAGGAGAACCAGGATAATGGATTGTCAACGAAGCCAAGGAGTTTCAAATGTAAAATGTGGAAGGTGGTGAAAAGAAAAAAAAATCTTTAAGCTTCAGATATGTCAGATCTTCATTTACTTTCAAGCTTTGTTTGTATGTTTTAAACTGTTGAACATAAAAATGGACCACAGAGGATTTATTCAAATAAAATATGTGCTTGAAAAAAAAACAAGCAAAACTAAGCAATATATCTCTTAAGAATTCATGCATATGTGACAATGTCATTTATTTTTAAAACAGGTGAATGATAAACATAAAATTCAGAGTAGTGATTACTTCTAGAGGCCTGTGGTGTTGGAAAGGCAGGTGACAGGAGAGGGGAGGAAAACTCAGGCACACACAATGGTGCAGGCAGTGTTCTAGTTCTAAAGTTAAATGCTGAGTTAACAGTGTTTATTTTGTCTCATAAACTACATATATGTTACATATGTAGTTTTTCTTCTGTATGTCCCAAATGCATAGAATGACAATTTCTTAAGAAAACATTTTAATTTTTAAAGTACAGAAAAAATAGTTTAATTATCTAAATGGCTTTCTTTCATCTACTGAAATATAGTAGAAGTTATATAATTGCTGATATTGACATTTAGATATTACTGTATTTATAATGTACTACTTCCTCCAAAACTCTTACCCAATTATGAAAATAAAGTTTCTAGAGAACTTCCACCTGATCAGACTGATGGGATTAACACAGTGTTGGTGGGTTGTATTCTAGACTGAAGTGATTTTCCTAATTATTAAAAAGCTACATCAGAATTTAAAATTCTCACCATTTTAATGATTTACATATTGTTAGATTTATATATTGTTAGATATACTGTTAATGATTTATATATTATTAAAGCTGGAAAGAACTTAGAAACCACCTAGTCCATGCCTCACACTTCACTGATGGGCAAATTGAGACCCTCAAAGGGGAAGTGACTTTTCCAAGCACAGAGATGCTCAGGTGTGCAGGTTTCTGTTAGGGTAGTTCCCCACTTCTCTAACAGGCTGATTTCTTTAACAGCGCACGTTGAAATGAGGCAACTAGTGAGTAAGAAATGTCTGAATCTTACAGAACAGCAGCTGGAAACAGCTGCTGACTGTTGACTTCAAGATGTCTGTCTCAGCAGACAAAGTTAATGGAGGGCCGTGCTCAAGGAGGAATCAAAGAAAGAAGACATGAAGCACAAAAGAGATCACTTCAGGCCAAGAAATACACTGAAGGGAAGTGTAGTACTCACCTGTGAGATGTGTGACTTTAGAGGAATCAGCATAAATTAACCAGAACATTAACTTGAGTTAGAGCCAAACAAATTGTATAAAGAGTGTATGCTATGCTTCCTTTACCACACCAGTTTTGGCAACATAGAGTGTGGTCTCTCTACTCCAACACCACAGTAACCTAAGCTCTCACAGAGTTGGTTGTAATAGCAGAGCATAGTTCTAGCCAACTTTTAGTTTAAGCTGACAGCTGGAGCAGAAATAAGGAGGAGAATATTTCTAAGTTTGATTTCAACAGAAGAATGAGTCTGCTTTTGAAGTAGTAAGACGGCATGGTTAAAAATGTAGTTATAGCTTTTTTATCTCCCAGAATTGAATAAAAACTCATCTTGACTTTTATAAAGATAACTTTGTTCTATATCCCACAATCTGAATAAGTTTACAAAGAGGGTATCTTGTTATGAAAATGGAATAATTCTCTTTAAAAAAATGTTTTTAAGAAAACGGTATCTTGCCATGTTGCCCAAGCTTGTCGTGAACTCCTGGGCTCAAGGCTTTCTCCCATTTCAGCTCCCAAAGTGCTGGGGTTACAGGCATGAGTCACTGCATCTGGTCCCTGAATAATTCTTATAAATACCCTATGAAAAATCTACTTTAAAGGCACTATGTAAATAAAGGTTTCATACCTAAGATTGTGGACTGTAGCTTCTGAACATCACCAGCAAGTAACTGGACATACTCCTAGCTAACTATAGTGTTCTCTGCAGATTGTCATCTCACTCATTCTGTAATTACCCAAGGGGTGTATTTGTCTGAACTGTCCAGTATGGTAGCCACTAGCCACATGTGGCTTCTGAGTACGTGAAATGTGACTAGCCCAAATTGATATTTCTAATATTTAACAATTTTAATTGTCATTTTTATTATTTTTTAATAGAAGAGTGGGTTTTGCTATGTTGCCCAGCTGGATTCTAACTCCTGGGCTCAAGCAATCCTCCTGCATTTGCCTCCCAAGTAGCTGGGACTACAGGCATGTGCCACTTAACCTGGCTTTTCTTTTTCCCCCAGAGATAGCCCAAATTGAAATGTAAGCTGCAAACACTGTATTTCAAATATTTAGTATGCAAAAAAAATGTAAAATATCTCATTAAAAATTTTTAAGAATTTTAAGAATTACATGTTGAAATAATATTTTGCATATAGTGAGTTAAATATACTGTTAATGTTAATTCCATTTGCCACTTTTTAAAAATTTCTGCTACTAGAAAATTTAAAACTACATATGCAGCACATATTATATTTCTATTGGACAGTGTTGTGTTAGATACTAGGTGTTTCCTCATACCAAATCCCAATCATCCTCATTTCCAATTCTATTGTCGTCAAGTGTTGACTTGGAAATGATGTACCCCCTGTGGAACTTGAACAGTAGCTTAGCTTAGCATTCAGGCATGTGTCTCAGTCAATCAGCAGGCAGAGTTTCACCCATGCAACCTTGCCCCATGTTTCCAAGTGTGCAGCTTACTTGTAAAACTTCGCAGTATTAGTAAATATGCCACCTGCTAATGACAGTAATTGCACTCTATGTAGAATGAAATTAACTGTCAAGATTTTTCTTCAACTTTTGCTGTCTTGTTCAATTTTCTATGATGAGAGAAGCATCTGTGGAAAAGGCTATAAAATAATTAGTATTATGCAATAAATCATTATGTGTCAGGCCTAGTAAAAAACCAACAGTAAGTGTTGTAAGATAAATCCAAAGAAACTTAGCCAATATTCTTAACATTTGACTCACTAGGTAGTTTTTGTGCAACATTAATTCTATTTTATTTCTAAGCCAAATAAATCTAAAACACAAAGCTATTTGATAGCTTTCAAAGCTATAGGGTATATATGTACCCAATAAGTAGGAAAAGAAAATGTTTTAAGAGAGAAATGAATTATAGGTATAGTGTTAATAATTTAACACCTGGTAGTTAACTAACTTATTTAGCAAATATGTGGAAGGCTTTGGAATACAAGAACATCCTAAAAGCATTTATCAAATCCATGCATCAGTATCCTACACATAAAGTAGGTTGAAAAAAAAAAAGAGGCACAAGTTAACCTCTCTAAAGAAATTGCCATGTTGTTCCAGTATATATTTGATAGAATATTTCACATCAGAATGCGGCAAAATGTTAGGTATTTTTTCCTCTATGTTTCAGACTTAGAGAAATGTCCTTAACATTAAGGTCACAAAGGAGACAATCAATTCCTAGTACTGAGGGCTTAGAAAGAATCTTCAAATAAATTAGCTGTAAAAATGAAAACTAGGTGTTTTTACTTAAAGCAAAATCATTTTTCCTATGTTCTAAGTGTTCTTATTACAACAAATGGCAATAACTCTCATATATTTCCCCACGCTAAAGATAGTACAAGGACACAGATTGTAAAATCACAAGGGAGGATGGCAGGACTAGCCTGATCCTCAAAAAATGCCTTCATTGCTTCATGAAGCAGCACAGGCACAGGAGAATCACAGAGAAGTGGATCGAATGAATACTTGACACAGTGTGTTCGGAGTCCCTGGTATTACCTGCAACAGGCAAGATTACACTGCTGCACCTGATAACCCCCACACTTTATAGTGACAAAAGTTTATCACACATATGACATGCCCATCTTGGGTCCTGCTCCTATCCTCCTTACCCAAGGACGTGGCTCGATCATCTAGAATGTTGTCAGTTGTCACTAAAAAAAGGGGAAAATGAGGAATTGTATACTGGATCTTTAATGCGCATGTCACATCTGCTCACATTTCATTGGCCAGCCTTGTGACCACACCTAACTTCAAGGGGGTAGAGAAGGACAATCCTGCTGATTGTACAAAGGGAAACAATTGGTTAAACTGGTAAGTAACAGGGCTGGGAGGGTTACATCAGGAAGATATAGCAATTATAAACTTATATACACCTAACAACAGAGCCCCCAAAACCATGAGACAAAAACTGACAGAACTGAAAGGCAAAACAGACAATTCCAGAATTATAGTTGGAGACTTCAATACTTCACTTTCAATAATAAATAGAACTACTAGACAGATGATAAGCAAGGAACTAAAAAATTCAAACAACTGTTGTTTCTGGAGAAGACAACATACATTGTAAGAACTTGGAATCAGAAATAATGAATACATCATAAAATGAAGACCTCTTAGTGATGAAATTAAAAGATATTTTGAAGAAACTAATAGGACTGTTACTTATTTAAAACTCTTAAAGCAAAACAGAAACCAAATGTAGATTAAACTAACTGACAAAGATAAAATGATCCATGCACCTACATAACATTAAGAGCCTCCAAATCAAGAAAACTCCATTACAGTTAGAAAACAAAACAAAACAAAAACCAACAAAAACAAACAAACAAAACACAGAAAGAGATAAGCAAAGGCTCCAGCTGAGATGTAAATGGTATTTACATCCTTTGTATTCTGCTTCAAGAAAACAAAATTATTTTCACCAAATATCAAATTTAGAGTGAATTTACCCCATAAAGACAGAGGAGAATCTTTTCAAAGTAGTTGAAAAGATCAGCCATAAATGTAAAGAGCTAGACACCTATACAGTACACATCAAAAGTTTTTCAGAAAATTTCTAAAGAATCACTGGCTATTATCAAAGTCAGCTTTTTTTTTCATGGCCAAAAAGTTTATGATAATAGGTTGATAGCTCTACCGGCTGAAAGAAACTTTAGTAATTAAGAAAAGAAAATGCATGCATTAGTCAAGAAAGTATTAAGAAGTTAAGCATTTCGGTAAGTATGTTTACATCCTGATGCTTCAAATGGGGCATTTGACAGAGGCCAAGAGGACCATCAAGGAATTTTTTGGTTGAAGAGATCCCCAAGGAAAGGATAAACATCGAGCTATGATGACATGGGGATCCAAGGTCCCGTGCCCCATGTAGACCAGATACGACCTCCTTCATCCCAGGGTCAGGAGAGTAAGAGCAGGATCCCTCCACCAGTCCATCTCTATTCAGTTACAGCAGGATGCTTCTGCAAGAGCTAGCCAGAGCTTGTCCTGGTGCTCCCTGTGCTGGCCAATGCTCAGAACCTTCTTTTGGTTTAACACTCCCTTCATTCATGGCACCACAGCCCAGGATGTCATTCTGTGAGAGGGCAGATGCTACAAGGGGGTCCTGGGGGCTGGTTTAAGAGGACTCCCTCTTCCCCTTATTCTGAAAATGAGGATGAACTTACACAGAATCTTCTCCACTGAGGGACTCCCCTGACACAGCATATCTTCCACGGGGCAACAAAAAATGTCTCTACACTAAGTAGTACTAAGTAATAAACACTAAGTGGAAAATGCAATATAGAATGGCATAAGAACAGTCTGTATATGCTGTTAAATAGAGATCTCCATGTAATGAACCACTTTCTCAACACCAATTACAAAACAGCCCATTTTCTTCATGGGTTTATGGTGCCACTTTTATTGTACATTAAGTTCCCAAATAGACTTGGGTGTATTCTGGGCATTCTCTCTTATTCCATTGGTCTATCAAAGATGAACTGCAGATGACTTAAAGATTTAAACATGAAAGTTAAAATTACAAACATAATAGAAGAAAGAATAAGGGAGTAACTTTGTGACTTGGGGTATGGGAAAGACTGCAGTCTACAAATCAACAAGAAAAAGATGCAAACCCATTAGAAAACAGGCAATGGATCTAAAGAGGTAATTTTCTAGAAGAAATGCAAAAGGCTAACACACATATGAAGAGATGCCTAGACTCAGTAATCCATGGAAATGTAAATCACAGCAAGAATGAAATTATACTTTATACCTATTAGTCTTGGCAGCATTTTGAAGGCTAGATAATGGTAAGCATTGGCAATGGTAAGCAATGGTAAGCAGGGATCTGCACTGGTGTGGGAGTGAGACTAGCAAAGTCTTTCTGAAGAGCAACTGGTCAAATTAAGTACATGCATACCTTGAGCCCCATCAGTTCCACTTCTGGATGTGCAACCCAAAGAAAGGACACACAGCTTCATAACCAGGTATGCATAACGGTGTTCTCTGTGGTGCAATTTGTAGTGGGAACGGGACTTGAGGCAAGAGTACTCTATAATGGTTAAAATCAATGGACTTGAAATATACACGAATGAATCTTTAAAAGAGTGTCAGTTTAAAAGGTGAAACCGAATGAGGTAAAGAATCCTCATTTATGTTAAATCAAATATACATGAAACCCAAATGACAGAACACATTCTGGAACATTTACAAACAAACAAAAAATACATATGAAACGCTTTAAAATGGTTTCCTACAGTCAGAGGTGGGGAGAAAGGCAGATAGAAATGGGGACAGAAAGGAATAATCAAACCAGAAAAAGATCCAGCACAGGGCAACAGTGATAATGTGCCATGAAGTGAGAAGTTGGATTCATTCAACTTTAACACCTAAGGATTATGACAAAAAAAAACTACTGTATAAAGTACAATCTTACATTGCCATGCAGTTCCACACAATTCCTCTAAGCTTTTAAATCCAACATTTTCATCATTTTAACAAGATACTGTCAGTAACTTATGAAATTACCCAGTTAAATGTACTGGTTTAAGAATCTAATTATATCTGTTTATAAATACACGATGAGGTACAGTAAGACACTTAAGAAAAGAAAGCAGATTTATCAATTCATGGGGCTATACGCTCTCTGGACCTAAAACTAAAAGTCAGATGCATAAGAAGCGATGGCACAGCTGCTGCATTGACTGCACGACCATACACGCAGCCACATGAGGTCTTGAGATTGGAAAGGCATTTTTAAACATTGCAAAATACCCGGCATTATGCAAGATTGGTCTGGGAACATAATGTGGGATTCTGACAAGCAAAGCTATATATATAACATGATCATAAGTCTTTCTAGCAGTGGGACATGAGGAACTCAGGTATGTTGACTCACAGGTGGTGCTTTGGCATTGCAGATGCTTCAAGTTTTGCAGCCAAAGAACATAGCTTAAGCAGAGCTAAAATGGCAAAGAGAATGCAGTGGGTGGAGTGTTAGGGACAAAAGATCTGCCCCCTCTGCTCAGACCTGCAGAAGTTCTGCAGCTGCCTGGTCTACCTGTGGAAGCCCATGTGACAGAACTAAGAAATCCACCCTGGCCAGGCGCGGTGGCTCATGCCTGTAATCCTAGCACTTTGGGAGGCCAAGGTGGGCGGATCACCTGAGGTCAGGAGTTCGAGACCAGCCTGCCCAACTTGGCAAAACCCCATCTTTACTAAAAATACAAAAAATTAGCAGGGCATGGTGTTGCGTGCCTGTAATCCCAGCTACTCAGGAGGCTGAGGCAGGAGAATCACTTGAATCCAGGAGGCAGAGGTTGCAGTGAGCCAAGATCATGCAACTGCACTCCAGCCTGCACGATGAGTGAAACACCATCCAAAACAAAAAACAAAAAAATCCACCTTCTTTCATTAAGACATCTACCTTCAGTTCTTTGGTAAATCCCATCAGACCACCAAAGGAAAAAAACAGAAACAAAATTAAGCAAAACAAAAGAAAATCTCTTCCTCTATTTATCCCTTCCCAAGATCTTCCTCCAGTTTAGCCAAACCCACTTTCTTGCCTTTGAGTGAATGGCCAGACTCCTGTGTCTTGCCTGCATCAACATTTTCGATCTCTGCGGCATAGGAAATAATTTTTTTCTGTATTATAAAAATATTGTGCCCAGTTAAAAAATTTTAAAACGTGAGAGTTACCCAGGTGTGTCTTAAACATTTTTAATGTTCAGAAATCTTTTTCTTTTTCTTTTTTTCTTGAGACAGGGTCTGGCTCTGTCACCCAGGCTAGAGTGCAGTGGTGCGTTCTCAGCTCACTGAAGTCTCAACCTCCCTGGCTCGAGCAGTTCTCACCACCTCAGCCTCACGAGTAACTGGGACTTACAGGCACATGCCACCAGACCTGGCTAATTTTGTTTAGTTTTTGTAAAGAGGGGGTCTCACTATGTTGCCCAGGCTGGTTTCAATATACATGACACATGGACTCAAGTAATCCTCCTGTCTCAGTCTCCCAAAGTGCTGGGATTACAAACGTGAGCCACCATGCCTGGCTCAGCAATCTTAAAGACATTACAAAGGAGCTATCGACGGAAGAAGTTCAAACCAAAGATTAAAAATAATGTTGGTAATCACTCTGAAAAATAAAATTATATGAGATAAATTCAAATGATGGAACCCCCCCCACACACATACTTCTTAGTGTTTGTACATTTGCTTAATCCCCATGTAGTGTACAAAATACAGAAACAGAGTGTTTCTGTAATATTCCACTATAAATAGTTTTCTTATCCTTTAAAGCTTTTTGCTTTACAGAACATGAGAGCATAAACGGAGAGGCTATAGTCTTCAAAGAATCAGCGATTTGCACTATTTGTAAGGGGGAAAAAAGTTAAATCCTTACCAATTAGATTTGTTTGCCAGCAAAAATGTTGTCTCTGTAGACGTCAACAATGACCACCCTATCGTCTCTTTTTTAGCCTTAGCTGGCAGAAAGGTCAAAACTAAATTCCATTACCATTTAACTGCTAACCCCAATACATTCAATTCCCTGTTCTTTCTGTAGCAAAGGGCCCTGGATTGACCATAGCAGGGTTCATCTTAGGATTCAAGAATGTCTTGGAGGCTAGAAAGGAAAAACCACGAAGAGTGTAGTTCCATGAAGAAGGGACAGAAAATGTGAGTACACAAGCTGGTTAAAAGATGATGTGTCAACACAAGAGGGGGGCTTGTATTTAGACTCGTGTCCAGGGGTGTGACCTCTTATCCCACGGACTGACCCTTGAGTTCTAAGGCTGGGGACAACTGCTGGGGACAATTGATTTTACCATTCATCAATTCCATTGAATTTTGGTGGGAAATACCACATAGAAAAAGACGGGAAACTGAATGGAAAGGAACTCCACCTTTATTCTACTGAAAATCAAATGTTTGAGAAAAGCAACTTATGCATAATGTAATGCTGTTATTTTACAAAGTGATTTTTATTTTATTTCATTTTAAGTGTTGGGATACATGTGCAGAAAGTGCAGGTTTGTTAATAGGTACACATGTACCATGGTGGTTTGCTGCACCTATCAACCTGTCATCTAGGTTATAAGATCCACATGTATTAGGTATTTGTCCTAATGCTCTCCCTCCCCTTGTCCCCCACCGCCAACAGGCCCTGGTGTGTGATGGTCCCCTCCCTGTGTCCATGTGTTTTCATTGTTCAATTCCAACTTATGAATGAGAACACATGGTGTGTTTGGTTTCCTGTTTCTGTGTCAGTTTGCTGAGAATGATGGCTTCCAGCTTCATCTATATCCCTGTAAAGGACATGAACTCATTCTTTTTTATGGCTGCATAGTATTCCGTGGTGTATATGTGCCACATTTTCTTTATCCAGTCTATCATTGATGGAATTTGGGTTGGTTCCAAGTCTTTGTGATTGTAAATACTGGTAGCTTGATGGGAATAGCATTGAATCTATAAATTACTTTAGGCAGTATGGCCATTTTCATGATATTGATTCTTCCTATCCATGAGCATGGAATGTCTTTTTTTTCCTTTGTGTCCTGTCTTATTTCTTGAGCAGTGGTTTGTAGTTCTCCTTGAAGAGGTCCTTCATGTCCCTTGTAAGTTGTATTCCTAGGTATTTTATTCTCTTTGTAGCAATTGCAAATGGGAGTTCACTCATGATTTGGCTGTTTGTCTATTATTGGTGTATAGGAATGCTTGTGGTTTTTGCACATTGATTTTGTATCCTGAGAATTTGCTGAAGTTGCTTATCAGCTTAAGGAGTTTTTGGGTGAGATGATGGTGTTTTCTAAATATACAATCATGTCATCTGCAAACAGAGACAATTTGACTTCCTCTCATCCTATTTGAATACTCCATTTCTTTCTCTTGCCTGACTGCTCAGGTCAGAACTTCCAATACTATCTTGAATAAGAGTGGTGAGAGAGGGCATCCTTGTCTTGTGCTGGTTTTCAAAGGGAACGCTTCCAGCTTGTGCCCATTCAGTGTGATGTTGGCTATGGGTTTGTCATAAATAGCTCTTATTATTTTGAGATATGTTCCATCAATACCTAGGTTATTGAGAGTTTTTAGCATCAAGGGATGTTGAATTTTATCGAAGGCCTTTTCTGCATCTATTGAGATAGGCATGTGGTTTTTGTCATTGGTTCTGTTTATGTAATGGATTATGTTTATTGATTTGCTTATGTTGAACCAGCCTTGCACACCAGGGATAAAGCTGACTTGATCGTGGGGGATAAACTTTTTGATGTGCTGCTGGATTTGGTTTGCCAGTATTTTATTGAAGATTTTTGTGTTGATGTTTGTCAGGGATATTGGCCTGAAATCTTCTGGTACATTGTATCTTTGTTCTCACTGGTTTCAAAGAACATCTTTGTTTCTGCCTTCATTTCATTATTTACCCAGTATCATTCAGGAGCAGGCTGTTCAATTTCCATGTAGTTGTGCAGTTTTCAGTGAGTTTGTTCCTTAATCCTGAGCTCTAATTTGATTGCACTGCAGTCTGAGAGACTGTTATGATTTCCATTCTTTTACATTTGCTGAGGAGTGTTTTACTTCCAATTATGTGATCAATTTTAGAATACGTGCTGTGTGGCACTGAGAAGAATCTATGTTCTGTTGATTTGAGGTGGAGAGTTCTGCAGATATCTATTAGGTCCACTTGGTCCAGAGCTGAGTTCAAGTCCTGAATATCCTTGTTAATTTTCTGACTCGTTGATCTGTCTAATATAGACAGTGGGGTGTTAAAGTCGCCTACTATTATTGTGTGGGAGTCTAAGTCTCTTTGCAGGTCTCCAAGAACTTGTTTTATGAATCTGGGTGCTCCTGTACTAGGTGCATATATATTTAGCATAGTTAGCTCTTCTTGTTGCATTGATCCCTTTACCATTATGTAATGCCTTTCTTTGTCTTTTATGATCTTTGTTGGTATAAAGTCTGTTTTATCAGAGACTAGGATTGCAACCTCTGCTCTTTTTTTGCTTTCCATTTGCTTGGTAAATATTCCTCCATCCCTTTGTTTTGAGCCTATGTGTGTCTTTGCACCTGAGATGGGTCTCCTGAATGCAGCACACTGATGGGTCTTGACTCTTTATCCAATTTGCCAGTCTGTGTCTTTTAATTGAGGCATTTAGCCCATTTACATTTAAGGCTAATATTGTTATGTGTGAATTTGATCCTGTCATCATGATGCTAGCTGGTTATTTTGCCCATTAGTTGATGCAGTTTCTTTATCGCGTTATTGGTCTTTATATTTTGGTTTGTTTTTGCAGTGGCTGGTACCAGTTTTTCCTTTCTATATTTTGTGCTTCCTTAAGGAGCTCTTGTAAAGCAGTGCCAGTGGTGACAAAACCCCTCAGCATTTGCTTGTCTGTAGAGGATTTTATTTCTCCTCCACATATGAAGCTTAGTTTGGCTGGATATGAAATTTTGGGTTGAAAATTCTTTTCTTTAAGAATGTTGAATATTGGCCCCCACTCTTTTCTGGCTTGTAGGGTTTCTGCAGAGAGATCTGCTGTTAGTCTGATGGGCTTCCCTTTATGGGTAACCTGGCCTTTCTCTCTGGCTGCCCTTAACATTTTTTCCTTCATTTCAACCCTGGTGAGTCTGACAATCATGTGTTTTGGGTTGCTCTTCTTGAGGAGTATCTTAGTGGTGTTCTCTGTATTTCCTGAATTTGCATGTTGGCCTGTCTTGCTAGGTTGGGGAAGTTCTCCTGGATAATATCCAGAAGTGTGTTTTCCAACTTGGTTCCATTCTCCCTGTCACTTTCAGGTACACCTATCAATCGTATGTTTGTTCTTTTTACATAGTCCCATATTTCTTGGAGGCTTTGTTCATTCATTTTCATTCTTTTTTCTCTAATCTTTTCTTCATGCCTTATTTCAGTAAGTTGATCTTCAATCTTTGATATCCTTTCTTCCACTTGATTGATTCCACTATCGATACTTGACAAAGTTCTCATGCTGTGTTTTTCAGCTCCATCAGGTCATTTATGTTCCTCTCTAAACTGGTTATTCTAGTTAGCAGTTCCTGTAACCTTTTATCAAGGTTCTTAGCTTCCTTGCATTGGGTTAGAACATGCTCCTTTAGCTCAGAGGAGTTTGTTATTACCCACCTTCTGATGCCATCATCAATCTCATTTTCTGTCCAGTTTTGTGCCCTTGTTGGAAAGGAGTTGCTGTCATTTGGAGGAGAAGAGGAATTCTGGTTTTTGGAATTTTCAGTGTTTTTGCACTGGTTTTTCCTCATCTTCATGGATTTATCTACCTTTGATCTTTGATGACCTTTGGATGGGATTTTTGTGTGGGAGTCCTTTATGTTGACATTGATGTTGTTGCTTTTTGTTTGTTAGTTTTTCTTCTAAGAGATCCCTCTTCTGCAGGTCTGCCACAGTTTGCTGGAGGTCCACTCCAGATGCTATTCGTCTGGTTATCACCAGTTGAGGCTGCAGAACAGCAAAGATCACTGCGTACTCCTTCCTCTGGAAGCTTCGTCCCAGAGGGGCACTGGCAAGATGCCAGCCAGAGCTCTCCTGAATGACGTGTCTGTCGACCCCTGTTGAGAGGTTTCTCCCAGTCAGGAGGCACTGGGGTCAGGGACCCACTTGAGGAGGCAGTCTGTCCCTTAGCAGAGCTGGTGCGCTGTGCTGGGAGAATCCCTCTTGTCAGAATCAGCTGCTCTCTTCAGAGCCAGCAGGCAGGAAGGATTAAAGCCACTGAAGCTGTGCCCACAGCTGCCCCTTCCCCCAGGCACTCTGTCCCATGGAGATGGGGATTATGTCTGTAAGCCCCTGAGTGGGGCTGTTACCTTTCCTTCAGAGATGCCCTGCCCAGTGAGGAGGAATCTAGGGAAGGAGTCTGGCCACAGCCACTTTGCTGTGTCCAGCCCAGACCTCCCAGCCTCCTTAGTACTGTCAGGAGAAAACTGCCTACTAAAGCCCCATTAATGGCGGACGGCCCTCCCCCCACCAAGCTCGATCGTCCCAGGTCAACTTCAGACTGCTGTGCTGGCAGTGAGAATTTCAAGCCCGTGGTTCTTAGCTTGCTGGGCTCCATGGGAGTGGGACCCACTGAGCAAGACCACTTGGCTCCCTGGCTTCAGCCCCTTTTCCAGGGGATTGAACAGTTCTGTCTCACTGGGGTTCAGGCGCCACTGGGGTATGAAAAAATAGTCCTGAGCTAGCTTAGTGTCTGCCCAAACAACCACCCAATTTTGTGCTTGAAACCCAGGGCCCTGGTGGTGTAGGCATACGAGGCAATCTCCTGATCTGCAGATTGCAAAAACTGTGGGAAAAGTGTAGTAACCCAGCCAGGTAGCACAGTCCCTCATGGCTTCCTTTGGCTTGGGGAAGGAGGTCCCTGGCTCCTTGCAGTTCCCAGGTGAAGCAATACCTCACCCAGCTTCTGTTCATCCTCTGTGCATTGGACCCATTGCCTAACCAGTCCCAATGAGATGAACTGGGTACCTCAGCTGGAAATGCAGAAATTACCCACCTTCTGCGTTGGTCTCTTTGGGAGCTAGCTGCAGACTGGAGCTGTTCCTATTCGGCCATCTTGGTCCCTCTCACAAAGTGATTTTTAAGAACATAAAAGATTGCAAAATAAATATGATTCTATCTTATAATTTTAGTTTGTAATTGGAATTTTGCAAAGTTTCTAAAAAGTTTCTTTTAGGGCACCTTTCAACTGTCTTGTCTTTTTATCAAAGAACAGTTTTAGAATTATGTTATCTTAACTGACCTATTATTTTGAAAGCCTCACTGAAAATTAGAATAAGATATTTAAAGTACATACTTTCACCCAAGTTTTGCATGATGCATGATGCTGGGATAAGTGGTTTACAAAATATATTTAAAATATTCCTATCCTATGGATCTTATAACTAGCACTAGTAAAATGGAGGTGACTCAATGCTTTGCCCTTTTACTATCCAGTAAATATACCAGATGAAAAAGAAAATAGAATATTTACACCAAGTACATTCACTAATATAAACATGTTTGTTGAAGAGTTAGGATTTACATATTCACATTGGATAAAGATAGAAACAGAATTGGGAGGACAAGAGATTTCACTTTCATACTTGGTAGTTCAGACATCCTTGTTAAAGAGTTCAATCTACTTTGATAGCAGGGGAAATTTTTGTTTCTGAGGAATTTCGGTGCTCTGAGGTAGAAAAGGAATATATACAGGATCTCAGACAATTGGAATTCCCATGACCTCCCAGGTGCTGAGGGTTGAATCTCCAGGCCCTCCCAGGGGCCCTCAGCCTGGAGCTCCCGACAGCCACTTCTGAGTTGGGGTGGAAAGGCTTCAGGACCAGCAGGGAAGGGAAGGCCACAATGGAGTTTTGTATCCATGCATGTGGGTTATTTCTTCCCTGAAACCTGGAGACCAGAGGCTACCTAACTCAGACAATGTGAGTATTAAAAAACTTCCTGTAGCAATAAGAGCATCAAGAACATAAGACACATTGTAGGATAAGAGCAAAAAAAAAAAAAAAAATTATTCAAGGACTCGAACTTAAGGGTTTTTCAAAGTTTTTGAAGGTTGTGAAAAAAACTGGACACAAGATGTTCAGTAATTGTTTTGGGAATTCTTTTCTTGGAAATATCACGCTCATTGTTAGCCAGGCAAAACAGACTTTCTTGGTTCTTAACTATACTTCAAATTTTAAAAAGGTATCTTATTTTGTTTTAATTATTTTAAATGCTATTATTTATTATCCCTTAATATATCAATCTATCAAGTCATCAGAACATTTAGGAATTCAATCTTACTTTTATCTGGACAAGTTTAATTTCATCAAGTCTTATATCAGCAAGAGATTTCCTTGTCTGGCCTCTTCGGTGTCCAAATTTACACTTATTTCTAATCACTTGCTCATCATCTTCTATGGGTCTTCGAACATATTTAAAGCGATCTTTGAGGGCTCGTTTCCATAAAAACTGTAAAATAACAAAACAGGCCAGTTAATCTTCAAGGAGATTGAGATAATCCTATATAAACAATATGTCTATACAACAACAATACATACCTATCATCTTTGGGCTTGAAATTATTTTCACATCATGGTAATAGAAACAATATATCTATCCTTCCTTTTATCCTCACAGCAATCTTGTGACACTGCTACGGAAATTATAAACCCTAAGTTATAGGTAAGCAGACAAAGTCACAGAAATATAAATCTTTTCCCAATGTCATATGGTTATTGAGTAAATATATTGGTTCTTGAACCTGGATTTTCTAATTCCCAAAAGTGATACTTTCCACTATACTCTGTCTCCACAACCAATTCCATTTTTCTAGTGGGTTCTAGAAAAGACCTGATAGTGGCTTATGGATTGATGCATTTTCTTTAAAAATAATTTTCTGTCATCTTTTGAAATTTGTTTTGATGAGTACTATTGGCATTCACTCCCTAAGTGTGTGTGGTGCCTCTACTGTTTCAAACACAAAGACCAACTCCCCACTCTGGGAGGGAGAAGGGTGTAGATGGACCTCACTTTCAGTGGAGCAGAGGGATGAGTAATTTCAATATAGAGTGAAAAGTATTATAATAGGGGAAGATACATCATTCATTTACATTGTGTTAGGAGATCATAAAAGCCTTCCTGTAGGAAGAGAATCTAAACTGCGGCTTAGGTCTTAGGGTCAGGTAACTGCATGAACGGATGGAGATAGCAATGGGGAATGCCAGTTGGGTAGATGCACAGAAGTTCCGGAAGGATGAAGCTGCATGTGCAATGGAATAGAGGGAGAGCTGGTGCCCTTTAGAGAACTACCAAGAGTTGCGTGAGGCTGGAGCACAGAGCTCAAGATGAGGGAATGACAGAGGATGGGGTAAAAAATAAGGTGGGAGAGAGGAGCCAGCCCAATCATCAAGGGCCACGGTCACCCCATTAAGGAACCTCAATGTAATCCTGAACCAGATCTTAAATCTGTCTCTGTGGACAGGCTGTATTAGAATCTCATAGGAACTTTTGCCCTTGGTCTTTCCTCTAAAGCAATGGTTCTCAAAATTTAGCCTGAATCAATTCCTGGAGGACCTGTTAGAGCATAGGTTGCTGAGCACCACTCTCAGCATCTCTGATTTTGAGGTCAGGGGTAAGCTGAGAGTGTGCGTTTCTTGCAAGTTCCCATGTGATGCTGCTGCTTGCTACTGTTCGGGAGATTGTAATGGAGCCCAGATGTCTGTATTTTTTAAACCTCTACAGAGAATTCATCATAACAGCCAGGTTAGGAAGTCTTCCTAGGCCATGTTGAGTTGGGAGAGTGAATGGTCCAGATTTGAGCTCTGGAAGGATCTGTCTGGCATGTGGAGTTTTGTGAGACCAGAGACATGGACAACACCTAGGAAGCACCCCTGGACTTCTTCCTCAATATGCCAACATCTCTTCCACTGCTGGGCCTTCAGTTTGGGCCTGGAAAGCTTTATCCCTCTGTTCCCACACCTAGATGGTATGTAGTTAACCCTTGCTTTGCCTTCAGGTCTCAGCTCAGCCTGTGCTTCATGGAAGTGTCCTCTGGCTTCTGTAACAGCTTGGCGTTGGATCTCCCTTTTCTTCATTGGCACTTATCACAGTGGTAATCTACCCTCATCTATGTGATACTTTGTCTGTTTCTATTTATATTTCTTTTTCTTTTCTTTTCCTTTCTCTTTTCCCTCCCTCCCTCCCTCCCTTCCTTCCTTCCTTCCTTCCTTCCTTCCTTTCCTCTAGCCTATAAGCACATAAAGAAAGGCTCATGCCTGCTTTGCCCACCAAGCCCAGCACGGTGCTTCATGCATGCTAGAAACTATAAATGTTTGATGTCTTGTGTCAATACTCTGCGAAGCAGGAGATGCAGGTGTCAGCATGACAGACCAGAAGCAAGACTCTGAGTCTTGGCAGTGCTTAGCTGGTAACTAACTCACTGCATGAGTGGTGGCTCAACCCTTCTTTTTTTTTTTTTAGACGGAGTTTCACTCTTGTTGCTCAGGCTGGAGTGCAATGGCGCAATCTTGGCTCACTGCAATCTCCACCTCCTGGGCTCAAGCGATTCTCCTGCCTCAGCCTCCGGAGTAGCTGGGATTACAGACATGTGCCACCACAGCCAGCTAATTTTTTGTATTTTTAGTAGAGACGAGGTTTCTCCATGTTAGTCAGGCTGGACCCAAACTCCCAACCTCAGGTAATCTGCGCACCTCGGCCTCCCAAAGTGCTGGGATTACAGGCGTGAGCCACCACGCTCCCGGCTGGCCCAACCCTTCTTGAAGCCAGTGCCTTAGGGCTGCTTCTGCTGCTCATCTCCCCTGCAATGCCATGTGATTGAATAGATCCCCACAGTGAGTGCAGGGAAGGAAAAAAAGAAAAACCCTTGCAGGCATATGGGCCTGTGTTTCCCTCGAGCCCTGGCCAAGAGAGAGAGTGGTAAGTCGCCGAATGGCTTTGGGCATGTTTTCTAAGCTCTATTTCCTCATGGGCCAATGGGAATGCCACCAAAATAACATTAGCCAAATGCTTGGCACTTAGATTTTGCCATTCCTGGTTATATGGTTTGTAAGTCCCAATGAGAGTAATCCCTGAAAGCACCATAGCCTAAGTTGGGAAGACCGCAGGTCCAAGTACTAGTGTGAATACATATCAGCCAAGTAACCCCTCTTAATTTTAGTTTCTTCAACTATAAAACGGAACAATAAGATCTGTCCTATCAACTGCACTGGCTTTTTGGGAGAGTGAGTAGCTACTCATTGAAGATATTTGTAAACTAAAGTGCTGTTTGTAAAGTCCTTCAACAGCCCTAGTAAGAAAGGCAGTGGTTGAGGGTTGGAGTATGGCTTCAGCACTGATTAAGCTCCCAGGTATGCATGAGTCAGAGGTGCCTTATCACGTCCCATAGGCTTGCTTGTGAGCCTGGACTTTACCATTGCTGTTTTACCACAGAACAGACAAAAAGAATGGCTTGTATTTTTCTTAGCCGTGAAATATGAACTAAAGCAAGTATAGTACATTTTTTTTCCATATGTTTCCTATAGCTCTGAAGGGTTTCTAAACGTGCTGAACCTGGTGGGAGGTATTATAGCAATCAACGGCTAGGACATTTTTAAATTGCCAATTTCTTCTTTCTAGCCTCTCCCATTTCTCCCTGTCTGATAGGAACAGAAAAAGGACAAATCAAATACAATCTTCCACATGAGTATTCAATCAATGAGTATTTACTGAGAATCTGCTATATGCCTGACACCATGAGTTACTTACGCAGACGCCTCAGGTAGGCAGACTCAGTAGGAAATATTTATGTTATAGAATAATCATCCCTCTCCTCCATGTTTCCAGCTAGAGAGGGTGTAGAAAGTTCTACATGAAGACAGCTCTCCGTCAACCACTCTGAAATAAAAAATGGCCCTGAAATTGCAGACCTCCTGTTGTGACATATGAAGCAGTCCACAGCATCACGAGCAGATCTTTGCACATTCAAATGCAGAATGTGGACCGTCTTACATGGCAACTGGACTAGACTTGTTCAAAAAGCAAATATCCGGAAAAATAAAAAAGGGTATGGAGAGACTGTCTAGACAAAAAAAACTATTTTTAAAACATTTTTGAAAAATTGGAGAAATGTGAATATGGATTGTATATGATATTATGCACTTATTGCTAATTTTCTTGGTATAAGAATGGTATTGTGGTTATATAAGAGATTGTCCTTATTCTTTTTTTTTTTTTTTTTTTTTGGAGATGAAGTCTCGCTCTTGTCCCCCAGGCTAGAGTGCAGTGGCACTGATCTTGGCTCACTGCAACCTCCGCCTCCTGGGTTCAAGCGATTCTCCTGCCTCAGCCTCCCATGTAGCTGGGAATACAGTTACCTGCCACCATGCCCAGCTAATTTTTGTGTTTTTAGTAGAAACGGGGTTTCACCATGTTGGCCAGGCTGGTCTTGAACTCCTGACCTCAGGTGATCCACCCGCCTCAGCCTCCCAAAGTGCTAGGATTACAGGCGTGAGCCACCGTACCCGGCCTTTTTTTTTATTATTATTATTTTTGAGACAGGGTTTTACTCTGTCATCCAGGCCAGAGTGCAGTAGTGCAATCATAGCTCACTGCTGTCTCAAACTCCTGGGCTCTAGTGGTCCTCCCACCTCAGCCTCCCAAGTAGCTGAGACTACAGGCTCATGCCACCATATCTGGCTAATTTTTTTTTTTTTTTTTTTTTTGTAGGGATGGGGTTTTACCATGTTGCCCAGACTGGTCTTGAACTCCTGGGATCAAGTGATCCGTCCACCTTGGCCTCCCAAAATGCTGAGATTATAGGCGTGAACCACCACTCCCAGCTGTTCTTATAAGATATACGTTATGGTGTTTAGGGATGACATCTGCAACTTGCTTTTAAATGCTCAACCAAAACAAACAAACAAACAAATACTACAGAAGAAAAATAAATGTGGCAAAAAAATCCCTAATCTAGATCAGTAACTCTCAGCCAGTGACGTGATGTTGCTCCTCTCCTTCCCCTTGTTTGGTTTTGTTGTTGTTGTTGCTTTGTTTTGTTTTGTTTTTTAAGAGAAATTTTGCTTTATTCTGTAGTGTGCTTACTTTAGTGATGTTTGGGGACATGTCTGGTTGTTACAACTGGGTGGACAGAGTGCTACTCACACCTAGTGAGTGCCAGGGATGCTACTAAATATACTTCAATGTACTAGACAGTCCCCAGCAGAAAGAATTATCCAGCCCCAAAGGTAAACAGTCAAGAGGTTGAGAAAATCCATGTTGCTAGGAGTATATGCATATCAATGTAGCATTCTTTCAACTTTTGTTCAGATTTGAAACTTTTCTTTTCTTTTTTCTTTTTCTTTCTTTCTTTCTTTCTTTTTTTTTTTTTTTTTTTTTTGAGACAGAGTTCCGCTCTTGTTACCTGGGCTGGAGTGCAATGGTGTGATCTCAGCTCACTGCAACCTCGGCCTCCCGGTTCAAGTGATTCTCCTGCCTCAGCCTCCTGAGTAGCTGGGATTAAAGGTGCCCACCACCATGCCCGGCTAATTTTTGTATTTTTAGTAGAGAGAGAGTTTCACCATGTTGGCCAGGCTGGTCTCAAACTCCTGACCTCAGGTGATCTGCCCACCTTGGCCTCCCAAAGTGCTGGGATTATAGGCATGAGCCACTGCACCCGGCCCCAAATTTTTCAAAATAAAGAGTTAAAAATAAATTTAGCCCTAAAAATAACCAAGTTTGTGCACCCTTTTTCTTTCTCCACCCCTGCCTCCCATTAATGTTCTCTGAAATTTTGTACATTTTCCACTGTAACATTAGAAACACAACCTCACACACACTTGCAGGGAGAATTTGGGTAAACATCCATCCAGGCACCAGAGTTTCTCCTTCTACTCTATGAGTGCAAATCTGAGCCCTAATCTGCTAAGCAATTTTGCACACATCTCTTTATCAGTTAACGGTCCTTAGTGAATGTCACTGGGAACAGATGTGGATAAAATGGACACAAGAGCAAAGAAAGCATTATTTGTTACTTTGTACATGTCTCACTTTGATAACCATCAAACTAAAGGTCAAAAGGTATTGAATCAATATGGATTTGCTTATGTATATGCAAAGATTCTCTAGAAGGACTTTAATAGCATTGGTTACTTATGGGGAGGAAAATTAGGTGGCTGCAGAAGCAAGGGCGGGTGGGAAACTTTTCTATTTATACCCTTTTGTAGTTTTTGAATTTTGAGCTATGTAAATATGTAATTTATTCAAACAGTAAATGTAAATTTTAAAAAAACCACAAGTTCTATCCTGGCTAACATGGTGAAAATCCATGTCTACTAAAAATACAACAAATTAGCTGGGCATGGTGGGGGGCACCTGTAGTCCCAGCTACTTGGGAGGCTGAGGCAGGAGAATGGCGTGAACCCATGAGGCGGAGCTTGCAGTGAGTCGAGATCGTGCCACTGCACTCCAGCCTGGGAGACAGAGCAAGACTCTGTCTGAAAAAAAAAAAAACAAAAAACCACAAGTTCTATACACAGTAACACTGATTAGACATTAAGTTGGTAGATGTATCTCCAGTGTAGAAGAAATTCTGAGAATCAGTTTTGTCAGCCATATTGACATGATTGTCAATGTTGGGATGCCAGGTTTGTTTAGTATTGTTGTTGTTGCCTTGTTTTTTTCCCTTCGTTTTGTTTTGCTTTTTTAGAGGAAATTCAATTTCTTCTGTAGTGCACTTTATATGCAGCAGCATATTTTGGAAAGGATGTCATCCTAGAAGCAAGAATACCTGAATTCTAATCTTGGCTTCAATAACTATCATTTTTCCAGACATGGTATACAACATCTTTCCTCAGTCTGAGTGGTGAAAAAAACCTTTAATTACCTCTCCCATTGAGAAAATTCTGTGATTCTCTCCATATATAATGAACCTTTTCTTGAAAATACAAAAAAAGAAGGAAGAAAGGAAGGAAGGAAAGAAGGAAGGAAGGGAGGGAGGAGGGAGGGAGGGGTAAATACAAATAAGGAAGAAAGGAAGGAGGGAAGAAAGAAGGAGGGAGGGGAGGGAGGAAGGAAGGAAGGAAGGAAAGAAGGATGGAAGGAAAGGAGGAAGGGAGGGAGGAAACAGAGCCTTAAAATGTCTTTATATTCATAGATAATTGGCATTTATCCTTTGTTGTTCTTGGAAATAATTGCTGAAATTCCATGTCCTTAAGAAAGCACAGCAAAAAATATCTTTTCATAGACATCTGAGACAGTAAAGCACAAAAAGACATCTATCTTCTTTAGATATGCCTACCAATGTGTATGCATATGGCATATAGAGATACAGGGAATAATAGACCATCTACCTTTATGTATACATAGCTACAGTTCCTTGTAATTGTTCCTTAACTCATAAAGTTACAGCATCATAAACACCCAATTTTTTATTAACTATTCTTAGGTACAGTTCAATAGTGTTAATTATATTCACATTGTTGTGCAATGAAGACACTGGTCTTTGAAATCCAGGAGATAGGCAGGTTCAAACAGCAAACTTTGTGTTGAAACGTCAACGGCAGTGGTTCTCAGCCGTGGTTGTACATTAGAATAATCCCATCCTCAAATTAATTCAATCTGAATCTCTAGGAATCCTAATGTGCAACCAGAGCTTAGAACTGCTGCCCCAGAGAATTGCTTGAACCCAGGAGGCGGAGGTTGCAGTGAGCTGAGATCGCGCCACTATACTCCAGCCTGGGTGAGACAGCGAGACTCTGTCTCAAAAAAAAAAAAAAAAAAAAAAAGAACTGCTGCCCCAGAGCATCCTGAGGGTCTGTTTTTATCAGGACAGCAAGCAGAGATCTGACAGGGCCAGGTAAGGCTAGAGGCCCAGACCTCAAAGCCAGACAACAGCTCCACTGGGTCTGAGAAGGCAAGAAACACTTGATGACAGCTCTGAAGCAGGTGCAGCCATGTCTTTCTCTTTCTATGTGTCACATCTCCTAAAGACCCTTCCTAACCCTTAAAACCCTTAGGACTGTAAAACGAACAGCTCAATTTTAGCAACTTTATATGCTTGTGCAACCATAATCACTATCCATTTTGGCCACCCTCAGCCCTAGGCAACTCCTGATCAGCTCTGTTGCACTGAGCTTCCAGTTTTGAGAGGACAGCAACATGATGACAGAGAGAGACAAAGAAGACAAAGAAACACAGGGCAGAGAGAGACCAAGAAGTTATGAAAAAGGGAAGACAAGGAGACAGACAGAGAGAGAGAGAGAGAGAGCCAGAGAGAGAGAGAGAGCGTGCAAAGTCAAGAAAGAAGCATGGACTAACAGAAAGTGAAAGACAGAAACAAAGTCAGAGAGAGACCAAAGAGACAAAGAGTCAGAAAAACAGAAACAGATAGACCTAGATACATAGACAGAATGAGAGAGAGAGAGAGAGACACCAAGAAAAGATGGGTGAAGCATAAAATTACTGGGCAACACAAGGCAATTATTTTAAGATAGTCTGAAATTAACAGGATGGTGCCATGTGGTCACTTACGAAGCCACAGCCGTCCTCATCCAGGAAAGGGTGGGCCTGCAGCAGGGCATTAACTACGTCATTGTACTGCTGGGTGCTGGGGTACCTGTTCACCAAAACAAGGAAGATATGTTTCACTTCAAGCAGCCCACATTCCTTCCTTTAAGATGAGTCTAATTACACTCATTTTTCTTCACATTTTTCTACATAACAAAAAGAGATTTAAATATTGGGCAATTGGGACCTACTACCAATATGTCATCCACAATCTGAAGAGAGTTGATTCCACAGGAATTCTACTCTATTCTGAAACAGACCCTTTCCCAAAGCAGCAAGCTTGTCCTGTTGTCACTCACAGTGAGCCTTCCAGATACTTAGTCATGTCGGCCTGGAGAAACTCAATGATCCTTATCCTCATGCTGTGATCTGGGCACTTCTGCTCTGCTAACATGCATTTGACATCATAGGGAAACTCTGGTAAAACATAGGACTTCGTCCATTGTAATGCTTTGCTTCTTGCTAGAATATGTTTCACATTTCTTCTGTGAAATAAAAACACACAAAGAATGAAATTCTATTCCAAATATATGCAGTTTATTAATTTGCTACATCCTGAGAACTTATGAAATAAACAACTTTCCTGAGACCCAAATATATGGAAGTCATCAAGCCATCTTCCATCCATTCATCCATCCACAAATGTTTGAAGGCTCATTAAGTGTCTTTGTCCATTCACACAACACATAAATATTTATTCTTTAGAAAAAGTCATAATAATATAGACTTTAGAATAAAGCCTGAAGTTGAAATGCATACTAATTCATTTTTCTTAAAGAGAAAATGTAATGCATAGCTCAAAACTAGACAATATACTTAACAAAAAGAAAATACATTGCAATTCGGCAAAGCAAATGAGGCCTACCATAAAGTCTTAGCACCTGTTAAGAAAATTATTCTAATTAATTTATTCTGCTGTTGTTTATAATTAAATACAAGATCCACCTAATTTAGTTTGTCTTTGCCTATTTTGATAAGGTTAACTGAGTTTCCAAATTAAATATAAGTAACAGATATTCCGATTCTATCCAGATGAAATTTCTATGAAGGGCTACAGAAAACTATAACTACAGAAGGCAGATCAGGAGTTGCCTGGGGCGGAGGGTGGATAAAATGGATAGTGATTATTTGTTGTACAAGCATATAAAGCTGCTAAAATTAACTGAGCTATTCACTTTATTTTTATTTTTTATTTTATTATTATTATTTTTTAAGATGGAGTCTCACTCTGTTGCCAGGCTGGAGTGCAGTGGCACGATCTCGGCTCACTGCAACCTCTGCCTCCTGGGTTCAAGCGACTCCCCTGCCTCAGCCTCCCAAGTAGCTGGGACTACAGGCATGTGCCACCACACCCGGCTAATTTTTTGTATTTTAGTATAGATGGAGTTTCACCATGTTGGCCAGGATGGTCTCAATCTCCTGACCTCGTGATCTGCCCACCTTGGCCTCCCAAAGTGCTGGGATTACAGGCCTGAGCCACTGCGTCTGCCCAATTTTTATTTTTTTTTTTTAGACAGAGTCTTGCTCTGCCATCCAGGCTGGTGTGCAGTGGTGCAATCACAGCTCACTGCAGCCTTGACCTCCTGGTCTCAAGCAATCTTCCCACTTCAGCCTCCCAAATAGCTGGGACTACAGGCATGTGCCACCATGCCCAGCTAATATTTTTTATTTTTTGTGGAGATGGGGTCTCACTATGTTGCCCAGTTTCGTCTCGAACTCTAGGCTCAAGTGATCCTCTTGCCATGGCTTCCCAAAGTGTCGGGATTACGGGCATGAGCCAACACAGCTAGCCTCTTGTTCACTTTAAATGGGTGAACTTTATGCTACGTAAATGAAACATCAATAAGGCTGTTTATAAAATTATCAGAACAACGTTCAAGCCTTAAAGTTAGTGACTGACCACTGAGTGTGCAAAATGAAGACTCTATAATATTAACAAAGTGTCCAAGTAACAATTAATCAAAGGCACTAGGTAGCTCTTAACCCATTTATAAATAGGATTGATTGTGGTGGAAGTAAAGAAACAGAGGCAAGCCAAGTAGAAGACAACAGAAAGATTTCCTAAATTGGCCTAAGTAGGTTAATTTTCTGATAACCACGGAACCCTTAGTGGCCCAAGCAACATTCAGATGAATTTTGAAAAACTAGGATTCTTTTAGCATTTTAGGTCATCCTTTATAAGAATGCACGAGCTATAATGCGATATGGAGAATCAAGCACACAGGAGAAAGCACTCTCACATCCATTTTTATAATAAGCTCCCTTTCCTTTTTTCCCCCTTTGGCGGTCCCTACTATATCAGTGGTGAAATTATGTCCTGGCTAAAACAAGCACACCAATATTTAATACTTGACCCAATACCACAACAGGATATTTCCAGATGTAAGTCTCTGCTGTAGCCCAATCCATTTTCTAGTATGTTTCTCTTTCATTTTGTTCATTCATTCAACCAGTATTTATTAGGGGTCTACTAAATGCCAATTACTCTTTCACAATCCTCATTTTCTTCCATATTCTATTACTTTGTTTCTTTCTCCCATGGACAAATTACCTCTCCTGTATCTACTGAGACCTAGAAGTATAAAGTAATGGCCAGTTTTGTTGGATGTCTTTTGTGCCTTCCTGGGATTTTTTTTTTTTTTTTTTTTTTTTTTTTTGAGACAGAGCCTTGCTCTGTCACCCAGGCTGGAGTGCAGTGGTGCAATCTCGGCTCACTGCAACCTCCACCTCCCGGGTTCAAGCGATTGATTCTCCTGCCTCAGCCTCCTGAGTAGCTGGGACTACAGGCGCATGCCACCATGCCCGGCTAATTGTTTTTATTTTTAGTATAGACAGTGTTTCACCATGTTGGCCAGGATGGTCTCAATCTCCTGACCTTGTGATCTGCCCACCTTGGCCTCCCAAAGCGCTGGGATTACAGGTGTAAGCCACCGTGCCTGGGCCTTCCTAGCATTTTTTTTAAGGTGATGTAACTTGGCAGGTGTTAAGCTGGTTTCAGTAATCTTAGCATCTATCTCCTTTTCCCCAGTGATTTTCAAGTAGCTAAATTAGCTGCCTGCCGGGTCCAGGTTTTTGAAGTTGTTATGTTACTTAGTACCACCTCAATAGATAAGTTCAATGTTCCAGTGTTATAAAATAAAGCTTGTTACACTGTTTGTCTTTTTATTCTACATACTTTCCCTCCTTTTTTTTTCAGTGTCAGGGTGGAGACTATACTGCATGGTATTATTTCTATCAAACATCCACAATGTAGCTAGACATATAAAGGATCCAAGGAGACAGATACTCCATCTTGCTCTAAATAGAGGTATTAGGACAGATCAGAAACATCAAATTTTCATTTTCTTTACATTAAAACAATGTAAGAAGATATTCTGGAATTGACTAAAAACCAACCCATGCCACCTAATACCAGTCAAAATGAGTATTACACATGGAAAGTGACTCATCAGAAATTAAAAATACATTCTAATTTGGAAGCAGATAACTGCAGGCAAAATCATTTCTCATCTGTAAAATTATATTTGCATTGGATTAAAAAAAGCTTTACTGTGAGGTTAAGATTATTCATAATATTTTTATTAAGCTAGAGTTGGCCAGAACCCCATAATAAGTCAGCCAAAAGTAAGGGCAGGGAGCAGACAGCAGTTCAACCCAAAGGACGGTTATATTACTGTTCCCACCTCAGAACCAGGCTCTTCAACAAAATCAGCACCACGAAGCAACAGATCTCTAACCCAAGGTATCTCAATCCTGGGTGCACAGTAAAATCAACTAGGAAGCTTTTAAAACATGTTAATGCCTACAATTGGCCCCCGGCTAACTGAATCAGAGTTCACTGCTTACTAAATTCTCAGCTTATGTGTAAAGCTTATATTTGCAATAAAATAAAACTTATAATAAAGACAACACATATGATACTTGGCCATATCATTATTGTATTAGGTGGTAATTTAAAAAATGATTAGATGGCATTTTCATGAAAAAGCTAACTGACTCTCCAACATTTTCTAACTTTAGTAAGAGTGAAAAAATATCCAATTCTTTCCCTGCTTCCAAAGAGCATATGGTATACTCTGATGAGGCTCACACAGGGTAGGAAAGATGGCTCTGTTAAGAACGGGCTCAGGTGAGCACCAGCTCTCTAAGGAAAAATCTGAATGCACAGAAGAACAGCAGTTGGTAGGGAGCAGAAGAAACACAGATGTTACATGAGGGCGGGGACTTTTTGTTTAATCTCCAGTATATATAACATTGCTTAGCAGAGTTGATAACACAGTGATTTTTTGTTGAAAGAATAAACCAGGCATCTGAAAGAAGTAGCTACCTAAGCAGGGCTGAATTTGATGTGGTCTCAGCAAAGATGTGGACACTTCACTGGTCCGTGATTGCATTCATTACCCTGTAGATTCGGCTCCCCATTTATGCTCCAGGCATGTCTTTGAAATCACCTTCATCCTGCTTTTCTCTAACCTCTGTTACCTCAATCTCTTCCCAATCACCTCACTGGGACTGCTTCCTCTAAAGTCAATAATGATTTCCTAATTGACAAATTCAGGGCCTTTGACCATAACTTTTTACAAGAGCTTCATAACTGCATTTAGTGTTACTGACTACTTCCTCACACCCCTTTTCTTCCTTAACTTCCTTGACACTGTTTCATTTTCCTGCTTCTCTTCCAATCTCTCTGACAACTTGTTTATTTGCTGATTTATTCCTCCTTTACTTTCTGTGAGAATTTGCACGTGGCTTGGTTCCTGCCCCCTTAATCCTCTGTATTGATTTTTGCTTTCTTCCTCAGAGAACTCACCCAGCCCCATGCCTCAGCTCTGAGCTTTATGTTGATGGATTGTAAATCTATCATCAATAATCTGTTCTCCATGCTCCATCTTAGATCTCCAACAACAACTTGTACATTGTTCATCTCATACTCAACAAATCCAAAATAATTCACAATCTTTAAAAAAACAAAAACAAACAAACAAAAAAACCTAGGCTCTCATTTTCTAGGAACTGAATTGTGGTCCTTTCAAATTCTATATGTTGAAGCCCTAACCTCCAATGTGACTGTACTTGGAGACAGACCTTTATGGAAGTAATTTAGTTAAATGAAATCATAAGGTTGGGCCCTGAGATGACGGGATTGGTATTCTTAAAAGATCTGTATGCCATGTGAGGTCAGAGAGAAAATGTAGCCATCTGCAAGTGAAAAAGAGGGTCCTCAACAGAAATGGAAGAGGTCAGGGCCTTGATCTCAGGCTTACGGCCTCTAGAACCACCAAAAAATAAATTTCTATGTTTAGGTCACCAAGTCTATGGTATTTGTTATGGCAGCCTGTGCGGACTAACACAGAATTCCAATTTCCTTGTTTCTTTCACTGTACCCGTTTCTCTTAGCAACTCAAGCTTAACATCGTGACGTCTCTTTTACCTTCATTTTTCACTCCTAAGTGTCATGAAATTTTCCCTACATTTTATCTCTGTATTTATTTACTTATTTCCATGGTTCATGCTACTACACTAATCCAAGTATTCGCCACTCAAATGTGGACTGCTTCAGTAGTCTCCTAGCAGAGTTCTGCTGGAATGGCTTAATGAGCTCCCACTGGACCAGCTGTCTCAGAGACATTAACCATAAACATTAAACACATTTAAAAAAATTAACTGAAAACACTGAAAGGTGAAAAACAGAATGCAGGTTTTGAAAAGAAGCCTACACTTAGAACAAGAGGAAGACACTGGGCCTTCGATGAGGTTCCCTTTTCATGGCTTTTGGCCTGAAGGCAGGCCTCATGCTGTGCTGCCAAAACTCTAATAGAAAAACCTGTAGTATTTCTGGACTCAAAGACTTGGGGGCAGGATTTCGGGCAACCCATTATGTGGAAAAGGAGAGGAAAACCCCAGAAAAGAATGAGCTAATGAGGGAAAACTCCACAATCTGTGTATAAACTGTTCAAATCTCTGGATGATCCTGAACTACACACGTGCATAACTGGACTAAAGATAAAAGAACTCAACAGATTTTAACTGACACCAGAAGACTGAGTTTTCCACGTGAGTCCAACCAATTTTGCGGTTTCCTAGAACAAAATGTCAACGCTCTTTGGGCGAACACAACAGATTCAAGAGACTCCACATTGTAACATTCATATTTAATCCAAAATTATGTAACGTACAAAAAAATAAAAAAACCCAGAAAATGTAATCCATCCTCAAGAGTAAAGATAATCATTAGAATGTGATGCTAAGATGAACCAGATGTCGGCAAGGATTTTAAAGCAGCTATTCTAACAATGTTCAGTGAATTAAAGGAATATAGGCCAGAATGACTGAAATGATAGGAAAATTTAGCAGAGAAATAGAAATTGTTTAAAAGAAACAAATAGAAATTTAGAAGAAAAAAATACAAAATTTGAAATTAAAAATTGTACTAGATAGGATTAATAGCAGAATGGAGATTTAGGAGGAAATAGTCATTGAATTTGAAGACAGATCAACAGAAATGATCCAATCTGAAAAACACAGGGAAAAGAGATTTAAAAAAATAAGAAAAGTAGCTCATTTTTTCTAATTGCAGCTCCTCACAATTTATCCCTCTATACAGCCATAAACCCTTCTCCTCTGTGATCCATCATCCAATTTTACATAAACACCGATTAATCATGTCGGTCAGTGGAGGGGCCAGGTAGAGCTGGCCAATGGCTTCCAGGGCTACTTTTGGAACCAAGACATAGTCCAAGGTCCAAGCAAAATAAGGCAATCTTGCTTGACACCATAATCATGTCCAATTTCAAAGAGTATTTCTGGTACTGAAACACCACTGGGAACCAACGTGGAATTTAACTTCAAATTTAAAAGTCCCATAGTTTAAAGACCAAGTATACAGAAGACCTGCAAGTCCACATTCAATACTTGACCATACTAGATATCTGCCTTTTGCACGATTTCACATTTTCCAATTGTCATACGCATGATAATCTTCCTGTTTGCCGACAATGTAACCCATATATATATTGAGTGACATGGGTGATTCAGGATTCTTCTATCCCCAACAATTAGACACCGTGAGAGTTTACTATGCAGTGAGAGTTTACTGTGTCAGTCTCTTTGACCAATTAACATCTTCAGTATGTGGTCTCCCTGAGAGGAGAGTTACTGCTTCCTATTTCTGAGGACAACTGTGAGCCAGGCCCATTCCTTAATTATCATCCCTTTGGGTTCCTGGGGCTCCCCAGGAAGAGGAAAATAACTATGATTTGTTGACATGTTTGGATATAAACATTCGCATTTGGAAGGAAAACTGAGTCTGTTCTCTGTATTTAAACCCCTTTTGGAGCTAGTGAGTGTTTGGCAGTTATTTTATCCCCATGAAAGTAGATAATATTGCCTTAGGGAAAAAGTCAGCTCTTTAATTTTCAAACTAGAAAGCTTCAGTATTTCTTTTTGAATTAGAGGAAGCTTAAGAGTTTAAAACTGTTGCTTCCTTCCTTTTTTTTTTTTAACTGAGCCGCAGTTTCTCGCTTTGTTGAAATTGGTGCTTCCAATTTCATTGACTTAAATTTAAAGGAATTTTTTCATTCTCTTTTTACTTCTACAAATAAAACAGGTGATAGGATTTTAAAATTCTATGAGAAAAATAAAAGTCAATGGTCTGTAATTTCTTAAAATCCCAAATTTGAATTCTTCATATTTACTAATTAGAAGTTTTTGTACTCTCTTATTATCAACTGCTACACAATGTGAATTCTCAGATCCAGTCCAGACACAAGCCTTACTAAATCTCCAGAATGCACTATGCATGTGTTAGCAGTTTCTTCACTTACTTAGTTGCCCTCAGTTGCCCTCATTCTTCTAGGTTTATCTCAAGCCTTCTTCTCAGGTAGATTTTACTCACTGCCACACTCCTGCCATGCATGTGGTTCTCCTCATCTGAAATCTCCACCTGGCCTGGTCCAACACTGGCCCTGTGAGCACTCAACTACATCTAGTCTCCTTATCTGTCTTGATTTTCCTATGTCCTTGTTGAATGAAATAGTTTGTGACAAAAATATTGTAGAAAGGTTTAGCAATGCTTGAGAAAGATACAAAATATCAAATATAACATTCTATGATTGATAAAGATAGTCTGTAGTTCTATAAACTTGTGTTCTCTTTTTTAAGAGACAGGTGTCAGGCCTCTGAGCCCAAGCTAAGCCATCATATCCCCTGTGACCTGCACGTACACATCCAGATGGCTGGTTCCTGCTTTAACTGATGACATTCCACCACAAAAGAAGTGAAAATGGCCTGTTCCTGCTTTAACTGATGACATTGTCTTGTGAAATTCCTTCTCCTGGCTCATCCTGGCTCAAAAGCTCCCCCACTGAGTACCTTGTGACCCCCCACTCCTGCCCACCAGAGAACAACCCCCCTTTTTCCTTTACCTACCCAAATCCTATAAAATGGCCCCACCCCATCTCTCTTCGCTGACTCTCTTTTCGGACTCAGCCCACCTGCACCCAGGTAAAATAAACAGCCATGTTGCTCACACAAAGCCTGTTTGGTGGTCTCTTCACACGGTCGCGCATGAAATTTGGTGCCGTGACTCGGATCGGGGAACCTTGGGAGATCAATCCCCTGTCCTCCTGCTCTTTGCTCCGTGAGAAAGATCCACCTACGACCTCAGGTCCTCAGACCAACAAGCCCAAGAAACATCTCACCAATTTCAAACCCGGTAAGCGGCCTCTTTTTACTCTCTTCTCCAACCTCCCTCACTATCCCTCAACCTCTTTCTCCTTTCAATCTTGGCGCCACACTTCAATCTCTCCCTTCTTTTAATTTCAATTCCTTTCATTTTCTGGTAGAGACAAAGGAGACACGTTTTATCCGTGGACCCAAAACTCCGGTGCCAGTCACAGACTGGGAAGGCAGCCTTCCCTTGGTGTTTAATCATTGCAGGGACGCCTCTCTGATTATTCACCCACATTTCAGAGGTGTCAGACTATGCAGGGACACCTGCCTTGGTCCTTCACCTTTAGCAGGAAGTCCCACTTTTCTGGGGGAGGGGCAAGTACCCCAACCTCATATCTCTGCGCCCCGATCCCTTATTTCCATGCCCCGACCTCTTATCTCTGTGCCCCAACCCCTTATTTCTGCGCCCTGACCCCTTTCCCGCTTTTCTGGAGGGTAAGAACCCCTGAACCCCTTCCCTCTGTGTCTCTACTCTCTCTTTTCTCTGGGCTTGCCTCCTTCACTATGGGCAACTTTCCACCCTCCATTCCTCCAACTCCCTTAGCCTGTGCTCTCAAGAACTTAAAACCTCTTCAACTCACACCTGACCTAAAACCTAAATGCCTTATTTTCTTCTGCAATGCCGCTTGACCCCAATACAAACTCGACAGTAGTTCCAAATAGCCAGAAAACGGCACTTTCAAGTTTTCCATCCTGCAAGATCTAAATAATTCTTGTCGTAAAATAGGCAAACGGTCTGAGGTGCCTGATGTCCAGGCATTCTTTTACACATCAGTCCCTTCCTAGTCTCTGTGCCCAGTGCAACTCGTCCCAAATCTTCCTTCTTTCCCTCCCTCCTGTCCCCTCAGTCCCAACCCCAAGCGTTGCTGAGTCTTTCTAATCTTCCTTTTCTCCAGACCCATCTGACCTCTCCCCTCCTCCCCAGGCTGCTCCTCGCCAGGTTGAGCTAGGTCCCAATTCTTCCTCAGCCTCCGCTCCTCCACCCTATAATCTTTTTATCACCACCCCTCCTCACACCCAGTCTGGGTTACAGTTTCGTTCTGCGACTAGCCCTCCCCCACCTGCCCAGCAATTTCCTCTTAAAAAGGTGGCTGGAGCAAAAGGCATAGTCAAGGTTAATGCTCCTTTTTCTTTTTCCCAAATCAGTTAGCATTTAGACTCTTTTTCATCAAATATAAAAATCCCAGCCCAGTTCATGGCTTGTTCGGCAGCAAGCCTGAGACGCTTTACAGCCCTAGACCCTAAAAGGTCAAAAGGCTGTCTTATTCTCAATATACATTTTATTACCCAATCTGCCCCTGACATTAAATAAAACTCCAAAAATTAAATTCTGGCCCTCAAACCCCACAACAGGACTTAATTAACCTCGCCTTCAAGGTGTACAATAATAGAAAAAAGTTGCAATTCCTTGCCTCCACTGTGAGACAAACCCCAGCCACATCTCCAGCACACAAGAACTTCCAAATGCCTGAACCACAGCGGCCGGGCATTCCTCCAGAACCTCCTCTCCCAGGAGCTTGCTACAAGTGCCGGAAATCTGGCCACTGGGCCAAAGAATGCCCACAGCCCAGAATTCCTCCTAAGCCGCTTCCCATCTGTGCAGGACCCCACTGGAAATCGGACTGTTCAACTCACTTGGCAACCACTCCCAGAGCCCATGGAACTCTGGCCCAAGGCTCTCTGACTGAGTCCTTCCCAGATCTTCTCGGCTTAGCAGCTGAAGACTGACACTGCCTGATCACCTCGGAAGCCCCCTAAACCATCACGGATGCCGAGCTTCGGGTAACTCTCACAGTGGAAGGTAAGTCTGTCCCCTTCTTAATCAATACGGAGGCTACCCACTCCACATTACCTTCTTTTCAAGGGTAATTCCCTTGCCTCCATAACTGTTGTGGGTATTGACGGCCAGGCTTCTAAACCTCTTAAAACCCCCCAACTCTGGTGCCAACTTAGACAATACTCTTTTAAGCACCCCTTTTTAATTATCCCCACCTGCCCAGTTCCCTTATTAGGCTGAGGCACTTTAACTAAATTATCTGCTTCCCTGACTATTCCTGGACTACAGCCGCATCTCATTGCTGCCCTTCTCCCCAACCCAAATCCTCCTTCGCGTCCTCCTTTTGTATCCCCCCACCTTAACCCACAAGTATAAGATACCTCTACTCCCTCCTTGGTGACCAATCACGCACCCCTTACCATCTCATTAAAACCTAATCACCCTTACCCTGCTCAATGCCAAGATCCCATCCCACAGCACGCTTTGGGCATTAAAGCCTGTTATCACTCGCCTGCTACAGCATGGCCTTTTAAAGCCTATAAACTCTCCTTACAATTCCCCCATTTTACCTGTCCTAGAACCAGACAAGCCTTACAGGTTAGTTCAGGATCTGGGCCTTATCAACCAAATTGTTTTGCCTATCCACCCCATGGTGCCGAACCCATATACTCTCCTATCCTCAATACCTCCCTCTGCAACCCATTATTCTGTTCTAGATCTCAAACATGCTTTCTTTACTATTCCTTTGCACCCTTCATCCCAGCCTCTCTTCGCTTTCACTTGGACTGACCCTGACACCCATCAGGCTCAGCAAATTACCTGGGCTGTACTGCCGCAAGGCTTCACAGTCATCCCTCGTTACTTCAGTCAAGCCCAAATTTCTTCCTCATCTGTTACCTGTCTCAGCGTAATTCTTATAAAAACACATGTGCTCTCCCTGCCAATCATGTCTGACTGATCTCTCAAACCCCAACATCTTCTACATCCTAGGCATGGTTACATACTTTTGACTTTAGATACCTGGTTTTGCCATCCTAACAAAACCATTATATAAACTCACAAAAAGAAACCTAGCTGACCCCATAGATCCTAAATACTTTCCCCACTCGTTTTTCTGTTCCTTGAAGACAGCTTTAGAGACTGCCCCCAACTGAGCTCTCCCTGACTCATCCCAACCCTTTTCATTACACACAGCTGAAGTGCAGGGCTGTGCAGTCAGAATTTTTACACAAGGACTGGGATCGCATCCTGTAGCCTTTTTGTCCAAACAACTTGACCTTACTGTTTTAGGCTGACCATCATGTCTCTGTGCAGTGGCTCCTGCCCCCCTAATACTTTCAGAGGCCTTTAAAATCACAAACTATGCTCAACTCACTCTCTACATTTCTCGTAACTTCCAAAATCTATCTTCTTCCTCATACCTGATGCATATACTTTCTGCTCCCCAGCTCCTTCAGCTGTATTCACTCTTTGTTAAGTCCCACAGTTATCATTGTTCCTGGCCCAGACTTCAATCTGGCCTCCCACATTATTCCTGATACCACACCTGACCCTCATGACTGCATCTCTCTGAACCACCTGACGTTCACCCCATTTCCCCACATTTCCTTCTTCCCTGTTTCTGTTTCTCACCCTGATCACACTTAGTTTATTGATGGCAGTTCAACCAGGCCTAATCGCCACACACCAGCAAAGGCAGGTTATGCTATAATACAAGCCACTAGCCCGCCTCTTAGAACCTCTCATTTCCTTTCCATCGTGGAAATCTATCCTCAAGGAAATAACTTCTCAGTGTTCCATCTGCTATTCTACTACTCCTCAGGGATTATTCAGGCCCCCTCCCTTCCCTACACATCAAGCTCGAGGATTTGCCCCCACCCAGGACTGGCAAATTAGCTTTACTCAACATACCCCACGTCAGATAACTAAAATACCTCTTAGTCTAGGTAGACACTTTCACTGGATAGGTAGAGGCCTTTCCTACAGGGTCTGAGAAGGCCACCGCAGTCATTTCTTCCCTTCTGTCAGACATAATTCCTCAGTTTAGCCTTCCCACCTCTATACAGTCTGATAACAGACCAGCCTTTATTAGTCAAATCAGCCAAGCAGTTTTTCAGGCTGTTAGTATTCAGTGAAACCTTTATATCCCTTACGGTCCTCCATCTTCAGGAAAAGTAGAACGGAGTAAAGGTCTTTTAAAAACACACCTCACCAAGCTCAGCCACCAACTTAAAAAGGACTGGACAATAATTTTACTACTTTCCCTTCTCAGAAGTCAGACCTGTCCTCAGAATGCTACAAGGTACAGCCCATTTGAGCTCCTGTATAGACGCTCCTTTTTATTAGGCCCAGTCTCATTCCAGACACCAGACCAACTTAGACTGTGCCCCCAAAAAACTTGTCATCCCTACTATCTTCTGTCTAGTCATACTCCTATTCACGTTCTCAACTACTCATACATGCCCTGCTCTTGTTTACACTGCCGGTTTACACTGTTTCTCCAAGCCATCACAGCTGATATTTCCTGGTGCTATCCCCAAACTGCCACTCTTAACTCTTGAAGTAAATAAATAATCTTTGCTGGCAGGGCTATGCTGAATCTCCTTAGGCACTCTCTAATCAGATATCCTAGGTCCTCCCAATTCTTAGACCTTTTATACCTGTTTTTCTCCTTCTCTCATTCCATTTAGTTTTTCAATTCATACAAAACTGTATCCAGGCCATCACCAATAATTCTAAATGACAAATGTTCCTTCTAACAACCCCACAATATCACCCCTTACCACAAAATCTCCCTTCAGCTTAATCTCTCCCACTCTAGGTTCCCACGCCCCCCCTAATCTCGCTCGAAGCAGCCCTGAGAAACATCGCCCATTATCTCTCCATACCATCCCCAAAAATTTTCGCTGTCCGAACACTTTACCACTATTTCATTTTATTTTTCTTATTAATATAAGAAGATAGGAATATCAGGCCTCTGAGCCCAAGCTAAGCCATCATATCCCCTGTGACCTGCACGTACACATCCAGATGGCCGGTTCCTGCCTTAACTGATGACATTCCACCACAGAAGAAGTGAAAATGGCTTGTTCCTGCTTTAACTGATGACATTGTCTTGTGAAATTCCTCCTCCTGGCTCATCCTGGCTCAAAAGCTCCCCCACTGAGTACCTTGTGACCCCCTCAGTCCTGCCTGCCAGAGAACAACCCCCCTTTTCCCTTTACCTACCCAAATCCTATAAAACGGCCCCGCCCCATCTCTCTTCGCTGACTCTCTTTTTGGACTCAGCCCGCCTGCACCCAGGTGAAATAAACAGCCATGTTGCTCACACAAAGCCTGTTTGGTGGTCTCTTCACACGACGCGCATGAAAACAGGGTCTCTGTCTGTTATCCAGGCAGGAGTGAAATGGCACAATGATGACTCACTGCAGCCTCAAACTCCTGGGCTCAATGGAAGCCTCCCACCTTAGCCTCCTGAGCAGCTAGGACTACAAGCATGCATCACCACACCCAGCTAATTTTTAAAATTTATTTTTGTAGAGATGAGGTCTTGCTATGTTGCCCAGGCTGGTCTCAAACTCCTGGCCTCAAGTGATTCTCCTACCTTGGCCTCCCAAAGTGTTGGAATTAGAGATGTGAGCCACCGCATCTAGCCTAAATTTGTGTTTTCAGACATAAAATTGTCACCTTTCAAAAAGGAGCTCTCTGTTGTGCTAAAACAGCCCACTGATGACAAAGAAACCACTCACTAGCAAGGCACCAAACCAAGTGGTGAGTGAAAAGAAGTGCCAGTTTACTAAGCCCATAAATTTGAGATTCAAAAACCAGTGGGGAACACTAGAGAGGCAGATCTGGAGACTGAGGTGGAAACCTCTGGAAACACAAAAGGTATCTGAGAAGTAGACTGTGACTCTTGAGTATTACAAAAAGGTCAGACACGCCAAAAATAAACTCTGCAAAAGCTGTTTTCTAAGCATCTCACCAGGCTTCAGTTGCACCCCATGTGGCTTTATGGGACCCAGGGCAGAGTTCATATCACACTCAGCTGAACCCTGGTTGACCTTTGGAGTCATAGCTCATAAATCATCCCTGTTTTCCCAAATTTCAGGGCACAAATTGTACCTTTCTCCAAGGGCACCCGCTTGGAGACAATCTCCTACTTTGAGGAACTGTGATATTTTCCTAGTCTTGTAAAATAGTATTGCTTTCTGGTCCTCCAGGGAGGAGAACAAGGGACAAGTGGAACACTTTGCTGTGAAGAATACACATCCTGGCTACGGGACTTGGTCTTCACATCTCAAGTGCCACCAGCAATAGTATTAGTACTCCCACCATTGGGAGAGAAACCAGTGACAACTATGCTGCTTTCCAGGGACTGAACTGAAAGAAATTGTGCCCACAAGTGGCTGTATTGTGGCATCCCATTTTCATTTAATTCCTCTCTACATCCAAGCCTGCAGACTTTATACACTGAAAATGGTATAGATTGGGATACCCAGGTTTATATTATCAACTCTGAAGCTAAATGGCATGTGATCTCTGCAACATCCCAAACCTGAGATGTTTTGGGGACATAGAAGAGGAAGAAGCCAGGGGAGGCTTAGATATCTGTTTAAAGAATTTGCTGTCATTTTATCCTAGGACAGAAGATGTTATGGTACACATCCCTTCCAAATTGGGAACAAATTTTACCAAACTACAAGTGAATCAGAAATTCTGCTTCTGAGTTAAGTATGCCAGTAACCTGGGAATTACCTGCTTTATCTTGGCAAGAGTAGCTACTGCTAAGAAAACAAACAAGAAGTTTTGAAGAGCTCAATAGAGACACGAGCCAATGAACAAGGTGAGATGCTGTCTCTGAAGATATTGAACAATGTCACTTCAAAGCACCCCTAAACTATGAAGAAAATGCTGTTTTGTTGCTGCAACTGATGGTACCCACCGTGAATTCTGAAAAATGTTTGAGCCACATTCCTATAATTTTGATGTTTGCTTTTAATTTATGTTTTATAGCCCCAGGCTCTCACACCTGGCAATAAATTTATGAGATTTCCAGAGGAATTACATGTCTGAAATGCATGTGGGAACCTATAGTCAAGCACAAAGAAAAGAGAGATGTGACCAGCATCAGGCACCATGTCTTGGCAAAGTTAGACAGATGGCTCTCAAGCCCTCCATGTTATTGGCCCCCAGTGTGAGATTCAAGGCCTCGGGAGTCTTTGGGGCCCTAATTCATCAAAAACAAAGCAGAAAAAAGAAACTTTTAAATCTTCCCATTCCCCAATTCCTCTTGGTATTAACAGAAATGCAAAGTTTCAGAAACTCAGCCCTTTATCTTATCTACTACCATGACATGCATGTCAACAAGTCTCACAGAGCTATCATCTCTCAGTCCCTCTTTTCTTTTTTTCTTCCTCATTCATGTGCCTGTAATCTAAGCACTTTGGGAGGCCGAGGCAGGTGGATCACGAGGTCAGGAGATAGAGACCATCCTGGCTAACACGGTGAAACCCATCTGTACTAAAAATAAATAAAAAAAAAAATTAGCCAGGCATGGTGGCACGCAACTGTAGTCCCAGCTACTTGGGAGGCTGAGGCAGGAGAATTGCTTGAACCCGGAAGGCGGAGCTTGCAGTGAGCCAAGATCACACCAATGCACTCCAGCCAGGGCAATGGAGCGAGACTCTGTCCCCCCACCCACAAAAAAAAAAAAAGGGGGGGGAATGAGGCATGACATGCTCAGTTGTTGCAAAATGGTTCAGTAGTACTATTTTTGCAGTTCAGAAGTATTAAAATGTGTTTTAATTTATCACCAGCAATCAAAGTGGGCAAGGACATTCAGTAGCTACTGAGGAATATAGAAAACTGGGTCTTTAAACAAAAATGAAGAGGGCCTCTCTTCATTTCGGAGGTGGTGGTGTTATTGAACTGTTTAGACTGACTCTGTTGAGTGTTTTCTATATAAAATGTTAATATGGAAAAGAGTGTGAAGAAGCCCTAGCTTTATCAGAATCCCTGTTTTTTTTTCATCCCGCTAAGTTCTGTTGAATAAGCTGTTGGTCATATTCTTCACAATGCTATTCTCATGTTTGTTTTCTCATGTTGGTTGATAGCACCACTAGTTATACAAGCCAGAAGTACAGGAGAAAGTTTACCACCCAGCAAACTCTCCTCTTCTCCTCAGTAACAGGCCCACCATGTCCTGTTGATTTTATATTTAAATATCCTTTTGATGCCTGTTACCACCATCTTAGTCTAGACCTTCATCAATTCTTGCTTGAACTTTAGTCTAGTGTTTTGATGGATCTTCCTCCTTTCATTTTTCTCCAATCCATTCTCTGCATCACTGCCACCATAAATGATGAAAACTATGTATACCTGATCAAATCACTGAATCTCTTTGATTATTCCCTAACCTACAGCAGTAGTTTTCAATTCTCACTATACATTATAATTACTTGTGGAACCTTAAAAAAAATACTGATGCACAAGTCTCATCCCCAGAAGTTCTTATTCATCTAATGCTTTGTTACTCAAAACATGGTCTTAGAACAGCACTGGAATTAAGAATTGCAGAATCCCAGGCCCCACCCTAACCTACTAAATCAGAGTCTGTGTTTTAACAAGATTCCTCAGTGTTTTATAAGTACAATAGAATTTGAGAAGAATCAGTTTAGGACATTGGTATTTTTCCTGTAAGTCCACTAGGTGAATTTAATGTGCAAAGTTAAGAGATGCTTAGTATGGCATGGAAGTCCCCTCCTCACCTCTCTGACAGAATCTCACCATTTACAGCAACTCCTTTTTCTCTGCCTCTATCACATTCCAAAAATAATCCAAACAGAATCCTCCATGCTACTTCAGGTGTTTGTACCCTTGCACATACTGTGAATGTCCTTTTCTTCTCCTGCTTCATTTTCCTTAAGATAAACCTCTAATCATCTTTCAAAATCCTCCTTCAGTGTTTGTGAAGCCTTTCCCTAGAGGCCTTTGCCACGCTTACTTCCCAGAAAGTCTTATTTCTCCCTCTCTCTGTGTTACTTCTCCATTTCTCTTTTGGCATATTTTTCTGTGTTGCAGGTACTCGCTTACACATCTTTCTTGTCTACCAGACTCTGAATTCCCCAAGGAAAGGAATAAAGTGTCCATCCCCAACCCCATGTCTACATAGTACCTAGCCCATGGGGTATAGTCAGTAATTCGGACTGAACAAAAGAAAAACAGATTAGAAATCAAGATTACTTTGGACCTCTCTAAAGACTTAATAATACTGTCCACAGATATCTTCCCCTGACGAAAGTTTGGCTCTAGCTCAAAGCCAATATTCCTCACTTCATTAGGGTCCCTGCTCTAATATCACCTAGTCAAAGTTGAAAGGGCTTCCCTGAGAACCCCATCTGAAACAGAACCCTCCTGTACATTGACACATACATGTACATGCACACACTGCTCACTCTGTATCCCTGCTCCCGCTTTTTTGCATCACTGGTCTTCATAGCATTTAAGCAAATTTATAACCTAATGTTATATTTATTTATCTATTTTTCTCCTTACATTAGAAGGTGAGCTCTGCAAAGTGGGAGGCTTGGTCAGTTTTTCCCTACTGTATCCCCAATACCTACAACAGTGTCTCACACGTAGTAAGCACTCAGTAATTATTTATATATTGAATGAATGGATGAATCCTGGTTTAGGTAAGGAATCTTTAAATAAGTATTTCCTAAGGTGTTTTGTTGTAATGTTAATAGATGTTACACAAAGAGAAATCCTGGGTTAAACAAAGTTAAGTGGGTTTTTTTGTTTGTTTTACTATAGGACTCCTCAAAGCCTACATTACTACATTACTGTATGCTGGAAATCTCTAATCAAGGAATAGAATTAGTATGTAGTATTTCCACAACACAGAACCTTTAGGCATAAGGTTCTACACATGCAAGTGGTACAAAATGATGGGATCTTGCATTTCCCTCTCAGATCCTTGCTCCACTGCCCTGGGACTCAGGATCTAAACGTGTCAATTCAACACCTGTGTGGTCTTTGATGCCCCCCGCCCAGTGGTGACTGGGCTTCTCTAATCAGATTCTTGAAACTTCCCTCTTCACCTCATTGTGCTTATCAGTTCATACACCTTGTTTCTGTTTTGTTTTCTACAGCAACAACCGACTGGTGTCCCAGGCCTTTTGGGAGGCCTGAAGCATATGCTCCTCTTGTCTGGAGCCCTGAGTCCTGGGAAGGCTTCCAGACACTGCTGGCCTACCTGCACTTCCTAGAGCTGCTTCCGCTTTGGGACCACTTGTTAGAATCGAGAGCAGATTTTTTTCAAATCTCCTTGGACTCTGTGTCTTAGTGACTGCCCAGACAAGAACAACAATAGGTAAAACTAATGAGCTCCTAAGCTTTTTTTCATAAATTAATTCATTCTTCTATTTATTTTACAGATAAGAAAAGTGAGACCTAGTAAGGTTATATAACTTGTCCAAGGTTACTCAGCTGGTAAATGACAGAGCTAGGGTTTAAAACTAAACTCAAATACTTGCCTATCCTCATCTCCAGACTTACCAACCCTGATTATTAGCAGGGTTGACATCCTGGACTAATACATATACTTACTGCTCTCCCAGACCATCTGCTTTTTAGCTCTATGATTGAATCACCATGAGTGACAATGGATCTCAAGACATTGCATCTCACCCCCATGTCTTCCTACAAGGCTCTTTCATTATCTATTGTGGTTACATATATTTCAATTAAGCAGAGCCCACAGAAAATGCTTAACACATCTGTTCCTTCATGCAATGAACATTGTTGATCACCTGTGTCAGGGACTGCACAGATGAATAAGACTGGTTCCTCTCATACTTCCCCAACCCAGAGCTCTTGGCCTATAGAGGACCAAGGAATTGAGGAGTAGGAATTGAGAAGACAAATCACACATCTAACTGGAACCTGCATTAATGAACCCATAACTAGGCTGGCACACTTCATTGCAGCTTCCCTTTATTACACACTGGTATTGGATGCACACACAACTGTATGGCCCCTTGCCTGAACTACCTGTGTGAAAGAGCCTGCAAACAATGCATCAAATATGTTGAAAATCCATTGACATTTGCCTTAATCACCGAACATATGCAGAAGGATTAGCTTATTCTACACCATTTCATTGCAGTGGACAGACCGAAAAAAAAAAAAGTTTGTAATTAAAATAATTTTTAAATATGCATGAAACCATGACTAATTTATAATTATACCCAAAAGCGGAAGCAAAACATCTGGACACATATATTTAAAGTTCAAGTGAGAAGCCTTTAAAGTAACATTTAGGAAGCCTCTACCTGTTTATCTACTTTCATGCCTTATTAGCTACTAAAAGAGAGGTGAACAGTTTCAAACAGGGTAGACAAAAAAACAAAGAATAACACTGCAAAAAAAGCTCTTCCCAAAAAATCACCAGCACATGATGAAGATGGGACCTATTAATTCCTCCTTCCAGAAAGGGCATTTAAGCAATTCAGTAAAGAGCACAGTATCTTCATGACTAGCCTGGGCAACATGTTGAAACCCTCTGTCTACAAAAAATACAAAAATTAGCTGGGTGTGGCAGTGCATGCCTGCAGTGAGGAGACTGAGGTGGGAGGACTGTTTGAGCCTGGGAAGTGGAGATTGCAATGAGCTGAGATAGCGCCACTGCACTCCAGCCTGGGTGACAGAACGAGACCCTATCTAAAAAAAAAAAAAAAAAAAAAGCACGGTATCTGCTGTCCCTGGAGAAAACTGCAATGTGCCACAGCACTCTAGCGTTTCCTTGGACACCCAATTCACCCACTGGAACACACACCTCATTTTCACTACTGTTAGAGTCATTCTAAGAGCCAGAGTCAGGTGAATTTCCAGGCTTTTTTTTTTTTTTTTTTTTTTTTTGTCAGCACACAATCAGGATGGAATGAATATGTTCATTTCAGGGAACAGAGGAAAAAAATATCACAAGAATAGTAACTGCCACCTTGTGAGGTGTGGTAACAGCTGCCAGGTGCTTTGATATGTTCTATCATTGGGACCTCACAGGACTACATATTGAGGTGCAGGAGACATGGTTCAGAGACCACTTGTTGGGCAAGTGGAGGAGTCAGGATTTGAACCCAATGTGTAAGACTCCAAAAGCTGGCACTTGTTCCTCACCTCTCTCTACCTCTTGAAAAAGGCTGGCTTCAAGAAAGCCTGTAGTCAAATACCTTTGGATTTCTAGCCTGTTATGGAGGAATGGCTTATAGAGCCCTGGAGTTTGGCTCTGTAAAAAAAAAAAAAAAAAAAAAAATTAGTATATGGATTGTATTAAAAGATCTAAAAAAATTGATGTTATTCAAACATTTATCCCTTCCTATGAAAGTGTATTCAGTCTTTCATTGGCTCACACATCCCAAGTTCTGTTTTATTATATTATATTTTATTTTATTTTATTTTTTTGGGACAGAATCTCACTATGTCACCTAGGCTGGAGTGCAATGGAGTGATCTCAGCTCACTGCAACCTCTGCCTCCTGGGTTCAAGTGATTCTACTGCCTCAGCCTCTCAATTATCTGGGATTACAGGTGCATGATACCATGCCAGGCTAATTTTTATATTTTTAGTAGAGACGGGGTTTTACCATGTTGGCCAGACTGCTCTCGAACTCCTGACCTCAGGTGATCCACCCACCTCAGCCTCCCAGAGTGCTGGGATTACAGGCATCAGCCACCATGCCCAGCCGCAAGTTCCATTTTAAAGCTCCTATTGAGCCTCTATGTGTGAGGAGCCAAGCTAAATGCTGTGTTTACAACAGCAAGAAAAAACATGGTCATTGTCCTTGAAGCACTTATAGTCTAATGAGAGAATACAAACTTTAAAGTGATCAGTTTTATTAGCTAGTTTACAGTCAAGCACGAGATTAAGTAGATGATACTGTACACAGAGGAAGGGCTCTGTGCCTGGCCTGGAATGTCACCAGAGGCTTTCTATAGAAGGATATTGAGCAGAGGAAGAGAACCACACACCATGACACAAAAATCATACAGTAGGCCCTTAATGAACAACTGTTGACTGAATAGTGCCCTAGGCAGAGGGGCAGGAGAAAGGGACCAAGAGTGGCTCCAACACTTTGGCTCACAGGGTTGGATGGTGGGACCACCATCTGAGATACGACATTGGAGGGGAGAGAATCTTCTACCCCATCTCAGCCCACAGCTCTGGATAAAGGGCAGGGCCGTAGGGAAAATATTAAAAATAGATACTTCACCCTGTCTTTATGGGCCCCTCCTCCCACACAACTGATTGCCCAGGAGGGGACACCTGATTCACGCTGGGCCCATGAACAAAGCAACACTGAAAGACAGAGTCAGTTGGCTGGGAGGACCTGAGCTGTTTATAGGGAGCATTTCCTTTGGAGTTGGTACTAGGGCAAGGCAGTCGTATGCCAGGTAGTTTGAGGGGAGCAGAACAGCCAGAAATAGTATGATAAATCTATCCTTGCAGGGAGAAGCAAGGAAATGAGGCCAACTAGACAGGGAAGCAGAATGGAGACAGAGATAACCCGTGAGAAAAGCAGGGACCACTTCACTGCCTGGCTTTCCAGCACCTGTGTCTTCATGCTCGGGAACTTACTTGTTCAGCCCTTGGATGCTGGGAAGTGCTTTTCTCACAATAAACTCCCTTTGTCTTTACTGTGAGTGGATTTTTGTTTCTTACTGCCAAATACATACTAAGGCAGGAAAGATAAGTTTACTTTTTGAAACATTAATTCTAAGGTGTGGTATGCAGAGATGGGCAGCTGGTGGTAAACAGATAAGTAAAGGGCTTAGGAGAGACTTTATGACCAGAGATAAAGATAGGGGTGTGCCACTTCTAGTTTCCAAACCCTTCTATTTCTCTCAATTTCTTTGCCAGTCCTATTTTTCTCCTCCCCCTTGCCAGCTGCTATGAAGAATGTGAGATGCCATTAAGGGTGGGGCTGTTCCTTTGATGAGCCATGTGAAAACAATTGGAATAATAACCCTGCCTAGCCAGTATCACAGGAGCATGATGAGGACCAAATGTCAGAGGGCTTACAAAGGAGAAAAGAGAGCTTGGGCAACACAACTAGATCTCATTTCTACAAATCATTAAAAAATTAGCTGGGCCTGGTAGTGCACACCTGTGGGCTCAGCTACTCCGAAGGCTAAGGTGGGAGGATTTCCGGAGCCTGGAAAGTCAAGGCTGCAGTGAGCCCTGATTGCATCACTGCACTCCAGCCTGGGTGATAGAGAGATGGTGATAGACCCCATCTCATCAAAAAAAAAAAAAAAAAAAGAAAAGAAAAAGAAAAGAAAAAAGAAAAGACCTACAGGTATAGAAGGTTGCATCCTCATCTGCTGTGTCAAGTAGGCAGAGAAAAGACACCCTAAGGAAAGTAGGAATACCTCCAGGAGCAGGGCTGGAGAAATGGCTGTACACCGAGTGCCCTCTGTGTGCTTCCACTCTGCTTGGAACTTGGCAGGCATTATCTATTCTTAATGCTCAAAACAACACTATGAGAAAGTATCATTATTATTTCCATTTTGCAGATGAGGATACAGAGACAGAGTGCTACTAGGGTAGGTAGCACTGGGGCTAATCACTGTTCACCCCAACTCTACCCACACTTACACAGTTATAGACATGTGGACTGGCTGCATTTAGCAGCTTCGTGTTGGAAGCGGTAGTTGAGAGCTCATGGCTTACTACATGCACCTGGAGCCAATCACGGGAAAGCTCTAGGAATCAACCAGCACCCATGAGCAGGAAGGAGGGGAAAGAAGCCACCTTACAAATGAATTTCCACTTTCTGAATCATAGCTCAATCCAGGAAGATCAAGGCAATGGATTTTGCACCTACGACATAGCCTTCCACCTTCTTGGTTGCCACCCCAAACAAGAGTCCGTGGGCCCTAACACTGGGAGATCTTGAGGCACTGAGGCTGTGGGGCTAGAGGTGGGGTCCAAGGTTGAAGAGAGGGAAAAAGAGCAGAGAGGAGAGCCCAGAGCCAAAGCCCATTTGCAGGAGCTCCTCATCAAAGGTGCTGCTCTTCTCTGCACTCATAGGGCTGCTGGGGCCTTGCAGGCCTGAATCCAAGGCTGTTGCCCTCAGTCCCCTGAGCTCTCACGCTGAGGGTGGCTAGGTCCTGTGCTGAGGCAATAACAGTCCACTTGGAAAAAATAGCTAGAAATCCTTTGACTGCTCTAAATCTCGGTTGTACTCATTTACAAAAAGGAGAGAATAATGCCCACCTTGCAGTACTGCTCTGTGGGCAAAATGAGCTGATAGTGTAAAGGGGTTGTGAAAACTGAAGGACCACATCCTTGCTTGGCTATTACCCGATTATTCTTTGTGTGCAAGGTGACAGTCTCTCTTTTCAATGAACTACGTTTAAGGCATTGCATTTGCTTGTTAGTGACTGGAGACAATATGTAATATGAGTTATGGATGCACGGATTGCCTGGGTGGGATGACCGTGAAATGCTGTAGGACGGGGGTTCTTAACACTCAGGACACAGACTGGTTCATGGCCTGTTAGGAAACAAGCCACACAGCAGGAGGTGAGCAGCGGGTGAGCGAGCAAAGCTTCATCTATATTTATAGCCACACCCCATCACTGGCATTACCACCTAAGCTCTGCCTCCTGAGAGATCAGTGGCAGCATTAGATTCTCATAGGAGCACAAACCCTACTGTGAACTGTGCATGTGAAGGATCTAGGTTGAGCACTCCTTATGAGAATCTAATGCCTGATGATCTGTCACTGTCTTCCATCACCCCCAGATGGGACTGTCTAGTTGCAGAAAAATAAGCTCAGGGCCCTCACTGATTCTACATTATGGTGAGTTGTATAATTATTTTATTATATATTAGAATATAATAATAGAAATAAAGTGTGCAATAAATGGAATGTGCTTGACTCATCCTAAATCCATCCCCCTGACCCCTGTCCTTGGAAAAATTGTCTTCCATGAAATCAGTCCCTGGTGTCAAAAAGGTTGGGAACCGCTATTCTAGGGGATGCCATGACCTCCGTATCATATCTTACCTATGACCATCTCAGCAACAAATCCTATGTGTGGTTCTCTAAGTCTACAGTTTTTCCTTTGTTTAGTTGTAATCCATATGTTGAAATATACACTACGTAAAACCCAGTGTAGGAACATAGAGAGAATGTTTACCAAAATAACTGGAATATAAAGCAAATGCTTACCTGCCTCTATCGGGAGAGTCAAGTTAAAGCAACAACTACAAAATTCAAAACAAAAACTCCACCAAGGGATATTCTATAGAACATTATTCATTGAATAAATTCCATATTTGTGACTGCTGTCAATCACCTTGAAGATTTTATGACAGAGCAATCCTCTTTTTCCTTAAGAATGTATACTTGAAAGATGTATACTGTCATTCTAAAACTTCACTTTTCCAATACAAAAACCAGAAAATTTAATCTTCATCTTTTACCAAGTATCTTTATCGCTGGATAAAAATATATTCCCTTCCAGGAAAACAAAAAGTTTCGAATTAGAAATACATCTAAACATATGAAACCTTATCAAAAAGAAATAGAGAAGAATGTTATTTGGCTTTAAACTGTCTTACAGTTGGTACCCCCACCTCTGTTTCAACACTCTTTGGTCAATTAGTCCTTTATCAAGGTTTTCAGCTGGATAGAAAGATGGCAACTGCTCCCCATGCCTGGCTGGACTGGAGGACTCTTCATCCCTGTAACTAAGAAAGAAGAGGTGGGTCAGGCACTATTCAAGAGGTGATATGACCATTGATCTCACCGCAGCTCTGAGGGTAGCACCAGCCCAGAGTAAACATCATGGTCTGTGTCCACTTCCCAGTTCCACATTAGACTCATGACTAAGAGAATGGAAAGAAGGCCCCTCTGGCGTCATCTAATTCAGTGGTTCCTATGTGCCAGGAGGCAGACTGATGCCTGTTCATAATGCTGTTTTCACCAATCTATCCTATTTTTAAATGGCATTAAGACAATACCTTCCTTTATGAAATGATGGTGATCGTAGAATGTATCTTTTTTAGCTAATATTCTTGTTTGGCAAAATTAAATAGTAAACTCTGCCAGATCCCTACTCTGCTCTCTGCCATTTTGGGAGACATTTTATTATCTGTGAAACCTCAGGATCTTAGAAACATACTCCGCTAGCTCCCTTATTTTCCAAGTAATGCAACTGAAGCCTAGAAGGCAAAGCAACTCCTGGTGAGCTACTCAGTAGCAGTGCCAGGATTTGAACTCAGTTTTGCACCTTCCTGACCAATGATTTTTCTACCAGTTTCAACAAGAACAACAACAAAAAGCAACTGCAAATATGCCTGCCTATTTTATATCCCCATCATTTGCTGAGGTATCAACAGGATGCTAAATATCCTGCCCAGATGTGGCCTACACATCCTTTTCAAAATAACATGCCAGGCTGGGTGTGGTGGCTCAACATCTGTAATCCCAGTATTTTGGGAGGCCGAGGCGGGTGGATCACCTGAGGTCAGGAGTTTGAGGCCAGCCTGGCCAACATGACAAAACCCTGTCTCTACTGAAAACACAAAAATTAGCTGGACATGGTGGCAGGTGCCTGTAATCTCAGCTACTCGGGAGACTGAAGCAGGAGAATCACTTGAACCTGGGAGGCAGAGGTTGCAGTGAGCTGAGATCATGCCATTGCACTCCAGCCTGGGCGACAAGAGTGAAACCCCATCAAAAAAAAAAAAAAGTCAAGTGTAAACCAAAAATAAAATTCTAAGGCCCCCAACCATTTGAATGGACCCCTCCTCTCAGTTAAAGGCATTCCAAAATTAACCTGAAAAACTAATTCAGGCCATGATGGGAAGGGAAGGTTGAACATGCCTCATTATACCCCGCTCCCTTTTAGAATTGAGGAAAAGGTGACCAGCATTAACATCAACACAGACCTTAAGTCTAATAAGAAACATTTATGGGCAAGGCATAGTAGCTCACACCTGTAATCCCAGCACTTTGGGAGGCCGAGGCAGGTGGATCACGTGGTCAGGAGATTAAGACCATCCTGGCTAATATGGTGAAACCCTGTCTCTACTAAAAATACAAAAAATTAGCTGGGCATGGTGGCATGTGCCTATAGTCCCAGCTACTCAGGAGGCTGAGGCAGGAGAATTGCTTGAACCTGGGAGGCAGAGGTTGCAGTGAGCCGAGACAGCACCACTGTATTCCAGCCTGGGTGACAAAGCAAGACTCCATCTCAAACAAAAAAGAGAAACATTTATGATCTATTCTCTCTGAAGCCTGCTAACTGGAGGCTTCATCTGCATGAGAAAACCTTAGTCGCCACAACCCCTTATCATAACCCAGACATTCCTTTCTATTGATAATAATTTTTTCAATCAATTGCCAATCAGAATTTTTTTTTTTTTTTTTTTTTTCTGAGACAGAGTCTCACTCTGTCACCTAGGCTGGAGTGCAGTGGTATGATCTTGGCTCACTGCAACCTCTGCCTCCCAGGTTCAAGCAATTCTCCTGCCTCAGCCTCCCGAGTAGCTGGGATTACAGGCACCCACCACCAGGCCTGGCTAATTTTTGTATTTTTAGTAGAGATGGGGTTTCACCATGTTGGTCAGGCTGGTCTCAAACTCCTGACCTCAAGTGATCTGCCCGCCTTGGCCTCCCAAAGTGCTGGCATTACAGGCATAACCCACCACGCCGAGCTGCCAATCAGAAAAATTTAAAATCTACCTGTGACCTGGAAGCCCCAGCTTTGAGTTGTCCTGCCCTTCCAGTTCAAACCAATGTAAATCTTACACTGACTGATGTCTTATATCTCCCTAAAATGTATAAAAGCAAGCTGTACCTGACTACATTGGGCACATGTCATCAGGACCTCCTGAAGCTGTGTCATGGACGGATCCTTAACCTTGGCAAAATAAACTTTCTAAATTGATTGAGACCTGTCTCAGAGACTTTTGGGTTCACACAGGCAATCACTAGCCATTAAAGGGAATCTGTACTCAAATGGAAACTATTCTGCTGTCTCAGATCTAGAATGCCATCACAGACTCTTTAGAACGGACCTAAAGTATCACTTATTCTACCTACTTCATTTTACAGTTGAAGAAGCTAAAACTAAAAGGGGTCAGACAAATCTCCAAGGCTAGATGAGGGGTTAATATCATAACAGGGGGTTAAAATCAGATGTCTTGATAGCTAGCTTCAGGGTTCTTCTGTACACCAAGTTTCCTATCTTTTTTAAACACTCTCTAAGGGGGTTTAATTAAACAGCATATTCTCATGCCTCTTTCTACTATCATTCTCACTTGATGATTGTCAAGTGACAACATATAATAAATATATTTGACAATAAGCAAATACAACCAACAAGAATTTTAATCAAACATAAAGCAATAAGTATTCTCTTCTCACATGCAATTGTAATTCTGCACCAGAATAATTTAATCTAAATACAAGATAAACAAATCCCTAAGGTGAGTCAGCTGCTTATGGGTACAGTGCAAAGTCCCCACTCATAAATCCCCAAACAGTGGTCCCAGTCTTGGCCATGTTTGAAACTAGTTAACCCAGTTAACAAAGTTTCATACTTAACACAGGACTATTTCAGTCTAGGAGAAAAAGGACAGATTTGCTCAAAGACTGTGATACTCCTAACATCAGTGTGAATTAAAGAGGAGGTAAGTACCATATTACTTTTCACAATGTACTGATGAAGAAACAAGAATGCCAACATTTAATATAATCAATCCAAGTCAGTAGTAGAATCAGGAAGGAAGCCCAGGTTTCCTGGCAGTCCAGCCAGTTCTCTTTTACTTGAGAACATTATAAACTGATTTGCAGTGGAAACAAGACTGCCTGTTTTCTTCTAAGCTGTGCCTAAGGCAATTTCAAGATTCCACTCAATGGAAGGGAACTTCCAGCTCAAAAGTCCTACTCATCCCAAAATGCAAGGAAATTACTTTGATCTCTCTTTCAGGTTCCCACCCTTCCTTTGCTGGGAAGGAGTAAAAGCTTGCAATGGGAACTTCATCAAAAGTTACATGTTCAAGAGTGTCCTTTTTTACATAGATATGCCAAAACAATGTTTAGAAATCCTTCAAATAAATTGGTTAGGGGCCGGGCGAAGCAGCTCTTGCCTGTAATCCCAGCGCTTTAGGAGGCTGAGGTGGGAGGATGGCTTGAGGCCAGGAGTTGGAGACCAGCCTGGGCAACATAGTGAAACCACTATTTGTTTAAAAAATAAAAATAAACATAAAAATAAATTAGCCAGTCATGGTGTTGAGTGCCTGTAATCCCAACTACTTGGGAGGCGGAAGCAGGAGGATTGCTTGAGCCCAGGAATTTGAAGCTGCAGTGAGCTATGATCCTGCCACAGCACTCCAGCCTGGGGGTCAGACTGAGACCCATCTCTAAAAAAAACAAAAAGCTTTTTTTTTTTAAAAAAAATCAATTAGTAGAATTTCCATTCCAGCTCTACACCATCCCTTCAAGGCTACCTATTCCCCTCCATGTCCCAAATATTCAAATATTCTAGGAATAAACTTGCTTATGTCAGGTCTCTACCATTATATTATTTATCAAGGAGAAAGGGAAATCTCTATTATTACCACTCTAATCTCAAAAAATTAAAGTAAAAACATAGAATAGATTTTATCAATCATCAAAATCATTAAAATTTATTTAATATTAGAAACCCTTCAAAAAAATCTTGAAAATGGAAAAATCAAATCAGAATGGCTGAAATGATCCCAGGGCATAGATGGATGTGTAAAATGAAATTTTTGATCTTATAAATCCTGTTATCATTTCTTTTCGTTGTAGAAGTCAGTGATTAAAAAACAAAGAAAACCGTCCCCAAACTTCAGAGCTTTTATCTGTCACCACTAATTTTTCTACATAATTTTTTGGGGTGTTTCATAGTGTTCATTATTATAAGGACACTCTTAAAAAATTAGAAAACTCATGTGACAATAACGTGTTTAGCAAATTACATCGTAAAGGCATCTAGAGAAGAGTATAAATTCATTACTCTAAGAAATCCTAGGAAAATAAATAAATAGATTACTAAATAAATAGTTTTGGGAAAAGCAAAGAAGCAATCAAGATGCCTTTCCCAAACCCTGATTTTAAAACCAGAGCTTCGGGATCCCCTTTCTCCTTGTGTTACATATCTATTTCACCTGCTTGTTCCACAGCATTTTATATAGAAACTCCTTGCTAATAGGACTTCCCTAATGATTGGAATCAGTGTTTAAAAAATGGTGAATGAAAACGTTTCTTGATTCTTAAAATTTTACAGTGTCCTTTGTCAAATATTAGAAATACCGTAGATACAATCTAGCTGAAAACGGTCACACTTTTCAAAGGGCTTTAAACCCAAACGTCACGCTCTAGCCATCATTGGGAAAGCTTGGGAAAAAAAAAATAAGGCCATTTATGAACATACTTACTCTCGAGCTGCTTCTGTTTGCATGACCAGGGCTGCCTCTTTGGGGTTTTCTGGGGACTTCAGTCCTTGAGTGTTCTGCTTGTATTTTTTAATTAAATCCATCAGAACAGCCTGGTGCCCAATTTTCTTTACCAGTTGCTGAACCATCCGATCATTAAGTGCAAGAAGAGCGGCCCCACTTACTTCTTCCTCTGGGAAAAAGAAAAAAAAATTAGTTTCTACATGACTTTCCGGCAAAACACAGGCATTCTGAAGAGGCAAAATTACCTCTAGTGATAAAAGGATCATCTAAACTTGTCCCCTGCCATTATAAATTTATCCATATTTTTGACAAAGATAAAACTCCAATGTTGCATAATTCCAAATCAATGCCTGCTCCTAAGAAAGTACCAGAACATGGAATCACAATAAAAACTTATTATTTCCACATTAACACCCTTCTCATTCTAATTCTCTCTAACTGGTATTGTTTTTATAAGGAAAAAAAACCTTAGGAAATTATTCTTCGTAATAGCTCCTAGCCGGTATTCAACCTTATAAACCCAACACTACACAAAATACATACTGTATTACTTAAGAACAAAAGCAATATTAAATGCATTTATCAAATACGTATTTTAATTGACCCGTAAGACTTTTTTATTTGAGTACACAAAATATTATATTCTCTTGTGGATGTTACTTTCAAGTGGAAACTCTGCTACAGTCCATAAAGAAATGAAAAGTTCTCTACTGCAGCAACCCCACATCCACATTTACATGCACACAGACATTTGGCAACAAAAGTAATTTTCAGTAACAGAGGACACCAGAATATCTAGGCTGCTCAATTAAAATTTTTGGAAAGCATAAACAACTCACCTTGAAATCTATGAACTAGCTCTCCTAAATTTTTCTCCACCAACCAACTGCAGACCTGCTCAACTGACCAGGTTTCCATTGCTGTCTCCTGTAAATACACCTGTAGAGCAAAAGGTCAGAGAATTCTCCAGCTTTTCTTTCTGATTGTGCCTTAATTTTTTTTTAACAGTCAGCCCCTTCCTTTGCTAGACTCCTTTATACTCTCAGTGTTAAGCTTTTTTAAAATTACTATTTTTATAATGTACATTTAAAAATTGCTAACAAAACACACACTCACTTTAAAAATAAGACCTGATTTAAACCTATTTCCTAGCATCCCATTTTTCAAATTTCTTCACCTTCTCCTACTTTTTTTCCACAGGCATCTCTAAGCTTTACTAACAGACAGCCAGGGACATACAATGGTACCCAATCCTGTACCATTAACACCCAGGTTTCTTCACAAAGAAAAGAAAGGTGTGAAATTCACCACTACCAGGCTCCTCAGGAAGTGGTTGACATTTACAGAACGGGTGGGCAGGAGAGGAAGGGAGGAAGGATCAGATAAAAGCCTGACAGAGATACTTAGTAAACTGGTTAACCCCTTAGTAGACTGGTTAACCCCTTGCTTCTCCTAGCTAGGAGAAGGAGATTGTAACTTGCTGCTTCTCATTGTTTTCCTTTAGCAAGAAGAGGAAGTAGGACCCAAATTTCTCTGGAGAATCTGAATGTTTCTGTCCTTCCTTCCAATACTATTCTTACATACACCTCTGAGTTCTAGAACTTTATTGGACACTGTTATGATTGGTAAGATAACTAGGATAAACTACCACACTGACTGAAAACTTTTTACTTAATTGGGCAGATTCAAAATTGGAAAATAATTATTTATGTTAATAATTATCGTGAAAGAAGCGTAGGCAAAGTTTGCAAGATATATTCTTTAACTATTTCAGTTATTTTCGTATGCCACTTGTCTGCAACCACTTAGAAAACTTAAAACTATTTCCCTAAGGAAGCTTATTCCTTGTTTTTGTAATTCAATCCAAAGGACCTCTGATGGACTTGGAGATGGGGTGGGGTGGAGGGGGGGATTGAAATAAATTTAAAACATTTTAACCTTTTATCTTTACTTGGCAATTTCAAATCTCAATCTAAATGATAAAGATTTACTTGCAAATTAAGATACTGACTATTCTGTAAAGACCAAGGAAAAAGCTACTCTTGGAGAAATGGAATCATAAGGAAAGATTAAAACGGTTATTAGTTGTGAATTTAAATTTTATTGATGGAAGTTTTAAATGGAACTATTGTTGTATTTTTCATTTTTGTATATTTAAAGAAGTTACAATTACCAACATCATAGTTAGAATAGTGGAAAAGGGGAAACATGTTTACCTTGCATATGTGACAAGCTGGAAAGATAGTCTTCAAGAATCATTTCCTAGAAAACAAGTAGACTTCAAAGTATTAAGCCCCATAATCATAAGTATTCACAAACACCAACTTGAAAAATTGAAAACAAGGGTTAAATATAGAAGAACATCTTTCTGAATTTCAGCAGTGGATTTAATTTGCTATGACAAACAGTAGCCATAGAACCCCTCCCCTAGGCTAAGCAGCAATAGCAGGGTGTGAAAAGTCATTATTTGTGAGACTCTGGTGTAAATTAAAAATCACACCTTTCTGTCACACTTCTGGCTTCCTTGCGAAGATTAGGACTTAGGGAAAAAATAGAAAATAGAGAAAAAATAAAAGAATTCTCTAAACTCGAAGATAAAAAGGTAAGCAGAGCAGAAGATACTGCCTTGTAGTCATCGATGGATAAAAGGAAATTTGAAAATAAAATGAGTACTTGGAAATGATCACGTATTTTTAAACTTGCAGATTTTTACCACAATTCTACTTCTGGGAAAAACAAAACAGGTTAAATTATAACATCATACAAACATAATAAAATAGAAAAGCATATAGTTTTTGCCTAGTAGCTTTTCTGGAGAGTTAATAAAACAATATCACTGGCTAGACAATGTAACATCTTTGAGTAGTAACTTTACAACTTCTTCTCACATAAATAATGGATATATTATTTATGATCTTCTACACCATGAAGGCATAAACTATATATCAAATGAGAAAAGATATATCTGGTAGCTTTATTCTGAGCTTCAGAAACATACGAAAATATTTCAAAATGTGAAGGCAAGCATTATCTCTAAATAGTTGAATAGTGGAATCATTTTTAAGAAGAATTAATAATACATTATGTATGAATGCTCCTGATAAACCATTCTCATTATTTGATTGAATTATAAATCAAGAAAATAAATTTGTATTAAATATTAAAGGGCTTCATCTAACTAAAGCCAAGAAGAGGTAAGACTTCAGCTAAAGCAGCCTAAATATGGGCAAGCTTTATTTAATAAATTTGTTAAAACTACAAAGGAAGATAATAGGGTCACCTGCTGTGAACGTGATTTATAATCTTCAAGGGACAATCTAACATATAAAACATCATATAAAACATACAAAACATTCAACCACAAAAGAGCACTTTTTAAGAAAATATGAAAACTTTTTGTCATCTTTCTTTCTATTTGCATTTTTAGCTTTATTCCTCTGAAGTCCAAAAGCTGAGACAACAAAAGATTCCTAAAAGTTTTGCTGGCGGCATATGCCCTCTCCTGGATCAATACCTCATTCTGCCCTGAGAAAAAGTATCTCCTACCGTGGCTGAACTTGAAGGGACAAACAATTTATCACAAATCAGTTCCAGGCCTGGCGTGTAAAAAAGAAGGAAAATTGAGGTACAAAATAAGGATGTGGCTGTCACATGAAACAATGTCTGGGCAATTCTCTTGGGTAGCAGCCTCGCTATCATGGGATAGTGTTGTAGGACTCTCTCTTTAGTTCAGCTAAGAGCTGGGTTCTTGTCACACTGCCATGAAATATTAGGCTCACAGACACTTTGAAGGGTCAGAAGAATGGAATTTATTGGGCAAAAAGGAAAAAAGGGGAAACAGTGGCTCTCAGCAGAGCGAGAGTCCTGCTAGTATATGCTTCTCGCCTCACAGATTGAATTCCAAGTTCCCACACCAGAATAAGAAGGGCCAGTTCCTCCTCGCTGCAAACCGTGTGAACTTCCGTGGCTCCACCCCATTCTCTCAGTGCGCAGGCTGTCGGAGGTTCTCCGGGGACCTGTTTATACTCAGGTGTCTCAATAGCAGCATGGTGTTCCAATGGAACATACCATCTCATCCACTATGGCCTGATGATATTCTTCCAACGATCACCAGACCACATGAAATAAAAACTGAAATATTCAACTCAAATACTTTGCAGATGTTAGTCACCAAGATGTTTACTGCCTAGATAGATAGCCCAAAGTGGGGTGGATGATGATACACTAAAGAAGTTAGAAGCCTTACTAAGAAGATAAGATACATAGATAAGCAGAATATGATATACAGCCAATCATGGTAGATGCTTTAGAAAGCACTCTGGTGCTGGATTTTCCCACAGTGTCCTGGAAGCGAATGGATGTTGATTTGGAATCTAAATAACGGACATAGTTTAGATAGCAAAGAAGCTTGGAGAAAGCAGGATCAATATAATGAACTCAAAGTAAAAAAAACAGAAATAAACGAGTCATGTTTTGGAACCTCCGTGCTGCTTGGAATAGGAACCACATGGTATGCAACCACAGGAGACAGGGTCTGAAGATCGCAGAAAGGCTTAGAATGTTAAGAGCTTATAGATATGCTTAAGCTTGGGAGAGTCATTGAACTGAGAGTATGTTCCATGCTTTGGAAAGATTATTTAGGCAGCTGAGTCAAATAAATGACAGAAAAGCATTCTTTCTTGAAGCAAATTGTGTATGAGATGGAAGGGCTTAACCTTTACTAAACATCCATATGTGCACCAGTTTTCCTTCGTTTTAGGAAACATAGATATTTATATTAATCTTTTAAACATTTAAGGAACAAGACTATTAATTTTTTTTCATACATCATGGTCTGAAAGGGAGTGACATGTACAAAGCTAGCAGACACCAAGCAGGTGAAACACACCAAAAGGGGCTGTCTCTATACGTTATGCTAGACGATATGAAACAGCCTTTTCTTTTTAAATTATAGGGATTTTTTTTAATTTTTATTTTCATAGGTTATTGGGGAACAAGTGGTGTTTGGTTACCTGAATAAGTTCTTTAGTGGTGATTTGTGAGATTTTGGTGCACACATCACTGGAGCACACATCACTGCACCCAATTTGTAGTCTTTTATCCCTCACCCTTTTCCCCACCTTTTCCCGAGTCCTCAAATCCATTGTGTCACTCCTATGCCTTTTCATCCTCATAGCTTAGCTCCCACTTATGAATGAGAACATATGATATTTGGTTTTCCATTCCTGAGTTACTTCATTTAGAATAATAGTCTCCAATCTCATCCAGGTCACTGCGAATGCCATTAATTCATTCCTTTTTATGGTTGAGTAGTATTCTATCGTATATATACCGCAGTTTCTTTATCCACTTGTTGATTGATGGGGTTTGGGGTTGGTTCCACATTTTTGCAATTGAGAATTGTGCTGAAACAGCCGTTTTTGTACATACAAGAATTCAAGATCAGTAATTTCCTATGGCTTAAGTTATTAAAATCTTACTTTTATAAAAATTAGTGTCTCCATTGGTTCTTTTTATCTAGCAAGACTTATCAGAGTTGTCTGTAATTCACAACACCTCCAATAAATTTGAAGGAAAAAGTGGTGAGCACAGTGATAGTAACTTAAATTTCATATGTTTACATTTTTTTCTTTTTCTATTTTTTTGAGATGGAGTCTCGCTCTGTCATCCAGACTGGAGTGCAGTGGCACGATCTCGGCTCATTGCAACCTCCACCCCCCGGATTCAAGCCATTCTTTTGCCTCAGCCTCCTGAGTAGCTGGGATTACAGGTGCGTGCCACTATGCCAGGCTAATTTTTGTATATTTAGTGGAAATGGGGTTTCACCATGTTGGCCAGGTTGGTCTCGAACTGCTGAGCTTGTGATCCACCTGCCTCTGCCCCCCAAAGTGCTGGGATTACAGGTGTGAGCCACTAGCCTGGCCAATTTTTACATTTTCAAAGAAACTAAAGAGCCACTTATCTGAGAGGTTTAGTTAAATTAATGAACAAAAATAGCAATGAGCCAGAGTCCCAGAACTTTGGAACTTTTGAGTCACAAACACCCTAGTGTTTTGGCCTTTGAATCAAACTTATGGTTTATCCCTGCTTCTGCCTCGTTGACAGCCAAAGCTTATGGTTCAGCAACACAGATTACAGTCCTGCCAGAGATGGTAACTGTGAACTGTGCTATTGAATTTTATGAAAAGCTGGATGTGCGGCTAAGAAGTCTTGATAGTTTGAAGATGTCATTTCCCTCAGAATTAATTTATAAATTCCAATTAATATACATACGTGGTTATATGTTTTACTTACTATGAGGCTAGTTTTCATGTGGAAGAATAAATAGGTAAAAAGAACGAAAAATTCTTGACAAAAAGACTTGCACTTCCAGATGTTAAAAAATGTTATGCTATTAACAGCATGGTACTGGAGGAAAAGAGAACAGATATTGAAACAGAATAGAAACTTAGAAACAGAAATATTCATATGGAAGTACTGAAAATATCTTTTTTTTTTTTTTTTTTTGACAGTCTCGCTCTGTTGCCCAGGCTGGAGTGCAGTGGCACGATCTCGGCTCGCTGCAAGCTCCGCCTCCTGGGTTCATGCCATTCTCCTGCCTCAGCCTCCCGAGTAGCTGGGACTACGGGTGCCCACCACCACGCCCAGCTAATTTTTTTGTGTTTTTAGTAGAGACGGGGTTTCACTGTGTTAGCCAGGATGGTCTCCATCTCCTGAGCTTGTGATCTGCCCACCTTGGCCTCCCAAAGTGCTGGGATTACAGGCGTGAGCCACCACGCCCAGCCAGTGAAAAGATCTTTAAAATTGGTGACAAAGAAGGGATTAGTTAATATATTTTGTTGGGATAATGCCTCATAACACCTACACAATAAATTCCTCAGATAAGTTAAATATGTAAATATGAAAAATTAAAAAGAGTTTAAAATAATCTAAGATTACATAATAAAAATAAAATATTGATAGATTTGACTAAAAAGGAAAAACGCATGTGTACACATATATATCACAGTGGACCCTTGAACGACACAGGGGTTGGGACGCTATGCAGGGGTTCAACTGCTATGCAGTTGAAAATTTGCATATAACTTTTGACTACCCCCAAACTTGACTACTAATAGCCTACTATTGATCAGAATCTTAACTGATAACATAGACAATTAACACATATTTTGTATGTTATATATATTATATACAGTAAGTACTGTTACAATAAAATGAGTTAGAGAAAAGAAAATGTTATTAAGCAAATAACAAGGAAGAGAAAACATTTACTATTTATTACATGGAAGTGGATCATCATAAAGATCTTCATACTCATCGTCTTGCAGTCAGTAGGCTGAGGAGGAGGAGGAGGAAGAGGAGAGTTGGTCTTACTGTCTCAGGGGTGGCAGAGGCAGAAGAAAATCTGCATGTAAGTGGACCTGAGAGGTTCCAACACATGTTGTTCAAGGGTCAACTCTATAATCCATAAAACCAACTAAAAAATTAATATACCAATAGAAAAAAATAGGAATAGGTAACTCTTGAACAAAATTTTAAACAAGTATCTGAAAAATCTACATTATTTGTAATAAAAATAATTAAATACCATCTTCATTTATTCCATTGGAAAAGGTGAAAATTAGCAAGAATGCAAGGTCAAATGTTCTCTTACACACTGCTAAGGGGAGTATAAAGTGGCACAACTTGCCCTGTCATATTATTCCCATTTTATAATTGAAAGTCCTGGAGTTTACAGGGTAACTCGCCTAAGGTTCCTTTGCTTGTAAAGGTAAAAGTGATTTGAATCCAATCTATCCAACTTTAAAGGGTACTAATGCAAGCCAAAAACATTAAAAATATTTCTACATTCTGACCCCAAAATAGCATTTCTAAGAATGTGCCTAAAGACATTAACAGAAATGAACACAAAGATGTATGCCATAGCAATGGTCAGAATAGCAAAGAAATTGGACAGATAAAATTTCCAGCAATAGGAATTGGCCAATGAATTACAGTAATTTATATTTAAAATAAAATACTATGTAGTAATTAAAAATTGTATCTAGACAAATAACTATGTAGAGAGAAACAGTCATGGATATGGTTAACTGAAAATAAATTTAAAATAGTATGATTCAGATTTGTGGAAAGAATAAAATAAAAGTAGAATGAAATGCTTGGTTACACAAAGGCTGGGAAAGCATATACTAGAAGGCAGAAGTGGCAATCTCTGTTTGGAGGATTTAATGTTTTTTGTTTGTAATCTGCTACTCTTAAATTTTTCTCAATGAAAGAATTTTATCTTAATATCAGAAAAGTTAGAGTTTTATAGAGAAAAGGTAAAAAGTGATATTTACAGATTATTGCTGGAGAGGCTTTTGGTCCATCTCTTCCAGATGAGAAGATCAAAGGAGAGAGCACCCCTCCTCCCCAGGCAAATCCGACCAGTGGATGTGGTTCTGGTTCCTCTGTTTTATCTGAAAAATGGAAGATATCACCTACAAATCTGGAATCTTGGTTTCTCTTGAAAAATCAAAAGTTCTGGTGATACTGGGTTCATATTTCTGAATGGCAGCAACTGAGCAGTGGCTGCCCCATTGAAAGACAGCAAGACTGGGAGCCTCACAGTACACAGGAAGCATAAGGTAAGTTTGAAACAGGATGGATCTCAGACAGCTAACGTTTGCACCTCTCAAAGGAAGAAGATTCTGACAAGTGTGACAAATACCCATGTATGTACATACATGTTTACCATAATATATCTTTGACTACATTTAATTCTTCCTTAGTTACCTTTTTTAAGCTCCTAGAAGAAATAACACTAACTAGAAAAAAAATTTCCTATATCAATCTTAAGGCAGATATAATAATAACGTATTAGAATTTAGACATTGAATTCAAAGTCAAGGACTCAAAACTTTGCATCTCAGAAGGTTCTAGTGTCTTGAGGCTTCATTTTCTTTGTAGCTACATCATTGAACTAAAATGCACAAACCTTTATTTAGCAGACATTGGCTGAATGTAATTCCCGTTACATAGCTCAGTGTGTACGTGATAGTGCAGGTGATAGCTGAACATTTTATAGCTCTGAGTAGTGGCAAGAACTTACATTATTAAAATATTACAACTATTTTTTTGGAGTTACTCATTTGTTAGAACACATGAAAGGTGACTTCTGTATCCACCTATATTGCTCAGCTGGTAGAGTCAAGCTGGGCCCTCTAGATCTGTTACACTAAGTGCTGGTCTGACTTTGTAGGCCTCTTCAGGAAGAAGAGGATGCAAGGTAGTGGATCTTCTTAATGCAGTGTGACTCAAAGTGAAACTTGGAAACACCCTTGCAGGGCGTGCGATGGGTGTGACTCGCTTCTTCAGTACCCTGCAGCTCAAACCCCTAGAGGGAGCATGCAGACGGGCAGGTCATGGGGAGCGTGGGCTCCGACCCCATGGCAGCACCTAGGTTTGAGTGTTTACAGCTCCCAAAGCCCCAGTGGGAGTGTGTTACAGTGCAGTCTTTCAGCTTAGCCATCCGCAGGTGGCTTGTGTTAATCAGCTCAATTAGATCCTCTGCCTTATCGCAAGGACAGAGGGCTTTCTGTATCCCAAGGTTCTTGCCTTAATGTACCAGAAAAATTGAATCACATGTGGGCTTGGAGAATGAGTGCACAGTTTTATTGAATGGTGGAAGTAGCTCTCAGCAGATGGATGGGATCCACAAGGGGAATGGAATGGGAAGGCGGTCTTCCCCTGGAGTCAGGCCGCTCAGTGGCCTGACTCTCCTCCAACCACCCCCAGCCAAATTCTACGTGGTCCACATCGTACTGCTGTCGATGTCCTGCCAGTCTGTCAGTGTATTCTGCCAGTGTGTTCCTCTTGATGTCCAGCCGCTTGTGTCTGTGCCCGCTAGGGTCTCAGGGTTTTTATAGGCAGAGGATGGGGGTGTGGCGGGCCAGGGTGCTTTTGGAAAATGCAACATTTGGGCGTGAAAACAGGAGTGCCTGTTCTCACTTATGTCCATGGGTACAGGCCCGAGGGTGGAGCCCTAGCCAGTGACCCCATTCTTCTCTACCCAGCACTTCCCTGCCCGCCTCCCGTATCAAAAGCACAGACGGGAGGTGTGGAGACACAAAAAGGCATAGGACCCTGTGTTTCTCATGAGTGACAAATGCTCATGATTCTGCCAGCCCTAGGTTCATGTGAGGACGGGCCAGAATGTTCAAACTTTTGTTTATGCAAAAGCACTCTATTTATTTATTATTATTATTATTATTATTTTTTGAGATGGAGTCTCCCTTTGTCACCCAGGCTGGAGTGTAGTGGCACGATCTCAGCTCACTGCAACTTCCACCTCCTGGGTTTAAGCGATTCTCCTGCCTCAGCCTCCTGAGTATCTGGGACTACAGGCACGTGCCACCACGCCCAGCTAAGTTTTTGTATTTTTAGTGGAGATGGGGTTTCACTGTGTTAGCCAGGATGATCTCGATCTCCTGACCTCATGAACCGCCTGCCTCGGCCTCCTAAAGTGCTGAGATTACAGGCATGAGTCACCACGCCCAGCCCGAAGCACTCTTTTTAGAGTTGGCCCAAAAGGTAAAATTCATACCAATTGGTAGGCTATAGTCCATCATTAAATATGAGTCTGTGTGTGTGAATTTGTGTGTATGTGTGTGTGTTAGAGAGAGATAAAGAGAGACAGAGACAGAGAGCAGTACTGAGCAAGAGAGTGAGTGAGCATGGGGAAGAAAGTAAGGAGGAGAGGAAAAGGTTATGTGAATGATAACAAGTAAAAACTAATGTCACCGAAACACCAGGGGTTCAGTTTAGGTCCTGCTATTTGCTGCACAGAAAGCCAACGACTGAGACAACAAGTATTGCCAAGGAAGAAGGCTTTAATCAGGTGCTGCAGTCCAGGAAATGGGAGCTCAGTTTCAAATCCATCTTCCTGATCAACTAAAATTAGAGGTTTATATAGCGGGGAAGAAATGTTAAATATGTATGGGAAAACAAGAATGTGGAAGGAGTAAGGGAGCAATTACAATGAATGAGAGGCTGGTATCTCATTGTCTGGATCTGGTGAGTTTCAAGCTTTAAAACCAGAAGGATTAATTTATATATTTAAGAAAAACTGTCCATGGGACTACTGGATCAGTTTCAGTAAGATAGGCATATTAGAAATAAAGACTGTAAGGATTATAATAACACATAGCTTTCCTCTTTAGATTGTTCCAAGGTAAACTTATTTTTTAAAATCCTTACATTCCAATCTTAACTGCTGCCTACACACTTCTACCATTCTTTGATTACATATGGGAACAAATGTGGCACACCAATATAAAGGTGAGAGTAGTTGGAAGAAGAGGAAAAATATTTGCTCATATATTAGGTCATCCAAAAAGCTTAAGATATGAGAAAAGTCAGTATTTCTATAACCAGGCCAAAAACTAACTTGTCATTTCAAACTCCTTGGCATTTGGAAGCTTGAAAAACGCTTGCCTGGGCACTTATTCCTGGTAAAGTGCTAAGGAGAGACGCCTAAGGAAATTGAGGGGTCAGCCTGATGTTGGCTTAATCCTGGCTCCATTGTCTTCTGATCACATCACCCTTCTTATCTAATTGATTTGATCACTTGTTGAGTTATCTCATCCAATTGTTCTCTTCCTGGTACAGTCTTCTATCCACTGTTGCAGAAGTATCTGCAGTAATTCAGGACAGCGCCGGTTTTCCCAGGAAGGGGTATTAGTGAAGCTGTCATTCTACCTTTCTGAAGAGCCTGATGGGCAGACTGGAGCTTGAGGTGTTATTGAAGGGTGCAGAGGTTGCTGCTGATCCCCTGTGTTTCTCTCTGTTGAACTCAGAATTCAGAATTTTATTTTTAAAAATGATTTTCCAACTTACCTAATATAAGAACAAGGGGTGTACTTCATGAAAATATTGATTCCTAAGCCCTTTCTTAGAAGATTCTGATTCAGGTGGGTAGAGTGAGTTCTTACAGTATTTCTAATCATTACCATTGATTCTTATGATCAGCCAAGTTTGAGGAGCAATTGAAAGATTTATTATGATTTATTTCCAATGTACAGAGCCCTATAGGTCAAAGTTCACACACCATCCCCAAATGTCATTATGCACAAATTATACCTTTGAGAAATGTGTATAACACTTTATAAAAATAATTATGAGGGGCCGGGCACCATGGCTCACGCCTGTAATCCCAGCACTTTGGGAGGCCAAGGCGGGTGCATCACCTGAGGTCAGGAGTTCAAGACCAGCCTGGTCAACATGGTGAAACCCCGTCTCTACTAAAAATAAGCTGGGCATGGTGGCAGGCGCCTGTAATCCCAGCTACTGTCAGTGTAGCTTTTCTGTAGGCAGGAGAATCGCTTGAACCTGGGAAGCGGAGGTTGCAGTGAGCCGAGATCATGCCATTGCACTCCAGCCTGGGCGATAAGAGCGAAACTCCGTCTCAAAAAAAAAATTATTTACATCACTGAAATTAAAGTAGTAACATTGTGTTTACAAGGATTTTTCATAAAGCTAAGGATGTACAATAAATACAGTAATCTGATATTTTTTACATTTAAATAAATTGTGCAAAAATATACATAATGTAAAGTTTACCGTCTTAACCCTTTTTGAGGGTACAATTCAGTGACAATAAGTATATTCACATTATTGTGCAACCATCACTATTATCCATTTCCAGAACATTTTCATCATCCCCAAAATGAAACTCTGTACCCATGGAACAATAACTCCCATATTCACCCTGCAGCCCTAGTCCCTGGTGACCATTATTTTGCTTTCTATCTCCATGAATTTGACTATTTTAGGTATGCCATATAAGTGGAATCATACAATATTTGTTTTTTTGTATCTGGATTATTTCTCTCAGTATAATGTTTTCAAGGTTCATTCATGTAGCTTGTGTGAGAATAGCCTTCATTTTTAAGGCTGAGTAATATTCCATTTGATGTATATACCATATTTTGTTTATCCATTCACTTGACAGTGGACATTTGGGCTTTTTCAATCTTTTGACTATTTTGAATAATGCTGATACGAACACAGGGGTGTGCAAATAGCTGCTCAAGTCTCTGCTTTAGTGGTCTGCTTTTGATAGTTCAAAAAATCAGAGGAATCTTGCCAGGCACGGTGGCTCATGCCTGTAATCCCAGAACTTTGAGAGGCCAAGGTGGGTAGATTGCTTGAGGCCAGGAGTTCAAGGCCAGCCTGGCCAACATGGTGAAACCTCATCTCTACCAGAAATACAAACATTAGCCGGGCATGGTGGCATGTGCCTATAGTCCCAGCTACTTGAGAGGCTGAGACAGGAGAATTGCTTGAACCTGGTAGGCAGAGGTTGCAGTGAGCCAAGATTGTGCCACCACACTCCAGCCTGTGTGACAAAAGCAAAACTCCATCTCAAAAAAAAAAAAAAAAAAAGAAAAGAAAAATCAAAGGAATCATTTGACGTCCTCTGATTTCCTGCTGCAGCATTAGCAGACACGGAGACCTATGTGGATCTTCCACACCTGGTGAAATCCTCTCGTTTCCTAAATGGAAACGAGAGAATTTCAGAAAAGCCAAGTGATTTGCCCAAGGATGCACAGCTAATTGAATAAGGATATCCTTTTTAAGAAAAATCAGGTCCAGCAAAGCAAGTAAAACTAGTTACACTTAAGGATACCAGCCTATAAGGTATTTTCATCCTGATATAAACCAGAAGCCTATGCATAATGACAATTGTGTGTTTCCATCCTTGTATTCCCTGTGCTGAGCATTATAATATGATATACATGTTGTATATACAAAGCCAGATGGATATCTTAACAAAGAATTCACAACTCCAGCATCTCAGCACAGTGGTGACCTCCAGTCTGTTGACAGGTTGTGAGAACTCGATTGTTCTCTTTGCTGCAGCTAGAGCTCCTTCCAGGTGTCCAGAGGCTTCAAGCAGCCTCACTTGTTTAACCCGTTGTGCATTAAAAATTGTTTTTTTTCTGCATGCCATGATGAACCTGAAAGTTCAAAAAGTGCAGGGCTGGGCTAACAAAATGGAATTTGGGAGAACCAGAAATGGACGGGCACAGGAATGGTTCGATTCTTACCTCTGGCTGCAAGTTAATCTCCAGGGGAGCTTAAAAAAAGCTGATATCCAGCTTCCATATCTGTCCAATTACATGAGCATTTCAAGAGGGTGGGTCATAGGTATTTTTTAAAGCTCTCCTCTGTGGTTCCAATGTGCAGTCAGGGCTGGGAGCCGCGGGTGTTAAGCAAGGCAGAAAGGAAAGCAGACGTCCAGAAACAAGGAAAGATGTTTTCACGCATGTTCCTCCTTCTTGAGTCTTCTCTTCAACTGCATGCAATGGACTCAACATGGACCCTGATGGAAGCCCGCATGTGGGAGCTGTAAGCAGCCAGTACTGGGCAGAGGGATTTCTACGTGTGTCTGGGATCATTCCCAAGCCCACATCTCTCACTGCCACCTCTCTCCCAAGTGGGCTCTGGGCTCCTTGCCATTGGGGAGGAATAGGGCAGTGTGGAAACAATAAATTATTACAGGTGTTTCTGGTTTTTATAAACAAAAGCTTGAGCCTTAAGGGAAATTTATTTGCTTCCCAGGCTTAGAGAGTGTGTTCTGGTGAAACATAAAGACAGGAGGACTTCCCTAGACTGGAGAGAGAGTCCTCTGAGAGAGAAGGACCTTGGCCTTCCTTCTTGGTAGCACTGCTGAGAAGACAGCAATGCCCAAGAAAGCAATGCTGTGCTGTGAGTTTGCATAAACGGGAGCCCCAGAGGCCTTGACCAATTTCTTGTGCCCAAGCATGGCCCAGATGTAGTAGTGAGCCTCTGGTCCTGAGGACTGTGTTGACAGGGACAGTGGATATTTTGATAGAAAACTACATGTCCGATGACCAAAGGTAAGATTCCCCACTAGAGCACCCATTCATTCCCAATGCCTTAGCAGCGCCCATGTCGTAGACTTCATGACACAGCCCTAGGAAGTAAGAGTGGCGGATCCCCAGGAAGAACTGAGGTCACTTATCTTTCTCTTTACCCTGGTGGAAGTGGGGCTCAGAGCCATGAACTTAGTATTCATGGGAATATAAATTCCCATGAAACAGTGGAAGCTTCATGTCTTGTGCTCCTGAGCTATTGGACTGAGATTTATACCTGTGTGCTGACACTTTCTTAAACAGTGAGGTAAGTCATAGGTATTAAGAGAAACTGGAGGTGACTAAACATGAATTAGGTGCACCATAACATCATGTTATGCTTCCATTATGACATTTGTCACCTAGGAATAAAATTGATTACAGACCTGTGTTTTCCCCCATTAGACTTTATGTTATTTGAGAGCAAGGGCTGTTTCCTATCCAACTTTGTATTTTTAGCGCTTAGTGCTACGTTTGGCACAAAGGAAGCCATCAATTCATGATGAGTAAATGAACTGCATAGGGAGGAGCTAGGAGGGGAAGGAAGCTCAAAGCAAAAGAGAGTCAGCAAAGCTCACCACAGTGACCAGTTTTAATGGCTGTCAAACAGATAACTACAGACTCTGAAATATAGGTAAGTTTCACAGCTGGAGAAATTATTTTTCTCTAGTCATAATTCATAAAATAATTACCTGCTCATACAAATACTATAAAATGTTTTACAGCAAATTGTGATGTACAGTATTATATCTTATGTAATATAATTTGTGGTGCAGAACAGGTCTGATGATAAAATGGTTAAAGAAAATAACACAGATTTATTTGCATAGAGTGCCGTTAAGAGTTCCTGAACACTGAAGCTATTACTTCGAGCCTATCAGGAGAACGGTATTATGTTGGAACTCTTTGCACCTCAAGGGTTTGCATCACAATCCAAAGTATATAATATGAATGTTCAGCAGGCTGGGAAACCCAGCAGTAACAGCTGGGCAGGGGGACTTTTTTGTGCTGTTCAATTCATGCCCAGAACATGGTGGTCCACTGTCCTTAAAGGTAAGGCTAGGTTTGTTCGCCTCTCCTTCTTCTTTTTTTTCTTTTTTTAGACGGAGTCTTGCTCTGTCTCCCAGGCTGGAGTGCAATGGTGCAATCTCAGCTCACTGAAACCTCTGCCTCCTGGGTTCAAGCGATTCTCCTGCCTCAGCCTCCCGAGTAGCTGGGATTACAGGTGCCCGCCACCACGCCCAGCACATTTTTGTACTTTTTAGTAGAGACAGGTTTCACTATGTTGGCCAGGCTGGTCTTGAACTCCTGACCTCAGGTGATCCACCTGCCTCGGTCTCCCAAAGTGCTGGGATTACAGGCATGAGCCACCATGCCCGGCCTCTTCGCCTCTTCTATGCACAATCCTTGGACCTTTCCTGTTTAGCTTGGCACAGAGTGATTCCTCAATAAATATTTGTTGAATAAATTGAATGAGCAAACATATTCAGACCTGCTTGCAGAACTCTTATGAACATCTTGTAGTCAAGATAAAGAAATATGGGTTGATTGCTAAGACATTAAGGAAGAGTTAAAATTGGTATTGAATACTTACACCTGAAAACTTCTGAGGCAGCTACCTTTCACCTGGGGGAAGAGTCTCAGTGTCTTGCCCCTCAGTTTAGCCTTTAGTCATGTTCTGTTCAACAGTGCTATTAATGACTTAAATGAGAAAATAAAGATTTCAAAGACCTTAAAAATTGTGTGCATGGGTGCAACATATTTTGATTTTAGTTATGATAATAGAAATAACATTATCATGATAGAAAATGTGGAAAATATATAAGGAAAAATATTTAAATCTTATATATTTTAATACAGTTAAGATAATAATACACGATTTATTTTTTAATTTATATTTATTTCATACTTCTGTCATTTTGCCTGATATAAAATTTTTTTCCCATGTTATTCAACTTTCTAAAATGTAATTTTTAGGCCAGGCACAGTGGTTCACACCTGTAATCCTAGCTCTTTGGGAAGCCGAGGCGGGCAGATCACTTAAGGTCAGGAGTTCATGACTAGCCTGGCCAACATGGTGAAACCCTGTCTCTACTAAAAATAGAAAACTTAGCCAGGGGTGGCAATGGATGCCTGTAATCCCAGCTACTGGGGAGGCTGAGGCAGGAGATCCACTTGAACCTGGGAGGCGGAGGTTGCCGTGAGCCAAGATCACGCCATTGCACTCCAGTCTGGGCGACAAGAGTGAAACTCTGTCTCAAAAAAAAATAAAAATAAAAAAAGTAATTTTTAATGATAGCATTTCAATTTGCAGAAGTATAAATTAATTAGACATACCTTTAAAATGTTGGGTGTTTAAATTGTTTCCGTGTGTATGTGTATGTGTGTTATTAAAAACAATGCTATGCTGATCACCTTTTTTCATAGGTGGCTCATAGGTAGTTCAAGGATTATTTCCTTGAGCGATCAGGAATATTCAGTCAAAAGGTATGAACAATTACAGTTTGGTTTTTTTTCCACACTGTTTTCTTGAAGGAACATTCCAAAAATGATCCTAAATAGCATAAACTAGCACTGGACAGTAGAACTCTCTGTTTTGATGGAAGTGTTCTATATCTGCATTAGTCAGTTTTGTAGCTCCTACCTCATGGTTATTGAGCATTTGAAATGTCAGTAATATGATTGGGGATACAAATTTTAATTTTATTTAATTTTAATTAATTTAAATTCAAATGGCCACATGTGGCTACTGTAGTAGACATTACAGATAGACAGTTCCTGGATCGATAGTGACCCAGGAACTTGTCAGTGTCCACCCACAGCCTCACAGGCCTAGCCAATACAGTGTAGGAAAGGCCTTTTTGTCCACTGTCTGGGGAATTCCATTGCAACTAGAGGCCATGGTGCCCAGGATAGGCTGGAAATGGAACAGTCTTACAATAGACTGATTGGTGTTTAAAAGACTCCAAAGGATTGGACAAGGCCATTATAGATTTTTCAGAGGCACAACTTCTACTCAGATTTTGAGAGTTCCCAAGCAGGATCGAGTTCAGTTACCGTCAGTGTTAATGGGCTAATTAATTCACTCTTTACAGGCTGTCTTACTATCCTGTTTCATTTTTCTGCTCCTTTCCTAGTATTTATTTGCACCCAAGATCTGTCAGGATCCACTTCTTGAAAAACCAAAATTAAGAGTGCTACTCATTCCAAAAATATATCTACCTGTCAGCACAATTTGAAACACTATGTTCTGAGAGTAAACAGTTTACGAGTTCAAGTGATGGAGTCAAAAAAAATAAGGTTTACATGTTGGTTTTCCTCCTTTCTGGATGTATGACTTTGGACAAGTTACATAACCTAAACCTCCTTTTCCTCATCTGCGAAAAGAAAGATCATAACTGTACCTGGTTCATAAAACTGAGGCATCACAAAAAAACAATTAGCAAATGCTAGCACTTAGCATTTATTGCTCCTTTATTATTTCTTTTACTAATGGTATGGCATGAAAGGGGCACTTGATACTATTTGCTAAGATAACCAATATTTTTAATGAAAAAATTACAATATTTTTCAAGATGCTTTTTGAAGGAATTGGCCAGTAGGAAGATAAAGAGAGAGCATTTCAGAGGTGTGGTACAAGCTTCAGGTCATTTGATGCGTGACACGAGCTGAGATTACTGTGCCAAGCTTCTGATTGGCAGAGACAGGGCTGGCACAATGAGTTTTCCAAACTTCAAAGTCTGAGGGCACAGTCTCCCATAGGGCTTCCCCCACTTCAGGCACCAACTGCAAGTTCAGGGCTACCCTCACTTCTGGCTAGCTGGGTGGCTACAAATTTGTGGATTTCCATGACCACACTAGGTCCAGTAATTCACTAGAAAGACTCACAGAACTCATTTAAGTGCTGTACTTATGATTACAGTTATTATTATACTTTAAGTTCTGGGATACATGTGCAGAATGTGCAGGTCTGTTAAATAGGTATACATGTGCCACGGTGGTTTGCTGCACCCATCAACCCTATTAGACAACTTTTAACTCTCTGCCTTGATTGGTAGTGATCATTGATGCTTTGGATTTCAAACTAAACATGGAAAGGATTTGATTTAAATTTAAGATGAACAGAAGCTTCACACTGTCCTCCCAGCAGTCCAGCAATGTGAATGAAAAGCAAATGAGGTCATCAAGGATCCCGAGCTGAACAGAGGAAAAAATGTCAAGCATCTGGTCGAGTTTCTATTCAACAGCGATTTCTTAGGAAGGAATCACTTTAAAAAGCAAGACAGGCTGAAAGGTGATATTTGTTCTTTGGGGTATGCTGGTTTCTCTTTTTAAATCAAAACCCTGAAATAGAACCACTTGAATTCTATCATCATGGAAGTTTATGGGCTGAATTTATAAGATGAATCTAGTGTTCAAGGTGTAGAAATCAACTTTGTTTTAAAAATTAATCTTATGACACATTCTCTCTAATACAAACTAGTTGCTTTTGCAGTTAAGACCAAATTACTTCCTTTTAAAAAGTGGGGTTTATGGATAATCTTTTCATATACTCTGCAACCTGAATATAGCCCCATACAATGCTGCATATGTCATTTACTACAAGTATCACAATTTGTAGAATGAATTCCCCAGAGAACGAATGCCAGGTTAAAATTAAACGCATTTGTCATTTTTGCAGAAATTTTGGCAGAAATTGCCAAACTGCCCTCCATAGGGATTTATCATTTATTTTTCATTGCTATTAGCAACACAGAAGAGTGATGTCTAACTCTCATCCTTCCTTGTCATTCATTGGAAGTTGCCAAACTATGGGATTTTTGTCACTTGTATGTAGTTAGCTGAGGCTTAATTTTTGTTTCTCTTATGTGTAAATTTAATTATTTCTTCATATGGTCAAAATCCATTTTTATTTATTTATTTATTTGAAACAGTGTTTCACTCTTGTTGCCCAAGCTGGAGTGTAATTATTTATTTTTATATAAAGTACATATTTCTCTATTAGGTTCCTTGACTATTTCTTCTCAATATCAATAAGAGGTTTCTTAAAGAAACTTAATGTTTAATTCGTGTTCAACAAATAACACACATGTAAAGGGGACAATATGATACATTTTGACACACACATATATATCCATGAATATATGGCTATCTTTTCATATATATGTATATCTCTATTTTCATAAAACAATTATCATAATCAAGATAATGGACATTTCCATCATCCCAGAAGTTACATGTCCCGGATCACTACCAAATCTGCAGCAAATTTGACCCAACGTGTAAGATGATGGTTGTGCTTGAACACATACAGAGCTCTGTTCAGAGTTCAGCCTACCACTGGTTTCCTCCCCTACAGATAGGAAATGGGTGATCCATGCTCTAATATTCACTTGTCTTGTCAGAAATTGAAAACTAGTTTTTCTTTACACTCTAATCTTTATACATTTTTTCTAAACTGTTTGAATACACAATAAACTTTAAAAGGAAATAGAGGGACAGGCACCATGGCTCATGCGAGTAATCCCAGCATTTTGGGAGGATTACTTGAGCCCAGGAGTTCGAGAACAGTCTGGGCAACATAGGGAGACCCTGTTTCTACTAGAAATAAAAATAAATTAGCCAGGCATGGTGGTGTGCATGTGTGGTCCCAGCAACTCAGGAGGCTGAGGTGGGAGGATCGCTTCAGCTTGGGAGGTCAAGGCTGCCGTGAGTGGTGATCGTGACACTGCACTCCAGCCTGGGCTACAGAGCATAACCCTGTCTCAAAAAAAAGGAAATAGGGAAATTGTAGTTCTTTACATTGACAAATTGAATTTATATTTTGACTTTATTAAAGTAATATGAAAACAGCTAAGTTTTTCTCTGATGTAACTTGCTTAAATGTAATCATATTGTCTTCTGGTAGAACTAAATCGTATTGTGTGTAGTACTCTCATCATTCAACTCTAAGGTAAAACTGTTATTTTTGCAAGTCCTTTTTTACAAACCAATTCCAAGTCTTTGCACTGAGTTTGAAAATAATAATTTTATTCCCTACTGTGCTTGAGCATTGTAGTGAGTTTTGAATTTAATAGTGGCTTCTTCAATGATGTAATTTTTCTTTTAAATTTCTTTTCATGGATTGGAAATCTAGATCATTAAGTATAAGGTCACTGTTATTAGATTGAACACAAAGTATTGGCAGTCAAAAAAACTAAAAGGAAGATTCTCTACCTGGATCATGGCCTGAGGCTTTCAAAACATATAGCTAAAATGATAAGCTTTTAGACTCTCAAATTTTAGGTAAAAAGACATTGTGTTGAATCTAAGTCAATTGCTTCCTCAAAAGTTAATAATAGAGTAATTGCTTCTCAGTATCCAAAAATGTTTATGAAACGAGTAAGTATAATATATGGTTTTATGTTCAAATTATGTAGTAGAGGCTAATTTTTTCAATTTGTATTTAAGTATAATGAGAATAACAAGAGTAACATTTACTGAGCAATTTATATGTTCCAAGAACTGTGCAAATGATTTACAGGTATTGTATCATTTACTCCTCTGTGTGGTAGCACTATTGTTATGTTCACTCTGTAGTTGAGATGTAGAGATGTAGAAAAACAATTTAATAGCTAATAAGGAAAGCTGCTGGGTTTTGGACCTAGAGGTCAAACACCCAATACACATGACCTAAACAATTATTAAATCATTAGATTTTAATAATACTTTCAAGATGTTAATAAAGATTAGATATATCTATTACAGATTTTTAAATGAGTGCATTGATTTTATTTCTCCAAGTCTTTGTATACAAATTATTTAGGAATTTTATTTAATAGCAAAACACTTCAAACTATTTAATTTTAAAAGTAGTTTTGTGGAAGTTTTGATTAAATACGGTGGATTACACATGTGTGTTAATCTCTGCAAAATAGTCTGTGCTATTTTGTTACACAGCATGAAGTGACAAAGACAGCGGAAGTTAGACCTCAGGTCTCTTTCCCTGCCCTAAGTAAATTATAGTTAAGAAGAAAAGCAAGAAAATGATTGACTTTTTTTTTTTTTTTTTTTTTTTTCCGAGATGGAGTCATGCTCTGTCACTTAGGCTGGAGTGCAATGGCGTGATCTCAGCCCACTGCAACACCCACCTCCCGGGTTGAAGCAATTCTCCTACCTCAGCCTCCTGAGTAGCTGGGATTACAGGCGCCCACCACCGCACCCAGCTAATTTTTGTGTTTTTAGTAGAGATGAGGTTTCACCATGTTGGCCAGGCTTGTCTCAAACTCCTGACCTTGTGATCCACCCATCATGGCCTCTCAAAGTGTTGGGATTACAGGCGTGAGCCACCGCACCAGGCCATGATTGGCTTTTTGTATTACCCAAGTTATCATGACCAGTTTATATTATGTAATCAGTAGTGCTCGTTATTTATTTCATTAGATGAAAATATTGGTGTTTTGTCATTTGCATTAATCAGTAATTTTAGCCTGTTAAAGTTTTAACTTTTTTTGTTATGTTTTATAATTTTCCTTTTGACAATAGGCTTTTTATTTTGAAAGATTTTTCCCTTGTATCAACTTCATATGATTACAAACAGGAAACTAACAAAAGATTCAGCCATTTGCATTACATTGCAATCAATAAAATATTGCCCAATTTTATCCAACCCTGCTAATAATATAAAACCAACTCAAACTTAATATTTTTGAAAACTCATCATCATTTTTAACTTTATTATAGGTTATTATAATTAATGACTACTATGTACTACATTAATTAAAAAATAAAGCTGTGCTGATTTTTTTTAAAAATGTTTTTTCTATCTTCAGCAGTTCAGGAAGAATCTGTTGATTATGAATTGTTGAGGACTGAAGGTCAAGGGGTCTGGGTAGTGAGGCGCTACTATTCTGTTTCACAAGAAATATGTCTCAATTAATGGTAACTTATTATTAAAATTATTTTTGAACACATATTTTAGTTGTATGCATTACAGCCCCCCTCCACTCTATTATGCTCACATAATCCCCTGTATATAATTCTTTCCTAGCTAGTTCTCATATCTCATCTTTTTGCAAAGAACTTGGCATTTTGTACTTGGTACATTTTGAATTGATCTAAATTTCTGAGCTATCTTGAAATACTTTTACCCAGAACTGCTGCCCAATGACCATTCAAAGGATAGAAATGATAGAGATATATTTTGATAAGGGTCAGATTTTTTTTTTACTGCTTTAAAATGTCTAATAATTAATTAATAATGGTTGTCATTATTGATTGCTGGATACTTCAAATACATATGCATTTATACTTCACCTTAATCCTTTGAAGCCAATGTTACCATCCTTATTGTACACACAAGGAGAGTGAGGCTCAGGGAGGTGAATACATTACCAACTCAAACTACTAGTAAGTGTCTTAACCAAGACACTTGAATCTGATCTAAAAAGGGATTGTGTCTAAAAGTAAATGCAACCTCCAAATTGATTCAGGTAATACTTTAGTTTATTAGTTGTGAGAATTCAGTGATTTTATGTTTGTGATTATTAAAAGGAACGCAAATGTAGGGTGTTTAAAGATATTTATTTAGCGAAGTTTCAATTCCAAGTCTAGGAAACATAAAAAAACGATAAATGCTAAACCCATTTAGCTGTTGTTTTTGCAAATTTAAGTCACAATGAAAATTAATTAGAATTAATTCTCAAAATAGGGGATTAAAATAAAAGAAAAAAGAACTAAAGATGCTGAATGTTCTCAATCATCATATTTTTAGTTTGTTTTATAGTTCAAAGTATTCCAAAGTCATACACATTTATAAAAAAACAAATTTTCAGCATTATCAATATTTTATAAAATGAAATTTATTCAGGGATAACTACGTGCACAGAGGCAAAAACCCAATAGTCTTATGACTGGGGATTAATATTTATGTGATCAATGTTGGCATTAAGTCAATAATTGATAGTTATTAAAAACGAAAAAATATTGTGGGAAGATAGCAAATGGATTATTTTATCAACTAACATTGTTTTTCTCCCTATAAAAAGTAGCATATAAAGATATTTGGAAATCAAAAATAATTACTGACTTTTAGTTCTATCAAGTCAATTCTTTAAAATAATATGAGTAAGGAGGAACAATAGCAAGAGATCATGTTTAATTATTTTAAAAAAAGAAAGGGAGAGAGAAAATTGTCTCTTGGCATTTGTGAAGAATGATCAAAAGAAAAGTAAAAGGACAAAAAAAAAAAAATACTTGGTCTAGGAAATGCATGGTTCTAAAAGGACCCTAGGAAAGAATATGAGCAAGAGAGGAAACTGAGCCCATGCTGTCCACATGTCCATATGGACATGGTAAACACATTACTGCTTGGCCATATGTGGACCAGGAAGGGATGGCGAAGACAAGGTAGATGGGAGAAATGTTCTTAGTTTCCCAGATTTGTTTGTTTGTTTTGAGACAGAGTCTCACTCTGTCGCCCAGGCTGGAGTGTAGTAGTGCAATCTCAGCTCACTGCAACCTGTGCCTCCTGGGTTCAGGTGATTCTCCTGCCTCAGCCTCCCGAGTAGCTGGGATTACAGGTGCCCGCCACCACACCTGGCTAATTTTTTTATTTTTAGTAGAGACGGGGTTTCACTATGTTGGCTAGGCTGGTCTCAAACTCCTGATCTCAAGTGATCCACCTGCTTCGGCCTCCCAAAGTGCTGGGATTACAGGCGTGAGCCATCATCCCTGGCCAGTTTCCCAGATTTTAAGAAGAGGAGCAGAATGCTTGAGGAACACCTAAGAGATGACGTCTGAGAGAGAGGCATCAAACAACCACCAGAGGGCCAGAGAAGTGGACTGACTCTCCTGAGGCTATACAGCTACTTTGCAAACGGAGATAAAGCTGCCTCTATTTCCTGATTTCTAGTTTCTCACTCGTTCCGGCATATTGTGAAATGGTGTGGGGTGTACCATTTTCTAGGGTCTGCTTTGCAACCATGAGCGAAAGATGAGTAAACTGTAAACCATCTGTAGTGGCAGCTTAGAAAATATCTATCTGTAGATACATTGAGGCACTTATATAAGCCATTAGGAGACTAGATTGATGGAAAAATTTACAAATAAATTTTTAATATTACATCATTAAAGAAAACTTAGCCAGCGAAGGTGTTTTCTGGTTCACCAAATAATATTTATAATCAACTCTATAAATATAGATTTATAGGAGTTAAGAGCAAGAAGAGATCTAAGAGGTATGAAGTCCAACTACTTCTATTACAGATTTGAACACTGTAGAGGGGAGGTAAGAGAAAGACAGGTGAAGAACAAGCAAGCGACTGGGTCACTTGTCTGAGGTATCACAGTAAGTGAGACGAAAACAGTGCTACAAGCCAGTACATTCCAATTTCTAAGTAAAAAAACACAAACCTTTATCAGTAGGTTGGTTTCCATTTTGAGGGGCAAGTTTTGCTCCAAACTTCTCTTCTTTCCTTTCCACTGCAGAAATTTGGTTCCTGGACCTAAGAAAAATGTGCCAAGCCACCTGACACACTCACTGTGGGTTGACCGGAAGACAAGCTAGTTGAGACCAGGGCTCCCTATTCTTAATAGGAGGGGTGTGTCCAAGCTCAGCTTCCCAGAGCACTGCTGGCTTCTCACATTGCTGGGCAGCCAGTATCATGTAAATAGCTAACAAGCCAAATCCATTCTGTATAAAGCCTTATTAAACGGCAAAGCACCAGAAGAATTGGGTCCCTCTCCTGGAATGCAAACCCATGCTGCACATGTTATCAGCACAGTGCCTGGTATTATTATGTCCCTTCATGGAAAAAACAGAAGAAGGACAAGATTTCCTGCATTTTCTTCTTTTTCTGGCCTTAGCTCTGGAAGGTTCCTCTTCTCACATACAACATTTTCCTTAACCCATACCGTAAGATGCTGTGGAATTCCTCTGGGGTCCCAAGGCACCCACTGCTGATGACCCCAATTCATACAACAAGCACCAAGTCTCCGTGTGTCTTAATAAAAGATCCACAGGACCAAACAGAGTCAAAGAGGGAACACGTGGAATAAGCTGTAATGCTCAGAGATGGCAAAATTTCAGAGAGATGAGTCATCACAGACGTCTGTGGGATCAGAGGCAAAGGAAAATTCTTTCCATCCTATTAAATTATTGGCTCTTACATCAATTTTGAAAACAGTCTAAATCAATTTAGGAAAAGTCTGTAACAACATGTCATAGTGAATGCTGTGATTTAAATGTGTCCCTCAAAAATCGTGTGTTGGAAACTTAATCCCCAATGCGACTGTGTTGGGAAGTGGGGCCTTTTGGGAAGTGCGTAGGTTGTGAGGGCCCTTCCCTTATGAATGAATTAATGCTGTTATTAAAAGGGCTTATGAGGTTTGATTCTCTCTCTTCTGCCCTTTTGTAATGTGAGGACACAGAGTCTGCCCCTCCCTTGCCCTTCCACCATGTGAGGACTCAGAAAGAATGCCCACACCGGATGCCAGTTCCTTGTTCTTAGACTTCCCGGCCTCAGAATTGTGAGGGAAGAAATTTTTGCTCCTTATAAATTACGCAGTCTCAAGTATTCTATTATAGCAGCACGAAACAAAGACAGTGAACATCTGTCTTTATCTGGACTCCCTTCTCTCCTTCTACTAGTAATACCACCTCAGTATCTTGGAGGCACACTTCCTTCTCCTGTTGAATTCCTCTTTGGCGAACTGTCAGTCAGGATGCTCCAGTAGCCCCTGGCCAAAGGAGGCAACAAGACTCCTGCTGGGACAGTCAGACTCTCTTTGCCAGACATTTGAATATTGATCAGAGTGATACAAATCTAGAAACAGCTTTAGCTGATCTATTGGCCCCCTGAAGAACCTGTTTTGTACTTAAACCTCCTTTTTTTTTTTTTTTTGAGATGGAGTCTCACTCTTGTCGCCCAGGCTGGAGTGCAATGGCGCAGTCTCGGCTCACTTCACTGGAACCTCTGCCTCCCGGGTTCAAGTGATTCTCCTGCCTCAGCCTCCCGAGGAGCTGGGACTACAGGTGCGTGCCACCACGCCCAGCTAATTTTAGTATTTTTGGTAGAGACAGGGTTTCACTATGTTGGCCAGGCTGGTCTCGAATCCCTGACCTTATGACCCACCTGCCTTGGTCTCCCAAAGTGCTAGGATTACAGGCATGAGCCACTGCACCCGGCCTTAAACTTCCTGTGATTCTATTTGCTACCCTAAAACTTTTCAATAAATTTTCTTTTTTACTTAGCCTTTGTTTCTGTGACTTGCCACCAATTACCCTTACTAATACATAAGAAAATATTCTTTATATTAAATTAAAAAGCAAAATAGAAATATTTTAATACTAATATGAACACAACTTTGAAAAATTTCTTATATTTGGAATAAAGACCCAGAAGGAGAGTATTTGATGTTATCATCTGTCCCTGAAAAATGGGATGAAGTTAATTTTTTCCTATTCTACATTTTATTTTCTTTTTTTAATTTTTAATTTTAATTTTTTTTGAAAGAGGGCATGCCTGGGAAAAAAACAGCCACAGGTGTTTCTGTGACTGTGTTTTTCCCACCTATTCTACATTTTCAGTAATGAATTTTCATTGTCTTTTAAAATGAACTTTATTTTTAAAAGTATATTTAAGAGACCTGATATTTTTCTGGATCAAATCCATTTGTTTAATGTAGCTCTGAAATTATGGCAGGAAATTCAGTCCTGACTCCTACCAAACATACTACCACCACCAGCAGCAACAAAAAACAGTGGAAAACTTTAAGGATAAGTGTCAATATTATCTGTTATGATTCTTTAGCTACTCATAACCTTTCAATGCAACAGTATCTAAAGCCTATCAAGGGAGAATAGGTTGAAAATTTTTTTTTCTATAAAGGGCCAAAGAATAAATATTTTAGGTTTTGTTGCCCAGACAGTGTCTGTCTCAACCACTCAACTCTGCTATTGTAGTACAAACACTGTCACAGACAATATGTCAATAAGTGAGTGTGGATGTGTTTTAATAAAACTTTATTTACAAAAACAGGCAGTAGGCCAGATTTGGCCCACTGGCAGTAGTTTGCCAATCCCTAAATTATACACAAAAACTTCTTGTTTTCTAGAACTTGACTGCAGGTAAGGGAAAACACGATCATGGATAAGGAAACAAGACATTTTGGATAGTAATACGTGCGAGAAGGGAAGTCAAACAGGTAATACATTAGATGATGAACTGAAAATGAGGGCTATACTTCTTTGACGTTCACAGGGAGGACCTCTCTGAGGAATAAGAAGGAAGTGGCCATGTAAAGATCTGGGAAGAACAGGCTCCAAGCTGAAATTATAGCAATGACTTGTAAAATAATATCCAGAGCTGGCCTGTCCAAAGAGCTCTCCCTCTGCTCAAATCAGGAAGCTGAGGCACAATAAGGACACTGAGATGCACTGTGAGGAGTAAGATGTGGGGAAATGCAGTTGCCGATGGTTTGCCTTCAGCTTAGGAAGCACAGTTAGCTCTGGTGGCAGAGCCGGCATCCCTTTGATAGCTGGAGTCAGGCACTGCCAGGTGAAGAGGGCAAGTCTTGGGGTCAACAGCAGGTGTCAGCTGTGGCAATAGCTCAGCTCCTTCATTGCCTGGGGTATCTCAGGGATTCTGCAATGCAGCCCCATGGTGCAGAGGCATTCATCCACTAGCCTGAGTATAGTTTCACATCACAGAGGCAAAGAGCAACAGCCTCCTCCCAAAGTTGTTCCCCCGCTACAATCCCAAGAGCCTCATCTTTCTTTCATAGCCCACCCACATGTGAAAGGGCACATGACCCAACGGGGACAAGTGCTTGTCAATTATGTCTCTACCGGAATCCCTAACTACTTTTCTGTCCTGGTAAGATGGGTTAGATAAGTGGAAAGGAATTTTAGGTCCTTTTATTTCTCTCTTCCTTAAAACTTTGAGCCTAAGAAGCCTGCTCCCTTCCTCTTCTCTGATCCCACCAGACTTTGCTGAGTCCTTCAAGTAAAGGCTTCTCCTAAGCAGAAGACACCTCTACCTCTACCTCTACCTCCCCATGGCTCACCACCCCTTTGCTAAGAGAGGAAAGAATACAAGACAGAGGGGAAGAGAGAATTGGAACTGACATCTAAAGTACCAGATGCTGTGTATTCCTCAAATATTATTTCACTTAATCTTAGCAATCTCCTTACAAGATAAGTAGCATTTCCATTTTTTTCAGGTTAAGAAACAGGCTTAGCAAGGTTTAATAGTTTGTGCAAAGTTACATAACTATTAAGTACAGAACTAAAATTTGACCCGAGTTCTTATCGAATTCTAGGCTCTTTCAACTCTGAAAAATACTGACTGTGCTAAATATATATGTATATAATTCTATGAGCCCTTTAAAAACTATGGGGATCAATGAATTTGGGCGTTTTCCCAAAGGTGGAATAATTGGGAAGAATAGTGTCTCTTACATTACACACACAGACACAAGTGCACAACCATATGCACACACCACAAACACAACATTATGTAATAAAAAATTTCAAAATGTATCTGCTGCTATTTGAATGTTGTTGTGTTCTCAGTCTCATGAATATATATATGTCTGCAACTTTCCACTTGATTTTGGATTTCTTGTTTATGAGCCTAGATAAAAAGAGTAGGTAACCCATTAAATTCTCATTAGATAAATGAGTAACAAAATTTTAATCAGTTTGCAAATACAAAAAAGAAGATAGATTTCAAATAATGGCTCTTTTTCTGTATAAGTAAGACTATTAAATTTGTTCCTAGCAAGTAGAAAGTACCTTTTAATTGGGCTATGTAATTTAGTTTTATTGGTTTATTTGATTTAAAGGAAAATATTTCATGCCTGTGACAAAGACAGATAAAACTTCTATTCAAAAGACAATTTGTAGCCCCACTAACCTTAGGATGTGTCATAAAAGCCTGTAAATGATTGAGAAACTTCTCAGCTAGCATTTTTCCATTAGGAAGGCGTCAAGTGTGTTGAAGAACAGACTCAAGGTCATTGGGTTTGATCCTTGGCTCCTTCATTCTCTAGCTATGCAATCTCCGGTAAAGTACTTAATATTTCTGTCACTTAGTTTGTTCACCTACAAAATAGTGCAGTAGGGCTGGGCATGGTGGCCCAGGCTTGTAATCCCAGCACTTTGGGAGGCCCAGGTGGGGAGAATCACCTGAACTCAGGAGTTCGAGATCAGCCTGACCAACATGAAGAAAGCCCATCTCTACTAAAAATACAAAAATTAGCCAGGTGTGGTGCTGTGCACCTGTAATCCCAGCTACTCGGAAGGCTGAGGCATGAGAATCGCTTGAACCCAGGAGGCGGAGGTTGCAGTGAGCCGAGATCATGCCACTGTACTCCAGCCTGGGTGACAGGACGAGGCTGTCTCAAAAAAAAAAAAAAAAAAAAAGCACAATAGTATGCAGATGTCATAGGGTTGCTGTAGTGATTAACTGAGATGGTGCTGTAGAATCACATAGAACAAAGCCACAGAATGATGCTGGGCTCCTAGTGATCCCTCAGTAAATGTTTGCTATTTTTGCTTCCAAGACATTTTCTAGGGGAACATTGAAAAGAAGATTGCTAGGACGCATGCATGGAAAGCAGTATTGTGACTGAAGTGTTCTGATGTGCTCGTGGGCTGTATGAATTCTTATACATGGTGAACTCTGTAAAAGTCAACAAATTCATTTGAATTAGGAGTGTTCTGGATGCATATCTATGAATGTTTCTAGGAAAATGTACCACAAGACATTGGAACTACAGCCAAGGCACTGCAATTTTCTATAAGAACTAAAGTTGTGTGGAAAGTGCTAGACTACTTTGAATAGTGGTTAAAAGTTGTTTCTGCTGCCAAAGGCAAGTAGAAAATACACTATGATCAGAAATGTCTAGAAGATTGTAGAAGGACTCTTAGCTTTGGAAACGAACAAGTAACGTTATTTCAACATGACACTTTTATATTTCATCTTCAGATCTAATTCATAGTTTTCAAAACTTCCACTTTTTTCAGGGTGCCATGTGTTTCCAAGTATAAACAAGGGAAGGAAAGTGTGCTCTCTCACAGCTTCCATGTGATGACACTCTCAATTCAGACTTACACTGGACTCAAAGAGTGGAATTGATATTCCACTTAGGTTGGAGGTCACTGGCACCTGCCAGGACAAACACTGCTATTGCACTGTCTTTTGAAATCTAATAAAGAAAAACTCTCTGAGCGCACATTGGTGGCCACAACACAATAAGTGAGGCCCCCCAATAAGCTTAAGCTTCTTTTCAACCTTCCTTTGGAGCAGAACCATGTATTGGCCTCAGGGAGTGTAATGAAACTCTTGAAATGTATGTAAAACTCTACATAACAGGGTAGGGCAAGAATTCTATGAGATGCCAACTGAGGTAGCTACTTAAAATTTATTCTAGCCTCTTCCATATCTTAGAGGTGGTGCTCAAATGTTGTACTGCAACATTTTTTTTTTCTATTTTGTGGCAAATCATGCGTGTGTCTTCCCTCAGTTACACGAACATAGGAGAAGGTAGGAGGATGGGAAAGGTGCAATAGAAATTTCAATAACTCTGAAATCTGTCACTTACTGAGATTTTGTTCATGCAAAGCCAGTTGCAGTGAAGCATAGATCAATCTGCAAATTGAGTTAGCTGCCCACTCAACAGCCATTCCCCCAGTTGCAAGTATCAGAAGCAATTCAAGCAGTAAATAGAGAAAGAGTTTATTTAAAAGATGTTCAGAAGTTCATAGAACAATTGGGAATCCTGGAGAACAAAGATCAAGGCTAAGCCTCCAGAAAACATACTAAAAATCAAGACATACAAACATATGAAAATTATAAATATATATGTACCTTGTTGTATAGATTTAACTTTAAAACAGTGTAAGTATGTTACATAATTATAAACAGTAAAAATTTTGAAAGCCATCTCTAAAAACTGAAAGCAAAATGAAACAAAGGAACACAATAGTATATCAAGTTGGAAGTGTAACCACACAAAAGAGGAATTATTTCAAATAGCTTAAAATCACATTAACTTGACTATACATGACTAGTGGGTACACCCTAAAGACCAAGAAAAACTGATTATAAGCTGTTTTCAGTAATCATGCCTTGGTGCTAGTATTGGTATTTTTTTTTTGAGAATGTTGCATGTGTATTAAATGGGTAATTATGTTGATGCTGGAAAATGGTATTTTAGTTGTGGGAAAGAGCATATACAAATGCACAATTTGGCCGGGCTCATGCCTGTAATCCCAGCACTTTGGGAAGCTGAGGCAGGTGGATCACCTGAGGTCAGGAGTTCAAGACCAATCTGGCCAACATGGGAAATCCTATCTCTACAAAAATACAAAAATTAGCCGGGCATGATGGTGGGTGCCTGTAATCCCAGCTACTTGGGTGGCTAAGGCAGGAGAATGGTTTGAACCTGGGAATTGGAGGTTGCAGTGAGCCTAGATTGTGCCGTTGCACTCCAGCCTGGGTAACAGAACGAGACTGTCACAATTGAAAAGGTACATGTGAGTTGGAAATAACATTATGAACATATGATTTATTTTCAATATATATTACTTTAACTACTAAAAAGGCCTAGAAACAATGAGCACTCCTAGAACCCAGATTATTATTTCTAAATACTATTTCCAAAGGAACCAGCTCTCCTTGGAGAAATGACTGATTTCCTGTCTAGAGCAAGAAGTGAATAAAATGAGCCTGAGACATCCTGCACATTAGAAATAAAAGGAGCTATTAAAGATTATTGTTGTCATGTCAAAGGAGTCAGGAATCATCATGAAAATGTTCCTGGCTGGGTGTGGTGGCTCACGCTCATAATCCCAACACTTTGAGAGGCTGAGGCGGGCGGATCACCTTAGGTCAGGAGCTCAAGACCAGCCTGACCAACATGGTGAAACCCCATCTCTATTAAAAATACAAAAATTAGCGAAGCATGGTGCATACCTGTAAACCCAGCTACATGGGAGGCTGAGGCAGGAGAATCACTTAAACCTGGAAGGCAGAGGTTGCAGTGGGCCGAGATTGTTCCACTGCACTGCAGCCTGGAGGACAGAGTGAGACTCCATCTCAAAAAAAAAAAAAAAAAAGAAAAGAAAATGTTCCCACTGGACTAAGATGGGACAATTTAACCATTAATATGAATAATATTTGTAAAGGATTGAAACACTGCAAATATATTTAAAATCGTGAATTTGTAATGATACAAAAACACAACCATGGGACCACCATTGGAAGATGCTCAGTGAACTACCAAAATTTTGAAAACTGGTGCATAAGAGAACAACAAAGCCAGGTATTCATCCTGTCTTTATTGTCTGAAATATATCTCAGGATAATCATATAGTTGATGAGTTTTTTATAGACATATTTGACTGCTACGTAGAAAAGGAATGGAAGATTTGGATTACTATAGATGAATGTTATTGTTAGGTTATTTAACATTTCTCTGTCTTTACTTAAGTTTTAACTGTTGCATCCATCATAGCCTAAGTAGGTGCATTACAGTTGTCTAACTCTAGTGTGTTTCTGTTTCTGCTTGCGTCTTCTGTTTCTTTTATGATTGTTGTTATATCATTCGGTTCATAAATATTCCTAATATATTTAGTGTGATGTGCACCCCATAGTATTGTAAACTGCCCTTTATTGTGGCATTTATTTTTGGCTAGCTTTCAACCTTGCTGATATTAAGATTCATACATCTGCTTTCCCTTTGATAGCATTTGTCTGGTATACTTTTGATCACCCTGTTATTTTGAACTGTTCTGAATCATTTCGTTTTTAAGTGTTTTGCGTGTGTGTGTGTGTGTGTGTGTGTGTTCCAATCTGAAAAGTTTGCTTTGTTTGCTTCTTTGCCTTTATTAACAAAAAGTCACTCACAGCATTTCAACATTGTTCAAACACACAAATCACAGCCAATGGCCCCAACAAATAACCACTTAATGTCTAGATCAAAACCATGCTGCAGGGAGCAGTGTTCCTCTGGTTCTGTTCCTTGAGCATCTCAGTTTCTTCTTTTCTTGTATCTCACTAACTCCCCTGAGAGTTATAAAATGTGCAGAAACAAAATCACCCTAGAGGAGTCACCCTACCATGTTAACAAGGAAGAGTATTTGATGCCTGAGAAACAAATAGAAGTGCACTGCTTGTTGCCACCCCAGGGATGCCAGTCTACTCACTACACTTGTCTGTTCAATCCTCAGCCTGTCTATCCCCTAGGTCCTTGCAAGGCCTCAGGAGGAAGAAAGAGGCAAGGAAGATGCTCCAAGCATGGCAGTATCTGGCACTGGGGGAATTAGTGCTGACCCAAACCATGGGCAGAACTCTGCAGTAATAAGGCAGGCTCTCCTTGAGGGTAGAAGGAAGGAACAGAGAGAAGGTTTCAAGAAAGGATCTATGCTCCGTTTATAAGCAGTTTGGCTAAGATGCCACCTAGAAACCCTAACAATGAATCCTGCTCTTATTCCTGGAGCTCTAGGAAATTTTAAATTAATAATTAGGTGGCAATCAGATGTAAAACTTGATTAAAACCAGGCCTCAAGGGCAGAAATATCATCTGTGTTTGTCTCACCGAGCATCTGGTATGGGGCTCAATATCACTTTTTAAGAATAAAATTTATCCATGAGATAATCATTTGGAAATCCACCCTTCCAGAACACCTCTCTCTTTCCTGGAAAACTTGGTAATACAGCTTAGGAAGGACCAGTGGCACGCCGCATAGATATGAACTTGGGCCATGTTGGTTATCAGAAATTCCCAGGAAAGGAAATAAAAGGGCTGGGACCTAAACAATTAGCATGAACTGGACACAATGTCCTGATTTTAGCTCCTCTTTGTCTTCATGAGTCTAATATGACTTACCCTAATTGGCCAAAGAGTATCTCTTTTACACCTATTGTCTTACTCTAGTAAAAATGGCTTTCTGTTAATTTTGTTTTTATTTTTTTTCTTGAATACATCCAAAGCCTCATTTCTGAAAAGAAATGGTGTCTGGGAGCTTAGAAGGGAGAAGCAATGGGTGCTTTCACTGTAATTATCTTAACGTTTTGCAGCTATGAACATTCTGAGTGCTGGCTAGAGTTTTAAAACTCCAGCATCTGTACTTACGGTGGCTTGTATACATGTATTTATCAACACCTGCAACCCACGGTGTATGCTTTTTTCTATTATACAGAATTAAGGAAACAAGGAATGAAAGTAAGAAGCCAATAGAAGAGACAGACTAACCGGGGCATAGCAATATGATAAGCTCAAAAGATATTTACAGTCTGTACTATCTAAAAATTACACTCCAGACCCACCTAGTAAGCAATGAGCTATGGGACACAAAGAATGGTAGGTTTGAAGGCACCCAGGATGATCAGTGTTAGGGTAAGTTCTTTATCAAAAGAGCATTTCCAGAGAAGTTATATTTCTGAGTAGAACGTGACATAATACTGAAGGTTATCCAGGGAAAAACAAAAAAAAGCAAGACTCTAGCCATTTAGAGTTCCAAAATAGTCTCACTGAGACCCACACGCTCTGAGGAAGTCCAGATACAAGCTTTATGGTAACAACTTAAAGGAGGGCTTCCCATTTACAGCATCCAACCCTGATCAATCACAGGGTTTGATGCTAAACAACACGGTGCTCCCAGGAATGAAGTAATAGGAAATATGCGGGAATGGAGAGGCACAGGAGCCTCCAAATAGCTCTGCAACAGTTACATACAACTATGGGTGTAGACTGGAATCACCAACATTACAGTGAGACAGGTTTGGCTAAGATTAGAAACCAAAAAGAGCCATAAGCACAGCACATTGAATAAAGGTATTTCTAAAGACAGTCACAAAAGTACCATTATTTTTGGACACTGCATTTGACATCTTCCAAAGCTTTCCCCCTCCTATTCTACGTTATCAAAACAGGGTCTACCAAGCGCCCTTATTCTTTTGCCCTAGTGCTAAAGAACTAGGAAGAGAAGAGGTGAAGAAAAGCAGTAGAAGCAGTTATGCCTACTAAATAGTAGTCTCCCCCATTTTATATGTTTATTGAAATAGATTTCACATAACATGAAATTTACCCATTGAAGTTTACAGTATATTGATTTTTAGTATATTTCCAGAGATGTGCAACTATCACCTCAATTTAAGACTAGTTATATTACCCCAAAAAGAAACTGCATAGACATTAGCAGTCACTCTCCATTCCACCCTCACCCATTGTTCTATCATCTCCCCAAGCAACCACTAATCTGCCCTTTGTCTCTTTCGATGTGCATATTCTGGACATTTCATATGAATGGCATTGTACAATATGTGGTCCTTAGTGTCTGCCATCTTTCTCCTAACATAATGGTTTTAAGGTTCATTCATATTATAGCATGGATAAGTACTTCATTCTTTTCTATGACCACATAATATTCCATCATATTAACATACCACATTTTGTTTATATCCATTTATCTGTTGATGGATTTGGTTTTTTTCTACTTTTGGGCTCTTATGAATACTGCTGCTACAAACATTCATGTACAAATTTTTATGTAGACATATTTTTTCATTTCTCTTGTGTATATACTTAGCAGTGGTATTGCTGGGTAATATGACAACTCTGTTTCATCTTTTGAGGAAATGTCAGTTTTCTAAAACAGCAGAAACATTTTATATTCCCAACAGCAGTGAATGCAGGTTTGAATTTCTCCACATTCTTGCCAATACTTGCTATTATCTGTCTTTTTGATTATAGCCATCCAAGTGGGCATAAAGTGGTATCTTATTGTGGTTTTGAGTTGCATTTCCATTATGGATAGAGACACATCTCTGTATGCCTCTACGGGCCATTTGCATATCTTCTTTGGAGAAATGTCTGTTTAAACTCTTTGCCCTTTTAAAATTTTGGTTATTTGTCTTACACTCTTGAGTTGTAAGAGTTATTTATACATTCTTGATTCTATATCTTTTCAACCTTCTTGATAGTGTTCTTTGAAGCACAGATGTTTTAAATTTTGATGAAGTCTAATTTATCTAGTTTTTTTCTTTGGTTGAGTATGTTTTTGGTGTCATATTGAAGAAACCATTGAATAATGCAAGGACACAAATTTTTCGTCTGTTTTTTTCTAAAACTTTTATAATGATAACCCTTATATTTAGGTCTTTTATCTATTTCAGATAATTTTTGTATATGAGGTGAGGAAAAAATGGAATTTCATTCTTTAGCATTGGATGTTGGTCCAGCACAATTTGTTGAAAGATTATTATTTCCCTGATTGAATGGGCTTAGCATACTTGTCCAAAATCACTTAATCCTAGAGGTGAAGATTTCTTTCCAGGCTTTCAAGTTTATTTCATTGATCTATACTTGTGCCAGTACCATGCAATCTAGATTTCTGTAGCTTCGTAGCAAGTTTCGAAATAGGAAGGTATGAGTCCTCCAACTTTGTTCTTATTTTTCAAGATTCTTTTGGCTATTCTGGGTCTCTTGTGTAATTGTTAAGAAAATAATACAGAATAATCTGATCCTGAGGGTTCTACAGATGTGTTAGGTCTAGTGAGTTTATAGCATTGTTTAAGTCCTCTTTTTTTTTTATTGAACTTCTGTTTAGATGTTCTATTCCTTGTTGAAAGTGGGCTATTGAAGGCTCCATTATTGTTGTCTTCTCTCTTCAGTTCTGTCTGTTTTCACTTCACGTGTTTTGGGCTCTGTTGTTTCATGCATATATATTTATAATTGTTATATCTTCTTGACATTTTGACCCTTTTATTATAAAATGTCCTTGCCTAATTCTAGTAACAACTTGTGTCTTAAAGCCTATTTTTCTGATATTAACATAGCCACCCCAGCTCTCCTTGATTACTGATTTTGAAGGGTATATATATCTTTTTCTATCCTTTCACTTCCAACTTATTTGCATTTTGGATCTAAAGTGAGTCTTGTATAGACAGCATATAATTAGAGTAAGTTATTTTCTCTATTTCAACAGTCTTTGCTTTCCTTTGCATCTCATTTTTTTCTTCCTGAAATAGATATTTGTTCATAAGAAATATGGGTACACTATCTTTTATTCAAAACTTTAGTTTAATTACAGAGAGAGAAAAAGAAAGAGTAAACCAAGTAGCTGCAAATAGTTCACTGGGGGGTGAAAACAAGGCAAATCACTTGGCCAAATCTTGCCCTTGTCTGATTTAAATTTCCGTAAAAACTTCAACTGACAAACTAAACCAGCTGCTGGTGTAAAGCTTTGTTACAACACTAGCTAAGAAAACACAAGTAGAAACTTGAAAGGGTTTCTGCCGCCTGAAGTGTCATTTGTTTTTGGTTTCCTGGATTTGGGTTGGAATTCTTTTGTGGCAACCAAAACAGCTGTCCACTGGTAGGCTTAGCTTCAACTATTAATTCAGCTGTGGCACAGGAGCAAGCTTCAGAGATGCGCTCTGTGGAAGGGTTCTCTCGATCCCTGGAATTTTGGTGTTACATTCTCAGTCTATATTGGGTATCTGCTCTCCTGAAGAATCTTTGCTTTTTGGTAGGTTTTAAGACGATGACATTGGTAAAATTATTTTAGTCATAATTTCCATTCTTACAGAAAATGCCATTCTTGATTAGCTGTTTACATTTCCAGTAATCAGACAGGTGAAGGCCATCTGGGTCAGGTTTTTTCCATGACTCTGCAGGATTCTGTGTACATACTTTACACAACCTAGTGAAGTTCAGTTCATATTGTGCTGTATCCTTTCCTTAGCAATTGCGCAGGAGATGCAGTGTTATAAAACTTCACTACTTCCAGCACATCCTTTTCTGGGAACTCTTTATTAGTGACAAGTTTCCTGTGGTAGAAGTAATTTGAAATAAGACAAAAATAAGTGAGCTCTTTTTCTTATCCTTGTGTGAGTCCAGCTCTGGCTTCTCTTGGAGGCAGAAAGAATAGAGGAAAACTTCAAGTTCTTGTGAGTCTGGGTGCAGTCCTTGTTTAGTTGGAACCAGTGGGCTACAACCATCTTGAGCTACTACGTAAAATTCTTTTTCAATAGATGAGCTTACATTTATTGATATGATAATATCTTTGATTCTAGGTATTTACCTTGTGTGTTATTTTGGATATTTTAGGGCTTAAAAATCATTAACAATGTGATCCATTTTCTTGTCTTATTTGCAGAAGTCTTCTGACAGTTAAGAGAACTTGCATTTTTCTATAATTTTATAAATATAACTCAACAATGCTATATTTATAGAATATAAGATTTTAAATATGTGTTATATGTATAATTTTATATTCTCACCTTTTTAAGTAAATATCAATGCTTTCTATTTTAAGAAATAAATTAGTGTAATATTTCCTTCTATTTCTTCCTTGCCACCAAATTAAAAGTATTATTATTTTTTTGGTGGAGGGGGGTATATCTTTGTACTAATAAATGTGCTTATACCTCTTTTATGTGATTTTTCATCATTAAATAATGTTATTTACCCCTTACCTCTCCTCCTGTTATTAGTGTATCTTCATTGTTAGGGTATATAACATTTAAATTCTCTCCTGTTACTGTATTGCTCATGTTTGTTTTGGTCTGAGGTCTGTAATTAGATACATTCAAAATGTCCCAGTAAGCATTTTGCTGTAGTTACCCATCTTTTTTTTTGAGACAAAGTCTCACTCCTGTCACCCAGGCTAGAGTGCAGGAGCAAGATCATGGCTCACTGCAGCCTTGACTTCCTGGGCTCACTTGATTTGCCTACCTCAGCTCCCAAGTATCTGGGACTACAAGTGTGTGCCACTATGCCCAGCTAACTTTTTGTATTTTTATTTATTTATTTATTTATTTTATTATTATTATTTTCTGAGACAGAGTTTTGCTCTTGTTGCCCAGGCTGGAGTGCAGTGGCGTGATCTCAGCTCACTGCAAGCTCTGCCTCCCAGGTTCAAGGAATTCTCCTCCCTCAGCCTCCCGAGTAGCTGGGATTACAGGTGCCCTGCCACCACACCTGGCTAATTTTTTGTATGTTTAGTAGAGACAGGCTTTGGCCATGTTGGGCAGGCCGCTCTCGAACTCCCGACCTCAGGTTATCCACCCACCTCAGCCTCCTAAAGTGCTGGGATTACAGGCATGAGCCACCGAGTCCTGCCTTTTTGTATTTTTAGTAGAGATAAGGTTTTGCCATGTTGCCCAGGCTGGTCTCAAATTCCTAGGCTCAAGCAATCTGCCTGCCTTGGCCTCCCCAATGCTGGGATTACAGGTGTAAGCCACCGCACCTGCCATCATTTCTTAATAGAGATAGATAGATAGATGATTGATAGATAGATAATCAGCATCGCCCCAAAAGAAAACAAAAATAATAGGAAAAAAGCCGTAATATTTAAAGCCAAACAAGAAATCTGAGATTTCTTAAAAACAACTCATAGAAATAATATTTCTGGATTTCTTGCATACTCAAAACTTGCTTTTATGTTGCGTATGTATTTGAATTCGAGTATATGAGTATAAAATCATTGAATCACTCTTTCTTTTTTTTTTTTTTTTTTGAAGGCTTTGTAGATCTTGCTTCTCTGTCATTGAATACTGCTGTGAAGAGTTTGAAGCCAGCCTGATTTTTTCCTCCTTATACATAACTGGATAGTTTTGCTTTGTTTCCCAGATGATTCTTCATTACTCTTTTCTTGTGATATCTTTGTCTGGCTTTGGAATCAAGGTAATAGTGGCCTCATAAAAGGCGTGTCAAAGTATTCCCTCCTCTTTGACTTTTTGGGAAATTTTTGAAGAATTGGTATTAGTTCTTCTTTAAATGTTTGGTAGAATTGGCTTTTAAATTTTCTGGAGGTGTACAGTTGTTTATTTTATATCTTTCTTCTTTTTTGATGTAAATGATCATTGCTTAAAACTTTCCTCTTCAAACTGTGTTTGTGGCATTTCATAAGTTTTGGTATGTTGTGTTTCCATGTTTGTCTCAAGATATTGTTTCAATTTCTCTTTTAATTTCTTCATTGACCTATTTGTTGTTCAGGAGAATGTTGTTTACTTTCCAAGTATTTGTAAACTTTCCACAATTCCTCTTGTTATTGACTTCTAGTTTCATACCATTGTGATCAGAAAATGGTACTTTATATGATTTCAGTTTTCTTAACTTTGGTAAGAGTTGTCTTGTGGTCTAAGATATGATCTATAGTGAAGAATGTTCTGTGTGTGCTTAAAAAGAACCCATATTCTGTTGCTGTTGGATGTAATGTTCTGCAACATCAGTTAGGTCCATTTGATCTAAAGCATTGTTTGAGTCCAGTGTTTCCTTATTAATTTTCTATCTGGATGATCTGCTCATTGTTGATAATAGGGTATTGAAGGCCCCTACTATTATTGTATGCAATCTATCTCTCTTTTCAGATCCTTTAACATTTGCTTTATATATTTAGGTGTTCAAATATTGGGTGCATAAATATTTACAATTGTTATATCCTCTTGATGAATTGATCCCTTTTCTACAGTTTTAAATTTAAAGTATATTTTATCTAAGAATAGCTATCCTTGTTCTCTTTTGAATCCTTTGTGTGAAATATCTTTTTCCCTACTTTTGGTTTTATTACATATTCTATTTTTTTAAATATTCTTTTTGATAGATAGACACAAAATCTCACTACATGGTACAGGCTTGTCTTGAACTCCTGAACTCAAGCGATCCCCCACCTCAGCCTCCCAAAGTGCTGGGATTACAGGTGTGAGCCACCACACCTGACCCCAGTCTATATTATTAAAAGTAAAATTAGTCTTATGTCGGCAACATATAGTTGGGTCTTGCCTTTTTTTTTTTTTTTAACTATACTTTAAGTTTTAGGGTACATGTGCACATTGCGCAGGTTAGCCACATATGTATACATGCGCCATGCTGGTGCGCTGCACCCACCAACTCGTCATCTAGCATTAGGTATAACTCCCAATGCTATCCCTCCCCCCTCCCCCCACCCCACCACAGTCCCCAGAGGGCGATATTCCCCTTCCTGTGTCCATGTGATCCCATTGTTCAATTCCCACCTATGAGTGAGAATATGCGGTGTTTGGTTTTTTGTTCTTGTGATAGTTTACTGAGAATGATGATTTCCAATTTCATCCATGTCCCTACAAAGGACATGAACTCATCATTTTTTATGGCTGCATAGTATTCCATGGTGTATATGTGCCACATTTTCTTAATCCAGTCTATCATTGTTGGACATTTGGGTTGGTTCCAAGTCTTTGCTATTGTGAATAATGCCGCAATAAACATACGTGTGCATGTGTCTTTATAGCAGCATGATTTATAGTCCTTTGGGTATATACCCAGTAATGGGATGGCTGGGTCAAATGGTATTTCTAGTTCTAGATCCCTGAGGAATTGCCACACTGACTTCCACAATGGTTGAACTAGTTTACAGTCCCACCAACAGTGTAAAAGTGTTCCTATTTCTCCACATCCTCTCCAGCACCTCTTGTTTCCTGACTTTTTAATGATTGCCATTGTAACTGGTGTGAGATGGTATCTCATAGTGGTTTTGATTTGCATTTCTCTGATGGCTAGTGATGATGAGCATTTTTTCATGTGTTTTTTGGCTGCATAAATGTCTTCTTTTGAGAAGTGTCTGTTCATGTCCTTCGCCCACTTTTTGATAGGGTTGTTTTTTTTTTCTTGTAAATTTGTTTGAGTTCATTGTAGATTCTGGATATTAGCCCTTTGTCAGATGAGTAGGTTGCGAAAATTTTCTCCCATTGTGTAGGTTGCCTGTTCACTCTGATGGTAATTTCTTTTGCTGTGCAGAAGCTCTTTAGTTTAATTAGATCCCATTTGTCGATTTTGTCTTTTGTTGCCATTGCTTTTGGTGTTTTAGACATGAAGTCCTTGCCCATGCCTATGTCCTGAATGGTAATGCCTAGGTTTTCCTCTAGGGTTTTTATGGTTGTAGGTCTAACGTTTAAATCTTTAATTCATCTTGAATTGATTTTTGTATAAGGTGTAAGGAAGGGATCCAGTTTCAGCTTTCTACATATGGCTAGCCAGTTTTCCCAGCACCATTTATTAAATAGGGAATCCTTTCCCCATTGCTTGTTTTTCTCAGGTTTGTCAAAGATCAGATAGTTGTAGGTATGTGGCGTTATTTCTGAGGGCTCTGTTCTGTTCCATTGATCTATATCTCTGTTTTGGTACCAGTACCATGCTGTTTTGGTTACTGTAGCCTTGTAGTATAGTTTGAAGTCAGGTAGCGTGATGCCTCCAGCTTTGTTCTTTTGGCTTAGGATTGACTTGGCGATGCGGGCTCTTTTTTGGTTCCATATAAACTTTAAAGTAGTTTTTTCCAATTCTGTGAAGAAAGTCATTGGTAGCTTGATGGGGATGGCATTGAATCTGTAAATTACCTTGGGCAGTATGGCCATTTTCACAATATTGATTCTTCCTACCCATGAGCATGGAATGTTCTTCCATTTGTTTGTATCCTCTTTTATTTCCTTGAGCAGTGGTTTGTAGTTCTCCTTGAAGAGGTCCTTTACATCCCTTGTAAGTTGGATTCCTAGGTATTTTATTCTCTTTGAAGCAATTGTGAATGGGAGTTCACTCATGATTTGGCTCTCTGATTGTCTGATGTTGGTGTATAAGAATGCTTGTGATTTTTGTACATTGATTTTGTATCCTGAGACTTTGCTGAAGTTGCTTATCAGCTTAAGGAGATTTTGGGCTGAGACAGTGGGGTTTTCTAGATATACAATCATGTCGTCTGCAAACAGGGACAATTTGACTTCCTCTTTTCCTAATTGAATACCCTTTATTTCCTTCTCCTGCCTAATTGCCCTGGCCAGAACTTCCAACACTATGTTGAATAGGAGTGGTGAGAGAGGGCATCCCTGTCTTGTGCCAGTTTTCAAAGGGAATGCTTCCAGTTTTTGCCCATTCAGTATGATATTGGCTGTGGGTTTGTCATAGATAGCTCTTATTATTTTGAAATATGTCCCATCAATACCTAATTTATTGAGAGTTTTTAGCATGAAGGGTTGTTGATTTTTGTCAAAGGCTTTTTCTGCATCTATTGAGATAATCATGTGGTTTTTGTCTTTGGCTCTGTTTATATGCTGGATTACATTTATTGATTTGCATATATTGAACCAGCCTTGCATCCCAGGGATGAAGCCCACTTGATCATGGTGGATAAGCTTTTTGATGTGCTGCTGGATTCGATTTGCCAGTATTTTATTGAGGATTTTTGCATCAATGTTCATCAAGGATATTGGTCTAAAATTCTCTTTTTTTTGTTGTGTCTCTGCCAGGCTTTGGTATCAGAATGATGCTGGCCTCATAAAATGAGTTAGGGAGGATTCCCTCTTTTTCTATTGATTGGAATAGTTTCAGAAGGAATGGTACCAGTTCCTCCTTGTACCTCTGGTAGAATTCGGCTGTGAATCCATCTGATCCTGGACTCTTTTTGGTTGGTAAACTATTGATTATTGCCACAATTTTAGCTCCTGTTATTGGTCTATTCAGAGATTCAACTTCTTCCTGGTTTAGTCTTGGGAGAGTGTATGTGTCAAGGAATTTATCCATTTCTTCTAGATTTTCTAGTTTATTTGCGTAGAGGTGTTTGTAGTATTCTCTGATGGTAGTTTGTATTTCTGTGGGATCGGTGGTGATATCCCCTTTATCATTTTTTATTGTGTCTATCTGATTCTTCTCTCTTTTTTTCTTTATTAGTCTTGCTAGCGGTCTATCAATTTTGTTGATCTTTTCAAAAAACCAGCTCCTGGATTCATTGATTTTTTGAAGGGTTTTTTGTGTCTCTATTTCCTTCAGTTCTGCTCTGATTTTAGTTATTTCTTGCCTTCTGCTAGCTTTTGAATGTGTTTGCTCTTGCTTTTCTAGTTCTTTTAATTGTGATGTTAGGGTGTCAATTTTGGATCTTTCCTGCTTTCTCTTGTGGGCATTTAGTGCTATAAATTTCCCTCTACACACTGCTTTGAATGCGTCCCAGAGATTCTGGTATGTTGTGTCTTTGTTCTCATTGGTTTCAAAGAACATCTTTATTTCTGCCTTCATTTCGTTATGTACCCAGTAGTCATTCCGGAGCAGGTTGTTCAGTTTCCATGTAGTTGAGCGGCTTTGAGTGAGATTCTGAATCCTGAGTTCTAGTTTGATTGCACTGTGGTCTGAGAGATACTTTGTTATAATTTCTGTTCTTTTACGTTTGCTGAGGAGAGCTTTACTTCCAACTATGTGGTCAATTTTGGAATAGGTGTGGTGTGGTGCTGAAAAAAATGTATATTCTGTTGATTTGGGGTGGGGAGTTCTGCAGATGTCTATTAGGTCTGCTTGGTGCAGAGCTGAGTTCAATTCCTGGGTATCCTTGTTGACTTTCTGTCTCGTTGATCTGTCTAATGTTGACAGTGGGGTGTTAAAGTCTCCTATTATTAATGTGTGGGAGTCTAAGTCTCTTTGTAGGTCACTCAGGACTTGCTTTATGAATCTGGGTGCTCCTGTATTGGGTGCATATATATTTAGGATAGTTAGCTCTTCTTGTTGAATTGATCCCTTTACCATTAGGTAATGGCCTTCTTTGTCTCTTTTGATCTTTGTTGGTTTAAAGTCTGTTTTATCAGAGACTAGGATTGCAACCGCTGCCTTTTTTTGTTTTCCATTTGCTTGGTAGATCTTCCTCCATCCTTTTATTTTGAGCCTATGTGTGTCTCTGCACATGAGATGGGGTTCCTGAATACAGCACACTGATGGGTCTTGACTCTTTATCCAACTTGCCAGTCTGTGTCTTTTAATTGGAGAATTTAGTCCATTTACATTTAAAGTTAATATTGTTATGTGTGAATTTGATCCTGTCATTATGATGTTAGCTGGTGATTTTGCTCGTTAGTTGATGCAGTTTCTTCCTAGTCTTGACAGTCTTTACATTTTGGCATGATTTTGCAGCAGCTGGTACCGGTTGTTCCTTTCCATGTTTAGCGCTTCCTTCAGGAGCTCTTTTAGGGCAGGCCTGGTGGTGACAAAATCTCTCAGCATTTGCTTGTCTGTAAAAGATTTTATTTCTCCTTCACTTGTGAAGCTTAGTTTGGCTGGATATGAAATTCTGGGTTGAAAATTCTTTTCTTTAAGAATGTTGAATATTGGCCCCCACTCTCTTCTGGCTTGTAGGGTTTCTGCCGAGAGATCCGCTGTTAGTCTGATGGGCTTCCCTTTGAGGGTAACCCGACCTTTCTCTCTGGCTGCCCTTAACATTTTTTCCTTCATTTCAACTTTGGTGAATCTGACAATTATGTGTCTTGGAGTTGCTCTTCTCGAGGAGTATCTTTGTGGCGTTCTCTGTATTTCCTGAATCTGAATGTTGGCCTGCCTTGCTAGATTGGGGAAGTTCTCCTGGATAATATCCTGCAGAGTGTTTTCCAACTTGGTTCCATTCTCCCCGTCACTTTCAGGTACACCAATCAGACGTAGATTTGGTCTTTTCACATAGTCCCATATTTCTTGGAGGCTTTGCTCATTTCTTTTTATTCTTTTTTCTCTAAACTTCCCTTCTCGCTTCATTTCATTCATTTCATCCTCCATTGCTGATACCCTTTCTTCCAGTTGATCACATCGGCTCCTGAGGCTTCTGCATTCTTCACGTAGTTCTCGAGCCTTGGTTTTCAGCTCCATCAGCTCCTTTAAGCACTTCTCTGTATTGGTTATTCTAGTTATACATTCTTCTAAATTTTTTTCAAAGTTTTCAACTTCTTTGCCTTTGGTTTGAATGTCCTCCCGTAGCTCAGAGTAATTTGATCGTCTGAAGCCTTGTTCTCTCAGCTCGTCAAAGTCATTCTCCATCCAGCTTTGTTCCGTTGCTGGTGAGGAACTGCGTTCCTTTGGAGGAGGAGAGACGCTCTGCGTTTTAGAGTTTCCAGTTTTTCTGTTCTGTTTTTTCCCCATCTTTGTGGTTTTATCTACTTTTGGTCTTTGATGATGGTGATATACAGATGGGTTTTCAGTGTGGATGTCCTTTCTGTTTGTTAGTTTTCCTTCTAACAGACAGGACCCTCAGCTGCAGGTCTGTTGGAATACCCTGCCGTGTGAGGTGTCAGTGTGCCCCTGCTGGGGGGTGCCTCCCAGTTAGGCTGCTCGGAGGTCGGGGGTCAGGGACCCACTTGAGGAGGCAGTCTGCCGGTTCTCAGATCTCCAGCTGCGTGCTGGGACAACCACTGCTCTCTTCAAAGCTGTCAGGCAGGGACATTTAAGTCTGCAGAGGTTACTGCTGTCTTTTTGTTTGTCTGTGCCCTGCCCCCAGAGGTGGAGCCTACAGTGGCAGGCAGGCCTCCTGGAGCTGTGGTGGGCTCCACCCAGTTCGAGCTTCCTGGCTGCTTTGTTTACCTAAGCAAGCCTGGGCAATGGCGGGCGCCCCTCCCCCAGCCTCGCTGCTGCCTTGCAGTTTGATCTCAGACTGCTGTGCTAGCAATCAGCGAGATTCCGTGGGCGTAGGACCCTCCGAGCCAGGTGTGGGATATAGTCTCGTGGTGCGCCGTTTTTTAAGCCGGTCTGAAAAGCGCAATATTCGGGTGGGAGTGACCTGATTTTCCAGTTGCGTCTGTCACCCCTTTCTTTGACTCAGAAAGGGAACTCCCTGACCCCTTGCGGTTCCCAGGTGAGGCAATGCCTCGCCCTGCTTCGGCTCGTGCACGGTGCGCGCACCCACTGGCCTGTGCCCACTGTCTGGCACTCCCTAGTGAGATGAACCCGGTACCTCAGATGGAAATGCAGAAATCACCCGTCTTCTGCATCGCTCACGCTGGGAGCTGTAGACCGGAGGTGTTCCTATTCGGCCATCTTGGCTCCTCCCCCGCCTTTTTTTTTTTTAAACCATTCAGTCATTTTATGTCTCTTTATTAGATAACTTAATCCATTTACATTCAAAGTAATTATTGATAAGCAAAAACTTACTAACACCATTACATTAATTGTTTTCTGGTTGTTTTGTAGGTATTTTGCTTCTTTTTTTCTTGGTTGCTGTCTTCCTTTGTGGTTTGATGGTTTTTTGGTAGTAGCATACTTTGACATTTTTCTATTTTTGTTTTGTTTATCTAGTATAGACTTTTGCCATTTTGAAATCATGAGAACAAGCAAAAGCACCAAATAGATAAAGATGCACACTGGAAAGATAGAAAGCGTTTTGACTCTTGATTTCATTTATGAGCTGCTTAATTAATTGTGGAACTCCAGGCTTCTTGTATTTTAGCACAAGTTAGATATGAGATCTTCATATCAGATTCTCTTCTGCAACTAGGACTTTTATAACATAGAATGATTTGCTATTTTACCTAGTTATATGCCCTTTCTATTGGAATCTGAGATGACCACATGTAATTGTACTCCAAGGAGCTTTTAAGACCAGTGACCACTGTGCACTAAATCTTGACTATTTTCTGCCATGTAAAAATAAAATACTTTTTAAAATTCATAACCATTATCATTCTTTGTAGAATATTTCCTTGACTGCTATGATTCTTCTTGGAAGCAATTTTTTTCTTTTGCTCAGAGGTCTCTCTAATTTGTATTGCTGCATGTCATTCCACTTTTTAGCTAGGAGAGTCTTCATCCTCTTACTTGTCTGTTTATGACTACATGCTTTGTCAATATGCAGTCCTCTCCCAATGCTCATGGAAACAGATGTTGTTGACTAAGCTCTTTCTCCAATAAAAGAAATGAAACAGAATTGACATAAAAAATAAAACATTTTCTGGTTTCAAACTTATTTTAAACATCAAACCCAGATGTTCCAGCTTAACCAGATACCATTAAATGGATGAGTTTAATTTTCTGTCACTTTGTGAGACATTTTGTTCAGTTTTCTAAAATGGCATGAAATAAGGGTTATTTTACAAGTAACCCCAAATCACTATTTAGCTATCTGAGATTCTTTTGGAAATAGTTGCTGTGTAAGTAACTCTCTAAAAATATTTTCTGTGTCCTTGCTAACTGAATTGTGTCCCCAACTCCAAATTAATATGTAGAGGCCTTAACCCCCAATGTGACTATATCTGGAGAAGAGTTCTTTAAGAGACAATTAAGCCTTAGTAAAGACTAAGGTTGGGGTCCTAATCTGATAAGACTGTTGCCTTATAACAAGGGAAAGATCTCTCTCTGTCTCTCTCTCTCTCTCCTTATAAGGACAGAGCAATAAGGGAGCCATCTGCAAGACAGAAAGAAAGCCCTCATCAGAAACTGAATTGGCCAGCACCTTGATCTTGGACTTCCCAGCCTTCAGAGTTGTGAGAAAATAAAATTCTGTTTTTAAGTTACCCAGCCTTATATTTTGTTATGGCAGACCAAAAAGACTAAGACAGTCCTGGTGTACAAGTCTTTTAGTCTCATGACTGCATTGACCTGATTTAAGGCATTTTAGTAATAACAGAGAAATTGGTTTCATATAGTAGTTGTCATTCATTTCATTTATTTTTAAAATTAGAAGAATAATTTCACTCCTGACAGTATAAGAAAACCCATAAGTCAGAGACCTTTAATTCCCTATCCCTCAATTACTATTCTGAATACATCTCAATGCCAACTCTCCTCTCTAGATCAAACTTTCTGGTACTTATTCATATCTAATTTACTCAAAATGTTATAGAAATATTGTTTTAATTTTTAGAAAAATCTTATTGACTTAAGCAATTTTTAATTGAAATTATAGTGGACACACAGCAAAATGTACAAATTTTAAGTATACAACTTGATGAATTTAATATAAATATATACACCCAGCAAATAAACAATAAGATGAGGTTATAGAACATTTCTAACTATCTAGGAAATTCCTTTCTGCCCCTTCCTGCTGGTACTCTGAAGGTAAACACTATTCTGTCTTGTATTTCCATAGATTAGTTTTGTCTCTTCTTAAGGCAAAAATGGAATTATACGATCCATGCACTTATATCTGTGACATCTGTTATTGCTCATAGCAACATATGTTTCTGTTTGTTCATGTTCATACAAAACATGTTATTGTACATCATATTGGAGTAGTTTTTTTAATTATTGTGAGTGTTCCATGGAATAAATATATAACTATTTATTTTTTCATTCTACTATAAATGGGCATGTTTTGTCTATTATCAATAAGCTGTTTTGAACATTCTTGTATGTATCTTTTGATCTATTATGTTTGATATAAATATAGTCATGCCAGCTTTTGTATTCTTATTGTTTTAATGCATATTGTTTTCTCTCCTTTTGCATTCTACCTATCTCTCCCTGAATATTTAAAGTTGTTTTCTTGTAGAGAGCACATGGTAGCTCTTGCTTTTTTATCCAGCCTGAGAATCTCTGTCTTTTAATTGAAGTGTCTAGTCTATTTACATTTATGTAATTATTGATAGGGATGATTTAAATCTGCCATTTGCTAATTGTTGTCCATTTGTCCCTTCTGTTCTTTGTGTATTTCCAGTCTTATTTTGGGTTTAGCAACTAGTTAAAATTAACATTATTGAGGTAAAATCGGCCACACATATTTAAAGTGCACAATTTGATAAGTTTTGACACATGAATAGTCCTGTGAAATTATCACAACAATCAAGATAATGAACCTAACTATCACACACAAAAGAGTCTTTATGCTCCTTCATAATCCTTCTATTTGGACCCTTCTCACCTCCTTATCACCCAGCAACCACTCATCTGCTTTCTTTCACTGTAGATTAGCTTTCATTTTTTAGACTTTCTATATAAATATACTTTTAGAATTTTATTTTGGGAAGGTTTTTTAAATTAGAGATTGTTGTGGTTATATCCTACAAATTTGATGTTACCTTTTGATTATCATTTAGTTCAAATTTCTTTAAAATTTGGGGCAATTTGGGAGATTTTAGTGATTTTAGCAAGTAGATTATTAATAGTACTGAATAAGAGTAAACAGGAACTGAGGAAGTGGGAACAATTAGTGAGATCTACCATTTTATGACTTTTACAGTGGAAACAAAGGAAAGATATGGAGAAGTAAGTTAGAGGAGAAATAGAGAGGAGGTGAGCTGGCCCAGCCCATGCAGGTTGATTATAGGTTCATGATGAGAGAGGATTAAGGAGAAATCTCAGTCTTAGGTTACTTTCCCAAAGGTTTTCTATTGAGCCAGTAATAGCAGAGCAAAGAAACCCTTAAGTTTTAGTCTGTTTTATGCTGCTATAAACGAATATTGAGGCTGAGTAATTTATTTTTTAAAAAAGGTTTATTTGGCTTATGATTCTGATGGTTAGAAAGTTCAAAATTGGGCATCTGCATCTGGTGAGAGGGCCTGAGGCTCCTTCCACTCACTGTAGAGGGCAAAGGGGAGCTGATGTGTGCAGTAGTCACATGGTGAGAGAGAAAGCAAGAGCGTGGAGCTCTTTTTAACAATCAGTTCTCTTGGGAATGAATGCAGTGAGAACTCACTCACCTGAGTGAGGATATTAATTTTTCATGAGTGATCAGCCTCCATGATCCAAACATCTCCCATTAGGCCCCATCTTCAACACTGGGAATAAAATTTCAGCATGAGGTTTGGAAGGGACAAACATCCAAACCGTAGAAACACATAAATGATCAAAAGATACAGTGAATAGAAACCATTGTCTCAGTACCTGATTTAGAGGAAAAGGCCTGCCAGGTCAGAGGAGCACAAAACCTGGACTCAATGTATTTTTTTTAACAAAACTTTTTATTTTGAGATAACTGTGCACTCATGTGCAAAGTTATAGGAAGTAACACAGAGAGAGCCTGCCTATCCTTTACCTAGATTCCTCTAGTGATAACATCTCACATAATTTTAGTACAATGCTAAAAACAAGATATTGACATTAACTTAATCCACTGAAATTGTTCAATTTTTTTTTTTGTTTTACTTGTGCTCATTTGTGTGCTGCATTTAGTTCTCTGCAATTTTATCACGTGTTTCAGGTATCTACCACAGTCAAGATAAGAACAAGTACATCATCACAAGGATTCTTCAGTTTTTTGTCCATTTTCTAATTAGTCTTTTGAACTATTGAGTTCTTAGAGTCCTTTCTATATCATAGATACAGTCACATACTGCATAATAATGTTTTGTTCAACAACGGACTACATATAGTGAGAGAATAGAGACAGACCCTCTCATATTGTTTTATACTCAGAAAAGGAAAGAGAAGTGAAACTAAAGGCAGGTAGCCCGGTGCCTAGGAACCAGACCAAAAACCAAGGAACCAGACCTGAAACCAGGCCTGGGCCTGCCTGACCTAAGCCTGGTGGTTAAAATTCAACCCCAGACCTAGCAACTGATGTTATCTATAGATTCCAGACATTGTATAGAAAGACATTGTGAAACTTCCTGGTCTGTTCTGTTTCACTCTGACCACCAGTGCATGCAGCCCGTGTCGCGTACCTCTTGCTTGCTCAATTGATCATGACCCTCTCTCACGGACCCCCATAGAGTTGTGAGCCCTTAAAAGGGACACGAATTGCTCACTTGGGGAGCTTGGCTCTTGAGACAGGAGTCTTGCCGATGCTCCTGGCTGAATAAACCCCTTCCTTCTTTAACTCAGTGTCTGAGGAGTTTTGTCTGCAGCTGCCCTGCTACATTTCTTGGTTCCCTGACCGGGAAGCAAGGTGATTGGCGAATGGTCGAGGCAGCTCCTTAGGTGGCTTAAGCCTGCCCTGTGGAACATCCCTGCAGGGGACTCCAACCAGCCCAAGCCATGCGGATCCTGAGAGCAGTCCTGGGTAAGCATTTGCCCCAGTGAGACGCCTCACCAGAGCAGTGTGTGGCAGCCCCCTGTGGAGGATCAATGCAGTGGCTGAACACCAGGAAGGAACTGGTACTTGGAGTCCGGACATCTGAAACTTGGTAAGACTAGTCTTTGGAACTTGCCTACTCTGTTTGAGTGGAAGCGTGGCCTGATTACCCATGGCGTGCCTTTATCGGCACTTTGGTTTTGGTTTTGGTTTTGACTTGGTTTGAATTGCTTGACAGGACCGGTCTTGGGAACTTGCCTACTCCATTTGAGTGGAAGCGTGGCCTGATCACCCACGGTGTGCCTTTATCGGCACTTTGGTTTTGGTTTTGACTTGGTTTGAATTGCTTGACAGGACCGGTCTTGGGAACTTGCCTACTCCATTTGAGTGGAAGCATGGCCTGATCACCCATGGTGTGCCTGTACCAGCACTTCGGTTTTTGTTTTTGACTTGACTTGGATTGCTTGATACTTTGGTTTTGATTTCTGGATACTCTGATTTTGGTTTTGATTTTGATTTGGTGTAAACTGCAAAAGTGTGTGTGTGCCCTTTTTACCCATTCTTTGTTTTGTGGTGTGTGTGTGTGGTGTAAGTGTGGTGTTTTGTCTCAAAGAAGCATGGGTCAGGCACAAATAAGCCCACCCTACTAGGAACTATGTTGAAAAATTTCAAAAAAGGATTTAAAGGAGACTATGGAGTACTATGACACCAGGAAAACTTAAAACTTTGTGTAAAACAGACCAGCCAGCATTAGAGGTGGGTTGGCCATCAGAAGGAAGCCTGGACAGGTCCCTTGTTTCAAAGGTATGGCACAAGGTAACCTGTAAATCCCAGGCACCCAGACCAGTTCCCGTACATAGACACTTGGTTACAGCTGGTTTTAGATCTCTCCACAGTGGTTCAAAGAACTGCATTATAAGCCAGGCAGAGAGAGACAGAGAGAGAGACAGAGAGGAGAAAGAGAGAGGCAGAGAAAGAGAGGAAGAGACAGAGCCAAAAGGAAAGTCAAAGAGAGAAAGACAAAGTCAAAGAGAGATATATACAAGTAGTTAAGAAAAAAAAAAAAAACAACGGTGTACCCTATTCCTTTAAAAGCCAAGGTAAATTTAAAACCTGTAATTGATAATTGAAGGTATTCTCCGTAAGCCTATAACACTCCAATACCACTTTGTTGTCAGTGTAAACAAGGGCATATCTCGAAAGCACTGAGGCCTTCCTATCAAAAATCCTTGACCCAGTAACCTGTGGATGGCCCAAATGCATTCAATTTGTAGTGGCAACTGCTTTGCTAACAGAAAAAAAGTAAAAAAAAAAAAAAAAACTTTTAGAGGAAACCTCATTGTGAGCACACCTCACTAGTTCAGTTCAGAGCTATCCTAAATCAAAAAGGCAAAAAAGTAGCTTACTAACTCAAAAATCTTAAAATATGGGGCAATTCTGTTAGAAAAAAAAAAAAAAAGGAAATTCCCTTAACCCAGCAGGTTTCCTAACAAGGGATTTAAATCTCAATTACCATACAAAGGTCCGACCAGACCTAAGAGGAACTCCCTTCAGGACAGGATGATGGATGGTTCCTCCTGGGTAATTGAAAAAAAAAAAGGTTATAAAAGGAAATTCATGCAAGAAATATTGTATAATTTAAAAGTAATTAGGCCTCCTAAATGTAAAACTATTAAAGAAACAGTTTATGTGCAAGGTATATAAAGAAATTAAAATATACTTCTAGTAGTAAGAATTATAAGGAGCCATAAGAATGTAAAGTTTTACCTACATTAAAAGGTTATAAATATGTATATTTTGTTTTAAAGGTTTAATCAAGTTTTAAAATGTTAATTGAAAAAAAATTCTGTGTGTAGACATTGGCCAAGGTTAAAGAGGTATCATCCAGTTTTTCTGTAAACTGGACATAAAAATAAAAGCATAACAGGTTTTCCTTAAAACACAAACCTGCTCTTTAGCAAAAATTATAAAAGGTTAAAAAGAATCTATAAAATCTTACCTTATAGTCAAATATTAAAAATTGGATAAATATGTCTACAAGGTTTTATTAAAATTAGGTTTAACATTAATAACACACTACTAATATAAATGTAAAATTTAACTTATCTGGTATAAAAATCATACAGGAAGCATTGTTAAATGTAAAATGGTATTTGGCTTTCTTTGGTTTAAAACCTAATAAAAATAGGTGCTAAAGGAAATTTCTCAGTAAAAAAGCACTAAGGACTATAAAGTCCACTGCCAAGGTCCCCACATTTAAAACAAAAGATCAATTTCTTAAAAATTATATACTTGGTTTATCTTCCACTTTCCTTTCCCTCAAAAACTAAAAGTCTTTTAGCACTTGTACCACCCCTAGAATTTCCGGTAAACCAGAGCCAGCCTGAAGATCACGTTCTTGTCAAAAGGTGGAAAGAAGAAAAACTCGAGCCAGCCTCGGAAGGACCCTACCTTGTGCTGCTAACCACCAAGAATGCTGTTCATACAGCAAAAAAGGATAGACTCATCATGCCCGACTCAAGAAAGCACCACCCCCTCCAGAGTCGTGGGGCATAGTCCCAGGGGAAAACCCTACCAAACTAAAGCTAAGAAAAATTTAACTCGTTTCATCTACGCTATTACTCTTTCTTCTTTCCTCGTTCTATTGCTGACCATCTAGTTATTAACATAACCAAGTCAATTTCGCCTCAAACTATTGCATCTAATGCTTGCCTTGTGGAGACTTGCCAAGTCAAAGACAGCTTTCTACTTCAGAAAAGTACTTCTGTTCCTCCTGACTCTCCTTAGACTGGGCATTAGTAAACTAGGACCATTTAATCGGGGGAGATTTCGATAAAGACCCCAGTGCCAACCAGGAGTCTTGCCCCCCGATGTAGAGCTTTCATGCCATAGTTGGTCCAACATTCTGTGGACCACTAAAGAGCAAGGATGGACTGCCCCAACCAGTTTTTGTAATTTCCTAAAATCATACATTCGTTTTACTAGAGGATCATGGAAGTTAAAGACTTACAACAAACTTTAGCAATTAAGACAGGATACCAAGATGCAAATGCCTGGTTAAAATGGATCAAATATTCCATCCGCACGTTAAACAAAAGCAATTGTTATGCTTGTGCACATGGCAGGCCAGAGGCCCAGATTGTCCCTCTCCCACTAAGGTGGTCCTCCAGTCGACCAGGCATAGGCTGCATGGTAGCTCTTTTCCCGTATTCTACAGCCTGGAGTAATAAGTCATGCCAAGCTCTCTCTGCTCTATCCCGAAGTCTGGCACCCTGCGGTTCAGCACCCAAGGGCCATCCAGCTTCCATCTCCCAACACTAAGTTCACTTCATGTCTCTCATGACAGGGAGGAAACAGCATTCCTTGGAGACCTGAAGGGATGTGATGAGTTTAAGAATTTTCAAGAGCTTATCAATCAGTCAGCCCTTGTTCATCCCTGAGTGGATATGTGGTGGTATTGTGGTGGACCTTTACTGGGCACTCTGCCAAATAACTAGAGTGGCACTTGTGCTTTAGTCCATTTGGCTGTCCCTTTTACTCTGGCATTTCATCAACCAGAGGTAGAAAAAATAAGACATCATAAAGCGGGAGAAGCCCCTTATGGGTCTTTCAACTCTCACATCTATTTAGATGCAATTGGATCCCTGCAAGGAATACCAGATCAATTTAAAGCTTGAAATCAAATAGCTACAGGATTTAAGTCAATATTTTAGTGGGTGACAGTTAATAAAAATGTAGATTAGATAAACTACATCTATTACAACCAACAGCAACAAGCTTTTCATGAGTTAAAAGAAAAACTCATGTCAGCCTCAGTCCTGGGGCTACCTGACCTGACAAAACCCTTTATACCCTATGTGTCAGAAAAAAAAAATGGCAGTTGAAGTTTTAACCCAGACTGTAGGGCCCTGGCAAAGGCCAGTGGCCTATCTCTCAAAACAACTAGATGGGGTTTCCAAAGGCTGGCCCCCATGTCTAAGGGCCCTGGCAGCAATGGCCTTGTTAGCACAAGAAGCAGATAAGCTAACTCTTAGGCAAAACCTAAACATAAAGTACCCTCATGCTGTGGTGACTTTAATAAATACCAAAGGACATCATTAGCTAATGAATGCTAGACTAACTAGATATCAAAGCTTGATCTATGAAAATCCCCGCATAACCATTGAAGTTTACAACACCCTAAACCCTGCCACCTTGCTCCCGGTATCAGAGAGCCCAGTTGAACATAACTGTGTAGAGGTATTGGACTCAGTTTATTCTAGTGGGCCCAACCTCCAAACCATCCTTAAACAGCAGTAGACTGAGAGCTGTACGTGGATGGGAGCAGCTTCGCCAACCCCTGCAAAGTGGCTCTGAAGAAGACAACAAGCCCTGCTTCAGTCACACCTGGAAGCTGACTGGTCCATGCACGGCCGAAGCATGAGGAAACTCATCACGGGACCCATTTTCCTTAAAAACTGGACTTGTACAGTAAGGACTTCAACTGACCTTCCTCAGACTGAGGGCTGTTCCCAGTGTATACATCAAGTCACTGAGGTAGGACAAAAAGTTGCTATGGTCCTATTATTTTACAGTTATTATAAGTGTACTGGAACCCTAAAAAGAACTTGTTTGTATAATGTTACTCTATACAAGGTATGTAGCCCAGGAAATGACCAACCTAATGTGTGTTATGACCCATCTGAGCCTCCCATGACCACAGTTTTTAAAATAAGATTAAGAACTGAAGACTGGTGGGGGCTCATAAACGATATGAGTAAAGTGTTAGCCAAAACAGAAAAAAAAAGAGGTGCCGAAATGAGTCACCTTGAAATTTGATGCCTGTGCTGTCATTAATAGTAATAAGTTAGAAATAGGATGTGGTTCTCTTAATTAAGAAAGAGGCTATATGGCAGAAAATAAGTACGTTTATCATAAATTAAGACTGTGTAAAAATAAATGTGGATACTGGTCTCATGTCATTTAGGCTACTTGGATAAAAAAAATGAAAAAATCCTGTCCACCTTCAGCAAGGGAAAAGTGGCCCTTCCTGTACCAGTGGTCAGTGTAACCCCTTAGAACTAGTAATAACCAACCCCCTTAATCCTCGCTAGAAAAAAGGGGAATGTGTAACCCTAGAAACTGATGGAGCTGAAATGGATCTTCAAGTAAATATCGTGGTTTGAGGAAAAGTTTATAAACGCTCTCCTGAGCCATTATTTCAAACCTTCTATGATTAACTGAATGTGCCAGTACCAGAAATTCCAGGAAAAACAAGAAATTTGTTTTTGCAATTAGCTGAGCATATAGCCCAGTCTCTCAATGTCACTTCATGTTATGTATGTGGAGGAACTGTAATAGGAGGTCAACGGCCATAGGAAGCCCAAGAATTAGTACCTATAGACCCAGTTCCTGATGAATTCCCGGCTCAAAAAAAAATCACCCTGATAGCTTCTAGGTCCTAAAAGCCTCAATCATTAGACAATACTGTATAGCAAGAGTAGGGAAGGACTTCACCCTTCCTGTAGGAAGACTCAGCTGCCTTAGGCAAAAACTGTACAATAGTATTACAAAAACAGCCACCTAGTGGAGTTCAATCCATACTAAAAAAAATCCATTTAGTAAATTCCCAAAGTTGCAAACCATGTAGATCCTCCCAGAGTCCCACCGGGACTGGACAGCCCCCACTGGATTATACGGGATATGTAGGCATAGACCTTATGCCAAATTACCTGACCAGTAGGCAGGTAGTTATGTTATTGGAATTATTAAGCCATCTTTCTTCCTACTGCCCGTAAAAACAGGCGAACTCCTAGGCTTCCCTGCCTATGCTTCTCGTGAAAAGCGAAGCATAGCCATAGGTGCTTGGAAAGATGATGAATGGCCTCCTGAGAGAATTATACGATATTATAGGCCTGCCACTTGGACACAAGATGGCTCATGAGGATACCGGACCCCCATTTACGTGCTCAACCAAATCATATTGTTGCAAGCTGTTTTAGAAATCATCACTAATAAAACCGGTCAAGCCTTGACTATTCTAGCCCAGCGAGAAACTCAGACGAGGAATGCTATCTATCAAAATAGACTAGCTCTCGACTACTTGCTAGCGGCTGAAGGAAGGGTTTGTGGAAAATTTAACCTTACTAATTTCTGTCTACACATAGATGATCAGGGGCAAGTAGTTAAAGACATAGTTAAAGATATAACAAAACCGGCACATGTGCCCATGCAAGTGTGTCATGGATTTGATCCTGGGGCCATGTTTGGAAATTGGTTCCCAGCACTAGGAGGATTTAAAACCCTTATAATAGGAGTTATAATAGTAATAGGAACCTGCTTACTGTTCCCTTGTTTGCTACCTGTACTTCTTCAAATGATAAAAAGCTTCATCACTACCTTAGTTCACCAAAATGCTTCAGCACAGGTGTACCATACGAATCATTATCAATCTATTGCACAGGAAGACATAAGTAGTGAAAATAAGAGTGAGAACTGCCACTAATAAAAAGTGAGAGTCTCAAAGTGGGAAAATGAGAGAAGAGAGACAGACCCTCTCATATTGTTTTATATTGTTTTATACTCAGTAAAGGAAAGAGAAGCAAAACTGAAGGCAGGTAGCCTGGCACCTAGGAACCAGACCCAAAACCAAGGAACCAGACCTAAAACCAGGCCTGGGCCTGCCTGACCTAAGCCTGGTAGTTAAAATTTGACCCCTGACCTAGCAAGTCATGTTATCTGTAGATTCCAGACATTGTATAGAAAGACATTGTGAAACTTCCTGGTCTGTTCTGTTTCACTCTGACCACCAGTGCATGCAGCCCCTGTCACTTACCCCCTGCTTGCTCAATCGATCACGACCCTCTCACACGGAGCCCCATAGAGTTGTGAACGAGCTCGGCTCTTGAGACAGGAGTCTTGCCAATGCTCCCGGCCGAATAAACCCCTTCCTTCTTTAACTCCATGTCTGAGGAGTTTTGTCTGTGGCTCATCCTGCTACAAAAGCATGGTGGTCCCATTAAATCACAATGAAGCAGAAAAATTCCTATCATGTAGTGACACTGTAACCATCATAATGTCATAGCACAATGCATAACTCACGTTTGTGGTGATGCTGGTGTAAACAAACCTATTATGCTTTCAGTCCTGTAAAGACATTGATGATCCCAGCCCTGTGGAAGCCCAGGCTGCTGTGTGTGTTTGTGTCTTAGTTTTTAACAAAAAGTAAAATATAAAAATAAAAAAATTTTAAAAATCAAAAAATGTTTACAGACTAAGGATACAAGAAAGAAAATATTTTTATACAGCTATACAATGTGTTTATATTTTAATCTAAGTGTTACTACAAAGGAGCACAAAAATTTTGAAACATGAGAGAACCTATAAAGTAAAAAAGTTATAGTAAGCTAAGGTTAATATATTGTTGAAGAAAGAAATGCTTTTAAAAATAATTTTAGTGTAGCCTAAGTGTACAGGTTTATAAAATTTACAGTAGTGTACAATAATGCCCTAGGCCTTCAAATTCACTCACCACTCACTCACTCACTCATACAGAGCAACTTCTAGCCTTGCAAGCACCAGTTAGGGTAAGTGTCCTATATAGATGCACCACTTTTTGATGTTTATACCATATTTTTACACTTTTTCTGTTTAGATACATACTTACCATTGTGTTACAATTGCTGATAATATTCAGTATAGTAACGTGTTGTAAAGGTTTGTAGCCTAACAGCAATAGGCTATCCCATATAGCCTAGGTGTGTAGTAGGCTATACCATCTAGGCTTGTGTAAGTGCACTCTATGATGTTCACACAATGACAAAACCACGTAAAGACACATTTCTCAGAATGTATCTCTGCCATTAAATGATGCATGGCTGTACTATTCCTTTGTCAGATATGTGATTTTCCCAATATTTCTACTACACTGTAACTTGCCTTTTTATCCTCTTAATAAGATATTTTGCACAGCAAAAGTTTTAAATTTACATGAGGTTCCATTTATCATTTTTTTCCCTTTTATGGATTATGCTTTTGATGTCAGGTCTGAGGATTATTTGCCTAGCCCTAGGTCCCGAAGTTTTACTCCTTTTCTTACTCTTAAATTCTTATACTCTTACCTTTAAGTCCGTGATCCATTTTTGAATTAATTTTTGTATAAGGTGTGAAGTTTAGGTTGAGGTTCTTTTATTTTTTTGCCTATATACGTTCAATTGCTCCAGCACCATTTGTTGCAAAGGCTTTCCTTTCTCCATTGAATAACGCTTTGCTTTTTGTCAAAAATCATTGGGTATATTCATGGGCATATTTCTACGTTCTCTATTCTTTTTGAAATGTTTGGTAGAATAATCAAGTGAAACCATTTGGGGCTGGATATTCTTTTTTAGAGGGTTTTAAAATATGACTTCAATTTCTTCCATGGTTATGGGACTACTCAGATTATCTATTTCATCTTGGTTTTATTTCAGTAGTTTGTGATTTTTGAGAATTTAGTCAATTTCTCCTAAGTTGTTGAATTTATGAACATAAAGTTGTTTATAGTATTTTCTTACTATCCCTTTAATGGCTAAAGGATTTGTAGTAATATCCCTGGTTTCCATTCTGATATTGGTAATATGTGCCTTCTCTCTTTTTCTTTTTGTCAGTCTTCCTAGAGGTTTATCAATTTTATTGATTTTTTTCAAAGAAACAGCACTTTTTTTCATTGACTTTCTCTATTGTGTCCTTTTCATTTTAAATGATTTCTGTTCTTAACACTATTATATCCTTCCTTCTGCTTGCTTTGGGTTTATTTTACTCCTCTTTTTCTACTTTATTCAGGTAGCAACACTTACTGTTTATCTGAAGTCTTTCCTCAGTCTAAGAACTTAGTGGTACAGGCTTCCTTACAGGGTTGCTTTAGCAGTATACCACATATTTTCTACTTTCTATTGTCATTCCTTCTTTGATCCATGGACTATTTGGAAGTGTGTTGCTTAATTGTCAAACATCTGAACATTTTCTAGTTCTCTTTCTGTTATTGGTTTTCATTTTAATTTCATTGTGGTCAGAATGCAAACTCTGCATGATTTCAACCCTCCACAATCATAATTATAGAATTTTTAAGGCTGTGGAAATTCTTTTTTGAGACAGAGTGTGACAGTGTGTCACTCTGTTGCCCAGGCTGGAGTGCAGTGACATGATCTCAGCTCACTTAAACTTCTGCCTCCCAGGTTCAAGTGATTTTTGTGCCTCAGCCTCCAGAGTAGCGGGGACTACAGGTGTGTGCCACCAGGCCCTGGCTAACTTTTGTATTTTCAGTAGAGATGGGGTTTCACCATGTTGGCCAGGCTGGTCTCAAACTCCTGGCCTCAAGAGATTTGCCCACCTCAGCCTCCCAAAGTGCTGGGATTACGGGCTTGAGCCCCTGCGTCAGGCCAGGATGTCTTAGTAGTCCACATGAAACTATGACTCAAACATGTAGGTTAGCTCCACATCTTGTGATGTTTTCTAGGACGTCATTGGCCTGAAGCAATCTTCTCTTTCTGTTTCAGCTTCAGCACCCCTTCCTGGGACTTTAGGTAAAAGGGTTAAACAAGCAATAATTCGCCTAAGTAGTTAAACCTAAACCAAAATTTCTCACTTACAAATATAAACCATGCATAGTCTAAACATCACTTTTTCAGAAATTAACCTCCCCAGAATATTTTCATGTGGCCCGCATATGGTCTTACAGATACATGAACACATAGATCTATTTATTGATTTTGATAGCTCTAAAATATCCCATTGTATGAATAAATAATTTGTTTAGCCAGTCTTTTACTCATGGATTTTAAGATAATATTAGGGTATTTTTTGTTGTTACAAATAATATTGCAGGAAACACTTACATACATATTTCTTAAAGTATCTGTATGAATATATCTGTGGAAAATTCTTAAAAGTGAAATTCCTAGTTCAAAGGATGTGCACATTTTAAATATTGGCAGATACTGCCAAATTGCCTTCAAAAGAATTTGTACCCAATCTTGTTTTTTTTTTTTTTTTTTCCTTAGGGTCTCACTCTGTTGCTCAGGCTGAAGTGCACTGTGGCGCCATCTCGGTTCACTGCAACCTCCACCTCCTGGGCTCAAGCAATTCTCCTGCCTTCGCCTCCCGAGTAGCTGGGACTACAGGAGCACCACACCATACTTGGCTAGTTTTTGGATTTTTTGTAGAGACAGGGTTTTGCCATGTTGCCCAGGTTGGTCTGGAACTCCTAAGCTCAAGCAATCCACCTGCCTCAGCCTCCCAAAGTGCTGGGAGTGCAAGCATGAGCCACTGCACAAACCTCTTGTCAGCAATCTATAAGAATTTCTGTTTCCCCTCAACTTCCCTATCCCTGTGTACTATCAAGCTATTTGATGCTTACAAATTTGATTGGGTTAAAATGTTTTCTCATTGTGATTTTTATTAGCATTTTTAAGATTGTGAATGAGCATCTTTTCTTACCTTTTTAAGATTTTCTTATGTTTATTTCCTTTGTCCATAATCTATCCAGTGTTTTTTAAATTGTTGATTTGTAAATACTCTTTATATATTTAGAAAATAATATTTTGTTGGTCATATGTGTTGCAAATATGGTTTCACAGGTTTTGTTATTTGCATTTGACTTTCTTGTTTTCTTTCTCCGTCAGCAGATTTTACATAGGCAAATATATCCATTGTATTAGTCTGTTTTCACTCTGCTAATAAAGACATATCGAGACTGGGTAATTAATAAAGGAAAGTGGTTTAATGGACTCACAGTTCCACATGGCTGAGGAGGCCTCACATTCGTGGCAGAAGGTGAAGGAAGAGCTAACGAACATCTTACATGGTGGCAGGCGAGAGCGTGTGCAGGGGAACTCTCATTTACAAAACCATCAGATCTCATGAGACTTATTCACTATCATGAGAACAGCATGGGAAAGACCCGTCCCCATGATTCAATTACCTCCCACTGGGTCCCTCCCATGACATGTGGGGATTATTACAATTCAAGGTAAGATTTGGGTGGGGACACCGCCAAACCATCATTATCATCCATCTTTTAATTTGCAGTTTATTGAGTTTTATGTTTGGCCTTAAAAGGTCTTATCTTTTCCAAGATCATAAATAATACTCTTATATTGTTACGTTTAAAGTTTTGATTCCCTTGTAAGTTATTTTTGTGAAAAGAGTAAAGGAAACATCCAGTTATATTTATTTTTCAAATGGCTGACCGTTATCCCATCTCCATTTATTTAATAATCCCTTTTTCTCTGTTTTGAAATGCTATCTTTACTGACATGTATTCCTGTATAAAGATTTGTCAGTCTTTATTAAATGAATTGAATTCAAGCATGGCTAACATCAATTACTTTTTCATGGTTGTCTTAGGACCTGGGATCAGATTGGGACAGTCAGTATCTAACTTGTTTATCTATTTATTATTTTAAATTATTTCACATCTAAGTCTTTACAGTGTTCTAAACAGCCACCTCCCCCAAAATAGGTCCAATACTTCTGATGTATATAAATAATGAGGAAATAACTAGAGAGCCGGGAATACATTCCCTTAAAATACCAGGAGGATTAATTGGCTGGTGATGAGATAATAAATCTCCAACTGATAATTAAATATTATTGTTCTTTGTGGAAATATGAAGTAATTGCATGCAAGGTGGGATTAGTTTTTATTGCTTTAGTTGGTGTACAACACTGAATCTCAACTTTTCAAATTTTTATTTTATTTTATTTGATATGAAGTCTTGCTATGTTGTCCAGGCTGGTCTCAAGTACTTGGGTTTAAGTGATCCTCCCAGCTCAGCTTCCCAAGTAGCTGGGATTCCTGGGACATGCCACCATAATTAGGTTGATGTGAACTTTTAACGATGGTCTACTCATTTATCGTAGATTGGGAAGACCAGAATGACTGGAATCTATAGGAAAACTTCAACAGACTAGTAGACACAGATTTTAGCATCCTCATCCTCAGATATCATAGACACTTGGAGTTTTTTTATTTATTTGGTTTATAGTATTGTTCAAGTGTGCTGTTTCTTTGTTGATTTTTTTATGTTGGAGTATTGAAGTTTTTTTTTTTTAATTTTATTTCTCTGACACTGGCTCTGAGGTGACATGAAGCTTTTTATTATTATTGTATTTTTGCTCATTTCTCTTTTTAGTTCCCTTAATATTTGCTTTATATATTTACAAATGATGGTAGGTGCACACATATTTATTATTGTTATATCTTCCTGATGAAGAGAACTTTTATCATTATACAATGTATTTCTTTGTCTTGTGAATAAGGTCTGTTTTGTTTGACAGAAGTATAGCCACCTCTGCTCTCATTTGGTCACTATTTGTACAGAATATCTTTTTCTATCACTTCACTTTTAGCCTATGTGTATCCTTAAATCTAAAATGAGTCTCTTGTAGACAACATATAGTTGGGTCTCTTAAAATTAACCATTTAATCACTCTATGTCTTTTGATTGGGGACTTTAATCCATTTATATTTAAAGTAATTATTGGTAGAGAAGAACTTACAATTGCCGTTTTGTTGTTTCCTGCTTTGTAGTTCTTTTGTTCTTTTTTCTCCTCTTGATGCTTTTCTTGGCAGTTTATTGATTTTTTTTGTAGATATAGTCTTTGTTCTCTTTCTCTTTTTCTTTTTTGTATCTTCTGTATGTATTTTTGTGTGTGGTTACCATAAGGCATATGTAAAATATTTTATTACTAAAACCATCCATTTTAAGCTGATAACAACTTAGAAGTATTAAGTATGCTTTAATTGCATGCAAATATCTCTATACTTTTACTCCCTGCTACACAATTTATATTATTGATGTCAAAATTTGTATCTTTTTATACTGTAACTTCATTAACAAATTTTTGTAAAGTTATTCTTAATATTTTTTGACTTTTAACTTGTGTACTAAAATTAAAATCAATTTACACACCATCATTACAGTATTATTTTGTTTGTTTATATACTTAACTCTACAAGTGAATTTTACACTTTTATATGCTTCTGTGTTGCACTTCAGCATCTTTTTATTTCAAGTTGAATAATTACCTTTAGAATTTTTATAAAGCAGTTCTGATAATAAGGTATTCCCTCAGTTTTCATTTATCTAGGACAATCTTTACCTCTCCATTTCTGAAGAACAGTTTTGCTGGGTATCGTATTCTTGGTAGACAGGATTTGTCTTTCAGTACCTTGACTATATCCTACCACTGTCTCCTGGCTGGTAAGGTTTCTGATAAGAAATCCACTGATAGTCTTATGGAGACTCCCTTGTGCAGAGCAGTTCTCTGAGTGGCCTTGGACCAACCCAGTTCTCTCCCTTTTCTTGCTTATAATTTTCAAGTATAACTATAGAATGTACAGGGAATGCAACATTCTCAGATAGGGAGGGACTGTCTGGAAAATCCCAGGCTCTGTTCTAGTCTTCCAAGAATAGGATGTCCTTCCATGTTTTAGTTGAGTGACATGTGAGTCTCGGGTATAAAGCTTAGGGTGGGCTGCTGTTTTTTAGGGTTCCTCAGCTGCAAGTGGGACCATGTAAATAGGACTCCATCCATCCTTAGGACATATTTTGGGCCAAAGAGATTTTATGTTGAGCTCTGCTGGCTTGGAGGAGGGGCTGACACAGGTAAAGTGAAACTGTTTCTCTTTCCCATTTTGAAGGGATTTTTCTCTGTGATGTGTTCATCTGAGCACTGCAACTTCTTAATTGGAATCTGGAATTCTGATAAAGGCAGTTTGGCCTAAATATCTTTTTTTTTTTTGGTGTTTCTGTTGAGGAGAGGACAAGGGCTGTGATTTCCTATTCCACTATATTACTGAAGTCCCTCTCCCTTTACATTTGATTGCAATGTCTCTTAAGACTCTTAAACTTAGTCCCTTACAATTCCTACCTTGCTATTTTTTTCTTCATACTATGGACTTTTGGGAACTATCAGGTTAGTCCTTTTTTTGGACCCTTGGCACTCAAAATATAGTCTGCTGACCAGCAGTACTGGCATCAACTGGGATCTTACATGAAATGTAGAATTTCAGGTCTCTAGACCTACTGTATCAAAATATACATTTTGATAAGATTCTTAGGTGAGTTGTATGCCCATTAAATGTAAGAAACACTGCTCATAAATGCCTTAATTCTGTATTTTTCTCTTTGATTCCCTGTGGTGTCATTTATTTATTTATTTTTTCTCCTGTATTTCCTGTAGACAGAAGTTATCTTGATACCAGTAGCTCTCAACTTTGACTGTGAAGACTTACTTGCTGATTTCTTTTGCTTCTTGAATCAGCCTGGGTCCCATTATCAGCATTTTATATTTTATTGACATAATGATAAGCCATATTAAAAAATAGTCAAAAGAGATTTTACCTTTTTACCTTGTCAGCTCTGGGTTTTAAATCTTGACAAAAATACTCAGATAAATCCCAAACAGTTCAGAAATCTATTTGTCTCAACTCCCAGTAGGGCTGAATTACACTGAACTTTGGAGGAATAACAAGTATATATTTAGTTTATAATAACCACTGTATAATTTAACTAGAGTACACAGTTAAAGCACAATTGTATATAGCAATCTATTTATGATATAAATTTGAGTTTATTAATTTACCAATACCTCCCTCAACTAATGATATGGGAGAAAAATCATTTATTAATATATTATAATTATTAAATCACCTATTTGGTCTTGATTCAAATTTTTATTTTCCTGATCTTCAAGTCTTGCCCTCCTCTTCCCTGAACATTACATTATTTTCTTCTTTGTGTATCATATTCTTTTTATTATTTACATTTACAATCCATATCAGTATGGTTGTGTTCTTATTTTAACACATTTTCTCCCCCTCTAACTCTTTGATTATGACCTTGCTCAGACATCTTTTAAGTATTGTGGTAGGCTGGATAATGGCCCTGCAAGGATATTCACATTCTAATACCTAGAATCTATGAATATGTTGCCTTACATGATGGAAGGAACTTTGAAGAAATAATTAAGGATTTTGAGAAGGGGAAAATTTTCCTGGATGATCTAGGTGGGCTTAATGTAATTACAGGGTCCTTATAACAGGGAAACAGGAGGTTCAGAGAGAAGACAGAAACAGGAGTTGGAATTATGTACTTTGAAAATAGAAGGAGGGGCCATAAACCAAAGAAAGTATGTGGCCTTTAGAAGAGAGAAAAAGTAAGGAAACAGATTCTCCCCTAGAATCTACAGAAGGAACTCAGGCCTAATGATGCCTTGATTTTAGCTCAGAAAAACTCTGATTCCAGAGTTCTGACTTTCTGAACAGTAAGATAATAAATTGGTTAAATAATCATTTTAAGGCCTTATCATTGTGGTAATGAATTATAGCAGGAATAGGAAACTAGTACAAGTATAAAGCTTTAATCAGTTTACTAATTTTAGGTTCTAATACTTTTCTGCAACAATAAACAAGAATGTACAGGTAAGTAAAGAGTGGGTAGAATAATATGAGTCTCTCATAACAGATATTAAGCATATTAAAAATATTATAAAGCTATAATAATTAAAGAAGTGTGTTATTTAAACAAGTATGGACACATGTATCATGAAAGCAGAATAAGTAACACAGAGTAAGAACCTATGTATGTATATACACTTACATTATAATAAAGGTATAATTCCCTGATGGGTTCTTCTTGCCCACTGCCCAAATAAAACCAATTCACTGAGACTGCAGGATTGCAGTAGAGAAAGAGTTCAATTAATGCAGGGTTAGCCAAGTGGAAGACAGGAATTCATTACTCATATCAGCTTCCCTGAGAACTCCAAGGCTAGGTTTTTATGGATAATATCATGGGTAGAAGGCTAGGGAATGGGTGCTGCTGATTGGTTGGAGATGAAAATAGGGGTGTGGAAAATGGTTCTCGTGTGCTGAGTCAGCCTCAGGGTGGGGACCACAGGACTGGTTAAGTCATGAAGCACAGGTCCAAGTAGAGCCAGTTGGTCACCAGAATGCAAAAGTCAGAAAAACATCTCAAAAGACCAATTGTAGGTTCTAAAATAGTAATGTTATCTATAAAAGCAATTGAGAAAGACAAAAATCTTGTGACTTATGGCCACACGATTCCTGAGAAGTAAGGGATTATAGAAAAGCAAGTTATGAAACGATGGCTTGTTATCATTCAACTCTGCCTACATCTTAGGCATAATTTAGGCCTCTACCATAATCCTTATCTTGTGGCCTCTCATTAGTTTTACACAGACAGTTTCAGTCCTCAAACAAAGAGTGGGTCAGTTTTAGGGTGGGACTATTATCATTCTTGTTTCAAAGTTAAACTATAAACTACATTCCTCCCATGGTTAGCTTGGCTTACACTCAGGAATGAACAAGGACAGCCAGCCTGTAAGGCTAGAAGCAAGATGGAGTCAGCCATGCTAGACTTCTTTTGCTGTTATAATCTTTGCAAAGGCAATTTCAAAGGCAGTGCTCATTGACACTAATTGACCAGCCATGCTCTTCTTTGAACATACCGTCTTGTTCTATTAAACATTCATAAATGGTGTACAGTCTACTGGTTCTCCTTTTTCTATTTTTTCTCCTACTTGTTGCTGATATAACTCCTGTTCATCCTTAGGAATAACTTAGGTGTCACTTCTTTCAAGGATCTTTTTATGAATGCCCCAGGTACAGATTGGATGTTCTTCCTTGGTTCTCTGAGGCACAGGCTTGGTTTATAATGTGGTAACAAGCAATCCTCTAATATTAGATGTTTTGAAATCACCATTGTAAAATTATAACTGAGACAATGACAGAGATCTGACCTAACCGACTCCTTCTTGCTTCTAACCTCCAAGCTGTCTCTGTTCATTCCTGGGTGTAGGGTGAATTAACTTTGGGAGGAACTTAGCTTATAGTTTATAGTTTGAAACAAAGATGGTAACAGCCCTTTCCCAAAACAAACCTCCTTCTTGCTTGGGGACTAGATTGCCTTTGTAGGACTAACAAAGTAGCCACAAGATTAGAAATTATGGCTTAGGGGCCATGCAGCTGGAAGCTACAAGATTCCGAAACTCCCCAAATTGCTGCTGGGGATAACATCACTATTGTATAACCTAAGAGAAGTGCTTGAGATATTTTGCAGACCCTGCACTTTATGGATCACTTGGCACCACTCAGATTGATAAACTGGCTCATCCAATCTTGTGGGCCCCACCCAGGAACTGATACAGCACAAGTAGACAGCTTCGACTCCCTATGATTTCATCTCTGACCTGACAAATCAGCACTACCAACTCACTGGCCCCACCACCTACCAAATTATCCTTAAAAACTCTGATCCTTGAATACTTGGGGAGTCTGATTTGAATAATAATAAAACTCCAGTCTCCTGCATAGCCAGCTCTGTGTGAATTACTGTTTCTCTATTGCAATTCCCCTGTCTTGATAAATCACCTCTGTCTAGGCAGTGGGCAAGGTGAACCCATTGGGCAGTTACAAATTAACACAATAAAAGAGTATTTCTTATTCATACAATTTCCATTGCAGAGTTGTTTTCTATTCTTCAGAGTTGTTTTCCTACAAATTATGGCTCAGCCATCTAGTTGGCTTCAGTCTTTTAGTGCTGTCAAAATTGAATTGAGATGGCTCAATTCCAGGCCTCCCTACAACTGGCACAGTGGAGGAAGGGTGAAACTGGAAAATAAGGCTTTTCATTGACTCAGTCCAGAAGTGGCATCTTACTTTTGCTCACATTTCACTGGCTTTAACTATTCATATTTTCCTATACAATAAGGAGCTGAGAGGTTCATTCTTTCACGTGCCTGGAAAGGAAGGAGAACTGGATAGTAATAAAGCACAATAATGCCTACTGCACGCTCTGACCTTAGCATGAGTGTATCACTTACTGCAGCCTACTATAGTTACATAGACGGTGGGGAAACACGATGTGGTTAGACTCTTTGCAATTCTATCAAATATTCTCCCATGCTAGGGTCAATCTAGTACAAGGGTTAGAGAATGAACCTTAGAATCAAGTTGGATCTGAATTTAATTCTCAGCTCCACTACTTAACTTACTGTATGACCTTGGCAAGTTATTTCACCATCGTCTCAGTTTCCTAAATCATAAAATGAGCTTAATAATATCTATCTAATAGTATTATTATAAAATTATATAATTTAATGGATATAAAGTTCCTGTTCCTGGTACTCCATCAGATATGGTTTGGCTGTGTCCCCCACTAAATATCATCTTAAATTGTCATCCTTATAATCCCCATGTGTCATGAGAGGGTCCCAGTGGGAGGTATGTGAATCATGGGGGCGGTTTTCCCCATGCAGTTCTCATGACAGTGAGTGAGTTCTCATGAGGTCTGATCATTTTATAAGCATCTGGCATTTTCCCTGCTGGCACTCATTCTCTCTCCTGCCACCCTGTAAAGAGGTGCCTTCCTCCATGATTGTAAGTTTCCTGAGGCCTCCCCAGCCATGTGGAACTGTGAATCAATTAAACCTTTTTTTTTTTTTTTTTTTTGAGATGGAGTTTCACTCTTGTTGCTCAGGCTGGAGTGCAATGGTGCACTCTCACTGCAACCTCCACCTCCCAGGTTCAAGCGATTCTCCTGCCTCAGCCTCCCAAAAAGCTGGGATTACAGGCACCTGCCAGCAGGCCCGGCTAATTTTTGTACGTTTAGTACAGACAGGGTTTCATCATGTTGGCCAGGCTGGTCTCAAACTCCTGACCTCAGGTGACCCACCCACCTCGGCCTCCCAAAGTGATGGGATTACAGGTGTGAGCCACTGTGCCTGGCCTAAACCTCTTTTCTTTATAAATTACCCAGTCTTGGGTATGTCTTCATAGCATTGTGAGAAACGGACTAATACACCACCTGACATACAGTAGGAGCTAAATAAAAAGCAGTATTTATTATTACCTAGTCTTTGAGCTGCACCTCCCAGGGACATTATCTTTGTCTTTCAAATTTTAATTTCTTTCTCCCCTTTGACTCTTATCTTCAGTTGCAAATAATAATTATCTTTCCTAAGTTAAAAATAAAACTGAACCACTCAAAACAAACTAAAACTTTGCTTTAGGCTATTTTTCCATTTCCCTCTTTCTTATCACCAAACTCAAATGTTTGTTTTCTGTTGTGTTGTTTTTCACTAGCTACTTCTACTTTTAAAAGTTCCCATTCACTGCTTGGCTCATCATAATCTTTGTTTTCCTATTTACTGAAGCTATTCTCTTGCAGCTTATAACCAGCCTCCTCATCACGAAGTTATTAAACTGCACAAGCGTTTCACCTTGCAGGTCTTTCTTGTGGTTTGACATTTAATTATTTTTTTGCCCTTGATAATGGCATATAATGACATACCTCTTACCCTTCTTACCATTCCCAAACCTTCTTCTTGGTTCAATTTATTTTCCTGTCCCCTCCAGGAGGATCTGCAGAAGGTTCATTTTTCGGCCCTCTTCTCTTCTCTCACATGCCTCCCCTTGGCACTCACATTCCCTCCCAAAGCTTGAAAATATCACCTTTAGACAGGCATCTTCTATGTCTAGCCTCTCCTCTGAACTCTCTTCTAGCTTCCCAATTGCCTAATCAAAATTTCTCAGACTTTTTGCTCCTGCACTCAAATTTACTGTGTCCCACTTGGATTCTGTACCCATTTGGCCATTGCTCATGGTTCTATTTCAGCATGTACACATAGCATCCCATATTATAGTTATTTGGAACATTACATTGCAGTTGTAAACTCCTTGGGACAGGAGTTATCTAAAGATAGTCTTTATCTTCTTGCCTTCCCTCTTTATTTTCATATTAAAATTTAGTAATCATCTATATCACCATCAGGATGATTATAATATGCTAATTATGATATGTGTAATATATACTTCAAAATAAATGTTCACATTAAAAATGTGACACAGTAGTTCTCTGATATCCTCAGGGGATACATTCCAAGACCTCCAGTGGATGCCGGAAACCATGGATAGTATTGAACTTTCTATATACTATGTTTCTTTCCTACACATATGTGCCTATAATAAAGTCTAATTTATAAATTAGGCATACTAAGAGATTAACAACAATAGCTAATAATAAAATAGAACAATTACAACAACATACTGTAAAGCAAATTATGTGAATGTGTCTCTCTCTATCTCTCTCTTTCAAAATATCCCATTGTACTGTCCTCCCCTATTTTGGATTGTGGCTAATGACAGGTAACTGCAATTATGGAAAGCAATACTGTGTATAAGGGAAAACTACTGGTTAGTGTGATTGAGCATAGTAGGAATCACCACACTTCAAACTGATAGAGAAATGAAAAGTCTCTTGCTTACTGATTTTATAGTATAAAGTTATTATTTCCTCTTTATTTACATTTCAGGGCCATCAGATGTGCACCACTGGGGATGTTAAATTAGGGTTAGAGGTGCACCATTGCCAAGATGGGGAAGACAGAGCCTACATTTTCCAAAAGAACTTGAAAGCTTGTGAATTAATGCAATGGCCTCTTATCTCCCTGCATCTGTTCTTCATTTTTGCACTCTCTCTATAGAGGAAATCTAATCATGTCACTCTTCTGCTTGAAATCCTTCAAGAACTTTCAATGGCCTTTAGGATAAAATATAAGCTTCTTACAATGGAATTAAAATGTATTTCAGCCAGGCATGGTGGCTCACACCTGTAATCCCAGCACTTTGGGAGGCCAAGGCGGGAGGATCACTTGAGGTCAGGAGTTTGAGACCAGCCTGGGCAACACGGAGAAACCATGTCTCTACTAAAAATACAAAAATTGGCCAGTGCCACTTGTCTGTAGTTCCAGGTACTTAGGAGGCTGAGGCGGGAGAATCACTTGAAGTCAGGAGGTAGAGGTTGCTGTGGGCTGAGATTGTGTCACTGCACTCCTTGACTTTGGCCATTTCCCCATGTTAAGCTTATGTGCCAGTGGAATAGACCTACTCACAGATCTTCAAATAATCCATGTTTTCTTAAACCTTTCAGCATTTGCACATGCCATACTCTGCCTAGAACAGACATCCTCTGCCTCTGTAGTAAATTCTTCTTCCTTCAAGACATGACAGAGCGGCCGGGCGCGGTGGCTCACGCCTGTAATCCCAGCACTTTGGGAGGCCGAGGCGGGCGGATCACGAGGTCAGGAGATCGAGACCATCCTGGCTAAAACGGTGAAACCCCGTCTCTACTAAAAATACAAAAAATTAGCCGGGCGTGGTAGTGGGCGCCTGTAGTCCCAGCTACTCGGGAGACTGAGGCAAGAGAATGGCGTGAACCCGGGAGGTGGAGCTTGCAGTGAGCCGAGATCGTGCCACTGCACTCCAGCCTGGGCGACAAAGCAAGACTCCGTCTCAAAAAAAAAAAAAAAAAAAAAAAAAAGACATGACAGAGCTACTCAGGAAAGTCTTCCCTGGCTGAGGCCTTGCTTTACTTACTTAACATATTCACACAAGCCACACACACATGCACACACACAAGCACACACGTGCACGTGCAGGGAGATGGGGGGGAGAGAGAGAAAGAGAGAGAGAAAGATTTGGCCTTACTCTTTGTATTAAATTGGCTTCCATAACTAGGGAAATGGCCTTGTCTTCTAGTCCTAAAGAGATGGTAGTCTTAAGGAGACAACAAACAGAGGAAAACAAGAAGCAGAAAATTCTACTACCAACACCTATGAAATACATGTTATATATATTATATACATAGGCAACTATAAATGCATAGTTGATCATACAAGGAAGAATAGAGCCTCCCCTGGTGGCAAATTGAAGTGTGTGAAAACATGAGTTGCTGTGACTGCCCTGAAGTAGTCTTGGTCTCAATAGTACAGAGGCTTAGAGTTTAAAATCCTCATGGGAACAGAAACTGAAGCTTTGTATTCAAAACAAGAGGGGGATTGAAATGGAGACCACTGAATACATATGGGACTTTCAAAAGTACTGGACTTCAGGGAAACCCTCAGAGAAAGAGTGTTCTAAGAAAAAAAAAATCTACTCACTGGTACAGAGAAGACAAGGACGCTAAAAGTAACAGCTGAAACAAAAGAGAATTTTCTGAGAATTCAAATTCCAAACCTGAGTTTCATGCAGGCTCAAGATTCAAAATAATAACTTCTCACAAAGTCTGGAAACCTTGAAAGAAAGAGATTGGTATAAAAATTGGACCCAGCAGGGTGATTCTCTTGGGGCATGTAAAAGAAGCAAATATAAAAGTTTCAGGGAGGCATGCCCTCAACAGATGCTATTCAGCAACAATTTATAAGTCAACAGACACAGCAATGAGGATAATTGGAACCCCAAGAATTTCAGCTCCTAGGGCACTGGTCGAGATTATAAAATTGGTTTGTCCTAAATGAATAAAAAATAAAATGTGGAATTTAAATCCTAAGGAAAAAAAGGCACTACAAAAAATGGCACATTTGAAAAAGAATGAAATATAATTTCTAGAAATAAAAAAGTCAATAGACTAAACTGAAAGTAATATACAACTAAAGGATTTGCAAACAGAGTTGGAATGAAGACTATTACTCAGCATATAGCACTGAGAGATAAAGAATTAGAAAACAGGTAGGAGAAATTAACAGATATGAAGGTTAGAATGAGAGCCACAGTCTGGTAAGAGTTGTAGAAGGTGGTGTTTGAGAGAAGAGGGAGAAGTAATATGTTGAGGTAATGGCTGAGAGTTTTCCAGAATGTATGAAATATATGAATCCTTAGATTAAGGCAACATTATAAGTCATGAGCAGGCTAAATAAAAATAAATCACACATAGAGCCTTATAGTAAAACCATCAAATACCAAAGACAAAAAGAGGATCTAGAAGGCAATCAGCGAGAAAAGACAGATTACCTAAAAAGAAACAAAAATTATGCTGTCACATGCTTTTAATAGCAAGAAAAGAGGCTAAAGAGAAACGGTATATTGTATTGTCTTTCTTCAAATTACTAAGATAAAATAATTGTTAATCTAGAATAAATTATACAAACTGTCATTTGGGAAGGAGAGTTAAAAATAATTTTTTGACAAAATTAAGAGTATTTACCACTTTCAGATCTATGATGAATAACGACTTTTAAAGGATATAAGTAAGGAAAAAGCCAGAAAAAATAGGCTTCAAATAATGATGGTAAGCAAAGAAACTAGTAAACATGTGGGTCAATATAAAGAAGGATTGTTATTATTTTTTTTTTTTTTGAGACAGGGTCTTGCTCTGTCACCCAGCCTGGAGTGCAGTGGCGCTATCCTGGCTCACCACAACCTCTGCCTCCCAGGTTCAAGTGATTCTCCTTCCTTAGCCTCCCAAGTAGCTCTGATTTCCATGTGATAAGAGGCGTGTACCATCACGCCAGGCTAATTCTTGTCTTTTTAGTAGAGACCGGGTTTTACCATGTTGGCCAGGCTGGTCTTGAACTCCTGACTTCAAGTGATTTGCCCACTTCAGCCTCCCAAAGTGTTGGGATTACAGGCATGAGCCACCATGCCCAGCCTAAGAAGCATTTCTTACACAGAACAGTAATAATAATGGTTATTAATTTTGGTAATAATATCAAGATATAATAAAATTCCAAACATCTCTAACACTTAATAAGAAGATGAGTAATTTTTATTAGAAGGTTAGAATTATTGATTTCAATTTTAGTTCCTGTTTAATCAAGTATATATGTTAGCAATTTCAACATAATCACTTAAAAACAGAAACTGATCATATAATATCTAAATAACTAGAGAATAACAAGGATTAAAGATAACTTAGTTAATCTTATAGAAGGCAGGAAAAGATAAAAAATCATTTTAAAGAGAAATCTGAAAAAGAGAGAGAGAGGGAGAGAGAAAGAAGATAGATATAAATCCAAATATTTCAGCGATCACAAGAATGTCATATGAGCAAAATTCTCCAGTTAAAGGAGCAAGGCCATAAATTGGGTGGTAAGTATGCAATAAAATTGTCTTTATAAGGGAACATAAACATAAATATCATGGCATAAAATGACTTAAAGTAAAAGGATGAGAAAAAGTAGACCAGGTAAATAATCAAAATTAGGCTAGTGTATCTATACTAACATAAAAAATGCACTCGGAGAGGGATAGCATTATTAGGGATGAAGATGGTTACTACGCATTGATAAAAGATTCAAGTCACAAGGAAGTAATAACATTTCAAAATATATATGCCTCCAACAACATATATAGAGAACATTTTATACAATAAGAAGGAGAGATAGGTGAACCCACAATTCTATGGGGGAGATAAATGCTTGTTCCATAATAGTAGAGTAAGCAGACATGTACAATTATTTATTTGCATCTCTGTTTGTAATAGCAAAAAGTAGAAACAACTGTCCCAAGTCAAGGAGGTAGATAGCTAAACTGAGACTGATTTATACATTCAGTTAGTATTCAATGGTTAAAAATGGACTAGATCTCACGGATAAGATGGATAGTTCCATCTGATCATTCCATAATACTGAACGTTGCAAAACGTTATATATAGTAGACACCAAGTGGAGATATGAATTGGATATATAAACATGGAGCTTGAAGAGATGTGGGCTGAAAGATACATTTGGCAGTTATCTGAATACATTTTTTGAAAGCATGAGTATTCACAGTCATCAAGGAGAGTTAGTAGTGAAGAAAACCCAATTTAGAACCCTGGGATTTCCAACAATTACAGATCAAATTGAGAGAAAGAGAATCAAGCAAATAAAATCCAGAAAAGCAGCCTCACTAGTAAAGAGAGAGAGAGAGGGAAGTAAGGAGAGCTCTCATGTTGCTTGTCTTCACTGATTCCTACTTTAAATGTGTTCATGAGAGGTCATGATGCCCAAAGCTATGTCAGCCAGTTGGAAGCATGAGGGTGCACGGTTGAGGATAAAAAGCCAATATGCTAAGGGTGGAGGATTAGGAGAGAAAAAACATGACATTATAGAGCCAACTAATCCAGAAACTCACTGTATCTATAATTCTGTTATATGCGATAAGCTTTTATTTTGTAATGTCATTGCTAGTTGTATTTTCTGTTACTTGAAGCCAATAGCATCTTATTATGCCCAGTGACAATTTTAAAAGTCCATCTTATTCCCAGTTAAAGGAAATGTGTGTTGAATAAATGGCACTAGTGTTTCACTGGGGTTGCACAGATAACTAAGACAAGTCCCAGCCCGAGAGCTCATAGTTTAGGAGAGAGAAATTTACATTTAAAGCCATAAGAGATGGTAGGGCCTTGAAGACTTTTGATCACGGATATGAGATAATAAAGGCAGTGCTTTAGAAACACTAGTTTGTTGTCATAATAAAAATGATTATGCACCTTGGGTACATATATCTGTCTATTTAGCATATTTTATTTTATTTGAACCTTATAACAAATCAATCAGGAAGGTATTGCCCATGTTTTATAAATGAAGAAATAGGTTTATGAACTGAAATAATTTGCTTAGGATCAGATAGTGATAAGATTGAAACTAAGTTTGTTTAGCACCAGAAGCCAGGCTCTTACCTGCTTTCTTCCATGCTATGCTGTGCCTCCTGTGGCACCATCTGCCTTTATCTCACACACTTCATTGACCCAACACAGGATGGCCAGAAGGGAGGAAAAGTGAGCATCAAGGAAACCAATTAAGGTAGGAGAGAAGCAGTGTAGCAAGGGAAAAGGAAAGATCAAGATGGTAGGCATTTCTGAGAGGAAGAGTGAGCCTTAATGACAGACTGGAGACATGGGATGAAGAATGCTGAAGCTTCAAAGGGATGTCAAGGTTACGGCACAGTTCCTTGCTTTTGAAAGAACGCTTGGTATTTATTGCCTCCGTTCCTTCACGTGCTTTTAACATATGATCATCTAGTTTTTGCTTCAAATTTTCTCTCTTTTTTTGTGGAAATTGTTCTCTAGGTATGTACCCTTGGCCTACTCATTGAAAATTACATAGATTTAGATATCCATATATTTTTTCTATTCTCCCTGATGCTTCTGCATTTTCTTTAAATTTTCTCCTTCATTGGCTTCTCCAAAATTAGATTTATCCCTAGAGAAGCTCATTCTTTATTTATTTGTTTTGAGATAGAGTCTTGCTCTGTCGCCCAGGCTGGAGTGCAGTGGTAAGATCTCTGCTCATTGCAACCTCCACCTCTCAGGCTCAGGTGATTCTCCTGCCTCAGCCTCCTGAGTAGCTGACTAGAGGTGCACACAACCACGCCTGGCTAATTTTTGTATTTTTAGTACAGACGGGGTTTCATCATGCTGCCCAGACTGGTCTCAAACTCCTGACCTCAAAGAATCTGCCTGCCTCGGCCTCCCAAAGTGCTGGCATTACAGGCATGAGCCACTGTGCCTAGCCTTGTTCTATCTTTCAAAATCTCTCCTTCCCCTAAACATTTGCCTACCTCCAGAATTACTTTGGATGCCACATTTCTTACCTATCATTTTGCTTGGCTCCAATTTTTTTCTTCTGTCTTCTAAATGAGCATATATGGTATGTACTTTGCTGTAATGATCTTTACCTAAGTTTAGTCTCCTCCTAGAAATCTTCCAAACAATTCTCATCCTTTGACGTGCCATACTTCTACTTTCTGCCTTGTTGCTTATAACAATCACATAACATTTTATACATATGCTTATTTGTACCAATATATGCCTTGTTTAAGGAGTAATTTTCATGTATCTTGATAGTCCCCATAGTGCCTAGCATTCTTGCATTTAGTAGACAATTATTCATTCATTTCTTTATTCCTTCAACAAATACTTGAATGGGAGGAACAAAAAGGGGAAAAGCAGAATAAATAACTATAAAAAGTGTGAAACAGGAAAAAGAAATAAGGTGTTAATTTGAGGAAGATTTGAAAACCTATATTCTATTTTATTTTATCTTTTTTAACCTGATAGCCTTGGACTTGTTTAAAATCCAATGAGAGGTAGAACACACAAGGGAGAGAAGTAAGCAAAGGGTTATGAAGAGATCCTCTAGAAGGATGCTGCAGTTAAGAGTTACAGGTGTGGCCGGGCGCAGTGGCTCACACCTATAATCCCAGCACTTTGGGAGGCCGAGGAAGGAGGATCACGAGGTTAAGCAATCGAGACCATCCTGGCCAACATAGTGAAACCTTGTCTCTACTAAAAATACAAAAATTAGCACGGGCATGGTGTCACACACCTGTAGTCCCAGCTCCTCGGGAGGTTGAGGCAGGAGAATCGCTTGAACCCAGGAGGCGGAGGTTGCAGTGAGCTGAGATCATGCCACTGCACTCCAGCCTGGTGACAGAGCATGATTCCGTCTCAAAAAAAAAAAATAAATAAAAGAGTTACAGGTGTGCTGAAGTCTTGATGTCCTCCGCTCCAGGTGGCACGAGCTTCCAGCTATGAGCAGCCAGTGTGTTATGCAAATTTGTTTTTAAGTAGACCATTTTGTGAAAAATATTAGGAAGCCCTTTTGTGAGGTTCCCAAGAAAGTAGATGAGGATGTGTATGAGTCAGAGTACTCTAGATAAATAGAACCAGATATATCTATACATCTATATAGAGAAAGACAGAGAAAAAACGAGATTGATTTTAAGGAGTTGGCTCACCATATTGTGGGGGCTGGCAAGTCTGAAATTCGTAGGGCAGGATGCCAGCAGTCTGGAAATTTTGGCAGGAGTCAATGTTGCAGTCTCAAGTTTGAAGGCAGAATTCCTTCTTCTTCTGGGTACCTCAGTCTTTTCCCTTAAGGCCTTCAACTTACTGAATGAGGTCCACCTACATTACGGAGAGTAATTTGTTTACTCAAAGTCTACTGATTTAAATGTTAATCACATCTGAAAAAAAAAATAGCTTCATAGCAACAGCTAGACTGGTGTTTGACTAAACAACTGTGTACCATAGCCTAGCCAAGGTAACACATCAAATTAATCATCACAAGATGGAAGCCAAAGAGACAGGTGAAAGTTCGGCTTTGGGTAGGAGGAGAGTCACCTCCACCAATGTAAAAGGAGAAATGTGGATGGAAACTAATGCGGATGTTTAGGTAACTCCAAATCTATGGCTTCTATTTCCTCTGTGAAGCTGGGATGAGAGGAGGAAATCAATGGTTTAGATAGTGATAGGTTTGCAAAATTTACTTAGGTGAGTGGGAGAGTAGTTGCCAAGTGAAATAGACTGACTGCTGAGAAGAGCTAAAGGTTGGTGATTACAGTCTTATGAGGGGTGTAAACGCTAATAAATGCTCACAACACAGCTATTTCACTCTATTTAAGATGGTATCTTTTCAAGTATTGACACAGTATTGCTCTTTACTTTCTGCTAGCAAACATCACTCTTCGGTTAACTTCTATGCGCCCTTCTATAATCTCTTATTTCATGGATTAGACCTACTGAGTGTTAACTGCGGTAACACTTGTCTGGGGACCTTATTATTGTTTGTCTTGTAAGACTACACATCTAATAAATAACACAATTAAGGGTGGTGCGCAGGAGACATGGTGAATGAGCTTAAGGAGAAGCATGTTGTTGTTGAGGCTACTTTAAATGCTAGAAGTACTTTACAGGCTTTTAGCATAGACTCACTGCTCTGTGACTCAATAATAACACACTTCTTTCGCCATCATTCAAAGGACAAGTGTACACACTGTGCAATAGGGACTCCATAGGTATTTGAAAATACAAATGAAGATGTGGCTTTTCTTGATTCTATTTTCTACATCTTTGCCTATTTGCATATTATGTTAGCTCCAGAAAATGGCTAGGAGGCAGACTTTTTCCACAACTGTCAATCCAGTGTTCTCCTCTTCTTGTTTGTTTGAATTATCTGATAAGCGGCACTTATTTATTTGAGAGGTAGTAAAAGGTAAAGAAAAAATATATATATATAGAGAGAGAGAGACAGAGTCTCACTCTGTCACTGAGGTTAGAGTGCAGTGCACGATCTCGGCTCACTGCAACCTCCACCTCCCAGGTTCAAGTGATTCCCCTGCCTCAGCCTCCTGAGTAGCTGGGATTAGGGGCACCCGCCACCATGTCTGGCTAATTTTTGTATTTTCAGCAGAGATGGGGTTTCACCATGTTGGCCAGGCTGGTCTCGAACTCCTGACCTCAAGCCATCCACCTCCCTTGGCCCCCCAAAGTGCTGGGATTATAGGTGTGAACCACCGTGCCCAGCCCAAGAAAAGATTTTTAAACCATGTAGTCAGAAGACCTAGGTAGGTGATGGCAAACTCATATCCTTCCAAAAATATATAACATATTTGCTGTAGCCAAACTAATACATGTGCTGGCAGATCTCGTAATCTTGGATCTATGTTTTAGTTCAGGCTTTATCATGTACTAGAGCTTTGATTTGGATAATCTGCCTTCTGTTGGCTTCATTTCATTTATCTGTAAAATGTTAATAATGCTTGTTTTACCTGGGGCATAGGATTATGATAAAGGTTATATAATATAATGTTATATAATAGAAACTTCAGATATACAAATACACATGTATTAGTCAGGGTTCTCCATAGAAGCAAAACCAATATGGGGTGTGTGTGTGTGTATTCAAGAGAGAATTTATTTTAAGGAATTGGTTCGTGTGATTATGGGGACTGGCAAGTCTGAAATCCATAAACAGGCGAGCAGGTTGAAAATTCCAGGAAGAGCTGGTGTTGTAGTATAGAGTCCCACACTTGCCGGCTGGAAATTTAGGCAGGATTTCTATGTTACACTCTTGAGTTAGAATTGCTTCTTCTTCAGGAAACCTCAGTCTTTGCTCTTAATGGCTTTGATTAATTAGATGAGGCTCACCCATATTATGAGAGTAATCTGCTTTACTCGAGGTCTACCTTTTAAATGTTAATCGTATATAAAAACACCTTCACAGAAACATGCAGTCTGGTATATGACTAAACAACTGGGGTACAATTGCCTAGCCTAGTTGACACGTAAAATTAAGCAGCACAATACAGCATTAAGATGAACACCTGGGCTCTTGATTTAGGTTGCCTGAATTTAATTCTAACTCTACCTTTGGGAGCTAAGAGTCCTTCAGCAAATATTGCATTCTTTCTGTGATTCAGTGTTCTCATCTGTTAAACCACCTTACAGAGTTGTTTTGAGATTCAATATAGAACACACATGTAGTGTGTTCAGAATAAGATAGTATGGAGTAAATGTGCAGTAAATTTGGCTACTATTAAACAAAAGCCATTATTATTACTGTTATTAAATCTGAAAATATAACAATATACAAATTTTAAATAAAAAAGAAATTTTTCTGTTTGCTAGTCCTACTGTTTTCCCTTTCCTCTGGGTCTGAGTATAAGGACAGCAGTCAATCATCCTGGATTTACCGGAACAGTCACACTTTCAATATTCTGCCTTATTATTCCCATTCACATACTCTGTCAGACCTTTCATTCTGATGTTTGGTTCACAAAATATGCATGCCATACATGGTGATGACAACTGACTTTATTTATTTATTTATTTTTGAGAAGGAGTCTCACTCTGTCGCCCAGGCTGGAGTGCAGTGGTGCAATCTTGGCTCACTGGAACCTCTGCCTCCTGAGTTCAAGTGATTCTCCTGTCTCAGCCTCCCAAGTAGCAGGGATTACAGGCACCTGCCACCACACCTGGCTTTTTATTTATTTTTTGTTTTTGTATTTTTAGTAGAGATGGAGTTTAGCCATGTTGGCCAGGCTGGTCTCAAACTCCTGACCTCAGGTGATCCACTCGTCTTAGTCTCCCAAAGTGCTGGGATTACAGGTGTGAGCCACCATGCCCAGCCGATAATTGACCTTTTAAAGATGGTAGCTGAGCCTTACAACTCAGGCTCATGGTTGACTCTGTAGTTTGATAGAGAATAACAAGTTAGCTATCTGTCAGCTAAAAAGCTTTGCTGCTTTGTGGGTGGTATCTTGGTGCTGGATTATTAATGTCATGTGAAGTTATTCATTAATTCTTTGCCATCATCTCAGAGGGTCATAGCATATTTATTTATCTGTATCTGAACATACCAGCATGATCTAAAGCAATTTGTTGATATGTAATGTTATTTGCTAATAATCATGTGATTTTTATCACTTCATACTAATTTCTCAGAATTACCTGATTAACTGTGGGTTTTCCTTTAGTGACATAAGTGTATATTTAATAATTTCCCAATTCCAGAATTACTTGATTAATTATGGGTTCTCCTTCAGCGACATAAGTGTACATTTAGTAATTTCCCAATTTCATTAGAGTCACAGTATGTGGGCAAATCTGTGGGTTCTTAATGTGTCTTTATATATTATGTCTAAGTGTTCAGATAAAAATAACTTAGCTTAGAAAAAGAAAATAAAAATTAAAAAGGAATTAAAAATTTAACAGTTCAGTTATGTGACCTTTATTATTAAGCTAATCTAATACTTAATCTGTTTTTGAAACTGTGAATTTACTAAATTATGAATAAGAAGTCCATTATTGCTGCACTTACAGAGATGAGATGAAGAGCTGGCCACCAAGGAAGGCTCTCACAGGTTGGCAGTAAGTTGGCAGAGCCACTGACCCAGAATGCGGATCCTAGATTTTCACATTTTGAACTTCAGTTTCATCAGGAACTTAGAACTTAGGTGATTCAGTTCTCAGGAGTAACTTTTCTTTTTCTTTTCTTTTTTTTTTTTTTTTGAGACGGAGTCTCGCTCTTGTCGCCCAGGCTGGAGTGCTGGAGTGCTGGAGTTCAATGGTGCAATCTCAGCTCACTGCAACCTCCACGTCCCGGGCTCAAGCAGTTCTCCTGCGTCAGCCTCCCAAGTAGCTGGGATTCCAGACATGCGCCACCATGCCCGGCTAATTTTTGTATTTTTAGTAGACACAGGGTTTCACCCTGTTGGCCAGGCTGGTCTTGAACTCCTGATCTCAGGTGATCCACCTGCCTTGGCCTCTCAAAGTGCTGGGATTCCAGGCGTATGTCACCATGCCCGGCCCAGAACAAGTCTTTTGTTTGTTTGTTTGTTTGTTTTGTTTTGTTTTATTTTTGAGAGAGAGTCTCGCTCTGTTGCCCAGGCTGGAGTGCAGTGGCTTGATCTTGGCTCACTGCAAGCTCCGCCTCCCGGGTTCACACCATTCTCCTGCCTCAGCCTCCCAAGTAGCTGGGACTACAGGTGCCTGTCACCATGCCCGGCTAATTTTTTGTATTTTTAGTAGAGACGAGGTTTCACTGTGTTAGCCAGGATGGTCTCGATCTCCTGACCTCGTGATCTGCCCACCTCGGCCTCCCAAAGTGCTGGGATTACAGGTGTGAGCCACCATGCCCGGCCAGGAACAACTGTTAAGTGTCAAACTCAGAAATGATTGTTGTGTATGTGATTCACAATGTCAATTTATTCAGTTACAATGAAAGCTGTTTCTATCTGTTTCTAATTAATGGAAGATTAATCTAAGTTACTGCTTTCTCCTTGCATCAAAGTCCCTAATCCTCAATTAGTATTTAAAATTATGTTTCAAGAGTTCACGGTTTGGTTAACGGGAACTTGACAGTTGCATCTATACTAGAGAAGCATTTTGGTTTTATATTACAGACCAACTCCATTTGCTTGGGGTGCTGGGTTGGAAAGTAGTTTAAAATGACATTTGAGGCCAGTGAAAAGGAATGCTATGATTGAATGACAGTGTCTTACACCTGTCCAAGACTGCTAGTGTGAGCTGAGCTTGCTGTGTATTTGACATCTTTGACTGAGGCTATTGATGAAAAGCTCACAAGTATCCTTGACCCACAATATATCACAACATTCTGGTCCCCTCACTCTAGTAATTAAAAAACAGGTGTTTTCTGGCTGCATTGCCTCTTTCCTTTAGACAAAGATTGAAATAATATTATTATCTAAAATATTACTCTCTTACACAGATTACCACCTTTTTGTGACCATGTTTTTTTGTGATAGGTGACAATATCCTTAAGTAGGAAGTTGCTTTCTTTAGTTATATTACAGTCCTAAGAATAGCCCCAGTGATGCTTCCACAGTTTCCATAAACATTTTTAAAAACCAGTCCTGAAGGATGTAGGATAATATTTGATGTTGACATATGATTAATTCAATGAGGACTGACTCTATTTTATAATTGCCAGAAGTGAGTGGATTGTGTCACCAGATTTAGGGGCACTCCACACCACTTTATGCTGAAAACTTGTTTTTAGCGCTCCATACTACCAAAGACTTCATAGTTTGTCTCGTGAGTCTCTAAACTTTTCTCGATAGGGATTGCCTTTTGATGTTGCGGAAGTCTTATGCTATATGGGTAAGGAAAGACACTCACAACATGGGCCTTATGCACACAGCATCTTAGCAGTGGGAGCAGAGCCTGCTCAGGCTTCAAGACTGACCAGAAGAGGGCAGACAACCTCTTAGATTACCTTGATTTAAGTGATTGCCTCTCCTCTGTAAAGGACAGAGATTTCACCCCCAAGACATTTCTTTGGTGTGACAGTAGGGACTGAGAGATACGGATTTGAAGAGCTAGTAAGCAAGAATACATTATGATTTTTTAAATCATAGTTTCATATTTTTAAAAGGAGACTGCTTACTTAACAGGATAACTATTTTTCTTCTTTAATTTCAATTTGGATGAGCTCAAGTATGCTATGCCATACTTATACTAGACTTCAAAAGCTTTGTTTAAAGCAAAGCAAGCCTAAAATCTACACAACTCTGAGAATCACTTCAGAGAATCTTGAATAAACTTTTCTTCAGGGTATTTCAGACTAATCTAAGAAAATATTTGCTTGAACACTGTGTGTATTTTTTAAAAGGAATTCTGTTCAGCCTCTCGTTATTAATGTTTATTTTATTTGTGAAGTTCTTTAGACTCTTCAGAAGGAGGGTTAATGATTAAGAACCAAGGTAAAACATTGTTTCTTTTTTATTCTTATATTTCATTCAACTGAAAAAGATCTTAATCATTAGCATGACATATTTATTAATGTTTCTAATTTCAAGGATTAATTTTTATTTTTGCAAGGATTAATTTTTTTTTGCAATATGGCTTTTAGAATGACCTCAAAATTATATAACTCCCTGCTTTTTGGTTGTGTAAAAATTTGTACGTGATTGAGTATTCTGAATGTCTCGAATGCCTCCAAGTCCTTCATCTCCAGGGTCAGTTTGCCCTTCAGTATCCAACAATTATAGTCCAATCTTGCATACCTTGATTATTTGCAGGCAATTCATTTATTGTTATTGTATTTCTTTCCTATAATATTTTTGAATTCCAGGAATGTCTAATTTTTCCATACATTTCTCAGTTTTTTTTTGTTTTTTGTTTTTTTTTTTATGGAGTTTTGCTCTTGTTGCCCAGGCTGGAGTGCAATGGCACGATCTCACCTCTCTGCAACCTCTGCCTTCAGGGTTCAAGCAATTCTCCTGCCTCAGCCTCCCGAGTAGCTGGGATTACAGGCATGCACCATCACATCCAGCTAATTTTGTATTTTTAGTAGAGATGAGGTTTCTCCGTGTTGGTCAGGCTGGTCTCGAACTCCCGACCTCAGGTGATCCGTCCACCTCGGCCTCCCAAAGTGCTGGGATTATAGGCGTGAGCCACCACGTCCAGCCTCTCTGATTATTTTTTTATCAGTCTGTATCAGTTACAATGTTTTCAGCTTCAACTGGCATAAACCTGACTCAAGTTGGGCTTCACTATTGAAGGTATTGACTCACATCAAGGCACTGCAGAGGTAAGGCATGCCTCAGAGGTGGTGGTTTGATGAGATGGACTTGAGTTCTTTTTGTCTATCTGCAACTACATCCACTAGATAAATTGCATCCTAAATTTCTCTTGTGGTCATAGGATTGTAGTCAGTAGCATTTGGGAATACAGGCTTCCATTTTCAAGTCTAAGAAGAAAGAACTTGACTTTTTGTAACTTACTCTTAAGAGTTAAGATATTTCTTTCCCAGGAGACCACAGCAAAACTCTCCTCATCTCTCACTGGTTTAAATGGGCTTAGGCCTTTCCACTGACAACTTCCAGCAAGGGGAATGGGATTATCATAATTGGCCCATATTAATCAGTGATCCTTGTCCCCCCTCTCCCAGACCCAGGTGGGGTAGAAAATGGATATTGGGTAGTCAGTCATTCCATATCATGCTGCTATGGACTGATGTTCTGGGCTTTTCTATTTGTTGCCCCTTACTGCATTATACCTGCTTTCTAGGCTGCTGCCACTTCCCTGCCCTTCTTGACCCTAGGCATAGACATAATAGTAAAAAGGGCAAGTTTAGTTTTCCCAAACATAGACACATCAGTAAAGACACTTGGAGACTGCAATATGGGAAACAAAAACATAATACTGAGTACTGAGGTCTTGCCTTGTCTCTTTCTCCTGCCTTGCCTTCTCCTGCTTCCTGTCACCCGCTTCTTCCCTTCCTCTTCATTTCCTGAGGCCTCCTCAATTCTTGATGCAAATCAGTATCCAGGTGGCCCACGGGGTCCCATGGGGGACCATGTTGGTGGATGAAAAGACAATGCCAAGAAGGTAAATGGGAGAATCTGGTGATAAGAGCAGATGGCTGACTAGAGACACTGGATGTCAGTTCTCCTCAGAAAGATCAAAGTTACTGGTGAATGGACAAGTTCTGAATGGAAAGCTGAGAGAAGAGAACCAGGATCTGTTGGAGTGCCTATGGGAAGGAGCTGGGGTACAAAAAAGGAAAGCAGCAAGAGTCTGGAAAGGTCAACCCAGGAAACTCAGAGTCCATGGAAAGGGTAGGTGGGAGTGTCCTTGGTGGGAGGAGCCCTACAAAAGCCCCCTCATGACAAAGGAAATAAGGGCACAGCACCAGTTACTGAAGTGGGCGGCACTGGCTCCCAGGAACAGATGTGGAGGAATATCATCTCCTGCCTTCCCCGATAACTTGTTGGGGATGCAACTTCCCACTGGGGGCCAGAGCACATGCACTTGGAGAAAGTGTTTTTCATACTTTTTGTGGTGGCTTCACCCTCGCTGAAAGTGAGTCCATACCATTTGAGCTTGTACAAAGCCCAACTCCCCATCCCTAGTCCCTATACAGAGCAGTAGCATCTAGCAATGGAGGAGAGATTGGCCATAGAGTTGCTTGCTCTGGACCAAGGGAAGAGGGTCTGCCCTGAGCCCATATTGGGGTAGCTCTCAGAGGGGTGTACCCAGGGCCTGCAGCCACACTGTGGTGGGGAACCAAAGGTCAGTCTTTATGAAATAAGGGTCATGAGCCCTATGACAGGGGTGTGATAGGGAAGTGGATCACATTCCTGGCAACTCAGGATGAGGAGTTGGTACACACCCCAGCCCCTTCCCCTGACACTTCAGTGCACCCCAACACAATCTCTTCCTACCACCCATCCTTCAGGGCAGGTGCTTCCACTCATCATCAGTCCACCTGAGGACAAGCCAGCTTTTACACTTAAGCACCATCTATTGGATTGCAGTCTGAACTGCATCACCAAATAAAAAGTAAGCCTGCTGCCAGACAGGCTAAGTGCTGGTACATGGGACAAGCTTTCTGAGACATCAGAACTCTCAGTCAGTCCTGCAGGAGATAGTTTGTTGGCTCATACATCCAATGCATCACTACAACAAGCAACATCTAAGAAAGCCACTGCACAGAAGCTATCCACAACCAATGAACCCATATAGAGTCTTGGCCCACTGAAAACACCCAGGAATGAAGCCAAATGACCATATGCAGTGTACACCTTAGTCAGGCCCTCAAGAGAAAAAAGAATTTAAAAATAAAAATGTCCCATCCAAACAATAGAAAATTCAAAAATAAGAAGCACCAGTTCCCTCAGATGAGAAGGAATCAGCACAAGAACTCTGGAAGTACTAAAAGCCAGAGTTCTTGACCCCTCTGAAGGATTGCACTCTCTTTCTGGCAATGGATCCTAATCAAATTGAAAAGTTTGAAATGACAGAAAAAGAATTCAAAATATAAATTGCAAGGAAACTCAATGAGATCCAAGAGAAAGTTGAAATCCAATAAGAAGAAGCCAGAAAAATGATTCAAGATATAAAAGACAAGACAGCTATATTAAGAAAAAGCCAAATAGAACTTCTGGAATAGAAACATTCACTAAAGGATTTAAAAATACAGTTGGAATCTTTAACAATAGGCTAGGCAAAGCAGAAGAAAGAATTTCAGAGCTTGAACGCTGGTCTTTTGAATTCACCCAGTCAGACAAAAATCAAGAAAACAGAATTTTAAAAAATGATCAAAGCCTTAGAGAAATATAGGATTATGTAAAGTGACCAAATTTACTAACATCAGCATTCCTGAGAAAAAAGAAAAAGCAAGCAACTTGGAAAACATACTTGAGGAAAAAAATTCAGGAAAATTTCCCTAATCTTGCTAGAGAAGTCATCATCCAGATATAAGAAATTCAGAGAACACCTGCAAGACACTTCACCATATGACCATTCCTGAGGTACAGTCATCAGACTATCCAAGGTCAATGTGAAGGGGAAAAATCTTAAAGGCAACTAGAGAAAAGGGTCAAAATTACCTATAAAGGAAATCCCATCAGACTAACAGTAGACTTCTCAGCAGAAACATTACAAACCAAAAGAGATTGGGGGCCTAGTTTTAGCCTTCTTAAAGAAAAGAAAATGCTGCCAAGAATTTCATATCCTGCCAAACAAGCTTCATAAACGAAGGAGAAGTAAAGTCATTCCCAGAGAAGCAAATGCTACCAGAATTTGTCATTACCAGATCAGTCTTAAAAAAATACTCAGAAGAGATCTGCACATGGAAACAAAAGAATGACGCTTGCTACCATAAAAGCACACATAAGTACACAGATCATATCAGGCAATTATATAATTGAGACTACACTATTTATCACTTAGCAACAGTACGACAGGAACAAACCTCACATATCGATATTAACCTCTGGGACATAACGAAAGCAGTATTAAGAGAAAAGTTTATAGCACTAAATGCCGACATCACAAAGAGAGATCTCAAATTAACAACGTAACATTGCACCTAAAGGAACTAGATAAACAAAAAGCTTAAATGCTTCACTTAAAAGACATAGAGTGGCACATTGGGCAGAAATAAGACCCAAGCTTCCACCACCTTCAAGAGACCTATCTTATGTGTAAAAACATTCATAGGCTCAAAATAAAGGGATGGAGAAAGATCAATCACACAAATGGAAAACAAAAAACAGCAGAGGTTACTATTTTTATATCAGATAAAACAGACTTTAAAGCAACAACAGTAAGAAAAGAGACAGAAGGGCATTATTTAATGATAAAGGGTTCAATTCAACACTACGTATGCATGAACATCAGAGTACCCACATTTATAAAACAAACTCTACTAGACCTAAAGAGAAAGATAGACAGCGATCCAATAACAGTGGGTGACTTCAACACTCCACTGACAACACTAGACAGATCACTGAGGCAGAAAACTAACAAAGAAACTCTGGACTTAAATTGGACTCTTGACCAAATGGACCTAATAGACATCTACAGAATATTCCACCCCACAATCACATAATATAATTTTTCTAATCTGTGCTATGAAAAATTCTCTAAAATTGACCATACACTTGGTATTACAGAGAATCTCAGTGCATTTTTAAAAACTGAAATCATATCATATCAAGCATCTTCTCAGACCACAGTGAAGTAAAATTAGAAATCAATACCAAGAGGAACACTCAAAACAACAGATGTACGTGGAAACTAAACAATTTGCTTCTGAATGACTTTTGGGTAAAGAACAAAATTAAGGCAGAAATATAAAAATATTTTGAAACAAATGAGAATGGAGACACAACACACCAAAATCTCTGGGACATAACGAAAGCAGTATTAAGAGAAAAGTTTATAGCACTAAATGCCAACATCACAAAGAATGATCTCAAATTAACAACCTAACGTTGCACCTAAAGGAACTAGATAAACAAAAACAAAGCAAACACAAAGCTAACAGAAGAAAAGCAATAACAAAGATTATAGCAAAACTAGATGAAATTGAGGCCAAAAAACCAGACAAAGGATCAACAAAACAAGAAGTTGGTTTTTCGAAAGGATAAACAAAATTGATAGATTGTCCTAGATTAACCAAGAAAACAAGATTGTGCAAATAACCACATTCAGAAGTGACAGAGGTAGCACTAGCATTACAACTGATACCACAAAAATACAAAAGATCCTCAGAGACTACTAGGAACATCTCTGTGCACACCCTAGAATATCTATAGAAAACAAATAATTTTCTGGAAACATGAAACCTCCCAAGATTGAACCAGGAAGAAATTGAAATGCTGAACGGACCAATAATTAATTGTGAAATTGAATCAGTAATAAAAAATCTACCGAACAATGAAAGTCCTGGACCAGATGCATTCAGAGCCAAATTCTACCAGATGTTCAAAGAAGAACTGGTACTAATCTTACTGAAAGTATTGCAAAAAATCAAGTCAGGCGTATTCTTCTCTAACTCATTCTGTAAAGCCAGTATCATCCTGATACCAAAATCTGGCAAGGACAAAACAAAAAGGAAACTACAAGCCAATATCCCTGATAAACACAGACACAAAAGTCCTCAGCAAACTACTAGCAAACCAAATCCAGCAGCGCATCAAAAAGATAATTTATCACAATCAAGAGGGTTTTATTCCTGGGATGCAAGGATGTTTCAACATATGCAAATCAATAAATGTGATTCATCACATAAACAAAATTAAAAACCAAAATTATATGATCATCTCAATAGACAGAAAAAGCATTCGATAAAAAAATCCAATGTCTCTTCATGATAAAACCCTCAACAAACTAGGCATTAACAAACTAGGCACCGAAGGAACATATCTCAAAATAATAAGAGCCATTTATTGCAAACCCACAGCTGACATGATATTCAATGGGCAAAAGCTTGAAGCATTCCCCCTAAGAACTGGCACAAAACATAGATGCCCACTCGTACCACTCCTATTCAACACAGTACTGAAAGTTCTAGCTACAGAATTCAGAAAACATAAAGAAATAAAAGGCATCCACATAGGAAAAGAGAAAGTCAAATTATCTCTATTCTCTGATGACATGATTCTATACCTAGAAAATCCTCAGGATTTCTCTGAAAGACTCCTAGACCTGATAAATGAATTCAGCAAAACTTCAGGATACAAAATCAACATACAAATATCAGTAGCATTTCTTTATTATTATTATTATACTTTAAGTTCTAGGGTACCTGTGCACAACATGCAGGTTTGTTACATAGGTATACATGTCCCATGTTGGTTTGCTGCACCCATCAACTCGTCATTTACATTAGGTATTTCACCTAATGCTATCCCTCCCTCAGCCCCCCCACCTCCAACCAGCCCTGGTGTGTGATGTTCCCCGCCCTGTGTCCATGTATTCTCACTGTTCAACTCCCACCTATGAGTGAGAACATGCGGTGTTTGGTTTTCTGTCCTTGTGATAATTTGCTGAGAATGATGGTTTCCAGCTTCATCCATGTCCCTGCAAAGGACATGAACTCATTCTTTTTTATGGCTGCGTAGTATTTCATGGTGTATATGTGCCACATTTTCTTAATCCAGTCTATCATTAATGCACATTTGGGTTGGTTCTAAGTCTTTGCTATTAAATATCAGTAGCATTTCTATACATCCAGGATGTTCAAGCTGAAAACCAAATTGAGAACTCAATCCCATTTACAATAGCCAAACAAAAAATAAAATACTTAAGGAATACACTAAACCAAGAAGGTGAAAGATCTTTACAAGGAGAACTGCATAACACTGATGAGTGAGATCACCGATGGCGCAAACAAATGGAAAAATACCCCATCCCCATGAACAAGAAGAATCAATATCATTAAAATGACCATACTGCCCAAAGCAATCCATAAATTCAATGCTATTCCTATCAAATTACCAATGCCATTTTTTCACAAAATTAGAAAAAACAATTCTAAAATTCATATGAAACCCCCAAAGAGCCCAAATAGCCAAAGCAATCCTCAGCAAAAAGAACAAATCTGGAGGCATCACATTGCCTGAGTTTAAACTATACCATATGGCTATGGTAACCAAAACAGCATTGTAATAGTAAAAAACAAACAAACAAACAAAAACCAGACACATAGATCAGTGGAACAGAATAGAAAACCCAGAAATAAAGCCACACCTACAACCAACTGGTCTTTGACAAAGTTGACAAAAATAAACAATGGAGGAAGGACATCTTATTCAATAAATGGTCTGAGAAAACTGAGTATCCATACGCAGAAGAATGAAACTGGACCCCCACCTCTCACCATATAAAAAATTAACTCAAGAGGAATTAAATACTTAAATTTATGACCTCAAAATATGAAAATTCAGGAAAAACGCTTGTGGACATTGACCTAGACAAAGAATTTATGACTAAGACCTGAACAGCAAAGGCAACAAAACCAAAAATAGACAAATGAGATGTAATTAAACTGAAGAGCTTCTGCACAGCAAACAATAAACAAACAAACACACAAACCAGAAACAATCAAGAGAATAAACAGACAACCTCCAGAATGAGAAAATATTTGCAAAGTATGCATGCAACAAATGACTAATATCCAGAATCTATATGGAACTTAAACAAATAGCCCATTAAAAAGCGGGCAAAGGACATGAACAAAGATTTCTGAAAAGAAGATATACAAGAGGCCAACAAACATAGGAAAAAATGCTCATCAACACTAATCTTCAGAGAAATGCAAATTAAAACCATAATGAGATACCATCTCACACCAGTCAAAACAGCTATTATTAAAAAGTCAAAAAATAACAGATATTGGCAAAGACATGAGGAAAAGAGAACACTTACACACTGTTGGTGAGAAAGTGAAGTAGTTCAACCCTTATGGAAAACAGTATTGAGATTTCTCAAAGAACTAAAAATAGAACTACCATTTGACCCAGCAATCCCACTGCTGAGTATCTGTCCAAAGGAAAATAAATTGTTTTATTAAAAAGACACCTGCACTTGTATGTTTATCTCAGCAGTATTCACAATTGCAAAGACATGGAATCAACCTAAGTGACCATTAGTGGTGGGTTCGACAAGGAAAATGTGGTACATATGCACCATGGAATACTATGCAGCCATAAAAAAGAATGAAATAATATTTTTTTTGCAGTAACATGGATGCAGCCAGAGGCCTAAGTGAACTAATGCAGAAACAGAAAATCAAGTACCACAAGTTACCACTTATAAGTAAGAGCTAAACAATGGGTACATGTGAACATAAAGATGGAAACAATAGATACCAGAGGCTTTAAAATTTGAGGGGGCAAGGGTTGAAAAACTGCCTGTTGGGTACTATGTTCACTGTTTGGGTGGCGAGTTAACTACAAGCCCAAACCTCAGCATTATGCAATACACCCATGTAACAAACTGCACATGTATCCCCTGAATCTATAATACAATAATACTCAGTACCACATATTACTGTTCCTAGAGGTGATCGACTGTGTGCCTGCCCTGGGGGACTCTACTGAACATTGCTCTCTTCAGTACCTTTCCTGCCTCTATTGTTCAGGGGCAGCATGTCTCCTGTAAGTAGGGGTCCTCTTCACTTTGTCATTCATCTCCAGAATCACAAATCACAATCTTTTCTGTTTCACATTACAGTACAGGAGAAAAAAATAGATACCCTCACACCACATATGGCCAGTGACATCCAAATTATTCTTCTATGTCTGATCTCTCTGTTGAGGTCTAAACTAAAGCAGCTAGTGTCTATTGTAATGGAGCCAATATCTCCATTTAGGTACCTAATAGGCAACTTAAACTTAACGTGGCCAAAAGGTTAACTCTATATTCCTCCTCAATCTGAACCTTTTCCTCTCCCAGACCTTTCCATGAATAGAAATAAATGTATTTATTTATAGAAACTCATTTTCCCAGTTGATCAAGCCAAAAAGTTTGGAGGCAAAATCAAATTTTTTCCTTTTCTTTAAAATCCACATACAATTCATCAGTGAGTTATGTTGGCCACACATGCAAAAACACATCTGGAATCCATCTGCTTCCTTTTTCTCCACTGCTCTACCACCCCAGTCCAAAATTCCATCACCATTCACCTAACTTGCCTCTTAACTCCTGTCCCAGTTTTCACTATTGCACCTATATGCACTTTATTGGCCTGGTAATCTTTTAAAACAATATATAAAATAATGTCACCTCCATTCTGAATATATTCTGCATTTTAATTCTTTATTTTGTACGTGTGTTGCAAGTCTATCTTCCAGTTTTTTTCGTGTTTTTATTATGTTTTGATTAACATAAGGATTTAATTTTAAAGTTTTCGAATTTATAAATATTTTTCTTTAAGTTTGTCATTTTTGTTTTTTCTTTAATAAATTCTAACTTGAGTGTATAAACATTTATCTACATTTTCTCCTATATGTTTAAATGTTTTCCCTTTCAAATGTAAGTTTTAAATTTCCTGGGACTGATTTTTATGTATTATATGAGGTACATATCCAACTTTTTTCTTATACGGTTAAACAATAGTTTTGTCAACATTGTTGAACAGTCCTAATTTTCCCATTGATCTGAAGTGCCACCCAGGCTGAAGTGCAGTGATGTGATCTCGGCTTACTGCAACCTCCGCCTCTTGGGTTCAAGCGATTCTCCTGCCTCAGCCTCCTGAGTAGCTGGGACTACAGATGCATGCCACCATACCCAGCTAATTTTTGTATTTTTAGTAGAGACAGGGTTTCACCATGTTGGCCAGGCTGGTCTCGAACTCCTGACATCAGGTGATTCGCCCGCCTCGGCCTCCCAAAGTGCTGGGTGAAGTGCCAAATTTGTTCATAAATCAAGTTTCCATAAATGTATAGATTAGTTGTTGGGCTTCTCTCTTTAGTTCCACTGAACACATTCTCTATGTCTGTGCTAATATTACACTTTCATCTTAGTTGCTAGAGCTTTATGACTTTTTACTGAAGTTAAAACAAATCTCTCCACTTACTCTTTTGCTTTGGGAGAGTTTTGGCTCTTTTCCGGACTCTTGGAATTCAGTGCATAGAATCACCTTGCTAAGTTCCATGAAAAAAAATTATGCTGAAATTTTAATTTTATCCAAACTTTAAGTCGAGATTATAATTCATATTTAAAAAACTATATTGAGTCTTTCTAAAAAGATGGCGTATCACTCCACTTATTTAGGTATTTTAAGACATCTTTCAATAAACTTTTGTAATTTTTCTACAAAGTGCTTACATATTTTAATGGTTTTTACTTAGTTGCTACTATAAACACTAAAATTACATTTTCTTCCTTTTTTTTTTTTTTGAGACAGAGTCTCACTCTGCTGCCCAGGCTGGAGTGCAGTGGTGCAATCTTGGCTCACTGTAGCCTCTGTCTCCTCTGTTCAAGCGATTGTCATGCCTCAGCCTTTCAAGTAGCTGGGACCACACGTGTGCATCAGCATGCCCTGCTAACTTTTTGTATTTTTAGTAGAGATGGGGTTTCACCATGTTGCGCAGACTGGTCTTGAACTCCTGAGCTCAGGCAAGCCGCCCACCTCAGCCTCCCAAAGTGTAAAATTACATTTTCTATTTGTTGCTGGTATATAGAAATGAAGTAGATTTATTTACATTGATTTTATTTCTAGCAACACTGCTAAACTCTTATATATCCTAATATTTTTCTATATATTCTTTGGGTTTTATGTGTAGACTTTCAACTATATCATCTAAAGAATTATAGTATTTGTTCTCAATTTTTAATACTTAATTCTTTGACTTATTTTTTCCTTATCTTACTACCCTGTCTATAATCTCCAGAACAATGTTGAACAGAAATTGTGATAGGAATAATAATTTTTCCTGATTCTAAAGAGAATGTTTATATCCTTTTAGAAAAATGATAGCAATAAGGCCTTTGTAGATTCTCTTTTTCATGTTATGAACATTCAATTCTACCAGTTAGATAAGAATTTTAGTCATGAATGGATATTAAATTTTGTTAAATATCTTTCCTTAGTCTGTAAAGAAGGTCATATGGTTTTTCTCCTTTCAGATATTATTGGGATGCAATGTGTTGATTGATCTGCTGATATTCAAACAACCTTGAAATCTTGGAATAAATACTACTTGGCAATCTCATCTTTTAAAATAAATTGCGAATGTGCTAATATTGCTAATGCTAATATTTTGTTTAGGACTTGTCCTAGTCTGTTTGGGTTTCTATAACAAAACACCATAAACTGCATAACTTACAAACAAAATAAATTTATTTCTCCTATTTCTGAATACTTGGAAGTCCAAGATCAAGATGGCAGCAGATTCAGTGTCCAGTGAGAGCCAGCTTTTGGTTCATAGATGATGCCTTACAATGTGTCCTCACATGGTGGAAGGAAAAGGCAGTTCTCTAGGGTCTCTTTTATAAGGACACTAATCCCACTGATCTAGTTACCTCCCAGAAGCTCCACCTTCCAATACTATCACACTAAGGATTAGGTTTCAATGTATGAATTGGGTAGGGAGTGTACAAACATTCAGACCATAGCAGGACATTTTTACTTAAAAAATATTTACTTTATCAACTATTCTTGGATTATTTAAGCACTAAATTAATCACTGTCTAAGCAGAAAAATATAGGATCATTTTAGACTTGCAAGAAGGTGAAATTTAAAACAGGAAATTAAATTTATTACAAAGTTGTTAGGAGAGTTAGAGGAACAAAAAAGGAAAGATTAATTACCCAATGAAGGTAAATGAGGGTTACAGAAGCAAAAGAAAAATGATATTACCTGATGCCTATGTTTGCTACGATCCTGAGGCTGCTGTAGCTGGAAGGAAGTTGACTAAGCAGTTACTCTTCTGCTAAGCATCTACTCTCACAGGTGGCTGCCACCGTGACAGCTAAATCTACCATGGCTGGTTGAACCGACAGAAATTAGAAACAAATTGCTTCTATTCCACTAACTGTCCAGTCTCTTGTCAGTGCCTCACATTAGCAGGAACAAACAGGAAGCCAGATGGCACACAGATTATGAAATATAGTTTGCAGACTTCCAGCCCCAAAGATAAGTGTATACAGGGCAAGTATGGAGTAGAGAGAAAACATTAGACATCACAGTACCAAGATTTATACTAACCTTATAGAATGAGACAGAGAATGTTCTTTCTTTTTCTATTCTTTGAAAGAGTTCATGAACATGAAACTATTAATTAATATTTGCCAGAACCAACTGATAAACCATCTCATCCTGGTGTTTTCTTTCTATAATGATATTTTAAGCTATTGATTAAAGTTTTAACTACTAATTCACTACTGAGGTTCTATTTCTAAAATGTGACAAAAGATGTGGATGATCTAGCTATTGTTTTGACTTCTTCTCTCATTCTCTCTGTTTCCTCGCCTTTTTGAATCATTTTAATACATTTTTACTGTATTTTTTGTGCTTCTGGACACACTTGCATGTATCTAAAGCATTCTGTGATATTTGGGAATTCACAAAGATCAAACTTTACACACATATCTAAACTTACACATGGAGTGAAAAGAAGCATTCCCTAAATGTGAGAGATTATACATGGGGTGAATGCAGTTGTGAGCAAGGCTCACAAGGGCATGAGATCTGTGCAGGTCCACAGGGCCGTCCCTTGCACTGTAATGCTCTGCTGTTGCTGTCTTGGAGTTTTTAATTTTTGAACAAGAGGTCCCACATTTTTATTTTGCACGAGTCTCTGAAAAATTACGTAGCTAATCTTTTTGTAAGCACTGGGAGAGATAGATTTGGAGTTAAGCTTTCTTTTCCTTCTTTTCTTTGTAATTAACTGTGAAAATAAGAGTTCTTCAAAGACCTGTTGATGGTATTATTCAAATATTCTTTAAGAGAGGAATTGGAATATTGACTTAAGAAACTTAGGTTTATAATTTAATAAAGGAAAATTGGGCTTAATATTTGGGTGGAAATTAACCCACATGGTCTGTTCCACAAACCATGGGGAAAATAGAGAATTTTGAAAATCAAATAACTATTATCCTCAGTTCATTTTTATAGAATTTTACTACAGAATTAATTTAGGTCAATTGGTTGCTAATGGTTATGTCCACAAGTTAGAATAAGCTTTTAAAAGCTTTGGTTACAAAATGTAGTAGTCTCACACTTTATTTAACTTAATCATTATAATCAATGTTTTTGTATAAGCAGATAGATGCTGGTCTGAGAGGGTTTAGCATCTATAGAGGTTGAGACAGTTGTTTTAGAACCAAAGATTGTAAAAAACCAGTTCGTGTATAGCCAGTTAAGACCTGTGCTTTCATAATATCTTTTGACATAGATGTATGTGGCCAAACATAAGTCGGAAGAGTTTCATCTCACAGGTAGTCTGAGGGCCTCCCATCAAATATTTTAAACTTAAGTTTTTAAAGAACACCCATCATTAGTTAAATGTAGATACCATATAATCCTGGAAGGTTTCTCTCACATTCTGATGCACATTTGGCCTCTCTGATCAAACAAGCTTTTGTTTGACCTTTACTTTATTTGTTTGGGTTTGTTTGGTTTAGCTCTGTTAGTCTTGACTAAATCAGAAACTGGTGTGCATGACTAAGAAATTCCTGGGGTATGAGGGATAGCTTCTCTCTCCAGGAAGTTATAATAATCTTGGAAGGTTTTTAGATGCCTATAAATTCTGGAGAGAGTCGAGGTCCTCATTGTATCTCAACCTCCTCAATTTGGCAAGTTCATAGAATTCTATTCTATTCTATTCTATTCTATTCTATTCTATTCTATTCTATTCTATTCTATTCTATTCTATTCTATTCCATTCTTTTCTATTCTTTTGTGTGTGTGTGTGTGTGTAGGAAATGTCCTTGGGGAGAAAGCTCATCTGTAGGCCAACCTAGAAGGTTGGGCCATCCTGGAAATAGCATAATACCCAGTTTTGATGGTAACACATTGGACCTTGTAAAAGATGGATGAAATGAATTTCTGGGCTAGTGAGTATTTTCTAGATAACTAGATTAGGACTCTGGAACAAGGGAAGGATAAAGTCTGCCTCAAATCAAGGGGAAAATTTTTTCAGTGAGAAATGAATTGACCCCAATATAGAAGTAAATCAGGACACTGAAACACTTCTTAGATACTGATTCACAATTGCCATTTTGACCTACCTCCACATAAAAATGGCCCAAGCTACTTGGGAGTGAGAGTTATAAATCTACCTTTCATATGTAAAATGCCAAAATTAATATCACAATAGCTGAAATTTATTGAGAATGAGTGCATGGTGATCTTTAATGAAATAATTCATAATTCTCTTTAAGACTCATGAAACAGGCATAATTATTATCCTTATTTTAATGAAAAAGAATCAGAGAATTTAAATAACTTCACCAAGTTAGTGAATGGCAAAATCCACACTCATATTTGATCTCTGATAATAAGGTTTGGCTACAACTTTCAGCAGTCTTATTACATAATTTTGACCCTAGTGAGAAGAGAGCCTTCTCCAAGTTCATTGGACAAGAGACAGAGTATTTCAAGCATTGTAGTCATAACTTAAAAGATGCATGTAGAGTACTTGATATCATCCCTTGCATAGTATAAACAGTCAGAAAATACTACTACTTACAATGTGGGGAAACTAGAATGTGAGGCATAAGAGCATAAATGTTAGATTTCAAATTCTGTGTTTATAACCCAGCTCTAGCTTGTATGACTTTCAGCAAGTTTCACTTTCCTTATCTGTAAAATTGGTATAATAATATCCCCCACTTCACAGGGCTTTTGTGGGAAGCAGATCAGATGGTATTATATTTAATATCATGGCACACAAAATATGCTCAATAAATTGTAGCTACCGTTCTTGAATCCATTATTATTGTTGTTGCTTTTAAGTCCACAAAGTCAATGCTAGTGCTTTTAAAATCACTGATATCAGCAACTACAGAGTAAAAAAATCAGAACAGGTAGCACAGGTGTGGTCCTCTTGAAGTGCTTAAGTCAAAGCGCATCTAGCCACCAAGCAGTGGAATTGAAAACAGCAAAAAGCCTAACAGTAACCAAGAAGGATGAATTTCCTGGCACCTTACCAGAGGAAAGAAGTAAATTTGAAGGACTCGGGACACCAATTATTTTGCTGAGTGGAGAGTCAGAATCCATTTCACTGCCATTGCATTTGTTAACTGATGTCCTTGACTGTCCTCTGCTAGTATCCTGTGCCACTGGGAGGTAAAAGCTCCCTATCTAACACCTTTTTAATTGTATATTTCAGCCTTTCCAGTTTTCTCCTTCCAGCTCAGAAAGCAATCACTTACTAATATCATATGAAGAGAGAGAGAGGGAGAGAGACAGAAAAACCTTTCTGCAATTTACAAAATTGCAGGTAATTCTGTTATTCAATTAAGTTAATACCTGTTTCTGTCTGAGCATAACATTGCATTTCAAATCCAAACCCCAAATGGGCTGCAGATGCATAGAAAAATAAAAGAAGAATCATGTACACTCATGGTTTCTCTATTCTTACCTTAGAGAATAATATTCTCCCAGAATTTTCTGGCATGCCTATCCATTTGAAACAGAATCCGTTTCAATTGTTTCAAAGAATGCAAAATATCATCACCGTAATTGCTTCTGTATCTTTATGAATATTGTAATATCTGTATTGCAAATGTAATCTTAGTAATCCTATACTGCATTGCCTTTTGAGAAGATTTCATTTCATATATGGTGAGTTTTAAAACCCTCATAAGGAGAATTTTTACTGATAGAAATGCTTTCTATATTTTATTTTATAATTAACCAAAGGAATAATTGGCTTTCCAAGGTTAATTATCTCTGCCTTCTAAAAATACTTTTTGGTTAATGAAAATATTTGAATTCTTTTTGTTTAAAGAAAGCAAGGCACAATATACCACATTACAACAAAATTCCACACATTGTACGTAGATATAGTTTTGGTTCTGAGCTGGGGAACACAATTTCCTTGAATGTTATAGTTTTTATATTCTATTTTAGTGCTATAATTTTTCCAAGCAATAAATAATGTACTTCTACTGAATTCAAAATTACAGTAAACGTGCTCTCTGCAGATAATTTAACACCTGTGTATTTCTATGCCCTACAACTGCAGACTGCGTATCTCAGAGGCTTAAGGATCTGAATTATATTGCAAAAATAATGAGCTGAAGACTGATTGTAAATGTATATTTATTAACATAGCCACCAATTTTTTCGACTGCAGAGAATAAATGGATCCTCCAGTGTGAGACCCTCAGTAACTACAGCAATATGTTGGATTTAGTAGGTTTCGATTTTTCAATGATTAAAACTGAAATCACAGCTAATATTATTTTTCGGGGGATTAAGCAGGGAGAGTGTGTCAGCACCAGCCCAATGCGAGGGCACTGGCGAGGTGAACCTTGGATGTATGACTCCAGTGCTGGGGAGGGCTGAATAGAGAGTAAAGCTGAGCCAGGGCCCTGACAAAGAACCACACATACCATGCACCACCTCACCTCCTCCCGTAAATCATGCACCTACGGAGGGGAGGAGCTACATTTAAAAAGGATCTTGAATCTTTTATTATAATTGAGACTTTTCTATTGTGAATATAGATTTTATCCATCCAGCTACCAAAATAGCGTATGTCAGAATCAAAACATATTAGGACTGAAAGTTTATTTAGAAAGCACTTACATTTTATGAAAGAGGCATTTTATGAGAGACGAGGACATAGGGGCTTGGAGAAGTTATTGCCCTCCTGAAGGCACAGGCAAGGAGGGGTTCCACCAGCCCACTGCTCCCTGGTCGCTGTTGCAGCCACTCTCATGGTTCTGTGTGCCCATAGAGCAGTATTCCGAAGTTTTCTAAGAAAGTGAGGGGGAAATTTTACGGGCGTGAGGACCCTACATTTTTAAAAAATTGACTGAGACTAAGAGTAAAGGGAATACGTGAAGTGTTGAAAAAAAATTTGTGAAGACATCTGCCAGACTACTGCTTTCTTTTAGGCCCAGTAGTTGAACAAGTTTAAGAGGCCAGTGCAGCAGAGTGGAGGTGGCTGCGCTGAGATGGTCTCCTCTGTCCACATTTACCAGGGCAAAGGATATAAGAGTCTTCTGGGACCAGATGACAGCCATGTTGAGGAGAGGGGAAAAAAGAGCCAAATGAGATGGACTGGAGCAGTTTCAAGTCCTGTCCTAGAGGACCTTCCACACAGGGTCTCTGTTTGGTTGGATAGCTAGAGAACCAGGATCCAAGGACTGAGTGACAACTACAGGAATAGATTTCATTCCCCATCAGGAGGGGGGCCTTTGATGAGCCCAAAGAAGTACCAGCAAGAGAAGGAGCCTGCCTGAAACCAGCCCCCACTTGCCATACCTGAGGGGCTGAAACCACAGATAGCAAAGAGGGGAGAAACAGTATGAGAAAGAGGCAAGCCACAGCTAACAAACACCTCTTCCTAATGAACAAATTCTTGCTTCTGTGGCTTGTAGCTAAAAGAGGAAAAGGAGACCTCTTACCCTAAATAAATATGGAAGTGTTGATTGATGTATTGGACTGGACACATTTCATGTGTAAATTGAGACTTCGTTTTGTGACTTTAAGTGATGGTTGAACTCTCCATTACTTAAGAGTGAGAAGCCAGGAAACTGCCAAGGCTTTTATCAAAAAGCAGAAGGCATTTTCCACTGAAGAAATTTTAAAACAACAATGGGAGACAAAAGGAAAGTAATGCATTGATTCCTGAATCATGCTTGCTCACCATACCGTTACACGGTGCTCTTTCCTCCTCAGGCCCTTCCTGTCCCTTACCCTTACAGTCCTCCTCAGCCAGAGGTGGAGTCTTTTCTCATTTTAACCATCTATGGGTCCAGGGCCAATCCAGTCTTTGAGTAGGAGACAGTGAAGTAATTTTACCCCATTCAGTCTTGAACTCAGCATCAAGTTATTCTCGTTTTAGTTTGGGCTGTGATTTGCAATTCCCTATTTTAGTTCTGTGCCTTGACTTTTCTTCTTTTTCTTTATTCTTTTAATGATAATTTTTGCTTTCTAAACTTTTTTTCTTTTAAAATCATCCAGCCTAAAATGGCATTGCCTTGTTTTGTTGAAACCTACCTTATCTTGTTGAAGACAGTAATTATAGGCCTTATGTGTGAGTATACATGCACACACACACACATATCTTTTGTTTGTTTGGGTCCCTGACTTTCATGTTAGACACTTTTTCTCAATAATTTGGTGATTTATCTGGCTGGTTATTCTTTTTTAAGAGTCATTTATTAACAAGTTGATGGCAGTCTCATAGCACATAGCACATGATGGGAACGCGAGGCAGTTGCACACTCACCCTGAGGATCACCAGCTCTCAGCATCTGTGGGGCTTTTCTTTTGGGTTGTAGCTTCCTAACAGCAGTGGTTCAGTAGTGGTTCAAACTGTGACTGAGTTAGAATCTCTTGGAGAGCCTGTTAAAACACAGAAGGCCAAGACTTACCGCCAAAGTTGGTGATTGGGTAGGTCTGGGTAGGCTTGCATTTCTAACAAGTTCCCAGCTGCTGAGCATGCTGTGGGCTTGGAGAGTACACTTTGAAAAGCACTGTCATGGTGAAGGATTTCTTAATGTTGGCACTATTGACATTTTGTGCTGGGTAATTTGTCGTGTGGCGCTGGCCTCTGTATTTGTAGGATGTTTAGCAGCATCGCTGGTGTCTATCCACTAGATGGCTACCCCCAACAGCCCCTATCCATACACCAGGTGTGTGAAACAAACATGTTTTGAGACATTGTCAACATGTTCCCCTAGTGGACGAAATTACCCTACATTGATAACCACCGACTCCTTAAGGAATTCTCTCTCCTGCCTGGAAAATAAAAGTGCAGCTGTAAGCAATCTGGGAGACAAAAGGAAAAGGGACTTGAGACTCACTATTCAGTTGGTAGACTCTATTAAATTCCCTCACTTTCTGTGTTGCCTTTCATCAATGCCACCCCACTGTCCATTTTCAGCTGTAAATCTCTCCAAAGGTAAATCTGTTCCATAGAGGTAGAAGAGGGCCAGGTTCCTGGAGAGGGGATCTGGGGTGTAACTGAGCTTCACATAAACTTTCAGTCTATCCTCCAGTTGGCAGCTTTGCCCTGAAGTCCTGCTATCAGAGGTACCTACTATCCCAAGATTTAAGTATTTCCAAGATTCACCAGAGCTAAGCAGCTTCCTTCCCTGCAAGCTCACAGTTCTCTTTTCTCTGGTCTGCCAAATCAATTGCTATTTATCCATCTGCTTTCTTGAGTCTAAAGTTTTGTTGACATCTCTCATCTGCTGTTATCTGCTCTCCCATTCTCTTTGTTCTTGTAGATTTATGGCTTTTAAGCATTTATTTTCATTTTGGCGTGTTACAGAGGAGCAATAGTAAACATGTGTGTTTAATCTGCTATGTGTAGCCAGAATTTCCAGCTGCTTATCTGAAACTAGGTTTGGATAAGAGGGAAGGTGGAAAGGACGTAAAATATGTACACTGGAGAGGTGTTATTAATGGTTTTGGTTAAAGAAAAAAATGGAAATTTGAAGGTACAAAAAACACTCTTTTCATGTTTCTTTTGTTCTGCCTAAAGCCCTGATTGTTATATCTTTATCATCTGTTCAATAAAAGCAACATTTGAAACTAACAGTATAGCCCTTAAGAGGCTCTGAAATAAAGGGACCTCCAAAATAGACACCTTTAAGCAAGACAGTATTTATAAAAACCCATTATAAATTTCAAATAGACACCTATGTTGGGTTATGATTCATCACTTAAAAACATAGAGATTACAGGTTGCCATTTTACCCACAAAATCAAAGGCATACGTTCTTACAGTTAGACTTTCTCTTTAATTTACTCTCAGATGCAATCTGAAAGTGTTATTTAGGTATTAGTCATACTTGCTCATGCATAATTCCTCTTATTGATGAGAGAGCTCAATTCATGACTTTAAGGGATCAGGTGGGATTTAGCCATAAGAAGTAACCAAAAAGGATATTGAATTTAATTTAATTTCAATAATTAACAAAATGATAGGTGGAAATTCTTCACAGATAAATATCTGGCTCTGGGAAAGTCACTGAATCTCTCAGGAGTAAAATTCCCTCAATAGGGGAATTGTGAAAAACATAATAGATAAAATAAACTAAGTGTCCTATGAACAAAACTTTGACCTGGCATTGGACTTCTTTTGAGTTTTCTACAGGTATAGCTACATGCAATTTTGAAAAATGCCCTCCAGCTTCTTCTAGGAATAAGCAGTGCTTTCTGAATACCAGTACTTTAAAAAGTATTAGTTATCACATACTCACTAAATGTGAATTAATATTTCCATTGTATTATGACTTATTTGAATCTTAATACATGGACAAACTACAAGTTCCCTCCTCAAACTATATACTATATTGTGCTTGTGCTTTCAAGCTAATGAGCATTGAGAATAATATGGTGTTCTTGTCCTTGATTTTCACAGCAATATTTTTTGGCTTATATTGGCATGTTGTGTAACCTATGTGCTTACATGAAAGTCAATAGAAAATATGGGAGGGAAGCAGTTACAGCCACCATCTTATAGTATGTCAGAAAAATATCATGTAAATATATATATTTCAGAGATACATATATATAAAAGAAGTCAAATGCAAATATGGTTTAGAGTGTCAATGAAAACTTGGAATGGAAGAGTTATATATGGGAATAATTTTCATAAGAACCAGTGAATGTGGTGGCATAATCACTGGATTAGACATTTGGAGATTGAGTTATGTGACCTTACATAAAGTCATCTGGCCTGTCTGATTTTTAAATCTGTAAAATGAAGATAATATGTGCCTCTTTCCCAACTCTCAAGAAGGCTATGAGGATTTATGGAGTTAATATATATAAAAGCACTTTATAAGCTATATGTACTACACGAATTTAAATTGTTGACAAGAATAGAATCATAGAAAAATAGAACTGATAATATCCATAAAAGGTTGTTTGGTTCATTCACCTGCCTAAGTTATTCAGGATAGTAACTTATATGTTATTCCTTTTATTTGTTTTGGAAATATTTTCATTTTTTCCAAACATTTAAACATTTTGCATAGTATTTTTAATATAAAATGATTTTTTAAATAATTTAAATTATTGGTAAATAGTAATACATCATGTGAATGGTATTTTTCTTATACATATGATATTAATTCTATAACGATGAGCTCCCCAAAGTAGGATCCCCTGATGGACTTGGGGGACTTTGTGACTTCCACAAAAGGTCATGTGAAAGTGTGTATATATGTGCTAAGGAGTGATTTTCTGGAAAGAAGGTTCATATCTTTCATCACACTCTCAAAGAGACTAAAAGAATGGGATATTAGGGGCCGGGCATGGTGGCTCACGCCTGTAATCCCAGCACTTTGGGAGGCCGAGGTGGGTGGATCACTTGAGGTCAGGAGTTCGAGACGAGCCTGGCCAACCTGGCAAAACCCCATCTCTACTAAAAATACAAAAATTAGCCAGGTGTGGTGGCAGTCGCCTGTAACCCCAGCTGCTCGCGAGGCTGAGGCAGGAGAATCGCTTGAGCCTGGGAGACGGAGGTTGCAGTGAGCCGAGATCATGGCACTGCATTCCAGCCTAGGCAACAGAGCAAGGCTGTCTCAAAAAAAAAAAAAAAAAAAAAAAAGAATGGAATATTAGGAAGAGTGGAAGGAAGGAAGGATAAGAAAATGTGAGAAAAAGAAAAAAGAAGAGAAAGGGAATAGAAAACTTGAGCACATTGCTAGAAGAGTGTGCTATAGGTTATTTGTGCTTTTCCAGAAGAACTGAGAAAATGTATTTTGGGCTAAAATTTTTTATAATTAAAAAATAATAATAACTTGAATTCATGAGGGCCTACTGCATTCAGGTACTATGATAAGAGCTTTAATTTATGTTATCCTTACACCTCACAACTACCCCATGAGGTAGGGAAAGACCCACAGTCCCTTCTAGGAAATGCTTGGCCCAAGTGTATGCTCTATTAAGGTGAATGCATTGGGGTCAGATTTTGGAATTTAGAATTTTTCAATTTTTAGAAAGATATGTTGGTGGCCTTAGCATACATTATACACTATACCCAGGAGGGTCCGAGTGATCATAATGGGATCAAATAAAAGTGTTAAAGAGCTTCACATGAGTTCATTTCATATAGGTCAGATTTTGATGCCAGATGAGTTATGAAAAAGCATTTGATTTTCATAGCTTTTAGGATTTTGAAATTGCAGACAAAAGATTGTAAACCTGTATTATTATCATTCCCATTTTCTTGACCACAAAATGGCTTTAAGAGGTTGGTTAACAGCTCTGGTTTGCACAGCCAGGAGGTGACAGAGCAGACTGCACATCAGGCCTTCTGACTCCTGGTCTGTGGATTTTTAGAATTTAATGCAGATGGACCAGTGAGAAATCCTGAGTTACAATTTGGATGTACTAGTAGGCACCACCAGCTATTTGCCTTACTGTTCTTATGATTACTATTAGCTATTATTTTCCTGAACACCTGTCAGCAACTAGGTGATAAGGGAGTGGGAGAAAGAAGGCAGTGATGGAGCCCAACGCTTTCCTAAAATCCTAAAATCCTGATGGGAAAGCTGACATTCCAGATTTAGATGAACTGATGGCCAGTTCATGAGAACCTTCCAAAGAAGAACCACAAAGAGCTCACAGAACATCCATAAAATATTTGTTGGAGACCTACTACGTGTTACTTATTGTTCTTGGCACTGGGAATATAAGTGCATGTATTTTATTACGATATATGATACTATGTATATCTCTCCTAACAGAGGAGATATACATATAACCAAATAATTAAAATACATTGTGATAAATGCTGTAATAGGGTTCATTAGGAAATACTGGGAATGTCAGAAAAGTCTCATACAAAGAAACTGATATTATATTTGGACTTAAAGGATGAGTTGTTTTTGTAGACAGAGAAATGGCAGAATAAGTAGAATGGCTGTTCTAAAAATGCACTTTTAATTTCTGCTCTTGATCAAGATGGAATGACAGGGACAGGATTTACTCCCCACTGGAAGCAACTGGAAAACTGGAAAAAAATATACAAAACAGCAGTTCTCAGGACATTGTGTGCAGGCAACAAAGGACAGTGATGCTGGAGAGATGAGAAATAAGCAAGGTAAGCCCTATAGTGTCCCAGCTTACTGCCTGGAGAGAGTATTCAGGCTGCAGGCCTATATTCTCAGAGTAAGGAGATTCTCAGAGTAAGATTCTCAGAGTAAGGAGACAATGTTGATTGACTGGGAAGGCCAAGGTGGCTAGAAGCCACAGAGTAGAATGCCAGAAAGAGAGAACTACATAGATTGAAAACTATGCAGACCTGTAGGGAGTCTTTAAGTATTCAACTGAGTACTGATCAACACATGCATGTTAGGAAACCACCCAAGGCTGGGGGCAAGAATCTAAAGGATTAGAGGCGAAATCCTTGGAGCTCACATGGAGCCGCAACTGGAACTTCTTCCCACCAGCCAGAATGGAAAGCCTCATAATTCAGTGGGCATTTGAGTAGAGTACTCAGAAGAATTTTGCCTCATTAGTACAGCTAAAGTCAGGCCTGGACTATCACTGCTCTGTTTCTGCCTAACAAAGCTTAAAAAAGCAAGACTCAAAATGATCATATGCTTTCCAATGAACTATCTCCCATAACAAAGCTCAAGAATATTTATAGAAATAAAATACATATGCAGCACCCAAGAAGGTAAATTTTACAATGTTTGACATCTAATTAAAAAAATGTTTTTTTTTTAATTTTTTATTTTGAGACAAAGTCTCACTCTGTCACCCAGGCTGGAGTGCAGTGGTGAGATCTTGGCTCACTGCAGGCTCTACCTCCTGAGTTCAAGTGACTCTTGTGCCTCGGCCTCCTGAGTAGCTGGGATTACAGGCACACGACACCATGCTCAGCTAATTTTTGTATTTTTAGTAGTGATGGGGTTTCACTATGTTGGCTAGGCTGGTTTGAACACCTGACCTCAAATGATCTGCCCACCTTGTCCTCCCAAAGTGCTGGGATTACAGGCATGAGCCACCGTGCCCAGCCCATCTAATAAAATATTAACAGTCATGGAAAGACACAGGAAAACAGGGCCCACAAACCGGTAAAGAATAATTAGTTGAAATTAGCCCAGAAATTACATGGATAATCAGTTATTGAAGACATTAAGCTTATTGATAAGGTTGTTAGTTCTGTTATTAAAACAGAACATAGATATTCCATATATTTATGGAGCTAGAGAAAAGATTGAACTGTTAGTTATAGATATGAAGATACAAAAATTGAATTTCTTAAGGTTAAAATTATAATGTGTGAGATAAAAAGACAGACTGGATCAATGACAGATTAGGTATTGCAGAAAAAATGATGAATGAACTTGAAGACATGGTAATAGAAATTATCCCAAATGAAACTATCCAAGAAGGAAAAAATCCTAAACGAATCAATAAAGCATCAGTGGGTTGTGAGGCAACTTCAAGCAAACTAATACAGGAGAATTTGGAACCCCACAGGAGAAGAGAGACAGAGGGACAGAAAAACATTTGAAAGAAATAATTACTAAAAACATTTCCAAATGTGATGAAAATTATAAAGCTCAGGTCTAAGAATCTTAAAGAACTCCAAGCATAGGAAACATGAAGAAAAGTATGCAAAGACACGTTATAATGAAATTGCTTAAAACCAGTTAAAAAAAGAAAAATTTAAAAGCCCGAAGCGAAAGACACATTAGATACAAAGGAAAAAAGACAAGGAGGAGAGCAGAGTTCTTGATGAAAACAATGCAAACTAGACAACAGTGGACCAACATCAGGAAATACTGAAAAAACAAAAACAAAACTTTCAGCCTGTAATTTTTTATCCAGGGAAAACATCTTGCAAAAATGAAGGTACATATTAGTTAAAGGAATTAATCACCAGCAGACCCTGCCCTACAAAAAATGTTGAAAGAAGTCTTTCAAGCATAAGGCAAATTATGCTAGATGGAAATTTGGTCCTATACAAAATAATGAAGAGAATAAGAAATGGCATGTAGAAAAATATAAAGACTTTTCTTATTAAATATCTTTAAAATATAATCAACGGCTTGAGGCAGAATTAACAACCAAATATTGTGGGGTTTTAACATGTAAGTTTAACATGTAGAAGTAAAATGCATGAAAGCAGTAGCAAAACAAATAAACAAAAAATACCCAGAAGGGGAAAATTAGAAATAATTGTAGACCTGACATGGCTAAGAAAAGAATCAGTAAACTTGAAGCAGATCAATAAAATGTTTCCAGAATGAATTGCAAAGAGAAAAAAATAAACACACACACATGCACACACACACATCCCCCAACACATTAAAAAATTGTGGAGAATATAAAAATGGAATAATACAAACTATTCAATCAATCCAAAAGAAGGCAGTAAAAGGAAAAAGGCAATAAAGAACAAATGGAAAAAATGGGAAATAAATATCAAACGCATATCTAATAAAAGACTCAGATCCAGAATATACAGAGAATTCTCAAAACTCAAACAACTCTTCCCTCTTCAAAAAAAGAAATGGGGGAAATCTGAACAGAAGCTTCATCAAAGAAGATAAATGAATAGCAAGTAGGTAGATGAAAAAATGTTAAATAGCACTAATCATTGAGGAAAGGAAAACTAAAGCCACAAAAGAATGTCACTATGCACGTATTAGAATGGCTAAAATTAAAAATCAAATGTTGGGGGAGAATGTGGAGCAACTTGAATTCTCACACATTGAATGGTGGGAATGTAAAATGGTCCTGCCACTTTGGAAAACAGCTTGGCAGTTTTAAAAAAGATACATATAGCTGCTGTATGACTCAGGTATTGCGTGCTCATGTAACTATCCAAGATAAATAAAAAGATTTGCACATGAATGTTTACAGCAACTTTGTTTGTAATGGCCCCAAACTAAAAGCAACCTAAATGTCCATCAACAGGTGAATAGATTAACAGTGTTACAATCAATGACATAAAGAGGAATGGATTATTGATATACTCAAGAACATGGATAAATCTCAAAACAATTATGCTGATTATTATTTATATAAATGTATAATTTCATTTATATAAAATTCTTAAAATTACACACTGATCTATAGTGATACACAGCAGATCCATGTCTACCTTCCAGGTGTATCTGACTTCATCTTCTGTGCTTCTCTCCTTTGCTTCCTGGGCTCCAGACAAGCAAATCTTGCTGTTCTTTGAACACATCAAGAATGTGCCCGTCTCAAGGTTTACATATTTGCTGATCCCTTGACATGGGTAATGCTTCCCCAGAGAGTTTGCTCCTTACTTCATTCTAGCCTCTCATCCAATATCACTTTGTCTAACATAACTCCCAATGATCTCTGCCTGCTTGTATTTACTAGGTGAGTGTGGGCTGGACCTGGTGACTCACTTGTAGCAAATAGAATGCAATCAAGGGATAGGATGCCACCTCCACGATGAGGTTACAAAAAGAGTCTGGCTTCCGTCTTTCATGCTCTGTACCAGTCTTTCTCATTCTATCTTTCTTAGAACTCTTGTCAATTGCCTTACGGAGAGACCTATAAGGCAAGAAACTGATATATCTGATCAAGAGCCAGTGAGCACCCGGGGCTTGTCACTGGCCATGTGAGTGAGCTTGGAAGCAGATCCTCTCCCAGTTAAGCTTGGAGATGACTGCAGCCCCAACCCTGATGGCTGACTTGTGAGAGACCTCCTTGATTCACAGGCACCCAGTTCATCTGCACCTGGATTGCTGACCCATGGAAATGGCGAAGTAATAAATGTTTGTTACTTTAAGTTGCTAAACCTCTGGATAATTTTTTATGCAGCCATAGACAACTAATCCAGAGGTGTTCCTTAGAAAACTATGTAAAATATCCCCACCGACACATACAATTCCCAGTACTCATTGTCCTCTTACCTTGTTTTTTCTCATTCAAGACATTTTTCATCATTCAAAGTATTATTATATGTTATATATGTGCTAACTTGCTGTCTGTCTCTCATTCCCCCAATAAAATGTCAGTTCCATGAGAACAGCATCTTATATCTAGGGCCCGAAACACTGCCTGGCCAAGCTACGTATATATCCATTACATATTTGACACCTTTATATAAAATTTGAAAAAAAAGTCTAGACTATAAGGCAGGCTCCTCCTTTTAGCTAGACATATTTTACATATATTCAGACCTCAACTCAAGGACAGAGGCCATCACAGAAAACCAGAAGAATGAGAAATTCCTTAAGCTACTGTGTCCCTTTTTCCCTAGGATCAGGCAACCACAGTACTAATTCATCATACATTTAAAAATATTTGGAAAGGAGGAATAAGCAGAGAAGACAACCACGTCTCTGGTCAGGAGGAGCTGTGAGGGCCTGATCCAGCCACAGGGTGAAAATCACTATGGGAACTCATTAGTGAGGGTTTAACTGAGCCATCAGAGAGGCAAGGCTGGAGTGAGGCATCCAAAGGGGCCAGGCAAGGGTGGAATGGAGGCTAGTCCAGAACTGGGACAGGGACAGAGGCGGAATCTGGCTCTTGGTTGAGCCACAGCTTCAGGAACCAGCAGCAGGCTGAGAGAGAGAGAGATGGACCCCAAGGAAGTTCTTTTTCTGCCCAAGCCAGAGTACAGGCAGGTCGAGGCATCAAGGCTGAAGTGGAAGGCTGGGAATCAGGCATTTTCTCATAGATTGTAGGTCGAGTAAGAGCAGAAGGTACATGTGAGATGACACGAGACATCTCCACGGAGCTGTGACTACAGATAGGTCTGCATACATAGACAGTGTTCATTCAAAGTACATTGTGGTAGCCGGGCATGGTGACACACGCCTGTAATTCCAGCTACTCGGAGGCTGAGGCAGGAGAATCACTTGAACTCGGGAGGCGGAAGTTGCAGTGAGCCGATTGCACCACTGCATCCCAGCCTGGGCGACAGAGTGAGTGAGACTGTCTCTCAAAAAACCAAACCAAACCAAAGCAAAGTACATTGTGGGATCAATGGTTTTATGAGAAAGGTGGAAACCTAACAACCATTCATGATATCATTTTATGTTAAGATGATTTGAGTATTCCAAGCAACTAATGCAAAAGCAGAAATTTTGAAGAATCCTAAATTTGAGTTTACTTCAATTAACAATTTCTGTCAATCGTGGAAGCTGCTGCTATGGCCCACTAGGTGGCAGTATGGGAGTGATTTGCTGGTTAACAGAAAATGGAATGGGCTTGACTCTCAAGCCACTAGTTTGTTTTTTTCCTAGCATTTAAAAGTTGACAATAGAAAATGTTCATGGAATAATAGATGGAAAGTCAGACAAGGACTATCATGCAAAGGCCATTGACATATAAAATAAAACCGTTTTACAAGCAGTTACCATGGAGCATTTTATAAAAAGTCAAAACAGCAAATAATGTCTGCTGTTCATAATAAATATAATGTTTTTAAGTGATTCTTCTGATAGGTGAATGTTAGACAGATATAAAATAGAGGCAAGTGAGAGAACAGGACAACGGATACCTCTTTCCCAGACCTTGCAAAAACCAGGCTCCCTGAAGCCTCTATGTTGGGGTTTTCAGTTCCCAGATCCCCACTTCCTCTTTACCCATCCACACTCCTGGCTTCCCTGTGAGGTGCTCTTGGAAGCAAATCCCTGACAAGTCACATCATTCAAGTATCTTAATTCACTCTTTCACTTGTATTTCCCTGAAATTATGGACAAAGACACACTAATATTTTGCAAGGTAAAGTTTCCAATTTTTTTTTTTTTGTATGTTGAGTGCTTAGACTATTGCTGTACATGTTAAGCACCATTCAGGAATTTCCTGTCCAGGCCAGGCATGGTGGCTCACACCTGTAATCCTAGCACTTTGGGAGGCCAAGGCAGGCGGATCACTTGAGGCCAGTAGTTCAAGACCAACCTGGCCAACATGGTGAAACACCATCTCTACTTAAAATACAAAACTTATCTGGGCGTGGTGGCATGTGCCTGTAATCCCAGCTACTCAGGAGGCTGAGGCAGAAGAATTGTTTGAACCCGGGAGGCGGAGGTTGCAGTGAGCTGAGATCGTGACACTATACTGCAGCCTGGGTCACAGAGGTAGACTCTGTCTCAAAAAAAAAAAAAAAAAAAAAAAGAATTTCCCATCCAATCAGGTTCTAAGGGAAAAGGGCAGAAAATGTGCCTTCTGGTTCCCTTTCATTAGTGTCTTTTAAGTGCTGGATATGCAGCATATGCTCAATAAATATTTAAACCAATGAATGAATAAATAAATGGCTCAATATGATGATATGCATGGGATGCACAAGGGATGAATGAATAAATACACTCTGGCATTTAACATCTTGGAACTTTTTTTTATAACATATCAATCTTGCATGATTAAAAATAGAACACTTTAAATTTAAATAAACCTTCAAAATGTCTTAACATTTTACATAGAGCAAATTACTGTTAATAATTTACAAAGTTTAGAAAGTTTAGTTTGGAAAGATTAGTTTAATCTCAAAATCCTGATCTAGGATAGCAGGCTTTTTAAATTAGCAGTTACCTTCCAGATCATTAGGTCAACCCTCTTATTTTCAGATTAGAAACGAGGACTCATATTTAGTGCTTTTTTCTCCTTTTAAACAGATTGCTGCTCGAATTTGGCAAAAGCCATACATATGATGAGTATGTTAACTGTGATTGATTTTGCTGTTAAGAAATGTTTGTGAAGAATATTCTTGACAGTCTATATTTTTCATATGGTTGAATGAATTTGTGTAATATTAAGGCATAATTATTTTTGGAACTAGCTTTTTTGTACCATCAAAATATAAAGTTTCATTCTTAGACACTTTTCAAATTGTGAAGCACTTTCTGGAGTGTTTGTATCAGCTTACTCTACTTTCTTTCCCCTTGAAGTTATTTCTCTTTTCTTAAAGAAAGTAGGTTAAAATGCTGCTTATTAGGAAAATTAGGCTGGGAAGAAGCCGAATGATCTGTTAAATACCTCAAGTGAGTTCCTGAATTCAAAAAATCTGAACATCATCCTTGAAAACAGCTGAAAGTAAAATAACAAAAACTACTTTTTGGAGAACATTTTTTTTTTTTTTGGAATAGAAAAATGTTAATTCATTCACAGATCTTGCCCAGATGCAATCGCCTACTGGTCTGGGTTCAGCCTACACACAAGAACAAATTCTTTCCCGGTGCCTCACACTGTGAGGCTGCAGTCCAATCTTGCCAAGGAGCCAGGGGTTCTTGTGTATCTTTTTATTGCTTTAAATTATAAGTTTGTCATTTTAAATTGAACATCTTTTTACTGCCATAAATATCAGTGGAGCCTTAAATGAAATACTGCACGTACAATTCAGCTCTGAAGAACTATATCCATTCATAAACAAGAGCTCCATCGAGCAGGTTTTTCCTTTAGCAGAAATCTCATTGTAGTTTTATGTATTTATGTATATGTAGTATGTTAGTCAGGGTTCTCCAGAGAAAAAGAACTTATATAGAGAGAGATATGTAAGAAGGGATTTATTATGGAAATTGACTCATATGATTATGGAGGCCAAGAGTCCCTTGATATGGTGTCTGCAAGGAGATCTAAGGAAGCTGTGTGAGGACAAAAGACGTGCGAACCTCGTGAGCTGTTCCTGCTGCAAACTCCAGAGTCTGAAGGCTGGAGAACCTGGAGGTCTGATGTCCAAGGGCAGGAGATGGTGGTGTCCCAGCTCCTGAAGAGAGAGAATTCACCTTCCCTCTGTCTTATTGTTCAGGCTCTCGACAGATTGGATGATGCCCACCCACACTCGTGAGGGCCATCTTCTTGACTCAGTCTACTAATTCAAATGTTCATCTCTTCTGGAAACATCCTCACAGAAAATAAGATTGTTTAATAGGATGCTCAAATGCTCATCTCTTCTGGAAACATCCTCACAGACACACCCAGAAATAATACTTTACCAGCTACCTGGACATCCGTTAAGCCAGTCAAGGTGACACCAAAATTAAGCATCACGCTGTGTATGATTTATGTATTTCTTTATATTTTTGGCACAATTCAATGCTGAAATTACTCTTTAAATGTCATGGTTCGAGTGTTTGGAGTTCAATGTACCCGTTCCTGAACTCATCATCATCCTCTCCTCCCACAGTAATACCGATTTACAGAATGGGCCACATCTAGCAGCTGCCCATCAAAAATCTAGAAGTTGACCTGCCTGGCTTTCACTTGCCTACTTTTCAATTCTGTCAGACGCTTAATCCTCAAGTTTGCCTGCCATGCGTCTCCCTTACATGACTGCATCTGCCACGTGGGCAGGGACTTGGTTGATAAACTCAGGGGCATATTGAGCATAGTCCTTAAAACTCAACAAATGTCAGAGGAATGAATAAATGATGAATATTTATCCAATCTGTCCCCTTATTTTCACTCTTGCCATCTCGATCCTAGTTTAAGCATTAAGCATATCTTATCTGGACTACTGCAGTAGCTTATAGTTTGGATTTTCTGACTCTATTTGTATGTCAGCCACCTAGCCTCATGTTTCTCTACTCTTGCCCTATGTTGTATGCTTAAATACTACTGAGCTGATTATGTCTCCTGCCATATACCCTGATATCTCCTGCCCCTATGACTTTACCTAGGATGTTTCCATCTCTAGAAATGCCTGGTCATTTTTTTTTTTTTTTTTGCAAACTTCTGCTCATCCTCATTGCTGAGCCCATGTGACGTATTTTTTAGTTAACTTTTTTCTGAAGTCCCAGGTTGTATTACATGCCCCCTTTCTTTTGTCCTATTGTACCTTGTGCATTTCTCTAACTGAATTCTTGTATCACATTCTATTTTACTATTCATCTGTCTGGCTTTCTCTCTGTGCTCCTTTTGGGTAGGAATTCTTTCTTAAGCATTGTAGTAATTTTAATGGTGCACAGAAGGCAGTCCATAAATATTTGTACTTGTTTTTTCTTTTTGTGGAATGAACAATTTGGATGCCACAGGAATTTAGGATCGCCACTAATTACGAGTGTGTCTGCCATAGCTAGGGCCACTGAGTACAGCTGTACACATTGTGCACTGCACTATTCTGGGCATGGGTACTAGTCCCATAGAGGATAATGTGAACGTCTACTCCACCACTCCAGTTGTAAACTGCACCAATCATCCAACCACAGGCACTACCCTGGTGGATATAGATGAGATACTGCAGTGAATACCATTTTTAACTGTAAGATAGTTATATTTTAAATTTTAATTTATTTCAGGTTTTTAATAATTGGATTTATAAACAAACATTGAACAAATAATTCCATTATAATTCACCTGATACTTTTTCTTTTCATAGGAAAGCATTTGTTTTAGCTTGGCATGTTTCTTCCCAGTATGTACCTCATAAATTATAAAATACTTTACCTTTCTTTCCTAGACTGTATTCTTGTTTCCTTAAATGAATTTGAAACCCCGGAACATGAAGTTTATACAGATGGACAGCTATAAATCAATGAATTTTACTATGAAAAATAAGCATTGGCATGTGCATTTTTTTCCATGAAACACATCAGTCAAAATTTAAACTTTAAAAAAAATCAGAGGCTAAAGAAGTTCATTCTAAAGAAAGCTGCCAGTAAACAGATATTACCATTCTCCAGATTCTAGAACTGAACTAAATTGAATTTATTATTAAATATCAAATTTATAGCTTTTAAAAAGACATTAATTTTTCTCTAGAATATCAGTAAATCTCTTAAATATTAGAGATTTAGGACTGAAAAACATGAAATTCTCTGTTTAGTAACTAGCAAATTCTAAATTAAGGGATGATAAACCAGACAACTCTTTAAATAAAATCATTCTAATAAAAATAGCCATTAGACTTATGCATCAAAAAGGTATCAAAATTAAAACTGAGTAAATGGTCAACTTGGCATGAAGCCTTACTAAGTTGATTAAAGTAGAGGCTCACTAAATTGACAGCTGGTATTTACAATCTGTGTGGAACAGATATTGATATTAATATTTGTAATAACCACCATATTGAGAAGTATGCATCCGGCATTATGCTAAATGTAAGATACTTTTTAACATTTTGTCATTTTAATACTCAGAAGAATTTATAAAGTAGAAGTGACTACAATACCCATATTATGACTGACGAAACATATATGTGAAGAGATCAACAAAGAAAATAAGGAAGAAGTGAATGAAAAATTAATTAAAAAGCATTTTTTCAAACCAATCAGGAGAATTAATGAGGCAAGCATTGTTTATCTCCAGAAATGGGATTAAAATATTAAAATATGGACCAGCCAAGAAGGCTCTAACTCTCTAGATATGGTCCATTCTACCCCTACCTGTAGCTGCCTGTCTTCTATCTACTTTCTGAGTTTCCCATTGAAGCTGAGGTTTGAAATTCACCTGCTGATCAATGTTGCAGATCTCATGTGAGACCCTGGAAGTGGACCCATGGGATAACTGGCTGATACCCTTTCCACAATTGCTCCTGGTAAGCCTATCGTGTGTTGGGACTCATGCCCCAATTCTGATTCATATTACAGGACCTGCTGGACCTGGAGCTACGTGCCCTGGTCTCTGATTGCTGGTTTTGGCCAAACAACAGCCCAGTACTTGCCAACCCTCACTTCCTGGTGGGCTAAACTCTGTCTACTACCTAAAGGCACTGGCTAGGGTCCTGTTTCAATTTGAAATTCACTTTTTCCCCACCTCTTTCAGGGTTAAGATGCTACCACTTATGTGCCATCAATGCCCAGGCAATACCAATCCCATAACTCCACCTAAAAGAGTAGGACTTCTGTATATTCACATTAGCCTATGAGGAAACTGAATCCAAGTTATCTTGGACTTTGAGGTTTTATTATCAGATGACTACACATGAGGTCAACCCAAAAGCAAGCTTGGTCCTCTCAGCCTCTACTCTGCACACTGTCAGATTACCTCCCTCAGCCCACCATGCTGACACTAGGATCAATTAGGCCTCAAGACCAAGGCTGTTTAGCCAATAACAATTTCTGAACCTTAGAAAAGCCTTCCATTTGTTCTAGTCATCCAAATACCCAGTTTGCTGGAACTCTCTATCCACCTATTCTCAACTTCAAGAAATCTTCTGGATAAAATATAGAAAATCATTTGGGATCCAAAGTAGATAGATGTAATGTAGAGAAATCTAAGTGGAAAGCAAGTAAGTGTAAGGTTTATGAGTATAAAGGAAAAATGGCAGATTTACTAAGACAAGGTTGAGAGTGTCAGAGGGAAACGAGAATATAAGAGATTGTCTTTAGATGGCCACAAGTAAGAGAGGGAGGGGATCTAGGTGTAGACCAATATCTCTCTCTCTCCCTCTCTCTCTCTCTCTTATCTATCACCTATCTATTATCTGCCTACTTATTTATATTACATGTATATGCCTTGGTCATTGTTAATCCACTTCTACTTTCTGTTTGAATTTAGCAGACCATATTTTCCCAATTATCTTTGGTATGGTGGCTACCATCATTACCACTGCCTTTTTTATAGTAGCTAAATATGGATTAACAGAATCAATGAATCTCAAAAAAAAAAAAAGCCTGGTAAACTTTAGTATTGCTAATTAGACCTGCCTCTATTAGCAAAACCACATTCATTCTGGGGACTAATGACATCTGCCTGACATCTTTACAATCCATTTTCACATAAAAAGCACCCAAAATGAGGTCCTGGATGGCAGTAGAATGAAATTTTTAAAAAGCCAAATGAAAATGGTTCAGTGCCTTTACACTGTGGGTAGGAGTGCAAATTAGTTCAACCATTGTGGAAGACAGTGTGGCGATTCCTCAAGGATCTGGAACCAGAAATACCATTTGACCCAGCAATCTCATTACCGGGTATATGCCCAAAGGATTATAAATCATTCTACTATAAAGACACATGCACACATATGTTTACTGCAGCACTATTTACAATAGCAAAGACTTGGAACCAACCCAAATGCCCATCAGTGATAGACTGGATAAAGAAAATGTGGCACATATATGTCATGGAGTACTATGCAGCCATAAAAAAGAATGAGTTCATGTCCTTTGCAGGGACATGGCTAAAGCTGGAAATCATCATCCTCAGCAAATTAACACAGGAACAGAAAACCAAACACTGCATGTTCTCATTTATAAGTGGGAGTTGAACAATGAGAACACATGGACACAGGGAGGGGAACATCACACACTGGGGCCTGTTGGGGGGTGGGGGGAAAGGGGAGGGAGAGCATTAGGACAAACACCTAATGCATGCAGGGCTTAAAACCTAGATGACGGGGTGATAGGAGCAGCAAACCACCATGGCACATGTATATGTATGTACCAAACCTGCACGTTCAGCACATGTATCCCAGAACTTAAAGATAAAAAAAAAAATGAAAGAAAATGGTTCTGTGACTCTGATAAGTGTACGAGAGATGAATAATTGCAGCATAGTACATTTCATGTGTAATGAAGTAAGGATTGTTGCCTGAAAGGTCGGCAGGCCCAGAAGATGAGAGGATATTTTCTAAATTTGAGGTGGGTAACAAAGGGCACTTGTACGTAATAGAGGGCATCCTATTAAATGCAAAGACATTTTGGGGTGTTGGTATAGAAGACCTGGGATGCAGTTAAAATGGCTATATTTTGTGATATAAACTTTCTTAAAATAGCCTATATGAATTTCTATTGCTATCTAAGCTTTAATCTACATAAATAGTCTAAAGTTACCAATATCAGGACCTCAAAGCGTAGTGAGATTCAGTCATGTAGCTATGTTTTTGGAAGCTGGTTTACTTAGAAATATAACTGGATATGGCTGCTGGAGATGGTTAGTTTAGAATAGGGAAAGGGAGGAAATTAAATTATGTGACCATTGAGTTTGAGGAACATTTTAATATCTTACTGAGGAAGTGTAGTTAAAGAAGAATTATGTAACTGATACTCCTGAGCTAGAAGAACTAAGAAGCCAGGAATTTGTAGCAACCAGTGGGGATACCAAAAATCACTGGTGGAAAGGGTAGATTGGAGGTGGCTTGGGTTTTTCTTCTGATGAGCTGAGTGAGCATCGGCTGTTTGGGTGCTACCTGCTCCCTTGACCCAGCTTGGAAGAATTAGGAAAAGAAACTACAATCTCTACCACTTATAAAGTCTCTAGGTCACTTGGTACCATAAACATTCCTCTGTGCTCATTTATCTCTCTTAAGAATCTGAAAATCAGATTATTTGCTGACATTGATACTAAAAAGTGAACAGAATACGGATGAGTTTAGCTATCTGCAGAAGTCATTTTAAGGGATAGGATATTTCTTAGAATATAAGCTGGTGCAACAGGGAGTAGAAATTAACTTAAGCCATGACTGAATATTAAAGGAATTTATAACTAAATCAAGGATATTAGAGTACTAATATATGAGCAGAAAAAGTAGAATTTGCATGAAGCTCCCAAACAAAGAAGTCACCACAGCTAATGTTATACTGGAGCTACTTCTATTAAAGTCAGAGCCGTAAGGCTGCTGTTTACTATGATCATTGACATTCAACATTGCTTTGGATATTCTGTACAATCCAATAATACAAGGCAAATAAGACATAAAACAAGTATAAAGGAGAAGACAACATTAACATTATATCCAGAAAATAAGATTGTTTAATAGAAAATTCAAGAGAACTTACTTTAAAAAAAAAATCTTAGAGTTGATAAGGAAAGTCATATTAGTGACTGGATAAAAAATAAATACATAAAGTTTGGCTGGGTGCAGTGGCTCACGTCTGTAATCCCAGCACTTTGGGAGGCCAAGGAGGGCAGATCACGAGGTCAGGAGTTCGAGACCAGCCTGACCAACATGGTGAAACCCCGTCTCTACTAAAAAAATACAAAAATTAGGTGTGGTGGCATGCACCTGTAATCCCAGCTACTCAGGAGGCTGAGGCTGGAGAGTCGCTTGAACCCGGGAGGCCGAGGTTGCAGTGAGCTAAGATTGCACCATTGCACTCCAGTCTGGGCAACAGAGTGAGACTCTATCTCAAAAAAAAATAAAAAAATTCATAAGCTTTTACTATGTACCAGCATTTTATGCTAACTAGTTTTAAAAATGGTAAAAAATAAATATGTATATGTATGTTTATGTGCTTCTGTGTGTTTATGACTGACTTTACATAGCATGGTGAGGTATGTATTCTCTTAAGAGGTGACATTTCACACAATACCTGGACATCGAGGTGAAGTAGGCTCTGCAATCATTAGGGGTTAATCATGCCAGGCAGACATGCTCTGATTTCTGCTTAAAAGTATCTCTGACTGTCATTTTGAGGGTAGTTTGTGAAAATTTAAAAGTGGAATCAATGGATTAGTTAGGAGGCTATCGCAGTAGCTAAAACAAAATACAATGATGGTTGAATTAGGATGGTAGTGATAGAACTAGAGCAGAGGTGATAAGCTTGTGGCATTCTTTGGAGTAGAGTTGCCAGGGCTTGAGGATTTGAACATGAAAGGGAAAGTTATGAGATGAATGGATTGTGGTTCCTAGATTTTGGTTTTGAGTAATTGAGGCTGTAGAAGGTGGTGCTACTTATGGAGAAGGAAAAGATTGGGTAAGATTAGAAGGAAAGCAGGAGTTCTGTTTTAGACATGTTAAGTTTGAGAGGTAAATTACATATTCAGATGGAAATGTCAAGAAAGCATCTATATATATGAGTTTGGAGCAAAAGGGAGGGGTTAGAGGTAAAGTCAGAGAAAGTGTCCTGATCAGTCCAATAGTTAGAATTTGCCAGAGAAGGTGTCAGAAGTGGGACTGAAGAAGGTAGCAGTTGAGGTGGGTGGAAAACCACAGAAGTGGAGTATTTTAGAAGGAGCACTCAAGTATATTGAATAACATGCTGACAGCTCATGAAAGTATCAAACAGAAAAGTGACGGTTGGATTTGACAATATGGGGGAATTTTGTGATCTCAACCTCAGTGGTTTGAGTGGAGATATGCAGCTAAGTAGGCTAAGGAGAAAACTAGGAAATGAGAAAATTTAGGCCATTAGAATGTTCAGATTTTTAGAAAGAATTTTGCTGTGAAGGAGAAAGAATTCGCTGAGGGAACCCTAGGTCCTGAGAGGCTGTTTGTGGTTGTTTTATTGAAGGAGAGATACTATAGCACCTGCAAGCTGATACAGCAGAAACATCTTTATGTACTGGAGGAGATACGATCCAGACCGGTGGAGGAACTGCTGTAATTTTTATATTGTAGCAGAAGAGAAGGAAGAAAGTAAACGTCAGATGCAAGCCACTTGGTAGCTTTAGTGATTAGAACATAATCATTGTGCTTATTTCCTCAATAAAGTTCAAGACAGGGCCACAGTTGAGTGTGTGTGTGTGTGTGTGTGTGTGTGTGTGTTAAGGGGGTGACAAGTTTTGAGGAGTGATGAGAAGGTGTAAATCAGTCTTCTGGCAGAGTAGAAAAGCAAATCTTCTGGGGATATGTGTTAGGATTATGACCTAGGTCTTTTTTGCTAAAGGTTTTCAGCATGAAAACATATTTTACTATAATATTTGAGACATGCAAAAGAGTATTTGTTGTGCATATGTAAGTTATGAATTATATATAATAAAGCAAAGACTGATACTCCCACCACCCATTCAAGATTTAGACTTTTGAACTTGACCCACAACCACCCATGTCCCTTTGTGCTCCTCCCTGATCTCATTGCTCTACCTTCTCCTCAGGAGTAACTAAGATTCCGAGATGTATATTGTAACTTAAGTATGAACTAGTGGTTCAGCACATCATAACCCTTTTCTGAATGATTGCTTCATGACTGACTACTAGCAATTATATTGTTAAATAGACTTGGATCAATTAGCAATTCCACTGGAAGCTGAGTCTAATTTAATATAGAATTTTGAGTAGCTCATATTTAATTCCTTTAAAATTAAACCTTGAAGAAGGGACCTTTACTATTTTAAATCAATATAAAATCTGATATAAGCTCTTGTACTGTCCGACAGGGGAGACATTTAGTTTTAGTCATTAAGGCTGCATAAAAATCAAGGAAATGTTTTGGTGCTGACAGATGGAGAAAGAGAGTTTCATCTCTAGCTCATCACAGTCATCTATAGTCACGCTTCAAGCCTGTGTGCTCTCTGCTTCCATGCCACATGGAGGCCCAGGAATCTTTTCTAAGGCTGCAGACTCTGGGCTTGGGACCCAGTTTCTCTGGACTCAGAGGATAGCCAGACTCCTCAGTGGGGCTGCCGCTTCTCTGAGGCTCTGCCAAGGAGCTATGCTCAGGTTCCTGCACAGAAAATACCATTCTTTTTCTTCTCTGGAGAAATCTTTCCTCCTCCCTCTGTTGACCTCAAAGGCACTGCTTTCTCCTTCCTCATCCCCTGGCACACTTACCATAATAATATCGAGGAGCATAGGTTTAAAAAAAAACTAAGAAAATTCTCTGATTTCAAGTGGCTTCTGCTGTCCATCCTGCCACAAATATCCTCTGAGGCAAAGAAGCACAACCACGCTCATTGCTTGAAATTGGTGGTGGGAAGAGAGGAGGAGGGAAACACATTTAAACAAATTACTATCTCAGTGGAAGATCTTGCAACACTTCTACATAAGCCATGGACATATTATTAAAGAAAAAACTTTTAAGGAAAAAAACAAACAAAAAAAGACTGTGGTCCTCACGGCATTGGGTTTTGGTCTAATGCAGTCCTTTCCTGAAAAAAGGTAGATACCCATATAGTTCACCTCTTTCATTTTACAGATGAGGCAATTGAGTTTCAGAGGCAACATGGCATGGTAGAAACAGCAACGGCTTTAAAATGAGCAGAACTACGTTAATTTCTTGATTCTGCTACTTGTTAAGGTCAGTAATCTTGGGCAAGTTATACAGTCTCTCTGAGATTCACCTTCTTGATATATAAAATGGGGATCATTACACTTGCCTTCCAAGGTTGTTGGGAAGATTTAAAGAGGTTACATGCATTTCCAGTATCTTACCCAGAGACTTGTATTTGGAAGATATTCAACAATGCTGGTTTCTTCCCCCTTACTCAAAACTATATATACAATGTGTGGCAGATCCAGAATGAAAGCCCATGTTCCCCAACTTCTGGTATAGTTCTTTTTATGCTGCACCATCCGCGTGGTTATCTGAGAAATGCAGGGAGATGTGAACAACAAGGTTATATTTACAGTAGACAAATCTGTTACCAGCAGACAGCCAGCATGCATGCTTAGTGTGAAAAGGACAGCATGTCATTTATCAATCAACTCTTTTCATTTAAAAGATTTATAATATTTGCAAAACACTTGGCAATATCAATCACCTTTGTCTCTGAGCTGCAGGGGATGGGGCCAAGACCTGACAGCAGCAAAGGGTTAGGCTCCCAGCCGCTATTTTTCTCAAAGTTGGCTTTCCTATTCCCAAAGATGAGCCAAGTGGTCAGCAGGCAGTCAATTAGCAGATTTTTCATGCTCCAGGGTGAATGGAAATACAGCCAAGGTTGTGGGTTCTCTCCCTGTATGAGTAGGTTCATTCCAAAACCAGAAAACAATGTGCCAAGACTGAGTAGTATAGCCCTGATCCCAACCAACACTAACTCTCCAATGTATATGACTTGTCGCCAGACAAACACATCAAGGAATATGATGGCTTAGCTCAACTGAGTTGCCACTCAGGAGACAATTCCATTAATGCATATTCCTGATAGAGGGCCACCTGTGTCCTACTAAGTGAAGGACAATGTACTCATTACATGCTATAGATATAAACAAGTCAGATACACAATCATTATTCATTTATCCACTCAATCAACATGATCAAAGCTGGGGTTTTGTAAGCCAACATTATCAAACACATACTCTGTGTCAGTAGATGACTATGCTTCAGCTATTAAGATAAAAGCTAACATTTAGTAATACAGATCTAGAACTAGAAATACCATTTGACCCAGCCATCCCATTACTGGGTATATACCCAAAGGACTATAAATCATGCTGCTATAAAGACACATGCACACGTATGTTTATTGCGGCTCTATTCACAATAGCAAAGACTTGGAACCAACCCAAATGTCCCACAATGATAGACTGGATTAAGAAAATGTGGCACATATACACCATGGAATACTATGCAGCCATAAAAAATGATGAGTTCAGGTCCTTTGTAGGGACATGGATGAAATTGGAAATCATCATTCTCAGTAAACTATCGCAAGAACAAAAAACCAAACACCGCATATTCTCACTCATAGGTGGGAACTGAACAATGAGAACACATGGGCACAGGAAGGGGAACATCACACTCTGGGGACTGTTGTGGGTGGGGGGAGGGGGGAGGGATAGCATTAGGAGATATACCTAATGCTAAATGACGAGTTAATGGGTGCAGCACACCAGCATGGCACATGTATACATATGTAACTAACCTGTACATTGTGCACATGTACCCTAAAACTTAAAGTATAATAATAATAAAATAAAATAAAAAAATTTAGTAATACAATGTATTAAGCATGTTACATAAATTATCTCTTTAATTACCAAAAAAAAACCACATATGAGATATTTTCTAGTATCCCTGCTTTACAGATAAAGAAAATGAGGTTCACATTGCTAGGGTCACACAGTGGCAGAGCCAGGATTTGAATTCTGATACGTGTGCATCTAAACACTATGTAATACTACCTTGAAGAGCTCCAACATAGTGCATGGGGCTATCTCTGGGAAAGTTTTATTCTAAAAAAAGGGAAGAGTATTTACTACAGTTGTGGAGAATATCCTAGGTGAGTGGAAGTAACATTTTGGATAACTGGTTCCATATTTATTTTCGTTCCATATTTTGTTCCATTGTCATATTTGTGTTTCCCATAAGAGTGACACCTAAGCAATCACCTGTTCATATGAGTAATGGCGGAGTGCCTGCCATCATTGTGCTTCCTGCTTATATGTTGTGGCTTAATGCCTGACAGAATGCTGGTTGGTGATTCTTTTGGTCCCTATGCTAGGAGGGAAAGGTAATTGCTTTCCTTTGAGGGTCAGGGTAGTACTTCTTTGTACCTATGCCAAAATCTGAAGGTGTAATTCACTCTTTTTCAACCCTTCCACTCAAGACGTGGAATTTGCACCTTGCTAGACAATCTTGTGGTGGTCTTTGTAGAGGATCAGTTTCTACACATGAATCAATGTTTATACTCATGCAAATATATGCCTCAGCTATAAAGCCCTGAATATAAGTTATAATCAAGCCTTAACTAGATCTTTAGATGCTTAACGCCACCAGCAAAGATTGTAAGACCAGCCTGACACAAATGCAAATTGGGCAATGTTGATTTCCACCATCATCAGCAGTACCGTTTGCACTGAGTACAGCTGGGTGCCTTGATATGGTCTGGCTCTGTGTCCCCACCCAAATCTCATCTCAAATTATAATCCCCATAATCCCCATGTGTTGAGGGAGGGATCTGGTGGGAGGTGACTGGATCATGGGGGTGGTTTCCCCATGCTGTTCTTGTGATAGTGAGTGAGTTCTCATGAGATTTGATGGTTTTATAAGTGTTTGACAGTTCCTCCTGCATACACTCTTCTCTCTTCTGCCACCAATTAAGACGTGCCTGCTTCCCCTTCCACCATGATTATAAGTTTCCTGAGGCCTCCTCAGCCATGCAGAACTGTCAGTCAATAAGATGTGTCATAAAATGAGTAAATAAACCTCTTTTCTTTATAAATTACCCAGTCGTAGGCAGTTCTTTATAGCAGTGTGAGAATGGACTACTATAGTAAATTGGTACTGGGAATGGTGCCCTCTGCCTTTGGGTATAAAGATACCCAAAAATGTGGAAGCAATTTTGGGTAATAGGCAGAGGTAGGAACAATTTGGAGGGCCTAGAAGAAGAAAGAAATATGTGGGGAAGTTTGGAACTTCTTAGAGACTTGTTACATGGTTTTGACCAAAATGCTGACAGCAATGTGGACAATGAAGCCCAGGCTGAGCTGGTCTCAGGTAGAGATGAGGAACTTACTGGGAACTGGAGCAAAGGTTACTCTTGCTGTGCTTTAACAAAGAGACTGGTGGCATTTTGCCCCTGCCGTAGAGATCTGTGGAACTTTGAACTTGAGAGAGATGATCTGAAATTGGAACTCATGTTTAAGAGGGAAGCAGAGCATAAAAGTTTGGAAAATTTACAGCTTGACCATGTGGTAGAAAAGAAAACCTCATTTTCTGGGAAGAAATTCAAGTTCACTGCAGAAATTTTCATAAATAACAAGGTATCAAATGCTAATCACCAAGACAATGGGGAAAATTTCTCCAGAGTATGTCAGAGACCTCCACAGCAGCCCTTCCCATCACAGACCTGAGGTCTAGGAGGGAAAAATGGTTTCATGGGCTGGGCCCAGGGCCCCCGCTGCTTTGTGTAGCCTGGGGACTTGGTGCCCTGTGTTCCAGCTGCTCCAGCTCCAGCTGGGGCTAAAAAGGGCCATGATACAGCTTGGACCATTGCTTCAGAGGGTTCAAGCCCCAAGACTTGGCAGCTTCCAAGTAGTGTTTGGCCTTTGGATGCACAGAAGTCAAGAAATGAGATTTGGGAACTTCTGCCTAAATTTCAGAGGATTTATGGAAATGTCTGGATGTACAGGCAGAAGTCTGCTGCAAGGGGCAGAGCCTTCATGGAGAAACTCTGCTAGGGCAGTGTGAAGGGGAAATGTGGGGTTGTAGCCCCCACACAGAATCCCCACTAGGGCACTGCCTAGTGGAGCTGTGAGAAGAGAGCCACCATCCTCCAGACCCCAGAGTGGAAGATCCAAAAACAGCTTGCACCATGTGCCTGGAAAAGTCACAGGCACTCAATGCCAGCCCATGACGGCAGCCTCAGGGGCTGAATCCTATAGATCCACAGGGGCACAGCTGCCCAAGGCTGTGGGAGCTCACCCTTTGCATCCGCGTGCCTTGGATGTAAGACGTGGAGTCAAGGGAGATTATTTTAGAGCTTTAAGATTTAATGACTGCCCTGCTGGATTTCAGACTTGCATGAGGCCTACAGCCCCTTTATTTTGGCCAATTTATCCCATTTGGAATGGAAGCATTTATCCAATTCCTATACTAATATTATATGTTGGAAGTAACTAACTTGCTTTTGATTTTACAGGCTTCTAGGTGGAAGGGACTTGCCTTGTCTCAGATGAGATTTTGGACTTGGATTTTTGGGTTAATTGTGGAATGAGTTAAGACTTTGAAGGGACTGTTGGGAAGGCATGATTGGTTTTGAAATGTAAAAAGGATGTGAGATTTGGGAGGGGCTGGGGTAGAATGATATGCTCTGGCTCTGTGTCCCTACCCAAATCTCATCTTTTCGTTTTGTTTTGTTTTTTTGAGATGGAGTCTCCCTTTGTTGTCCAGGCTGGAGTGTAGCAGCACAATCTTGGCTCACTGCAAGCTCCACCTCCCAGGTTCATGCCATTCTCCTGCCTCAGCCTCCCAAGTAGCTGGGACTACAGGTGCCTGTCACCACGCTTGGCTAATTTTTTTGTATTTTTAGTAGAGATGGAGTTTTACTGTGTTAGCCAGGATGGTCTCGATCCCCTGACCTCATGATCCACCCACCTCAGCTTCCCAAAGTGCTGGGATTACAGGTGTGAGCCACTGCTCCCAGCCCCGAATCTCATCTTAAATTGTAGTTCCCATAAATCCTACATGTCAAGGGAGGGACCTGGAAGGAGATGATTGGATCATAGGGGTGGGTTCCTCCATGCTGTTCTTGTGATAGTGAGTGAGTTCTCATGAGACCTGATGGTTTTATAAGTGACAGTTCTTCCTTCACATACTCTTCTCTCTTCTGCCACCATGTAAGATGTGCCTGCTTCCCCTTCTGCCATGATTGTTAAGTTTCCTGAGGCCTCCCCAGCCATGCAGAACTGTGAGTCAATTAAACCTCTTTCTTTATAAGTTATCCAGTCTAGGGCAGTTTTTTATAGCAGTATGAGAATGGACGAAATCCACATTTATGCTTTTTTTCCTCTTTATTCCATGCTCTTTCTCCTTTCTAAACTCCTCTTTCAGAAAATAGGACTTGCAAGAATTACTTCACACTCTTACCTTCTACAGCCAGTGGTTGGGTGTAGAAAAAATAACATCAGTAGTAGTGTGATTATCAGGATATAAGTCCTGATTCAATGAAAGATGATAGCCTTTCCAATTTGAATATTCTCCATTCATTTCCAAGTCTATTTGTCTCCATTTATGTAATCATCTATATCCTCCTAATGTAATCTCTCAAAAGTTATGGGACTCTTAATATTGCCATAGGTTCCTTCAGAGGGCTCACTCAATGATATGCAGAGGATATAATCTCCACTAATCTTACTGAGGTTAGGGACCATGATTTACATCTCATCTATAATGCACAGATGGTTTACAATATGTGTTCAATAATATTGCATTAGCTTTCTATTGCTGCTATAACAAATTACCAGTTAATTAGTGGTTTAAGCAATGCAAATTTGTTTCATAATTCTGGAACAAAAAGTCCACAATGAGTCTTACTGGGCTAAAATCAATGTATCCACAGGGCTAGTTCCTTCTTGAGGCTCTAGGGGAGAATCTGTTTCCTTGCCTTTTTCTGAATTCTTTGACCTGTGGCCTCTTCAGTCTTCAAAGCCACTAGTATAGCATCTTTGAATTTTTCTCTGATTTTGACTCTCTTGCCTCCCCAGCTCTTTTGCTTATAAGGATCCTGAGGATTCCACTGGGACACTTGGATAATCCAGGATAATCTCCCCTTCTCAATGTCAGCTGATTAGCGAACCTAATTCCATCTACAGTTGTAATTCCTCATTGCTATACAACATGACATAGTCACAGTTTCTGGGGGATTGGGGTATGGACGTCTTTGAGGAGCCATTGCTCTTATTACCACAAATACTAATCAATTAAGTAAAAATGAGAAGGGTTAAAGTAAAATGAAAATAGATTCTCACAATTTCATCTTTTAATTCTACAAAAATTCCTTGGAAACTCTACGAGAAAGAAAATACTAGGTCTGATCCAATTGGATATTCTGATCATATTTATGTTTATATCATTTTGAGACTTTCTTCACAAACACCTTAGTGTGAGATTTCCTGCTATTGTAACCAGTCATCTGGTTTCCTTTATGATGAATTTGAAGGTTTTGTGCTTCAGTCTTTTCTTAAACCTTTTTGTTTATTTATTTGTTTGAAGATGTTTGATTTCTGTGATGCAGTCAGGCCTCAGTTGGGGTGTGTCATCCTTGAGTGAAATTTGTCTGGATGCAAAAAATGATGCCAGAAATATTAAAAGGTTTTCAGTACATTTAGAACACATAAAGTTTTAGGTACCTTTAATAATTAAGCCTTATTGATGTGGGATTCCACAAACTCTCAGTGTTACTGTTTGTGTATTGTTTGAGTTTGCTGTGAAAGAAAGACAGAGGGAGGGAGGGAGGAAGAGAGGGAGGGAGGGAGGAAGGAAGGAAGGAAGGGAGGAAGGAAGGAAGGAACGAAGGAAGGAAGGAAGGAAGGAAGGAAGGAAGGAAATAAATAAATTAGTGATAATAACCAATACGGTCTATTACTCTATTTTGCTTTAACACATGATATCACATCAGAATCCTTCAGCTGACTGATGACTACCCCATGTACAATGCAAAATGGTCAAACTTTAATGACTTTTAGAATAAAGATGCATAGGAATACCTAGTTCTTGTTTTTAATTCAGGTTTTAGTTTAGTTCTTTTGTTGTTAATTTCTCTCACTTAAGAACCTGCTGAGCAGATTCGTTAAGAAGTAGAATAAAATCATACTTAACTTGCCTCAAAATTAAATGAAGCTTACTCTAGTTAGTTGAAGCCCACTCCAGCTTAAAACTTCAATAATATTTAAATTATATAAAGGTGAAAGAAAATACTCTGAGTCAGTAAAGTTCACGGCACATGCAAGGGTGTGTTTGCAGTGAGAACTTTGACAATGAGGAGTGGCTTTCATCTGTCAGTATGTAAGGATGTGGATGACATCCTGGAATTGGTATACTAAGAGTGGGGCTGATGGCAGCACTTATGAGTGGGAGGCTTGTTGTTATTTTAGCAGATTGTTAAACACATGGAAACATGATCTTTTGAGGCCTTTTAGGAAATAAATGGCTAAAGGATGACATTTCACTGTGTCTTCTCCATTTTCTGTGTTAAAATGTACCATCATGTGTTTTCCACATCTAAACACCTTTGTAAATTTAGCTCCATAAATTTAAAACATCCATAAAATATTCTTTTTATTCCACCAATGGATTTAACTTAATAAGAAAATAAAGAGTTCCTACAAAGCAAAAACATTGACATGTCTCCTGACCTTACCATAATTGTTTGCTTTGTTTTGGGACAGTAGTTCTTAACTTTGGGTCTTTGGTTAGTTGGGTGGTCCACAGAAAGACATCAAGTTGTCAGGAAACCCTCTATGAGCATGGGACAAAATTGTGAATATGATTGCATCTGTCTTTTTCTGGAATAAGGGGCCATAGCTTTTACCATATTCTCAAAAGGCCCTCTGTCTAATAAATACATATCAAATAAAATAGAATGGTTAAGAACTAGAGATTTAAAGCCTTGTTTTTGTTTTAACGAGATGTTGCTTACAAACCCCAGAAAAAATTGTTTTGGAATCATAATGAGCTGGTTTTTGCTATCATGCATAAACTGAGCAGGAGCTTTTTGGAAAATTAATGTGAAAACATTAATGTTTTAAACATAAAAATGTAATTGCTAAGCAACCTGTGCATTAAGCATCATTTTCAATTAATTTTAGTTAAGAATTGGGTTATTAATTTTAATATCTTGCAATCACATTTATAATTAATTAATCTCTTTAAAACTCACTTTAGAGACTCTGTAAACTACAGTGTATTCTTACTTTTTAAGGAATTTCTCTTCTTTAAAAAACATAAAATACCATATCAGCTAGACAGGCTTTCATAATACCAGGAATAAACACCTCTTTTTCTTTAATTATAACTAAAACAGTGAGACTCCATTATTAAAATAAAAAATTAGAAAGAAAATTGTTTAACCCAACACTTCATTGTGTGGTAAATTTTATATGTAACTCATTATTTAATTGATTTTAACTGTTCTTGACCTAAGTAGCTTTCCTGAAAGGTGGCAATAAGAAATATTATTCAAATCTGATAAAATTCTCAAAGGCTTTATCTACATAGTGTTAAAGGAAATGAAGTGCTGCTGATCATGACTTGGTAAGCAATGTAGATGGTGAACCTAGAACATTTTGACCATGGTGGGGCCTTGATTCAACTATACAAGGAACAAGACTTTTCTAAAATGAGTTAAGTAAGTCATTTTAGGAAATTTCTGAAAGTAGACAACTTTTTGGAAGTTTAGAGTGAAATTTAATCACTTCTAGAATTACTGATTTCTGTGTACTTTTAGTTTTTTGTCTAATTTTATATTAAATCTAGTATGAAGGGCAATTTCAGGTCCGCATTATCAATAAACACAGAATCTTTTTCAAATAATCTTTTTAACTTACTATAAAAAGGATTTCATTTCACTGAAAGCTCGGACATTCTCCCTGAGGTCCCCTGAGTCAACTCCAAGTCTCCACAAATCGGGATCATAAGTGAGCTACCTATATCAAAAGTCATGACCAAGACAATGAAAAGGATGCTTTCTAGTCACATAGGGCTTTGACACACACTTCATGGCCAGTACAAAAATAACATACTGATGCATGGGTGAGAAATATTTAAATAATAAAAGGCATATCTCTGCAGTATTGTAAGAAAGCTATATGTGTCCTATAGGCTCAATTTTCTGTTATTTTCCTGATTCAAAGATTGTCCACATATTCCTCTCGTGGAAGTCAGACTATGAGAGCTGGTTCACTGTGGGGAGAGCTCAGTCCTAGGGCAAAGGGTATGCATGGGCTGGGTGAGTTAGGGGCTGGGTGTACTAAGAAGTAGCCTAGAAGTGGATGAAAATGGCAGGAGAAAAGGTATCAGTGCTAGAAGAAATTATTGACAATGAGTCATGGGCTGGGAGCTCTGGCTCAGGCCTGTAATCCCAGCACTTTGAGAGGCTGAGTTGGGTGGATCACTTGAGGTCAGGGGTTTGAGACCAGCCTAGCCAACATGGCGAAACCCTGTCTCTACTAAAAATACAAAAATTAGCCGGGCATGGTGGTGGGTGCCTGTAATCCCAGCTACTTGGGAGGCTGAGGCGGGAGAATCACTTGAACCGGGGAGGTGGAAGTTACAGTGAACCGAGGTCGCACCACTGTACTCCAGCCTGGGCAACAAAGTGAGAGTCTGTCTTAAAAAAAACAAAAAAGGGTCAAGGACACCCCTTTTACCTCAATAACCCCCATAAGAGAGTGGCCCACTGGGCACACAAGGCAGCAAGTAACCTTCAGGGACAAAAGCTTTTCTGGCTTTTGTTTTCCTTGTCTTATTACCAACTTATAACTTATTTATTTTATTATAGAGTAACAAATGTTCATAGTAGAAAATTTGGTAATACATAAAAAAGAAAATTCTCCTCTAACTCCAACTAGTAAGAACAGCTGCTAACATTTTGTTATTTGTCCTCCCAGTGTTTTTCCTACATGTATGTCTCTCGCTATCTGTATGTTTGCCCATTGGCAAAATCCTGGAATCTATTTTTCATTCCAAATTTATTCTCTTAATATATTATGCTTAAACATTCTTCTGGAGATACTTGTTTCTGACCTTCCCTGGCTTCTTTTTTTATGGGGGACAGAGTCTCGCTCTGTCGCCCAGGCTGGAGTGCAGCGATGTGATTTCGGCTCACTGCAACCTCCGCCTCCCAGGTGAAATTCATTCTCCTGCCTCAGCCTCCTGAGCAGCTGGGATTTCAGGCAAACACCATCAGGCCTGGCTAATTTTTGTATTTTTAATAAAGATGGGGATTTGCCATGTTGGCCAGGCTGGTCTTGAACTCCTGGCCTCAAGTGACCTACCCATCTCAGCCTCTCAGAGTGCTGAGTGCTGAGATTACTGGCATGAGCCATGGAGCCCAGCCATTCCCTGGCTTGTAACAGGCAATCCTTTGCTGCAGATGCCACTCACCCCAATATATGCATATTTTCCAGAAAGAAAGAAAGAAGGAGGAGAGGGGATAGAAGTGAAGGGAAAGGAAGCAGAAAGAACAACAACAGCAAAAAAAAAAAAAAAGAGAGAAAGACTGCATTCCTTTTACTTTGGCCTAAAAAATTTTCCTTTTACTGTTTCAGGACACCTGCTCCCCTATGCCCATCCGCCTCCCTCTCCTCTACCAAAATGTCTGCACAACTTGTTTTTATCACAGTACACAAATGGAGGAAAAAGGGATGCTTTATGAACCAAAACTAGGCTGTGATTAAATTCCCATCAAATTCTTCCATTTATTCTGAACCTCTTAAGGTTGGGCAATAAGTAAGTGGCTCAATACTTAATATGTCTTTAATAAATGAGTGTGAAGTTGAGCTGAATTTTCTGTTCTGGGGATCAGGGAATGGGAGTGGAGGTGGAAGAAGCCTGCATAAGCAGGAAAGTATTAGATACTTGTGTGGAGGTGGAGGTAGAGGACAAGTGGCTCCCCTGAAGAGGGAAGGATATTAGAAAAAGAAGCCTAGGAATGAAAAAGGCAAGCCTCAGAAACTCACAACCTCTTTTCTGCAGAAACAAGCAGCCACCATCCACTGAGGTATTTCGTTAGGCAGCTGTGTAGACAACTCAGCTCCTCCTGCCTGTCAGGGTGTTCATCACCCAGGAGTGTTTTGGATAAAACAGTAGAAGCTGTGTTAATCTAGATGGAGCTGTATTTGTGTTGGGGAATACGAATCCTCCAGGCTATGACAAGGTTTAGGTAAAATTATGGATGAGATTGGTTTGGGGAACATGGGGATAAGGACTGTGTCCAAGTCTCCTGAAACACCCCCGAGAGGCAGCAGGGTTTGGAATGCCTTTGAATCCTCAGTACCTGGCATATGGCAGGCCCTTGGCACCTGTTTATTGAATGAATAAATACAGACACTGAGCTTCTAAGCCCCATCACACAGCAGGAAGGAGAGAATTTGTCAGCTGTCCTCAAGTGGTACAAAAGAAGCCTGCCTGACTTCACATATGAATGTAGGGAGCTCAAGAAGCAAAAGGCAGAGAACAGATTCTCATAATTGGAACCAGAAAAGTCTCAGTATCTGTCATGGGTCATGTGTCATTGTGCCTGTTCCCAAATTAACTGTCAGGACATCCAGGGAAGGCAGTTCTGTTAGTTCCATGAGAAGGGTTTTAGATAAGGCTAGAAGGGTAAAAAGCACACTAGGTTGTTATGATAGGCTGAATATTTTGCACTTTATCTTGTTGCAATATGCAGCCGTGGAAGTTTTCAGAAAGAAAAACTTGATTAAAAATTAATATGGTTGGGAGGTGAAGCCAAGATGGCCAAACAGGAACAGCTACAGTCTACAGCTCCCAGCGTGAGCAATGCAGAAGATGGGTGATTTCTGCATTTCCAACTGAGGTACTGGGTTCATCTCACTGGGGAGTGTCAGACAGTGGGTGCAGGACAGTGGGTGCAGGACAGTGGGTGCAGTGCACCGAGCATGAGCCGAAGCAGGGCAAGGGATTGCCTCACCTGGGAAGTGCAAGGGGTCAGGGAATTCCCTTTCCTAGTCAAAGAAAAGGGTGACAGACGGCACCTGGAAAATCGGGTCACTCCCACCCTAATACTGCGCTTTTCCAGTGGTCTTAGCAAACGGCACACCAGGAGATTATATCCTGTGCCTGGCTTGGAGGGTCCTACGCCCACGGAGCCTTGCTCATTGCTAGCACAGCAGTCTGACATCAAACTGCAAGGTGGCAGCGAGGATGGGGGAGGGGCTCCCACTATTGCCCCATTGCTGAGGCTTGAGTAGGTAAACAAAGTGGCTGGGAAGCTCGAACTGGGTGGAGCCCACCACAGCTCAAGGAGGCCTGCCTGCCTCTGTAGACTCCACATCTGGGGGCAGGGCATAGCCAAACAAAAGGCAGCAGAAACCTCTGCAGACTTAAATGTCCCTGTCTGACAGCTTTGAAGAGACTAGTGGTTCTCCCAGCACGCAGCTGGAGATCTGAGAATGGACAGACTGTCTCCTCAAGTGGGTCCCTGACCCCTGAGTAGCCTAACTGGGAGGCACCCCCCCAGTAAGGGTGGACTGACACCTCACACGGAGGGGTACTCCTCTGAGACAAAACTTCCAGAGGAACAATCAGGCAGCAACATTTGCTGTTCACCAATGTCCACTGTTCTGCAGCCTCCGCTGCTGATACCCAGGGAAACAGCATCTGGAGTGGACCTCCAGCAAACTCCAAGAGACCTGCAGTTGAGGGTCCTGACTGTTAGAAGGAAAACTAATAAACAGAAAGGACATCCACACCAAAACCCCATCTGTACGTCACTATCATCAAAGACCAAAGGTAGATAAAACCACAAAATGGGGAAAAAACAGAGCAGAAAAACTGGAAACTCTAAAAAGCAGAGTGCCTCTCCTCCTCCAAAGGAACGCAGCTCCTCACCAGCAACAGAACAAAACTGGATGGAGAATGACTTTGACGAGTTGAGAGAAGAAGGCTTCAGATGATCAAACTACTCCAAGCTAAAGGAGGAAGTTCAAACCCATGGCAAAGAAGTTAAAAACCTTGAAAAAAAATTAGACAAATGGCTAACTAGAATAACAAATGCAGAGAAGTCCTTAAAGGACCTGATGGAGCTGAAAACCACGGCACGAGAACTACGTGATGAATGCACAAGCCTCAGTAGCCAATTCAATCAACTGGAAGAAAGGGTGTCGGTGATGGAAGATCAAATGAATGAAATGAAGTGAGAAGAGAAGTTTAGAGAAAAAAGAATACGAAGAAATGAACAAAGCCTCCAAGAAATATGGGACTATGTGAAAAGACCAAATCTACGTTTGACTGGTGTACCTGAAAGTGACAGGGAGAACGGAACCAAGTCGGAACACACTCTGCAGGATATTATCCAGGAGAACTTCCCCAATCTAGTAAGGCAGGCCAATATTCAAATTCAGGAAATACAGAGAATGCCACAAAGATACTCCTCGAAAATAGCAACTCCAAGACACATAATTGTCAGATTCACCAAAGTTGAAATGAAGGAAAAAATGTTAAGGGCAGCCAGAGAGAAAGCTCGGGTTACCCACAAAGGGAAGCCCATCAGACTAACAGCTGATCTCTCAGCAGAAACTCTACAAGCCAGAAGACAGTGGGGGCCAATATTCAACATTCTTAAAGAAAAGAATTTTCAACCCAGAATTTCATATCCAGCCAAACTAGGCTTCATATGTGAAGGAGAAATAAAATACTTTACAGACAAGCAAATGCTGAGAGATTTTGTCACCACCAGGCCTGCCTTACAAGAGCTCCTGAAGGAAGCACTAAACATGGAAAGGAACAACCGGTACCAGCCACTGCAAAAACATGCCAAATTGTAAAGAACATCGAGGCTAGGAAGAAACTGCAGCAACCAATGAGCAAAATAACCAGTTAACACCATAATGGCAGCATCAAATTCACACATAACAATATTAACCTTAAATGTAAATGGATTAAATGCTCCAATTAAAAGACACAGACTGGCAAATTGGATAAAGAGTCAAGACCCATCAGTGTGCTGTATTCAGGAAACCCATCTCATGTGCAGAGACACACATAGGCTCAAAATAAAGGGATGGAGGAAGATCTACCAAGCAAATGGAAAACAAAAAAAGGCAAGGGTTGCAATCCTAGTCTCGGATAAAACACACTTTAAACCAACAAAGATCAAAAGAGACAAAGAAGGCCATTACCTAATGGTAAAGGGATTAATTCAACAAGAAGAGCTAACTGTCCTAAATATATATGCACCCAATACAAGAGCACCCAGATTCATAAAGCAAGTCCTTAGAGACCTACAAAGAGACTTAGACTCCCACACAATAATAACGGGAGACTTTAACACCCCACTGTCAACATTAGACAAATCAACGAGACAGAAAGTTAACAAGGATATCCAGGAACTGAACTCAGCTCTGCACCAAGCGGACCTAATAGACATCTACAGAACTCTCCACCCCAAATCAACAGAATATACAGTCTTTTCTGCACCACACCACACCTATTCCAAAATTGACCATATAGTTGGAAGTAAAGCACTCCTCAGCAAATGTAAAAGAACAGAAATTATAACAAACTGTCTCTCAGACCACAGTGCAATCAAACTAGAACTCAGGATTAAGAAACTCACTCAAAACCACTCAACTACATGGAAACTGAACAACCTGCTCCGGAATGACTACTGGGTACATAACGAAATGAAGGCAGAAATAAAGATGTTCTTTGAAACCAACGAGAACAAAGACACAACATACCAGAATCTCTGGGACACATGCAAAGCAGTGTGTGAGGGAAATTCATAGCACTGAATGCCCACAAGAGAAAGCAGGAAAGATCTAAAATGGACACCCTAACATCACAATTAAAAGAACTAGAGAAGCAAGAGCAAACACATTCAAAAGCCAGCAGAAGGCAAGAAATAACTAAGATCAGAGCAGAACAGAAGGAAATAGAGACACAAAAAAACCCTTCAAAAAATCAATGAATCCAGGAGCTGGTTTTTTGAAAAGATCAACAAAATTGATAGACTGCTAGCAAGACTCATAAAGAAGAAAAGAGAGAAGAATCAAATAGACACAACAAAAAATGATAAAGGGGATATCACCACCAATCCACAGAAATACAAACTACCATCAGAGAATACTATAAAGACCTCTATGCAAATAAACTAGACAATCTAGAAGAAATGGATAAATTCCTCAACCCTCCCAAGACTAAACCGGGAAGAAGTTGAATCTCTGAATAGACCAATAACAGGCTCTGAAATTGAGGCAATAATTAATAGCTTACCAACCAAAAAAAGTCCAGGACCAGATGGATTCACAGCCAAATTCTACCAGAGGTACAAGGAGGAGCTGGTACCATTCCTTCTGAAATTATTCCAATCAATAGAAAAAGAGGGAATCCTCCCTAACTCATTTTATGAGGCCAGCATCATCCTGATACCAAAGCCTGGCAGAGACACAACAAAAAAAAGAGAATTTTAGACCAATATCCTTGATGAACATTGATGCAAAAATCCTCAATAAAATACTGGCAAATCAAATCCAGCAGCACATCAAAAAGCTTATCCACCATGATCAAGTGGGCTTCATCCCTGGGATGCAAGGCTGGTTCAACATATGCAAATCAATAAATGTAATCCAGCATATAAACAGAACCAAAGACCAAAACCACATGATTATCTCAATAGATGCAGAAAAGGCCTTTGACAAAATTCAACAGCCCTTCATGCTAAAAACTCTCAATAAATTAGGTATTGATGGGATGTATCTCAAAATAATAAGAGCTATCTATGACAAACCCACAGCCAATATCATACTGAATGGACAAAAACTGGAAGCATTCCCTTTGAAAACTGGCACAAGACAGGGATGCCCTCTCTCACCACTCCTATTCAACATAGTGTTGGAACTTCTGGGCAGGGCAATCAGGCAGGAGAAGGAAATAAAGGGCATTCAGTTAGGAAAAGAGAAAGTCAAATTGTCCCCGTTTGCAGATGACATGATTGTATATCTAGAAAACCCCATCGTCTCAGCCCAAAATCTCCTTAAGCTGATAAGCAACTTCAGCAAAGTCTCAGGATACAAAATCAATGTGCAAAAATCACAAGCATTCTTATACACCAATAACAGACAAACAGAGAGCCAAATCATGAGTGAACTCCCATTCACAATTGCTTCAAAGAGAATAAAATACCTAGGAATCCAACTTACAAGAGACGTGAAGGACCTCTTCAAGGAGAACTACAAACCACTGCTCAATGAGATAAAAGAGGATACAAACAAATGGAAGAACATTCCACACTCATGGGTAGGAAGAATCAATATTGTGAAAATGGCCATACTGCCCAAGGTAATTTATAGATTCAATGCCATCCCCATCAAACTACCAATGACTTTCTTCACAGAATTGGAAAAACTACTTTAAAGTTCATATGGAACCAAAAAAGAGCCCACATTGCCAAGACAATCTTAAGCCAAAAGTTTAGGCAAAGCTGGAGGCATCACGCTACCTGACTTCAAACTATACTACAAGGCTACAGTAACCAAAACAGCATGGTATTAGTACCAAAACAGAGATATAGACCAATGGAACAGAACAGAGCCCTCAGAAATAATGCTGCGTATCTATAAGCATCTGATCTTTGACAAACCCATCAAAAACAAGCAATGGGGAAAGGATTCCCTATTTAATAAATGGTGCTGGGAAAAGTGGCTAGCCATATGTAGAAAGCTGAAACTGGATCCCTTCCTTACACCTTATACAAAAATTAATTCGAGATGGATTAAAGACTTACATGTTAGACCTAAAATCATAAAAACCCGAGAAGAAAACCTAGGCGATACCACTCAGGACATAGGCATGGACAAGGACTTTTTGTCTAAAACACCAAAAGCAATGGCAACAAAAGCCAAAATTGACAAATGGGATCTAATTAAACTAAAGAGCTTCTGCACAGCAAAAGAAACTACCATCGGAGTGAACAGGCAACCTACAGAATGGGAGAAAATTTTTGCAATCTACTCATCTGACAGAGGGCCAATATCCAGAATCTTCAATGAACTCCAACAAATTTACAAGAAAAAAACAAATAACCCCATCAAAAAGTGGGCAAAGGATATGAACAGACACTTCTCAAAAGAAGACATTTATGCAGCCAAAAGACACACGAAAAAATGCTCATCATCACTGGCCATCAGAGAAATGCAGATCAAAACCACAATGAGATACCATCCTACACCAGTTAGAATGGTGATCATTAAAACATCAGGAAACAACAGGTGCTGGAGAGGATGTGGAGAAATAGGAACACTTTTACACTGTTGGTGGGACTGTAAACTAGTTCAACCATTGTGGAAGTCAGTGTGATCTAGAACTAGAAATACCATTTGACCCAGCCATCCCATTACTGGGTATATATGCAAAGGATTATAAAACATGCTGCTCTAAAGACACATGCACACATATGCTTATTGCGGCACTATTCACAATAGCAAAGACTTGGAACCAACCCAAATGTCCAACAATGATAGACTGGATTAAGAAAATGTGGCACATATACACCATGGAATACTATGCAGCCATAAACAATGATGAGTTCATGTCCTTTGTAGGGACATGGATGAAGCTGGAAACCATCATTCCCAGCAAACTATCACAAGGACAAAAAATCAAACACTGTATTTTCTCACTCATAGGTCGGAATTGAACAATGAGAACACATGGACACAGGAAGGGGAACATCACACACCATGGTCTGTTGTGGGTTGCGGGGAGCGGGGAGGGATAGCATTAGGAGAAATACCTAATGTTAAATGACAAGTTAATGGGTGCAGCACACCAACATGGCACATGTGTACATATGTAACAAACCTGCACATTGTGCACATGTATCCTAAAACTTAAAGTATAATAATAAATAAAATAAAATAAATTAAAAATTAATATGGTTGTTTTACATAAGAAAGGGGATCAACTCGAGTCAAGGAGCTATATTAATAAATCAAGATATTAAGACTTTATGAGTAGAAGCCCATTAAAATTATTTCAGCAGTTTTTCTCATCATATATTAAAACTCAAGTATGCCTCGCAACTTAAAGAGTTTTGAATTGGAACTTCTTCACTTTATGACTTTTCTTACTATCAATAAAATATCACCCCTGCCATTAGTAACCAACAATTCTCCTGTTTATGATTGCAAATTACCTCCAATCAAAGGGACCCCAAATACCCACCTGATCCACACATCTAAGTGCTAATGCAAAGTCAAGGATAGGGCCACTCAAGCTCATTGTGTAGCTGCACTTAGAGTGAAGATTATTGAAGAATATGAAAATTTCACTTTCCTAGAACTTGCCCTTCCAGTGTGTCTGGGGTCTTCATGCTCACTGAGTTAGAAATTAAACATTTGGAATAGTAGACCTTAATTTTGAATAGAACTCGCAGTTTCTATGAACAGCAAAGAAAACATATACTGCTCTGGGGAGATTTACCCATAACAGATGTGTCTACATCTACATTCTGAAATTCTCAGAGCTCTTATATTAATGAGCCTTAGCTAAAAGGATCATTTATGATATACTGTAGAAATTTTTGGTTTTACCTAATTAATAGTTGTTTAAAACCAAAATATTGGAAGGAGTTGACACATTTATTTTCCATTTCTTCATGTTTCTATTGGCAAAAAGCAAAGAGTAAATACTTCTTGTTCCTTTCTTGACTTATTTTGGGGTCTTGTGTGAAAGGTTCCTCTTGTTCACATCTATTTCCTTTTGAAATGCTATACTCACTACCAGTTAGAAAGGCCAGCACTCTGTTCTGCATCTAGTCTTTCTTTCTGTTCCAGCTTAACTGTCTGAGACAGAAGATCCAGTGATGGAGAGAGAGGCAGTAGAATGATTTGGTCCATAATAATATCTCTAATCCAGCTTTTATTTGATAGCTCTGCATTTTGGAGTTGTTTAATATGTTTGCATTACCATAAATAAAACTGATACTTTGGCCTCTACTTGGCCATCAGTTGTTTTGTGTACATGCAGTTGGTTAAACCTAGAGGAGAGGAGAAGAGCCTTCCAGGACATAAGCACCTAACACATGTGTTTTTGTTTTATTTATTTAGGTTATTAATTTTTGTATTTTATATTTTGAAATGGGTTTCCAAAAATAAAATTCTAATTTCTATCACTGCACTTAATATAGGAAATAAAGGTACAACTTCAAATAACATGATTTGTGATATCTTCTGACAAACCACAAATTAGGATGTCAGTTGGGATTTCCAGCCCTCTTTTTAATCCAGATTTTGTAACCCTCAAATTTACTACAAAAATAAAATTGGTTATCCAAAATAAGCCTTGACTTCTACATCAGCCATCTCAAATACACTATTTTAGGGAGCAAAGGGACAAAGGGAAGAGTAGAAGACAAATGAGACCAGAAGGAAAGATCAAACTAACTCCCCTAAAAATCCGAGACTCACAGAGGGATACACATCTGTGTCTGCAGGCTGTAAGCCATATCTCAGACATCGGTTCTCCTTAAAAGTATGGTATTCCACAGCAAAAGAAACTATCCACAGAGTAAACAGACAATCTACAGAAGAGTAGAAAATATTTGCAAACTATGCATCTGAAAAAAAGTCTAATATCCAGCATCTATAAGGAACGTAAACAACTTTGCAAGAAAAAAACAAACAACCCCATTAAAAAGTGGGCAAAGGACATGAACAGAAACTTTTCAAAAGAAGACATACATGCAGCCAACGAGCATATGAAAACAAGCTCACCATCACTGATCATTAGAGAAATGCAAATCAAAACCACAGTGAGATACTATCTCACACCAGTCAGAATGGCTATTATTAAAAAGTCAAAAAAATAACAGATGCTAGTGAGGTTGTAGAGAAAAAGGAATGCTTATACACTGTTGGTGGGAGTGTAAATTAGTTCAACCATTGTGGAAAGAAGTGTGGTAATTCCTTAAAGACCTAAAAACAGACCTACCATTTGACCCAGTAATCCCATTACTGAGTATATACCCAAAGTAATATAAATTGTCCTATCATAAAGACACATTCATGCATATGTTCACTGCAGTGCTATTCACAATAGCAGACATAGAATCCACCTAAATTGCTCACCACTGGTAGACTGGATAAAGAAAATGTGGTACATATACACCATGGAATACTATGCAGCCATAAAAAAGAATGAGATCACATCCTTTGCAGGAACATGGGTGGGGCAGGAGGCCATCATCCTTAGCAAACTAATGTAGTAACAGAAAACCAAATATCACATGTTCTCACTTATAAGTGGGAGCTAAATGATGAGAACACATAGACACAAAGAGGGAAACAACAGACACTGGGGCCTATGTGAGGGTGAAGGGTGGGGAAGGGAGAGGATTAAAAAAATAACTATTGGGTACCAGGTTTAGTACACGGGTGACAAAATAATCTGTCAACAACCCTCTGTGACACGAATTTACCTATATAACAAACCTGCACATGTACCCATAAACCTGAAATAAAAGTTAACAAAAATAAATTAAAGTAGATGTCCCTTAGCATAGCTGACAGTGCTAATTCAAATTTGAAGAGATAGCAGAGCCTCCTTTGAGACCTGCTAACCTTTTAAACCAGTGCTAAACTAAAAAAAAAGGATATGGCATTCCAGAGCCACACTTCCCTTGGGAAATCAACTGATTATTAAAAATGCAGAAAAAGTTTATCTTTAAAGACTCTGACCTCCTCAGCAATCAGTGATGTGTAGGTTTCCCAGATAAAGTGAACTTCAGAACTTTGCATCCTACATGCCATCTGTAGCAGCACCTGTAGGGTACATTTGTTTACAATAAGGATGCAACTGCCCAGGCACGGTGGCTCATGCCTGTGATCCTAGCACTTTGGGAGGCCAAGGCAGGTGGATCACCTGAGGCTGGGAGCTCGAGACCAGCCTAGCCAACATGGTGAAACCCCGTCTCTACTAAAAATACAAAAATTAGCCGAGCATGGTAGCATACACCTGTAATATCAGCTACTCAGGAGGCTGAGGCAGGAGAATCGTTTGAACATCTGAGGCGGAGGTTGCAATGAGCCGATATTGCACCACTGCACTCCAGCCTAGGTGACAGAGTGAGACTCTGTCTCAAAAAAATAAAATAAAATAAAAAATAAGGATGCAACTTACATTGGTGTCACCTCCGTTTTTAAACTTGAATGACATCTACAACTCTTCCTTAATCCAGTTCTTTTTGTTTATCCATGTGGTTTCAAAGACTGAAAAGACATAACATCTTCTCTAATGGAGGAAGGTTGTGGTCACATGATGCTCTTACTATCAAGAAATACCATTTTCAAACAGAAAAATGCTAAACCCACCAGGCAATAAAAGAAAATTGTGCTTCAGTGGGGTAGTCCCCAGGGATCTATCATTAGTGAGGCAAGATGACATGACAGACACAGGAAAAATGGAGAAGCACCAGTAAGAGGGGTCAGAGACAAGATGGGCAGCCCCAGAAACACCACAAGAAGAAGCAGGAGTACTTCAGCCCAGTGGCTATTAGAGAAACATCTCACACAAAGTGTAGAGCACATGATTTAGTGAATATTTGGAGAAACCACAAAAGATTTACATCAATTAAAATTCCACACTGTCTTTTCCATTCTAAGACACTTTCCCATCAGTGCCATTTTTCCTTGCTACAGCCTTTTAGAGGTGCAGCCTATTTTGTCTGTTCCTTTTTTTCAATTGCCATCAGTTTGAAAATCTTGCTAAATTCTCAGGATTGTGAAAATGCGAATCAGATTGTACAACATATAAATAAGATCATGTCACTCACTGTTTTAAAGTCTTTGTTGGTTTCCCATCAAACCTATAATCAAAACCTGAGTCCTACAAAGCCCTGGATGACCAGGTCTCTGACTCCTTATCCTCTCTCATCAATCAGTATTCACCCTTTTCCTGATCTTCTCAGCTGGAAGGGCTGTCTGGTTGGTCCCTACACATACCCAGAACACTCTAGCTCAGAGTTTCTGCATTTGCCTTTTCCTCAGCCTGGTCTGCCCCGGCTACAGATATCTGTAAAGCTTCTGCCTTATTTTATGCAGATATCTGCTCAAATATTACATCCTAAAGAGAACTTCTCTGATATTCTATATAAAACCACATTCTCATCCCAGGATCACTGTCTAGCCTCTTATCCTACCTTATTTTTCTTCATAGCATGTATCACTTCCAAACATTATATTACATATGTAATTATTATCTGCCCCTCCAGCGTCTAAGTCATTAAGGGTGAAGACTATGGTCTGGAACATAGTAGTAGGAACACATGAAAAGTGTATTGAATAAAGGAACAAATAGTTGTTATCACAAGTTGATTGTTTCTGATATTCCTGTAGACGGTACCAGAGTGCCCAACAGCTTTGCTAGTTTTCCTTTTTTCTCTGAGGGTGGAGTTCATTGAATTGAGCTCAATCCTCAATCTTTTGCTCTTTTCTGGACCTAGTAAGTTCCCATTTCTATGAAGAAGTCACTTACCTGTTGGGACTACAGGGAAGAAATTAAGAGGACAACCAGACAGCCACAATTAATTCATATTTCATATGCTTTCAAATCTGAGTGACTCAATGTTGCTTAGCTTCCCATTTTGCAAGTGATTCACAAACACTTCCATCAAACTATCCCTTTTGCTGAGGGAAGCGGACTTTTACCTTTGTATCTACTGTATCATGAAGTGGGCACACAGGTCAAATCATTAGATGGGAATGCAGAATTTCTTGATATTTTGTATTTTATCTTTAAAAATCTATGAGATTTAAAAAATTATCTGCCATGGCATCTTTTTTTTTTTTTTGAGATGGAGTCTCACTCTGCCACCCAGGCTGGAGTGCAGTGGCGTGATCTTGGCTCACTGCAAGCTCCGCCTCCCAGGTTCACACCATTCTCCTGCCTCAGCCTCCCGAGTAGCTGGGACTACAGGTGCCCACCACCACGCCAGGCTAATTTTTTGTATTTTTAGTAGAGACGGGGTTTCACCGTGTTAGCCAGGATGGTCTTGATGTCCTGACTTCATGATCTGCCCACCTCGGCCTCCCAAAGTCCTGGGATTACAGGCGTGAGCCACCACACCCGGCCGGCATCTTTTAATTTCAGTTAAAAAAAATCTTCCTTCAATCATCCAGCAAAATTGCTGAGCCGGGAGGCTGTACCACATTAACTCCTGACTTGCAGTAGCCCCTGGCAAACCACCTGTACTCCTGTTATAACCATTTCCCATAAGAGAGTATTTTTGCATAGGGGATAATGAACATGAAGACAGGAGACCTGTGTTCTTGTCCTAGCCTTAACATTTGTTTGCTGCTAGATCCTTGGCAAGTTAAACTCTCGGAGCTCCAACATTCTAATGTGTATCTTCCCTCTCAGTGTTAAAAAAATAATTTCAAATCTCTAGTAGGTAATTGATCAACCTGTGAAGGAAAAACCTGCTAAAACCTGCTGCTACCTGACACTTTATTAAATACTGTAAAAGAGCATTGCTCAGGAGTATGTTTGGGTAAACTTTGTGAAAGCACAGTCATCATGTTTTTTGTTGGCACATGCCAAAATTTTGTTTAAGTAAGTAATGAGGACATTAACAGGAAGATAAAAGAGCTGATTTGGCAAGTACTTGAGAAATGAAGATTTACCTTGTCAGTAGGAAAAGAAATACTAAATTAGGTATAAGACTACTGAGTAGAGTTAATTTCTCTCATAGCAAAAATTTATTATTTTCTGTCTGCTCTTTTTATCAACTGTGGGTTGATAATCAAATATCCTTTGGCAGAAAGCTGCATTTTCTTTGACATAGAAGCAGAAGAATCTAAGTAGATAACACTTTCCCTAGCAGGATATTTAAAAATCAAGCAATCATTACCTTGCCTTTTTCTGTGTTTTGAAGTAAATTATTCTTTCACGTATCTAAAAGAAGCAAATGGAAGGAAGCTTCACATTGATTACACTTGCCAGAAGATTCCTTAAAACTTGCTTTTAGACACACTGGGAGTTCAGGAAGCTTTCAATTCTGATTGTAGATCTCATTAAGGATTCCAAAAATCTTGCATCTTAGCTGATAAATTCTAAGGTGAAATCCAGTTTTTAAATTTGTTATTGTGTGTACATGTCAGGAAAGTTCTGAAAATGTGAAGATGAACTTCCAAAATCTGTCATTTATCAGTAAGCTCCATCTGACTGCTGTGTCCACAGTTGACAGAGGAGGAAAAGGGCTTGATGGTGGTTGTTGTTATTTTTTTAAACTGTTCATTATCAAAATAATACAATTTCACTAAGAAAATTTTGAAAGAAAAAAATTGTCTAAAATAAAAATTTAGAGTAATACCCTTACTCTTCAATTTCATTCCCCATTGGTAGCCTCTGTTAATATTTTTGTGTATATCCCACTATGTCTTACACACACACACACACACACACACACACACACATTTTAACAAAGATGAGATCACACTATACAAGATTCTACAAGTTATTTTCTCACTAACAGTGTCTCCTTAACCCCTACTCATATCCCCTACTCATATCCGTGGATATAGATCTTTTGTCTAATGCTGCATGGTATTCCATTGTATAAACATGTTGTAATTTAAGTAGTCTCTTATTGATGGGCACAGAGGTGATTTCCAGTTTCACCGAGAGGTAGCTATCACAGTTGTTGAGAGCACAGGCCTTAGCATCAGACTGCATGGGCTCATGAGCCCAGTTCCTCCACTTACTTACTTGGATAAACTACTTAATCTCCCTTACTCCAGTTATTTCAGCTGTAAAATGGAGAAAAAATTAGTGCTTGCTCTAAAAGACTATTATGAAGAGTTAATAGTTATAAAATGCTTAGAATAGTGCCCATTTCATAGTAAGTACTGTATAATAATTTTATATGATATTTTTATCAGTATATACAATACTACAATCCACTGATTTTATATGTATCTAAATTTCAACTTTTGATTGGGTCTGATTTGTTTGAGTACACAGAACAAATTCTTAATCTGGAATGCAAAGCCCGCTGTAAGCTGGCCTCCGCCTATTTCTCCTATGCCTTCCCACACTCCAGCCACAGTGATTCTTCCTACACTTCTCTGAGTGCACAATACTGTGTTCTTTTCTGGAAATTGCACACACATTTCCCTCTCTTTGAATTCTGTTACATCCTTGTCTACCTTTTGAAGTCTCTGCATCTTTCAGAGCCAAGATCTTGGATCCCTACGTCTTTGAATTCTCCTTTGAACAAAGGATTTCTGATGATCCTTATTTTATATCACCATTTTGTACCCATTAGGGCACTTTTCATACTGCAGCTATTTGCTTACAAAGATGCCAAACACACCAGACCACAATAAATATGCAGAAAAGGGCTCTCACTCGCTCATTTCTATACAGCCCAACTGAATATAATGCCCAATACGTTATGTGAATGCTTTCTGAATTAATAAAAGAACAATCTAAAACTGAAACTCTACTCACATTTTATCACAAGGCTGTTTCCTTAGGTGTGAAGGAGTGGTAAGGCTGGGAAAATGCACAGCTTCAAGGGATATGCTAAATCTTTCAATCACTTGGGACCTGTGAAGCACTCTAACATGAGTCATGTTTTATGAGTGCTAAATAAGCACTGAACTAGGAATAGGAAGATCCAGTTTCCAGCCATGGCCCTGTCATTCTGTGGTTATGTGATCTTAAGCTGGGCACTTGTGTTCATAAACTAAAAATTGAAGGAGTGGCAAAGAATGGTATCTAATGCAAAGAATAAATGTAATGTCTAAGAGAAGATCTGACATGCTCAAGTTCATTACAGCTTATTTCCTTATATAAACAGGTGTTTCTAGATCAGCAATGACACAATGAGCAATAATCCCCAGTGTCAAAACTCATTAAATGACTATTGTAATAGAACAGATTATCAGGTTTGAAGTTTCTTTTGAAAAATGAATGTGCCAACATTTTCTCATGTTCCAAAAGAAATGTGTGAAAGTATTGGGGAACCTGCCCTAATAGTCACGTAGGTCTTTTTATATTTTCCCTAAGTGTCGGCCAGGTTGAGAAATAAAGGGACAGAGCACAAAAGAGAGAAATTTTAAAGCTGGGCATCCGGGGGAGACATCACATGTTGGTAGGTTCTGTGCTGTCCCACAAGCCATAAAACCAGTAAGTTTTTATTAGGGACTTTCAAAGGGGAGGGAGTGTACGAATAGGGTGTGGGTCACAAAGATCATGTACTTCACAAGGTAATAGAATATCACAAGGTAAATGGAGGCAGGGTGAGAACACAGGACCACAGGACTGGGGCAAAATTAAAATTGCTAATGAAGTTTCAGGCACCATTGTCATTGATAACATCTTATCAGGAGACAGGGTTTGAGAGCAACCTGTCTGACCAAAATTTATTAGGCATGAATTTCCTCTTCCTAATAAGCCTGGGAGCGCTATGGGAGACTGGGATTTATTTCATCCCTACAGTTTCGACCACAGAAGACGGCCACACCCAAGGGGGCCATTTTAGAGACCCACCCTCAGGGGCGTATTCTCTTTCTCAGGGATGTTCATTGCTGAGAAAATAATTCAGTGATATTTCTCCCATTTGCTTTTGAAAGAAGAGAAATATGGCTCTGTCCCACCCGGCTCACCGGAGGTCAGAGTTTAAGGTTATCTTTCTTATTCCCTGAACAATTGCTGTTATACTGTTCTTTTTTCAAGGTGCCCAGATTTCATATTGTTCAAACACACATGCTCTACAATTTGTGCAATTATCACAGGGTCCTAAGGCAACATATATCCTCCTCAGCTTACGAGATGACAGAATTAAGAGATTAAAGTAAAGACAGGCATAGGAAATCACAAGGATATTGATTGGGGAAGTGATAAGTGTCCATGAAAACTTCACAATTTGTGTTTAGAGATTGCAGTAAAGACAGGCATAAGAAATTATAAAAGTATTAATTTGGGGAACTAATAAATGTCCATGAAATCTTCACAATCCATGTTCTTCTGCCATGGCTTCAGCCGGTCCCTCCGTTTGGGGGTCCCTGACTTCCCACAACATGAAAGGGTATTCCCTGGACCCCTAAATAGCACGATTTAAACTGCATTATATTTTATCAAAATTGTGGCTTAATTCAGGTCTAAATGATTACTGTTTACAAACTCAGCTGTATGTGTGTACAGTCTGTTGGCTGTAGGATTAAGAAACCTTGATATTTATAAACATTTTAGAATTCAAGATGCCAAGTAGTTTTGTTCTAATTTAATAAAAACAGATCCAATAAAATTGTTAAGAAAAACCTTATTTTTCTTTACTCTAGATCATGATTATGGATGGATAAATCCCAAACAGAAAGATGATTTAGTGAATTTTAAAATTTTATTTTGTCAACTAATTTAATGTGGTTGTACTGTTTTGATTGAGCAGAAACTGCAGAATTAAATTCTTTTACAATAAATTTTCACGATGTCTGAGAATGTTATGCTGAGAGGCACCCCTTCTTGGGTTGGGGAAGTATCACTCACACAGTGCCTGAGAGATTTGTTGAACATCTGCTACATGCCGAGCCAAATGTTTTACAACTATAATTTTATTATCAGTGAACACTTAAATCAGTGTTATATGGACATGTTAAAATTATTGGCACTTTATGGATGAGGGCAATTAAACCCAGAATACTCAGTAAAAGTTAATATTTTAGCCCGGCTGTTCGAGTCAAAGGCTATGCTCTCTGTGTAACACCACACCACCATCACCAACTGAAATGTAGCTAAAAAGGCAGCATTTGGGCTGTGCTTCTGGAAGGGACTGAAGTGAAGGCTGATATAAGCAGAGCACCAGGGAAGTCAGAGGACATATGAACAGTGCCCTAGTGCAGTGCTTTTCAAATATTAACATGCAGACAGATCACTTGAGTATGTTGCTGAGTTGCAGAGTATGATTTAATAGGTTTGGGCAAGGGCCTGAGATCTTGCTATTCTAACAGTTCCCCCGTGATGCAAATATTGCTGAGTCTCGGACTATGCTTTTGAGTAGTCAGGCACTAACGAAAGAATGACTGGTTCAGTACCATGGACAGTGGAACAGGTGGGCCACCACTACCATCTTCTCTCATTTCAGTCAAATCTCTATTATCTTCTACAGGTAGATTCTTGCAACAAAAACAGTCAGAATCTTTAAAAAGTAATTTTTGGATTTCTATAAGCTACTTGGTGATTATCCTTCAACAGGCACAAGTCTGTTCAGAGGAAAGAACTGGGCTTTGGAAGGGAGAGAGTATGGCTCCTTTCACATTTCTAAATGGTACGCTGCCAGTGCCCCTCAGGCAAAAAGAATCTAATCAGGTTTATTATCTAACAAGGAGGTATCTAATTATCTAATATAGATGATTCTGTATCTAATACAGAATTTATAAATATTTAAGTAGTCGTATCAGCCTCAACATTATAAAACATCAATCTGAGAGGGGTTAGCACTGTTACTTGCACATTTAATGAACAGAAAAGAAATTAGCAACATCTTTCTGCTGTGAAATCCACTGAACTATTAGTCAATTGCACATAATGAGAAAGAAAACATGAAAAGTATGACAAAGTGCTATTCAAAATCACAGTGAAACAAAAATGACCTTAAAATTTTATATTTAAATATATTTCCTCTACCTTTTTCTTTATCCTATATTCCTCCCCCTATTTACTTATTTCAAGAATAAAGTCAGAAAGTTCATTTTCTTTATTGACTTTACCCTCTACTTTGAAAAAGCGCCCATGGCTGCCAGCAGAAATACTACAGGGGTTTTAAGACTATCAATCTATTTCACATCAAGAACAAAGCCATTCAAATAAAAATCTAGCAAACAATTCTATTTTTTCCCATTGAAGACATTTTTATTTTCTGTTTAAGGATCCCTTCTCAGGTCTAAAAATGCTATGGGCTACATTTAAGGCAAGAGGAAATGAATATAATCCCACACAAATTTTCTAATAGCCCTTCTCTTAGCCCTGTTACATGACCTCTTAAGAATACTCATTCTTTTTCATTTCAACGTATGTTTCCAAAATTAATTCATTAAATATGGATTGCCATCCATCAGACTTTTATAATACTATACCAAGAGTGAAAATGTTGATCTTCTTATTTTGACCTTTTTTTTCAAGTTAATTCTTGATTCCAAAGGAAGAGTCTTTTTTTGATGATGTTAATTGCATTAAAACAAGTTTGATGTGAGTGTATATATGTTCAATCACATATGTATTGAGGATCTATGTGACTTGTAGGAAGAATATTATACACATCATTTCATTCAATTTTCACAACACTTTGAAATAGATACTTTGTTCCTACTTAAGGGATGGGAGAAATGAGGTACAAAGTCCCTCTGTTAGTAGGTGGTGGAGCTTGGATTACAGGACACTTGGATTACTCTCTTTCTACTATGCACTCTTATAAGATGGGCTTGTTCTAGTGGAAATTTACATATCTCATATAGACACAGCAAAAAATATTATGTGTGAAGTGCAGTGCTACTTGATGGCGAGAAGTAGAAAATAGTTGACTTCTATCCATTATTTCCAAAGCAGATGTGCAGCTGAATTCAAAATCCATTACTGGCATGGTATATTCACTGTCAGATGGGAAGATATTGGCCATTAGTAAGGATAAATAATTTACCTGAGATTCCCTTGAGCACTCAAGGTCAGGGAAAATTTATAACTAATGTGTTGAGAGTTGCTCGGACTACTGAATTGCAAATAATCCTCTATTTACAGGCCATTTTACCCGCCTCTTCTGAGACTAATAGTAATTATTTTAAAAAGAAATCTAAATAATTCCCTTTTGGTGATTTTACTTAGTCTTTCTTCTTTTTTGGTATATCACTAAAATCTGAGTTCATAGTTCATAAATGAGGAAGCAGCAATATCTGTGGCCTTAAGAATGTGCTTATTCCTTTTTTCATGGCTCTCATCAGTCTCTTTTTGAGGACGGCTCAGTCACTCAATGCTTAAAATGGCTAGATGACCATTTTAAACGTTTCACCATGGGTCTTAGAGAGGATGTCACCTCAAATGATCTATGGACTATGAGCCTATTCCTATTACTCACTCCTTAGATAGTGAGGGGAACCAGGAGGTGTTTCCTCTCAGGAGCTTTATAGGCAATGTGGCTTCAGGGTGTTTCTTTATAAAATGTAGAGGTAACTAGGAAGAGGGCCCAATGGAAGCACACTCCTTTGATACGGTGCTTGACAAACACATTTAAGAAAACCTAAGAGAATTGAGCAGGTGGCTGTGGGCTAGAATACTAGATGCAGGTGGGGTAAAAATAAAACCACAGATGGTTTATAAAGGTGACTCATCCTTCCCCCACCTCAACTCCTTTAGTTTTCTTTTCTTTCTTTTTATAAAACATTTTGATTGTGACATCTCCACTAAAAGTGCCCAATCTCTAAATTCTTCTAGTCAAGGCAAGAAGGTTATACCACAGGAAATCCATTTCTACAGTCTCTTCTCATTGCCATATCTGATTTTAAAGACTTTTTTTCTAATGTGGAAATTTTTGCATGGCTCTCCCCCACCCCCCAAACACAGATTTTATACCCCCCCCAGAAGCAAACTTTTCTTGAAAACGAGATAAACAGATCACACGCCGAAATAAACAAATACACTGCACCAGAATATCATACTTGCCTTCTATCACTTAAAACACATCCAGGGGACACAAGCATAGCACACACCTTGTGCATGCGGCTGGCCTGCACAGGGGGTGGTTGGAATATCCGGTAATTAGTTTTACACGAAACTTTACTTACGGAATTGGCCTGCATATATACAGTCATCACCGTCTTTGCCGAATTAGAGACGACATATTTTACTCTGTGAACAGGCCAGTCTCCACTCACTGGATGTTTGGGGTCAAGGAGGAGTAACCTGAACCTCTCGTTGGCTTTGAAGTTTGGAGTTGAACATCCGCACTGCTCATCGAAGACCCCCGTGCTTCAGTTCCCTTTGTCTTCCATTCCCCCCGCCCATGGTTCTCGCCCCCCCCAAGCCGTTCTCCGGAACCCCTTGCCGGGCCGGCGGGACGCGTGGACGGAGCGGGCCTTGGCCGCGTCTTTTCCGGCCAGGTTTGGTTTAGCTCGCGCAGCGCCCGCGCAGCCCGCCAGGGGGACCCCGGCCCGCCGGGCGGCATCTGAGGAGAAAGCGTCCGAGGGGCGTGGAGCCAGGGTCCTGTGGTGCCTGCTCCGGGAATACTGCGAGTCGGCTGGAGCTCCCCAGCCGCTCCGGAGAACTGGGGGAGCCAGGTCCCTGGCTCGGTAACCGGTGGTCCCGCGGTAGCTAGAGGCGGGCCCCACGGGTGGGTGTGTCCGTTTCCGCACGCCAGCCTTCCAGCCCGTGAAGAGCGCCTGCAAGCGGGTACTTTGTTCCCAAAGATGGGTTTTGTCTGCGGGTGATTTGGGCTCTCGAAGTGCAACTTTGTGGCCGGGACGCGGATCGGCCGGCCTGGGCTCCTGCAGAGCAGATCCTGTCTGCGTCCTCCAGGAGGAGTGGGTGGCAGGACTGGGGTTTCCCACAGGTTTTGGGGCGGCGGCGAGATTGGCACGGTCCGGGGTCGCAGGCGCGCAGCCACGCCCCTGGAAGTCCGCCCCGGCCCCCGCCCCCAACCCGCCTGTTCGGGGCTTTATGGCGTGAGGTTTGGGGCTGGGATCCATCTGGAGCCGAGCAGAAAACTTTTCCCCTCCCGTTCCCAGTCCCTTTTGTCTATCTTGGCCGCGGTGGCGGCGCCGCCTGAGCGGCGACTCCCTCTCCCCTGCCCGGCGCGCTGCGCCCGGTGCCCTCCGAGGGCAGGCACGCCTGGACTCTGCGCCCGGATGGCGGCGGCCCTCTGTGAGCACCGGCAGCGGCGCGTCCCCTGCCCCGAGGCCGCCGGTGCCCCCCCGGCGCGGGCATAGGGGCGCCCCCACCCTCCGCCCGCTTGCACCCCTTGCCACCCGCCCCCTCGCCTGACTCATCCGCCCGCGGTGGCCGCCCGAGCCCTGGGATGGGGAGGGAGACCGCGGCTACCCGCGGCGGCCGAGATTCCCGCTGACGCCCCCGACCCTGCCGCCTTCTTCATCCGCCTCCAGAGGCGCCCGACGTCCCGACAGCTCCTGGAGCGAGACCAGGACTGAGAACCGGGAGAGGCGACCCGACCCCCAGGGCCCGGTGCTCAGGACAGGTGAGGGGAAGGAAAGGGTGCTGCCGGGAGTGGGGAGGTGGGTGGGCGGCCACCGCAGCCGAAACCGGGCACTTCTTCAGCCCCCTGCCCTCCCCTCCCCTCCGCTACAGCCTCCAGAGTTAGGTAAACGCTGTCTCTCCTAAAGTTTGGGAAATAAACCAAGTTCGCCATCGGGTCCAGACTCCCCAGTCCCAGGAGCGCGAGAGAAGCCGTGCGGGGCATCCTCCAAGAACCCGGAGTACTGGAGCGCCTGGCTGGGTTTCTCCAAGCAACACCCTCCTTTGTCTCTGTTCCTGAGAGTCAGCATTCTCTGTAATGTCCACAGCGTTAATTCATGATTGAGCGAAGTATGGTCAGGGTTTCGTAAAGCAGTATCTGGATGGGGTAGAATCTACACAGGCAAAATGGAGAGGCAAAGCAATTATTTGCAAAATTCAGCACTACTCTTCTCCCTGTAGTCTTGTCTGTAAGAGAAAGGACTGAGGGCTTCTAAGATTTGCTTCATTAATCATTCTTTTGCTATAAATTGTTCGAGCCAACACTTCACATTGTGTAGGCGCAAGCTCTCTGTGTGTATTTACCGCTGTTTGATTTAGAAAAATGTGTGCGTGTTGTTTGTGTGTTTTTTTAAAATAACAATTCATTGTTCAGTACCAGGCATTGGTAATGTCAGAGAGAAAGGCAGATGCAGCACATACAGGTAATTGACTAATTGGAATCAGCCCCGGTCCACTTTAGTCTGTTGTATTTAAAAACTAAGTATGTTGGACTAAAGTGTCTCTTGCCTTGTCTCTTCTGAATACCTTCAGAAGTAGTTATGGACAACTGCATAGAAAACATTTCAAGAATCGATGATTATTCTTGTTTATAAGAAAGAATATTGAACTTTCGGTTTTGCAATCAAACCAAGTTTGAGGCACACTTTCTATAGTGCTGTATGCATAAATATTACCAGAGCTTGTGGAAGCTATTTACTTTGTCGTTTCTTGAATTATGGAACACTTATAAAAAGACCTTCAATTTGTTATTTGGCTACTGATACTAGAAAGCATTATCATTTTGTGAAAAGTAGACTAAATTTTGAAACTTTTTAAACCTCACTTTATTTTCCCACTGTTTACCTACACAGAAGTATGTAGTTGTAGTTTCATTCTTTATAAACACCTCAAGTGAAGAATAGAAGTCCTTCTAAACAGAAAATAATGCTTCCATTAAGTGGAAACTATAGTTAAATGCTTTGACAATTTAACAGTATGATTTTTTTTACTGTAAAAAACACACACTGAGGTGTTTAGAATGATTTTTTAACCAAGTCCTACTAGATAGCTCATAATTATGAGATAATGTAACTATAATTTGTAACCCTGGTTATAATTAGCTTTGTATCTGGGCTGGGAAAGCCTTCATTAGAGTTGTATGGGAAGTCCCTGTAGGTAAATTCCAGGCAGTTAGCACAGAAAGGCTTCACCTGTTGCCTTTGAGGCAGGTCTAGGTAAATGCTGTAGTGTCTGAAGACACCCGTAATCAGAAGGGATTCTTCAGGAAAGATCATTGTAAAGAGGGATGGCTGTACTTGTTATTTTAACTTAGTGGAATTTTTAGTGAAGCTTTTGAATACTACAAGAGTTAGATTGCTATATTTGGACTTGTGTAGCTTCAGAATTTTGACAATAGCTCATTGGCCAGAAAAGGATAACTACTGACATATAGAGGGAGCGGATCTGAACTGATTGGTTAAATGCTGTACTTCTCATGATGACTCTTAGCATAAAGGAAAGAAATTCATATTTAGCTTAGGAAGATAGATAAGAACAAGCAAATGTCAACTTTTACATTTCTTAAGCAAAATTAGTAGAGGATAAAAAATAAGCCCTTGTAGTCATACACATTACTTATCAAATAGAGGGTAGAATTTAAAAGAGGAAAAATAGCTTGTGCAGCAACAGAAATCCAAACCTGCAATGAGATGGACCTCATTTTATTAAGGAATGTATATCTGATTTACAGTTTTATCAAGCAGATCCACTTGTTCCTGGACTTACACTATGTTTTGTCTGCTGAGATCTGATATGTGCTCAAACACTCAGAAAACATCAGTGAGTGCTTGTTGTGGTGTCATGCTAGCTACCCTTCCAGGCCTTTTCTATGGGCTTATAGGCTGATGGAGAGGGGACTGATAAATATACCACAGATCACCTGGCAGCTGAGGTGGTCTGAGAGCAGCAGGGGACCAGTGCAGACTGGGAAGCAGCATAGTGGGTTGCAGAGGGACCTGGATGGGAAGTTGTCATCTTGACTGAGTCACTAATTAGGTGGCTGTGGGTAAGTAGTTAAGTTCCTCCGCCTTTCTGCTCCTTGGTGCCCTTATCTGCAGAATGAGGGCTTTGGACTGATGATCTTTATGGTCTCTCTTTAAAATGCTGCAAGGCAAATTCTGGCAGAATTAAAGAGAGACAGAAGTCAGTGTGTGTGTGTAGGAGGGTGGTTTGTAGAGTTTTGGTTGAAGGAAGCCAGGCTGGAGGGTCTCGCTAGTTGTATTGAATGGGAAATGTCAAAGAGAAGTAAAAGATGTCTGGCCTGGGACATCTGACCTAACATTGATTATGTGAATTGAAAATACATAATAAAATAATAAAAATACCAGCTTTCACTTAGTACTGGGTGGTTTTCCATGAATTTTCACAAATGATGCAATAGATTTTTGTAACAACCCTCGGAAGTAATTAGAGCAGAAAGGTGATGAAGCTGGGACTAATACTGCAAAGCACATCTGCACCAGTATGCGCCACTGCCTTTCTGCAGGATTTGTAGAGATAGGAGAAGCTAAAGCTCACTTTGGAAACCCTGAGTAAACAGGGGAGAGACATAAGGTTAGGGTCAGATTTTAGGTGAGGTTGAATTTCTGCGTAAGAATTTAGGTTACATTCTGGAACACCGAAGTCTCCAGTTACGAGCTCAAGACTTCCTGAAATGCCTTGAATTCTGATTATTGATGTTTAATCTGACTGCTCCTGTTCTGTGCCCACTCCTCCCCTATGGTCCCCCTTTCCCCAGCAGGAATTCTGGGGCTTTGACTATCACAGAGTAATTGATATGACTCTTCCAAGAGCTTTTAGTGATGCTGGAAAAAGGAAATCCATGCATTTCATATAAAGGCAAGGATTCTGGGGCCATTGTATCATTAATTGATAGGATGTGTTCTGCAAGTTGTGCTTTGGAAACTTTGTCACCAGAGGTGAAATTACACAGAAGGCATAGAAATCTAGCAAGGTGTAAGATGAGTGTCTGTACATTCCTTCCTGTAGAGCCCTAATCACTCTGCTCTGAGCATGAAGTGCACCAAGGGGGGACAAGTCTCTGCTTACCACCCAACTCTGTGTTCACCACCCCACTTTGTGTTCATGTAGAAGGGAGTTACTCAGGATTCATTTGCTTGCATGTGTGAATATTTAACTAGGTAAAGCAAAAAAGGACTTACTGGCTCATTTGACCAGAAAGTCCAAAGGTGGTCCTTGCTTCAATCATGGCTGGAACTCAGAGACTTACACAACTTGTCGAGGTTCTTTCTCTCTCTCCCCGTTTCTCAGTCCCACTTCTCTCTGGGTCAGCTGTGTTCTGAGGCACTCTTTCTGGGTATGGAGAAAGATGACTGTGGGTATTTCTAAACCTACATTCCTGGGCTTTTCATCTATGAGAAAAAGAGGTTCTTTCTCTTCCAGGTCCCATTTTTATAAATCTCCTTGAAGGGCTCTGATTGGCCCTGCTCAGTGGTAATTGAATTGGTCTCTGTGTCTAGCAGAGAGTGCTACTCTGATTGTATTGGACTAAATCATGTGCCCAACCCTGTGTATATGTGGTTCTGGTGCTGGGATGAGGAGGAGGAGGCTGGTAGGGCACTATGACAGGCAGTTCTGTCAAGATTACATAGAGTTGTGGTTCTCCCAAGAAAATAATGCTGCCAATCAAAAACAATAGTCTATTATTGGGAATAATTCCATCCTTTTTTGGGACAGCCCTCTGCACAATGATCTGGAGTTTGCACATGGAAGCAACTCAGGTGCCCAAGACAATGCGTATCCCAAAAATGGGACCTTTCTCCCAAGCAAGGTATAGCACAGTGATGCAATAATGCCCTCATGTTTAAACTTTATTAAAAGGAGGATTGTTTCCAGAATGGGAAACACCCATTCTGGAATGAATGGGAAACACCCATTCTGGAATGAATGGGAAACACCCATTCTGGAATGAATGGGAAGCCACCATTTATTCATATCTATGTACTTCTAGCAAATATCCCTGTGCCTTATTTCCAGCCCAGAGATTTTGTTTCCAAAAGCCCTGCCCATCTAGTGATGATGAGATTGGAGACCCCCTACTTTGGCCATTGTAGAGCCAGTGAAAGTTTGAACAGGGAGCTGAAGTGATTAACACAGAACTATTGTTTATGCAAATTCATTGGGTTGTTGGAAATGCACAGAGGGGAGTGGCAGGCACAGATTAGGATTTTCATTTAGGAGGCATAAGATGATAGGTTTCCAATTAGAGTAATGGCAGCAAGAATTTGTGAGCAATATTATGAAGTTCTTCTGAGGTTATATGTCAGGATGAAGGAGCATCTTTGTTGACAGAGGCATTTGTGGAATGAAATAGACCAGGAGGGAGTAGACTAGGAAGACATCCTGGGCCAGTAGGTGAAATGGCTATGCGTGGTAGATAGGTTAATAGCAAATGGATTGTGTAGACAGGAGGCCTGTGGTCACCATGAGTCCTAGGGGCATGTATAGAACTGACATTTACTAAGGATCTACTTAGTATGGTAGGTTCATGTTGCATACTTTAAAGTTATTATATTAATGCTTTATGTAAAGTCAGGGAGGTAAATAACTTACTGAAGGTTATGAGGCCATTAAGCAGTACAGCTGGAATTCAAACCCTGGCAGTCAGACATCAAAGCCTTGCTTTAACCACTATGCAAAACTACCTCTCAACCTCAAAGTCAAATTCACTGTATCAGGCCAAACTGAAGGACCAGCTAAAGGTTGGCCCTTCTGATAGGAAATGAGAGTGCCAGAATTCCAGGTCAAATAGAAGGCACAGAACAGAGGTTATTAGGGTGAAAGTGGATAACATTCATGCTCAGAGCCAACCTGGACAAGAATGTCAAGGTAAGACATTCTTGGAAAGGAAAGAATATCACATGCATCCATTCTGGGTTTAGGGTTTGGGGTATAGCAAGGAAAGGGGATGGGAAAATTATGAGGAAATCGAACAGATGGGCAGATCAATAGAACAACTGGAGTTTGATTGTTGACCTGAGAACAGGAACTCTACCATCTGCCATGGCTTTAAATATCCTTCCTGGTGTAAGTTGATAAGAATATGGAATGGGCAGCTCCTCAGAGGGAGACAGGATTTTATTAGTTGTGAGGCACTATCGGGGAAGGAGCTAATGTTCGTAAGGCCATGTGCCTTAGATACGTAGGCTCACTAAATCTTCATTATAAGTTCCAGAAGGGTAAATATTATGCCTCCCCACCATCGCCACTTTTCTTGAGCCAGGAAATGGAGGCTCAGAAGGTTAAGTGACTTGCCTGAGCTCCTGGAGCCAGACTGGAAAGTGAAAGAGCTAGCATGGAACCCAGATCTGTTGGAATCCAGACCTCTTCCTGGATCTTCAGGGAGTCATCCTGGTGCTAGCAGGACAAGGTCAATATCAAGTCTGAGAGATGGAAATGGGGAAATCAGGAGGGGCATATGGTTGTGAAGGAAGACAGTAAGCTAACTTTTAGACATCTGAGTGTGAGATAAGAGCAGACCGTCTGAAGAGAATTGTCCAGCAGGATTATATCTGGCTTTGGCAGAAAACTTAATAATCTAGTAGGTTTTTTCCCCTCAGTACAGGATCTCTATCATTATGCAGGGTAGATACGTCAGCAAGTCAGATGTTTGGAAGGCTTAATTTAAGTCACTGATTTCAGTTCAAGAGAAGGGACCTCTGCCAGCTGCCATGGCCTGAATTTACCTTTATACATACAGATACTCTGCCCCGAAATGTGAAAAAATGAGAAGTAGATACATATAGAGAGGGAGAGAGGACACTCGCTAGCACATGCTGAATGTAGTAGGTTCATGAAACACTCTAGTTATAAAGGTGTGTACTTGAGGATGCTCTAAATAAAATGAGTTACTAATAGAATGTGAGTGACATCATATCGTTCCCCAACAAATACAAGGCCAGATTTGTATCTGCTTAGGTGTGTGACTGGATGTGTGCGCAATTGGCTGTGTATGTATGTACAACAAGAGGAAGGGGAATGAGAAGGTGTATAAAAATAGAAGTATTTATGAGAACCTTGTAGCCTATTCGGAGAGGTAAAACAACCATGTGTAAAACTTTTAGAACAACTCAATAGAATAATATGTAAACAAATGGTTACAATGCTTTGAAATAAAGCTGGTAGAGATATGCAAAGAATATTAGAGGCCTGTGACACAAAAGCAATGGTGAATAGGAGTAGGCTCTTTCTTGTAAATAGTGAGCTAATCACAGAGGTGCTGATAGATTAGCAACTGCTGGGGAGAAAAAAAGTATTTTCCTTTTGAGAATCAACATCTTTGGGCTTAAATGCAGGATGAATCCAAAGAATCTCAGTACTGTCTCTAAGCTGAGGTTGGCATAGGAGAGACACAAATTTTGTTTCCCTTGGCAAAGTAAGTCAGATCGGCTTAGTGAACATACATGTGCAAGTATTTGCAATAAAATGGAGTTAGCATTTCTGAAGAGATGTTGTTATATTTTCTAATCATAAAGGCGATACACACTCCCAATAAAAACCTTGGAAAAATACATTAAGTATAAAAAGTCAGGGAGAAAATTTGCCTGTAATCCTATGACCCAAAGGCACTCATAACATTTTGGCATTTTCTTTCTCCTTATTTTTAATGATTTTTTCCATAATGCTTAATAGTGTATTACAACCTACTCTGTTTGCTTAATCTTATGTCTTAATATTTTCCAACTTCTAGACAAGCTTTATTAATGTCAGTATAATATTGGATTATGTGGACATATCATAATTTATTAACTATTCCCTTAAAATTGGACTTTTAGGCCATTTCCAAATATTTGATATTATAAGTGGCACTTTGATGAATCTTTCTTCAAATTTCAGATTCTGTTTTTTGTGCATAAGGGTTATAAATGCATTTATATTCCATTTTATATATGTTTATCAGATTACTTCTTTTAAAAAGATTCGTGGAACGATAATTCCTGGGTCAAAGGGTATGAAAATTTCAGGCTCTTGATACTTAATGCCAAACTGATTTTCAAATAACTGAAGTTATGACTGACAGTGCATGGAACTACCCTTCACATGCTCTCACTAGGTGATTGTTTTTATTTTTAAATTTAAAAAAGCCACCATTTTGAAAAAAAGAATAGTTTATGCTAACTGCTGATTTTGTTCCTTTGTTACCCAAATCTCCCTTTTAGAATGTAGACTATGTAAGATATTGTGATTCATTTCACTTTTAAAAATTTACTTATAAGTGTTTCTGAACATGCAGATAGGGGCCCATGATAGAAAAAAGTAGCTTGTGAATGATTTTTTGAAAGCCAGTGTTATACACATCCTGTTTGGGGACTCTTTACACTCTACTGTGGAACAGCCCGTGAGAGAAGTTGATTGATGTAGGATGAGAGCCCCTTTTTGCAGAGCTAAACCCCTGACAGCCCCGCCTCTGTAGCCTTGGATATTAGGTCCTAGTAGTCATGGAGTGTTCTAACTGCACTTTTCACTGGGGCTGTAACCCAAGTGAGAGCAGGCCTGTAACTGTTTTGTCCATGGCTATGTCCCTAGCAGATGACCTTAGACCAAGTTTTGCTGGGAGGTGGGATCTGAAAATGCCTGAGTTTTTTTTTTTTTTTTTTCAGACGGAGTCTCGCTCTGTCACCAGTCAGGCTGGAGTGCAGTGGCATGATCTGAGCTCACTGCAATCTCCGCCTCTCAGGTTCAAGCGATTTTCCTCCCTCAGCCTCCCAAGTAGCTGGGATTACAGGGGCACACCACCACAGCGGGCTAATTTTTTGTTGTTGTTATTTTTAGTAGAGATGGAGTTTCACCATGTTGGCCAGGCTGGTCTTGAACTCCTGACCTCAGGTAATCCACCCACCTCAGCCTCCCAAAGTGCTGGGATTACAAGCGTGAGCAACCTCACCTGGCCATGAAAATGCTTGAGATTTTTCCCCTAGAAAACTTCTATAATGTTAGTCACTGATTGCCCAGAAACAAACTTCCTGAATTTTGAAACTTCTGGTTTTACTCTCTTTTCCAAAGAAAATTCAACCACATCACAGTACCTAGTTTTATGACAATGAACTTTGACTTATTCCAGAAGAGGAATTTGGATCTTACACATACCTCTGCAGGGTATTTTATTGTCTAAAAACACTTACTGAGAGTAAAGGGAACTATTAAACTTAACAGTAGCAGTCAATTTGAGGTGGTTTTTGAGTGCCAATTTCAATTTTTCCACAACTATTATATTCCTACAAAAATAATTTACAACTAAAATAAAAAATGTTTTGGTTTTCTTCTAAAAGTTGAAGGATATTATTCTATTGTAATAACTCTATTCTCCTTTATGGATCTCAGTCAGTAATTTTGAACAAAATTATTTTCGTTCATTTGTTCAACAAATGATTATTTAGAGAGGTTCATTCAGCAGGTGCTGTTAAATTATATTATGACTCATTTTGTCAAATATGAGACAGAACTTCTTACACAACAATAACGCAGAACACTGTGTAGGAATTTATGCCTATACATTTATTTACTTACTTATAAGACACATAAAATCTCTTATAACATGCGTTAAAAAGTAAACTTGGCTCAGGAGAAGGTTTATTAATTAATAAAGGATTCATTAAATATTTGTGCTGCCAGCTGGGGATCCAGTAATGACCAAAACAAAAAGTTATGGAGGAGCTTACATTGTAAATGGAGGACACAAACAGGAAACATATAAATGAGCAAGGCAATTTCAGGCATTCAAAAAGTGCTGTAAGGGAAGTCAAGAAATCTGATGTCATAGAGAGTGCATGCGCTCATTTAGATCAGATGGTCAAGGAAGACCTCTCTGCATTTGAGGCATTTAAGCTACAACCTGCGAGAGAATGAGGAGCCAGCCTCACATATCTGGGGAGGGGGCATTGGAGTAGGTTTTATACTCAGTGCACTGGAAAGCCATTAGAAGGTTGCTCTTTTGGAGCATGATGTTTGAGGTCATTTATTAAAAATGAGTGTTGAGATGAAGAATGCAAAGTATTACCTCACTGTAATGATGATATTGGTATTGGGAGCAAAAACAATGCTCACATTAGAGACTATATGTAGTTATGGTCAAGATATGTCATATATCACTATATGGCTAAAGACATTTCATATACAGTATGTCTACCTACAAAGGGGTTTTAATATAAATATAACATGTAAATATATTTAATAAATTTATAAATATAACTAAATATAAATAGCAATTTCAAAAGAATTTATAGAGCTTAGTAAGTCCACCACAGAGTTTTTGTTATGTGAAGCTTGTATTCTTTAACTGAGCCTAGCATATTGACTTGTACATTATATACATTTGATAAATGTTGCAGAATTAACCATGTGGAATATTCTACTTGTAAGAAAAAAATTAACCTCGGATATAAAATCATATTAATTATTTTCACATTTAATTGTTATCACATTAAATAATTATCACATTCAATTAATTAATTGATTATTTTTTGAGAGAGGGTCTCACTCTGTCGCCCAGGCTGGAGTGCAGTGATGTGATTTTGGCTCACTGCAACCTCTGCCTCCCGGGTTCAAGCGATTCTTGTGCTGGGACTCCACAAGTAGCCTCCCAAGTAGCTGGAACTACAGGCACACATCACCATGCCTGGCTAATTTTTGTATTTTTAGTAGAGATGAGGTTTCACCATGTTGGCCAGGCTGGTCTTGAACTCCTGATCTCACACAATCCATCTGTCCTTGGGACTCACAAAGTGCTGGGACTACAGGTGTGAGCCACTGCACCCAGCAAAATCACACAAAACACTATTTTTATGAAAATACTAAGCCTTTTCTTTGAAAAAGAAAGAGATAATATGTTCCTTATACTCTAAGTATTAACAGTAATTTTAAATTGTATTCAAAATGCTAAAATTGAAATATTGAAAAATAAAAAATACACAAGTATAATCATCTTCCTCACATACATTTTTTTTTCTCCCTGGTTAAGTAGAAATCTCTGGAAAGTCCACATTTTAGATAAAGATTTTATTAATATCACTTGGTCTTATCACACTTTACTTGACTTGTGGAAATTCCTTATTTATTTTGTGAGTCTCCCAACTCTCAAACTAACCTCTATTCAGAACTTTTCATGCATAATTGAATATAAGACAATAATAACACAAAATTAATGATGCTTGTTAATGAATATTTAGCTCAGTGTCTTCAGGGAGATCTATTCAAATATACTTATTAAGTCATCAGACATTTATTGACGCATACTGAGTGCTGGCCATTGTGTTCCATGCTAAGAGCATAAAGCTTTTCTCAAGAAACTCAGGCTAGAGAGCCATTGGGTAATACTTTAAGTACTTAGAGCAAGGGAAAGAGTTTTGCAATAAGATGATATATGGGACTCCCTGAGTCTACGTTGGGGTGGCAGTAATGAGGAGTGAAATTGTGAATTAATTCAGGAATTCCTTAAGTCTGGTATTTGGTTAAGAGTGATTAGAAAAGACAGGTTACAAAAAAGAAGTCAAAGTTAAAAAGGCAGCACATGCCATCCATCTCCAGGTAACAAGGCCACCTGCATTCCAATTCTTACTTCTAGAGATACCACCCTAGGGATTCCCTGTTCTCCTGCCCCAACTGCCAAAATCTCATCTGTTTATTTGGCAGGAGACCCATCTAGCTGCAGGCCTCTGGGACTCATCCCTACCTAGAGCCCCATGAACCCAGCCCTTCCTTCTTTATCCTCCTGCATGTGGGGCTGCATATTGACTCATTGACTTCAGAGTACAGTGACCTAAGCTGCTCCTCCAAGTCCTCCTGCAGTTTTGGATTGAAGAGGCCTCAATCCTGCTGCTTTCATTTCCAGTAGAGCCTCACTCATTTATACTTTTATTTATTCATTCAATAAACATTTTCTGAGTACTTACCATGTACTATTTTAGGCACTGGAAATGTAATCAGAAACAAAACAAAGTTCCTGTCTTTATGAGCCTTATATTCCAGCTGGGGAAGACAGACAATACATGTATAATTTGTTGTGACAAATAAGAAGAAGAAGAATAAAGCAGAGCCCAGGGACTAAGAGCAGTTAGGATGGGTGTAGAGTAGCATGGCCAAGGAAGGCCTGTCTGATAAGGTCTGACATTTGAGCAGAGACCTGAATGATGCCAGGGAAGAAATCATTAGAATATCCTATGAAGGAGTGTGCCGCAGGAGGAATAGAAAGTGCAAAGGCCATAAGGAGTCAGTGTGTGGGGTGGGAGTTGGCTTGGACTGTGTGAGTAGCATTAGCATAGAGGCCACTGTGATTAGAACAAAGCAGGGGCTCACAGAGGGTGTTGGGGTCACAAGGAAACTTTGGACTTTACTCTGAGTTGTATGGGAAGTATCTGCTAGGAGGCTAACCTTTATCAATATCACTTTCATGTGACCACATGATTTCTAAGAATATTGAATTAGAGTTCAGGCACATAAATGGGGGTTTTATTGGGCCTAATCCTTACTTTTATTGCTAGTCTCAGAAGGAAATATACAGTGATTAAAATCCCCGATGTCTGTGTCAGTTATAGGCCTGCCTGATAGGGCCTGAACTCAAATTCAATGTTCTTAGAAATCATGTGGTCATGTGAAAGTGATATTGATAAAGATCTTGGCCGGGCATGGTGGCTCACACCTTTAATCCCAGTACTTTGGGAGGCTGAGGTGGGCTGATCACGAGGTCAGGAGATCGAGACCATCCTGGCTAACACGGTGAAACCCCATCTCTGCTAAAAAATACAAAAAATTAGCCGGGCATGGTGGCTCATGCCTGTAATCCCAGCTACTTGGGAGGCTGAGGCAGAGAATCACTTGAACCCGAGAGGTGGATGTTGCAGTGAGCCAAGATGGTGCCACTGCACTCCAGCCTGGGTGACAGAGTGAGACTCCGTCTCAAAAAAAAAAAAAAAAAAAAAAAAAGATCTTGAGTAAGAATAGCCCAGAGAATTCCCAAGCCTAATGAGAGATATTTTACTTTGGATGGTGTATTAGTTTATTTCATGCTGTTGTAACATGAATATCACAGACAGGGTAATTCAAAAAGAAAGGAAATATATTTATCAAGTTCTGGAGGCTGGATTATTAGAGTGCTGGCAATATCAGGGTGCTGGCAACTGGTGAAGGCCTTATTGCTGCGTTATCTCATGGCAAAAGGACGAGAGCATGTGGGGTTGAACTCATTCTTTTTATGAAGAAACCATTCCTATAATAACTAACCCACTCCTTCCATAATGGCATTACTCCATCCATGAGGGCAGAGGCCTCGTGGCCTAATCACTTCTCAGAGGTTCCACCTCTCAACACTCTTGAATTGGGGATTAAGTTTTTAACACACGAAGTTTGGGGGACACATTCAAACGATAGGAGGTGTGAACAAAATTTTGTTGTTGATTGAGAACTGTGTGGAGAATTTTTCAGACAACACTGTGTTAAATTGGAAAAAATTACAATTTAGAAAAGGAGAAGAGGAGACTTTCTTTCTCATAAAGGGTTACAGCCTGCAGGGTGGCCATTCTGACAGGCTGGGAAGCATAGCCTCCAGCCAGAAGCCAGAAACAGATACTTAGAGGGAGGGACAAAGGGAACAGGAATTTATGCTGAATGTGGTGGCCAAATAAGCATATTCAATAGGCCATAGGAGGAGTCATAAATATTAATGAAGGGAGAAATGTGCACATGCGTGATTGAGCTTCATGCCTCTCCATGGGTCCCATCTACAAAAAATGGTGGGGTTAACACGATCTGTGGGTGGACTTTTCCACCCTCCAATGTCAAACGGTGAAGCAGAGGATACAAAAACCCTTACTGCACATTCTGCATAGACTGGCCAGAACGAGTTGGTGTGACTTGTTAGGGCATGAGTTCAGTATGGGGCACATTAAATTTGAGATGCCTGTGAGACATCTTAGGGGAAAGAGCACAGATGGGACAGATGGGGCAGGAGCTCAGATGGACAGATGGGGCTGGTGCTCAGAAGAGAAATATGGAATGGAAACTTAAATTTAAGGATCATTAGTATGTAGTTGATAAATAAAGCTATGGAGAGAATAGAGATTGAGAAAAGAAGGAGGCTTAGGAACAAGCTTTGGGAATTTCTACATTTCAAGGTGGATAGAGAGCATACCGAGAAGTAGCAGCCCTAGTAGTAGGAGAAAAGCTGGGGTGTGCTACTGCTGATGAAAGCTACGTGATATTAGCAATAAAGCTTTGTTTGCACATGGTCCTTACTGAAGCCCTTTTTGAACATTTGGGTTCAGTTTCTTCAATTTAATCTATAAGTGCAACTCCAATATAGTATAACCTTCAAATTTTTGAGTGAAATGGGATTAAAAGTTACTGAAAATCTTTTTTTTGAATTTCATGTCATAGTTGTTGATACTGTCAGAACAGAATAGACATAGTCGTACCTTCACAATAAAATAGTGATAGAATAGTGCATCTGAAGGTCAATTTCATGATCATGCTGATGACTAATATAATCTTACTGTCAACTCCATTGCTGCCTTCCAGTTTAGTAGGTCTTTTTACTTTTTTAAAGCATCTGCAGGCTTACTGCTAAGTGATATATTATTTTTGTTATAGGTGTTTTTAAAGCCACAAATAAAAGTTTAAGCTATTTGCCAGGACACTATAAGGAAAGTATAAAATTTAAAAAAAGAAGTGATTGAATAGCTAGCAGAAGACTCTGAGGGCTACCCTGGCTTTTATTATGAATGCATTTTAGCTCATTAAAGTTGATGAGAAAAGACAACTTTTATTGGAGGTTGCATTTAGCCTTTTCGTTTGGGAGCTTATCTTGGCCCATTCTGTATGTGATGGTGGACCCTGAGGGAACATCACATCCTTGTTCTTATTTTCCTACAGCGAAATACATAGCAGAGAGTCACTGGTAGTACATGAAATGAATATGAAAAAATTCAAAATCAGCCTTGTGTGAGCATTGTCCTAAGGTGATTAACTACATTTATTTTATGTTTCTCTAATCTACCAACATAATCTTTTTATTTTTTACAATTTTTACACTATTAAAATATTAAGGCTGAGTATGATGGCTCATGCCTGTAATCCTAGCACTTTGGGAGGCCGAGGCAGGAGGAATGTTTGAGCCCAGGAATTCAAGGCTGCAGAAAGCTGTGATCGTGCCACTGCACTCCAGCCTGGGAAACAGAGTGAAACCCTGTCTCTAAAAAAATAAAAATTAAGTTTCAGAAGTAATTTTTAAAATGAAGTTATCAAAGCACCTAATAATGCTTAATATATCTATAGTACTCTCTTAAGTTATGACTTAGAAGTATAAAGTGAAAACTCTCCTAGACTTTGAGTCATCTGGGAGTTAGCACAGTGCCATTCAGAGTCTCCTGTTTAATAAGAAGCCTCCAGTCAGTCCTTTGGCATCTTTCTCTTCTTATTTGAATGCTTAGAAGGGGAACTTATCAGTGGTCCTATCTGTCCTGGCATCTGTGTCTGTCAGTTATGGATGACCTTCATCAGCAATGGGTCATAAGAAGCAGTGCTAGATATTGCTGGCTGTATTTGATGATCCATCCTCTTGCCTGCCCCTAACGAAAAAATATAGTTTTGTTTTTTTCAAATCTGTGCCTTTGGGTGAACCATCTCTGAAGATGGCCCGTGAGGGAAGTGGCGCTGTTTTCCTGATGAGAGAGGATATTTATATTTGTGGAAGTTGACTTCCCCTTGGACACATACATCAGTGGAGAAGTTGCAGAAAAACAAGTTTCAGGCTCGGATTACAGTGCCAGAGACTAATTTTCCTCCCAGTACAGCAATCAGAGAATGTCCACCATGTTTCTGTGACAACTGCAGAACATCGAGGGCGGGCTCAAAGCTGCCTTGTGCTATGCCATGCAGACAAGATGATATTGTACCTGGACAATGGGAGGCTACCTCTTTGTTGTTGTTGTTGTTGTTGAGATGCACAAGTTAAAAGTTTATGGAAAGACCGTGTCATTTTAAAATTCAAGTCTAGGAAGCAGAAAGGTTTATTTGGTTTTTACCTTTAGTTCCACAGGTTATCTAGTAGAATTTGAGAAATTGCTGACTGAAGGTTAACATTTGAAAGGATGGTTAACCGACCTGTCTGCAGCTTCTCTGATCTGTGGCTTCCTCTTCCGTTCACTCCAGAACACACTGCCATCTGGCTGCCTTACTGAAGTGGCTCTCCTTCAAAGATGGTTTTAAAGATATATTGTGAACCTTTTATGATCTGGGCTACTTATGATTCAGTTGAGATTTTTTTTTTGGAAAAAAGAATCCCATTGCCAAGGATAATTTGAAAATCACAGGAGGATTAGAGCATTACTACCTAAGAGCTATGAAACCTTGGGCAAATTACTTCACCTTGCAGAGCTCCAGTTTAGTGTAGGGCAGCATGACCACCTTAGGAGGTTGGTGGGGGGCAGTATGAAAGGTCGTGTAAGTGAAGATCTGGCACAGTGTGTGGCACAAAGTGGACACTGCCCAGTGTTGTTCCCTTCCTTTCGGCTCGCACTTGCCTCTCTCCATTCCCACTCACCTGGTTGCACTTGCCCTGCACACATGCATGCTCTACATGAAACAGCTGTTAGCTCTGCCTGGATGGGAAATCCTTGCTGGGGAGGCATTTTTCATTCTTCTAGACCCACCTTGAATTAGTGCATCTCTTTCGTGGAGTCTTCTCTGGCCTTTCTCTGGAGAGTTGGTTGCACCTTCCAGCACCTTCAGGGTGCTTTGCTCATGCCAGCAGATAAGCTTGTATGAAATGATAGTGACTGGTCTATCTTCTGTCTCTATCCTAAACCCAGGGCTATAAGTAGTAGAAGTGGACTTAATCTCCTCAGGACAACAAAGAGAGTTGAGTGGAGAGTGGAACATGAAAGATTTTTTTTTCCTTTAGTGATTTTACCACTGGCAATGTTACCAAAAATTACAGCCCATTTCAGCTCTGTTGATGGAGAATTGAGTGCTTGATTTTTGGAGACTAGTGGATGGATTCAGGGTAATGACTGCAGCCCCACTAAAAGTATCCCCCTTCCTCTGGCCTTCAAGAACTTCTTCCATCTTCTTGGGGAAGGGGCGAGGCAGTGGCACGAAGCAGGAACATTTGTGTTATGTGTGAAGTCATTTGTCTGTGGCCTGGTTCCTCGAGGCACCTGCTTTGCCTCCCTAGTGACTCTAGATCAGGAAGCAAACCATCTCACCCAAGGGGCTGTGTGAGTTCCTTGAGGCCAGGCATGATGTTACACTGTGTTTGTGACTCCTCCTCATGGCCTACATCTATTTGCTCAGGCATTATTAAATTTGTCACATTCAATTGAATTAGGACGGAACTCCATGGGATTCATTAGTTGTCCATGGCATTGGGCAAGACAGTTACACTCAACTGAGGAACACGTCATATCAAACCAAGGGCATTAACTAGCTCAGAAAAAGAGCCACCCTAGCCTTGGAATTTTTCTCTTCCCAATTGCTAGGAAGTCAGCAACGCCATCCTGAAGAGAATGAGACACTGTGAGGTGAGCAGCAAGTTCCAACATGCTGGCATTCCACAACAGCCAGATGGGAAGTATTTATGACAGGGGATAATCTGCTCCCATTCTTGGCCTTATTCACTTTGATGTTTTGAAACATTCATGATGCCGTCTTAATAAAGTTGAAGTTTGAAAACTTGAATGTCTGGCGATGGCAAATAATCTGGTTCCCATAGCCATCTTCACTCAGCTGTGTATCCAGACATAGCTTTCTGGATCTCTGAAAATACTGATCAATGAATTATGAGCTGTTGTGATTTAAAACGCTAGTAAGTATTTTTAGTTTCCTTTTAATTTTTAGTGTTTTAACAAATCACAGGTGGTTGGCATCAAGGTAAAAATGAATATGAAGACATGGTGAATACTGTCTTCATTATGAGTATAAAAGATTTTTTTTTCCTTTTTAAAATGTTTTGAATAATTCTGACAAGTATTAAAACTTTGGAGGCCATGGGACCCATAGAACCTCGTAGGAATAATTTATTCAAATTATATGAGAAAAGAAGAGGCAGGGAGCGGTGGCTCATGCCTGTAGTCCCAGCACTTTGGGAGGCTGAGATGGGGAGGATCCCTTGAGGTCAGAAGTTTGAGACCAGCCTGGCCAACATGGTGAAACCCCATCTTTACTAAAAATACAAAAAATTAGCCAGGTGTGGTGGTGCACACCCGTGGTCCCAACTACTTTGGTGGCTGAGGCACGAGAATCGCCTGAACCCGGGAAATGGAGGTTGCAGTAAGCTGAGATGCCAACACTGCACTCCAGCCTGAGTGACAAAGTGAGACTCTGTCTAAAAAAAAAAAAGAGAAAAAAGAAGAAATCACTTGTTAAGTACTTTCTCAATGTTGTCAGTTGTTGTTAGTCTTTTATAAGAAATAAGCTTACCGTTTGTGAATGCTTTTTGGTAGTTTATTATAAGCATTTATCATGTTACTGAAATTTTTGTAAGCATGCCTTTGTAAAGGCTGTATAATGTTCTGTTACCTGTATTTTTATTTTTGTTTTATTTGTTTATTTAAAGGTTTGCCCAGGCCAGAAAGCGGTAGCATGATCATAGCTCAAATACTTGTGCTCAAGTAATCCTCCTGTCTCAGCCTCCCGAGTAGCTGAGACTGCAAGTGTATGCCATCACACCCGGTGAATTTTTTAATGTTTTGTAGAGATGGGGTCTTGCTATGTTGCCAAGGCAGGTCTTGAACTCCTGACCTCAAGTGGTCCTCCTACCTTGGCCTTCCAAAGTGCTGCAATTATAGGTGTGATCCATCTTGCCTGGCCAGAAAATTATTGTTTTAATTAATAAAAAAGGAAATGTTAATTCTTGTGACTCTTCAAACTTTCCTTTGTAGTTTCCTTGATTCAGAAAGGAATAGCATGTTTCTGATATGTATCATTAGATATTTTGTATTTTCTATCAAGCTTAACCTTTGAAGTGATGATCAAATCACATTACAATGAACTGGTCAATGGGTAGGTAACTCTCCTATAAAATTTTCTGACAGAATTTTTTTTCATTTTCTTTAGAAGTTTGAGGATGTTAGACAGTTTGGGATTGTTTTTGCTTTTCTTCTAATATACAAAAATTTGCATTTGGAGTACATTTATTTATTATCTTTTTGCAAATGCATTTATCTCTATCATAGCATCTCATCTGGTGGCAGAAAGAAACACATGACCATTCAGTCATTTCTAATATATTCTTTTGGATATAAATGTGGAAGAAAGTAGTCAGACAGAAAAAAGTAGAAAGAGGATTTGATTTGTTGACATTATGCTTCGTGCATGTAAATTTGTGACACTGTCAGTTATGGAGCTCACATAATAAAAATTCTTAATTTCTTAGCACACAGAGCCACTGAAAAGGACTGAAGAGAGCAAGGGATTTCCTGGGACATCTGGCTCTGGAGGTGAGCGACAGCAGGGAATGACGTCAGGGACCTGGGAGACTGATCACCTGGATGGTGACTTTTTATGATGATTTTTTGTAATGGGTTTATTCTTCCAGTGAGCTAACAGAGTTTATTAGTGGGACTTTGTCAGGCAATTCTTTCCTTAGCTTGGTTAAATAAACCAGATGTCTTATTTGGACATTTCAAAGTTCCTTGCAATAAGCATTTTTAAATTAAGATAGAGATAGGTCTCTGCTCTGGTGAAACACTCACTGTAAAAATAATTGTATAGGTCATTTTATGGAGTAGGCTGTTTTAGCAAGACGGCTCCTCATTCCTCTCATTCTTTTCTCTCCACTCAAATCCCCAAGAGAAAAGGCCCTTAATTAGAAGCTCATTGACTACAGAAAAAAATAATTTTCTTTGCTCTTCTGTAATTTCAAAATTACATTTGTTCTGCTTGGAATAAAGGGAGGTTTATACCTTGTAACCTGTAATCTTTCATGCTGTTTTTGTTTTTGAAAACCTCTAAGAGTCTGAGCATTAACCATTTCATGATGCTATGTAATCTCACATTATTTTACATAAACTACAGAAATAATTTGCAGATGAATTTTTAGGGATCACCTTTTGCCCTTTGGCAAAAGGTGCCTTGAAATGCAAAATGAACAGTTGAGAAAATGATCCTCAAGTTGAAGAAGAAAATCCCATGTTTCTGAAATAATGTTGATATCCTGAAGAAAATTGTTTTGTATATTGGTAAGGGGACTCTTAAACTTCAATTATCTAGAATTTTTCTCTATTCTTTATTTCACTTGTGTGTATGTATCTAGGTGTGTAACTTGGTTTATAAAACAACTAACATTCAGTTTTGGGAGAAAATAATCTATTGTATTGAGAGAGCTTTTTGGCTTTCATTCTCTGAGTAATCCCAGCCCCTCTAAGATACCTCTAAGATAAATGATCTCCAATACAGTAAATCCAGGAGCTTGAACAGGGACCAACCTCGTTCACTGAAGCTCAGAGGAAGGGTTGGGGTATGTGGGAGTGTTTTCTGTGTGCAGCACTTGAGTGTTTCAAAGTCTTCTTTGCTAAAAGGGGTAGCCACCGAGTTTGCTTAGAACGGGGCTGAAAACTGCTGTGGACCAAAATTCTGCTTGTCAGAGCCAACTGTGATTGCTCTAAAGATGCACCTTTTATAAGCTACTCTTAGAGTCACTAAAGGAAACTATGTTATTGTCAGCCAAAGACTGGCACCTGGGAATTGAAATTGATGATCTTTTTAGACCTTTAGAGAGAACCTAGGGAAGAGATTAGGAAAGTTTACCCTCTTCATCTTAGATGTCTGGTTTTTCCTTCCACATGGATGCAAAATTGTTCCAGTCCTTACCCCTTTCAAACATCAACTTCTAGTGCAGAAAGGAAACCATAGATCTTTAAAAGATACTCTAGGTGATTAGCATTAAGATTTTGTTTTCACCAAAAAATTCCGACAAACAAACCAAAAAACCCCCAAGAAATTGTAAGAATGTTGTTTCAACAGATAGGAGCTTGGAGCATTTTCAAATAAAACAAATTTGCCTTGCATTAACTTACTGTTACTTTAAAACTGTGCTCAAAGGCATATTCCTTTTTCTTCGCCAGCATCATTTGGAGGCCAGATCTTTTTATAAGGCACTCCTGCATTACTCCAGGCACTCTTTCATGGAGAACCTATTTCTAAACCTGAAACCGTCCAGTTATGGTGGAGGCAGTCACACAGTTCATTCATCAGTAATCCTTTAATGCTGTTGAAGTGAGTGGGCAGAAGAGGGCCTTTAATTATCAATGCTAAGAGGACTTGATCTTTAAGATTCTTTCTAATTGTGCCATTTTGTGACAATATGTGTTTCTTATATGAAGATGGTAGTGCAAGACACTGAGATGCCTAAAAGGAAAGGATGTTTTTTCCCTGTGTTTATAGTAAAAATAATATAACAGCATTAAAGTCTATTGCAAAATCTCCCATAATTTCTTTGTAGCAGAATGGATATTTTTATTTGGATAGAGTTGTGTTTTGTTTGTTTGTTTGTTTTTTGACAGACTCTCGCTCTGTCACCCAGGCTGGAGTGCAATGGCGTGATCTCGGCTGACTGCAACATCCGCCTCCCAGATTCAAGTGATTCTCCCACCTCAGCCTCCTGAGTAGCTGGGATTACAGGCACCCTCCATCATGCCCGGCTAATTTTTGAATTTTTAGTTGAGATGGGGTTTCACCATGTTGGCCAGGCTGGTCTCGAACTCCTGATCTTAGGTGATCCGCCTGCCTCTGCCTCCCAAAGTGCTGGGATTACAGGCTTGAGTCACCACACCCAGCCTGGATAGAGTTCTTAAAAGGGTAAACAACTCTTTTCTTTTCTGTTTGAACGCAATCATGTGGACTTGGCCACATGGCTTCTTAAGTCTTCTTTGCATTTGCTTAAGCCAACAGAACTCAAATATGTTAAGGGAATTCTAGATTGAAATTGTGGCTTAGTTTCCACACTCTTAATTATGTTTCCCCAAAACAGTTATGCATGAGGCTCTTTGGCAACTAGACTTGAGAATATTTAGGTTTAAAATTTCTTACTAGAGTGGTTTACAGCCCTATCCAACTTCTGGTGTCTTTTCTCTTAAAAAGCTTTTAAAATCCTGTTTGCCTTTTTCAAGGTAGGAAAGAATACAAAAGTGTAAGGATAGGTATTCCTAAGTCTTAGAGAATTGATTTACGGTTAGTTTCTGATTCTCAAAATAATTTTCCTTTCACAGGTGGAAGTTTTCACGATGGGAGTTGAAGGTAGCATAGCAAGTGCCGCTCAGGAAAGGGGAGAATAACAGTTTAAAACTTAGTAAGTTGATTATACTCTGTACTAGTGGAGATCCCTTGGAGATTCCTGCGTCGGTTTTAGAAATTAACCAAAAAAAAGGAAGTGAAGGAGTTGAAGTTCTAGTTAAGCAATAAGGCTTGATTAAGAAGTTGGAAAATGTGAAAGGAACTAAGATTATTCTGGAGAAGGGAAGGCTTATAATAATGGCTTTCAGATGTTGTAGGACTCAGATATCTACTTTCCTAGTGAATAACCAGTTAAAAAGAAAATAAACTACAACATTAGGATATTAGCTATGTAGATGTTTCCCAAAGTGATAACCCCCTGGAATGAATTATCAAGACAGGTGTTATATCTGCCCTCAATAAGGAACATGAAGCATAGCCTCAGGGTGTGACAATTCATTGCTTAGATAAGTTCTGTTTCTGTAGATGTTAAATGTGGATTCTCACTTGTACATGTTTTCATTCATGCATAGTTTTTCACAATCTAAATTCATATATCCTTATTTTTTTCTATTTCTAATAAGATGATTGGTTCTTTTGCTGAGTGGCATAAGTAGATACTCATATTTCTTAATCTTGTCATCAGAAATGATGGCTATTCATTTTTATATTTGTAAATATATAGTTGATGTTTACATTAAATAGTTCATTACTCAATTGTAAATACTAAAATTGTCACGAATGAAAAAATAAAACATTAGAATATCCTTACAGAAAGTATCATTGCCCCAGTTTGTGGGAATTGCATCAACCACTGCAGATAAGTGTGTTTATAAAATCACCTAACTCATGACATTTGGCACATCAGCAAGTAGCAGTAATTTTAACACCAATTAGTATGTTTAAGAGAAATTACTTACAAAACCTAAATCATGTTTTGAACAATGATTTTTTGAATAGATATGAGATAAAATGAATTTTATAGAAAATATAAAATACATATAATATGAAAGTAGCACTACGGTCTAGCTCCATTATCTTTAGATAAGTCAAAGATATTGTCTTTGACTCTCAACAAAGTAGAACTGTAAAATACAGTTTTAGATTCGAACTATAGATTGTTAGATTTGGATAGACTAGAAGATCTTGTAATATAGTCCCCTGATTTTACAGATGAGCAAATGAAGATTTAGAATTGATAAAAATACTAAATGTTTTTGGTGAAATGACCGCGGCTTTTTACCCAGTCACACAACAAGATATAAGTGGAAGCAGAAGCAGTTATGGGCTCTCCTGATTTCCAGCCCTGGGCACTCCCTCCTGTAGTGCACTGACCATAAGGTCAAGTGTAGATTTTGAAACGGGCAGTCTCTTTTGACACTGTGTCGCGTCTTCCCTCAAGTCACAACTCTATATCCTACGTAAAGAACAATGTGAGAGAAAGAAGAGGTTATAAGCTTGAAAGTGATAAAGTTAATATGCATTCTAGGACCCTCTACCAAAATATTTTGAATAGGAGGAAAGCAATAATATAGCTTGTTAGAATTTTGAGAAATTCTAACAATAATACCGCTTGTTAGAATTAATGAGAAATCATTAATTTTAGATACATAATATCACAGGCCAGATTTTAACACCAATAATAACAATAATATAGCTTGTTAGAATTTTGAGAAATCATTAATTTTAGATACATAATATCACAGGCCAGATTTTAACACCAGCAGTGGGTTCAGAGAGATCCACAGAACTTCAGATTTTCTCAGAAATTTCAAAACTACTCAGTAAAATTTCCAGCCCAGTTGTGCTAACTAAGGGACTCAGATTGAGATTCCCTGATTTCATTTTATTACATGGGCTTCCATTGTTAAAGTTCTAGGATCCCCATCCAGTTCTTTGTTAATATATTTTACTTTATGAGAACAATTAGCCGGGTAAAAATTGCTCATACTGATAACGAAGAGTTACTAATAAAAGTTATTTTGCTTACAGGTTCATTAGGCACTTGTTGAGAATGGCCAGAAACGTGTTTTGGTTTCTTAGATGTTCTGTTTAACCATGAATTGCTGTAAATGCTTATCAGTTTTCAAAAAAAGTATAAAAAATGAAATGCCTGACAACCCCCAAATTATTTTTGAATATAATTTAATTGTTTTTTCACTTACTAAATCTCAGGATCTGATAGATATGATTATAAGTCATACAGTTTTGTTTAATTAATCTTTGTGGTTTGAATGTTGGAGAAATAAGATCTCATTATACCTCTGTGACATCTATTATAGTTTTAACCTAGAAGCATTCCGAAGTTGTAAAACCATAGCTGTAGAGCAAATTCAAATGTGTTGTGTTTTGGTGAAATGACCACGGCTTTTTACCATATCATCTGAATGTAACACACGTTGTGTATCAGAGCAGCCCTATGTGGGCTACAGTATGTCATTTAATCTCAGTGAGCTCTTTCTGACTTTACAGAGTGAAACTAGTACTGCCAACTTGATAGGACTGCTGAGGATTAAATGATAAAGTATGTTAAAAAGCTTGACAAACCTTAGTATTCTTTATACCCTTAAAGGTACAAATCCTGTCTTTTTCATGACTATTTCTCCTCCATAGCATAGAGGGGAATGTGTTGCATATAATAGTATTTCTTACTTAATACTGATAATGGAGTGAGACTATGAAAAGCAAATACTGCATAGCAAGGAGGAGATATCTGCTAGAATCAGATATTGACATATTAGCTTGGCAAATTGCTCCTTCTAAAGTCAGCTTCCATGTTGGTGAGGCTGCTTTGAATCTCCCAGGCACCTTTGAGTTTTTGTTCACTGCTCTGCTGTCTGTCAGCTCACCTTCATCACAATAGGGTTTCTCAACTTCTACACTATTGACAGTTTGGACTGAATAACTTTTATGCATTGTAGGGTGTTTAGCTCCATCTGTAACCTCTACCTACTGTGTGCTAGTAGTGCTCTACCCCAAGTTGTAGCAAAAAATTGTCTCCAGACATTGCCTAGTGTCCTCTGCGGGACAAAAATGCCTCGGAATGAGAACCACTGCATACAGACAGCAGTCACTGCTTTGTGATGTAAATATCAGTTTACCTGTGCCCCTTCTCACCAGACTGCCAGCCCCTAGAGGGTAGTGCGATGTCTTTCTCTGGTGCCACAGCTGGGACACCCATAGAAGTGCAATAAATGTGGAAAGAGAAAAAGGTTTAAGAAATACTTAAAGAAGTTTTCAGTTATAATACCTATGTTGATTCATTATATGCAGTGGATTTTTATTTTCTTCTGGACCAAAAGGACAAGGACTCACCATAACCTCAGGTTTCTTTCCTGAAACCATTAATGCCACCACCTTCTCAGATCTTTCTCTTGCCCATGCCCCATCATTGATATAATTAGACAATGTATTCACTCAAAGAAGAGGGTAATCTGGGATAGGATACCTGAGATGTTAGGCTTTAAGGACCAGGCAGAAATTAAAGGCATCTTTCTCTCTCTCTCCCCCTCTCTCTTAAACTCTGTAGCAATTCCCATACCCAGGCTCCAACAAATAACCTGAATATCCCCAAATATATTATCTCTAGCTTAGAACCTACCTGTTAGCTCATAGTATTACTAGAGGTCTCCTCTTGTATATTTCACAAAGTCCAGAAACAGAGACCCAGTATGCATAAAACTAATTTTATGCATCTTATTTCACTTCTTCATCTTATTTCACTTCTTTTAAACCTCCTTCAAGATTCCTTTTTTTTTTTTTTTTGAGACAGAGTCTCGCTGTGTCGCCCAGGCCAGAGTGCAGTGGCATGATCTCGGCTCACTGCAAGCTCCACCTCCTGGGTTAACGCCATTCTCCTGCCTCAGCCTCCTGAGTAGCTGGGATTACAGGTGCCCACCACCATGCCCGGCTAATTTTTTGTATTTTTTAGTAGAGACAAGGTTTCACCGCGTTAGCCAGGATGGTCTCTATCTCCTGACCTCGTGATCCTCCTGCCCTGGCTTCCCAAAGTGCTGGGATTACAGGCATGAGCCACCACCCCCAGCCAAGATTCTTTATCCCAGGGAATGGTGTAGGGGTTCTGGAGTGAGAATCTTGCTTTGCTATTTAATAACCCAGTGACCTTGTACGGATTACCTACCCTCTATCTCATTTTCCTTATCTGTCAAATTGATACTGATCTTCCAGTGTTATTGTGAAGATCAAATTAGGTGATGCATGTAAATTACTTAATGAGGTAATGCATATAAATCACCTAGAAAACAATGCATAGCCTGTTGAATAAAAGTAGATGTTGTTATCTCAAAACAAGCTTTAACCAAATACTTGAGAGCCATTTCTTACTTTTGCCCTCACTATTTCCCTGTTCCCACCCATCAAGTTTCTACATTTTCTTTATCCTGCCTCCCATTTCAGTGCAGTATGCACAGTTCATTCTTACCCATTTCATTTCCAGTGCAATAGCTTCAGTGCAGGCCTTGATCCTTTTTTACCCAAATCATTACAGCAGTAGCCTCTTAAGCCTTTCCGCCTCCAGTTTCACTGTCAGCCTATCTGTCCATTTTCTTGATGCCTGTACAGAGATATATTTTTTAGTGTCTCCCATTGCCTAGTAACTCAAATCCCAACATGCTTCTATGCCTTTGTGTTAGCTGTTCCCTCCTCTTTTTCTTCTCTTTTCTTTGTTGAGCTAACATGTACTCATTTTTAAGATACAGCTCAAGCATTTCTTCATCTTACAAGCAACACCTAACCACCCTTCCCTGAGATCACTGCTATACTTTGTGCCTGTCTTCTTACCACAATAGCACTTTGTGCACATGTACTTTCTAGCACTTACGATGCATAACTTGTGTTTCTTGATTTATTTCCCCCACTAAATTGTGAGTTTTTGACATCTCATTCATTTTGATTCCTCATTTATTTTGGTTTTTACAGTGAGTAGCACATTTCTTGACATGTAGTAGGTGTTTAATAACTATTTGTAGTTGAATACAGCTAGGATTCCATAAGATTGAATCAGACAGTATAGACTTACAAAATCATAGGAGCAAAACTGTTTAAGAATTCATTGATGGAATTAACCAGCCAAATTGTGAATGAAGAAACCATGCAGGCATCTCTGTTGGATAGAAGCGAGAGATCAGTAGATACCCAAAGAGAAGCTAAAAGCTGGGATCTTGTCAGAGGTCCTAGCTGAGTAAGTTAATCGGCAGTAGGTAGTAGAGAGAGGAAGACCAAGGGATCTGGGTATTAAGTCATGCTGTCTTCTTTAATTGTCCCTAATTTTAAGGAATTTGATCTTGTAAGGGAGAAATACCAGAAGAGAAAAAAAATTAATTCTGACAATAGAGTGCTATTTAAAAATATACACCTAGTGTTATGGCAATAGAAATGAAGTAATTTTTCAACAAATGTTGTCACATCATTGCCTGTGGGCCAGAAATGACCAGTTAAAATATCAGAGGTGGGTGTGCAATGGGCAGATGTGTTACATCAGTTTTAAGTCCTCCAGTGTCAACACGGCTTCACATGCGAGCCTGAGCAAAGATCATGTTCATGGGGTACGAATGGGTTGGGATCACGTTGCTTCAGCCGCCAATGGTGATAGTGTTTTGTCATTTTCTATGTAAGCATAATTTGTAGATTAGTTTGCTGCTAAAAACAATAATCTGAAGAGTCCTTTTTTCAAGATTATTTTCCAGGCCCATCATGTAAAACGGGAAATGGTGTACAGTTTTCTCAGCACTGTAGAGATGACCAAAACACCATTTAGTAACATCACTAACCATTTTATGCCATGATGTCTGAAAAGAAGAAATCCTGATCCAGGAAACAATTGCTGCATTGTCCAAATACATCATCTTTAAAATTACATTTGAAACATCTCTAACCATGGTTTATTTATTGGAATCTCATCCCACCCTTTGAGTAAAGAGTTTTCTTCCTGTCTTGATCCTACAGATTGAATATCACATATGCCTCTTTGATTGGAATAATGAATGAGTTTCTGTTCCCATTATTTTACACTGCTGTTGAGTTGAAATAGCAACGAATCACATCCCTAGTTGTATTTAGTGATTCAATATACTGTACTTGGGATTTCATTGTTAGGGTTTGAAGTCAGTATTTGTCCATTTCTCCAAACCTTATACCAACATCAGATTTGGATCTTGATTGTTCTATATTGAGGGAGCCAACATCCTTCTCCTGAACCCAGCCTAGAGTCTGTAAGCCTGAGACTGCTTAAAGAGAAATGCTGAACTGCTATGCAAAAAAGAACCTTTATCAAGGCTTGATGTGATTTTTGCTGTTTCACAACTGTCATATTGAAATTCCCTTCCGCACCCACAGAAGGGAATACTTACCTCTGCCAGCAGGTTTCTGTTGGGAGCTGGAATGCATCCCCGTAAATACTCAGAGTGGCAGGGGTGGCAGAGCTTTCTTCTCTCCCCACGCTGCTTCTGCTTTTGGCAGAGGCTCGAATATTGGCAGGGGCACCCGCCTCTGCACAGTCTGCTCTGGGGAGGTGGGGGATTCCTCTTACTTCCAATTACCAGTTTCTTTATATGTGGGAGGACATTTTTTGGCAAAGATTATCCTCTTCTCTTCATGTCTGGCTGACAGAACCCTTGCTAATTTATTTTTTGGCATCCCTTATGCATTTGTTAAGATGTCAAAAGGTACATACAAAGCACTGAATTGAAGACTGCGTTTACATTCTGGAGCTTCCAGTAGGCATGCATGAGATGTTAGAAGCTATCTCTCTGGAATAGAAGGTATGGTGCAGGGTAAACAGAGGATAGTGGGCATGGTTTACTTGCCTTCTTGCAAAAGCCTTAAGGCCCTTTAGTGAACAGTGAATCACAGAATCCTAAACTTGTACGAGGGTAAGGATATGAAAGTTCATGTGATTATTGCCCATTTCTCCTGGAAATTGAGGCCAGGAACAGTTACATGGCTTGCTCAAGTCCAGCCAGCTGACCAATCAGGAGCCTCCTGTTAGAGCCTCCATCGGTATCCTAGTCTTCTTTCTTTGTCCTGTGTAATTTTCACTGTATTGCAATGTTTTGAAAGTAGTAGACCCTCAGGAAATATGTATTAGGTCTACTCAATACCTATCTTCATAGCTCCTTCCTGCATATAGGATGGGAAAATTTCCACTCCCCATTTCCCTCAGAAACACGCACACAGAAGATTCTGACAAGCTATCCAGCCATACTGGTTGGATTGCTTATAATTCTTCTAGCTAGATTGAGTTGCCTAGAAAAGAGGTCATTTCAGTAGTTTTTCCCTTTCCCAAGTGGGATGGAACCCTTAGTTGAAGAGCCTGTGTCAAAATCAATCTGTAATTTTGGAGGCTGTGGAAAAGCAGCTCCAATCGCCTGCCCTGGACAGTCTGTTCTATTAAACTTTCTGAAACATTAATAGCAGATTTGTGAAGTCATGCTAAGAAAGAACAGATCTCAAAAATGGTCTCTTCAGAGGGAATGATTATTCGAAACAACTAATTTGAGGTAAAGTAGCCCTGAAAATGTTTCGGGTATGGTTGAGAATCTTAAGTAGTCAGCTAAGTAATTTTTTTTAAAAAGCTTTCATTAAACCTGATATTAGGAAGTGATTTAAACAAATAAATTGTTAAAGAATGAAATTTCTGTTCATAACAATTGCTTTTAGATCACAGGTCAGATGGAGAAGGTTTTATTTGTTAATGACAGAACAGGATCATCCCACACACTTTCTTGAGGGGATTGCGTTATGTATCCAAGAAGGTAATTCAAGGTGGATCAAAGTCGTTGAATTTAAAGCAAGTGTTACGCTTAACGGCAGTTTAAAATACTAAACTAATAGTCCTGTGGTCATGTAAGACATTCATTTTGTGATGGCAGTTCTAAAGAGGGCTTGGCTATCCAGTTTGTCATAGTGCCTTTAGTGGCTAAAACTTAACATTTAAACAGCTCCATCTTTCTCTCTGGAGTAAATATGAAAATAGTGAAAAGGGATACTTGATGTTGGAATCATTTTCAAAGAACAGTCTTAGACATACTTTAGTTATAAACTGTATGCAAAGCCAGTATGGTTTAATTATTTTTTCTTTTTGCCTAAAAATATCAACTACAGCTTTTACAAATTTCTCTACTGTCAGACTTTTTATCTATTACGTTAGTATTTCTAATGCTTATGAACATGGGGCCAGCAGTTGTTGCCTGTAATGGGTGCTCTGAAAATGCTAGTGATGATAGAGATTTAGAAAAACTTAAGAAAAACCTTCCGCACTAGTTTTTTATTTATGTATTTTTGTTTGTTTATGTTTTTATTGGAGCCTCAAAAAATGACTCAGAACTTATTTTGGATTCTGACCAGTGTGTTTTCTTTTTTTTAACTAAGAATATTTTCAATCGGTGAGATAAAGATTGTAAAGAATAAAATATCTCAGGAGGAAAGGAGGGAATTTGTTCTTGTCGTTAGCTTGGTTTTAGGAAGATAATACTTTTCTTTCTAAAAAATCAGATAATTTGGAAAAAATATAAAGAAGTAAATAAATGTTGGCAGTAATCTATCCATATTTTGAGCATAGCCTTTAAAAAATATCAAAACCATATACATTATATATACACACATATTGTATATATATGCACACACACATTTATACTTTGTATATCTTTAAAAAGTGAAATCACTCATACTTTTTAATATGCTAAGGTTTTATATTTAATAGTGAAATATTTCAGGTATACAAAAATATACAGAGGAGAGAAGGCACCTACCCATCATCCGGGTGAAATTTAACATTTTGTCATTAAAAAATACTGTAAAAATACTTTTTAAGAAATAAAATGAGAGTCCAGAAGGTACTACTGGAGGCTTCTTCCCCCGGCATTCCATGTTTCACCCTCCTCAGAACCAGTAGGATGTTGTGCAGCCTTCACCTCTGCTTCATACTTTTACTTTCTGTTTGTACTTACAATTATTTATAGCATTGTCTTATGTATGTTTAAGTTTACTTAAATGATTTCCTAGTTCACATGCTCTTTGCACATTTTGTCATTAAATATATTTTTTGAATTTAATCAGATTAATACTTGTAGCTCTAGCTGATTATTTAAACTGCTGTGTAGATTACATGGTTATATCATCCATCCCTTATTGATGGGCAACTATTAATAATTCATTTTCTGTTTTTCCTTATTACAAACAATATTGCAGAGGACCTCATATCTCCTTACACATGTAAGATTTCCTAAGATTTATATTTTCAAGTAAAATCATAGATTAAGGGCAGCTTTAAACTTAACTAATAATTGCAAATATGAAATTTAAAGTGATTGTACCAATTTGTATCCCCATTAACAAGGATCAGTTTTTTTTTGTAACTTAGTCCATTTTTGCTTTCTATATTTTAAACTCATGTTGTTGGATAAACATAGATTTAAGATTAGTTTATTTTAATGGCAAATTGTTCCTTTTGCCATGATGTAAAAATCCTTTTCATCCTTAATAATGTTTTTCCCACTCTTTGGAGTCTATTTTATATGTTAATGTTGTTATACAAGCTTTCTTTTGGCTAGTATTTGCCTTTTTCCATTCTTTTACTTTGTGTCATTTGTGTTTTAAATTTGTGGTTTCTTTGAAATCCAATCTGAAAATTTCTGGCTTTTATCTGGTAAATTTAGTATGTGTGGTTTTATTATGATTACTGAGGCATTTGGATTTATTTCCACCATCCTATTTTGTTTGTCTTTTCACCAGGCTTTTTATATGTTTATTTATTGCATTGATTACCCTTTCATAGGTTTTCATTTTTTTCCTTCTGTTGCTTTGGTAGGTATACATTTTTATAATAATCATATCCTTTGCAATAATAATAATTTCATAATAATAATTATTTAAAAATATAGTAATATTTTTATTTTAGTGGGTATCTCTAGATTTTTACATGAATTATTTTTCTTTATAAACGTTTCTTTTTTTCTCTCTCAACTTTTATTTTAGGTTCGGGGGTACATTTGTAGGTTTGTTACATGGGTAAATTCCATGTTGCTAAGGTTTGGTGTACAAATGATCCTATCACCCAGGTAGTGACATAGTACCTGATAGTTTTCCAACCCATGTTTCCCTCCCACCCTTCTCCATCAAGTAGTCCCCAGTGCCTGTTGTTCCCATATTTGTGTCCATGTGTATTCAATGTTTAGCTCCTGCTTAGAAGTAGGAACATGTGGTTGGTTTTCGATTCCTGTGTAGTTCTCTCAGGATAATGGCCTCCAGCTGCATCCATGTTATTGCAAAGGACATTATTTAATTTTTGTATGGCTGCATAGTATTCCATGGTGTATATGTACCACATTTTCTTTATCCAGTCTACCACTGATGGGCAACTAGGTTGATTCCATGTCTTTGCTATTGTGAATAGTGCTGTAATGAACATACCAGTGCATGTGGTTTTTTTTTATACAATGATTTCTTTTCCTTTGGGTATACACTCAGTAGAGTATACTCAGTATACTCAGATTGCTGGGTTGAATGGTAGTTCTAAGTTATTTGAGGAATCTCCACGCTGCTTTCCACAGTGGCTGAACTAATTTACACTACCACCAGTAGTGTATAACTGTTCCCTTTATTCCACAACCTCACCAACATCTGTTGTTTTAAGACTTATGGCCATTCTGACTGGTGTGAGATGGTATCTCATTGTGGTTTTGATTTGAATTTCTCTAATGATTAGTGATGATGAGCATTTTTTCATGTATATATTTGTTGACTTCATGTGTGTCTTCTTTTGAGAACTGTCACCATCTAATGATATTATAATATTTTTATAGTAAATTCTTATTGCTATTTAGTGATTAGTTTACCATTTTCTTAGTTCCCAATTGCCTCTCATATCTCATTTTTTTCATTGTTCAATTTCCTTCTACTAAAGGATATCCTTTGCAGTTATTTCATAGTAGTTATTTCATTGATGATCCATGAGTGTAAACACAATCTTAGTTTCTCTGAAAATATATTTATTTTTTTCTCCGACTTCAATGATAGTTTAGCTAGTTATGCAGGTATTGTTAATGGTTCCTTTTTCTCAACACCCTGAAGTTCCCACTCCCTTTAACTTCTGACTCTACAATTTCTTATAGAAAGTCTATACTTACTCACATTATTGTTCCTTTGTATTTAACCTTTTTTTGGTTGTTTTCAAGATTTTCTGTTTTTCTTGTGTAATGTTTTACTTCATTGTAAGTAAGTATGCATTTAAAAAAATTCTTCAGAACTTAGTATATTTCTTCAACTGCTAATTCATGTTTTCCATCAGCTGTGGAAGTTTTCAACCACTATGTCTTTGAATTGCCTGTTTCCCATCCTTTCTATTGATTCCTTCAGGAATTCTTAATAGACCAATTTGGACTTTTTGATTTTAGCTACTGTGTTTTCTAATTCTTTATTCATGGCGTTTTCCTCAGAAGCATCTTTGTACACCAATTTTATCCCTAGCAGTGACTCATCTGTAGCTCAATCCAGCCATTGAGCTTTTAATTTATTATTATATTTTCATTCGACAAATTTTGTTTAAAAACAGCATTTCTTTTTTCATAGTATACCATTTTCTACTTATGTTTTCTATTTTTATTTCTTCTTTTATTTATTCCCTATTTATATTCAAATTTATTTATTATTATTATTTATTTTTCCATAAGTTATTGGGGTACAGGTGGTATTTGGTTACATAAGTAAGTTCCTTATAGTGGTGATTTGTGAGATTTTGGTGCACCCACCACCCAAGCAATATACACTGCACCATATTTGTAGTGTTTTGTCCCTCGCCCCCCTCCTACTCCTCCCCTTAAGTCCGCAGAGTCCATTGTATCATTCTTATGCCTTTGCATCTTCATAGCTTAGCTCCCACATATCAGTGAGAACATACAATGTTTGGTTTTCCATTCCTGAGTTACATCACTTAGAATAATAGTTTCCAATCTCATCCAGGTCATCGCAAATGCTGTTAATGTATTCCTTTTTATGGCTGCATAGTATTCCATCATATATATATACGTACACACACATATATATGTATATGTATGGATATACATCTATATACACACACACATATGTATATATCTGTATACATATATGTATATATGTATATATCTGTATACATATATGTATATATGTATATATCTGTATACATATATGTATATATGTATATATCTGTATACATATATGTATATATGTATATATCTGTATACATATATGTATATATGTATATATCTGTATACATATATGTATATATGTATATATCTGTATACATATATGTATATATGTATATATCTGTATACATATATGTATATATGTATATATCTGTATACATATATGTATATATGTATATATCTGTATACATATATGTATATATGTATATATCTGTATACATATATGTATATATGTATATATCTGTATACATATATGTATATATGTATATATCTGTATACATATATGTATATATGTGTATATCTGTATACATATATGTATATATGTGTATATCTGTATACATATATGTATATATGTGTATATCTGTATACATATATGTATATATGTGTATATCTGTATACATATATGTATATATGTGTATATCTGTATACATATATGTATATATGTGTATATCTGTATACATATATGTATATATGTGTATATCTGTATACATATATGTATATATGTGTATATCTGTATACATATATGTATATATGTGTATATCTGTATACATATATGTATATATGTGTATATCTGTATACATATATGTATATATGTGTATATCTGTATACATATATGTATATATGTGTATATCTGTATACATATATGTATATATGTGTATATCTGTATACATATATGTATATATGTGTATATCTGTATACATATATGTATATATGTGTATATCTGTATACATATATGTATATATGTGTATATCTGTATACATATATGTATATATGTGTATATCTGTATACATATATGTATATATGTGTATATCTGTATACATATATGTATATATGTGTATATCTGTATATATACATCCGTATATATATATGTATATATACATATATATGTGTGTGTATATATATACACACACACACACACACACCACAGTTTCTTTATCCACTCGTTGATCAATGGGCATTTGGGTTGGTTCCACGATTTTGCAGTTGTGAATTGTGCTGCTATAAACATGCATGTGCAAGTATATTTTTCCAATAATGACTTCTTTTCCTCTGGGTAGATACCCACTAGTGGGATTGCTGGATCAAATGATAGTTCTACTTTTAGTTCTTGAAGGAATCCCTACACTGCTTTCCATAGTGGCTGTACTAGTTTACATTCCCACCAGCAGTGTAGAAGCGTTCCCTGTTCACCACATCCACAGCTCTCTTTTTAGTCACTTTCCTATTTTTTTAATTATCTCCAGTTCTTGGGGTTATGAGTCCTACTGTTTGGGGAATCTCCTGACTCTGTCATAGTGACAGTTTAGCTCCTATGATTTTTTTTTTAATTGTGAGCTTATCTTTAACTGGCACTATTTTCATATGTAAGCCCTGAGTTATGGTTGTTTCAATGGACATGTTTATTTCTGCTGGGTTTTGAGGGGTTTCATTAGTCCAAGATTAGTTTTCTTCACTATAATTTTGTGACCTAAGATTTTTGTACTTCATGGAGAGTTTAACTTGGGTTCTGCCTAGCCACACACTTGGAGCTTTAGGCAAAGATAAGCTTCCTTGTTGTTTCACTGAGCCAGTGACTGAAGTTTTCTTGCCTCTTTTTGACATAATTGACTGTCCGGGGCACAGACTCTATTCTAGGGTTCCAAGTCCAACCCCCTGCTTTGTGTGTCCTTTTCATCACACCACCTGAACCCACACAGTTGTTACAGAAGCAGACAAACAGATAAATAAACAAAATTTAGTCATTAAGTGATGGACCTTACATCTAGGTCTGAAATTTCCGTGAGATGCCTTGACATCAGCTGAAATTTTTCATTCTGACTTTGGGTACCTCTTCATTTCTGGAAATAAATGGGGAGTGGGGATGTCTCTTTTCTTCATCAGAGCTCAGCTATGCATTAACCTTTTTTGTTTTTATAGTTTATTCAGCAATTCTGTGTATTTCTAGCAAGGAGGTCTATCTTACCTCAGAGTGCCACCTCACTGTATTCAGGTGTCATGTTGATTAATATCTTGCCTTTTCACTTCTTATATGGAAGGCATCTCTTCACAGCAGTAAATTATTATTTTTATTAGCCTCATAGTATTCCATTGTTCAGCTAGACCATAAATTATTAGACTAATCCCTATTACAGATAATTTAGATCCCTTCCTTTCTTCCTTCCTCCCTCCCCCCGCTTGCTTGCTTGCTTCTTCCTTCCTTCCTTCCTTCCTTCCTTTCTTTCTTTCTTTCTTTCTTTCTTTCTTTCTCTCTTTCTCTCTTTCTCTCTTTCCTTCCTTCCTCCCTTCTTTCTTTTTCTTGCTTTCTTTTTCTCTCTCTTCCTTTCTCTCTTGCTTTTTTCTTTACTTTTTTATGTTTTCTTTTGTCTTTTTCACTGTATTAAACAGTGCTGCAACCAGGTATCCTTGTACATATATTTTTGTATACCTGTCAAATAATTTTGTATATTTAATGCCTTCATTGGGTCTATGGTTATATGCATTTTTAAAAATTAAGTATTGCAAGGTTGTTTTCCTGAAAGTTTGTACTCATTGTACTTCCACTTCACACTTTTTCCATACTTTGCCATTAGTAGGTCTTTTCAGTTGTTTTAAATGTGTAAATTTGATAGGTAAAAACAGTGGTATCTCACTTATTTACTTAGTATTTCTTTTTTAATGTTTGTGTGTGTGTGTTTGTGAGCTTTTTTCAGTTTTTCTCTTTTGTAAATTGCCTGTTTATGTCCTATTTTTCCATTTTTCTTAAACCATTGATTTCTAAGAACTCTTTATATGGTAGGGACAGTGTACCTTTGTCTGACATGCAGTTTCTTTCTGTTTGCTGTTTGTGCCCTAATGTTGACTATCGTGGCTTTGCCTTACAGGAGTTTAAAATTTTGTATCTTCATAGCTGCCTTTCTTAAAAAAAAAAAAAAACCTTAAGGCTTTTGGTTTTATTACTATGACTACAAAACTCAGAAGAATGAATTTCTGAATTGCTTTTATGGGAGAAATATCACAATTTGCCATAAGAATAGTTCATATAATAAAGAAACAGAGTATTATGGAAAAAAGACATAAAAATGATGAAATGGTGAAAACTTTAAAGTGAAACATGACAAACAATTTCCAAGAAATAAAAATTGAAACACTGTGTCTGCAGGAGAGACAACACTGTTCATGGAAAATGGGAATCAGTTGAGCAAAAAATACAAAAGGTTGACACTCAGTAGATCTAAATAAAAAACCACAATCAATTTATCTATTTTTATTACTAACTGGATAAGACCCACGAAGGAACCTTTTATTATACTTACGAGAATTACTTGGGGTCTCCATCTCAAGATTCCATAATTTGTCTTCTCTTCCAGAACTTGACTCTATCAATTATTCCTGTCTTTCTATACCTTTGATATTTCCCTTTCCTTTTGGCTTCCGTTCTTCAGCATATATCATAGCCAAGACTTTTCTTTCTTGCTATCTACCTATGGAATATACTGCAGACACAAAAGAAGAATATAATGTGTGCAGTTTAAACAACTCATAACAAACTCAAGGAATTTCTATAAATCCTTGGTTTTCAACTTATCTACTTTTACAGAAAGTTGATAAACAAAGTTTATTTAAAGTATGTATGTTAGATAAAGTGAAATATCCCTAACCTCTATTAGAAGTTTTATTTATAAATATCCCTATCCTCTATTAGAAATTATATCATGAATAACTTCTTGGCATTGTAAAAATGTAGCCTCTTTATGTTATCTACATGTATGCAAGAGTCCATCTCCATCTCTTTTCTTTATGCCCCCATATCACTTTTAACTGCAGTTTTTGCATCTTGCCTCCAGTTACCACTCTCCATCCTCCAAATCCTCAGTGGCATAATTTCATATTGTTTCCATCCCTGGCTGTCCTGCTTCTTTCTTTATATCTCTAAGTGCAGCAACACCAGGTAAAACCACTTGTTTTAGCAGGGAAAAGCATTTGGATAGTAGATGGTCCCTTCCATTCTGAGGGACACCTGTCATTTGACTACATTAATAATCACTAATTACTAAATTGAATTCTTTTGATAAATGTAGCAAGATATTCATAAGAAGCCATTTTATAATTAATTTTGATTACAGTAGATCACAGATTTTCTTTTCAGATGTTCAGACAGAATCTATGACCATAGAAGATAGCACTTTCATACCAAGTAAATTTTAGATACTGTAATAATGAATTCTTCTTAATTATTGTTATTATTTCGATAAATGGTATCCAGAATTAGTTCTTTTTTAACTTTGAGGTATTTTTAACCTGCTGATTCACAATGGTGATTATTTATATAATCAGAACATTATTAGAAGAGGCAGATTATATGCTAAAAATTATAGAATTTTGAATGAAAAATTTATAATATTTGATAACATGTATTTTTACAGTGAAAAAGCCTGGATCATCTATAGTTTTTGAGTAAATCCTTCTTATTTCAGGAACTTTTTTTCATTTTGCTATTTTTTTTCAACATGACTTACAGCATTTTTAAAACTTTTATTTTAAGTTCAGGGGTACGAGTGCAGGCTTATTACCTAGATAACCTTGTGTCATGGGGGTTTGTTGTACAGATTATTTCATCACCCGGGTATTAAGTCTAGTACCCATTAGTTATTTTTCCTGGTTCTCTCCCTTCTCCCACCCTTCAACCTCAAGTAGGCCCCAGTGTGTGTTGTTCCTCTCTATGTGTCCATGTGTTCTCATCATTTAGCTCTCACTTATAAGTGAGAAAATGCGGTATTTGGTTTTATGCTCCTATGTTAGTTTGCTGAGGATAATGGCCTCCAGCTCCACCCATTTCCCTGCAAAGGATGTGATCCTATTCTTTCTTATGACTGCATAGTATTCCATGGTGTAAATGTACCACATTTTCTTTATTCAGTCTATCATTGATGGGCATTTAGGTTGATTCTATGTCTCTGCTATTGTGAATACTGCTGCAATGAGCATAATACATGTGCAAGTGTCTTTATAATAGAATGATTTATATTCCTTTGTGTATATAACCAGTAATGGGATTGCTGAGTCCAATGGTATTTCTGCCTTTATGTCTCTGAAGAATTGCCACACTGTCTTCCACAGAGAATGAACTAATTTACATTCCCACCAACAGTGTATAAGTGTTCCTTTTTCTCCACAATCTCTCCAGCATCTGTTATTTTTTGACTTTTTAATGATAGCCATTCTGACTAGTGTGAGATGGTATCTCACTGTGGCTCTGATTTGCATTTCTCTAATGATTAGTGATGATGAGTTTTACATATGCTTGTTGGCTGCATGTATGTCTTATTTTGAAAAATAATATCCTGTTTATGTCCTTTGCACACTTTTTAATGGGGTTGTTTTTCTCTTGTAAATTTGAGTTCCTTATATTTGCTGAATATAAGACCTTTGTCAGATGCATAGTTTGCAAAAATTGTCTTCCATTCTGTAGGTTGCCTGTTCACTCTGATGATAGTTTCTTCTGCTGTGTAGAAGCTCTTTGGTTAAATTAAATACCATATGTCAATTTTTACTTTAGTTGCAGTTGCTTTTGGCGTCTTTGTCATGGAATCTTTGCCCTTACCTATGTCCTGAATGGTATTGCCTAGGTTGTCTTCCAGGGTTTTCATAGTTTTGGGTTTTACATTTAAGTCTTTAATCCATCTTGAGTTAATTTTTGTATATGGTATAAGGAAGGGGTCCATTTTCAATCTTCTGCATATGACTAGCCGGTTACCCCAGCACCATTTATTGAATAGGGAATCCTTTCCCCATTGTTTTTGTCAGGTTTGTCAAAGATCAAATAGTTATAGTTGTGCGGTTATTTCTGGGATTTCTATTCTGTTCCATTGGTCTTTGTGTCTGTTTTGGTACCAGTACCATGCTGTTTTACTGTAGCCCTGTAGTATAGTTTGAAGTCAGGTAGGGTAGCATGACGCCTCCAGCTTTGCTCTTTTTGCTTAGGATTGCCTTGGCTATTGGAGCTCTTTTTGGTTCCATATGAATTTTAAAATGTTTTCTTCTAGTTCTGTGAAGAGTCTCAATGGTAGTTTCATAGGAATAGCATTGAATCTGTAAATTGCTTTGGGCAGTGTGGCCATTTTAATGATATTGATTCTTTCTGTTCATGAGCATGGAATGTTTTTCATTTGTTTGTGTCATCTCTCATTTCTATGAGCAGTGGTTTGTAGTTCTCCTTGTAGAGATCTTTCACCTCCCTAGTTAGCTGTATTCCTAGGTATTTTATTCTTTTTGTGGCAACTATGAATGGAAATTCATTTTCAGAAACTTTTAAGAATTGCTCTTATCACTTAAATTCGACTACTGCAGCAGTTTCGTTTTGGTCTCTTCTTACAGTTCCCTTTCCATTAGTTGACTTTGCATCATGGTAGGAGAATCATTCTAACTGAGAATGAGGAATCATGCATTTTCATATTCCTGGGAACTCTCACTTTCCTCTGGGAACTGGGTTGCTCAGTGCTCCTGGAGAAAATCGTGCAATTTAGTGGGCTATTGTCATTACACAGTCATGGTTTCCAGCTCCTATGTGCTTTCAGCACTGCTCAGCAACCCTCTTGTGCACAGCTGGTGTGTCCTCTCCCTATGCTGGCTCTCATTGCCCTCCCCAGGCTTCCTGACCCACTGCTAGCTTGCGGTAGATGGGCTGCTTCCTAATCCAGATGATAGACACTGCACATGCTTAACACTTCACTGGCAGGTTGCTTCTTCATGTCTTGAGTGGACACATATGACCCTGCCCATGTTTGACTAGGTTTTGACTTGCAAAACCAGCAATTTTATCTACTTCAGACTAATGCAAGCTTATCCTCACCCTCTATCATTCCCTGGCTTCTGGGAATAGATGACCCTCTTCTCCAAAGTTAATGCATTCTTTAGGAAGGAGCTCATACATCATTTCTCCTCCAGGATTTGTCTCCATCAGATCCTTGTCTTTTCATACATTCAATATCTAACTTTTCCTCTTGGCTCCTTTCCATTTACATATATAGCCGAGTTTTTTTCTGTCTAATTTCTATTTGATTTTTAAAAATATATAGAATATACTACATGCACAAAGGAGAAATATAAAATATATGTGCAGCTTAAAGAGTAATACTTAGAAAAACACTATCCAGCTTAAGACTAGACCCTTTTAAATATATCTGTAGCCCTTGTGTGCTCTGATCCCTCCTCCCACATTCCCCTAAACAATATCTTGGATTTTATGTTGATTCCCCCTTGCATTTCTTTATAGTTTAGTCACGTGTATGCATCCCTTAAAAACCTTGTTTAGTCTCACATATTTTTAAATATAAATGAAATCTAAATATATATAGTCTTCTGAAACTAGCTCTTCCACTCTCCATTGTGTTTGTGAGATTAATCTATGTTATGTTAATACATGTGACAGTAGTTTTCTCTTATCCGGTTCCTGTTTTCCAGGTGCATTGCTGTAGACTCTATACCTGATAAATAATGTCCTGAATTTCAAATGAAAGAACTTTACTTCTCAGTCTTACACCCTGGAAATAGTTTGGTTTGACTTCGTCAGCCTTGTCAGAAGCAGTTCTTCTGTCTTAAACAGAAGCCCAGTCCTCTCTCCTTAATTGTGTACCCATCTCTAACTAATGCTCTCTTTTCCTTTAAGACTCAAATCTTAGCGAGAGTAGTTCATACTCACTGTCTTTATGTCTTAGCCTCCCATCTGGGCCTTGTTTGATCTCTTGATGGCTGATCTCTCCATGTTTTTTAAACTTTCTCCTTTCGTTTCCTGAACAAAGCTCATGACAGGCTATTTTTTCCTCTCTGCTAAATGTTAAATGTAAACCTTAAAGAGTTTATAATCTAGTTTTCTTGGTTTTGAGCGCATTGTACCTGATTTTAGTGTAGTTTTCCTTTTATTTTCATACGGGGAGAGTGAAGCCTCCATTACATAATGTGAAAGGCGCTTGGAATTACAATTGTATTCTGGAAGTCTTGTGGTGCTGTATTAAGCCTATGTGAATGAGGGGGTGAGGGGAGGCAGAGAAGCTTGACTCTGCATCTGAAAATGCTTAAATGTATTTTAAGTACCATCTGAAATACAGTGACAGAAGCAAAATTAATTGGATGAAATCTAACCTAATGTTTTATTTAGGGATTTTGTTCATCTTGGAATGTGGTTTGGGCATCAAGATTGTGAAATATCACACTTGCATGACAACAGGGTTAGTAGTTTCTTCTCATTTGCACAAGGAACTTGCTACAGTAGGATTGTTAATGGTCGGGAGGTATATTTTGTCTGCATTTACAGACTTTAGCAAGGAGATGATTTAAATAATCATCTAGATAATTCAAAACCAAAACCTTTGTTGCCTCAGTTAGCACTCTTTGGAGGAATTATCTCAATAATCATTTACTCATGTACTTTTACACAGGTGTGTCCATGGAGATACTTGATTTGGTCAATATCATAAATGCTTACTATGTTTAAAACACTGACAGGTGCTGCAAGACATGTAGAGATGAGTAAGAGCCAAGAAGCTCCGAGGTGCCTCTAATGTGGAGGGGAAAAAACTAAGCAGACAAATGATTTATATTGCAAATCAGACTACAAATAACATTTTAGAAACAGAAAAGTTATATAAAGGGTCATAGGAAGGGAGCCTGACTCTCACAAACTTTGAAATTTATTCTCCTTAGAAGTAGATTTAAGAGGCTACATCTCAGACCTGATCTCTGAATTTTATGTCTGCTATCCTTTTTATTTTTATGTAACAAGTATATTGATGTATTATTTACATATCATCTATATGGTTATATTTGTAGTAAATGCCATTCATTCATCAAACCTATTTTGAGCACTTACTATGCTCCACCTGCAAAATGTGGGGCATGCAAAGGTTGGTAAAACACGGTCAAGGAGTTTGGAGCAGTCTGGAGGCAGATATGGAAACAGTATTCCCAGGATAGTACTAAAAGTGCCCCGTAGTGCACAATACTGTAGTGGCCCAAAGGAAGGAGTTATGAAACCTGATGGATTGGGCAGAGCAGACTGTAGAGGCTTCAAAACCCAATGAGGGTCTTGAAGGATGGATAGGAATTTACCAGGGGGATCAGGAGGGAGCATTCTGGGTTTTCTGCCCAGGTAGGCACTTTCCCAGATATTTTCCTCCAACTACACTTGAGGCCAGAGAAAGTCTATGATAAACCTCTTCCCAGACCCTCTGAGTATTTGAGACACTGCTTTTGTCTCTAGCCTCCATCCTCTGACCCTGACCTGTTCCTTATCTACTTTCCAAAATCTCTGGATGGCCCCAGAGGCCTGAATGGATTTGGCATGTGTTGCATCTTAGACAGGGTTGGGGAATCAGATATAGACAAAGAAAGGAGCATTTGAAAGGTCAAGGGAACAAAGAGGACATGAGACATGTGGGGTGGGCATGAGGAAATATGTGTGGCTTGAGTGTGGGTAGTAGGGTGCTTATGGAGAAGAGGTAGGAAATGGAGTTGACCAGAAAAGCAGGGTCGAGATTCTGAAAGGCCATGTGTTTTGTGGAGGGGTTTGGGTATTATGATGTGGGTCACAGAGAAGTTTGACAGGCTTTCAAGTAGTAGAATGATATGAAAAGACCTGTGTAGTATATGCATACTGTTTTTCTAGTTTGGTTGTTTCTGCATTGACACCATTGATGAGGGTGCCACTCAGATCTCCCTTTAGGGGAGACCTGCCGTAGTAGTTGGCCAACAGCCTGCAGGTGCCACATCTGATCCACTGCAGCATTCACACAGGACCACCACCCCCTCCCTGACCCTGGGATATTCCCAGACAGTGACTGAGCATGGTGAGATATGAGCGCCAGGCCAGCTCTGTCTCACATGGCACTCCTCTAATGGGCAGTCCTTGTTTGATACTTTCTCAGAGCCACATGCATCTGAATCTCCTCCTACTCATTCATGCTTTCTTTCCTTCCTTTCGTTGCTTCCAAGGCTTCATGGTGGTCTAAGGTTTTCTCTACCTTTTCCTGCACCCTCTTTTCTTTATCTGTCACAGGTGTTTTCCCCAATAATCATTTGTAATTCTCTGGACATCTGCTTCCCATTGGACATGAACTGGCCCATGATACCTCAAAGCCTATTTTTAAATTTCATTATTTATCTTTAAGTGGTTATTTATGTTTTACCCTTTGAATGAGCATGCCTCCCTTTATATGAAATAAACTTTATAAAATGAAGTCAGAAATAATCTTAAATACCTGGTCTCAGGACAGATTGGACCTCTGGGCCATGCCAGGCTGCTCTACACAAGTTTGTCTCTGCAACTATGTGGGATCTGACAGGTTTCCAGGGACCAGTGAGGAGGTGCCAGCCTTTGCTTAATTCTGCTTAGTGATCTATTTCCCACATTCTATCTGTGACAGAATTGGCTCCAATTCAAAGATTTGATGGACAGGTAATGCTTCAGATAGATAGGATTTTTTTTCCTGACTGTCATTCTTATAATACAAAGTATTTTGATATCTCATGACTAGCAGGTGGTTAGACAAAAGAAGAGGATAATTCAGTGTCTTAAAAGCCAGTGACCTAGAATTTGGGAGGCCAGCATTAATTATAGTGAATCTCAGTATGATTTTTGAGGCAGTTATTCTCTATGGAATAATATGGCCTTATGTATGAAAGGCACTTCCTTTCTGTCTCTCAGTTTTTTTTTTTAATGAAAACTCACTGTTTAAGTAAAAACAATGAATCATGTTCTTGAAGTATGTTGCAATCTTTAAATATCAGAAAAGTATGAGAAGTTAATTTTTAGTTTTTAGAAGATCTATGGTATTTATTGCAGTTTGTATGACTCTAACAGCAAAATTGCACACTACTCTAACAGCAACATTGCACACTACATTTCTTTAAAATAAAATGCTGGATTGAATATCATATATTTTGAAACTAAAGTGAATGTGTTTAAGTTATGGAATTGAGCCTTAACTTATCTCCTGGGTAGACTTTTGGGTGTTCCTGTGATCAGAGTTTCTTTGTGAGTTTTCTGTGAGTGGGAATTCCCTGTGTGGTCTGGCTGATTTATGAAGGGGCTGAAGACCAACCTCATCGCTTTGGCTTCGCTGCTTTGCTCTCATCTTGCATATTAGAAACTCTTCAGTAAGAGACAACTAAAGGGCCGATGAAATTCAGATGGACTCAAAATCTCTGGAGTGATACAAGAGCTTTTAACATTAAGTTTTTCATTTTTAAATGAAATGTCTAAATCCAGATGATTTCATGGTAATTGTGGGCATTTTCTAGACAGTTTTTATTTTAAGGGAATATATAGCAGTTGCTTAAATGGAAAAAGAACCATGTAAAGAAAAACCTCATATTTCTCTGAAATTGTCCAGTAGTGCTACAAGTCTTTTTGGTGAAAAGATTTCATATGGTATCATAATTTTGTAGTATTTGGAACCCATGTACAAAAATGAGTCATTGCTCCTGTTGAGTGTGGCAGATCCCTTGTTTCAACAAAGCTAAGTGATAATCAGAAAACATGACAAGAATTAGCACTTCAAAAGCCCAAGTGAAATGTTAATGAACTTATGTCTTAATTCTGATAAGATTGGATTTAGGGGCATGACCTTCTTTATTTAATTAAGAATAAGTTGTCAGTGTTATCATAGCTCTAGGAAAGCCACAATAGACTCTAGACTTGGCTATTGTAGGGAGACTGCAATGCCTTTAGTAGAAGTTTTGGAAAATCAGGCCAGGTGCAGTGGCTCATCACGCCTATAATCCCAGCACTTTGGGATGCTGAGGCAAGTGGATCACCTGAGGTCAGGAGTTTGAGACCAGCCAGGTCAACATGGTGAAACCCTGTCTCTACTAAAAATACAAAAATTAGCCAGGCATGGTGATGCATGCCTGTAATCCCATCTACTCAGAAGGCTGGGGCAGGGGAATTGCTTGAACCTGGGAGGCAGAGGTTGCAGTGAGCCGAGATTGTGCCATTGCATTCCAGCTTGGGCGAGGAGTGAAACTCCATCTCAAAAAAAAAAAAAAAAAAATCAATATGGCATCTTACATTGACGCTTGAGATTTGTTTTAAACCAGTAGTTGACTGTGTTGGGATGAATGTCTTAGCTTATGGGGTGCTAAGACAAATAAATGCCATTTTTAAAAGAGTTTTTAAAAAATTTTATGATTACAGAAATTTTGCAAGTACAGTACAAAAAGCTGTTTTCCTAAAACACTTGAAAATAACTTGCTCTCACCTCCAGGTACCTTAGTGTGCATTTCTTACAAAGACATTCTTTACGTAACTACAACATAACCTTCAAATTCAAAGCACTAACATTGGTATATTACTACCACAGAATTCTCAGATCCCACTTCAGTTTTGCCAGTTTTCCAGTAATGCCTTTTATAGCAGAAGGATCCAATCCAAAATCATGTGTTGAATTTAGTGGTTGTATCTCTTTACTCTGCTTCAATCTGGAATGTTTCTTTGGTATTTGCTTGACTTTCATAAACTGGAAGGGCCAGTTATTTCATAGAGTGTCTCCTAAGGTTGGTTTGTTTGGTGCTTACTTGTTGTTAGATTCAGGTTTGGCAGGATTATCACAGAAGTCGTGCTGTCTTCTCATTGTGTTGGTTACTGCATTTCAGTTTGTCTCATGATAATGATGTTCACTTTGGTTACTTGATTAGGCATGCCTGCCACTGTAAAACTGCATATTATTTTCCATTTTTAATTACTGTTTTTTGTAAGGGGGTACATCGAATGTATGTAAATATCTTGTTCCTTATTAAAGTATCAATGTATACGTTTGTTTGTTTATATTATTATGGTCTTGTAGTTCAGTAGGTTAAAATCTGACACTATCATTATTTCTTTTGATGCTCAATTATCCCATATTTGACCAGTGGAAGCTCATTCAAGCCTTTTTGACATACCCCATCATTCTTTGAACGTTTCCTTGCCTTTTTTTTTTTTTTTGGCACTAATCGTTGTGAGCTCATCTTGTCCTTTTCCTGCTCTAGCTCTGAAATTAGCTACTTCTCCCAGAAGCCTGATTTTTTTTTTTTTTTTTTAGTGGAAAATGATATTTAGAAACCAAGGTCTGAATGATGGGTGTGCTTATTGCTATCTGGGTATTGCTGCCACTCACAGGCCCTCTCTGTGTAAACAGTCTCTCATCCCTGCAGCCCTTGCCTCACTCTGCCCCACTCTGCCCCACAGGGACTCCTGCCTCTCACTGTCAGTGCTGATTCCCTGCGTGGCTGTGCTCTGCATTGCCACTCCTCATCCACCTTGCCCCTCCCACAGGGAGTCCCATCTCAGCTCTCTCAGATTATAACACCTTGTGCTGGCCCACAGCCCCATATGAAGTGCTCCTCTCTTGGCTTGAGCTCTGATACTCTGTGCCTAGACACCCCCACTCCCCTTCCTGTGGAGATACCCTCTTTACCCAGCTCAGACTTGAATACCCCACTGGGGCTACCACCCCTTTGAGTGACTATCCTTCTCATGCTAGCCAAGCCCTAGCACCCCACTTTTGGTCACCAGGAATCCTCTGCTGTGCTGTGGATTCCTGCTGTCTTCACCCCCTTCGAATGCTTTAGGGATGAACTGTTGCTCAGTGCTAGTTTGGAAGGTTGACTTAGAAGTTACCGAATGGTTTGCCAAACACAAAACATCTGTGGTCATATTCTGAAACCAAGATTCTGGAACACATAATTGAAGAGAAATTATTTCTTAAATGTCCTCATATCAATTTATTTTTTAATGTGAAGATACATATTTTAATAAGGCAAAACTTTGATGTCTGATTAATTCTGCATTCAGTGAGAAATGAATGTATATTTATAACATATCTTCTGTAAAATATGTATGTACAATAAATTACTTAGGAGTAAGTTGTCTTCAGAGGATTTTGTGTCCAAAGTAATTCATGATGGAAACTTCAGAATCAAGTACCAGCAGTTTCTCATTTACCTTGCATCATTATCTGTGGTCTTTTAAACAGAACAAAAGTGTAAGTTTGCTCTCATTCTACACATGGAATCTATACTGATAATCCCAAGTTTGTATTCTAGCCCAGATCTTGCCCCTGGAACTGGCTGTGAAGCCCTCTACTTTGGATTGCTCTTTTATCTCAATTGTGTTGTGTTAAAACTTTGTCATTGAGATGCCTGTGATATATCAAAACAGATGTCAAGTAGGCATCCCCGGGCTTCATGCACCTGTAGCCAGTGTCTGTGTGACATCTGCATTTTGATGTCTCACAGGCATTTCAGACTCGCATGTCCACTCCTGAACTCATGATTCCCAATACTGACTGCTCTCCTCAGGCCAAATCTTCTTCCTACTCTCAGTCTTCCCTATGTCAATAAATGGCACAGCCATCCCCACAGCTAGAGATCTGGAAATTCCCTTGATTCTTGTCCTTTCATCCGCCATGTGGTGCGTCCTGTCTTCTGTTCCTTTCAGCATCTCCTATCACAACCCTAGTCCAAGCCACCAACATCCCTCACCTGGTCTACTTCTTGCTTCCATTCTTGCCACTTTGGGATTAATTATCCTCACAGCTGCCAAAGTGATATCTGCATATCAGATTGTGTCACAATCCAGCTTAAACACACTTAACAAACCACACGCTTTTTATCTAGGCTGCATGACCAGCCCCTTGTCCATCTCTGCCTCAGCCACTTTGGCCCTCTTTCTGTTCCCAGAACATATCAAACTTTTTACTGCTTTAGAGCTTTTGAACATTATGTGCTTAGAATATCATTATCTTCCCTCTTCCAAATAGGAGTTTTAAATTCTCACACTAGAATTAAAAGCTAACTGATGTATATGATTTGGAGACTAATTTCTGTTAGAGTATTATTTATTTTTTACTTGAAGGAGAATCCCTTTGGCAATATGGAATAATTGTTAAACTTAATTTACTATTAAGAAAACAACAGGCCGGGCGCGGTGGCTCACGCCTGTAATCCCAGCACTTTGGGAGGCCGAGGCGGGCGGATCACGAGGTCAGGAGATCGAGACCAAGGTGAAACCCCGTCTCTACTAAAAATACAAAAAGTTAGCCGGGCGTAGTGGCGGGCGCCTGTAGTCCCAGCTACTCGGGAGGCTGAGGCAGGAGAATGGCGTGAACCCGGGAGGCGGAGCTTGCAGTGAGCCGAGATCGCGCCACTGCAGTCCAGCCTGGGTGACAGAGCGAGACTCCGTCTCAAAAAAAAAAAAAAAAACAACAAAACCTACTTCTCACTGTTCTCAAAACAAAAGTCTTAATAAAAATGAATGTAATTATGACATTAAAAAATATAAAAAGAGGCCAGCCACGGTGGCTCACACCTGTAATCCCAGCACTTTGGGTGCCTGAAGTGTGTGGATCACTTGAGGTCAGGAGTTTGAGACCAGCCTGGCCAACATGGTGAAACCCCATCTCTACTAAAAATACAAAAATTAGCTGGGTGTGGTGTTGGGCGCCTGTAATCCCAGCTACTAGGGAGGCCGAGGCAGGAGAATCACTTGAACCCAGGAGGTGGAGGTTGCAGTAAGCTGAGATCACGCTGCTGCACTCCAGCCTGGGTGACAGAGCAAGACTCCATCTCAAAAAAAAAAAAAAAAAAGCTGCAATATCTAGAAAATATTAGGTATATGAAACACTTTAAAACCCTGGAAGAAGAGGGAACCTAAAGTGTTGTTACCACCAAATTATTACTAGTTTAATTTTCAAATGACTCATTCTAGTAAAGATGAATTTTCATTAAGAGTGCTTGTAAATACTGTAATAATTTGTCACATATCTATAATTCAGTACAAGAATATATGCATGGTCTCTCTTGAAATTCACAACCTCATGAGCACAGAATAGTTCAATGACTCCTGTAACATCATTTGGCCAAGTCCAGTTCTCTGGATTCCACCTTCATTCAATAAATGTCATTTGAAGCATACTATGTGTCAGGCACTATGCTAGGAACTTGTGAACAAAAATGTTCCCTTTATAATCTAGTGGAGGAGACACATCATAAACAAGTAAACCAGCAAATACATATGTATGGTTTGAGGGCTGTTTTTCTTTGCTCTGCACAGACTGTTTTTATGGGGCCAGCACCATACTGAACTTCCAAACCCACCTTTGGATATGAAATATAAAGGAAAGGAAGAGTCAGAGGCTCCTTAGCATATTCATTCATAGGACGTCAAGTATTTGGTTCAGCATGAAATATTTTATTGTTTTGTAGATAATCTACTCCCTGGGGACTGAAAGCTCATCCCTACCACCCTATGTGGAATGCAATTCAATGGAATGGAAGGACTTGCAGAATTATCCTCAAGGGAAGCAGAAGGAAAGGGGTTACTCTGAGGAACAGGGGGCAACCAGGGAGTTAGGGACCATTAGGGGCTGGAAAGAAGAAAGGTTTGACCTCAAAGAGAGGGTTTTTCTTTTCCTAGTGAGCACATAATAAGGTACTAAGGACTGGAGGGTTTGGGAGAATGAGCAGAAGGTTCCTGTGTACCCTGTGAGACTAAAAGATAAAATTCAAACCTGGAGGGATGCATCCTTTAATATGTTCTCCTCACTTTTGTGTGCTTGACTTGCCAATAACAAGCTTCATTATTAATGAATTGCACCATTCCTTGGTGAAGAAATCAGCTCTATATAATGAAAACAAAACTATTTACCAGTACTTAGAGAAAGAGCTGAGGTCTCCGTAACATGGCAGATCCTTACATTTTGAAAGGATGTGGGGGTCTCTTTGACCCCCTTTGACTACTCTTTGAAAGTAGTAAACTACTTTCGTCGTTTACTAAATTACGAGAAATCTATCCACCCCTCCCATGCTCTCAAGATATCCTTCCTCTACCCACATGTCATGAAACCCTCCTTTTCCTGCTGCCACTAGACAGTTATTGAAGGGTGTCTGAGGTTGCGCCCAAACCTAAAAGAAAAATCTGTGATATGATGTGTAGCTGAATTATTGTGCTATGTGTATGTAAGGAAGTGTCACAGTATGCAAGCATCATTAGTGAAAATTCATTATCTGTGTTGAAACAAGTCATTTGAAAATCAAACTAGTAATAATTTGGTAACAATGATACTTTGAATTCTTTCTTCTTTCAGGGTTTCAAAGTGTTTTATATACCAAATATTTTCTAAATATTGTGGCTTTTTTTCTTTTTATGATTAAAATGATAAATGTCATAATTACATTGATTTTTATTAAGATTTTTTATTTTGGAAGCAGTTGGACGCAGGCTTTTTCTTGTTGTTTTCTTAATAGTATATTGAATTTAACAATTACTTTATACTAAATGCTACCACAGTTCTTCTTCATTATCAAATAAATGATGCTGTAAGAGAACAGAAATTAGTACCAAATTATACTCATCAGCCAGCATTTGATTCTAGTGTGAAGATTCAGAGATTGTATTTCACTAAGAGAAACATTATTATGATTCATAGTCACTAAGCCTCATGCTTATTAGTGGATTAAATTTTTAGTTTTGATTATAGGATTGATTTCTCTCTCTCTCTCTCTCTGTGTGTGTGTGTGTGTGTGTCTATACATATAGTCAATTAACAGCAAGTCTCTAGGAATGTAAGAACCAATAACATATTCAAAACTAAACTCTTTCTTCAAACAGCTTCTTTTCATTTGTTCTTATTACAGTAAAAGGTGCCATCATCCATCCAATTGCTCAAGCCAGCAACTGGGCATCATCTTGATAGCTGCTCATTTTTACTGCCCCACACCCAGTGTCAAGGTCTTTGTGTTCTGTCTTCTAAATAGCTGTCTGTTCTGTCTACTCTGTTCACCCTAGTGACTGCCACCCTGGTTCAAGCTGCTATCATCTCTTTCCTGAGTTACTGTAGGGGCTTCTTAAATGGCCTTCCTACATCTATTTTTTGCCCCTTTCCATACAGCAGCATGAATATTATAAAAATGCAAATCTGATCCTGTTCTATCTCTGCTAGAAGAGATCATCATGGTGTCTCCTAAGATAGAGTTCAGACTCCTTAATATGATCTATGAAATCTCAGATGGTCTTGCCCTGCTATCTTTTCACTCACCTCCCTGCCCAAGCCACATTGTTTTTCATTCATTTCTTTGAAACCAGGTACTCCAGTATTTGAGACTTGGCACATGCTAGTCTTCCCTTCCTTCCCTGCACTATCTCAGTTTCAAGTCACTTCCTCAAACTGCCTTCTAAAACCTTCCATACTAAGATTGCCCACCTTGATATTCACTTCCATACCATGCTACATTTTCTCTTTTTAATACATATCATATGTATAATTGTTTGTTTAATTTCTGCCTTTCCACTCAAGATTTAGATCTAAGAAGGTGAGGATCAAGTCTGAGTTGTTCATCATTTTATCCCTGGGCCCCTGGCAGAGTGATTGACACACAGTAGATGCTAATTAAATATTTGTTAGATGAATGAAAATAAATAAATGCAACAAATGAGTGAGTGTATGAAAGACTGATTTGAATGTCACTCAAACACTTTTGGTGTTGAATTATTCTGACAATCTGAGTTTGAAAAAAATAAAATTATGAAAATTTGAGCACAAATGGGTGGTGCTTTTTAAAAGTTAGTTTGAAAATATCAACAGCTTTATCTACCCAGGTTGAAGTTGATTTAGCAACATGTAAGTGTGTATAGAAAGAATCTTTTAGGTGGAGAAATTTAAATATACTGGCAAGCCCTGAACAAGTGGAAAGGATTCTTTATGAATTCTTTGTATTATATGGAAGGTAAAATCTAGAACAGATTTTTCCTCTACTCAAAGGTTACAACATATCTAACAACTCTTTAACCATTTAAAGGCTATCCAGTATCATAACTTTACACTTTATGGACCTTTGCTTATTAAGGATGAAGCAAAACCAGGAAGTAGACATACACAAAATTTTAAAAACTCCAAAGTCATTTCTCATTCTTGATCATATGTAGATGAACTTCTTAAGGAAAGACCTTGGCTTTTCATTTTCAGAGTATTGCACAAAACCTTGTCCTGGTTGATATTCATAATCAAACAAGTCAAATAGTTGTCATAAACTCCAACGCATATGTATACTCAAAGTCTTCACTCCAACTTCGCTTGCTCTTAATTTGCACACATCCATAAGCCTGTTTACTTTGTTATCTCATTTCCAGGGCCACAGCAAATTAAAACCCTTGGTCATGAATTGGGCAGGAAAAGACAGTTGCAGTATTGGCCTAGTGTCCATCTCTTCCTCCTCCAGACTCCTGCAGACCTTCACTAGTGTGAGCACACTAACCACATTCACCTCTTGGCATGATTATGCTTTAAAAAGTCATTTCTCATTCTTGATCATATATAGATAAGCTTCTTAAGGAAAGACTTTGGCTTTTCACACAGCTGTCAGAGTATTACACAAAACCATATCCTGGTTGATATTCATAATCAAAACACACCAAAACAACTCTGAGTCATCAAAAGAAAATCAAATGATGTTTAATATTGTTTGAGGAGACTAGAATGAAGTAGTATTATTTCCATCACAAATAATGAAAGTAAAAAGCTTTTCTTCTAAAGAGATGAATACAAAATTATTGCTTTTTTCTAGAGCCACTCACAAACCAGAGAGTGTCCCAGAGCTGAAATTTTATGATTTACTACTTCTAATTCTTAGATGTATGATTTGCAAACCTTTCAAATTCAGTCTAGTTCATAGCAACCTGTGAGGAAGGGAGGATAAATATTCCCACTTTACAAATAAAAACCTGAAGTCATTTCTTAAATTATTACCTCAAGGTTATTGCTATTAAGGGTGGAGTTGAGATGAGAACTTTTAGTTGGCTTAGAGTACATTTAGTCATGACAGCAATGTAGCATTGTGATAAAATCACAGGCTTTAGAGTCAGAAAGATCTGGGTTTGGGTCCTTCCTTTGGTCACACACTGAGTCACAGTGGGCAATATGCTTAACCTCTTTAGATAAGGGCAATTTCTTTTTATAAAATTAATATATAATATTTTACATATTTCTGGGGTACATGTGATATTTTGTTATGCATAGAATGTGCAATGATCAACTCAGAATATTTAGGGTATCCACCACCTCAAATTTTTCTCATTTGTATGTATTGGGAACATATCGAGTCCTCTCTTCTAGCTATTTTGAAATGTACGATACGTTGTTGTTAACTATAGCTGCCCTACTCTGCTATTGAACATGAGAACTTATTTCTTCTATCTAACTGTATGTTTATACCCGTTAACCAACACTTCTACATACCACCACTCCCCCTCAGTCTCTTCCTAGCCTCTGGAATCCACCATCCTAATCTCTACCTCTGTGAGATCCAATTTTTTAGCTCCCACATATGAGTGATAGCATGCAATATTTGTCTTTCTGTGCCAGACTTATTTCGCTTAACATAATGACCTCCAGTCCCATTCATGTTGCTGCAGATGACATGGTTTTACTATTTTTTGTGGCCAAATAGTATTCCATTGTGTGTATATACCATGTTTTCCTTATCCATTCATCTGTTGATGGACAGTTAGGTGGATTCCATATCTTTGCTATTGTGAATAGTGCTGCAATAAACATGGGAGTACAGGCATCTTTTTGATATACTAATTTCTTTTCCTTTGGATCAATAACCAGTAGTGGGATTGCTGGATCATATGGTATTTCTATTTTTATGTTTTTGAGAAATGTCCATACTGTTTCGCATAGTGGATGTACTAATTTACATTCTTACTGACAGTGTATAGGACTTCCCTTTTCTGTGCAGCCTCTCCAGCATTCATTATTTTTTGTCTAGATGTGGGCAATTTCTGATCAATTATTAGTCATGTGATACAAACACATATCAATGTGGCAAAGTATGAACTAGAGCTGCAAGAGGGAATCTCTGTGGAATCAAGTAATTGAATTTCCTTTGGCTCCTGACGCCAGAGCATCAGGAATTAAACCAAAAACATTTACTCAGTGACGCCACTTGTCTTAGTCTGTTCTTGCTCCTATAACGAAATACCACAGACTAATTTATGAACAACAGAAATTTATTTTTCTTAGCTCTGGAGGCCGGGAGACTCCAAGATCAAGGCCAGCAGTTTCAGTGTCTGGTGAAAGCTGCTCTCAGCTTCCAAGATGGTGCCACACATGGTGGAAGGTGGTGCTACACATGGTGGAAGGTAGAAAGGCAAAAGGGATGAAGGCTGTATGAAGCTTCTTTTATAAGGACATTAATCCTCTCCATGAAAGTGGAGCCTCATGATCTAATCACCTCCTAAAGGCCTCACTTCTTAGCATTATCACATTGGTCATTAACTTTCAACATATGAATTTGAATTTTGGTGGAGGGGACACATTCAGACTATAGCACCACCTCTCTGTATTTTAGTAAGTTGTTTTAATCTCTCTTTTATTTCTTTATATATAACATTGGAATAATACTAATACCTACTTGTATCAGTCAGAATAGGTTATGTGCAGTAAAAACAACCCCTAAATATCAGTATTTAAAACAACAAAGGTGAATTTCTCACTTACTCATGTCCATTGTGATTTGGCCAGTCCCTCTTCCACATCATCCTTACATGAGAACTTGAGTTGATTGACCCATTGCTATCTGGAAGGTTGTTGGTCACCATGGCAAGGGGAAGGGATCATGTCATGTCACACACTAGCTCTTAAAGTTTTTCACCAGGAAGAGAGGAACATCTCTCCACTCACATTTTTCTGACCAAAGTAAGTCACCTCTCTATGCCTAACTTCATGGAGTTGGGAAATTGCAATTAAACAATGGACCTCCGGGAATATGTGACTTCAGTTGGCACTTTCATCTTAAATATATTATTCTGGCCTGTGAGCTCCTCTGGAGTAAAGATTCTGACATTCTTCAGCCTCGGGTCCTTAGTTCCCAGCAATGTCTTCAAGTAACAGTGAGTGAAGAACAGACTGAGTGAACAACAAAAAACGTTGTCCCATTTAAAGGAATTCTAGGCATAGGGAGAGCACAAGGGGACATTTTCTCAGTGCAGGGCCAGCTGAAATCCCACGCTTGTTGCCTTTCCCTTCCTACTCATTTCTTCTTCCATCCTTCATGGCCAGGCTGTGACCACTGGGCAAGCACCAAGGAGTCTCCCTGATCCTAGAGGACATGCTGGAGACTGCTGCCTCAAGTCATGTTTCTCTAGTAACAGCATTCCTTTCCCCACCTCCTTCCACCTTCCAAAAAGAATCTTTCTTGTTTTAGAAAGTCCCCTCCCCTTCTGTTTCATCTGAGTAGAGGCTGCATCTGTGCCAGAAATTCTTTCAGCTCAGTGGCTCTCAAACCTCAGCAGGCATCAGAATCACCTGGAGGACTTATGAATCCAGTTTGCTGGGCCCGTTTGGTCCAGCGCTTCTGATTCACTAGGGAGAAGTGGAACCATGAATTTGCATTCCCGACAAGCTCACAGGTTATACCAGTGTTGCTGGCCCGAGGATTGTATTTTGGGCAGTATTACTCCATCTGAACTCTTCTTGTTCTCTTACCTCCTTACGTCCCAAGACTCGCGGATGTTAGTTTATTCTCAGGTACTGGTTTTACTTAGATTTTTTTGTTTGTTTTTTAAATTGAAATTGTATGTATTTAAGGTGCATAGCATGATGTTTTGATATACACAGTAAACTGATTACTATAGTCAAGCTAATTAACACATCCATTCCTTCACAGTTACCTTTGTGTGTGTGTGTGTGTGTGTGCATGCGTACATGTTAAGAACACTCAAGATCTACTGTTAGCAAATTTTAAATATGTAACATAGTATTTTTAACTATATGTAGTCCCTTGGTGTACATTACATCTCTAGAACTTACTCATCTTAACGTAACTAAGACTTTGTACCCTTTGACCATCTCCCATTCCTCCCTTCACCCTGGTCACCACCATTCTACTCTCTGCTTCTATGAACTTGATGTTTTTAGATTCCATGTAAGTGAGATCATACAGTATTTTTCTTTTTGTCTGGCTTATTTCACTTAACATAATGTCTTCCAGATTGACTCATGTTGTCACAAATGGGAGGCTTGCTTTCTTTTTAAAAGCTAAGTAATGTTTTATTGTGTGGGTGTGTGTATATATGTATATATACATGTTTATCACATTTTCTTTATTCATGTGTCACTGGACATTTAGGTTGATTCTGTGTATCTTGGCTATTGTGAATAATGCAGCAATGAAAATGGGATTGCAGATATCTCTTCAACATACTGATTTTATTTCTTCGGATAAATACACAGAAGAGAGATTGCTGGATCGTATGGTAGTCCTGTTTTTGATTGTTTGAGGAACCTTCATACTTTTTAATAATGGCTATACTAATGTACATCCCTACAGTGTACAAGGGTTCCCTTTTCTCCATATCCTTGCCAGCACTTATCTTTTGTCTTTTTGGTAATAACCTTCCTGAAAGATGTGAGGAGGTATCTCATTATAGTTTTTTATTTTTTTTTGAGATGGAGTGTCACTCTGTTGCCCAAGCTGGAAGGTAGTGGTGCGATATCGACTCACTGCAACTTCCGCCTCCCGGGTTCAAGTGATTCTACTGCATCAGCCTCCTAAGCAGCTGGGACTAAAAATGCATGCCACCACACCCAGCTAATTTTTGTATTTTTAGTAGAGGGGGTTTCACCATGTTGGCCAGGCTGGTCTCGAACTCCCTACCTCAAGTGATCTGCCTGCCTCGGCCTCCCAAAGTGCTAGGACTACAGGCATGAGCCACCACACACAGCCTTATTGTACTTTTTAATGTTGCTTTTGAACTGTTGAAATGATCCTAATTATTTCTCCTTGGGATATCATAATACTCGTGTCTTTTATGTGTCTTCCTGAATGTTGTTTTGGTTGTTACGGACTGCAAATTCCAAAACATGGGAACTGTTTTGTACCAGAAGGCCTTAGAGAGGGTTTCCCACTCAGCATTTAATGCAAGTTGCATATGGCCAAAATAGTGAAGGCATTTGGACCCTTTCAACCAACTATTTAAAAAACTTATATGAGTGTTCTTATTATATTTCTGGTATCTTGCTAATTAGCCAGTTGGCATTTTTGAAATCATTAAAGAGAAGTATTGTCGAAGATAAGATTAATGTATCTATAATTTTGACATGGAATTTTATCATTTAGTTGACTAAGCTAGAAATTCATAGTTGTAGCTCTCAAATTGAACTTGGCATAACAACAAAGTAATTTGACTTTTTAGAATAAAGATGTACGTGACTTTGAAGAAATGAAAGGCTGTATTTTAAGTGGCCTTCTATCTGGGGTAATACTTAATAGATGAGGAAAATTAAAATTATATTTAGTTAGACCACGGAGTGAGCTCTTTTTCAAATGGCTTATCTGGGTATTTTCTCTATGTATATCTGTTCTCCATGTGCCTCTTGTTACTACAGGGACATTTGTGTTGCTGAGTCAGCAGCTGATTATAGACAGCTGTGTATATTTTGGTATCTATTATTCCAGCCATGTGTACGTGCGAAAAAGTCTCAAATAAATGAGATCGCTTACCATATTGTCTTTATGTTCACTTAACATATTTACTGAACATTTCTTCCTGTCACTAAATGATTTCTTACATTTAAATGATTACATAGAATTCCTTTATTTGAATACACCCTAATTAGTTGGAAAATCGTTGCTTTAAAATAATTGAAAGATAAAAAGTACATGTTGCCGAATTACCCCCTAGAAAGGGAGAAAAATATATATACAAATGTTGCTAATAAAAAACCTTTTGTTAATATTTCCATGTGATACTTTAGGAAGAAAATGAAATTTTAAACCTGCTTAGGTTTAAAAACATCTGTCAGTTTGGGGTGATGGGGTCATTTTTTAGTATTCTCTTAGCTTTGGAGACAGATGGTCCAATCTATAGCAATAAAGAGAAAAAACACCAGAAATTATGCCTCCAAATAATAAGATACATAAGAAACTAAATAGATTAAACGTTGCCACCATTACATGCTATTTGGAATGTTTGAGCTTGATTTACGCATTAGGTGGTATGCGTTTGTTTTCGCTTCTGTTTTGAAGTATTTGAATACTTCTCACATACAGTTTTGATAATTTTTTATAGAAGTGAGTTCCTATAAAGGTTATAAGTTGAACTTATTTGGTCCTCACCAACAGTTGCAAGTTATCAAAGGCAGGGCACTGTGCTATGCAATTCAGAGACCCATTTGATTTCTTTAAATAACATATTTTTAAAATTTTTTCTTTAGCATATTTTTTCTAACTGCATTCTAAATTCATAAAGTCTTCTTTCTTTCTCATCTGTTTTCTCCAAAAATTTTCAATTATGCTTCCTTCTTCTAATCCTTTTTCTGTTAATTTGTGGCATTATGAAGGGGAAATTGTGTGTTCTTTAAGCTAAACGGATCTGAATTTGAAAGCTTTCCTTCTGCTTTCTAGCTGTGTGACATTGAACAAATTACAGACGTTTTCTGAGCCTCAATGAAATGGAGCAATTTTTCCTCCTGCATTTTTCTGAAACTAAATACAATAATATATATTGAGTTGCTAAAAACTAAAATCAGGACTCAATAAGTGCTAGTTCTCTTCTCATTTCTAATTTTCACTCTTTCTTCTCATTTTTCATACTTTCCCCCAAAGTCTCCAGATGAATAATTTAAAACTTCTTGGCAGTTCTTTTGGGAAAGATTTAGGATAAAACTTTTTTCTTTCTTTTTTTCTGGAGTTAATCATTATTAAAAAGTCACCATTTAACTAATATTTACTTTGATCTAAGTAAGGCTGTAGACCTTAGTTAACTTTATTTAATTTCAATTTGAATGAGTCCTGAGATCACCTTTTAAGCAGTAGACAGTCCCCAAATTATGGGAAGAAATTGTTATCCCAGGATCACCAAGGATGGGTGGGGGAGCCGTGATGGTGACTGGTGTCTTCAGCAAGTAAAACCTAGAGATGTTACCAGTGAATTCTGTCTTTTGCTTGGGAGTTGCTGATAGAAGGTTATGCTTCTTAAGTCTAAACCCCAGCCAGTCTGAATGCATGCAAATCAATTCATGCTATGCTAGTAGCTGTCTTCCCTTGATTTTCCCAGCTGGGAATTCCTCTCTGCCTCTCTGCTTTTCCTCCTCCTTTCTTTGAAAACAGCTTGAAGGTCACCTTCTTTGTGAAACCTCTCTTGCTCTCTCCCTCCCTCTTACTCCATCCCCAGAGTTCTTTTTCTGGCCTTTCTCTGTGCCCCATGAATACTCCCATCCTTGTGCCTAGTAATACTTGCTCGTCTCCCTGCTTCTAGGCCCTCAGCCCAGTAAGAGCACAGACGATGTTGGATTCAGTGATAGATTCTGGTCACGAGTCATGGCAGTGCTCAGCAAGTATCTATTGAATATTTCTGCAGAAATCAATGTTAAACATCACAAGAGTTTAAGATAAAAGTCATGGTTCCCTTGGATAAAGGAGCATAGAAGTTTGAAGTTATAATTGGTCTGGATTGAAAACAATATAAGCAGAGCTAAATAAAGTTGAGTTGGAGTCTGCTTTCTAATTATACTAAACTAGAAATTTGAACCAATTATCAACATCGTTCTGGAAGAATTAAGAATGCTATTTGATTTACCTAATTACTTGATTTCATTATCTTATTCAGATTTAGGAAGAAAGGAGAGTCCTCTTCATCACTCAAAAAGTAATATAAAAATAATCCAGACACCCCATAAATATATTAAAGCAAAGGATATTGAAGCCTGAGAAAGCTGAGCAATTACTTCAGTTCTCTACAGCATTTTCATTTTGAAGACACAACCAGTTCGGAAGTAACATAGTGGCTGCAAAAATTGTATAGTCAGAACTTGAGTTGGAAGAGCTGCTAAAACAGCCACTTACATACCAATTACATATCCTCTTGGACCTTAGCTCATCTGTCTAAGGGGATGTTGATAACTACTTTTCAGGGTTGTTATGAGGATTAAGTGAGCCAGTATGTGAATAAGCCAACAAACATTCCATTAATCTCCAAAAGACTACACATAAATCTATGGTTTTACATGAAAGAACAGCAAAGCTAAAAAATAGTGTGTTACAGTAAGTTATGTTTGTCTATGGATCTGATACCATTGAGGATCAAGAAATGTAAACAAATGCTAATTATTTATTTAGAAAGCATACACATATCAAAAACTCATAACACTATTAGTATTTGATTTTGATGAAAAAAAATCAAGAAAACTGCGATTGAAGTAACTTGAATGTAGGGGACTGCTCTCCCTTGTCATAAACTCATTTTAAATAAGCCCCAGGGATTGTAATGCTTTGAAGAAAAGTCAAATGTAAATACTCCTTCTGTAGGTTGAGAGTAGACAGGGAAAAGCCACCAGTAGGGTAACCCTTGAGGGCCAGGGACAGTGGCCTCTCACTACCTCACCCAGCTCCAGCCTTAAGGCCTTGATGAAACAGACCCTCGCCCACTGGAATGACTCATGGTCTCTGTAGAAACAGGGCTGTGCAGCACACAAAAGATGAAACAGGACAAACGGAGGGAGTGGAATAGAGATTTAATTTCAAGGCATGAAAATTAAATAAAATTCAGTCTTGCTTCATCATCTTTATGAGGAGATGAATGTAAATTAGGTTAAGGAGAAGAATCCTTTCTGGAGCCCCCACCTCAGTTTCCCTTCATCACAAGGCTGAAGATCTCTGTCCAGCCTCTGTGGCTGCATGCTTTATGAGAGTAATCATTCTGAAGTCACAGGATATTCTCAGAAAGAAGCCGTTTCCATCTGTGAATCAAAGTTGTAAGGTTAGAGCAAGCAAAGATCACTGATGAGTTGGCATGAAGGTAGGTGGACATAAACACAATAGGGACTGAGCTTTGGGGAAGGAAAGAAAGCAAGCCATGTCCCTTTTGGAGCCCAGGAGGAAGCTATCAGTAAGTTGGGATGACCCAGGTGCAGAGAAAGTTCATCGATGCTGATTAAGGCTTACTTCTCATTTGCTTTACAATGCACAGCATTAGCCTTAAACAGATTGTTGAATATAAACTTCATAAAGGCAGATAACAATTCTAAATTCATCCTCTATTCTACTTTACACCCAGTAGATTCAGGTGTTGTCCAAGTGGGTAGAATTGTTTTCAGTGTTTCAAGATTATAATGTGTCATAAATAAGTCTTTCTTTCCTGAACTTATCATTTAGTCTGGTTTGTGATTTTAGCTATTTTCTAGTTGCTCCAGTCCTGCATTTTTGCCTCGAAGGCTACACTCCACCTGCTTTAAATTAGCAAGCACACCTAATTACTCTAATATGTACCAGATTGGTTTGCCTTTTACTCTTATGTTCCAGGCTTCAACATCCTTTTTTGCTCTGTACTTAGAGTTCCAAATTGGAAATGAGATAAAAGCAGTACATGTTCCTTGCATAGGTCAATAATACAGTTACATATAAGTGAGAGTTCTGTTACGTGTCACCAACAACATTCTGTATGTTTGCCATAAACAGAATTCTAACTATTTCTGTTCTAGAAACTCAGAAATATCATGTGAACATTTTTCATTTTAGTATATATTAATCCTTTTAAATATCTGTATAATATTCCATTATATGGAGGCAGCATGATTGATTTAACCAATTTTCTGTTGCTGAGCATTTAAGTTGTTTCCAAGTTGTTGCCATTACTATCGTGCTGCAGTGAATATCCTTATACATAGTTTCATGTATTCTTGGGCAAATCTTTTGAAAGGAGAATTCATAGAAGGGAAATTGGCAGTCAGCAGGCAGGGGCTGGCAAAGGGAATGGACATTTCAATTTTTGAAAGTCTTTCTCATGTTACCCTCAAGAAAAGTACCAATTTGTCCTCTCATTGACAGCTTATTAGACCTTCTTCCCTTATACCTCACCAATAATGGTCATAATCAATCTTTTTGTCTTTTTTTTCATTTTTGCCAATTACTAGTGAAGTTAATGTTTTTACTTTTGAGATTACCTTAGTTTGCATTTCTTTGCTCATTCTTCATTTGTTAACAGAACATTTATGTTTTTTTTTCTTCTGTGAATCAACTATCAAAGTTTTCTACCCACTTTTGTCTTGGCTTGCTATCTCTAACAGGACATTGCAGAGGAAACAAACCATTATAAGGTGTAGAAGATACTTGAAGCTAAAAATATCTGAGGCATGATTCCAAATTACACTATCCTTGTAGAAAGTGGTAGGGTGTATGTATGGTGTTTTTACAAACATGGTTTTATCCTGTTATTGTTATCTTAGGCGTCCCTTGAACTCATTTTTACTGCTAGGCATTCTTTCTGATTTTTGTTATATTCCTGACATCTTAGGCAATTAATCATTCTTCGCAATTTTTTCCTTTCAGCTCATATATTCGGTAGATAATTCAACAATCTCAAAAATCCCAGGCAGAAAATTTCTGTCCTTAGATACATGTGTTTTTTCAAAGAAGAGGTTGTTTTTAACAAGTAAGGACATTTAAAAAGGTATATGGGAATTCTTATTCATGCTTTCAGATATTTAATATTGTCATTAATCCATAATTTTCTTCCCCAATACAACTTTCTCCTTCTCTTCCTATACTTTATCCTCCACCTTTTCCTTTTTTCTTTATCCTCCACCTTTTTTCTTTCTTTCTTTTGCCCTTTCTCTGCTCCTTCATTTCACTTTCTCTGTTTTACTCTCTAGTAGAGAGCTTTCTCTCTGACAGCAACTCTGAACCAATTAATTTTGTCTCCTGGAATTCTAGGTGAAAACTCTTAATAAAGCAGGCACTGATTGATTGATACTTCAGTGGTGAAACAATAGGTGTGCCCATTAAATTCAGGAGCGAAGCCAGGATGTACACCTTCATCCCAGTTGTGTTTACCTTTGCTCTGGAGGCACTAAGTGATACAGTTAGAAAATAGCAATTGTAGGTTTTAAAATTAGGAAAAGGAAGGCAAACAATACTATGTCAAGATGATATAATTGTATTTCTAGAACACCTGAGAGAATGAACTGGAAACTGTTTTTCTTAAACAGCTAGCAAGTTTAATAATGTGGTTTAGTACAAAATCAATGCACAAAAATCAGTAGCCTTCCTACATTCAAACAACTACTTGAAGATAGAAATGGGAGTAAAAGAAATATACAATACCAATTGTATTGTATACCAATATACAATAGAAACTCAATGACAGAATACCCAGGAAATAACAAGAAATGAGAAAGGTCTATGTTAAAAAAACTATGGCATAAAACTTATTTTTAGATAAAATGCTACAGCAGTGTAACAACACCGATTTTCCATATATTTATGTATAGATTTAGCATGATTCCATAAAAATTACTAACTGGATTTAAAAAAATCAAATTATAAAGTTCATGTGCAACATAAAATGTGTAAGAACAGACTAGAAACTTTTGACAAACAAAAATAATGAGGCCAGGAGCAGTGGCTCATGCCTGTAATCCCAGCACTTTGGAAGGCAGAGGTGGGCAGATCACCTGAGGTCAGGAGTTCGAGATCAGCCTGGCCAACATGGTGAAACCCCATCTCTACTAAAAATACAAAAATTAGCCAGGCATGGTGTCGTGCGCCTGTAATCCCAGCTACTCCAGAGACTGAGGCAGGAGAATCACAGAATGACAACTCTTAATATTGACCCAAATACATACTGGATTTGGTACATAGTACAAATATATGAAATTGATATGTAATGTAGGTAGTATTTCAAACCAAGGGAAGAGAGATTGTTTACCTGTAAACAATAGTTAGATCCGTGCCTGATTCTTACGCAAAAAGAAATCCCAGATGCATCAAAAAATTTAAATGCAAGGAATTAAACCATAAAATTACTGGAAAGAAACATGGGAGAATGTTTTAAATATAATCTTAGATTGCAGAAGGTCTTTTTAATGATGACTTGAAACCATCCATGAACATACTGATAGGTTTAACCATATACAATTGAAATTTTCTGTATGCTAAAAGATACAATCACATAAAGTAAAAATGTAAATTAAACATGCTTCTCACACATATTACAACCAGAAACCTGATTTCCTCAATATGTAAAAAAAACGTGTATAAATCAGTTCTAGAAAACCAAATGAGAAAACATTCTTCTCTGGATATAGCTATAAGAAATCCAACACCATGCTTACATTGGGGAAGGAGAACCAGAGGCTGAAGCGACTCCCTCTTCATTTTGTACTGCTGGGTTTTTACCATGAGCATGTGGAGTGTCCTACTTTGTTCTGGCTGCTATAACAAAAATATCATAGACTGTATGGCTTATAAACAACAGAAACTTATTTATCACAGTTCTGAAAGCTGGGAAGTCCAATATACCAGCAGATTCAGTATCTAGTGTGGACCCACTACCTGGTTTATAAATACTGTCTTCTTACTGTGTCCTCACATGGTAGAAGGGGAAAGGGAGCTCTCTAGGATTCCACTTATATTAATCCCATCATGGACTCTACCCTCAGGATCTAATCACCCCCAAAGGCTCTGTCTCCTAATACCACCACCTTGGGGGCTAGGATTTCAACGTAGGAATTTTGGAGAGGCATATTCAGCCTATAGCAAGTAGTTTCCAAAGAGAAATAGATGAAAGAAAAACAGACCGAGAAATACATTTTAAAAATTGAAAATCTATGTTTTCTTGAATTCATCTTGCTGCCACTAACCTGCACAAGTAGGAGAAGAGAGGGAAAAAGATGAAAACAGAAATAGTCCAGAAATAGTCGCAGGCTTCTCCACCATCTTCCTTTTTTTTCTAATACATTTACCATTAAGGTTTCATCCATGGGGTTTCTCTGAAAAACCCCTGGATGTCCCTTAAATGCTAAAAGAATTTTGCATTTACAAGTGGAATAGATCATTCTTTCTGTGAGTGGTGGGAAGTTTGGTCTTGCCATCCCCAGGGAAGTCTCCCTTCACACCTGTTTCTACCTTGCTTTAAGGATGATCCTACTTAGATTTTACTTATGAAAAATATGTAAAATTCTCTAGCAGAAATTATGTAATTTGAACAATTTTCTAATGTTTGTATAGAATTTTAAGAATGCTTTACTATTAATTGAGCTACCATCAATTGGAAAACTTCTTAAGAAATTTAATGTACAGTATATCAGTCTGTGGCTTAAAAGATGGCACAACTCACTGTTCATTTAGATGGTGATTTTATCTTGGTGAGAGATGGCTCCTTATTTAGAGCAGTTAAGAATGTAAGACCTTTAGTAGCCTTAACAATACGGACACGACTGTGTTACTTGCCAAAGTGTAGACTTATGTATATAAGATATTTAATAGTACATGGAACGACTAGAATTGAAATTGCTATTGTCCTCCAGCTTTCCCCCTTGCCCTGTAGGAAAGCCAACAGTGTGTGGGATTTTACAGGTATCTAAAATCACCGGAAATGATATTAATACTTAGTAGAGTCTCACTATTCAATGGTGTCTCCAAAAACAGCCACTATCTTGTAAGTGAAGTTACTATATGTTTTCCAGCAGTGGAGGGGTCTCTATAAAAAGTCCAATTTGTGATTTTAAATGCTTCAGTTCTTCATCCAGGAATATCTTGGCTAATTTACCATGTCTTAGTAAATTGGTGACATTTTTAGTGATAGTTTCTTTACACCAGTTTCAAGTCGCCTTCCTGTCAGGAAATGCAGAGAATGGGGAGTGTGACAGTGATTGTGTAAGAGCTTGTCCAGATTTGAGGAGTTGGGATGTGGGGTGGAAAGCATATTTCTACTTTGAGGGAAATGGCCTTCTAATTTCTTCTGTTCCTGCAGAAAATATCTCCCACAGGGTCTCAGCAGGGTGTTTTCTGAGCTCATTATGGATCTGTTACTTGGCCTTCTGGAGACTTCTGTATTCTGCGGGCTTCTGGCTTTTAGTCTTTGGAGAGCACTTGTTCTATGTCATTGTTACACAGCTCATAATTGGTGTGGACCCATATTTTACAGTTTGTCAGGCTGGCAGGTTTTGAAGGCATTACTAACAGAACAGGTGTAGATTTCTAAGGGCAGTCTCATCTCTATTCCTAGCGTTTTCTGCAGGCTCAAGATGTACTTGACCATAAAGTAATATTTTACATTTAATGACTTGAATATCATTTTGCAAATTTTCTAAACATTTTGTACTTCCTTTTAGTTCCAGCATTCAAGTGAATGTAGAACTATACTGAATACTGAGAAACAATTCTCCCCAAGGTAGACCAGCAAAGATCTTCAGAATGTATCCATAAAATCATAGCTTAAACTTGCCACAGAATTAACATTTTACAGATTTTCACATTATATCACTCTTATGGCATCTTCTGTACTCCCCATATGCCCAGGCACCATATTCCTCTTCATTTTCAGTTAGTTTTATGCTTGGGTGTCCCAATGGAAACAGAATAGTGCTTGCAGAATTGATCAGATTACTCATGCATTCGATCCAATTGCATCACGAAGATAACTAAAAACATCAGATGAACGGGTTTAGGTTTTCCTACCTTGTTTTTCTTATTGCTTTTATGTTTGTCACAAGACAAGTCTCCGAATCTGAAGAAATAGAATGAATTTAAAAGAAAGGCATGCTTTATTCTTTCTGTATCTCCCAACTGTCTCTCTTACATAAATTCAACTGTTCTTTTTAACTTCCAAATTGTTAATGCTTTTGCCACTAAAATATACAGATTCCATTCAGATAGTTTTTGACTCTTAAGTCTCAGAACAAACTTGCAGTCATAACTACCTCTCCATGGACAGAAAGTCATCATTAATTACTTAGTATATTTTTAATTTGCCTAGCAGAGCAGTAAAAGAATAATGTGAGCTATGAAGAGTTAGTAATAGCTATTGTTTGAGAACTTCTTATAATCAACACAAAAGTAAGCATTATATGTATAACTTATCTTTGAAAATTCCTTGTAGTCAGACCCAGCTGATATCACTAATATCACTCATGTAGACCTTAATTGCCAGAACTGAACTGTGCTTTGCATTTATTATCCCCTCTTCACAACAATCCTACAGGTACTGTTACTATACCCATTTTACAAATGAAGGAACTGGGGCTCCAAGAGGTTGATTCATTGTTCAAATGTGGTTATTAAGTATTAAGGGCTGTGTAGGGATTCAAGCCTGCTAGGTCTTCTGCCTCAAGTGCACCATATACTGTGTATCAAAGAAGGCTTTGCCATTTTATAGATGGAGGAACTGAGATAAGAAAAGCCACTTGCATGGCTTCAAATGAGGAAGCAAAGACATGGGTCCCTGTCTCTCTGATTCCAGTGTCCACGTGAAAAACAATTATGCTACATGCTAAAAGATGATCTTTTTTTTTTTTTGAGACGGAGTTTTGCTCTTGTTGCCCAGGCTGGAGTGCAGTGGCAAGATCTCGGCTCACTGCACTCTCCACCTCTCAGGTTCAAGCGATTCTCCTGCTTCAGCCTCCTGAGTAGCTGGGATTACAGATGCCCACCACCATGCCCAACTAATTTTTTGTATCTTTAGTAGAGACAGGGTTTCACTGTGTTGGCCAGGCTGGTCTTGAATTCCAGACCTCAGGTGATCCACCTGCCTCGGCCTCCCAAAGTTTTGGGATTACAGGCGTGAGCCACCACGCCCAGCCAAAAATGATTTTTATTTTATTTTTATTTTTTAAACTTTATGTGATTGAACTCTTTGTCACCCATATGAATTTTCTTTTTTCAATTCTGGTAAAGATATAGATTAAAAATCCTATTCTAAAAGTTTGAAATGTCTCAACTGGGAAGAAAGTCCTAAAATTGTTCTAGCTTGAACAGAAAATATTTCCATCTGTCACATTTGTGGATACCACATGGGGTTTTTATATAATGTTTTTGTTTGGTACTCAAGGCATAGATTAATTTTTACTTCCTTTGGGCAGACAGCCTCACATTCTGGTGAATTTTTAAACCTCCAGATAAAGATAAAAATTCAAACATGTAAATAAGACAGTATCAAATATATTTAAAATAATAGTCACACTTCAACTAGGAAGATGATGAAAAATCGGAGGGCAGGGACCCTTATGCAATAGTCAGGAACAAGGATGAATTAGAATCTATCTGCATGGCATACTCTCATTTATGTGCCAAGCCTTCGTTAACTGCCGCCACTTCTGGGAAGCCTGTCCTGACTCCTTCAGATAGTATGGAAGAGCATTCTCCAATGCTCCTGTAGCTCCATCATAGCAATTATTTTATTTTAAATGTTTATTTCTACTGTTTTCCTACTGGACTCCATACTCCTTGAAATCAGGGATGAGGTTTTATTAACTTTGTGTCCCTAGTGCCTAGAACATTTCAACCATAACTCAAACCTTCATCAACTCAGTTCACAGTCAACAGATACTTACTGAGCATTTAGTATATGCCAGGCACTCTGCCAAGGCACTGGAACAGCATGAAAAAACAATAGAAAAGGGAATATATAAACAAGAGTGAGCACTGGACTAGGAGTCTGAAAACTTGTATTCCAGTTCTATTCTGTCTGCTAATTCAGTGTTTGATCTTCAGTAACATTCCTGGCCTTTAGATGGCTAAAAGGAATGTCTGGATCCACAGATGTCTAAAGTCTCTCAACTCTGGAAGTCTATGTAATTATAATTATCTCAAATATAATTGAACCATGTCTAATGTATTATAGGCTCACAGTGTGGTCAGAATAGTGTGACATAAATATATAGGAATAAACTTCTGTGAGTGTGAGAATACTAAAAACTGGTATGGATTAGTGCCATAAAAAGCAAATACCAGAATGTGCTTAAGCTTGTAAAAAGGGTAAAGGACAGCAATAAGGCTTTTAAGATTAGTATGAGAACAAAAATAGGAGAGGTAAGCCTGAAGATTAGAACGGACGGTATGTGGTATAGTATTACACATGACTCACAAAGCAGAAATCTTCTCTTCAAGAAGAGCTTTTGTCTGCAAAGGCAAATGGTTCAAAGGGAAGTGAACCCAAGAGAGGCAAGCAGACAGTGGGCTTGAGTGCCGGCAAGAGTACATCTCTCTGTAGTGAGAAAGGTGGAAAATAAGATTTTCTACAGATGATCTCCAAGACCCACAATGAATCTCAGATTTATGTAAGATGGGAAAGGCCTGGAGATGGCCCAACAGTATCCTAGTTTGCAAAGTAAAAGAAGGTGTGTTTTGTGAATTTCAAGCTGGTAATCTTGATGTCTATTGCTTAGCAAAATTGTGGCTGGTTTGTGAGCACTGGGAATGAAAAAAAAAAAAAAGATGATCAATATGTAGCCAAAAGTTAGCCCAAACTAATTTTGTATTTTTGGTTGTCTGCAGGTATATACATATTTGTCTTTTTTTTTTCTTTAAATTAAGAGACAAGGTCTTAATGTGTTGCCCAGGATGGTCTCGAATTCCTGGGCTTAAGCAATTCACCCACCTTGGCCTTCCGAAGTTGCTAGGATTACAGATGTGAGCCATTGCACCCAGCCCATATTTGTCTTTTAACTTGGCCTTTGACAAAATCATGATCTCTTTTTGAAGAATATGGAAACATTAAGTGTGGCTGGCCTTCCAGTTAGATTTATTTATAACCAGTTAAATGATGTCATCAAAATGATGGTTGCTGATTAATATAGTCTCAGGCCAGGAAACATATTTTGAGCCCAGTGTCTACTTCAATGCCAGGTGTCCATTTTTATTGCAATTACATGAATATCTAAACAAATTAACAATGTCTACCTAGAAAGAGGTCTGTAGTGGAATATCACAGAGCTTTCTTTGCTCTATACTTTCTTCAATTTCCAAACACTTGGGTGAAGCTTTGGAAGTCAGATTTATAATATTTGCAAATGAACATAAACTGAGAGGGACAACAGGATTTTGGAAGCCAGGCTTAGGATCCAAAGAGACTGATAAGCAGAAATTTTGTTCCCAAGTTAACAAAATGAAATTCAGTGTAGTAAAATCCTTCACTTGAATCTTTGAGGGAATAAGTCCCGGTCCTGCCCTGTCAGGCATGCTGGAGAGCAAAGAGGAGGATGTGGAGGTAGAAAGTGGTCTCCTTTGAGTCTGCATCTTCGTACACTGAAGGGGTATGGACAGGTGCAAGAGGCCAGATACTCACCCAAGATGACGCCTTCAAACTTATGTACTCCCCATGGCTTTTCACAGGCAATCATTGAGATTTGGAAAATGGGAGTTGATTGGTCCACAGGCCTAGTTTTAAAGGCAGAGCAGCATTCTTTTGCATTTGGTGTTATGGAAACAGGAATCAGAATAAGAAAAAAGAAAACCTCAAATGAAAGCAAATCTGGAGGCCACTCCCCATCTCAAATGGGAGGCTCTGGGGTAACCTCCTAGCTGTGTGACTCTAGGCAAGTTACCTAAGCTCTCTTAGCCTCAGTAACCTGAAAAATAGATATTACAATTATTACTCCTCCAGAATTATTGTGAGAACAAATGTTTTTGTACTAAAGCACTTAGAACATTGCCTGACCATAAGCAGTATGGGCTGTTATTACTACTATTATTAAAACTTAGAAGAGTATGGCTTGTTACAGTGAGGAGACTAGTTAACAGGATTCTTACACTTCCCATGCCTTAGAAAAACATGCAAAACAAAACAAAACAAAAAACAGTCATAAAAGTGTAGGATGGAGGGCATGTAGCTTTGCAGCATTGACCAAAAAAAAAAAAAGGTAGATTTAGGCTGTTTTTGCATATACTGAACACTTTGTACCAATTGGCATTACAGTTTGAAGATGCAGAGCCTGTAGATTCACTCACTCTAGATTTTATAGTTTCACTAGGCTTCGTTTTTCTTTCTTTCTTTCTTTCTTTTCAGAGAGATAAGCTCTTGCTCTATCACCCAAGCTGAAGTAGTGGCATGATCATAACTCACTGCAGCCTCCAGCTCCTGGGCTCAGTTAATCCTCCTGACTCAGCCTCCTGAGTAACTGAGACTACAGGCATCTGCCACCATGCCTGGCTAACTTGCTAAAAAAATGTTTTGTAGAGATGGAGTCTTGCTATGTTGCCAGTGCTAGTCTTGAACTGCTGGCCACAAGTGACACTAAAGCCTCAGCCTCCCAAAGCGCTGGAGTTAAGGTGTGAGCCACTGCACCCAGCCTTCACTAGGCTCCTTATTGTGCAACTGCCGTTAGCATCCCCATGCCATTTTCCGGTATTGGTCCCTAATTCCTGCTTTCATCTACAAGTTCAGATTAATTTTTTCTAAAATAACAACAGCAGTATTTATGTCTTACTCCAACTCCATGGCAGATGTGTGTAAATTGCAAGCATTTAGGAATAGCATTTGCCAACTCCCAAGACTTGGCTGTCCCTCTCGCTCTGGCCTTACTTACCTAACTGACCTCCTGTAGTACTGAGTTGTGTGCTGGCCAAGTTCCTATTCCTGGCCTGCTTTCTTTCCCTTGACCTTCCTTGAAATGCTGCTAACCTGACTTTTGACTGTGATCTATGTGCTATCTCCTGTGTGAAGCCTAATGAAAGGTCCTTCTCTAATGGAAACTTTCATTCTAGGAGTTACCTCATTCTGTTTTATGTGGATCTGTTAGCTCCTTCATTAGGTTTCAAGCTGTTTGAAACAGTGATTGAATTTGCTCACCTTTGCTTTCCTCTCAGGGTCTACATTGGGTCCCTGAGTGATAATAGAGCCTTCTGTAGTACTGAATTGCTTTAAACAGAATTAAAGGACATTGGCACCAAATGTGATTTTGCTAATCCTTGGGAGTCTTGGTGCCTCTGTCTGGGCTTGACCAGGGTAGAATGGCTGAAGAAAATGTGATTCCTTCACCCATTATATTCTTTATTTCTCAACTATTCTGGAAGTTTTTGCCTCTTTTTGTTTCTATCCATTTTCATACTTTTAAGCTACCCTTGCCTTTTCTTCCTGTCTAATCTTTCTTTACATGCTCACATGCAAGCCCAGTCATCCATCTCTCTTTTTCACCTTTCTGTCCTCATATATTTTTCTTAAAATATCTTTTCTCATCTAATCTCCTTTCCTCTATCAGCCTCCTGAGCAGAAAATGGTAGTGCTAATGTTTTAAAAAGTGGGGGAGGACTAGAAATCTGTATGGAATGTAATTCACTTTTATTGCTTTTAAATTAAATGAAAGGTTTTTGCCCTTGTTTCCATTCTACTCAGAAGGATTTCAGACTAAATCCTTAAGCCTGCCATATGGAAATAACTGGGCTAGAGGGCTGCTATCTAATCTAAGCATTTAATTCAAACATTTGAAATGGTTTTTGCTTCAAGAAAACATAGGTTGACACTAAGCTTTATTTTAGCAAAGGTTTGGGAAAGGTTCTAATCTGCAGTATGTACACTTTGATAAATTTCATAGACTAGAGCAACAGATTACAATTTAGTTTGTTCTTCCAACATAAAACTATTTTAATCCTAGTTATAATTTCACTGAAGGCTGGATTTACTCAGTGGCTTGTTAAAACTGTAGATACCAACCACAACCCTGTTATTTAAACACAATTCAGAAATCATAAATAGAAATTCAAAAGGAGAGCTCAATGCTGCAAGATGAGATTTGATGCCCTGAAGAAACTCTCTCTGAAATTTGCCAAAGACCTTGTGGAACTTAAAATATCTTCTTGTTTCCTACCAGCTAGATATGGCAGCTTGAGAACTATTTATTATGAATCAAGATAGATATTTTACCAACTCAAAAAATGTTGCTTTTTGTTTGGATATTAATCTTGTTTGTTCATATTTTTAACTAGGAAAGTTAGTACAGTAATATGGTGGTCATCCAACAGACCACAAGAAGAGAATTTGTCCCTCATTCAGCATTTTAGCAAATATTTCTTGAACACTAGCCATGTGCAAGGTATTACAGTGAGTGTTTCTGCTAATAAAAATATGAATTAAATTTGATGTTTGATCATAAGAAGTAGAAGAACAGTGATACTATAATATTGTAAGTGCCATAGAAAACTTGCTATTATAAAATGCTGTAAGGAGTTAATGCTTGCATAGGGTGCAGTGGGTCAGCTAGAGAAGGCTTTATAAAGAAAGTGGAATATGAGCTTTGATGCCTAGCCAGATGTGGGTGTGTGAAGAACAGGGCAGGGCAGTGGGGAGTGGGTGGATTCTGGACAGCTGAAACATTGTTAACAAAATCTCAGAAATGGTACAAAATGGAATATGAATGAGAAATACAGAACATTTGTTAGGTTTTATTTTTATGCAAATTAAAGAGAAGAGTTAGAGACAAAGTTAAAGTCAATGGGTCTAGAATTTCAGCTAAAACTTTGGTGGGTAGTGGAGAATATTTTATCATTATTCTTCTCTTTAAACAACTTCAGAGATGATTGATTGATCTTGATTGTAAAGGAAGAGAAATTGTTTGGAAGACCAGTTAGGGGGTTATCATATGGTCTAGTAAAAGTTAATAAGATCTGCACAAGGCTGGGAAGAGTAGGATTAGAACAGAGGGGTGGAATTAAAGGACATCATATATTGGAAATTTCTAGGATTTAGAACCTGATTGGAAGAGGAAGAAGAAAGGGAGGAGTTAAAAATAACTGTAAAGAGCCAAATCTGAGAACTGACCCTGCTAAAAAAGTCAGACAAGTCAAGTGGTGCAGCTGGTGTGTGCTAGAAGGTAAGTTCAGCTTTACTAGCAGTACATGAATGTGTGTATGTTCCCTAATGGGCAGTGGAAAGTGTGAAATTGAAATTCAGGATATGACCTGAAATATAGACTTGGGACTCATTAGCATCAAGGAAATGGTGAAGATGTAGGAACAGATATGAATGCCAAGGGAGAGTATGGAAGAGAAGATGGCCAAGAACAAGACTCTAGGGAGAAGTTCTACTTTTAAGTGAGTCTGTTGAAATAGTCAGTGAGGTCAGAGTAGAAGTAGGAGAATTTAACATCATAAAAGACTGGGGAAGAGAGAGTGTGGAGAAAGGAGGGGCAGTAATATCCATAGAAGCAGAGAGGTAAGGAAGATGAAAATTGAGGGGGAAATTAAATGTGGCAGCTAAGAATTCATTGATGACTTTCACAAGAGAGGTCTTAGAACCATGAATTGCTGGAATGTATCCTCTTTGTCAGTCTGGAGTGTTTGTTTTTGACCTATTAAGTATTCTAGATTTGTCCAATGAATGATTTAAAATAGCACAGATAACTGTGTGTGTGTGTGTGAGAGAGAGAGAAGAGAGTGAGCATCAGTCTTGTGGCCAGGGGACTATTTTATATTAATAAGTGATAAAATTATTTAAATATTCCTTGAGCTCACATTTCATCAATAACAGAAATGTAACTGAAAAAATAATAGAAATGTTTACTTAGCCAAAAAGGAAATCTCCGGAAATTTACATTAGTCAATAAATAAAATTTGTACCCAAACTATGTCAATTAAAAAAATATTCTGCCCCATTTAATCACATGAAACTGCAACAGCAACAAAAATTCTGTGTAAACAGTTGTTTAATTGAATTGATGCTCATACCCCAGGAACATATTTACATCATCTTTTTCCTTTTTTTTTTCTTCTTCAGAGTAAAAGGCCAAGCTATGATAGCAACTGGTGGAGTGATAACTGGCCTGGCAGCCTTGAAAAGGCAAGACTCTGCCAGATCACAGCAGCATGTCAACCTCAGCCCATCTCCTGCTACCCAAGAGAAGAAGCCCATCAGGCGCCGGCCCCGGGCAGATGTTGTGGTTGTTCGTGGCAAAATCCGGCTTTATTCCCCATCTGGTTTTTTTCTTATTTTAGGAGTGCTCATCTCCATTATAGGAATTGCCATGGCCGTTCTTGGATATTGGCCCCAAAAAGAACATTTTATTGATGCTGAAACAACACTGTCAACAAATGAAACTCAGGTCATTCGGAATGAAGGCGGTGTGGTGGTTCGCTTCTTTGAGCAGCATTTGCATTCTGATAAGATGAAAATGCTTGGCCCATTCACCATGGGGATTGGCATTTTCATTTTCATTTGTGCTAATGCCATTCTTCATGAAAACCGTGACAAAGAGACCAAAATCATACACATGAGGGATATCTATTCCACAGTCATTGACATTCACACACTAAGAATCAAGGAGCAGAGGCAAATGAACGGCATGTACACTGGTTTGATGGGAGAAACAGAAGTAAAACAGAATGGGAGCTCCTGTGCCTCGAGATTGGCAGCAAATACGATTGCCTCTTTCTCGGGTTTTCGGAGCAGTTTTCGAATGGACAGCTCCGTGGAGGAGGATGAACTTATGTTAAATGAAAGTAAGAGTTCTGGGCATCTTATGCCCCCTTTGCTCTCTGACAGCTCTGCGTCTGTCTTTGGCCTCTATCCACCTCCTTCCAAGACAACTGATGATAAGACCAGCGGCTCTAAGAAATGTGAAACCAAGTCAATTGTGTCATCGTCCATCAGTGCTTTTACATTGCCTGTGATCAAACTTAATAACTGTGTTATTGATGAGCCCAGTATAGATAACATCACTGAAGATGCTGACAACCTCAAAAGTAGGTCAAGGAATTTGTCAATGGATTCCCTTGTGGTTCCTTTGCCCAACACCAGTGAATCCTTCCAGCCCGTCAGCACAGTGCTACCAAGGAATAATTCCATTGGGGAGTCGTTGTCGAGTCAGTACAAGTCATCTATGGCTCTCGGACCTGGGGCTGGACAGCTCTTGTCTCCTGGGGCTGCCAGAAGACAGTTTGGGTCCAATACATCCTTGCATTTGCTCTCTTCACACTCAAAGTCCTTAGACTTAGACCGGGGTCCCTCCACTCTAACTGTTCAGGCAGAACAACGGAAACATCCAAGTTGGCCTAGGTTGGATCGGAACAACAGCAAGGGATATATGAAACTAGAGAACAAAGAAGACCCGATGGATAGGTTGCTTGTGCCCCAAGTTGCCATCAAAAAGGACTTTACCAATAAGGAGAAGCTTCTTATGATTTCAAGATCTCACAATAATTTGAGTTTTGAACATGATGAGTTTTTGAGTAACAACCTAAAGCGGGGAACTTCTGAAACAAGGTTTTAATGTTAAAAGAATATATCATTTTACAAGGGTATATATTTTAAAATGATTTTCACTGGTGTTTCCTTCTTAAAGTATTGGCTGTAAGCCTTTTAAATCAAAAAATGGTTTGTAGTGTATTAGAATTGGCTGCTTAGTTCTGTAATGAAGATTGTTGTATGTTTGGGTTACTTGTGACTGCAGTACTCTATGTTATCACACATGATTTTATTTTTCTCTTCCTTTGAAAGCATGATCTCTTTTATTAATATGAATGCAAAATGCTTGCATCCAAATTAAAGCTTATTTTCTTTACTTTTAAGTTCTTTGATTGCCCTATTCATAAAATGAAATGTCCAGTATGGAAAACATAAGGTACCAAAGTGTGGACCAGGAGTACAAATTCAGTCCCAATACTCAATACGTATTATAGATGACTATGAGTGCAAACCTTAGGATGTGATTTTCTGAATAATTGTTCTTTGTAGGATTTGGTTAAATTATTTAAAATGAAAAAGATCTAGTTTTAGTGTGAGCTCAGTAATGTTAATTGGTTAAGTTCATTGTGAATCTTGAGTTTTAGATAAGTAGTTATTTTTTTCAATATCACTTCTGTTTTTAGTGATATTATATCAGGAAACAACGTATTCAAGAGCCATGGCTGACAGTGCCAGATATACTTAGGGATAAACATCAAAATGCAATTATAGTTGCTATAACGTTAGATATTCGGAATCAAAATTTATTTGCCAGCTGACTTGATAAACTAAATGAACCAATATAATTTGCAGAAATGCTATCCTGAAATAATTATATACATGAAGACAATGTTGACTAATGAATGAAGATACATTATATACTAGTTAATGCTAACTAGTCTCAGTACCTTTTTTTAGCCATCTGTTACCGTCCAATAGCATCTCATTCCCACATTCTATTTTCCCCCGGTATTCTTTAGATCCTAGTATTTGGAAAACAATCGGCTAACCTTGACATTTCTTTTTACCTTCATATGCCACTATCTCGGTAGTTCAAAAAAATTTAGTTCTTGATAAATTGCCTTGAGGTTTACCTTGTGCTGGAGAGCCTTATGATAACTCCAAAGACTTTCTTACGGTATAATACATGTTGTTTAGGATTGTGTTTCTTAGTCACTGAAGATAATAAATATTAAAATGGATGTTTTCATCAGAAAATTTTCATGTTTTCCTTTAAGGTAACATAATTGTAAGAATTGTTTAATAAAATACTCAGGAAATTCTAAAGGTTTCTCCCAATACCTACACATTTCTGAACATCAGTATTGCAGTTGTGGAAGAGCAGAAGGAGGATACATTTGTTTGTGTTGCTCCCCAAAATTCCACCTGGCGTTTGCATCACAAACTTCCCTCAATTGAGGCAGTTTTATTTGTTAGAACATTAAGTCTGTGTATTGTAATAGAGTGGGCTCAATATTTTACTATAAAGCATTTAATAAACTTCTGTTATTAATAGAAGTTTGTGTTCTTCACACCTTTGCTATTGCTTTTTAAATAAAATGTACGTTTCTGCTTAAAGTACTGTTTTTCACACTTTCAGATATATTCTACCGAGGGCACTTGATACCCTAGTACATGTACTGAGTATCTCGGCTTTTAAATTTTGCTTCTATTCGGTTAAAAAGCTAGGTCTATCCACCTATTTAATTAGACTGTTTTTAAATTTTCTTATCTTGGGATCGTTTTCACTTAAAGTTTCATTGACTCTCAGGAAAATAACCAAATACAGCAAAAGTCAGCGGCACTCAGATTTGAAAACAGTGGCTGTCAACATCCCTGATGTGACAGATGACTGGAGCCATATAATTTGTTCAGTTCATCCCTGAAAGAGCTCTAGAAATTTGAAGAGGATTAAACAGCATGGGTCTTAGATGATCCAAATAAAGGAATTGGGGGCTTAAAGTAGTGGTTCCTGCTCAATCTTCTCTTCATCAAAAAGCCTGTGTTTTTTACTTATCAAGCAAATCAACTTTGTTAAATTATAAATAATTTTCTCATTTTAAATTAATGAAAGACATCGATTACTAATTAAAGTTTCAGATTCATATGAGATAGCTGGTGTCACCACATTGGTATAATTCTACCTAAAAGCAATGAAACCTGGAATTCTAGTTAGACCATATTTTGTGCATTTCCTTTAGGCTTTTATGAATATTGAAAATTATTTTGAAAATACACCTGCCATATTAGATTAGAACTGTACTCTAGATGCCTTGTTTAATCTTAATCACCTTAATTGCCTTTTTAAATCTCCAAATATGGGTATTCTGAGGGGCAGGGGTTTGGGACTTCAGCATATGAATTTCAGGGGGACACAATTCAGCCCGTAACATGGGGTGTGGAGAGGTGAGTAAGGGTTCTTAGTCTAGAGTAGGTGAGAAGAGTGCAATATGCCCTTAATGACATTGCCACACTGGCTATGTAGCCTTGAGCCAATCACTTAATGCCTCCATTTCAATTACTTTCTTAATGTCATGGCTTTGAATTCCTCACCTGTGAAGTGAGATGAGTAAGAACCGAAACTATCACCTTCTTTCTAACTCTAAAGGTCCAGGGTTCTTGATGCCCTCAGATGAAGATCTACTGCCTGTCCCTGTCTCTTTGTAGCAGATTACTTCTCAAAGGATAAGGGCAGGACTTCCAGGAGAGCAGAGCAGTGGGAGGTGTGGATGGTGGAGCCAGAAGACCCCGCATCCATCAGTTGTGAAGCTTTCAGGCTTAAATACATGTTTCCATCTGTATAATCTTCGAAGAAACAATGGCAATATAAGTAAAAAGAAAAACATTGTTTAGCACAAGTTTGTATCAAAATGGATATTATAGTAGCTCTTGACAATTTACTAAAGACAAATTTTGAGTTACTTGTTTGGCGGTTCAAATTTAGCTTTTTTTTTTTTTTTTTTTTTTTTGAGACAGAGTTTTGCTCTTGTCGCCCAGGCTGGAGTACAATGGTGCGATCTCAGCTCACTGCAACCTCCTCTTCCCAGATTTAAGCAATTCTCCTGCCTCAGCCTCCCGAGTAACTGGGATTACAGGAGCCCACCACCACGCCAAGCTAATTTTTTGTATTTTTAGTAGAGACGTGGTTTCACCATGTTGACCAGGCTGGTCTCGAACTCCTACCTCAGGTGATCCACCCACCTCGGCCTCCCAAAGTGCTGGGATTACAGGCATGAGCCACTGTGCCCGGCCCCACATTTAGCTCTTAAATTCACCACAGATAACTAAAAGAAGTAAAATACAGCATAAAAAAGAAAAAGACCCATCAGTTTATCAATAATTTTCCTATAACGTTTTAAATATTAGAGTGGGGGCCCACCACTGACATACATCCACCTACTGTGGTGTTCAGGTTGTTCAGAGATCTTAATCACTTCTTCTCTAAGTAGGAACTGTGAAAGTGGGACTTTGGTTATCCTGTCTCTTACTTTCAGCAAATTGCTCTGTCACCCTTCCCTGACCCTATATATAATCATATGTTAGACCTTATATCAAGGTTTTAGTGTGTATAACCTTGATGTTGGATTATTGAAGGACTTTGTCTTTAATCTCCCATTTGGTGATTAAAGTCCTTTGTGAGGTGTTTTCACACTGAAGTAACTCATTGATTTCTCTCTGTATGCTGTTTTTTCCAGATGATGGCTAAGAGAAAAAAGGCCCACTTCATTGAAGTACCTTTTACTTAATAGTTGATGCTGTCTCAAGATAACAGGTTAGTTTTCTAGGGCTGGTATAATGAAATACCACAAACTGGGTGGCTTAAGCAATAAAATTTATTTTCTCATAGTTCTGGAGGCTGCAAGTCTAGGAATAAGGTGTTGGTTGCTTTGATTTCTCTTGAGGCTCCTCTCCTTGGCTTGCCAATGTGTTCTCACATGGTTTTGTGCATCCCTGGTGTCTGTGTATCCAAATTTCCTGTTCTTATTAGGATACCAGTAAGATTGCATTAAGGCCCATCATGACAGCCTTATTTTAACTTAATATCCTTATTAAAGGCCCTATCTCTGAATACAGTCACATTCTTAAGTACTGGGGGTTAGTTCAAATAGCAGTTGGAGGTGGGGGAACACTTCAGTTCATAACAGATAACAATTTAAAAATAATGCCTGCCCAAGAACAGGGCTCATCAAAGTAACAAAATGAAGTGAATCAACCCTCATATATCAGCAGATCATTTCCTCTTCTTGAGGTACGTTTTATGTAAACTAATTTACATTTATATTTCCTCTCTTACTGTCAGTGTATAAGATGAAAGAAGTAATAAAGAGGATATAAGAAACTTCTGCTGGGCACAGTGGCTCACACCTGTAATCCCAGCACTTTGGGATCCAAGGCGGGGGGATCACTTGAGGTCAGGAGTCCAAGACCAGCCTGGCCAACACAGTGAAACCCGTCTCTACTAAAAATACAAAAACTAGCCGGACATCCTTGCTTGAACTCAGGAGATGGAGGTTGCAGTGAGCCAAGATCATGCCACTGTACTCCAGCCTGGGTGACAGAGTGAGACTCTGTCTCAAAAAAAAAAAAAAAAAGAAAAGAAAAGAAACCTCTACACATAGTATCTTGCTATTCTCACATTCAAGGTGGTTTTCAGCAAACTGGGCAGAATCTTCAGCTTGGGCTATTCCCTTCTTATTGCCATCCTTTATTCTTGGTTGGTTCATTAGTTGCTTTAATACAAAAATAACAGAGAAAAATTACTTTTATTTTGGTCTTCTCCCTTATTAATTCACAATTTAAAAGTTTGAGACTTATGATAATTTTTTAGTTCTTTCTCATTACCAAATAGTATATATCCTGTCCCCAGGAGCATGTGTACTCTACAAATTAAGTGTAGAGATATATGTACATTTCAGTTGTTTGTAATGTAGACAAGGCCACAGTATTTATAGTACAAAAGATGGAATAATTTGCTAACAGAAACATAAACACCTGGAATTTTGAAGACAGTGGACATTAGAGCTGACACCCAGTGCAACACCGAAGTTAGCAGAGTCAAGACCTGAATTCGGGACTGTTGATTCCTAGTATTTCCATCAATTAGAATCAAATCAAGTTTTTAAAAACACATATGTGCAAAATCTGGTGATTAGATTTTGGGTTTCTTAGGGCTGGTAAAGACAGACGCATCTATAATTTCTGGAGGAAAACCTAGTGTTGAAATGTCCAACACATCTCATTGGGTTGGGGTTAAGGTGGTATACTTGGGACCTATATTGCAGACAGCACCAAGCTTAGAATGGGAATTTTTAGTATTTAACTTTGATTTCCCATGTTTTAAAGTATTAACTATCTAGCACTGCTATTGAAAATTATGCCATTAAGCCCTTCCACATCATTATATTGTCTTTCAGCAAGATGTACGGAACTAAAATAAGACGTTTGTATCCATATTCAATAAACCACATGTACAAGAAGGAAGGCAAAAAGACAAGGGGGAAGGAAGGAAGGAGTGTGGTATTTGGGAGATAAGAGAGGAGGAGAGAATGCCATATGTTTTTCCTACTTATTAAAAACACATGCATAGGAAAGGCCTTCCATTTATACTTAATTTTGGAATAAAACCAAGCTTATAATTTTTAATCACTGAGGCAGTGAGAAAATATTCTTAGTTGATTTTAAAATACATTTTAGTAGGCATTAAGAATGCTTATTATCTGGCTCATTTGAGTCAGTCACCCTAAGGGTTAGTGAATTAATCATTCATTTGAAGTCATCAACTAATGAGTCATCAATAGCTCAAAGCTGTTAAGAAATTATTTTAAAAAATAAAATCACTTTTTTCTATACTCAGATATTTTCTATGTTCATTAGGTGTGTATTTTTCCCTAAAGCATTTCCAAATTCCAAGTGTGTTACCTTGTGTTATCATTTACAATGTTAATAACCTGAAAAGTCAAATTAACTTTCCAGCCAGTTAGTTGAACAGTTAAGGAATTATCTTTCAAAGACTCTTGCATTTTATGAGTTTGTTATTAAAGTCTATTACTGTTTTAAGGCCTGAAGAGGATCAAATAAAATACATATGAGCAAAAAATATGAAGGACATTTAGAATCTGGATCAAACTGAATATACGATATAATTATTCCTTACTCTGTAACATGCTCACTATACTTTAAGTAATAGGAAAAATTTCTCTTCTGAAGTAATGTAAGTGAAATATATTCTCTTTGGCATGTGAATACCACATTCTGTTTTATATTGGTTACCAAGATGTTTAGCAACTTAAGAAGGACATTTAATATAAGCCAGTCTTTTCTTACTCAGGTTTCTTCTGGCAATGACATACACTAAGAAATTCTGACACAAAAGTATTGGATGTTTATGAAATTCCACCAAAAGGGTCTAGTTCTAAAAATATTGCCTGCTCTCAAATATTTAAATATTTAATATTTAATCTGTGGTTCATTCAGGCCCTTCTCTTTCAACTTTTTATTGATTTATTTACTTTTGTTAACCCAATTTTGTGGCTGTGTTCTCTGGTTGGTAGGTTAAAAGAGAGGTAAAATCAAGTGTTGACCATTTTGCAATGTAATGGTGACACTGGCCATGGGCTTCCAATGGAAGAAAAGGGAGAAAATGTGAAAAAGTGCAATGGGCTGAGGAGGTATAACTAAGTATATCTTTTATATGTGCTGTTTTCAGTCACCCCTTCTATTGCCATAGTCAATCAAAAGTTGGCTCATTGGTCAAAGGAGATTACTGTCAATCCAGATATGTCTCTGAATTTGTATACCAAAAAGTCCAGAAAATTCTGAAATTAATTTTAACATATCAGAGGCTTACACAGTGCTGGTACATATTGGGTTCCCAATGAATGTTAGTGGAATTAATTTACTTTTTAGTTCATTGTGGAAAATAAAAGGAATAATCAATTTTATTGTGCTATACTTAGGGGTCAGTTTGCCAAAGACTCTATGTCAGGAAAGGGAGAACATATGTGGCTGGTTATAAAATTTTATGTTTTACAGTGATATAAGGCAGTCACTGGGTTATACACCAATTGCAGGGAGTTAGAGGAGGCATGAATACAATGGTACTCTGGTTCATTTGAACCTAGAATGAATGAGGAAAGTAATTTCAGTGGCTGTGTATATGTTTTCAAAAATGTAAAAAATATAAAAGCTAATTCTGAAATGCAAAAGGAATTCAATACTTATAAAATTGGCCAAAGGCCTTTTTGACACATTAGCTTTGTATTATCTTTTTGTCCCATGTATTTGCAGTTTAACCTTAAGGCCCAACCCCTATTTGAAATAAAGGAACTATCTCTATTTTATCAATGAAACAATTACTCGGGTGTACATAACATTTCAATTTCATGATTTTATAAGTCAAAATGATCATTTTCAGTTAGTTTCATGAGAATTGCAGATTATGTTTCATTTACCAAGGTCTTATCATTGGTACAGCACATTTTTCTCATTCTCTAGTCTCCCAGAAATTCCAGCATTTACCTGTGCATGCAAATTACCTTCATTTCCTAGATGTAAACCTGAAAATAGAAACCTACTCTTTATGAAATTTTACACATTTACAGGTTCTGGTAACAGATACCAGAAGAGCAGGAAAATACATTTTAGGTGCAAATATTCCCTCTTTCAAATTAAGTAGAAAAAATATTTTGACATGATTAATTTTATTAAACAGGTAAAGAATAGATTTTTAAAAAGACTTTCAAGTGCCTTACACACACTCACGTGACTTCTATGTATGGCACTGGGAAGCAGCTATGAGACTTGTACTATCCTTGACATCCTGAAGGAATATTAAAAAGAAAGTGATGCTGTCTGGGTGGAGCAACTTGAGGTAGACCTTGAAGGATTTGTATGAACCAACGAAATATCTCAAGGACAATCTTATAGATGATAATAGCAGGGAAGGTTAAGACCTAGCATTGGGAAGAAGCAAAGCCTTTTGCAGGACACATGGCCTTCCTGGAGTATTGACTTTAAATTGGAGAGGAAAAGAAGATAAGTTTGGAAAGGTACTTGGAGTTCAGATTAGTAATAACTTTAAAAGCCAGGCCAAGTAACTAGGTTTTGTGGTAGTGGTAAGACTTTCTAAGCATAAGAGAAATATATTAGGAGAGGTTCTCAAGAATATAAACTTGGTCATGATCTGAAGAGTGGTTTGGAAAATATTGGAAGGAGAGAGAAAAATAAAGTATAGTTGGGACATGGACCAAAGTAGTAGCAAGGAAAATGGGAACATTTTTGATTCTCAGATTCTCAGTCATCTCAATCTACTAGCTACCTTTCTTCACGTTTCTCTCTCTCAATCTTGATTTCCAGGACACCACATCTTCCCAGATTTTTTTTCCTACTTAGCTAATCCTTTCTTCCCAGTCTCCATGGCTGGTTTTTCCCTGTCTTCACTAGCACTTAACATTGGAGTGCTCTGGAGCTCAGTCTTTGTTTCTTTTCTGAATCTGCCCTCATTCACTGCTGATGTAATGGCTTTAAAAACTATTTAATGCCCACAACTCCCAAACTCTCCTTTATTTCAGTCTCTTGTTTTTTCTACTTGGATGTCTGATAGACAATGAAATTTATCTTAGCAAAAATTGGACTCTATACCTTTCCTTCTAAATTTAGTCCATTTATAGTTTTTCTCTTCTCAGTGATGACATCACTCCATCATTCAAATAGTTTAGCTCAAAACCCTTTGTGTCATCACTGACTAAATTTTATTTCATGCCCCACACCCAATCTTTCCATTAACTGTTCCCTATCTATTTAGTCTCTCAACAATGTGTAGGTTTTTCCTCTTGATTTGACACAGGAAGCTATTCACCTTTGCTTTAAAAACTTTAATTATTATCCCTATACTTAAAATTATTTGCATAATTTCTCTGGTTATGGAAATAATGTGTGGTCACTATATAAAAACACATTCAAATAAAATGGAACTGTGTGACTTAGAAAATGAAATGTCCCCCACGATCCCACCCTCAGATAGCCACTGTCACAATCGCTTTTTGAGAACCCATTATACATCACGCATTGTGTAAGGTGTTGTGAAAACAAAGCCAAATAAGACATCACCCCATCCTTCAAGGAGCTTACAAGACTTCGATAACCAAATCATCCACTAGTACATGGATATGGCCACGTGCTATGACCTTTAGCTCACTCCCTGCGCTGGACACTAACCACTCCCTCTGGCCTGGATTATCCTCCTGCCTTGGGGCTTGTGCTGGCCTCATGGATGCAGAGAACACTCTGCTGACAGCATGAGGGATGAGGAAAAGGAAACAAAGAATTCAGAATGAAGATGCTGGATAAGGCCAGGAAGACCAAAGGCAAACAATTTTGAAAAGACTGTTTCTGAGATGATCCAGAAACTCAAAGATTATTAAGTCATGTCACCTGTAAATGAATGGCTTTGAGTATTTTCTGGAGTTTTTTGCCTTCTCAGTGAAAGATCTTCTGAGAACTAAAATCATTATTTGAAAAAAAAAAAAAAAAAGGAAAGAAAAAGTCCCTTAGGCTAAAATAATCTTCTCATAACTTCAGAAGCAAGGTAGCACATATTCTTAGCTACACTTTGTAAAAGCACCCAGGTCAGGAGGTGTACTTGACCCAGCCTGGAGGAGGCCCTAGGGGAATTTTTAATATATGTGTGTTTGCTCTACAGCCTTCACTACTCTCCCTTTCCTATCTCTGTCATGAGAGTAACATCCTTCATCACCCAAGCTCCCAAGAGAAAAAGATCTAAGATGACCATTGATGCTTGTTAATGAATTGCTTCCATTTTGATTTGGAGCCTTTTATCTCTAACTGTGAAATGAATATATTTGTTCTTCAGTAGCTTTATGTTACTGGTTCTTTAGTAACTTATGCTTTGCAAGCATACACAAAATCTCTTATACTTGCCAGATCTTTGAAAGTACCAATTCTTGTCTTCAGTACTATTTGTAATATTATTATATTCTACTATTAGCAAAGTCTTCACTGTTAATGAGATTCTTTTTTTTTAAATGAAGGTCTCACCCCACTATACACTGAATTATTTTGGAACTAATCCAAGATATTATATTTCATCTGTAAATATCTCAGTATCCCCAAAGGAGTCTCCTCTCATTGTAATTGAATCACAGTACTATTGTCCCACTAAATAATTAACATTATTTTTTATTATCAAACACTTGGTATTAAAATTTCCCCAGTAGTTTTATAAGTCTTTTTTTTCTGCTGGTTTCTTTATATCAGGATGCAGATAATGTCCACACACATCATAGTTGGTTAACTGTATCTCTTTAACTTATATCTCATTTAGTTCTTTCCTCGTCTTTAATTTTCTTTGTGATTTCTTTGTTAAAGAAACCAGGCCAATTTGTCCTGTGTCATTTTCCACATTCTGGACTTAGCTGATCTAAGTGTTGTTTGACCAAGTTTCTCTGCCCCATATATTCTGCATATGGGTCATTTGAGCAGGTAGGTTTTTTTGGCAAGAATATTTTATATAGGGTATTGTGTACTTCTTATTGGATCTCCTTAGGAAGCATATGATATCTGTGGTCTCTTTCTCTGATATCAAGATGATATCAGATATCTGATATCTGATATCAATTAAATTGGATATTGTTGGATTTGAGAAACACTCTTTATTGAATTAAGCCTCCAAGATTTCCATGATTTTCTGTGACAACAGCCAAGTTACTCATCATTACTAATATACCTATAATAACATTACTTTGTCAAGGAAGAAGTATTGCAAATTAAATTACAGGCATCAAAATAATCATCTTTGACATTATTCAATTTTTAATAATATTTTCATAATGGAACCCTCTTTACCTTAAAAGCATAACTATTTTTATCATTATTTCTCCCTCTGATATGGAGATTTCTAAGAGAAGTATGAGATTGGAAGAGTATCCTTGTTAATGATTTTACTGTCTTTCAAAACCAAGACAGCCTAATCTCTACCCAGACACACCAGATAACAAATATCTTTTAAATTGTCTCTACATTCCATTAAGAACTCTTTTGTTTAAGCAATAACAATTTCTTCGTGTCCAATAATAAACTTTTTTGATAACAGCATCATGTATTTGATGGTTTGGCAAAGGTCTCTGAAGCAAGACAATCTCTGTAAAAGCCACAAGCATTTAAAACTTTAAAGACCGTGATCTAGAGTCACAAGATTCTCAAAAGAACAAAAGAAAAGACAACAGAGAAGAAAAGGGGAAGGTGCTTGTAAGTTTACAAAGTAGATTTTCATTATCAAACCTTCTCTACTGCACCCTGAAAAAGACGTTCAAGACCCTAAAATTGATCTGGTAAAAAGTTGTTTGGCAATTGAAAATCTATCCATTTAGTACGAGACTTTCTACTCACATAGAACAAATCTTGGTAATAATTCTTAAAGGGTCTGAAAGAGAGACTTTGGCTCTTATGACTTTATAAAAATGTTTGCTGTTCTTCATTTGGTCATGATTAATGCGGCCGGAAATGATGTGATTGCAACCTCCACTGTTAGCCCTACCAGTATTAATCATCTCCAAGGTGATCTCAGTTTCCGTGGCAACTCTAATATTTATTTTTGCACTATAGCACTGTCTGGTCTCTGATGGTTGGGATGACAGAGTAATGCTGAAATGTTTAGTCTCAGTCACAAATTTCTCACATCCCTGATGTTAGAAAACCATTTCACCACATTCAAGTGTTATTACTAACCCGTACTCAGACAATTGCATTACAAAGGTGTTCTGAGCCAACCCTGTTGCTTGATTTCAGGTTACCAGGCTTTAAGGTCCAAAGGATTTCCACTGACTAAAGAAGCTCTTGGTATTTGCATCCAAATTTTCATAATAACAATTTTAAACATACATAATGCATCACTATCACATTCATATGGAAATAGACTGAGCAGTTCTAGGTATAACTCCTACAAGAAAAAGAAAATACACGTTAAGTAGAGCTTTATATATTCTTCCAGTCAAAGATATCAATCAAACCCAAGAAATGGAGCTACAATTTCTGAATTTTATTACAATTAATAAAATTCAAGAGTGAATCATAAATGAGGAAAAGTCACTGATCTTTCCTGTCTTCATCAGAAATAATCAAATTATACTAGATATCAAGATTTTCCTAGAAAGAGTCTCTGGAACAAAAGAATAGAGCAGGTTGCCTTACACTTGGGTGGACACAAAGGTGACAGAAAGCTGTTTTTGAAAGATGGCTTAGGGCAAAATTCTGGATTCTTGCCCCCTTGAATTAACACTGTTTCTATTCCTGTCACTTTGCTTCAAGTTCCTTTCATCCTGCATGTCTTTTAAGATACCTGCTAAACCCCTTGGACTGATAAACCTTAATGTGCCAGCTCTCCTGGCTTTCAAAAACAAAATCATGGCATGTAGGCATCTTTCATTCTGCCTGTGCTCAAAATTTGCTCCATCTTTTTCTCTTGCCAAGAATGAGAATGGTAGCACAGAATGACATATGGCCCTATTAGAAACCTATTCTTATAATCCCGGATACAAGAGCAGGGAAAGGTTTGAGTAGAGATAAAGAGGGGGAAGCATGAGAACACTGGGTGAAGTCACCAATGCCAGAATGGCCACTTCCTAGGGTCACACAGCTGTGGGCACTGGGACCTCTAGCCTGTCCCTCTAATGAGAGTCCCCATCCTACCTCACCTTCACCAAATTCCTAAGTGTTCATATCTGGTGCTGTAGTGGTTGTAGAGGATAAGAGCTTCGGGGAGGCTGAACAAACAGGAGTCTTTACCTACCAGGTGCCCAGAGGATACACTGTAAGAAGATAGAAGAAAAACCTAGCAAAGCAAAGGGCACAGCTTCAAACAAAGAGGAATCTCTCGGTTTTCACATATCCAGACTTTTGGATTTTTTCTATTACATTCCTTAATTCAGAGACAGTGAGTATCTCCAGGCATGAAAACATGCCCAAACAGAATGAATCCCATCCTGAGTCCCTGCTACTTCCCCCAAAAGTTGAAACGCTATGATTAAGTTGTCCTATTTATTTCTTTTAATGCTTCCAACATAAAGGGAGTGAGGGGCAGCATTTGGACACAGAAATTAGATCTGCTTCTCTGTCATGTTTTTATGCTCCTGTCTAGGAAAATCCCCATAGAATTTTAGGCAGATTTCAAAGTCCACTGTCATCATGATAAAAGAAATGACTTGAATAAGACATAAATATAATTAGCTTCTTCTTTTAAAGGGAGCACTTTATCTTTGAGGTGGCTATTCAGAGAGTGGACACTCCCACGGGAAGCCTTTAAAATAGGCAAGATGATGTGATACAGAATCTGGGTTCCTGGTGGTGTCTGCTCTCTACTTGGTGAATGGAAATATGGATTTCCTGACATCACTTTAAATTTTGTCTTCCCCCCACCCCAGAAAATGAGTCCTTTGGGGTATGTGAACCCAAAATACCTGAGAAGGTCTCAATTGATTTACAAAGTCTATTTTGTCAAGGTTAAAGATGCCCCACTGACACGGTCTCAGAAGGTCCTGAAGATATGTACCCAAGGTGGTCTGGGTACAGCTTGCTTTTAGACATTTTAGGGAGACATGAGACATCAATAAATATGTGTAAGATGAAGTGGTGGGGGTGAGTGCTTCGAGGTCATAGGTAGATAAAGAGGCAAAATGTTGCATTCTTTTGAGTCCTTGATCGGCCTTACACTAAATACACAATTTAGCTGGGCCCAGTAAACCTGCATTTTTACATAAATAATGGAAGCCATCAGATATGCATTTGTCTCAGGTGAGAAGAGCCGTGATGACTTTCTGTCCTGCACCTGTGATGATAAGCTATCAGTTTGCATTGCCAGGGTGAAATTCAACAGAATTGTTTTAGGGTAAATATTTTGAGGCTCACAAGCAATTTCCTCGTGCGAAAATTGTGAGGGAGGTATGTAGCTTTTTTGTCTTTATAGCTATTTTATTTAGGAATAAAATAGGAGGCAAGTTTGCCTGATAGAGTTCCCAGCTTGACTTTTCCTTGGCTTAGTAAGGTTGAGGTCCCAAGATTTATATTCCTTTCACAGGTAGAAACAAAGGGCAGTCGGCTTCCTTTATTTCCCTTCAACTTTGAGCATTTTTCTTGTTGTGTAGTGGATATTTCTCTGCCACTAATACAGGGACAGTCACCACAAAACACTTCACAGTTGTTGAAGTGGAGTGCTTACAAAGTACAGATAGGATGGCCTTGGAATGAAAGCCTCCCTGCTGACTCGTCCCCCCCAGCATGGATGCTAAGTGGCTCACTTAGAGCCAAAAATTCTACCCCAAGTATAAGTACATTAACCTGAAACAGCAAGACATCTTGAAGCAACTACATGAAAAGCCCTGAACTGCAGCATTTAGGATTTGCAGGTGTCTTACAGGATGACCTTGTCAGAAAGAAAGAAAGGAGAAGCAGCCACAGGACCCTGTCCTCTGACAGCTCTACCGGCAGGCAAGCCTTAGGCCAAGCACTGGCCTTCTTGGGGTAAGCGTGCTGCTGTAGGTGCATGATACATTTTGAAGACCAGTGATTGCCTGATTTTATGTTCTGACTGACACTTTCTACGTGACTTGGAGGACTTGAATTTTGGAGACCACAAGTAGGACACCCTGTAATACAGTGTACTGGCAAGTGTAAAAGATACATTGCCGGCCGGGCACGGTGGCTCACACCTGTAATCCTGGCATTTTGGGAAGCCGGGGAAGCCGAGGCGGATGGATCACTTGAGGTCAGGAGTTCGAGACCAGCCTGGCCAACATGGTGAAACCCCATCTCTACTAAAAATACAAAAAATTAGCTGGGCATGGTGGCGGACACCTGTAATCTCAGTGACTCAGGAGGCTGAGGCAGGAGAATCACTTGAACCCAGCAGGCGGAGGTTGCAGTGAGCTGAGATTGTTCCACTGCACTCCAGCCTGGGTGACAGAGCAAGACTCCATCTCAAAAAAAAAAAAAAAAAAAAAAAAAAAAAGTCACATTGCCATGACTTTATGTCCCTGTCTTGGGAGGCATTGTGTTTTCCAGACCAGGTGAGCAGGACAAGCAAAACCAAAAGAAGTGAAAGATTCAAAGATGAAAAAATCATGAAAGCACTGACTAAACCAACACAAGTAAATTCTAATACTAATATACTTAATTGGATATTAAAATTATATGATCTGATCAGAATACAATGTCTTCTTTCTTTCTCTCTCCCTCCCTTTCTCTTTCTCCCTCCTCCTTTAAATAAAGCAAGCTTGCTGCCTCTTTTCTGAAGACACTCAGCTCTGACAGCCACCTTCCTTGCAGGCCTGACCTCTCTCTTCTTTATAGTGACTGATGGATTCCCCTAGGGTCCCTTAGGGCCCTAGAGCCTTGGCCTTCCATGAGGGGATGCAGAACAGGAAGAATTACTTTGAATGGTCTTCCTCTTATCCCTATTATTATTATTATTATTATTATTATTATTATTTTGAGATGGGGTCTGGTTCTGTCACTCAGGCTGGAGTGCATTGGCGCAATCTCGGCTCACTGCAACCTCCATCTCCTGGGTTCCAGCAATTCTCCTGTCTCAGCCTCCTGAGTAGCTGGGACTACAGGTGCCTGCTACCACACCTGGCTGATTTTTGTATTTTTAGTAGAGACGGGGTTTCACCTTGTTGGTCAGGCTGGTCTTGAACTCCTGACCTCAGGTGATCCACCCACCTCGGCCTCCCAAAGTGCTGGGATTACAGGTGTGAGCCACTGTGCTCAGCTGTCCCTTTTAAGTGAATGAATTCAGATGAAAGAGAATGTCTTAGAGGGAGACAGGAAGACAGGAAGGGGAGTATGCTGCAGGAGACAGAGTGTAGAGAAAGCAATCAGGTTGCTATGAACTGGTGGAAGGGCTCCAGCCTATATTTGCACCAGATGGGATAACTGCCTCCTCCTTCCCCAATCCCTGTGGTGCCAGGCCCTTGCTCTCCTCCTGCTGGACTCCTGGAGCATGGGCCCGGTGACTCCAGCCACAGTCTTCACCCAGTCCTGAGGAGCTCCTTCTTCTCAGTCCCTACTTCCCTCAGGACTGCTCCACTTCTTCAAGACCATGGTAGGCAGATAATGAGGCTGATATAGTAGGAGCTCAAATTGTGAACTATATCAAAAGCCATTTTCATATAACAGATTAACAGCTACATCCATGGAAGCCTGTGTGAACCTTTGTCCCCTAGAGGAGGTTTTGCAAGTTGAATTATTTGGAATCTAGGCAGCCCATAGTGGTGTGGTTAAGAACATGGGTTAGAAAGAGAGACCTACATTCAAATCACAGCTTTGCCTCTAAACTTGAGTTTTCCTAACGGCAATGGCAAATAATAAGAGTGCCTTCCTCCTAGTGCTGTTGAGAGGATTAAATGAGATAATGCCCAGTAAACACATAGTCAATGTGTTAGCAATATTAGTTGTAGTCATTGAGTCAGCCTGAAGAAAAATGTTAAGGCAGGCTCTGCTAATTTTTAAAGTCGTTTTGCTCTTCTTTCAGCTCTTCTACTTCTTATTGGACAACTTTAATTCTCCAGTTCCTAGGGTTCTGTTGCCTATGTACTACATTCCCCATAACCATCACCACCCAGCCAACCAATAACATCTAAACCCCTTCCCCAAATTAATCAAGCACATAGTACCCATGAATCATACACTCCATTTATCAAAGAATGTTAAGACTGAAGTTGCCTCCACAGAAATATCTTGAGGTTGGCTAGTTAAAAATAACTTACTTTATATTCGAAACTCAAAAACCATCTCATCCCTCATCTAGATTTAAATGTCTATTTACGATTCTTCCATGCACTATGCTGGGACTAACCTTAAAACTAAGTGATACTAAGTTGTAAAGAGTTTTCTCTACCAGTTAATGTTTGTATAATAATGGCTTTCCTTGACCAAACTTCTATGAACATCCAATGGTGGGACTTGCAAGCTGTGCTGGCCAACTAGAGTAGAAGGGGCATTGATTGTAGATGGCCACACTTTATTTTGGAAAATACTATATTAAGCAGCTGTACAAGGGTTATTTATGATATCAACAAGCCCTGTCTTTCAGGACACAGAAATAGATTTCATAAACAAAATCCTACATTTAAAGGAAATTCACTAAAATAGAATTTTCCTTGCAGATGTGATGAACATATATTATTGGACTATCAAAAACAAAAATCCCTGCTTCAAATAGTAGTGAAGACTATAGGTTGCAAACTTCACATATATAAGAATTTCTTCAGATGCTCATCAAAAATACAAATGCTGGGATCCCAGTGATTCTGGGATGGCCCCTAGGACTCTGCATTTTAATGAGTACACTACATGTTTCTCTTGCAGGTGGTTTAAGAATGGTGTTTTGAGAAAAACTATTGTAGACTCATTCTCTATAGCTGTAGTTCTCAACTGGGGGCGAATTTGCTACCAGGGAACGTGTGGCAATGTCTGGAGATATTTTTGGTTGTCACAGCTTGAGGGGAGAAGGATGCTGCCAGCATCTAGTGGGGAGAGGCCAAGGAGACTGGTATCCATGCAACAATGCACAGTACTATAATCACCCACAACAAAGAATTATCTGATCGAAAATGTCAGTGGTGCTGAGGTTGAGAAGACCTACCCTATAGCCACAATGACCTAGTTAGACCTCGGTCTATGACTCAGAACATTCTGCTTTTCATCTGCCATTCCCCCGCTGGTCAAGCCTGTGAATGGTGCCCAATCACCAGTTTCCCCAATCCATGCTGGCTTAGTCCCAGGGATTACTATAGAACATTCTGACAACCTTGCTTCAAAGATTTAGGTTGGAAAATGCTGTCTCATTTCTGAGCCTTTGGCGGCAATTATGCTACTGGGCTTGAAGGACCATCAGCTCCTCTGAGGCCACTCCTGAAACATCACTGCATTTGGCAGATCTGGATTTCTGCCAAATGCAGAAATTTGGAGAGATTTCTCTGTGGATTTCCATTCTGCGTGCAGTTCTGAAACAGTGGAGTTGGATAGATGATAGAAAAGCATGGTTAAACTAGAAAGCTGTGGAGGCTTTGCTGACCAATTCTGTCTGTCTCATTTCAACTCAACAATTCAACAAACTGTTCTGTGCCAGGCAAAGTGGAAGGCACGGGGAAGGATTCAATATTGGACCAGACAGTCATTTCCTCAAGGAATCCAGCGTTAGCTTCCTTCACCTGTCTTCTCTCTGCTGTGTACTTCTTCTTAACCCCCACTAACATGCCCTTCCTTGTGATTTACTTCTATTTGTTGCTTCCTTAGGATCAACAAGGCTAAAAGGACCAAAAGAGACCAATCTAGAAGTCCCAGAAAAGGTAACAAAAAAAGCCCCTCTTTATAGGAAAGTTCCACTAACTTATCATTTGCAAAGTAACAGCCTTCAATGGGGCTATTAAATACCAAATTTTCACACAGGAGAATGATCTCAGTTAATGCCTCTAATTCAGAGAATGTGCCCAGTCAAGAGGTTACTCTGCTAGTTTGAGTGTAGTCATAAGACTCTGGTTCTTTAATGCCAAAAGCATTGAATTGTAACATACAGGAGTCAGAGTAAAAAGAGTGACCCCTACCAACCCCTCCTGCACACCCTATCTATATGCCCAGGATCACCCAAGTGATCTCGCAGCACTAAGAGGCTAGGTTATGGTCAGTGTAGACAGAAACTCCATGCAGGTTTTCTTGAGGAAGAAAAATTACTCAACGAAACCCCATCCACTCTCTTCTCACCCACACCATGCACTCTCCTTTGCCTCCTTTGTAAAAGCAGCTGCAAACTTCTGGACTCTGAATTCAGGATAGGAGTAGTAGTAAACAGGAGAGAAGAGGAGAAAGGGACAGGCTGAGAGGGGCATCCAGGGAACTTCAGCTCCCTGTTCATTTTCTTAAGGTGGGTTGTGGGTCTGTTAGTATTTGATGTATGATAATATACTAGCCTTTAAATATATGCTACATATATTCCTTGGAAAATATAAAATATTTCATAGTAATGAAATGAAAAAAAAAAGTTTCCCAGGTTAATTCTTATGGTCAGCCAGATTGTACCTGAACCGTTGGTTCATTAGTCTGCTCTTTTTCCAAACCCCTATGCCCCTATTACCTATCTCCTGAACTTACACACTCTCACTCTCTCTCTCCCTCCTTCCCTCCCTTTCTTTCTCTCCCTCCCTCCCTTTCCCTCTCTCTCTCCCCTGTATCTCCACCTGCCACTTCCTCCCACTGCCTCCCTTTCCCTTCTGGCTGGGCGTCCCATTTCTGCAAAACCTCCTACTCTTTCCTCCCACAGCCTGGGCATCTGTGAGGAGGGAAGGGCTAGTATGAGCAGACCATCAGGTTAATTCTAGACCAAAGTTTCACTTTAAGATTGTCCACATGGTCCCTAAATCCTCAGATATTTTTATAATGATATGTCTTTAAAAGTGTCCATTACCTAACTTACTGCACCAAGTATTTGAGACTATTCACAAAGGTGCATAGAATGTAGAAGGAGCAAATAACAGTTGAGAGAATCAGAACATAGTTCTCACCACTTTGCTCAGTTGTGTTTGTATTAAATTGTTCTGTTATCAACTTAAACTGGAACTATATTTCCTAGAATCCCTATCCTTGAGGTGCTGCCTTTACTTGACTAGCTCTGGGTTAGAACTGGGTTAAAAGAAACCTTGTGCAAGAATTGTGAGACTGAAGTAAGCAGCAGCCTCCTTTTCTGAAGGTCATATGGTCAGAGGTGCCAGCAGGCTCTAGCTTCAACTTACTCTCCTCTGCTTCCATTCCAGCCATTCTTCCTGAATTCTGACCCTCTGACCAGCAGCGGCCCCAAGCCTTTCCTTAGACTCTTGGCTGTGGATCCATAGATGTTTTTCCTGTAGGCTTTTCCACAATCTCCCTCTTGGCAACCCACTTAGGGGCTGGACATATTTGGCTCCTTGAAATGACTGGCTAAGGACTCTTGATCGTCACTCCCCTATCAGACCATCCATCCCCCAGCACCCTCCTCCTCCCCACAACTGTGAAAGGTTTAATTCCTGTATAAATCCATTGTCTCATAATTCTTGGTAGTTCAGCTTCCTGGATTGATTCCGTGATAGATAACAGTGTTCAGGACCAAAGAGAGACAGCACAAATCTGACATTCTCTTTGAAGCATTGACTGCAAGCACCGTAGAGAGCATCTAATCCACCAGTTTCATTTTATAGATGATGAACCTAAAGTGCAGGGACATTCAGTTCAGGTCATTATCAAGATCACCCAGCTACACTGGCAAGTATAGGAAAGGGACCCAGCTTACTGACTTGAATGGTTTTAAAATTTTATTTAACAATAACTATGGCAATGTTTTAAGTTACTTTTAAATATGTTTACTTTTCAAAAAAATATGTCAAAGCAATAATTAACACTTTGACGTTGCCTAGAGGCTTATTTTAGAAAATAGAGAACTGTTATGATTATTTTGTTTAGTATCTGACAGAAAGCTGGATGGTGTATCAGACAGGTTCTAAATTTCACTTTCTTTAATGAAAATCAATAATGAAGGCTATTAGAATGAAAGAAAATGCGGCCATATAAGAACCTCAAAGTTGATCCTGAATCTAAAGTTACTATGGCAGCATTACTACCAAAATTGTATATATTAATTCTGTGGTTCACTAAAGATATTAGCATCTTCAGTATTTAAAATAAACATTAGATTCAAGATGTTCCTATTTATATTTTTAACAAGCAGATATGTAGACCAGGGAGTATATTTTAGCTGTCATTAAGATAGACACACAAATGCTGAAATTTCCTCACTTCTAACTCAGAATTTTCCCCCTTACAATCACATTTGCATTTATAACAATATAAATAGGATGTGTGCTGATTGAAACAGCAGTAATTGCATGAAATTATATTTTGGGTGTGAAAGGACAGAAAGACTGAGATTGTGCAAACTACTGTTTATGTGGTTCCTGGGCAGGGCCCTGGGTAAGATCTGAGCCTGGCTGTCCCAGTGCTGGGTCCTGGGACTGGTCCTCAGGCTGTCCCGGGTAGAGCAAAGCACTCTGAATCCCATCCCTGTGTTGTCGTTCCCTAACTGTATAACCCTGAGTCAATCATGTCACCTGTCATTGCCTCATCTGTGCAATATGAGAGTAAATCTGGGTAAGCTCTGAAGTATCCTTCTGCTCTTCAATCCCTTTTTTGTTGTAGTGTCAGGCTATATAATAATGGTATTAATGAAATTTGTTAGAGATCTCGTACTATATAGATGTATCCTACTTTTCCCTAACTCATTATAATTCTGACAAATTTTCAATTACTATGGCAATCACTAACAAAAAGTAACTTTTGAGGGGAACCTATAATCCAGGCATGATTCACCATCAGAGCTTTTTTTCATAAGGTAAACTGAGCCCCATCTCAGATAAGAGTGAATTTTGTCAGCTCACGCACCCAAAGTTCTGTGTCAAGCATTCCTGGAGCATGGTGATGTGGGTGCTATGTCACAACCACCTCTTCCTTTGTCTTCCTCTACCATGAGAGTCCAAAATGCTAAAACACTCAGCTCCCCAGGCAGTCTTGTTTCTAGAGTGGCACTGTGGCCCAGTTCTAGCCAATGGAATCTAAGCCGAAGTGACTGAGAAGGGCTTTGGGAACATGCTATGGAAGAGACAGGCGAGCTGCCATTCCTCTCCATAAGATGTGGATGTGAAGCCAAGAGGTACAGCATGCTCTTGATTGCATGAGACCAAGGCCACACACTAAGGAAGGGGCCCACCTGATGGGTTTGAGCTTTGGCCGTTCTATTCCTTGTAACCAAACACAGTTTTAACTCAGACATATGGACTCTGTAAACAGTGTTCAAACAGGGCTGTAACTCACATGGCTTAAAGTAGGGAAAGGGGACAACCATGTTTAGAACACTATGCCTCAGTGCCATTATTCACAACTACAGATTTCATATACATACATAGCAAACACAAGAACAGTTACAAACAGAACTGCAGAATGGATGCCACTACTTTGTAGAGAAGGAACAAAGCCATGGGAAAAGGGAGTGAAACAGTGAGAAGGATCCTCCTGGGAGAGGTGGGAGAGTAAATCCCTCCTCTTCCTTCCCTTCCATACGAACTGTACCTAAAATAGCAGAACAGTTGGAGAAACATGTGCTTTAAAAATTGTTGGTTAAAAGCAAACACAAGTTTTAAAACTTTGATCATAATAATTTCTCCCAAGCTGGCAGAACCAAGTTATGTCCAGGGCCAACCTTAGACAATTTTTAAAGTAATAACCAGGCAGGCTTGTTTCAGAGCCTTCCTTTGGCTATAGGGCACCTTACTCTCTGCAGAGGCCCAGGCCTCCCTACCCTGCCTCCCTCACTCTCCCCGGTCCCAGCCTTTTCATCCTTTCACTTTTGGTACAAGGTCTCTCTCCTATTTCCTTAGTAATATGGTCTGCTTCTCATGCATCCTAGTTCATAAATGAACTCCTCAGTATAAAGTAATGTTTGAGAGTCCAGGCTTTGGAGTTAGACTGATAAGATTTGGCTAATTACTATTCATGTGGTCTTATGCAAATTAACCTTGGCAAAATAGTAAGTTTCCTCATTTGGGAAATAGGGATAATAGCAAATACCTTATAGGGATAGAATTGAGATTTAAATATTTGCAAAGTATTTAGCATAGAAACATAGTAACCTTAGTAAACATTAATAATAAATGCTGATGACTTGGTGTTATTTCACTCAAGTCATCTGGAGTTTAAAAAGAACTCTCTCAAAATGCCACATTAACACAAATTAGTTTGGGTGATATTGGGGCCAGGAAGATCTTCCTTGGCCCATCAGATGAATTGGTCAATCTATATGCATTAGGCATCTTCAATATGCTCAGTGATGCAGTAAGCCCTGGGGCAGAGTGTGGATGTTTGTGTGTTGTATTAGTCCATTTGGCATTGCTATAAATAAATACCTAAGACTGGATAACTTATAAAGAAAACAGGTTTATTTTGGTTCACGGTTCTGTAGACTGTGCAAGAAGCATAGTGTCAACACCTGCTTTTGATGAGGCCTCAGGGAGCTTACAATCATGGCAGAAGGTAAAGGGAGAGCAGGCAAGTCTCATCTCAAGAGAGGGAACAAGAGAGAGAAAGGAGAAGGTTCCAGGTTCTTTTTTAAACAACCAGTTATTACATGAGCAAACAGAGTGATGAGAACTCACTCATCACTGCAGGGAGGGATCTGTCCCCATGACCCAAACACCTTCCAGGAGGCCCCACCTCCAACTTTGGGGCTCACATTTCAAGAGAAGATTTGGAGGGGACAAATATCCAAACTATATCATGTATATGTGGAGAGGGGGTTGTGTGGTGTGTGTGTCTGTGTGTGTGCGTGTGTGGTGAGGGGGCACAGATGAATGAGGAGTGTTTTCTCCCCTTAGGATTTCACCTTGCCACAAGCCATCTGGGCTTCTCCCTCCAGGGTCAGCCAACCGAAATAGACCACCTAGTGCCTTGGGTGGAGTTGAGTACTTGCAGGTGTTTTGAGTAGGTTGGGAAATGATACTTTGGGCTTCTGTGAGGCTGCTGGAGGACATAACCGGCTGCATTTGGGGACTAGATGGCAGGAATGGAACAGGCTGTTCGGCACCAGTCAACTTTATCGTCTACCTACTGTTGGACCACAGAAGGATACTTCAATGCTCTTAGGTAGCCACTTCCTGCAAAAGGCGATACTTTTCTGAAGTCTAATTTGTGTTCTTAGCCTGTGATGCTCTTTCCACTATGAAAGTGATTTTCCTTTACTAAAATCCTAGATTTTAGTCCAACAAATTGAACTAGTCATAGGGGGTAAGTTGGGGTTAGAACTAAAGACTATGAATCAAAAGTAGGACTATTTCCACTGACATCAAACAGGAGTGACAAGCAGGTAATTAAGGCTGGCATGTTTCTAATTAAAACTCTAATCACGTCAAGCTTTTCTGACCCAAATAGCAAGCCACAATTCCTGCTGCTTAATGAAAGCAAAATTCCTAGCAATCGATGCTCCACTCTAATGCTCATTCATTTATATAAAGGTCAATTGCCACATAATATCCACAGCTGATTGCCACCCACAGGAAAAGTGGTGGGAGGGAAAAAATGCATGTGATGACAGTTATTCTTGCCCAGCTTTCCAGCTTTTAAAAATACCTGCATCTGCGTGATGACTACACCGGGAGGCCTTGATTGCAGCCTGTTTTTATATAATGGATTAGAGGCAAGTTTGCTTTTTAACTGTTATACTATGATATTGGCCTATAGCAACAGGACAGTAAGTCCTTAGGTTTGTTGTCCTCATCACAGTTAGTCATACATAGAGAGTACATAAACACGTGCAGCTCGATTTCTTTAAATGCCTCTGTTGCTTATTGGAAAAGCATTGTCAGATCCGATTCATGTTCCCACCTGACAAATATTCAGTCTTATTTTCAAACACTTGTGGAGCAAGATAAGATACCATAACCAAATCAGAAAAAAATAAAGATCTTAAAGGAGCTGGCTGCCAAATCACGAAGCAGAATGCTCCCTTCTGTATGCTTACCTAATTTTTATGCTAGAAATTGTACCTGCTCTGTTACTTAGCTGACCATGAACAGAAAAGCAATACCCCAGAACCCAGTAGAGAATAGCAAAATCTTATAGAGCATAATACAAGGAGCCAATTTCTTTTCATCAGAGAAAAACAAATTTGTTGACGAAGCAAGTTTAGCCATAAGATCACATACTTGTATTTTGAAGCAAATTCCAAACATAAGAAGAAAATTTATTTGAAAGTGCTCTTCTGAAAAGCAGAAGGGAAGCTATGTGAATAAACATATTTGTCCCTGCAAACAAGAATGAAGTCATAGTCTGGGATGGAGTGAGCTGATTCAGAGGTTTCTCTGAGATACTGCAGTTGCTGATCTGATCAGACACATAAGGGCATGCCACCTGTGGATTCCTAGCCAGCAGATCGTCTGAGTGTTATACTTTCCATCTGGTTCTTTGCGGACTCTGATTTCCTTTCCCAGCCAGAGCCCATTGTCAGGGTAACCAGTTCTCACTTCGAGTCCCTGCCCTTCTCTTCCCATCCTTAACCTGTACACGGTTTCACAAAATGGAACATGTAGACCTTTCTTTAACCAAGAGTTACTTTTTTCTGTTTTATTTTTCTCAGCAGATGCTCTTACACTGTTAACCTCAACAAACCCATTTTGCCTGAAGCATTTATGGTCCTAAACGGCTTCACTGTGTTATAACACCCCACCCTCATTCCCACTACCACCAGGTTTGTATGTAAAGTTAAAAAGGAGCTTTCTCAAAATAATATCAAAATGTCACCACATCTTAAAAATAAAGCCCAGGTTATGAATTGTACTTTGAGCAAGCACTGTGCCTCTGGAGCCCCACACCTTTCTCAAGCAGGGCTGCTAGAATGACCACAAAACCCCAAAGCACCCACAGTAAACAGGAGGATTTGGTAGCTAGGATGGTCATAGCCAGTCACTGTTAATATCTTATAGCTGCAGGAGGACTGAGGTTGGGGAGCATGGAATCGAAGGGCACTAATAGCTGTGGGCTGACAAAGATTGCAAATCCCTGCTCTAATTCAGCCTCAGCCTCTTGTGGGGCACATTTGCATATGTATAAGTGAACTCAATTTTTCTTTCATGTCACTTTACGTATTGTACAAGATTTTAAAAACAGTATTATTGTTGCTCTTTGCTAAAGGCCAGAAAGGTCTTTCAAAGATGAAAATCTGATCATGTCACTAAGTGGCTCAGAACTCTTCAATGCCCTCCTGTTCTCTTTTAATCAAGGCCACAGTCTTTAAGGTAGCCTAGGAGCTTCTGTCTGGTGGGGCCTGGCCTGCCTCTGTTCTCTCTGCTTCCTCCTCCCTCCCTCTGCTCACTCTGCTATTGTGAAAACTGTAAAGAAGGCAGGTCTTGTTCAGGGCTGCTACAATAGACGTCAAAACTATCACAACAGGGGAGAGAGACAGGGCTCAATTCCAAGTACAATAAGGACAGCTGGGGATTTACAGCCAACAAGCAGAGCAAGGCGATCAGTGGATGGAAAATTAAAGAGGAGACAGCAAGGGTAGGGAGATTCTTGCCAAAGGCAGGCCAGGGGAATCAGGTATCAAGAGTGGAGGGTCCTTTCTAAACTGACTTGACAGGATTCTTCCTGAAACTGGGTTTGCCAGTCAAAAAGAGGACATGGCCAAGGTCAGAGCCTAGTAAAGAAAAGGATCCACAAGAGCCTAAGGGTGGTCAGGGAGATATTCTTTGTCACTCTCCAGCCTCTACACCAGCCTCCTTCCAGGCCCTCTGCTCCAGTGCCCCCTCATCAGAGGGAACATTCTTCATTGCTTCTGCTCTCCCTTTAAATTGTTTAACCATAATCACCAACGTATGATTTCAAGGCTTGGTTAGGAAATATGCCGTATGATTCAAAGAACCTGTTAAACCCATACAAGAGAAAACATTTCAATATTTCCAAATCAATTATCTTAAATGAGGGTTATGTAACAAAAGGACAAAGTAAGGATGTCAAACACCCACTTTAACTTAGTAAGAAAATCATCCATGGTAAAATATTTATGTGCTTAGAATCATCACCCAAAACAGGACTTTTCTGAAGTTTTCAGTTACTGTTAGTTAAGAAGGCTCAGAAATCGAGCCAACCTCAGAAGGAAGACAAAGTTGGAGACTAAATGGTCATGCCTCCTCATCAGTTAGATCTCAGCCCCCAGGTTCCCTCCCTTTAGAAGCCTTTCTTGACCCTGAAGACCCTAGGCTAGGTCTTCCTAGCTAAGGATCACCGGGAAACCATCAGAGTCTGTCGTCTATTAGCAGAGGACAGAAGCTCTTTATTATGAGCTCAGCTCATTTTCATGTCATCCTTCCCTGGAAGCAGTGTGGGCAGAGCATAAATACAGAAAACACATCGCGAGATTCCTGGAAGCCTGCTTGGGTATTTGTTTAAAAGGCTTAAACAAGTTAATGAAAATTATGTGTTATACTACTTTGCAATTTAAAGATAAAGAAGTAAAAAATGATGTGGAGAACTCAGTTTTTTAATAAGATTCAAATCAAAGTTAATGTGTTGCTTTGAACTCCTAGTTTTTTATCTGGCTCTTACCCATGCCAATATCTGCATTAGTTTAAATAGTATCTGTGGATGGTTACTATCATTTTATGATAATAAAATTAACCGTAGGAGGCAACGTCATGTTTTCTGCAGTGTTTGATAGCATTTTCATCAGCGTTTCATGATATACTGTGGTATGAGCATGCTTTTCTGATGTGATATCCTTCTAAGCTGCCTGACAAGACAATGCTCATAGTGTTTTTGAAAAACACAAGTGATGTAACTTAGTCTCCAACTTTGTTTTCTGATGTTGGCTCAACTTCTGAGCCTTCTTAGCTAATAATTGTAACTGAAAACTTCAGAAAAGTCCTGTTTTGGGTGATGATTCTAAGCACATAAATATTTTAACATAGATGATTTTTTACTAAGTTAAAGTGGGTGTTTGACATCCTTACTTTGTCCTCTTGTTACATAACCCTCATTTAAGATAACTGATTTGGAAACATTGAAACGTATTCTCTTGTGTGAGTTTAACAGGTTATTTGAATCATAAGACATATTTCCTATCCAATCCCTGAAATTATACATTGGTGATTATGGTTAAACAGTTTAAAGTTCTGAAATGGCTATTTACCTGATTTGCTGAACTATTGATCAAAGTATCTTGTACATCTCTTTCCATGTGAAAACAATGCAATTCTGAACCCACAGCCATGCCCAGAAATGCCCAGTGTTCACTTAACCAGTACTTTGCTACCCACGTAGCACTAACTTACATTGTCCCCTCTTGGCCACTGTTTCATTTATTCAAGCCCATAGCCCCATGTCATAAAAAATGTGGAGTGCTTTGTTACTATTGATTATCATTATCAAGAAGACATGATCTTGAATTTGTCATAAAGCTAAAATTGTATAATTTAACGGATCAGCCAGTTTTGAATATTGCAACCAACAGTTGACAGTTCTGCTGTTGAGGAGCTAATCACAATCATAAAAACAGCTAAAATTTATTGAGCACCTGCCATGTGCCAAGTACTGTGCTAAGCATTTTATATACATTTTCAGCATCATCAGTTAGGGTTTTAATTACCAGCTGATAAGGAGATTCTCAGTAATCACTACAGTCTTAAAAAGCATAATTAATTCTATACTTTGATTTATTAGCCTTAATAATTCATTTCTTTTGAAATCCCAAAATGTTACGAGAGTGTTGGATTTTTTTTCCTAAAAAAAAAAAGGAGCAGGGATGAAGAGGTTTGAGAAACATTGAGGGAATAAAATAAATACACAAATAATTATAATAAAAAGCAGAAAAAGATAAATGCCACAAAAGATGTGTGAGTAGAAGTTCTCATCTGGCTCAAGAAGGGGAGAAAGGTGGTCAAAAAAATACTCATGAAAGGGGTCACAGTGGAGAAAAGCTTTGTATGGCCAGTGGCATTTTGTTTGTTTGTTTGTTTTACAGACAACATTTGGCACACCTCAAGAAGGTAGAACAACTGATGTAGCAGAAGCAGCACAATTATGGGGGCAAGAAATGAATGGGGGTTTCAATGAACATGAAGATCTAGTCTGGCTGACAGTTAGAGGGAAGGTAAAGGAGAACAGAGGAAAAATTCTGGAAGAGGAGGCTGGGCCAGTGCTTCGAAGGGTCCTCAAAGCAGCAGACCAGGAGCTGGGGTTGAGCTTGATAAGTAGGGGGGTACTTGAAAGCTTCCAAGCAGGGACATGACGGCATCACCCCAGCACTTAAGGAAAATGAATCCTGCAGGGATATTTCGAAGGTGCAGGTTCAGAAGGGGACTGACTTGGAGGAAATCAGCTAGAAGCCTATTAAGATGGCTCAGGTGAGAGATAATGAGGGCCCGGGCCAGGGCGGTGGTGGTGATAATGAGAAGTAGGGAAAGAACCAGCGGCATGAGGCTGAAACCCTGATCTCTGCAGCACGTCAGCAGCCCTTCAGTTAATGGGTAAATGACATAGAATGCCCTCCCAAGCTGGGAAAACACCTCGTGATTTCATGTTTAATTCAGCAGATCACTTCCCATTTTCAGTGCAGGGTAAAGCTTTTCTTTATTGTTTACTTTTAATGGAAGCAATAGGAAATTTTCCAGCAGTAACTTTAAAAATAGAAATCGGAATTTGAAAAAAGACCCCCAATTTTTTAGTTTGTCTCTGAGGAGTAACAAGAGAATGAGCCAAGTGTATGGAGTCCAAGGTTAAATGAATGCTGTGGGCAAAAAAGCCTGTTTTACAATGCGTATGTGTGACTGTGTGTGGCCTATATAATAGAGAGTTGTGCTATATTTAACTTTCTGAGAAAAGCATAGTTAAGAGGAGAAAATTCTTACAAGATTGTCCTTTTGTTCAACATCACAACTGATTTTGAGTTGTCAAAATGCACAAAGAAAGAAAATTGAAGTTTCTGACCATGCCTATAACAGAAGGAAAGGCCAGTACCTGCAACATGATTAATTCATATTATAATTATGTTTTTAATTAAGTTACACTCAGTTTCTATTCTGATTCTTAAATATGTCATGCTTTATAGGCCCCGTGATCAACATTGATAACCTTCTGGTTTGGAAAAGGTTGAATTCGACCATTGCCATTAATTCCTTAGTTCAGAGGAACTCTCTGATGGGTAATAGCAGCAGAATTTTACAGTTGCTTTTAAATTTTCTAATTCTCTTACAAGTGGCTCATACTGTGTAGCTTGTTGCTAAATCTTATCGCCCAGTTTCCATTTTTCTTTATAAGTGACATCCTGGATACCAGAAAACAAAAAATGAGGATCATAAAACTGGGGTGATTGTGTGGTATAGGAAGGAGAATGCCTCCATGTTTTATATACCAACTTCCTTTTTTCTCTTCTTTAACCTCCATTACCCATATACTTAAGTTGTGAGCAGGTGGACATTATCTGTGAGCAGCAGAAGGCTGAACACAGCAGAACAGAGTTTAATATTATAATCAGATGAAATTTGCATTGAAAAATTTCTGAAACTTCTGATTAAGCATAATTGATCACTAAGGGTTAGCTAGTAATCTGTATGAGATTTATACAAACTAATTTGACAAGATATTTTGTTGTTGTTTGTATGTTTATTTTCAAATAGCTATAGTTTTTCAGTGGTATAATGAATCTGCTCCTTTGCTCTTTCTAAACTGTTACCCTACCACCATGTAAAAAAGAAAAAAAAAAAAAACCACCACACACATATAAACACAGGGAGAGAGGTATTTTCCTCATAATGTCAAGTGAGGCTCTTTGTCCAAAATGGAAACTCTCATTTCCTCCCCACCCTTTCCAAAATCTGCCTGCTTCCCTGAGTCTCATGTCTTCGTACCACCAGCACACTCTGCTTCCTTCAGCCAGAAACTTAGAAATTCTCTCTCAGAACACTTTTTCTCCTTTGCCCTCAGCATTCAAGTCCCAGAAATTTTACTGTCTAGATACCTCTGGAATTCATAGATTTTTGTTAGTTTCTACCATCACTCTCATAGCTCAGGCTCATCTTATCCTTGACCTATGGTAAGACTCCAACCTTCTTTCTTTTCAGCCAGAAATTCAACTAAATCACAAACCTGAACTCCCTACTGGAACCTACTTGATTACTTATAAATTAAAGGCACACTTCCATAGCATGGCATATGAATCTGCCTATGACCTGGTCCTGCTCTTTCTCTCTGCAGTCTCTGACTAATACCTTAAGCTTTAAAATTACCAAATAGGAGTGGGCTTCATGGTAGATGAATTCTAAATATGTTCCCCCAAGATTCCCATCACCTGGTTATTCAGTCAAATACTCATCTAGATATTGCTGTGGTGGTAGACCCTGCAGATGTAATTAAGGTTACTAATCAGCTGTCCTGAAGATACAGAGAGTAGCCTGGGTTATTCAGGTGGGCCCAGTGTAATCACACTAGGCCTTAAAAGCACAGAACTTTCTTCAGCTGGAGGAAGGCCAGATGAGGTATACAGATTTGAAGACTAAGAAAGACTCAACCTACAGTTGCTGGCTTTGAAGATAAATGGGACCATTAACCAGGGAATGCAGACTGAGAACTGCCTCATCCAATAGTCCAGAAGGAACCAGGGACCACAGGCAGAACTGAATTCTACCAACAACCCAAAGGAGAGCTAGAAGCAATGTCTCCTCCAGAGCCTCCAGATAAGAGCCCAGGCTGCCTGATACCTTCATTTCAGCCTTGTGAGGCCTGGAGCACAGAAACCAGCCAAGCCCATCAGACTTCTGACTTGAAGATCTATAGGATAATAAAATTTGTATTAAGATGTTGAGTATGTTCATACAAACCATCTTTTTAATTCTATTCAATGTTCTAAGTTCAACATACATGTTTGAGTCACTACTACTTGCTGAGTATTATGCTAAATGCTGCTGTGTGTGTGTGTGTGTGTGTGTGTGTGTGTGTGTGTGTGTGTGTGTGCATACACACTTAGGCATCACTTAATGACAGGGATATATTCTGAGAAATGCATCATTAGGTGATTTCATCATTGTGCAAACATCAAAGAGCATACTTATATGAACCTAGATGGTATGGCCTCCTACACTGTATGCTATACAGTGGGCTGTATGCTATAATGCTATAATGTATTGCTGCTAGGCTGCAGATCTGTACAGCATGTTACTATACTATTATAGGGTATTATAACACGATGATAAATATTTGTGTGTCTAAACATATCTAACATAGAAAAAATAAAGACACAGCATAAAAGATAAAAAAAAATGGTATACCTGTATAGGGTAGCTCCATTGTAATCTCATGGGGCCACCATTGTATATGCAGTTTGTCATTGACAGAAATGTCATTATGCGGCACATGGCTGTATATATGATCACTAGGTGTGTGTGATCTCATGGTCATATATACATTTGACCTTACACAATTATGACAGCTGGTTAAACAGTCTAGGTAAAGATCTTGCATCTGTGCTGAAGCTTGAAGTCAGTAGGGCAAGCAACTGGGAGGAGAAAAATAACGCGTGAAGTGACAGGAACAGAGAAGGCCAACTGGAACCCAGAAGCACAAACTGGAACTCACGACACACTGGAACCCACAGTGATTACTCGCCACCCTCAGGCCTCCTAGAGGATGATGAGGTGATTTTTATGGCAAAACTAAACACACATCTGGCTGAGAAGTCCGAGAAGCTGAAGGAGGATCTGGTGGAAGCCGGAGCAGCTCCATGCCCATTGTTGCCCGATGCTAACAAGGTGAGCTAGCAGCTGGATAAACAGCAACACCAACGTGGATAAGCTGCAGCAACACCTGGTGCCTCTGCACCTACTTTCTGAGCATTAAAAGAATATCATTGCCTCTTCTGCTTTCCAGATCTTGCCCAAAATGTCTCTTGTGACCCATGCTAACATGAAACTATGGAGGGAATGAAATTTTGGGAGATGTAGTTTCGGCTTAGCTAAGTTGACACAGTATAAATTCTCTATATTCCTCTGTCAACTTGCCATTGATATCTACCTCCTTTTACCATGTTTAACTTACAAATATGACAAGATCATGCTTCTGCCTAACTGAAAACATAGTGACCCTCTATCCCAACAATACTGAGTGTATTTACCCATCTTTAGGTGATGTGCATTCCTCTTCTAGCTGACAACTGAGACACGGGGTTAACTACTATTAACACATGTCACGTGGTAGAAGAATAGGACAGAGGAAGAAAAGACATTTTTTACATCAAAATAAGAAATAATCAAGTTATTACAGTCTTTGTTTCTATAACTCACCATGTGGTCATAGCTGTAAATGAAACTACCACCTTCCACTACCCATTTCCTATTCCCTTTGCCCTCAGCAAGCACTTCAGATAGTCATGGTTCCTTGCCTGAGGGAGTCACCTTAGCCTTCATTCCTGAAGAGTCTGGGCCATTAGGAGTCCTGCCTAAATTAGGTTGATACAGTTTTTTGATTGACTTAGTCTAGAACATAGGAAAAATGAAGAAAAGCCCTATGAGGTCTCCTGCCTTCCAGACATGTTCCTCCTTACCTCATTAAGTAACAGCCCCATTTCCTCTTGATAATCAGGATCCATCTTCCCAGCTACCACTGTAGCTCCCTTCTTTGCCTGAAAATTGGCTGGCATCAGTTGTATAAAGAGGTAGGTGGCAGCCTCAACTTTCAGTTTTGTGAACCCACTGCTGTGTCTCCTGGTGGAAGCATTCCTCACTTGGAATGTAATATATCTAAGATCATCAGAGTCATAAGTCATGAGTACAAGAAGCAAAAATTTCACCAGTTGATTGCTAATGAGAAGCGCTACTCCATTTCTAGTCCTTTGTTTCCTAGGTGTGTGAATTCTAGCTATAGGAGAAATAGCCACTACTTATTGGTCCCTGATATAAAGCATATACCATATTCTGGAGGACATTACTCCAGCCCTCGTGTTGCTATCCATAATTGAGTCTTCAAAAAGCCATTGTTGCATTCCATCAGGCAAGCTGCTTCACAGTGATAAAGAATATAATCAGAATTGGTGGAGCCAAGATGGCAGGATAGGAAGAGCTCCGGTCTATAGCTCCCAGCGTGAGCAACGCAGAAGACGGGTGATTTCTGCATTTCCATCTGAGGTACTGGGTTCATCTCACTAGGGACTGCCAGACAGTAGGCACAGGACAGTGGGTGCAGCGCATCGTGCGTGAGCCGAAGCAGGGCGAGGCATTGCCTCACTTGGGAAGCGCAAGGGGTCAGGGAGTTCCCTTCCCTAGTCAAAGAAAGGGGTGACAGATGGCACCTGGAAAATTGGGTCACTCCCACCCCAATACTGTGCGTTTCCAAAGGGCTTAAAAAGCAGTGCACCAGGAGATTATATCGCACACCTGGCTCGGAGGGTCCCACGCCCACAGAGTCCCACTGATTGCTAGCACAGCAGCCTGAGATCAAACTGCAAGGTGGCAGCGAGGCTGGGGGAGGGGTGCCCGCCATTGCCAGGCTTGCTTAGGAAAACAAAGCAGCCCAGAAGCTCGAACTGGGTGGAGCCCACCACAGCTCAAGGAGGCCTGCCTGCCTCTGTAGGCTCCACCTCTGGGGGCAGGGCACAGACAAAAAAAAGACAGCAGTAACCTCTGCAGACTTAAATGTCCCTGTCTGACAGCTTTGAAGAGAGCAGTGCTTCTCCCAGCATGCAGCTGGACATCTGAGAACGGGCAGACTGCCTCCTCAAGTGGGTCCCTGACCCCTGACCCCCGAGCAGCCTAACTGGGAGGCACCCCCCAGTAGGGGCAGACTGACACCTCACACGGCCGGGTACTCCTCTGAGACAAAACTTCCAGAGGAACGATCAGACAGCAGCATTCACGGTTCATGAAAATCCACTGTTCTGCTGCCACCGCTGCTGGTACCCAGGCAAACAGGGTTGGGAGTGGACCTCTAGCAAACTCCAACAGACCTACAGCTGAGGGTCCTGTCTGTTAGAAGGAAAACTAACAAACAGAAAGGACATCCACACCAAAAACCCATCTGTACATCACCATCATCAAAGACCAAAAGTAGATAAAACCACAAAGATGGGGAAAAAACACAGCAGAAAAATTGGAAACTCTAAAAAGCAGAGCGCCTCTCCTCGTCCAAAGGAACGCAGCTCACCAGCAATGGAACAAAGCTGGACGGAGAATGACTTTGACGAGTTGAGAAAAGAAGGCTTCAGATGATCAAACTACTCCGAACTACAGGAGGAAATTCAAACCAAGGCAAACAAGTTGAAAACTTTGAAAAAAATTTAGACAAATGTATAACTAGAATAACCAATACAGAGAAGTGCTTAAAGGAGCTGATGGACCTGAGAGCCAAGGCTTGAGAACTACGTGAAGAATGCAGAAGCCTCAGGAGCCGATGTGATCAACTGGAAGAAAGGGTATCAGTGATGGAAGATCAAATGAATGAAATGAGGTGAGAAGGGAAGTTTAGAGAAAAAAGAATAAAAAGAAACGAACAAAGCCTCCAAGAAATATGTGACTATGTGAAAAGACCAAATCTACGTCTGGTTGGTGTACCTGAAAGTGACAGGGAGAATGGAACCAAGTTGGAACACACTCTGCAGGATATTATCCAGGATAACTTCCCCAATCTAGCAAGGCAGGCCAACATTCAGATTCAGGAAATATAGAGAATGCCACAAAGATACTCCTCGAGAAGAGCAACTGCAAGACACACAATTGTCAGATTGACCAAGTCGAAATGAAGGAAAAAATGTTAAGGGCAGCCAGAGAGAAAGATCGGGTTACCGACAAAGGGAAGCCCATCAGACTAACAGCTGATCTCTCAGCAGAAATTCTACAAGCCAGAAGAGAGTGGAGGCCAATATTCAACATTCTTAAAGAATTTTCAACCCAGAATTTCATATCCAGCCAAACAAAGCTTCATAAGTGAAGGAGAAATAAAATACTTTACAGACAAGCAAATGCTGAGAGATTTTTGTCACCACCAGGCCTGGCCTAAAAGAGCTCCTGAAGGAAGCACTAAACATAAAAAGGAACAACCGGTACCAGCCACTGCAAAATCATGCCAAATTGTAAAGACCATCAAGGCTAGGAAGAAACTGCATCAACTAACAAGCAAAATAACCAGCTAACATCATAATGACAGGATCAGATTCACACATAACAATATTAACTTTAAATGTAAATGGACTAAATGCTCCAATTAAAAAGACACAGACGGGCAAATTGGATAAAGAGTCATGACCCATCAGTGTGCTGTATTCAGGAAACCCATCTCATGTGCAGAGACACACATAAGCTCAAAATAAAAGGATGGAGGAAGATCTACCAAGCAAATGGAAAACAAAAAAAGGCAGGGGTTGCAATCCTAGTCTCGGATAAAACAGACTTTAAACAAACAGAGATCAAAAGAGACAAAGAAGGCCATTACATAATGGTAAAGGGATCAATTCAACAAGAAGGGCTAACTATCCTAAATATACATGCACCCAATACAGGAGCACCCAGATTCATAAAACAAGTCCTGAGTGACCTACAAACAGACTTAGACTCCCACACAATAATAATGGGAGAATTTAACACCCCACTGTCAACATTAGACAGATCAATGAGACAGAAAGTTAACAAGGATACCCAGGAATTGAACTCAGCTCTGCACCAAGCGGACCTAATAGACATCTACAGAACTCTCCACCCCAAATCAACAGAATATACATTCTTTTCAGCACCACACCACACCTATTCCAAAGTTGACCATATAGTTGGAAGTAAAGCACTCCTCAGCAAATGTAAAAGATCAGAAATTATAACAAACTGTCTCTCAGACCACAGTGCAATCAGACTAGAACTCAGGATTAAGAAACTCACTCAAAACCACTCAACTACATGGTAACTGAACAACCTGCTCCTGAATGACTACTGGGCACATAACGAAATGAAGGCAGAAATAAAGATGTTCTTTGAAACCAATGAGAACAAAGACACAACATACCAGAATCTCTGGGACACATTCAAAGCAATGTGTAGAGGGAAATTTATAGCACTAAATGCCCACAAGAGAAAGCAGGAAAGACTCAAAATTGGCACCCTAACATCACAATTAAAAGAACTAGAGAAGCAAGAGCAAACACATTCAAAAGCCAGCAGAAGGCAAGAAATAACTAAGATCAGAGCAGAACTGAAGGAAATAGAGACACAAAAAACCCTTCAAAAAATCAATGAATCCAGGAGCTGGTTTTTTGAAAAGATCAACAAAATTGATAGACTGCTAGCAAGACTAATAAAGAAGAAAAGAGAGAAGAATAAAATAGACGCAATCAAAAATGACAAAGGGGACATCACCACCGATCCCACAGAAATATAAACTACCATCAGAGAATACTATAAACACCTCTACGCAAATAAACTAGAAAATCTCGAAGAAAGGGATAAATTCCTCGACACATACACCCTCCCAAGACTAAACCAGGAAGAAGTTGAATCTCTGAATAGACCAATAACAGGCTCTGAAATTGTGGCAATAATCCATAGCTTACCAATCAAAAAGAGTCCGGGACCAGATGGATTCACAGCCGAATTCTACCAGAGGTACAAGGAGGAACTGGTACCATTCCTTCTGAAACTATTCCAATCAATAGAAAAAGAGGGTATCCTCCCTAACTCATGTTATGAGGCCAGCATCATCCTGATACCAAAGCCAGGCAGAGACACAACCAAAAAAGAGAATTTTAGACCAATATCCTTGATGAACATTGATGCAAAAATCCTCAATAAAATACTGGCAAACCGAATCCAGCAGCACATCAAAAAGCTTATCCACCATGATCAAGTGGGCTTCATCCCTGGGATGAAAGGCTGTTTCAACATATGCAAATCAATAAACGTAATCCAGCATATAAACAGAACCAAAGACCAAAACCACATGATTATCTCAATAGATGCAGAAAAAGCCTTTGACAAAATTCAACAACCCTTCATGCTAAAAACTCTCAGTAAATTAGGTATTGATGGGACATATCTCAAAATAATAAGAGCAATCTATGATGAACCCACAGCCAAAATCATACTGAATGGACAAAAACTGGAAGCATTCCCTTTGAAAACTGGCACAAGACAGGGATGCCCTCCCTCACCACTCCTATTCAACATAGTGTTGGAAGTTCTGGGCAGGGCAATCAGGCAGGAGAAGGAAATAAAGGGCATTCAATTAGGAAAAGAGAAAGTCAAATTGTCCCTGTTTGCAGATGACATGATTGTATATCTAGAAAACCCCATCATCTCAGCCCAAAATCTCCTTAAGCTGATAAGCAACTTCAGCAAAGTCTCAGGATACAAAATCAATGTGCAAAAATCACAAGCATTCTTATACACCAATAACAGACAAACAGAGAGCCAAATCATGAGTGAACTCCCATTCACAATTGCTTCAAAGAGAATAAAATACCTAGGAATCCAACTTACAAGGGATGAGAAGGACCTCTTCAAGGAGAACTGCAAACCACTGCTCAATGAAATAAAAGAGGATACAAACAAATGGAAGAACATTCCATGCTCATGGGTAGGAAGAATCAATATCGTGAAAATGGCCATACTGCCCAAGGTAATTTATAGATTCAACGCCATCCCCATCGAGCTACCAATGACTTTCTTCACAGAATTGGAAAAAACTACTTTAAAGTTCATATGGAACCAAAAAAGAGCCCACATCGCCAAGTCAATCCTGAGCCAAAAGAACAAAGCCAGAGGCATCACGCTACCTGACTTCAAACTATACTACAAGGCTACAGTAACCAAAACACCATGGTACTGCTACCAAAACAGAGAAATAGATCAATGGAACAGAACAGAGCCCTCAGAAATAATGTCGCATATCTACAACTATCTGATCTTTGACAAACCTGAGAAAAACAAGCAATGGGGAAAGGATTCCCTATTTAATAAATGGTGCTGGGAAAACTGGCTGACCATATCTAGAAAGCTGAAACTGGATCCCTTCCTTACACCTTATACAAAAATTAATTCAAGATGGATTAAAGACTTACATGTTAGACCTAAAACCATAAAAACCCTAGAAGAAAACCTCGCCAATACCATTCAGGACATAGGCATGGGCAAGGACTTCATGTCTAAAACACCAAAAGCAATGGCAACAAAAGCCAAAATTGACAAATGGGATCTAATTAAACTAAAGAGCTTCTGCACAGCAAAAGAAACTACCTTCAGAGTGAACAGGCAACCTACAGAATGGGAGCAAATTATCGCAACCTACTCATCTGACAAAGGGCTAATATCCAGAATCTACAATGAATTCAAACAAATTTAAAAGAAAAAAACAAACAACCCCATCAAAAAGTGGGTGAAGGATATTAACAGACACTTCTCAAAAGAAAACATTTATGCAGCCAGCAGACACATGAAAAAATGCTCATCATCACTGGCCATCAGAGAAATGCAAATCAAAACCACAATGAGATATCATCTCACACCAGTTAGAATGGCGATTATTAAAAAGTCAGGAAACGACAGGTGCTGGAGAGGATACGGAGAAATAGGAACACTTTAACACTGTTGGTGGGACTGTAAACTAGTTCAACCATTGTGGAAGTCAGTGTGGCGATTCCTCAGGGATCTAGAACTAGAAATACCATTTGACCCACCCATCCCATTGCTGGGTATATACCCAAAGGACTATAAATCATGCTGCTCTAAAGACACATGCACACGTATGTTTATTGCGGCACTATTCACAATAGCAAAGACTTGGAACCAACCCAAATGTCCATCAATGATAGACTGGATTAAGAAAATGTGGCACATATACACCATGGAATACTATGCAGCCATAAAAAATGATAAGTTCATGTCCTTTGTAGGGACATGGATGAAGCTGGAAACCATCATTCTCAGCAAACTATCGCAAGGACAAAAAACCAAACACTGCATGTTCTCACTCATAGGTGGGAGTTGAACAATGAGAACACATAGACACGGGAAAGGGAACATCACACACCAGGGACGGTTGTGGGGTGGGGGGTAGGGGGAGGGATAGCATTAGGAGATATACCTAATGCTAAATGACGAGTTAATGGGTGCAGCACACCAGCATGGCACATGTGTACATATGTAACTAACCTGCACATTGTGCACATGTACTCTAAAACTTAAAGTATAATAATAATAAAATAAAATAAAATGAAGAAGAACTGACCAGGCGCAGTGGCTCATGACTGTAATCCTAGCACTTTGGGAGGCCAAGGCAGGCAGATCACAAAGACAGGAGATAGAGACCACCCTGGCCAACATGAAGAAACCCTGTCTCTACTAAAAATACAAAAATTAGCTGGGCGTGTTGGTGCGTGCCTGTAACCCCAGCTACTCGGGAGGCTGAGGCAGGAGAATCACTTGAACCAGTGAGTCGGAGGTCGCAATGAGCCAAGATCGGACCACTGCACTCCAGGCTGGTGACAGACTAAGACTCTGTCTCAAAAATAAATAAATAAAATAAAATAATAAAAAATTTAAAAAAACAACTTGAAACAGAATTACCATTCAACCTAGCAATCCCAATATTGGGTATATGCCCAAAGGAATATAAATCATTCTACCATAAAGACACATGCATGAGTATGTTCATTGCAACACTATTTACAATAGTAAAGACATGAATTCAACCTAATAGACTGGATAATGAAAACGTGGTACATATACACCATGGAATACTATATGGCCATAAAAAGAACAAGATCATGTCCTTTGCAGCAATATGGGTGGAGCTGGAGGCCATTATCCTAAGCAAACTATTGCAGGAACAGAAAACCAAATACCATGTATTCTTACTTATAAGTGGGAGCTAAACAATGAGAACACATGGACACACAGAGAGGAATCATAGGCACTGGGGCATATTGATGGTGGAGGATGGAGGAGGGAGAGGATCAGAGAAAAATACCTATTGGATACTATGCTTACTACTAAGGTGACAAAATAATTGATTACTATGCTTATTACCTGGATGAAACCAGGAAAGATTACCTGGTGTAATCTTTACACCAACCCCCTGCAACATGCAGTTTACTTATATAACAAACCTGCACATGTACCCTTGAACCTAAAATAAAAGTTAAAAAAAATTCTGTTGAAGAAAAAAAATAATATATCAGTGAATTCCATGAGTTTGAACTCATCACCATACTTCATTAGCTGTTATCACCAGGAACAAGGTCATTAATGACTCAATCCAGTCACATTGGAGAATCCATTTTGATAACACAAAACCATTTCCAAGAATCTACTCTTAAAATCCTGTTGTGAAACCACTTCCAGTATCAAAACCACTTCCTGTAGCAGTCAGGGTTCAATCAGAGAAACAGAACCACTGGGATTTATTAAAAGAATTTGACTTTACATATTTGCGGGAACTTCTTAAACAATCTATGTAGCATTATTATCTTTATATCTAGGGTGGGGATTTGAGGCCACTGGAAAGGGAAATTGAATGTGAAGATGGGAGAGAGAGGAAAACCTGAAACCCACAAGGATGGGCTAGAAACTGTGTTGTTCTCTCCTTGGCTCCAAGCCTCCAATTTTGATGACCTGGGTGTCCTATAGGAGGTACAGATGCATTTGGCCCAGAAGTCAGACAAGATGATGGAGCATCTGGTAGGAGCTAGAGTAGCTGCGTGCCCAGCACTGCCTGCCACACACCAACGAGGTGAGCCAGCACATAAGCGATAATATGTGAGAGCTGCATCAGAGCTTGGTTCACCAACTACCACGTGTAAAAGGATATGGCTCGTGCTTCTGCCTTCCAAATGTCATGCAAAATATCTCTTGTGGCCCATGCTACAGGGAACTATCCAGAGAAGGGGATAGTGGGAAATATAGTTCATCGTCACTGAGTTGGAATAATACAAATCCACCAGAATATGTAACGTTTGAGGGAATATGACAAACTGAAACAGATCTCACTAATGAGATAGCAGTCTTTCAGATTAGTTTCAGATAGCCGTGGTGTGCCAGTTTCAACTTTTTCTGTCGTAAGTGTTGTGAACACTTTTTCTGTCTTATAGATATTCAGTGAAGTATACCGGCTATCCTGATTATTTTTAGAATTGTTGTTGCTAGCAGTCAAAACCCACATTAAATAACCCAATCTCTGCAGTTTATAGTATATTATGTTGAATAGACAGAGAGACTATGCTGTTTTGAACAGAACATGGAGGTATAATTGGACTGTGGCCAGATGGCTTTCTATCTAAATATAGTTCAATGCAGATAGGATCTGTTTCTTGTTAAAAGTTTTTACATCTGCTCTCTAAACAGACTTTTTTTTCTCTGTTTTCAAAGGGAATGTGTTTGTGTATTTACCTTTCCAAATTCACTTTTCCATTGTGAAGATCGAGCATCAGTAAAGGGGTAAAAGTGATGCCTACTTGAGGACAATGTTGATTCCTATGTTATAGATATTGCTAGAAGTTGAGGGGGGATAGTGGGGCATGAAGAAACATCCTTATTCCTCCCCAGATTCTAACAAAATAGAGAACAGGCTCACAAACTATCAGCTTCATTAGTTGTTAATCACCCCTGGACTTAGAGGCTTCTGTAAACTATGGTGGTCATATAGCTTAGACTAAGCCAATGGGGCCTTCTTCCCCCTGATTCTTGGGGATTGGCTGTGAACACCAAATATACAGTGCAGCTATCACTGTATCACTTGTCTATTCTAACCTCCTGCAAGATGAGCAGGCTGGCCTCATGTACCCAGTCATTATTGAAAACCATAATGTTCTGAGTCAGGGTCCCTATTTTGTCAGATAACTCATGTTTGACCTGGCCAAGCTCCTCATTAAGGGTGGTGGTATGAGCCTGTGCTGGTATGTTCCTTGCTTCATAAAACATCTTCCAGGACAGGGAGAGAGTGACCAAGAATAGGCCTACCCATGATGGGGGAACAGATGGGCTTCTGGTAAGAGAGTAGCAGGAAGTTAAAATGAGGGCTTGAATGAATAACCATGCCCCTCATCTGATTTCATGGAGGTTCATGGGGGCAAAAGGGCCTGCCACGCATGAACCATGTACCCTACCCACCAAAAACCTGGGACATTCTGCTTCCTGGGGGCAGGAAGTATAAGAGGTCAGAATAGGTCTCCCTGATCTTCACCCCTTGTGGATAGAGGAACAGAAGTCTTTAGTTATGCGAATGTTAGATGGAAGGAAAAATAACTAACAGATACTGATTAGTATAGATCTACAGTTACAAACTGCTTTCATATAAATATCTAGTCAATCCTTGCAATCATTTTGTGAAGAAAACTGTTTTTCCTATGAAAACAGCAAATACATTTTATTCTCCTTTACTAAAAAGAAAGCCAAGGTCCGAGGAGGCTACATGGCTAGCCCAAGGTCACCACAGTATCATTGTTATTATAAAACCAGGACATAAACTAGGCCTTCTAACTGCAATTCACTCTCTTTGTACCAAGAGTGTTTTCAGGAAGAAATCTTGGAGATCATCCTGCCCAAGCTCCAGAAGACAAACCTCAGGCAATGGTGAATCTTCTGTGATTTTTACTAGGGCCTGCAATCCCAGGGAAGCAAGAGTGAGGGAAAAGGGAAGTTGGACAGGAGAGGAGTGAGAACCAAAGTGTATGTGACTGAGTCAGCCACTGCTTTGTAGCAAGCTAAGATAGCATTTGAGGGTATACTCTTTGTCAAGCACTGTTATAGGATTTTACATGTAATAACTCTTAACCCTTGCAACAACCCTATAAGCTATGTAATTATTCTCATTTTATACAAATAAGGAACCAAGGTGCAGAGAGGTTACACACCTTGCTCATGATCACTCTGCTAGCAAGTGCCAAGCTGGAGCTTAAAGACTGCTGTATGATGCCAGACACTGTACACTTAACCCCTCTGCTCCCCTGGCTCTCTAGTACTGGAGCTTTCACACAGATGGTAAGCAGAAGAGGCAGGGGTTGACCCATCCTCCCATGGCAAATCTGAAGCATTGATCAGTATGTATATACATTATATACCACCCAACCCTGAATGAAAGCTGCTTTAGGGCAGAAAATGTTCCATTCAAATCTACCATATGAAATCTACCTAATCACTAGTAGAAGCATACTTAGATACAATAGAATACATACTTTAATACATACTTTAATAATTTAATAGAATACTTCTATTGTATTACAGATTGTTTTAAAGTTTTATTTGGGCAGGAGTTGAGGAGCAGAGAGCAAGGGCTGCTTTCATATTTAGGATATATTCTTTTGCAAGTGGCATTCTGATCAAAATTCTTAGATAATCAAAAGAATATTGATTTTCAGGCATCAGACCACTTATTTCTCCTGGTATAAGTAACAAAATCCTAGAATAAAAAGTAAACAAGACAGAATCAGGGCCATGGAGTCCTCTTAGTGATGAGAGGATAACAGTGCCACACAAAACCCCAAGATCACCTGGTATTAATTTATAGACATGTCTATGAAGTAATTCAGTTGAGTAGGTATATTTTCATTGACATTAATCACTGTAAAGTCTGTTGTGAAAGGCGTAATCACAAAAGCTAGTTGACAACCAATCCCTAGTCTCCGAGGAACAGACAGCACTCAAAATAGATGACATTTGTTGTACAGGTGTAACAAAGGCTACAGTGTCTTGCTTACAAGTCTTCTTCAGAGATTTAGTGAATCTTCGAAGAATTTAATATCTTCTAAGAGGAGCTTCAGGGACATTCAGAAATGTCACAAGATAAAAATTGTCTAAGAACTACTAGTTTTTACAGGAAGCATACTTAGTGTTCAACCATTGATTTACCTTATGTAGGTGACACCAGAGATGACAGCATGCTTTCCAGAGACTTTTGAAGTATGGGATTTGTGGAGAATAGCATTATATAAAATCCATTTATAAAAACAACTCTGTTTGCATCTCTAAAGCTGTAACTAAGTCAACGTTTTAATTTCCTTGGTTTTGACATTTTAAAAACACTCACTCCATTAAAAGCAGGGACTTTAAATATTTAGTGTATTCCCAGTGCAAAGAACAGTCAGGCCAGTAGAAATGTACAATATATATAACTGGCTCAAGTCTGGCTGCTCACCACTCAGAGGCAGAAAATAGGAGAAGGGAGGTGTAGTGAAAGGAAAGCAACTTTATTCAAATGCCAGCAGTTGAGGAGTGGCCCGGCTTATGCACTTTAAAAACTATTCCAAATCTTAGGCCGAGGGAAGGGGCTTTCAAAAGGGAGGCGTGGCACGGGAAATATGCAGGAGTAATGCTGGATGCAGGTCTGCGTGTCTTGCTTCAAGGGCTACCTTGAACTATTGTCTACTTGCAGTGCTGGCTGCTGCCATCTCAGTTGCAACCAGGTTGTAGATTATTCGTCTTGAGGGTAAACTCAAAGGTGGGGAGAATTGCACAGCTGGATCTCCTTACCTGACTTGTTATAAAATTAGCCCCTGGAGAGAAGGGCGTGAACCTGGGAGGCGGAGCTTGCAGTGAGCCCAGATCGCGCCACTGCACTCCAGCCTGGGGGACAGTGCGAGAGACTCTGTCTCACAAACAAACAAAACAAAACAAAAAAAGGCCGAGCATGGTGGCTCACGCCTGTAATCCCAGCACTTTGGGAGTCCGAGGCGGGAGGATCACGAGGTCAGGAGATCGAGACCATCCTGGGAGGATCACAAGGTCAGGAGATCGAGACCATCCTGGCCAACACGGGGAAACCCTGTCTCTACTAAAAGTACAAAAAATTAGCCGGGCGTGGTGGCGGGCGCCTGTAGTCCCAGCTACTCAGGAGGCTGAGGCAGGAGAATGGCGTGAACCCGGGAGGCGGAGCTTGCAGTGAGCTGAAATCTCGCCACTGCACTCCAGGCTGGGCAACACAGCCAGACTCCGTCTCAAAACAAAAACCAAAAAAATTAGCCCCTGGAATTTCTCAACAAGCATGCAGTTAGATAAGTATGTATGGTGCAAGGGAATGTCTGGTGGGAAAGGGAAAGAAGCAGAGTTGAAAATTACTTTTTAAGGCTGCGTTTTAAGACTAAGAAAAAAGTGTCTACACACTTCTCAAAAGAAGACATTTATGCAGCCAAAAAACACGTGAAAAAATGCTCATCATCACTGGCCATCAGAGAAATGCAAATCAAAACCACAATGAGATACCATCTCACACCAGTTAGAATGGCGATCACTAAAAAGTCAGGAAACAACAGGTGCTGACAACAGGTGCTGGAGAGGTTGTGGAGAAATAGGAACACTTTTACACTGTTGATGGGACTGTAAAGTAGTTCAACCATTGTGGAAGTCAGTGTGGCCATTCCTCAGGGATCCAGAACCAGAAATACCATTTGACCCAGCCATCCCATTACTGGGTATATACCCAAAGGATTATAAATCATGCTGCTATAAAGACACATGCACACGTATGTTTATTGTGGCACTATTCACAATAGCAAAGACTTGGAACCAACCCAAATGTCCAACAACGATAGACTGGATTAAGAAAATGTGGCACATATACACCATGGAATACTATGCAGCCATAAAAAATGAAGAGTTCATGTCCTTTGTAGGGACATGGATGAAACTGGAAACCATCATTCTCAGAAAACTATTGCAAGGACAAAAAACCAAACACTGCATGTTCTCACTCATAGGTGGGAATTGAACAATGAGAACACATGGACACAGGAAGGGGAACATCACACACCAGGGACGGTTGTGGCGTCAGGGGAGGGGGGAGGGATAGCATTAGGAGATATACCTAATGCTAAATGATGAGTTAATGGGTGCAGCACACCAACATGGCACATGTATATATATGTAACTTGTGCACATGTACCCTAAAACTTAAAGTATAATAATAATAAAATTAAATTAAATTAAAAAAAGAAAAAAGTGTCTACAGTCTGTTTCATGGTTACTTTTTTTTTGGTGAAATGATCTTTAATAATGTATTTTATATAACACAGTGTATCCAAAATGCTATCATTTCAACATGTAATCAATATACAAATATTAATAATGTATTTTATATTTTTTATTATACTTTAAGTTCTGGGTTACATGTGCAGAACGTGCAGTTTTGTTACATACGTACACACGTGCCATGGTGGTTTGCTGCATCCACCAACCCATCGTCTACATTAGGTGTTTCTCCTAATGCTATCCCTCCCCTAGCCCCCCAACCCCATACAGGCCCTGGTGTGTGATGTTCCCCTCCCTGTGTCCATGTGTTCTCATTGTTCAACTCCCACTTATGAGTGTTTGGGTTTCTGATCTTGTGATAGTTTTCTGAGAATGATGGTTTCTAGCTTCATCCATGTCCCTGCAAAGGATATGAACTCATTCAAGGTTACATCTTAAGACTAGAGAGAAAGGAGGGGGAAAAAATGTTTTAAAATGCACTTTGAAGCTAAAGCTACTCAGTTACATAATGAATCAAAGAATGTGAATAATTCTGAAAGATAAGCATTTTCATGTGCAGTATGGTGATGCTAGTTGCATTATAAGTAATGGCCAAAACGGCAATTCTTTTTGCATCACCCTAATACTTAGCACTGTCCTTGGAAAGTGAGCTCCGGACCAAGGAACATCACCAGTAGCAACGTATTCATAAGTGAGGAAGACGGCCTCAATCTCTCTTAATGGAGGCACTTTATACTATAGATCACTCCAGTTCCTTTTGTTTCTGATTTATACTGACCAAGCAATACTTTGAATAGAATTTAGCTTCCTGGGTAACTCTTGAATTTAGTAAGAGACTGTGCTAAATTATTGATTCAAGAGCTCTAGTCTTTCTTGTCAGTTTTATTTCTCATTGTATATTTATAAATTATAACTCTTTTAATGAATCAGTCTCCTGTGAATTTGATGAGCATGAATCTCGTATCCATAAATGTCTTACCAATTTTTGATGTACTGACAAAAATGACCTTTTAGCCTTGCAAAGTTGTAGGAAAAAAACATCGTTTTTGGAGGGAGACAGATCTGAGTTTGATTCTTAACTCTAATGACTGAATGTGTGAGCTTAAGGAGGTGGCAATTTTTCTGAGCTTCGGTTTCATGATTTCCTATTATGAAAACGTGGGCAATAAGTGGGGATAAGATGAGATATCACAAGCAAAGTGCCTATAGAGGTCTTGTTGTAAATGCAGTGCATTTTCCTTTTCTCTTTCTCCAAAAAGATAAAAGAACAGATACACTAGTACTTGCTCACCCAGAAATGATGCTGCCTGCCAGCATGTGAACAGAAGAGCCTGCAGGTATTCCAGATAACATTGGTTCTCTGTCTTCAAGCTGGGATAGCCTAGATGTCATAGCAGAGTTCATATGACTTCAGATGTAAGCTCCTGCTTGATCTCATTGATCTTATTAGATATTGAAAAGTCCCTCACAACCTACTGTCAATCCTGTCTGGCTTCTGTCAGTTCTATTCCTACCAGCAGGTGAATCTGGAAATACTCTTTGCCCTAAGCCTATTTTAGACCCTAGGATGCCTAATGCTTACCAAGCTGCACTATCCAAGTTTACCATTGTTTTGAAGCCTGGCCCTTGGGTGGCACCTGCTTAGTCATGACCCTCATCCTACCCGCTTCTCACTGATTACTTTTGTCCATGAGGTCCCAGACCACCTTAAATGTGGTCCCATAAGAATATTTCTGACTATGTGACTATATTTCACTTTAATTTTTGATATATTTAGTGGGCCAAAAAGTCTTTTTATGATACAGCAACTTTGCTTTTTAAGATTTGAGTAGGAGAGAAAACAGATGGTTTGTATATACTGAGACATACAAATATAAAGATTAGCTTTCTTTATGTATTTATTTATTTTTACCCTTTAGCCATGGATATTTATTTCTGTGAACTTATTTACATATAATTAAAATACCTACAGTTTCTAAGGGCAGAATACATCCTTATTCCAAACTATAGAAATATAATGTTGGAGGCTTTTCAGGTAATAAGGAAGGATAAAATGGGAGAAAAGTATCAGAGTTCAATTTTTTAAAAATAATTTACCAATATTTTCAATGCTTTCAAATAGATTTTTATTTTTTCTCCCAATTTTTAAGTTCAGGGATACATATACAGGATGTGCAGGTGTATTAGATAGGTAAAGGTGTGCCATGGTGGTTTGCTATATGGAACATCCCATCACCTAGGTATTAAGCCCAGCATCCATTAGCTATCCTTCCTGATGCTCTCCTTCCTTCCACCCCCTACCCCCTCTGACAGGCCCCAGTGTATGTTGTTCCTTGCCATGTGTCTATGTGTTCTCATCCTTCAGCTCCCACTTATAAGTGAGAACATGCAGTGTTTCGTTTTCTGTTCCTGTGCTAGTTTGCTGAGGATAATGGCCTCCAGCTCCATCCATGTCCCTGCAAAAGACATGATCTTGTTTCTTCTTATGACTGCATAGTATTCCATGTGTATATGTACCACATTTTCTTTATCCAGTCTATCATTGATGAGCATTTAAGTTGATTCCATGTCTTTGTTTTTGTGAATAGTGCTGCAATGAACATATGCATGCATGTATCTTTATAGTAGAATGATTTATATCCTTTTGGTATATAGCCAGTAATGGGATTGCGGGGTCAAACGGTTATTCTGCTTCTAGGTCTCTGTGGAATCACCACATTGTCTTCCACAATGGTTAAACTAATTTACACTCCCACTAACAAGGTGAAAGTGTTCTTTTTTCTCCTCATCCTCTCCTGCATCTGTTTTGTTTTTGTTTTCTTTTGTTTTTTACTTTCTAATAATAGCCATTGTAACTGGTGTGAGATGGTCTTATTGTGGTTTTGATTTGCATTTCTCTAATGATCAGTGATGTTGAGCTTTTCTTCATATGTTTTTTGACTGAATGTATGTCTTCTTTTGAGAAGTGTCTGTTCATGTCCTTTGCCCACTTTTTAATGGGGTTATTTTTGTCTTGTAAATTTGTTTAAGTTCCTTGTAGATGCTGGATATTAGACCTTTGTCAGATAGATAAATTACAAAACATTTCTCTCATCCTGTAGGTTGTCTGTTCACTCTGATAGTTTATTTTGCTGTGCAGAAGAGCTTTAGTTCAATTAGATACCATTTGTCAATTTTTGCTTTTGTTGCAATTGCTTTTGGCATTTTTGTCATGAAATCTTTGCCCATGCCTATGTCATAAATAATGTTGCCTAGATTTTCTTCTAGGGTTTTCATAGTTTTAGGTTTTACATTTAAGTCACTAGCCCATCTTGAGTTGATTTTTTTATATGGTGTAAGGAAGGGGTCCAGTTTAAATTTTCTGCACCACTTTTTCCAGAACCACTTATTGAAAAGGAAATCCCTTCTCTATTGCTTGCTTTTGCCAGCTTTGTCAAAGATCAAATGGTTGTAGATGTGTGGTCTTATTTCTGCATTCTCTATTCTGTTCTCTTTGTCTATGTGTCTGTTCTTGTACCAGTATCATGCTGTTTTATTTACTGTAGCCTTGTAGTATAGTTTGAAGTCAGGTAGTGTGATGCCTCCAACTTTGTTCTTTTTGCCTAGGATTGCCTTGGCTATTGGAGCTCTTTTTTGGTTCCATATGAATTTTGAAACAGCTTTTTCTAGTTCTGTGAAGGATGTCAATGGTAGTTTGATGGAAATAGCATTGAATCAATACATTGCTTTGGGCAGTATGGCCATTTTCACGATATTGATTCTTCCTATCATTGAGCATGGAATGTTTTTTCATTTGTTTGTGTTATCTCTGATTTCTTTGAGCAGTGTTTTGTAGTTCTCCTTGAAGAGGTCCTTCACTTGCCTTGTTAGCTGTGTTCCTAGGTATTTTACTCTCTTTGTGGCAATCGTGAATGGGAGTTCATTCATGATTTGGCACTCTGCTTGCCTGTTGTTGGTGTATAGAAATGCTAGTGATTTTTGCACATTGATTTTGTATCCTGAGACTTTGCTGAAATTGCTTATCAGCTTAAGAAGCTTTGCAGCTGAGATGATGGGGTTTTCTAGATATATGATCATGTCATCTGCAAACAAGGATAGTTTGACTTCCTCTCTTCCTATTTGAATACCCTTTATTTCCTTCTCTTACCTGATTATCCTGGCTAGAACTTCCAATACTATGTTGAATAGGAGTGGTGAGAGAGGACACCCTTGCCTTGTGCCAGTTTTCAAGGGAAATGCTTCCAGTTTTTGCCCATTCACTATGATATTGACTGGGGGTATGTCATATATGGCTCTTATTATTTTGAGGTATGTTCCTTCAATACCTAGTTTATTGAGAGTTTGTAATATGAAGGGATGTTGAATTTTATTGAAGGCCTTTTTTTGCATTTCCAAATAGATTTTTAAATTTATTTTTGTTTTAATTTTAATTTTTTTAAATTTTATATTCAGGATGTACATGTCCAGGTTTGTTATGTGGGTATACTGTATGACGTTAAGGTTTGGGCTTCTAATGATCCTGTTGCTCATGTATTGAACATAGTACCTAATGGGTAGTTTTTCAGCTCTTTTTCTCCTCCAAACCTCCCCCATTTTGGAATCTCTAGTGTTAACTGTTCCCATCTTTGTGTCTCTGTGCACCCAATGTCTAGCTCCCACTTATAAGTGAGAATACTCAGTATTTGGCTGTTTCTGTGCTAATTCACTTAGAATAATGGCTTCTAGCCACATCCATGTTGCTGCAAAGGATATGATTTTGTTTTCTTTTTATGGCTGCATAAAGTTTGGCTTTAAAAACTCTAATATTACTGAGTATTTGTCAACTGACAAAATTATAAAGGATTTAGGACAATGAAGTCTTTAAATTCAGCCTGGATACAGGTAAAATCCTCTAATTGGTACACATTTCCTACCCTAGGAAGAGGGTATATCATGAATCATTATTCCACTAAAAGCAAGCTTCATCTTAGAACTATTTTATGTCCCTATTTGCTGTACTGATTTTTTGTTTGTTCGTTTATTTGAGATGGAGTCTCACTCTGTTGCCCAGGCTGGAGTACAGTGGTGTGATCTCGGCTCACTGCAACTTCCACCTCCCAGGTTCAAGTGATTCTCCTGCCTCAGCCTCCCAAGTAGCTGGGATTACAGGCGCCTGCCACCACACCTGGCTAATTTTTGTATTTTTAGTAGAGATGGGGTTTCACCATGTTGACTAGGCTGGTCTCGAACTCCTGACCTCAAGTGATCCGCCCGCCTCGGCCTCCCAAAGTGCTGAGATTACAGGTGTGATCCATCCCGCCTGGCCTGTACTGATCTTAAACATAACTATATATACTCTCTCTCAACTCCAGTTAGTTACGTCCAAGATATACAAAACTAATATGGACACACATTAGATCAGAAAAACCATGCCAAACAAATATGCAAGTGAATGATAAATTGCTTTAATTGTATATGATTAAAGGGCAGGTACATTTCTGATCTGTAAATTAATGAACCATTTAGCCCACCAACTCACAATATAAGCATAATTTATATTCAAAAGAATGCACATATTTTAAGTGTATAGTACCATGAGGTTTGCAAATATATGTAGTTGTGAACCAACCATCACAATCATTTCTTTTTTTTTTTTTGAGATGGAATCTCACTCTATCGCTTAGGCTGGAGTGCAGTGGCACATTCTCAGCTCACTGCAACCTCCACCTCCTGAGTTCAAGCAATTCTCCCTGCCTCAGCCTCTCCAGTAGCTGGGATTACAGGTGCCCGCCACCATGACTAATTTCTGTATTTTATTTATTTATTTTTTTTAGTAAAGATGGGATTTTGCCATGTTGACCAGGCTGGTCTTGAACTTCTGACCTCAGGTGATCCACCCACCTCGGCCTCCCAAACTGCTGGGATTACAGGCATCAGCCACTGTGCCTGGCCACAATCTTATAGAAAATTTCCACCCTCCAAATTTCCCTCATGCCTTCTTGCAGTAAAGCTCCCTCATCCTCCCATCTTTTTAGGATCAAGCAACCACTTTTTTGACTTCTGTTATGCTAAATTAGATTTGTCTTTTCTAGATTTTCATACAAATGGAATTATACAATGTGTACCTTTTGATGCCTGCCTTTCTTCACTTAGCATAATGTTTTGGGAACTCTTCATGCTGTTGCTTATGTCAGTAATTTCTTTTCATTGCTCAGTAGTATACCATCATCTGGATATAACACAGTTTACATTTTTGAATTTACCCTGTTTCCCCTTTTGAATAGACATTTGGGTTGTTTAGAGTTTGGGGCTATTATGTATAAAACTGCTGTTTGTATACGTGTACATGCCTTTTTGTAGAAATACTTTTATTTCTTTTGAGTAAAATACCTAGGAATACAATTGCTGGGTCATATGGTAAATGTATGTTTAACTTTTTAAGAAACTGTTAAACTAGTTTCCAAAGTGTTTATGTCATTTTAAATTCCATCTTGCATAAAGAGAGTTCCAGCAGTTCTGCATCCCCAATAACATGTAATTTCAGACATTCTATAGGGTGTATAGTGGTATGTCATTGTGGTGTTATTTCATTTTTCTCTGATGACCAGGATATTGCACATCTTTTCCTGTGTTTATGGCCATTGACCTAAATTCTTTTGAAAAATGTCTGCTCACATTTTTTGTCTACTTTTTTTGTCAGAAATAGGAACTGGAAATATTTTCTCCCAGTCTGTGCATTGCATTTTTGCTTTCTTAATGCTGGCTTTAAAATAACAGCAGTTTTTAATTGCAGTGAAGTCTAGTTGATCGCTTTTATTATTTTATGTTTTGTGATTTTTGAGTCCTATTTAAAAACTGGTTGTCTAATCCAAGGTGGTTAAGATTTTCCTCTATATTTTCTTCCAGAGTTTTTATAATTTTTCTTTATTTGTTTAGGTCTGTGATCCATTTGAAGCAATTTTTGCACATGATTTATAATTTATTTCCATATACATACATATCAAATGACATTGGCACCATTTGCTGAAAAACTATCTTTTCTCCATTGAGTTACCTTGGCACTTTTGTGCAAAATCAATTACTATAGATGTGTGGCTTTTTTCTGGTTGCAGTTTTCCATTCAACTGATCTGTCTTTCCAACAATACCACATTGTCTCAATTATCACAGCTTACAGTATATCTTGAAATCAGAGAGTGTGAGTCCCACAACTTTGTTCTTCATTTCCAAAATGGCTTTGGCTATTCTAGGTCTTTGGCTTATTCGTAAAAATTTTTAAATTGCTTTGTAGTTTCTACCAAAAAAAGCTATTCATTTTGGTTGAGATTGTGTTGAATATATAGATCTCTTTGAAGAGAATTGACATCTTAGCTATACTGAATTATTTAATCCATGAACATGATATATCTCAATTAATTTAGGTCTTACCTAATTTTTATTATCAATATGTTATCATTTTTATTGTACAAGTCTTACACATATTTTATTAAATTTATTTCTAATTATTTCATTTTTAATGCTATTCAAAGGCATTTCTAAATTTTAAATTTTCTTTTGTTGTTAGTACACAGAAATGCAGATGTTTTGTATATTTACCATGTGCCCTGTGACCTTGTTGAACACACTCTTGAGTTGAACACACTTTATATTTTTAAAGTAAAAATAAAACTGTCTAGGACATTTACCCACATATTTACCGTTTATGTTGCTCTTCATTGTGTAGATCTTAGCTTCCATCTGGATCATTTTTTTTCTACCTGAAGAACTTCCTTTAATATTTCTTGTAGGCCAGGCATGATGGCTCACGCCTGTAATCCCAGAACGTTGGGAGGCTGAGGTGGATGCATTGCTTGAACCCAGGAGTTTGAGATCAGCCTGGGCAATGTGGTGAAACCTATCTCTACAAAAAACACAAAAATTAGCTGGGCATGATGGCACACACCTGTAGTCTCAGCTACATGGGAGGCTGAGGTTGGAGGATCACTTGAGCCCAGGAGGTCAAGGCTGCAGTGAGCCATGACTGCACCACTGCACTCTAGCCTGGGTGACCGAGCAAGAACTTGTCTCAAGAAAAAAAAAAAAAAAAAATCACTCATAATCCCATTCTAATCAATACAAAAATAAAATTAAAATAGTATTTCCTATAGTGCAGGTCTTCTGCCAGGTACCTAAGCCCATGGCTTCACACAGCAAACCTGTTTCCAATCCCTCACTTATATATCTCAACTATAGAAATATAATTTAAATTTATACATAGATTTATATATATATTTTAAAAGATTTACATTTATAAAAATCATCAATTTTAAAATATTTATACGAAACTCTGGCTCCCTTTACTGGCAGAAATGAGACATCTAGACACCACTGCTTGCTTCTGGTACCAGATCTTAGAATACCAGTGGCTTCAGCCCTATGTTCATTTTGGTGTAGTTTTTGTTCATGAAGATGTTTTATCTTATTTTTTGAGCCTGGACATATATTTTTGGATTTCAATTTTTCTATTTTTTCTGTCATTGCTATCAGTTTGAAGCCTAAGCTAAATGTATAACTCAACTATGTTACCTTGACTGGGAAGCACAACAACAGACATTTCCTTTTCACCCGCGTTTGTATTTAATACCATAAAATAAGGAGATTTCCTTTTTATTCCTATGTATTTCAACTATGATATCTTGACCAGAAGCCTTGGCAACAGTAGGCATTTTGTTTCACCTGCATTTGAATTTATATTTCACCTGCATTTGTATTTAATGCAGGCAAAAAGAAAATGTCGACTGTTGCCCTTCCCAGTAAGATAGCATAGTTGAATTATGTATTTAGCTCAGGCTAAATGGGAATTGGTGAATGGATCTTACTAAACAGAAGAAAAACACCTACCAAATAAAAGAGAGGACAATCCATCTTATATCATAACTTGCTAAAAATAGTATGTCCAATTTTTAAATTTAATTTTTAATTAATTGTAATATACTTAAAATACTAATACATAAAATATACTTTCTGATTATAATATAGTTATTATAACTTTCTGTGTAACTGGGTTTTCTAACACTTATGGGTATTATCTAGGGGCACTCCTTTTTAAAATACTAAAATATGTTGTAAAGTATAAAATATCCATGCAATTAATGTGTCATCAAAATTATTTATAACTATCTGCCAAGCTTACAAGATATTTCATTTATCCTACCCACAACTAATACATTACTATTAACTGATGTTGATAAACATTTAGAAAAAAATGAAAGCAACAATGAAAAGAAGCCCATCCTTGATGGGCAGTCAGGTGCAGCAGCAGAAAGACACTGTACCTATGAACTCCTCACGTATTTCACGCCTGTTCCATATTTTAAAAGGAATTGTGCTGAAACTGTGCAGGAGAAGAATTTGAGAAAATGAACTGCAAATTTTGCAGAATATCTTCTATAAGCACACAAAAACGATAAATGGAGTATTCTGTCACGTTTCTCTCTTCATTTTTAGTTTTCTTATTTGAAGTTACACTCTTAGCTAAGAACGATAACACCCCTAGTCAATGATCTCTCCTGTTTATACCCTAATATACTGTGTCCTCTGCTACTGTTCATGTCAATGTGCTGCATGGAGAGATCTGGCTCTCTTTCACTTCCCATAATAAGAGTGGACAGTCGACCCAGATAATTCAGGACAAATGTTCCACTGGGGCCCTGAAGCATCTTGTTTGTTATTCATATTAATCACATTAACTACATAATGGCCAAATCCCATTTTGTCCTGTATGGTATTGAGGCAATCTTAATGTTTTATTATTATTCTATGCAAATTCATTTTTACCTGATTAGTTTGACTGCCACAACACAAGATAAGCATCATTCACTTAAAGAATTGGCAGGGTCAGAAACTGAACCTATTTTTCTAGGATATGGGTTCTACATCTTAGGGATTAATAAAAAAGTAAAACAGATTTGCTAAGCAGCAATCATATTTCCCCTATTGGTTTTATCCCTATGACAAATCAATAAAAACAAGAGAATCAAGACAAATTGTACATATTCCCCGTTTTAAAAAAATATGTCTTCAATTCAGGGTTTCTCAGTCATAGCACTACTGGCATTTTAAGCCAGATAATACTTTGTTTTGGTGATTGTAGAATGGTTAGCAGCATCCCTGGCCTCTGCCTACTAGATGCCAGTAGCACCCCGTCTCCTCCCAAGTTAGGACAATCAAAAATGCCTCTGGACATTGCCATATATTCTCTGGAAAGAGGGTTAAAATCACCTCCTATGAGAAACATGGCTTGGATTTTGTATTATTTCAGGAGGATATTAGTGTTTTTCACCTTCCAATCCCTTCAATTTACTATTAGAGATGTGACCTAAGACTGTGTCTATGCAGACCCAGCCCCCGTAACACTCTGTTTTTTCTATTCTATACACAGATAATAAATGTTATGAATTTGCAATCTGAGATATTAACCAGCTATTCTGGTCTGTTTAGTCACCCCACTACCAACCATCCTTGGACAACAATGTGAGAGGTGCCATTTACCAAGAGACTGAGAGGGGAATCTTTAACACTCAGCAAAGATACCGAAATCTATGCTCCTTTGACTTCAAAGCTATCCGTGGAGGTTCAAAAACCAAGTTTAGATTGGCACTTAAATCCCCTTAATGACTAAAACTTTATTGCTATTGTATTTGAAATAAGCAAGATAAATTTTGCCATCAGTTTGACATTTACATTTCATGAGACGCTTGATGTATATAAAATCTCAGTGTTGCCAGACTTGCATAGCAATTCATATAAAACTCCATGCTAACTCTTTATAAATTGAACATAATACAGATAATTTACATGAAATGAATAATTCAAACACATAATGGTTTTCTTGACGCTTTAATAGAAATTGACTTAGTTTCTAAAAGCAGGTTGATTGCTGTGGCTTTCTCATAAACCCAAATGCTACTCTTGTGTATCTATCTATTTTTTAGACTTCTTTTTGAAAATCCTGATATGTGACTTAATTTAATATAATTTGCATATCGATATCCTTAGATTGTCTCTCCAGCTCTTGACTCAGTTCTTTGAGGTATTTTCTAATGTTTATAGGAATAGTCCATAAGCACAGTCTATAAGCAGCCACTCTGTGTGAATAATGAAGTGAACGAGAAACACCAACAAAGAGTGAAATATAAGTCCAAAGGAATATGCCCCTGTTGGATAGCGTTCATACTACAAATATGACAAGATAATTTTATAAGATTCTCTAGGCCGGGCGCGGTGGCTCACGCCTGTAATCCCAGCACTTTGGGAGGCCGAGGCGGGTGGATCACAAGGTCAGGAGATCGAGACCATCCTGGCTAACACGGTGAAACCCCGTCTCTACTAAAAATACTAAAAATTAGCCGGGCGTGGTGGCGGGCGCCTGTAGTCCCAGCTACTTGGGAGGCTGAGGCAGGAGAATGGCGTGAACCCAGGAGGCGGAGCTTGCAGTGAGCCGAGATCGCGCCACTGCACTCCAGCCTGGGCGACAGAGCGAGACTCCGACTCAAAAAAAAAAAAAAAAAAAAAAAAAAAGATTCTCTAAAGAAACAGACCTGATAAAAGAATAACCATTTAGTACTCTATGTAAAAAATAGTCATGTCTTTTTTCTTAGGTGCAGATACATATAAGCATGAAGTTAGAAATCGATGAACTTAAATGCATGAAGAGTTATACTTATTTATTAATTAGGTCTTTTCCATTATTTTTCTGGGATTTGATAAGAAAGACAAGTAAGCAGAGGACAGAGGTAATTCACAAATTAAGAAATATAATTAAAAACAAATTTTGAAACATATACAACCTAGCTGGCAATCAGGTATATGAAAATTAAACCAAGCTACCATTTCTGTGACTATTAAATTAGAAAGAATATATTCAGCTTGTAATATCAAACATTGATGACAGTTTCTCCCTAACTTGCATACATTTTTAAGGCATTATTAATTATTTCTTTTGAAAAACAGATTGAGAATTGTTTAGAGAGCAATATATAACACGCATTCCATTTTCAAATGTACACATAATTTAATCTGACAGTTTTACAGTACTAAAATTCATCTTAGAGAATATGTTATGATTTCTGGGTCAGAGGCATGTTTTGTCTTAGTCCTTAAAATATAGTAGCAGCTTATTTATCAAGAACCAAACCTAGAAATCTATATTAAGGAAATAAAATCTGAGATACAAGAAAGCTATATAAATAATAGTGTAATCACTGTTTGTTTAAAAAATTTGAAAAGGCCAGGTTTACTACCATAGGGAAATGTTTAAGTAAATTACACAGAACATCCACTGTATGGAATATAGCTATTAAAATATACTTGGAAATTATATATGTCAAATGCATATGATATATGAAATACAAAATTGTAATTAAAGAATAAAAGAAGAATATTTAGAAGAAAGAGAAATAGAAGTAGCAGTGGTGTTTTTTTTTTTTTTTTTTTGAGATGGAATCTCGCACTGTCACCTGGGCTGGAGTGCAATGGCATGATCTTGGCTTACTGCAATCTCTGCCTCCTGGGTTCAAGCAATTCTCCTGCGTCAGCCTCCCAAGTAGCTGGGATTACAGGTGCCCGCTACCACGCCCGGCTAATTTTTTGTATTTTTAGTAGAGGCAGGGTTTCACTAGCCAAACTGGTTTCAAACTCCTGACCTCGTGATCCGCCTGCCTCGGCCTCCTAAAGTGCTAGGATTATAGGCATGAGCCACCGCGCCCAGCCATAGCAGTGCTATTACAGCAAAAATGTATGCCTTCCCAGTCCAGACCACAGATTTGAAGTGCATGCAAAATGAAACACAGGAGGGATTTCAAGTATTCGGCATCTGAAAGACTCAGTCTGGTATTAATAAAAACAGACTGATAGATTTTTACTTGCTTTGCTGAGAATTTCAAGACTGAGGAAGGAACAAGAGGAATGACTCACTCCTCAGCAGGATATAATATAATGCATTAAGTGCTTCACATTTTGCAAAGCAAGCTCCTTCACATTCAATGTTTCATCTCAATTTTGACCAATCTCATTAGTGAAGAACTGTTTCAGGTTATGCAAGTGACAGTGATCTTGGGAGTAGTTGACTATGCCATCTTAGGGGTCAGAATAGTTAAGGAAGGGAGTCTGGGTATAAAATCATGTATTTTGCCAGACTTTGTAAAGTAGATTTCAAAAAGCTCAATATAACTAGAAGGTGAGAGAGAGAAAGAGAAGATGGCTCAAGAGGTTTATGGGGCAAGGGTAGCTATATTCTGATGATGCAATTATCACAATGAGGAAGAATATGTGAGGGCATTTAAAGAGTCATTGTGGACTGGGCGCAGTGGCTCATGCCTGTAATCTCAACACTCTGGGAGGCTGAGGCGGGTGGATCGCTTGAGGTCAGGACTTCGAGATCAGCCTGGCCAACATGACAAAACCCTGTCTCTACTAAAAAATACAAAAATTAGCTGGGCATGGTGGTCGGTGCCTGTAATCCCAGCTACTCAGGAGACTGAGGCAGAAGAATCACTTGAACCTGGGAAATGGAGGTTGCAGTGAGCTGAGGTTACGCCACTGCACTCCAGCCTGGGCGACAGCATGAGACTCTGTCTCAAAAAAAAAAAAAAAAGTTATTTGACTGCTCACTGTGGCTGATGCATCCAGAATTTTTAAGTATACTGATGAATGGCAAAAGGAGGGACAAAGGCAGGATAAGAACAAAAGAAGGACAAATGAGAATTACGTTAGTAAGATTCAATCCTAAAATGTGCTGAGGTCTACTCATACTAAGGATTAAAAAGTATTTCAAACCATGGAAAGGAAAGGAGAAGGTCACTTTTTTGGGGTTTTGTGGTATAATTTTAACATATAGCAATCAGTGGCATTTCTCAGCGTTTTCTTTTTCTTTTTTTTCTTAGGTCTTCTCTATCAAGAAGAAAATTTTCAAACTGTAAAAAATAAGATAAACATAGGCAGGAAGGAAGTGGAGCCCAAGATTTAATAAGAAAGTAGTGGAGCACCTGAATACGTTTCTGTATCTGGAGACCATGCCACAGGCCCATAGCCTGGAAGTTTTTAGAAACACAGAATTCCAGGGCCCACCCTAGACTCCTGAATTAGGATCTGCAGTTTAACAAGCTCCCCAGGTAATTCATATTTTAAAAGCATTGGACTCAACAATGGAAGTCTTCAGACTCTGGTGAAATGAAACAACTAATAGCTATAATTCCTTCAATGTTGTCAAATCTTTTAAGAACACAGCAGAGAGGCCTAAAGATGGGTAAATATCCCTACTTACCAAGAAATGTACATTCTAAAAAATGCAGGGTAATGATATTTTATACACTCATAGAAAGGAACATTTGTAGGGGTTTAAAATAATATGACCTTTCTGAAAAGTAATTTGGCAATAGATACAATACCAGCAATCCATTTCTAGGAATCTGCATTAAGGAAATAATGTGAATTGAAAAACCAACTAAGAAAATGCTGTAGGTTCAAAGATACTCATTTCACATTGTTTAAAATAATGAAAATTTGGAAGAATCTAAACATTTAGCAATAGAGAAGTTATTAAGTATAGCAGATGCCAATGTGATATTGAAAGAATTTTCTTCTTAATGTACAAAAGCACTTGAATACTTGAATGCACATACTACAATGTCAAGTTAATAAATAAAAGCAGGAATAAAACTTTAAGGACCAAAATAAGAATGATTTTTTCTTTATACTTTATAGTATTTTCTACAAAGAGCACGTCTATCATAATCAGAGAAAAATAAACATTATTTTAACATATATATAACACATGTATAAAAGCCTGAAAATATAGCAAAATATTACCAGTTTTTGTTCACCCTCTATGTAGTGGGATAATCAAGTTTCTACACATTTCTCTATATTTTGCACATATTTATAGTACAAATAATAATTAATATTCATATTTATAATCAGAAAATATCTTTTTTCAAAGGGAAGCCATAATATTTTGCATAAATTACCCCCAATACTTAACAACTGTGTAAGAATTTTGAGATTGGCATTTGAGGGAACTCATTACTTAGAAAGTGCTTTCATTTTGGCACAGTCTCTGGCTCAATAAATACTTACACAGCAATGAATATTTAATTAAGGCTATTATAATCACAGAAGTGCATAAAGCAAAGGAATTTTTAGAGAATTAAAAGAACTTGTCCAAAAAATATTGATAAATGGACTCATGTCAAACTGAAAGGAGGTTTCTGATGTTATGCCAAGTGGTTTTGCCTTGTGAAGTGTTTTACTTGGATGATGACAGAGGCATGTTTAGCTCATATGGCTGTGATGCAACCCTAGGAAAGCTAGCAAGAGGCTCTGTGACAGAATCAAAATTAAACATCTCAAATCAATTGAATATGATAAATACAATGGAAAAAATTTAAATAGTAAAATAAAATAGATGGTTTAAAACATTTGTAACTACAAATTATCCTTGTTTGCAGATGATATGATGTTATATTTGGAAAACCCTAAAGACTCCACCAAAAATCTATAAGAACCAAAAAACAAATTCAGTGAAGTTGCAGGATACAAAATCAACATACAGAAAGCTAGCATTTCTATATGCCAAGAGTGAAGAATCTGAAAAAGAAATTGAGAAAATAATCCCATTTATAATAGCCACAAATACAGTTAAATACTTAGGAATTAACCAAAGAAGTAAAAGATCTCTACAATTAAAACTATAAAACACTGATGAAAGACTTTGAGGAGGACACCAAAAAACAGAAAGATATTTCATGTTTATGGATTGGAAGAATCAATATTGTTAAAATGTCCAACTACCCAAAGCAATCTATAGATTCAGTACAATCTCTATCAAAATAGCAATGATATTCTCTACAAAAATAGAAAAGAATCCTAAAATTTATATGAAATCACAAAAGACACAGAATAGCCAAAATTTTTCTGAGCAGAAGAACAAAACTGGAGGAATCATATTACTTGACTTCAAAGTATACTACAGAGCTATAGTAACCAAAATAGCATGGGACTGGCATAAAAACAGACACACTGACCAATGCAACAGAATAGAGAACCCAGAAACAAATCCACACACCTACCGAACTCATTTTTGACAAGGATGTCCAGGACTGAGGAAAAGAAACTCTCTTCGGTAAATGATGCTGGGAAAACTGGATATCCATATGCAGAAGAATGAAACTAGACTCCTATCTCTTGCCATATACAAAAATCAAATCAAAATGGGTAAAGACTTAAATCTAAGACTTCAAACTATGAAACTACTTCAAGAACACATTGGGGAAGTGCTCCAGGACATTGAACTGGGCAAAGATTTGTTGAGTAATACCCCACAGGCAAAGGCAACCAAAGCAAATATGGACAAATGGGATCATATCAAGTTAAAAAGCTTCAGCACAGCAAAGGAAACAATCAACAAAGAGACAACCCACAGAAGAGGAGAAAATATTTGCAAACTACCCGTCTGACAAGGGATTAATAACCAGAATATATATATATAAGAAGCTCAAACAACTCTACAGGAAAAAAATCTAACAATCTGATTTTTTAAATGGGCAAAAGATCCAAATAGATATTTCTTAAAAGAAAATATACAAATGGCAGACAGACATATGAAAAGGTGGTCAACATGATTGATCATCAGAGAAATGGAAATCAAAACTACAATGAGATATCACCTCACCCCAGTTAAAATGGCTTTTATCCAAAAGATAGGCAATAACAAATTCTGGCGACGACATGGAGGAAAGGGAACCCTTGTTAGTGGGTTGTAGTGGTGTGAATGTACAACCACTATGGAGAACAGCAGGGAGGTTCCTCAAAAAACTAAAAATAGAGCTACCATATGATCCAGCAATCCCACTGTGAGGTACATAACCAAAATAAAAGAAATTAGAATAAATTGAAGAGATAACTGCACTCCCATGTTTGTTGCAGCACTGTTCACAATAGGCAAGATTTGGAAACAACCTAAGTGTCCATCAACAGACAAACGGATAAAGAAAATGTGGTATATATACACAGTGGAGTAATATTCAGCCATAAAAAAATGAGATCCTTTCATTTACAACATGGATGGAAAAGCAGGTCATTATGTTAAGTGAAATAAGCCAGGCACAGAAAGACAAACTTCTCATGTTCTCACTTATCTGTGGGAGCTAAAAATTAAAACAACTGAACTCATGAGATAGAGAGTAGACGGATGGTTACCAGAGTCTGTGAAGGGTAGTAGGGAGGAGGGCTGGGGTGGGGGGTAGGTGGGAGTAGAGATGGTTAATTTTTCTAACCAAAGGTATAAAGAATGAATAAGATCTAGTATTTGATAGCACAACAGGGTGACTATAGTCAATAATAATTTAATTGTACATTTTAAAATAACTAAGAGTACAATTGGATTGTTTGTAATACAAAGAATAAATGCTTGTAGTGATTGATACCCCATTAAAATAAAGATAAAAAATAAAAATTTATAACATTCACAAAGAGAACATCAATATATTTATCTATTTAGAAGTAAACAACTTCAATGTCAAAAACTATCACAAACCAAAAAGGAAAAAACAAGCGTGTGGGAGGAGTGAGAATGTGCTACAAAATGACGTGGGCTAATATCGTTATTATACAAGGAGTTCCAAGATAAACACTAAGATCCCAACTAGAAAATAACCCAAGGATACAAACAGGCAATTTACATAAGTAAGAATGACTAAGAAAAACATTCAAACCCACTAAAAATTTTTAAAAATGCAAACGAAAAGTGATAACCATGAGTTTTCCACACTGATAAAAAAAGGCAAGTATAAAAATGTGATCAGTTCTTCATTTGGGGAAAGGTAGGGTCAGACAAGCTACCGATGACAGCATAAATGCCTCGTGAAATGTGGCCATGAAAATTGATGGGGGTCCAATCTTTCTGAGAAAGTATCATACTTAAAAATGATCATCATTTTTGGCCCAGTAATTCACTTACAGGAATTTTTCCTAAGGAAATAAGCAGAGATCCAAGAAATACACAAAGATGTTAGCACTGCAACATCTTTGTGCAACATCTTTGCAGGTGGCTGTCTGCAAACCAGGAAGTTTCCTCATGGAATCAGATTGGCCAGCTCCTTGATTTTAGATGTTTAGCTTCCAGAATTATGAGAAATAAATGTCTGTTGTTTAAGCCACCTAACTGATGGTATTTTGTTACAGTGGTGCAAACCAAGACAGGGGCGGGGGGTGTGGGGAGAAATAGAGACAGAGAGAGACAGAGACAGAGATGGAGGGAAGCAGGTTTTCCTGAATTATGGGGTTTTATTTTCTTTTTCAGAAATTTCTATATTTTTACAATGAGAATATCTTCAACAGATATTTTCAACAATGAGAAAAAACAGGCTAGTCAAACACAGATAATAATAAAAATGGCAACTAATATTTATTTAGCATTTACTATGTTCTAGAGATTGTGTTGCCTTTGGTGAATTTCATTTTACCTTCACAACTATCTCAAGTAGTTACTATTATAATCCCCATTTTACAGTCTCCTAACCACTCTGAAAACAAAAACAAAGACAAAAACAAAAAAAAACAACCTTTTTTTACATTTTAATCTAGGTTTTCTATTTATTTTTTTTAATTTTACTTTAAGTTCTGGGATACATCTGCAGAACATGCAGGTTTGTTACATAGGTATACATGTGCCATGGTGATTTGCTGTACTTATCAACCCATCATCTAGGTTTTAAGCCCTGCATGCATTAGGTATTTGTCCTAATGGTCTCCCTCCCCTTGCCTCCCATCCCCTGACAGGCCCCGGTGTGTGATGTTCCCCTCCCTGTGTCCATGTGTTCTCATTGTTCAACTCCCACTTATGAGTGAGAACATGTGGTATTTGTTTTTCTGTTCCTGTGTTAGTTTGCTGAGCATGATGGCTTCCAGCTTCATCAAAAAACAAAATTGACTCTTGAAATACCTGCTTTATTGCTAAGACTTGGAATAATACTTAATAAAAGTATGTTGAATGAATATGTCTTAATCAACCGTATTGAATTCAGTAAAGTTACATATCACACCCTTGGCTTAGGTAAAGAAAAAAACAACAAAGACAGAGCAAGGAAGACCCGGCTTAGCATTGCTTTATGTTCTCAGTCAGCCTTGGGTGTCTGGGAAGGAATGGGGCTCCTTATACTTCATCAGATTCTTCAATCACCTGACAGGAATGCTGAGGAGATGGATTTTCCTTGGAGTTAAAAATACGATTACTTTTCCTCTGTGGTTCCTTCTACCTTTGAAATCGCTTTACAAACTGAAAAACTGGAATCGAGATCTCATTTATTATCTGTGGTTTCACATTGCAAAATCACTGTGAACTTCAGAGCCAAATGCTTTTTTTATTTTCCTTTGAATTTCCATTAAAGGAAGATTTTCTTAGAAGCAGATTGAGAACTTTCAATTCTTTGCCAGGGATGAGAGAGACAAAAGACACTCACTGGCTGAATTTCACATCTAGTCCTGAAGCTTTATCTGTCAGAGAAGAGGCGATGCTTTTCTCTTAATATCAAAAAGTAAGGAAATTTCTTCAGTATTCCCTGCCACCCAGAGAGGAGACACAACAACAGTGGCAGTTGTAAGTCTCAAGAGCAGGCACACAAGAAATTGACTTCCTCCATTTTCCATAAATCAACTTCACATAGGATTCTGAAGCCCCATATTTCAGGCTGGCAGAATGTGGATTTTTAAATTTTATGGATTTTAAAATTTTCTTAAACTTTGGTTTATTCATTGTGAGGCATTTTTGTAGTTTTCCACCTCCCTTTTCTTCTAACCTATGTGCGTGTGCGTGTGTGTGTATGTACATTCTAGGCCACTGGCATACAAGCAGTACAAGTATGTGTGTGTTAGGGATGCTGACCTGTCTGTGTGGCCCCATCTCTGCAGCCCGAGCTAGGCTTCCCATGAAGACATGTCTGGGGAGGCAGTTAGCCCCACGCCAGACCTTCAGGTCCCAACAGACTCCAGCATGTCAAACCCACTCCTTAACTGCTCACCCAGTGTCCATCTCTGCTGTTCAGGCACCTGCTGTTCAGAATGACTGCTGGGTGAAGTCATTCTGTTTTGAGGTGGCCTTTAAGGGATATCCTTTTCTTTCTCTGTTTCCCCTAAGCCACTCTGCACCTTTTGCAGACCCTCTTCCACAGATTTTAACACAAGTCAAGGAGTCTTATAGACCATAATTCCTTCATGCCCATCCCGAGGTTCTGTTATACAAGAAAGCTCAATGGGGCCCACCTGCCTCAATTATGAGAAAGAAGGCAAAGCAGAAAATGCAGGTGGAAAGATTATCCAGCCACTTGAGTGAAAAGATCTTTGGGATGTGAAAATCTGGGTGTAACTCTTTTATATATATATATTTTTTAAGTTCTAGGGTACATGTGCACAATGTGCAGATTTGTTACATATGTATACATGCGCCATGTTGGTGTGCTGCACCCATTAACTAGTCATTTACATTAGGTATATCTCCTAATGCTATCCCTCCTCCCTCCCCCCACCCCATGACAGGTCCCGGTGTGTGATGTTCCCCTTCCTGTGTCCAAGTGTGTAATTTTAAGGAGTCCCACTTGGTGTATGGCATGGTAGACTGGACATTAACTTTGAGAAGCTTCTCCATTGGTATCTTGATGGAGGAACCAGTGAAATGTCATAGCATCCCTAGAAGGTAGAGATTATTCCAATTTTTTGACTATGTCATGTTAGTTTCTTTTGGCTTGATTTTATTCTCCCTTTGTATTTAATAAAACAGGTATCATAAATGGACTAATCACAAAAATGCTTTGTTTGGTTTACATTTTTCTTTTCTATTCTCTCTTTCTTCCTTTTTTATTATTTCTAATATTATTTGTCTCTTAAGTTTCAAATTACTTAAGCTTGGTATCTATTCTCCAGTTCCCCTTAGTTCTCACCATTCTCCATTGACTTAAAACAAGATGTTTCTTGTTTTAAGCAGGTAACTCTCTGCTTGGCCCCTAACAACATTTGCGTTTTCAGGCCTTGATATTCCTTGATTTTTATAAGAAGTTTTATCTTTTTCAGAAACTGTTATTTTGGTCTTTATTTTTCCTCCCAGAAGTTTGCTATTAATATATTTTTAATTTCTGTGTTTATATTTTTCTTATTTCTTTATAGTTTTGTTGTATTTTCTCCAAGAATGTTCTTGTAAAATCTCTACCTTAAGTAATGCACTGAACTTTTACTTCTGAGTTAATATGTAATTGATTTTTGTGAATGCTTCATGGACATAAGAGAATAATGTGTATTTTTGTTTGTAAGAAATAAATATCTATAAATACCTTTACACTGAACTTGTTTATTACACAAATTTTTGGTTATGACTTGTCAAATTCCACAAGAGATGACTATGTTTTGTACTATTATATTAATTTTATCAGAATCTTGAATATCTGAGAGTCTTTATGTATTTCATAGCTTTATTATTTGGTATTTAAAGTTTTCCGATTATATCTTTTTTGCGCATTGCATATTCATCATAATATAGTATACCTCTTGAGACAAGAGAGTTCCCTTTACCCCTTCACAGGACTTGCAACAGGGAGGTGGCTCGCTTACTTGGCCACCGCCTGCAATCAAACTCCTGTGGAAGGGTGAGCATGCAGATGAGTGGGTGCCAGGGCAAGTGCTTCTGGGCTTTGGCCCCATGGCAGCGTCTGGGGTATGTTAAAATTAATGCTCTTGTAGCAGTTGCTGTCTGCAGATGGCTAAGTGTTAACCAGCTCAGTGAAGAGTCAGGGTGACAGCCTTTTACACCCTGCCTTCTTGGTACCCAAGTTCTTGTTTGGCGTCCAGAAAGAATCAGGTCTCATGAATGGTTTGAAAGGTGATGAATGCGGATGATTTTATTAAGTGATGGAAGTAGCCCTCTGCAGAAGGGGAGCTAAAAAGGGGATGGTGTGGGAAGAAGGGGATCTTTCCCAGAAGGCCAGCCAGAGACAGCCGGGCTCCTCTCCGAAGTTGTGGCATCTGAAGTTAAGCTGCATCTATCCATATTCTCTGACACTCAGTTGCTTCTTCTCCTCTTAACGTTCAGTCACTTGTCCTCCTTTCTCCTTCTCTGCCGCACCACTCTGCTCCTCTGACAGTGGAATTTGGGGGTTTTATGGGTACAGGATGGGGGCATGGCAGGCCAGGGTGGTTTTAGAAAAAGCAACATTAGGGTGGGAAAACAAGGATAACTGTTCTCCTTTAGGGCTGCAGTTTCCAGGCTTGAGGGTGGGGTCTTTGCCAGGGAACCGCCCTCTTCTAGCCAGTATTTTCTTGCTTCCTGTCTGTATCACTCTGACCCATTTCAGGCTTATGGTTTTAAGCTATATTTTAATTGGTATTAATATTGCCACTGATATGGTTTGGCTCTGTGTCCCCACCCAAATCCCATCTGGAATTGTAATCCTCACATGTTGAGGCAGGGACCTGGTGGAAGGTGACTGGATCATGGGGGAGGTTTCACCCATGCTGTTCTCCTGATAGTGAAGGGAGTTCTCATGAGATCTGATGGTTTCAAAAGTGGCAGTTTTTCCTGTGCTCTCACTTCTCTCCTGCCACCATGTAAGATGTGCCTTACTTCCCCTTCACCATGATGGTAAGTTTCCTGAACTTTGAGTCAATTAAACCTCTTTCCATTAGAAATTACACAGTCTCAGCTGGGCGCAGTGGCTCATGCCTGTAATCCCAGCACTTTGGGAGGCCAAGGCGGGCAGATCACGAGGTCAGGAGATCAAGACCATCCTGGCTAACACAGTGAAACTCCGTCTCTACTAAAAATACAAAAAATTAGCCAGGCCTGGTGGCGGGTGCCTGTAATCCCAGCTACTGAGGAGGTTGAGGCAGGAGAATGGCGTGAACCCAGGAGGCAGAGCTTGTAGTGAGCCAAGATAGCATCACTGCACTCCAGCCTGGGCAACAGAGCGAGACTCCGTCTCAAAAAAAGAAAAAAAAAAAGAAATTACACAGTCTCCATAAGTTTCTTTATAACAGTGTGAGAATGGACTAATACAGCCACTTTCTTTTGTCTTCATTATCTTTTCTTTTGTTGTTGTTTTGTTGCAAATGCCTATCTTTATTTTAAAATAATCCTTGTTATTTTATTTTAGGTATTAATGTTTTATTTTTAAATTCATTCGAGACTACTTGTTTGGATGTGTTGTTGAGATGCTTTAATGAGATGCTACAAAATGCAAAAGTGCTTCCTGTTGTGCAAAGGAAATCAGTGCTCAATAAATGTTAGTTTCCTATATTAATTCTTTGTTTTCTTTCTCGGAGTTCTATCAAGGGTAAGAATGTATTTTCAGGAAAACCAGACTGGATTGAAATGTAAGGAAACTCTAATCTACTAAATTGTGTTGCAGCTGGCCTATTTGGGATGGTAATATATTAATACCATTTCTGAGGAGTACTGGAGATCTAAAGAAAAGGGAGCTATTGAGCAAGAATTTGTCAATACTTTTCCCTTGGTATCCAGGACAGGGGCATTTTGTTTCTAGACAATCAGTAAGATTCTATAGACGGACTGACATATCCCTCATGAATATTTCTGTAGAGCTACACATTTATACATCCTATAACTGTGTCATAAAATTGCATACCTATAAAAGGAACGGAAATGAAAAAAATGCAACAAGAAATAACTTCAGGGAGAGACTAGTTAGCTGTTTTTTTAAGGACGTTACGTGGAGATTTCTTGATTGTGGTGATGGGGTCATGTTAATAGAGTCTTTTTCGATTCCATTTCTATTTAAAATAGATAGGCTAACCATAGAGACCAATTCTCAAAGTATAGTACCAATTAATTCGGTTTTATAGCACAATGCAGTGCAGTAAAAAGAATCTGACACAGCAAAATCTTCCTAATTAGAATCTGGGTCAGTTCATGTAGGAGCAGATTTTCTACCCTATATTTAAGAAAAGTCTTTTTAAAACATTTTTTACAATAGGCGTATTTTATCAGATTATATGTTCATTGTAATATTCAGGCCAGTTCCTTGATAACTGCAAGTTACTACTCCCATCTGAAAGTTTCCTATAATTTCTGCTTTGGTTAATTATTTTAATAAAATAGTTCTTAATAAATTATTAAGATCAATAACCTAACTCAGGGAACAATCATGGAAGGAGTCTAAGTATTCATCTAATTCAACCCTCTCATTTTATAAATGAGGAAGCAGAGGTCCAAAGAGATTAAGTAAGTTGCTTCAGGCCAAAGAGCTAGTCAGTGTCAGGGGCTACACTGGAATCTATGACTCTGATTGTCCAGTACATTGATTCCACTAATAATGTGGAATGTATTTTAGAATGTAAATAAAATGTTTTCCTTGTAAACCATGAAATTAGAAGAGGAACAGCTGTGAGCATTGAATGAAATGATAAATGTAAAAACAGGTAGCACATTACCAAGTACTTGTGATGTACCCAGTAAAAGTTATTCATGCTCGTATGTCTTCCCTCTAATTAGAAAAGTTATGATGATACATTCCAGATATACTCATGATTCTGTTTGAGAACGAGACTAGCACCTGTGTAACATTCCAAGATCCCATACCATTTCCCACCAAATTAACTTTAATTTAATATTTAATGTTTCAGTATATTTCTTTTTGATTTCTTCATAATTACATATGTACATATCAAAAACATTATATTATTTTATATGCTTTAAACCCTATATAACATGCTATTATGTATTTGGACAACTGCTCTTTTTTACATTCTGCATTATGTTTAGGGGATTTATTTAGGTTGATTTAATTACTTCTAGCTTATTGATTCCTTTTCATTGCTGTACAACATTCAGGTCCATGAAGATTCACAATGTTACACCTGATCTTCTATTAATAGTCTTTTATAGGTAGTCTCCTACTTTTTACCATACAAACAATCCTGCCATAAACATTTGTGTATGTTTCCTTGTACATATGTGCAACAATTTCTCCAGGGTATAGTATTAAGAATGTAATTGCCAAGTTGAAGATATATGCATCTTCAACTTAGCTAAATATTGCCAAACTACTGTCCAAAGTTGGTTATGCCAATATAGATTCCCACTTGCAGTGTGTAAGAGATCCTGTTGATCTACATCTCTGCCAAGTCTTGGAATCGTCAGACTGAAATTTTTAGCAATCTGAAGGGTGTGAGTTACATCTTATTGTGATTTTAGTTTTCATTTCCTTAGTTAATAGTGTTAACAAATCCACTGAAAAGGAAACAAAAATGTTTTAAATTAAAGAGACTTTATTGCAGCAAGCAGTTTGCAAACCAGGGAGATGCGGCCTTCAGTACAAAACAGAGGTACACTCCGCCAGAACAAAGACAGAAGTTGCTTTTTATAGAGAAAGTTGTCACCCAGGTTTCCGCTTGTCTGCTGTGCAAATAAGGGGTGGCTGATTATTTGTTCTGATTGGTTGATGTTAAGATTTATCACAGGTTACAGTCTAATGGTTAGGTCCAGGAACTTTCTGGCAGTGTTGATTGAGGCAGTGTAAACAGGAACAGATAGCTATGAGAGTCCCAAAGTTCCCCTAGCCTGTGGTTTTTCTGAGAATGCAGGATATGTGTGTGGTCTCTAGTCAGCAAATGGACACTTGGCTGCATTTTGAATTTAAGCCCAATTAGTCGCTCAGGATCCACCTTGAAGGATTGGCTGTTTTGGAGTTGACAACAGAAAGGATAACCAACTTTTCACATTTATTGGCCTTTAGTGTTTTCTTCTTTTTTGAATTGGCCACTGGTATTTGCTGCTCATTTTTAGTGGGTTACTTACATTTATTTCATATTGAGTTTTAGAAATTTTAAAGAGTTTATGGTCTGGTAATTTCTCCTTTGTAGGGCCTAATGTGTGAAAATACCCTCTGCCAATTTATGGTTTGCCTTTGAGCTGTCTATGTTGTCTTTTGTTGTGAAGAAGTTTTAAATTTTAATATTTATTTGTCTTTATATTTGGGTATTTTTTAAGAACCCATTTTCCATGTTAAGGTAACAGAAGTATTCTCTGACATCTATAAATATAAAATGTTTACTTTTCATATTTCTGCCTTTGGTCCACCTGGAATTCATTTGTGAACACTGGCTGGAGTAGGACTCCAAGTTAATTACCTCCTATTAAGTTAATACATCCTATTGAGATAGAACCCAATTTTTCCAGGACTATTTCTTGATTCATTTCCCCACTGCTCTGTAATGTGATATCTATGTAATTCTGTTCCTTGATTTAATTAATTCTATTTATTTGTTTATCCCTGCCCTAATACCATGCTGTCATGATTTCTGTAGTTTTATAATTAATATCTTAATCTCTCATAGGGCTAGTCACCCTTTATTCTAGTTACAGTGTGAATGTTGACTTCTCATGTTAACACAAGCCAAAGTTTCAGACATGTTTCAGACCTCATGAAAGACTGTCAGATAACTAGTCAGTACGGGGTTGTGGCAAAAGCATGGAGTACTGACTCAGGGACCATTAGAAGCGGTGCAATATTCACAAACGCTCTGGGGTTCAGTTTCCTCACCCTTAAAAATGAATTAACATGGATTGGCTTGTAAAAGTTGCTATTTTGAGATAGCGAGGGCAGCAAGGATGATGGAAAAGAGGAAGGTTTTTACAAAACAAGGAAGTACTCCATTTTAGGGGACCTCTATGGATAGGTATCTATAGCTAGAGAGGGCACAAATGGGCCTCTGGAAAGGACAGACCTGGCAGATCATGTTTAAAACATCTGCAGAGAAGCGCTTTCCAATTGGAATATAGGTGGCTTACCTGGTGCTTAATGAGAAAGAATAGAATGTCTCCATGGATGGGCTATAGAGTGAGCTACTTAGCTGTAACATGAAACAGAGGTACAGCTATAAGAATCTAATGGTTTTGGAGGCCATAAGTTGAATTAAATATCTATACATTCTTGTGTTTATGCAGCTGGTCCTTGAGATTTCCTTTCCCTAGGAAAATAGCCATTGTACCTCACACAGCTGACAATGTGTGTCTTATAAAACCCGACAGTGGGAGTGCCACCTATGCAATCCAAGGAAGGGAAGCACTTTGATCTTTATGATGCGGTGGTGGAGAGTATTAATAGCAAATGTGATTCCCCAGTTAGAACTTCCATGACAAATTTTACCATATATAGAAACTCTTGACCATCTTATTTTCTTAAGGTACTAATTGGTTTCTTTATTTTAAAGCTACAGAGCCCAGACCAATGTCGATACTGTTAACACCACTTTAACAGCCAGCTCTGTATCAACTCAGGGTTCCTACTGATGAGTAGAGAAAAATGAGACAGAATTTCCAGCAATGTGTATTAAAGACAACTGAAATTTAAAAGCCATTTTTGGCCTGGCATGGTGGCTCACGCCTGTAATCCCACACTTTGGGAGGCCAAGGCAAGTGGATCACTTGAGGTCAGGAGTTCGAGACCAGTCTAGCCAACATGGTGAAACCCCATCTCTACTGAAAATACAAAAAGTAGCTGGGCGTGGTGGTGCATGCCTGTAATCCCAGCTACTCGGGAGGCTGAGGCAGGAGAATCGCTTGAACCCAGGGGGCAGCCGTTGCAGTGAGCCGAGATCGCACTATTGCACTCCAGGCTGGGTGACAGAATGAAACTCTGTCTCAAAAAAATAAATAAATAAATAAAAGCCATTTTGTCCTACTTTGAGGGCCTACAAAAAGGTGTTGAAATCTTATAAATTAAAAAATAAATGAGGTCTATAAATTGCCTATAAAACACCTAACCTTTATTGTCTCACTTGATACCTCCAACAAACCTGTGAGATAGGTTGTCTTCTTCATTTTATAGGTATGAAAATAAGGTACAGACGAACTTGCATAAATAATCAAGTTAATAAAGCAGAGCTAGGATTTAATCCCAGGTGACTTCTTGAAAGGATGAAATCTTGACCACTAGGTGTTGTTTCCTGTGTGAATTAAAAAGCTGTTGGGCTTTTTTTTTTTAACTTTGTGCAATTTTTAATGATTTTTATTCCTTTTAACATATCTAACATCCTTGTTTTTATTTCATGGCAATGGTGGTGAGTTGTGAATGTTCTAATAGAGAAGCCAGTCTAGCAGTCTGAACTCAAACTTGCCATCAATGTTCAAACAGTCAGAAAGTGTTATGGTTTGGCTCTGTGTCCCCACCCAAATCTCATGTTGAATTGTAATTTCCAATGCTGGGGGCAAGATGTGGTGGGAGGTTATTGGATCATGCGGGTGGATTTCCCCCATGCTGTTCTCGTGATAGTGAGTTCTCACGTACTCTGATGTTTTAAAAATATGTGACACTTCCCCCTATACTTTCTTTCTCTCCTGCCGCCACGTGAAGAAGGTACTTGCTTCCCCTTTACCCTTCCACCATGATTGTAAGTTTCCTGAGGCCTCCTCAACCATGCTTCCTGTACAGCCTGAAGAACTGTGAGTCAATTAAACCTCTTTCTTGACAAATTACCCAGTCTCAGGTAGTTCATTATAGCAGTGTGAGAACAGATTAATACAGAAAGTATCCTCAATTTTTGGTGCATTCATTTTACATTCGCATAGTTCCCTGAGCTTTATTCCATAATTTCACTAACTGTTCTCTGCAGCATTTGTGGGATCCTTCTACTAGGCAGGAGGCATGTTGAGGGCAAGGACTGTCATTTTCTCTGCTTTATACTCCCAGGAATTAGCACTGTTCCTGATACATAGTAGGCACTTAATAAATGTTTGCTGAGTGAATAATGAAGGGAAACTCCACCTTAAATTCTTTTCAAATTCTTCACTTTACCAATAATATAACTGGGGCAGAAATCAGCAAAGTCGACTTACCAAAGATCTACATTTATTGTGTGGTAGACACAAGGCCCCTCGAGTCCAGAATCTATGCCTAGTGCTGTTTTCTCCATGGATAACTAAAATCTACGAGTACAAATAGGAAGAAAGAGAGAGTCTGCCTATAGAGTGAAAATTGCAGATATATTCTGTTACCTAGCGACATCATGAGAAGTGTTTCAGTTTCATCTCTCATAAAAACAAAGGACACCATTGTTAGTATCTGACTCACATCAGTGCTGTGACAACGCAAGGTGTCTCAGCACCTGGAAGAAACCAGCAGCATTAGTAAGTGTTCCCATTATAGAACCACTAATGAGGCAATTTGTTAAACCAGCATCCCCCTGCAAACCAAAATCAGACAAATGAGCTGGTACATTTGAAGGTTCAGAAAAAACAAATTCTCAGTAGAAATAGAAATGAGTCTATGCCAGGTATTTGTGACACATTAAATTCATCTGAGGCAATTATCATGACTCATCATCAAATGGAAAACTTAGGATATCCGGCCTGTTCTGCTGGAAAAAGTGGTTGTGAGGGTGCCAGCAGGTAGGATGGTTTTATTTGGGAGGACTCTCCCTTCTCCTAATCCACTGAGTAACAATGCATGACCAGTAATATTTTCAAAGGAACTATAAGGAAATTGTATTGATACTTATGTTCCGGTATGATGAATTAGCAGACGAAGTAATTTCTTAACCTGACACTCAAGTCTTCTATGATCTGATGGCCACAAATACCTCTGTACCCCATAATACTCATTTTACTGAGAGAATATCTGCATCTCTTTACTCATGCTGTCTCCTACCCTGCCAACCTAACCTCCTCCTGTGCATCCACGTATAAGACCCCACTCTTGGAAATACTGGGACTTACGCCCTCCTTCTACACACAGTACTGACCTAGATCCCAGCTTCAGCAACTCTAGCAACACTGCCCTTAACCTTTTGCCTTTGGAAACTTGGCAGCATTATCTTCGAAGGATCCAAACCCAGGCTCAAGTCCAATGAGTTTTCTCTGGTCCTGTGCCTGAGCAGCCCAGCTGGCACAGCATGGGTAGAGACCACCTGTATCCTGTCAGCTTCCCAATCCCCCTTCAAAGTACTTAATAAATGTGTGCTGCTAGGTGATGTGACACAGAGAGGGTTTTGTCAGATAGAAGAATGCTGCCACACATCTATTTTTTCTTGACTTATTTAACAGTTTGGAAGGACACGCACAATTGCTCTACACAGTATAGATCTGGCCACCCAAGAGATGGCTCAGACTCACCAGGGGACAGGGGACAGCCAGTGCTGAGGAGTGCCTGCCTTTCTGCTCCTGGCTACACTGTGTCCCAGAAAAGACATTTTCTCACAGCCAAAAAGCAAGCAGTCACATCCCTAAAAAAGATATTTCTTCTTAACTCTGCACCTAGAAAATCATTTGGAGGATGGTACTAGCAAGGACTACTAGCTCTTACAGACAGATGACCTCAGAGAAGAGCAGGGGACTGAAGGGGGTGGAAATCCTGTGGTCTAAGTCTTAGCTTACACTCTAATTGAGATGATAGAACTGTTACTTAACTAGCAGTTTCTTTTTGTCTCTTCTTTTATAAAATAAGGAAAATAAAATCCACCCTATTTGACAGGTGGGCAAACTAAAGATAAAATCAATAATATATGTGAACTGACTATGGGATTGCAAAAAGCACAATGGATTGGGACATTATTGAGATAATAATAATTGTTGCAGAAAGATATGGAACTTCTTATCTTTCCAAAAGCCCAAATGTGGCCAAACGTGGTGGCTGATACCTGTAATCCCAGCACTTTGGGAGGCCGAGGCGGGTGAAACACTTGAGGTTAGGAGTTCGAGACCAGGCTGGCCAACATGGTGAAACCCCACCTCTACTAAAAATACAAAAATCAGCCAGCTGTGATGGCACCCACCTGTTGTCCTAGCTACTCTGGAGGCTGAGACAGGAGAATCACTTGAACCTGGGAGGCAGAGGTTGCAGTGAGCCTAGATCATGCCACTGCCCTCCAGCCTGGGTGACAGAGCAAGACTCTGTCTCAAAAATAAAAAATAAAAAAAGCCCAAATGCCTTATGAAACTTCAGAGAGTGATCATAATCTTTAACACTTTTAAAGGGTTTTACAGAGCACTTTTACATAAATTATGCTACTTAATCCTTACATTGACATCAAATTATGCGTGATTATTTTTTCCATTTAAAAAAATGAGAAAACTGAATTCCAATGAGGTCAATCTGCTTAAGACAGCTCAGCTGGTTACAAGATATTAACTGAAGTCTTTTGACTCTCATTTTCTTTTTACAATACTACTGTTTCAAGAAAGGGATTGCAGAAAAAGTTGCATTAAAAGCATTACATTTAATACTTTGTTATTTGTGCTAGACAAAAATGTCCTATGGGCATATAATATCCTCAGATCCCTTTCATAAACCAAATTATCCTTGAAAATTATTAAAAGATTGTATTCAGATCCGTGTATCTGTTAGGCTGATTAATATTTCCTACAGAGGCTATTAACTACCATAAAGAACATTTCCACCATTTTGCTAACTAAATAGACTTCTTCATTATGAAAACAAAAATGATATACAGAATTAGATGGCAGCTTTAATAATTACAACTAAAACCATATGTAAAGATACAGATGAAATAAATCTAAATGAAATCATTTTTCAGGCAGGTTGTACGAAACATCAGTAGCCTTTTAAGAATAATAGGTTTGCTTGATGATGGTTCTTAAATATAGGCTCATTAGGTGTCTTGTTATTGACAAGTAAGAATATAGTACAAATCTTAGAATACTGTGTATATTTTTAAGTATAATTTTTTAATTAATAAAGTACATTTGGTATTTGAATGAGTAAGGTCAGGGCTAAGGGATCTGTTTTGCTCATCACATTAAAAAAAAAAGATTATTCATCCATTTCCTGTCCTCAGGGAGAGTGAAATATGGGAAAATTAAATGGTACTTGGCAGATGACATTTCTGAAGCCTGGTAACAGAAATGGCAGAATAAACATTCACAGAAGCCCCTCCTATGCCATAGGAAACTTGTTCTAATAGGATCATCCCGAAGATCCTGATGATGTGTCTCATCACTCTTTATTGCCCTCATTAGTCACAAATTAGATTACAGAATCAGCATTTAGTAAATCTCAGCCTCCTTCCTTTCCCAAACTAGCGACTCATCCTCGAGTTTAAGAAAGAACACAGGAAGGAAAGAAGGCAATATCCCTCTCTGCTATCTTTGCTGAAGCTAGAAAACTGACAACAATGTCTTTTATTTCTTGAAGTAAATAGCATGTCTAATTATTAATCAGGTTTTTTATTTTCTATATCTTATAATGCTTTGATATCTTGGGGAGTCTTGCTAATATGGAGAGACTGCCCCTCCAGGGGTCAGCTAATTCCTGGAAATAGCACAAGATTTCCCACCCCGTTCCCCCACCTTGCCAACACATTTTTCATAAGCAAACTAACCAATCCAGATATCCCCACTGTCTCCTTTATCTAACTGACACACCAAGCCAATGTTTTCCTGTCCTGAATCATTCCAGGGCCAGGTTTTAGAAGACTAGAAACCATCTCTATAGCCCAGAGCCCACCAAAATTAAACTACCCTATCTTCAGCTGTTCACCCTGTTCTGCACTCCTGTGGGAACCACATTAAAGGCCTGTGGTCATGTTTTCCCTCCTCTTCCTGCCTTCCGACTGACCTGGTGCTTCCCCATGTGACCCTGCATGGTGTGGCATATGCCCCCTTCTCTTGGGGACTCTGAGTACTACAACTTTTCTTTCAAAGGCCGTAGTTCTGCACCAGTCACCTTATCATACATGATTAAAACATCCCAGGTACAAATCTCCAGGCACTCATATAGATGTTCTGTCGTGATGATTGTATGGAGAAAGGGGAAGAGCAGTCAAGTCCCAGTTTCTAATTCCAGCTATTTTACAGAATGTATGGCCTTAAGCAACTCTCCAAGATTCAGGAAGAGCAAGAGATCTGGACAATAAGTTATTTGTGAATCAATGGATGAAACTAGATAATCTCTGCCTAATTTCAGAGTTAAAATTCTATCATTATGTATACATAAAAAACTTTATCTAAAAAACTAAAAGTGTCATTATCACACTGCTGATAATGACATACCCAAGACTGGGTAATTTATAAAGAAAAAGAGATTTAATGGATCCCTAGTTCCACATGGCTGGGAGGCCTCACAATCATGATGGAAGGTGAAAGGCACATCTTACATGGCAGCAAGCAAGAGAGAATGAGAACCAAGGGAAAACGGAAACCCTTGGTAGGCCAAGGCGGGCAGATCACGAGGTCAGGAGATCAAGACCATCCTGGCTAATGCAGTGAAACCCCGTCTCTACTAAAAATACAAAAAATTAGCTGGGCGTAGTGGTGGGCGCCTGTAGTCCCAGCTACTGGGGAGGCTGAGGCAGGAGAATGGCGTGAACCCAGGAGGCGGAGCTTGCAGTGAGCCGAGATTGTGCCACTGCACTCCAGCCTGGGCGACAGAGTGAGACTACATCTCAAAAAAAAAAAAAAAAAAAAAAAAAAAAAAAAAGAGGAAAAAAAGAAAAGGGAAATCCCTTATAAAATCACTAGATCTCGTGAGACTTATTCATTACCACAAGAACAGTATTGGGGAAACCGCCCCCATGATTCAATTGTCTCTCACCAGGTCCCTCACCCAACATCTGGGAATTATGGGAGCTACAATTCAACATGAGATTTGGGTGGGGACACAGGCAAACCATATCACTTACCATCATTAAATTAATATTTTTAAATTTAAGATGCTATTGCTAAATTCAAACGCACCAATGAATTACCAAGCCCCCTTGCAGAGTGATTCCCAGGACTAGGTGATTATCGATATATCATCTGATGAAGTGTGTAAAATTACATATGCCCAGGCCTTGCCCACAGCCTCTCAGCAAAGATCTATGATGGTGGGCCCCAGAATTGGTTTATTATAAAAGCTCTTTCTATGACTTTAATGATCTGCTAGGTTGGGCACTACTGCTTTAACAGTAACTCTAAAATTATTATTTCACAACCACAACTCTTTCAAGAACTTGGATCCAAGTCAAGAGACAAAAAACTGAATTTTTCAGAAAGGATTGTTTACATTTTACAGGCAAAAATAACAGTGACAGTAATCCGAGATTTCTGGGATCCAGGTTGCTAAGTGACTTCTAAAAGGTCAATGAACAGGTGAGTAGCAGAGGTGGGCATGAGCCAAATTCTGACTTCAAATCCAGTGCTTTATCCACTATATCACCAAACCATCTTATCATTCCAATTTACGTGATAACCACTTAATCAAGCACCTATTATGTCAAAGACACCATCCTATCATATGCAGTAGTAGTTAACATGTTTTTGAGTTCTGACTATGTGCTGAGCAACATTTTAGGCACTTAACAAAAATTATTTAATCCACAGAACAAACCTATGGGGTAGATATTAATACTATCCCAATTTTATACATGGAACAAACATAGAACAGAAAGGATATACAACTTGCCCAGGGCCACACAGCTAGTAAGGCAAGGTTAAAATTAAAGCCCAGGTGGTCAGCTCCAAAACCTGAGCTCTTTGAACACTATGCAATATTGTGTAGAGAGTATTTGTTGAATATTCTAGAATTGAGGGTGCTATATGTAATCTATTACCTTCTTTAATCCTCCTGGAGAAATGAAACAGGCTCAGGCTCTTGAGTCACCAACCCAAAATCACATGGAGTGGTGAAGAAATTGTTTTACTACTGTGTAACTTAGGACTTTTATTTTTATTTTTTGAGATGGAGTCTCACTCTGTCACCCAGGCTAGATGGAGTGCACTGGCACGATCTTGGCTCACTGCAACCTCCGCCTCTGGGGTTCAAGGGATTCCCCTGCCTCAGCCTCCCAAGTAGGTGGGATTACAGGCATGCACCACCACGCCTGGCTAGTTTTTGTACTTTTAGTAGAGATGCGGTTTCGCCATGTTGGCCAGGCTAGTCTTGAACTCCTGACCTCAAGTGATCCTCCCGCCTCAGCCTCCCAAAGTGCTGGGATTACAGGTGTGAGCCACCACACCTGATCATAACTTAGGACTCTTTTCGATGTGTCAACACATTCAATAGTAATGGACTTAAACAAAAAGGGAATATACTGGCTCAATAACCGGAAAGTCCAGGGATAAAATGATGTGACCGGGACACGATTTTCTTGGGCTGTGCTTCAGCTACCTCTGTGTTGATTTCATTCTCTGTCCCCACACGGAGCTCCATGGGAAGACCCTCATTAATCAGAAAACAATCTACTTCCCAATAGCTAAAAAGCAAAAGTTTTTACCCTGAGACTATGCACCTACTACTGAAACAATCATGCAGGGTGTGTAATATAATGACTGGCTTAGCCCAGATACAGAGACTGAGAGCCAAAAATAAGAGATGCCAACTGCAAATCAAACCCCAGCTAGCCAGCCTCTCTATAAATAACAGATTATTTGTGAGTACATTGGTGTGTTTTCTGTTATCATCCCACAGTGTTTTCTTCACATAACCTTCAGTTTAAAAGCTTTCCACTAAAATCCAAGGAGAAAAACATGTGGTTAAGCATTCCCTTGTGTTGCTATTGAGGGATGCTGTTCCTGTTCACCTGCCTCCCAGGTCCATACTCCCTCTGCTACATGAGGGCCCTGCCGGGCCATGGGACTGTCCCTGTGCAAATGCACCCTCTCTCTTTGAGCACTGCCAACTCCCTGGGGCTCTGCTCAGGGAGCAGGATACAAGTTCCCTTCTCCTGTCAGATACCAGAATCCTATTTGGATTTTGGAGCCTCCACATGGCTCTGACCAGAAGGAAGCCACAGGATCTTTTACTCTAACGTCCATCAGAGTTATTGATTCTCCTTGGATCTCCTCTCCTCATCTTTTGCTGAGGAATCTTTGTTGACTATCAGATGGCATGTCTTCAGCAATCTGACATGCAGACCTACGTCCTACTCTTTCCACCACCCAAAGGCCTAAATTTTTGGAAAGCAAAAGCTAGGAACAGATCAAGTCTACTTCCCCTGCCTTGTCTCTCTCCTGAGACACAAAGAGCAAAGAAGAGAAATAAACTACTAGTATAAAAACCAGTGGCTAATATTTCAAAAATCTTTTTCTACCACTCTACTGTCTATCAAATGCCCACAGTGTGCAAAATATAAACTAGGCAGTTTGCACATCTCTTTAGTTTTCCACAACTACCTACTATGTCAGCACCGTACCGACAAGGAAACCAAATCTCAGAGAGGTGAAATGACTTGCCTACCGACACAGGGCTGAGCCTGGGCCCCTTTGCCCTCAGATCCATTCTTCAACCATGCCCTGTTCTGCTCTGTTTAGGGCAAAGGGAGGTTCTCACATCAGCTGACAGGCAGCTGGTTTGGCCAACAGGAGGCACAGATATGAAATGAGAGAGCGGGGAGGGGAAAGATGTCACCCCTTTTGTCTAAGACAGCTTCACTGGCAGCTGCTGAATCTCCTGTGTGGCTCCAGCTCCCACCAGACAGGCAGTCTAGTCCTGGTTTCTGTGGGGCCCTGCTTTGGGATGTAGTAATGAGGATGACCAACCATCTAGGTTTGCCTGGGAATGAGGAGTTTCCTGGGACACAGGGCTTTCAGTGCTAAAATTGAGAAATTTCTCAGCAAACATCTTGGTCACCCAAGTAGTAATAGCACCTCCTCTTCACCCCTAGGCTGCCTCTGTAGCCAAAGAGTGCTAGTTCCCGCCTGCAGGTAACCTCTGAGTCTCTGACTATCCTCTGCATGGCTTCTCAGCCTCCAACACCTGTTCTACTCATCCCCTTCATTAAATTCCCTGTGTTGTAAATATTTGAAATTGTTGCTGTTTGTGTGGTTAGAATGGGTTTTTATACTAGTATTTCCTTTCTCTTCTTTGCTCATGAATCCTCAAGGGAGGGTTGGGGTAGGGAAAACAGCCCATACGTCTGTCTGATACAGTTATCCAGCTAGTAAGTGCAAAGGTGATATTTTTACCAAAGGCTGTGCTGTTATCACTACATTAAATTCACTCAGAAGAACAGTGCTCAGGGAAAGAGGTTTCTTCACACCTGCCTGCCCCTGCCTGTATAATTTCACCACCAGGAAGTATAATTTTATTTTAACTTTGCCTTGAAGGATTAAGTCATAGTAACACAACTTACAAATGAATTATTTTTAGCTTGAGCAAGTGAAACATAGCTTCTGTCTGCTTTTCTGAAGTGGAGTAGGAAGGAAAGAGGGGGAGGTTCCTGCTTGCTGCCTTGTGGAGTTCTATAGAGAGACCAGAAGCTTCTGTTTCAAAAGGAAGCAGTGGTTACACTTATGGTAATGGCAGAGGCCTCCCAGACACTGGCTTGGAGTTCTGTTTATTGGTTATGAGCACAGATTTCTGGATACCTCCCACCTGACCAATAAAATGGTCCTCACTGCAGAATGCATCCAGGTAACTCACATTAGTGTGTGTAGCTATTGCTATAGTAACAAGAAACTGAGACTTTTTATCCCTTTTCTCATTTTTCTAAAGTTCCTTTTTTGAGGGCAAATATACATTCTATATTTGAAAGAAAATAATTCATAAGTCAGAAATATGGCCTTAGATATTCAGATGCAATATAGGCTCATCTGAAATACATTACAAAATAGTGATGTTGGACATGTGTCAATTAGTTCAAATTAGGATGTGCTGGTTGTGAATTGTACATATTTCAAGGCAAAAGAGTATCCTAAAGAGTCATGTTTCAGATCAGTCTGCTTCTCATTCACATTTAATTTTCTTGCAAATGTTGAAACATGGAACAGTTCGTGCCGAGCAATAAGCTATCAACTTGAATTCAACAGCTTCTAAAAACAAGTGGTCTGAGGTGTCCAAGTTCACAACAACCTGTTTCCAGATTTACTTCAGTTAGACAAGTCATTGAGCAGCCTGAACCCAGGAGACTACAGCAAGAAATTGCTTTATTTTTTTTCTTTCATCACTGCCCCCAAAGGAGGTGTAAGATGGTCCCCTTTCTGGCCCCCTCCAGACATCTCATGCAGGAGCCAGAGCTTTCTGGCCATTTTCAAATACAAAAACTACAGTCTGGTTTAGTCCCTTTAAAACTTCAGTTCAACCTAGTGTTCAGCTCCTCTCTCCCCAAGGGTCAGCCTTAGGACCTGGAGTTGGGAGGGCACCTGGTCAGTTCCTCCACTGGGATTGGGGCAGAGGAAGAGGGAGAGAGAAGGCGTTAGTGATTCTACTTGCCTAGTTGATTCTTATCTCCCCACTTGGTTGTCAATGAGCGCCCCACTGCATAGTGGTCTGACACAAGAGATCTGCTTTGGCCTCCTGCCCTGGCAGCTCATGGTGAGGTTCTTCCTCCTGGAGGCCTGTGACCTTGCATAGACTGTTAACAAGATGACTCAGCTCAAGCCAGTCTACCTTGCAAAGCAGCCACTAGACCATCCTTCCATGCCAAACAGTGGGAAGGGGAGATTTTCCTGCCCTGCCACCACTCCCAGTTCTTTTAACCTGATTCAAAAAGCATGGAGGATAGATTAGCACAGAGTGAATTGCTGTTTCTGTGCCTTGTGCCAAATCCTAGGAGCATTTTTCTTAGAACTCACCTTCATATAGGTTGAAGGTGGAAGGTGGAAGCTTTCCTTTCATTTCCCTAGGGAAAAGCCACTGTGTCCCTCTTCATAGACTGACATCTTTTTTTTCAAATGACTCATTTCAAGTATCTCCAGACTTCTGTTTAAATCAAGGACCAGGCTCGTGGTAGCTGGCCTGGTTTTGCTGCTGTTTAACAGGTTATGACCTGTTCCTCCTGGGTACTTACTGTTTTTACGTTTAGGACTCTAAATGCAATCAAACATAATAAGAACAGCTCCAGTCAACATTCTATTAAATAACTCATGGACCTTTGCAAAAAAAGTATCACTACTAAAGACTATGCAAATAAGGAGGCCCTGGCTTCCAGTTCAGGTGGCTCTGAGCTGAGGGTAAGCACCAGGGCAGTGCCCTTTTACCACATCCGTCCAAGTGGGATCACACTCTAGTGGGGACCTGGCCCCTTCTCCCAAGCATGCCAATCAAGTTAAGTGCTTGTCTCTTTAACACTCAAGGAGAGGCACATTCAGGGGAGTTTTAGTCTGGGTGGGTAGAGCAAGGGCTTTCTGCTGAGAGGAAAAAGGCTAGGTCTGAGGACTGAGGGTGCACTGGGGCAGTGGGAATAGTGGGAGGGAAGATGTGGCACCAGGCTAGAGGGACATCCAGGCCAGAGTTGGGCTGCACTGAGGACCAGGGAAACTGCTCTAGACATATGCAACTTATTCCCAATGGTTCAGAAAAATTTACATATATAAGTATGTGTGTATATGTGTGTGCAGACATACATATATATGTGTGTATGTACACATACACACATATATGTGTGCATAAAAAGAAGAGACAGAACTAATGACAAGCACATGAGGTAACATATTAATAACAGGAGAATCAGGGTAAGAGGATCATAGATGTTCTTTGCACCATTCGTATTTTTGCAACTTTCCATAAATTTGAAGTTACTTCCTAATAAAACTTTTTAAAAGGTACCCTTTGAATCTCTACATAGATAACACAATCAATGAACTTTGTTCATCTCCCTTCATTTTCTCTTTCCTTCCACTTCATTTCTGCGTTGTAAATAATATTCACATACTATTCAAAAATCCTGATTCTCACACTTGCTCTAGCCTTGACATTACAGTTAAATATTTTAAATGTCCAGCACCAGTGCTTTTGCCATGGTTTTTCCAGTCATCTCTTGATCAGTTGAAGGTTCCTTTGAGGAGATTCCTTAAGAAAGGCTCATGGGAACAATATCCATGAGATCTTTCTTTAAGCACCTTTTACTGTAGCTGATATGCTTGAATGTCAGTGTATTTAGTCCATTTTCATGCTGCTATGAAGAAATGCCTGAGACTGGGTAATTTATAAAGAAAAAGTGGCTTAACAGACTCATAGTTCCACATGGCTGGGGAGGCCTCACCATCATGGTGGAAGACAGAAGTACAAAGGCACATCTTACATGGCAGCAGGAAAGAGCATGTGCCCGGGAACTGCCCTTCATAAAACCATCAGCTCTTGTGAGATTTGTTCACTGTCATGAGAACAGCATGGGAAAAACAAACCCCCATGATTCAATTACCTCCCACTGGGTCCCTCCCATGACATGTGGGGATTATGGGAGCTACAATTCAAGATGAGATTTGGGTGAGGACACAGCCAAACCATATCGGTCAGCTTACCAAAAGACAGAATTCTTGATGCACACTTTGTAGAAATGGCTCCATTATCCTCTGGTAGTAAATACAACTGTGGAGAAACCTGCAGTCAGCTGGTTTTCTTTTACTGCTAAAGAAAAGTCTTGGTCTTTTTTTCTTGGCTGACCAAAGGCTTTTTTGTTGTTGTTATCATTTTAAAGCCCAATTACTTTAATAAGGTATGCCTTTGGGTTGATTGATCTGGGCCAACTTTCTCTGGAACACATTTATGTCTCTGGAGATGTAAATGTACAAATTTTAGTCTCTAATTTCAGGAAAATTCTCTTGAGTGATCTCTTTGAATATTTATGGTATTCCATTCCTTTGCCTTGTTTTTTTCTTTAAAGACACCAAATGATATAGTTTGGATGTGTGTCCCTGCCCAGATCTCATGTTGAATTGTAATCCCCAGTGTTGGACGTGGGACCTGGTGGGAGCTGATAGGATCATGGGAGCGTATTTCTCAAGAATGGTTTAGCACCATCCCCTTGGTGCCGTCCTTGCCACAGTGAGTGAACTCTCATGAGACGTGGTTTAAAAGTGTGTGGTACCTCTCCCCTCACTCTTTTGCTCCTGCTCTGGCCATGTGACATGCAGTGCTTGCTCCGCCTTCACTTTCTGCCATGATTGTAAGTTTCCTGAGGCCTCCCTAGAAGCTGAGTAGATGGCAGTATCATGCTTGCTGTATAGCCTACAGAACCATGAGCCCAGTAAGCTTCTTTTCTTTATAAAATACCCAGTGTCAGAGTTCTGAAGGATAATGGTGGATAGGAGGCAGGACTAAATTGCAGCTCCCACTCAGACACAGCAGCATGTAGAGACTCACATCATAAACTTTTGCTTCAAGTAGTACCCCATGAATGTACCAGGAAAGCTGAGAGAATCCACAGACACATTGATGGAAGTGGATTGCTCCTGCAGGCCCCAGGAGACACTGAAAAACTGTGAGTACCCAAAGTGTGAAAATATGAAAGGGGAATTGTCCGCCCCCAAACACACACCCTCACTGGGAAAACTAAAAGTCCAGATCACGGGAGAAGAATTTGACCTTACCTGGACCTGAAACAAATTTAGAGAGCAAAATATATGGGTAGAAGCAGTGGGAAGAGCTCTGTGAGCTCTCTCAGTCCCCAGGGAAGCCATTTCTGACTGTGTCACAGAGGTCCTTGGGGAGGGCTGCCAGAGGAACTGGGAAAAGACTACAGAGAGAAGGAAACTTTGAGCTGAACTTTGTAACAATTTCAACAGCAGGCAAAGTTACCTGGACAGAACTCAGGGGAGGGGGTGAATCAGGAATGCAGATGCAGCTCAGAAGCCACAGCAGGCAGGGAGGCGTGAAACCCGAAAGCCCTGCTTGCTTTCTCAGCCAAGAGGCTGGTAGCCTGGGGCAGGTTCTCAGCCCTGCTCACCCACTGCCTGGAAATAAACTCAGTGCTGATGGGGGACACGGTGGGAGTGAGACTGGCCTTTTGGGCTGTGTGGAAGCAGGGTGAGGCCTGTGGCTGCCGGCTTTCCCTCACCTCTCTAGCGACCTGCATGACGCAGCAAAGGCAGCCATCACCCACTGGGAACATAACTCCATTGGCCTGAGAACCACACTGCCATTCCCCACAGCAGCCATAGCAAGCCCCACCCAAGGAGACTCTGAACTCAGACATGCCAAGACAGACCATATTATAGGCCACAACACAAGTCTCAGTAAATTTAAGAAAATCAAAATTACATCAAGTACTCTCTCAGACCACAGTGGAAAAAAATTTGAAATCAACTCTGAAAGGAACCCTCAAAACCATGCAAATACATGGAAAATAAATAACCTGCTCCTGAATGATCATTGGGTCAACAATGAAATCAAGACAGAAATTTAAAAATTATTTTGGCAGGGCACAGTGGCTCACACCTGTAATCCCAGCACTTCGGGAGGCCAAGGCGGGCAGATCACTTAAGGCTGGGAGTTTGAGACCAGCCTGACCAACATGGAGAAACCCTGTCTCTACTAAAAATACAAAACTAGCCAGGCGTGGGGGTGCATGCCTGTAATCCCAACTACTCAGGAAGCTGAGGCAGGAGAATCACTTGAACTCAGGAGGCAGAGGTTGCAGTGAGCTGAGATCACGCCATTACACTCCAGCCTGGGCAACAAGAGCAGCAAAACTCTGTCTCAAAAAAAAAAAATTCTTTTAACTGGACAATAATAGTGATACAACCTATCAAAACCTCTGGGACACAGCAAAGGCAGTGCTAAGAGGAATGTTCATAGCCTTAAATGCCTACATCAAAAAGTCTGAAAGAGCACAAACAGGCAATCTAAGGTCAACCTCAAGGAAATAGAAAAACAAGAACAAATCAAACCCAAACCCAGCAGAAGAAAAGAAATAACAAAAATCAGAGCAGAACTAAATGAAATTGAAACAAAAAAAAACAAAAGTGAAACAACAAGCTGTTTCTTTGAAAAGATAAATAACATTGATAGACCACCAGTGAGATTAACCAAGAAGAGAGAAGATCCAAAAAAAAAAAAGCTCAATTAGAAGCAAAATGGGAAATATCACAACCAATACCACAGAAATACAAAAAAAATCATTCAAGGCTACAATGAACATCTTTACTTGCATAAACTAGAAAACCTAGAGGAGATGAATAAATTCCTGGAAATATACAAGCCTCCTAGATTAAACTAGGAAGAAATAGAAACTCTGAACAGACCAATAGCAAGCAGCAAGGCTGAAATGGTAATAAAATAAATTGCTTACAAAAACATCTAGAAGCAGACAGATTCACAGCTGAATTCTATCAGACATTCAAAAACGAATTGGTACCAATCCTATTGACACTATTCCACAACATAGAGAAAGAGGAAATCTTCCCTAAATCATCTATGAAGCCAGTATCACCCTAATACCAAAATCAGGAAAGGATATAACAACAAAAAAACACCACAGACCAATATCCCTGATGAACATAGTTGGAAAAAATCCTTAACAAAATACTAGCTAATCGAATACAATGGCATATCTAAAAGATAATCCACCATGATCAAGTGAGTTTCATACCAGAAATACAGGAATAGTTTAACATACCCAAGTCAATAAATGTGATGCACCATATAAACAGACTTAAAATCACATGATCATCTCAATAGATTCAGAAATAGCATTTGACAAAACCCAGTATCTTTTTATGATTAAAACTCTCAGGAAAATCAGCATAGAAGGGACATATGCCTTAAGGCAATAAAAGCCATCTACGACAGACCCACAGCCAACATAATACTGTTTGGGAAAAAGTTGAAAGTATTCTCCCTGAGATCTGGAACAAAACAAGGATGCCCACTCTCACCACTTCTATTCAACATAATACTGGAAGTCCTAGCCAATGAGAGAAAGAAATCAAGGTTATCAAAATTGGTAAAAAGGAAGTCAAACTGTCCCTGTTTGCTGATGATACGATCATATACATAGAAAACCCTATAAATTACACAGTCTCAGGTATTTTCTTATACCAATGTGAGAATGGACTAACACATCAAATACGTGCATGCTGTATGCCCTTTGTCTTTTTTCTATAGCTATCATGGGATGGTATTGAATGGAGGCACTTTCCCCAAGTTGGCTGGAATTGGCTCCTAACTCCATCTATTTTTTCAAGGGGAAACTAATTGAGTCAGGTTGTATCTGATAAGCAGAATGTGTACCACACCAACCTGCCGGAATTGGGCTTCCATTTTCCAATAATATGTTTTCCTCTTCTCCTTTCATCAAAACAAGCAGCCGACCCTCACTGTCCTATCACTAGGAAGAAGGCTGCATGAGAAGGAAGGGGCTCCCTTCTCATTGGTTTTAAAGTCCTAAGACTCACGTTTCCGTATCTCTCAGGGTAACAAAATGATCAAATGAGAGAGGTACAAACACAATTTTATGGTTAGTATTTGTTGATGAGTAATGTGTTCTTTTTACCTTCCATTCACACTAAGTGCAGTGCAAAAAAGAAATCTGGACTCCTCTTTACCTTTTTACCTCTCAGAACTTCAGTTTTATCTCCTGTAAAATAAGGTCAATAAAAGGTGTCTTGCAAGATTCTCGCAAGGATTAGTGATAGAATAGGTAACCTTCAGCTATGGTTTGTGGCATACAATAAGTGCTTGACAGCTAGACAGGTATTGATCTTCCTATCATCATATCCCTTTGCTTTCCTCTTTTATATTTAGAAAGAACCCATCTCAATGGAAATAAAAAATGACTTTTGGGAATTTAGCCTCTCCCACAGTTGATAGAATTATAGAAAGGAAGTTTAAAACAAAACCTCTCATTTGATTTTAACTCAATTTAGAAAACTCAAATTTTAGTGCACCCTGATTTACAACTTTAATATTTTTTTAAAAACAGTAGGAAAAAATATCTTACTTATATTTATTACTGTGGTAATAAAATACTAATCTGTTCAAGAAAGATAATTTGAAAAGCAGTTTTGAAAAATCACTTAAATGTTGAGTAGTAAGATCCAATAAGACATAGTGAAAATAGTACAGGTATTGGACATAAAAAATGCCAAGCCAGAGGACTTGGGCTTAAACTACACAACTCTTTTGAACTCCAAGTTTCTCATCTATAAAATGGCACTTATTTATTTCTCTCATAGGACAGTAGGGTTAAATGAAATAAGAGATATGAAGAGGCTATGCAATTTTAATTATTATCTACTGTGTCCCAAAGTATTTGTATTATAAAAATAACTTTGGGATTCATTATTCATGCTTGTGAGTCTGGATTTCTATAGTTTCCATATTTGCCAGGGTCAAGGTGGAAGCTACTCAAAATAGCAATTATTACCTAGGTGTTATCTAAGCACCTGGGAGCTAAAAAGGGAGCCAAGGATACCTTAATTGCCACCTCCCTTTCAATAATTTTCTTGAAGTCTATTAATGTTCCTTTTGCATGAAATGTTTCAGCATCTGGTCAGGCCAGGCAGGCACCCTCAGATCAGTTCAGCAGGTACTAAGGCCAACTAAGGAAATGAAACCAAAGAGCAATGGGAACAAGATTCTTTGTCTGCATCCATTTCTAGGGCAAACAGTCAATTACATCTTTATTGTTACAGCTGGGGAAAGATCTTCACAAATTTGCCATTTCCCAAGTTTTCTAATAGCTAGCTATTCTTATGTGGTTCCTGCACTCAGCCAGTTGTCTGTCATCCAAAAACATTCTGAGAAGAATGCCTTTATTTTAAAATTCTGTGTGGGTGCAATATTCTTATAAGCTCTGTGAAATCATATCCTTTAGTTTTCTAGGTGTGGTATCTTGTTGTGATCTCTGAATAACGCAATTATCAGAAGATATAGTCATAAAAAGACTTCAGTAAACTGTTTGTGTTTTCTGCATGTCACATTGAAGGGGCATGTGAAATAAACACTGCCACTATTTTTGCTATCTCACCTACAACTTCTAGGCACAGTGCACAGCCATTCCTGCGAGCTCACTCTATCCAACATAAGCCATGTGTCATCCATGATGAAGGTATCCTTCAACTATAGCAATCGCTTCATTCTTGGGGCTATTCAACATCTGCCAGGTTTAGTTTATCTTATTAACATTTTTAAAAGGCAATCTTTTTGAGTGTCTACAACTCACACTAGAAAAAAAAATCGATGAAGTAGAAATCACTGTCTTGAAGAAAATTTCTAGAATGTCAAGTATTTTCTGACTTTCCAGTCGGGGCTGGTTCATGATGATGACTGCATTCTTGCATGATAAGCTCCTATTTCCTATCAATTGTGCATCAGTTTACAGTATTGGACACTACTTAGCCAAGATTGTCTGATGGATCTAAGATATAACTTGCCAACAGCACAAGAAAAATGCTTTTTACATAATGAAACTGCATATAAATGAAAAAGGCTTTGATATTATCCAGGGATCAAGAAAAATTCTCTCCCGAAACCCCTCCCCTCACTATGATTCTTTGGTACTTTTAAAATTTGAACTAATCATGTGGTCTGTAGCATTTAGTTTGCATGATTATGATAGAAGTGTGTGATAAAACCATTTCAACTGGATAGAAGGAGAGAATATATAAAATAATGAGTTATATTGGTAAATGGATTATTGTCTATATGACCAATTTATCCCCTCAGAAGGATTTTGATGAAATGCTGAAAGATTGCACGTGTTTGAAAGATAAAGCGAACAGCTATGTTGGAAACATAAGGAGCTGACTTGACAAATGTGCTTTCACAATGAATAACCAGAGCATCCATCAAAACAAAGGCCAATGCCTAGAAGAAAACGTGCATAGCCACTGCATTGGCCCATGTCAATAGATGGTGCAGGTTTTTGAAAAGACCAGATGTATGCACCTCTAGGACCAATCAAACAAGGCTTATTTTTCAGAGGACACCAAATAAGTCAGCTTAGTCAAGATACACAACAGTAATATCACCATCAATGGCTGCCCAGGCTGTGCACTGCCCAATTCCAGAGTCACCATTCAATCACAATGCACTGTGACTAGAACGCTCTGCAACTTGGCACCCTGCTAGAAAGACAGAGTTGCATTATCTCAGACAGATGCAGCCTTTGGACCCACCCCCAATACCTCTCTATAGGGTTTTCAAAGTTGCAGATGATAATGTTTGAGTGACTTTCTAGAAGCACAACTACATCTCTCCAGCCCCAGCTTCATAGGCATCAGCCCAGCATGTTTCTGCACACAGCTTCACAGGGCTACATTCCAGAGGTCACCATATGCAATCCAGGTATATTTCATCAGTCTCTGTGATATGTAATACATAATACACAGCTTGTTCAGGCATGGACAAAAGCCTTATTCATCACCCTCACTCTCTCCAGGCTGGTACATCCCAGTCTAGGAACATTCTTAATGCTGCAGGTTGGGCCATTTTCCCAGTCTCTGGGAGCCATATTTACAAGCACTTAGACTAGCTGAGTTTATTGTGAATGCTGAAATGCAAGGAGCATTGGGACCGTGCATTCCCATTCTGACTTTATAACATAAGGCCCAGAGAAAGATAACTTTGAGGAAGACTTCATGCAGAAGTGACGCTATACTCTTTATCTTCATATCAGCCAATAAGAGGAGTCAGCTTGTGTCAGTCTGTGACATAAAGCAAGCATTGGACAATGGGTATCGCATGTGCTTTAAAGCCTTACAGAAATGAGTGTGAATCCTAGTTCTACAATGGAGCTTCTGCCTTATATTGGGTCAGGCGCTTGGTCTCTATGAAGATTTTTTTTCGCTTATGATATTGTAATAACACTTAACTCCCAGGATTAACAATAGGATTAATGAAATGTGTATAGAGCTCCTGGTACAGTTCCTAGCATGTGGTAGGTGACTAATGACTAGTACCTATTAATTTTATTATAAGAATGAACTCTAAATCATGAGAACAATTGTATAGCACTAAGTGAAAGAGTATGTGTATGTGTGTGCATTCATAGCATTGTATTTTTATAGTAAGTTTGAAAATGAATCCTAATTATACAAATTAATAGAAGAATACAGTCTCCTTTTAAAAGAAAATAGAACATTATAGAAGAAATTAAAATTTATTTTGGCCACTCACTACCACTCCCCATTAATTCCATTTTCTTCTCTACCTCCTAGAACCAATCAAGATTTTTGTATTTAAACATACATGTGTGTAAAAGTACATGCTTTAAAAATTATCAAGACTTAGCCATTCCAGCCTTTGGGCTCTAGAGAGTCCAATCCCAATGGTGGTAGAAGGGATCACCCAACACAGCACAGCTGCTCTACCAACAGATGGCCAGACTGCTTGTTTAACTGGGTCCCTGATTGCACCCCTAACTCGGCAGGACCTCCCAGCTAGGACCTTCAGCCACCCTTGCCTGTGTTCCCCAGCCAACAGAGATTTGAATTTCTTCTGTGACAGCACTCCCAGAGGGAGGGGAGGGCCACCATCTTTCCTGTTTGGGCAACTTAGCAGTTTCAGCCTTCGGGCACTGTTTTGGTCTAAGCCAACTGGAGTAGAATGAATCCCACAGTATAACACAGTTGGTCTACCCAAGTATGGCCAGACTGCTTCTTTAAGTGGGTGCCCGATCCCATCCCTCTTAACTGGGCAGGACCTCCCAACTGGGGTCTCCAGCAGCCCCTGTCGGTGTTCTCCAGCCAACAGAGATTTGTAACCTCCCTAGGCTGGAGCTCCCAGAGGGAGAGGTGGGCCACCATATTTGCTGTTTAGGCAACTTAGCCATTCCAGCCTTTGGGCTTCAGAGTGTTGGAGGTGACTGGGGGCTGAAGTGGACCCCCAGCATAGCATAGATGCTCCACCAAAACATAGACACACTGCTTTTTAAAGTGGGCCCTCAATTCTGTTCCTCCTCACTGGGCAGGACCTCCCAACTGGGGTCTTCAGCCACCTCCTACAGGGCTGGAAACAAGTCTGTACCTCCCTGAGACAAAGCTTCCAGAGGGAGGGGCAGGCTGCCATCTTTGCTGTTTCACAGCCTTCACTGGTGATACCTTAAGGTGCTGGAAAACCTGAGATGACTAAGGACTGGAGTGGGCCCTAAGCATACTACAGCATCCCTGTGGAAAAATAACCAGACTGTTATGTGGGTGCACATTCCCATGTCTCCTCACCAGGCAGGTCCTCCAGGCCTGGGCCTCCAGCCATCCCCCACCAGAGCTATTGAGTCAGTAGCAGCCCAGCTATTGAGTCAGTAGCAGCCCAGCAACTCCCTGGACAGGGCCTCCAGGGGCAACTGAAAGCCTCTCTGCCACTGCCTTTGCAGCGGAAGTGCCCTTGCTACCTTCAGACTAACAAAGGAGCAATTACCTTAAGTACTTTATCTACACCTTCAACAAGCTCCAGCCAACCAAAGGAGAGGTGGCCAGTCCATCTGTTATGGGCCACTACCCACCCCGCCAAACTGCTTGTCACCAGATAGGGAACTCCTGGCTTGGGCCCACAGCACAAACCCTCCATCTTGGGTTGGTTGCACTGAGCAATTGCTGAACTGCATTTCTCTGGTGGAACCCCCAGGAAACAAGCAAATGACCCTCAGCCACAACCACTACTAAGATCCCTTCCTCTGCAGCAGGCAGCCCAGGAGTGCCAAGTTGCGGTCTACAGCCAGCACTCGAGGTGGAAAGGAACCTACACTTTCAGAGAACTGAGAGGGAACATGGCTGCAACCGTGAGGAAATATCAGGGAGCCACACAACTGAGCAAGAGTCTATTAATTGACCAATAAGCCCAGTGCCACCGGCTGGATCACACCTCAAAGCTTCAACACCAAATATACCTCACTAACTTATCCCCCTATGAACTAGAGACAAGAAGGCAGCTTCAAATAAAGACCCCGCACAAAGCCTCGACCTGGTGAAAACATCCAGAAAATAAGTCTACACTGCAGTTAAAGGAGCACCCATACCCAGAGATGAGAAAGAACCAATGTGAGAATTCCGGTAACTTGAATGGTCAGAGTGTTTTATGTTCTCCAAATGACCATACCAGTTCTCCAACAAGAGTACTTAACCAGGCTGAACTGGCTGGAATGACAGAAATAGAATTCAGAATATGGACAGGAACAAAGATCATTGAGATTCAGGAGAACAGCAAACCCAATCCAAGGAAAATAAGAATTACAATAAAGTGATACCAGAGCTGAAGGACAAAATAGCCAGTATTAAAATGAATCTAACAGGTCTGACGAGCTGAATAACACAATACAAGAATTTCACAGTGCAATTACAAGTGTTAACAGCAGAATAAATCAAGCTGAGGAAAGAATCTCAGAACTTGAAGATTGGTTCTCTGAAATAAGACAGTCAGACAAAAATAAAGAAAGAAAAGCACTGAATAAAAAGAAATCAGCAAAACCTCCAAGAAGTATGGGATTATGTAAAGAGGCCAAATCTATGAATTGTTGGCATCACTGAAGGTGGGGGAGAAAGCAAACAACTTGGAAAACATACTTCAGGATATCATCCATAAAAACTTCTCCAACTTTGCTAGAGAGGCCAACAGTCAAATTCAGGAAATACAGAGAACTCCTGCAAGATTCTACACAAGATCATCCCAAGACACATAATCCTCAGATTTTCCAAGGTCAAAATGAAAGAAAGAAAAATTGTTAAAGGCTGCTAGAGAAAAAAGGGCAGGTAACCTACAAGGGAGCCCCATCAGGCTTAAAGCAGACCTTTCAGCTAAAACCCTACAAACCAGAAGAGATTAGGGGCTTATATTCTACATCCTTAAAGAAAAAAAGAATCTTCAACTATGAATTTTATACCCAGACAAACTAAGCTTTCTAAGTGAAGGAGAAATAAGATCCTTTTCAGATAAGCAAATGTTGAAGGAATTCCTTACCACCAGACCTGCCCTACAAGAGATCTTGAAAAGAGCACTAAATATAGAAAGGAAAGACTGCTACTAGCTAATACAAAAAACATACTTAACCACACAGACCAGTGTCACAGTTAAGCAACCACACAAGCAAGTCAACATAATAACCAGCCAACAGCACAATGACAGTATCAAATCCACACATATCAACACTAACCTTGACTGTAAACAGGCTAAATGCACCACTTAAAAAGAACAGAGTGGCAAGCTTGATAAAAAAGCCAGAACCAATGATATGCTGTCTTCAAGACATCCATCTCACACTTAATGACACTCATAGGCTCAAAATAAAGGGATGGAGGAAAATCTACCAAGCAAATGAAAAAGAGAAAAAAGAAAGAGTTGCAATCCTAATTTCAGACAAAATAGATTTCAATCCAACAAAGGTAAAAAAAGAGAAATAAAGACATTACATAATGGTAGATGGTTCAATTCAACAGGAAGATCTAGCTATCCTAAATATATATGCACCCAACACAGGAGCACCTAGATTCATAAAGCAGGTTCTTAGAGACTTATGAAGAGACAGACTCCCAAACAATAATATTAGGAGACTTCAACACTCCATTGACAGTATTAGACAGATCATCAAGGCAGAAAACTAGCAAAGATATTCAGGACCTAAACTCAATATTGGACCAAATGGATCTGATAGACTTTTGCAGAATTCTTCACTCCAAAACAACAGAATATACATTCTTCTCATTGTCACATGGCATATACTCTAAAATCAATCACATAATCGAACATAAAACAATCCTTAACTAATGTAAAAGAACCAAAGTCATGCCAAGGACACTCTCAGACCACAGCACAATAAAAATAGAAGTCAAGAGTATAAAAGTCACTCAAAACCATGAAATTACATGGAAATTAAACAACATGCTCCTGAACGACTTTTGGGCAAATAATGAAATTAAGCCAGAAATCAAGAAATTATTTGAAAATAATAAGAACAAAAATAAAACATATGAGAATCTCTGGGACATAGCTAAGGCAGTGTTAAAAGAGAAACTCATAGCACTAAATGCCCACATCAAAAAGTTAAAAGATCTCATATTAACAACATAACTTCACAATAATGAATTAGAGAAGCAAGAATAAATCAACCCCAAAGCTAGCAGAAGACAAGAAATAACAAAAATCAGAAATGAACTGAAGGAAACCAAGTCACACAAAACCACTCAAGGGACCAATGAATCCAGCAGTTCGGTTTTTGAAAAAATTAATAAAATAGATAAGCCACTAGCTAGACTAATAAGAAAAGAGAGAAGATCCAAATAAACACAATTAGAAATGATGAAGGGAATGTTACTACTGACCCCACAGAAATAAAAATAACCATCAGTTACCCACAAAGGGAAGCCCATCAGACTAACAGCTGATCTCTCGGCAGAAACTCTACAAGCCAGAAGAGAGTGGGGGCCAATATTCAACATTCTTAAAGAAAAGAATTTTCAACCCAGAATTTCATATCCAGCCAAACTAAGCTTCATAAGTGAAGGAGAAATAAAATACTTTACAGACAAGCAAATGCTGAGAGATTTTGTCACCACCAGGCCTGCCCTACAAGAGCTCCTGAAGGAAGCGCTAAACATGGAAAGGAACAACAGGTACCAGCCACTGCAAAAACATGCCAAATTGTAAAGACCATCAGGCTAGGAAGAAACTGCATCAACTAATGAGTAAAATAACCAGCTAACATCATAATGACAGGATCAAATTCACACATAACAATGCTAACCTTAAATGGAAATGGGCTAAATGCTCCAATTAAAAGGCACAGACTGACAAATTGGATAAAGAGTCAAGAACCATCAGTGTGCTGTATTCAGGAAACCCATCTCACATGCAGAGACACACATAGGCTCAAAATAAAGGGATGGAGGAAGATCTACCAAGCAAATGGAAAACAAAAAAAGGCAGGGGTTGCAATCCTAGTCTCGGATAAAACAGACTTTAAACCAACAAAGATCAAAAGAGACAAACAAGGCCATTACATAATGGTAAAGGGATCAACTCAACAAGAAGAGCTAACTATCCTAAATATGTATGCACCCAATACAGGAGCACCCAGATTCATAAAGGAAGTCCTTAGTGACCTACAAAGAGACTTAGACTCCCACACAACAATAATGGGAGACTTTAACACCACACTGTCAACATTAGACAGATCAAGGAGGCAGAAGGTTAACAAGGATATCCAGGAATTGAACTCAGCTCTGCACCAAGCGGACCTAATAGACATCTACAGAACTCTCCACCCCAAATCAACAGAATATACAGTCTTTTCAGCACTACACCACACCTATTCCAAAATTGACCACATAGTTGGAAGTAAAGCTCTCCTCAGCAAATGTAAAAGAACAGAAATTATAACAAACTGTCTCTCAGACCACAGTGCAATCAAACTAGAACTCAGGATTAAGAAACTCACTCAAAACCACTCAACTACATGGAAACTGAACAACCTGCTCCGGAATGACTACTGGGTACATAACGAAATGAAGGCAGAAATAAAGATGTTCTTTGAAACCAATGAGAACAAAGACACAACATACCAGAATCTCTGGGACACATTCAAAGCAGTGTGTAGAGGGAAATTCATAGCACTGAATGCCCACAAGAGAAAACAGGAAAGATCTAAAATGGACACCCTAACATCACAATTAAAAGAACTAGAGAAGCAAGAGCAAATACATTCAAAAGCTAGCAGAAGGCAAGAAATAACTAAGATCAGAGCAGAACTGAAGGAAATAGAGACACAAAAAACCCTTCAAAAAATCGATGAATCCAGGAGCTGGTTTTTTTAAAAGATCAACAAAATTCATAGACTGCTAGCAAGACTAATGAAGAAGAAAAGAGAGAAGAATCAAATAGACACAATAAAAAATGACAAAGGGGATATTACCACCGATCCCACAGAAATACAAACTACCATCAGAGAATAATATAAACACCTCTACGCAAATAAAATAGAAAATCTCGAAGAAACGGATAAATTCCTTGATACATACACTCTCCCGAGACTAAACCAGGAAGAATTTGAATCTCTGAATAGACCAATAACAGGCTCTGAAATTGAGGCAATAATTAATAGCTTACCAACCAAAAAAAGTCCAGGACCAGATGGATTCACAGCTGAATTCTACCAGAGGTACAAGGAGGAGCTGGTACCATTCCTTCTGAAACTATTCCAATCAATAGAAAAAGAGGGAATCCTCCCTAACTCATTTTATGAGGCCAGCATCATCCTGATACCAAAGCCAGGCAGAGACAAAACCAAAAAAGAGAATTTTAGACCAATATCCTTGATGAACATTGATGCAAAAATCCTCAATAAAATACTGGCAAACTGAATCCAGCAACACATCAAAAAGCTTATCCACCATGATCAAGTGGGCTTCATCCCTGGGATGCAAGGCTGGTTCAACATACAAAAATCAATAAACATAATCCAGCATATAAACAGAACCAAAGACAAAAACCACATGATTATCTCAATAGATGCAGAAAAGGCCTTTGACAAAATTCAACAACCCTTCATGCTAAAAACTCTCAATAAATTAGGTATTGATGGGACGTATCTCAAAACAATAAGAGCTGTCTATGACAAACCCACAGCCAATATCATACTGAATGGACAAAAACTGGAAGCATTCCCTTTGAAAACTGGCACAAGATAGGGATGCCCTCTCTCTCCACTCCTATTCAACATAATGTTGGAAGTTCTGGGCAGGGCAATCAGGCAGGAGAAGGAAATAAAGGGCATTCAATTAGGAAACGAGGAAGTCAAATTGTCCCTGTTTGCAGATGACATGATTGTATATCTAGAAAACCCCATCGTCTCAGCCCAAAATCTCCTTAAGCTGATAAGCAACTTCAGCAAAGTCTCAGGATACAAAATCAATGTGCAAAAATCACAAGCATTCTTATACACCAATAACAGACAAACAGAGAGCCAAATCATGAGTGAACTCCCATTCATAATTGCTTCAAAGAGAATAAAATACCTAGGAATTCAACTTACAAGGGATGTGAAGGACCTCTTCAAGGAGAACTACAAACCACTGCTCAAGGAAATAAAAGAGGATACAAACAAATGGAAGAACATTCCATGCTCATGGGTAGGAAGAATCAACATCATGAAAATGGCCATACTGCCCAAAGTAATTTATAGATTCAATGCCATCCCCATCAAGCTACCAATGACTTTCTTCACAGAATTGGAAAAAACTACTTTAAAGTTCATATGGAACCAAAAAAGAGCCCACATTGCCAAGACAATCCTGAGCCAAAAGAACAAAGCTGGAGGCATCACGCTTCCTGACTTCAAACTATACTACAAGGCTACAGTAACCAAACAGCATGGTGCTGGTACCAAAACAGAGATGTAGACCAATGGAACAGAACAGAGCCCTCAGAAATAATGCCGCATATCTACAACCATCTGATCTTTGACAAACCTGACAAAAACAAGCAATGGGGAAAGGATTCCCGATTCCCTATTTAATAAATGGTGCTGGGAAAACTGGCTAGCCATATGTAGAAAGCTGAAACTGGACTCTTCCTTACACCTTATACAAAAATTAACTCAAGATGGATTAAAGACTTACATGTTAGACCTAAAACCATAAAAACCCTAGAAGAAAACCTCGCCAATACCATTCAGGACATAGGCATGGGCAAGGACTTCATGTCTAAAACACCAAAAGCAATGGCAACAAAAGCCAAAATTGACAAATGGGATCTAATTAAACTAAAGAGCTCTGCACAGCAAAAGAAACCAACATCAGAGTGAACAGGCAACCTACAGAATGGGAGAAAATTTTTGCAACCTACTTATCTGACAAAGGGCTAATATCCAGAATCTACAATGAACTTCAACAAATTTACAAGAAAAAAACAAACAACCCCATCAAAAAGTGGGCAAAGGATATGAACAGACACTTCTCAAAAGAAGACATTTATGCAGCCAAAAGACACATGAAAAAATGCTCATCATCACTGGCCATCAGAGAAATGCAAATCAAAACCACAATGAGATACCATCTCACACCAGTTAGAATGGCGATCATTAAAAAGTCAGGAATCAACAGGTGCTGGAGAGGATATGGAGAAATAGGAACACTTTTACACTGTTGGTGGGACTGTAAACTAGTTCAACCATTGTGGAAGTCAGTGTGGCCATTCCTCAGGGATCTAGACCTAGAAATACCATTTGACCCACCCATCCCATTACTGGGTATATACCCAAAAGATTATAAATCATGCTGCTATAAAGACACATGCACACGTATGTTTATTGCGGCACTATTCACAATAGCAAAGACTTGGAACCAACCCAAATGTCCAACAACGATAGACTGGATTAAGAAAATGTGGCACATATACACCATGGAATACTATGCAGCCATAAAAAATGATGAGTTCATGTCCTTTGTAGGGACATGGATGAAGCTGGAAACCATCAATCTCAGCAAACTATCGCAAGGACAAAAAACCGAACACCGCATGTTTTCACTCATAGCTGGGAATTGAACAATGAGAACACATGGACACAGGAAGGGGAACATCACACACTGAGGACTGTTGTGGGGTGGGGGGAGGGGGGAGGGATAGCATTTGGAGATATACCTAATGCTAAATGACGAGTTAATGGGTGCAGCACACCAACATGGCACATGTACACATATGTAACAAACCTGCACGTTGTGCATGTGTACCCTAAAACTTAAAGTATAATAATAATTAGAAAAATAAAATAAAAATAAAAATAACCATCAAAAATTACTAGGTACACCTCTACACGCACAAACTAGAAAACCTAGAAGAGATGGATAAATTCCTGGACACATACATCCTCCCAAGACTGAGCCAGGAAGAAACTGATTCTCTGAATAGACCAATAACAAGCTCCAAAATTGAATCAGTAATCAATAACCGACCAACCATAAAATGCTTAAGACATGACAGATTCACAGCTGAACTCTATCAGATGCACAAAAAAGAGCTGGTGCCATTCCTAAAGAAACTATTCCTAATGATTGAGGAGGAAGGACTCCACCTCAACTCATTCTATGAGGCCAGCATCATCTTGATACTAAAATCTGGTAGACACAGAGCAATAATAATTTTTAAAAAACCTTCATACCAATATCCTCGATGAGCAGTGATGCAAAAATCCTCAAAAAAAAAGGCTTCATCCCAGGATTCGAGGTTGGTTTAACATATGCAAATTAATAAATGCGGTTCATCACAGAAAGATAAATAAGACAAAACCACATGCTTATCTCAATGGATACAGAAAATGCTTTTGAAAAAATTCAACACCTCTTCATGTTAAAAACTCTCAATAAACTAGGTATCGAAGGAACATACTTCAGAATAATAAGAGCCATCTATGACAAACCCATAGCCAACATTATATTGAATGGGGAAAAGCTGGAGCCATTCCCCTTGAAAACTGGCACAAGACAAGGATGCCCTCTCTCACCTCTTCTATTCTACATAGTATTGGATGTCCTAACCAGAACAATCAGTCAGGAGAAAGAAATAAAGGGCATCCAAATAGGAAAAGAGGAAGTCGAATTATCTGTTTTCAGACAACTTGTCTGTGTATCTAGAAAACTCCATTGTCTCAGCCCAAAAGCCCCTCCATCTGATAAACAATTTCAGCAAAGTTGCAGGATACAAAATCAATGTACAAAAATCACTACCATTTCTATACGCCAACAATGGCCAAACCAAGAGCCAAATCAGAAAGGCAACCACATTCACAATTGCCGCAAAAAGAATAAAATACCTAGGAATGCAGCTAACCAGGGAGGTGAAAGATCTCTACAATGAGCATTACAAAACACCACTCAAAGAAATCAGAGAATACACACACAAATGGAAAAATATCCCATGATCATGGATAGGAAGAATCAATATCATTAAAATGGCTATACTGCCCAGAACAATTTATATATTAAATACTATTCCTGTCAAACTACTATTGACATTCTTCACAGAACTAGAAAAAGCTATTTTAAACTTCATATGGAACTAAAAAAGAACTCCAATAGCCAAGGTAATCCTAAGCAAAAAGAACAAAGCTGGAGACATCACATTACCCGACTTCAAACTATACTACAAAGCTTACCAAAACAGCATGGTACTGGTACAAAAACACACATAGACCAATGGAACACAATAGAGAGCCCAGAAATAAGGCCATACACCTGTGACCATCTGATCTTCAACAAAGCTGACAAAAACAAGCAATGGGGAAAAGACTCACTATTCCATAAATGGTTCTGGGATAACTGGCTAGCCATATGCGGAAGATAGAAGCTGAACCCTTTCCTTACACCATACAAAAAAATCAACTCAAGATGGATTAAAGGCATAAATGCAAAACTCAAAACTATAAAAACTCTGGAAGGCAACCTAGGCAATACCATCCTGGACATAGGAAAGGCAAAGATTTCAGTGACAAAGTTATTAAGTAGTCCATCCTTTCTTCCTTCCCACTCTCATATCCCAAGTATCCACGTGTATATGAATCTCTTTCTGGCTCTTTTGGTTCATTAATCTATTTGTCTACTCCAGCAATAATACTACTTTATTTACCCTACCTTTGTAATAAAGTTTGATATCTGATAGGTTAAGTCCAACTCATTTGACTTACTTTTCAGGATTGTTTTGATTAGCCTTCCATATTTAGTATGGTCAAAATGTCAGATTCAGTTTATCAATTGTTATGAAAAGTCTGATGGGGCTATTGAATGAAACTACATTTATTTTATGTATTAATTTGGGAAAAAAGCAGCATTTTTATTATAATGTGTCTTTCTTTCAATGGTATCTCACCATTTATTGGTGTCTAATGTCCTTCAATAACATTTCGTATTTTTTTCTGAAATGTATTTTTCTTGTTAAGTGTATTTCTTGTTACTTCGATGTCTTTGTTGCTATTGTAAATAGGATTTTCTTAAGAGTAATTACCCAGGTATATGGAAGCCATTTATTTTTCTACATTGATTTCATATCAGATCCACTTCCAGACTAACTCACGTACTTCTAATAGTCATTCATTATGTGTTTTCCAGCTAAACAATATATTATCTATAAATAACCATAAATAACCATTATGGTTATTTATGCATAAATAAATATGGCATAAAAATCTATAAATAACCATTATCTATAAATAACTAGGGATAGTTTCTTCTATCCCTAGCTTGCTATTTTGTGTATGTATGTGTATGTGTGTATTTTAATCATGCACAGGTATTGAATTTTGAATTTCTAATTAGTTTTTTCTTTTAGCTGCTTGTAATTTGTTTCCTGGGTGCAATATTTTCCCTAATCTTTCTGATAACAGCATCAGATTCATTGTAAGCAATGTGTTCTTAATGCCTTATTAGCTGTTTTTTCAGACTAGGTTTTGCATTTGTCTTCCTTTTGTTGCTCTTCTGTGTGTGGATTTGAATTTTTTTAAAAAAATAAATTGTGTTTTGTTGTCTTCCTAAGGCAGCAAGTTCATTTCCTTATGAATATTATCAGCTATCATTTCTGTAGTCTCTCATTCTTGACCCTGAGTTCATCTCTCTGCTGTGATTTCCACAGATGGACATCTGCGTCTCTATAAGACGACTGCCTTGGGGGAAAAGGCAGGGGAATGGGGCTCCACAGGGCTTTACAGGAGCGTAAGGAGAGGGCAGGATGCCCCTAATGGGATGTCTTGGCAACTGGCCTTCTGGGCTTAACAGTTCCTGTTCCTCCACCTGTCACCAAGGGCTTGGCTCTCTGTCCCAAAGAATTGCTTCTTCTGAAAACAGATACTCCTATCAGAGCTTCCTAGTCCTAAAACAGAGAGAGAGAGAGAGACAGAGAGAGAGAGAGATTGACTGAGGGATTGATTTTAAGGGGTTCACCAGCCAAGTAGATTTTACGATAATCCAATTAAGTTCCTCCTCATTGCCTCTTGGCTTTATCCAGCTGCTAATTTTGTTCTCACTCTTTGTGGTGTCACTCTCCCCTAGACTTTTGCACATGTTTGGGGTTGCTTTTCTTCTCTTTAGAATTTGATCCAATTTGTTTTAAGTAATTTAGAGATTCATCACGATTTTTGAAAACGTTTCATCTTTTAAGGGAGAGAGTGTGACTATGTATTTGTTTTTATATCTATACATATACATATATATATATACACAGACACACACAAATATATATGCATACATACTTTCATTTCTAGAGTTTATTGTAGCGTATTAGGGTTCAATGTGTGCTCAGCCTACTAATTGGAAATCAGATCATTCTGTCTTTAAATCAGAAGTATTTGTACACTGGGAAATTTTCCTAAACTTGAATCTGATGTCTTGAATAACACAAGGCATTGATTACATGCATTGGAAAAGCAGCATCAAATATGATTTTATCAACTCTGATTTCATCTCAGAAGGGCCTCCTTCAATCTAAATATAGGGGGTAGGTGTTGACCAATATGAAAGCAATCTGCAAATGGTTGCATTTTGGTCTCATTAACTCCCTTTATTAGATCTGTGACCTTGAATAAGGTATTCAGTATCTCTGACCCTCAGTTGTGTTATCGCAAAGGTCAGGTAAAAAAAAAAAAAATGTACGTGAAGGTAGTTTATAATCAGCTAAACACTGTGCATGAAAATGATCATTGCTGGCATTACCCTGTTATCTTTGATTTCTCATCTGTCACACCTCAATATTCAAGTTGTTCACATGTTGTCAATATATGTTGCCTATTTATATAGAAATTTACTTGATGGAAATATTGGTATATTATTCCTGAAAGCTGAAAACACATTGTTTTGAATATACAATTCATGTTGACTGAGAGAATATAGTGCTGTGGTTCTTAGTATGGATTTTAGAGTCAGGTAGATGTGGGCTCTAATCCTTGTTTGTTTACTTCCTAAATCCTTTCTTGAGACAATCACAACTCCTTGGCAGTTATGCAACATGAGGAGTCCTTCATGCTGTTATTCTTGCAATAACTTCAGATGACTTGCAGGATTAGGAGACCATCTCTGTGTCTCATTAAAATCCTGTGTTTGAAAGGTGCAACTAAGAATGTCTCATAGAAGATTGTTGGCATATCCTGGCAAGAGGACATTCCTGGATTTCCATTGCTCAACTTGTCAATCTTTTATCGAATCAATCATTCAATCTCGCTAAATTGCTAGCGCAGCTTCCCATCTTCCTATCCAAACTTACTGAGAATTTACTAGACCAAAAAATATATATCCTAGATTTCTGCTCTGTATGCACCAATGTTTTAGGGTTATTTCGTGTTAGTCTTTATAGGAAACTATAGAGTTGAGTCTTGCCTCAGTTGAGGTCATGAGGCCTGCATATAATGAGGATCATGTGGCAACATCACATTGATCAACCACGAAGTCATTTTCCAGAGGGGATCGCAAACACATCACCTACCGATTGCTAGTGTTATAGGGTTCTGTTTAGTATGTTTCATTCTGAGTGTTTGTTTATTTGTCTATACTTCCTAGACATTTCCAGGAATATAATGTCAGGACACAATAATTTACTCTTTGCAAACAGTGAAATCACTAGGGTATTCTAAGCTTGAGAAGGACGATAGAACTAGATGATCAGGATTCTTCTAGCACTGAAAATCTATAATTCTATATGAATTCTTGCAAATTTCACACAACAGGATGTCCCTTTACTAATTCAACAATAACACCGGTTAAGAGAAAAGAATTGTGTGTGACAAGATATCTCTTTGGTACTCCTTGTAGTTTACAAACAACAAAGAAGATAATTTGGCACTGAGTAATTTTGAAGAAGTAAAGGTTAATTTATTAAAAAATTCACTTTGTTGTCATCTCACTGCTCTTCTGTGTGGATTTGAATTTTTTAAAAAAGAAGTTATGTTTTGTTGTCTTCCTAAGACAGCAAGTTCATTTCCTTATGAATATTATCAGCTATCATATCTGCTAAGGTTCATTAAATACAAGCAGGGCTTACCACACAAGGACCTGGAGCATCAACTAACCCCTGCACTTGCTATGCATTACCAGCGGCAAACTCATGACATTCTGACTCCAGTAATGGAAATTGTCATTCAAAGAAACAAACAAACAATATAATTATTAATCATCAGGCACCTATAGTTTGAAACCTTGATAATTGAATTCTTGCTAATGAGAAGTAAAATATAAGATAAATGATCCACAAATTTAATCTGGAGCTTAAATGGTCTCCATTGCTCCCTGGATAGCCGTGCAGTTCTGTGACATACTGGCAAGAGCATGGAACGTAGTGAGGTCATACTACCCAGTAGCTGTGTAACCTTATAGAAAGACACATATCCGAACCTGTCAAATGAAGATACCATCCCTCCAAAGTGCTTCATTAAGATTCTTATATCAATTGAAAATTAGACATGAGATCACTTTGGAAATGACTATTAAAATAGCCTCGTATTAATCTCATTACAAGCTTTCAGAGCAATTCAGAAAGTGTATTGCTCTCTAATACCAGAGAAACCCCCACATAAACCTCATCATGGACTGAGATGCTTGTGTTTAGCTGTAAACTCTCAAACTTGTGATGCTTTAATTACATCCTTATGATGAAAGCTCTTGAAATAATACATTTTGTTTCCAGAAATTGATTTGGTAGGAAACATATCTCTACAATTTTTCTGTATCTTTCCTTTTCATACACTGCTCATTGAACATGCATTCATTCATCCTGTTATTTGTCAACCAAACACTTTCTGAGCTCTGCTTTTTATCAAGCCCATGCAAAGTGCTGGAGATACAAAGTCTTACAAGACAGAACCCTTGTCCTCAGAGAACCTGCTGTTGTGTTCGTTAGGCTGTTTTATGCTTTATATTTCCTAGGGAATAGAAACACACATGGACACCAAGAACAGCTGAAAAGGCAGGCTTTCTTCTGATAAGTATGTTGTCTGCATACCGTTAAGAGTCCAGCACAGCTCACAGGCCAGCATATGCCTTTGTCACTGAGCAAAAAGTGTTTGCTGCTTCTCCACCACTATGATGATGGGACCCTTTACCATCTTGTTTTTATTATAACTGCCACACTTAACCAATTGCTCACATTCTTTTCTCTGGCTCTTAGATTCTACTCAGAAATTTATCTGAGAATAACCCTACCCTATGCATCTTTTCAGCTTCTATTCACACTACCAACTAAACAACTATTTCTTAGCTCACAGTCAAATAAGTAAGAAAGAGAATGTGTTTCATGCTTCATTTCCTCAATTCAGAAAACCATTTTCTAAATGTAATATTCAGCCGGCTCCTAGCCTGGAACATGCAAGAAGATAAAATTCATTTTGCAATGGTTATGTAGTTATTTTGTTTCCTTATCTGCCATTAGTTGAGCAACCCTGGACAGAGCTTGTAAATTTATATTTGAAGGCGCATAACTGAGAGAAGCAACCATCCAATTCCTTTGTCTTTATATTTCTACGCCCCTTGACATCTCTCAAACACAGGAGCAATCAAGTCATGCAAAGTGCTTCTTTCAAAAGGAATGTGTTTGAAATCATAGCAAAAGCTTAAGTTGCTACTGCAAACCATGGGATCTTGCCATCCACAGTGAGATTTGAGCTAGAGTCTTGGAGTGCCCCATTCACTCTACATCCACAACCAAATGTCACACATCTCACATTCCCCAAGAGGTTGTTATGAGCAATTCAATGTCCTGGTTTTCTGGATGCAAGGAACATAGATTCATTCAAGTGTTTTCAATTAATAAGGGTTTGTAGCAAGTCTATCTGTGGTAACAGGAGAAGGTATCAGGGAAAGACAGTACTCCTGGTAACAGGAATCCCACTGTGGGCCCCACAAAAGTGGAATTCAAAGTCAATCAGTGCCCAAGGCTTCTCTAGGACCAGGTCAACTTACCTCTCCCACAGCAGCTTCAATGCATGGGTCCTACTGGATGCTCTGCCATTAGTACAACCCATCTACTGCATTCCCACGTCCTTGCTTGTGGTTCTTCCTGCTTCTCCTTCTGCTGCTTACTGTATGATTCATTCATATCTTGGAAAGTAGCTTTTCCTTTAAGGCTACTTCATAGGTCAGTGAACAGTTTATGGAAAGGTTGCCCTGGGATGGGACATCCAGTAGCTGGGTCTGAAGCTGAGTGGTGGTGAAAACAGAGCTGTGCGATCCTGAACCCAGGGCTGCTTTTCTCTGCAAGGGAGTGAGCATGGCAGCATCCCTTAGAAACTGGCATGCTGTGTCCTGACCCACCCACCACTGTTTCTCTCTCCTGGACCACAATAGTAGCAGATCATCTCCTGCTTCTGTTCTCTTCTCCCTATATCCCTTTCCTCACCCAGCAGCCACTGCAACATACTTAAAACCCAGCTCAAATCATCTCATTCTTTTGCTGAAAATACTTCATCTGAATAAAATCTAAACTTAAATGTATACAGGATACCACATCATCTGTTCCAAGGCTACTTCTTTTCTCCCACCATTCTGCCCTTCTCTTGCTCTTTTCCAGCCACACCAGCTATCTTGCTGCTCCTTAGGACACACAGCCCCCTCCTCACGATCCTTTCACACATAGTTTCCATGCCCTGGCCTGTTCCTGTCTCAGATATACACGTGCCTACTCCCTTATTTCACTTGGGGCTTCTTTCAGAAAAGCCTTATCTGAGTCTTTATCTAAATTACTATTCTTCTACCTATCACCATCTCCCTGACTTCCTTATATTGTATAATTACTTCTTTATTTATTGGTTACCTTTTCCACTAGAATTTAAGTTCCATGATAACAGGGAAATTATTAGTTTTATTTACTTATATATTAGTATTTACAACAATGCTTAGTACATAGTAGATGCTCAACAAAGATTTGTCAAATAAATGTGCAAATGAATGAATTTTAATTCATGGTATTGTGGGCATGGATGGACTGTAATTGATGTGTCCAGAACAAGGCTATTGGAGGAGATGGATGAGCAATCTTAAAGAGAGTAATAAGCTCTAAGATCTAGGCAAGCAAACAGTTCTATCATGTAAACTTCAGGCAGTTGTGAATGGCTTGACTCTCTTTTTGAGACCTGGAGGCTAGAGAAAGGGAATTATTTCTGGAAGAATGTGGACAGTTCAGAAGGGAAGAGAAAATATTTCACGTTGGCAGCAACTCCTAATCATGATGCCTTTAGCTGCAAATAATAGAGAATCTGAATTTGGGTTGGTTTAAGCAATAAGGAAATTTATCAGCTCATCTGGAATTAAGTAAGTAGGGCAAGCTCTAAGAGCAACTCATAAGGCCTCCAGTGATGCTTTTCTGAAGTTCTTCTGACTCAGACCTCCTCCCTCTATTGGTCTTATCCTCATACTTGTAGCAAGATGGCTTCAGAAGGTCCAGATGCTATGTCCAGACACAGAAATGTCCAGAAGCAGAATGAAGCCATTTTTTCCTTGAGTCTATTTATTATGAAATAATTCCTAGGGCACCATAATCAAATGTTTTCTTACATCCCATTGGCCCAAGCCGATTCACTTAACCTTTCCTAAATAATCACTGGAAAAGAGGATGGAGGCTTTAGCTGACTACCATGATTTGCTTTGACAAATCACCTTGGGAAAAGACCTTTAGGGAGTCAATCACCATTAACACTGGAGCTGGGTGTATGGGGAGGAAAGAGGTGGAGAGGTGTGAGACTAGAAAGGAAGCAGGAATCAGTCTTTCATGTTATGCTATGGAGTTTGAACATTGCCATAAAGGCTACTGGTGAACAATGACAATTGCAAGCAAGGAAATTGTAGAATCAGTTTCCCGGCGTTTAGAGATCATTAAAATGACATTATAGAGAATAGAAAGACTGAAAACAAGGGAAGCAATTGTGATCACTGTAGCAATACAAGAGAGAAACATAGAGTTTGAATTAAGATAATGGTACTGAGAATAGATTTGGAAAATTTAAAGAGACACCAGAATGCTGGACTTACTCAGCAGGGTCTGGTGACTGAATGGATGTCAGGGCAAGGGAAGGGAAGGGAATATTTACGATGAGCCAAGGTTTCTGCCTTCGGTAACTGGATGGAGGGTGGAATAATGTACAGAAATAGGAAATCGGGGGAAAGGGATGTGATGGGAACTCAGTGATTATTGTAGTTGATGTTCTCAGATGGAAATGTATGAAGGGTAGTTGGAGATGAATATTTGGAGTTCGAGGAAGCCTTTATTTCCTGATGATGCACTCAGTGACAGTTACAGTGCTGGGTGTGTGAATGATGCAAGATGCATCTGGAGCAGCCCCACCCCTCAAAAAGCTTACAACTTTATTGACTATTTTAGGAAATAGTCACATGATTCCACAGGGGCGCTTAAAGAAGTTAGAAGGAGATACCTTTTTGAGTTATGGCAACCAGACAATTTAAGTGAGTCTTGAATGATAGAGTTTTGATCAGCGAAACAGAAAGGCCCTGCTAAGCACGAGGACTGGGAATAGCCCAGACGTGAACTAGGAAGGAATCTAAACTAGGAGCATTAGAACCAGCAAAAAAAAAAAAAGAAAGAAATTAAAAAAAGGACTGGAGAGATGCTCACAATGTTTTGATAAAATAGTCAATATGTTTTTGTGACTAATTGGATGGGAGCACGAAGGATGACTTCAAAATATTGAATTTTGGGGGAGGAGAGAACTGAAAGAAAAAAATAAGAAAATTAGTGCAACGAGTTGCTTGGGGTTGTGAGGCATGAAAAGAGAACGTCCATTTTAGACATATCGAATTTCAGACAAGTCAGTGTATGGACTAGAAATGTAGAAGGATTAGAGCCAGAGGTGAGGCTGTAGGGGTTCCTGTGCACATCTGGTTGTGGTGTCCCCTGGAATTGTGCAGCGCTGTGGCACGCGTTAGAGGTATTTAAGTTGTAATTGTTGAAGATGTTTTTTTCAGCTGGATTTGAACAAATGACCAGTTAGATAAAAATTATTTCTCAAAGAACTAAAAGTCGATCTACCATTTGATCCAACAATCCCACTACTGAGTATCTACCCAAAGGAAAAGAAGTCACAACATAAAATAGACACCTACATGCATTTATCATGGCACAATTCACAATTGCAAAGATACTGAACCAACCTAAGTACCTATCAACTGATACGTGGATAAAGAAAATGTGGTATATATACACCATGGAATACTACTCAGCCATTAAAAAGAACAAAATAATACCTTTTGCAGCAACTTGGATGGAGCTGGAGGCCATTATTCTAAGTGAGGTAACTCAGGAGTGGAAAACCATATACTATGTTCTTATTTGTAAGTAGAAGCTAAGCTCTGTGTACGCAAAGGCATACAGAGTGGTAAGATAGACATTGGAGACTCAGAAGAGGGGAGAGTGGAATGACAGTAAGGGATAAAAAAACTGCATACTGGAAATGCTGTACACTACGTGGGTGATGGGTGCACCAAAATCTCAGATGTCAGCATTACACAATTATCCATGTGACCAAAAACCTCTTGTGCCACTAAAACTATTGAAATTAAATACATAAACATACCTGAAATCTAATTTCCTATGAATTTCCCCTAAAATGTTCATTAAAATATTTAAGGATTTCTTATATGAGAGAGACAGACTCAGGGACAGGGAATGGAAGAGAAAAGCTACTATGAACGTAAAAGAACCAGAAAAAGAAAACAGCTACTTCCAGATGATGATTAATGTGGAAGAATACAGTATTTTCTATACACTACATCAATCTTCTCTGAAACAGACAAAAAAACCAATATTTTAACTCCATGAATATGGGGATTATGCTACATAAGAATCATCTCTGACAGCAGAAAATCCAGACACTTTGAGTATGCAGCTCACTTGGTGCAGCAACTACCCCATGCCTTGTGCAATTATGCACTTAATAACACTTTTGGACAGTAATACTAGAGGGCAGGTGTCATGCCTGTTCAACTCACTTAGTCTATAAGCAAGTAGATAAATAAACGACTTAATGAGGAAGAAAAGAATGAGAAGATAAGGAAAATGTGTGGGCTTATGAGAATCAGGATTTAACTACTGTCTGCATATTTACAAACATCTAATCATACACACATGTCCATACATCGAATCATATGATCAATTCTTTAATTAAGTTTAGTAGCCTACAGTTCAGCTGTGATTTACAAGGTAGTAGAAAATATCCATGACATTTCATAGGAAATTCCATTTATAATGAGCAAAAGAAAATAAATGTTATCCTATAAGTCATTGCAGTAACAGGGACTAAATTCTATTGCAGAGTTATGTGAGGACAGAATCTTAATCAATAATTTCTATATTAATGATTCTAGCAACCTTCAGCAGAAAAGTGGAAGATTTTGTAGCATGCTGCATTCCCTGTCAATCTACACAAGCTTAATGTAAACACTACATATGTAGTATTTACTACATATGTAATACATATGTAGTAGCTACATAATGTAATAGCTACATATATCACAAATACAAACACATATTCATGCAAGGTACATTGAAGTAAAAAAAGTATGTTGAGAGAAAATACTGATGCAGATGCAGTAATTGATTAGTAGAAGGCTTCATTTATATAGATTGTATGAACCATGAGGTCGGGAACCATGTGTGTTTATATACCACTGTATTAGCACATAATACTGACCCTGCTGCAAAGCAAAGACTCAGCAAATACGTGAATTAAACACAAATTGCCCTAGGAACTATGTCATTACCAAATAAAATGTAGTTGTTTTTGATTAATTTTAAAACCTAAATGTGAAAGCAAGACAAATTTATACATCACATTGAGAAGCTTATTCATTTAATTGTCATTCATTCATGCTTCATTCTGAAAAGTAATGTCTTTAAGAAAACACACAAACAGGAAAAGATACATGAAGAAGTTGAGACAAAAAGAAAAAAATGCGAATAGATAATAGAATAAGGGCAGAGGGCATAACGTGTACATGCCATAGACTTCTGGACACCTGCCAAGGGCACAAATAGGGTTTGAGTGTCTTAAAAAACAATGCAAGAGAAAGTTGCTCATAGAGGCCACATGTGCCACTGTCATCAGATATAGCTGGTCACCATTCTGCTTCTACCCTGATTCATTGGGCAAATACATTGTTTAATATTTATTTCCTGGGGAAAAATGCACTACAAAAAGGTATTACAGAGACTACTCTTATTTTCTTAGTAGTCTTATTTTCTTTCAAAGCAAAGTAATTAAATAAAATCCTGGTGCTTTCCTCTTCGTTTTTCTTTTTCCTATTCGTTCTTGTTTGGTTCTCCAATTGAGAAGCAAGTGAATTTTTTAAATGAAGCTTTGCTTTTTAAAGTTTCAAAGTTTATAATGAAGGAAAATGTAAAGAGAGCAGTTTCGATGGCTATATGTTTACTTATCTATAAATTCACTCAATAGAAAGAAGAACCACTCGCATAATTAGCTTGTGCATTTCCTTGGCCAATGTGTACTCATATTCTATATTGAAAACTCATGTAGAGGTTGCATAATGGTCAAGGTGAAAGGAACTAAAAATGATAATGAAAAAGGACTGTGGCTTGAGATTTATGACTTACATTGCAATTTAGACTTGAGTATGTGCACAATGGCAGCCCACGGAGAGGATGAGGGCAAGGGAGATACAATCGGTTGAGCCTGGCAGAGCAAATGAAAACACATCAGAGAGGTGAGTGACAAAGTGGAAGAGTTCCCTTCCCAGGGCAGCTTCAGAATTGCATTCGGTAATCTAGAGCTGGCTCCAGTGACATTTAACTGATCTACTAAACTCAGACAAGAGAATAAGATGGAGAAATGCAAAATCTGTCACTGGTGTTTATTTGATCTGCAGAAAGGCTGGATTCATATATCTTGCCATATTTCTGTGTTCTGAAGGGCAGTGAAACAGATTATCAAGGCCAAGTGTAAAACTTTGGGAGATGAGTTTAGCCCCTAGAGATTTTAAAAAAGAAAATAAATGGAATTCTCGCTGAGAGCTTGTCCTCATTTGCTGTTCTCCTTTCTTCTTCTAAATTTAGATTTATTGTGTTTCTTTACATGTCATTTAAAATTTGCTCTGGGCTTGGGTCCAGAAATCAAGTATGTATTTTAAATAAACAAACATTCAAGGAACTTTTCACACATTTCTCAGAGTAATTTCTTTCAGCTCTTTGAATTTTATATTTGAGATAATATCTATAGCCCAAGTTTCAAGAACTTTTGTGAACATTAGAATGTCTCTGTGATTTAACTGGACTTGTACCAAAATACTCTAGAAGAAAACAAATACTTACTTTTTGCTATACACCTTGCTTTATTTCCTGCTTACACAGAGCCAGAGACTGTGCTATCTACATTATATGGATTATTTATTCTTACAAAAATCCCTGAGTTTGTTATTATTATTTATCTATCTACAGATGGAGGAACTGAGAAGTTCATCTCAATTAATAACTTTCCCAAGTTCTCACATTAAGTCGTACCATCAGAATCTGAACTCAGGCAGCCCAGTTCTTGATCCAGGTCCTTAATCACCAAGTTATAGTTTTTACATTACATTCCAACTTGTCTTTATTTTTATTTTTATTTTTATGTCATTCTTTTTACTCTGTAACCCAGGCTGGAGCAGAGGCACACTCATAGCTCACTGCAGCCTTGAACTCCTGGGCTCGCCTCCCACATAGCGAGGACTGCAGATGCATGCCACCATGCCCAGATAATTTTTACATTTTGTTTGTAGAGACAGGGTCTCACTATGTTGTGTGGGCTGGTCTGAACTGTTGGCCTCAAGCAACCCTCCCACATCAGCCTCCCAAAGCTCTGGGATTAGAGTCATGAGGAACCTGGCCTGAACCTTTATTTAATAAACAAAATATATATCCTTGGACATAAAAGAAGCTTAATTCATTGGCATAGTAAAGACTAATAAAAGTAAATATATATAGGTCTTATTCATGACACTAGCCATGTGACCTTAATCAAATCAGTTCATCTCTTGTTCCTCAACAAATCATTGTTCCTAAACAATGTCAGGGGCTCAATAAAAGCAAGTGGAATTGAGCTGACTTTTAGATACTTTTAGGTTTCAGCATTCTGTGTTTTCTAACTAGATGCCTGCCAGTGCCTAACATGCCTTTGGTCAGAGAAAAAACATGATGTTAGTCCAAGAATGTGTAGGCTGGGTTGGTGTGGCTCTGCATTGCACCACGGGCAAAGAACCCCCGTGGTTACAAGTGGGAAATGTTCATAGCAGAGAGAAGGTGAATGAAGAAATACAAATCCATTTCCTGTATTAGACACATTAGTCAAAGCCCACACTTGGAATTCTATGGACTATATATTATTTTTAAACATGGCCTAATGCTATATTCTAAAGAAAGACTAATTTATGTTTATTCAGTGCCTTGAGTGGGACCTGGCTCATAGGGAAGGGTCATTCATAATTTTTAAACAAATACAAGGAAGGGGAAAATCCACTTGATTAGTATCTGTCCATTAGAAAATTGAGGTTGATTGCTGAGTGAATCAGGTTCTATGTTATTGCTTAAGTTTGAGAGGAAACTCATCAGTAGAGTTACCATTTGTTAAGTTCCAGGGGAACAGCCACATCATCTCTTTCTCCCTCCTAAAGACTCTTTCCTCACCCTTATACTTCTGTCTCTGAGCACACTGATCATAAGCTATTTTTCCTCCCTGTGTAAAAGAGAGAGAGAAGGGGAGAAGGAATATACACATATACATATAATAAAATAATTTCTTCCTTCCTATTATATTGCTACAGGAATAACATATCTAATTAGATGGAAATTCAAACTGTGACATTTCCCATACTAAAGCACCAATAATTCAGCATTAAAAGCAATAATAATAATACCAGGGACAATTATCACAGTGCCTACCAGGATTATCTTCACATACCATTTGGCAGATCCTCATGTTCCTTTGTGACATCTCATTTTTAAGGCAGCTTACAAAGGACTTGTTTATAGAACTGATTTATAAAAATCAATATTTTTGCTGTAACGAAACACATATTTTTCCTATTAAGCAATATTTCATGAACTTATTTACCCTCTGTAAAGGGAAAAGCATAAAACAGGTGAGAATACTGCGGAAGAAAGGGGTTAAGGGATTGAGGTCACATATTAAGGCCATAAAAAGGTAAAAATAGAAATGGGGGTTTTCTGAGTCATAGCCCAGTGTTCCAGCCAATGACAGACCCTGTGCTGATGCACAAGCTCACATTAGCTCACAAAATAACCACGGGCACATTTTTCCTGAAACCAGGCCATGCACTCAGTACATGCTCTGATGCATGTGCAAATTAATTTTTGGCAGCAGGAAGCCCTGGTACATTTCAAGTCCAGTGTACAAGTGATTAAAATAAAGACACAGCAAGTTTTTTCCTAGGTGAGACAGCTAGAGTTCTAGGTCAGGCCCTAACAATTTCTTGGGTTTTTAGAGTAACTTATAATGAGAAAAAAAAAACACCAAATCATTTCGTTTGCAGCATTGGTATTTTTTTGTATAAGCCACTCTCCTTCTAGAACTCTCTCTTCTGTGCATAGTCCAGGCTTAAATGTATACACTCGGTGCTTGTAATATTTATCCAACCTATTTAGATATACATTGGATGCAACGCCATTTATTGCTCCTAGCAGAAAAACTGGAAGAATTCTTAAAGTGTTGTTTGATGTCTCAAGCCAGAAATAATGGCTCATTCCCTAAATAAAGGGGTTTGAAAAATTAGGGTTATACTTGGGGCATAAAGGAAGCATGTCAAATGACTCTGTAGTGAGCTCATTGGAATTCCTAGTGTTTTATTTTTATGATTGCTTTGTACTCTTTCCTGTTGAACCAACTACAGAGCCAGGTAACCTAATAAACATCAATTGCATGAATTAAAAGGTGTAATTATTGCATGGATGGATCCATGGATGGAGATATCTTAAAGGTAGAGGCTAGGAATAAACTGTGTCTCAATCCCTAGAGCCCGTTGAAGTATTGCACATCCTATGTGTATTAACCCATTCTCATGCTGCTAATAAAGACATACTTGAGACTGGCTAATTTATAAAGGAAAGAGGTTTAGTTGATTCACAGTTCAGGCTCAGGAAACTTACAATCATGGTGGAAGGGGAAGCAAACACGTTTTTCTTCACATGGCAGAGGAAGAGAGAAGTGCAGAGTGAAGTGGGAAATCCCCTTATAAAACCATCAGTTCTCATGAGAACTCACTATCATGAGAACAGCATAGGGGTAACTGCCCCATGATTCAATTACCTCCCACCGGGTTCCTTCCATGACACGTAGGGATTATGGGAACTACAATTTAAGATGAGATTTGGGTGGAGACACAGCCAAACCATATCATTCTGATCCTGGCCTCACCCAAATCTCATGGCCCCACATTTCAAAACACAATCAAGACTTCCCAACAGTCCCCCAAAATTCTAACTCAGTACAGTTTTTTTTTAATTAGGAGACTTTTTTTAAAGAGCAGTTTTAGGTTTACAGCAAAATTTAGCAGGAAGTACAGAGAGCTCCCATATACCCCTCCCACAACATACGCACAGTCTTCCCTACTGTCAATATCCCCCACCAAAGTGGAATATTTGTTGCAACTGATAAACCAACATTGACACATCAATGTTAACCAAAGGCCATAGTTAACATTAGGGTTCACTCTTTGTGTTGTACCTTCTACCAGTCTATCTCTATACAACTGTATAGAGATATATATTCACCAATATAACATTATTGTTTCCACGCCCTAAAATTCCCCTGTACTTCACCTACCCATCCCTCCCTACCTCCTAACCACAGCAACCTCTGGTGTTTTTACTCTCCATAGTTTTGCCTTTTCCAGAATGTCATGTAGTTGGAATCATACAGTATGTAGCCTTTTCAGGTAGGCGCCTTTCACTTAGTAACATGAATTTAAGTTTCCTCCATGTCTTTTCATGGCTTGACAGCTCATGCCTTTTTAGCACTGAATAATATTCCATGGTCTGGACGTACTATAGTATTCTTATTTTTAATTTGGGAAAAATAAAGGTGACAGAGTCCGTCCCATAAAGTAGGAGGAGAGGTCATCTGTTGGCAGTGAGTGGAGGGGAATGTAACAGCTTGAAAAGGGTGATGTTCTGCAATAACCCTTGTTGGGTATGAGAAGAGTCTCTGGCTAAAGGCTAAACCACAGCACCTGTCCTGGTCGTGAGCCCAGAGGTAGGAGCAGAGACTGCAAGTGCTTGTATAGCGTCACAGTTATTGTTTCCCGGCAAAGACACAAGGAAGACAAAGTGCTAAGAGAATTAGGGCTGTTGGTAGCTAGTGGGATGGACCATAGGGGGCTGGTTTGTTCATCAGTATCTCTTTTTAGAGTTTTAACTTTTATTACGAAAAATTGCAAACATAAAGTAGAGCGGATAGTATAATGAACTCATCATGTATTCAACACCCAGCTTCAATAATTAGAAATGTTGCAGTTTTATTTAATCTCCCTAACCTCTTCATGTTTTCTGTAGGTGTTTTTAAAGAATATCCCAGGCATCATATCATTTTATCCATAAATGCTTCCATTTACATATAAAACAGATAAAGACTTTTAAAAACCACAACTACAATGTTTCTCTCATAGCTGACAAAATTAACATTATTTCCTCAATTTAACTGAATTCCCAGTGAATAATCAAATTTTTCTAATTATTCAAAAAATTGTAGATAGATGATTTTTTTAAATTGGGATCTAAATAGGGTCCACACACTACATTTGATTGATGTTTCTTAAGTTTCTTTTTACAGTCACAATTTTTTGTTGTACAATTTACATTTAATAAAATTTACTCTTTTTAAATCTGCAGCCCAGTGACTTTTGATCAATGAGAGTCATGGGGGTGGCAGACATGTTAAAACAAAAGAGTAACTTTAGAACAGAATCTTATACAAAGTCAAAGACACAGTTCAAATGATATTTTAAATTTTATATGAGGAAAGAGAAGGTCAGGATATGATGTCTGGAGTAACTTGGAAAGATGTATTGAACTTGTACCCCGGAGTAGAAGTGCGGGGCAGTGGGGTCAAGGAGACATTCCAGGTAGAAGGAACAGCATAGTGCATTATGCAATAGAAGTAGATTGATATTGTTAAAAATTCAAGCAAGATGAGGTAGGTAGAGAGAGAGAATGGTGGAAACTTAAGTTAGATAAGACGGACACCTTGTGTGTCATACTCAAAAGCTTGGATCTTACCCTATGGGAATGGGGGAACTACTAGAACAGAATTGTCATTTTAGAAAGATTTCTCTGTTGGTGCTGTGGACAAAGGACTGCAGCGAGTCTTGCACAGGTAGATCAGTTCATTATTGAAAAAATCAAAAGAGACAGCATGGGCAGTAGTGGGCAGTAGTGACAGGAGGAGAAGAGCTAAGAACTTGGGAAAGACAATTGGCAGGTAAAGGACAAGTCTCAGTGAGTGACTGACAGAGGAAGAAGTGATAAGGGGGGAAGCTAGTGAACAATCTAGGATGACTTCTGACTTGATGGCTTGAGAGTCTCCCAAGAATGGTGTAACACACATTTTAGCTTTTGAGTCAAATAGACATGGGTTCAAGGGCCAAGTCTGACACTTATTTACAGGATATGTGATTTTGGGTAACTTACTTTCCTCTCTAAGCCTCAGTCTCTCATCTAAAACGAAGATAAGCTACCTCGCAAGATGGCTGTGAGATTACATTATATGCAGTGCTAATCAGTGTTTGATAAACTGGAAGCACTCAAGAAATATTAATTATTAAAATTATCCAAATCTAAAGTCCATGGTTGTAATGTGAATTCTTGAATAGAGGAATAATACAAGTATGAGTTCATTAATTGTGGGACCCTATTAAATGGAGAATCCATGAAATTTGTATGAGGGCAGAAACTGTGTATCAGAATGTTGGTTATAATATGACTCACAATTGAAACATACTGAGACCAATGCACACCAACAGCAATACAATGACTAGCATGTGTCATTCACATTGTGCTTTTACATAGGTATTCTCACTAGTCTTATGACAACACTAAGAAGCCATTCTTTTTATTTATTTATTTATTTTTATTTATTTATTTTTTTTGAGATGGAGTCTCACTCTGTCACCCAGGCTGGAGTGCAGTGGTGGGATCTTGGCTCATTGCAAGTTCTGCCTCCCTGGTTCATGCCATTCCCCTGCCTCAGCCTCCCGAGTAGCTGGGACTACAGGCGCCCGCCACCAAGCCTGGCTAATTTTTTGTATTTTTAGTAGAAACGGGGTTTCACGGTGTTAGCCAGGATGGTCTGGATCTCCTGATCTCGTGATCCACCTGCCTCGGCCTCCCAAAGTGCTGGGATTACAGGCATGAGCCACCGCGCCCGGCCAACATTAAAAGCCATTCTTTATTATTACCTCTAATTTATAAATGAAGAAATCTCAAACATACCAATAAGAGTGAAGCCAGGTTTTGAAAACCTGTGATCTTTCAACTATATCTTATCACATCAATAGCTGTTACTATGTGCCAGGTACTATGTTAAATATTTTACATATATTTTCTCAAATATCACTCACAACCAGCCTATGAGGTAGATCCTATTGTTAACCTGATTGAGACAATAAAAGGCATGGAGAGTTTAATTAATTCAAGATCCTATATCTGATAAGTGATGAAGCCAAGATTTAAACCTAAGAGGTCTGACTCTGAAGTTCAAACTTTTAACCACATTGCTATGATTCCTTTAATCTTTGAGACCCACTAGTAAAAGCTCTGAGCTTATGCTAGAGGACAAGAATTCAAGGCAGAATTTGGGTCCGTAAGAAGTTCTAAATTATATAATTTCATTTTTGGACCGAAATTAACCTGATTGTGGGAACATATGCAAAATAGCCATAACAAAGTGGGGAAAAGTCTGAGGTGTCAAAGTGAAATTAGATATATTAAAGAACCAGAGACATTCAGCGCAAATTCTTATCTGTTGTACTGAGTTTTGTGCTGTCCTCAAATCTGATGTCTCCATCATTTACTATATCCAAATCTGTGACAAAACCAATGGCCAAGGTAAAACCCTGTAACACACATCCGGGCCTCCCTCCAGCTTATCATCAACCCCCAATCAATACTCTCTGGATACCATCATTTCAGCAGATAATACAACTAATGCCCTGAGCAGGAATATTAGATCCTGTCATATGAAAAACCTGTGGAGTTTAGGTTCTAGAAAATACACTTAAAAAATAAGCTGCACAAATACAGCATGAGCATAGTCCCAACCATAACTAAACTGGCTTTTCCTTAATATCACTGTTAATTTTTAAATGATATGTTTTTCTAGGGAAGGTGTGTAGAAGCAGGTGAGGAGACTCAGTCCCAATAAGCAGCCTAGTCTGGGAAGCCCTTCTGTCCCTGTGGGCCTGAAATTCTCCAACTTCAGCCAAAGACACAGGGTGGGCAGGTGAGGGACCCAGCAAAGGCAACAGCCTAGCAGCCGGGTCTGGCAAGTTTCATCGTCCCATCAGCTCTGAGAATTTCTCTGTCCCCACTGCTCAGAGACATCAGGGCAGAAAGGAGGTATCCTGCCATGCCCCACCCTTACTGAAAGCCACTTCCACACAAATTAGCCCTTCTGCTCCAATAGGCAGCACCAGCAGGGACCAGTGAGAGCCCCAGTGGCACCTGATATACAAACAGACCAAAATAACCCCACAAAGGCTCTTCAAAGTAAATGGCCATTGGAAGAACAGCCCACAAAAATAGGACAAAACCTGCATGCTGAACCTGAACAGATTAACTGCTGCTGAAATAAAATAATAGGACTCAGAGTCCCTGAACATAATTGACAAGATGCCCAGGATATAATATAAAGTCACTTGTCATCAAGAATCCAGAAAATCATAACTTGAAAGCGAAAAAGCAATCAACTGATGCTAACACCTACATGGATCAGATGTTGGAATTCTCTGACAAAGATTTTAAAACACCCATCATAAAAACACTTCAGTAATCAATTAAAATTCTTTTGAAATAAATGAGAATAAAAAAAACTCAGCAAAGAATAGAAGTTACAAAAGAGAATCAAATGGAGATTACAGAATTGAAAAATACAATAACAAATGTCAAAACAATGACAAATTTGCTGGCTGGGCTCAATGGAAAAGTGGAGAGGACAGAGGTTAGAATCAGTAGACTTGAGGATAAAACAATAGAATTAACCCAACCTAAAACACAGAGAAAAAATGGACTAAAAAAATAAATGAACAGAGCCTCAGGGACCTGTAGAATACTAACAAAAGATCTGACAGTCATTTCATCAAGTCCCAGAGAAAGAGGAGAAAGAGCAAGAGCAAGGCAGAAAGAGCACTTGGAAAAACAATGGCTGAACACTCCTCAAATCTGGCAAAAGATATAAACCTATTGTATTAATAAGTCTGTTCTCACACTGCTAATAAAGACATACCCGAGACTGGGTAATTTATAAAGGAAAGAGGTTTAATGGCCTCACAGTTCCACATGGCTGGAGAAGCCTCACCATCATGGTGGAGGGCAAAGGAGAAGCAAAGATACACGTCTTACATGGTGGCAAGAAAGAGAGCTCATGCAGGGAAACTCCTGTTTATAAAACCATCAGATTTCATGAGACTTATTGACTACCATGAGGACAGTATGGGAGAAACCACCCCTGTGATTTAATTATCTCCACCTGGCCCCGCTTTTGACTTGTGGGGACTATTACAATTCAAGGTGAGATCTGGGTGGGGACATGGCCAAACCATATCACCTATACATCCAACCTGAGTGAAGCTCACACAGGATGAACAAAGAAATTCATGCCAAGACACATGATAATTAAACCTTTGAAAATGAAAGATAAAAATCTTGAGAGCAACTAGAGAGAAACAATGCGTTACTTAAAAATACCAGTTCAGATGATAGCAGGTATCTCATCTGAAATCTTGGAGACAAAAAGCAAGTGGTACAATCTTTAGTGCGGAAAGAAAAGAATTGTCAACTCTGAATTTCACTATATCTGGCAAAAATATCCTTCAGGAATGAGAGGAAATGAAAACATTCTTGGAAAAAGTAAAACTAAAATAATTTGTTTCTAATAGATGTCCCCTTAAAGATCCACTAACGGAGGTTCTTCTAATAGGCAGACAATGATAAAAGAAGAAATGTTTCAGCATCAGGAAGGAAGAATAAATAAAGAAAAGAGAAGAAATAGTGGTACATATAGTAAACTATCCTTTTCTTCATATGTTTAATAAATTATATTTGATGATGGAAACAAATATATAACACCATCTGATACATAAGACAAGATTTAAACATGGGAAAGATAAAGGAACCTAAATAGAAGTGAGGTTTCCATACTTCACTCAAAGTAGTAAATATTGGTTCTAGTAGTTGATGTCATATACCTATAAAACCCAGAGTGACTATCATGAAAACAACATAAACAGATACACACAAAATCACTATCTTGAAATTACTTTTTTTTAAATTACATTTAAACAGGATGGAATTATTTTTTTAAAGAGTTCAAATAACCTGCAAGAGGCAAGAAAAAAACAGAGGCACGAGAACCAGAGGAAACAAATAGAAAATAAATTATAAAATGGCAGACTTAAGTGCTAAAGTATCATTAATTACTTCAGTTTTTACAAGAAATGTTTAAAAAAAAATTTTTGTGGGTGCATAGTAGGTATATATACTTATAGGGTACGTGAGACATTCTGATACAGGCATGCAATGATTAATAATCACACCATGGAGAATGGGGTTTCCATCCCCTTGAGCATTTATCCGTAGTGTTGCAAACAATCCAATCACACTCTTTTAGTTATTTTTAAATGTACAGTTATTACTGATTATAGTCACCCTGTTGTGCTATCAAATAGTAGGTCTTTATTAATCCTATTTTTTTGTACCTATTAACCATCCCCACCTCCCACCCATCCACCCGGTCCCACCCCACCCCTCCTACCTCACTACCCTTCCCTGCCTCTTGTAACCATATTGCTACTCTCTGTGTCCATTGAGCTCAATTGTTTGTATTTTTAGATCCCACAAACAAGAACATGCAAAATATCATTACTTTAAATGCAAACAATCTCAAGACCCCAGTTAAAAGAGAGGTGAGGGGCAAGACTGAGGGGTTGTAGAGGGAGTGTGTGAAGGAGTGACAGGATGGCTGTAAATGACTGCATAGGAGATCACTGTGGTGTTGGAACTGTCCAGTACATGAACCTATACAGGTAATAACATTATATAGAGATTAGTGCAAAGTCAGTCCAGGGATAGAGGTGGATTGTATAAATGTCAATATCCCAGCTATAACATTATACTATAATTTTGCTAAATGCAATATATTTTAACTTAAATCCATTTATCAAATAATAAAAACAAGGATAAACTCATATCTCCTGCCACATACAGGGGTAAACTTCTGGCCTTTGGAAAAGGGAGGAACAGAACATTTTCATAAATGTTTTGACATGATGGCCTTGTAGATCCATGAATGAGAATAATTGTCTAATCTTTCACCAGAAACTTTATACTATTTTCTTAATGCAAAAATGAGGAAGAGTTCCTCCACAGGAGGAATGACTTGTCCCAACGAAGAAACATCCTTATAAATCCACAACAAAGTGATTTGAAATGCTCTATTCCTATTGCCTTTTTAAATTAAACAGAACGAAAAAAGCAGAGATAGCCTGATTGCTGTTTCAGACTAAAACGTTATTGCCATTTGCTTTGCAGATTTGAATTTTGCACTTTAGTTTGTGATTATTTGCAAGTTTTCCCTTGGCCTTTTGCTCTTACTGCCTATTGATTGAAGTTAATAGGAGTAATGTAGGTTATTGGATATTAGAGGCCCACATCATGGAACAACAACAGTTGTGGGACCAGCAGTACAGCACACAATGAATAATAAACTGGCAAAAAAACCTCCCTATATTTTCTTAATCAAATAAAAAAATGCACGGTGTATAGTAATTTTAACACACATGACTACAATCATATTTGGCTATGTCCATAGTTCAGCATTCAATGTAGAAAAAAAATGCATCAACGGAGTCTCATGTCTGTATTATACCTCAAAGAATTGGGCCCGTCATTATCTAAATTTTTAAAATCCCTTTTGAAAAATGAGATGAGTTCACAGTAGAGTCTTCTTTGGTTTAGAACCTAGATGAACAGTGTATTACTACCTAGCCTTGAACAAAGAAGAGGCTGTCCAGTTCAGCCTTCTATCAAGTCCTTAGTGATATTTGCAGCACACTTAAAATTCTGAACATTTTATCATTTTATCAGTAAATTTAAAGAGGTCAAAAGACTACAAAGAGTACTAAACAGATTAACAGTTGCAATGCAGTCCCCATCTCATATAACAAAGTCTCATAGAATCTATTATAGCATCCCTGGCTATCATGCTCATTGCCCTTCAGTGCTATATCTCTATTTGAGTAGAATTGTTTACTGGCCTGATTATACCTTCTTAGAGACCCACAGAGCACAGTTCTCTTGTTTTCCTGGGAACACGCAATCTTTTTTTTTTTTTTTTTGCCTTCATTAAGTACTTTCTGTGGGTCGAACCTTACTCTACGCTACCATTATCTTCTAGCCCAACATTCTAATAGTGTAGGGTTTATGCTCAGTTATAGTTTTCTTAAGTGATTTTAAAAAGATATTTATCAAGGAAGAAGTCGATTGTCTGAATAGACCAATAACAGGTTCGGAAATTGAGGCAGTAATAGCCTACCAACCAAAAAAAAGTCCAGGACCAGACGGATTCACAGCTGAATTCTAGCAGAGGTACAAAGAGGAGCTGGTACCATTCCATCTGAAACTATTCCAATCAATAGAAAAAGAGGGAATCCTCCCTAACTCATTTTATGAGGCCAGCATCATCCTGATACCAAAACCTGGCAGAAACCAACAAAAAAAGAAAATTTCAGGCCAATATCCCTGATGAACATCGATGCAAAAATCCTCAATAAAGTACCAGCAAACTGAATCCAGCAGCACATCAAAAAGCTTATCCACGACGATCAAGTCAGCTTCATCCCTGGGATGCAAGGCTGGTTAAACATATGCAAATCAATAAATGTAATCCACCACATAAACAGAACCAATGACAAAAACCACATGATTATCTCAATAGATGCAGAAAAGGCCTTTGACAAAATTCAACAGCCCTCTATGCTAAAAACTCTCAATAAACTAGGTATTGATGGAACGTATGTCAAAATAATAAGAGCTATTTATGACAAACTTACAGCCAATATCATACTGAATGAGCAAAAACTGGAAGCATTCCCTCTGAAAACCGGCACAAGACAAGGATGCCCTCTCTCACCACTCCTATTCAACATAATATTGGAAGTTCTGGCCAGGGAGAGCAATCAGGCAAGAGAAAGAAATAAAGGGTATTCAATTAGGAAAAGAGGAAGTCAAATTGTCTCTGTTTGCAGATGACATGATTGTATATTTAGAAAACCCCATCACCTCAGCCCAAAATCTCAAGCTGATAAGCAACTTCAGCTAAGTCTCAGGATACAAAATCGATGTGCAAAAATCACAAGCATTCCTACACACCAATAACAGACAAACAGAGAGCCAAATCATGAGTGAACTCCCATTCACAATTGCTACAAAGAGAATAAAGTACCTAGGAATCCAACTTACAAGGGATGTGAAGGACCTCTTCAAGGAGAACTACAAACCCCTGCTCAATGAAATAAAAGAGGACTCAAACAAATGGAAGAACTTTCCGTACCCACGGATAGGAAGAATCAATATCATGAAAATGGCCATACTGCCCAAAGTAATTTATAGATTCAATGCTAGACCCATCAAGCTACCACTGACTTCACAGAATTGGAAAAAACTACTTTAAACTTCATATGGAACCAAAAAAGAGCCCACATAGTGAAGGCAATCCTAAGCAAAAAGAACAAAGCTAGAGGCATAATGTTACCTGACTTCAAACTATACTACAAGGCTACAGTAACCAAAACAGCATGGTACTGGTACCAAAACAGATATATAGACCAATGGAACAGAACAGAGGCCTCAGAAATAACATCACACACGTACAGCCATCTGATCTTTGATAAACCTGACAAAAGCAATGGGAAAAGGATTTCCTACTTAATAAAAGGTGCTGGTAAAACTGGTTAGCCATATGCATAAAGCTGAAACTGGATCCCTTCCTTACACCTTATACAAAAATTGACTCAAGATGGATAAAGACTTAAACACAAGACCTAAAACCATAAAAACCCTAGAAAAAAACCTAGGCAATATCATTCAGGACATAGGCATGGGCAAAGGCTTCATGACTAAAATACCGAAAGCAATGGCAACAAAAGCCAAAATAGACAAATGGGATCTGATTAAACTAAAGAGCTTCTGCACAGCAAAAGAAACTATCATCAGAGTGAACAGGCAACCTACAGAATGGGAGAAAATTTTTGCAATCTATCCATCTGACAAAGGGCTAATATCCAGAATCGACAAAGAACTTAAACAAATTTACAAGAAAACAAACAAACAACCCCATGAAAAAAAAAACGGGCAAAAGATATGAACAGACACTTCTCAAAAGAAGACATTTATGCAGCCAACAGACATATGAAAAAATGCTCATCATCACTGGCCATTAGAGAAATGCAAATCAAAACCACAATGAGATACCATCTCACGCCATTTAGAATGGTGATCATTAAAAAGTTAGGAAACAACAGATGCTGGAGAATATGTAGAACACTTTTGGTGGGAGTGCAAATTAGTTCAACCATTGTGGAAGACAGTGTGGTGATTCCTCAAGGATCTAGAACTAGAAATACCATTTGACCCAGCAATCCCATTATTGGGTATATACCCAAAAGATTATAAATCATTCCACTATAAAGACACATGCACACGTATGTTTATTGCAGCACTGTTCACAATATCAAAATCTTGGTGCCAACCCAAATGCCCATCAATGATAGACTGGATAAAGAAAATGTGGCAAATATACACCATGGAATTCTATGCAGCCATAAAAAAGGATGAGTTCATGTCCTTCGCAGGGACATGGATGAAACTGGAAACCATCATTCTCAGCAAAGTAACAGAAGAAGAGAAAACGAAACACCGCATGTTCTCACTCATAAGTGGGAGTTAAACAATGAGAACACATGGACACAGGGAGGGGAACATCACACACCAGGGCCTGTGGGGGCATGGGGGGCCAGGGGAGGGATAGCATTAGGAGAAATACCTGATGTAAATGACAAGTTGATGGGTGTAGCAAACCAACATGGCACATGTATACTTATGTAACAAACCTGCACATTGTGCACATGTACTCCAAAACTTAAAGTATACTTAAATATATATATCAAAATGTGCTGGCACAACTGGGTGGGAGTCATGGTTACCTCTCTGAGTTATTGTATAACAATGAGAAACTGTTGTATGACATGCAAGACTTTCTCGTACAGCATCACTATCAGTGAGCATTCAGCCTTTTCTTGAATATTCATGGTTATAGGCAGCTCACAATCAATGGCCACACTCTGAAAACACCACTCACTCCATTTTCAAACAAATCTGTTAGGAAGCTCTTTAATTGAGTTCAAATCTGCCATATGTTCTAGTTTGACACCCAGCACAATACAGAGTAAACCTACACCATGGGCTACAACTTCAAATGCCAGTTAGTGATGCTGTTTGGGAGTAATAAACATTTGATAAAGACGTGAAAACAATATACATCTCCTATTAGAAAAAGTATGGGGAAAAAAAGCTGGCGAAAGATTGCTGTGAAGATTGCTCAGTTGTTAAGGGATATGTTGAAAATAACAGATCGGTAAAAAAGAGAGCACATCTCCTGCACAACGGGCAACCTCTACTCATCCCTGGCTATTGGCTGCTGGAAAGGGAGATAGAATTTCTAATTCTTCAAAGAATTGGAAGTCAGAAATCAAGATTTCTACACAAAATCTCATGACTTTAAGAGTTGGCTGCTAATTCAAAACATTTAAAAAATTTGTTTGGGCCGACAACACAGTGCATCTGTAGGCCACCATCCTACCACCTCCAGTCTGAAGCCTGCACTGTGTCACAGCTGTGAGCCTTTGAAGACAGACAGTGGGTCTCTAGGGATATTTTTCTTCCAGATCAAATGGCACCACCTTCATTGACCATTCTGTATATAAGGATTCCAAACTTCTATCTATCCTGAATGATCTTCTGACTTGTTCTGATTTGCTAAAAACCTTCCTGAAGTGCAGGATTGAGAGAGAGAGAGCCCAAAAAGGATCTGATCTGCAGGACAGCATGGCTGTTCTAGACCTACACAGCTTCTTTACTTACGGGCCTCTCTTCCACCAGCCTCTGTGTGTGTTTTTAAAAATCTATGATGAGGATACTCTTGGAGTCCTATTTCTTTCTCATCACAGTAAAGGTATGATCTAAATGTTGTTGTTGCTTACCAACCTTCTCATCTCTGGCTGTAAATTCATACCATTTTGTCCTGGAAAAATTTTGAGATATTCCAAAAGCAGAAATGCCATCATTTTTATGCTCACCAAGGCAAATTTGTATTTTCTGAAGCCTCTGTTTTCCTAGAATTTTCTTAAGGATAACTTCTCTCTAACTATTCTGATTGCTTCCAGTTCAAAAATCAAATATGGCTTTTATGTTTAAGAAGTATGTTGTTGTTATGCACTAGGCCTTTAACATAACATTATCTTTTTTAATTGTTCCAACAACCCCATGAAGTATTAATTTTTCACTTAAAAATTCATAAAGTCTAGTCAAGTGAAGTAGTGGGAGTGAAGAAGGAACTGTAACTGGTTAAGAAACTGGTTAAGTAACTGGTTAAGATCAATTAGTTCTTAACACCACTGCACTCAGACCAGTCCCCATGAAGTATTATCTCAGTTCTGTTGTCTCAGACCGGTGGGAAGACAGGCTTGGAAAGACTAAGAAAATAGCCTGTGGCCAAATAGCCAATAAGTATAAAAGTCAGGAACTAAAACCTGGCTGTCTGATTTTAAAGGCTGGACTATTTCCACTATACCACTTGTCTAATTCTTTCTTGTTGGTTAGAATTAAGCCTTTGTGTTAGTTCCATTCATTGTTTATCTTTTGAGACATTTATTTGTTAACAGATGTTCAGCTTTATGCCAAACAGGATAAGGCTTACCTCAGCTGTCCGGGGAGTTAAAATCCTCCAACACTTTGGAGTTTGCCTCTGTGCAATATAATCCCTATATGTTCTTTATTGCTTAAAACACGTTGGGAATAAATGAGCATTCAAAACCCATTTTACAATTTCACCACAAGTAAGTACAACCTGAGTTGCAAACAATAAATAGAAATGAGTATTTTCAGAACTTCAGTCAATCCAGAGTTAGGAATTGCCGGCTTAAAAATGATTTTGAATAATGATTTATGTTTACATCAGACACTACTGGCTACCTTCTATCTATTTTCTTCTTTTTTACAAAAGAACCACAGTTTTGTTCAGGGTGACAATGTATGCCCGGTTTAAAACAGAGACTTCTTTTCAGCCTACCTTACAGTTGCAGTGTGGTCTTGTGACTTAGTTCCCGGCCAATGAGAGGTAGACAGAACATGCTGGCTGTGGCTTCATTCAGGAAAATATAAGAGGAGGTAGTCTCGCTTAGCCTGTATCTTTTGCTCTTCACCCTTCTCCTTCTTCTGCCTGGAATGCAGTACAATGGTGAAGGTAGAGCAGCCACTTTGCCACCATGAGGCAACAATCGTGAAAATAAAAGTCACATGTTAGGGGTGGCTGAAAGCAGAAAGAGCCTGAATCCGTGATGGCACTGTGGAGACGATGAACTGTCTAGTTACACACTTGTTATGTAAAAAGCACTAGACCCTTATTTGTAAATTGAATTTTCAGTTACAGGCAGCCAAAACTATTCTTAATCGTTATTACCCTGACCCATACTTTACAAGTACTAGATATAGCTTTTTGTATTACCAAAGTGATAAAATCCCATATGCAAAACGTAGCCCTTTTGTGTCTCTCCATGATGTATCTGGCAACTTAGTGAATCCTCAACATCAGGCAGGTTTGCCGAAAAGATCAATGATTCCATGACCTCTCCATAGATTGAAAGTCTATGAAAGTAAAGACAATTTCCACATGGTTCACTGTTGTACATAAGATCCTGCTGGTGACATGCATAGAAAGTTAAATACTTGTCCAAGAGATTAATAAATGGATGAACAAATGAGCTGACAGTCTAGTAAGGGAGATTATCAAGTAAATAGATTACAATGAGGGAATCAAATTTTGGTTAACATAACTGTAGAGCTCCCTGGAGATTATTTTCAAACTGGAGCATGAAAATTGAAGAGCAACTATCAAGGTAAAAAGTACAGGGAGAAATTTCTGAGGTTAGGGAGTGAGTAGCAAATGACTGAGAACTGTGTAGTTTTACAGGCCTTAGTGAAGAATCCAAGGAGACTTGTTAGGAGCTACAGGCTGGGGAGGCAAGGAGGAGTTAGATCACAAAGGGCCTGAGGCATCCTACCACATAGCATCTTCTTCTGGGTTAGTCTGGGCTAGTTGTAGCTGATAAACTGTTTTCAAAGTCCTCTCAATTTCTCCATTTGCAATCATCAATTTTAGCCTTGACATTTTAAGCATTTTTTAAGACTGGATGATACAAACACCTCCGACCACATTACAATGACTTCAGCTATTTTTATTCCTATTCCACGAACCTATAACATGCAACGTGAATGCATCTACCAGTGGCTTTAAGAACATCTCTTCTACTATTGAGGTGAGATATATTTGAAAGACCTCCCTGAGTTAAAAGCTTTAGGGATTGACAGGCAGTTCCATCCCCTTCATTTAGAAACCCTTTGTGCCATAGCTGTCTTCCCCGCAACCTGTGAGGTTTCTTGTTGTGGCTACAGCAGCTGTGGTTGAACATTTCTTTGGTTTCCTGTCTTAATAGGGCTTTGTGGTGTGCTGCATTGCCTCTATATACATACACTTCCAGTTTGCCCCTGTTAGAGCAGACAAAAAGCAATTGAAAGCAGCAGGTTAATATTTGCCCATGAATGGGGTGAAGGTCAAATAAGCAAGTCAGTATTTTTCTCCATTTTTTCCTACTTGTTCCCTCACCTCCCTAACTTATCAACCATCTTTTCAATTGTTCTCTTCTACATCGGCATTCCTCCAAGAGGTTTGGGCCATTTATTGTTGAATCTGATGTACCTTCAACCCCCAGGGAATCTGGGGTGCAGGGAGCTAGCCTGGTCTTCCTGTGAACCACGTCCATTCATCACAAAGCTTAACTTGGAAAGAAAACAAAAATGCTTTGAACATAAACTCACCCTTTCCTCATGTCTCTAATGAATGCATGCTCCTTTGCATATTTATAATATGCTGTATTTATCATACACTGTATGGGCAATAAAACCCGGCTCCTTTCATAAAGGCTCTTGGACTGAATGATGGAAGCAATGTGAGGATTTCGGATTTCAGTTTGCTTTCCCATTGGCTGCCATATAACTTTAAGTCAGTTTTGTATTTCCATTAAAAAAAAGTGATTAAAAGCTCAAAAGCTAATAAATGTTTCTGATCTCATTGTAGATTTTCTACTTCTTTTCAGAAGTAAATAATGGGGAGGAAATCATTACATGCACAAGCAAGAAATTATTTCTAAAGTTAAATTATTTCTAATCTACTTAACAGCTATTATAATGAATAGATTCGCCCAAAAATTTTCAGTGTCACATATGCGGATACAAATTCCTTTGTTTTTGTAATAGTGGGTTTCTTTTTTGTATCTTAATGACAAATTTGCATTTTGACCCTGCTTGTAGCTGACAGTCCAATTTATATATCTGATTACATTTACTGATGACAGTTTTCTGTCACATTTCAACAGCTAATATTCTTCTTAATGAAAATTTAAGGGTGTGAAACAAATGCTTCTGATGCCCTGTCCCCCTCAACACATTTATAGGTCAGTCTGCTTCTAAAAATATTAGTCTGCTTTTTTTCTACTCCTAAACAATGTTTTTAAAAATTCACATGAAACATTTTTCTAATTTTTGTTGCCAACAAGTGTAGATCTCTGCAGACTTTGTTTCCTGCTGTTAATATGCATTATTCAAAAAGCAACGATTGGATTGATGTGGTTCCGTTGTACAGGAAGTGGCATTTATTTATAATCCATGTACTGCTTTTTAAAAATGTAAAACGGTGTAATTCAATACAAATGACAGTCAAGTCTAGTCTCTCAATGGAATCTTTCGTTCTTGTCATCAAAAATCATCAAAAATATTAAATGGTTTACTTAGCAGCTAAATAACAGTGAAAAAATACTCAATAGCACATTTATACCTTCTTAGGAGTATTCCATTTACATTTTTAAGCCCTCTCTGTCCCTGACCCCCAGTGCTTACTCTCCTGCAGCTCTCAGCAAGTCCACGGTGAGCCGCACTGATAGTCGTCTGGGCTTGGTCCACCATTACACCTCCACACTCTCTTTCTCCTTCTAGTGCAGCCTTCCTCGGTCAGGCCAGCCACCAGGGTGGAAATCATTTCAAGACAGGTTTGAAACTAGTGACTCCCATTACTCAAGCCTTACAGCGACTCCAAATTGGGTTTTATACACGCGTCATTCATTAACTCATTCCCACAACAATAATTATTGAGGACAACTGTTAAATACTTTTGTTTAATGACTCTTATCGCTAGCTAAACCACTTCCAAAAACTGATTTTTCTTCATCATTGCTCTCATCTGTTCCCAAATTTTTCCTTCTCTTCATTAAAAAAAAAAAGACACCTCCAAGCTTCATTTCTTTTCCTCTCTGTGGGGAGGTAAGGAATTTAGTCTCCTCTGAAACAAGCAAATTCCTTACCCTCATGCTCCACATGTCCCTTTCTGATTACAGCTGACCCTTGAACATGACGGTTAGAGGGATGACCCCCTGTGCAGAAAATTTATATATAACTTTTGACTCCCCCAAAACTTAACTTCTAATACCTTACTGTTGACTACAAGCCTTACCAATAACATAATTGATTGACACGTTTTGTATATGTATTACATACTGTATTCTTATAATAAAGTAAGCTAAAGAAAATTAAATGTATTAAGAAAATCATAAGGAAGAGGAAGTATATTTACTATTCATTAAGTGGAAGTGGATCATTGTAAAGGACTTCATCCTTGTTATCTTCATGTTGAGTAGGCTGAGGACAGGGCAGAAGAGGAGAGGTTGGTCTTGTTGTCTCAGGAGTGGCAGAGGAGTAAGAAAATCCTCATACAAGTGGACCCACTCAGTTCAAACCTGGTCTTATTTGAGGGTCAACTGTATATTGATGTTTATATTTAGGCTTCCTTATGTGTTAAGTGTTTTGAAGTTAAAGAGACCACTGTGTCCAAAAAAAGTGCCCTACACAGAATAATCAACCAATGTTATTGATTCTCTAAAGGGAAGGATAGATCGGTTATCATTAAGTTGCCACTGAAATATAAAGCAAAGTTTTATAGTTCGAGTAATCAACATTTTGTGTAAAACACATTTGTTTCAAAGTAAAACCTTATAGGCAGCATTAGTTGAATTTTCAATTTGATTATGCGTGCTCTGTTGAAATTCTTTATTTGTATACTCTCCCAGTAAAAACTAGCCAAATAACCTCTGTGACATGCTTGTGAAATAGTTGTTGGCTTTAGAACTCATCAGTGAAAAGGGATTGGATTTTCTAGTTCAATTCCAGGGACAAAATACCTACCAATGCCACTGTGACTAAAATAAGTGATTATCCTCTAGGCTAGTGACAGTGAGGAAGAATTAGATTCATGTTTGTCTACTACATTTACGTAAGTGTGGAGGAGAATATCGATTGAATAGAGAAAGGATTGAATACATTAGCATAATTTTCTTTGGGCAATTTGTGTGTGTATAAACAATTTCATTGCATTAAGATAACACAATTACACAATAAATATTTCAAACAATATATAAAAGTATATTACAGATAAAAAGTATTCCATCCCTGTGTTCCAGTCTTCCACATACTCTTCTCAAAAATATCGTTGCTACCAGCTTTTTGCTGTATCATATTTTTTGCTTCTTTCAATAAGACTTATCTTGACCACTCTATTTAAAATGTTAACCCACTTAGGCTCTCAAACCCCGTATCACATATCATGCTTCGTTTTTTCTGTTATAAATTTTTATCCCCTTCTAACATACATATTATTGACTTATTATGATTTGTCTATCGTCTCTCTTTCACACTAGAAACCAAGTTGTGTGAGTACTGGGAGGTTGCATATTTTATTCATATGCTTAAAGCAGCTATTCATACTCAACAAATATTTGTCAAATTGAGTGGATAAATGGCTGAATATATCCTGGAAATTTCATGCCTAATAAAGTAAATGTATGTGTATCTCCCTTAATTCCTAACCATTTACCCCAAAACTTAATATAGTTATAAAATATTATGAATTTCGCTTCCTTTCTGAAATAAAATTTCCCAAGATTTTTTCGAATTAGTACATTTACACCTGCATCATCCTTTTTAAACAGCTACATGGGAATTGACTGCCTCCAGCAAAATTTATTTTACCACTCCACTCTTGACGGACAAGTTGTTCAAAGTGATTTGCTACTTGCAAACAATGTCATAATAGATATCCTTATATAAATCTTTATGAATATATAACATTATGTCTGTAGAGTGTATTTTCTTCACAAAATATGTACCTTTTAAATTGTGATGAATATCATCAATATCTTCACAAGAAGATTCTCCAGTTCACTAAGAAGGATTATCAATATGCCTATTCTTCAATCATTAACTAGCTATGTTATGAAAAATCTGATGGGTGAAGATGATATATAAGCACACTTTAATCTGGATTTCTCACATTATGGATAATGCTTATCATCTTTTCATAAGATCTGTTGAGTATTGCTCATCCTTTTCTCATTGATATTAAGAACTCTTTGTTTATTAAGAAAATTAGTTCTTGGTTGGTCTTCTTTTCATTTATCTTTCATACTTTTTTGTGTTTCATGCCTTAAAGAGGTCTTTTAATTTTTTTAATAAAAAATTCCAGGTATTTTAAAATAGATTCCGAGTCTTAGTCAAGATTTGTATATAGCCTCACAAAATAATTTTTCAGCTTTTATTTTAGAATCAAGGGGTACATGTACAATTTGTTACAAATGTACACTGTGTGATGCTGAAGTCTTGGGTATGACTGAACTCATCACCCAGGTAGTGAGCCTAGTGCCCAACAGTTAGTTTTTCAGCCCTTCTGCCCCCCTTCCTCCCACCCCAACCAATGTCATACTGAAGGGGCAAAAGTCAGAAGCATTCCCCTTGAGAACTGGGAAACAGGGATGCCCACTCTCACCACGTTTATTCAACAGAGTACTGGAAGTCCTAGCCAGAGAAATCAGACAAGAGAAAGAAATAAAAGGCATCCAAATAGGAAAAGAAGACGTCGAACTATCTCTCTTCACATACTATATAATTTTATACCCAGAAAACCCTAAAGACTCCACCAAAAGTCTCTTAAAACTGAGAACCTCAGTAAAGTTTCAGAATACACAATTCAATGGACAAAAATCAGTAACATTTCTATATACCAATAATGTTCAGGCTGAGTGCCAAATTAAGAATGTGATCCCCTTTAAAATAGCACACACACAAAATAAAACACCTAAGGATGCATCTAAATTTTTTATAATCCCCACGTTAATTCTAGTACTCCCATAATTTTTGTGATTGTCTTTATTTTCCCCCTAGCTTGAGGTATAATTGGCAAATAAAAATTGTATATATTTATAGTATACATGTCTTGATATATATGTACATTGTGAAATGATTACACAATCAAGCTAATTAACATATTCACTTTACATAGTTAACATTTTTGTGGTGAGAATAAGATCTACTCTTTTAGCAATTTTCAAGTATACAATACATTATTATTTACTTTAGTCATCATGGTGGAAAATAAATCTCCAAGACTTATTCATCTTGTCTATTTTGATTGATTTTTAAGCCCTGTATCAAACTACTTTTGGTAAGAGTTCTTAACTAGTAAGTATATTTCTTTTCATAATTTACAAAAGTTCAGCAGTTTTCAGATATACTTATGTAACTAAAGATGCATTTTAAAAACAGAATGGAGATTTTATCATCCAAGAAAGCAGTTATGAATTAAAGTACTAAAAACAGAAGTCTTTTAAAAATATGTATATTGTTCATAATAGTTCTATGTCTGAAAATATAAACCACCCTACTTCAAAGGAAGCTACTCTACAGTGCTTAAGTGGAATGAAATATGAATAAATGCTTCAAAACTCTACAACTTAAGAAAGAGTAGGTGATAAAAGGTATAAAGCTGTACTTTGAATACATAGTTTGTCTTAGAGTAGATTAACCACTCATCTTGCAATGAAACTGAAAAGGTATTTTAAAAAAGAAACCAAGCCAGGAAAAACCCCAACGATTCCCAAAGTTCACCTTAGTGCATATCAGGCTTCATTTTATGTTATTAAAGCAAAAATACTGCAAGACACCAATAAATAAAAGTACAGGCTTCTGTGCTCTTGAATTAACATGTTACATAATTTACAGCCATATTGTGGTTTAGTTCTTTTAGCTCCAGAAGGAAATTGAGATGTTTTCTTCCAATCTTACAGGATTACAGGAAGCAAAAATTGAAAAAACATTGATAATTTAAATAATATAAATATATTTAAGTGTTTAGGGTTTTTGCACCCTAAATTACCGTGACAGGCTAATGTTTCTTCTCTATCTCAATGGAACCCTAAAGATTTCTCTTCTGGAGAGGATAAAAAAGGGTTTCTGGACTGGGGAACACCAGGCTTAGTTGAGGAGGCACTGCTATTGGGAAACAGGAGGATTAAATAAGAGTTATGTAAGGAACAGTGTCGGCACATTTAACAGGAGACTAGAAAAGACGTCTCTGGGTAATTTAATTACCTGCAGGGAAAACATTTAAGGATACAGACATCCAAGTTCTCAAAAGAATGTCCCAGCCAGCTACTTCTCCACTGAAGACTAGAGTTGACAAGCCCAATACCCCTCCAGCATTCTAGTGGGTTTGGAGGAGGGCATCAAACGTGAAAAACTGTGGCCAAAATGGGGAAAAAGCAGTTTGAAGAAAACAAAGTCTAAAGAACGTAAAAAAAATAATGATAACAACAAGCAAAAACCCTCACACAATTATACAGGGAAAATAAAGTGTCTTCAAGAAAGGAATGGTACGCCTAGTATACTGCATAGCTCGGCTATCTACATCATCTACATATTTATACTCATTTAAACACCAAATATTAATATAAATAAATTCTTTATGTCTATACCAGCAGGTATAGTGATCCCTAACTTTTTTAAATCATAATTTTTTAATGTAGCAGCTGGGAGGTAGACGCCTAATTAATCAGTTAAAGATGTGAAAGAGTCTGTCTCTGAGGAGCAGGAGGGAGCTGGGATTGAGGGGCTGCGAGGTTTAGTCAATACAACTTATTGGACTATTTGATTCCTTAAGTTCTATAGCACTTACAATACATGAGATATTTTTAAAAGTAAATTTTTAAAATAAACTAAATGAAAACTTTTTTGCAGCCAGAAAAGAGGTGAGAAGAAACTAGCTTCTTCTAAAAAATATATTGTATCTATTCCCTTGCACGGGGCGGGGATATCTCTTTTGGATTACAATATGACAGGGATGTGGCTGGTGCTTTGTTTTAAACATCATATCTTTGAACACACTGTTGTATAAGTATCCACAGAAACTCTATGTTAGCTTGGGGAGCAACACAAATGTCTTTGTAGTTTCTTTGTCTCAATCAGGTTAGAGATCCTTGGAATATTACCAGTCAGCATCTACAAACCACAGTGGGGTGACTTCTGTTTGAAGGGTTGGGATCTGTAATTCTTATCAATCAGATACTGTTGACATTGCCTAAGTCAGCAGTCCCCAACCTTTTTGGCAGTAAGGACCAGTTTCGTGGAAGACAATTTTTCCACAGGATGGGGCAGGGATGGTTTCAGGATTAAACTGTTCCACCTCAGATCACCAGACATTAGATTCTCATAAGGAATGCACAAACCTAGGTTCCTCACATGCGCAGTTCACAACAGGATTCGCGTTCCTGTGTGAATCCAATGCTGCCGGTGATCTGGCAGGAGGCCGAGCTCAGGTGGTAATGCTCGCTTGCCAGCCAACCGCCTCCTGCTGTGCAGCCCAGTTCCTAACAGGCCACGGACTGGTAGCGGTTCACAGCCCAGGGGTTGGGGACCCCTGGCCTAAGTCATCTGAAAATTATGTCTATGTGATTTCTATAGTCTTTTTTTACCTGAAATAATGACCAACCATGAAGCTGACCCCATTCAATAAAGCAAGGGTAAAGGGACTAGGTAAAGAAGATAATATTTCTCAAATGCCAGACCTCATGCTAAGGGCTTTACATATTTTACCTCATTTAATCCTCACAGCAACACCACTGGGTAGATGTTATTATCTTTGTGTTTAAGATGAGAAAGCTGAGAAGTTAATTAAAAAGTCATACAGTAAGAAAAAAGGTAGGCTGAGATCAGAGCTCCAACGTACCTGATTTATTGTGTAATGTTTTGTTTATTTCATTTATTACCTATAAGGTCAGGCTCTACGAAGAACTAAATGTAACGAACAATAAGGATAGAGTGCTTCTAAAGGCGATGCTTGAAGACTTAAATTTCATTGCACATTGAATCCTTTTCTTGTGGAGAAACACTTCTATAAAAGTGAGTAGGAAAATACTAGGTACTTACAGATAATTGCCTTACACCTTGGTCATCAGAAACACATCTAATTGTATGTAGAGATCTACTTCTACCAGAAAACATACCAACAAATTCCAAAAGAAATTATCAAACTCCACAGAGATCAGGGATTTGTGTGGCAAGAAGGCTTTTCTAACAGTAATTCCTTGCTGACGTGTTAATCTACTTTGACAGAGTCTGCGCCTTGCAGATTGAGAGGAAACAATAAAGGATATTTCCTGAAGTTGGCAAAGGCTTTTCAATTCAGTTTACACACTTGTAGGAAAGCAAACTTTTGATGTTATGTTGGTGAATAAAAGCAAAATAACAATCTATATATGTCATTTGAAGTGCAGGTTTGCTTCTGAGATGGATAAATGGGGGGAATTGTGACCTTGGGCAGTTGGTGATGAGAGAGAGGGGGGTGGTATCAGAGTTGGTGACAGAGCCATAGGAAACTAGGAATTGTAGGATGGTTGGTCCTTAAAGTTGTAAGGTTCATTGGAGGTCAGAAGGATAGACAGATCATTTCTGTCTCTACAATTAGGGAGAGAGAACTCATAGCAAAGAACCAAGGGTATCTTGGGATCTGTAAAGCATCATTCCAAAAGAAGCTGAAGTAGAGCAGCCACATATCTCTCCCCCTCTCTCTCTTCTGACCCACAGCCCACACCCCTACTGACACCACATTTGAGACCAAATATTGCCATACTCCCTCCTGTCACACATCCCTGCAAGTCCCCACACAGCCTCCGCTCCGATGCCTTCAGTGTTAAGCAACTAAAAGCCTTGGGTGCCAGCTTATTCTATGCTTGGACAGCTCAATATAACTGCTAGTTTTATTGAGTCACAAATCTTTCTGTAATATCCACTTATTTATCCCACTTCTGCAGTCTCAGTGGTGTTGTCTATATCATCCATATGCAAGTATTTGAAGATATCAGATAATTTTCTAGCTGCTTTGCATTATATTCACATATAGATGAGATCTAGTAAGAAGTGTCTATATAGGTGGATTCTGGGATGAGTTAGTTGCAACTTGACCTAAAATGCAGGCAGCCTCTTTTGCCTAAAATTCAAAATCAATATCTGGCACTAAAAGTTGGAATGTTTACCTCAAACATTGACCCTTGAAAGTGTACCACTTTAAAGACTGTAATTCATCTGACATTGATGTTTGGTTGACAATTAGTATGTTCACACATCTAGTAAACCTTTGGATTCCTCCCACATAATGCATGCAGTCTGATTTTTGTGACAAAAACAACTATTTATCATTCCAGCCTTTTCATCCAATACTTCGCCTTTTCATCTATTTCTATCATTCTTTCCAGACACTACTATAGTATGATTGGTCACCTGAAAGTATTTTTTTAGTTCACCAGGGGCAAACTTTAATGCAGAGTGCTTAAAAAGTCAGAGAGGAAATAGATTAAACAGGGCTTAAATTCTCCTATACCAGCAGTTCTAACCAGAAACATACTTCATTTTTTTGGGAGAAAGCTTTGTAAAAATACATATGCCTAGACTACTATCCTAGGGAGTCTGGCCATGAGATGGTCTGTATTTAGAAAAAGCTGCCTGGGTAATTGTGATGTGCACTCTTGGTTGAGAACCATCGTCTAACGTTGGTCCTACCCTTTGTGGTCTCATTTAGCATTCTCCTTGACTAAACAATTTGGTTGGTTTCACTTTGTATCCGTCATTCTTTGCCACGTAGAACCTACGATCTGGTAGTGAGAGAGATTTCCAAAGAAGGTAATGTAGTAAGAGAAGAGTGGAGAGCTGAGGCCCAAACCAAGAATAGCACCCACATTTAAGACAGAAAAGCAGCTCGTGGCAAGAACAGTTTGCATGGAGTAGGTGGGGTGGAAGTAAGATCCCAGATGTCAAGAGCAGGCACTGGAGGCACAGAGGCAGCAGCATGAAGCAGGAAATTGACTCTGCTGTACCCCAGCTCAGGATGCCCACCTCTCCCTGCCCCATTCTCCTGATATCCACACCCTCACCCATCTTTTTTTTTTTTTTCCATTTTAGCTATGTGCTACAGCCAGTTAGAAAAAGAAGGGAACAGGTAAGTAGTATACCTGGATCACAGACCTTCTGTTATAACCACTCGCCTCAAGTGCAATGAGCTTCCCATTACAACAACCTCGGGCCACAGTATCGTGTAGGAGACAACTATACAGTCACAGGACACGACAAAGGGAAGAGTAAACAAGATATAAAAAATAAAACTGTTGAGAAAAACTCCAAGGTACTAAGGCAGTAGTGATTGTAATTTGGTTCCAGATGTCAAGTACAGGTAGCTTAGTTGTTTCAATACCTCTTTGCCCTTGTGAATGCTAAGTGATTGAACAGAAACCCCACAACAAATTTCTGGAACATATCTGGCCTAAAAACCTTGAAGCAAAGCTCAACACAACTTGAAAGCACTGGACTCATTGGGCAGAGGTTCCTGGTCCTTTGCTGGCTCCCTGCTGCATTCTTCTGATCACACACATTTTCTGGGAATTTGTTCAATGGTTTTTATTAGCTCTGTCTCTCAGATATAAATTCCTTGATATTTTATTCCAAACACCATCAAATATACAAGAATACATTCCTTACCCTTTCATATCTTTATTCACATAACTGCCCGACACATATTTTTTAATCCAGAAATAATTAGTGTGGAGTCTGTGGGCATATGAGTATTTCAAGAGCTCTCTTAAGTTGATTAACTCACTCATCATAAGGTAAGTTTATCTGCATAGATCTTTGAGATGCAATGTGATTTTCCTCTCTGGAGACTCCTTTTGCACTCTTGAATATGTTGAAGTTTTGTTGGTTATAATAGCCCTTGTTCTAATAAAGAGAACCTACTCACTCATTGGCTCAGGAGACCCTTTATTCACAGTAGCCAGTATTGAACAGAGGATGCCTATTTGGCAGGAGCCCAATTTTAAGATAATAATAATGATAATAAAATCAAGTCATATTTCAGCTTCCAGATTGCAAAAGATTGATATGACTAAGTCATTATACTTGATTCTTGACTTTAAGATGTACAAATAAAGAAAAGGTCCTGGGCATGTCTAAAAAGAGAGGTTCTTAACCCAAGTCTTCATGATTTTAGACTATAATTTTGAGTCAAGCTTCCTGTACACAAAAAGACTGCCCTAGCTTTGTGTTATTCTTCAGGAAGGACTGCCCGGCTAGAAGGAAAAACCAGCTGCCACAATCCCACCCATATGTGAAGCTATGTCCCCATCACTTTCTTGTTCCCAGCCCATCAGAAGGTGGGTCTTTCCTCAATGGCTCATTTTCTCCAAGATTGTGGGGCTTACCTTTTGTTTCTTTACTCCTAAGACCTGCCGAAAGGAGGGTAGCCTAATTATTGTATCAGCTGCTTTGTCTTGGATGTGGAGAGGAAAGTTTATAATTCTAGAACATTCTTACAGTAAGTTCTTCGTAATCAGTACAGATTTGACCATGAGCCACTTTAAAGCAATACATGCTGGAACAAAACAAATTCATCATGGTTTTAACTTTTAAAATCATAGTACCATTTTTGAAATTTTGAAATAGTTCTTGTAGAAGTACTTATAAATAGGCATTTGCCAAATGTAGGAGGGTAGAGGGAAATTTCAAGCAGAAGAAACGATATATGCAGAGGTAAAAAGGAAGTAAAATCTTGCCATTAATAAGAAATTAAAAGAAGTTTGAAACAGATGATGAAGTATCATAAAATATCTACCTCAGAGTTGTGAGGAAGAAGAAAGATAAAGCAAAGGTCAAATTATAAAACATGTTTTTTCTACATTAAGGAGTTTGAATTTTACTCTGAAGTTTGTAAGATCTACAGAAAGATTTTACTCATGGGATGATGTGGTCAAATTTTAGATTCAGAAAGATTAATCTGGCAGCTGTGAGAAGAGTGAATAGAAGAGTATCAGATTAGAGACAGAGAGAAAACTGTGACTTTGGGGAAGTTAATTTCTTTGAGCATCAGTTTCCACATCTGTAAAGTGGTAAGTAATAAAAACCTAAATAGTTTGTGCCATAGTGAAAAGTACATACACAGTATGATATGTCTGAGATGGGGAAGTACTCAATAAAAGACTGTCATATATATTATAAGCTACCTGGACAGGGTCAGGGAAAAGAGTTGAGATGGGATTGGAGGGTAGCAGGAAATGAAATTGACTCACTCAAAAAACATTTCTTGAGCATCTACTTTGCATCAGGCACAGTGTCAAACAATGAAACATACTTGTAGTCTAGTACATAAATCCTTCATGTGTTATACATACTTTGTATCCTAGCCAAAAGCTACCGACTGCAAAGGAACACGTACATTGCAAATAACCTATGATTAATGTTTCAGGAGATTTTTCCATTATACAGCTAAAGAAAAAACTCTTTGAAAATTATCCTTTCATTAATAGAAAAATTTCTTAATCTTATATTATTTCTCAATCTTTTCTGTCATTGATTTCTTTACAACATTTTTCCACATTATCTTACTCTTTTGTGAGTGAAAATCAAAGATAAGCACATTCACAATGGAAGAACTTTGACATGCACAATATTATTTCTTACACTGATTTTGTAGCTAAACAATAAAAGTAAAATGTGCTTTTAGAGAAAAAATGCTATTTTAGGTAGAAAGCTTAATACTATATTTTTATCTTTTCCTGATTCATAAAGCATATTTTGTGCCATAGACTTTACATACTTTTATACTATAAAACTAAGTTAAGGATTTTACAATGTTGTATATTGTTGTATTATTAAAATATACTTGATGAAAGCTAAGGTTGTATTTGAATGAGACAAAATGAAATAAACCTACCAGGTTACTAAATTTATATAAACTTTTCCTGAGGATATTTATAAATTCACAAAAGAACAAAGGTATGTTACCTTTACTAACTTTTTAATGTCAGTTTTCAAACAAGGCAGTTGAATCTTTTCTGATTCTTGAATATCCTAAGGTTTACTTTTTTTGTCCAGAGAGATTTTCTATTTAATTAGACTTTAAGAATAAGCCTATCCACCCAAAATATTACCTAATTAATTTCCTCCAGTAAAGTGCAGTCATTGCTACCAAAATCAATCTATATAGCCTCACAGTTTTCATTCTTCAAATAATTTCCCTCTTGTTCCTCTTTTTTTCTGACAGAAGAATTCTTTTTAGAATATATATTTAAAAGAATTCTTTCTAGAGTATATTACTTTTTCCCCAGGGCTATCATTAGCTCATTTGCCAAAAACTCATAATGCTAAAAGGAATAATTTGGTAAAGAAAAACCATATGACATCAAAACAGAAGTCAGTCCATCACTTTTCTAGACCAAGTATAGAAGATCTATTCTTGAGTAATAACTCACAACACATAATAGGCAATTTGAAATAATTACACTTATGGAATATCATTATTTATTAGACACTTATCAAAGGAGCAACAACTAACACAATGGAACTAACAACAAGTGTTCATGCATTTTTGAGTGGCTTAAATCAGAACTTTAGACAAATAAAAAACTTTTTCATCATTCTCAGTAAACTATCGCAAGAACAAAAAACCAAACACAGCATATTCTCACTCATAGGTGGGAATTGAACAATGAGATCACATGGACACAGGAAGGGGAACATCACACTCTGGGGACTGTTGTGGGGTGGGGGGAGAGCGGAGGGATAGCATTGGGAGATATACCTAATGCTAGATGACAAGTTAGTGGGTGCAGCGCACCAGCATGGCACATGTATACATATGTAACTAACCTGCACAATGTGCACATGTACCCTAAAACTTAAAGTATAATAATAAAAGAAAAAAAAATAAGCCCCTTCTTGGAAAAAAAATGTGCAACCACTTTAAATCATCAAAAAGAGGGTAGAAACGACAAAGAGCATTTGAAGATATAATCTATGACATAAGACCCCTTCTCCTCTGTGTAAGTGCCCCTCTTCACAACCTTAAAGAGGCTCCATTTTATTCTTATTCAAAAAATAAGAGAAAACATTTTTAATTTTTAAAAATACATTATTCATTTCTAGCATTCCTTACAAGAAGAATTTAGGAACACAAATCAATAATCTACAGGACTATGTTGTTATTTTGAGTTGTAAAATTCACTAGTTTTTTTCTAGGACTTGGATGCTATGCTTCCACTAATGAAATGAAATTCGAGGTAACTGGTTCAGAGAAAGCTGGTTATAAACATGATATAATGCTAAGAGTTGTCATTACTATTTGAATATGCCGACAGATATTTTTCCTCTTGCACTATCTTTATAAGCCTTTTATTTTATGTGTAGCTTACCGTTATTGAAAATAGAGATACCAACTCTCCATAATATGTAGTAGAGAGCTGTGGTCATCTTAATTAACATACTTGTTTATAAGTAAAATTTAAAAAGCAGTTAATAAATATGTCACAATTTAAATCCTGGGCTAGTTTTAATTTTTAGATTGAATAGTTTTTAACAAAAGCTCACACTACAAGAAAAGTAAGATTTATAAATACACGAACCTGTTTGGGAACATTTATTCTTAACTTCATTGTCTAGGAACAGTTTTATATGTAAAAATGTTTAGCCAAGTTTTAATTATAGAATGGTAAGAATATAATTTAGGAAGAAAAAAATCATGTAAAATGTCTGCAGATATGCAAAAATAATCCTATTTAGTCAGAAATATCTGCACTGTAGCACCAGTTGTGCTACCAGCTAATCCCTTCCTTCTTTGAAAATGAGAAGGAACAGATATTTCAGTAGATAAAATAGCACACATACTAAAAGGAGCCTAAATTTATGGAACAACCTGTTCACTTCCTTGGGATTCTATCCAGAAGACACAGAATTGTTTTTAATAACTCTAAAATGGTAGCGTTTAGGAAGCTTAGTTTGAAGAAAAATAACAAAAGGAATGACTACAGTACACATATACCTATAGGCCTTTTGTTATTTTCCTCCAAACTAAGGAATATATTACACAAAAATATATATATATATGTGGCCAGGCATGGTGGCTCATGCCTGTCATCCCAGCACTTTGGTAGGCCAAGGCTGGCAGATCACAAGGTCAAGAGATCGAGAACATTCTGGCTAACATTGTGAAACCCCATCTCTACTAAAAATACAAAAATTAGCTGGGTGTGGTGGCGCATGCCTGTGGTCTCAGCTACTAGGGAGGTTGAGGCAGGATAATCACTTGAACCTGGGAGATGGAAGTTGCAGTGAGCTGAGATCACGCCACTGCACCCCAGCCTGGTGACAGAGTGAGACTCCGTCTCAAAAAAAAAAAATATATATATATATATATATATAAATATAAAAATAAACATATATATGTCTGTGTATGTTACATATATAAAATATATATTATATATAAAATATATATATATTTAAAGTCAGGATAGAGCAGGGCAGGTAGGGAATAGAGCATTTTGGTTTTCTAGGAGAAAAACAAAAGTTGTTAAGATTTTGTCTTTAAGTTATACCAGGATAACATATTACAGCAAATGGAATGATGGCCCCCGAAAAGATATGTCCAATTCCTAATTCCTGGAACCTGTAAATGTAACCTTATTTGGAAAACAGAGTATTTGCAGATGTAATTATGTTAAGGATTTTGAGATGAAGAGAACATTCTGGATTATCTGAGATAGGTTCTAAATTGAGGGACAAGTGCCCTTATAAGAAACACACAGAAGACAGACATAGAGGAGAAAGCCATGTGAAGACAGAGGCAGAGGCTGAAGTGATCGGGCCACAAGCCAAGGAAAGCTGACAGCCACCAGCAGCTGGTGCCAAGAAATAGCACCTTTCCTAGAGCGCTGGGAAGCAGCACAACCCTGCCAAAACCTACCTAGATGTTGGAATTCAGGTGTCCAGAATGGTGACAGAATAAATGTCTGTTGTTTTAAGCAATTAGTTTGTGATAATTTATTACAGTAGCCACAGGAAAAGAAGACAATGTGTATATGCTGTGTGTGTCTGTGTTTATAACACATATATGTATGTATGTACTCATGCACTAAGACACTGCTAGTACCCCTTCACATATACCATATCACATGAGATTCCATTAAATGGAGTTGAAAAATCTCTGGAATATTATGTCTTAAAGTCAAGTTTAGTTTATGCTATTTGTTGAATATAATTGACATGCCAAGTACTGTGCTAGGCCCTCTAGAAACAACAATAAGTCAGACACCACCTGTACTCATGAAGTATCCCAGTGGAATATCGACAAGTGAACAAACATGGAATACATTAAGATAACTCTTTCTAGGTATGGATGCATGGGAGCCCGAAGAAGAACATACAGCTCAGCATCGGAGGGGGCAGGAACAGAGATCACAGGGAGTTTTCCAGAAAAACAAACACCTAAAGTTAGTAAAACCTGAAAGATGAGTTTGCATGGTAATGCTGGTACAATGGCATGCAAACTCATCCATTGTACCAGTGCTGGCACAATGACATGGAGCAAGGGTTTAGATGGCATAGGGGAAGAACAGAGAAGGTTCAGGCTGAGAGAACAAAATATGCATGAAACAAGTTCTGTGAGATAGCAGTGGGTGTGAAAGAGGCAAGGGATGAGACCAAGATGTAGGCAGAGAGCAGAGAATCATGAGCCTTGTAAGTCATTCTAAGAAGTTTATACTCTATCATAAAGGCATTGGGTGTTATTGGAGGGTTTTAAGCAGAAGAGGCATAAGGGCATTTTAAAAAATCATTAAAATCACTATCTATGGTGTTAACTAACATCAGAAAAAATTGGAGCCAGAGATACTTTTTATGAGACAACAGTGGCAGCCCAGGCAAGAGATAAGGATGCTCTGGATTAGAGGAGTGATGCAGGGATGAACAGATAGGACATTTCCATGGAGTCATGAAGGGGGTAAAATAGAAAGGAATCGACACTTGGGTAAGTATGTATATGAGGAATAGAAAAGAGACATCTGGGTTTCTACCTTGAGCAGCTGAGGGGATGGTAGTATTATTTCTCAATTCTGGAAAGTGGGCTGAGGGGCATATCTTGGGGGAGGATATGATGAGCTCAGAGAAGGCGAGTAGGAGAGCCACCCCAGTGGAAGAAGAAAAGCAATTGGATATGTTGGTTTGTAGCTCAAACCAGAGATACCTGGGTTAGAGACACAGATTTGTAAGTCATCAGCACATAGATGATTGCTGAAGCCATAGGAGTAACTGGGAAATCCCAGAAAGAGCAAGTGCAGTAAAAATTAGAAGGGACACAGATGGAACTGGCAGGAATACCACATTGTATAGATAGACAGAGAAAGAGGAACCCCCAAAGGTGACAGAATGAGTAGCCAAAGAAACAGGAGGAAAACCAGAAAAGTATAGTATCACAAAGACAGGCCAGATTTGAGATGGAGAGAACATCCTGAATTATCTGGGATAGATTCTAAATTGAGTCCATGGCCAAAGGAAGGCCAGATTATGAAGACAGGAGTGTGCAGCTGTGTTAGATGCTCCAGATAGTACTGTAATAACTCAGAATTTTCCAGAGCATTTATTGACCAGGAGATGATTGGTGGACTTGGTGAGATGTTCTAAATAGAGCAGAGGAGACAAAAGCCCAACTTCAGCAGGTTGAGTCATAGTGGGGTGGAAAAGTGAAGTGAGTAGCAGGTGTGGTCAACTCTGGTAAGTGATTTAGCTAGGAAGGGGAAAAAAAGAGAAAATGGAGAATCTGAACATTTGCTTTCTTTTTAAGATGGAAGAAGTATGAGATGCTAATAATCAGGGTCATCTTTTAAAAAAATAAATCAATATACCTGGTATTCATATAGACTTTATAATTTTAGAATCATGAAAAGGAATCTTAAAGGTAAATTAAATTTCTGTCTACTACAGGCATCCTTCTCATAGAGTCCCTGTTAGACTGTTGTCCAGACACTTTCTGTGATGGGGGCTCACTACTTCATAAGGGCCCTGATTGCATCACTAGACCACTGTGTCATTTAAAAAGCATCTTCTTAAAATGGCACAAGCACGCCTTGTCATGATGTAAAGGACCCTTAGCTACAGTTCTGCCTTCTTGTACCATATGTGAATAGAACCATTGTGTGTCCTCAGTTCTTCCAATCTGAGCCCTCCCCACCATCCAGGGTGCTCTGCTCTGGGGGAATCTTCATTTATGAATATCCATTTTAAAGATTAGTGCATCCAACTATATAATTAAAAGCAACATCTTAAATGTCACATTGTCAGTGCTGAAAACAGCAGGACTGTTATTGTCTATGATCTGAATTTCTGTTAACATAGCATGAGCCCATTGTCAAATAAACAGTTAAAAAAAAAAAAAAAGCTATACTTTGCCTCTGTTCCTGTCAAGCATGACAAAGTTCACTGATTACCACAAAGGAACACTAAGACTACTTAATGTGGAGAGATCTCTCTTGAGGGAGCTGATTGTTATCCTCACAGTGACCTGGTTATCATCTTTTTCATAAATTCAGTAGCCATTCTGGCTTTTTATAGCATCCACATCTGCTACTAAGAGGTCGACTGTGCCACGCAAATCTTGCTCTAAAGGACTATAGCATAATCTTGTCTTTGCTACTAGTACCTGTGGCCATTGAGCAGAAGACCAAGGGGTCACTTACCTTGCCATTTAAATACAATGCACAGGCTGTAAATAGCTTTCAATGTGCTTTTCATTAAGTATTTTATTGCCTTTTTATAGAAATAAAATATAGGTTTTCAATGCAGCTACCTTCAAAGGATTTCAATGTTAATGCCTTTTAAGAGCCATTTTCCCAGGAATGCATCTGATGGTGTAACAGGAACTGTCATAGTAGAACCTAAGTATTTCTCCTAGATCCCATATCTTTGATTGTTTTGATTTTACACTCCTTCATTCATTCAACAAATATGTAATGAGTGTCTCCATGTGCTGGGCACTGTGTTGGATACACAGGCTAGAGTAGTCAACAAAATCCACAAGATTTCTCTCTTCACAGGGTATAGCCCCATGGAGAGATGGATACTGCCCAAGTCAGCATACACACACCATTGTATAATATTCAGGGGTTGGGATGCGTGCTGTGGCAAATGGGAATAGGGCATTCTGAAAAGTAAAACTAGGGCAGGGCAATGCCTAATTTGAAGAGTCAGAAAAGTGACATCAATCTGAGATCTAAAGGGTGAGTAGGTGTTTCCCTTTTCTGTTTTTGTTTTTTTGTGTTTTCCAGAGAAAGAATTGGGGAAGAGCATCTCATGTAGAAAGAGCACAAAAACACTCTCTTTGAAAGTCCTGAGGCTGTTTTCAATCTTAATTTTTCCCTAAGGCATTACAGACCTCTAAGATATCTTGGTTTGATCTGTGCAAATGTAAGACATAGCTATAAATTAGATAGTGAATACATTTTACAGGTGTTAAAAATGAATTCTTTGGCATGCAAATAAACCCAGCCTCCTCAATCATATGTATGACAAGACAACAATTTCTGGAGGTGCTAGCTCTTTCAAGGATTAAAGCACTATATCAATATTTTGTATATGCTGAAAAACTGGCACAATTTTTTTCAAATTCAAGATTATTTTGTCAAACAACATGAAATGCTCTGAGTTATAGGTACTCTCTGGGTTAGAGTGTGGGAAATCCTTAAAGAGAACCTGTGATCAGACAAAACTGAGAGAGTAAGTTTCTCACCTGTATTTGCATTAATTGCATTTAAAAGCACTACTTTGTTTTCAATAATACCTGATGATGAACCTTCCAGAGAAGAGTGGAAGGCCCATTTCAGGAAAGATTCACTGATCGGACATGCTCTGATACAAGTCTGAGTATCTTGAGATCTGTCTTCAAGGCTCATGAATGTGAAATGATATCACAGGGTGACCCCCTGTCTGATTTGCCTGGGATTTTTTGTGGTTTTAGCATAAGAAGCTCTGTGTCCCAGGAAACTCTTCTGTCCCAGGCAAACTGGGATAGTTGGTCACCAGACTGCAATAAGGATCGGCTTCCTGGGCAGCCTGTGCCATCACAGGCTGCCCAGTTCTTAGAAGAGTCCCATGCTTGGTTTAGTGCTTTGCTATTGCTGTTTTAAGTATGTAAATGTTTGAACAAGGGGTCCTACATTTTCCCTTTTCTCTGGGCCCTATAATTTATGTAGCTGGTTCTATCTGGACTTAGCATTTATTGAGCTTTTACCATGTATCGAGCCCTGAACAAATGACCTTATATTAGTTCATCTAATACCTAACTCTGAAAGGGAGTTATTATAATTACTAGTTTTACAGATGAAGAAACTGTTGAAGATGGTAAGCAATTTAACAAGATAGTTAACTGACAGGAACATAAATTCAAATTAAGGACTGCCTGGCCCCAAGTCCCTCGAGCTTTCTGCTCTGCTGTGCTGAGGCTTAAATAGCACCCTACAGTGGGGATAGGCACCGTCAGGTTCCATCTTAGGAAGTTATTGATTTTGCTGATCCTAGATGGTCAAGTATTGGCAACTTTGTAGAGTTCAAACTGATAATAAAAACCATGTTAAAAATCGCCACTGCTTTAGACATGAGCAATTCCCCCTCCTATCTTAGCCTTTCTACAATTTGTCTTTGACCTGGCAACTAACATTGTTTTTATTATTTCTTCCTTTAGATTTTCCTTGAAATGAAGGTGGTATATATGTATGTATGTGGCCTGGCATGAGGCAAGATTGGAATTCACAATTCAATTAAAGAAAATAGGCAAATGACAACATTAGGAAATGATTTGAGAGGAAGAGCTCTACACCCCTGCCACAAAGCTAAACAGGTAAAATGGCCTCCTCTGGCTTCTCTCTGAGTCTTCTTGTGTGTTCTGTTCACTCTGGTCTTTAATAGCTGTTTGGATGCAGAATCAGAATTTTCCATGGGACTTACTATTGACGCTCTTCGGAAATACTGCCCTTTCCTCAACTACTGTCTTCCTTAGAGCAAGTTTAAGTGAGATTTTCTGAAGGTTCTTGGAAATTGAGAGAATACAGTTCCCATCCTTATTTTCATTTCTCATTTCATCTAGAAGCACCATTCTATTTTCAGTTATTCCTGAGGGCTAACCCTGCAGTAATTGGGGCAACCCATCTCTGTGATTGTATCACTGTATCTGCTTCCTATCCAAGCAACCACCAAGTCCATGTGTGTTCTTGCTAGAATCGACCATCAAGTCTTCAAGATCTTTAAGACATGGTCCGCAGAGTCCATAAATTACCCACTGTCACAGGAGTTCTTCCACTTGTCTGATCATAGGAATCATCAGACCCTCCACCTGTAAGTTACATGACCTTCCTAGAGATTTTAGTGCATTAATGACAGGGTGTGGTACAGAATACAGAGAAGAGAGTAAAGGCCCAGGGGTATCTGCTCAGGCAAATGTGAGAAACATTCCTGAAGCCTTTTTCTGTGTTTTATAGTTTTCACCTGTTTTACTCTGAAACTGAAAATAAGACACTCTTTTACTATTATGGTGAAATAGCTGGAAAAAATGCCAAAATCCAAATAATATATTTTTCACATAAACTGATTAAAAGTAACTAGAGACATGCTGACATTTAGGAGAAAGTAGGTTAATTAAAAGATAAGTTTTCAAGAGAAGAGATTCATTTTTAAAAAATATTCAGAGGTCATGAAGATCCCACTACTGTGTGACCACTTGGGAAATAAAACACACACATTTACATGTGTGAATGCATGCTTACTTACACACACAAACACACACACACACACACACTCTCTACTCCATGATATGGACAATTATGCTGCCTATGACCTAAATCCTGCAGGACTGCTATTGGTGATACTGTCAATAAGATGAAAGCTTTCCAAAATATATATATATATATATATATATATATTAGCTGAGCCTTTTAGCCAAAATTGGAAGGTAGTATTAACCTTTTCATGCTCTTCATGCATATTCAAAACAAAATCATTTCTCATGCATCAGTTGTAATTGATAATGTTACACTCTTATTGTATTAGAGACCATAAAGCCTTTGAACACACACACACACACAAAATCTGAGTGTTGCTGGGTTCTGCTCCCAAAACTCCTGGGTTTGGGGGACTTTTTTTGATATATCCATATATTACTCTAATGAGTGGCTGCTGAGGAGGCTGCATTTCTCATCCGGCCTATGGGAGCTGATCATGCTCTAACTTCTATGCCAAAAGCACTCTGGATGACACAGTCTATGCCTCTAATGAATGGGGAGAAGAAAACCGTAGAGGTCAGGAGCTGTTTTGAAGATCTCTTGAGCAGGTCTTTGCAAAGGCAGTCATTTCCTTTATCAGCACACATTAACAAATACCTTCTGGTGGGGAGTCTGACTTGTCTGTATCAAGTAGTGGTTAGAAAAAAAATTAAGTGATTAATAGAAAATGTCAGCTAAAATGAGACTTTTTAACTGCCTCACTGACCTTAGATGATAGCTTCAAGTAGGTCTCTTTTCTTTATAGGCAAGAGAATATGACAGAACAAAACACAGTGATGACAAAATATGGTGATCCAGTGTAGCTCTAGGTTTCAGCTTTCAGAGTGAAACAATGCCATTCCAAGAGGGTTTTTTCATCCTTGATTCTCTATAATCTGCACATTCCTTTACTTGTTCTTTTATCTATATTCCCCCCAGGGGAATATTGTGGTTTGGCTGTGATGGAATAAACCAGACTAAAGAAGGTAGAAGCTAAGAGTCTAGTGAGACACAACTGATCAAACAAAGGATAGGCACCAGCCCATGAGAACAACATACGGAATGGGTTAGTCAAACGACAGGTCGACAGAGGTGTGAGTCCACAGGTTCCAACTAGAAGGTGCATCTATAGAAAATGTTCAGGAGGAAAGGGAGATATAATGCATGGTAAGGGTATGTAATGTATGGATTTTTAAGCAAGAGACAATAGGTGATGGTGTTAGAAGGCAGGTGGTTGGCATTAGAATTCAGGCACAACGAATCTAGCATTCACTGGCAGGAAATCTAGATAAGCACAGTCACCAGGCAACAAGATTGGAACTCTATCTCAAACAGCAAGGCAAGAGATCAGTTACTAGGAAACCAGGGTACCCAAGTTAGAGAGAGATCAGCTTTCTTTACCGAAACATCAGAGGTTACATACTCTGTCCTCATTTTTATGCATTATGCTAAGGAAGTAGACATTTAAACCAAATCCTGGATATGCAAAGAAAATGTCAACCCATAAGGGCCTCTATACAAAAAAAAAAAAAAAATATATATATATATATATATACATACAGAGAGAGAGAGAGAGAGAGAGAGAGAGAAAGAGAGAGAGAGAGAGAGAAGACAAAACTCAATTCATTGTCTTTCCCCGGTTAGCTAATTATGTAAGTCAAAAATTAATTGGTATACTGTATATGTGAACTTTCAAACGAGTTAAGAAATACAACTCTTTATTATTGAGCAGCAGCTATTCATTATGAAAATGTCCTTTAATCTAGTTGGTTGTTATGTCCTATCTGCTGAGACACACCACCCAATACCACAGTTTTGTTGTGGGATCTATGTAATCAGTCCTCCTGGTTGTCAAAGCATCATCTCTTGAGATTTATTCCAGTAATCTAAGAAGAAACATGAAAGTCCTGTTTGTAGCACATAATTGAATATTTTAAAGTTCCTTTTGGATTTCCTTTTCATATTTGCTTGCTGATTAACTGAAATCCATTTTCAGGTCATAAATACAAAACTAAGAGCAAAAATCAGAGACAGAGTAAAGGAAAAGGTGTCTATCGTGAATCCATAGAAGTGTTGATTACATATATACCTTATAAGACAAGGAAACTCAATTTTTACTTTGTACATGGTTTCAATTTATTGTTGTCTACAAAAATCTCCAACCCCTGATTTTGGTCAATAATGTAAAATTATTTCATATTCTTTAATTACTAAATATTTCAGGTCTACAATGTATATGTAGATATATAATACTTGAGAGAGAGAAGAGAACTATTAGTTATAATAAATGTCATTACTTTGTGTTTTCTTCTCAGTGATTCAACATCAGTGGTTATCAAAGTGTGGTCCCTGGACCCAAAACAGTATCACCAGCAACTTCGTTAGAAATACAAATTGTGGGCCCAGACCCAAACTTACAGAACCAGAAACTCTGGGGGTAGGGCCCAGCATTCTGTTTAACAACAAATTCTGATTCTGATGAATGCTTCAGCTTAAGAGCCACCATTCTACACCTTGCAGATGACTTCCAAATCGACATCTGTTTCCAAATGCCTAATGAACACAGACTTAGAGACATAGCACAATCCAAATATCTCAAAATTCAAGTTTGTCATCTCCTTGATAAAACCAGTTCCCCTTCCCTGTACTCCCTAATACTCCCTAATACTACCTGTACTCCTTAGCTAATCAGAGCTGTCTAATTACCAAGTGTGTTAGTTGTCTATTGATTGTTGCATTAAAAATTCCCCAAACTCAGCTCACATAGTTTCTGAGAGTTGGAATTCTGCGAACAGCTTAGCTGAGTGGTTCAGGCTCAGGATCTCCTGAGAGGTTGTGGTGGTCAAGATGTCAGCTGGGGCCGGGCGCGGTGGCTCACACCTGTAATCCCAGCATTTTGGGAGGCCAAGGCGGGCAGATCACAAGGTCAGGAGATCAAGACCACGGTGAAACCCCATCTCTACTAAAAATACAAAAAAAAAAAATTAGCCCGGCGTGGTGGCGGGTGCCTGTAGTCCCAGCTACTCAGGAGGCTGAGGCAGGAGAATGGCATGAACCCGGGAGGTGGAGCTTGCAGTGAGCTGAGATCGCCCCACTGCACTCCAGCCTGGGTGACAGAGGGAGGCTCTGCCTCAAAAAAAAAAAAAAAAAAAAAAGAAAAGAAAAGAAAAAAAGATGTCAGCTGGGGCCATAGTTATATGAAGACTTCTTTGGGCTAGAGAAATGACTTTCAAGCTCACTCACGTGGGTATTGTCAAGAGGCCCCAGTTCCTTACTACGTGTGCCTACCATAGGGCTAATTACTAGAAGGCATCCACTTCCCCCAAGCAAATATTCAAGAATAAGCAACCAAGAAAAAAAGGCACACTGATTTTATAACCTAATATCAAAAACCACACACCATCACTTCTGCCATTATTGGTCAATGAGCCCAATCCTGGTACAATGTGGGAGGGGATGACATGAGCGTGAGACTACCAGGAGGTGGGGATCATTGGGAGCCATCTTGGAAGCTGTTAACCATGCCCAGACAAGTATTACCAGGAGATTTCCAACTCTCTTACTCTCACTGCTATGTACAACCCATAGCCAAGACTCATCAATTATTCAGTATCTCCCATGCCTGTCCCCTTCATTGTAGTACTTTTCCTGACTCACTCTTCTATCTCACTATCTTGCCTCCAATCTGTATACTATTCCAACATTCCTTCTCACAGCTGGGTAACATTCCTAAAATACAAGCCAGATTTGCCACAAAAGACCTTCAAAACCTCTCTTGCTTCCTATCAAGTAAGTGATTCTTACTTAGAATGGCATTTACAGCTTCCTCTGACCTAAGTATAATCCATCTTCCCAGGACCATTTCCTGCTATAACTCTGCATTCTTCTCTCTCCAGGCCAATGATTGGATATCTTCCCCAACTCTTTGTTCCTAACAAAGCTCTTTTGATATTCTATTTATCCAGAACAACCTCTTTCTACTACAAAGCCCAGATCAGATGCTGTCTTTACTGATATTCCTGTCAGAATGAATTATCATCATCCATGGCATGTTATACCTCCAATACAGAATTAGTTGCAGCTGTAGTTAGTTGTTTAAGAGTCCCTATTTCACCTACAGATTTTAATCTCCCCAGGGTGAGGGGTTTTCAGTTATCTTTATTATCAATACAATATTAGGGTTTGTTGAATTAAAATACATAATTTCAATAGGCCCTTTCATATGAGAGATGATTCATACTATTCTCAACAATGCAAAGGAAAGGTATTTAAGTTTGAAATAATCATGACTATTCCCCTAAAGAGTAGCCCTTCCTACAAAGTTTCTAGTTGGAAAAGTAGCCTACAATATCCAGGCTATATTTTCATTTGAAAGACTTTTCCTACAGACAGATGGGACAGTCTCCTTTTACAATGGAACCTAGAAATGTGCATGGAGATGGAAGTGGTGAAGGCTCATAAGCGTGGCTTATAAACATGTTAAAATCTAGGGTGATGGGAGCCCCTAAAGGGTTTTTACAAGGGAAGTACCTGATCAGATTTTTATTTGGAGGAATTGCCTCTGAGGGAATTACAGGCTGCCTGTCTGAATTGGACGGGGACAGAAGTCAAACCAAGGGGTGATGGTGGTACGCTTGTCTACAGTGAAGGCAGAAAAGATGGAAAGAAGAGAGTTGCTCAGGGGGTAGAACTGGCCAGACATGATGATTGTTTGTGAGGGAGAGAGCTGAAGGTCTGGAATGATGCCCCAGTGAGGATTTTGTGCCTGTGAATCTGGACCTAGGATCAGGATTCAGTGGGGAAAAACACCTTAGAGCGCGAACTTTGCACAACATGGTACCAGCATCATTGTCATGTATGGAAGACAGCCCATTCTGGAGAGAGGCCACAGGAGCTATCAGGAAATTACGCTGACCTTTTTTCACAAATGAATAGGCTCAAAATTAGATTCTTACACCGACTGACTAAAGGGAAAGCTATTAAACTGTCAGACAAGAGCTCTCCCTGGTTTTTATGAGTTACCATGATTCATCGTTCCAGGGGAAGGAGCTTAGCAAGAATCATTTCCGTGGCTTCTCAGGAGTTCCTGAAAGATCACACACTACAGCATGAAAGCAGAAAGACTGATTCATAATGATAGCACCAAATATCAAATCAAACATCTAAATACAAAGTGTGCATGCTTGATATGTGATTATCAGGCATGTGATGAGGTTTTACTAAATCAACTTGATTGTTCTGGTTAGTATTATGAATGCCCTTTCATCTGAGGGTAGGGATGATAGAGATACAGAAGATAGCCACATATAACACAAAATCTTTCTAACTAAACATAGTTGACGCGAATTATGACAGTCTCACATATAACATGCTTCACGTGATTAAGGAAGTTCTTATATTACATGGTACATTTGAGTACTGGTGGGGAAATGGCCAATAAAATACAGCATATCTTGCAGGGAGTTTTTTAAACATTTGTATTTGAATACCCTGAGAGGAAGCAAGTATCTTTCAGCCCACAGCCACAAATATGCTTAATTCTCTCACCGATAGTATTGCCTGGCTTCTGAGTTGGGAATTCTGAAGGAGAACAACCAAGAATGCTGAAATGGGGCAGGGCGCGGTGGCTCACGACTATAATCCCAGCACTTTGGAGGCCGAGCCAGGCAGATTACCTGAGGTCAACATGGTGAAACCCTGTCTCTACTAAAAATACAAAAATTAGCCAGGCATGGTGTCACACACCTGTAATCCCAGCTACTCGGCAGGCTGAGGCAGGAGAATTGCTTAAACCTGGGAGGCAGAGGTTGCAGTGAGACGAGATTGCGCCATTGCACTCCAGCCTGGGGGACAAGAGCGAGACTCCTTCTCAAAAACAAAAAAAAGAAGCAAAAAGAGTGCTAAAATGGATATCCTTGAGAGCAATTAATACAAGTCACTGAGCTAATTTGAAAGGAGACAGAAACACAGGAGGGTCGCCCTGCAGCTTAGAGTATCTCCCTGCCCAGGATATGCATCATCCCTCTGAAGCCATGCTGGCCCTAACCCTTATTATTCCCTTTAATAGCTCTTAAGGTGCAATCCCTAAGAAGACTTAGGAGGCCAGGCCCTGTGTGTGTGGATCCTGCTCCCACTTCCAGATTCTTGTCCCATCACTCACTCACCTTTCAGCAATCTGACCTCCATCCCCACAGAGCATCGCAGGTCATCGCAGCAGAGCCCTGTGTGGCATCCCACCCAGATCCCCTTTCAAGCCCAAGGCACTCATTTCCCCCAGCTGCTAGGAATTTAAGCTGCTTAGCTCACACCTGAGTCCCACTTTGGGAATTGCCCTCACCTGGTTCTCCTAAGGTCATGCCCCCACCTCGGGACAGAAGATTGGTCCATAAGTAGCCTCAGAGGCCTCAATTTTAGGCAGCTCCGAAGGACACTCCAACTCCAGAGCCTCCTCCTTTCCTTACAGGGGTTATTCATGAAAGCACACCCGAAAAACACCTGGCCACAAATCTCTGTTTTAGAGTCTGTTTCCAGGGAGCCCACACCAGGACACAAGCCCTCCTCATGCCTGCCCCAAAGCCTTTGTTTCTGTTCTTCCCTCTGTCTGAAACATTCTTCAGCCATCCTCCTTTCCCTCTTTCCCCAAGTGTCTCACCTACTCCTCTTTCTTAGTTCTGGGGTCACTTTTCCAAGAATGTCTTTCCTGAAAGTCCAGTCTAATTCAGGTCCCACTGTTCTATGCTTTCGTGGAAACCAGTTCCCTTTCTTTATAGGGCTTCCATTTGCAATTATGCAGACATTAATTTGCATGTCTGCCTTACCTACTCCAGTAAACTCCACGAGAGAAGGAGCTCTGTTCCTTCTCACATTGGTGTTCCAGCATACAGCAATGAATCTGGCTCAAGTTTGGAATTCAACGAATAGACATTAAGTTGTCTGGTGGATTAATTGATTGATTGGTGAGTGAATGGCCTCTGACATCAAAGTCCTTTCTTTTTCTGATTCATCTTCCTGATAACAGGGAGCCCCATTTTCTGGTGACCGTTCCTCACTGTGAGGTTTTTAAAGTACAACCATGTGATAAGCTGTAATTATTGTCTTTACCAAGATCATCTTAGGCATTGTATGTTTCATCTGTCAAATGCTAATCATCTAAGAATGTTGAGGCTGAAAACAAGAGAAATGTATGCATCTTCAGCACTGTACTTTCATGGTAGGAATTCCAAATAGCTAATGGACAATAATAATAAAATAGCTCAGTATTAAAATCAGGATCACTACTTCACCAAAGTCTTTTAAAGTGTTTGTAGTAAAGTTGTGGGAGATTGAGCTCTCAAATGCAGAGGAAAAGAGCTCTTTTTACTTCTACTCTCAGAGACTTTTGTTCTAGAAATTATTTTTAGTGTTGGTAAATTATGCTAATTAAGACAACTAAACTAAAAAAGTATATTTAGAACCAAGAGAACATATTTTACTAATGGTTTATGATTTCCCAAGCAGATTTAAAATTAGATTTATGTTATTTTAAGATATTTTTGTTTATCCAGCCAAATGTCACCCTAAAGGTCAAGCTGGCCAGAGAAAAGGGAGAAATTACTCTCCAACCAGCATTTTCTAAGCACATTCACTGAGCAAGGAATTCAAAGCCAAGGTCATTGGTGTCAGGAGAGATATAGTCTCGGAGGTTGCTGAATGATTCTAAAATCTTGTTAAGGACTCTGAAAAAGAGAAGAGAAAAGCCAGATCTTGACAGGCCGGAGCTTGCCTGGTGCTGTCAGTACTGTCCTGGCACTCAGAGCTAGGTTGTGGTGCTGTCCTGCTGAACACAATTTCACAGAACACCCACATCAGTCAAGTCCCCTGTATGACTTTGATAGATCATGACAAAATCAAGACGCTTCCAAAAGATGTCTGAACTTGTACAAAAACAAGAACATTGTCCAAACCCCCCAAAATATTAAACATCCCCTACCCTAGCTGATATGAAAGCTGCTTCTTTACCAATTACAGCTTTAGCCTCACTTCATTCCTCCTGCCATATAGATAAGATTTATAAAAGATACCCAGTCATAGAATTGCTTCCCAACAGCATCCAATCTGGAGCAAAACATACTTCCTTGAATCTTCTCAAAAATTGTCTAACACAAGCCCAGATCATGTGGGTCCTTTCTACCACATTCTTATTGAGTCACCCCACATCTCTCCATGGTATATGGTCTTCCTCACTGGAACAAGTCAATAAACTCCATTTGGTTTAGCTGTGGTTGTACTCCAGGTGGTCTTTCATTGGGGGCCATAGACAACTCTCAACAGAGAAAGAAGTAACATTTAGAGAAGATATGGTTACAGTCAAATTGCCTTTATTAAATATTTAAACTTGAAATATACACACTTATTTCCACACCTTCACTCTAAAGCCAAACCAATAATTTCATAGTGTAGTAAACATTTGGGGCAAAACAAATTATGAATCAAGTCCTTCCTGTATCTCAGATAGGAAATGATAAATGATGGAAAGTCAGGAAATATAATAAATAGGGAAACAAAAGGACTATAACCTTTTAAGTAGCAATTGTCAAGACCATTAATTAGAGTCGAGTCCTGGTGAAGCACAGTTGTCATGGGGAATAGGAAAAGAGTGGCCCCCAAGGAACAGGGTGAGCCCTGAGTATTAGGGCCAAAGCTCAGGCATAGAACTATGCAGGTGATATGGCTTTGCAAGGCCACAGGCATCGTGCTTTCCTGCATATGCCTTTACCTAAACAGTCTGTTTTCTTCTCTATTGTAGAATATGTTATTCACTTACTTAAATTTCATCTGATTTAGTTCAATGGTATACGCGGACTTTTTTTTTTGGTCTTTACATATCTATAAAGGCACTGTTATCCAAGTCTCAGGTTTAAGTCTTAAGTTTTACCCAAAAAGGTTTAGAATAATCTAAGGAAAGTATTCCTCTGTGATATATTTTTAAGCAAACAGACATCAGAGGGAAATCTGATTTATCTAATAATTAAAGGAATAATACTAAGTCCATGTATCTTTTTTATAATGGTATACTTAATCTGAGAACATCAGAGCATTGTAACAAAGACATTCCATGCTACAGTCAGAGAAACTCACAATCTAAGAGGTGCCAACCCTAACTAAACAGGCACAGTGAGGATAGTGTTGCTCCAACTGATAGTTCCAAGTAGTAGCTTCTTGTTTTTAAGTTTATTTTAATTTTGATTTTTCACAAATGTCAAGTAAAATATGACATAAAAACATGTATTGGGCCAGGTGCAGTGGTTCATACCTGTAATCCCAGCACGTTGGGAGGCCAAGACGGGCAGATCACAAGGTCAGGAGATCGAGACCATCCTGGCCAACGTGGTGAAACCCCATCTCTACTAAAAAAAAACAAAAAAATTAGCTGGGTGTGGTGGCGCATGCCTGTAGTCCCAGCTACTTGGGAGGCTGAAGCAGGGGAATTGCTTAAACCTGGAAGGCAGAGGTTGCAGTGAGCCAAGAATGTGCCACTGTGCTCCAGCCTGGCAACAGAACAAGACTCAGTCAAAAAAAAAAAAAAAGCATTAACAGGCAATATAGTGTGAAGATTAAGAACATAGACTACATTTAAACAGACTTGGGTTTTCAGCCTGACTCTATTGCTTTCACAGAACATGACTGCTGTGATTTGGATGTGTCTCCCAAAGTTTATGTGTTGGAAAAGTCCTCTGTACAACAGTGTTAGGAGGTGAGATCTAATAAGAGGTTATTAGATCATAAGAGCTCTTCCCTCATGAGTGGATTAATATCATTATCAAGGGAATGGGCTAGTTATTGCCAGAGAGGGCTTACTATACAAGAAAGTTTGGTTCCCCCTTGGTCTCTGGCTCTCTCTTAGTCTCTTATTTAATCACACTCTCTTGCCCTTCCAACGTTCTGCCATATGATGATGTAGCACAAAGGCCCTTGTCAGATGCAAGCACCATGCTTTTAGACTTCCCAGTCTCCAGAACTGTGGGTCAAATAAACTTCTATTGTTTATAAATTACTCAGTCTGTGGTATTCTGTTCTAGCACCAGAAAACAGACTAAAACAGTGACTATGGGCAAGTTACTTGAAACTCTCAAAACCTGTTTCCTCATCAGTGAAATGGACATAATAATAGTATCTACACAAGAGAGTTCTTATTGAATTCAATGCCGTGATGCCTGTAAATGTTCAGCTCAGTGTCTGGCACACAGTAAGTGCTATGATTACTGTTGTGATTGTGTTGTCACCTGTGTTCAATCAAGTACAGAAATCTTCAATCTGAAATAAAGGATTTTGAAGACTCAAGCTATATTACCTTTGTGAAGAAAACTATATATACAGATTTAAATATATTTTAACATTAGGTTTGGAACTCTGATAGAAGAGTTTAATAAATCTAGCACTTAATAAACATTCACTCTGTATTTGCTTAGCCTTATGCTTTGTATCTGGGCAGGTGAAGGATTAGAGAAGAGAAAGCCAAATAAGATATTATTTAGATACAGACATGTTCAAAATTAACAGTAAAATATGACTGACTTTGTAAGTACTATAATCAATTTCCAACAATGTTATCCTAGGAAAAGAAAAGTTCAATTATGAATAAGACAATCTAGGAGGCCTCATGGAGGTGGTGATATTGAAACAAGAGTGGGATTTCCTCAGGCAAAGATTGGGATTGTGGGTCTGGAATAACAACATGAGTAGACAAATTAACATTTAAAAAAGGAACAGAAGTAGAAAGGTATAGAAGATGTCAAGAGAATTGGGTATAGAATGATAGACTTGCTGGGTGTGTGGGGACTGGCTGAGGAAATCATGAAGGCTCTATAATGAAGGGCTCTTCGTGGGCCCTGTTAAAGAGTTTAGATCTAGCCTCAGGTCTAGTTGCCCTAACAAAAATACCATAGACTGGGTTGCTTAAACAACAATAATTTATTCCTCACAGTTCTGGGGACCAGAAAGTCCAAAATCAAAGTACAGGTTGGTTAGGTTTCTGATGAGGGCCCTCTTCCTGGTTTGTAGACAGACACCTTCTCACTGTGTCTCTTCACATGGCAAAGACACACACACACACACACACACATACACAGAGAGAGAGATCTGACTTCTCTTCCTCTTCTTATGGGGACACTAGTTCTGTTATAGGGGATCCACCCTCATGACATCATCTAATTGTAATTACCTCCCAAAGTCCCACCTCCAAATATCATCACACTAGGGATTAGGGCCTCCACATGTGAATTTGGGGGAGCACAAACATTCATAATGTCTTAACCTATACTCAAAGAGAAACACTGACAATTGTGAGGAGGCAAATAAAATCATGAGATTGCTTAGGAAGGTTAATCTGGTGTGAATAAGTGAGAAGAATTGAAAGGAGACAAAGAGACCAGCTAAAATGTTGCTACAATAGTTCAATATAGAAGCACCATATTTTATAAAACCTGTAACATCATTAGACACATCATTTTTTAAATTTAATTCTAAAGAAGAAAGTACTTCCATTGATTTACAATATAACATTTTATTGAATAGAATTTTAATTTTATACTTACTGAAAGAACTATTTGAGAAGTTTTTAAGCATCGTTGTGTTTTATATGTCACTCTTTGTATTAACATAGACAATCTGAGGGAAATACAGCAGTTAAGGTATTTCTGAAACTCACATTCACAGTCCACTTCTTCTCAATCACTTTTTGATTTAGTCATTATGGTGTATATTATTATAGAGTTCATCCACATATACATAGAGTGATGATTTTTAAATAATCACATTTTATATTTTATTTTGTCACTTTTTTTTTTTACTTAACATACCGTAGACATCTTTTCAGTTAATTAATTGTAGTTTGATAGCATCATTTAAATTCATTCAACAACTATTACTGAGCATCTAGGCCTTGGGCGAGGTACTAGGGAAACACTGAGGAGTAAAAGTAGGTGGGGGTGTCACTCTGGTGGAGTGTGACCAAAGTAAAGAATTTCCTGGTGGCACACATTTTCTTTCCTTCTAGATTTGGGTTTTTATTATAATATTATAATGAATTTCCTTATTAGTTTATCTCTTTATAAATCCCATGGTAAGCTTCCTTGTAGTCCTAGCTATTCAGGAGGCTGAGGCTCACTTGAGCCAAGGAGGTAGAGGCTGCAGTGAGCCAAGATTGTGCCACAGCACTCCAGCCTGGGTAACAGAGTGAGACCCCATCCGGAAAAAAAAAAAAAAGTTCCTAAAAGTGTAACGTCTGGGCCAAGTGGCTCACCTATGTTACATATATTTAAGGATTTTGATACATATTGTCAATGTTCCCTTCAGAAATGCAGCAATTCATATTCTTCCCATCAACATTCCCCTCCTGTGCCTATGTCCTCACAACTCTCCCACCCTGGATTTTATCATTCTTTTATATCTTGGCTAATCAAGAGGTAAACACTGATATTTTATCATTATAAATTGCATTTCCTGATTACTGCTGATGTGGAATATATTTTTATATTTTTTAGCAAAACACATTTTTATATAATGTTTATATTTTATATAATAACACACTATTTTTATATAATATACCTATTGTATAAATATTTTTTTCATACACTTTTTGTGTATTAGCCATTTATATATATTTATAAATATAGTGTATATATACACACAAACATATACTGGTTTTCATTCTTTGCCTATTTTTCTATTGGTATATTTTATTCAGATGATTTTTAAACAATCACTTCCCCCTTTGAGTTCCAATGTTAGTATTTTAGAAACGTACAGAAATTCAAAAACATAGTAATTTGCACTTTATATTAGCATAGTTTCCTACAATAAAGTGTGATTTGTTAACTTATCTGTGAAAATGTCTATATGATATTATCCTCAAAGCAGAATGCTTCTATTAGTTTTAACTATTTGAATCTATTTCAATAAATCTAAAGACATCTTATGCAAACAGCAAAACAGGATGTGCAGTTTCCATAGAAACAGAAGCTAATATTATTAAAAAGGAATGAGCCAAGCTGGAACTTTTTTCCTCGGGGACCCTCATTTGCAACCAGTTCCTTGAATAAGTCGTATATGTGAATTATGCCACCTGATGCTAGTTAACATTAGTAATGCCTGATAAAGACTTCACTTGGCATCTGATCATCACAAGGGAAAGGTTGATGTAAATTACATTGCAGGCTAACTAATTTGGGATTTTATTTTAAATTGAAATTTAAAAGTAAAACCATTTCATCTTGATTTCCTAGGGAGAGTTGTTCATTTCCATGCTAAAATCGAAATAACCATAATGTAAGTGTCTGATTTCTTTTTCAAGTTTGAAAATTTTGGTTATAAAGCAAACTTTTTATACTGAATCAATGATTTTTATCAGCTTATATTATCAAAATGGAAAAAAATGCCTTAAGAAAATAGCCTTGAACAAAACAAATGTTATACACAAAAGTGCTAAAACGCTTTTAGTAGAATACGAAATAATTATATGACTCAGACTGTCAGAGTTTATAATTACTACCCAGAATGGAAAAATTTCCTATGCTAAAGAACATCCCCGTGGGTCCAAACCACCGAGAAAATGATGTGTCATATGTGTTACTTCACTCCACCAATAAAGTCTACAATTCAGTGTTTAGCCCAAAATTTCCTTTTAAGGCTGTTACCTTTTCTGTATACTCTAAGAAGTCACATGTGTCTGTGAAACATCTCATCTTAGTGCTGGAAGAGTGAGTCTTGTTGTGTATGTTCTCTTTCGTATGGCAGAAAGAGGATTACTTCTCTTACTGTCAAATAGGGGATAGGATATATAAAGATTGTGAGCATGAAAGTAATTTTCATGTTTACAATAATCACACCTTCACTTTTAAAACAAAAATCTAAAGCTGTACACTATCTCATTTGACCTTCACAACTGTGATACTGACATTTGCATGATCACTTTGTAGACAAGGAATCTAAGATTCCAGAAGCCGAAGGGTCTTGCCCAAATGTCACAGTTAACAAAAGGAAGAGCTGGACTGAAACACACGTCCTCAGTCACGTGTTTCCCATGTCAATCATGGGAAGTTTCCACTGAGCTACACTACCACCCAGACGTAGCAACTCCTAGGGTTTTCCTTCAAGCAGGGACTGAACTGAGTAGCCTGTCAGAGTAGCAATGACGTCCTTCACAGGACGGAGGGGAGGACATGCTCCCGGACGCTGTGCTCTGGGGACAGTGTGTGCACTGCTTGTTGCTGCCCCGCACTCTATCAGTGGTGGTTGTGGAGATGGCTGTGGTGGTGACATTAAGATCATGGCCCTCAAGGCTTCACTTGATCAGGACTCCAGCTTCATTTCATTTCTCTCTCCCCTGTGTTCACTATGCTCCACATAATAAATTGATTTGTTTATTTTTATCATTTCTATACCAGGCACAAAAGGAAATAATAGGAAGAAATTCCATATTATTGAAGAAGTGTCCCTTCCTTCAAAATTGCAATGTAGTTAAGGGGTTGGATTCTAACACGAGATTGCCTGGGTTTGAATCCTGGCTTTGCCATTCACTGTGTGTGACTTCAGACTAAATTTAATTGATTCTATTGCTAACTTTTCTGTGCCTCTGTTGCCTCATCTGCAAAACTAGCCAAATACTAGTCCCTACCTGATGGGGTTCATGAGACAGTCCATGTAAGGCATTTATCTGGCAATAGAAAGAACTCCTGACATAAGTAGTCAGCATCAAAATTGATCAATATATGGTGAGACATCACAGTGTTTGCTCCGGAAGGGTCTTGAGCTATGCATACAGAACGTTACACCAAGTGCAATACATATGTTACATGTGTGTTTGTATTGCATGCATATGTGATACATACAAAATGTTATATATACAATGCATTTTAACAGAAAGGTTTGATTTGGCTTGGCAGAGAGAAAGGGAGGGGTAAGCTCGAGAAAGGGGGTCACCTGAATAGGGACAAGGAAGTTGGGGGAGCAGTGGGAATGCACACAGTGTGTTGTGAGGATAAAGGGGCTGAGTGCATGAATACAAAAAGCTATTGCAAACTAATTGTAAGAGATGAAGCTGGACAGGAAAGATAGGACCAGGTAAAAGAAAATTTTTAATTCCAGGGTAAGAATTTGAGAATTAACTCAATAGGCAATAAATAGCTTCAGTAAGGAAGCTATTATAGAGTCTTGCGCAGGAAAACTTAACGTAAAAGAAAAACAAACTTGGTCTTCCTGGATGCCTTTCAAAGTTAACTGAGCAAGACTGACAAGAGCCCTCTGATAAGAGTTCCTATTGATGGCAGTCAACATGCCAGGCCTTGTCCCATTTTAACAAGAATTCTACAGGATAAATACTGTTTTCATATCTTCTGAGGAAGGCTCAGAAAGGTTAGGAAAATGTCCAAGGTCGTGTGACTAATAAATAGCAGAGCCAGCACCCGCACACAGTCCTTTGCATCTCCAAAGCCTATGTTTTTACTAACCTACCCTGGTTAAATGGTTTTTAAAAAGGTGGGAGGGGTTAGTAAATGAGAGAAGCAACAGAAATTAGGGAAATTGAGCAAGATCATTAAAGGAATAACTTCCATATTACTTAAAGTATCTAACTATTCTGTACAGAAGCCTTCCTCAGAACAATTACAAGGCAACATTTCTCTGGAAATGGCTGTTGAAATTAGAGCAACGCTGTGAATGTTGAATAAGAATGTTAGTTGCAAAAACAAGTTATCCTGTCTAGCGTATGCAGAAAATAACTTTATTAAATGATACTTGGCTACTCAGAGAAATCCCAGGTGAGCCAGAAAAGTCAAGTAATTAGGGCAGATACCCAAAAACACTTTCAGGACCAAGGACACCACAGCCAAGCTCACTATGCCCAGAAGACACAGGGGACTGGGTGCCAGGATCTCCACCCTGATGAGCTGAAGGCCGTCACCGCCATGCTTGCCAGATGTGTGTCCCTGCACAGGGCTGCTTTTCCACATTTCTCATTTCCAAATCCACGCCTAGATGAGTATGATCTGATTAGTAGAACCTAAGCCACATGCCTGTTTCAAGCTTCAAGGAAATCTGGGTTTGGGATTCTTTATGACTTTTTTTTTTAAAGAGGTTTATAGCTAAAACTCATAATCTGGAATTGCCCAAAGTATAAGCTTTGGAACAGTCACAATAACGAACGTCCATTTTTATTAGGTAAAGGTGTTAGGGCAAGTGAAGAACCCCTCAGGATGTGTCCGTCACTCTTCATGGAAGATATATGCTTCCTGACATGGGTATTTCATTCTGCTTGACAGGTTCAACGTGTTATTATGGAAAGAGAAGGGTGACTCACTAAATTTAATAAAAGTGTCCATGAAGGCTGTCCAGCTGCCTTGGGTTTGATTCATATTCACCCAGAAATTTTTTGTAGCCATTAAATTTCCCGAGAAAATTTATCTGCTGGGGAGAGAATGAGCTTACCAATGGCCAAGAATATTCTGGTCTCTCCTGCAGTTACATTTTGTTGTGGGTTAATAAGTTCATTCACCGGACAATGTGCCAGGCATTGAATTAGGCACTGCGTTTTGAATGACAATCAAATCCCATCTTTGCCCGTGAAGAGTTCACAACCTGTGAGGAAAACAAACGTGTAGATAGAAAGTTATGGAGTGATATGATAAATGCAACCCTGGTAAAAATGACAGGAGAAGCGAGGAGGTGAATCCCTGCTCATCCCAGGTGGCAAAAAGGACACTGCTTGAATGAAGCCTTCACAAGTAAGAGTCAACCAGATGGAGGTTGGGGGAGAGGCACGCTAGGCTGAGGAAAAGCACAAGTGTAAGGAACATTAATTAATTTCATTCATTCAGCCAATATTTGTTTTGTGCCAAATACTGGGGTATAGAACATGGGAGAGTGAGTGGGGAAAAGGTGGGTGGGGGGCATACCACAACAGCGAGGCTGAGGGGCAGATAGACTGACCAAATAGAGACGTGTATACCATGGCAAGACATTTAGAATTTACCCTTGGTGCTTTGTCTTTTTAAATTGATCTCTCTGGAGACTGTGTATAGAATGAATCCAAATTTTAAGTGTCTCCCTCTTGAGTCTAAACACGTTACTTACCACCCTACATTGTGCATGTAAGTCTTTTCTTGTGTGTTAGCAGATGGTTTATTTTTCATGTGACTCAGGATGGGTACAGCAATCTGCATTTTCTTTATATCTTTTGGCATTCAGGTTTGGTCTCCCTGAGAAGATAAGCATGAAAAAGGCAAGGACCCTCCTGGTGACTAACTTAACAATAGAAGATATCAAAGATGGGCATTTAAACAAGGTTTCTTGGAGAGGAGCAAAGTCTTCTAGTACCTCCCTGTGAGACACCTAGGTAGCTACTATTTGACTTTCTAGAAACAGTAGCATGCACAATAATTACGCATTGGCATTTGCAAAAAGATAATGGGAAATTAATAGGACAGAAGCAACTTAGATGTAAACCCATGTATCCTTAATAGAAAGATAGAGAAAAGCAGAGACAATAGCAAAAGAAAAAAGAAATAATCACATATTTGTGTATTTTAAACACTGTTTTTAGGTGCAAGCTACCATCATGAAACACATCACCTGCCAGCTGCACTCAACAGGGGACGGGATACGCAGGGCTTAGAGAAAGTGCTGCTTGCTAACTCTACATTTCCATGTTACATCTTTGTTGTCGTGGAAAGAGAAAGAGAAGAAAGGGAAGATATGATAGCAGGAACATTCACTGAAGTACAGACTCACTGAGCAATCATGACAAGGTAAACGAGTTCTACAGTCTATAAGGTCAAGATAGCAGGGCCTTGCCTGTGAAATACATTACATGTGTATGTAATGTGAATAGTTGATTTAAACTGAAGGACAGATCTCTCAAAAGAATGCTTTCAGGGCTCACAGTCATTGACTATTGGGAACTGACAAGAAGGAGGGGAGGAGGCAAGCAGGTAAGCATGCAGAATGCTGCCTGTGGTCACACAGGTCTGGCCCACAGCATCTCCAGTCTTAACACTTCATTGTCACCTTGCTCAGGAGTGAACCAGGTTCCCAGTAAAAAAAATTCTCATGAGACTGCCTTGTAAATCAGGTTGTCAATGTGTTACTTTACAGTGAGATTGATCTGATTTCAGGATAATATTCTTGTCCTCCATGCTAGATATTTCCTTGGACAGGTAATTTTAGCCAGGAATCCAAATCATTCATTACCAAGGTTTTAAATAGGAAGTCAGGAAATAAGTAGTTGGATAATCTCAAAGTATCAGTTCTCAAATTTTTATTGCCATATGCATATAATATCTGATAGTTATTTCATAGACTCCCGAGAATATAGCCAGACCTTGACATAATCAGCCCTCAATGTAATTAGTGAATAATGTATTTAGAAAACAGATACTTCCAGATGTCCACCAAAATGTGCTCCTTAGAGTCTTCTACAGCAAAAGAATTATACCCAGACACATGGTTGAACTACACTTCCCAGACTCCCTTGCAGAGTGTGGCCATGTGACATTTCTCACCAGTGAGAAGTGTCACTGAGAAGGGGAAATGCTATGGGCCTTGGGGCCAGGGAGTGGGCATGCATTTCCAAGGTCTTGTCCTCCTTCCTACTGTATCATTTTTTGAGGAAAACAGGAATAAATACAACTAACAAATATTCCTACTATTGAACAAACCTGTATGCCACTGTTACTAATAAAATCAATGAGTAATCCTCTTGCACTGCCTCTCTGCCCATCTCTACCCCTGTTTTCCTGTGTTTTCATTCCCAATTGAAGTCATCCTTGACACTGCTCTTTTCTTTCCCCCAGAGATACCTCTTTCACCATGTGCTACCACCTGCATCACACCTCCTGGCCCAAACCAGCATAATTCCTTATAATCTTTTATCCTCCTCTGCTCTGCCTCCCACATGGCAGCTCATGAAATCCTCTTGGGATGAAAACAGGAAGATGCCACTCCTTTCTCAATTGAGAGGAGTTTTAGATTTATTAGGGAATGAATTAGCAACTCTGAAAATGTACTAGGTATATAAGCACTTAAAAATATGAGGCAATTTTTAACTATGAGAAAAAATGTTTTAAATAGTCTAAGAAATGACATGTAATTATAATACATTTCCACTTTTAACACAAGTCCACTCTCCAGAGTTCTACCGTAATTTTATAATATGGCTACCAAATATTTTTCCCCCAAAGTGTTCCCCATGCCCTATAAGATAATGTCCAAATGCATTAACCAAAAATTAAAAGACTTCCTGATGTGGCCTTAATCCACTTTCTCTTCCTTGGATCTTATACTCCCTCACGCAAACCTTTTGCTGCAGCCAAACTATATTATTCAGTATTCTTTGGATATACTTGTCACTGTCCACTGCTTCTGTTCAGGCCATTCCATTGGAGCCATCCTCACTCTACACTGTCCATTTGGACCTGTATCCCTTAGAGATCCAACTCAAACCCACCTCACCCAGAAAACCTTTCTTGGCCTTCCAGCTGAAAGTAATGCTCTGATGCGTCTGTTTACAAGGGAACATCTCTAAATAAATTTTGTCTTCTTTTTCTCTGTACAGCTAAATCCCACTTACTCCTCAAGACATGGTTCCTATGTCAGCTCTTCAACAAATCCTTCCCTCATTTCCCAGGCTCACCAGGAACTCTCTTCACTGGGCCTCCAAAGGCACCCTATGAATACTTCCAGAATTCCACTTTGCCCTACAACCATCTCTCCATGTGCTCTTCTAGGCTTATAAGCATATGAGAGCAAGAAATGTGACTTTCGTTTTGAATAACTGTTGTATGAATGGAAAACATAGTTAGCAATTTATCATATCTCATGATTGCCCTTAAATCTAAATATTGGAATCATCTTTATCTACATTTTTATTATTTTGTTTTTTATAGGCTTGCAGCTTATCTTTCCATGTAGTTAAAATCCCTTGAGGGTAGGAAATGTTTTATTCTTTATATTTTTGCCAACTGCCCAAATCAAACTCTAAAATATAGTGTGAGATCTCAAAATATCTGTTGCTTATATTATAGCAATATTTGAACCAAGATATACATATATAAATGTTCATTTCGGCACTACTTGTAATGGCAAAAATTAGGAACCACTAAAAAAAGTCTGTCTTGGTTCATTTGTGCTATTATAATAAAATACCGTATACTGGGTAATTTATAAATAATAGAAATTTATTTTTCACCATTCTGAAGGCTGAGAAGTCCCAGATCAAGGTGCTGGCAGGTTTGGTGTCTGGTGGAAGGCTGCCCTCTCTGCTTCCAGCATGACACTTGTTGTTGTGTCCTCTGGAGGGCACAAACACTGTGTCAGAAGGTGGAAAGGCAAAAGGGAGGAATGCTGTGTCCTCAAAGGCACACAGGCAAAAGGGCCTCACTAATTCCCAGCTCTTTTATAAGGCACTAATTCATTCATGAAGGCAAAGCCTTCATGACTTAATCACTTCCTCAGAGGCCTCATCTCTAAATAGCACCGCAATGGAGATTAAGTTTCAACATAAATTTTGGAGGAAACATAAACGTTCAACCTATGGATTGTTCATTAGTAGAGGAATGGTTAAATCAACCATGGTTCACCCACACTTTGGAACATACTGGAATAAGTTAAAAAAAAAAGTAAATAGACCCATTTAATCTGGCATGAAGGTATATTCAAGATATATTTTTAAATTTAAAAATCTAGTTGTGGAACAATCCATTTGGTATGAGTCAGTAATGTAAAATTATATCTTATTCTGTGTGTACATATATGAATAATATTGTACAAGAAAATGGGTAACTATATTGATAAAAAACTGTTCACAGTGGGTACCTTGGTGAGGGGAATGGATTGATAGGAACTGGAAGAAAGGGAATTTTTTTTTTTTTTTGAGACGGAGTGTTGCTGTGTCATCCAGGCTGGAGTGCAGTGGTGTGATCTCAGCTCACGGCAACTTCCGCCTTCTGGGTTCCTGGGTTCAAGCAATTCTCCTGCCTCAGCCTCCCAAGTAGCTGGGATTACAGGAGCTGCCACCACAGCCAGCTGATTTTTTGTATTTTTAGTAGAGATGAGGTTTCACTATGTTGGCCAGACTGGTCTCAAACTCCTGACCTCATGATCTGCCCATCTCGGCCTCCCAAAGTGCTGGGATTACAGGCGTGTGCCACTGCTCCCAGTCTATTTTTATTCAACAAATTTTAAGAGGCTATATCTACTTCAGGTGTGGCAAGCCAGGTCTCCTTAACAGCAGAACAGGCAGGCCTTCATGACAACTGTTTCAGCTCTGACTGAATGGTTACATTAAATATTAAAAGCTGAGGGAGCCGGTGTCCTTCTACAAAGGCTGGGATGTAACAAAAGCCCACCAAGAGTCTTGCCTAGGCCTTTCCTGGGCCTTGAAGCATGACAAGATAACGAAGGAATTCTTAACAGGACCTGTTTAGGATTAAACAAGTTTTACTGGGGGTCTGAAGAAACTCCCCAGACCTCCACAAACAAGTTTGTGGGAGGCCTAAAGGCACTCCCCAGACCTCCCTGATTCAGCAGGAAACAAGATAAGGGTAATCACCCCTGGCGCCTGCGCCCATCTAGATTCAGTAAATTCACTGAGACTCCAGAGGAAGGTCTTCAGGACTTAGACCTTAGTTATAGACTCGAAGAAGTTAATCACTTACGTCTTTAGGTGAATGCACACACACACAGCACTTATAGCGCTCTGGAAAACTTTGTAATTTTGAGTTGGTCTGGTGATATTTTCCCGGCCTTCTCCATGTACCTGGTTATAGAAATAAGCTCTCTTCTTTCTCAGTTCATCTGCATCTCGTTACTGGGCGGCGAGATTAAGCAGCCCAACCCTCAGTTCGGTCCAGGAACACAGAAACTGGACTAAAATCAATATTACAGAAGCTGCTCAAATTTTCATGAAAAGACAATTATTAAAACAGAAACACTTTCCTTAATAAGGTAGAGAAAATATTTTCAATGACCAAGTTTTTATAAAATTTGTTCCATTTAATATATGTTGATAGATTTTAGATCCCTTCATGAGCAAACTTTTTTCTTCCTGTAAAACATGCAAAATTTTTTAGCAATTAAAGTTGTCATATTAGAATTAAAATTTTCTTTCCTCTAAGAACACGTGCCTTTGAAAGTCTGCAGCTTGTTGATGAGCAGAATTGAGCCTTCAGCACATCATCAATAACAACAGGCTAATGACACTGGAGGACTATGGTAAGGATTAAATGAGATAAGGCAAAAATTGTGTGACATGGGAGCTAGAACACTACAAGGACTCAGTCAGTGGTGGGTGCTACCCATTTGGACTAATCGGGTATCTACTCTAAATAAGGAGACTCCCTCACTCCAGTTGCCTTGGGCTGTAACACCTGGAGGGAATCATGCAGCTCTTTTCAAAGAATACTTTAGGATGACGATATTCCTGGCAGGGGATTCAGAAATAGAAATGCAGCAACAATTTTATATTAGAAAACATCTAAATAATTCAGTTGTTTAGGAAGCCTGAAACACCACTTCTTTCACTGTTCATGTCACCGATTCTCCATTAAGATTTACCTGTTAGCTTGGAACAGCCTTCAAGAGAAAGATTCATCAAATTTAACTTTTTCATCTACAGCAGGCTAGAGTTAATGCTCATATATCCACAAGATTTGTTTTAGCATAGGCAGCAATTCTGTTCCATGCAATGGCGCTGCATTTTGTAAAATACTCTGATCATGGAAGATTATTAAGGTTTTCTTATTCTTATTTTAAGATGAGGCACTCTAAAAAGAAAATCTTCATAAGCATTTAATAAAGTAAATTCAAAGCATAACTATTGTACTTGTCAGAAAGGTGATAAGAAGAAGGCTTCATAAATTGTTCCTGATATGATCAAACTCAGCTTTAAAGCAACACCAAGCAACCAGAACTCTTTGATATGTGTGCCAGGGTGTGAGGTTGAGATTTCATTTCAAAATCTGAGTCATTCAAGAACACATTTGTAAAAAGAAGAAACCCTACTGTTTACCTAATGTTTAAAAACGTAATCTTTACCAAAATGGCTGGATCAGATTTAATTATTTTTACATATTAAATACAGACCACACGCCCAGCCTAGGGTCACTGGAATTTAAAGAGAACACATCATGAAATTCTTAGCCTCTGAAAGGTTGCAATCTAACCAAGAAGACAAATTACATTCTCATAAAATAGAGAAGTATACAACTTAGAACTAAGTGCCAAAATAGATGAGTCATGTGCTTAATCCCATGGAAAAACAGAAGACAAGACTAGAGTTATAGGAGCTATTAAGCTGCAAACATTTGCATTAAATAATTTTATTTTTATTAATAGAGGACTAAATACTTTAAAATAAATCATTGCTTAAAGCCATTAAAATCACCTATTAATTAGTTATCAGTTTTTCTGGCAAGTAATTTGAGTATCATTATCTGAACTTCTGCTGGTGCTTAGAGATACCCGATGCCTTTAAGATGCTTAAACTCCTCCTTCTGAGATGGTATGGCTTGAACATCTTTCACTTGTTTAAATACCTATGTTAGAGCCACATAATGACTTTATTTCTTTGTATATAGGTTGAGATTATTCTGTTAATATCTACCATAAAGAAATAGTCGTTCATGAGATTTTTAACAAGACAGAAAAATATCTAGCCTGGTAGCAAGCATCTGAAAACCTGTTTTCGGATCCTGTTTCTCAGCTGATTCAGGGAATATGCCTTCTTTCACTAGCTTATTATTATGCTATAGAAAGAGCAAAGGCTTTTGAAATTTGAAAAACTTGTCTTTGAATCTGTCTGATTTATCTGACCTTGAGCAAATTACTTGACTTCTCTGATCCTCGGCCTCCTTATTTACAAAATGAGATAAATTATTCCAAATGTGCAAAGCTGCTTTGAGGGTTAGATGGAACGTATGAGAAACAACTAATAGAAAGTTAGAGACACACTGTAAGAGAGAGCTAATATAATTTTCACTTGCTGGTGTATACATTTTCTGTCATTGATCCTGTTAGTACAAGCATCATCAACCAAGCTGTGCGTATATGTTGTCTTATACCATTTATAACACCATGTTGAGAATTCTTAAATCCAAAGCTCTGAGAGATCTGTAAGATTGTTGTTTTTTATCTCCAATCTTTGGGTGGTAAAACTTAACCTGAACTAATGTATACTATTTATAAGTTTATTTTATTTCATTTAGCGTGAATGCTTACAGGTTTTGCTGCAGAAACAGTAAAGTGATAAAGAACATTGCTGTAGAAACTACTAAGGGTGGAACATAGTACACAGTGTATGCACCACAGTGTCTTTCCAATATCTGAATGCATCTGCTCCAAAGGTTTCATAGAAGGGACTATAGAATTCTAGTATTTTCCCTTAACTTTTTCTTACATTACTACAATTTAGCTGGCTTTCATTCATTATATATTTGTGTTTAACACAAATTTATTATTACTTTGCTAAACACAAATATATAATGAATGAAAACCAGCTGTTGTAGTTTTTAAACCACTTTATTAAAGTATGGTTGATACACAAAAAGTTGTACATGTTTAATGAATAAACCTGATGGGTTTAGAGATAACATACAGCTATGAAACTGTCATCACAATCTATGCTGTGAACATAGCCATCATCTCCAAAAGTTTGTATGCATGTATATATGTCTGTCTGTATATATTTTTATAAGAACATTTAATGTAGAATCTACTCTCCTAGAAAATTTTTACATGTACAATAAAGTATTCTTAACTATAGGCATTATACTATTCAGTATATCTCTAGGACTTACTCATCTTGCATAGCTGAAACTTTGTGCCCTATGACTAAAATCTCCCCATTTCCCTCTCTCCATGACCTCTGGAAACCACCATTCTACTCTCTGTTCTATGAGTGTGACTATTTTAGATTCCTCATATAAGTGATATCATGTAGCATTTGTCCTTCTGTGCCTGGCTTATTTCACTTAGTATAATGTCCTCTAGGTTCATCCATGTTGTTGCAGATAGCAATATTTTCTTAAGACTAAAAAATATGTCGTTTTATGTAAATATCACATTTTCTTTATTCATGTGTCTGCTTGGACATTAAGGTTGTTTCTATATCTTGCTACTGGGAATAATGCTGCCATGAACATGGGAATGCAGTTATCTCTTTGAGAATCTGATTTCAATTCCTTTGAATATATTCCCAGAAGTGAGGTTGCTACATGGTAGCTTTTTTTTTTTTCCCAAGGAATCTCCATACTGTTTCTGTAATGGTTGCACCAATGTATATTCCCGCCAATAGTATATAAGGATTTCCCTTTTTACCACGTAGTCACTAACACATGTTATCTTTTGGGTTTGTTTTGGGGGGGTTGTTGTGGTTTATAATAGCAGTCATAACATATGTGTGGTGATATCTCATTGTGGTTTTGATTTACATTTTCCTGATCAGTGGTGTTAAGCATTTTTTCCTATACCTGTTGGTCATTTCTCCTCTGGAGAAATGTCTATTCAGATCTTTTGCCCATTTTTAATTGGATTACTTTTATCTTTGCTATTGAGTTTGACTTTCTTATATATTTGGATATTAATCCTTTTTCAGATATATGATTGCAAATATTTTATCCCATTCTATAGGTTGCCTTTCCATTTTCCATATTTCCTTTGTTGTGAAGAAGGTATTTAGTTTGATGTAGTCCCCCTTGTCTGTTTTTAGTGTCATATTCAAGAAACCATTGCCAAGACCAATGTCATGGAGATTTTCTCTTATGTTTTTTTCTAATAGCTTTGCAGTTTCAGATCTTATGTTTAAGTCTTTAATCCATTTAATCCAACATGAGTTTTGTGCATGCTGTAAGTCCAATTTCATTCTTTTGCATGTGTTTATCCAGTTTTTCCAACAGTAATTATTGAAGGGATTATCCTTTCCTCATTGTGTATTTTTGGTACCCTTGTTGAAAATCAGTTGATGGTATATGCTTGAGTTTATTTCTGGGTTTCCTATTCTATTCCAATTGATCTATTTGTCTGTTTTTTTTTTAATGCCAGTACCATATTGTTTTGGTTACTATAGTGTTGGGATATATTTTGAAGTCAGGAAGTACAATACCTCCAACTTTGCCCTTCTTGCTGAAAATCCCTCTATTTAGGGTCATGTGTTCCTATGAATTTTAGGATTGTTTTCCTATTTGTTTGAAAAATGCCATTGGGATTTTAATAGAGATTGCATTGAATCTATAAATAACTTTGAGTAGTGCAGACGTTTTAACATTAATTCTTCCAATCCATGAACATGGGATATCTTTACATTTATTTGTGTCTGCTTTAACTTCTTTCATCATTGTTTTCTAAATTTCAGTGTACAAGTCTTCCACCTCCTTGGCTAAGTTATTTCCTGAGTCCTTTCTATAGCTACTGTAAATGGGATTGTTTCCTTAATTTCTTTAATTACCCAGAGATGTTTGGATTGCAAACAGATAATTCCACTAACTATGGAAAATCTATAAATGTTGACTTTCAAATTTATTTTCCAAGTATCCTTTGAAAGAAACAAATAGCATTTTTGTACAGATTCCCCAAAAATGATAATTTCATTTTTATATTTTAAGTCAACTTAAATTCAATCTTGAACCTAGAAAAATTAGAGTATTAGTCTGCTTCAACACCCACACTACTGTGAACATTGTCAGAGTCAAAATGGAGTACCTTGTGTTTAAAATTCTGGCAAATAGAGCTGGGAAAGTCCACGAAGGAAGGGTTCTCATGCATAAATGACTAATAGCAAGAACTATCACAAAAGACTCTGCAAAACCACAACTTTGCACAAAGGCCATGGCAACTTTACACAAAAATATACTTCTGCAAGGACATCTGCCCAGCAACTACCTGTCCAACCTCAGACCAGCAAGGTTATTGACTTTTTTAGCCAAGGATAATTACCTAAAAACAACTATGTAAACTTTATCATTTTTCTTTTAAAAACCTTGGTCTTCTTTTACCTTCCTGAATATGCACATACTTTACTGTGGCACACATATTCCCTTTGCAATGCCCTATTTCAAGAAAATAAATATTTTCTCTTATAGAGCCTCTCTCTGCTTGTTATTAAGGTTAACACTCGCTGCTGCTCTTAAAACACACCAAAAATAACTATGTTTTTTCTTTCAGACTTTTCCTGAGAGGGCATATATTCAAAATTCTCTAGTTTTCTGTTTATTGTTGTCATTGTTATTGCTGCCTGTAAGACAACAAATATACCCAAAGCAAGAGAATACTTTCATCTAACCAATTTTTCATGCCCAACAAGTTACTAAAGCAAGATTGATGAGTGAACTGCTAGAATAATAGGAAGAACAAACTTTTTCCTGCTGGTGGAACAAGCTGGTGCTCAGCTGGAAGCAGTTCTCTAACTGCTGAAAGAATAATGGAAACTTCTCTGGAACATCCTTAGGGAATTTAATACCTGTAAATGAGTGAAACGAAAAAGATACAATGTGCACAAACAAGCATATACACATCTTCAAATGAATTCTAGATCCTGAAGCTTAATTCACAGCTACTAGTATTCAAATCCTTTGTTTAGAATAATTTAGAGCAAATTTAACCAGTAATTAATAAAATAGATTTTACAGTAATTGAAGTTAGATAGCGAAGTTGATAATTATTTTGGAGTTTTAGAATTTTTTTCTCTACAAACTGGATTTCTAAGAATATTCTTTTTTTTTTTTTTTTTTGGATACGGGGTCTTGCTCTGTCACTCAGCTTACTGCAACCTCCATCTCCCAGGCTCAAGCAATCCTCCCAAGTCAGCCTGCCAAGTAGCTGGGACTACAGGTGTGCACCACCACACTCTGTTAATTTTTGTATTTTTCATAGAGGTAGGTTTTCACTATGTTGCCCAGGCTTGTCTCAAACTCCTGGGCTCAAGCGATTCACCTGCCTTGGCCTCCCAAAGTGCTGGGATTTCAGGTGTGAGCCACCGTGACCGGCCCCTGAGAATATTCTTAAGATATTCACAGTGGAATAGGTAAAGTGAGTGATAGGGAGTGCTGAAGATAATAAACAGAATTCATTATCTGAAGTTATCAGTAGTTCGGTTTTCTCACAGATAATCCATATTTATGAAAATAATAAGTTGTCAATCAAGAATAGAATCAATAAAAATATTTATTAATCTGCCATGTTAAGACTACAGGCACATAAAAACAAAGAGATTAATTCAAACATTTCATCTGCATAATACCTCAAACCTGACTATTTAAAAGTGGTTGGGTAATTAAGTAGACATTTCACTTTTTATACAAATATTTGGAATCTTTCCATGCCTAAGGTTTATTTTCTTCATTAAAGTGTTATGATTACTGCCACCTACCTGGGAAATAAAATGTGACAGGAAGTTCATCATGAAATGGAGCTGCCATTACCTGCCTGGGACTATTTCCCACTCTTGTTCCATCTGTACAATAGTCATTCTATAACCTCGGCCCCAAAGGATCTGAGGTTGGGACTTAGCCTTACCAACCAAAGAAACAACTCTTGGTCTGAGTCATAGAGTCATAAATTTAGTCACATAAAACTGTCATCTTCAGTGACACTCATTGAAAATGTGCCTGGACCTATACAATTTCCTTTAAATTAATTTCAATTTCCAGGGAAAAATGATTCAGAAAGCAAATAACATTAATGTTCTTCCCACAAATTCAAAATAATTTTGAGAATTTCACCACTATATAGTCAGTTATAAGATAGCAAAATAAAAACATTTTTCAAATTCTTAAAGCAGTGAGATGCTAATTATTCATTTATGAAAAGCCAGAAGCCCTTTTTTTAAATAACAGTGCATCAATTTCCAACTTGAAACAGATGTTGGCACCCAGGATGACTCATTATTCTTAACTCCTGTGGGAGCACTTGCCCACTGGGCCTCAGATTAAATTTCAGAACACAGGCAGCAGCACTAACTTCTGAGAAGAAAATGTCACTAGAATGCCATTTCACATCAGTGACAGTGGCTTCTTCAGAAAATTAAGCTTCATTTCATGTCTGCAAGAACAGTGACCACTGACTCACCACTGCGTTAGTTCAGCTTTCCCAATAATAACTACAGAGCTTCATTCTAAAATCAAGTGCAATAGCTGCAAACAAGCTGAGAAACAGAACTCAGACAGAGCACTTAATAACTGCCCTCGCAGTTACTTTTCTTCAAAACTCATTCTACTTCTAAAGATCTGTAGAATATGGACATAATTTGGTCCTTAAAGTCTAAAATAGACAATGCAAATTTGGCTAGATTAATTTGATCATTTGATCAGAATCATCAAGCGCTATCAGAAATTTAGCATTACATATTATTTTTTACTTAAGCTCAAAGACTTTAAGTTTCCAAATCTTATTTAAAAACACATTCCAAATTAAGTTATGGGAGAGTGAACAGTTCTATGTAAAATTCTAATTTAACTTAATTTTTTAAAAGACGAAGATCTGATCTCTCGATCAGGAGGACTCTCTAAACTTGAAAGCATTGGAAGGTATCAGAAAGGAAAATATCAGTGTATTTGCTTTCCTAGAAATGTAAAATATATGTATCTAAAAAGTGTCATTCAAAAATTAAGAAACATATAAAACTGAGTAAATATTTATGATGAATATTGCAAAGGGTTGCATTCTTAATTTAAATTGATAAATGACCACCAAAATATCATTATACAAAAGACATGAGCAAGAAATTCACAGGTAAGGAAATATCAGTAGCAAGTACATTTAAGAAAAAAGTGTTCAACCTATCAATTAAACTGACAAGGTGTTATCTTTCTTTTAATAAATTGACACTATTTTATAAATATATTATTTTTAATATAAATATCATTTATTCTTGGCATTAGTATTAGTAGTATTATGTTAGTACTCTCAGTATTAGAATTAGTAGAATTATAAATTAGTCCCATCTTGCTAAAAAAAAAAATGCATTGGCATTTTTTACTTGGAGCCTTAAAAATATGCACATGCTTTAGACCAGGAAAGTTTTACATACAAAGATCATCATTGCTATGTTCTTTATAAGAGTAAAATATCTGAACCAACCTAGATGTTCAAAAATAGAGGAATATTTAAATTGATTATGAAATATACATATCCTATATTGTGTACAACTATGTAAGAATTTAAAAGTATACCTGCAAAGTATTTTAATTATAAGGAAACATATTTATGACATATTATCAAGAAAAAGTATATAAATTTTATAAAAATATAATCCTAAATATGAAAAAATATACCCATAGAAAAATACTGCAACTATACTTACACAAGTGATGATTATTACTTGGTAATTCACTATACAAGACAGTCCCACTTCTTCGTACATTCTTATATTTTTTAATTTCCTCACAATAGGCATGTGTTACTTTAGTATTCAGGAAAAAATAAGCCTTAGTTTAAATGTGTATCAAAATGCTCACTTTAATTTTAAAAAACACATATTACACCTGTGACATTTGCAAAAGTAGTAGCAGAAAATAAATATATGTCTTGAAGAACTATAATTGGATTTAAGAACAGTTTGAACAATGTGTTTATTATACTTGGAAAAATATTCATTGTAGAGGGTGACCACAAAGTCTAGAAATAAATGTGTATTATTTATCACATATCTTAATGTAATATCAATAATTCATCAATTGTGAATTTATCCATGTTTCCAGACTTGGTAGCCATCCTGTAATGAGCGATGGGATGTCAATCATTGAAAGGCATGTGTGGCAAATTTAAAAATTAAAAGAACTGAATCCATGACAACTTGTGATTCAAAGATCCCACTAAAACTTCATGGGATGGGGAAGAGGGTGATAAGAATAACTATAATGTTTTCTTTCTGGTAACCTCCCTTTTTCAGAAGGATCAATTAAAAGCCATATTAACACACTATACAGTTGATCAATAAAGCATACAATTTCTATGTGTGATCTTGCTTTAAACATGACAGATTTAATCTTAGAATAATCTGTCTCAAAACTGCTTAACAAGGCCAAACATGCATGCATTTTAATTAATCTTACTTGGACTAATGACAGAAAATACTACTGAGAAAATATTTTCACGAGAAACTATAAAGTACACTGCTTGAAATTAGCAAGACTCCTGAAAAGGGGCTTAAATGAAAAGCAAATACCTCCGGAAAACCTCTTCTCAAATTTGGGACTCTCTAGGTTTCTTAGTTCAGGGCCCAGAGGGCCGCCTCCAACCTGCAAGTGTGCACCAGAGTGTGCAGGGTCACTGTCCCTCCAGCAACCCTGACCCTTTATGCTTATATTGACGACTTTGCCTCTCATGCTCACTCATATACTGAGGATTCAGAGATGAATAAAATAATGTTTTAACAGAGGGCAAAATGTAACAATGCCTGTAAGAGAAAGCAGCTAGAATTATAAGGGTGGGAGGAATTGATTTTGGTAGATCAGACACGGCTCTGAGGAGGACATGGAATTTAAATACAGCTCTGATGGATGATAGCCCATGGTGAATCAGGTTTAACTGTTAATTTTATGGCAAAACCGCAATTACTTTTGCACCAACCTAATATAATGCCTTATTTCATCACTGTTTCCAATGAGGTGGTATTCCTAATTTTGCCCTAGCTGTTACACTCTACTGTCTTCTAGGTGGGAGTTCTTAGTCAATCTGAATGAAAGGTGTCTTAATTAGTAAAGAATACTCTTCTGTTTTCTTTTAAAGATAATTTATGATTTAAAGAACAATTTTCTATTATATTTTGAAGATACCTAAATCAAAGAAAAACCTCCTCTCATGTGGAAATTTCCCTAGTCACACACTGAGGTGAACGTGGACTTCACATATATATTTAGATCCAAGGCAAGGAGAATTGCTAGACATCTTCAACAAGGTTGGTATACCACAGATTTTTGTACTATTTGTGTTTTACAAAAAGCTGTAGTAGCCAAGAACTCCTCAGCTGATGTATTGCAATTTGGGACTTGGTAGGCTTGGTTTTAAAACTTCTTTTACTCAAGTAAAGTTGTAAATGGAATAGATTCTTGTTCTTATAGACTTTTATTTCTTCACAAACATAGAACCATACACTCTGATCTGTGAGACTGAAATACTGAGAAACAGATGCATGAATCATTTTTCCCTGGAACCACAAGATGCTGAAAATATTGAACAGATAAAAAATTGTCAAGAAAGAAAGAAAGTGGGGATATGGGGGAGAGAGGGGGAGGGAGGGAAAAAGGAAGGGAAAAGGAAGACAGAAAGAAGAGCAAAGAACAAAACTGATAGGAAACCACAATCAACTTTAACAATGAAGCTTGAATGAAGCCAAGTGTCAAGCTAAACTGGATGTTCTTAAGTCTGACATTTTTAAGGCATTTGTTTTCCTTAACATCTCTATGGATTATACAGATTTATAAATATTTGAATTCACTTCAATAAACCAAAGAAGTACTTAGTATATTGTACTTGATTTATAAATATGCAATGTATATTTATTAATGTTGTAATCTTAAATTTATTCCTTTGACCCCAATAAACTCATTCTAAAAATCCTTGTTATTCAAGAGTGTACTTTTTACCCAAATGTCTTAAAATATATTGTTGTTTTAACTAACAGTACAGATTAGAATTCTAAAGAACATTGGGTACTAGATTCCTTAGTACTGTAATTATTGCTTTAACATATAATTTCATCATGTCTTCTTAGTATAGATAATTAAGGTTTCTACTCTAATGTATAGTAAAATTCCTTATCTCTAAAGTGTAATTATGTTCTAAATGATAGTAATAAATTCTTAATGTAACCAAACACTGATAACAAAATAAAAGCTTGTTTTGAGTAGTTTAATATGTGGAATAGCATATTTTAACTAAATACTGCTTTGGTTAAATCATAAATGTACTTCTTGCTTTGTATGAGTAACAGAATTAAGAAAACAATGACCACATTTTCCTTCATACATTAAGTGTTTGCCTGATTCAAGTATTCTCTCTGATGCAGAGCTTTGATTCGCTCTATCAGCATAACTCTTATATTGATGTCTTTGTCTACTGTACTAAAGAACATATTGTTCTACAGAGACTAAATAAATAAATAGATTTAATCTAATAAAGCTGGCATTAAACTTTATTATGTAAACAATCCATATGTCCAAACAAGAAGAGACTATCTTCATAGCAGGTGCAGGGGTAATTTTATGTATCCACATTTTATTTCCATATTCTTTACTGTAGGTATCTGATGGGTAGGCCTACCTGGCTCAAATATCACTTCCAAGCAATGCTGGTATGATGGTTAATACTGAGTGTCAACTTGATTGGACTGAAGGATACAAAGTATTGATCCTGGGTGTGTCTGTGAGGGTATTGCCAAACGAAATTAACATTTGAGTCAGTGGGCTGGGAAAGGCAGACCCACCCTTAATCTGGGGGAGCACAATCTAATCAGCTGCCAGCAGGGCTAGAATATAAGCAGGCAGAAAAATGTGAAAAGAGAGACTGGCCTAGCCTCCCAGCCTACATCTTTGTCCCATGCTGGAAGCTCCCTGCCCTCGAACATAGGACTCCAAGTTCTTCAGTTTTGGAACTCGGACTAGCTCTCCTTACTCCTCAGCCTGCAGCCAGCCAGCCTATTGTGGGACCTTGTGATCCTGTGAGTCAATACTGAAAAAACTCCCCTTTATATATATAGACTTCTATTCCATTAGTTCTGTCCCTCTGGAGAACCCTAATACAGCTAGAAACCATTTTTCATAGAGGACTTTAAAAAGCAGCACAAAAGCTGCTTTTTGAAAACTTAAAAACACTTTGAACGTTTGAAAGAAAAGACTATTAAAAAAAGAACTTATATTATAAAATGACTAGTTCCTATAAATACATGAAGCAAAAATATATACACAAAATACAGTAATAGAGAGGATGACAGTGTGATTTTTGGTCTTTGTGTGTGTGTGTGTGTGTGTGTGTTTAATGGACCAACAATTTCTCCTTTTTAGGGCCCTGGAATACTCTTCTGGAAAGGGTCTCCTCTGTTTCCTTTCTTGCTGTTCTCATCCTGCTCTGCTGATCTGCTTCTACCTTCCAGACACATGGGCCAGTACTCACATCGGACCAGTCATTTCTTGAGTTGTCCTCTATTGTGATATTAATTGTGCAGCATTCTCCATCTGCTTCAAGATGCTCTAATTGTGGTTTTTGGCAGACAGGTTCATCAGTTGTCGGTGTTTCTTGAGCAGAGTACACGCAAGCGCTCAAAATGAGGTGCTCCAGTTCTGCAATTGTGTCCCCCAGGAATGGCCGGAAACACTTTCACCCTCTCTGTGTTCTTTTGTGAATATTGTGAGCATTTCTGTCTTTTAAGGAGAAGACATGGAAAGACTCTTTTCTGGGCTGGGAGTCCTTAACTTCTTTTATTCTGTGCTCCCTTTGCCTTGCTATGAAATATCCCCACCCCCAAGCCTGCGGTGTGGTTGGAACTGTTCCCATGAGGGTCACATTTTGTTTCTTGAACTGAGTGCCAGTTATAAAGGTGTATTCAGTTTGTGAAATTCATTAAGCTGTATACTTGTGACTGCTGGATTTTTTTAAAAGCTTATTTTCAATGAAAATTTTTTAAAAAAATACTGCCTTCTGCCCTGCCAGGATTTTTCTGGTTACTAGATTCATACATATTATAATGTAGCAGAAAAAAATATGGTTTCTAAGACATTCACATGTTGCTTTCCCCAGACATTTGCAGACGTAGGTAACACACATATTCAGCTTTAAAAACATATAGGTTATTTCCCTTTAATCTGCCATAACTCATCTTAATCAGAGTAAATGAGTAACGTTACTAATATATTTGTGGAAGGCTCTGGAGAATGCAAAGTACCCTCAGCTGAAGGCTCTGCATCCACACTTCCCTGCATGACCGTTCATCTCAGTCGGTCTCAGTGATGGACGGCAGGTCTTGGCATGTTATATAACAACTTAACTAACGGCCGCCATGCACGAAAGAGCAAACCGTCCTGTTGCCTAGTGACTATTATCCAAGGCAATCAAAGTAAACAGCAAATGCCACAGATATTTTTGAACAGCTGTTTGTTGACCCAGATACAATATTTATATGGCTCGCTAGTTTCTCAGACAGAATTGGACCCTATCATACCCTGCAGAACAGAAATTTGTTTTTCTTAATTATCCATCATTATTCCTGGAAATATTTTTTTTAACTAGGAACCTTTGAAAAGGAGTGATAATACGTTCCAATAGGAAATTCGAAAGCCCCTCAAGTTTTATTTTTAGTTCACGTTTAATAGAAATCTTTCCTGCACATAAGCTTGTGAACTCCCAATAACCACTAGATTTTGTAACATTCCTTCCTGTGTCCAGCAATATTTACATGTGACATTTACTTCGTGGCTAGAATAATCATAAGTTGGGGCAAAAGCATATTCACTTAAGTCTTCTCCAGTCATTATGCTGGGCACGTTGTACCCTGAAAAGATCATCCTAGACATTCCTCAAGGCTCAGAAGAGAAACCACTCCAGGAGGGCCCTTCCTAATACCATAGGACGAAGTTCCAAGTGCCCCTCTCCACAGGCCCCTTGTCAAGTTGATTGCTGAATGAATGCATGGCTTTGTTCTACTTGTTAACACACTGTGTTGCAATTGTTGGTAGATTTTGTGTTGCCACAAAGATCAGGAGTTACTTGTCAAAGGGAAGTGGCAGATTAATTTTTGGAGCATCTTGACTGGGATACAATATGTGACCAATAGATTTTGAAGGGATGAAATAAGGCCTTTTTTCTGCTTGAACATATCTGATAACTTTGATTTAATACCTCTTAGAAACGAATACAGACTGAATGTTGGTGTTACCCGAAAAATCTTATGTTGAAGCCCTAATTTCCAATAGAATAGGGCCTTTGGGAGACAATTAGGTTTAGATGAGGTCATAGGGTAAGGCCCGCACAATGGAATTACTGTCCTTATAAAAAAGGAAGAGACCATAACACAGCAAAAAAGTGGTTGTCTGCAAGCCAAGAAGAGAGCCTTCACCAGAACCCAACCAGGCTGCCACACTTAGCTCAGACTTCTAGCCTCCACAACTGTAAGAAATAAATTTCTGTTGTTTAAGCCACCAAGTCTATGATATTTTGTTATTGCATCCCAAGATGACTAAGACAAAACTCCATTTTTACAAGTACAGGCCAAATAATTTATTTTTAAAAATTGATATTGTGTCATTTAAATGGAATGGAGAAAACATGAATAATTCAATAAATTGTGTAGAACACAATTTAAGGAAAAACATGAATCCCTGCCTTACTTCTTATGTCAAAATATATTCCAAGTGAGATAAATATTTAAATATTAGAAGGAAATGAAGGAAGGAGAAAGGAAGGAAAGGAGAAAAGGGAAGCAAGCCATTAGAGACCCAGAGACCAATAATGGGAAATGTATTCATATTTTTTGAATGGGGGAAGTTTTCTCGGTACAATATAAAACTCAGAAACTCTAAAGGAAGATTTGTCATGTCAAAATTTAAAAAAAAATTGATCTGAGAATAGCACCATACACAAAGTTTTTATTTAAGCATTACAATTTAACAAAAAACGGCAAACATTATGACAAAGGCCTAATTTCTGTAGTATAAAAGAAGGTCTCACAAATCAATTCAAAAATGATCAAAAAGAGAATAGTGAACAAAGGATACAAAAATCTATTTTATAGGGAAATAAACACATACGGTCAATAAGTATATAGAAAGATTTTTAATGTCACTAAAAATTAAGCAAAGGCAAATTAAAACCGCAAAATGCCGTTTTCATTCACTACAGTTACAAAGATTACCAGTACACATTTGTTTGTTAGGAAGTGGAAAAAAAAACCCTGTCATAAACTTCTGATAGAGCATAGATTAGTGTTAGGAAGCTATCTGTCAGGATCTTCCAAACTTTTAAATGCAGATATACCTGACACTGCAATTACACTTCTAGGAATTGATAGTTCATTTATTTACTGACATAAATATATGTCCACTAATAGAAGGTTATTAGGTTACCAAACAGAAAAGAATAATGAGCATGTTTATTCTTATAATTAAAAAGTGTATGTGTGTGTGTGTGTGTGTATATATATATATATATAATATATATACGTGTAATTTGCTACAGTTACCTCTGATTAAGGGAATACGGGGTAGAGATGTGAACTTTTACATTTTATTTTATAATCTTTGCTACCCTTTTTTAAGAAAGCCATACATTTTTATTATTTTATAATAAAAAATGTCATTAAAAGTATAGGAGACTATTGCCACCCTACAACTCAGTAGAAATTAACAAAAGTGTGCAATCACTAAGTTATACAAAAAAACAAAATATTTGAAGAGGACAAGAGAACAATCCAAAATAAAATAATTTCAGCAAAAATAAAAAGCTGGAAATTAAAGTGCTTGGGAAACAAATTGCACGTGTCAGGCAGTTGACAAGCCCCATCTATAAAGCAGGAACAGAAGGCCTGAAGCCCAGGTCATAGCTGTCACTCAAGCCCCCTTTCAATCATGAAAAGGCTTGTGTGGGGGGATGTGGAGCAAATGAATGAGTGTGCACATCAATCAAAGAGAAAGAGAAGCATTTTCTAAAGGCAAGGGTTGGGAGCAGAATGGTTTCAGAGGGAAAAAAATTATTTCCTACCAGTTTAAATGAGATCAAGAACAGGGTATGACCTCCAGTAAAGATTTTAAAAATAGATTCTTCATTTCAGAAAATTATCAGACCAAACCTTCTGTGTTTTCTTATTTTAAATTTAGGCTCCATAAATAAGCAACAGATGTATTTACACTTGTAGTGTCCGCAAGTAGATGATGTTGGAATTGTGATGCCGAATTGGACCAAATATCCCAAATGGAATTTTCTGCACCAGCTGTAGAGCTGTAGCATTTCCTAAGGCCACACATTTTCTGTCTTCATCTTGGACAGTTTTCTCACGAGTAAAGTTTGTTCATTCCAAGGGAAAAATGTATTTCAGTTGAAACAATAATGTATCCCATGAGAAAAAGTTATATCTCAGACATACTTGGCTTAGGTTGATCTCAACCTCTCTAAAATGAAAGTGCCCTCTAAATATCGATCCTTTTGTATAAGAAGCTCCCTCCATGTGGCACCCTTCATGAAGGAGGAGAAATATGAAAAATTATAGCTTTCTTGTCTCTGTGGGCCAGATACCAGTAGAAATTGCTGCTACTGATTGAGGTGAACCAAACTCAGGATCAGAATGAAGCCCTTCTTTATTAGAGATGAACACAATGAAATACTTTGTAATTTATAAAGTTACATGTTTTGATTCTTTCTGATTTTCTCCTTTCTTCCTCTCAGGCCTCTTAATGGTCGCGTGCCTACCTTTTCTTTGTATATTACATCATGCACACATATACACACGTGCACACATACAGTATTTAGTAAAAACATCTATCAAGACTTTGTTATGGTGTCTCACAATCTGTGGTAACTTATCTAGTAAATAATGAGTTTCTAATAATAGAGTAGAAAAATTTCTGGGTGAATTTGCCATATAAATCACCTAGTGGTTTTTGCCATCTGTATAGGGACCCATATGCCTATAACAGCAATAATTTCCCTGGTCATTAAATTCAGTTATGCCAACTCCTAGCCACCACTCACTGAGTAACAAGCACCAAAACTTTCATCACATAAAAAAAGGGCCTGCCAAGTTGGATAAGGAGTCAAGACCCATTGGTGTGCTGTATTCAGGTGACCCATCTCATGTGCTCAAACACACATAGGCTCAAAATAAAGGGATGGAGGATTATTTACCAAGCAAATGGAAAGCAAAAAATGCAGAGGTTGCCATCCTAGTCTCTGATAAAACACACTTTAAACCAACAAAGACCAAAAAAGACACAGAAGCACATTACATATGATTAAGGGATCAATGCAACAAGAAGAACTAACTATCCTAAATATATATGCACCCAATACAGGAGCACCCAGATACATAAAACAAGTTCTTAGAGACCTACAAAGAGACTTAGACTCCCACACAATAATAGTGGGAGACTTTAATGCCCCACTGTCAATATTAGACAAACAAATGAGACAGAAAATTAATGAGGATATTCAGGACTTGAACTCAGCTCTGAACCAAGTGGACCTAATAGACATCTACAGATCTCTCCACCCCAAATCAACAGAACATACATTCTTCTTGGCACCACATAACACTTATTCTAAAATTGACCACAAATTGGAAGTAAAACAGTCCTCAACAAATGCAAAAGAATAGAAATCATAACAAACAGTCTCTCAGACCACAGTGCAATCAAATTAGAACCTAGGATTAAGAAACTCACTCAAAACCACACAACTACATGGAAACTGAAGAGTCTGCTCCTGAATGACTGCTGGGTAAATAACGAAATTAAGACAGAAATAAAGAAGTTCTTTGAAACCAATGAGAACAAAGAGACCACGTACCAGAATCTCTGGGACACAGCTAAAGCAGTGTTAAGAGGGAAATTTATAGCATTAAGTTCCCACATTGGAAAGTGGGAAAGATCTGAAATAGACACCCTAACATCACAATTAAAAGAACTAGAGAAACAATTAAAAGAACTAGAGAAGCAAGAGGAAAAAATTCAAAAGCTTGCAGAAGACAACAAATAACTAAGATCAGAGCAGAACTGAAGGAGATAGAAACACAAAAAAACCCTTCAAAAGAATCAATGAATACAGGAGCTGGTTTTTTGAAAAGATTAATAAAATAGATAGATCACTAGCCAGACTAATAAAGAAGAAAAAAGAGAAGAATCAAATGACACAATAAAAATGATAAAGGGGAGATCACCATTGATCCCACAGAAATACAAACAACCATCAGAGAATACTATAAACACCTCTATGCAAATAAACTACAAATCTAGAAGAAATGGATACAAAATCTAGAAGAAATGGACACATACACCCTCCTAAGACTAAACCAGAAAGAAGTCAAATCCCTGAATATACCAATAACAAGTTCTGAAATTGAGGCAGTAATTAATAGCCTACCAACCAAAAAAAAAAGCTCAGGACCAGATGGATTCACAGCCAAATTCTACCAGAGGTACAATGAGGAGCTGGTACCATTCCTTCTGAAACTATTCCTAACAATAGAAAATGAGGGACTCCTCCCTAACTCATTTTATGGCGCAGCATCATCCTGATACCAAAACCTGGCAGAGACACAACGAAAAAAGAAAATTTTAGGACAACATCCCTGATGAACATTGATGCGAAAATCCTCAATATAATACTGGCAAACCAAATCCAGCAGCACATCAAAAAGCTTATCCACCACAATCAAGTTGGCTTCAGACCTAGGATACTAGGCTAGTTCAACATATGCAAATCAATAAACATAATCCACCACATAAACAGAACAAATGACAAAAAACACGTGATTATCTCAACAGATGCAGAAAAGGCCTTCAATAAAATTCAACACCCCTTCATGCTAAAAACTCTCAATAAACTAGGTATTCGTGGAACATATGTCAAAATAATAAGAGCTGTTTATGACAAACTCATAGCTAATATCATATGAAATGGGCAAATGCTGGAAGCATCCCCTTTGAAAACTGACACAAGACAAGGATGCCCTCTCTCACCACTCCGATTCAACATAGTATTGGAAGTTCTGGCCAGGGCAATTAGGCAAGAGAAAGAAATAAAGTGTATTCAAATAGCAAGAGAGGAAGTCAAATTGTCCCTCTGTTTGCAGATGACACGATTGTATATTTAGAAAACCCCATAGTCTCAGCCCCAAAACTTCTTAAGCTGATAAGCCATTTCAGCTAAGTCTCAGGATACAAAATCAATCTGCAAAATCACAAGCATTTCTATACACCAACAATATACAAGCAGAGAGCCAAATCATGAGTGAACTCCCATGTACAATTGCTACAGAGAATAAAATACCTAGGGATACAACTTACAAGGTACGTGAAGGACCTCTTCAAGGAGAACTACAAACCACTGCTCAGGGAAATAAGGGAGGAGACAAACAAATAGAAAAACATTCCATGCTCATGGATAGGAAGAATCAATATCATGAAAATGGCCATACTGCCCAAAGTAATTTGTAGATTCAATGCTATTCCCATCAAGCTACCAGTGACTTTCTTCACAGAATTAGAAAAAAGATACTTTAAATTTCATATGGAACTTAAAAAGAGCCCATATAGCCAAGACAATCCTAAGCAAAATGAACAAAGCTGGAGGCATAATACTACCTGACTTCAAACTATACTACAAGGCTACAGTAACCAGAACAGCATGGTACTGGTACCAAAACAGATATATAGACCAATGAAACAGAACAGAGGCCTCAGAAATAATACCACACATCTACAATAATCTGATCTTTGACAAACCTGACAAAAACGAGCAATGGGGAAAGGATTCACTATTTAATAACTGGTGCTGGAAAACAGGCTAGCCATATGCAGCAAACTGAAACTGGACCTCTTCCTTATGCCTTATACAAAAATTAACTCAAGATAGATTAAAGACTTAAACATAAAACCTAAAACCATAAAAACCCTAGAAGAAAACCTAGGCAATACCATTCAGGACATAGGCATGGGCAAAGACTTCATGACTAGAACACCAAAGCAATTGCAACAAAAGTCAAAATTGACAAATGGATCTCATTAAACTAAAGAATTTCTGCACAGCAAAAGAAACTATCATCAGAATGAACAGGCAACCTACAGAGTGGAAGAACATTTTTGCAATCTATCCATCTGCCAAAGAGCTAATATCCAGAATCTGCAAGGAACTAAAACAAATTCACAAGAAAAAACAACCCCATCAAAAAGTGGGTGAAGGATATGAATAGACACTTTTCAAAAGAGACATTTATGTGGCCAACATCATATGAAAAAAAGCTTATCATCACTGGTCATTAGAGAAATGCAAATCCAAACCACAATGAGATGCCATCTCACACCAGTTAGAATGGGGGTCATTAAAAAGTCAGAAAACAACAGATGCTGGAGAGGATGTGAAGAAATAGGAACGCTTTTACACTTTTGGTGGGAATGTAAATTAGTTCAACTATTGTGGAAGACAGTGTGGTGATTCTTCAAGGATCTAGAACCAAAAATACCATTTGACACAGCAGTCCCATTACTGGGTATATACCCAAAGTATTATAAATTCTTCTACTATAAAGACACATGCACACATATGTTTATTGCAGCACTATTTACAATAGCAAAGACTTGGAACCAACTCAAATGCCTATCAATAATAGAATGCGTAAAGAAAATGTGGCACATATACATCATAGGACACTATGCAGCCATAAAAAAGAATGAGTTCATGTTCTTTGCAGGGACGTGGATGAAGCTGGAAACCATCATTCTCAGCAAACTAACACAGAAACAGAAAACCAAACACTGCATGTTCTCACTCGTAAGTGGGAGTTAAACAATGAGAACACGTGAACATGTGGAGGGGAACATCATACACTGGGAACTGTTGTGGGGTGGGGGACAAGGGGAGGGAGAGCATTAGGACAATTACCTAATGCATGCGGGGCTTCATATCTAGGTGACGGGTTGATAGTTGCAGCAAACCACCATGGCACAAGTATACCTATGTAACAAACCTGAACATTCTGCTCATGTATCCCAGAACTTAAAGTAAAATTAAGAATAAAGATAAAATTAAATTAAAAGATGTATTTTAAAAAATGGCCTGCCATCCCTTGAAAACAGGTAAAATGGGAATAATTATTCCTAACTTAAATATCTTCATTGCTACATATGGCACAGAGTTATATAAAGATCACATTTTCAGGATGTTTAGTATCAAACATTTTGCAAATATGAGGTATAGTAACTGCTATGTCTTACCCAGAGATTATATTATTTATTATAATTTTTATATTATATATGTTCTATTACGTTATACAACAGGTTTAAAATGACCTTCTCCTACTTACTTATGAGAGCTATTGATCTGCCTACTTTGCATTTATAATCTCTACAAACTTCCTTCACTCCTTGTCTAAAACCATTTTCTTCTTATTGTTCATTATCAGTAGGGGCTTGAACACCGGCTTTGCTATTGAGCCAAGCACTCTAAAGACACAAAATAAAATAATTTCTTTTAAGAAGGTGGTTCAACTCTGAAGATTTAACTGTAATACCATGGTAGGTTGCTCACCAATTCAGCCTGTTGTAGGATTGTAGAGTTTCAAGGTAATCAGAGAATATGGGCTTTCACTTTCTACCTGCCATTCAATGCTTTGAGGAATGGACCCATGTGGATCATGGATTTATAGGTATTAAACTTGCTTCTCCTGCCACTGCTAGCCATAAAAAACACAGTGTAACTGAAGTTTACCAAAACTAGCTGTTGTGTCTTTCATTTGCCCTCCAGATCCGCTCTTGCCTTGTTTTATGACTTAATACCTGAAATGTTTTTAAAAGCAGTGTTTAAATAATTAATAAATAACAGTAATTTATTATTAAGTAATAAGTTGCTATTACTTTAATGTTGTGAATATATATATCTATATATGCAAGTAGAGGTACATGTATTTGTAGCAAAGAATTTGAACTAATACTCACTAAAAAGGTAGTGTCTCTTGGAGATTATTTGTTTGGTTTTTTTGAGATATCTAGTTTTTCTTCAGACTTGTTTTACTTGTGTTATCATAACAAACAATTTAACTACTGAAGATTTTTTAAAACATCCTTCTGTTGGTTGTAGATACTAATTTTTATGTTTCATAATTTCAATCATTGAGTGATGACACAATACATTTTACAAAACATAACACGGAGCCTTATGAAAATAAAATTCTAGCTTCAATAATTTCATAATTTTTCTCTAATTATCTTTTCAAAAAGACTTTGGTAATGTGCTCTAAACATAGGAAATGTGAATTTTGAAAGCTTTAGACTGCTTAAAAATGAAAGTAATGGAAGTAAAAGCATATATCACTAAGAAAAAATAAAAGGGACTTAACAGTTTTGTAATTATTTTATTAACAAAAGACGTTAAGCAAATTCACATGTGACAGTGGCCTGTGAACAAACCAGAAGTTCTTTCTTCAAAGTGAAAAAGGAAACAGTTTAGGAAATACTGAAGAGTGAAATCAAAAGAACAAGTTACACATATACTACTTTTTTTTTTCTCTTGGCTGCATTAATTGTAGTATTTGATCTTTAGTTCACATATACAGGGAAAGAGAGTCCAGTTAATTTATAGATGTTAATTACAATCCTCTGATATGAATTTCAGTTTTGGTAGTGATGGAAGCTCCTTTAATTGGAGCCTTTCTGTAATTGCATGGCGAGTCTCTAAGTGTGGAATGGATGAGATGAGAAAACACAAGCTAAAACCGTGCAAAAACACTTCTAGCAAATTAGTGATAACATTTTTATAAACATAATATTATTTTGATGGTTCCACTGAAAACTGTGATTTATTTGGAACATAGCACCTCATGTGTTTTGCTTAGTAAAGAGTTGCATTTTCAGCTTGTCATCATACTCAATCAAGAAACATGTTGGTAAAATTGATTAGAAACCCCCCAACACTGTTTCTTTCTGTATTAGTGCATTTTCACACTGCTATAAAGACATACCTGAGACTGGGTAATTCATGAAGGAAAGAGGTTTAATTGATTTTCAGCTTCACATGGCTGAGGTGGCCTCAGGAAACTTACAATAATGGGGGAAGGGGAAACAGGCACCTTCTTCCCAAGGTGGCAGGAAAGAGAGAGAGAGAAAGTGAAGTGGGAAGAGCCCCTTATAAAACCATTAGATCTCATAAGAACTCATTCATTATCATGAGAACAGCATGGGGAGAACTGCCCCCATGATCCAATCACCTCCTACCAGGTCCCTCCTGGACACATGGGGATTACAGTTTGAAATGAGATTTGTGTGAGGACACAGAGCCAAACCATATCATCTCCATAGCCATACTTGGCATGGGGGAATTTAAAGAACTCAATGAAAACACCAAAGCAAAAACAGTAGGGAGTACTACCAGTCCTATTCCCAGTAGTTTAAGCATTTTAAAAACTAAATCAGAATTTCTGTCTCATATACCTGACTTTTCTTGGTTAACATTTTATTGTGAAATAAAATACATATACCAAAAAATGCACAACAAAGGTATGTATAATACTTTGATTTATCACAAAGCAAACACTCTAATAATCTCTAGAAAAAATAGAATATTGCCTGTCATTCAGAAGCCCACGCATGATTCCATATATGATTACCGTCCCTACCTTTCCTACCCCTCAAAGGTAATCAACTATCTTGACGTTTAAATCAATCACATGCTTCCGTTAATAATATGAGTTTAATACCTAAGCACATATGCTTAAACACTACAGTTCAATTTTGCCTTGTTTCAAACTTTATGTAAGTTAAATTGTATCGAATGTATCCTTTTGTGTCTGGGTTCTTTGGCTAAACACTGAGTTTTACGAAACCCACTTAATTGCATGGAGCTGTAGTTCTTTTAGTTTTATTGCTTTTATAGTGTTTTGTTATATGTTTATACCACAATTTATTTTTGCCCTCAACTGTTGGTGAACTTTACAAATCACATTGCTATGAATATTCTTGAAGGTGTTTCTGGCTATACATAAACCCTCATTTCTAAAAGTGGAATTTGCTGATCAGAGGGAATGCATGTCTGCAACCATAACTCATCATCCCAAACCATCTTCCAAAGCAGTTGCTCCAATTTACACCTCCAGGAGCAGTGTGTGGGAGCCCCATGGCTCACATCCTCGCCCACATTTGATATTGTAGCATCTGTAGTAGTCCTGTAAATGTTCTGCATCACAGCACTTTGTTGGTGACATATGTTGCTAGCACGTTTGCCCACTCTATGGATTGCTTTTTCACTCATTTAATAGTATCTTTTAAGGAACCAAAGATGGTAATTTTATTGTAGTAAAGTTTATCAATTTTTTATAGCTAATATTTTTGTGTCCGTTTTTTTTAAAAAAAATCTGTTCCTACCCTTGTATAATGAAGGTTTGTCATATCTTCTAAAAGTTTTATTATTTTGCTTTTTATATTCACATCTACAATATAGATAAAATTGATTTTTGTGTATGGTTTGAAATAGGATCCAATTTCTCTTTTTCTAAGTGGATATAGATTTATCCCAGCATTATTTATTGAAAAGACTATTCATTTTCCACTCCTCTATGACGTCACCTTTATTAGTTTCCTTGGGCTTCTGAAACAAAGTACCAAAAACAGAATGGCTTAAAATAATACGAATTTATTTGCTTTTAGTTCTGAGGCAAGAAATGTGAAAGCAAGCTGCTGTCAGTGCTGTGCTGTCTCTGCAGGCTCTAGGGGAGAATCCTGCTTTCCTTGCAGCTTCCGGCAGTGGCTGGAGATCCTTGGTGCTCCTTGGCTTGCAGCTGCTGCACTCCATCCTCTGTCTCTGACAATCACATGATGATCTACCTGTGTGTCTCAAACTCTGTATCCAAATTTCCCTCTACCTCCAAGAACACTAGTCGTATTGTAGTTAGGGCCCACCCTAATTCAGTATGACCTCATCATAACTAAGACCCTATTTGCAAATGAGGTCACATTCACAGATAATGAGATTATGCGAGAATCACTGGGGGCCATCCTAGAGGCTAGCTGCCATAAACATGTAGCTTGGTATTGTTGGGGGAATCCAGCCCCCGATATTCAACATGGGTCCTTTTCTATTTTCCCTAAGTGTTGGCCGGTCTGAGAAATAAAGGGAAAGAGTACAAAAGTGAGAAATTTTAAAGCTGGGTGTCCAGGAAAGACATCACATGTCGGCAGGTTCCGTGATGCCCCCAAACCACAAAATCAGCAGGTTTTTATTAGTGATTTTCAAAAGGGGAGGGAGTGTACGAATAGGGTGTGGGTCACAGAGATCACATGCTTCACAAGGTAATAAAATATCACAAGGCAAATGGAGGCAGGGTGAGATCATAGGACTGGGGTGAAATTAAAATTTCTAATGAAGTTTCGGGCATACATTGCCATTGATAACATCTTATCAGGAGACAGGGTTTGAGAGTGGACAACCAGTCTGACCAAAATTTATTAGGTGGGAATTTCCTTATCCTAATAATCCTGGAAGCGCTATGGGAGACCGGGGCTTATTTCCTCCCTTATCAACAACCATAAAAGACAGACATTCCCAAAGTGGCCATTTTAGAGACCTCCCCTTGGGAATGCGTGCTCCTTCTTAGGGATGTTCCTTGTTGAGAAAAAGAATTCAGCAGTATTTCTCCTATTTGCTTTTGAAAGAAGAGAAATATGGCTCTGCTCCACCCAGCCCACAGGCAGCCAGACTTTAAGGTTATCTCCCTTGTTTCCTGAACATCACTGTTACCCTGTTCTTTTTTCAAGGTGCCCAGATTTCATATTGTTTAAACAATTTGTGCAGTTAACACAATCATCACAGGGTCCTGAGGTGACATTCATCCTCATCTTATGAAGATGATGGGATTAAGAGATTAAAGACAGGCATAGGAAATCACAAGAGTATTGATTGGGGAAGTGATAAATGTCCATGAAATCTTCACAATTTATGTTCAGAGATTGCAGTAAAGACAGGCATAAGAAACTATAAAAGTATTAATTTGGGGAACTAATAAATGTCCATGAAATCTTCACAATTTATGTTCTTCTGCCATGGCTTCAGCCAGTCCCTCCATTCAGGGTCTCTGACTTCCCACAACAGGTACCTTAGTACGTGAATGGCACATGAACACAAAGACGCATATGGTCATTCTCAAAAGAAATGAAGGTAAGTGTTCATCACAGTTGTTAAAAATATAGTTTTAAAATTCATATTTCTTGTAAACCCATCTTTTGTCTTTATACATAAATGCATAAATGTGAAAGATTTTTTAGAATGAACTCCTTTAGAAATAGTCTCCTGTATTTTAGAATTTGTTTAAATGTGTGGAAATACTGCTTATTTTTAGATAATGCTCATTTTAATTTACTCTCTTTTTTATGTAAGAAAAGAAAACAATTGAATTGTTATACATACACATAAATGTTCATACATTCCCCAAAAAATAAATCATCTTCCTGGGAAAAATCACATGCCTGAATTAATATGTTCCTTAAAATGTAAGCAGTCATTTAAAACTCAGGGTAGAAAAGGATGTTAGACATGAAACTTTAATCTTTTCATTTTTAGAGCTGGGAAAGACCCAGAAAGGTAAGGTGATTTGCCTACTGTCACAGAGCTAGTAGCAGAGCCAGAGGTGAACCTAGGACTCCATACTCAATGGTCAAGTGTAAGTGTGCCAACTGTACAATAGTCAATGAATGGCTTTCCTAGCAGTGCAAAATGTTTGATGAATAAAATGCTTTTAATGAATAATGTTCTTTATTTCTTGAGAACAAGATCTTGGTCCATCATCAAGGCTGGATTCCTGGACTCAAGGAATCCCCCCATCTCAGCCTCCTTAGTAGTTGAGACTACAGGTACTAGCCACTATGCCTGCCTTCTATATTTATTTTAGCAGTGAACATCTTATCAATTGTATTTTCTATGAACAGAAGCTTTTGTTGACCTATTTACATTCTTTTTCCCTAGGAGGAAAGTCCCTCATCTGAGAATTTCTTGAATGCTGTTACATTGACTGCTCCCTTCTGTCTTAATAAAGAAAAATGAGACTACAGATTGTATCTTAGGCTATTGGCATCCTCATTCACACTGCAAATTTATAGTTTTGAAAAGGAGTAGGAAGGTTTAGGCTTAAAGAAGCAAGTGAATTTGAGTATGTGTCGGTCCCCAAATTTCTATGTATACATCTCTAGAGCATTTCTGATGAGATCTGTCATCCTGGCATTTTGGGTAATAGGTTTCACTCCTACTAAGTGACATCGGTGTTCACTGTAGATTAGTGAATGAAGTGTCCTGTTGTTAGAGACTGAGCACAGCTGGGTTTGACTTGCCTAGCAACAGGGCTCTAATGTGACTTTTTATTTTGTAAAATTCAGGCCTCTAAAATACTTCATGGCATTTGGAAACCTTGTGTCTGTCTTACTGTGCACCGTATGATCAACACCATACGCTGACAGATGAGAATGGAAGCTATTATGTGTTGAAGTATATTGAATCTAGGGTAAAACTGGTATAGAATACAAAATGTTCATTTTACACTCTCTCAGGTAGATGATAATTTGAGTAATATTTGCCCATAGAAGAGCAGAAGTCTATAAATGTTGTGCTCACCATAAAAGAAGCAGAAAAGGAATACCCATAGAGTTGGCTATAAAAAGGAAAAGCCTAACTAGTTTGAAATAATCTTTTTTTCTTTGAATTTCTCCTACTTGACCTTCTAAAACTTTTCAGACTCAGTTCATTTCATTCATCCTGTATTATTTATCTTTTGTTCAGCTTTAATCTTGAAAACAAACACAGAGAAGGATTTTTGAGGTGCATTTATTTCCCCTCTGAGTTGTGGTTTGATTAGTTTGGAGACTTACTATCCTTTAGGTATTTGCCCTTTCAAATTTCAAATGTGTTCCTTTTCTTTCCCTTCAGCATTTCCACATTCTTTTGGAATGCTTTTATTTATAGAAAGCAAAATGCAATCAAAATATAATATTCTTCTATCAGTCAGCTTAAATTAATGCTTCCAAAATTATTCTACATTCTTTTAAAAACCATGACTCACTTATAAGACCCCACATAATTTTCAGCTATGCTAAAAATCAGCAGGAAGAGGAAAAGAGACAGAAATGATAAAATTTTAAAAAATGATTAGTTGGGAAAAGAAAGCATTGTGCAGTTGACTTGCGTCAGGGCAATGGAAGTGTGCTGCTAAATTCTTTTGGACTTTTTTAAGCTCTACAGCTAAATATTCTGAAGAGTTAGTCTACTTATATTAATTTTGTGTTGGCATGTACTGTATATATATGTGTATATATACATATATATGAGATATTACTAGTAACAATTTGTGGTATTAAAATCTATTGCAAGTAATTTTGTGCCAGACAACATATTGCCACTTATATAAGGTACTTATTTGTTGTTACATTTTATATTATATTATTAAAAAACCTTGAAGACCTTTAGTCTCTGAAATAAAAACCTGTAATTGTTTAATTTTATTTTATGGATATGTCAACAGACAGATCTGTGGGGTATGCTATTTCTTTGATTGCTATCTTTCAATGAAGATCTTTCTATTAATCTGCTATTCACTGTCAGAGTCCACAGATAAATCCAATGTTTACTTTAGAGCTTTATAAAATGTACATTATTTTAGAACATTTGTAAAAGTGTATGTTGTATTTGAGACTTGCAGTGATATGCATGCATAATATGTATAGGTCTGGGGCACGGCAAGGCTGGAGTTAGAATACTCACAATCTTCCACACTAACATAGGCCTCAAAAGCAAGTAAGCAGATAGCAGGCTCCAGTCTCTTTGACAAAGTGATTTCATAAGCCACAATAATAGCTACGGTTTTTGAGCTACGCAAATTGTGCTAGATGCTTTACATTTATTACTTCTAATCCTTATATGAAATGTGAAAAGTTACCTCTCTTTTATATATGAGGAAACGGTCTCAGAGATTTTGCTATTGACCTCGTAAGTTCCAGAAGAATTATATCTGGCCCCAAAGCCTATTCCATCCACTAAAGTATAATATAACAGAATTGAGTGAAAAATAACAAGGTAAAAGAAAGATGTGAGCATGAGTGCTCTTAACACAATGTAGGAGGAGCAGCTTTTCTAACATCTAACTCAGGTTTTAAAGAAGTCTCGCTTGTTCCTTATCACTCAATATTGAAACTAATATAATTGACCAATATGGATTTATGCTTCTAGCAGCAAAACATAGCCATGATAAAAAGAATACAGGTTTTCAACTGACCTTACGGTTTTACATCTCAATCCTGCTATTTACTAGATGTGCAGACTTAAGTGAGACATGTAACACTCGAAGTCTGGCTTTCCTTATCTGTAAAATGGGAATATCTCTATACATGCTTCATAAGCTAGCTGTGCTTAACTAGAAAATGCATTATAATTACTGTGATGCAAAAGGCTGTCAATAAGGGGCAGATATTTTTTCTGAGGCTACACTTCCTAATATGTAAAATTACTTTGGTGAACATTAGTTGAACTGGAGAAGTAAATACAGATCCCAACACATATAGCTATAACTGTTGTGGTTATTTTCAAAAATAAGTCTATTATAGCAGTTTCTAGAGATTGTCAGTACAACTATCATTGATTTTGCCTTGCCTTAGGATTTCATCCTCATAAACAGGTAAGTTTATAGTAATGATTTTGACAGTCTTCAACAGCCACTTGATTTCCTAGCCTTGTTTATTCAACCTCTGGACCCAGAGAGAGGAAGACCAGTACTGCTGCAGTCGGCTCCTGCTGCAGGCCTCATAGAGCTGGGTGGGGTGCATCATTTCATTTGTAAGTAAATCTCAATGATAAACATTCAAATGATCACATGCTTTGCCCCAAAAGGCATTGATCTCCAGTGTATCTTTTGAAAAGACCATATCATTTGTCATCTTATCTCAGAGGTACAGGTGAAGTCATCAATGTTAAGACTGTACTTAGTCCCAGAAAAGTACCTTTGGCACAGTGGTCCAGTGCTTGACCATCCTGCCTCCTGAGCTAACTCCTATGCTTACAAGATGGGATAACAATATGTGAGTACTCCGAAGCTTTGCCCCATTTGCCCACCATAATCCTACTCCTCAGTATTTCCCCTCTCTTTCACCCCTAACAAGGGTCCTCCTCCCTACATTAGCAGATCAAAGTACATTCAGCTTTTGTGTTGTAAGAACAGGAGATGAATGTGGGGAAACAGATGGGCAACAGGTAAAATGTGAAATTGGTGGCTGGAGAATATTATAAGCGGAAGGAGGGCAGGTACTAAAGAGAGAGGCAGAAAAAATCCATAGTAGAAACTATAACTAAAATGTAGATATTTGAGAAATATTCTTGGATCTGCTCAAGTAAAGGGCTAGTCATTTTGAAATGACTATTGATTGCATGGATGGTTCTTTTTTGCCCATGGCCACATGCTGGAATGGACCCATGTGGATCATGGATTTATAGGCATTAAACTTGCTTCTCCTGCTACTGCTAGCCATAAAAAACACAGTGTAACTGAAGTTTACCAAAACTAGCTGTTGTGTCTTTCATTTGCCCTCCAGATCCGCTCTTGCCTTGCCTCCCTGCTGCGCTCTTTTCCGTGGAGCCTGATCTGTATGAACTACTTTGACAGACTTCCACACTTCCTGGCTTCTGCTTTCATTCAGGCATTGAAGAACACTAGTAAAAATTGGAGGAAAGGAGGAGAATGAAGTCAGGGTAGTTGTTACCCTGACTCCCTTCATTCAGGATCCCCTCAGGATGATTGTATCCTTGGACAAAAGATCACTACTACCCTCAAAGGGACCTACTTTGTATCACTTTCTCTCCTCTGGCTTCTGGTAACCACTCTGCCCCATCATCCCTTCAAGCCTAGAAATTCAGCCCCACTGCCCCCTAGCCCCAGATACCTGCACTACTTCTGTGGTTCCCCTGTACCCCACCTATACCTTTGTAATTACCCTCTTTATTAATAGATTCTCCTCAAATTGTCTAAATTTCAGTGTGTCATTTGCTTCCTGGTGGGACCTTGATCAAGGCATCACTCAAATTTGTTCTATATTCTTACATCAAAATCCCTAGAAAGCTAGCATGATGAAGTCAAAATAAGTAGCAAGAGGACGGGTCTTGCTATTCAACATCTTCAAATCCTTAGAAGATGGAATTATCTAATTCAGGAACATAGAATTTGTTTTGTTTGGGAAGAGTCCAAAAACTCAGTTTAATCTATTTCTAGTCTCATTATCTCTCCTATCCCACCTTCTCTGCTACAGAAACTACTTTGCTGCCCAATGTGGCTTTATCATTACCACCTTGAGTCCCTGCTACTTCTGCTTCAGAAACTGTTGAAGAGATGAGACCAGATGGTCTGTCCTGGTGTGCCAGTCTGGACCAGTGTCTTAGCTCATTTTGTGTTGCTATAAAGGAATACCCAAGGCTGGGTAAGTTATGGATAAAGAAAGGTTTATTTAGTTTATGATTCTGATGGTCAGAAAGGTCAAGATTGGGCATTTGGTGAGGTCTTCAGTTTGCTTCTACTCATGGCAGAAGGAGAAGAGGAGCTGTGTGTGCAGAGATCACACAGTGAAAGAAGAAGCAAGGGTAGGGGGAGGCACGAGGCTCTTTTTGGCAACCACCTCTTGAGTGGGAACTAACAGAGTGAGAATTCACTTATCCTGGAGGGAGGGCATTAATCTATTCATGAGGGATCCACTTTCATGACCTAAATAGCTCCCATTAGGCCCCACCTCCAACACTGGGAATCAAATTTCAACATGTGGTTTAGAGAGGAAGAACATCCAAACCATGGCGACCAGAGTTTCTGCTGTGGGCATGGACTCTATGTTTAAAAACCACAGGCCGGGTGCGGTGACGCCTGTAGTCCCAGCACTTTGGGAGGCTGAGGTAGGCAGATTACGAGGTCAGAAGTCCGGGAACATCCTGGCCAACATGGTGAAACCCCGTCTCTACTAAAAACACAAAAATTAGCTGGGCATAGTGGCACGTGCCTATAATCCCAGCTATTCAGGAGGCTGAGGCAGGAGAATCGCTCAAACCCGGGAGGCTGAAGTTGCAGTGAGCCGAGATGGCACTACTGCACTCCAGCCTGCACGACATAGTGAGACTTTGTCTCAGAAAAAGGAAGAAGTCCCCGGCTGGGAGACAGGTCAATCCTGAGCCGGAGAGGATCTCCTCTTTTTTGATAGGCTCCAAGACCTTTTAGAAGCTCCAGGCTTCAAGAATGACACAAAGTGTGACACAAACATTCTTCTGGGTTTACATTGTATGAAAATGGTTCTCTACAGATGGTCACCCTAGGAAATCAACCTCAGATATTAGAGCAGAAGACATCTTGGCTGTGGTATGTACTAGGCACAGGCCACTGGAATCACCTCTTTCCAGTGCCTCAGTTTGTCCTGCTTCTGAATTAGCTCTTTGAGACCAGGGACAGAGACTCAGTCACTTTTAAATTCTGAGGGCCTAGCACCAAACCTCATATGAAGCTGGGGCTAAATATTTCACTAGATGAATGAATGGATGAATGAATGAACAACTGAATGAATATTCATGTAGTAAATATGAATACTCTGGCTCCTCCTCATGACTTTCTCCCTCTTTAGAGACCAGGAACAATGTTTTACTTTACCTATACTTCACAGCTTTTCACAGTGCCTCATCAGAACAAATTTCCTTTTCATGTAAGCCTCTTCATATTCATATTTTGTCAGGTGTCTTGTTTACAGACCTCTTTATTCTACTTATTGCAGTGTTTTAGCAATTCATATGTGCTTTCAATGACATTTCCCTACTAACCAGAAAAACTGATAACTAGACATTTGTTACTGGATCAGACTTGGATAAAGAGTCTTTCCTGAGAAATTTTGAGAGGACAGTCCTCACTTTTCTCCCAGCACAGCATCGCTACCCCTAGCTCCAACACGGACCTCTGAAAACAAGTAGATGAGGGTGAATCACGAGAAACTTGAACACTACTCGCTGGCTTTAAAATGTGCCTATGTGTTAGTGGCTGAGTATCTAAGAGTATCTCTATCTGAGACGTAATGCACATGGTTAATATAAGAGATCCCATGTGTCTGGTATTTATAAAGTGCCAGGCACTGATCTAAGCCCTTTTTATGTTTAAAGTCATTTAAAATTTACAACAACCTTATGAGGTAGACAGAAACTGAAGGCAGACAGTGTTAAATAACATGCTGAAGAGCAGACAGCAAGGAAACAAGCTTTGAACACATGCCCTCTGGGCCTGTGAGCTACCCAGGACCCATTGCATTATACCACATGGCATTGAAAGAAGCAGCAGTTCTTTGTCTTCTCAAACCAACAATCTCCAAACCCAGAGACCCACCTCCAGCCACAAAGATCTTAAATGGAGAATATACAACTAAGAGCTTGAAAGAATATTAAAGCAGTAAGCTTAGAGGTCAGGCTTTGACTAGCACAACACCTTCCAAAGGCAATAAAAAGTAAAGGCCTTTTGTCCAAGGAAAATCCCCAGTGGCTCTTGGGCCCCACTGAAGGAACTCCAGCAGGCTTACATGAGACTTCTGCATGACCTTTAAGGGTTAGGAAAGTCACAGAAAAGAAATCACATTCCCTGGGCTGTTGGACACACATAATGATACTCAAGGGTGTGTCTGCTGAGCACACACAGGAGGCAGTTAGCAGGGTGGGGGTCAAGCTGAGATGGCATTTCAGTGAAAGGACTCCCCAGAAACTCCGAAAAAATGGATGGTAAATAAGAGTCAAAACACAGTCGCTTTTCTTTCTTGTACATATTTCTGTGTGTCCTCTCCTCTTCTTATAAGGACACCAGTTATTGAATTTAGGACGCACTCTAATCCAGTATGACCTCATTTAAGCCACATATATCCACAAAGATGGTATTTCTAAATAAGGTCACATTCTGAGGTTCCTAGTGGACATGAGTTTTGGGAGAACACTATTCAACTATAAGCATTAATAGTAGGTATCCTTAGTTTGCCACAAACAACAAAAGCAGGGGTTCTGATCTGAATTTTATATTGGACATTCAGAATATAAATATATGCTTCATCTTCCAATAGGAAAGTATAAAATATATTGTACTATGGTGTCTTTTGAGAGATTAAAAAACATAGAAAATAGTTCTGTATGCAAATACGAAAGTTGTAATGTTCCTGTCTTGGCTTCCAGCAAAATCATGCATTAAATAGGAAGCTCAAATGTCATCTAATGTTCTTCAATTGAAGTAACTGACTATATTGAGAATAAATGCTGTACCAGCTAAACATGCAGTGGAATACATCTGGGGCATCTAGATTCAGCCCTATACTGCTTTCCTGATTTTTCTTTCCTGGTAGTAAGGACGTGATTGTGTACCGCTTGATTTTGTTTTCCAAAGAGCACCCTTAGACTCTTTGTATACTTATAATGGCAGGTGACGTGGTTGATTTCTGTAGGTAGTCTATTTACTCAATTAAACTAGAATATCATTGAGTCAAAGACTCATCAAATTAGCTAGTATAATAAATCAAACACCACTAATTTGGTTGTTCTCAATGCCACAGCACTTTTTAAAGGTCACTTCCAAGGTGTATACAATTAGCAGCTTGTCTCCCTGAAGAAATAGTCTGGCCAGACTGAATTGCTCCATGGTGGGAGAAGTAATTTGGCAACAACATGCTGTGTTGTTATAATAAAGAGCCTAGCTATTATCCTCCATTTTTTGCTGCCTAAATTATTTTTCTTTCTCTCTTTTCTTCTTTTTTGTTCTTAAAGCAGTTCTTTGATTCAAAGAAATGTGTCTTTTTATCTATTTCAGTTATGTATTTGAAACATCAATCAACACTGTAGCTATAAAAAAATTTTAAAAATAAGAATTATTTAGATCGTAGCTTTATATTTATTTTTTTCTACATTTAAAGTTCTTAGATACAAGCTAATTTTGGGAGGAAGCTAATTTAAATCCCAAACTGATTAGTGATTCATGAATTCTTTTGTCTTAAATAAAGGCAATAATACTTAACACTCCTAATGCAGAGAGACGCCTTCTTTGGAAACTTGCTTATTCTTCCCTTCCATGACATCCTTTCTCTGGTTCTCCTACTGACTTTCCCCTGACCTCTCTTTCATAATCTTTCTCAGGTTCCTGGTTTCCTTCTTCCCTTTGAGGGATTCTATTCTCAGTCTTTCTACCCATGGTTTCCTCAAGGGACACCATCCCATTCCAGGGTGTCATTAACTCACAATTCACAAATCAACTCCAAAACCTGACAATTTCCTATGAAATGGACCCATCTTTCCATTATATACAAGAAACAGGCCATGTACACTGAAGAGCTAAAGTAGATGTAATCAAGCATAATACATAAAACAAAAAAAAATGTTTGCTAAAAGTACTCAGGAAAGGGAGCAATTCTTTGTGTCCCAAGTTACTGGAAAGAGCCACAGGAAGAAAGAGTGTGTTTAAAAATCACCAGTTAGTATGATTTTTGCAGGGAGAATAAGAGAAAAGACATTTGAGACCATGAGAACCTCATGAACTATGCAGGAAAGTGGAAATGAGAAGGAGCGTGTGGAAGGTCATAAGGAGACCATCCCAGCTGGCACAGCAAGTGTGTGTTAGGCATCAGGAGGTCAAGCTGGAGAGATAAAGACCAGACTGTACGGAAGAGTGAATGCCAGGGTGAGACCTTTGAAGGTCATCCGTGAAAGGTTCTGGAAGTCCTGGCGTGGGATAATGAACATGATGGGTTGGGCGGATCAGGCCGGTGGAAGGGTGTTTGATGAGTGGCACCCAGGAAAACTAGTTAGAGGGCAGTTGTGGCAATTAAAGCATGAAATGAGGAAGATGTGGCAGAGAGTGAAGAAAGACTAACTCTGAGAGGTAATTCCAAAGAAGGATCAACAGGTCCCCATGGCAGATTTAATGTGGGAGATAAACAAGCAGGAAACAGATAGAGGTGCAATGTGACGAAGAACTAAGTGCAGAAACCAGGGGTGAGTTCATTACCAGCCCTGCCACTGAATAGCTATTTGAACTTGAGTAACTGTCTTAGCCTTCTTGAGCATCAACGAAATGAGGTAGTCAGACTGGACAACTTTTAAGGTTTCTCCTCACCTCAATTTTAATGCCCAATGATGCCCAAGAGAAGGCTTACATTTAGGCTTAGATTTATCATGGCCTTTCTGCATCTCTGGTCACTTCACTGTAAATGATCATATTTTCCTTATTGGGGTATAGAGAATTTTGTTAATTTTGAAATAAAATATGGGGTAAGTGATTTACATTAACAACATAACCACAAATACCTTTGGTGCCCCACGGTCATCTTCTCTTCAGCGTCTTTGGCATTTTAATGGTGAGGAAGGGCAGGACAAGAGAGGAATGTTTTCCCCAAATGTTTGTTTGATGACTGATAGACCTTGCAAGCCAATTCTTAAGTGTAAAGCTTCAGGATTCCTGTATATATCAAAAGTGGTCAAACAATACTGATCTAAAATGTTTAAACTGCCATAATTTCAATATCCAAATATGTGGTTTGCTTAAGAGGCTCTATCTATGGTCCAAATTCCATGGTTATATCACTTGAAGTCAAGTTAAAACAATGAAAGCCTCCTGCAAAGTGACTCTCAAAATTGTTTCCTCTTTGATTCACCCCAAAGCAAAGAGAAAACAGGAGCTACCTCCCCTTCACTGCTCTGTATGCCATTGTGAGAAAGAATTAATAAGACCTACTATTTGATAGCACAGAGGTTGACTATAGTCAACAATATTTTAAACATACATTTGAAAATAACTAAAAGAGTATAACTGGATTATTTGTAAAACAAACAATAAATGCTTGAGGGAATGAATACCCCATTCTCCATGATGTGACTATTATACATTGTATGCTTATAGCAAAACATCTCATGTATCCCATAAATATGTATACCTATATGTACCAACAAACATTAAAATTAAAAATTTTAAAACAGGGGAGAGAGAGAAAAGAAGTAAATTTCCCAACTTCTGCTCATTTTCTTTGCAGGGACATATTGGGCCATCTTTGAAGGGTGCTATATTAGTTTTCTATTGCTGCTATAACAAATTAGCATAAATTTAGTGGCTTCAAACAAAATGAATGTATCAATTCATAATACTGCAGGTCAGAGTCTGATACAGTTCTGACCAGCCTAAAATCAGGGTGTGGGCAGGGTTGCATTCCCTTCTGAAGGCTCTAGGGGAGAATCTATTTCCTTGTCTTTCAAGCTTCTGGAGATGGCTCCTTGCTGCAACTGCAAAGCCAGCGTCATCCCGTCTCTAACTATTCTCCCCTAGTCACATCTCCCTAGGCCCCAACCAGGGAAGATCCTCCCCTTTTAAGGACCCATGTGATTAAATTGGACTCACCTGTATAATCCATAAAGCTCTCCCCATCCCAAAGTCAAAGTGCTTAACTTAATCACACCTACAAAGTCCCTTCTGCTATGCAAGGTAATTCATTTACCAGTCCCAGGGATTTGGACGTGGACATCTTTGAGGGGCTATTATTCTGCCTATCACAGGGACACAAAATGTGCAATTATTATCCTGGGTCATAGTCATGTATTCATCTTGAAGGGAAGTTTATATGATAAAGCTATGCAGCAGGCAAAAGAAAACAAAAAAAGAAGGTCCCAATGAAATGCTTTAGTAATAAATCAGTAAAAAGGGTGGGCACAGCCTGACATGTTTTGCCATCAACAACGTAAGTCACCACAGTCAAGAGGAAGTATTAAAAAGTATAGCAACTCATGTATATATATATTAGAAGAATCAAGGGCTCTTCAAATATTCTCTTGATTTCATGTTTAACATCTGGAAAATAGGGCTTATGTGGAGGAGATTATTATGAGAAATGAGAAATCCTTGGTAAAGAAAAAGGTATTTTTCCTCTTTAGAATTCCCAACACATTTCTATTTTGGTTATTTTAGACTATATTTTGAAACTTGGAAATTTTAAAGTTATATTTCAATCTCCTGATTCAAATAAGAATCTTAAAATGATATTTCTGGTGTTGTTTAAAAATGAATAAACAAAAAACCATTTTTAAGAGATCAGCATGCACCACATCAAATAATCTCTGAAGCATTATCCTGAAATACACAGAGCCTTAATTTCTGCCATATCAGGCAACTCAGGTATTTGAGAATGTCTGAGGAACACAGTATTGTGAAATGTGTTCTTATAAGGCCTGCGAGGAAAGAAATACAAAAGCCACCCCTTCTTTTGACTCCTGAAGTTCAGCAACTTTACGAAGCTCTTTCATTACCCAAGCATCATTTTCTTTTCCATTTGTTTTCAACTTGTAAAATGGTACAGAATTTTATGCAGTTTTCTCTTTCCATTTATGATTCAATTGCATATATTTTCTCTTATAGTTTTAAAGAAAGCTGTTTGCTTACACAACTGTATTGCATAATGTACTGAATTCTGCTAACATCTAATAACAGAGTATGCAGAGCTTTTGGAAACATGCTGTGTTCAAACCAATCATCTACATTGATCTTATATTAAGATTACTTGTAGAGTACATAAAGCAATAGTTCTTTCCTTCTACCCATGATTTTTGCATGTACTTTTTTCTTTACTTTCAGTAACTATTTTGGAAAGTTGGATAAATGTTCACAAGGTGGTAGAGATAAAGAACTGCTAAAAAGAAAGCTGTCTCAGGTTCAACCTGAAGTTGTTGACACTGTTGAGATGTGAACACTCTCTTTATGTTCTTGAAATCATCAGTAAAATCTGTTACCCACTAAAAGCCTCTTGTGGAGCAAAGGGTGTATTTGGTTTGTTTATTGTGGAAACAGTGAAAAGCCTGAGCACTTCACCTGCTCCATGAGAGGTGTTCCAGAACAGCAAAGAAACTGAGTTATTTCAGCAGAAGCTTAAGCTCAGAGAGTGACGTACCCACAAAAAAAGTGATGAGGACTAACACAGGGAACAGAACGGATGAGGCTTTGAACTGATCTTATGTGGATCTCGATAAGGAACCCAAGTTAACATCTGCATTAGACATTAGAGAACAAATCAAAATATTTCTTTTTTGTTTGTTTGTTTCGTTTTGTTTTGAGGGAGTCTCGCTCTGTTGCCCAGGCTGGAGTGCAGTGGCGCCATCTCGGCGCACTGCAAGCTCCGCCTCCCGGGTTCACGCCATTTTCCTGCCTCAGCCTCCGGAGTAGCTGGAACTACAGGAGCCCGCAACCACGCTCGGCTAATTTTTCTTGTATTTTTTAGTAGGGATGGGGTTTCACCATGTTAGCCAGAATGGTCTCGATCTCCTGACCTCGTGATCCACCCGCCTCAGCCTCCCAAAGTGCTGGGATAATATATTTTTTTAACAACTTTATTGAGGCATGACACATAAAAAGTTGTATATATGTAATGAATACAATGTGATACATCAGGGAATAAATATATACCCGTGAAACTATCATCACCATCAAGGCCATAAATATATCCATCACATCCCAAAATTTCTTCAAAATATTTCTCTACCTAGCCTCTCACCACCTTGAAAAGCTGATTTTAATTCAAAGTAAGTTTTAAGTCAAAATATACTCAGTATATAAAAGCTAAGCATATAATTATGTGTGTGCTTATCTTTCCCAAAAAAGAATAGTATAAGAATATTCTGTATATAGAGAAATGCCAATCAAAGTTGACAACTGCTTACCAATTTATTTTTTGTCTCAACCATTAAAGTTGGGGAAGTCATGAATAGAACTTTAAAACTTTCTCATATGGTTCTATACACTACATATAGCTAATTTTGACCATATTTCTATCTCGTCTCCCATTTCCATTTCAAATTCCTACACCTGCAGCATATTAGTTCCACTCCCTATTAAAATTTGTTTTCCTCTGATTCGTTTCTATGTTTCACGCAACCTGATGTCCATGTTGATCACTCCTCTGAAATTGCTCTTTCTGCTGTAGCCAGTGACATCCTCTGGCTCAAATCCAATGCCTTCTTTCATTTCCTTTTAGACTTTCCTCACCTACTTATCAGATCCCTGAGTATATTACTTTTCTAATCTTCTGATCGGCATCGACTTCATGGATACCCTAAACTCCCAGTATTTACAATGACTTACTACGGCTTTTAAGAAAAGGCCTTTTGTGTTTTCCTTGCCTACTCTTGTTTTACATTATTTTAGAGTTTCAAAAACCCTAACTGTAACACCATTTATATTTTCAACAATATACGTTTTCAGATAGCTGGAAGAGCAGATTTTGAATGTTCTCAACACAAAGAAATGATAAATATGTTAGGTAATGAATATACAAATTACCATGGTTTGATCACTATACATTGTATACATGTATAAAAATATCACACTGTATCCCATAAATATGTATGATTATTATGTGTTAAAAATAATAAAGCAAAAAAACAGTAATTAGGGAAAATTAAAATAAAACACCCTATTTGGCTGAATTCAATTTATGAATATTTTATTTAATTTTTTATGTGTTACTACCTATATGTAGGTGACTCCCAACCATCTTTTGCCAACTCTCTAGTTCTAAGATTTTTATAAAATGTACCCCAAATTTTCTCACCTTATTTTTATCACCCTCATATAATTTGGATATCTGTCCCTATCCAAATCTCATGTTGAATTGTAATCCCCAATGCTGGAGGTGGGGCCTGATGGGAGGTGTTTGGATCATGGGGGTGGATCCCTCATGGCTTGGCACTGTTTTCATGATAGTGAGTTCTCGTGAGATCTGGTCATTTAAAAGTGTGTGGCACCTCACCCCCACCCTCACTCATTCTCTCTTGCTCCTGCTTTCACCATGTGAGGTGCCTACTCCCACTTCACCCTCTGCCGTGATTGAAAGCTCCCACAGGCTTCACGAGAAGCCCAGCAGATGCCAGTACCATGCTTCCCGTACAGCCTGCAGAGCTGTGGGCCAGTTGAGCCTTTTTTCTTTAAAATTACCCAGTCTCAGGTATTTCTTTATAGCAATGCAAGAACAGCCTAATACACACCCTAAAAAGAATTCTTTTTTGAACAACTTGTTATGCTTTCAAATCCTCTGCAAATGGATAATTTCAAAGCCTATTTCAGTCTTTAATTTTCCAAATTTAACATATATATTAAAGAATTTGAGCACTTCCCCAGTACTGTGAGATATCTTACACGGAAGCACATAAACTGAGCTATTTCAGCAGAATCTTGAGCTCAGACAGTGATGTAACTACAGAAAGGTGATCAGGACTGACACAGGGATAGAAGAGTTGAGGGTATGAACTGGTCTTAGAATCCATACATAGAGATACATGTATGAAATGAATACAGTATGAAATGTATGTATCATGTATGAATCATGTATGAAATTCATGCAATGAACCATGTATGAAATGATAAATACAGAAATGAATATAAACACATGTAAGTGAATATTTTTAAGTTATCTGAGGTAAAACTTTCTAGATAGAATGGGATATAAATTAAAAGAGCACTTTAAGAGCAAATGTTTTGAAGGAATTCATGTTTACATAGCTTTTATCCTCTTTCATTCAGTTCATAACAGACACTCCTTAACTGACCATTTTGTGCAGGTTAATATTGAGGCGGTACAGGGATTAAAAATAAATGTAAAACATCTCTGCCTGCAATAATTTACAGATCAAACCACTAACTTTAGAATGAGTCAAGATAAAATACATAAAGTTCCATGATTTCTCCTTCCAGGGAGGGAGAAACTTCATTAGATTGAGCTGAGGTGGGTTTTCATAAAGGAGAGTGGCATTACCGTATTTCTCTTATGTTTAGCAGTACCTCATACTCAAAAATAAAATCAGATATTGGATAGATGAGTGGGTAGGTGCGGGGTCATGAAACAGACAAATAGTATTTGAGTCACATTATAATGGAATGGAAGGAAACAGGCCTAGGCTATGGGAGAAAGACATCTAAATGAGAGAAAACCATTAGCAGAGACTGTAAGGTAGGAAATCGGGTGAAGTGTTTAGGGCAGAACAAATAACTCAGTTTGGCTATGAGGTGTGTGAAAGAAATAGTCAGGAAGGTAAATTTAACAAGGAAATTCAGGGTTCCAAGAGCCGATGTCCAGGGCTGACATCAGCTGGTGCAAATCTATATAGTGGTAGCAGCTGTCGAAATACTGAGTTTTCCGTATCAGTTGGTAAGTAGTGTAAAAGTAAATGCAATAAGCAATAGTCACTGATAGTAAATATTCTAATATGAATTCATTAGTTCAAGCTAATATTTGAAGACTGTCACAACAAACATTTGTAAATGAGCCTCCTGTCACACATAGCAACATCCAAGAAACATCCCCAACACATCTGTCAGACCAGCAGATTTCACACAGCCTTCGTGGCACGTCCTTTCAAGACCCTCTGTGCCCCAGGAAAATCATCCATTTAACATCATCTTCAATTGCACAGCTGCTGCTGCTTCCAAGTGGTTTTTTTCTTAGGTTATTGTCAATGCCTTGTAATTCTTGTGTATATAATAAATGTGCAGTTTTTTAAAGTTATACATTTATATAAATAAATATTCTTTAAAGCCTTAAGAATGGAGAGGCAACAAAATTTGGATATGTTTATAACTTTTCTTTCCTAAGCATGCTCTTCTGAATATGCAACGGAACAAAGAAAAAATGAGATTTATAATGAGCCTCAACCTAGGTTACCTGTGGTTTTGGTGCAAAAATTAGAACAGCTCAAAATTCCTCTCATACAGTGTCAGGGTCAGGAGACATTTCAACAGATAGTTTGTATTTCTGAAGTGAGAATGATCATCTCAACATAAATGTGAGTGGATTATTATTAATATTGAAAAATATTGTATGCAAATAATATCACCAAAAATTGAATTCGCTATATACATTTATATAAAAATGGTAATCACAGCCTGTTAAAGGTCATGGATCAAATAAGGAAAATTTTAAAATTACGATACTATCTATTCCACAGTAAAAGTAATACTGCATTTTCAGGTTTACTAAAACTTTTCATTTTTTAGAGATAAAGTCTTGCTGTATCACCTAGGCTGGTGTGCAGTGGAGTGATGATGGCTCACTGCAGCCTCAAATTCCTAGGCCCAAGCAATCCTCCTGCCTCAGCCTCCTGAGGAGCTAGGACTACATGTGTTCACCACCATACCCAGCTAATTTTTTACCTTTACTTATTTGTGGAGACAGGATTTTGCTATGTTGCCCAGGCCAGTCTTGAGCACCTGGCCTCAAGTGTTCCTCCCACTTTGGCCTCCCCAAGTGCTAGGATTACAGGTATGAGCTACTGCGCTCAGGTTAGAACTTTTTGAAAAAGGGTAAGTTGAGTATAGCATTGCAAACTTGATTTATGTCAGATATATGTGTATGTAGATAAATAAATATATACATTTTTATATATATCTACATATATACATATATGTACATGTACATACACGTATATCTGCCATACATTGTTTGCAATGATATATCCATATTATTCATTTTTTGAAGTTTCAGTATGTGTGTATACATATATATACATACACACACACTGAAATAAAAAAAAAAATTTACATTATCAACTGCTTTGACTTTCATATTTAATAGTTTTAATATTTTAATTGAAACATGAAATTCAGTATTTAAGGATAGTTTAATGTTTTTTGTGTATCTCACAAAGGTGGAAAATATATATTTAAATAATGATTTATCAAATATATGATCAGAGCTCAGGAAAAATGGCTTTAACGAACAATGTTTTCATTTTATGGGAACTTTATTGAATTTTGTGGAGATGGCCAGTGGAGAAAGGCTGGAGTTTCAATTTTACAAAAATTCCTGGTTGTTCTAGTTTGGCACTTCATTATCTGGAATGATGCAATAAAAGGTGTAATCAAGTAAATCTTTTTAAATCCTGTGTTTAAAAAGTGAATTAAACATCACATAGAATTAAATAATATGAGAGCTAAGATTTGAAATAATAAACACAGGAAGATTATTTGGATCTGTTGATGACTCTCTCATGTTAGGACTACAAAAGTAATCTGGAAATTGTACTGAGTGTAGTATTTTCATCTTAACAGTTACTGTGAAAAGGCCTACTTAAAAAAATAGGTATTTTATCCTAAAGCTATCAAGGTGGGTGCAAATATTGATTTAATAGAATATATGCTTCATAAGAATCACTCCTTGTGTGTCTTAGTTACAATTTATCCTCAAGGTCTGGGACAGTGTCTCATATATAAGAGGAGTTCAATACATCCTACAATGAGTGAGTGAATGAATGAATGAGTGAATGGTAGGAAAAGACGTAGAATATTTATAGACATTTGGAAAATTATGTTTTTAGAAATATGGTTTTAATAAATGATGTTCTATTAGAGATTTCAATGTTTTTAGCTTCAAAGAAATGTTTTGATTATTAAAGGTGATATTAATTCAACAATTAATAAAATAGATTGAGAACATAAAACTTTTTTAGTTTTATGGAACCTTTTAAGGGAAATTAGAGATTCTATTTTTAAGATAAAGCACAATAAATCATCTAAAATATCAATCACAAGAGTAAAACAATTATGTGTAGAGAGTAAATTACATAAAATATTCTATCATTTGATAACAAAAGTAAGCAGATAAAGAATTTTTAATTTTTTTCAAATTACTGAATTCTAAATATAACATACCTTTAAATAAGTTTTTTACATACTCCACAAAAGAGATGCAGAATATATAAAATTCTCAGACACTATATTGAAGGCTAGAAATTACTTAATGTGATTGATGTTGGCTCAGCAGAAGTTGAAAGAAGATTCAATACTGTAAACACTATCATTGATGATAGGAGAAATTTCTACTTACTAAGACCACAATACTCTGAGGACATTTTTAAAAGAGTTGATTTCAGATCATGGTTCAGATAAAGATGTCATCTATCTAGCAATGGCCATTCAGTATTTAAGGATAGTTTAATGTTTTTTGTGTATCTCACGAAGGTGGAAAATATATATTTAAATAATGATTTGTCAAATATATGATCAGAGCTCAGGAAAAATGGCTTTAATGAAAAATGTTTTCATTTTATGGAAATGGCCAGAAAATCAGATCCACAATTTCTAGAAATTAACAAATGACTTCATAACTACTAGAATGTTTTGATGAATGATCTGCACTATAAATTATATTTCTTGGGAAAGATAGATTGAAAAATGCATAAATATCGGTGTTTATATTGATAAATATTTATCCTAATAGAGGATAAATAGACAGATAGATAGATAGATAGATAGATAGATAGATAGATAGATAGATGACAGAGAGATATAGCCTACCCATACTGGAGTTTAAATACTTTGAGTCTCACCAGCCTCATCCAATAGTTCAATCCTGTATGCAGCATGACAGTGGAAAGCACATGGATGGTTGTGAACCAGAAACAGTCCTGCATTCAATCCTGACTTTGCTTTTTACCAGCTATGTGACCTTAGCAAGTTATAGCACAATTAATCATGCCTATTTCACAGGGCCATTGTAAAAGCTCATGAAATAATGCACATAGATTGTGTTCAATAAACATAGATGGTGCTCCTTCTCCTCATCAGGAAAGTCACGCTGAATTCATTGGCCAGGTGGGTACCGGCTTCTGACTCCATGATGGTGCTTTTTTCTATCCATACTGTTTTCTCTAAAATTCTGATGGAAAAGTTAAAATCATGATCTTGAATAAGTGTGTTTGAAAAGAGAATAACACCATCTGGGGGCTTTGTTTTTCCTAAAGCCATCATGAGTGGTGCAAATATTGATTTAAGACACTATAAGCACCATGAGAGTTGCTCTTTGTCTTGTTCACCATTGTATCTTTAAGGCCCTGTACAGTGTTGTTACATAAGAGTAGTTCAAAACATTCTATGATGAAGAAAAAAAGGAAGGAAGAAAGGAAAGAAGGAAAGAAGAAAGGAAGGAAGGAAGAAAGGAAAGAAGGAAAGAAGAAAGGAAAGAAGGAAGGAAGGAAGGTAGGAAGGAAAGAGGGAAGGAAGTCGGTCTCAGGGGAAAAAGAGGAGCATTGAATTACCGAAAAGAGGAAGGCTGAGAGATGAGGTCTTAAAATTTGACTCACATTATAACTTGGTTGTGTTATAAATGTCAATTTTCTTTCCTGTTCTTCATTTTTTCCCTGTATTTATTTAGTATTGCCTCTCGGCTCCTACATGGTAGTTAACAGAAAAAAAATTATCTAAATGTCAAATGTGAGAATTATAGCTTACAGCAAGCTGAAATTTAATCAGTATTATCAAACCGAGGAGCATGACCCATTAGTTGGGTCATGACCCTTAGCTTAGTGGGTTATCAAAATCATTGGTTTAAAAAAAGAGAGAGAGAAGCTATAATAAAGAAAATGTCAGGGTGTACTATACATAAAATCAGCATTGTTTGATGATTGTTTTTTGGTTTTGTGTGTGTGTGTGTGTGTGTGTTGGTTCTTACTGGAAAATTCACATCTTACAGTGGAATCACTGAAATAATGGAAAAGATCGTGATTTAAACAGTCCATTTGGTTATTTTTACTATTTCTTGGACGAAAATGCCCCATCTCTGTCTTCCTGCCCCTGGCTCTTCTTCCCAGGACACTGGGGTTAAGGTGTAGGGCAAATGTTGTGAGCATAAGTCTGCAGGTTTGGTTGCGGATGTACTACACGACGATCCAAAGGCACTGCGATGTGCCTTTCTCTTTCCACAATGCCTGCCTCTCAAGCCAATCGCTTTGCTGCAAAATCCTAAGAATCTGGATGTTATCCTATTTTTCTTCTTTGTATTCCTATCGTAAAAAACTAAATCTCCTTCACCCTCCCCTTCTCTGTATCTAAGAAGGAAACTGAGGCACTCTGAAAATTTTCTAAGTGTTATCCTGTCAACTTTTGGGAAAATGAGACGGGTAGCTCCAAGAGAGCTTGAGGATGAGAGTGCCCATCATCAGACAGAGAGAGCTCCTTCCTGTCCTGGGCGTGACATGGGTGTGGGGGTGGAGGAGACCAATAGCCCAAAGCATATTCAGGAACCATCTGAGAAGCCTTTTAAAACTATACAAACCACACCATAGCTGAGATATTCTGCAAGCAGAGGTGGAGACAGAACAAATTAAAATGATCTTATACCCATCCCTCCTCCACCACCTCCACCATCATTTGAGAGCAAGATAATTTCTAGTTTCTATTTGGGCTCCCTAGACTGTCTTCGCTACTGGAAAGAAACAATTCCCATGGTAAATGAGTGAATAAGCATAATTTTTGTTTTAATTTTATTGTGCAAGTTTTTTTTTCTAGGATCTAATAATCTCTGCAGAGCTAGAAGGCCATATCCTGAAGTTCAGGGAGACAGAAGTACATTATAAGGCTTTTTTGGCCTCTAAAAGCCTATACAAATAGACAATGGCTAGATCGTAGATAAAAATAGAACTCTGATCCAAAAGCTGCAGCAATGTGCCCAGGAAACCAGCCCCCTTATCTACAATATGCAGCCCATGAAGCCAGCCTGCTGTCAGCCCGGCTAGCAGAAAGCCAGATTACTATCTCTAGTAACTATCCAGGGAGCTAAACAATAACTTCTGTTGGCCCAGAATGGCCAGGACTTGATTAATAACTGGCAGCTTCCTTAATTCTTATCCCTATTTTTAATTTAAGACCAACCAGAAAAAGCCAAATATGTGCCCCTAACCAATCACATAGGACACCCCCTACTCAATAGCTGCCTCCAGCCTCCCCGGGCCAACAGCCGGCAGTTGGGGCACAAACACCTGAAGCCTTCACCGTTCTCTGCCATGAAGCTTTCGCACTCCTCTGCCTGCCTTGGAGTCTCTGCCAAATGCAAATGATGGTGGCTGACTCCCTTGCTATAGCAAGCTCTGAATAAATAGCCTCTGCTTCTCTCATTTGGTTGGCCTTCATTTATTTCCACTCTTCAATGAACAATCTTCTTGATTATTTTTTATATTACATCATTCATAACTTTCTTTTTTGCCTTTTATTGTTTATTTTCAGAAGGATATTTGGTTTTTTTTTTTCAATTTTATACTAATTCATCAAGTAGGTTGGGATAGGTCTTAGGAATAGGAACAATTAAGAATTATTCATCTTGGCCAGGTGCAGTGGCTCAGGCCTGTAATCCTAGCATTTTGGAAGGCCAGGAGTTGGGCATTAGGCAACATAGCAAAACAATCTCTATAAAATTTTTTTTTTAATTAGCGGGGCATGGTGGCATGCACCTGTAATCTTAGCTAATTGGGATGCTGAGGTGAGAGGATCACTTGAGCCTAGGAGGTCAAAGCTGCAGTGAACTGTGATCGCTCCACTGCACACCAGCCTGGGCAGAAGAGTGAGACTGTGCCCCCACATACACAAAAAAAAGAAGGAAGGGAGGAGGGAGGGAGGGAGGGAAGGAAAGAGGAAGAAAGGAAGGAAGAAAGGGAGAAAGAAAGAAAGAAAGGAAGGAAGGAAGGAAGCAAGGAAGAAAGGAAGGAAGGAAGGGAAAGAAAGAAGGAAAGAAAGAAAGAAAGGAGAGAGAGAGAAGGAAGGAAGGAAAGAGAGAGAGAAAGAAAGAAAGAAAAGAAAGAAAGAAAGAAAGAAAGAGTCTATTTTTTTGGAAAATCTTTGGTTGGAATGCTGAGGCCCTCACAGAAGAGAAGCATTTCCCCTCAGCTGAACTCCCATGGAGAAATAGGTTTGTTATACATCATTTTGTAATCATTTTATAAATAGCCCATCTTCGGCCCTTTGCACAGCTAAGATTATAGCTTAAACTGCTACCAATGAAACCTATAACAGAGCTTTCTATTGTATTATTTTGTTTTGATGCATTTCTAAAATACTTTATTTGGCTATCTCATGAATAGTCCTGCATGTATATTAACTTGAAGTTGACATATTTATATCTAAGTATTATTTTGGTTAGTATATAATATTTATTTTAAAAAAATCCAGACTTATAAAAAAAGAATAGATTTATACAGTTGGAAAGAAATTATACTATAAATCTGAGTTGTTAATGTTGCAGAATTAAATTAATACACTGAAATTAATAATAGCTATATTTATCTTACAATTAAAACCTTTTAAATTTACAGTTAAATGAAACATCATATTTGAAAATGACTAAGGTTTTTATTATTTTCTTTTCTAAGAATCTGAAATATTCCAGAATTTCTATTTTTTTAGATATACCTTAAATGGTGTTGAATTTGAAGGATATGAAAATTAAAGTTGCAACGGTTTCTAATGAAAGAATTAATGTATCAGGCAATGTTTCCAAGGACAATAAGATCAGGAGAGATTAAAGGTATTAGAACCTATAATACTTTATTAAGGAATAAGCCAGCCTCATCAGCTGGACACACACTGTAGGTCAAGCCTCAGAACAATATGTTGTCATGGACTCCCCTGTCTCCATTGCAATGGAGCAAATAGAGTAAAAAATTGTAAAATAACTGATAGGTAAGTTGATAAGATAATTATAAGCATTAATTCAAGAGCCCAATGATAGATGAAAAAAAAAGATCAACATTACTGATCATCAGAGAAACGCAAGTCAAAACCACAATGAGAGATCATCTCACTCCAGTTTAAATGGCTTTTATCAAAAAGACAGGCAATAATGGATGCTGGCAAGGATGTGGAGAAAGGGAAACCTTCATAGACTGTTGGTAGAAATTTAAATTAGTACAGCCACTATGAAAAACAGGAGGTTCCCTAAAAAACTAAAAATAGAACTACCATATGATCCAGCAATCACATTGCTGGGTATATACACAAAACAGGAAATTAGTACAGCAAAGATATATCTGCACTCCTGTGTTTATTGCAACACTATTCACAATAGCCAAGATACGGGATCAACCTAAATGGTCTGTCAATGGATGAATAGATAAAGAAAATATGTTACATGTACACCATGGAATATTGTTCAGCCATAAAAAAATGAAATTCTGTCATTGGAACAACATGAATGGAATTGGAGGACATTATGTTAGTTGAAATAAGCCAGGCACAGAAAGACAAACAACACACGTTCTCACTCAAACGTGGGAGCTAAAAAAAAAAAAAAAAAAAATTGAATCATGGAAATAGAGAGTAGAACGATAGTTACCAGAAGCTGGGAATGGTAGTGGGGAGGCCAAGGGAACAAAGAAGGAATGATTAATGGGTACAAAAACACAGATAGATAGAGGAAATAAGATCTAGTGTTTGTTAGTACAATAGGAAGATTATAGTTGACAACAATTTACTGTATTTTTCAAAATAACTAAAAGAATGGACTTGAAATGTTTGTAACACAAAGAAAATGCTTGAGGTCTTGGATATACCAACTACTTTGATTTGATCATTACACATTGTATGCTTGTATCAGTGGTACCCCCATAAATATGTACAATTACCACATATTCATAATAATTAAAAATTTAAAAATAAATTTTTAAAGAGCCCAATTAGAAGATTATAAAACCAACTAGCACCCAGATCAATGGACAATCAAGCCTGTACCATGTGACATCACTGCAAGAATTTTAGCCTGGAAAAAAATGTTAAAGTTCATGTAACTCAACCCCTTCCTTGGATTAAAAAAACAACAACAAAAACAGTAAAAAGGTTTAACAGAAGTTTAACCTTGAGAAGCGTAGAAATATTTTTATTCACTGGTACCTTGGATACATGTCATCAGCCTACACTGAAGGCATTATAAGAAATCGTTTTTTATGACCCCTCTACCCTGCATTGCTCTAAAGATGCTGCTGAGGGCATCGTTCACACAATGACTGACTGTCCTCTTTGTACAGGCCCGTGGGAGAAATTACTCTTTGTTGTCAACACCGGGAATAGTTGTGCTGCTCCTGAACAACTGGCTCATCTGATCACGTGGACACTGAATGTTACTGATTGCATCTCTCTCTTGCTGAGCTGACACCAAAAGGCTTAGATCCAAATTGATGGCCTTCCTCTGGCAAAGACAGAACTGTACAGCATGTGTTTTGTATAAATTCAGTCCTGCCATCATCTTATTTTTACCTATCCTTAATTTTTCTCTGTCCTGATTTTCTTACCCACTTATTTTTTTTCATTTTGGTTTATCTTATTATAGTGCACATATTTTATAAATGACCTTAAATCCTTTCTAAAATCTAATGATATATAAATCACTACCTAGGTAACTAGATAAGACTAATTAGACTTGAATGGATAATTCCCTGTCACTGCTGCAGTTTCATGCTCTATACATACGATTTCCTTTCCTGGAAAACCTTTCCACTAGTCCCCCTGGAAAATACTAATTCTTCCAGGCCCAGCTGAAAAGGTTGAATCCCCTATGGAGCCTTTGCTGACCACAACACCCTTAAGGAAGAAGTAGCCACTTGCTCCACTGCATCACACTGAATTGTGACATTTCTTTGTGTCTTCCCCCATGGAAACTATCCTTCTTATTGGGAGAGACTCTGTTATATTCATCTCTATACCAATGCCAGTCGCCATTAGTGCGTGTTGAAATGAAAGAAGGGAGGGAGGAAGGAGGGAAAGAGGAAGAAGACATTGAAGAGATGGAGAGAAAATAATTCAACCTAAAATGGAGGAGTATTTGGATGTGGCTCCATTTACATTTATGATCAAGGTCAGAGGGCGTTCCAAAAAGAAAATCACTTTTTTAATGGCCTTGCTGTGTTTTTTCAGTCGGTTGTTTCTTGCTTGCTCTCTGCATTCCTTTCTAATGTCTACAAATAACTCGTGCTAAACTGAACTGTTCTGGAAAGGCCATCTGAAATATGACACAGAAGTGTTTTGAAGGAGAAGAGGGCTATGATTTCACAGAGAAGATGAGATAACTTTTGCAACTTTTTTTTTGGTTGTTAACCCAACAGTCCCACTTGGTACTTTGTGATGAACAAAACAGTGCCTGAAAAAATGAGGAAGATGGGCTAGGAACAAAGGGCCTGTCTGATCAGAGGCCTCAGAATCCACCATCAGAAATTCTGGTTTGACCTGAGCGACTTTCAGGAGGCTTCCCAGACTTCTGAGCAGACGAGTAACTTGATAAAAAGCAACATCTTGACGGGCAGGCTTCTGGTGGCCCTGTGGGAAGATCAAGTGGGGCTGGGGAGGCTGGAGAGTGGGCGGGCGAAGATCCTCACACTCTCTCGGGCAGAGACAGAGCCTCTGCAGGATGAAAGCTGAAAGGATCCCTCCCACAGACGGAGTACGCGTTGAATCCCAGTTTGTTGCCAGAGGTCGGGAAGACCTTTCTCTTTTCCAAATTAAGTAATCCATGACAGCTGACGCTTTCTTTTGAAACAGTTCCAGAAAGTTCCTCCACGAAATTTGAAAAACAGCTTACCTCTCCTCTGAGCCATCCTTAGGGTGCTTGCCAGCACCAGTGGGGTAAGGTGGAGGATTTGTTTGGGGGGGCGGTCTGGTGTGGCAGCTCAGGGAACAGCCAGCAGGACAATTTCGAAGTGGGCAATTTTCCTCTCCCCTTTCTGGTCTATTCCCTCCCCACTCCACCCTTAGTTCCTACTGAAAATATGCCCCCAACGAGGCTTTGATTTCCTCCTAGTTTCTGTCTCTGCCTGAACTGTCCTTGTGTCCTTCGGTGGTAGAATTCAGAGAGACTCCTGCAAGATTCTCGCCCTGTGGTATACACAGCCCGTATAACGCCATCCACCTTCAACGTGGGAGGGGTAGTAAATATGATGAATTTCATTCCATGATTAGGCTTCATTACATGAAAAAGGTGAAGATCCCAAATAAGCTGACTTTGATTTACTTGAAAAAGAGATTATCCTGGGTGGGTCTGACCTAATCAGGTGACCCCTGAAAAGGGATTGTGCCCCTTTCTAAAGGGGGAGATTGTAGGGAAAAGGATTCATCTTCTGGTTTTAAAGAAACAAACTGCCATGTTTTGGAGACAGCCACATAGCAGGAGATCACAGGTAGTTTCTAGCAGCAGAGAACATCTCCTGGCTGACAGCTAGCCAGAAAAGAGGGACCTTAGTCCTATAACCACATCATATTATATTCTTCCAACAACCACATGAGCTTGGAAAAGGATCCCGAGCCTCAGCTGAGAACACGGCGAAGGGGACACCTTAATTTCAGCTTTGTGAGACCCTAAGTAGAGAACCTAGCTACGTCATGCCCGGACCTATCCAACTGTGAGATCAATAAATAGGTGTTTTAAGCCATTCCATTTGTGGAAAATTATTATATAATGATATAAAAAGCAATCCACTTTCGACACACCATCCTTGGCCTTCTTCCACTGAATAACCCCTCCTCAGCCTCTGAGATCTTCTGGAGAGCTATGCGTCCACCAGCCAGTCTCTCAGCCCTCTCCTCCCTCCCCGTCATCCTTTCTCCAACCAGGCCCAGCTAAGTGCCTCTCCGTTGTTTTCCTAGAGTGGCAGTTCTCAAAGTCTCCAAGAGAGTTTCATTGGGTCCACCAGGATCAAACTATTTTCACACAAATGCTAACACAACATTTGCCTTTTTCACTGTGTTGACATTTGCTCTCATGATTCTGAAGCATCAGTGGGTGAAACTGCTGGTACCCAGCAGGAGTCAAGGCAGTGGCACCAAAATGAACCAATAGTTACTGTAGTAATCATCATCATGTACTCACAATGAAAAATATTAATTTTATTAAATTTTGGCCCTCGAGTATACATCTTTTAATATTCCGAGTACCTAAATAGGATATAACATAAAACATTCCTGCTGCATACTGAAGTTTGATATTGTCTTAAAGATGTGCATGATGTCTGAGTTGAAAGCAGAACTAGTTATTTTTTTCTCATGGAACACCATTTTTACTCGAAAGAATAATTGAGAGACACACTATGGTTATTCAGACTTGGGTACTTGGCAGACATTTCAAGGAAAACTCTCACTTCAAAAAAAAAACTATTGGCAGTATTTGTTGCCAATTATAAAATTTGAGCTTTCAAGGGAAAACTAGAATTTTGGTAGACACGTATCTGCCACAATGAATTTAAAGACAATTCTAATCTGTGATGAGATTACAGCAACAATATTGATGAATGTGGTTTTCAAAAATGTTGCATAATAAAATGTGTCAATATTTGAAAATTCTGTGTAATTCAGTGAAACTGTATTTTCTAAAAGACTGTCATAAAATCATACATGGGAAAAAGAGCAATTCAAAATGCAAAATAGATTAACAGAATTCATTGTAGGAGTACAGAAAGTTCACTAATACAGTTTTAGATTTTATATTATAAGTAACCTTTGATAAACTACTACTTGTTGTACAACAAAATAGAAAAAAATAAAAAAGAATTAACCTAATTAGAAAATTGGCAAAAGACTTGAATAGACATTTTTTCAAAGAAGGCATACAAATAGCCAACAACAGATATATGGAAAAATGCTCAATATCACTAATCATCAAGGAAATGCAAATCAAAGCCACAGCAAGATATCACCTCACATTTGTTAAGCTAGCAAGTGTTAAAAAGAATGTAGACAATGGAGAACCCTTACAGTGTTGGTGAGAATGTAAATTAGCACAGCCATTATGAAAAACATATGGAAGTTCCTCAAAAAATTAAAAATAGAGCTACCATATGATCTGGCAATCCCACTTGTGGTTATTTGTCAAATGGAAATGAAATCACTATATTGAAGAGACATCTGCACTCCCTTGTTCATTGCAGTATTATTCTAAATAGCCATGATATGGAATCAACCTAAGTGTCCATCAGTGAATGAATAGACAAAGAAAATGTGGTATATATACACAGTGGAATACTATTCAGCCTTTAATAAGGAGAAAATTCTGTCATTTGCACAGCATGGATGAACCTAGAGGACATTATGGTGAGTGAAATAAGCCAGACACAAAGAGATACATACTACATGATCTCACTTATATATGGAATCCTAAAACGGGGAGATGTTGGTCAAAGGGTACAAACTTTCAGTAATAAGATGAAAAAGTTCTGGAGTCCTAATGCACAGCATGATGATTATATTTAATAATTGTTATAATAATAATAGTTAATAATTTTAAGTATGCAATACTGCACACTTGAAATTTGCTGAAAAAGTAGATCTTAAGTGTTCTAACCACACACACACACACACACACACGCACACACACACAAGGTAACTATAAAAAACAAAAGACATGAAGGAAACTACTACTGTTGAATTTTTATGTATTATCAAAGAAGAATATATGCAATTATCTGAAATGGCTATTAAAATATTTCTCACTTAGGCAATCTTTTATTGGCATGATGCCAGAATTTCTTCATCTACTTAAAACAATTGCAATGGAATGCAATGGACTGAATGCAGACAAAGATATGGGAATTCAACTGTTTTTTTAATTAATCTAAATCTTAAATTGTTTTTTATTAATCTAAATAATAAAAAGATTTCCCAAAATGTAAAATAATGCTATTCTTACCAATAATCTTTTGGTTTTGGAAAATGTAGTTATTTTTCATAAAATATGTTTCTTATATTAATGGACAATGGGTTTATTATTTTTAATTAATCAATAAACATTTTAATTTCTCAGTTTTAATTTCTAATTGATAGATGGACAATTATAACTCATACAAACAAAAGCTCTGTGAGGTTCTCGATAATTTTTAAGAATGTAAGAAGGTACTGAGACCCAAAGATTTGAGAACTGCTGACCTTTGCATCCATCTTGAGATTTGTATTATACTGAAATTATCTTTCTTTGTGTTTATCTTTCTACTCCGGCTGTGAATGACTGATGCAAACTACAACTGACATGTCATTGTGCCTCACGTACCAAGCACAGAATGTAGCATGTACTGGTGCTTAACAAACATTGATTATTGAGTTCCAAGCTCAATTGGTATAACCCGTTCCCTGAAAGAACTAACTATATCACTGGAGAGTTAGGATATGCACCCCTAATAGAAAAATTATATATTCTGATTTTATTAAAGTGCCAGATGAGTTGTAAGGGCAGAAAAGTAAAAACATTTAGAAATTTGTGAAGATGAAATGCCCAAAATACCTTTATATTTACTAATCCCTGTAAAAATAAAGCTATTTGAAAATTCTAAGAGGTTACACAAATATTTTAAGAAATATTTACAACAAAATTCCAACTTATTAAAAGAATTTGGATAGCCTCCTTTGCTTCTTTCTATACTTTTAATACAAAATTAGCTATGATTTTAAACTGTAAGAACTGAAACTTGATCCCCTTGAAAAGCATTCTAGGATTCTAGCAATACCCAACTATGATCAATTAAAGATAAATTTGTGTTGTGAATTAATGCATTTATATAAGAGAGAAAACATCATAATTTGAAGCTACTTGTGAACACTAAGCTTGAAATGGAAAAACAAGAGTGTTGCTAGGAAATAAGTGAAAACAATCAGCTATTTTTATAGTCCAGAGCATCTTATCCCCTTAATGTGTTTTATTTAATTTGTTTATTGCTTTAAAAGACATTATTTCATATTAGAGGCATGATTTGGAATATGTACCTGAACAGCAGACTCTTTTGTGGAGGGAAATGAGTTTTACTAAAAGATGTCAGCTAATGGAGTCTTCCATTGGCCAAGATAAGTTTATTTTTATTGATGGTAACTATCTAGTCTCTAAGCTTAAGCAACCCAAACAAGTCACCGGGCCCTAATAACTGCAACAGGTGTTTCTCAGGCTACCAGCCAAGAGCCACAGAGGGTCATCCTCAGAAAGAAAAGAGCAGAAATTTGTGACTTGGCTCCACCAGCTGGCTCCCTGGAATGCAGCACTTCCAAATCCCTTCTTCTGGCTCACAGAAAATATCAAGATTTTCCTGCACCTGCTGCCTTTTCCAGCTGCTGGCTCCTGGCTCCCACTTCCCCAGCCTACACCCAGAAAATCTTTGAGCTGCTCTTGCCCACCCTGCTGCCCACACTGTTTTCCAGGAAGGCCACATGCCTTCACTTTCTTTGATCTGGTCTTTTTCCTCTTCTGTTTTTATGTCCCAAGTTGAAGTAAGACAGCAGCTCTGCCAGTCATGCATTTTTTGTGGCTCATGTGGTTTTTGTTGTTGTTTTGCTCCTTTTAAATAGCTCTACTCTTCTAAGGATTCTAGCAGTTATCCAAAGAGTTCCAGACTTCAAAACAATTCAGCAACACAACACAGTGTTCTTAAACAAAGGGGTTGATTGCCTTTTAGTTCAGTGTCAGTGGGTAAACTCCTTGAGATTCTTCATTATTGTGGACTGAATTGTGTCTCCCCAAAAATCATTGAAGTCTCAACTCTCAAGATGACTATATTTGGAGATAGGGCCTTAAAGGAGGTAATTAAGATTAAATGAGGTCATGAGAGTGGAACCATAATATAGCAAGATTAGTGTCCTTGTAAGTAAAGGATGAGACACAAAGAGCACATGTACACAAAGGAAAGTCTACGTGAGGACACAGTGAGAAGGTGACTGCAATCCAAAGAGGGAGGGCTCACCAAAAACCAACCCTGCAGCACCTTGTTCTTGGACTTATAGACTCCAGAACTGTGAGAAAATAAATTTCTGTTGTTTAAGTCACCCCTTGCTGACTATTATCCCCTCTGAAACAAATGTACAAAAAGGAGAGCCAAGAGAACAGGAGGAGTCGTTATAATAGACAGAAAAACTTCACAACATTTCTGGAAAACTGAAGATGGACAAAAACTTACAGATAGATGAAATGACCAGAGGTCCACAGCCCAAACATAATTATGAGGAGGCAGCAGTACAGATGACAAGAAATGCCCTGTTGTAACTCCTGCAGGATGGAAGTGAGAAGTTACACTTTCATCCTCCTCCCCAAATCCTGCATCTAAAGCAAAGTCTGTTAGCATTTTCCCCTAAAGACTGAATAAAACATTTGAAGATAATTAAACTTTTTAGCTTAGTGACTCAAAATGAAAACTCCCTCTTTCTAACATGTGAACCTCTGTAGCCTAACAACTGACTTCTTACACATTTACCTGAACACAAATGCTATTAGTCAACACCACACAGAATTTCTAGACAGAATTCATACTGAGAAGAGAGATTTTGAGGTAGGAAATCTTAAACAAGAGCAGAGAAAACTCAAATATATGCAGTCTTTCTGACTTAAAACAAGTGCATAAGCAATGGTTACAGTTATTGAACTAGCAGCAGTAAAGAAAATCAATAACATAAATAAAAAATGACACTGGAAGAAATAGAGATAATTCAGGAAAAAGAAGAAAACTTTTAAGAAATATTCAAATGTATATGCTTTTTAAAAGATGAGCCATAAAACATGAACAGGATACTATGAAAAAAGAACAAAACCTTCTTGTATTAGTTATCCATCATTGCATAACAATGCATAACAAATTACCATGAACATGGCAGTTTATAACAATACCTATCTGTTGTGTAACAGTTTCTGCACATTGGGAGTCTGGCCACAGCTCAATTGAGCCTTCTGTTTAGGGTTTCACAAGGTTGCAGTCAAGGTGTTGACAGGGCCACATATTCATCAGGAGTCTAAACTGGGGAGGCTGAGGCAGGTGGATCACTTGAGTTAGGAGTTTGAGACCAGCCTGGCCAACATGGTGAAACCTTGTCTCTACTAAAAATACAAAAATTTAGCCGGACGTGGTGGCACATGCCTCTAATCCCAGCTACTCGGGAGGCTAAGTCAGGCAAATTGCTTGAACCCCAGAGGTGGAGGTTGCAGTGAGCCAAGATTGCACCACTGCACTCCAGCCTGGGTTACAGAGTGAGAGTAGGCCTCAATACACACACACATACATACATACATACATACATACATACATACATACATACACACACACACTGAGGGAGAGTCCACTTTTGGGCTCACTGAGGTTGTTGCAGAATTAATTTCCTTTTGGTTGTAGGACTAAGAGCTCTGACTCTTTGCTGACTTGACTAAGGCCACCTTCCATCTGCTAGAGCCTGTTTTCATCAGTTAGAGGCTGTTCACTGTTACTAAGTCTCTCTACAGTCCCTTCCGAAGAGAGCTTCCCCAACAGTACCACTTACTTCATCAAGCCAGTAAGGAAAGTTTGTAGAGGAAGTCAACCAGCAAGATGAAATATTACATGACATATTATAACCATAGAAGTGGCTTCCTATCTGTTGTTTTGAAGCTAATGACAGCCTGTCCACATTTAGAGGCATGAACATCAGGAGGCAGTATCACGGAGTGATCAACTTAGAGTCTGTCTGCCATGCATCTGAAAGATTAAGTTTGGTTAGTTACATTTTAATAACTCAGCAGAAATATCCAATATAATTAGTGAACACAATTTTTTAAACCCCCAGAATATAGAGCTAAAAGATAGTCAGAAAATACGAGAGAAAAGACAAGGGAAATTAAAGAGTTTCGTCCTCTAAAAAATAAAGATGTAGGAACAATAAGGAGTTTACTTTGGGAGAATACAAGAATGAGAGAGAAGGGATGTAGGAAGAGGAAGGGCATGAATAACTTTGGTAGAAATTAAAGTGTTTTTTGCTTGGGTCTTTATGTATTTTAAGACCCTGGAGGTTGGCCATTTGCTAATTACGTGACCTTAAAACAAGTTACTATTCCTCTGGGATTCTCAACTCATCTATAAAATAAGGAAAATAAAAACCTCCCATCACATCACTTGTAAAGATGAAAGGAAATAATGCAGCTAAAGCACTCTCATGGTCAATGTTATGTGTCAACTTGTCTGGGATAAGGGATGCCCAGATAGCTGGTAAAACATTATATTTGGGTGTGTCTATGAAGGTATTTTCAGAAGACATTAGCATCTAAATCAACAGACTAAGTAAAGAAGATCACCTTCACCAATATGTGTAGGCATCATCCAATCTGTTGAGTCCTCAAAAAGAACAAAAGTTGGATGAGGGGTGATTTCATTCTCTCTTCTTGAGCTGGTATATCCACCCGCTCCTGCCCTTGGACATCAGAGCTACTGATTCTCAGGCCTTCAGATTTAGATGGGAGTTACACGTTGGCTCCCCTGTTTTCCAGGCCTTTGGACTTGGACTGGAAGTACAACACTGGCTTTCTTTGGACTCCATCTTGCAGACAGCAAGTAGTGGGATTTCTCAACCTCCATGATCTCTTGAGCCAATCCCTCATAATTAATCCCCATGTATCTATATACCTAACACATAGATATTTATATAGATAGATAAATGCATATCCTACTGGTTCTGTTTTTCTGGAGAACCCTGACTAATACAACTACTTAGCACAGTGCCTGGTACAGAGGTAAACTCAACTAACATTAATACTATGTGTATAGCTTTTACAAATTACTCACTTGATAAACCCTTCAGTAAGTGCCCGAAGATTATTTCCACATCATAACTTTGCATTTTCTCATGTCAGGGTAAGCAGTGCCTTTCCTCCCTAATTTGAGGGATTAAAGTGCAACTCCAGTTCCCAGGAATTGTGGTCCTTAGCCTTACCACAGACTTGGAACACTTTGTAATATGACTTTTGCCATTGAACAATGATTCAAATGTGCATTTAGAAAACTAAGGCAGTAAGAGCAAAACTGAGTTAAAATATTCAGCCAAAAGGAGACAGAGACATAGATTTAAAAAGAAAGTACATTGCAGCATTTGTTTCACAAGAACAAAGTGATTTATTGAGGGAATAAATCATTAAGGATATTCTTGTTAGCTGTGATTTTAACTTTTAGAATATCTGACATACATTCTTTTGAATGTGAAAGTGCTGATTTCCCTCGTCACTTTCACCATGAGCACCCCTTCATTTTGACTTTCTTGCCAAGTTGATTACTCAGAAAATTGGACGCTTGATGGTAGCCCGGCAGCTCTAATTCTTAATTCTCAGACTAGTCTGAACTGGTAGATATAGGCTGCCTGGAAAATCCTTCATCACAACATATTCTTGAATCTCCTGAAGATGAATTTACAATTCTCATTTTTCACATTTTTTTTTTTTACAGAGTCTCACTCTGTAGCTCAATGGAGTGCAGGGGCATGATCTCATCTCACTGCAACCTCCATCTCCCAGGTTCAAGCAATTCTCATGCCTCAAGCCTCTCGAGTAGCTGGGATTATAGGCATGTGCCACCACACGCAGCTAATTTCTGTATTTTTTTTTTTTTTTTTAGTAGAAACAGGGTTTTACCATGTTGGCCAGGCTGGTCTCAAACTCCTGGCCTCAAGTGATCTGCCCACCTCAGCCTCCCAAAGCATTTTTCACTTCTTTACATGAGTATTGTACATTTTTAAACTTTATAAAAGTAATACATGGATATCTTTAAATAGTACAAAAAGGAAAAAGTAATCTCCCTCCCCTCTCCTTAAAGGTTGAAACCACTGCTAAGAATTTCTGGTGTACCCTGAAAAAAAACTGTATCTGAATGGAATCTTTCGTTACCACAAGAAAAATAGTAATGTGACTCCAAATAATTAGAACAGTCTAACGTTCATTAAGATACAAACTACCATTTTATAGAAATTTTATCTGAAAACTCTAGTGCCATAAGGGGTGGCAGATTTTCATTTGTGGCTTTTAAGTCCTTTTGTGTACTAGTCCAGCCTGAAACTGAAAATATCTTGATATATGGTCATGGGAAACACTAAACAGACTCATTTATGGTTAGAAAAATCTGAATAGAACTTCTTGGTAGTTTGGGGAATTCTGGCAATGAAACTTCACTCAAACAGTTTGATGTTAATTGAGAGACCAAAAACCTTAGGGAAATATTTTCCTAAGTCATCCCACACTAAGATATAAATAGCCCGATGGTGAAATAATAACAACAATAACAGGAATAGGTCATAAAGGCATTGAGTCATAAGTGCTGAAATTCATCCCTGTTTTTCTGGGAAGGTTGAGGAACTATTTGGATATTAACTTAATCTGAAATAATTCAGTTATGTTTATTGTAAGTAAAGATAATAAGACCTACTCTATATTATACAGTTATTATAGGATTAAATAAAATATTAAGTTTAAAATTTCTTTCAAAGCCAAAACTCATTATTTTTTTTAAACATTAGTGGCTTTTTTTTCATTTGCACAATTGAATTTTTCCCTGAGAAGGAAAAAAAGGTGAAATACCATGAACAGCCTTTTTGTATTAAAGGATAATTCTATCTCAGGAGAGACTGGAAACCAAACAGAACAAAAACACTACAAGTCTAATTTATTCTTACCTAACTTCTAGTTGATAAATGTGTATGCATGCAGGTCAACTGCTTATAAACGCTTGATATTTATCATGCTTAGCTGTACTTCTGAAACTCTACGTATTGCTCATCCATTAGTAGCTGATGATTATGAAAAGAATACAATGGTTTTTAACCAATAATAGTAATTGTTTAATTGCTATTTTTATTAGACAGTAACTGGGCACTTATTCCATCTATTCACATTCAACGCGTTTGACAGAATGGCAAGAACAGGTTGCACCACTACAAACAGAAAAAGGTCATCTAATAAAGCAGTTTTTTAATCTTTAGCTTTGTTAAAATTATAAAATGTCTAAAACATGATTTCCAATGCTAATGTCTGACAATTTGTCCCTTATATCATGATTAATAAATCAGCACACGTTGTCGTTCAAATTCTGAATCATAAGCTGAACAGAATGCAATAACATCGCAGAATTCTTAACAATTTGCCAGGTTCCCTCCCCTGGCCCTTTCTTCATTTTACAGTGATTTACCGTAAGAACATCTATCAAGTGATGAACAGTGCACCACCAGAAGTACACTTCTGGAATGGGAATATAATAGCATCATTTGAATAGAGGTGCAGTCAATTTTATTTCTTTGTCTCTGGGGAGACAATATAGATATATGAAGTCTGTAAAAAGCACTGTAATTTCAAAGCCTCATGTTAACAAATCAATTCATCATTGCCACCATCTTGTTCAAAAAAAAGAGAGAGAGAACTTCAACAAGCAGGTTAACTTTTCTATGCTCTGTACGAAGCAATAACCAGAAATCATCCTGGTAGAGTGTCCCAAATATCCAAGAGGATGATTCTGGTTCATATTCCTCCAGTCTATTCCTTTAAGAAAGTGTTGGCAGGGCGCGGTGGCTCACGCCTGTAATCCCAGCACTTTGGAGAGCCAAGGCGGATGGATCACAAGGTCAGGCGTTGGAGACTAGCCTGGCCAACATAGTGAAACCCTGTCTCTACTAAAAATACAAAAAATTAGCCGGGCGTGGTGGCGGGTGCCTGTAATCCCAGCCACTCGGGAGGCTGAGGCAGGAGAATCGCTTGAACCTGGGAAGGTGGAGGTTGCAGTAAGCCGAGATTGTGCTACTGCACTCCAGCCTGGGCGACAGAACAAGACTCCGTCTCAAACAAACAAACAAAAATGTTAGAGCAGTTGCCGTTTTAGACAATGGAGGAATCTGAAGCAATCAACCAGATAAAATTTGCCAGAATCAAGGAAGCCAAAAGAAAAAATGCAAAATCAAAGTATCCTTGCTTCCTCAAAACTTATTCTTTAAAAATCCCTGAAAAAGTGAGGCAGCTCTGACTTTGAGCCTAGGTAGATGCTGACAGGAGACCTCAAATGTGCCGTTCTCTAGAAAGAGAGCATAGGGAAGGGAGTGCTGAGTGTTGGAATTAGGAGATGAGAGTTTCTGAGCCCTTTCTACACACACACACACACACACACACACACACACACAATTCCCAACCTCACACCCAAAGTTGGATGTTGTGCAAGGGACAAAGAGGAGCCCCAGTAAGAGAGTTTCCCGCATAGCATATGTGCCGTCTTGTGCCACTAGATCCCTCCCTGCTAACCCAGAAGCAGAAAATCACAGAAGCTAGAGTTTCCCACTAGCTGCCCATCCACAGGCTAAACTAGCTGTCCAGTGATGGGAGGGAGAAAACAGAATCCTGGGGGAGAAGTGCAGATAAAACTGGGAGAGCAAAGCGAGATGAAATGCCACAATATTGACCCACACCTCCCTTTCCCCATCAAATGAGCAGCAACTTCAGAGCCTCTTCTAATACATCTCAAGATATTATGAAGTCATAAAAAGGCACATGCTCTTGGCAGAACAAAAAAGTGCCCCTGTCTTTTTCCAGAGACAGTGAAGAGCTGACCCAACAATTGCCAAAGAGGGAAGGTTTGGGGAGTGGAGCCTGTGGATGCACTTTGCTTCTGGGTAGAGCTTCTTCTTTTCCTGATTTCTCTTCCTCTGTAGCTGAGAAAGAGTTGCGGAAATACAGCAAGCTTCTCTCTCAGACCCAGGATCCAAATAGGGTCTCCATAGGAAGAAATGGAGGCAAATGTATTATCCTTTTTTTCCTGCAGGGACTTGTAAGTTTCAGATAAACAAGGGAAGGGGTGAGAAAGGGGAAATGTAGTACTTGGGTTCTTTGTCTTTGCAACACTGCTTTATCACAAACAGTAGCCACTGCTTCTTCAAAACAAGAGGCATGGGTGAGAAGCCAAATGTGGAACCATTCATGGAAACGGAGGCCTTATGACCAGAATATTTTATGTGGTAAGGCGCCTAGCTTTGTAAGGGCTGAGAAAAAACAACATGGAATAAAATAGAGCCAGAACTAACCAGAGTGAAAGGAAACAGAAGGGCGTATCTGATATTCTTTTTGTAACCTAGCATTAAACTGTAACTATAGAGGATAATTTATCTAGAGATGAAAAACCCCAATGTAAAGGTTGTGTGTGCACACATGTATGTGTGCACCCATGTGTGTTTGTGCATGTGTGTGTGCATGCGTGTTTGTGTGTGTGTGCATCCATGTGTGTTTGTGCATGTGTGTGCATGTGTTTGTGCATGTGTGTGCATCCATGTGTGTGTGCATGCGCGTTTTGTGCTTGTGTGTATGCATCCGTGTGTTTATGCATGTGTGTGTGCATGCATGTTTGTGCATGTATATGTGCATCCATGTGTGTTTGTGCATGTGTGTGTGCATGCATGTGTGTTTGTGCGTGTGTGTGCATGCATGTGTGTTTGTGCATGTGTGTGCACGCATGTGAACTGCATGAGTCAAAGCTGCAGGACAGCCCGGGACAAATGAGAATGTTCAAGCCTGATGAAACAAATCAATATTTTGGCCTCCTCGAGCAAACAAATGAACAAATGTGTTCTGAAAAATATTATTGAAACTTATAGCCCCAAGATATTGTAGGTGTGTGTTGGTGAGAGTAATTACAGAACTAATTCCACTGAGATACTGAAAACGCCTTCAGCTTGGTAACCTATCGACATGGCAAGAACTGTTATCAGTGAAAACAAAAGCAGGTTTTCTGCTTTCTTTAATTTACTTACTTTGGTTGGAACTCTTCCTTTCTTTGTTAAATCACAGGCTTTTGCCCGGGATGTTTAATGTAATAAGAGAGACAAATAGCCTGTGCCATATCTGTGTGAAATAGGCACACAGACTAATGGGGACAAATAAATAGTTGCTGTTGTCAGAGAATACCTTGGGTCCATCAAGACAACACTCTCAGATCACCTAGGAAGCTTTTTAAAACTACATATGCCCCAGCACTTTGGGAGGCCGAGGTGGGCGGATCACCTGAGGTCAGGAGTTCGAGACCAGCCTGACCAACATGAAGAAACCCCGTCTCTACTAAAAATACAAAATTAGCCGGGCATGATGGCGCATGCCTGTAATCCCAGCTACCCAGGAGGCTGAGGTAGGAGAATCCCTTGAACATGGGAGGCAGAGGTTGCGGTGAGCCAAGATCATGCCATTGCACTCCAGCCTAGGCAACAAGAACAAAACTCCATCTCGAAAAAAACAAACAAACAAACAAAAAACTACATATGTCCATTCTCCATGCCAGATATCCTGATTGAATTTACCTGCCTAGGATCAAGGCATTCGTATTTATTCAACCTGATAAATTCATTCATTCAACAGTCATTTAGTAGACTTGTTGAGAACTTATTATGAGTCAAGGTTCTCGGCATATAGCAGTGAATAAAACAAAAACAGTAATCTTATCCTTTATGGAATTTACATCTAATAAGGGAGGCACACATTAAATAAGATAAATAAGTATAGCATATTAGGAAGTAATAAATGCTAAGGAGAAAAATTAGGCAGAAGAGGAGAATATGAAGCTTCGAATGGAGCAGAATTTTAAATGGAGTAGATGGGAAAATGACATTTTTAGAAAAGAACTTAGGGTAGAAACCAAGCAGAAACCTGAGGGTGGGAGGAGAGGTATTACAGGTGGTTGAAACAGCTTGTGCAAAGGTCCTGGGGTAGGAATGTGTCCAAGGAACAGCAATGCAGGCTGAAGTAAATAGAAGGCATGGAAGAATAGTGGGAAATGAAGGCAGAGATAATGAAGGACCTTGTAGGTCAATGTATAGACATTAGTATTTACTCTTGGAGGGGTTTGAACACATGAATGATCTAATCTAACTTATACAGTGTCCCTCTAGCTGCTTTTATGAAAAAGGACAGAATGGGAGTTAAAGAGAAAGCAAGAAAACCTCTTGAAAATCAATTTATATAACCCAGTCTCTGGTGGCTGGGACTAGGGATGGTAGCCACAGAGGTGGTAGAACGTGGTACAATGCTGGACATATTTTTAAGGCAGAGTCAACATGATTTGCTGATGGATTTGATCTGGGGGGGTGGTGAAAAAAAAAAGAAGTCAATGATGTCTTCAAGGTTTTCACTCTGAGCAACTGGCACAAATGAAATTTCCTCTACAAGGATGGGAAAGACTAGAGAAAGGTCAGGTTACAACAGGGAGAAATATTATGAGCCCAGTTTCAGACATGCTATCTTTAGTTGCTTAGTTGAAGTGGTGGAAATGAGTTTGGAATAGAGTTCAGAGACAAGTCAGTGCTGGAAATATAAATTTTGGCTTCAACATAAAGGCAGCATTTAAAGCCGTAAGTCTGGATAGCACCTTCAAGGAACTGAGTTATCCAGAAAGAAGAAGAGATCCAAGGACTAAGCCCTGAGTTACTACAGCTTGAGGATGAATCAATGCAGTAGATGTGGTACATCTGGATTTCAGTAATGCATTCGTCATTCTCCCATTAAAAGAAGGTTGGTAAGGAGCCTTCACTAATGACACAACTAGAGTCAAACTTACAAGACAAATTATTATCAAATGGTTCTGTGGAGGGAGCTAATTCATGGAAAACTGAAGTTATGGTCCTGATCCTATCCCGTCACCATCTTTTATTAAACTAGGGAAGTATATATGCAATCCTTGCCTTTCTAACTGAACACTGTTTAAACTCAGGCCTCCACCCCTTTCTTCCATAACTACATGCTTCAGGTAAGCTCCAGGCTTGGTGCTGTCTGGCCTAAGGATGATCCCATTCCCTCTTACCTCCATATGGAAATGTGACTTTCAGTCACTGAAAAATCAAAAGTCATCCAGGAAGCTCCAAAAAAGAAAAAGAAAAAAAAAGTCCTGGTTCTTAAGAGCAAGCTGGGGGAAGAGATGGCTTTGCTTTCTCCTCCTTTAAGTTTCTGATAAAAGCACCTGGAATTGTGTCCTGCAGTCATCCTGCAGAGATTGTCTATGATAAATGAATAATAATATCCATGAGATACAGATCTAAGAAGTCAACACAGAATCACGGAGCTCAGAGCTGGAAAACCGTGCAGAAAAGATAAGTGAGGATGTCATAACAAAATACCATAAACTAGGTGGATTATAAACAACAGAAATTGATTTCCCACAGTTCTGGAGGCTGAGAAGTCCCAGATCAAAGTGTCAGTAGATTCTGCATCTGCGGAGGGCCCACTTCCAGCCTCATAGTCAGGGCCTCCTTGCTGCTGTGTCCTCACATGGCAGAAGGCACCAAGGATCTTTCTTAAATCAGAGCACTAATCCCATTCATCCACCCTTACGAGCTACTCACCACCCAAAGGCCCAACTTCCTAATCCTATCATGCTGGGGATTCATATTTTAACATATGAATTTTGAGAGGATACAAACATTCAGTCCACTGCAGAGTGGTTCAGAGTTTGGGGCAAGTTAAGGTCAGGATCCAGAGCCTGGTCACTGAATTCCCAGGCCAGTTCTCCTCTTCTGCACCACATGGTCACTTTAGCCTTGCTTCTTTTTAGCATTTACTCTGTACCTTTTGGACAGGCCTATTGCTCTCCTGAGAACCTCTAATTGGTGTTTTTACCATCTGATAGGAAACACGACCTTCAACAAACAGCCAGAATGCCTTTGACAGAGTGATACACAGAGTCTTACTTCATCTACCAGCAGAAAAGATCAACGCTCTAGTGCGTGCAGACAGAACACAGTTGGCTTATCCGACTTGTTAAGTATTGAAATCCTTCATGAATTTTTAAGGAAATTAAGAACTGACTTCTGTCCTCAGTCTGTGTGTGCTATTTTTGTTTATTTCACCAGAAACTGTATATCCATGCCCATCAGGAAATTATAATCAACAAATATAGCCATGGGAAAAGAGTACCCACAATGCATGGAGGTAGGGAAAAGTTGCAAAACATATCCTATTATACTCAGATAGATTGGGAAGTTGGTTGGAGTTATGTTGGAGATGATACAGGGTCTCAAAAGAGATTGTGCCCAAGTAGGGTAAGTCAGGTGGGAGGCTGGTGAGGTAGACAGTGTAAATTTTTTAACTGTGTGCAAACTCTGTGTGTGAGTAGTGAGGGAATAGTTTGATTACCATATGGAAAACTTTTATCTCCCATAATCAGAATAACTAACACATAGATGATGCTTATTATATGCCAGACAGTGGACTTTATAATAATTTACTACACTCAGATGATCTTATCTATTTCATTTGAGGCATGATTGTTAAGTGAGTATATGTGTGTGTACATAAATAAGAATATATATACACATATATACACACACATAGTATAAATAGAGATGATAAATTCTATTGTTATTTCCATTTTACAGAGACACAGAGAGGTTCGGTAACTTACCCAAGGTCGCACAGCCAGTGAGGTGCAAAATTGGCTCTGAAGCTCATGGTCTTAATCATTATGCTAAAAAAGTTACTGTTACTCCTCATCTTGGCACACAATGAAAGCATTTTCTAAACTGGTTTTGATGCCCCACTTATCCTCACCTCTGGGGCTTCTCACATTATATGTCACACTAAACTTCTTTATCTGGCCCAGTTACAAGTCTTTTTTTTAACTGACAAATGGTAATATGGGATACGTGATGTTTTAATATATGCATTCATGTAAATGGATACATCAAGCTAATTGACAAATGCATCACCTCACACACATCATTTCTGTGGTGAGAACATTTAAAATGTACTCTTTTAGCAATGCTGAAGTACACATTATTATTAGTTACAGTCACTATTCTGTGCAATAGATCTCAAAAATGTATTCATCCTACTAAAATTTTGTAGGCTTTGACCAGCATCTTCCTATTCCCCAACCCCCAGCCTCTGGTAACCTCCATTCTACTCTCTACTTCTGTTAGTTTGGCTTTTTTTAGATTGCATTTATAAGTGAGATCATAAAAAATTTGTTGTTCTGTGCTTGGCTTATTTTGCTTAGAAAAATGTCTTCTAGGTTTATCCATGTTGTTACAAATGATAGAATTTCCTTCTTTTTAAAGGCTGTTATTCCATTGTGTATATTGCCACATTTTCTTTATCCATTCATCCACTGATGAACACTGGGGTTGATTCCAATATATTGGCTATTGTGAATAATGCTGTAATGAATTTGGTAGTGAAGATACCTCTTCAACATGCAGATTTCAATTCCTTCGAATATACACCCAGCAGTGGGATTGCTGGATCATATGGTAGTTCCATTTTTAGTTTTTTGAAGAAACTCCATACTGTTTTCCAGAAGGGCTATACTAATTTACATTCCCACCAACAGAACTCAAGGATTCTGTCTTTTTGTTAATAGCCACCCTAACAGGTGTGAGGTGATATCTCATTATGGTTTTAATTTGCATTTCCCTGATGATTAGTGATGTTGAAAGTATTTTCATATACCTGTTGGCCATTTGTATGTGTTCTTTTGATAACTGTCTATTCAGGTTCCTTGCCCATATTTAAATACAGTTATTTATTTTCTTGCTATTGATATGTAGATGACATACAGAGGTTATAAATTGCTCTAGCATATTTACCAGCACAACACCACTCTGGGTTCTGCATCCTAACAAGGCATTAGGTGCTATATGGGAACATAAGTGAAAAGTGACTTCATCTGATGAGTAGCGAGGATTGAGTCACTTACCCTACTACCTCTCATTTTTTGTTTCAAGCAAGTGAAGATAAAAGTCCTGAGAATCCATTAACAGGTAAAATGTCTTAAGATTTATGTGGAAGGTTTTCTCTACATAACTGATGTGTCCTTCTGAAATGTTTGGCAAATCCAACTCAAGATTCTTGATGACCAGGCTGTTTGAACAGGCAGCTACTCCAGAGAGATGTTAACTGCACAAAATAATTGATAGCAAGCAAACTATCCAACTCCCTAGTTGTGCAGTCATCATGTAATGCCTTTTTCCTTCATTAGGTCATTCATTCTAAAGCGGATGATCCTTATATTTAAACTCATATTTATATTTTACTTCTAATCTAAGAACTTTATACAGAATAATAGTTTTAAGTCTTAGAGATATAAGGCATTCAATCAGAAATAGACACAAATAACATACTCGAGAGCTTCCAAAATAAACAAAATGTAATATATCATGCAGGAGATACAAGCCACATTGAAGAGCTCAAATTTTTAGAAATACCGTTGGTTGAAATTTTACATTTTGTTCGAGAAAGTTTCAAATGGAAACATTTTTCTTCTGTGGGTGCCATGAAGCAGCTGTTCATGTGAAGAGAAGGACATTGAAAAGAGTGATGTGAAGCTTTAATTAAAGCCCATCTGCTGTTTTACTGTTTCTGACTATTGAACACAGTTTATGTTATTAACATAATACTTGGAAATGTAATTTCCTTCAGATTTTGTTCTCTGGGATGCAAGCCTGCTGCTTCCCTACATTGTCTTCTATTTATCCTGTTCCATCACTCTCGACTTAGGCTAAAAAAAGAAAAAAGTTCCAATTCATGAACCAATAAGGAAATCAATAGTTATTGAACAAGTGATGCTCTGATGCTCAAACAATTGATTAATGAGTTAGGGGAAAAAATAAAGTTAGAGGCTCACCTTGTCCTGTAATTATAACATATTAGAAGTATCAGAACATGTTTCCCAAAGCAAGCTCTGAGGAATCACATCTCATATGTGCTCAGGAAAATAGAAACAATGTGTTCATTAAACAACTCTGGTTGTGTCTTTCCTCTGCTTCCCTCACATAAAGTAAATAATGTACATTAGCAAGCTAAATACTCTGAGAAGTCCTAAAGCTTTTTCAAAAATGAGCCTAACGTGTAGCCTTGTATTTCTTTGTGACCATAGAAAATTTTCTACCTCTCATCTATCATCATTCTACAGAACTAAGGTCAACGAAGACAGAATTGGGAAAAAGGATATATTAAAATGGTAAATATTTTAATAATCATAAGGACTAAAAAAATACTTGTGAGTTGTTATTGGATATTTTAATGTAGAATTTCTGAATGATAAAAGACCAGAAAATTAACATTTTCATATATCCTAAGACTTTATAAACAAAAGCAAATGGTTGACTGGACATGAATATTGTAAAATGTTGGCAAAGTCTATATCTATAATATAAAAAGAACATTAGAAATAAATAAGGGAAGATCCCAGGGAGGAGAATGCCAGCAAACAGCTCGGCTGGCTGCTAAAAGTGAGTGGAGCCCCATTACATGAGAGAGACAGAGACATTGGATATTTTTATGTAGAATTTCTGCAAAATAAAAGAACACAAATTTAAAAACCATTTCTATTTGACTGCATGGAAGTTAACATTTCCATACATCCTGAGACTTCATAAACAAAAGCAAATTGAGTACAAAAACAAGACCCATTCATATGCAGTCTTGAAGAGACCCATCTCACATGTAACAACACCCATAGACCCAAAGTAAAGGGTTGGAGAAAGATTTACTATACAAGTGAAAAACAAAAACAAAAACAAAGCAGAAGTCACTATTATTATGTCAGGTAAAAGTTCTTAAGTCAACAGCAGTAAAAATAAACAAAAAAGGGCATTATATAATGATAAACCACACAATTCAACAAGAAGTCTTAACTAAATACATATGCGCTCAACATTGGAGCACCCAGATTCATACAAGTACTTCTTGACCTACAAAAAGACTTAGCCACACAATAACAGTGGAGACTTCAACATCCCACTGACAGCATTCAACAGAACATTGAGGTGGAAAACTGGAAAAATTTTGGATTTAAATTTGCCACCTAACCAATCGGACCTAACAGACACCTACAGAATAATCCACCCATCAGCCATAGAATATACATGCTTTTCCTCTGCAGATGAGACATACTCCAAGATCAATCACATGCTTGGTCATAAAGAAAGTCTCAGTGAATTCAAAAATACTGACATAATGCCAACCATCGTCTTGAACTACAGTGGAATAAAAATAGAAATGAGTATGAGAAGATCCCTCAAAACCACACAATTACATGAAAACTAAACAACTTGCTGTTGAATGACTTTTGGAGAAACAATAAAATTTAAAAAGTATTTTAAATAAATGTAAACTTAGAAACAACATACCAAAATCTCTGGGATGCAACAAATGCAGTGTTAAGAAGACAGTTACAGCACTAAGTGCCTATCTCAAAAAGTTATAAAGTTAATAATCTCACATCACAGTTAGAGGAACTAGAAAAATAAGAACTAACCCCAAAGCTAGCAGTAGCAAAGAAATACTAAAATCAACACAGACCTGAACAAAATTGAGACCCAAAAATCTATACAAAGAAGCAATGAAACCAAAAGTGCGTTCTTTGAAAGGATAAACAAGATCCATAGACCACTAGCTAGATTAACAAAGAAAAAAAGAGAGAAGATCCATATAAGCACAACCAGAAACACAAAGATGACATTACAACTGATCCTACAGAAATACAAAGGATTTTCAGAGACTATTCTGAACACCTCATGCACACAAACTAGAATACTGAGAGGAAATGAATAAATTCCTGGAAACACACAGTCTCCCAAGGATAAATCAGGAAGAAATGAGGAGACAAGATCAAGTTCTGACACTGAATCATAACAAAAATCCTACCAACCAAAAAAACCCTGGACCACATGGATTCACAGTCAAATCCTACCAGATGTACAAAGAAGAGCTAGCACCGATTCTACTGAAACTATCCAAAAAATCGAAGAGGAAGAACTCCTCTCTAACTCATTCTATGAAGCCACCATCATCCTGATACCAAAACCTGGCAAACAGACAACAAAAAAGAGAACTACAGGCCAATATCCCTGATTAACATAGATGCAAAAATCTTCAACAAAATACTAGCAAACCAAATCCATTAGCACATCAAGGTTATGGAAATAAGTACAGTAAGTGAGTGTCATTTTTTATTTCCCCAATGGTAACAATGTAGTAATAAATATTATTTCTTAAATGGATTATATATCTATGTGAGATATGCATGTGTTGGAGGCTTTTCCTTAACAGTCTCTCCTTTCTTAAGAGCCAGAATCTGGCTGAGCACAGAGGTTCATGCCTGTAATCCCAGCACTTTGGGAGGCCGATGCAGGTGTTTCACAAGGTCAGGAGCTTGAGACCAGCCTGGCCAGCATAGTGAAACCACGTCTCTACTAAAAATACAAAAATTAGCCGGGCATGGTGGCGCATGCCTGTAGTCCCAGTTACTCAGGAGGCTGAGGCAGGAGAATCACATGAATCCAGGAGACAATGGTTGTGGCGAGCCAAGATCGCGCCACCGCCCTCCAGCCTAGGCAACAGAGCGAGACACCATCTCAAAAAAAAAAAAAAAAAAAAGCCAGAATCATGGAAGTAAACCTCCCCCTTATAAATAAGATGAGTCATTCAGAAATAGAGTGTTGCAATGAAGTCCCAGGCTCTGAAGACTTATTTTGGGGTTCAAATCCCAGCTGCACTGCTTACTAGCTATGTACAAGTCCTTCCACCTCTGTATATATTCCTTATGTGTAAAATAATAATAGAAAAAAATTGAAAAAACAGAACAGAAAAAAATATTGAAAGCAAATGTGCCAACATACAAATAAGAATTCTCTCTGGATGGCATGTCTGGTGATTTTTCTAAACTTTCTCCAATTAAAGGAAAGAATCATCAGTGTTGTCAAGTAGAGAGCTAACCTTTATTAATTATCTAAGAATTACCTCCATTAGCACAGTTTAAATAATAAGCAGATGTTAAATAAAGTACTTTTAGAGATCCTAAATAGTTTTTTAGCTTGTTAACTCTATATCCTCAACTAAAGTCTTTTTTCATAATTCGGCAAAACTAAACATACCCTAGTCCATATGCATATTACCACACAGACAGACTGATACTGATTAGCTGTTAAATACCACTGTGTTTCTTTGTTAAGGAAAAGATTTGAAACAGAAAAACAGACAACTCAACTTCTAATTAATGCAGGTTCTTTCAAATGACTTAGAAGAGAATATTTTGCAACTTTTCTAGACTTTGCTTTTCTCAGACATACAAAGGAAAGATAACACTCAGAATAGTTTCAAAGAAGAGCCACACACAAAAAAATGATAGTAGTTAGGGAACTCTAAATTCTAAGAATTCTAAGAAATGTGACTGTCTGCCCCTGAATAGCTCCAGGCCTCTGCACACGTTACTTCACTAACACTTTCCCAACAATTATATTCACCACCAGCAAAACTGATGACTATAACAACCGTATTAGAAAGACAGATATTGATTCACTAGAAATATGTACTATTAGAGTTCACTCTCATTTTAACGTACCAATTCATATTCATATTTCATCATTGCTTTCCTGGAGTAATTTTTCCAAAAGATTAAACACAAAAATTTTTTCTGGGGCCTTAAAATAGCACATAACGTTATTCCATTGTTTACCACCTACTTTCCACACTCATCATTTAACCTTAAAATCACATGACAATTGTGTTTTACAAATGATTTTTATTACAACAAAATTCTTTTTGGAGTGATGAGTTTTGTAATCTTACTCTAATATAATGCAGGTTCATCCTGCCTTAAAATTAGATCTTGCCAACAGATGAAATAAAGGATCATTATTTACATAACAAAAGATGCTGTTTATCAAAAGATTCATTGCAAAGAAGATTCTTTTAAAGGGCAAGCTCTTCCACTACATTTAAAATACTTCAGTTTAGAACAACTGTGTCTTCCCGTAGCTTTTCAGTAGTGAAGTTGGAGCATCCGTATACTGTGCATATCTCATTACAATGACAGAACTTTACAAAGCAAGGAGCCGCTCAGCTATGACTCAATCAATTAGGAAAGGAGAAAAGCAGACCCAGCCAAGGAGAAATATGGAGAAGAAGCAGCAGGAAGGACAGAATAAGTTAAGAAGCATAAAGAAGGCTTTAAAAAATGAAAATTCTCAAATATCTGGGAGAACAGTGAAATAGAGCAACTCCGTGGCTTGTTTCCATTACATGTGATATGGTTTGGCTCTGTGTCCTCACCCACATCTCATCTCGAATTGTAATCCCCACATGTTAAGGGAGGACCTGGTGGGAGGTGATTGGATTATGGGGGCACTCTCCACATGCTGTTCTCATGATAGTGAGTGAGTTCTCATGAGAGCCGATGGTTTTAAAGTGTGGCATTTCCCATTTGCTCACTTTGTCTCTCTCCTGCTGCCATGTAAGATGTGCCTTGCTTCCCCTTCACCTTTGCCATGATTGTAAGTTTCCTGAGGCCTCCCCAGCCATGCAGAACTGTGAGTCAATTAAACCTCTTTCCTTTATAAATTACTCAGTCTTAGGCAGTTCTTTACAGCAGTGTGAAAATTGACTAATATAAAATGTATATATAATCAAACTCTTCCCAAAAGGTTTAAAAAGGTTTCTGAAGTAAGAACCTCTGTCTAGTTGTCAGTCCCTACCTAGCAATGAGTCCCAAGCATAGTAGACCCCAATAAATATTTGTTGAATGAAAGAAATGACACCAAATAGTGCATTTGAATAACCTCTAATGAGCGTACCTTCCATTTTGGTACACCCGGGAAAATGATTAGGGGTAAGGGATGCCAGAGGGATTATTATCTATCTTTGTTCAACTTCTTATACAAACAAAACAAAGCCACCAAATCACAATTATTGATAAGGTGATTATTATCTCTTTTGACAATGCGATGAAATGTTACCTACATTCAATAATCGCACTAATCTAGTTAGTGTCTATGACTGCCAATAAATCTTAGGCAACAGATTCCATCCAAGTCCTCCAATTAGAGGCCAGCCTTGTATCACATCCTGACTCCCTACCCCCAGCTCCACCACCCATTCCAGATCAGGACCAAAAGCCCTCCTTGGAAAGGAAGGCCCTGCCTGCTGATCTGTCCTTTCTCCCTGCAGACAGATAGTGCCCCTACCGGAGTGGTCTACGAGTCCCTTCTACCACTTGCCTGCATGCCTCTCAGAGATGCAAAAATGCCACAAACAGCAATAAGCTTCCAGTTCAATAATCTTCTGTTCAAACTGGGCAGAAGCTTCAGTTAATGCAGAGAATCTTAGAAAAGGATAAAATAAGAATTATGTCCCTATATCCAAAGGCCATTGTCCTACTTGGTAAGTGTGAAAGCTGATTGCAAGAGGTATTGTGGTATTCTAGCTTTCATATGTTCTGTTTATGTAGCCAAATTTCCATTATTTTGGTAATGGAGGACAGGGAAGAAGTATAATAGATAATTGAAATTCACAGATAATCCCCAACCCAAAATCTTGGCCAGTAGTTACTACCTTAATGCCCACAAATCTTTGATCAGAGCATCCCAGCAAGAAATCAAATTGCAGAGCCACGTAGCTTCAATGTCAACTTCTTTTTAGTCTTCCAACAAACCTGCTAACCTTCTATTTTTCTCCTGCTATTCACCCCACCACTGCATCAGTTTTCCAGCATAGACACTTACTTAGCAAAACAGCAGAATTCGTGTGTTAGGAGGAAAGAGAAAGAGAAAAGAACCTGCAAAGCTATTCTCCTAAAAATGGAACATTGTCTTTGTACTTTAAGCAACTTTAGCAATGGGCTTCCTGAGTTGATTTTGGTCTCTCACAGGGCTTCCCACGTGTATTTGATTGATGATTGTGCAAACTGGTTAACTAGCTAAAAAGACAGGAACCACTTGTTGTTGGCACCCTCTAAGATAGCCCCCAAGAGCTCCCACAAACACACCCCCTATAGCCAAGAAATTACAACAACAAAAAACTTTAAAGGGACATTGAACAACCTGTATTTTTAATGGCTAGCACTTGATCATTTTTTTAGTAGATTATTCTGTGGACAGTTGGGTTTTTTGTTAGCTTTATTTATTTTTTGTTTTGTTTTGCCTCCAAAGGACATATGCCACTAACGATATGTTCTACTTATTATCCAAAATTATTTGCCTCAGCCATTTGGGCAGGAAACACAGAGAATTACTCACAATACCATCACCAGTCATCTCTAGTAAGGAAATAGCGAATTTCTTCCTTGGCTCTTGTCTCCAAGTCATTCATCAGATCTCTTTATTCTTTTGTGCTGTGTCTCATCTTCTGTCTCTAATATCACAGCTGCCATTTCAGTCTGAGCCCTTATTACCTCTCTTGTGATTTCCAGCACTTTCTAATTCTCATTGTCCTTTTCCCCTCTTCTCCCCGTATTAAATCATTTCATTCCATTGTTTAAATACTGCAGGTCTGTAATTACGCTCTCCAGGGACCATGGGCTAACAAAAAAATTTTACTACCACTGTTGAACTCCAAAGGGAGTCCCTGACCAAAACTCTTGTGCTTCTGAATTGTTAAAGACAGGGTTGCAACTTAAAATTTGGAAATAAGTACAGTAAGTGAACATCATTTTTTATTCCCCAATGGTAACGATGTAGTAATAAGCATTATTTTTCAAATGGATTACATATCTGTGTAGGACATGCATGTGTTGGAGGCTTTTCCTTAACAGTTTTTCCTTTCTTAAGGGCCAGAAGAATGGAAGTAAACCTCCCCCTTATAAATAAGAAGAGTCATTCAGAAATAAGAGTGTTGCAATGAAGTCCCTGACTCTGAAGACTGACTGTGGAGCTCAAATCCCAGCTGCACTGCTTACTGGCTATGTAGAAGTCCTTCTGCCTCTATATATTTTCCTTATGTGTAAAATAATAATAATAATAATAGCTATTATAGTGTTCTGAGGATTTATACAATTCTCACGTAAAATAAGAAAGAAAAATAAACTCATGCTAATCTCTATGACACACGTAGTTCAGTGCCCTGCCACATAATAAGCACATGGTAAGTGTTGCCTGTTACCATCATTTTCAGTCTCATTAACAAAGAGCATACTGAGAACTCACAGTACATGAGGGTCATAGAATGTCAAGGTTAAAGGAATTTAAGGGACTTTCTCTTTGGTACAATCCCCCTTCCTCCACCACTGGCCACCCCTAATTTTACAAAGGAAGAAAACAATTTAATTCAGAGGGTTTTTTTTTTTTTCCAAGAAGTGATTGTTGATTTTTTACTTTTTCTTTGTAACGCAGTAGACACTGGTTACCTCCGCACAGTGCTGCTCTTACTTTTTGGTGCCACCAAGTGGCCAAGTTTAATGGCGCAGTGATACATCCCCCAGAGGGAACCCCAATTTTTATAGCATAAGCTCTGTTTCAGACAGCCTTCAAAAGCTTTTCAATGTTCATCAAATTAATGAGTAGCACTCTGGGTTGAGCAAGGAAGCAAAAGTTACCAGTGGCTCTCCAGTACACTGGAAATGAAGAAAATCATTCCTGAAAAAGAGAAGTAGTTAAGTGTTGGTGTTGGCTGAGCTTCAGCCCTTCCTTCCATGCCTGGAAAGCACTTTCTTATTTCTGAGTTTTAAGAAATGCATGTCCGGTCTTCTGGATAGGCAGGAACCTTAGTAGTGTAAACAATATACACATTTTGAATGAATGCTCAAGAGCTAATAACAATATTTGCCTGGCAATTTGATGACCAAAGTGAAATATAGCTCTCAAAGAAAAAAATCTTAAAATAAAAGAATAAACATAAAATTTTAGCCAAAAAATTGCCATAGTGAATAGTCACTTCCAAATTGTTCATCTAATAACATTTTTAACCTTTTTATGAACAGCAGAATATAATGGAAAAAATTTTTTTCAGAAACATGTCTTTTACAAAGAACTTCGTACCTTTGAATTTATAGATTTGGAAAACCTAAAAGAAACCTTCAACTACTAAAAGTGATGGGCAGTCTAGACTCTAGAACAATCAATTCACCATTTTTTGTTTCATTTCCAGCTTCTATATAATGAAAATTATTTTTAAAAATCTTATTTTTTGGTAAAGTCTATTGTTTTAAGCTTTGATTAGTGAGAATGTTATGCATTTGAGGTGTCTCATTTTTCCCTAATCCTTTTTTCTTTTCTTTATAATCTTTTACATTCTTTATTCTATCTTGGTCAAGGATGATTCATTCTGGATATTATTGTATACAATTTTTTAGTTTTTCCTTCTCGTAAAATTTTGAGGTGAAATTTCACTTTGTAAAATGTTTCCTTCAAAATAAAAAAAAATCCAAAGAGGATTTTTGTTCTTAAAAGACTCAAGATCTAAACAGAATTAAATCACTGAAAATTAAATATAGTTCCTAAAAATTATATTTTGAAAATATAAATGGCAGTACACCAGACAAGTCAGTGAAGAGAATTATGGTATAATTTAATTTTATTTCCTCTTGTATTATTATTTAAAATTTTATAAACATTTGTAAAGTTATCTAACTCATGAATCTACTAATTCATGGTAACTACCAATCTAGGTTTTTATTTGACCATTTTAAAGTTCATAACAACTGTTTTGCTACATAAAGTTAATAGCTCTAACAATCCCCATTAATCTGAAGCATTTTAGTCTTACAATAATAAATACTTCAACTGAGAGAATTTAAACATTTAGCTGGTAAGGAAATGTTCACATTACATTTGAAATGGTTATTATGCTTGAATGTGACTATTCAGACACTGACAATAAATACAAATGACAAGTTTTGTTCACACTACTAATGTTGATTATATTGATTAGAGACAATGAAAACTACGTGATGATGATTTGTTCATGGAGAGTTCAAGGATGCCACAAATGACACTACAATGAGCCTTTAGCTACTTGGCCTTCCAAAGGCCAAAGTCAAAGCAAACTTGAATTACAAATTGGAGCCAAACTCAAGGCCAACACTTGACTTTAGTGCAGCCCTTATGAAGGTACTCTGGAAGTGTGATACGGGGGTAATTGTCCAGGCAATGGAGTCATCTAGATTCCAGTCTTATCTCTAACTTTTTCTACCTGTTTAATCTTAGGCAAGTTGCACAAGCTCTCAGGCTTCAATTTCCTCATGAAAAAACAGGAACAATAAACTCAGAAGACTGATTGAGGCTGTGCAGATAATGCACTGAGCACAGGGAGTGTCCTGTAGTGTACGCTCAATAAATCTTAGTTTACTATAGTTACTGTGATCATCTTCAATAATATTAGGATCATAATATCTACTTTGAGGAGTCTACAAATTGGAGATTACCTATCAGTATCACTTAAAGACATTTTGTGTCCATTTAATCAATGTTAGTTGATATTACCTAGCCACCTGTAGAACTTTGCAAAATGCTATAAATACAACCTTAGTTTGTGAATTCAGAGCAAATGCAACCAACAGGTCCATACTCAACTGAAATAGACATGTCATCTCTTTTTATTGACCCAGTGTCCTCATCTCCTTCCCATATATAGGGAACTCTGCATCTTAAAATTTCTGGAGAATGCAGAGCCAACCTCTTCTCATAGAAGCTGAAAACACTTAAAAAGCTCCTTTCATGGTTCTCCCTGAAAGCAAAGCTTAAGCACATGAACTAAATTAAGCCAATCAGATGCACCTATCTATTTTTGCATTAAAGATTGTGATCTAGTGAAACAAGGACAAGAAATCATGCTGAGGGACGCAGAAGATGCATCAGCATCCACTTTCCAGGTGCAGCAATCTGCTGCTACAAAGTGTGACATCCGGTGGTCAGTAGCAGTAGCTTTAGCGGATCTTACTCATGTGATCATGGCAAGAATTTGCTATGGCTCTAGATGTGTAGCCTCCTTTTTCTTGACTGTTTGTCAAACCTTGTACTCTAACCTTCTCAACAATTATGTGAGCTACACAGTACCCTTTCAATAAATTGCAATTCTGCTTAAGTTAAGCAGAATCCATTTCTGCTGATTGCCACTGAGACTGACATGGAAATTGGTAATAGGCAGTGGGGTGCTGGAGGCAGTTGACCTCCAAATGGGGCATTGACTGAAGGAATGGAAGTAACACAGTAAGGACTCCACAATTCCTTGCAGGGCAGAGTGGATAGCCATGAGGATTATGATTATTCACAACATGAATGGCACCCCCAGGCATTGTGTTTGCAAACTTATTCTGAACTAGGAAATGGTAAGCCTTATTATGCAGTTATAAAACTTGGAAACAGTTGAAAGTAGCTATTTTTAAAGGAGAGAAAAAATGTAAGTATGGCTTTAATATTGAAAGTTCTTTCTGATGGAAAAAAAAAAACACTGGGAAGTCTGAAAGAGGGGAGGGAGGAAGGAAGTGTTGAAAAATTACCTACTGAATACTATGTTTACTATTCGGGTTATGGGTTCAATAGAAGCCCAAACCTCAGCATCACACGATATGTCCATGTAACACACCTGCACATGTACTCCCAAATCTAAAATGTTAAAAAATATATGGTATTCCTGGTCAAGATGGTCGAATAGGAAGAGCTCGGGTCTGTAGCTCCCAGCAAGACCAATGTAGAAGGGAGGTGATTTCTGCATTTCCAACTGAGGTACACGGCTCATCTCACTGGGACTGATTAGACAGTGGGTGCAGCCCATGGAGGATGAGCCAAAGCAGGGTGGGGCATTGCCTCACCCGGGAAGTGCAGGGGGTTGGCAAACTCCCTCCCTCAGCCAAGGGAAGCTGTGAGGGACCATGCTGTGAGGAATGGTGCACTCTGGCCCAAATACTATGCTTTTCCCACAGTCTTCACAACCAACAGACCAGGAGATTCCCGCGGGTGCCTACGCCACCAGGGTCTGGGGTTTCAAGCACAAAACTGGATGGCTGTTTGGGCAGACACCAAGCTAGCTGCAGGAGTTTGTTTTTTTTTTTTTTTTTCATACCCCAGCGGCACCTGGAATGCCAGTGAGACAGAACCGTTCACTCCTGGAAAGGGGGCTGAAACCAGGGAGCCAAGTGGTCTAGCTCAGTGGATCCCACAACCATGGAGCCCAGCAAGCTAAGATCCACTGGCTTTAAATTCTCGCTGCCAGGACTGCAGTCTGAAGTCAACCTGAGATGGTTGAGCTTGGTGTGGGGAGGGGCGTCCACCATTACTGAGGCTTGAGTAGGTGGTTTTCCCCTCACAGTGTAAACAAAGCCACCAGGAATTTCGAACTGGGCGGAGCCCACCACAGCTCGGCAAAGCCACTGCAGCCAGACTGCCTCCCTAGATTCATCCTTTCTGGGCAGGGCATCTCTGAAATAAAGAAAGCAGCCTCAGTCAGGAGCTTATAGATAAAAGCTCCATCTCCATGCGACAGAACACGTGGGTGCCGGGGCAGCTGTGGGCACAGCTTCAGCAGACTTAAACGTTCCTGCCTACGGCTCTGAAGAGAGCAGCGGATCGCCCAGCACAGTGCTCGAGCTCTGCTAAGGTACAGACTGCCACCTCAAGTGGGTCCCTGACCCGCATGCCTCCTGACGGAGAGATACCTCCCAGCAGGGGTTGACACACACCTCATACAGGAGAACTCCAACTGGCTTCTGGCTGGTGCCCCTCTACAAAGCTTCCAGAGGAAGGAACAGGCAGCAGTCTTTGCTGTTCTGCAGCCTCCACCAGTGATACCCAGGAAAACAGGGTCTGGAGTGGACCCCCAGCAAACTCCAGCAGACCTGCAGAACAGGGGCCCGACTGTTAGAAGAAAACTAACAAACATAAAGCAATAGCATCAACATCAACAAAGAGGACCACCATGCAAAAGCTTCAGCTGAAGGTCCCAACAGCAAAGACCAAAGGTAGACAAATCCACGAAGATGAGGAAAAACCAGCACAAAAACGCTGAAAATTCCAAAAACCAGAATGCCTCTTCTCCTCCAAAGGATCAGAACTCCTTAGCAGCAAGGGAACAAAACTGGATGGAGAATGAGTTTGATGAATTGACAGAAGTAGGCTTCAGAAGGTGGGTAATAATAAACTCCTCTGAGCTAAAGGAGCAGGTTCTAACCCAATGCAAGGAAGCTAAGAACCTTGAAAAAGGTTAGAGGAATTGCTAACTAGAATAACTGGTTTAGAGAACATAAATGACCTGATGGAGCTGAAAAACACAGCACAAGAACTTCGTGAAGCTTACACAAGTATCAATAGCCAAATCGATCAAGCAGAAGAAAGGGTATCAGAAATTGAAGATCAACTTAATAAACTAAAGCAAAAAGACAAGATTAGAGAAAAAAGAATGAAAAGGAGCGAAAAAAGCCTCCAAGAAATATGGGACTGTGTGAAAAGACCAAACCTACACTTGATTGGTGTACCTGAAAGTGACGGGGAGAATGGAACCAACTTGGAAAACACACTTCAGGATATTATCCAGGAGAACTTCCCCAAACTAGCAAGACAGGCCAACATCAAATTCAGGAAATACAGAGAACATCACAAAGATACTCCTTGAGAAGAGCAACCCCAAGACACATAATCGTCAGATTCTCCAAGGTGAAAATGAAGGAAAAAATGTTAAGGGTAGCCAGAGAGAAAGGTCAGGTTACCCACAAAGGAAAGCTCACCAGACTAACAGCGGATCTCTCTGCAGAAACCCGACAAGCCAGAAGAGAGTGGGGGCCGATAGTTAACATTGGTAAAGAAAAGAATTTTCAATCCAGAATTTCATATCCAGCCAAACTATGCTTCACAAGTGAAGAAGAAATAAAATCCTTTACAGACAAGCAAATGCTGAGGGATTTTGTCACCACCAGGGCTGCCTTACAAGAGCTCCTGAAGGAAGCACAAAATATGGAAAGAAAAAACCAGTACCAGCCACTGCAAAAACAAACCAAAATGTAAAGACCATTGACACTATGAGGAAACCACATCAACTAATGGGCAAAATAACCAGCTAGCATCATAACAACAGGAATTAAATTCACACATAACAATAATAACCTTAAATGGAAATGACCTAAATGTCCCAATTAAAAGACACAGACTGACACATTGGATAAAGAGTCATGACCCATCAGTGTGCTATATTCAGGAGACCCATCTCATGCGCAAAGACAAACATAGGCTCAAAATAAAGAGATGGAGGAATATTTATCAAGCAAATGGAAAGCAAAAAAAAAAAGCAGAGGTTGCAATCCTAGTCTATGAAAAAATACACTTTAAACCAACAATGATCAAAAAGACAAAGAAGGGCATTACAGAATGGTAAAAGGATTAATGCAATAAGAAGAGCTAACTATACTAAATATATATGCACCCAATACAGGAGCATCCAGATCCATAAAGCAAGTTCTTAGAGACCTACAAAGAGACTTAGACTCCCGCGCAATAATAGTGGGAGACTATAACACCCCACTGTCAATATCAGACAGATCAACGAGACAGAAAAGTAACAAGGATATTCAGGACTTGAACTCAGCTCTGAACCAAGTGGACCTAAGAGACATCTACAGACTCTCCCCCTCAAATCAACAGAATATACATTCTTCTCAGCACCACATCGCACTTATTCTAAAATCGACCACAAAATTGGAAGTAAAACAATCCTCAGCAAATGCAAAAGGAAGGAAATCATAACAGTCTCTCACACCACAGTGCAATCAAATTGGAACTCAGGATTAAGAAACTCACTCAAAACTGCAAAACTACATGGAAATGGAACAACCTGCTCCTGAATAACTACTGGGTAAATAATGAAATCAAGGCAGAAAGAATTAAGTTCTTTGAAACCAATGAGAACAAACACACAACATGCCAGAATCTCTGGGACACAGCTACAGCAGTGTTTAGAGGGAAATTTATAGCACTAAATGCCCACATTAGAAAGCAGGAAAAATCTACAATCGACACTCTAACATCACAATTAAAAGAACTATAGAAGCAAGAGCAAACAAATTCAAAAGCCAGCAGAAGACAAGAAATAACTAAAATCAGAGCAGAACTGAAAAAGATAGAGACACGAAAACACTTGAAAAAATGAATGAATCCAGGAGCTGGTTTTTGGAAAAGATTAACAGAATAGATAGACTGCTAGCCAGACTAATAAAGAAGAAAAGAGAGAAGAATCAAATAGACACAATAAAAAATGATAAAGGGAAGATCACCAATGATTACACAGAAATACAAACTACCATCAGAGAATATTATAAACACCTCTATGCAAATAGACCAGAAAATCTAGAAGAAATGGATAAATTCCTGGACATATACACCCTCCCAAGAATAAACAAGGAAGAAGTCAAATCCCTGAATAGACCAATAACACGTTCTGAAGTTGAGGCAATAATTAATAGCCTATCAACCAAAAAAAGCCAAGGACCAGATGAATTCACAGCCAAATTCTACCAGAGGTACAAAGAGGAGCTGGTACCATTCCTTCTGAAAGTATTCCAAATAATAGAAAAAGAGAGACTCCTCCCTAACTACTTTTATGAGGCCAGCATCATTCTGATATGAAGACCTGGCAGAGACACAACAAAAAAAGAAAATTTCAGGCCAATATCCCTGATGAACATCGATGCAAAATCCTCAATTTAATACTGGCAAACTGAATCCAGCAGCACATTAAAAAGCTTGTCCACCACAATCAAGTCGGCTTCCTCCCTGGGATGCAAGTTTGGTTCAACATATGCAAATCAATAAATATAATCCGTCACATAAACAGAACCAAAGACAAAAACCACATGATTATCTCAATAGATGCAGAAAAGGCCTTCAATAAAATTCAACACCCCTTCATGCTAAACACACTCAATAAACTAGGTATTGATGGAACACATCTCAAAATAGTAACAGCTATTTATGACAAACCCACAGCCAAAATCATACTGAATGGGCAAAAGCTGGAAGCATTCCCTTAGAAAACCAGCACAAGACAAGGATGCCTTCTCTCACCACTCCTATTCAACATAGTATTGGAATTTCTGACTAGGGCAATCAGGCAAGAGAAAGAAATAAAGGGTATTCAAATAGGAAGAGAGGAAGTCAAATTATCTCTGTTTGCAGATGACATGACTGCATATTTAGAAAACCCCATCATGTCAGGCCATAATCTCCTTAAGCTGATAAGCAACTTCAGCAAAGTCTCAGGATACCATACCAGTGTGCAAAAATCACAAACATTCCTGTATGCCAATAATAGACAATCAGAGAGCCAAATCATAAGTGAACTCTCATTCACAATTGCTACAAACAGAATAAAATACCTAAGAATAAAACTTACAAGGGATCTGAAGGACCTCCTTCAAGGAGAAATACAAACCACTGATCAAGGAAATAATAGAGGATACAAAGGAATGGAAAGACATTCCATGTTCATGGATAGGAAGAATAAATATCGTGAAAATTGCTATACTAACCAAAGTAACTTATAGATCCAATGCTATTCCCATCAAGCTACCATTGACTTTCTTCACAGAATTAGAAAAACCTACATTAAGTTTTATATGTAACCAAAAAAGACCCTGTATAGCCAAGACAATCCTAAGCAAAAAGAACAAAGCTAAGGCATCATGCTACCTGACTTCAAACTACACTACAAGGCTACTGTAACCAAAACAGCACGGTATTGGTACCAAAACAGATAGACCAACGGAATAGAACAGAGGCCTCAGAAAATAACACCGTACATCTACAACCATCTGATCTTTGACAAACCTGACAAAAACAAGCAATGAGGAAAGGATTCCCTATTTAATAGATGATGTTGGGAAAACTGGCTAGCCATATGCAGAAAACAGAAACTGTACCCCTTTCTTACACCTTATACAAAAATCAACTCAAGATGGATTAAAGCTTTAAATGTAAGACCTAAAACCATAAAAACCCTATAAGAAAACCTAGGCAATACCATTCAGGACATAGGCGTGGGCAAAGGCTTCATGACTAAAATACCAAAAGCAATGGTGACAAAAGCCAAAATTGATAAATGGGATCTAATTAAACTAAAGAGCTTCTACACAGCAAAAGAAACTATCATCAGAGTGAACAAGCAACCTACAGAATGGGAGAACATTTTTGCAACCTGTCCGTCTGACGAAGGGCTAATATCCAGAATCTACAAGGAACTTAAACAAATTTACAAGAAAAAAATAACTCCATCAAAAAGTGGGTGAAGGATATGAACAGACACTTCTCAAAAGAAGACATTTTTGTGGTCAAAAAACATATGAAAAAAAGCTCGTCATCACTGGACATTAGAGAAATGCAAATCAAATCCACAATGAGACACCATCTCACGCCAGTTAGAATGGCGATCGTTAAAAAGTCAGGAAACAACAGATGCTGGAGAGGATGTGGAGAAACAGGAACACTTTTACACTTTTGGTGGGAGTGTAAATTAGTTCAACCATTGTGGAAGATGGTGTGGTGATTCCTCAAGGATCTAGAACTAGAAACACAATTTGACCCAGGAATCCCATTACTGGGTATATACCCAAAGGATTATAAATCGTTCTTTTATCTCATGCACACGTATGTTTATTGCAGCACTATTCACAATAGCAATGACTTGGAACCAACTCAAACGCCCATCAGTGATAGACTGGATAAAGCAAATATGGCACATATACATCATGGAATACTATGCACCCATAAAAAAGGATGAGTTCATGTCCTTTGCAGGGACATAGATGAAGCTGGAAATCATCATTCTCAGCAAACTAACACAGGAACAGAAAACCAAACACCACATGTTCTCACTCATAAATGGGAGTTGAACAATGAGAACATATGGGCACAGGGAGGGAACAGTACACACCGGGGCCTGTCAGGGGATGGGAGGCAAGGGGAGGGATAGCATTAGGATAAATACCTAATGTAGGTGACAGGTTGATGGGTGCAGCAAACCACCGTGGCACATGTATACCTATGTAACAAACCTGCATGTTCTGCGCATGTATCCCAGAACTTAAAATATAATAAATAAATAAAATGAATAAGTATATGTCATATGTGCTCAAAAAAATTATTTTTGCCTATAGTCTGCAAGCCAAAATGACTGGGAGTCTGATAATTTTCTGTCTTTCAAGATTGTAAAATTAAAATTCTCTATTACAAACTAAAGTTTTTCAACAGAGACAGAGACTAAGGAGACTTGTCAGGAGAAAAAATTGGAGCAAAAGACATGCATGACCACTCAGGCCCTTCTTGTACACCACCATTTAGCCTTCTCTACAGGCCTAAGAGTTAAATAGGTTCAATGTGAAGCAGCAACTGGAATGGATACAGCCTGGAGTTACGGATTAGATTATTGCTTTGAAGTATCATAGAGCATCAGCCTTTCAACTGCAGGCTAGAGCTATAGGGCAAGGCACAGAAGTAGATAGCAAGCAGACAGATAATCCAAAACATGCATGAAATGAAAATACTTCTACACAGCAAAGGAAACAATCAACAGAGACAAGAGACAGCCTAAGGAATGGGAGAAATTATTTGTAAACTACACATTTGATAATATGTACATATGTGCACATACATATATAGACATACATACAATATTATTCATCCTTAATAAGGAAAATCTTGTCATTTGCAACAATGTGGATGAAGCTGGAGGACACGAAACTAAATTTAATAAGCCAAGGATAGAAAGATAAATACTGCATGTCTTAGTCTGTTTGTGTTGCTATAAGGAAATGCCTGAGGCTGGGTAATTTATAAAGTAAATAGGTTTGTTTAGCTCACAGCTCTACAGGCTTTACGAGAAGCATGGTGCCAGCATCTGCTTCCACTCATTGCAGAAGGTGGAGGGGAGCCGGTGTATGCAGAGATCACATGGTGAGAGAGGAAGGAAGAAGGGGCAGGGAGAGGCCAGGCTCTTACTCACAATCAGCTTTCTCAGGAACTAAAAGAGAAAGAACTTATTTACCTTTTCCCCCAGAAGGGCATCAATCTATTCATCAGGGATCCTCCCCTATAACACAAACATTCTCATTAGGCCCCGTCTCCAGCATTGGGGGTTAAATTTCAACATGAGATTTGGAGGGGACAACATGCAAACTATCACACTGCACAGGCTCACTTCCATGTGGAATCTAAAAAAACCGAACTCAAAGAAACAGATTAGAATGGTGGTGTTCAGGGGCCAGAGGGTGGAGGGAAGAGGGTTGTGGAGATATTGATCAAAGGGTACAAAGTTTCAGTTAGGAGGAATAAGTTCTGGAGATCTATCAAACAGTGGTGACTGTAGTTAATAAGAAGTTGTATACTTGAAAATTGCTAAGAGCATAGATCTTAAATGTTCTCACCACACACACACAAAATAGCTATGTGATGTGATGGATGTGTTAATTAGCTTGACTGTGGTAATCACCTCACAATATATGTATGTATCAAAACATCATATTGTAACAACATAAATATATACAATTTAATTTTAAATTATGCTTCAATAAAGCTGGTGGGAAAAAATCCTAGACACAAAGACTGTGTCTGAGTAATATCTCTGGTTGTGTTTTCTAATCAATAGAATTAACCAGAATTAAGTAAACAAAATGCCTATTACATTTTTAAGGCCATGATAGTATTAAAAATGCCCCCCTTGCAGCCAAAAACATCATGTGATGGTGTAGCCCTTAAAGCAATCACAAGAGGTCTGAAATTACACCTAAAGAAAAAAAACTGCTAAAACTTTGCAGCTCCCAGAAAGGACATCCTTCTTCTCTCTCCTTAATGCCCATCTCAGATGTGCTTGCAGAGAACAATGTATGGGAGACTCTTTTGCAGTGCAGAAACGAGCACTCAGAATGGCTGCCAGGACATGAACCATGAACTCTTATTATCCAACAAGGTGGGACATGTGCTTTGAACCAATGACTATTGGGAGCAGCTTCCATTCTTCCCTCTTCCCAAATGAGTACTTACTGTGGTTTTTACTTCTACCATTGTGTGAAATAATGCTGGGGAGGGTGGTGAGTGATTTAACTTGTAACTGGCGATTTCTAGATCAAAAGGTAGAGGTTCTTGAGAGATAATGAACTTAGAACTAGATGCAGGATCTGGATGAGGCTTTGAGTTTGCTCCCTTTGGGAAAGGCCCAGTGCATTTCATGTAGACATTCACACTTTTGAAGGCTTATTCATGTAAAGATGGGGTATGATTAGATATTATGTTGCCAAAGGGATGTGAGGAGCTTATTTGCCTACTTGGCATCTAATCCCCCTATGACATTTTTTAACAGAGCCCCAATTTAGTTTAGATATTTAGTCCTTCTTCAAGCAGCCCAAGCATACGTAAATCAGTCTTAACCAACCCATACCAAGATTGTCAATGGTGGGTTCAGGAACCCAGAGCACAACATTCTCCTGGCAAGTGTTGCCGGTTTGAGGATGAGCATATGTCCTAAGTAGACCCAATCAACTGAAGAGAAGGTCATTATAACCTATGATGTGGGAGAGGCTCTTTCCCCCTCCTACCTACTCATATATCCCTCCTTCAATTCACCATATACCCCTTAGGAACCAGATTGTAACCCTGAGAGAAGCCTACTTATAAACACGCAGAGAAAGACAGAGTGAAGAAAAGGGCAACAAATTTGAGCCAGAGCCATAATCGTACTGTACCTGAGGCCTACATTATCTCTGGATTTCTTCCTTGAGATAACACATTTCCTTATTGTTCGACACAGTTTAAACTGGGGTTTCTGTTAGTTTCTGCCAAAAGCATCCTGATACATGAACTAAGCAGAAACAAGGTTTTCAGCCCAATCTTCTCTGCCTCAAAGACTGGGACAGGGAGGGTTAGACCAACACAAAGGGCACCAGGCTGCTAAACCAGAAGTTATGCAGAGGACTGGGAATGCAGGTCATTAGGTAGTCCATTAACAGGTTGTAGAGAAATAATTTTATATTTATCTTATAGTTACTTCACATGTGGAAAATATTGCTTTCCCATGCACAGTACTGCTATAAAGTTTACTTTTAAATGAATGTGTTTATGTAAAAAGGAATCAACTTGAAGAAAATATTACAAGTCATAGTATTTTCCTTGGGATGCTGTAACAAAATACCACAAACTGGATGGCTTAAAACAACACAAATTTGTTATTTCACCGTCTAGATATCAGAAATCTGAAATTGAGTTGTCGGTAGGGCCATGCCCCTCCTGGAGGATCTAGAGGAGGATTTTTCTTTACCTCTTCCTAGTTTCTGGTGGTTGCCAGAATCCTTTGCATTCCTTGGACTATAGATGCATCACTTCAGTCTCTATCTCCATCTTCACGTGTCCTTCGTGTGTGTGTGTGTGTGTGTGTGTGCGCGCGTGTGTGTGTCTGAGTCTTCACATAACATCCTTCTCTCTGTGTATCTGTGTCCATATTTGTCCATATTTCCATCTTCTTGTAAGGACATTGGTCATTGGCCTAGAGTTCACTCTTACCCTGTACTACCTCATCTTCACGTGAATATACTTGCAAAGACCATTTCCAAGCAAGGTCACATTCACACATACTGAGGATTAGGACTTCAGCATATCTTTTGGGAGGGCACAATTCAACCCACAAAACAAGTGATATTCAGATACAGCAGAAGTCACGAAAGTGGGATATAAAGAGCATTTTGAAACTCTGAGGATACTACTACAATGGAAAGAGGGGTGTATAAAGGAACCAGGACATATGTTCAGTTACACACGGGCCCACGAGCTTCAAGTCAAGCAATGTATTGTGATTTCTCAGAATGTGATCAACATTTGCTAACACCCCTCTAGACTCCTAACCTTAGCAAGTCATATCTGAAAATTCTGTAGTCAGAACATAAAAAAGGAATCAAAATATTGATGCTGCTGGAAAAACAATCCAAAATACATGTATAGTCAGTGGTGTTGTCAAATGGAGGCAACACACATTTTTAATATTTCTCTGAGCATTTAGCCTTCTTCTAATAATTGATGTCTCCAGGTAGAATTTAATTTCAATAATATTTCTAGCCAAAAATGACCATCCTTGTATAGTCATGCATCACTTAAAGATGAGGAAATGGTTATTAGGTGATTTAGTTGTGGTGTGAACTGTCAGGCCTCTGAGCCCAAGCCAAGCCATCGCATCCCCGGTGACTTGCACATATACGCCCAGATGGCCTGAAGTAACTGAAGAATCACAAAAGAAGTGAATATGCCCTGCCCCACCTTAACTGATGACATTCCCCCACAAAAGAAGTGTAAATGGCTGGTCCTTGCCTTAAGTGATGACATTACCTTGTGAAAGTCCTTTTCCTGGCTCATCCTGGCTCAAAAATCTCCCCCACTGAGCATCTTGCGACCCTCACTCCTGCCCGCCAGAGAACAAATCCCCTTTGACTGTAATTTTCCTTTATCTACCCAAATCCTATAAAACGGCCCCACCCTTATCTCCCTTCGCTGACTCTCTTTTCGGACTCAGCCCGCCTGCACCCAGGTGATTAAAAGCTTTATTGCTCACACAAAGCCTGTTTGGTGGTCTCTTCACACGGATGCGCATGAAATGAACATCATAGAGTGTACTTACACAAACCTAGCTGGTTCAGCCTACTACACACCTAGGCTAGATGGTATAGCCTATTGCTCCTACCTAGGCTACAAACCTTTACAGCATGTTACTGTACTGAATACTGTAGGGAATTGGAAGACAATGGTAAGTATTTATGTCTCTAAACATATCTAAACATAGAAAAGGTACAGTAAAATTATGATATAATCTTATTATGGGTCATAGATGCAATCCAACATTGACCAAAACATCATTATGAGTCACATGGCTATACTTGGAGAGGACTTCCTACAATCTGGGCACTATTTCCCAGTACCTAGCATTAGCCTCTAATTTTTTTAGTCCCCAGCTGTGTCTCCTTGCAGGAAAACAAAAGCTTATAGTTTGATAATTAAATTAATTATAGAAAGTAATTATTACATGCTATACCTCAAAAAATTTGATCTGCAATTTGTCACACAGCATAAAGGGGGAGGGACAATTAGGAAGAGTCATTTTACATTTAGAAGATCAAAATTGGGATGTTTACTATTTGAAATTGAGCAAGAAACTCTGGGGAGAAAATAATAATAATAAATCTTGTAAACGGTTTTATGAAACCCTGGAACGCTTTGGATATTAGGAAGGTTTCCCTGTCTCATTTGTTGAAGTAATAAAGTGTGAAGAAATGGTAAATCTGATTAGCCACGCTTTTCTAGCATTAACCTACAGCCTGAAAGGAAAGAAAGAATATCTAAAATTTCAATCACTGTTGTTTCCTGTGCTTAATCAGTTAAAGAAAAAATATTCCCCAAGGCTGTTCAGAAAACAGTGATGTTCAGGTATGTGAGAAATCATTCGGAAACCCATGGACCTGTGGCCAAGGCGTATGCATTTTTCTGAATGTTGTCAAAAGCAGTTTTCTCTTCATAATGTAAGGCAGAGGCTTCTTGGTTGTTTGTGAACCACCTGGTGTTCACAGACCAATGCAGGAATGCAGAAAGCTGTTTCCATGGCAATGAGACTTTCCTCCTGGCAACCACCCCTCCCCCACCTCCCATCTTTCTACGCCGTCAGGAGTTGAAATAGGATTTCTGCAAAGAGCAGCGATGGTGATAGAGCAAGCATTTTGTGTTTTTTTCAAGTGCATCGGCTGCATGTTTATAAGCAGTAGGTGAATCTCCTCCGCCCACATGTGGAGAGGTTCACAGACCCATTAGAATCCAACCTTCTCACATTCAAAATCACTACATCAATAGCATTTTCTTTAACATCTCAGTTTATGAACAGACACTTCCTAGGTCAAAGGTCAGCGACTACAGCCCAGAGGCCAAACCTGGCCTGCCACGTGTGTTTCTAAGTAAAGCTTTATGGAAAGACGGTCACACTCAGGTGGTTATGTACTGCCACGGATGCTTCTATGTTTCAGTGGCTTAACTGACTAGTTGACAGGACAGACAGACACCATATGGCCCGAAAGTCCAAAAAACATTGACTATCTGACCCTTTAGAGACAAAGTTTGCCAATACCTATTGTAGATGATGTGGAGCCAAAACGTGGTAGAGAAGACTGCCAAATACTGAAGTAGGCACAGTATGCTATAGTAAATAGAGAGAACTAAATGAATGCTAGTAAGAATTCCTCTGTATCCCTCAGGCCCAGACTGTTCTGAGAAGAATCTCTTCTAAAGGTGAGACTGAAAAGATAGGAAGCCTTAGGATACACACGTTTTAAGGGACAGGGAGGTGTCTAGATAAAAGCCAGTGGAGGATGGTGAAGGGACACATAAGAAACCCATGAACACTGGAAAGGACCACGCAAACTTGAGGTGCTGCTCTCATGGGGAGCACAAGTTCTCAACAACGGGAGGAGAGGTTTGTGAATAGCAGGAAGTAAGGTTAGGGCCAAAGATACATAGGCTCATGAAAGTCGGGCAAAGGAAATGACCTTCTTCTATAGGGAATGAGCACCCACTAAACTATAAACTGATAGGATGAGAGCTTTGTTTAAGGCAAATCCAGAAAATCAGATGAAGGATTAGCTACAGAGAATGGGAGAAGGAAGAGAGGGAAGCCAGTTCATTAATATCTGTCATCTATGTTATGCTTGTTGTGTGCCAGAAGCTACTCTAAGTTCCTAACATGCATTAACTCACTTAATCCTACTAACAACCCTATGAGGTAAACTACTATGATTGCTACTTTGCAGATGAGAAATCTGTGGCCAAAGTGGTTAAGTAGTCAAAGTCCCACAGATAGAAATTTGCAAAGCCAGGATTTGAACCCAGATGCTGTGGCTCCAGAGTCCAACTTCTGTACCCAGTTACAAATTATATCAAAGTATAAAATTGAGATAATAATTCAGTTAGCCTTGTTGCAGTGGCACCTGCAAGGTGCTCCATAAATGTATTTGATGAGTAAACAATGAATGAAAGAAAAGACAAAAAAGGAAATAACAAGTACAAAGAGCATGAGGGGGAAGAAAAAGCAATGACACTCAGGGTCTAATATAAAAGATTCAAAGGAGAAGGAGGCATCAAAGATAATTCTAATCATTCCCTTTTGGATGGCCAGAAGAATGATGGAATTGACACACATGAAAATAGGAGGGAAAATCAGCTTTGGGGATAAAGTGGTAAATTCAGTTTGAGATTAAACAGATGATGAATTTGATGAGATGGCAGAACATCCAGGTGGAAATGCCTGGCAAGTCCTTGGAGATATAGGACCAGAATCCAGGAGGGAACTAGAGTCAAAACAATAGAGTTGGTGACTGGGCTGCATGGAAGTAATAGAGGCAACAGGGTGGTGTCTCTCTCACACTGATGGGAAAAATGAAGCTATCTTCACTCTTGACATGTGCAATAAATAAAACAAAGAAAACCATTAGATGCTGGCAAGGTGTGAAACTGGCCTCCTGAAAAGAAGGTGGGCTGGCTCAGCGGAAATTGGTAAAGAGAGGGGAATATTCATTTATGCTGAGCTTGCTACATCCCAAGTGCTCTGACACTGCATTTCATGATCACAGTGAGACTGAAACCTCCCCTCGAGAACAGAAAAAAAAGACAGGATAAATGGCTTACAGAAGGACACAGCTAGAACAGCCCAGAGCCAGGACTGAAGCCCAGTGAGCCAGTACAACGCCCACGCTATAAACACAACTCCAACTACAAAAGGGTCCTTCTGCGGGTTTTCCCAAATTTCCCCAAACCCTCAGAGCCATCAGGTACTCTGCCTGACTCTGCAAACTGTTCTATAATCCTCACATCACCTTCAAGAAAAAAGCTATAGTCACTGCTTAAATAGCTACCCCTCCATGGGTGTTATCCTGTAACAGCTCACTTCAGACATTGACCAATGTTTGGGGAAAATTTGGAAAGATATGCCAAAGCATCCCTAAGCCTTCGAAAAGCCTCACAATAATTTCTTCCTAGTCGTTCTCATTTCTGGTATCTGGTTTCTGGTTTCTGGTTTCTGTCAGGGCGGCCCTTCCCTGAGGTAGGAAGGCAGGCATCCAGAATTGGATCCAGAGCTTGGGGTCTGGAAAACTGGGAATCCCAGGAATCTCTCTCTTCAAACCCTCAGTGTTTAACATAAAGATGCATAACAATTTATTTCAAATGAAAAATATATGAGTTCCTTTGCTTTTGATTATGGATACAACAGATAATACCAAATACAATAAAGACTAAAAGGAAAAAAATAAATACAAAAGGAATGATCTGTCTTTTAATTTACACTGTGTCTTCATTGGTCTTGTTTACTTCAATTGTCTAACCAAGTTTATATTTAAACACCACATTAAAACTACTTTGTAATTATGTGAATTCTCTTAAATGTACCTGTGCTAATTCTTTTTTCTCAAATCAAGCAGCCAGTCTCACTGATTTTCTTGAAACAAATTTCTTCCTTGACGATCTCTTTCATTTTGTAGTGAAGTCACATCAGCTCACTGTATATCTCAAATAAGTAAATTTCTTCATGCAAATACTATTGTCAATAAAGCTAAGAAAATAATTAAGAAAAATTTATCCAGAGACTGGGACTAAAGACCTGAATACCTAGCAATAAATAAACGGAAGTACTGTGTCTACAGACACTCATATTAACAATAATATTATTCAGGTTAATTCCTTCTGATAGCAAATGAAACGAGGGAATAGAAAATATTTCAAACAAGCAGCTTAGTGCTTCAGATTCAGAGCAGGTCTCCAATTTCTCTTAAAATCTGAGACCTTTGCATGCTGTGGGCAAATGCATTGAGCTATACAAAATTGCACAAAGCATCTAGCTTGTCATTTTTTGAACCTCATTACCCTCCGTGAGAAACAGACCTAGCAGGAAGCAAAAAAGCCTTTTATATCCCTGCGTCAGTAGGAATGATTCTGGTATATGGAAGACCTGACTACTAGCCACCGTGTTAAAGGCCTCTCAGCATGATGCTAAGAATATTAGTACATTCCCTATCAGTCACTTTAGCTCTTGCTGTTTAACAACAGCTGCACTAAATGAAGTAGGTTAATAGGGGAATGGGGAAGGGACAATTGGCTGAGAAGGAACACCATGGAAACAACCACAAATCTATGGGGCAAGGCACTTCTCTGCCAAAAGCTCACCTAGCAATATTCAAGGTTTCAAATCCATGCTGATTCTACAACATGTGCTCAAGTTTCTCGGCCTTTCTCCCCCTTTAAAAAGAGGGATAGGAATTTTGTGAGCTATAGAAACCATCTTTCTTTTCCTAATACGTATTTCAAGTCTGAAGCCCAGCAACCACCAGCTGTATTTCTACTCTTTACCTAAGATAATTCCAGGTCCAGATGTTGGGGTAGCCTTCCCTAGCACTCCTAGGTAGAGTTATACCATACTTTTGTCTGGGTTTCCATAGTGTTATATAATCTACTACTACTTTTATCACTGTTCTACCAGAATTTACCAACATATCTTCACTTCTAGGCTGTGAGCGCCTTAGGGCAGGAACCTATGTACTCTTTACCCAGTACAGTGCACAGGCACGGGACACTTTCTCAGGCATTCTCTCAGCCCTAGACCAACAGCCACTCTCCCCAACTCCAGGGGGTTGAATAGTGTCACCCAAAATTCATATACTCCCTGAGCCTCAGAACGTGGCCTTATTTGAAAATAGGGGTCTTTACAGATATAGTTAATGTAAGGATTGAGATGAGATCATGCTGGTTTAGGGTGGGCCTTAAGTCTAATGACAGTGTCCATATAAGAGACAGAAAAGGACAGACAGAGGAGACACACAGAGGAGACACACAAAGGAGAAAGACACACGGAGGAGAGGTCCATGTGAAGACAGAGGAGGAGATTGGAGCGATGGTGCCACAAGCCAAGGAACACCAAGAGCCACCAGAAGCTGGAAGAGGCAAGAAAGGATTCTCTCCTAGGGACTTTCAAGGGAACATGGCTCTGTTAGCACCTTGGACTTCTGGCCTCCAGAACTGTAAGAGGGTAAATTTATGCTGTCTGTTGTTTTAAGACACCAAATTTGTAGTAATTTGTTACAGCAGCTCTAGGAAACTAATAGACTTCCTGTTTCTGGAAACTGGCTTCCTACCAAGCCACATGGGTTTAGCCATGCTGGTACCACAAGACTCTGATCATTACCCCCAGCCCCAGCCTCCTCGCAGTACTGGGCACTGATCTAAGTTGGGCCAACAGCATTCATTCCTTGGAAGTTTAGGGATAATGAGAGAAAAACCTTCTTTCTCCACTCTCCTATCTCATTCAAGCCTGCTGAAAGGTCATCTCATTGACACATTCCTTGAAATCCTATCAAAATTCTACTTCTTATGACTCAACATCTTTTACCACCTTATTTCTATCTGACTTTATATTATTTTGTACTTTTTTCTTTTTGTTCCCCTGATCTCGCCATAAGAATGTAGTCTTCCAAACGAGATCTAATTAAAGAGTTTCTGCACAGCAAAAGAAACTGTCACTAGAGTGAACAGACAACCTACAGAATGGGAAAACATTTTTGCAATCTATCCATCTGACAAAGGTCTAATAACCAGAGTCCACAAGGAACTTAAAAAAAATACAAGAGAAAACAACCCCATTAAACCATTAAAAAGTGGGCAAACTACATGAACAGACATTTCTCAAAAGAAGACATTCATGTAGCCAAAAAACACATGACACATGAAAAAAAGCTCAGCATCACTGATCATTACGGAAATGCAAATCAAAACCACAATGAGACACCATCTCATGCCAGTCAGAATGGCACTTATTAAAAAGTCAAGAAATAACAGATGCTGATGAAGTTGCAGAGAAAAAAGGAATGCTTTTACACTGTTGGTGAGAGTATAAATTAGTTTAACCATTGTAGAAGACAGTGTGGCAATTCCTCAATGATCTAGAATCAGAAATACAATTTGACTCAGAAATCCCATTACTGGGTATTGACCCAAAGGAATATAAATCATTCTATTATGAAAATACATGCACACATATGTTCATTGCAGCACTATTCACAACAGCAAAGACATGGTGTCAACCCAAATGTCCATCAATGATAGACTGCATGAAGAAAATGAGGTACATGGAATACTATGCAGCCATAAAAAGGAATGAAATCATGTCCTTTGTAGGGACATGGATGGACCTGAAAGTCGTTATCCTCAGCAAACTAACGTGGGAACAGAAAACCAAACACTGCATGTTCTCGCTTATAAGTGGGAGCTGAACGATAAGAACACATGGACACATAGAGGAGAACAACACACACTGGAGCCTGTTGGGAGGAAGGCAGGAGGAGGCACAGCATCAGGAATAATAGCTAATGGATGCTGGGCTTAATACCTAGGTGATGGGACGATCTGTGCAGCAAATCACCATGGCACAGGTTTACTATGTAACAAACCTGCACACCCTGCACATGTACCCTGGAACTTAAAACAAAAGTTGAAGAACAAAACAAAGAATGTAGTCTCCATGAAAGCAGGGACTTGGCCTGTTTGGTTGACTCCTATGTTTCCTGTACCTCAAATTTGGATTCATGCACAGTAGATCTACAGGAAGACAGACAAACTGATCTGAAAAAAAGATATCAAGGCAAAAGATGAAGAGCTCAAGTTTCCATCAGCATTCCGGTTCCCTGTTTTGATCTTTCCTGAGGCCTGCCATATTTCTGCCCTTGGCTTCTGAGGGACATTCTGATGAAATGTGCTCTTCTAAACTTAAGCCAGTTTGAGTTGGTTTATGTTTCTTTTAACTAAACAATAAACTTAGTATACATGACATTTAGTAGGAGCTCCAACATCTTAGTGGAAAAGATAAGAGAATGAAAAACTGAATGAATAAGTGTATAAATTAACTAATGAATCTAATATGGCACAAAACTGGGTTAGTCTTACAAGTAACTAGCATGATTTGAAAATTGTAGAAATGTATTTGCTACCTTCTGAATTCATCTTCTTACCACTAACTTGTGTGTCTGGAATTCCATCACTACAGACATTAGGAACACTCCATTCAATATAATCTTCCTGCAAAAAGAAAAACAGGAACTACTTTAACAGATCTTAGAGAGCTAGACTCTTCTTAATGATTTATAAAGTAGTCACTTTTTGAAGGACTAAGGGAAGAATCACAGACATGGGAAATAGGAGGATAGAAATATTAATTTCAACCACTTCTCTATTTATCTGAGAGCTAGTCTAGTACTTCTGGGGAATTATGGAATCATGCCATGGAAGACTGATGGCATGGATGGCCCAATGAATGGCCTCTCTGGATCCATGCCTTTTACCATGTGACTCTGTAACTCCTCTCATCAAGAGGTTTGGTCTGTTTTCCCAGTTCTTGAATCTGAGCCATCTTGTGTCTAACTTTGGCCAAAAGAATGTGGCAAAAGTAACACTGTGCCTAGGCCTCATGGGGTGCCTGTGGTTCCTCTATTTCTTGGAAACCTGCCACCTCCATGAAACCTCTGCTGAAGACTGAGAGAAATGACTCAGTTCTCCCCACCACACCCCCACCTTGGCTGCAGCTGACCAGCTGACATGTGAGTGAAGCCATCCTAGTCCCCAGCTGATCTACAAACTATTCATAGTTGCATGATAGAATCTAGTCAAGCTAAGGCCAAGTTGATGTTATAAACATTTATTGTTCTAATCCACCGAGTTTTGGAATGGCTCATTGCACAGCAATAGCCAAGTGATAAAATAACGTTCTACTCTGCAAATCCCAAATCTGAGAATATGTCATTTTCTAAAACCATCTGAAAGTCTTGGACTCTGATACAACCTTCTTTGAGAAAATTTATACTTGGAGGGAGGTTAGGTTTTCCAGGTTGGCCCCAACATCTACTTACTCTCCAACAGCACAATATCTCCAAGTGTGCCAGTGCTCCCAAGGAATCTTCCTTCAGAGTTTCTCATGGAATGGTGGGAACACATCTCCCTTTACTGCAGGCCCACATTTAGGACTCTCACATTCTCCACTCTCATCGCTTACACTGACACTGACCCTTGGACCTCGCACAGAGAAGTCGACTGGGGATTGAGGGGTCTAGAAAAAGATATGAGGAGCTGCAAATAGAGCGGAAGACAGTGAGAACCTGACACAGTGCCACAGGGGGCTGGAGCTGGAATCTAAATTCAGCCTGGGGATGGAGCATGATGAGGAATTTTAATAGAAATTTGAAGAAAAGGCTGAGTGCGGTGGCTCACACCTGTAATCCCAGCACATTGGGAGGCCGAGGCTGGTGGATCACAAGGTCAGGAGATCGAGACCATCCTGGCTAACACGGTGAAACCCCGTCTCTACTAAAAGTACAAAAAATTAGCCAGGCATGGTGGCGGGTGCCTGTAGTCCTAGCTACTTGGGAGGCTGAGGCAGGAGAATGGTGTGAACCCGGGAGGCGGAACTTGCAGTGAGCCGAGATCACACCACTGCGCTCCAGCCTGGGCAACAGAGCGAGACTCTGTCTCAAAAAAAAAAAAAAAGAAATTGGGAGAAAAAATGGGTGGAAGTTGGACTAATGGGGAGTGAAAAGCAGCAGTGAGATAGTGTTTGTCTCCCTTTTTTTCCTGTCTCTTTCACCACCGAATCTAAAACAAAGAAAAGGGCCGGGCATGATAGCTGATGCCTGTAATCCCAGCACTTTGGGAGGCCGAGGTGGGTGGATCACCTGAGGTCAGGAGTTCGAGACCAGCCTGGCCAACACGGAGAAACCCCATCTCTACTAAAAATACAAAAATTAGCTGGGCATGGTGGCACGTGCCTATAATCCCAGCTACTGGGGAGGCTGAGGCAGGAGAATTGCTTGAACCTGGAAGGCAGAGGTTGCAGTGAGCTGAGATTGTGCCACTGCACTCCAGCCTGGGTGATAGAGTGAGACTCTGTCTCCAAAATAAATGAACAAATAAATACATAAAAAGGATAGACACTGGAAAAACAACATCTCTCCCCTCTATCTACCCGCCTTCCCCTCCCCAACTCCATGCTGCGACCATTTCCCTGTTCCCGCACCCACTGTGCTGTGTGGCAGGATGAGAAACTGAGACGGAGGTCCAAACGGGGGACGAGCTGCCTCTGCTCCCAGCCTCCTCCCTTGTCCTTCCCCATCCTGGTTTGCATAGGTGGGATTCCTCTACTAGAGAGTTTGATGGCCAGACTGTCAGTCACTGTCAGTCATGGGTGAGAGCTATTGGAGACTGAGGTTTCTGTGGACCAAGAGGTCTCCACTTTTCTCATCAGTGAGGACTGACACCTCCTGGAGACTCCAGTGTATGTGTGTCAGCTGGAGGAAACAGGGAGGTGCCCCATGGGGTGAGCGGAAGAGTCTTTTTTTTTTTTTTTTTGAGATAAAAACAGAATCTATAAACATTGTCTGTAGCCCACTCTAATAAATATCCCAGCAGGATCATTTTCATAATATCGTGTGGTTTTCTCCATGTGTTTCACTTTGGCCCCCTTTGCAGGGCAGAGGGGCAGGTATATATACATACAGGTATATATACAGGCCCCAAAGCAGATGTTACTTGCAAAGGCAACTATGGTTTTCCGAATGTTTCAGCCATTAAAAATATTATGCTTCCCAGGAGTCCTGGAAGCAAAGGGGAAATGAAGCATGAGGGCAAAAAGAAAAAAAAAAAAAAAAAAAAAAGGAAGGAAGAAGAGGACAGAGAGGGCAAGAGAAGGAGGAAGGAGTGAAAGTCAACAGATACGGTGACCAGCGGGACCTATGCCCACCCTGTCTCCCGCCACTCATGGAAGTGGCAAGAACTTAGAATGGATGCTACAGGGTGCAACCAGAAATGGTGAGGTTTAGGCAGCAGTGGTCCCAGCCTCAGAAACAATTCCCATGCCTCTTGTGTAGAAGCCCAGAGCCGGAACTTGGGGAGGACTAAGGGCCTCAATAAAGAAAATGTCAGCAGAATTAGAATTCCTCCAGTTCATCGGGACTCCATGAATTCTGATGTGACTCTGGGAGAAGAGGCAGGCCCAATACTGATAGGATGTGGATATAAGGTCTCCGATGTGGATTTATTAAATGAAGATCAAGAAATGGCAATATCTTGCACACCCTGGTTTGTGGATAGTGATTCATACCACCTCACTTGCAGACATATCATGCCTTCTACCTTACTGAATGTATGAATGAGCATCAATCCTGTTTTCTTGGTTCCTTTTGAATCGGAATGAACTTTTTAGATCCCTACTCCATAAACCTTCAGACAAACATCCTGCTTCTGTAGTTCAGTTACATCTCAGAGGTTTGTTATAGCAGCTGATTCAGAGCATGCCCCTTTCCATCATGGGCAGAAAATGAGATAATGAGCATGTGGGAAACAACAAGGAAATAAATTATACATGGGTTTTTGAACTTATAGAATTGATGGAGATTGTCTTCATTGCATCTCAGGACTCTGTGTCATACTTAGAACAACAGTTTGCCTCTGCCAATAGAAAAAATTTGCCGGAAAATATATTAGATGTCCTTCTGAAAGACGTTCACCCCTTTTCCCCTTGCCTCTCCCTATTAAGATTAATTAAATCGGATTACGCATTTGAAGAATTTAGAACAATGCTAGCACATAATAGGAGCTCAGTAAATGATGTTGCCATTGTTGTTTTTATAAGACAGAAATACTCATGCATCAAACTGCTGGTGTCTTAAGGATGAAATCAGTACAGAAAAAACTCCAGCCCAATCCCACAGTTACCCTTGTCCTCAGCTCATAGGAGCAGGTCAGCAGCCCACTCCATAAGCAGTAGGTTGTCAGGAAGCATAAAGGCCTGGACATGGAGCAAAGGAGCAAAAAGAAAAGATACATTTTCTCAAATCCACAGACACTGAAAGCCTATATAAATTTCATTATGAGATTTGCCATTGCTACAGACCCACATACTATTTTCAGCTTTATTTTGCCTTTTCTTTAAAAAAAAAAAAAAAGTCAGCTTGCGGTTGCTAAAATATGAATTGGGACACCTGCCAGCCTTCACCTGAGCTGGTGCACTCTAGTGGGCCTGTCACCATCCTGGCTTGCAGTCCATTCCGGGAGCTCATGACACTGTTGTGGGAGCTCAGTGAGATGGTGACCCTTCTCCATTGACCTAATTTCAATAGGGGATTAAAAATGGAAAATCACAATTTACATGTCATCGAATCTCTTCAGGGAAGAGTGAGAATATGGCAGCTCTGATGATACAGAGGGAAATTGCTTTCAATTTTGAGGTCTTTATCAAGACAAATTGAAGTTGTATCTATGTCTTGAAAAACAAATCAAAGGTGAGAGGGGAAGTGGCAAATTCGCGCCTTGACTTTGGTCACTGGATATCTTAGATTACAACAAATGTTGTACACCAGCCCCCAGACATGACACAAATCTGGCATTTTTAAAGTCTCTATGTCTAAGTCTCTATGTGAGCCAGTGTAGCCTTTACCTGTAAGGGGGTGGGTTTTAAGCAGCAACATGTTGGAGTTGGCTCACAGAGTCAGTGGTGTGACTCTCTTCCCAACTCTGCATTCTATTGACAAGACTGGTAGCTTGAAGTCAGACTTGGTGGAAATATTGACACCACAGGAAATGGCAAATGCCACAAACCAAGGAGCTTTTTTTTTTTTTAAGATAGCTAGTTGTTAAATACTTATCAGTACGCCACTAGTTGTAATGAAAGTGAGTATGAGCAACATGAAGGTACCAGGTGCTCAAGCAGAAAAAGGAAATGATAGGGTTGGAGATGGGAAAATGGTAGAAAAGAGGTCCATAAAAAAAAGAGGCCCAAGACAAAGAATACCACCCCTGCTTCGCCATTTCTCTTGAACTGTCTCCCCAGATGCCCCTCTCCAGATTCTAGGGCCCTCCCTGTTTCACACTCACCTACCACATTCATTCCTATGTCCACCTGAAACTTGAAATTTATCAGCTATCTCCAAAGACATTTACAAAAGCTGTAGATTTTATTTTCTCACAACTGCTGGGTGTTTTCTCTTCCCAAGTTTTACCCAGATAAAACTTGTATTAATATATTCCACATTAAATCATCTTTCCAAAATATAATACCATGTATCTTCAAACTGATTTGAATTTTTTATTTTAAAAAAATCTGTATGAGAATATAGCAATAGTTCATTTTTATTTTTTTCCTATAAAATATAAGAAAACTATTCATCCATGTGTCAAGCTGCCGGTTTTAGAAACCCAATGCCTGCCTATATTTTATTTTAGTTGCTGAATTAATTGAGTTCTTGAGATGGTGAAAAGCAATAACCTGCTCATAAAAAACCATTATTTCATGCTATTCACTACTTTAACTATGACGGACAACCTGAGCTATACTTGAGATGACAGGTATGGCGTCTAAATTATTTATTTTTCTTTCTTTGCTTACTAGCAGGTAAATGTTTTTGTGACGCTGGAAAAAATAGAAAGTAAACAATGCAGGAAGTTATAAGCCTGAGACATTAATATAGAGTGCACTCTCTTTAAAACCTTATCTATAGAACTAAACAGTCAAACAAAATACATGGTATACATTTATTCTGAAAATGTTTGGGTTAGATTTCAATTACCCTATTATTGAAGGGCAAAGACTAAATGAACCACTGGACTAATTAAATGTTTATTTGGTGACCAAGACTAAACAGTTAATGTTTAATGAAATTATCTGCTTTAAATAACACTTCTTTATATGATAATAATGAAAGTGGAAAGTCTTTTCAGATGTGTAATGATAATTAGTTCATCTATATTTCATCTCTATAGCCTTTAAAATATAATGTGGTAGATTACATTAATGGCTTCAATTCTTCATTTCCCCTTATAGTTACACCCTTTGCCATGAGAATGCAATTATCCCCAGAAAACTGTGTATTTTCCAACTCCTTGACCCTAAGTTCAGTCATGTAACTTGTTAATAAGTAAAGTATGTGAAAGCTCTTACATGCTTTTACTTGTTTTTCACTTGAGCTTCTGTTGTCACCAAGAAAGAGCATGCCTGGGTTGGCCTATATTCCCAGTAGGAGGAAGGTAAGCATGAGGTAGAGCTACCTCAGATTAGATTCTCTAGCCAACCCCAGGCATACCCACAGGCATGTAAGCTACAACAGTATATGATTATTATAAGCCATTGAGTTTTAAGGTGATTGGTTATATAAGACAGCTAACTTATATATATGTACTATTACTTCCCATATTTTTTTCTTGAAAAGTAAAGTTTTATATACACAGTAGAATTCCTCATTAACACACAAGTAATTTTCAAAATCAGCTAGCATTATAACTTTATAACTATAAACTATAGAACAATTTCCTTAAGAATCAACATTATCATGTTACATCATCTATCAAGCTCTGGATTAGTTCAATATAAGAAACATTGACTGACCCGTGAACATAATAACAGCAGACCCTGGGAACACAGACTTAATGAAGAGCTCTGCACCAGGGCTCACAGTCTATCAAGGGCCTGGTAATGCCAAGACAAAGAGCCAGGGTCTCTACCAAGTACTTTCCTATATCCAGTTGTGTTTAATTCTGATTTCTTATATTGAAAGCATTAGTTTGTACAGATTCACATTTAAAAAGACTTGGATTTTACAAAGGTCTTCAAAGATTCTGATACTATGCAATATCTGAAGATTTTAGACAGATAAGAAGATAAAATTGAAAGGCAGTTATCACTTAAATCCTAGAAGAAAACACAGGAAAAAAAAATCAGTGTATTTTTATAGTGATGGTGCTAAGACTGAACTCTTTCCACTAACAATAAATTTTGACCAAATTTTTTTCTTTCCTCCATAGCTGCTGGGAGTTTTCTCTTCCCAATTTCCCCAGAAAAGCCATGAGTTCAATGTGTGAAAAGAGAGCAGCAGACATTACTCTGGGAGCTGTGAAGGGATTTGGGTAAACAAATATGAAAGAAGATTAATCTTTAAAAACCCTTTTCAGATAACTTTCTGTGTAAATATGATTTTATATTCAAAATCCACAGTAATTTCATCAACAATGAAATAACAGTCTTAACCATTTCTTAATGCTAATTTCCCTTGTAGATAAGCCTTACAAATTTCTTTCCTACAAAAATGTTCTTAAACAGCTAACCCTGCTAAATCCAAGAGATTTTCTGTCTTCGTCTGTTTTTCATTGTTATAGCAGAATACCTGATACTGGGTAATTTAGAAAGAAAAGAGGTTTATTTGACTCACAATTGTGGAGGCTGGGAAGTCCAAGAAGCATGGCACCAGCATCTGCTCAGGTGAGGGCCTCATACTGCATCACAACATAGCAGAGAAGCAGAAGGGGAAGCAGATGTGTGTGAAAGGGACCAAACATGAAAAACAGGCTCTGGCTTGAAAATAATTTGCTCTCATGGGAATTAATCCATTTCAGCAAGAACTAACCCAGTCTCATGAGATTAATCCACTTTAACAACCTAATCTCCTCTTAAAGCCACCCCGGACAAAACCACCATATTAGGAAAGAACTCTTAACATGAGTGAGTTTTGGTGGGGACAAACTATATTCAAGCCATAGCAGTTGTTTATATGATATTTTTTAATATTATTTTCTCCAAGACAAAAACTATGATTATCTTAATAAGAAAATTTAAGTAAAATAATAACAGCAGTTCAACGTATTTCACGTTTAAATGTATAAAATTATTACAACCACCTTGTGATATAGGTGCTAGTACCATCTCCTTTTATAAAAAAGGAGACTGGGACATGGAATGGTCTAAGTAAGCTGCTCAGGGCCACAGAGCTAATAAATAGTAGAGCCAGAATTTAAAGCAGAAAATCTGGCTCCAGAGTCTTTGCTTAGACTGCTAGGCTGGACTGCCTGGCCCAGCCCTCAAAGAAACAAAAAACTGCCTGGCCCTTCCCTGCTGCATATCCTTTTAATGTATTCAGATTGACTCACTAACACTTAACAAAAATATTGGGGCTGGCACTCACTCCATCCTGCTGCCCTGTAAAGAAGGTGCCTACTTCTTCTTTGCCTTCCGCTATGATTCTAGGACCTCCAATGCAATGGCGATTAGAAATGGAGATAGCCAGGGGAGATCTGGCAAGATGGCCGAATAGGAACAGCTCCAGTCTGCAGGAGCATCCCTTGGAGGCAAGCCTGGTTCAACATGGGCAAATCAATAAACGTAATCCATCACATAAATGGAACCAATGACAAAAACCACATGATTATCACAATAGATGCAGAAAAGGCCTTCAATAAAATTCAACACCCCTTCATGCTAAAAACTCTCAATAAACTAGGTATTGATGGAAAGTATCTCAAAATAGTAAGAGCTATTTATGACAAACCCACAGCCAATATCATTTTGAATGGGCAAAAGCTAGAAGCATTCTCTTGAAAACCAGCACAAGACAGGGATGCCCTCTGTCACCACTCCTATTCGTCATAATATTGGAAGTTCTGGACAGGGCAATCAGGCAAGGGAAAGAAATTAAAGATATTCAATTGGAACAGAGGAAGTCAAATTATCTCTGTTTGCAGATGACGTAATTGTATATTTAGAAAACCCCATTATCTCAGGCCAAAATCTCCTTAAGCTGATGAGCAACTTCAGCAAAGTCTCAGGATACAAAATCAATGTGCAAAAATCACAAGCATTCCTATCACCAGTAATAGACAAACAGAGAGCCAAATCATGAGTGAACCCCCATTCACAATTGCTACAAAGAGAATAAAATACCTAGGAATAAAACTTACAAGGAATGTGAAGGACCTCCTTCAAGGAGAACTACAAAACACTGATCAAGGAAATAAGAGAGGACACAAACAAACGGAAAAACATTTCATGCTCATGGGTAGGAAGAATCAATATCATGAAAATGGCCATACTGCACTGTGCAAAGTAATTTATAGATTCAATGCTATTCCCACAAGCTAACATTGACTTTCTTCACAGAATTAGAAAAAAAGTACTTTAAATTTCATATGGAACTGAAAAAGAGCCCATATAGCTAAGACAATCCTAAGCAAAAAAAAAAAAAAAAACCAAGCAGGAGGCATCATGCTACCTGACTTCAAACTATACAACAAGGCTACAGTAAGAAAAATGGCATGGTACTGGTACCAAAACAGATATATAGACCAATGGAACAGAACAGATGCCTCAGAAATAACGCCACACATCTACAACCATGTGATCTTCCACAAACCTGACAAAAACAAGCAATGGGGAAAGGATTCTCTATTTAATAAGAGATGTTGGGAAAACTGGCTAGCCATATGCAGAAAACTGAAACTGGACCCCTTCCTTACACCTTATACAAAAACCAACTCAAGATGAATTAAAGACTTAAATGTAAGACCTAAAACCATAAAAAACTCTAGAAGAAAACCTAGACAATACAATTCAGGACATAGGCATGGGCAAAGACTTCATTTCTAAAATACCAAAAGCAATGGCAACAAAAGCCAAAATTGACAAATGGGATCTAATTAAACTAAAGAGCTTCTGCACAGCAAAAGAAACTACCATCAGAGTGAACAGGCAACCTACAGAATGGCAGAAAATATTTGCAATCTATTCATCTGACAAAGGGCTAATATCCAGAATCTACAAGGAACTTAAACAAATTTACAAGAAAAAAACAAACAACCCCATCAAAAAGTTGGCAAGGATATGAACAGACACTCTCAAAAGAAGACATTTATGCAGTCACCAAACATATGAAAAAAGGTCATCATCACTGGTCATTAGAGAAATGCAAATCAAAACCACAATGAGATACCATCTCACACAAGTTAGAATGCTGATCATTAAAAAGTCAGGAAACCACAGATGCTGGAGAGGATGTGGAGCAGTAGGAATGCTTTTACATTGTTGGTGAAAATGTAAATTAGTTCAACCATTGTGGAAGACAGTGTGGCAATTCCTCAAGGATCTAGAACCAGAAATACCATTTGACCCAGCAATCCCATTACTGGGTATATACCCAAAGGATTATAAATCATTCTACCATAAAGACACATGCACATGTATGTTTATTGCAGCACTATTCACAATAGCAAAGACTTGGGACCAATCCAAATGCCCATCAATGATAGACTGGATAAAGAAAATGTGGCACATATATACCATGGAATACTATGCAGCCATAAAAAAGGATGATTTCATGTCCTTTGCGGGGACATGGATGAAGCTGGAAACCATCATACTCAGCAAACTAACAAAAGAACAGAAAACCAAACACTGCATGTTCTCACTCATAAGTGGGAGTTGAACAAATGAGAACACATGGACACAGGGAGGGGAACATCACACACTAGGGCCTGTCAGGGTGTGAGGGACTAGGGGAGGGATAGCATTAGGAGAAATACCTAATGTAGATGACGGGTTGATGGGTGCAGCAAATCACCATGGCACGTGTATACCTATGTAACAAATCTACACGTTGTGCACATGTATCCCAGAACCAAAAGTATGATAGTTAAATAAATAAATAAATAAATTTAAAAATAAACAAATAAGAAGTGGCGATAGCCAAAACTTTGCCATGTTTCTGATTTGAAAGGCCAATGTTTGTTGTAGGTTAAGAAAGTCATTTTTAGTTTACTAGGAGTTTTTATTAAATGTTTAAAAAATTATTTAATGCTTATTTTGCATGTATTGAGATGAGTGTATGTCTTCTATACATTTCTGTATTTGGTTTGCAAGCATTTTGTTTTGGCTTTTTAAATTTATATTTATGATAGGACTGTAATATTGCATTCTTGTTATGTCTTTGGTTTTGATATCAGTGTTGTACTAGCTTCATAAAATAAAGAAATATTTTCTCTTTAAAAAAACTATTGGGGCTAAGTGGGTGGGGGGAGCATTTTATGCACAAGGCACTGTGCATTAGGCACTGGAAATACCACATAAACAAGGCCAACAGAATACTTGCCTTGATGGGCTTATAGTCTAGTAAAGAAAGTAACTAAATAAACAAAAAAAGTAGTTAAAATGTAAAGAAGGTAATCTAGTCTAGGGATTACAAAAGACCTCCCAGAGGAAGTGACACTTAAATTGAGATCTGAAAGATGAGTAAGAGTTAGCAAAAGTGGTAAATGTCATTAGCAAAGGCCATCAGCAAGAGACAACCCAAGAGCAGTCTGGTGTCTGATTTGTGCTGCAAGAGGAAGAAAATGACAAGAGATGAATCAAAGAGGCTGGGATTTATCCTGAAAATAACAGAAACTGTTAAACAGTTTAAGGAGGAGAGTCACATGATTAGATGTACATCCTAAAAACAAGTGTGTCAAAGAGCACCCCTGGATACCTTCCATTTCTGGCACAAACTGCCCATCCCTAAGCATCTATTACGCTTCTGATGTTAAGCAGCCTCCTTTCTCTCCCACTCTGATCTTACCTCTCCCTTCAGTATTCCCTAAGAAAGCTAATGCTATGCCTTGTGAAAACTGTCAGAATAAAAATGAGGTCACTTGTGTGTTTAAAAAGCAAACACACTGACAAATGGAGATGGAGAAGGCCATGAAGAGAGGGTTCTCGTGCTTATATGCCTGATAATAAGACCTATCATAAAAGACTACACAAAACACAACCTTGCATAAAGGCCATCACAACCTTACAGCAAAAATACTTCTGCAAGGACATTGGCCCAGCAACTGCCTGTCCAAGCTCAGACTGGTGTCACCCTTATTATGAATCTTTGTGGCCAAGAAAAACTATTTTGAAATACTTGGGGCAGGGTGGCCTATGCCCCTCTTCTTACAAGCTCAGAAGAGGAAGATCCCCATCATCTCCCTTGTCATACCCAAATAAACTTGTATGGAGTCTTCCAGCAAAGGCCCACAAACACCACATTCTGTCATAGTTTTGTCTGCTCTGGTTCCTCCCATCTTAAAACAAAAACAAAAAACAAAATACAAAACAAAACAAAACAAAAACTCTCTTGATCCCTCAGCCCCTCCAGATTCCATCCCATTTCCCTCCTTTCTCTCACTCTTCATCCACCCCAGTCTGACAAATTTTGCGCTTCATTCTCTTGGCTTCTGTGACTTTTTAAACTGCAGGTTTTACTCATACCTCATCAGCTTCTCCTTCAGGGCATCCTTTGCTGGCTCCTCTTTTTTCCAAGGCTCAAACTCCAATTGTTTTTGGTTTGGGTTTTGGTTGTGCTTTGTTTCTGAGACAGGTTCTCTCTCTGTCACCTAGGCTGGAGTGCAGTGGCACAATCATGGCTCACTGCAGCCTGGACCTCCTGGACTCAAGTGATCCTCCCACCTCAGCTTCCTAAGTAGCTGGGACCACAGATGCGCACCACCACATCAGGCTAATTTTTATTTTTTTGTAAAGATGGGGTTTCTCCATGTTGCCCAGACTAGTCTGAAACTCCTAGACTCAAGCGATCCGCCTGTCTAGGCCTCCCGAAATGCTGGGATTACAAGCGTGAGCCACCGCTTCCGGCCTCAAACTCCAGTTGCTGGTGTGCACAGGAATGCTATGCTCCCCTTGGCTTTTCCACCTGCACTCCATTCCAAGCTGATCTCTTGACAGACGGATGCCTTTAAATATAGTCGAGATGCAAGTGACCCCCAAATGGATATCTCCAACCTGACATCTCCTGCATTTTCATTTTGCATCCAACCCCGAAAGTTAGGTGGCCAGTGCTGTACTCAGTACATGAGTGCTAAACTCATCAATGAGACAAGTGTTAAAAGAAAAACTGAGGCACATTAAAAATTTTAAGAGTTTATTTGAGCAACAGTAGTTCATTATCGGTTTGGGCTCTGCTGGAGGAATTTGAAAGAAAGGCTTTTATAGTATGAATGCAGACACAGAGCATAGAAATTATTTGATTAAAGTTTGTATTTTTGCTTTATTTGTACCATTTTGGTGGGAATCCCTGATCATATAGTTAATGCTCCGTTGGTCACTTGCGATTTCCTGTGCTTAAATTTCATTTTGTTGACAGAGAAACTCAGGGCATTAAAGCCACCTCAGTCTAATGACCCTCCATTTAACTATTTTAACAAAAGAAATAAAGGATCTATAGTGTTGGACTTTATGTCTTTAACTTTCACAGAGAAGCGTTTGTAAATTTCACAGATTCTCTCCCATGCAGATTAACAGGGAAATACTTTCCAAAGAAAATCACAATTGTTTCCCAGGAAAAAATCCACTGTATTAAAACAGTAACTCAGAAAGCAGTCGCATAATTCTGTATGCTATTTTAACCTTTAGGACTTTATCACAAACCTTTTATGCTTATCAAATGACAGAAGGCAGATAAAATGACATGTGACAGCTGGGATGACCTTTCTCTAACATTTGTTTTTTTGGTTCTAAGGAATGCTTTCAGCAGAGATGTCTATTCCAGTTTTTCCTTAAAATGAACATGAGTTCCTTTCATTTTAAGATATAATAAAAACTTCATATTTTATGCCCCCGATTTCTCAGAAGCCTTCTGAAGCCATGGTTTTAGAGCCTATGGACCGTGGCATGCTTTTAAAGCCAATAAATGACCACCCCTTGCCCTCACCAAATTTCCTTACTAATTTCACTCTCTTTTTTACCTTGTTAAATACTGTAATTCTGGTTTTTAAGTTTTTAATAACAGACTTTGCTTTGTGATTGTGATTTTTCTTCTAGCCTTACACTTACTATGATGGTTCAATAATATCCTTTCTCTATTGCCTCTTTTAATAGTTATGCTGTTATTGTCTCCTGCCCTGCTGTGGCCCTGGACTACAGGTCAGGGGAAAGAGACTGGAATTTGAAAGGCAGAGACCTACTTTCTAATCTTTGCTATGCTGCCAGTTAGCCACCTAACCTTAGTATATAAAATTACGAGTATTTTTTAAATGAAGAAACTGAGATCCATGGGATTATATGACTTGTCTGATTACAAAAAGCTAAAGAAACAACACAAATTGTAGACACTGTTATTTTCATCCTCATTCCATAGATCAGTCAATTGTGGCTTCCATTTCCTTACTCTTTCAGTAATAAAACTTGGTCAACTCCTAAATGTAGGCAAGATCTTATGCTCTGAGTTTAACAAATGAGGGAGTCCCAGTCTTCTCTCCTCTCAGACCTAGCAACAAAACTCTCCCTCCTTGAGCTCTCCTCCATGGCCATCTATGGGGATTAGCCCCTGATTTAGGGGTACCTGTATGCTTGCTAGCAAAGAATCCTGTTTGTTCTCTAAGTCACCCAAGCTAATAAAAGCCCCCAGATCATACATTTTGTGTGAATACTACCTAAGACTGAAGTTGCTGATAAGTTGGGAATATGATCAAGCAAGTGTGTCAAAGAGTACCCCCGGATACCTTCCATTTCTGGCACAAACTGCCCATCCCTAAGCATCTATTACGCTTCTGATGTAAAGCAGCCTCCATTCTCTCCCACTCTGATGTTACCTCTCCCTTCAGTATTCTCTAGGAAAGCTAACGCTATGCCTTGTGAAAACTGTCAGAATAAAAATGAGGTCACTTGTGTGTTTAAAAAACAAACAAACTGACAAATAGAGATGGAGAAGGCCATGAAGAGAGGGTTCTCGTGCTTGTATGCCTGATAATAAGACCTATCATAAAAGACTACACAAAACACAACCTTGCATAAAGGCCATCACAACCTTACAGCAAAAATACTTCTGCAAGGACATTGGCCCAGCAACTGCCTGTCCAAGCTCAGACTGGTGTCACCCTTATTATGAATCGTTGTGGCCAAGAAAAACTATTTTAAAACAATTATGTAATCCTCATTTTTCCTTTAAAAACCTTTGTCTTTCTTTACCTCTCTGAATATGCACACAGATTACTATGGTACACATACTCCCACAGCAATGCTCTGTTACCAAATAAAAATCTTTTCTTTCAGAGAGCCTCTCTCTGTTATTTCAGCTGACGAGGAATGGACAGAGATTAGGAGTACAGCATTTGGTCTGTGGGGCAAGGCTGCCTTGGGCTAATTCTTCCCAGCCCCTTATCTTCCCTTGTCCCTAGTCCATTTTCCCTTCCAGAGTAAAGCCCTCCCATCTCCTAGAGGCCAGTGAGGTTTTCACTGCCTTTGCCTGCCGTCTGACCCTCCTATTCATTATCTCAAATTGCCACTCTTTCTATACTGCCAACCACTGAAAACTTCAAATTGCATTCCCTGAATCTCAGCTAGACGGTGGAAGGAAAGCAATTTAATTCCATTAATTCACATCATTTATTCATTCATTCCATTTGCATTTCTTGAGAGACCTTGCGATTAATATATCATTCAACGCATTTCTTACGTTTATGTCAAATGATGAACGGTAATATGAGATAGAAAGATGAATGTAAATGATATTTCTCAACTAGGGAGTTTTTTGTTTGTTTGTTTGTTTTTGGTTTTGTTTTGTGTTTTAAGATGGAGTCTCGCTCTGTCGCCCAGGCTGGAGTGTAGTGGCACAATCTTGGCTCACTACGACCTCCGCCTCCCAGGTTCAAGCAATTCTCCTGTCTCAGCCTCCCAAGTAGCTGGGATTACAGGCACCCGCCACCACACCCGGCTAATTTTTGTATTTTTAGTAGAGACAGGGTTTTACTATGTTGGCCAGGCTGGTCTCAAACTCCTGACCTAAAGTGATCCTGTCACCTTGGCCTCCCAAAGTTCTGGGATTACAGGCCTAAGCCAGCACACCTGGCCAGGAGATTTATAAATAGAGTTATCCAACTCCCAAAAGTGTTGTCAACCCAAATGATTTTCAGTTGGTAAAATTTTAAACTCTGTGATGTGTGGATGCAATAGGAAGAAGGAGGGAGTAACTGATGGTGGAAAAGAGAGAGTTACCTAAATTTTACCGTCAGGCTATACTCTCCTTCTGTCTATAAAGAACCAGGGAGTATAGAGGGAAAAGTGTTCGCAAATCAATTTCCTCTCCCAAAGGGGAGTAAGAGTTGCATCAAATTCCCTTTTAGCCACCATGCATTTTATTACTGTAACCCAGCAGATAGCCCTAGACTCTGTGATAAGGAGTAAAGTGGCCTAGATAGGTGGTGCAGAGGAAATGAATTCCTTGTACAGTAGGAATGGAATCATTCTCATCTTTGTGTCCATAACAGGACCAAGCACAGCATCTTGTGTAAAATCAATTATTGATGAATTGATTTTCTACTGGAGGAACTCTCAAAAGCATACTCAGCTATAGGACAGTCCTCCTTGACTCCCACAATGCAGCCTACAATAACCCTCAGTGCAATGCCTTTATATCCCAATGAAATGGGACAACTATCTTTACACAAGGACAGGTACCATTCTGCCTTATGGTATACTAGGTTCTGCCCTGGGCCACCTGCCAAGAGCCTGGAGCAGAAGCATCATCCCTAATCAAAAAGCATACAGACCACAGCACCTGGGTCTCTTGGTTATGGCCCACAGCAAGTTTGGCATCTTCTCAGGTTCCTTTTCCATTTATTCGGCAGCCCCCACATTTACCTGGGTTGACCCTGTAAAATAAGGCTAGTTAGAGTCATTTCCATATGCAGATTTCTCCTGCCATGGAAGTTACTTGCAGCTCAGTAGTAATTATGAGCCAATACACTTTGTTGTAAGTTATATCTGATTACAATACTAAATCCCTTTACATTGTCTGAGTCTCATAATGTACTGGTTATCTATTACAATTTTTTGTTGTTTCAAGGACATACTGATTTGAGTTCAATTAGGGATGTTGGTAGTATCTCCTTTTTTAAGAGAACTATCTACAGTGCACAAGTAATGATATTTCAAAGGTAGAAAATGTCATAAAAGAAGTGCTTTCTTAAGAACAAGAAAAAAGAAAAGGTGTGCCATTTAAGAACGAGGGTTATGTTTATGTTTAATGTTTTGTGTTAGAACTTGACATCATCCATCAACAAACTAACACATCTGAAAAATTTAAACAAAGAGGCTAAGAAAGAGTAATTGCGATACTCCCTAATACAGCTACTTTTATATCTTTAGACAATTTCATTTTAGATCACATTCATGTGTGTCCTCATTTACTTGTAAGCTGCCAGATTATACTAAAGCAGCAATTAGCTATTCAAAAACAGAATTTTGTATCATGTTAAGCATGATAAAATACTGACCTTTGTGTTCCTTTTTATAATGACCTTGTCATTCTAAAATGACTTAACAAAAAACGTCTCTATCGGTCTAAGTAAAAGTTTCACATTTTAGTGTTATTTTGGTAATGCTGGAGAGGAAAGGTATTCTTAAAATATGATAAATATTCTGATTGTGAACTTTTTTTTTTTTTTGAGACAGGGTCTCTGTCGCACAGGCTGGAGTGCAATGGTACAGTCTCGGCTCACCGCAACGTCTGCCTCTTGGGCTCAAGCAATTCTCCTGCCTCAGCCTCCAGAGTAGCTGGGACTACAGACATGTGCCATCATGCCCAGCTAATTTTTGTATTTTTAGTAGAGACAGAGTTTTGCCATGTTGGCCAGGCTGGTCTCAAACTCCTGACTTGAAGTGGTCCGCCCACCTCAGCCTCCTATACTGCTGGGATTACAGGCGCGAGCCATTGCACCTGGCCCTGATTGTGAACTTTTGATTTGTGAGTCTGAACTTTTAATCAGATGGAGTCATGTGAGTGACAAACCATTAAATTCAAAGGGAGTAACTAGTGGGTTGAGGGAGAAATTTCTGACACTTCAACAACCTAGAGTAATAGCGATCCCCAAGTGATTTCAACAGAGCCCTCAAATCATCAGGTCCTGGTTATGAAGTTTCTGGGTCCTTTTTCCTTTGCAGCAGCTTGAAAAATGCAAACATTTTGTATTAGTCCATTTTTACACTGCTATAAAGATACTACCTGTGACTGGGTAATTTATAAACAAAGAGGCTTTATTGACTCACAGTTCAGCATGGCTGGGGAAGCCTCAGGAAACTTACAGTCATGGCGGAAGGCAAAAGGGAAGCAGGCACCTTCTTCATAAGGTGGCAGGAAGGAGAGAAAAAGAGCAAAGGGAAAGTGCCACACTTTAAAACCATCAGCTCTTGTGAGAACTCACTCATTATCATGAGAACAGCCTGAGGGAAACCGCCCCCATAATCCAATCACCTCCCACCAGGTCCCTTTCTCAAAATGTGGGGATTACAATTCGAGATGAGATTTTGGTGGGAACACAGAGCCAAACTATATCACATTTCAAACTTGAGAACCTGAACTCTGAACTTGCCATCTAAAATAACTGAAATGGAAAGATCATTTTTCAAACCACTTACTGTAAAATCCAAGAAGCTCGAAGCATCTGCTTTGCAGTAGGGCTTAGTTTTAAAGTGAAATACTGTCTCTCTTAACAGTTTGCTTTTGTACAGGGGGATAAAAATCCTCAAATTGTAATATATATTAAGGCTTTACAATCAAAAGAGAAAGATTTTAAAATCTACTACTGCTAGGAATAAATAAAATCTTTCAAATACTTTTCAAAATAACCCCTCCCCTTCAAAACCCTCTAACCAGCTATATTACAATTCAAACTCAAAATAGTTCAGGGGGAAATTTTGCTTGAGATGGATGACATATCAAATATAGAAAGAATAAGGCTAGGTAAACTATGTCCATGTACAAACTATAACAACCAACTAACAGCTATTGAGTGCCTATGAACAAAACACAGTACTATTCACAATAGCCAAGCTATCAAGATAGGGAATCAACTTGTGTCCATCAACAGATGAATAAATAAAGCAAATTCTCTCTCTCATATATATATATTCAATATATGCATATCAATATATACAGATGAATATATATTCAATATTTATAGAGATATATTTATAAATATATATTTAATATTTATAGATATAAATATTGAATATATGTGATATATATTGAATCGATATATGTGTGTGTGTATATATATATATATTTATTTATTTATCTCATATGAGATGGAATACTATTCAGCCTTAAGTAAGAAGGAAATTCTGTCACAGTGACAACATGGATAAACCTAGAGGACATTGTTAAGTGAAATAAGCCAGGCACAGAAAGACGAATACCACATGATCTCATTTATATGTAGAGTGTAAAAAGGTTGAACTCAAATTAACAGACAGTATAATGGTGGTTACCATGGACTGGGATGGGTGTGAAGAGGAAGAAAGGATTGGGGAGATATTGGCCAAATGATACAACGTTTTAGTTAGATAAGAGAAATAAAATCAAGAGATTTTTTCAATTCAAAATGGATGTACATGTTTTTGGTGTATGTGATAATTTAATACATTCATATAATTTGTAAAGATCAATTCAGTGTAATTGGGATATCCATTATCTTACATATTTGTCTTTTCTTTATGCTGGAAACATTCAAATTATCCTCTTCTATCTATTTTGAAATATGCAGTAGACTATGGTAAACTATATTCACCTACTCATCTATCAAAAATTAGGTCTTATTTCTTCCATCCAATTATTGTATATTTGTACCCATTAATCAACCTCTCTTTATCTTCCCATTATCCTTCCCAGCCTCTGGAAGCAGCAATCTACCCTCTATCTTCACGAGATCCACTGTTTTAGCTCCCACACGAGTGAGAACATGCAATATTTGTCTTTCTGTGCTTGGCTTATTTCACTTAAAATAATGACCTCTAGGTCCATCCATGTTGCTGCAAATGACAGGATTTTATTCTTTCTATGCCTGAATAATATTCCATTGTGTATATATATCACACTTTATTCATTCATCCATTGATGAGCACTTAGGTTGATTTCAATATTTTGACTATCATGAATAGTGCTGCAATAAACAAAGCCGCTTCCTGCTAATTCCAACATCCGGGCCATCTGTTGGTCTATTTCCATTGACTAATTTTTCTCAACTATAGGTCACATTTTTCTATTTTTCAAATGTGTGGTAGTTTTTTTATTGCATACCTGACATTGTAAATAATATATTACAGAGAATATAAATTTCATTATCTTCCTCTGAAGGGTGTTCAATTTTGTTCTAACAGACAATCGTATTACTGAATGAACACCTTGAGCCTGGGAAATCTTGGTTTTAGTCCTTCTTAGAGTAGGTCTATTTTAATTTTGTCCTTAGTCCCTGGGCAAATCTCTCAATCTAGAGAGAAGGTCTTTTTTCTCCTCTAGGGCCCTTTTAATAGCTTCATCGAAATAAAATTTATGAATCATAAAATTTATGCATTGTAAGTATATAGTTCAGTAATTTTTGATACATTTATAGAGTTGTGTAACCATAATCACAATCCAGAATTTTTAATTTAGAATTTAGAATTTTCCTTTTTTTGTTTTTGTTTTTTGAAATAGGGTCTCTCTCTATCACCCAGGCTGGAGTGCAGTGGTGCAATCATGGATCACTGCCACCTCGAACTCCTGGATTCAAGCCATCCTCCTATCTCAGCTTCCTGAGTACCTGAGACTACAGGCACTCACCACCATACCTGGCTAATTTTTGTATTTTTTCATAGAGACCCTTCTTGCTATGTTACCCAGGCTGATCTCAAACTCCTGGGCTCAAGCGATCTTTCTGCCTCAGCCTCCCAGAGTGCTGCAATTACAGGAGTGAGCCCAGTTTTTTGTTGCTTCTGGCAAACTCAATATAACATAAAATTTGCTATCTGAACCATCTTTAAGTGTACAGTTCAGTGACATTAAATACATTCACATTGTTGTGCAACCCTCACCACCATTCATCTCCAGAACTTTTTTACATCTTACAAAACTGAAACTCTGTACCTGCTAAACAACTCCCCTTTCCTGCTCCTTCAAGCTCCTGACAACCACCACGCTACTTTCTGTCTTCATGAATTTGACTACTCTAGGTACTTCATATAAGTGAATCATACGATATTTGTCCATTTGTGACTGGCTCATTTCACATAATGTCCTCCAAGATTCATTCATGTTGTAGCATGCATCAGAATTTCCTCCTTTTTTGAAGGCTAAAAATATTTCACTGTGTGTATATACCACATTGTTTATCCAAAATCTGGTTTTAGAACATTTCCATCACCCCATAAAGTTCCCTTTTTTTCCTGTTTATAATTGATTGCCACTCCCACCCCAGCCCTAGGCAACCACTGATCTGCTTTCTGCCTCCAAGTTTGCTTCATCTAACGATTCACATAAATGGAATCATACTGTAGGTAGTCTTTTACATCTTGCTTCTCTCACTTACCGTGATGTTTAAGAGTTTGGAGAGGAGGTCTTCACTTCTAAGACATGGCCCTGCTGAAATTTTAATGGAATCCTGAGACATTTACAAAACTAAAAGTGGGTCTTGATCTCCAAACTCTGTCTCCCCTATGGTGGGTGGCTGCTGAAATTTATCCACAGGTCTTTCAACTTTCCAGCTATACTTTTTCTTCTGAGTTCCTTGGAATCTCATGCTACACAAGTAAACTGAAAAGTTAACCATGAAGTGGGGATAGTTAATAGAAAGATTTGGGGGCTCCCAGTCTTTCTGAAAGACTTCCTTCTTTCTGAGATTTATCCTCTCAATTTCCAGCTATTCTGGTGCTCAGTCTAATAAGATTAAGGCTGTCTCCTGGAGATGATCCTCCATGCCCTGGATGGGAGCATGCCTCCAGAGGAAAAGCTGAATAATATGAGTCTTACTTACTGTGGTTGCTTCTTCTAAATGTTGAATGCCTTCCCGATTCTACCTCCTTTTGATCACTCTCCAATTATTTTAAACATTTGCTTTCTACGTTTTGTCCAGAATATACCACCGTAGTTGGTAGGAGGGTAAGTCCCAAACAAGGTACTGCACCACCACCAGAAGACTTTATGGCAAGATGTTTTTCCATTAGTGGGAAGAATAGAATTTAAAAAGAGATTCAGGACTGCGTAATTAGGATATCATCACTTCTGAAATGGCGAAAACTCAGACAAAACTTTAGCTATAATTTCTTTAAGAAAATGAATATTACAATTAAGTTTACAAGAATAGTACTTAACTACCTGTGGGGAAAAGTTCTATAGGCTTCTGGTCATTTTGCATTTTTCTTTGTTTTAAAACACTTAATTCTTTGTGATAGATATTTCTAAGCATTTAACTGCCATTGGATAAATAGATACTAATGAGAACAGCTAACATTGGTTGAGCACTTATTATGTGCAAATACTGTTACAAAAGCTTTGATGTATTAACTCTTAATATTTCCAAAAGAGAGTTCACCCAGCTAGTAGCAGCTTTAGGGATCCCAGATCCCAGGGATCTGCGGGTAGCACCTGTCCATTTAGCCATTTCGCTATCAGGAATATCTCACCAGGATGAGAACTTGAGGACAGGTTGTTCACCCTTGACATCTGCTAGTTGACCCAGTCCTGAAATGGGCTAGGCATGCCCACCTTTCATGTTTCTGGATAGATCTAGACAAGATTGGGTGACCTGAATTCCTTGAGAGGACAAATGAATCCGTTTCTGATGGAGCTACTTTATGAGCACACTAATGGATCTGTTGGTTTTCTATGTATGAAGGAAGAAGAAGCTGGAACACTTGTTAAGCTTCACAACTGAGATGTTCCGGGATTCTGCTGCCTTCTCTTTGGTCTTCTGGGAGGAACCATTTTTCACATGTGTCATCCTTAACCGCTCAAGCAGCAACTGAAGCAGCTTTTCTAATTATTCCTGCCGAACATAACCAATTGACCCCTGACAGTTGTCAGTTAGGCAGAACCTGTGCCCCTAATGAGAAGGCACAGCTAAATGCTGCTCTGATTATCCACTGGAAGCATTTTCATGAGATGCTAAACAGCCGTCTAATTTAGTTGTGACAGAAGAGGGAAAAAAATGAATGGAATGTCTTGATGGGTCAGAATAATGCCAACATGCAGACCTAAACATTCCCCCGGCAAAATAAGATCTTACTGGAAATAGATATGTCAATATATTAACAGAGGTTACTTCTGGGTGGTTGCTCTATAGAACATTTTTATTTTCTTGTTTGTGCTTTTCTGTACTTTCTGTATTCTAAAAAAAAATACAAATTACTTTTGAATTATGATTTTTTTTTAAGATGAGGTATAGGGTAGATATATCCCTTGCTGTCCTCCTTTCAGTATACAGATGATGCTCAGAGTCTTCCCTCAGAAAGCCTTAAACCATCCCTAAAATCTAAATAATCCCTAAAATAAAAGTGTAAACTGACCCAGAATTGTAAATTTCTTCTAAAACCTGTCTAGCTTCTTAGTTTCTTATACATATCGAGAACAGGATATATAATTTTCCATTTAAGCCCAGTGCATGATAGATATATAATAAACATCTCTTGAATAAATGCATGAAAGAATAAGTGAATGAGTGGATGAAAGAAGAAATAATATATTTAATCAGGAGTTTTTCAATTACAAGTTTCTGAAAATCTAACATAAAGGCAACATTATCAGTTACTATACCTATTAGGATAAAGGTCAAGCTGGACTCAGGTGTATTTTCCTTATGTTATAGCTGTCTATGAATTGGCTTCAAATCCTCTCTGGCTTCTTTACAGGCTTGTCACATAGATGTAACTCTAGACAGTTCTGGGGTTACATTCTTAGAGCTTTCAATGCAAAGTAAGAGAAGAGCTTTGCTTCACTCCCAATCTAGGAATCCCAGTAAGTCTTTACCTGAACTAGCATGAATCATAAGCCCACCCCGGTAGCCAACTTGGGTGGGCACTGTGACTCTGAGAGTCCCTCCAAACCCATGGAGCTGGAAAGAATCCCTTAGAGGATAAAAGTGGAAGTGCAGTTACCAGAAATAAGGGGGGAGGCAGTTTGGGCAGAGAAAACTAACAAATCCTCTAGAGAGAAGCATTGTGAACAAAAATTATAACATTTATCACAACTGCAATTATTATATGCAGGTCCCATATAAGCCCTTCACACCCATTTTCTCAAAGCCATTCCACAATCCTCAGGCACTAAGGATCTGGGACATTAAGTGAGTGAACTGAGGCCAGAGTAAATGCCGGACAATGAAGAGCTTAATGTTATCTAATGTTAGAGGTTAATAGAATCTAATGAAAATGTTTTCAGCTTCTTCATGTCTGCTGATAACATGCTTGCTTTCTTTTTCCAAAAAAGAAAAAAACCACACCTCTGAGCAAAATTTAGTGCTATGTTGCTGACATACATTTGAATTTACAATTGTATGTCTTCCCTGTGACTCTGGCAACAAAACATTCTAGCTTTTCATGTATTGACAATAGAGTATATGACTTACATTTTTTAAAAATGTGTTTGTATATGGCCATCGGAAGGTAGTGCACTGCAGGCTGGGCACAGTGGCTCACGCCTGTAATCCCAGCACTTTGGGAGGCCGAGGCTGGCAGATCCCTCAAGCCTAGGAGTTCGAGACCAGCCTGGCCAACATGGTGAAACCCAGTCTCTACAAAAAATACAAAAAATTAGCCAGACGTGGTGGTGCACACCTGTAATCGCAGCTACTCGGGAGGCTGAGGTGGGAGGATCACTTGAACCTGGGAGGTGGAGTTTGCAGTGAGCTGAGATCATGTCACTGGACTCCAGCCTGGTGACCAAGTGACACCCTGTCTCAAAAAACAAGGTATTGCACTGCAGTGGTCCAGAGAACAAGATCTAGGGCTAGATCTGGGTTTAAATCCAGGCTTCTAATGCTTGCTTATTACCTGTGTGACCATGGAGAGATTACCTAACTCTACAGGACCTTCATCTCCTCATATGTAGAATGGGGATGAGAATCAGATTCTCTTAATGGACTTCTGTGTGGATTACAATGCTTACTCCATTAAAGGGTTTAGAGTCAATAGAGGCTCTTAATTTTCTTACTGATCCCTTTGCATCCCTAGGGGCTTTTTGAGATCTTCTCACAGTACTTGTTTGGTTTTGTTTTTGTATTTATCCCAGATCCACATCAGAGCGGAAATATAGTTATTGTTCTCATTATAGAGGCTGCATTCATCCTTCAATTCACAGCTGCCTTGAGATATTGGGGAAATCATTTCACGGGTCTTGGTTTCTGAAGAATCCAGTGTCCTTACAAATATCAACTAATTGACTCTTTTGTATTCCACAGTGTTGCACTCTCCAGCTGAAACTGATGCTCAGTGAAAGCAAGATGAAAAGATTCCTTGTGGCAAGGACACTGGAAGTCTCAGGAGCTGAGCCAGGGCTTTCACCGCATCAAAGAAACGAGATGGCCATTAGATAACTTGTTCTGTTACGTCAAAAACCCCAAACCCAGAGTAAAATAAAATAAAATAAAATAAAATACAGGCTTAAACCTACAACAAATTTCAAAGCTGGCAGATTGAACTTAAACTTTGCATAGTTCAAGTTAATCATGTGACAATATTGATGTCTAAATAATAAAACTGATTATTTATTTGTCTGGATTTGCTTTTCAGTTACTTATTAAGAAGATAAAGGTCAGCACTTTCTTCTGCCTTGCCTTCCTAGGTTAGCTGAGAGTCCTCTGAGAGCAGAGATTCAGAAGAGGAAATGAACAGATGTAATGAACCAATTCATATTTTTCCTGTGTGCTGGCAGCTTTCTCAGGTTCTCAATTTTTAATAATAAAGAGCATATGCAGACAGTTAACCACATCAAGATGTGCCTAGAAATCAGAGACAGTGGTGATAAAGTTGAAAACACTCCCATCAGAAAGCAAATAACTTGCTCCAACATTTATTTAGGTATAAGGTTTATTTGTCCACTGGTCTTATGTTTAATGGGTTGATTTCCTTATGATCCAAATATTTGAAACATGATCATCTTTACTACCTATTTTATCACTCTATGAAATTGCGCTTTATTGGCTTTCAAGAAGAGACTAGTACTGATATGAAAGGGACCACCCACGGATGCAACAGCCATGAAAAAGATATATTTGCGTTTTGAAAAAGAAAATATTTAAATTCCCTTGTTTTGAATCCTTTCTCCCCTGGAGATGAATATTCATGCTTGATAAATATTCACTCAAGGCCTTTTTGACATTTGACCTGTGTGAAGTTTGTAAAAACACAACCTGGAAGTTTAAAATCTCTTCCATGACTGAAAAGTCTTTGCTGATGGTTCTCAAAATATCCAGAAATACACTTTTAAAACTTTTTACTCTTTTCACATTTTTTTTTCTTTTTTTGCTCTTTAACTTGACCTGGGTACCCACTTTGTCCCATGCCTGACACATGGAGTTTGTTCAAATCCCAAAGCTCCTGGTGCCAAACTGCAGGCCTAGATGGAGGTGAAATGAAGAAAACTTCCAGTGTTGGTGAAGTTTACATTCTAAGACTGGATTAGCTTAGATTTTTATTTTTAGTATTTAGTTTTAAGATATGCAGTCTCGCTCTCTCACCCAGGCTGGAGTGCAGTGGCACAATTACAATTCACTGCAGCCTCGAACTCTCGGTCTCAAATGATCCTTCCATATCAATCCCCTAAGTAGCTGGGACTACAAGCATGCATTATTGTGACAGGCTTTGTGTGTGTGTGTGTATGGGGTCACTGTTGTCCAGGCTGGTCTTGAACTCCTGGCCTTAAGCAATCCTCTCACTTCATCCTCCCAAAGCGCTGGGATTACAGGCATGAGCCACAACTGGACGAGAGCTTAGTTTTTTGGTTGGTTGGTTGGTTGGTTGGTTGTTTGAGACGAGTCTTGCTCTGTCACCTGGGCTGGAATGCCGTGGTGCGATCTTGGCTCTCTACAACCTCCATCTCCCGAGTTCAAACAATTCTCCTGCCTCAGCCTCCAGAGTAGCTGGGATTACAGGCAACTGACACCACATCCAGCTAATTTTTGTGTTTCTAGTAGAGATAGGTTTTCACCATGTTGGCTAGGCTTGTCTTGAACTCCTGAACCCAAATGATCCACCCACCTCAGCCTCCCAAAGTGCTGGGATAAAGGCGTGAGCCACCACACCCAGCCAAGAGCTTAGTTTTTAAAGAAACTACACTGCTTACAATAGTAGTCAAGACAATTTTCTGGGAGGGGTCAGTATAATTTAGCATTCATAACCATAACCTATAACTATGTAAAAATATTCCAATGATAACATTTTAGATTTAAAAAGTTTTAAATAGCCAGGCATGGTGGCTCATGCCGGAAATCCTAGTACTTTGGGAAACCAAAATGGAAGAATCACTTGAGATCGGGAGTTTGAGACCAGCCTGGGCAACGTAAAGCAAGACCTGCATTTCTCCAAAAAAAAAAAAATAATAAATCAGCCAGGCTTGGTGCATGCATCTGTAGTCCTAGCTGCTCAGGAGGCTGAGGTGGAAGCATCACTGGAGCCCAGGAGTTTGAGGTTGCAGTGAGTTGTGATTGCATTATTGCACTCCAGTCTGAGCAACAGAACTTAGGCTTTAAGACCTGTCTTAAAGAACCGTATTCTTTTAAGTTGTAAGTTTAGGTGTTGAATCATGTTTGAATTTTTATACATTTAAAACCTTTTTTTTTTTTTTTTACTGTACTATTTCTTTCAAACATTAAAACTCATGACTTAGGCTTCTGATGGGCTAAAAATATATCCTAACTAATGTTTAGCCATGAATTCCACCACATCAGCTTATATGAATAGTGCCTCTTCACTCCAAATCCAAGCACGGGAAATTTGCATTTCCCTCAAAGGATTGTAAATGAGCCCAGTGTCAAGCTGCCAAAGTAAATTAACAAGATTAAATTTTGTGATACTATCTATCAGAAATTTAAATGACTAGTAATTAAAACAGTCCTTGCTCTCTTGTGACACATGCAGCGTGACGAAACAGTCCTAATATGTTACCTCTCTGCTTCTGCCTGTTTTATTATATCTGACTGGGCACCAGGTGGCTTATTCTGTAGGGTGTCTTATAGTTCATGAAATTCTAAAAGTGAAACAGAAATACAACACAATAAATATTTTATGGTATGGGTGAATATATGCTCCTCAAAGCTCTCCTGCACCCTTGAGTTTTATCATAGCATTTTCTATAATCAGATAACTTGTTATGATTATAGAACATATTTTTAATACACATGAGGAAGTGACTCCCCATAATTCATCACCCTGAGATAATCACTATTAATCATGGGTGTGTGTGTGTGTGTGTGTGTGTGTGTGTGTGTGTATTTAGGTCCAGACGTTTTGCTATTTATTCTGAAATAATTGTAACCATATGACATAAAACATAAAATTGCATAAATTGATTTTAAAACATCCTTTTCTGATTATAAAAGTAATATAGTGACATTATTGAACATTTGGAAAATAAAGAAGATGAAAATAATTGAGGGTCCCACCCAGAGATAACCACTATTAATATTTTCATAATTTTAAATATGAACTTTTTTCTTTGCATATTTTATATATTTAGAAGTACACAATAGGTAATAATTTTTTGGCATAATGAGCAGAGAAATAGTGTAAAACTTTGGTGGAAGATGCTGTGCAGAGAGGCTAGTAGCAGATAATATATGTACTTATTTATCTTTTTTCCTTAGAAAAAAGTAAATTATTCAGGTCATTAAAAATGAATTCTAAGGAAATAGAAAATGTTTCCAGATTACTTGGCAATAAGAATGGTTTCCACTATTTTTCCAGGAAACTCTGTTATGTGTATTGAGGGGTGAGGAGACAGAGCTTGGAGAAAAGGAACTTCTGGTTTTGTTGCTTTTCCTAAGTTCAGTGTCATAACTGCATTTAGCTACTGTTAGCAAGAACTGGAACCCAGCCTCATCAAGCAATGTTTTAAACAACCATCAGATATAGTGAGGGATTCCCCCTGAACTCTGGGGTGAAGGATGGCACTCAAGAAACACATTTTCTGGAACTGTTGTGGGAAACGCAGAAGCAGAAGAGAAACAGTTGAGAGAGCCCAACTCTATGAAGGTTTGTACCAGCCTATTCAATATTCAATGACACCACCTATGCAATTTTATTTCTACATTTGGAATTCAAACTAAGTAATTTAAGTTCAAGAGCCTCTTTATAAAGTTGGGCTATTGCTGAATTTTTTTTAACGTAATTCATCTTGGCTGGAGTAATCCTTTAAGTAATTTTTCCAAGAAAGGTACACATGTAGGCTCTCTGGGCATTTTCATACCTCAGGACAACTTTGCAGACATTCTCAGTTCATGATCTTTTTGTTGTAAATTCTGTAGACATTGCTCCACAGCTTTTTGCTAATTGGTATTGCTGGGGAAATATCTTAAGTCAGTAATTTTTGTATTTCTGTAAACAATGAATTATTTCTGCTTGATCTCATAGGTTTTTTTCCCCTTTATTTTTCTGTCTTGATCCATTAACTGTCATTGGATTCTGATATTGAAACTAAAGAACTGAATGGACAAAGGATTCTTTGGGGTGCCACTTTGCCAGCCAGAAATTTCCATGGTCGGCGGTGCTCCTGCCAGAGCTTCACTCGGCTCCAGGCTCACCGCTGGACTTGCTCTGCCCACTCAGCCTGGCAGGTTGCTCTTGGCTCCTGCTACCAGCCCAGATCTCACACCCACCAAGGGCAAGCCAGGTGCTCTGGCTGCTGCAGCATGACAGGCAGCTACAGGTCCCAGAACAGGTGCCAGCTCCATGCGAGACTGTGGCTGGACCAGGCATACTGCAAGCAGCTTCCGGCCTGGGCACCAGCATCTGGATGAGGGGAATATGGTAGCATCTGAAAATCTCAGAGATGCCAGCAACCGCAGAGATGTAAAGAGGGTGTTATGCATGTCACAGCTCTGGCTCAGGGAGTCCCAAGTTCTGGGCCCCAGAAGGGTTGCAGCTTGTTCATGTCACAGTTCATTCTTTCCCACCATCCACACACTTCAGCAAACAGGGGTGTGTCCCAGTTCCTTCGGTCTCACTGCCCCACCTTGGCCCACAGCTCCTGGGCAGGCCCAGTCCCACTGCCACTTCCCATCATGTGGGGTACACACCCCCTGCTGGCAGTGGACAGGAGTACTACAGGGTTACAGCTCCTTTCACACCCACTGTTCAGCAGTCCCAGGTTCTTGTCCCGTGTCCAAGAAGAATGAGGTTACATGGATGACTGAAGAGTGAGCGAGGCAGAGAAGAGTTTTATTGAACAACAGAATAACTCTCAGCAGAGAATGGACCCAATGTGGGTAGCCCCTACCCAAGGCAGGTAGTGCCAATGTGTGGCTGAGTCCAGGGTTTTTATGGGCTCAGAATAGGGGAGTGTGTTTGACTGGTCCCTGGGTGAGCCTAGAAAAAGCACCATTTGATTGGCTAAAAGACATCAAGGAAGTTCTTACTCCAGTCAGAGTCTTTACCCGGAACTGGCAGATGGATTTTCAGGCTTTAGTTTGTCTTTAGTTTGAAGGTTGGGTTTCACTGGGGATCAGCCTCTGTTTCCCTCTTGCTGCTATCATCTTTAAATCCTAAGGTGATCATTTGGTATTTATATGCAACAAGAATACTACCCAATGGCATGTGATGCACCTGTGCTCTCATGACTAGGCATGATACCCTCACCAGCCCTCAGCTAAATGGGTTCAATATGCTGTTTCAAAGACAAGTATTGCCATACCAGTGGTGTCTGGCCATAGTGGGTTTTCTGAGCCACAAGAAGACCAAAGTTTAATTATTTTTCTAGAAAATGATGACAACCTTGGAGTGCTCTTTTTGACTGCAATGCTTCACCTCTTGATTGATGGAATTTATGCCAAGATTGAGAAGAATATTTTGCCATGAAATCCTAGCCAATCAGGGAGGGAAGAACATCTGGCTTGGAATCTAACACCCTCTAAAATGAACTCCTGAATGTTACAAAGAAAAGCAACAGCTGAATGTATGTGGGAAAGGTTGGGGATCACATAAAATTTGGTTTAATTATACAGCAATGGTTGAAATTTTTCCTCAGGATGTAGCACTCTCCTTTAATTGATTTGGCTTAGATCTCAGTAAACTCCTTTAAGGAATTTTATCAATTTCAAAAATATCTTTAATTTTGTGCCTTCACTCATTTTTCTTTTGAGACAGGGTCTTATTCTGCCACCCAGGCTGGAGCGAAGTGGCACAACCATGGTTCACTGCAACTTTGATCTCCTGGGCTCAAGTGATCCTCTCACCTCAGCCCTTGAGTAGCTGGGACTACAGGCATGCAACACCACACCAGGCTCATTTATATATATATATATTTTTTTTTTGTAGATACAGGATCTCCGCCCTATATTGCCCAGGCTGGTCTCAAACTCCCAGGCTCAAGCAATCTGCCTGCCTTGGCCTCCCTAAGTGCTGGGATTAAAAGTGTGAACCACCGCACCTGCCTATTTACTGTTCTTAATACACTTATTTTCTTGTTTCTTTCTCAGAAACACAAATATAATCCTTACAAAACACCTTGTCTCTATGTTCCAAATGACTATTATCCTCTAATGTTCAAAAACCTCTTTTTCCCTTTCTTTTGCAATCTGGGAGACCTTCCTAAGTTTGTTCTCCATATCACTGATTCACTTTTCTTCTGAGCTCTGCTTTTTACTGACAAAAAGGTAAATTTTAGTTCTATTTTAATTTTATTTTCTTGACATTCTTTACCACCCCAGCCAATTTTAAATGAAAATTCTTTTTTCATTTAATTCTAATTTTCCCTTAATCCCAGCTGGTTTTCTATGTCTGTTGGCTTCTCTTCCATATAGGCAGTGTATTTTTGCAATCTATTGAGGATACCAAACAATTCTGAAAATGTTTGGCTCATGCACTATATATTTTTTTAAGTTTACTCTTACTGTGAATCTTAAGGATAACAGCCCTAGGCAAGTTTTAAAATTTATCCTTGAAACAAGCAATCCATGTTGTGGACAAAGTCAACATGTACACCTTCCACCCAAATGTCTGGACCTTGGCATGCTCATCTTGTTCCAGGGTGACTCTGCAGTGCTGAGATGGGATATTTTACCCTGGCTCTACTTCCTTTCAACCTGATAATCTGAACAAATGAGATACGACAAAAAAGTATATAGTTGTAATAGTAGAGAAAAATATAGTCATTCCTCAACATCCATGAGGGATTGGTTACAGAACCCCTCACAGATAGCAAAATTCTCAGATGCTCAAGTTCCTGATATAAAATGGCCATAGTATTTGTGTGTAACCTACGTATATCCTCCCATATACTTTCAATCTCTCTGGATTACATACAATACCTAATGCAAACTAAATACTATGTAAATAGTAGTTTTGTATTATTTAGGGAAAAATGACAAGGAGAAAAGTCTGCACATTTCACTACAGACACAAATGTCCTTTTTTTAAAAAAAAAAATCAATTTGCAGTTGGTTGAATTCATAGATGCAAAACCTATGGACACAAAGGCTGACTGTGCTTACACCAAGCTTTTTGTTTCTGTCAGAATCTACAAAATAGTGGGAAATCCCCCCTCCCTCGTGTCAACTCATCTCCTTTTACCCTAGTGCATTAAGGAGGTGCAATTTCTGAATGGATGCAGAACAGAGGGTGGGGGTCACAGGCGTGGCAGCCTCCTTCATTAGAGGTTACCATCTGGACATCAAGGAAGTATTGCTCACTTCAGAATTAATGGATCAATAAAAGTACTGAAACTCTTTTCCTATCCATTCAGGTGTCTTTTCTAGTAGTCCTTCTAATACAAAAAAATTGAATATTTACAGCGTTAAACATAGATAAATACCATAAATGAAATCCGATTTATAGTTGTCACTTTGGCTACTGAGTCTCTGAGTGGTCTTATTTTTTCTGTGTTGCATCTTTTGGGTGATAATACAGTGCAAAGACCATCTGTAACAATTACTCAATGATGTGAAACAAGATTCATTGCTAATATGTTCATGTTGCATTTCTAGACATTATGCAATGGCATAATTCTTCACTTGCAAAGGCCACAACTTGATGCTCAAGGTCACAGTGTAAAATACTTTAACTTCATGGAAATTACAGTTTGTAAAGGATGTTAAGCAAGAACAATCTTACCCATGTTTCACACGGATTATAAACACTGCTGGTAATTCTTAATGTGTCGTAGAACCAGTATTTGAATCCAACGCTGCAGGGAATCTCGGAAAGCTGAAGACAAAAAGATAACACTTTAAGTGTAGATTTCTTACTGCTTCTGTTGATGCTCATATTGAGTGTGATGTGGTTACAGTTTAATTTTAATGACTGTGACTCCAACTATAATAATTGATCAACTGTAGTGTTTGTTCAAGCCAGTTTTCAATTCTCTTCCTGAAAAATTCATCTTTTAAAGTTTCTACATTGATTTTTAGCTTCTCAAAGAATTTTTTAAAAATATTCCTTGCAGCTATTTGAAATACATTAAAAATATATTTTCCATACTTTTAGAAAAGACCTAAGCCATTCTGAGTTCAGAGAAGACCACACGTTTACATTAGAAGTTAAGGAAAACTGATCTGCATTAACCTTGGGAGTAGTCAATGTACTTAAGTGGAATCCATAACAGTAGTTTATCCTTTTGTGTATTTTCAATCATGAATGCATGGTTTTACCATTGGTTTACAATCTAGGTTTGCATGTGTCTTCAACCTGTTGTGCCAATTAATGGAAGGAATGTGGACAAAAAGAAAATAAATAATAATCTCCCACTGTCCCATCCCTGCTGTCATACTCAAGGGCTGTGCCTATTCTTGTTCCCCTACTATCTGCATGCTTCTTCAAGGAACTGGGGAATAGTAGATTTGCAGAAAGGTCCTAGGTGAATGGATGTATACCCTTACAGGCTGGCTTGTGATTATGCCTATAATTGTATTCTTGCCCTCCATGGCTGTCATCTCTGGAGTCCTGTTATCTATTGTTTGCATTATTATATAACTCTTCGGTATATTAAAATTTTGCCTTTTCAACTAAATTTTCAGTCCTGAGTGTCAGGGGCAGAACCTATGAAACTCTTTTGTATATCTCTCATATATTAGGTGTTCAATAAACATTTGTTGAGTCAAGCAGAAGCGCATGCAACTGACAACATATAAAAATGTTCCTACACACTCAGGGAATCAAGGTATTCAAATTCTTTTTATGTTCTGGCTAAAAGCATAAATGAAGGAATTATTTTTGTTTTAAGCCTCATTAACTTTCTTGATTTAGTAATATATCTGAAGGTTCTTAATGAAGAAGAAAATGTATGTTAAGATGTCAATCAGAATACAAAATTACATATACTATATAATTTCAACTAGTATCAGGAAAAGATTAGAAATACCTATCTCTGGGTGATTAAATGATTTCTTTCCTCTTCTTTTGGCTTTTCTGGATTTTTGACATTTTTGGCCCTCAGAATATTTACTTTTGTAATCAGAAAAATATTTAAGAAAAAAAATTTGTAGTCCTTGTATGTGTGTGCATATATATGTGTTTGTGAGAGAGAGAAAGAATGAGATTTTTCTCTTTAAAGTAAAATAAGAGAACAGTAACAGGCTCTAAATAAAGTTGGGTTGTGATGAATCGTTATTTTACTGAAACATGTAGAGTAACCTGATATAATAAAAGTCATTTTATTTAACATTTTATTAACCAGATCTCTAGCTCCATATTTATCTCTATTCTGTGTAACATATCTTCTCAATCTCTCACTGTTTTTTTTTTTTTTTTAGATCTCTGTCACTTAGGCTGAAGTGCATGGCACAATCTCTGCTCACTGCAACCTCCACTTCCCAGGCTCAAAGGATTCTATAGCCTCAGCCTCCTGAGTATCTGGGACCACAGGCATGGGCCACCAATGCCTGGCTAATTTTTATGTTTTTGTAGAGACTGGGTTTCGCCGGGTTGCCTAGACTGGTTTCGAACTTCTGAGCTCAAGGCGATCTGTCTGCCTCTGCTTCCCAAAGTGCTTGGATTACAGGCATGAGCTGCTGCACCCAACCTCTCAATCTCTATTTTAATATACAGCAAGCTCCAACTTATATGATAAATGAAGATATGTTCTAGTGAGTCAAATATCAGAGTTAAAGGAGATCATAGCTATTTCCAATGGATAGAATGCTAGAAAAAATATTTTTATTGTTCATATTCATACAAGTGGGCAATCACTCAGAAAAATTAAACATCTGTATATAAATACACATCACTATTTAGCCTCTTCCTCCTCTCCCCTTCAAAAGCATAGTAAGACATTTGAGGAATTATAAAGTGATCAAGCTGAAAAATAATGGCAACAAAGCCATTCGGAGCACTCAACTTCAACTATGATGGGTTTGAGGGAAAAGAGCTAACTATAACCCAGTCTCTGCCTGGATGGCTCTTCAGTCTAGTGGGGAGACAGGTACACGGAAATAGTTACACATGTGCTCATTGCCCTAGCCAAGAGTGGATCTTTTCAGCCAAGAACCATCATCCGGCCTCCTTTTCTATTTGTGCACAGTCACTTGTATTTGAAATCCTCTTTGGCCTTCAGGAGTTCTCATGGATTAGTGATACATATTTAATAAGTACTTTTAAAGCTCTTAATCTCCATCCAGTTTTATGTAAAGGTCCAGTCCTTGGAGTGGAGGTTAGGCTTGAATCCTAGCCCTGCCTCTTACTGGCCCTCAGAGTTTGGTTAAGTTGCAGAACCTGGTTAAGCCTGTGGTGTCATCTGTAAGGGGCTGCAGCAAAGATCAGTGGAGATTACACAGGAAGGCCCTGGCACAGACCAGGCCAAGGCTTGGTACTACAGAAGTGTGGTTGTCAGGGACTTGGTCACAACTCAAGGCTGAAGAAAATATTTTTTAATTTTCTATAACTCAATTTCTGGCCCTAGGCCCCCATTTCACTGGGGCATCCCTAGGTTATGCTGATCTTTCTGTATTTTTACACATGACTAAAACGATGGTGGTGGTTCCCACATGTCACTGCCCTTGTCTGCTTGGCCCTCTTGGCTCTGGAGGCTCTCTGAGCTTCCTCTGCCACCCACGGCTGTGGGGATCTTCTGGGAGGCAACTCAGGTCCCTCTTACAGATAAACTGCATAACCACACCTCTCCAGCATCTCATGAAAGACTCAACTAGGTGATGGGTTAGAAAGTTTGGTGCAGGTTCCCAGGTCTCTCATGCCCTCTAGAAGCTTCCTTTCTTTTTTTTCCCCTCCTGTATTCACCTGCCAAATATGTTGGTTGTTTCCACAAATAACCCACCCTTCTTAGTGTCTATGAAAATACTCAGTGTTTTTCTAAGTGATTAGGCTTTTGTAAAGCAAAAGCCAGGAATACTTGTAAGCCAGTACTGTTTTCCCCTCAGCCACATAAATCCCTAGAGGTAACAGGGTGATTATCTACTTCCTAAAATAGAAAACGAAAAGAGAAATGGAAAAATATAAGAGAACCACAAAAACAAATTAATGTCTTAAACGATTATGTAGCCACAGTAGATTTGGTAAAAAGCATCAGAAGAGAAATAATAATTAACATTCCACATAGTTCTGCAGTTGTGGTTTTTAAAAATAGGTCTACAATTCTTTGATATTCTTACTTTCTAGAGGTGGAACTTAATTTCCCTCCCCTCAAGTATACGGTGGCCTCAATGACCAGCATGTAATGAATAGAAAATTGCAGAAATGATGAAATGTCACTGAAGTGAGGTTATGAAAAGATGAAGGTTTCTGTCTTGGGTGGTCTTGGCTGGCTCTCTCTCACACTGTCTCTCTTTCTCTCTTTCTTTCTCTCTCTCTCATACTCTCTCTTCCTTGGATTATTTGCTCTGGGGGAAGCCAGCTGCCATGTTTCAAGCTGGCCTGTGGAGAAGCCCACTGGAGAGGAACAGAGGGAGGCCTCTGGCCAACAGCTTCTGAGGAACTGAGGTCTGTCAACAACTACATGAGTGAGTTTGGAAGTGGATTCTTCAGCCCCAGTTGAGATATGAGATGATCGCAGCCCTATTTGACAAAAATCTCACAAGAGACCACCCAGCTACATACATATATAAAATGAGTTGGAACCAAAGGTGGCAATCTAAGACAGACACAATTTTAATGGATGAAATTAAATTACCAGTAGAAAATAAGTTACTTCCATGTCAGTTGGTCAGAAGAGGCCATTTTCATGGCAACATACTGAAAAATTATAATAATGAAGATAAGTTTAAATAGAAGAAAGGACAGAGTGAACAATTTTACCAGTCTATAAATGGGTTAAGTGAGATGCCTGCATTACCCTGTCCAAAATCAATAGAAACATATGCAAAATATGAGATGCCCCACCCATTAAAACTGTATCTGTCTGCTGTTAGCATTATAACCCTGCTTTAGAGTTCCAAAATTTGCTTTTCTTTCCACTCTGATATTTATAATCAAAGACTTAATTGCTGTAACTTCGAAGCAATTTAAACAATGCTTTGTTAGAAAAATTACCCTTGAAAGTGTGATTTACAGAGAGCATACTGGGTTAAGCATTCACAATATCTCTGTTGTCATAGCAACTTGCAGTGTGAGTTTAACCCAAAGTGGTAAGGTAACTAGAAAAATGTTGGTGATATTGGAATACAGAAAGACACATATACTACAACTGACATGCCGTAGCCTTGACATGGAAATTCTAATGAGCATTTTAAAAAGCAAAAGTCATTTTGTTTTATCTTGAAAATGCAACACCATAACTAAACCAAATACAGATCTAAAACTAATCCAGAAATTACTGAAAATTTAGATATGGTTATTTGTATCATCCAAATAAGAAAAGTTTGGTTTCATGCTTCTAGAAATTAAGCATGAAAAATAATTTCCAAAGGTTATGTTTGATCCCTACTTGATGATTTCTCTTTCTGTATCAGGAATGTACTTAAAGAAACAAATCTGGAGCTATAGTTCTATAAAAGATTATAAGGGAAAAAAGAAATGACAAAAATACTTTGATAAAATAAAATAATGTTCTGCATCCCTGTTCTCTAAAATTTCAGAACTTACGCCATGTGCCTATGTGGCTAAATACACAAAATAACCAAAGGACTCAGAACCTTAACAGAGTCCACCCAAAAGATTTTATGTGCATTTCTAGTTCAAGTTTTATTACTAAAGGTGACATTTAGAAGCTCCTTCTAAAGATATGCCCTGCAGACACCTTAAAATAACACTCAACGACAAAAATGTTATCTTTGTGATAATTTTACTGTCCTTTTCATAGGGGGTATATGGTAATAATGGGGTAAGCCTGGACCAGGCAATTAAGAATAAGAAGTATTAATGCTCAGTCTTGTTTATGTATGCCACTGTAATTGAAGGGGATCAGAATATGCTACTCCAAAATATGTGCTTTGGCATAAAGATTATTTTGAGCTGAAAACGTGTGAGATTCAACAGATGTAGAAAGAAGCTTTCTCAGAGCCTCCCTGATCTGACTAAAAGCAGAAACTCCTCAATAATAAGGACTGCCATAGAGCCCTTCTCCCAGGGAAGGTTTATGGCCATGAAGAAGATGGAAAGATGACACTGAGATGGATCTGCACAAACAAACCTTGCTTAGATAGCTTTTATCTTCTGTAAGTTTTCTCCATGTCATTACCGTTCCTCAGTTTTCAGCCCCTAGAAGTCTAAAAACCCCTTTCCTTTGCCTTGACATGCCTCCACAATGTATGACTCTTCGTTAAATGGGTATAAAAGCTCTCAGGCCTATCTGTTTCTTGAGATTTTCATGTGTTTTCTAGGAAGGTCCCTGTGTTGCAAAAAAAATCCAATAAAACTTATATGCCTTTTATCCTGTTAATCTGTCTTTTGTCAATCTAATTTGCAGGGCTCCAGTCAATGAACCTCAGAGAGTAGAGGAAAAATATGTTCCTCCCTTACATCATTGAAAAATCCATGCCAAAATTTTCCCCTTTCTGGGGCATTTGATAGTAAGGACTGGTATCAAGATAAGTCAGTTTTGAGTTCAGAATCTGGGGGTTACAGTACAGAAGCAGAGGTTTTCTGGGTGAAACAGAGAAATGGAAAACAATAGACGAAGGAAGAGAGATTGGGAAAAACAGAGACCCAATTTGTTTCCCTACCCATTCTCCACTGGATTGTGCTTTGGGCCTAGCTCTAGGGGACTGTGGGAGAGTCAGTTTCTGAAAGATTAGAAAAATATCTGTCTTGTTTGTTTTTCAGGCCTTTCAATTCCTGAAATAACAAGAAGAGATGTGTAGCTGTGAAGGGAGGTTCAACCTCTCCTGGTCTTGAATCCCTTACTCAACTTCCCCAGGCCTTGGGTATATGGTTTCCCCTTAGGGCAGACCTATAAGGAAGTCAAAATGGGTATTTCCTGCATTTTCTCTCCCCACACCTTCTTCTCGGGAAGATCTTCAGAACACACCAATGCGTACTCCCATTTATTTAGAATTCAAATATAATGTCCTTCAAGTTCAATCATGTGTAAAATGGAGGTTTCCTGACTGCTTTCATCAGTGAGCATCAACAACACCAACAGGAAGAACAGCAGGGGCCACCTCAGCCACAAGCCACCCTGTCATCTAATGAATGCCAATTAAGCGCCAAACACTACCCTAGGCATTTTATAAACATTAATCTGACAAATTTCTCACAATGATCCTATGGAATAGGCATTAGTACTCTCATTTGTTGGATGAGAGATCCAAGTCTGACAAAGAAAATAAGCAGCAACACAGCTGTTCTGTTTTCTGAATTTATCTTTTAACTTGATTCTCTTATCATCTATACGGAATTGAAAGCTTCTTGAGAACTTATTCTATTTTGAACTGCTTCATAGTACCTAGCATAGTAATTTATTTGGGGGTTTTCTTTATTTAATTATTTTAATTGACAATAAAACACTGTATATGTTTATGGTGTGCAACATGATGTTTTAATACATGTATACATTGAGGAATGGCTAAATCAAGTTATTTAATATATGCAATACTTCATATACTTATATTTTTTGTGGTACAGACACTTAAAAACTACTGTCTTAGCAATTTTCAAATATACAATATATTGTTATTAACTGTAGTCAGCATGATATACAGTAAATCTCTTGAGAAATTTCTCATTCCAAAATGGAAGCATAGAAGCTAGCTGGCACCACTCTCCCAACAGAAAACCAAAAACAAATATACAGCCCCAAGATTATCACCAGCAATAATATCCAAAACTAAAATATGAGAATGAGACAGTTCCTGAGGCCACAGAGAAATGAAGAAACTCAGAATCTCTGAGTAGACAGTAAGAAAATCAGACTTCCATGTCTGTGACATCCTTCCCCCAATCTGCCTAGCACCAAGTACACAGAAAATTTTCCCTGACTCATGGTTTCTCAAAAAGTGAGGTGAAGATGGACAACCGGCTTCCCCATCATCTTGGGTTTCCTGGCAGAAGATCTGTCCTTGCCTCAGCCCCAGGAATCAACAGGAGTGCCTGAAGGGAGAAATAGCCCTGAGGACAGCCAAAAACAAAGAAGTGAGGCAGGACTACCATCCTAGGCCTGGAAACTGCTCTATAATTCAGCCAAAGGAGATGCCAAATCAGAGTGGCTGTTCAGCAGCACCATGCTATAGGATTGTCCTGAAGGTTTCCTGGGCATGACACCCTAGCCAGTCTTCCCACTCTATCAGGATATTCCCTTTGGGACATTCACCATTTGGGACTGAGGGCACTTTGTTTACTAGAACCTAGACAACCTGGGCTTAAAGCACTATCTAGTGCTCAAAGGGAGGCAGTGACCTGGTCGGGTTTGGGAGGAAGGAGAAAATCAACTGGTAAATTATAAAGAAACAGCACTATTCACAACATACAAAATATTGAAATTAACCTGTGTCCATCAGTGGATGAATAAAGAAAATTTGGCTACATATACACAATGGAATATTATTTAGTCATAAAAAAGAATGAAGTCCTGTCATTTGCAGCAACATGGATAGACTTAGAGGTCATTATTTTAAGTGAAATAAGCCAAGCACAGAAAGACAAATATTGCATGTTCTCACTCATATTTGGGAGCTAAAACAGTGGGTCTCATGAAGGTAAAGAGTAGACTGGTGCTTACCAGAACCTGGGAAGGATAAGGGGAAGATGAAGAGAAGTTGATTAATGGATACAAATATACAGCTTGATAGAAGAAATAAGACCTAATGTTTGACAGATAAGTAGGGTAGCTCTAGTTTATAATAATCCATTATATATTTCAAAATAGCTAGAAGAGAATAATTTGAATGTTTCTAGAATAAAAAAAGACAAATATTTAAGATGATGGGTATCCCAATTACACTGATTTGATCTGTACAAATTATGTGAATGTATTAAATTGTAACATGTACCCCCAAGACATGTGCATGTATTATGCAAAAATTTAAAAAATTGGCCATCACAAAAAAACAGTTACTGAATTTGAAGACAAGTGAACGAAAGTCATCTAAATTGAAGCACAGAAAAGGTAAATATTTTTAAAAATAAACAGAACCTGATTTACTTGTGGAATAATATCAAGCATTTAACATATATGTAACTGGAGCCCCAGAAAGAAAGGAGAGAAAAAAAAAGTCAAGCAAAAAGTTACATTTGAAGAAACATGGGCCAAAATTTTTCTATATTTAAGCAAAAACAGATTTGGGAAGCTTAGTGAATTCCAAATAGGATAAAAACAAATAAAACCACAACTGGTAACATTATAAGAAAACTTAAAGAAAAAAAATGAAGTAAAAACTCTTAAAAGCAGCCAGAGTTTCAAAAGATTCATCCCATAAAGGGATCAATCATAATAATTATGGTTTTCTTTTCTTTAGAAAGAGTAGAATCCAGATGACAATGGAACATCTATTCCTGGAAAAATTCTTTATGGTGGATTAGCTACAGGTTCAATTTAATGATATTTCCATTAAAACTATTTAAGAAACATCACATGCAAGTTACTTAAGAAGCAATATAACTTGGCCAGGCTCAGTGGCTCACGCCAGTAATCCCAGCACTTTGGGAGGCTGAGGAGGGTGGATCACATGAGGTCAAGAGTTTAAGACCAGTCTGGCCAACATGATGAAACCCCATCTCTACCAAAACATTCAAAACTTAGCCAGGCATGGTGGTGTGTAACTATAGTCTCAGCTACTCGGGAAGCTGAGGCACAAGAATCACTTGAACCCAGGAGGCGGAGGTTGCAGTGAGCTGAGATTCTGCCACTGCACTCCAGCCTAGGTGACAGAAGGAGACCTTGTCTCAAAAAAAAAAAAAAAAAAAGAAGCAATGCAACTTACTGGAAAACACCACACCATAAAATTATGATAAGATATAAATATTTTCAACAGAAAAATGAGACTCAAAGATGTTCTGCTAAGTCCGTTCTCATGCTGCTAATAAAGACATACCCGATGCTGGGCTATTTACAAGAGAAAGAGGTTTAATGGACTTACAGTTCCACATGGCTGGGGAGACCTCACAATCATGGCAGAAGGCAAGGAGGAGCAAGTCACATCTTATATGAATAGCAGTAGGCAAAGAGAGAGAGACTGTGCAGGGAAACTCCCCCTTATAAAACCATCAGATCTCATGAGACCCATTCACTATCACGAGAACAGCACAGGAAAGACCTGTCCACATGATTCAATCACCTCCCACCGGGTTCCTCCCACAACACATGGGAAGTCAAGATGAGATTTGGGTGAGGACACAGCCAAACCTTATCAGATGATTAATGGGTACAAAAAAATAGAAACAATGAATAAGACCTACTATTTGATAGCACAATAGGGTGGCAATCATCAATAACTTAACTGTATATTTTTAAATAACTTAAAGAATGTAATTGGATTGTTTTAACTCAAAGGATAAATGCTTAACAGAATGGATACCCCATTCTCCATGATGTGCTTATTTCACATTGCGTGCCTGTCTCAAAACATCTTATTTACCTCATAAATATATACACCTACTATATATCCACAAAATTTTGTTAAGAATTAAAAAATAAGAGAAATTAAATACACAACTATAATTCAAGACATAATGCAAAAACAAAAATCAACAAAAAAATCTTTTTTTGTTGTTTTTTGTTTGTTTTTGAGATGGAGTCTCACTCTGTCACCCAGGCTGGAGTGCAGTGGAGCAATCTCGGCTCACTGCAACCTCTGCCTCCCAGGTTCAAGCGATTCTTCTGCCTCAGCCTCCCAAGTGCTGGGATTGCAGGCATGTACCACCACGCCCAGCTAATTTTTTTGTGTTTTTAATAGAGACAGGGTTTCACCACGTTGGCCAGGCTGGTCTTGAACTGCTGACCTCAGGTGATCCACCTGCGTCAGCCTCCCAAAGTGCTGGGATTACAGGCATGAGCCACAGTGCCTGGCCAAAGATATCATCAAGTTTAAAGGAGCACGAGACCGTCTCTAGTTGCAGAGATTAAGGAAATCTTCAGAGCATTTGAGATGGACCTTGAAGGATGAGTAGAATTTTCTTAGGAAAGAGCATGGAGCTGACAGTGTGCACAGAGGCAGAAAAGTAGAAAACCATGGAGTGGAAGAGGGCATAATCCAATTATTCAGTTCATCTCTATCACCAGTGACTACCAGAGGAGTTGTCAGAAATATCTTGGGTAGGCAAATTGAGGCATCCTGTGAGGCGATGTATAGGTCATCCCAAAGATTCAGAATGTTATTCTGTAGGTTATGGGAAGTCATTTTCCACCTGCCAGGGGTCTGGCAGAATCAAGCTACATTCTTGGGGAAGATGAATGTGGCAGATGGGCTAGCAGCAAGAGGGACCTCAATCCAGAGTCCCATGTGAAAACACACTGCTTTCCTGGAGGATCACAGCATGACAGAGATTAAACATGGATGATACTGCAATAGAAGGCAGAGTCAATTCCTAGGAAGATCCTGCTAAGGAACTCCATAAGTGTCTAAAGTTATATACTGAACGCCACCAGGGTTTGGGTTGATTTGCATATAAACACAAGTGGCATCTGGTAATCAAAGGGCTTGATGCTCAGTGAAAATCAAAGCACATAAAAATCACCAAAATATAAGCTAGAATAAAGTAGATGCTATAGAGGAATTTTCCATCTTCCACGCACGACCTGGTACCACTTGGCCAACAGTAGCTGAACAGGGCAGGCTAGGAGCAGCTGGAGCTTAGACATCAACACAACTGCTGGAACAGAGACATATGGAACAGACAAACTCAGCTTCAGGTGGAAGAGAAAGTCCAGTTTGGTAAAAAGAATATAGAATCTACAAAGTCCAACCACCCACTAAAGAAAAAAAAATCCAGATAAGCCATCTCACTCTCAGGGAATCCAACACACAGTCACACTGTGCCCTACCTTTAGCCAGAGCAGGAATAGGAGAATCCAGAAATAGCCAATAATCAAATATATAAGCAAAGAGGCAGGCCACATGGGCACCAGCACAGTCTGTCATCACACAGAAGAGCTCTTTCCATAGGGCTTGCATTCAGAAGCAAGTCACCAATTTAAGAAAAGGGCAGCAGGTGACCCTAGAGAGGTCCCTATATTGTAGAGACTCTCCTCTAGCAGAGCCTACTCAGGTTAACAGCAGGCTCTGAGGCACAGAGAACAAGACAGAAAACCAACTACCCAAAATTTTTATGTTGGCACAATCTCTCCTCCAAACTGTGAGCTGTGGTTGATGCTCTGAGTAGCCAAAGGAGTGTTATACCATTCATTTTTAAATGGGTTTATTGTGTTGTCCTGATTGAAAACACCCATATTCCAGTTCAAGCTAGTAAATACAAGAAGACAAATTTAAGATTCAAAAAGAAGGAGAAGAGGGAGCTGGAGGAAGAAAAAACAACAAGCAAGGAAGCAAAGAAAAAAAAAGGCACTATTTGTCCATAGGTTTCTGAATGAACCCAGAAAGTCAGTCATTCAACAAAAAGCTGAGAGTCACACTTCTGAATATTACATATCTCCCTATTGTTCTATTCTCAGAGATGTGTCAGTGTAAGGCTAAAGAAAACAGATCTGTCATTTATCCTTAAAATAGGGAGGAAAAGTGGAAACATTTCACAGGTAAAAATGTATCTGAAAGGAAATACAAACATGAAACTTCAGACTCAATCCTTTTGATGTGATTAGTACAATGCATTTGAGTAGAGAAACATTTATGAAATTTGTATGCATATCTATGGATGCTTTAAAAATTCAAAAAAGAATTATGAGGGACGTGTTTGGAAGAATGCATGCTATGAAATTCTCTATTTCATGAAAGGATCAACTGAATTAGTGAACTAATGAGTATTAGGCTTGAGGTTATAAATCACAAGTGATCAATCCAGTCATACACTCCAGTTCCAGAACTGTAAGTAAATACTTGGCTTTTTTTTTTTTTAATGCCTCTGGGAAAGAATTTTGTCAACAATGTGATAACACAGAAATGTGATATTCTGTACTTCTGATTCTCTGATGAGTATGATAATGTACTGAGAAAGAGAAAAGGTGAAATTAGAAACATGAAATCCCAGAAATATAAAACAATATTCAGTTGAACTCAGATAACTCGATTCTCCACAGTATTTGAAGACCTCTTAGTAGAAAATAAATTAAAGTTTTCAACTTTGGCAGAGAGATACTTTCAACTACAATAATTGTTTAAGTTTAAAAAACTAAAATTATCTTTTGCATTTAATTAACTGCATTTTTGGTTGGAGCAACAGAACCTAAATCTGGCTATCTTAAGCAAAAGGCAGTGTAATGGAAAGATTGAGAGCTCATGGAATTGAAGCAAGGCTGGAGAAAACAGCCTTATTTGGAAAACAAGAAGTAACCAAGGATTCCTGCTAGGCTACAGGAATTTCAGACCAGATTAAGGAACAGTATCAGCCCAAGGCACAGATGACCATCACTACTACTGAGATGAATGAATCTATTCCATCTCCGGATTCTTGAGTCATCTTTCAAGGTAGAAGTTCCAGAGAGAGTACCTAACTGTCAAACTGAGTCACATGCAATTCCCTAGCTGTGATGTGCAGGGACATAGACCCTCCTCCTCCTCAGTGCATTCCAAGGTCCTTCTGCTTCAGTCAGCAGTTTGCAGGAGCTCATTGTTTTGTGGAACTATCTAAAACTTACAAACTGAGGTAGCTGATCCCCTGGTGGTACTGACTGAGGTCAATGTCTTGTTCTCAAGCAACTTAATCAAGCATGCAAGGATGAGAAATTAAAACAAAAATTGCAAGCAGATTTGCAGATTTTTAGGAGTAATTATCCTTTAGTCTTCAGACCTGTGTAATCTGTCTAGTTTGGTCCCAGAGACCCTAATATCAATAATCTCTATTGAAAATCTATTTGAGTCAGAACATTTATATTAGCGTGCTGACCCTACTGATAATTATGCAAATAATGCCCATTTTATCTCTGTGAAGAGATTTTGTCTTTTGTGGAGCTACCTGGCCTCTGCCACCCCTGGATCCTCTTGTTAACACTGAAATCAGGTAGCCCATTTCAACTATGTGGTCTCCTACCAGAATCCCCAGTCTTCCAAAAATGGCCCATCCCAGAAACGGCATTTCCTTTACCAATGTATGTCCGAAGATGTCGGTGAAGGGAGTGGATTTGAGGCTGCTTGGGGGGTTATACGTAGGATATAGTCAGACAAGATGCTCACAAAACATCACTTGGTATTTCTCATGGCTTGAAGTTTTGAATACATTCCTTCTTATCGTCACTGGGCCCAAAATGTTGTGGTCCAGAGTTGAGACCAGGTTGGGCTTAACCAGCCAAACAAGTTGTTGGAACCACATACAGCTTCTCAGTCAGGCTTGATCTGAATGCAAAATATCTGCTAAGTGATTCATGTCAAAAAATTGTGGCAGACGTATGATTATACTCCTCCCTAACAATCAAGAACAAAGTCATTCCTGCACATACTCCAAAGATTTTTTTCTCCAAAGAATTAGCCAAACTCTATTATTCTTATTGTTGTAAACCTTCTTACCCAAAGAGTGACTTCATAATATGTCCCCAGATCATGTTGGGATTTAACTTTAGTTATTCCTCTAAGCAAAGTGAAGTGTAAGATAGGTAAGGAACTTGGAGAATATTTTTCATCTTTCAAGATACTATCTCAGGCAAGAGAACAAGTCTTCAAGAAAGAAAAGAAATGTCTTATCAGACCAAAGAGGGGAGATGATTCCTTTGGGAAACAGAAACTCCATAAGGGGTGGGGATTTGAGCTACTCAAGCATCTGAGTCCTTTCATGGCCAGGGACCTACTCTTTTCTGATCAATGCCTACAATTTCATGTAAGTGACATACATAGTGGAAAAGTTAATTGATGTAGAATTTGGCACCTTTCAGGATCAAAATCTGAGTTTGGGTTTTGATTATTGTAGCCTGACAGCTGCAAGATAATGAATTCTTTCATCATAGTAACAGAACATCCCTGTATTTTAGTCCATGGCTTAAATTGAGAATTTAGAAATTTGAGCTTATCATTCTCTGCTTTAAGCCATTCAGAAGCAAGCACCTATTGATTTTTCATATCATTCATACTGCTTTTATGGTGGCCACAACATGGCCCACCAGAATCTTCTTAATGAATCCTTGATTACAGATGTGAGATCCATAGGTGTAGGAGTTCTGTCAGGGTGTTGGGAAAAATTATAAAAATTATAGAGAGATGCAAACCTTCTTGGAAGGCTGGGAGGTTTTGAAAAGCTTCGGGGAAGAATGAGCCAAAGGCAGCAGTTCTTACTCTGGGACAAAGAAGTAGGTGAAAATAATGCAGGAGAGTTTATCTGAATAGCTTGTTTACTCCTGGCCTTTAATCATCAGCATGCAGGACTGCTCTCTCCGATGGTGGGGGGCAGTGAGGCTTTATTAATTACCCAATTGCCCACAAGTGTGTTGACTCAGAGCCTTTGTCATTAAATCTGTACTGAATAAATGCCCACAGCGCTGGCTTGTCAGGACTGCGGCCACTGTGACTCTTTACAGCATCCTTCTCAATGTCTGTGAGCAGCCCCATTCCCTAGCCTGCTCTTTCACTGGATACGTGTGTCTGAGTGCATTTGTTTATCTGCCGTTTGGACAGGGTCTGTGGGTCGGACCTGGCACGTAGGTGATCATTTACTTCACTATCTTATTACTGTAAGCCATGAATGAGTAGACTACCAACATAGAAAATAATAGGATGTTCAGTTTCTTCTACTCTATCTCATATTGAGAACCAGTGTCTAATTCCCCACATTTCCTTGTAAGTCTATTATCTAAAATATTATTTCCTGATACAAATTGCTGAATACATCGTTAAGAGACTTTGTCGTTTCAAATTCTAACTCTGCTATTTATTAGCTACATGAACTTGAGAAATCTCTCTGCATTTCAGCTTCTTTCATCTGGAAATCAGGATAATGACAATAGTGCCTACCTTGATGGTTATGGGGATGAGGGAGTTAATACATGTCGAACACTTGAAATAGTGCTTGACATATTGAATGGGCTCAATAACTAAGTATATTGCTATAAAAATAATGGTAATTATTATTGCTATTATAATTCTTATGAGCCAAAGTTCTTTTTTTCACCTTTTATTTTAGATTCAGGGGTTAGATGTGCAGATACGGGTGTGTTACCTGGGTATATTGGGTGATGCTGAGCTTTGGGATATGAATCATTCCAACACCCAGGTACTGAACATAGTACCCAATAGTTGGTTTTTCAACCCTTCCCCCACTCCCTCCCTCCTGATTCTAGTAGTGTCCAGTTTCTATTGTTGCCATCTTCATGTCCATGAGTACCCAAAATATAGCTCCCACTTATAAGTGAGAACATGTGATATTTGGTTTTTTGTTCCTGTGTTAATTCATTTAGAGTAATGACCTCCAGCTGCATTCATGTTGCTGCAAAAGACATGATTTCGTTCTTTTTTATGGCTGTGTAGTACTCCATTGTGCATATATACCACATTTTCTTATTCTAGTCCACTGTTGACGGCACCTAGGTTGGTTCCATGTCTTTTCTATTGTGAATAGTGCTGCAGTGTACATGTGATTGCATGTGTCTTTTTGGTAGAATGATTTGTTTTCTTTTGGATATATACCCAATAATGGGATTGCTAGGTTGAATGGTAGTTGTTTTAAGTTCTTTGAGAAATCTGCAAGCTACTTTCCACAGTGGACTATCAAAGTCCTTTTGAATAAGTGAAAGAAACGAAATCTGTAAATTTTAAGAAAAAAAAGAGGAATTTTTCAAATATCTGGTGTCGCAGAATGGACAGGAAGCAGGAGGATCAGGTTTGGGAGCCATGAAGTGGCAGGAGAAGTTCTGAAGCCTGGGCCCTCGCAGTCAAAGCACAGAATGGTCAGCAGGATGTCTCGTCCACACACGACCCCCCACCACTACTGCTGTGAAAAAGGGGCCCTAACCAATTCCAGGTCCTTCTGTCAAGAATGAAGTTCCAGCAAAAACATGTCTGTCTAAATCTATGTCCCATGCTCCTGGGCACTAACTGTCACCAAGGCTACAGAATGGGAGATCCCTCTAACAGTACTTGAAATACTATTAGGAAAAGACAGTTGGATATTGAAAAGCCAAAGTATGACAAATGTTAAGTGCATTAGGTGACACGTAGTATCAGAAAATGTAAATGGTCAGTAATCCTGGGTATAACACATGTGACCAACATGAAGTTTCCTCTGATATAAGTTCAAATGCCAAGAAAAAGAGGGTTTTTGACTTTTCAGAATTTTTGAAGTGTAGAGTCACACACTCTCCCCCAAGAAATATTCCCCAAAGAGACAAGCCTGGCTCTACCTCAAACTTCTCCTTTTCAGACTTGCACCATTTTCCAGATCAGGAATCCCTACTTGATCTCTCACCAGCCCCGGGAGAGGAGGGCTCCTGTGAAACAGAGGTTAAGGATGGCAAGCTTCAGGGAGCTGGTGAACTCGACTCAGCTGTGAAGGATGAGTCATTTGTATAAGGAGGAAAAGAGGAGGCCAGTCCAGACACTGAGATGAGGATGAGAAAGCCAGGCTGGCGGGACTTGCCTGTCTGTCTGTCTATCTGGAAGTTTCATTACAGGAATAACAAGAAGGAAAGTTTGATTGGAAGGCCAGCATGTGGAAAGCCTTGATTCTCAAGCTAAGATTTAAGCACTTAGCATACGCTAGGCACAGTCTCGAAAATTTACAAGCATTATCTCACGTAATTCTCACAACAACATTATGGTTTGAATACTATAGTTTATAAATGTATACAAACATACCAATGTACAGTTGAAGAAATTGAGGCTTAGAAGAATTACACAGCTTACCCAAGTCCACACTGCCAGCTGTAAGTGATGGAGCCTGATGGATTTTCAAAGAATACACTCATAGCTAATCACTAAAGTGTACTGTCTTATTTAGGGAGTAAAACACATATTGACAGGTTGAAAATGTGTGGAAAATGTACACAGGCAGAAAAACACCATATCCATTATGACTTAAAGTGTTTTAAAGACTAGGAAAGCTCTTGTGCTCTTACGGAATCATCCCTGGCTTTATGGAGGAGGATTCACTTATTGGGGCTTCTCACCTGTGGCACATTTTTCCTTCTTTGGAGATTTACTGTCAACACACATAGAACAAACGACAATTCAGAAGTAAACAAAAAATGGTTATTGTTACATTTTAAGGTAACTTTAAAAAAAAACTTTCATATCACCTTCTTACCGGCACTGATCGCTTCATCACAAACAATGGCATCTAAATCTCTCCCCTTCCCTTTGCAATCGCTCAGCTCTTTCACAAAAGGGTCATTCTCAGAGAAAGCCGCATCCCCCTGCATTTGCAGGTGAGCCTGATTACAATCTCCTTGAGAACAGACTATTTCTCATTAGACCTTAACTACCAATGCAGTCATGCATCACTTAACAATGGGGATATGGTGCCGGGCACGGTGCCTTCACACCTGTAATTCCAGCACTTTGGGAGGCCAAGGCAGGTGAATCTCTTGAGCTCAGGAGTTGGAGACCAGCCTGGGCAACAGGGCGAAACCCCATCTCTACAAAAAACACAAAACTTAGCTGGGTGTGATGGTGCGCATCTGCAGTCCCAGCTACTCAGGTGGCTGAGGTGGGAGGATCACTTAAGCCTAGGAGGTCAAGGCGGCAGTGAGCCGAGATGGCAACACAGCACTCCAGCCTAGGCAACAGAGTAAGACCCTGTCTCCAAAACCAAAACCAAAACCAAAACAATGGGGATACATTCTGAGAAATGTGTTGTTAGGTGATTTCATCACTGTGCAAGCATCACAGAGTGCACTTAAAAAACCCTGGATGGTACAGCCGACTTTACAGCCGACTACACACTTAGGCTGTATGATACAGCCTATTGCTCCTAAGTTATACACCAGCATAACAAGTTACTGTGCTGAAGACTGTAGGCAACTGGAACACAATGGTAAGTATGTATGTATCTGAATGTATGTAAACATAGAAAAGGTACAGTGAAAATACATTATAAAAGATGAAAAATGGTGTACCTCTCTAGGGCCCTTACCACGAATGAAGCTTGCAGGATTGAAAGTCGCTCTGGGTGAGTCAGTGAGTGAGTGGTGGTGAATGTGGAGGCCTAAGACATTATTGTATACTTCTCTTGGCTTTATAAATACTGTACACTTAGGTTACATTAACTTTATTTTTAAAAATTCATTTCTTCAATAATAAATTAACCTTAGCATACTATAACTTTTTTACTTTATAAACTTTTAAACTTCTTGAACTTTTTGACTCTTTCGTAGTACCAGCTTAAAACACAAACACATTGTACAACTGTATGACAAAATTTTTTCTTTAAATCCTCATTCTTTTTTGTTTGTTTGTTTGTTTTAGAGACAGGGTCTCACTGCAGCCTCAAACTCCTGAGCTCAATGATCCTCCCACCTCAGCCTCCCAAAGTGTTGGGATTACAGGTGTGAGCCACTGCACCTGGACTTTTATATTCTTATTCTATAAGATTTTTCTATTTTTAAATTTTTTATTTCATTTTTATACATTTTAAATATTTTTCTTAAGAACTAACACACAAACACACACATTCACCTAGGCCTAGGCCTACACAGGGTCAGGGTCATCAATATCACTGTCTTCCACCTCTACATCTTGTCCCACTGGAAGGTCTTCAGGGGTAGTAACATGCATGGAGCTGTCATCTCCTGTGCTAACAATGTCTTCTTCTATATTATCTCCAAAAGACCTGCCTGAGGCTGTTTTACAGTTAGATTTTTAATATGTAAGTAGAAAGAGCACACTCTAAAATAATGATAACAAATAGTATAGTAAATGTGTAAACCAGTAACATAGCCATTTATTATCAAGTATTATGCACTGTATATAATTGCACGTGCTATACGTTTAAATGACTGGCAGCACAGTAGGTTTGTTTATACCAGCACCGTTACAAACACATGAGTAATCCACTGCACTACAACGTTGTGAAGACTATGACAACACCAGCTGATAGGAATTTTTCAGCTCCATTACAATCTATGGGACCACAGTCATAGAGGCTGTCTGTCATTGGCTGAAATGTCATTATGCAGTGCATGGTTGTACAGGATTGGCTTATCATTTTCAAAGATTGCAAACATTTTACAGGAATACTCTAAAATTGAGAATTTAGGATGAAAATAGTTGAAATTCTATAGTGTTCTCAGCTCACTAGTGTTTTTTAGAGAACAAGGATCAAATAAGGCTTCAAGGGTCAGAAATCTCAATTTTGACTGAGTAATGGCTCCAGAACAGCAAGTTGTGGTGTCACAGGAGAGGCGTTAAAAACACAATCACATTAACCTACCGAAGAGGCAGTGTGACTGCCTTCCTGTCACAGAGCCTTAGAAAGTTATCATGCTTAGAGTGAAGTTTCAGAGTTTCTGAGGATGGGTCTCATGTAGCACTCAGGGTTGGTGCTCTCCACACAAAGGGGGCTGGGTCACATAAGATAAGACACAGAAGCTGGGAAACATGACTGAAGAGCCATGGCATCAGGCCAAACAGCATTGGCAAGTAAACCAGCTGATGTTTACCTAAATTACTGTAAGAAGTACAGCTGCTCTTTGACTTACAATGGGGTTACATCTCAGTAAACCCATGATAAGTTGAAAGTATCTTATGTCCAAACTGTGTTTTCAATTTAGGATATTTTCAACTTACAAAAAATTCATCCGGATGTAACCCCATCATAAATCAAGGAGTGTACAGAATGAATATTGCTTTTGCATCATTGTAAGGTGGAAAAATCACATGTCAAACCATCATAAGTTGGGAACTGTCTGTACTGGTTTTGTTTCGTTTTTTTGTTTTGTTTTGTTTTGTTTTGTTTTGAGATGGAGTCTCGCTCTGTCGCCCAGGCTGGAGTGCAGTGGCGAGATCTCGGCTCACTGCAAGCTCCGCCTCCCGGGTTCACGCCATTCTCCTGCCTCAGCCTCCTAAGTAGCTGGGACTACAGGTGCCCACCACCGCGCCCGGCTAATTTTTTTGTATTTTTAGTAGAGACGGGATTTCACCGTGGTCTCGATCTCCTGACCTCGTGATCCACCCACCTCGGCCTCCCAAAGTGCTGGGATTACAGACATGAGCCACCACGCCCAGCCCCCTGTACTGGTTTTGGAAGTAGCCCTGAAAATTCGGTACACTCAGATCTCCTTCCAAAGAATCCACTGTGGGTTACATAGTTGGCTGACAGCCACAGGCTGTTGCCCTTTTGCATCCATTGCTGCTGTAGCATCCTGATCATGCTTTCCCCAAGATGGTCCCAGCCAATGATTAAGCATGGTTGGGATACTAGTGTCAACCTATTCCGGGGCAATGAAGGATTCTTCCAAAGGCCAGCCTTTGCTCTGGGACTGTATTAATCCATTCTTATACTGCTGTAAAGAAGTTCCCAAGATTGGGTAATTTATAAAGAAGAGAGATGTAATTGACTCGCAGTTCAGCATGGCTTGGGAGGCCTCAGGAAACTTACAATCATGGCAAAAAGGGAAGCAAACACATCCTTCTTCACATGGTGGCAGAAGAGAGAAGTGCCAAGTGAAGGGAGGAGAAGCCCCTGATAAAACCATCAGATCTAGTGAGGACTCACTCACTATCATGAGAACATCATGGGGGAGCTGCCCCCATGATCTAATCACCTCTAACAAGGTCCCGCCCCCAACACATGGGGATTACAATTTAGATTACAATTCGAGATGAAATTTTGGATGGGGACACAACCAAACCGTATCAGGGACTCCCCATCACCTGGCCAAAACTTTCTTAGAGTTGTGTTGTCAACACTTCGTCCTTAATCCTTCTTCCCTCTCTCTTTTCATGAGTATCAGACCAACAATTTGGTCTGAAGCAGAACTAACTCAGAAATATAAAGAGAGCCATACACATAATTTTAAATTTTCAAAGTAGCCACATTGAAAAAGTACAAAGAAATAAGCAAAATAAGTTTTAAGTATATACATTTATACTTGCCAATGGTATATTTTATTTATTTTCAAATACTATTTCAACCTACAGCCAATATTTTAAAAGTCATTTAGGAGATATTTTACATTCTCATATATGTGGGGGCGGGGGGTTGTTTTTGATTTTTGGTACTAAGTCTTATAAATCCAGAGTGTTTTTCATACATTTCACCTCAACATGGTCGCATTGCAAATGTTCAATGCCGCAGTCCCATGTGGCTATTGGCTACCTACCCTGTTGGACAGTGCAGTTCCCAAGGTTCTTACTGCTGCATTCCCCTTCATCTTTCACATTCCTACTCTCCTCCACAAATCTTTCATGTGTCTAACTCTGTCTTAGCATCTGCTTCTTGGAGGTCATGAACGGGCACAGTTTGCCTCATTACTTCTGCTCCAAATACTGTTAACAGGTGCAGATTAAAGAAAAAAAATTGTCATTATATCACTCTCCTGCTCAAAATACTTCAGTGGCCACCCGCCATTTAGGGGAAAATCTCTCCACTTGATTTCCAGTGGCTTCCACAATATTGCTATCCTCTACCTAGGCAGTTTTACTTCGAGCACTCCCACACACACCTCCCTCAAGGCAGGTAGGTCCCCTCATTGTCCTACAAACCAACCAACCTCATTTTTTTACCACCTTCAATTGCTTATGCTGTTCCTATTTCCCAAAATGCTATTTCTTTCCATTTCTCTATTTGAGGTTAATTTTGTAAGAGTCACTACTAGTATTTCCTATCTGTACATTTAATATTTTTAAATTATACTGGATACCACTGGCATATTCATGTAAGAAACTATGCATGTAATTTTCAGAAGATAAACTAGTGTACAATATTTAAGTTCAATATTTATTTAACCAGTGTGAAGTTACAGTAGTACCCCCTTATCAGATTTTGATTTTTGTGGTTTTAGTTACCTGCAATCTGAAAATCTTAAGATATTTTGAGATAGAGAGATCGCATTCACATAAATTTTATTTCAGCCTATTGTTATAATTGTTCTATTTTATTGTTAGATATTACTGTTAATCTCTTACTGTGCATAATTTAACTATTTTAACTACTAAAGTTTAACTAAATTAAACTTTATCATAGGTATGTATGTATGGGGAGGAAACATAGTATATGTACGGTTTGGTACTATTCACAGTTTCAGGCATCTACTGGGGGTCTTGGAACATATCCTCCATGAATAAGGAGGTGCTACTGTACTCAGGATGTCCTTACTCAGTAGACCATAAACACTGGTGAACACAAAGAAGTAGAGGCTGTAATTCCTGTTTTCAAGATGGGATGGTTAATTTTATGTGTCAACTTGGGTAGGCTATGGTGCCCAGCTCTTTCATCAAACACAAGTCTAGATGTTGCAGTGAAGGTTTGTTTCAGATGTCATTAACCTTTACACTTAGTTGACTTTTCATAAAGCAGATTATCCTTCATAATGTGGGTGAGTTTTATCCAATCAGTTGAAGGCCTGATGAACAAAGACTGAGGTTTCCAAAGGAGGAAGGAATTCTGCCTCAAGACCGCAGCATAGAAATTCTGCCTGAGTTTCCAGTCTGTTGGCTTTCCCTGCAGATTTCAGACTCAAGATTGCAACATAAACTCTTAACTGAATTTCCAGCTACCCAGCCTGCCTTACAGATTTTGGACTTGCCAGGCCCCACAATTCTGTGAGCCAGTTTCTTAAAATAAATCTCTATCTATCTATACATGCATATATCTATATCCTATTGGCTCTGCTTCTCTGGAGAGCCCTAATGCACAAGAGTTTTTCTTTCAGTTGTGCAGATTAAGCAGGAAAACTTGGAAAGTTAAATGATGGCACAAGACAATGTATTGCAAAAATAAATCATTAAATTGTAACTGTCAAATTCAAACTCCAGACCCCACATGCTCAGGTGTTGAGAAGAAAGATAAATCACAATGGGCTAGTTATCCAAATGAAAGCCCAAGCACTCAAACATTGTGGTGTTTAAATTTGAAACTATTTAAAATTATAAAACTAATTTGTTAACATCCCAAACTTACCTTCTTAAAAATCACATCCTACATTTGGTCTGTTTCAGCTTTTGATAAATTATGCTTCTGCTGATGTAGCAGGACGAGCCGTGGACAAAACCCCTCAGACACCGAGATAGTGAAGGAAGTGGCTTTAATCAGCTGGGAGCACGGGCAGGCTGGTGTCTTAAAGTCCGAGCTTCTCAGGTGCTCAACTTCTGTCCCTTTTAAGGGCTCACAACTCTAAGGCGGTCCACCTGAGATGGTCGTGATCGATTGAGCAAGCCAGCGGGTATGTGATCGGGGCTGCAAGCACCGGTGGTCAGTGTGAAACAGAATAGAATGGGAGGTTTCACAGTGTTCTTCCATATAATGTCTGGAATCTATAGATAACATCAGTTGCTAGGTCAGGGTCGAATTTTAACTACTAGGCTTAGGTCAGGCAGGCCCAGGCCTGGTTTCGGGTCTGGTTCCTGGGCGCCGGGCTACCTGCCTTTAGTTTCACTTCTCTCCTTTTCTGAGTATAAAACAATACAAAACAATATGAGAGGGTCTCTCTCTTCCCTCACTGAGATAGAAGAGAAAGCATGACCTAGTTAAACTTGGGCAAAACTAATCTTGCAAGTTGATCAAAAACCTGCTTCACAAAAACTCCCTTGAGAATACCTCAGGAAGAATTGAAAAGATCCCAATCTAAATCAGGACAGAAAATTATGGTTTTCCAATGTTATACACATAAGAAAGGCTGCCATGTGCCTTATTAGAGAGGTAATTTTATTTTAACAAGGGATTTTTAAAAGGCTAACTTGTTTCATTTTCCCTGTTTCACCCTCCTTTTAACCACACCCTTACCCTTTTTTGCAAAACATTTTTAAATTTGGCAAACTCAGCCGTACCTCCCCTTTATATCACAGCAGACAAAGTTGAGATTTGTGGTTGCTTAATCATAATTAATCAATGGGATACATAACCCAGAAGGAAAATCAATAATAAAGGAAACATTATATAAAAAGTCTAATGTCTGATAAAGGACTGTTATCCAATATACAAAGAAATCTTGAAACTCAACAATAAGAAAACAAACAACTTGATTTTTAAAATGGGAAAAAACCTGAACAAACATTTCACCAAAGAAGATAAAGGTGGCAAGTAAGCATAAGAAAAGATAGTCAACATCACGTCATTAGAGAACTGCAAATTAAAACAAGAAGCTATCACTACGCACCTGTTGGAAAGGCCAAAATCCAAAACAGTGACAACACCAAATTCTGGCAAGGATGTGGAGGGATAATAACTCTTATTCATTGCTGGTGAGCATGCAAAATGGTACAGCCACTTTGGAAGACAGTTTGGCAATTTTTTCCAAAATGAAATTCTTACCATTTGATCCAGCAATTCTGCTCTCTGGTATTTATGCAAATTAATTAAAAACATATGTCTAAACAAAAACCTGCATATGGATGTTTACAGCTGCTTTATAATTGCCAAAACTTGGAAGCAACGAAGATTTGCTTCAGTAAGTGAATGGATAAACTGTGGTACATGCAGACAATGAAATATTCAGCACTACAAAAAAAAAAATGAGCTAACAAGCCATGAAAAGACACGAGGGAAACTTAAATGCATATTACTAAGTTGAAGAAGCCAATGTGAAAAGGCTACATTTTATATAATTCTAACTATAAGACATTCTGCAAAAGGCAAATCTACGGAGGCAATAAAAATATTAGTAGTTATTGGGATTTAGTGGAGAGGAAGGGATGAATAGGTGGAGCAGAGGGGATTTGGGATGCAGTGAAACAACTGTGTAAGATACCGTAATTGCGGATACATGTAATAATACATGTATCTAAACCCACAGAATGTGCAACAGCAAGAGTGAGCCTTAATGTTACCTTCAGACTCTCAGTGATAATGATGTGTCAGTGTCCGTTCATTGATTGTCACAAATGTACCACCGTGGTGAGGATGTCCATAGTGAGGGAGGGTGAGCATGTTGAGGGAGAGGGAGGAACATAACAGAACTCTCTGCATTTTATGCTCAATCTTGCTAAACCTAAAACTAAGCTGAAAAATAAAGTTTAATAATTTTTTAAAATCCTAATGTCTCATTTCTACTTTGATTGCAAATAATCTGTGAACAGCCTATAGACCAAGCCTCTCAAATTTCACAAAGCCCTGCATAGCAACCCCTTATCTTACCTTGTGCTCCTTCAGAAAGCCCTATATTTTCCAATTCATTCTCAATTTTCACAACCTTTCCATGAATATCTTCTCACTCTCTTCTTCTCCTCACCCCTAAGCAACTCCTTTGCTCGTGGAGGATGGGGAAGGAGAATCAATCTAATCATGAGGTTTAATCAATTTGAAGTATGTATGCATGACTGAAATTTCTACAAAGTGAGAATCGTGTTAATTCAAACCTCAAAGGTGTGCGGAGGTGAGTTTCTAAAGCAGGGCACCCTCTGGGCCTTTGGTCTCCTCTGAGCTGTCAGCATCAACCCTTCCCATTCATCATCTCACAAACTCAGCAAAGTAACCAGGCATCCCACTTTTGAAAACATCGTGAGTGAGTGGCCAGTCAGGTGCTACCAGTCAAAACGTTCCATATCTGTGAATTCTAGACTTTGGGATAGTCCCCAGTGATGATGACAAGTAAGTGCTTGTAAGAGTTGAGTCTAGATGGTGCTAGAACACCTCTCAGCTAACAGGCCAACGGGGCTAAGGTCCTCAGTGAATTAGACTGTGCTAATCACTTCTCCCCTGCTCACTCCTACAAAATATCAGTCTGTCAGTTATCACCCGTATTAGCATTTCAAAATTTGCATTGGGCAGCATCATCACATGGCTTTAATGCTTTATTAGTGGATTGGCCATATGTGCCAATTGCCTGCAGCAATCCCAGGTTACACCTCTTTTACCAGCAAATTATTGATAGCTCCCCCTTTCACTCTCAAGAGCATCCCCTTCGGGGCAATAAATAATAATGTCACTGGCATGGTTAATACTGAGTGTCGACTTGATTGGATTGAAGGATGCAAAGTATTGTTCCTGGGTGTGTCTGTGAGGGTGTTGCCAAAGGAGATCAACATTTGAGTCACTGGACTGGGAGAGGCAGACCCATCCTCAATCTGGGTGGGCACCATCTAATCAGCCGCCAGCGTGGCCAGAATAAAAGCAGGCAGAGGAATGTGGAGGTACTAAACTGGCTGAGACTTCCAGCCTTCTTTTTTCTCCTGTGCTGGATGCTTCTTGCCCCTGAACATCGGCCTCCAAGTTCTTCAGCTTTTGGACTCTTGGACCTACACCAGTGGTTTGCCAGGGGCTCTCGAGCCTTCAACCACAGACTGAAGGCTGCACTGTCAGTTTCCCTACTTTTGAGGTTTTGGGTCTCAGACTGGCTTCCCTGCTCCTCAGCTTGCAGACAGCCTATTGTGGGACTTCACCTTGTGATCGTGTGAGTCAATACTCCTTAATAAACTCCCCTCTATATATACATCTATCCTATTAGCTCTAACCCTCTAGAGAACACTGACTAATACAGTGACCTATTCATGAGAGAGGCTGACCTGCTATTTTAATAGACTTTTAACTGAATGCAGTAAGAAGAAGACAGTAGTTCTATAGCTACTGTATTAGTCAGAGTTCTCCAGAGAAATAGAAGTAATAGGATGTGTATACATAGAGAGAAAGAGATTTAATTTCAGGTATTGACAACAGTTCATGTGAGAAAAACTTGGGGGTTTAAATTAATCCCTTATAGATACGCCCGATATTGCTGTTACCAAAAAGAAACAACAACAACAAAAAAATGCAAACAAAGACTGTTCTAGGAAAAGTAGATTATCTTGACCAAGGGAGATAATAGTTTCTCTATATTTTTTGCTAGCCAGATTGTAATTTCCCTATTTTGTTTGGTTCTGAGCACATTTTGAGAGGTGTTGATGAAGCACAGAGCTTTTAGAAAAATATAGCAAGAAATATCATGGCAACAGGGACCATCTAGATAGCATGAATATCTAGATGTCTTCAAATGCCAAAGTGTTAGGGCAGTATATTTTGGTGTGGTGTGAGGAAGAATTTCCCAGTTACTGGAGTGCAATAGACGACCTCATGAAGTTGTGAGCTCACTCTCTTTGGAAGAATCTAACAGATTTGAATAACCTTTTTGAGTGGTATCGTGACGTGTGGAAGGATAAACTCTACATGACTTCTAAGTTCCTTCTCAATTCTAAGCATTTAAGTTTAAATAGTCTATAATGAGAAATTGTTATTATCTTCAAAAGGATTCCTCTTAGGCAGTGAATTGACATCAAAAAACACACCTGCTCAGGATCAATGAGATCCTGACATAGAAGATGTTGGCAGATGCCAAGACATCAAAGAAGTGCTGTAGCTTTTCAGGAGGCAAAAGAATATGGTAAATTTGCCAATTTTGAGGCACCACCAAGAATACAATATTGAGATTCTGATATACACCCCAAATACTGAAATAAGTATATATGTTTATTATACTATTTAATAGATCTATATGAGGAGGCAATGACAAAGACATAGCTCAGAGATTTGGAGAAAGTGCCGTAATCTGAATTTCAGATATTCAGGAATTAGATTTTTTTACATTCTGCTAAGGAAAATTTTTCTTACTGTAAATCTGAGTATAGAAAAAAACCATTTAGAATTACAAGTTTCCAAGAGCTCAAATATCTTTCTACTTGGTGTTAAAAAAGAACTTTAAACATTTGTCAGCCTTTGCTGTGTTACTTATCCCACCATTCTGTCTCTTCTTTGCCATGTGCGTCTATCAAAACTCAGTTCTCTTCACAGTTCATGCGGTACATCTTGGGAAAAGCAATCCACTATTGGCCTCAAGAATCTCTGCATTTGCTTGCTGAACACACCAAAAATACAAGGCCCTGACCACTCTTTACCCAAGGCATTTCTCAGAGCTGGGTTTGTAACCTTGAGAAACGAGGGCAACACCTCTCCTAAGACAAAGAGCAGGCTTGCTTCTGCTTATTACAAAAGTGGCAGATTCTCCAAGTTCAGAGTTCCTCTCCTGTAATGCAACCCACTGCATGTGCAGGCATCCATCTGGGCCCACCTCTGCCATCTGCTGTGTGTGACTCAGGGGCACGAAGCTCTGGCTACTGCTTTTGCTTTTGTAATAAAGTTTTTTAGCTCTGACCCACAAGTCTCATGTCTTCTGCCAATATTCATGAAGTAAGAAAAAGGCTAACTCATAAGTTTGTAAGTAGGATAAAATCTCAGACCATTTACAGTTCTTAACAATACAATTGAGGAAGTGTCTAATAATTACACTTTCCCTCTCCACCCCAAAACTGATCCCAACATTGGTTCAACCAGGTGTTAAGCTATTGAACAGAGGAATGTATTGCAATGAGAAGGATCAGAAAAGAAATGGGATGGTGTCTAGAAGCATTGGCCAAAACTGAGCACTGACATGGAAATTCTGAATAGACTCGAGTAGTAAAGACAAACTCCATAACTGTGTTTGAGACCAGGCCTGCCTACCTCTTTCAGAAAAAAAGCTAAAGTCTATATTTTATTCCTTTGAACATTTCTTTTGCTAAATTATTCATTTAATGAATATTCATTGAAAGGCCTGGGGCAAGACTAAAGAGAGAAAATTTTCAGAAGACATCTATAGGGTGATTGGTTGGGACTCTAGCTATTATTCTGTTAGTTATTTTATATTCTAAATAAAATTATCTTTCCCTTGTTCTACATTTATTCATGTGCTCACAAACCTCATTTTCCTGATCTCTTGGGTTCTATTCCAGCTACATCTTTATTCTGCATCTCCTTGTCTACTAAAATTATATTTGTGAACCTTCTCCAATAAGATAAAAAATGCAACTGTTATACTCTGCCCAGTTGAAGACTTCTGCTTATCTGAGAGTAACACACATTTAGGTGAGCCTCCTATATTCATGCAATCACTCAGCATTCAACCAATATTTACTGAGCCCTTTCCTTCTACCAGGCACTGTTGTAAAGAGCTGGAAATGAGCAGTTAACAAGACAGAAAAGAGACCATTCTAGTGGGGACCTAGAGATAGGAAGGAAGAATTAAATGCATGTTCTCAGACATGGCCAAAAGTGAAACAGGGTAATAGGACAGAGAGTACAAAAATAAAGATTATTGTCTATTACTGACTATAGAAAGTGTTGCTGAGATCACACTTAGAAAGTGAAAGAAAACCAACAGCTTGGACACCCAGGGGTAGAATGTTTCAGGCAGAGGAAACCACAAAGGCAAAGGAATGAGTGGCCCATCTGAAGGACAGAGTGCATCAGAGCAGCCAGAACTGAGGAGGCCAATGAGGGGAAGGAACTGAAAGGGTCTACAAGATCCCCCCACAGTCATCTGGATGTAAGAGCTGAGGGAAACTAAGGCTGGGAGTCCTGTGAGCAAAATAAATAACTATCCAATCATGTATGTTCTCCTAGATTGATCTTAAGACAGTTAGAGTAGCAGAAAGCACGCTCCCAGAATCACTTATCTCAGCTTCTCGGTAATGGATGTTCACCAACTTCACAACAATGTGTAGGACACATTATGTCACTGTTTTTTCTCAGCCCTGTCATGTCATTTCCAACATAGTCATCTTATCAGAGGTAGAAATAACAAAGAAAGAATAGAGAATAATTCTAGAACATCAGATCATGGGATTACGGGATTAAATATTGTTATTACTAATTGAGCCTTGAACAATGCAAGAGTTAAGGGCACCAACCCCTCTGGTAACCAAAAATCCAGGTAAGGCTAGGCACAGTGGTTCACACCTGCAATCCCAACACTCTGGGAGGCCGAGGCAGGTGGATCACTTGAGGTTAGGAGTTCGAGACCAGCCTGGCCAACATGGACTAAAACAAAAATTAGCCAGGTGTGGCGGCAAGCGCCTGTAATTCCAGCTACTAGGGAGGCTGACACGAGAGGATTGCTTGAACCCAGGAGGCGGAGGTTGCAGTGAACTGAGATGGTGCCACTGCACTCCAGCCTGGGTGACAAAGCGAGACTCCATCTCAAAAATAAAAAATCCGTGTATAACTTTTGACTCCACAAAAACATAACCACTAATAGCCAACTGTTGACTGGAAGCCTTGGTGACTATGTAAACAGTCAATTAACACATATTAGGTATGTTATATGTATTATATACTGTATTTAAGCTAGAGAAAAGAAAATGTTATTAAGAAACTCATAAGGAAGAGAAAACACACTTACTCTTTATAAACTGGAAGTGGATCATCATAAAAGTCTTCATCCTCACCGTCTTCACATTGAGTAGGCTGAGAAGGAGGAGAATATAGGGGTTGGTATTGGGCTTTCAGAGGTGGCAGAGGTGGAAGAGGTGGAGGAGGGAAAACGGAAGGCCGGAGAGGCAGGGACACTCAGTATAACTTCTGTGGAAAAAAAATCCACATATAAGTGGACCTGTGCAGCTCAGACCTGTGTGGTTCAAGGGTCAACTGTAATATCAAATGCACCAGAAAACACATTTTATGCACCCGTGAGCCCTAGAATAGAGAGAGGTGGGAGAAGGGAGAAAAAAGATCCTCCAGGTAACCAGCATCAGATCTTGTGAGAGTATTAGGGCCTTACCTAGGGAAAGGATGTCATTTAGAGATCAACAGAAGAAGAGGACAAACGTGATCCACACCTTTTTGCCTTGGTTCTGTTTTTCCACTGGATGTGAAGACACAGGAATGTCTAATATTAGCTCCTGCTGGAAGTTTTTAATAAAGGCATTAAAGCTGACCCTGGGTCTTATCCAACTAAGTGAACGGGAGAAGATGGAAAGCTCTTTAACATTTTTATGTATTATTAAGCATTATCTCAATAACCAAACAAATGTTAAGACCAGAAATAATTGACCCATAATTCCATCATTTTAATAAGATTGAATACAATATAAATTTAAATTTTTTCTATTGTCATTTCTAATCTTTTTATATAGTCTCACTTATAAGTAAAATTGTTGTAATAATTTTATAGGTACAATCTCATATTCTTATGAAGATTTTCTTTTCTTTTTTTTTTAGAGGAGGAGGAGAGAGTTGGCTTCATTTCTGGTTATCGAAGTGGGCTGCACTGTCTGGGTGGAACACAACTCTGGCTTTTAAATTTTCACAACAAAGTGACAACACTGCCTTCTGTGCATCTGGTCTCTAAGCACATGGTTCTCCCTTTTATCAGCAACATAGACTTTATTCAGGACAAGTACGTATCAGAGAAACCAACTGTAATTCAAAAGCTCCCTTATATCCAATATGAGAGTCAAATAGACAAGCAAACCACCTATTCTTTTGGGTTTTCCAAGCTCTATCTTGCTAGATCATCAGAAAGTGAAGTTTCAGAATCACACGATCTCAGCTCTCCAATGTCACACTATATTCTGTATAAAGGGTTGATACTGGACGATTTCATGCAAACAGCACTTTTTTCCTTTTTCATTGTGAGCCAGATTTACCTATGAAAAAAGACTCGCATTGTAAATGTGTTATGAGGTTTTGTTCTAGAAAAAAAGTCACTCTCTGCAAAGCTTTTTCATATGCTTCCTTTTTCTAAAAATTAAAGCATAAAATCAGGATGATGTAACCCCAATGCGCCTTGTGGTTTGGCTTAGCTGCTTGGAAAGTCAGTCACATTTGTGACCCATTATAGCAAACATTCTGCCTCAGATTACCTGTTAACATCTCTTCCTGCTCTTTATAAACAGTTTTCTTTTAACTTCATCATTAATTTTGCACTAACTTTTGTATCATATTAAGTCCTCTTAGATGAAGAGGTTATAGTACATGTAATATGCACTAAAGGGGTGATACGTACGCCAAGTATAAAGGGCACTTCAGGGGATCAGGACAATTCCGTGGACCGAGGGGTCAAGCCTTTAGTGATTTCATCACAGCATTCAGACTGGAGAAAGGAGGGTATTTCTGCAGGATTATTCCTTGAACAAATTTAGTAAAGGAATCTTCTCTGTAATAAGAATACATGCCTGACCACAAAGAAGGACTGCTTGGGGCAAAGAATGGAGCGTGAAGTTGCACAGGCATCAGGGTCAGTACTAGAGTGCTTTACATATCAAGTTCATGAGTTTAATTTCTAGCCTCTAAGTAATTTTTGAGCAGGGAAGTGGCTGATGAAATTGTCTAGATAATTATGACCAAGATGCCACCATCAGCAGATCTACATTTCTCTGGAGGATAGTTCACGTGTTGTATGGATGGTGAAAATTTGTTTTTAGACATTAAAATTTAAGTCCCAGCCAGGTATCTTAGTGGAAATGCCCAGTGGATTGTGAGATAGGAGCCTGGAGCTTGTCAGCAAGACAGATTTTTGGAAATTATCCACATAAAAGAGCATTAAAGAAGCAATAAGAAAAGATGAGTGCTCTGGGCTCCTTCTCCTTCAACAAATGTTTAAAATAACCCCAGAGGGCAGAGACTCCAGGAAGAGACAGGTTAAGTTCTGAATTAGAGGGCATGGGGACCAATAGGACACTTATTGCCATCGAAATTGATGCCTTCTCTCAGTCCCACAAAGACTAAATTTAGAATGGTCTTTCAATGTTTCATTACCAGATTAGAGAGTTAATGAGTAATCATTGCTTTGTTTTGGTTTTTTTTTTTTTTTTTTTTGGCAAGTGGGTAATAAATAATGATGCAGAGAAGCTAAAAAAGGGAAGAAAATGTATGTTATCCATAAACTGGGAAAACAAATTCTTTAGGGAGTAACAAAAGAGCAATACTGCCAACTCAGCTGGGGAAAATGAAGAGGAGGCAGTGCCTCAAGGTTGTCTAGTGATACCTTATATGGCAAATAGTATTCAGTGTCAAGAGAAAAAAGCTCATACCGTGGCAAGCCACAGCCCTCTGTTAAAATCACTAAGAGAATGAGAGAAAAGGAGGAAATAGAGGTAATGCTAGTACCTTTATAGCAAAGGTAAGACCTTTGAAATGTGGGACTCAGACACATGATAAAAGAGCCACATGAATTACACTCAAAAATAGCCTGGTGTTCATGGGCTATCATTGGAACTGGTTAGTCTGAACCTGGCTGAGTGCAAAAGAGAATGTTGCAGATTGGGAAGTTCAGTGTGACCTATAGGAAGATGGAGGTCAGGATTGTAGAGAAGAAACTACAGATGACAAAACTGAGACTTGAAGATTAGATGACGGGCCAAAGAGTTTGGGCTCCACCTCATAGGTAATGGATTTGATCAGAAATTTGTAAGAAAGGGAAAACAACAAATTCCTATTTATGTTGGAAAATAGGACTCCTGTGTAGATGCACACACCACCTTGCCAGATTCCAGCAGGAGGGAGGCCAGTTAGAAGTTTTTGCAATGGAGCTGATGAGGGCCTATGCTAAGGAAGCCATAGGAGAATGAGGGTGTGGCAGGAGGATATGTAGCATTATTCTTTCAGTATAGTCATGGACTTTAGAAAGCAGTTCTCTTACAGTCAACTTTTGAGCCACCATTCCTCTTTTTAACTTTCTGCCTTCGTATAAATCAGCCAGCCAGGGAATACAATTTCTCAGAGGTGAGGAGGAAGCACATATGTAAGCAATACCACCTTGCTTAGCAAAATAGAATGTAGAACCTCCAGGGCTTACTGTAGTGCTTAAGAGAGGTGCTCATAGGCCAAGCGCAGTGGCTCATACCTGTAATCTCAGCACTTTGGGAGGCCAAGGATTGCTCGAGCCCAAGAGTTCAAGATCAATCTGGGCAACAAAAGGAGACCCTATTTCTAAAAAGAATTTTAAAAATAAGTTAGCCAGGCATGGCGATGCTTGCCTGTAGTCCAACTACTCAAGAGTACGAAGGTGGGAGGATGGCTTGAGCTCTCCTGATTGAGGCTGCAGTGAGACCTGAGTGTCATTGCACTCCAGCCTGGGTGACAGAGAGAGACCCTGTCTCAAAGGAAAAAAAAAAAGTGCTAATACATGGAGTCCTGATGCCATCACCCTCAATGTCCTCTTCCTTTTGAGAGTTTCTCTTTTGATTGTCATATTCCCAACACATGGGTTCCACATGTTGGGAGTATGACAAGGTAGACATTGTAGTCTACCTTTAAATTTTGATTGTACCCAGAGAGCTCTTTCCATGCTTTGCCTTAGCAATGACAAAAAAAATGCACTGGCAACTGAGAATCAAAAGGAAAAACTTGAAAGAGATACCATATCCTCTAAGCGCCACCCTGTAGCAAGCTGTCAGGTCAGACCACAAGTGTGGTAGAAACCTTCAGAGTCTGAATTGACACTGCTCTGGGTTATATTCAAATCCTCTCTTCTAAATAGTCTTATGACCTTAGCCAGTTCCTTCAATGCTCTAGATCAGTCATATATGATTCCAAGGAAAGTGGACACAACTTAAGAGACAACATTTGAAAAGCAACTGGCACTATATGAGCATGTGTATCTGTTAGTAACTTAATTTCACTGCTAGCAAGAGACCCAACTCCAGTGGGTTTATTTATAAATCCACACAAGGGTTTGTTCTCTTACAGAGAAGAAGTACAGAGGTAGGCAGTCCAGGCAGGCAAGACAACTGAAGAAGTCGTTAGAGACCCAGAAGTCCCTTTTCTTCCACCTTCAAAGTCACCTCAGGGCCAAGATGGCTGCTGGGCACAGGAAGGAAGAATGCATGCCTTCCTTCTAAAAGGAAGTAACTTTCAATTACGACTCACTGATCGGAACTTAGTCACATGATCATATCTGATATACTTGGGATATGTATCTCCTCTAAATCATTTATTGAAATGTAATCCCCAGTGTTTGAGGTGAGGCCTAGGGCAAGGTGATTGGGTCATGAGGCAGATCCCTCATGGCTTGGTGCTGCTCTCACAGTAGTGAGTGAATTCTCCTCCGATCTGGTTAAGTGTGTGGTACCTCTTCCCCAACACCTCTCTCTAGCTCTCCTTTCCCCATGTGAAGTGCCTTCTCCCCATCCACCCTCCACCATGAGTAAAAACTCCCTGAGGTCTCCCCAAAAGCTAAGCAGATACCGGCACCATGTTTGTACAGCCTGCAGAACCGTGAGCCAATTAAACCTCTTTTCTTTATAAATTATCCAGTCTCAGGTAATTCTTTATAGCAATGCAAGAATGGCCTAATACAATATCTAATTGCGAAGTATACAGATCTAGCTGAAAATCTAGTTTTTAGCTGGGCACACTGCCCTGGGTTCTTTTACAAAAAAGGAAAAATGGACATTTGTTAGTAATTAGCACTGTCTGCTAAAAATTTTATTAAATGTTAATCCCCTTCTCTCTCAATATAAAAATATTCATTGTGGGGCTGAGTGCAGTGGCTCACACCCATAATCCCAGCACTTTGGGAGGCTGAGGTGGGTGGATCCCTTGAGCCCAGGAGTTCAAGACCAGCCTGGCCAACATAGCAAAACCCCGTCTGTACTAAAAATACAAAAATTAGCCAGGCGTGGTGGTGGGCACCTGCAATTCCAGCTACTCGGGAGGCTGAGGCAGGAGAATCACTTGAACCAGGGAGGTGGAGGTTGCAGTGAGCCAAGATTGCACCACTGCACTCCAGCCTGGGTGACAGAAAAAGACTCGGCCTCAAAAAAAAAAAAAAAAATTCATTGTGAAATTTCATATCTTTGGTTTTTAATTGATCAGTGGCATAATAAATGGTCAAATAAAGAGTATTTTTGCATCTTTTAAGAAATTATTAATATATCATCCAAAATCCTCAATGGTCCATGACTTAGGCAATAAATTAGTGCCAGACCAAAAATCCCTCTCTCCTGGTTGAAGGGATTTTTTTGGTTTGTTTCCCCTTTTATTAGATAAAAGGTGTATTTTTTATTTTGTCATATTTTGCTTTGGCTAGCCATTTTGCAATCAATTTTAACATCATCCTTAGTCTAAATTTTAGATACAATCATTTCCCAAACATTTTATCAATTGGCTCTTATACTTTTGTTCTTGTATTAATAATTCTTAAGACATTTGCATGTGAGACTCTTTTGGAAGTTTAAGGAAGCTGAAATAACAAATCCATCCAAAGATTTGGCACTTGTTCAGTGAATTCCTTTGAACTGTTCTTTGGCTCCAATGCTCCAATGCTTAAATAATTACTAGGTAATTGCAAAATTTAGCTTCCAAGGCACTATATGAAGAGGGCTACCATGAAACTAATGCCAGTGATGTTTTAAGATCTGGAAATACAATAAAGAGTTTTTATTCAAATATGATGCAACGGAGTAAGCAACAAACTATAGTGAAATCCATTTTAAGAAACATTAAAGCCTTGTAAAAATTTTCAGAACTAGAATTGAATTGTAGCCAAGTACTTTCAAGAAACTAAATCTAATCAGACAAGAAACAGGAATTGTTACACGAATACCTTTAATAAAATGGACATTTGAGAGAGAAAAAATCACAAGAGAAATGGAAAAATTCATAAGATTAAAAAACAGAATGTGACCTATGAGGTTATTTAGAGGGCAAAATGCTAGAAAAGATAACGTGAGAATTGCTCAGTGGTCATAGCATTTTTTTCAAAAGGCTAAATAGTAGGGTTTCTCTGTTTAGGACAAATGAAGACAATTCTTTTTTTCTCAGCTATTCATTGTCAGAGAAAACATATTAAGAGATGAAGGGATAAGGTGAGGCAAGAAAATGAATTCTGACCATCTTTATCTAGAAAGAAAACCGGTGATTAAAAACGAATCTTCTGTCTTTTCCCTTTACCTCACATATTGATATGGTTTGGCTCTGTGTCCCCACCCAAATTTCATCTCACATTGAAATCCCCATGTGTCAAGGGAGACACCTGGTGGGAGGTGATTGGATCATGGGGGCAGTTTCCCCCATGCTGTTCTCATGATAGTGAGTGAGTTGTCATGAGAGCTGATGGCTTTTAAGTGTGGCACTTCCTCTCTCTCTCTCCTGCCACCGTGTAAGACATACCTGCTTCCCCTTCACCTTCAGCCATGATTGTAAGTTTCCTGAGGCCTCCCCAGCCACAAGGAACTGTGAGTCAATTAAACCTCCCTTCTTTATAAATACCCAGTCTCAGGTAGTATCTTTATAGCAGTGTGAGAACAGACTGATACACGTATCTATCCTGATTTCCCATCACACACTCTGCCTCTATATTGACCTGTTTCCTTGCAACTCCACAACTGTGCAGTGCATAGAACCATCTTTGTGTCTTCTCTCATGGTCTTCCCTCCTTAGGAAGTTTTCACATAGCTGTACCTTAACCATCCTTCCAGGACCATCTAAAGCCTTATATTTTCTGCCAGTTACTGGCCTCAATACAATCTTTTCTTTAAATTCTCCAGCACTCAGCCTCTGCAACACAACACAGCACTTAATTATGTACAGACTGATAGTATTTCAGGTTGTTTTTCATATATTGGTCTTGGAACTAGAGGGGAAGCCGCCTCGGCACAGAAGCCACTTTCCATGTCTCTGAGGACCTACTGTGCCTCATACAAGCCCAGCACAGATTAGTGTCAGCTGCAGAGAAGGCAACCCAGACCCTATACTTCTATGTATGTGTTTTCCCTTTTTCTCTTTGTATGACACTTAATACATGCAATTATTAACTCTCCCCAGTAACAATCTACCATTGACACCTGAAAATGTTTTTATTTTCTTGGCAGTTCTCCCCCTTTGGAACCAGAGCAGTAGCGCAAGGAAAGAGCTGGAGTTGAGGGATTCAAATTCAATGAGTCTTAAATTCAATGACAAGTCTTTATGAAAGAAGAAGAAACAGAAACAGACATGGGGGAGAAGTCCATGCAAAGACAGAAGCAGGGATGAGGGTGACAAGCCTATGGGCCATGCAATGCCAAGGATGGCCAGCAGCCACCACAAGCTGGAAGAGACGGGAAGGATTCTCCCTAAGAGCTCTCAGAAGAAACGGGGCACTGCCAACATTTGATTTTGGACTCCTGGCCTCTAAAACTGTGAGACAATAAATTCCTGTTGCTTTAAGCCACCAAGTTTGTGGTAATTTGTTACATAAGCTATAGGAAACTAATATAGTCCCTTGTGGAACTTTACATTTTAGTAAAGAGACAAAATACACTAAAAAGAAAGTATAATATAGTAGTGAGCGCAGTAAGAAAACAAAACAGGATAATGTGAAAGAATGTCACTAAGAGCTACTTTCAATTAGATGGTAAGGAAGTCTCCATTTACTCTCTTCCAGTGTTCCTAGGAAAAAAAATTATAATATCCAAATTCATTAATTTGTTAAGCAGTTTTTCCATGCTCATATTAAAGATTATTTTCTTCAGTTCATTTTTATTGTAATTTTCTTTTTTTCTTTTTTTTTTGAAACAGGTCTTTGTATGTCACCCAGGCTGGAGGGCAGTGGCATGGTCTCGCTTCACTGCAACCTCTGCCTCCCAGGTTCAAGCCATCCTCCCACCTCAGCCTCCTGTGCTGGGACCACAGGTGCACAGCACACTCGGCTAATTTTTTTTTTTTTTTTTTTTTTTGGTAGAGATGGGGTTTCACCATGTTGCTTTGGCTGGTATTGAATTCCTGGCCTCAGGCAATCCTCCCACCTCAGTGTAGTTTTCTTTTTTTACATGTTTAATTGATAGGTCATAGTTGTACATATTTTAGGGGTATATGGGATATTTTGATACATCTATACAATGTATAATGATAAAATCACGGTGATTGAAATATCCATCACCTCAAATATTTATCTTTTCTTTGTGTTGGGATCATGACAAATTTTTTCTTCTAGCTATTTTGAAATATACAATAAATTATTGTTAACTGTAATTTCCCTACTGTACTATTGAATACTATAACTTATCTCCTCAACATAATTGTATGTCTCTACTCATTAACCTACTTATTTTCATCCCCCTACTTCCCTTCCCAGCCTCTGATAAGCATCATTCTACTCTTTATCTCTAGGAGATCTACTTTTTTTGCTCCCACATAAGAGTGGTAATGTGATATTTGTATTTCAATGCTTGGCTTATTTTACTAAACATAATGACCTCCAGTTCCATCCATGTTGCTGCAAATAACAGGATTTCATTCTTTTTTGTGGCTGTATAATATTCCATTGAGTATGTATACCACTTTTTTTTATCAGTTCGTCTACTGCTGGATACTTGGGTTGATTTGATGACTTAGCTATTATGAATAGTGCTGCAGTAAATATGGGAGTGCAGATATCTCTTTGATATACTGATTTCCTTTATTTGGCTATATACCCAGCAGTGGAATTGGTGGACTGTGCAGTAGTTTCTTCAGTTCATTTTAAAGTGTAAGTGAGATATTAGTATTTCCAGATATCTGCTCTAGAGCATCATTAACATGTACCTGATGACCTGGAAACAACAGTGCAAATTGCTCTAAGTTGTGGCCATAGCATATACTTAAGATTAAAATAAAATTATAAACTAAATCACTTATCCAGGAAATAGATAACAAACTTCATTATAAGTCAACATTGTCCACACTGTATTTCTTCATATAATCATTATTGCATTCATCTTATTATGAAATGTTGGAGATTTTAAAAATAGACATAGTCCTGTGCTAGGGAAGTGTGCAGAGGACTATGCACAGTATTTCTGTGGGGAAATACTGGCATTGAATAAGTTATTTCAAGCAAAAAAGAATGTTTCAAAAAAGAAAATATACAGGGTAACAGCAAGGGTGGGGTCGAACAGGGAGTGCAAATGGTAAAGACCTCCCTGCTCATATATGTTCTTTATTCAACAATTTTTTTTGAGGGCTTACTATATGCCAGGCACAACAGACAATAATAGGTCCAATAAGTGAATTATTTACTATTTTATAATAAGTAAGTTCTATGGGAAAAAGGAAAAGTAGAAAAGAAAAAAGGAGGATGCCTAAGTGTCCATTCAGAGATGGTATCATTGAGAAGGTGAGAATTGAGCAAAGAACTGAAAACATTAGCCAGGCAGATGTATAGGCAAAGAGAACAGCCAGTGCAAGGGTCCTAAGGCAGAGTGTAGCTGGCACATCCAGGGAATGACAAGGAGGCCAGGGTGGCGGAGGCAGAGAGAGTGAGGAGAGAGGAGAAGACAAGTTCAGAGACAGACCGGGAACGAGATCCTTTAGGGCCCTGTAGGCTACCGTGAAGCCATCTTTTACTGACAGTGAACAGGCAACAACAACCAGAAATGTTCTTTCCTCCCCTACGTAGAGTCTCAGTGACCGGATGGTTCAGCTCCACCATGATTTCTAACTTGAGGACCACAGGTATTGGCATTGCCTAAGGAAGTTTATCATCATTTCCACATACAAGCAGGCACATCCTCCTCCCTTCCCCTGGTTACTCTCACACAATCTAGGAAAACTGCATATCAATAAATAGAAGGGCTTGCCAGAACTCTGACAGGAGAATGGCATTAATGCATTTTTAAAGGTGAAAGAATAAAGCCCATTCATAAATCAAAGTGAGCTAATTTTAAAATGTCACCTGGCCCACTGTCACTCTGGGAAGGAGTGGGAGCAAGGAAGAATAGACTTCCAGTTGACATGGTGGGTGCAGGGGGAACATCTGAGCACCAGGATGCCTCAGCGTCTTTTATCCTGTCAGCAGTATTAAGAAAAAGAAAAAGAAAAAAAAAACTGGGCCACGGGACCATTTTTCACTTTGAACAAGACAATGTTAAAAATTAAACTGAAACATTAAGAAAAGAGGAGAATATCTCCTTGTTTTGAAAAAGCATTCAAAAGCATGGCCTGTCAAAGAAACAACGTGACCCAGAAGACAAGCAGCCTTTGATGTGGTCCTTCATATGACAGTTTTGAGCCTGCTCTACTCACCCAGAGGAGAGCCATTAGATTGGCAACAATGGAAAGAGGAAGCTTGCTCAAGTTCTAGTCTCTTAGGCAAAGTACTCACCTTGAACCAGAAACCCTTCCTGTAATTTTCTTCTTCAGATAAAATAAAGATTTATAGTCTCTACAATTCATAATTGCAAGTCAGAAAACTCCTGGGTCAGAAGAGAACCTATGCAGTTGGCCTCAGGAGAGTTAGCCTTGTACACCTGGAACAGCCCATCCAAGTATCTTTTATGTGACATTTCCTTTACAGCTATGCAGCCCACAGCTATTAGGTTGGTGCAAAAGTAATTGTGGGTTTTCCCATTACTTTTAGTGGCAAAAACCGCAATTGCTTTTTCATCAACCTATACATAGCTGTCTTAGCAGTCTTAAGATACCATATTTTGTATTTTTTTAAAAGAAATCACCTATACATTCTCAACCATTTTTGTGGGGGCAAGTGGAATAAGGGGAGAAAGGCAAGTTGTGCTTTGTTTTTATCTGAACTATAACTCCCATAACCTGAGCAATAGAAAACACATTAATCTCCATAAATATAGACTCTTCTAAACAAAAAGTCCAGAAGATTATCTTAGACAATACCGTCGTTTTACCGAGGAAACCCAGCTAACTAGACAAATGATGAAGTGATTCAATGTCTCCGTCAGCTGGTGTCAACATTTTTAAGAGGTGAATTGTGAAACTTTAAAGGAAATCAAAGTGCTACAAATTCTGTGCGTAATTTGTTTCTCTTCCTGTTAAAGCAAATTCAGTTCCAAACAGGGGCAGTTGCACTACACAACTCCAGAGGGCATCATTCCTATTGTAGTCTACAGCATGTCCCCTTCTGGAACTACACAGTGCAGGTTATAGATAGAGGTACTCAGTGGCCCTTCCCAAATATCATTTGGTCCTTCACAAATACCAGGTTAGTTAAAAAAAAAAATGCACAGACTTCCAATGTAAACTTAAACATTAACTTCTTTGGCCTCGTATTTTGGGGAGCTGGTTAAGTGCAAAGTTTGACTAAAATAAAATAAGGGTCTCCAGCTATTCGGGAGGCTGAGGTAGGAGAATTGCTTGAACCCGGGAGGCGGAGGCTGCATTGAGCCGAGATCGTACCACTGCACTCCAGCCTGGGCGAAAGAGTGAGACTCCGTCTCAAAAATAAATAAATAAATAAAGTAAGGGTCTATGCAGAGGACATTTTCTTTTTCCAGTGAAACTGCTGACAACTACTATAAGAGATCAAGGGCTTCGTAGGCAAAAGTGGTCCCTCCTGTATTCCTACTTCTTCTACCCCAGTTCAGGCCATCATCAGCTAGTTCTATTGCTACGGGTCCTTCATGATAATACCTAGCTACCTCTCTAGCTTCACCTCCTAGTCCTCCTCATCTTGCATTTTCCACTTTGCTAACATCAAATCAGAGTCCAACGTAACTACCTTCCTGTTTTGTGCCTCCCTGAGTTTGCTCATATTGTTTCCTCTGCTTAGAACACTCCTCCCATCATTCTGCACTTGGCCAACTCTCAAGCATCCTCGGGGACTAAGCTCAGGTCTGACCTTTCAGAAAGTCTTCTCAGTTATCTTCTCCTCGATCCATTGGCTGTGAGAAGTGGACTTCTTTAAGACAAAACATTTCATTCATTAAAATGACTTCCACGTCTCCTCCCACTAAATTGTAAGTTCCTCCAAACCATAACAATAAAAGAGTCCAGGAGATCAGCAAACACATTACGTCTTTAGACTCTGATCCTGACCAAGCTTCTCTGCCCAAGCTATTGGGCAGCGAATCCTCAAGAAACATTCACCATTAGCTGCAGTCACTGCCATGGAACATCTTGATTAGGTTGTAGTTACATCATCTGATCATTGCTTATGAGACAATAAGTTGCATATCACAACCCATTTTTGGACACCCTAAAATCTTAACCATGAGATTCCATAGCCAGTCAGAGAACCATTTCGGGCAGTGCGTAAGTTAAATATTTAAAGTATCTTGAGTGAAATTGGCCTTGCTTATAGATATGATTAGCCATTCATTGCCTATTTGAGAAATTTGCATTGTGATAACTGTCTTGGAGATTGAAAGACTACCATTAAAGATAAATTCCTGACAAATTATTTCAATCACTGATGGTCGACCGATTCAGGGAGGATTAGCTTATACTGCTCCAATTTATACAAGTCTGATTAATATCAGAAGAGAAAAATGTGTTAAATTCCACTGGTCTTGCACAGTTTCAAATTCTATTTATGAGTCAGATGAATAATTCTTCTTAGATCATTCTTATATAGAAGGATGCTCCCTAACACGTGTCTATCATTCAGAGAAGGCTCTCCCCAAGTTAAGTTTAAAGAAATATGGAGTGAGTGATGCTTAAAGCAAACAGTTGTTTGTCATGGTTATACAGAATTAACTATGCAAAAATACTGGGAAAACATTAAAGTTTTTCTTTCCAATTTTCATTTTTCTAGATTCTTGGTGTGGGTAAAAAAGAAATTATCCATCTTCTTTGTATATTAGACAATGATTGGCACATAGCAGAGATGCAAAAAAATTATAAGGAGTAAATGAACTGATAAAAGAGCAAGAAAGATAGAAAAGATTGAATTACCTACCTAACACGAGGAAAGCAATGCTCACTCTGGCTCTCAATATCTTCATCTTTACTGTGATAGAGTTGATACTAGATGATCTTGAAAGTTTGCTTCAAGAGTTATATGACCCTACACTCCTCTGACCATAGCTTCCCTGTCAATCATTAACTCTTCATTTATATTTGTAATTGGATGGCCCCTTTCTTTTTTTTTTTTTTTTTTTTGAGACGGACTCTTGTTGTGTCACCCAGGCTGGAACGCAGTGGCGCGATCTTGGCTCACTGCAAGCTCCGCCTCCCGGGTTCATGCCATTCTCTTGCCTCAGTCTCCCGAGTAGCTGGGATTACAGGCGCCCACTACGAAGCCCGGCTAATTTTTGTATTTTTAGCAGAGACAGGGTTTCACCATGTTAGCCAGGATGGTCTCGATCTCCTGACCTCGTGATCCGTCCGCCTCGGCCTCCCAAAGTGCTGGGATCTTTTTTTTTTTTTTAAGATGCTTTCAGAAAATGCTAAAATGTGTACGTTTACAAATGATTTTTAAAATTGAGAACATTTAAGACACGCTGTTTTCTCTAGATAGCTAAGAGTTCTTTTATCAATAAATTGAATTTACATATCACTGTAGGTGGGTTTCCTCCAAAGAGTTAATTTTGTCCAACAGATAAGGAATCATGGAAACTTCAACCAACAGAAACAACATTAATGGACTCAAAAGACTGATCATTTCCCATTTTCATTTCTACTATGTTTCAAATCTATTTCCATTGGACGAATATTGCTTTAGGATTAACTGTATGTTAGGCGTTGTACAAGGCACCACACCCTTGGTCCACAGCCTGCATTTGGTTTTGCATTGTGTATACAAATTATAAGTATAAATTAATTTCCTACATGTAAATAAATACCTAGACAGCCTGAGAAGCTAAGCCTTAAAATGTTTTTGGTTAAATATATTTACCTTGGAACAGCCTCATAAGGATTAAGGATCCAACAACTCGATCCAACAACCCTCAAAGATTAATACTCAGAAGTCACAGAAACAGGGCCGTAGACTTATCTCTCTGCAACGTCCCCTAACTTACTAAGATTAATGACCGTGACACCCACCTTCACTACACATTACACGGACCGTGTGCTAGACAGGATTTGTGTATCTAAAAGAATCTCAAAATCTCAAGGCCAAGAATCCCGGCCTTCAAGGACTTTATGATATTGTGAAGAATTCTTTATTTAGTCAAACTTCCACTCAGCTGAAAGTCGGTAAGCCTCATGTCACGACAAAGGTAGGGAATCCACATAGCCGGAGTTTGCAAAAAGAAAATGTACAGTTGCTATCAATAACAAATTGGAAACAGACACGGAGAGAAATCGGCAAGCAAGCTGATGATTTGATGATTAACACGGGATCAAAGTGCCTCACAGAAACCTTTGCTTGGGTCATCCCAAAAGTCTATGCCACTGCTAGTCACTATTCCAGGAGTTGTGAATTTTTGCATTTAAACAAGGATAACTGTAAACACCACAAAACACTATGGGGAGCTTGCGTTATATTAACTTAATTCCATCTAAAAACAGAAAGTGACTAATCCTTTCTAATCTTTCAGAAGGAAAATATTTGTACTGCCACATTTGTAATATCAATATTTATTGCCTCACTTTTAAAAATCTTCTTATGGGGAAAATCTGTTGTTACTTGTTTGGTATACTGCCAGAGCACTTAATTGAGAAACGATAAAGAAAAGTGAACAAAGAAAGAAAAATATGTCAAATATTAAAGAACAATATACTGGCTGGTTTTTCATAAGTCTAGCTCTGGTAATTGTAAAGTTACATGACAACAGTTCCAGTTGTGTAACAGTCAAATCTCATTAGTTTGGAATTCAGCAAGTAGGAGAAACAAAATCAATTTTTAGCAGTGGTGTGAATAATCCGGTATGTCGTTTTATTTGCCCCATAACAATGCACCTAATAAGACCTTCTTCAGCCAGGAAACTTTTGAATAAGACAAGTTGATAGAGAGAGGAATTAAATTATTCTGTGATTTATTCTCCCTTCCTAATGGCAAACTATGATCATTATTCATCGATCTTTCTTTTGCTAGTCACGGCATCTGATGCATATAAAAGCAGACAATTCTAAATAACTGTTGTGAAGATATTCAAAATCCTTTCTTGTCAGCTCTGAAATGTTTTTGGCTTTGAAGAAGGTATTATTGAACTCATCTAATATTTGCAGATAAAATCGTTTTAACTTTAAAAGAAACACAACTTTTTCTAAAGCAAAGGAATATGGGATTGTAATAAATACTTTTTCAGGGCAAGGGAGAAGGAAAAAGGGAGAATGAGAAATAGAAGAAAAAAGGGGAAGAAAATAATGTCCTACATAAGAGTTAAGATAATGCAAAATGTAAAACACTTTTTTCCTTTTGATTCTAATATATCAACTTTTAAAATTCCCTTTACTCTTGTAAATGGTTGCCACGAATTTCCAAATTCAGCTGGAGATGAGGAAAATACAGAAGGCACTCAAGTAATGTGTGGTAGCCTTACCAGTAGTTTCACCCACTCATGTTTTGCAAGGAAGACTTTTCTGAAGCTGAGGAGTATATCATGACAGCAGACAATATATGGGAGAGTACAGAGATGTAAATGTTGCTCCTGATTCCATTCCTACTGACCTGTCTGACCTTTAGCTTTTCTTGCTCCCTGCTTTTACATTTATAATTGAAGTTTTGAGGCAATCTTGAAGTAGCCTCCCAGGCTCCAGTGTTTTCTCTGCTCACAGTCATCGTCCATGTGGCTGGCAGTTATCTTTTGATAACATGTACGTCTTCATCCTGCTATCATGAATAAAACGTCTGCTGCCTTCTCAAACAGACACGATAAAATCCAGCTAGCTCCTCAGGAGGCCCAACAAGGCCCTTGGCAATCTAACCCAGCTGTTCTTTGCGTCTTTATCTTCTACCTCGTTCCTCTTCCCACCCTCATACTATCCTGCGTATCCACTGTTCCCTAAACAAACCACACTTTTGCTTTTTTATGTGCTGTCTTCACTCTCTGAATCCTTTTCTTTCGCTTTCCCTACATCTCCATTGTAACATTACAGTCACCCTGGGGACACCTTCTCCAAGCTCCCAGGCCAGTGTAGCCCTTTGTTTTGAAATGCAAGTTTTGTTATTACTCAGGTATGGTGAGAACAACAGATAAGGAGATGACTGCCATTGGAAAGAGTTTGTTACTCACAGTTCCCAAGAGGAGGGGGCAAGCCACGCCACACAGGGCCATATGGGGAAGCACCAAGGTAGGTCACAAAAAAAAGGAGGGCAAGAGCCTTTATTGTGGTTTCTGCAGGAAAGACAAGGCTGGGCAAGGTAAGAAGGCTTATGATTGGCTAGTTTGAATAATTTCAGCATACTCTGGGGTATAGGGGGTGTCCTTAGTTGTCTGGTCCCTGGCCCTGGAGTGATCAGAGTGGAGAATATTAGCCTTGAGTGTGACAGCCCAGTAGAGGAGGTGGTTGGGTCTGTGGGCTCTGGATTGGTTGGTTTGCATATGAAAGTCACACTCCCTGGTGATGAGTTGTTTACTATCTCTAGGATTTGGCTACTCCTGGGAAAAGCAGTCAGTCTTCCAGAATTAGCAAGTCTCCAAGACGTCAAAGCATCAGAATTACAGAAAACAAAAAGGCAGAATTAATACACCCCTCCCTACTGTAATTTGTACAATACTTATATAAAACATTGCATTTAAATTGTTTATTTCTGTCTGCTTCCTCAAGAACAGAGACCCCAACTTTGGAACATGCAAAGATCTAAATGGAAACAGTGAGTGAATGCAAGCAGATTGTGCCTGACAGTGAACCAGAGATGAGTATATTAGATAATCTCCTAACACTGAACTTTCCAGAGATTTCGATATTACAAAGGTTAAAATGATGACTTTGCATCTGGGAACACTTGTACATAATGTCTACATATTTGGCCGTTGGATGTCCAAGGCAAGTCTGTGCAGCACCTGCCAAGTCACAAGACCCAAATAAGCACATCTTGAGATACGATTTCCTTCAGGCCTGTGGGCTGGGCCATCCCTCACATGTGTAAACTGAGCAGCACATTCTTCTGTATCTTCATACAGAGTAAATCAATCAGAACAGCAAACCTCTATTCTTTCTTTATGTTCTTCACTCAGCCACCTTAGATGAATATCCTTTAGCTCACACTCAGTTTTAACAAGAATAATAAACTGAGAGATAATATGAGATAGACTTCTATTTTTCTGTCAAGATATTTCCCTTTTAAGAAACAAGAGAAAAAATAAGCAAAAATAATGCAGAATAGAACTCTTTTAATGCCTTTGATTGTAGCCCATTAAATAAGACCCCCAGAGAGCAGTGTGTGTCTCTGATTGGAGGAGAGCACTACAGAATAAGTGGGGGCCGAGTGCTTGGGGGACACAGCAGGTTACCAATACATGACATTAACCAAAAATAAAGAGTGGGACAAAGCAGTTCAAGAAAATCAGCAGCGGGGAAGAAAACAGAACAAGGACCAGTAGGTGAAAAAAGAAAGGAACACATACACTAATGAATGAGGTCATTCATTTACCAACAACAGTCACTCACTGTGATTGGCAACTAAAAAAACACAGTCAAGCCTAAGTGAAATGCATTGCTTCCATCAAGCTAAATCTATAGCCAAAACATCCAACTCGTTCTTTCTGCCAATTTTACAGCCTCCTCTTTAGGTCCAATGAAACCACTTAAGGATTCTTTTAAACAAGACAATGTATGTGAAAGCACCTGACACACCAAAGAGCAAATGAGGCTATTCAATAAATGTGAGTGTTCCATTTCTTTCCCTGTATGCAATTTCAGAAATGACTCCAAAGTCATTTTCACTAGCATCCCTGTGAAGAGACCACCAAACAAGCTTTGTGTGAGCAACAAGGCTGTTTATTTCACCTCGGTGCAGGCGGGCTGAATCTGAAAAGAGAGTCAGTGAAGGGAGATAGGGGTGGGGCCGTTTAATAAGATTTGGGTAGGTAAAGGAAAAAGAGGGGTTGTTCTCTGGCAGGCAGGAGTGGGGGTCACAAGGTGTTCAGTGGGGGAGATTTTTGAGCCAGGATGAGCCAGGAGAAGGAATTTCACAAGGTAATGTCATCAGTTAAGGCAAGGACCGGCCATTTTCACTTCTTTTGTGGTGGAATGTGATCAGTTAAGGCAGGAGCAGGCCATTTAAATATCACTTCTTTTGTGATTCTTCAGTTACTTCAGGCCATCTGGATGTATACCTGCAGGTCACAGGGGATATGATGGCTTAGCTTGGGCTCAGAGGCCTGACAGTCATCAAATTCCATGGTCAACGGATAAACAATATATTTATCTCACCAAATTGAATTTTATGGTTGGTGAGAAATCCAAGATCTCAGAGTGATTAGTTCACAAAGGGACTCACTGTGTGGTCCTTTCCTACTATTACTCTGGCACTTTCTGGCATGGCCCTCAGCAATTCCTCACTGACAGCCAACAACCTCTGCCTTTGTCTTTATGGCCAGAGACTGAGCAAATACATGTTCATCCACTTGGCAAATGTGATGTTTCTCTTGTATCTTAGCCAACCAAAACACGCCATTAATGGAAGTCATCAGGCAAAGCATTTTCAGTATCCTGGCTCCTTTCCCATATGTCCCTCTTCCTTCCCTTAATATTTGGGTTATGAAGGGAAACATTATTTATTTCATTTTTTACCTTTGAGTTCCACTGAGCTTCTTTCCACAAAGAGTAACCATGTAACTGAGATTTAGATGACTCTAGTGAAATACTGCTTTTTCTACTTCCAGCTTGAGGAATGATTGATAAACAAAAATTCTACATATTTAGGGTGTACAATGTGATAATTGGGTATACATATACATTGTGAGATGATCACAACAATCAAGCTAATTTACATACCTATCACCTCAGTTACTGTGTGTGTGTGTGTGTGTGTAAGATGAGTACCCTTCAGATCTCCTTTCTTAGCAAATTTCAAGGATTTAATATATTATTATTCACTGTAGTCATGTTGTACATTTGATCTCCAGAAATTATTCATTATATAACTGAAATTTTGTACCTTTTGTCCAACATTTCCCCATTTCTCCCACCCCTCCACCCCTAGAGACCACCACTCTACTCTTTGTTTTGTGTTTTAAGTGAAATCAAAGCAAGTTTATTAGAGCAACAGAGTACAGGAAAATGGCTGCTCCACAGACAAAGCAGGGCTATCCCACAGGCAGAATAGCTTGCTCTCTGTTTTTATAAGTTGGCCTTTTTTAGATTCCACGCATAAGTGAGATCATGCAACATGTGTCATTCTGTGTCTAGATTATTTCACTTAGCATAACATCCTCTAGTTTATCCATATTGTCACAAACGGCAGGATTTCTTTCTTTTATTAAGGCTGAATAATATTCCATTGTGTGTATGTTGTGTATATGTATAAATACACAACATTATCTTTATGTATTCATTCTTTGATTGACACTTTGGTTGTTTCCATATCTTGGCTATTATAAATAATGCTGCAATAAATATGGGAGTACAGATATCTCTTTGACATACCGACTTCTTTTTCTTTGGATATATGTCCAGGAATTGGATGGCTGGATCATATGCTAGCTCTATTTTTAATCATTTGAGGTACCCCCATACTCTATCCCATAAAAGCTATTGTACCAATTTACATTCCCACCAACAGCGTGCAAAGTTTCCCTTTCCTCCACATCTTCACCAACACTTATCTTCTGTTATTTTGATAGTAGCCATTCTATCAATAACAGATGTGAGGTGATAGCACATGGTTTTGATTTGCATTTCCCTAATGATTAGTGATATTGAGCACCTTTTCATATACCTGTTGGCCATTTGTATGTCTTCTTTGAAAAAATGTCTATTGAAGTCCTTTAATCATTTCTCACAGTTATTTGTTTTTCTGTTTGTTTGTTTTGTTTTGTTTTACTTTTGCATTATAGCAGTTCCTTACATTTTTTCAAAATTAACCGTTCATCAGATACACGGTTTGCAAATATTTTCTCCCATTCCACATTTTTTCAAAATTAACCCTTCATCAGATACATGGTTTGCAAATATTTTCTCCCATTCCACAGGTTGCCTTTTCATTTTATTGACTGTTTCCTTTGCTGTGTATAATCTTTTTAGTTTGATGTAGTCTCACTTGTTTATTTGTGCTTTCATTGCTTATGTTTTTGATGTCATATCCAAAAAATTTTGCCAAGACCAATATCAAGGAGCTATTTCTCTATGTTTTTTTCTAGGAGTTTTACAGTTTCATGTCTATGTTTAAGTGTTTAATCCATCTTGAGTTGATTTTTTGTGTATGATGTAAGCCAAGAATCTAATTTCATTCTTTCCCACATGGATATCCAGTTTTCTCAACATCATTTATTGAAGAGATAGTCCTTTCCTTGTTGTGAATTTGTGGCACTGCTTGCTAAAGATTATTTGACTATATATGTGTGGGTTTATTTCTGGGATTTCTATTATGTTCCCTTCATCTATGTTCCTGATTTATACAGGTACTATACTGTTTTGATTATTATGGCTTTGTGATATAGCCTGAAATCAGGAAGTGAGATGCCTTCAACATTCTTCTTCTTTCTCAAGATTGCTTTAGTTATTTGGGATCCTTTGTGGTTTCATACAAATTTATGATTGTTATTTCTATTGCTGTGAAAAATATAATTGATATTTTGAGGGGATTGCATTGAATATGCAGATAACTTTGGATAATATGGACATTTCAACAGTATAAATTCTTTTAATCCATAAATGAGAAATACCTTTCTAGTTATTTGTGTCTTCTTCAATTTCTTTCATAAGTGATTTGTGATTTTCGCTGTACAAGTCTTTCACCTTCTTGGTTTAATTTATTCCTATTTTATCATTTTTGATACTGTTATAAATGGGATTGTTTTCATCATTTCTTTTTTGGATAGTTCATTATTACTGTATAGAAATGCAACTGATTTTTATGTGTTGATTTTGTATCCTGCAATTTTACTGAATTTGTTACTTGTTCTAACAGTTTTTTGATGAAGTCTTTAGGGTTTTCTCTATATAATATCACATTATCTGCAAACAATTTGACTTTCTCTTTTCCAGTTTGGATGTCTTTTATTCCTTTTTCTTGCCTAATATATCTGGCTAGGATTTACAGTACTATACTGAATAGAATTGGTGAGTGGAAATTCTTTCCTTGTTCCTGATCTTAGAAGAAAAGTTTTCAGTTTTTCACTATTGAATATGATGTTTGTTGTGGGCTTGTCATAGATGTCCTTATTGTGTTGAGGCAAGTTCCTTGTATACCTAATTTGTTGAGAGGTTTATCATGAAAGGATGTTGAATTTTGTTAAATACTTTTTCGGCACCTGTTGGGATAGTCATATAATTTGTATCCTTCATTTTGTTACTATGGTGTATCATATTTATTGATTTGCATCTGGTGAACCATCCTTGCATCCAGTGAACCATCCTTGCATCCCAGAGATAAATCTAAATTGATCATGGTATATGATGCTTTTAACATTCTGTTAAATTTGGTTTGCAAGTATTTCATTGTGGATTTTTGCATCTAAGTTCATATTGGTCTGTTATTTTCTTTTCTTGTACTGCATTTATCTGGCTTTAGTTTCAGGGGAGTGCTAGACTCATAAAATGAGTTTGGAAATATTGGCTCCTCTTTAGTTTCTGTGAGAGTTTGAGAATAAGTGGTATTAGTTTTGTAAATGTTTGGTAAGTTTCACCAGCGAAGCCGTCTGGTCCCAGGTCTTTTTTTTAATTGGGATTTTTTTGAATTTTATTGTGATAAAATACACATAACATGAAATTTACCCTCTTAACCATTTTTAAGTATACAATTTGGTGGTATTAAATACATTCATAATGTGGTGCAACCATCACCACCATCCATCTCCATAGTTCTTTTCATCTTATATAACTGAAACTCTATACCCATTAAACAATAACTCTCATTTCCTCCACCCTTACCCCTGTCAAACACCATTCAATTTTCTGTATGATTTTGACTACTCTAAATATCTCATATAAGTGGAATCACACAGTGTCTATTAATAATTAGCTTATCTCACTTAGAATTATTTATCAAGATCCATTCATGTTGTAACACATTGAAGACTTTCCTTCCTTTCTAAGATTAAATAATATTTCATTGTATGAATATATCATGTTTTGCTTATCCATTCATCTATCCATGAATTGCTTCCATGTTTTACCTATTGTGAATAATGCTGCTGTGAGCATAAGTATACAAATATTTCTGCAAGATCCTACTTTTAATTCTTTTAGGTATGTGCCCAGAAATGGAATTGCTGGATCATATGGTAATTCTATTTTTAATTTTTTCAGGAACTGCCATACTGTTTTCCACAGTGGCTGCACCATTTTACATTTCCACCAACAAAGCACAAGGGATCCATTTTCTTTACATCCTCTAAAACACTTGTTATTTTCTGATTTTTGCTAGTAGCAATCCTAATTTGTGTGTGTGTGTGTGTGTGTGTGTGTGTGTGTGGTAGTGGTATCTCATTGTAGTTTTGATTCACATTTCCCTAATTATTACTGATACTGAGCATTTTTTCATGTGCTTATTGGCCATTTGTATGTCTTCTTTGGATATATGTCTAAGTCCTTCGATCATGTTTGAACTGATTTGTTTCTTTCATAGTTGAGTTTTAGGAATTCTCTATATATTCTGCATATTAATACCTTATGAGATACATAATTTGCAAATATTTTCTCGCATTCTATAGGTTGCCTGTTTACTCAGTTGTTAGTGTCTTTTGAAGCACAAAATGTTTTAAATTTTATGGAGTCTGATTTGTCTATCTCTTCTTTTGTTGACTGTGCTTATGGTGTCATATCCAAGAAATTATTGGCAAGTCCAATCTCGTAAAGTTTTGCCCTACATTTTCTCCTAAAAGTTTTATTATTTTAGGTCTTACATTTAGGTATTTGACCAATTTTCAGTTAATTTTTGTACATAGTATTAGGTAAGGGTCCAATTTCACTCTTGCATGTGTTTATCCAGCTTTTTCCAGCACCATTTGTTGGAAAGACTGTCCTTTATCCACTGAATGGTCTTGGTACCTTTGTCAAAAGTCATTTGACCACATATGTGGTGATATATTTGCACAATTTCTATTATATTCCATTGATCTACATGTCTTTTTTATGCCAGTACCACACTGCTTTGATTAGAGTAGCTTTGTCATAAGTTTTAAAATCCGAAAATGTGAGTCTTCCAGCTTCGATTTTCTCTCTCAAGATTGTTTTGGCTACTCAGGTTCCCTTGAGATTCCATATGAATTATAGGATGGGTTTTTCTATTTCTGCAAGAAACATCATTGTATTTTGCATTGAATCTGTAGATTGCTTTAGGTAATATTGGCATTTTAACAATATTAAGTCTTCCAATTAATAAATGTGGAATATATTTCAATTTATTTATGTTTTCTTAAATTTTTCTTTCAGTAATATTTTGTAGTTTTCATTGAAGAAGGCTTTTGTCTCCTTGGTTAAGTCCTAAGTATTTTTTTTCTTTCCAGTGCTACTGTCAATTGAATTGCTTTCATAATTTTGTTTTCAGATTGCTTATTATTAGTGTCTAAAAATGTTAACTAGATTTTGTGTGTTAACTTTGTATGCTGCTACTTAGGTAACTTCATTTATTAGTTATTGCAGGGTTTTTTTGGTGAAATTTTGGGGTTTTCTAGATGTAAGATCATATTACCTGTGAACAGAGATCATTTCAGTTCTTCTTTTACAACGTGGATGCCTTTTCTTTCTTTCTTTTTTTTTTTTTTTTTTTTTTTTTTTGGTATAATTGCCCTGACTAGGATTTTCAGCACTATGTTGAATAGAAGAGGGGTGAGTGGCATCTTGCCTTCTTCCTGATTTTGGAAAAAAAGCTTTCAGTCTTTCACTACTGAATATGATGTTTGTTGTGTGCTTTCCACATAAGGCTTTTATTATGTTGAGCTAGTTTCCTTCTATTCCAGTTTATTGTTGTTTTTTTTTATCATTAAAGGGTGTTGAATTTTGTCAAATGCTTTTTCTGTATCAGTTGAGATAATCATGTGATTTTCTTCCCTTTCATTCTGTTAATGTAGTGTATTACATTGATTACTTTTTGTATGTTGAACCACTCTTGCATTCCGGGAATAAATACCCTTTGGTCATGGTCTATAATATTTTTAACATAACATTGAGTTTGGTTTGCTAGTATTTTGTTGAGGATTTTTGAATCAATGTTGATAAGGGATATTGTTCTGTAGTTTTCTTTTCTTGTAGTGTATTTGTGTCACTTTGGTATCAGGGTAACGGTAGCATCATAGAATGAATTAGGAAGTATTCTTTCCCTTTCCCTTCTTTGAAAAGTTTGAGAAGGACTGGTATTAGTTCCTTAAATATTTGACAGAAACCACAGTGAAACCATCTGATCCAAGGCTTTTGCTTTCTGGGATGTTTTTAGTTACTGATTGAATCTCCTTACTAGCTACAGGTCTGTTTAGACATTCTATTTCTTCATGATTTTGTCTTGGTAGGTTATATATTTCTAGGAATTTACCCATTTTATCTAGGATATTCAATTTTTTGGCATTCAATTATTCGTAGTACCGTCTTATAATCCTTTTTTATTTCTATAGTCAGTAATAATGTCTCCATTTTTATTTCTTATTTTAGTATTTTGAGTCTTCTCTTTTGTTATTCGTCCATCTAGCAAAGTTTTGTAAATTTTTGTTGATCTTTTCAAAGAGTTAACTTTTGTTTTCATTAATTTTCTCTATTGTTTCTAGTACATATTTTGTCTATCTTTAATCTTTTTACTCTCTTTCTTCTGCTATCTTTGGGTTTAATTTGTTCTTATTTTTCCAGTTCCTTAAGTTGTAAAATTAGGTTGTTGATTTGAGATCGTTCTTGCTTTTTAATGTTCCCTTTGGCCATTGCTTTCACTGGTCACATAGGTTTTGGTGGGTTGTATTTTCATTTTCATTCATCTTTAAGGATTTTCTAACATTCCTTGTGATTTCTTCTTTGATCCATTGATTAAGAAGGTGTTTAATTTCCAAAACATTGTGAATTTTCTAGTTTTACTTCTGTTATTGATTTCTAACTTTATCCCATTGTGGTCAAAGAAGATACTTTCTATTATATCTACATTTTAAATATCAATAAGATTCTTTAAGTATTCTAATGATACTTAATTGTGACCTAACATATGATCTTTCCTGAAAAGTGTCCCATTACCATATGCACTTGAGATGAATGTGTATGTTGTAGTTTTTGGGTAGAGTGTTCTTTATATGTCTGTTAGGCCCATTTGAATTATGGTCATATCAGTATTAATATTTAAAAGATGGAATAAACATGATGCACTAGGTGTTAGGTAACATAATGTGATATGCTAATAATAGAAATTACCTTTTGCACATTCTTCCACATTATCCCTCTAGAAATTAATTTTCCATCCTATTTATTTATTTTAAAAATAATCCAACCTAATAAAGTTTTCTGGACTTATAAGCTAAAATGGTATAAATAGCAAAATTCATCAAAGTCAAGTAATTTTATTTCTGAAATATAAATGCCTAAAGGTAGAAAGGCATAACCAAATTCTTGTCCCTAAAGGACAAATTTAATTATGTGAAAAAAGATTAGAGGCATGAAATGAGTTCAAGAACCACTATAAATAATGTCATTTGAAATATGAGGTTTGCATTCCTCCCCCACCCAACTGACTTATGGAACATTTGAAAACATACTTTGACAGAATATATTTTCCATAGGACAGGAAATACTTTTCCCCATAGTATACTTTCAAACATCAAGCTCCAAAGTAGCCTACTCAAATTTAATAAATATTAAGTGCAAAACACTCTACTCTGCAGGAAGAATGCGGACTAATGTCTCCACTTTCATTTCTTATTTTAGTAAGGAAGAATAAGAAGATATTAAAGACACCTCTCCCTACCCTTCGAGGACTAAAATATTAGGTAGAAACATATTTTGAATCAAATATTGCTGTCATACAGATACACATGTCATGCAATGGGAATAGGTGAGAAGGAAAAAGAATGGCCCCCGAGGGGTCAGAGAAGGGTTTTGTAACATTTGAGCTGGGAACTGAAGATGAGAGAGACCACAGGAGGACTAGCCTCTAAAGCTCAATGTTCTCCAGTCACAACACATCCAGGAAATGACATTTGTGTGGCAGTAAACTGAGGGAGCTGATTCCTGCCGGGTCAACTGGGAAGGGATAAGACTGGCCATCCCCAGGAATGAAGAAATCCATTTTGGTCATAGCTGGGTGCCACGGAACACATATTGGAAAGTGCTGTAGCATTTCGAGAGTAAATGGGTAGTTCTCAACCCCGGCAACACACTATATAATCAACTATGATATTTTTAAAAAATACAGATGTCATTTAAATCCAGCCTATGAGGAACAGCCTGAACGTGGGTATCTTTTTGGATATCTCCAATAAGCCTAATGTGAGACAGGCTGAGCATCACTGGCCAAATTTTTCTTCTCCTACTAGAACAAAATGGCTGAGTCACATAACAAGTTTCAAAATTAAAAACAACAACAACAATAAAAACAACAACAATAAAAAACAATCCAATAATTTAATGGATAATTAAATATTAAATGGCATCTACTTCCAATTCTAGCCATGAAGGAGTAACGGAGTCTAGAATTACCCTCCTGCTATAAACAGCTAAAAAACTAGACAAAATATAGAAAATTTTATTTTCAGATAGTGGACAGTGGAGGACTATGATCCTTAGGTGTACAGGAAAAAATAAGGTGAGCCCAGGATTTCTGCCAGTAGACAACCATAGGACTGCAAGATGTGGAGGAGGAACCCAAACAGAGTCTGGCAATCTGGCTGTGTTAAGGATTCAAACTGGTGATTGGGGAAGACAAGGCAGTTAGAATTCGTGAGACAGAGTCTCCAGGAGGAGGGAACTAACCAGAGAAAGAATTCCAAGGATCTGTACAGAGAACCCCTTGAGTCTTTGCTAAATACAAATCTATATATGCATAGGTTGAAAACTAGAGAAGCAGGTGAAACAACTTCCAAGGAATGAGCAATTGCCCACTCATTACTTGCTCAACATTGTAGTGGAGGCCCTAGCCAGTGAAATCAGGCAAAAAAAAAAAAAAAAAAAAAAAAAGAAATAACAGGTATGCATGTTGGAAAGAAAGAAAATTATTTTTCTGTACAGAAGACACATAAAAACCTCTAAGGAATCCACAAAAAATAAGGTCTTAAGACTAACAAGCAAATTTAGAATGGTCTCAAGACACAAGACCAATATACAAAAAATTAATTGTATTCTATATATTAACAACAATCAACTGGAAATTGAAATTTTAAAAAAATTCTATGTACAATAACATCCAAAACATGAAATACTTAGAAATAAATTAAACAAAATGTGTATAAGCTTGTACTCCAAAAACTACAAAAGATTACTGAAAGGTAAAAAGGACTGAAGAACTAGAGTTGTAGACCATGTTTATGAATTCAAATACTCAATGCTATTAAGATTTCTATTCTCTCCAAATTCATCTGTAGACTCAACAAAATCCCCATCAAAATCCCAGCAGGCTTTTTGTTATTATTGTTGTTGTAAATCTGATTTTTCAGTTATTTGAAAAATAAAGAGACTCAGAGTCGTCAAACAATTCAAAGTTGGGTGACTTACACTACTTGATTTCAATAACACAAAGCTTTAGTAAAAAGAGAATATGGTAGTAGCAGAAGAATAGACCTATGGATCAATGGAAGAGAATAGAGAATTCAGATGCAGACTGACACATATGTGGTCAATTGATTGTGAATAAAATTTAAATGCCAAGTAGTTCAAATAGAAAAGGAAAGTCTTTTTAACAATCATCAGTGGGGGAAAAATTAACCTTGACCCTTGCCATCTCAGGCCATATAAAAGTTTACCACAAAACAGATCATACACCTAAATTCAATATTTAAAACTATTAAACTTCAAGAAAAAAACATATGAGAAAATCTTTATGATCTTGGAGTAGGAGAAGATTTCTTAGCTAAAACACAAAATGAATGAAGCATAAAAAAATTGATAAATAAGACTTCACCAAAATTTAAAAAACTAAACTCTTTGAAAGATGTTAACAAAATAAAAAGGCACACCACAGAATGGGAGAAATTATTTGCAATAAAAATACATTACAAAGGACTTATATCCAGAAGATACAAGAATTTGGGCTGACAATGGTGGCTCATGCCTACAACCCCAACACTTTGAGAGACTGAGATGGGAGGATCACTTGAGTCCAGGAGTTTGAGACCAGCCTGGACAACAAAGGGAAACCCTGTCTCTACAAAAAATAAAAAAATAATAATTAGCCAGGTGTGGTGTCTTGCACATATAGTCCCAGGTACTTGGGAGGCTGAGATGGGAGGACTGCTTCAGCTAGGGAGGTTGAGGCTGCAGTGAGCCATGATTGCACCACTACACTCCAGCCTGGGCAACAGAGCAAGATCTTGTCTTAATTAAATTTTTAAAAAATTATTTTTTTTTTAAAAAAAGAACTTAGTCAGCTAAAACTCAATAGGAAGGTAACACAATAAAAAATGAGCAAAGGTTTGAACATTTTACAAGTTATATGAGTAACCAGCAAGAGTATGGAAAGATGCTCAACATCTTTAGTAATCAGATGTATTCATCATGTTTTTTTTTATTCTGTAGTTTTGATGCTTTGACATCTTGTTGACCTTGGAGGGGACTGTTCCTCCTAGGGCTACCTAATGCTAATTCCCAAAGATAGCAGTCTAAGGAAACCAAAATTCTACAAAACATAGTTGAGGGTGGGGCTCTGAATTGGTTGGTTTGCATATGAAAAGCACCTCACAAGTGACAACAAACTATCTTTTTTTTTTTTTTTTGAGACAGAGTCTCGCTCTGTCGCTCAGGCTGGAGTGCAGTGGCATGATCTCGGCTCACTGCAACCTCCATCTCCTGGGTTCAGGCAATTCTCCTGCCTCAGCCTCCTGAGTAGCTGGGATTACAGGTGCCCACCACCATGGCCAGCTAATTTTTGTAGTTTTAGTAGAGACAGGGTTTCTCCATGTTGGCCAGGCTGGTCTCGAACTCCTGACTTCAAGTGATCCGCTTGCCTCGGCCTCCCAAAGTGCTGGCATTATAGGCATGAGCCACTGTGCCTGGCTCAAAGTATCTTTTTAATGGCAGTCATCCTGATCCATTGGCCTTGCCATACCTCAAAGATAATAAAATTTTATATTTTAAAACACATGGAAATTCAAATTAAATGCACAATGAAATAAAACTACATACTCACTAGCATATATAAAATTTTAAGAAGATGATAATATCAAGTATGGGTGAGGACAGTGAGCAACTGGCACCTTCATACATTGCTGGTGAGACTGCAAAATAGTATAATCATTTTGGAAAGCTGTTTGACAGTTTCCTATAATTTTAAACATACACTTACCATACGACCCAGCAATTCCAATCCTATTTACTCAAAAGAAATGAAAATATATGTCTACACAAATTGTCTGCAAATTTATTCATGATAAACAAAAACTGAAAATTAAGTGTCCATCAACAGGTGAATAGATAAACAAATTACAGCATATCCATAGTGATATGGAATGATATGGCATAAAATACTACTCAGCAATCAAGAGGAATTAATTACTGAAAGATGCAACGCATGAATAAATTATGCTATGCAAAAAAGTCAGACACAAAAGAATACATACTGTAAGACTCCATTTCTATAAAATTCTAGAAAAGATCAATTTAATTTACATTGACAGAATATCAGTTTGCCTGGTGTCAGGAGTGGGGAAGAGTGTGAAGAGGCACAAGAACAATTTTGGGGGATGATAGAAATATTCTATATCTTGATTGTGGTAATGATTACCTGAATATGTGAATGTGTCAAAATTCATTGAAATACAAACTTACATGGTTACATTTTACTGTATGTTAACTACACCTCAATAAGGTTGATTTTTAAAAAAACATTATCCTTGAAATAGAATCGATTTTGTCAGTTTTATTTACTATTATTTTGCCCATGATGAGTTAATATGTCTGACTACTCTGAAAATGTTATGAAAAGAAAAAAGTTATATGTGGAAGTAATTATTGAGACCAGATGGTTTTCTGCTCTTTGAAGAGTTGACAATATTAACAGTATTGCTTTATGTGTCTATAAAGTCTTATCTCTGTTACTTCGTGCTATTATGTATCTATAAAATGCCACTTTGTAGCAATAGTTGTACATTGCAAATCTCCTTTTACATGGCTTAACCATTGATTCTAACATACAGACCCTGTTATGCATCCCTCCAGTTCTGACATACAGGAGGCTTTAGCTCACCAGCAATGACAGAAAAACTGCATGCCAGTTCAGGAATGCACTGTCTGGACCAACATTTGCCCTGCATTCCCAAGAGGAAGGTTAGGAACCCTAAGCAGCTGGAGAGATGCCCAGGAAAAGAATGTCCCCATCTCTGCTTCTTTTTTAGGGGAGTGGGGAAGATAAAACAGAACTGCCAGATGGCTACAACTCATTACTGCCTGGCAGTATTCAGGATGAAATAAGAGTAAATTAATCAGCATTCAGGAGGAATTAATGGCAAGGGGAGATGTGTATTGATGCTATTTTAGCCCAAGTCAAATTAAACCTGTAGAACTGACAACACACATTAATCTCCCATTGCCTCCAGTAGCTGTGCAAATGAGCTCCTCGTTTCTTTATACAAACAACTGTTATTTTGATGTTACTACTTCGGCAAAAAATTCTAGCGATGGCCTGGTAAGTCACCCCTAGTGATTAATACAGACTTGCGCTTTAAACTCACTCTGCTAAGGAAAGAACGTAGTCTATATCGTAGCTATGAATCTCTAAGCGGCAGCCTTCTGACAGAAAGAAGGGCTTGTGCAAACCAATAGTCTGATTAGTCAGTTGTCTGCAAACGCTCAGCCTTAAATGAGCACTGAGGATTAACTGGATATTGCAGAAGTTGCAATGATTTTTTTTCCTAAAGGGAAATAGAAAAATTATGGGTTCTTTTTCACAAAAGTTTTCTGATTTATATATCAAAGGTCAGCTATAATTCTGTGTAATGGCATCATGTTAGATTATCTCCTCTGTGAGATGTATTTAGGAGTAATACTAAATTGTAGAAAAAGGCTGACCTTCAATTAAAAATGAAATATCAACTCAATTGGTAGTATCTAAATTCAATTGAATTCCTGCTCAGTTGAAGCTCCTCTCTGATTTATTCCATTCTCTAGCATTACTTTCACTCTCTTTTTAATATTGAATATGAACACCTTTGATAAATGCCCCCCTAGTGGGGGCCTACTGAATTAGAAATGCCTTCCAGAACCTCCAAATACTCAGTGAGACCAATTAGAGGAGGTCAGCCTCCTACCAAAATTATGGCAGGAAGCACAAATGAGGGAATAGAAATCATAAAATGGGCTGCAAAGCTGGTCACTTCTCTCAGGGTTTATTCTTCTGGACAATGTCATTTCTTACTCAGCAGTAGATCCAGGTTTTGGGTATTGAAACTTACACATTTTGTGGGAAGGGGTCCTATTTAAGAGAGAAGAATACAAAACTGAAAAAACAAAATTCTGTGTGAATTGAATATTTGCTTAGACTGAAAAAAGAAATTACAAATTACAAATTTTTTCAAGTTAACAAATCAGTACTTTTTTTATATTTTGAAGCTTCTAGCAATCTTTCCAGTTTTGCTTTTGGCCTCCACTAGGAATTTTTTTCATCATATTTGAATTTTGGTCCAATCAATGATTTTGAAAACCATACAAAATTAATTTGGATGAAGGCATTCATAAGAGGAATTAAATTTATTTTTAACTTTCCATTATGTTGTATAGAACTATGTAACTATGTTATTAAATTACTTTTATATTGCATACATTCAACTTTCATAAATACATATAGCTTTGTTGCTGGAACATTTTTTTCTTCAGGCCCCTGCATTACTAAGTAGAAATTCTTCTTGTTATTTTGTCCAGAACCACCATATTTTGTGAGGACAAGGTCCATTGTACATGCTAACGTGCAATCCAATAGTTTGGACACATAAAACATGCAACACCACACAAAGGTACACTCATTGTAGTAGTACTACTGCTACAGTTCTTGTCCTCAAACACAGGCGCTCTGACCAATTGCATTATACACAACTCACACGAAAATACATACTGTGTTTATAATTGTATTCACTGCAGCAGACAACTTTCATTTTCACTGGACATCAGTGAGAATCAAATCTACTGCTTATCATTTTACATTTACAAAAACAATTTCCAGAGCAACTATTGGCTCCATTCGTTTCAAACCTTATTTCTCCTGTACTTCTCACAATCTTCTGAAGTCAAGTGCACAGGACATGTTTATATTGTGATATGACCTTTTGTCCTTGCACCTTTGAGTCACAACTGCATGAGAGTTGGCACGGTGGGTGGTAGGAGTATTTCTGGAAGCCATTCCTACACCACGACAGCTAACTACTGCTTAACTATATAAAGAAATAACTGCAAACCACGTAAACATTTTACTAACCTAAACTAAATATGTCCCAAGTCATCTTCCCTATATACCTGTCCCCAAAATTTCTACGGCAGCTACTCTTTTTTTTTTTTTGAGACAGGGTTTCACTCTTGTTGCCCAGGCTGGAGTGCTATGGCGTGATCTCGGCTCACTGCAACCTCCACCTCCTGGGTTCAAGCGATTCTCCTGCCTCAGCCTCCTGAGTAGCTGGCATAACAGGAGCCTGCCACCATACCCAGCTAATTTTTTATATTTTTAGTAGAGATGGGGTTTCACCATGTTGGCCAGGCTGGTCTCAAACTCCTGACCTCAGGTGATCCACCCGCCTCAGCCTCCCAAAGTGCTGAGATTACAGCCATGAGCCACTGTGCCCGGCCTACAATACTTCTTGGCACAAGAAACGTGACAGAGGGGAAGTGGAGTGAAAAGAGAATATTAACCAATTGCAGTGAATAAGTCTTTCTTTTGCAAACTTTTAAAAACCTATGACCATGTGTATATATTTCCAGCATCCCTCCTGGGAATTAAGAGGAGCCCATGCAAATGAGGGTTGCTGACATTTAAACTTCATTGGCTTCATGGTAAATCAACCTCTGTTCTTCTCTCTTATTTCATAAACATGTTGATTGGCCAAAACATAATGGGTAAAGGGAAAGAAACCCTGAATCAACCAGAACTTCCATATATGATACTCCAAATTAGTTCAAAGAACAAATAACTGTTTGGTGTGTCAAAGTGCCCTCATCTCCCCGAAGACCCTGGAGAATAAACACTCATCCTTGTATCATTTCCAGAGAGCTACCATTTCTGTCACAGCCTATTGCTAATGACTGGAAATATCAAATTTGTTCTGCCACCACAGATAGGTTAGGATCACAAGGAAGCCATGTTCAGGTGGGTTTGTTCCAATGTTCATTTTTCTATAAACAAAATATCTTTGCAAAGTGGGATGAGTTGACACTGGGAAATTTCATAAACTGTGAGACAAAGTTGATGTTCCTTGAATTGTTGGGGCCAGACTGTGCTAGCAACATTTACAAAAACAAACACTAATAAAACCCACAAAACAATAAATTACTGGCCGGGCGTGGTGGCTCACGCCTGTAATCCCAGCACTTTGGGAGACTGAGGCGGGCAGATCACAAGGTCAGGAGATCGAGACCATCCTGGATAACACGGTGAAACCCCGTCTCTACTAAAAATACAAAAAAATAGCTGGGCGTGGTGGCAGGCACCTGTAGTCCCAGCTACTCGGGAGGCTGAGGCAGGAGAATGGTGTGAACCCGGGAGGCAGAGTTTGCAGTGAGCCAAGATCGCGTCACTGCACTCTAGCCTGGGCCACAGAGCGAGACTCCGTCTCCAAAAAAAAAAAAAAAAAAACCAATAAATTATCAAAATAATTTGTCCCCTATCCACTTGTTCCCTGCTTAAGAACCCCAAACCTGTATGTTGATACTCATGTTCAGACAAACCTCTTTACATAGAGTCCCTTACCCAAAAGTATATCCTGCAGACCCCTCATCTCCTGAGATTCTCCCCACAAAAATGAGTTTGGGAAAGACTGCATATTGTATCTCCCTTGGGGATTTAAAATGCCACCTTATGAAATAAAGGCTCTAAGGAACTTTGCAGTAAAGAACCTACTTAAACCCCAGTATATTCTCTCCATAAATGGAACCATTTTCCAAGCAATGTCTAATAAAATGCAGTAAAGTTTCAGTTTTGTAGATCATATTTTGGGCATATTTCCTTAACCTATTGTCACTGTTGTTGAGTTTCTAGATTAGTGTTTCTCAAAAGTGTATTTTCCACCACAATTTTTTCTTCCTTAGTGGGCTCCTGCCATAACAGGCCTCTTTCTTCATCCTCTATCAGGCCAAAAATACTCCCATTTCAGAAACTTAGTACTGCCTACTCCCTCTGCCTAGAACTCTGTTCCTCTAAATATGTAGTGGCTTATTCTTTCTCTCATGTCATTCAAGTGCCTACTCAAAAGTCAGCTTTTCAGGGAAACTTTCTGTTATGAGCTGAGTTGTACCCCCCAAAAGTGATATGTTGAAGCCCTAACTCACAATGTGACTGTATTTAGAGACAGGCCCTTTAAGGACGTAATTAAGGTTCACTGAGATCATAAGGGCGGGGCCCTAATCTGATAGGATTGGCATCCTTATAAGAAGAGAAGAGATGCCAGAGACTTCATTCTCCACCATGTGAGGACACAGTGAGAAGGTGGCCACCTCCAAGACAAGTAAAGAGGCTTCACCAGAAACTAACTCTGCCAGCATTTTGATCTTGGACTTCCTGCCTCCAGAACTGTGAGGAAGTAATTTTCAGTTATTTAAGCCACCCATCCTGTGGTGTTCTGTTATGGCAGCCCTAGCAGACTTATATGCCTTCCTGACAATCCCAGCTAAGATGAGCATTTCTATTATTCTCTCTTCTCCTTGTCCTGCTTTATTTTTCTGCAGAGCACTTATCGCTACTCAACATTCTATACGTGTATCTCCTGGAGATTGAGAGGCAGTGGAATATAGTGGAATACAGTGCAGAAGGTTTTGGGCTCTGGGTTCAAATCCTGACTGCCACTTTCTAGTGTGTGATCCTTGAGCAGTTATGAAAGCTCCTTGAACTTCTCAATTGGTAAAATGGTGATGACAAAAATAGTCCTTACTTGAAGGTATTATTATAATAATGTAATGAGCTATGACCTGTAAAGTACTTAAACTAGTACCTGGAACAAAACGCACACACAATAACTATTACCTGCTAGTGCTTGTTGTCTGTCTACCTCCCTGGAATGTAAACTCCATAAGGATAAGGACCTTGTCTTATAGAAGGATATGTTCACAGCCCCCAGATCAGGGCCTCTGGGGCACATGTTAAGCCTTCAGTAAATATTTGTTACCAGCAAATATGAATAATGAAAGCTCGTGGGCCTTTTCTCAAAGCTCACAATGCTAAGATTATCTTTTTGTTATTGAATGAGCACCTCATTACCTAACATTGCCACATGGTTTCAGAGCCCTTATTTTTGTGTTTAGTACTGCTGCCAAGTGATAGTACCTAGTTGACATAGGCTAATGAGCAAAGTTCAGAGGGGCAGTTAACAGCCAGAGGAATATCGGCTTTCATATTCAGAATCTGAGTTCACATTGGAACAGCCAGTACTACATTTAAATCGTGAGTGATGCTTCATTTCAATAAAACATCACCTATATAATTAAATCAAACCACTTCATTTGAAATCATGAGCTTTGTAGTTTTGCTTGTATTGGTTGTACAGTAGTACATAATTTGATATTCCAGGTATCAGTCAATGGCTCTTTGACACCTTCTGCTGATGAACTTCAGAACTTGTGTTGCTCAACAGTATGTCTTTGCAATGAGTAATTCTTTATGGCTCAGTCAAACAAATGCAGAAACCATATCAGAAGCCTGGTGGGTTTGGCATTACCTTCAGTAGGTCACAATTCGTGATGTTAGTGGCCAGCAGTCAGTAAGAGGCCAGTATAATAGGTGGTAAGACAGTAGTCCCCAAGTAATATTCTCCTGAAAATCAACTTTTACAATTACTTGTGCCTTATATCATCATGTAAATCAACACTGGGAGCAATCACTACTAAGAAAATCAGCAAGAGAGTTTAATTCCCAATGAAATATGTTCCCTGTTTTCACCAATGTAGATATTTCCAGTGAAATTAATAATTATTCCCATCTGGTAAAAAGCCTGGTAAAGAATTTGCTGTCATTGTGGTAGCAAGTTGCACATTCTCTATGGAACTCCACCCAAAAATTATGGCAAATCAAATAGACATTACCAGTGTTTCAAACATCTCCTTCTTTCTAACTGTGCCTACTAGGTGGAACTTCAAGCAACCATTTTTGAATTGGGATAAGAGCCTTTGTAGATAAAAGTTCTTAGGCACTGCAGGATGTTTTAAAATATTCTAATATTTAACCTTCTAGAAGTTCCCATTATGAGATATGTTTTGTAAATTAAGAAAACCTTTTATACTAGCAACGAAGAATCAGAAATTGACATTTTTAAAGCAATACATTTTTACAATAGCATAAAAATATAAAAATAACCTCATGATAAATCTGAAGATGTTTAAGACTGCTATACTGAAAACTACAAAACATTGTTGAGAGAAGTTAAAGAAGACTCAAATAAATGGAAAAATATAACATGCTCACAGGTCGTAATACTCAATATTGTTAAAATACTAATTCTCTCTTCATATTGATCTATGGGTTCAACACAATTCCAGTCAAAATCCCAGCAGGCCTTTTTGTAAAAATTGATAAGCTGACTCTAAAATTCAAAGGAAAATTAAAATGTCCTTCACTAGCTGAAACAAGTTTGAAAAAGAACAAAGTTGGAAGACTAACAGTATCTGATTTCAAGACTTCATTTAAAGTTACAGTAATCAAGGAGAGAATCCACAGACCCTCTGAAGGAAGCAGATTGCTCCTGCAGGACCCTAAAGACACCCCAAATACTGTGCTGGTTTCCACGGCTGAGAGACCCACAAATGGTTCACCTCACAGAACTCTGTGTAGACAACCCCCAGTACCAGCCCGGAGCCTGGTAGATTTGCTGGGTGACTAGATCCAGAAGAGAGATAACGATCACTGCAACTTGGCTGTCAGGAAGCCACAACCCTAGGAAAAGTGGGAGAATACTACATCAAGGGAACACCCCATGGGACAAAAGAATCTGAACAACAGCCTTCAGCCCTAGACCTTCCCTCTGACAAAGCCTACCCAAACAAGAGGCAACCAGAAAACCAACTCTGGTAATATGACAAAACAAGGTTCTTTAACACTCCCCAAAAATCACTCTAGCTCACCAGCAATGGGCCCAAACCAAGAAGAAATCCTTTCATTTACCTAAAAAAGAATCAGAAGGTTAGTTATTAAACTTATCAGGGAGGCACTGGAGACAGGCGAAGCCCAGTGCAAGGAAATAAAAAAAAAAAATACAATAAGTGAAGGGAGAAATATTCACTGAAATAGATAGCATAAATAAAAAACAATCAAAACTTCAGGAAACAATGGACACACTTATGGAAATGCAAAATGCTCTGGAAAGTCTCAGCAATAGAATCAAACAAGCAGAAGAAAGAACTTCAGAGCTCCAAGACAAGGTCTTTTTATTAACCCAATCCAAAAAAGACAAAGAAAAAAGAATAAGAAAATATGAACAAAGCCTCCAAGAAGTCTAGGATTATGTTAAATGACCAAACCTAAGAATAATTGGTGTTCCTGAGGAAGAAAAGAAATCTAAAAGTTTGGAAAACATATTTCGGGGAATACTTGAGAAAAACTTCCCCGGCCTTGCTAAAGACCTAGACATCCAAATACAAGAAGCTCACAGAACACCTGGGAGATTCATTGAAAAAGATCATCGCCTAGGCACATTGTCATCAGATTATCTAAAGTTAAGATGAAGGAAAGAATCTTAAGAGCTGCGAGGCAAAAGCACCAGGTAACCTATAAAAGGAAAACCTATCAGATTAACAGCAGATTTCTCAGCAGAAACCCTACAAGCTAGAAGGGATTGGGGCCGTATCCTCAGCCTCCTCAAACAAAACAGTAGCCAAGAATTTTGTATCCAGCAAAACTAAGCTTCATATATGAAGGAAAGATACAGTCTTTTTCAGACAAATGCTGAGAGAATTCACCATTATCAAGCCACCACTACAAGAACTGCTAAAAGGAGCTCTAAATCTTGAAACAAATCCTAGAAAAACATCAAAACAGAACCTCCTTAATGCATAAATCTCACGGGTCCTATAAAACAAAAATATAATTAAAAAAACAAACAAACAAAAAACCAAGGTATACAGGCAACGAATAGCACGATGAATGGAATGGTACCTCACATTTCAATACTAATTTTGAATGTAAATGGCCTAAATGCTCCACTTAAAAGATACAGAATTGCAGAATGGATAAGAATTCACCAACCATCTGCTGCCTTCAAGAGATTCACCTAAGACATAAGGACTCACATAAAGGGGTGGAAAAAGACATTCCATGCAAATGGACACCAAAAGTGAGCAGAAGTTGCTATTCTTATATCAGACAAAGCAAATTTTAAAGCAACTGCAGTTAAAAAAGACAAAGAGGGACATTATATAATGATATAAGGCCTTGTCCAACAGGAAAATATCACAGTCCTAAATATATATGCACCTAACACTGGAGCTCCCAAATTTATAAAACAATTACTAATAGAACTAAGAAATGAAATAGACAGCAACACCATAATAGTGGGGGACTTCAATACTCTGCAGACAGCACTAGACAGGTCTTCAATACAGAAAGTCAACAAAGAATGGATTTAAACTATACTCTGGAACAAATGGACTTAACAGGTATATACAGAACATTCCACCCAACAACCACAGAATATACATTCTATTCAACAGTATGGAACTTTTTCTATGATAGATCATATGATAGGCCACAAAAGAAGCCTCAACATATTTAAGAAAATTGATATTATATCAAGCACCCTCTCAGACCACAGTGGAATACAACTGGAAATCAATTCCAAAAGGAACCTTCAAAACCATGCAAATACGTGGAAATTAAATAACCTGCTCCCAAATGATAATTGAGTCAAAAATGAAATCAAGATGGAAATTAAAAAATTCTTCAAACTGAACAACAATAGTGACACAACTTATCAAAGCCTCTGGGATACAGCAAAGGCGGTGCTAAGAGGAAAGTTCATAGTCTTAAATACCTACATCAAAAAGTTGAAAGAGCACAAACAGACAATCTAAGGTTGTACCTCAAGGAAACAGAGAAACAAGAACACACAAAACCCATACCCAGCAGAAGAAAGAAAATAACCAAGATCAGAGCAGAACCAAATGAAATTGAAACAAAAATAATACAAAAGATAAATGAAACAAAAAGCTGGTTCTTTGAAAAGATAAATAAAATTGATAGACCATTAGCAAGATTAACCAGGAAAAGAAGAAAGAAAATCCAAATAAGCTCAATTAGAAACGAAGCAGGAGATATTACAACTGGCACCACAGAAATACAAAAGATTCTTCGAAGCTGCTAAGAACACTTTTACGCACATAAACTAGAAAAGCTAGAGGAGATGGATAAATTCCTGGAAAGAAACAACCCTCCTAACTTAAATCAGGAAGAATAGCTACCCTGAACAGACCAATAAGAAGATTGAAGTGGTAATTTAACAATTACCAAAAACAATTTAAAAAAAGTCCAGGACCAGATGGATTCACAGCAGAATTCTACCAGACATTCAAAGAAGAATTGGTACCAATCCTATTGACACTTTTCCACAAGACAGAGAAAGAGAGAACCATTCCTCAATCACTCTGTGAAGCCAGTATCACACTAATACCAAAACCAGGGACATAACCAAAAACAAAAACTACAGACCAATATCCCTGATGAATATAGATGCTAAAATCCTCAACAAAATACTAGCTAACCAAATCCAGCAACATATCAAAAAGATAATCCGCCATGATCAAATGGGTTTCATACCAGGGATGCAGGGCTGGTTTAACACATGCAAGTCAATAAATGTGTTACACCACATGAACAGAATTAAAAAAAAAAATCACATGATCATCTCAATAGATGCAGAAAAAGCATTCGACAAAATCCAGCATCGCTTTATGATTAAAACTCTCAGCAAAATCAGCATACAAGGGACATACCTCAATATAATGAAAGCCATCTATGACAAACCCACAGCCAACATAATACTGAACGGGGGAAAGTTGAAAGTATTCGCTTTGAGAACTGGAACAAGACAAGGATTCCCACTCTCACTACTCCTCTTCAACATAGTACTGGAAGTCCTAGCCAGAGCAATCAGACAAGAGAAAGAAATAGAAAGCATCCAAATCGGTAAAGAGGAAGTCATACTGTCGTTGCTTGCTGATTACATGATTGTTTGTCTAGAAAACCCTAAATATTTCTCCAGAAAGCTCCTAGAACTGATAAGAGAATTCAGCAAAGTTTCCAGATACAAAATTAATGTACACAAATCAATAGCTCTCCTATACAACAACAGCAACCAAGCAGAGAATCAAATCAAGAACTCAACCCCTTTTACAATAGCTGCAAAAAAATAAAATAAAATACTTATGAATATACCTAACCAAGGAGGTGAAAGACCTCTACAAGGAAAACTACAAAACACTGCTGAAAGAAATCACAGACAGTAAAAACAAATGGAAACACATCTCATGCTCATGGATGAGTAGAATCAATATTGTGAAAATGACCATACTGCCAAAAGTAGTCTATAAATTCAACAGAATTCCCATCAAAATACCACCATCATTCTTCATAGAATTAGAAAAAAAATTATAAAATTCATATGGAACCAAAAAAGAGGCTGCATAGCCAAAGGAAGACTAAGCAAAAAGAACAAATCTGGAGGCATCACATTACCTGATTTCAAACTATAGTATAAGGTCATGGTCACAAAAACAGTGTGGTACTGGTATAAAAATAGGCACATAGACAAATAGAACAGAATAGATAACCCAGAAATAAACCCAAATAGTTCTGAACTTTGACAACTGATCTTCGACAAAGCAAACAAAACCATAAAGTGGGGAAAGCACACCCTTTTCAATATTTAGTGCTGGGACAATTGGCTGTACACATGTAGGAGAATGAAACTGGATCCTCATCTCTCACCTTATAAAAAATCAACTCAAGATGGATTAAAAACTTAAATCTAATACGTGAAACTAAAAATTCTAGAAGATAACATTGGAAAAGCCCTTCTAGACATTGACTTAGGCAAGGATTTCATGACCAAGAACCCAAAAGCAAATGTAATAAAAACAAAGATAAATAGCTGAGACTTAGTTAAACTAAAGAGCTTTTGCACAGCAAAAGAAACAGTCAGCACAGTAAAGAGACAACCCACAAAGTGGGAGAAAATCGTCACAATCTATACATCTGACAAAGAACTAATATCCAGAATCTACAATGAACTCAAACAAACTAGCAAGAAAAAAAAACAAACAATCCTTGGGAGGCCAAGTCACACAGATCACTTGAGGTCAGGAGTTCAAGACCAGTCTGGCCAACATGGTGAAACTCCCATCAATCTACTAAAAATACAAAATATTAGCTGGGCATGGTCATGGGCATCTGTAATCCCAGCTACTCAGGAGGCCAAGGCAGGAGACTTGCTTGAATGCGGGAGGTAGAGGTTGCAGTGGGCCAAGATCATGCCATTGCACTCCAGCCTGGGCAACAAGAGTGAAACTCCGTCTCGGAAAAAAAAAAAAAAATTCCCATAAAAAAGTGGGCTAAGGACATGAATCAACAGTTCTCAAAAGAAGATATGGCCAACAAACATATGAAACAGTTCTCAAAAGACAAATGGCCAACAAACATGAAAAAATGCTCAGCATCACTAATGATCAGGGAAGTGCAAATCAAAACCACAATGCAATACTACCTTACTCCTGCAAGAATGGCCATTATCAAAAAAATAAAAAAACAGGAGATGTTGGTGTGGATGCGGTGATTAGGGACCACTTCTATACTGCTGGTGGGAATGTAAACTAGTACAGCCATTATGGAAAACAGTGTGGAGACTCCTTAAAGAACTAAAAGTAGAACTACCATTTGATCTAGCAATCCCACTACTGGGTTGGGTATCTACCCAGAGGAAAAGAAGTCATTATATGAAAAAGATACATGCACACGCATGTTTATAGCAGCATAATTTACAATTGAAAAATGGGGAACCAACCTACATGCCCATCAATCAACAAGTGGATAAAGAAACTGTGATACACACACACACACACACACACACACACACACAATGGAATACTACTCAGCCATAAAAAGGAATGAATTAATGGCATTCACAGTGACCCGGAGACTATTATTCTAAGTGAAGTAACTCAGGAATGTAAAACCAAACATCATAGGTTCTCACTCATAAGTGAGAGCTAAGCTATGTGTCACATAAGAGTGACACAATGGACTTTGGGGACTCAAGGGGAAAGGGTGGGAAGGGGGTGAGGGATAAAAGACTATAAATTGAGTGTAGCATATACTGCTTGGGTGATGGGTGCAACAAAATCTCACAAATCACCACTAAAGAACTTATGTAACCAAACACCACCTGTTCCCCAATAACCTATGGAAAAAAAAATTAATAAAAAAACTAAAAAATAAAGTTACAGTAATCAAGACAGATTGGTATTTGTGCAATGATTAACAATTAGATCAGTAAGGCAGGATACGGAGTGCAGAAATAGACCCACACATTATTGACTTCTGATTTTTGACAAAGGTGCAAAGGCAATTCAGTGAAGCAACAGTAATCTTTTCAACAAATAGTGCTGAAACAGTTGAAAATCCATCTGCAAAAGAAGAAAAGAACTTTAACCCCTACCTCGCATCATTCACAAAAATTAACTCACAATAGACCATAGACCTAAACATAAAGCCTAAAACTATAAAACTGCTGGAAGAAAATATAGATCCCTGTGATCTTAGGTTGGGCAAAGATTTCTCAGACATGAAAAATACAATCCGTAAAATAACAAATTGACAAGTTGTTCATCATAATTTAAACTTCATCATAATTTAAAACTTACATTATTTGAAAGACATTGTTAGGTAAATCAAAAGACAAGACATAGACTGGGAGAAAATATTTGCAAATCATGTCATATGTCAGATAAATGACTTGTATCTAGAATATATAAAGAACTCTTAAAATTAAAAACAACAACACAATTTTTTAAAAATCAGTAAAATAGTTCAACAGGCATTTCACCAAATATGATACACAATTATAAAATAAGCACATGAAAAGATGCTCAACATCATTAGGGAAATACATACTAAAACCACAATGAGATATCCCTTCCCACCATCGGAATGGCTAAAATTAAAAAGAGTCACCATACCAAGAAAAGCTGAGTATGTGAAGGAACTGGAACTCCCATACACTGCTGGTGGGGTTATGAAATTGTATAACCACTTCGGAAAACAGTCTGACAATTTCTTAAAATGTCAACATACATTTACCATATGATCCAGCATTTCTACTAGGTATTTCTCCAAGAGAAATGGAAGCACATGTATGTATAAAGACTAGTACAGGAATGTTCATAGCAGCTTTATTTGTAGTAGCCTAAAATGGGGAGCAACCCAAATGTCTATGAACAGGTGAATGAATAAACAAATGGATATCTATACAATGAAATGGTATTCAGCAATACAAAACAATGAAATTGACATATACGAAAATATGAATGAATTTCAAATAATTATGATGAGTGAAGGAAGCTAGGCAGAAAGAGACATATTGCATGACTCCGTTCATATAAAATTCTAGAAAGTGCAAACGAATGTACAGTAACAGATAATAAATGAGTGATTGCCTGAGGATTGAGGGAGTGGGAGGGGTGGGGAACAGGGATAGGAAAGGACACAAGAAAACTTTGGGGGTGGTGGGTATGTTCAACATTTCATTGTGTTGATGAATTTGTGGGCATATCCATATGTCAAAACATATCAAATTGTACACTTTAGATATGTGCAGTTCATTGTATGCAATTATACCCCAGATGAGCTACTTAAAGAGACAAAAAAAGGAAAAACTTTACAATTATGCTCTCAAAACTTTCTGTGTGGATCGGGATTACCTCGGATCCTGTAGATGATACTACTTATCTCCTCTCTTTCTTGAAACTTTCTTTTGCCACCATTTTCCTAACATTATTCCCTCTAGGCTCCTTTCTCACCTCTCAGAGCCTCCTGTCTTCTGTTTTTTTCTTGGTTCTTATCCTTCCTTCTATGTCTTAAACAAGAGCATTCTTTAGGGTCTGTAGTTGGTTTCTCTTTTATTCTGATATATACTCCTTTCTGAGGCATCTCTCCATCCTTCCACCTCAGCTACTATCTATACAATAATAAATCCCAAATCTACATGGCAAGACTTGGCCTCTCCATATTCCTACCAGGCTCCGATCAAACACCTCTACACCACTTCCAACTTAAGACTGCAAAATGACATATCTTCCCCCATCCACACCTGCTGCCCAGCATGTGTTGAGGTCTCGGTTTGCAGCACCACCATCTCTGCAGTTAACCATTGCACAGTGGATGAGAGCATGGGCACTGGATTTGAGTCCTAACTTTGCCACTTATCAGATTTGTTTCTTGGGCAAGTCATTTACCTTCTCTTTGCTTTGCTTCTTCATCTTTATGAGTCTGTTCCACATAAGATTACTGTGAGGATTAAATAAGATTATAAACATAAACTGTTGTATATCGTGCCTGACAAATAGTAAGTGTTCAAAGATTACTTTGTGGTAATCTTTGAATTGCATGTGTCACGGCTGTTTGTTTCATTTCTGCAGCTTTCTTGTCCCCTTCCCTCTCCCTCTGCCATCTCTAATCCCAAACTCATTATATCTTGCTACCATGATGAGACAGCCTATTCTGATCTCTTCTCTTCAGTCCCTTCTTTAAAGTCCTACCTAAGTGACCACTGAGCTCAGGTCAGGTCATGTACTTCCATGATCAAAGACCTTTAATTGGTCACCTTTGTTCAAATAGCATGGGATATAACAGGACATTCAAGAGTCTAATAGCTCTAACACCACTCCACTCTTCCAGCCTCAACGTGTAAGACACTCTCTGGCCTGAACCCCACATCATCCAGCTACTCTCAATTATTCTGCCGTATCCTCCTTAAACCCTAACCAGCGCTCCTGTCATGTGTTTGAGGAGGGCATTCTTCAGCTACCCACCTTCCAGGATCAGCTCAAATATCCCTCTTTCTTTTTTTCTTAGCCAGGTCTCATTCTGTCACCCAGGCTGGAGTGCAGTGGCACGATCATGGCTCACTGCAGCCTTGACCTCCCCAGGCTCAAGCAATCCTCCCACCTCAGCCTCCTGAGTAGCTAGGACTACAGGTGTATGCCATGGCACTTGGCTAATTTTTTATCTTTTGTAGAGACAGGATTTCACCATGTTTCCCAGGCTGGTCTCAAACTCCTGAGCTCAAGCAACCCACCCACCTCAGCCTCCCAAAGTGCTGAGATTACAGGCATGAGCCACTGTGCCCAGCCCAAGTCCATGGCTGGAATTAATCAGTCTCTCTTCAGTGCTTCCACTATACTTTGTTTATATGTTGATCTGGAAGCTAACATTATTGTCATTTATTTTCCTGTTCCCCTAACTTACCTTTGTTTAGGCATTCAATGAAGGCTTGCTGAATGGAAATGAAACAGGAAGAAAGAATATGACAAACAGTCTGTCTAACAGCTGCCTGACATCTCCCTGGTAATGTCACTTGCTCACAGAGGTTCTTTGAAGATTGACACTTTACAAATTAGCATCCTGTTCAAACTGAAAGAGCACCAGAGAAACATCTCAATGGAAGGCATGCAAGTGTAATAGCAGTAACACCATTCACGGGTTTGCAGAGTGGGAGAAGAGAAATATGTGAGTAAATGAATGCTGACTTAAACTCAGGTATTCTGAAGGGTTCCTCCTGGAATTAAGATGTCTCTCTTCTGAAAGAGAAGTTGCTAACTCTTCATTGATCAGGAATGCAGGCATGTACCCTGAGACCCTCTCCAGTCTTATTATTTTGTAAATTAGGGTGCAAACTTTACAGCTGGGGCTAAGACTGCATGACCATGCAAAGTCCCTGATGCAAGAATGTGCGAAGCACTGACAGCGGCTTGTCCTTGATAGACTCCTCCAGCCACCACTAAAGGGCGCCAGGGACAGGGTTAGAACGTGACAGAAGGAATGAGCCCAAGAAGGTGGCTGCCAGTTTCTCTTCCCCACATTCTTCCAAATTCTCCAGGGCATCTTTTGAATATGACTCTTTTAGTCAGTTTTCATTTTTAGACCAATATTTTTGGAAATTTTTCACTAAAGCAGTCAATGACAACTCAACATAGTCAACAAGTCAATGTCAACTTTGACATTGGTCCATTGATTGCCCTTTCTTTTCCCAGAAACTTTGGAGTTACCACACAACCCATACCACTATCAATGAGAGGCCACCTTCTAACTGCGAATGGTGGACCACAGGAAAGGCCCAGTAGAGCAGAGGAGAGTATATGACCTCATGCAGCCAGCAAGGACGAATGTACCTCGGGAAGAAGGAGATGGGGCTACATCATGGGCCACTCCACCACGGACACTGTGGACATTCTCTGTTTGTCTATCTCCACTCTTAAAGGCCAGGGGCCATGACTTACTCTTCTTTGTATACCCAGCATCTAGTTCAGAAGTTGGGTTCTAGTAGAATTAAATGTTTGTTGAATAAATGAATAAACCAATGCATTTCTCAGAGAAGTATTCTGAGTAGGATATATGAGGAAGAATTTCTACTTGTGGGAAAAGCCTTGTTTCTCTTTCCTTGGTATTAATTGTATCAACTATGTATAAAGGAACATTCACTTTTTTCTAGACATAAGTACTTAGGTACAGTGGCATAACTATTAAGAAATTTTTAACTCTAAAATTTAGGAAATACAGGGAAAACTCTTCTATGTCTGAGAATATATAGAAAGAATATATATAACAACAAGTTTTGCTTGGTCGGGTAATTTTCATTCCAAATAAACTTATCACAAAAAAACTCAGCTTCCCAGGGTCATTCCCCCCCTGCCAGATACATACTTATCTCTGAAAGAGCTTGGAAGATGGACCTTTCAATTCCTCTACAATTAGTAGCTGAGTTACAGAGTAACCTGCCAGCAATCCTATCAGCATTCATCAGACTATTTAAATAGAGCAAAGTCCACAAAAAGTTCCACTGAGACATGCTGAGCAAAGGCCGGAGCCCCAGAAGAAAACAAGTACAGACTCAGAGGAAAGCTGCCCTGGTCCTGAGTGTGACTCCTATGGTCCCCGTGGGGTCTATGTGGTTGGCAATGAGCTCTGTGCTGTCAGCTTTCATGAGGGAGCTCCCTGGCTGGTTCCTGTTCTTTGGGGTCTTCCTCCCCGTGACTTTGCTGCTGTTCCTCCTCATCGCCTACTTCAGGATCAAACTGATTGAGGGTAAGTGTGAGGCCACACAAGGAAGAACTTGGGCGTCCTTTCCCACAGCACATCTTGAAATATACCGATGCACCGTCAGTGTTTTCTGGCCAGGAGAAACATATATATATATATATATATATATATATATATATATATTTTGTAGGTACTTCTCAATCAGTGTTCTCTCAAGTTCCTTGATCAATTTGGCCAAGTTTGATCCTTTCCACTGTGTGGATCTTGTGCTGAGATGTGAAGGCCTGCTGTAGGGGGCCCTCACGTGTAGCACCTCACAGACATACTGTGAATCAGCAATTTTGACATATGGTTGCTTGTCTCTCTCTCTCAAGGCAATAGAGTCACATATGTGAAAACATTGTTCATGGTCTGCCTTCTTTACATGACAGATGTGTTTATGTGGCCATGTGTGTGCATGTCCGTGCGTGTGTATGCGCCCATGTGTGTGCACACACACAACTTTCTCATCCACTGAACTTCTGGTCAGGGAATGTTCCAAATATTCTGCTGTCACAGTCTTTGTAAATGTAAAGCCCTGATAGATAAATACTTGACCTTGGTGTAAACGTTCCATGGAATTATAGTCTTAAGATGGAAAAAACCAAACCAAACCAAATAACTCAGGAAGCTTAAGGTGATTTGGAATGGACATTTGGGTCTTGGATTGACACTGTTTATTCTGCTATAATTAAAATTAATGAAACTGGGCTGTAACTAGATAGACTATGTGTTAATACTGTGCCAAGTACACATGAGATTAATATCATCAAGGTTAATAACTATTTTAGCAAAACCAACAAAGACCAGTCATATTTCTTAATTTAGATAGTGTCATATTAAAACAAATTTGAAAACCCCTCCTCTTTGAACATCTGTTTATGTAATAACATACATGAAGGCATTTCTTGGACTTGCCAAGCTTTTGTGGTAATCTTAAATCACTAATGCTATAATATATAACCTAACAGAAGTACAAAGAGGGATATTTCTTCCTAAGATGAGATTTGGAACATAAAGAAATCCTAGGAGACATAGACAGTATGTCATGGAATCAAGTTTTTCATCACAACTTACTCAAATATCCCCCTAGCCTTTCATTTTTTGTGTGTCTCATTTTTATGAACGGCCCTTTTGTTGAGTGGTCAAGCCATATTCTGCCTCACTCTATAATATTCATGTGATAAATCCTTTTCTTTGTTAAGTCAGTTTATCCTCCACTGCCCTAAGACCAGTCTGTTGGATGCTCTTGTCACCCAGACATTCATTACCACTGAACCCCGGAAGTAGCCTCCAAAAAGGAAGAGAAAATAAGAAATCCCCAAGACCCTAACCATGGCTTCCCTTCAGTGTCTTCCAAGTCGAAACATTTTTCAGAGTTGTTGCAAAGATTCCCATCAGTAACACTCACTGCATCTCAGCCTCCCATTGACATTGAAAGTCCCAGGGACAATAAAACGATTCTGATGTCATCATCGGGGACTTGGAGACTTCCTGTAGTTTCCAAGTTTCATCTCTGGCTGGCTGAAATTTTCAGTATTTCAAAAACTGCAGCAAGTACAGGTCTAGATAGCCTCATGGATATCAAGATCCCTTATTGGCCTCTACTTCGCAGCTATTACAGGCCAGTTAATTCAGTGGGACATCTGGTATTTGGGATAGACTCTGCAAAAACAGGGTGAATCTGTTTTATAGTTTTACTCATTCCTGGAAAAACATCTGTAATATGTAACATGTAAATGGGTCTATGGTATTTTATTTAGATAATTCTGAGGTATAAATGTATGAATCACATTGCTTTAGAATACCCTGGAAAAGTCAACGTGCAGGGTATGGCCTGGTATCACAGGGGCTGATGCAGGGGAAACGCAGTCCAAGTGCCAGCCCCAGAGGAAGTGTTCCATGTGTGTACATCTCTGTGATGATTACACGCTGATGCCCTCCTATCTTCAGCACATCCCTGCCCGTGCAAGTTATCTAGAGATCAAGTCTCAGACAAAAGTTACTACCTTAAGTTTGTAACTCAATACAATTGAAACTATTTCTGAAGGATTTGAGTAAAGGGAGCAGAGACTCCCAATAACCTCTTGTTTCTTCACACTTCCTTCCCCTTTCTTCATTCCAAATTCTGACATGCTACTGAGCTTTTCTTGACTTCTAGACTTGCCCACAACTGTAAGTCTGTCCCTTCCATCTCAGAGCCTTTATTTTTGTAGCATAGAATCTAACCCAAGGGAAAGCAAGCATGTCAGCCTCACACGATGAGGGTCCATGCTCACTGGGTAGAGTCATTACACCAACTTTAAAGCTTACTCCAAACTTATGTCATATTCTGGATAGCGATAATTCTCATTCATTTATTCAACGAATATTTGTTAGTCTATCATATACCAGGGACTGTCCCAGATACTGGGACATATTTTTACTATGAGTTTTTAAGACTAAGAGAAAATAATCCCAGTTCTAGAAAACCACAGAAGGCATCTGGCAAAATCAGCAGAAGTTAGAGGAGGTGCTGCAAATCTGTATGTTTCTGACTCTGGCCTCATTAAATGTCTGATCAAAGAGCTATAATAATAACCTGGACTTTTCCCTCAGTGTCAGGGCTGAGCACTTCACCAGAGGCAGGATCCTCTACAGAGAAGGGGCACCCCCAGCCAGGTTATGAGCCTCCATTTTCTGTGGTTTTTCCCCATTGTCTCCTACTTGGGCTTGCTCTAATTGAAGTGTGCCTAGAGCTTCCAGGCTGCAGGTAGGAATTACAGGAAGAGTGAGTGAGGAGGCAGAAGGAGCTATTTACCATGGCAGAACAAAAATGTGTGCATCCGTTACTTAACGCAATGGGGGTCCCATCTGAAATTTATTGTTGGAAAGAATACTAATGACTAGAAACACTATTACTGCCAACCATCTGGAAGATGCTTAGTGAGGATGTCAAAGGCATTTTAACGAGAGCAACTCCATCTTGAATAGGGGCTAGGTAAAATGAGGCTGAGACCTACTGGGCTGCATTCCCAGACAGTTGAGGCATTCTAAGTCACAGGATGAGATAAGAGGTCAGCACAAGATACAGGTCATAAAGACCTTGCTGATAAAATAGGTTGCAGAAAGAAGCCACCCAAAACCCACCCACCAAAACCAAGATGGTGATGACAGTGACCTCTGGTCGTCCTTACTGCTACACTCCCACCAGCACGACAGTTTACAAATGCCCTGGCAATGTCAGGAAGTTACCCTACATGGCCTAAAAAGGGGTGGCATAAATAATCCCCCCCGTGTTTAGCATATAATCAAGAACTAACCATAAAAATGGGCAACCAGCAGCCCTCGGGGCTGCTCTGCCTGTGGAGTAGCCATTCTTTTATTCCTTTACTTTCTTAATAAACTTGCTTTCACTTTACGAACTCGCCCTTAATTCTTTCTTGTGCAAGATCCAAGAACTCTCTCGGGGTCTGGATCTGGACCCCTTTTCTGTAAGAAGGACAGCATAGCTGAGTGGATCAAAGTAGTCCTCCCTGATGGCAGTTTTTGTTCTGTTGAGACTGAGCCCAAAGCAAACCGGGTGAGAAAAGTGGGGGCCCTGGATGGTGTCCTTGACAGATTCCTGGTCAGGGTAGCAGCTGATGGGCAAGCTGCACTATACATTCCCTCCAGAAGTTTATATTCAAACCATCTTTCGGTTGTATTTCCCTCCTCTCCCACATGGAATCAGTGCATCTATTTTTTTTTGGAGTAATTCTTGATTATATTTTCCAGTGTTAGCAGCCAACTATAGACTATGGATATTTTCGTTTTTAGGTTGATCTGGTCCCTTTAATTCCAAATAGTCTTTCTCCTAAGAAGAAAAACCACCCAAACTCTAAGAACATGTACCTTTGAAAAAATTATAGTTCTTTCTGGCACCATTTTCCTAAGGGTAAGTAGTACTGTCTTCTCTCCAGTTTGAGGGCAAATGAGATCACTGGACTCGAAATAAAATATCACCAGTTTGTATCTCCATTTCGCAGCATCCACTTAAAAAACTGTCAACAGATGGTCAAATGTCATGTCGTTAATCTTCCAACCAGGGTTATGGCAAATGTAATCATTTCTATTTTATTCCTGTAAAGAGAGGGACATTGATAGATTAACTGGCATGTTCGCAGAACCCCAGAGTCCTGCATTCTAAAACAGAAAACCAGCTTGCCTGTCTCATACAGCTGGGTCTGTCAGACAAGAGAGCCATTTTAAGATGTGACGGAAAGCATGTGGAGGTACTGTAATCACTCAACATTAATCCCCACACTTCAAGCCTTAGGAGGTAATGGTGCATGTAAACTTAATTAGTATGTAGGGAACATCAATTTTCTCGCAAAGGAAGAAAGAAAATTCTCTAACATCCCGCATTCTTCAATCTGTGTCAATTTCCTTGAGGAGTAGCTCTTGGGGTGGAAGTATGTGTCATGAACTTCCCATAGCCAATCCCCGCATCAGCCATTGTCATGGACATTTTGCATCTTCTAGGTTGGAAGTTTTCATTATCTTATTTCCCTAAGTTCTGAGATTCCCAAACCTCTGCTTCCAGGCCACCCCACCCCCAAAACACCATCACCCTGATCAGGAACAAATTGTTGTCTAAAATGACAAACATGGCCAAAAATAGTCATTATTTAATTAAATTTTAAAACGTGTCTACTGAAATGCCTAAATGTTTTTGCACGGAGTTGGACCCAAAAAGAAAGTCAGGTAGTTAACCAGCTCTTGGCCTTCAGCAACGTACATCCTAAAACAAATAACTAAAGTACTGATGATATACAGGCTGGCTAGGCATCTTCCACTGAACTTCATACTCACTCTACTCAACCTCTTGAAGCTTCGGCCTCCTGGTCTGTAAAATAGAAATAACAGCAGGACATACTATAGGACTGGTATGGTGATTAAGCGAGGTAATACATATAAGGTTCTTAACAGTGCCTGTTCTGAACAACTGTTAGTCATTATTATCCTGCTAGCTTGAGAATTCTAAGAAGGCACTGTTTGTGTCATTATAGCATTACAGTAGCTATTATTAAAATAGTCTTGGGATAATTAAGTACATTGCCCAAGGTTACCTACCCAGAAAGTGGTAGAAAGAGGATTCGAACCCTGGCTGGCTCCAGAGATAGCCCCTCTTCACCGACGCACCACCTCTGGAGTATCGAGTCCTCAGTAGGGGTTCTATCTGTTGAGTCCTTTTGGTCCAGACAGATAAACTTACCACCAATTGTGGGACAGTTTTAAACAAGGCAAAAATTTTACAAAATCTTTGAAGAATTCGATCAATCTCTTAATATAACGGGGGTCATAATAATTATTGATGATGGTGATTCCTCCACATAAAGATCTGCCTGAGTCAAATCACATTTCTTTACCTGGGAACTAACAGGGCACACTGCATTGCTTGCAGGATTTTCCACAACCACGACCTCGGGTGTTTTCAAGGCCAACTGCCTATCGAATCTCTCTGCACATCCTCCTTAACAGACCCAATGAAATGAAATGACAGCCAAATTGCAAGCTCTTTTAGGTTAGGGAGGCATTATTTTACTTCTCTCACTCTCCACATGGTGCCTAGCAAAGACACTTTATTCACTGGGTAGATGATTCACTGTAGATTGATGAGCTTCCTCTTGGCCTCTCCATTCTAGTTCTCTCTCCACTCTTAAGAGTTCACTTTTTTTCTGTCTCATTATTCAGGTCACCCATTTTCAGCTCTACAATCTGTATCCTGGTCCCTCATTCAAAGCACCCTATTGTGCAGTTAGCCATTGGTAATTAAGAATAAAACGGAATAAATTACTCATATTTCAGTGAGTTAAAAGTCTAAGCCATGGGCCATCTCCAAGGAATACCTCTGAAATAGCGATAATCTACGGAAAGTCAGTGCGACTCAGTAGCTGAAAGTGTGGTCTCTGAAGTCAGATTGCCTGGAATCAAATCCTGAATTCATCAGTTTCTCTGATCTTGGGCAAATTACTTCATCATGATTTCTTTCTGCCCCAGTTTGCTCATCAGTAATTTAATAATAATGATGACTAGCTCATCATGTCATCACAAGAATTGAACGAGAAAGACTGCAAACGGCTTCACACAGCACCTGGCACAGAGCAAGTGCTCAATAAGTATTGGCTATTAAATCTTGAGGCCCATGTTGTCAGGGACTTGTCACTCTCCAACACATATGCACCCTCCCTGACTAACATGATAAGCATTTGTGGAGGCCTGGTCAGGGAAAGTGCATGTGTCCTGGGGTACATGGCATACAATGTATCAAGTAAGGGATAAATTGCATGGGCTTTATGTGGGAGCCTAAGAGAGCATTTTCAGGTTCAAGAAAATGCTTTTCAGGTTCAAACATGTTTGTAGAAACATGTTTATTACCTCCCATGAGATTAGAAGCTCCTGGTCTCTGGCTTGATTAATTATACTTCTGAAAACAAAACTTTTGAGGGTGAAAGCAGGATCAGTTGTGTATCCTGGTTTCAGGAAGAGACCTGTGTCTTCTGATGTACGAGGAAGATCCCAACAAATATGTGTCAGGATCTCAGAAGGCGTCTCAGGGCTAAAAATCAAATCTAGTTATTGCCAGAGACATAATAGTTGAAGCTAAGGAGCAGATAAAAGTACACAGGTGGCACACAATAAAAGCCAAAGGGAGGAGAATGGTGGGGGCAGACAGAGAGAGGGGTTGTGTCAAATGCTACTGAGGAAGAAAACTAGGGATTGGAAAATGTCACTAGATTCAGTAATTCGATGTCACGGTGAGTTTTAATATTTTAGTAGAGTAGCTTTAACTGAAATTATATATTAAGGGGTTAAGGAATGAGCAGGTTGCAAAAAGCTGAAATAGAGTCATCAGTAAAATATACCAAAAGGTAAAAGGGAGAAAACTAATTTGACTTGTCTAAAGACTGTAAGTGCCCAGACACATTTTTGGGAGGGATGAGCAGGGGCAGACACTGTGACTTGCTGTGGGAGTTTCAACTTAATCAACAAAATCTAAATATACTTAGCATGTAACAATTCTCATTACAGTGGTAGTTTGTTTGCTCTAACCAGGGCCATTCTTTAGAAAGAAGCCTTTACATTTCCACTGGATGTGGTTGAGGAGATAAGGATTGATCCTGTAATAGGATCTGCTTGGAAGACCTGGACTTCCGTGACTCGCCAAGGCCACCAGTGTCAGATATGCTGGCCAACAGCCCTTATGAACTCTAAATGACCAATGGCACTCAGATGTCTCCAAATTATTAACTAATATTTTTCCTTTCAGTTAATGAAGAACTGTCCCAGAATTGTGATCGCCAACATAATCCCAAGGATGGCTCTTCCCTGTACCAGAGAATGAAATGGACGTGAAGTTGGGGACTTTCCAATAACTAAAGCACAATGAGTTTCTACTGGTCAGCAAGCAATGGTCAACAGTTCAGCTAATAAAGTAGGTTGATAAACTAGAACCATAGCAAAATAGAAAGAATACTAAGATACTCATTCTGAACCATACTGAAAAGTGGCAGCTATTATCTAAGGGGACTTCTCAGAGACTCAGTATAACAGCAGCTCTTGAAAAGTACCAAGAATGGATTTCCTGGGTATATACACTGGACACATTGTAACTTTTTAACTTTTATTGTGACTGTGTCTGCTCTAAACGGCATATTTAAAAAATAAAATTCTGCAGCATCTTACTACATAATCCCATAGGAACCCCTATTATTCCGATTTTAGAGGTGAAGAAACCTTGGTAGAGATCCAATGAATAGCAAAAGATGAATGCCTTGGAGAGAGCTCAGTAGATTCCATATGCAAGAATATTTCCACATTCTTCTTGCAGTTCAGCAACTCTTAAGTGACACAGTTCAGGTATCATTTTTGGACCTGACTTTGCTTCTCTCCTTTTCCTGATTGCTTTCACAAATCATTACTGTCACAAATATGCACAAAACAAGTGGAGTATCCCCACACTAGGTATGGATCACCCACAAATGTAGCTTTCAGCCTGATGCGACCTGGAAATGTTGGCAATTTGGTAATGGGAAAAGGAAAGGACAGAATGTTCACATAATTCCTGAGGAGAATACAAGTCTTTGCCTGTAATATCAAAATACAGGGAGCTATATCTAACTATGCGGATAAGTCAACATTTCACTACAGTTCTTCTTTTTCAGTGGGAGCCCCAAAGAGACAACACAGGTAATTGAAAAGAAACTTAATTCTAGGGGTAGTTAAACTAGACTGTGGTTACTGTTGTGCTCCCCACATTCTTCCAGTTAACATAAATCAAAGATGTTCAATGCATTCTAAGTGTAAGACTGGTTACATTCCAATCTTTGTGCAGGACATTAACAGGCTGAGTGATCCACTTTATAAAACATAATGAATGTGGTCACCTGTAAGAAATGCACCTGTTTCAGTAGTGGCTTACAGTCATACAAAAGGTTGTGTGGATGACCCAAAGCAAAAATATACCATCAGTGCTGGGTTTTTACTTCTTCCCCTCAGCCCCACCCTAAAATTCTTGACACCCATTCCGTGAGTAGTTTCCACTTGCACTTCTTGCATAATATAAAACTTATTGCTAGAATAAAGACACTCACTTCTGCATTTTACTGCACTTGATTACAATGAAAATGTCTGCCGGGGTTTTCAGACTGAACTAATTCAGAGTAACAGTGTTCTTGCCATATGGAAGGAATAACAATATTCTTTCAGTTTTGGGAGAGATCTCTTTTTAGCCCCTGGTGGAAATCAGCTTATGTAAAAATGCTTTCTTTAACAGAAAGTGTGAAAGGACAGATCGTATTCCTATCTCAGGCAGCTGCCAGCCACATTTGTGGCTCAGCTATCAAGGTTTGCTCCATCTTCATCCAATAATGGGCACTTCAGAAGGCCAGTTCCGGCTCTGGTGGGTGCTGGTCCACCATCTCAGCTATTGTGATAACAGATGAGCTCTATATAGACATGTTTTCAGCACCAAGCACTACCAAGTACTTTAGAACAAGGCCTGTTTCTTTTCTGCCATCCAATGAGAGCAGAGAATCTCCAATGAAACTGACTAGATTTATGAATGTTTTTTATATGTAGAGAGGGGCAGAAACATGTTCATTTTCCCATGAAGGAACAAGTCCCAAGGGTTTATCATCTGCCTGAAGGCACTGCTAACGAATTTGTCAACTCCTTTATCCAGCACAGCTTTACCAAGCAGCTGCACAGTCAGGCCTTTGCACTTCTCATTCTCATAGGTCCAGTTTAAGATCTCATTCAGTCCTGAATTGCTTCGGTCCTTTGCATTCCTGCTGTCTTGGCCTCCACCTAGATCAAGTCGGCAGTCTCCCTATATTACCCTACATTCAGCTGCATCCTATGCTCCAAGGCCTTTCACCAGGGGCCAGAAATGCTCCCACAACCCTAAATGGTCTCACTACAACAGTTCCTAATCTTATTCCAAATGCTATAGTATCTGAAACGGTTCACCAATAGGGATAATGTTTCTCCAACTGGAGACCTTCAATAAAACACTTTAATAGGTGCTTTAATTTCTGTCACATTGTCATTATTTATTATTCAATAAATTTACCAAAAAACATATGTAAATATATATATTATTTTGGAGACAAGTCTTGCTATGTCACTCAGGCTGCGGTGAAGTTGTGCAATCATAGCTCACTGAAACCTCAAACTCTTGGGGCTCAAACGATCCTACTACCTCAGCCTCTGGCTACAGGACAGGAGTGCACAGCCTCACTTGGGTTTTTTTTGTTTTGTTTTTTGTTTTTGGTAGATACAGGGTCTCAGTAGTTTGACCATGCTATTCTTGAATTCCTGGCCTCAAGCTATACTCCTGCCTCTACCTCCCAAAATGCTGGGATTACAGGCGTGACCCACTGTGACCACCTAAAAATTTAACAGAATGAACTCAAAGCTGTAAATATTATCTTTTCATCTCTCTTGATAATCATGTTGGTAATTTGGCAATTTGGTGTTGGGAAACTGCAGGTCCATGACTGCTCCACATCCTAAACCTAGCTGAAAAACAGAAATTTGGGCAAGAAAGTGCCCATATTATGTTTTCTGAAATGTTATTTGCAAAAGTTTTTTAAAAATAATCTGGCCAAGTAACAGCCTCCAGAATTTTCCAGACATAATTTAGCGATTGGAAAATTCAGAAGAGGTAAACACTCCTAGACAATAAGAACAGCTTTTTGGTGAAATCTCAAGTTCTTTGGCAAGACTGAATATCAGAAATCAGAGTTCACAACTCTGATAACCATCAAAATTCAGAACTCTGATAACTCTCAGAATTCATGACATTAAGCACATTTTGAAAATAAATTTTCTGATTTCTATTTATCAAAAAGTTGTTAGAATTTTCAAAGCATGCTCACAAGATTCTTACTTTCTGACTTTGTAATTGGTGTGCCAGTCAGAAGAGGCCTCTGAATTTATCACAATGTATTCAATGACATACAGTCTAACATGTGAGTGACAAGCAGAAGACAGCAGAAAACATGTATTCAAAAATACCATCCAGTGTATAATTACCATCAGACAGATTGGGGATTTAAAAATATTCTTTCCACTTTTCAAATTTTTCAAATACAATTTCCAAAACCTTGTTTGATCTACTTGTGTATTTATTCTATCATTTAGCCCAATTTACCAGATGAGATTATAACAGCCAGAGAAATACTTTATAATACAAAATATTTTTTTTTAAAAGACAGCCTTGCTCCTGTAGCTACAGGTGGGAATAATTATCAACATTGTTTCAAGTGGCTCTGTGGGTATTAATTCCCATAGATTCTCTCAATGCCCCCAGGACCCTAAACCCTGTTCTTGCTGTCTCAGCTGAATAAAACTGAGCCCTAATCCCCGCACACCACATTTCTTAGTCCATGGGACCTGTGAAGACAAACTTTCTTCCTGTCACTGCAAATATGGTCTTCAAAACACCCAGGGAAGCTCAACCTATGATTTCAATGTGAGTGTTATACAAACTTTCTGATGAGGCATACATTTGCAAAATCACATTTGGTTCCACAATATTTCTAAGGCTTGGCTTGCTGAATCGGATTCTCCAGGGAGTTGTTGTTTTTGTAATAATTATAGAGAAAGTGAGAAAGGCCTTTCACAAGGCGAGAGATAATTTAGTGGAAACAGATCTCAAAGACGACAGTTATGCAAATTGTATTTAATGTACTTACTTTAAATGACTAGAGAAAAAAATTCTATATAACACTTTACAAGAAATGTACCCTGTTGGTTATTTGCTCTATAATAACACCATAACCTGGTGTGCCCCGATAAAAGTTTCACGAGAAAGCATCCCAATCAGACTGGGATGCAGCCCCTCAGTGGCCTAGTTTGCCTGATATACAGAGGGCCAGTGGACACAAAGTAAAGAAGGACATGAAGCAGAGGAGCAAGATTCAGATGGTACAGCTAAAATATTTCCTGAAAACAAAATGAAAAATGCACAAAGAAAACAAGCAAAAATATCCCTCGGAGAATTCGTAAAAGCTGGAATGGATTATGTAACCAGGCAGAAGGAATCTGGCACTCTCAACATTAGATGTACAAACTTTCAACGTCGCTTTCACCGTTTCAAATAGTGATGTTGGCAGCATCATCAAATTACAGAAGAGCTGAAAACAGATTTTGAAATGCTACTTTTCACAAAATACTAAGACTTCTGATGAAAAATATCACTCAAGTTTGTTTTTTTAAACCTTTAGAAAAAGAGAAGTGACAAGTTTAGAGAATAAACAAACTTTATTTTATAACAGTATTACAGGAAGCAAAATATCATTTAATACAACTTGAAGCTGCTATAAATCTAATCTGGCATCGTAACTATACATAGGGTCAAAGGCAAAGGAAAAAATGTTCAATATAGTTAATAAGTCCCTATCAGGTCTCTGGTGCCAGCTTTAAATGGTATAACTTTCTTGTAACCAACAGAACACCACCACAGCCCCCTCCCCCTCTCCCCAGCATCCTCAAACCTGTGTGAATCATAAAACTATCTGAAAGAGATAGGCCTGCTCAATAACAAAAGGTCAGTTTTACATGTGTAGACAAGGAGGTTTAATACAAAGCAAGAGTTCTACCCAAGTGTTCAAATAATGGAAAGAATTGAAATTTGGGTATGTTAAGAAAGAAAGCACTAAGGTTTTAAGCTGCCTGAATCGTTTAGTAGAAGGGAAGAAAGTTTTCTCTTTCTCTTCCCTCCTGTTCTGGAATGCTGCCGAAGGGCATGTGTCTGACAAGCATTGGCACTGTGGTGCGGCAGGGTCTCTAAGCACAGTGCACAGTCAGTGAACTTCTTCATTATTCTCCAGTCCAGAGATTCTGACTCTCTACTAAAAGTAGAAAGTCACAGGACTGGAAGGTCAAAGGGGTCCAATATAAAAAACATCCCTGTGAAATTCTCAAATATTAGAAAATTTTCAAGATGTAAGAAATGCTTTTAATCTGTATTAATATTTTCTCATACAGTATATTTGCTGCAATTTGAAAACTTCGTAAATATTTACTGTGAGAATTCAATGAAAAGAATCCAGAAGAAGGAAAGCCACTATCTAAATTAGTCACAGAGTTTCCTTTCTGCACAACAGCACCTGTTCAAGTGAACAGCACCTTACCAGCTTGGGCTGGCTTTGTTCACTGTCATTTGATCAAAGTGAGTCATTAAAAGCAGGTAGTTGCACACAAAGTAAACAGAAAACAAAACCAAAACCCCTTAATTAACAACAACAAAAAGAAAGAACCGAGAATATTTAGAAGTGGTTATAAAACAAAATAATATATTAAATGCATGGGAGCAATATAGACCAGAGCTGGTAAGGAAAGGTTTGGTGTTGGCATTTTAATTCTTCAGGCTTCTGGTCATTGTTACCAGTTGTAGCATAAATTCGCTGGAATAGTGGTGTGGCATTAAGACTTGGAACGGTCAAAAAATCTTCAGGGGTTCACAAAGTTGAGTGTTGTTTAAAAAAATGACTTTCTAGAAGAGAAAAAAAAAAAACAAAAAAAAACAGAAGGCTTAAATATTCCAAAAACACAGGCTTGAAAAAAATGTTAAGTAACATTCATCAAGTTTTCAATCAAGTAATCAACAGTTACTGTCTGCCTAGTCTTACAGTAAATAGTATGTTTACCAGAAGACAAGCATGAGACACTATTCCACTCTCGAGGGCCTTAAAATACCTGGGGAATTGACAAGTACGCTAGAAGCAACTGGCAAATAAGAGTTCACTGCAAAAGAATTTATTAGCATAAAACAGAGACAATTCATATGTAAGAATTTAAAGACAGAAGCCAAGGTAGGTTTTAAAGCTATACTCAGGAAAAGGGAAAGTCAAAGTCTATTTTCTTTGTGCTAAAACGAATGGAAATGGTGCTTCAGGTGGAAAAACACAATGAGGAAAGAGGCATGGAGGTGAAGAAGTACACAGTATTATGACAGTAAGATGTATGTTGGGGGAGGAGGCAGAAATGAATGGAAGGAATAGGACGGTGAAGAAATGGACATTACTAAAGTTGAGCATTGGTATAGCGAGTAGTAAATAAAGGTACAAAATATTAGGTCTATTCTTTAATAGACTGAGAAGTACCAGCTTGATCTAATTGACCAAAAAAAAAAAATGAATTAAGAAAAAACATTTGGACGAAAAGACCAGTTGGCAATCTACTGCAATGGTCCAGGGCAGAGTGCAAGAGCCACGGAGAGATAAAAGACAGGTCAAAGAACCTGGGGTTGGCCAGTCATGCAGGGCATGATAAGCCCAGGAAAGGAGGTTGGGATCGTTTCTTCTTTGGTTTTGAGGAAGGGTTTGTCATGGTGTGATTTACGTTTTGAAAACACTGCTGTGGCTTCAGTGTGATGAATAAGCTGAAGCTGGCAAGGAGTAGAGGCAGGAACAACAGTCAGGAGACCACTGCAGGAGTCCAGCTGGATGAGGAAGATGACAAATGTCAGGCATTCCTGCCAGATGGCCAGGACCCAGACTTGAGTGGTCACCACAGAAATCAGGTGGGAGAGAAATTTGAGAGGCACCACTAAGAAGAATAATCAGTGTGGTGGTTAAGAAATAGGTATAAGACAGGATGATAAGGTTTGGAGTCTGGGACCTCAAAAAAAGGAGAGAATGAAGGCTTACAGCCTGGGTGAAGCATTAGACCTAGGGATATAGATTTGGGCATCAGAACAAGGGATAAGTGAAACCAACAGATAGAACTAAGTCTCATGTGAGCATAGGAATAAATGAAAGCCACAGAGTCTTGCAGAAGTCCACAATCAAAGGTAAGTGGAGAAGACTTTTTAAAAAACCCATGATGGTGCAATGGCCCTGAAAGTGAAACAGGTTTTAAGGTGGCAATTGTTTCATTTTATATTTGAACTTGGTTGGAAGTTTTGGCAAATGATAGGTAATCACAAAGGACAGTGCAGAGTGGTAATTAACATCTTTTCCAAGAGACAAACTGCTCCCAAAGTCAATTAGAATGTACACTCTTTTGGTTAGGTAAAATTAAGTCTTGCTTTAATGAAAAAAGTTCCTACCATTTAGATTTATCACAGATAATATTAGAGCCTCTTGATTATTCAGGACAGATTGATTAATCAACTTCATTGTTTTCTACCCTGTTGTCTGCCTTAGGCTATTTCATTACTCATTAGTACTTCTGTTTGATTCTAGGCTGGGGGAAAAATATCAATGGAGAAAATAGAAAGTCTTTTTTTAGGTTAGTAATTATGAAAAGAAATGTGGGGGATGATGAAGGGAAATGGATACAACTACCAATCAAATTGGATTTGGCAGTTATAGGACACCTTCAGTCATGGAACCTGTTCTTGTTCCTTCAGAGCTGGTATTTCCATTTGCTTTGTTTAGTAAATATGCATCATTTGTTGAACACAGCTGCCATTTTGCCTAGTTTATGTTATTAAAAAAACAAACCCCTGACGTTATCAGGGCCTGAAAACCTACAGAGAGAACAATGTTTAGGATTCTAGTCTCCATTTTCTCTAGGCCCTATGTCACTTTATTGCTTTGCATCTGTTTTCATCAAAAATAAAAATTTCACTTTGTAATGAGTCATAAATTTGTAAAGAAAAGCTAAAATTAAACTTGTTTCAAAGTTATTACAGGAAACTAAGTATATGTTGGAATTGAAGGGATCTTGATCTCAAAAAACTTCAACATTTACTGAGCTAAATATAGAGAAAAAGACATAGTTACCCAAATAAACTCAAAATGTAATTTATTTCCATTAATAAACTTTTTTTCTGGTAATGAATATTATAAATGATAACCTTCATGTGCTCTTAGGATTCCAAACAGCTTTCAGAATCATTTTATTGCCATTTTAATGTTAAAACTTATTTATTTTCTCATTCTTTAAAAATCAGTAAATCAACTTTAACTCTGAGTTAGATATTGTGTCAAAACATCCCAGTTCCTTATTGGCGTAGATGAACAAGAAGAAACTTATTGTACGAAGACTTTATTTACATATCCACTTATCTTTTTTGACTGTTTCTTGCACTTAAACACATGTAGAAATACGTTCCTAAGTACTAAACAGTTAGCTTTTGAGCTAGAAAAGAGAAAATATAAAGATAGAATCACCAATGTCACTGCTACATAAGCATCAGAAATATTGTACTCTTCTGTCCTCTGGCAGGTGTCTGTGAGAAATAAACTTAATATCTGACAATTTTTTACAGGCTAGAATTTGGGACTAAATGATTCATTACATATTCCAACCAAACTGAAAACTAGGCAATGGCTCTTCATGTAAAAGCTGTAAAAGTTTCAAGAACATTCTTTTCTTTCTCTAAGCTTGAATTCTACTCATATTCATAGAAGTCTGGGCATCTTTGTCAATACAAATTGGCAGGCATTAATTATAGACATTAATTCAACCTGCTTTCACTTTTACACTATCACAGGTTCATCCTGAGTTTGGGTAAGATCATAGCTGTTAAGCATATGGTTTATACTTTATGTATTAGAATTGTGGTGAAGTCAACAAAAATAAAAGCATTCATACCACTGTTCTGTTTCCAAGTGTCACTGTTCCACCCTGGCCTATACAATGTCAGTAAACATTCTAACTACTATAGTCACATTCCTTAGTCTATGTCCCCCTCTTTTGGCCAATGTGAGAATAGATCAATGTGGCTCAATTTCATCTAATCACAGGAGTAATTCTATGTTCAAGTTCTTCAAGGATATATGTTGGTTGCGTGCCTTGTCTTAAGCACTCACAGAGCGATCAGAGAGTTATTTATCCCTCTCAGTGCACCCAATGAGCAGTGGTGAAAAAAGTCCATACATAGAAGTTCTATGATCTTGCCTGAAAAGCACAATCTTTGAGTTTCTAGAGACAAAGGGCTCATGTATTGATCTCAATCTTGAGTGCTCTACTCCAGAAATTGACTCAGTAAACTGATTTCAAAAAGCATTTGACAGAAAATGCTGGCAATGCTGCCTTTAAGTGGTACAGCACTCATCTAGAGAGAAGTCCCAATAAAAATGCAAAAATGTGGTTTTCCCCCAGATAATACAACAATGCAAATAATACAAGAAAACAACATTTCTTCAGATTAATGAACATTCAATTACCACAAAGCAATAACATAATAAAATGGGAATGAAATATTTACTTAAGGCTGGGCATGGTGGCTGATGCCTGTAATCCCAGCATTTTGGGAGGCTGAGGCAGGCAGATCACGAGGTCAGGGGTTTCACATGGTGAAACCCCGTCTCTACTAAAAATACAAAAAAAAATTAGCTGGGCATGGTGGTGGGCACCTGTAGTCCCAGCTACTCAGGAGGCTGAGGCAGGAGAATCACTTGAAGCTGGGAGTCGAAGGTTGCGCAAGCTGGGATCGGCCACTGTACTCCAGCCTGGCCACAGAGCAAGACTGTCTTAAGACACTGCATTTCCTAAGCAAAAATGAACTCTGTGCACTCAGGTGTAAAATTAAATTTTAAATATGATACTTTATGGATTTGACAGTTATTTCAAATGCTGAACTTTTCATTTTATTCTTCTTTTATCCTCAATTTGCATATTTGATTTTAATTTCTAAACAGAATTTCCATTGTTTAAATTATAAAAATCAGCTGGGCACGGTGGTTCACGCCTGTAATCCCAGCACTTTGGGAGGTCGAGAAGGGCAGATCACCTGAGATCAGGAGTTTGGGACCAGCCTGGCCAACATGGCAAAACCCAATCTCTACTAAAGACATAAAAATTAGCTGGTCATGGTGGCACACGCCTGTAATCCCAGCTACTAGGGAGGTTGAGGCAGGAGAATCGCTTGAACCCAGGAGGCAGAGGTTGCAGTGAGCTGAGATCATGCCACTGCACTCCAGCCTGGCTGCCAGAGCGAGACTGTCTCGAATAAACAAATAAATAAATAAAATAAAAATCCCAGAGCCAAAAATGCAAGCATGCTAAATTTCCATTTGGTTAAACCCAGAAAAGAGTCAATTCTTAAAATGTCTGTGTTACCATTAAAATATACACGAAGTGTAGCCTGCAGCCCCTGAGGACTGCTGAGTCTCTTTAAGGGGACCATAGAGTCAAAACTGTTTTCATTATCATACTAAGACATTATGTCCTTTTCAGTGTGTTGGCATTTTCACCAATGGTGTAAACAAATAATGGTGAGTAAACCTACTGGCAGCTCAGCCTACATAAGTCGAAGCAGAGGAATCAAACTGTATTTGAGGTAACCTTATTCTTTCTTTTAAGAGGCAGGGTCTTGCTCTGTCACCCAGGCTGGGGTGCAGTGGTGCAATCATAGCTCACTGCAGCCTTGAACTCCTGGACTCAAGGGATCCTCCTGCCTCAGCCTCCCAAGCAGCTAGGACTACAGGCACATACCATCACACCCAGCTAATTTTTAAAAAGTTTTTTGTGGACACAAGCTCTTGCTATACTGCCCAGTCTGGTCTCGAACTCCTGGCCTCAAGCAATCCTCTCACCTCAACCTCCCAAAGTGTTCGGATTACAGGCGTGAGCCACCAGGCCTGGCCTGGCACCTTATTCTTTACCAGTGTGCACTCGCAGTAAAATAGAGAAGACAGTTTCACTTAAGGATGTCCTTGAGGACACAGAAGAAATATTAATTTTCCTACATCTCAAGCCTGAGTGCATCTTTTTAATATTCTGTGTGATGAAATGGGAAGTATGCACACGCCACTCCCGCTGCATACAGAAGTACAACAATGTCTAGAGGAAAAGCATCTATGCGAATGTCTGAACTGTGAGTTGAAGCAGCTGCTTTTTCATAAACCACCTTTCTTACTTGAGAGAATCACTGACAGACAAGGGATGTTATTCAATTTGGATACTAGGTAAACCTTTTATTGAAAATGAAGTTGAGCCTGTCGCCTCAAGAGAAACAATTGACAGTACTTGTTGCCAATGATAAAATTCAAGCTTTTAGGTGAACATTAGAATTCGGAAAACGGTGTTTTGGCCACCATGAGCTTGATAGCTTCCCGATATTAAGACTCTTGAGGAGATCAGTGGCAGCGAATGACCCTTTTACTGTCTCCATCATTTTACCTTTTCCAGGATGTCATACAGTTTGATCATACAACATATATAGTCTTTCTAGACAGACTTCTTTCACTATGTGATGATTATTAACTTAATAAATATTTATAAAACTTCTCAGTTTTGACTTATGATAAATTTCAATAGATACAATTCACATGAACAAAATCTCTTTGGGCTCTTCAATAATTTTTAGGTGTATAAAGTGGTCCTGAGACCACTCAGTTTGAGAACTGCTTATGTCCAATCTGCTATCACTAAACTACTGCCGTTTTCTTCTGTCACAGATATTTGTGTATCTGCTGAGTAGAGGGAGAAATTAAATCCAGTGTTTTTCTCTGCAGTCAAATGAAGCACAGTATCTGTTCTACAAATAATTCAGCAAAATGCTTTTGCTTTTCCTGGTTTGCTGGAACATGTTCATGCTGTTTGGAGACCCCACCTTCTTAGGAGGCTCTTCTGTGGGTCCTTTAAGGCCCAAGTCCCATCTTCAGGCCTTTTGGGACTGGGTTGACCTTCCTGAGCCCTGTGTCCTCTGAATGAACTGTATTACTCTCAAAGGCCTACATGCTAATATAACTTTACTTCAAAGAATAATAAAGATACTGAGCTTCATCTGACTGAAAAGCAAAAAAATGTCAGATTTAACTTTTATAGATGTTCCTATATATTTTACTCCTGGCTTTGCTTCCAAGTTAAATTCAATCTTACTCTTAGAGATGTCCAGTTCAGTCTCCCCATTACTAACTGTCTGAACCAGTATCTTGATTTCTTTACAGGGTACTTCATCTAATCTAGAAGCTTTTCAGTCAATCATACACACTACTGATAAATTCATATTACTAAAGGACATGGCATGTAAGACCATCTGCAATTTGCCTTCAACAAACGTTTCCAGCTGTGCTGAGAACTCTATACATAACCACAATGGAGGTTTGCTTTTCCCGACATCCTTCCCATTGTTTTCCCATGTGCTCTTTCTTCCCTCCCCAATCTCCAACTATCCAGATTGCCCTTGGTGCTTTGCACAGAGGAGCTTTCCTGCAACCTTTCTGGAGAGCTTTGTCTTGTTTGGCCAATCAGAAGCATTTCTCCTGTCAACTTCCACAGCCCTTTATCTAGGCTTCTCTTCAAATATACTATTTTTGTGCCCTGAACATTATTTTTATGCATGTTCCTATGCCTTCCCCTCTCACACGCAACTGTAATAGTCCCTTGAACATAACAGGCTCATAATATAGATTAATGAATCCAGAAGTGAAAGTATCAGGGACTAATTTGTAATGTAAGACTGAAGAATAAGAGCTTGAGGAAACGGTGGGGAAAAAAAACAACAGAATTGCATTATATCTTTAGGAAGAAGCACTAATTCCCATGTTTACCACTACTCTCATCTGCCAATTTTCTTGTTTAAGTAGAAAAACATCAGGTTCGTTTTTCTGTTCTCTTTTGTTGATTAACTATATCTATGATATCCCATGAGGACTCTTACTTCTTTAAAAAACTGGTTTCCTCAAATCACTGAAGCCGTAACACAAGTTTCTAAAAGTAGTAGTGCTGGCCCTAAAGCTGTTAAGGTCTTCTGGTTCACTCTGCTAGGTCAAATCTTCTGGGAATTTGATATAAAAGCATTCTACAAAATCTTAAAGCTTCTTTTAAATAACAAATGAACTATGGTCAGGCTCCACTCCGTATACTCTATTAGAGCTGAGCTTTTGTCACTTAGGTTCATAAGATGGGTAGTAATGAGAAAACATTTCTCTGTAGCATCAAATAAGAGCTTAAAAATACTCACTAACAAAGCTTTCATCTTTTAGAAAAAAGGAAGGTTAGTGGGAATCAAAAGAAATTTCTAGACCCAACTTTCTCACTTTTTATCTGAGGGAGCATGGGAAAAAAATCACTTTTCCTCAAAGTTAAATAAAGATAGCTTAAAACACTATTCCCTGCCCTCTAACAGTCTCTGTCTCTCTCTCTCTGTCTCTCTCTCTCTCTCACTCACACACACACACACACACACAGAATCTAAACTGCATCGTGCCATATCAGTTTAAGGTTGTCCTCTCACTTCATCCCTCCTACCCTCCACAGATCAACACTGTCCAAGAGAAATATACTGCAAGCAATGAATGTGAGCCACATATGTAAATTTTCTAGAAGCCACATTTCAAAAAATAAAAAGGAACATGTATATGTAATTTTAATGTAGTTATTAAACCCAGTATATCCAAATTATTTCAATAAGTAATTAATTTAAAAATTAGAAATAATTTACTTTTTTCTCATGTCTGAAATCCAGTAAATATACTTACAACACATCTCAATTTGAACTAGCCACATTTCAAGTGCTCAATAGCCACAAGTGGGTATTGGCTACCATACTGGACAGAACAGGTCCAGACTTCCATGTGCTCTAATGCTAACTCAACTATTTTGATGCAAGAAAGCATCAATATGTCCTTGGACTGTAATCCTCGTAAGGACAGGAGTATCTTTACAAAAACACACACATACACAAACTTGTTAATTAGTTGCCATAGTAAAATTCCCCTCTGATGCCACCCACAAAATTTACATGTTTAAACAATTGTTATCTGGGATATCTAACAGAAAAGCCTTGAGATAAATGAATCTATACTTAGCACAGGTGACCTATGGCAGTTACGTTAATGTCTAGGATCCTATTTCCTTATAAAAAAGTTTAGAGGAGAGACACAAAGATGCTCTATAGGCAGTTTAACATTAAATATTCTTTACATTTCCAGACTCTCAAACACAGCCTAGGACAGGGTAACAAAGTCATAACCACCACCCCAACACGGTCAGAGGCCAGATGGGTAACATACATGCATAAGGAGACTCGGCCCCAAGGGCCTCAACATAAAGACAGGATATGACAGGCAGTAGCACTGTGGTGACCTAGAGAGCTCCTCCCAGCCTGATGCTGGCCACACCTACTAAGCTCCAGCATCGTAACCACAGGGAGAGCAGGCTCAATGTCATCAGAGCTTCTGATTTTTCTAAAATTGCTGAGTATCTTCTAATGTGTAAGCACTAATAATTGATTCAAATTCTAAGATATACCCTTTAGGCCAAAACGAAAAACAAAACTGTGGATATGGCCTGCTTGTCTCTAAGCGGTCAGTTCTGTCTTGCCCCTCTCCCCACTTTTGGTGCCATTTTTAATCCTTAATAATTTTTTAAATTGGGGGGAAAATGTAGCATTTGTGACTAAGAGGTTAATAACTTTAATCTGAAAAGATTAGTTACTCATCTTTTCAAGTCACTAGGCTGTGTGATAACTGTGAAAACTGAGGGATAATTTAAATGCCCATTAGTAGGGATTAAGTAAACCATCATGCATCCATTCAACTAATCTCTATAAGAGAAAAAAATAGACACCTGAATAGGAAAATGGACAAAGGACACAAACTGGCAACCAAAAGAAATGCAAATTATATGTGTGTGTCTGTCCCTGTGTGTAGCATATGTATGCGTGTATTCCAACTTCACTAGCATTGAAAAAACACAAAGAAGGTTCTTTCCTCACAGTTTAAACAAGGGAGAAACAAATGCTCTTTCCTGATCAGACTAGCAAAGCGTCTTTTTAATGTTTAACAATGTTTAGTTGTTGCCAAGGCTGTGGGGAAACATATGCTCACAAACTGCTAGTGGCGGTCTATGTTTGCAGAACCATTAAGGAGGACAATTTGGTAATATGTCAAAAACCCTTGGTGGGCAAGCAGTGGTGGCTTATGCCTGTAATCCCAGCACTTTGGGAGGCCAAGGCGGGTGGATCACCTGAGGTCAGTCAGGAGTTCGAGACCACCCTGGCCAACATAGGGAAACCCCGTCTCTACTAAAAATACAAAAATTAGCTGGGCATGGTAGCACACGCCTGTAATTCCAGCTATTCGGGAGGCTGAGGTAGGAGAAACGCTTGAACCCGGGAGGCGGAAGTTACAGTGAACCAAGATCGTGCCACTGCACTCCAGTCTGCGTGACAAGAGTGAAACTCTGTCTCAAAAAAACAAAGACAAAAAACAACCTTCGTGGCACACCAACTCCACTTTTAAACATATTTGCCCTGGAGAAACAATGAGATCAACATACAAAAATGTACAAACAAGTATAATCTTTGAAGCTGTGTAATAATTGTGAAAACTGAGGGGTAATTTAAATGCCCATTAATAGGGGTTATTTAAGTAAACCATCACTCATCCATTCAACAGCTGCTGAAAAATGATGAGGTAATGACAAGGACCAATAACTATAAGGTACTATTAAGTGGAGGAAAAAGCAAGAATCACAATATCAGCCTATATGGAAAGTGGGGGTGTGTGTATGTGAGTGTCTATATGTGTGTATATTTATAAGTACACACATACACACTGGAAAGAAATTCTCTATCTCTGGGAGCATGGGACTTATCGGTCACTGACATTTCCTGCTATCTCTCCCTTTTAAAAAGTTATAACCTCTCTTTTATTACCAGAAAAAAACAATAAAGATAGTTTCATTTGAAAAAATAATAGTCAGTAATGGTTATGTCCAAGAGCAAGCCTTGGGGAATGAGTGACTACTGCCTGGTCTTAATGTATTAGAGCAGTGGCACCCAGCACCTCTTGTGTGGGGGGAGTTCAAATAGATTGTAACTGACTCATTGATAACACCTGGTAGATTTAGCAATGTTAAATGAGAACATTCCACAGCATTTCAGAGTGAAAACTGGCTATGCCTAAAACTCACTAAACCAAAACTAGCTTTTTATTTCTATGCAGAAGAAGTCAGTCTTCATCTGAGGTGTGATTAATCTATATTGAAAATGAAGCAGTAATAAGATGCTAATTTTAGGTATGAGACTAACACAACTAGGCAAACAGAATAAAATAAAAATGCAACACACCTGATATGCCTGCAGAACTGAAATAGTCATCTGGAAGTCAATAGGTTTGTTCTCTTTGAAGGTCAGGGGTGACACTCATCAGGGCCCACATGTAAATGAGTGGCTCATGATTAGCTAGAGCTCAGTTCAGCCAACAGGGTTCTTTTCTCTCATCAAGTCAGCTAGGCAGCTAATTTCCTGTTTGTCTTATGAGTTCATGTTTTGAAACCCTGCACATCACCCTGACTTTGAAACAAACACAAGATTGTTGTTTAGAAATTGGCATTCGTGTACCCACAACAGTGGAAAAAGCAACACGACTAATTTAGAGGTATTCATTGCAGGTTAACGGGTGGGATGTCTAAGAGGTTCCAGTGAATGGTGAACTGACCCTGCTTTTAATAACCACAGCACTAGCTCCAGTGGCTCCATGACACCTAATGTTCTCCATCTTCTCAGATGAAGGCAGGCAGAGCTCATGGAAGAGCAAAAGGTCCTGTTACTGGGTTTTCAACTTAATATGTTTTCTTGTGTTTTCAACCTGTTACAGGGCTCTCTCCCTACTACCACACTGAAACAGCTCTGACAAAGCCTCCAGGCTGACTTCTGTTCATCAATTTCCAAAAACATGCTCATTTGGTTTTCCTGCCATATTTAATACTTGGTTACTCTCTCCTTCTTGAAGTTATCTTGCCTTGCAGCTTGTGTCACCTCCGCCTTTTCCCTGTTTCCTTTCTGCCTCCTGGCTCCTCCTTCTTTATGGCCTCTGTTTCCCAGACCTCAGCTCTGAGCTAGCCCTGGATAACACAGCTCAAAACACAGGCTTCATCAGTACACAATTCATTCAGGGGACTCACAAATCTCTCTCCTGCTCAGAAGCCTGTTGCACTCTCAAAGCTCTTGTGCTCCCAAATGTGCCATTTCTGCATTTCACATGCATCTCAAACTCATTATCTCTGGGGTAGAAACTTCTCATTTTTATTGGACTCTTAAGAGCAAAAAGGGTTCATGGCCGACTTGTAAGTTATAAAAAGTTCTTAACAACCTGCCTTGGAAACAAGCCCTTCTGCTTCTATTATCATCCCCAGTTTACAGATGACAGCTCTGGGACAAAGGGATGAGACCAGCCAAGGTCAAACAACTAAGAAGTAGATATGAACCCAGCAAATCTGCTATCCTATGCTCCCTCTTAACATGCAGACGATCCAGGAAACTTCCAATTAATCATGTCATGTTATAAGGTGGGGCCTTACAGATTCATTTCTAAGTTTCCTCCAGAATTCCCATGACAGTTGGTCTCTCCGGCAGTACCGCAGAACCAAAAATACACCTTTGCTTTAAGGTAGCCAAGCAGAGAAGACCAGCCATAGTAACATGGCCATGACATGCAAAAGACAAAACTCATGTATTGCATGATTCAAATTATAGGTGCCAACATCAACTCCCTGCCCAAGCCAAAAACCTAAATATGATGTGTGATTCTCCTCTGCTCCCATCTTCCCAATGCACTAACTTCCACAGCCTCATGCTGACCGTCAACAAGTCACAAAGAAGGTAAGTTACATCCTTACCATCTCTCAAACACAGCAGGAGCAACCCCATCACTTTCAGGATAGTTTAGCCTCCTCAGCTTGGCTTAGAAGACTCCTTAACATCGGGCCTCTGCCTCCTTCCTCCTGCATCTCCATCGCTCTCCTACAAGTATCCCACAATCCAGCTACATCTGATTTTGCACTGTTCTTGGAGCGTCAGGTTCAATGCTTCCAATCCTGCCTGGAATGGCCCCCTTTACTCCTTTTTCATAGAGCTAACTCCTACCCAGCACGAAGCTTAAGTGAAACATCTCTGATGCTCTATTCTGATTCAGAGGTCTCTCCTCCTTGTTCCCATTACACAAGGTTCAGAATATATCACAAAACTTGAAATTCTTCTGCTACCACTGATTTATTGTCTGAAGAGCAGACCTTATTTTATTTGATATTTCCATGGGAAAACAGCAGACGATACCCAGTGGGCATTCCATACATATTTATGCAATGAACAAATAAATGAATGGATGAGTGAAAGGATGAGCAGCCACTCCTCTGTCATTTCATCCTTCAGGTGCTCACTGCTTTTGGATGAACAGGAGGCTTCATTCACTTTTTACCTTACATCAATTATTACTCTAAGAGTCAGAGAGGCTCCTGTGAAGTCTGGGTTGGGAGAGCTCCCTCTCCTGTGGCTCATTCTTTCTGAGACCACACAGATCACACCACCAAGCCTGGAACCCTTCTTCCTCCTGATCAGGACCATTTGGGAATACCACCGCAGTGGTGATAAGGTCAGCAATATTTTTCATCCATGTGAGGGCTCATAAATATGCATTTGGGCTAAGCTGGCAGGAGGGAGTAGTCCTTAAAAGGACATTAAAAAGTTACAAAGATTTAGTGAAGTCCTCATCTGAAGTGTGTTTTCTTTTTAACGGAGTTTGCATTTAGCTCCTCTCTGCCTCACAGCTGGCTGCCACCCACTGAGAAAGGTGGACTTGGGAGGTTCGTCCTCTGCAGGTTGTTCTTTTACCATTTTTCTGTTTGCTCTCCCCTCCCCCTACTTTCAACACTTGATCAAAAGCTCAGAGCTACTCCAAAGGGCAAGATCAGGTCAGGAGGAGAGCTTTATGTGCCTGAAAAAGGGAGATGGAGCAGATACATTGCAGACAGTTCCCCTTCTTTTTTGACATTCAGATATTGTCCTGATCCTGCTCTTTGCCTCAGCCCACCTGCTGCCTCTGTGGGATTCTGGCAGGGCAGCCAGACAGTAGCTGAAGCAGTGAAAACACACTCTTCCCAGATCTGACAGTCACCAGCAAAGGAAATTTTTTAAGAGTGAGCTGCAGCCAGTGGGGGGTGGAGATGCCAAAATGACTTTGAGACACTGAGGTCATTCCTAGTCATCCTTCAGATTTTAAACTCAAACTTTGTTTCTCAAGTAAACTGGTTTCTAAAGGAAATTGGTTAAATTTATGATAGTTCAAGTCTCCTATTTTGTTCTCTCATAGCATTTTATTTCCTTCAGAGGGCTGACCACATGTACATTTTGTTCATTTGTTAATATTCACACCTACCTTCCTGGAGTATATCCTCTCTGCCAAGGAGGGGGACCATGTTTGCTTTGTCTATCACGGAATCCTCAATACCCAGCCCTACCCTAGCACATTTAGGCACTCATTAAATACTTTTTGAATGCATGAATGAATCTTTCCAAATTTATCTAGTTTGTTCACCTTATATGTAAGTTTATACTTTAACTTCCTAAATCTGTTTAACAAGGCTTCTCATAAAAGTTAGCCTCTGAGATGGGCAAACTTCAAAAGTTGTGTGTGTGTCTGTGTGTGTCCATTGTAAAAATGAACATAAGGTGCTAGGAATAAGTGATATAATGAATTCATTTAAAAACTTATTAAAATGCCACAAGTGAAGGTGGAGCTACTGGTAACGCTTAGAGTGTCACCAATTTTTTGCTAGTATTCCTGATTAAGAAGCAACTGATTCATAAAATTTAGAGAAAAAAACATCCAGTGCTATTACCTTATGTTTGTATAACACTCACTTTCCTCATTCATTATCTTATTCTATCCTTAGAATAAGTCCTGTGAGTTAGGAAAGGTAGATCATACCATTCACTGACTTGCCTAATGTCAATATAGTTGGATATCTGGCAAGATGAAAACATAGCCTTCAGCCTTCTGACTCCTAAGTAAGAATGCTTTTAGCCTTCCCTATTTAAAACCATTAGGAGCCAGGCGTGGTGGTGAGCACCTGTAGTCCCAGCTACTCGGGAGGATGAAGGAGAAGAATTGCTTGAACCGAGGAGGCAGAGGTTGCAGTGGGTTGAGATCACACCACTGCACTCCAGCCTGGGAGACAGAGGGATACTTTGTCTCAAATAAATAAATAAATAAAACCATTAGGGGGCCAGGCACAGTGGCTCACGCCTGTAAACTCAGCACTTTGGGAAGCCGAGGCGGGCAGATCACTTCAGATCAGGAGTTTAAGACCAGCCTGGCCAACATGGCGAAACCCTGTCTCTACTAAAAAATACAAAAATTAGCTGGGCGTGATGGTGGGCACCTGTAATTCAAGCTACTCGGGAGGCTGAGGCAGGCAGAATTGCTTGAACCTGGGAGGCGGAGGTTGAAGTGAACCGAGATTGCGCCACTGCACTCCAGCCTGGGCGACAGAGCGAGACTCCGTCTCAAAAAAATAAAAAATAAATAAAACCATTAGGGAAATACATCTCAAAGATAAAAAGATCAATATCCACATACAGCACAGTACATTTACTCAGGCCATTGGATGTTTTATTTTTACTAAAATTGTTAATGATTTCTGCTTATGGGCCCATTATATACCCTGCGTTTAAAATAGAATCTAAGATATGAAGAGTCAGGTTGCTAGATATAAGATAAATATAGAAAAGTCAACTGTATCTCTCTATGCTAGCAAAAGCTAGAAAAGATTTGTAAGACCTCATTTGATTAAAAAACTATATAATTTTAATGAAAGACATTAAAGAAGATATATACAAATAGAGACATCTTATGTTCAAGGAAAAGAAGGCAATATTAAAAAGATGTAATTCTCCCCATATTGAACTACAGAGTAGATACAATGCCAACTGAAGTACTGCAGGATTTAATCTTAGAACACAGCAATCTGATTCTAAAATTTGTATGTAACAGGAAGAGCCAAGAATGAAGAAAAAGAACACTATCGGTGGTGGGGGGAGGGGGTGCAGGGGGATAGAGACATGCATACCATATATCAAGACCCATTATAAAGTTATAGTAATTCTGGCACTGGAGCAGGGATAGACGCATGGACCAATAGAAATAGTGTCAGAAACACCCCCACACATAAGAAACTTGATATAAGTTGCTGCAGATGAGATGGGGGAAAGAAGGGCTCTTCAATACAGTGCTGGAATGCTGGCTACTTACGTAGGAAACAGACCACTGTTTCTCATCATTTAGAAAAAATGATTTCAGATGGATTAAGAATATATGAAAAACAATGTTAAATTTCTACATAAAAATATCTTTATCACCTAGGGGTATGGAAAAAACATAAGTCATAAAGGAAAAGCTTGATAAATTTAACAATATTAACCCTATTCAACTATTTTAATAATGAAAGACAAACCACAAGCCTGAAGATATTTGCAACATATAAAATTGACAAAGGATCAGTATGTAGAATCTATCAAGAATCAATTAACAATGAAAGAAAGAATGAAAGCAAAAGCAGGCAAGAGAGGTGAACAAGCATTTAAGGTTTTGAAGTTTTTGGCCATCTATATTTTCATAGAAGAGAAAACAAGAATGGCTAATAACCATATGAAAATATATTAATGAAGAAAATGAGAATTATAATCACAGTTACACATATTTACCAAACTAGCAAAAATTAAAAAGTCAGAGAGGCAGCTGTAAAATGGTAGGAATCCTTGCCTCCTAGTGGATGCAACAGCAGGTGGCTGTGCCACGCAAGGTAGAAAATGAAAATGTGTATCCTGTGACCCAGCCATTCCTGTGGGTTACCTATCTATTGACTGTTCAACATACAGATTATTTTAACAACAGAAAGTAATCTTAGTATGTGTTATTGTGTGATAAGACCTGCTTCTTAAAGCCCTAATAGATAATTATAAACATTTACCCACTTCATCAAGATTTAGTTATCACATGGAAACAGCATAATGTGTTAACTAATACCCTACTCTTGACCATTTAGATTATTTCAATTTTTTTTTTTTGGCTAATACTAGCAAATATAATACTCTGGTTTCTCTTCAGGGTGTGTAAATCTTTTGCCTTTTACTAATACTAGCAAATATAAATTTATACAAATATAAATATTAAAATGTGACAAATACCCTCGTAGGTGAATATTTGTATATATTTCTGATTAAGATAAATTCTTATAAGTAGTTTAATGGTAGACATGTTTAATGTGGATTTTTTAAGATATATTTGTGTCAAATTGTCCTCCATAAAATATTACTAATTTATACAGCAGTACATATTTCCTGCAGCCTTACCAACACTATTAAAAACATAAGTTTTGCCAAATTTATAGGTGAAAACTTGTCCACTGAGTTTTTAGTATGCATTGATTTAAGTAATAGTGAGGCTGGACATTTTTTGTTTATTGATCTTTTAGTTTGCACATAGTTTACTCATTTAATTCTCTGCCCATTTTTCTACAAAAGTGTTTAAATTTTCTTAATGACACAGTAGAGTTCTTAATATATTCAGGATACTATTCCTTTCTCTGCCAAGCACATTAAACTTAATCATTTATTAATCCTTTGCTTTTGTTTCTATTGGCTTAACTGAAGTATTTATTTCCATTTTTACACAGTCAAAGAAATCTTTTCCTTTCTGGTTCATTCTCAGATGTATCTATTTTTTTTTTTTTTTTTTTTTTTTTTTTGAGATGGAGTCTCACTTCTGTTGCCCAGGCTAGAGTTCAGTGGCGCAATGTTGGCTCACTGCAACCTCCGCCTCCCAGGTTGAAATGTTCTCCTGCCTCAGGCTCCCAAGTATGGGATTACAGGCGTGCACCAACATGCCCATCTCATTTTTGTGTTTTTAGTAGAGATAGGTGGAATCAACTCATCTCCCTCTTATCTCTCCTACAATAAAAATCTCTCATCCAAAGAAGGTTAATAGCATCTTCCAGAAAGGGTCAATGTGAATATTAATTAATGTAACTTACAGTAATGTGCTTGATAAACAGTAAAGCAATATATGAATGTCAATCATTAGCAGCCCCTCAATAAATCAGAGTTATTGACACCACATGACCATCAGTTCACAGAGATTATATACACCTGAGCAGATGCACCTGGGGATGATAACAGTCTAGAAAGTCAAATGTACTACAGGAAGAAGACACTGATATGAACTTTCATTTCACATCCTTTCACAAGTTCAGGAGTACAGAGCAGTCACTAGAAAGGCCACAGACAATGAGGGCTCTCTTACCTTACTTAATCTTCCCCTTCCTCAGCCAACTCTGTTTCTTTGTGTACCACCACTCTTGTGACCGACATGTCAGGGTGCTGCTCTCTGGCTTCCCTGATCGCCTGAGCCAGTGCCTGCCAGGGTCAGGACAGAGAATGGCTGTGAGCTGGGGAACACCCTCCACCTCACAATGGCAAAACACACGCACACTGATCACCTCGGACCCAACCTCAAGCCAAGAGGCACTCACTTCTTTATTTGAGAAAGCAGGAAGATTTGAAATGGGTTCACTGTCATTTTACAGACTGCTTCTCATTTCCTAAATCTCCCAATCCTTCAGTCCACTTTCAAATAATGACACGTAGAGGAAACATGTTGGCTTTGAATCCCAGGCTTATTATACTCACTGTGAGATTTGGAGAAAACAGTTCTTTGGAGCTTAGCATTCTTACCTGTAACCCGAGACCAATGCTGAGTTGTAACGATCATTTTAAGGTTTTGTGTGTGAACTGAAGTAATGCTGTAAAGCAGCCAGCACAGTGCCTGATCTAGACATTCAGGTGATACTAGCTATCACCCAATTGCCTGAAACTGCAAGGCAAAGGACCAGGCCTTGCTCATCTTTATCTTCTTAGGCTCTCAGTAATTGTTTGAACTAAAATGTTTGCTGAACTGAAAGACTGCAGGAAAGATGTCTATAAACCTCTAAGACACAGAACTAAAGAGCAGTAGCAACAACATACAATTAGTAAAGCTAAAGAACAGAGACTGACTAATCTTCAGGTTATAAAATACAGGTCCCTATTTGACAGTTGACAAAACTGCAGGCACAACGATTAATGGGTCTTTCTCAAGGCCATCCAGCCTGTGAGCAGCAGGATAGGAGCAGGGAGGACCCAGAGGGCTGACTCCAGTGGTTTATGGTCCTTCCTTGGACCACGTGGTAAGAAAGCAAAGTTTCTCTGTGTTTTATCAGAAAGTAAACTGTAAGAGTGTTGTGGCACAATGGAAAGATCCTATTTTTCAGAAGAGGAAAATGGCTTTCCTAATTATTACTCATTTTGTTTTTAAAGTATGGGTGAGAAAACAAAACATCAGAGAACCCTTGAAGTCTAGGAAAGAATTCTAAAGGCCAGGCGTGGTGGCTCAGGCCTGTAATCCCAGCACTTTGGGACGCCGACGCGGGCGATCACTTGAGGACAGGAGTTCGAAACCAGCCTGGCCAACATGGTGAAATCCAGTCTCTACTAAAAACACCAGGCTTGGCTGGCGCACGCCTGTAATCCCAGCTACTTAGGTGGCTGAGGTAGGAGAATTGCCTGAACCGGGAAGTGGAGGCTGCAGTGAGCCAAGACTGCACCACTGCACTCCAGCCTGGGCAACAGAGTGAGACTTTGTCTCAAAAAAAAAAAAAAAGTCTAGGAAAGAATGCTGAAACAAAGACAAAATTTTACTAGGACAGAGAATACCATATCTCATAAGGAAACTGCATTTGAAATAAAGCCATGCAATTTTTTCTTTTGCTGTCAGCTGCCTAAGGGGACAACTGCATTTCTTGTTTGCATGATAGTTTCTGTCAGCTGTAAGGATACTCAACAGAAACCCTAAGCCTCGTTTCATTTAAAAAAAGGTAAAGCTACCAAAAAACAAAAAAAAAAAGACATCATTTTCATACAGAAATTTTTTTGCACAGAAACTTGGAAGACATTTGAGGGTGCTTAAATTTCCACCAGGGAACAAACTCTTGTGACCTGTGTTGGGACAATAGAGAAATAAAACATGGAACCAGACTCCAATCTGGGCAGTAGCAGAAGTGTTTGTCAAGAGCGGAGAGTGAATGGCTGGAGGGCTAGCGTGGAGCAGGAGTGGGAGCAGGTATCTGGTTCCAGGGAAGGGCAGAGAAGCTTTTCAGCGTGTTGACTGGAATGGGAATAGGAAAGGGAGAGGAAGCACAGGGGTGCAGTTCTACATTGTGTGTGTGTGTGCCTTCAGAGGGAAGGAAATTGGAATGATCCAAGCCATTTACTACATGTTGGTTTGTGCAGTCCACACTGGGAAAAGTCAAAGACAAGGACAAGCTCTGATGGGAGCCAAACGTAGCTACAGACAAATGATCAAATACTTTGAGTATCTGATCTACAAAGATCTGCCTACAATAAAGCAGGGCAACTGTTAAAGAGAAAATGTAGATGATGCCCAAGGGAAGGCAACACATATGAAATACACTCTAATTCACAGAAAGGTTGGGAAAAGCAAAAACTGCTAGCAGTCATCTTGAAACACATTCAAAATCAGTTTGTTAAAACTCCTTTCATTCCATAATATCAGCATGCAAAATTAAATACTGTAAAATGTTAATTTATTATGGCAATAATAAGGATTATGAGAAAACATCACATCTTACTGCCAAATTTTATTTTTATTTTTATTTTTATTTTTTTGAGACGGAGTCTCGCTCTGTCGCCCAGGCTGGAGTGCAGTGGCGCGATCTCGGCTCACTGCAAGCTCCGCCTCCCGGGTTCACACCATTCTCCTGCCTCAGCCTCCCGAATAGCTGGGACTACAGGCGCCTGCCACTGCGCCCGGCTAACTTTTTTTCTATTTTTAGTAGAGACGGGGTTTCACCGTGTTAGCCAGGATGGTCTCGATCTCCTGACCTCATGATCTGCCCGCCTCGGCCTCCCAAAGTGCTGGGATTACAGGCTTGAGCCACCGCGCCCGGCTCTTACTGCCAAATTGAGCAATTATTTCTTAGAAAGAAATACCCTCTAAAGAGACACTGCAGTGTATTTTACCCCTCCTTGGTATGGAGCTGAAAGTATCATGACCAGCACAGGGTGAAGAATCTGCAAAGCAAGTTTCTGTAAAAGCATGCCTCTTTGATTTGCCAACACAAAAAAGATTTCTTGTTTTCTCTCTGGCCCAGTGAAAGTGTCCTTCCATTTTAAGATGCCTTTTTTATTTTATTTTTTTTTAATTTTGAGATGGAATCTTGCTCTGTCGCCCAGGCTGGAGTGTAGTGGCGCCATCTCCGCTCACTGTAAGCTCTGCCTCCCGGGTTCACGCCATTCTCCTGCCTCAGCCTCCCAAGTAGCTGCAACTACAGGTGCCCGCCACTACGCCCGGCTAATTTTTTGTATTTTTAGTAGAGACAGGGTTTCGCTGTGTTAGCCAGGATGGTCTCCATCTCCTGACCTCGTGATCTGCCCACCTCGGCCTCCCAAAGTGCTGGGATTACAGGCGTGAGCCACCGCGCCCAGCCTGAAGATTCCTTTTAACGTAGGCAAGGAACTGAAAAAGATGTCAATGTTATGAAGGTCACTCTATGATCAACATCGAATTTTGACAGGAAAGCGATTTCATCATTTAATTTAAAGTAGCTCTGTCATCTCATTACAGGCTTAAAGGAGAAAGTGAACCCCCAACAGCTTCTGGTGACAAGCAGACCAAAAGCCACAATCACATTTACTCAAAAATGTTGGCCAGGTGTGGTAGCTCACGCCTGTAATCCCAGCACTTTGGGATGCCGAGGAGGGTGGATAACCTGAGGTCAGGAGTTCGAGACCAGCCTGGCCAACACAGTGCAACCCCATCTCTATTAAAAACACAAAAACTAGCCAGGCGTGGTGGCGGGTGCCTATAATCCCAGCTACTCAGGAGGCTGAGGCAGGAGAATCGCTTGAACCCAGGAGGCGGAGGTTGCAGTGAGTCCAGATCGTGCCACTGCACTCCAGTCTGGGCACCAGAGGGAGACTCCATCTCCAAAAAAAAAAAAAAAAAAAAAGGTTTATGCTATCTCATAAACATAAAAAGGCAAAATCTCTATTCTCTTCATTTGGATATCTGACCTCAGTCTTAGAAAGGGCTGAAACATGACATCATATACAAAAAAGGGGATTACTGTCCTTGCAACAGCAGCAGTTAAGGCTGCTGGGTCATCATGATTTTTTAAGAGTCAGGTGTATATGTTATTTTGGCACTTGTATTTCAGATTGCGTTTTTAATATTTGCCTTTCAGAAGCAGTACTATCTAGATTTGAATTCTGGGGTAAAACAGGCCAAAATATTCTTTTGCCTTTTATAACGAAATTATTTTGCCTTTTGTTATAAAAGGCAAAACAATATACATAAGTAAAACCTGAGTACTGGAAAGGTAGCATTTTAAAGTGTGTAAAGGGCCTAGGTTCAATGGGGAGAGTGGGGTGGAAGAAACAATGGCTGGGAGAAGACCCTAGTTTGCACTTTCCACCATGCCAAAAAACGTGAGCTTGTGCCTCACATATTCTAGGAATTCAATGAGTGCTTATTGAGAAGAGTCCCAGAGAGAAAGAAGCAGGTTTACACCAATTTCTCAGGCGAAACTCAAGACTGTTCCAGTGGATAGTAGAATAAATCCCCTCTGGAAAACTGGAGGCTTGTTTCCACATAAGTCACTCATTTTCCCATGGTAAGCAGACAAGTGTACTAATGTTCTCTAGGAATCTCCAGTCCTATGTCAAAATCCAGAGTCAAGGCAACCTTTTAACCTCTAATAACTCTTCAGAAAATTTTAAAAGTACATTACGAATACGTAAGTCAAATCATGCTTACAAAGGTCAAAAAAATTGGGAGTAATTTTCTTCTTAGGTATGAAAAATCCATTTATCTCTGATCACATATAGGCAGCCTTTCTCAAATGAGGAATTTTGTTCTCTAAAATTTTCTTTCCTGAGCTCAGTACTGTGTCCAAAGCTGTGTAACTATCGTTAGCTCCTACTTCCCAGCTGAGATAGTCAATTGAATATTTCTTTTCCTTTTCTTCAAGTTGTTATTAAAGGAAAACAGCTTGGTCTCCTTTAAAGCTGAGTTAAAATCACTTTTAAAAAAATTGTCAGCATCACTTGGGACTGCAGTCTAAAATTAAAACTGCTCTCAAAGTCTCCAGCAGTTCCATTCATCACCTGCTCAAAGCCATGCATGCTGCCAAATTTAACATTAGAATGGAGGCATGATTCTTTTAAAAAAATTTTCAGAATCAATGTAAATTTTCACTTTGTAAGAAACCTTGTATTACCTCCCCTCCCCCAATAATCGCAAGAGGAGAAAACACCTGGAAGTAAATAGCTCAACTTTTCTAATGCCATAAATATACTTGAAAAGTTCCTAAAAGTAGGCATAGGTCAAGCTTAGTGGCTTTCTTCATTTTTTGGAAACTGGTGCATTGAACTGCCATTCATTTTTAAATATTTGATCACTTGCCTTTAAACCAGGCCCACACGAATCTTATGTTTTCCAGAAATCCTCCAGATTACGTTGACCCAAAAGTGAATGTAAAGCCAGTGGGAAATAAAGAGAAATCTGTGTTTTATTCTGATTCAGAGGTAGGAAAGCTTGTATCCAGGCTGTGTCTTTATGTCCTGCTTAGGAGGTGGACTTCATCCAGGAGGTTTGGGGAGAAGAGGTTTACACAGGTATGCGACATGATGACAAATGTGAAACTTAGAAAACAAACATGGTCATTTCCAAAACTAGAACTTAACTTATTTACCTGGTCATGATCAATATCTCCATCTCCTGTGATCACAATGCGTTTCTCAATTCTTGTTTCAGAAATTCCACCTTTTACAGTCTAAAGGTCATAAAGGAGAAGAAGAAAAAACAGCAATCACTGAAGCACGTTTACACAGTCAGAGCAAACAGAGATGGGAGTCCACCTAGACCTGTGGATCATTGTAAGGCCACACACAACAAGCAGCAGAAGACTGATATTCTAGAAACACTTTGTGCTTTATTTTTAAGCTCAATAGAGAATCCTATTACTAAAGTTATAGCATCCACAAGTATCCCTCAGCTGAGAGCAACCTTAAAACTAATTTATCAATATTCGAGATGGCATCTGTCCCATCTTAATCTCACTTGATTAAGATAGGACAGATATTATTTAATCCAAGTAGTTCCTTTAAGGGAATTCTGTTATAATTTCCCGAGTTTCTTTACTCCTAGCTGGCCAATTTTTAAAAAGGAGAGTAGGGAGAAATCAGTTACTTGCAGAATTACAAGAAATTATAAGAATTTAGGTATCCGTTTTTGGTTTGAGAAGATGTGATATATATTTTTTTCCCATCACAGAAGACTTCTGTATGATGTGATGGTTTTGACTGATGGATTCTGAGCATACAAATTTATTTGCTGATTTTGTTTATTGCATTTAGTGCAATAATTTTAAAAAGGATTTGCTTTGGTTTCAGATACGGAAGATGGATGAGATTTTTGTTGAATGTTTGATTTGATGACACCCTGCGTAAGTAGTCATACACGTAGACATGGCGCATGGCTAGACAAAGGCTGCAAGCGGGGCTGGAGGAGGGAGCTCCTGGGGGAACTGCCTCACAGCGTTATGGGCTCCATACAAGCTGCGAGTGCCTGGGGCACACTGGATGAGGCTGAGGAGATCATCTGGCTGTGACCTTCTAAACAGTCAATAAGCAAATACCACACGGTCCTGGGAAAGCACACATCCAACCTTTACAACTCTGATAAATGTACACTCTCAGTCACAAGTGACAGCATTTTACCGTAACAAACCAGGCTTATCACTATGCTTAATAACTGGATATGCTTTAAAATGAGCACCAACAGTACCTTGCATTTATGCGGCATTTTTAAATTTACAAATTACTTTTGCTGTTTTTTAAATTGTTGTTGAAACATGGGTTGGGAATGGCACAAGGGATACCTTTAAGACCTTTAGACACTTATCCAAAGTAAAAAACAGAAGAAGGAAATAGTGGAAAATAAGGCTGGAGTTAGAAAGCTGATGACTTCAGCATGCATCAGAATCACCTGGAAGCTTCTTAAGACAATTCTAAGGTTTCAGGAAGACTGGAGTGGGGCCACTCTATTTATACTTCTAACAATGCCCCGGGTGAAGCTGATGCTGCTGATCCAGGGATGACTGGTTACCCAGTGCTAAACATTTAGAGAATTATGCAGGGAGGAACAGGGGAATGCCCCAAATCAGTATACTAGCGACCTTAAATGAGGGAAATTCTACATTATTTGAACAACTTGCTGAAAATTCTGAATGATGGCCTTCATTCATTCGCTTTAGTCAGGAGGGCTGGTTTAATAAAAGTAGAAGCACAAGTTTGTTTTTATAAATTATAAATTTTATTAAATTATTTATGGTTTTGTAGCTATCTTACATATAGCTATTCGTAACATATTTTTACCCCCTTGTACTTCACAAAATTGCAATTTGGTTTGAATGCATTTGTCAATGGAGCCTAATTTCTTGGATACTTTAAACCAAGGCATTTTGATTCCACTGGCACTGTCTGTATCTTACTTGGAAGTGTGTACAGGAAGAGAGAAACAATTCAGAAAAGATTCTGTCTGTAATGTACCATCCTCTCCATATGATCCCCCGCATTGCTTTACCTTGGTGATGTGTGTGGTTGTCGTTGTTGACACGGACTCAGATGTGATGGTTTGTGCGGTCAGTAACGTGCCCGAATCACCACCAGCCCCGCCATCAATCTTTGGATAGTTGGGGGAAAAATACAAAGTAATGCTTAACTTCTGTTATGTTGTCAGAGAAGATCCCCGCCCCATCGAATACGCATCTTTTAAAATCCATGTGGTTTGCATGTTTGCAGTAGTAATTACCATCCAGGAGAGCGGCTGGTATTTGAAACCGAGTAGAGGCAAAAGGCTAGGTGCACATGGAGAAGCAAACTCAACTGTGTGAGTGGAGAAAAGAGAGGAGAATGGACATAGTAGGTGGGACTGAAAGCTGCAAGGGAATTATGACAGAATTTGTCTGAAGGACATTTGCACAAGCTAGAAAATGAAACTAGAGAGCCAGGCAGAGAAGTTTCCACAGTGACCAGAAGCGCTGAGTTTGTTGTTTTTTAAGCACAGGTGGGTAAAAATAGATAAACATTTTATCAAATTACCAAGCAACAGAACCTGACTAGGACAAACTGAATCTGCATGGTTTGGTTATCTGCTTACCTCTAGCAGATTGTTTTTATCAACTACATTGTTCCTGTAATAGTTTGCATGTTGTGAGCATATATACGGGCACATATATTTCAATACTGCACATACGCATGTGTTCCTACATATATATAAATCCCATACATATGTTAAAATAGATTTTAACTTGTTTGCTTTGATATTGAAAGATGCAGAAGATTCTAGAGTTTCCAAGGGGAATCAATGAAGCAAATTAATAGCCTAATAGTTTATGTTAAGATCACGAAACATATTTGCCCTGTTTCCTGACAACGACACGAGGAAATAACTGGACGGTCCAGAGCCTTTCTGACTGTAAGAGGAAATCTCTTTCAAACTTGGGTCATGCACCTGTATTTCTTCATTCTGGCAACTTACCACAACACAGACACATGACTAATGCTCCCCCGCCAAGCTGTTCATAAGAAACCTATTTGTGCTTATGTGTGATCAATGCACACACAGGGATGCCATATCCAAAATAATTTTCAGATGTGTTTCACACATGCATGCATTAAACCTTTTAAAAAATATTCTGAGAGGTCAATAACCTGACATCCTCCACCATGATACAATTCTACCACAGAAGGTTCATCTTCTCAGTGGAGAAAATATTTATTTTATATTCTATTTTGAAATCATGAATGCTTTATCTTTTTTTGTTATTCTTAAGGTTAAACATCTTAATGCTTATTCCAAATCTTTATAGAACCAATGTGTGAAAACCTAAAATCAAACACACAAATCTGATAATTATTTGGACACATGGTATCACCATTCACATATGAATGACTACATAGGTCTTTAGAAAATAATTCCACATGAAGGAGAAGCACAGGTGTGTGTGCCTGTGTGTGTTTGTGTGTGTGTGTGTATGTGTGTTATTACAAGCAAGAATGAGTTGATTGGGTCAATCTTCAAGGAGTTAGAGAGGGAAAGAAGCCTAAATCACATCCACAATTAGATCGGATTATTATTAATCGATGAATTATATCAGATAAACTCTGCAAGACAATTTGTTTCCTAAGTGTACACAAACATTCTTAGATATGTCAACTCAGAAATGGCTTTCAATCATATGAACAAGATTGATACTGTCTGTCCTAAATAATCATATGTACAGTTCCCCTATAATTACTGGGTTACCAATTTAATTGCAGCTCTCTGTCTCAATCTAAGAGAACATAGCAAATTATGTTGAAGTACACTTACAAAGTGCAGATACAAAAAGCTACATCAAAGCCAGAAGCATGTAAACTAAGAGAAGAAAGAATGAAAACACAGATACACTAAGGGAAAAAAGAGCTCGAACAGTCCAAGTCTAGAGCTTTTGTACCTGTGGAGACTCATATGTGATGGTTTTGGTCTCAGTTTGGACAATGGGGACTTCCTTGGTGGAGATTTCTGTCCTTTGTGAGGCATCAGAAATTGTTACCATCTCTGTTTTTACCACTGGTGGCTGAGGTGGAAAAGGAAGGGAAAAATAAATTCTAGAGGTAATAAAGTAAAAGTGTTTAATGGAACCTTCACAAATAATAGTAAGAAACATATCCAAACACACACTCATGCACAAAAGAAAAGAGTAAAAGCAAACAACCTAAAACAAACAAAAGAAATAAAAGAAAAATTTTCCTTCAAATATATCATATATACACATACATACATGTGCACATACATACATATATATGAATGTATGTATGTGTACATACACATATATGAAAAATAAGTTGACATGATGGCTTCCTAAACTATGTTACTCTTTAAATTAAGATGGTCCCAAACTACTTTTATGTCAAGCCTAGTGTATAGTGACACACACACACACACTCTCTCTCTCTCCTCCTCCCCCCTCCTTAGCTATGGGCAAGTAATAATAAATTGAAAAGAAAATAGAATGAACTATGTGAAGTGACCTGTCTCTATTTTTATTATTATTTAAAGGACCACATAGTTTGTGTGAAGGCTCACTGCCTTTAACTGGCACGCCAGCTAGGTAGGCTAAGATTTGTTCTTCTGTCCACAATACCTTTTCTGCCTTATTGTTAACAGACACACCATTTTCAGAAAGGATGTCTTCAAGTATTACTGTTTTCAGTTACACCTGTCTAAAATTTGCAGTGTTTCTTCTGTATTACCTAAGTTAAAATGCTCTATCTAAAATTACTCCATCAATGTTACACCAATGCTTTGAACAATTTAAAACATTAAAGGAAATATTCGACGGCTTATTAACATTGTAGTCTGCCGAGTATGCATGTTTAATATTAATGCAACACCAGACTATACTACTAGCAAAATACTGCAGTACTTTCTTTGAGAGAACATTCTCAACAGGCGTAATTATTTAAAGAGGAGTAATGATATGTTAAACACAGAATAGTTCAAAGTGTTCAAAGACTCTTGAAAAATCTTCTCTAAAGTGAAACAGAAGTTTAAAAGTAACATGGTTAAAATCCACTTAATTATTTTAAGACAAAGTCACTTCAACATTTTCCATCCCATCGAAGAGAACAAAATAAATCTCTGTATTGTGGGCATTTAATATTAAAATCAAGAAATATTCCCAAGGAAATAAACCCTCCCTCAGCCTAACTCCCAAATGAGAGACACTGCACCTAGTGACCAAAAAGTTCTCTTCTTTGAAGAGAAAAGAAAAAGATTCATGTCCAATGTATAGATAATCCACAAAACATATAATCATCTGGCAAACACTCCAGAATTGACATTAGGATAGAATGTGAAGCGAGAATATCCTCCTATCAAATAGCCTAGCCTCTGGCTGCCTGGAAGAAAAGAAAGGCTCTTAACAAAACCATACAACCCCTGCAATCCCAAGACAGAAATCACAGTGGCATTCAAGAAATAACATTCTCATCACTGCTGGATACCGCATTCAGAGAACCACGGTAATCAGAGACTGCTGTCATTTCTAAAACTCTGAAGTTGAAGAATGAGCCAAGAAGTCAAACCCAATCATGACATCAGGAGCACACACACTCAGCAGTGACCGTTTTTTTTTCAACATTACATATACATTTTTCTAATTAAACCAAAAGGGGAAAAAAAGGCATTTAGTGTGAGGAAGCAGTGCAACTGAAGACAAAACAGTTGAAAACACCCAAAACATGCAAAGAAAAATTTAAATGTGAAAAGGGAAGGAAAAATTGATGTGGTGCTTGTAGGAAAGTTTACCCTACAGGTGTCCAGTGGCCGCAGAGAAGCTGGAACCCATGAACTGGGCGGGCAGAAAATCCACAAAGCAGTGCTTCCCCCTTCCTCCCATGAGAGAGAAAAATCAGATTCTTGTTGAAAAAAGCTGAAGAACTGGGAGGACAGGAGAAGAAAGGCAGGAGTTCCCCATCTGAGAAGCAGCTCTAGAGTTTGGCTCCCACCTGGGACTCCCATTTACCTCTGAACAACAAATAATTTGTGGCAAAACATCAATGTCAACATGGGACACCTCTCCGTTAACTTTCTGTGGCTCTTCCTCTGCTTCTTCTCCCATGTCTTGCTTAAGAGCGCCTTCGTGTACACTCTTCTCTCCGGGTATCTTTTGGGCACCTACATTTTCCTGGATCACTGTTTCTACTGTGATTACACTGGCACCTGCTTGTGTGACTGGGCTGGCTTCGGGCACTGCTTCCTCCCTCTCTACTACCTTGGCTGCCGGGCGGGGTTCTTCCTCCACCTCTTCTTCATACTCCTGTTCCTCCCTGATGGTGCCCTCGGTCACTCGGTGGTGGGGACGGTACTCTCCCACGTCTTCCTCCTCACTCTCACTGCTGCTGCTGCTGCTCTCAGAAGACAGGGAGGTGGAGTCTTTTTGTGTCACAGGCTCCACCTTACGAATCTCCCCAGGACCACTCCCAGGTGATATCTCTTTACCATTCATTTCTTCTGTGATTACTCTTTCGTCTTTCCCAACCTCTGCCCGCTTCTTCTCCTCCACTATATTCAGAGTCTCATGTGAACTCTGTACAAAAAAAGATGGACGAGGGAAAACAAAAATATATGAATAAATAAAAACAACGGAAACCCAAATTAACCGATGGCAGATTCATGTCATGGAGAAAAACAAAGATGATTATGATGGCTGACTGAAAGGGAAGCGGGGCAAACGTGAGGGCAATGAGAAACGTGAGGCAATGGTGTTAACATGGAAAAAGGGGAGAACCTTAACAGCATCCCTGGCTCCAGTGCAAGGCCCTTCTGACTCAGGAGCACGTGTCTGCAGAACAAAAAGCAACCGAGGACACAAAATCAATACAGTTTTACCTCAACAACCACTGAAACAAACATCTGACACTGCAAAGACAAAACAGCAAGAATCAACATCTACAGAAACCTCTGCTCAAGGTCACATAGAGGACAATCAAGACAAATGCCAAAAAAGCTTACAAAAAGACACAAAAACACAAAAACAGCCAGCATCCTCCCAAAGAAGTAAAATGCTTTTATTATAGATATACCTATAAGCTCTACCTATGTAGTTAAAACAGTTTACAAAAATTGAATTATACCAAAGCTGACTCATCATTTTAAAGAAAAAAATTTAACTTTTAAAACCTAGTAACAGTTTTGGTTTTAATCAGACTATAAAGTCTAGCCTGGAACGCTGATTCTTAAATGAACATAGCACCAAGGAGATGGCACTTTTATTTATTGCTGGTTTTCTTTAAAAAAAAAAAAAGTTTTAATTGGCAAAATTATAGTTAGCCTCAGAAGGCTATTAACATGAAAATGTTCATTCCAGAAATGGTTATTAACATTCCAATTCGTATCATAGGTTGGCAAAGGCTATATTATACAATAGGGTGGGTGTCAATGGTGACTCCAAGTGTTTTCTCTTACAATTTAGCTCCTCCACTAGCATCTTTGAAATCTAAACTGAGTCAAGTTTATTATTTGACATGTTCACTCCTATCCCCTTCAGACATCTACTTCTTGGGAGTACAGTAATTTACTCCAGTTGAGTAACATAGCAACTAAATGTTCAATAAATATCTGTTGACTTAATACATTAGGAACAAATTACTATGTTATGATTAACTAGGGTGGAAACCTTTTTGTACAGAGGGGTTTTTAAAGCTTCACATTTTTCTCACACTTACAAAAAGTCTGCTTTACAATGATATAACTCAAGCATGGCCAACTTTTTGACTTCTAGGTGGTACTACTGCCTATGATCTAACTTAAAAATAATTCAGCTAGAGCCAGGAGCCCTATTTATTCACAAAAGTGACTCCATTCTGGATGGAGAAGGGCACCACATCACTGAGCCCTCTGGATATTGTTGTGAAGTTGCCAAGGTACTAACTGGACTGGAGCCTCTAACAGACAGCAGGGCTGAGTTCATCTCTCCCAGACACATGGACAACCATGAGCTGAAGATCCTAACATCACACACACACGTCTCTGCAGCACTGTCAATGTCTGCTCAGAAACCCTCTTGGACCTGCCCTATTATTCTTAAACACATGGTAAGGGCATGGTTTCATTGACCCAAATTAATACCATGTAAATCACATTACTAACAGAAGACAGCTATCTTTCCAGTTTTATTGAAAACTCACAGGTTTCTAGATATTAAACTGAAAAAACTCTCAATCTATTTTGATAAACAGGTAAAATTTAACCATGACTACATATAATAAACATATCCAGTGGCCAGAACATTTCTGAAACACACATTTCATTATTATTATAGATCAGTGAATTACTATTATTGTTATATCTTAAACTCAATTGGCTGCATAGGTTCTGCCCAAGTTCAGGGAATTCCTTAGGGTCATTCAAAAGCAATTATTTCATGGAGCATGGGAGGCACTTCAGATTTTTTCCGTATAAACAGAATTTTAAAAATAACATGCCATCAGAGGATGCCTGAAATTTGGGTTTTGAAAATGTCAACTCTGCAAAGCATATCTGGTTGAGGGTTTCCCTCTGCTTAACAGCCCAGACTCTGGAACTTAATGATTTAAATTATTCTCTGAATTTAGGCAGATTTTTTTTTCTTTGACCAAAGAAGCAGGAGAAACATCCAATCTATATCTTTTCTTCATGTTCCAATTCAGTCATTGTTTCTCGAATGTTTCTCCAAGGAAGAATTAATTTCACCAATGAAAGCACTGGAGGGAATGGTGCCTGAATATTTAAAAAAATGAAAATCTCTCTCATATGTGGCTTTTAGTAACAGGGGAAACAAAGTAAAATGCACCTCAAGCAAGTGTGAGAAGGGCGAGGAAGAAAGCTTTTCAGAAGGTGCATTAGCGCTCACAACAGCGCCCTCTGCTGTCCAAGTGGTGGCTGAAGTGAAGGTGGCTTTCATGCTATCAGAAAAGCCCTTTTCACTAAACAAAATTGATGTTATCTCCTCTTCTAGGCTCTAGAGAGGTCAGAAAAGGAAGAGCAAAGAATTAGCAATAAGTCAGAACTGACAGCAGTGACCTATTGAAAGAAACGAAAGGTTACACAAGAAAGAACAACAGAACAGCATAAAATGAAAGAAAAGAGAATTCTGAAAGATTCTGGAGCAGGCTTATGAAGAGGTTTGTGAGCGCCAGCTTTTCCACCCTGCTTGAGAATCTTTGATAGTTGCGACCTCCAGAAACCAGTGAAAACTGCTTGGCTGATCACCAGCTGAGCACAATCGACCCACCCAAATGCCATTTCATATATTCTTGAGGTAGTTCCTTGGCCTTTCTCTGCACGGAATGGCCTCTTCAGTGGGCCCCTACACTTGAAATGCTTATTCCTGTGTTACAGCTTGGGCAGTCCTCCCTCTCCTGCCTCCAAGGCCCTTCTTTGCCCTTCTCTGCACACTCTGGGCCTTTCCAGTTTTCTAACCTCCCTGAGGCCCACTTCATAGTCTGCATTTTCTGTAAGGCCTTACCTCACCACTCCAACTCCTACAATCTCCCTCCTCAATACCACCTTAACTCTCTGTAAAACAAACATTCTGACAGCAGCCCACATTCATTCCCTCACGCATGCTAAATATGCCACAGAATAAATTACCCTGTCCCCTTTTTTTGCAAAAAGAAACAGGTAAAGAAAAACAATTCAAAATAGGAAGACAAACTCAGAGTTGAAAGCTCAATGAGCAACGTGAAAATTATTTCTCCCTAAATTAAACCATTAAAGCAAATTTAACTTCGCTGTGTCTGGATCTTAAACAATGGCTCCTAACCTGCCTGAGGGACAGCAGAACCGTCCTTAGAAACTTGAAATGTCAATATTCAAGAGTCACCATGAAGCACCCCCTCATGTCAGAAGTGTGAGAATAATTCCTAATAAACCCCACTATTCAGATTTTTTTTTTTTTTTTTGAGACGGAGTCTCGCTCTGTCACTCAGGCTGGAGTGCAGTGCCGCGATCTCGGCTAACTGCAACCTCTACCTCCCAGGTTTAAGTGATTTTCCTGCCTCAGCCTCCCCAGTAGCTGGGATTATAGGCGTGCAGCACCACGCCCAGCTAATTTTTGTAGTTTTAGTAGAGACGGGGTTTTGCCATGTTGGCCAGGCTGGTCTCGAACTGCTGACTTCAGGTGATCTACCCTCCTCGGCCTCCCAAAGTGCTGGGAATACAGGCGTGAGCCACCGCACCCGGTCACTATTCAGAAATCTTAAAGAAAAATCAATGACGCTCCTAAGGGGCCCCTTCATACTGTGAGCTAAGAAGGGTGAGGAGCGCAGAAAGTGAGGTGAGGAGGGTGAGGGGAGTAGGCACTTGCAATATTCAGCAGAGGAAAAAGCTTTTGGACTGACTTAACTTCATTACCATCTCTACAATTACATCATCTCTTGGGGAAGTGGGGGGTGGGTGGGATGCCCTTCCCAGTGAGAGATCACTGGGGAATTTAAAGAAGTGCCACACATTTCATTATCCAATGACATACCTTCAAAAGTACCTTACAACTCAATGCACATAATCTCTTAGACTCAGGAGAGAATAGTCTGCAAATTTAAGTCATCATAATTCATACAACACTTTAAGAGGATTACAATAGAGTTATTTACCCATTAAAGATTAAATGACTTGGTTTCCAATTTTCTGCTCTACTCTCAAAATTGTTCAAACTACAGCCACTTTGAAAATTCAATGTATTTTTTTTTAAAAAGAAACTATTACTGCTTTTTTAAAAAGCTATAAAAGCCCATATTATAGAAATTTGGAAAAGTGGTCAAATTATATACTTATGCATAATTTTTTTTATTTTACTTTCAATAAGAATTACAATTCAAAGATAAACGAGAACCCCTGCAGAATTAACAGTAAAATGAAGATATAACAAAGACAGAAATTGAAAAGGTACTCTGGTAAAGTCAAAACACTCCCGTACACAAATGCTCACATACTTTCAACTAATAGTAGTATGTTATTTAAAGAAAAACAAAAAAGATACAATGTAGGTGGTCAATAAATGTTTGTTGGGCAAACGGATGAATGGATGATTGTAATAAGAACAATCTATATGAATGTCAAAAAAGTATGTATTTTCCTGCATGTATTGGAGAGGAAAAGAACAGAAAAACAAGTAACTTCAAGTACAGATAAACCATTTGGGGGCTTTTCCAGATTTAAATTTCACATTAACATCACTTTAATGTGACTTCTATGACAAGATATTTTACACTGTACATTCCTAAAACATGAGATCCAGAAAAATGATAATAATTTTAAACATCTCCACTAAAATGTCAAAGTTTCCTACTGCAAAAATCCAAGGACATCACTTTAAATTTGACCGAATGATACCATGTGATTGCTTCTGAAGGACAGGTTATGAAAAATACGTAATATTTCAAAGCATGTGATATTAAAGTCCTCATTATACACATGGAGTCTAATTGGCTTTGGTTTCAGGCTAACCTTTAAAGTATATAAATATGTCACTTGGTTTAGCTTCATGACATTATCTTTCTCATTTGCAATGTTCTGAAAATATTTCATCTCAACTAGACCATAAACTCCTTATTTCTACTTATTTTGCCTCCTTTCCCAACCCTGCTATGTGTTCTGATGAATACTCTCTACCAATTAACAGAATCTACTTTGTGGAAGGGAATCACTGTTTCCTTATTAATAATCTCTGCTCTCATTCACAGCCCCTATAATCTATTCCTCATCCAGTGCCAGGGGGACTTCTGTCAGAAACAGGTGGGATTCTGCCACTACTCACCTTCAAACTCTCCAATGCTTTCCCATCATTCTTATTGTACAATTCCAAACTGTTAGCATGGCCTTTAAGATCGTGACATGACCTAGGGTCTAACTTCTTTGAATTTTCCTTCCTTCCTGCTCCCCCTTGCTCACCAAGCCCTTGTCATTTGGTCTTTCAGTTCCTGTGTTGTGGTTCGTCCTTACACGTGGATACATTTTCACATGTCCACCTGGTTATCATTAAGGTTTCAACTCAAATGTCATCTCCTCCTGACCACAATGACAAAACCGTCTTCCTAATCCCCTCCTAACACAACATTGTATTTCACCTTCTTAACATTTACTTCTTAGTGTCTGAAACTTTCCAAGTACCAATTAGAAAATTTTCTAATCACCAGCCGGGTGTGGTGGCTCACGCCTGTAATCCTAGCACTTTGGGAGACCAAGAAGGGCAAATCATGTGGTCAGGAGTCAAGACCAGTCTGGTCAACATAGTGAAACCCCGTCTCAACTAAAAACACAAAAAAAATTAGCCAGACTTGGTAGCAGGCACCTGTAATCCCAGCTAAACAGGAAAGTTGCTTGAACCCAGGAGATGGAGGTTGCAGTGAGCCGAGATCATGCCATTGCACTCCAGCCCGGGCGAATGTGCAAGAGTGCATCTCAAAAAAAAAAAAAAGAAAGAAAGAAAGGAAAAAAGGGAACTTTTCTAATTAACTATTTCCATGTCTCCTCCACTAGACTCCAAGCTCTCCAGTCCCAGCAAATAACAGACTGACCACCTGGCTAAGTAAAATCAGTAGAAAGAGAAGAATGAGGATGTAAAAGCAATGGAAGTGAACTTCCTCACCAATGTCAGAAATGTCACACATGCAGGAGCAGAGAGAGAGTTGAGGGGCTGCTATGGTGCATCAAAATCTTTGTTCCCGTTAGAAATCTTACAAGTGAAAACTCAAAAGGTTTCCATATGTAATTAGTAAACTCATCATCTAAGGCACATAAGTGGTTATTTTAACAACACGACGTGCATAAGTATTGTACAAACGGTGCACTTTCACATGAAATCAGTTTCCCAACTGTCAGCCACATACATCAAATTAGGAATCAGTTATCACCTAAATTGGTTGATGTTTCTGTATTTCAAATTTTGACTTTTCAAGTGCTTCTGCAATATGGTATTTCTCATCCAACAATCCTATGCTTCTATACACAGGGGATTTAACTTTTTAAATGCTCAAAAATCATTTCAAAAAAATTTTAGTATGACACACAGGAAAAAAGAAATCTTATGGCTGTGGATAGAAACAAAAGGAAAGGGGGAAAAAGCAAGAGTAGATCCAAGGGTGCAAGGTGAACACCTTGTCCGTCTCCTGAGCTTTTTCTTCAACTGTCCATGTTGTCGGCATCAGGTACTTCTCCTTCACGGATAAAATATCCTTGAAAAGATGGTCTCCTTTTCTCTATTGTTTTAAACAATAGACATAATCAACAAATAAGACACATACATTACACCTATAGCAACACAAACACAAAACACTGACCCAGTGTGGGTCAATGACACACACCAGGAGAAGTGGCACATAATGGAAGGTGAAAACCTTGGCATGGCATCAGACCCTTTCTCCAGAAAACACAACATTCTGGAATAGACTGCTGAAACTGACATTTTTTATCATCTTCAGAAAAATCTGAAACTAAGAACTGAAGTTGTATTCAACTTCATAAGACTCTACCAAGCATGTCTTAATATTTTCAAAAGTTCTGTGTTTCAGTTCAGCAATTCTTTTTGCTCATCTGTTCTTAAAGAGCTTTCTTTTTCAATGGCACAAACTTAGAAATTTAAAGCAACTAACAGCTTTTCTTTTTAAGGAAAGGTGAATAAAAATAGCACTAGAATATCTAAATCAATGTCTACAATTTGGCGACATTCAAGCCAGACTAGATGCTGCAAGGAAAAAGATGAAATTGTAGGGTAACATCTTTATACCATTTTTTAAACTACAGATTAAATATAGTATGATCACTGCCCGCTCAAGTATGATAAACGAGCCCATGGAAGTTCTTGGTCAATTAACAGGAGGGATTTGGAAGAATCCTAGAGGCACAGATGTGGATGACAATGAATGGAGAAATGTACTGAGAATATATCCTGAAGGCAATATGTACTCATATCAGTGGTGGGGAGAAGTAAACCATGAAAAGAAATAGAAGAAGTGAGGAGAAATGTTATGATTGAAAAAACGTTTTTAAAACACAATTCTAACATTTCATTACCAGGAAGTTTCAATACTAAGTCGTATTATATATAATATTTTTCAAGCTTTCAACAGGGCTCATCAGTCTTTAAAGCTAAGTTAAACTCATTTTCCTCACAGTAATAACTTTAAACCACTCTAAAGATAGTCTGTATTTCTTTATTTATTAATTATTTATACTAAGTAAATGTCCCTATTTCAGATATCAGTAACTAAAAAGCTTATTAAATACAGTATGTTAGTTTCTAAATTGTCCTATATAACAATTCATTACTACTACCAATTTACCTGAGTAAAATAGTGAAATTATCCTAAAACTATTTCAAAAGTATTTTGAAACTCATGCAATTTACCTAAGAACTAGGCCAATAACTATTACATTGTTAATATTTAGTATTTAAAAAATTGTTAGTAATTACATAAAAATAATTAAATGGGAACATTTTATAACTTCCCTAGACTCAACATAGGAGATTAACAATTTAAGTTTTATTGAGCAACTGAAGTGAGACAGAGCCAACAAATAGCTAATGACATACCCCTTGTGTCTGTAGGGACAGAGGTGTGATACGTCGTTTTTCCCATTCATTAGGGCGCGGCTCAGGTGTGGATTCCATAAAATTGCGCTTGAGTTCACTAATGCTAGCCTGATGTTTCAGTATGTCCTCCTGGGCCTTATCCAGTTCCTAGCAATATGTAACGTAACAAAGGGGGGAAAAAAATCCAAAAGGAAAAAACCCAGTAGGACAAAAATAAAACCAAAAAATAAGACAAAGCAAACTTATGATTAAAAAAAAACCATAGTAAAGCAAGAAAAATGCCAAGTCTCTAAAGCCATATTATTATCTATGAGTAAGCTCATGAATTCATCAAAATTTGAAAATAAAGTCAATGCGTACTTCTTCAATGATTTACATTTTAAAGGGTTCTGATTTCTTCTCTATTTAGGATTTTTAAAGGAATAATTATTTACATTATCAGAAAGATGACATGGAACTGATCATCAAAATGGCTAATAACACTTCCTTCCAGTACCTGGATTTGAAACTCAGACTATGACTTTGTTCCAGCAAATTTACCTTTCTGATTAGGACTACTCCTAAAATTCCATTCTGTGAATATGGGAAATCAAGTACAAAATAGAGGAAGGTAGAGACTCAGAAGCACACTGGCTGGAAGAAAAAGCCAGACCAGGATCATCCCCCAGCTGGAAAAGCCAAGGTTTTTTGTTTGTTTTTTGTTTTCAGGAAATTCCAGTGATGGCTTTTAATTCTTACGGAATAAAAATTACTGCTTCCAGAGGCTGCTTCTGTTTAGCCTCTTTATAGAATAAATAAACCACAGACTGGTCTCATGTACTTGCCAAGCACAAAAGTGGGGTCTGGCCTCCGCAATTGCCAGATCGTCCTTATACAGACAAATATACAAGAAAAACTACCAGGTCCATTTTCATGGGAGCAGGCCCTGGTAAATGGCATTTGTGGAATTTTTTTTGACTGACTCTCATAAATAGTATTTGTTTTAACCAAATTTTAAATATTTATTTATATTTCAAAAATCATAGGGCCACCTGTGGATTATAGCTTTCATCCCACTTTAAGGAACAGGTCATGCAACCAATAAAATTAGATATTCCATATTCATGCACAAGCATAGTAGCTCATCTATGAGCTTCTATAGCCATTTGCAAAAACTCATGAAAATCTAAAAATCTTTGCATGGCATGGAAAAATGATTGTGGCTTGAGATCAGGCACATTTCTTGCATTGGTTCAAAGCAATGTTACTTATTACACTGTACAGCATTTTAGTAAGTTAAGCAAAAATACATTTCCATCAGTTACCAAGCTGCCAAAAGCAACCAAACAGATTAGTCAGATTACTGAGAGCTGCAGTTCTCCATTGAATACATTGCCACATACTACTGTAAAATAAGAAGGGAAAAAAAAATGTTCTCACGTGACACGGGGAACATATTTTACACTTTACATTCATAATTGGGTGATTGGGCTTTCTTTTTCTCCTTTCCTTCTCTCTCACTTTTGCTTGTTCTTTCTAATTAAAATAATTTCTTTAATTAGCATATTCTCAAACAGAATACTGAAAGTGGACCACATTCCCAATCATGGATTTTAAACAAAAAAACAAAAAAAGTGGGCACAGATCAAGATCAAGAGTCAAATGATTTAATGCCAGATCAATAAACAAATCTCTGTTCTAGTTAATACATATTAAGGATGAGACTGTGTTACCTCAGGTTGATGCCCTAGAGTTAACCCTTTAGGAGAGAATAGGTTTACTTGTAGAACAACTTCAAGAGTACTGGATAAAAACTTGATTCATTTGACTAAACTTTTTTTTCCCACTTGTCACTTTGAGAACTTCTAGTAGATACAGTCCTGCCTAAGCCACTTGAAAGGAACACCGTCAGGCTGGTAACATGCACTCCTGAGCTGAATTCCCCCATGCACTGCATGCACCGTGCTTGAAGAACATTGCCAGCCAGCCTAGGCGTGACCTCCCGTCCACAGCAGCCGGGCAGCCATTAGGACAGAGTTGTTTTCTTAGATTATACAAACCTCCAACATTAAATTGCTATGTCTGACATAAATATTATCCCCTTCTACTCTCAAGGAATTTTTCTGTGAAATTAAATCACACACAGGGGGGAAAAGGCAAATAAACATAAGTGTATCAATCAGCAAGCACCAAAATGACCCAGAGTTCGACAGTCTAAGACATTAAAATAAAAGAGGAATACAAATCTTATGAACTTAAAGCCACAACAAACACAACTCACAAATAAACCCTGAGAGTGGACCCTCCCCACACAATACTAATGGCAGGCAGCAGTCATGAGATGTTTAACTTTAGGGAAAACTCAGCCACCTCTTCCAGCTGTGTTTCCTCTTCTTCCATCTTCGCCTGAAAAGTCACACAGCAAACGGCCAGAAAGAAGGGGAGTATTAGTGGAAACTCTACCATCAGTGCAAAGAAGCTGTATTTGAACTTAAATGGTGAACCAGTGTTACCAACCTTTATTGTGAGGCCCTCAGAAGATGCAGAATATTAAGCCTCTTTGGTCTTTCTTCACCTACAGTGTTGTACAAATGATGGAAATGATCCTTTGCAAAGGTGGAATGGAGGATGGAAGCTTCACTCTTTCTCAGTCCCTAGATTATGCTCTGCTTTTGAATATTTTGTACTCAGGAACAAGAATATGAGAGTGCAAAAATGGCATAATTCAATCTGTTCTAATTTGAAATGTCTAAAGCAACTAGTGATGGGGTAAAGTATAATGATGTAAAATTTGTTTTTAGCTTTATATTGGGGAACACATGTTCAACCTATGATTCAGTTTGTTAAATATGGATTTCTTTTCTGGCTGGGGAAGGGGGATTGGCTTATTTAACTAGTTTCATGTTAAAATGGTGGGTATTTAAAAATAATCTTTGAAATATAACCACTTACATAAAATTCTTTAAATAAGAACAGTTTTTCATAGTTGGACATTTCTCAGTATCTGATGATTCAAAAGAATGAATGTAGAAGTTTAAAACTAACAAATACTGACTGAATTTTGACTCAAGGGAAAAAATGGTGAGAATAAAAATATTGACTCCCTTATCAAAGGCAAATCATTTAACCTTTACAGGTTAATTCCTAATATATATCCTTTTCCTTCTTAATTAGGATGATAGTGTCAAATCTGAGAGTTCATACGGCTTACCTTTTTAACCATTCATAGTATTTTTCAGAGGTAAGCAAGGAGCTCAGAGTCTTTATCAGATGTGAAAAATGAGACACAGACATTCAATAATCTGTTAAGAAACATCTTCCAACTCCTTGGTCAACACTTAATTCCCTAAAATGTTGATCTTTGATATTCCTCAGGTAAACTTTTAACAATTGCGGTTTCTCCTACAACGCATACTCACTGCAATTATCTTTACATTTTTCTTTAGGTTTGCTCTAAATTTTGTGATTTACTCTATGTATTGGTAGGACCCACAGAATATGAGGCACTAAATCACCAGGCCACATTTAACAAAATAATCAAAAATATATTGTGTATGTTAATGCTGACTTAGTAGCACAGAGGTAGGATACTTGAAAAAAATTTGCCTTATATAGGGGTAAAAATCCTCAAACCAAACACCTAATTTTAAATAAAGGAGCACTAAGAGGCCCAATCTTAGTGTTATATAGTCTAAATTTTCAAAAAGCCATGTTTCACTTTTCACATACATTTGTTAAAGACATCAGAATAGTACCTTCCTTATAAAATACCCTACAGTGGCTCTTATATATAATTACATAATTTAAGGTTAGAAAAAAAAAACTAGCTAAAATTCATCTGGTCTCCAAATACTACAATAATAGGGAGATAAGGAGCTTTTGAGATTAGACTTACAAATGTCAGGAGTAAAGGTTACAGATACATCCTCATAGATGCTAGAACACACTTGGGTTTCCAACAAGAGAAATAACAGTACTAAGGAATTCTACTAATATACATCAAGAACAGTTATGTCCACTGCATCCTAAATTCTATATCAAAACAAAAAGATTTCATCCTAAAGGAACAGCATTAATATCTGTTTGCAAAATGGAGAGACCCTGTATGGATTGTTACGGGCAATACAGGTTCCCTCCTCCTTCCCTCCTCCCCCACACCTTCTGTTACAAATCTACTTTGATCTAGATACTTGTAAAATAATCCTACAATTTCACTCCTAACTTAGAATGTGTGGACCTGGTCAATGGTATCAATGAAGAAGTGTCTACACTTATTTCTCATGCACTAAAATATTGTGTGTGTGAAAATGTGCAGGTACTACTATGTTGAGGGTAATCAGTGGTGAAATGTATGCACACATTTACACTCTATATTAGGAAGGGTTTAAGATAAAGTGTATTGTGTTGACTCTACAAACTGAGCTTACGTAGGCATGCCAGCAACTACTTCCTCTTCCTCTAGTTTGTCATTCAAGTCACAGTCATAAGAAACATTAAAGGAGGCGGCTTTAGCCTCCAGATAGCAGAGGGATAGAGCCAGAGGAAGGGAAAAGGCAAGAGAAAAAGGAACTGACTGAGAAGCAGACAGAAGTAGCCCAAAGATGAGGATAAGGGAAGGAATGAATGAAGGGGAGGTGATTGGGACATAGTGCTGCACACCAGCGGGGAGGAAGGAGACCCAGACCTTGGGGAGGCTAGGGAAAGCAAGATACCCATCTTCATCAAGAAGGGAGGGGAAGCTGGAGGGAAAACATTTGGAGAAACTGAAGGAGAAGTAACCAAACTCAGAATCACTGTCATCAGCTGCTTTAAGAGTCTTCCCATGGATGGGAGAAGGACAGTCAGGCTGAGAAGGGGCTATGGCAGAATCCAAGACCAAATCAGGCATAGCAACTTCAGAATCCCCCTGCTCCGATGTTTCACCTGTGGAAAGGTGCTCTAAGCTGTCTAGTGTGATCTGGTCAGCCTCCCCAAAGGGGTCTTCCTCTGAAATGTCTGAAAGCAAGTCCATTTCAGGGACAGGCAATAGGTTTGGGGAAAAAGATGAAGTACGGTGGATGAGAGGTGAAGGTGGGCACATGGAAACAGTCTATTCTCAAGTGCAAACCCGTGATTGAATATGAAATTACACAACAGATACAATCAAAGGAAAAACAGATGCAAGAGAGAAAGAGGACAAAAGAAAAAATGAGTAGTTAGTGAAAACGTTTACTTTAAAGGAGGGACCATATTAACACAGTGTAGTTAGAAATGAATTAAATGACCCATTTTTAAAGAGAAAAGACTAGACTACTTGTGTCACATAAAATTTATACATATGACTCATTTAATTATTTTCAAACTGGTTGCAAATAGATCCCATGAAACTCAAACAGCATTATTTACTTTTAAACCTGGTTGCTGACAGACATTCAAAGCATTAGCAAAAATGCCAGTGTACCCAGTTGTTCGCTGCAGACAAGGAGGATTTCCTTTGAAATTTAAAAGAACTTTTTCATTTTTTAAGGAAAATAACTAGATATGTCAAGTTAACTAGGCAAAATGGAACAGAGATATTCTGAAATGCTGAGCTCTTCTGTTTCAGATGTAAGCAGTCACTCTCCTGGGTGCCTTGTTAGCAAAATTTTTAAAGAACTATCCTGACAACTTGTCAGCAATTGAAAGAAACCTTGTTGGACACAATTTCTGTTATTTTTATCTGAATTCCCAACCAAATAATTTTTCCATATGACAGTCACAAATTCTTTAACGATGGAATGTCGATGATTTGATGTCACTTGCTATACAGGTAGCACTTGACCTTGTGGCACAAGACTGGGCCCATGTGGTGGTCCCTGAGACCTTCTCCATGCTGGGCCTCAGAGGCTATCAGTGTAGGAATTCCTGAGGCACTGGCAGCTACCTCATCTAGCATGTCTTTATAGATTTATGTCTTTAAAAAATTTTCAAAGTTAAAATTTAGAAAACACTATACGGCCGGGCGCAGTGGCTCATACCTGTAATCCCAGCACTTCGGGAGGCTGAGGCAGGTGGATCACTTGAGGTCAGGAGTTCAAGATGAGCCTGACCAACACGGTGAAACCCCGTCTCTACTAAAAATACAAAATTAGCTGGGCACGTGGTGGCAGGCGCCTGTAATCCCAGCTACTTGGGAGGCTGAGGCAGGAGAATCACTTGAACCTGGGAGGCAGAGGTTGCAGTGAGCTGAGATCGAGCCATTGCACTCCAGCCTGGGCAACAAGAGCGAAACTTCATCTCAAAAAAATAAATAAAATAAAATAGAAAACACTATGAATCAATATGATGGATTCATTTGTTTTTATCTGTGCTTACTTCCAATGTTGCATGCAAAAAAAAGTCGCTTTGTGCAGACACAGAAAAGAGATCTGAAGAATTCAAAGGCTTTTCAAATCAATATTCAAGTGATGTTACTGCCCAAGGTAACAAAAGATAACAGTGACACATTTGAGAACACAATATGGGTTATTTCTCCATTTCACCATGGTGTACGCACAAGATAAAGCCAAAAGCAACACACCATGTTCTCACTCTCTATTCACAAAACAATTACCTTTTCTTGAGAATTTCATTAATTATAGATCATTAATGAATACATTTGTTCATAAAGATTATCTTTGGTGATGTAAAAAAATTCAAGTCAATAATTAAAATAATCAAGAAGCTACATTTTAAATTTTACTTGGACCAAACCAAAAATAAATTTCAAATCATCATAGCTTTTCTACTTTGAGGATTCAATTAGATAAGGTGATTCTGAGGACAGTCAAAAAGGCCAGTAAATTACTTACTTGCATTAAAACAATTTACATTGAAATATTCTGCTTTGAACAACAATCAAAGGTTAGAGACCACCATGCATATTTGAAAACATAAATGACCAGCAGAGAACATAGAACAACTAATTTTAAATACTTGATTTCTGAAACAGAAAATACAACAGATACCCTCTAGGTTAAGTAAATATTTAAAACCACATACTGTGTTAATTTACCATACCTTTCCTTCAATGAGCTGCAAATGTGGGGCTTTAGTTGGGCTTCTCACTTCCCTCCTGCCGTCCCCATCTTGTACCACGGCAATGCTGACAAGTCCAGGTCCATAGGCTGAAATCTCCCCAGCAGCGCCAGGAAAATCCTTCATAAGACTTTGGTCCATGACACCAATCGGAGCTAGTAAAGAGTGACAATTTTGGATTATTTTAGGACATATGAATCGTAAACTTTATGGAAAATTTCCCCCTTAAGGAGATAAACAGGCAGCATATAAATAGTGAACAGGAACAGAGACATTGCTTGAGCTCTGAAAATACCCACCATATAAAATAAACTAATTTTTAAACGTTTACCAAATTCTGAAAGTATTCTGAATTTTAATGCACTGAGCTACACCAGGGTCTCAAACCACAGGTATTGGAAGGATAAACTCAGATCATGGAACTGGCCAGTAGGAGGAGCTCTAAGACCGGCTGAAACACCAGAGTTAAGGCAAACAGAATTACAAGGTAAGCAGTATTTTAACTCTTGGGTCTCCTACGATTTATTTCTGAATCTATCTATTGCAACAAATGATTATGCAATTATTAAGATGATTTGCTCCAATAAGTTTTAAGAATTGCTCCATAAAGGAACCTTTAATTTGAATACCATTCAAAAGAAAAAATAGTAAATAAAAGACAGTAAAGATAAATTTTAGGGATTTTAACTTCTATATTTATGTTTAATATTTTTTATTTTTTAATCCCCTTCCTCAATGTCTCAACATGAACTATGGTAAATCTATACATAGACACCTCCCTCATCCCAGAAAACCTGGCCCTCATGTGCTCTCTTCTTCTCTCCTACAGATAGGCAGAAATGTATATTGTATTGAAAATTCTGTCATAGTGCAGATCAAACCAAGACTACCTCAAACATCAGCAAGGCAAAGTGAGTAGTAGGTGGTAGGACCTCTGTCCATTGGTAGCTCCTCCCCAAACAACAGAACTAACACAAGGTCATTTCACTTTACATAAAAAGTACTCTACGGACACCATGAAGTTTACTCTGGTTCCATGTCCTAAGGGAAGCCTGGTCAACACAAACACCTTTAGACTGCAAGCTCTTGGAGGGCAGGATTGTGTGTGAACTACCATACTGAACTTGAGAGGCCTCAAGCACTTTGAATACATGTATCCCAAGCTACCTCTCAATCCACAGCCTTCACCTGCCCTGTCCAAAACTTAATTCTTTCCCAGTCTTGCCCTTTTCACAAAATGCTCTTCTCATATTTGCTCCCATTTGCTTGAACTGGGAACGTGAACATCTTCCAAGAGTCTACCTTCACCCCTCAACACCAGCAAGTCCAACAAGGTCCTTGTATATATTTCTAAATGTGGCCAGTTCTTTCCATTTCTAATTCTACTACCTCACCTTGTGGAGATTTTCCCAGCCCTTAAATACTCACACTTTGAATGCCCATATCAAATCATAGTCAACATTAGAATAAATTTGCATTTTACATTAAGTATAGTTATTTTCCAGCAGTTTTTGTTGTTGTTGTTGTTGTTTGTTTTTGAGACACAGTCTTGCTCTGTCACCCAGGCTGGAGTGCAGTGGTGCAATCTCGGCTCACTGCAACCTCCATTTCCTAGGTTCAAGTGATTCTCCTGCCTCAGCCTCCTGAGTAGCTGGGATTACAGGCACGCGCCACCACGCCTGGCTAATTCTTTGTATTTTTAGTAGAGATGGGGTTTCACCATGTTGGTCAGGCTGGTCTCAAACTCCTGACCTTGTGATCTGCCCTCCTTGGCCTCCTAAAGTGCTGTGGTTAGAGGTGTAAGCCACCGTGCCTAGCATCCAGCAGTTTTTTTAATAAAAAAACTTCTAACAAGATCTAAGTAAGTTTCCCTTGGAAAGTATATGGCTATGATTAATTCTTTTGCTTACAATTATGATTTCTACACACCTATTATACATACTCAGAAACTTTGCAAAATGAAAAAATCTGACCTAGAAATGGCTTCAAATGTAATGATATTAAAATTTGAATATCAAATTAAAAGTTATTAAAGTTGACAAAATGCTGACTTTGCATACTTTTAAACACTTATTAATTTCAGCATGCAGTTTCTTGTATTTTGAAGCCGATACATTTATTCAGGTCTTAAACATCTGAGAAGCTCGTAGGCCCTGGCACAGAGCCCAAGATACCAAATGGCTAATTGGCCTACTCCCACTAAAGGGAAGACCACCATCGCTTTCACCTGGACCATTCCTAACCGGCCTGCCTGCTTCCTTGCTCAATCTAATTGTTCTCTTGCATCAAATAATTTTTTTTAAAAAAGATAACACTGTGCTCTTGCGGGCACATAAACCCACATAAACCCTTCAATGGTTTCCTAGAGCATATGGAATAAATAAAAACCACATTCTTCACCATGGCCTCCAAGGCCCTGCATGATCTGACCCAGGCTTACCTCTCCCGCCACTGCCTAAGCTCTGACTACACTTGCCTTCTTTCTGTTCCAGGAATGTATCCAGCTCTCCCTCACCTTATAGCTTCATCGTTGCCGCCTCTGCTACCTGGAATGCTTTATTATTAAATATCTCTTGTCCTTTCCTTGGCTGCCTCCTTCTCATCCTTCAAGTCTCAACTGACCTGGTTCTTCCTCAAATAGGCCTTCCTTCCCTGATGATCCTATTTAAGTAACGTCCCTGTTCATTATACTTTCCACCTTCAGGAAATCACTTGGTTCCTCAACCCCCAAATGCATCTTGGTTGTTGGTTCTCTTAAATGACTGATTTGTCTTCTTTGGGGTTTGATTTTCTAATCTCGGAGGGGACTCCCTGTCCTAAAACAGCTGTTCTAGATTGATTTTCATTTTGATATTTGATCTTTAGATTGAATCCCGCTTTTCACTTGCTATGTAATCATAAGAGGATTTATTTTAATTTGCCAAACTTTAAAGTGAGGCTAATATACCTAAATTATTCTGGCCTTACTTAAAAAGTAAACAGGAAAAAGAAAATACAATACATGAAGACTACAACAACAAATGGTATGTTGATAAGGAGTGGTAAAGAAAATAAAAGCTCAGTGCCAGGTTACAGCCTAGCTTTGCTTTGGGGGAAAAAACAGAGAATATAAGCCCTAATCAAAGAGTTCACTGGCTGTCTGGTCATGTATTGGCATTAAAAGCCTCCTATTTTTCACAATAACACAATAATCCTTTTGATGACTTACCCATCTGATGAATTACGGCCTCCAAAACACAAAGAGAAAAATAATGGATTACTGTGCCATGTTTGTTGTTTTTACTTGTAAAAATCATTGTTTTCAGATACAGACCTCCTGTAACCCTCTGCACTAACTGCCCATACAAGATGGTGGATTTCCTTGAGCACAGTTTGTATACCTCAAAGAAAATGCTGTTTTACTGCTCTTTTTAAACGCTAAACTTTGCAATATAAGAGTTATACAGCCTCACAGTTTCAAACAAATGCTGAAAACAGACAGTGTTCCAGAAAGAGCAATCATTTCTCTCAGGGCACTAAACAACAGTGACTGCATTTATTCGGCACTTGTATAAATTCTCTGTGGCAAGGGGCAAGGCTTGGGAAATATTTACATGGGTTGGCACATTTTTCAGATTTACTTGGAAAAGTGCTCAGTTGTTGAAGAGCTAAAAGATACTTTAGCAGTGATAGTACATTAACAATCAACTGAATTTAAATCATTTCCACAATTCTGGAAATTTGTTTAAAGCACAGTTCACCACCCCCTTGCACATTTCAGGATTTAATAACTATATACCAAAATCCCAACCAACAAATCCTGGCAAATATCTCTATGTGTCCACCTGCATTTGTTTTCCAAGTTTTTCTTCTAGGAAAAGCAGATGAAGGCAATCCATATGAATCCTTCACTATTAAGAAAGCTTTTTCATCTGTTAGCATTATCTGATCTGTTTTACTCCAATTATTTAAAATATAAGTTGTTCGAGCGTATATTTCAGAAAAATACAAGTAATAAACAAGAAAAAATGTTTCTGCTAATAACTAGTAAAATACAATTTTCAAATTTAGTATTATTATTATATATATATTTTAGTTCAATCAACCAAAAATGTTGGAAAACTATTTCTTTGGGTAGAAAATCATCCATACTAATCATTTTCTATTACAAAGAAAGAATATTCCTTCACAAGGCATTCTAATATAAATTTAACCTTAGCTCTTTTATAGAAAACCTATTATTAACCCATTTTGGACCAGGTAATTTTTATATATATATATTTTTCCATGTGTAGTTTATATAAAACTACAAAATGTAGCTAATTAGAATTCTAATAGAAAAAAATTCACATTTATACATATTTTCCCTTGGGCTAAAGAACAAACAAACACATTATATTTACTTTTTGTTAAAATGCTGTATTTAAAATGAATCCTTTGAAGCTACTAAAGCTTTCTCATAAGATGGAAAGTTTGGTAAGTTGTTTCACTCATGAAAATTTGCTGATGCAGGGAATGTTTTATGTTCGTCTGGATTAAGGTTCATATGCTACCATACGAAAAAATCCTTAGAATTACATTTTGCCATTAATTAAAAGGTTCAGGAAATTGAACCACATAAAACACATCACGATCAAGAGAAATCAGTAAAACATATGTGTCCAACATCTCATAAATGAGAACTCTTAACGAATATTTGTGTGCACTGACAATACAGGTTGAGTATCCCTTATCTGAAATGTTAGGGACCAGAAGTGTTGCGGATTTCTAATATTTTTTGTATTCTGAAATATGCAATATATATACTTAGCAGCTGAACACCCCAAATCTGAACATATGAAATCTGAAATGCTCCGATAAGCATTTCCTTAGAGCATATGTCAGTGCTCAAAGACTATCTGATTTTGGAGCATTTCAGATTTTGAGATATGGAATGTTCAACCCGTTTTAAAACAAAAAAAAAGAAAAAAGTATGACAGCTTCAAAAAAGAGTAACAACTCTAAAACACAATAAAATTATTCTCTTGTAGGTGTAAGTAATAGCATTTTATTTACTTGGGAAAAAAATGGTTATCCCTGTAGGGTATTTCTGGTGGCTTTATTAACTGGATTAACATTTTCTGACCTCATGGGATTAGAGACAGATGAATGAAAATCAAAATTATCATAAATGTGTTTACCTCCATCTAGACTCCTGGAGACCCGTTTACTAGAAGTGCGCTCAAAGTGTGGTGCTGGCCTATCAATGAGGGTGCTGGCCTGGCGGGTCTGTGCTTGGGTGCGGCCACTATAGCGAAATTTGGACCCCAAGGTCAGGAACTTGGCTTTTGGTGGCTGCTCTGGAGAAACAAGCCTATAGGAGGAAAAAAAAAAAGAGAGAGAGAAAGGGGAAGCAAAATTAGACTTTACGGAATTTTTTTTAAAAAACTTTAAAGCTATGTACTTTCATATCTCATTTTAAGTATGATTACTCAAAAACTAAACTTTCTAAAGAACATTATTTATAAACCCTCCTACACACACAGCTTTATGATGGTGATGAGTAAATCCACATTCATGTATTCATGAATAATGTTCTTCTCCACCTAAGCAAAGAAACAGCTGTTCTCAGTATATCAAAGGTTATTTATTTGTATTAGCTTAAATCATTTATATAAACACGTCTGAATTTTTGCTTCTAGCTATAAGCGCCAAGTAACAATCCATTACCATTAGTAATTCTTAATATTTATGCCTATTTCTCCTGGGGAGAAAACATCTAACTCAGGAATCTGTTCCATTAAGTGATTCTTTCCCATGAAGAACATGCCACACAGTGGATCTGTAGAGATGGCTAACACCCCTTCTTGCCAGCACAATTCTACTGCTTAATCCCTGGGTTCATAAAGAATGAAATCAAACTTTCTTGATGTCAAATATTTCTAGGCTTATACAAAAGCATGTTTTTAGCAAATGGGCCAATCTTTTTGGGAGTTCAACTGAAATTATTTTGCTCTCTTTGATCAAAAGTTGACAAATATCTTAACAGAAACATAATCTCAGAGCTCTTAATTTATTAAATAGGAAGACTTTTGTTGACAACTCAAAAACATGAAGAATTCCACCGAAACTTTTCCTATCATTTACTATGGAAGAGTGATTTCTTAAAGAACACTATCATTTCAAGTATTTCTAGACCTTCTGTACAATTTTTTTAGAAATCACCTTCTGCAATAAAGAAAAAAAGAATCCCTGTACAACACTCAGAATGGTGACAGGCTCTATTAAATGCTCCAAGCAAGGGTGTCAGCTTTATTTATTTATTTATTTATTTATTTATTTATTTACTTACTTATTTAATTTTTTGAGAAGGAGTCTCGCTCTGTCACCTAGGCTAGAGTGCAGTGTTGCAATCTCGGCTCACTGCAACCTCCACCTCCCGGGTCCGAGTGATTCTCCTGCCTCAGCCTCCTGAGTAGCTGGGATTACAAAGGTACATGCCACCACGCCCAGCTAATTTTTGTATTTTTTTAAGTAGAGACACGGTTTCACCAGGTCAGGCTGGTCTCAAACTCCTGACCTTGTGATCCACCCGCCTCAGCCTCCCAATGTGCTGGGATTACAGGCATGAGCCACTGTGCCCGGCCGTATCAGTTTTATTACTACATTCTTATTCCACTAGTATCAATCTAGCTGATTGGCTATCAATTAATAGATCTGTTTACAGATTAATGGCTTCAATCTGCAAGCCACCGTAATTTTCTAAAGAAATCATTTGTACCTTTTGTGATAAACTGAAACAGAATAAATTCCACTGACCTGATTCAAAGCAATCTATAGACAAAGTATGACTGGCCCTTTGTGTTAGATATATTCTTTTATATAGCTTTGTAAGCAACGTTATGCAAGGTTTAAAAATTTAAAACTGCTTTTGTTAACCATTATATCAAAAGTTTGCAGGAGCAAATTGGTCTACTTTTAAACTGGAGTCCATGGTACATTAGCAAAAATGAAGAGGCCTGAGGCTTTGCACAGCTAATGCATCTCGGAAACTCCTGCTACAAGAATACAAGAAGAGGACAGCACAGAGGTGAGGAATACAGGTCTCAGAATCAGGGAGCCCGGTCCCCATCTCTGCTGAGATGCCTGGCTGCTGTGCTCCTCCACAGGCACCGATCTCTAAGCATCAGTTGTCTTGCCTAGGGCGAGAAATAGACTACCACGATATAAAGCAATCAATTCTGTGTCTGACTCTAATAAGTGTTCAATGAATGCTAGCACTTGCCATTTCTAAACAGATTATTGCTTTTTTTTTTTTTTTTTATCATTATGTGACAGGGAAAGCTGTTGTCTGCCCAGCTTGGACCTGTGTCATAAATGTCATCTACTAGCTTTACCTGAGCTGGCTCATGTTGTCTGGAGGAGAAATTTGTTATGGCTACCAAGAAAAATTATAAAGTTTTCAAAGATTTATATGATCAGTGTAACTTGAGGGATTCAAGTATATTTTATGAGTTATATTTCTCCTCAAAAATTAACATATTAGTCTTGAAAAATAGATATTAGTCAATTTAACGTCAAGAAAGAATGATGTGTGCCAGCTGATAATTCACATTAAAAATAGCGAACTGTGATACCAAACTAAGAATAATGATAATGGTGAAGATAAATTTTATGATATGCCAGAAATGGTTCTAAGTTGTTTCATGTGTGTTATCTCATTTAATTTTCAAAACAATCCTATGAGGTAGATACTAGTATTACTATCATATATGGATGATGGAAGTGAAGCAGAGAGGTTGGTATCACGGTGACACAGCTTGTATTTGGTAGAACAGTATTAGACCATAAGTCCAGAGCAAAAACCTTAAAGATGAAGGATCTAGATACACAGCTAGCTAAACTGCAGTGAGAGAAAACTGAGGAAACAGAGAAAACAAAGATAAGCAAACTACATGTAAAAAACATGTCCTTGAAGAAAAGTATAAAAAGAGACAAGATACAAGCTAAAGATGGTTAGATGATCAAAGATTTTATATATAAAATCTTATATAACCATATATACATATTTGTTGTTGTTTTTTAAAGAGCAAGATGTGGACATATTTTTTAAAGAGCAAGATGTGGACATATTTATTGGCCAAAGAACCTAAAGGTACCCACTAGAGAACAAATAATTTACAAAGCAGGATAATTTAAGAGGCACAAAATGAGGGATCAAAGCAGAGGAATGATTATCTCCTCCTTGAGACAGGAGAAGGGGGAAAGAATGAATGGGAGGAGAGAGGAGCGATGCTTCATTAAAGGCAAAAGGGAAGAAGGGAAGGTGCATGAAACCAAGAACACTCATGCACAGCTTCTTCTTTCAGTGACCCACACAGTGGAGGGCATCAGAAGAGGAAGCAAGGGTGCCTAGGGACTCACGAGGACAATGAGCATTTGGAGTGGCAAAGGAAGTCAAAAGACAAATTGCTTGCCTAGCAGCACTGAGGATCCAGCTCATGCTGGAAATTATTTATCTGTAATAGCACTAATCCATAGAGTTGTGCTATTTTTTGTTATATAGAGTAACTGCATGTGTCACAATAGTTGTACTATTTTTAAGGTAGCACTTGGACAGCACAGGTCCAAAACTGGTAAGGTCAGGACACAGGACTAATCCAGGACTAGCAGACAGAGAAGGTAAATGTGCAAAGAGGAGAGTAGTTTGAGGGGGTCATAACGTTCCTGACAAAGCAGTCAGACCATAGGGTTCAAGTTGGCTTGGGAAAGAAGTTAAGTCAGGAGGCAGCTGATGAGAATATCGAAGTGAAACCTAAGAGGAGGGATAGTGGAAAGAAGAATGGTAGCAGGCATGAGGCAGTGTGGCTGTGGTGGAAGGAAAGGTGGTTAGAGTCAGAAAGTGGAGCTCTAGACAGCTGCAGGGGCAGCTCAGTTCTAAATGACAATGCATGGACAGAAATGGACCTGGGAGGGACTGCAGACAAAGGAGATGAGGCAAGGAGGGGAGAAAAGAGTTCAAAGACAGTGGGTTAATGCATCTGCCACATTCCCCACCACTACCACCTCCTAATTCACAGAGGTTACTAAAAGCAATACCAAGCTGTTTTCTTTCTTTCTTAGAAAAAAAGAGAGATGGAGTCTCAGTATGTTCCCCAGGCTGGTCTCAAACTCCTGGGGTCAAGCAATCCTCCCACCTCTGCCTCCTGAGTCAGTGGAATTACAGGCGTGTGCGATCATGCCCGGCTTCCGAGCTGTTTTCCTAAAATTACCTGTAGAAAGTATGATGCTCCACGCACACTTTCCATAGTCTTTTCGCTGCCCGGTGGTTTGGCAGTTTGAATCCAATGGTACTCTCAAACTGTTCCAGCTGGAATAAATCACAAATCAGCATATTTCCTTAAGAACTGACTAGAAGTTACTGAAAAGCATGGATTCAGATGCTTCTGTTAGAAGCAATTATTCTTCTCAAAAAAGGTAAATATTGCATATCTAATATAATCATATAAAGATGAATTTCATAGACTGCAATACTATTTTCTACAAAAAGCAAGTAACAACGGCTCACATAAACCAACTATCCTTCAATGTTCACTAAAACTCATCTTATTGCTTTCCTAATGATCACAACTTAATCGATTCAACAAGAAAAAACGAGCCCACACCTTATCACATTTTCTTTTTTGTAAAAAGCGTGATGGTTGCTTTTTTTAAAAACAGACCAGACGTATATATACTGCAATTTCACCATTAAGAACCCTGACCTTTTACAATGGAAGAATAAATAGTTTATTTTCTTAAAATTTTAGAATTAATAGAAAAGAATTTTTAAATTCATGGTCGTAAACAGGCCGACTAACAACAACTGATTAGAAATGTCTTTGCTTACCTCTGCTGGTCTGACTTTAATGTAGAAGTTACTGCGTTTATAGGAAATTTTTAAGATTTTCGGCCAAGCAAAACGATTGATTCTCAGTCTGTCTTTGTAAATGAGAAGTCCATTAGCACACACGCCCAGCTTGATGTCCACACCTTCTGAGTCCTGCCAAGCATAACCCAATTAACCATGGTTAAGAGCTGTGAAAGTTATACAAATCAAGAAGCTAATTAGCTCCCTCAAATTATGATCAGGAATGACAGTTTAACAGGTTTGTATTTAAAGTTTAGTGACAAGTACGCACGTTAATGAAAACTATGGCGCACACACATACACGTTAAATTTATTCATCTTCAGGGATCAGGTGTGATTTGCCGAAGAGTTATGGCAACGTGACCATAAGACACAGTGTCCTTCAAAAGGCGTAATGCATATGTTCTCAAGCTCCACTGTAGGAGCTAACAGAGAAGAAAGGAAGCAGAACTACAGATCCTGAAGATACGGGAAATAAAATGAGCTTTTCCCGTAGGCTAGTCCAGCCTCAGGGACAGTCTGTTGGCCTACCCTAAGATGTGTTCAACCATTTTCCTTTAGGTGCATTTACCTCAGATGGATTACCCTAGCTAATTGCTCTTAAAATTATGCCAATATTTTGCAAAACACCAATCCCTTGCAGATAATTTCTATTCCAGGCTGACAGTGCTGAAATCTCTGAATTCTTTCAAGCAGTTTTTCATTAACTTAAAATGCTGACATCCAGTTCTCATTAGGCATTCCTTTGGCTGGCACGTTTCAAAGGACTGCAGACTATTCTTGAAGTTATTAATAGTTTTCTTTCCCTAGAGCTTTAATCTGGAATCGATGACAATCTAGAATAATCACAGGCCTAAATTATGTTTTAAAAACCAAACAAATTTACAGACGAAAGTGAAAACCTGTCTCCTCACATTTCAAGTAGTGAAGATCTAAGATGCATGTATTCAAAACATATAAATTATTGTTTATCTCCAAGAGGAGAGCTGGCTCTCATTCAACATATGTAAAATTGAAGACTACCGCTCAAAGATATTCACATTTTCAGAAATCACAAACAATACCAAACAAATTCTCACAAAAAATGCTGCAACAAACCCCATATTTAGTCTAACTCCCAATTTAATAAAAGGACATTTTGTCTATCTTATTACTCAGAACATTTTGATACCATTTAAATCAGTTTTTTATAAATAAAAGTATAGTATTAGCTAATTGATGCCAGTTGCTTTCTCTGCTGTGACACTTGAGTAATTCATATATACAAATAAAATTACATTAGACCAACTTGAGCCATTTTAAAAAATCCAATCAATTGCTTTACTCACCCTTATCTTGGCAGCCACAACTCTCTCTAGGAATAGACTAAAAAGCTGGGGTGAATCAGGCACAGGTGCCCAAGCAACTTGGCACCAGACCCCATGGTGTGTTTGCCAAAACCATCACTGCCCATGGCCACGGGGAGCAAGGCAGAAGATTGCCCGAGACGGCATGTTCTTACCACAAGTGGGGAGGCAACCCGCATTTGAAACATTGAATGAGCCATCTCTAGTCTGAAGCAATCTTTGGACAGGACAAGGAAGCTATTTTATCTGACTTAAAAATAGACACAACGCAGATTCAAGTAAATCAGTTGATTTTTGTTGTTCTATGTAATTATTTTAGAATTACCCGTATTTGTGTGAATAGAAACGACAGATGAAGGGTAGGAAGTGAAAGAGGAAAAGGCAGGCCTTGATCCTTCACATGTAAGTTATGCCACATGGTATCAAAATCAGAAAAATAAACTAATGGAAAGGAGCACCTTCTCTGCATTGCTCACTGCTCCATGGAGCAATGCATGGGGCAATGCATGGAGATGGCTGGCTTTCAAATGAGTTCAGTATAAAGGGAGTTCTCACAAAGGATCAGGAGAGAAAGGAAAGGGAGGTCAGGGTGTTTAATACCCAGATTCCCTCCCTACGTGGTCACCTCAGGCTGACTATATCCCTCTGACAATGGCTCCCCACAAGACGGCCCTCTCCACACATATCTCTCCTTGGGAGTTTTGGAAACCACTCCGCCCTCCCTCCTTCAGACAGACCTAGAGAGATTAGGATAGCTGCAGATACTAGCCTGGGGCTACCACGGGTGTCCCGCTTCTCTTATGGTTTCTCTGCACCTTTGTTGAGATTCCTTTTATTTAACACTCTCCAACTCATCCTAACATGAATATGACATTACAAACTCTTCTAATTAAAAAAAAAAATCTGATTTTAAGGCAATGAAAAATAAAGACACAAAACTTTAAACGACATGAAATATGAAAAGTTCTTTTAAACTGCCACATATATTCTTTTCAATAAGCCACAAATATCTTGCTTTTCAAATATTATCTAAGGAGTCTATCAGATGATAAACAGAATGAAGGTTATCTTGAATTTTTTTAGTGTTCTGCTCCTAACTACACAGCAAGAAAGAGTATTATACTTAGAACAGAGTCTACAATTTCTTACTTTTCTAAGAGATAACATTAAAAACAAGAATCCTGAAACCTTACATACGGCATTGCCATTTAAGAATTGGTTTCTAACTAACAATCAACAAAGTAGAGATGCAAGATTTACATGTGGTAAGAATGGCAGGGTCTAGAGGAGGAGAGGTTTGGGAGCTCTTTTTGGTCTCAAACTTATTTTTTCCTTCCTCCCTATTTCTGTTTCTTGGCTAACCTAGCCTGTCCCCATTACATAGAAAATGATCTGAAAAACACTGGAGTGTTAAGACAATCTGTTTCACCTCCTACTAGGATTTACCAGACAGTATCAGGCAGATAGACCATTTAACAATACATGGCTTTAAACAAGTCATTCTCTGCACTGTTTTATGTAGCTGTAAAATTAAAAAACATTCAAACTTTAAATGAGATGGTATGCTTGTAAAAAATGAGATGGTGTGAAAGTACTTTTTAAAATTAAGGGCATACAGCATCTAGTGGTTAAAAATGATGCTGCCAGAGACTACTTACTGACAGAAAAATCTTATAATAATAAGTTAAAAAAAAAAACTAACAAAAATGATGCTCATAGTATGACCCCATTTTTAGAAGGCATGTGAATTCAACTGCCCAGGGATCTAAAAAAAAAAAAAAAAAAAAGAAAAGAAAAAATGTATTAAGAGTGCTTATTTCTGCATAAAAAGATTTAAGTGATCTTTATTTTCTTCTGTTTGCCTCTATTTTCTATGATGAACATGTATTAGTTTTGTAATAAAGAAAAATATTTAAATAAAGGAAGCCACTGAGGAGAAAAAGAGTGCTTTGTAAATATGAAGTATGATTAATAACACAAATGCAAGAATTATTAATCAGAGGCCTAGGGAGGAAAGACATCATTGTGTGGGGAGCTTTCCTAGAGATTTCTCAAATCATATAATCTGGGCTTCTAAACAACATCTACAGATTGGCAGGGTCTTTTAAAAGCAGGCTACCATAAGGAAATGTTGAGACTCTGGACATATTTTTTAAAACCAAATTCATATTTCACCTTGCTTGTCATTCTCCTCGACTCTCCCCACTACATAATCATCTAAACTAGAACCATGATGTAAGTGATATTGTTACTGGCAACCAACTATAGCGATGTGCGCTTACACATTTCACTTTTTGACTTATTTCTTTATGAACAGGATTTGTCTATTCATAACTCATACCCTGTGACTCTCGTTAGTATACCGGAACGTTTATGCTTGCAAAAAAAATGTATGTTACTACTGCCTAATTTATCGTGTAAAGTGGCCTATGAAGTTCTGTTGTGTTTTATGTTTCTCAAATCCCCCCTTAAAAACGTAAATAAATGTCTTTTAAATAACTTTTAAAATTATTTTTTCGAGCATTATATTTTTGAGATTTTGATCTTTTGGGATTACGGTGTTCAGGATTATGACTGGCTTCCCATGTCCCCACTGTCCCACTCTTTTACCATCTTTCAAATTAGACTGAAGGTGCTTTATCACCCAGAGCCTGGGCCCGCCTACGTTATCTTTCACAAAGTACAAAACACTCCTACAGGGAAAAGACCAACTTTAGGGCTCCTTCATCACACAGAAGCTTTTTGGAAAGTGGTCCCATGCTACTTTTGCCCTTTTATGGTTGCTAAGGTCTTCTCTCCTCTCCCAAGACAGAGGTGGGAGAGGGAACTGGGACAGACACAGCACTTGGCCTAGCAGAAGCTGCAATGCAGAATAAACCAGGATAAGCAGTGAAAAAAAAAAGGCTGACAAGGTGTGTCATAGTAAGTACCTATGAAAGGGCATTAATTAAAAAGACTGGGAAAACAAGTGGTAGAGACAGAATACATGGTACCTCCCACAACCTAACACCCCATAATTAGTCACCAAGGAAATATTCCAGAGACCCTCAATTGAAAGCAAATATCCTTTTCCCAAAAATAAGCTGTGCTATCCTGAAACTGGAGCCCTCTCAAAACCTCAGTCAACAGACTACTACAATGCTACTCCCCGTTACATTTACAGTACCTTGGCATGATGTAGGTCAACACCATACATGGAAAGCCTCTTTGCATTTTCTAAGAACTGGGAATCAGCTTGTGCTGGCGATAAGCCCCTGAGAATCAAAAGAAACAGTATTATCTTATTAATGGATGCAGAGCAAATGTAGTCAGAATGGGAGAAGTGTCTGCGCTCAGAGGGTTTGGAGGAGAGAAAGTTACCCAGCCAAGTTTGCAGAAAAGTAGGAAATGGTAAGAAAACAACTCTCAACCTCTAACATCTTTCCCTTAAGATCCTACAATCTAAACCTGCTAAACTGCATGGAGGTATACCTCCACTCTTACCCATTTTATCTTAAAAAGTTGTTTTGATTATTTTCACTGAGGAAAAAAGCCCCAGCAATAGAGTACAACATAAGTACTGGAGAAAAAAAAATAGTGATCTCATCTTTCTGTGATAAACACATTGTTACTCCTTCATTTTATTTCACTAGAGTTGATCATAACAAAGATTGAAATTACTTGTATTTGATTTTATACCTATGATAGGTAACACAAATCACATTGTCCATACTAAAATTATTTCCATTCCTATCTATATACCCAACTAAACTTTAAGCTCCTAAAGAGCAAGATCATGTCCCATTAATTTTCACATTCCCCATGGCATGTCAGTACCTGATATTTCATATCAGAATTATACAACAAATGTCTATTGAGTAGAATTTAAGTAAATTAATAAGAAAACATTTAGAGTCAAATACCGTATTGTTTTTTTAAAGAAAAATCAATGAATGTGGCCTGTTTAAAAACCTAATTTTTGAAAGTTCCTTTCAGATCACTTTAGTAAATATTTAATAAAACTGTAATTTTGCAATATAGAACAAATTATCATTTTGTAGCTAGCGTTATAAAAATTTGTGTAAAAAGTCCATTTTCTTTTCACACACATAAATGTTCTAGAAGCGTAATATGGTATTAATGTAATGTAAGTAATCTTAGCTAAACCAACGGGTCATCTTCCAATGGAATCACCTGTACATTTCAGTTACTATTCCTACGTCCATCACCACCTACACTGGTAATTCAAATCCCAGTGCCTCCTTATCTCCCTAGCTTTCTTACCACATATAGTAATAAGGGCAATTATAAGGCAGAAGAAATACAAAGTAAATGTCAAATAAGTATGTGGGCATGTTTGTCTCCAATGTGTATGTGTTAGGGGGATAGGGAGAAGAAGGTGTCATGGGGAAAAGTACATTTTTCCAATACATGAAAACATACAGTCTCACAAGCATAGTTTCTCAGACGATAGTTATAAAAACAATGAAAGGATACCTCAAGGGCTCCACGTTGCCTTGATTAGTGCTAGGTGAAACTCCAAAAGGAAAAATTGGATAATCCTGTAAATCGTGCTCAAATGTCTAGTAAGTGCTACAAGAGAAGCTATTTAAATCTACCATGGCCATTCTCTCCAGTAAGCAAGGCAACAGACCTGTGGGTTTTGTGCAGCTCTGCCACCTTCTCTTCCAGCTCCTTAGTCTGAGTAGGGGCAAACTGGAATTCACTGAGGTCGATGCTGCCATGTTCTTCTGGGTCATAGTCACCAAGTTCAGCCTGCAGGGTGTAGGATCCCAGGAGAGCATGAGTCACAAAAGAGCAGGGCAGGCGGCCAGAGGCAATGTCCTGCCGGAGCTGAAGGCACAAGAAGTATCTGTGAGGAGCAGAGGGAGAAAGGGGTCAGGGGAGAACCATTAGGTGAGATTGGAGCACTCACAGTCCTTAAAAGCTAGTACCCCTTTGAAAACAAATATACTATATAGGCACTCTTCATATAAACAGCAAAAATCATCTTCTCTAATAAAAAGCCTCAACTTGTTCCTTGGGCTTCTAAACTTGTGGCTTATTTATAGAAACTGAGTCCAGAAGGCTAATTTATATGTGTGTGTGTGTATATATAAGAGTTTTATAACTGAAGTAAAAATTTCAATCACTTAAACTGTCTCCTTGGATTTCAAACTGTAATAAAAATTAGCATGCCCCTCAAAAGATGTAAGGATTAATAGATTAAAAAAAAAACTAGTCTTAATCATTTGTAAGAAAAGCTAAGGTCACCCACCCTTTATCATCTTGACATTTCTTCTTTTCCAGAAACACCTTTAACAACAGTTATTGGTAAATCTCTATTTTGAAGCCCTTACTTGTCCACTTACCCCATTTAAAGCAGTGGCTAGCTCAGTTTAGTAGAAAAGGCCTGGGCTCTGAAGCCAGGAAGACCTGACTCTATATGACCTTGAGCAAGTTAATTTACTTGCCTAAGGGTAATTTCCCACCTATAAGACGCTAAGAACTCTACCTCCCTTTGAAGATGAGCATGAACATTAGATAATATAAATAAAATATCTGGCACATGCTTAAGAATCAATAACTAGTAGCTATAATAATTAGTGGCTATAATGTTTCTCATTCAATGTTCCATGTGGCTCACTACGGTTATAAAAGAATTTCCGTTTTCCATGAAATAAAATACAGAAACACGTGATATATACCCTGTGGGTTGCCCCCCCCCCTTTTAAGCCCCACTATCAATTCCTCTTGGTAACATTTTAAAATGTGATTTCTACTCTCTAACTTCACCACTTGCTATGGTCACCATGGATCCTCCCAAATCAACAGCAGAGTCCTCATTCTTTAAGACCTTTTAGAGACTGGCATTCATACTGGCAGCTGGCCATCCTAGTCCTGTGGACACTTGCCTGGCCTGGGTTTTAGGGCCCAATCCTCTTCCTGCTCTCTACCCTACACAATCAAATGGGGAGTGCTGGCCTCTGGTCCAGGCCTTGTTGTTACTGGGTCAGAGAGCACAACCCAGCACATGGGGCCAGGTCAGTTCAGAACCTGGATTACCACCCAAATACATCATCAGGCAGGGCAGGGACTCTGTTTATCATCACTATAGTCCCACAGTTACTGGAGGGCTTGCCACATGACAAGTGCTCGGTAATTGAGAGACTGAAAGTCTTCTCGCTATCACTACAGTATTTTGAGTATTTTATGCCTTGCAGATCTCCTTTTAAGGAGGATTATATGTTTCCTTGACCCGTAGAAAAACATAAGCATTAACAGTACATACTTCAGAAAACTGAATTTTCAACCATGGGTCCAGGTTATCCTCAAATTCTCTAATCAACAACAGTGATGGTTCTCCACATTTTATGGAAGTTTTAGAACCTAAACACAAAGATTCCATCTTGTTGCTTCCTTTTATACTATTGTCTCTGCTTTTCACATTGGTCCTTTCCTCTGTTTTCAAAGCCTAAGTCTAAACCCTAAAAACTTCAAACAAAAAATGGCATGAGCCTCCTGAATTACCCAACTGTACCTTCACACAGCACTATGAAGCATTCTTCAAACATTATTCGAAATAGTGTTCTTGCCCTTCTCAGAAGCCTACCCCACCTTCTAAATGCTCACTCAAGTCATGGTGAAGATTTCGATCATGACATTTAAGCTTCCAGGCCACAAGTACAGGCAGGTGGCTGGTCTCAGGCTGCACCACTGAGACCTTTAGTTAGCTGAGCAGACTATATTGTTCCTCCCACTAGATAGGGAGACTGTTCAAGTTCCATTTATATGGAAAACCAAAGTACTGATGCTACAAACTTGCAATCACCAAAGGATTATCATTTCCCAAACAAATTACTGCCAGGAGGAGTGCATGTACAGAGTGTTGGGTCACAAAGCCCCAGTTACATGCATTGTTCAGAGGCACTCCTGCAGTGAAGCTCTGCATCCTACACATGCCATTCGGTCAGGTTTTATGCTCTAAGTAGCTCACTGTGCAGTTACAAAAGCTACTATTTATTATTTACTAGGTGAAGCTAATTCATTCAGAGCTTAATTAGTGCATTCATATTCAGCAACAAGTAGTTAAAAAAAAAAAAAAAAAGGCCGGCCTGCTATGTACCCAATATTGGAAAGAAATTTCCATCCTTGCTATTTCACATGGATATTATGCACTCTTAACCACCTCCACAACTTGATGTCTGACAACAAAACTGGCCCAGCAGAAAGCATCAAAGATACAGGAATTAAAGACAAGCAGACTCTTTTGCTAAGCCCCTCTAGTTTTCTAAAAGTCATGCACTGCACACAGTTGTACTTGACCATGTAAGTAACCTTTTAAAAATATGGTATATAAAAATCATCCTTTAAAAAAAAAAAAAATCAACCCTTTATACTTCCTCTCACCAAAGCTAAGAAATGCTATCCCTGGTACCCAGTGTAATCAGGCTAAGGTTTCAAGGTACTTGTTGATTGATTCACAATGTTTCTGGTACCCAGTCTAACTGGGCTAAGATTTCAAGGTACTTGTTGATTCACAATGTTTCTTGGTTGCCATTCAAGTACTCAGAATCAATAAATATTCTCTTGCTCCTAAAGAGAATCCTTTCTTTGCAATTCAAGTGTATGTTCTTATAGCTCACACAATCTCCAAGGAGTTGGAAAGGAACTAGCTATTGACTCTACGTAAGAAATCCTACCTTGTTTGGTTCTGGAGGGAGAAGAGAGAAAGAAATTACCAGTTCAACTGGCCTTTTAAAATAATTTCATTTTGCTAACCTCATATCATCTTTGTAATATGAGACTAGTATATAAGCACGAGTTATATACAATAAAAATGACCTTGGTATTAAAATCTCAAATATTAAATATTAGTGACTTTTAAAAGTATAACATAGAAAACAAAGTTGTCAGCAGTATCATTTTTAAAATTTTCATTACTAGAATATAAATGAAGATATTAAAGAAAGTGAATAAAATTTTTGAAACTGGCAACATTTCAAACTATTTGGATGTACCCATTTTCAAGGAAACTTCTAAAACTTAAGAAAAACTGTTTTGGTTTTCAATCCTGAAATTACCACTATGCTCCCAGGGCACAAAAATAAATGAGAGCTGTAAGGAAAGGTTCATTTAAAAATGCAAATATAAAGTACCTGGTGATATCTTCAGTCAATTGAGAAGGATCAGGAGGATAAAACTTCACATTAAAAGTGAATAGCCATGGAAGGTCTGTAATTATTAAATATCACAGTTATGCACCCAATTAACAGAAGAATGACTATTGTGATAAAATTTAAAGGTCAAGGATCAAACAGTACAGACTAATCCAACTATAAATCAGCGTGCTGAATTTTTTTATTTAAATAAAATTAAAATTGTTTATAAAATAAAAATGAAATAAAAAATAAAATAGAAATCAATTACATAAATAAGCCACCATTAAAGAGTAATAGGTTCTCTTTCTTATAAACATTTACTGGTACCTCAACATGTGTTTTATATGGTGATCTATTATACAAAAATTTTAATATAACCTCCATGTAATAGTTCTGAGATAAGATTCAATTTAACCACAGGATCTCCTGTTGCCAAATATTCTCCACCCTTTTTTTTTTTTTTAATTCAGGATTTCTACATTGTTGTGGGGAAGGAGAGTAATGATCAAGAGATAATAGCTATTCAAAAAATTATTAATGGGCTATTTGAAGAAGGTGTTAAAAGAGATCCCAAGAAGGGAAAGCATGGTATAATTTCATGATACTTTAGGACAATACAATTATTTCCCAGGTTTTAGTAGAGTAGGTGTAAGTATATTCGTATATAACATACACTTGGCTGTATTGTGCCATAAAGAATGAATAAGTCAAGCAACCATATCATAAATGGCTTGTTAAAAGGTAAAACACTGCTATTTATACATAAAATTTAACTGCTATTTTGATAGATCATGTGTAGGATAACTTTAAAAAAGTAAAACTATGGGGGAAAGGGCAGGTATTATTTTCCTAATGGAATCCAAATAATTCCACTAGTCTGAATTTAGAGTTTGACTTCAAGTTCATAATATTTTTAAATTAAAAAAATGTGTGTGTGTGTATATATGTTATTCCTTTTTTTTTTTTTTTTTTTTCCTGAGACAGAGTCTCACTCTGTCACCCAGGTTGCAGTGCCGTGGCATGATCACGGCTCACTGCAACCTCAACGTCCCAGGCCTAAGTGATCCTCCCATCCTAGCCTCCCAAGTAGCTGGGACCACAGGCATGTGCTATGATGTCCGGCTAACTTATTTTTTACTCTTTCAGAGACGGGGTCTCCCTATGTTGCCAGGCTCGTCTCGAATCCCTGGGCTTAAGCAATCTCCCCACCTCAGCCTCTCAAAGTGTTGGGATTACAGGCATGAACCACCACGCCCAGCCAAGTTATTCCATTCTATACATATTTAAAGACCTTACGAGATGTTTAATTTATGAACCTGAAGAAAAATTCCTTGAATCCCATTCTCTTGTTCAGTGTGGCATTTTGTCCTTTGTCTTACCATCAGCACACTACCTTTTCACTCACTCAAATATTTATTAAATGGCTACTGTTGTATACAAATGCATTCTTGCTGGATTTTGGCTCAATGCACCACTGATTCAACCAATGAAGTCAATCCTGCTGAACTTAAGAAGCAGATCTCAGTTCTGCTTTACACATTTAAAACCTAATAATGGGATATAAGATTTTCCTGAATATCAAGATATATGAGGTTTCTTGGCCTATAGTGTCATGATGACTGTCAAATATCCATGCATCGTGTTTGTGTAAGCATTTCTTCAAGGTGACTGCTAGTCTCGAATTAAGTAAAGTTATCACAGGATTATCATTTCTTAATGGCTCCTTGTTTGTTTTCTAGGTAATAACACTAGAACATGCTTGCCTGGACAGGACTCGGAGACATTTCTACTAGACCACATATTTTCTAATATACTTCCAAATCTAAAAGCTGTTGAAATGTACCAATAATGCTAAGCTTTTTTAAAACTGACAATTAAAAATGGTATACATTTTTGGTACAAAATATGATGTTTTAAAATACGTATACATTGTGGAATGGCTAAATTAACCTAATTAACATATGCATTACTCTTCACATACTATTTTTGCAGTGAGAGCACTTAAAATCTACTCCCTTAGCAGTTTTCAAGTTAAACTTTTAATTTGATTGCATATTATTATCATCATAATTTTTACCTAGCTGTTTATAAACAGTCCTTCTAGCTACAGAAATGTTTACATACTAGTCATATGCAAGCCTTAGACATATAGTCTTATTTATGTTTCAGAAAATAAAGGTTTTAAGGCAAATTTTAAATGAGAATCATTAAGTTGTTGGTTGTCATAGGTAGTTCAAAAAAGATTAATATTTATCTTCGCTAACTGCCTATGAGCTGAAAAATAAAAATAAAATTATAGCAGACACCAAGGATAGAATAGGCAGGTTTTTTGGTCCATTTTAATACAGAAAGAAAGAGGTAGATACAACTGCTAAAGCTTCATTTCCTCAGCCTGCTTTCATGATGGGTACAGTACAGGATGCCATTTAAAGAACTGGTTCCAACAGTTTTAAAAAGTCTAATCTTACTGTTACTCATATTGCCAAACCACAAGGGTAAACGTTCTGAAATAACTTTTTGAAACTTCACAGATAATCAAAACATAAGAACATGATTCATAATCGGCAAGAGGTTTGGCTTCCAAAAGTTAGGAAATCTCCATGACTCTGAAGAGAGTGGCACAAAAAATAATAATAATAATAATCAAACAAGAACCCAAACAAAACCATAGGAAACAACTCAATGGAACATCAATCATGTTTCAGAGGTTGCCCTGTTCTCTCTGTTTGGGTCACTTGGCAGGTCTGGTTTCAGAGAAAGTGTAAGAACTAAGCATCCGTAACCTTTTTGAATCATGCACTTTGCAAAGTAACAACTGCAGAAGGGACAAAGGAAAAAGTTTCAAAGCTCTGGTACTGTTTCTTCCATAAAGTAAGCATAATGTATCTGGTGTCTACTTATTCCTCTTCTTTTTCTCCCTTTTCCATCATGAAGCAAGCATAAATGGATGAAACACCAAGAAAATAAATGCAAGAAAGAGAATGTGGGAAACCAGGAATAATAATCAAAAGGATAGTGACCAACCATTCCAGCCTGCCTGGGACTGGTTCCAGCTTTAGCACTTAAAGTCTCATATCCTGAGAAGCCCCTCAGTCCTGGGCAAATCAGGAGGTTGGTCACTCTAATCAAAGACTTTTTAAAAAAGGAAAAGAAAGATAAGTCTACAGGGAGAGGAAATGGGAAAAATAAGGTATATGCTCAGAATAAAAAAAGAGAGTAGGGAAGGAAAGAAATGATAGGAAGACTACCAAAAAGACAAATAATTCGAGAGAGAAAGAAATAAAGAAAACAAATGTGAAGAACCTAAAATGGGAGCTAGATGGTAGATGAAAAGGGCAAGAAGGGAAAGGACAGATTGGTTTCAGAATTTTGACCTTAGGAATAATAAGTAAGTAAGGAAATGAAATCAACAGTACAAAGAGCATCTTGCATGCTGGCACCTGGAGAAGAGGTTTCTCCTGGGACAACTCTGGGCTCCACAGTCAAGGAAGGCTGTTAGGAATTTACCAGCCTTCAGATTTTATTCTCCAGACCGAAAATTCCAACTGCCTGTAGCTGCCTACCTTCTCTGCTTCAGTCATTCACAGACCCTTAAGTAAATTAAGTATCCAGATCCCCTAACAGAGATTTCTATTTATCATGTTTCTTGGCACAGATACCAAAAAAACAGCCACAGGCAAAACAACCTGCAGAGGCAGAACGTATAGAAAGAACTGAAGCTGGTTAGAGTGGGACTCTTGGAGTCATTTTGGGATTGTACAAGAACAAATGGGAAAAGGGGAAGAAAGGAACAATGAGGCCTAACTACATGCCCAGGCTCAAAGAGTATGCAAAGTGGCCTTGGATTGTAGAACCAATGAGCAGAGATGGCAGTGACCTCAGAGAACTGAAAAGATTGTTCCCCTTGCTTCTCCCCAAAGAGTCCTCACTCCAGTACATCCAGGAACAGTGTCTCTATGTCTCTGTGGCCAAAGATGTGCATATTGAACTAATTATGCACTTTCAAAATGAAGCAGACAAAGCAATAGTATCAGGTCTCACTGGAGTAAAATTTACATAGAAAGTAAAATTTACAGAAAAGTAGTTTCTCTTTCTTTACCAGAAAAAAAATGTCAGATGTTACTTGGTAGGACATTCTGAGTGAATATTTAGGAATGTGAGTCTAGAACCTTCTCAAAAGTAGGAGCACCTGAGCCATGTACGAAACAGTCACAATTCCACAAAAATATTATTAGTATTATTAACTTCTAAGATGGCATAAATGCAAAATAGAACTGACCATTCTATTACTGGTCATTTATATCACAAATAGATATCAAGACACCTTAACTTCAAAGAATGATTATTTATATACTTACTTCTCAGTTGTCTCTTTATTTCTTTAGCAGGATCTAACCAGTTCTGCATGAGGGGAAAAAAAATTAATTCATAAGAAATATTCTAGAGTCTAAAACAGAACAGTTTGCAGTTCACATAATTATTTAAGTGTAAACACATTTTAATAAAGTCCTATTCAAAGCAACTTGCACCTATCAGCATTCCATTGGGCTAAGTATTGCTTTGTCCTTGGGGACATATGTGTGTAAATGTGGTAAGTGTGTACTATAAGTAAAATATTCACATGCTTTTAAGGTGGGTCCCATGGGCCTCATTCTCTTGCATCTAAAATGGTCCAAATGATGAGACATATCTTCACACAGTCTTATTCTGTAGAACTGCCAACAAATAGCCCCTGCAGACACTGAAATGAGAGCTCTTCAAGGACAATAATGGATTCTTAGTCATGAAGGATAAAGTGTGAAAATTGAAACTGTTGGCTAAAAGTATATACATACCAAGCAAACACAATTATCTCAACTCCTAAAACGAACTACTCCTCCTCCTTAATCCTCCCTTTCCCTCCAACTCTATAATTGTAAGGAGAGGTAAGGTCAGATTGGAGACAGTATTTCCCTTCCTGGTCTTAATATAACATCCTTCTTTCTTCTTAACCTCATTCTAAGTTGGAAGTAACAATCACAAGGAACTCCTTAAGAAAGCTTTACTCAGACTGCTGTGCTGGCAGCTCTGGCCAGGCCAATCAGGCAAGAGAAAGAAATAAAGTGTATTCAAATAGGAAGAAAGGAAGTCAAATTGTCTCTGTTTGCAGATGACATGATTGTATATTTAGAAAACCCCATTGTCTCAGCCCAAAATCTCCTTAGGCTGATAAGCAACTTCAGCAAAGTCTCAGGATACAAAATCAATGTGCGAAAATCACAAGCATTCCTATACACCAATAATAGAGAGCCAAATGATGAGTGAACTCCCATTCACAATTGCTACTAAGAGAATAAAATACCTAGGAATACAACTTACAAGGAATGTGAAGGACCTCTTCAAGGAGAACAACAAAGCACTGCACAAGGAAATAAGAGAGGACACAAACAAATGGAAAAACATCCCAAGCTCATGGATAGGAAGAATCAATATCGTGAAAATGATCATACTGCCCAAAATAATTTATAGATTCAATGCTATCTCCATCAAGCTACCATTGACTTTCTTCACAGAATTAGAAAAAACTACCTTAAATTTCATATGGAACCAAAAAAGAGCCCGTATAGCCAAGACAATCCTAAACAAAAAGAACAAAGCTGGAGGCATCACACTACCTGACTTCAAACTACACTACAAGGCTACAGTAACCAAAACAGCATGGTACTGGTACCAAAACAGATATATAGACCAATGGAACAGAACAGATGCCTCAGAAATAACACCACACATCTACAACCATCTGATTTTTGACAAATGTGACAAAAACAAGCAATGAGGAAAGGATTCCCTATTTAATAAATGATGTTGGGAAAACTGGCTAGCCATATGCAGAAAACTGAAACTGGACTCCTTCCTTACAACTTATAGAAAATTAACTCAAGATGGATTAAAGACTTAAACATAAGACTAAAACCATAACAATCCTAGAAGAAAACCTAGGCAATACCATTCAGGACATAGGCATGGGCAAAGCCTTCATTTCTAAAACACCAAAAGCAATGGCAACAAAAGCCAAAATTGACAAATGAGATCTAATTAAACTAAAGAGCTTCTACACAGCAAAAGAAACTATCATCAGAGTGAACAGGTAACCTACAGAATGGGAGAAAATTTTTGCAATCTATCCATCTGACAAAGGGCTAATATCCAGAATCTACAAGGAACTTAAATAAATTTACAAGAAAAAAATAACTCCATCAAAAAGTGGGTGAAGGATATGAACAGACACTTCTCAAAAGAAGACATTTATGTGGCCAACAAACATATGAAAAAAAGCTCATCATCACTGGTCATTAGAGAAATGCAAATCAAATCCACAATGAGACACCATCTCACGCCAGTTAGAATGGAGATCGTTAAAAAGTCAGGAAAACAACAGATGCTGGAGAGGATGTGGAGAAACAGGAACACTTTTACACTGTTGGTGGGAGTGTAAATTAGTTCAACCATTGTGGAAGACGGTGTGGTGATTCCTCAAGGATCTAGAACTAGAAACACCATTTGACCCAGCAATCCCATTACTGGGTATATACCCAAAGGATTATAAATCGTTCTTTTATAAGAACACATGCACACGTATGTTTATTGCAGCACTATTCACAATAGCAATGACTTGGAACCAACTCAAATGCCCATCAATGATAGACTGGATAAAGAAAATGTGGCACATATACACCACGAAATACTATGCAGCCATAAAAAAGGATGAGTTCATGTCCTTTTCAGGGACATGGATGAAGCTGGAAACCATCATTCTCAGCAAACTAACACAGGAACAGAAAACCTGCATATTCGCACTCATAAGTGGGAGTTGAACAATGAGAACACATGGACACAGAGAGGGGAACATCACACACCAGGGCCTGTTGGGGTGTGGGGGGCTAGGGGAGGGAGAGCATTAGGAGAAATACTTAATGTAGATGACGGGGGTTGATGGGTGCAGCAAACCACCATGGCACGTGTATACCTATGTAACAAACCTGCACGTTCTGCACATGTATCCCAGAACTTAAAGTATAATAATAATAAAAAAAAGAAAAGAAGTCAATAGTTACATCCAATGGAAGTTAAATAAACTCTCCAATTAAACAACAAAAAAGAAAGCTTTAAAAAAATGCTAGGAAACTGTTACAGCATCTTAAAGCAAAAAAGACCAAATTTAAACCACTAGGTTCGAACCACCCAAGGACATCAAATTTTTGTTTTTCGAAGCTACAAGCAAAAGTCCAATAAAAAATTTAGATTTTTTTGTTTATATTTTTATATTTACATTTTTCTACCCTCAAGTTATCACTAACATAGGAGAAGTGCAGTTTTTGAGGTACAATAAACTAATTCAAATAAATGAGTCTAATTAAGTTTTATTCATTCTAAGCAGTGTCCAAAATAATATAACAGGGGTCCTCAACCCCCATCCCACGGACTGGTACCGATCGTGGCCTATTAGGAACTGGGCTGCACAGCAGGACGTGAACAGCAGGTAAGTGGGCATTACCACCTGAGCACCGCCTCCTGTCAGATCACCACCCGCGTTAGATTCTCAGAGGAGCACAAACCCTATTGTGAACTGCACAAGAGAGGGATCTAGGCTGCACACTCCTTATGAGACTCTGACTAACACTTGATGATCTGAGGTGGAGCAGTTTCATGCCAAAACCATTCCCTCATCCCCGCCCCGGTCTGTGGAAAAATTGTCTTCCACAAAACCGGTCCCTGCTGCCAAACAGGTTGGGGACCACTGTATTATAACATCTGTGCTTAAACAGAATTTTATTCAGATATATAAAGCAAACAAATAAAATGCTTATTAGTACACAGAAAATAACCTGCTGTCTTAATACCATATTAAAATGGTATAACGGAACATTAACTGACACTATTAAAAAGTAAAACAGTAAGATGCTGTGAAAGCAGAGCCACATGGCCCCTCGGGTTTCACTACTGTTCATGGCCCGCACTCGGGGTAGCAAGGATCCAAGCTGTACATGGCTCTGTTCTAACACTGGTTATATTCAAACCTCTCAATAAAGAACTACCAGAGCATGGTCTAGTTTCATATTACTGGTGTTCCAGCTGCATGCACTACTGATGTGAGGGGCAGCAGGCCTCTCTAAGGGTGCCTCCAGTGCCATGTGAGGGAGCAGCTCTAATTCCCCCTTCAGAAGACAGCCTGCCATTCAGTTTGCATGCACTGCAGCTGCTGTCCCACCCAACAGCTGGCTCACAAATGGCCAGCCTCGATAAGTGCACAAGAATGAAAAAACACATCATTCAGCCTCTAGCCCAGACGGGTTGGAGGCTGGGAGAGAGGTGAGAAAGGGGCAAATGGCTGGAATTTTCACCCAAGGAACAACCATAGCAAGAAAAATGGAATTGGATGGCGCCAAATTGAAAAGAAAAAAAAAAAGTCCCCAGAATATTAACACAGAGAAATAAGACAGTAGAGGAGAAAGTGCTGGTCTTAAAGACGACCCTTCCAAATCCCCAATTTCATTAAGTGTGAGCAGTGATATAGATCCCCGGTACAGAAGAGCAACAAAGGACCCTTCTCTGTTCCAGAAGATGGTGGAAGCTTGTGACCCCAAGGACTAACCCTGTGTCCCAGCCACCTGGCACCTTCTATTCTCACCTAAAGCACTCGGCCCTTGTACAAATTACCTAACAGTTTCTATAGGGCATGGTAAGAGTCAGCTCTATAAACCCAGCAATATGAGTGAAAAGTCAGACAGCCAAATTCAGACTTGGTGTCATTCTCAGGCCACTTTCCACAACACTGCCAGACAGATTACTGAAGGCTGAAATGGCTTACTTTCAACCATCCAAAGACTAAGTGGGCGGGGTTTACCTGATGTGATCAAACAGCAGCATGACTTCCTCACCTGGTTTTCCCTTTCCTAACCACATTCACTTTCACACTGTAAGTTCCATTCCTGCCAAGCATTAGGCTGTCTTCTCACTCCCCAGTACTACAACTTTGCAAGGGCTGGAACAGACCATATTATTTATATCTTCCAGGGTACTTAATACAGTTTTAGGCAACCAGTGAGAACTAAATTAATACCTGCTGACTGATATATGCCCCTTGCTTGCCTCCTTCCTCTCCACGCTGTGATCATCTTAAATGATCACAAGTTATATTACTTTTATTACATTTATTTTTACTTGAATATGTATCTCTAATGAGTACTTAGATGGTAAGTGGGGTATAGCATCATAAATTCCTAAGTAAAAAAAAAAAGGACTTAAATGACTTAAAAGAAATACAAGTTAATGATCTGCATTACCAGTTACAAAGAAATAACAAACAAAACTTTTAAATAAATACAGTAAATAATAAAAATTAATTTCTTGGTTTGACACTTAAGTAGGAGGGTTGAGCAGACCAAGAAGCAGACACAAAAAGATGGAAAATGCCATCAGAGAATGAGAAAAATGCATGAGGGTGTGTGTGCACAACATACAACAACCGCCCTCACCCCATGATACATTACAGTATTCATTGCCAGGTTTTAGACTTAAAGATTTGTCTGCTATGGCCACATATATAAACTGTGGAATCAGAAATACACGCAGTCAAATTCTGGTTTTCTATCAACTCTAACTTGGGCACATTCCTTGGCTTCTTTAAGCCTCAATTTCCTCAAACACAAAATGGGGATCACAACATCTACCTCATAGGGTAGTTCTTTTCAAACAATATTCAAGCCTGAAGAATAAATATGCATACAAGTACTTTCCCCAGCAGATCATCATTAGTAGATCACTATTTGCGATAATAAAACTAAATTATCATCTTTTGGTATATATCTCTTCTTCACATAATTTTATATATCCATAGGTGATGTGTTATATACATTAAAGAATTTAATCTCTATATGAATATTTCTACCCACAAAAAGTTAACAAATCAGACTTTTGGTTCACAAAATAGGGTCACTGTATTCACAGGCGAGATGAAATGAAAACCAAGCCCTTTCTATATGACTAGTCTAAGAGCTTCTATGTACATGTTAAAGTATTATCCAGCTAAACTTTTCTACTTTTTGGCTGATGGTAAAAATCCACCTGGCAAATTTTTTAAGACAGCTTTGTCCATGGACAACTGCCCAGAACATCCTAAAACATTCTCCAGGGAAGGAACTCAGGAAAGTGACAGCTTCAGGCAATTCAAGATCAGGCAAGACAGGGATTTTCTCAGTGTTTCCCAAACATTAAGGTATAAGCAACCATGCAAAACTCGAGAGCTGACCTATATCAGATTTCAATAAAATTTATCTTGGTTTATTAAAAAAAATAAAACAAGGATTTTGCCAACTACTTAAGAGCAGGAACAGTCACTTACTCAATTCAGTATTCTCCTTACTTTCTCCTCTCCATTCCCCAATCCAAACCCAAAACATGAACACAGTAAATATTTATCTCCTAAATGAACATCAGGTAAAATAAGAGACTAATAATAAAAGTTATAAGGAATCCTAAAACAGGCTTCCATCAGAAGTAAAATAAAATTAAAATGTGGCCTTAGAATATCAAGTATTGTTAAATCACCTTCAAACATGAAATTGGGAGGTAATGAACTCAAGTTTGGGGAAATATGTTCCATCTTTATTTTTACTAACTTCTAACTGAAACTTAGCATCACTGTCAATTAGGAACATAGCAGAAAAAAACCTGGTTAATATCAGCAGAACCTCTTTGTCACCTGCAGAAATCAAAAACATTTCCACATCACATTGTAGTAGCTGCAGATCTTAAAATACCATTTATGCTAGCCAATATTTTGAAGTCACAGTAGCTACTAGATTTGATACTGATGATTAATATATAAATAAAAACACATAATGATATGGTTTGGCTCTGAGTCCCTACCCAAATCTCATCTTGTAGCTCCCATGACTCTGACTTGTTGTGGGAGGGGCCTGGTGGGAGATGAGTGAATCATGGGGGCAGATCTTCATGCTTTCTCATGATAGTGAATGGGCCTCATGAGATCTAATGGTTTTAAAAACGGGAGTTTCTCTGCACAAGCTCTCTCTCTGCCTGCCACCATCCATGTAAGATGTGACTTGCTCCTCTTTGCCTTCTGCCATGATTGTGAGGCCTCCCCAGCCATGTGGAATTGTAAACCTCTTTCTTTTGTAAATTGCCCAGCCTCAGGTATGTCTTTATCAGCAGTATGAAAACAGACTAATATACATACCTATTACTTTGTCTCAAATTTTAGATTACTATTTTGGGAATGTTATTTAGTTATTGGCTTTCTTTGTAGCCCTGTGTACTTTTATTATAGTTATACATTGAAAACACTGTTCTGAGAAGCAGCCTATAGAATTCAGCAGACTGCCAAAGGAATTCAAGGCACAAAAAGAGGTGGGATTTTTTTTTCCTGCCTTAAAAGGTTACAGAATTTTTTTTTAACTAAGCAGCACAGTGAATAGCTGTACTTATATGTATTTTACACTAAAATCTTTCTGTTAGTTAATTAGAGAATCTCCTTAATCTTACTCTTTATTTGCCACAAATCTGAGGATGAAAGTCTTGTCTTATGACATTTCCCCTACAACATTTTCATTACGGGTTCCCAGAAAAAGTGTTAAAAATGATTCTCAATTATGCTCTAGTGACAGAAACATCTAGGGGGAAAAAAAGCTTAATTATGAATCCTAATACTGTATTTACATTCATAGAATACCAGTGTTAGAAATAACCTCAGAATAATGGTCTAAATGTCCATATTTGGGGAATGGCCTAACTCTTGCCTCAGTGGCTATGAATATTTGAACACTTCTGGGACCATGAACCACATGGGCCCACTAGGACTCCCCTCCTCCCGTGGCTTTCATGACATTTCAAACTCCTGTAATTCTCTCTGCTACATCAAAAGAACAGTTTATCCCTACATCAATGCTTCTCAAACTTTAAAGGTGCGTATGAATTACCTGAACATCTAGCCAAAATAAAGTCTATTTCAGCAGGTCTAGGGTGAGCGCTAGAGTTCATTTCTAAGAAGCTTCTGCGTGGCGCCAACGCTGCTGGTCCTTGGACCACTCTTTGAGTAGGATAGCCCTAGAGTTCTTTTTATGTAGAAATTTCTTTCTTTTCCTGAAAGCTCAATATAGAGAGACATTTTTCAAGTCCTACTGGCTTGTCAGCCTTCACTGAGTAAACCTTCTAATTTTTGACAGCTTCCTGCAGAAAGCCCTGGCAGGGCACAGTTTCCACATTCCCATATCTAAGTGTTCCTTTGAACTCCTCCCCATCACAATAAGCAGCTGTACCAAAGAATGCCAGGTCTTTTTATTCTACTTGCTAACCACTTTCACCTGACAAGAGATATACAACCACAGTCATCAACTGGCATTAGTAGTCTGGGTGTGCAGTTGTCCACAGCAGGGTCCTAACCATGCTTGACCTGGATAACAACCCAAAATACAGTCACAAAATCCATCTTCTAGTTAAGACAAAGAGTCTTTTCTTGACCAAACTTTAGTCAGGCTCCTCTGAATCCTCTTCCCAATTAGGCTTCAAGTTTTAGACTTCTGTGTCCATCTACACACCATCCAACTTTAGCAAGAATCCTGTTAATAAGTTGGTTTAGTGGGAAACCCCCACCCTTGATAACTAATTACCCTTGATATCTGATGGGGTTCCTCATCCTCCACCATCCCCCAAGTGATATCAGATCACCCTCACCTGCCTTCAACAAGAATCATGTTAGCTTGGTTTAACCAGAATTCCCCTAAGTGCACCCCTGATGTTTCCTCTTATTAGTTTCCCATCTACTAACCCCCACCCTGCTCCTTGACTATAAATTTCCACTTTTCCTTGTCGTATTTGGAGCTGAGCCCAATCTCTCTTGCCTACTGCAAAACCCCACTGCAAAGGTCCTTATACCTATTACAACAGTCCTGAATAAAGTCTGCCTTACCATTTTAACAAGTGTTAGAATAAGTTTTTCTTTAACAGTTCCTTTCCCCAAAAAAACATCTATCTCATTCATTTAATTCTCCTTTAAGTTAGACCCTAAGACCCCAGAGTTCGAAGTTTCTCAAATGCCTTGCCATGCCTTCCTCACTTGCTTTAGATGATCTCTAATTTGGCCAGGTAAGAGAAATTAACAAATTCAACCCAATTCACAGTGTATTACTAAATGTTAAAATTAGTTTTGTCTAGAATCTGCATTTTCTCACAGGAATTTATAGTGCTGAAACAGATCCCCTTTAATATACCTTTGCCTAAATTGGGTTTAAGAGAACTCTACCATAATGCTGGTGTTAGGAGAAAAGTTACAGGCACTGTATCACAGTGAAACATTCATTACACATCTGGGAGAATGTGGGATTATAAAGTTTAACTAGTTTGAATGTAGAACTTTATTAAAGAATAGTTTATATATGCAAACAGTTTAATATTTGAGTTTTTAGTTCTAGTTTCTGGAACAAAATGGTCTATTAGATGACTGCTTCAACTAATTTTCATAAAGTTAGCCGTGAATATCAACTACATTTCTAACCAGCTCCTTTTTCAATATAGCTTGCAGCAAAATGACATTATAATGTCATTTTGGGCCAAATGCCAAACTATTAACATCAAAAATTCAAGACAATATTTTTCCCTTTAAAGAGAGTCCAAAACCCTTAACGATGGTTTCATTTAGACATGAATACAAGAACTATATGGACTTGGAATTCCATATTGAATAACATGTTGCTTGATTCCACATATTTTTAACAACATTTTCCATAGTAAAGTTTATATAAGCACTCTCAATAGACATTAAAAAAGCTTTAACACTAACAATGACAGATTTTTCATACCCAGAATGAACTAAAAAGACTTTCACCTCAGTGTCTCAACCATGAGAGATATAGTACTGTATTAAAACCAAACAAATGTGTAGATTTTCTCTCCATGAAAAATTTGTATACAAATAATCGTGGTTTTCAGTCACCTTTACTTTATAATGGGTTGAATTAAGAATCAAAATTTCCCATAAGTACAGATAATATTCGGCATGGAAAGGAAAGATCCTTACATCATTATATTCTGTTGTTAAAACTGCATGGGATTTAAACAAAGCAGGACTGATTGAGTTGAGTTAGTATAATAGTAATAAATTTATGTGGGGAAAAAATAGGATACCATACAAATCTATAGTGGAAGAATAAGAGTTGTTTTGCCTAGATGTCTTGAGGACTGGATTTTGTCTACATAAGCAGATAGAAATTTTTAAAAATTACACAACATAAAAGTTATAGCAAATCAGATTACATATGAATAATTAAAGATATTGCTAATTATATTTAAATATTCACTCCTGAAAAGTGAATGTCTCAGAAAGGACACCTCATTCTTAAGTTCCCAAAGTTTTTGAGTTAAAGCCTATATACAAAGCATGTGTCTAATTTTATATGTTCATCTTACCTTTCATAAGAGAAACTACCATGTATAATAAGCAATTATGAATTCCTTATTTAGCATTAGTGTCTTTCTGTCAATAAGAACGCTACAGTAGACCCAAACAAATGTACCTTTATCTTAGTATTTTCTTCCTTAATGACCTTAATCTGTCTCCTTGACTTCAGCCATCCCCTTTCACAGCCACACCCTGGGTCTTGTCATCATCACATAGCTCTTCACCTCATTAGACTTCATCAGCTCATTCTCAGATGCAATCATTTCCTCTCCCTCTAATTTTCTACCCATGTATCCCCACTGTACCTACTCTTCAACATCTTTGAACATTCATCCTTTGCCCCAGCCATGTTCTCCCAATGTATCAGCCTATTACAGCTTCAGTAATTTTCTTTCCTGTGACCCTGTGAATAATCAGCTTAATTACATCTCATCAGCAATTTCAGATTTCACAATCCTGCATCCTCTTACTATTGCCTCCATGAACACAGTCAACTGAGAACCCTGCTAATACTCCATTTTTCAGCTATGACACTAAGGTTGCTAATGGCAATTAGAGAAAAACACACACAAATATATTCTGCTGCCATCCCAAATGTATGACCCCCCAATCTCAGCAGAACTATTAACAGCAATCCACATACTAATTCTTGGTTGGCTCCTTCTCTTGTCCCACTGCTACCCTAGTCACTCTTAAGCAAATGCTTTTACCCTCTATTTCACAGAGATTGGAGACTGCAATTTGCTCAACTAAGATTTTTTTTTCAACAACTGCACCACCTTTTATTCTGTTTCTTGCAGACTCAGGATGACATAACATCTTTATTCAAGACTAATCCTCTTCATGACTTTCATCATCATAGTCACTCTCCTCTTTCTTCAAACATAACTTCTCTTGGGTTTTCTCATAGCTAAAGTCAAAGTTATTTCCATCAAAGTAAATCTGCCAACCCCAAAACTCTCAGTAAACTGTCACCACTGTGCAATATGATAGCCACTGGTCACACGAGGCTATTTCAATTTAAATTACTTACAGTAAATAAAATTTAAGTCTATTTCCTCGGACACACTAGCCCTCTTTCAAGTGATCAATAGCCATATGCAGCTAATGGCTGCCATGCTGGACAGTGTAGGTATCAAACATTTCATCATCATGAAAACTTGTACTGGACATTGCAGGTTTATATCCTCTAGTATCATTCTCCCATCTGTTCTTTTCTCCACAGCCAAACACTTCTTTAAACAACAATTTACACTCACTGTCAAATTTCTCTTTTTTTCTTTCTTCTTTTTAGGCAGGGTCTTGCTCTGTCACCTAGGCGAAAGTATAGTGGTGCAATCACAGCTCATTGCTGCCTTGACCTACTGGGCTCAAGTGATCCTCCCACCTCAGCACCCCTCTCCCCTCCTCCGAATAGCTGGAACTAAAGGTATATGCCACTATGCCTGGCTAATTTTTTAATTTTTTTGTAGAGACAGAGTCTCACTATGTTGCCCAGGCTGGTCTCAAATTCCTGGGCTCAACTGATCCTCCCGCCTGGGCCTCTTAAAGTGCTGGGATTACAGGCATGAGCCACCGTACCTGGCCTCTCAAATTCTTTACTTTTAAATTTCTTCATCCTTCACCTACTCCCTGATTCCCAATCTAGCCAACAGCTTACAAACGTGTCCAACTTGGCAAAATAAAAATTAAGTTCCATCTCCGCTCCCTAGCATACCTCAAACTGCTGCTCTTCCTCCAAGGTCCCTGTGTAAAAGTCTCCATCAAGCTCCCCAGCTACCCAACCCTGAAACCTAGGACTTTTCCTCAACTCTCCCCTCGCTGTCATAGCTAAGAGGTGGCAGTCACAAAGTCCGGCAGCCATTACCTACACAGAATCTCTGTCCTTTCCTCTTCACTCCTAGTACCACTGCCCTGGTTTTCATCACCTCTGGACTAGACTACCGCAACTGTCTCCTGACCTTCCTGCCTCTGGTCTCAGTCCCCTATCATCTCGCTCCACACCATGAACAGGTTCTTTCTGATATGCAAATCTGACCACGTTACTTCCTACTTAAAATCTAGATTCCTCAGCATGAGATACAAGATCCAAAGAATGATATTTGCTTATTTTTCCAGCTGCTTTCCCATAAACTCCATTAGCACTCTTAACCCATGATCTAAGTTAAAACAGTGTGCTCATGAGAAAACACAGCTGCAACACGAGTCCCTACCTCCCCCTGCCAGCTTGCCTACCCCTCACAGGTCTTTCCTATTCAGAGAGGCTGGAACTGCCACATCCTCCAGCCCTCCGGACAACTTTAAACTCCGCACCCACATCATGATCATTCATGCTGGAATGATTACTCTTCTTCTGTGCAAAATGTCCCTTCCCTGCCCACATCCAGAATACTGGCCGTAATTCTCAATAGCTATAATAGAATGTCAACACTAAACTGCTCATATGATTTCCAAAATTTATAGATCTGCTTTAATATAACAATATAAAATATTCATACCACAGGCCCTTGTCAGGTAGTAAAACTTGCAAGTGTCTCTCCTATCTAGTCCCTAATAAATGTTCAGCTGGTATTTAGGACAGGGTATATTAAGCTCTATCATTGAATTAAATTAGATTACTGGAAAGCTATATACTTGAAAATATCAACCTGACCAAAGGTTAATCTGTTTTCTGGCCCAACATATCTGAGGAATAGGACATATCCCTGCTGGAAGCACAGCCCATAACATCCTTCAACATCCTATATGTAAATTAAACAGTAATGGCACTATTTTTTAACTGGAAAGGAAGGAATCATGGCATACCCAATGAATGTGCATTTCTATGTGTGTGTGCATATGTGCACACGCACGCACGTGTGTTTACGAACAATGGAGGAAGAGAGATAAATAAGATTCCTAATTGAAAATCTGTCTCCCAGGTGATTCTAACACAAAGGAAGAAGTCTCTTTTGAGCAGCACTGGCACAGACCATCACAGAATCACCATCAATAAGTTAGCTCATGCCCTTAAATTTGTTGACAATATAATAGAAACGACAACTGTGAAACTCATCCTAGGAACTCAGCTTACAATGTCCTTCAACACACTATGTTTAAAGTCTTGCAAGGTGACTTTCAGAATTTGAGAACATGAAAAATTCCTCTGAGGCAAGATGGTATTCTTCTACTTCCAGTTGTGATAGCTATGAAAAACTGTGCCCATTTTTACCTTGACTGACAGAAGGTTTACAACTGTTGGCATTTTCCTTAAAATCTAAAATGTATCTTTTTCTTCTCAGTTTTTTGCCTGAATTTGAATCTTATCACCAACATTTATTGACTAGGTGACCTTGGGTGACTTCTTTAACTTCCTCTATGCCTCAAATTTCTGCATCTATGAAGTGTAGTTAATAGTACCTACCTTTTAGGGTTATTCTGAGAACTACATGAGACAAGACAGGGAAGGTGCCTGCTGCCTAGTGAGAATACCAGAATGATTAGCTGTTAACAGCCATTTATATTTTATTTGGAATATTTGCATGGTAAAAGCCACCTCTGATTTTTTTAAAAACAAGTAAGTTACAAAGAAGTACTCCTGGTTACAAGCCTCCATATGAATATGATATTCACATCAGGAAATAAAGCTACCCCATGCACCCTGCACTGCTAAGACAGATTATACCTAGAGTGGAGTATTTGTTCCATGCAAGCTGTCATTCTTTAAGACACCTCCAAAACTAAATTCATTTATTTACTTGCTCTTTCCATAAGTTATTGAACCTAAAACTCAATATGTCAGAAACTACACTCACGATATCCCCTACCAACCCCCCAGTCGTGTCCTCCTACCCTTCTTACTGAACAACTCCAACCATCCAGAAACCCAGGCCTTAATTCTTGATATCTGTCATCCTTCACGTTCAATCATTCATCAGATTGAGTCAGCCTCCTTCCTCATTCTCTCTTCAATCATTCGCTTTTCTACTTCCACTGCCAAAACCTTACTCAAGGCTACTTTTGTGCTTTGGGTGTACAGCCCTACTCAAGTCCCCTCTCATCCCATGCCACCCATCAACCAAAGTGACCTTTTTAAAGACAAAACTGGACATCTCATATCCTTGCTTCAGCCTATCAACGGTTTGCCATTTTTCTTAGCAAAAAGGAAATGTCCCAAGCCTTAACATATAGCCTTAAGTGGCCCTGCATGATCTGAGCCTTGTTAACATCCAGCCTTTCCCCTAGCCTAATCTCATTCTCCCCTTACTAACTCACACCAGGCTTCTTTCCAGTTTTTAAGCAGACAGCTGCTCCAGTCTCAGGGCCTCGTGTATGTGCTTCCCATGTCCCATCACCCAGCCAAAGTCCACTCACACATGAGGTTTCTGCTTAAGGATCACTTCCTCCTAAGCAGAGTCCTCCTGTTAGCATCCTGACTTTTTCCTGCAGAGTAGTAATCAAAATTCACTAACTGCAGAATTAGCTTTTCCACTCTGCCTTCTCAACTAAAACATAAGCAGGGGCATCTCTGAGGGCAGAGTCACGTCCTCACCATTTACAGTTAGAGCCTCAGCAGCGAGCACGCTGGTTTGTACACAGGTAGTGGGATTATTTTTAATTGTAGTAAAAAACACATAACATAAAACTTGCCATTCTAACCATTTATTAATATACAGTTGAGTAATGTAAACTACATTCTCATTGTCCAACAGAGCTCTAGAACTTTTACATCTTGCAAAACTGAAACACTACCCATTAAACAATTCCTCAACTCCCCCTCCCCCAGCCCCTAGCAACCACCATTCTACTCTTTGTTTCTATGAGTCTGACTACTTTAGATACCTCATATAAGTGGAATCCTATAGTGCTTGTCTTTTAGTGACTGCTTTAACTCACTTAACATGGTGTCCTCTAGGTTAATCCATGATACAACATGTGACAGGATTTCCTTCTTTCTCAAGGCTGAGTATGTATTGATATGTACATACATATTCCATTGTATGTATACACCACATTTTCTTTATTCACCCATTAATGGACATTTATGTTGCTTTCATCTCTTGGCTGTTATGAATAATGCTGCAATAAACATGGGTAAACAAATATCTCTTCAAGACCTTGCTTTCAATTATTTTGTATATATACTCAGAAGTGGGACTGCTAGATCATGGAGTTCTTTTTTTTTTTTGAGATGCAGTTTCGCTCTTGTTGCCCAGGCTGGAGTGCAATGCCACAATCTCGGCTCACTGCAACCTCCACCTCCCGGGTTCAAACGACTCTCCTGCCTCAGCATCCCAAGTGGCTGGGTGGCACGTGCCACCATGCCCCACTAATTTTTGTATTTTTAATAGTAGAGACGGGGTTTCACCATGTTGGCCAGGCTGATCTCGAGCTCCTGACCTCATGATCTGCCCGCCTCAGCCTCCCAAAGTGCTGGGATTACAGGTGTGAGCCACCGTGCCCGGCCACTAGTTCTATTTTTAATTTTCTGTGGAACTTCCACACTGTTTTCCAGAGTGGTTGTATCAGTTTACTTTCCTACCCATAGTACACAGCATCTCCAGTCTCTCCACATCCTTGTCAACACTTGCTATTTTCTATTTTCATGAGAGTGGACATCCTTATAGGTGTGATATAACACACAGGTAATAAATAGCAGTTAATGTCTACATATACGGAGGCTATACAGATAAGTAAGGCATGGCCTCTACCCTCGAGGAATTCATAGAATAACGGGGAGAAAGAGTAACAAACAAGGTGTGTACTAAATGTGTAGATGACAGACAGAGGGAATTGCCAACTCCTACATCCAGTAGGCAATTAAGAATATGAGTCTGAGATTCAGTGAAAGCTATGAAGTAGACACATAAATTGAGAGCTGTCAAAATAAAAAAACAGTATATCCTACTATCTAAATAAATACTACTAAATACTACTTTTTCTTATGCAAAACTAGTATTTCAAAAATATCAGATTTCTTTTTTTTTTTTTTTTTTGAGACAGAGTCTCACTCTGTCATCCAGGCTGGAGTGCAGTGGTGTGATCTTGGCTCACTGCAACCTTTGCCTCCTGGGTTCAAGTGATTCTCCTGCCTCAGCCTCCCGAGTAGCTGAGATTACAGGTGCCCACCACCATGCGCGGCTAATTTTTGTATTTTTAGTAAAGACGGGGTTTCACCATGTTGGCCAGGCTGGTCTTGAACTCCTGACCTCAAGTGATCCGCCCGCCTCGGCCTCCCAAAGTGCTGGGATTACAGGCATGAGCCACCACGCTTAGCCCAGATTTCTTAATGTAGTATATCCTATGCCTACTAAGAGAACATGTTATTCTACATATTGTACAACATACTGAATTGTCCCTCTACTTTACAAAGATTATATTATATGCTCCTATGAATCTACCAGTATGTGATCTCAAAAAAAGTAGGTAATCCTAGCCAAATTCCCACCACTTTCTCTTTTGCAGCTTTTAGGACAAACAGAAGAGCACATAATTGGAAACATTATCAAGACCACCTTATAATTTACAGTCTGGAAACATTATCAAGACCACCTTATAATTTACAGTCTAAAAAACCTAGTTTATTTAGTCAAATGTGCTATTACGTCTGAAAACAGTACTCTAAACAGAGTTCTATTAAGAATACTCATGTAGTATTCAGCAGGCAGGCACGCAATTTAATTGTCTTTAGTCTAAACAAGGAATTAAACCACAAATTAGATATCAAGTATTTAAAGCTAAGCAAGTTGAGAAAACTTAAAGTATATATAATTATCACTCTTACTATCTTATATTTCATTAGTAGGACATGTAAATACTAACAACGATAGCAATGTAGGCAAATAAAATTCACACTTCTGTTCTTCTATTGATTGCTCTGTTCTGCTGACTGTGATTTGAATGTTAGATCATGGAGAGTAATCCCTTTCACTGTGACCAAGTGTTCTTGGTATCCTCAGACAGAATCGTTCCAATGTGCCGCCTTCCCTGCCTTTCAGGTATGCTTTAATACCTAGCATACAGGTGACTGCACAATATGAGCAGATGTGACCAGCTTCTTTACTTATTTAGTACCGAAAGGCCAGACTGAGTGATTGAGAGCCAAAAGTGATTAAAATAATACCATTTAGTCTGTGTTCTCTTTATGCCAGAACATCACTTTTCCACTGATGACATTCTATTCTGTCTGCTCATGATGTAAGTGCAAAGCATGTACACATATGCATGCACACACACAAATACACACACACCAAAAAGCTACAGGTGGTTTCTCTCTACACAAGATAGTTTTTCAGTATTTACCAAATTTCACAGTGAAGTCATAATAAACACCTAAGTTATTTTAAAGCTAAATTTTAAACTGAGATAAACTGGTTAATAAAAAAATACAATATGTTCTAAAAAGATAAAAATAAACTTGAAATCACTTACTTTCTGCTCAGGGCTTTCCTGAAACAAAAGTCCAAAGTAGTCTTTCTCCAAGAGATTGAGGTGTTCACACACTTTGTCAAATAACACTTGTCCCTTGGCATGTTTCTGGAGAAAAAATAATAACTTTACTTTTCAAGTACTAAAGATTCCAAGACTGCTATAAATATAAGACATCATATCAGATACATGATTTATTATAAATTAACATTAAATATTTGTTTTCTCATTTTCTAACAATATAAAAGTGATTAATTTTTTAACTTTAGCCCTCCCACCCTGCACACATATACAAAGCATAAAATCTGAAACAAAAGCATAAGCAAGCACCGTCTGCTTTACTGCTACTCAATATAGACATAAAAAGGACTAAAAAGGCAAAATGTTAGCTGTTCATTTTCTTATTTTAAAAATGTTCAAACTGCTTCCATCAATTCCTCAAGGTGGCTCATATCTATAAAGTACACTACTCCCCAGGAAAATCATTTAGCCGTATTATTCAGTAGATGCTAACATAACTTATCCTATCAACACTTTGGTTTCATGTTTGATTTTTTGTTCCATGATATCTGTAGAATAGAATTTTATTTTCTATATGAGCTATGCTCCTATTTACAATTTCCTAGAAAATGATATGGTGTTCGCTCCTTGGGATAAATTCTAAAAATACAAGATAATGGAAGTGGGACAAGAAATCAACTGCCCCTAAGGACTTAACATATTTTTACCTTGAATATATATATATATATAAATTTAAGAAGCTGCTGTGAACAGAGATGTAAGAGCCTTTGACAGCCATAGAAGAAAAGCTCATTGTCTCTTCAATGGCAAAACATAAGCAGAGTGGTGACTCATCTCCAATTAAGATGCACACCCCTGGAACAACCCAACTGTGAGGTTAGGTCAGACACACGCCTCCTCCCCAGATGCACTGATAAAAGCCACCAATGGACAGCTAGTGAAAAAGAAAAAGCCATCAGACTTTTCCATCCTCAAAACGAATGCCCTCTCACTATCAAAATGTGTACTAGCTCATCCAGTGTGTGAAAATTAATGTTCCCCACACATGTATCTTGAGGAGGAGAATCTGGTATTTTTATTATTAAGCCTCTTATGGTAACATTTCTGAAAAGAATAGAATTGCATCAAATTGTAAAGGGAAGAAGGAGAATGCCACACAGATAACATTATTTCAACATAATAAGCAGTGTAAGGCCTGGCATGGTAGCTCACGCCTGTAATCCCAGCACTTTGGGAGGCTGAGGCAGGCATATCTCTTGAGCTCAGGAGTTCAAGATCAGCCTGGGCAACATGGTGAAACCTCATCTCTACAAAAAATACAAACATTAGCCAGGTGTGGTGGTGTGTGTTTGTAGTCTCAGCTACTCCGGAGGCTGGGGTGGAAGGATTGCTTAAGCCTGGGAGGCTGAAGCTGCAGTGAGCTGTGTTCACGCCACTGCAATCCAGGCTGGGTGACAGTGAGACCCTGTCTCAATAAATAAATACATAAATAATAAAAAATTTAAAAATAAAACAATGTGTCACATACATATTACAGGTTTGCAATCAGGATTTAATAGTCAATTAAATTACTGAGTATGTTTAAGATAGATATGTGCTTGTTTGTCTACATATTAAAAGTATATACAAATACAGCATAGAGAATAAGAGTATTGGGCTCTGTATGTCAAACACCAAAGTTCTAAATACACTTCCACTACTTACAAGCTATGTGACCCATGGCAAGACACTTAACGTCTGCTTGCCTTGATCTGCTCATCTGTGAAATGGGGATAACAGATAGCAGATACCACAGGAGGTGCGGTGAGTACTAAAAGAGTTGCAGTACATAACAATTGGTTATGATGCTATTTGAAATTAGGGTAAAAAGGATATTTAAGACAACTGATGTCTACAAAAATACACCTCAGTTCAAGGAGAAAACACATTCCAATTCCAACACTAGCTTCAAGTCAACTCTTACTAATAATTCACATGTTCTCATTGGTTTCCATTTCAAAAATAGGAACATGCCCTCATGGGCAGAATTTCCTTACAAGATTAAGAGGAAAAAACATCCACACAGCTCACCACTACAGTTTGGCAGTACATGAGGTATCAGCATGATGGCTGGACCAGTTCCTCTATCGGACCTAGTTCCTCTATCATTCAACATTTTGTAAGCATTTACTATTACTGCACCGCACCAGTGTGACAAAGTAAAACCACTTAAGTCTCCCTGTCTGTAAAATGAGGGTAATAGCTACCTCAGAGCTCACATGAGAATAAAATTAACCCAGTGAGATGGAATATGCCTCAACCAACCATAGCAGTACTCTACTGTCAACTATTCCTTCACTAGTCCACATCTAACAAACACCAAAATGTTTCTAGATGCTAAAGCTGCTTCTCTACTATTCTTTCCTTCTCTCTCCAGGAAACAGATATTCTCAATGCTTGATGAGATCCTGATTGCACATACACATTACTTAAGCTTCCATCTGCCTCTCCACCCTCAACGAACTCAAAATCTGGAAGGAAAAGCAAAAATGCAACAACACATGAAGCACATGTTGAGAGAGCGATGTACAAAGTGCTATCAGAACAGCAGGAATGGAATGAGTAAATGTGACTAACAGAAATCACAGCTGCACCAAGAATATGATATCTGAAGTGAATCTTAGAGGAGGAAATGATTTTTTGAGGTAGAGAAAACAGATATTCAAAATAACTTACTTTTTACTTTGGAAGTTTATAGAGCTTACTTTTTACTTCGGATGTTTATAGAGACTGAGTGAATTTCTGTTCAAAAGATACTGGAGGGTACAGTAAAATGAAAAAAGGAAGCCATCCAGAATAAACAAGCCATGCGATATGACTGCTGGTTACCCTGTCCGACTCTCAGATGACTGTGAGGACTTGCCAAGCTAGCACTCCAACTTTATTGACCCATATGTGTCAGTTCCTATGTTAAGATACCAGGGAATCAATGATGAGCACGACAAACATGGTCTCAGGAAATTTATATGCAACTGGCAAAGAAAGAGAATGAATGGGAAGCCAAAAATAAAGCATTATTTATCTACCAATTTGGACATAATTAGGTACCTGGCCCATTTGGCTCAAAGAAAAGTGACCAGTAGCCTACGAGATAGCCTGATACAAGAGCTCTGCACAACGACAATGTTTTGCTCTGGGGATAAGGAATAGCAGATAGAATCACGACTTCCCTCAGGGAGATTAAATACAAGACAGACACACACGCGCATGCGCGCGCACACACACACACACACACACACACACACACACACACACATACATGCACGGTCATAAAGTGGTATAAACAGTAGGAAAGACAGCGAGAAGGCAATTAGCAGAAGCCAAAGGTATCACGAGGCCAACCTATATTTGCCAAAGTTATTTTCCACTGGTCCCACTCATCCCATGAGTTATATACACCCCTCATTCCCAAAAAGAGCAGCAGAGTGAGACAAGAAAAATTCTCCTTGTTGCATATGATTACTGAGCACCAAAACACCTATTTGTATAACAGACACCCTGAGGAGTTCTGCAATGCAAAAACCCTGTTTCCCATTATTCCTTTCACTTGGGAAACCTGATGTTTCCCAAAACTATTTAGCAAAAGACCCCACTATTTTTTAATACAACATTTACTAATGTATTCTACAACAGAATTTTTGTTTTAAAGACCACACCTCAAGAAATGAGGTAGGAAAGAATTACAGGTTGAGCATCCCAAATCCAAAAACCCAAAATATGAAATGCTCCAAAATCCAAAAGTTTTTCAACGCCAACATTATGCTCAAAGAAAATGCTCATTGGAGCATTTCGGATTTCCAATTTCTTGAGTTGGAGTGCTCGAGTATTACAAAATCTGAAAAAACTTGAAATACAAAATATTTCTGGTCCCAAGCATTTCAGATAAAAGATACTCAACCTGTACCACCATCTGACTCTAACGCAGATGTAGACACTGGTATTCACATCTGTTCGATTCAAAAATGCCAAAAGATAATCCAGTTTAAACTGGTCCAAGATTAGATATGCCCAGCTGCCTGGGAGAAGCAAGAAATTCTCATAGACAAAAATCTCAAAAAACATACATTAAAAATCACAAAACGACAAGGAAACCAGACACCATTATTGAGAGACACAGTATCAGAATCAGATCTTCAGAGACTGCACATAGTAGAATTATCAAGATCAAAACACAAAATATATATGTTTTATGTGTTTATAAGAAATATTTTAAGATATGACTAAGGAAAAAGTGAATATGAAAAAGCAGGTTTTGAAAATAATCAAATAAAACACCTAGAAATGAAAACTATAGTAACTAAATTATAATCCAAATGGACAGGATATGACAAAGCTGAAGAGAAAACCAGTGAACTGGAAGATAGATCTGAAAAAAACTATCCAGAATGTGGCTGAGAAAGACAAAGGGAAGGACAATATGAGAGAACTTCACAGACATGGAGAACAGAATGAGGGGTCTACAAATATCTCATCAGAGTCCCAGATGGAGATGAGAGAGAATAAGGGAAAGGCAATATTAAAAGAAACAACGCTATAAAACTTCAAATTAAGAAAGCTCAATGAATCCCTAGCAAAATTAATAAAATTTATTAATCTACAATGATTTTATTCTACTAATTTATTATGTATACTCAACATATAAAAGGTTCTAACATGCATTTTTTTTAAAATAGCTATAATAAAGTCATCAAGACAAGAGGGAATGAAACATAAGCTAGGGAATAAAAAGAAGGACTGAGAAGGAAAATTGTAACAAAAAAACACAGAAAAGTCACTCCTAAGAAACCTAAAACAGATGTGCTTTGGAGGCTTATTCAAAAAGGCAGACAAAATAAGTAGTACATTTCTTCTTATATTCTAAAAAGCATCAGATTATCAGGTGACACATATTAAATGCTACATATGAATGTTCCAAGTTATAACATTTATAGCACTAATGTTCAATCAAACTCAATTGGGTTGGCTCTGACAGCAACACCATCTAGTGGCTCACAACTTTGTCTTCACGCTGTTCACAACACATTCCATAAATAATAATTCTCTTTGGGGTGGGGGTGAAGAACCAAGGCACAATGCATAATGGTAGCACATAAAAATGTACAGGGGCATGTAAGTTGAAATTGTTCCTCAAAATAGTTCTTCCTTTCCCCCGAGATTCTGGTATGTTCCATCTTTCTTGAGAATCACCAATTCTTAACAATACGGAAGAAAAGTACTGCAGTATAATCACAGTGCCCTGGGCTTGACCCCCAGCCCTACTCTTAACAGCTCTGTAACCACAGTAAGTTACGTAACTTCTCTATGCCTCAGTTCCGCTCTTTAAAAGTACCCACCTTATAATGGTGATGAGATAATTGAATGAAGTATGTTTAAAGTGATCAATAAAATGTTTGGCTTATTACACGGATTCATTAAAGCCAGCTGAAATTACAAGAGCTTTTTGAACTGCTCTAAAATAATAATTGATTTTAAATATGATTTTAAAGTTTTCCATTATCTAATCAAACTTTCTTATTTCACAAATAAGAAAAATAAGGTTATAGAAAGTTTATCTAATTTTTCAGTCTGATTTCTGAATTTCTTTTAAAATAATTAAATTATTATGTATGCTCTTAACATACACTAATATTCCACACTTCTATCCAGGAAAGTAATTTTCTTCCATTAACATTGCTTTTTTTTAAAAAAAAAACAATCAACAACTTGAATTCTACTGTATAAAAAGGACTACAAATAGACATTTGTTAACCAAGCAAAATATACACATAATTTTGCTTCATAACTTTCACCTAAGATACCAGTACACGTAGTTGCTTCATTAGTTGTCACAGCAATTTTGGGGTATTGCCCCAGATAAAGAGAACCACTTACTGACTTATCAAGACATTCTAATTTTTTTCCTCTGATTTATTTACAAGTGTCAAAACTACCTCTACTTGTATACAAATCTCCAAAATATCCTTCCCTATGAAGCCTGTTCCAATCTCTCAATATTGCATCATTCTCCTTCAAGAGCATTATTTCACATCTACGGCACTTATTCTTCTATTCTACTCCTTTTGATACTTATTACTTTCAGATACTGAGTTCTTTAAGAAAGAGGACATCTTACTTCAATGCCTCCTACTGAGTAATTAGCTGACTAGTAGGCCAAAAGATATCTGCTGATGGAACGGCTCAGTGACATAAGGCCAGTCAAAAAGTTGGCAGAGTTGAGTCTAGAATTCAGGCCTGCTGGTTTCTTACACAATCTTCCTTACCTAGCTCATGGACTACCAACCCATAATGTTCAAGGACCTAAACCAAACACACACTGCCAACTAGTTTCTGGGAGAAGACCAGCACAGACCAACACTTCATTTTCACAATTCTACATTATGCTTATACTCTTCCTTAGTAAACTAGGGCATTTCCAAATACATTTTGGGAACTAGAGGGAAAAAGCCAATCTGCCCCTTCCTCTTAAGAGTAGGCCATACCTCATCTTTATGCAGAAAGGACAGGGGGTTTCCTAGTCTTGCACATTCCTCCACTAAGACATCACTTTCGCTGTCATTTCTTCTTGCTATCTGAAGCATGCCTTTGCTTTGTTTCTGTTCTTACAGTAGAATCTTCATAAAGTACAACCCGAGTCAATCTCTATTCTAATAATATGACATCAAGTTTATTAAACAATAAAAACCATGCGACTGTTAATAAAACTTGCCAAATACACTTCAAAAAGAAATATTTTGAATGTAACTTTCTATATTAAATACCAACAAGCTTAGCTATCTATTTTTCGTCTGTCTGCCTCTCCCTAACCCTACTTATACCACTCACTAGCAATATAAAGTTAATGGGTTGAAAACTTTAAAAAAATAAACAAAAAAAGCCCTTTGGTCTACTTTCCAGGTATCAGAGTTTTAGTTTTTTTAAAAACCTACATACTATATTATAGATACCCACAGAAGAGGGACAAAACAAGACAATTTGGATGGGCTCAAAATACATTATTCAAAAATTAGAATGCTAGCTTTTGGGAACTTTCATTTAAAAAGAAAAAGAGTAAATGAAATCTACTGCAGATGCAGCCCAAGGAAGGCAGGCTGGAATCTGAGAGGCTGAGCAAAGTCCCCCATGCCTGTGCTGTTATTTGTGGCATTCAACACTGAGGCCAAAACATGACATTTCTGGAGGCCTCTCAACTTGGAGGAATTTGTGCAACTGCTTACCCGGCAGATTGTAGTGAACGCCACACACCACTGGCGTTTTATAAACACCATCACTGTCTCTGTGTAGGGCCCTCCACACTGCAGTTATTGTGTGCTGAGGAGACGATGATGGGAAGCGCACAATGCAATCTATACATTACAGCCCTGAAGCTATGTATTTTGCACTAGCTCCAAACAACACTATGCAAATATAAAAGGCCAAGGAAAGAAAGGTATGCACAGAGCAAACACAACAACTGATACATTGTTGGGGGAGGAGGATGGGAATCCAATAAAACCATACGGAAGAAGAGAGAGTGTCTCAAATAATCCAAGGCTGTGATTTATCAGATAATTATTTTCTTACCAATCTAAGGGAGCTGTCAACACATCTCTTTCCCAAAGTTCATTCAAACCCCAGGAAAAAGAAACCCTGGTCAATTTTGTGTGTGTGTTAAAAACATAATTCCAGTAGTAAATGAGACATTGATATAGTAAAGGAAGATTCTTAAGAAAAGCTTCCCTGATCATTAATAAGAATTAAGTTTGAAAACGTTTTTTCCAAATACTCAAAAAAGGTATATATTATATATAATATACAAACGTATGCGTGTAGATACATAAATATAGAAGACATATACATAAATACATATTTCTCTTTTCTAAGAGATGGGGTCTTGCTCTGTTGCTGAGCCTGGAGTGAAGTGGCACAATCCTGGCTCACTGCAGCCTCAAACTTTTAGGCTCAAACGATCTTCCTGCCTCAGCCTCCTGAGTATCTGAGACTACAGGTGCATGCCACCATGCCTGGCTAATTTTTAAAATGTTTTGGTAGAGGCAGATGGGGTTTCATCATCTTACCCAGGCTGGTCTCTAAAACCTCTGGGCTCCAGCAATTCTCCCACCTTGGCCTCCCAAAGTGCTGGCATTACAGGCGTGAGCCACAGCACCCGTCCCTTTCTTTTTGTTTTCTTTTTTTTTTTTTTGTAACTGAAAAATTTTTTTCAAACTTAATTTTCATTAACCAGGAAAACTTTGTATATACGTATACAAGTAAACAGTTAAGATAGATAAGAGATTTATGTAAACATGTTGGATTCTTACAACATATTTTTCTTGTATACTATTCCTTAGAGAATAAACCAAAAAAAGGAAGGGAGGGAGAAAGGAAAACTTCTCACAGTTCATTAAGCATTGCCACATCTTTTCCATTCCACAGGATTCAGAGGATTATGACAGAATATTGGGGGGAATTTTGCAGTGTTGTTGACAGGAATGACACAAAATACCATTCAATGTAGTTTCAGTTGCTAAAAATTAAAATTAAAAAGCTGCTGCTTAGAAAAACACACACTAGACTAGAACAGACTGCAAAGATACCCTCCAGTAACTGTAACCTGCAATCATTTAAAAGGAAATCCTAGTAAAGCTATAAGCACACAGGTTCACCTTTAATAAAATCACATAGATACTTTGACTCCTCAAGTAGAGAAGTACTTGCCCTTCTTACATGTTATATAAGTAAGGCCCTTATTTCATGAGCACGATGCTTCCAAGCCCATCTAGTCTAAGAGCAGTATTCAATGGAATGTTCTTCCACCCCAGTCTGCTGGGTTTTGAAATATTTCAGAATTCTTAACTGAGCATATAATTAATCTCATAAGCAACTTGGTAAGCTTAAACAAGATGCAAAAATATATTTCATTTTTATGCTATGTGGAAAATGGCACCAAAAAAATCTGAAATCCTGCTACCAACATTATTAACACAAAAAAACACACTGTCAATAACAGTTGAAGTCTATGATATGGCCCCTTTTTTAAAAAGAAAATAAATGCTAATTTTTAGTTTTAAACAATATTAACCTTTTAATATCTCATTCATAACTACACACGAATTTATTTCTTAGGCAGTTGTAGTTTTTATCTCCTGCAGCCCAGAAATTTTCAATAGTTTTCAAGATACAAGAATCAGCTAGTAGACTAGGGTGTGCCCACTTGGAGGACTTCTATCTCCAAACAGGTACGCAGAAGGCTATTCCAGGAACCAATTCCCACTCCTCACATTTACATTCTAGCTCCACGACAAACCCAAAGCCAACCTCTGGAATGAAGATGCAGAAAACCTCAAAAAAGCCCCAAAGCAATGGATCTTAAAGCTTGCTAAGAAAACCATATTTGATGACATGTAAATGCCCATAAATTTTATACAAAAAAAAGTTTTTTTGCTTAAACAAGACAATAAACACCTCTGTCAGTTCTAGTATGTGTCAGCTGCTCAGCCATTCATAAAATACAGCCCTGCAGGCATTCCACAAATGCCTTCCTTTGGTAATAAAAGTTTAATGGAATAGTATTCTAGCTTATGAGGAAGAATTATCTAAACCTTCATTTGCTCTAAGTAAACAGCTGCTAAATAGCCTGCTAAATTTGCAACTTCTTATCTGCAAAAAACAAATATTTCTACTCTTAGAGTTTATTTCAGTGGGAAATAAGTTCACCTTTGACATTCTACATTTTTGTAACACAACTGGTTATAGCCAATGTCTCTCTTCTGACCCTCCAACAGAAGGATAAGTCCTTGGACACTAGGGATTGGTTTATTCAAAATTACAAGATAAAATATACTATTTTTAAATCTTGTGGGGTTTTTCTTACTTGTAAAAGTACTAAATAGGGTTTAATTTTTCAGTCTAACCAAGTTATTTAAATTACAAAGACATTGCAAATATATAAGTGGCATACGTTTACATTAAGGCCCTTCTAAGCCACATAGTTAGTGATAAAATATAAGAATACTAGAAATTTATCCAAGGCATACGACTTAAGTATTTTCATCAGAAATTTAAGAAAGCTGGTAAAATCCTGAGAAAAACATATAATCAGGATTTTAAAATATAATAGCAATTAGAGTTAATATTTATCAAGCCTATGTCCTAGGCATTGCTCAAAACAAATCATAACCAAATTCAGCTACCGATTAGTTAGCAAACAGCTGTGAAGTAAAGGAACCCAAACATGCACTTAATAAGACCTCCTACAGTCTTAACGTGAGGCCTCTCAAAGCAGTTCTTAACTCTGGCTGCACAAATGCTCCAGCCGGCATCAGACCCACTGAATTAGAATCTACAAAAGAAGAACCTGGGCATCTGTAACTTTTTATTTAGACCAGTTCTAGGTTCGCAGCAAAATTGCACATAAGGTACAGAAGTTTTCCATATATTCCCTGCTTTCACACACGCATAACCTCCCCCACTGGGATAATTACCAACATCCCACACAGTGGGTACATTTGTTACAACTGGTGAACCTCCACTGACATGTCGTTATCACCCAAAGTTCACAGTTTATGTCAGGGTTCACTCTTGGTGTCCTGCATTCTATGTGTTTGGACAAATGTACGATGACATGTATCCACGATGTATTATAGCATCATACAGAGTAACTTCATTGCCCTAAAAACCCTAAATTTTTTTAAAAGTTTAACCATCAAATTTTTAAAAGCTTAACCATGAGGCAGTCAGCAAAGAGGATCCCTGTCCCAGCATTCAACTATCTGCCTGCATACTCCAAATCCATCAATTTTCAGTTTTCAATCTGGCCAGGCTACATCCCATGGAGTATATGTGCTCCTTTTGTCCCTTTCAAAGACCCAGATAGAAAAGCCAGGATAATAAATCAAATGCTCAATTATTCACTTAAAATGCTTTAAAAAAAAAAAATGATTGGCTGGGCGCGGTGGCTCATGCCTGTAATCCCAGCACTTTGGGAGGCCGAAGCAGGTGGACCGTGAGGTCAGGAGTTCAAGACCAGCCTGGCCAAGATGGTGAAACCATGTCTCTACAAAAACTACAAAAAATTGCCAGTTGCAGTGGCAGGTGGCTGTAATCCCAGCTACTCGGGAGGCTGAGGCAGAATTGCTTGAACCAGGACAGCAAAAGTTGCAGTGAGCCAAGATCGTGCCACTGCCCTCCAGCCTGGGTGACAGAGTGAGACTCCATCTCAAAAAAAAAAAAAAAAGATTAACACAGCCTGCTAAAATAAGATTTATCTGACAATCTTCAATGACAACTATACTTGAGTCTACCTTTGTGAAAGAAATCATCAGGTGGAAAAACACAAGACGACTAGAGATCCTACATCTTACCACAAGCCAGACCCATTGAAACTGTTCTTACCTTTATTAGCCAGGAGTGCTTATTCTTTTAACAACTAACCAAAGTAGAAGACAAGTTACAACGCAGAATAATCTTAATCACTTAAACACTTACTTTATTACGGTTGTAAAGCAGAGGGAGATAGGACGTGACACAAAAGGAGAGGTCTCGATGAGTTTCCTAACAACAGTAGTTGCCATATACTTCACCACCTGAATTTCTGATTCTTGAATTTGATGACAAGCAACTTCTAGGCAATCTAAGGAAAAATCCACTTAATTTTGAGATATCTCAGTTTTTAAACATTGATCTACTTGGGGCAACAGTGTTGCTATTCAATTTGACATTTTTTCCAAGTAAAAGTTTTTCATTCCTGGTGGATGACTAACAAAGTAAAATAAAAGACAAAGTGACAACAAGGTCTTTGTTCACCACTGGAGTGTGGAGGGAGGGGGACCTGGCTGGGTGAATCTTTAAGGTCTTGCTTGATTTAAAACACACATACACAAAAAATGCTACAACTATGTAAGGAGGAAACTGTGAGGCATCAGAAAGAACCTAGAATTCAGAAGCAGGAAAGTTAAGCAGCTTTGGGTGAACATGGCCCTGAACCGTGCCTTTCAAAAAGGCTGTATTACTGGTAGTGTGCCCACCTGATCCAAAGATGCCAAAATTCCAGCCCTCTATCCTCCTCCCACCCCAAAATGCCTTTATTTTTTTACTTCTCTTGGCTTCAATAGTGAAATTCTACCACTAGAATTCGACCACTAGATTCTTTAGAGTAAACAGGTATCTTCTTTTAAAATACAGAGATCTCTTAGAAGGCAGTACAGGTAATTCACACACTAAAGTCATTCACTCAAACTGCTGATCCTCTGTTACTTAGCTGCTTATCTGCTAGATTTGAAAAAGTAGGGATTTTGTTTCCAGAGGAAGAAAAAGTAGGCAGGAAGCTTAGAACATTTTTTGTATTATAATACTATAAAGGAACACCTGGATATCATCATGGAACTAGTAACAAGAAAGTCTAATGGTGAAAAGCACCAAGAAATAGAAAAGTAAATCAGTGTGAAACCCAACCATGAACACAGGAATGAAATCTTTCCCCTTTACTGCACAGGCTCCAACCAGGGGCAGAGGAGACTAAAAATCCCTCATGATATCACCAATGCTTGGTCCAGAAATGTTTAATGAATAAAGCCACAAAACTATATATAATAAATAGTGACCCAAACCAAATGAATAACAAATGAATTGCACCTATTTGCCAAAAACCCAAATAACTTCCTTTTTTTTTTGAGGCTGAGTCTCACTCTGTCACCCAGGCTGGAGTGCAGTGGTGTGATCACCACTCACTACAACCTCCGCCTCTCGGGTTCAAGCAATTCTCCTGCCTCAGCCTCCCAAGTAGCTGGAATTACAGGCGTGTGCCACCAAGCCGGGCTAATTTTTTGTATCTTTAGTAGAGATGTGGTTTCTCCATGTTGGCCAGGCTGGTCTCGAACTCCTGACCTCGTGATCCGCCCACCTCGGCCTCCCAAAGTGCTAGGATTACAGATGTAAGCCACCGCGCCCGGCCCCAAATAACATATTTTAAGAAGAAAAGCATTTCTATCCTCTTTCATCTCCTAGGACCCACCCCCCAATTAAACACACATGCAAAATAAAACGGATTATCTAGACACCAGCAGGGAATAATAAAGCAACAAAATGAAAACTAATGAAAAGCATCTGCAAGAAAACAATGAACTATGTCAAAACAGATGCTACTAAAGCTACCACAATCAAAAGTCTTTTTAGAAGATATCCAGAGAGCCTAATGGTAACTTTGACATGTGCTATATTCAGGGGAAGAGTCCACTTTATTTTAGTATGTGATAAAACATGCTCATCGTTCAACTTTTATTAAGTAGAAAATAGACTTCCAATTAAAGATGGTAGAATGAACATGTACATTTAGCTCTGTTCCCTACAAAATCTGTTCTAAGACAATGCAGAGTGTACATGTTACTGTGTACATATGCACACATGATTCTTCCCCCAATGCAAGGAACCTGCGAAAAGCAAAATTAGGATAAGCAGACTGAAAAAGGATAGGAGGCAGGATCAGTGCATTTGTATTTTATGCTTTCTTTCCCATGGGTGGGAAACCACTTCTCCATAGATTTAGCAGAAGCAAAGAGCTTAATTTATTTAAACCCCAATAAATACACTGGTTTTGCAAAATGAAGATTCCTAGTTAATGCCAAGCCAAAGAAAGCCTGGATCAAAAATGGCAACACTAGCCCTGTAAAGCCAGGAAAGTGGTTTGCCCTGAACAAATGTTTCTGGTACTTTTTTTTTATGTCATCCTTGATATGCAAGGATATATTAAAACCTTTTCTTTCTTGTAACCCCCAATTTTTGCTTGGATGCTACTATTTAAGCGGTTTTAAAATGAAAAATGTAATAGGTTAGGTTAGGGTATAGCTGAGTTTTTCCTAAATATATCTTTTTTTTTTTTTTTTTTTTTTTTTGGAGATGGAGTCTCACTCTGTCGCCCAGGCTGCACTGCAGTGGCATGATCCTGGTTCACTGTAGACTCTACCTCCTGGGTTCAAGCAATTCTCGTGCCTCAGCCTCCCAAGTAGCTGAGACTACAGGTGCCCCCTCACCATGCTCAGTTAATTTTTGTATTTTTAGTAGAGATGGGGTTTCATCACATTGGCCAGGTTAGTCTCAAATTCCTGACCTCAAGTGTGATCTGCCTGCCTCGGCCTCCCAAAGTCCTGGGATTACAAGCATGAGCCAGCGTGCTCAGCCCTAAATATATCATTCTTTGAAATCCAAAAGTTTCTCCTCAATGAAGACATGCATACCGACTCCAGCCTATAGTAACTTGGCACTTCTGTGCTTTTGTACTACTTTTCAGAACTATAAACAATACTTTATCAATTTGACTCATATGTTTATGTGTGTGGATATAAGTGTGTGTGTGTATAAACACCTGCTATTACTGTCTTATATGTAAAGCTTATCTCTGAAAGTAAAATTCATAAATAAAAGGAAAAATGATACTTCATACTTTTCTTTTTATCTTCTCAGCTCAAGTAGGAACCAAATCAATATCTGGGGATAAAAATTATTTCTGAACACATAGGATATATTTAAATAAATACTATTTTGAGAGGAAATTTGTAAAATAGTGTGAAAATATGACTTCCTTAACTTCTCATTTTTCTTAAAAATTATATACCATCACAAAGGGAGACTAGCAACCCTGTCATTAATTTTTTAAAAATGAAAACCCAGGATTTTTGTCCAACTTTTTCTATTACTCACTTTAAACAGCAAGACTTAGCTTAAGTCTCTAATGAATTATAATCTCTTTTAAAAGACGGAGAAGTGACTATAACTGTTAGATAATAAAGAGGCTACTATCGAACTTCTAGCCAGAAGCGCACACCAAATTTTTTTAAGTATCTTTCATAAAAGTTGCTAAGCACCATATTTCCATGAAAACTTATTTCAAAAACCATGAGCAGCAAACTTCTGTAGGCTAGCACATTCTCTGTAAACTATTTGCCTAGAATGAATTTTGACATTTGATTCATACAGACTTTCTGTGCTACGGAAGAATAGCTTATCAGAGCAGTCCTATTTGATTCACTTGAAATTGTTGATGACAGAAATCTGGAAGGAGATGTCAATGAATACAACAAGTAGATGGTGGTAACACTCAGATTAAGTTTCCTCTCTGTGCAAATAACCAGACTGATGCACAAAATCAGGCTTAATGTCAAAACAGGCTAAAATGGCATATTCTGCAAATGAAGTACACTTACAAGATATAGTTTGATTACTAGATAGAATGGAGCTTGTGTCCTCAGGTGCCTCTCCAGAATATAAGAGTCAAAACAAAATAAAAGATAAATTAATACTCCTAATCATAATTTTTCTAACACAGTTCAGAGTTGATGTATAACTCCATTGTAGAGCATAATTAAATAAATATTTAAATAGCAAACTGACAGAGCATTTATGTCAGTGCTTTAATAATTTAGCCACCTTGTATCATAAAACTATTTTTCTGAATAATCCAGGGATTTTTACAGACTATATTTTATTATGTTATACCGCATTCAATCCCTTTAAGCTCCAAATGCTGGCAATATTATGTTATAGTGCTATAAATACTAATGATAAATTCTGTCCACGTTTCCACTTGGCCACAGAGTATGCGCTCCTGCTAAGGGAATGGATGAAAAGAATGCACCTAATTCCAGCTTTTGTGCGATAAATTAAACAACATTCACACGTGGAGACAAGATTCTCAAATCCCTGTCCCCCATATCATGCCTGGCAGCTGGGAAGGTGGAGGTAGGATGAGGAACGCAAATAATTGGTAAAATTTCCTGATAGCTCAAAAACAAAAACTATGTCAGTAACATCATCTTTAATTTGTTCAGAAGAACAGGAAGCAATAGAAGAGAAATCAAAGACTAGAAATAAAACAGTAATGATGACAGAATGATTCTAAACACAGTGGATTTAACAAAAGATACTGATAATTGTTGTTGCATGAGAGAGTGTAATTAGATTACATCCCTTCATTTGATGAACTCTGGCAAAGATTTTTTAAATTTTACTGCCTACATATATTTTTTTAAATTATACTTTTAAGTTCTGGGATACGTGTGCAGAACGTGCAGGTTTGTTACATAGGTATACATGTGCCATGGTGGTTTGCTGCACCCATTAACCTGTCATCTACATTAGGTATTTCTCCTAATGCTATCCCTCCCCTAGCCTCCACCACCTGACAGGCCCTGGTGTGTGATGTTCCCCTCTCTGTGTCCATGTGTTCTCATTGTTCAACTCCCACTTATGAGTGAGAACATGCGGTATTTGGTTTTCTGTTACTGTTTTGCTGAGAATGATGGTTTCCAGCTTCATCCATGTCCCTGCAAAGGACACGAACTGATGCTTTTTTATGGCTGCATAGTATTCTACAGTGTATATGTGCCACATTTTCTTTATCCAGTCTATCATTGATGGGCATTTGGGTTGGTTCCAAGTCTTTGCTACTGTGAATAGTGCTGCAATAAACATACATGTGCATGTGTCTTTTTGGTAGAATGATTGATAATCCTTTGGGTATATACCCAGTAATGGGATTGCTGGGTCAAACGGTATTTCTGGTTCTAGATCCTTAAGGATCTTCCACACTGTCTTCCACAATGGTTGAACTAATTCATGCTCCCACCAACAGTGTAAAAGCATTCCTATTTCTCCACATCCTCTCCAGCATCTGTTGTCTCCTGACTTTATAATGATCGCCATTCTAACTGGCGTGAGTACATATTTTAAAGTAACAAAAATGTGTCCAAACTGATTTTAAAGCATAAATTTTATTCTGAAAATAACTTTTCCCAACATTTCTAACCTTACTTGACCCTGAAGTAATTTTCATTCCAAAACAGAAAAATAATTCAAAGATCTAGTTCCTGTTCTACCACCACCCTCTGATGAGGGTAAAAACTTACTAAGTGGTAAATCACCAAGGAGTTGGCATGGCTGCCAGCGTGTAGCATGCCTATCCAGCAAGAGGTGGACAGTTTCTTCAAAAGTATGTCAGGATGGCTGCTCATAGGTAGAAATTACTTTCAAGTTTAATGCTTTTAAAATACCAGTGATGCAGGGACAAACAAAGTAATCCCCTGGTTTTGAAACCAAATGTGGAGAAGACAGAGAAGAAAAAAGCATGTGAAAGAATTCCTCGAATGCTGAGAAATAAAATGGCCTATCATTCTTTAGTTTCCTCAAGAGAAGAGGAGGCATTATTAGAAAACAAGGGGCAAAGAATAAGAATTATAGTATCTTCAAGCCCAGCCTACGCCCAGCCAGCAGACAACCTAGTCTGATAGCAGCTCCAACAGAAGTGAAAGAACAGAGCTTCCGGGAGCCTGCAATTCCCTCTGAGCTGTGAATGTGAGCTCCTAAAGGGCCAGGGTCACACCATAGTAACTTCTATATGGCTCTCATGCCTAGAGTTTCACAATCTTTTGTAGAAACATAATAGTTTTCATTTACAATAAGCCTTTGAAGTATTTATATAACAAGTCGGTCTGCTGTTTCCAAGCATCTGAAAAGCAGGGCAATAATGGACAGCAGTCGCAATGATGAGGGTGGGTGGATTATATATATATACGTATATATATATACACACACACACACACACACACACACACACACACATACACACACACACACACACACACACACACACAAATGCCCAAATCTTTGTTTTCTAATTAGAGGGGATGGAGAGAAGACTTAGGAACATAAATAAGCAAATGCTATCATTTATCTTGGATAGAAAGATAAAAACTTTATAAATGTACAAGAAAGTACAGGGAAATAAATCAAAATTACTTTCTATGAGAAGTATTTTAGGCAAAGTCCTCCGTTAAGACTCTATGGGGAGAGAGAAGAAAGTTATTTTTCCAGAGAAACTAATAATAAACCAGGTGAAGAAACAACATCAGCATGAGAAAAATCAAACAATACAAGAGTTTAGCAGTTGTTCAACACAGCAATACAAGAGAGTCTTTCACAAGGCAGTGCATGCTTAATTGCCAAACTAATGGTGCAAACAAGTTCCAAGGAAGAAAAGAACATTCTGAGAGCTGGATTTGACTTGGAAACTAAGATAGGCAGCAATCATGTGATGGGGAAAGCAAAATGTGGAGTTGGTAGGGTCAGAAACTGGAAGGAAGGCCAGGCAACTCAGCATATGTCTGATTAGAGGACCAACTTGACACAAGGGAAGACTCAGAAAATCAAGTGGTAACAGAGGTCAAAAGATAGCCTGAGGTTATACGTGACCAAGAGTGGAGGAGGGAGGGGGGCCGAGGTCCAGCTAAGGAGTGACTTGATTAAGAGGCCAGGCTCTGCTGCTGTGAGCTCCTTGTGTTCTTCAAGCTGGACCAAAATATTCTATCACTTACATGGCACGGCAGTCTTTTCCCATTTAGTAAATACAAATTAAGTTTTGAATAGAATTACCACCCTAAATCCTGTTTTAAGCTAAAAGGATAAAGACATGCCACCTTGACCAATGTCACTGGAATTTTAAATTGCACATAATACATGCCCATTAAATTATTCCTAGTTCCCAAAATGACATATAAATCTGCCACTATTTTTATGGAATCTTATAGAGTGCCATAACTTCCAGATCTTCTACAAATATGTAGATAGTTGAAACTGTTTAACTAGTAAACTTAGTAAGTGTCAGTACTATAGGTCTGAAATACCACCTTGGAGGGTGAAAAGAAACAACCATAAACAAACAAGCAAATAAAACACACTCAAAGTAATGATAGCAAATTGGATTTCCGAGACCCAAACTCAACACAAGAAAGGCAAAAAGACCTCGACACATTCTGCTCTCTGAGAAATACTTTTATCAACAGAACACTGATGAAGAGAGCCTACATTCTGTTAGCCTTATTCATAACTAAGAAAAAACGGTACTGACATTCCTGTGTAGGCAGAAACAATGCCCTTGATTCTCAGACAAAATCAACATGTGGGAACAACTTTGAGATGCCAGAGGAAAATGTGAGCAACTCTAACTCAGAATGCACATTCACTCAAGCTTCCAAAGTCTTGCAGGAACTTTCACACTTATTTGCAAACTTTAAAACACATATACCGACTTATCAGTTGTAGTAAAACCAGCTCAATTCTAGAAATGGAGGAAGTAAATATTTTCATTCTCTTTGCAATCCGAGAATAGAAGAGAGGAAGTGACTCCCCCAAGATATCCAAAGAGTAAAAAGAAAAGTAAACATAGATCGCCTGACTTTATATCCATGGCTTCAACTAAACCTTACTGTTTTTTTCCCCCGCTTAGAGGAAAGAGCTCTGCTGTTTTAACACACTGAGTATGTAAATGACCTTAGCAGCAATATCATAAAGAGTGCTAGAGTCAAGTCCCTGAAGCAAACATGCAGGATCCAAGAGACATCCAAAAATTCTCTACAGTTTAACTCTGGAACCAAAGAAGGTTGGCACGTACCATTTAAATATCTCAATGAGATAAAAACATTTCAAAAAAAAAATCAAGTTATAAAGTTTCTTCATTAAAAAATCTTCAAAGTTTTTTCAAAAAATATTTGAGATCTCAGCTGACTATCAATAGATGATAAATTAGTATAGAATGTAAATTGTAATTATCAGTGACAACAATGAAACAGTACCTACCACAAAGATTTGGAACAAATGCACAAAGAGAGCCTAGGCCTCAGGTCAAAATTAACGCATGGCTTAGCAATAAACCTATTGTTACATAAGCCAAAAATAACATTAAAGTTGGGCCATTTCCATAGTATTTTTTTTAACTTAACTATAATCATCCTTTAAAAATGCACTGTTACCCAATGTTTATGTTCATTTATTATTTCCAGCCTTGGGGAATCCAGAAAATTCTGTGTGGCATAAAAATTTTTTATCCACTTAATATTAGCAAATGCCCTCTTTCCTTAAAAGAACACAAATTTCAAAGATGGCGATTTGTTTTTAAAAACAGTGCTGTATTGGTTCCTTGGACAGTTGTCTTTATCTAATTCCTGAAGTTTAGAAGATAAAGAATAGGTTGATAGCCCACAGGAAAAACAATGTGGAAACAGGAAGCCATAAAAAGTAGAGGATGAGGGGAGAAAGAAGGGATATGAACAGATACATGGGGATATAGACACATAAAATACATATAAATATATAACATGTTAATATAGATTATACAGAATATATTAATTATATAGAGTGAGTAAGCTAGGAAGCAGAGATGATGTTCAGATGTCAAACAAAAATGCCCCCACGAATTACGTTTTTTGATTTTAAAAAAATTATTCCATTGATATAGCAATATTCACATTAAATGGTTTAAAGGGGGTACTTTTGTTGACCAAAGGTACTGATAGGTAACAAGAACAGGAAAGTGCTAACATACCCAATGTTCTAATCGCATCACAAAAAAAAATTATCTATAGACCACTGATGTGCATCATAAGCAATGCACTGAATAAAGAAGACCCCCCCCCCAAGCCCCTTAAATTACTGCAGCCATATAGCTAGCTACAATGTTCCAAAATCTAAACAGCGCCCTTGACTTTGCTAGGTCCTGTATACCAATGACTTTACAACCTCTGGTCCATTACTAAGCAGCTCCTTTTTGCTATGGATCAGTTTTAATCTTCTCATCCTGGCATTTGAGGCCTTTTAGAACCTCACCCTACTCTCTATAAGATCCCTGTAAGCCAAGCTATCACCTCATGACTTCCTGCACAGCCCATGCTTTGAGTGGCTTCTCTCCATTGTTGTAAACACCCTAAGTGAAGACAATTAGGTCTTCTTCAGTGGGCATGTTATATCAAGGTTTAATTGAAAATTAGACACATGTACATATAGAAAGAAAAAGAACAAACAATAACTACAGTCCTCTGAAGAGCCATAAAGAAATACAATATTTGCTGAGAGTAAACAGATGGAAACAAATCTATTCTCTCAAACCAAATACAAGCATTTCTTTCCCATATTCTATTCTCCTTCCTTGAGTGCTCAAAAGTTCATTAATAGCTACAGTTTCCCACATCTACTTCCCCAAATAGTCCTCAGACGGTGATTTCCGGTGTAGAGATACAGAACCACCGATAAGCAGCATCAGCATATCATCCAATCTGCCTAAGGTCAACACTGGAATTGGGAAACATTAGCCTGCTCAACCCCATGATGGCTGTACTCTGGGCTCCACTCCTGAGGAGGAAACAAGAACAGGTCTGATGAGTAACAGACCCAAACTAATGATACTAAGCAAGCAACGGGAAAACCAAAATAAGAGGAAAACTTGTATAAAAGGAAAATTCAATAAAATGGGGAATATAATTTATAACTTCTGCATTGTTATAATAGCTATTAGGATATTGATGAATTATGGCCTATGTTGAGATGTAAAGTCACGGCTTAGAATTCAAGTGAACTGCTGGTACATAAGATCTGCTGTGGGATAGCATCACTAAAATCTATTCAAAATCCATTTTGCTATGAACTCAAAAGAAAAAGAAAGGATTACTCAACACAAATGCTGTTTTTAAGCTTATTTCATCATGTCTTGTCCTCCAAAGTTCATTCTTATAATGGCAGTATTAAGTAATCATCTATTAAATGAAAAGATACTCTAACTATAAATTAATACAGTCATAAAAATGAAGACTCCTATGCTTTCCCAATCAATTTAAATCTTGGTGAATTAGAAGACTAAACTGCTGCTTTTCGCTTTGGATACTATCTCAACTCTGCTTCAGGCAACACAGTAAGTTGATTCCCTACAGGTGGTAGATCATAGAAGGACTAGTTACACAGATAAGAAATTGTTGTTTTTGTATCATTCCAAAATGAGATCCGAGATCTACGAAATGCATACTAAATAAGATGGGGAAAGAGGCGAGTAGGCATAGTGATTAGCATTAGACTTTATTAACTCAAGTGTGTCTGTAATATACTTAATTTCTAAAACAGCAGCAGTAAAAGGGAAAAAAGAAAATTCAAGTAAACAAAGAAAAATAGACAATCCAAAATTAAATGGCAAAATAGAGTCACTAATCTCAGTAGTACTAAAAATAAATGGTCTAAATTTACCAGTTTAAAGACAGAATTCTCAAATGTGATTAAAAAGTCATCTCAAAGACATAAGGATACAATGTTTAAACGCAAAAAAAAAGTCAGAAGATAAAAGGCAGAAGAGAGTCATGAGAAATTCTAACTAAAATAAAGCTAGTACAATAACATAAATATCAAATAAAATAAATTTCAAGGTATTATATGATGGTAAAAAAAAGAAAGAGCTATCCACGAATATATAATTCTGCACATGTGTGCATCTAACAATCTAGCCTCAAATTTTATAAAGCATAAACTTACAGGAATACCAAGAGAAATTATCAAATCAACAATTACAAGGAAAGGTTTGAACACACCTCTCTTATTAACTGATAAACTAAGCAGTTAAACAATTAATCGAGATAGATAACATGACCCACATAATTGTCTGACCAAGAGGACAGACCTAGAAACCGGTATCAACAATAAGAAGATCATGCTTTCCAAATTCAAAAAGAACCCTTATAAAAATTGACTATATATTTCAAAGTCTTAATAAATTTAAGAATCTCTATTATTTAGACCACATTCTGACCACGATGTAACATAAAACTGGAAATATGAACAAACAAAAAAATTCTCTCTTCCCACAAAACATGCATACATAAACACAAATGCACACACATTTTGGAAATTTTAAATCACACCTATAAAAAATCCAGTGGTCAAAAATGATACATAATGGGGCCAGAGACAGTGGCTCATGCCTGTAATCCCAGCACCTTGGGAGGCCAAGGAGGGAGAATCGCTTGAGCCCAGTAATTGAGACCTACCTGGGCAACAAAGCAAGACTTCATCTCTATAAAAGGAATTTAAAGATAAGCTGGGCATGGTGGCATATATCTGTAGCCCCATATATTCTGGAGGCTGAGGCAAGAAGAAGGACTGCCACTGCACTCCAGTCTGGGCAACAGAGAGAGATCCTGTTGAAAAAAGAAGAAAGAAAAAAGAAGAAAAGGGACAGGGAAGGGAAGAGGAGGGGAGGGGGAGGGGAGGGGAGGGGAGGGGGAGGGGAGGGGGAGGGGAGGGGGAGGGGAGGGGAGGGGAGGCCCAAATGGGATAGGACGAGAAAATTAAAACTGAATGGTAATGAAAGCACTATATAGTTGACTCTTGAACAACACAGGTTTGAACTGCATGGATCCACTTACACCTAGATTTTCTTCCACCAAGAAACAGACAGCAAGACCAGTCCCTCCTCTTCCTCCTCCTCTTCCTCAGGCAATATGAAGACAATTAGAATGGAGACCTTAATGATAATCCACTTCCACTTAATGAATAGTAAATATATTTTCTCTCCTTCTTATTTTTTAAGAACATCTTTTCTCTACCTTATTGTTAAGAATACAGTATATAATACAACACACAAAATTGTGCTGACTGTTTACGTTATTGGAAAGGCTCCAGGCCACAGGAGACTGATTATTAGTAGTTACATGTGGGGGCAGTCAAGAGTTATATGCAAAATTTCAACTGTGCAGAAGGCTGGTACCCTTAACTCCCTCCTTGTTCAAGGGTCAACTGTATTTCAAATTTGTACAATCAATCAGAGGTACTTCAAGGGAAAATCAGAGCTATGAAAGCAATGTTTTAAGTGTTAAGAAATTAGAAAAAGCACAGTTATCCCAAAGAAAAAGAGCAAAACGAGATGAAATGTTACAAAATAGAGAAGATACAATAGAAATGATAAAACCAAGTTGTTTCCTTTGGGAAAAAATATATAATGGTAAATCTATAGTAAGAATAATTTTAAAAAGGCAAATGACACTAGAAATAAGAAATAAAAATCAAATGCACAAAACAAGAATATTATGAAAACCTTCATGCCAATAAATTTTTCAAATTAGATGAAATGGACAATCTCTACCAAAAATATTAATTGCTGTAACTAACTCGGGGAAAAAAAATTTAAAAATTTGAATCAACGATTTAAAAAAACAACAAAAACTACCTTCCACTTCCACTCTTCTCCCAAAAAGGCTACCATCCAAGACAGTTTTAAAGTCAAGTTCTACCAGATCACCAAAAATAGACCAACAGTAATTTATCCAAGGCTTTTCTAGGTAATGGTAAAAGGGAAGCAACTTTATGAGGATAGAATACAACCCAGATAACAAAATCTGAGGAAGACAATTTGATAAAAGAAAATTAAACGCAATATATGCAAAAGTCCCAAATAAAAATAATACAAAATGAATGCAGAATCATCACTACCAAGTTTACATTAGAAATTCAGATGGTTTAACAGTAAAAAATAATGTAGATTACAACATTAGCGGGTTAGAAAAGTACATGATCCTCTTAGTTGATGCAAAAAATACATTTGATAAAATTCACCACCTACTCATGAGTAAGTCTAGAAACTAGGGGAGAAAGTCCTTAATCTGAGAAATAATATTTATTTTTAAAAATTTCAGAGTGATCATATAAACCTAAATAAAACATAAAAAGATGGTGAGGAGTTTGAGACCAGCCTGGCCAATGTGGTGAAACCCCGTCTCTACCAAAAATACAAAAATTAGCCAGGCATCGTGGCATGCATCTGTAATCCCAGCTACTGGGGAGGCTGAGGCAGGAAAACTGCTTGAACCCAGGAGGTGGAGGTTGCAGTGAGCCGAGATCACGCCACTGCACTCCAGCCTGGGTGACAGAGCAACTGTCTCAAAAAAAAAAAAAAAAAAAAAGGAGGGTGAGGGGGAGAGGGGGAAGGAGGGGAAGAGGGGACGGGGGAGGAGAAAAAAGATGCTCAGTCTCAGTACTTTTTTTTTTGAGACAAAAGTCTCACTCTGTCGCCCAGGCTGAAGTGCAGTGGCGCGACCTTGGCTCACTGCAACCTCTGCCCCATGGATTCAAGTGATTCTCCTGCCTCAGTCTCCCCAGTAGCTGGGATTATAGGCACTCACCACCACGCCCGGCTAATTTTTGTATTTTTGGTAAAGATGGAGTTTCATCATGTTGGTCAGGTTGGTCTCGAGCCCCTGACCTCAGGTCCGCCTGCCTCAGCCTCCCAAAGTGCTAGGATTACAGGCATGACCCACTGTGCCCGGCCAGCCTCATTAATTTTAATGGCAAAAACTGCAATTACTTTTGCACCAGCCTAATATAAGCTGTAGTACTGTTTTCATGGTTTTGAGTATCCTTCCCATGAGAGGATCATACTTGCCCACTATATTGTTATCAGCCTTGGCCATGAGACTTAATTGGCCAATGAAATGTGAGTTAAAGTAATATATACCACTTCCAAGCAGAAGATTCAAGAACTGTAGTATGGTTCTACCATGTTTTCTCTTCCCTTTATCATGAAACCAGCATATCCCAGGTAGAGGCTATTCTTTCAGTCTTGATTAGAAATAAAGATGGTGTGGAAAAGAGCCATAACAAACCCACCAAGCACATGTAACATGAGCAAGAAATAAACCATTTTTATTAAAAGTCGTGAAGATTTGGAGATTTTTTGGCTACTGCAACATAACCTAGTGAAAGCTGACAGTGATCAAACAAATGCAAGTTAAAATACTGAGAAGGTATTTCACATACATTTGATTGGTCCAAATTAATAAGTCTGGTAACAAGAATCACTGATGACAATGTGGCAAAATCAAACTTAATGGTTGCTGGTTGAAATGTAAATGGTAAATTTTATCAATTTCATTTATTACTTTGGCAATATCTGGGGAAACTGAAGAAGTAAAACTGGATTCCATCAATCTAGCAATTCCGCCACTAGGTATCTACCCTGAAGAAACTCTTACACAAGGAAACATGTCTTAAAATGTTCGCTAAAGAACTATTTCTTATAGTATACAAAGAAACTGTGACTCAGGAGGGGAATAAACTAGTTTAGTCAAAGAAATATTATACAACAGTCTAAATGAATAGATTTATATATCACAAAAAGATACACGCAGGACAAGAAGGAAAAGACGAGAATGAGACTTTGGCAATGTCTTAAATGTTCTATTTTGTTAAAGATCTAAAACACTGTAATCCCAGCACTTGGGAGGCCAAGGTGGGCGGATCACGAGGTCAGGTGATCAAGACCATCCTGGCCATGGTGGAACCCCGTCTCTACTAAAAATACAAAAATTAGCTGGGTGTGGTGGCTCATGCCTATAATCCCAGCTACACAGGACGCTGAGGCAGAAGAATCGCTTGAACCAGAAAGTCGGAGGTTGCAGTGAGCCGAGATCGTGCCACTGCACTCCAGCCTGGGTGACAGAGCAAGACTCCATCTCAAAAAAAAAAAAAATCTAAAACACATGGCAAAATGGTAACAACTGATAGAAATTTTTGTGCTGGATACACAACTGTCTCCTCTATTATTTTTATATTTTTGTATTTTTAAAATATTTTATGATTTTTTTAAAAAAAGAGAACAAAGATAGATTTAAACCATAAAGTACGTTGGTCAGTCTTGTGGTTTAGTGATATAAAGAACTTCAGAAATAAAAGGGCATTCTAGATGATCTAAGTAATTCTATATTCTATAGATGAAGAAACTGAGGTCTACAGAGGTTGAGCAAATGACTTAAGGTCACATTAACATCAAGTTGGTTCTCAAAAATCTACATCCCCTAATTTCTAGGATAGGTAGGAAAGACAAGGGACATGCAATCAAATATAATGTAATCGAGTCAAGTTCAAAAAACCATTCTGTCCCTTTCTTTATGGTCTCTTACTCCTATCCCTAAGACCTCTCCTCTCTCCCTGGGATAGAAAGGGAGCCTCAGGAAAGGGCAAAGGAAAGTGTTAAAAAGAGCAGAAGAAGAAAAGAAAGCTTTAAGGACTGCCATGGTCTCAATGCATCCCTCCAAAATTCACGCTGAAACCTAATCCCTATGGTGGTGGCATTAAGAGGTGGTGTCTTACGTGTTCTCACTCACAGGTGGGAATTGAACAATGAGAACACTTGGACACAGGAAGGGGAACATCACACACTGGGGCCTGTCATGGGGTGGGCAGATGGGGGAGGGATAGCATTAGGAGATATACTTAATTTAAATGATAAGTTAATGGGTGCAGCACACCAACACGGCGCATGTATACATATGTAACAAACCTGCACATTGTGCACATGTACCCTAGAACTTAAAGTATTAAAAAAAAAAAAAAAAAAGAGGTGGTGTCTTTAGGAAATGACTTAATCACTCTGCCTTCATGACTGGGATTAGTGCCCCTGTAACTGAGGTTGAAGGGAGATGCCTTGTCCTTCCATCAAGTGAGGACACAGCACTTGGCCTTTCCACCATGTGAAGATCCAGAAAGGAGGGGCCATCCTGGAAGCAGAGATCAAGCCCCTCACCAGACACCAAATTTTCTGGTGCCTTGATCTGGGAGTTCATAGCCTCCAGAGCTGTGGGCAGTAAATTCATGTTGTTTTTAAATTACCCAGTTGAAGGTATTTTGTTACAACAGCAAAAACTAAGACAAGGATTTTTAATCCTCTTTTGCTAGTCCTTTTTCTTTTCTTTTTTTTTTTTTTTTTTTTTTTTGAGATGGAGTATCGCTCTGTCGCCCAGGCTGGAGTGCAGTGGCGCAATCTCAGCTCACCACAAGCTCCGCCTCCCGGGTTCAGGCCATTCTCCTGCCTCAGCCTCCCCAGTAGCTGGGAATACTGGCGCCCGCCACTACGCCTGGCTAATTTTTTTGTATTTTTAGTAGAGACGGGGTTTCACCATGTTAGCCAGGATGGTCTGGATCTCCTGACCTCGTGATCCGCCTGCCTCGGCCTCCCAAAGTGCTGGGATTACAGGCTTGAGCCACCGCACCCAGCCCTAAAACTTTGGGCAAGGAATTTAACTTCTCTAAGCCTTAAGTTCCCCGTTGTAACATGTAACACTGAAAACAGCAATGATAATATCTACCTTTATTGATTCTTAATCAATAAAACAAGATAATCCATTAAACAAGATAATCCATTCAAAGCACTTCACACAGTTCTTCAGCAAACATTAGCTATTAGTATACGTTACGTAAATAATTTGTGGAAAGCAACAAACTCTTCTGATTGACATAAAATTATAAGGTACTAGATGCGTTAAAAGATTAAAGTGACTTCTGTCAGCACCAGCGCTAATGGACTGTATGTTTTGCAAATCATAGATGTTTTTTAATTAAATGAAAGTAAATAAATTAGATGTTAAGCCAGTATCTGTCTCAGGATAAAACACTTCGGGCTAAGTTTACTGTTGAAACTTCTTTATTCTGAAATGTCAGCCTAGTGCTATCATTTTTCCTCAAGAAAAACATCTTCTAGCCAAAAGCAATATTCCAAATATTTAACACCCATTCATTAACACACGAACCAGTAAACATGGCTAGTGCAGACTGGCAGAATAGCATCCCTGCTTATCCCAAGGTCATGAAATATTTGTGACAGAAATGATGACCCACTTCAATGTATTTTTTTTTTTTAGTGCAAAACTGTAATCAACTGGCTTATAGGAACTTAATAAAACACAAAAATCTATTCATCATGACATGCCACAATCCACATATCAAGCTAGCTCCCACTCAGCTCCCTATCTCACCTCCAGGTCACAGCTGTATTCGGTGCCATCTAAGAGGGTCACTTTACACTGGACAGTTTTGGTCTTCTTGGTGACTTTTTGAGATGCCTTCTCTGCTTTCAGCTCATTGGTCTGCACTTCCTTGGTCTCCCTTTTTGCTGCTGCTCCTTCTAATTTGTCTTCCTGTGTTTCTTTTACCTTCTCTTCTCTCTCCTTACTTACTAATTCAGTAGGCTGTTGAGGAAAAAAAATTAAATTCATACTATAGTCAACCACCTTGCAGATGACAACATACTAAAAGGAAAATCTTTCATAAGAATTAGGATCGTTACTTTAAACACTGTAACTTTCAGATTTTTAAAGACTTGAAAATTCCAATAGAAAGGATATTTCCCCTCATCCTCTTTTCATGGCCAAAATTCTCATTTTGCCAAGTTGGTTATTTGGCATTAAATGAATCAAAGAAACTACACCCCAGCAACTACAATTTAAGTATCATCTCAAATAATAACATTTCCAATTAAAATCTTATACCATGGCAAAACCTAGGCTTTGTTAGGCAACTAAAATGTGCACACACAAATCTACTACTTACTGTCCAGTGAAAACTTAAAGAGGCATAAAAGAGCATTCTGTTTAAAAAAGAGATGGCAGGGCTCAGAGTATCTACCTCACCTAAACAGGTTACAGACATGAATTTTTTAGTAATTGGCATATATAGTGGACTTTTTTTCAAGGAGTAACAGGGAAAGGCTATGGTAGACCAATCTAAGACCCATTCCGTATACATTAAGCCAAAGCAGTATCTCAGTACAAGAAATCTGGAAATGATCCAAAACAAACAAACCCTTTTTATTATGTGGTTACGCTATCAGGTTTTCATTTCCAGGCAATTATTCCCAAACATACCTGCGTCTCCACTTTGCTCACTGAGGGTTTTTCTTCCTTGCTCACTGAGGGTTTTTCTTCCTTGACTTCAACTTTAATCTCTTGTTTCTTCTGAGCCATTTCTTCAGCATCACCCTTAGCCTGTCTCTGTTCTTCTGGAAGGGGTTCCTCTTTATCTAAGACCTGTTCTTCAACAACAGCTTGGGTAGGCTCTTTTTTATCTCCTCCATCTTTGGCCACTACTAAGGTATATGACTTTTGCTTCTTAAGCCATGGCGGTATGAACCGAGAAATACCCCTGCTCTCCGATGTTTCCTTCTCTCTCTTCTGGCGGCGTAGACTACTTTGGCTTTCAGCTGCAGGAGGTGGCTGGGAACCTTTTTCCTCCTCTGGATCGGAAGACTGATTCTGCTGATTTTCTGCTACTTCTTTAGGTTTTTCCTTGGTTGCATCTGTTCCTAACTGGCTAGAGTCCTTCTTCACTTCAGACGCAGAGCCTACTTCAGTAGTCATGGCCACAGCTTATGCTGTAATCAAAACAAAAATCATAAAATGTCATTTTGTAAGTTCTCTCAAATTTAGTTTGGTTGCGAGGGGCATGGTAAGGAAAGATGAGAAGAAGAGTAACAGATGACAGGGAGAAAGCACATCAAGAAAGAAGATTCAAAAGCACAAGACAAAATGGAGACTGTTGCTCTAACTTTTAGAATTCTCTATCAGCATCACAGACCCAAAACTAGCATCACAATATAACTCTGTGTGTTCTGAGTTCTATATAGCTAGAACTTAAAATCAAGAACTCAAGAAACAGGGATTACTTTTATTTGGTTTCAACTTGTTATAAACAATAATTGATATCTAAAATCCAAGTTTTTTAAGAAAAATTACTTTTATCTGTACTTGGTATTCTTTATTCTGTAACAGGAAGATGTTATCAACAGTGCTAGAAAGCAATGAGACACATTTCACTACAATTTCATACATTAAACCCAAAATCTATCAAAATGTTAGGTATTAGAAAAAACAGTTTTAAGTGTATGGTGTGTAACAGCCAAGAAGGTAAAATAACAAAAATGTATTAGTCCGTGTTCCAATATTAAATCCCGTAATTCACCATCACTGTTCCAATGCAAAAGTTAATCTTGGAAAAGGTACTCAAATTCTAATCAAAACTCCGAACCTCCATCCCACCCAACCATAATCACACTTTTCTTTGTATATATAAGAAAAATATTTAAGGGCCATAATCCAAACCAAATGAAGACATTATGAGGTGGAAAAAATGCATCTGACGATTGTTCTTATCATAACTAATTAGAACAAAATTTAAATAAATTCTGAAAATAACTAAATTTTACATAAGCAAAGAGGGACTTTTAAAGTGTTACAGCACGCTGACATAAAGAACAACAGGCAGGGCCTGCGGAGATAGCCGATCACATTCGCCCTCCCCTCCCTTGCCAATAATAAGTGCCCAGAGTCCTGGCACCCTGGACAACGAGTAGTGTCCCAGCTATCTTCAAAGGTGGTAAAAACTTAAGAGACGGACATGGCGTATTCCTGTAGTCACAGCTACTTGGGAGTCTGAGGCAAGAAACATGCTTGAGCCCAGGAGTCTGAGGCCAGCCTGAGAAACAGAGTGAGACCCCATCTCTTAAAAAAAAAAATTGCGTTAACTTTTTAAGTGGTACAAACTTGAATAAGTCAAAAAAAAAAGTACACTTGTTTTAAAGCTTTATTAAGATATAATTCATGTACCATAAATTTCACCCTCTTAAAGTATACAGTTAGTGATTTTGAGTATACTCACAAAGTGGTACAACCACCACCACTAATTCTAGAGCATTTTCATCACTCCAAAAAGAAATCCTGTGCCCATTAGTAGTCACTCTGCATTCCCCGTCGCCCCCTGGCAACCTTACGAATATATCCAAAACCACTGGATTGTATACTTTAAAAGGGTGAATTTTGTGATATGTAAATTTTCTCAATAAAAATAACTTAAAAATGTTTTTCACATCTAATATGCAACCACAAAAACAGTCAAGTCAATTCACCTATATAATGGCTTCTACGATGTGGTAAGTTCATGAATAAAGACAACCTTTGAGGAGCTAAGGGAGTGAGGGCTACAAATAAGCATACATTAAGTCAATAGCATGTTGCACAAAAAACACAGGACTAGGCCAGGTGCGGTGGCTCATGCCTGTAATCCCAGCACTTTGGGAGGCCGAGGAGGGTGGACCACTTGAGGTCAGGAGTTCGAGACCATCCTGGCCAACATGGCGAAACCCCATCTCTACTAAAAATACAAAACTTAGCCGAGCGTGGTGGTACGTCTCTGTAATCCCAGCTACTCGGGAGGCTGAGGCAGGAGAATAGCTTGAACCCACGAGGCAGAGGTTGCAGTGAGCCGAGATTGTGTCACTGCACTCCAGTCTAGGCGACAAAACAAGACCCTGTCTCAAAACAACAACAACAACAAAAAAAAAAAAGCAAAGGACTTAAGCCAGGTTAGGAGAAGAAGAGGGTCACCAGGCAGGCGTTTCTGCAGAAGTTGACATTTGAGTTTATTTTTTAAATGGGTACTCATTATTCAGACAAAATAGCCAGAATGGAAGGTATGTGTCAGGCATAGGGAGTTGTGTGGAAACATGAGAACATTCCTCATAAAAAAGGAAACCACAGGCACAGAACAATAATCCACAGTACAAGTGAAGTGGGGGCTTATGAGTGAAGATAGGACAGGCGGAAGCTGAACTGGTAATAATGAAGTAAGAAAGGAAGGCAGAAGCCAAAACATAAAAGATTTTGTGTTATTTTAAAGGCAATGTGGGGGTTATTTGAAAAGCAATGAGAAGTTACATAAGTACTTGAAGTAGAGGAGAAATGTAATAAGATTCTCATTTCACTTAGCCCAACCTGGCTGTAAAGCACAGGATGAAAGAAAAGACTGAAGCAGAAAGACATCCAGGAGATTGGGTTGATCTGATCTCTGGTTGATCCAGACCTGAGAAGATGATGGTCTATATATACTACAGCAGAAACAGTAGGGTAAAGAACAAGAAATTAATCTAATGGTAAAGAGGTAGAGTGGATATGACTTGATGTCCGGGCTGAATATAGAAAGTCAAAGAGAGGAAAGAGCTAAGGAAAAGGCCCAGGTCAAGGAAGACTAGGGTGATGGCAGAACCATTCATGGAAATGGGGAACACCTGTAAAAGTGGGTCTGGCTGACACATATAATTCAATTTTGAATTCATTGTGATTGAGAAGTTGTGGAGATGTCTAGATGACCCCAAGACACACAGGTTTTGATTGGAGACTAGATACACACTAGAGATAGGGTTTGGATGTTGTCATCACATGGGCATACATCACCTAGAGAAAAAGGGTAACTTAAACTGAGAGGATCCTTAAAAGAGCTCTTATCACCATCAACATATAAGGTCAGGCAGAAGAAAAGGCATGAGGGCCAGAAGAAATATATAGTGAGGCAGGGAGATCAGGAGACAGTAATATCCTTGACAGCAATGCTATGTAAGAGGGAATAGTTAACTATTATACCCACATACTCTATGCTGCTTCTCATTCTCAGGCATCTGAAATTCAAAAGTATGTCTTCCAACAAGACCCGAGGACAGGTAAACTGGCTCCATATTGCACAGAAAACCGTTTTTCCTTCTTTAACGTACCATTTCCCATGTACCATTTAAGTGGACAATATTATTTACTTTAATCATGAAATAACCAAAGTGTATTTCTAGTATATGCTCTCTAATTACATTCTGAGAGCTGAATAAATGTCCTGGTAAAATTAAAACCAAAATGCCCCACACTTGTCTAAGCTAACCAAGATAAATTGGCAGCTCTCTAATTACTTTGGCTGTGAGAAATAGTCTGGGAACCAATCAACTAAGGCTGATTTTTGGCCAAAATATTTTAGAAGCAGTGAAATATAAAACTTGAGTTTCCACTATTATGTTAAAAGCCTTAATAGTTATTTATATTTTAATCATAAGGGTTTCCACTCACTGTTTACTGTCTGACACAGTGCCCATAATCTGTTTCTCAAAATATTCTACAAAGTATGTATTATCCCTATTTTACAAATAATAAACAGAAGTCACTTATCCAAAGCCACTAATGGAGAACCACACAGCTGTGTATACCTTCCCTCACACACACTTCATAATGCAATCACAGCTCCATTATGCACGAATGACCTACTCAACCACAGAGTCCTTGGCCTAGTACTCAAAGAAGGTTCCTGCCAGTTAGTGAAAATGACTATGAAATAACATAAATGTATTCTCAGATTTATTCAAAATATTCTCTCTTAAAAGTAAGAAATTTATAGATGAATTTAAATAACAAAGAAAATCCCATTTGAACGTTATTGCTTGACCATGTAATCATAACTGAGCTGGTTGACAGACACTGAAGACAAAGTACAAATACAGACAGGAAGAGCACCGACAAAACCATATGGTTAAGCCTCACGAAGTCATCCTCAATCACCACTGTATTCACAACACCCATAAGGGTTAAGAGCCTCAAAAGTGATGATCAGTGTCACCCATCCAAATGGAAGTTACAAGACAGACAACAATGGAAAAGACTAATTGGATCATTACTCAACATATTCTTGAAACAGTTTCAAGAGTTCAACAGAGCTCAAAACAAAACACTACCTTCTTTGTTGATAAAATGGCTTCTTGAACAAATTACCACCATCAAGAAAACATGATTACAGTACATCCATTCACCCTAATTATCATGCCTATAACCCTGAGTTTCTTTCAGATGTGGATAAGCCTTTAAACTCTATCACCCATGAAAATGAGAACTCTTGTAGTGGAATGCTGACATTCCCACTAAAATGAAAACTCCATGAGGGCTGGGATCTCTCTTTTATATACTGCTATGTTCCCAGCATCTAGACTGGCACATAATAGGTACCTATTAAGTACTTACTAAATGAGTATTGTTCAATCATCTAGTTTAATATCCTCACTTTATTTTATCAACAACCAAACTGAGGATCAGAAAGACCAGGAGATTTGCCTGAGATGGTAAAGTCAGATGGGCAAGACAAAACTGGAACTAAGGTTTCCCAAACTCTGGCAATGCTCATTGACTAATATTTAATTATAATTACCCAAAATCCATCATTAGTATAGTTATATAATACATTAAGTAATGATCTTTCTACTTATCATCAACTAAAAAGAACACTGCTGTGAACAGCCCGCCCATTAGACAAGCATGTGGTTTTGACACAATTACCATGTTGGCATGCTCCATCTGGGTTGATAAAAGTGTTCGTTATTGTGACAGCTTCATGAGAAAAAGCATGCATCATTTAACATGCAACGAAGCAGAAAACCATCATCAATAGAGGATCAGTACTGGTTAGGCAAGGAGCTGTGTTACATAAACCCATTCTTTTTTTTCCAACGTTTAAAAAAGAAGGTAAATTCTAATGTGCTATCTCTATCACTAGGCTGAACTGCCAACCATATAACATCATGCTACTTAAAACATTGGCCCTTAATCAGAATACTACAGCAAGCAAAGCAAAGCAGATACACAACCTCACAAACACACAAACAACTTCAAGCAAAGGGTTCATGCTAATTCTTGGGTTCAGATGTTTCCTTAAAACGTTGAGGAAACTGGGACCTTACTGTTAACAAAACCCCTGAGCAGGGAACAGGGTAGGTGCTGCTGCCAGCTGAGTAGCTCCCATTCTCTGCTGAGATCACAAGCAATATGAGAGTCTTTAATTTCTACCAAGAGAGCTCAACCCATTTTGTAAGGATCCAAGATTCACTAAATGGGAAGGTATGTATTTCTAAGCTTCAAAAATGGCAGCAAGAGGATGGAGGGAGGCTTTCATTTGAGCTTTGAGAAAACAACAAAACTTTGCAACAAATAACCATTGAACTTAAAACATATTGGCAATGTGTAGACAGTTCTGGCCATTTTCTACATCGGATAAAACTAGTTTTCATCTGCTTGTGGGTAGAGGATATGTAGAGCATCCTACTGATACCCACAATCACGTGCTTGTATGTTCACCTCCCCGAAGGGCCTATAGCTATTGAAAGAGAAGGTCTTTTAATAATGCACTATTTGATGCCATCAAACGTGAGGGGAAAAAAACAAATATAGAAATGATTCAGCAGCCACCTAACTCTACTTGGGAAATAAAGAGGTGATGCTTCTCAAATATATTCATCATTTAAAAGGAGAAGGGGAAGAGGCAGGAGATGTGGGGCAGAGGGGAAGGAGGAAGTGGGGTGGGAAGGGGAACAAGGAAGAAGAAATATCTGGAGAGGAAGAAGGAATAACAAAAACAGGCAGACTTAGAGCAGAGTGCAAGTAAGTCCTTACCCTCACAGGTTTATGTTTCTTAAGTGTCAGATGGTCTAGAAAATACCATACTTCATATTCAAGTAAGTATAAATACATTCCAAAGGGACTATTTGTTAGTTCATATTATCTATATGGGGAGGATGAACAAGTAATCCAATGCTGCTCACCCTAGTTACCTTTATAACCCACTATATCACTTGTTTATTTATTTTTAAAAGGATAAGGGACCTATTAGACAGAGCTATTACCATAAAGATGTAAACTAATATCCGGTTTAAATTAAACCCACACATACAAAACATATGAACTACAATCTTCCCTAGATTGTATCATGTCTAGGGAATCAAGTCTAGATGGGATCAGGTGACATTCAGATATATTTCTTCCACTCTTTCTCCTTTTTAATAGAACCTAAATTTTGTTCCACTTTCCCCCCTTCCACATGTGTTTCAATAGAGGCTAGCTCCAGATTGGCCTCAAGGGTAGCTTCTATTGGTCTAGGGCAATCATGGTAGTCTCCCACCCCTTGCCAAGAAAATATGCACGAAGTCCACTGGTGGGCTTCTGGAAAAGGATCTCTCCCTCTAAAAAGAGCCACAGGAAGAGGAGGCCCCTTCTGCTGTCTCTGAACATTGTATACATAACTCTGTTAAATGCTGTTGTCATCTTGAATCCACAGAGAAGAAAAAGCCTGATGACACACTGACACACAACAAAGGACACTGGCAAGAGAATCACAGAGAAGAGGACCAGCTCCCTGATCGCGCCACACATGGCCCAGTTCTGTGCTGGAGCTTCCTGTTTGTGAAATCACATACTCCTCTCTGGCTCAATGAGCCAGGGATTCAGTTACTTGTAGTCGAAAACATCTTGATGTTGACTTCTGCATATTCTGAGGAGAGCATTAGAAAATAAGGATTAAGAAACTGAGAGTACATATAGATCTTGGGTCATTATTACTACCACTGCATTTTACAACCCTCATAACTAAGAGCTATGGTTGTCGAAGTATTCCATTTTTTCCAAATGATGTTCAATTTTTAAAAACCTAATACTTGAGTTAATATTAGTGAGATAAATCACTAATTCTTTATTCTAACAACTCTAAATAAGAATGAAACCAAAAAAAATCTTACTTTATCAACATATGAGTCCCTTTCTTCATATGTTGGAGACAGGGGTATATGAAAACTAAGGCATAATTTTCAATAACATCCAGTTGCAATAACAATCAAGGTAACAATCTTCTTTGTTGAAAGCAAGCCCCTACTGCTGTCACTAAGGATGGAGTCAAGAAAAAGACCTGTGCCAGGCAAAGCATTCTCCACCAGCAACTAAGGCAATCTTGGAAATAGATACATTTCCTGAAATTAAAGCTAAACAACCAGAGGCCATATATAAATCATGAAGGACTCTAATATTGGATATTTTTATTCACATAACCATAATGCATATAAACCTTGTAATACTGGCAATCCAACAACACACACTAGCAGAGATTATCTAGAGACATCCAGAACCCTGCTGAGTTCTCATCAATCAATTATGCACACTGAGTTGTATGGTCAGAAATCTTGGTGAACTGCATCTGCTCTAATTCCTTCTCTCAGGTAGAGGCCCAATTCTGTGTAATAATCAAAGCTGAAGCTATATTCTTTCTTTTCTTTTCCTTTTTTTTTTCACACGAAGTCTCCCTCTGTCACCCACGGCTGAAGTGCCACGGCATGATATCAGCTCACTGCAATCTCCGCCTCCCGGGTTCAAGCGGTTCTCCTGCCTCAGCCTCCCAAGTAGCTGGGATTACAGGTGCATGCCACCATGCCCGGCTAATTTTTGTATTTTTAGTAGAGATGGGGTTTCACCATGTTGGCCTGGCTGGTCTCAAACTCCTGACCTCAAGTGATCCACCCGCCTCAGTCTCCGAAAATGCTGGGATTACAGGCATGAACCACTGCGCCCAGCCTGAAGCTGTATTCTTTCTGTGAGAAGTTACCTATGTCTGAATAAAATAGCCTGGTGGCTTGGAGATGAAGACTGTGAAATAAAACAGGATTAGAATTTCAGCTCTGGTTATTAGCCATGTAACCGCAGACAAGTTATTTTAGCCTTGCTGAGTTTCAGCTTCCTCATAAGCAAAAAAAAAAAAAAAAAAAAGGATACAAAATGTACTCATTGGTTGATTCTAAGCATTAGATTAGATGCTATAATACATAAAGTGCCTGGCACATAATAAATTCATAATAAATGATCAGCTACTGTCATCACATAGAGATTCTGCCAAGAAAATAACTATATTTGTTTACTAAAAATAATAATAATAATAATGGTAGTAATAACAGTAATCACAACAGAAATAATCATGATAATATCAGCTATTTGTTAAACACTGCTCTAGAAACATGGCATGCAGCAACTCGAACCTTCTCAACTCTTCTAGGAAGGAACTGAAATTATTCTCATGTTACAGACGAAGAAGGTAAAAAGAGGATAGATGGGTTGGTCAAAGCCATATAACCAATAAAGAGAAGTGCCAGAATTCAAACCCAGGCCGTCCAGCTCTAAAGACCTTGTACAACACTGCCTTCGATCCCAAAACGACTTCACTACTGTATAACTTGCACCTAGCATGATGCCCGACAGTTAATGATTTGCTGAAAAGTGAAATTGATAATTACCACTACCTTTTGGGGCTTTATAATCATTAGCAGCATGTTCTAACGGAGCACCCCTCATGAATTTTAGTGACCATCAGTGAGGTCAGTGAGTGGGGTCAGTATCTTATTCCCTTCTTTCAAGACAAGTGTTTATTGAGTACTCTCAAAGCATATGCACCAGGCACCGTAATACAGATGAAAGAATCCTGCTCTCAGCATAGTGGGAGACATAGGTAATAAGATTAGCATTCATAGTCAAACAACTTGTAACCAATTTATAAATCTTGGTAATTTAGATTTAAAAATTACTACTAGTTTGAAAAGCAGCCACAATTTTCTTGTTATCTCTTCAGGAAATCACACAATGAATGGTCCCTTCATAGGAAATACTGGTTAAACACTCATAACATACAAAATAGTCATTACATGATTTTTGGAGAGGACTAATTCTCCTTCTCAATTTTATTTGGTCTCTATCTGAATTCAAGTAACTTGAATAAAAAAGCCCAATAAAACAAGTCTGGGTGTAAGTTGCCTCAACATCAAAAAAATAAAAAACAAATTTTATTTTTAAATTTTTGGCTAGGCCAATTTAAATCATCGGTCCAATGGTGGGGAAAGTGGCCAATGGATAAACAGAGTTATCAAAAAAAAAAAAGAAAGAAACACAAGTGGCACATAAACATATGAAGAGGTACTTGTCACACTCTTAGTAAAAGAAATGAAACTAAAAATTCAGAATGGAGACATCCAAAAGTTTAATCATGCACTCATTGAGCAAGACTATGGGTACGCAGACATTCTCAAATAATTGCTAGCAGAAGAATAAACTGGTATGGGCCCAGTGGAAGTCAATTTGCCAATAGCTTTCAAAATTCCAAATGTGTCCACACTTTAAACTAGTAATCCTGCTTGTGGTAATGCAGGGGTGTCCAATCTTGTGGCTTCCCTGGGCCACAATGGAAGAAGAAGAATGTCTTGGGCCACACATAAAATACACTAACAATAGCTGATGAGCTTTAAAAAAAAAAAAATTGCAAAAAAAAAATCTAATAATGATCTAAGAAAGTTTACAAATTTGTGTTGGGCAGGATTCAAAGCTGTCCTGGGCCTCCTGCGGCCTGCAAGCCACAGGTTGGACAAGCTTGTGGTAAGGTATCCTACAGATATATCTGTGCATATGTAAAATAATTATGTAAAGGTGACTCACTACAACACTGTAAAAGCTCAGGATCCATGTCCATCAACAGGGGGTCTTATACCACACATTCATACAACAAAATACTATGCAACTATAAAGAGAAAAGATGAGAAAGGCTACCACCCCACTTGGGATAATAACTCCAATTATTAAGTACATTGTTAAGTACAAACAGCAAGATTCAGACGGTATAAGTGATAGGTCACTTTATACGGATAGGATACCTTATACAGACATCACATCTTATAGGTTGAAAGCAAAGCGTGTGGGAGATACACAAATAAAGGATGTGAATATGCATATGTGAATATGCACACACACACACACATTTTCCTTTAAATGTGTAAAGAAACTGGGGAAGAATGCAAGAGAGTAACAACAGTGATTACGGCGAATGGAGGGTGGTACTGGGTAGATGACTGCCAAGGTACAGATATGGGAGACAATGTTTTTAATAAACAGAAGTTTACATAAACTTAAGCACTTAAGTACTTTACTAGGAGAACAATATTTATGCATTAAGTGAACCCAGCTTGGTTAGCCAGCTTCCTTGGAGACAACACATGTGCCAATATGACTCCCACAAGCCACGATGCCAATTTGCCTTGTCACACAGCTCTAGCCACACAAATGAACATCGACTCCAGCTCAGCAGTAGCATTAAGATGGCCTAAGCTTTGGATTTCCTAGCGTATGAAGGTTAAGACTGTTTCTATATCCTCAAAGAAACTGATTTCTGCCAGCCTTCACTTCAGTTTATTTCACAAACCCACCACTTACCCCCAATCTAGATTGTTCCCCTAAGTAGTTTAAGCTCAACACCCAAGCTTTTAGTGCAGCAACATTTTTTTTAAGAAGTGTATCAGTTCTTCATTTAAAAAAATACAGTTGTCCCTCAGTATCTGTGGGGGATTGGTCCACAGATACCCAAATCCACACATACTCAAGTCCTGCTGTCAGCCTTACTGAACCTGTGGACAGGAAAAGTCAGCCATCTGTATCCAAGTTTAGCACCCTACAAACACAGTTATTTTCAACCTGAATTTGGTTGCAGATATAGAAGTTGCCTATATGGAGGGCTGATTAGATTTACTGAAAAAAACTCACATATAAGTGGACCTATGCAGTGCGGGCTCATGTTGTTCAAGAGTCAATTACAGTTCCTGAGAAAATGTTGCTTGTTTTTTATCCTTTTTTCCTCAGTGTGGACTTGAAACAAACAACTGTCTTTTGCTAACAATAATACCGGTGCATATGCAGGCAGCGTAAAAAGATTATTTGTATTCTCTGCTGGAGGGCTGGGAATGGGGCACTTGGAAATAGAGTTCTCTGAAAGTTGGGGACACTTTTTTTAAAGGCAGAGTAAACAGAATGGGAAGAGTCCTATTAAATGTCTAAGCTGGTCATACATAAACATTCCCCAATCTCTTTCAGCAGCTTCCTCCTCACAGGGAAAAGCAGGAATAAAATTGGCCTGACAGCACAAGCTTGTCATCAGTTTCCTGTCCACACCTCTTCCCTGCCCATCTGCTACTATATTCATATGAAGAGGGTAAAACTTTTGTGCAGATAAAACAACTACATGTTCCTAGCACAGTGTTTGCATCCGGTGGCTTCCTGATAAATATCTTTTGTGATGTTCCTAGTATTTAGGGAACATTTATTTGGGCCACCCCCCTATAATGCTCTATAGAAAAAAAAATGCTAACGTGCAGTTTATTCCAGTGACATCATAACCAAGCTCAAACCAGAGCAGGGCCAATACCAACAAACTCCCATGATCATGACAGATGCCAGCGAGTCTATTTTTCCTAAGCTCACCCCACAACTATCTTATGCATAAAATGGCTCCTCAGCCCCATCATAAAACTCGTGCCCACTTGGTATCCAACAGTAATCAAAAACCAGTCTAATACTATTTCTGTGTGAATCAAACTCAAAAAAATAACAGTAGTGGTTCAGGAGGCATTTCCCAAATAAGCTAACGACAAATCCACCAAGGTTAACTGCACAGGATAAACGCACAGGCTGCAGACGCTGCATTTTAATAGGTCATAAGACAAAAGCTTGTCAAAGTCAATCAACTCCCCCACACTATGACAAGTCCACCAAGCTGGAGCCTACACTGATCTCATACTTTCAAATCCTCTTCTCTATAAGCTTTGGAATGCTGTAGTCAACAGGCATAAATACCTAAACCTCATAAAAAATACAATTCACTTTTCAAATTTTGGCCGTTAGTTCTTCTGCCATTTTAAGTAATTGTAGCACTACTAAAGAGTTCTACCAATACATAGCATATATTCTAAAAACTAAGACTATAAACTGAATGACACTTCTAGCTTAAGCAAGCATATCCAAATGTTGGCCCCAGTTCACTGGCTGATCAGCAGAAGGTGCCAGAGAGTATCCAAATTATGGACCCTCCAAGCCTGGCTTGATAAGAGCAACTTTCCCTCGGCGGGAAAAATTGTAACTACAGTGGAATTACAGACATGCCATTTGGAGTGCTATAAAACCTTTTTTTTTTTTTTAAAGTTAAGTATTTCTACTCCAAGGATTCATTTAGTTCAGAACTACTTAGCAAGAACTTCAAATAACTATTTTTAGGTGGTGGTGGCTAGAATACGTTTTTACTTCAGTGAAATGTATTTGTTTTTTTAGAGGTAAAATTCTTGAAGTTCAACATTTGCAAAAGTGATTTGGTAGAGAATCATGCTGGAGAATATGTCAGGCATTCAACATCTGGAGTCCACCAAAAAATGCAAGCAAAACCAACATCAAAGTTTAAAATTTACCTTTCCAATGTAACTTTCCTTGTGATCCTGCTATGATACTAAACTATAGATCACCAATATATTATATCATCCGTACAGGAACACTACAAAGCAGATGTGGGGGGATGATTGGCTGTCCAGGTCATCAGCATCACCTCAACAGTTATCATCTATTCAGCACCCACACCCACGTTGCAAATAATTTGAAGAGACAATTCTTCCTTGTGACAAAAAAAAAAAAAAAAGGAAAACAAACTTCCCAAGTACACATGTACCCCCCTCAAAATACCATAAATACTTCAGTGATATAGAGCATCCCTAACAGTGTCAACAATAAAAAAGGAATCGCAGAGGTCATCTGCTAATTACAGTGGCCCTGTTTTTCATTTTGTCAGTAAGTCGCAATGAAGCAAGGATCTTTTTGAAGACTGCTAGACTGTTAGATTATATAAAGAAAACACAAGAAGATTTTTTCCCAAGTCTGGATGTCAGAATCTGGGCAATATGCATTTTCACATTTATTCAATGTGACAACCAATTAAATATTCAGTAATAAAAGAAGATGTTGATACCTATTCTTATTCTATCAGTATTTACTTAGGGTGTGACAATATCAAACCAATAACCAGACTTTGGTAACTGTTAATTGCTAATAATCTACAGATTATTAGCTAAAAACTTTTAACTCAAATCTCTGATAGCTACAGTACAACTTCTTTTAATCAAACAAGTTAGGGTGAAAATGAAGCACTTTATAAGTAAATTGAAAGTTATAACTCTTTAAGATGCTAAAAAGAAAGTAACTGCACACTATTAACCTTACATAGTCCTCACTGTGCTTCCAGAAATAATATCATACTGATTTTGTACAGTATTATGTCATACCACTGAAAAAATTGTGAAACAACCAGACAAGCATATAAAAGAAACCAACTAGCTTCATTATTCTCATAGGTCAAACCTGAAAAAGCTATCATGTTAAAGATAGCCTGACAAAAGTCAACATTTGCCTAGAAAAATGCAAACAAGTCATCTAAAACTAAACTCGGCCCAATGGAAAAATGTATTTTTCACAGGGCTTAGTTCAAATATCACAACATATTCCCTTGCGAAACAGTGTACGTACCCAGATTCCATCTACTCTGTACATTAGTATTTTCCTAATTTTCAGTCCCCTGACTAGTCACACTTTCAATAGCAAACTTCCTCCACAAGCAGAAACAAACAAGCATGTATCACAAAACCCAACCACTGCAACAAAAACGTCCTAATAATCGCCCCCCTTGAAATACATACGCAGCTTTTAAGCACATCAAGCCCGCTGTCTGCTATTTCCTGTCATTGGAAAACTGTGGAAAGCTGATGGAAATCCAGCGTCCAAAAGCTTAACGAGCAAGACTGGCTCCACCCAAGCCAGACCCTGCTGGAGAGGGACATGCTCAGTAGAAAAGCCCAGTTTGGTTCCAAGTCACTTCATTCCTCAGCTAGAAAATGCACATGGGTCAAAGAAAAAAGTCAGCTTCCTGCTGCCTGTTTTACCCACTAAATGAAGAACCCTTCGGCATAGAAACTAGTTTTAATGACACAACTGTAATTCTATAATTTTTATAAAATTCTTCTATCCTGAGATTTTTTCTCATTTAGTTTTCGTGGTTATGACTTTTGCTTTGCTTTGAGTCTCCATCCTGCAACCTTGTTTTTATTTTTGTCATTTTAATTCATCCCAGAATAGACACCAGAAGTATATGTACACAACATAAAGTAGTCCCCCTTATCCTCGGGGAAAGAAGCCCAGTAAATGCCTGAAACCATTGACAGTACCAAACCCAACTCATCAATTGCAACGTGTTTCTTCTGTTCATGTCTTCCACCCACAAATTTAATGCCTTGTACTTTTTAAATTTTCTTACTTATTTTCAGAGACAGGGTCTCACCCTGTCACCCAGGCTGGAGTGCAGTGGCACACTCATGGCTCACTGCAGCCTCGACCTCCCGGGCTCAAACAATCCTCCCACTCCCACCCCAGCTTCTCAAGTAGCTGGGACCACAGGCATGCACTGCCACGCCCAGCTGATTTTTTCACGTTTTTGTAGAGATAGAGTCTCACTATGTTACAGACCAGGCTGATCTCCAACTCCAGGACTCAAGTGATCATTCTGCCTTGGCCTCCCAAAATGTTGGGATTACAGGTGTGAGCCACCGCGTCCAGCCACCCTCTTACATCGTAACTAAGCACTTATGCACTGTGGCCATAACTTTTGCAGTTTGAGGTACACCGCCAAACTAGCACAAATTTATTTTTCTTTTTTCACAATTTCACAGGTTGAAGATTAGGTTCTTACCATAGTTCTTAGCAACCTCAGCATGTGATTTTTTTCCTTTTCCTTAAGAACTTTCCCCTTTTCACTTAACGGAAGCACCTGATGGCTTCTCTTTGACATATTCAAATGGCCACTATCACTATTCTTGTACTTTTATTAAGTAGAATAAGGGTGATTTGAACACAAGCACTGTGATATCACGATAGTCAGTCTGATCACCAAGCCGGCTACTAAGTAACTGACAAGTGGCTGCTTCTACAACATGGAGCCACTGGGCAAATGGATAATTCACGTCCTGCACAGGATGGAGCAGAGAGTGTGATATTTCATCATGCTACTAAAAATGGTTTGCAACTGAAAACTTATGAATCGCTTGTTTCTGGAATTTTCCATGTAATATTTTCAGACCACAGATGACTGCAGGTAACTGAACTGCAGAAAGCAAAACTATGAATAAGGGGAGGCCTACTGTACAGCCTACTCATTTTTATCTATAAATTACCATAGACAAACTTTCAGATATAGAAAAACTGCAAATATATCATCCATATTTCAACATTAAAAAATAAAATATTCATTTCAACTCATTTATACAAGAATGTCTATTCATTCAACCTGTACATGAAAATGGAGGTGCATTTTAACCTAGATAGTATAGGTACCATGACGTAGCTATAAAGCTGTTAAATCCTTGTTTCATATTTCAATCCTAAATTGAGACATGACTAAAAATGGCCAGGTCCAGTAGCTCATGCCTGTAACACCAGAATTTTGCGAGGCCGACGTGGACGAATCACTTGAGATCAAGAGTTCTAGACCAGCCTGGCCAACATGGCAAAACCCCATTTCTACTAAAAATACAAAAATTGGCAAGGTGTCGTAGCGCATGCCTGTGGTCCCAGCTACTCAGGAGGCTGAGGCAGGAGAATTGCTTGAACTCAGGAGGTGGAGGTTGCAGTGAGCCAAGATTGTGCCATTGCACTCCAGCCTGGGCAGCAGAATGAGACTCCATCTCAAAAAAAAAAAAAAAAAAAGGAGAAATGACTAAAAATAATACTACATCCACCTATCATACGACTCTAAAGAAATATGGAAGCAACATAAATGTAAAGTCACTAAAAGAAAATGTGTCAATTCTAAGATTCAGCTCAGCACAATCTGAGAAATAACTAATGTTCCTTAACTCTACAGTACCAACCACCCTTTATATTTCCACAATTTAAATTCTGGGGTTTTTTTTTCCCAACACACATATTTACATTGACAATTCAGGACTGAGATAGACTATAAGTGCACTTGTGCATTTTTACAGCTTTACCCAACTACTGTGTTACTCTCCTGCAAAGCAGTAGTAATTATCTGTTCACATTCACCTACAGCAAAGTCTTTAATGGGTCTCTTGTAAATCGCAAAGAAAATGCTTTAGATATTTATTAACAGATAAACAAGATGTCACCAGTACCAACTAGCAGAAAAAGTAAGGTTTGCAGCCAGGCGTGGTGGCTCACGCCTGTAATGTAATCCCAGCACTTTGTGAGGCCAAGGTGGGTGGATCACGAGGTCAGGGATTCAAAACCAGCCTGGCCACTATGGTGAAACCCCATCTCTACTAAAGATACAAAAAAAAAAAAAAAAAACAGCCGGGTGTGGTGGCGCACGCCTGTAATCCCAGCTACTCGGGAGTCTGAGGCAGAAGAATCGCTTGAACCCGGGAGGCGGAGATTGCAGTGAGCCGAGATCGTGCCATTGCACTCCAGCCTGAGCGGCTCCATCTCAAAAAAAATAAAAAATTTTAAAAAGTAAGGTTTGCTTAATGGGAAGACTTGATGGAAGTCTTCACTTTTCTTCTTCACTTTTTCACTTTTTTTTAAATTTTATTTTGGTAAAAGTTTCCATGGCACCTCTGAAGAGATATTCATCTTTGTCAAAATGGGCAGACACAAAACTTTTTTTTTTTTAAGTCATTCTACATAGTGGAAGTAAATTTTACTACCCATCATAAAGTTTTCATTGGTTCACAAAGGGGCAATTTGGTGAGTTTTTTAGTAGAGCCAATTTTATTCAATTCAGAGCATCATCCCTTATGCAGATTAAGTTCTTCCCACCTTTTTATGTTAAATGTGTTTTTTAATAAATACTGCTAGTGTAACTGTAAACTTGTTACAATATACTTAACTTGGAAAAATATTGCCTTTGTGAAAGGAAAATAAATCTTGAGGCCCCCAAATCACTAAGCTAAAGGGAAAAGTCAAGCTAGGAACTGCTTAGGGCAAACCTGCCTCCTTCCTTTCTATTCAAAGTCACCCCTCTGCTCACTGAGATAAATGCATATCCGATTGCCTCTTTTGGAGAGGCTAATCAGAAACTCAGAAGAATGCAACCATTTGTCTCTTATCTACCTGTGACCAGGAAGCCCCCTCCCCACCGCCTTTCTAGATCAAACCAATGTTCATCTTACATATGTTGATTGATGTTTCCTGTCTCCCTAAAATGTATAAAACCAAACTGTGCTCTGACCACCATGGGCACATGTCATCAGGTATTCAGGGTTCACACTTTCAACCTTTTTTCTGAAATTTGTAACTCCATGTAATCCAGAAATGTGAAAACTTCTAACCTATAGCAGCACTGGGCCCTATGAATTCAACAGTGGTAGATCTTCTGGTCCATCCTACACATTTCTTAACACCCCTGTGTCTCCTGCTCTCTTCTCTTACTCTCTTACTCTCCTACTGCTATGAACTGAATTGCATCACCCTAAAATTCCTATGTTAAATCTAACCCACAATGTGATGGAGGTAGGAGCTTTGGGAGATAGGTTTAGATAAGGTCATGAGGGTGGGGCCCTCATGATGAAATCAGTGTACTCATAAAAAGAAGCACCAGAGAACTTGTGTAGTCTCTCATTCTCTCTCTACCATGAAGGGCACAGTAGAAGGCAGTCGTCAGTAAGCAAAGAAGAGCCCTTACCAGAAATCCTACAACTTAGAGTAACTGTGAGAAATAAGTACCTGTTGTGTAAGTCACCCAGTCTATGGTATTTTATTATGGCAGCACGAGCTAAGATGCCTACTTCTTAGCTATGGAACCCAATGCTACTGCTCAGCTCCTCCCTGGCTTCAAAAGATCCTACTCAGGAGACCTGTGAATCTCATTGTTCAAAAAAACATTGGGAGAATTCAGAGAGAATGAGTTTTGTGGCACTATGATTTTGAAAGAGAACTATTAATAGAGTGAATTTAAAAATTAGACTATTAGAACCTAGAGAAATTGAATCTCAAACTCATATACCCACTTATGAGTGGTAGAGCCAGAATTCACATCAATTTGGTCTGCCTTCAAAGCCAATAGACTTTTCCACTAAGGCAGCCTCTTTTTTCTTTTCTTTTCTTTTTTTTTTTTTTTTTTTTTGAGATGGAGTCTTGCTCTGACTCCCAGGCTGGAGTACAGTGGCGTGATCTCAGTTCACTACAACCTCTGCCTCCCGGGTTCAAGTGATTCTTCTGCCTCAGGCTCCTGAGTTCAAGCGATTCTCCTGCCTCGGCCTCCTGAGTACCTGGGACTACAGGTGCCCGCCACCACACCTGGCTAATTTTTGTTATTTTTCGGAGAGACGGGGTTTCACCATATTGGCCAGGCTGGCAAGGCAGCCATTTTAACACTCTTGTTTTCCAGATAAGTCAAGTGAACCCAGAGAGGTGAAATAACATATGAGGTTACTTGATGGGTTATTAGCAGAGAAGTACACAAACCACGTCCAGTGTCATTTACTTATTTCCAATATGATTTAAATACATTTGAGTACACAAAATATATAGGAAACATCTACAAATGTCTTAATATTCAAAAATTGTTATTATATGAATTTATATCTATTACATGTATTTTGAGAAGACCAAAAAAGGTCATGTTTCGACAATGTCTCATTATTTCATTAAAACAGGAAATTAGGTTTATCCTCCAAAAGTTAATTTTAAAATATTCAAGGAAGTTGGTTAAGGTTAGGAGGGGAACACTTTCCCTACATTTGTGTATGTGAGTTTGTGTAGACACAGAATTTTATCTTAAACCCAGTATCATAATTTGACTTTTAAAAATCATCCTACCTCCTACTTTATGAGGACAAAGAATGAGTAAGATACAGAGAACCCAATAATCTGATGAGTCACTCATGGCTCAAAAACCTTAAGAGACACAAATTCTAGGCAGAAAGTACAGTTATCAATATCACAGAAAAGACAATGAGGAAGAAGAATTCCTTTTGGTCATCTCACTTCTGCTCATCTAGCCCCCATCTGTAAAGTGATTATCATCTATCCTACTAAGAAAAGAACCAGACAACACAATTTTCTGGAAAAAAACTAAAATAACCTAAAAAGTACTCAGAAGAAATTTTGTAAAAAACCTCTGGCGGGGCGTGGTAGCTCACGCCTGTAATCCCAGCACTTTGGGAGGCCAAGGTGGGTGGATCACCTGAGGTCAGGAGTTCAAGACCATCCTGGCCAACATGGTAAAACCCCGTCTCTACTAAAAATACAAAAAAAAATTAGCTGGGTGCGGTGGCATGTGCCTGTAATCCCAGCTACTCGGGAGGCTGAGGCAGGAGAATCACTTCAGCCTGGGAGGCAGAGGTTGCAGTGAACCAAGATTGCACTATTGCACTCCAGCCTGGGCGACAGAGCAAGACTCAGTCTCAAAAACAAAACAAAACCAAAAAAACTCTTTTTTTTTATTCTGATTGTACAGGGAATCCAATCTTCCCATCTACCAATCGTCATGCAAGATTACTTCCTGAACAAACATGGACAGGAGTTTCATGACTCTTCAATATGAATGAACTTCCCAGTCGGTCTATAAAATTTTTTTAACGTTTTTAAAAATGGTCCACATTTCATAGGATCATTGATATTGACATACCTGATGTAGGCAGAAAAACTAATTTTTTTCACTAGCACCTTGGCTCTAATGTGCAAGTTCTTCTTTGACCACATACCACAGTTTAACTTCTCTCAGGCTCTAAACCAGAATAATGTATACAACTGCACATGCGTCACCTGCAAAGTTTCTTCCCTACCAGACATCCTAGCAATGTTAGACTCATATGTTCAATTACATTAAAAACAATTACATTTTTAAGATGTAATGTTGAAAAGTACTGTAGATTTATGGGACTCTAGGAAAGAAAGATACTGCATGACCCCAGATTTTTACAAGCGGTATAAAGAGAAAGTGGAAGCAGGTACAGAAGGAGGAAAATGGACAAAAGAATAAAAGAGTGGTGGCTGAGAATCTCTAATCAAAAAGTTACTGTTTTGAACCAAGGAAGCATCTGAAAAGTATTAGGATAAAACTCTTAACAAATCCTTCTTGTTTGCTTTTAATTAACTACAAAAGTCAAAAGCACCACTTTTTAAATTACACAATCAGACAAGTATAGTAATCCAGCAGGTACATTAAACTGTATTATTTTCATTCTATTTTATGTCTAAGAAATATGTGCTGCATTCCTGCTTTACACCAGACACTGGTCTAGGCCCTAAAGACCTAGGGAAAGTTCTTGCCCACAAGAGTCTACTGGACATTTACAGTCTAGCAGGGAAGTCAGACACATAAACAAATCATTACACCATATGTGATAAGGGCTATAAGAGAGGTACAAGAAGGGCACAAAGGAAATGGTCACCTCCTTTGGGTGGTCAAAGAAAGTGTTATAAAGCTTACAATTATAGGATCATTCTTCTCTCACACTTGGAATGAGCAGATACTACCACTAGGTCATAATGACACCCACCTTGCCTTAGGGATGAAAGAAATAAAACAAAAGCACCTACCACAAAGTCCACTACATACAAAGCAGAAACAACAATCTTGCTAGCAGCTGTATAATACTCTACATATGACTGAGCAAAATGGAATTTGTAAAGAATCAAAGTAGTTCAGAGCTAAAAAGGATCTCAATGTTCATGTACCTCTACCTCTTGCCTTTAATTAGATGGGAAATCTAAGGCCCAGCAGTTAGATTATTTACATAGCAAATCAGTAGCAAGATCTCACCAGGCTAGATATCAGATTCTTACTAATAATCTCAATGCCTTTTCCTGTAGCAAACTGTCCTGCCTGGATGAGAAGGGGAGACACACTGTTAAGGAGAGAAAAAAGAAAAAAAGAATAGAGACCCTTCATTGTTGTCAAAGGGCCAGAAGAAACAAAACAGCCCTAAGACTAGGAATCCAAGAGATCTACAATGCTCCCCAGCTCTGCTCCAACTTCTGTACTCATGAAAAATGCCATAACCTCCCTCCTCCCCCAAAATTGTAAGTCTCCAAAAATAAAAGGGCAATTGTCAAGAAATTATCTACTCTTCTTAACCATAAGGAACATCAAACGTCCTCAAACAGCTTGAGATATGCTCCCATGTTGCCAGTTAGCTACACGTATAAAATAAAAGTAGCAGCTGCTAACCCACCTATATAATGGGATTGTTTTAAAGATCAAAAAAGAATCATAATAGCTACTGGTAAAGTGCAAAACACTAAATGAATGCAATTTACTGTTAAACACAGAATTTCCATGGTCAAAAGGTTCATCTATGCCTTTTCCCCTAAAAGTGGTGGAAGGTATCATTATGGTTTAACTTTATTTTTAAAAAGCAAACATTAATGTATAATAATTTCCTACTAATCCAATGTATCTATTTCTTTCTCAACTTGTAGAAGGAAAATTATATCCCTACCTAACCCACCCCCTATAATTTCCCTTCTTTCTTTTCTCTCCTTTACTTTAAAACAGCCACCACCATTCCAAGAGGCTCTGCTAGAACCATATAAACATCAAACGTGTAAACACAAAGCTTTTATCAAAAAACATGTTGTATAAAGTTGAATGCTGCTTCTACCAGGGCAAGCTGGGGAAACGTTAAGGTGTATTGTAATAAGCAATGCCCAGCTACAAACCCAGAGTGTGCTGGGGAGGTACAGCCCCAATCTGGGGCCCTCTCCTCACTTCACCTGTCTCACTATCCTCCTTCTGCCTGATACATGATCTGCAATGGTGTGGCCACCTGTTGAGAACCCAGTGTATTTCCAACCCTTCATAACTTTATTAGCTCTCCATAATTTGAGACTACAGCTCTGTCGCTTCACTTTCAAAATCTAACTCTCTAAATTTGAATTAGAAAATCCTAACCACAAGTGCTAAGATGTTCTCAATCCACAACCACACCTACTCAAAACAATAAATAAAAAATATCTAATATCAAGCCATTATACTCACCATTACCTCTGCCCATGAAATCTTGATTTTAATACTGTACTTTTGGGTTTTGTAAAGATCCATTCATTCCATGAGGAATTGCTTTGTGCTTGCTGATAGCTGCTGAGGACACAGACCTGTGTAAAATGTGGCTCCAGCAGTGTGAGAGCAGGGCATTTAAATAGCTAACTACAAACGGAATAAGAGCTATAATGGAAGCATAAACAATTTAGCAGTTAACAGACTTGATGAAAGAAGAATGCTTCCCGAGGTGACACTTGACCTGACCTTGAAGGATAAGAAGGAGCTTACTGGGCTTATTATAAGTGGGTAGAAGCACACTCTTCACCGTGGGAACAGTAAGTGAAGGACACACAATCATGAAAGATAAATGCATTGTAGAGAACACTGAGAACTTCAAGTGCCTGGAACACAGGGGTGGGGAGTGGAGGAGACAGGACAAGGGAAGCAACACCCAAATAATGCATGATCAATATGCTAAGCTCAGATGTTTTTACTCTATTCTGCAGGCAATAAGAAAATGCTATTAACTTTGTATTTCTGGAAGATGACTTTGGCAGCCACATGAGACCAACTGACACAATGAAAGGAAACTGACTGGCCGGGTGTGGTGTTTCATGCCTGTCACCCCAGCACTTTGGGAGGCTGTGGTGGGTTGACCACTTGAGGTCAGAAGTTTGAGACCAGCCTGGCCAACATAGTGAAACCCCATCTCTCCTAAAAATACAAAAATTAGCCTAAAAATACAAAAAAAGTGGCACGCGCCTGTAATCCCAGCTACTTGGGAGGCTGAGACATGAGAATTGCTTGAACCCAGGAGGTGGAGGCTGCAGTGAGCCAAGATTGTGCCACTGCACTCCAGCCTGGATGATGGAGCGAGACTCTGTCCAAAAAAAAAAAAAGGAAACTGGTTAAGATGTTGTTCCAGGCATCCAGGAGACTAAGAGAGAAGCAATAAGAATGCAAATGAAGAGATGGTATCAATAAATATTTAATGGATAAAATGAATGGGACTTGATAATTAATTGGATTGTAGGAGTAACGAAAAATAAAGCTCCCAAGTTCCTGTGAGTCAAAGGTTAGATAGTGGTACCATGAAGTTAGAAAGAGACTTCCAAACAAAGTAAGAAACAGGAAGGAAGGAAAAGCTTCCACTTTGAATACATCTGGGCTGAAAATGTCTGACATTCAGGTGGAAATCCGAAGATGGTTGAAGGTATGTGTCTGAATGACAGAGCCTGGTTTCCAGACTGAAATGTGGAACTGCTCAGCCAATCAATGGTATCAGAGGTAGATGAAACTGTAGAGAAAACAAGCAGTAGGATAAATGCTCATCAAAAATCCCCAGGCAGAGAGACCAAAGAACCTATCAAGGAGGCTAAGAAGGATCAGCATTAAGAGAAAGGAAAACAAGAAACTACTGACAAGAAAGAAGAGTCTAACGGGGAGGCATGACCAACAGGGGCAAGGGCAGATTGCTTCAGGGAACAATAAGGGTTAAAAGGGTCATAAGATGGCTACTAACCTCAAAGAGCAAGTTCAGTGGCTAGGAGAAGAAAAAGCGAATGGCTACAGATAAAATATCAGAAGAGGGGAGGGAAAGAGGTAAGTGTAAATTAATATCTGAAGTTTAGCAATGAAGAAAAGGCAAGTCATAATTACAAAAAGTCTAGGATTGAGGGGAGATGTATGTTTAGGCTGTTTTTGTTTGGTGCAGTCTTCCGGTGGGAGAGATAGAGAGGAGAGGTTCAACACACAAAGTAGAAAGAAAGGAAAATGAATGGCATGTAGTTCAAAAAAGATGGAGGAAAAGGATCAAAACCACAGAGAAGAGTTTAACCTTCAATAGCAGAAGGAACATCCTGACCCCACAGGCCAAAGAGAACAGTAATGGGAAATAGACATCAGCTGGGAGAGGAAGGGGTTTAAGGAAGCTAGAAAGATTGGGGGAGGGGCAGGGGTGGGGTGGATCTAACAACTTTGGAGCATTTTGTTAAATAAAATTTATAGGCCATTGTTTTGGACTAGCCTCCTGCACTAGGCTCCAGCAGACCATACCACACCAGAATGGAGCTAGGTAATCAAACTAAACTCTGAAACGGGGCAGTTGTTTAAAAAGGAAGAAAGAAATTCACAACAACCAATCCAATGGGGTAGGCATGATAACCTCTGTTTTAACACTATAAGAAAAGTCACTTTGAAACAACCAACATGCTTTTGTTCTCTGTTTCTGCTTCCCTCAGCTCTTTTCTGTCTATAAAAGCAACTTCCTCTGTTCAGCTTATCGGACATTCGTTCTATTTTATAGAATGAGGTGTTGCTCCAGTCTTGAATGGCAAATGAAAACCAATTAAAATCTTTAAAATAAATTTGCTGTAATTTTAACAATGTAAAGGAAAAAAACTAAGGAGAAAGGGGGAAATTTTGGAGAAAATATGGTCAACCACCCAGAATATATTCAATGATAATTCTCCTAGCATTTATATAAACATATGGCTTAAAACAGGCCGAACAATTTTCAATATGAGAAGTCATTGGTGTTTTAAACTCTTCTTACATAGTAACTTGATTTGTAAATCAATATCTATTAAATAAGTTACCCAGGAGAATAATCAAATGAGTGCCAATCTCCTTATCAGTACAGAGGCAGAAAAGTTGTTAAAAATAATTCACTGAAATTGCAAAGTTTGGGGAGGAGTGTTTTGTTTTCATCATAGTGTGTGCCAAGGGCTTGACTAAATTTATTTTATTAGATACAATACCTACAACTGTAGCTCCTATTCTCAAACTGTGAAGCCTGTGTCTCAATAAAATGCCAGTTTAAAAGACAAGATAATGAAGACCACCATCACCACCAGAACTCCATAAGAATATGTGAAAGGTTATAAAACAAAACTCCTTTTACAGGGTTGAATCCTTTCCAGGGTGGGCCTTTAAGACATTCTGACAGTGCACACAAATACTATCTCTGGAACAAAACCAAAAAGGCACAGCTGCAAGACATCTTCCACTGAAGTTGTAACTGACTCAATAGCAGTTCTTCCTTTGAGCAAGAGAGTCTATAAAAGCCAGAAGCAGAGCTATTTTTCCCTACAAACTGTTTAGTGGAACTGTCTTCTACTGATCCAAATTGTAGCTTTATTAAAAAAGCTAAAATAGCATGTCCATTTAAATTTGTAAAATAAAAATATAAATAAAATTTGGAGAAAAAAGTATATGTGGTTTTCATTATGCAAAATCCCTAACTGAACCAAAATTATGCTAAAATATATAAAGATATACATTTTTAAAATTACTATTTATCACCATCACCAGCAGGAAATTTGAATTTATTATAACAGAATTATTTTTTCAAACTACTAAGGAATAATAGTGATTTTAAAAGTTTTGATGATTAGCATTCATATTCAGAACACTGATTTATTTTGAGCTTTATTTCATCTAAACTTATATCTGAATATTTATGACAGCTAAGAATTAAAAAAAAAAAAAAAGTCATTTTTAAGTCAATTAGGAATAACTCCGAAACAAGAAACACAATTTAGGTAACCAAATCAATGCTTTATTTTGTGATGCTTTCAATACTGTAGTTTTGACTGTGTTTCTATAGCAACACCAACAAATACTTCTTCTGCAGCCAAGATGAAAACCAATAACCACTTCTCTAGTTTATTTCTATTATGGCTTCCAACAACAACAACAAAAAATCAGCCTTTCTAAACCTCATTCTATAAACTTCAAAACCTAAGGCTTAAATATATAACAGTTGCAGTTAACCACAAGTGTCAGATATTCTCCAATTCTTTGGAAGGGAAGTTAATGACAGACAGGGTATAATTCTGTTACCTTTTTGACAGCAATTCATTCAGAATAACAAATAAAAAAATAGGGGAAAATAAAGTAATGACCAACAAATGACTTACTTGGAACATTATCTAAATTCTAGAGAAACAGACATGAAAACTTTGTGTCAAAACGTAAAGAACTCAATATTCCAAGAATTATGCAACGTTCTCTGCAGAAGTTTCAGACTTTCTTTCAAAAACCATTTTTTGTTGGAGTCATTGTTTTGAAGAAAATATTTTACTAATAATAAAAGACCTATCTACCTGGTGAGAAAGCTTTCTGCTAAATGCTTTACAAACATATTTATGCTTCGAAACATCTCTGTAAGGCACATATTATCAAGTTCATTTTGTAGTCAAAGAAAATGAGGCTCAGAGAAATTAAATAACTTCCCTTAATAAGCATAAAATGCAAAAATCATACAGTGGTTAATCAACAGTCCTGGAGTTAGACAAATCTGAATTTGGATTCTGGCTCAACCGCCTAACAACCATGCGTAAATCCAATTCTAGTTTATGTGAGATAAATTCTTGACATCACACCATGATGCTTATATAGCCTGAACTACAAAAAGCAGGCTTTAGGTAAACAGCCTCACCTTCCAGTGTCTCACATTTGCCCACGGACTTTACTATAATCATCAGGACTTTATTCAACTGTTTCCACTCTAGTACCATAAAGTTCTCAAAAAGATTTCATAAGAGAAACCAGGAACCGCAAATGAAAGTTGCAGATGTTTCTATCTTCCAAACACACATATACGTATCAACAGAGGTTTGCCTGGCATTTAATGTTACTGGCTAGATATATCAGTATATGCCTTTCTTCAGAACACTGAGAACTACAGTAATGTGTCAATGAGGATGATCATGTTTTTGAGAAATGTATCCTTAAGGTGATTGGTGATTTCATCCTTGTGCCAGCATCACAGAGTGTACTTACAACGTACATGGTATAGCCTACTACACATCTAGGCTAGATGGCATAGTCTATTACTTCCAGCCTACAAACTTTTACGGCATGTTACTATACACTTGTACACTACTATAGACTTTTTTTTTTTTTTTTGAGACAGAGTCTTGAGTTCACCTGAAAGTTCACCCAGGCTGCAGTGCAGTGGTGTGATCATGGCTCAATGCAGCCTCAACTTCCCGGGCTCCAGTGATCCTCTCACCTCAGCCTCCTAAGTAGCTGGGACTACAGGCACACACCACCTGCCCTGCTGATTTTTTTTATTTTTTGTAGAGATGGGATTGCGCCATGTTGTGCGGGCTGGTCTCAAGCTCCTGGGTTCAAGCAATCCTCCCGCCTAGGCCTCTCAAAGTGCTGAGATTACTGGCATGGGATACCATGCCCAGCCTGACTACAGATTTTATAAACACTGTACACTTAGGCCACATAAAGTTTTTTTAATATTTTTATTCAATGAATTAACCTTAGCTTACTGTCTTTTTACTTTATAAACTTGCATTTTTTAAAGCTTTTTTACTCTTGTAACACTTAGCTTAAAATGCAAACATATTGTACAGCTGTACAAAAATATTCTTGCTTTATATCCCTATTCTATAAGCCTTTTTCTATTTTTAAACTCTTTTGTTAAAAACTAAGATAAAAACACACATACTAGCATAGGCCCATACAGGGTCAGAATCATCAATATCACTGTCTTCCACCTCCATATCTTGTGCTTTTAGAAGGTCCACAGGGGCAATAACATGGAGCTGTCATCTCCCATGATAACAATGCTTTCTTCTCAAATACCTGCTGAAGGACCTGTCTGAGGCTATTTTACAGTTAAAGTTTGTTTTTTGTAAGTAGAAGAAGTATACCCTAAAATAATGATAAAAAGTATAGTAAATACATAAACCAGTAACATAATCATCTATCATTATCAAGTATTATGTACTGTACCTAACTGTATGTGCTAGATCTTTATATGATTGGCTGTACAGTAGGTTTGTTAACACCAACATCACCACAAACATGTGAGTAATGCATTGTGCTATGACATTACCATGGGAACAATGTCACCAGATAATAGGAATTCATCACCTCCACTAGAATCTTATGGGACCTCCATCCTATATGTGGTCTGTTGTTGACCAAAATGTTGTTATGTATCACATGACTGTATTTGGGGAGACCAGAGAAGTCCAAATGAAAAGCTTTCTCTATAAACTCGAGGTAACTGTAAATGCATTTTTAAAAAGATGCCTAAAGGACTACCAACACACATACCAGGTTTCCCAGAACAGCTCTAGTTTCAAATATTCTGTCCCACTGTCTCCTTAAGAAAATACATACATTCTAGATCACACTTATCCTTTCTATTTTTTAACTGAAACAACATAATCAACAGATTTACGGGCTTGGGACCAAGAGATTACTATTGGCTAGAATGGTAAATAGAAGAAACTTGAATAAAACTCTGAAAGGGAGAATGAATTGCCATTGGTAGGAAAAAGGGACAAGAACCTTCAAGAGAGATGGGAACAGCCCTAAGGCAGGGTGAAGATGAAGAATGGACAATATGCTCTCGAAGATCTTGGTGATAGTGACAGGAGGCAGCCAAATGCCTAGACAGATCCCCAGTGAACCCTCACCTTCAAGCCAAAAAAACCAGCCTGAAAGCTGAAAGACCAGGACTGCTGATCCTGAATGAAACGCACAACCCAGAGCGAGATCTTCTGTTCCTGTTTGCCCACCCTCTCCTGACTGATTCTTTCTGAATAATGCTTTTTAACCAACTGAATGTTGTCTTTTCCAATACTACCTTTGGCCTGCTCCTCCCCCACTCTGAGCCCATAAAAGCCCCGGACTCAGCCACATTTGGGGGGGACTTTCCCACCTTCAAGTAGTAGGACCACCCCGCATCTCCTCTCCACTGAAAGCTGTTTTCTTCATTCAGTAAAACTCCCTGCCTAGCTCACTCTTTAACTGTCAGTGTACCTCATTCTTCTTGGGTGCACGACAAGAACTCGGGAACCAGTGCATGGGACAAGAACTCGCGAACCAGTGCATAAGCTAGATTCGACCTGGAAGGGCCAAGTGAATGTGACGTCTCCTGCAGCAGGTAGCACGGCCAAGCGAGGTCCAGATGGGACGTCGCCAGCTGAAGGTCCCCAGCTTGCAAAGTGACCAGGAAAAGAATCCTGTGTCATTGTGAGTAGGAGGTGGTGACCTGGGCAGTGAAATGACCACTGTCACTGGATCAGAATTATATACAAAGATAAATCAGAGGTAATGCTGAAATATGACAGCTGGAAAGACTGCTGAGGGCTTTGAAGAACAGAAAAAGAACTTTGGGCTAAAGAATATAGGTGAGAAGCTCCTTGAAGATGTTTTTCTTTTGTTTTGCTTTTTTGGTAGCAGCTTGGAGATATACAAGTCACCCATTATAGGTGTACAATTAAATAGTTTTGAGTATAGTCACAGAGGTGTACAACCAGCACCACAAACAATTTTAGACCATATTTATCATCCTGAAAAGAAACCCTTCCTAACCCATTCTATGGGGCCTGATACAAAAGCCAAAAAAAACCACCACAAGAAAAGTAAACTACAGACCAACATCCCTATAAACATACGGGCAAAAATCCTTGGCAAAATACTGGCAAACCAAATCCAGCGGGATATTAAAGGATCGTATATCGTGGGCAAGTGGGATTTATTCCAGAAATACAAGAGTAATGTAACAAAAGAAAATGAACCAATAAACCATATTAATAGAAACCAAGCAGGGGAACCCACATGATCACCTCAACAGACACAGAAAAAGCATTTGACAAAAGCCAGCATCCTTTTCACAATAAAAATATTCAATAAACTAGGAGTAACATTTCTCCAAGGAAGATATACAAATGGCCAATCATAACATGAAAAGATATTAAACATCATTAGTCATTAGAAAGTGGAAATCAAAATCACATTCAGATACCACTTCAAACCCACCAGGATAGCAATATTTAAAAAAGAAAAAAAAAAAAGAACTGTTGGCAAGGATTTGGAGAATTCGAATCCTTATGCATTGCTGACAGGAATGTAAAATGGTGTAGCAGATTCAGAAGGTTCTAGGGAAAGTGAAGAGTGGGAAGTGACAACTTAAGAGGTATAGGATTTTTTTCTTTTTTTTTTTTTTGAGATTGAGTCTTGCTCTGTTGCCCAGGAGGCTGGAGTGCAGTGGCACGATCTTGGCTCACTGCAACCTCCACCTCCCAGGTTCAAGCGATTCTCCTGCCTCAGCCTCCCGAGTAGCTGAGATTATAGGCACGTGCAACCACACCCGGCTGATGTTCTGAGATAGCAGTAATGGTTGAACATTTCAAATGTAATAAAAACCACTGACCTGTATATTTTAAAATGGGTAAAATAATAAATTTTATGTTATATGATTTTGATCTCATTAAAGAAAAAAGAAACCTCATACTCCAGCTGTCACACCCCAATACCACCAGCAATCACTAATCTACTTTCTGTTTCTATAAATTTCCCGATCCTGGACATTTTACATAAATGGATTCTTGTATGTGGCCTTTTGTGTCTGGTTTCTTTCACTTATGTTTTCAAGGTTCATACATGTTGTAACATATCAGTACTTCCTTCATTTGTATGCCCCAATAATATTAAATTCTATGGCTATATCAGAGGGTGTTTATCCATTCATCAACTGATGGATATTTGGGTTGTGTCTGCCTTTTGGTTAGTATGAATAGCCACTATGAACATCCGTGTATAATTTATTGTGTGGTCATACATTTTCATTTCTGCTGGGCATATACTTACGAGCAGAACTGCTGGATCGAATAATTACTCTATGTTAAGTTTTTGAGAACACACCAGACTACTTTCCAACATGACTGCACTTAACATTCCCACCAGTAGTATACGTGGGTTCCAATCTCCTGGGCCTACTGTGGCCAAGCAGGATGAACACTAAATGTTGTTCTGAGCGTCAGGCGTGGTGGCTCATGCCTGTAATGCCAGCCCTTTGGGAGGCCAAGACAAGTGGATCACTTGATTGCTGGAGTTCAAGACCAGTCTGACCAACATGGTGAAACCCTGTCTCTACTAAAAATACAAAAATTAGCTGGGTGTGGTGGCATGCACCTGTAGTCCCAGCTACTCCGGAGGCTGAGGCAGGAGAATCACTTGAACCCGGGAGGCAGAGGCTGCAGTAAGCCGAGATCCTGCCACAGAACTCCAGCCTGGGCAACAGAGCAAGATTCTGTCTCATAAATGAATGAATGAATGAATGTTCTGAGAAGAAAAATTTAGGAGGCTAAAATTGGGAAAGGTAGTCAGTAGAAACAGGGAGAATGCAGACAGCAAGGTAAATAGGCTCAGGTGGGCTAGGTGCAGTGGCTCACACCTGTAATCCCAATACTCTGGGAGCCCTAAGCAGGAGGACTGCTTGAGCCCAGGGGTTCAAGACCAGCCTGAGCAACATGGTGAGATCCCTATCTCTGCAAGAAAAATTAAAAATTAGCTGAGTGTTGGTGGTACATGCCTGTGGTCCCAGCTACTCAGGAGGCTGAGGTGGAAAAGTTGCTTGCACCCAGGAGGTGGAAGCTGCAGTGAGCCCTGACTGGGCTACTGCACTCCAGCTGGAGTGACAGAGCAAGACCCTGTCTCAAAAATAAATAAATAAAAATAGGCTCAGGTGGAAGTACCAGTCAAAATAACAAATAAAGAATAGGTATTAAACACATTTTAGAGAAAATAATCCATAGGAGTTGAAGTCTAAATAGCAGATAAATAAGAATAACTAAAAAATAATGCCAAGATTCAAGGCCAGAAGAAGACTGCAAGATTCTGGAACTTTCAGGCATACTGAGTTTGAAGTGATGTAACACCTAAGTTCTTAGAAAAGATTACAGAAATCAAGAGTAAAGATGATAACTTAGGGGTCACCCCAGAGGTATGAGAGATTAACCCTGATCCTATCATTTGCTACTAATATTAATCTTAAAACTTTTTTCCAAACAAGTGACTATTCCTGAAAAGTTTTAGTAATACAAAAATAGAGGAAAAGCACCTTAAAGCCAGGCTTTCCTGAGGGGTGGCGGGGGAGACCACAGCAGGGCATCCGAAGGGGCTGTAAATATGTAAAAGTCTGCATAACAAGAATAGCATCAAGGTGCTCTAAGAACTAAACATGGTAGACCAAGTCTACCTTCTTAAGAAGGTACAGTCATCTCCATGTGCCTAATGAAAAAATATTTGGAGGGAAATCTCAGTGGCAAACTAATCTACCTGCTACAACACTAGCTACAAATCAGCTCAACAGGCAAGATAAGTGCTAAGAATGAAGGAAAAGGAAGCTGGGCACGGTGACTCACACCTGTAATCCCAGCACTTTGGGAGGCCGAGGCAGGCGGATCGCCTGAGGTCAGGAGTTCAAGACCAGCCTAGCCAACATGGTGAAACCCTATCTCTACTAAAAATCCAAAAATAAGCTGGGCATGGTGGTGCATGCCTGTAGTCCCAGCTACTCAGCAGGCTGAGGTGGGAGAATTGCTTGAACCCAGGAGGCAGAGGTTGCAGTGAGCCAAGATCACGCCACTGCACTCCAGCCTGGGAGATAAAGTGAGACTCTGTCTCAAAAACAAACAAACAAACAAAGAATGAAGGACAGGAAGCCCAATATCAGATCATTCATTGAACATTCACTCATTCAGCAAATAACTACTGATAGCCCATTAAGTGCCAGACAATTGTGGACACACGTGATAACTGCCTTACGTACACACACCTAATACATACTCTTCTGAACAACCTCTATTCTCCACAATTGACTCTCTACTTGCCTTTCTCCCCTATCAGGTTACAAGCTCCACAAGGCTGTATAATGTTTAAAATAAAATATAAGGTTGACAAATAGGTAGTCACAGCCTCTGCTCTCTCTCCCTCAAAGAGAAGTATGCCTTTATAATCTCAATTTTGAACACAGCTTGACTGATATATTATGGAATAGGCTGAGTAGAAAAAAAGAAAAGAATAGCTGCTAAAAGAACTGCGAGAGAGTTGATATTTGGTGGGAGAGAAACTGGTTTAAGGGAGAGCGTTTGAGGTCTGCTCTACACTGTGACGAAGAATCAAAAAAGGTAAGTTGATGAAGATAATTTTTCTTAAGTTTTGCTGTTATAATGAAACCTATTGCTTCTCTAGAGACTAAAAACTTAAATGGTTTGTCAATTATTTGTCAATGTTGGGATCTGTGTTTTTTTCGTTATCAAAATTAAAACTAGGCCCTGAGTGAGCTCATCTTTATGCAAGTTACAGTATCTGAATAGGGAAAGTGTCAGTGGAACGAAGTGGATAAATTCAAGAAATATTCAATTAGTAGAATGGTAAGACACATGGCCAAAGACATTTGGGAATTAAGAGAGCAAGGGAAAGCTAAAGAAAGAACAATTAGAAATGGGACAGTAAAGCCATTCACTGAAATAGTTAACAAGGAAGGACTAGGCTCTTTTGGAGGCAAGTTAATGAGTTCAATTTAGACTGGGTAACAACAACATAAAGACATGTAACTAATAAAACACAATAGTGGATCAGCAGGGCACAGTGGCTCACACCTGTAATCCCTGCATTTTGGGAAGCCAAGGCAGGTGGATCACCTGAGGTCAGGAGTTTAAGACCAGCCTGGCTAAAATGGCAAAACCCTGCCTCTACTGAAATTGCAAAAATTGGCCGAGTGTGGTGGTGCATGACTGCAGGTCCAGCTACTCAGGAGGCTGAGGCAAGAGAATCGCTGGAACCTGGGAGGCAGAGGTTGCAGTGAGCCAAGATCACACCATTGCACTCCAGCCTGGGTAACAAAGCAAGACTCTGTCTCAAAAAAAAAAGCCAATAGTGGAAAGACAAAATGAAGTCAGAGAAAAACATATCTAGAGGAAGCCTGTACAAGAGAAAAAGAAACGAAGACTAGATGGGAGAAATACATAACACATAGCAAGATGGTACTCAAATATATCAATAATTAAATGTAAATGGTCTCAAGACACAAATTAAAAGGCAGAGATTGTCAGGCTGGTTTAAAAAGGAAGAATCAATTCCAGTCTATGTACAAGAAACCTATTTTAAAGATAAAAATATGGGAAAAGAGAGATGGTATGAAGCAGCAAATTGTGATATACAGAATTAACTTTGATTGTAAAATAAAGAGATAACCCTAAACAGCAAAAATAAAGTGCTTTGTTTAGTGCAAGAGTGAAGGATAGTCTGTAAAAGTCTAGACAAAGATCTCATAATAATACGAATGAGTATGGTTGGTATACTATGCTGAGGACATATAATTAAATGTTCTAAAGGTGCTTATAACCTTATTAACTATACAGGTAATTTTTTTTTTTTTTTTGAGATGGAGTCTCGCTCTGCCGCCCAGGCTGGAGTGCAGTGGCATGATCTTGGCTCACTGCAACCTCCACCTCCAGGGTTCAAGCGATTCTCCTGCCTCAGCCTCCCAAGTAGCTGGGACTACAGGCGCATGCCACCACGCCCGGCTAATGTTTTTTTGTATTTTTAGTAGAGACGGAGTTTCACCATGTTATCCAGGATGGTCTCAATCTCGTGACCTCGTGATCCGCCAGCTTCAGCCTCCCAAAGTGCTAAGATTACAGGCATGAGCCACTTACCAAACAGTACAATCTTGGTTCAAGGCCATGACTTGGAAACACCAGTAGTTCTGAACTTAAAATGTCAATTTTGCGTCTGTCATTCTCCTTTTCTACCCTGATTTCCACTGCCCCCATCTGCCACGTTAGTAATCTGTACCCCCACAGCTACGTCCTCTTCCACACACACAAAACACAATGGTAGTCATATGGGTGCTAAGTAGCTTAAGAAACCAATCAGTGTAGTATACCAAGGAGACATTTACAGGGGCTTTACAGTTTACAGAGCCTTCACCCTTTCCCAATCATATTCTTATTTAATAAATTTAAGAGGCTTTCAACATGTCTAATTCATGTTTGATACAGTAGAAAGATCTTACTACTGGGCATCCACATTTTACTTGGCTTACCCTCATAAATCTAATCCTACAGTATTTTGTTCCTTCACACTCAAAACACATTCGTTAAAACAGCAATGTCCAATATTATTTGAACTCCACTACGTATCTACTTCTTTTTTATTTTTTTACCGTTCAGCTCTGTTGGACTTGATATAGCTACATCTTTGTACTGGTTTTTAAAGTTTAAAATCATGGCCAAAAATAATAAACATTTTGAGGTGTTCCACTAATTATTAGGGAAGGTGTCAACAACATGAAGATGCATATGTGCTTAACATGTTGTCTTTGCTTTATTCCTCTTCAGAAGGAGATTTGGTCTTTGTAGAAGAAAAACATAAAAAAAAATTTTTCAAGCTTTTACTTTGAGAAGACTGTGAAAAGTTCACATCCATGGTTATAATTTGTTTCTCTTGGATCTAAACATACACCCACCCATTGGCTTCAGAAAAGTACTTGGACAGAAATCCTAGGAGAGTGATACTTCCTGGAAGTTTCAATTAGGGGAAGAAAAAAAAGAAAAGAAAGAAAATCTTTCTATGGAAGGACAGCCAGTAGCAAATTACACACACGTTGAGTAAATACCAATTTGTAAAAATCTATTCTTACACAAAAGATATATTCATTGACTCAACACGTTTCTTCAGTAATTATTAAGAGGGTGATTTGCGAAAAGATTCACACTCACACATTTGATATGTGTGAGTGTGATAAGATTATGAAAAGATTCTGTTAAATATTAAGCAAAATGGTTCAGTATGAAAAATTTATGTATCCACAGTTTTGCTGGTCAAATTCATATCACCAGCATCCTTCTCCTTACCACTAAATTGCTGTTGACTGGCTGCCACTCAAGTAATCAAATCCCTAAGGGAAAGCCAGCAATCTTACATCCATACCCCCCATACCCTAATAACTTAGGCTTGTAGTAGGTAGTCAATGGAACATTTTATGAGTTAATCAATAATTGCACCTAATTCATTAAGTGGTGTACAGCTACAAACCAAATCCCAGTAAAACAAACAGAAAATGAACTCAACACATTCATTCCTCATCCTTTCCTCTCTATGGGGACTCGCTTTGTTGTCCTTTCTCTGTATGTATTTCTACTACTGAAATTACCAATTCAAATTCTTTTTTTTTTTTTTTTTTTTTTGAGACAGAGTCTCGCTCAGTCGCCAGGCTGGAATGCAGTGGCGCCATCTCGGCTCACTGCAACCTACGCCTCCCAGGTTCAAGCGCCATCTCGGCTCACTGCAACCTACGCCTCCCAGGTTCAAGCGATTCTCCTGCCTCAGCCTCCCAAGCAGCTGGCACTACAGGGCCACCACGCCCAGCTAATTTTTGTTATTTTTAGTAGAGATGGGGTTTCACCATGTTGGCCAGGATGGTCTTGACCTCTTGATACACCTGCCTCAGCTTCCAGCCTCCCAAAGTGCTGGGATTACAGGCGTGAGCCACCGCACCCAGCCCCAATTCCAATTCTTAGTATCAGTCTGTCTTACTGTGAACTCAGCAGCTCAGTCTTCTTACTCACCTTTGAATCCCTAGCCTGGCACACACTAAGACTGGGCACAAATTTATTTCATAATAAGGAAAAACAAATACCAAAGATAGCTCCTTAAATCAGTTTTCTCAATCTTTGTGTTATTTTACAGTGGTAAGCATAATGAATTTAATTGGCAACAACAAAATTCACTATTACAATTAAATATTTGATCCTAGTCACCTTTACAATAAATGCCCCAAAAAGGTATATATACCACCAGGTGTTACCGCACAGAGAGAAATACAAGATCATTACTGGACCCAGAAATGACATCTAGTGGCTATAGATAAAAGAAATATGAAATGAGGCTTCCTTGTCCCAGGGAAATTAGGTAATTTTCTAGGAAACCCAACATATATTTCTAAAACACAGGTACTTACAATTGTCTCTGCAAGGCTCTTCTATCGGTTCAAACCCTGAGAGCGCGCCAACAACACAAGGCGGTGTGTAGCAACACGCTGTTTTAATGAGCGCCTGGGTGCAGGTGGGCTGAGGCTTAAAATGGCGTCAGCACCAAAGAGGATGGGGCAGGGGTTTTATAGTCTGCTGTAAACAGGAAGTGTCTCAGTCTGATGTAACTGCTAGGTAGTACCCAGACGGCCTCCCTCTCGATCTTCAGGGGGTATGTGTCTTCCAGCCAGCTCTCTTCCTGCTTCTGCTATCTTGCTGACACCGGCTGCTGGCGCAAGTGACCTTGCTCCTTGGGACTGGGCATGAGGAGGGAGGAGTTATTCATTCCCTTAAGCTTTCAGGCCCTGGGGAGAATCTTTCATTCCTATCTATTTGGTTATAGAAAAGGTAAAGCAGAGTAGGTTGCCCCAGTATTAATTTTAAAAAATATACTGGCCTACCTGCCACCATCAGGGTTACCATTGGCTTGGATGAAAAATGTTTAAAAACCAACCCAAGCTTCCAGGTATAAGGTTAAAAATAGGCAGTATATGACCTAACCTAACAATAGCTCTGTTACCGACTTTAAGCCACAGTATACCGGGAATAAAACTTGGGGTTGGGAGAAACATCATGAAGTTATTTGTGAGTTTATGGTACACACATTCACAAATCACAAGGCTGTGAAAGAGACATCTAGTAGATGGCAAACCAACCCAGCAGGGAGTCGCTACCACTCCAGCAAAATCCACTGGCAGAGTAAGCAGGATGCTAAGAATGTGAAAGACTAAAATGGGCTAAGAGTAATGTAGCCCCTTTTCCAAGATGACCCTGAGCTGTAACATAGTGCGTGAAGGAACCAGGGGCAGTTAGATCTGATCAGAATCACACTTCAAGGACAAGCTGAGACCCAGAAAAACCACTGTTCTCACTTACCTGATCATCTACCCATGAGCCACACGACTAATGACCTACAGAATTGGGATATGGCTGTGCAACAGGAGAGGGCAGGGCAGAGTGTGTCCTGGGGAAAACCTAATGCTGGGACTCACCACTGACACATAGGCTGGATAGAAATGGAGCCAGAGGAATGAACAGCCCCTGCAGACTGCATTCTATGAGAAAAGACAGGGCCTCCAGATGCAACAGGTCAACTGGACTTTGCATGGTCTGCCCCAGGCGACAAAAGGACTGTGTCTGCAGTTGTACCTATAAAAGCTGGAGTATGACAGACAAGCACGTATCTATGACTACACTCACTGAAATGATATATACATGTTTATATATTATACTTAAACATATAGAAAAGTATAGGTACTGTGAAAAACATAAATCTTGGGGCCCCCAAATCAGTAAGCTCAAAGGAAAAGTCAAGCTGGGAATTGCTTAGGGCAAACCTGACTTCCATTCTTTTTAAAGTCACACCTCTGCTCACTGAGATAAAAGTGTATCCGATTGCCTCCTTTGGAGAGGCTAATCAGAAACTCAAAAGAATGCAACCATTTGTCTCTTATTTACCTATGACCAGGAAGCCCCCTCCCCGCTGAGTTGTCCCGCCTTTGCTTCAAGTTGTCCCACCCCACCTTTCCAGACAGAACCTATATTCATCTTACATATGTTGACTGATGTCTTATGTCTCTCTAAAATACATAAAACAGGCCGGCCAGGCGTGGTGGCTCACACCTGTAATCCCAGCACTTTGGGAGGCCAAGGCGGGTGGATCACGAGGTCAGGAGATCAAGACCATCCTGGCTAACACGGTGAAACCCCATCTCTACCAAAAATACAAAAAATTAGCCGGGTGTGGTGATGGGCGCCTGTAGTCCCAGCTACTCGGGAGGCTGAGGCAGGAGAATGGCATGAACCTGGGAGGCGGAGCTTGCAGTGAGCCGAGATCACACCACAGCACTCCAGCCTGGGCGACTGAGCGAGACTCCGCCTCAAAAAGACAAACAAACAAAAAAAACATGCCAGGCACAGTGGCTCATGCCTGTAATCCCAGCACTCTGGGAGGCCTAGGCAGGCAGATCACCTGAGGTCAGGAATTCGAGTCCAGCCTGGCCAATATGGTGAAACCACTCCAGCCTGGGTGACAGAGCGAGACCCTGTCTCAAAAATAATAATAAAATAAAATAAAATGTATAAAACCAAACTGTGCTGTGACCACCACAGGCACATGTCTTCAGGACCTCCTGGGGCTGTGTCATGGGCGCAGGTCTTCAACCTTGGCAAAACAAGCTTTCTAAATTGACTGAGACCTGTCTCAGATATTCGGGGTTCATAGTACATACTATATATCTGAACAAAAATGTGAAATGTAGCACTCATAAAAATTAACTTAGCTGCCATACCTAACTTTCCCTTTGTCATGATCTGCCTGATCCTTTCCTCCTCCTATGGTCAACCTCACTCCCATGATTTAGACTAGCTCTGTTCAAGCAGTTTGAGTTCAGCCATATTTTGGAACGCTGTCATATCCTCCTTCCCAATCCTTTTCTATCTCCTCCCACTGTCCCCTAAAATTCCAGGTTAACCATATTGGAACACATAAATTCAATAGCACAATTATGAATAGATAAGGAAACTTGTTTTTCCTGTTCTATTATCTGTATATCATAAGTAAATATTCTTCCCATTGGACCTCAGAGTAATGAGGGAGCCAGAGATACTCTGTCTCTTCTTTGGAGAGGGACTGGCCCCAGTATCTGAGTCTCCTTAGAGGGTTTCCTCTCACTTATACCCCTTAGTTACAAAAGAACATCCATATAAAGAGTTGGTTTCTGCCATAAAGTTTACTGTAACAGGATCTGTCCTGTACCAATTGTGTATTTATCTTTAAAAGACACAGATGGAATGGCATGACCAAGAGCTTGGAATCATTCTATAAAACAAGCCCAACTGATGCCCAGACATAAACTAACACTGGAACCCCTGTGTACCTCTACCCCAGATGACAGGAGTCAGGCCAGCACAGATCAGCTCTTGTTGGAAATCAGTGAGCCGGCCCTCCAGGACGGGTCAGGGCTTATGTGATCAGATCTTTACTTGTTTCAAAGCCTTCTTAAGAGTTATAATATAGGCCGGGCGCGGCACGCCTGTAATCCCAGCACTTTGGGAGGCCGAGGCGGGTGGATCACGAGGTCAGGAGATCGAGACCATCCTGGCTAACATGGTGAAACCCCGTCTCTACTAAAAATACTAAAAAATTAGCCGGGCGTGGTGGCGGGCGCCTGTAGTCCCAGCTACTCGGGAGGCTGAGGCAGGAGAATGGCGTGAACCCAGGAGGCGGAGCTTGCAGTGAGCCGAGATCGCGCCACTGCACTCCAGCCTGGGCGACAGAGCGAGACTCCGCCTCAAAAAAAAAAAAAGAGTTATAATATAGACTTGTTACACTTATATGATCCTGGAAAACATCCAAAATGACTAGCCTATGTCTTTCTGATGCACATCTTCTGTAGGCAATAAATGTACACACTTTGTACAAACTGTGAACTTTCAAATGAGTCCATCTAATGAATGAATGAATGCCCTATAGATTAACACTTCCAAAATTAAGTTCTACTACCTTAAGAATTTGTGGCAATGCATCACCCTATTTTGCAAAGGGAAAACAAGTGAATTTTAAAGGATAATGCTGTTGCTTTAACCTATGTGAACATATTCACAGACAAGAGACTGGAAATGTTCAACCAAAATGGTAACGGTAATTATTCCTGAAATGTGGGTACCTGGAAATTTTGCTTTATTTGCATTTTTCTGTTACCAAGTTTTCTGCACTGAACATGTGTTATAATTTTCAAAAATTTAAATAAAGTCCATTAAAATTGAAAAATGTAGGGTTTTCTCCCTTTAACTCTATACTCCTTAACATTTTTAAGGGCAGTACAAAACAGGATAACTAAGTCCCAGCAAAGTTATAATAAACTGGTATTGTGCCATGTGGTATAGATTTACCAAAAACACAGAGGTACATTCATACTATTCCTCTTTGAGCTTGGCACTATACACAAGAAATCACTGGACTCTGAGAAGCTTTCAGACACTGTTACATCAGAGGACTTTTCTTTAAGTTAGATTTTAACTGGATTTAAAAGAATGAAAGGAATTTCCTGGATTTTATCACAGCAATTTCCCAGGAGATTTTTCCCTCAGTTCTTAATACAAGGATTAAAGCCACTTAGCAAATTAGAGAGTGTACTTGCCACTTAAAACGCTATTAAGATCATGTAAATTAAGAGGTCTTTAAAAAGCAATGCACATCAACAAAAGACTTAAGAGTTCCTGCTCAGAAGTTGTTTTAACAGTTTCCTATGAAGGTAGTCAAAAAGCATCAACCATCTGAGGTCACATCTAAGTGCAGGGGGGATCTACTTTCAGACCACACAGAGCTACGAACGGATCAGGGAACACATATCTACATTAGATCAAGAAAGAGCCTTTCTTTGTAATATGACAACTGTTACTGTCAAATTTTCTCTACGACTTCATTAAAATATCAAGCACAATACACGCACAATTTAACACAGCACAAGGCGGACAGGGACATATTTTTCAGGACTGCAAAATGGCATCTGCAGAATGTCTCAAAGGAGTGACAAAGGCACTTCTTTAGCCCTAACAAAGAGAACAATGTTTCCAGTAGGACACTACAGGACTATTGCATTTCAGGGGGGAAAAGGCAGTGAAAATTAACACAAAACAGAGCTAAACATGGAGAATGACAGTCTGTAGGGAAGAATTAAAAGAAACTATTGAGGACACAAGTTTCACTCATTATTGTATATAAGAGCACCTAATGTTTTAAAAATCGAGTTATTGCAACTGTTAAGTTTGCAAATAAAATTATAACTTAAAAAAATCACAAAATAACCTTACTTATCAACTGAATTAATTTGATTCATAAGCACTGTATTTCTATAATTCCTGTTAAAAGGTAGTTTATAAACAAGCAATAACAGTATTATGATAAGCAATCTATGTGTATCATTTCATTTAATTTCTCACGACCAGTCTATGAGAAATGTACTACCAATGACTCCATTTTATAAGTAAGGAAATTGAGTCTTAGAGATATAACATAGCTCAGCATCAGGCAGATCTGAGTTTCAATTCCAACTCCTTCACTTACTAGCTATGAGACTTTGACTTTCTTTCCAAGATACTTTGAATTCCAAGACTATGAAAATCAAATAATTTTCACATGGATTAAGGACAAATTCTTTTCAAAAATGGGACAAGAACTTTCCTATAACACCATACAAAAATGGAGCTAGTTGCTTAATGAATTGGGGGTGTAGGGGAAATTGGGATACACCCACCCAAGATCAACCAAGTAACACTTGGCAAAACACTGTTAAAAGAGTAGCTTAAGAATGCCTTAGGAAAAAAACGAAGAGAAGGAATGATGAGAGTCAGGATTAATTACAAAATAAATATCATATCTGAATAGACTGGATGGGGAAAGATGATAATCAGGATACTAAACTGATTATTCCTCACTTTATCTGAGGTGTATGTGCTTAGTTATCTTCAGTGGACAGTACTCTGAAAAACTATTTGATGACTTCTATATTGTGAAAAAACAACTTCAGCCATAGTTACAAACAGTAGACTCTGATTACAGTAAATAAAACCAGTAAATAAGTTAGCAACAGGTAAATTTTTCTCCCTATGACTATTTGTTTCATAAATTGTCAATCCTACTTTGAATCCCAGGACACTGCTACCCAACTAATCTTCCTGAACTCCAGTTCTGATCATATCATTCATCTGTGCAGGAAACCTCAGTGACTCCACTGAGTGAGGAAAGCAAACCCAGAAAGCAATTCTTCTACCTCGAATAGAGTCCTCCACACTCTGGCCTGACTCTCCTTTTCCAGCCTTTCTACTCAGTTCTGCCCAGGATGAAAGCTATCATTCTGGAGGTAAGAGCCACTGTCTCCAGGCTCAATCCTAAAGCCTCTTCTCAAAAGACAGCCAACCAAGTAGAATGCCCATAATCACGAGCACCACCGTAAAGTCCAGTTACCAGGCTATGACTCTGCCAGACTTCCCTGCCTACCCCAGCTCAATGCTGTTCTTCTCTCTCCCAGATCCCCTAGTGTCCCCTACCCCTCTTTCAGAGCTCAGCACTTTTCTACACTCTAGGCCCAATGCGCCCATCTTATCCACCTTACCAAGCAAGTCAGTCTTACTTATTTCTGTATGCACCACAGCAACCAACCATACCCTTTCGCACAAAGTTCTACTTAATATATGTTGGGCAGAAAGAAACAATAAGAAAAATCCAGCATGCCTAAGTTTTCAAACCATTCTAGGCATTATAATCTTACTTTTCTATTATCCAAGATAACCATCTTAATGATTCAATAAAGTTATTGTAATATTAAGTCAAACAGCACTCTACTGGAACAAATATTATTTCGGCACATTTGTAGTAAGAAATCTCATGTCGTCTTTTAAGATTCCTTTCAAGAAAATGGGGGAAGCATGGTATTTACTGTCTTCACCCTGCATGATTGCTTCTCATGGATTAAGATTGGCCTACTGGGTCACTAGCTTCAAAAAGGTATCAAATTCTAAGAAAAGCAAGAAGAAACTAGAAATGTCTCCAGAAAACATGCTAAAATTAATTTGGGAGGGGTATACAATCCTTCTGAATCATATTAATTTTAGATCTGGAAGGGACCCAAGAAAATAACTTAGCCAACCCTTTATTATGCAGATATTAGAGAATCAAAGAAATTTTAGACTGAGCTAACTGACTGAAAGATCAGCTTTTTAGAATATCCTGAGCAAAGGCAGAAACCTAACCTCCTGGCGAAAAATAGTTGCCAGGTATTTCTTATTTGCATAAACATGTTAAATCAACCAGGCAATGAGCTGAAATTAATTAGGTGATAAGCTCACATTTCTGAATGAATTTACCCCTCAGTGTTTTCTCAAATGGAGCTCACTTTTGCCAAATATACTTTCCTCTTGTTATCTTTGTTTTCCCAATGCACGTCTCACTGTTGACCTTCCAATTTCCTATAGATGTAAATACCGTATAAAGATGTGGAATAGTGGCTTTAAAAAAAAAATACAGGCATCACTATAATCTCTCATCTGTGTATAACTTTTACTAGACTGGGTAGGGAGGATCTTCTTCCTTCACTATTCAAATAGGTGCTAAAATCACAGCAGAAAATAGGAACACAGAATGCCTGGAAAAGCGAAGGGTGCCTATCCAGGAAAGCTCACAACTGAGGCATAAAACAAGAAATCCACTCTTATTGTTTTCTTCTGCAACCCCTCAAATATAATTTGTAATGGTTACACATAACTTTTAGGAAGAAAAATACAAGCTGTCTCCCAGGAAATCTGGCCAACGCAACTACCAAAAATCCAAATCTGAACCATACATCAACGGGTTAATGGCACCCTATGAAACAAAATTCACAGGTATTCCTTCCGTTTGAGGAGAATAACACAGTAAAAAACAGAAATACCACTTGCCCCACAACAGAGCATCCCAAGGAAAGACCGACTCACATTTATCAGTAATAAATTCGCTGGGTAAACCATAGATCTCCTCAGAACTCACACCTGCAACCCAGGCTGTGATCACTGTTACCACCTTGCTTGCTGGCACCGTACAATCCAAGGACGCCTGGATTAGGATAAACGCCTTAAGTACAGTGCTGACACAATCCAGTCCTAGTGCTTAAGTCAGAGGGGCCCAGCCCTGGGTCAGGAGATAATGAGACTGATAATAGAGCCCAAAGGTAAACATAAATATCCTTAGGAAGCAGCATTGCTTTTCCAATCATGAAATGAATTCCCAAATTATTTTACTTCTTTTTTTCCAGAGCCAAACAAAAACAGATGAAAAATAATTCCAAATGATCTGGAGAGAGTGCAGCTCCATTATTACTTAAATATAATGAATAATAAACAAAGACTAAAGAGAAATGAGATCCCGCTCTAGCAACACAAGAAACTTTCTGCCAAGTATATTCCAACTATACAACTAGACACTTCTCTTTTTTAAGAGAAGAGCATAAATGAGTGCGTACATGCTATCAAGTGTGCTTAGACTATAAAGTGATGTGGCTGCTTCTCCATGAAGCTCATAGAATCAGTCACGTCTACGTCCTGACACTTCCATGGTAAACAAGTTGAGGGACAGGGAGAGCTCCAATGCCTACTCTGAGACAAGCAGCTGAGACAGAGCAAGAGAGAGGGCAAGGGAAAGAGAAAGAGAGCACGTGAGCGCGAACAAGCATGTGCAGGCAAGCAGTCAGCCAAAAGAGAGATTCTTTATATTACATGGAACAAACTTTTTGGTACAACACTAGAGAACAAGTTAAGTACAGCATTATAAGAAGTGCAGAGTGCTGCCAGAAAAAAAAGAATTTATTTTTTTAGTTCTGTTTCTTCCTACTCTATCTAGTCACTCAGGACAGTTTCTGTCATCTTTCTCCAACACTTAAGCTGTCATCTCTACTGGAGTTTCCCCACCCACCCCATGCATTTGAAAACCTTCTGGAAAAGAACCAAAAGTATAACCAACTTTGCAAAATGACATTCAGAATTAATCCCACCCTAATATTTGGCTGTTTATCCCCCTTATTTCTTGATCTCTTTCCATTCTTTCTTCCTGTCCTTCTTTCCCTACCTACAAGTAGATCCTAGCAACGAAAGTTACTTCCTTTTTTCCCTGCTCTCCTTAGACTTTCAAAACTAAATTTCTCCATTGCCCCCACGCCAGCTTCAATTCTTCCCTCAAGATAAAGAAAGCCGAGAAATGCACAAAATTGTCCATAAGTCTTTAGGATGCCGAATTTAATATTCTAAAGATCTCTGTGGAAGAATATTTCCAAGCAAAACAAAAACTAATGACTCTCAATCATCTATTTTTCAGACATTCCTTCTCATCTCACCAAATTCACCTGAGCTGTCATATATAGATTTGTCTAGATTTAGACTAAAGTCAAATGCAAATAAAGGTGAGTCTGAAGCCATGATTACTGCCTCAAAAAGAACTTTAACTACCTGTTGATTCAAAGTGTGCCAATCATGCCAGACTTGCTTTTTTTTCAGAGGCATTCCTTCGATCACCAGTGCCAGCACAACTATAAACTCACACAGAGAAGAGACCTTGTCCTCAAATTAGCCCCAAATGCACTCAGAACGTTTTTCACCAGTCCTAGCAATAATACTGAGAACGTACAAGGCCCTCTGCTAGCACTATGGAGTCGAGGGAAAGTGGAGGGGAGAGAGAAGAAAGAAGGGGAATGGCAATACAACAGCCTTGTCCCTGAGGAGCTGATAACCTAGACCGCTAACACAGACAACCTCATGGAAAGTTAACATTAATAAACAGGTCAAATTTCAAGGTGACATTAGAATAAATGCCGTAAGTCTGTGTATGAGTAATTGCTAAAGGAATTACACAGCTACGAATTCCTATAGGAATTCAGCAAAATGAAGTGAATACATTCCAGAGTAAAAGGAATCTGGCATGTGAGATGATAGTTACTTTGGCAAAATCATTTTAAAAGGTTAATGGATTTATTAGTTTTAATATGGTGGAAGAGAAATACTTCAGATATGACTGTGTGTTTTTAACCTCTATTTCTTTCAGGTTCACATCAAACAACCCTAAAATGGCAACAATCCAGCCACATCATAATGGTTTTCAAACTTCTTCCAATCGCTTGGGCCAAATTAACTAAACAGCTGTGTTTGGGTGGTCTCAATTTTTCACTCAACGTTATAGTTAGATGGATTTAACCCTCGGGGTCAATGATCTTTTAAGTCATCCTAGAGGAAAACAATACTTAATAAATTTTCCCCAGTAGATAAAGTAAAACAGGCAGAATGGTATAGTGAAAAATGTTCTGGAATAGGTGGAACCAATTCTAATTCCAGCTATGAAAACAACAGTAGTTTTAAGCAAGTTATTTGATTTCACTTTACTAAATTTCCTAATCAGTAAAATTAAAGCAGGAGGGATTAGTTATCTCTTTTTAAGTGTCACTTAGTTATAAAATTCTACATTTAAAAAAAAATCACTTGGCACTGCAAAGAGTACACAAAATAACACTGAGTGAAAAATGACAACAAAACCAGAATATGAGCCTCACTTTGTGAAATGTACAAAAATATGTGTTTACTTAAAGATTCATTCCATAAGCCATGAATGTAGCATACAAAGATAAAAACGATATAATATTAACAGTGAAGGTGGAAATGAGGCCAGGTCTCATTTTATTATTTATGCTCTCTATTTCCAATTGTAGTCAATAAACATATAAAAAGATCCAATCCTTTGAATCCAAGCTTGACATTTTGAATCAGAGCTCTTCAGCCTCTTCGAAATACACTGCCAATCAGAGTTGTCTTAGAAACACTGTAAGCCCAGTCTTCAATTAGGGGGAAAAGAGAAAGGGCAAAACCACAGTTTTGTTTTTCCACTACTACTTTTCTCATCTGGTCTAAAATCCCTTTCTCCATCCCCACCCCTCCTCACAAAAACCTCTTGGGAGTGACTGAACGCAAGCAACCTAAAACTGGAATTTCTGGAACTGTATGGTTTTCAAAAACCATCATATTGTCATCTCCCCACTTCTACACACACACCCAGAATTGGATTTCATACTTATTTTCACAACAAAGTCTCCCAGTAGTACTTAAACATTTTCTTTTTCCTTTTTTCAAAAGCATGGGCAGGTTATATCGGAAAAAAAGAGGAGAATAATTTGGCACCTGTGGAGGTGATGTCATTACCAGCCATGGGTCTGAACTGTCCCTGGAATGCAGCTTGCAGCTTGAATCTCTGAGCCTACCCAACGCTGTTGAACATAAAACACACTCATATTTGACTGGCTCTGCTTAGGAAGCCCTGTACTTACAACTTACCAGCTTTAAACTTTTTATAGAACATAGCATCAAATATTGTCAAGGAACATCCTTGGAAGGCCAAACTTTACAGCTCTAAACCTTTATTTAATATCTGGCAGGCCTGTGAACGACTTGTTCTGCCTGCCTATCTATAGACAGTCCCTGCTTCATGATAGGTTGTATTCCAAAAGCCTGATTTTGAGTCACCAGCTTGAAAAAAGAACTATACATACTCCCAACAACAGATGGAGTGAAGGCTTGATTGAAGAAGGGGTGGGCACAGTGGGGGAGTAAGACCGACAGGGAATGACAAAAGTGAACCTGGGGGTGTAAGCTCCAATCCTCAATCTGTAAAATGAGGTTAAGGAAATCTAAAACAAAGCAGGTAGAATAACAGTTTCTTGACATGAAGTAAACACCAATATATGTTAGCTACTGTTATCATTTTCTCTCTTCACAGAAACAGTCATTAAAGGGAGTATTAATTCCCTAGGCCTACCAAAGTAAGGTCAATTAACCTATTAACACACCTGAAAGTACTTGAAAACCACAAATCCTAACAACACTTCTAAGGAAAGTATGCAGTAAGGAGTTCCGACAAGCACACATGTGCTCTCCAGAGGACGAAGTGCACCCTCCATTCACACCAGACAGTGCAATGCAGAATCCTTACCCCCATCACTCCTCCAGCAAGAAGCCCACCCAGAAATGAGGTGCCTGTAAAGGAGATGGGGTGTGAACTCTGAAGTCCAACAGACTAGGGGTGAAGGGCTACAGAAATTTAAGCCTCTGTCCAAATCACCCAACTCCCCACTACACAACTCCCTGGTCACCTTTCCCTTCCTTTTTAGTAGCCACCGAATGTAGCCCTCCTGCTTCCCACTGCCAGCATCTGTCCAGGACGGTCATGTACAAACAGGAACTAGACTCTTCACCTTCCAAATTCAGTCTAGAAAGCAACATAAAGCTTTGCAACTTTCTATCAAGATTTTACTATTCATAACAATCAAGAAATGGATAAGAAAAGCCTAAATATGTTTGTCTGTTTTTACTTACGTTCCAAAGGCAAAGGCAAAAATCACACTCAGACATCAATGCTAATATAGATACATTTAAAGTAGTCAAGACAACAGAAAAAGGAAGAAGCTGCAACTTCTATCTTGCAATTCCCAAGACGGTGCTTACTTGATCTTTTACAGAGTTTTTTTTTTTAACCTTCAAAAACCTCTAAAAAGTAGTCAGTTTTCAATTATCTACTGCTGGTGATGTGTTTTATAGGCAACGACATAGCTATGTTCCAGAAAGCTCTCTCCCTGTGACCCAAAGCACATCCAAAGTCCCCTCTCCTCATTGCACAGCTTTTACAGACTCACGAGATCTTAGAGATGCCCTAGAACCTGACATTTGTCTAATCTATTTCTCCCAGTCTGACAATGAAGCTGGAGCTATCTGTGTGGAGCCAGAAGTTCAACCAATACCTCTGGGCCATGCTTTTCCCCACCACTCTAGAATGTTTAAAGTCAGTGGAAAGGGGAGTGTTGCGGGGAGCCAGAATCTCAAGCCAAGCCTTCACATGTATAATGTATTCCAAATGTAAACATTTCTTAGTTATTACCCATATTCCTGCTCCCTTCTATAAGGCACAGGGCAGAAGACTATGCAAGTGTGTATGCATTCCTACTTAAAAGGCAAATCTCAGTAATCCTGTTTTTTCTCACTATCTCAGTTACCCATTCCCACGGTCACGCACCAAGAACTGGCTTTCAATTTTTTCCAACTGTGACCCAGAGGGAAATATTTACATCCCAATGCAGTTCACAAATACACAGTAAACACACCCAGTTTTAATGAAAACAACATTTTTAAATGACTATGTGATCACTCTGATCAAGACTCAAGGCTAAGCTTGGGGAGGAGTTCATGCTAAATCCAGCCCCAACCCTTCCACTCAAAAAGCCTTCTCCCTGACAGCAGATTGCCTCAGCCAGAGAAAAAAAGGGGCATCTCTTTCCTCTCCTTCCTTATTTCTTTCCTTTCCCAAAGAGAAGTCCTTCTTGTTGTGTGTTAGGTTTTCTTTTGTTTGTTCTTTTTTTTGAGATGGAGTTTCGCTCTGTCAACCACGCTGAAGTGCACTGGCTCGATCTCGGCTCACTGCAACCTCTGCCTCCCAGGTTCAAGCGATTCTCATGCCTCAGCCTCCTGAGTAGCTGGGATTACAGGCACCCACCACCACACTAGGCTAATTTTGTATTTTTTAGTAGAGACAAGGTTTCACCAGGTTGGCCAGGCTGGTCTCGAGCTCCTGACCTCAAATGATCTGCCTGCCTCTGCCTCCCAAAGTGCTGGGATTACAGGCATGAGCCACCGCACCCGACCAACTTCTTTTTAAGTTCACTTAAGGCTGGGCACGGTGGCTCACGCCTGTAATCCCAACACTTTGGGAGGCCGAGGCAGGCAGATCATTTGAGGTCAGGAGCTCGAGACGAGCCTAGTCAACACGACAAAACCCCGTCTCTACTAAAAACAAACAAACAAAAAATTTAGCCGAGTGTGGTGGCGCGCGCCTGTATTTCCAGCTACTCAGGAGGCTAAGGCAGGAGAATTGCTTGAACCCAGGAGGCAGAGGTTGCAGTGAGCTGAGATCGCACCACTGAACCCCTGACTGGGTGACGGACTGAGACTCTATCTCAAAAAAAAAAAAAGATTCATTACAAGTTCCATGAGTTAGATTTTTTAGCATTTTTTTTAAAATGCTGGTCATGACTCTCTAATACTAGGTTTTGAAAAATCCTGCCCTAGACCTATTACTCTACAATTATCTCAATTTCATGCACCCCGACCTCTGAATATCTATCTTTCCAGCTCAATCCCTCTTCTCCAACAGTTCTCTAACCCTGAGGATCCTGTGCCCATACCATCTTCCCAGTGCCCCAGTCTTCACTCCCTTCCTTAAGCAGCTTGGATCCCATGGGCCCCAATCACATCTTAACTCCTTTGCCCCTCCCTACCTCCAACACACTCGCCCTATTTATGGTTACATTTACCTTGGCCTTACTTCAGATGTGCACCCAAGCAGCCAAATGAAAATAGCCACAGTAACTTTTCTCAATTTAAATCCACAGCCACAAACTTTAAGCAGACGGATATGGTTTGGCTCTGTGTCCCCACTCAAATCTCACCTTGAATAGTAATAATCCCCATGTGTCAAGGGTAGGACCAGGTGGGCAGTTTTCCCAATTCTGTTCTCGTGATAGTGAGTTCTCATAAGATACGGTAGTTTTATAAGGGGCTTCCCCCTTCGCTCAGCACTCATTCTCTCTCCTGCCGCCCTGTGAGGAGGTGTCTTCCACCATAACTTTGTTTCCTGAGGCTTCCCCAGCCAAGTGGAACTGTGAGTCAATTAAACTTCTTTCCTTTAAAAATTACCCAGTCTTGGGTATTTCTTTATAGCAGCATGCAAATGAACTAATACAGTAAACTGGTACCGGGAGTGGGGTGCCGCTGTAAAGATAACCAAAAATGTGGAAGGAACTTTGGAAATGGGTAACAGGCAGAGGTTGGAACAGTTAGGAGGACTCAGAAGAAGATAGGAAAATGTGAGAAAGTTTGGAACCTCCTAGAGACTTGTTGAATGGCTTAGACCAAAATGCTGATAGTAATATGGGACACTGAAGTCCAAGCTGAGGTGGTCTCAGATGGAGATGAGGAATGTGTTGGGAACTGAAGTAAAGGTCACTGTTGCTATGCTTTAGCAAAGAGACTGGTGACATTTTGCCCCTGCCCTAGAGATCTATGGAACTTTGAACTTAAGAGAGATTATTTAGGGTATCTGGTGGAAGAAATTTCCAGGCAGCAAAGCATTCAAGATGTGACCTGGATTATTCTGAAAGCATTCAGTTGTATGTGTTCACAAAGAGATGGTTTAAAATTTGAATTTATGTTTAAAAGGGAAGCAGAGCATTAAAGTTTGGAAAATTTGCAGCCTGACAATGCAATAAAAAAGAAAAACCAATTTTCTGGGGAGAAATTCAAGCTGGCTGCAGAAATTTGCATGAGCAACAAGGAGCCAAATGTTAATCCCAAGACAATGGGAAAAATGTCTCCAGGGTATGTGAGAGACCTTCAGAGCAGGTGCTTCCCATCACAGGCCCAGAGGCCTAGGAGGGAAAAATGGTTTTGTGGGCTGGGCCCAGGGTCCCCTGCTCTGTGCAGCCTCTGGACATGTGCCCTGCGTCCCAGCTGCTTCAGCTCCAGCTGTGGTGGCTAAAAGGGGCCAAGGTACAGCTCAGGCCATTGCTTCAGAGGTGCAAGCCCCAAGCCTTGGTGGCATCCACGTGGTGTTGACCCTGCGGGCGCGCAGAAGTTAAAAATTGAGGTTTGGGAACTTCCACCTAGATTTCAGAGGATGTATGGAAACACCTGGATGTCTAGGCAGAAGTTTGCTGCAGGAGTGGAGCTCTCAGAAAGAACCTCTGCTAGGGCAGTGCGGAAGGGAAATATAGGGTTGGAGCCCCATACAGAGTCCCCTCTGGGGCACTGCATGGTGAAGCTGTGAGAAGACAGCCACTGTCCTCCAGACCCCAGAACGGTAGATTCACCAACAGCTTGCACCTTGTGCCTGGAAAAGCCACAGACACTCAATGCAAGCCCATGAAAGCAGCCGGGAGTGGGGCTGTACCCTGCAAAGCCACAGGGGTGGAACTTCCCAAGGCCATGGGAGCCCAACTCTTGCATCAGCATGATCTGGATGTGAGACATGGAGTCAAAGGAGATCGTTTGGGAACTTTAAAGTTTAATTACTGCCCTATTGGATTTCAAACTTAGGTGGGGCCTGTAGCCCCTTTGTTTTGGTCATTTCTCCCGTTTGGAATGGTAAATACCCAATGCCTGTACCCCCATTTTATCTAGGAGTAACTAACTTGCTTTTGATTTTACAGGCTCATAGGCCAAAGGGATTTGCCTTGTCTCAGATAAGACTTTGGACTTGGACTTTGAAATTAATGCTGGAATGAGTTAAGACTTTGGGGGATTGTTGGAAGGACATGAGTGTGTTTTGAAATGTGAGGATATGAGATTTGGGAGGGACCAGGTTGGAATTATATGGTTTGCCTCTGTGTCCCCACTCCAATCTCACCTTGAATTGTAATAATCCCTATGTGTCAAGGGTGGGGCCAGGTGGAGTTAAGTGAATCACAGGGGCAGTTCCCCAAGCTGTTCTTGTGATAGTGAGTTCTCACGAGGTCTGATGGTTTTATAAGGGGCTTTCCCCCTTCACTCGGCACTCATTCACTCTCCTGCTGCCCTGTGAAGAGCTGCCTTCCACCATGATCGTAAGCTTCCTGAGGCCTCCCCAGCCATGTGGAATTGTGAGTCAATTAAACCTCTTTTCCTTATAAATTACCCAGTCTCAGGTATTTGTTCATAGCAGCATGAGAACAGACTAATACACAGACCCTTAGCAATTCTCAGAAATCCTATGAGAATTCCCTACTCAGTCCACACTCCCAGGCTCTTAGAAACTTATTTCGTACCTGTACATATTTCACACCTGTACATAAAGCAAAAAAAAATTATAGACTTAAAAAGATGTAACACTGGTAACTGGATGTTCCCATATTCTCAGCCATAATCCAACCACAGCTATCCTCCAATAGGAAAAATCTAAACTCTGTTTAACAAACTGTTACCCACCCCCACCAAAAAAAAAAACAAAACTAGTCATTTAGAAAAAAAGGTAAATCTGCCCCAGTAATATTAATAAGTTGAAGGCCACATAACCATTAAAGAATACAGGAAAATTTACTTTCAAAAAGTGCTTTTGTTTTCTCCCGTTTTATGAAAATGTTTGGTAATATTCTCTCTTAATTCTCTTACCAAATCAGTCCATATGCAACTATGTTCTGCCTCTGTAATCACTGATGGGCATAACAGTTTATTGTCCAAATATAATTTGTTCAACCATGCAAACATCTGTGCAATCAGGCATGTTCAATTTGCCAGGGACAAGTCCAATGACATGGCCACAAGTGATAAGCACAAATGCTCTGTTAGTGGGCCTTTCGCTGAAAGAAACAGCTTTTCCCACAATTATCTCCAGATTGAATTCAAGTGTCTAATTAATGCTTTCATGTAATTCAACAAAAACAAAACATTTACATTATAGAGTTACTATTTATTCTAACCCAAGTCACTAATGGTAACACTAATGCACATAAGCATATAAACCCCAGAGTAAAATGGAGCTGTGTTTCTTCAAATTCAAGGGCCAGTAGAAGTGAAGGCTAAGGAAGCATGTCTGCCCAAAGAGAGAGTAAGAAGCACAGCCCAGAATTCCAGGTGCTACAAGAGTGCTGTCATTGTACAATCACTGCTGGACATCAAGGGCCATTTCTATTGCTTTGCAACTCCTTTCTTCCTGATAGAAATAAAGAATTAATTAATTGTTTTTGTTGTTGTTTTTGAAACGCAGTTTCACTCTGTCACCCAGGCTGGAGTACAGTGGCGCAATCTCGGCTCACTACAACCTCCGCCTCCTGGGTTCAGGTAATTCTCGTGTCTCAGCCTCCCAAGTAGCTGGGATTATGGGTACACACCACCATGCCCAGCTAATTTTTGTATTTTTAGTAGAGACGGGGTTTCACCATGTTGGCCAGGCTGGTCTCGAACTCCTGACCTCAAGTGATCCTCCCACCTCAGCCTCCCAATGTGCTGGAATTACAAGCGTGAGCCACTGCACCTGGCCAGAATTAAATCATCAATTTTTTAAAAACATCAGATTTGAGTGTGTAAATCTATATAGCAGCAAATAGGCAGATCATTCTTCAGCTTGGAGCAACCTCAGGTGAAAAACATTAACACCTCCTGGACCTGCAGATATAGCCAAGACCACACACTAGCCTGCCAGCCTCCTAGCCTCACTCATCCAGACCTCCAGCATCAAAAAGGAACGTGCACAGCACCAAGATGATCAAGCTAAGGCAACAATTCCTACCTTCACTTACTCAAGAGCCCTCCTCAGCACCCTGACTTTTCATCAGCCTACCAACCATTTTCCCTTATTCAGTGTTAAGACTGCTAAGATGTTTGCTTCTTTTTCTCCTCTACCATTCATTCACTCAAAATTTAGCGACTGGCTATTATGTAATCAGCACTGTGCCAGGACCTCATAGCCTAGTAAGGGACACATGGAGTAAGCGCATAATTACAATCCATTCTGAGAAATATCTACAGAAAGCCATATGCAAAGTAGCATAAGAATAGGGGATGAAGTAGGATAAAACTGGAGCCATTCATAAAGGATGGAGGGAAGAAAGGAGGTACAGATTCCCAAGTACCTGCAAAGGCATCAAGCATAAAAGACCACTACAAGTTGCTCTTTTCAACTTTTCAAATTTAGTCAAAATTACAAACGGTAGGCCCAAGAACTTCTGAGGTAATAAATCAGTCCATTCTTCCACTAACAAGGTGGATATTTTTTAGATATTAACTGAGAAGTTTCTTCAAGATCTTCTGAAAATTCCATGTAACCACTGTATTTCGGCTTTCAATTTACAAATCAACACTTGACTCTATAGACATGTACTTCAAACTTATGTCTTAATCACAACTGCATTCTCTGGTACTCAGTATAATTCTGAGAGGCAGACTAGGACCTTCATTCAAGCCAAAACTGTCTTAAGTGAAATATATCTTTGATGGGTATTCCTTTCATTCTTTGGCTTCTCTCCCACCCCAAGCCAAGGCAGTTCAGGTACCACTCTTAATAGGCAGTCGACTACCGTGGCTAATAGAATGGCAGGTAACGGTTTAAAGGGTGACCTCCCCTAAGTAGGGGTGAAGACAGGAAGCAAGTGAAAGAGAATCCAGTGTACAGTAAATGGGTGCTAAGTTAGGACTGGGTGAGAAAACAGATGGATATCCTCTTCCTCCACCTCTAGAAGAGAACAACTTTCCACGCCAAGCACAGTGGCTCAAGCCTATAATCCAGCACCTTGGGAGACCGAGGCAGGTGGCTCACTTGAGGTCAGGAGTTCAAGACCAGCCTGGCCAACATGGCAATACCGCATCTCTACTAAAAATACAAAAATTAGCTGGGCGTGGTGGCACGCACCTGCAGTCCCAGCTACTCGGGAGGCTGAGGCATGAGAATCACTTTAACCCAGGAGGCAGAGTCTGCAGTGAGCCGAGACTGAGTCACTGCACTCCAGGCTGGGCAACTGAGGGAGACTCTAGATGGGGGCGGGGGGAGCTTCCCTAGTTACTACTGAGTTGTTTTGTTATGAAAAAAAATCTCATGAAGTCAGAGCTTCTAACAGATTAGATTTAGCCTGGGCCCTGTGTTAGCTAAGTCAGGGTTTCTCAACCTCCGCACTACCAACATTTTATTGTGAGGAGGTGTCCCTGTGAACTGTAGGATGTTTAGCAGCACGGCTGGCTACCACATACTAGATACCACTAGCACACCTTCAAGTTGTGGAAATAAAAAATGTCCCCTACGGAACATCACCTGGGCTGGGAACCACCATACTAGATGATGAACATCAGGCTGCTTATTAACTATACAATGAAGAAGAAACTGATATTGATGAATAGGACAAAATATTGAGATGAGAAAAAGATTATGCCATATTGGGCTACTGCCTGCATTTTAATGAAAAGCCAACAGATATCCCCAATAGAAGAGGAAAAAAAAATCAAAATTAAGTCCAACAAAGTAAAGCAAAGCAAAGTCGGCAGCATTTAAATAAAAGCATGATTGAGTGTATGTGATGCTAATTGCTAACTGAGACCACAAAATTACATTAAATGATTAAGTACACAGGTGCTCAGGTATGGCGGAAGTGCAACAAAGAAAGAGTTTAGTGAAAACATTAAAACCAAGTCAAACCAACTCTATCTTCATTCCACATATCCAAGCCCATTCTACAAGAATCTTCTTTAACTGATTTGATTCTACAAAATGAACATTTGTAATAGTAACTATTTTGTATTAATAATAATTAGCAACACATAGACAGGACTCCAAATCCCAGTTCCAACTATCTTCTAACTACATGACACCCTCTCTAAGCTATTTCCCCTATCCAGAGAAGTAAAAGGTGTAACCATTGTAAGAACATGAGCACAGTGCCTGGCACACTGTAAGTACTAATAAATGGCAATTACCAGTAGTTACACATATTATTTTGTAAACATGTTTTTACTACAAAATGGAAGACATTGCCCAAGTGGAACTATGAAGAAAACACACTTCTAATCAGTTAACTAAAGAAAATATATATATATATATATAAGACCCAATCCTGTAAAATACATGCCTAAGATGCCAAAATTTACTTCACTCTAAAGGCAGGAGAAAAACATGGATTACCAACCAAGCACATGGCTATAATAAAAGCAAAATATAAATGCTACTTTTTTTTTTTAAGTATCACATTATTTCCCACTTGCACTCACTCCAAATATATTTCCCCAGACTTTTATCCAAATCAGCTAAAATATCATTTTCAAGGGGTTGAGATTAAAAATTCACTTTATAAAAGAAATTTTCTATGAAGACTAATAATCAAGCAGAAAAAAGAGTATTTTCTCACACATATCCACAGCCAGTTTAGAGTTGCTGTTTTTGCCTCACAGAAGTTGTTTTCCAGCCACAAGCTACTACAGATTGTTCAGACCTTTTGGCAGCAACACAGGAAACTGCCCTTTTCACCCGTTCTCCCACAAAAATGTAGTCAATTTCTAGGCAAGCCCATATCTCAAGGCTACTTTGCTTTATAGAGCCAAATGCACACAACTTTTCATTTAGCATTAAGAAAGGGCCCCAAATATTTTGCATTTTTGTAAAGAAAATTGAAAGCAAGTCACCAAAGACATACGGGCAAAGTTATTTATTAAATCAGCTCATAAAGTGTGCCACACCAACATTTGAAATTTAGAGGACATTCGGAATCACAGCTGTTTCTGTTTTATATCCAAATCGTCCAGGATGCAATGGGCAACACGTGAAGCTATTTCCTGATGCTTAATTGTGCCTTGGTGTCCCACTATTCTCAACTTGCCATGTTTCAAATAAATAGTTAAAATAGGTGTGATTAAAAAAAAAAAAAACTCAGGCAGCCCACTCACTCACCATATCTTTCATTTGAATCTGAGGTTTTTCTACAATACTATGGATCACATAAAGACATCTGAGCAAGTCACAGGATGAAGCTGAAGTTCTTCTCACATTTCTTATTCAAGTATACAAAATCAACCCACATTTTTCTCCTTCAGTTATTTAAGGGGAGGTGAGGGTAGGAGGTGGTAAATTATGCAACAGCTATAACGTATTTAATTTCTAAAAATGAAGCCAATGCTGCCTTTTAAATGCAAAATTAAAGATGACCCTTTAAAAACCAGGAATCCCTTTGTATCCCATTTGGCTTAAAATTTCCCAGACTGGTCATTTATTTAGAACACAAGGAAGTCCAAATGGTAAAAAGGCATCTGTAATCACTCACAAAATGAAGCTGGATACTACCCTGTCCTGGGAGAGTTGAATGCCAAAATTCAATCTGTGACCCAAGCTCCGCAATTCATAGATTGGGGAAAAAGAAAAATCAGCACAATATTTTCCAAGGGACGTTTTCTGTCTCCAAAAATGACTTGCAACTGCAAACAAGTTCCAATAATGACGCAAAGGCAACCTCTCCAAAAGGGTACAATTTCAGAAACTGTCCAAAAACCCCATACACAAAAACAATAAGCAAAGGAACCTCGATTCAATTACACAAGACCCATTACACTTTGATTCAAGAGAAGATAAAAGAGTATTTTTCAGTCAGAGTCCAACATAAACACTAATGTAAAATATGCTCAAATTCAGAACTTCTTTTCTGAATTTAAATTATTCCAGCATAATAAATCCTATAGATTACACAGCGAAGAAATCCGGAAAGCAAACCAAGGAATTCAAAATAGAAATTCAAAGGAAAATGTTTGGATGTCTGGTAGGTAAAGAGACCTGCTTGCCTATATCTAGGTACAAAAGGCACATCTTGTTATTTTAGGTAATTTTTCCAACTTAAATAAACTGCACAGTGGAGCAGGAACCAACTGTAAACATGCTTTCATTCCCTGCTTGCCTTAACAAGGCATTGTTAAGGCAACCAACATTACCAATGTTGGTAAATGTTGGTAAACCAGGCTATCTCTCATCTCCATAAACAAAACAGAATATCAAAGAGATTTCACATTATTGTTTATCAGCTTATCAGCATCATCAAAGTACATCTGTAATCGATACTACTCATGAGAAAGCATCTGTGGAAAGAGCAAGAAGAAAGAGTCTGTGTTGGAAACTCACTTGGGAGGGTCTGAAGGAGTTTTGTGTGCTGTTCATCACTATCATAAAATAGCCTGTAAGACAATCACCAAAAAGTAAAAACAGAGATTTCTTGAGTTAATGGTCCACATCTTCACAAGAATAACTTTCGAATAAGTAAACAACAACAGAACAACTGGGCCAACGTTATCCAGAGGTCTGGCATAAGAAGATAAAGCACTCAAGTTCACAGTTTAAACATGGGTTTCCTGGCCCACAGTAGAAAACTTCAGCCTGGGGAAGATTTACTTCAAATCAAACTAAATGAGCAATTAAGGAATCTCTTTACTACTGTTACATTTTTAAATTCACCCTATTAGAACACTCATCTTAAAACAAAACTGGACTCTTCTAAAAAACAAAAGAGATGAAAAATACAGAATTGGTCACTGATTTCTGTTCATTCTCATCCTACTTCCACCTACATTCAACTAATATTTATTGTACAGTTACTATATTAAAAAGCACACAGCTAGTACTGAAGAGGGATAGAGTTAGCTAGACAGAGAGATGTACTTACTGCCAAATAGGCTATGTCTGCATCTGTAATTTGCACACAGTAAGTTCAGGTGTTTTACTTGCTTCCGGGTGTTGTTTTTAAGAATGTCTCTGTGGTTCGCTTTTATATGGCAAAAGCACTGAAGGTCCTTCATGTGTCTAAATGAAAAAGTCTGGACATTTGGCTTCAATAAAGCCATCACTTTCTTGAAGATAGGTTCCAGCTATGAATCGTCTAGGTTTGTGTGCTGGACAGGGTGAAAAGGGCAATGTTCTGTGTAGCTGCCAATGGGCTGAACAATTCCCAGTAGCTTGTGGCTAAAGAAATCTTCTCTGAGAAGAGAACTGTAACTTCCAAGCTGGCTTGGGATAATTGTTTGAAACAACGTGATTTTTTTCCATTCAGTTATTTTCTGTTATACCTTTTCCAGCAAAATTATTCTGTGGAATTTTAAAATAATCATGTTTTTAAATGATCTTTCCAGTAAAAAGAATGTTTCAAAAATAATGCTTAACAGCTTAACTGAAAACCAATTTCAGCACACACTAGAAACAGCATTGAATTATTTCTAGTATTCTCCATCCACAATTAACACAGTATTCATTTTGTTCAGGTATTCGCTTCTGGAAAGCTCTTCCTGAAATCATCCTGCAAATATTTATTAAGCATGTAATAAGGAAACACACACACACACACACACTCCACCAGGCTGGTCACTGTAGAGAATACCAAAATGAATGAGAAAAACTCACAGCCCTTAACAAACCAACATAATAACAGAGAGAAACAAGGGGGTCAGAAAATCTGTGTTTTTCATAAATTCCCAGGATTATTCCTGTACATACTGAGGTGATGGCATGTGCCTGTAATCCCAGCTACTCGGGAGGCTGAGGCACGAGAATCACCGGAGCCCGGGAGGCAGAGGTTGCAGTGAGCTGAGATCATGCCACTGAACTCCAGCCTGGGTGACATAGGGAGACTCTCTGTCTCTAAAAGAAAAAAAAAAAGCACTACTATATTCGCACACACAAAAAAAACCTGGCAATAAATTAGTAAGCCATTATTTAAGAGACTCACCACTGGGTCTCTTAAATTAGAAAGCCACTATAGTTACATTTAAAATAACACTTGTTCTAAACACTTAATTTGCACATGACTTTTTCAGCAATAAATCTGCTGCATAAATGAAGTATACCTAGACATTAAATTGTGTGTTGGAAAAACACTATGAAACTATTATAAAAAGAACTAAACTAGGCATCGGAAATGGTAAGTTCAAGTCCAACTACCATCACTTAATTTGAGTTACAGTAAAAATCCTACCTGTCATATTATCTCATAAAGTTATTAGAATACTTAAATAAAAATATACATAAATATGTTTTGCAAAGTGTTTTAAATTTTAACATTATACCACTGGACTAGGAGCAGCTCAGTGGTTTCAGTATCCCAGCAGGTAAAACCTTGTTGGGAATAAAACAAACTAACATTGGCTGGATTTTAAAAATCAATTTTTAGGCTTCCAGAAAATTCACTGATGAGTAGAAATCATTTATCAGAGTTTGCACATCTCTCAATGGATGATAACAGTACTTCACATAGTTTCATTATTGTTTTCATATTTTATATAAAGTCTCACCATATTCACAGTTTTTTTGTATTTTAGTACATTATGTTAATATATGTAGCTCTATGTAGTTCATATGCAGCTCACTCATTTTAACTCCTATACAGTACTTCATTATAAAATATACTTTATTTTTCCTAATTGAAGGATAGGTTGGTTCCAACATTTTGCTATTATCAATGTGTCAATAAGCATGCCTTCTGAGTTTCCCTTCACCTACAGGTACAGGAATCTCAAGAGTTCATACCTAGTGCAATTGCTAGCTAGTATGGTATGGTCAGTTTTACACTGCCAAACTGTTCTCCAAGATGGTTATGCCAACTTAGGCTCTCACCAACAATGAATCTTCCCCAGCACTGGTATTTTTATACTCATATTATGATGGTTATTAAAACATCTCCATTTTAACTTACATTTGCCTAACTACTAGTGAGACTCAGGGTTATTGGCCATTTGAGTTTCCATTTCTCTGCATTGTGTACAATTATGCTCTATTTTGCTACTAGGTTATCTGCCTTTTTCTTATTAATTTGTAACAGTTTTTCATATAATCTAGATTTTTAATCTTTGTAGCATATAGGCTATTTTCAACAAGATTGCCACTTGGCCAAGGCTACCTAAAAGCCTAGCTAGAATAGACCCAAGTACATTCTGACTACAAGTACAGGAGTAAGCAAGCCATGGCTGTTGTACACAGTCAAGGATGTCATCAAGAAACTAGCCTCCTTTTGCCCTCCTGCTCTGCCGTCTTTAACACTAGCCTCATTTTCACCTCTGCAAGACAGCTGCTGCAGCTCTAAACATTATGTCCACTTCAAGGGTGGGGGAAGAAAGACCGGACCCCATATTCAAGGAGTAAAACTTTCTCAGAAATCCTAAGCTCACATCTCATTGGCCACCACTGAGACCTCTAAAGGACATCAGATGAGACAGCTATTTCTAAATGGGCACAAAATCAGGGTTGTGTTGGTAAAGAAAGGGGAACAGGCGAGGTAGGCAGCTAGCAATGTTTTTCAAACATGCCTTACAAATATATGACACCAATGTGAACCTTTTCTTTTCACTGTGGTAATTTTTTTTTATGGAAGTTTATTTTAATAGAATCAAATTTCTGAATCCTTTTCTTTATGATGTTCTCTGTGTCCCCTCCCCCCCAACTCATCAACAATGCTTATATTTACTGCTAAATATTTTAAAGATTGGCTTCTTGCCTTTAAGTCTAAATGTAATGCATCCATAAACACATCTATAATGCATTTTGTATATGGTATGAAGTAGGGAATGAATTTTTTTTATATAGACCAATCAGTGGATGTTTACCCCATTTATTTAATAGTTTACCTTTCCCTACTGATTTATAACACTGCTCCTATAGTGTAACAAGCTTCGTTATATTCGTTTATATTAAGTTTCTAGGCTTGTATCCGTTTAAATCAGGTTTACTGGTATAATTCTCTATCCTTGCCACAATAGTTTCAACAGCCTTGATATGTGGTAGGAACAAAATCTTCCCAACTTGTTCTTCAAAATTATTTTGACTATTCTTCAACACATGCTCATTTGCATATTAACTTTAGGACTGGCTGACCCATAAAAACCCTACTTGGAATATGCGTGAATTTTCACTGAAATTACCCATTTATTTGGGGAAAACTGTTATCTTTACAATATCAAGCATTCCCATTTGTGGACAATGAACATTTCTCCATTTATCCAGCCCTTCTTTCACATCCTTCAATGTTTCAAGATTTATCCATAAAGATTTTACATATTTTGTTAGATTTGTTCCTAGGAAACAGAGTTTTGCATTTTTAGAAACTGGAAATATGATCTTGATCTTCTTTACATAAATTTTCTAGTTGGTTATCCCTAGACTCACTTAAGTTTTGCACACAGTATATTATATAAACTGCAAAGAATAATTTTGATTCCTCCTTTCCAATATTTATGATCATTTCTATTCTTGTCATATTGTACTGCGAAATTTCAACAACTATATAAATGACTAAAAGTAGTAATTTTGTATCTTGACCTTAAGAAATCTGTGCTATTATCATATTGCTAAGTATAATGTTGGATTTTATTTTCAAAGACATTATTTAGCATGGTAGAGAATTATACTGCATTCCTAATTTAGTTAGCATTTTCCTGAATGAATATTGGAATTTCATAAAATGCTTTATCTAGCAAAACTATTTTATGTTTTCCTTTTAGTTAATCAATTCTTTAAAGAAGTGTGAAATTGTATATTATTTCTTCATTCCTAAAATGAATTACAGTTAATATACTATGTATAATAGATTTTTTTTCTGTTTTACTGGGGCATTACATATATTTATGGGTGACATTTACCTGTAATTTTCCTGTTTTCACTGTTCTGGTCAGTACTGTTACCAGGGTTATGTTAGCTTAAAAATTCAAGAATGCTTTAATATATTTCTATTTTCTGGAATAGTGTGGGAGTTTCTCCTCCACGGCAGTATGAAAACACTTTCCCATAGTCTAGGTCCAACAACCACTATTTTTTAGTCTAATAACCATGGAAACATGGTTACTAATTTCCAAGGTTTTCTATTTTTCTGGAGGAAAACATATGTTTCTATTTTGTTGGTATTTTCAAAAGTATTAACATAGATGTATATATTTATATTGTCTTCTAATCTGAGATGGTAAATATTTTTCTCTTCCTTCTTTGTTCTTAGATAAAATGTTAAAGGGTTATCCTTTATTGGGTGATTTGCCTTCTCCCACCCTGCCCAAGAATTAGCACTTTGCACTTTCGCTTTTTTTCATACAATATTTGTTCATATCATTAACTCCCTCATATTTATGTACATAAATTATTCGTGTTTTTTCTATTGTCTTAAATATAAGGCTGAGCTCCTTTACATTTTTTTCATTTAATATGTCTGTAATTTAAAGCTACGCATCTCATATCAGTTTCTGCAGCCTCTCTCAAGTTTTGCTATGTAGTGTTCTCACTGTTAATATGTTCTAAATCATCTGCAAGTCTACCTTTTACATCCTCCTTGACCCAAAGTGATTCCCTCTATCTACTGCTTCCACACATTTCAAGATATTCCCATCACTGGAGTTATTCACAGTTGAATGAAATGACAGTGAAAAGACTGATGGATTGATTTTTCATGCTAGATATCTACAGTTTATATGGTGAGAGATGCCAATCAATAATTTTGGCTCATTCTTTAGATGGGGTCAACCAAGCCATTACTGATGATTTCCATCAAAGTTGCTCAGTTCACTGAGGGGGGTTTCCCATGAGTCTTCAGCTCTTCAGCTCTTCAGCACTCATTGTGCCAGTAATGCTCTCGGAACAATTTTTTTGTTGTTAAGAGACAGAGTCTTGTTCTGTCACCCAGGCTGGAATGCAGTAGCATGATTATAGCTTACTAAAGCCTTGAATTCCTGGGCTCAAGCGATCCTCCCGCCTCAGCCTCCCAAGGAGCTGGAACTACAGCCATGTGCCACCCCACCAGGCTAATTTTTTTTTTTTAACTTTTTTTGTAGAGACAGGGTCTTGTTTTATTTCCCAAGCTGGTCTCAAACTCCTAGCCTCAAGTGATCCTTCTGCCTTGGCCTCCCACAGCACTGGGATTACAGGCGTGAGCCACCACACTAGGCTTGGAACAATTCTTAAGTTCACTCTGACCTCTCCCTTTCTTATCACTTCATGGGAGTTTAGTTAGTGCTGTGATCTTTCCACAGAAGGAGCTCATGCAGAAGAATATCATTTCAACAAACATCATTTCAAGACTGCCGGACTTCCTAGGTTACAACACCTACTGATGGCTCTAACTATTAGCAGGTATAGCAAACGAGAATTAATGGAAAACATTTAAAAACCCACATAAACTTAAAGAACTGCACACCACTACCCTCTGAACAAAATGCTGGCCAAAACCTCCCAACTGATACAAAACAAAAAAATGAATCAGGGAAGCAAGCAAGGTATACACCCCAAAATATGGCAACTTTTTCAAAATAAAAACCCTCAGGAAAAAGGGAATCCTATTTAAAAATGGCAATAAACAAAAAATTAGGCAGGCGTGGTGGCAGGTGCCTGTAATCCCAGCTACGCAGCAGGAGAATCCCTTGAACCCGGGAGGCAGAGGTTGCAGTGAGCCAAGATCGCACCATTGCACTCCAGCCTGGGCAACAAGAGTGAGATTCCGTCTGGGAAAAAAAAAAGGGTAATAAAAACAATAATAGCAAGAGCATTAGCTAACACTTCCCATGCACCATTCTGTTGTATATACTAATTTAATCCTTACCAAAACCCTATGAAGTAAAAACTATTCTTACTCCCATTTTATAGATGAAACTAAGGCACCTAGTTGGTAAGGACGAACCCAGACAGTCAAGCGCCAGTAGTGCTCATAATTACCACACTATAAGCCGGCAGTCCCAACCTTTTTGGTACCAGGGACTGGTTTCGTGGAAGATAATTTTTTCACAGACCAAGGCCGGGGGATGGTTTTGGGATGCTTCAAGTGCATTACATTTATTGTGCACTTTATTTCTATTATTATTACATTGTAATATATAATGAAATAATTACACAACTCACCATAATGTAGAATCAGTGGGACCCTTGGACTTGTTTTCCTGCAACTAGGCAGTCCCAGCACGGGGGTGATGGGACACCGTTACTGATCATCAGGCATCAGATTTTCATAAGGAGTACGCAACCTAGATCCCTCACATGTGCAGTTCACAATAGGGTTCATGCTCCTATGAGACACTGACAATGCCACTGACAAGAGGCAGAGTTCAGGAGGTAATGGCCACCTACCCCTTACCTCCTGCTGTGCAGTCCATGGCCTGGAGATTGGGAACCCCTGCTACTCCTGTCACATGGTAACGTGACACTGCATTCTTTCTACTACATTCTTTCTACTCCTAGTTATCTATAGGAGCTATCTCCTATATATAGATAACCCTCCACCAGCTTTATATTCAAATCTTCACAAAGTCTCTTATTAAAGGGAAAAATCTCTCCATTGCTTTATTTTGAATAATAAATTACTAACAGGCTTGAGTTCAAATCCTGGCTCCATATTTATCTGCTGTGCAAGTCATTTAATCTCCTTGCCTTGGTTTCCTCAACTGTAAAAGGAAAATAACTGATAGCACCTATGTCAAAATTAAGTGTGGGGTTCAAATGAATCAAAGCACTCTAGTTATATCACTGTGCCAGGTAAGTAAATTGTGTTCGCTGCTATCATAAAAACAGTGTCATCATCATCATCATCCAGTGCTAGTGCTCCTAGGTTATTATTTCCTTTCAAACTGTAAATAATACCACTGTACATAAGCCTTTTAAAAATATTTTTTAAATGGAATTCTGTAACACTAACCTCTTGGAGACATCATAGATATTAAGTAATCAAACATGTTTCTGGATAAAATTCTTGTGACATCATCATACCAGACTCAACTCTAGAAGACGATTTCCACAAGGGCAGGAATTTTTGTCTGTTTTGTAAACCACCTTATTTCCATTACCTACAATATTGCTTGGCATCAATATATGTTTGTTGAATAAATTAGTAAAAAGTATTGAATCTCAAACAATATAAAAGAAAATGAATATAGTATGTCCTAAAAAACTACGTTAGATAAGTTTTACACAATTTTACATAAAGTTTCATAAAATAATGCAAAGTATTCCTTCCATATAACGATATATTGCTATTTTCACATGTGTATGTGACTACTATGTAATAAATGCAATATTTAAAGACTTTATTATTTCATCTGCTACCCTAAAAGTTTATAAAGACTTCTTAGGATGTCAACGGCCTAATTTATTTCCTATTATTTCTTATTTATTTTCCTGTGTTGTCCTTCATCTTCCCTCCAAAATTAATTCCATCTACTATTTAGTAAGCCAAAGATTTCAGTAGATAAAAATATAGGCTGGGCACGGTGGCTCACGCCAGTAATCCCAGCACTATGGGAGGCCGAGGCGGGTGGATCACAATGTCAGAAGTTCGAGACCAGCCTGACCAACATGGGGAAACCCTGTCTCTACTTAAAATACAAAAATTAGCTGGGCGTGGTGGTGCACACGCCTGTAATCCCAGCTATTCAGGAGGCTGAGGCAGGAGAATCGCTTGAACTCAGGAGGCAGAGGTTGCAGTGAGCCAAGATCGTGCCACTGCACTCCAGCCTGGGCAACAGAGTGAGACTTCGTCTCAAAAACAGAAGAAGAAAAAAAAATGTGTGTGTGTGTGTGTGTGTGTGTGTGTGTGTGTGTGTATATATATATATATATATATATATATATATATATATATATCCCTTTCCTGAAAAGAACTCTATGCCTATAGGAGTATTTAACTCTTTTTTCCCATATCAAATAAATAAACCTTTTTTAAAACAAATATTGGAGAAAACTGTCATTTTCTGAGAGACAGTCAGCCATTATTATTTCACTCATTCAGGATCTGTGTATTGGATACTCCCCCTATGACTCAGGCATTAGGCTGAACACTGGAAAAAAAAGGAGGAAAGTGGACAAAGCCCTGCAGTCACTGTGAAAGATGGACATGGAAACACATAATTTTACAGAGCTGTAGGTCTACAACAGAGGCAGAATCACAGAGGAAGGAGAAGCCAAATGCTGTAAGGGCGAGGGCAGGCCAAAAACTCAGCAGAATGAACACTTTTTTTTTTTAACTAAACTCTGAAGATCAGCAGAAGGTTGACAGGTGAGGAGAAGAGAAAGCAGGCAGAGGGAGGAACAAATATACAAAAGCCCATGTGTGATGAAACAATATGGCATGCTGAAGAAGTAAATGAGTCATTTGATATCACTCGTGTGTTGGGTTTATGGTTAAGATTGTGGCAGAGCTGCCGGGAAAGAGGGGTGTTCATTATAAGGGGTCTTGTATCCAGGCCAAGGAAGAGGTGTGGCACAGCTAAGCCTTCCAGCTGCAAGAGGTTCCCAAAACTAAGCATCTCTGTCGTAGAATGGCGTGTCATAAGCCATTCTATGACAGAAATGAGGAGCACAAGCCAAAGCACCACATCAACCACAAGAGCTATTCACCAGCACACAGTAATTTATTTATGCTTTAACAATCAAATTCCCTGACTGCACCAAGAGCTCTTTGAGCGCAAGGACCGACCATGTCTTACTCAAGTTATCTCCCAGATGTCTACTAACATAATTCCCTTACTTAACAAATGCCAAGCACATAACGACGCACTAGGTGTTATACTAAACACTGGGTAGTCACAGATCGTAGACTACCCTGTCCCAACTAACCTTAGAGCCTTCTCTGAGGAACTGATACCTGAGAATAAAAAAAGGTTAGCTTCTAGAATTTTTGGTTCCTACCCTCTCCTTATATCATCAGCTGATGTTTAACATTAAATCTTCTCTTTAATACACTTTTATTTGGATTCAAAGCCATTCTTCCCTTAATTCCCTTTATTCTCCTAAGAACAGTCTTCTTCCTCTCTATTCTTCATTCTATGGGTATCATTCCAAAACTCAGTTCAGCCCACCATCTTCTCATTGGAGGCCTCACTCTACTCTGCTTATTTCAGGGTTTTTTTTTTTTTTAAGCCTATGCTTTTTAGATTGCTTTTATATAAATTATCTGAGGGGAAATGCAGTGTAGTAGTTAAGAATAGCAGCCAGATACCCACAAGTTCCAAGACCACGCTTGGTAATGGTGACTGTAGGTGCCTTTCTAAGGCCTGTTTCCCCTCCGGTATGACTGGGACAAATGAATCCAATTCCTAACTTGTTTTGAAGGCTAAATGAGATACTACATCCAAATGTACTTAGCATAATAACACAATAGTGCTAGCTATTTTATTATTAATCATGAAACCAACATCCTAAGGAACTTACGGCATGAATTGTTACCTTTTTTATAGACTTGTTTTAAAGATGCTCAGAAAAAATAACAGATTTGATCGAGATCAGACAGCGATTATTTCATATTACACTGCCCAAATGTACATTTCTGGCCTTGATCAATCGGCAAAGTCACAGTATCAAACCACACCAAACCACTGGCCTATAAGCATCTCCACTTGGATGATCTACTGTGGCTCTGTCAAAAATTAATCATCTTCCCACAAAACTGACTCCCCCTTGGGCTTTCACTCCAGAGTTGCCTCTGACTCCATCCTTTCTTTAAAACACATTTGTCCTCATTAGTGTCTGTCATCTATTCCTTGCAAAGGTTGGTAGATTGATCCCTGTCTTTGTTCCTATAGCAAACTCTCTACTCCAAACCCCCTAAAGTATGGAAATACCGTACAAGCAGCAAAGCAAGCTCACAGTCAGAAGCCGAACCCATGAGCTGACTTCCTGGTTTACTTCCCTGCCAGCAATCTTGGTCCATTTCAAATTGTATGCAGTACATAGGGGCAAAATGAAATCTAAATGTAACATTATCCTTTAAGAGTATACAAAAGTCATCACAAAGTGGATCAAAGCAAAGCTGTTCAAAGTCACCTAAAAAAAATACCAAACAGCCCCCAGGTCACTGAGGCTAAAGATACTATGATTGAAATTATTAAAAAGACTTTTTCTACATTTGTAAATCTGAAGAGTGGCCGGCCAGCAATGAGGAAAGACAGAAGGAATTTAGGAACTTAGTCCCTTCTAGCAAGAACAGCCTTATTGAGTGGATAGGCAAGGGCAGGGACTAGATTCATTTTATTGAAGCTGTATGAACAAGAGGAAGCACCTAGCCCAGGAACGAACAGATAACAGATACAAGAAATAACAAGGAATTGTTCATAAGCTTTATCATTATAACCAACCTTCCAGTTCTGACTCAACCCCCATAATACACCATCTGACAATGTGCCATGTGGCCAACAAGCAGAACACACAGAGTAGACAAGATGATGTGTGTATTTATTGGCATTCTAATTCATACCCTCCCATCTCCTCTAAAGGCTCATTATTTGTTTGTGGGAGTTGGGTTTTCAGTTTTTGTTTTTCTTGCTTGGGGGAGAGCAGGAAAGGAATGGTTCAGCTTTCCTAAGCCCTATTGACAAGACGCTGACGAGACTGAATCTGTGTATCTAAAGCAGAGGCTCAAACTCTGGGCTAAAGAGAACTGAACAAAGTAAATGTCACTTTATGAGGGTAGTCACTTTGTACCAATAAACCCATCTTTCCTGGTATACACCACCAATTTAGGCCTTTCGCACAAACCATACTGGACATCTCTGCAAATGCTATTCATTTGTTTCAATGCTACTTTCACCATACCACACCTTAACAGCTACAACGGAATCCCTATGGCCTGCAGATGAAATTTTAACTCCTCTAGTCTGTATGGAAAGCCATACAGCCCTCTACGGTATGTGCAAGATGGCCCCTCTGCATTCATCTCACCTCCACTCTTCTCTTCCCTCGCCTTTTCTAGCCCCATTCATCAATGTTTCCCAGACTTCTTCCCTTGCTACATATTCCTTTAGGTACCTCAATGCATGTAATACATGTTACTGGTCTAAAACTTACTCTGTCATTGTTTTATCTACATAACTCATTTGTCTGACTTACTAAATAAGCTCAAGTACAAGAATGCTTATGACTTTTACAGCCCTCATTCCAAATACTTACTACGTAAGAGATTGAGCAGGCAAAATACACTGGAAAAAACACATTTTTCCTAATAAATGGAAATTATTTGATAACTAAATATTTAAAAAGTTAAATTTTCTATCTGTATCAGGGCTGGGTTTGGAGTTATTGGTTTTTTTGTTTGTTTTTTTGTCTTTTCTTTCTGCAAGCCAGAACCATCAGGTATAACTGATTCTATTAAATCTGAAATATACTCAAGTCATAACAGCAAGCCTTACAAGTTAGACTCACATCTAAATGTGCATCACCCACATCCAAGTGTGTATTTTAATACAATAAAAGCTGACAATAAGGCAAATAAGCTTCCTTTCCACAGGGACAGGCCCCAACATAGCTGTTATAGCTCCCCCAGGAACACAACAGATTGGGTCTCAGCGGGCTGTTGCCTAGCAAGTCCAATTATCCATTACCTCACAAACCTGCAGAGACTCAAATGTTTGCCAAAAAGATACAAGGCCAATGCTTAATGCAGCCAATGATTAATAGTGGCACCAGGAGCCAACCGTCATAGCAATAGGGCTGGCATCATTCTGAAAAGTTTATATGAAACTTTTATAACACAGAGAATAAATGCTTGAAGGAATGGATACCCCATTCTCCATGATGTGATTATTTCACATTGCATGCCTATAAAAACATCTCATGTACCCCATAAACATATACACCAACTACACACCCACAAAAATTTAAAGTTTTTAAAAATTTTGAAAATTAAAACCAAACTGCAAGGACTTGAAATATTCCCAAGGAAGGCAAAATGAAAATTTTACATTATAACTTCTCTCATAAGTGCCTAAGCAAAATTCAAACATCCAACATACAATATACTTATTTGGTGTCTGCCGAGATCATTTCAAAAGACCTGACAAAAAGCAAATACCAGTAAACAGAAAGCAAGGTTTCAACATGTTTTAAAATTAGATATCTGAGTTTAAAAGTTAGCAGTTATAATACATGAAGTCAATCTACCCCTCATTACCACTATCAGTAAAAAGATGCTGTCAGTTCACCAACTAACACTACCAATCTAGAGCAACATCAGGATTACCGACACCTTCTAAGAATTAACGTGTTTTAAAATACTATTTCTGGAGTGGACAAAATGATTATTAGGCCACTGAGAAGAGTATATGCCAAACAAGCCTTTCATGATGGGCACAAAGCAGTTTTCTAGGCTGGTACAGAATTCATTTCCCCTTCTGAGCCTACCTGGCCATGTTCTACTTATTTGTCACGAATGGATTGGGTCATCCCTTAGTGCAACAATTTTGCTCTCCAAGGAATAAAGCAATGAACTAAAAATATCCCAATGTCTGGTGCTCGGGACATACTAGACTATATAAAAAGTTGACTCTAGCTGTTTTATTATTTTAAAAGAGAAAATGTTAATTACATATATGATCAAATCATTAAATCTGATTCCATACTCTGAACACTATAATACTACATTGTCTAAGTACACATACCTCACTGAAGTAGCCCTCAAACAACACAAGATTTTTGTTCCCATCATCACAAAAAAAAAAAGATCATACAGTCTCTAAATCATATACCAAATTATCTAAATATGTATTAATATTGCATCACACCAGTTTCATGGAAAATTCTTCAGGGTACATTACCTACCACAGATAAGTATGTATTTATATATACATGTTTTTCACTTCATTATTGACCTCCAATCATACTTGGGTAACTAGGTGACTCAAATGGTCTAAGTAATAATTATCTAAAGCAACATTTCTCACTCTAAAATAATCTACACTTGCCATGTCTTCATTCCTTTTATCTCCATGTATACATACAAATGCTATAAAACCCTTGTTGCATTTTTGAATAGCCAGATTACTAAGGGTACACCAAAATGACTGATCAACTTGGCTTTAGAGGGTTACAAAGAATTCTGCAAAGCTACCACAATTCTCTCTGGGAGATCAATTGCTTCTATCAAATAGCAAACGTTTCAACCTTCCCATCTTCCACTCAGTATAACTCATCAGTGGTAACAATGGACAGAGAATGCTAAAGGGAAAAAAATCTTGAATATTTCATATTTGCATGGGTATTTTCCTCCCTAACATCTCTCTACTTCCCAAAATTCTGGTAAGGAAATACAAGACTTTGTCTCCTTACAACTTCCTCCTTTAGTGGGCTATACTTGGGAAAAGCATCAAGGGAATACTGATGTTTTTTTCTGTTTTGCTTAGGACTGAAAAGCATAACAGTTTAGGGTTTTGCAAAAACCTGAAAATATCACACCCACCCTACTTCAGCATTTGTTTAAAAAAAAAAAAAAAAAAGCATGCTTAATTCCACTAGTCAAATTCTGAAAACCACCTGGCTAAATAGCACATTAATAACTGTCCTTTCAGAAGCTATATTTACAGTCTACAATTTCATTCTATAGAAATAATTTTTTAAACACGCAGAAAGGATTCAACATTAGAACTATCACAGCTCTATTTTTAAACTGCCAAATTAATTCCAGAAATTAAAAGTTCATTCTCCCACCTCAACGCCCATGGAATCCTGAATGTGATTTACATGTCAAAGGCTGACTTAGATTTAATATATTTACTTCGGAAAAACTTAGAGATGCCTGTCAAATTACAAAGCAATTGCCTAAACATTCCAGTGACATTTAACTGCTATCAAACAGCTGAAAGTTGATCTTTAACAGAATACAGCTGTTGGTGCCACAATACCTGAAAGCCCAAAGCAAGATCTGATTGTTCTGAGCCCTTTATCCAACAATGAAATCCTCAGGGGAGGATTTTTCTTTTTTTTCTTTTTTTTTTTTTTATGCAGCACCCCAGCCTGCACAATTGGATTGTGGCTTTCCACACATGTACAGTTTCAATCACAGTTTCACACACACTAAAAACTATTCAGAACCACTGTTCGCAGTTCCTCAATGACTTTAACAAATGGTTCAGGGCCCTACTGTTATCTGCTCCCTACCAGGACCCCGTGCTCTATGCTTACAGCAACCCTAAGAGAAACCAGAGGCTCTGCCAAGTGACTCGCTCAAGAATAAAAGCAAGAGGCAAAGGCAGTGTGACTGCAGGGCCTGATCCCTTCCTTGACCAATGGATAGAGGAACCTCTCATAGCACGACATGGCCAGGCTGAGATGGGCTACAGGGCCCTCCTTGGGGATGGAACATCCTGGTCTCACCACTGCCTCTCAGAAAAGCAACTACTTGAGCAAGTGCTCCATAAACTGGCAAATTTCTACCAATAGGTTTTTAATGAAAGTATTTCTCAACTGACTAAATAGCCAGGACCTAGCTAGAAGACTCATATATCTTCTTCAGAAAGCAGAAGACAAATCATTTCTATGTAAGCTTTCTTTTGGATGGTAATAAGATCAAAGTAAAATATGCAGCCTTCTCTGTATATTTTAGATCCTCAAATAGTAACTCTTTAAAATGCACTGCATTTTTAAATAGACAATTTTTCAATCGCTTACCTCAGTATGAAACAATTTTCTTAATCTGAATTAAGTTAATCTGAACCATTTATATTATGATTCCACTAGGCCCATTTTGTAAAGATGCATTTGTAGTCAAACATAATTACATGTATACAGCAACAGCTGCTCATAAATTAATTGCGGTCCTCTGCCTAGAGGTACCAAAGTGTCTGATGTATTAAATAGTGTATTGAGAGACAGGGCATGGTGTGTCTCATGCCTGTAATCCCAGCACTTTGGGAGGCCAAGGCAGGCAGATCGCTTGAGCTCAGGAGCTCGAGGACCAGCCCGGGCAACATGGCAAAATCCCATCTCTACAGAAAAAAAAAAAAAAGGTACAAAAATTAGCAAGGCATGGCAGTGGCATGCACCGGTAGTCCCAGCTACTCAGGAGGCTAAGGTGGGGGGATCGCCTGAGCCCAAGAGGTTAAGGATGCAATGAGCCGAGATGGCGCCCCTGCACTCCAGTCTGGGCAACGGAGGGAGATCCTGTCTAAAAAAAAAAGTTTATAGCGAATGGTAAGAAATATTAAAATGCAGCACAATTAAATATCTAGTAGGCACTACCCACCCCAGAAAAGACAAAATGACTGAATCATTGGCTTAAGTATTCAACTTAAAAGCAAATTTACCTAAATGTCAATTTAGACTAATGGTTAGAAAAGTAAGCAAACAAGTAAGGATGAGAAAATATACAGAGATTTTTTTTTAAAAAGCCATAATAGAGTAAGCTATAAGTGATAACAATGAACAAAAAATTACCATAGAAACAGCTGATAGAGTACCAAAAAAGGCTCCAAGATAATCATATATAGTTAGTAAATTCAACTGAATAGTTTTGTACCAAGGAGCATGCTGAAAGAATACACAGTAACCTATAAATATTAGAATTATCTTATTTAATTAACTGGAAATTTTACTAATAATAAATTAAATCCAACTCCTAGCAAATGTGACAGTTCAAAACTTCCTAATTTCCTCATTCAATTCTTCTGTCATATGAATTGCCACACAAAAAAGAAAATAACTTATAAGCACACTAGCTGAAAATTCAGTAGAATTGTAAACATTTACAACCAAAAGAAACAAATAATCCAACCTGTGAGATAGTAATTGTCACTATAAAATGAATCTTTTGACCATGAAGCTCTGATAATATATGTTTTCTATCTTAACCTTCCTCCAATTATGAAGGCGGCATTTATCAATGTACACAAATGAGAACTAGAAAAAAATTAGAAAAAGAAATGCTATGTTAATATTAACATTGGCAGAAGATAATATTTTCCTCTTTAAATGCCATGAAACTCTTTCTTGAAGAGAGCATAGCTACACTTACTCCAAAGTGAAGAGGATATAAAAGGGAGAGGATGCAAGGCATTTGTTTAAACTATACAGCAAATTTCAAAATGGCTTCAACCCTGAGAAAATATCCCTAAAAACACATTTGAAGAGAAAACTACTCAAAGAAATGCTTATCAGATAAGCTCATAAACCAAGTTTACATCAGTTATAGTCCCATATAGTCTCATATATCATATATAATATTCCTATATATTACCATGTCAAGAACCACAGAGACAGCCCTAGCCAGCACAATAAAGTCTTGCTTGAAGAGGGACTGGTATAGTGGTTTACAAAGCTATGGAAAAATACAAGGGTTTCATCCTTCCTTCAGTTTTTTCATCCCTAAAATGCAGTAGCATTTATCTTCTTTCAGCTCCCGAGAATGTAAAGGGAATAAATGAAATAATTTTGGTCCTTTTAAAGACAAGTGCTACATAAACCTTCACTTTTTTCCCTCATGATTAAAAACTCGCTTGCACAGAAGGCCACAGTATCTCAGTGGGCCAAAGTAAAAAATAAAAATTGGCATTATTCAGTTCACAAAGCACTTTCAGATTTACACTTTAATCTCAAGAACCAGTAGTGAGGCAGAGTGACCATCATCCCAGGATATTACAAGGTATGCTCACTTGCTAGGTTAGCTTGCCCAAGGACTCGAGCCTGGAACTTTACAGAAAAGTAACAGAAAAAAATTCTGTTTACTACATCACTTAATCTCTCAAGTCACAAAAGAATTATTATTTGTTAAAAACTGTATGAAAGAGGTTGTATTCTTATCTACCAGTCCTGCCAAAATAATAACCATAAGGTAACAATTTTATATATACCAATGCTGAAGTTAAGTGTACTAACCTCATAATGGTACCTCTTTATTCAATGTTACATTTAAAAATCAAAGACTAACAATAACAAAAAAAAATTTAAGGCTGGGCGCGGTGGCTCACACTTGAAATCCCGGCACTCTGGGAAATCCCAGCACTTTGGGAGTGCAGTGGCACAATCTCAGCTTACTGCAACCTCTGCCACCCAGATTCAAGCAATTCTCCTGCCTCAGCCTCCCGAGTAGCTGGGATTACAGGCGCTTGCCACCACACCTGGCTAATTTTTGTAGTTTTAGTAGAGACAGGGTTTCACCATCTTGGCAAGGCTGGTCTTGAACTCCTGACCTCATGATTCACCTGCCTCGGCCTCCCAAAGTGCTAGGATTACATGCGTGAGCCACTGTGCCTGGCCAGGATGGCTATGATTTAAAAAAGAGACAGAGAAAGACAAAGAAAGAAAGGAGAGAGAGAAAGAAAGAAGGGAGGGAGGGAGAGGGAAAGAAGGAAGGAAGGAAGGAGCAAAACAAGTATAGGCAAGGAGGTAGAGGAAATAAAACCCTTATGAGTTGCTGGCAGGAATATAGAATGAATGGCACATCCCTTGTAGAACTGTCTGTTTGTTCCCCACAAATTTAAGAATTACCATATGACCTAGCAATTCCACACATAGGTATGCACTCAAAAGAAGTGAAAGCAGGGACCCAAATAGATATTTGTGCACCAATGTTCATAACAGCATTATTCACAATAGACAAAAGGTAGAAACAAAAATGTCCAATAATAGATGAATGGATAAGTAAGACATATACATACAATGAAATATCACTCAGCCTTAAAAAGGAATAAAATTCTGACACATGCTACAACATGAATGAATTTTGAAAACACTATGCTAAGTGAAACAAGCCAGATAAAGAAAGACAAATATTGTATGATTCCACTTTTACGAAGTACTGAGAATAGGCAAATTCATATAAACAGAAAGTAAAATAAAAGTTACCTGGGGCTGCAAGGAAAAAGGAAGAGGAGTTACTGTTTAATGGGTACAGAGTCTGTGTTTGTGATGATGAAAAAGTTCTGGAAATAGATAGTGGTGATGGTTGCACAGCATTGTGAACATACTTCATGCTTCTGAGCTGCACATTTACAAATGGTTAAAATGGCAAATTTTTTACATATTTTTGTATAGTTTTTAATATATCTTTATATGTATTTTACCACAATAAAAAATGAAACTGAAGGGCTAAATCTATCATCACCGACACTTACTTGAAGACATAAGCATAGAAAGAGCTTATGACTGTTAAAACATCTAATGAATATGGAGAACCATAAAGTCAGCATGCCAGTTTCTGAACATACTACAAGGTGTAATACTACTGCAAGTTGACACTAGAGACCTATTTTCTTAACCACACAAAGGGAATGTTAACTATGGTTTCCTATCTATGAGAAACAAACTGAATTTGGGGTCTGAGACCAATAAACATATTGGGGGTTGGGGGGGACAGTATAATATAATCCAACTCATTAAAAGTTTAGAAATGACAAAAATTGGTCAGGTGTAGTGTCATACGCCTGTAATCCCAGAACTTTGGGAAGCCAAGGCAAGCAGATTGCCTGAGCCCAGGAATTCGAGATCAGTCTGGGCAGCATGGTGAAACCTCGTCTCTACAAAAAGTGCGAAAATTAGCCGGGGCTGCAGTGAGCCAAGATGGCGCCACTCCACTCCAGCCTGGGCAACAAATTGAGACCCTGTGTCAAAAAAAGAAATGAAGAAAATTAAACTCAAAATTACTTTTCCAAAATCATACAACTGGTTATAACAAAATAAGGACTAGAACAACTCAGGTCTCTTATCCCTAGACTGGTGCTCTTCCTACACTTAGTTTGGCTTGAACATGTCACTTATCCTCGCTTTCAAGTAATGGCATTCATTTTAAAAAAGGTTATTCAAATGTCCTGAAAACTATACTTGAAAGATCACCCTACAACCCCTGAATCTATCTGAAGGTTGGGTTCATTCCCATATTCCTGTGATCACTAAAGAATTAAGCTGGCACAATATCCTACAGGGGTTAGTTCAAAAGAACAAACAAGACTAAACTTAAATCCTAGAAAAATGGAAAATCAATATGCTTAAACAGCTTAAGGGTTTCACTTTCCTAACACGCAGAAGAAGGGAGAAAAGATTCTTCACACCTAACTGCCTGACTACAAAAGGACAATCATTCACACATCCCACATCCACAAGAAAATGACTTGCACAGCTTAAGCATGCTACCAGTTTGGGAGCTCTTAGTTAAGAAGACAAAGTTCAAGATCCTACCTAAGAAAAGCATCCGAGACGTCTGTTGGCTAAAACAACCAATCTTACACAGAAAGGTATTTGTTAATACTCTTGTTGTGAGACAGTTTCAGGACTACTTAAGGAAGGAAATGCCAAATACAACAGTGAGCAAAGCCAGCAATGACAATGGCAACTGAGATGCTATCTCAAACTCTTAGAGTTGAATCAATGTGTAACATTGGGTTACCACCAGCAAATGAGGAAAGTTATGAACCTCTGCTGTCCATATCATTCCAAAGAAACTTCAATCACCTCCACACCTTTGCCTTCTTCCTAGATCTAGAGCCTAAATGTAGTCCTACTCTTGTACTTCCCATCTCCCCTTCTGCTTCCTTCCCTGACATACACCAACACCTTTACCTTCAAGATGTGGTCAAAAGTTATGATCTTTCCAACTGAAGTCAATAAATATTTACTGAGCTCTTCCGGGATGATGTAGTAGAAAATTTAAAGACATTTAGTGACCTATTTATTGTTATCCAGAGCCTTACATTTCAAACTTTCTGTGTAAAAGATTACAATACAGGGTATTGAGTCCAGTTCTGTGACCAGATAGACCTGGATTCAAATGTAAACTTTGACCCTTTAAGACTTTACCTCTCTAAATTTCAGCTTCCTTACTTCTATAATGTGGATAACAATATCTATGTGTGCTTGTGAGGTTAAATGAGATAAGCAATATGCTTAACAGTCCAGAGTTCAGAAGTGAGAGGTTAGCAATGTCACTGCTAATTGTTACTACAAGAGAAAGCACAAATGCTGCCATGATTTAAAAAATGGCACCAAAGTTTGGAGGCCAGAATAGATCCTCTAAGTTGATGAGAGAAGGTTTGAGAGAAACGGTCAAATCTCAGTTACATCTTCAAAGTGAAAAGTGAACAGACAGACATTAGTTATAACCTGGATCTGAGGCTAATTTGCTTTGTGACCTGGGTGATGGGCAGTGGGGAATCATTTAAAATTTCAGGGTCTCAATTTTTCTATTTGTAATTTCAAAAACTGACTTAAAGGATGATTATAATCTTCTAGAGCTAACATTCTGTTATTTGGTGTAGGAAACAGGTAGGCAAAGTGAAAGGAGGAAGGAATTCCAGGTACAGTTTATGGAATGTTGTAAAATTCTCAAAAATATATAGCTGTATAGAAGTCAGGAAAGGATCCCCTAGCTACAACATAAGATCCAATGGGGGGAAAGGGAGGAGAAAACATCAACTGCTCATTTTTACCTCCACCATAGGTAGAAAGGAGCTACTAGAGGTTACTGAGCAAGAGAGTGGCATAATAAAACAATAATAGCATCTTAAAGAGCAGAAGACGGATGTAATAAAAAAACAGCATAAAGAGTAGAATAAACTTGGAAAAGGAAGAGTAAGAGGATGAAAACCAATGAGAAATCAAACGAATAGGATTCAATGATTCTGGGACAATGGGATGGGAATGGCAACCACAGTTCTTGCCTCAAGTTTTTAGACTAATTAGAAGCATTAGCTTAGAAAAGTCCCCTAAAGTCTCTAGGTCTCAATTCCTTCATAAAATAACTTTTATCTCCTCCGATTATGATTCTAAGATTCTGACACAATTTATCTGGATTGAGGCCCAGGTTTTTTTTAAGATCCCCAAATGTTTCTATTGTACAAGCCAGGGTTGAATACCATTGTCTAAACAAAGGGGGGAAAAAACCAGTTATGGGTTAATTAATAGGACATCTGAGAATAGGCCAGAAGTGATGAGACAGAATTCTAGGGCACAGCCAGGATAAGCGTACTTATGCACAGACTGAAACAAGGCCATCTTTTCCATTGAGAGGGGCAGGAAAGAGGTATGGTTGGGTAAGTCGCTCTTAGGTTGCAAAGCAGAAGTTGTGAGCTGATCACCTCCACCTTCTCCATTGAAGAATCTGTCTCAAATTCAACTATAAGCCAATTCACATTACGATTAGCACTTCAGAAATTTCTGTACAATAAAAATATTGCCAAAGGCAGCTAATGTATTTGCTTATTCCAAAACAAGCAAACTATTAAACAATCTGAACTTTATTACAACTTTCATTTCATTTACCGGTTTTCATTCATTCCACAAGCATCTACAGAATGCTAAGCTTACTATATGCCGATCATTGGGAATACATTAATAAATTAGGGCTGCTGCCCTGAAAAAATTTATATAAGTGGAGAAAACTGACATTTTTAGGATTTCAAAATCCAACCTGGTAAGTGCCACAGAAGACAGAGGTATTAACGCTACTTGTGGGAGTCAGAAAAGACTTAGAAAAGCTGACATATAAGCTGTGCCTTAGATGATATGACTCACTTACACAGGGCCCAGGGTTTGAAAAAAAGTGGCTCTAAAGCATATAAATGCTTATAAAATGCTTTAAGAAAATAAAACTGAAAAAATTAGTCTCAGCTATTAATTATGGTAATTTTTTTTTCAAAAATGTTATTCATCTTTATACTTTGAAAACCTAAAACCTTTTTTTTTTTTTTTGTTTTTTTAAATGAAGTCTCACTCTGCTGCACAGGCTGGTGTGCAGTGGTGCAACCTTGGCTCACTGCAACCTCCACTTCCTGGGCTCAAGCGATTCTCCTGCCTCAGCCTCCAGAGTAGCTGGGACAACAGGCATGCGTCACCACGCCTGACTAGTTTTTCTAATTTTTGTAGTGACAGGGTTTCACCATCTTGGCCAAGCTGGTCTCAAACTCTTGAGCTCAAGTGATTTGCACAGCTCGGCCTCCAAAACTGCTATGATTACAGGCGTGAGCCATCGCACCCAGCCCTAAAAACCTAAAACATTTAAGGATTATATTCAAGGGGGAAAAAATCTGCAAAAATTTACAGTAGACATTTCAGAAAAGAGAGATTTATCAAGCATTATGTCCTTTAAAAATGTTTCTTGTGTATATACATACAAAAATACACATAGAGTATCAATAAACACGTATGTGGATCTTCATTTTTATATTTCTTTTTATTTTTAACGTATTTCAGCTTCATTTGTTTTGAAGGCCAGATACCTTCAAAATAAAAAAGAAATATAAGCAATTTAAGCAATATAATAAAATTTTAAGCAATTTATCATAGTTATTCCCTATTCAATGCCTTAAATCCTTCATACAGTGATGCGGAAAATAACTACCTCTCTAAAAATATATACTGATATTTCTCATTTAAGAAACACCAAGCCTGTAGAGTCTTATATGGGACAATCCAGTGCAGATTTTAATTGTACTAATTCACAATTCATTAATATCATGAATGAGACAGAAATGATGAATCAAATTATTCTAGTTGCTATTACCATCTGGAAAATTCATAGAATAACTTTATTTACTAGATATAACAGTATTCACAGTTAAAGCAATTTCACACATTTTTTAAATGCTGGTTCTTTAAAAATAAGTAATGGTCTACTTATAGTTATAAAAATAATCTTGTAAAGTTATTTCACAAATCAACCATGCCTCCTAACACTGAAAAGGAATACTTTTAACTAAAATACAGTATAACCTTTTATTTACTCCAAAATGTCAGTCACTGGTAAATAAATACAGAATTCCATAATACTTATTTCATTCTTAGAGAAGAAATGGTTTTTCAAGGCACAGCATTTTGTTTTTATTAATATGGTATGCAGCTGTATTATTTGTACTGCTGCCCAACATTCAGTAAGTGTTCAAAGTATTTCAAACTGGCAATTCGTATTTAATGCCTAACAAAAGAGTCATGATAGTGACTATTGGGAGCATAAGGATAAAACTGAGCCACATTTATTCTGGGGAAAAAACTTACAAAACTGAAAAGAGTGACCATTTTCCACATTAAACTCTACATTAAGAAAAGAAAAGTCAATTTACAAAACCAACATTTTTTTTTTAAGTGTCAGACAGTGACTTCCCAGAGGCTTAGAAACATGATATAAGTATTATGTTATTCCATTAGAAAACGGTTCTTCACAAATTCAGTTATACATTTAAACTCTCGATGAAACCTCATCTGTTTACCCAAACCAGAGGAAATAAAGCTGTCTGCAGGAAACAAGACAGCAGCTTATTGATCCAGCATTACAAGGTTGACCTTCTCTCAACAGAATGTTTAGCTATGTTATGTTGGAATAAAAGGCAAAGGTTAGGACGCAAACCCCTTCTCACTTCCTCTGGGTATGGACTTTGTAACTGTAAAATACGTGGGAACTCCTACATTTCCAAATTTCCAATCCTTTAATCCATGGCCCAGGAAACTATCAGAATAGGAAGAAAGTAATGAAGATGCTGTTTAACACAAAATTTAACAACACGTAAACCCCTGAAATATTTTGTTCCAAAAATAACCAAATAGCGAAACAGTTTTATAGGTAGTAAAAGATCACAGACCAGAGGCCTTAGAGATCATCTAACTTTACCCTGTTTTTCCATTTGCTGAATTAGGGCCTCAGTATCAAGGTTTCACCGTGCTCTGTAGCACTTTCCTATAATGTAAATGCTTTCTGTGCCACGGTCAATGGAGATTTGATGTTATTCCCCAAAAGAAATATTATTGCCTTTAAATAAACATACTCCTTGCTTCCAAGGCCTGACAAGGTTGTGTCAAAAGGATACAGGAGCCAGTTTGAAGAGGATGGCCAAAGTTGGGACAATCTGAACATCAAAAAGAATGCCTGTAATTGACTGAAACACTGAATATATAAAAATCCTTAAGTCAAAAATGATACTCAAAAAGAGAAACACAACCAAAAAAAAAAAACTTGAGGTAACTATTATACCAACAGCTTATTCTGAAATTTGATAAAGGGGAAAATTAAGTATTTATCCTGCATTTCAAATAAAAGGCTGTATGTATTTCACAGTAATCAAATAGCCCACATTAATGAGGGAAAGCTATTTTGCTCAGAAAATGGCAACCTAATGAAATTGAAGAAATAATAAAACTTAAAAATTCCATTTTAGGGTATAGAGTGTTAATGTTGCAAGAGTTCTAGAGACTGGTTGCACAACAATGTGAATGTGTTTACCTCTACTAAACTATATACTTAAAAATGGCTGAGATGGTGGCCGGGTGCAGTGGCTCACACCTGCAATTCCAGCACTTTGGGTGGCCAAGGCAGGCAGATCACCTGAGGCCAGGGATTCAAGACCAGCCTGGCCAACATGGCGAAACCCCATCTCTACTAAAAATACAATGAATTAGTCAGGCGTGGAGGTGCGCACCTGTAATCCCAGCTGCTTGGGAGGCTGAGGCATGAGAATTGCTTGAAACCAGAAGGCAGAGGTTGCAGTGAACCGGGATTGCGCCACTGCACTCCAGCCTGGGCAACAGAACGAGACTCTGTCTCCACATAAAAAAGGCTAAAATGGTTAATTTTAGGTACGTGTATTTTACCACAATTCTTTAAAAATCCCATTTTATCACCATTTTGCTATTCCCAAAGAGATAACTGATTCAGGTAAAATCACCAATGGATACTAACACTATTATGTCAAAGACGTCAAGGAACTAACTATTTGTATGGTACCAACATCTCACTCCTCCCAGATTATATGCCAGTATCAAAGGGAAAACTATAATTTTACAACGGGGAGATCTGTCATCACCTTACTCAATCTTAGCTTCACTAATAGTGAGATAACTGCATTATGTGGTACCTGATATGAAGCAATGTAAACCATACAAAATTGGCTATGAAAATACTCTTACCAAAAATGTTTGTTCTGAATCTAATCAAGAATTTAGATCTAAATTCTACTTTACAGAAAATACAGAGTTTAGACGAATGAATTAAATACCCTCACATAGAAACAATTAAGCCAACCAAGAAAAACAAAGATTCTCCAAGACCTGTAACATCTTGCATCTCTCCAACAGGTCACCGTCATGAAAAGGGAATGAAAAAGGAAGGAGAAGAACTATTTTAGATTGTAAGTTACTTAAGTGACATAACCATAACTAAATGCAATACGTGTTCCTTGGTAGGATCCCAGTTTGCCAAACACACTATACAAGACATCACGGGAATGACTGGAGAGACTTTAACATAGCACAGATACTAGAAAATATTAGAGAACTACTGTCAACTGATATAATACTGTGCTGGTTAAACGGGAAACTGTCCATGTTTTTTACAAATACATAACAAAAAAGTTAGGGCTGAAATGTGATGTTTCACAATTTAAATTACTTCAGGAAAAAACATATGGGAAAAAGTTAATGTAAGGAAATAATGTATCTAGGCAATAATCACCGATGGCTGTTAAAAACCATTAGGCAAAAAAGCTTAATGGGAAATCAAGCTTTTCCCATCAGACTGATGGATGGATCAGTCCAGCTAGAAACACCTGAGCTCACTGATCAATCTTCATTCCAAAAAGAAAACTAATCCTATATCGTATCACTTGATAGGAAACAGTAAGAAATATACACTGATAACTAGGAAGGATTCTATACTCCTAACTCCCAATTAATCTTGAATCTGAGTAAGCCCCAGATCTACTACCAATTTATAGGAAATTCAGAAGGGAGAAACATACTAAACAGCACCACAGGCAGGGATGCATTCAACAAATTCCAGAACGTGGGAAACTCTATAGAGCAAACAATAGAGTTTCAACAAATCAATTGAATATAGAACAAACAACACAGTTTCAACAAATAAACTGAAAGAAAAAGAAGAGAAACAAAGTACATATTAAGATACTGTGTTCAAGAGACATATAAACCAAACATAATATAGATCTTATCTGGATTCTAACTTTAACTATAAAAGCATTTATGAAACAACTGGATAAATATGAACACACATTGAATATTTGATAATTTAAGAAAGTAAGTTTTTTAGATGTAACAACAGTATTGTGGTTTTCATTTTGTTTAATGCTTACTCATCACAGACCTATTTTAAAAAGAGTGAATGAAGTGATAAACTGTGCTTTAAGACAATCCAGCATGGAATGGGGAACATGGGTTTGGAAGGTCCACAGATGAAAACTGGCCATATGGGAGTAATTAGTTGGAAGGCGGGTACGTGGGGATTCATTATTCTACTCTATGTTTGCATACACCTCCATTATAAAAAGTATTTTTTTAAAAAGAAACTCAGTAAGAATGCAGGGAATGACCCCTAATCCCAGCATCTTCACCTCATCATAGAATCTTCATCTAATACCTAGCAAAATGAGTACCAGCCAAAAGACCTTAAAATAAAAACTAGCAAAAGATTTACTAGCATTAACAAAAGAAAGCCTGATACAACAAATGAAATAATAGAGAAGATTCCAGTGAATAGCAGTGTGACTTCATCCCCATCTCTTAATGCACTAAATATTAGGGGAAAAACAAGGTGGTGAGGAAATGGATGGTATTATTCTGCCCTCTTTATTTATACATAGAAAAATTTCCACAATAAGTAGTAAAAACAAATGATTACAAAATCCTTCAAAGGATCACTATAGAACACATTTATTTAATTTCCCACATAAATTGGTTGCTTTCTGATTTCACATCTTCTCACTTTTATCCTTCTACTTCTAACTGTCAAGGAAGAAGACGGGGAAAAAAAGAGTCACTAAGGACAGTTGCTTACTGGGTTAGAAATCTAACTAGCAAAACCAAAAAGTTTCCATCATTGTGCTAGAAAAATCAAGACTGATTTTACTGTAAAATGTCTCACTTGAACGGAAAACCTGGTTTGTGGTACATGGAAATTACTAAGACAGCTGCTTTCTCCTTTCTTTTTTGGAAATGAAGCTGGAGTAGAAATTCTTGTGTAATCTGTATTTGGATGTGGTGTTTGCAGAGGATTATTATCTTCCCAAATTTCTAAGTGGTTCCATCTGTTTTTATGGGGAATTTGGCTTAGGCTGATTTTAAAAATGAAGAACCAAGTAAGAAATCCGAGGCTGGGCAAGGTGGCTCACGCCTGTAATCCCAACAGTTTGAGAGGCCGAGGCAGGCAGATTACTTGAGGTCAGGAGTTCAAGACCAGCCTGGTAAACATGGCGAAACCCTGTCTCTACTAAGAATACAAAAAAATTAGCTGGGTGTAGTGGCACACTCCTGTAATTCCAGCTACTTAGGAGGCTGAGGCAGCAGAATCGCTTGAACCCGGGATGCAGAGGTTGCAGTGAGCCAAAATCGCGCCGCTGCACTCCAGCCTGGGTGACAGAGTAAGACTCTGTCTTAAAAAATAAAGATAAATAAATAAATAAATAAATCCAAACATCCTTACATTTAGTATTTAGGTATACTCTTTGAGTGGTTTTAAGAAATAACAAAACCAATGAAGTATTAACAACAACAAAAAAAACTGAACCAGAAGATGATGAAAAGCCTCTGCATGTACTACCAATTCATAGGATGAAGGCACAGGTTAAACTACATAGGGATGGAATCAGAAAAACAGAAATTGCAGGAAGGATATAGGACAACCCAATTTCTTCAACAACAAAAATTGCAAGGAAATATAAAAGAAAGAAGGGGACAGAACCAATAGATTAAAGAGATTTGAACAGACCTATCACAATCGCAATGTATGTACCTAACTTGGATCCTGATTCAAATAAGAGACTATGAAAGAAACAAAGACAAATGGAAATTTGAACACAGTGAATATGTGATGACATTAAGGATTTACTGTTAATTTATTTAGTTATTATAATGGTATTCTCAAGAGTCTCACCTTTTATAGATACGTACCGAAGTATATGTAGATGGAATGATGACATGCCTGGGAATTGCTTCCAAATAATATAGTAAGAAGTGAAGTGAATAGAGAGACAGATAAAAGAAAGCCAGCCATGAGCTAACAGCTGTTAAAGCCGAATGGTGGGAAAGGAATGGGGAATCAATATGCTATTCAGTTTAGTTTTGTATATATTTAAAACTTTCTAAATAATGCTTTTTTTTTTTTTTTTGAGACAGGGTCTCACTCTGCTGTCCAGGTTGGAGTGCAGTAGTGAAATCACCACTCACTGCAGTCTTGACCTGAGCTCAGGAGATTCTCCCACCTTAGCCTCCCAAGTAGCTGGGACCACAGGCACTGGTCACCATGCCTAACTAAGTTTACTTTGTATTTTTTGTAAAGATGGAGTTTCACCATGTTGCCCCGGCTGGTCTCAAACTCCTGGGCTGAAGTGATCCTCTGGCATCAGCCTCCCAAAGCGCTGGGATCACAGGCATGAGCCACAGCACCCAGCCAATAATGCGTTTTTGTTTAAAAAAAAAATTGAAATAATGGAAATGGAAGCAAGTTAATAATGGAAATACAGTTAGCACACAAAATTCTTAAAACTTTTTAATTTAAAAATTAATTTCTAAAACAATTGAGACATTTTTGACAAAAAAGTAGAATCGTGGTAAACAAAATTCAGAATCTTTTTCATCTTCAAATAACTTCAATCATCTTAAAATTTCAGCAAGTCATAAAATGGGAATCATAAAATCTTTAGCTTGGAAGATACCCTGGTGGTCACAAAGCTCCATCTCCCACCCAGTGAATCTTCCTCCCACCTTCCAACAGCCTGTTGCCTGGGTCCTTCAAGCCTTGGGAAAGCACTCCATTCCAAGGCAGCCCCATTCCATCATCAGCCTTCTCCAACTGTTAAAAAGTTCCTCTGCTACCAGGCAGAAAACTTCCCTTCTCCAAATTTCTTAGTTTTATCCATGGAAAAAGAATTTTTCAAGTTGCAGTGACAGTCCACTGGTGAGTTGTGAAATTAAGTTAGTGGACTATTGACTGGAATTTTATTATTATTAAGTAGAAAAGAAAATCTCAGAGCACAATACACAGTAAGGTTAAGAACTAATTTGTGAAACTTGTTTCTGTTATTCATACTTATATATACACATACACACATCCATACTGAATAAAGGGTCAAGATGTAAAATATATTTCTTCCAGCAGATTTTGTCAAAAACAAAATCAGAAAGGCAGTGCTCAAACACCAGCTCTCAACAAATTGTCCCCCAGTAAGTCTTATCCCTTCAGTTATTTCTACGGCTAGCTCTTCAGGTGCTATAGTTTCTCCTCATCTCAACATCCCAGTAACCCTTCATGGACATGGTTTCCACTCGTCTTTATTGAACAGATATCTATTAGTGCATACTATGTACCCCTTAAAATGAGGTATCTAAATATTCTAAGTCAATGCAAAATAATTCATTACAGCCCACATTTTACACAAAATATTTCATACATTCATTTAAAAATGATGAGATGCTGGCAGAGATTCTTCTAAGTCACTGAAATCCAGAACTCAAGAGAAAGACTTAGCCTGGAGAGAGATATGAGTTAACAGATTAAAATAGGTAAAGTCTTGGGTGATAAAAATTTGGGCTACGAATCAAAGGCTAAGGACAGAACCCTGGGAAACAGGAAAATTGAAAGGATAGTCAGAGGAAAAGAAGTCTGCAAAGAACAGAAGGAAAAGGAGAACAAAGAGCCAAAACATGTCAGGAGAGACTCAAAGACTTTCAATGACATCCCAACAAATTTCATGTTATTTATTTCAGCCCATTTTGTAGCTAATAGGACAATCTAGGAACAGCTTACTCGGTTTCCCTATAAACTTCTGTGAAATCTGTGTATCTGATAAGCAATCCTTGTTTGTTACCATTAAAAATCACTGGCAAAAATATCTTGCATAGGAGATGACCAAGGTTAAAATTTCAGTAACAAAAACCACAAGAGATTTTTTCCAAAGTTGTTTATAAAGATATAAAGATACCATGAAAACTTTATCAAATGTTTTGCCAAGATCTACGCCTATATTTTTCTTTCTCTCTTTTTTTTTTTTTTGAGATAGTGTGTGACTCTGTCACCAAGGCTGGGGTGCAGTGGCAAGATCATAGCTCACTGTAGCCTCCATCTCTGGAGTTCAAGGGATCCTCCCGCCTCAGTCTCCGAAGCTAATTTTTTTTTTTTTTTAGTAGAGACATGGTTTCACTATGTTGCCCAGGCCAGTCTCAAACTCCTGACTGAAGCAATCCTCCTGCCTCGGCCTCCCAAAGTGCTAGGATTACAGATATGAGCCACTATGCCCCGGCTCTTTCCTTCTTAAAGAAAGGACACTTTAAATCACTTTCTCCACACACAGAGATGAATGAGCAACAGACATATAAATTAGGATTTATTTCAGGGTACCTGAACCACCTAAGAGAAAACAGACACACAAAGCAACATCACTTGACCACCGTCACACTTAACTAATGAGTGTACTGGGACTTGAGGCTAGAACAATTGTCTATCCTCTGCTCCTTTCAGAAACAAAAGGGAAAAAACAGCATTAAATACCTCATTTGTTGAAATTCCGGTCACTACAGATTCAGGATAAACACCTACAAAAGTCTATACTCAGCAGTACTGACCAACAATAGCCCAATATTCCAATAACACACCTGCCATTTCAAGGTACTCAAGTGGAGACAAATTTTCACCTTTCGATGGTACTGTGAACGACAGGCTTCAACAGCTCCTTTTTAACCTGTCAACATTCCAGATAGACTCAACATTCCATTTCTTTTTTAAGGGGGAAGAAGGAAGATGGTAAGGTGGAGGTTATCACCTTGTCCTCTACATGCTTCCATTTTCCCGCTTCCCCTTTATAACTAAAGCTGGTAAAGGAACATGAGTAGAATCTCATCAGTGCTTTCTAGTTTCTGAATGAAAACTATCCCCTAATGATTAAATTATACCCTAATGCAATAGTGTAGTATTGGCTCTGATTCAAGATAGTTACCCGTGGGGAGGGGCATGCAAATAGGATCGGGGTTTGACGTCGTTTACATATTCTTAGGGATAATATAAGACAGTAGTTATGGCTATAGGCTCTGGAACTAGACAGCCTGGGTTCAAACCGCTGCTCCACCATTAATTGGCTGAGTGACCCTGAGCAAGTTACTTCAAACTGCAGTGCCTCAGTTTTCTTATAGGATACTTAGGATAATAGTACCTACCACAAAGAGTTACTACAACAATTAAATAAATAAATAAACGTAAAAGTGCTTATAGATAACCAGCATGGTGGCACACACCTCTAGTCCCAGGTACTCAGGAAACTGAGACAGAAGGATCAGTTGAGCCCAGGAGTTCCAGGCTGTAGTATGCAATGATCACATCTGTGAGTACCCAGTGTACTCCGGCCCAGACAACACAGCAAGACCCCATCTCTAAAAAAAAATTTAAAAATAAAAGTGCCTATAGAACAGTGTGTGACATATATTAAGTACTCAAAACATGGTGCTTATTGTTATCAATATTTTATAATTCAATGTCTTTGCAAGGAAATTATATTAAATAATTATATCTTAATTGAAAGTACAAATTAATATATAAAATAAACTATCTCCAACATAAAAATCCTGCCTGTTATTTAGGAAAAGCACTTCGACCATTAAGTGATTGTCAGCTACAGCTATAATGCCAACAATTTACATAATGATTTCTAAATTAGTGTATCATCAATGTTTAAGGCATGTACCTTCCCCTCGATACTGCCAGACAGAACCATATACAAACAGGTTGCTTTGATTTTTATAACTGTATAGTCCCATTAAAATTCAGTCAGCTAAAAAAGAATATTTTGCTTGGTCTAGTTCCAACATATTGCCTCTAAACTATGTTAGGCAAAAGAAGGGAAGAAAGAAGGCAGGGTGGGAGGAAGAAAAGAAAAAAGAAAAATCGGCTGGGCGCGGTGGCTCATGCCTGTAATCCCAGCACTTGGGAGGCCAAGGCAGGTGGATCACGAGGTCAGGAGTTCAAAATCAGCCTGGCCAAGATGGTGAAACCCTGTCTCTACTAAAAATACAAAAATAAGCCAGGCATAGTGGCGGGTACATGTAATCCCAGCTACTCAGGAGGCTGAGGCAGAGAACTGCTTGAATCTGGGGGGCAGAGGTTGCAGTCAGCCGAGATCGCGCCACTGTACCTCAGGCCTGGGCGACAGAGCAAGACTCTGTCTCAAAAAAAGAAAAGAAAAAAGAAAAATCTAAAAACAATAAAATCTAATATAAACATAAGCAGGATTCATAGGAAAAAAATTATACAACATCAATTTTAACATTACCTTGAGAACATACTAGAATTTGAATATCAGTTCAGATTTGGTTTAGAAATTGTTGGGGTTTTTGTTGTATTTTTTGTTTTATGTTCCTTGTTTTTAGCACTGGTTAAAGCATTCTCTACGTCCACAATGCTACATTTAGGTGAAACTGCTTTTACTGACTAAAACAATATTCAGATATTTATTCCAAAAACATCACAACAGTATGTCACAAATGATCTATTTTCTGTTATTCCACAAAATCAGTAATAAATATGAGCTTTATTTGGGAGACCAGGAAGTACATGCCAAGAAAAGGGGAGCAGGGGAATCTCACTTATTCACAAATAAAATTATATGATGTCTGGAATTTGCTTCAAAATAAAGATGAGATTGGGTCAGGGAGTCAAAGGGAAATACAGATGAAACAAGACTGGTCATGTGACTGGTAACTGTTGAAGCCAGGTGAGGATACGCGAGGTTCATTATACTACTATTCTCTACTTCTGAATATATTGAAAATTTTCCACAGTAAAAAGTTTAAAAAAGAAGAACACTTTTCTGTAACTGATAATGGTACATTCTTTCTTCCAAAAACACTTCGATAATCAGATACTACATGGCTTTAAAAAAACCTAACCAAACATGGCTTTAAAAAACCTAACCGGAAAAAAAAAAGTCCTTAAAAAAATGCCACATTATCCTTCACTGCTATTATGTGTTCTACACAGAGCAAGTAACACATAAATCATAGATCTATAGACTATTCTAGAATCTACCCTCTTTCGACTTAAGCTTGCAGCACTGAGGATGAAGGTAAAATGACCTCAATTGGTAGGAGCCACATCTGCACCACATATGCAGCCCACATCCACAGCTCTTCATTGCAGAGCTGCAAAAGTTTAGAATATCTTCAACGTACCTTTATTTTCCTCCCGTTTTCGGGCAGAGGGAGGTGGGGGAAGACGAATGTATTCACATTCCCATATGTGTATAATTTAAAACAGAAAATCTTGGCATTAAGGAAATTAAGATGTAGGCTTTACTGATGTTGATTTTAATGGCCAAGATCCAGAAACAGTTCTAGTTACAAGTTCATGGATAAATCTGATTTCTTTGCAGTGGACAGACCCAACTCAGTACTTGACATTCTGACCTTTCCCATACACAACTTTCACCCACTTTATTAAGGAAAAAAAGTTTTCCTTTTTCTCTTTAAGAGAAGTGGATTAAAGAAAATTTTTCAAAGAAGATGTTCATTTAGTAGCTTTTCTACCAGAGTGTAGACACTTAGTAGCTTTTCTACCAGAGTCTAGAAGCAACTAAACAGAGTACTAGGAAACGGTAAAAGATTATCATAATAAAAATGGTCCCCAAAAGCGAAGGCTGAATATGAACCATTGTCTAGCGTATAACCACTGCCACATTTGCTTTTCAAATACTTGTGGAGGCATTTGGCATCATTTTCCAATAATCCCATAGGACTTTTACTTGTTTTTTCAGTAGTATTTCAAAATGTTGACACATTTATTGAACTATTTTTGGAAGACCGAGCTCTGTCTACCTTCAGGGCTCAAGACACAAATATATAAAAGCTACAGGACATCCCTTTAGCTATAAAACTTGGCAGACTTCCTGAGTTTTCCAAGAAAACTTCAACTGGCAAAAGTGCACAGTATAGAGGGAACAACTCTGGACACAAGAGACCTTGGCTGTGCCTGAAGCTCCATTAGTAACTGCTCCAGGACTTTGGTTAAGTTTAAACTCTTCGCTCTTCTTACTTGTCAGACCCATGGTACAAAATTGTTTTAAAAATCAAATGGGGGCTGGGTACGGTGGCTCACACCTGTAATCCCAGCACTTTGGGAGGTCAAGGAGGGCAGATCACCTGAGGTCAGGAGTTTGAGACCAGCCTGGCCAACATGGCAAAACCGCATCTCTACTAAAAACACAAAAATTAGCTGGGCGTGGTGGCGGGCACCTGTAATGTCAGGTACTCAGGAGGCTAAGGCAGGAGAATCGCTTGAACCCGGGAGGCGGAGGTTGCAGTGAGCCAAGATTGCGCCATTGCACTCCAGCCTGGGCAACAGAGCGAGACTCCGTCTCCAAAAAAAAATGAAAGACTCAAATCATTTAGCATACCAACATACTCTGGGGAAATACTTTCCTTATGTATTCCCTGCAACATCTTCTACATTAATGCATAATAGATTTGAATTTCTAAATCTCTAAAACCCACTGGGCAACCAACTTAACTAACACTGATCACATAACAGGCATTAGATCATCCTGTCATTTCCTCAGACCTCACAGTCACTACTGACTCACTACAATATTCAGAACCTTCCTTTTTGTTTTACCATCCCTAAAACCCATACTCAAAAATCCCTAACATCCGTACCTTCACATTAATGTAAATCCCTAATTATGTCCCACCTAGTAATGAAATTTTCACCCTTACAATATTTAACAGAACCTGCATTATGTTCAAAGCTTACTCTAATCCCCAAATCATAGTCAAACAATATTCTTTTATTTATTTAATAGAGATGGGGTTTCCCCATGTTGCCCAGGCTGGTCTTGAATTCCTGAGCTTAAATGATCTGTCCGCCTTGGCCTCCCGAAGTGCTGGGATTACAGGCATGAGCCATCGTGCCTGGTCCAAAGAATATTCAAGTATATGTGTGACAATAATATGTCTGTCTAAAGACAGACAAACCAAGATATTCAATAAATCTAAACTAACGCTGTCACCTCTGATACATAACAAAAACAAATTTGGTGAGTATGTATTGTTAAGTCTAGTTCAAGTATATAATATTTCTAAGAGTTTATAATGAACTCCTTGAAAGACCACAGGAAAAAAATATAATACATTTACTGAACTTTTCCTAGGAAGTAGCTTCTTGACCAATAACATATTAGTCATCCACTCCCAGGCACCCTAGATGTTCACTCCATCACCTGACTTTTCTACCTCCCTCTATATAAATGAAGTTCAACCCAGCAGCTGGCATGGGGAAACAAGTATAATTTTATTATGGCTACAGTCCTTACCAAATGTGAGTACCATGGCAATCTTGTGGAATTTTGTTTTTAATCAATTTAAATTCCAAAATCCAATATATTTAACATGAACTAATTTCTGTTTTGTCCCACAACCACACTAAAATGACAGTGAGAAAAGTTTTCTTACAAGGAACAAATTCACAAAAGTAAAGCAAAAAAAAAAAAAACACAACAGCAACAATGGGAGGGGTCAGGCCAGCAGATATGTCAACAAAATTTTAGAAGATGGAAAGCAGATGTACAAAGTAACTGACTTAGCAGAGCAGAGGAAGCAGAAAACTGTTACTGTTTTGGTGGGGGACCTACGAGAAACAAGTTGATTGTTGAAAAAGCCCTGAGAGCCTGAAGAATTGGAGGTTCCAGATATCTTTGAGGACTGAGGTGAGAGAAAGAGCATCCTTCAAATGGCTTCAAAAGACGCCTTCAAAATTTGAAGGGAAGGTAATAACTAACAGAATTCTATATACAACCAAACTATAAGAGCAACCAAACTGAGAGTGGAAAAAGACATTTTAAGACATGCAAGCTTCAAGAAACTCACCTGCTATTTACACTTTTTTGGGCAAATACTAGAAGTCTTCATTAAGGAAATTAGGATGTAGCCTGTGCTGTGTTGATTTTTTTTTTCTTTTTTTCTTTTTTTGAGACGGAGTCTTACTCTGTCACCCAGGCTGGAGTGCAGTGGCGTGATCTCGGCTCACTGCAACCTCCACCTCCTGGGTTCAAGCAATTCTCCTGCCTCAGCCTCCCAAGTAGCTGGGACTACAGGCGCCCACCACCACACCCAGCTGATTTTTATATTTTTAGTACAGATGGGGTTTTGCCATGTTGGCCAGGCTGGTCTCAAACTCCTGACCTCAGGCAATCCAACTGCCTCAGCCTCCCGAAGTGCTAAGATTACAGGCATGAGCCACTGCACCCAGCCACTGATGTTGATTTTAATGGCCAAGATCCAAAAACAGTTCTGGTTACAAGTTCATGGATAAACTCCTAACTTTTTGTCAATGAACCAAGATAGAAATATAGAGCCCAGAAAAAGAGGCGAAGGAATTCCCTGCACACAGTTATACAGCAATTCTAGAAATAAAACCAGTCCAGGATGATGGAGGGCCCAGCCAGGAAGGATAGCTTTAACAAAAAAAGAAAACGGAACCAAAAGATTATATCATGTTTGATCCTACTGCCAAGAACTTCACAGTTTCTAACATAGTTTAAAGCTGAACCAAGGATGGGTACAAAGAAAACGAAGAAAATAAGGAAAAGGATAAGGATCAGGATAACTTCAGGATAAAATATAAAGTTGTAAAAGAAAGTACATGTAATCAAAGCACTTTACATGACTTAGCTTTTGTATATATAAGTTGGAAAATGGAAGAGGGGAGAAAATGGGAAGAGGGAGTTAGTAAAGAAGCTAACTAGAGGTAGAAAGTCAAACAGGTATTACATTTAAAATGTAAAAATCAAGAAACAGGAGTAAGCAGACCTCAGCAAGGTGGCAGAATAGGCTTTTCTAGTGCTTCTCTGCCCCACTCACCCTGCTAACCTCATCCGCTACAGAAACATCAATTTGAACAACTATCTACACACAAAAATATAAATTTTTTTTTTCTGAGGAGTTTCGCTCTCGTTGCCCAGGCTGGAGTGCTATGGTGCGATCTTGGCTCACTGAAACTTCCACCTCCTGGGTTCAAGCGATTCTCCTTGTCTCCGCCTCCTGAGTAGCTGGGATTACAGGCATGCACCACCACGCCTGGCGAATTTTGTATTTTTAGTAGAGATGGGGTTTCACCATGTTGGCCAGGCTGGTCTCAAACTCCTGACCTCAGGTGATCTGCCCGCCTTGGCCTCCCAAAGTGCTGGGATTATAGGCATGAGTCACTGTGCCCAGCAAGTAAACTTTTAACAAATAATAAAACATAAAAATATTCTGAAACTTTAAAAAAAATCAAGAAACAAGAAAATCATGTTATTTAGAGACAAAACACCAGAAAATAAAACCAAAACTAGTGAAAGTAGTTGTGGCAGACTGTCACGGTTACTACTTGAGACCATCACTGCAACAGTTACTACTGTTATTACTTGAGACCCTCATTAGGAGATGGCACGAAGGGACGAATGTGGCAATGATTTAAAAAAAAAAAAAAAAAAGGAACTGTTTTAAAGGAAAGGCCAGGGGAAGAAGAGCTCCCTGCTTCTAGTGAGCAAAGGAAGCCCCCCTGAGCTTCCACAGCCCTTCGTATTTATTGGGTAACAAGAACAGGGAGGAGGAGGTAACAATTGGTCAGCTGCTTAATTGATCGCAGGTTCATATTGTTACTAACAGGCTTCAGATGTACCTAATCACAAGAAACACTGCACTTAGGGTGTGACTGCCTTCAGCATTCCTTCTGGGTGGCATACACAGTTTGTCAGTTTGCCAGCATTCTACATTTATGAGAAACATTTTGTTGCTTACTCATATAGCCTCCAGTGGTATACTGAGTTGATCACAACCCTCATTCTTTCGACCTCCAACGTTTCTCCCTTTTTGTTTTTGAATTAATTAAGAAAGGCAACTACAGGCTGTGCAGCCCTTAATTGCCAGTTGGTGGTCCAGCTGATCTTACAGATGCACAGGAAACCATGGACAGCATGGCCACAAACATGGAGTCAGGGGTCTTTGCCTGACCCTGACACTAACAGTGTCTCAGTTTCCTGTGTGGTTTTCTTGATCTATCCCCACGTCATGGGGGTTGATGTCAGAGTGACTCCAGTCAGTCCTCATTCCATCTTCGCATTCAGATTCAACTGGCTCATGGCTCGTATTAGGGGAACAAGGCCTGTAGCTAGAATCCATGGATCTCTCCAGTCTTCCATTCCATGGTCGCACACACCTTGAGGGCACCCACACAGTTTGTTCATCTCCTTATGTTGTCAAGCAGACTTGTAACGGGGTTTCTCATTTGTCTGGTTGGTTTTAGTTTTTTCTGTTCCAGCAGACCTTCCTCGTTCAAGTCCCTATAGGACCCTGTCTCTATCTGTCCCTGTCTGTCCCTGCAAGTTTCTGCTAGCTTCTGCTGGTCTCTGCTAGTCTTTGCTAGTCTCTGCTAGTCTCTGCTAGTCTTTGCTAGTCTTTATCTATCCCTGTCTGTCCCTGTCTGTCTCTACGGTCCCTGTTAGTTCCTCCAAGTTGGTGCAAGTCCCTATCTTTCCCTATCTGGCTCTATCTCTATTTATCCCTACTTATCTCTATGTGTCCCTGTAGGCCTCCTCAGGTCCCTTCAGGTCTCTTCAGGTCACGGATAGTCCCTGTTCGGGCGCCACTTGTGGCAGACTGCCACAGTTACTACTTGAGACCTTCACTACAACAGTTACTACTGTTACTACTTGAGACCATCATTACGAGACTGAAGGAAGGGACAAACATGGAAATAACAAAAAAACAAAAGAAACTGTTTTAAAGGAAGGGCCAGGGGAAGAAGAAAAGAGCTCCCTGCTTCTAGTGAGCAAAGGCAGCCCCTGAGCTTCCACAGCCCTTCATATTTATTGGGTAACAAGAGCAGGGAGAAGGAGGTAAGGATTGGTCAGCTGCTTAATTGATCACAGGTTCATATTGTTACTAACAGGCTTCAGATGTACCTAATCACAAGAAACACTGTGCTTTGGGCATGACTGCCTTCAGCATTCCTTCTGGGTGGCATACGCAGTTTGTCAGTTTGCCAACATTCCGCATTTATGAAAAACAGTTTGCTGCTTACTCATATAACCTCCAGTGGTATACTGAGTTGATCATGACCCTCATTCTTTTGGCCTCCAACAAGTAGTTGCCTCAGGGGAGCAGAAATCTGTCAAGAAGGGAGCTAGGGCACTGGTCTGCTGCTTTTTTTCATAATCCCTGCAGTACTACCTGACTTTCTAAATCATATAAAGCACCCTGGAGAATGCCATTTGCACTTTAAATGAAAGCAAAAAGTGCAAAACCACAGGAAAGGCAAAAACTAAAGGTCGGGGGAGAGCCACATTTTATTCTGATGTGTTTTATCCTCTGGTATATTTTTCTAATATTGAAAAATCAGGCTAGAAACATTACTTTAAATGTCTCTGGTCTGAAAAACAAGATGAAGGGTACTCCCTGTTCCAGCATGATTCAAGAATCACACAACTAAAAGTAGTACTTAGGTCTGCTTCATAATCATACCTTTACACAAAAAACTACATGGGCGAACCCAGTCAGGAAAGCAATCCTGTTTTTTATAAAAGTTAGATACTGCAGATGCCAACAAATTGCAAAAAACTTCAACTTCTACTGAGTAATAACATCGAACAATTAAAAGCAATAACTGGAACTCACAGAAAAAACAAGGGTTTTAGCCATACACAAGCTGGGTGCCCTTGAGCCATTTATTCAATTTTTAAGCCTCAGTTTCTCATCCGTAAAATAAGCACACCAGCTACTCCAAGATGGTGCTGCAAAAAAGAAGCAGGGTTATTAACATATGTAAAGTACCAATTACAACACCTGGTGTGTAGTCTGTGCTGCAAAACCATTAGCTTCCTTATTTTTTTTTTTACATGTTTATTGATTATCAATGCTTCAGGCCTTACAGGATTACTTACAATGGAACCTAGAACAAAGCTAGAACTGAGCATAAAATGCGTGCGTCAGGGACAGGTTAAGCTGATGCGTGAGAGCACCAGAAGCAATAGACACAATAGACCCAGTGGACCCAGTGGGCCCAGTGCTACACCATCATCTAATTTTTCTAGCCTAAAATAAGGATATTTATATGAAACCTGATTTCTTAATGTTGGCAACTAACAAGTTAAAACACGATGTTGCTGGAAAATATGTGTGCAGGTATATTTCACATGAAGATTTATAAAGGTTACATTTTAATGCCATATGCAGAGGTTTAAACATTGTCAACAAAAATTCTACTCACTAATAGGCTTTTTTCAACAAGTTTACTGTGGTTATAGAGAGAAGAAGTTAGAACATATGCACACAATTTTACATTTATAATCAGTTACCTCTGGCAACATAACAAAAAAGACTACATTATCCCTGTGCTATTGAAACTAGATCCCAACTGTTTTGCCATATATATGCTCTTTTGTAAATTAACAAAAAGAATGAAGACAAGAGTTTCTAAAAGCTCAAACATTATAGATACTGGACTGAAATTGTTAAAAAGTGGTTTTAACTTGTGATCACCATAGGAAATTACCATTTCATTTCAAAGACTGTACTTCCACACAGATAATTATTCCTGACCACTGCAAAAAATCTGCTTACCACATATTCACCAGTAACCAACCCACTAGGTCTCTTCTTAACCTAACAATTTTTACAGATGCCAGGCACTCTATGAAGCATTTTATAAGCATTAGTTCATTTAATCCTCATGTAACTCTGAGGTAGGTATGATTTTTAACCCCTTACTACAGGAAATGAGGCTTTGAGAAATAATTTGCCCAAGGTCACAATGGCATATGTGGCAGTCTAACCAGCATCAAATAGTGTGGACATGTTACTGATTCCTTCTAATCAATATTTCATCAAAGAAATTTGTGAGGAAATAAATGCACATTCATTAAGTTCACAGGTAAGAATATGAGTGGCCAGGATTATATCAGAATTCAGTTTAACCTTGACAATTAGGTAAATAGGGGTCAACTAAATGAATTCAATCGAATGGAAAGAAGTACAATGGGGGGTAGGGGAGAATAAATGATGAAAAGTGCAATAGGGTGAAAAAATGAAAAAAAAAAGAGAAAAAAGAATACTCTTAAAACTTCCATCTTCTAATCTTGAAAATAAGAACTGAAACATCAGTTCTCAATCTTTTCTGTTTCCCAAAACCCTTTCAAAAACCACTCCTAAAGCTCTCTTTCTCCCTTAACCTGTCTCTCTCATCCACTTGTGCACACACACACAGAGATGCTGCACACACACATGAGTGCATGCACATGGGAACACAATACCTCACTTACAGTCTCAGGCAGTTTATGCATCCATGAGGCCCAAGAACCCCACTCTCCACCCCAGGTCAGGAGTCTGAACCAAATAATCTCCCTCAAGGTAAATGAATCTAGAGTGAAAAACAAGTAGCTTCTGGACAAAAAGAGAAAGAAACAAAGAATTACGGCAGAGTGTAAATCACATTTTAATTTAATGTCTTCAAGCTACTGGGATATGTACATATATCAGTAGAATGTAGGAAACTCTGAAAAATATGAGTGAATTCAGCACTGTTGTTATAATGGCCCAGCCCTGAAGCTCATCAGCAGGTCTGGAAACTTAAATACAAGGGCTTGGAAAAGGTGACTTCAGAGTTGGTAATCAGAACTATATGACAAGCTTTTTAAAACCACAGTTACCCTGGAAAAAGGCAACTGAAGGGTAACATAAGTTTGTAAGTATTTGAAAATTCTTTCATGAAGGTTGATGGTGAGGCCCTAAGAGCAAAGCAAGAGGAAACTGGTCTCTTCAGAAAGATTTGATTTAAATGCATGAACTACCCTACCTGACCTAGGCAATAAGGTCCGATAGATGAACAGTGACAAAACCACTTTGGGAGCCTTTCCATGCCTCCAGTTCCTAACCTGGAAAGAACTAAAATGATCCCCATGATGCCGAACTTAGTTATCTATGCAAAATTTCAACTTGGCTATCTAAAGCAAAACCTTACTTAAGATACAGGTCAGATCTCAGGAAAGATTGTTCTTATCCTTCAATTTATTCCAGATTATTTGGGAGACAATCTACGTACTTTTTGACTTTATGGCTCTAATATGCTAGAGTGAAAATATGCAAAATTCAGAGAGGTGTCTGTGAAGTGAAAACATGTTTCCATTTTAAAGATAACTGAGAATATGAAATTAGCTCAATTGCAATCTTTGAAGAAAAAATATCCAGAAGCAGTATGAATGCACTCATAGATCACATGAAATCTATTCCAATGCCAAGAAGTAAGAGACATCACTTTAAAATAAGAAAATTCAGAAAGCCTCTGAAATTCTAATTAAAATTAATACTATCCCAACACCATGGAAATATATAGATTATCTACTCTCCTAGACATGAAAAACATGCCTCTAAGAAACTTACAACACAGATCCCAAGCCAACCACAAAACCAGGAGAAACAATATCAGTGGTTAGAAAAGCAAATAAACATTACCGACATGATATTTCTACATGAAACATTACCCATTTCTACGTCAACTCTATCAAAGAATCTTCACTAAAGATTCTTCACCTCTAATATATTAAAGGTTCAATGAATTAATTCATCAAATATTTATTAAATACAATGAGTAGGTGCTTCACAGCACGAATACCTATAATATTCCCTCTCTCATATGAAATACACACACATACACATACTTTATAGAAAAAGCTACCAAAATCTATTAGCTATAACTATAAACCGGCTGGGTGCGGTGGCTCACACCTGTAATCCCAACACTTTGGGAGGCCAAGTCGGGTGGATCACTTGAGGTCAGGAGTTCAAGACCAGCCTGGTCAACATGGTGAAACCCTGTCTCTACTAAAAATACAAAAATTAGCCGGGCATGGTGGCACACGCCTGTAGTCCCAGCTACTTGGAAGGCTGAAGCACGAGAATTACTTGAACTGGGAAGACGCAGGTTGCAATGAGCCAAGATCACGTCACTGCAATCCAGCCTGAGCGACAGAGTGAAACTGTGTCTCAAAAACAAAATAAAAACAACAACAACAAAAACTATAAATCATTTCTAGATGATAACTCAGATTATTTCTTTCCTTCTTGGCTTACCTATAACTTTTTTTTTTTTTTTTTTTTTGAGATGGAGTCTGGCTCTGTCACCCAGGCTGGCGTGCATTGGCGCGATCTCTGCTCACAGCAAGCTCTGCCTCCCAGGTTCATGCCATTCTCCTGCCTCAGCCTCCCGAGTAGCTGGGACTACAGATGCCTGCCATCACGCCTAGCTAATTTTTTGTACTTTTAGTAGAGATGGGGTTTCACCGTGTTAGCCAGTATGGTCTCGATCTCCTGACCTCATGATCCACCCGCCTCAGCCTCCCAAAGTGGTGGGATTACAGGCGTGAGCCATCGCGCCCAGCTATAAATTCCTAAACAACTCTAATAGCTAACTTGGAGGCCATTTCCCTACAGTTAATGACATCAGGTATTGACTTCATTTTAGATTTTAGTCTAGGGCACTGCCCACGCAGAGAAATGATACAAATCTCATAATATCAAGTTGCTGGTTTATGCCAAAACATGGCACCCCAAAGGATGTTCTGTCTAGAATCGGTGACAGAATCGCATACAAATCTTCTATTTGCTCAGACATTCCAAAGACATTAGAACTGTTTGCATGTTGAGAGGAAGAGACTAGGGCTAAGAGTGGATCTGCTGACTCCTAACGGTTAAGCCCTGAGATTCCAAGATTCTATAAAAGAGCAGTGAATTAGGGTTTGGCTACTACTTGCTGACTACGAAAGCCAGCATAAACATTTACTTCAGGCTTTGAAATCTGTAAGGGTACCCAGTGGTTAGGTACAGTAATTCTGAATCTGAAAAATACAAGCCCACTGGAAATGTTTCTAAATAAAGGTGGGATGGAGGAGGTAGGCACATTTCTTTTGTTTTCTCCAAGTAAACAACACAGATTTTAGAAATGCAAAATGTGACTCAGTGGTATTGATCCCTATAAACTGTTTATTTGCCTTATAAAACTAGTAGCAATTCACACTTTTCAATAAAAAGCCCACACATCGCTTTTAAACAGGCTACTTCAGTTCAAAAAAGAAAGAAAAAGGCCCATGTCTTCAGCTGGGATTACAGGCGTGCGCCACCATGCCCGGCTAATTTTTGTATTTTTAGTAGAGACAGAGTAGAAACAGAAAAAAAACAAAACCTTCAAAAATATTTAGCATTCTGCTATATAAAATATAAACCCTATATTCCTAAATGAAATGGCAAAGATACAACCTTTGTAGTTCACCAGCCACAGTAATATGAGAGGGGTGATTCAGGGCAGAACCTGATGTTAAACATAACTGTACAATATTACTAATTACAGAGAAATTGTACCAATAAATATTTTGGTTGTGGACTGCTTTGTCATCTTTGCAAGTATTTTTAGTTGAAAGCAAGTGGTTGGGTAGTACACGTGGACATGGTTCTGATTTTTAAATACCTATTTTTACATTCTGGTCACTGGTTAGGTTTTCTAAACTCAGTTCCTTAGAACTAGTAATTTGGAAAGGGTAAGCCACAAGAATGTTACGTTAAGAAGCCAAGGATCTAACTAGCTCAGCAACTCAGATCAGCACAAAGCTCATTTGGAAACCTCCAAGTGCTCGCATTATCTAATGATGGACCCAGGCAGTCAGTAAATCGTTAAGAACAGGTATGAAAGTGAGCAAACTGCCCTAAAGCTATCTCCTGAAAAACAGCAAGAGATATCTGAACTTCCTTCTTTTATATTTAGATAGTTATTTTTTTGGTGGCCTCTCTTCAGATTCATCCCCTAAATTAAATTTGCTTCTTTCTACTTGGACTTAAATTTCAGATTTGAAATATACATACGCAGTTGCTACAAAATGCTCCCTGGCAGTTTACATTTTTTACAAAAGTTAGGAAAAATTTTACTGAAATTATAGCTTTGTTAACTGATTTTTTAAAATCACTTTTAATCTTTTTTAACGATCACCATGCAACGTAGATATATGAAGAGTTCGAGGGACGTGGCTCAATTCATCCACAAATTTTCTTTCGAAGGTTTTTGCAAAAAGTGCTCTCAACTACTTGGACTAGTGGTGAAAGATTAAAGAACTGTTATGACTAAGTCTTTCTTACAGAGGGATGTTTTAAAAGGAAAGAAACCGTCCCTTCCCGTTACTCTAAATGAGCAGCCTCTTGTTCTCAGCAGTCTGTCTGCACACAAGACCACTACTGACTTCAGTGGGAATTCTGCCCAAGAAGTGAGGAAGACAGGACAGGATTAAATTAGCGCTAAATCCACACCATTGTTCCAAGCCATTACCACTTGTACAGTTCTCCAATAACGTCCAAAGAATAGATATCTGAAGTTTGATGGTGGTTCTTAAATTGAATTAAAAGAATGACCACTCGAGCTCTGACAGGTGACACAGCATAGCTCTTCAAAAGTTGTGTCAAACTCACAGCCTAATGGATGTAGCCAGTTGGCCCTTATCACAATTCAAGATTGCATTGCAGTGCAGCCCCCATCAGTGGCTGCAACAGCCACCCCGTGATTTCTCACAGCAATGAGCCTGCAAAGGGAAACTGAATAGGATTAAGCACTATTCGTTCCCCACTGAAACCTGTTCAAAGCTTGAGAATTATAAACCCTAGCCCCTGCAGCATAGAAACTGACTCAGTTTCCCTCAACTGCTAAGTCCAAGGTGAAATGTGACAGAACACCAACTGAAATGCTAATTCTCAACAGCGTTAAAAAGAGACCAGAGAAATAATGTATTCCGTTGAAAAAACAATAAAAACGTAGGGTGGGGGAGGAAATAAAGACTGAAAAACTGAGGGGAAAACCGCGAAAGTCGTTTTTTTAAAACAGCTTAAATAACAGTAACAAGAGGAACAAGACGCCTGGCACACACATGCCATTTCAGAGGCAAGTAGTTCAAGAAACTGGGGAAAGATGTGATTCAGAAAAGTGAAAATATAGCCACAGCTCCTCTAGATTCCACCTTCTCTCCCATCCACCCAGGGATCTTAAAATTAAGGGCAGCTGTGGTGTTGATGGGGCAATTCAATGAAAGACTACCCGGGTCCGTAGGGAGGGCTCCATACGCAGATCCCTCCCCAAAATAATAGACTCTAGGCAGGAGTTCTTCTCACCAAACCTCATTTTATTTATATATATATATAAACTTGACCTCAGGGGAGGTAAGCGATCTAGAGAAGCATAACTGATGTCCCACCACAGACCTCAGGCTGCTGGGGGCAGCGTGTGCGCCTGGGGATGGCGTCCCGAGACGCCGACTTCAACCCTGTCGCGCTCCTTTAGGTTCTCCTCGCCCTTCCCCGCTGCTCACCTAAAAATGCTCCCAACCCTCGGCCCCCAGGCGCAGGAGGAGAAAAAACCAGCCATCCGTGGTGAGATGGCCTGGGTGTGGGAATTGTAAGGATCGGAGCACGAAACACGCGTCCCTCTCCGCAGCTCCCAGACGGCGCAGGCGGCAGCTGGGGGCGCGGGCGCGAGCCGACAGCGGGCCCGACCCGCATCGCGCGTGGGGCTGGCGCGCCGCCCTCGCCCGGCTTCCCGCAGTCCCCACGCACGCGTCCGGCCCGCGCTTCCCCTCCTAAAACCTTCCTCCTGAAGGGCGACGCCGCGGCCGACCCCCTCCCCGCGGGGGGGATGGAGCCGGATTTCTCCCGCTGTTGCTCCACGGGGCCCGGACGCGTGACCTGAGCCCACGGCACCCCGGGGGGGACGGCGTCCTCCCCGTGCCCCCGCCTCTCCTGGCTCCGCCGGGACGCGGCCCCGGTCCCCCGGAAGAGGGAAGAGGGGGACTGCGGGGAACAGCGAAGCCGGGATCCGGCCCGGAGCAACAGGACCCGGACCCCCGGGCAAGAATCGGGTCGGGCAGAGACCGGGAAGGAAAGGAGAGAGGGAGCCGCAGAAAATCCCAAAGCCGGGCCCCCTCTCCCCGCCCCCCATCCCGGTGGGACCGTCCCGCCACCGCTTCCTGCCCGGAATCAGCTTCCCAGCTGCAGCCAGAGGAAAAATCTGAGCCGCCCCTGCAACCCCACACTGACCAGTCGCCCGGCCCGTGCAGCCCCGCACGCCTCCTTACCCCGACGCCGTACCTCAGGAGCTCGCTCGCCGCGGGAACCGGTCCCTCTTCAGTCCCAGCCGCCGGCAGCCGCGCCTGCCTCCTCCCTCCGATAGGTTTCAAATTGAAATTCCCTGACTGGGGCAGTCAGAGGACTCAGAGGGCCGGCCCCGCCCCCTCGCGGCGGAAGCCCCTCCCGCGCCCCCGCCGGACGAGCCCCCGGCGCGGAAACCCCCGCGGGCGGTCCCGCCCCCGACGCCCAGGCCCCGCCCCTGCGCGAGCGGGGGACTTTTCCCGCGGGATTCGGCGAGCGCGGCCGCGGAGACCCGGGGCTGGAGGACGTCTTTCGCCCTCAGGGCAGCCCGGATGACAGCTAATGCGCCTGGGCAAGGCGTTCTCAACTGCGATTCCCGGCCTTAAATGTCCTCTCAACTTTTAAAAGTTATTTATTCAAAGTGCATTTGCTGACTAAACCTTCACTGAGCGCCTTCCTAGAGGTAGACACTGGAGCAGAGCCTGGAGATGCAGAATAAGGAAAACTGGGTCTCCCTCAGTCTAGAGTGGAAAAAGTGCTTTCACAGAAAGGGCAATGAAAAGGAACCATTTATTCTTCCTGTGGGAGGGGCAGGAGGGGTTGGGGAAACCCCGTGGAGGAAAGGCCTCCCCAGAGTAAGTAGGATTTCTCTGGGCAGAGGCCTGGGAATCTGGATTGCAGAGCACGACCACGGGTGAAGAAGAGTCTGGAAAAAACCTAGTTTGGGGCTAAATTGTGGAAAGCCACAAGCACACACACACACACACACACGCTACCCTTCTGGTTCTTTTCTTTTGTACAATGAGGTCAATATGTTTCAGATTCAATATATTTCATCTTTTGAAGGTTTGCACGTCAAGCTGGTGTCAAACAACGTGTCCAGCTCACTGCCTCCAGCATCTGCCTCACACGCACCTCTTATCCCTTTTACAACTCCCACTTTTATTGAGGTCTTTAGTGATTCCACCACAGCCAAAGTCGTCTCCCTTTCTTTCCTAAACAGAACCTTTTCCAAAATTAACAATGTCAAATGAAACCTCAGTAACAATACTTTCCAGTTAACAAAATACATTCACATATTTTATCATCATTTGATCCTCACAATCACCCTATGAAAAAGGCAGGTACGTTTGAGCTCCATTACATCAAAAAGATTTGGGAAGATAAATTATTTGCCAAGCTCCTTCTAGTAAATAACACAAATAATAATAGTTAAGGTTGATTGTGTGCTTTATGTGCTAGGTATTGTTCTAAGTCCCTTACATGTATTAATTTACTTAATCACAATCCCATATGCTAAGTATACAAGTTAAATTTTATAAGGTGTGCTAAAACAGAGCAGAAATCTGATTAGACAGCAATTCTGGTAAAGGAGACCTGGGAATTTAATAAGAAAATACTATTATTTTCTCATAATAAGAAATATGCAGCAGATTTACAACGAAACTAATGAAACAAACTTCGGGATCTCTCATTTTCACAAGCCTTGAAACTAACTTTATAATTTTGTATTTCATTTTGTGTTTTTTAAAGAGTCCCTAAAGTCATATAAGCTTTTGGGCCCATAAAACATTGATCCACCCTGATGGAGCCCCCATTAAAATGCTAGTGCAAAATAACATAATTATAGGCATAGTTAATAAAATATAATGCCTTTCTCATAAGAAAGGATATGCTTACTATACTCTGTGTTGAAGTACATGAATCACTCCTATATGCCACCTCTTAAGAAGAAATTTTTCCCTCCAAAAGAAAATATTGATAAGCTAAATTATAACCATAAATGGGTGACCTTGAAAATGTGGGAACCAGCAAGATTTAGCCTAAAGAGATGATTAAAGGTGATAAAAAGGTTGTCAAATGTCTAAAGGCTATTGTGTGGAAGAAGAATTGAACTCTGTTTTTGGACACAGCCTTACATAGCCCTAGCATTTTAATGGAATGGAACGGATTCAATGAGGACCTAGCAGGAACTGAGGGCAGAAAAATCAAGTCCCAGAAGCTATAAGGAAGTGAAGAAAACCGATGGAAGTGGCATCATAGAGATTTAGCAAACAACAGGTGGTAGTCCAGACAACCAGGGAAGTCTAACAAGAAGAGAAGAGGGGTTTGAACAGAAAGAAGGACAAAGTCCTGGAATAGGTGATATCCAAAGACTCAGGCAGGCGGAAGCACTGTCAGGACTACCAGGCTGCAGTTCAAGGGCAGAATGTTAATCCCCAGGAAAACACTCTAGGTAGAACAAGATTGGGTCTTCCTGCTAGGCACACTGTAGTAACAGGCAAAGGACTGACACAGAGAACAAGAGAAGAATATAGGTACTAGTCCTGAGAGCTACCACATTCCAAATTTACCATAATAGCCTCAATCCTGGGCACTATGTGCAAGCAAAGTTAGTCTGGAAGTATGGACTAGAAATGTACCCAGGACCTCCTTAGTGCTTTTACTTACCAACTCACCCCCATAGGCGTGGCCTCTGGAAGAGCTTGATCTCACTATATCCATGAGTCATCATTTTATCTTTGTGCCTTCTGTGTGCCAAGCCCAAACCAGGTTGGAGTGGCTCTGGGTTGAGGACCTGCCCTTCCTTTACTTGGTCCACAGGCAGCAAGACCTGAAAATGCCCTCTCCTACTATTTCTAAGCATTCTCAAGCTTCATCGTGAATTCATGCAATCCCAGTTCCACTGCCACAGCAACAAACATATCACACAAATGACTGCAGGAGTCACTCTGTCACCTGGCCAACTTTGGCTCAGTTTCAACTGGACTACAAGACCCTGCTTTAATGACTTAAAACAACCATTTTATTGCTTGTGGTTCTTTGGGGCAGGAATTCAAGCAATGCTCAGCTGGGAGGCTCAACTGTGGATGAAGGATCTAAGATGGCTTCACTCACATGTCTGGCAGTTGGTGCTGCCTGTCAACTGGGGCACCTAATTTCTCCTCCACATGGACTCTCATCCTCCAGACTCTTTCTCTCTCTTTCTCTCTCTCCCTCTCTCTCTCTTTCTCTCTCTCTCCCTCTGTCTCCCTTTGTTTTCTGCACGCGCTCCCTCCCTCCATCCTCCGTGTGGCCTATCTAGTAGGATAACCCAGACTTCTTTACATGACACCCAGCTTCCAAGAGAACAAAAACAAATGCTGCAAGGCCTGCAAGGGCTTTGCCCAGAAGTCACACAGCATCACTTATGCTCCATTCTGTTGGTCAAAGCAAATCAGAGGGCCAGCCCCAATTCAAGGAGAGGGGTCATAGACTTTGCTTCTTGGTAGGAGGCATGGAATGTCTGTACAGTGAGGGGGAAGATTGTTGACAGACATCTTGTAAGCAATTCACTACAGACACCATGTTTTTCTAGTCTGGTATTCAAGTTGGCCCTCAAGCAACTCTTTACACAGATTTTTTATCAAAAGCATCACAGGGCCTCCTTTCCATCTAAGACACACAAAGTGATGTCATCTTTGGAAAAGCCACTCCCAACTATGGCTAATAACAGGTATATGCATCTCAAGCCTGCCAAACTGAGGTATTCTCTCAATTGTAGTTGGAGTTTTGCCACACACACACACACACACACACACACACACACACACACACCCCTACTTAATTAGGCTCAATGACAGAGAAACAGGGATGGACTGGCTGATTCCCTTAAGCTGGAACAGAGTCTTCAGAGTTGCTCCTCATGACATCTCATAATCAATTGCTCCCTAGAACTGAAAACAGAAATGGTACAGATCCAATGAAAGTCCCAGAAAAGCTACATTTGGAAAGCACGTATGTATATTATTTTAGCACGTGGTAGCACACACCTGTAATTCCAGCTACTCGGGAGGCTGAGGCAGGAGAATGGCTTCAACCCAGGAGGCAGAGGTTGCAGTGAGACAAGATGGCGCCACTGCACCCCAGCCTGGGCATCAGAGCCAGAATCCCGCTCAAAAAAAAAACAAAAAACAAAAAACAAAAAAACAAAGAGACATCAAAAGAGAAGGCTCCAGGCTCATTCATAGACATAGTCAAAGCAAAGAGGAAACTCTGAAAAGAGCCTAAAGGGCTCTTTAGATTCCTATTTTGCAGGGAATACGCAGAAGTCCTGCTATGGAAAATGATTGAGACAGAACACCAAACTTTAATAAAAGTGGACTGGCATGTGACCACCCCACTCCACTACATGCCTGCAGTCAGCAGACTGCCCACTTAATTAGATGCGGGGATGAGGAAGGCAAAATGACCTTTAAGCAGTGTCATTGGACTTTGCTGGACAGACAGAATTACCCCCAAAATACCATAGACAACTTCTGATGTGGTGTGACAAGGCGAGCCAAATTCCTTGGGCCCACGCTGGGGAGCCTTGCCTGAGGAGCATAATTTGTAAGTGGTCTCAGCAAATGGTGGTAAAATCCATCAACAGCGACAATCAGAGCAGCAGAAGAGGCTGTTGAATTAAAGTACCAGGGGGAAAATTAGAAGAGTAATCCCCTGGATTATATCCTTGAAATATTTACATAGCCCAGACTTGATTGGCTAGTTTGTAAAATAGCCCCCGGAAATAGTGGCGACAGTGGGATTGGAGCTGGAATGTTGCCGTTTCTAAGCAAACAAATTCCTCCCTTTGGAAAATGGACCATCTTAGAGAGTGGTCCTTCGTTTATTCAAAACAGATGTGTGGCAGAAGGTTGGTATTAGCAAAGTACCATTCTTCAGTTTAGTTTTGTGTGGTTTCCCAAGGCACACAAATGTGTTCTACTTATTAGAAAACACTTAGAAGGATAGGGGTTTTAAGGTTATGTGTAGGCTCTTACTGCTTATGATCCCACTCTCTCCAGAGGAAAACCTTCCAGGAGGGTGCAATAGCTGAGAAGAAAAACACACCCAGAAAATGAAAAAGGACGACTCAACCATAGGTTTTGCAAAGGCAGGGACTTCGCTTTCTGTACCATTGTATTTTAGTTCCAAGCACTGCAACTCATAAAGGGCTTCTTCAGTAAATATTTGTTTAAGAGTGAACCTAATTGAAAATGAGTGAGGTACCTTCAATTTCCTACAATTTGAGAGATCCGGTATTCGGAGGAAAATTCCCAGGGCATAACACCTAAAAATGATTAACGTAATTTTTTAAAGCATTTAAAAAATACATGGCTGAGCCTGGTAGAAAAGGTAAAGTAATTGTGAGAGGCTAGAATCTGTGAGGAAGAGCAAATCCCAAAAGATAAGCAAATGCTAAAGCAGGCACAGGCTCTGCACACATTGATAAGGCTGTGCCTTGTGCAAGAGCACCCAGTCAAGGTGAACAGTGAAGCGATGTTTAATCCACACTTAGCTTCTCAAGGCTTGACTCAGCCCGGAAGAAGAAATGTGTTTTTGATATTCATCCGGCAGGACACAGTGGCTCATGCCTGTAAACCCAACACTTTGGGAGGCCGAGGCAGGCGGATCACTTGAGATCAGGAGTTCGAGATCAGCCTGGCCAACATAGTGAAACCCTGTCTCTACTAAAAATACAAAAATTAGCTGGGTGCAGTGGCGTCAGCCTATAGTCTCAGCTCCTCGGGAGGCTGAGTCAGGAGACAGAAGGCAATAGGAATACATAAGATTTTTAAAATATAATTAACAATATTGAAATAATGAACATACGTAGAAAATTTCACTCAGCAACTCAGAATATGCATTCTTCTCAAGCATACAAGGACTCTTTATGAAAATTACATAGTAGGCTATAAAATGAGTTTCAACTAACTACCTTCCTTCCTTTCTTTTTTTAAATTTGAAACAGAGTCTCACTCTATCGCCCAGGCTAGAGTGCAGTTGTGTGATCACCCAACGGTCCCCACAATTCTTCTGGGCTCAGGTGATTCTCCCACTTCAGCCTCCCAAATAGCTGGGACTACAGGTATGTGCCACCATACAAAGCTAATTTTTTCTTTTTTAAATATTTTATAGAGACTGGGTCTTGCTCGGTTGCCCAGGCTGGTCTTAAACTCCTGGCCTCAAGTAATCCTATACCACCTGGCCTCCCAAAGTGCTGGATTACAAGCATAAGCAACCATGCTCAGCCAGTTTACAACTTTCAAATTTCAGGTTTAAACCGAAGCCTCAAATTTCATACAACTGATATAGTATAGCATACTGCACACTGACTTCATTGCAATTAGGTAATGAATGAATAATAACTAAATAACTTTTAAAACTCCATTTATTTTCAGGAGGAAGGAACTTCCTAATATTTCATGGGCAGAGAAGAAAAAACATAATAAAAATTATTAAAATGCTCAGAACAACGTAATGACATGATTAGAATGATTGTGGAATTCAGCTAAAACAGTGCTTCAAAAAAAATCATAGCCTTGGATGTATATAGTAAAAAGAAGGCAGGCTGAAAATAAGATAATAATCCAACTTACAAAATTAGTTTGAAAAGAATATTCTCTAAGAAAGTAATAAATATAAGAAGAAATTATGATCTAGAAAACATTGGGAAGAGAGGATCATCACAGTCAAAATTTGGTTCTATGAAAACACTTATAAAATTAATAATCTCTGGCAAGACCAATCTAGAAAAAAAGTAGAAAAACTAGAAAAGTGAGATGGCACAAATGAGCAATAGTAGGAATACCAAAAGGGAAAAAGAAGAAGCAGCGATTTAAAAGATAACCCAAAAATACTATTAACTTTAAGACAAATGTGAAAGCTTAGGGAAAGGGAAAAATTCTTAGAAAAATTATAAATTGCTAAATTCAACTAAAGAAGAAATAGAAAAGCTAATCTTTTCTGTGAACATTATTGAAATTGAATCAGAAGTTTAAAACTTCCCAAAAAGAAAGCACCAAAGTTAGGTAGTTTATAGATGAGATCTACCAGAGTCAAGAAACAAGAAATAACAAATTGTCCTTGCTCTGCTGCTATAGCACTGCATGTTCGGCCTACAGACCACTTGGCTTTTTAGGTGATAGCTTGCTAGATCATGAGAAGCCGTATCTGAAACTGAAGGAGAGGCTGCACATCACCTAGAGATCATGTATTTTGAGCTAGATTACATGACATTGTGGGACTTTGGGCTGTTTTCCTTGTGGAAAAGGTGAGTATGTTCTTTGTGTGGAAAGAAGTGGAAGCAGATGTTTCCCTACCAGAAGAAGAGATCACTGGAGATAAGGCTATGTAATCACCAAATCATATTTTCTTTTCCACTGGAGCACAAAACTATCTATATCTCCCAGCATCCTTTGCATTTAAATGTGGTCATGTGAGTGGGTTCTCACCAATGGGATGTGTGTTAGAGATGACGTACACTGTCTGTAGGCCTAGTCCCTATTAAAAAAATCTCTTGTATGATCTATCACTCTCTGTCTCTTCCTTTGTTTGTTAAACGCAGAGGACCCAGAGGAGGACTCTGAAGCCCTAGGGGATAGAAGAGCTTCTAAAATGTAAGAAGCCTGGATCCCTTAGTGACTATATGGAGCAGAGTCCTCCCCCATGCCCACCCATAACCAATACTGAAGTGTGAGTAAGAAATGAGGGAGAAATAAACCCTTATATTGTCGAGCCACTAAGATTTGAGGGGTTTTGTTTTGTTGCTGTTGTTGTTGTTTTTAACAGCAGTTAGCCTACCCCGAAAATATAGCAGTGCTAAACCAACTCACCCAGAAAACAGGAAAAGAGGAAACACACTCCAAGTCATTTTATAATTCCAAAACACAGGAACACTATAATGAGGAAAATCATCAGATCAATCTCAACAACAGGGAAATATACACAACAGGGAAAATAGCTAAAATCCGAATTTAAGATATTAGCATAATAAAGAAAGAAACGGTAAATTGTGATGAAGAGTATCATGGAAATTTGACAGAGTTGGTGGCTTTTGAGAGGAACTTCATGAGCAAGGGTGTTGAGACTTCAAAGAGGAGCTTGAGTTTGTTCCTGATTGCCTATATGCAATAAGGAGTCACTATAGATTTCCAGAAGAATTGTCTTTTATTAAATGTTTTATTCATTTATTACTGTAAATATAGCTTTCCTATAAAGTCTTACTTAAGCAAAACTTCAGAGTATAATAACTCAATTCATTAAAGTCTAAATTCAGTAAATTGAGCAAATATTTTTATTGCAATGTGCCATAAGCTAAGTAGACTTGCAAGCCGGTCCCTCCCTCCACCCCTCAAAAAAAATGAGTGCTTGGCTTGTAACTTCTTAACCCACTGCTCAATTATGTCTAAATAAAAAGAGGTTTGGTGAAATTTTTACATTAAAAAAATTTGGTTTTTTCTCTAAGAGTTTCATATATCCCTTGTGAAAGAATAATACTCATCCTGATATGTTGCTTATGTCAAGTATTTAATATTCCAAAATATCTGCCCCCACCTCCACCCAAAAAAAAAGAGTGAACTAAGTAGAATCCTCCAAAAGTGGGTGGAGGTGAGCCTTTGGGATAAGTAGGGTCTGACTCTTCATGTGAGCTCAGTGGTGTCAATCATAGCTTTCTTGCCAAGTTAATAACACTAGACATTCTACCACCTGGAGTAGGAACACAGTGGGAGAATTTCAGATGCATGAGGTTTTTCCAAGAAGAAAAGTTTAAGATGTGAGAATAGGCTGGTTATGAGATCTATCAAGCAAATTCACCACCGGTCTGAACTGATCTGATCTGCCTGGTCAAACACTTTGCCTTGCTTCCTCACCAGTATTTCTTCAGATCTCCAAAAGCTCTGACCTCAACAAACAGCTTTCCCAGTTGGTTTCATTTCTAGTTCTAATATTTAAAAATAATTTTTTGTCTGTTTTGGAAAAGGCTAACAGGCAAGAGTAGGCTCCCAAAGATAGAAGTCGTATCTAACATCTTATACCACAAAGAAAATTAACCCACTTATACCAAAGGTTGCAAATTTCTTTTTCGAAAAATCAAACCTTGGCAATGACCTTGAGCAGTAGGACATAAATAACCCCCACAAGCTTAGCATCCCAATAATGGAACACTAGACATAAATGGATTAGTTAATTAATCCAGAAGTTAGCTGAGGTTAGGGTTGGGGAAGACAAAACCTGCAGTGAAGAACTCAAACTTCCCCATGAGAAGGAGGTGTTTATACCATGCATGCAAACATGACAGAGTGAAAGCAACATATTAATCTGTGTCTTTTTTTCAACAGCTGTATTGTAAAGTTACAATGCATTTAACTTGTCCCTTATTGAATTATATGTAGTTAAAATTTTTTGCTCCTATAAATAATGCTTATAATAAAATTAATATTCTTGTCTAAATGTCTGTAAGTAAAATGTACAAGTATATATGTAGGATAAATTTCCAGAAGTATAACTATTGGGTGGAAGCATATTTGAAGAAATTCTTCATATGTGTTGCCATATTTGATGACAAATTTTGATGGCAAATTACCTCATAGGTCACTGGCTGGACTATGGATTGGCTGGAAGGCTGTGGTTCAGATGTTTGGGGATACAATATGGCTGTGCATATACTGGGGGTGAGAGGTGAGGGTGGCAAATTTAACAAGAATATTCCTGTTCAAGGAATATCCTGGGGCCCATTCCCTCTGTAGAAACTGTAAATACTACAGGTACTGTGTTTGAATAGTTCAATATTATTAGACCCATGGGAAGATCTGGGTCTTGAATACCCTAGAACATACAAAGAGAGAACAAGGAAACAGGTTCTTTGAATGATTACATTTACTCCAGGCATAATTACTGTGCCAATGCAAAGCTACTTCAAGATGGAGATCTCTTAGGTAGGGTCAGAAAAAGAGTCGACATCTGTGTGTTTAGTCAATTTTGACTTTATTGTATTTGGAAATTTGAATTTTCTAAACTTGCTTGTTTTTATGCTTTTGAATTTTTTAAATTGGGTTTTGATTTTAGTTTAGGTTTATTTTTATTGCTATCTATTTTAAACAGCTGCCAGAACTACAGTGAAGGAAGAAAAATAAGGAAAGATTTTGATAAAACCTAAGTAACAGGCCAAGGAAATGGAAAGCCAGTTGCTTCCAGATATAACAGAGACAACATTAGTAGAACATCAGGAGATCCAGAAAACCACAGGAGGCTGACTACTTGGCACAGTTGTGAGATAAACCTTGTAGGCCAAAGAAAGAAAATTGAGGATGATAGAGATTTCTCTTTTGCTTTCACACACAAGTTTCTTTAACCTTTAGCAAAAGATGCAATTCATTTTGTAGCTAAGGATCTTTAATTGGATGGTATTTAGAAGAAAATATAGCTAGTTATTTAATCTCATAAATTCAATTCAGTATCTGTAATTTCTCTAAATATTTTGTAGTTTTCCACATAGACATCTTTCTTAGCTTTCATTGTACTTGTTGCTAGGTATTTGATTTTTTTCATGCTATTATAAATAGTATCATTTTGTACATTTTATTTTTTAAGTAATTTATATATTAAATGGAAATGCAATTGATTTTAGTATGTGTGCTTTGTATCCTGTGATCTTAATAAATCTACTTTTAATTCTAACAGTTATTCTGAAGACTCTTGATATGGTTTTGGCTTTGTGTCCCCACCCAAATCTCATCTTAAATTATAATCCTCATAATCCCCACATGTCAAGTGCGGGACCTGGTTAGAGGTGACTGGATCATGGGGGTGGTTTCCCCCTGCTGTTCTTGTGATAGTGAGTCAGTACTCACAAGATCTGATGGTTTTATAGGTGTTTGACATTTCCTCCTACACACGCTCATGCTGTCTCTCTCCTGCCACCATGTAAAACATGCTTGCTTCCCCTTCTGCCATGATTGTAAGTTCCCTCAGGCCTCCCCAGCCAAGTGGAACTGTGAGTCAATTAAAACTCTTTCCTTTATAAATTACCCAGTGTCAGATATCTCTTTATAGCAGTGTGAGAACAGACTAATACAACTCTTTTGAATTTTCAGTGTACACTATGATGGTTTTAAAAATCTGCCCACAGGCCTAGCATAGTGGCTCACAACTATAATCACAGCACTTTGGGAAACTGAGATGAGAGGGTCGCTTGAGCCCAGGAATTGAGACCAGCCTGGGCAACAGAGCTGGACCCCATTTCTTTCTTTTTTTTTTATTTTTTTTAATTTTAAGTTCTGGGATACATGTGCTGAACGTGCAGGTTTGTTACATAGGTATACATGTGCCATGGTGGTTTGCTGCACCTACCAACCTGCCATCTAGGTTTTAAGCCCCGCATGCATTACATATTTGTCCTAATGCTCTTTCTCCCCTTGCCCCCCTACCCCTCAACAGGCCACAGTGTGTGGTGCTCCCCTCCCTGTGTCATACCCCTTTTCTACAAAAAAAATAAAAATAAAAATAATCTGCCCACAAATTTTTTAACGTACCTTTGTCTGGCAGAGACTAATTTCCTTCCACTGAGTGTGAGACATACTTGGTAACTTGCTTTTAACTAAACGGATATGGCAGAAAATTACAGAGTATGATTTCCAAGGCAAGATTGTAAAAGATGTTGTGGTTTCTATCTTGCTCTCTCTTAGACCATTGGTTCTGGGAAGCCAGCTGCCATATGGTGAAGACCCTCAAACAGCCCAATGCAGAGGCCAATATGCCAACAACCAAATGAGTGAGCAATCTTAGAAGTGGATCCTGCAGCCCCAGGAAAGCTTTGGATAACTGCAACCCTAATTGATGTCATGAAAGACCTTAAACCAAAATCAATCAGCAAAGCCACTCCCGAATTCCTGACCCACAGAACCTGTGAGATAATAAATATTCCTTAGGCCAGGCCCTGTGGCTCACGCCTATAATCCCAACACTTTGGGAGGCCTAGGTGGGTGGGTCACCTGAGCTCAGGAGTTCGAGACCAGCCTGACCTACATGGAGAAACCCCGTCTCTACTAAAAATATAAAAAACAATTAGCCGGGAAATTAGCCTGTAATCCCAGTTACTCGGGAGGCTGAGGCGGGAGAATCGCTTGAACCTCAGAGGCGGAGGTTGTGGTGAGCCGAGATCACACCATTGCACTCCAGCCTGGGCAACAAGAGTAAAACTCCATCTCAAAAAAATAAAAAAATAAATATTTGTTGCTTCAAGCTGTTAAGTTTTTGGGTAATTTGTTATACAGCAATAGATAATTAAAATGTGTACTACCCACATTTTATTTTCAAATAATAGTTTTATTTCATTCTTCTCATTTTCTTCTTTATTCCTTATTCTTCACTCACTATACTAGCTGGGACAATGTTGAATAGAAGTAATGACAATGTGGCTCTATATCTCATTCCTAGTTTCTAGGAGAATATTTCATTCATTATTAAGTACAATGCCCATGTTTAGCTTTTTGGGTAAATACCTTTTATCAAACTAAGAATGTTTCTTTCTAGTCCTAAATTATGAAGAGTTCTCTTCTTTTTCTTTTTTTTTTTTAAATAATGAGCAGCTGTTAAATTTAATCAAATGAGTTTTTTTCCTCTGAATCTATTAAGATGATCATATATGATTTCTTTCCTTTATGAAGTGAATTACATTAATTGATTTTCAAATGTTAAGTCAACTTTGTGCTCCTATAATAAATTCAGTTTAGGCCAGGCACGGTGGATCACGCCTATAATTCCAGAACTTTGGGAGGTGGGAGGATCACTTGAGCTCAGGAGTTGGAGACCAGCCTAGGCAACATGATGAAACCCTGTCTCTACCAAAAAATACAAAAAATTAGTCAGATGTGGTAGCACATGCCTGTAGTCCCAGCTACTCAAGAGGCTGAGGTGGGAGAATTGCCTAAGCCCGGGAGGCAGAGGTTGCAATGAGCTGAGATGGCGCCACTGCACTACAGCCTGGGTGACAGAGCAAGACTCCATCTCAAAAAATAAATAAATAAAAAATAAATTCAATTTGATCATAATGTATTACCTTTGTACACACTGCTATATTCAATTTGTTAATACTGTATTTAGAATTTTTGCATTTTCAATCGTGAGAGACATTGAACTGTAATATTTCCTTTTTAGTAATGTCCTTAATTAAATTTTGGTACCAAGGTGATGTTAACTTTATTAAGTTGCAAAGTTTACAATCATTTTCTATTTTCTGAAAGGGTTCTTATAAGATTGGTGTTATTTTTTCTTAAGTGTATAATAATTTACCAATAAAGACATATAGTCTCAGAAATTTTTTGTGGAAAGGTTTTTAATTACAGGGCTTTTTAAATCAAAAAAGGTTTTGGTAAGTTGCGTTTTTAAAGGAATCAGAATTTCTTCTGAATTTTCAAATGTAGTGGCATAAATTGTTCATGTTTTTATTAGCCTTTTAATGTCAAAAGGATCTGTAGTGCTGTCTCTTTATTTCTGACCTAGGTCATTGTGCTGTCTCTTTTTGTTGTTGTTTGTTTTGTTTTTTTGAGACAGTCTTACTTACACTGCCCAGGATGGAATGCAGTGGTACAATCTTGGCTCATTGCAACCTCTGCCTCCTGGGCTCAAGCGATCCTCTCACCTCAGCCTCCCAAGTAGCTGGGGCCACAGTGTGTGCCACCACACCCAACTAATTTTTTGTATTTTTTGTAGAGATGAGGTCTCCCTATGTGACCCAGGCTGGGTGCTTTCTCTTTTTTTCTTGATCATTCTTGCTGGGGGTTAATCAATTTTGTTAGTCATTTTAAAGAAGACCTTTTGGCTTTAATTTTTTTCCCAGTACCTTTTTTTTAAGAGACAGGGTGTTACTCTGTTGCCCAGGTTTGGGTGCAATAGTGCAGTTATAGTTCACTGAAACCTCAAACTCCTGGGTTCAATTGATCCTCCCACCTGAGCCTTCTGAGTAGCTAGGACTACAGGTGCTTGCCACCATGCCTGGCTACATTATTATTGTTTTATAGTGACAGGGTCTTGCTATGTTGCCCAGGGTGGTGTCAAACTCCCGGCTTCAAGCAATCCTCTCACCTCAGCCTCCCAAAGCTCTGGGATTATAGGCATGAGCCACCATGCTCAGTCCCCCGAGTGTTTTTTGTTTGTTTCTTTGTTTGTTTGAGATGGAGTTTTGCTCTTGTTGCCCAGGCTGGAGTGCAATGGCACAGTCTCGGCTCACCACAACCTCTGCCTCCTGGGTTCAAGTGATTCTCCTGCCTCAGCCTCCCAAGTAGCTGGGATTGCAGGTATGCACCACCATGCCTGGCTAATTATTTTTAGTAGAGATGGGGTTTCTCCATGTTAGTCACGCTGGTCTCAAACTCCCGACCTCAGGTGATCCACCCGCCTAGGCCTCCCAAAATGCTGGGATTATAGGCGAGAGCCACCGCTCCTGGCCGGTGTTTTTTTTGTTTTAATCTAATTGGTATCTGCCCTTATTCTTATTATTTCTTTCATTTGTTGTTCTTCTAAAATCTTCAAAAAGCTACTTAAATTATTGATTTTTCAGTATTTCTTTTTTCCTTATATATGCATTTATGGCTATAAAATTCTTAACCTTTCATGCATTTTGATATTATATTTTTGCTTTCATTCAGTTAAAAATATTCTTTTGGTTCAAAATCTGGGTGTATTTGGCAGTATTTGATATCAAGACTTATTGTAAAGCTGTAAGATATGCGATATTGCCAGAAGGATAGACAAATAGGCCACTGGAACAGAACAGAGTGTTGGAAACCAGACCCACACATGTATAGTAACTCAATTTATGAGAAAGGTGCTGCTGTAGGGAAACGGAGAAAGAATGTTCTTATCAAATAAATGGTATTGGGTCTATTGGATATCCATATGAAAAAATAAATGAATCCTGATCCATTCCTTCCTGTCCATATAAAAACCAGTTGGGGCTAGATTGTATAATAGACCTAATGTAAATGGAAATATTTAAAGCTCCTATCTACAAAAGGTAATATGAAAGAATGTCTTCATAATCTTGGGATAGGCAGCAATTTCTTAGAATTAACATATGTGTGCATGTACACACACACACACCCCATAAAGAAACAGACTGATCTGTTGCATTCATTAATAATTAAGAACAATTGTTCAGGAGAAGATATCATTAAGACAGTGAAAAGGCAAGTTGCAGGGTGGAAGTAGATATTTGGAATTCACATATCTGACAAAATATCCTTGTGTAGAATATATAAAGAACATCTACAAATCAATAAAAATAAGCCAAAACACCCAGTGGAAAATGGGTCAAAGACATGGCAACTTCATAAAAACAGGATACTCAAAGGATTAACAAACATATAAAAAGTTTCTCAACATCTAACTCAGGAATGGAAAACCAAGCATCGTATATTTTCACTCATAAGTGGGAGCTAAGCTATGAGGATGCAAAGGCATAGGAATGATACAATGGACTTCAGGGACTTGGGGGAAAGGGTGGGAGTAGGGTAAAGGATAAAATACCACAAGTTAGGTACAGGGCATACTGCTCAGGTGATGGGTGCACCGAATCTTACAAATCACCACTAAAGAACTTACTCGTGTAACCAATCACTACCTGTTCCGCCAAATCCTATGGAAATAAAATAAAATAAAAAAGAAAAGTTAACATCATTATTCACCAGAGGAATGCAAATTAAAATCATGTTGTATTACCACTATGTAGCCACCAAAATGGCTAAAAGTAAAAAGAATGAATACTAAATGTTAAGGATGATGAGAGTCCAAACTGGCAAAACTAATCTGGAAATCTGTCTGGCTGAATATACTAAAGCCGGGCATATGCATATCTATGGCCCAAAAATTCTACTCCAAGGAATATGTTCTAAAGAAACGTGTACATAAACACACCAAAAGACACATATGCAAATGTGCATAACAGCATTTTTGAAATAACTCAAATAATGGAATATGCCCAAATAATAGAATTATGGTATGCTCATATAATCAGTTATAATACAGCAATGAAAATGAGTAAATTGTTGCTACAATCAAACATGGATGTACCTCAAAAATGTAATGATGAGGGAAAAAAGCCCAATAGAAGAATATACACATACGAGTCTATATATATAAAGCACAAAAGCAGGCAATAATAATCTGTGGTGATATCAATCAAGGACGATGGTTAATCAAACATCGTATGTTTTCACATGTGCATATGTACAAAAACATATTCCTCCACATGCTTGTGAAGGAATGACTGAAAGGGGGTTTTGGGGTGATGCCAGTGATGTATTTTCTGATACGGGTGGTGGTTACACAAGTGTGTTAATTTTGTAAAAATTCATTGAGTGGTAGGTTTATAATTTGTGCACTTTTCTGTATGAATGTTATACTTCAAAAATTAGCTGGGCGTGGTGGCGGGCACCTGTAATCCCAGCTACTTGGGAGGCTGAAGCAGGAGAATCACTTGAATCTGGAAGGTGGAGGTTGCAGTTAGCCGAGATCGCGCCATTGCACTCCAGGCTGGGCGACAGAGTGAGACTCTGTCTCAAAAAAAAAAAAAAAAAAAAAAAAGTGTTGAATAAAACAAATGCTGGCTGGGCACAGTGGCTCATGCCTATAATCCCACACTTTGGGAGGCCGAGGCGGGCAGATTACCTGAGGTCGGGAATTCAAGACCAGCCTGACAAACATGGAGAAAACCCGTCTCTACTAAAAATACAAAATTAGCCTGGCATGGTGGTGCATGCCTGTAATCCCAGCTACTCGGGAGGCTGAGGCAGGAGAATCGCTTGAACCCAGGAGGCAGAGGTTGCGGTGAGCCGAGATCGCGCCATTGCACTCCAGCCTGGGCAAGAAGAGTGAAACTCCATCTCAAAAAAAAAAAAAAAAAATGCTAAGGAAAAAATATGCGTCTACACCAACTCTAAGTAGCAGCATTTCTCTGCTTTTATCGTAGGCCTTCCTAGCAGAAAGAATTAAACTCCTCACTCTGTGTGTGTATTTCAAACTGTATTAAAATATTAAATCCATTTAAAAATAATGCAGATCCTAACCTTAACATTAGGTTTGATAGGATTGGCCTATCTCCTTAACTCCAACCTGTTAATTACTGTTACCTAAGTAATTACCAACTTTTATTTTCATTTCTGAAAAAATTTTTCAAAAGAAGCAAGCTTGGTTTTCAAAATTAAATGTCGAATATTTTTATCCAGCATTTAATTTTGAAAATCAAATTTGCGTCTTTTTATTTTACTTTTCTTTTGTTTTTGCAATGGTATCTCACTGTCACCCAGGCTGGAGTGTAATGGTGAGATCATAGCTCACTGCAACCTCCGCCTCCCAGGCTCAAGTGATCCTCCCACCTCAGCCACCTGAGTAGCTGGGACCACAGGCATGTCCCGCATGCCTGGCTTATTATTTTTTTATTTTTTATTTTTGAAGAGATGGGGTTTCACCATGTTGCCTAGGCTGGTCTCAAATTCCTGAACTCAAGCGATCTGCCTGCCTCGGCGTCTGAAATTGCTGGGATTACAGGCATGAGCCACCACGACCAGCCTATTTTAATGTTTTTCAACAGCAGTTTCACTTTGTATTCAGGGAGATCAATGATGGACTTTAAAATAAATATGTGGTAGAAATGTCCATCTCAAATGTAGGTATTCTTTAATTTTCAACATAACAATGTGAATGGGATATGATTGTTCTTGTGAGTAGTTGAGGAATTAGAGCAATAACATAATTATGTTTTTGTACATATGCACATGTGAAGAAATATATTTCTCAATAAATATAGGTTATAAAGTAAAAAGTATTTTTTAAAAACTCACTCACAGAATATGGGTTGCATAGCCTGTGGGAGAATATACGTAGGCAAAGGAAGGCCTGCCTTATTATATCCTCCTTTTTATCCATCAAGAAAAAAAGGGGCTGGACATGGTGGCTCATGTCTGCAATCCCAGCACTTCGAGAGGCCAAGGTAAGAGGATCACTTGAGACCCAGAGTTCAAGACTAGCCTGGGCAATAAAGCAAGACACCATTCCTACACGCACAAAATAATAATAAAAATTAGCTGGGTGTGATGGCACGCGCCTGTAGTCCTAGCTCCTCGGAAGGCTGAGCCAGGAGGATCCTTGAGCCCAGGAGTTAAAGGCTGCAGTAAGCTAGGATTATACTACTGAACACCAGTCTGGGTGACAGAGTGAAATGAGTGAAATCCTGTCTAAAAAAAAAAAAAAAAGAAAGAAAGAAAAGGAAAAGAAAAAGAAAGGGAAAAAGGGATAGAAGACAAATCAAGGCAAAAAATAACAGGCTGAGAAAAGTAAACAAGTTATTTTTTCCAGCCTGATGACATGGTCCTTTTATCGGATCATGAAACAATTTTAGTAAAGAGAATTACTAGAGGAAAGGATGAAAAAGATCCAGGAAACAATATAATGAAACCACTGAAAACCACTTCTAAATAAGTATCTAACCAATTGTTTGGAATATAATGGTATTATCTCTAAGCAGGTGGAATCTTCTACTGCAATAATATTTTACAATGTGTGCCTCTTTTTAATTTTTTTAAAGCTACCCTTGAAAAGCAAGTTTACTATGAGAGGGTTTAAGTCTTAGTTCTCAACAGTTCTTATTGGCTTAGCGCTAACGTGTAAGTCATATAAAAGAAGTGTGTGTTTTTGTACTCGCACCAATTCAGATGGAAGGTAGGTGATGACTAATAAAAAGAACACATCTGTATAACAGAGCTCCATCCAAAAGTATGGTAATCACGGGAGTTTACCACACACACACAATGGCAACAGCCATGTGTCACTCTGTCTGCCATACTATTACTTAACTGAAGTTCAAGCTATCCCTTTTTGTTGTTATTTTCTGCAGCCTTAAGCTATTATCTCTTTTTAAAACAGAGAAAGCAAAACTTAAAAAGTTTTTCTCTCACCCTCAGTCACAAGCCATTTTTGTTTTTTGTTGTTTAAATCAGATCCCTTCTCTAATCTTCAGACTGTAGTGATTTAAGGCATAAACATTGTCTTTAAATGTCTCATTCCTATTTCTCCACCCTTTTTTCAGTTGGTTCCATATTTCTCCTCACCTTTCGGTAACTGTTTTGGGCCAGGCGCAGTGGCTTGCACCTGTAATCTCAGCAATTTGGGAGGCCTAAGTGGGTGGATGACCTGAGGTCAGGAGTTTGAGACCAGACTGGCCAACATGGTGAAACCCTGTCTCTACTAAAAAAAAAAAAATTAGCCAGGCATGGTGGCAGGCACCTGTAATCCCAGCTCCTTGGAAGGCTGAGGCAGGAGAATCACTTGAACCCAGGAGGCAGAGGTTGCAGTGAGCTGAGATCACACCATTGCACTCCAGCCTAGGCAACAAGAGCAAAACTCCATCTCAAAAAAATACAAATTAAAAAATAAAAAATAATAACTCTTTTGACTGTTAACAAAAGGGAACTTTGCTGTCCATGCCTCCAAACTACAAACCTAGATTTTTTTACTTCCCACTGCACAAATTGTCATTCACTTTATCTGAAGTCCAAGTAAATTGTTTAACTATAGTGCCAGTGATCTGTGAGTTGACAATTAAGGTACTGTACTTGGCCCTTTGTCCTAGAGAAAATATCCTTTGATGTCAATAAGACTTTTCAGTCTATCAGGTTTATCAGCCAATTGGTAAACATTTAAAGGAAGAATATGAACATGGGAAGTCACTTTGTCATTATTTATTTTTAATTTCCTTTATAATCTCACAGAAAAGTCTATAATCGTGTGTTTATTATGAGACTATAACCATGTAAACTACTTTGAAGTTATGACTTCAAAAAGTTTTCAACATCACAAAGCCTAACAGGGGAGAGAAGACTTACTTTATTATAAGCACTATTTAAACAGCAAATAACTTCGATAATTTTAAAGATTTTTAAACAAAATTATCCAAACATCTGGAAGCTATTAAAGAACTGAGGAAATTATACCACAGTTAAATTTAGAAAGGCATTTTTATTATAAATTCCTTATAAAGTAAGTCTGTGAAAAACAAAGCTAAATTACCATTTTACTCAAATTTCTCATATTAATTAGGCATATTATAATTTTTTTTTTTTTGAGATAGAGTCTCACTCTGTTGCCCAGGCTGGAGTACAGTGGTGCAATTTCAGCTCACTGCAACCTCCTCCTCCAAGGTTCAAGCGATTCTTACGCCTCAGCCTCCAGAGTAGCTGGGACTACAGGTGCCCACCACCACACCCAGCTAATTTTTGTATTTTTAGTATAGACGGGATTTCACCATGTTGGCCAGGCTGGTCTTGAACTCCTGACCTCAAGTGATCTGCCTGCCTTGGCCTCCCAAAGTGCTGGGATAACAGGGGTGAGCCACCACACCTGGCTGCCATATTATGATTGCAATTTAAAATTACTCTGGGAGAACAATGGCATAGTGTTTACCTGGGTAAAGAAGGTAGATAATTAAGATTATGAGAGACAGAAAAATGTTTTTTTAATAAAAATGTCAGATATTATTTATACACATTTTTATGTCTATTAAACATATTAAATATTACAGTCTTAGAAGTCAGACAAAATCGGCTTTAAATTTCAGCTCCACCGCTTACCAGTTGCCAGAACTTAGGTGAGATTCATCAACTTGGAAGTACGACGTTCTCCTCTGTATAGAACAGAGATAACACAAGATGATTAAGTGAGGTCATACCTGAAAGTGCCTACCACTGAGTATGTACTCAATAAATGTTTCCTTCCTTCTTTCCCATCTCTTCCATTTTGCTTCTCCCTTTCAACGTTGATATCAATATGTTACACTGGCTTTTCACTTCACGATCTAAGCGGATGTCCATAAAAGTTTACAAGCACTCATATACTTCATATTTTCCCATTGTTACTAACAGTTTAAAACACTAGACATCCTCAAGAGGATTATGTGCTTATTTCAGGGACTGAAGTATAGGGGAAAAGCTATGAGAGTCTATTTTATTTGGCAGTAGGTCATGATGAAGGAAAAACCTCTTATCTACTGAGCCCTAGTCTGAGTCATACAATACATTAGATTTATAATATTTGCTCATTTTTATCTTCATACTACTCAGGTCTGCCATATTATTCAGAAGCCCATGTTTCTTTTGCTAAAAAAATGCTCTCATTTGCTTTTATAGATGTGCCTGAGGTACAAACAGTTTTGTGCAGTGTTAGTGAGAAAGTGCATACTGAGTTTTAATCCACTGACTTACAAATAAATGCAGAAGGCCAGGCTGGATCTAGGTGGGGGGCTATTTAAAAACAAAAGCTGAAAGGGGAGGACCTAAGGCATATAAATAGATCAAGAGTGGTGTTGCCTGAGAAACTGTTCACTGATTCCCTGAACTGTGGAAAAGAGATGAAAACAATAGCTGAGAATCAGAGCAAGGCCTGAGGCCAGGACGTACAAAAATAAAGAGCAAACTGAATCAGTTTAGGCTGAGCTGTAACTGGAGGGTGCATTGAAAGGGGGTTGAAAATATATCAAAGAACAGGGTGTGGGGTGAATGAAGCCAGGTGACTCATAATTTAAACCCTCAGATACAGTGGAACCATATTGACACCAATGGTGAAAGGCAAAAGGAAGCAAAATGGACAAGAAAGAAAAAAAAGAAAGAACTATTTATTGAGCATATTGTCCCCAGATTGGGGACAGCTTTTTAAAGCTCATCAATCAGGCTGGACAAATTGGGCTAGAAGAAAGACACCCTTCCACCTACAGTCAGTTCATTCTCGTTAAGGAGCTGTTTCTACTCTTATAACCCATGCCTATCATTGTTCACACTTTAGTATACATGAGTTTTAGGAGTGATGATAGGAAACAGAGCAGATTCTATAATTCAGTATATGTAGCTTTCTTTTTTGCTCAGGTATACCTTAACAATGACTCCTGATACTTTCGTTGTTGTTGTTGTTGTTGTTGAGACGGGGTCTTGCTATATTGTGCAGGCTGGCCTCAAACTCCTGGTCTCAAGCAATCCTCCTGCCTCAGCCTCCTGAGTAGCTGGGATTATAGGCACATGACACCATGCCCAGTGGACTCCTGCTAATTTTAAAAATTATCTCTAAGGTAGGTAACAAAGTTAAACTAAAACATTATTCTTACATTTATCTAAAAAGTGTGTTATTTCACCACCATCAGTGTGACCAGGCAGTCACCAGCAGGGGACCCCTGCACTCCCACAGCTGCATTGCTTCTGCAACTGCGGTGAATGCCCACAGAGAGGCAAGCATCCCAGTACCTGCTAGCATCCTGCTGCAGCTGCTGCTACCACTGCTGCTGGCACGTGCAAACAGGGATGGATCCCGCTGTCACCACACTGAAACACTTTGGCTGACACCACCCATTGAAGTGTAGTGACCAGTGGTTCAGAGGCACTTCAGCCCTCAAGTACAATGGATTCCTAACCTCAAAGAGTCAGAGAACAATGTTGGGACCCAGCACAACACCCCCAGAATTAGAGCACGCAGTCCGGGAGTTGGAAGCTGAGCATTGCCCCCTAAAATCTTCCAGAAACAAAGCCAGGAGGTTGAATACACCTTATGCCACAACCAAACCCTCAAGGACATCAAATATAATTTTAAAAAAAGTCCAAAGGTCAGCAACTTGAAAGATTAAAGTAACATAAGCCCACAAAGATGAGAAAAACCAGCACAAGAACCCTTACAACTCAAAAAGCCAGAGTGACTTCTTTCCTCCAAATGACCAAATCACCTCTCCGGCAAGGATTCTGAACTGAGCTGAGATGGCTGAAATGACAGAAATAGAATTCAGAATATGGATAGGAATGAAGATCACTGAACTACAGGAGTATGTTGAAACCCAATCCAAGGAAGCTAAGAATCATAATAAAACAATGCAGAAACTGACAGACAAAATAGCCAGTATAGAAAAGAATGTAACCAACCCAATAGAGCTGAAAAACACACTACAAGAATTAATGCAATCACAAGTATTAATAGCAGAATAGACCAAACAGAGGAAAGAATCTCAGAGCTTGAAGACTGCCTTTCTGAAATAAAACAGTCAGACAAGAATAGACAAAAAAGAATGAGAAGGAATGAACAAAACTTCTGAGAAATAGGGGATTAGGTAAAGAGACCAAATCTATGACTCATTGATGTCCCTGAAAGAGATAGGGAAAAATGGAACCAACTTGGAAAACATATTTCAGGATATAATCCATGAGAACTTCTCCAACTTAGCTAGAAAGGCAAACATTCAAATTCAGGAAATGCAGAAAACCCCAGTAAAATACTTCACAAGAAGATCATGCCCAAGACACGTAATCATCAGATTCTCCAAGGTCAAAATGAAAGAAAAAATGTTAAAGGCAGAGAGAGGTTCCAAGATGGCCGAATAGGAACAGCTCTAGTCTACAGCTCCCAGCATCAGCGACGCAGAAGATGGGTGATTTCTGCATTTCCGACTGAGGTACCGGGTTCATCTCACTGGGGCTTGCCGGAGTGTGGGTGCCGGACAGTGGATGCAGCCCACGGAGTGTGAGCCAAAGCAGGGTGAGGCATCACCTCACCTGGAAAGAGCAAGGAGTCGGGGAATTCCATTTCCTAGCCAAGGGAAGCCATGACAGACAGCACCTGGAAAATCGGATCACTCCTACCCTAATACTGCACTTTTCCAACACTCTTAGCAAATGACACACCAGGAGATTATATCCCGCACCTGGCTCAGAGGGTCCCACGCCCACAGAGCCTCGCTCACTGCTAGCACAGCAGTCTGAGATTGAGCTGCAAGGCAGCAGCGAGGCTGGGGGAGGGATGCCTGCCATTGCCGAGGCTTGAGTAGGTAAACAAAGCAGCTGGGAAGCTCAAACTGGGTGGAGCCCACCACAGCTAAAGGAGGCCTGCCTGCCTCTGTAGACTCCACTTCTGAGGGCAGGGCATAGCTGAACAAAAGGCAGCAGAAACTTATGCAGACTTAAACGTCCCTGTCTGACAGCTTTGAATAGAGTAGTGGTTCTCCCAGCATGGAGTTTGAGATCTAAGAACAGACAGACTGCCTCCTCAAGTGGGTCCCTGACCCCCAAGTAGCCTAACTAGGAGGCACTTCCTGGTAGGGGCCGACTGACACCTCATACAGCCGGGTGCCTCTCTGAGACAAAGCTTCCAGATGAACGATCAGGCAGCAACACTTGTCGTTCTGCAATATTTGCTGTTCTGCAGCCTCCACTGCTGATACCCAGGCAAACAGGGTCTGGAGTGGACCTTCAGCGAACTCTAACAGACCTGCAGCTGAGGGTCCTAACAGTTCGGAGGAAAACTAACAAACAGAAAGGACATCCACATCAAAACTCCATCTGTACGTCACCATCATCAAGGACCAAAGGTAGATAAAACCACAAAAATGGGGAGAAACCAGAGAAGAAAAGCTGACAATTCTAAAAATCGAGCGCCTCTTCTCCTCCAAAGGAATGCAGCTCCTCACCAGCAATGGAACAAAGCTGGACAGAGAATGACTTTGACAAGTTGAGAGAAGAAGGCTTCAGATGACCGGTAATAACAAACATCTCTGAGCTAAAGGAGGATGTTCAACCCCATCACAAAGAAGCTAAAAACCTCAAAAAAAGATTAGATGAATGCCTAATTAGAATAAACAGTGTAGAGAAGACCTTAAATGACCTGAGGGAGCTGAAAACCATGGCATGAGAACTACGTGATGCATGCACAAGCTTCAGTAGCCCATTCAATCAACTGGAAGAAAGGGTATCAGTGATTGAAGATCAAATGAATGAAATGAAGCAAGAAGAGAAGTTTAGAGAAAAAAGAGTAAAAAGAAGTGAACAAAGCCTCCAAGAAATATGGGACTATGTGAAAAGACCAAATCTACATTTGATTGGTGTACCTGAAAGTGATGAGAATAGAACCAAGTTGGAAAACTCTCTTCAGGATATTATCCAGGAGAACTTCCCCAACTAGCAAGGTAGGCCAACATTCAAATTCAGGAAATACAGAGAATGCCACAAAGATACTCCCTGAGAAGGGTAACTCCAAGACACATAATTGTCAGATTCACCAAAGTTGAAATGAAGGAAAAAATGTTAAGGGCAGCCAGAGAAAAAGGTCGGGTTACCCACAAAGGGAAGCCCATCAGACTAACAATGGATCTCTTGGCAGAGACTCTACGAGCCAGAAGAGAGTCAAAGCCAATATTCAACATTCTTCAAGAAAAGAATTTTCAACCCAGAATTTCATATCCAGCCAAACTAAGCTTCATAAGTGAAAGAGAAATAAAATCCTTTACAGATAAGAAAATGCTGAGAGACTTGTCACCACCAGGCCTGCCTTACAAAAGCTCCTGAAGGAAGTACTAAACATGGAAAGGAACAACCAGTACCAGCCACTGCAAAAGCACGCCAAATTGTAAAGACCACTGATGCTAGGAAGAAACTGCATCAACTAATGAGCAAAATAACCAGCTAACATCATAATGACAGGATCAAATTCACACATAACAATATTAACCTTAAAGGTAAATGGGCTAAATGCTCCAATTAAAAGACACAGACTGGCAAATTGGATAAAGAGTCAAGACCCATCAGTGTGCTGTGTTCAGGAGACCCATCTCACATGCAGAGACACACATAGGCTCAAAATAAAAGGATGGAGGAAGATCTACCAAGCAAATGGAAAACAGAAAAAGCAGGGATTGCAATCCTAGTCTTTGATAAAAACAGACTTTAAACCAACAAAGATCAGAAGAGACAAAGAAGCCCATTACATAATGGTAAAGGGATCAATTCAACAAGAAGAGCTAACAGTCCTAAATATATATGCACACAATACAGGAGCACCCAGATTCATAAAGCAAGTCCTTAGAGAACTACAAACAGACTTACACTCCTACACAATAATAATGGGAGACTTTAACACCCCACTGTCAACATTAGACAGAGAAACGAGACAGAACGTTAACAAGGATATCCAGGAATTGAACTCAGCTCTGTACCAAGCGGACCTAATAGACATCTACAGAACTCTCTACCCCAAATCAACAGAATATACATTCTTCTCAGCACCACATTGCACTTATCCCAAAAATGACTACATAGTTGGAAGTAAAGCACTCCTCAGCAATTGTAAAAGAACAGAAATTATAACAAACTGTCTCTCAGACCACAGTGCAATCAAACTAGAACTCAGGATTAAGAAACTCACTCAAAACCACTCAACTACATGGAAACTGAACAACCTGCTCCTGAATGACTACCGGGTACATAACGAAATGAAGGCATAAATAAAGATGTTCTTTGAAACCAATGAGAACAAAGACATAACATACCAGAATCTCTGGGACACATTTAAAGCATTCTGTAGCAGGAAATTCATAGCACTAAATGCCCACAAGAGAAAGTAGGAAAGATCCAAAATTGACACCCTAACATCACAATTAAAAGAACTAGAAGAGCAAGAGCAAACACATTCAAAAGCTAGCAGAAGGCAAGAAATAACTAAGATCAGAGCGGAACTGAAGGAGATAGAGACACAAAAAACCCTTCAAAAATTAATGAATCCAGGAGCTGGTTTTTTAAAAAGACCAACAAAATTGATAGACCACTAGCAAGACTAATAAAGAAGAAAAGAGAGAAGAATCAAAGAGACGCAATAAAAAATGATAAAGGGGATATCACCACTGATGCTACAGAAATACAAACTACCATCAGAGAATACTATAAATACCTCCACACAAATTAACTAGAAAATCTAGAAGAAATGGATAAATTCCTGGACACATATACCCTCCCAAGACTAAACCAGGAAGAAGTTGAATCCCTAAATAGACCAATAACAGGCTCTGAAATTGAGGCAATAATGAATAGCCTACCAACCATAAAAGTCCAGGACCAGATAGATTCACAGCCAAATTCTACCAGAGGTACAAAGAGGAGCTGGTACCATTCCTTCTGAAACTATTCCAATCAATTGAAAAAGAGGAAATACTCCCTAACTAATTTTATGACGCCAGCATCATTCTGATACCAAAGCCTGGCAGAGACACAACAAAAAAGAGAGTTTTAGACCAATATCCCTGATAAACATCGATGCAAAAATCCTCAATAAAATACTGACAAACTGAATCCAGCAGCACATCAAAAACTTATCCACCATGATCAAATTGGCTTCATCCCTGGGATGCAAGTCTAGTTCAACATACACAAATCAATATACGTAATCCATCATATAAACAGAACCAAAGAAGAAAACCACCTGATTATCTCAATAGATGCAGAAAAGGCCTTCGACAAAATTCAACAGCCCTTCATGCTAAAAACTCTCAATAAATTAGGTATTGATGGGACGTATCTCAAAATAATAATAGCCATCTATGACAAACCCACAACCAATATCATACTGAATGGGCAAAAACCGGAAGCATTCCCTTTGAAAACTGGCAAAAGACAGGATGCCCTCTCTCACCACTCCTATTCAACATAGCGTTGGAAGTTCTGGCCAGGGCAATCAGGCAGGAGAAAGAAATACAAGTATTCAATTGCGAAAAGAGGAAGTCAAATTGTCCCTGTTTGCAGATGACATGATTGTATATTTAGAAAACCCCATTGTCTCAGCCCCAAAGCTCCTTAAGCTGATAAGCAACTTCAGCAAAGTCTCAGGATACAAAATCAATGTGCAAAAATCACAAGCATTCCTATACACCAATAACAGACAAACAGAGAGCCAAATCATGAGAGAACTCCCATTCACAATTGCTTCAAAGAGAATAAAATACCTAGGAATCCAACTTACAAGGGACGTGAAGGACCTCTTCAAGGAGAACTACAAACCACTGCTCAACGAAATAAAAGAGGACACAAACAAATGGAAGAACATTCCATGCTCATGGATAGGAAGAATCAATATCGTGAAAATGGCCATACTGCCCAAGGTAATTTATAGATTCAATGCCATCCCCATGAAGCTACCAATGACTTTCTTCACAGAATTGGAAAAAACTACTTTAAAGTTCACATGGAACCAAAAAAGAGCCCACATTGCCAAGACAATCCTAAGCCAAAAGAATAAAGCTGGAGGCATCATGCTAGCTGACTTCAAACTATACTACAAGTCTACAGTAACAAAAACAGCATGGTACTGGTACCAAAACAGCATGGTACTGGTACCAAAACAGAGATATAGACCAATGGAACAGAACAGAGCCCTCAGAAATAATACCACACATCTAGAACCATCTGCTCTTTGACAAACCTGACAAAACCAAGAAATGGGGAAAGGATTCCCTATTTAATAAATGGTGCTGGGAAAACTGGCTAGCCATATGTAGGAAGCTGAAACTGGATCCCTTCCTTACACTTTATACAAAAATTAATTCAAGTTGGATGAAAGACTTAAATGTTAGACCTAAAACCATAAAACCCTAGAAGAAAACCTAGGCAATACCATTCAGGACATAGGCATGGGCAAGGGCTTCATGTCTAAAACACCAAAAGCAATGGCAACAAAAGCCAAAATTGACAAATGGGATCTAATTAAAATAAAGAGCTTCTGCACAGCAAAAGAAACCACCATCAGAGTGAACAGGCAACCTACAGAATGGGAGAAAATTTTTACAATCTACTAATCTGACAAAGGGCTAATATCCAGAATCTACAAAGAACTTAAACAAGTTTACAAGAAAAAATCAAACAACCCCATCAAAAGGTGGGCGAAGGATATGAACAGACAATTCTCCAAAGAAGACAGTTATGCAGCCAACAGACACATGAAAAAATGCTCGTCATCACTGGCCATCAGAAAATGCAAATCAAAACCACAACAAGATACCATCTCACACCAGTTAGAATGGTGATCATTAAAAAGTCAGGAAACAACAGATGCTGGAGAGGATGTGGAGAAATAGGAACACTTTTACACTGCTGGTGGGACTGTAAACTAGTTCAACCATTGTGGAAGACAGTGCAGTGATTCCTCAAGGATCTAGAACTAGAAATACCATTTAACCCAGCCATCCCATTGCTGGGCATATACCCAAAGGATTATAAATCATGCTGCTATAAAGACACATGCACAAGTATGTTTATTGCGGCACTATTCACAATAGCAAAGACTTGGAACCAACCCAAATGTCCATCAATGATAGACTGGATTAAGAAAATGTGGCACATATACACCATGGAATACTATTCAGCCATCAAAAAGGATGAGTTCATGTCCTTTGTAGGGACATGAATGAAGCTGGAAACCATCATTCTGAGCAAACTATCGCAAGGACAGAAAACCAAACACCACATATTCTCACTCATTGGTGGGAAGTGAATGATGAGAACACTTGGACACAGGATGGGGAACATCACACACCGAGGCCTGTCGTGGGGTGGGGGGAGGTGGTAGGGATAGCATTAGGAGATATACCTAATGTAAATGACGAGTTAATGGGTGCAGCACATCAACATGGCACATGTATACATATGTAACAAACCTGTACCCTAGAACTTAAGGTATATATATAAAAAAAAATGGAAGGATAGATAGGGGATAGAAGAAACAAGACTGACAAGACATTAATTGTTCAAGTGCATGACGAATATATGGGTGTCATTATACTACTCTGTCTGCTTTGGGGTATGCTTGAAATTTTATAACTTTTTTAACACAAGCATTTAACAGCTATATAACATAAATTTTAAAAAGTAAGAATATGACCATTAAGTGCCTCTGATTATAGTTTTTAAATTCCAAATAAAAAAGTGAATATAGGAAAAAAAATATTAAAGGCAGCTACAAAGGGAAGTCCATCAGAGAAACAGCCAGCCTCTCAGCTGAAACCTTACAGGCCAGAAAAGATTGGGGCCAATATTCAACGTTCTTAAAGAAAAGAGGCTGGGCATGGTGGCTCATACCTGCAATCCCAGCACTTTGGGAGGCTGAGGCAGGCAGATCACCTGAAGTCAGGAGTTCGAGATCAGCCTGACCAACATGGTGAAACCCTGTCTCTACTACAAATACAAAATTAGCCAGGCGTGGTGGTATGCACATGTAATCCCAGCTACTAGGGAGGCTGCGGCAGGAGAATTGCTTCAACCCGGGAGGCAGAGGTTGCAGTAAGCCAAGATTGCACCACTGCACTCCAGCCCAGGTGACAGAGCAAGATTCTGTCTCAAAAAAAAAAAAAAAAGAAAAATTCCAACCTAGAATTTCTTAAGTGAGGAAGAAATAAGATCCTTTTCAAAAAAGCAAATGCTCAAGGAATTCATTGCCATTAAACCTGCCTTACAAGAGCTCCTGAAGAAAGTACTAAACATGGAAAGGAAAGATTGTTACCAGCCTCTACAAAAACACACTGAAGTACACAGATCAGTGACACTATAAAGCAACCATGTAAACAAGTCTGCAAAATAACCATCTAACATCATGATGAACAGAACAAATCCACATATATCAATACTAACCTTGAATGTAAATTGGCTAAATGCCCCAATTAAAAGACATGGAGTGGCACACTGGATAAAGAACGGAGACCTGTTGGTATGCTGTCTTCTTTATCCAGTCTCTTGAAGACAGCACACCAGCAGGTCTTGGTGCTTTATCCAACTTGCATATCTCACATGCAGTGACACACGTACACTCAAAATAAAGGGATGCATAAACATCTACCAAGCAAATTGAAACACAGAAAAAAGCAGAGGATGCAATCCTACTTTCAGACAAAACAGACTTTAAACCAACAAAGATCAAAAACACAAAGAAGGTCATTATATAATGGTGAAGAGTTCAATTCAACAAGAAAATCTTACTATCATATATATATATATATATATATATATATATATATATATATATATACCCAACACAAGAGCACCCAGATTCATAAAGCAAGTCCTTAGAGACCTTCAAAGAGATGGAGACTCCCACAATAATGGGAGACTTTAACACCCCACTGTCAATATTAGACAGATCATGAAGATAGAAAATTAACAAAGATATTCAGGACCTGAACTCAGCGCTGGATCAAATGGACCTGATAGACGTCTACAGAACTCTCCATCCCAAAACAACAGAATATACATTCTTCTCACTGCCACTTGGCACTTACTCTAAAATCGATCACATAATCAGAAGTAAACCCTCCTCAGCAAATGCAAAAAAACTGAAATCATAACAAACAATCTCTTGGACCACAGCACAAACAAATTAGAAATCAAGACAAAGAAATTCCCTCAGAACCATACAATTACTTGGAAATTGAATAACCTGCTTCTGAATGACTTTTGGGTGAATAATAAAATTACGGCAGACATCAAGATGTTCTTTGAAACTAAAGAGACAAAGAAACAACACACCAGAATCTCGGGGACACAGCTAAGGCAGTGTTAAGAGGGACATTTATGGCACTAAATGACCAATAAAAAAGTTAGAAAGGGCTGGGCATGGTGCCTCACACCTGTTATCCCAGCATTTTGGGAGGCCAAGGTGAGTGAATCACCTAAGGTCAGGAGTTTGAGAACAGCCTGGCCAATAAGGCAAAACCCACCTGTACTAAAAATACAAAAATTAGCTGGGCATGGTGGGGTACACCTGCAGTCCCAGCCACTCAGGAGGATGAGGCATGAGGATTGCTTGAACTGGGGAGGTAGAGGTTACAGTGAGCCAAGATTGCACCACTGCACTCCAGCCTGGGTGACAGAGTGAGACCCTGTCTCAAAAAAAAAAAAAGAAAAAGAAAAAGAAAAAAAAAGGTTAGAAAGATCTCAATTTACCAACCTATTATTACATCACAACTAAAAGAAATAGAGAACCAAGAGCAAACCAATCCCAAGCTAGCAAAAGAGAAGAAAGAATCAAAATGAGAGCTGAATTGAAGGAGATTGAGACACACGAAACTATTCAAAAGATCAATGAATCCAGGAACTGGTTTTTTGAAAAAATTAATAATATAGACCACTAGATAAACTAAGAAAGAAGAAAAGAGAAAAGATTCACAGAAACACAACCAGAAATGTCAAGGTGGATATTACCACCGATCCCACGGACATACAAATAACCATCAGAGAATATTATGAACACCTCTAAGCACATAAACCAGAAAATCTAGCAGAAATGGATAGATTTCTGGACATATAAATCCTTCCAAGACTGAACAAGGAAGAAATTGAATCTGCAAACACACCAATAATGAGCTCTGAAATTGAGTCAGTAGTAAATAAGCTACCAACCAAAAAATTCTCAGAACCAGACAGATTCACAGCTGAATTTTACCAGATGTACAAAGAAGAGCTGATGCCATTCCTGCTTAAACTAGTCCAAAAAATTGAGAAGGGATTTTTTCCAGACTCATTCTGTGAGGCCAGTATTATCCTGATACCAACCTGGGGGAGACAACAAAAAAGAAATTTCAGGCCAATATCCTTGATGAACATTGATGCAAAAATTCTCAACAAAATACTGGCAAACCTAATCCAGCAGCACATCAAAAAGTTTTTCCACCATGACAAAGTAGTCTTTAACTATGAGATGCAAGGTTGGGTCAACATAAACAAATTGATAAATAGGATTCATCACATAAACAGAACTAAAGACAAAACCCACATAATTGTCTCAATAGATGCAGAAAATGCTTTTGATAAAATTTAACACCACTTCATGTTAAAAACTCTCAATAAACTAGGTATCAAAAGGACGTACCTCAAAATAATAAGTGCCCACAGCCAACATCATACCGAATGGGCAAAAGCTAGAAGCATTTTCCTTGAAAACCAGCACAAGACAATCAAGCAAAAGAAAGAAATAAATAGTATCCAAATAGGAAGAGAGGAAGTCAAACTATTCCTGTTTTCAGACATGATCCTATATTCAGAAAACCTCATAGTCTTGGTCCAAAAGCTCCTTAAGCTGACAAACAACTTCAGCAAAATTTCAGGATACTAAATCAACGTGCAAAAATTACTAGCCCTCCTATACACAGTCAAGCTGAGAGCCAAATCGGAATGAAATCCCATTCAAAATTGCCACACACTCAAAATAAAATACCTAGGAATACAGCTAACCAGGGAGGTGAAAGATCTCTACAACAAGAACTACAAAACACTGCTCAAAGAAATCAGAGATGGCACAAACAAATGGGAAAACATTCCATGCTCATGGATAGGAGGGATCAATGTCGTTAAAATGGCCATTCTGCCCAAAGCAATTCATAGATTCAGTGCTATTCCTATTAAACTATCAATGACATTTTTTCACAGAAGTGGAAAAAACTATTTTAAAATTCATATGGAACCAAAAAAAGAGCCCAAATAGCCAAGGCAATCCTAAGTAAAAAGAACAAAGCTGGAGACGTCACACTACCCAGCTTCAAACTATACTACAGGACTACAGTAATGAAAACAGCGTGGTATTGGTACAAAAACATAGACCAATGGAACAGGATAGAGAACCCAGAACTAAGGCTGCACACCTACAACTAGCTGATCTTTGACAAACCTGACAAAAACACACAATGAGGAAAGGATTCCCTATTCAATAAATGGTACTGTGATAACTGGCCAGATATATGCAGAAGAGTGAAACTGGATCCCTTCCTTACACCATATACAAAAATTAACACAAGATGGATTAAAGACTGAAATGTAAAACCCCAAATTAAAAACCCTGGAAGACAATCTGGGCCATACCATTGTGGACATAGGAACAGGCAAAGATTTGATGATGAAGATGCCAAAAGCAATTGCAACAAAAGCAAAAATTAAAAAATGGGAGCTAATTAAATAACTTATGCACAGCAAAATAAACTATCAACAGAGTGAACAGACAGCCTACAGAATGGGAGAAAAAATCTGCAAACTACACATCTGGCATAGGTCTAATGTCTAGCTTCCATAAATAACTTAAATTTACAAGAAAAAAAAAACCAACCCCATTAAAAAGTGGGCAAAGGGCATGAACACTTTTCAAAAGAAGACATACATGAGGCCAACAGTCATATGAAAAAAAGCTTAGCATCACTGATTATGAGAGGAATGCAAATCAAAACCACAATGAGATACCATCTTACACTAGTCAGAATGGCTATTATAAAACACCAAAAAATAACAGACACTTGTGAGGTTGTGGAGATAAAGGAACGCTTATACACTGTTGGTAGGAGTGTGAATTAGTTCAACCACTGTGGAAGACAGTGTGGTGATTTCTCAAAGGCCTAGAAACAGGAATATCATTCAACCAGCAATCCCATTACTGAGTATATACCCAAAGAAATATAAATCATTCTATTATAAACAAACATGCATGCATATATTCATTGCAGCACTATTCACAATAGCAAAGACATAGAATCAACCTAAATGCCCATCAGTAGTAGACTGGATAAAGAAAATTTGGTACGTATACACCACGGAATACTATGCAGCCATAAAAAGAATGATATGTTCTTTGCAGAAATATGCATGGAGCTAGAGGCCATTATCCTTAGCAAACTAACACAGGAAGAGAAAACCAAATACTGCATGTTCTCACTTATAAGTGGGAGTTAAATGGTGAGAATACATGGGCACATAGATGGAAACAACACACACTGAGGCCTATCGGAGGGTGGAGTGTGGGAGAAGGGAGAGGATCAGGAAAAATGACTAATAGGTACCCATAGATTATGGGTTATGACATAATCTATACAACAAATCCCATGACACAACTTTCCTATATAACAAATTTGCATATGTAACCCTTAACTTAAAATAAAAGTTTTCTTTAAAAAGTGTGTTATTAAGTAGTACTGTTTAAAAGTATGGATTCTGATCAAATAGATCTGGGTTTAAACCTTGCTTCCTCCTCCTGCACCCTGCGTGACTGTAGGTGAATTACCTAACCTCTCTGAACTTCTGTTTTCTCATCTGTAATCATAAGCATTATTGATAGCATAGATTTCAACTGGAGATTGACACTGCAACACTTCAATAAGACCCAGTCATCTCAACACTATTTTTTTGCTCATCCCTTATTGTATCCATAGACGTTGGCTTATTAACTTGACCTTCACATATTTCCAGATATATTTCCTTTCATCATCTCTACCGCTCTTATCTTGTTCTAAACAACCCTGATTTCTCACCTACTATTGTAATAATCTCCTAACTGGTTTCGATGTTTCTACTCTCACCCACATCCCCTTCAGACTTTTCTCAATACTGTATCCAGCATGAACTTTAAAATAAAAGTCAGATCATGTCAGATATCTGCTCAAATCCCTTGTAGCTTTCCATGTTACTTAGAGCAGAACCGAAGTCCTTGCAATTTTTTCATAGGGTTTGTCCACCTGCACTTCTCTGTCCTCATTCCCTAATGTACTTCCATTCTTTTATTGTACTCTATCCTCACTGGTCTTCTTGCTCTTCCTGGAACACACATTCACAACTACCTCAGGTAGATCCTTTGCACTTGCCGAATCCTCTGCCTGGAATGTTCTTCCCTCGGTTTCATGCAAGACTTTCTTCTCCTTCAGGTTTTTTTTCTTTTTTTTTTTTTTTTGACATGGAATCTTACTCTGTCACCCAGGCTGGAGTGCAGTGGCATGATCTCAGCTCACTGCAACCTCCATCTCCTGGGTTCCAGAGATTCTCCTGCCCCAGCCTCCTGAGTAGCTGGGATTACAGGTGCTCACCACCATGCCCGGCTAATTTTTGTATTTTTAGTAGAGACAGGGTTTCACCATGTTGGCCAGGCTGGTGTCGAACTCCTGACCACAAGTGATCCTCCTGCTTCAGCCTCCCAAAGTGCTGGGATTACAGGTGTGAGCCACCATGCCTGGCCTCCTTCAGGTCTTTATTAAAATGTTATCTCCTCGGAGAAGCCTTCTCTCACCACCCTATCTAACATAGCATAACCGTTGTTCCTTACTCTGCCTTCTCTGCTTTATTATTTTTTCTCGGATGTTTCTTGGATATATCACTCTATATAGTTTAGTTGTTTACCTTTTTAACTGTCCCCACTAGAATAGGAGTCCTTAATACCTAGTCTGTAAAATAGTGCATAGGATATAGCAGTCATTTGATAAATAAATACATACATGTCAAACCAACAAATGAATGATTGGAGAGCCACAATGTAGCTCAACTGTGTATTTATCCATATGCCTATGGGACACATATTCTTTTTTCTTAATATTTCCTTTTCTATTTTTTTTTAATTTTAAGCTCTGGGATGCATGTGAAGAACGAACAGGTTTGTTACATAGGTATACCTGTGCCATGGTGGTTTGCTGCACCTTTTGACCTGTCCTCTTAGTTTCCTTCCCTCACCCCCAAACCCCTAACAGGCCCTGGTGTGTATTATTCACCTACCTGTGTCCATGTATTCTCATTGTTCAACTCCCACTTATGAGTGAGAACATGTGGTGTTTGGTTTTCTGTTCCTGTGTTAGTTTGCTGAGGATGATGGCTTCTCGCTTCATCCGTGTCCCTGCAAAGGACATGAACTCATCCTTTTTTATGGCTGCATAGTATTTCGTGGTGTATATGTGCCACATTTTCTTTATCCAGTCTATCATTGATGGGCAGTTGGGTTGGTTCCATGACTTTGCTATTGTAAATGGTGCTACAATAAACATATGTGCGCATGTGTCTTTATAGTAGAATGATTTATATTCCTTTTGCTATATAACCAGTAATGGGATTGCTGGGTCACATCATATTTCTGGTTCAAGATCCTTGAGGAATCACCGTACTGTCTTCCATAATGGTTGAACTAATTTACATTCCCAATAGGGTAAAAGCATTCCTATTTCAGCCTCCCCAGCATCTATTGTTTCTTGACTTTTTAATAATTGCCATTCTGACTGGCATGAGATGGTATCTCATTGTGGTTTTCAGTAGCATTTCTCTAATGATCAGTGATGTTGAGCTTTTTTTCATGTGTTTGTTGGCCACATAAATGTCTTCTTTTGAGAAGTGTTTGTTCATATCCTTTGCCCACTTTTTGATGCGGTTGTTTGCTTTTTTCTTGTAAATTTAAGTTCCTTGTAAATTCTGGATATTAGACCTTTGTCAGATGGGTATATTGCCAAAATTTTCTCCCATTCTGTAGGTTGCCTGTTCTCCCTGATGATAGTTTCTTTTGCTGTGCAGAAGCTCTTTAGTTTAACTAGACTCCATTTATCCGTTTTTACTTTTGTTGCAATTGCTTTCGGCATTTTTGTCATGAAGTATTTGCCCATGCCTATGTCCTGAATGAAATTGCCTAGGTTTTCTTCTAGGGGTTTTATGGTTTTGGGTTTTACATTTAAGTCTTTAATCCATCCTCAGTTAATTTTTGTATAAGGTGTAAGGAACGGGTCCAGTTTTAGTTTTGTGCATATGGCTCGCCAGTTTTCCCAGGACTATTTATTGAATAGGAAATCCTTTTCCCATCGCTTGTTTTTGTCAGGTTTGTTGAAGATCAGATAGCTGTAGATGTGTGGTGTTATTTCTGAGGTCTCTGTTCTGTTCCATTTGTCTATATGTCTGTTTTGGTACCAGTACCATGCTGTTTTAGTTACTGTAGCCTGGTAGTATAGTTTGAAGTCAGGTAGTGTGATGCCTCTGGCTTTGTTCTTTTTGCTTAGGATTCTCTTGGCTATATGGGGTCTTCTTTGATTCCATATGAAATTTAAAGTAGTTTTTTCTAATTCTGTGAAGAATATCAAATATCTTGATGGGAATAGCACAGAATCTATAAATTACTTTGGGCAGTATGGCCATTTTCACAATATTGATTCTTCCTATCCATGAGGATGGAATGTTTTTCCATTTGCTTATGCTATAGGACATATTTTCTTGGGCAACATCGCTTCTTCGTGAAAATTGATTCTGATGTTCAACTATAGCCCATAGGAAAACACCTTCTCAAAATGTAGCCCTCTAACTATTGAAGATTCCCTAAGGAAGCAGGGAAGGAAAGGGAAGCTCCTAGAAGTCCTCAGTCAAATTAGAAGGCAGGGAGGAAAAGCAAGGTGCCAGTCTCTGACCACACACACACACACACACACACACACACACACACACACACACACATATACACACAGTGAGGCTGCTATTGGTAGGCAAGGAACAAAAATTGGGTAAGATGGGATCCTCAACCACTTAGCACTTAGGGATAAGGAAATTCCTTTCTGAATGAAGACAGAGTATTAATCACAAAAGTCTCTTCACTTTGAGGCAAGTTGTTGTTATGTGAGGGATGTGAAAGGGAATTTCATTACAGGAGAGCTGAAGGACTCCAGGACATTCTGTAAATGTCTTTATAAACTTGAATGTTTTAGACAACTTCTGTCTCTTCTCTTTATTCATTCATTCAACTCTGAAATTTTTTTTGTAACATAAAATCTCATCTGCAGGAGAGTTTAGTAAACATCTGGAGAAGAGCATCCCCATGTCCCTGAGAGTAAGAAGGGTAAGAATTGTTGACATAAACGCCATCGTGTAATACCATTGAGTTGTAACTGAAAAGCTGTTTGCAAAGAAAACATTGAAATGATGAGTTACTCTTTTTCTCATTTCATTCATTATAATTTCTGAGAATATGTTACCATGGAAAAAGACTTCATGTGAGAGAGAGGCAGAGAGAGAGAAATGAAAGTACAAGAAACAGATTAGGCTGGGTGCGGCGGCTCAAGCTTGTAATCCCAGCACTTTGGGAGGCCGAGGTGGGCGGATCACGAGGTCAAGAGATTGAGACCATCTTGGCTAACACGATGAAACCCTGACTCTACTAAAAATACAAAAATTTAGCCAGGCATGGTGGCGGGTGCCTGTAGTCCCAGCTACTTGGGAGGCTGAGGCAGGAGAATGGCGTGAACCCAGGAGGTGGAGCTTGCTCTGAGCAGAGATTGCGCCACCACACTACAGTCTGGGAGACAGAGTGATACTCCGTCTCAAAAAAAAAAAAGAAACAGATTAATCACGTTAATAGCAAGCAAAGAAAGAGAGCCATTATCCAAATTTGAAAGGAGTAAAGTTTTGCATAAGTTGACAGTCAGACAGGAAAAAGGGAGCTGGTAACAGTTAATCTACAGGAAGGCCTTTTCACCTAGAATTATCTTAAAACATGCAGTCCTTACTGCCACTAAAAGACTAATTATGTGATTTTCTTCAATCTGAACAAATCCTTTTTTATACTGCTCTTTATGGCCGACTATAGTGTGAGTCAGAAATTCCAAAAGCATGATAATCTCCATCCTTTACAGCACCTGTCCCAACGTTATGTTAATCATTAGTTGACAATCTTTAAAGCTGAGGGCTACACACCCTCTACTATTGTATCTACAACTCTGGAGTTATGATACCAGATTAAGTTGATCAGATCATCATTACTTTTATTATTTTCAAACATTAATTTCAATGCCAAAAAATTTAGAAAAGTAAATTCCAAACCGAAAGCACTATTTTTTTTATTTTAAAGGGCTTAAACATACTTACTGATATTTAAATATTTATCACACTGAAAAATGTCCTGCAAGTATATCGTTTTATAGTGACTTCAGACTGATGATACATTCCAAAAACATTCATTAAATGAGGTTTCTCTTTCACTGTTACCAACTTATCTTTTACTCTCAGTGGTATGATAACCCTCAGAACTACAGAACAGCTTCAATCTTCATTCAGAACTATCATACCTGAAAAGAGGAGGTTTTGTTTTATTGTGGTAAAATATACATAAAATAAAATTTACCATTCTAACTGTACAATTCAGTGGCATTAAGTATTAGGTTGGTGCCAAGGTAATTGTGGATTTTGCCATTGAAAGTAATGTAATACTTTCTGCTATTTTTCTATCATCCCTAACAGAAACTCTGTACTCACTAAACACCAACTGTCCATTATCCCATCCACTCCCTATTACCCACCAGCTCCTGGTAACCTCTAATCTACTTTCTGTTTCTATGAATTTGCCTATTCCGGGTACCTCATATAAGTGGAGTGGAATCATACAATATTTGTCCTTTTGTGTCTGGCTTATTTCACTCAGCACAATGTTTCAAGGTTGATGAATGCTGTAGATGTATCAGAATTTCCTTCTGTTTTAAGGTTGAGCAATATTCTATTGTATGTGTGTACTACATTTTGGTTATCCTTTCATCCATCGATGGACGTTTGGATTTCTCCCACCTTCTGGTTACTGTACAAAATGCTTCACTGAACATTGGTGTACAATTTTTTTTTAATGTTATCGTATTTACTTTCTCCTGAGTAATTGGATGAACTTTTACAATTAACCGTTGCCTGGACTCTTGATAAATCCAGCCCCAAATTACTTACGAGTATTTAGTAAGTCATTTTCAAAGGTCACCGTTTGTCAAGTAGGAAAACTCACAGTGAGCAGTGAGCAGTTTGTATAGGCCCACATAGGGCAGTGACCTATATTCTGAGCCTGCACGTTAGAATTAAAACCTTCTGAGTCTTCAATCCCTGCACCAGGACAACTATATCAGACTTTGGATGTGGGATCAGACCTTGTTATTTTTCCAAACCTCCCCTGCTGATTCTGTTGTGCAGCCAGGATCTAAAACCTCTGACGTGGGCAAATGTGGTATCAATCATCAGAGCTGCAAGTAAAACCACTGAGGCCCTCAGAGAACTAAAAGGGAATCTTTTTTACAGCCTGTATTGTACATATAATATTAGCGTGGCTAACCTATAATTGGCCATATGTTCAATAATTAATTGAACATATAATTGATAATTGGTAATATCACTGAGATTGCCCAAGGATATAACTAAAGGGATTCATTTCCCTGATTATGACTACCAACACCAAGATTGGATCAGAGCACTAAAGGATGCATAGTGGCTCCTGAGGCTGGATATTTGAGCCAGTAAAAACAAGAGAGTAATTCCCCACGGTAAAGGTGAATGTCGTACACTATGTTATGGGCTGAATGTTTGCGTCCTCCAGTACAGTGAAGCTTGAATCCCCAATGTCATAGTACTTGGAGATGGGGCCTTAGAGAGGTAATTAGAGTTAGATGAGTTTATGGGAGTTGGGCCCTGGTCCAATGAGATGAATGCCCTTACTGGAAGACACACCAGAGGACTTCCTCTCTTCTCAGTGTCTCTGAGGAAAGGCCATGTGAGGGCACAGCAACACTGCAGCTGTCTACAAGCCAGAAAGAAGACCTTTACTAGGAACCAGCCCTACTGGACTTTGATCTACAACTCCTGCCTCCATAATGACAAGAATCTAAATTTCTGTTGTTTAAGCCACCTATGATCCTTTGTTACGGCAGTCTGAGCAGACTAAGACACTCTGGATACCTGTGATATAATAAGAAGTACATGCTTAGTTTAGACCCCAGTTACTGACACAGAATTGCGCGCGCGCGCGCGTCTGTGTGTGTGTGTGTGTGTGTGTGTGTGTGTGTGTGTGTGTGACAGGGTCTCACTCTGTAGCCCAGGCTGGAATGCAGTGACGCGATCACGGCTCACTGCAGTCTCCACCTCCTGGGCTCAAATGACCTTTCCGCCTCAGCCTCCTGAATAGCTGGGACCACAGCTGTGTGCCGCCATGCCCAGCTAATTTTGTGGAGAACGGTTCTTGCTTTGCTGTCCAGACTGGCTTGAATCCCTGGGCTCAAGCAATCCTCCCACCTTGACCTACAAAAGTGCTAGGATTACAGACGTGAGCTACTGCACCCAGTCCTTGTTGGGCCCCTAGATAGCTTTAGGATGGGAGCTGGTTGCCAGACGAATTAACCATGTGATTAAAGGGTTGGAAATTTCGGCCCCATTCCTAGATCTCTGAGGAGGGGAGAGGGGCTGGAGATTGAGTTCAATTACCAATGGCCAAAATTTAATCAATCATGCCTACATAATGGAACCTCCATAAAACCCCTAAACAATACGATTCAGACAGTTTCAGGGTTGTAGAACACATCTACATGCTGAGAGGGAGGCACACCCCAATTCCACGGGGACAGAAGCTCCTGTGCTCAGGACTCTTCAAGATCTCTCCCTGTGTATCTCCTCAGCTGCCTGTTCATTTCTCTCCTTTAGTAATTAGCAGTGATAATAAATAAAGTCTTTTCCCAAGTTTTATCAACCATTCTAGCAAATTATAAAACTTGAGGAAGGGGTCATAGGAACCTGTGATTAATAGTCAGTTGGTCAGAAGTACTGATGGAAGCAAGATACTTGCAACTGGCATCTGAAACGAAGGCAGTTTTGTGGGAGTGAGTCTGCGGAATCTGACACGACTCCAGTTAGTTACTGTAGGAATTGAATTCAATTGTAGGATACCCAGTTGGTATCTGGAAGGTTGGAGAACTGGTTGTTGGCATGGAAACAACCCACACATTTGGTGCCAAAAGTATTATGAGTAAAAACAGCTTGGAATATTAAACTGACCCTCAAAGGAAAAAAAAAAGCCACTAAAAGGATGCTATCTTGCCAGGACCTTCCAAGGAGCCTCAGAATTGTCTGTTAAGGGAAGGAAAAGGGAAACATTTGATCGACTCACTATCTCCTGTCCCAACCAGGCAAGGGGACTGTCCATGGGGCACTGATTCCCTCACACTTCCAGTGTGCACTCGCTTGAATGCCAGGTAGGTCTCTGCAGACATCCCACCTTATGCTATCCCAGGATAGGATAGTCCCAGGATAAAACATGAGAGTTAAACAGTTCAACTGGACCGAGCTCAATGGCTCACGCCTGTAATCCCAACACTTTGGGAGGTTGAGGTGGGAGGATCACTTGAAGCCAGGAGTTCATGACCAACCTGGGCAACATAGCGAGACCCTGTCTCTACAAAACAACAACAACAACAACAACAACAAAACAAAAACAAACAAACAAGAAAACCCAAAAACTAACTGGATGTGGTGGTGGTGCACGCTTGCAGTCTTAGCTACTCTGGAGGCTGAGGTGGGAGGATTGCTTGAGCCCAGGAGGCTGAGGTTGCAGACAGCCATGGTGGCACCATTGCCCTCCAGCCTGGGCAACAGAGTGAGACCCTGTCTCAAAAATAAAAAGCAAAAAATAAACAAATAAATAAATAAAACTGAGGAAAGTTGTTCTTGGGTGATAAGACATGAAGCTGTTTCTAACAGGAGTAATAACTAGACTAAAGACAGGCAAAAGGATGTGAGGCCAGGCACAGGAGATGGTCAATGTGGGGAGCTTCTAGAGACTCCAATCAGGTCTGTGAGTTCTAGTTCCCACTCCTAGCTCTAGTCACAGTCTTCACTTGAACACCCTACCTCCAATCTAAACCCTGATGGCTAGAGTTTGATTTTATTAAGAGAGCTTATCAAGAGGTTTCTTGTAATATACCATTTCTCCTTTGTCTACCATACTTTCTGCAAGTAACACATAGTTTTGGAAATTCAGGTCAGTTATTTAAAAAACAAAAATAGTAGCTAAGTACAGAGGGTTGTGTGGGAAGCACTTCAACTTCCAGACAACATAAGGCTAAGCGCGGTGACACATTTGAAAATAAGTCCTTATTTTTCATCTTTTAGAATGCAGTCATTTGGAGTCCTTCTCTACCGATGGCTGAAATTACTCATCTAAGGAGAGCCAAATCTGCTCCATCCAGAAATGAAACCCACATAACACTTTATCATCTTCCAGACTCTTGACATTAACATATTTTAAATATTTACCTTTTAGTTTTATATTTATTTTGACATTTTATTATATTGCCTGCATGTCCTTTCTGTTCATCTACAACTATATTTTCTTTTTTCCTTAGATCAGGGATTAGCAAATGATGATCCACTGCCTTGTTTTTGTATGATTTGCAAGATGAGAATGGTTTTTACATTTTAAGTGGTTTCTAGAATGTCAAAAAAGTAATATTTTGTGTTACATGAAAACTATGTGAAATTCAAATTTAAGCCCATCAATAAAGTTTCATGGGAACATGGCCATGTTCATTCATTCACATACTTTGTATGGTTGCTTTTGCACCGCAAGGGAGATTTAAGTCATTGCAACAAAGACCATATGGCCCTAAAATCCTAAAATGTTCACAATCTGGCCCTTCACAGAAAAGTTTGCTGACCCCTGCCCTAAATGACAAAAGGATGCTTGTTTAGTGTCCTTCGTATATTATCTAGCCTTAGGGTTCCAGGCACTTGAAACTGCTTTCTAATGAAGATAATAATTCATATGTGTCACTAGAATTGGTTTTGACAAGGCCACTCAAAATCTATTAGATAGGAAATGGTTTTACTAAAGTTGTTTTATAATCTACAAATCAAGTACATAGTGTCTGTAAAATAAATGTTTATCAGATAAATTAATGAGTGAATAACTCTGGCAAATCTGGTAGTGTGTGACCTCAGCAAGAAACCAAGGAAAAGCATACTTGTTTCTGCCTCACATTTGCACAGAGCTTGATGACACATACTTCAAAAAGCATATTCTTATCTGAGATTACAAAGTCTTTCACAATGACTGTATAGGAGACAAAGTGGAGGGAAAAACACCCTCTTCCTAGAGGGAGTATCATAGAATAACAGAACTGGAAGGGAAACATTTCATGCAGCTGCTGACTTTAAGCAGGACTATGCTGGAATCATTCCCAAAAGATAAGTTTGCTCTTTAATACTAATAATTAGGCCAGGTGCAGTGGCTCATGCCTGTAATCCCAGCACTTTGGGAGGCTGAGGTGGGTGGATCATCTGAGGTCAGGGGTTCAAGACTAGCCTGGCCAACATGGTAAAGCCCCCGTTCTACTAAAAATACAAAAATTAGCTGGGCGTGGTGGTGTGCACCTGTAGTCCCAGCTACTTGGGAGGCTGAGGCAGGAGAATAGCTTGAACCCCAGGAGGCGGAGGTTGCAGTGAGCCGAGATCATGACACTGCACTCCAGCCTGGGTGACAGAGTGAGACTCCATCTCAAAAAACAAAACAAAACAAAACAAACAAACAAAAACTTAATAATTATCCAGAGACACAACTTCCTGGGCTTAGATATTTCAGAATATCACAACTAAACTCTTAAAAATTTCTGAAGGCTGGACACCGTGGCTCACACCTATAATCCCAGCACTTTGGGAGGCTGAGGCAGGCAGATTGCCTGAGCTCAGGAGTTCAAAACCAGCCTGGGCAACATGGCGTAACCTTGTCTCTACAAAAAATGCAAACATTTGCTGGGCTTGGTGATGCGTGCCTGCAGTCCCAGCTACTTGGGAGGCTGAGGCAGGAGAATCGCTAGAACCCATGCGGTGTGGGCTGCAGTGAGTCATGTTTGCACCACTGCAATCCAGCCTGGGTGACAGTGTGTATTAGTTTGTTTTCATGCTGCTGATAAAGACATACCTGAAACTGGGAACAGAAAGAGGTTTAATTGGACTTACAGTTCCACATGACGGGAGGCCTCAGAATCATGGTGAGAGGTGAAAGGCACTTCTTACACTGGCAACAAGAGAAAAATGAGGAAGAAGCAAAAGCAGAAACCCCTGATAAGCCCATCAGATCTCATGAGACTTATTCACTATCACAAGAATAGCACAGGAAAAATCAGCCCCCATGATTCAATTACCTCCCACTAAGTCCCTCCCACAACGTGTCGGAATTCTGGGAGATACAACTCGAATTGAGATTTCGGTGGGGACACAGCCAAACCATATCAGAGCGAGACCCCATCTCAAAAGAAAGAAAGAAAGAAAGAAAGAAAGAAAGAAAGAAAGAAAGAAAGAAAGAAAGAAAGAAAGAAAGAAAAAAGTTCTTCTTGCTCTTCAGCTTAATTCTTCATGCAGTAGTATAAGCATACTATTAAAACCATTCATTCAATAACTTTATACACAGCATTTGCCTTAAAGTTTGATAGTTATGTCTCCTTTCTCCTAGTCATCTTATTCTCAGTTTGAGGGGTAGTGTTTGACATGTTTTTGTATGTTTAAAAGTTACCACCATCACTACTATCCCCAGTACTCACTAGAATGGGAATTAATACATTGTGATAGTAAGAATATTGGACTTTGTTTAATCCATTTAGGCTGCTATAACTAAATACAATAAACTGACCTATTTATAACTGAGTACATAACTGGGTTCTGTAAATAACAGTTCTTTTTTTTTCTCACAGTCTAGAGATAGGGAAGTCCAAGATCAAGGTGCTGGCAGATTCAGTGGGTGTCTGGTGAGAGCCTGCTTTCTCATAGATGGCACCTAATCACCTCTCAAAGACACCAACTCTTAATACTATCACATTGGACATCAGGTTTCAACACATGAATTTTTGGGAGACACAAACATTCAGACCATATTACACTTGGGGTCTGATGTGGTTTGGCTCTGTGTCCCCACTCAAATCTCATCTCAAATGGTAATCCCTACATGTGGAGGGAGGTGTACCTGGTGGGAGGTGTTTGGATCACGGGGGCAGTTTCCCCCATGCTGTTCTCAAGATAGCGAAGGAGTTATCACGAGATCTGATGGTTTGAAAGGTGACAGTTTTTCCTGCACTCACTCTCCTGCTGCCTTCTGAAGAAGGTGCCTGCTTCCCCTTCTGCCATGATCATAAGTTTCCTGAGGCTTCTCCAGCCATGGGGAACTGTGAGTCAATGAAACTTCTTTCTTCATAAATTACCCAGTCTCAGATATTATTTTTATAGCAGTGTGAGAACGGACTAATACAGAGTCTAAAAGTCAAAATATGAGTTCTGGCTTGAGATGGTGCCTGCCATCTAATGGATGCTTGGTGAGTATTAATAACTTTTGGTCTTGTTTTCTGTGAACCTGGATGATTTACTGACTATTTCTGAACTTCATCTATGACATGTGAGAAGAAAATACTTTCTGAGTTGATATGGATATCAAATGATGTTTCTGAAAATGCTCACTAACCTAGGAAGCATTATATAATTTCAAATTATTGTGACAAAATAAGAATTCAAAAATACAAGAAAAGTGTCTGCAAATGGCAATATAAATTAAAAGGTCAGTCAATTAACTTTGGCCCCTGTCCTCTCCCTGCCCACCACTAGATTCAAGAGAGAGAAGATCCTTACTCTTGACTCAATAAACACAGAGCTTGGAGTCTATGCTGGAGGCCAGCCTCTTTCATTCAGGTCAATATGTAACTTCAGCAGGAACCAGGAACCCCCAGTTAATTCCAAATGAGGATTCTGACTGAGCTGGAAAGTGCACTGGAGCTTTTTAAAACAGGTGCACAAAAATTTTATTTTTCTAAAAATGTGCTTCATTAGAAGTAATGATTTATTATGTCAATCATATATTACAAATTACTTCACCCAATGATATAAGCAAAACACATAGATTTTTCTAAACAGGCTTATTTGATCAGAGGTTAAGAGAACAGCCCAGCTCTGGCTGTTTTATACTAGAATATAAAGACCTAGGGGGAAAACCCACTTAAATAGGTACTAATTATTGCAAATCTCTGAAAAAAAAAGCACTTGGTTTTAACCATTATTAATACATTTTAGCACATGTTTTTCATAAAGGGGCCATGGTTTTGTTTTAGATTTAAATTTAAGACTTTGTTTTATTTCTGTTTATCTTGAGTTTGAGGGCAATATTTTGGCTGGTCTGTAAAGGTTTTTGTCCCAACTACTCAATATGCTATGGTAGGGTGAAAGCAGCCACGAACAATATGTAAATGAATGGGCACGGCTGTGTTCCAAAGAAACTTTTCTTACAAAACAAATGTCCAGTCTGCAGACTCTAGTCTTCTGACTCCCATTCTATACCAATAAGTAAAGATCACAGGAGCCCCTTACATTTACACAGAAGTGTAAGCAGTACACAATAGTCCTGTCTCAGAGCTATGCCAAGTCTCTAGCTCTCAATCTTAATCTAGCCCTTAGGAACTTTGATAGCCTTGTCATCCTGTAGGGCTTCACACTGGCCCACTACATTAGTGACATAATGATGACTGGACCAAGTGAGAGGAATTCACATTCTTTATATTTCTTAAGATGTGTGATAGAAGGTGGAAAATAATCTCCCAACAAACTTCAGGGCCTGCCAACTTGGTAAACTGTCTAGGAATCTAATGGTTCGAGACATGTCAAGATGTTATCTCAGGGAAAAACTAAATTTCTGCAACTTGCATCCCCTATCAATAAGAACAACCCCAAACTCATGCTGCATACAGTCTCAAAAAATTACCTGACTACCCTTGAGGGTAATATGTCATATATGATTTGTTGGTACTCAGCACTATTTCTATTTCCTTTGATACTCACCCCTTCGTGTCAGGGGCTGATGAATGAGAACTGTCTTTTCATAGTCCCTGTAAACCAAATACAGTTTAGATTCTGCCCATGAGGTGTACTTCTGCTTAAATTACAAGGCAGAAGACAGAATCCATTCCTCTTTCTTCAATTGTGTTGGTTGACATGTGGACTTAGGAAGATGTAACTATTTTTTTGCGGGGGGGACAGGGTCTCACTCCGTCACCCAGACTGGAGTGCAGTGGGACCACCATAGCTCACTGTGGACTCGACCTCCTAACCTCAAGCAATCCTACCACCTCAGGCCTCCCAAATTGCTGGGATTACAGATGTGAGCCATTGTACCCAGCCCGAAGTTGTGACTTTTTGCAGCAACTTCTATATTCCCCTGTATCGTTCACCCCAGGACTTCAGGGCAATCATGACTATTGATTTCAGTCTCTTACATCTTCCTGACTTCTGCATGAAAGCAAGAAGTTTCAGATTCTTTGGACTGTGAATGTGAAAGCTGGTGGCAGCTCCCCCGACTTTCATTACTTTTGCCCTTGCAAAAATTTATAAGTACAGTACCTATACCTAATTCTCTGTAAATTAAAGCCTTTTATCTTTAAATATTTAAATTGACTTCCATTTTTCCGGCTGAGACTTGACTGCTTGCAAGAATGAGAAAATTCATTTTTGCATTTTTTATAATATTTAATATTTCTTGATGAAATGCAATAGGATAAATGACTACATATTTTTAATACCATATTCTAATCATTTTATTTATCATAAAGCCCTTCATGTCATCATTATATTTCTTATAATGGCACAGATCATTCCTGTTTGTGTCTAAACCTCAAGCAAACTAGTCCTCCTAAAGGATTAGTACACAGTATTAGCACTCACTACCATCTGGCTGTCTGTTACAAAGATATAAACAAGATATTAGTTGAGATAAACAATTCTTGTTGTTTTAATATCATACACAATTTGATTCTATGTCCTGGGGCCACTTAGGCATCATCTTTCGGTAAATAACCTCAGGAGTTTAGACAATAGTAAAATGTTGTAAAATAATTAGAAAGTGATATGTTTGCATATTTATTACATTTTTAAAATTAACAGCTTATGGAGATACAATTCACATACCACACAGATCATCCATTTAAAGTATACAATTCAACAGTTTTTAGAATATTTATAGAGTTTTGCCGCCATCACCACAATCTAATTTCAGAACATTTTCATCATTCCAAAGATAAAACCCCATAACCCTTAGCAGTCACACCCCTCTCCCAGGCCTAGGCAAACACCTGTCTACTTTCTGTCCCTATGGATTTGCTATACTGGACATTTCTAATTTCCCCTCACCCTTGCCAGCATTTTTTATTGTCTGTCTTTTAAAATTATAGCCAACCTAGTGCCCGTGAAGTGATACCTCATTACGGCTTTGATTTGCAGTTCCCCCAAAACTAATGATGCTGAGCATCTTTTCTCGTGCTTATTGGCCATTTGTATATCTTCTTTGGTGAAATGCCTATTCAAATCCTTTATCTTTTTTTTTTTTCTTTTGGATTTGTTTGCTTGTTTGTTTTGAGACAGAGTCTCAGTCTGTCACCCATGCTAGAGTGCAGAGGTATGATCTTGACTCACTGCAACCTTTGCCACTCGGGTTCAAGTGATTCTCCTGCCTCAGCCCCCTGAGTACCTGGGACTACAAGTGCATGCCATCATGCTGAACTAATTTTTGTATTTTTAGTAGAGACGGGGTTTCACCATGCAGGCTGGTCTCGAACTTCTGATGTCAGGTTATCTGCCTGCCTCAGCCTCCCAAAATGTTGGGACTACAAGCATGAGCCACTGTACCCAAAATCCTTTATCTGTTTTTTAATCGGATTTTGTATTATTATTGAATTATAGGAGTTTTTAATATACATCCTGGATATACGTTTCTATCAGATATAAAAGGGGACTTCAAAAAGTTCGTGGAGCCAGGCACAGTGGCTCACGCCTGTAATCCCAGCACTTTGGGAGGCCGAGGCGGGCAGATCACAAGGTCAGGAGATCGAGACCATCTTGGCTAACATGGTGAAACTCTGTCTCTACTAAAAATACAAAAATTTGCCGGGCGTGGTGGTGAGTGCCTGTAGTCCCAGCTACTTGGGAGGCTGAGGCAGAATGGTGTGAACCCGGGAGGTGGAGCTTGCAGTGAGCTGAGATCGCGCCACTGCACTCCAGCTTGGGTGACAAAGCAAGACTCCGTCTCAAAAAAAATAAAAATAAAAAGTTCGTGGAAAAATGGAATTAAAAGATAAAAATGATAAATATAAACATTATTTCTCAACATCAGCTCCATCAAAGTCAAGACAGTGTTGGAAGCCAAAACACCAGCCACTTATTTAGTCCATCTCTAAATAATTGAGATTCCTGAGAATTTAACTATGTCAATGTAGTTTTTCTTACATTATTAACTGAAGAAAAATGGATGCCTTTTAAAGGCTTTTTTGTTTTGCTTTGTTTAGTTATAGAGACAGGGTCTCACGCTATTACCCAGGCTGAAGTGCAGTGGTACAATCTTAGCTCTCTGTAATCTCAACCTCCTGGGCTCCAGCAATCCTCTTACCTCAGCCTCCAGAGTAGCTGGGACTATAGGTGTGCGCTACAACACCTAGCTAATTTTAATTTTTTTTTTTTTTTTTTTGAGACGGAGTCTCACTCTGTTGCTCAGGCTAGAGTGCAGTGGTGCGATCTGGGCTCACTGCAACCTCTGCCTCCCGGGTTCAAGGAATTCTCCTGCCTCAGCCTCCTGAGTAGCTGGGATTACAGGTCGCTGACACCACTCCCAGCTAAATTTTTTTTTGTATTTTTAGTAGAGACGGGGTTTCACCATGTTGGCCAGGCTGGTCTTGAACTCCTGACCTTAAGTGATCCGCTCATCCTGGCCTCCTAAAGTGCTGGGATTACAGGTGTAAGCCACTGCACTCAGACAAGTTTTATCTGTAAAATTTAGACTGGGTAAAAACAGCATAAAGACATACAACTAATAAAAGCCAGTAGGAGATTGTCCGGGTGTGGTGGCTTACGCCTGTAATCCCAGCACTTTGGGAGGCTGAGACGGGTGGATCACTTGAGGTCAGGGGTTCGAGACCAGCCTGGACAATATGGTGAAACCCCATCTCTCCTAAAAACACAAAAAACAAAAAAAATAGCCAGGTGTGGTGGCAGGCACCTGTAATCCCAGCTACTCAGGGGGCTGAGGCAGGAGAATCGCTTGAACCCAGGAGGCAGAGATTGCAGTGAGCCAAGATTGCGCCACTGCACTCCAGCCTGGGTGACAGAGGGAGGCTCCGTCTCAAAAAAAAAAAAAAAAAAAAAATTGTTTTTGTAGCAATGGGTTCTCACCATGTTGCCCAAGTTGGTCTCAAGCTCCTGGCCTCAAACAATGCTTCCACTCGGGCTTCCAAAGCACTTTGATTATAGGCATGAGCCACCGAGCCCTCAACTTTAATTTTTCAATCAGGAGCATGTAAGCTGAACCAATTGAGATGCCTATGGTGTTGATATTGTTTCTGCTGTTATTTGTCAATCCTCTTCAGATATGGCAAGAGCAAGATTAATTTTTTTCCTTGAAAATTGATGTGATGGTCTCCCACTGTAGGCTTTTTCTTTAAAATTGTCTCATCCCTTCTTAAACCAAGTTATCCATTTGTAAACTGCTGATTTCTTTGGGAAATTGTTCTCGTTAACTTTTTGTAAATCATTAATGATTTCACCATTCTCTCACCAAAATTTCACCATAAATTTGATGTTTATTCTTGCTTCAATTTTAGCAGAAGTCATATTGCTCTGATAGAAGCTCTTTTCAAACTGATGTCTTAGCCTTCTTAGTGTCCCAATGTAGATCCTCTTCAGATATTTTATAACAAGTTAGTATGAGTTTATTTTGGTGCAAAAACAACTTGAAATCCATGCATACTTTTTTCATAATATGCATTTTCCATGAACTTTTTGAAGGCCCTTGTATGATTTGCAAATATTTTCTCCCATTATATCGGCTGTACTTTCACTTTCTTGATAGTGTCCTTTGAAGCATGAAACTTTTAAATTTTGATTTATGTATTTACTTTAGTTTTAGTTATATTTTTTTGAGATGGAGTTTCGCTTTTGTTGCCTAGGCTGGAGTGCAATGGCGCAATCTCGGCTCACTGCAATCTCCACCTCCTGGGTTCAGGCGATTCTCCTGCTTCAGCCTCCTGAGTAGCTGGGATTACAGGCATGCGCCACCATACCGAGCTAATTTTTGTATTTTTAGTAGAGGTGGGGTTTCTCCATGTTGGTCAGGCTGGTCTCGAACTCCCAACCTCAAGTAATCTGCCCACCTCAGCCTCCCAAAGTGCTGGGATTATAGGCATGAGCCATTGCGCCCGGCCTATTTAATTTTTCTTTTGTGGTTTGCACTTTTGATGTCATGTCATATTTAAAAAATCATTGCCTAATCCAAAGCAGAGAGATTAACTCCTATGTTTTCTTCTAAGAGTTTTATAGTTACCATTGTTTTAAATATAATTTATTTGATTATGTCTCCCTAATTTAATTTTTAATAATAGCTGGACTTAATAACCAGCACTCAAGATTCCTGAAAGTTTAAAAGTTGACTCTTGCAATCTGGTATAAGCCAGCTCTAGCACACCACTGAAGGTGTATTGTGCTGGGTGGGCCTGGAAGAAAGACAAACTAAACCTCTGACACTGGGACTGATAGGGACGAGGAAGAAGCTGCTAGTCACTCACCCATGAAGGTAGAGTTGCCCAGTGGAATCTAATCCTGATCTGAAAACTGATCTTCCTAAAAGAAACTAAAAAACTAATCTAAGGCTAATCCCATGTGGAATCTTAGGTGTGTTTCCAGAAACTGTAGTTAAGACACACCAGTTTGAATGGGATCTCTGAGGACTAACTCAGAAGACATGCTGAGGTATTGAGGTAGTGGTGGTGGCAGCATTAGATTAATACACTGTAGAACTCCCCAAGAATTTAGGTCACAGGGAACTAGATTCTAGCCTCAGAGAAAGAGCACTGGTAGGAAATTAATGCGGTACCATGTCCAAGTCATTAGATTGAGCTTAGAGCAAGATCTTGTACTCCGTCACTGAAGAGATCACCAGTTTTTGCAGAGTATGAAAGCAAAGCCACACGATACTAACTACTCTGGAATAGACCCACGTACTGTTGTGGAACACTGAAACTTCAAGGAGACACCAAGAATACCAGAGGGCAGATTCGGCAGGAATGGATTGAAGGATATCTAGTTCTGATGGAATAGCATTTGAGATACTCTGAATGGCCCCACTCTCAATACCTTCTCTCCTACTGGCCGCCTGAAAAAACCTCCAAGTACTGAATATACTATATAAATAATACGTTAAATGCTTTTATATAGCAGGCAAAACTGTAAGGAATCTATGGAAACAACAGCAAAGAAAAAAGAAAAGAAAAGACTCCTGAAAGGTAAATGATTTCTGAGGCATGTTTTTACCCTAAGGGTCAACCTAAGGGACCTTGAATTTACATTTTGAAAAATGGTATGCAGAGGATAACAGATCGGCCTATGGTGAGGAATCTAATAGGTGATCCCTGCATAGAGCTAAGTTTCTAATGGCAACACTCTCAGTATACAAGTGAGCAAGAAATATGTCTATCTAAAGAAGAAGACATTGAAAACTTGCCTCTCTCAACTTTTGCCCTGGGAGAACAGGAAAAAAAATTATCTGAGAATTCATAAACTCAACCAAGCGCTTATGTGGGTCTAAAGCCAGATTCAATCTAGTGATGCATAACGTTGCAAAATTTAGCAAATAAAAATAGAGCATCGGTAGTTAAACTTGAATTCAGATAAACAATGAATACTTTTTAGTATAAGTATGTCCCAAATATTGCACAAAAAATAATTTCTTGTTTATTTGAAACGTAAACATAACTGGATGCCCTGTATTCTATTTGGCAACCCTACCAATGTAGTATGAAACACCAAGTAAGGAATTTAAATTGTTCCAGGTTAATAGTGCCCCCTGGTGACACAAATAAAACGATATTCTTTTTGGAGGAATGCAAACTTCAAACCAGGCTTCAAAGAATTTCCTCAGATAAAGGTCGAATACAAGCTCACAATGAAAAAAAAAATCACAAAACATATAAGAAATAAGGGTAATGTAAGTATGAACCAGAAAGAAAGCCAGAAAGGTTATTATAATAAAATATGCAAAGATTTCAGATATTAGAATGATCAAATACAGACCAGAAAATAACGTGGTTAGTATGTTTAAAGAAGTAAAAACCTGCAAACAGGAACAATAGACTAGAAAAAAATTCAAGTAGATTTGAAAAAGAACCAAATGGATGGCCTAGGAATGAAAAATATAATACCTGAAGTTCAAAATTCAAAAGCTGGAGAAATAGCATATTAGACAAAGCTGAAGAAAGGATTAGTGAACTGGAGGAAACATTTAATGGGCTTGTTTAAAATTATGCTCAGAGAAACAAAGAGATGGAAAATACAGTAGTCCCCCTTTATCTGAAGGGAATATGTTCTAAGACCCCCCAGTGGAAGCCTGAAACTGCAAATAGTACTAAATCTTACATATATAGGACTGTTTTTTCCTATACATATGTACCTATGATAAAGTTTAATTTATAAATTGGGCACAGTAAGAGATTAACACCAATAACTAAAAATAAAACAGAACAATTATAACAATATACTACAATAAAAATTATGTGAATGTGGTCTTTCCCTCTCTTTCAAAATATCTTTTTTTTCTTGTTTTTTGAGACAGAATCTCACTCCATTGCCCAGGCTGGAGTGCAGTGGCACGATCTGGGCTCACTGCAACTTCTGCCTCTAGGGTTCAAGTGATTCTCATGCCTCAGCCTCCCAAGTAGCTGGGATTATAGGCATGTGCCACCACACCCAGCTAATTTTTGTGTTTTTGGTAGAGAAAAGATTTCACTATGTTGGTCAGGCTGGTCTTGAACTCCTTACCTCAAGTGATGCGCCTGCCTCAACCTCCCAAAGTGCTGGGATTACAGGTGTGAGCCATCACACCTCGCCTCTTTCAAAATATTAAGATACATTGCACTGTTCTGTGAGTAACTGAACATGGAAAGTGAAACCACAGAGAAGGGGGAACTACTGTATAGAGAGTCTAAAGGGAATTGAGGACAAAGTCAGACTTCGTAACATAATTAGAGTTCTGGAAGAAGGAAAGAAAAAGATTATGGGGAAATAGACAATAATAAAATAGCAAATGGGTGCTTTTTCTAAACTTTTGAGAGATACCAGTTTTCAGAATCAGGAAGCCCAATGTTTTCAAGCAGAATAAGTAAAATAAATTCATGCTTAGATTGCTAAAACTATAAAGCTCCAAAGATAAAGAGATGATTTTTAACAATTGTCAGAGAGAAGAGAGATTATAACAGCATATAATTCAGGGCAGTAGTCGAAGTTAAAATTTTTGAAGGTCCTTGTGTTATTTGGGGAGAAGGTAAAGACATTAACTTTAGATTTTTTTAAGTATGCCTGTTAATTATTTAGGATAACTCCTTTAAAACAATCAACATAGAGAATATCACTTCCAAATTAGAAGAGGAGAAAAAATGGAATGAAGGGGTTGCAGGGGGGATGCAATCAATCCAAAATAAGTCAAATACATTGGAGAGGGGTCAACAAACAAGAGCCCAGTAATTGTGGAAAGTAAACCAGAGGCCAGGGTTGAGGGATATAAAGTGCTAAGCCCTCCAGACAGTGGAATGAAGCCAATAATGCATTTCTTCCTTTTGTCCGATTACATCGGTCTTGGGGGCAAACACTTTGAGATTCAACCCTGGGATCTATGAAAGTCACATTTCCACAGAGAAAATGAGGCAAATATTGATTAAGAAAAAAGAGAAGGCTGGGAATGGTGGCTTACACCTGTAATCCCAGCACTTTGGGAGGCCGAGACGGGTGGATCACCTGAGATCAGGAGTTCGAGACCAGCCTGGCCAACATGGCAAAACTCTGTCTCTACTAAAACTATAAAAAATTAGCTAGGTGTGGTGCACACACTTGTAGTCCCAGCTACTCTGGAGGCCGAGACACGAGAATCCCTTGAACCCAGGAGGCAAAGGTTGCAGTGAGCCAAAATTGTGCCACTGCACTCCAGCCTGGGCAACAGAGCCAGACTGTGTCTCAAAAAAAACAAACAAACAAAAAAAAGAAGTGTAGTTTCTTGAAGGCTTTGGTCAGGAAATTGCTAGAAAATCAATTAATTTTTTTAATTATCTGGAAATTTCCTGGATTTGCCACTTCACGTTTTTAGCACAGATGAAATGAGGCCTCAGTGTGTGAACATGGATCAGTCAATTCATCATTTATTTTGGAAAAAAAATCAAATCTGTCCTATGTGCTAAGCAAAGTGTTAGACTCCCTTAAAGTGTTAACTATCTCGTAAGAGAATTATTTATAATGAAAGCTAAAATATTTTAACCACCCCAAAAGAGGTAAAAATAAAGCAGAGGAAGTTTTCAGAGTAGAAACTATCCTTATTTGGTTGGAAAGATCAGATGAAGGGGATATATGAGATGGTCATAAAAGGAAAGACTGAAACTTTTCCTTCAGGTGATACAGAAGGCATTTTAGGTGAAGTGAGTATCATACACTACAATATAGTTGTTGGATATCGTTTTCAAAGATAGTTAGGGAACAAAAAATTATTAATTTGATCCATTTGAAAGATGTTAGAGAATAATTATCAATGAGAAAAAAAAGTGTGTAGAAATGAATTGTGGCAGGCCTCAGATCCATAGCTGAAGAGCTCATACTTAATTTTACAGGAAACTATAATAGTATGGGAGGCCTGCCTCTAAAGCTTTTCACAGATAGAAATCTGGCTTTCAAAGTGATACCCTTAACCACTTCACCATGCTGCCCCTTGAAAAAATGATGCCTATTTACAAGACACAGTGAGATTTTGGGAATTTATTAGGCATTTGATAAATATTTGACAAATAGAAAAATGTCAGCGCTGCTGATGATTTAGGAAACATCAAGTAAATAATAAACCCAGTGTAGTAAGGGCTTTGGGGAAGCAGATGCTTTTTATGCTACTTATTATTCTTAAAAAATACAATAAAATAAAATAAATTAAAAAAATAAAAGTTTCAGGGCACTGATGGGGTCTACTTGGTAAGTGGAGCGCCTGAGGAAGCCTGTAGCTTCAATCATGTATGGTAACCGGGTGGCTGAGCACCAATATGGGTTGTGAGGAAATAGGGGAGAGGTATGCTGGGCCACATCCCAGCCTAACACGTGTGAGATTCCTTTTAGTAACTAACCTCATTAGCTACAAGGGTCATGCAGAGGCAGCAAAGCCTGGTGCAATGAGCTCAGCCTTCACTCATTCATGAACACCATCACTCTTTTATTCAAATCCGTATATGGCTTTTTTGCTTTTTTTTTTTTGAGACAGAGTCTCGCTCTGTCGCCAGGGTGGAGGGCAGTGGCGTGATCTCGGTTCACTGCAACCTCCAGCTCCCGGGTTCAACAATTCTCCTGCCTCAGCCTCCCGAGTAGCTGGGATTACAGGCACGTGCCACCACGCCAGGCAAATTTTTGTATTTTTAGTAGAGACGGGGTTTCACCATGTTGGCCAGGATGGTCTCGATCTCTGGACCTCATGATCCACCCACCTTGGCCTCCCAAAATGCTGGGATTACAGGCGTGAGCCACCGCGCCCAGCCAGCTTTTTTGTTTTAAAAGTTAAATCCATTCTAATTACCCAAGCAATGCATGAATTCATTATCCTTTTGAGAAACTAGGTTGTTATAAAGATACTCTCATTCAGCTACCAACCACTCCCTATTCCTGTCCCTTCCCCTCTTACTGGCTGTTATGTTTGTTATACTTCCATTTAGACTTTAATACTTTTACATACATATATGAACTCATTGGAAATAGTGTGTTTAATGCAAATGGTATATTGAATTGTTTAGCAATTTGTTTGCTTTGCTTAATGATGTTTTTGAGATCTGTGCATGTTAGTTAATGTAGATCAGTCCATCCTCTGTAAATGCTGTATAGATTGTCATCATATGACTACCATATTTTACCTATGCAAAAAAAAAAAAAAACCAACAAAAATAAACAAACAAAAAACGCCCAAAACCCCATAAAATGGAACATTCCTCTTAATTTGATAAATTACTTTTGGTATATGTATCAAGAAAATGATACAAATGAAAGAGAAAAAAATCCAAGGATATTTGTAAGTGGATTCTACTGGAAATGCTCAAGATTTGGGGACTGGTTAAACAAATGATTGCATATTAATACAATAAAGAATTATAATATAATACAAATTATTATATATATAAAATACCTATTTGAGAGAGATATTTGAAAGATATTAATTAAAAGTGGCATAGTATTATATATTGTTTATATATATAAATTATGTCTATAAAATTTACTGTTACTCTGAAGTGACAAAAGAATGAAAAAAATCAGAGGACCTTGGGTAATTAATATTTTCTTTCTTTCTTTTTTTTTTTTTTTTGAAATAGAGTCTTACTCTGTCACTTGGGCTGGAGTGCTGTGGCTCAACCATAGCTCACTGCAGCCTCCACCTCCTTGGGCTCAGGTGATTCTCCCACCTCGGCCTCCTAAGTAGCTGGGACTACAGGTGCACACCACCACGCCTGGCTAATTTTTGCACTTTTTGTAGAAATGGGATTTGTCATGTTGCCCAGGCTGGTCTTGAACTCCTGGGCTCAAGGGATCCACTTGCCTTGGCCCCCCAAAGTGCTAGGATTATAGGCATGAGCCACCATGCCTGCCTTGTAGCTAATACTTTATAGTAAAGGAATTTTTGCAGTTTGGTTGGCTATAATTATTTTGTCTCTCACTATATTACTAGATCAATCAATAGACAATGAAGATACTTGCTGTTTGAAACCACACAATATTTAGACAAAGAGCTTTTAGGTGGACCATGTATTCAAATAGATGACCATCTGTAAGGAAATATTTTACTGTGTAAGGGAAAATAGACTCAAATTTCCTCCCACTCTGATTCTATTTCTCTCTAGTACTCTTAAACTTTTTCTACTTTTTCCACTTCTTGTATCTTCTAATTCTTACAATATTCAAAGAAAACCTCATAGTGTAATTGTCAGTTATACTCTAATTGGAATGCAAATAAGATTAGCATTGCCAGTTAAGGCTTGTGTGGTGCCTGTTTTAAATATCAATTGCACAACTAAAAAACGAGGAATACTTATGCCAAATAAGCAATGAGATGACTTAGTTGAATAAGATGTAAAATCTGCTAGCCCAGATATTAATATCCTATTACTATAATCTATGTTAATATCTTTCTGAAAAAACAATTGTAACACACATTTTAGAATGAACAATGAGAAGTTTGAACATAAACTGCATCAATAATTTCTGGCACGTTAGGAAGATAATGAAACCAACAAATAGTAATATACAGCCCTGATGACCCAGAAAGTGAAATTTGATATCGCTCTTAATATTTTCCTTTTAGTATTCAGAAAATCTTACCAGGGAATAACAACAACAAATCATCAATGAAGAATGGTCTATTGGAATGTATAATGATGGTTTATATGATGTATATGATACCAAAAATAGTCAGCAAAGCACAGTTTCAAACTAAGAAATCTTGTGAAATAAACTATCAAAGAAGAAACTAATCCCTAGCACTAATCAAATTCAGGAAGCCTAATTAGAGCTGTTAAGCCTAATCTGCCAATCTGGCATTTGCTCAAAATGTGGTCAGGAACACTAACTACTTCAGTGTATAAAAATAGAGATTATCTCAAAATCCACAATTTAAGACATCATTATCTTCTGAGTAAATAATACAAGCTAGAGTATACCTCATAATAAGTAAATGATCTCTTTTATTTTAACTGAAGAAAAGGAATCAATGTTCTGGATGTAAATGTCCTCAACAGTGTTTATTTCTTATTCTTGGCCAGAAAAGAAGAAATGTATTAAGTATGTAATAATTCGGGCAGCTGACAAAATGTACAAAAGAAAATTCAGATTCTAATCGCAAAGATAGTGAAGGTCTTCCATCTGCAGCCCTCTAATTTTCTAACTTTATATACCCTCTCTCGGTGACCTCATCCACATCCATGGTTTCAATGATCACTTGTACACCTATAACTTCCCAATTGCCAAGAGTCCTTCCTCAGTGTCTTCCTCTCCTCCCAGCAAATGACTTCACTTATTTCCATCAAGCAAATTGACATCTTTAGAAAGTAGTTCCCTTAATCACGACCCATCCAAATACTCACCAGGACCCATCTTTCCTTAACTTGCTTCCATCCTGTGTGAGATGACTGCCTTCATTTGAACAGACTCTATACCTCTCACCCCCATTATTCAGTTTTTTTTTTTTTTTGACAGAATCTCACTTCATCACCCAGGCTGGTGTATAGTGGTACGATCTCAGCTCACTGCAACCTCTACTTCCTGGGTTCAAGCAATTCTCCTGCCTCAGCCGCTCAAGCAGCCAGGACTACAGGTGCGTGCCACCATGCCTGGTGGAGTTTTTAGTAGAGATGGGGTTTCACCATGTTGGTCAGGCTGGTCTCGAACTCCCGACTTTGAATGATCCACCCGCCTCGGCCTCCCAAAGTGCTGGGATTATAGGCATGAGCCACCGCGCCCAGCCAGTTTTTTTCCTTTACTGTCTCTCTTTACTGGTTCCTTGTTAGCATTTAAATAGAATTTAGCTCAATGTCACTCCCACCTCCGAAGATCTAGTTAAAGGGACTCAAATTCTGATGGCATGTGAAAGTCTAGCCCCTCCCTAAGATTTCTGCCAATTCTTAGGGGTTTATAATCACAGGACTCTTTCAGCCTCTAGGCACAGGGGGTCCTCGTGTGCTCTGTGTTTCTCAGCCATCTCCTTGGTTTCCAGAACAAAATCATTCACAACTAAGAGTGGTGAACTTAATTATTGACTTTATTGAAGGTATCTGAGATCCAGGGAAGGATCCCACTTCTCAGCACACACTGTCTGCCATCTTGCTCACTCCATTCTCACCCATCTCTCCATTCTTCCACTCCTCATCCTCTTTGTTCTGGGCTTCTCTGGGAATACCCAATTCACTCTGCTTCTAATGTTCTGGCGTCAGCCAACTCTTTCTCTTTCTCCATATTATCAATTGCTGAGTTTCACTTACTATTGTCTTGCAAACTCTTAACTCTATCACTTTTATTTCATTTCTAGGCCAACACTGTTGTTTAGATTTCTGTCCCTTATACTTGGATTATTGTAGTATGGCAGTGAACTAACTGGGCTTGGGGCTTTGATTCTCTGTCCCCTCCAATAAATCCTGCACAGACCTGAAAGATGTGTCTTTCCAGAGTTATCCTTCATTATGTCAGTTCCAAGGTCAGAGTTCTTGAACAAATTCCAATTCTGATGTAATAAAGTCCCATTTGCCTAGCCTGGCATTTAAGACTTTCCATAATCTGGTCCCAGCCAAATTTTCCAGCCTTGTCTCCCAGTCCTCTGTCACTCAAACCAGCCAAACTGGTAGACCCACTCTCTTTAGCATCTACCTGCACAGTCCTGTCTTCACAACCCTGGAATGTGTTGTGCCCTTAATCCACTCATTTTCAAATCTGGTCTTAAATATTACCTCCCCTTCCAAGCCCTTCCTGGCTCTCTAACTGAGGGGTTTCCTGGGATATGGGACGTTCAGTGCTAAAACTGAACAGTCCTGGGCAAACCAGGACAGCTTGTCACTCTGCCTGTGATATATTCAGCAAAAGTCCTGAGGGAGAATAGGGAGGCAGTGCTTTCTCGTGGTTGCCTACTGTGGAAATTCAAAATTTTTGTGGCAGAATTGGCTACAGAAAACTCGAATGAGGGAAAAGGAAGGTGAATGAGAACACTTGTTCCACCTAATAATAAGCCCAGGCTGAGACCTTAATAAACTAACTGACTTCCTTCCTTCCTTCCTTCCTTCCTTCCTTCCTTCCTTCCTTCCTTCCTTCCTTCCTTCCTTCCTTCTTTCCCTCCCTCCCTCCTTCCCTCCCTCCCTCTCTCTCTCTCTCTTTCTTTCTTTCTTCTTTCCTTCTTTCTTTTGAATTAAGAAGAGCAAGGATGAATACAAAGGTGCAATTCAAGTAAAGGAGTTTTTAATAAGGATCTAAGTGGGTGGGAAACGTACAGATCTTAGGAGTGAGAGGAAAATCTAGACAGGTAAACAACATTTTCCTTTTACTGTTACTTTGGAAATAACCAGAATCAGAGCTGGTCACTATTAGGAAAAATAAATGAACACCAAAAGTTGAGGCCAAACTTTCTGGAGGATTTTCATGCCAAGTTGAAATTCAAGATGAGTTATAAAAGTTTGGTACAACAACAGCCGATTAAGCAGTCAGGGAATTGTGTTAGAGATTTGTAACATGCACATGTTATATTGTTTGAGAACATTAAGATCTGTTATAGAAGAAAACTAAAATTAATGAACTAAGATGTGTTACACATAGATAACTGGTTAGTAAGTAAAGTATGTATGTATATGTTAAATGTAGATGCATGTTAAAAGGGATGGAATGATAAAGAAATGCCTAATAATCATGAGTCATTGCATATATATGAGTCCCCTGTGGCCAGATGTACTTGTCCTTGCATCCTTCCAATAGAGCAAGTGGCTTAGGCAGCTTTAAATATATGGAACCCTTTGTTCAAACCTGAATTCTGGTCCTTGTAAACACACCACCAGCAGGGAAGGCTAATGAAGCAGCAGAGGGAGACAAGATGGATGAATATGGAGTTCCTCAGGATTCAGGTAGTGTGGCCCACTCATGCCACGAACATCCAATCCTAAGTATATTAATGTATGCTGCTTGTTTCCCCCGTTTCTCGCTATGTGTTTTAAGTTGATTTAATAAACTGTTGATGTGAACAGTTTAATTTGGTCTTGAAGTCTTTCATTTCCATGATCTCTGTGATAGCTTGTCTGGCAGTGCACTTGGAGGCTATGTGGCATTAGGATAATTTTCTACATGACATGATTTTAGAAAAATGTTCTGTCTGCCATGAAGGTGTCCTCTCTCCAATTGGCATTGTGTTATTAAATAAGTAGTCACTTTAATAAATAAGTTATATTTCTGGACAAATTTGAAGCTTGAGATCGTTTATAATAATTTATCTTGGTAAACACATTTATGGCTTATTTTTGGTTGCTCAGATTATTTACATGTGACAATACTGTAATTGAATATGCTGGCTGTCTTTTCTTTCTTGCTTCCTTTTTCCTTTTTCTTTTTATTGAAAATAGGCAGGGTACCAAGAATTACTAATTACAATATTCCTGCATTTCATGGGTAATGCTTGAGGAATGAATTAGCGATGCAAATGTTGAGTCGATATCCACAAATGTAACAAGTTTATGATGCTAGAAGTAAATGTCCACAGGTACTATTAGATTTATGAGCAGGCAAAAACAACAGCCAAAAGGCCTTCAAACCTCCAAAATCTCCATCCTTGGCTTCCATTAGAGTTGACTCTTTAAGATTAGGTTCAATCTCTAGAAAGTTCATTAAATAACTAACTCAATAAACATTTATTTAGAAACTCCTGTATACTAGACTTTGGATGGAGACTATAAAATCCCTTCCCTCATGGAGAAGCAGGGGAAAGAAGCAGCATACATTAATGTACTTAGAATTAAATGCTCGTGGCATGAATGGGCCACACTACCTGAATCCTAGGGAACTCCATATTCATGCGTCTTGTCTCCCTCTACTGCTCCATTAGCCTTCCCTGCTCATGGTGTGGTTACAAGGACCAGAACTGAGGTTTGAACAAAGAGAAATCGGAGTAATTTAATGGCTAAGTGGCTGCCTGCATATGTATATCAGGTGTACAGAGTGTTTTCCTGCCATTATTTTTGCCAAAATAATTCACTGGGACTTAGTACATGAGCATAGTTTAGTTTGTGAGATTGACTGATGAAAAGTATGACCTGAGAAAAAGAGACAGGGCAGGTAGATTTGTAGGGAGAATAGACCTGGAAGTTCTTTTGTTTCATTTTGTTTTTTTTTTTTGTTTTGTTTTTTGAGACAGAGTCTGGCTCTGTCTCCCAGGCTGGAGTGCAGTGGCGCGATCTCGGCTCACTGTAACCTCTGCCTCCCGGATTCAAGCGATTTTCCTGCCTTAGCCTCCTGAGTAGCTGGGATTACAGCATGTGCTACCATGACCGGTTAATTTTTTTGTGTTTTTAGTAGAGATATTGGCCAGGCTGGTCTCTAACTCCTGACCTCAAGTCATCTGCCCAGCTTGGCCTCCCAAAGTGCTGGGATTACATGCGTAAGCCACTGTATCTGGTCCCAGACCTTGAAGTTCTTGACCATAGGTTATATGTCATGATGGCACTTGAACATTTGATTTCTTTAGAGAAAAAGTCCCTATCTCATAAGATACAACCAAATAAGTTCAGAAGTAAAGAAGTAGAAGCCACTATAAACAATCCATAGAGGAAAGGAAACATTTAAATGAAAGGGAATGAAAGGAAAACATTTAAATCATTAGAGCAAAGAAATAAAACCACTAAGGAAAATTAATACATAAGACTACATACAAATTTTCAAATTCTGCACACTATAAACTTCTATATACGAATTAAAATACAAATAACAAACTAGGGGAAATGTTTTCAGTATATATGACAAAGTATTTAAAGTAATAGATTTTCATTCTACCAGAAAGACATGCACACATATATATTCATTGCAGCACTATTCACAATAGCAAAGACATAGAATCACCCTAAATGCCCATCAACAGTAGACTGCATAAAGAAAATATAGTACCTATACACCATGGAATACTATGCAACCATAATAAAGAATGAAATCATGTCCTTTGCAGGAATATGGATGGAGCTGGAGGCCATTATCCTTAGCAAACTAACACAGGAACAGAAAACCAAATACTGCATGTTCTCACTTGTAAGTGGGAGCTAAATAATGAGAACAAGTGGACACAAAGAAGGAAACAACAGACACTGGAGACTATTTGAGTGTGGAGGGTGGATGCAGGGAGAGGACCAGAAAAAGTAACTAGCCTCGTACCAAGGTGGCAAAATTATATGTACACCAAACTCCCGTGACATGCATTTACCTATATAAAAACCTGCACATGTACCCCTGAACCTAAAATAAAAGTTAAAAATATAATAAAATAATGGATTTTATAAAGTAGTAGAAAAAGATAAATGATTTAGAAGAAAAATAAGCAGAAGCTCTTTATAAAGAGAGGTGTGCAACTGGTTATGAAACACATGAAATAATATGCAGATTTATTAACAATAAAAGAAATAAGAGGTAAAATAACAGCCATTTGAACATTGTAAATAGAAAATGAGGGTTAGTGGGATGGATAATAAACTTTCATGAACTGCTTATAAGCATGTAGATTTGCATGAAGTTTTTGGTGGATAATTTGGCAACACATTTCAAAAGGCTTGTAATAATTTAGAATCTATTACCTATCACACCTCCTTCTGGGAATTTATTTTAAGTAAATAATTTAAGGCTGGGTGTGGTGGCTCACATCTGCAAATCCCAGAACTTTGGGAGGCCAAGACAGGCAGATCCCCTGAGGTCAGAAGTTTGAGATCAGCCTGGCTAACATGGCGAAACCCCATCTCTACTAAAAATACAAAATTAGCCAGGCGTGGTGGCGTGTGCCTGTAACCCCAGCTACTCAGGAGGCTGAGGCAGGAGACTCATTTGAACCCAGGAGATGGAGGTTGCAGTGAGCTGAGATCATGCCATTGCACTCCAACCTGGGCAAAAAGAGTGAAACTCCATCTCAAAAAAAAAAAAAAAAAAAGGAAATAATTTAAAAATTTAAACTAATTACAGAAAAATATACTTATCATAGAATTATTTTTAACACAGAAAAACTGAGATGAATTTAAATGAGGTTGAACAATGATATTGGCAATTGGTCAAATACATTATGATATATTTATATAAGGATATAATATGCATGATTGAGCTGGGTGCGGTGGCTCACGCCTGTAATCCCAGCACTTTGGGAGGCCGAGGTGGGTGGATCACTTGAGGTCAGGAGTTCGGGATCAGCCTAGCCAACATGGTGAAATTTGGTCTCTACTAAAAATACAAAAATTAGCCAGGTGTGGTGTCAGGCGACTGTAGTCCCAGCTACCAGGGAGGCTGAGGCAGGAGAATTGCTTGAACCCGAGAGGCGGAAGTTGCAGTGAGCCAAGATCATGCCACTGCACTCTAGCCTGGGTGACAGAGCAAGACTCTGTCAAAAAAAAAAAAAAAATGCATGATTGAAAGAATAATATAAAATATAGAAGAATGCTTAATGACATGAGAAATTAGTCACAATATCTTGTAAAGGACAAAAGTAGCTTATGATGCCATAATGTGACATGATTTCATTTTTATAAAATACATGCTGCAGGAGTATGTGTTTATATGTGTATGTATATCTATGTCTAAAAAGATACAATTATAGATAATTTTACATTTTATTCCATAAGTTTTTCTGAATTTAAAAATTTCATAAAACAACATGTTACTTACATAAAATTTTAGATTTGTGGTTAGAAATATTTAAAATAATTTAAAATGTTGCATTCTGTTATTAAATATTATCAGGCCCTTCAACTGTGTCTGACTACTGAAATGTCTATTATTAAATAGGTGTAGTGCTTTCTTAAAAATATTATACTCAAACATTAATTGAAAAGCTTACGTGTTAAACACATATTCTTCTTCCAGCAAAATGAAATGTCACCCCGAGTTACCTTGGGTCACCAAGGGTCCCAGTTAGCTTTGTACTGATATTTGGCCATGTCTTGTAGAACTGCATGATGTCATCTTTTTGTAACCATTTGCAACTGTAGTTTCTATGGGGACCAAGGAACATCCTAGGGCAAGAATTAAAACAGAGTCAATTGTTTTGGTAGAAATTCACTAGGTCAGGACCATATCACAAAAGAGAAATGAGGGACCTGAAGAGAGAACTCAGCATAAAGAAAGGAGTCGGGCAGGGTGAATGAGTCAATTTAGTAGTAGTTCCTGAAAGTCAGAAATGGGTCATGTTTCAGGAACAGTGTGGCAATCTGAACCTGAACACTTCCCATCCAATTATTTCATCAATCATTGTACCTTGCCCTCTGGGGGAAATGGGGCAGTGTCTGTAAAGAAACTTGCTATATCTCAAGGAATTCTGTAATTCTTATAGGTCCCAAAAATCTTCTGTGATGCAGCTCAACCTGCTCTACTCTTAGCAGAGTGTAATGTGTAGGGAGAAGTTGTTCTTTTCTCTTTTTTTGGGATGGAGTTTCACTCTTGTTGCCCAGGCTGGAGTGCAAGGGCACAATCTTGGCTCACTGCACCTCTGCAACCTCTGCCTCCTGAGTTCAAGCGATTCTCTGCTCCAGCCTCCTGAGTAGCTGGAATTACAGGCATGTGCCACCACGCCTGGCTAATTTTGTATTTTTAGTAGAGACAGGGTTTTGCCATGTTGGTCAGGCTGGTATCAAACTCCTGACCTCAGGTGGTCCACCCGCTTCGGCCTTCCAAAGTGCTGGGATTACAAGCGTGAGCCACTGTGCCCAGCTGACGTTGTTCTTTTCATTTGCAAGAGATGTCACCATGAAGACTGGGAGAATCCACTGTGGCCAGGTGAATTAGCAGGCAGCTGATGTGCGCGACGGCAGAGGACTTTCCGGAGTCAAGACTGGACCAATGGAACTCAGTGAAGCAAGGGCTGGGAACAGGTGGTAGCTTAGAATGATTCATTAGATTAGTTTTGCCAGACACCACTTGGAAGCCCAAAAGTATTTTGGAGGAATTTCACAAAGGACTGGCGTCTTGGCATGAGTTGGTAGGTTCATTTAGCTATTAAGATTTAGATGTTAATGTTATACTTGCAGTTGGCTTTGCAGGGAAAAAAAGAAAAAAATAGAAATTAAAAAATTTTTAAAAAAGAAAAAACATTTAGATGTTAAAGTTAATGTTGGCTAATTTTTAGCCTTAAGCTGGAGAAGCTTGTTCAGGCGTGAGCAGGTATATGCAAACCTATCTTGAAAGGCTGTGGGAGCTGAGAGGCTGAAGAAAGTGACTGACAAATCCAGTTTTTCAGAAAGAAATATTTAACAGGGTCTTATGAACCAAAGTGGCTCTCCAGAGGCCATGAGATGATACATCCTCGCATCCACCCTCCAGAAAGTATTCTAAGACTTGGGCAGTTGGTCCCATCTCAAACTTATGACCACTGGGGAGGTTAGATAAGCATCTTTATGAGGGGTTGTCTACGCTAGATGCTTGGTTTAAAAACCTTGCTGCAGAACACCTTTGCATGCAGGAGCCAGACATTGATCTTCATGGAGGTTTTGCTTCAAGATGGCGCCACTCTTGCCACGCAACAGGCTGTTTGCCGACAAAACTTTAGGACATTAAGATTGCCCGTGATATTGTTTCTCTTTCTTTCTTTTTTTTTTTTTTTGAAATTTATCTGGGAGTGCTGCTTTATTTTTTGACAAATCTGAGTACTTAATAGATCTGGACGCTTATAAAAGTTTTATTCATTCATTGAATGTCTATTCATTGAGCAATCTCTATGCATTTGGGAATACGAAGACTTTAAAACATAGTCTTTGCTTTCTAGTGGCGTAAAGTCTAATGTATGAAACAGAAAAATGTGGCAAAAGGGATGGTCAGAGCGGGCACAAGGAGTATTAAAGCCCTCAGGTGGAGTACCTAACCCAAGTAGAAGGGTGGGGTCAGGGACTGTTCCCCAAAGGAAGTCACTGACAGTTCCTACTGATCTTGACCATAGCTGCGGTCCCCTGTGACAGCAGTAGGACAGTTCAGTTTACTGATGTGGGAAACAAACTCTATTTAATAACTGCTAAATGGTGCTGAGAATAAGTTAAGGTTAGAGATAATCGGCAAACTGACATAGAGGCTTAAAAATCTTAAAAATCCCTATAGGATGTTTGGTTATTGACAGAACCAGTAAATATTGAAAATCAATTAAATAGATAAATTCGGCCAGGCGCGGTGGGTCACAACTGTAATCCCAGCACTTTGGGAGGCCGAGGCGGGCGGATCATGAGGTCAGGAGATCGAGACCATCTTGGCTAACATAGTGAAACCCCGTCTCTACTAAAAAATACAAAAAATTAGCCGGGCGTGGTGGCGGGCGCCTGTGGTCCCATCTACTCGGGAAGTAGAGCAGGGAGAATGGCGGGAACCAGGGAGGCGGAGCTTGCAGTGAGCCGAGATTGCGCCACCGCACTCCGGCCTGGGAGACAGAGCGAGACTCCGTCTCAGAAACAAAAAAAAAGATGAATTCATAGGTATTAATTTGTTTTATGAAAGCAAAAAAGAACCAGGTTGCCCAATGCTTTAACGAAGGTTCACCTGCAGCATGACTCATGAGGGCATGGATCCTCTGGTCCACACTTCCTTCTCCCTCCGTATGTTCTGCCCATTCCTCCCTGACTATTAGTACACAGCCCTTTTCTCCCCAGAGGACAATATACACTGGCACAGTGCCAAAACAACTGGATTGGAAGGGTTTAGTTTTAAGCTACCACACTGTTCCTGGACCACAACACCCCACCGAGATTTTGAAAAGCCTGAGCCAATTATTTTCTAGAATGTCACACATTCTGGATTGGTCTGATTCTTTCCTCATCATGTTATTTTACTTGTACCTCTATCTCCTGTATTTCTGGAAATCTGAAAATTATATTTAAAGCCTTAGCAGCTTCAGGTGAAATATTTATGGCAAGACTACCTTGCAGTGATGATATAGCTTTCACAGGAGCTTTCACAGATTGTCCACCATTAATGATGCTGAGTTTAATCACGATAAAGGTGGTGACAACCAGGTTTATTTACATGGAGTAAAAATATGTTCTCTCCTGAGCAATTACCAAGTATTTTGTGGGGGGTAGTATTTTGGCAACTTATAAATATTTCGGTCCACATTAACCTTTCATGTAATGGTTTTAGAATATATTGATGATCTTTGCATCAATCAGTTATCAGTTGTGGTGGCAAAATGGTAATTTTCCAATTATTTTATGTCTCCTATATTTATTATTGAAAATTCTTCTGTGCAAAGCAGCTTTCCCATACTACTACTACTAAAAAGTCATGGTAAATCTTTCTTTCCCTTTAATTTTTAGAGTAAGGAGACTAAGGAATTGTGTACTTGTCACCTTTAATGGTGGCCTACTAGTTTTTCTTCCTCATTTTTTGAGTATTATTATGGGTATACAGATTTTGTATTCAGTATGTTACAATAATTACAGGTGTTATCCTTTTATGATGTCAGATTATCTCCCATTTGCTCAAAGAAAGCTGTTTCTCGCTAGTCCTTGTGTTTTTGATAGTCCCCATTTGTCTTTGCTTTTTGGCACAAGAAGATGTCCAAGGTTCACCTTGTACTTCCCTTTCTCCCTGTCATTTCTAAAAGAAGCTCTGTGAAAAATTCCTTTTTCAGACTTGGGTAATTAAAATGTTCCTCCACATGGTAGGTGTTGATAAGACTCTATATTCATAATACTGGTGGTGAAAAATATGTGGCATTTGGGCTGTTACCTCTGCTTAGGTAAGAGAATGAAACTTCCATATATCTCTTGGTACACACCACAGGGGAAGAAAAATCTTTCTCCTGCCCATTTAGTTCACTAGGTTGGACTGTGTAAACTAAATTGACAAAAGACAGATTAAGACGAGAAAAGGATTATTACACATGCACATAGATGCTTCACAGGAAAGAACTAAAAGCTCGAAGAGGCAGTTAGAACTGGGGGCTTCTATACCATTTTAACGATGATAAAGTGTGGAGAGGCTAGACAAAGGAAAAGGGGGCTTAGCCTTTTTGCAGTATGGGAAGGTTACTAGAAAATGTATGGGTGTGTTATGCAGGTAAGACTCATTCTCCTCTTTCTGGTATGGGTGAGTGGTAAAGCTTTGTTGTTTGTTTGTTTGTTTGTTTGAGACAGGATCTGGCTCTGTTGTCCACACTGGAGTGCAATGGCATCATCTCAGCTCACTGCAACCTCCACCTCCTGGGCTCCAGCAATCCTCCCACCTCAGCCTCTGGAGTAGCTGGGATTACAGGCATGGGTCACCACGTCTGGTTAATTTTTGTATTTTTGGTAGAGACAGGGTTTTGCTATGTTGCCCAGGCTGGTTTCAAACTCCTGGACTCAAGTGATCCACTCGCCTTGACCTCCCAAAGTGTTGGGGTTACAAGCGTGAGCCACTGGGCCCGGCCTGGTGAAGCTTTAAAAATAAAAATTTATGTCACCTTTACGAAGGGAAATTTATGTCCTGCTTTTAGGCAGAAAGGGGGAGGTCAAAGTTGTTCCTGAGTCTTTAGTTTCTGAACTGTTTTAAGCTCAAGAATAATCCTTATGCTGAAGTGGCATATTTGGGGTGGCATATTCTCATCCTCTTCACTATGAATGTGGACCACATTTTTGCAGCTTTTATTTCTGCAGTTACTTATGTTTCTTTCTCTGCTATTATATGATCAGCTCCATAAGTAAAAGACCTGTCTTACCTGCACATCCTCAGCACAGAGCTCAAGCATTAAATAAATATTAGGGGAACTGGTTGTACTTTCCTACCAACCCATAAATGGGCATCAGAAACTCAACGTGTTAGAATTATTTGAAAATCAGAGTAACTAGTTTGCCGACTTCTAGTGTGCAGCCTTTACGCCAGCTGTTGTGGCTGTGTAGGGGTCTTCTTTTCTTCCATCCCTATTCTACGATGCATTCAACATAAGCGAAGTGTTATTATTCACGAAAGGCGCTAATTTGTGGACGGATGCACCTAATGTTCTTAACCCCTGGTTTCTTCGCACTAAAACCAATCCCAATAGCATTCCGTTTCAAGTGAAAGGTTTTTATTTTTTTAAACTAAGTAAATTTCTTTTTCTTCCAATTTACTCACTGCAGTACCTTATACTACAAGAACCAGCAACTGGTTTCCTCTTAATGTCTAAACATAACATCATTGTTAAAAATTAGAGACTGTCACAATTTGCATTTTTTAAAAGTAAGGTAAATAAAGTATCTCATTATACAGAAGTACAAGGTCTCGTTCTTGTACATTTCGCTCTTCCCAAATATTCTGCAATCAGAACCCTGATTGCAAAACTAAGCACATGGATTCTCAAAAGACACCAGGCCAGAGAATTCTTTCATCCTAGTCCCAATCTCGCCCTTGAAAGCGTGGGACGGGAAAGGCTGCGCCACGGGAAATAAATGAGGGCTGCCAAAGGCCGTCGGAGGCCGCGGGGCTCGGGAGGCAGGCGAAGACCCAGCGTCGCATTGCAGAGTCGAGACGACCTGGGCTGCCGTGACGCCGCAGTCGCCGTCCCTAGTTTCCCCCGCCCTGCCCGAGCGCATCCGCGCCTCTCGCCCGAATCCGGGTACCACCGGCGACTCGGGTCGGCCCCTTCCGGCTTGTTCCGGCGTCCGGCCTGGCATGCGGGTGCTGCGGCTGCTGCGGCTGCGGCTTGGGAAGCTCCGCGCTTCCGCAGGCCTGGCCTCCGCGGCCCGGGCCCCAGCAGCCTGTCGCTGGACCCCGCCCCGGCCCAGCGCACCGCCCTCAGGCCCCGAGCCCCGCCCTGGCCTCCGCCTCGGCCTCGCCTCCGGCCCCGGGACGCGGCCCGCCACCGCCGCTGCCGCCAGCCCAGACGCGCCGCCCGCATGCGCCGCGACCATGGAGCGCCCCGAAGCGGGTGAGACCGGGCTGTCCAGCGGGCCGGGGCGGGGGCGACAGGAGCCGCGGGGGCCTGGGCCTGCTCTGCGCTCGAACTTTGGGAGGGCCTGACCCGCGCCGGCCCTTCTCCGAGTCTCCCTCCTTCCCAAAAGGACTCAGGGTAGCACCGACAAGCCCGGTGCAACCGGGGTGTACATCAGTGCTGCCTGTAGCGAAGCGTTTTAATGCACGCATTGTGGGTCCGACAGGAGGCGGGGGTATGAGCCCATCCCCGAGTTTCACTTTTCTTTCTCCCTTTCTCATCCTGTGACCCTTTGCACAAAGTTCATGCCAGTACACATTCCTTCCGACGGTGTTGATGTGGGTAAATGTAAACAAAACCTAGTAAAATCTCGATTTTATCTTATATCACAAATATTAAGCACCCGAACCACCATACTGTCTCATTTAGGATTTTCTGCCAGGTTTGGACATGACCGCTTTTAAAACTGGCGCCAAGTCTACACTAGCGCCCGGAATGAATTTCCAGTTTAGGTCAGCGTTTGTTGTGAACTGAACTTTGTGAGTAGAGCGAGTTAGGGGTGGACTTTCGGTAAAAGGGTCCGCAAACCAATTAGAGAAAAGGTGCTCCTCTGCAAGAGTTTCATAGGATAAACTCATAGAAGAGTATAAAAAGCATAAAAACGTTAAAGTGTACTGTAGAAATAGCAGTTAATCGTGTGAATATATTGACAATTGTTAAGTGAATGATGACAGTGAGTTTTTGCATTTAGGAAATGCATGGGAATGGAAATTGTTAAGGAGAAAAGAGCCATACTCCAGTTCCTTGTTTAAGTGCCGTGGCTTTGCAATTCAGGATCCTGTTAGCATATCTGTATATTTTCCTTATTCATAAAGTTTAAGATGTTTGTGGAGGTTACTTCCTCCTTTCATCCATTTTCGGACACTATTAACTTGTTTTGTCCATTTCTCCCTAATAATTTGGATTTTACTTTTGTTCCCGTTTTATGAGGAGGAAAGGAAAGCCTGGAGGTCAAGTAACTTTTTGATTTCTACGCAGCTGTCAACATTTACTAACGTGTAAGATGCTAATACTATTTTTAGTAGCTAAGCCAGGACTAGAATGGATGCCCTTGGCCCTTTCCAGTTGTTCTTAGGAATAAACTTATTTATGTATGTACTTATGTATGTATGTATATATGTATATATGTATTTAGAGACAGGGTCTTCCTCTGTTGCTCAGGTGGAAGTGCACTGGCGCGATCATGGCTCACTGCAGCCTAGATCGGCTGGGATCATGCCAACCTCCTGTTTCAGCCTCCCCAAGTAGCGGGGACTACAGGTCTGTGCCAACTTGCCTGACTAATTTTTGTTTTTTTTTTTTGTAGAGACGGGGTCTTGCCATGTCACCAAGGCTTGAACTCCTGGGCTCAAGCAGTCCTCCTCTGAGTGCTGGGATTACAGGTGTGAGCCAACTTGCTCAGCTGGGATAAATTTACTATTTACCTAGTAGAGTGATGAGAGACTTACTTCACAAAATTGAGTAGTGATTTATTATCCAGATAGGAAACCTGCATTTTGTGTGACAGTGGGAGAACTCTCCATACCCTTTTCTCTCTCTTTTTTTTTTTTTTTTTTGGAGACAGAGTCTCGCTCTGTCGCCCAGGCTGGAGTGCAGTGGCACAATCTCGGCTCACTGCAACCTCCGCCTCCCAGCTTCAAGCGATTCCCCTGCCTCAGCCTCCCGAGTAGCTGGGACTATAGGTGTGTGCCACCACGCCCGGCTAATTTTTTGTATTTTTAGTAGAGATGGGGTTTCACCGTGTTAGTGAGGATGGTCTCTATCTCCTGACTTCGTGATCTACCTGCCTCGGCCTCCCAAAGTGCTGGGATTACAGGTGTGAGCCACCTCACCCGGCCCGCCCTGTTGGCCTGTTTTTGATGAAGGCATTTGCTTCACCTGTATTTGAATATTTGCATATATTTAAAGGTATGGTTTTATAATATACTTAAAATGTATGTATTGTTTTTCTTAGGTAATATTCAATTTTGAAACGTTTGAATAGCAGAAATGAGAAACATGAATATATTCAATATAGTTGTCAGCATTTACAAGCAGTTTATACTGTTTAGCCTTTGGCCACATAATTGTAAATCATAGAGCATATGCAATTTTATATCTCCTTTCTAAAAACTTGGCATTTGTTGTTAGCTTTTTTCTGTCATTGCATTCTTCATAGTCATTGTTCGTAGTTGTCATTGTCACGAGCATGCTTCGTTTAACCATTTCCCTATTTTTTTCATTGTTTCTATTTCATTGTACCCAGTCACCATCCATGTTCCCCCCACCCATTCCACCACCCTCCCCAGCCTCTGGTAACCATTCTTCTATTCTCTATCTCCATGAGTTCAAATGTTTTAATTTTAGTTCCCACAAATAAGTGAGAACATAGAAAGTTTGTTTTTCTATGCCTGGCTTGTTTCACTTAACATAAGGATCTCCAGTTCCATCCATGTTGCAAATGACAGGATCTTATTCTTTTGTATGGCTGAATAGTACTCCATTGTATATATGTACCATATTTCGTTTTTCCATTGGATAACCTTAGTTATCCAACACTTAAATTGCTTCCAAATCTTGGCTATTGTACCATTTCCCTGTTATTAGGCATTTAAGTTTTGTTCCACTTTTCCTTTTTTGTTTAAAGAAAGCTGTGGTGAATCTTTGAGCATGGATGATAGATAACCAGATAGCAGTAAGAAGAACATCAGAAGAATATTTCTGTGGCTTCTGGTCTATTGCCAGATTGCTTTCTGAAAGGATTGCCTCCATTTACATTGCTATAGTCAGTGTATAATAAGGTGGCAGTGTGTGGTGCCAGAAAGGGCATAATGGTCATAGAGTGGCTGGATTCCAGTTCCAGCCCCAAGACCCACTAGTTTTACCCTTGAGCAAGTACTTATTTAATCAGCTAGTTTGTAAAATGAGCATCATAATAGTACCTCTCCATAGTGTGGTTGTGTGGATTAAATGAGTTCCTCCCAGTGCTTCCAGCTGTGCCTGGCTTCAAGCATGCACTTAAATGTTAGCTGTTGTTAGTAGTAGTAACAGACATATTAATAGTTTACCAGCTTCACCTCATCTTTATGTTATTAATGCATTTGGAAGCATAACTTTTATTTGGATTTATACAAAAGATAGAATTTTAACTATGGTTAGAACAAATTGTAGGAGACTTTTAAGTACTCAACCCAATGAACTTAAAAGAGTTTAAATGCTCTAAGAGTTCGTTATTTTAAGGCAGTTTTCCAAAAGCAAAATATTTATACCTTCTATAAGAGAAAGTGTAGTTATGACTGGTGTATTTAATTCACATCTACCAACCTTTGCCCAAACACTAGAGCTTAGAGAACTGGAGGAAGTGTTCTAAATATTTGGTTTGAGAAACATTGTTCTATAGAATGACCAGCAGTTCTTTCAAGACTTATTTGAAAGTGGCACTCCTTTTTTTTGAGTTAATAATTCCTATCTCAAAAATTGTTGAGTTAATAATTCCTATTATTCTATAGCTTAAGAGAAGATAGTTATTTGTATTTCAAGTTCTAGACTCCTGTGGATTTTGATGTAACATTGCATTTGAGTTTAATATGCTGTATTTAGCAAGGTAAAGAATGATGTTGAACAAGTTATGTTATGCTTTAATTTTTATTTTCATGTCAAATGGGATACTAGTACTTTTCCTTTATTCATCTGGTGAAAATGAGAGAATCTGTGATGTGCTGAGGCTGCCACTAAATACCAGGAATTATTTTTCATGGGCAGTGAGATAGCTGTATTGCATTGTAGCTATCTACACTGGCTACTAGTGACTTACTAACCACTCTCAAATGTGGACTTACCTTTATCACATTTATTCATTCAGTAAAAATTTATTGAGCACCTATTGTGAGCTGAACTCAGTGCTAGGCATGGAGGAATCAAAGGAGAATAAGACAAGGCTTTTAAGGAACTTCGACTATGGTGACCACACATGATGGAGTGCAGTTAAAGGAAGTTGTCCCTTTCACTTTCAAAAGTGTCCTGGTTTGGTGAATTGTATGGTCACTTTACCTTAGAATCTAATGGATAAGACAGATAAACGGACATGTATAACATAAAGTATACATGCAGTGATTGGAGGAAGCACTAGGTGCCTAGAAGATTGGATTACCTAACTCAGCCCTGAGCTGGGGATCTGCAAGGTTTTCCCTGACGGTAGAGGTCTGATCTAAGGTTTTACTTTGAAGTTGATTGTTCTTAACTGTTCACACAATCTCTTAGTCTGGTGTGAGGTCAAGGTATAGAAGAAGTGAAAGGGGATCTTCTGGAGCAGTGGTTTTCAATTGGAAAACCACTCTTGCACATCGGAATTACTCTGCAGAGGTTTAAAAAAATACCAGAGGTTGGCCTAATCTCCAGAGATTCTGATTTAATTGGCTGGAGTGACACACATGCGTTCTAGTGATTTTTTTTTAAAGCTCTGCAGGTGATTCTAATGTGCAGTTACTATTATTACCATTGTTACCATGTGATTCTCTCTTTGGTATAGCCAGAATGAAGTCCATAGCACTTGCTCTCTAATTGTTGGTGATTAATTGAGCTCAGGAGAAACCAAAAGTTAAGCGATTTCGCGAACTTTTCTTATTTAAAAATTGACTTAATTTAATTCATCATTGTATTCTTTCTTTTGCCTTCAAAATGTGTTGAAGCCCAAAATTAAGTTTCCTCTTCCTCACTTATTGCTAAGAATCTGTATTTCCAAGTAGCACAAGAACTTGGAAGCTAGTAGTGAGATGACGGTGTTAAATAGGTAAATTTTATGTCACTAAATTCTTAGATTGAGAATAAAATAGAGGAAAAACAATGGTTGGGTTTATTTCATTTTGTTCTGATTTTCATTCAGCCTTGTTTCTATTTAGTTGCATGTTTTATTACTAGCTTTTCAAGTGTAACGTACATGGTCAGTGGTGATCCTTTATGTGTAGCTGCATGTGCCCAAAGGTACAGGATGTGTATTCATCTATGAAAACTTTTATTTAAGCCTAAGCTGCATTTGTGCTTTTAAAACATAAGCATAAAAATAGAAAAGAGGCATTTAACTTGTTCTCGCATTTTTCACATATTTGCGAGTTTATGAATAGACTCATAGTGAACTGACAGTTGTTGAACACCTGTGTATGAGGCATTCATAATTCCTAAAATTTGAACTCTAATATAAATAGTAACATTATTAAGAATGTATTATTAGGGTTTTTTGACATTGAACTTAATTAATTAAAAAAGGCTTTGTTGTTTTTTGCTTTTATTCAGAATATAGTAATATAGTTTGGATATTTGTCCCTCCAAATCTCATGTTGAGATGTTATCCCCAGTGTTGGAGGTGGGGCTTGGTGGGAGGTGTTTGGGTCATGGGGTGGATCCCTCATGAATGGCTTGGTGCCCTCCCTGTGATAATGAGTTCAGAAGAGGTCTAGTTGATTAAGAGAGGCTGCTACCTCCACCTCTCTGTCTTGGTCCTTTTCTCACCATGTAACACATTGACTTCCCTTTGCCTTCCACTATGATTATAACCTTCCTGAGGCCTTCACCAGAAGCAGGTGCTGGTACTATGCTTTGTGTAAAGCCTGCCAAATAAACTTTTCTTTAGTAATTACCCAGCCTCAGGTATTCCTTTACAGCAATGCAAATGGACTGAGATAGAAAATTGGTACTAAAGAGTAGGGTGTTGCTGTAAAGATACCTGAAAATGTGGAAGTGGCTTTGGAACTGGGTAATGGGCAGGGGTTAGAAGAGTTTGGCGGGCTCAGAAGAAGACAGGAAGATGAGGGAAGGTTTGGAACTTCTTAAAGACTGGTTAAGTGGTTGTGACCAAAATGCTGATAGAAATATGGACAGTGAAGGCCCATCTAACAAGGTTGGAGATGGATATGAGGAAGTTATTGGGAACTGCAGTTAATGTCTCTATGTTATGCCCTAGCAAAGAATTTGGCTGCCTTGTGTCCATGCCCTAGGGATCTGTGGAAGTTTGAACTTAGAAGTGATGACTTAGAGTATCTGATAGAAGAAACTTCTTTCTTTCTTTTTTTTTTTTTTTTTTGCAACAGGGTCTCACTCTGTCACCCAGGGTGGAGTGCAGTGGGAAGAAATTTTTGAGCAGCAAAGCATTCAAGAAGTAGCATGGCAGCTTCTGATGACCTACAATCAGATATGGAAGCAAAGGAATGACTTAAAGTTGCTTTCCTTGTAATTAAAAGGGAAGCAGAGCATAAAAATTTGGAAAATTTGCAGCTTAGGCTTGTGGTAAAGAAGGAAAAAACATTTTCAGGAGAGGAATTGAAGTGGGCTGTGAAGGAACCACTTGCTAGAGAGATTAGCATGACTAAAATGGAGGCAATTCCTAATAGCCAAGACAATGGGAAAAAGGCCTTGAAGGGATTTCAGAAATCTCCAGGGCAGCTTCTCCGATCACAGACCTGGAGGCCTAGAATGGTTTTAGGGGCCAAGCCCAGGGGCATGCTGCCATGTGCAGCCTTGGGACATTGCTCCCCACATCTCAGTTTCTCCACCTCCAGCTGTGGCTCAAAAGGCCCCAGCTACAGCTCTGGTCACTTTGGAGAGCACAAGCCACTGTAAGCCTTGGGGGCTTCCATGTGATGTTAAGCCTGCAGGTGCACAGAATAAATGCAAGAGTGAAAGAGGCATGGCAGCTTCCACCTAGATTTCAGATGATGTACCAGAAAGCCTGGGTGCTCAGGCAGAAGCCTGCTGCAGTGGTGGAGCCCTCACAGAGAAACTCTTCTAGGGCAATGCTGGGGGGAAATGTGGGATTGGAGCCCCCACCCAGAGTCTCCACCAGGGCACTGCCTAGTGGAGCTGTGGGAAGGGGGCTGCCACCTTCCAGACCCAAGAATGATACAGCCACTGGCAGCTTACACCCTGAGCTTGGAAAAGCTGCAGGCATTCAATTCCATCCTGTGAGAGCAGCCACAGGGGCTTCACCTTGCAAATCCATAGGGACAGAACTGCCTAAGGCTTTGAGAGCCCATGTCTTGCTCCAGTGTGCCCTGGACGTGGGACATGGAGTAGAAGGAGAGCTTTGGAGCTTTGAGGTTTATTGTCTCCCCTGCTAGGTTTTGGACTTACGTGGAGCCCGTTGCCCCTTTCTTTTGGATTTCTCTCTTTTGGAATGGGAGTGTTTACACAATACCTGTACCACCTTTGTATCTTGGAGGTGAATAACTTATTTTTGATTTTACAGGCTCATAGGTGGAAGAAACTTACCTTGAGTCTCAAATGAGACTTTGGACTTTTGAGTTAATGCTGGAACAAGTTGACCTTGGGGGACTATTGGGAAGAGATGATTATATTTTGCAGTGAGATTTAGGTGGCCAGGGGCAGAATGATAATAGTTTTTATGTTTGTCTCCTCCAAATCCCATGTTGAGACGTAATCCCCAATGTTGGAGATGGGGCTTGATGGGAGGTGTTTGGGTCATGGGGGCAGATCTCTCGTGAATGCCTTGGTGCCCTCCCTGCGGTAATGAGTTCATGTGAGATCTGGTTGCTTAAAAGAGGCTGGCATCTCTGCCTCTCTGTCTTGCTGTTTTTCTTGACGTGTGACATGTTGGCTTCCCTTTGCCTTGCACCATGATTTTAAGCTTCTTGAGGCTCTCACCAAAGCAGATGCTGGCATGGTGCTTTGTGTACAGCCTGCAGAACTGGGAGCCAACTAAACCTCTTTTGTTTGGAAATTGTCCAGCCTCAGGTATTCTTTTATAGCAATGCGAATGGACTAATACAACAGGGGTGTGTGTGTGTGAACAATAGTAGAGATTAATCAAATTGCAGTAAAAATGTGTGTTTTTTGGCTTGTATGTTAACTGTGGCCTATCATCATAGCTATGTTGTAGCCATATTCTTAATGGACTGTGTTTTACATGTATTGTGTCTGAAAATAGAGTATTACAAGAGAATGAATTAAAGGACTTCTTAAACATCTTGAGTGGTAAATTAGTCTTTAGTAAATATGTAGAGTAAAAATTATATTAGTATTCCAGGATTCTGTTCAATCTTATTAGTTCAGACAGCATTTGTGTCTGTCAATAAAGGCATGGGTTATAATGGCTCTGGGGAGACCACCATCTGATAAATTTAGCAATTAACTTTATCAATTTAAACATACACCTTCTTTCTCTTACCTCCACCCAAGGTATATGATTGTTCTACCCGCAGCAAGAAAACAAAAAAAGACCAAACAGGAAATATGGCTTTAAAGTTAGTATATGACCATGGGAGAGGAGTTAGGGAAACTGTAAGATCATTTGCTTTTTAATAATTGAATTTTCAGAAAAGCATATTTATAACCATGTATTTTTAACTAAATATCCAGTGTTAAATGTAATGATGGAGAGAAACAAAAGTCTTTATTGAAGAAAAAATTATAGGCCAGAACTTGTACAAATAAGAACACATAAGTGATATTGCTAAAAATAAGAATGAGAATGACTGACAAACCTTGCTGGTTGTTTTAAAAGGTACGTGAAAAAAACATAGTTTTAGAATTAAAATATAGCTATAAAAGAACTTGAGGATTATTGATTGACTCAGTTTTCATCTGATCATACATTGAATACTGTGTTTTAGAAAATGATTAAAGCTTTATAAGTGTACAAAAATATAGAATGTGGTATAAATGTTTATATAAATAGCTTTATGATATATTTGAACACAAGTACTACATTTCTTAACAGATGTTAATTTATATCGAAATCAGTGAGCTGAGTTATTTTCATTTAGGATATGTTTAAATAATAACAAATAATCCTTTTTTTTCTGTTTGTGATATGTTAAAGGAGGAATTAATTCCAATGAGTGTGAAAATGTATCAAGAAAAAAGAAAATGTCAGAGGAATTTGAAGCCAATACTATGGATTCTCTGGTAGACATGCCGTTTGCTACTGTAGATATTCAGGATGACTGTGGAAGTAAGTACTTTATTAAGTAAACACGTATTTAGAAGCAATGAGTAGTAAATTTAGTTATATATATTTTTTCTTTATAAGTTGTTTCACTTTTAATACTTATGTTTTTGAGTTTTAATTTTGATTTCATTTCATTTATTCTAGTTTTTTGAGACACAGTCTCGCTCTGTCATCTAGGCTGGAGTGGTGTGATCACAGTTCACTGCAGCCTTGACCTCCCAGTCTTAAGTATCCTCCCACCTCAGCTTCCTGGTGGGAGGTAGCTGGGACCACAGGCGTGTGTGGCACCATATCTGGCTACGTTTTTATTTTTTTTGTAGAGATGGGGTCTTGCCATGTTGCCCAGGCTGGTCTCAAACTCCTGGGCTCAAGCCATCCTCCTGCCTTGGCCTCCAGAAGTGCTGGGATTACAGATGTGAATGATCGTGCCTGGCCAAGTCTTGTTTTTTATTTAATAGTTGTCTATATCTATTGGTATAATAATAATATTATATTCATATATAATAATATCTGTGATAAAATAATCGCAGATAATATTGACGTGTCTCACAAAATGTTGAGCCAGGTCATTCTTTAGGTTATAAGCTACTTCTGAAAATAATGGGCTAGATAATGCCCTTGATTATTGTGGAGCCACTGCTAATTTCAGCAGTACCCATTTATCTAACACATGTTTACTAGCTGTATCCTCTAAGCACTTTGCTAGGCATTGGGAGGGTCCATCAGTGAACAAGATGGGCAATATCACTGCCCCAAAGGAGCTCAACAGGCTAATAGTGAGAACAGGTCAACTTTTAATTAAATGTTCATATATTGGATCGATTCAGTCTTTGAGAGCTTCATTCACAAACTTTAAAGCAACAATGCTTACTTGATTGAAATACTGCTGGAATTACATAAATATCCAAATCTGTGTTTTGGCCAGATGCGGTGGCTCATGCCTGTGTTCTTAACACTTTGGGAGGCTGAGACGGGAGGATCAGTTGAGGCCAGGAGTTTGAGACCAGCCTGGTCAACATAGGGAGACCCCCATCTCTATTTTAGTAAAAGAAATAAATTTAAAAAAAATCTGTTTTATGTCATTGTAAAAACAATACTGTCCATGATATTTGGGTTTACCTTCACTGAAAATGTTAAAGATTTGACTATTGTCCAGGTTACTTGTGGGGAGGAAAATAAGGAAAAGCGTCAATATATTCAGATGTTTATTGACTACATACTCTGCGCCATTCAACTGTTTGCAACCTTACATAAAGCCTTGCTGTGGTTTGATATGCTTTTTTCATGACTTGGGCTCTGTGGCATAACAAATCATCTGCTTTAGTCTCTTCATTTTGAGAAAAGAAAACTGACTTAGAGAAGTTAAGTAAATTAAATTCACACGGTGGGAAAGAACTAGTTGTAGAATCTGGTTTCTGATTTGTTAGTCATTTCTTTGATGAACATTTATAGCCAGGCATTGTGCTGGACATTGGGAATATTAAAACACATGACAGTCTTGAACATCAAGAAGCTCCCAGCTTCATTGGGGAACCAATCTGTTGACAGCTATCATCTCATAAGATGAATGCCATACAGGCTGCTCTGGAAGTGCATGACGTGAGGGTGTGTGCAGGGAGGCATCTAACCTGGGTGTCGGAGGAGAGGGTGTCCATGAAGCCTTCCTAGGTGTTTGGCAAGAGTAGAGGCTTGGAGGATGAGTATGAACTATTCAGTGCTCTTGAAATTATCTGACCATCAGAATTTTCTGCAGAGCGATGTAAAAGCACAGATTCTTCTTTTTCAACCTTTGCATCCTGCCAGGGAATCTTCTTGTTTAAAAATTTTTTTAAACATCTCAAGTAATTCTGATGCTCAGCCAGTCTCAGAAACCACACTACTCTTTATCACACTGTCTTCTGGAGGCAGTGAACCTGACTTGTATTTTGGGAAGATGTGATACTTAAAATGATTAAGTCTTTGGTATTTTATTAAGCAGTCTTTCCCATTCCATAATCCAAGGGGAGAAGGAATCAGAAAGAGGTGTTTCCTATATTTTCCTTTACAACTGCCCTGTAGAGAAGAACCATGTTTGTGAGTTTCACAGCTGTTGGGGAAACTTTCACTGAAGAATTTTCATACCTGTTAATTAGAAGATACTCTTAGAAAAAAGTGAGACTAGCAAGGATTTAATGTTTTCCTCTTAATTTCCTATTTGTTGAGCAAATAAAATGAATATATTTAAAAAATTCAATCACTTCTTTCTGATTTCATTACTTTCTCTAATTTGGATATAAATAAAGAAGGCTTCTGATGAATAGCCATGCCCTGTGTGCCCACCATGGGCCTCACTCACCCGCGTTTCTCCCTCTGAGCCTTGTTCCAGTCTCTGAATCACTCCCATTGGAGTGCATAAGTTAGATTGGAACAAGGGATGAGTCTGTTCATTCTTCCAGCTGCAGGCACTTCTGATTTATACATAGCTTACATATATCTAATGTATATGAACACATTGCTTCTACTAGCGATGGAAAGCAAGATACTGCCAGAATCCCAGAGAGCAAGTAGTGTTTCTGTAGTCACCATATTCTTATATCTCTACTGTTAAGGAGATTAATAGCCATTGGGACCAGAAAGAAGGAAGGGGCTGGATGTGTTTGTGGCATGCATTTCATTCCTGCTCTGAAAGCAACAGCTCTTTCCTCAGAGGATGTGCATTGGAGGGATGGCCAGTTTTTCATATGAACAGGATCTTTTCTCTCTAGGATATGATATATTTTTTACCAAAGAAATGATGTTATCTATGTATACTAGGGGCTCAGGCCAGTCCACAAAAGTCTACTTTTAACTAATATATACGCTTTTTGATAATTCAGGCTTTATGAGTTAAAAGTCTTTGTGGGTTAGTCTAGACTGCAAACCACCATGTATTATATTACTTTTGTGGGAAGATGGATTTAAAATTCCAGGCTCCAGCTTATACGTGGGCAGCGTGGTACAAAGGGAAAAACAGAAAACTTGTGTTTTACGTTTTGGTTACTTCATTATCTACTTGGACCTTCGACACTTAAAGCGTGGATAAAAATTCCCTCCTGTTTATCTCATAGTGTTGCTTTCTGGCTAAAAAGAGATAATGTATGCAAGAAAGAAGCTAAAAATGTAAAATAACGAATAAATGTTATTTATAAAACCTTTGAAACGTACCCCTTAGTTATTTGGGGACAACTTACTCTCTCATTTTTATAATAGCATTTACTAAAACACTAAGGAACAAATAGTACAATTCTTTGCAAACCAGAAACTACTAACTAGTTTTTCTGTAGTGAGATTTTTATAGGAATGTACAAAAACTGGGAGTTTTATTGCCAACCCTTAAACCATAAGAAAGGTATAATAATAGTGCTTGTGCCTGAAACACAATTAGTTTGTGGCTTGAATGGACTGAATTTGGCTTTCTTGTACGTTTAGTAATCAGTCTACTCATTTGCTCCATGGTAGATGGCAACCTCAAAATTCTCAGGTTGTTTGTTGCCTATGATTCCTTCAGTTTTCTTTGGCGTGTGGAAATTGTGAGTTAACTGCCAAGAAATTCTTGCTAATAGACACCCTGGCAGAGCAATGAGGAAAGTCGTGCTAACAAAAACATCATCGGAAGGGGAATCCTTGGCAGTAGGAAAACTCGCCTTGAAACGGTTAGTGTCTCTCAATTGTCAGCTGCGTTGCCTTCAGTGCGAGTGTGGTATCTGGATTAGGCAGCATGTGGTCTGGTTGGGTGAGATGGGTCTTTACATGTTTTGGTTAGTTTTGAAGAAGAGACTTTTATTAGGGTTATAGTTTAGAATATTATAACTAAAAATTAGAAGATAACATGCATTAGAACTAAATATGAGAATATAAAAGTATATTAGAAGTAAAATATCCAAATGCGTGTACAATGGAAATCTTTTAGAAATGATGGGGAGGCTGGGTGCCATGGCTCACACCTGTAATCCCAGCACTTTGGGAGGCCGAGTTGGGTGGATCTTTTGAGGTCAGGAGTTTGAAACCAGCCTGGCCAACATGGTGAAATCCCGTCTCTACTAAAAATACAAAAATTGGCGGGGCATGGTGGCACGTACCTGTAATCCCAGCTACTAGAGAGGCCGAGGCCGGAGAATTGCTTGAATCTGGTAGGCAGAGGTTGCAGTGAGCCGACATTGCGCCACTGCACTCCAGCCTGGGCAACACAGCCAGACTCTGTCTCAAGAAACAAAACAAAAAAGAAATGATGAGGAGACAGTACAACCTGTGCCACACCTTTGGCTCCATAGGGTGGACACGTTTTAGGAGAATATCCAGCTTAGTGCCTGGTTGACTTGGATGGGGTCTTTGCTGTTTACAAGGGAAATGTTGTGGGTCAGTTGATTATAAACCCAGTAAACCATCCAGGAAAACATTTGGGTTGCTGCTGTTCTGCATCTGAAAGTAGAATGGAGAGTCATTCTGCCATTGGGAATAGCTTAGGATGCTTCCCACAGTGTGACTTTGTGGAGAGTTTTAGTTTAATTGATTCTAGTCTCTTAAGGGAATCACAGTTCTTAACTATCAAGCCACATTTACTGAATTTATTTAGGGATGGGATCTCACTATGTTGCCTAGGCTAGTCTCAAACTCCTGGGCTCCAGTGATCTGCCCACCTCAGTCTCTTGAGTAGCTGGGAAAACAGGTATGCACCACTATGCCTGGTCTTAAGCCACATTTAAATAAAATCTTTTGATTTTCTTTTTTTTGTGTGTCATGTCTTCCCTAAATGTGGAATTGAGTTCTCCTTATAGTAAAATGCTTATAATTCTTATTTTACCTCACACAGAATTCTAGTCTGTAATAACTGAAGATTTTGGAGATACGGGAAATCGTAATTTTGCTTATTAATCCTAACAAGTTGTTACATTTAAAAAATACTTAGATTTTAAACATCTTAAAATATAAATTGAAACTTAACTTCACCTAAAACTTTTTTATACAAAAATGCTATATCAAATAAAGATTGAATCTTTGTACTTGATATAATAGATGGTTACCCTGAGTCAGTTAAGAAAATAAAAGATAAATTGTTTTCTGCATCCTCTATAATTAATTGGGGAAGCATATACTGCATATTCCAAATGTTATTATGAGAGAGGTTAAGGCAAATATCTGCCCCAAATAACATAAATGATTGATATCTTTTCTTTTGTTAAAAAAATAAGAAAATGAATAAAAATTGGAACAAGCCCAATCACCAGATTAATTCAACACATATTTATTGAGTGTGTTATGTACCAGGTACTGTTATTGGTGCTGAGCTGAGGACATAGTTAGTTCAGCTAGTGTGTACTTTTTCCAGGCTCAGGTTCATTCATTATCGATGACATTGGCATAATAATGGTAGCTGTCTCACAGGGTTGTTGGAAAGATTCAATTCCTCAATACATGTTAAGTCCTTAAAATGTAACTAGCCTCAGTACATTTTCATTAATTTAGTTTCACCAGGTTTTTTCTTACATATATTTGCTAAATTATTTATAAAACATTTCCCTTTAAGAGAAATATTTTATAATAATAATATTGAGCTCCTCCAGCACATTGCTAAATGCTTTACATTTTCTTACATAATCCTCTTAGAAACTTTTTTTTTTGTTTTTTGAGATGTAGTCTGGTGCTGTCACCCAGGCTGGAGTGTAGTGGTGCGATCTCAGCCCACTGCAACCTCCACCTCCTGGGTTCAAGCGATTCTTCTGCCTCAGCCTCCCGAGTAGCTGGGATTACAGGTGCCCACCACCACACTCAGCTAATTTTTGTATTTTTAGTAGAGACAGGGTTTCATCATGTTGGTCAGGCTGGTTTCAAACTCTGGGCTCAAGTGATCCACCTGCCTCAGCCTCCCAAAGTGCTGGGATTACAAGCATGAGCCACTGCACCCAGCACATAATCCTCATAGAAACTTAAAGAGGGAGAAGGTAAGGTTTTTTTTTTTTTTTAGAAAGTTTTAGTAATTTGCCAAAGATTATTGAGATACTAAAGGGGAATAATTCTGTGAAATATATGGCTGGATGTGGTGGCTCACGCCTGTAATCCCAGCACTTTGGGAGGCTGAGGCCGGTGGATCACCTGAGGTCAGGGGTTTGAGACCAGCCTGGCCAACATGGTGAAACCCTATCTCTACTAAAAATACGAAAAATTAGCCGGTTGTGGTGGCATGTGCCTGTAATCCCAGCTACTCGGGAGGCTGAGGCAGGAGAATCGCTTGAACCTAGGAAGTGGAGGTTGCAGTGAGTCAAGATTGTGCCATTGTACTCCAGCCTGGACAACAAGAGTGAAACTCAGTCTCAAAAAAAATATTCCATGAAATATAGAAGATAGTATTCTAAGTCATATAGCTAAGGAATTTTAGGAATGGTTACTTCGAAGATTTTAGCTGCCTAAATAACAAGAAAAAATAAAATATCAAAACAAATCTAATTCATTCTCAGCTTTTAGCTAATAGTAAGTGTGAAAACAGTGAACCCACAATAACAGATGGATGACTTAATTTTTCTCATTGTTCATTTGTTTGTAGTTTTTGAGGGAATAAATAGAACTTGAGAAAAAATTAGATAATTTACATAAAATGACACGTGGTGCTTCAGTTAAAAAAACAAATACACAAATCAGAGAGTTACAGCCTTTGTCAGCAAGACCAGATTCATTACAACACATTAAAATGGCTACTGAAATCATTATGAAAATTCACAAGTGGAATAAATTAAATTTATAAGATGGGTTTATGAGCTGTACTCCAACTGATGACTTTTTTGCTAACCAATGAAGTTACTCTAAATAATCAGTTGAAAGGTCCTGGGTGTGTGGCCAAATTTTTCTACATTTTGTTCTATGGTCATTGATTTTTGAAATTCTAATTGGTAAACTAGATGATTACATAAATATTTTGTTCCTTATATTTTCATATGAAACTAAAAATAAATAATATCCAGTTGTATTTTAGAACCTACATTATAATTTCAAAGTGAGAAATAAAATGGAGTTCAGTAATGAAAAGCACATGGATTTTATACTTTGACCATATATAAATAAACTTTACAGATAAAATCAGAGGTGGTATGCAAACGAGAGAAGAAATATTGGGGCCGGGCGTGGTGGCTCATGCCTGTAATCTCAGCACTTTGGGAGGCCGAGGAGGGCGGATCACTTGAGGTCAGGAGTTGGAGACCAGCCTGGCCAACATGCGAAACCCCATGTCTACTAAAAATACAAAGATTAGCTGGGCATCGTGGTACATGCTTGTAGTCCCAGCTGTTTGGGAGGCTGAAGCATGAGAATCGCTTGAACCTGGGAGGTGGAGGTTGCAGTGAGCTGAGATTGCACCACTGCACTGCAACCTGGGCAACAAAGCAAGACTCCATCTCAAAAAAAAAATAAATAAATAAAATAAAATAAAATAAAATAAAAAGGCCGGGTGCGGTGGCTCACGCCAGTAATCCCAACACTTTGGGAGGCCAGGGTGGGCGGATCATGAGGTCAGGAGATTGAGACCATCCTGGCTAACACGGTGAAACCCCGTCTCTACTAAGAATACAAAAAAAAATTAGCTGGGCGTGGTGGCGTGTGCCTGTAGTCCTAGCTACTCGGGAGGCTGAGGCAGGAGAATGGCGTGAACCCAGGAGGTGGAGCTTGCAGTGAGCCGAGATTGTGCCATTGCACTCCAATCTGGACGACAGAGCAAGACTCCATCCCAAAAAAAAAAAAAAAAAAAAAGAGAGATTGGGCTCAATGTGTATCAAGTGTATGATAAATCAGCAGGGCTTACGGAATTAAGAAAAGTGTATTACAAGGGTTGGTAAAACTGTACTGTAGCAATAAATACAGGATTCCTTTTTTCCCCATCTGTCATTAGGTATTTTAAAACTACACACTGTCTGTGATGCCTAACAAAAGAAAATTTTAGATTATCCAGTTCAAAGGAAAGTTAAATAGTTATTGGTAAAATTATAGAAAACTAAATAAATTTAGACAAACCATGTCCTACTTTATTTTTGCCTGAAAGTAGTCTGGGTTGGGGTTTTACACTATGTCATTCTCCTGATACCAGAATGGTTAGAGTTGTTATATGTTATAACCATTACCTTGAGAGATTATGATTTTTTTTTTCTGCAAAATGGATTTATAGGATGTTTGAAATGGCAAAAATAAGTTGCTACAGATGGGAAGAAAGTTTAGTGTTAAATAGATAAGGTAGTGTTAAATAGGTAAGGTAGAAAACAATGTAGTGTCAGTGGTCTTTGAAATACTGTGTTAATTCTGTCCCCCTTTTTAGTATTGTTCATATTGGAGTGTGAGTAAAATACAGAAAAAATGATTATATATCTTCACAGTAAGGAATGTACTATACATGGCCACCCAATAAACGGTGTATGCAAAAAATGGAAATAAAACTTTCATAAAACAATACTTATACTAACTGTGAGCAGTATACTGTCTACATGACTTCTGTCCCATTCCATTCCATTCTTTAAAAAGTGCTCTTTATTGGCCAGATGTGGTGGCTCACACCTGTAATCCCAGCACTTTGGGAGGCCGAGGAACGTGGATCACCTGAGGTAAGGAGTTCGAGACCATCCTGGCCAATATGGTGAAAACCTCTCTCTACTAAAAATACAAAAAATTAGCTGGGCATGGTGGGCGCCTGTAATCCCAGTTACTCGGGAGGCTGAGGCAGGAGAATCACTTGAACTTGGGAGGCAGAGGTTGCAGTGAGCAGAGATCGCTCCATTGCACTCCAGCCTGGGCAACAAGAGCAAAACTCTGCCTCAGAAAAAAAAGTGTTTTTTATTATCTTATAAGTTGATTTCATAACCCACTAGTGGGTTGATGCTTGCAATTTGGGAAAAAAATAACCTAGACGGTAGGTTTATGAGTCTCAATCTTGAATCCATTATTTAATATCACCGCGAATTGTCATAATTAGTACAAGTGTTAACAGTTAGTACCTTTACCACAAATCACAGAAAGCTAGAACTGGAAGAGACCCCCTAGAGAGAGATTGTCTAAACGTTCCTCCCTGTCCCTGGTTTTTTTTTTTAATGTTGCATTGTAGAAACTTTCAAACATATATTAGAGAAAATAGGAAAAGAAGCCTCATGTATTCATTACCTCTTCTTTACTGGATTATTTTGAGGTAGATCCCAGACATATTACTTTATCTGTAAATACTTTAGTATGTTTCTTTAAAAGGTAAAGAATCTTTAAGAAAAAATTCAAAATATCCTTACTATACCAAAGAATACTGGTAATTCTTAATGTCATCAAATAGCAAGACAATCTCTGATTATGTCATAATTTTAAAAAATCTGGATTATTTGAATTAGTTACCAAAATCTATGCACTATATTTAATTGACACATCTCTTGAGTCTCTTTTCATGTATACATCTCCTTTTTTCCTTTTGGGTATGTGTATGTGTGTGTTTATTGTTGAAGAAATCAGGTTGTGTAGAAGTTTTGCTATTCTGGTCATTTAAAATTTTTTTCTGTCTCTTCTAGTAAACTGGTAGTTAGATCAAGATGCTTAATTAAGTTTCTGACATTTGCAAGAATGTTCCAAAGATAGTATTTTTTTTTTTCTTTTTGAGAGACAGGGCCTCACCCTGTCATCCACACTGGAGTACAGTGGCATGATCATAGCTCACTGTAACCTCGAACTCCTGGGCTCAAGTGATTCTCCCACCTCAAGTAGCTGGGACTATAGGTGCATACCACAATGCCTGGTTAATTTCTAAATTTTTTGTAGAGATGGGGTCTTGCTGTGTTGCCCAGGCTGGTTTTAAATTCCTTGCCTTTAGTGGTTCTCCCACCTAGGTCTCACAAAGTGCTAAGATTACAGGCATGAGCCACTGTGCCTGGCCAAAGATAGTATTTTGAATTTCCTATAGTGTGATATCAGTAGGCAAATAATGTTTGCTTGTCTTGCCTTTTTGCAACTTTAAGATTGGTCAGTGGCTTCAGGTCTTATTACTCTAAAGTATCTATTATTAAAGTTCCCCATCAGCCTTCCATCTAATGGATCATCCATTGATGGTCATTGGGTTGATCTCTTACTTTGTTAAGCATTTTGAAATGGTGGTATTCTAACTATCTTTTTGCATGAATTAGCTTGAAATTTCTATAAAGAACTTTACCTTAGCTAGCTATTTAATTTCCTATATGACTATTTGGTTATAAGGAAAGATGGAATAAATGCTTGACTTTTTTCTGTTATCATCAGATATTTAGAATCATGTTTCTCTAGATTCCTCCAAAGGTGACCTGTGAGTTTTTGGCTTTAATTTTTTTTAGTATCATTAAGAATGGATGGATTTAAGCATATTTGATGTATTTAACACCACTGAAGTTTATTCTGTTTGGTGCCCAAATTGTCCCATCTTTGGCCAATGAGAAGACATTTAAATTGAATTTAGAGATCTTCTCATATGACCCTAGGAGTCTTTGAATTTCCAGAACTCTCATACATTGTATGCTCCAGACCTGGAATCAGCTCTTTCTCCAAGGATTAGTAAGATTTTTAAGTTCTCAGATAAACCTATTAAGTTACTTAATTAAAAGATGCTTGTTGGAAATCTAGTCTTCAGGTCATTGGCCTTTTCACTATCCAGTGCTGCCTCTATAAATTGAAACACACAGTACTAGTCATTTTCTCAACTGCTGTTGCCTCTTCTATCTTTTGTATTTTTTTCCCAGTACAGTACAGGTTGATAGCTGCCAGATTCACCATCCCAGCATCCTGTGTTGCTTGGGGTTAGCCCTGTGTGGTGATTTGGACAATGAAATATAAGGGGATGGACGCTAGGGACTTATTTAGAATTGATTTGTAATTTTACTTTAAAAAAAGGGGGTCTTGCTTTTGAAATTTATTTTTCAACATTATATTTAATTTAAAAAACTGTTCAGGGATGGGTGTGGTAGCTCATGCCTATAATCCCAGCATGTTAGGAGGCTAAGGTGGGAGGATTGCTTGAGCCCAGGAGTTCAAGACCAGCCTGGGCAACATAGTGAGACCCCCACCTCTACAAAAAATGAAAAATTAATGAGCTGTGGTGGTGCATACCTGTAGTCCCAGCTACTTGGAGAGGCTGAGGTGGGAGGATCATTTGAGCCCCAGGAGTTCGAGGTTACAGTGAGCTATGATTGCATCACTGCACTGCAGCCTGGGTGACAGAGTGAGATCCTATCGCAAAACAAAACAAAAAAATAACAAAAAAAGAACTGTTCAGGGCAGCTCTTCATTTTCCATACTCATAGAAGGTGCAAGTGGTCTGGATGAGTAAAAACAATGGAGAGTTTATAAATCATCTGTTTCTTTTTGGAGTTTCCTTTTTTTTTTTTTTTTGAGACGGAGTCTCGCTCTGTCACCCAGGCTGGAGTGTGCAGTGGCGCGATCTCGGCTCCCTGCAAGCTCCGCCTCCCAGGTTCACACCATTCTCCTGCCTCAGCTTCCCGAGTAGCTGGGACTACAGGCGGCCGCCACCATGCCTGGCTAATTTTTTTGTATTTTTAGTAGAGACGGGGTTTCACCGTGTTAGCCAGGATGGTCTGGATCTCCTGACCTTGTGATCTGCCCGCCTCAGCCTCCCAAAGTGCTGGGATTACAGGCATGAGCCACCACACCCAGCCTGGAGTTTATTAAATGTTCTTTAGCAGATACAGATTTAGCTTCCTAATTATGTTTAGTTCTGAGTATTATCTAATAATTATAATAGCTAATAATAGTGTTTACTTTGTACCAGGAAGTGGTCTAAATGTTTTTATGTATTAACTGACTCAATCCTCAAAAAGATCCTATGAAGTAGCTATTATTATTATTCTAAAATTACACAGGGAAACTGAATAAAGAGAGTTTATGTGCTCATCTAAAATCACACAGTCACACAGCTAGTATGTAGGAGAGCCAGGATTCTAACCCAGGTGCTCTGGTTCCAACTATATTAAAATTGGCTTTCATTTTCAGAGTACTAATTTATTAACAGTAGGTGGTGGTGGGCTAGAAATGTATTTAGAAGTGGATTTAAAATAGATGTGTTCTTCATTAGCATATTTTGTTGCTTCTGTTTAAAATTAGTATATTCATATTACTGCAGTTAGATGTAGGACCTTTTCTTAGATGTGTAAAATTGCAGGCAGCCCAATGATATATTGATTTGATTTGCTGTATTAAAACTCTTACGTAAGAAGTAAAACCCAATGGCATCATGAATGAGACAACTCACATAATTCTTATAACACAGATAAAAATGCTACAAACTATTTCTTAGTAATAAAATCTGTAAAGTTCTGATAAGGTTAGGTGTGTAAAAGAAGCTAATAATAATTTATATTTTAAACGTGTATCCGCTAATCATGAAGAGCTATCATTAGCCACATTAATCATTAGACATATTGTTGAGAAATATAGTGGTGAAATAGATGCACGAACACACCAGATAATTTTGCCTTAATTCATAATGATATGGTCAGATATATTGCCCAGGCCACCTTGCTCTTAGTTTACCCCATTTTGTAGGTCTTACAAATATATGTTGTGGAAAGAAAACATATCTATTTCTACACACTCTTAGCTTTTTAATTTTAAACACGCTGTACTATTTTTCTTAGAAATTAGCATTAAAATACTATTTGAGGCATTAACTTAAAATTGTTTACTATTAATATCTCAAAGAGAAACAGAATAAGAATTATTTTTGCTCTGTGGTTTTGTGTGTAATATTAACTAGTTGTGCAGAACTTCAGTAGAGAAGCAATTTGATACAGTAGCAAAGTTTTTCTGCTTTTCTGTTTTATCATGTGTAAAATAAGGGATTCAGTTAAAGCAGGGTTGCATATGCACACAGGCATTGGGCTGTGGGTTGAGCCCAGACTTCTTTTCACAATCCTTCTTAAGGCATTGTGTGCAGGCAGTTACTGTGGTCTATTAGAGTTGATCCCAAAGATGAAACTAACCGAATAGGATTGAATGTAAGGTAAAGTGGTTCTTTCCTTCCTTTTTCAAAATAACACCTCAGAAAATATATCTGAATTTTCACAAAGTCTCTGTGAGGTACTCTGTTTTGTTTTGTTTTGTTTTTTGGAGACAGTCTCACTCCATTGTCCAGGCTGGAGTGCAGTGGCGTCGTCTTGGGTAACTGCAACCTCAGCCTCCTGGGTTCAAGCGATTTTGTGCCTCACCCTCCCAAGTAGCTGAGACTACAGGCGTGTGCTACCATGCCTGGCTAATTTTTGTATTTTTAGAGGAGATGGGGTTTCACCTTATTGCCCAGGCTGGTCTCACACTCCTGACCTCAAGTGGTCTTCCTGCTTCAGCCTCCCAAAGTGCTGGGATTACAGGTGTGAGCCACCATGCCCTGCAGGGGAACTGTATTTTGAACAGTAAACTACTATTCAAGAAGACATGGCTTGGAAGCTCAATTAATGGATTGTAGTTTTGCATGCATATGGAAGCCCTGATAGAATCTGTTAAAAAAAAAAAAAAGATGATGGCATTTCACACAGATTTAGTAATTATTTCTGGGAGCATGCTTCGTAATTAGAATTGTTAGATGTTGTAAATGAGTCTTACAAGGATTACTTTAAAAAGTGGTATTGTAAACGCTTCTCAAATTACCTTTTGTTAAGGATCAGTTTATTTTATTTTATTTTTTTATTTTTTATTTTTGAGATGGAGTCTCCCTATGTCGCCCAGGCTGGACTGCAGTGGCGCCATCTCGGCTCACTGCAAGCTCTGCCTCCTGGGTTCATGCCATTCTCCTGCCTCAGCCTCCTGAGTAGCTGGGACTACAGGTGCCCGCCAGCACGCCCAGCTAATTTTTTATATTTTTAGTAGAGACGAGGTTTCACCGTGTTAGCCAGGATGGCCTTGATCTCCTGACCTCGTGATTCGCCCGCCTCGGCCTCCCAAAGTGCTGGGATTACAGGCGTGAGCCACCGAGCCTGGCCAAGGATCAGTTTTTTTAAAAAAATTTCCTGTTTGTTGCCAATGGATACTTTTGTAAAATACAATAAAAATGAAATTATTAGAAAATGAAATAAAAGAAAAGACCTACAAAGTAGGAATCAAAATTCAGCAGACCAAATTATTCTGCCCCATTGCTATGGAAGTTTCCAAAGCATTCTCTTAATTTTTGCAACAAATAGTTTATAGTGTGACAGTGGCCCCAGACCAAAACTTTGTGTGGCAGTGGGGTTATACCCTAGAAGTTACAAACATACCTATACAGGATGGTTGAAGAAATGATCTTTCCTAGTGTTATGAACATTGTGGTGCCGGGAGCTGTGCTTCAGATCATGAGTCAGCTCACTATGGCCGTCAGGCCAAATCTGGTTAACCACCCTGCTTTGAAAATAAAGCAGGAACACAACTGTACCCACTCATTTATGTTTTGTCTACAGCAGAGTTGAGTAGTTAACGGCAGAGTCTATGTCATCTGCAATGCCTAAACTATTTACTATGAGGTCCTTTACAGAAATGTTTGCAAACTCCTGCTTTAGGTTTGAAAATGACACTGATGAATGATTGCTACTTATATATTGCTTGCTTTTTTTTCTGACTGTATTATCTTTGTTTAAATGTATTAGACGTATTGTTTGACTTTTTTCCTCTAGTCACTGATGAACCTCAAATAAATTTGAAGAGAAGTCAAGAAAATGAATGGGTCAAGAGTGATCAAGTAAAGAAGAGGAAAAAAAAGAGAAAAGATTATCAACCCAACTATTTCCTGTCCATTCCAATCACCAACAAAGAGGTGCTATTTTTAAAAAGTTATTTTTACTGTGAAATTTTATTCTAAATTTAAAGTACACTAAATGCTTATTAGCCCACTTGCTCTCAGCTTTTAAGAGTATTTGGTGGCATTTTAGCAGGACTGTCCAGGGAATATTTCTGTTTAAGTAATAGAAATGTATTTAAACAACAGGTTTGGAAAATATCATTTATTTTTCTGAGACAGGGTCTTGCTCTGGCACCCAGGCTGGAGTGCAGTGGCACAGTCATAGCTCATTGCAGCTTTGAACTCCTGGACTCAAGCAGTCTTTCCACCTCAGCCTCCAAAAATATTTAGACAATCATATTTAAATGGTAATTTTGCAAAATCCACTTGAAAAAGTGTTGCCAGATGGCATGTCAAGGTCATTTGCAAGTGTTTGTTCATTTTATCTGAGGGAACTTTTGGAAGTAGAGAGAAGTGACCAGTTGAAAAAAGAGGATTCTGAGATCTCTGTTGGGAAGGTAAACTGGGGTTTCTTGCTGCTTAATCTTGTTTATTATAGTGATTATTTCAACATAGTTTCTTTAAAAAATTACTCAGTATTGTAACAACTTAATATTGCACCATTAAACTTGGTAAAAATCTATTAAAATCTGAAAAATTAATGCAATAAATAATAGGAAATGGAACTAGCCAGTTAGCTCATACTGAGAAACCCCTGAGAGAGAAAACTACTGCATCTCATTACAACCACTGAAGCGGTGAGGTAGGAATTAAAATCCCTCAGGAAAGAACACCTCACTTGGAAGACTGTTTTTACCCTTTGGCCCAATTTACGAGCCAGATTTGAATTGCTGTTTGATTGTGGGTGATAATCTCTTTGACCAGGCACATTTCCACATTGCCTTTCCCCTTGTTTAACTAGAATGTCTCTAGGGAATGCTAACAAATTGTTAAAAATCAAATCAAAATTAAAATGAAAGAAATAAATATCAAAAGAAAAAATAAATTATTTTGGGTCATTCTAGGAAGTATCTAGTCTGTGAGACACAGTTTAGCTGAGGAGAAGATATACATAACAAGAGAAGAGTTACCTAGCCATATAAGATTTTAGATTTGATGTACTGAAGAATCATATTCTGATTTTACTGATACATATTTGATTCCTTTGGTTGAGGAATACTTTTTAAAAGTCCTAATAAGGGCCAGGTGTGGTGGCTCATGCCTGTAATCCCAGCACTTTGGGAAGCTGAGGTGGAGGGATCCCTCGAGCCCAGGAGTTTGAGACCAGCCTGGGCAACATGGCAAAACCCCATCTTTACTAAATATACAAAAACTAGCTGGGCATGGTGGCTCACACCTGTGGTCCTAGCTACTTGGGAGGCTGAGGTGGGAGGATTGCTTGAGTCCAGGAGGCAGAGGTTGCAGTGAGCCAACGTTGCGCCACTGCACTCCAGCCTGGGTGACAGAGCCAGACTGTATCTCAAAAAAAAAAAAAAAAAAAAATTAAAGGTCCTAGTGCAATAGTCATTAAACGTGTTTAGGCAATACAAAGTTAGTGTAATCAGCAATTATACATTTTATTAAAATACTTGCAAGTTGTTTGGTTTGAAATTTAGGATCACGTGTACCTATGGGGATTAGAAGAGCTCAGGGAGTGAGAGGTGCTGCTGCTTTCATGAGCAGCCAGACAGAAGCCAGGTCCTAAGGACACTGAATGTCAGACAGTTGAAGTGACTTCCCTACGGACACATGATTTGTGATTGGAAGAGAATCCAGGTTCTGTATTTTGATTTGACAGTCTCTCAATCTAGATGTTCGATGAACACCTCTGGGTGTCGCTTTCCCTAGGCCGCTCATTTTCTGCTTCTCCCTTCACCTGTATTCCTTACTCCTAGGGGAGACTGAGCAGCATCTCTGCATCACCCCCATGTCTGCCCTCTCTCCCTTCCTAGCTGTGTTATGGCTTCTTACCCCTTCCGGAGAAGACTGATGGGATGATGTGCTGATGGGATAGGGAAGGTGGGGAAGGGGATTGAGAGGAAGGAGGAGAAAAAAATTCTTTCCTTTCACCACTAACTTCTAGGCTTTGCATCACAAAGGTGAAGGGAGAAAGGGGATGAGAGTCCTGTCCGCAGCTTTTAGTTTTCATCCTTTAACCTGCTGTAGCCTTTGTTTCTGCCTCTCTACCCCTGTAAAGTTGTGTAGATGCTGGAAAGAGTGCAGGCTTTGGGTCTGACAGACTTGTTAGTCCCAGCTGAGTCACAGACTCCGCTGCATGTGTAGGTCAGGTTACCTAAATTTTTCAAGTTTCAGTTTGCTCAGGTGTAAAATGAGGTGGGTGATAATACCTCCTTTAGATGACTATTTTTTAAACCCAAATATAGCCATGTCACCAACCTGCTTATATACTTCAGGATTTTCCCATCGATAGGATAAAGACAATCTCTTTTCCATGTTCTCTGAGGTTTTGTCGTTGTTCGTCTCTCCTTCAGCCCTTGCTTTTTCTGCCCGAGCTCTTCTACCCTTCCTTGGGCTTGCCAGGTTCCCTTGGCCCCAGGAAAAGCCTTCTCTGGCTGGAGCTTTCTCTTTGCTCCTCTTGGTTTTGTTAATGCCGGAATCTCAGCTCAAACCTCTCTACCCATGACCACCTCGTCTAGGTCATCTATCCCTTTCCTTGCCCCACTCCTGTCAGCTAAAGGTTTTCACAGCTTTCTGTATGTCATTTGTCATCCTTGCAACTTGACACTTGTCTTCCTCACAAGGTTTTTAGTGCATGCCCATACCTAGACTGGTGTTTGTTCAAGAGTAGGTGCGCACACATACACGCTCTTTCGCTCTCGCTCTCTCTCTCTCTGCTGTTGTTTCATGGCAAAAGCGTGTTTCTGTCATTCCAAGTTATAACCAGAACACTTAAAAATAATAAATACAATGTAATGGTGGTTTCATAATACAGGTTCAACAGCAGTTACTGGTTTTGGAGGAGGTAGGATAACTTATAATAGAGGGAAATGCAGGTTTCAAGTGACCTTGAAACCAAATAATGTAATGTTTCCCTTTCAAGAGACTTATTTGTAGTTAATCACTTAGAAAGCTTACATACAAATATGGGGAAGAGATGTAGGAATCAGGCAAGATTAGGAGTTATATTTTGTATCTTCTACATGAGCACATTTTTGTTTGTTTGTTTTAAAGTGTCTAATGTTAATTTTCTTTTTAAACTACTTATGAGCTTTTGTGGGAAGGCTTGGGAAAAGAATTAGCATTTATAACATTGTTTCAATGGAAGACTGTATTCCAAGTTCCAATTAAGTGACCTGCAAACAAGCTTTTGGAAGCTAGCACATTCACAATGAGTTGCTCTACTTTTGGCCTCTACGTGTTGGCATCTAGTTTTAAAGAAAAAAGTATCCAGAATTCCACTGGTCTTTGATTTTAAACACATTCTTAGAGGTTTGGAATTCTTTATTAGTGGAAAATCTTGATTTCATATTTTAAGCAATAGAATTGGAAAATGGATTAGGATGGCTGCATACAAATATCCTAATTGGAAGTATATGAAAATATGTGTTTCCATTAACTTTCAATTGCATGTTAGTTTAAAAAGAAAAGAAGAAAACATTTTGATGGGGGTACAGTAAATCCTAAATGTTTCTTAAATGGCTAGAATTGTTTAATTAATTCTAGCTGGATTTACCCATATATTGTTTTATATGCCTTCTTTTGAGAGGTAGTAAGAATCAACATTGAAAAAATTAAGGAACAGTCAGAAGCTGATTGAAATTAGGAGTGTATTAATTTTTTTGGTACTTTTTTGGTATATTTTAAAAATATGCTAATAGAAGAAAAAGGTTTTCTTCAGCAGTTTTATTTTCTCTTTCTTTCTTTCTTTTTTTCTTTCTTTCCTATGTTTTAAAAATATACTAATGGAAGAAAAAGATTTTCTTCAGCAGTTTTATTTTATCTCCTTCTTTTCTTTTTTTTTTAAAATAGAGATGAAGTCTCACTATGTTGCCCAGGCTGGTCTTAATCTCCTGGGCTCAAGTGATCCTTCCTTCTCAGCTTCCCAAAATGTTGGGATTAGAGGTGTGAGCCACCATGCCCAGCCTCTTCAGGGATTTTAAAAGGCATTTGTTACATTTAATTATGTTTTGCATAATTTTGCAATGTGAAAATTACTGGTCTTAGGACGATATGGACATAGATTAGTGCATTCAGTTCTTTTCTGGAAAATAATAGTAAAAGTATTTGATGTCATCATGGTTATGTTAGGCAACTGGTAGATATAGAACATTCTTTATTTGAGGATTTTTTTACTTTTACTCCAGTTATTGCTATATCATCAGTTTTTCAAGTTCTTTTTATAGTTGTGCACAAGCAAAAAAAAGAAAGAAAAATTAGGTAGCAAATTAGTGTGATAATTCTAATAAATCTTAATGAGGCAACAAATTTGGGAACAATATTTGTATTAATAACAGCTTAGGAAAATTCCAAGAACAATATCAAAAGATGAGGTCAAAGGCATTTTCCCTAGCATTCCTCTCTCATGTAGAGGCATGCTAACTTTAAGGCATTTCCTTTGAACTCATATATGATTTGATTCAGTTAGAAAGCTTAAAAGATATGAAAACAAATTTTCTAATTGCATTATTTTTAGGCATATGGAATATGACAGTGGTGATATTTAGCAGATGAATATCAGCTTTTATTCTCTTAACTCAAATTACTCAGTGAATGAAATATTTAAGATTTAAGTAAAGTTTTTATTTTTACAATTTTCTGTCACTGTCTTATTTGAATTTGACTTCATAGTATTAGATTTTAAAAATGTGCTTTGTGCAGCACTGCCAATGGCTGGGGATTATGGGGACAGATAAGCTTTAATGACCTTATAGAATTTTAAATAATGGTAGTAAAAATTAGTTTCGTTTGGCCTTTGATGTCATTGGTATTTTTAAAATATGACACATAAAGAAGACTCTAAAGTGTTTTTCTTTTCTTTTACTTTTTAAGAATGTAATTAAGAATAAAAAGCATGAAAAATATTACAGTTATATCAAGAAATACATAAATTAATCTGGAGAATCAAAGCATTGTTAGAAATATATTGCTTGAAGATTAACCTTAAAATTTTCATAAGTTTGAGGCTAATCCTGCGTAAATACTATGTGACTTGAGAGAAATTAATAGTCTTTAAAGTATTTTACAGTATATGTAAAGTATTTTACATATAATTTTATATGCTACTGGATAATTCAAAGATATTAATGGTCTAAAACTATTTTACCATGTGAGACATTTCACAAGAATGTGGAATATACAAATGGATGGAATTTTGAACATTGCCCTGAATTTACATATAATTAATAATTGAAGTTAGAATGAAGACTAAGTTAGTATGAAAATGCAAATGCAAATATTCTACCTACTAGCTGCAAGTAGCAATCCCCTATCCAATTATGACAACCAAAAATGTCTCTAGGTATTGCCAAATGTCCTCTGGGAGGCAAAATTGCGCTGGTAGAAAACCACTGATTTGAATAATATTGGCGCTGTTGTGTACTTTATGTATCTGGCAAATGGTGAAGAGCTTACAAAGTACTTTCATATAGCTTTTCTAATATGATCTTTAATGCAACTCTGTAAGTTTGGCAATGCAAAAATTCAACTTTAAAATAATTGTGGAGTAATGTGGACTTATACTAAAGGCTTTTTTTTGAGAGCAAGTGTGTTCTGTTACATAGTGTCTTAGTCCATTTTGTGCTACCTGAGACTGGATAGTTTATAAAGAGCAGTTCATTTCTCACAATTCTGGCGGCTGGGAAATCCAAGATTGAGGAGCCAGCCAGCATCTGGCAAGAGCTTTCTTGCTGCTCTTGTCCCATGGTGGAAGACGAGAGGGTCAAGGAGAGAGTGAGTGAGCAAGTGAGCAGGCTCAAGAGGGGACTGAACTCATCTTTCTATAAGAAGCCCACTTCCACAGTAACAGCATTAACCCATTCATGAGAGCAGTGCCCCCATGACCCAAACACCTCTCGTTAGGCCTCACCCCACAACACTGTGAACTGGGGGTCTAGTTTCCAGCACATGAACTTCGGAGGACACATTCAAACCATAGCATTGGTTAGACTTTCTGAAAATCCCCTTAAATATCTTCCCTTGATGTTTCAGTTCTTAAGTCCATGACCACATCTCTACTTCTCCCCTTTCCCCTTCTCATAAACGGACAAACTCCTTGTACATCTCTTGGTCTTTTTCCGTATTCCATTGCTTTCTAGCTACTTCTCCTCCTAACCCCTCCTTGATCTTTTCCTCCAGGTGCCTCTCTCATTTTTTTCATATGTAGTTTATTCTTTTCCCAGGTTGTTTTTTGCTTTAGTGGATATATGGCCTTGAGATTTTTAAAGTCTGTGTTTCAGTTTATTTTAACAGAGATGATACCAATATCTACCTCATGGGACTGTTGGGAGGCTACACTGAGCTAATATATATGTAAAATATTCACCATGATACCTAGAACCTAGTGAGCGCACAGGAAAGGTTAGTTGCTGGTGCTGCTGTTTAAATATTGTTTTTTTATTATCATCACTGCACTGTGGTGAGACAGTGGTGTAGAAGAGATAGACATTGACCTAAAGAAGTTTATAATTTCATTTTGTCTATGTAGAGTAAACTGTGACTCTCTAAGATTTTTGTATACCATTATGTTTGGAACATTTTATTTATTAGACTATGAATATTCTTTTATTGGGTGTCACAAAAATGACATCTTGTGTTGGAAAATGTTAGGTGTTATTGTGTAACTTCCTACTAAGAAAACACCATTTCTTCTGTTGGGCTTTTGCAGATTATAAGGAACAGAGAAATGCTGAGGTTATTTTGGGTGATGTGGATTTATTGTAAAGGCACATGATGCTAAAGAAAAAAGTTATTCATGACACTTGTTAAAGATGGTATGGCAGACCGTATTCCAGAGGGGCCATGGTGACCGGTACAGGGATCACTGCAATGGGGTCTCTCAGTTGGGGAGAGAAATTGGACTCAACTCTAACAAGGACAAATGGGGATTTATAACCAAGGAGCAGAGTGGAGGTCAGTGAGTGGAAAATTACTGAGAGGAAGGATGAGGGGTTTCTGGCTAAACAGATGGGATAGGATTATTGCTGAAGGGAGGCTGTGGTGATAAGATAGCTCAGATATGGAGGGTGGTTAGACACCAAGGGTGGGGGATTTCTTGAAACTGACATAGCAGCATTCTTGCTCAAACTAAATTCTACAAGGACAGAGAGAGAAGCCCATGGTTAGGCCTAGTCAAGCAGAAGACTCGGAGGGGCCTGACTAAAGTTTTGGTCAAAGGAGAGAGTCTCTGTCAATGGGAAGTGAGATCCAAGGACAGCATCTCATGATTTGCACAATCACATTCCGCAGATAATGGGAACATTGTTCAGGATAAAACAGCTACTTTGGTATCAGAACAGTTTGCTATGCTCATGAGTCAGTTTTTTCTTATCTCTGCTTTTTTATGGATTCTGCATTGACTGTCAGCCCCCACTCTTTCCCTTTTTTTCTATTGTGCTGCCTCAGGGCTTCTGTCTTCTGTTCCCTTAGGGCTTCTCTGTGCTCTCTTTTCTCTGTTGTTTTTTTTCTGGGTTTGCTATTTTGTATTCAAACTACTTTCAGATGTACTCACATTTAGAAGTTGACTAGAATTGCATCTAACTGGAAGTGGAGGAGGGAAGATGCATCATTCCTCTCCCTGTTTCAGAGGAGCAGGTGCTGAGAGAGGAAGGGAGATGGCGGACCAGGTCTGTGGGGATTTCTCCTGGATGCAGATTCTGTTTTTCTAGTGTGTGCATTTGGACTTCTTTGCAACTCTTCATGGTAATGCCCCTCCCCACAGGTCTGGAAAAATGACAGTAGTCATTTCTACTGAAATTATTGCTGTTGTAAAAAATCTTAAAGGCCATGAGGAACGGGTTCACAGACACATTCACTTGGAGAAAAATAATTATTGCTTCTAACAGAAATGGAATGTTGTCTGCTGGCTTGACCTTTCTGTGGCAAGAATAAAGCCTTATTCTTAGGAAAGATCATAGTTATTGAGTCATATTGGGTATTCCAAGGACAAATTTCTGAAAAGATGCAGGGCCATTGAGAGGTTTTTCCAGTCAGATAGCAATCTGATCTGCAAAATAAGGGTGTTGGGTTCAGTACTGTTAAGATAGACAATCATCATGCTTTAAAACTTACACATCCTTTTAAGCTGTCCCAGTCAACTATCTGTTTGAGAACAAGTAGACAATTAAGCATTCATTTGGTTGAAGAATCTTAACATTGTTCTAATTTTGGTTGTTGCTTATTTTTCTTCTTGATTTTACATTTTACCATAAAGAAATTTTGCTTACCTAATCACTGGAATTTTTTTTATATGTGTGTATGTGTTATTAGATTATAAAAGGAATTAAGATCCTGCAAAATGCAATAATACAACAAGATGAGCGACTGGCCAAAGCAATGGTCAGTGATGGTTCCTTTCATATTACCCTGCTGGTGATGCAATTATTAAATGAAGATGAAGTAAACATGTGAGTAATGTATCTTTCTTAAATATAATTTTCCAAATTATTACTTTAATACGAGTAAGCACAGCAGAACCCAAAGAGACATTCTAAATTTTAAAGAAGTAGTCTCTATACAATTTATTCCAATTAATAGTTAATATACAGAATAAATTGTATAAATATTCTTTTTAATCTAAACTTTTAAACTCTGTTACGGTTATCAAGTGGTAGCCCTTGGTTATGTAATTGTTTTGTCCATGCTCATAATATAAGCACTCTGGACTTGACCATTTAGCTTAAAATTCTAGATACATATTCTGGAATCATGGCAAAACCACCTCTTATTATCTGCCTTACTTTGGGCAAATCATGTACTTTCTTTTTTTTTTTTTTTTTTTTTTTTTGAGACGGAGTCTGGCTCTGTCGCCCAGGCTGGAGTGCAGTGGCGCAATCTCAGCTCACTGCAAGCTCCGCCTCCCGGATTCACGCCATTCTCCTGCCTCAGCCTCCCGAGTAGCTGGGACTACAGGCGCCCGCCACCACGCCCGGCTAATTTTTTGTATTTTTAGTAGAGACGGGGTTTCACCATGTTAGCCAGGATGGTCTCGATCTCCTGACCTCGTGATCCGCCCGCCTCGGCCTCCCAAAGTGCTGGGATTACAGGCGTGAGCCACCGTGCCCGGCCAAATCATGTACTTTCTAAGTAAATGAAGAAAATAATAGTACCAATACATGCAAGAGCTCTTTGCCTGGGGCCTGGCACATAGTAGGCACTCTATTATTAGCTATAAGAGCTGCCATTTTACTAAGCTGCTGGACAATTTCAGTTTCATCTTAGTCATTTTTAGAGTCACTGTACTCTACCTACCCCCACCGCCCCCATGCCAGGGTTCTGCCATAAAGGTTGAAGACAACTCATTGATTACTGCTTTCCAATCTGGAAGAAACCTTGTTCTTCCCCCAATTTTCTGGGACACTCTTATCCGTACTTAGATTTTTCCTTCCTCTGTTACCTGCTATATAGCTCACTGTGTTAAGTTCAAGCCTAAGATGTATGGAAAACCAAAGCCAGGATGAATGCAGGTTGCTTTTGTTTTCTACTTTGACAGCTATATTTCTTGAGGGAATGAAGAGCAAGGCTTGAATTAGGAAGGGATTGAGGAAAAGGTAAAATAAAAGGGATAAGATGAAAGACATTAATAACTCAAAATATCTAACCCCATTATGATTATTGTAGTTATGTCTTTTAAACAGTAGAACCTCATGTGTTTAGAGGTCAATCTTATGATCTGTCCCAAGCTGATGTACCCAGAGCAGCCTTGAGCATCCTGCAAGGACAGAGAGGAGGGGAGAGTTTACTTGCCTGACTTTGTCTGACCACTTTGCCAATCAGAAGAAAAAAGAATTCTCTGATGCTCTTGAAAGAAGAGAATCCAAAGAAGATACTACGCAAAATGAAAGGTTGAGAGAAGGGAGTAGTGCTCTGTGTGTGTTAGAATGGTCAGGATTCTCCAGAGAAACAGCACCAATAGGAGCATATCTATGTAGGTATCTATCTGTATCTGTCTGTGTAGACATGTATATCTTTATGTAGAGAGATTTATTTTAAAGAATTGTCTCCCATGATTGAGGGAGAAGTCTGAAATCTTCAGGGCAGTCTGGAAGGGAAGAGTTGATGTTGTAGTCTCAAGACCTCAGTCAGTCTGGGGACAGAATTCCTTCTTAGGGGACTCCAGTCTTTTCTATTAAGGCCTTTAGCTGATTGGTTTGGGTCCACCCCTATTCTGGAGGGGCAGAGGTGTCAACTTTTAATTGATGGTGAGGTTCAAGGTGTGACCTCACTTTGGGGCAGCTAGAATGGAATTGATGAGGTTTCTGGGAAGACATTGTTTATGTGAACAATTTATTAAAAGTCTCTGATTTTTAACTTTTTATCCTATGCTATATGTTAGACATCTAGATTGTCCATTTCTTGTCCTATATTGATTGCTAATTTTCAAAGTCTAATATCAAGTTTTAGTTGTTTAATAGTATACTGATCAGTGGATTGGATATGGAATGTGCAGATACTTAAAAAAAAATCATTAATTTCTTGAGGTAGATGTCACCTAAACTCCTTTGTATCCTTACAGTGTAGAAGAAAGGAATAGAAATATATTAGGCTAAGCCCTGCTGCTGATTTGAAAAGACTTACAAATGTCCTGTCTTAGTTTGAAATACAACCTTTGGGTCTGAACTCCAGTTTGAGAATTTCGTTTCTTATATGCATATACTTTTTACTTACTTTACCTTAAAGAAGCCTTTTCATAAGCCCCTCTTAAAAACATATTCTGTTTAAAATAATTTGAAAGTTAGTGATACTCCCAGTAGACACTGATTCGTTCTTACTCTGTGAATCAGTGGCATCTTATTAGCACAAATTTACTGATTTATACTACTAGAGAACTGGAAAAATGGACCAAATTTAGATCATCTATATTTCTTTAAAGAATAACGACATAGAATTCACTGTCTCTGAAAAGTCTTAACCTTTCTCTTGGTCTGCTTTAACATATAGTTTCATTTAAAACAAATATCTTGAATTCCCCCAACTTATAAATGAGCCAGGAATAGCTGTTCTGTTATCACATGCTTTAATTCATAGCACACAGTGAAGGAAAATACTGACTTAAAAGTATGTGCACTGTTTGGATGAACATAACTACAGTTAGGTAATAGTGAATTTAAACTGGATTTGGAGGTACAATGAGAAATGTTGACATTTACGTAGATATACTAAAGTATTGTGCATTTGTCATTTCCAAAGCGAAATGACAAATGCACAATACTTTACAATTTTGGAAATGAGAAATGTACCATACTAATAGCTATGTAATTTTTCAGAGAAATGAGACTGAGTATAGAAGTCATAGATGAAAATCAGTTAAAAACTTTACCTGAAGACTAATTTAGAAATACGAAAGATCAAGAAAAATGCTGATTTTTTCAAACACTTGGCTGAACAAATCACTGATCAAAATAATTTAAACGAATAGCAATCCACTGGAAGGGTGTTTTAAAGCCCTGTATGAATGTGCTTAATTCTTTTTTAAGTAATGGCTGCCCTCTAGTGATGTTTCATTTTTTTCTCAAAGTACCTACACCAAAATTCTCTTCAGGATAGAAGTAATTCTAATTTTCCAAATGTCAAAAATCTCGTAATGTCCAATTCAATAATATTGTAAACATTTGTTTTTATTAAGAAAAATGTGGCTGGACACAGTGGCTCACACCTGTAATCCCAGCAATTTGGGAGGCCAAGGCGGGAGCATCACTTGAGCCCAGGAGTTTGAGACCAGCTTTCGCAGCATAGGGGGACCTCTCTATAAATAATTAAAAAAAAATAGCCAGGCATGGTGGCATATACCTGTGTATTCCAGCTACTCAGGAGGCTGAGGCAGGAGGATCACCTGAGCCCAGGAGGTCAAGGTTTCAGTCAGCTGTGATCACACCACTGCACTCCAGCTTGGGTGACAGAGAACCTGTCTGAAAAAAAGAAGAGAGAAAGAGACAGAAGGAGACAGAAAGAGAGAGAGAGAGAGAGAGAGGGAGAAAAGAAGAAGGAAGAAGGAAGAAGGAAAGATATCGCACTTCTAACACATAGCAGGCGTATAATTGCATAGGCTAAATAGCTAAAGTATGTATGGCAAACTTACATAGTTACAATTGGGGAATATAATTAAACTTGTATTTTATTTGAGTCTAAGTATAGCAAATTATCTAATTATAGAGACTGTTATATTTTAAGAGATAGTGTGTTTTAACTTTTATTAGAGTGCCTCACAAATATATGTACTGTAAAAGTATTAGTACTTTCATCAAAAATCTAGAACTTGACACATAATCTAATGTAAGCTCTTGTAGGTACTCAGTTTTTTGGGATATATTTTCAGTAATTTTTTGAGTTGTTCATATAATATTTCACTTGGTTAAAAATCTTTTGGTAAACTGTAAAATAGTGTCTACTTTCATGTCTTTAATAGTGATTATAATTAGGTAAAGATTTCTTTACTTCTTCCATAGTTTTTGTTTAACACTGTCAGTTTTAATCATAAAGTTTAGATTTAGAAGGTATTTTGAGCCTTAAAATAATTGGTACAAATATCAAAATTCATCTTTCTAAAACTGGTACTTTGTATCTTATTTGGTTTTGTATATTTTATTACTTAATGTGTTACTGAAAAATGTATTATTTCTTACTAGTGGTATTGATGCTCTTTTGGAATTGAAACCATTCATAGAAGAACTCCTCCAGGGAAAACATTTGACTTTGCCCTTTCAAGGGATTGGCACTTTTGGAAATCAGGTTGGATTTGTGAAGCTGGCAGAAGGAGATCATGTAAACTCACTTTTGGAGATAGCAGGTAAAACAGCAACACACTCATATGAAATCTTGTCTGTTGGAGAAGCAATTTTTTTCAATTTTGTAACAGAGACTTGACATTTTTAAATTTTAAAAGATGATGGACTAGACTCGAGTATTTTTTAGGACTGTCCCAATCATAAGTCTGAAGGATTTCAGTGCTTATCATAACATTTGACATACAGTTGGCACTTGGTAGGTACTGAATCAATGAATAGGAGTTATTGGTTGCCTATCCAGAGGCTTGTGGGAGTTGTCATCCCCATTGCAGAGAGCCAGTTGGTGAATCAGCAAGGTTTCCGTTTATGCTGCTCCCCTCCACCCAGTCCCCTGGAGGGACTACTCTCTGAGCAGAAGGACCATTGGTGTTAGCAGAAGACCTCATGTGTGTTGGAGAACATGTTGCCTTGTGCAGCACAATTGAAAGTGTCAGGGAATTGGAAGCAGAAAAAAATCATAACCTGGATGAGTGACTTCAGTTTGATCCAGAGATAATAGGTTGGGTATTAGCCTACATGCTGTGAGAAATTTTTATTTTCACTTCATGTCATGTCATGTCATGTCATTTCATGTCATCTCATTGCAGGTTCAATAATCCTTGGTTCATAACACACTTGCATCATTGGTCTATGCTTGGTCCACTTTTATCTGTGTTTTTTTTTTCTATTATTCCTTCTTTGCTTTTCTTTCTCTGCCCCCTCTTCCCTCTCTTCTTGCTTCCATCCCTCCTTCTCTTTGTGTATCTACCTTTCTCTCTCTGTCTCTTAAAAAGCAATGTAATAATAACCTGGGAATGGTGGGAATTGAACAATGAGAGCACATGGACACAGGAAGGGGAACATCACACTGTGGGGACTGTTGTGGGGTGGGGGGAGGGGGGAAGGATAGCATTGGGAGATATACCTAATGCTAGATGACGAGTTAGTGGGTGCAGCGCACCAGCATGTCACATGTATACATATGTAACTAACCTGCACATTGTGCACATGTACCCTAAAACTTAAAGTATAATTAAAAAAAAAAGAAAAAAAAAGAAAAAATCATCTATAGGAATGAATAGAGCAGAATCTGGAAAAAAAGAAAAAAAAAAAAACCTGGGAATCTACCACCCCAAACAGAAGCTAGTGCTTCGGTAGTAATCTAACCATATTGTCCTTTCAGTAATGCATCCTTTGGCCTTCCTCCAATTAAGTTCACTGTCATCCTGAAGTCAGTGTTTACTTCCTTTTATTTTCCCAGAGTATATGTATTTTCATTTTAGTTGGTTTTAACTTAATAAAAAGGGCATCTTGTTGTATGTGATCTATTGGGACATCCTTTTCACTTAATATTACATTGCCTCTTTGCAGTTTAATAATTGGCCATTTAAAAGTGTACAGTTGGCAGGGAGTGAGGATCAGGTTTCATTGTTGGTTTTTCTTTTGTGTTCTTAAGATATTTGTGATAAATATTTTTGTGAATGTCAGTGTTTATATAGGGCTGGATTATCATACAGATTAATTGTTAGAATGACATTTAGCGTAGTGTCAGTTGTGCTGTCTTGTATATGGTTTAAGTTCACTGAGTTTGTTATCCATTCAGATGTATCAGAAGTAGAGCTGTTTAGTTATCTTTATAGTAGAAGATTTCTGTTATGTACTTGAAATACGTTTTACATAACAGCATTTCAATTGGGTTGCAAATGTGAAATTCACTATTGCTGTTATTAGTGACACAGCCGCATTCATTTTAGCAAAGGTTTTTATAAATTTATTACCTCTAAATTTCATTTCTTCTACATAATGTTGGGCCCGAGGAATTATACTTTAGTAGGAAGAATTCATTCCTTTAGCATGCAATTAGCCAGTGCCAACTAGTACTTGGGATAGAAAACTGGAAAAAAAAAAAGATCCTTTTCCTTTAAGGAGCATATAGCCTTGTGCAGAAACAAACAGGCAAGCAATTACAGTGCAATATAATAATAACAATAATTTTTGTAACTAGAGGCAGAGGCACAGAGTATAGCAGGCACATAGGAGAAGGGGGCGGATTGAGGAAGATTTCATAGGAGAAATAGTGTTTGAGTTGACATTTGAAAGGTAAATACAGGTTTTCTGGTTGGACAAATTGGAGGAGTGTATCCTGGGTAGAGGGAACAGCATATGCAAATAAATCAAGTCCTATTTAGGGGCCTACAAGTAGTTTAGTGTTACTGAAGTATAAATTGCAAATCTAGAGATACCATCAAATGAGATTCATATGCTAAAGGGAGCAGTGAAGGTAAAATAAGGGCATGAGGAGAGCGGTGAAAGTTTAGAATGGCGACCAAGGGAAATGGAAGGGGAAAGTTTAATAAGCAGCATGTAATGGGGTTGCAGAGCAATGCAGAAGGTGCATTTGGGATGAGTGCAGAAATTTGTAATGGTACTAATCTGTGATCTTCTCAAGTACTATGTAGGATTTAGCTGTGAGAATGGAGAGGGGAAACTGAATTAATCCATACTGGAGCACTTGTATGGTAGGTGTGGTAAAAAGACAAAGGAGCAAGACTGTCAAGAGAGTGGTAGAATGTTTGATGTGATCATTATTGGACGTACATTAGAAAAGGCAGTAAAGTCTGGATGGGACTAATATTTGGAAGGAGAATAGAGTAATAGGGCTGAAGATTAGAGTTAGTAGAAGTTCAAGAGTGAGAAAGGAAAATTAGGAGGTGTGATCAGAGAGCAGTATATTGGATTTTATGAATTGAGGAGATTTCTGGTTCATAGAGAGTATGAAGAAACTTTGTTCGTTGACGTCACAAAGAAAAACAAATGATAGCTAGAAGTTTTAAAATCGAGAGAAAGACAAATTATTAGGTTGCATAGGAGAAACTTATAGCTTCAGTGAAGTCCCTAGGTACATGATCAGTATACAAAAACCTATAAATAATTAAAGTATTTTTTTAAGAGGCACAATTTTTAATAACAAGAACAGTAGAGACATGTAGGAATAAATCAACTAAAGGATATGCAAGACTTCTGTGGAGGAAATATTTTGGCTATTACATCTTTACTAGGTATGTTTATCATAACACTTTTCCCCTTTCCTTTTTTAAAGACAGAGTCTTGCTCTGTCACCCAGGCTGGAGTGCAGTGGTGCAATCATGACTCACTGCAGCCTTGAGCCTCCTACGCTCAAGCGATCCTCCTGCCTCAGCTGCAGGTGTGTGCCACCATGGCCAGCTAATTTTTTTTTTAAGAGTTGGAGTCTCACTATGTTGCCCAGACTGGTCTTGAACTCTTGGCCTCAAGCATTTGTCCCACCTTAGCCTCATAAAGTGTTGGGATTACACCATGAGCCACTGTGCCCAGCCCCTCCTTTCTTTTTCTATTTGTTGCAAGAGCGTCTATTCCTCTCACTGAGAAATACATTTCTAGACTAAGCCAGACCATCAAAAAAATTGTATAGGTACTTAGACAAAATCGTGTAAAACTTTGTAGAATTGATATTACAGAATTGCTTTTACTATAATTCTTTTGGCATTATTTGATGATTTTCTAAGAAACAGGTTTATGGAAATTCTCTGTGTTTATTTTAAGTATTACAAATGTTGGTTATATCTTGTTAAATAACATGAGTTGATTAGAAAAAATTCTTTTTGGCTGGGTGCGGCGGCTCATGCCAGTAATCCCAGCACTTTGGGAGGCCGAGGTGGGCAGATCGTGAGGTCAGGAGTGGCCAGTACTGGAGACCAGCCTGGCCAATATGGTGAAACCCCGTCTCTATTAAAAATACAAAAAATTAGCAGGGTGTGATGGCACACCCCTGTAGTCCCAGCTACTCAAGAGGCCGAGGCAGGAGAATCACTTGAACCCGGGAGGCGGAGGTTGCAGTGAGCCGAGATCGTGCCACTGCACTCCAGCCTAGGTGACAGAGCGAGACTCCATCTCAAAAAAAAAAAAAAAAAAAGAAGAAAAAATTCTTTTTAATTTTAATATCAGGACTATTTCTCTTGAACATGTTGTTTTTTACCTAATGAATGTTGAACATTTAACTTGTGTCTTTGGGTTAGAATTGGTTACTTGAAAACTTAGAATCTAGTTTATTGCGTACTTCAATTTAGAATATAGGACATAATGTTATTCTTTTTGTGCACTTACCTCATACCTGGCTTCATGTTATCTTTCCAGTTTTAGTTTCCCTTTTGTCTCATTTTCTTTACTTTAAATTTACTTATTATAGTGTACACTTCTTTGGAGTTATCTTAAATCCTGTTTTTAGGGATAGGGTGAAGCAAAACATGTAAGCAAGCATGCAAATAAATAAGCAATATTTACAAGTCAAGAAGTACTTAAAATCATTAGTGGGCCAATGAGAAGGCAACTCTAATTGTTCTGAGGGCAAATCATCTGGGACCAATGCCCACAGTTAATCTTTTCTTCCTGGGCAAATCATTGGGACTGATAGTCCACAGTTAAACTTAATCTTTTCTTCTTGGCTTCTCTGGAAAAAATGCTAGACTTAGAGCTTTTCTTTGGTAATATAAATATCTCTGCACTCAAGAAACATTTCTAATTACTCATTCATTCATTGTTCTTTTAAATAATTCACTGGGTGCTTGCAACATTGAGAATTCCATCCGTTCCTTGCAAATATTCTCACAAAGGCATTTTCCAATATTGATGAAAGATCCATTGTGTGCTGAGGAATGTGAAGTCTCACCAGCTTTAATATGAATATAAGCCCGAAGATGTTGGTTTGTTATTACTGCTCCTGTAATTCCTTTCTTGATTCCAGAGGTATTAGGTACTGTTGATTAAAAATATTTATGTTTTTCAAAAGTTTAAACAAAACATTATAAAAAATAGAAGCTGGAGGGAGAACAACATTCTTTTCCTCTCATACAATCACTGTTATACTTGCTTTTAATCTTTTATGTGTGTATTGTACTATTGTTTTTATTATAATTTTTATGCACTTTTATAAGAAACCTGAATATTTGAATATACATGGAAAACTTTATTCACTTACTGAAGCAACATGTATTTATTAATTATTGGGGACTTACTGTGTCAGGCATTGAAGTTTAGATATAGCCTCTATTTACATAGTGTTCAGATATTCAGAATGTTCAGCACATGGGATTTTTGTCAATATTTTACTTCTTTAGATATATTTTTAAAAGAATGCCTCAGGCTGGGCACACTGGCTTGCACCGGTAATCCCAGCCACTCAGCAGACTGAGGTAGGAGGATCACTTGAGCTCAGGGGCTGGAGGTTACAGTGAGCCATGATTGTGCCACTACACTCTAGCCTGGGCAATGGAGTGAGACCCCATCTCAAAAAAAGAATGCCTTAGGATTAGTGCCACTTTAACCCAACAGTATCAGTAAAATGATTTAATATTTGTTTTTGTATCATATTTTATAGGCTGTTTGTTCAAATGATATATTCTAACTCTCAGAAGAATATATTCCATTGACCAAAATTTCTTAAAACTTTGTAATAAATTGTATGTATATGCCTACACAGGAATATTAAAATTTTGTTCATTCAAAATAATGGAGACAGAGCTAGACTGACTTACTGTAAAGCAGGATAATTTGTAAAGAAAGTAATTCTAGTTGACCTTTGAACAATGTGGGGATTGGTGCCCAGAACCCTGCGTAGTCAGAATTCCCCATGTAACTTTCGACTCCTCCAGAAGTTTACTACTAATAGTCTACTGTTGACTGAAAGCCTTACTGATAACATAAACAATTAACACATATTTTATATTTTACATGTATATATACATGTATATGTTACATGTATTATTAATATATACTATATTCTTACGATAAATAATTTAGAGAAAAGAAGATGCTATTAAGAGAATCCTAAGAAAGAGAAGACATGTTTGCTGTTGATTAAGTGGAAGTGGATGATCATAAAGGTTTTCAACCTCATCATTTTCACATTGAGTGGACTGAGGAAGAGGAGGAGTGAGTCTTGCTGTCTTAGGGGTGGCAGAGGCACAAGAGGTGGAGGTAGAAGTGGGGAGGCAGGAGGGGCAGGCACACGTGTGTAACTTCTTTTGAAAAATATCCATATATAAGTGGACCTGCTTAGTTCAAACCTGTGTTGTTCAAAGTTTGAGCTGTAGTCTGATTTACCTAATTTTCATGGAGAGAGTTTTTAGATTTACAAGTTAAAAAAATAAATTCTTAAAGTGTTACATAGTTCTTAGGAAAAAAGGAACCAATTTCAGACACTACTCTTTGTGGTCATTACTAAATATTGGTAGGATAAAGAGTCATTTAGAATTTTTAATGTGTAAAATTGAAGAAAATTATTGGACATTTTGAACTAGTAGAGTCTAAATTGATGAGCTTTTACCATTAATGGGGGTCAGGATATGCTACTCCATAATATTTTAAGCTAAAGGAATTTGAGAAAACAGCAGAAGTAGGAAAGTCACTCTCTGCCCTCCTGCCCTTCCCCGAAGCAGGTCGTAAGACCCACATTTGAGATATGCTCTCTCTATGCCTGGAGGAATGGAACGTCCTCCTTTCTGAGGACACCGGGTCACAGAGGAGAAGCTGAGTCAGTAGGCCTTGCTAAGTTTCCCCCGGTTTATTGCCATTAGATCATACTTTTTAATTCAATTGTACTTCTCCACAACTATCCACTTCATCATCAAACGTAGCATAAAAATACACAAGTTTACATGTTTATTTGGGTCATTATTTTCTTATAAAAGGTCCCATGTCTCATAAAACTTCTATTAAATAAATTGGTATGCTTGTCTCTTGTTAATCTGTCTTTTTTATGGAGTTGTCTATAACAATGAATATAGGATGGGTGAGAAAAAGATATTTCTTTTTTCCTGCACCATTAAAATTATGCTGTTACTAACAGTTATTTTTGGTACCTGCTGGTGGGCTAAAGAGACCAAGCCCTTCTTTGCATCACATGTACATGTGGGCTTATGGTGGTAGCCACTTGAGGGAGCAGGTAAGGTGTATGGCATCAGAGGCTGTGTCTCAGCTTCCTAGCTTGACCTTGAGTGATCCTGTGTGGTTTTTTTTTTTCCCAGAATAAAACAGCACCTTCTTTCCTAGAATTACCCAGTAGCTGATAGAATTAAGAAGATATTGAAAATTTTGCATTTATATGGCATGTTCCCACATTTTATAACGAATGATGAAATTGCATTGAAAAGCTTTTTGCATAGAAATGGTATGTGATTTCATTCATTTTTTCAGCCATATATAATTTTAAGCTTGTGAGATTGAGAGATTGCTAAAAATTTAGCCCACTAGTATTATAATAGTTCTTGCAAAACTTTTTTTTTAAATAGAAAAGTGCCCTTGGTTAGCATGATAAAAGATTCTAAGTACATTTATCTCATACAAGAAAAAATAAAAGGTTTTTAGAATGTTCATTTGAACATTATGCTTTCTTTCATTTTGACTGTCATTTCCCCCAAAAGATGAAGAGACTACATTCCGTGTTTTCTGCTCCTTGTGAAGAATCTGTTCAGTTTCTGGTATCTTTAAGCCCTTCTAGGGTGCTCTATTACTACATGAAGTCTTGGATTTCTGACCACCACAGGCTGGTGGGTGTCCCAGCAGCCTGCTAACCGTTCCCCTAATGGCTTGGGCTAGGCTCTCTTCAGAAACGTAAAAGTAACTTAGCCACACTTCACTTAGAAGACCAGCTTGTCTTCTTAACTAGGATGGCTGCAATCACAGACCTGCACCATTGAGGCCATTAGAGCCTTAGTTTTATACCCTGCCTCTGTTTGCATATGCCTCCAAGCACACTTCCTCCATCCTTCCTCTCCTTTCTCATCTCTCTCTTAATCCTTTTTATTCTCACCTCTTTTATTTACTTGATTTTCAATCAAACACTTTCTAAATGGACTGACTTTGTACCAGGCATTATTCTAATTATCTTATTAAATATCAATTTCGTCCTGACAAACCTGTGAGGTAGGGGCTGTCTTCGTTCATTTTGTGTTGCTATAACGGAATACTTGAGGCTGGGTAATTTATGAAGGAAAGACATTTATTGAGCTCACAATTTTGCAGGCTGGGAAGTTCAAGAGCATAGCACTTCACTGGCTGGCTCCCGATGAGAACCACATGCTGGGTCAAAACATGGCAGAGAAGTGGAAAAGTGAGTGGGTGCGTGCAAAGAGATCACTTGCCAATAGAGGAAGCAAGTGAGAATCTAGGAAGCCTAATTCACTTTTATAAAAGCATATTCTTTAGTAACTAATCCAGTCCCGTGAAAGTGAGAACATACTCCTGATGTAAGGCATTCATCTATTGATGAGGGATCCACCCCTGTGACCCAAACACCTCCCACAAGGCTCCATCTCCAGCACAACCATGTTAGGAATCAAATTTCAACATGAGTTTTGGTGGGGAAAAACCATATCCAAACAGTAGGAAGACCATTGTCATCACTCCCATTTGGCAGGGAAACTGAGGCACAAAGAAGTTAAGTAATTTGTTAGTGAGCAGTGGAACCAGGACTCAAATCCAAGCAGTCTGATTCCAGATTCTGTGCTCTTAATTACTATGCTATTCTGTTACATTGTAAATTAGCAACCGGACTCCCTAAACATTTTCCAGGAACACCTCTTCTTGCCTTAGCTGAAACTTGGCTCTTATCTGATTGAAATCACAGCTTCCTCTAGGTGAAGGCTGCTCATTTCACCCAATCCCAAATTCCACGGGACCCAGAGGTATCATCCACATTCTCTTAGTTTTCTGTTGCTTTGTCCCCGTTCTATCCTCACGCAAAGGTCTTTCCTTATTGGTGGTTCATGTTACCTGGTTTTGTTAACTTCTGCCTCTCTTTTTGCTGTCATCTGAATATTTCCTCTCCTATTTTGAGGATTTTGTTTCATAGCTCACATTACAATGCTTGCGTCCTTCAGTAGCACGAGCACAATCTGTCCAGCCATCCTGGCACAAAGTGAGCTTTGGAGTCAGTCAGAACCATTTGCATTCCTGTGCAGCCTGTTACCAGCTGAGTGGTTTTAAGCAATTTACTTCACCTTCCAATCCTTCAGTTTTTTTATTTGTACAATGGGCATAATAGTAACTGTTCTGAAAATAAAGTGAGATAATCTATACGAAGTGCTTAGCACAGTATTGGGCACATAGACAATGTTAAATAGATGGTAACGATTATTATTAATGATAAATACTCCATTCCCACTACTGCCATCACAGCTGTTGCTTTTCTTAAAATCCCTTGACTTCTTTGACGTTAGCATCCTACACCCATACACCACTCTGCCATTCATAAGCATATTTCTGAGACCTTAAACTTAGTTATAGCTATCACCACAACTTCCCATTCTAGTTGCCATTTACTTCGTTTCCACTACTACTAATGCTCCGGAACCTCACCCAGGCTTGGCCTCTTCCAGGACAGCATGGATGTATTCATTCTTAAACTAGACAAGGCCTCAAGGTATGCCATTCTCTTGGTGGCTCTTTCAGTTGTCCTATCTCCTTCTGTTTGACCTGTCTGGGAGACACCGATGGCAGATCCAATACAGTCATTTGCTTTTTTGCCCCAACACCTGGGCAAAATAAAATCCACCCTCCTTGCTGTAGCCCACAATATCCTCCATGTTCTGGTCCACTGCCTATATCTCCTGCCTTATCATGGTCCTCTCTCCCTGCCCACTGTGCCCCACTTGAACTTGCTTCTTACAGGTACTGGACTCAACAAAGTCTTTTCTGCCATAGATCTTCTGAAAATGCCTGAGTGTTCCTTCTGCTTGGACCTTTTCCTTCTTAGGATCTCAAATGTCACCACTTCAGAGAGTCCCTGCCCACTGTGAGTAGAGTATTTTTATAAGTAAGCTCTCTATCACTGTACCCAGTGGGATGCCCTCATAGGTCTCATCACAGGTTGTGATTACCTTATTGTCTATTCGGTTTTTTGTTTGTTTGTTTGTTTGTTTTGAGATGGAGTCTCGCTCTGTCGCCCAGGCTGGAGTGCAGTTGCACAATCTTGGCTCACCGCAACCTCTGCCTCCTGGGTTCAAGTGATTCTCCTGTCTCAGCCTCCCGAGTAGCTGGGATTACAGGTGCCTGCCACCACACCCAGCTAAGTTTTGTGTTTATAGTAGAGACGGAGTTTCTCCATGTTGGCCAGGCTGGTCTCAAACTCCTGACCTCAAGTGATCTGCCTGCCTGGGCCTCCCAAAGTGCTGAGATTACAGGCGTGAGCCACCGTGCCTGGCCTGTTATTGTCTATTTGATTGACTATCTTTGTGGCTAGATTAGGTTCCATGAGGGCCAGGACCATGACTGTTTTGGTCACTAGTGTATACCCAGTACTGTCTATAATGTGTGACACATAAAACGCGTTAAGGCTCACATAATCCCAGCACTTTGGGGGTCTGAGGAGGGAGGATTGCTTGAGCTCAGTGGTTTAAGACCAGCCTAGGCAACATAGTGAGACTTTGTTTCTACAAAAGATAGAAAAAAATTACCTTGGCATGATGGTGCATGCCTTGATTCCAGCTACTGAGGTGGCTGAGGTGGAAGGATTGCTTGAGTCTGGGAGGGCGAGGCTGCAGCGAGCTGTGAATATGCCACCATACTCCAGCCTGGGTGACAGAAAAAGACCCTGTCTCAAATAAATAAATAAATAAATAAATAAATAAATAAATAAATAAGTTGTTAATAAGTATTCATCAAAAGAATGAGAAAATGAAGAAATCACACAGTCATGTAGGTTGGCTCTCCTGCAAATGTATGTTTTCCACACTCAGAGCCTTGGCTCGGCAGGTCCACTGCTTCAGCTCAGTTTTTCTCATGTCTACTGTTGCTGCCCTAGCCCCCTGTTTGGAGCAACTATAACCTTCTACCCCTCTCTCAGCAGATGGCACTGAGGCTGGGATCTGCTCACTTCAAGTCCCTGTGCTTGGTGAACCTATCTGCTACTGCATTTGGCTTTTAAATTCTCATACAGTTTTGGGAAAAGAGGTGTCCTTTATCTAGTTAAGACTAACCCCTTCAGCTGTGTTCTTGGTTTGCTGGACTCAACCAGGATCTTGCTGTACCAGTTACTTCTTCCCTCTCTGTGCTTCTGTGTTTTCAACCCTTTTGTCTTTATTACCTCCTTTCCCCCAACTTTACTTGCTCAATAACACCTTTCCTATCCCTAAACAAACAAAAAACAAAGTTAAAAAATCCTAAGAATTAGCTACAGAAAAATCTCTTGATCTTGAATCTCCTGCTAGCTTCTTCATTGTACCTTTCCTACCCAGAATCTTTAAAAGAGTTGCCTGTATTCTCTGTACCTTTCCTACCTAGAATCTTTAAAATTTAAAAATCTTCATTGTACCTTTCCTATCCAGAATCTTTAAAAGAGTTGCCTGTATTCTCTGTCTTTAGTTCATTACTGTCCTTTTCTCAAACCTCCTGCGGTCAGTAGGCTATGGCCTACTTCACTGCATGCCACATCATGGGCCCCTGATAGCTTTGTAATCGCTGAATCTAACGAATGCTCTAGATTTATTCATACAACTGAGGACTCCCTTCTTTAAATTCTCCTTTTGGTTTCTGAGACACCACTTTCTTTTTTTGTTTGTTTATTTTTTTATACTTCTCTCAGTGTATCTTCTCAGCTTTCTTCATTAGCTTATCTCTTTTTTCTTTAAGCATTTATATTTTTAGATTTCTGAACCTGACTCTCTGTTTAACTATGTTTCTCTTTTTTTTGAAATGGAGTCTCACTCTGTTGCCTAGGCTGGAGTGCAGTGGCACTGTCTCAGCCTCCTGGGTTCAAGCAATTCTCCTGCCTCAGCCTCCTGAGTAGCTGGGATTACAGGCGCCTGCCACCATGCCTGGCTAATTTTTGTATTTTTAGTAGAGACAGGGTTTCACCATGTTGGCCAGGCTGGTATCAAACTCCTGACCTCAGGTGATCTGCCTTCCTCGGCCTCCCAAAGTGCTGGGATTACAGGTGTGAGCCACCGCGCCTGGCCCCATGTTTCACTTTTTGTATTTACCATCATGGTCAATCTCCCTACTCTTCCACCAGGAACATCAAGAAATGTAGGTGTCATCCTAAACCCCAGCATCAGTCATTTTAGATATTCATAGTCATCAAATGCTGTAAATTTTTTGTCTTAAATATCACTCCCATTCGTTCCCTACTTTCTGTTCCTGTTGCTGTGCCTCAGTTCAAGCTCTGTTCATCTTTCACCCATGCTACTGCAATAGTCTCCTGGTCTACAGTCTGCCGCTTTGCTTCCAGACTCTTTTTCTAAAGCACAAAACTAAGCATTTTTATGCTCCCTGCTTAAAAGAATTTATTAACTTACTGTTGGATCTAGGATAAAATCTATTCTTCTTGCTGTGTCATTTAAGATTCTCAGCTCCTTGATTCTTGCCTGTGTATTTAGCCTTATTTCTTGTCCACACTGCACCCTGCACCCATTGTTTAAGATATGCTGAACTACTTACAGGTCCCCTGAGGCACTGGGCCATGTCGTGTCTTCATGCCTTAGCTGACGCTGCTGCCATCCCATGGAAACTTTCACATTCTTCACATGATCAGACAACAACCACTGATCTTTTTTATTTAAAAAAAAATTAGTTTTGGCCGGACATGCTGTAATCCTAGCACTTTGGGAGGCCGAGGCGGATAGATCACTTGAGGTTAGGAGTTTGAAACCAGCCTGGCCAACATAGTGAAACTCCATCTCTACTAAAAATACAAAAACATTAGCTAGGCATGGTGGTGGGTACCTGTGATCTCACCTGCTCAGGAGGCTGAGGCAGGGGAATCGCATGAACCCAAGAGGCGGTGGTTGTAGTGAGCTGAGATGGCACCAATGTACTCCAGCCTGGGTGACAGAGCAAGAGTCCATCTGAAAAAAAATAATAATTTTTAACTATAGTAAAATACACATAATATGAAATTTACCATCTTAACTTTTTTTAAACACATAGTTCAGTAGTGTTAAGTATATTCACATTATTGTGCAACCAATCTACGGAATCTTTTTATTCTTGCAAAATGGAAACTCCATACCCATGAAAAACAAATCCTCACTCCCTCCTTCCCCTGGCTTCTGGCGACCACCATTCTACTTTCTATCTCTATGAATTTGACTGTGTAGCTGCCTCATAGAAGTGAAATCATGTATTTATCTTTTTGTGACTGGCTGATTTCACTTAACATAACGTCCTTAAGGTTCATCCATGCTGTATCATGTCAGAACTTTATTCCTTTTTAATGCTTTATAATATTCCGTGGTATATGTACATACCACATTTTGCTTGTTATCTGTTGATGGGTTTGTTGATGGACTCTTGGCTATTGTGAATAATGCAGCTATGAACATGGATGTATAAATATCTCTTCAAGACCTTGAGTTCAGATCTTTTGGATATGTAACCAGAAGTGGAATTGCTAAATCGTATGGTAGTTTAATTTTTAACTTTTTGAGGAACTGTCTTAATGTTTTCTATAGCAGCTGGACTATTTTACATTCCCTCCAGCAGTGTACTAGGGCTCCAACACTTGTTATTTTCTATTTTTTTGATAATGGCCCTTTTTTTTTAACCCAAATTTTGTATTGATCAAAACAGCTTCATTGTTCTTTATAACAAAGAATTGTTGTAAACTTGAATTTATGTAACTAATTAAAACTAGCAAAATAACCAATTTTATATTCGCTTTACATATTGGAGTTCAACAAAAAAAATTTAATTTTGGGGGAAAAAAAGCTGTATTTCAAAATGTTTAAAAAAACCACTGTCATGGAAATCTTAGGATGAAATGGCCTTCTTAATGGAGAGAGGCAGGAGATAAACCATCCAGCAGAGGGCTCTGTGTAAAAACGTTTATTTTTACTAATGTTTAGAATACAGGAACTAACGAAAGGAAAAAAAAGACAACTTCAAAGTGACAGTGAGTTAGGGCCTGCCTGCGGCCAAGGTGGGAAGGCTACTCCAGGGTATGCTGGCATGCACTGGCCCCCCACTACTTAATGTCAGTGCCACTAAGCAGAAAACTTGAGGAATCAGGGTGTGAAGACCTTACCAGCTGCTAGCGAGCATGCAGGGGAAGAAAGGGATGTCTGTGTGGCTTCCCCATGAGCTGAGAGCCAGGATACACAGGGCAGGTGGCAGAGGCTCCCAATTCAGTTCAGGGCAGGGGGCTGAATGCCCAGGTCCAGGAAGAACAAAAAGGGGATTTTGGAGGTAGGCTTTTTTGTTGTGTTAAAAAACAGGCACATTACCCATCTCCCTGTGGCCCTTGAGCTCCTGGCCTGGCCCCCTGATCCTTCCCCTCTCCCCACAAAACCAAAATGAATAAGAAGAGAGGTAGAAGATGAGACATTCCAAGGGTGGGGAATGCTTTAGTCACTGGAGCCCGCCCATGAGAGTGAGCCTGGAGAGCACTGGGAAGCACAAGGTGAAGCTGCTGCTCCCCCTGGGGTAGGGTGGACTGGGACAGGGCAGAGCCAGGATGGTGACCGAGAACATCCTGACTCCAGCAAAGAATCCTACGTAGCAGGAACAGAGGGCCGCAGAGAGCCACTCTGGAGGAAAGAGGTGAGGCTAAGTGACACAGGGGCATGGAAAGCTCCTTGTGGCTGTGGCCTCAGCTGCTCGCTACCAGCTGCCTCGGGCAGAGGCTCTGGCCTGGCTCGCCTCTGGGGGACGGGAAAACTGTGGAGACCAGAGTGGAGGCAGAACAGAGAGAGAAGTGAGCTGCTCTCCCACTCTTTCTAGGAGGACGCTGTTTGAACCCTGTGATGACCAGGGCCTGGGCCCAAGGCAAGCAGAATGAATGCATTTCATGGAGAGCAGAGAGAAACTGGGCCCACAGGTATGCCTTGGGGCAGTGTGTTGCTCCTTTCTCCTTGAGGGCCTAGGGCCAGAGGTGGCCAGAGCTGCCACCTCAGCTTGTGGCTGCCAAAGGCAGGCTAGAACAACCACCCCAAGGTTCTCTGGACTTGTGAAGGAGAGGAGGAGGAAGGGAAAGGTGGGTATGAAAAATGAAGTGGAGGAGAGAAACAGCCTTAGATATGTCGGGGAGCAGGGGGGTGGCCATATCAAGAGGAGTTCTGGTTCTGGTAGATGGAAGCTTTTTCCTTCAACAGGTTCAGACACAGGTGGCACCTCCAACTTCCTTCAGGGGGCTCAGATATGGATGGAGTGAGACAGTACATTTCGTAGCCATGATCGCAGTCATCACAAAAGCCCAGCTGGTCATCATCTTCAGAGGTGCCGCAGATATCGCAACATTTGTGCTCGATGCACTGCCAGCAGTATGTCTTCACTGCCCCATCATCATGGGGGTGAAATGGAGGCAAGATGGATGCCCTGAGCAGCCACAGTTGAAACAGGACACCAGCTCCTCAGGTTGTCCCATCTTCTTGTTAATCTTTGAGTTCCCCAGGCAGAAGTTACAGTAGTTGTTGGGCAAGGCCAATCCATCAGGACCCTTTTTGGATTTCTGTTTCTCAGACCTCTGGGAAACAGGAGTGGGTGGTTGGGAGTCTTCTTTGTCCTCGCCCTCCTCAGCCAAGTGAGAGTGGACATAGTGGTAACTGAGGCCTGGTCGGTTCTTATAACGTTTTCCACAAATGTCACAGGCATAGGGCTTATCCTGGTCCTCCAGGTTGGAAGCATCCAGCTCCTTACGGGCACTGCCACACATTTACCCTTGGATTACCCCTTTCCCCGAAGCTTGGGAGCATCTTCTTCACAGTCCTCATCATCGAGGTCATCCAGGAAGTCATCTGGTTCTAGGATCCGCTTTCGTGCTTGACTGTTTGTCACAGGAAACTTGCCCAGGCTGTCATCATCAACTCGGGGATCTGGGGCACCTCGCTTCTCCAGGGGGTCAGTGTGCAACAGAACCTCTAAACTGCTGCTGTCCTGAGAGATCAGCCCCTCCTTCTTCAGGGTGTGGTCTGTGTCTGGCTTAATAGGTGGGAAGAAAAATTGTGGCTCTTCACGGGGGTGGGCTCACTGCTTTTTCCGCCAGTGCCGGGCAGGGTACAAGTAGTTGTCCAGAGGCCAATCCTAGAACCTGGTTACTTCTCCATCCAGCTGTAACAATTGTTCTGGGCTACTCCAGTCTGCGAGGCCAAGAAAGGCAGGCACACGCTGTGCTCAGCACAGAGGTGGGCATTGTAACTGTGGCCCTGCTCCATGGCATCTTTGTAGTACTGCTCCCAAGGAACTTCACTGCATTCACCACCACAGGTGCCATTTTTCCTTGCTTCTCTCCCTCCAGTAATGGCCATTCTAATGGGTATGAGGTGGTATTTCATTTGTGGTTTTGATTTGCAATTCCTTGGTGATTAGTGATGTTGAACATCTTTTCCTGTGCTTTTTGCCGTTTGTGTTTCTTCTACGGAGAAATCCTATTCAAGCCTTTTGCCCATTTTTAAACCAAGTTGTCTTTTGTTGTTGATTTGAAGGAGTTCTTTATATTCTGAATATTAATCTCTTATCAGTTATATGATTTGCAAATATTTCTCCCACGCCATAGGTGGCCTTTTCATTCTATTATATCCTATGATGCACAAAAGTTTTAAATTTTTATGTAGTCCAATTTATCTGTTTTTACTTTTGTTACCTGTGCTTTGGTGTCACACTCAAGAAATCATTGCCAAATCTAATGTCTTGAACCTTTCCCTCTATGTTTTTTCTTAAGAGTCTTATAATTTTAACTCTTATGTTTAGATCTTTGATCCATTTCGAGTTAATTTTTGTATATGGTGTAACGTGTAAGGGACTAACTTCATTCTTTTGCATGTGGATATCCAGTTTTCCTAGCACCATTTGTTGAAAGACTGCTGATGTAGTTTGTATGTTATCCCTTCTCAAATTGTATGTTGAAATATAATCCCCAGTGTTGGAGGTGGGGCCTTGTGGGAGGTGATTGGATCATCATCCTCTTAGTACTATCCTCATGCTAGTGAGTGAGTTCTTGTGAGATCTGGTCATTTAAAAGTGTGTGGGACCTTCCCCTCTCTCTCTTATTCCTGCTCCCACCCTGTGAGATGCCCGCTCCCCCATGCCTTCTGCCATGGATTGTAAGCTTCCTGAGGCCTCCCCAGAAGGAGATGCTGGCATTATGCTTCCTGTACAGCCTGCAGAACTGTGAGCCAATTAAAGTCTCTTTTCTTATAAGTTATCCAGTCTCAGGTATTTTTTTTTAAATAGCAATGGAGAAATGGCTTAATACAACTGTCTTTTCTCATTGAATGATCTTGGCACCGTTGTTGAAACCATTTGACCATTGTCGTAGTCCTTTCCTGCTGTTATAACAAAATTCTGGACTGGGTAATTTATAAACAACAGAAATTTATTCATCACAGTTCTGGAAATGGGAAGTTCAAGATCAGGTCACCAGAAGATTTAGTGTTTGGAGAGGGCTCTCTGCTTCACAGATGACACCTTGCTACTGCATCCTCACCTAGTGGAAGGGGAGAACACTGTATCCTCACATGGTGGAGGGGCAAAAGGGACAAAGACAAAAGACAAAAGTGATTTAGGACCCCAAAATCTCTTTTAAGGACAGTAATCCCATTAATGAAGGCAGACCTCTTGTGACCTAATCAGCTCCCAAAGGCCCCACCTCTTAATACCTTTACCTTGGGGATTAGGTCTCAACGTAAGAATTTTGGAGGGACACAAACATTCAGACCATAGCAACCGTATATGTGAGGGTTTGTTTTTGAGCTTTCTATTCTATTTCATTAGCCTATATATTTGTCTTTATGCATATATTACACTTTCTTGATTACTGTAGATTTGTAGTAACTTTTGAAATCAGAAGTGTAAAATCTCTAACTTTGATCTTCTTTATCAGGATTGTTTTGCTATTCAGAGATCCTTGAGGTTCAATATGAATTTTAGGATGGATTTTTTAAAAATTTCTGCAGAAAATACCATGGGGATTTTGATAGGGTTACATTAAATCATTAGATTGCTTTGAGCAGTATTGGCATTTTAACAATATGTAGTCCTTCGGTTCATTAAAAAAGGCAGGATGTCTTTTCATTTATTTGTATTTTCTTTAATTTCTTTTAGCAATGTTTCATAGTTTTCAGAATATGCATCTTTCACCTCCTTGGTTAAATTTATTCCTAAGTATTTTTAAATTTTTGTATTCCTAATTATTTTATAATTTTATTTATAATGTTGATGCAATTGTTTTCTTAATTTCCTTTCACATTGTATCACTGACCTTTCATAGAGACTTATTTCAAGTGTCACTTTAAAAATAAAGGCCTTTTTTCTCCAAAGTAGAAATGATCATTTTATCCTCTTATCCCCTATATCTCTACTGTAGAAACTATAACAAGTTAGTGTAATTGTTTAGAAATCTAACTTTCCCAACCAGAATTGAAAGCTCTTTGAGGGAATCTTCCATCTTTGTGTCCTCAATTCCTGCCACATGATATTCAATAAATATATTTTAATACATAAAGCAATGAAAAAAAAGTGTGATGCACACATAAAAGTTTACTTGAAAGAACATTTAACTTTAGGTAGTCTCTCTTCCCTCATTTACATTTGTGTCTAAATCTTTGCATGAGAATTAAACCCAGTCCTGGTGTTCTAGAATCCCCTAAGGATGATGTACCAGAACTCTCTCTGGCAGTTCACTTGGATTTGCTGGTTGTTAGGATAAGAAGGGACCTGAGATACAATTTATTATGGTCTCATCACTTTTACTGTCAGTGTTAAGTGATGTGTCTAGGAGCACAAACTAAATAATGGGAGAACTGGGTTGGAGTTAGAAGGCTCAGTCTGGTTCTCTTTATCAACTGTGGTAGAATGAGTAGAATTACTCTGGCATCAAGATGTATTTTAAAGATGTGCTTTTAAGAATGACACTTAAAAATTCTACTTGTCAGTTTTACACAGTAATCAACTGGAAATATCTATTTAAGATGAGGACTATAAAATTTTTAAATTGAAGTTGGTTTCAGCATTATGTCAGCCTTTATATTGAAACGTATAGTTCAAGTGACTTGCTAAGACTGTCTAAAATGAAACTGTTTAAGCAGTATGTGGATACAGGAATGCTTTAAATGTTAATAGTAATATTATAGGAACAACAAAAACAGCTTTATGGCTTTTATTTCTTTAAAGTTTCAGGTGACGAAAAGTGATTTTAAAATTTTATTGAGATTTTTCGTATTATATGTGACACAATTTTAGCATAACTTACAACAGTAGTAGAAAGTATCTTGCAATTGGAAGACATGGAAAATACTCATGCTTGCTATTGTTTAATTACACATTAGTTTTGTTGTTGTTGTTGTTTTGTTTTTTAAGACCATGTATCACTCTGTCACCCAGGCTAGAGTACAGTGGTGTCATCACAGCTCACTGCAGCCTTGACCTCCCTGGGCTTAGGTGATCTTCCCATTTCATCCTCCTGAGTAGCTGGGACTACAGGCATAGGCCATCACACCTGGCTGATTTTTGTACTTCTTTTTTTTTGTTTTGTAGAGACAGGGTTTCACCATGTTGCCCAGGCTGGTCTCAAATTCCTGGGCTCAGGCAATTCTACCTCCTTGGCCTCCCAGAGTACTGGGATTATAGGCATGAGCCACCTCATCTAGCCCCAAATCAAAAATTGAACATGCCATTTTTGTGACATCCACATACTGAAATAATATATAGAGATACTTGACTTATGGTGCAGTTACATCCTAATAAACCTACTGTAACTTGAAAATGAATTGAATACATTTAACCTACCTGAAAATATAGCTTAGTCTAGCCTACCTTGAATGTGCCCACAACACTTAACATTAACCTATAGCTGGGCAAAAAAATCATCTGGCAACACAACACACTATAGAGTGTTTGTTGTTACCCTTGTGATCCTGTGACTGGCTGGGAGCAGCTCGCTGCTGCTTTCTGGCATTGAGAGAGAATATCATACTGCATATTGCTATCCGGGAAAAGACCAAAATTCAAAATTTACAAGTACAGTTTCTACTGAACGCATGTTGCTTTTGCACAACTGTAAAGTCAAACAATCATAAATTGAACCTTTGTAGTTTGAGGATTATCTGTATAAGTTTAGTAATATAATGAACTTAATTCCTTTTAGCATTCTAGACTATTCTTATTAATAAACCTCTTTTTGATTATTCTCAAATTGGAGATCATGTGATCGTATAAACATCCTTAACAATATTAGAAAAAGGGAGAAAATAGCAAAAGCTTGGAAAGAAGGGGTAAATATTTATCTTGCAAAAAGGGTATATAAGTAGAAACATGACTTTGTTAAAATTGATGTGTTACAGTTTACTTTGAGACAACTTTTAACAACTTCTTTGCATTTTAAGATTATTATGTAAATTTATTGCTGCTACATATTTTAAACAGTTCACCTAAAGAAAATCTCCTCTATAAAAAAAATGTAAAGCCTAAAAAACAGATAAAGCTGTATTTGTTAGGGTTACAAATGTGTTGTTTCTCTATTAAATTGTTTATTTCAGTATTCTTTTATATAGCAAAGTGTCCTTGTATGTAAATATATTTTTAAGTAGTTGTTCTTCAGACAATTTTCATCTTCAGTTATAAGTTATATTATTTAGGAGGCACCCTTACCTGACTTTTTGAAGGATATCTGATGTATGTGTTTTGTGATTTTCTGTTTAGTGCTTGAAGGAATGCCTGTGGTACTGGGAGGAATTAAGCAATCTCAATTATTCATAAGCTTCTCTTCCAGGACTTCCAACTTCTGTGTAAGTTGTTAACACAGATGAAAAATGACATGTAGGTTTCATATTAGTAAAAACTTTTCTCATCCCAAATATGATATTGCTCTAACCATTACCTAATACCCTAAGCAATAGATTATACTACTGTTAGGAATATAAAATCAGTATTAAGAAGTACTTTTCAAAAAGAAGGCATTTTCTTTTTCTCCACTTCTATGTACCTATGGACTATATTGAAAAAGCACATTAATAAAAATCAAAAGTTCTTTGTGACAAATATTATTTAAAACAGTATTGTGAATAAATATCATAAAATACTTCAGACCTAGTGAATAATGAGAGCTGTTGGGTCAAAATCTGAGGTAACTGAAATCAATAAATTGAAAAGTGTTGGCTGGGCGCGGTGGCTCATGACTGTAATCCCAGCACTTTGGTTGGGAAGCCAAGGCGGGCAGATCACTTGAGGCCAGGAGTGCAAGACCAGATTGGCCAACATGACAAAACCCCATAACTACTAAAAATACAAAAATTAGCCAGGCGTGGTGGTGCGTGCCTATAATCCCAGCTACTCAAGTGGCTGAGGCACAAGTATTGCTTTAACTTGGGAGGTGGTGGAGGTTGCAGTGAGCTGAGGTTGTACCATTGCAATACAGCCTGGGTGACGGAGCGAGATTCTGTCTTGAAAAAAAAAAAGGAAAAAAAGAGAAAAATGTTTTCTTTAGACTCAATTGATTTAAGATTGTTATAGCAAATAAGATAATAAATAAACATTAGGTAGTAAAGAACAGTACAAATGCCCACTGTTTTAATTTTCTGTTAACAAAAGTCCATTTCTTATATCCGTCAAATTTTTTGATACATTCAAAAATTCAAATTTGATTTTTTGATGTTGATTGGGAAGTCCTTCTTTTTCTTGTGCTGAAATCTGTCCCATGAGACTGTAACCTCCCAGGAGACCAAAATAACTTTGAGAGTCTCTTTTGTGCAGCCTTCAGCAGATACTGTGCTTGGCACATACGGGGAGTGCTCAGTAGGTAACTGAATAAATGAATTTGTGCTTCCACACCTTTATGCTGTTTGTTTTCTGGGTTGATACAAACATGTTGCTAAATTGCTATTGGAAGCTCCTATATAGGATAATTCTGCAAATATTCGAAGACTTGGAAATTATGCTCTAATCAGTCAAATCTTAGGAACATAGTAAGTTAGTCCATCATGACATATGTAAAACCATAAGACATCGCTAATATTTGACTGTTTTTGACCCATAAAAGTGACAGTTTTGTATGATTCAGCCTAATATTTCAACATGAGGTTCTTTTAAAACAGTTGTGAATATGCCAAAATAGAGAGGGTCAAAGTTGGGTTATGACAGGGTAGTTGAGAAAAGATAAGTTTTAGTAATTTATATGAACTCTAAGTTGATAAGTTAATTACAGCGATAATTGTTAGGAATACACTCTCACTGTTTCATAACATGCTTATGCTGGACTTGTCTTTCTTTTTTTTGGCTACCCAGCATCTAAATTTTTTACACCAATCTCTTGTGTTAGTTACATTCTTTCATAGACTTCCTTGCTGCTAGGGAAGGAAAATATGATCTTGGTCTGATGCAGACTTTGAATCAGAAGCTAGCAACTTGAAGAAGAAAAGGACCATGCAGAATTCATCCTTGGGATAGGTGTGTCATCAGTGACAGCTACTACCAGTCCAAGGCCAGTGGGAACAGTTTTGGCCCTTTGTGTGCTGTCTGTGGTTTGGCACCTAATGCTCACTGGGGTGTTGGTACTGGACCTGGGCTCCACCAGCACTTTGGACAGCGCCTGTCTCCTTGGCTTCATGGCCTTTCAGCCTGCCTGGTCCTCTGGTCCTCGTGGTGTTTTTTTTTTGTTTTTGTTTTTTTTTTTTTTTTTTTTGAGACTTGGTCAACTCTGTCACCCAGCTTAGCCTCCCAAGTAGCTGGGACTACAGGTGCGCACCACCATGCCTGGCTAATTTTCATATCTTTTTGTAGAGACGGGGTCTATCCATGTTGCCCAGGCTGGTCTCAAACTCCTGAGCTCAAGCAATTTGCCCACCTCAGCCTCCCAAAGTGCTGGGATTGCAGATGTGAGCCACCATGCTCAACCAGAAGCTTTTAAGCTTGGTGTAATCTCATTTATTTATTTTTGCTTTGGTTCCCTGTGCTTGTGAGATATAACTCAAGAAATCTTTGCCCAGACCAATGCCCTGGAGAGTTTCTCCACTGTTTTCTTGTAGTAGTTTCATAGTTTGAGGTCTAGATTTAAGTCTTTAATCCATTTTGATTTGATTTTTGTACGTGGTGAGAGATAGGTGTCTAGTTTCATTCTTCTGCATGTGGATACCCAGTTTTCCCAGCCCATTTATTGAAAAAGCTGTCTTTTCTGCATTGTATGCTCTTGGCACCTTTGTTGAAAATGAATTCACTGTAGTTGTATTGATTTGTTTCTGGGTTCTCTATTCTGCTCCATTGATCTATATGTCTGTTTTTATGCCAGTGCCATGCTGTTTTTGTTACTATAGCCCTGTAGTATAATTTGAAGTTAAGTAATACGATTCCTCCAGCTTTGTTCTCTCAGGATAATTTTGGCTGTTCCGGGTCTTTTGTGATTCCATGTGAATTTTAGGATTGTTTTTTCTATTTCTGTGAAGAATGTCATTGGAATTTTGATAGGGATTGCATGGAATCTGTAGATTGCTTTGGGTAGTTTGGACATTTTAACAACATTGATTCTTCCAATCCATGAACATGGAATATCTTTACATTTTTTTTGGTGCTGTCTTCAATTTATCTAATCAGTGTTTTATAGATTTCATTGTAGAAATTTTTTGCTTCTTTGGTTAAACCCTAGGTGTTTAATTTTGTTTGTGACTGTTGTAAATAGGATTACTTTTTGGATTTCTTTTTCAGGTTGTTCACTATTGTCATATAGAAATGCTACTGATTTTTGTATGTTGATTTCGTATTCTGCAACTTTACTGAATTTTTTTCACCAGTTCTAATAGTTTTTGGTGGAGTCTTTGGGTTTTTAAAAAATGTAAGATCATATCATCTGCAAACAAGGATAATTTGACTTCTTCTTTTTCAGTTTGAATGCCCTTTATTTCTTCTGTTGTCTGATTGCTCTAGCTAGGACTTCTATTGTGTTGAATAACAGTGGTGAAAGTGGGTATCCTTGTTATGTTCCAGATGTTAAGAGGAAAGGCTTTCAGTTTTTCCTTATTCAGTATGATACTAGATGTGGATCTATTGTATATAGCTTTTATTATGTTGAAGTATGTTCCTTCTATACACAGTTCTTTGAGTTTTTTATGAAGGGATGTTGAATGTTATCAGATGCTTTTTCAGAATCAATTGAAATGATCATATGGTTTTTGTCCTTCATTCTGTTGATATGATGTATCACATTGATTTATTTGTATATATTGAACCATCCTTGCATCCCTGAAATAAATCTCATTTGGTCATGATAAATGATCTTTTTAGTGTATTGTTGAATTCAGTGATTTTTGCATCAATGTTTATGATAGATATTGGCCTGTAGTTTTCTTTCTTTGATGTGTCTTTGTCTGGTTTTGATATCAGGGTAATACTGGTCTTGTAGAATGAGTTTGGAAGTATTCCCTCCCCTCTATTTTTTGGAGTAGTTTCAATAGGATTGGTATTAGTTCTTTAAATGTTTGGTAGAATTCAGCAGTGAAGACATCAGGTCCCAAGCTTTTCATTGCTGGGAGATGTTTTATTATGACGTTTATCTCATTTGTTATTGGTCTGTTCAGGTTTTGGATTTCTTCATGGTTCAATCTTCATAGATTGTATGTGTCTAGGAATTTATTTGTGTCCCCTAGATTTTCCAATTTATTGTCTTATAGTTACTCGTAGCAGCCACTAATGATCCTTTGAATTTCTGTGGCATCAGTTGTAATGTCTCATTTATCAGCTCTTATTTTATATATTTGGTTCTTCTATCTTTGTTCTTAGTCTGGCTAAAGGTTTGTCAATTTTGCTTATCTTTTCAAAAAAACAGCTTTTCATTTTGTTGATTTTTTTGTATTTTGTTTCAGTTTCATTTATTTCTGCTCTGATATTTATTATCTCTTCTACTAATTTTGGGTTGGGTTTGCTCTTGCTTTTCTAGTTCTTTAGAATGCATCATTAGGTTATCTATTTAAAAGTTTTGCTTTTTTTTGATGTATGCACTTAAAACAATAAAATTCCCTCTTAGCATGGCTTTTGCTGTATCCCATGGGTTTTGTTGGTATGTTGTAGTTCTATCATCATTTGTTTCAATAATTTTTTCAGTTTTCTTCTTAATTTCTTAATTGACCCATTGATTATTCAGGAGCATATTATTTAATTTCCATGTATTTGTATAGTTCCCCAAATTCCTCTTATTATTGACTTGTAGTTTTCTTCCACTGTGGGCAGAGAAGATGCTTGATATTATTGTAGTTTTTTGAATGTTTTAAGACTTTTTTTGTGACCTAACATATGGTCTATTCTTGAGAAGGATTCATGTACTGAGGAAAAGAATGTGTATTCTGCAGCCGTTGGATGAAACATTCTGTAAATATCTATTAGGTCCATTTGGTCTATAGTGCAGATTAAGTCTGAGGTTTCTTTTTTGAATTTCTGTCTGGAAGGTATGTCCAGTGCTGAAAGTGGGGTGTTGAAGTATCCAGGAAGTATGCAGCTATTATTGTAATGGAGTCTCTCCCTTTAGCTCTAAAAATATTTCCTTTGTATATCTGGGTACTCCAATGTTGGGTGTAAATATGTTTATAATTGTTATTTCTGTTGCTGAATTGACCCCTAAATCATTATACAATGACCTTCTTTGCCTCTTCTTGGAGTTTTTGTCTTGAAATGTATTTTCTCTGATAGAATCATATGCACTCCTGCTCTGTTTTGGTTCCCATTGGCATGGGATTTCTTTTTTCTATCCTTTTTTTCCCAGTCTGTGTGCATCTTTATAGGTGAAGTGTGTTTCTTGCAGGCAACAGATTATTGAATCTTGTCTTTTTAAATCCATTGAGCCACTCTGTGTCTTTTTATTGGAGAGTTTAGTCTATTTACGTTCAATGTTATTATTGATAAGGACTTATTCTTGCCATTTGTTATTTGCTTTCTGTTTGTTTTGTGGTCCTCTCTTCCTCCTTTCTTCTTGCCTTTTTTTTAGTGAAGGTGATTTTCTGTGGTGGTATAACTTAATTTCTCAGTTTTTATTTTTTGTGTATCAATTGTATATTTTTTGCTTTGAGGTTACCCTGAGGATTGCAAATATTATCTTATAACTCATTATTTTAAAGTGATGACAACCCTGATTGAATAAACAAGCAAAAAGAAAACTAATAAAAACTTTACACCTTAACTTTGTCTTCTCACTTGTTAACTTTTTGTTGTTCTCTTTATGTCTTATAGAACTATGTCTTGAAGAGTTGGTAGTTATTATTTTGATTGGTTCATTGTTTAATATTTCTTCCTAAGATAGGACTAATCTATACACCACCGTTACAGTGTTACAATAGTCCGTATTTTTCTTTGTGCCTATTATTTCTAGTGAGTTTTGTACCTTCAGATGATTTCTTATTGCTCATTAATGTCCTTCTCTTTCAGATTTTCAGATTGAAAAACTCTCTTTAGCATTTCTTATAGAACAGGTCTGGTGTTGGTAAAATCCCTCAGCTTTTGTTTCTCTGGGCAAGTCTTTATTTCTCTTTCATGTTTGAAGGCTATTTTTATCAGATATACTATGCTAGGGTGAAAGATTTTTTTCCTTCAGCATCTTAAATATGTCATGATATTCTCTCCTGGCCTATAAAGTTTCCTCTGAAAAGTCTGCTGCCAGACATATTGGAGTTCCAGTGTATGTTATTTGCTTCTTTTTACTTGCTGCTTTTAGGATCCTTTCTTTATTCTTGACCTTTGGGCGTTTGATTATTAAATGCCTTTAGGTAGTCTTCTTTGAATTAAATCTGCGTGGTGTTCTATAACCTTCTTGTACTTGAATATTTACGTCTTTCTCCAGGTTTGGGAAATTCTCTGATATTATCCCTTTGAATAAACTTTCTACCCCTACCGCTTTCTCTACCTCTTTTTAAGGTAACTCTGAGATTTGTCCCTTTGAGACTATCTTCTAGGTCTTGTAGGTGGGCTTCATTGTTTTATATTCTTTTTTCTTTTGTCTCCTCTGACTGCGTATTTTCAAATAGCCTGTCCTCAAGCTCACTAATTCTTTCTTCTGCCTGTTTGGCCCTGTTATTAAGAGATTCTAATGCATTCTTCAGCATGTCAGTTGCTTTTTTTTTTTTTTTTTTTTGAGACGGAGTCTCACTCTGTCACTCAGGCAGGAGTGCAATGGTGCAATCTCGGCTCACTGCAACCTCCGCCTCCCGGGTTTAAGCGATTTTCCTTCCTCTGCCTCCTGAATAGCTGGGATTACAGGCACGCCATCACACCTGGCTAATTTTTGTATTTTTAATAGAGACGAGGTTTCACCATGTTGGCCAGGCTGGTCTCGAACTTCTGACCTCAGGTGATCCTCCCACCTCAGCCTCCCAAAGTGTTGGGATTACAGGCATGAGACACCGTGCTCAGCCTGCATTTTTCAACTCTAGAATTTCTGCTTGATTCTTTTTAATTATTTCAATATCTTTGTTAAATTTATCTGATAAAATTCTGAGTTCTTCCTATGTTCCAGTTTTCTTGTCTTTAGAATTGGCTTAATAGTATTAGCCCTACCTGTTTTTGGATAAAAAGACCACATGAAAATTTATTTACCCTTGATCTTTAAAAAGTATGAATTTTTCACATGTATGCCAAATGATTCTATCCTCCTCTTTGTGCATTCTAATTTGATGCTTGTGAAATCATAGCAGTGTTATATTGTTAATGTATAGTGCATTTGTTATTGTGCTTATTTTATGTTTTAATTTTTTTATTCAAAAGTAATATATGCTCATTTTAACAATTCTAATCCATATATATGTATTATATTTATAACTCTGGTCTCCTCTATTTAATTTCAACCCACATCCCAAAGTATTCTATACTATTTTTCCATGTTAGTAAAAACATATAGATCATCTATTTTCTTTCTCTCTTTTATATTCCAGAGAATCATATTATAGATGTAATAACCATGTAAGTTCTCTCTTTTTGCTTAATGGATCATGGCCATCTTCTCATGTCTATGTGTGTAATTCTAATTAATTTTATTATCTTCATGGTGGTCATATGGTTATTTATCAACCATTTATTTATTGATGAAGGTTGTTTCCAGTTTGTGAAACTTCAGGTAATGCTTTAATAAATATCTTTTCATAGAATTTTGTATACTGATGCTTTTATTTCTTCGTATTTTCCTAGAATTGGAATTGCTGGCTCAAAATGCTTGTGTAGCCTAAATTTTAATAGTTGCTACCCAGATTATTTTCCATTGTAGTTGTGGCAGTTCTTATTCTGCAACACCATTATTTCTTCATATATTTTCTCTAACTCCATCTCTTTCCCCCTTGTTCAGGAACTTCAGTTACAGACGTATTAGACAACTCGAAGTTGCCCCACAGCTTACTGATATTCTAGTCTCTGTTCTTTTTTCTTTATGTTTTCTTTTTCTTAGTGTGTTTTATTTTGGCTTCTATTGCATTGTTTTCAAATTTACCAATATTTTGCTCTGCTGTGTCTCACCTGTTATTTCCATCCAGTTAATTTTTCTCAGACATTGCAGTTTCCATCTGTATATAAATTTGATTTGGATTTGGATTTAATAGTTTCCATGTCTCTACTTGTTGGGGTGATCAGACTCAACACCAGGCTGTGGGAGCTACGAAGTCCGGTGGAGTCAAAGGAATGAGAAAAGACAAGAGAGAAAGTAGGAGCAGGGGACCAACGCTAGTATGGAGGCTGTGAAGGCCCCGAGCTGTGGGAGCCCACGCTATTTATTGGTGATCAGACAAAGAAACAGGTGGTGAGGATGTGGAGGTTGAAAGGAAGCGGTGTATCAAGCGAATGAGTTACAGCTGTGATGGTTTAGCATTTTCTTTGAAACATATGACTACTTGAGATAATGGGAGTGCTAGAAGCAAGGAGCCAGCAAGTCTGGACATATTCCAAAGGCCACGAGGGGTTTTAGACTCTGGATCTCGGACATATTCCAAGACTCTTTTACATTATGTCAGACATGCAAGCCCTGCCTCAGCTTCTCTCCTAACACTCAGCTTTTCTCCCAACATCTACTTGACTTTTTGAACATAGGACATACAGTTACAATAACTATTTTGATGTCCTATCTATTAATTCTAACCTCTATGTCAGTTCTGAGTAACTTTTGATTAATTGATTTATCTTTTCAAAAATGAGGGCCATATTGACCAGTTAGTTTGCACACCTGGTAGTTTTTGATTAGATGCCAGGCATTGTGAAGTTTACCTTCTTGGGTGCTGAATTGTTTTGTATTTCTATAAATATCCTTGGGCATTGTTCTGGTACACAATTAAGTTACTTGGAAATAGTTTTTTGTTTGTTTTTTTGTTTGTTTTAGGTCTTGCTTCTAAGATTTCCTAGGTGGTACTGGAAGAGTACCAGTCCAGAGTTAATTATTCCCCACTACTGAGGCAAGACTGTTCTTTTTACCTAATGTCTCATTAATCTTGGGGTTTTCCAGTCTGGCTAATGGAACAGTATTCCTGGGCTCCATCTGGGTTTCTCCTACTTATACAAGGCCTTGGACACTCAAGGATATAAGCTGGGACAATCAAAGGGCTCACCTTTTCTTGTTAGAGTACTGGACACTCTTCCCTCTAATCCTTTTGAATGTGTTTTTCCCCAGCCTCAGGTAGTTTCCTTGCACACATGCACTGATCAGGACTCAGCAGAATATTCTAGGGGAACCCTTTGAAGAGCTCTGGAATTTTCTTGGTACAAGTCTCACTTCTCAAGTATTCTGTCCCTTTCAGCTCCTTTCCCTCAATCCAGGAAAGGGCTGGACTCTATCTGTTTCACCTCCTTACATAACACCTTGGGCATTCAAGGATGTAAGCTGGAATAATCAAAGGGCTTACCTTGTTCATTTCTCATTGCTCAGGGAAGGTTTCTGCTACTTCATCTTGGAAGCAGAAGTTTGAGATATGAAGGGTTTCAAATAAGCTAGTCCTTTTTTATACTCAGGGAAACCACTGGGATGTTCAGTGAAAATCAGCATCATGTCAGCCCAGCAGTTATTCTATTTATTAGATATTCCTTTCAAATTATTGCTTTTGTGTGCTTTACCACAGGTGTGAAATCACTGGACATTTAACTGTCATATAGCATTTGTTATCATACACATTGTAGATTTTTTCTCTCTTTTAAAGAAAATATCTGAAACAGGTGTATAAAGTAATCTTCACTGTAAAATAATTAGTGATTGTTTGAACTGGTATTTTTTTACAATTAAAAAGAACTGAAAATACTGTAGTAGCATTTCTTTGTTTCTCTTTATTTTCTTCAGAGACTGCAAATAGGACATTTCAAGAAAAAGGCATCCTGGTAGGAGAGAGCAGAAGTTTTAAGCCTCATTTGACCTTCATGAAGTTGTCAAAATCACCGTGGCTCCGTAAGAATGTGAGTGCATGTTCTTATTGCAAGCCTGTTTTACCAGGCCACACCAGCCATAAGCATGGTCTGGAGCACGAGTGACATTGCTGTGGTCTCTGACACTACTCTTGCTTCTGGGATTCCAAGTCAGGTTGGTTCCAATTCCCAGGGATGCTGAGGATGCTCCTGGCCTTCCATGGAGGCTATTTCAGCTTTGCCTTCCTTTGCCACGATGGCTGTTCTTGCGTAGTCTGGCCATCATTTATTTCTACCACTGTTGCCTCACCTGCTTCATCCCCTGAAGAGCCTCGAGGTGGTGCCAGAGTTCACTTTTGCTGCTATTCTTGCTTGTGGTTATTTGCATCCTGTTGCTCTCAAAGCTTCCTCTGCTGGCCTGTTACACTGATGCTGCTCACCGCAACTGGGTAAGCTTTTTTTACCCCTCTTCCTTTCCCTCTTCAAGGTTTCCAAAAGACCATCTTTCAGCACTTGCCTCAATTAAGGCCTTGGAACCAGGTATACCGGGGACTGGGCATGAGGGTAACTGAGGGACCCCCTTTCCTGGAGGTACTTAAAAGTACTTCTCCCTAAGGGTGGTTAACCCAGTGGCACAATCCAAGTGACAAGTCTTTTGACTTCCCCTGTCTCAGGGTGACTTACTGCCTTTATAGGCCACCCCTTCTTCCCGCAGAAGTCGAAGCAACTTTTGACTTCGGTCTAGGTTCATGAGCATTTCTCCTAAAATCCTAAGGCCACCCTTCATTTTGTTTCCTATTTCAGCCTAGGGGGTTCCTCATGCAAATTCAGACATCTGATGGCCTGCTCTCATATACCAGAGTTTTGGAGATGGGCATGCAGATTAATATCTGCTCCCTGCTCTCCATGACCCTTTGCTGCAGTTGAGACTGATTTGCAGCTCTAGAAATGAAGGCCATGTGTAGTAGTAAGTAGAATTTTTTTTTTCTAAATTTGTCACATTTTGTATTTAATGTCTCTGTCCTCAGAAAAGTCTTTTGGGTCCTTTAAATCATGGGTTTGGGTGACTCACCATCCTATAGTTAAGAGTTTTCTACAAACTATTGCTGAAAATCTCAGAAAGATGCTTTGCATGGTTTTTTGGATTACATTGACACAAATTTAGTAGTATCCATATTAGGTATCATTCCAGTATCATATTAGGTATGTTAGGTAAAAATAATTGGTGTAAATGATAGATTTTGAAATCTGGGATGACAACAATTTACAAAACTTGTAGACTGACAGTTTGATTCTTTACTGGTTATCTTTCTTGTTTTGCTTTCAAATGGATTGTCCTCTTCCAAGTGGTTTCAGACTTAATCACAGAATGACAATCAGTGGTGAAGGTAATATCTCCGTTTCAAAATGTTTCTTTGTCTTTATAATATTAACTTTGAAATGAGAGCACCCAAGGACATTTATTTAAAAAAATGCTTAAACTATATATGTCAACATTTCAAACTGCATTTAAATGATTTATTGGCAGTTAATTTCACAGAATCAATCTTACCCTACAGAAAAGTAATATGAGACTTGGAATGGTTGTGATGTAACTGAGGTCACAGTCTTATCAGTTACAGAGCACTGTCTCTGCACCTGAGAAACCCATCCCATCTCATTCTGTCTCACATTCTTCCCTCCCACTGGCCAGCTCCAGTTCACGCAGAGTCATTTCTATGTGTAAGGAGCTCCCTGTTCCAAATCATATTAATTAAGTAAATATGTATTGAGTGCCTACTATGTGCCAGACACTGGGTGCTGGGCACAGAGTGGTAATCAAAATAGAAACAGTCACTGCTTGAATGGTACATAAAATCTAAATCAGATTGTATTTTATTTAGATTAGAATGCTTAATATTTAGAAAACAAATTATGATTGTTTTTTTCTTGTAAATTTGTTTGAGTTCCTTGTAGATTCTGGATATTAGCCCTTTGTCAGATGAGTAGGTTGTGAAAATTTTCTCCCATTTTGTAGGTTGCCTGTTCACTCTGATGGTAGTTTCTGTGCAGAAGCTCTTTAGTTTAATTAGATCCCATTTGTCAATTTTGGCTTTTGTTGCCATTGCTTTTGGTGTTTTAGACATGAAGTCCTTGCCCATGCCTATGTCCTGAATGGTAATGCCTAGGTTTTCATGGTTTTAGGTCTAACGTTTAAGTCTTTAATCCATCTTGCATTAATTTTTGTATAAGGTGTAAGGAAGGGATCCAGTTTCAGCTTTCTCCATATGGCTAGCCAGTTTTCCCAGCACCATTTATTAAATAGGGAACCCTTTCCCCATTGCTTGTTTTTGTCAGGTTTGTCAAAGATCAGATAGTTGTAGATATGCGGCGTTATCAACAAACAACCCCATCAAAAAGTGGGCGAAGGACATGAACAGGCACTTCTCAAAAGAAGACATTTATGCAGCCAAAAAACACATGAAAAAATGCTCACCATCACTGGCCATCAGAGAAATGCAAATAAAAACCACAATGAGATACATCTCACACCAGTTAGAATGGCAGTCATTAAAAAGTCAGGAAACAACAGGTGCTGGAGAGGATGTGGAGAAATAGGAACACTTTTACACTGTTGATGGGACTGTAAAGTAGTTCAACCATTGTGGAAGTCAGTGTAGCGATTCCTCGGGGATCTAGAACTAGAAATACCATTTGACCCAGCCATCCCATTACTGGGTATATACCCAAAGGACTATAAATCATGCTGCTATAAAGACACATGCACACATATGTTTATTGTGGCACTATTCACAATAGCAAAGACTTGGAACCAACCCAAATGTCCAACAATCATAGACTGGATTAAGAAAATGTGGCACATATACACCATGGAATACTATGCAGCCATAAAAAATGATGAGTCCATGTCCTTTGTAGGGACATGGATGAAATTGGAAATCATCATTCTCAGTAAACTATCACAAGGACAAAAAACCAAACACTGCAGGTTCTCACTCCTAGGTGGGTATTGAACAATGAGAACACATGGACACAGGAAGGGGAACATCACACTCTGGGGACTGTTGTGGGGTAGGGGGAGAGGGGAGGGATAGCTTTAGGAGATATACCTAATGCTAAATGACGAGTTAATGGGTGCAGCACACCAGCATGGCACATGTATACATATGTAACTAACCTGCACATTGTGCACATGTACCCTAAAATTTAAAGTATAATAATAATAAAATAAAATAAAAAAAGAAAACAAATTATGATATTATCATTTTCAGTAAGCCAAATAAGAATTTTTTATTTTAATTTATGGAATGAGTCTATTCCCATCACTATTATAGTGGTCAGTGTTCCTGAAAGTTTAAGGAAGTAGATCTTAGATATGGGGATTCACAAGTCAGCCGGTGTACTTGTTGAAGCTTCAGATTTCCACCCTCTACCCTTAGATTTAGAGATGGACCTAGGACCTAAGCTTTTGATGTTCAGTAAATGCCATATATGGTTCTGATACAGATGATCTGCAGAGGAATGTACTTAAGACCTGCAGGCTTAAATAAATATCCGACAGTTTCTTGTGCAGCAAATCTACTGTAAAGGTTAAAACCAGTATGAAAAGGTGGCATATATACAAGAGGATTTCATTTATTTACTTTATTATAATTCGTGGTTTGGTATGTAGATTATTTGAAAATATATGGTTCCTTAGTCTCAGTCTTAACGTTTTTACATTTCCAGCTATCTATTTTCTTCTCTCGGCACTAATTTTCTTCTAGATTTTTGTTCTGAATCCATCCATTGAGCTAATGGTCAGAAGCAAGTGACCATTAAATAAAGATGATCGTGGAATGTATTGCTGGCTTTCCATGTTATTTAGATTGATAGTGAAATAAAAGAAGGGAGTGGCGAAATAATAGTTTTTTTTTTATCCACTTGCATGTTAGGAGATTGGACTCATTTCACGTATGTTATTTTTTATTTAAAAAGTTACTTTAATTATAAAATTATTAGCTGAATATATGCTTACTGTAAACAATTCAAATACTTACAGACCTATAGAGTGAAAGGTACAGTTTCTCCCTCATTACCATCCTGCAACCCACTTCCTCCCAACAGAATGTCTCTGTAGGTAACCACTGCCAGTAGATCCTTCCAGACCTTTTCCTATGCGCTGCAAATATATATGGACATACATACATGCATATAGTTTCTTTAAAACAGAAATAAAACTCTCAATATTAATTTGGTTTATCATAATTTAAACATTCTTCTGTTGATGAATAATTAGGTTGATTTCTGTTGCTTTGGTACCACAAACAATGCTATTATGAACTTCCTTGTTCACTTTTCTTTGGGTGGATATGCCAGTATTTCAAAGAACCAATTCTTTGAAGTGGAATTCTAAGAGCAAAGGGTATCAGACATTATAAACTTTCAGAAATACCTCAGATTGCCTTGTCAAGCAATAGTGGCAATTTATACTCCCAACCGTGGTGTATGAGAAGAACATTGGTTAGGATAAACTTGTGGTAGAAAGACTATCAGAGGTCATATAAAATTGATATGGCCCTTTGAGCTATGAATTATGCAACTGACATTAAAAAAATGTTAAAAATCTCATTTTCTTTAAGATGTCCTAGCTGCTGATATTATTCTGAAGAAATAATTTAAAAAGAGAAGTTCTTTATGCATAAAGATGTTTACTGAAGTATTATCAATAATAGTGAAATAATAGAAATAACTCCCACAACAATAGGGAAATGTTTAAGTCAATTATGGTAAATCATATAAATGATATAAGCAGCTATTGAAGTAGATATAAGGATTCTGTAACAGCATACAAAGGTAAATAAAATACTATACTCTTTAGTATATAAAATCTATACTATAAAATGTATAGTATAATTAAGATTGTATAAAATGGTTTCCTTGGGTTTGCCTTGCCAGCACCTTAATGTGTTTCATCGCATTTTAGAGGTAAAAAGTGGCTTCCCACAGTTATTCTCTTAGTCCATGACTTTTCCGGTAGATCAGTGAATAGAACTGACCTTAATGTCACTCAGAATATAGTATATCCCCCTTGACATGCTGAGGATTCCCATTTTGGTTTGCTGGGGTTCTGAGGAATGGTGGGACCTTGGTGAGTGGAGTGTAATAAGAAGTGGTGATGAGCAAAGTTAGGTGCCCCACGGCAATGCAGGAGTGAGGGGCAGCCACTGGATTCAGAAAACCTGAAGATTTTCCATTGTCATGGGAGTGGTCCTTCAGTTTCGGTATGGAGGGGTGGTGTATAGTGAGACTGTCTGGAAAAGAGCTAAATGATATCTCCTGTTGAGATGCTCTGTTTTAAAGACTGATGCCAGATGGTGTCCTCCTTATATTTCAATTTGACCTGCTAGAGGGTAGTCTGGAAATGATTTTATGTATGATACTGATGCACTGAAAGTACTGATGCACTAAAAGCACCTAAAGTACTGGTGCTACTGTTGTCAGGGTAGACATGATGATTGTTGGTAAAAAGGGGTGTGCTGTGTAGAGGAATGCTCTGGATTATTACAGGAAATATTATAGGAAAATTCTGAGATAGTAAGATAGCTGGTCCATTCATTATTGTCTATAGGAGGTGTAATGCGATATTCTGTAGTGATAAACCAATTGAGATTTTTTTAATCATCTGGTCATTGTCATTTAAAAAGTAACCTGAAAAGCTCTTACCCATGTCAACTTAAAAAATTAGATTCAAAGTCAGAGCTATCATCAGTCTGTTTATGAAGGTAAAATATCTCATTGACATTAAAGATGTGGACAGATGGCTGGTGCAGGGGATGAGTGTTCACCCCCTGGGAGGTCGTACAGATCTAGTGTGAGGGTTTCCCAGTGGTGTTCAGTGTTTGGTGCAGAAGTCCCTGGGCTTCCGGGGTCCTGTCCTCTGGTAGGCACTTGTTGGCAGGTAATTGCATGTAGTAGTAGTAACCAAAAGCCCAGTGGGGAACTAAACATTCAATATATTGTGTTCAAAATTTTGAAAATACAGAAACTCTCTCTCAAATGTCCTGATGTGAAACTTCTTCTGTGACAGCATGGTATTCTGGTTCCCAAGTTAGAGAGCTGAGTTGAGGCTAAGGACAGATTCTGTGAAACATAAGGCTTTTCTTGGCAATTATGTATCTTTCTAACACCAGACGACATTTAGTCAATGTGTCAGCTTTGCATATTCTTAGTTTCATGAAATTCTAGTGGGTATTTTGCATAATAAAACATCAAAAGGAATCATTATCATTGTATTTTGTAATTTTTTTCATCAAATGAAACCTCAGAAAATCATATTAAATTACTGTCTCTGAAATACTAACTAAAGTTCAGGTTATTTGTAGTTTTTTCAGAATTTAGTTGACATAGCTAGTCTGCTAACTTGTTCAGCCTCATGCTTTTTGTACGGTATCTTTTTGGACTTATTTTTCTTACTGAATGAACTTGGGTTTCAGTGATTTCAATGTTGTAAATCTTGGTTGGTTAGAAATATGTGCTAACACTTGATGGCAGAAGAAGACAAGTTTCAAATCAAACATCTTAATGCAGATCTCAAAAAACAAATGTGATAGCATCCTAAAAAAATAAATGTGATCGCCTAATGTATAGATCAGTTGTTTTTAATCACAAATTATTTTCTGGGCTTCTTAGGTATCTTCCCTGATTTATGACTCTTTCAAATTACTACTGTAGCTCTTCAGCTGACAAAGATATGTTTTATGAACATGACACCTCTTTGCAGCAGTGTTTTACAGAGTCAGAAAATGAGAGTACTTTAGAATGAAAAAAATGATCTTTGAAAATTATTAGCGACTTTCACTTAGACTGGTTTGTTTTGAGGGCAGAATTCAAGATGCAAAAAGTAAGGGCTGAAGGGTGATCATTGGACCTGATGATGATGATGATGTTGAGGGGAGTGGAGAAGAGGATATAGGACAGTCATTGGTAGGAATGGAAAAGGAGAGCATATGGATAAAAATTTTGTTCTGATGCTACCATTAAGAGGAAATTCCAGTTCCTGAATTGTTTGGTGATTGAATATACAGAACCAGAATTGTAATGAAAAGTTTCTATACTAGGTTGGTTGAATTCAGCCTTACTCTGCATCCCTCCCTAACTGTGAGCCCTGATGTCATATTTCTTCACTCACTACCATTATTTACTTCTATCTATCTAGCTACCTAGCTAGCTGTCTGTCTGTCTGTCCATCCATCCATCCATCCATCCATCCATCCATCCATCCATCTATCTATCTATCTATCTATCTATCTATCTATCTATCTATCTATCTATCTCTGCATATTTTTTCAGGATTTTGTTGACTGGGCCTGGTATAGTTTGACTGCCACTCACTTTTGGGGGTCTGCATGACAGTGAGCTTTTATAAACCGTGTTAAAACTCAGGAGCATTAAGACTATTCCTTCTTAAAGGAATCCCTGTAGTAAATTTAAAGGAGCATGAGCTTTCCTGTTTTAGCCCTGTTGTTTAGTCCTGGACAAAATCACATAACCTCTCTCGATCTCTGTTGACTTATCGTAAAAGAAGGACTCTTGACTCCTGTGCTATCCTGAAATGTCTATAAGATAAACACTTTGACCAAATTGCTTAATTTGGCTTCACACAGTTATATATTTTTTAACCTCATATTGGCTTTCTTTTCTGTGTGGAAGGAGAATGACAGAAAGAAGAAAGGTCTTCAAGTACTGACAGGAAGATAGGGGCAATTTAGATCTGAATCTTTTCACTTGTCCTCCTAGAAGCCAGATGGAGCAACAAGGACAATGGGAAAGATACTCTACACATTTTTTTTTTTTTTTGAAAGAACTAGGATCCCACTTGGTTGCCCAGGCCTAGAGTTCATGGCATGATCATAGCTGATCGCAGCCTCCAAATCCTGGGCTCAAATGATCCTCCTGCCTCAGCCTCCTGAGTAGCTGGGACTACAGGTGTGCACACCATGCCTGGCTAATTAAAAATTTTTTTTTTTTTTTTTTTTAGAAACGGGGTGTTGCTATGTTGCCCAGGCTGGTCTTGAACTCCTGGCCTTAAACGATCCTCACACCTTGGCCTCCCATAGTGTTGGGATTACAGATGTGAGCAACTGCACCCAGCCACATACTACATCTTTAGTGAAACTGAGAGGTAGAGAAATCCTGTCAATACCAAATTATGTGGAAGGGCTGGTGGTAGAGGCCCTCCTGACCTGGGAGACAGAATAGGCAAGGGCTCTACATTTTAAAGAATATTCCTTCATTCTAACAAAGGAGAGACACAGAGAAGCCCGGAGACTACCCTGCCACTTCCTTCCTTCATCCCACAAAGAGGGCATTTGTAGATGCCCTGGTTATTCAGTGAACCTTGATTATTCGAGACAAAACTTTAAAAATATCTTTGGTGCAAGATAAAGCAGATTGTTTCTGTAAACTATTTTTGAATCTCCCGGTGTCAGATGGCTTAATTACTCACAGTTTTTAGTTGCTTTTGAGTCACTTTTCATATTTCCAAGTACATTAAACAGCAAATCTCTTTGTTTTAATGGCTTTTTAACACTAAAAATTCAGTGAATTCTCATGAGGTAGAATGTAATTTCTTCTGAGATACTTTAGATTACATTAGTCAACACTGTCATCTACTGTGTGTTAAAGAGCACTATTTATAACAAGTGCCTTCACTTATGTTTCTAATGTATTTTTCAACTTTATGCTGTTGTATTGTCTATTTCTGTATATTGAAAAAAACAAGTTTACAATTGTTTAACAATTGGAAATGATGTTTACAAAGGTAAACCTGCTTAACATTCATTTGGAATCTTTCAGTACTTTATATGTCTTTAAAAATTGAGAAACAGTAAACAGAATGCTAAATTATTTTATGGGAAATTCTAGAAATTGACTAAAGTCAGGATTACAAATGATTCCTGGTTGATCTTGATTCTGTTAGAGATTTTGACAACTTTGAAAACCCTGGAAGAAATGACTGGTGAACCTAATATTAAATCTTCAAAGTGGAATGGAGATTTGAAGCAAGTATCTTCAGTAGCATTTTCTGAGATTTTTCTTTCTGAATATCTGTCAGAGTTTTATGTGAGGCAGGGATCTGTGATCCAATGAATGTTAGCAATGATGGATTAAGTAAAGTTAATCTAATTCTTTATGTCAGAACTTCTTAGGTTCTCTGAAATGCAAATGCTTATTGTGAATCTCAAGAGCTTACAACAACAGAGATTCTTTTTTTTTTTTTTTCCCCCATGTTAATGGATCCTCTGGCTCTGCTCCACATTGTCTTTACTCAGGACCGTGGCTGGGCAGCCTCCATCTAGGACTTTTCTGCTCTTCTGGCAAAAGGAAAGAGAGTTGGTGAACATGCTGATTCTTAAAGCTTTTGCTAAGAAGTGACACACATCATTTCTGATCATATTTTATTGGCCAAAGCAAGTCACATGGTTCCTTCTGAGTGTAACAGAGCAGGATATATAATTTGCTTCCAGGAAGGGACACCACAGGAGGGGCAGAAAATATTTTGAACAGTCATATAGTCTACTCAGCATTGTTTCCCAACCAGACCAGCAAGTCCTTTTTCCACTGACTGTTTTGTAGCCCTAGTATTCGGTAGAACATGGCTTAGGAAATGCTGATTTGATAATTCCAGCTTAAGTGATTTTTTTTTGTTGTTGTTAAACATATAGATTCTGTGGACATATTTATTTTCTAGCAGTTGCATCTACAGATAAGCTTCTGATTTTTTTTTGTTTGTTTGTTTGAGATGGAGTCTCGCTCTGACTCCCAGGCTGGAGTGCAGTGGTGCGATCTCGGCTCATTACAAGTTCTGCCTCCTGGGTTCACGCCATTCTCCTGCCTCAGCCTCCTGAATAGCTGGGACTACAGGTGCCCGCCACCATGCCCGGCTAATTTTTTGTGTTTTTAGTAGAGACGGGATTTCACCATGTTAGCCAGGATGGTCTGGATCTCCTGACCTTGTGATCCACCCGCCTCGGCCTCCCAAAGTGCTGGGATTACAAGCGTGAGCCACCACGCCCAGCCCGATAAACTTCTGATTTAAGTGTAATTGAAGAAACAGAGTTTTAGAACTTATATTAAAAGATGCAGCATCAGAGTATTCAAGTTAATTAAAATTGCATGTGTTTGCCTTAATTATATTAAATATAAAAATTCTATCTCAAAGATTACCATTAGTTATGGGAAAAATGTTTTTCTCAGCGAGTCATTTTTAGACATTTTGAAACTTCTGTCAGCTGGTAATTTTCATTTTCTTAGTCAAGGACAAAGTGGAACATCATGAAAATATAGGCAACTGGCAAGTCCCACAGTGGATTGATTATGGGTAAAGACAAAATAGAATATATGGTCAAGAAAACCTAAGATTTTATTCCAAAATGGTGTTGATGCAGAACTATTTGCCTTGTTTAGTAAGTGACAGCTAATCACTGACCCACTCAAATGGTCACATAAAAGCAAACCAGCTGGAATTATTTGGATGGCAAGAAGATTTTCTGTCACTGGAAAGATTGGCCAACCAACTCTTATTAAAATAATTAACTGCATAGTGAAAGAAGGTAAAGCTGTATTCTTCCTGAGGGACTCAGATATGAGAAGGAATTAAGGTTGCAATCCAAAACCATAACTAGTTTATATCAGAATTATACTTCCATTTCTACATATGAGCTGGTTTATTTTGACCATCAGAATCTTACTCTCTCAAGGAAAGATACCTTAAAAATAGAATAATACTGGTCCTTCAAAATACTAAACCAGTTCAGTTCTCTTTCAATTGGTTACTCTAGTAAATTAAAAGACAAAAAGGTTGTTGGCCTCTTTGCCAGGGCCAATCCTCACTTTATCTGTAGTTGAGGACCTAACAGAACTTACTCATATCATCTTAGGGACTAGCCACCCTTGGCTACAGGAATTCCAGTTTGGTTCCTACAGGAGGTGTTCTATTTCTAAACCCTACTGATGGCAGTATATTTAACTGTTGGCCAGGTTTGTGACACCATTTTGGAGATCCATCTTTAAGGCCTTTCAGTGCAACTGTATCTTTATACTGTCCCTAAGCTGAAGACCAGAGTATGAAACTACCTCTCTTCCTTCCTTGGTGATTGCCTTCCCCACAGCTGGATCTAATTATAATAATTTGTTGTGTAACTTTATTTAGAGCAGAACATTTCTTTCACAGTAATTTCCGGTTTGGTCTCCAGCACTACCGTGGGATTTTCATTGGCCATTCATTACCTGGGAGAATGTTCCTTGTGACTCCCTGTAGTGATCCTGCACCTTTGGCAACAGCCTCTCCCTAATCTTACCCATTCCATGTTTCACGACTTGGTCCCCTTGGATCCCACCTTGCTCTTCACCCTCCCTGACCTACCCTGACAATCAGAAAATGGTAAACTTTGTGCTCTTGGACTTCCAGCCCAAATATCTCTAGAATTTAATTTACCAGGGAGTGGTCACTTGGGAATAAGCTGAATAGATAGGGAAATCAAATCAAATGTACTTCTCAACAGGTGGTAACTTTTCCATCCACATATATCCTTATTGGCAGGTACCTAAGATGTACAAAGTGGGTATGTGATGGACATGGAAAAGATGGTGTCGTTTGGCTTGTTTAGCTTTCTGGGGTCTGTGTGAGCAATGGTAGCACCCAGTGGGTATAGCAAAAGGGGAATATGCCAGTGTATATAATTTTTTGCATTCTATTATCTTAAGATACCAAATCCTTGTCTTTTGTCAATTTTTTCTTTTCCTGCCACACTCACTGCTTTTTTTATTAGTCTTGAAGTGCTTCTCAAAATTTGGAAAATATTCTTTCTTAATTTTTGAAATCTCTAAAAGAAAAGGCTGGGTGGAAATTACTGACTGGTCTGATGCCTATTTTAGCTGTACTTTTAAAAAGCAAATCTAATGTTTATAGATACAGGCTGACTCTGAGTGCCTTAGGAAATTTATGTAATCCAGATGGGCGCGGTGGCTCACGCCTGTAATCCCAGCACTTTGGGAGGCTGAGGTGGGCGGATCACGAGGTCAGGAGATTGAGACCATCCTGGCTAATACGGTGAAACCCCATCTCCACTAAAAAAAAAAAAAAATGCAAAAAATTAGCCGGGTATGGTGGTGGGCACCTGTAGTCCCAGCTGCTTGGGAGGCTGAGGCAGGGGAATGGTGAGAACCCGGGAGACGGAGGTTGCAGTGAGCCGAGATTGCGCCACTGCACTCCAGCCTGGGAGACAGAGTGAGACTCCGTCTCAAAAAAAAAAAAAAAAAAAGAAAGAAAGAAAGAAAATTTATGTAATCCCTGTAATTCTATACAGATGTTCCTCAGTTTATGATAGGGTTACATTCTGATAAGCCCATCATAAATTGAACACATTATAAGTTAAAAATGCATTTAATACATTTACCTTATCAAACCTGATAGCCTAGCCTAGCCTACCTAAATGTGCTCAGAACACTTACATTAGCCTACAGTTGGGCAAAATCATCTAACACAAAACCCATTTTATAGTAAAGTGTTGCATATCTCATGTAAGTTATGGAATATTGCACTGAAAGTGAAAAAACAATGGTTGTGTTAGTACTCGAAGTATGGGTTCTACTGAATGCATGTTGCTTTCACACGTCGTAAAGTTGAAATATCATATATTGAATCATCCTAAGTCAGGGACGATCTGTATTTTAAAGTAAACAAGGGGAAATTTCACAATTAAATGTTTAAGTTTGAAATGTGGGCAAGGTTCCAGTTGAATGTTATATAAAAATTGTTTTACATAGCCATGTGTGTCATACTTAGAAAGTCTTTGTTTACATTTCTTGCTCTATCTGGAGAGAAACATTCATTTTAAAATTGGTTTAAGGGCTACGCATGATTCTTGGGTCATATGTTTAATGACTGTTCCATATTTAGCTATTGTTTTTTTCCTATCAGACTCCCTTCTATCTGTTATGATGTCCAGGGAACAGTTCCAAACCAAATAAGGTGAAAGGCTTGTATCATTGGGCACCTTTCTTCCTTGTTCCATTTCCTAAGTTATAGGGGTGTCAATGTAAATCGCAATGCCACTATGTCTTTCCCATTTCTTCACCCAGTTCTTGTAACATTCAGTTGTTGGAGTCCTTCCTCTGTTAGACAGGGGCATCTTTTCTAAGTAATATGCAGGGAATACTCCTGGGTAGTTAGGCAGAGTAAGAGGCTGAGTTAGGTTAAGTAAGGTATCCTATTGAGAATGATGTTGGGGGTTAGAATGAGGGGGAGAAAAGTGAGAAGGAAGAATGTTGATGGGAAAAGAGTCCAGGAAATTGATTAGTTCATAAGAAAGTGAGAAAAGTAGAAAGTACCAGGTACATGGGGCAGGAGGATCTGGGAAAATGCTTTAGGTCTTTCTTATTTAAAGTTACAAGGCTACAATTAGTGATGTCTGTGGATGCATTTAAAATGTTTTGAGAGTGTACAGTCTCTTGTACACTGTCTAGGGACAGTATTTAGCTCTCATTTGAATGGTATCTGAGGTACAGTTATGTCTGAAGTTCTATCTTTTGATAACATAATCAGCTGAGGTGAGTGGTTCCATACTTTTGACCTCTAAGCTATAAAAGCACAACACATTCTACCATGATATAAATATGTTGCAATACATAGGCCAGTGTTATGTGGCAAGTTAAAGTTAGGATTTTTCTGTGAACTTATTTCTGAATGATTTTCTACCAAACAGCCCCACTCTCCTGCTTCATTGTTGACGTTTTTTATACCAGTGAATTTTTTATACTGAGAATTTTTTATACTGAGAATTTTTTATACCAGTGGCTTACTGGCATTAATTACTTAATGTTAGAAAGTATTGATGAGAAGGAAAAAGCTATTGCATTGAAAGAAGGAAACATAACAGATTAAGTTGTAAGTGTATGTGGGAGATTTTGTTTTATTTTTGATGTATGGAAATAAATGGTTAAGTTGCTAAATTCAGAACATGTACCAAAGAGCAAAACATTAGGAAAACAGATGATAGGAAGGAGGAGGAGGCTGTAGCTTGTTTACATTCGAGTGACCACAAGACTGTTCCAAGCCAAGAACACAGCTGGAGTTTGATGAAAGGGAGTTGAGTGCTCAGCTGAGACTGAGCATATAGGAATCTTTCTTGGATGCCTCATTTTTTGAGCCCCTTCTTTGCTTCATTATACTGAGAAAAGCCACATGCAAGTATAACAAACAGTTATGTGGCCAAACAGCATATGGTCTCTCCTGCAGGAAATGAGAAGGAGGAGGACTTGAGAAGAAAGAATTGAGGTTGGCTAAGTAGACAAACAATGAGCTTACGTGGGAACAGACTGTGTTGTAAATAAAGGCATTGCAGTGTTCTAGCGCTGTGCTTGTTGTATTGAGCCTGCAACCTTGAGTACTTCTTGGGTGCCAGTGACCTGTTGTTCTCTCTCTGGTTAACATGGCCTTAGTCAGTATAAATGAACCAAATGTTTGTGAACCAGAGCCATGTTTCTTCCTCTGGTCTGTTTGATGCCAGCACCTCCTGGAATGACACATTAGGACCAGGAGGCAACCAGCATTTTCTCTTGGTGGCTTTTGTGACGTGACTTGTGTTATTAGGAATCGTGTTGTCTTCCCTCTGTGACTGCTTTCCTAGCTACTTGATGCCACCAAGGAGCATCCCGCACTTCTTAAAGTTTTAGGATAGGTAAAAGGAGGTGTCAGTAGTAGATTTAAAATGTGTAGCTCTAGCAGCTCTGTTTCTACCTACTACTTGCAGAAAGGTGTAATATTGTAAATGTTAGTTAAAATACTAGGGTAGAGTTTCTGCCTTTTCTTTCTGTAGAGCCTGAACATTAAACCAGACTGGAATGCTAAAAGTAAGTTTATAAATACAGGAGTTACGGAGATGGCGTGCCTAAAAAAATCCCATGGTGAACCGAATAGACGCTTTAGCATAAAACAAAATTAAGAATTGAGAAATATTATATATGGAAATAAATAGCTGGTCCAGAAAACATAGACCATCTGTGCCAGTATTGTACCTGATTATTTGGAATATTAATAGTATAAGAAGCATTCTTTTTGCAGGCTGGATTATTTGGATAATTTTTTCTATGTATAAGTAGCATCTATGAATTCTTTCTTATCTCCCTCTCTGAAATTAATTTACTATGACCTGTACATATCACTTGATTTACTAATATTCATGCACTATATTAAGGGCATGTATTTTAGAATGCTAGAGATTCCCAAAGTAATTTTGACATTGGTTTTGGAAATATGATAGTATATATGATTGTATCTTAATAATGATTAATATTCTTAGAATTTTAATATTTTAAAGTAAATAATGGAGGGCTTGAAATTATTATTCTGCTCTTCTTTTCAATATATTATTTTCTCTACTTATTCTGAATCTGTATCCAAGCTCTATCTCTTACTAGCTGTGTCTTTTGGTAAGTGACCTCATTTCTCTGTGATTTAGTTTTCTTATCTGTGGATAATAGTGTTATTGTGGTTATTAAATGAGTTCAGAAAAGTTCTTAGAACAGTGCCTGTGCATAGTAAATGCTTTATATTTTCCATTACTGTAATACAGATGATAGATGGCATCATTTTTTTTTCAGATTGGGCCACAATAATTGGGCCACATAAAGTATTGTTGACTTTTCTATTTTTCATCACTCCTTATATTTCCTTCTGTAAACTAACTGACAGGCAGTTGGTGGGGTGTCAGGGCCTCAGCAAGACAGGAAACAGGCACATTCGACCAGGGGACCAAAGCAGAGCCCAGCCACATAGACTGGCCCAGAACGGCCAGAAGAGAAGATGGGAAGGCCGCAAGGCCGTTCTCACCCTGGGTGCTGGACATGATCTAAAATCACCATGCTATTCTGGAGCTCATTGGTTGGTGCAGTGAAGCTCCTCATCTCTTTCCCTCCCTGTCAAGAACAGGCTGGGGTGGAACTGAGCCTCCTCCTGACTCAGAGGAGCTGAGGGAAGACTGCAGCTGAGGGAAGGCTGCAGCTGGCGAGGAGGTAACCAAGTGTTCTGTATCAGGAGGATGGTGAAAATGAAATAGTGCAAATAACAGCAAAAAATGGAGTTACGCAAAGAGGTGAAGGAGTCATGAAGAACTTTAAGATTTGCCGGGGATAAGCCCCATGCCAGTATATAATGTTTTCATAACTTTGAATTGCCAATATGTACATTTTCATTGGGGCAGTGATCACTAAAAGTGATTTCAATTTCTTAACCAATATACATTAAACAAATGTAACTTTTTGCCACTTAACAAAAATAAGTGTAAGAGATTACTGTTCTTCTTTAACCAGCCTATGCCCAAAATGGAAAGCGAGTTTGGCTCTTAAATCACATTCTTAATTTTGTTGTCAAGTCATTATCACAGGAAATGTGTATTTCTTTTATAGCTACTTATATGACAGCAATAAACTATTGGAAAACATAGCAGAAATCAAATCCAGGAATGCCAAGCTTACTATCAGTAGGACAGATAATTTCTTTGTCTTATATGAAGCCTGTTTATATTTTCATCATGGACGTTGTGATTGGTATAACAAGTAACAATAAGAAGTTATCTTCTATTACAAAAATGTTTCAACCTTCTTAATATTGATTTCCATTCTGACCACAAAAGGTTTGTCATAGAAATTAAAGATGAATAAGTGTATCTTATTTTTTAGAATCTTAAATGATTTTCACTTTGAGATTAGCAAATGTGAACTTTCATGTTTTGTGACCGTCTGTCTACTTCCTGTATAAAAAATAGAGTCAGAGGCATAGTAATGTAAGTCTGAGCCCTCTTTGGTACATATTAAATTATGCACATCATTTAGCTAAATGTAAATGATATGGTGAGTGCCTCCTGAGTAAATAATTTCCATTACTTATCAGATTGAGCCATCAGATGATTCTAAAAATACTCGTCATGCATTCAATGGCATTTTCTCTGGAGTGGACTGTTTGAGTGCCAAGTTACAACCAAGAATGAAATTCCTGTTTCCCGGTACATTGTATCAAAGGTTATCAAGTGTATTTGAACATCACTGATAATTTTTCCTAAACTGTGACTGAAACTAGGCTAAAGATAAGTTAAAACTTCAGTCATTTCTAATGATTAATTAAGATAGTCTTGAAAACTTTTTTCTGTTTGACGTTTCTTAGCACTATTTTATTGTTTCAAAGTCTGATATTCCATACTTAACCTCCTATTTTCTCTTCTAATGTTACATTGCATAATTGAAATGTCACTTATACTGGATACAATTATAAATATGAAGCTCTTAAAAATATGCCTCCTCCTTGTTAGGTTTAAGGCAAAAATAACCTTCTAAGGACTAGACCATCACCAATCATATTCAAAACTCCAGGGTTGCAACACCCATAGCATGATTTGTTAAAGATACCTCACGTATTTTTCTTCTACATGTGAAATAATCCTAACTCTTAGCCTTTATAGATCAAATTTAACAATTTTCATGATATCTTTTGAACCCTCCTAACATTGTATACCTCCATTGATAGTTAAGTAATAGTGCCTTGGGTCTGGCCTATGATGAAGGGTCTGGCCTGTGATGAAGGGAAGCAGAGAATAATGTGGGGGGTCCACAACCTGAAAATAGTGCCACCACGCAGCCTTTTTAGCTTTAAAATATAATCTGGGAGGATGATGCTTCTGAAACTATTTTGCCATCCCAGTGGATTCATTCAGAAAATAGGGCCCTTCTTAGGCTTACCCTAAATGATCCACTTTTGAGGTCCCATTTATTTCCTCAGAATCATAGTCTTCCTTTTTTTTAGTATGAAAGAAAACACCACCTGCTGCAGCTGGTTGGTGAGATCGATTCAGATAAATTTTATCAGAAAAGAAATATATTGCCAAAGAAAAAATTTCTCCAGAGAATGACGATCATGTTGAAATTGTGATATATATCAGACAATGCAGAGGCTTAGCTATTTCTAGGTTGTTTATTACTGAAGATTTTTCTGATCAGGGCATATAATTTCGGTGCCTTCAAAAGGCATCATGCCTTTTTGAACCATAGCTCTCTCTATAAATTATGAGTTAAGGAATTAATTCTGTTTCACTTGCTAGTAAAAATTAACTCCTAAAGACTCATGTTGGAAGTCATCTGTGAAAAATTCTTGCAAAAGTTAGCGTTTACCTTTTGCTGAAATTAAATTAATAAGCCTAGAAGATTAGAGTCAATCTCATGTTTTATTTCTTTAAAAAATGACATTTTACAAAACGGAAGTGAAGATTATAGCAATAGTGGCTAGTCGGTGCTGCACTGGTTTCTTGAAAATTGAAGGTTCTTATTTGTCTGCTGTGTTATTGCCAGTCTTCTCTCCAGTCTGAAGGAATGACTTTCTCCAACCTGCACACCCCTACACACACACATACAAGCATTTAGAAGACAAGAATGGTTGGTCATTTTCCATTTACTTTGAATGTTTTTGTTCTTGAAATGTTATCTCGAATGAAGTTATTACATAAAGTTCACTAATGATAATGATTGTGTGTATGTGTGTGTTTCTATATAATTTATTATATCTCATTGTTTTAAGCACTTTTATAAATGAACTTACTTAGTCCACATAACCCTTTGAGGTAAGGGGGAGAGATTAGGAGTCCAGTTTTAGACATTGAACAAAAAACATACATCAATAGAAACATGTTTAATATGATATTAAAAATTAAGATCAACCTAAATGTCCAACAGTAAATAATTGGATGAATAAATTATGAGACTTTCATGCAATGAAGTACTATGGAGAAAAATATTTGGCACATCTGTATATTATTTTGGCACATCTGTATATTATTATATTATGACACAGCATATTTGCTGAAAATATAAAGCTGGTTATCAAATAGTACTCAGGGAACAACCACATTCTATAGAAGAGAAAAAATGTACTTTGTATTGGCAAGGAAAAACTAAACACATAAAATTATAGCAGTGGCAGTTTGTAGTGAGTTAATATTTTTGCTTTTATAAATTTTTTTCCGTTAACTAGTTTTCTAAATAAGTTTTTGTCATTGAAAAGAGAAAATATATATTCTAGTTACTTTAATCTTATGGACTGTATTTTGGGACTCTGAGGCTGAGTTGCAGGGCCATTGTATAGTATAGCAGAGGCAGATATATTCTTTCCCATGTTTTGGGGAACTACAGAGGTACCAAGGGCATCCCACTGTAATTTTTCAACAACCAGCTGTTTCTGCTAAGAAAATACACTGAAAATAAGGAGGAGCAGATAGAGAAGAATTTGGAAGATCCACTGACTTCCCTGCTCCAATTCAAGTAATCTTTAATTGTCTTTCAGATGATTCTTACATAAGGAATTTAAAAATTACATCCATCTTATTAGGGCATTTTTCCACTATAAAATGTTAAGATCCAACTTACTTTTTAAAGATTTATAGTATTTTATTTTTTCTACCTTACTTTAAAAAAATGTATCTATTTTGCTGGGCACAGTGGCCCACGTCTGTAATCCCAGCACTTTGGGAGGCCGAGGCGGGTAGATCTTGAGGTCCGGAGATCAAGACCATCCTGGCTAACACAGTGAAACCCTGTCTCTACTAACACTACAAAAAATATTTTTTTGTGGTGACACAAAAAATACAGGTGTAGTAACACGCGCCTGTAGTCCCAGCTACTCAGGAGCCTGAGGGAGGAGAATCACTTGAACCCTGGAGGCGGAGGTTGCAGTGAGCCGAGATCGCGCCACTGCACTCCAGCCTGGGTGACAGAGTGAGACTCCATTTCAAAAAAAAAAAAAAAAATCCATTTCTCCATTTTTGTTGGAGATGATTAGTCTTTCCTTGGTATCTCAAAATTTTAACTCAGTATACTTTATTATTTCTGGAGCTTAAAATGTATGAAGTTCTGAAAACTGCCAAATTTAAACCTAACACTCTTTATTGATGGTTTTTTAATACAACTCCTTCTAGGTAGGGAGACTTGAAAAACAACTTCACAACAATTTTATTGTTGTATATCCATTTCAAATGCCAGTAGGCAGTGGTGTAACAATGTAGTAATGTAATAATCAGGTTCTAAGAAAGTGATGTAGTTACGAACTGGCTGCCTGGGTGAAATGATTGATTGATTGATTTGTTTTTTCATTTCAAGGGAGTGAAAAAAATAGATCCTGATTTATATGAAAAGTTTATCAGTCACAGATTTGGAGAAGAAATATTATATCGCATAGATCTTTGCTCCATGCTGAAGAAAAAACAAAGTAGTGGTTATTATCACTGTGAATCTTCCATTGTGATTGGTGAGTGTCATTTAAAAATTATTTATTATCTTTATTTTTAATTTTTTTGGCATCACTTTTATCTTGGCAAATATTTAAACTTAGTTGTATACATTTTTCTCAGTGATACACTTTCCTAAATATTATGTTTTGACAGTGATACATTGAAAATTTTCTAGAGCATTTTTCGTATTTATATTGATCAGTTAAGACTTTACTACCTGTAGTTTTTATACTTCTGGCTTTAAATATAATTATAATGAAGTCTGGAAATATTGATTTAGAAATCATTTCAATTTAATTTTATTTCATAAACATGAAGAAAGCATTTTCTCCAGGGAAGGCCTCCATGACGACCTTCCACAACTGGCATTTTGTATTTGCTGCTTGTAATTACGAATAAAATGATTCCAGCCAGAAAGTTTCACCTTGAGAAGAGAAAATGTAGGTGGCCTGCAAAAATTGATAACTTCACTTTCTTCCCTAAAAAAGATGTTTTGAGGGGAAGCAAAGATTCATACATAAATGCATCTGTCAGATGGCAGGAGATGAGACAGACTCATATAAAACTGTGTTTCCAGGTGGTAAGTGTATGCACTTAGGGAGATCTTTCATCCAGAATAGAGCCATACTCCACTTTTTGCAATGTGAACGTATTTCAAAGCAGCCAGCTCTGTTGTGATTCAGATTTATTATTTCAAACCAGACACTATTCTTTTAAAATTGTGAACTTCAAGACAACCTGATTTATATGCTTTTAAAGTAACATGAAAATACTCAAAGAAGACAAATACACGCATACCTTGTTTTATTGTGCTTTGCTTTATTGTGCTTCACAGATATTGCCTTAAAAAGACAGTTTATTTATTTATTTTTAAGAAATTGAAGGTTTGTAGCAACCCTCTGTCAATTGTCTTTCTGGGCCATTTTTTCTAACAGCATGTGCTCTTTTTGTGTCAGTTACATTTTGGTAATTCTCACAGTATTTTAGACTTCATTATTATTAAATCTGTTATGGTGATCAGTGATCTTTGATGTTATTATCGTTATTGTTTTGGGGCACCACCATATGAATTGTATTCATATAACATAGCAAACCAAATTGATAAATGTGTGTGTTCTGACTGCTCCACCAAACAGCCATTCATTCCCCTGTGAAGAGTCGTACATCTCTTACCTTAAATCAAAAGCTAGAAATGATACATTGGAAGGGCATGCAAGAAAAAAAAAGCTAGAAATGATTAAGCTTAGTGAGGAAGGCATGTCGAAAGCTGAAATAATCCGAAAGCTAGGCTTCTTGTACCAGTTAGCCAAGTTGTGAATGCCAAGGAAAAGTTCTTAAAGGAAATTGAAAGTGCTATTCCAGTGAACACACAAATCAAAAGAAAGTGAATTAGCCTTATTGCTGATATGGAAAAAGTTTTAGTGGTCTAGATAGAAGATCAAACCAACTGCAACATTCCCTTAAGCCAAAGCCTGATCCAGTGCGAGGCCCCAACTCTCTTCAATTCTGTGAAAGGTAAGAAAGGTGAGCAAGGTGCAGAAGAAAAGTTGGAAACCAGCAGAGGCTGGTTCATGAGGTTTAAGGAGAGAAGCTGTCTCCATAACATAAAAGTGCACGGTGAAGCAGAAAGTGCTGATACAGAAGCTGCAGCCAGTTATCCAGAAGATCTAGCTAAGGTCGTTGATGAAGGTGGCTGCTCAAAGCAACAGATTTTCAATGTAGACAAAACAGCCTTCTATTGGAAGAAGATGGCATCTAGGAGTTTCATAGCTACAGAAGAGAAGTCAATGTCTGACTTCAGAGTTTCAAAGAACAGGCCGACTCTCTTGTGAGGGGCTAATGCAGCTGGTGACTTTTAAGTTGAAGCCAGTGCTCATTGTCCATTCCAAAAATCCTAGGGACCTTAAGAATTATTCTAACTTCAGTCTGTCTATACTTTATAAATGGAACAACAAAGCATGGATGACAGCACATCTGTTAATAGCATGGTTTACTGAATATTTTAACTACTGCTCAGAAAAAAAAATTCTTTTCAAATGATTACTGCTCATTGACAGTGCACCTTGTCTCCCAAGAACACTGATGGAAATGTACAAGGAGTTTAGTGTTATTTTCATGCCTGCTAACACAGTGTCCATTCTGCAGCTCATGGATCAAGGAGTAATTTAGACTTTCAAGGCTTATTATTTAAGAAATATTTTTGTAAGGCTATAGCTGCCATGAATAGTGATTATTCTGATAGATATGAGCAAAGCAAATTGAAAACCTTCTGGAAAGGATTCACCATTCTAGATGTCATTAAGAACACTTATGACTCATGGGAGGAAGTCAAAATAGCAACATTAACAGGAGTTTGGAAGAAGTTGATTCCAGCCCTCATGGATGACTTTGAGAAGAGATTCAAGACTGCATTGGAGGAAGTAACTGCAGATGTGATAGAAACAGCAAGAGAATGGCCGGGCGCGGTGGCTCACGCCTGTAATCCCAGTACTTTGGGAGGCCAAGGCGGGTGGATCGTAAGGTCAGGAGATCGAGACCATCCTGGCTAACACCGTGAAACCCCGTCTCTACTAAAAATGCAAAAAATATTAGCCGGGCATGGTGGCGGGCGCCTGTAGTCCCAGCTACTCAGGAGGCTGAGGCAGGAGAATGGTGTGAACCCAGGAGGCGGAGCTTGCAGTGAGCCGAGATCACACCACTGCACTCCAGCCTGGGTGACAGAGTGAGACTCATCTCAAAAAAAAAAAAAAAAGAAAAAAGAAAAGAAATAGCAAGAGAACTAAAATTAGGAGTGAAGCCTGAAGATGGGATTGAATTGCTGTAATCTCATGATAAAACTTTAGTGGATGATGAGTTGCTTCTTATGAATGAACAAAATAAGTGGTTTCTTGAGATGGAATCTACTCTTGGTAAAGATCCTTAAACATTGTTGAAATGACAACAAAGGATTAAGAATACTACATTAACTTAATTGATGAAACAGTGGCTTTAAAGGGTTTGAGAGAATCAGCTCCAATTTTGAAGAAGTTTTACTGTGGGTAAAATGTTATCAAACAGCATTCCATGCTACAGAGAAATCTTTCATGAAAGGAAGAGTCGATTGATGCAGCAAACTTCATTATTGTCTTATTTTAAGAAATTGCCACAACCACTTGAACCTCCAGCAAGTACTACTCTGATTAGTCAGCAACCATCAACATCAACAGACAAGACCCTCCACCAGCAAAAAGATTATGACTTGCTTAATGCTCAGATGATTGTTAGCATTTTTGGCAATAAAGTGTATTTAAAGTAAAATGTGTACTTTTTTAGATATAATATTGCACATTTAATAGACCACAGTATAATGAAACATAATTTTATATGTACTAGGAAACCAAAAAATTCATGTGGCTTGCATTATTGCAATGTTTGCTTTATTGCAATAGTCTGGAACTAACCCATAATACCTCTGAGGTATGCCTGTATATGTAGCTAAATATTACAAGGTCTTTAACCAAGGTAATTTATCTCCAAATCAGCTGGAAGAACACCTATGGATGTATACATCCTGAAAGAATCTTAATACTGACGTTTATTAAAGCATTTAAAAAATGTTCAAGGGACACAATTTTACTTCCAAATTTTCATTAGACATCTTCAGAGGTCCTCATTTTACCTTTCAAAGACTTCAGCTATTTTAAACAGAAGATATTCAGTATGTCGTTTGAATTTTATATTCTGAAACATCTCAAGTCTATTTTAAGGAGAATTTTCATCTTTTCAGAATCTCTATAAGAGAGCTGTCTTCCATCCAAGTTTTGATGAGGACCAAACATTTCTGTTTAGGTTCATTGTTCCTAAATTTTAGGAAAATTTAGATACTTCTTGTGTAGGACAGATTTTGGCCAGCTTCCCCTATCTTCTCTGCCAACCTTATAAGGTCTCTTACAAGGCCAACCTTATAAGAGTTGCAGTGCCTCATTACCTCTCTCATTCCTGTTAAAAAAAATTAGGAATATGTTGATATTGCTGAAAATATTACAGGACTGGCATTATGAAGCTTATATCATAGATTGCCTAAATTGCCACTGGACAGTTCTGTTCAGCCTACCACCCCCCATCACTGTGTTCAAGCCACTGAGATTTCGCTTTCATTGCTCTTTTTCAGTTTATAGTCTTTAAATTTCCCCTTATGTGAGGTAGTTTCTCCAGATCTTTCCATCAAGCTTCTTTATTGCTGTTACACTTTCTAATTCAAAACAATTTTGCCTTTTTCAAACGCTGCCAATCTTGTATCCCCAAGCCAATCATTTCACATTGTTTTAAAAAATGATTTTTGCTTATTACAAATGCTTTCATGGGTCACATTTGGCGATGACAATATAAACTTTAAAATCATATGTGCATCTAAAGTGATAATTTGTTGTTATAATTAACCAAGTTTAATGTACACTAGAGTTCATTTGCTTATAGATATTATTGATTTTATCAATCTTACCTATATTTTATAACAATATTAGATTTGGGATATTTTGTTTTATTTCTTAATCAGATTTAATTGGCCTGCCTTGGTTTGGCTTCTCTTTGATTTGATCGTGACTCAAATTTAATGTCAATTTCTTGAGGCTTGAGCCAACATTTTATGGTATACATTAATACCGTGGGACAGATTTCTGATCTTAAGATATTATTCAGAGTTCTAGGATAGAAGTTGGGCCTCAGGGACACTGAGAACTTCCTGATATTGTTCGTAAAACTTTGTATGTAGGTACATGTGTGAATTTTTCTGGGGAGGTAATTTAGCCCTCATTAGATTTGCATATTTCCTATCTTTGTTAATGGTACATTCTTGGAGAGTGCTAGATTACAAGTCACTGATTATCTCTTCAGCCATCTCTGTTATACCATTTAAGACATCTTAAAAAAAATCAGTGAGTATATATGTTACATTTGTAAAGTTTCCAGTTGATTCACTTTTTTTTTTTTTTTTTTTGAGACAGAGTCTTGCTCTTTCACCCAGGCTGGAATGCAATGGCTTAATTTTGGCTTACCACAACCTCTACAACCTCCACCTCCTGGGTTTAGGTGATTCTCCTGCCTCAGCCTCCCGAGTAGCTGGGACTACAGGTGCGCGCCACCATGCGCAGCTAATTTTTTTTTAATATTTTTAGTAGAGACAGGGTTTTGCCATGTTGGCCAGGCTGGTATCGAACTCCTGACCTCAGGTGATCCACCACCTGTGCCTCCCAAAGTGCAGGGATTACAGGCGTGAATCACCGCACCTGGCCTCCAGTTGATTTACTTTCATATTTTCCTGTTCTATTCTTTGCTTCATGGATATTAATTCTTCTGTCATGTCTTTGAGGATTTCAATACAGTCATTTTTTAAAGTTCTTTTCATATTTAAAAAAATTCTGTGATTCCTTGGGAATGAATTCTTGTAGTTGGTCTTCTGTGGCCCTCAATTTCCTCTAGTGCTTTTTAAGGTTTTTTTGGAGCTCATCTTATTGTGCATGTTTTCCCCTCAGAAGCCCATGTGGGTTTTGTGGTTGTCACAGCCCTGGTCCCACAGGGTACATTGCTTTGAACTGAGTTAGGAACTGGCAACCACAAATCATCCTCATCCATAAGGAGTTGGGATTTCTTCTGGATTCTGTTACCAATTTGTGAGTTGAGAGTAAAGATATTAGCCTTTTGTTTGCCATATTGGCTTCAAATATTTTCCAGGTATTATGTTGCTTTTAATTTTGGACAAGGAACTTTTTATATTAAGTGTTAAGTTTTATCAAATTATAGGTGAAAATTTCTCTTATGATTTATTTCATGACCATTATGATTAGCATTATCTTCAAACCAAAGATTTGATATATATTCATTCATATTTTCTTCTAGTTTTTTTTGTTTTTGTTTTTCCATGTAGGCTTTTAATTTACCCTATATGATCATTAATATAGGTTCTCATACACACAGGAGAAACTCATAAATCCAGTTCTATTTTATGCATTTTAAATTTTATCCATTAATTTGTTCATTTTTAGTGCACATGAAGTAGGGATTTAGTTTTAGAAATTATTTTCCAGGATTTCTTTTACACCCCATCACATCTTTTACTGTGTGTCTCAGAAATCACTGATTAGCAGCCTTACATGTACTTGATTGAACAGGGGTTTTTGTTTGTTTTTGTATAATTCAAATTACTTGCCAATACTAGTGTGATTTTATATTAAATCTGGATTTCCACCTTCTTCTGAACAATCAGATGAGGTGCCCACATTACCACATTGGTCTCACATTCTTGCATGGCACTACAGTTTCCTGGATGGAGTAATAGGTATTGTGACCTTGAGCGTAGCTATCTTTTATCATCCCACTTACCCTGTTGTTCTTGTACAAATCTGTTTACCTTTACACTGCCTACTTGGCTCCTGAGGGCATCTGAGTTTGTACCTCCTGCCAGCTGTTGCCTGCTTTACATTTCTGTGGTGAACATTTTCCTCTTAATCTTCTGCCATTGTATACCTTTATGTGGAGCATTAGGAGAATTTGGTCGGATATGGTGGCAACATTCCTATTTTCAGATATAAGAAAAGGTACATTTTGGTTGTTTCATGCTCAAAGCTTTGGGTGACATTATGCCTGCTTGTCATTGGGCTATAACTGTGCAAACCGCACTGCACTAATCAGCTAAAATTCAAATAATTAATAAAAAGGTGAAAACCCTACTTCTTTTTGGTGAAAACCAGGAATGAAATATGATTCAGATATTTTAGGATTATGAAAGCTGTTCTCTGTGAGCTACTTACTCGAGTTGGGTGAATTAATTTTTCTCAGGCAGCTATGTTCCATTTATATTTCCCTTGGGAATGTAAATGACTAAATGACACCTTTTGTAAGATTGATGAGCAATTTAGTGCTTGCAAAGACTAGTTTACTTTCAGCTGTCAGACATATCTTACAGGAGGCAGTGGGGAATTTGGAAAGGTCTAGAAGTTTTTTGTTTGTTTGTTTGTTTGCAGTCCAGTATATTTATAACTTCTGCAAGCAGAGGTAGAAACAGAATTATTTTCTGGGAACACTTGTTTCTTTGCTTAATAATTATTATTCAACATTAATGAATGTTACTGAACATGTACGATGTGCCTGCTTCTCTCTCGGGTATCATGTGATACAGAGAAATATAAGACATAGTCCTTAAGAGTGATACAGAAGCACCGGACAGCAAAGGCTACATCTGAGAAATGGCAGAGGAATAGATGAATAGGGCTTGTCTATAACAATAATGGGATTTGATAGGACACAGTGGAAGCTTATAATTTTACCATTTAATAGGAGAGTAGGGGTATAGGGGAGTAGGAGAATTCAGCTGAATGGGATGAGATTGAGGAGCAGAGCGATAGTCAATAGAGAAAGGAGACTTTCTGGAGTAATTGACTTCATTGCTTTAATGGCAAAGACCACAATTACTTTTGCACCAACCTGATACAATGAAAGAGAAGCAATGGATTGGGAAGCAGGGTGGAGGCATTAATAGTGATAGATGACACTTTGATTGAACCCACAGTGGAGTTAGCTGAGGAAGCTGCAGAGTGGAAGGTTGCTAGGTTTGCGGGTATGAGGAGTTGGTGAGGGGATGGACATAGTTACATACACTGAGGCAGTGAATGTGTAATACTGAGTAGACAAATGTGAGATAAAAAGAGAATGATGTTGTGGTCGCTTCAGCGGTACGTACACTAAAACAAGGATGATGTTTAATACTCAACAACACAGGACTGAGTCCTAAAGATAAGACTGTTAATTAATTTCAGACTGTAGCATAAGAGGCCAGGAGGAGGATAGGGTTGGTCCAAGCATAAACTAGATAGAAGAAGCAAAGATCTCCATTGACATGGTGATAGACCAGGAAAGAGTTATAGATAAGTTGATGCCATATAGCTGTAGTTTAGTCAGAATGTGTCCAATGCTAAATAGGCCAGAACAACAGGATAGCCTGCTCAGACTTTATGGGCGGAAACACTAAGGATAATTCTGAGTGAGTAGAGTCAATGAATTATTCCATTTAGATGTCCTTGCTTTTTGAGAATCACCCTTAAGACACTCAGACAGCGTAGATCAGTCTTAAAAGGCCCTTGTTAGTCTTAAAAGGCTTGTCATGGTTCACCCAGGGATTTCTAGTAGTCATATGAGGGCAGTAGTTCAGCCAAAAAGAAAAGACCTTTTGCCTTGCTTCTGAGGTTGGAGTCCCTTTTGACTGAGGAGACCCTCTTCTCTGACTCTGACGTCCTTATCTTCAGTGCTCCTTTACCCTTAGGGGCCAGGGCAGAGATGAGTTGCCCACATCTGGATGTTGCCCAGTTTTAGTATGTAGGCATGGGGATCTCCTTTATGGAAGATAGTAACCATTGTTTGATGCCGCAGGAAGGCATAGGAGGAGAAGGAAATTAATTTTTTCATTGGGTGAAAGGCATAGCTAGGAAAAAAAGGGTTTGAGCTTTCTAGAATCCTTAAACCTGGACCTTTGATACATAATAAAATTTGAAAATGTTGAATTTGAAAATGTGTGTATTGCCTAAATCCAATATGCTCACTTAGTGGAGAGGGGCATTGGCGATAGATATGTGCATGAATGTCTTCCTTTTTTTTAGTTTGCTTTTTGCAGTAGGAATATGTGCCTCATTGTGCTTATCTTACACATGATTTAGTATTCTAATCATTTACAAAGCTATACTTTTGTTGAGTTTTACTTTATTTTTAATTTTTATTTTTTGTAGAGACAGGGTCTCCCTATGTCCAGGCTGGTCCTAAATTCCTGGGCTCTTGCCTCAGCCTCCCAAACTGCTGGGATTACAGGTGTGAGCCACTGTGCCCGGCCTGGGTTTTAAATTCTTTTAAAATATACTTTAGGTTCACCAGTTCTTAGAATTTGACCCATGGATCCCTCGTGGTCCTTTAGATACTTTTAGGGGGTCAGCAAGGACAAAACTATTTTTATAAAAATAATAAGACATTATTTGTCTTTTCCATTGGGTTAACATTTACATGCAAAAGCAATGGTGAGTAAAACTGTGTATGGCCAGTATGAATCTAGACAGTTGCAGCTAAAAAAAAAATTTTTAAAGGCAGTTTCATGTAAGAATGTTCTTGCTGAGTAGCAAAAATTATTAATTGCGTTTAATCTCAACTTCTGAGTATATGTATTTTTAATATTCTGTGTAACAAAAATGGGAGGTATGCTTGAGGCACTTTTGCTGCATATTGAAGTAGGTCGGCCCAAAGAAACGTGTTTGCATGATTATTTAAGCTGTGAGCTAAAGTAGCCCCTTTCTTCCATGGAACACCATTTTTTCTTGAAGAATGAAGGACAAACATGTTTTCATACTGGGGTGTTGACAGGCATTTTCTTGCAAATAAACAAGTAAACTTGTCACAGCAAGTACAACAACTGACATTATTTACTGCTAATCATAAAATTCAAGCTTTCAAGCAAAAATAGAAATTTTGGAAAACTCACATATATTATCAGGTGCTTGACAGAGCACACAGTAGGATAATGAACTTCATTTTCCCAGTTTGTTTTGTTTTGTTTTGTTTTGAGCTGGAGTCTGTCTCGTTGTGTTGCCCAGGCTGGAATGCAGTGGCGTGATCTTGGCTTACTGCAACCTCCGCCTCCTGGGTTCAAGCGATTCTCCTGCCTCAGCCTCCCAAGTAGTTGGGATTACAGGTGCCTACTACAGTACCTGGCTAATTTTTGTATTTTTAGTAGAGACAGGGTTTCACCACGTTGGCCAGGCTGTTCTTGAATTCCTGACCTCAAATCATCCACCCACCTTGGCCTCCCAAAGTGCTGGGATTACAGGTGTGAGCCACCATGCCTGGCCTCCCAGTTTGTTTTTATCTATCACATTCTCTGTGAGGTATAACTTATATGCAAAACCTGCACATACTTAAAAGTATACAACTAGATAACTTTTTACATATATACACATGCCTGTGAAACCACTATTGCCTTCAAGATGCTGAACTTTCCCTTACTCCTCAAAGTGTCCTTATGTCCCTTGCCAAGCCATGCTTAAAGACTTTTCTAGGGAGATGGGGGTGATATTAATTAATGTGTTTTTAATTGTTGCTGCAAAGGACATGGTTTTGTTCTTTTTTATGTCTGTGTAGTATTCCATGATGTATATGTATCCCATTTTCTTAATCCAGTTCACCATTGATGTGTACCTAGGTTGATTCCATGTCTTTGCTATTGTGAATAGCAAGCACAGTGATGAACATATGAGTGCATGTGTCTTTTAGGTAGAACAATTTATTTTCCTTTGGATATATACCCAGTAATGGGATTTCTGGGTTGAATGGTAGCTCTGTTTTAAATTCTTTGAGAAATCTCCAAACTGCTTTCCACAGTGGCAAAACTAATTCACATTCTCACCAGAAGTATGTAAGTGTTCCCTTTTCTCTGCAGCCTGAGCAGCATCTGTTGTTTTTTGACTTTTTATTAATAGATATTCTGACTGGTGCGAGATGATATCTCATTGCAGTTTTGATTTGCTTTTCTCTGATGATTACTAATGTGGAGCATTTTTTCATATATTTGTTGGTCACTTGTATGTCTTCTTTTGAGAAGTATCAGTTCATGTCCTTTGCACATTTTTTAATGAGTTTTTTTCTTTTACATGTTGATTTAAGTTCCTTACAATTTCTGGAAATTAGACCTTTGTTGGATGCATAGTTTGCAAATATTTTCTCCTGTTCTGTAGGTTGTCTGTTTACTCTGTTGATAGTTTTTGCTGTGCAGAAGTCCTTTAATTAGGTCCCACTTGTCAATTTTTGTTTTTGTTGCAATTGCATTTGGGGACTTAGCCAAAAATTCTTTGCCAAGGCCAATGTTGAGAAGGGTATTTCCTAGGTTTTCTTCTAGGATTTTTATAGTATACATGTTACTATAAAGTCATGCATGGAGAAAAGATCCATTAAAAATTCAAGATAGATCAAGAATGTAGAGTATAAAAACTTCCTTGGTATGTTTTAAGATTCTACATTGCAACTAAACTTGAAGAAACTATAGCTTGTCATGTTTTGCTATAGTATCAAAGAATATCCACAATTATCTTAATTTAGTAAATGTTTATGAATATAACCCACATAAACTAAAGCTCTAGGTGGATGGGTAGGGGTGTTGCCAGTCATTTTGAAGAGTATAAAGGAGTCCTGAGGCCAAAAACGTTAAAAGAAACCTCTGCTTTAGTTCATGGGTCCAGGGAAACCATGAAAAAGTGTAATCTGTAGATAGTTAACTTAATTTTGATCAATATTTTCAACACTTTCATAAATTAATTTTGATGGCTATTAAGCTATCTCCATGTTAAATATGAATTGGTTTGATAACTCTCTAATTTTTTTCCCCTCCTTTAATTTCCATTTGAGCATTATGTGGTAAAAATGTAACAAGTATAAAAATGCCCCAGACAGACAGGAGCATATCTATGTGAAATGACTCATTTAAAAATCATTATTATGTGAAATAGATATTATGTAATACAGGAATGTCTCTTGTATGATAGGCAGGACCAAAACATTTGCGTTTTTTTTTTTCTTTCTTTGCACAGGCTAACAGGGATATGATTAAGAAAATTTCATCTCTACTTAGACCGATTAAGATGAATTTATTTCAAGCATTTTAGAAGAGGGAACAGTGAAAAAACAGTTTATTATCTGAGAGAAATGTATACTTTTTTTTCCACGTGAAAACTTAGCAGTTAGAAATTTTCTCTGTTAAAATTATGGAGTAATTTATTTAATAAGAGCTGACTACAAGGTATCTATTTATTTTATGACATACAAATTGGGTGACCATATGATTTATCATCTAAATGGTATACTTTTAAGTGTAAAAGGGGATCTGTTACTTACTAGGCTGGGATAAAAGAAGAAAACCAAGACTATCCTGGCTTAACTGGGACTTAGGTCACCCTACCTAAGAAAGTATAATGTTCTTGAAAAAGTGGAACCTTTGACTTGCTAAATACTCTATTTTAATTCCAGTCTTGTTTCTTTTTGTATCCTAAGTGTGCCCTTTATATGTTTCTTTGATGAAACATGCCTTCTAAAAAGAATATGTTTAAAATTTGTTGTTATATGCCCCTAATAAAAATGAAAAGCAACTAATAATTGGAACTCTCAGCTTACTTCTTTACATCTGCCAAAGTTAGACAAAGCTTTGGGATAATTAACTGAGAGAATTAATCTTAGTGATGGCTTACTGTATTTTAACTGGTATATCAGCTGTTAATCCGGATGCTAACACAAAGGGGCAGCTGTGGCTCAGGCTATTTTGAAAATCCAACCGTCTGTTGGTTTCAAACCTTATGATTTATATTAGACATCTTAGGAACCCTGCATATTAAAGGGGCAGTGCTAAGTTTATCTGAAAAATTAAGCATCACTACTAAAATGATGCAGTAGTAAGGTATTTCATGAGTTATTTGTGGAGCCTTCAGTTGGAAGTTTATTGTAAAAAATATGAAGGTAAATACTGAATTCCAAATAAACAGGAAAAATAAAACCATGTGAATGAAATTCTTAGCGTGCAGAGTCTGGTCAAACAAAGCCATTAACATAATAATGAATTAATAGTTGCCAAAAGTTATGGCTGCCTAGTCCATAACATTGCCTCATTGCCTCTGAACACATTTTTCACCACATTAATCGATGTTTATTAATGTTTTAAAAGTGCTTACCACAGTGCTTGACATACAGTGTTATGAAATCGTTACTGGCCGGGTGGTGGCTCACACCTGTAATCCCAGCACCTTGGGAGGCCGAGGTCAGGAGTTAAAAACCAGCCTGGCCAACATGGCAAAACCCTGTCTCTACTAAAAATACGAAAAGAATTAGCCAGGCAATCCCAGCTACTTGGGAGGCTGAGGCAGGAGAATCGCTTGAACCTGGGAGGCAGAGGTTGCATGAGCTGAGATCACCCCGCTGCACTCTAGTTTGAGGGACAAAGCAAGACTGTCTCAAAAAAAGAAAAAAGAAAATGTTACTTATTCATATCCATAGCAGTGCTAGTCATATAGAATACTTATTGCAATGGTATTCTTTCCTAACATCAGAACATCAGTTTTCTATTATTATTATTATTTATAATAATAATATTTATTATTAAAGATTTGCATTATTCCTAATGCTTTTCTTAAATTGGCATGTGATCAACACTGGTGCATTTCAAAAGTAAAGATGCTTATATGTGTGCATATATATATAACTTATGTATGCAATATTTTATATCATAGGTGAAGATAAAAACTTGGTTTAATTTTTTTGACTGGAAAAACAAAGTTGGCAAATCTGTATAATATAGTGTTATTTTAAAAAAACTTGCTAATGTGGTGAAATCACAATAGACAGACTTATAAAACTCACTAAATTCTTCTCCATTTCAGTGCAACATGGAGGAATTGGAGAGGATGTAGAATAGTAGAAAGAGATGGAGAAAGAGCGCAAACTACAGAGGAAAGCATAGTGACCAGAAGTTCCTACAATCAGGCAGACCTTATTCTAATGGTCACTGCCACTTCCCAGTTTCCAGCTGAGCAACTTTTTGCACATTTTTAATGACTCAAAGCCCGGTTACCACATCTATAAAATGGGCATAATAAAATAGTTGTTACTACATGAGGACTGAATGAGATAATGCATGAAAATCTCTTAGCATCATGCCTGGACATACTCAGTGTTCACTAACTGGTGCCTATTATTATTGTGGTAGAAATGCTACAAACTGTATATAGAATTCTTAAGCCCAGGAAAAACAAGGCTCAAGAGTGACTATGGTAGGGTTAGTCTAAGAAAATGTCCATTTCATCTTAATCTTACTAGGAGTACACTATTCTAGGCATTAGGAAAAACCTTGAACTCTAAAGGATTAAGATACTAGAACAAGGTGTTAAGGGGTTTGTAAAATATCTTCACTACCTTTTAAGATGGAAAAGAGCATATCATTTATGAGGTTATCTAATCTGGAGGTCTGGATTACCTCATGAAGTTTCTTCTGTCATTAGAATTTACAAAACCTCTATTTTGCATTAAATTGTATTTTAGTTTTTGTCACAGCTAGACCCTGATTACAATTGGATATCTGATTAATTGGAAGAGAGGTTTTTAAAATCCAATTCAGTTGCATCCTTTATTGTTATATAGTTACTCTTAAAATATGAATAGGGGTAGTGAAGTATGATCAGTGAGTAAATAGGTCTTGGTTGTCACACTGGCAGAGTGAATTTAGGATTCATTGATACTGCCTGAGTTACCAATTCATTCATAGCTCCCTGCTGGCATTTGAAGCATTGCTGACTACTGTGCACATAAAGGCTTCTCCTTTACTTTAAAACTTCTTCAGTTCAATTTTGGTTATTATAATTTATTTGTGCAACTTATTGAACAGGTATCTATTGAGGGTACCAAGTGCCAAGCATTATGATGTGTATTTAAGATCAAAGATGGTAGGCAAACACAGCCATGCTCTCAGAGTTTACTTTGTAGTGGGAAGTCATGCAAACAAACAATTACAATTTAAAGTGGTAATGACTGTAATGAAGTTAATGGGAACCAAGTGAAGGTGCTTTTAATGCTGCCAGGGATTGTCAGGACAGGCTGCACAGAAGAGGAAAGTTTTGAACTGAAAATGAGAATGTTCAGTGTGGAGGGAGGCAAATGAAAGAGAGATTTTCCGGGCCGAGAAAGCAGCATAAGCGACCCAGTGAAGTCTGTGCAGGGACGTGTAAGTAATTCACTCTGCACATGAATTACTTATCTTTAAGTAGTTTAGATCTTTTTTTTTTTTCAGTTTTAAATATTTTTATTTGCTTTTTATATGTACGCTTTTATTTCTATATGTTAACCATTTTCTTCTCTCTCCTGTCCATTTTTATTTTATATGCAAGCTATTAGAAGTTAACTTTACAATTCAGTCTTTTTTTTTTTAATGATACAACTAGTAATTTATTAAGACCGTAAATTCCATTACAGTGACCCTGGTAGGCAACTCTATAAAGTTTTGGGCTACTTGTCATGTGGTTTTGATTTATATTTGTCTAATGATCAGTGATTTTATTTTATTTTTGTATTATTATTTCTTTTTTTTATTATACTTTATGTTTTAGGGTACATGTGCACAACGTGCAGGTTTGTTACATATGTACACATGTGCCATGCTGGTGTGCTGCACCCATTAACTCTTCATTTAACATTAGGTATATCTCCTAATGCTATCCCTCCCCCACTCCTCCCACCCCACAACAGGCCCTGGTGTGTGATGTTCCCCTTCCTGTGTCTATGTGTTGTCATTGTTCAATTCCCACCTATGAATGAGAACCTGCGGTGTTTGGTTTTTTGTCCTTGCGATAGTTTGCTGAGAATGATGGTTTCCAGCTTCATCCATGTCCCTACAAAGGACATGAACTTATCATTTTTTATGGCTACATAGTATTCCATGGTGTATATGTGCCACATTTTCTTAATCCAGTCTATCACTGTTGGACATTTGGGTTGGTTCCAAGTCTTTGCTATTGTGAACAGTGCCACAGTAAACATATGTGTGCATGTGTCTTTATAGCAGCATGTTTTATAATCCTTTGGGTATATACCCAGTAATGGGATCGCTGGGTCAAATGCTATTTCTAGTTCTAGATCCCTGAGGAATGGCCACACTGACTTCCACAATGGTTGAACTAGTTTACAGTCCCACCAACAGTGTAAAAGTGTTCCTATTTCTCCACATCCTCTCCAGCACCTGTTGTTTCCTGACTTTTTAATGGTCACCATTCTAACTGGTGTGAGATGGTATCTCATTGTGGTTTTTATTTGCATTTCTCTGATGGCCAGTGATGATGAGCATTTTTTCATGTGTTTTTTGGCTGCATAAATGTCTTCTTTTGAGAAGTGTCTGTTCATATCCTTTGCCCACTTTTTGATGGGGTTGTTTGTTTTTTTCTTGTAAATTTGTTTGAGTTCATTATAGATTCTGGATATTAGCCCTTTGTCAGATGAGTAGATTGCAAAAATTTTCTCCCATTTTGTAGGTTGCCTGTTCACTCTGATGGTAGTTTCTTTTGCTGTGCAGAAGCTCTTTATTTTAATTAGATCCCATTTGTCAATTTTGGCTTTTGTTGCCATTGCTTTTGGTGTTTTAGACATGAAGTCCTTGCCCATGCCTATGTCCTGAATGGTATTGCCTAGGTTTTCTTCTAGGGTTTTTATGGTTTTAGGTCTAACATTTAAGTCTTTAATCTATCTTGCATTAATTTTTGTATAAGGTGTAAGGAAGGGATCCAGTTTCAGCTTTCTCCATATGGCTAGCCAGTTTTCCCAGCACCATTTATTAAATAGGGAATCCTTTCCCCATTGCTTGTTTTTGTCAGGTTTGTCAAAGATCAGATAGTTGTAGATATGCGGCATTATTTCTGAGGGCTCTGTTCTGTTCCATTGGTCTATATCTCTGTTTTGGTACCAGTACCATGCTGTTTTGGTTACTGTAGCCTTGTAGTATAGTTTGAAGTCAGGTAGCGTGATGCCTCCAGCTTTGTTCTTTTGGCTTAGGATTGTCATGGCAATGTGGGCTCTTTTTTGGTTCCATATGAACTTTAAAGTAGATTTTTCCAATTCTGTGAAGAAAGTCATTGGTAGCTTCATGGGGATGGCATTGAATCTATAAATTACCTTTGGCAGTATGACTATTTTCACAATATTGATTCTTCCTACCCACAAGCATGGAATGTTCTTCCATTTGTTTGTATCCTCTTTTATTTCATTGAGCAGTAGTTTGTAGTTCTCCTTGAAGAGGTCCTTCATGTCCCTTGTAAGTTGGATTCCTAGGTATTTTATACTCCTTGAAGCAATTGTGAATGGGAGTTCACTCATGATTTGGCTCTCTGTTTGTCTGTTATTGGTGTATAAGAATGCTTGTAATTTTTGCACATTCATTTTGTATCCTGAGACTTTGCTGAAGTTGCCTATCAGCTTAAGGAGATTTTGGGCTGAGATGATGGCGTTTTCTAGATATACAATCATGTCATCTGCAAACAGGGACAATTTGATTTCCTCTTTTCCTAATTGAATACCCTTTATTTCCTTCTCCTGCCTGATTGCCCTGGCCAGAACTTCCAACACTATGTTGAATAGGAGTGGTGAGAGAGGGCATCCCTGTCTTGTGCCAGTTTTCAAAGGGAATGCTTCCAGTTTTTGTCCATTCAGTATGATATTGGCTGTGGGTTTGTCATAGATGGCTCTTATTATTTTGAGATACGGCCCATCAACACCTAATTTATTGAGAGTTTTTAGCATGAAGGTTGTTGAATTTTGTCAAAGGCCTTTTCTGCATCTATTGAGATAATCGTGGTTTTTGTCGTTGATTCTGTTTATATGCTGGATTATGTTTATTGATTTTCGTGTGTTGAACCAGCCTTGCATCCCAGGGATGAAGCCCACTTGATCATGGTGGATAAGCTTTTTGATGTGCTGCTGGATTCGGTTTGCCAGTATTTTATTGAGGATTTTTGCATTGATATTCATCAGGGATATTGGTCTAAAATTCTCTTTTTTTGTTGTGTCTCTGCCAGGCTTTGGTATCAGGATAATGCTGGCATCATAAAATGAGTTAGGGAGGATTCCCTCTTTTTCTATTGATTCGAATAATTTCTGAAGGAATGGTACCAGCTCCTCCTTGTACCTCTGGTAGAATTCGGCTGTGAATCCATCTGGTCCTGGACTTTTTTTGGTTGGTAAGCTATTAATTATTGCCTCAATTTCAGAGCCTGTTATTGGTCTATTCAGAGATTCAACTTCTTCCTGGTTTAGTCTTGGGGGGGTGTATGTGTTGAGGAATTTATCTGTTTCTTCGAGATTTTCTAGTTTATTTGCATGGAGGTGTTTATAGTATTCTCTGATGGTAGTTTGTATTTCTGTGGGATCGGTGGTGATATCCCCTTTATCATTTTTTATTGCGTCTATTTGATTCTTCTCTCTTTTCTTCTTTATTAGTCTTGTTAGCATCTATCAATTTTGTTGATCTTTTCCGAAAACCAGCTCCTGGATTCATCGATTTTTTTGAAGGGTTTTTGTGTCTCTATTTCCTTCAGTTCTGCTCTGATCTTAGTTATTTCTTGCCTTCTGCTAGCTTTTGAATGTGTTTGCTCTAGATTCTCTAGTTCTTTTAATTGTGATGTTAGGGTGTCAATTTTAGATCTTTCCTACTTTCTCTTGTGGTCATTTAGTGCTATAAATTTCCCTGTACACACTGCTTTGAATGTGTCCCAGAGATTCTGGTATGTTGTGTCTTTGTTCTCGTTGGTTTCAAAGAACATCTTTATTTCTGCCTTCATTTCATTATGTACCCAGTAGTCATTCAGGAGCAGGTTGTTCAGTTTCCATGTGGTTGAGCGGTTTTGAGGGAGTTTCTTAATCCTGAGTTCTAGTTTGATTGCACTGTGGTCTGAGAGACAGTTTGTTATAATTTCTGTTCTTTTACATTTGCTGAGGAGTGCTTTGCTTGCAACTAAGTGGTCAATTTTGGAATACGTGTGCTGTGGTGCTGAAAAGAATGTATATTCTGTTGATTTGGGGTGGAAGGTTCTGTAGATGTCTATTAGGTCCGCTTGGTGCAGAGCTGAGTTCAGTTCCTGGATATCCTTGTTAACTTTCTGTCTCGTTGATCTGTCTAATGTTGACATTGGGGTGTTAAAGTCTCCCATTATTATTGTGTGGGAGTCTAAGTCTCTTTGTAGGTCTCTAAGGACTTGCTTTATGAATCTGGGTGCTCCCATATTGGGTACATATATATTTAGGATAGTTAGCTCTTCTTGTTTAATTGATCCCTTTACCATTATGTCATGACCTTCTTTGTCTCTTTTGATCTTTGTTGGTTTAAAGTCTGTTTTATCAGAGACTAGGATTGCAACCCCTGCCTTTTTTTGTTTTCCATTTGCTTGATGGATCTTCCACCATCCCTTTATTTTGAACCTATATGTGTCTCTGCATGTGAGATGGGTTTTCTGAATACAGCACACTGATGGGTCTTGACTCTATCCAATTTGCCAGTCTGTGTCTTTTAATTGGAGCATTTAGCCCATTTACATTTAAGGTTAATATTGTTATATGTGAATTTGATCCTGTCATTATGATGCTAGCTGGTTATTTTGCTCATTAGTTGATGCAGTGTTTTCTTAGCCTTGATGGTCTTTACAATTTGGCATGTTTTTGCAGTGGCTGGTACTGGTTTGTTCCTTTCCATGTTTAGTGCTTCCTTCAGGAGCTGTTTTAGGGCAGGCCTGGTGGTGACAAAAATCTCTCAGCATTTGCTTGTCTGTAAAGGATTTTATTTCTCCTTCACTTATGAAGCTTAGTTTGGCTGGATATGAAATTCTGGGTTGAAAATTCTTTCCTTTAAGAATGTTGAATATCGGCCCCCACTCTCTTCTGGCTCGTAGAGTGTCTGCCAAGAGATCAGCTGTTAGTCTGATGGGCTTCCCTTTGTGGGTAACCCGACCTTTCTCTCTGGCTGCCCTTAACATTTTTTCCTTCATTTCAACTTTGGTGAATCTGACAATTATGTGTCTTGGAGTGCTCTTCTCAAGGAGTATCTTTGTGGCGTTCTCTGTATTTCCTGAATTTGAATATTGGCCTGCCTTGCTAGATTGGGGAAGTTCTCCTGGATAATATCCTGCAGAGTGTTTTCCAGCTTGGTTCCATTCTCCCCGTCACTTTCAGGTACACCAATCAGACGTAGGTTTGGTCTTTTCACATAGTGCCATATTTCTTGGAGGCTTTGTTTGTTTCTTCTTATTCTTTTTTCTCTAAACTTCTCTTCTCGCTTCATTTCATTCATTTGATCTTCCATCACTGATACCCTTTCTTCCAGTTGATTGAATCGGCTACTGAGGCTTGTGCATTCGTCACATAGTTCTCGTGTCTTGGTTTTCAGCTCCATCAGGTCCTTTAAGGACTTCTCTGCATTGGTTATTCTAGTTAGCCATTCGTCTAATCTTTTTTCAAGGTTTTTTACTTCTTTGCCATGGGTTCGTTTAGCTTGGAGTAGTTTGATTGTCTGAAGCCTTCTTCTCTCAACTCGTCAAAGTCATTCTCTGTCCAGCTTTGTTCCGTTGCTGGTGAGGAGCTGCATTCCTTTGGAGGGGGAGAGGCGCTCTGATTTTTAGAGTTTCCAGTTTTTCTGCTCTGTTTTTTCCCCATCTTTGTGGTTTTATCTACCTTTGGTCTTTGATGATGGTGACGTACAGATGGGGTTTTGGTGTGGATGTCCTTTCTGTTTGTTAGTTTTCCTTCTAACAGTCAGGATCCTCAGCTGCAGGTCTGTTGGAGTTTGCTGGAGGTCCACTCCAGACCCTGTTTGCCTGGGTATCAGCAGCGGAGGCTGCAGAACAGCGGATATTGGTGAACAGCAAATGTTGCTGAGTGATCGTTCATCTGGAAGTTTTGTCTCAGAGGAGTACCTGGCTGTGTGAGGTGTCAGTCTGCCCCTACTTGGGGGTGTCTCCCAGTTAGGCTGCTTGGGGGTCAGGGACCCACTTGAGGAGACAGTCTGTCCGTTCTCAGATCTCCAGCTGCGTGCTGGGAGAACCACTAGTCTCTTCAAAGCTGTCAGACAGGGACATTTAAGTCTGCAGAGGTTTCTGCTGCCTTTTGTTTGGCTATGCCCTGCCCCCAGAGGTGAAGTCTATAGAGACAGGCAGGCCTCCTTGAGCTGCTGTGGGCTCCACCCAGTTGGAGCTTCCCGGCCGCTTTGTTTACCTACTCATGCTGGGGCAATGGCGGGTGCCCCTTCCCCAGCCTTGCTGCCACCTTGCAGTTTGATCTCAGACTGCTGTGCTAGCAATGAGCGAGGCTCCGTGGGCGTAGGACCCGCCGAGCCAGGCGCAGGATATAATCTCCTGGTATGCTGTTTGCTAAGACTGTTGGAAAAGCGCAGTATTAGGGTGGGAGTGACCCAATTTTCCAGGTGCCATCTGTCACCCCTTTCTTTGACTAGGAAAGGGAATTCCCTGACCCCTTGCACTTCCTGGGTGAGGTGATGCCTTGCCCTGCTTCAGCTCACGCTCGGTGCCCTGCACCCACTGTCCTGCACCCACTGTCCTGCACCCACTGTCCGACACTCCCCAGTGAGATGAACCCAGTATCTCAGTTAGAAGTGCAGAAATCATCCGTCTTCTGCGTCGCTCACACTGGGAGCTGTGTAGACTGGAGCTGTTCCTATTTGGCCATCTTGGTTCCACCCAGATCTTATTTTGTAGGGAATGGGAGCCATCAACATTTTTGGAGCTGGAAATGACCTGATTAGATTTGTATTTAAGAAAAGACACTTTGCTGGTACAGTATAAGCACGATGGTTGAGGGGGAGCAGGAAACTGATCAGCAAGACCAATAAGTAGGCAGGAATGGTAGTCTAGGCAGGTCATGATAATTGCCTGCACTTGGCATTTGCAGTGGATGGAGAAGGAGAAGGAGGAGGGGTGCATTGCAGATCTTGGTAGGCAGGAGAATCAATATTTTAAGGTTTTGGATAGATTTTGAAAAACAGAAGAGAACCCTAGGTTGGCTCCCAGATTTGGGGTTTAGACAACTAGGTAGACAGTGGTGCCCTACACCAATTGGTGGTACAGGATAAAAGAGAAAACAGATTTTGGTGACAAGAAGATGATGAGTTCAATTTTGGGCATATGAAAGCAGCTGTGGCCCAATTAAGGGGCTTGTTGAGGAGAGAGGTCCAGGACATAGATTATATATATATATGTGTGTGTGTGTGTGTGTGTGTGTATGTGTGTATGTATATATATATATATATATATATATATATATATATATATATGACAGTTATAGGATTCAGTGGCATTAGGTTAGTAGTTCAAGCTATGGGTATGAATGAAATAGCTGAAGGTTACCTGGGAAACCTAGAACTTCAGATTTGCTTTGCAGCTAGTTACTTGAGATATGTATTGTACAGAAAGGATGGAGACCTTAAACAAGAGGCTATGATAGAGATAAGAGGTTTTGGAAATTATTTCCATAAGTATGACAGATTTGTTAATTGTTTGTTGTTGGTCTGTGGAACATCAGTAGCCTAAAAATGTCTCTGTATGATTCAAGATTGCGTCTTCTACAGAGAAACTTGCTCTGGTAGAAATGAAGATAATGAGGGCTAAAGAAACACAGAGTATATTTTATTTCCCTTTATGAAGTTTAAATTCTGTCTTTTTTAATTAACCCACAAGGATCCTTTGATATTGTATCTGACCGTAATATGTTTTATATAAAATGCCTAAGGGACTGAGTGTGAGCAACTGAGAAAACAAGTTTGTCAATTCATGAATTGTGGTTCTATTTGATCTTCTATTGACTAGAGTAATGATTCAGGTGAGTATTTTGTCTTGATTCTGGCTATGAGTAAAGGAAGCTGCAATTGACCATCACAGTTTTATATTTGGTACCAATGAACCATAGCTGCCAAATATGTGTTCATTGCTAACAACTTGGATCATAATAAGCGGAAGCTTTTACTTAAGCAGTCAGTCTTAGTATAATAAGGTTTAGAGAAAGGCAGTTCACAGTTTTGCTACTTGTTCTCCAGCCATGTGTTACAATTACAATTTTGTTTATTAGTGTGGAAGCATGACACTCTTTTTCAGTGATTTACTTTTTAGGCTTTTTCCCCCTTTTTTGCTATATATATAATTTTATATATCTACTCATCTGACAAAGGGCTAATATCCAGAATCTATAATGAACTCAAACAAATTTACAAGAAAAAAACAAACGACCCCATCAAAAAGTGGGCAAAGGACATGAACAGACACTTCTCAAAAGAAGACATTTATGCAGCCAAAAAACACATGAAAAAATGCTCATCATCACTGGCCATCAGAGAAATCCAAATCAAAACCACTATGAGATATCATCTCACACCAGTTAGAATGGCAATCATTAAAAAGTCAGGAAACAACAGGTGCTGGAGAGGATGTGGAGAAATAGGAACACTTTTACACTGTTGGTGGGACTGTAAACTGGTTCAACCATTGTGGAAGTCAGTGTGGCGATTCCTCAGGGATCTAGAACTAGAAATACCCTTTGACCCAGCGATCCCATTACTGGGTATATACCCAAATGACTATAAATCATGCTGCTATAAAGATGCATGCACACGTATGTTTATTGCGGCATTATTCACAATAGCAAAGACTTGGAACCAACCCAAATGTCCAACAATGATAGACTGGATTAAGAAAATGTGGCACATATACACCATGGAATACTATGCAGCCATAAAAAATGATGAGTTCATGTCCTTTGGAGGGACATGGATGAAATTGGAAATCATCATTCTCAGTAAACTATCGCAAGAACAAAAAACCAAACACTGCATATTCTCACTCATAGGTGGGAATTGAACAATGAGATCACATGGACACAGGAAGGGGAATATCACACTCTGGGGACTGTGGTGGGGTGGGGGGAGGGGGGAGGGATAGCACTGGGAGATATACCTAATGCTAGATGACGAGTTAGTGGGTGCAGCGCACCAGCATGGCACATGTATACATATGTAACCTGCACAATGTGCACATGTACCCTAAAACTTAAAGTATAATAAAAAAAAAGGAAAAAAAATAATTTTATATATATATAATTTTTTATATATAATTTTATATATATATAATTATATATATAATTACATATAAAATTATATATATAATTTTATATATATAATTACTTATAGACCCTTTTAATCACTTTCTTAATATTAATTGACCAAAAAGCAGATACACATTTTTATTAAAAGGTAAACACAGAACACTAGCAGACACTAGTAGCTTGCCTATTCTGAGCCCATTTTCTTTGTTTTCACTGTGATAAAGTGGGCCTCAGGCCCATGGGGCCTGACTTTTGCCCCGAAGGTGATTAGCTCCATTCTTCTTCCTAGTGATTAGTGAAGGAAGTGGCATGTGACCCAATTTCAATATATGTGAGAAGTCTGCTGGGGACCTCAGCAGTTTCTTATACTTAATCTACTGACTAGTATTTGTATTATGGGACATGGCTGCTTTCTAAGTCAAGTGCCTTTAATCTGTTAATGCTCTAGACCTTTCAAAGGAGAAACCAACATCCTTCACAAGAAGGAAAGAAACATATTTCAGAAACGCCGGTAGGGCCCAATGAGTTGATAAAAAGAGATTTAGAGGGAAGAGACTACCATTTTTTAGCTGCCAAGTGTTGGGTGTACATGTGAAGCCTAGACTTTGCTGCCATCTTGGCCATGGGGGACAGTGGGTGACTGTAAGTATGCAGGCTGAGCGTGGGGCACTAGGAGGATGATCTTGTCAAGCCACTGAATTAACCACCCCTAGAGTGACACTACCATAGCTTATAGGATTATAGGAGATAATGACATTTCTTTATTTTTAAACCAGATGAATCAAGAATTTTTGGTATTTGCAGCTGAGTGCATCCTAACAGATACACATTTCAGTTGTGGATTAAGAAATGTATGAACAGAAAATAGATTCAGTGGGATATTTAAACGATAGTTCTGACAGTTACCACATGTTGTTAGAAGCATCCATAAACAGACTAATCAGAATAAATACTGACATGGCGTATCGGAGGCATGTCAGCCGGGGCTGTGGTGGACCATGACAGATTTTGAGACCTGCCAAGAGCAGCCTTGATTTAACAGCATTTTATCTGGTATAAATAAATTTTCTTTTAATTGAGGATTCACTTTCATTCTTCCTTATCCCTTTAAGTGTTATTAGAGGAAAAAAAGCTTTAATAATAATATATTGAGTTATTAAAGTACCTTTTATTTGAAGCTTGACATACTAGGAAATGTGACTGACTGTTGTCTTGCCCAAGGTCAAACACTGGGCCACTTTCAGAGCTAAATATAGATTGAGAGCATTCCACATAAAGAATAATTAGGACCTGTGAAAAACCTCCAATGATTTAGAAATTGTAGAACCAAATTTTCTGTTGTTTACATTGTTAAACTACAAGTAAAATCTTCTCATTGGGCCCTGTTGGTGTTTCTGAAATATGTTTCTTTTCTTCTTGTGAAGGATGTTGGTTTTTCCTCTGAAAGGTCTAGGACATTAAAAGATTAAAAGCACTTGACTAAGAAAGCAGCCATGTCTGATAATACAAATACTGGTCAGTAGATTAAGTATATTCTTTGCTTTTCCTTTTTTTTTTCAAATAAGGTTTTAACATCCAAATATTTAACTTGTTTTTGAGGAAGTAACTCATGTCAGTTTTTGTGATTTCAGTAATGCTTGAAAAAAGGTCAGACTGTAAAAAGCAGGGCTGAACAGTATCTGTCTAGAATAAATGACTGTTACTGGCCTTTGTTCTCCTGTTACTGTTTTGGGTTAATAAAACTCCAATATGACTTGGCACAATGGGAATGCTGGGCTCCTTCCAGCTCCCCTAAGGCCATGACTTCAAATGGGGAGCTCGTACCCTCCTTGGGCCCTGGCTCTCTCACCTACTCTGGTGGCACCCGTTGACACAAGAGTTAACTTTACCACAAGAGCTTATGTGATGATCATATTAGCTCATAGTATGTGTTCAATAAACAGTGGATGGAATTAAACTGATAGCAGGGTATGCTGTAAATGTGATGTGTCCAGATATGTGCTGGGACTTGTCAGCCCATCTTTCAGCCTCCTACATTCAGTGCTCTCAGTGCTCTACTGCTGTGTGTCCTCTAAGCAGGGAGATAAATTTTCCTCCCTAACTTATTTCTCAATTAAGGAGAAGGCTTTGACTATCCATGCCGTTAAATGTTGGGCCACACACATAGAAAAGAACTGACTGAATAGTAACCGTGGAGTAGGCAATTGAAAATTGGCACTAAGCAGAAATGCATCAGCAGAGATTTCGGAATGACTCTTGTGGATAGGTGAAGAATAAGGACTTCTTTGGTAGCTCTTGGTATCTACTTGTTTCTTCCCCTTTCCTAAATGCACATATGCTGTATATGGCACCTTATGCTTTTCTCTCTTCTGTTTTATAGAAAAAAAAATTCTCTTTCCATTTGCTATACATATTAAAATTGTATAGCATATGGCAGTTTCAAATACAAATACCTATAACTTTTAGTTTTAGAGAAAAACAAAAGCACTCTAAAGAGAAGTAAAAAGTCTGTTGAAAATATGACTAAAGTAGGAGTAATGGTTTAAAAAAAAGATTCTTGGCTTCCAAATTTCACAGTTAAGACTGATTCTTTTTGCAGGTAATTAAGAACAGGACTTAACCAGTGAGATTTATAAAGTTTTTTCGGTTGTGTTTAATGATGTTGTTTCAGAATCTTTCTCTTTGGTTACAAAATGACTACAAAGATGCAGCAGTGGCTAAACAATAAAGGAGCATCTTTTGGGTCTGGCCTATTGTGGATTGATTATTGAGAGTTGAATTCTTTTTTTTTTTTTTTTCTTGAGATGGAGTCTCACACTGTTGCCCGGGCTGGAGTGCAGTAGTGCAACTCGACTCACTGCAACCTCCACCTCCCAGGTTCATGCAATTCTCCTGCCTCAGCGTCCCGAGTAGCTGGGATTACAGGCACCCACCACCACGCCCAGCTACGTTTTTTTTTTTTTGTTTTTTTTGTTTTTGTTTTTGTTTTTTTGTATTTTTAGTAGAGACGCGGTTTCACTACAAGAACACAGAGAAACAAAATGTAATACTGGGTATGTCCATCCGATTTTCTTCAGGCCCAGAATAATTGTTTGTCTTTTTGGTACCCAATGGCAACATAAAAATTGGAATATATTCCAAAACATCCCAATTTCCACAAGTTATGTTTCCACGAATTGCCAAGCACTTCTTGAACTTAACATACATTTTCACTGAAATTGTGACATTTCTTGGCATAACAGTTTCCATGAGTGGGCTACCAGCTGTGTAATGAAATCTTTCTAAATTGTCTCTTTTGTACTTAAAGGTATGTCTCGTCTCCTAAGGCTTGGTTCCAAAATTTAGAAGGATAAAGTGGTTTTTCTCTTTCTTTATGCTTCATCATTTAATGTCCTCTTTTCTCTCCTCTCTTTTGAATAAAAGATATTTACTATGTTTTTCCTTCTCATGTGTCTCTACAAGTTGTCAGACTCAAATTTCCTTTAATTAGTGAGTTGCAAGCCTCAGAAGATTGGTAATTTGTACAGTTTTGGTAAGAATTGATAATTTGTATAGTTTTGTAGAGTCAGAATCTTACAGCGAGGTTTGCTTTTTATTTTGACTCAGACTTTTCCATGAGGTTTCTCAGAAGTCCAAATATATATATATATGTTCAGTTATAGGTAGAAAAAGATGCTAACCAACAGAGAATAGAGCTTTTGGTCATAGTTAAGAATTATCTTTTTCCATTAGAGATAATAATCAGAGCTGATAGTTAAAGTACATGGACAAGAGGCAGCTGCCACCCACCTCATACTTTTTAGTTTTATTGCTGCCATTTTAAACAATTATAATAAAAAAACCAAAATATGATAGCAAATATAGGCAACTGTCTTAACCATGATTGGTCTGTAGCCAGGTCTAGGAGAAAAGAAAGCATGGAAAGGTTATGGTTTTAAGTTTATGAACATAGTATCATATCAGATATTTTTCCTCATCAAGGTTAACCTTCTTTTTTAAATCTTATAGTAGACCTCCATATGCTACTGAGAAGAGTGTTAATTCCCTAATAAAAGGTCATGAATATTGTCAGGGATTATGTTTGTGAATGGTCCAAGTTGCTATTTTTCCTGGAAGATGAATGTGTTCAGGGGCCATTCTGCTATTTCTGTGCTCTTAATTGAGTCGTTTTTCCAAGATGTGGCAGGCAACAGTGCTAGGCTCCAGCCCTGAAAAGGGTCTATCTTTAGGTCCTTTGTTTTGAAATAGGATTATATTACTCTAGCAGCATTAGTAAAGGGATTTGATGGCAAAACATGAGGAACCAAGGCAAGATTTTGATAGAGCTTGGTTAAATAACATTTTTCTGCATAATATTTTGAAATTGTGGTATGCTGTTTCATATTGTATATAGCTGAGTCTATACACAAATTGTGTTTAATAATACAGAACTCTGGATCAAATGCTTAGGGTTTGTAGAGCCAGACAGATTGAGTTCAGATCCCCTTATTGTCACATACTCTCCAAAAGATCTCACCCAAGTTACTTTGCTGAGCTTACGTTTTTCACCTGTAAAATGGGGATAGTAATACCACTATCCTCAGAGAGCTGTCTTAGAGATTAAATGAATGAATAAACTCAAGTGCCTGGTGTTATGTGTCCAGTAAATGTTAGGTTTTAGAATTCTTATCTTGAATTTCTCCATTGTTTTCTAGCTTTCATTATGGTTAATTCACTTAATGCTTATGAAAAAGCCTCTAACATTATCTAGCTCCCCTTCATTCATGCAGAATATCTTGATAGTTAATGACACATTTCATATATATATATATATATATATATATATATATATATATGTTTTTTTTTCTTTTTTTTTTTTTCCTAGATGGAGTCTCTCTCTGTCACCCAGGCTGGAGTGCAGTGGCGTGATCTCAGCTCACTGCAACCTCCACCTCCCAGGCTCAAGTGATTCTTCTGCCTCAGCCTCCCGAGTAGCTGGGACTACAGGTGTGCACCACCATGCCTGGTTAATTTTTGTATTTTTAATAGAGGCGGCGTTTCACTATGTTAGGCTGGTCTTGAACTCCTGATCTCGTGATCCACCCACCTTGGCCTCCTGAAGTGCTGGGATTACAGCCATGAGCCACCGCGCCTGGCCATATTTTATTTCTTTTATAGAGACAGGGTCTCACTCAGTCACTCCTGCACTCAGGCTGGAGTACAGTGGTATGATCATAGCTCACTATAACCTTGAACTCCTGGGCTCAAGCAATCCTCCTGCTTCAGCCTCCTGAGTAGCTAGGACTAAGGCATGTGCCACTATGCCCAGCTAATTTTTAAAATTTTTTTGTAGAGATGGGGTCTCACTGTGTTACCCAGGCTGGTCTCGCAGTCTTGGCCTGAAGTGATTCTCTCACCTTGGCCCCCCAAAGTGCTGGCATTATAGGCATGAGCCATGGTGCCTGTCCCTATTCTTAATTGCACATTTTCAGAAGCAGTGCCAACAGGGAATAGTTAATAATAAAGTTAAGTTGGTAGGATTTATTGCACGAACATTATCCTCCTGGGCTCTGAGTTTGAGTAGAGGGCCTTTTTGTTTGGAGGCCAGATATATAAGCATTAACTCAAGATGGCAGCTAGTAGGGCACAAAATTGGAAGAGGAGGAGGCAAGATTACTACCTGGTGCTAGAAAGACTGAGGTGCATATAAATACAGCCATCAGACAATCTGTTCTCTTCTTCCCCTGCCCCTCAAATACTATTTTGCAATGCAAATTAAAAGCTTTATAATGAACTTACCTGAATTACAGATAAAGATATCAAAACTCTGACAAGGAGGCATGAGTTTCATAACTGTCAATACCTGAGGACATCTGGGATTCAAACCCATGGTTTCCTGACTCTAAAGGTTTTATCACTATACCGATGCTGGTGACTGGGAAATGCCAGGAGTTACTAATTTTCCTCAGTGAAGAACGTTCCCTGCAAATACATCTTCACTGAACACAAAAGGTAATGTTTAGGATAATTGTTCACTTGTTGTTAGGCTATTTCCTATGTTATTTTGATCACAAAATCATATAATGCTAGTATTGTAGAGGATCCTAATATACCTACTGCCTTATTTTTGAGTGAAGAAACTGAGGTCCAGAGAGGACCAAGGGCTTCTCTGGTGTTTCCTAGCTGGGTAGTGGTAGTGTTAAGGCTGGGAAGAACCACATTCTGTGTCACGTCTCCAGTGTTCAAAATTTGCTGTAGGTTCTGATGTTTCCATTTTTAGGGTTACAGGCCATTTATTTGCTTTCTGGTCTTAATAAGGTTTATATTATTGCTTTTAGGACTATTTTACATTTATATACAAAATCATTTTATATTTTAAAACATACACCTGTATTCACTCATGTGTTGGTGAATTTGGGGCAATACTGGAAGAGTTTAAAGTTGCTGTTTATTTATAAGTCACTAAGCTGTGAAGAAACCCAACCGGTTATAAAAGTGGACTTTTACTTAAAATTGTAATGTTCATTGTATGATAGAATGGAGTGTCCTCTTTAAACCAAGGTAAAATAAGCATCTTTACATTTTAAATAGTCTGAAAAAGTGAAAGCAATTTAAAGACATGTAATTCTCTAAACATTAATTTTAATTATGTGGATAGACCTGCCAGTTTAATCAGTCAGATCTTTGCTTTTTATTCCATAGATCTTCACAGTATTTCTAATGTGGAAGTCGAAGTGCATATTAATGTACCTGTGACATATAAAAACAACTGTGTTCCTTGATAACACTCTCAAATACTCTTTGATATTTGCATCAAAATTATCAAAATTCTTTCAGAAAAAAAGCATTGAAAACAGATACTGGTGTTTGCCAGCATCTTCACTGTTTTTTTTAATGCGACAAATATAATTTGTAAAATTGACAATTTTCATTTTTCCATGCTGCAGGCTCTTTTTGTTTGGATGAGTATGAAAGTAGGTGGACTATGTTCAGAACCACTTGAAGTGTTCAGCATCATCCTGTTCCCTCTCCTTCTAATCCATGGGAAATAGGTGTGCCTAGCTAGTAAATAGAGGAGTAAGAAAGAATCGGGGTGGAATTTCTGGCACTATGAACAATTTTTCTTTCCTAGAGTGTCATTAAACTAAGGCTATTCCCTCTATAAGATAACAGATTTCGAACAATTACATGAAATCTGTTATTTCATGTAATAGAGTTCAAAATATAGCTTTTCTTAAAATTAGTTGTTTTGCTGCCCCTGAATTTGCTCAATCACCTTGTGGCTTCATTCAGAAAGATGCCCTAATCTTTTGTCTTTTTGTCAGTGATGCATCTATATTTGGGTAATTTTCTAGGCTGTTGACATATTTGATGGTATAATTTCAAAATTAATATTATTAATTACTGCTTTACTAGGGGAATAAGGCAATATATCAGAAAGCAGGAATTTAAAAGATATGCCGTACCGTACAGATAACAGTCGATAGCCTCTTTCCCCACACTTAGCCTATCATTTCTATTGTTCATGCAGTTTGCTAGGTAGTTAATGGTACTTCATACAAGTTGTGGTTCCAGTGTTCTGCTCTGTTGGGTTTTCTATTCATAAACCACAATCTCCTAGGGATAAAAGAAGGCTCTTCCTCTTTAAGTAGCAGACAGAAAATATGGTCTTTTTGGGGGTTTGAATTTTCATGTGTAATTACTGCAGTTGTCTGTAGGAGAAAGGGCTCATTGTGGTTTTTCTCGACTACCTTTCTTAAAGACATATGCAAATAGCCAGACAGTACACATGGCACTGACCTATGGCCAGGGACTCACAGTTTTGTGAGAATACGGGAGCGTATAGCCACTTCCTTCACTGAATGCCAGTCCCAGAGCAGTTGCATTAGGCTGGAGGACTGGAGGTGGAGCCTTTTTTGCTCACGGCAGCAAGTTCCCTTCTCCTTTCTCTCCCCCGGCGGCGTGTGCGTTGGCTCTTCAAGCTGCCTGTGCTGCTCCGTGGAGTGAAAAAGGCAGGGTGTGCTCGCAGACTGTGCTATAAACTGCAGTTTCTATTTGGGGTCCTCACGGAGAAGAACACCAGGAAAGACAGACAGGACCAGTGCCATGGGCCAGCTTTGCTGCTTTCCTTTCTCAAGAGATGAAGGAAAAATCAGTAAGTGGGATTTGTACTGTGCAGAATCCTAAGTGCTTGACTATTTTGTGCGGTTGTCTTCTAGGGGTAGTTTTGCTCTTTTTTTAATGGGAAAGATAGCAGACTAATCAGCTATGATTTTTAATGTGTGTTTCTTAAAGGGACTGGTAGGTGTGTAGTTACAAATTAACTGTAAAAGTACTGCAACTCAGTAGATGGGCTGTGTTAAAAATACAAAATACTGAAAACTCATTTCTGATTCTCCTCTGTTGGTATTCTCCCAGCTCATTTTTATCCCACTACGTTAGAGTCAGAGTTTAGTTTTGAGTTTCTTTAAATCACTGCATTCGATTTGAGATACTGTACAAGGCAGACTTCATTTTTCTTATCTGAAACTGGCATATTTTCAGAGCAATGCTCAACAGTAACAAGTAGGTAAAGCTGGTTCTAAAATGACACATATTAGACACTTGCAGATATTTTCATGTGTCCCCTGCTTTGTTCTTCCTGGAAGGGATTCAAGTGTGCCTGTGAGACCACTCTAAACAAGTGATGCCGCTTTGCTTCTAGCAGAAGCCCCATTGAACCTGCCTAAATGAATGTTGAATTCCACAGCGGCTTGTGCCTAGAAAAGACAACTTAAAGTGGTGACATTTGCATTGAATTTTGTTCTTCACTGGCTTATGTATATTCACTTACATTTTAGCTTTGTTAAATGGAATACTGGCATTTTAATTAGTATGCTGAATAGAGTTTGCCTTACCCTAGTTGCCCCGAAATAGGGAATTTTTACTTCCTTTTCAATATAATGTTTCCAGTCATACTTGCTAAATTTGCAGCCACATTTGTGTCATATCAGTGCTTGATTCTAATTTAAATAGGTCCATGGAATTTCATAATATCTGGTTCAGATACTGAAAGATATACGTCTGGTTTATATTTCCTGCTGCTTGTTCTTCAGGAAACTAGCCAGGGACTGTTAAAAAAAAAAAAAAACATATGCTATACCTGTTCACTTGGGAAATAAGACAGTTTTTACAGTAACTCTTTGGGGAATGCTTTGGAATAAATGCTGAAGTCTCCAAACATTGGAAACTGTGGAGCATTTGATTGTTAACAAGGAGCCAATAAGCTGCTCTCTAAATTTTACTTGTGAAAGGATACTGTAAAGTGTGTGACAATCCTGCTCTTACAACTTGAGATGACCTTACAACAAAGTCATTCACTTTCTAACAAAGACCATTGGCATTCATTTGGTAGCCCAAGACTTTTCAGATTATTTGTCAGAATGATTTATTTGTAGTTCCTGAAGATTTGGGTTGGTTGATCTTTTTCTTGGGGAACGCTCCTCTCTGAAAAACCTTGGCATGGGCCGATGCAGGGATAGTGAATTCTTTCCCCACCCTCTTCACTTTCTGTTCCATTGCTCAGGGTTTTCCCCTGGAGTGCCTGCTCTCCTGCTCTGTTTCTCTTCTTCCCCTGTCTGTAAGCATCTTTTGGCTCCATCTGAAGACGTCAAGTTTCAACTCCAGAAGGAATTTGTTCTTTTCTGTCTTCCTTATCAGGGACTGTTGAAGAACAGTCTTCTGTTTTACATACGGTGCTTCCTAATATTGATGGACAGGAAGTAATATGTACTGGTTTTGGGGCTTACTGTCTCAAATTCCAAACTTTAAGAGAAAAATGAAGATAGAACTCCATATCTGAAGTGAAGCCCGAGTCTGGAGGTGCAAATTATGGTTAGAAGAAATGCATTTGCACCCCTGCCCCCATTCACTCCTGATGGCCCCCTGGGTCCTCTCCATTTTCTGCCCATCATTCTTTCATCTGTCTGATTTTGTGGTTACTTCACTGGTTTTCTCTACCTAATCTGCTTCATACTCCATTCACACTCCCCATGGAAACACATATGCACATTGTAGAGCTGTTTCCTGATGCAGTGTTTAATTTCTCTGGTACAGGATGGTCTAAAGATAGGCTTCTGTGCCAGGCATCACTGTCCTTCTGGTAATAAGTGCCTAACAGTACTTATAAAGGGGACATTTAAAAAGTGGCAGAGAATTTATTGCTCAGCGTGCCTCAAGGAACATATAAATTAGCACAAACTGTGGGTATCTAGTCTGTAAGTTGTGCTGATAATGTGAAAGAATCCGTAATAGACATTTGGGAGGGTCCAGCTTTTTTCTGATCTTGCTGCTTGATTGTACAGTAACCTCCTGGGTCTTATTTATCTTTGTGTCATCTCCTAATAGCCTTGTTAGCCTACTCTGAGCAATGTACTCCTTGAGCATCTACTAAAAGCAGAGCACAAAAATGTGAATACTCACTTCTTCTAATTCTGTAATAGGCGGTGGCCCTAGAATGTTCCTCCTTGAAGGTAGCCCAAATTATGGAGAATTTGATGAGTTTTTGGTGAAAGTTTAAATTTGTGGGTGTTATTCTCAAAACACAGGTGAGTTGGAAAGCTCGTCCTCTGCAGTCCTACAGAGATACAGCAAGGATATACCCAGTTGGTCAAGTGGTAAGAGTCAAGTGACCCCTCCCCCCTCCTGCTGCTATTTTATCCTGCTTTTGCCGTTTGGTGGTGGTGGTAGATAGAAATAATTCTAATTTAATTGATTTATTAGTGCTACTGTTTTAGTCTATTGATAGCAAATGATGATTTTTTTAAATCAACTAGTCGAGTGGGAGCCTAAGCTGTAGAAAGTTAACTATATGCATACCCAGAAATATTCTTATGTAATTTGAATTGATACATAATCGTTGTACATATTTATGGGGCATGTGATATTTTGGTACATGCATGCAATGTGTAAGGATCAAATCAGGGCAATTAGGATATCCATCACCTCAAACATTTATTATTTCCTTGTGGTGGGAATATTTCAACTTCTAGCTATTTTGGAATGTACAATAAATTGTTTTTAACTATAGTTACCTTACTGTGCTGTCCAAACATTAGAACCAATTCCTTCTATCTAACTGTGTTTGTACCTATTAACCTCTCATCATCTTTCTCCCCTACAACTTCCCAGCCTCTGGTAACCATCATTCCACTCTATCTCCATGAGATCTACTTTTTTATTTATTTATTTATTTTTAAGCTCCAACATAGGAATGAGAACATACAATATTTGTCTTTATGTGCCTGGCTTATGTCACTTCCCATAATGACCTACATTTCCATCCATGTTGCTGAAAATGACAGGATTTTATTCTTTTTTATGGCTGAATCGTATTCCATAGTATATATATACCACATTTTCATTATCCATTCATCTATTGATGGAAAGTTAGGTTGATTCCGTATTTGGCTCTTGTGAATAATGCTGCAATAAACATCGGGGTGCAGGTATTCCTTTGATACACTGATTTCCTTTTCTGTGGATAAGATACCCAGTAGTGGGATTGCTAGAAATTTTGCCAATGGGCTGAATAGTCAAATACAGCAGAGCTTGTGGTTTATTTATTAATTAGTGCAGCACAAAACACTTTTTTGTTTAAATCTTGGAAGTTAAACATTTTTCCAAACTGTATTTTTCACCACAGTAAGTAGAATACACTGCCAATAAATTCATGTTTCTTGGAAGATTAGGCTCTTTCTCTTGCTCTACGGGAACATTGTTAACATTAAAAATTACTGGAAATATTATAGGTTTAACAAATACTGTAGGTATTTTCCAATGTAGTTTTTGCTGACTACTTATATAGAACTTGATTTATTTGAATTACCTAATTTCTCATATTGAGCTGCCTGAAAGGAATGTCTATCATGAACAGAAATGTCATTGCAGATAACCCACAGTGGTCAATATTGCAGAGGCATATGGACCACTCTGGGTTATCTATCTTATTAAGCAAACCTCACAAGAAAACTTAATAACTATGTAGATACCTCTGTAACTAATTAGAAAACATTTTATTTTCTCTTTTGCTGTTGCTGATTTTCCCATTTTGAAGTACACTGCTTTTATGTAGAATTAAATAGATGAATGGTAAAGATGAACTGACCTACCTCATGAGTTAGTCTCTTGTTACTGAAAGTATTCAAGGACAGGATGGGGACATCATAAGGACATCACCTTCTAGGGGTGTTGTAAGGGGAGAATGGACTTGCTAATGAATGAATGCACTGACAACTCAGTTTCTTTCTAGTCCTGATATTCTGTGATGGCTGAAAATAAAATATTAGAATAAGTATGTGTTTTAACAAGACACATTTTAATTTTATACATGAAATATGTGTTAGTATAGTCTTTTTGTGTGGGATGAATTACTGGGACCATTTATAGTACTCATTTTATAAATATGAGTCAAATGTTGAGATAATTTCTGATATTACATTAATCCATAAATTGAGGTATGCAGTGTGGATTTAATGTCTGGTGAATACATATATATAACCGTAATTACCATAAAGGTGATCAAATTTTACACAAGGACATCTATATTTAGATTTTCCAATTACCTAGAAGTCATCCTAGAAATCCTATAGCCTTATACTTTGCTCTTCTCATTTGCACCTAAGATATGCTGACTTCATGGTTACCTTTCACATGTCTGCTCTATCTTATCACATGGATTTCAAACACCTCATATTCAGGGTAGGTGTCGTACATCTCTCTTAGTGGCACCAGACCCTAACATAGCGTGTTACCCAGAGGAGGCATGTTCTAAATGTTTGTCGATGAAGGGAATGATATACATTTCTTGTGAGTGTGAGAGAGCTTCAGTGTCAGTCAGCCTATCAGATGATAGAATATGGAATAACTCTGGTTAATGTTGGAATCCATGAAGAGCTTTGGTTACTGAACGTACCAGAGAAACATTTTAACAGGCTCACGCTTACACTTTACATTCTGGGCCCCAGGGAATGAGGATAGGGAACCTCCCATCAAAGGACAGTGACACTTTATTTTTTTTCCTTGCCAGTAAAAATGTGTTTGCCCACAGGGGACACAGCATAACTCCAGTTCTGCCACTGCCTGTTGAAAACATATGGCCCATTGCTTGGCATGCAGTTCTTACTGTAGACAGAGCACAGGCCTGGGAGGACAGAGAGCTGGATGGGAAACCCAGCTCTGCTATTACATCCTGTCTGAGCAAGCTGCTAACATCTCAGGGCTTCAGTTCCTCAGATTTAAGAAGTGGGGGTTGAACCACTCTTGTTTAATTCATATTTTCTCATTTGCCCCTTAGAGCTAAGAGTCTAGGGAATAAAAGAATGAGTGATATAGATGTGTTGCAATTCTTTCTCTTCCTCCTCCTCCAAATCTTCCTCTTTGACTTCCCCTCTTTTTCTCCTCCTCTTAATTTATTTAATGTTTACTGTGTGCCAAGTACTATGCTAGGATTATGTTCAAGACTGCTTATTAAATGCAACTGTTAGAAAATAGATGCTCCCTGTCTCATTTAAGAGTGCAAGTTGCTGAAAGCCAGAAGTGTGGGGGATTTCTCAGTTACAGTCTCCCGGGGTGCCATGGGGCTGAGAACTGGTAGAAGGCTGGGATCCCAGGCAGCTCAGCATCTGCTGCCCTCTTTCTGAAGCAGTGAAGCCAGAGGTGTTGTGTGTAACCTGAGACTACATTTTGCATAAGATTTCTGTGGGTAATATTGTGGTAGCAGCAGGAATGGTGTGCAAGGTAAAACAAACATTTAACCATAGTCACTAAAGGTTAGATTTTCCCTTTATTAAATAATTTGTAATCAGGAGGCTTATGTTTCTAAAATCAAGTAAAGGAACATTAGAGCAAATGCTAGTAGTTACTATTCTTATCTTACCTTCCTGATTCCATCTATTAATTCATAGGCTATGTGGTAACTGGATTCCTTCTTGTTATTCTGACATTTTTAGAGTTTGCAGGATTCTACCATCAAATATTGAATAATTTCCATGAGGAATAGCAAGGTTGTAGAATTATTCCCAGCCCCCAGTAGAGCCATTGACTGCCATGAGCTGTATCCAAAAGCCCTGTCCTTCAGCAGTGTGATGTGGTCTGTCCTGTGTCATCTTCCTGGGGGGCCATGAAAAAAGAAGCAGGACTCTGATATACTGTAAGCTTTTGGCTAATAAAAGAAAGCTTCATATCTGAATTACTCCTTCCTGGGACATTATTATTATTATTAAGAGATGGCCCAGGCAGGTCTCAAACTCCTGGCCTCAAGTGATCCTCCCACCTCGGCCTCCCAGAGTATTGGGATTATAGGTGTGAGCCACTGCACCCAGCCATGGATTTGCATTTTAATAAGACCAAATTATCCCAAGTGCTCTTGGGAAATATTTATAGTAAAATAATGAAATAAAAAATAAAAGATAAGCAGTGATGATGACAGCCCAACTCAAAAGAGTTTCAAAATTCTAAATGTCTATATGGTAGAAAAATAGAGGTTCTAGAGACAAAATGGTTCAGTTTGCACTTTTGGTTCTGACATTTACCGTTTAACTTCTCTAAGATTTTTTTCTGTACATTTGTCTTAAACAGTATCTACCTATTGTGAAAATTAAATAAGCTAATGCCTATAAAATTCCTGACACTGTGCTTGGCATATAATAGACTCAGTAAATATAAATTTCTCTGCAGCAAATAGTGTGTTAATTGCATAGCCGCAGTAAGAAGTCAGCTTGAGCTTGGGCAACATGGCAAAAATTAACTGGGTGTGATAATGTGTACCTGTAGTCCCAACTACTCGGGAGGCTGAAGTGCCATGATTGCACCACTGTACTCCAGCCTGGGTGACAAAGTGAGACCTTGTCTCAAAAAAAAAAAAAAAAAAGTCAGCTTGGCAGAACTATGCTTTTATTTCTACCTTATGCAGTAGAGATAAAAAGGCACTTGGAGTGTCAGACCTTGAATTGTTGAGTAGACTTGCAGCATTGATCTGCACAGCCTAATTTCCTATGGGGAACTCTTTCCCCCACTTCTTGGGGTCTTGTCCATCATGAAGCCTTACTTCCTGCCCCAGGAGAGACATGTGGTCCTAGCAAAGTCAACCGTGATCTTCCTTGAGATTTGATAGAGAGCCTGTCTTCCTTTTGGGTTGTGAGCAGAAAGGCTGTCATCCTAAGATCACAGTACTTGGTACTGTAGAGCAAGTACCATCAGGAAGAGTCGTTCTCAGAATGGAGCCAGCACAGAGGAAAGTAAGCCTAGGGAAGGAGAGAGTCCTGATGAGTGTTTGAGCCTCTGAGTTCAGCCATGCCCAAGACCTTCTGCACTACATGAAGCAGTAAATCCTCCCTTTTTTCTTTGTTTACACTTGCTTGGTTTAGGGGACACTCAGTGTGTATATAAGTAGAAATAAAACCATAGTTATGCCAAGCTGACTTCTAAGGTGACTGTGGTTACACAATTAATACACTTTTTTTGTTGCAGGGAAATTATATTTTCTGAGTTTATTAGATGCCATGTCCCAGTGTGTATTCCAAAACAAATATTACCAAACCTAGTGAAGAAGTGAGAGTTCTCTGACTTATTATTCATGTTCCATTTTAGTTGCAATGAAATGTAGCCTTAAGTCAGAGCTGCTGTTAAGGAATAGCAGGTTCACTTCAATTAATGTTGTTGAGCCCATGATTCAGAAAACTCTGAGCCAGGTGTTCTGGAAGGTATGATGATGAGTAACACATGCTTCCTACTAATGGATTCTTTCTTTAAAAAGTTACATGGCCTTGTAAAAAGAAATCTGTGAGATCTCAAAGTTTATTATGCCTTGAACGTAAAAAGCCAAGATAAAGGATATTGACTGATGCTTTCAGTCTAACAAGCAAAGCCATGCCTCTTACATGCCCAGGGAGTTCCATAGCTAAGTCACTGAGAGTGAGTTAATTACTACCCAAATTGGAAATTACCCTAAGCTTCTATCACAGCCAGGATTTACAACTTGACATGAACAAACAGTTCCTACAGCAAACATCTTAGCAAATAAAATCTTCTGTGACTAACATTCATAATGTGAGTTACAAGTTAACAGACCTTGAAACTATTAAAATAAATCTTTCAGTTGCATGGTAAAGTTCTTTGCCCTTAGCAAATAGTCATAGACAAAAGTGGAATTGTATGATGAAAATACAAAGAATAAGTATAGCTTTAACTTAAATTATGTGGTAACTAGAACATAAATGTTGTTAATTTTATTAAAGGTTAAATCAGAGATATTTGAGGCTTACAATTTTCTGCATTTATTTATACACTTTCCCCAAAAACTTATGAATTTAGTCAAGAACATTAATAAACCTATTATGTATCTGTGTAGTGCCAGGGAGAAAGTGATATACAAACAAGATGCTCGGTGTGGATTGACAGAGGATCTCATTTTCCCAAGGGAGTCAGAGCTCACCTAGTTACCTAGTTTGTAGTGCTGATGGGAGAGGGAAGAAGGAATCAGGTGGAAAGGGTGATTCACTCTTAACGACCTGGCTCAGAGCCCCTCCCCGGCTTCTCTCCTGACTTCGAGGTCGGATAGTAGTTGTTGGCATTTGCCATGTGAATTACATCAGGCTTCAGTTTGATGTCTTATATCTGACTGTTTAAGCAAAAATATAATTCACACTTTCTAAGCATTTTAAATGTTCAGCTAAAGTTAGCTGTGAAATGCAGCCTTTTCAGGATTTGATTGATAGCTGATAAACTGGCAAGCAGATGACTTGTTAATCTCAGACTTTCTATCTAGGGCTATTGTAGTCAGACTTTGTTTAGAGTACTGGCCAGCTGGAGTGTGACCTGAGGGAGGCCAGGATGGTGACGAGCGTGGAAACCACATCACAAGAGGAAAGCTGAAGGACTCAGGCAGCTTAGCTGGGAGGAGAGAAGGCAGAAGAATTAGTGGTCTTAGAACATTTAGAGGGCTCTTTAATGTGGAAGCAAAAGAAGAGTTGTTTTGTATGGCTCTAGGGGAACAGAATTAGGACAGTGAGTGTTAGTTTAACACATTTTCTTTTGGTGGTCTTAGAAGCCAGTGGTAAAGATACATTAAACCCAGTAGTATTATAATTATGTTTGCAGTAAATCTTGTTTTAAACAATGAAAATACTGAAATGGGATCATAAAATAGAGAAGTTCTCATAGTCAAATTTTGTATTAGTAATTCATAATAAATTGCCTGAGAGAAGATTTTTTAAGGCAGAATTTTCAAACTATTTTAAGTCACCGAACAATTTAAATGGAAGACCAAAATGTTTTTAAATTTATTTTAAGTTCTGGGATACCTGTGCAGAGTGTGCAGGTTTGTTAGGTAAATGTGTGCCATGGTGGTTTGCTCCACCCATCAACCCATCACCCAGGTATTAAGCCTTGCATGCATTAGCTATTTATCCGGATACTCTCTCGCCCGTCATCCACCCAACAGGCCCCAGTGTGTGCTGTTCTCCTCCCTGTGTCCATGTGCTCTCATTGTTCAGCCCCTACTTGTAAGTGAGAACATGTGGTGTTTTTTTTTTTTTTTTCTGTTCCTGTGTTAGTTTGCTGAGGATAGTGGCTTCCATATCCATCCATGTCCCTGCAAAGGACATGATCTTGTTCCTTTTTAAGGCTGCATAGTATTCCATGGTGTATATGTACCACATTTTCTTTACCTAGTCTATCATTGATGGGCATTTGGGTTGATTCCATGTCTTTGCTATTGTGAATAGTGCTGCAATAAACATACATGTGCGTGTATCTTTATAATAGAATGATTTATATATTTTTGGGCATATACCCAGTAATGAGATTGCTGGGTCAAATGGTATTTCTGGTTCTGGGTCTTTGAGGAATCTCCACACTGTCTTCCACAGTGGTTGAACTAATTTACATTCCCAACAACAGTGTAAAAGTGTTCCTGTTTCTCCAAGCCTCGCCAGCATCTGTTATTTCTTGACATTTTAATAATCGCCATTCTAACTGGTATTAGATGGTATCTTATTGTGGTTTTGATTTGCGTTTCTCTAATGATCAGTGATGCTGAGCTGTTTTTCATATATTTGTTGGCTGCACAAATGTCTTCTTTTGAGAAGTGTCTGTTCATGTCTTTTGCCCACTTTTTAATGGGGTTGTTTTTTTCTTGTAAATTTGTTTAAGTTCTTTGTAGATTCTGGATATTAGCCCTTGGTCAGATGGATAGATTGCAAAATTTCCTCCCATTCTTTAGGTTGTCTGTTCACTATGATAATAGTTTCTTTTGGTGTGCAGAAGCTTTTTAGTTTAATTAGATTCCACTTGTTAATTTTTGCTTAGAACAGCAAAATTTTCATGAAAAAATGTCTACCTTTTTATTTTCCTTAATTTATAGTTACTATTAAATGAATATTTTAATGGCCCGGCGCAGTGGCTCATGACTGTAATCCCAGCACTTTGGGAGGCCGAGGTGGGTGGATCACCTGAGGTTGGGAGTTCGAGACCAGCCTGACCAACATGGAGAAACCCCTTCTCTACTAAAAATACAAAGTTAGCTGGGCGTAGTGGCACATGCCTGTAATCGCAGCTACTCAGCAGGCTGAGGCAGGAGAATCGCTTGAACCCAGGAGGTGGAGGTTGCAGTGAGCTGAGATTGCACCATTGCTCAACAAGAGCGAATGCAGCCTGGGCAACAAGAGCGAAACTCTGTCTCAAAAAAAAAAAAAAAAAAAAAAGAATATTTTAAATTAATGGCTTTAAGACCAACACATAATATGCTTTAAGATAGAAGTATAACATACAAGTTTGGGCTCAAATACATTGTTGTAACACTTACGTACCACATAAAATACCAATTATTGAACTAATGGTAACAGCTGGCAGTTGGTACCAATGAATCCTAGAGATAATAAACTAAGGTGTAATGTCTATTGTATTATTGTCTTTATAAATAAAATTTTTATGAAACTATTTTGTCCACATTTAGGTTTATTTTAAATTAATTTTCTCTAAAATTAGTTTGGTAAATTTAACATAAAAATTCATTGAGATGCTATTATATACCCAGTACTGTACTTAACCTACTGAACCTCCAATGTAAAATCAGATTTACAGATTTTACAGAGCCTAAAAATATGTAGTAAAACTGTTAAATCTGAATATTGAAAGACATAAATTGTTTTATGGAGAATCAAGTTCATGAAATACACATTTTTTTTCTAAAAAACTTCAAGCTCATAGCTGTTCCTTTGTACCCTTTGCCTCTGTCGTTCATGTCTTAGTCCGCTGTAAATAAAACATTGTGGGGGGGGAAATAAAGAAGTAGTTTGTATCATTTAGAATCTAACCAAGAAAATAGAAACTACACCAGTTGCTTTAACAGAGAGAATTTAACATAGGGAATTAGTTAAGTAAGTTTTGGAGGAATAAAGGGTGGAAAGGCAATACTGAGGGAAAAGATAGTAACTTTTAGGCTGGGTTACTTGTGGGAAGGACCCCCACATAGCCGAGACTCAGACCTTTGAGGAGAGGTTACTGTCTCCAAGGAGGTGCCCCAGGAACACAGAATAGGGACCGTCAAAGCTGGGCTTCTGGCTTTTGAGGAGGGGACATTGGCCAACTTTGCTATTGTCTCTAAGGGAATGCAGTGAGGCTGATACCAGGAGTGAGGGAAAAGATGAAAACTAGAGCCGTCTGCTATTGGAACCAGTTGTTGGGGCAACACTGATGAGAATAATGAACAAATAGCAAAGGGCAAGATCCTGTTCCCTTTGCGCAGCTGTCCAGTTTCTCTCTGCCTCCCCCTCTTGGCAGAACTTAGCAGATCCAGCGGGCAAAGGAGAAATAGTGAGCTGAGTCCCAGCTGTTATCATAAACCTGAGTAAGGAAGGGTGGGCTTGGAGCTGAGGGGCAGTGGTTTAATAACTGGCACATCGTTGTTGGCTACATATTTTGGCAATATCTTTTTTCCCCATTGTTCCAAGGTAAGCATTTTGTTTATGCCAATGTTCTTATTTCTTTTGGGACAAAAAACAATAACCGTATTTTAAAATGATGTATTTTTCACAATAAAATTCCATAATTTTTTTACAAAGTATGCAAAGATATGACCACTTCAAAAGAAATAATTTTTTAAAACATACATATATATTTCAATAATTCAAGTTAGTTGTTAATAAGACGTTTCCAAGGAAAACTCTCACCTAGATCAATTCAACAAACTTAAAAAGAACAAATCATTTGAAAACTAATCTTTCAATAGTTTTGAACATTCTTTAAAAATAATTTCTTCTAAGTTTGTTAACCACGTGTTCTGCAATGTTATAGTATTTTTATATTTTGCTAAGCCAATTCTCTCAATCCATATTAATGATATCCACTGTCAATCTATGATATAGGGAGATGATAGCAAATTAGATTGGAGTTAAACCTGCAGCCAGGTAGAGATTAGCATTTGAGAATAATAAGCTGTGTTCTCACGGCTTCAGGTTTAAAGGGGACCAAAGGCTCAGACGTCAGGGGGCCAAAGCAGTGGCTAGAATGTTCTGAAGTCTGAGGAATTCTTAGAAGGATCTGGGAACTAGTCAGCAGAAACAGAAAAGGGCAGTAGAGCCAAGGCAGTGAGAGGATAGATGCCCGGAAGTGGCATACATCAAGGCAAATCTGCTCTAGTTTTTATTAGAAGGGAAAATGTAATGGCTCACCTATGCAAACAACATGAAAGGGGTAGAGATCAGCCTTGAGACCAACTTACGGACACCACCTCTCCATCTCTTCTTTCAGCTTCTGTTCTCAGCCTCTTAGGTTCCCTTGCTGGTAGGGCTCTGGCTTCCAGAAGCTTCTGTGTCATCACTCTCTCCGGCTTCACTCAGTGATGGGGATATGACTTCCAGCATTTCTGGAGAACACTCTTACTGCCTGACATTCAAGGAGAATGAGTTTCCCTCTCCTCATTCCCATATATGAAATTTGAGGAAAGGTACAGGTTGTAAACTACAATGTGTATGCAACCTGTGAGGCAGTATACACATTGAAGACATTGTGATCTGTGTGTTATGGTGTAAAGTGCCTTTCTATACAAATGAAAGCAGCATGGTGTGAAAATTTCCCAGAAGATGGAAATGAAGTGTCTTAAGGAAGGGTCACGTCTTAAAAGATCCATGCAGAGCATCATATGGACCTGTGGTAGCTCTGGATCAACAGCCCTACTGGAGCCAGAGAGAATGTGAGAGGAGCAGTTACCAAGGGGACAGGTGCAGTGGATACTTTTATAAGAGAAGGGTGAAGGGTAGGTGAGGAAGGGATTTGGGGCAGACCATTGTAAAGTGGATGTGGCCTAGAGCCCTGGAGTGGGGCGGCAATGGAGTAGCCACTCTGATCCTAAGCTACTGTGGTGTGTGCTTTGGGCTCTTGGCAATGAGAACCACAATGCATCTCCTTTCACTCTGAATTTTGGGAAGCTCAGAACTCAAAACTTGGCTATGGGGATTTGCACCTCCATGATCTGTTTTTCCCCCATTCTTTACTTGCTATTATAATTTATGTTTCCTTTGGGTCCTGATTTTTACTGAGAGTGTATCTTTTGCTCTATTTTTTATGCCATTAATTATATCCAGTCTTTTGGGGATTTAACCAAAAAGGAATGACTGGATGGAAAGCAGCCCTGTGACTGAAAGTATGTATTGCTTGTACAAGGAAGGTGAGAGCAAAGCTGAAACTGTGGATGATTGCGACATTTACCACATGTGCTTAACATGTGTTCTCAGGTAGATAGTACTTGGACAGTTGCATATAAACTGAACTTGATTCAGTTTGGTGCATCTAGAAACCTAAAACTGTATGTATCACACTATTTCTGCTGTGGTCTGTTTATATGTCTGCTGGAAGCCTTTTGCAAGCATAACTAGGAGTAGCTTTTCTCTTTACCTATCATGGAATATCACTTAGTAGCAAAAGAATGTAAATGTTAGCTATATAGAACAGTGCATAAAATTATTGTTTACAGTTATTTCAACATTGTTTCAAGAAATATATTGTATAAAGTGAGTAGGTTTCCCATATTATGTTTGCTTACAGAAATGTTTATCAGGAAGATCATAAATAAATAGCCTTGTAACCTTCTAACTTGAAAGAGGGTCACAGTGTCTCTTTCATTTAAATCAAATGGTGATAATAGTAGCTATGTTAGGCCATTTTTGTGTTGCCATCAAGGAATACTTGAGACTGGGTAATTTATAAAGAAAAGAGGTTTCATTGGCTCACAGTTCTGCACGCTGAACAGGAAGCACGGTGCTAGCATCTGCTTCTGGTGAGGGCCTCAGGAAGCTTGTACTCATGGCAGAAGGTGAAGTGGGAGCAGGCACATCACATGGCAAGAGCAGGAGCAAGAGAGAGACTGGTGAGAAGTGCCACATTCTTAACCAGATCTCACATGAACTTAGGGTGAGAACTCACTCATTATCATGAGGACAGCACCAGGCCATTTATGAGAGATCTGCCCCATGACCCAAATACCTCCCACCAGGCCCCACCTTCAACACTGGGGATTATATTCCAATATGAGATTTTGAGGGGACAAACATCTAAACCATATTAATAGCTCATTTCATTGATTGCTATACTATAGGCCAAGCATGATGCTGAGTGCTTTGTATTATTTTTCTTTTTTTTGAGACAGAGTCTTGCTCTGTTGCCCAGGATGGGGTGCAGTGGTGCAGTTTCGGCTCACTTTAACCTCTGCCTCCCGGGTTCAAGCGATTCTCATGCCTCAGCCTCCCCAGTAACTGGGATTACAGGCATGTGCCACCACACCCAGATAATTTTTGTATTTTTAGTAGAGATGGGGTTTCGCCATGTTGGCCAGCCTGATCTCAAGCTCCTGACCTCAAGTGATCCGCCCGCCTCAGCTCCCCAAAGTTCTGGGATTGCAGGCAGCTTTGTATGATTTTCTTACTTAATTTTCACAGCAGCCCTGTGGTGTAGAACTACTGTTTTCCCTGGCTTACAAATAAAGTGGGCCATAGAGGGGCTGAGCAACTTTCACAGGGATACTGAGCAGGGAGTTGGGGAGCTAGGATTCCAGCCCAGGTAATCCTGACCCTGTAACTCAAGAGAAAGCAATATAAATAGTTTCTGGTTAGCAGTCTCATTTTAGAACAAAAAAACATTACAGAAGCTATCATAGAAATACAGTTCCATTTGTCAGATGTGGAACAGCATTATGGTATAATGGCAAAAGTGTGATGTTTTGGAGCCACATAGGTCTACATTTCACTTTGTCAGTTTTTAGTTTTGTAGACTTGGGCAAGTCTCATGGCTTCTCTGACTCTTGTTTGTAAAGGAGTGATAATAGAAAGCTTTTTGACTTCAATGTGTGGGCGGAAAACCCAGGCACATAATAGATGCGTACTATGACGTCGGTTTGTTATTATTACTAAAAGGATCCATAAATATAATTGTCACAACTAAGTAAAGAAATAATACGTGTTGGAAAATACAAGTGTGCAGAGTTTGGGGGCTTAATGAGCAGGACACTAGGTCTTGGAAGCAGCTGGTGGTGAAAGAACACAGCCCCTCACCTCCAGAGATCCCGGGAAGAGACCCTCAGCAGCCGCAGTGGGGCCAACTCTGGCTTACTCTTCAGGAAGGAACAGGAGGACATTGTAGAGGACAAGACTGGGATTGTCTCTGACCTCCTTCTAATCATCGCCTCGGTTCCCTGCTTTCCACACAGAAATTAATCTTGACTTTAGGGTGGCCTGTGGGGGAAGCCCAGCATGCTAGTGACTGTTCTTAGTCCATCCTGGTACACATGCACTTGTTCCCCACAGAGAACTGAAATTCCTTTGCCTGGGAGCAGTTCGTGCACATGTGAAGATCAAGAGCTTGAGAAGCAAATGTCAACTGATGGGTCAAATTAATTTATATTTACATGTCATCAGTGTACTATTACTCAACAAGTTTAAATGCTAGTTCCATTTCTTACAGTAAGAATTTACATATTCAAAGAACCTTAATAAACAGTATACATCACCAAAGAGAACTTTAAAACAATTTAGTTTTTGTCTGAATACTTTTTGGAGCCTCTTGTAAATTGATAATTGTAGGCCACTGAGAAGAGAAATATCCTAAATTACTTTCTTCAGTCATTCTTCATGAAGCTAAAGCAATAAATTTATGAGATCACCAAGCTTCAGGGGGGTTTTTTTTTTTTTAAACGGTGTGCTCTCTCTGTTCATTTTTATATTTCTAGAAAAGTTGGCCAAAATGACCCTTTCTCTTGATTTTAATGATTAATCAACTTATCTTCAAGTTCTCTTTAGCATCACACTCTATTTGACCCATTATTATTACTTTTATAATTCTTGATAAACTTGGTTGACAGATTGATTAGTATTCACAAGCAAGATGTACTGACCAAATATTTCTGTGTACCTGGAGTTTCATGTTCAGACTTCAAAGAAAAACAGTGGCAGTTAAACCTATTTTATGTGTTTGCTAGCTGAATAATTAGAAAAATTCACAGGGTAAACCATATTCTACTCACTCATCCAAAAAGCATTTGGTTTAGGATTAGTCAGCTGAGTTAAAGATTGCAGAGCTAATTTTGAATAATTTTTAAAAATATTATGAAAAAATATTTTAATATAATGTTTTCACCCTGTGATGTTTAAAGTATTTGTGATGCTCTTGGTCACTTTGTAGTTTTGCTTACATTTTAGGCCCTCTCACTAAGCATAATGACTGGATATTGGCATCAAAGATAAAATGAAGCAGCATCACTAGTCAGTGACATATCTTATGTTTTCCCATAAAATAATAGGAATGTTCTGAGACTGAAGCTTACATTTTATAACATGAGCAGTTTTCTGAAAGTCGAATTTTCTTTAGCGTTATACTTCACAGGTTGAAATAAGCAACCTTGAAGACGAGCCTTAATAATTTGTGTATGTCTCAGAATCTGGAAGTGCAATTTGATCATAGTAGGTGCTTGAGAAATAGTTGATATGCAGACTCCTCAGTGTGTCCCCCTGGAGCCTTCAGGGTCTCTCCCTTGCATACGCTTCCAGGCTCATCATTCTCCTCCCACCCACCTCATCAGTTACTTAACCAGAGCAAGTTCTGCTGCTATAAAACAAGCCAAGCTGGTCTTAACTCTCTCTCTTGTGGCATTTCTTCCCTGGCCCACTTGAGAAATACTTATTCATTCTGTCTGGTGCAGCTCAAACATCACCTCCTGCATGACACTTTTTGAAATATTTTCCCCTAGACGGAATTCACCGCTGTCTACTTTGTGTACCCTTCTATATGGTACATCTTTCCTTGAGAGCGTTCATGATCTCTTATTTATTTAATGTGTTTCTACCTGTACTGAATTGCAGGTTTCCTAAGGCAGGGCCCATGTCAGATTCATTTCTGTATTTATAGCACAATGCTTATCACAAAAGAGGATGCTCAATGAATACTTGGGGAAAGATGAAAGCATGGGAAGGAAGGAAGGGAAGAAGGGAGAAAGGGAGGGAGGACTTGTATTGCATTAGAAGGGAGGGAGGAATGGAGGAAGTAATTGTATTGCATTAATCAGTACCATTATTTAGTATTGGACATTTCAAGCTGAGAATGAAATCTTCTAAATTTTCTGTTTTCTAATTAACCAATCATTAAATTATGTGCTATTTCTCACATAATACTTCTCTCTTGTATACCTTCACTTTCCCAGGATGAGAGCACTGTGAAGTATATCTGCCTGGGGGTGGGTGTCTTGGATGAACTAAGCTTCCTAATTCCTAGTGAGGGAATTATCAGTTTCCGTCACTACTGCTATGTGATCATAGGCAATTTATACAAGTCTCATTGTTCTACCTGTAAATGGGAAGAATGACACTTAATTTACCTCTTAAGGTTTCTGTGATAACCAAATGCAATAATGTTTCTGAAACACTTTGGAAAGTATGAAGTGTTACCTGAACAAGTGGAAAAAAGTGTTCCTGTGACTGCTGTTAGTGAGCTGGCATCATGGGAATTTTCTCAGCCTGCGAAGCCCTCTGAGTTTGGTGTGTCCTTACTGCTTATAAAAGGAGTGAAGTGTTATTTGCAACTTATGGTTTATTTTACTAGATTACATTAATGGCAACATTTATTCTGCCGACGTACATCGGTGAACATTGCCTTCAGAACAGGAAAGTGACCTTATTTCTGCTCATATCAATTCCTAGCCTAGGATAATCAGCCTATAAAGAAAAGTCTGTATTCTCATGAGCAGGTGTGTTGGCCAAATAGGTAAAAATTAATTCCAGTTAGTCATGCTTCTAAATTTTATGTAATGCTCCTTTAAAATACATGATAAGAAATTACATGAATGTAATAATATTTAGATTCTAAGGAGTCCTTCATTTTCTGATTTCCTTGTTTTTCTACCAGACAAAAGCATGATTATTTGAAAATTTATGCTTGTGACATGTTTGAAACTATATTTATTTCTTCTTTGTCATAAAAATAATTTTTCAATGATAGACATACTTCTGTTGACACTCCTGTGGACCAGGAATTGTGTTTGGAATACATACTACTTTTTTTTTGGAAACAGAGTCTCACTCACTTTCTTTTGCCCAGGCTGGAGTATAGTGGCCTGATCTCGGCTCATTGCAACCTTCGCCTCCTGGGTTCAAGTGATTCTCCTGCTTCAGCCTCCCTAGTAGCTGGGGTTACAGACGTGAGCCACCACGCCTGGCTAATTTTTGTATTTTTAGTGGAGACAAGGTTTCACCATGTTGGCCAGGCTGGTCTCGAACTCCTGACTTCAGGTGATCCGCCAAGTGTTGGGATTACAGGCGTGAGCCCCTGCGCCCAGTCTAGAATGCATACTACTTTTAACACTACTCAGAATTGCACCTCTCAATCAGTTCTGCACAAAATGACTTGGAGTGGTCTTGAGCAAGCAGTCAGGGATCTTGAGGCATCCCCACGTTCCAACCTGAACAAATACAGGAACCAAAATTCAGGGAGGAAACCACCGTGGTTACCATATAGTAGAGAACATATGATATGGAATAGCAAATGGGAACCAACAAACAAGACAAGGCAAAACCAGTCAGCAAAACAAACTGCCATGAGCACAGTGCCCCTCTGAAAGAGATTTAAACAACAGAGTGAGGGCGATCACATGTCAATCAGAATATTGGCTACCAACTTAGTTTGTACTCTCTGAGCAGATTGGAGCAGATGATACCTGTCTGATACACTGAAGGGGAGAATTAAAACAATTTATTTGAGTCATATTTATGCTCAGAAACCACCCCAGTCTATTTCAGTGGAAATTATTTTTCCTATTTTGGTATGAAGCACACAGAAAAATATGATTCAGAAGGAAAGCAACTGAGAATCTGAGGCCTGCAGCTGTGAGAGATTACAGATATTACAGTTGAGATGTGTCTAAAACAGAGGGGCTGAGAAAGCCATCATCATTACCAGCCATATGCTAATTGCGGAGTGACAGGGCACTAGTCCATTCATCAGGTTCACAGGTTGACCCCAATAGAGGCTGAACTTGTCCCTCATCATGGGGAAGAAATTGTTCCCAATATGGTTTGTTTTTCATTGAGGTATAATTTACATACAGTAATATTCACTGTATACAAGTCTGTCAGTTGTAATCAGCACAGAGTCATAGCACCACAATCAAGATTGTGAACAGTTCCATCACTCTCCAAAATTCTCTCATGCCCTTTTATAGTCAACCCTTCCTGTTACAGCTACACCTGGAAACCGCTGGTTTGTTTGCAGTCTAGTTTTGCCTTTTCCAGAATGTCATATAAATGAAATCATACAGTATGTAACCCTTTGAATCTAGTTTATTTCACACAACATATTTTAGTTTCATCTGTATTGTTGCCTGTATCAGTATTTCATTACTTTGTACTGAGTACTAATCCATTGCATGGATTTACCACAGCTTATTGATTGATTCCCCAGTTGAAGAGTATTTGAGTTGTTTCTAGTCTGGGATAATTATGAATAAAACTACTACAAACATTCATGTATAGGTGTTTATGTGAGTATATGCTTTCATTTTATTTGATTTCAAGTCTAGCTAGAAGTAGATTAATGGGTTGCATTGTAAGAATATGGTCAACTTTTTATAAGAAATTTCTAAACTGTTTTTACCAAGTGGCTATTACCATTTTTGCATTCCCACCAGCAATAGGAGTTCCAGTTGCTTCACATCCTCACCAACACTTAGTATTGTCTATCTTTTTAATTGACAGTCATTCTGTTGGATGAATAGTAGTATCTCATTGTGACTTTAATTTGTATTTCCCTGAAAACTAAAAATGTTGAATGTCTTTTTACATGTTTATCGACTGTCTGTATATCTTGTTTTGTGAAAAAAACTTTTCAGTTATTTTGGCCGTTTTTGTATTTGGTTGCTTTTCTTACTGTTAAGTAGTAAGAGTTCTTTTTGTTTTCTCGCTACAAGCTCTTTAATAGATAAATTTTGCAAATATGTTCTCCCAGTCTGTGGATTGCCTTTTGTTTTCTAACAGGGTCCTGAAAAGAGCAAATGTTTTACATTTTGATGAAGTTCAATTTACCTCTTTTTTTTAAAGTTTGTGCTTTTGTTGTCCTATTTAATAAATCTTTCCCAAATCTAAGGTCACTAAGAAGTTCTTCTGTGTTTTCTTCTAGACAGTTTATACTTACAAAGCTCTCGTATTAGGTCTGTGATTCATTTTAATTTTTATATTGGTGTGAGGTAAGAGTTGAGGTTCTTTATTTTGCATATGGATGTATAATTATTCTAGTACCATTCCTTGCAAAGATTATTATTTTTTAATTGCCTTAGCTCCTTTGTTGAAAATTAATTGGCCATACGTGTGTGAGTCTAGTTGTGGATTTTTTGTTTTGTTTTATTATCTATATGTCTATACTTATGCCAATACCACACTGTCTCTATTTCTGTAGCTTCAAAGTAAGTCTTGAAATCAGGAAGTATAAGTCTTCTAATCATGTTCTTCTTGTTAAAAACTGTTTTGGCTTTTCAAGTTCCTTTACATTTTCATAAAATTTTATTTTTTTAAAGAGATGGAGTCTTGTGTTGCCCAGGCTGGAGTGCAGTGGTGCTGTCATAGTTCACTGCAGCCTTGATTTTTTTTTAACAAATACTATTCATTATTTACAAAATACATGGTGATCATAAGAGAACACTTTACAAATTACAAATGGGAAAAGTAGAGACCCATGAGTCAAATGACAGGGTAACCATTCGTAGGGAGTCTGTTTAGAATAAAAAAGTTCTCTTTTAAAGTCAGACAAGGCCACGAATAGGTACATTGCGGTTTAAAAAATGGCAGTTACTTTGAAATATACCTCTACCAAAAAGTAGAAAAGCATTGGTAGTGTGTCTAATGTGTCCTAAATTAAATTACATATAGTTCCAGTGTTCCACAGTGCAACCATTGCTTTTAGGCAGGGATCTGTGAGAGACTTGATTCCTGTCACTGAAAGAGCAAAGCCCCAGGACTGGTGAACTTCCCTGCCTTCCATAAGGCTTTGTTCAGTGACTCTGGAATGTGGTATCAAAAATCCCATTCATTTCTGTGTCTTTTAAGGAATTTACCCATTTCGTCTAGTTTGTTGCATCTCTTCACATAAAATTGTTTATATTTCCTGATTATCCTCTTAATGTTTGTATAATCGATAGTGATGTTTCCACCCCCCCACTCCTGATATTGGCAATATACATCTTGTATTTTTTGTTTCTGATCATACAGCTTTATCAATTTTATAGATTTTTTTTCAAGGGATTAGCCTTTGGTTTCGCTGATGTTCTCTACTGTTTATCTGTTTTCTATTTCATTCTCCTACTATTTTTATTGTTTCCTTCTTTCTGCTTAATTTGGGGTTAATTGGATCCTCTCTTCCTATGTTCTTAATGTGGTAGCTTTGATAACTGACTTGAGACCTTTTCTTACTTTCTAATATAAGCACTTAGTGGTATAAAGTACAGCTTTAGCTGCATTCCACAAATTTGATATGTTTTGTTTTAATTTACGTTCAGTTAAAGGTATTTTCTAATTCCTCTTGATTTCATCTTTGATGCATGGATTATTTAGAAACATTGTTTAAATATAAATAACTAAAGGATTCTCAGGGTATCTTTCTGTTACTGATTTCTTATTTGAATCCATTGTGGATCAAAAACATGCATTGGATGAGTTCAGTATTTTTAACTATTGAGACTTGTTTTATGGCTCGGAATGTGGTCTCTCTTGGCAAAGGTTTTCTATACACTAAAAAGAAAGTGTATTCTGTTGTTGGCTGGAGGATTCTGTAATTTTCAGTTAGGTGGATTTGGTTAGTACTGTAGTTTATGTCTTCTGTATTTGCACAGAATTTCTATTTTATCAGCTCTTGAGAATGGTCTTGAAATCTCAAACTGTAATTGTGTATCATCTATTAACCTTTTAGTTCTATCAGTTTTTGCTTCAGGTGTTTTGATGCTCTTGTTAAGAGGCATATATGCATTTAGGATTTTTATGCCCTCTTGAAGAATTGATTCCCTCATTATTATATAATATCTCTTCCAGGTAATACTTTTTCTGAAGTCTGCTTTGCCTGATATTGATTCTTTAGCTTTCTTTCCATTGCATTAGTGTGGCATACCTTTTTCCGTATTATTACCTTTAACCTTCCTGTCTCTTCATATTTGAAGTGGATTTTTTTTGGTAGACATCATAGTTGATTCTGATTTTTTAATCCAAATCAACATCTCTGACTGTTCATTGGACTGTCTAGGCCATCTTATGTTTTATACAATTATCAATATGGGTGAGTTTAAATCTCCCACCTTGCTAGTTGTTTTCTACTTGTCTCATCTGTTCTTGCTTCTTTTTCTCCTCTTTTACTGCCTTATTTTGTATTAAGGAGTTTTATTTCATTTTATCTCCATTATTGGCTTATTTGCTGTGCCTCTTTTTGTTTTTACGTTAGTGGTTGCTGTAGGGTTTTAAAGTATACATCTGCCTTCAAATAATATTATGCCACTTCACGTTTAACAGAAGAACCTTACAGTTATTTGCATTTTCCCCCTCCCAATCTTTGTGTGCTATTGTTGCCATAACTTTTATTTCTACATATTTTATAATACCCACTTAAAGCAGTTCTTTCTCTTTTAAAGAAATTAAGAATGAGAAAAGTCTTATTTTTACTTACGTATTTACAGTTTTTGGTTCTCTTTTTGTTTCTGAGTAGATCTAAATTTCTCGGTAGTATGATTTTCCTTCTGCCTCAGGTTTTTTCTTTGACATTTCTTCTAGTGCTGGTCAACTGACGATGAATTCATTTAGCATTTGTATGTCTGAAAAAGTCATTCTTCACCTTCATTTTTGAAAGATAATATTTTTGAGTAAAGAATTCTGTGTTGCCTTTTCTTTTTTTTTTTTTTGAGATGGAGTCTCGCACTGTCGCCCAGGCTGGTGCGCAGTGGCGCAATCTCAGCTCGCCTTTTCTTTTTCTTTTAGTACTTTAAAATGTTGCACTGTTGTCTTTTCTTCTGCATTGTTTCTGATGAGTAAGTCTGCTGTCATTCTTGTCTTTGTTTCTCTGTATATAATGCGTCTTTTTTCTTTGGCTGTTTTAAGATTTTCTTTTAATACTGGTTTTCAGAAATTTGATCATGATATTCCTTGGTGTGATTTTCTTCACATTTCTTGTACTTCACATTTCTTCTCAAGAATCACATTTCTTGGGATTCTTTGAGTTTCTCGATTTGAGGGTATGTAGTTTTTGTGGAATTTCAAACACTTTTGGCCATTATTTCTGCATTCGTTTTCTGCACTCTCCCTGTCTTTCCTTATCTTCCTTCCCTAATTAAATTGGTGCCATGGTTTAGTATTCCTATTTAACTCTTGTTGTAATATGCCTCACTTTCCTACTGCATCTACCGTGGTTCATATCCTCATTGTTTCTCTTTTTATCTGTTGCAAAACCTCCCTCTATTGTTTTTAGAGATGTGGTCTCACTATGTTGCCCAGACTGGACTTGAACTCATGGGCTCAAGCAATCCTCCTGCCTCAGCCTCCTGAGTAGCTGGGACTACAGGTGCATGCCACTGCACCCAGCTCTCTGCCTCTATATTTGTCCCTCTTCAGTCCACAGCATGGTACATAGGTCCCTTTATCCCCACCTGTTTTCTAGCTTTCTTTCCCCCTAAGCCATCCTCACCTCACCCATGACTCTCTGAACTCTTTATCCTGGCAATATGGAATACTTCCAGTACTCCAATGCATCATGCTTTCTCATGCTCCTGTGCACATGCATGTCCCTTTCTTATGTCTGGAAACCTCCCTGCCTCTCCATCATCCCTGTCGCCATGCCTGGAAACTCTTATTCATTGAGCTGAAATACCTCTCCTTTAAAACTTACGTTTTTATCCCATCCCAACTCCACTAGACCTTGAGCGTATTCTGTTATAGCACTTAATCTATTATTTTGCAATCATCATTGCAATTAACTAGGTCATCCTCCTAGACTGACTTGTGTGTGGTCAGAGACTGTATCTTATTCATTTTTACATACTTAGTAGTGGTACCTAATAGGTGCTTACTAAAGTGTTGATTAAATAAATAATTGGCATTTAGCAGGTATTGGGCATATTATTTTTAAAATAAGTTGAACTCAGATTTAATCATAACCTACATTTTAGCATGCTATGTTTCAGGCACCATTTTAGGCACTTCTCATACATTATCTTTAATCCTTATAACATCAATGCAATGTATATATTGTCATCCCCATGATACCCCAACTTTGGTTTAGAGAGGTCGCGGACAAGGTTGTGCAGATAGAAAATGCCAAAATTTGATTTCAAACCTGAATGTATGTTTTGCTTTTCTCTCCTTGCACACACATTAGGAGTTCTGTCATATCACCATCAGTATTTTCTAAGATTTCCAGTAAGAAATGACAGCTATCTGCAGAAATTGTATAGGCAGCAATGAGAATCATAATATACAGTCAGAGAACTGATGTCACAGGCTGACAGAGAAAAGTCTCTAAGGGGCTGTGCTGTGATATCAGGAAAGGGGAAGCAGGAGGGTTCTTAGGTGGGCTGCGTGGCCTACAAACATCCATCGCATGTCTGCCACCATCTTTGATGTGACCATATGAGGAGCCATGTGGAGGGCACAAGTCACAGGGCTCATCCTGAACCATGTGGTTTGGGGATTCCTACAAGGATGTGTGGATCGGGGGGCTGGCTTCAGACAGCATCTTGGGGAACAGCGGAAAGAAATGAAGATTCCAAATGTGCCAGCACTTGCTGTGTTTACAAAAGGCCTGAAGGGTTCATAACGCTTTGTCATTATGACACTTTAGCTGAGGCTGGAATCACCACCCCTGCCCACTCAGACTGTAGGCCAAATACCTGTTGAGACTCTGTCTCCCCTTCGTTTCTTCTCTCAAGGCTACTCTTGATTTTCAGTTTAGCTGCATTCCACCCCTACCATCCCCAGTGTAAAAATGATGAGGGTGGAGTTGGGTGGAGGGACATACAGTGTAGCAGTCTCCAAAACCCCTGTGGGGATGTCCTTTTGTACATACAGCAACATCATTTTTCTATTTGTTCTGTGCTACTGAATCTAGAATAAACCTTACAAAGGCGTGGTTCCTTCCCTTTTGAAATTTACATTATAGAAAATGTTTTAAAATATGGTTTTAGTGTTTTAATTATAAAATTTCCTGGTGTGTATGTGTTGGGGGTGAGTTTTGGTTTTTGGCAAGAGGAGGGGAGCTGTATTTGCAGGAACTCTGTTTCCTGGGGTACTGCAGCTAATACTTTTGGCAGATAAGGGTCCCAGGACAGTGTCAGTTTAAATGTGCACTTGAGGATGATTCCTGACCTGTCCTTCCTCACAGATCAGTTGCAGGTAGTGTGCAAGGCAGCCGAGTATGCCATCCTAACTTTTTGAATAGCCTACAGATCTATATTTAGTGCTTCTTTTTAGTTAGATGGACAAAAGAAAAGGTAAGCTCAGTTAAAAAAAAAAAATCCACTTCTAAGGAGGACACCCTTATGCATCGGGAACAGGAAGTTCCAGTGAAGGGGAGGATGCTTAGGAAGCTTTTGTTCAGATACCAAATGAGGTTTCTGATAGTTAGAATGTGAGCAAGTGAGAACTTTTAATGTTTTCATGTTTAGTGTTTGATTATTTTAACATGGTTGCACTCTATCTTAAATTGTATTGTAATGAAGATTTTTCTTTGTTCCCTTTTCCAAAAAATTAGCCTGATTTGTTCGTTTCAGGACAAATAGGCACCTAGATATTGGCAATGGGCAGGGTGTGTGATGGTTTCTGGAGCCCTTCATGTGACATCAGTTAAGCTGTTGTTGGGTCAACTCACACTTAAGACCAGCTGAAGCACATTAATGTTGACCTTCAGTTTTCCCAGTAGGTGTAAAATATTTTTGCTACCACAAAGGAGTTATTTATTTTCTTTTCAATAACCACAGATATAAATTTTATCCCTGCAATGATTTGGTATCAGAGATCTTGGGTTAATATACACAAAACAGAATCATAGGTACGAACCCTGGATGAACGATGCCACAGCTCCTACAGAGAGTGGAATTGCTTACCTGAAGTTGATTGAAAAGTTTCTTAAGTCTGTATTTTTAGGGCCAGTGCTGTGTTTGATGTGCTTAAAAGATTCTTCATGACTTTTCTTTTATATTTTTACTATTCTCCTAAGAAACTGATCAAGAATATTCTGGGGGATTTCTAAAATAACAATGTCAAAGACAAAGGCTAATCTGTCATTTTATTAGGTAGAATATTAAGTAACCCTGTAGTCCAAAAACGAATATTCCTATCAAGAATGTGTTGCTTACATTGGCAATACTTTTTATATGTACTTCTGTTGGAATATCAAAAGATAGTTTGTGTATGTTGCACCAGCATGTTGAACTGCCATTATTGAAGGACCTACAGTTAAAATGAGTGTAGCCATTTGTCTGAGAGCTCACTGAGAGACAGATACTTGTCAGGTAGTTGGCAGAAGAAAAATATGCATAATTCTAATCTTAAGATCCCTCTTTTTAATTAAGTTGAATTAGGTCTGCTAGGAGTGGGAACACAAATGAGATCTCATAGGGATGAAAATGTCTATTTTTTGAATTGCTGCATTATTGCAGGGCTCTGTGATAAGCCTTCCTGTAGACTCATCCCTGGGCTAATGGTCATAGTCTGAGGATACTTTGTGGAAATCATAAAGGGAGGCCAGAGTCCAGGACAGATCTAGAAGATTGGCTTCTAAATTTATTGTTTTGATTGGCTGGTTAGTTAGTTATTATAAGTAGCTAATATTTGTCCCATAGGTCAGATATTTTGTCTTACTGACCAGGTTCATCAAGCGAAGTGGAGGTAGATTTTTCACATGGATATTTAAATGATTCCAGAATTCTCTGCTCTTGTTTTAAATTTAGTATTAAATTTCTGGTCATTGGTGTACTGTCCTTATAGGAAGATAGAAACATTTTTAAAATGTTGCTGTTGGTTTCAAGGACTTCAGTCATCAATTCACTTGACTAACAAATATGTATTGAGCTCTTATTGTGATGAATAATTGGTGTCCTATGTTAGCAGAGGGAGAGAGAACTGAGAAGCCAAAGATATAATTTCTATACTCAAGACTGTCTTTAGCAGAGCAGATACTGAATCAGTAATGTTGAATAAGTACATTAATAAATAATTCTCATAATTTGTAAAGAAATTAAGAAAAAAACCCAGTGGGATGTTGCTTTGCTCACTGCTTTGTATCCTTATAGATCCTCAGTACACAGTTGTTGAAGGAATGACCAAATGGCCATGTACTATACATGCAGTGAGAGTTATTAGAATCCAGTGGAGGCTCATCAGTTCCAGCTAGGATAGGGTATTAGTCCGTTCTTGCATTGCTATAAAGAAATACCTGAAACTGGGTAATTTCTAAAGAAAAGAGGTTTAGTTGGCTCATGGTTCCACAGGCTGTACAGGAAGCATGGCTGGGGAGGCCTCAGGAAACTTACAATCGTGGCAGAAGTGAAGGGGAAGCAGGCATATCTTACATGGCCAGAGCAGGAGGAAGGGAGAAAAGGGGGGAGGTGCTACACATTTTCAAACAACCAGATCTCATGAGAACTCACTCACTATCATGAGAACAGCAAGTGGGAAACACACCTCCATGATCCAGTTACCTCCCACCAGGTCCTTCCTCCAGCATTGGGGATTACAGTTCCGCAGGAGATTTGGGTGGGGACACAAATCCACACTACATTAGCTAATCAGGAAAGGTTTCATGGAGTAGATGGGATTCTAACTGCTGAAAGAGAGGGAGGGTCGTCTAGAAATTGGGAGTGGTGTGGAAGCCTCTGAGGAGATGTTGGAAGCTGACAGTGGAGGTGTGCAGTGGTGGGCAGTCAGGCTGGAAAGGCAAATTTTGGAAAGCCTTGGCAGACAGACGTTTCTCTGTAGAGTGAATAGTGACAGAGATGTTTTAGAAATAATAACTAAAGGTTTTATACCTGGCGCATTGAAGACGGGAGAAATCATGAAGCACAATTGACAAAGCTTGGTAATTAAGGGGGTTAATGAGAGAAAGGAAGGCATCAAAGATGGCTACAATCTTGTTTTGAGCTTGACTGCCTCGAATAATACTAACAGCATAAACAAAAATAGGACGTCAGCAGGGAAAATTCACTTTTTTTCCTTCTTTTTTGAGACAGTCTCACTCTGTCACCAGGCTGGAGTGCAGTTGCACGATCTCGGCTCACTGCAACCTCTGCCTCCTGAGTTCAAGTGATTCTCCTGCCTCAGCCTCCTGAGTAGCTGGGGCTACAGGTGCATGCCACCACGCCCAGCTAATTTTTGTATTTTTAGTAGAGACAGAGTTTCACCATGTTGGCCAGGATGGTCTCGATCTCTTGACCTCGTGAACCACCTGCCTCAGCCTCCCAAAGTGTTGGGATTATAGGCGTGAGCCACCGCGCTTGGCCAAAATTAGCTTTTTGTAGGAAGAGTCTTGTGTTTAAGATAATAGGGACACTTCACTGTGGACTAGTAGAAATCACAGAAGCATGGAATATTAGACCCAAAAGGGATTTGGAGGTTGAGCCATTCATTAGACTCAAATTCAACCCTGTCATCTTGCTGATGAGAAAGCTGACTAGATTCAGGAACAGCCCCCAGGGTGCAATGTCTGGCCTTGATACAGAGCACAAGTAGGGTGGCAGACGTAGACAGTCATTTACAGTGTCTTGGAGGGTACTTAAAAAGTATTCCTTCATTTGCAGTTGGATTTTTCCCTTTTAAATGGGAAGAGTCATTATACAAACAGTTCCAGGTAATGCATTTGGAGATGTTGTCTATAGAGTATAAACACCATGTTGTAAGGTTGAGATAAAATCCCTAAATATTAGGCAATATATTCATTCATTCCTACTGATAAACAAAAAGTCTTAACTTGCCACCCAACATGACATTACCAATGAATTTATTTACTTTCATAGTAAATACATTACCAATGAATTTCTTTAACCGTATTATTTAGTAAGTTCTATTTAGTTATTACTGAGTTGACATTTACTCAATTCTAAACATATTTTGCACTGCAGATGTTCTATCTTGGACATCTGATCATGGGTCTGGGGTGCCATATTGCCCACATTTGAGGAGAAGGCAGTTGCTAAGGGTTCCCACTATTAGTGTTTCTAGATGGGTCTTATCCTACCCTCTCTTCGGCTTAGGATGTTGCTAGGAATGATGGGGATGGTTATAAGCACAATTAGTCTTGATGGGTGTTACATACAAGTAGGGGGCTCTGAAGCAAGGTTGGGGGCCAGTTCTCACCCTTGGCATACCTGCTTCTGTTCTTCAATCCCTATTATATGTGAGTAAAGGAAACACTGTCCATCTTCCAGCTCACACCCTTTGTATCTGTCTGTCTCAGACCCAGAGATGCAAGTGCAACACTCACTGGCTTTGCCTTCTAGAACCCATGGGTAATCTTCCAAAACTGAGCTGATCTTAATGTGCGAGCATCCTGTGACTTCTTTGCTTCCAACCTTGTTCTTTCCTGGGTCCCCAGCTCGATGGGAGGAGATTGAGCACTGAATGGTCACTCTCTTCTTTGTCTCCCTTAACTGGGGAAGGAGCCCCTTAGTTCCTTTTCCCAGTTAAAGGAGACAAGAAAGAGAGTGACTGGGAAATGTGTAGCATGAGAATAGTTGGGAACCAGCTCTTTTAGAGTAAAATGAAAGATGGAATAATTAGACCTGGATCATCACTCCCAGGGAAGTAAAATGACCATAAAATATTTACATCTAGTAATTTACCATCATAATCCTAATTTTTCTTTGAAGAATTTCCTATTTCTTAAATTGCAGTGATAGCACCGGGATTAAAAAAATATTAGTCTTATAAGCTTACTTTAAACCAATTCCTAGTGGTAGTAACTGCCTTTATCTTCAAGGCAGCACTGAGCATTTATTAACAACCAACCTATAGGCCAAGCATTTTTAAATTAGTGATCTTAAGTAATGAGATGCTAGGGAAATCTTGATGACCTGATATTTGATATTCGAGAATGAGAAGCAGACATAGGCCTACTTAGTGAATTCACATGTCTGAGACTCCACGTGGTGGGGACATGGACGTTAGTAGTAGTAATTAGCCTTGGATGAGAGAAGAACAGAAATTCACATATAAATGGGAAACATCCAGCATTGGTAGGTAGAGCTTGTCTAGATTGGGACTAATGAACTACTTTTCAATCTGAAGGCTTCAGGAATAGACAGGCTCCTGCTTCCGCAAATACCAAATGAAAAGCCAACCCACTGTTCTTGAATTTATAGATCCAATTTACACTTGTTCTTTTTAACCAATGGAACTAGCCGGCCCCTGCATGCCAGGTTTCTATGGCAATGTGATCTCAGTGACCTCTCTTCTCTATTGTGGAATGTAGGTGAAAAGAACGGAGGGGAGCCTGATGATGCTGAACTAGTAAGGCTCAGTAAGAGGCTGGTGGAGAACGCGGTGCTCAAGGCTGTCCAGCAGTATCTGGAGGAAACACAGAATAAAAACAAGCCGGGGGAGGGGAGCTCTGTGAAAACCGAAGCAGCTGATCAGAATGGCAATGACAATGAGAACAACAGGAAATGAGGCCGGAACGCAGGCCCCCATGTCTCTGTGCAAAGCCTCCCTGCTTCCCTCTGCTGAGTCTAGGGACTGACTTGCAGCGTGCTGTTTAAGTTTCTCTGGTGCAATCTGTGAAGATTGCCTAATACTTTTCATGATCGATGTGTTTGCATTTCTGAAACACAACAGAAGAAAAACGGAGTGCTGGGACTGGCAGAGGAAATTAATTGATGAAAGAAGAATGGCCCAAGTTTCATTCGCCCTCAGCCACGCACAAGGGAAGGGGAACTTTGGGTTATGCCTCCTGGACGCAAATTAAAGGCCGAGAAAGAGGCCTTGCCATCAATGGAATACTGCCATTTATATTGCTTAGCAGGGCATTTGACTACTTTATCTGAGGCCAGAACTCTCACACACAGCTATCAAGTGCTAAGTTTAAAATAATCACTGTTGAAATTGTCATCTGTACAATTAGTCCATAATGTTTCATGTTTGTCCTAAGTGTGCTGTTGCTATGCAGTGATCTTTATTTATAGTAAATTATGTTTTATGTAAATGATATATTTTTGGTGAAATGCAACCTTTTCTATAAAATGTGGGCAACATTTTAAAGTTTTTTAAAATCCTATTTTGATAAGTCAGTATGCCATATTTAATGAAATGTTATTATATAATTTTTTTTTCTTAGGCAAGAAACCTATTGGAATTCGAGACTTAATTAATGAAGCTTTGCATCGAGAAACGATGGGTCTGAAGTCCAAAGTGAAACAGATAAAGGAACTTTTATTAAAGCCTGAGACTCAGGCCAAAATTAGGAGGGAGCTTTTTGAAGGAAGACTTATTAACAACAGTAATTCAGCAAATGACGTTGATTTCAGCACAACTTTGACATAAGCTCTACATTGCGATTGTGACAACATAGCTTATGAAATCTTTTCAGCTTATTAAGTAGCTCTTTGGTAAATACCAAAGAAGTTTCTGATAGTGTCTGCACAACAGCAAACCAACATTTGGTGAGGAATTAGCAATTTCTTGCCAAAGAAAATTGATTCTGCCCAATTATTTTTTGAGCTACACTTGTGTTTTAGAATGTCTGTTTCTGTAATATTGAGAGTTATTTTATAGAAATGATTTCTTAATTAGCTGTTGTGAGATATTTCTCGGGTCCTTGCAGAAAAAAAACATACAGACTGTGAACAAATCATTCACAAACAGAATAAAACAGAGCCAACAACAGTATTTTAAGAGTCACTTGCCTCCTGTTGACACGATTGTTGCTAAATCAAAAGAAGCGTTGTCCAGGTGTGTCTACATCTAGCGTTACTTTTAATGAGAATTTGAATGTTTATTGAACAATAGTACTTGAATGAACATTTATAAATGTAATTATTGCGATCACTGGTTAAGAATGTTTTATATATCCTTATAATATTTTTCACTGATCAAAATGTTGTTCTGCTTTTTCATTTCTTAAGGAATACATGTTTGGGATTTTTATTTTTTACATGTCCGAAGATAAGCTCCAGGTCTTACCGTATCCCTTGCCATCTGAACTTGTTTGCACTGCTTCCGTTTGAAAGAGCATCTTGAAAAACTTCCCCGGTATGATGATTGTTGGTAACAACTTTTTCTATAGTCATTGCAAAATTGCTGCTACCAGTAGATCATGATGGAGGGGAAATCACTGGAGATCAAATATGTAAAATCATTTCAAATATAAAATACAGTTTACTCATGGATTTTAGCTATTTTTTCACTGGGTAAATTATACTACATTTATTTACAAATGAGTTTATGCATTTTCATGGCTCTTAATAAACATATTGTTTTCCCTTGTTGCTTTTCCTCATTTCTTTTTTTCACTCTTGAGAGTAGTTGGATCTATGTTGGCGTAACGAAGTCATAAATCGGAGCTCCAATAGTTTCAGTGTAGCTTCACCTTTATGATCCCGTCCTTCATGCTAAGAGAGCACAGTTGTCAAAGCACCTTCAACTTTACCCTTTAAAATCATATCAAATCAGTCAGCTTCACAGAGAATTAACAACAGCACCTTAAATTCAAAGAAAATCTACATAGCGTCTTATAAACAGCTAAGAATGTGACACTGATGTGACATCCTAGCAAAGATGAAAAGTGGAGGTCCATCCAGGTGCAGAATCCTGGGAGCTGTTTGCCATGAAACCCTTTTCAGTGGTAGAGGGCTTGACTGTTTGTTTGTAAATGGCTTCTTTAAGTAAATCCTTAAGGTAGAAAGCAAAGATAGTTTTGGCCTTGCCTTGTTTTTCAAACAAGGAAACAGACTCCAAAAGGTGGCATGCCTTATCCAGGGCCCCACTGCTATCAGGGAACTGGACTTGAACTGTCACCCAGGGCTCTATGTCAATGCCCCAGTGTTATCCTTACCACCCCATAATCTAAGTGAACAGTATTTCTGGAGAGAAGGCACTTCTCAGCATGTATATACAGATATCCTCTGGGAGCGATTCCCAGTCCATCTAGATATAATTTGAAAGGCTAAAATAGTATATACTTTTTGCAATCTGGGGTTACATGTCTTACTGTTATTTTAGTTTAAAATATTTTTGTTAAATTTTGTTAAATACTAAGTCCCAGGTTGTGTGCCAGGTGATTTAGGCTTATGATTAAATTTCTTCCCTTCAGTGACCCTATTAGGAAGTAATTAGTACTTTTACAAATTAGGAATCAGGGGCCCTGTGTGGTTAAATAGCCCAGGGTTATAAAGCTAATAAAGGTAAGGCCAAATTTAAACTACGATCTGTTCTAATTCAAAGCCAACACTTTTTCCAAAATGCAGCACTTCTCTCCACCAAGTACGATATATTTGACAAATTAAAAAGTGTAAGAAAAGGAAAGTCACTTTCTTTGACTAAACCAGCTTCCTTGCAGCCCTGAATTTCTCTGAACTTACATGAGAGTGATCAGCTGATGTGATGGAACTGAAAATCACATCACCCAGATACTTAATATAGGGATTAAGGATTCTAATCCTTACCAATGAAAGCTCCATTTAAGAAGGTTTATGAAGAAAATGGAAGGTATAAAATAAAAAATTTTATTTTCCATTTTTAAAAGTGAATAAGACATTAATTTGCAGAACTCTATGTTTGGGATCTGAAATGTTCCAAGTGACTTTATTCCCATTAGTCAGTCACAGAATAACTGCTCTTTGGGTCACATAGGCAGAGTGAGTTGTCCTGAGTCGGTACTGTATGTTATGTAGCCTTGTCTTGTGACAGGGAGGCTGCATGGTTGGCAGCAGAGTGCTGGCTTGGGCCTTTTAGACTGTGTCTTCTAGACTTGGGTCCACCACTGACACATGATCTTGACCAAACCAATTCACTTTTCTGAGCCTCAGTGCCCAATCTGGAATTGGAAAGAGTTTGGCCAGGTGATTTTCAAGGATCCTAGAACAGTGCACTTTGTGACCACACCATGATGCTACTCACGCAGATACCGCTGTCTCAGTTAGCTACTGCTGTGTGAGGCCTTGAAGGGGCCACGCTGTTCCATCTGTTGGCAGGAAGAGCTTAGAGTTCTAGAAGACTTCACACTCTGTTTGACTTGTGTTGGTTGTCAGCTTCGCGTAGGGAAGCCCCAGTGGCACATGTTCACATTTATCAACAAATGCCAACATTTTTGGGGATCAATCACTGGAAAAGTGATATGTCCTAGATGAATTAGGAATGTCAAAAAGTAATATTTTCAACAGCAGGACAAAATTCTGTCAGCTTTGAACTTGGTCCCATTTATAAAATGTTAGATTATTATTGTATTAGTCTACTTCTCAGCATAGAAATATTTATTTTTATAGGCCTTTGAGATATACTAGATTTGTATTCAATAAATTTTAATTTTTAAGATTAATAATTTTTAATTTAGAGACAAAAAATCTTAATTTTAAGATTAATAATTTTAAGATTCAAATTATTCATTCCAAAACTCCAAATGTGTTACCTTCCAGTCATCCCAGCAGCCAGGCACTCCCATAAGGAGGTAATTAAAGCAGTTTGACTTCATGTTCTGGACATTATTTCAGGCATGTGACCAAACAGATGTGTTTGCTTCTCTGCATTCGATCACAGGTGCAGAAACCATCTATCACATCATGTAACAAATTAGGAATTTATTTCATTATACAATCAAGATAGTGATTTATTTCATTATACAAACTATAGATTTTGTACTATAAAATCTTTTAGTATCTCCACACATAAATTGATGAATGGATAACCTTTCATCATCCCTTATTTTCAACACTTTCAAATCTCACCTATAATAATTTTAACTTTAAACAAATTGTAGATACAACCCTAAATTCCAGTTTTCCTAGGTAGATAGACTTCATATAAAAATAAATCAACTTGGTGTACTTTAAAAAATAGTTTCTAGGTCCCTATATGAATTTGATAGCAGCACAGATGCTAATGAGACAAGTCCCTAGATTATTTCATTCACAGTGAAAATGAATATTAAAGCAGTTCACTTAGAGTCAGTGAATTTAAAATTGTGATGTTAACTACAGCACTTCATTTCTGCATCACGGTTTTGAGGATAAAGGCTTATTTGTAAGGTAATTTGAGAGCTTCTAAAGAGGAAGGTGCTATTATCATCTCCAAGGTGATATGCTCAAAACTACTTATTTGAATCCATTAAGTGTAACTGATAAAGTTAGGTGATTTGGGATGATTTTAAAATGTAAACTGCAATATTTACTCATCTGCATATTCCATCATTTAATCATTTATTGGAAGACCATGAAATTCTATTACAGCATCAAAGAAACAATTAAACTAAGAAATTCATCGTTTTCAGTAAATCTATGTTGCTTTCCCTGTAATGGTTCACATTATTTCTGAAAAGTTACTATTCAGTGACACTGCCCTATATATTTACGTGTTACTTTCTTTGACTGACCTGAGAAAAGTGACACAGTCCTGCTTGCAGTCCTGCCAACTTTTGGTATATGCAGAAGCAGCTCTTGTTCTTAGGTAAACACAGTAAACTGGTACAATGCTTTATTTATTTATTTTTAGAGACAAGGTCTTCCTCTGTCACCCAGGCTGGAGTGCAGCAGTGCAATCAGATCATAACTCACTGCAGCCTCCAACTCCTGAGCTCAAGGGATCCTCCTGTGTCAGCCTCCTGAGTTGCTGGAACTAGAGGCACACTACCATGCCCAGTGAATTTTAAAATTTTTTGTAGAGACAGGGTCTTACTGTTGCCCAAGCTGGCCTTGAACTCCTGGCCTCAAGTGATCCTCCCACCTTGGCCTCCCAAAGTGTTGAGATTACAGGCATGAGCCACCATACCTGGCCTGGTACAATGCTTTAAATTATTCCTGATACTTCCTGCCCAAAACCACCTGGGCACAATATTGCCATGATAATATCTTCGAACGAAAGACATTGTCTTCACTGATTTTTTTTTTAGTCACATATGTTATCTTATCCATAATTTCAAAAAATCTTATTTTGAAACCACTAATGTGGGATATATGAAGTTGTAGGAGGTGAGAGGACAAAGAAATTAATCTTACAGCTGGACAGGAATTACAGTGCTGAGGAAAGAAACGAAAATGATACTTATGCACGAATCCAAAGAATATCTGATATGCTAATTGAAGTAGAGAAAATAGAATGAATATGCAACAGTGGGGAGATAGATACTAAGCATGTCTTTTCAAGATTCTGGAAGACAAATTTAGAAGCTGTTTTTCCCAGGTCCATGCTCAAGAAGTGTCTTTAGGGAGAGGTAACAAGGGCCTTTGATGATTTGGTGGGCATTTGTCACACTTGGTGACTGCCCAGTATCTTTTGAACTCCTCTCCTGTCTTCGTGTAGCTTTCTACCTTGTGAATCTTGCTTCCCTGGGACAGAGGCCCCAAGGTGGAGGCCAAGAACTCATCCTCAGCCTTCCATGTCACTGGGGTTCAGATATGTGACCTGGGCTCCACCAAGCAACAGGGAAACCCTGCATGGAATCAGTTCATCCTGGCAGGGATGGTGGAGAGATAGCCAGCTCTCAGAAGCAGTAGTGGCAAAGGCCCTACCTGGCTGGGGTGTCCCACATCCCACATATCCCTATTCTGTGTAAGAATTACAAGCTGGTAAAAAAGTAGCACCAGCTGGATTCTCCCAGATCAGCTGGCAGTGTAATAAGGCATTGTTCCTACTGCTTAGCCACTCAGTCTAGTTTTCTGGACCTTCTAAGGATTCTGTGAGCTACTGAATATCCTTTAATTAGTTCCCTTTCCATTTAAACTAGCCGAAGTTGGTTCTGTTATTTGCAGCTAAAAATCTTGACTAATAAAGGCTCTACTCACTAAATCAGTATTTCAACACAAGGCACAACTGGCATTTTGGATTGGAGATTTCTTCATAGTGTGGGATGGTTCTGTGCATAGTAAGTTACCAATCCAGATCCCCAGACACTAAATGCCAGTAGCAGATTCTTGTTATTGTGACAACAAAATGTGCCCCACACATTTCCCAATCCACTTCAGACGGGGGTCACACAACCCCCAGTTGAGGAGTACACTATTAAATAGTGCTTTCCCAGCAGTGTTAAAGAGTTAGTGCTCCTTCCCACCTCCACTATTATCAAGAAGTAATTTAGTCTCGAACAGCACATGCTCACTGGGGTTCTGTACACACATTATCAGGAACTGGGGTAGAAAACAGCAAAATGAAACCACCGGCATAGTTTATGTGACATGGATCAAAATACCTAGTTACTGCACTTGGAAAATGGCTGAAAGGATCAGTTGTGATGACAGTTATGATGCCATTGTTGCAGGAATTTTCTTGGTTTATGTGATTCTCTGGGTAGACTTAGATAGTGAAATAGAGAAGATAGCCTCTAAATTTTAAAACAATATGACATGATTAACATATTATCACTTAATATAATAACAGGGTTATGTCTTATTCATTTCATTAAAAAAGGAAGTTAAAATATTTTACATTATATGCTTAAGAGGAAAAGTCTATAATAAATGTACAGTAGTCCCCCCTTATTCATGGGGGTTATGTTCCAAGATCCCCAGTGGCTGCCTGAAACCGTGGATAGTACCAAACCTTATATATACTATGTTTTCTTCTATACACAGGTAAGTTTATTCTATACTTCTAATATATACCTATGATAAAGTTTAATTTATAAATTAGGTACAGTAAGATTAACAATAATAATAAAATAGAACAATTATAATACTATACTATAATACAAGTTATGTGAATGTGGTCTCTGTCTTAGAATATATTGTACTGAGCTCGCTTATTTTCAGAACTTAGTTTGTAACTGTGTCCCAAAGAGTTAGAGAAACCAATGACTAACAGACTGGGTGTGGTGGCTCACGCCTTTAATCCCAACACTTTGGGAGGCTGAAACAGGTGGATCACCTGAGGTCAGGAGTTCGAGACTAGGCTGGCCAACATGGTGAAACCCTGTCTCTACTAAAAATACAAAAATTAGCCGACCATGGTGGCGCTAACCTGTAATCCCAGCTACTCGGGAGGCTGAGGCAGGATAATCACTGGAACCCAGGAGGCGGAGGGTGTAGTAAGCTGAGATCGCACCACTGCACTCCATCCTGGGCAAAAGAGCAAGACTCCATCTCCAAAAAAAAAAAAAAAAAAAAAAGAAAAAGAAAAAAAGAAACCAACAAGCAATGTCTATCAGAAATTCTTGAGTTTTCATGATGGCAGATAAGAAACAACCTGCTTAAACACTGAAATTTGCTCTGCTTATGAGATAAAAGAACTGGCTGAAATCTGTTTGAACTAAGATAGCAGACTGGTGTTTGTGCAGAATGAACCTGCTGAAGTCATAGCCTGAATTCCCACTGCATGTTTCATACTAACTCCCCCTGAATTTGCACACGGGACCCATGAAGTGGCATGAAGAGATAACTGAGCATGCCCACGGACTTTCCAGACCTCCCCTTTCCTTCCACCAACCACCTGCTAATCCCAGTATCCACCCCTTAAACTTTTTCTAATAAAATTACTGCCTTAAGGCCAGCACAGGGAGACAGATTTCAGCTTGACTCCTGTCTCTTTGAGACGATTTTCAATATAAAGCTTTTCGTTTCTCAAAAAATCTGGTGTCAGTTTTGACTTCCAGCACATCAGGCAGGGAGCCCCATTTGCTCAATAACAGGTTGACACCAAGTAACTGAAACCGAAGGTAAGGAGGTACTACTATATTTCAATATAAGAAATATTAGTTATATGTTAGAAATATAGGAGTATTTTAATATAAGAAAAGTATTAATTTTCCCTGAGAATCATGATAGAAATGTTTTAGATAGAAATGGGAAAGAACTATTGCTTTTGGCTCTACTAACATCTGGAGAAAGGTGACTCCTGATTGACACACATGGAAATATACAGAGAAGTTCAAGGGAGCATTCAAATCAAAGGAATGAAGTAAGCAGACGAAAGAGAGTGAGCACATCACATTAAGTACAGATGTAGGGATTCAAACTTTATTTTAGCACAGAATCACCAGACTTTAGTGCATTCAGAATGTCTTTTATGCCCATCCTAAATAAATCTTATAGTTAGTTTTCAAGCATAATGAAAATCAGTGAATACTCTCGACCTAACTGCAATAAAACAACACACAGTTGTCGCTTGGTATTTTTGGGGGATTAGTTCCAGGACCTCCCCAGGATACCAAAATATGTGGATGTTCAAGTCCCTAACATAAAATGGTGCAGTATTAGCATAAAACCTATGTTCATCCTCCCCGTATATTTTAAATCACTAGATTACTTATAATACCTAATACAATGTAAAGGCTATAAATGGATATTGTATTGGTCTTTTATTTGTATTAACTTTTTTTGTTTTTTCCCCTCCAACTATTTTTGATCATTGGTTGGTTGAATCATTCATGTGGAACTCTTGGATTCCAAGGACCAATGGTAAATAGGGATGTTTATGCCTGAGGTAGATTGGATTATTGTTCCCAATTCTTTATCCCTGTGTGTATCCTTTTCCATGTGACTGCCTTTTCCATGTAATTTACAGTTAATCTCACCAAAGGCAGAGCACAGTTAACCCTTGAACAATACAGGCTTGAACTGTGCAGGTCCACTTATATACAAATTTTTTTTGACCAAATGCAGATAAAAAATACAGTCTTCTTGGGATGTGAAACTTGAGTATGCAAGGGCCGACTTGTCCTATATCTAGGTTCAGCAGGGCCAACTGTGGGACTTGAGTATGCACAGATTTGCATATACTCAGATGGTCCTGGAACTAATCCCCCATGTATACCAAGGGATAACTATATATCTTTGCCCTGTTGATGTTGGGCTTGGCCATGTGACTGGCTTTGGCTAATGGGATATTAGTGGACATGAAGCAAGTAAAGACTTGATGTACAGAGACATGTGACACAGATCTGAATCACGCCTGCAGCCAGGAGCCAGGCCCTGCCACGTGCATTGTCACTAGCAGACCTGCCCCTGAGGACATGTGAGTGAGAGGGAAATGATGGTTGGTTGTTATGTAGCATTACTGTGGCAAAACTGAGTAGGGCAGGACCTAAAAGTCAAACACGACAGCAAATGTGAGCAAAGTTATACTTAAAAAAAAAAAAAAAAAAGGCCATAACATCCACTGAGTACATATCATTTTTTGGTCATAAAAATTTAGTATTATATAATTTAGCTTAGTATTTTTGTTTTTAAGTAACATATGCTTATATGCATATAAAATGTTAACAGTGATGATTTCTGAGTGGTAGGATTACAGGTGAGTTTGCTTCCTAATTTATGCACTTCAGGATTTTCAAAATGTCACATAATAAATACTGTTATAAATCAAATTGCAAATGCCGTTTTCAAAATAAAATGAATAGCCAGATATTAGACAATTCACTGCATCTCAGCCATAAATAAGTACTGCATGAAGAGTGCATCACTCAGAAACAGAGTCCACTCATTGCATTTATTATTTACTATGGGTCAGATACTGGGCTAGGTGCTTAGTATACAAAAGACCCATCTGTCAGAATGATACATGGCATATTGATGTAGATGTATTTATTATTTTCTCTGTAATCTCTGCTTGCCCCATCACTTCTCTAATTTCAAATAAGACCTTGCTTTTGCGAGAGACTAACCAAAACAGAGCGACCAAAGAGGCTGAGTTTCATATATTTTGGCTCTTGAGCTCCCAATGGCCAACTTTTGGTATGATCATCAGTTTGCAATGTAACAAGATGTTGGGATTGGGCTCTGCTTCCACTGAAGCATCAGCGAGCTAGATACAGAACACAGATGTGTGAGACAGACCCTTTGTCACAGTTACACGAAAGAGGGAGTGACACCCAGATGCCTCAGTGAGGTCAAGAACACAAGAAAGGGGTAAAAGAGAATTTTGTGAGGAGGCTGTATTTGGAGCAAGCTGTGCTTTATACCTTACCTTCTCCATGGTGGGGCGTGTCTGCTGAGAACTGCAAAATTCTCAGCAGGAAGGAATCCATCCAAATCTGCACTAGGGGACTTGCTCAAACTCTGCCATAGCTTCTGGCAGCCTAAGGCTATGTCCCTAAGATAACTCCTCCCCTCCCCCACTTTGAGTTTCCATAGGGAAAAGGCCAAGGCTGTCAAAAGAATTTACTATTTGTTCTAGCCAACAGCTAACCATGGGCCCTTGACCTGTCTTTCTTAGCACACTTACTTTTAAAAAGCTTAGAACTGTAAAGCCTTCCTCAGTCCCTTTGAGAAGTATTATAAATCTGCTACAACAGAAGACACCTTTGTCAAGGACCTGAAAGTCATTCCTTTGAAATGTAATCATCAGAAACGATAGGATTTTTGTCTTCCTGTCCCTTTGGGAGGGCAGAAGCCCCAATTCCATAAATGACAGTTAGCAGACACAGATGGCCTAACACATTTATTTTGAATTAACTCTCTTTCTGGCTTTTTGTATTTTTCACTGCCCTAACTCCACTGAAGGCCCTGCCTCTTCCCCTCCCTACTTCCTGATTGTCTATTTAAAACGCCTAGGCACTTCTGTGTAAAGTGAAACGGAGCTCAGCCCTTTCCTGAATAAAACCTGTGGAGGGGAAAGGAAACATCTTTTCTTCCCATCACTAGGCTCAAGGCTTAGGCATCTGTAACAAAAGACAGCCTAACAGGAGAAAAGCATACAAATGTATTCAATGTAAGTTTTACATGACATAGGAGCCTTCAGAAATGAAGACCCAAAGAAACAGGGAAACCTGTGTATTTTTATGTTAGATTTGATGGAGACGTGGAACACTGAGGAAAAGTATGATTGGCCAAAAATGTCTGATGGAATGGTGATTAGCTGGAGGAAACTTAGCAAGGCCTGCTTGTTCAGATTTTTCCTGTGTCCCTATGTCTTCAGAGACAAGGACATTTTTTTCTAGGATGGGGAGGATACATCTTCAATGAGGATCTCATGACCTACTTCAGAGGAAGTTCAGAAGAATTCTTTCATGCCCGCTTCAGGGGAGAAGCATGGACGAAGGTCACAAAGACTCTTTTAATGCAGTTTTCTCAAATGTCAAAGCACTACCTTTTGGGATAGTATGCCCTGAAGCCCATCACCTGCGTTTCCCACTTTCATCAATGCTAAGCCTTGCTTATCTCTGACACTTCCTCCTTACCTCAAGCTTCATGGATGGAGGCTTTAAGGGCCACACGGAGAACCTGGGACTGTATTTCCTGTGATTGAGGATGCAGAGGACTGATATCTGAGGCCTGGGAGACAGCCAAGGGGAATGGTGGTGGCTGCACTCCCACCTGCGGATCTAGAGGGAGTGAAAATGTGGCCTCGGGCCTGCGTGGATGCTACTGCATGGGGCCCTGCCCACAGCCCAGAGTGGACAACTCTCCCTCATGGGGAAGAGGGGAGGCTGGCTGGCAGGGGCATGGCAGAGGCCTGAGAAGGTCTCACCCAGAAGAGTGGGAGGCCTGAGGAGGTACTGCACAGGCCCCTAGTAGCAGAGGCATATCCTCTGGGGTCAAGTGTGTGAAAGGAAAATCAAAACTCGGGTCCCCAATTCACTCTGCCAAAAGGAAAAACAATTAAGCTGAAAGCTGAGTCATGCAAAAATCTGTCTTTCCTTTTGTTTCCAAACAGACAGCTACAGATAAAAGGTTAAATATTTCCACAGGTAGCTACTCTAGGTTCACCTTATTTTATGTAAAGTGCCGATTTACTGAGCATGAAACAAATACATAACTTTTTTTTTTTTTTTTTTTTGAGATGGAGTCTCCCTCTGTTGCCCAGGCTGGAGTGCAGTGGCAGGATCTAGGCTTGCTGCAACCTCCGCCTCCTGGGGTCAAGTGATTCTCCTCCCTCAGCCTCCCGAGTAGCTGGGATTACAGGCGTACGTCACCACACCAGGCTTATTTTTGTATTTTTAGTAGAGACAGGGTTTCACCATGTTGGCCAGGCTAGCCTTGAACTCCTGACCTCAGGTGATCCGCCTGCCTTGGCCTCCCAAACTGCTGGGATTACAGGCGTGAGCCACTGCGGCCAGCCGACAAGTACATTATTGACTCTTCCCCTACCTGCTCCCTTTCTCTTGCAACACGTGGATTGAGTCACATGACCATACCTTCCCTCTTTCTCCTGCAGCCGGCTTTTCTCCTTTAAATACTGAAGCCCTCAAAATCGTCTTTGGAGAAAGACACAGACCTGTCTTCAGGTCATTGCCTTAAACTTGGCAAAATAAACTTCTAAATGGATTGAGACCTGTCTCAGATACTTTTTGGTTTACAAGGGCGAGCCCACAAGGCTTTAGCGGACCTCTGGGAGCGTGCACAAAGAAGGGACGCTTGAATTGCTTGTTTTGTCAAGAAGTGTCAGGTCTGAGAGCCTGAAGCTACCCAGCCAAGTACCCCTCACGTCTCCTCCCTGCCTTACAGGGAGGGGATTCAGCGTTGGGTTTTGACTGTCACCAGAACTGGACATTCTGATGACCGAAAAAGCAGATGGCGTTTGTGACTGTATATACATAATACAACAGAGAAAGCCAAAAATCCAAGGAACTGCAAGAATTTTTATCCGGGTGAAGATTATCCTGATAGAGTAAAGTTAGGTGAGGAAGACAAAAACAAAGCTGTATTTGGATAATGTCACGAGTCCTGTTTGTTCAACACACTGGACACAGCAAGACGACTGACTGAATTAGCCTCCCATGGCCTCTGCCCAGGCTGGATAAGAACCTCAAACCTAGGAGGGAGTGGAGGAGACGGAGCTTGGAGAGGTGAGTTAGGCATGGGGGGAGGGCTGTGTCTCCCATGCCTCCTCTGACTTCCTCTACGGAGTTGGCTGGAGGCGAAACTAGAACTCTCTGCCCTCCTTAAAGTTTGGGAAACCTGAGAGTGGAGAGATCTTTTGCCTCGTTGCTGGTGGAAATGAGACAGCCAAGTGGGAAGGGCTCCCTGGCAGAACCTCTGATGGCCTGCGCACCATGGGGAATGCGCTCTGTTGTGGAGCCCTGGGAAGTTCACGCCCTTTGCAGCAGGGAGGAGCCTGGCCTGTCTCTCCTGTTCCGGGGTGTGGTACCTGGGATTGCATCTGCGAGGTGGGAAGCGCACTAGCAGGGACTCTGGCTGTCAGGCCTCTGAGCCCAAGCCCAGCCATCGCATCCCCTGTGACTTGCACATATATGCCCAGATGGCCTGAAGTAACTGAAGAATCACAAAAGAAGTGAATATGCCCTGCCCCACCTTAACTGATGACATTCCACCACAAAAGAAGTGTAAATGGCCGGTCCTTGCCTTAAGTGATGACATTACCTTGTGAAAGTCCTTTTCCTAGCTCATCCTGGGTCAAAAAGCACCCCCACTGAGCACCTTGCGACCCCCGCCCCTGCCCACCAGAGAACAACCCCCTTTGACTGTAATTTTCCATTACCTTCCCAGATCCTATAAAACGGCTCCACCCCTATCTCCCTTCGCTGACTCTCGTTTCTGACTCAGCCCACCTGCACTCAGGTGAAATAAACAGCCATGTTGCTCACACGAAGCCTGTTTGGTGGTCTCTTCACACGGACACGCATGAAATTTGGTGCCATGACTCGGATCGGGGGACCTCCCTTAGGAGATCAATCCCCTGTCTTCCTGTTCTTTGCTCCATGAGAAAGATCCACCTACGACCTCAGGTCCTCAGACAGACCAGCCCAAGGAACATCTCACCAATTTTAAATCAGGTAAGCGGCCTCTTCTTACTCTCTTCTCCAACCTCTCTCTGTCCCTCAACCACACTTTCTCCTTGCCACTCTTCAATCTCTCCCTTCTCTTAATTTCAATTCATTTTCTGAGACAGACAAAGGAGACACATTTTATCCGTGGATGCAAAACTCCGGCGCCAGTCACGGACTGGGAAGGCAGCTTTCCCTTGGTGTTTAATCATTGCAGGGACACCTCTCTGATTATACACCCACATTTCAAGGGTGTCAGACCACGCAGGGACGCCTGCCTTGGTCCTTCACTCTTAGCGGCAAGTCCCGCTTTTCTGGGGAAGGGGCAAGTACCTCAACCCCTTCTCTCCTTGTCTCTACCCCTTCTCTGCTTTCCTGGGGCAGGGGCAAGTACCCCTCAACCCCTTCTCCTTCACCCACCTTCCTAGGGGGCAAGAACCCCCCAGTCGCTTATTTCCGCACCCCAACCTCTTATCTCTGCACCCCAATACATTATTTCCACACCCTGACCTCTTATCTCTGTGCCCCAATCCCTTATTTCCATGCCCCAACCCCTTCTCTGCTTTTCTGGAGGGCAAGAACCCCCCACCCCTTCTCCGTGTCTCTACTCTTTTCTCTGGGCTTGCCTCCTTCACTATAGGTAAGCTTCCACCTTCCACTCCTCCTTCTTCTCCCTTAGCCTGTGTTCTCAAAAACTTAAAATATCTTCAACTCACACCTGACCTAAAACCTAAATGCCTTATTTTCTTCTGCAATGCTGCTTGACCCCAATACAAACTCGACAGTAGTTCCAAATAGCCAGAAAATGGCACTTTCAATTTTTCCATACTACAAGATCCAAATAATTCTTGTCGTAAAATGGGCAAATTGTCTGAGATGCCTGACGTCCAGGCATTCTTTTACACATCAGTCCCTTCCTAGTCTCTGTGCCCAGTGTAACTCGTCCCAAATCTTCCTTCTTTCCATCCCGCCTGTCCCCTCAGTCCCAACCCCAAGCGTCACTGAGTCTTTCTAATCTTCCTTTTCTACAGACCCATCTGACCTCTCCTCTCCTCGCCAGCCCAAGCTAGAGGTCCCAATTCTTCCTCAGCCTCTGCTCTTCCACCCTGTAATCTTTATCACCTCCCCTCCTCACACCTGGTCCGGCTTACAGTTTCGTTCTGTGACTAGCCCTCCCCCACCTGCCCAGCAATTTACTCTTAAAAAGGTGAATGGAGCCAAAGCCATAGTCAAGGTTAATGCTCCTTTTTCTTTTTTCCAAATCAGATAGCGCTTAGGCTTTTTCATCAAATATAAAAACCCAGCCCAGTTCATGGCTCGTTCGGCAGCAACCCTGAGACGCTTTACAGCCCTAGACCCTAAAAGGTCAAAAGGCCATCTTATTCTCAAAATACATTTTATTACCCAATCTGCTCCTGACATCAAATAAAACTCCAAAAATTAAATTCCAGCCCTCAAACCCCACAACAGGATTTAATTAACCTCATCTTCAAGATGTACGATAACAGAAAAAAGTTGCAATTCCTTGTCTCCACTGTGAGACAAACCCTAGCCACATCTCCAGCACACAAGAACTTCCAAACGCCTGAACCACAGCGGCCAGGCATTCCTCCAGAACCTCCTCTCCCAGGAGCTTGCTACAAGTGCCGGAAATCTGTCCACGAGACCAAGGAATGCCCGCAGCCCGGGATTCCTCCTAAGCCGCGTCCCATCTGTGTGGGACCCCACTGGAAATCGGACTGTTCAACTCACCTGGCAGCCACTCCCAGAGCCCCTGGAACTCTGGCCCAAGGCTCTCTGGCTCCTTCCCAGATCTTCTCGGCTTAGCGGCTGAAGACTGACACTGCCCGATCACATTGGAAGCCCCCATCACGGACCATCACGGACGCCCAGCTTTGGGTAACTCTCACAGTGGAAAATAAGCCCGTCCCCTTCTTAATCAATACAGAGGCTACCCACTCCACATTACCTTCTTTTCAAGGGCCTCTTTCCCTTGCCTCCATAACTGTTGTGGGTATTGACGGCCAGGCTTCTAAACCTCTTGAAACTCCCCAACTATGGTGCCAACTTGGACAATACTCTTTTAAGCACTCTTTTTTAATTATCCCCACCTGCCCAGTTCCTTTATTAGGCTGAGACACTTTAACTAAATTATCTGCTTCCCTGACTACTCCTGGACTACAGCTATATCTCATTGCCGCCCTTCTTCCCAATCCAAAGCCTCCTTTGCGTCCTCCTCTTGTATCACCCCACCTTAACCCACAAGTATAAGATCCCTCTACTCCCTCCTTGGTGACCGATCATGCACCCCTTACCATCTCATTAAAACCTAATCACCCTTACCCCACTAAATGCCAATATCACATCCCACAGCACGCTTTAAAAAGATTAAAGCCTGTTATCACTTGCCTGCTACAGCATGGCTTTTTAAAGCCTATAAACTCTCCTTACAATTCCCCCATTTTACCTGTCCTAAAACCAGACAAGCCTTACAAGTTAATTCAGGATCTGTGCCTTATCAACCAAATTGTTTTGCCTATCCACCCTATGGTGCCAAATCCATATACTCTCCTATCCTCAATACCTGCCTCTACAACCCATTATTCTGTTCTAGATCTCAAACATGCTTTCTTTACTATTCCTTTGCACCCTTAATCCCAGCCTCTCTTCGCTTTCACTTGGACTGACCCTGACACCCATCAAGCTCAGCAAATTACCTAGGCTGTACTGCAGCAAAGCTTCACAGACAGCCCCCATTACTTCAATCAAGCCCAAATTTCTTCCTCATCTGTTACCTATCTCGGCATAATTCTCAGAAAAACACATGTGGTCTTCCTGCCAATCGTGTCCAACTGATCTCTCAAACCCAAGCACCTTCTACAAAACAACAGCTCCTTTCCTTCCTAGGCATGGTTAGTGCGGTCAGAATTCTTACACAAGAGCCAGGACCACACCCTGTAGCCTTTCTGTCCAAACAACTTGACCTTACTGTTTTTGCCTAGCCCTCATGTCTGCGTGCAGCAGCTGCCACTGCTTTAATACTTTTAGAGGCCCTCAAAATCACAAACTATGCTCAACTCACTCTCTACAGTTCTCATAACTTCCAAAATCTATTTTCTTCCTCATACCTGACGCATATACTTTCTGCTTCCCAGCTCCTTCAGCTGTACTCACTGTTTGTTGAGTCTCCCACAATTACCATTGTTCCTGGCCCATACTTCAATCCGGCCTCCCACATTATTCCTGATACCACACCTGACCTACATGACTGTATCTCTCTGATCCAACTGACATTCACATTTCCCCAAATTTCCTTCTTTCCTGTTCCGCACCCTGATCACGCTTGATTTACTGATGGCGGTTCCACCAGGCCTAATCGCCACACACCAGCAAAGGCAGGCTATGCTATAGTACAAGCCACTAGCCCGCCTCTCAGAACCTCTCATTTCCTTTCCATCGTGGAAATCTATCCTCAAGGAAATAACTTCTCAGTGTTCCATCTGCTATTCTACTACTCCTCAGGGATTATTCAGGCCCCCTCCCTTCCCTACACATCAAGCTCGAGGATTTGCCCCACCCAGGACTGGCAAATTAGCTTTACTCAACATGCCCCGAGTCAGATAACTAAAATACCTCTTAGTCTAGGTAGACACTTTCACTGGATAGGTACAGGCCTTTCCTACAGGGTCTGAGAAGGCCACCGCAGTCATTTCTTCTGTTCTGTCAGACATAATTCCTCAGTTTAGCCTTCCCACCTCAATACAGTCTGATAACAGATGAGCCTTTATTAGTCAAATCAGCCAAGCAGTTTTTCAGGCTCTTAGTATTCAGTGAAACCTTTATATCCCTTATGGTCCTCCATCTTCAAGAAAAGTAGACTGGACTAAAGGTCTGTTAAAAACGCACCTCACCAAGCTCAGCCACCAACTTAAAAAGGACTGGACAATACTTTTACCACTTTCCCTTCTCAGAATTCAGACCTGTCCTCAGAATGCTACAGGGTACAGCCCATTTAAGCTCTTGTATAGACGCTCCTTTTTATTAGGTCCCAGTCTCATTCCAGACACCAGACCAACTTAGACTTTGCCCCAAAAAAACTTGTCATCCCTGCTATCTTCTGTCTAGTCATACTCCTATTCACGTTCTCACCTACTCATACATGCCCTGCTCTTGTTTACACTGCCGGTTTACATTGTTTCTCCAAGCCATCACAGCTGATATCTCCTGGTGCTATCCCCAAACTGCCACTCTTAACTCTTGAAGTAAATAAATAATCTTTGCTGGCAGGACTATGCTGAATCTCCTTAGGCACTCTCTAATCAGATGTCCTGGGTCCTCCCAATTCTTAGACCTTTTATACCTGTTTTTCTCCTTCTGTTATTCCATTTAGTTTCTCAATTCATCCAAAACCGTATCCAGGCCCATCACCAATCATTCTATACGACAAATGTTTCTTCTAACATCCCCACAATATCATCCCTTACCATAAGACCTCCCTTCAGCTTAATCTCTCCCACTCTAGGTTCCCACGCTACCCCTAATCCCGCTTGAAGCAGCCTTGAGAAACATCGCCCATTCTCTCTACATACCACCCCCTAAAAATTTTCGCTGCCCCAACACTTCAACACTATTTTGTTTTATTTTTCTTATTAATATAAGAAGTCAGGAATGTCAGGCCTCTGAGCCCAAGCCAAGCCATGGCATCCCCTGTGACTTGCACATATATGCCCAGATGGCCTGAAGTAACTGAAGAATCACAAAAGAAGTGAATATGCCCTGCCCCACCTTAACTGATGACATTCCACCACAAAAGAAGTGTAAATGGCCGGTCCTTGCCTTAAGTGATGGCATTACCTTGTGAAAGTCCTTTTCCTAGCTCATCCTGGCTCAAAAAGCACCCCCACTGAGCACCTTGGAATCCCCGCCCCTGCCCACCAGAGAACAACCCCCTTTGACTGTAATTTTCCATTACCTTCCCAGATCCTATAAAATGGCCCCACCCCTATCTCCCTTTGCTGACTCTCATTTCTGACTCAGCCCGCCTGCACCTAGGTGAAATAAACAGCCATGTTGCTCACACAAAGCCTGTTTGGTGGTCTCTTCACATGGACGCGCATGAAACCGGCCTTGCAGAGTCCCTGTTTCCCTCTTTTCCTTTTCACCCAATAAACTCTGCCCTTCTCACCCGTCAAATAGTGTGTGAGCCTAATTTTTTGTGGTCATGTGATGAGGACCCCATCTTTAGTTGAACTAAGGAAAGGGTCTTACAACAGAAGTGCCAGAGAGGTGGCCAGCCTGGGATAGAAGTGACTCTTGCTGCTATCCTGGAGGTCAGCTATAAGAGCGGAAGGGGTGATGGGGCTTGTTGGGGCTTGAGAAGGCCGAAGAGAGCCTGTGCCACACTGCCTGCTGAGATTTCTGAGGACCCAGAGTGCCATGAGAGATGATCGCCATCAATCACAGAATAGGCAAAAAACATAGTTTCCAGAAAGAGAAAAAAAATGGACCCAAACCACACATAAAGATGTAGACCTCAGGCTGGGCACGGTGGCTCATGCCTGTAATCTCAGTACTTTGGGAGGCCGAGGTGGGTGGAGTCAGGAGTTTGAGACCAGCCTGATTAACATGGTGAAACCCTTTCTCTACTAAAAATACAAAAATTAGCCGGGTGTAGTGGTGGGTGTCTGTAATCCCAGCTACCCGGGAGGCTGAGGCAGGAGAATCACTTGAACCTGAGAGGCGGAGGTTGCACTGAGCAGAGATGGTGCCATTGCACTCCAGCCTGGGCAACAGAGGGAGGCTCCATCTAAAATAAAAATAAAAATAAAAAAAGGTATATAGACTTCACTAATAATTAAATAAAAGAAGTTAAAGCAATAATGAGGTAGCTTTTTAAAAACCTGTCAGAGCAGTAAAGATTTAAAAGTTTGATAATACATGAGCTTGGTGCAGGTGTGTGAAGCAGGAGCTGTCACATCATTTTGGTAGTGTGATGGTTAATACTGAGTGTCAACTTGATTGGACTGAAGGGTGCAAAGTATTGTTCCTGTGTGTGTCTGTGATGGTGTTGCCAAAGGAGAGTAACATTTGAGTCAGTGGGCTGGGGAAGGCAGACCCACCTTAATCTGGTGGGCACAGTCTAATCAGCTGCCAGGGTATATAAGGCAGGCAGAAAAAATGTGAAAAGGCGAGACTGACCTAGCCTCCCAGCCTATATCTTTCTCCCATGCTGGATGCTTCCTGGCCTCAAAAATCAGACTCCAGGTTCTTCAGTTTTGGGACTCAGACTGGCTCTCTTTTCTCCTCAAGTTTGCAGACAGCCTATTGTGGGAACTTGTTATTGTATAAGTTAATACTTAGTAAACTGCCCCCTTTTTTTGGAGATGGAGTCTCGCTCTTGTTGCCCAGGCTGGAGTGCAATAGCACAATCTCACCTCACTGCAACCTCCACCTCCCGGGTTCAAGCAATTCTCCTGCCTCAGCCTCCCGAGTAGCTGGGACTACAGGTGCCCGCCACCATGCCTGGCTAATTTTTTGTACTTTTAATAGAGATGGGGTTTCACCATGTTGGCCAGGCTGGTCTGGAACTCCTGACTTCAGGTGATCTGCCTGCCTCAGCCTCCCAAAGTGCTAGTATTACAGGTGTGAGCTACCGCACCCGGCCTAAACTTCCCTTTACACATTTATATATCCTATTAGTTCTGTCCCTGTAGATAACCCTGACTAATACAGGTAGAAATAGGAATTTATACCATATTTTGGGAGAAGAATTTGGTGAAATCTATAATGAAGGTGTTGACCCAGCAATTAATTCCATTTCAAAAAAATTTGCAATGGGTATATTTGCATGTGTTTGCAGAAACATAAGTACAAGGATTTTCACTGCACCATAGTTTATGATGGCAACAACGACAAAAGAAGAAAACAACTTATACTCAAGCAATAAAGGTTTGATTAATAAATTATGGTACGTACCAGTTATACTGCTGTTAAAAAGAATGACGTGGATATAGTTATTTTGAAATACAAAGATCAATAAGCATATAAAGCAAAATGCAAAGCACAAGATCATAGGAATAATATGCTTGTATTCATAAGGGTGTTTCAGAAAGGTGTTATGTGTATAGAGTATGTATGTACAGGGAAAGTTCTGGAAGGATACCCAAGAAATCATTGAAGATGCTTCCTCTAGAGAATATAACTGAGGATCTGGAAGAAAAATCAGATTCACTTTTCATTAGCACATGCTGGGAAATGTAAGCAAAGTCTCCAGGGAGGAGTCTCAGATCATGGGACTCAGTCAATGTCAGGGCCTAGGGAACTGAAAACAGAGGTTAGAACAGGGAAGCCTTCAAGAAAAGTTCAGTCTCTGATATAGAGGACAAACAGAGTCACCAAGATGGAGAAAGACAAGATAGCAGGGGATGAAGGACAGCTGAGAAGAGGTAGGAATACACTGTTCTCAAGGATAGAGATGCAATAGTAAGCACTAAGAGCCAGTTGTGACAAATGTCCAGAGATCCTTAATGAGAGATCCCAAGACACATAATGAGAAGATTGTTTCTCCCCAGATAGGATTTGGATTTGTGTCTCCACCCAAATCTCATGCGGAATTGTAATCCCCAGTGTTGGAGGAGGGGCCTGATGGGAGGTGATTGCATCCTGAGGGCGGATATCCCCTTTGCTGTTCTCATGTTACTGAGTGAGTTCTCATGAGATCTGCTTATTTAAAAGTATGGAGCACCTCCCCCTTCACTTTCTTCCCCCTGCTCCAGCCATGGAGGACGTGCCTGCTTCCCCGTTGCCTTCCACCATGGTTTTAGGTTTCCTGCGGCTTCCCCAGCCATGCTTACCGTACAGCCTGCAGAACTGTGAGTCAATTAAACCTCTTTTCTTTATAAATTACCCAGCCTCGGGTAGTTCTTTATAGCAAGAACTATGCAAAAATGGACTAATACATCCCCCTAAGGTTTATGTTAGGCATTTGCAGTTAGTACAGGGTTTACAGGTCTTAAGGAAGAGACGGTGTTGGATTACTCCTGTTTCCAGAAATGCAACAAAATAGAAAATGTTTACTCCAGGAAGGGTTTTCAGGTGGAGGCATTAGAATGTTCTGGACATCTGGATCTACAATAAGCTAAAGTGGGAAGTCCTTACTCTCTAATGTTGCCTGTGAGTTTGAAGACAACACTCTATATGGCAATAGTGTGTGTTCAAAAATAAAATACCATTAACAGCTTGAAAATAGCAAAAGGGAAGGAAACCAAAGAGAATGGGGGAAGGAACAGTCTATGAAAGTCTTCTTTAGACTCTATCATCATTGATACCCAGTTACAAGACAAACCACTTCTCAAAAGGGAGCAAATAATAACATTTTCTTACAATTTCTGGTTATTCTTTCAAAGAAGAAAGAGGGAAGGAAAAATTAAGGGAATTTGTGGTGTGAGGCACACTTTTTGGCATAGGAGAACAAACATATCTTGTTTTTTATATGCCTTGCTAATTATGTATTTTAAAATAGTGGCCCAAAAGTTAGAGAAATGAAATGAAAGTCAAGAAAATTGGAAAGGTGGAAAATTGGAAATGCTCCACACCAAGCATTAATTCCTGTAGTTTGAGTTATATTACTTGGTTAAGAAGCTTAGGAAGCTTGGGTGACACTAAAGTAATAATATGGTAATAATGCTGGAAAAATAGTGCAGTAACAATGCTCTAACGATGCTGAAGTAATAATGCTGTAATGATGTGGATTAGCACTGTGGGTGACATGCTGAATATCAGCATCATTATAGCAAGGAAAAGCTTACTGTCGTATTGGTACAAAATAGGCACTGTAGTTAAGTTTTAAATCAAATCAATTTTTACATTTTCTACACAATTAAAATGCAATTTTGGGGAGTGTACAATTCTATGAGTTTTTATACATAAATAGATTCTTGTAACTACCATCATAGACAAGATACAGAACGATTTTAGCATCCTGAAGAGAACTTTCAATCTGTCCTGGTGTATTTAGGCCCTTTCTCCTCTACCCCAACCCCTGTCTACCTCTTATGTGTCCTCTGTTCCTACATTTTTGCCTTTTCCAAAATGTCACATGAATAGATTCATACAGTATGTGCATATTTGAGGCTGGGTTCTTTTGCTTGCATAATATATCCTTTTTTATTTTTAAAAGAATACTTATCTTCGCTGACTACAAGACAAGGGAAGAGGGCAGGAAAGACTCAGTGACTGCAGAAGTTACACAGATAGCATCTTGACATTCTAAAAGAAATGGAGAAATAGATGAGGCATGCCTGCAACACTGTTTTCCTTCATGTAACAAGAGCTTCATCTATTTAAAGCATATGTATTCTGATTTGCCTTTTCTATTTTGAGCATGTTCAAATATATGTCCTCCAGAGGCATGATGGAAGAAAACTCACCTCCCTACAGACTTTCCTGAGCCTTTGCATATGGAAATGCAATTATTCATATATAATTAAATTTTTTTTGTTAGTTTGGCACTGAGCTTTTTCTCTTGCTAGTGAGATAATCCTTGGCAGCACATTGCCTCGTTTGGTGGAAAACTGCTGACCTTCCAAACAGTCATAGGTTTATTCAGCACAGGTTTTTCTGCCTGCACAGCATACAGAGTTGCTGTGTATTGTGAGTTGAGTTGGATCTAGAGGACGTGAGAAGAGGCATGGCTTGTATTTTACTGCCTGAGGGACATTTATAGCTTCCATCAATGTGTGTCCACTTCCATTATAAGTAATATATTATCTTTGCACAGAGTTCTACTATTTCACATGCTGCAAACCATTATTTAGGGAGGGAATTAATATTATACTTTGGAATTCTCACTGAAGTGAACACATTTAGCAGATAAAGGGTTTAATACTTGTTGATAAATAAAAGCAGTGACTCCCATTTCCAGCTCTCCTACACACACACACACACACACACACACACACACACACACGCACACACACACATTCACACTCGTATGTGTTGTGTAGGGTTTGGGGAGAAGTGGCTTGCAATTTTGGATAGAATAACCAGTTGCAAATTGGTTTGCTGTTGCTTTTTTAATGGTATGCAAATGTGTTGTGGGATGTATAAAATGTACCACTGAACCTAGATAATACCTAAGTGAGAGCTTGCTTGATTTGTTCAAGTGGTTAATATCAAGCTATTTGAATCGATCCAGTTTGCCAATGGGCTCAATTCTGTACTTCCTAGGGTTTTCTTTAAAATGTGTTACAATTCCAAATGGATTTGTTTTCAGTTTTCATTTTCTATTGCATTTCCTTTGAGGTTGACCGTGTTCTTTATTTGCTTATTAAAAACTTCATGTTTGAAATTATGAAATGTTTATGATTAAGCAGACTAGTCCAATAACTAAACAGAGCATTGAAACATATTTCTATCATCACTGTTATGCTGAGCATACTAGAAAACTCTTCACTGGGGCCGGGTGCAGTGGTTCACACCTGTAATCCCAGCACTTTGGGAGGCCGAGGCCGGTGGATCATTTGAGGACAGGAGTTTGAGACCAGCCTGGCCAACATGGTGAAACCCCATCTCTACTAAAAATATAACATAGTGAAACCCCATCTCTATAAAAACACAAAAATTAGCCGGGTGTGTGCCTGTAATGCCAGCTACTTGGGAGGCTGAGGCAGCAGAGTCTCTTGAACCTGGGAGGTGGAGGCTGTAGAGAGCCAAGACCGTGCCACTGCACTCCAGCTTGGGTGGCAGAGACTCCGTCTAAAAAAAAAAAAAAAAACTCTCCAGTGGTTAGTGTTTCACACTGGAGAAAGAATAAAGTACTGTACTAAAGACTAAAAAATAGTAGACCATTGTCTATACCTCATTGGGCAAATGAAATTGACTATATTTCTATTGGCTGGGAGACCCTCTTTTGCAGTCAGGAATGGTACAATGAAAGATCTGTTTTGAATTGTACATGTTCAGCTGCTGTCCAAACAGCAGTGAATGCTTATTTGTGTGTGCTCTCATTACACCTTCAACATAGTCATAATCATTAATTTAATGCAGCTGCCTTTCCCTCAGGTGTCTTGGAAGACTTCAATGACAAGGATTTTTTTCATTGTATGCAAAGGAGCTCAAGCAATATTTGTTTGGCTTTTTTTTTAGATTGTGTCTTACTCTGCCGCCCAAGCCGGAGCACAAGGGCACCATTTCGGCTCACTGCAACCTCCAGCTCCCAGGTTCAAGCAATTCTTGTGCCTCAGCCTCCTGAGTAGCTGGAATTATAGGCGAGTGCCATCGTGCCTGGCTAATTTTTTTTATTTTCAGTAGAGATGGGGTTTCGCCAGGCTGGTCTCACACACCTGACCTCAAGTGATCTGCCCTCCTTGGCCTCCCAAAGTGTTGGGATTACAGGCGTGAGCCACCGCGCCCGGCCTCAATCGGTGTTTTTGAAAAAATGTTTATGAATTGAGGGCCATAGCTTTTCTAGACCTAAAAGATAATATATTATAGCACTGGAAATGAAGGTTTGGAGACCTGGTATTCTGTAAAAATAAGCCAGTCATTTCCAGATCATCCCTCCCTATTCCACAGACAAGAATTTCTGAGAGGCCTCATCCAGCATCTCACGCCCTAGCAGCCCAGGCATCACCTTCTGAGAGTCGAATACTCACTTCTCTGCTCTGCCATGCATGCCCCTTTTGGAAGAATGCTGCCCTGAGCAGGGTAGTATTACATGCTCCATCCCCAAAGTAGAAAACCATTGAGGTGACAAAATGGTACTGCCATCCCTTCAGTCCTCACTAGGTAGGGCCATGATTGTTCCTCACAGAAATGGATGGCATTCCCCTCACCTCAGTATTGTGGCATATTTTATCATCTGGACCTCTAAACACATGGCTTAGTCTCAAAATGCCATTCATGAAAAACTACTACAAACTTCCACTTTTGGCCATGATAAGAAAAGCAATGACCAGCCGGGCACGGTGACTCATGCCTGTAATCCCAGCACTTTGGGAGGCTGAGGTGGGCAGATCCCCTGAGGTCAGGAGTTTGAGACCAGCCTGACCAACATGGAGAAACTCTGTCTCTACTAAAAATACAAAAAATTAGCTGGGCATGGTGGTGCATGCCTGTAATCCCAGCTACTTGGGAGGCTGAGGCAGGAGAATTGCTTGAACCTGGGAGGCAGAGGTTGTTGTGAGCCAAGATTGTGCCATTGCACTCCAGCCTGGGCAACAAGTGTGAAACTCTGCCTCAAATAAAAGAAAAGCAATGACCACATATCACTGCCCTCTCTTCCATAAACAACTAGAAAACTGGACAAAATAAATGACACGACCGTTTTCAGACACTGGGCAGCAGGCAGCATAAGGTTGTGATCCTTGAGAGAAGAGAAAAAGCCCTACATGTCTCAGCTTTCAGCCCAAAGGCCAATTCCAGACCGGTGGGGGAGCCCCCAAATCCCTCATGGCATTATTGAGTTGAAGATGGAGATCAAAGTTCAGGGAAGCTGAGATGACTGGAAGTTGTGGGACAGAGTTCCTGAAAAGGGGACGCTAAAGATAGAAAGAGTTCCAGAAATATGAGGGTTGTACTGAGTCTTTGTTAAGTGCTAGGCCACCCATGTGCAGAGTGAAACCCCAAAACACAAAGAAAGCCTGGGGTGTCATAAGCAGAAAAATTCCCAGAGCTCACACAGGACAGCGTGATGTCTAAACTCTGGCCAGGCAACGTGGAGATTCCTGAGACCTCTGAGGTATCCAGCAGATATTTCAGAGTGATGTTGCCTTAATAATAGATCTGAACTATCTTTTTTTTTTTTTTTGGAAACAGGGTCTCACTCTGTTGCCTAGGCTGGAGAAGTGTTGTGCCATGATCTCGGCTCACTGCAACGTCCTCTGCCTCCTGGGTTCAAGTGATTCTCCTGCCTCAGCCTCCTGAATGCCTGGCTAATTTTTTGTTTGTATGTTTAGTAGAAACGGGGTTTCACTATGTTGACTAGACTGCTCTTGAACTCCTGGCTTCAAGTGATCCACCCACCTCAGCCCCCCATAGTGCTGGGATTACAGGCATGAGCCACCATGCCCAGCCCCTGAACTATCTCTTGAATGAAGGCTACACTAGAATCATTCTAGCAAAGCTTAAAAACAGAACTCGAAGGCATCAAACTGACCTGCTGTCTCTCAAAACAAAGACTGATGCTATTTTTTAAAAAAGGCAACAAACTCCAGATACTCAACACCCTAATAATACTAAGCTTATCAAAAGATAGGAAATGTGACCCATGACCAGGAGAAAAATTGCCAAGAGAAATGAACCCCAAAATGTCAGAGATCATGATATTAGTAGATAAAATGGTTAGAACAGGAATTATAACTATGTAAAGTGTTTAAAGGAAAACAAAAATAATGAGAAGAAACAAGGAAGATGAAAAGGAATTTCCAGAAATGAAAAATCTAATATCTGAAATGAAATTTTCACTGTATAGGATTTACAGCAGATTAGACACCACAGAAGAAAAGATTAGTGAAATTGAAGATATAGCAGTAAAATCTATCCAAAATGAAATAGAAAGAAAAACAATTGGAGACAAAATGAAAAGAGCCCTAATGACTTTTGGAACTATGTCAAAGAGTCTGACAGACTTAAAATTGGAGTCCAAGAAAGATACGGTGGATGGGTAAGGGACAGAAAATATAATTGGAGAAATAGTTCCTGAAAAATTTCCTAATTTGATGAAAATGTTACATCTCAAAAATCTAAGAAGCTCAACAAATTTCAACAAGGTTAAACATCTGCATATCTGTACCTTCACACAACCAGGCCCACACCAAGGCATACCCAAATTTCTGAAAACCAGTTACAAAATAAGAGTGACAGCAGACTTCTGGTCAAGCTACACAAGTATCTTTAAAATGCTGAAAAAAATATGTCAATACAAAATTTTATAACCAACAAAAATATTCTTCCAAAATTAAGGCAAAACCAAAAAACCCTTTTCAGAAACTAAACTGAGAAAATTAGTTGCCTGCCGACCTGCGTTATAAGAAATGTTAAATAAAATTCTTCAGGTGAAAGGAAAATGATACAAATTCAGACCTATGCAAGGGAGTAAAGAACATGTAAAATGGCAAATGCCTGGATTTTTAAACATAAAAGTTATTTTTTTCCAGTTAAAAGGTAAATATTATTAAATTGGATTTAAAAAGTAAGGCTCAATTATATATTGTCTATGAGGAGCCTACTTTAATTATAAAGACGTGCATTAAAAGTAAAAGGTTGGGAAAATATATACCATGTGGACACTACATTTAAGAAAGCTAGCATGGCTACTTTGTGACACAAGGTAGACTTCAGAAGGAAGGTTGTCATGGATAGGATGGATTATTTCATAATGGAAAAAGGGAACATTCACCCATTAAATACACCCAATGTATTTAACCTGATTCACTATGCATAAACCCAATAACATACCTTCAAAATACATGAAACAAAAATTGACAGAACTGAATAACACTGTCAACCAACTTGACCTAATTGGTATTTATAGACCATTTTGCCCAAGAACAATGCAGTAAACATTCTATTCAAATGCATATGAAGTGTTCACCAAAACAAACCATATTTTATTTTTTGTTATAAGACCATAAAATAAGTCAATAAATTGAAAAGGATTGAAATATTGCAGAGTATGTTCTCTAACCATAGAGAAAATAAGGTAGAAAGAAATAAGAGAAACCTATCCGGAGAATGCCTAAATATTTGTAAATTAAACCCAGATTTGCAAGTAATTCATATATCAACAAGGGCAATTATAAATTATTTGGAAATGAGTGAAAATAAAAATAGAGTATATTGAAATTTGAGACACAGCTCAAGTACTGAATGGAGGGAAACTTATGGCTTTAAATGTTATAGTAGAAAAAAGAAAGATCTCAAATCAATGATCTAAGCTTCCACCTTAAGAAGCTGAAAAAAGCGAAAGAAATTAAACCCAAACTATGTAGAAGGAAACAATAAAGATAAGAGCAGAAGTCAGTGAAATAAAAATAGGCACAAAATTGAGAAATTTTGAAAAACAACAAATACTAATCAAGATAACAGAAAGAAGACAAAACTTACCAATACCAGGAGTGAACAAAGGAGAGATCTTTACAAATCTTATAGATATTAAAAGCCTAATAAAGGAAAATTGAAAAAAGGTAAAACTTAGATGAAACGGGCAAATTCCTTGAAAGATACACATTAGCAGCACAGACTTAATAAAAAAGTAGAAAACTGAATAGTGTTATACCTATTAATAGAATTAAGTTCATAATTTAAAAACCCTCCCACAAGGAAAACTCCTGGCTCTGATAGCTTCACTATTGAATTCTAACAAATATTTAAAGAAGTCATACCAACCTTCTGCAAACTCTTCCAGATAATAGAAGAGAGGAAACATTTTTTTTCACTTCATTTTACAAAGCCAGCATAACTCTAACAGCAAAAGAAAAGACAATTCAAGGAAAAAAAAACCAAACTACAGATTGATATTACTCATGAACAGTCACAAAAATAAGTAATAAAAACTTAGCAAATAAAAAACTAGCTCTGTGTGTGTGTGTGTCTCTGTGTGTGTATCAGGTATGAGCAAGTATGGTTTACATCAGATTGAAAGTTTGATTTAATATTTGAGAAATCAATGTAATTTACCACTTTATCAAAATAAAGGATAAAACCACATGATCATTTCAAGAAATGTAGCATAAACACTTGACAAAATTCAAGAACATTTCATTTTTTAAATATCTCAATAAATTAGGAAAAGCAGGGAACTTTCTGATAAAAAGTGTTGTTTAAAACCTATCATTAATGTCATACTTAATGGCGAAAGACTGAAGGCTTTACCCATAGGATCAAAAATAAGCTAAGAATGCCCATTCTCATAATTTCTATCCAATATTGTACTCGCGGGTCTAGCCAGTACAATAAAGCAAGAACAAGAAATTCAAAGAATACAAACGAGAAAGGAATAATTAAAACAGGTTTCATTCACAGATGACATAATTGTATACAAAGAAATTCCTATAGACTCTGTTAAAAATTGGTAGAACTAATCTTAGCAAGGTCATAGGATATCAGGTCAGTATACAAAATTCAATTATATCTTAAATGTATTTGCAATGACAATTGAATATTAAAATTTTAAATCATCCACAATAGTATCTAAAAACGTGAAAAACAGGAAAAAATGTGTAAGATTTGAAGAGTGAACACTATTAAAACATCACTGAGAGAAATTAAAGAAGTCCTAAATAAATGGAGAGATTTATGTTTATGAATTAGAAGATTCAATATTGTTCAGATGTCAGTTCTCCCCAAATTGATCTATGGGTTCAACGCATCCTTTTGGGTAAAGTTTGCTCTTACTTTAGGCTGGGGGAGAGTTCTCTTTGAGATGGTTTATCCCTATGTTCTGCTGAGTTGGAATGTCAGTATTCCTGGAGTTTATGCAGCATGTAGAACATGGTATTTTTTGTACTTGTTCTTCCATTAAATTTCATATCCTGGAAACATGTTTGGATGGGATGTTTTCTTTGGTAGCAAAGGTGATGATATTTCAAAATTAAATTTTTTAAGATTTTCTGGTCTCAAATTAGTTTTCAATAGAAACCACTCCAGAAATGAAAAGGGCATGTGAACTAGTAATAAGTATTTGAGCACAGCTATTTCAAGTTCATCTGGGGTTGCTGTTACAACTAATTGTCAAAATATACCTTTGTTATTCTTTTTCACAAAACAGGTCCAATACCTGGAGTCTCAATTGGCAGTGGTTGAGTTCATGCTGATCTAAGACTTGGGATATTGTCACTGGAAATATAGTTGACAGCAATTACAGTATCTTTTCTTATTCTTTGTTGCCTTACTTCTCAAAGGGTAGAAAATAGGTCAGAAAAATAGACAAACCCAGGACACCTGTTAGAAATACAGAACCTCAGTCTCCATCCCCCTCATCAATTCAATCAGAATCTTTATTTTAACCTGATTCACTGGTGATTCCTATACATATTAAAATTTTAGAAGGGCAGCATATTTATTCTTCTTTAAAACCACTCCCAGCTAATCTGGGCTGGCAGACTTTTTTCTGGAGTAAGAGTAAATTTGTAGAGATGTCACCAATAGTATTGTAATCTCACTGGAACAACTTTTCTTCTTAAACTTATTATGTAAAATCACCAAAAGTTTTATTCACTGTTTTCCTCTGACAAGATAATCATAAAGAATTAGTCTCCATTAGCATATTATTGATGTTTCACAAGCCTTACATTTTGATTTGACTATGTATAGATACCTCTTTTTTCAACTTTTATTTTAGATTCAGCAGGTACACGTGCAGGTTTGTTACATGGGTATTTTGTGTATAAGGTTTAGGATAGGAATTATCCATTTCATCACCCAAGCACAGTACCTAATAATTAGTTTTTCTTTTTCTTTTCTTTTTTTTTTTTTTTTGAGATGGGGTCTCACTCTGTCGCCCAGGCTGGAGTGCAGTGGCGCGATCTCAGCTCACTGCAAGCTCCGCTTCCTGGGTTCACACCATTCTCCTGCCTCAGCCTCCTGAGTAGCTGGGACTACAGGCGCCCGCCACTGTGCCCAGCTAGTTTTTTGTATTTTTAGTAGAGACGGGGTTTCACCATGGTCTTGATCTCCTGACCTCGTGATCCACCCTCCTCGGCCTCCCAAAATGCTGGGATTACAGGTGAGAGCCACCATGCCTGGCTAAATAATTAGTTTGTCAACCCTTGTCCCCTTTCCTCCCTCCCCTTTGTAGTAGTCCCCAGTTCCTACTGTTGCCATCTTTATGTCCATGACTACCCAATGTTTAGCTCCTACTTATGTGAGAACATGTAGTATTTAGTTTTTTATTACTACATTAATTTGCTCAGATTTTGTTCCTTTTTATGGCTGCATAGTATTCCATGGTGAATATGTACCACATTTTCTTTATCCAATCTACCACTGATGGGCACCTAGGTTGATCCCATGTCTTTGCTATTGTGAATAGTGCTACAATTAACATGTGAGTGCGTGTGTCTTTTTGGTAGAATGATTTGTTTTCTTTCAGACATATACCTGGTAATGGGACTGCTGGGTCAAATGATAGTTCTAGGTTCTTTGAGAAATCTCCAAACTGCTTTCCACAGTGGCCAAATTAATTTACATTCCCACCAACAGTGTATAAGCATTCCCTTTTCTCCACAGCCTCACCAGCATCTGTTATTTTTCGCCTTTTAATAATAGCCATTCTGACTGGTGTGAAATGGTATCTCAGTGTGGTTTTGATTTGCATTTTTCTGGTGATTAGTGATGTGGAGTGTTTTTTCATATGTTTGATGGTCACTTGTATGTCTTCTTTTGAGAAATGTCTGTTCATGTCTTTTGCCCATTTTTTGATAGGATTGTTTGGTTTTTGCCTATTCAATTGTTTATGTTCCTTATAGATTCTGGATATTAAACTTTTGTTGAATGAGTAGTTTGTGAATTTTTTCTCCTATTCTGTAAACAGACAACCTACAGAATGGGAAAAAGTGCTTACAGACAACCTACAGAATGGGAGAAAAAATTCACAAACTACTTGTTGATAGTTTCTTTTGCTGTGCAGAAGCTCTTTGGTTTCAGTAGGTTCCGCTTGACAATATTTACATATGTTGCAATTGCTTTAGAGGACTTAATCATAAATTCTTTCCCAAGGCTGACATCCAGAATAATGTTTCTTCAGTTTTCTTCTTAGATGCTTATATTTTGAGGTCTTAAATTTTTAACCCATGTTGAGTTAAATTTTGTATATGGTGAGAGGTAGGGGTCCAGTTTCATTCTTCTGCATATGGCTAGCCAGATATTTCAGCACAATTTATTGACTAAGAAGTCATTTCCCCATCGTGCATTTTTGCTGACTTTGTTGAATATAAGATTGCTCTAAGTGTGCAGCTTTATTTCTGGGTTCTCTATTCTGTTCCACTGGTCCACATATCTGTTTTTGTACCAGTACCACACTGTTTTGGTTACTGTAGCCTTATAGTATAATTTGAAGTTAGATAATGTGATGCCTCCAGCCTTGTTCTTTTTGCTTAAGGTTGCTTTGGCTATTTGGGCTCTTTTTTGGTTCCATATGAATTTTAGAATAGTTTTTTCTAGTTCTGTGAAAAATGATGTTGGTAGTTTGATAGGAATAGCATTGAAACTGTAGATTGCTTTGGGCAGTGTGGGCCATTTTAACATCATTTGTTCTTCCAATCCATGAGCATGAAATTTTTTTTCATTTATTTATGTCATCTATGATTTATTTTAGCAGTGTTTTGTACTTCTCCCTACAGAGATCTTTTACCTCCTTGGATAGATGTATTCCTAGGTTATATATAGATACTATTACATGTGCTTTGGGGAAGTCTGCACATATAATTTAGATATAGATAATGAAAATAATTTTATAATATGCTTTTCAATTTAGAAAGGAATCATTTAAATTTTTTTGTGTACATCTTAGGTAGGGACTAAACTTTGCCCTGTGGGGCAGTGTTTAGGAGGTGCTCAATAGAGGCAATACAGCCCAAGTTGACTATTGAAAGATTACTTGGGGAAGGGTCAGATATGAAGAGAAGGTGACCATGTTTTAAGAAACCTCACATATTGTTAACATCCGTTCATGTGGAATAATAAATGTGTGTGTGGAGGGGATGTGTGAGTGGCTTTATAGAATAACGAGATTCATGAAAGTATGGCCATCAAATTGTGAATGGCGCTATGTCATGGTGTTGGGATTCTAGGGGGAAAATGAGTGGAGCTGGAAGCAAACTATTCCTCATTTAGATGCAGACAAATTTATAAAACTCTCTTTCTTTTCTTCCTTCCTTTCTTTCTTTTTTAAAAATTTTTTTTTATTTTTGAAAAGGAGTCTTGTTCTGTCACCCAGGCTGGAGTGCAGTGGCACCATCTCAGCTCAATGAAACCTCCACCCCCACTGGTTCAAACGATCCTCCTGCTTCAGCCCCCTTAGGAGCTGGGACTGCAGGCATGCACCACCATGCCCATCTAGTTTTTTTATCTTTGGTAGAGATGGGTTTTTGTTATGTTGGCCAGACTGGTCTTGAACTCCTGGGCTCAGCCACACAGTATCTGTTAGACTGTGCATAATCCAGTTAACATTTTCAGACTTCAGTATTCTCCACAGCTGACCAATAATGTTCATATGGGATGTGAGTTGTATTAGATGGCTTCTTGGGATTTGTTAGCTTCAGGGTTTTTGATGTAATTCTGCCATGCATAATCACCATTCTCTTTTCAATTGCACAAAGGCCATTTTTCTGAGATTTCATGTAAAATTATGATGGTGGGTTTGCAGAGATCAAAGAGCTATGAGCAAAGAGGGTGCTCAAAGAAATTACTGCTAGAATAATGACTGTTGCTAACAGTACTGTAACTTAAAATATTTGTTCAAGCAACATATATTGAATGCCTTGGGTATGCTAGGCCTGGAGGTACAGAGTGAACAAAATAGATGTGTTTGGAAAATTATCATAAGTTAATGATAAGCCCTCTTAGTAGAGGGCTTATTTCAAGGAAGGACAGCAAGTACAAAATGTAAAACTGGTGAAACTGAAAGAAGCCAATGTGATTGGAGTGCAGAGACTGAGGGGCTGGGTTGGGTAGGATTTGGCTCAGGTGCTGACTACAGCTGAGAGGGCAAGTAAGATGCAGTCTCAAAGTGTCCTTTGGGTTTAGCAACACTGTGGAGCTCAAGTGAAGTCCCTTTCCAGGAGCAGTGGTGGTGACAGCCACAGCAGAGTGGGTGAAGAATTGTCCAGGAGATGAGGCCACAGATGTGGTGAGAATGAGCACCGTCTTGAGAAATTTGGTTATGAAAAGAAGAAAAGAGAGGGGAAAATAGATGGGGAGTGTTTAGGGCTGAATGTTTGAGTCCCTCCAAAATTTAAGTGCTGATATCCTACCCCCCAATGTGATGGTATTAGGAGGTGGAGCCTTTGGGAGGTGATTAGGTCAGAGGGTGGAGCCCTTATGAGTGGGATTAGTGCCCTTATAAAAGGACCCCAGAGAGCTCTCTCACTCTCCTTTTCACAAGCAGACACAGCAATCAGACAGCTGTTTACAAACTAAGAAGAGGGTCCTCACCATGAACCTGACCCTGCTGGCATCCTTGTCTTGGACTTCCAATTTCCAAAACTGTGAGAAATCAATGTTTGCTGTTTAAGCCACCAATTTATTGTATTTTGTTATAGTAGCCAGAGCTAGGACAGAAATGAAATTCGTTGATTGTCTTTTCCCTTTCCTAATGGGAAAAGACAAAATGGAGAGGTTAAAGATGTAGAAGAGAGAAGGGATAGAATTCTTGATAGTTGACATATGGGATATGGAGCACAAGTAGATGAATTGGCCATAGGTGAAGGGGACACTCTTCTACTGTAAACCCTGGCTGTAATATGTGGGGACAGGAAGGTTAGTGATATTCTGAGGTTTTCCTAATGTATCTCTAAAGAAATGGGTTCCCTAGATGTCAAAGGAATGGATTGCATGAACAGCCTGTGTGAGTCACAAACCAACCAAGAACTGTGAGATTATGCCAGAGACACTGAGTCTGCAGTACTGCAGATATCCATGTGATGCTCTGAGAAGCCTGAATATTTGTTAACATAGTTTGTCTTCTACAGAACATACAATGTTTTATTCATTATTGGTCTCCATTAGTCTGGAGACTAATACACTGTGGGCAGAGAGCTTGCAGTAGCTCTATGGTAAAAACGCAGTTACTGATTAGGCTCAACCCAACAGGATTATGAAAACTCAGGTAACTTGTAACGGGGCTTCTAATCTGGTGATTATAGGTCAGTGTCCTGTGATGATTTGAAGAAGGCATCGAAGGTCTGAGTTTCAAAGATCATTCTTCTACATTTTTCCCCATTTTTACCTGATGCTCTCTTTTTAACCAGCCACCTTCATTTTCCTTTTCCCAGAGGTGCTCTTTCCTGCTACATTTGGATACAAGTCTCTGGTGGGCCCTGTTTGCCCAGATCCTTGGGCAAGTAAGTTTGACGTCAATTGATCTTAATCTGAGATGCCAAGTTTGCGCTAAGGTGTAAACGACCCTTCAGTAAATTGACTAATCTTGTTGGGCATTGCCATAGTTATAAAATGTTAAGGAAGTAGAGGTTTTTTTGTTTGTTTGTTTGTGAATTTTTTCAACAGAGAGCCTTTCAAAAGATGTCACAAAGATTAGGAAACATCTCCATCTGTTATGGAGTATGTTTTCTATAATGATTCAGTTACCAAGACTACACTGGCAGCAAGAGTTCCTCTGTCTGGGTGATGCTGAAGGTCATCTCTGATCAGTCCTCAGAAGCCTTCAAAGATCTTTGAAATGTTTTCTTAATGCTCCTCTCTGGCTCCTTAAATCATGATTGAGGCTTGGATTCTATTAGAGTGAGCAGGGACTCAATATGAAATTCTGCACCAGGCACACAGTTAATATAATTTATTTTATTTAGAATTCTGCTCTCTGTACGGTCTGGTTATCAATTCTCTTTTTCATGATTTGGCATTAATGATGGAAAGAACAAATTCAGATGTCCTTCCTCTTTGAGTGATTCACAGTGTGTTTTCTATTTCCATTGACAACCTTCTCAGTGTTTTGATAATAACTTCCTCAATAGGACACCAAAATTACGTGAATAAATAAAAAGAATTCTTATAATCATAGAAGATAAATGAACTATCTGTAAACACCATCAAACTACATTTAAATGTAAGGGCTAAAAATATTTTTAAGAATTAGGAAATCCAAGTGAATCCTGATTTTTCCTTCTATGCCTTCCCCCCAACTCCAAATTCACTTTTTAAATTGAAGTATGATTTATATATTATAAAATTAACCAATTTTAAGGAAATAATTTGTCTTTATATTTTAACAAAAATGAAAATGTTAGAAGGTACAACCACTTATTAATATTTTTTTGAGAAAATAAGTCATTCTACCAAAAAGACACATGCACTCACATGTTCACTGTAGCACTAGTCACAACAGCAAAGGCATGGAATCAACTTAGGTTCCTGTCAACAGTGGACTGGATTAAGAAAAGAAAAGTGATACCAGTCCTTTGCAGCAACATGGATGCAGCTGGAGACCATTATCCTGATTGAATTAACACAGAAACAGAAAACCAAATACTATATGCTCTCACTTTATGAGTGGGAGCTAAACACTGGATACATGTGGACATAAAGATAGCAACAATAGACAATGAGGACTACTAGAAGGGAGAAGGAGAAAGAGGTGCAAAGATTGAAAGCTATCTATTAGGTACTATGATCACTACCTGGGTGATGAGATCATTCATATCCCAACCCTCGGCATCCTGCAATATACCCATGTAACAAACCTGCACATGTACTCCTGAATCTAAAATAAAAGTTGGCTGGGCGTGGTAGCTCACACCTCCTAATCCCAGCACTTTGGGAAGCCGAGATGGGTGGAGCACTTGAGGTCAGGAGCTGAAGCCCAGCTTGGCCAACATGGTGAAACCCCGTCTCTACCAAAAAAATACAAAAATTAGCTGGGTGTGGTGGCATGCACCTGTAGTTCCAGCTACTTGGAAGGTGGGAAAATCATTTGAACCTGGGAAGTGGAAGTTGCAGTGAGCTGATATCGCACCACTGTGCTCCAGCCTGGGTGACAGAGTGAGACCCTGTCTCAAAATAAATTAATGAATGAATAAATACATAAATAAATAAAATAGAAGTTGAAGTTTTAAAAAATGTATTTTTTAATTGCACAAGCACAAATATGGAATGAATTGAGAAAGCTATCAATATTTCTCCAAAGACATTAAACTCATACCACATTCTTCTTTCAAGAATCAGTTAATTCAATTTTATATTGAATTAACTGGGATAGAGAAAAAGATTATATATCGCCCACCTCATTTTATGAAATAAATATAACCCTAATATCAAATAGACACAGACAAGATGCCATAGAACAGTCTCACTTATATGTATATATGAAAAATTATAAACAAAGGATTGAATAGAAATTAGTAGTTTCTAAAATAATGACCTGCCCTGTGCAATGGGATTTATTCTGGCAATATAATGGTGTTAAGTCTAATATTATGAAATTCACCACAAAAATAACATTACTAAATAAATTAGGAATGGGCTATGTTTATTTCAAAGTAGGTCGCATGAGTATTTGAGAGAATCTCATTTTTTGTTTAAAATAAAATAAATTTCTTTCTAAAGTAAAAATGGAATAGCCCTTAATGTGACAAAGTATATCTATTTGAAATCAACAACATAGAGCTTATTTAATGCTGAAATTCAAAAACATTTCCCTTAAAACCAGAAATATATTAGGCAATCCCTTACCAATATTATTATTTAATAGCACTCCAGAATTTCTGGTCAATGCTATAGGACATGAAATTGAATCAACAGAAATACATGTTAGAAAAGACGTCTCAACTTTATTATTTTTGGATGACATTATCACACACTTATCATACATTAGCATAAATAGACAACTCAAGAGACTCCACAGAAAAATTCTAGGAATTAATTTTAAAGGTCAATGAAATGGCAGGGTATATGATAATCACACCAAAAAAATCAAATGATTTGCCAGAAGTGAGTTTAAATACAAAAGAAACAGAAGTAGGACTCACAATTGCAATAATTATTAATATTTAAACTATCCACCAAAAATCTTGAGTAATAAATGATCAGTCATGAAATTCAGAGTATTCTTAAGATACTGCCAAAGAAATAGTTGAGAAGTGCAGATTGTTCCAGCAATGAGGTCTAGGAGGGGTGGGATGGTATGGAGTAGATAACATCCTCAACATGATTTTTTTTTTTTTTTTTGAGACAGTCTCACTCTGTTGCCCAGGCTGGAGTGCAGTGGTGCTATCTTGGCTCACTGCAACCTCTGCCTCCTGGATTCAAGTGATTCTCCTGCTTCAGCCTCTCCAGTAGCTGTGATTACAGGTGTGTGCCACCACACCCAGCTAATTTTTGTATTTTTTTTTTACTAGAGACTGGGTTTTACCAGCTTGGCCAGGCTGGTTTCAAACTCCTGACCTCAGGTGATCCACCCACCTTGGCCTCCCAAAGTGCTGGGATTGCAGGCATGAACTACCATGCCTGGCCCTCAACATGAATTTGTAAGAGGTACAAAAGCGACTTTTTTCTAGGGATCACTTCAAGAATTTATCAAACCATTTCAAACTTATGATCACACTTAAGTATAATTTGGTGAGAGCTGCCTCTAGTACTAATAATCTATCTCAGATGTATGGTTATCTGATGGTCCAGCTTAATTTATGGACAGATTTAAAATGGAAGTAGCACAGAATTGGCATGGGATCAATGGCTGTGGGGTTTGGGTCATGTGCATATGGGGGTTCATTATATCATTTTGTCTACTCCTGGGTGTGTTTGAAATTTTCTGTAATAAAAGATTAAACAAACAAACAAGACCAAAACAGTAGTTCTTAATACAGACTCAACCAACCCATACAGGGATTTCAGTGGGGCCCAATAACCCTCCTGAAATTATTCGCAAAATGTTATATCTATGAGCATATGTACATTTTTTGAGGGAGGAGTTCCAAAACATGAATCAGATTCTTAGCGGTCTATTTTGCTAGAATGAACAATTGGAGTAAATAGGCTGCCTAACTGTTAGCCAAGATTCCATGAGGACCATATCTTGCAACAAATGTTTATAATAGAAATTGGGAAATAGAGATTTTAAAGCTATGATCCCTTGCAAAGACTCTGAAGTACAAATGCCAAACCATTCTTGAAATCATTGCAGTAAAATAACTAATGATTGATAACCTAAGATTTTATGGGAAAACAGAGTTGGGAGGATTGAGGATGCAAGTCAAACTGTGAAAGTGACTACAATAAGTTGTTAACTTATAAAAACAATATAATTGGGGCAACACATTAAATAAAGCAAGTGAAAGTGAGATCTTATAAACCCATCTTTTAAATTAAAGACCTTATAGAATTAATTTCCATTTATTATTTCTAGCTCCAGAGAAACATATTCACCCTTTCCCATTGAGCTCCTTTCAAATTCATTTTGCTTTGCTGGCGATAATGTCCATTCTAAAAAGCTCTCCCCCTTTCCTGCCTCCCACTGCCTAGCTTTTCTCATTCTTGGCTCAAATGATCAAGACCTTTTAAATTTTGACACTAGAAGTTGTCAATTTCAACCTCCCAAGCCCACAAAGTTCTAGAAACAAATAGAGTGAAATGGCATTAGTTAAGAATGTTTCAATACCCTCTCTTAGAAAAGACCCAGGTCTATGATGATTTTTTTCCCTCTACTTCCAATTTATTATGCATGGTTTCACTAGAAAACTTGAGTTTCTACTCTGTCACCCACTTTGTCTCTTTTCCTTCTATAAGTAAATGATTTTTAATTAATAAACAAAAATCCAAAAGTACAGCTATGTGTTGATGATGGTAGATAATAATCACTCTGCACCAGGCACTTTTCTATGTGCTTTGCATGTACTGATATGTACAATTCTCATACCAATGCTAGGAGGTGTGAAAAAATTATCTGAAATGTAGAAATAGGTAAAAAAACAAAACAAACAAGCAAAAAACTGGGCTTTTTTTTCAGGGCATTGCTGAGCTTGCAGCTTTGATTTTCTGTTACCTGGACTATTTTACTACTCTGTAGATGCAGAGGTTAACATAGATTTGTGTCAAGATGTAGATAATTTCTATTAGGTCAGTGGTCCAGGTAGCTTTGTGTGTATGTGTGTATGTGTGTGTGCATGTGTGTGTATGGTGTGGTGATAATCTTAAAGATTGTAGTTCATTGCCATCTTGACATTAACCAATTTTGCTCCTATCCCAGCAATCTTATCCTAACATTTATTTATTAAATTACCTATAAATGCCTAGCTTCCCCAACGCCCTTTGAACCTGTTTTACTGTTTTCTCATTAATTAATGAGTTAAACAAAACCTTTGACACATGTTCTTTTTTTTAACCTTTTAAAAAGCGTACTCTAACACTAGGTATATTACATGATAACCTTTTAATGGTTGAATATTATTCTATTTTATGAACTGCAAACAATTCACTCAAGTTATTCCTCCATTATAGTGTCAGGCCTCTGAGCCCAAGCCAAGCCATCGCATCCCCTGTGACTTGCACTTATACACCCAGATGGCCTGAAGTAACTGAAGAATCACAAAAGAAGTGAATATGCCCTGCCCCACCTTAACTGATGATATTCCACCACAAAAGAAGTGAAAATGGCCGGTCCTTGCCTTAAGTGATGACATTACCTTGTGAAAGTCCTTTTCCTGGCTCATCCTGGCTCAGAAAGCTCCCCCACTGAGCACCTTTCAACCCCCACTCCTGCCCGCCAGAGAACAAACCCTCTTTGACTGTAATTTTCCTTTACCTACCCAAATCCTATAAAACGGCCCCACCCTTATCTCCCTTCACTGACTCTCTTTTCTGACTCAGCCCACCCTGCACCCAGGTGAAATAAACAGCCATGTTGCTCACACAAAGCCTGTTTGGTGGTCTCTTCACACGGACGCGCATGAAATTTGGTGCCATGACTTGGATCGGGGGACCTCCCTTAGGAGATCAATCCCCTGTCCTCCTGTTCTTTGCTCCATGAGAAAGATCCACCTACTACCTCAGGTCCTCAGACCGACCAGCCCAAGAAACATCTCACCAATTTCAAATCCTGTAAGCGGACTCTTTTTACTCCCTTCTCCAACCTCCCTCACTATCCCTCAACCTCTTTCTCCTTTCAATCTTGGCACCACACTTAAATCTCTCCCTTCTCTTAATTTCAATTCCTTTCATTTTCTGGTAGAGACAAAGGAGACACTTTTTATCCGAGGACCCAAAACTCCGGTGCCGGTCACGGACTAGGAAGGCAGCCTTCCCTTGGTGTTTAATCATTGCAGAGACACCTCTCTGATTATTCACGCATGTTTCAGAGGTGTCAGACCACGCAGGGATGCCTGCCTTGGTCCTTCACCCTTAGCGGCAAGTCCCGCTTTTCTGGGGAAGGGGCAAGTACCCCAACTCCTCTCCTTGTCTCTACCCCTTCTCTGCTTTTCTGGGGGAGGGGCAAGTACCCCTCAACCCCTTCTCCTTCACCCTTAGCGGCAAGTCCCACTTTTCTAGAGGAGGGGCAAGTACCCCAACCTCGTATCTCTGTGCCCCAATCCCTTATTTCCGCGCCACAACCTCTTATATCTCTGCACCCCAATCCCTTGTTTCTACACCCTGACCTCTTATCTCTGCACCCCAATCCCTTATTTCCATGCCCCAACCCCTTATTTCTGTGCCCCGACCCCTTATTTCTGCACCCCATCCCTTATTTCTGTGCCCCGACCTCTTATCTGTGCCCCAACTCCTTTTCCCACTTTTCTAGAAGGTAAGAACCCCTGAACCCCTTCCCTCCATTTCTCTACTCTCTCTTTTCTCTAGGCTTGCTTCCTTCACTATAGGCAACCTTCCACCCTCCATTCCTCCTTCTGCTCCCTTAGCCTGTGTTCTCAAAAACTTAAAACCTCTTCAACTCACACCTGACGTAAAACCTAAATGTCTTATTTTCTTCTGCAATGCTGCTTGACCCCAATACAAACTCGACAGTAGTTCCAAATAGCCAGAAAACGGCACTTCCAATTTTTCCATTCTACAAGATCTAAATACTTCTTATCGTAAAATAGGCAAATGGTCTGAGGTGCCTGACGTCCAGGCATTCTTTTACACATCAGTCCCTTCTTAGTCTCTGTGCCCAGTGCAACTCATCCCAAATCTTCTTTCCCTTCCTCCTGTCCCCTCAGTCCCAACCCCATGCGTCGCTGAGTCTTTCTAATCTTCTTTTTCTACACACCCATCTGACCTCTACCCTCCTCCCCAGGCCGAGCTAGGTCCCAATTCTTCCACCCTATAATCTTTTTATCGCCTCCCCTCCTCACACCTGGTCCGGCTTACAGTTTCCTTCCGTGACTAGCCCTCCCCCACCTGCCCAGCAATTTACTCTTAAAAAGGTGGCTGGAGCCAAAGGCATAGTCAAGGTTAATGCTCCTTTCTCTTCATCCCAAATCAGATAGTGTTTAGGCTCTTTTTCATCAAATATAAAAATCCAGCCCAGTTCGTGGCTCGTTTGGCAGCAACCCTGCGATGCTTTACAGCCCTAGACCCTAAAATGTCAAAAGGCCATCTTATTCTCAATATACATTTTATTACCCAATCTGCTCCCGACATTAAATAAAACTCCAAAAATTAGAATCTGGCCCTCAAACCCCACAACTGGACTTAATTAACCTCACCTTCAAGGTGTACAATAGTAGAAAAAAGTTGCAATTCCTTGCCTCCACTGTGAGACAAACCCCAGCCACATCTCCAGCACACAAGAACTTCCAAATGCCTGAACTGCAGCAGCCAGGCGTTCCTCCAGAACCTCCTCCCCCTGGAGCTTGCTACAAGTGCCAGAAATCTGACCACCAGGCCAAGGAATGCCTGTAGCCCAGGATTCCTCCTAAGCCATGTCCCATCTGTGCAGGACCCCACTGGAAATTGGACTGTTCAACTCACCTAGCAGCCACTCCCAGAGTCCCTGGAACTCTGGCCCAAGGCTCTCTGACTGACTCCTTCTTGGCTTAGCGGCTAAAGACTGATGCTGCCCGATCGCCTTGGAAGCCCCTAGACCATCATGGATGCTGAGCTTCAGGTAACTCTCACAGTGGAAGGTAAGCCCTTCCCCTTCTTAATCAATACGGAGGCTACCCACTCCACATTACCTTCTTTTCAAGGGCCTGTTTCCCTTGCCTCCATTACTATTGTAGGTAATGACGGCCAGGCTTCTAAACCTCTTGAAACTCCCCAAATCTAGTGCCAACTTAGACAATACTCTTTTAAGCACTCCTTTTTAGTTATTCCCACCTGCCCAGTTCCCTTATTAGGCTGAGACACTTTAACTAAATTATCTGCTTCCCTGACTACTCCTGGACTACAGCTATATCTCATTGCCGCCCTTCTTCCCAATCCAAAGCCTCCTTTGCGTCCTCCTCTTGTATCCCCCCACCTTAACCCACAAGTATAAGATACCTCTACTCCCTCCTTGGCGACCGATCATGCACCCCTTACCATCTCATTAAAACCTAATCACCCTTACCCCACTAAATGCCAATATCCCATCCCGCAGCATGATTCAAAAAGATTAAAGCCTGTTATCACTCGCCTGCTACAGCATGGCCTTTTAAAGCTTATAAACTCTCCTTACAATTCCCCCATTTTACCCGTCCTAAAACCAGATAAGCCTTACAAATTAGTTCAGGATCTGTGCCTTATCAACCAAATTGTTTTGCCTATCCACGCTGTGGTGCCCAACCTGTACACTCTTTTGTCCTCAATACCTTCCTCCACAACTCACTATTCCCTGCTTGATCCTAAAGATGCTTTTTTCACTCTTCCCCTGCACCCCTCATCCCAGCCTCTCTTCGCTTTCACTTAGACTGACCCTGACACCCGTTAGGCTCAGCAAATTACCTAGGCTATACTGCCGCAAGGCTTCATAGACAGTCCCCATTACTTCAGTCAAGCCCAAATTTCATCCTCATCTGTTACCTATCTCGGCATAATTCTCATAAAAACATACGTGCTTTCCCTGCTGATCGTGTCTGATTAATCTCCCAAACCTCAATCCCTTACAAAACAACAACTCCTTTCCTTCCTAGGCATAGTTAGTGCGGTCAGATTTCTTACACAAGAGCCAGGACTGCACCCTGTAGCGTTTCTGTGCAAACAACTTGACCTTACTGTTTTAGCCTAGCCCTCATGTCTGTGTGCAGCAGCTGCCGCTGCTTTAATGCTTTTAGAGGCCCTCAAAATCACAAGCTATGCTCAACTCACTCTCTACAGTTCTCATAACTTCCAAAATCTATTTTCTTCCTCATACCTGATGCATATACTCTCTGCTCCCCAGCTTCTTCAGCTGTACTCACTCTTTGTTAAGTCCCACAATTATCATTGTTCCTGGCCTGGACTTCAATCCGGCCTCTCACATTATTCCTGATACCACACCTGACCCCCATGAATGTATCTCTTGGATCCACCTGACATTCACCCCATTTCCCCAAATTTCCTTCTTTCCTGTTCCTCACCCTGATCACGCTTGATTTATTGATGGCGGTTCCACCAGGCCTAATCGCCACACACCAGCAAAGGCAGGTTATGCTATAGTACAAGCCACTAGCCCGCCTCTCAGAACCTCTCATTTCCTTTCCATCGTGGAAATCTATCCTCAAGGAAATAACTTCTCAGAGTTCCATCTGCTATTCTACTACTCCTCGGGGATTATTCAGGCCCCCTCCCTTCCCTACACATCAAGCTTGAGGATTTGCCCCACCCAGGACTGGCAAATTAGCTTTACTCAACATGCCCCGAGTCAGATAACTAAAATCCCTCTTAGTCTAGGTAGACACTTTCACTGGATAGGTAGAGTCCTTTCCTACAGGGTCTGAGAAGGCCACCGCAGTCATTTCTTCCGTTCTGTCAGACATAATTCCTCAGTTTAGCCTTCCCACCTCTATACAGTCTGACAACAGATAAGCCTTTATTAGTCAAATCAGCCAAGCAGTTTTTCAGGCTCTTAGTATTCAGTGAAACCTTTATATCCCTACGGTCCTCCATCTTCAAGAAAAGTAGAATGGACTAAAGGTCTTTTAAAAACACACCTCACCAAGCTCAGCCACCAACTTAAAAAGGACTGGACAATACTTTTACCACTTTCCCTTCTCAGAAGTCAGACCTGTCCTCAGAATGCTACAAGGTACCGCCCATTTAAGCTCCTATATAGACGCTCCTTTTTATTAGGTCCCAGTCTCATTCCAGACACCAGACCAACTTAGACTGTGCCCCAAAAAAACTTGTCATCCCTACTATCTTCTGTCTAGTCATACTCCTATTCATGTTCTCACCTACTCATACATGCCCTGCTCTTGTTTACACTGCCGGTTTACATTGTTTCTCCAAGCCATCACAGCTGATATCTCCTGGTGCTATCCCCAAACTGCCACTCTTAACTCTTGAAGTAAATAAATAATCTTTGCTGGCAGGACTATGCTGAATCTCCTTAGGCACTCTCTAATCAGATATCCTGAGTCCTCCCAATTCTTAGACCTTTTATACCTGTTTTTCTCCTTCTCTTATTCCATTAAGTTTTTCAATTCATACAAAACCATATCCAGGCCATCACCAATCATTGTATATGACAAATATTTCTTCTAACATCCCCACAATATCACCCCTTACCACAAGACCTCCCTTCAGCTTAATCTCTCCCACTCTAGGTTCCCACGCCGCCCCTAATCCGGCTTGAAGCAGCCCTGAGAAACATCGCCCATTCTTTCTACATACCACCCCCCAAAAGTTTTCGCCGCCCCAACACTTCAACACTATTTTGTTTTATTTTTCTTATTAATATAAGAAGGCAGGAATGTCAGGCCTCTGAGCCCAAGCCAAGCCATCGCATCCCCTGTGACTTGCACGTATAAGCCCAGATGGCCTGAAGTAACTGAAGAATCACAAAAGAAGTGAATATGCCCTGCCCCACCTTAACTGATGACATTCCACCACAAAAGAAGTGTAAATGGCAGGTCCTTGCCTTAAGTGATGACATTACCTTGTGAAAGTCCTTTTCCTGCTCATCCTGGCTTACAAAGCTCCCCCACTGAGCACCTTGCGACCCCAACTCCTGCCCACCAGAGAACAAACCCCCTTTGACTGTAATTTTCCTTTACCTACCCAAATCCTATAAAACGGCCCCAACCCTATCTCCCTTCGCTGACTCTCTTTTTGGACTCAGCCTGCCTGCACCCAGGTGAAATAAACAGCCATGTTGCTCACACAAAGCCTGTTTGGTGGTCTCTTCACACAGACGCACATGAAAATAGGATATTGAGTTTGGTTCCAATACTTTTTCCTTTTAAGAAAAAAATGATATATATTCAATATTTTGTGGCTAAACATTTGCATTTGTTTAATTATAACACTACAAGTGGAATTTCTGGGTCAAAACTATTCGCATTTTAAAAACTTTAGGTCGACCTTGCTCGGGTATCTTCCAGAAAGTTTGTATCAGTTTATACTTCAGCTGAATATAAGGATGTCCACTTTCATTCATCAGATTTCTTTTATTTTCTGATTATTCCCATTACGAGTGACTCACACGGGTAATAAAAAAGGAGGAACTGATGAAAAAGTATAGTTAAAATTTTGAGAAAAGATAACTTATATTTGGAGATAATTTATTGCATTACATATGAAGGGGAGATTATATGATTTGAAAGTAAACTGCATAGGGCTGACAATATTTAAACTGTTAGGAAATCTAACTAAGGTGCCCGGATGGCTGTTTAATTCTGCTTTGTGTAAAGATGGGGCAATGGATTATTTCGGACAGGACAACATTTCCTTTCTCCCTCTCTTCCTTCTTTTCCAGAAAACTTACCTGGGGTTCCCCAAAACATAAATGAGTAATTAAATGTTTATGTCATAAAGCATGACAACATTAATTTCAGTGTGGAAAATATTCACCTATTGTCTTGCACAAATAACCCAGAGATTATCCAATTTTAACTAATATAACTTTCTTTATATAAATATATTTTTCTAATAAATGTTTAAACTTATTTTCTAAAGTTACAAAAGAAAAAAGCTCAGTGAATTGAAAAATATTTTAGCAAATACATGTTTTGAAAAAGATATAACATGGTAATTTCCTTTATTTTATCCATATACAACTTAATTCTATTTAGAAGGCATTAAGATGTAAATTCCTTAAACTTGTGATTTCTTAAAGTTAACTGAAAACAATACCTATAACATTCCTGCTATCTACTAATTTTACAAACTTTAAGTACTTTATATATATTTGTTTTAATATTTAATGAAGGATGTCAGTAAGTCCAGACAAAGTGTGGGTTACTAGAAATCTATTTAAGGCTCAAAGAACTAAGAGGAGGGGTGGGTCAGGGAGGGTGAGGGGCGGATGCAGGGAGGAGAGACCGCTGCTTCCAGAAACAAGTTAAATGTGTTCTTTTTTCTTCCTACTGAAGAATTTCCAATACAGTGAAAACATTGAAAACTTGTCTTGAACACCTCTCAGCTTTCCATTTAGTTTCAGAGTGGACTCAAGTTGGGAGGAAAATACATATATATATATATTTATATTCATTAATATATTTAATGAATATATATATTCATGAATATATATATTCATTAATATACTTAAGCTTGAATATGAGCAAACCCATTCAGGGAAATGAAAAAGAAGATTTTGATGGTAAATTAGGCAGCATTGCCCCCAGTGTCTGGGATTCATGAGGAAGGTACGAAGCAGGCAGAGAGGAGGAACAGGGTAAGTAGGTGATCACTGAAGATTCCAGGGAGCATTGCTCTCATCTCTACAAATCTGTAACCTGACATCAGACCTATGTTTGGAAAAAAAGCCACCCTCATTATGCTATTCCAGCAACTATGAGTTATTCTTTTGTGTTTACTGAATTTCCACTAAAAGCACTTAGTTTTTTTTCTATTCCTTAAACATGTTCCAGGTTTTCATAACCATTAAGGTGAGCAGTAACAAAAGGGTTACCGAAATTGTTAACCTCAGTACTCAAACATCCTGATGTTGTGGGATATTTACCAGACATTTACTTTAATGAGCCTAACTGCTTCAGCATAGGTTATGGGTGTCCTTAAAGAGGCCTTCTTGGAAATTAGCTTAAAAATATCCTCTTTGGCAAAAGTGCCAGACCTCAGGTCTGAGATATTAAAGATTTATTTCTAATCAAAGTATTTTAAGACAGAGACAAGTCTAGTCAGAAATTAAAACTGAGTTCAGAACAAAGCTTAAGTGGCAAAGAGAGTTTAGGGAATCAGCTTATCCCTGTGGGAAAACAGAATTTTAGAACACATGAGCATGGCTTTAATGTGATTAATGAACAGATTAGGCCGGTGAGCAAACATGCATTGGGCTTTGGAAGTAATACCTTCCAGTGGCTTCATACCTTACCTACACAGTCACAGTACAAGTTCCTGACCTATGCTAAGTAAAGAATGTCACTTTCTCACAGGCTCAGGAGCCCCAGGTTATCTTGGGGCCTCAAGAGGAGAGTAATTTACCCAACTCATAAGTATTTGATGGCAACAAACCATGGCTGGGCTTGGCTTTAAAACAGTCTTATCTGAGATTCCTTTTATGCAACGAAGTTCCATTGAAGCAAATTTAAAAAGCCTTTGTGAAAAATACTTATTCTTGCTTCACTTTATACAAATAATCAGGCCAAGTAAAAGACCAAAGCTTATTTTTGCAAACAAATCGGTCCTATTATGATTTGTCTTTAGTAAAAGTGGGAGACTGGAAAGAGAAAAATTATGTTTCAAGAACTGTGGTACTCCTGTTATTAATTCTAAACTAATCAGTTGTTTTTGAGGGTTTTTTTCTACAATTTAGACTGAGTCTGCTTATTCTCGTGAATCAACCAGTGATCTCTGGCTGCTGCCCAGAAGAAACAAGAGGGATGGGTAATGTAAAAATCTGGATCAATATTCTAATTCTGGGCATGTATTGGAATCAGCTAGCAACCCCATGTCAGTTTGGTACCAACAGTTGATCAGTTCATGAAACGTCTTCTTATTTAGTTTATTTGGGATAATTTTGCTTATTTTGCTTTACTGTTGTGGAATGTATTTGCTGTTGTACTCTTTGTGTAGGAATGCAAGATAAGCTTACTCAATGTTTTCTTAAATACTTATTAATCTTCCAGATATCACCTTTTGTTGGAACTCATGAGTTATGAATGGCCCTTGACATACCTATGCTTTCTGACTGAGCTTCTCTCTACTCTGAATACAACAGACCCTAATAGTTAGGCAGGACTATCATTGCCCCTGTTCAGCCTGAAGAAGTTACAGAAGATAGATCTTCATCCCTCTACAATCCTTAGGATTAAGGATTCCCTTGTAAAAGGGATGGGGGAAATAAGTCAGAGCTGGTTGAACCAGAGTGCCTCCATCTTGAATAGCGGCTGGGTAAAATAAGTCTGAGACCTACTGGGCTGCATTCCCTAGAGGCTAGGCATTCTTAGTCACAGGATGAGAAAGGAGATCAGCACAAGATACAGGTCACAAAGACCTTGCTGATAAAACAGGTTGTGATAAAGAAACCAGCCAAAACCCACCGAAACTACAATGGTGATGAAAGTGACCTCTTGTCGTCCTCACTGCTCATTATACGCTAATTATAATGTATTAGCACGCTAAGAGACACTCCCACCACCACCACCAGGACAGTTTACAGATGCCACCGCAACGTCAGGAAGTTACCGTATATGGTCTAAGAATGGAAGGAGGAACCCTCTGTTCCAGGAATTGCCCACCCCTTTCCCAGAAAACTCATGAATAATCCACCCCTTGTTTAGCATATAATCAAGAAATAACTATAAGTGTGATCAGTCGGGCAGCCCATGCTGCTGCTCTGCCTGTGGAGTAGCCATTCTTTCTTTACTTTCCTAATATACTTACTTTCACTTGAAAAAAAGGAAGTCATCCCTTCCACAGCAGCTCTAATTGCAAGTACCCTGTATACCCGAATTCCCAAGAAAAACATGTTAACTAAAGAAAGGGGGCACAGCATAATGCCCCAAGCCTCTCCATGTGATTTCCTTCAGGAAATCCCCTTTCCTTAAAGTTCACTGTTCACAGGAATCTGCTATTCGTGCTTCATTTCTCCACTCCCACAGACTAGCCCAGTGTTCCAGCCCACCTCTTGGGTATATAGTCTTAGGTGGGCCAGGCAGGCCCGGGAAACCCAGAGAAAAATTCTGGAACTGACAGTTTGGGGTCTGCTGGGTGTTGCTACTCAAGTGCCTGCCTGAAGTACAACTGTAGAACAGTCATAAGAAGAGAGACTCTGAGGAGATACTGGGCCAACTCAGGCTCCTGGAGGTTTTCTCTGAATGGGAGGATTCCCCACGGATACCAAACCTGCTGATGCTCAAGTCCCTGATTTTAAAAAGGTAGTATTTGCCTATGACCTATACACATCCTTCTTCTTTCTTTAGACTTTAAATCATCTCCAGATTACTTAGAATACCTAATACAATGTACATGCTACATAAATAGTTGTTACACTGTATTGTTTAGGGAATAATGACAAGAAAAAAAAATCTGCACCTATTCATACAGATGCAACCTCTCCCCGCCCAAGTAATTTTGATCTGTGGTTGGTTGAATCCACAGATATAGAACTCATGGATATGGAAGGTGACTGTATATACAAGTCGTCTGTACCCTGGGGGTTTTGCAATATAGTTATTTGTCCTACGGTTAGTTAGGCCAGGAGAGAGGTGATAGAAGTTGAGATCACTTGTCTCACTAACAATGTGTTTCTCAGTTTGTTTGCTTCTAGGCAGACATCAGATTTAACTTTAGTTCTACACAGTTGGTCAATTACTTAATTTCATGGTTGCCTTACACTATACTACCTTCCCAGTCATAAGAAACAATTGTGACAGAAGGAAACTGGAAACTAAATGGTACCTTTCAGATTGGAGTAGTGGAGAAGAGGACTGTGGTTGGAGGTTGAGGTCAAGAATCCAGAAGAGCGCCTCTGGTCAGTGCTAGCCAGGGGAATGTGCGGCCCCAGGCCACCATGTGCGGAGGCGGTAAAGGATCTTGGGTAATCACCATGAGCTGGAGACAGACCTGGTCTCCAGGCTCTTCCCCAAAAGTCTTCTCTTCTTGCTTTTAAGATCTGATGTGACAACTGAAGAAAATACCAAAGATGATTTCTTTTTCTAAAAAACACATATATATGCTTTTTGAGTCAGGGTCTCACTCTGACACCTGGCTGGAGTGCAGGTGTGAGAACATAGATCACTGCAGCCTCAATCTCTTGGGCTCAAGTGATTCTCTTGCCTCAGTCTCATGAGTAGCTGAGATTGCAGGCATGTGCCACAACACCTGGCTAAGTTTTATTTTTGTAAAGGTGGGGTCTCACTATGTTGCCCAGGCTGGTCTTGAACTTCTGGCCTCTAGTGATCCTCTTGCCTCAGCCTCCTGAAGTGCTGGGATTAAAGGTACAAGCTACCTTGCAGGCCCAAAGATGATTTCTTTTGCTTGGGAGATTTGATGCAGAGGACATTTAGGGAGCTCTTTAAAAAACTGTAATATTAAAAAGATCTGAGACCCACTGCTTCCAAATCATGTTACTTCAGATATTGAAACTTGTGGTTCTGAAATAACAAGGCACAAGATAGGTGTAGCTTTCTGAACAGAAGGACACTGCCTTTTCAGAAGCTCTTATCCAAACCTAATTTGATTTTTCTACATGTTCCCTGGGTTCTTTTCATTTCCCAGAAGCCAATTTCAGAGGTAAATGGTTATCTGCCAAATTCACCAGATTTAACAAATGTAATATAACTGTATAATCCTTCACTGTTTCCCAATTACTTTTCTTCTTATGCCTCTGATTGCTGAAGGAGCCCATTTACTCATGACATTAGCTTGTTGATCTAAATCCTAGGCAACTTAGTTTACAAATAAATTGACATTTATAATCTTTTAATGTGATACTGCAAATGTAAGACTAATATTTATCATGGCAGTAAGTATTTTAAGCACATCGGTTTATTTCCAATTTCCTTTCTTCTCATTACTTCTTGGGCTGTTTTATTCTGACAGCTCTGATTATTGCATACTCTCCAGGGAAACTGTTTGCAGATGTATTTCCTAAGATAATTTCTAATTCTGGTCAGAAATATCAGATGATGGAATATGTAGATTTGAGGCCTTGTTTGGCATCAATGTGAATGTGAAGAGCAACTGATATATTTTTTGTACCAGTTCAATAAGGACATGAATAAAATTAGCTTTAAAAATGTATATTATTAGCTTAAACTCCTAATGTTTGAAAAATAGGTGTTAAAATTGGTGGATTGCACAGCTGAATAATACTAACAATAATAATAGTTCCATATCCTAAGAGTTGAAATAAGCTCTTTGCATTTACTCACCGAATCCTTACAACCCATTGCCAGGTGGATACTACAAATAAGAAACCTGAGGTTTAGAGGTTAAGGAATTCGTCTAAATCACATAGCTAGAAAGAGGCAGATCCAAGGTTTGGATCTAGGTTTCTGATACCAATGCCTTCTATTTCCAGAAAGTCCTCTTAGCCAGATTTAGCATAATAAACATATGAACATAGTCATACCTTTCCTTGACATGAACTAAATCTCATTCATTAGTTTTCAAAATTTTCTGATTTCCTAATTGAAAATTCTGTCTATATGAATTACCATATATTATGATGTTTAGCCTCAAAGAAATAGGTTAATACATGGTGCAGTTACTCAACTTGATATTCATAATGTTTTAAAGAAGCTCATAAATGTGTCTTGCAATATACCTAAATTCTAATTTGTGGTTATGAAAACATGATTAGACACTGAAACTACACTTGTGTCTATCCGCCATCTAATTATTTCATTCTAATTCCTGGTGCTTGCAGTTGGTGTATATCACTTTATTTGTCATATGCCTGACAGAATCCTGGGTAATTTTATGCCAAGGGTCAGGCATTTTTTAAATATGTCTTTGAAATCAAATCTAGTTCAAAGTCCTTTGAACCTTGATGGCTTAGTCAATGAATGATGCTCCCCAGCCATTTGTAGAAAGATGTCCCTTAGGTAACATGTCTCCTAAATTCATTGTCAGCACAAACTGGTGATAATAATATGAACTTCTTACTCCTTTATTTTCACTTTATTGTATTATTCCATCCTGGATTTCTGTATATCTTATTTATGATTCAAACATTAGTTGTGCCATTATTTAACTTGATTTGTCTGGAACCATCTAGATTCTAAATGGTCTCATTTCCAATGAATCAGGTTCTAATTAGTTAATGGGAAGGTATCAGATTCCAAGTGTATGTGTTTTTAATCCCGATTTTGATCCAGACATAGAATTTCATGTTTACATTCAGAAGAATAAAATTACTCCAGTCAGTGTTCAATACACAACACATTTCATTACAGTTTCTTTTGCTGCACTGATGTTCTGTGAATTTGTATATATTTGATTTTATTTTCAAGTCTTCCTCCAAGACCTTTTCTCATACCATTAAATCAAGGAACCATTGGAGAAATTCAAAAGATGACCCTTTGACTTTTCACTTTATTTTATATTATTACACTGCAATAAAGTATATTTTAAAAAAAGTAATATAGAAAAGAAAACCCACAGGGAGTATATCAAAATTGAATCTCATCTTCACAACTTCCTCAAGGCCAGTTTTCAACCGACATTGTTTTCACAATAAAGCAGTTGATTTCATATAACATCTGTCGCTATGGTGACAATAGGAGAGTGATAACTGGAAAAGCTAATAGTGCTTTTCTAACTTCCCTCCTGGAATATGTAGCTGATGTGGAAGCAACAGCAAGGCGATCAGTAAAGGGAGAGGTCAGTGAGCCCATCTGGCGAGGCATTGTCTGTTCTCCAAATCAAGAAGGACTAAGGCTTTTGTCAACCACCCTTCTCAAGAGTAATGCTCATTTCCAGCCTTTCATCTGTTTTAGTGCCTGAATTCCCTGAGAAGAGGTCAGAAGAATAGCAATAAACATTGCTAAAAAGAACATAATGGTAGGAGAGAAAGAGGGATGGAGAGATGAAAGCCTAAGCAGCAATGTTAGGGCTTCAAATGATCTAAATTAAAGTAATCCCTGTGAGAAAGAAGATCACGGAGTGGGAATTTTATAAAGGTGTAAGTAGGAGGCAAAGAAGAAGGCATGGGAGGCATAGTTTGCTATCAGCCACATAGCAGTGAACACAGTCTGTGGGACTGACAAGTTTAAAAGCTTTAGCTTTTTTGTACAGTCATATACATGCATGTCTGGCTGTATAGGATTATATGGAAGGATGATATAATTGCTGACATGGGTTACCTTGGAGATAGTGTGTATGTGGGGAATTGAGGTGGCAGAGGGCAAGTGGGAATCAGGAAAAAATAAGATGAAGCACCTGTTTGATCACATTTATGAATGTTTGTAAGATTATCAAAAGGTATATTAAGAAATTAACTCCCCTTCAGACTTTTGAGCATCTTAACACAGACAATCCCTTGGGAATTGCTGAAAGAAGTTTTATCTAGGCATGTCAAGTGAGGGGCAGAAATGAACCAGAAGGTGGTAGACAGCTGTTCTATGTGGCCCTAGTCCTCAGTTCTCTACAATTTTCTTATTTAATTTTTTTTGCAGAAGTGCAAGGAATAATTTTCTAGAAAGGTAGCAAAACCAGAATTATACCCAAGAGTAGGAAACAAAATCATGGAGTTATTTCAGAACCTATAAAAGCCCTCTTTTGAAACATATCTTGCTTATAGATGCCTAAAGTTTCATTTATAGTTAGGCAAAGGACATAAATAGGTTTGAACTCATGGCCAACTCCACTCTATTGGCTGTTTCTATCTAGTATGGCATTCTAATTATTTATTGCTCTCTAACAAAACATCTCAAAACTTCACGGCTTAAAACAACAGTAGATACTTTATTGTCACTCTTGGTTTCTGTAGGTCACGATTTCAGAAAGAGCTCAATTGTGCAATTCTGGTTCAAAGTCTTTTATGTAGTTCAGTCAGACAGTGGTTTGGTGTAGTGGGGTCTGCAGTAGCTGGGGGTTGGCATCTCTCTATATATGTATTTATAGATATATACATATGTATATATATACAAATTTATTTATATACACACATATATTATTTCTATAGGGCTAGCCTTCCTTACAGCATAGTGGCCTCAGGGTAATTGAACTGTTTACCTGGCAGCTAAAGACTTCAAGGGCATGTATTTTATCCTTATGAGTGAGCATTTCAGGTAATTAGGAAAAAGCTGCATTATTTTTCATAACCTAATCTTGGGATGCCAACAGAGTTGCTTCTGCTATACCCGGTTGGTTACAAAGTGAGCCTCAAATCTGCCCAGATTCAACAGGAGGGGAATCAGACTCCACTTCTCAAAGAGAGAGTAGCAAGGTTCTAGAAAGCACCTGGGGTAGGAGGTACAGTTGCAGACGTCTTTGAGAAAAACAGTCTGTTACAGGTATTTTAGTGAGAAGAATTTGAAGCCATGCCATGTTGTATGGGGGTGCTATAATGTGCCAATGTGTGGGCATAGAGACATGTGGCAGGAAGTGTTGAGCAATGGGGCTCGTATTATGTTTTCTTCTCTCTAGGCCTTTTGAAAATGAAGCTGCCCTTGCTAATGACTCCCATATTGATTTCTTCTTTGACAGAACAGATCAAGTCTGCAAAAATAAGACACAAAACAAAAACCATAAAACAAATGAAAACAAACAAATCCCTGTTACTAAATCCAGGGCAATGCAGAGGATGGAGCATAGGAAGAGATTATACATAAGTGTACAAAAAAAGAGTTCTAGAAAAACAAACACAGGCAAAGGCTAGCTCTGAAAGATATTGGAACCTCCAGTTGTAAATGTCAGGCCTCTGAGCCCAAGCCAAGCCATCGCATCCCCTGTGACTTGCACATATAAGCCCAGATGGCCTGAAGTAGCTGAAGAATCACAAAAGAAGTGAATATGCCTTGCCCCATCTTAACTGATGACATTCCACCACAAAAGAAGTGTAAATGGCCGGTCCTTGCCTTAAGTGATGACATTACCTTGTGAAAGTCCTTTTCCTAGCTCATCCTGGCTCAAAAAGCACCCCCACTGAGCACCTTGTGACCCCCACTCCTGCCTGCCAGAGAACAAACCCTCTTTGACTGTAATTTTCCTTTACCTACCCAAATCCTATGAAACAGCCCCACCTTTATCTCCCTTCGCTGACTCTCTTTTCCGACTCAGCCTACCTGCACCCAGGTGAAATAAACAGCCATGCTGCTCACACAAAGCCTGTTTGGTGGTCTCTTCACATGGACGCGCATGAAATTTGGTGCCGTGACTCGGATCGGGGGACCTCCCTTAGGAGACCAATCTCCTGTCCTCCTGTTCTTTGCTCCGTGAGAAAGATCCACTTATGACCTCAGGTCCTCAGACCGACCAGCCCAAGAAACATGTCACCAATTTCAAATCCGGTAAGGGGCCTCTTTTTACTCTCTTCTCCAACCTCCCTCACTATCCCTCAACCTCTTTCTCCTTTCAATCTTGGCGCCACACTTCAATCTCTCCCTTCTCTTAATTTCAATTCCTTTCATTTTCTGGTAGAGACAAAGGAGACACGTTTTATCTGTGGACCCAAAACTCCGGCGCCAGTCACGGACTGGGAAGGCAGCCTTCCCTTGGTGTTTAATTACTGCAGGGATGCCTCTCTGATTGTACACCCATGTTTCAAGGGTCTCAGACCATGCAGGGACACCTGCCTTGGTCCTTCACCCTTAGCGGCAAGTCCCGCTTTTCTGGGGAAGGGGCACGTACCCCAACCCCTTCTCTCCTTGTCTCTACCCCTTCTCTGCTTTCCTGGGGCAGGGGCAAGTACCCCTCAACCCCTTCTCCTTTACCCTTAGCGGCAAGTCCTGCTTTCCTGGGGCAGGGGCAAGTACCCCTCATCCCCTTCTCCTTCACCCTTAGTGGCAAGTCCTGCTTCCATAGGGGGCAAGAACCCCCCAATCGCTTATTTCCATACCCCAACCTCTTATCTCTGCACCCCAATCCCTTATTTCTGTGCCCCAACCCTTTCTCTGCTTTTCTGGAGGGCAAGAACCCCCAACCCCTTATCCGTGTCTCTACTCTTTTCTCTGGGCTTGCCTCCTTCACTATGGGCAAGCTTCCACCTTCCATTCCTCCTTCTTCTCCCTTAGCCTGTATTCTTAAGAACTTAAAACCTCTTCAACTCTCACCTGACCTAAAATCTAAGTGTCTTATTTTCTTCTGCAATGCCACTTGACCCCAATACAAACTCGACAGTAGTCCCAAATAGCCAGAAAATGGCACTTTCAATTTTTCCATCCTACAAGATCTAAATAATTCTTGTCGTAAAATGGCAAATGGTCTGGGGTGCCTGACGTCCAGGCATTCTTTTACACATCAGTCCCTTCCTAGTCTCTGTGCCCAGTGTAACTCGTCCCAAATCTTCCTTCTTTTCCTCCCACCTGTCCCCTTAGTCCCAACCCCAAGCGTCACTGAGTCTTTCTAATCTTCCTTTTCTACAGACCCATCTGACCTCTCCCCTCCTTGCCAGCCCAAGCTAGCTCCCAATTCTTCCTCAGCCTCTGCTCCTCCACCCTGTAATCTTTTTATCGCCTCCCCTCCTGACACCTGGTCTGGCTTACAGTTTCGTTCTGTGACTAGCCCTCCCCCACCTGCCCAGCAATTTACTCTTAAAAAGGTGGCTGGAGCCAAAGGCATAGTCAAGGTTAATGCTCCTTTTTCTTTATCCCAAATCAGATAGCGTTTAGGCTCTTTTTCATCAAATATAAAAACCCAGCCCAGTTCATGTCTCATTCGGCAGCAACCCTGCGATGCTTTACAGCCCTAGACCCTAAAATGTCAAAAGGCCATCTTATTCTCAATATACATTTTATTACCCAATCTGCTCCCGACATTAAATAAAACTCCAAAAATTAGAATCTGGCCCTCAAACCCCACAACTGGACTTAATTAACCTCACCTTCAAGGTGTACAATAATAAAACAAAAAAAAGTTGCAATTCCTTGCCTCCACTGTGAGACAAACCCCAGCCACATCTCCAGCACACAAGAACTTCCAAATGCCTGAACTGCAGCGGCCAGGCGTTCCTCCAGAACCTCCTCCCCCAGGAGCTTACTACAAGTGCCAAAAATCTGGCCACCAGGCCAAGGAATGCCCGCAGCCCAGGATTCCTCCTAAGCCGTGTCCCATCTGTGTGGGACCCCACTGGAAATCGGACTGTTCAACTCACCTGGCAGCCACTCCCAGAGTCCCTGGAACTCTGGCCCAAGGCTCTCTGACTGACTCCTTCTTGGCTTACCGGCTGAAGACTGACACTGCCTGATCTCCTCGGAAGCCCCGTAGACCATCACGGATACCGAGCTTTAGGTAACTCTCACAGTGGAAGGTAAGTCCATCCCCTTCTTAATCAATATGGAGGCTACCCACTCCACATTACCTTCTTTTCAAGAGCCTGTTTCCCTTGCCTCCATAACTGTTGTGGGTATTGACGGCCAGGCTTCTAAACCTCTTAAACTCCCCAACTCAGGTGTCAACTTAGACAACACTCTTTTATGCACTGTTTTTTAGTTATCCCCACCTGCCCAGTTCCCTTATTAGGCCGAGATATTTTAACCAAATTATCTGCTTCCCAGTTCCTGGATTACAGCTGCATCTCATTGCTGCCCTTCTTCCCAGTCCAAAGCCTCCTTTGCGTCCTCCTCTTGTATCCCCCACCTTAACCCACAAGTGTAAGATACCTCTACTCCCTCCTTGGTGACCGATCATGCACCCCTTGCCATCTCATTAAAACCTAATCACCCTTACCCCACTAAATGCCAGTATCCCATCCCACAGCATGCTTTGAAAGGATTAAAGCCTGTTATCACTGGCCTGCTACAGCATGGCCTTTTAAAGCCTATAAACTCTCCTTACAATTCCCCCATTTTACCTGTCCTAAAACCAGACAAGCCTTACAAGTTCGTTCAAGATCTGCGCCTTATCAACCAAATTGTTTTGCCTATCCACCCTATGGTGCCAAACCCATATACTCTCCTATCCTCAATACCTGCCTCTACAACCCATTATTCTGTTCTAGATCTCAAACATGCTTTCTTTACTATTCCTTTGCACCCTTAATCCCAGCCTCTCTTCGCTTTCACTTGGACTGACCCTGACACCCATCAAGCTCAGCAAATTACCTAGGCTGTACTGCCGCAAAGCTTCACAGACAGCCCCCATTACTTCAATCAAGCCCAAATTTCTTCCTCATCTGTTACCTATCTCGGCATAATTCTCATAAAAACATACGTGCTCTCCCTGCCAATCGTGTCCGACTGATCTCTCAAACCCCAGCACCTTCTACAAAACAACTCCTTTCCTTCCTAGGCATGGTTAGCGCAGTCAGAATTCTTACACAAGAGCCAGGACCACACCCTGTAGCCTTTCTGTCCAAACAACTTGACCTTACTGTTTTTGCCTAGCCCTCATGTCTGTGTGCAGCAGCTGCCGCTGCTTTAATACTTTTAGAGGCCCTCAAAATCACAAACTATGCTCAACTCACTCTCTACAGTTCTCATAACTTCCAAAATCTATTTTCTTCCTCATACCTGACGCATATACTTTCTGCTCCCTGGCTCCTTCAGCTGTACTCACTCTTTGTTAAGTCCCACAATTACCATTGTTCCTGGCCCAGACTTCAATCCGGCCTCCCACATTATTCCTGATACCACGCCTGACCCCCATGACTGTATCTCTCTGATCCACCTGACATTCGCCCCATTTCCCCAAATTTCCTTCTTTCCTGTTCCTCACCCTGATCACGCTTGATTTATTGATGGTGGTTCCACCAGGCCTAATCGCCACACACCAGCAAAGGGAGGTTATGCTATAGTACAAGCCACTAGCCCACCTCTTAGAACCTCTCATTTCCTTTCAATCGTGGAAATCTATCCTCAAGGAAATAACTTCTCAGTGTTCCATCTGCTATTCTACTACTCCTCAGGGATTATTCAGGTCCCCTCCCTTCCCTACACATCAAGCTCGAGGATTTGCCCCCACCCAGGACTGGCAAATTAGCTTTACTCAACATGCCCGAGTCAGGAAACTAAAATACCTCTTAGTCTAAATAGACGCTTTCACTGAATAAGCAAAGGCCTTTCCTACAGGGTCTGAGAAGGCCACCACAGTCATTTCTTCCATTCTGTCAGACATAATTCCTCAGTTTAGCCTTCCCACCTCAATACAGTCTGATAACAGCTGAGCCTTTATTAGTCAAATCAGCCAAGCATTTTTTCAGGCTCTTAGTATTCAGTGACAGACTAATGGTCTATTAAAAACACACCTCACCAAGCTCAGCCACCAACTTAATAAGGACTGGACAATATTTTACCACTTTCCCATCTCAGAAGTCAGACATGTAATGCTACAAGGTATAGCCCATTTAACTTCCTGTATAGATGCTTCTTTTTATTTGGCCCCAGTCTCATTCCAGACACCAGACCAACTTCGACTGTGCCCCAGAAAACTTGTCATCCCTACTATCTTCTGTCTAGTCATACTCCTATTCACGTTCTCAACTACTCCTACATGCCCTGCTCTTGTTTACACTGCCGGTTTACACTGTTTCTCCCAGCCATCACAGCTGATATTTCCTGGTGCTATCTCCAAACTGCCAATCTTAACTCTTGAAGTAAATAAATAATCTTTGCTGGCAGGACTATGCTGAACCTCCATAGGCACTCTCTAATTAGATGTCCTAGGTCCTCCCAATTCTTAGTCCTTTTATACCTGTTTTTCTCCTTCTGTTATTCCATTTAGTTTTTCAATTTATACAAAACTGTATCCAGGCCATCACCAATCATTCTATACGACAAATGTTTCTTCTAACATCCCCACAATATCACCCCTTACCACAAGACCTCCCTTCAGCTTAATCTCTCCCACTCTAGGTTCCCACGCCGCCCCAATCCCGCTTGAAGCAACCCTGAGAAACATCGCCCATTCTCTCTACATACCACCGCCCAAAAATTTTCGCCGCCCCAACACTTCAACACTATTTTGTTTTATTTTTCTTATTAATATAAGAAGTCAGGAATGTCAGGCCTCTGAGCCCAAGCCAAGCCATCGCATCCCCTGTGACTTGCATGTATAAGCCCAGATGGCCTGAAGTAACTGAAGAATCACAAAAGAAGTGAATATGCCCTGCCCCACCTTAACTGATGACATTCCACCACAAAAGAAGTGTAAATGGCCGGTCCTTGCCTTAAGTGATGACATTACCTTGTGAAAGTCCTTTTCCTAGCTCATCCTGGCTCAAAAAGCACCCCCACTGAGCACCTTGCGACCCCCACTCCTGCCTGCCAGAGAACAAACCCCCTTTGACTGTAATTTTCCTTTACCTACCCAAATCCTATAAAACAGCCCCACCCTTATCTCCCTTCGCTGACTCTCATTTCTGACTCAGCCCGCCTGCACCCAGGTGAAATAAACAGCCACGTTGCTCACACAAAGCCTGTTTGGTGGTCTCTTCACACGGAAGCGCATGAAAGTAAAGACTACAAAACCCTGATAATTTTTATATTTCCTTGGGATAGAGATTGTAGTGGGGGTAACCTTCTTAACCAAGACAGAAGAAAAGCCATAAATAATACAAATTGACAGAATTTTTTACACAGAAATTAAAAGCTTTAGCACAGCAAAAGAAAACACAAAAACAGAAGACAATCAAATAGATTGAGAGAAAACATTTGCGATACACATAACAAAGGATTGTATTGCAAAGAGCTTCTAGCAAATGTGCAAGCAAATTATAAACAATTCAGTAGAAAAATGAGCCAAGGAAATCAGTAGGCAGGCCACAGAAAAGAGAAAATGTCTGTAGGGGAGAAAAAGCAATATCTTTTTTGCCCATCGCAAGGTTCACAATTGACATCCCTATAACACAAGATAGATTAACAAGAGACAAGGATAACACATTTATTTAACCAAAGTTTTATGTGACACTGGAGCCTTAGAAATGAAGACCCAAACACCCAGGGAAGACTGTGCATTTCTATGCTTAGTCTGATGAAAGAAATAGATAGTTGTGGAGATGTGGAGAAAGATAATTGGACACAAAGAGATATTATCTAACAGTAATAAACAGGGGAGTGGAGTTGGGTGGAGGACTTAGCTAGGTCTGTTTATTCAGATTTTTTCCTGTGTCTCTGTATGATATCCCTTGTCCCCATGGGGCAGCAGACCTGTCACATGAGGATCTTCAGGGATGAAAGGAGGAAATCAGAGAGTGACCTTTGTAAGTTTTATAGCTTACTTTGTGGGATAGGAATTTTAGTTTCCATGACTTACTTTAGGGGAGCAAGGATGATGGGAGAAAGGAGGGCAAGAGAAGGTGAGAGACCTGCATGCTTCTGCAGCCTCCAATCTCCTTCAGTCAAAATACTTAGCATGCCAAGGCACCATACTCTGGGGTATGGTGTTCTGAGCCCCGTCAGGTTCAATAAATATATGAACTCTATTAGTCATCTGGAAAATGCAAATTAAAATAAAAACAAGCTACCATTTTAAACTATTGGATTCCAGGTTAAAACATTGATCATATATACACATATATATATATTTGAGATGGAGTCTTGCTCTGTTGTCCAGGCTAAAGAGCAGTGGCATGATCTTGGCTCACTGCAATCTCCACCTTCCAGGTTCAAGTGATTCTCTTGCCTCAGCCTACCAAGTAGCTGGGATTACAGATGTGCACCACCATGCCTGGCTAATTTTTGTGTTTTTAGTACAGGCGGGGTTTCACATGTTGGCCGGGCTGGTCTTGAACTCCTGCCCTCAAGTGATCCACCAGCCTTGGCCTCCCAAAGTGCTGGGATTACAGTCATGAACCACCGTGCCCGGCCAAAGTATTGCTAATATTGAAGTGGACTAAGCCACTCCAATATATGCTACTTTGGCAAAGGATTATTTTGAGCCTAAGACAACTGAGAAAAAGCAAATCAAAGCTCTCTGCCCTTCCCTATTTGCCTAAAAGCAGGATATAAATTTGTCACAGTGTCTTCCTGCCCCTCTCTACCAGGAAGGACAGAATTTAATCATTGGAGACAACTCTAAACCTTTATCAGAGCATTAGGGGAATCTACTTAACAAACGACACTAACTAGTCTTTATCTTCCATTTGTTTCCGCCATATATTTGCCTTCCCACAACTTGGGGTCCTGAAGACTCAAACTCCTTTTCCATTTCCTTGTCACTTCTCTAAAATTTTTTGTTCTTTTGTTGAGATGCTACTTAAGCCCAAGTTCTAACCACCCCTTTGAGTTACTCATTGCTGAGTGCTGTCATGTGTATGAGTGATGCACATGCTAATAAACTTCTGTTTTACTCTAGTTCATCTGTCTTTTGTCAGTCAGTTTATAGTGCTCCAGCTGGAAAACCTAAAATGTTTCCTCCTTCATAATATCAAGTGCTGGCTTGGATGTGAAGAACTCACACATATTGTGGGTTGCTTATAAATTGACATAGCTCATGCTGAAGTAATCTGGCATTTTTATGAAAATTAAAAATGGATATACTGTGTATATATTTGGGCATATATTTGTAGAAAAATTATTTGCATATAAATATATATTAAAGAATGCTTATTGTGGCAATTCTCTTTTTTATAAAAACAAGAAAAAATGGAAGATCTTTCAATAAGGTAATAATTGCATTTTTTAAATTATAGAAATTTAGACTATAGAACACCATGTAGTTAAGTAAAATAAAAAGGTATATCCCTACATGTTTTCTTAGTCATATATCAACATATAATAAAGTGGAAAAAGTTATAGAGTAATATGTATATATACATGCCTGTGTTTATAACATATGTAATATAAGGAAAATGAAAAATATTTGTTCGTATGATTATTTAAGTAAATGAAGAAGCACAGATGAATTCATTTGAAATTTTCAGTGGGATTAACAAAGCTTTGTTAACACCCATTTGAGGTGATATTGGAAGGAAAACAATTTTTTTTCTTTTTTTTGAGACAGAGTCTTGCTCTATCCCCCAGGCTGGAATGCAGTGGCATAATCTCAGCTCACTGCAACCTCCTCCTCCAGGGTTGAAGTGATTCTCATACCTCAGCCTTCTGAGTAGCTGGGATTACTGGCGCCCACCATCATGCCTGGCTAATTTTTGTGTTTTTAGTAGAGACAAGGTTTTGCCATGTTGGCCAGGCTGGTATCAAACTCCTGACTTCAAGTGATCCGCCTGCCTCAGCTTCCCAAAGTTCTGGGATTACAGGCATGAGCCACCGCACCCAGCTGAACAATTTTACTTTATAAACATCTTTATCTTTGGAAATGTTTCTGCTAGCAATGTATTATTGGTATTTGATCCAAAGGACTAAAGAAAAGAAACGGCCATTACATGCGTTGGCTGCACCAGTTCTTGGTACAAATGAATATCTGTTGAATGAATAAATGAGTGTCTTGGATCCATTGTCACACTTATGTATGTCTCTTTTTCCTGCATAGTGGGAGATGATATTTCTACAGCTAAATCCATTTTAAAAATCAAGAATAATGCTTTTTGTTCTTTCCCAAGGAAGGTAGTTCTAGTACATCAAGTTCCTATTTTGATAATTTAGTCTTATGTAATTTCTATTTTCAAAATAATTCTGGTTAAAAAACAACAGCAAATATAAATGGCTCTATTGGTGCTTTATTTAGTTGGAGGATCAAAAATTTGCAGCCCAGTTTTTTCAAGTTGATTCAGTTCCCTGCCCAAATTGATTAGAAAAGTCTCATTTCATGCAATTACAGATCTTTATTGCCTTTCATTATAGAATGTTTTCCTTAAGGAATAGCCAATTTTTGAGAAAGACTAATCTTCTGGAGTGATTTAAAAAATTGTGGCACCTCATTCTTTTGAAAATTGAATTTGAACAAAATCCAAGGACAGTTTAAAATTCAGCTTCCACTTTAGAGGACTTCATTTTAAGTCCATCAATGCCTATAAAGCATCAAGTAAAATTTTCTTTCTACTCATCATATTATCATCTGATTTCAACAATAGCTCAAATTTTAATAAAAATTTTAATACTTACATGATTATTATCTTTATTTGAACTAGATGAGCACTAACTAAACTTATTCCTAAGGGAGAATAGAAGAGCCTCCTTCAACTTTACTGCCTCTTTCTCATGCACCCAAAGCTCCTGTTACGAACATTCCTGGATTGTGAGTTTGTTCTATAGCACACAGCAAACAGGAGCAGCGTCATCTCTGCATTTAACATGTGAACATCTCTGCAGGTAACACGAACCACATGGATGAACCTGTGCCTCACCTCGTGGGCTGCTCTGTGACGGCAGAACACCCACTAGACGAAGAAGCTTCCCTCCAACTTCTGCTTTTCCCAAAAGCAGAATGTCATAGACTGGTTACCTGTGTACTATGCCCCTCAGGAAGGGAGAATTCACTTCATTCTTTTACCTGCAGACAGGTTGGGAGGGTTATGCAAGTCAGGGGCATATAGCCTGCCTGACAGAGGCAGAAAGACCTCAGGTGATTTTGAGAGTGTTTGATAACAGGAAATATGATAAAATGCAAGGGCTTCTGTGTAACTGGGAATTTTTTCAGAGTAGAGAGGTCTCAACCTAGAATGTCTACTCACCTAGTAAAGTGAAGAGACCTGCAGTCTTCCTCTGACAGTGACAGACAACCTCTAGGAGGCACGGAGCCAAAGGGCAGACTGAGAACTGCGTAGTTTTCTCCAGGAACAGACATTTTTCAGACGGATTGGGACTCTGGGGGAAGCACTTTGATTAGAGAGTGAGATAGAGCACAGAAATCCAATTCATGCCATCTCAGCATGCAGGATCTAGACTTCGAACATTCAAGGGAGTCTGGAAGTGTTTGAATGCTGGTCTTGTCAAATAATGAGGAATGACCATTCCAGCAAAGAGCAGTCTAAATAGAAGAGAAGCAGGACACAATGCAGATGCTAGACAAAGAAAGAACATCCAGATCAGAGCAGGAAAAAAGATAATTCCTTTCACTCTATCCAGCTAATGATTTTACTAATCTCCACTAAGGGAGGATTGAAAGTTAATAGAAAAACCACAGGAGATTCAACTTGTAGTTTCAGTATATTAGCATATATATTCTTGCTAAAATTACTTCAGTTGCTTTCTATAATTCTCATTTCCCTTATGTGGCATTACACATTCTTATCTTCCCCCCTCAAAAGTAGATTAAGTGGAGGCTGTCTCAGTCTAGAGGGTTCTGTAGGTACTGAACACATTATAGAGAAATCACAAGATCATGCAGCTTGGTGCTTCAACAGATGCCTGACCCTACCCAGCCTGGGTGGATCCTTGGCACTACCCAGGGTTCCTTTCAGATGTGGCCACTATACGGCTCCTAGATCCATTCTTGACCGAGGTACATGGGCCCAGAGAGTGTAATTAAGTGATATAGTCAGAGGTGGTTATTACCTAGACAATACTAGCTAGTCAATTGGGAAGTAAATCATACAGTTCAGTCAGAATCACATTTAGAATACCTTCTCTAAGGCAAGGTTTTAAAAACTTGCTTTTAATTTAAAAGCCTGACTTGGTGGTAGGTCTGGAGTGGAGCCCCAAAGTCTGCCTTTTATGTAAGAACCCGAAGGTGAATCTGATGTAGGTGGTCCATGGCTCCACTTTGAGTTCCTGGGCTAAATGATTTGCTGATTTATTAGACAGTAAACAATTGAGGCTGGGTGTGGTGGTGCACGCATGTAGTCTCAGTTACTTGAGATGCTGAGGCAGGAGAATCGCTTGAGCTCAGCAGTTTGAAGCTATGGTGAGCTATGATTATGCCCACTTCACTCTAGCCTGGGTGATAGAGCCACACTCTGCCTCAAAAAAAAAAAAAGAAAAAAAAAAGTAAACAGTTGAAATTTCATGGCAGACATTTCCAGCCTATGTGTGTAGAAATGAGCTGAGATACAGGTGTTGTCAATAAGCAGTTTCTTTGGCCCAGTTGGCCTGGCTCTCTTTGGGCTGCTATAAGCACTTTCACACCGTGCAGAGATTTCCTTCTCGAGGAGATGCCAGATCAGACTGTTATAAACATAGAAAGGGGGAATGGGGACTTTCTTTCATAAGGATTAAAAATAATACTCCAAATTCAGCCTTCCCACAAAACCAAGTAAATCAATGTAAGTAAAGCTAAAATAGGCAGAAAAGGGCACCATTGCAATGGTTAAAAAAAAGAGGCTGTGGAAATAGTTGTGAAAAAGTCTGCAAAATGCACGGTAATGGTAATTGAAGGCCTCCTTTCTCTTTATGGAAGGGTACCTGTTGTAGCCACGTGAGTTAACACCTTACAGAAGCCCTCAGCACTAGTGTGTTCTTCTTTCTGAGTATGTACTTAACTATAGGAAACAATTTTTTTGTGTGTGATTGCAGAAATAAGAAATCTGAATTCTTCCAAAGAGACTGAAAAAGGACCTGAGACAGGATACTTTGTGGAAATCACACTTCTCCTGGAGTTTGCCTACAATAGGATCTCAGAGATTTATCCCTGAACTCTAGGTTTATGGTGACTTCTTTTAAACTGGCTTGCCTCCAAAAGAGAGTAACTCAAAGCTGAGTTTAAAATTCTTCCACCTCTTTCTTGATATCATTACTGATAAGGCCAAATCTTTGATGGCTATTATAACTCTGGCCTGGCTTAGTGAAATCTCGCAGACAACCTAAACCTCAACTGGAATGATTTGTTAGTAGTCAATACTTAGTTCAAACTTTAGATCCTCTATTCACTCTTTGGCGAGGACACTAATAAGACACAAGGAACAAGATGCAGTTAAAATAATGCAGGTGGGAGCTGGGGATATGTGGCCACAATGCAAAACACAAGAAAATGTCCTGGCTCCTGACCTTGAGGATCTTAATGATCTACCTGAGATATCTCCATGTCCACCCACTTCACACCTACAGGGAGCAAGCTCATTTCTGGGTACACACAGCAGACTCGTAATAAATATTGCCTGAAAGATAACGCTCTATCAGTATGAACTAAGAGTAGAATGAACGTTCATCTTTCTTTTGCATTCACCTCATCTCATTCCGTTTGTTTCAAGTCAGTTCTCCTGTTGGGAGAGGCTGCAGCACTCCTGTCTGGAGTGGGGGAGGGTCTGTTGTAGCACAACAGTTCCATGCTACTCCTTCGTCTGTTCATGTCAACAGTCTATGTATGGAGCACCTATGTTTAGGTGGCTGTGTTAAGCACCTTGGAGGTGGGATGAAGATAAAGAGAGAAAAGCAACAGAGTCTCCTTTAGAGGGGAGGGCAAGATCTTGGTTAAAAACAAAAACAAAACAGGTTCTATCACTCAATGTATTTGTGATCACTTTGTAACACTTTTTCTGAGCTCCAGTTTCCTCTCCTGTATAGTGGGAACAATATGTATTTCCATGGTGTCATAAGGGTCAAATGAAATAATTAGAGTTGCAAGATTTAGCAAATAAAAACAGTGTAAATTATATTCCACCCAATATTTGGGACGTACAAAACAGTATTTATTGTTTCTTTAGAATTCAAATTTAACTGACATCATATATTTTATCTGGCATGCCTAGAAATAATGTTATGATAATAGTAGCCATTCTCTGAGTGCCTACTTCATATGCCAGGCACCACTAGGTACCTAGATTACATTGGTTATAGTTCTAACAGCAGCTATTACTAACTCCATTTTGCACCTAGGATGTGGAAGTTTTCCAAAAACAAATAGCCAGTAAATAGCAGAGGCAAGATTCAAATTCACTTTATCATGCTGCTTCTTCAGGAGATGAAAGCAATCTGAAACTAGAAAATAGCCTGGTGTTTATGGTCTCTTTGTTCATTATCTCTGTCCTGAGTACAGCAAAGGGACTGTGGGAAGTTATGGGAATGTGGAAGTTAAAAGTTTCCATCAAGTGTAGACAAAAGCCTGTATCTACTTCTCAACTTCCAGGAAATCTGTATTTCTATGGATACCAAGGCAACGTCCATAAATGCTCTAAAACGACCCACAGTGTATGATGTGACATGTGGGATTATCTATCCCAAAGCCCATGCCAGAGCAGAGATGTATTGACTAACTGGGCCTTAAAGTAAATTAGTTCTGTAAGCTACTTAATATGTCCCATTTTTGCTATTAGATGACAAAAGATTCAGCTTAGCCACCTATACTTCTAATCTTTAAAGTAAATTCAGAACTTCATTTATTCAAGCATTTATTTCATTCTCTCATCCATCCATGTGTCCATTCAACAAGCACTTATATAGTACTTTCTAGACATTGTTCTAAGCACTTTACAAACATTAACGTACTTAATTCTCATAATCATCCTCTAAGTAGGTATTATTATTACCCCCATTGAAATTTGGAATGGTGACCCCAGATTCCTACTAGAACCTTGTGATGGCTCAGTGGCCCTCCAGAGATGTCCATGTCCTAATCCTTGGGACCTGTGGATATATTATATGACAGACCAAAGGGATTTTGCGGATGTGATTAAGGTAACCGACCATAAAATCAGAAGTTTATCCTGGATTTTTGAGGTGGACCCCATCTAATCAATTTTTGAGGTGGACCAATCTAATAAACAGCTGTGTTTAACAACTACTAAACACAGAGGATGTTCTGTGACTGAATTCAGGAGAGATGCAGCAGAAGCGGAAGTCAGGGAGATTAGAGGTGTGAGGGGGATGGGATGCATCGTTGCTGGTTTGAGGACGGAGGGTGCAGCATGATGGGTAGTGTAGGTGGCCTTACATTGCTGACAGAGGCCACATCTCCCAGCCAGTGAGAAGACGACAACTCAGCCAGCGAGGAAACAAGAATTCAGAACATGATTCTGCCAGCAACCTGCATCAGTTTGGTGGCAAATTCTCCCTCAGACCCTTCAGATGAGAGCCTGGGCCAGCTGATACTTTGACGTCAACCTCTGGGACCAAGGGCAGAGGAATCCATTGAGCTCATGTGAACTTCTGGCCTGAAGAATCGCGGGATAATCCATTTGTGTTGTTTTAAGCCACTAAATTTGTGGTAATTTTTATAGCAGAAATAGAAAATGAATATAGACCATATCTCTTTAGGGTATTACTTTTTACATCCCAGTCTGATAGTCATGTCATCTTCCATTAGCCAGAGTATTTAGTTAAGCAGAATATTTCTTTCTGTACTGATTGTGCTGACCAGGTATATTTTGCATTGTGCAGTTGCAGAGGTTCCGTGCCCAATTCTGGGACTCACTCCTTGCATTCTTCATTTACCAGGAAGGGGAATAGGAGGCTCTGAAGGATGGAAGAGGGACAGCCTTTTCAAATATTGATTAGGAAAAGGCAGCAGGAGAGAAGACTGAAAGCACAGACTCTCAGCCTGAATCTGGGCTTAAACTCCGGCTCTATTGCCTAGTAGCCATGTGGCTTTGGGCAAGTCACTTAACATCTCTGTGCCTTGGCTTATCTTCAAAATGCAGATGACGATCAGAATAGTACCTAGGGTTGCTATGATTAAGTGAGTCAAAGAATGTGGTGTGAGTATTGCAAGGATGATCTAAGTGTTCGCTGTTATTATTGTCTCCATTGCAGAAGGGTTTCACAGACAGGTGAAGATAGAAGCACACCAAATAAAGAAAAGCTCAAAAGGGTTTGCAATCGGAGAAATGGAAATGAAAATAATAGTGAGATATCACTGTAAGCCAGTCAGATGGGCACAAATGGGGAAGCTAGACGATGTTGGTGTTGGAGAGGATGAGGGACATGGGCAGCACCCGCCTCACTGCAGTTGGGAGTGTGATCCGGGCAGTCATTCTGTTGAACAACCTGATACTACTGAGTCAAGGTAAAGATACATACCCTCTATGTCTTGGTTTGGGTTCTCCCAGAAACAGCTCCTTAGATAAGGATTTAAGTGGAAGTGGCTTATTCAGGAGATGATGCCAGGATATGCTGGTAGGAAGGGAAGGCACTCAATAAGGGCATGTTTTCAAGCAAGTTCCGCTGTGAGTCACTGGAGCTTAACTGGGGACTTCCAGGAGCAGGTGTAGAACAAGAACCTCCCAATTTTCCCATCCAAGAGGTGAAAGAGCTGGGGTATTTATATACAAGGCTCCTCATACATTGGCTCAGGGCTGCTGAGAATGAGAGTGCAGGTGCTCGCCGCTGGCAGTTAAGGAGGCCTGGCCTGCAATAAGACGAGGAGATGTGGGTATGGCACTGATAGCGTCTACCCCCCAGGATGGCCTAGGAAATCCACTCAAGTATAAACCTAAAGAAATGATCACGACATTTCATTTGGGAGACATGTGAGGATGTTTGCAATGTTATTTGTGATGGCAGGAGTTCTAGGCAGGCTGGGTGACCATCACTAGGAGAGTGAGTAGAATCCATGTGGGGAACGTGCACATGGGGTATTGTGCAGTAGTTAAAAGTAACAGATTGAGTTATACATAGCTACATAACGAAGCTTAAAAATAATCCCAAGTGAGAAAAGAAACAGAATGAGATCTATCACACACACATACACACTCTCTCTCTGTCACACACACACCCACACCCCCACACTCTCTGTCACACACACACACACACACACCCCAGTGAAAATTTTGTAACAATGCACTTAACAAAAAAAATCATGTACACATGTCAGAATGGTTTTTCATAAAGGAGTGGAGGAAAAGCAGTTGGCTATGATACTAAGATAAAAAGTAATTAATTGATTTACTTTTTTTTAACAACACAAAAGGGGAATCCTGTAGAGATCTTTGATGATAATGTGTTGTGAACTGAGTGTGAAGAATTCAACAATCTGCACCTCTCATCCCAGAGAAAACAATGTACACCAGTGATTTCTGATCCTGTCCATTTCTCTGATCTAAAGTGCTTGTTTGTTCATTTTCTAGAGTTTTACCTGCTTCTCAGTGGTCTATCCATTGCGTGAGGGTGGTGGCTGCAGAGAGAGGGGAGTGGAGGTTGCAGCCCTGAGTGAGGCCCACTCTGACGGAAAGAGAGGGAATTCATCCAGGGACTGAGGTCAAGGTCAAGTTGGGGTGGAGTGGAATGGTTTCCTAGACATCCTGTCGTGAAGAAGACCAGACAGCCCATCGGGCTAAGGCTAGGCCAGGTCAGCGGAGCAGATGGGGTGATGCCAAGATAAGGAGAGAGCCGGGAAGGAGAACCAGGTTGTGACATTCCCAGACAGAGGTTAAAATGCTGGCTCTGTGTTCATGAAGCTGAGTGCCCAGGCAAAGTCACCAAGTGCCCAGGTAGATGATGCTTCAAATGCATTTTTACATGCTTTTTTTACCTGCCACTGCCAGATAATGGTAAGGATTTTTTTCTACCCTAATGAAGCTGTTAGAAGTATTAACATTTATATAAAATAGTAAATAGAATTTGAAGGTGTCTATACTAAAGATGGATTGAATTTTGATTTTAATATAGTTTACATACCAACCATGGACTTGAGTTCCAGATGGGAATAATTATTTTTTGTATCGATCTCTTTAAATCTTAATTTTTCATTTAAAAATTCTTTTGGCACCAGTCAAAACCAACAACCTTGCCTTTTGTGATGTCCAGCAAGCACAGTGCAAATATGTAACAAATAAGTATTATGGAGTAGATGGTTTTGTGCAGCATGCATGAGAAATTCATTAATTTAAATTTAATTTGAAAAACATAATGAATTCAAGGTACCATTCCCAGTGTAGTTGTGTAGATAAAGATTAAAAAGTCATAGTTTATAAAATTAATCTGTCTTAAGGGTATATTCTTCTGTTGGAAGTCAGGGGGTGTCTCAGGAACAGCCTACAATGGCAAGAAATTTTCAATAAGATGGATTTTTTTTTTTAAATCACACTTCCAGAAGAAATTTAGAAATAGGGCTTTTTCTCTAAGGCAATACCTAGAAAAAAATGATTTGACCAAGGGCTTAGAAAAATTAGCAGTGTTTGCAATTGGTTACAGAGGTCTTATAGCCTATCACAGCTTGCTTAGCTCTCTTGAGTTGTATTTATAAAGTGTTCTGGCTGATCTACTTAGTTAGATGAATGGTAAGATTATTTTTGCCTTTTAGCTATGTGATGCTGAACTCTAATCAATTGAAATGCTTCACGGTGACAGAATGCCTTCTGTTTGCCAATGCAAAAAATCCTATTAAGTGGCAAATTATAAAATCTCCAAGTAGCACCCAGCTGAAATATTTGTTTGTATTTTCTATAATAGATCTTTCCTTTGAAGCAGCTGCTATTTCAAAGGAGATTGTAGGCATTTGAAAAATCTGGGTCACTCCTCATGCATTCCAGAAAGAAATCTGTGATAGACTAAGGCCTCAGGACCCATCTGTGGCTGTGTGGGAACTGTGTGGGGTTGTAAATAAAGCTGGTGGGGGGCCCAGAGCAGTTTTCAGGGCCCGAACCTCAGCGCCAGGATTTCTAAATACTGAAAACTGGATGGGGAAAAACTGAAAAATGGGGTCTTTAAAATTTTTTTTAGAGACAGGGTATCCCTCTGTCACCCAGACTGGGGTGCAGTGGTGCGATCATGGCTCACTGTAACCTTGAACTCCTGGGCTCAAGTGATCCTTCTGCCTCAGCCTCCTGTGCGGCTGAGGCTACAGACACGCGCCACTATGCTGGGCTAATTTATTAAAATGTTTTGTAGAGATGGAGTCTTGCTATGTTGCCCAGGCTGGCCTTAAGCTTCTGGGCTAAGTGATCCTCCTGCCTCAGCCTCTCAAAGTGCTGGAATTCAGGCACAAGTCACTGCACCTGACAGTTTTAAAAAATTGTTTGTAGAGAGGGGACCTCACTATGATGTCCAGGCTGGTCTTGAACTCCTGGCCTCAAGTAATCCTCAGCCTCCCAAAGCATTGTGATTACAGAAATGAGCCCCTGTGCCCAACCCTGAAAGACACAGTTTTTAGGTAAGTACATAATTAAAATGCTAATCATATTCACATTAGTAATGAGGATTTTAATATTGAGGAAAGGATGACAAAGGAGTTGGGTCACATGGGAGGGTCATTGCACTCAGCGAATAATGTTTTTCTATCCTTAAAGAGTTGCATTAGCCTCTTTTTGGTTAAAAAAGTCACATCCGGCCGGGCGTGGTGGCTCATGCCTGTAATCCCAGCACTTTGGGAGGCCGAGGTGGGTGGATCATGAGGTCAGGAGATCGAAACCATCCTGGCTAACACGGTGAAACCCCGTCTCTACTAAAAATACAAAAAATTAGCCGGGCGTGGTGGCAGGCTCCTGTAGTCCCAGCTACTCGGGAGTCTGAGGCAGGAGAATGGCATGAACCCAGGAGGAGGAGCTTGCAGTGAGCCGAGGTCGCGCCACTGCACTCCAGGCTGGGCGACAGAGTGAGACTCAGTCTCCAAAAAAAAAAAAAAAAAAAAAAAATTCACATCCATATTTTTTAGGACAAAAAGTTGCTAATAACACTTACCTCTGATTGATAAGTAATCTGAGCTGCAGGAAGTGGGAGGTTTGCTCCCCTTTGGCGACCTCACCCACGTGCACACACAAACTCAGAGGCTCCCTGGGTACTTTTTACTTTCCTCTTTCTGTGTTTCCATGTTTTCTCAGCAGCTTTCCCTCCTTCTGTGAAGGAAAATTTCAGCAGGACACAGTCTGCCAAGCTAAGCACATGGCAGACACTTGATAAACTTCACTAAGATTTCAAGGAAGTGTGGGGAAGAAAATTTGTTGGATTTTCTTTAGACAGGAAGGAGAAAGACCAGTGAAAAGAAGTGGAAAAAAGAGAGAAATCCAAAAAGATGGTGGTAGGCTGGGATTAGGTTAAGTCAAAGTGCCCACAGATACGGGTTGAAAAACATTTTGAAGATCTGCAGTGATTATTCTTCCACTTAAAGTTATTTATAAAATTGTTTGATAAATTGGCTTTTCTGGTGCTCCCCTTTTGCTTCTAGGAAGATGGAGTAGACATATTTTTCCCTATTCCTCTTGCTAAGTACAACTAAAAGCCCTGGATATTCTATTAATATATAAAACAAGCATAAGACGACCGTGAAAGGTGGGGAGAAGGCAGCGTACTGCATAGGGACCTCTGCACACAAGAAATGATACTGTGGTGAGTTCTTCAGGTTTTCTTTTTGCTTCATAAATTCCAGTCCAGAAGGTGAAGAAGCTGGCACTTTAGAAACGCCTGCAAGGACACATGAAACAGCCCTGATAAAAGCCCACACTCTCCAGCCAAAGAACCAGGAAAGGGGCAGCCTCGCAAAACAGGAAACGTTTACATAATGTCCACTCTACTCCAGCCAAACACCACAGAAAAATCTGTGGCCACACCCCCACCCACACCAGCAAAGGGCTAAGGGGGCATCCCGACTTCTACTCTTGTCAATCTTTAAAACCCCAAGCGCTTCACCAAGGTGGTGTCCGAGAATGTTGGGTAGGGAACAAGGCTTTCATTCCCACTGTGTGGTAATGAGACCCCCTCACACTGCAGTATCCCTGAAGATCTTTGGGAAAGCTTAGACTTCCACCACAACCCAGCAGTGAAGAGGCGCTGCACCCGCCTCTGCTGGGGTGGTATCAGAGGAGGCCTGGTAGAGAGACAGGACTTCCACCACTGCCCAGCGGAAATGAGGTCACTCACTTCCTTGTGGGGTCAGTGGAAGCTGTATGGGAAGAAGTAATGAGGCATACAAATCCGCCAGTTACAGAAGTATCTGTGGAGGCCTAGTGGGGAGCTAGATCTCCTGCCTCAGCCAGCAGTACAAAGAGACCCCTTGGATGTCAATGGAGGCTGTTTTAGTCAGGGTTCTCCAGAGAGACAGAACCAATAGAACTTGTCTCTCTCTCTCTATATATATAGAGAGAGAGCTACAGAACCAATAGGATCTCTATAGGTTCAGTCTCTCTCTCTCTATCCTATATATATATATATATATATCCTATTTTTATATAAATATAGGATATATTTAAGTATATATGTTTATATATATCATATATAGGATATATAAGTGTATATATACTGTATACATACTTATAAATACTATACTATATATAAGTATATATAGGATATATAATATATAAAATAGGATATATATAAATGTAGGATTATATATCTATATGTTCTGTCTCTCTATATGTATCATATGTCTTCTAGGACATATATCCTAGAGAAAAGGATTAGAAGGGATTTATTAGGGGAATGGCTAAGTTGATTATGGGGGCTGAGAAGTCCCACAATAGGCCATCTGCAAGCCGGAGAACCAGGGAAGCTGGTAGTGTGGCTTGGTCCAAGTCCGGAGGCCTCAGAACCAGAGAAGCTGATGGTATAACCTCACTGGAAGGTTGAAGGCCAAGATCCTGGGGTGAAGGGGTACTGATGCAAGTCCCAGAGTCCAAAAGCCAGAGAACCTGGAGTTCTGACATCCAAGGGCAGGAGAAGTAGGGCATCTCAGCTTTGGAAAAGAGAGCCAGAATTCACCTTTCCTCTGCCTTCTTGTTTCACCTGAGCCCCCAGCTGATTGGATGGTGGCCACCCACATTGAGGGTAAATCTTCTCCACTCAGTCCACGGACTCACCTGCCAATCTACTCCAGAAACACCCTCACAGACACACCTGGGGGAGCCCAATCATTCTAATCCAATAACATACCACCTGGGTTTCCCTTTCAGCAGAAGAGGGATGAGCTCAATGTCTACTGAAGCATCGAGAATAATGTATGCTTTACCAGCTACATGGGTATCCCTAAATCCTGTCAAATGGACATCCAGAATCAACCATCACAGAGACCAAGGAGGAAACTTAAACTTCCTCCCTTACCAGACAGTAACGGGGCAGAGCCTTCCATTGCCTTGCTAGAAGTGCATCAATGAAAGCAAGCTAAAATACAAAATTTAACTAAGATCTGGAGTCCTGTAACACAAAACCAGAAAAGTCCAGATTTCAATTGATAATCACTCATTATACCAAAAACTAGGAAGATCTCAAACGTAATGAAGAAAGACCATAAATAGATGGTGTATTAGTTTGCTAGAGATGCCATAACAAAGTATCATGGACTGGGTGGCTCAAACACATTTTTTACTGTCTAGATGCTGGGAAATCCAAGATCAAGGCACTGGCAGATTTTGTTTCCACAGAGGTCTCTCTCCTTGGCTTGCAAGTGACTCTTACTTGCTGTGCCCTCACATAGCCTTTCTCTGTGAGTGTGCATCCCTCATGTGTCTTTTCTTACAAGGACACCAGTTATATTGGATTAGAGTCCTGCCCTATTGGTGTAATTTGAATGTAATTACCTCTTTGAAGGTCCTATCTCCAAATACAGTCACATGGATTAGGGCCCACCCATATGACTTCATTTAATCTTAATTAGTTCTTTAAAGACTCTATCTCCATGTACCGTTACATTTTCAGGTATTGGAGGTTGAGAATTCAGTATAAAAATTTTCAAGCGGGGGACACAATTCAGCCCATAACAGATGTCTACAACAAGATGACAAAAATTTTAGAGTTATCTGACAAATATTTTACTGCCGCCATCATAAAAATGATTCAAAGTGCGATTATGAACAAACTTGAAACAAATGAAAAAATTGCAGGTCTCTGCAAAGAAATAAAAGCCTCAGCAAAGCAATGCAAGTATAATGAAGAATCAAATGGAAATTTTAGAACTGAAAAATGTAATAACTGAAATTTAAAATTCAATGAATATGTTCAACAGCAGAATGGGAGAGACAGAGGAAAGAATCAGTGAACTAAAGAGAGGACAATAGAAATTACCCAGTCTGATTAACAGAAATAGATAGGAAAAAAAATTGAAAGGAATCTCAGAAACCAGGGAGACTATAATAAAAGATGTAACTTTTTTTTTTTCCATTGGAGGTATGAAAGGAGAGGAGAGAGAGGCTAAAACTGAAAAAATAGTCAAAAAATAATAGCTGAAAATTTCTCAGATTTGGCAAAAGACATAAATCTATAGATTTCAGAAGTTGAGAAAACTCCAAGCAGGGGAAACCCAAAGAAATCCATACCATGACACAGCCTAGTCAAACTTCTGAACACTAAATACAAGTAGTAAGTTGTGAATGTGCTCTTCTGTACATTTTGCTTGTAGGAGGGTAGCCACGTAGTGGTTGGAAAATGCATGAATTCTGAGGTCGGGGGACCTGGTTTTGAACCTGAGATTTGCTGCTTCCAACATATTCATCATAGGGCAAATTACTAACTCTCTTTGAGCTTTGATTTTTCATCTGTAAAAAATGGAATAATATGCTTCCCCTGCCCCCGTGGAACTATGGTGAGAATTAAGTGAGGAAACATATGTAAACTCAGGCAGGATTTCTATGCTGTAGTCTTGAGACCAAAGTCTTTTTTCTTTGGGTAACCTCAGTTTTTGCTCCTTGGCCTTCACCTTATGGGATGAGACCCATTCATGTTATGGAGTGCAATCTGTTTCACTCCAGGTCTACCCATTTAAATATTAACCACATCAGAAAGATGCCTTTACAGCAACATGTAGATCGGGGTTTGACAGAACAACTGGGGAACATAGCCTCATCAAGTCAATAGATATAATTATCCATCACATATAGAGAAATTAATTTTACATTTACTGAGGTTGTATGCTTTTTAAATGTTCAAGATAAGTTTACTACATGCAAGTTTTCCAAACTAGGCAACTACCTGGGGGCATAGTAAACTGTCCAAAATTGAGATATTAAAATAAGTGATTCATTCTTGTAAACATTACAGAATCATGTACTATTATCTTTCAGAAGTTCAACTGTATGGCTCTGCTGACCTCAGGTAACTGTCTACTGCCTGACTTACAGTGATGGCAAGGCCTGCAGATGGGGAGGCTTGCAGAGCAGCCTGTTGTATGCCTTGCAAAAATACTTGGTGGACAATTTATTTTTTCTCATGTAAATGCACTGACCACTTAAGTTACGGTAGAGCCAATTTTGATGTCTTCAGGTATGTAGGGAAGCATGTCTGGAGCTTGAGATGCCTGGCAATGCATATTTACGTTTACTAAATTTAAATTATTAATTTATTTATGATTTAATAGCATTTGTAGATCAGTGCCCTAGGCAGCTCTAGAGCCAGCTTCACCTAGAACTGGCTCTGTTACAACATATGAGGTTGGCAAATCTGGCTAAAACACAGAGAAGGTGACTATTTCCCGAGGAATTCTTTGTCCATTAGGGGACTTCCAAACCATGCCTGATCCACTTCACACCCACCTAAGCTGGAAGTCCTACACTCCTGGCCTGAGCAGAGGGAAATGCTTTGGAGACAGAAATTTAGAGAGAGGAAGCCATTCGGAAGGAGACTCCAAGAAGCAATACTTTATTTTTGTCATTTAGATCTAGAAAAAGCCTTGACAAATATGAATGAGGTAAATTTAATGAAAGTTTGCGGTGACAAAAAATAATGAGAAAACCCAAATCATGAAAGAATATAAATGAATCAATTTTATATGGAACAGATCAGAGTGTTTTCACAGTCAGTTAATAGAATTGGGAGCTGTTTTAGAGTCAACTAATCCAGGCTTCTTGTTCTGAGCCTAGAGAGGGGCTGTGCTTGACAATTAATTAATTGATTGCTAAACAGTGGCCAAACCAAAACAAAGACCAGGTGTCACAGCTTCCAGCCCAGGGCTTTTTCTACCATATGTCATGTGAAATTATTCTTTAGTTCTATTCTTTTAGAGAATTCCTTTAAGACTCAGCTTTATAAAAATGCAACTTTGCTTCAAATTATAAAACTTTTGGGCCAGGCGCGATGGCTCATGCCTGCAATCCCAGCACTTTGGTAAGCAGAGGCGGGTGAATCACTTGAGGCCAGGAGTTCCAGACCAGCCTGGCCAACATGATGAAAGCTGACCTCCACTAAAAATACAAATCAATTAGCCAGGTGTGGTGGCATGCCCTGTACTCCTAGCTACCAGGGAAAGGCAGGGGAATTGCTTGAACCCAGGAGGTGGAGGTTGCAGTGAGCCGAGATCGTGCCACTGCACTCCAGCCTGGGTGACAGAATGAGATTCCATCTCAAAAAACAAAACAAAACAAAACAAAAACAAATTATAAAACTTTTTAAGTAGGGAAGGAGAATATAAAGAGAATAACTCAGATGTGGGCATTTGTGTATCCATGCTTTTTTTCCAGATGTTTTCATTCTTGCCATGGTTTGAGGCTTCTATTGGATCCCTAGAGTACATCAGCTGACCTCGAGGATGAAGCCTGTCCCTGAACTCATTCATTCAACAAATATTTATTAAGCACTTACTGTGTGCCAGGTAGCATGCAAGGTACAGACAACTAAGAGATGATTTTTGCTCCAAAGGGGCTTAGTATGGTTGGGGAAAATTACAGGTAATCAGATACATTACAATGGTGGCATAGTTGGTGCTGTAATAGTGGAATAATATGAACAGAAGGCTCTAGACTCTAAATTAAAAAACTGTGACTTCACGAGTTCAAAAGAATTCCTTGTAGAATTACCATTTGAAACAATCTGCAAACCTGAGTAGTAGTTTATCAGGCAAGTTGGGGAGAGACCTTCCAGGCATGAGGAAGCGCACATGGGGTGGTATTCAGAGTATGGCTGGGTCAGAAGGCAGGAAAAAGTTGGTAAGGTGGGAAGAGAGGGAAGAGATAGGGCTTGGAGCCAGCTCTGGAAGGTTCCTAGGCTGTTTGCTGGAGAGTGCTTTTCCAAAGGAAGATTTTACGATGAAGGTAAAAATACATGCAATACAACGTTCCATCACAGAAACTTTCAAAAAGAGGGGATGATATTTGACATAATCAGATTTATTTTTCTGAAAGGTAATGGTGATCCTCGGTTACTTTACTTAGGAATGAGCTAAAATATGCCTCCTACAACATTTGTTGTAGGAATCATAAAGCATATGTGAAAGTGCCTGGTAAATTATACAGCAAGATATAGATGTGAAATACTTATTAGTGTCTTTTGATAATAAAATCACATGATGAAACTTTTGTAGGAATGAACATTGAACAGACAGCATACCTCTGAACGCCCATAACAGTCTGACATTTAATCCTTAGGATATTTCTACCAGACTTTTCAGGTACATGACAAAGAATACATCATTGATGCCTCCCGTGAAATTGCCTTAACTAAGCTGCACATTAACATTCTACATTTGGCTCCCAATTAGGGTCCTTATAACAAACAGCATAGATATGGTTTCTGCATTCACTAGGAAATTCTTTTCAAGAAATTTGGCCATTACATATCTTAATTTTTTTCATGAGTAATGTATTTACAATTAATGCCAACTAAGGAAATAAGAGAGGATGCACACAATGATTTCATGTACCAGGAAGTTCAATGGAGGATTATTTATAATAAGAAAAAATTTAAAATGACCTAAATGTTAACTTCATTAATAAATTATGGTTTGCCCACATGGTGGAATATTTTGCAACTATCAAGAATCATGATTTCAAAGACTATTTAATGATATGAAAAAGTGTTCACAATATTAAGTGAAAAAAATTATAGGCATACCATTTGCTCCCAATTTGGGGACCCCCCAAAAATAGCACTTATCTCTCAAAAGACTGAAAAGAATAGATATAATTATTAATTTTTTCGGTGTGAAATTATTACAAAAGATTTTTCTTTTCTTTTTTTTTCTCAAACCTTAAAAAAAATTATTGTTACTAATTCTATAATCAGGAAAGATGAATATGTTTTTGAAAACAAATATGTTAAGTAATCTTGTGCTAAGAAATTATGATCCTTGCTTATTCTTCTGTGGTTTATGCTTTTATATTTTTATGGGATCTCTGTTCCAACTACCAGTGCCAGTTTGAGAAATTTTACTCTAATAACTGCAGATTTCTGAATTTCTCAATTCCCTTTTCTCTGGGAGAAATGAAGAACTGCACTACTTTCTTATCACTGTACTGTCAATTGTTTTATTAACAAAATATAATTTAATTTCAAAAACATTTAAATCTGGCCAAATAAAACATTCTGAGTGACATAAAAGCAAATGTGCAGAGGACACAAAAAGAAGACTGAAGTGTTATTTCTGCATATGAAGAGCTTAAGATTTATGTGGGAAGAAGATGAGACAACTGCAAGGACCAATTACAACAAAATAATCATAGTGATTTCATAAGATTTCATGTGATTTTCTGAGATTAGTCCATCATTTTTATTTGATAGATTAAAAAAATGAAGCCGAGAGAGAATAAGTGACTTTTCCAATATCACACAAAGAATTAGGAGTAAAGACTCAGGTCTCCTAGTTCCAATGGGCTGTAAAAATGCAGAATAGCATACAAAATCTAAGAGGAAACCAAGGTTAGCCTCCATGAAAGAGTTAGAGGAAGAAGGATTGCGGGGTCTGGTTAATAATCCCAGGGACCATGCCTCTTCTTCAGCAGGTAATGAGCCTGTGGAGCCCCTCAACCATTGAGACCATCCTCACTGACAGTATCTCACTTATTGTAGTTACATCTGTGACATTAGGCACAAGATTTACACATGTACATCACTTTTACAGAGATTAAAATCAAATTTTCAATTGGGCTGCGAATTAGTCGGGATACTTTCAGTTGCAAGTGACAGAAACACAACCCAAATCATAACAAAATAAACAAATTAAAAGTAGGGGCAAAATATATTGATACATAACTGGGAAGTAGAGGGCCAGCTAGCTTTAACAATGGTGAGTTCAAAGAGCTCTGATGTTCTTTCAGAGATCTGCTTCCATTTTTAAATCTCACCTCGTGTCTTAGTCTGTTTTGTGTTGCTATAACAGAATATCACAAACTTTTGGATTTATTTTTAAAAAATTATGTCTTACAATTCTGGAGCCTGGTAAGTCCAAGGTCAAGGGGCTTGCATCTGGCAAGGGTCTTCTTGCTGTGTCATCTGATGGCGGAAGGCAGAAGAGCAAGAGAGCATGCATACACACGTGTGAAAGAGAGAGAAGAGAAGAGAGAAAGAGAGGGCCAAACTTTTGTAACAAATCCACTCTTATAATGAGACCACTCTTGCAATAATGACATTCATCTATTCATGAGAGCTCTCTGCCCTCACAGACTAATCACCTCTTAAAGGTTTCACCTCTCAAGATGATTGCACTGGGGATTAAGTTTCCAGTATATAAACTTTGAAGGGGCACATTCAAAACATAGCACTTTGTCTCTGCTTAGCTTCATTCTTTGGGCAGGTGTTCCCCAGGTACTTGACCAGATGGCTGCCACAAATCAAAGGCTCACATTCTACGACTTAGGAACCCACTGGAAATGTTTCCTTGGAAAGTTCTTGCAGAAAAGTCTCTGGGAAGACCCTTATTCCCCAGGTTGTGCCATGTGCCTGTTCCTGAACCAGTCACTGTTGGAAGGGGATCTGGCTCTTTGGAGATTCAGCTCCTTTCTAACCACATGAAAATGATTCCCCTTGATAAAGAAGTGCCTTATTAATAGAAGAAGTGTTGAGGAAGGAAGGGGGTCTTATTAGGTGTCCACTATGTGAGGTAGTGCCAGTAACCTAAGTATTAACTATGCAATATAGATGATAAATGCAAAACAAAAAAAGGAATGATAATGGGACTGCCATCAGAGTTTCCAGAGAAGGTGGGTGATGACACATACTAGGGTAATATGAAATCCTGTTAATAATAGATGAAACAAAGCCTAATTCTAAAGTAAATCTCCTTTTAAGAAAACTCACACTCTACTTACAGAGACTAATTTTTTATGACATTTGCTTTTAGTGGTAATTGCAGTGCCTAGACCAGTCCAACATGCAGCTATTAGCAATGACATATTCTTTTTTGAACAAACACTTAGTCTGGAATCTAAAAGTCAAAGTTGTTGTAGCAATATCTCTTTAGATAATAACTACAGAGGCTAATCATTCATCCATAGTTAATGGAGATTTTAATTAGGCAGCATAATTTCTGAAAACAAAGGAGAAAAAGAAACACAAAACCAGTAGTTCCTGAATATGAGAGTCAGTTCTCTCATCACCAATGTGATGGGTACCAAATTTATCACAAAAATAATTCCTCCTGACATTTGCATCATGCTTTTATGCTGTCATGTACTAACTCAGTTGATCTTTACACCATTCCCAGAAGGCAGGCATCATTATAATCATCTACATTTTATAGATAAGAACACTGAGGCAAAGACAGGTCACACAGTTAATGAAAGGACGACTCTAATTCTCCCACTAGTGTTTTTCCATAGAAGAACACATGCTCAGCTGGGCACAGTAGCTCATGCCTGTAATCCCAGCACTTTGGGAGGCTGAGTTGGGCCGGTCACCTGAAGTCAGGAGTTCGAGATCAGCCCGGCCAATATGGTGAAACCACGTCTCTACTAAAAATACAAAAATTAGCTGAGTGTGGTGGCACATGCCTGTAGTCCCAGCTACTCAGGAGGGTGAGGCAGGAGAGTTGCTTGAACCTGGGAGATGGAGGTTGCAGTGAGCCGAGATGCTGCCACTGCACTCCAGCCTGGGGACAGAGCAAGACTCCATTTCAAAAATAATAACAATAACAATAATAATAATAATAATAATCCTGCCTCCACCACCTACTATGTAATTTAAGTCTTTTTCACTTTGATTTCCTAGCTGTAAAAAGATGATGATCATACCTAATATGAGTAGAGTATTAAAAATTATCTTTCTCCTTAGCTCTTCTTGTGAGTTCTCTCTCCTGTACTGTGTGTATGTCCTTAAGTTTAGCCTTGAGGCTGAAGTGAGGAAGAAGGAAGGCACTGTGCCTGTCCTCCTGGCATGAGCCTAGTGGAGGAAGTTCATCTGGATAGAAAAGGGAAAGGAGCCCCATCTTTACTAAAAATACAAAAATTAGCCGGGCATGGTGGCGTGCGCCTGTAATCCCAGCTACTCAGGATACTGAGGCAGGAGAATCACTTGAACCTGGGTGGCAGAGGTTGCAGTGAGTCGAGATCGTGCCACTGCCCCCCAGCCTGGGGGACAGAAGTGAGACTCCATCTCCAAAAAAAAAAGACGGAAAGGAAAGCACAGCCTGCACCTTCTGGCTTGAGGGGTAAAAATGAAAAATGGAAGTGGTAGCAAAGAAAAGGAGTGAAGTTCGAGTTTTCTCCTTCAACCTGCTCTGGCATCTATTCAAGGGGAAGGGATGTGAGTGAGCCCAGCAACAGGTCTTCTGCTTCTATTTACGCTCAGGCTCTAAAGGAAATCTCTCCTGCAGGCTGGTCCAGCCCTGTGCTGAGTAGCCACATCAAAAAAGCTTGGTGCACAGTGTGATTAGCCACCAGACAGAGAAGGACCCAGTATATCTCCCTGAGACCCCTTGGTTGCCCATGGCAGGGGAAGACCTGTCTGGGAATATGCTAGTGTTTCAGTGACTGTGCTCCAGGTGGACAGAAAGACCTGGAAGATGCACAGGGGTCAGAGTCCAAGGTTTCAATTTGGAAATTTTAAGTCTAATTGAGGGCTTTTGCCTTTCTCCATGAATACATATTGCTGATTTTGTTAATTCATTTAGCAACTAGGATTTTCTTCGGCAAATTTATTTTGCAGTCATTATGTCTTCACTCTAAAAGCAAAGAATTCCATAATGTCTTTCAGAAGCATTAACTAGTGTTGGATAAATATGAGGTTATAAGTCAGTGCAAAGAAAACAGGTTCTTTCCATCCAGTTTAATGCTTATTTCCCATGAAATGCTGCTGTTTCTTAAAACAAAACAAAACAAAAAGTGGTCACAGTACTGCCACTTGCTCATGTGGCTCTGCATTGTGCCCTAAGAGGCGTTGTACCCAGGTCCCCTTGGGAATGGTTTGCAGTTAGGCTGACCCAATCACCAATTCAGAGGTCCAAACAATTACCAGCAGCACTGAACTTGAAACACAATGTAAACATTGACTTACAGACAATATTTAAACCTGCATTTCTTTCCAGACTTCACCTTAACAAAATATGTTCTCTTCAGCCAGACACTGTCATTCACAGAGACGAAAAACTCCTTTGAGACACACTCTCAAAGGACATGTCTCCCACATGTTCATGTAAGGAGGAGTTTCTCAGCCCCAGCGCCATGACTATTTTGGGCTAGATAATTCTTTGTGGTGGGGAGCTGGTCTGCATGGAAGGGTGTTTAGTAGCAGCCTTGAACTTTATTCACTGGATGCCAGTAGCAACCATCGAAATGGTTCCAGACAGTACCAGATGTCCCCCTGAGTGGGGCAGGGGGAAGGCAGAATCACTCCTGGTTGAGAATCAGAGGTGTGCACCCTCATCTGCCTGCTCTTGGTCTACATACAGTATGTCCCAGTTAAGTACTAGGTATTATTTATGTAAGCGTGATTTATTTTAAGCAATAATACCCTTTCAGAAATTGCTAACAACTTTGTAACTGTATGACAACTTGGTGATCAAAAGTCTACCTTAAAAAAAAGTTGAGGCCGGGCACAGTGGCCCACACACTTTGGGAGGTTGAGGTGGGAGGATTGCTTGAGCCAAGGAGTTTGAGACCAGCTTGGGCAACAAAACAAGACTCCATCTCTACAAAAATAAAAATGAAAAAATTAGTTGAGTATAGTGGTGCATGCCTGTCATCCCAGATACTCGAAAGGCTGAGGTGGCAGGGTCACTTGAGCCCAGAAGGTTGGCTGTAATGAGCCATGATTGTACCACTGCGTTCCAGCCTGGGTGGCAGAACCAGATCCCATTTCATTAAAAAAAGAAAAAAAAAAAAAAAGGTTGTTCACTATCTTCCTCTTGGGGGGCCTAGTCCCTTCCCTTTCTTGGCCCAGCCTTAGCCCTAGTCCAGATTCAGTCGGCAGTTCAGGGGTGCTTGGCTAGTGGGTGGTTGTAGGTGTGGAAGCCTGTGAGGGAGTCAGTGGAGAAAGAAGGGGGCAAAGTCCTGGCCTCTGGCAAAGTCCATATTTGCTTCATTCTCTGTAGAATTCAGTTAATTATCAGTATAATTACCATGATAATCAAGGCCTTCAAAAACTTCAGTTAATCCTTAGAAACTATCCCATCTGTTTACTCCAGTATGCTAGGCAAAGTCTATCATTTTTAATGTGTGCCATGGCAAGAAAAAGTTTTGGGAATCATTGAGGTACCTATTCAGAAGGACTTCCTTAGCTCTCAGAGAGCTAGGTGCAGTGCGAGTTTAAAATGCAGGCTCCTGGCTGGGTGTGGTGGCTCATGTCTGTAATCCTAGCACTTTGGGAGTCTGAGGCCGGTGGATCACCTGAGCTCAGGAGTTCGAGACCAGCCTGACCAACATGGCAAAACCCGGTCTCTACTAAAAAAAAAAAAAATACAAAAATTAGCCAGGCATGGTGGCGGGTGCCTGTAATCCCAGCTACTTAGGAGACTGAGGCAGGATAATTGCTTGAACCTGGGAAGGCAGAGGTTGCAGTGGGCCAGGATGGCACCATTGTACTCCAGCCTGGGAGACAAGAGCAAAACTCCATCTCAAAAAATAAAATAAAATAAAATGCAGGCTCCTGGCTCTCACGCCAGACCAATTGCATCAAAGTCTCATAGTTTGGAGACCTGGAAATCTGCATCTTAAAAATTATTGCATTATAGCTTTTTAATATTATGAAAAAAGTGTTCCTACTTTTCCTTCGCAGTCTAGAGCTCAAAACTGAAAACACGGGAGAGTAACAAGCAAAAAGACTTTTCCTTAGGGGTTTCTCTACATCCAGTTTCTAATGGGTTACTTGCTCACAAGCAGCAGCAGAATTACTGTCTATTTCCTCCCCAGTCCGCTGGAGGGCTTCGTTATTTTCCTGTTAAAATCCAAAAAGATGGGGACTCTTATCCAGAAATGACATTTTGATTATTTGACTGAATTTCCCCCCAAAATCAATACCCTGGGCTGTATACATCTGCAGCCTTTTAATCTTTTTTTTTTTTTTCTGAAAATCAATATGCTGGGCTCAATTAGTTAAAAAATGAGAACTGAAACAAACAGCTGGATTCATTTAAGACATTTCCTTTTCATTTCAACCTGAAATAAACTTTTCAGCAGATTGTCTTTGTGGCAGTTGGAGGCCAACATAAATTTCAACAGTGGGTTGCTTGCCTTTAAGAAACCAAGACTTCCTGGTGCTCCTGCCAACAAAGCCTTCCTCGGGAGTTGGCAGGCGCTCTGCAAAGCACCAGGCTCTGTCAGCGTGCACAGAAGGGGGACGCCTGCTTTCGGAGAAGATGTGACCAATTCAGATATAGCCTGGCAGGAGGACTCTGAGGACATGGCTCACAAGTTGTTACCTGATATCATATCCTGCTACTCAGCATGGCCCCCTGCCCAATTCCTCATTGTTCGTCTCTATTGTATACCTCCTACTTGGGCAATAGCAGAGAACTAATTTTTCCCTTTTTTTAAAGGGAAAAAAAAAAAGGTGAGAACATGCTGTGAAAATCTCTATTGACTGTGCAAAAGCAGTGTTTGTCCTCATTTCTCAAACCTCAGCTTTTGTTCAGGTTTATAATTTTCTCAGTGGGAACAAAGCTGCCTAGATTGCCAAAGGATTTTTGCCCTGAATCCAATGCAGGTATGCCCGTGACTGTATCTATGGATACCACCCAACAAAGTGAGATAAAAAAACGCAGACAAGCAGGGTGATCATTGTGCTTGTTAACTTATTCAACAAATATGTATACTGGATATCAGTTGTGGGTCAGACTCTGTGTTGGATGCTGGAGACACAATGGAAAACAAAAGAGACGGGATCTCCACCCTCATTGGGCTCATTGATGTTAATCACACAATTGCTCAAATAGACACAAAAGCATGACTGTGAGAGGGGCCATGAAGAAGGGGTGCAAGAGATTGTGGGAACTGTCTTCAGGGATTTGGCCTGGCCGGGAGGTCAGGAAAGGCCTCCCGAGAAAATGAGGACTGATTGAGAGCTGCAGGGTAGGAAAAGGAGAAAGGAGTAGGGGGGTAGTAGCATTTGTTTGACAGAGAAAGTGAGTGTTTCCCTGTGGTGGGGATTGCATGATGGCATGCCACCTTTGAGGAACAAGGTGTAGGTGGTTGGGACACAGAGAGCCAATGAGGCTGTGACCAGAAACGAGACTAGAGTCAGACCCAAGGGCCAGACCATGCAGGTCCTGGTTTAGCGTTAGGTCTTTGTCCTATGAGCAGTGAGCATATATATCATCAATAGGTTTTTGCAGCAGTGTGGTAGGACCAAATTTGTTTTAGATCTTACAGGAGAGACCAAATTTACCTCTACCCTCTTAGTTTTTCATCTGAGCCTGCAAATTAAACTGACGTAAGACCGATACACAGAAAAGCATACACGTTTATTTAATATAAGTTTTATGTGATATGGGAGTGCTTCATAAGGAAATGAAAACCCAACGTGGCAAAACCTAAATGCTTTTATACTAGCTTGAATAAAGTGGCAATTGTGGAACAATAACTAAACTATGTGGAAAGGCTAAAGGAAGATATGAATGAGTTTAACAAGGTCTGTTTTATAAAATTTCCTCACTTTCAACTTCCTGTCCTTGGTAAGAATGTTATTTTCCTCCTGGTAAAAGAATTGCACATATGGGGGTTTTGGCTCTTGCTTTTGGGAAGAAAAAGGTAGGGTCAGAGCATTTGTACCTGCTGCTTTTATTTTTATGTGCCTTTAGCTCAAAATATTCCTTATGCCAAAGTGGCATACTTTGAGGTGGCATATTCTGCCACCCTTCAATCATTCTCTGCTTATGAGCTGAAACCTGGGCTCCATGACTTCCTGGCATGCCATTCGATGCACATTTGAAAGCAGAAGGTGTCCGTGTGAGGTAAATCGAATATGTCACCCAAAAATATGCTTCTTTGGGATAAAAAATTTTAAGCTAAAGAAGCAGCAACTGGAGGAAAAGCACTCTATATACTCCCCCTTTTTTGTCTAAAGACAGGATATAAATTATTTTTTACTGAAGACAACTGTAGACCCTTAGGAGCTCAGAGACAGCACCAGAGGAATCAGCAAACCAACCTTATTGCATTAGTTTTCTCCATCTGTTTATCGTCCTACAGTTTCCCACCTTGGAAGACTAAATCTACTTTCCTTCATCCTGTTATTTTTCTACAAATGTATTTTCTTTATTGAAGATGATATATAAGTGGAATTTGAAACCGCCGTTTTGAGTTACTTTTCACTGAGGTGTCTCTTGAATAATGTGTTATGATGCATGTTAATAAACTAATAAACTTGTTAATAAACTTGTTTTTTTCTTGTTAATGGGTCTTTTGATACAGGGTTCTTTCCCACCTAAGATCTAAGATTGGGAGAGGTAAATTTTAACTTCTCCTGCACTTGTTAGTGCTTTAGTTAATTATCTATTCTAGACTTGGAGTAACTAGGATAAAAATGTCCTTTAAAAAATAAAATTCAGAAATATTGATAGCCAATGTGTGGAGTTCTCTCATTGACCTCAGCAGATGACATGAACTGATGTGTCAATTCATTAAGGAAATTACTTGGATCTTGGTGTAGGCGGGCACATACTCTACATGCAATGTTAACTAAAGACGGATAGCTAATGAGATTGTTTCCTAGGTCGTTGTTGAAAATAGGGTCGTTGCAGACGTAATTAGTTATGGATATTGAGATAAATTAATCCTGGATTTAAGGTGGGCCCTAAATCCAAAGACTGATGTCTTTGTGAGAGAAAGGAGAGACAGGACACAGAGAGACACAGACAGAAGAAGGCTGTGTGAAGACAGAGGCAGAGGTTGGAATGATGCTGCTGCAAGCGAAGGAATGCTAGAAGGCACCAGAAGCTGAGAAAGGCAAGGAAAGATTCTCCCCCAGAGCCTTTGGAGAGACCCTGCTGACACCTCAATTTTGGACTTCTGAGCTCCTGAACTGAGACAGAATACATTTCTGTGTTTTAAGGCACCAAATTTGTGGTAATTTGTTATGGCAGCCATGAAAAACGAATTTGGGGTGCAAATGGGCTCCCACCTCCAAGACTACACTACAGTTATTGAAATTTTTTAGACCGGCAAGGAAACATTATAAAACAGCTTTGTTGGTACAATTTTAAGTTTTTACATAGTTTTCTTTTCTAAGTAAAACAAAAGTAAGTTTCTCATGGTTCATATTGCCTGCCTTAGTATTTGACAGAGGAGTTTTACATATTTGTCATAGATTAAAAAAGAAACAAACACCAAATCCTCTTTATTTTAAACGTAAAGTAATGGACAACTTTTGGTTCAAACTGCACAGGTAATTTAAAATAAATTGTATTGCATTAACTAATATGAATGCCGTTTTGAGACCAATGTTAAATTAATGTAAATCTTGTTAAAGATCAAGCGAGCAGACAAACAAAAACGACAACGGTCACTCTGGCTGCAGCAAGGAACACAGATTGGAAGGAGTCAAGGCTGGAGACAAAAGTCTGCACTGGAAGGAGTTAAGGGTTTTAGTGTGTTTGCGGGTTAGGGGAATTCAGGTTCTGTGTGCAGGGAAAAGCCCAGTTGGGGGTGGCCTGGATCCTGAATAGAGTACGGGGTCTGTTTGTGACATGAACAAGACCCAGAGCCCGGAGAGAGTGAGGCTGCTTCAGGTAAGTGGACCAAGACAAAGAGCATCTCCTGAGGGACCATGGCAGCCTGGATACCAAAGGTCTTTTTTTTTTCTGTTTTAATTTTTAAATTTTGTGGGTACATAGTAGATGTATATATTTATGGGGTAGATGGGAAATTTTCATTCAGGCATGGAATGTGTGATAATCACATCAGGGTAAATGGGGTATCCATCACCTCAAGCATTTATCTTTTGTGTTATGAGCAATACGATTATACTCTTTCAGTTATTATTTTTAAATGAACACTAAATTATTATTGACCGTAGTCACAAAGGGTCTTTTTTAAGGCATCGTTCTCTGGGCTCAGTGCTCCATTTAATTTAGTTTAGAAAAGTAAAATAATTTGAATTTTAATAATAGTGACTTGCATATACCCAACATTATAGAGCCCCATCATATTGGCTATGTAAAGCTTTTTGTGAAGTTTACACTTTGGGGATGAGACTCTAAATAAACTTCTTAGCACAGACATACACATAAAAGGAGGTAATCACTGGTTTAGGCTCAGGACATTCTCCACTAATGATTCCACCAGTCATAATTGCTTCTGCTTCCTCCCACTCTGTTTTTTCTGGCTTCCTTCACTGTGGCCGTGTGTCCTTTCTGCCCTGTTTTGTTGCTCATCGGCTCCTCCTCCAGATGGTCAGTTCCCTAAAGGCAAGTTGTAGGAGAGCTGACCACTGCCCTCTCAGTCACCTTTGTAGATCCGGAGTTCACCAGTTAAGTTAAACCTACATAGATGCTTGCAATCACATAGTGTATCTGTGGAAGGGGGCACGAGAAACTGATGGTGACATTGCATCTGGGGAGGAGATCTGACTGGCTGGGGTCCAGGGTGAAAAGATGCTTCTCTCACTCTATATGTTTTGAATGCCTTAATTTCTTTTAAGTGTATGTATTGCTTTTACTCTAAAAAGTAAATAAATACTAAGCAAATAGCAGAGATACCATTTCAAGATAGGCATTTATTCCATGCTTCAACCAGGTGACCCAAATTCCTATAACTTTTTCATAAAGTACCATTTCCCAACCATTTTATATACATTTACTCATTTAGTTCTTATAGCAACCACATGTAGTAAATGCTACTATTATCCTCATTCTACAGGTGGTGAAACTGAGGCACAGAAAGATTAAACAACTTGCTGAAGGTTTCAGAGCTATTAAATAGCAGCATCGGGGTGAGATCTCAGACAGTCTGAGTCCAGAGCCTGCGCTCTTGGCCACCATAGACTGCCTGGCCTGTGACTGCTCTGCATGGTTCTGCAGTTGTTTCATAGCTTTCCTTTGTTCTTTGATTCCATGGCTAGGAACATCTGGGTAAGTTTGTTGGAATGGAATCTCCAAGAGTGTGTTTTACCTGAGGGACTAATGGTGCTCTTGAGAAAGAAGGCAAAGGAGGAGAGGGAAGAGCTGAGCTTGGTTAAATGAATGCCTCAGGTCTGTCTCTCAGATTACCTTCCAGATTGGCCCCTGGGGCATTGTGCCTTAGACATTTGGTGAGCAGGCTGTGATGTATTGCCTGCTAAATTGAAAAGGGCTGCGACAGGGGAAGCACTTGCACCTCTATCAGTTGCAGGAGATGGTGATGGAAGGGTAGGAAGATGCAACACCCAGTGTTGGAGTCTCTCTGCTCAGCACCAGCCCTAGTTGCTTTGACTTGGGCATGGTGGGTGTCAGCAGCGAAGCTGATCTCAACAGCAAAGTTGCAACGTTTCCTATCATCAGTGACAAGACCTGCTCTATTGTGAAGCAGAACAGGCAGAGTCAAATGACGACTGCCGTAGCTAAGGGAATTAGCTTGGGAAACGTACATGAAATACTTGTGGGAATTCCTGGAGATGCTTGGAAGGAATTTCAGGGAGACTGAGTGACTGCAGGACAAGTTGCTGTGGAATCAGAAAGCTGAGTACGGTGGCTCATGCCTGTAATCCCAGCACTTTGGAAGGCCAAGCCAGGTGGTTCACCTGAGGTCAGGAGTTCGAGACCAGCCTGGCCAACATGGCGCCATGACCAACATGGCGAAACCTCGTCTGTACTAAAAAACCAAAAATGAGCTGGGTGTGGTGGCATGCACCTGTAATCCCAGCTACTCAGGAGGTTGAGGAAGGAGAATTGTTTGAACCTGGGAGGTGGAGGTTGCAGTGAGTCGAGATCGCACCACTGCACTCCAGCCTGGGTGACAGAGTGAGACTCCATCTAACAAACAAACAAACAAACAAACAAAAAAACAAGGAATCAGAAAAATACTCTTTGTCTCTGACCTTGCTCCTAGGTTGTTGTGGTCTGATTTACTTAGGCTCAAGCATGCATCTAGCTTTTATAGAGCCTGAATATTATACAATTTGGGAGGCCCTTGTCAAGGATAGAAAATTATGAACATAAAATCAGGTACAGGGCCTTGGGAGAGGCCCAGGCAAGAGCTACACTAGTTTCAGCACATTCACATCTGTAAAGGTAGGAAGTGTCAATAATACCTGAATGTATACCACATCAAGGATTCCTCAACCTGCTTCGCTCAGCTATGGGTTTTGAAAGAGTCTCTTTCTGAGAAAGAAAACAAAATAACATAAAACCTAACTTAATGTAAGAGTCAAAGTTGCAAATGGTGTTCTTTGTCACAAAGCTTCAGTGTGTTGAGTAGTGTGGAAACTATTGTAACTGCCACCTCCAGCAGAAATGTGTCCCTAACATCATCTTACAATTGAAGGTGGAGGTATCTTCTGCTGAGTAGCAGATTGAAGGTCATGCCAAGAGAAAACCAATTATCAAGTGTGAAATGCACTGATGCTTAATACTTTTTATAAACACAAAGCAAATTGTTCCAGAAAGGACACATTTGCAATATGAAAAAGCCCTTAAATAATGACTTTCTAACGACTTTCTATGGACGTCGTACACTTTAGCGTTCATCTCTTGTTGAAGAGGCCAAAGTTGATGAAACTATCCATTGAGCATTACCTGAGAACTAAAGCCATGAGAATTCTCATTTGGTAACTGTAATGACATAATAACTGGCAGTGATGGGAAATGTTAGGTAATTGTAGATTTAAATGAATCCTTGGTCAAATCTGTGTAGCCAAAGTGAAGAAGAAAAACTGTAACACTGGATTTCAACACTTTTTTCCTACATAATCGTTTCTCAATATTGCTAATAAATGTCTCACATTTTGGTTCCATCCATATTATTAATCTGGAGGCAATTCAAGCTAAGGGAAGTTTCTGCTTAGGTTCTGCTCTCCAGCTTCCTCCAGCCCAGCCTCCGTTCTTGTTGCTTGAGTAATTGTTACTATCCTATTGTTCCACTTAAACTCATTTGGAACTCTCAGTGTGACACACAGGTTTCTCACTTGGGGACCAGCCTCTGCCCCTGGCTAAGCCCCTCTGGAGCTCCTGCCCATCCTTGCTCAATGACCTCCAGCTTCTGGCCCTCCAGCAGTTTGCTGCCTGGAGCTGGGAATGTCCATTCCCGGTTCCTGGCATACAATTATTCATCTGAGATTCAGCTCCAGTGATGCTTTCTGGGAATTTTTTTCAGAGGAGCGATCATATTTTTTCTATATCCCTTCTCCCCCATGGACCTCTGCCCAAAGCACATTGAAATCCCTAGATAATTACTTGTTTATTTGCCAATCTCTCCCTTCTAGTCTATAAAATCCTAAAAGACAGAGGAGATCTGAGACCATGCCTATGTCACATTGTTTTTTCTGTATCATCACTACTTAGTTTGTGCTGGATACATACTGGGCACCTAATAAACATCTGATGAGTCATCAAGTAATGAATTGGAGCAGAACTTTGAGATAAAAAGTATCATCTTGGTTCCCAAATAAGCCTTCCTTCGGTGTCTGTGCAAATGCCACCCTATGTAAAATAACATCCCTCCTCTTGCCCACTGGCACTTCCATAACCTGCTTTGTTTTCCTCAATAACATGTTATATATTTTTATATTTTTTGATTGTCTCTGTGTCCCTGAGCTCCCTATGAGAATGCAAGCACTATAAGATTTAAAAACAACAGTGAAAGGACTGCTTGTTAATTTCTATTCCTAGCCCTGAGAACAGTTCCTGGCAGTCAGAACATTTTTATTGAATGAAATTCATACAGTGATTCTCAGCCATTCATATCCCAAGAAAAGAGAATTAGAGTTACATAGGGGTAAGTTGCCAGATATAGCAAATAAAAAAACTAGATGCCCAATTAAATTGGAATATCAGCTAAACAATGAATAATTTTTTAGTATAAGTATGTTCCATTGAATATTTAGGATATTTACACTAAAAATTATTTTCTGTTTATCTAAAATTCAAATTTAGTTGTATGCCTTGCAGTTTATCTGGCAATCCTAATTAGGGGGACCTTTTCTTTTTCTTTTTTTTTTTTTGAGAAGGAGTTTTGCTCTTATTGCCCAGGCTGGAGTGGAATGGCACAATCCTGGCTCACTGCAACCTCCACCTCCCGGGCAATTCTCCTGACTCAGCCTCCTGAGTAGCTGAGATTACAGGTGCCCACCACCACACCCAGCTAATTTTTGTATTTTTAGTAGAGATGGGGTTTCACCGTGCTGGCCAGGCTAGTCTTGAACTCCTAACCTCAGATGATCCACACACCTCAGCCTCCCAAAATGCTGGGATTACAGGTGTGAGCCACCGTGCCCAGTCTAGGGGGACCTTTTCAAATGTCACGTAATTCCTTTCCTCAGAGATTCTGAAAATTTTTCAATTAACAATCATTCTATATTTTCCCATTGTTGTCAATGAGATTGTTTCGTATCCTTCAAATGTATTAGGGTGAAAAAATGATTAATCACCCTTACTTGAGCCAATGTTTTTACTTTATAAATAAGGAAAATATAGGACCAAGACAAAGATGATAGGACAAATCTGGTATAGTTTAGTGAACTTCCTAATACGCGTCACTGTGTTTCCTGTGCCTGTTGCTCTGGGTGGTCAAACTGCAGAGTAAAAATTGACCTAATTTCACTGGACAAAGAAAATCAATGACATAAAGAAGTATAGAGTAGAGGAAATGCTAAACTGTTTGATGTTGATTCTAAAAGTGATGGCATCTGGAAAGGGCAAGGCTGCAGGTGAGTCCAGGTGTCAGGGAGGGCTGCGAACATGGAACTGGCTGGATACAGGCAAGTGATGGGGGCCACATCTGCCTGATGATACAGTATGCGCTTCTCACAGAGGAGAGAGGCGCCTGGCCTGGACCTCCCTGTGGGGAGCAGAAGCTGTATGAGTGTAGTAGTGAGTGCTATACACAGCGTGTGTGTTTGTCGGGTAAAGGGATTATGGACAGAGTTAAAAACAGATGAAACACAGTAAAAAATTATTTCCAGGCTGCAGTAGCCAGAGCTAGTTCTAGAAGTTAGAAGTCTGGTGGGCTCAGATGGTTTTTTCAGCTTTGAGTCTCACAAGGCCTAAATTAAGGAGTCAGACAGATGGGGCTCTTATCTGAGCTCTGAGGGAGAACCCACTTTCAGGCTCATTCAGGTTGTTGACCGAATTTGCTTCCATGCATGAGTGGAACTGAGGTTCCTGTGTCCTTGCTGGCTGTCTGGGTGAAGGGTGTTGTTTCCAGCATCTGCAGGTGGACTGCATCCTTTGGCTGACCCTCCCCTTTCTCCTTCTTCAAAGCCAGCCACGGTGGGCTGAGTCCTTGCCGTGCTTTCAATCTCCGACTTCCACTTCTGCCTTCTCTCTCCTGCCTCTCCTTCTGCTGAGTGATTGGCGTGTCCCTACCACTCTAATCCAGGATAATCTCTTTCTTTTAGGAAACATAACCTTAATTCCCCCTGCCATGTCTATTTTGCCAGGTAATATAACCTGTTCAAAGCATGGTATCAGGAGTGAAGATCACGGGGGCCCCAGTCCTGTTACCACGGCGGCCTCTGGCCTTAGAAAATGAGAGTATATAGGTATGCATTTGTATAAAGGAACACTTGAGTGATATGAAATAGATATGTGTGTGTGTGTGTGTTTGTGTGTGTGTGTATGGTTAGCTGTAGTTGGTGATTAGTATGAGAAAAAGGTTATGAATTGTGACTTCTCAGAGTAAAGCATTTTATAGCATTATGATTTTTGAATCAAGGGAATGTATTATCTGGTTTAAAAAATAAATACCCTCAAAAAATTAAAAACAGAATTACTTTATTGTGATGGTTAATTTTATGTGTCAATTTGTGCAGCAGGGTGCCTAGATTGAATATTATTTCTGGCTGAGCCTGTGAAGCTGTTTCCGGATAAGACTGGCATTGGAGTTGGTGGACTCCGTAAAGTAGATTGTCCTTCTCAGTGTGGGTGGCCATCATTCTAACCTGTGAGGGCCTGAATAGAACAAAAAGATGGAAAAGGAGAAATGTGTCCTTTCTTGTCCCCCGTGCCTGCCTGCTTGAGCTGGAACATTGGTCTTCTCCTGCCCTTGAACTGGGATTTGTACTCTCGGCTCCCCTGGTTTTCAGGCCTTTGGATTCAGACTAGAATCACATCACCGGCTTTGCTGGGTCTCCAGCTTGCGGATGGTGGGATTTCTCAGTCTCCATAATCATGCAAACTGATTTTGTATTATCTATTCGTCTTTTGTCTTTTCTTTTCTTTTTTCTTTTTTTTTTTTTGAGACAGGGTTTCACTCTGTCACCCAGGCTGGAGTGCAGTGGCACCATCTCAGCTCACTGCAGCCTCTGCCTCCCAAATTCAAGTGATTCTCGTGCCTCAGCCTCCCAAGAAACTGGGATTACAGGCATGCACCACCATGCCTGGCTAACTTATTTTGGTAGACATGGGGTTTTGCTATGTTGGCCATGCTGGTCTTGAACTCCCTTAAGTGATCCACCTATCTCAACCTCCCAAAGTGCTGGGATTACAGGAGTGAGCCACCGCACCTGGCCTACCTATCTCCTATCTATCTATCTATCTATCTATCTATCTATCTATCTATCTATCTATCTATCATCTATCAATCAATCATCTATCCATTATCTATCATCTACCTATCCATTATCTATCTATTATCTGTCTATCAATCATCTCTTTCCCTCCTTCCTATGGGTTCTATTTCTGTTGAGAATGAATACACATATGATCCAGCAATTCCACTTTAGGGTATATTTACAAAAGAATTGAAAGCATGGTCTTGAAGAGATATTTTCTATACCGATGTTCATAGCAGAGTTATTCACAATAGCCAAGAGCTGGAAGCAACCCTAATGTCTATTGATGGATGCATGGATAAGCAAAATGTGGTGTATACACACAATGGAGTATTAGCATTGAAAAGGAAGGAAATTCTGACATATGTTTCTGACATATGGTGGAAACTTGAGGACATTATGTTAAGTGAAACAAGCCAGTCACAGAAAGACAAATACTACACGATTCCACTTATATGAGAGCTCTAGAGTAGTCAAATTCCTGGAAACAGAAAGTAGAATGGTGGTGGCCAGGGAAATGGAGAGTGTTTGTTAATGGGTGGAACTTCAGTTTTGCAAGATAAAAAGGTTGTGGAGATTGGTTGTACAACAATGAACATACTTAACACTACTGAACTGTATACTTAAAGACAGTTAAGCCAAGTGCAGTGGTATATGCCAGTAATGCCAGCTACTCAGAGAGGGGAGAATCACTTGAGGCCAAGAATTCAAAGATGTAGTGTGCTGTGATGGCATCTGTGAATAGCCACTGAACTCCAGCCTGGGCAACATAGCAAGACCCTGTCTCTTTCCAAAAATGGTTAAGATGGCAACATTTATGTTATGTGTATTTTGCCACAATTGAAAATGTTTAAAAATTAAGAAAAATAAGTAAAAGCTATGTTATCCAGAAAGTGGATGAAATGAAGAAGAGGAGCTGGCATTCCCATGGTCCAGAGCCCCACCTCTAACCCTCATTCTCTGCTCACCCCATGCTACCAACTGGGCAAATACGTCCAGTGGCTATTAATCTCACTGGCTAAATTGAAGTTGCTGCTAGGCTCTCTTAACCAGTGGCTTAAATAGCATAAATGCTACAGGGCTGTGTCCACGTAGCAGGGGCTGACTCATCCCTGGGAGTGTGGTAAATCTTGGTCTGCATCTTGATTTCAGACTGAATTCTCATAAGAATCTCCTACTCTGTGGTTTTCTTCCCTGGATATTTTATTTCATGTTCTAGAAGAAAATACTTCCTCAGATGACTGGCAGTGGGCACATTCTATTCCTTCAGGTGAATCCCCATCCTTTACCCTTAAAGTTATCCTCACTCAATGTACCCCAACAGGAAAAATATTTCTGAATGCAATAGTCTAACAAGAGTACATTTTGGTCATGACTGACACCATCATTTACAAGTGACTATCAATTCTCTTCCTCATTGTTAGGTTGGGATGCCATGAGCCTGGTCCAACTTATTTTGTGTTTTTGCTTCAGTTCTTGATGGATTCTTTCCTATTCCTTACCTCTTAAAAAAAATCTGAAAAAAATCTACCTATCAATTGATATCTATCAGGTGATATGATGAGCTGATTTGTACACACACCCAAATTCATGTCTTGAAGACCTAATGCTTAGTACCTCAAATATGACTGTATTTGGAGATAGAGTCTTTAAAGATGTAATTAATTGAAAATTAGTTTACTAGATGGGCCCTAATTCAATAAGACTGATGTCCTCATAAGAAGAGGAAATTAGCACATAGTCACAGAGGGAAGACCTATGAAGAGACCGGGAAAAGATGACCATCTACAGGCCAAGGGGAGAGGCCTCAGAAGAAACCAACCCTGCCAACACCTTGGTCTCGGACTTCCAGCCTCCAGAATTGTGAGAAAATAAATTTCTGTTGCTTAAACCCCCCAGTATGTGGCCCTTTGTTATGGCCACCCAAGCAAACAAATTCAGGCCAATAACTGAATCTCCCTCCTCAGGAGCCATCAATAATTCCACACAAGGAAGACAAACATTTTCCTGGAGAAGTCAGTACCCACACCTGCTAAGCATTAGCTCCGGCCACACACACAAATTTACTTTACCAAAATGATGACTTCCTTTTCAGGCTACAACATCTGTTCCTCTAGTTGAGCGATTTTCTTGAAATGCTTGTGCACTTACTTTACATTTGTGTAATTAAAAGTGAAGGGTGTTGGCATGTCTGTGTTGGAGCAGGAAGGAAATTCAGCAGTGCGGAGAGGGAAGGAGCCACTCCAGCTGTCGCTCCAGCTGGGGCCTTTTGGGCCTGTTGTGCCTTAGCCAGTGGCCTCTCATGCACAGAAACATGGTGCTTCTGGCACAGCCTGTTGGACCCAAAGTGTCACACTACCGACTCTGGACTGGATTCATCACTGTCCTTAATTCTCCCTTGCATGTCATACTGCCTTCCACTCTCACTCCCTAAGTCAGTGTGTGTGTGTGTGTGTGTGTGTGTGTGTAGACTGAAATAACTCCTGAAGTTGTACTAAGGGAGAGGCTGCATTGCTAATGGCTACAAACCACACTTGCTCCAGGAGCAAAGGAAAAGAGATGAGATGACGGCATGCCTGCCTGGAAGAAAAAAGCAAAGCACACAAGGTCCTCTTTCAGTTTATTATGTTTTTCCATCTAATTGTGGAAAGATTCAGTTTGCTTTGTTTCTCTCCTCATGCAGTGCGTAGGGAGAATAACCCAGGAAGATGATATGTCAGGAAGTCAGGAGACATTCCCGTTTGTGATATCGGAAGGGAGAGGGGCCCTAATTTCCCAGATGGATTTTTAGGCTGCCGATGCTGAGCTGCAGTGATGTCTACAGCACCGTGGTTAGCGCCCACACAGAAACGCACATTTGTCTTCCCTCCTTGAACATGTGAAGTGTGTGAGGGCTTTTCTGAGTGGAATGGAGCAGTGGGGCAGACTGACCTTGTTAGGATTCTCTATTGTAGGGCCATTCTGGCTGATCGGGTGATTTGAGTGTTGAAAAAGCAAGCTGTCCTAATAGTTTCTTTATAAACATGTTTAGACCCAGATAAAAGGCTGAACACTAAACCGGGTATAAAATGGCTGATTTCCTTCCAGCCCTACAGGGTGTTTGCTAGTTCCCTCAGCTGGGCTGGAAAGGCCGCATGAAGCCTGAGGGCTTATTTCTAAATACATACACACCCCATGGTTCTAGTTTATTTATAAAAATACAGACTACAGACGTAAGGACACAACTCTGAGGAACCGTGAGTCCTCTTCATATGCTTAGAACTGAAAGACAAGCCTAAGTTATTTTGAGTGTAAACACTTCAGTTTTTCATCGAATGGGAGCCTTTCCATTTGACTTCATTGGTCAAAAAGCCCAACTGTTATTAAACAGTGACTGTTGATCATCTAAACCAGGAGGGAAAAGTATCTAGAATTACTAAGTGTTTATAAAATACGAATTGCCTTAAAAAAAAATTGCAGATAGAAACAGAGCCCTGGAATCATCAAAGTCACTGAGATCTGATGGAACAGAGAATTACCGTGAATTCAAACGTGAATTCAAACAGGTGAGATCCCACACGCCAAGACCTCAAAGGGCAGCTTTGAGCCCCACAGAAACAATAAAAACAAACAGGTCTCTTGTTTAGTCAACTTGGGTCTGGGTCAATTTTATCTATTTATACAGATGTAACAGGAGGTCTGAAGCTCGCATTTCAAACACGGAGTCGTTAACCATGAAAAGTCACCCTGCGAAGGGGGAATGTGCAGCTGGTCTGTCGATTGGCAAAAGCAGCGAACCCCGGGGATGGTGCGCAGCATGTCGTTAGTGTAGTCAGAGAGCGGCACTGTCACTAGGATACTACAAATTACTGTGGAGCTGGGGTGGCTTGTCACTCAGGGAGTTGGCAGCCCAGAGGAGCTCATCTCCGTGGGCCTCCAGTGTTAAAATGAGGAATTGGACCAGATTGGTGTTTCCTCAACTATGATCCACAAAAATAGGATTCTATGGGTAAGTTTAGAAAAGTCTGGGTTCAATAAGTTAAATAGGATTCTTTACTTTGATATTTCATAGATTCAATATTTTAACGATATTGTGACTCCCCCCAAATGGGGATAAGATAAATGATGTTCCCGAAAGGTGCTTGAACACAGAATTATTTGGGAAATGTTGAGCCAGCAGGTCTAATATTCCAGGATTCCAGAGAGAGAATGAGGCCATGAGATGCAGGAGTGGAGAAAGAGAGAGACCCCTGGTTCCTGCTTCCAGAACCCCCTCTGTGCCTTCCTGAGAATGGAAGAAGCTGGAAGAAGCTTGGAGTCTTTATGGCAATGGGAGAGGTTATAATTTTGCAAAAAAAAGAAAAAAAAAAAGAAAAACGAAACAAAACTAGCACTTTCTAATTAGGATGAAACTTGTATTTAGGCACAGTATATACTGACCTGTGATGTGTTGGTTTAGGTGCTAAAAAGTTAACCCTCTCAAAATTCTTTAGCCACTAACAATGAATCTCTTAATTCCAGTCACATTCTTTGTGTCATGTTAAAATGCAAATATCCCAGGAGAGAGACCTGACATGTTATAAATATTGTATGAAGCTCTTAGACTCTTTTCTGAGGAAGGAAGGAAAGAAGGATGGGAAGAAGGAAGGAAGGAAGGAAGGTTGTAAAAATGGCATAAGAGGGCTCAGGTTTTCCTGAGTTGCACTAAGATTAGGTTCCCTGTAGCAGAGCCTGAGACAGGGATTCTGGTGAAGAGGGCTGTTGAAGGCATGTTCTTGGGAGAAAGGGAATTGGGAAAACAAGATCTGACAGGGGAAGAAAGCTAAGCAAGGATGAGTTCTGCCACAGCCAGGCCCCACAGAGGAGCTCTGGGCCATAGCCGCCCCACAATTTGTCTCATCCGGAGGCAGAGGCCAACCTTTTGTATCTCTGTGTCAGGCAGTCATTAGTTGCCAGCTGCCCCATCCTGTGTCCCTGAATGGGGTGCAACCTTCCAGACAAGGACGCTCCCATTCAGCTGAGGGCACTGCTCTAGGGAAGGGGGTGGTGTGAGTAGTCAGGGGCCAACACTCACAGTAACTGCAGCCAGATGGAGAGGATCTGGGTGGGGCACCGGCTGCACCCACTCCACATGTATTCAGAATTGGCTGTGTTTGACTCACAAAATTTCAAGTAACTGAAATAGCTTATGAAATTCCTCGCATTTCTTCTTCTCTTGGAGTCCTAAGTGTTGATTAAAAAAAGCCTTTTCTAGTGAGAGCTTGACATTTCCTTGGGGGAATTTTAACAATACTCTAAGCTCTTCTCTCAGTTCCGGTAATTATTAAGGATTAAAGGAATTGTGATGTTCTCTGGTCTGTCTAGATTATTTTTCTTTCTATCAGAAGGATTTTTCAAAGGGCACTTGACATGCCCATATCCTTTTGAGCAATACTAAAATTCTGTATTTAAAAAAAGGTGTAGGGAGGCTAGTTATCTTTTGAGAAGAAAAAGCTAGTTTCATGGCTTTCATTTTTCTCACAAATCTGCCCACACACACACACACAAAAAAAGGAAAGAAAACCTTCTGCCTTTCAGATACTCTTTTTTTTAAAAAAACATAAAGCAATTCTAGACCTATTTCGAGGAGATTTCAAGGTAATCCTTTTTAGTTCTCAGTGTAAAATAAGAATAATGTGGCTCTCAATGTAAAAGTTTTTAAAAATAATTCGCCTAATAATCATTATTTAGCTATAAAGTCTTTCTGGAGCGTGCCTTGAAGAACTGCGAAGGGCTTTATTTATTTATTTATTTTTATTTTTTACCCTCCAGAAGAATGCTTGATTTGAAGGGCTTAGGTTATTTTCAAAGCCTCCAGTTCTCTTTTCTATTTATCTATCAAATGATAGGGGGAATTCAGCTTAATCCATTCCCCTATTTCTGCGGGTGTTTGGTGTAGGGGAGCCCAGGGGGAACTTCCCCTTCCCCCTCTGAAAGTTGTGAACCCAAAATATCTGAGACAGGTCTCAGTCCATTTAGAAAGCTTATTTTGCCAAGGTGAAGGACGTGACCTTAACACAGCCTCAGGAGGTCCTGATGACATGTGCCCAAGGTGGTCGGGGTACAGCTTGATTTTATACATTTTAAGGAGACATAATACATCAATCAATACGTGTAAGATTTATATTGGTTCAATCTGGAAGGAAGAGACAACCTGAAGCGGGGTGGGCAGATAGGCTTCCAGGTCATAGGTAGATTTTCCAGGTCATAGGTGATTGGCAACTAGTTGAAAGAGTTATTATCAGTAGAAAGAAATGTCTGGATGAAGATAACGGGTTGTGGGCCGAGCACGGTGGCTCACGCCTGTAATCCCAGCACTTTTGGGAGGCCAAGGCAGGTGGATCACGAGGTCAGGAGATCGAGACCATCCTGGCTAACACGGTGAAACCCCAACTCTACTAAAAATACAAAAAATTAGCCGGGCGTGGTGGCAGGCGCCTGTTGTCCCAACTACTTGGGAGGCTGAGGAAGGAGAATGGCGTGAACCCAGGAGGCGGAGCTTGCAATGAGCCGAGATCAGGTCACTGCACTCCAGCCTGGGCGACAGAGAGAGACTCCGTCAAAAATAAATAAATAAATAAATAAATAAATAAATAAATAAATAAGATAATGGGTTGTGGAGACCAAGGTTTTATCACGCAAATGAAGCCTCCAGGTAGCCAGCTTCAGAGAAAATAGATTGTAAATGTTTCTTATCAGGCTTAACGTCTGTGTTGCTGTTAACGCTGGAGGGGTACAATGAGGCATGTCTAAACCCCTCTTCCATTATGACCTGAACTGGATTTTCAGGTTTACTCCAGAATGCCCTTGGCTGAGAGGAGGGGTTCATTCAGATGGTTGTGTGGAGGGAGGGAGCTTAGAATTTTATTTTTGCTTTACAAAGTTCACTAAAAAACTCAACTCCCAAAAGGCAGATGAATTGGAGAAAAGGCATACAAATTTACTTAATGTGTACACAACATGCATATGGGAGAATCCTGGAGTGACTGCCCACCCTGCAAGGTGGTTCAGACGCATGTGTATCATCCTAGCAGAACAGGTGGGGAGCAGGGAGGATTTGGTTGAGGGAATCTGGGGAGAATGAATGGATCAGGGAGCAGAGATTAACTTGTATGTTATCTTGTGAATGGATCTGTTCAGGTGTGAATAGGTTAGGGGGGAGAAAGTGTATAATTCACATGGCACCAAAATAACGTTAGGGGCGGCGAATATCCAAGTTAGTGGTCCTGGCAGCAAATCTGTACCTGTCTGCAGCAACCTCAATTCTTGCCTCCTCAGAAGAAAGAATTAGACTGACGGGCATACAGCAGAAAAACAGACTGAGGCAAGTTTCAGAGTAGGAGTGGAAGTTATTAAAAAGCTTTAGAGCAGTGGCCAGGCGCGGTGGTTCACATCTGTAATCCCAGCACTTTAGGAGGCCGAGGCGGGTGGATCACTTGAGGTCAGATCGAGACCAGCCTGGCCAACATGGCGAAACCCCGTCTCTACTAAAAATACAAAAATTAGCTGGGCATGGTGGCTCACTCCTGTAGTCCCAGCTACTTGGGAAGCTAAGGCACGAGAATTGCTTGAACCCGGGAGGTGGAGGTTGCAGTGAGCTGAGATGGTGCCAGTGCACTCCAGCCTGGGCGACAGAGTAAGACTATCTCAAAAAATAATAATAATAAATAAATAAATAAGAAGGAAAAAATAAAAAAACAACAGGAACAAAAGGAAGGAAAGTACACTTGGAAGAGACCCACGTGGGTGACTGGAAGGACGAGTGTGGCATTTGACCTTTTGACTTTTGGGTTTTATATTCTGGCATACTTCTGGAGTCTTGAATCCCTTTTCCCAAGATTCTTTCCTTGGAGTGGGCCGCCCCCATGCGTGGTGGCCTGCTAACACGTGGGAGGTGAACATGTGCAGTGTGCGTACTGGAGTTGTATGCATGCTCACCTGTGGTGTTCTTCCCTTTTCTGGTAGAATGCCCCCAGAAGGCCATACCCTGTCATTTCGTCTCTTCACGTGCATGATTGAGCCCACTTGCCCAATTCCTGAGATTTTATTAGAAGCTGCCAATGACCAATTTCAAGTTTGTGTCTATTGGGAAATTGCCTCTCCCTGCACCTGCTCTGATCAATTATCATTTTAGAGAGGCAGTGTAACATTCCTGGTTAGGCGGGGGAGCCCTCTCCCACCCCGCTCGTGCTTGACTAGCTACCTACTGTAACAGTTACAGTCTTGGTTTTACAGGGAGAGGAAGAAAAAACAAAAGCAATTGTTCATTTTGGTGGGTTGCTTTAGGCAGATAAAGGCATCCTGTGTTTTGGGAGAGAGAGTGAGGGAGGGAAGGTCAGAAAGACCTTGAGGCCTCTTCAGTTCAGCATGGGAAAGTGTCAGATTCTGGGATATTGGTTTCTGAGCCCCAACATTGGCAAGTTTATTTAGGTCATCTTAACAACCTGCCTATACTATAAAGTTGCTTTTCTAATCATCCTGGAAATTCATCAAAGGTGCATGGAAATTTCTAGAAGATCCTATCAGAGGCTGTATGGTCTCTGGAAGTCCAAGCACAGAGCCAGGAATCAGCAAAGTCATGGCCGGTATGAAGAAGACAAATGACACTCCTCACGTGTCTGTGGAGAGGGCCTGTCTATCACCCTCGCCAGATTAGATGATTCTTTTCTGAAAGGGAATTGTCTTTTATTCCCCAAGGGCCTTGCACAAAAGAGGCACTTAAAGTAAATTACAAAACTCTGCATCATCCTGCCTGATATTCTTTTTGATGGTATGAGTGTGTGTGTGGGGCGGGGATGAGGGGGGTGGAGAAAGTGCTGAGGAGGATGCCATCTGGCAAAAACTATTTTGTCATCTTTCCTTTTTCTGTGGCTTATTTGCAAAATATATGCTTTCAATTTTCCAGGCTTTGGCTCTATATTCAAAGTTAAGCTCTTAGAATTCCAAAAATAATATCCCCTTCCCCTTAAAAAAAATAAAAAAGCTCTTTTATTTTTTTTCTCTCAAAAAAGCCTGGCTTTTATAAATAAAAAGTACTATGGCTTCCAAGCAATTGGGTCTGCTATGAATTTACAAAATCCATGCAGCAATTCATTTGACTTCAGGCTCCCTCCCCTGGAGAACAGTGTGTATCTAAGCATTGTCATGAAAGCCAAACTATGGCTTCCATGTTAGAAGTTTACAAGGAAGAAGAGGAACAGCAGCTTCCTAATATAGCTAAACACTATGCCCAACACATTAGTACCTGTTTGTAGAATTAGATTGCATGCCATGGACATGGGTAGGGGTTTCCAGCAGTGACTGGGAACTGAAAGCCACCAGCTGACAGCACACCCAGGTCTTAGGGAGCACTCCACAGCATAGTGCTTGTCCTCCTCAAGGAATAAACTCGCCTCATCCATCAGAGAAAACAGAAGTCCTCGGGTCTAATCACCATCCATTTTCTTCCCTGGTCCCCACTTCTAAGCTAACCTCAGTGAGTGCTTATCCTTTCCTTCCTTCCTTCCTCCTGACTCCAAAGATGAATCTGTTCCTATTTCTGTTCAATGCGGTCCTGGAAGATGTCTAATTGTCTGTGGAGACATGGGGTAAATACCCCTCTTGTGTGGCTCCGTGGCTGATTCGGCATCTGTCACCTCTGTCACCCCAGGTCAGTGCTCCTCCCATCTTGACACAGCTGTCTCTGCTCTGAATCTGTTAGACACATCTGTCTCCCCGTGGGGTGGCAAGCTGCTCAACGGTGGTGACCGTACCTGATTCCTGTTTTCTCTTCAGAATGTAGCACATCACTTGCGTACTATACATGCCCCTTATAGGATTGTGGAACAGTGACAAAATGAGTCATACTCTTCAAGGAAATTAACATGGAAGTGCTGTGTGAAATGGACAGGAGAATAGAAAAATTGATGATGAGACTGTCAGAAAGCTATCAGAAGAGTCTGCTTCATAGGCAATAAGCTCCTGAATAGCCAAGTGTGGCAGGTAGAAGAGAAGGATCATCTGCAAGAGAGTGTTCAGAGGTAGACTTAGCAGGCTCTGAACAGTTAAAGCAGGCTGGCAAGGAGGGGAATGGAGTTTTTCACTTTTGGGAACCATTATCAAATTTTGACAGCATTAATTCATTAATTCAATTTGTATATAGTGCCCCTTCTCATGCCAGGTACTATTCTGGGGGCTAGGGACAAAGATACAAACAAAAGGAAACGAAGTTAACTATAAAACCGGTTAAAAGAATCAGATTTAAGAGGAGGAAGTGGAAGTAATACATTCAATTTTTTTAGCTTGTGAAGTTTGACATGTAGTGGCCAGTGGGAAATCTAGTACTGCAACTTTGGAGAGGATTCAGGTATTTAGATACATATTTAGGAGTCATTATGCAAAGGAACTAGTTATTCTAGGAACCCAAGGATAATGATTGCAGGAAGAATTAATGAGAAGGTATGCTCTTGTGAATTTCTTGAAATATAAATTTTGAAACATATCCTATAAACAGTTGAGCAAAACAAGTAGAAGTTGCTTTTCTACGGGGAACACAAGCTAAGACATATTAATGAAGCCACAGAAATAGTCACTGGGACTAGTCATAAATATGGTGGTTTTCTGTCCCTTCTGGGAACATGTAGGACTACATATCCTTAACCCTTAACCTGGCTTTGTTTAATGAACTGTGGGTGGAGTGATGTGGATGACTTCTAGCTGTAAGCTTTAAAAGACAGAATACAGTTTGCCAATTCCCTTTCTCTCCTGTGTGCTCATTAAGACACATAAGACACATATTTAGATGAAGCTCTTTGTTAGGCTGCATCCCCAAGTGACTACAGGAGCAGAGCCACTCTGCTGATCTGTGCTGAACCTATGTAGTATGAGTGAAAAATAAGTAAGTAGCTTATTGTGCTAAGCTACTAAGCATTGGGGGTTATTAATTACTGCGATATAACATAGACTACCCTGACCAATACACAGGCCAAACTGCTGCAATGAACAACCAGAATATACTGTCCACTACATGGGTCATTCAGGGTCCTGAATTCCTTCCATTTTATAGCCTTTGGCTGGGCACAGTGGCTTACACCTGTAATCCTAGACCCTTGGGAGGCTGAGGCAGGTGGATCACCTGAGGTCAAGAGTCTGAGATCAGCCTGAAGAACATGGTAAAACCCTGTCTCTACTAAAAATACAAAATTAGCCAGGCGTGGTGGTGCAAGCCTGAAATCTCAGCTACTTGGGAGGTTGGGGAAGGAGAACTGAGTGAACCCGGGAGATGAAGGTTACAATGACCTGTGATCGCGCCATTGCACTGCAGCTTGGGTGACAAGAGTGAAACTCCGTCTCAAAAATAAACCAAAACAACATTTTATAGCCTTCCATTGCCCTAGCGCATTTCCTCATCCACATAAAGATTGCACTCTAGTTCCACACCTGCATTCCAGTCATAGGGAAGGGGCAAAGAGGAAACAAAAGGCAATCAATTTCCTTTTATGGAAGTTACATTGCAGCTGGATATGTCACTCCTCCTCACATTGCATTGGTGAGAGCCCACTCACAAGGTCACATCTAGCAGCATGGGTATCACTAAATTTGGATGAGAATGGGATGGGTTCTATCACTAAAAAGAAGAAAGGCAGAATGGATAATGGGACAATTAACAGTGTCTGCCACAGGGTACACAGAATGTTCAAGAAACTGAAGTGAATGTAGTATGGCTGGAGAGTACAGTGAGACATGGAGAGTGCTCAGAAAGGGGCAGTAGAGGTAAGGGAGGGGCCAAGATTAAGGAGGCCTGAAAACATTGACTTAGAGGTAATGGAAAGCCCCTGAAGAGTTTTAAGTGGAAGAATACCACAATCAGATTTGCATTTTGAAAGATTCTCTTAATTTCAGGAGGGAGGATAGAATGAAGATGAATTAGGCAGTTTTTGTGGGTTCCAGAGAAGAGCTCATGGTCACTTACACTGGGTTAGGGGCTATGGAGAGAGGCAGAGGAAATTGAATTCCATAGCTATGTAGAACACAGAATCAAGAATATCGAAAGATGCAGATGAGAAATACAAAGGCTGAGGGAAAGGGAAACGTTAAAGATGTTCCCAGATTTTCTGGCTTTCAGATTGACATTCTGTCATTTTCTGGAGGGAAAATTCTGGCAGAAGAACAGGTTTACTTGGGAAGAGATGAGTGCCATATGGAGCATGCTATGTTTAATATGCCTGTGAGACATCCAAATTTAGATATCTAGTAGTCAGTTGTATCTGTGGGCTTGGGTTCAGGAGAGAGATCTAGGGTAGACCTAAAAGGCTGGGAATTGTTAACATATGGATGATCCTTAAATCCAAGGAAGGGGATGAAATGGCCCAAGAAAAGTTGCTTAAGAAGAAAAAAGAAACTCTTAAGAACATCAACATTTTTAAAAAAGGGGAAAGAGGGAGAAACCAACTATGAGAACTGAAGAGGAAGTGCCAGAGGGAAGGCGAAACACCTGGACAAAAGTCACTTCATGGATGATGAAGGAAGCAAGAGTTTCAAGGAGACAGTGAGCAAATGTACGAAAACTTGCTGAGAAGTAAAGCAAAAGTGCAGAAAATAAAAGGAGGTTAAATATAGTCTGTACATCAAGAGGCAGAAAGCAAATAAAACTGCTAGGATGAAAAAACTAGTCAACTAGTCAGAATAAAAAAAAGAGCATGCAATAAAATGATTGAAGTTAGGGCAAATTTAACAGCTATGTCATGAAGGGTAAAGTGCAATGAAAATATTTGATTGTTTTTAAAATATAAGTACAAATATATGTTACTTACAGTATGGTTGATAGAGACTCAAGACATCAATAACAATATTTTATGGAATAAACAAGCATTGCTTAGAAAATTTGAATAGCAAAATAAATAAATAATTATAGAATGATTAATTCCACAAAGAAGCCACTCTAGTTTTAGGTATTCATACAAATGATTAAATGTAAAACCTTTAAGATAAAAAATGTTAGAAAAAAATTACTGAAATTAACTTGAAGCAGTTAAAAAAACTTCAATCAATCAGCATAAAAAATCAGAATTTTTTTAAAATTTGAGGACTGAAAAGTCTTATCTGTTATATCTTTTAAGTTTGACAAAGTACTTTCTTGCTACCTAAACTAATGCAGAATATGAAAAAAAAAGTTAAAACACTTTCAAAATGGAAATAAATAAATTGGACATCATCAAAATTAAAAATTCTTTTTACAACAAAGGACACTATCAAGACGTGAAAAACAACCCACTGAATGGAGAAAGTATTTCCAAATCACGTATCTGATAAAAGTCTAGTATCCAGAATATACAAATGACTCTTACCAACTTGACAATAAAAAAAGAATAACTCAATTTACCAATGAACAAAGGGTTTGAACAGACATTTTTCCAAAGAAGATATACAAATGGCCAATAATTACAGGAAAAAGATACTCAGTATCATTAGTCACTAGAAAAATACAAATAAAAAACAATGAAATAACACTTCACACTCACTAGGATGGCTAAAATCATGGACAATAACAAATGTTGACAGGAATGTGAAGAAACGGGAACCCTTATACATTGCTGATGTGATTGTGAAATGGTACAGCCATTTGGAAAACAGTTTGGCAGTTTCTCAAAAAGTTAACCATAGAGTTACCATGTTACCTAGCAATTTTAATCCTAGGTATATACTCGAGAGTTTCAAATATATGTCCACACACAAAAACTTGTACATGCATGTTCATAGCAGCATTATTCATAAAAACCAAACAATTAAAACAATCCAAGTGTCCTTCAACTGATGAACAGATAAAATGTGGTATATTCATACCATGGAATATGATTCAGCTATCAAAAGGAATGAGATACTGATGCATGCTACAACATGAATGAATCTTAAAAAAGTTATCCTAAGTGGGAGAAGTCAGTCCAAAAGGTGTATATTTTATTATTCCATTTATATTAAATGGCAGGAATTGACAAATCCATAAAGACAGAAAGTAGATTATCGGTTGCCAGGGGATGAAAGTAGAAGGCATGGGGAGGTTGCCATTTTTTTTTCTATTTAAAGGTGATGAAAATGTTCTAAAATGAGACAGTGGTGATGGTTGCACAACTCTCTGAATGTACTAAAAACCACTGAACTGTACACTTTGAAAGAATGAATTTTTTGGTATATGAATTATATTTTCATAAAATATACATTATGATGTCTCTTATACATACATATGCAGTTGCCTTTACTGATATTCTTTATTTCTTGTGTGGTTTCATGTAACTTTCTAGTGTTCTTTCATTCAGCCTGAATGGCTCCCTTTAGTACTTTTGTAGGGCAGGTCTGCTAATGGTAACTTCTCTTGGTTTTTGTTTATCTGGAAATGCCTTAATTTCCCTTAGCTTTTGAAGGCTAGTTTTTCTGAGTATAGAATTCTTGGTGAATTCTTTTTTTTTCAGCCCTTCAAATATGTCATCCCATGGCCTTGTGGCCTCCATGGTTCCTGATGAGAAATCAGCTGTTAATTTTAGTATTATAATCCCTTGTATGGATGATTCATTTTTCTTTTGTTGCATTTACATTCTCTCTGTGTATTTTAAAGGTTTGACTATGATGTATCTATGTGGTGATCTCTTTGTGTTTATCTTATGTGGCGTTAATTGAGCTTCTTAGGTGTGTAGTTGTTTTTAATTATCTTTGGATAGTTTTCAGCCATTATTTTTTAAAATAATCTTTCTATTCCTTTCTCTCTCTCTCTCCTCTCCTCTGTGACTTCCTTTATGTGTATGTTGGTAAACTTAATGATGTCCCATGGGTCTCTGAGGCGCTATCCTTTTTTTCTCTATTCTTTTTTTTTCGCTTGTATCTTAGACTAGATCATCTCAATCGACATATCTTCAATTTTTCTTATTCTTTCTTCTGCTAATTCAATATGCTGTTGAACTCTTCTACTAAATTTTAATTTCAGTTTTTTTATACTTTGAAATAGCTAGTTTTTAAAATAGTTTCTATGTATTGATATTTGATGAGATGTCATAATTACCTTTAATTCCTTAGACATAGTTTCTGTTAGTTCTTTGAACATATTTAAACTGCTTGTCTCGTAAGTCCAACATCTGGGTTTCCTCAGAGACAGTCTCTATTGGCTGTTTTTCCCCTTTTTGGGGGCCATATCGTCATGCTTCTTTGCATGTCTCATTTTTTGTTGTTCTTGAAAACTGGACACTTTACATAATAAAATGTAGCGACTTTGGTAGTCAGATTCCCCTTCTCCCAGAGTGGGGTTGTTTGTGACTGTTATTGTTGCTGCTGCTGTTTGTTTGCTTAGTGTCTTTTCTACATAATTCTATAAGGTCTATATTTTTTGCATGTAACCACTGAAGTCTCTATAGTTAGCTTAGTGGTTGGGTAATGGTTGGATAGAGATTTCCTTAAGGAATTTGAACCAGTAAGTCTTCCAACCTTTGCCAAATGGCTAAGGTGTATGTTGAGGCATGCCTTCAGTGATCTGGCAGGCAATTTACAACTTTGCTTTAATCTTCCTAAAGATGAATTTTAGCTTCTCTAAAACCAAATTTTGCACAGAGCCTCAAGATCAGCCTAAGGTGAGAAACTGGAGCCTTCTCAATTCTTTCCTGGGCATGCACACAACCCTAAGCATGCATGTGGCCTCCTAGAATCTCAGAAATATGTTGGAATTTTTTAAAGCCCTTTATGGATATCTCACTCCCCAGTTTTTCCTTTTAAGATTTGTGGTCAGCCTCATGCTGCCTCCAGCAGTGGTGATGTTAAACCATTGCTATTCATTGGTTTTTACAAATGCTCTGGTGAAAAGATTGTTTGCATGGAACATGCTCTCAGTGAGGTAAAATAAAGACAAGCTTTGAGAACGGAGCTTTTCCAGGGAGTTTCCAGAGATGTCAGATATGACAATTCTCTGGGGATGGGGCTTTTGGGGGGAGCTCCAAATCCATTCTGCCCATTGCCGTGGCTGCTAGGCTGTTGGTTTTCATAGCTACTATAGTGAAAGGCTATAGGTTTTCAAGGCTACCATGGAGCTATAGAGCAAGGGATGGGGACAGGGTCACTCCACAAAGGTCACTGCTCTTACTGAGGTTCATCTGATGTTCTTGAATAAACACTCCTTAGATTGTTGCAAGCCTTTGGTTAATTGCCAGAATTCTGAATTTTGACAATTTTTGCCAGTGATCTCATTGTTTTTACAAAGGGGCAGATTTTGAGAAGTACTAACTTTACCATTTTGCAAGTGCTTCTCCTCGTAAGTATTTTAAGCTGAATGGAAAGGAAAGCACAACATATCAAATCTTTTGGGATTCTGCTAAAGCAATAATTAGGGGAAACTTTATAGCACTCACCACCTATGTTAGAAAATAAGATAGGATTCAAAACCATGACCTCAGCTCTCACCTTAAAAAACTAGAAAAAGAAGATTAATGAAACACAAAGTAAGCAGAAGAAAGAAAATAGTAACAATCAGAGCAGAAATCAATGAAATAGAAGACAGATAAACAACACAGAAAGTAAATGCAACACAAAGCTGGTACACTGAGGAGATAAATAAAATTGATGTACCTCTAGACAGTTTAATCAGTATGGGGTTGGGGTGTGATAACACAAATATTCAACATCAGGAATGAAAGAAGGGGCATCACTACACAATCTGCACATATTAAAAGTATAATAAAGGGATAATATTAACAATTTTATACCAATAAATTTGACAATTTATATAAAATTAATAAATCCCTGGAAAGTCAGAAACTATCAAATGCCAGTCAAGAAGTAGATAAACTGGATACTTCCACATCTGTTAAAGAAAGTGAATTCATAGCAAAATTTTATCCACAAGAACTCTGATTTTTAAAAAAAAATAAATCAAAGAAGATCTAAATTAATAGAGAGATATTCTATGCCCATGGATGGGAAGTTCTGACAGTACTAAGATACCAGTTCTTCCCAACTTGATCTATAGGTTTAATGCAATCCAAATCAAAATCCCAGCAAGTTATTTGTGGTTATTGATAAACTAATTATAAAGTTTATCTGGAAAGGCAAAAGACTCAGAATAGCCAACATAATATTAAAGAAATAGAACAAACTCAGAGGACTGGCATTACTTGATTTCAAGATTATTATAAAGCACAGTAGTCAAAACAGTGTGATATTGGCATAAGAATAACAAACAGATCAAAAAACAGAATAGAGAGCTCAGGAACAGACACACACTAATATAATCAACTGACCCTGGTCAAAGGAGCAACGACAGTTCAATTGAGAAAAAAAAAAAACAGTTTTTTTCAACAAATGGTGCCGGAACAACTGGACATCTACATGCAACAAAATGAATCCAGACACAGACCTTATACTTTTCACAAACATTAGCTTAAAATGAATCATAGGCCTAATGTAAAATGCAAAACTATAAAACCTCTGGGAGGTAACATAGGAGTCAATCTAGGTGAACTTGGATCTAGCAATGGGTTCTTAGATATACTGCCAAAAGCATAATCCATGAAAGAAAAAAAACTGATAAGTTGGATTTCATTAAAATGTAAAACTTCTGCCATGTGAAAGACACAGCTAAGAGAATGAAAAGGCAAATTACAGACTGGGAGAAAATCTTTGCAAAACACACGTGTGACATAGGACTTATATCCAAAACACATAGAGAACTCTGAAAACTCAACAATAAGAAAATGAATACTCAATTTAACAAAAATGGGCAAAAGATCAGAAGACACCTCAAGAAAAAAGATATTCAGGTAGCAAATAAGCATATGCAAAAATATTATGAAAATAAGCTCAATCTCATATGTCAATTGGGAATTGCCTGTTTTTTAAAAATGAGATGCCACTGTACACCTATGGAAATAGCGAAAATCTAAAGCACTGATGAAGTATCTCAGAAAAAAATAACTTTCAATGTTAAAAAATGGTCATGGCAGCATCATCATAGTGAAAAAACAGGAAATAATCAAAATGTAGGCAGAAGACTAGCTCAATCTATTGAAGTATATTCACACAATGGAATATTATAGAGCAGCTGAAACAAACAAACGAGAACTATAAGGAACAACAGGAATGAGTTACAGCAACAAAACTGAGTTAAGAAAGCAAGCTGTAGACTATTATAGAGTGTATAAAGCAATTTTTATAAAGTAAATTTGAACAGTATGTTGTTTAGTGATGGGTTCATATGTGGTAAAAGTATTTTTGAAAATATAAAGCAAAGCTAAGCTCAAAACTGGCTAGTGGATTCTTCAGGGGGTTGGAGTGGAAGAAAGGGAGTCCACAGTGGGTTTCATCATTGTGCGACCATGTCCTACTTCTTAAGCTAGGTGATAGGTTCATTTAAAAAACATTGGCTGGGCATGGTGGTTCATTCCTGTAATCCCAACACTTTGGGAGGCCAAGAAAGGAGGATCACTTGAGGCCAGGAGTTTGAGACCAGTCTAGGCAACATAGTGAGACCCCATCTCTATGAAAATAAAAATTAGCCAGGCAAGGTGGCACATGCCTGTAGTCCTAATTACTCCGGAAGCTGAGAAGGGAAGTTTGCTTAAGCCCAGGAGTTGGAGGCTACAGTAGCAGCCTCCATGATTGTACCACTGCATTCCAGCCTGGGTGACAGAATGAGATCCTGTCTTGAAAACACACACACACACACACACACACACACACATGCACACACTTCATACCTTGCTTATCAATTACATATATTCTTTTGTATGTATTCAATATAACATAGTTTATACATTTTAAAAGATGGTCTACTCATAACCCAAGATTGAGAAACACCGTCCCAGACCTATTTTCATTAAAAAAAATTCAGAATCAGTGTTAGCAAATCTCTCATGCCATTAAAATAATTCCCACTAAAGTACTCTCAGAAGGATAAAATCTAATTAATATAACTTCTTTTACATTACTTTTGGTACTGTAAAATGTACCCTTAGTTAACTGAGAAAGTTGTATTCTCAAATATAATGTTAAAAGTCATTTTCAAAAATTATAGCTTTTGTTTTGAAAACATTGAGCTCCAGTTCTTATTTCTGATAGTACTATAAATAGACAGCAAGGCCAGGCTCTGTTATAATTACTGTTGTGAGGCAATGAATCATGTTGCCTGCGCATGGAGGAATGCTTATTGTTTTCTTCTTTATGCATTCAATTTACCCAAAAGTAATCTGAAACTCTTTGTGTGCAGGGGGTCAGGGCATGTCCCTTATAATTCCAGTAAGCACTGTTATCAGACCCATATAAACAAGGTTCCCACAGACCCTCACACGTTTAATGATAAGGAGCTAGTTCTCTATTAAAATCAATAGCTGGGGTTATGTTTTGAATTCAAAGAGCTTAGCTCATACTTGGTACCAGTCCATGGCATCAAAAGGTGAGTAAAGATCAGTAAAACTGTTGACGACCTTGATTCATTCACTTTGCCCTTAGAAATTTTTTCCGTGAGGAGCCACTAACAGGAGAGTAGCCCACCACTATTTGCCTTAGAAGCCCAGATTCATATTTTATTAACAAGGAAATTGATATAGACTTTACACAGAATATCCAATAAGCTATTGGTTAAAATATGGGAGCAGTAGAGGTTTACCTTTTTATTAAAAAAAAATAGGATAGCTATGTGTAAAAGCAAATAATGGTATTAGGGAGTATAGGTGTAAACAAAATGGGAAAGCTGCAGTGTTCTTCAAAAGATTTAGGGGCAGGAGGCTGGGCACGGTGGCTCATGCCTGTAATCCCAGCACTTTGGGAGGCCAAGGGGGGCAGCTCACCTGGGGTCAGGAGTTCAAGACAAGCCTGGCCAACATGGTGAAACCCTGTCTCTACTTCACATACAAAAATTAGCTGGGTGTGGTGGCAGGAGCCTGTAATCCCAGCTGCACAGGAGGCTGAGGCAGGAGAATTGCTAGAACCTGGGAGGCCGAGGGGGCAGTGAGCCAAGATTGCGCCATTGCACTCTAGCCTGGGGGACAAGAGCGAGACTTCGTTTGAAAAAAAAAGAAAAAAAGAAGAAAAAAGATTTAGGGGCAGGAAATATTCCCTGGGTACTTTACCTTTCTAGAGGCTTTTATTCTACCTTGGGTGAATTTCTGAATCTAGTCACAAAGAAATGTTGGATTTTTAAGAAGTTAATTTTTAGCATTTCATGAATTTTAGACAAGCACATTTATCAAATGGCATTTCCATTTTTGATCTATGTCCTTCAGTTGAGTCAGTATGGGATTTTAACCTGACAAAAGCTGAAAGCATTTTACAAACTTTGAATGTGTAGTAACTGGTAGAGCAAGGACCACATTAATTCTTGATAAAAGAAGAATTTCAGCCAAATTAAATTTAAAGGAGTTTAATTTGAGCAATGAACGATTTGTGAATTGGGCAGTCCCCAGAATCAGCAGATTCACAGAGGCTCCAGCGTAGTCACATGGTGGAAGAAGATTTATAGACAAGAAAAAGGGAAATGACATACAGAAATTGGAAGTGAGGTACAGAATGGCTGGGTTGGTTACAGCTTGGTGTATGCCTTATTTGAACACAGTTTGAACGCTCAGCAGTGTAAGAATTGAAGTATGGCCACTGGGATTGGCCAAGACATAGCTATTATTACAGCATACCACTAAGTTACGTTTTCAATTTTGTCTGCCTATTAAGCTAGGTTACAGTTCATCCACCAGGACTCAAATATAGAAGTACAGAGTCCTTCTCAGGCCATATTTAGGTTGCTTTAACATTGTCAGCATCATGAAGGCCAATGGTTGCTGATGGCTCTCTATGGGCCTGGCACAAAGCTGAGTCCTTTATATGTTTCTCCTGTTCAATCTTCTGAGCACTTTGAGGTCGGTGCCACCATTATCCCCATTTTGCAATGAAGCTTAGAGCCTTAGAGGTTAAAGATTACACTGCTGGATCCAGAGCCTGACTTTTTTCACCAGCACTATAAATAAACAAATACACAATGTAAGTCTGTGTAATATAACAGATATACAGAGGATGTGGAGAAATTTAGTTTCTACCAGTTCTATTAGTAGCATAGTTGATTCCTTCCAATGAAACCACCTTTGGAAAAATTATGACTGAGAGAGAAATTTGACATAGCTGACTCCATCCTGCTTCTAACCTCAGAAGCTGTCTTTGCTCATTCCTGGGTGTAGGCCAAGCTAACTATGGAGAAATTTAGCTTGTAGTTTAACTTTGAAGCAAGGATGATAATAGTCCCTCCCCAAACTGACCCCCTCTGGGGACTGAAACTGCCTTTGTAAGACTAATGAAAGGCCACAAGCTTAGGATTATGGAAAGGGCTGAATTCTGCTAAAATGTAGGCTAGTTAAATGATAACCAACCATTGTCCCCTAGATTGCTTTTCTATAATAGCTTACTGCTCAGTCATGTACCCAGAGGTAACATGATCTGTAACTTTCCCAATTGCTCCTACAGATAACATCTCTATTGTCAAAACCTAAAGATTGGTCTTTGAGATGTTTTTCAGATTTTTCCATTCTGGCAGACCAACTGACACCACCCAGACCTATGACTCATACGCAGAAACTGACTCAGCATGGGAAGACAGCTTGGACACTCCTATTTTATCCCCAACCACTTAGCAGCATTCTCTAACCTACTGCCCACCAAATTATCTTTAAGAACTCTAGGCTCTGATCTCTTGAGGGGGTGGATTTGAGAAAAATCTCCTGTCCTGTTGCTGGGCTACCTTGTGATAATTAAACTCTTTCTCTGCTGTAACACTGCTGTCTCAGTTTTTATCTGTGCAGTGAATTGGTTTTATCTGTACAGTGTGCAAGAAGAATCCACTGGGCTTCCACCACTGAGATCAAAGGTGGGAGGAATGGTTTGGAAGATGTGGCACTGACTTCCTCTTTCTCTTCGAGGTTTCCTCTCTATATCTGAACCTGAGCAATTCAGTGGCCACTCAGCTCACTGTGGAGCACTACCTAGGTCCTCATGAATGATTACCATCCCTTCATAGATCTATCTATTTATTGCCCCACCATTCACTTCAACAAACACATATTGAATTCCCACTGTAGTTGCAAGGATAAGAAAGATAGACAAGGCAGGATGCCTCTCTAGTTGGGGAAATATGAGGTGTCAGCAAATGATTACAGTATTGTTCACTAAGTGGTTCATTAGAGTAACAATCCACTGGTAGCAGTGCTCTCTCCTGAACATACTGAGCTCGCCTTCGGGGCTTGTATGTGCCTTGTGATAGATCTTGCTTGAAGTATTTATATTTCCGAATGTGTGAATCATTTATTCTCTTAGGCACTGTAAACTCCATCTTAAACAAAATTGGCTTTACTCCAGAAGATGCTTTCTCAAAGCTAAGCTAAGCATCGTCACAGACTAATGTGGCATTGTATTTGCAGATACTTATAGCAAAGTCTAGAAAAGAAAAGAATTTACTCCAACATTTTAAAAAGTACATAAACGAATGGCTTCAGCTTTTGATATTTGTCATACTTACAACATAAAAACACTACCGCAAATCTAAAATATTATTCAATTCAAAAGAGAAAACTATATCAACTTGCACTAAATTACAATTCCTAACTAATGTAATAATTTCATTGTGTGTGCAAGAGAATGAATATATTGAATATTCTTGTTTTAAGAAAGACTGTATTTATAAGTGATATTTTATAAACAGTAGTAGTTTAAGAATTTTCACTATTAGACAGCTAAAAATTCCAGATCCTTAGGAATTAGTAATTTCATGTCTATGAACTTGTCCTAAGGAAATATGTATGGGCACACAAATAAGTCTAAACATGTTCAACATAGTATTATTTATATAACACTAGAAAAACATTGGGGTAAAAACTAAATCATAAACAAGAGGAGAACAGACTGTTAAGCACACATATTAAATATTTTCACAAATAGTTAATGATATGGGAAAATGTTAATGTTAAGTTAAAAAGAAAAAGACTTGCAGACAGACATGATAGTGATCTCAATTATGTAATAACCATGCCACAACCCCCAGGAGATGCTCCCCCCAGCAGCCATATTTGTTTTCTGGGACCCAATAAATTTAGGAGTGGGATCGAGATTGAATAACATTCTTCTCTGCTGGCCACACATATGCTCATATGCATATGGAGCTGGGGAGAGAGAGAGAGACAAGAAAGAGAGAGAGAAGGGGTAGATGCCTGGATTTCTGATAGCTTCAAATACTATATCCAGGCTTTTTCAGGTACCACTTTAATTTTTTCCCTTTCCACTTAAGCTGATGTCGTTACATTAAAAAATTATAACATTACAATCAGATAAGTGCAGAAAACGTGGACACTTTTCATCTTTAAAATATGTCAGGCCTCCGTGATTAAGAAAATGTGGCACATATACACCATGGAATACTATGCAGCCATAAAAAATGATGAGTTCATGTCCTTTGTAGGGACATGGATGAAATTGGAAATCATCATTCTCAGTAAACTATCGCAAGGACAAAAAACCAAACACTGCATGTTCTCACTCATAGATGGGAATTGAACAATGAGAACACATGGACACAGGAAGGGGAACATCACACTCTGGGGACTGTTGTGGGGTGGGGGGTAGGGATAGCATTAGGAGATATACCTAATGCTAAATGACGAGTTAATGGGTGCAGCACACCAGCATGGCACATGTATACATATGTAACTAATCTGCACATTGTGCACATGTACCCTAAAACATAAAGTATAATAATAATAATAAAATAATAAAATAAATAAAATAAATAAATAAAATAAAATATGTCAGGCCTCTGAGTCCAAGCCAAGCCATCACATCCCCTGTGACTTGCACGTATACATCCATATGGCCTGAAGTAACTGAAGATCCACAAAAGAAGTAAAAATAGCCTTAACTGATGACATTCCACCATTGTGATTTGTTTCTGCCCCACCCTAACTGAACAATGTACTTTGTAATCTCCCCCACCCTTAAGAAGGTTCTTTGTAATTCTCCCCACCCTTGGGAATGTACTTTGTGAGATCCACCGTTGCCCGCAAAGCACTGCTCTTAACTTCACCACGTATCCCAAAACCTATAAGAACTAATGATAATCCACCACCCTTTGCTGACTCTCTTTTCGGACTCAGCCCACCTGCATGCACCCAGGTGAAATAAACAGCCATGTTGCTCACACAAAGCCTGTTTGGTGGTCTCTTCACACAGACGCGCATGAAATTTGGTGCTGTGACTCGGATTGGGGGACCTCCCTTCGGAGATCAATCTCCTGTCCTCTTGTTCTTTGTTCCATGAGAAAGATCCACCTACGACCTCAGGTCCTCAGACCAACCAGCCCAAGAAACATCTCACCAATTTCAAATCCGATAAGCAGCCTCTTTTTACTCTCTTCTCCAACTTCCCTCACTATCCCTCAACCTCTTTCTCCTTTCAATCTTGGTGCCACACTTCAATCTCTCCCTTCTCTTAATTTCAATTCCTTTCATTTTCTGGTAGAGACAAAGACATGTTTTATCTGTGGACCCAAACCTCCGGCGCTGGTCACAGACTGGGAAGGCAGCCTTCCCTTGGTGTTTAATCATTGCAAAGATGCCTCTCTAATTATTCACCCACGTTTCAAAGGTGTCAGACCACCCAGGGACACCTGCCTTGGTCCTTCACCCTTAGTGGCAAGTCCCACTTTTCTGGGGGAGGGGCAAGTACCCAACCCCTTCTCTCCATGTCTCTACCCCTTCTCTGCTCTTCTGGGACAGAGGCAAGAAGCCCTTAACCCCTTCTCCTTCACCCTTAGTGGCAAGTCCCACTTTTCTAGGGGGCAAGAACCCCCAATCCCTTATTTCCATACCCCAACCCCTTCTCTGCCTTTCTGGAGGGCAAGAACCCCCCACCCCTTCTCCATGTCTCTACTCTTTTCTCTGGGCTTGCCTCCTTCACTATGGGCAAGCTTCCACCCTCCATTCCTCCTTCTTCTCCCTTAGCCTGTGTTCTTAAGAACTTAAAACCTCTTCAACTCTCACCTGACCTAAAATCTAAGTGTCTTATTTTCTTCTGCAATGCCACTTGACCCCAATACAAACTCGACAGTAGTTCCAAATAGCCAGAAAATGGCACTTTCAATTTTTCCATCCTACAAGATCTAAATAATTCTTGTCATAAAATGGGCAAATGGTCTGAGGTGCCTGACATCCAGGCATTCTTTTACGCATCAGTCCCTTCCTAGTCTCTGTGCCCAATGCAACTCATCCCAAATCTTCCTTCTTTCCATCCTGCCTGTCCCCTCAGTCCCAATCCCAAGTATCGCTGAGTCTTTCTAATCTTCCTTTTCTACAGACCCATCTGACTTCTCCCCTCCTCGCCAGGCCGAGCTAGGTCCCAATTCTTTCTCAGCCTCTGCTCCTCCACCCTATAATCCTTTTATCACCTCCCCTCCTCACACCCAGTCCAGCTTACAGTTTCATTCTGTGACTAGCCCTCCCCCACCTGCCCAGCAATTTATTCTTGAAAAGGTGGCTGGAGCAAAAGGCATAGTCAAGGTTAATGCTCCTTTTTCTTTTCCCCAAATCAGATAGTGTTTAGGCTCTTTTTCATCAAATATAAAAATCCAGCCCAGTTCCTGGCTTGTTTGGCAGCAACCCTGAGACGCTTTACAGCCCTAGACCCTAAAAGGTCAAAAGGCCGTCTTATTCTTAACACACATTTTATTACCCAATCTGCTCCCGACATTAAATAAAACTCCAAAAAATTGGAATCTGGCCCTCAAACCCCACAACCGGATTTAATTAACCTCACCTTCAAGGTGTACAATAACAGAAAAAAGTTGCAATTCCTTGCCTGCACTGTGAGACAAACCCCAGCCATATCTCCAGCACACAAGAACTTCCAAACACCTGAACTGCAGCAGCCAGGCGTTCCTCCAGAACCTCCTCCCCCAGGAGCTTGCTACACGTGCCGGAAATCTGGCCACCAGGACAAGGAATGCCCACAGCCTGGGATTCCTCCTAAGCCGCGTCCCATCTGTGCGGGACCCCACTGGAAATCAGACTGTTCAACTCACCTGGCTGCCACTCCCAGAGCCCCTGGAACTCTGGCCCAAGGCTCTCTGACTGACTCCTTCCCAGATCTTCTCGGCTTAGCGGCTGAAGACCGACACTGCCTGATTGCCTTGGAAGCCCCCTAAACCATCACGGACGCCGAGCTTCGAGTAACTCTCACAGTGGAAGGTAAGTCCGTTCCCTTCTTAATCAATACAGAGGCTACCCATTCCACATTACCTTCTTTTTAAGGGCCTGTTTCCCTTGCCTCCATAACTGTTGTGGGTATTGACAGCCAGGCTTCTAAACCTCTTAAAACTCCCCAACTCTGGTGCCAACTTAGACAATACTCTTTTAGCACTCCTTTTTAATTATCCCCACCTGCCCAGTTCCCTTATTAGGCTGAGGCACTTTAACTAAATTATCTGCTTCCCTGACTATTCTTGGAGTACAGCTACATCTCATTGCCGCCCTTCTTCCCAATTCAAAGCCTCCTTTGTGTCCTCCTCTTGTATCCCCCCACCTTAACCCACAAGTATAAGATACCTCTAATCCCTCCTTGGCGACCGATCATGTAACACTTACCATCTCATTAAAACCTAATCACCCTTAACCCGCTCAATGTCAAGATCCCATCCCATAGCACGCTTTAAAAGAATTAAAGCCTGTTATCACTTGCCTGCTACAGCATGGCCTTTTAAAGCCTATAAACTCTCCTTACAATTCCACATTTTACCTGTCCTAAAACCAGACAAGCCTTACAAGTTAGTTCAGAATCTGTGCCTTATCAACCAAATTGTTTTACCTATCCACCCCATGGTGCCAAACCCCTATACTCTCCTATCCTCAATACCTGCCTCTACAACCCATTATTCTGTTCTGGATCTCAAACATGATTTCTTCACTATTCCTTTGCCCCCTTAATCCCAGCCTCTCTTCGCTTTCACTTAGACTCACCCTAACACCCATTAGGCTCCGCAAATTACCTAGGCTGTACTGCCGCAAAGCTTCACAGACAGCCCCCATTACTTCAATCAAGCCCAAATTTCATCCTCATCTGTTACCTATCTCGGCATAATTCTCATAAAAGCACACGTGCTCTCCCTGCTGATCATGTCCGATTAATCTTCCAAACCTCAATCCCTTACAAAACAACAACTCCTTTCCTTGCTAGGCATGGTTAGTGCAGTCAGAATTCTTACACAAAAGCCAGGACTGCACCCTATAGCCTTTTTGTCCAAACAACTTGACCTTCCTGTTTTATCCTAGCCCTCATGTCTGCGTGCAGTGGCTGCCACTGCTTTATTACTTTTAGAGGCCCTAAAAATCACAAACTATGCTCAACTCACTCTCTACAGTTCTCATAACTTCCAAAATCTATTTTCTTCCTCATACCTGATGCATATACTTTCTGCTCCCTGGCTCCTTCAGCTGTACTCACTCTTTGTTGAGTATCCCACAATTATCATTGTTCCTGGCCCGGACTTCAGTCTGGCCTCCCACATTATTCCTGATACCACGCCTGACCCCCATGACTGTAACTCTCTGATCCACCTGACATTCACCCCATTTCCCCACATTTCCTTCTTTCCTGTTCCTCACCCTGATCACGCTTGATTTATTGATGGCAGTTCCACCAGGCCTAATCGCCACACACCAGCAAAGGCAGGCTATGCTATAGCACAAGCCACTAGCCCACCTCTTAGAACCTCTCATTTCCTTTCCATCGTGGAAATTTATCCTCAAGGAAATAACTTCTCAGTGTTCCATCTGCTATTCTACTACTCCTCAGGGATTATTCAGACCCCCTCCCTTCCCTACACATCAAGCTTGAAGATTTGCCCCCACCCAGGACTGGCAAATTAGCTTTACTCAACATGCCCCGAGTCAGATAATTAAAATACCTCTTAGTCTAGGTAGATACTTTCACTGGATAGGTAGAGTCATTTCCTACAGGGTCTGAGAAGGCCACCGCAGTCATTTCTTCCCTTCTGTCAGACAAAATTCCTCAGTTTAGCCTTCCCACCTCTATACAGTCTGACAACAGACAAGCCTTTATTAGTCAAATCAGCCAAGCAGTTTTTCAGGCTCTTAGTATTCAGTGAAACCTTTATATCCCTCACGGTCCTCCGTCTTCAAGAAAAGTAGGATGGACTAAAGGTCTTTTAAAAACACACCTCACCAAGCTCAGCCACCAACTTAAAAAGGACTGGACAATACTTTTACCACTTTCCCTTCTCAGAATTCAGACCTGTCCTCAGAATGCTACCAGGTACAGCCCATTTAAGCTTCTGTATAGACGCTCCTTTTTATTAGGCCCCAGTCTCATTCCAGACACCAGACCAACTTAGACTGTGCCCCAAAAAAACTTGTCATCCCTACTATCTTCTGTCTAGTCATACTCCTATTCACCATTCTCACCTACTCATACATGCCCTGCTCTTGTTTACACTGCCGGTTTACACTGTTTCTCCAAGCCATCACAGCTGATATCTCCTCGTGCTATCCCCAAACTGCCACTCTTAACTCTTGAAGTAAATAAATAATCTTTGCTGGCAGGGCTATGCTGAATCTCCTTAGGCACCTCTAATTAGATGTCCTAGGTCCTCCCAATTCTTAGACCTTTTATATCTGTTTTTCTCCTTCTCTTATTCCATCTAGTTTTTCAATTCATATAAAACCATATCCAGGCCATTACCAATCATTCTAAATGACAAATGTTTCTTCTAACAACCCCACAATATCACCTCTTACCACAAAATCTTCCTTCAGCTTAATCTCTCCCACTCTAGGTTCCCACACTGCCCCTAATCCCGCTTGAAGCAGCCCTGAGAAACATCGCCCATTCTCTCTCCATAGGACCCCCCCCCAAAATTTTCGCCGCCCCAAGACTTCAGCACTATTTTGTTTTATTTTTCTTATTAATATAAGAAGGCTGGAATGTCAGGCCTCTGAGCCCAAGCCAAGCCATCGCATCCCCTGTGACTTGCATGTATACATCCAGATGTCCTGAAGTAACTGAAGATCCACAAAAGAAGTAAAAATAGCCTTAACTGATGATATTTCACCATTGTGATTTGTTTCTGCCCCACCCTAACTGATCAATGTACTTTGTAATCTCCCCCACCCTTAAGAAGGTTCTTTGTAATTCTCCCCACCCTTGAGAATGTACTTTGTGAGATCCACCCCTGCCTGCAAAGCATTGCTCTTAACTTCACCACCTATCCCAAAACCTATAAGAACTAATGATAATCCACCACCCTTCGCTGACTCTGTTTTTGGACTCAGCCCACCTGCACCCAGGTGAAATAAACAGCCATGTTGCTCACACAAAGCCTGTTTGGTGGTCTCTTCACACGGACGTGCATGAAAAATAGATCTGCTTTTTCCTACAAAAGGAATATCTATTCCTGGGTAATAGGAAAACTGTATTTTAGACATACACAGTACATGCAGTACCATCCAATGGTTTAAAGCATCTCTGCTGATCACATAATTCATATACTATGAATGATTTAGTATTTTAGGTTAGCTCCCTATCACTGCTCTTCTCCAAAATGATGTCTGGGAATTTAGAGGGCTTACATCAATTCAGCGTCCTTCTGACATTCATTGCTAAAACCTGCAGCTAGTGTAGCTTGAGGATTGTTCTCTTGCAGTTTAAACTAGTCTGGTAAGCCCTGCCTACTGACCCAGACTTCCTTAGCCCTTGCTTATGCTGTGGGCCCCCAAAATTTGGCTTTGTCTCCTATTCTAAAGGTGCATTCCTCAGCTACAGAGTCTTTGTCCTAAGAACGGGGATCTCCTCCAGCAAATGTCTAGCCAAATGTTCACTTATTTCAGAATACCCTCTGAGGATATTCAGCAGATTCCTGGATCTCATCCATTCCATTTTAGAAACTGAGAATGGGTTAGGAGAGCCAAACTGAAGTTCATTGTCTACAAATCTCAGTAGGTTGTGGGGACCACTTGTGAGATTACCTCTCCTACACTTCCAAATGTGAACTGGGCAATGGCCTCTGCCCTTCATGTCCACGTCCACTCTTCCCTGCCTCTTCCTTCCATGACTTTGGCCAGAGAGGTGGGCAAAGCATCACATCTCACCTTAGATTTGCTTTACTTTTCCTTTCTTTGTCTTCTTACAAGTCACCAGAAATCCGATGGGATGGGCTTTCTCTCTTTCATGCTTAACATTCTCCTACATTAAATGCTCCTCCTGACTGTGGTCATATTTGACCTGTTCCCTTCCCTGGAGCTATTGTCAGCTGATGAGGTAAGGTGGGGGAGAATCAACCTCCTGATAAAGAAGGTATCAGGATCTGAAGCTATAGATCAGGATGAAGTGGATTCTTACTGCTGGAAAACCATAAAGGCTAAGATAGCAGAATATGCAACCATAAGCAAAAGACTATTCTAGATCTGTACACACACACACACACACACACACACACACACACAAAGACTCTTTAGACCACTATCTGTTTTATTTAGATTTTAAGGGTAGCTATGCTCCTTGTTAACTGAGAGTCCTTGTTATAGAAAGTTCAGCTGAAAAGACCATAAGGTAAAGTTTCTCCATGTTTTCAAGTATGCATTTATTCTCCTGAGACCCCCAAACATCAGCCCTGGCTGGAGTTTCTACCTCTGTATTCTTGCCATTACTTGATTCTGGTAAATTGATAATGACTCAGTTTCTTTGCTGAATAATAATAATAATAGGTTCAGACAGATGCTCTGAAAGATCCCTTGCTATGCTGCCCTGTGATTCTTCAAAGCTGAGTCTGGGGGAAAGTGGGGGGAGAAACTGTCTTTTGTCACTTGCTTTCATCTCCTCCACAAAGTGTTTTTCTTAACAAATCTGATCGATCTTTTTGTAACTCAGAGGAGCTTTATTTTTATTTATTTTTATTCTTTATTAAAAAAAGAGACAGGGTCTTGCTATGTTGCCCAGGCTAATCTTGAACTCCTGAGCTCAAACAATTCTCCTGCTGTGGCCTCCCAAAGTTCTGGGATTAGAGGTGTGAGCCACCGTGGCTGGTCTCAGAGGAACTTTAAATGCCTTTCTTGCTTTCTGTCTTCCTGATCTTATCACATTAGACAAGTTATTTAACCCCTCATGTGTAAAACGACGATAATAGTAGTATGTACTTCAGAGGGTTATTGTGATTATTGTGAAGTAGAAAAGCCTTCAAATCTCCAAGGGATTCCAGGTACCACTGGGCAGCCAGGGCAGGGCTTCTTGCCAAAACTCAAACTGAACCTTGCAGGAACACTCCACTTCACTTTCTTCATGAAGTTTCTTAGACAATCTTCCTAGAACAGGAGGTCATGGACATTGAAATGAAAGAGTTAAAATGCACTGATCAGTGTTTTGAGAAGCATAGTGTTGGGAAAAGAGAAATGGTTTAAGTGCAACACTGAGGTCAAAATCTTACTTGGTGATATGGTTTGGCTATGTCCCCACCCAAATCTGATTTTGAATTGTAGTTCCCATAATCCCCACATGTTGTGGAAAGGACCAGGTGGAGATAATTCAATCGTAAGGCAGTCTCCCCAATCCTGTTCTCATGATAGTGAGTTCTCATGAGATCTGATGGTTTTATAAGGAGTTTCCCCCCTTCACTGGGCACTCATTCTTCTCCTTCCTGCCCTCATGTGAAGAAGGACGTGTGCTTCCTCTTCTGCCATGATTGTAAGTTTCCTGAAGTCTCCCCAGCCATGTGGAACTGTGAGTCAATTAAACCTCTTTCCTTTATAAATTACTCAGTCTTGGGTATGTCCTTACAAAAATGTGAGAACAGACTAAGACACTTGGGGTTCTCCCTAGTTATATGAGCCTGGGCAAGTCACTTGGCCTGTCTGAGCATCAGTTTCATGCTAAGTGTAAACAATAAACCTGTTCTACCTGGGAGGATCATTGGTAGTGATTAGACAATTTGTAGAAGAAATAATCTGAATGGTGAATAAACATGTGAGAAGATAATCAATGTACTAATAAGTGACAAGTGCATATTAAAGCAACAGGATGTACCTCAGATTGGGAAAGATGTTAAGGTAGAATAATACTGACTATTGGTCAAAATATGGGAAAATAGGAATTTATACTCACTGCTGGAGAGAGTGTCATTGATAAAATTCCTAGTGAGAGAAATTTATTTATATTGAGTAAATTTGAATATGTATTCGCCTTACAACCTAATGATTCCACTTCTTCATATGTACTCTTGAAATATTTTTGTGCATATGAGCACAGGGAAACATGTACAAGGGTATATCAGTGAACACTTCTCATAATGACAAAAACTTGAAACCCAAAATATATGTCAAACAAGGATAGATAAATTAATTGTGGTATTCATACAATGGAATACTGCATGGCAAATAAAAGGAATAAACGATATTATATATATATATATATAAGATAATGCATTTTGACATGGATAAATTTTTAAAACTTAATGTTATACCAAAAACAGAGTACTAATACAAACAAATGAAGTGATAATGTTGCCTTTGGGAAGAAGGAGAAAAATGAGACTGGAAATGGGAATAAAGGAGATTTCAATGATATTGTAGCATTTTCTTCCTTTGATAAGAAAGAAAAGCAATTATGAGCAAATGCTAACAGTTCTTAGTTCGGTACTTGGCTATATTTTTAATTTACTTAAACTAAAGATTATCATTATTCTAGATCAATACTTGTAGCATCATCACTATTACTTCAAACAGATTTATGAAATTAAAATAATGCAAGGGAACCCTGCATTTACTTAATTAACCTGTACAAGCCACTTAAATTTAATTTCTAATGCTTCCTACTGTCAGATTTTCAGGAAGGAGATACAAGAAGGAAGGCACAGGAAAAGGTGGTATCCTTCTGGTTGACATCCCACGATGTCAACAAAGAAGACAGTCGCTGGGCGCGGTAGCTCATGCCTGTAATCCCAACACTTTGGGAGGCTGAGGTGGATGGAACACAAGGTCAGGAGTTTAAGACCAGCCTGGCCAAGACCGTGAAACCCCGTCTCTACTAAAAATACAAAAATTAGCCAGATGTGGTGGCACGCGCCTGTAATTCCAGCTACTCCGGAGGCTGAGGCAGAGAATTGCTTAAACCTGGACGGGCGGAAGTTGGAGTTAGCCGAGATCGCGCCACTGCACTCCAGCCTGAGTGACAGAGTGAGATTCTGTCTCAAAACAAAACAAAACAAAACAAAACAACAAAACAAAACAAACAAAAAAACAAAGAAAGTCTAGGAGGTGGGGGGAATAGAGGTTGGTCAAAGGGTACAGACTTTCATTTATAAGATGAATAATAAATTATGGGATTCTAATGTACAGCATGATGACTATAGTTGATAATACTGTACTGTTTACTTGAAATTTGCTAAGAGTAGGTCTTAAGTGTACTCACCACACACACACAAACACACACACACACACTGGTAGCTATATGTGGTGATAGGTGTATTAATTTGATTGTGGTAATCATCTCACATCCCACAATGTATATGAACATCAAATCATCATGTTGTACACCTGGAATATACACCATTTTTATTAATTTGTTTTATTCAATAAACGCAGAGGAAAAAAAATAACAGAACAAACCTTCCGCAGTGCATCTCTTGCAGACTTAAGACTGCTTATTTTGTTTCTTTGTGATGTCTTTCCACTCTCCTTTCCTTTTCAAAATCTCCTTGAAGTTCATTTTAGCTGGTCCCATTTGTATTAAAATATTGAAATTGAGAAGGATGGCCCAAGATTACTCACGGCATCCCATACACCCTGGAATACAGATTGAGAAGCACTACCTGCCACCTGCCCACCCCAGCTTGACAAAAGTCTTACTTATCTTCTTATCATGCTTTCAGTGACCCCTGGTTTACAAGGTTGTCATCCATTTTACAAACAGAATGTTAGCAGTGTTTGAACAGTGTAGCTCTGAAGTTTGACATTAAATAAGAGAAATATTGAGGCCATGCACCAAAAAAAAAAAACTGCCTGTTCACAGGTCAGTGTCATCCTCATTAGGCCACGTGGTTTTCCAAAGTGAATTTATAACCAAGGCTGTCTTGTACACCAAAGATTATTGAATGAACCAAGGAGCAGGCATTAAAAGAAGATAAGATATTTTGAGACATTCCAAGTTCTTGAACTTTCTCCTTTCAGTTGGCAGTGATAGGAATAAAGGACTAGAGGGAGCTGGGGAGAGGGCAAACTGAAGTCATAAATTACAGTGATAACTGCAATGACGCACACTGCTACACTTCAGGGACATCACTAAGGTAACTATCCAAATTAAACGAGGCCAAAAGGGCAATGTGGGTAAGAAATTACATTAATACCAGGCCTAAAAGAAAGCAGATATGAAGAAAAGAATCAGAATGAATATTTAAAACTGCAGTAATGGTATCTGCATTAAGCATTCCTTCCTTGAGTCCTCATTGACCCAGTCTTAAGGTACACTATGATTCAAGTCAGCAGTTTTTTTTCTTATTCATCTAAGATACATACAAGACATGAATCACACGTGGAGAAGCAGAAGCGCATGTACTGGTTGCCACACCTATTGGTATTGATGGCTCGGGTTTTGTTGCCTGCATGTATATTGTAAAGCATGTTAGCTCTATGCTCATTGCTCTGAAGAATGAACACAGGAATTGTGTATAACAGTATTGTAGAATAACGTTGAATTTTCAAGAATTTATTAAAAAAATTATTTTCCAAAGTTGGTATTTTGTAATGAGTAACACATTATTGGTGTCAGACATCACAACCAATCATGACAAAACAGTTTCCATCAATCGGAGGTTAGTGAAACCTGATGACTTAGATTTCTGGTTGCCAGCTTCAGGTTGTGAGATTAAAGAGAATTTCAAAAGAGTAAGAATAACTTCACGAAGACTTGTCAACCGCATCTTAGAAAGAAACTATTGCTGAGAACACGACAGTTTATAATACATAGTATTTTTACAACCTGAAGTGCTAAGGTGGTTTGATGAGAAACACTTGAAGCTTCCTAATGCATCATCACAAAAGCATTTTGAGTAAGTTATAAAAATGAACAAAAATTAGTAAATAAAATGGGAAAATGCTAACCTTACTATACTTGTAAAAGGCAAATTAAAATCACAAGGAGTTACCACTTTACGGCCTTGGAATGAACAATTTTAAAAAGTTAAAAGAAAATTGTTGCCTGTGCTTAGGTGAGTGCCACAAATAACTATTTTCATAGATTACCTGAACCAGTATAAAGAGACACAACCTTGTGGATAGCAATTTGACAAATAAATATCTAGAGCCTCCAACACTCATAACCTTTGCCCCAGTAGTTTTCATAAAGCTGCATTCATGAAAATGTTTATTAAAACATAACTCATTATAGTAAAAATGAGAAATTTATAAGTAAACTTTGATAATAACCAATTTGGATTTGTTAGGTGGTCTTTGGTATACTTATAAGATGGTCTATTATTTAGCCATTCAGAGGATAAGTATTTAGGACTAGGTCATTATATAAAAATCATCATCAAATGAAATTAAGTTAAAAAACAGAATCCACAGTTGGATTGACAATATTGAAATAAGTTAGATCAAAAGAAATAAAAATATAGGCATTAAGAAAAATGGAAGAAAACTTCTGCAAAATTAACTGGGACTGAGAAGGTAAAAGCTCTTCCCTGCCATTCATGAGTTTGGAATAACAGACCCACATCCAGGTCAAGCCAGCTGCTCTGTTGACAGGAAGCAACATTTCTCCCAAGGTCATGCTGCAGCTATAAAGTCATAATCGTACCTTTCTTTGAGGGATTATTACTGTCTTACTAAAAAAAAGCTTGTTTTCTGAAATTATAGACGCTCAGAAACTTTGCTCTTTGAAATCATATCAATAAGAATGAAGCGCCCACAAATTCTTGCTGGGAGAATTTGAGTCACGTTGACACAGAGATGTAGCCTTGATTTCCAATCCAGGTGGAGCGCTACAGATAAGGAGTTTCTAGATGCAGCATTTCACACCTATCTTAACTTTGTGGTTTCCGAGGAAAAAGGCACATGGGTCTATGTTGCAGTCCAGACTTCATGATGATTCTTTGGCCCATGGCTCTGCTTTGCTCTCTCAAATCCTATAATAACCCCATTTCTTTCTTTGGTGAGAGGCCCCATGATTCCTCTGATTTGTGATCTCCTTCATTGCAAAAAGTCAATAAGCAGACTAGTGGCCTATGGCTCATTGGACTAGGATACATCAAAATGGTTTTCACATGAGGGAATTGTCCTTCTTCCCTGTAGCTTGTACTTTTCCAAAGACATACTTTTCAATGAAAAACTCTTTCTTTCATAATGAGGAAACGTTAGGCATTCCCTCTTTTGACTAAAATTAGTCACGTGTCTTACATTGCACACACACATCATAATACTAGCCATAATTATATCTGGGCAGTGAAATTATAGGTGATTTATTTTTTCTTCCTTGAATTTTTCCTCTAAAATTATGACAATAAAAACATATTACTTTTAAAATTAGAAATAAGTTAACGGTTATTATTTTAAAATCTTTTGCTTCTTGACAAATACACTGCAGCATGGGAGACAGAAATAAGTCCAAGTTCTGGCCAGAGGAAGGAGAAGGAAGCAGTGCTTCTTATTTTTACTTTTTTATTTTTTTGAAATGGAGTCTTGCTCTGTTGCCAGGGTGAAGAGCAGTGGCGCAATCTCGGCTCACTGCAACCTCCGCTTCCCTGGTTCAAGTGATTCCCCTGCCTCAGCCTCCTGAGTAGCTGGGACTATAGGTGTCCACCACCTTGCCCGGCTTACTTTTTGTATTTTAGTAGAGACAGGGTTTCACCATGTTGGCCAGGCTGGTCTTGAACTCCTGACCTCGTGATCCGCCCACCTCGGCCTCCCAAAGTGCTGGGATTACAGGCGTGAGCCACCGCGCCCAGCCAAAAGTATTGCTTCTTGTAGTCAAATGGGGATATCACTCTCCATCACCTCCGACAAGCAGCATTGGTATTTTGTCCTCATTTCCCATTTGGACTCTAATGAGCCACAGTGGTGGACATTATGGTCCTGTTTAGGTCTCTGGGAAGCACAATTTATTTTAGGGTCTTAGCAAGAAAAGTCTAGAAGCCTTTGATTTAGGAATATTGGAATATCATCTGTTCTTCAATCTTTCTTTAATGTTCTAATAATTTAATAACATTTCCTGCTTGATAACTAAAGTGTAAGGAAGGTCAGCCTAGTGCTTTGAACTCAAACCAGAAATGAACATTTCAGCTATTTTATCACTGTCACTTATTGGTATGGCTTTATTTAAGTTCATCTCATGGCACTGCGCAGTGTTTCTGAGGCCCCTTTGACATCCTCAGTTAAAATAAAATGCAATGGAGAAAAAAGGGAAGAGGAATTTTTTAGATTGTGGTAATATACACGACATAACATTTTCCATTTTAATCATCTTTAAGTGTACAATTCAGTGGCATTAATGACATTCACAATGTTTTACAACTATCAACACTATCTATTTCCAAAATATTTTCATCACTCCAAAAAGAAACTCTGTGCTCATTAAGCAGTAACTTCTCATGTTCCCTTCTCTCTCCTACCCTTGTAACTTCTAATTTACTTGCTATTTCTGTGAATTTGTCTATTCTAGATATTTCGTATAAGTGGAATCATACAACAGTCGTCTTTTTGTATCTGGCTTATTCCACTTAGCATAATGTTTTCAGGGTTTATCCACGTGTAGTATATATCACCTTCTTATGACTGAATCATATTTCATACACGTGTATACATTTTGTTTGTCCATCCATCTGTTGATGGGCACTTGGGGTGCTTCTACCTTTCTGCTGTTGTGAATAGTGCTTTTATGAACATTAGATACAAGTATCTGTTTGAGTCCTGTTTTCAATTCTTGTGGTTATATACCTAGGAGTACAACTGTGGGTCGTATTGTAATTTCATATTTAACTTTTTGAGGAACTGTCAAACTGTTTTCCACAGTGACTGTACTATTCTACATTCCACCCTCGAGGGTTCCAATTTTGGAATGGAAGTAAATCTGGCACCTGATTTCTAATCCTAGCTCTTCTAAGAATTGGTTTATTGTTTAACAATAGTTCTGCATGGCTTATCTTATTCTTTTTGCATCATTTTTTTCTCTTTCTTCCACTGGATTACTAATGACAGCTGTCTCTGGACAAACATTAATTAATCACTTTCCTTGCTACTTATGTTTGCAGATTACCATTTGCTTAATACTGTTGGCATTTCAGTGGCTAAAGTCCGTTGGCTGGATTTTAATATGGATCTTCCTGATGCCCAATTCCAAATTTAACAACAGGAGTACAGTGAATTTCAGTATAATATAAATAACCTAGAAATAACTGTGACTATTTTTGTGCTATACTATAGATACTTATATCCATATGTATAGATGTAATATAAATAACCATACTATGTTATGCTATAGATGCTATTATGCTATGCTCTTGAAAAAGAAACTGAAAAATAATTTTCCCACTTTGATCCCATACACAATTTTTTTTTCCAGGGGAGATTTATGCTTTAAGGTTAGCTAACTTTGGTTCCAATTCTGAATGCAAGCCACACCCACTTTCCTAAAAAGCATACTAATCATTCCAGATGGCACCTCTGTATTTTGCTCCTAATTTTTCTTTTCAGTTGGCAGTGGAGTGTCTCAAGTGTTAGAATTAGTAAACACTAATGGCATGCAATCTAATTGGTAGCAATATATCTGAGTGGCATCCATATCTGAATCCTGAAGACACTCACTCTTTATTTTCTTGCTTATTACTATCTAGTCATCCTGGTTTTGTAAACTTCCAGGAGGGTTACCGGTGAAGATGCATATTTTTCATGTACTGTCCTCCCTGGAGAATTATCATATTTCAAACATGGGATTGCCTGGAGAAACCAATATCTACATTCCCTCCTGTATTAGTCTGTTCTTGCACTGCTACAAAGAAATATTTGAGACTGGGTGATTTCTTTTTTTTTTTTTTTTTCTTTTTTTTTTGAGACGGAGTCTCACTCTGTCGCCCAGGCTGGAGTGCAGTGGTGCGATCTCGGCTCACTGCAACCTCTGCCTCCTAGGTTCAAGCGATTCTCCTGCCTCAGCCTCCCGAGTAGCTAGAATTACAATCACCTGCCACCGAGCCTTGCTAATTTTTTTTTTTTTTTTTTTTTTGTATTTTAAGTAGAGACGGGTGTAAGGTTAGCTGAGAGAAAAGACAAGAGAGAGACCCAAGGTCAGGCGAGTAAGTTTATTAACATGCCAGGCTGCTCCACCACAGTCAGAGGAAGCAGCCTTGAGCTTACAAAATGAGGGGTTTATATGGGGGATAGAGACCCTGGGGTTGTTTGTCAGTGAACTTTACCACATATCATCTCGTGACCAGCTTACAATGTATTATCTTGTGAAAATAGGAATTTACAAGAGGGTGTAACTTAGGTTTATCCACGTTTCACATGACATCCCTCGTGCTGCCTGGAGGGCTTCAGCGTAGCAAGTCTGGTGACCTTGCTGTGGCACCTAGATAAGGATTCAGGAATGCAGCTGCAGGGTATTCAGGGTAAGGGTCAGCTGCATTGAGGTGGGGGGGTGTGTTCCTGGGGCAGCTTGTCCCTAACAACGGGGTTTCACCATCTTGGCCAGGCTGGTCTTGATCTCCTGACCTCGTGATCCACCTGCCTCGGCCTCCCAAAGTGCTGGGGTTACAGGCGTGAGCCACTGTGCCTGGCTGAGACTGGATAATTGCTAAAGAAAATGGTTTAATTGGCTCATGGTTCCACAGGCTGTTCAGGAAGCATGGCTTGGGAGGCCTCAGGAAACCTACAATCGTGGCAGAAGGTGAAGGGGAAGCAGGTACATCTTCACATGGCCAGAGCAGGAGGAAGAAAAGAAGAGGGAGGTGCTGCACACTTTTAGACAATCAGATTTCCTGAGAACTCACTCACTATCACGAGAACAGCAAGGGGGAAATCTGCCACCATGATCCAGTCAGCTCCCACCTGACCCCTTCTCCAACACTGGGGATTAGAGTTTGAGATTTGGGTGGGGACAAAGACCCAAACCATATCACCTCCCATGGCCATTCAAAAGGCAATGTGCCAGAAACTTTCCATTTCCTCCTCAAGCCTCACCCTTCTCCTGAGCTCTGTCTATATTTTGTCTACAGATTCTCATACCATCTGGTTTCTGGTTAGGTTCAGCCAGTGGGGAGCCAAGGAAGGTTATCAGAGGGAGAAGAGTGAGGACAAGAATTTTTTCCTTTGGCTTCCTTCCTGGGTAGTTCCCTCAGGCTGGGTGAGAACGTTGATAAAAGGTCACGCTCAAGGACTCTCTTCTAGACTGTTCTTTCTCCATTTGCATTTTGGTAGCCCTCTCTTTGCTACTAGCATGAGATTCCTTCACTATTCCATGTGTTTCTCCTACTTTTGTAAGAAGTTCCTTTTTAATAAATTTTTCCTGAATGAGTTTAGCTCAACTGTCCATCTGTTTTCTACTGGGACCCTGAGGGATAGGGGCAAGAAAGGGGTTTTGGTGTTACTGCATCTTTAAATAAAGCTCACTCAGCCTATACTTGCAATTTTCTATCTTTGGTTGTGACAGTTCTGGGTGACACTATTTCAGTATGTGTCATGAAATTCTCCAAACAATTTCCACTGTAATTCTAAAACAAAAACTTGACATTTAAAACCTGTAACAGGTGGGAGTGAAGGAGTGTGACTATTAGAATCATTGGCTCAGTCATTATTAAGATGATAATTGGCCATTAAAGGAGGCACATTCTGGAAGTCTGGGCAAAGGTCCAAGAAGTAACAAACACGTGCCCAAGGACTACTCAGGTCTAGACCATGGCAGATATTGGCTATTGTGAATGAGAGAATAGTTGCTTTGCCTGAAGCTATTCAATTTCAAATCAATAAAGAAGCTGCAAAATTAGCAAAACCAAGCTATAATTTTTTGGATGCAAGCGCAGTGGTAAAACTGCAGTGAAAAGTAACATCATGTTTATCAACGATTGTAAATCAAGTGGGTGGCTATGTCCAAGCTGGAGAGGGAGGGTTTTGTCATCAGGCACACAAGGGTATTTCTGGGCCACTGTAACAAAATGCCAGAGACTGGGGGGTTTATTTGCTCACAGTACTGGAGGCTAGAAGTCCAATCAAGGCGTTGGCAGGCATGTTTTTTTCTGAGGCCTCTCTCTTTGGTTTCAAATGGCTGCCTGCTTGTTATGTGTGCACTTCTGACGTCTGTGTGTATATCTGACGTCTCTCTCAGTGTGTGTCCAAATTTCCTCTTCTTATAGGGACACCAGTCATCTTGGATTACCACCCACCCTGATGACTTTATTTAACCTAATTACCTCTTGAAAGGCCCTGTCTCCAAATACAGTCACATTCTGAGGTACTTGGGGTTAGAGCTTCAACACCAGAATTTGAGAAAGATACAATTCCACCCATAACAGGTGCTGATATTGTATTTCTTGATCTCAGAGATAGTTTCAGAGGTATTTAATTTATAATTATTTATTAAACTATGTACTCATGTTTTATGCCCTTTTATGATTTTTATACTTTATTTCACAATTTTTTTTTTTTTTTTTTGAGATGGCGTTTTGCTCTTGTTGCCCAGGCTGGAGAGCAATGACACAGTCTCGGCTCACAGCAACCTTCACCTCTCGGGTTCAAGAGATCCTCCACAAATTTTAAAAGTTAAACAAATCAGCATACTGTGCTGGCCAGAAAAACCCCAGTTATGAGTCCGTGTTTTGGACTCCTTGTATAGGTGAATAACTTTCATTTCTATCAGCATCAAAACTAAGGTATATACTGGAACAAGGCCAGTTCATCTCCCCAGCACTATTTTTCTTCCTCAAAAAAGTTACAGTATAGAATATTTCAGTATAGTGACTCAGAATATCTAATACATAAAGACTTGATCTGATTTTATGTTTATTCCTTCTGAATGTTAAAACTGTGTTAATACAGACTCTGGTGTGTGTATAACCGCATACGTGCCCCAAACTGCAGACATGAGACGGGCCACCCTCCTGTGAAAGATGCTTTGAATCTGTCCATTGTGAAACTGATGGTTCTGGTAATGAAGCTGCTCTATTCAAAGAGAACAGAATTTCCAAAAGGAGCAGGACATCACAATTGAGAGGTGGAGAAATGTTCTGTTTTCAGTGCTGGCCGAAGCAAAAGGATGCTCATCACAAAGCAGAAGGTTATCCTAGTGTGTTCATTTCCACACTCTCCATAGAGATACTCTAAAGTGTAATGGGATTTTGTGTTATCTGTTCTTAGTAGGGAGGACTGAAAATTAGGTGATGTGGTGTTATATGAAGGGCACCAAAAGCCCTGCTTCCCCCAGGACAGCTTCCTCCTCAGCAAGGTCTAGAATAAGAGATTCCCATCATTCTCCAGCAGTGGGCCAGGTAATGGGATGCACAGATAAAGCAGATGCAATTCCCATCCTTAGGAGGCTGTCGACTGAGAGAATCAGGTAGGTAAACTGGTAACGATAATGCAACAGGTAAAGCAATAATAGAGGTCGATACAGAGAAATATGAAAATGGAAAGTGATATTCAAAGCAGTTTGGAAATTCAGGGAATTCTTCCTAGAAGTTATTTGGTGGTTAACTATAAAGGAGGATGAAAAGTTAACCAGGTTACAAGTCAGGTGATACAGGTCTCAGTGAGAGGGTACTGCATGAAGAAGTCACAGGGGTATTCATCATCTCAGGGTATATAATACTATGGTAATTTACAAATTTCAAAAGTAAAAAATGGAAAATTTGGTTGGAGAGGTGGAAGAGAAAGTATCTTTGATTTTACTTTAAGAGTGATGATGCCATATTTCTTTGAGATAGATGTATTAATCTGGCACCTTGTATGGTGGATGGACATAGACAGCAGAATAACTAGTGAGGAGAGAATATGAGCATTTGAATTGAGAGGGTGGCAGTGAAGATGGAGGGAGGGAGTGCAGACTTGCAGAATGGGTGGGGCTTGTGAGTGATTAGATGGTGATGGAAGAACTAAAGGTGGACTGAGTCTCCAAATTCTAGCTGGGATGACTGAATGATAATGCCACTGAGAGAGAGAGAGAGTACTGGGAGGTCAGGGCCAAGGTTAATCATTTCAGTTTGGGACCTGATGAATTTGTGGTAAAAGTGTGACACAGGTGAGTGGTTGGATGTATATCCAGGAGAAGTTCAAGAGAAGACTCTTCACTAAGGGTAAATATTTGGAAGGCGTTAGTACTCTGGTGCTATTTAAAGTCATGAAAGTAGATGAGATCGCCCCATTATAATTACTATGTAGAATAAAAGCAATGGACCAGGATGAAATCTTTGGAAATACACTCTTTAAAGGGTAGGCAGAGGAAGACAAGTCCAAAGAGGAAACAGTGAAGGAACTAAATAGAAGAAAGAGAAAAGAACCAGGGAAGTCAAATGCAGTGAAAGTCAACAAAGTAGAGAGTTCCAAAACAGGGAGTAATAAATATCACCAAAATAGCGTGTTAATTCAGTACTAAATAACAGAAAAATATTCACTGGAGATTTTTATGACCTTAACTAAAGTAATTCCAGCAAACTGACAAGGGAAGAAGCCAGATTACCGTAGACTGCAGTGAATGGGAGATGTGAACAGAGCTGAAGCCTGTACAACTCTTTCGAGACGTTCAGGTACGAGGGGAAAGGAAAGATCAGATGGTCATTCAAGCAGGCAGGGAATGGAATTTTCTCTAGAGCCTTTAGAAAGAATAAGACCTGCCAACACCTGGATTTCAGACTTCTGGCCTCCCGAACAGTGAGAGAAGAGATCTGTCGTTTTACGCCATGTTTGTGGTAATTTGCAACAGCAGCCATAGGAAACTGATACAGATGAGCTCAAAGGCATCTAAAAAATATGCTGCTAGGCTTATCCATGATGTCCTCCTCCCGCCTTTCCTTCCTTCTTCACCTTCATCACTCTTTTTCACACTTTTCTTCCTCCTCCCTTTCTGAAACTCTCCTTTCTTTTCTTCTTGCATTCTTTTATTTTTATTCTCCTTCCTGCCATCTTCCTGCTCCCTTACACACACACACACACACACACACGCACGCACATGCACACACACACACACTCAGCAATAAACTATGTGGAAAAAAACAACAATGAATTGTTGTTTACAAGAAACAAGAAAATGCCACATTAGTGTTAAGCGCTCCCATGAATAATTTAACTAGGAGTTTAAGTTATTGGGTGATCTGGGATGGCCTAAGGAAGTTAAATTTGACAGCAGTGTAAATAGTTCAAAGAGCCAGTCCTAAGAAGATCAAGGAGGATAGCATTGGAGGTAGAAAGAACAGATGTGCAGATCTTAGGGAACGACATTGTGAGCTCCTCTGTGTGGCTGGAGATCATGGGCAATTATTATTTTAATACACGTCTCAGCCAGAGGAGGACAGGGATGTCGACTCTTTTGGTCACCATTGTTCCACACCCCCAGCTGGTTCTAGTACATTGATGCACATACTATTCAGTGGTTAGGAATGTAGGACCTAGAGGCTGGGCACCGTGGCTCACACCTGTAATCCCAGCACTTTGGGAGACTGAGGCGGGCCCACTGCTTGAGCCCAGGAGTTTGAGACCAGCCTGGGCAATATGACAAAACCTCATCTCTACAAAAAATAAAAAATAAAAAGGAATGTAGGATCTAGGGTGAGACTGCATAGTCTCAAATCCTAGTCCTGCAAGATACTTTCTGTGTAGACTTTGGGGGAAAATTCTAACTTTCAGAACCCATTTATGAAATGGAGAAATAATAATACCAACTTCATGATATAACTGGGAGAATTAATTCAACTTGTAAAAGCCTGTAAAACATTAAAGCACAATTTGTGGCTTATAGTGTGCAACCCAATAAATATTTACCTTTATTATTATGAGGAGACTCTCAATAAGCGCAGGTTGAATGATGGGATGATTTCTATAAATGAAATATACTTCACTGACTAAGCCTACAAGAAGTGATGCAAGACAGACTTCTCTTATGCAGAATTCCACTCTGTAGTTCATAGTGATAAAAGGATTGCTGATTCTTATTTCAAGCCATTCTTCTTTCCAACTACTATTAGATGCTAAAGGATTATGAGTTTTCACTGACATTTTCTTTTGCTGTAAGCTTTGAAAAAAGGAGATAAAGGGAGCGTGCATCTGCCATCCTGCATTCTCCACATCTCTCTACAAGCAAATGGTTTTCTTGGATCTAAAACCACCTTCGTGGGAAGCAGGTAAAAGTACTGTTGGGAACGCTTCAAGACTGAAGTATTTGTACCAAAATGCTTCATACTCTAATAAAATATCTGTCATTATGCTACTTTCATCTAAAGGTTTTGAAACACTTGTAGCATGAATTATGAGATGATGTTTAGGCTGAAAGCACATGCCATTTGAAAGGCCATTTTACATTTCTGAGCACACCCTACTGATTAAAGTAAAAGAAGAAAAGCTTTATGCAAGGCTAAAGACACAGCTGCAGGGTGTAAGCAATCTCATCTTTTTGTTTTCCTCGTCATGTCGCTCTGCCTTTTTTTCTTGCTGCCTGAAAGCATGAAGGAAATAACAATATGAAAATCAAATTATTTTTTCTTGAATTTGACATGATGCCAAAGTCATAATGTTGCTCAATCACATGCGAAACTCATACGAAATTTTAATGACTTCCAAAAACATTGAAATCAGAAAACTTAATTTAAATTTGTATATAATACATGTTCGACAAATATTTGTTGACATACTGTAAAAACAAAACTATATTTGAGGAATGCACTCTTATGGTTTCTTTTTTTTTTCAGTATTGTTTGAAGTGAGGTTACATACAGAAACAAATGTGAAGGAAACATTCTCTTTTTTGGGCTATTTTAGAATGAACAATATCTCAAAAAAATTAGCAATATATAGTGACATACAAATTTATTTATTCTAGTCCCATTACAAGTTCGAAATCTATTATGGCTAACATTTTCAAAAAATTGAAATTTTGAGATCATCATTCTATAACTGACTAATCCAACAATTTGTGGTCATTGCATTTCAAACAAATACTGAATCAATATATGATAGCCCATATTAAAATATGAAATAAATTTAAAAGTATAAAGAACATAAAAAAGAATTTGTCTAAGGATTCTAATTGGAGAAAGCAAACAAAATGTTACCATTAAATAGAACTTTGTCAGTAAAAGAGGTGAACTCAGATCTGAAAAAAAAAAGTAATTTTTTTCAGAATGAGGGGTTGTCTTTATATTAGTAGTTACTATATGCATTTTGATTAGTGGCTCTTTCTTGAGCCTCCACAGACATAGTTGCTTTTTAGCCCAGTGGCCCCTAACCTTTTTGGCACCAGGGATGGATTTCATGGAAGACAATTTTTCCATGGGACGGGTTAGGCGGGGCATGATTTCGAGATGGAATTGTTCCACCTCAGATCATCAGGCATTAGTTAGATTCCCCTAAGGAGTGTGCAATCTAGACCCCTCACACGCGCAGTTCCTATAAGAATCAAATGCCCCCAAAGATCTGTTAAGAGGCAGCACTCAGGCCACAACACCCCTTGCCCCCCTCATCTCCTGCTGTGAGTCCAGTTCCTAACAGGCCCGGGACCGGGACCTAACCCCTTGGAGACCCCTGCTTTAGCCAATAGCACTTATACATTTTTATACACTTAACTTACACCCTTTTACTTACTTTAGGAGAAATAATTCCTTTACTAGAAATCATTGTGAAAATCATGAAAAATCACAGAGATTTCCTGGAAATGAATAATCTTGGTTTAATTGTTTGACTTTCAATGTTAATTTAACCTGCGTGCTTAGCTAAGTCATTTAATTGCTCAGTATCCAATTTTCCCATCTGGAAATTAATAACAGAGGCCAGAGCTCAGTCCAAAACAATAATGATGATGACAATAAAAATAAACTTCAGAATAAAATTCAAACTCTGCCTAACAGGGAAGACTGATCTTGCCTCCCTGTTCCCCAACCTAGCCCTTTTTCCTGCCACTTCTGTTATTATCTCAGACTGAAAATAGGCTCTGGCTAGACAGGGAAATTCACCGATCCTTGAATTCTTCCTGAAATTGCTTAACTGTAGTGCTTTAACCACATGTATTCATGTTGTTCCAATTCCTGGTCCACATTAGAAGCATTGAGGAGCCTAAACCACTGCATCCAAACCTTTTAAATGAGAATCTCTGGGCATCAGTATTTTTTTAAAAAGCCCCCTGATTTGTTTCAAAATACTAATATAATATGTAAGAGTGGGTGGGAGTGTGTGGAAGTATAGATGAAACAAGCTTAGCCATGCCTTAATAATTATTGAAGTTGGGTGATGAATACGTGGGTTCATTGTATGATTCAACCTACTTTTGTAAAGGTTTGACATTTTCCATACTAAAATGTTTTTAAAGACTCATACCTGGTGATGCTAGTGTGTAATGAGAATTTGCTTCCTGGGGATCCCAACCTGTAATAACGATGAAACTAGAATCCTGGCTCTCCTTTCTTTTTAGTCTCTCTGTGAATTAATTGATTAGTTGTTTAACTAATTAAACAAATGCTTATAAATGTTCACTCCTGGCTAGAATACTGCTAACCTGTGTCAGGCTCTGGAGGCTCCTTAAGGGGTTTATGGTTTGATTGGATGAGACATAACAGCAAACAAATAAATTACAGGTAGAAGGTATGTCCAGAAAAGAATGGCATGAAGGATGTGTGTGAGAGGAGGGTAGCCAGTTGCACGTTGGGGAGACAGCAGGAAGTGCTTCATGGAAAAGTGACTTTTAAGATAAGTTTGATGAAACTTATTTACCCTTTAAGATCTAGCTTAAATTCTACTTCTTACATCCTTCATTTATGTTGCCGAACAAAAATAATCTGTTTCCACTCTGTATGGTAACCTTTTGCCTCTATATTTCTTATTTCAGTTACTTTCAGTTTCATGTTACTATATTGGAAATTCTTTGAGATGAAAAATTACTTCAATTCATTCATGCATCCTTCAAAATGTTCTAAAAAAGTGACTTATTATAAAAATTCAATAAAAGTATGCTGAATTAAATACAATTGATTATCTTTACAGCTTACAGACATTAAATAATTTTGTCATATCATTTGACATTTGAATTTACATATTTGCCTTAATTGGCCATCAATATTAACTTAGGAAAGAGTATTAGTCTAAAAGAAAAAATATGCCAAGTTGGAAAGAGAACCATTTTTTGTTGTTGGTGGTGAAAATGGACACTGCTCTTTTCAAAGAGAGCTATAAATAAACACTCTAATTTTTCTGCTCACTGAAAGAAGCACACTATCTAGCCAAGTGCAGCCTTGAATGTTAATTTTGTTCTATTGAAAGCACCTGGGATTCAAAGGCTTTTCCTTCCCTGGCTTGCACAAGAGCAGTTTTATCTGCTGCACAGAATTTGGAATGACCCAATTCTGTCACGTTGGTGGGAGCAAATAATTAAAATAAAGTTGGTTGACAGAGATAAAAGGCACAGAGAAAGAAAAAATCAAACTCCAGGAAAAACGTCAGCAAGGCACTTTCTTGGCACTTTGTTAGTTTCAAATGAGGTACTATTTCTTGCTTTGAACTTGACAAATTCAAGGCCATTTCTAATGCTTGGTTTAAATGTTTTAGCCTAGCTACTAAAGGCTCACACTAGACAGTATGTTAGTAAACTTATTAATCAAAAATGGGGCAGCACAAGGAATGGCCAGGCTTTAACCTGCTTACTGGGAGAGCGACCAGATTCTTAAAACTAAGGATCCTGCATCTGGTGCACTGAAGCAAGCCATTTAGAAACTAACTCTACCATAACAAATTCCTGGGCTATTTTTTTGTATCAATAACAGTATTTTTGCTTTTTTTTTTTTTCCAACTCCATTGAGGACAGAACCATGACATGATGGCTTACAGTTCAATATTAGTACAATTTACTGTAGATAAACTTTTTAAACACTAGGAAACTTGTATTTTGAAAAATGTCATGGGATACCACAAACAGCAACAGGGATTTTAAAAAATACTTCTGATAGCTTATTGCTGGGCAATACTCCTGCCAAGAACTAGAAACGTTTGATAAAATGTAGCAAAATATCTATTTGAAAGCATGAGAGACCTACTAAGACAGCTATGGCTTAGGGGGTCAAAATTCCAGAGAGAAGAAAGGCACAATAATGTAAGTTCAACATTCAGTCTACTCTTCCTCCTAAGGTGTCTGCCAATCCATAAGCAACACTGAGAAGCTGAAAAGTTGAGGAGAACTTCTACCAGTCTTAGGATATTGGAGGAAAAAGTGGATTCAAAAACTATCAAGAAGGATAGACCCTAGCTTTCAGCTGGGACCTAAAAAATGCTATACTGGGAACAGAAGAAGCTGGACATGGATAAGCCTTTAGAACAACAGCAGCTCAGCTTTGAAATAGCTCAATCCATGATTAAATTCAGATGATCTGTCTCTATCCTAATTGTTTGCTGAAAGGAAAAGCACCACTTAGAACCTTAAATTTTATTTGTAATTTTTTTCATACCCCAAATCTGTCATTTAATTAAAAAATTATCAGGCATAACAGGAAAGAAGGTGAAATGACTAAATAACAAGAGAAAATACAGAAAATACAAACGGACCCATAGAAGAGCTAGAATTCGGACTCCTCAGACCCAGAATTTAAAACGACTGTGATAAATAAGTTCTATAAGTTATCTGATATGATGGAGAACTTCAGTAGAGAACAAGAAGCCTAAATTTTAAAATCAATTCCAAGACCGAAAATCTTAATAACTAAAGTTAGGAACTCAAAGTACAGGTTTAATAATATATTAGATAGGCTGATGAGATAGTGTCTACCTCTGGGAAACAGGGAAATTGTAGTGATGTGAACTACACATGTGATGTGAGTGTGGGGATCTTCTGAGATTCCTGTCATATTCTCTTCCTTTCATTTGGGTACATGGGTGTGTTCACTTGATAATAATGCAAGCTGTACCTATGTGTTCTGTTACATGTGTGTGTAAACTGATGAGACTTGTTACATGAAATATCCCCACAGATACACTGAATGAAACTCTTGGAGAACTGGGGTGTTTCAGGAAGCTGAATTTCTACAAGTAAGACAAACACCAAGAAAAAAAAAAGATAATTAACATTTTCAGGAGAAAAATGTTAGACCTTTAAATTACTTTCTCTGAAATAACTTGCTGAATTCACTGACAGTCACCATTTCCTCTGCTAAACCTTTCATCGGATGCCCATGGAGTGTTTAAACTCAGGTAGTTGTCTCACACATCCTTCCATTTGTTAGAGTGTGTAATTACAAGAGTCAGTTGTGTTTGCTAATGACTTGAAACTAAGCCTATTGTACGTGTTCCTTTAATGACAAAATCTAGCTAAATATTATGTAACTAAGGCTGGGTGTGGTGGCTCATGCCTGTAATCCTAGCACTTTGGGAGGCCAAGGCAAAAGGATTGCTAACTCAGGAGTTTCTGCAGCATAGGGAGATCCTGTCTCTACAAAAAAAATTTTAAAAATTAGTCAGGCGTGATGGTGCACACCTGTAGTTCCAGCTCCTCAGTAGGCTGAGGTGGGAGGGTTGCTTGAGCCCAAGAGGTCAAGGTTGCAGTGAGCCATGATTGTGCCACTGTACTGCAGCCTGGGTGACAGAGTGAGCCCCTGTTTAAGAAAAAAAAAAAATATATATATATATATATATATATATATATATAAACTAATGATATTTCAGCGTAAAAAGAGAACTGTTTCTATGAAAAATTGAATGCTTTCTCAATAAAGGTGAGTCAGTCAAAAAGAAAGATAAACAAGCTGCCCAAGAATGTATAAGGAAGATTATTGAGGAATAATCTTTTCGTGTGTTCACATACCATTAACAGTATTCACTGAGAAGAATGTATGTGCCCACCCAAACACACAAATATGTGTGTGTTATTAAAAATAACCCTATAATTACTAGCAGGGATACAATCAGAAAATTAAAATAGATTGTTACAGTAGACCACTGATCTAACCATAAATTAAACCAGTGAAATCCATGAGTTTAATCAAAAGTAACTTTATTATTTGTCTCCCACTGTCCTTTTAAATTCTAGGGCTTTGCACCTTCCCCTGTCTCACAGCAATTTAGAGTAAGTCCCACGGCTTTTCTGATCACATTCTGGTAATAAAAACAATCTCAAGTCAGTAATTAAAATATGCAATCCTTGAATTTCATTCAAGGTTCAACTGCTTTTTCCAGCTGAGGCTGGCCATAGCTGGCTGTGAACAGCGGGAAGAGACGAGGTTGGCTGCTCCACTCTTTTCACAGCTGACCTCCTTCCACATCCCCTTTTTGCTACCTTCATTTCTGACCTCCCAGCATCACAGCTGGGTGGAGGATAGGGAGAAGGGGAAAAAAGGGGGTTTTCCCTGGGCTTGGGAAGTATGTAAGCTGTCTCTCTCCTAGGACCATCGGTGGATTTTTCAGACTATCACCCATCCCTGGGGATGTCTCAGCTGCATTTCCTGTTGTGGGTCATTGTATTGCCTGGGGCTGCTTCTTTAGCCTCTTGGCATACAGTGGTTCATCCTCCCGTTAGGGTCTCTTTATCCTGCCTTGGACAGGATTTCTCTCATGGCCCACATCTAAGGACACGCTCATGTAATAATTTTCCCAACCAACTCTGTGACAGCAGGTAACCTCCCAATGTGGTCACCTCTCTTTGCTCCAGCATCAGAGCAGCTGGCTAACGCACCTCTGACCTTGGGGCTCATCTGGTAGTCATTGAACACCAGCCCTTGGGTGACACTCAGTGTGCAGGGGACACTCATCAAAGTTTGAAGTGTGCCATCCATTGTCTTGGATCTTCAACCCAAATGAAACATAAATAATACTCACCCCTCGAGTATTTTCTTTTGCACAACTGTAGTGGCAACAAAATCCTATTTAATTCATTAATTTGTGTCTGACAGTGCAAATACTCACTAAATATTTATTGAATATTGAATAAATATGCTAATACAAGCTTTCTATTTGTAGACATTATTTGACAACGTGGTTATAATGGAAGATGAAGAATTTTTCCTCTGAGACCTTTCAGATTGGGTTGTCATGCCAGAAGGGGTTTGGGCTACCTTCCCTGAGACTAATGAACTATAACACGAATGAACTAATGAACCATTACAATTTTTTTTCCACACTGTGCCTCCAGAACCAACTGCACTAAACTTGTGAAAAACGCCAGAATGTCACATTTCAGAAGGAGCTCTTTTTGTCTTGCTCTCTCCTGAATTCTATCATCCGTTCATTTAGGGCATTGGGAAAATGGATTCAAATCCCGTCTCATCATTTTTTGTTCCGGCTTCCAGCTGCTAAATAACCCTTCAATCAGTAGGTAAAAGCAAAGCTTCACTTAATAATCAGGTTTCTTCAGACCCATGCTGGAAGACATCAGGCCCTTGGAAGTGTTCTAGTAGACTGAGTGAACGCAGCCAGTGATATTCCTACCTGCAGCTCTCTCTGCAGCCTGAGGAAGAAATAGCTTTGGATAGAACAAAGAGGAAGGGAGGAGGTGGTAGAACTAAACAGAAGCGATGAAAAGAAATAGCTTTGGATGAAACAAAGAGGAAGTGAGGAGGTGGGTGAACTAAAGAGAAGCAATGGAATGAAATGCAGGATAAATAGTCCTTGAGATAATGGAAGTTCTGGGAGCTATTCAGCTAATTGTTCTGTGGCGTGGCTTTCATCTTTTTCACATGTGTCACAAGGGAAATCACCTTGTTACAATGACAGCCTCCAAGTCTATTACCAGGCAAGCTATGCCAGAGGTCACAGAACAGAAAGCTTTAAGAACCAAATTAAAATGCTCAAATCGCATGGCTCATGAAGTCCATTTAAAGCTCACAGTGGAAAATGATGGAAAAGAGATGGGGTGAATGAACACATGTAGGACTGAATGCAGGTTGGGTAAAAGAATCACACAATCTGAATTGTAAGTGCTCAGTGTTCATATGTCACCGTTCTCTTTTTCTCTGTGTGCCCATGCATATGGGCAGTGCATTATCCTTCCCAGCTGGTGGTGGTTATAAAGATCAGAGTTGAGGCTCTAGCAAGGGGAACCATAGATAGAAGTTGCCCTGAGACAACCACACACACTTGCTCCATTGAAGAGATGCAGGGACAGGCACTCCTGGCCACAGCTACAGCCAATCAGCCTGCTGAACAGCCATGAGTTTTATTCATGCTCCTTGGGCAGAGGACACATGGAGCCAGAATGAGTGTCACCAATGGGTGGCTAAATTATGACTTTATGAATATTAAGTGTTCATGTATGGTGTATCCCAAATATTTAGTGTTTCTCATATATTTAGTCTCACATATATTTAGTTCCTAGGTAACTCATTGATATTAGGTGTCTCTTGATTCTTCCATTTGTCTCAATCTATGTTAGACATCCATACATTCTACTTGCTTACTACTTATACTTAATAAATTCTATGTATCCTACCAATGTCTAGCAAACTTTTTGCTTACTAGTTACTTATCTATACTTATTATTCTTAAATATTGTAGCCTGTTTTACAGACTACAAACTTATTTATCTAACAAAACCAGTCTCAAAAGCAAATGCATGTTAGGATGTATCTTTGATTGTGAAAACTATGTCTTATTCATCTATGTTTTTATGTGTGGCTGTTAGCAACACATACATGATAGAGTAGTCCCCTTTTATCCATGGAGGATATGTTCCAAGACCTCCAGTGGATCCCAGAAACTGTGGGTAGTACCAAATATATATACAACCTATGTATACAGTATCATGTTTTTTTGATCTGATAACCTAGATGGCTAATTAAGTAAGTGATGGGTGCCATCTATAGAATGGACACCCTGGACAAAGGGATGATTCACATCCCAGGCTGGACGAAGCAGAATGGCATGAGATTTCATCATGCTACTCAAACCGCACAAAATTTACAACTTATGAATTATTTCTGGAATTTTCCATTTAATATTTTTGACCCACAATTGACTGCAGGTAACTGAAACTGCAGAAAATGAAACCTCAGTTGGGGGAGACTACTGCATATATTTTCTACATAAAAAATAAATAAGATGGGTAGCTGATATGTGTCCCTGCCCATATCTCAATGTCAAATTGTAATCCCCAATATTGGAGGTGGGGCCTGGTGAGAGATGATTGGATCATGAGGGTGGATTTCTCATGAATGGTTTAACACCATCCCCTTGGTGCTGTTCCCATGATAGTGAATGAGTTCTCATGAGATCTAGTTGTTTAAAAGTGCATGGTACTTCCCCCCTCACTCTCTGTCTTGCTCCTGCTCTGGCCATGGGAGATGCCCACTCCCCCTTTGCCTTCTGCCATGATTGTAAGTTTCCTGAGGCCTCCAAGAGGCAGATGCTACCATGCTTCCTGTATAGCCTGCAGAACTGTGTGCCAATTAACTTTTTTAAATAAATTACCCAGTCTCAAGTATTTCTTTATAGCAATGTGAGAATGGACCACTATAGTAGCTTTTCAAGATAGCTGACTAGGGACATCACATGCTAGTTCTCCTGAGAAGGAAAATCAAAGTTGTGGGTAAATGGTCAAGTTTTGAGTGGAAAATGGAGGGAGGAGAGCCAGAACCTGTTGGAGTCCCCACATGAAGAGGCTAGGGCATACAGAAATAAAAGTAGCAAAAGTCTGGCTAAGATCAATCCCCAAGGAACTCAGAGACCCCCGAGGAATTCAGAGCCCAGCAGAAAGGGTAAGCAGGAGTGCTTCTCTTCTCCCCTCCCACCTCTGACAATGCTGACTGCTAAACTGTTTGCCCCCCTGACTCAGGGCAACACTATTGCTGGTGATTAGAGATCTTCCTGACAACAGAGAACCAGGTGGCCAGCTCATGCAGCTGTGCTGCACCCCACCCTCAAACCCAGGCTGAGATAATGTAATGTGAGCCATACCAGTTGTGCACATGTGGTGCCACTGCCCTGCCCAGGGATCCTCAACCCTTGAGCCACTGCATCCCCAGACTACCTGCAGACATACCCCACATCCTGCTCTGACTTTGTCCATTGGGAGTTGTGGGTCCACTGGAGATCTAACTGTCAGTGCAGAATGCCCCTAAAGGAGGGGAACGTGCAGCCCCCACAAAGTCCCACTGGGACAAAGGAAAGGTGGCCATAGTGCCAACCATGGAAGGGGGTACAATCAAAGCCTGGGAACAGACTTGGAGACTTGGTGAGGGGGTCATCTCTTGCCCCTTGCAACCCTCCCCAGTACACTGTTCTCCATGTGAGCTTGTGCTGAAAGAGGATGGTTTTCACGTTTCTCCAGTAGCTCCACCCCTGCTGAAGGCGAGCCGGCACTTACCCTACCACCTACTGAGGATGAATCTGTGCTAAGAACCTACCTGCTGTATCGTCCTGTTAAGTCCCATCTACTGGAAAACAGCCTGAATTACACCACCAAACAAAAATAAATCGCTACATCGAGAAAGCCACCTCAAGAACGTATCTGCAACCAAGGAGCCTGTACAGAGCTTTGGCCCTCTGACAGCACCCAGAAATGAAGTGAATTAATCATACATAACATACACCACAGTCATACCCTCAAGGGAAAAAAGAATAAAAAATCAAAAAGCCCCATCTGAACAATAGCAAATTCCAAAAAAAAAAAAAAAAAAAAGCATCAGCTCTCTCAGATGAGAAGGAATCAGCCCAAGAACTCTGGTAAAACAAAACACCAGTGTTTCATTACCTCCAAAGGTTTACACTAGTTACCTAGTAATGTATCCTAACCAGACTGAAATGTCTGAAATGACGGATATAGGATTCAAAATATAGATGGCATGGAAACTCAATGAGACCCAAGAGAAGGTTGTAATACAATACAAAGAAGTTAGAAAAACAATCCAAGATTTGAAAGACAACACAGCTATATTAAGAGAGAACCAAACAAAACTTCTGGAATTGAAAAATTCACTACAGGAATTTCAAAATGCAGTTGAAAACCTTAAAAACAGAGTAGACTAAGCAGAAGAAAGAATGTCAGAGTTCAAAGACTGGTTCTTCAAATCAAGCCAGTCAGACAAAAATAAAGAAAGAAGAGAAAGTAAGCAACTTGGAAAACATCTTTGAGTTTATAATACAGGGAGATTTCCCCAATCTTGCTAGAGAGGTCAACATGCAGATATAAGAAATCTGGAGAACTCTTGCAAGATACTATACAAGACAACCATCCCCAAGGCACATAGTCATCAGACTATCCAAGGTCAATGCAAAAGAAAACATCTTAAAGGCAGCTACAGAAAGGGGCCATATTACCTACAGAGGAAATCCCATCAGACTAACAGCAGACTTCTCAGTAGAAACTTTATAAGCCAGAAGAGATTCAGGGCCTATTTTTAACATTCTTAAAGAACAGAAATGCCAGCCAAGAGTTTCATATACTACCAAACTAAGCTTCATAAATGGAGGAGAAATAAAGTATTTCCCACATAGGCAATTGCTAAGGGAATTTGTCACCACCAGACCAGCCCTACAAAAGATGCTTAAGGGAGTTCTAAATATGGAAACCAAAGAATGATACTTGCTATCAAAAAAATGACACCTTTAGTACATAGCTGACAAGGCTTATAAAGCAACTACACAATTGAGACTACAAAGAAATTAGCTAATAACACTATGACAGGAACAATACCTCATACATCAATATTAACCTTGAATGTAAATGGCTTAAGTGGTCTACTTAAAAGACATAGAGTGGCAAATTGGATTAAAAAAACAAGACCCAACTGATGTCTTCAAGAGCCCCATCTCACATGTAATGACATCCATAGGTTCAAAGTAAAGGGATGGAGAAAGATCTTTTATGCAAATGGAAAACAAAAAGGAGCAAGAATCACTATTCTTGTATCAGATAAAACAGACTTTAAACCAAAAACAGCAAAAAAGGACAAAGAAGGGCATTATATAATGACAAAGTGTTTGATTCAACAAGAAGATTTAACTATCCTAGATATATGTGCACCCAACATTAGAGCACATAGATTTATTAAACAATCACTACTAGACCTAAGAAAAGACTTAGACAACCACACAATAATAGTGGAGGATTTCAACATCCCACTGACAACATTAGACAGACCATTGAGGCAGAAAACTGACAAAGAAATTCTGGACTTAAATTCACCACTTGACCAGTTGGGCCTAATAGACATCTGCAGACTACTCCACCCAACAACCACAGAATATACATTCTTCTCACATGCATAGAGAACAAACTCTAAGATTGACCACATGATGGGTCATAAAGCAAGTCTCAATCAATTAAAAGAAAATAGAAATCATATCAAGCCATCTTCTCAGACCACGGGGGAATAAAAATAGAAATAAATACCAAGAGGAACTCTCAAAACCACACATATACATGGAAACTAAACAACTCGCTCCTGAATGACTTTTGGGTGAATAATGAAGTTAATGCAGAAATCAAAAAATTCCTTGAAACAAATGAAAATAGAGACACAACATAACAAAACCTCCAGGATGTGGTAAAGGCAGTGTTAAGAGAAAGTGTTAAATGCCTACATGGAGAAGATAGAAATACTTCAAATTAATAACCTAATGTTGCACATAAAGGAACTTGAAAAACAGGAAAAAACTAAACCCAAAACTTGCAGAAAAAAAAATAAGACAGAGAACTAAATGAAATCAAGAATACAAAAAAATACAAAGAATCAATGGAACAAAAAGTTGATTTTTTGAAAAGATAAACAAGATTGGTAGATTGTTCGCTAGATTAACAGAAAAAGAGAGAGAAAATCCAATCAGAAATGACAGAGGTGACATTACAAGCAATCCCACAGAAATACGAAAGATCTCTATGTGCACAAACTAGAAAACCTAGAGGAAATGGATAAGTTTCTGGAAACACACAACCTTCCCAGATTGAACCAGAAAGAAATTGAAACCCTTAACAGACCAATAACAAGTTACAAAACTGAATCAGTAAAAAAAAAAAAACAAAAAAAAACAAGAAAAAACAAAACAAAACAAAACAAAAACCTACCAACTAAAAATAGCCCCAGATGAGGGGGATTCAGAGTTGAATTCTACCAGATTTACAAAGAAGAGCTGGTACCAATTCTGCTGAAACTATTTAAAAAAAACTGAGAAGAGGGATCCCTCCATAACTAATTCTATAAAACCAGTATTATCCTGATACCAAAATCTGGCAAAGATACAACAACAAAAAAGAAAACCACAGGCCAATATCCCTAATGAATATAGACACAATAACCCTCAACAAAATATAAACAAACTGAATCCAACACCACATCTAAAAGACAATTCATCATGATCAAGTGGATTTTATCCCAGGGATGCAAGCATGGTTCAACATGCACAAATCAATAAACGTGATACATCAACGGAATAGATACAAACCATATGATCATCTCAAAATGAGATGCAGAAAAAAACATTCAATAAAATCAAACATCCGTTTATGATAAAAACCCTCCACAAACTAGGCATCAAAGAAACATACCTCAAAATAATAAGAGCCATCTATGACAAACCCACAGCCAACATCACGTTGAATGGGCAAATCTTGGAACCATTCTCCCTAAAAATGAAGAAGACAAGGATGTCCACTCTCACTACTCCTATTCAACATAATTCTGGAAGTCCTAGCCAGAGTAATCAATTAAGAGAAAGAAATAAAAGGCATCTAACTAGGAAAAGAGGAAGTCAAATCACCTGTCTTTACTGATGACATGATTCGTACCTAGGAAACACTAAAGATTACACCAAAAGACTCCCAGACCTGATAAATGACATCAGGGTACAAAATCAATGTACTAAAATTAGTAGCATTTCTATACACCAGTGATGTTCAAGCAGAGAACCAAATCAAGAATGTAATCTCATTTACAATAGTCACACACATGCAGAAAATACTTAGGAATATATCTAACCAAGGAGGTAAAAGATAGCTACAAGAAGAACCACAAAACACTTCTAAAAGAAATCATAGATGGCAACAAAATACGGAAAACATCCCATGCTTGTGGATGAAAAGAATCTATATCATTAAAATGGCTATATTGCCCAAAGCAATCTACAGACTTAATGCTTTACTATTAAATTACCAATGTCATTAATCACAGAACTATCAAAAAACTATTCCAAAATTCATATGGAACAACAACAACAAAAAAGCTCAAATAGTCAAAGCAATCCAAAGCAAAAAGAAGAAACCCAGAGGCATCACATTACCTGACTTCAAACAATACTACAAGACTACCATAACCAAAACAGCATGGTACTGGTACAAAAATAGACACATAGACCAAATGGAACAGAATAGAGAACCCAGAGATAAAGCCACACACCTACATCCAACTGATTTTTGGCAACATCAATAAAAGTAAACAATGGGGAAATGACATCCTATTCAATAAATGGTGCTAGTACAGCTGACTAAACATATGCCGAAGAATGAAACTGGACACTTACCTCTAACCATATATAAAAATTAACTCAAGGTGGATTAAAGACTTAAATGTAAGACCTCAAACTATAAAAATACTAGAAGAAAACCTAGGAAATACTCTTCTGGAGATTGGCCTAGGCAAAAAAATTATGACTGAGTCTTCAAAAGCAAATGCAACAAAAATAAAAATTGACCTAATTAAACTAAAGAGCTTCTGCATAGCAAAATAAACTATCAACGGAGTAAATTGACAATCTAGAGAATGAGAGAAAATATTTGCAAACTATTCATCTGATAAAGGACTAATATCTATAATTTATAAGGAACTTAAATCAACAAGAAAAAAACAACCCAATTAAAAAGTGGGCAAAGGACATAAACAGACACTTCTCAAAAGAAGACACACATGCAGCCAACAAACATGAAAAAATATTCAATATCACGAATTATCAGAGAAATGCAAATCAAAACCCCAATGAGATACCATCTCACACCTGTCATAATGACTATAAATAAAAAGACAGAATGTAATAGATGTTGGCAAGGTTGCAGAGAAAAGGGAATGCTTATACACTGCTGGTGAGAATGTAAATTAGTTAAGTCCATGGAAAGCAATTTGGAGATTTCCCCAAGAACTAAAAATAGAATTACCATTCAACCTAGCAATCTCCTTACTGGGTGTATATCCAAAGGAAAATAAATCATTCTACCAAAAAGATACCTGCACTTGTATGTTTACTGCAGCATTATTCACAATAGCAAAGACATGGAATCAACCTAGGTGCCCATTGATGGTGGATTGGATAAAGAAAATGTGGTACATATATACCATGGAATACTACATAGCCATAAACAAGAATGAAATCATGTTCTTTGCAGCAACATGGATGCCATTGGAGGCCAATATTCTAAGTGAATGAACAGAGAAACAGAAAACCAAATACCACATGTTCTCACTTATAAGTGAGAGCTAAACATGGGTACACGTAGATGTAAAAATGAAAACAATAGACACTGGGGACTCCAAAAGGGGGGAAGGAAGGGAAGGGGCTAAGGTTGAAAACTACCTATTGGGTACTTTGTTCATTCTTTGGGTGATGGGTTCAAAAGAAGCTCAAACGCAGCATCACACAACATATCTATGTAACAAACCAGCACATGTACCCCTGAATCTAAATTTTTTTAAAAGATACTAATGGACAGCATTCCCAGGTTTAATAATAATAATAATAAATGAATTTCATTGTCATCCCTACATGTCCACTAGTTCCAAGATAGCAAAAATGAATCAAGCAGGCTGTCTTTTCTGTAAGTTAATAAGCTCAAAATTTAGTGGCTTAGAGTGGCTATGTACCTATGATTCGGCGAGCTGATTTTGCTCAGCTGATCCCTGCTGGACGTGCTCATGCACCTGCAGTCATCTGGAAGGTCAGCGGGAGGATGGATGGTCTAGGATGGAAAGAAGCTGAGTAACAAAACCCGAGGAGGGAAAAGATGTAGCTTAGTACAATCATTCCTGAGCTACATTTTTTTTCCATTAAAAAAAGTCAAATCATCTCTCTTTACTGATGACATGATTCATACCTAGGAGACACTAAAGATTACACCAAAAGACTCCCACACCTGACAAATGACATCAGGATACAAAATCAGTGGGGTTGATTATCCCCACTGCATCTACTTTGACAGGCCAATTTTTCCTGTTTTTTATTCTGGGAAAAATAAAATGTATCTTATAATGAATTACTACAACCTTAACACTGTGGTCTCAACCACCAAGGCCCTCATACCCAATACCCTCATATTATTAAAATTACTGCTATTCAATCAATAACTGGTGAATATTTTGCTGTTATAGATTTGGCCAGCATGTTCTGTTCAGTGCCTGTTTCAACAGTCTCTTAGCTGCAGTTTGCCTTTAGCTCTGAAGAGATGCAATGTGGTACACCTTTTCTAGGCTACCCATGGGTACTTCAACAGCTTTGTCATACACAGTCTTTGCAGATAAGATCTCAACGGGATTCACCTTCTGCGGGAACACAGGTAGACATTACAGTATGTTGACAGCATCCTCCTCCAAGGAGACTCAGTTGCCACACTCATTAAGAACATAGCCGGGAGCGGTGGCTCACGCCTATAATCCCAGCACTCTGGGAGGCCGAGGCGGGCAGATCACGAGGTCAAGAGATCAAGACCATCCTGGCCAACATGGTGAAACCTCATCTCTACTAAAAATACAAAAATTAGCTGGGCGTGGTGGTGTGTGCCTGTAGTCCCAGCTACTCAGGAGGCTGAGGCAGGAGAATCACTTGAACTTGGGATGCGGAGGTTGCAGTGAGCCAAGATTGTGCCATTGCACTCCGGCCTGGTGACAGAGTGAGACTCTGTCTCAAAACAACAACAACAACAACAACAACAACAACAACAACAACAACAACAACAACAACAACAGAATGTATAAATTCAATATGTTTTAGTACCTTTTAGGTTCTGGTGGCAACATATTTTCATTTATAAATTTTATTTGCAAATTAAAATCAACAGGCACTCTTGTTAGTGCCCTTAGAAGCTCCTTCACTAAAGAGGCTTTGGCAACCTCTCTTCATGCCTCTGGACCCCTTATGATGGCCATTTGATGCCCCAAGACTTCTGATATGAGAAATTATCCCTTTCAGCCTTGTGCTATACATCATTAAAACAACAAATGCCTGGCTATCTACTGGGCTGTCTTAAAAATAGAGGCTGTCACAGACCCTAAATCTGTGACTCTCTAAACTAAGCTGCTCCCTATGCTTTTCATCATGGCAACAGCACCTCACAAGCTCAGCACTGGAACTGAGACCTCCTCAGGACAGGATGGAGCTGAACCTGGGCCCTCTGGTACATTCTACCTGCAGGAGATGGTGGCTTCCACTATCATCAGTCCCTTGCCAGATGCCAGATGCTGAAGGAGGTTCTTCCTCCCCTAGGCCCCTTGACTACTTGGGATTAACTGAGTGAATAGTAATGGGAGTTCACAGACTATGTGAAAGCGTGGTTCACCATCATGCGTGATGGAGCTTGTTGAAATGTTGCTGCTTTCCATCTCTTAGCCAGGATGTCCCTAATAAAAGACGGGACCCAAGAAATAACACTCTTGGCCAGACTTCAGGCAGTCATCTTAGTATTGGGTGTCTTGATCAACAAATAGTCCCATTTTCAGCTATTATCAACTATTTGTATATAGTTTATTATCAGTGATTGGCCCGTAACCTAAAAATTCTCCCCTTCAAGGTAAAAAACTCTAGAAACCTCTTGCCTTATAGATACTCAAAACATGAAGCAAAATCATGTTCCCTCACATACTAAAGCCATAATACAAGGCCTTGCCAAAAACGCACCTCATTCCCTTCAGATATACAGACATTACTGGTAGTAACCAAGACATGCATTTTACTTCTTAAAATACGCAATGCTGGGCATCTGAAGGAGGCATTTGACAGAATATTTATGTTGCTAATAGGCCCCAAATAGGTGCTTTAACTGAGAGACATAAGGATGTCTTCAAACAACTCCTTTTCAGATTCCAGGCCAACATTACCCCTGAAGTGCTCTATGTTGCGCCAGGCTTTAAGCTACTTATAATTACATTTTCAATCCTTCCCCCTTCTCACTAGAGCTGGAGGCCAGTTTGGGGGCACATACGCTCCAGGGACTGCTGAACTGTTGTCCCACAGGCCAGGCTGCTGCCCATCTGATATGGAACCCTGCAGAATGCAAACTTCCACCCCCCACAAAAGCCCTGTCAGGTGCAGCACAGACCCCACTAGTGACCTCTTACTACTGGTTTGGGGGGTTTTTAGTTTACAACCCAGAGGCCCACATCAACTCAAGTGGGTACCCACTTGAAAAGGACACTGTAGTCACACATCTCAGATGACATCTCTCTGGCCTGAAATCTCAGTGCTGGAGATGACTTCGCTCCCTGCCTGCATGCCAAGCCCACTTCACCCAGACACTAAAACCTCCACCCAGTTATGCCCATGGGCCTCCTCTCCTAAGGCACAACACAAGCACAAAACATTTTTTGTTTTTCCTTCCTGAACTCACTGCTTAGCCCATGATCCTGGTGTTTTCCTTGCTCTCTGTTCAAATGTACACCCCTATAATTCTATACCTAAAGAGAAATCTGGTGCATGTTAAATTAATGGAGATTATTGCTTTCCCCAGAAGGCATCTGCCTCCCGAAGTGCTGGGATTAAAGGTGTGAGCCCCCATGCCTGGCTGGGGCTACAGTTTATAGGTGCTCTCTAGACACCTCAGCACCAACTTAGAAAGAAAAAACACAGCAGTAGTACACCCTCAAGAAGGCTTATAAACAGGGGCAACAGAAAGTGAGGGCTTAGAGGAGAGCGTAAGGCAGAGAGAAAGAAGAAGCGTTAAGGAGCAAGGCAGAACCTCTTGGGCCCAGGCAGTGAGGCCTCCCTAGGCAGCGTGTATGGTGCCTGCATGCCCCAGCCCTGGGATTGCTCAGTGTTCCCTTGCAATGACCTTCTTTATTCCCTTCTGAATGCCATCATCCATCCATTGAGGGCATTTAAGGCCTTGGGAAAATGGATTCAAAACCTGACTCACCATTTTTGTTCTGGCTTCCAGATGCTCAAAAACCCTCCAATCAGTAGGTGAATGGGAAGTTTTGCTTCAACAATCAGGCTCCTTCAGACCCCCTGCTGGAAGAAATCAGGACCTTTGAAGGTCTCCAAGTGTTGGGATGCAGGGAATTCATCTTCTGGTCCAAGGGAGGCAAACACATAGTCTTGGGACCTGGGAGTGGGTAATCTCTGCCTCCACCAGAGGGAGGAAGGTTTTGGTGGCTACTGACCAAGGAGGACTAACTGCCTGCAAGTCAGTCTCCTCCTGGAGAGACAGAAAACTGATTCCCACTCCACCACACTTAGAATGGATGCAAAGCCCTTACTGTGCCAAAACGTCCACATGACTGCTTTCTCCAGCCCCTCTCCCCAGCTCGGCCACTCTGCCTGCCTCAGCCTCGTCACTTGCTGTTCTCTCTACCTGGAAATGACTTCACCATATCTGTGCAGGGCTCACCCTCTCACTTCCTTTAGGTCTTTGTTGTAAGATTGCATCCTCAGAGTCCTTCCCTGATCATCCTCCTTACATAGCTCACAGCTCCCCTACCTCCCCCTGCTGTATTTCAGTGCACCTATCTCTGCCTCATATGTTAATTTTTGTTTGTCTATTTGCTTATTTTCTGGGCCTTCCACCTGAGAGTAAACTTCCAGAAGGCAGGAAGTTTATCCACTGCCTTCCCCAGCATCTTGAACACTTAAATATTCAAGATGCTCTCTAAATATTTATTGAATTAATGAATATCATTCTGTTTGCTCTTTGTTTGTATCAGGTGATGTATGTCACATGCACAGACATCTGATAATGTGACTTAAGAGCTGAATGTGGGAAAGTCTTATAACTTAAACTTGGACCATCAGAATTGACACTACAAAAATTGAGCCTCTGGATAGGAAGTATCAATATCGTGAAAATGTCCATACTGCCTAAAGTAATTTATAGATTCAATGCTTTCCCTATCAAGCTACCATTGACTTTCTTCACAGAATTAGCAAAAACCACTTTAACTTTCACATGGAACCAAAAAAGAGCCCATATAGCCAAGACAATCCTAAGCAAAAAGAACAAAGCTGGAGGCATCACGCTACCTGACTTCACGCTATACTACAAGGCTACAGTAACCAAAATAGCATGGTACTGATACCAAAACAGATATATAGACCCATGGAACAGAACAGAGGCCTCAGAAATAATGCCACACATCTACAATCATCTGATCTTTGACAAACCTGACAAAAACAAGCAATGGGGAAAGGATTCCCTATTTAGTAAATGGTGTTGGGAAAACTGGCTAGCCTTATGCAGAAAATTGAAACTGGACCCCTTCCTTGCACCTTATACAAAAATTTACTCAAGTTGGATTAAAGACTTAAATGTAAGACTTAAAACCATAAAAACCCTAGAAGAAAACCTAGGCAATACCATTCAGGACATAGGCATGGGCAAAGACTTCATTACTAAAACTCCAAAAGCAACGGCAACAAAAGCCAAAATTGACAAATGGGATCTAATTAAATGAAAGAGCTTCTGTACAGCAAAAGAAACTACCATCAGAGTGAACAGGCAACCTACAGAATGGGAGAAAACTTTTGCAATCTATTCATCTGACAAAGGGCTAACATCCAGAATCTACAAAGAATTTAAACAAATTTACAAGAAAAAGCAAACAACCCCATCAAAAAGTGGTTGAAGGACATGAACAGATACTTCTCAACAGAAGACATTTATGAGGCCAACAAACATATGGGAAAAAAAGCTCATTATCACTGGTCATTAGAGAAATGCAAATCAAAACCACAATGAGATAACATCACACGCCAGTTAGAATGGCGATCATTAAAAGCCAGGAAACAACAGATACTGGAGAGGATATGGAGAAATAGAAATGCTTTTACACTGTTGGTGGGAGTGTAAATTAGTTCAACCATTGTGGAAGACAGTGTGGCGATTCCTCAAGGATCTAGAACCAGAAATACCATTTGACCCAGCAATCCCATTACTAGGTATATACCCAAAGGATTATAAATCATACTACTATAAATACATATGTCCATGTATGTTTATTGCAATACTGTTCACAATAGCAAAGACTTGGAACCAACCCAAATGCCCATCAATGATAGACTGGATAAAGAAAATGTGGCACATACACACCATGGAATAGTATGCAGCCATAAAAAATGATGAGTTCATGTCCTTTGCAGGGAGCTGGATGAAGCTGGAAACTATCATTCTCAGCAAACTAACACAGAAACATAAAACCAAACACTGCATGTTCTCACTCGTAAGTAGGAGCTGAACAATGAGAACACATGGACACAGGGAAGGGAACATCACACACCAGGGCCTGTAGGGTGGTGGGGGGCTAGGGGAGGGATAACATTAGGAGAAATACCTAATGTAGATGATGAGTTGACGAGTGCAACAAAACACCATGGCACATGTATACCTATGTAACAAACCTGCATGTTCTGCACATGTATCCCAGAACTTAAAGTATAATAACAATAAAAAATAGATTTACTTTGTCAGTTATACAAAGTCATAAAATGGCACTGGAGCAATGGTAAAAAATAATATGAGTAGATATCTGTTAGTGGTATTCTTTAAGTAAGGGAGATTATTTACTGTGAAAACAATAAAAATATTTTTAAAAATTGAGCCTCCGCTTTCTTCAAAACTACATATGTCCTAGGCCTGCCACGACAAAATCACAGCAACCAGGTGGCTCAGCACAACAGAAATGTATTCTCTCGCAGTTGTAGGCGCTACGCTTACTCTGGGGCCGTAGGGGATGATCTGCTCTTTGCCTCTTCCAGCTTCTGGTGGCTTTGGCGTTCCTTGACTATAAATTCTACCCACATCTTCGTATCACGCTTTCCTCTGTGTCTGTGTCTCTCTACTATAAGGACACCTGTCATTGGATTTAGGGCCCACCTGGACAATACAGGATGACCACCTCATCTCACAATCCTAACTTTAATGACATCTGCAAAGATGCTTTTTCGAAGAAGGCAACATTCTCAGGTTCTGGGGCTTAAATTATCTTCTTAGGAGCCCACTATAGCCTGATACAGTCCACTACAGACAAGTAAAACTTTGAGTTCCATATTTTTGACCCATTGATAACTTTACTATGTCTGTAACTTCCATTTAGGTGTCAATATTTTTTAAAACCCACTTTCAAAAGAAAATATAAAGTGGCTTGGCTAAATCACAGGGCACAAATATGATTTGCTATTTATCCACCTGGGAATAAACCTAAACTGACTTTTCCCTATACATACGAAAACATCTCAAACCAGCCCCATGTAAAGATGTGAAGTGGACAAAGTTTGCCATCACCATTGTCCTGCTTTCTCTTTTGTTGTCCTACTTTTTTTTTTTGCAGCATGCCCTTCCCTGTTTTATACTATGTTGCCCTGTTTGTGCTCTTATAGCAAAATACCACAGACTGGGTAATTTACAAACAATAGAAATCTATTTCTCACTGTTCTGGAGGCTGGAAAGATCAAGGTACTGGCAAATTCGTCTGGGGAGGGCCCATTCCTCATAGCCAGGCTTTTGTGTGGCATCCTTACATGATGGAAGGGCCGGAAAGGCAAAGGGCCTAGCTAGTTCCCCTCAGCCCTTTAGTAAAGCTCTCTTGGCCCAATCACTTCCTAAAGGCCCCACCTCTTAATTCGACCACAATAAAGATTAAATTCCAATATGAATTGTGGAGGAGACATAAACATTCAAACCGTAGCCTTACTTACGGGCAGCTCTCCAGAACAGGAGCTTACTTTTCTCATGTTTCCATGCCATAATCATTCAGAAACTTTCTGCTTTTATTTTCTTCTCTTAGGATTTTTAGAAGTAGTATGCCTGGCCTTTGATACTTTTTTTTTTTTAAACAATTCAGTTTATCATTTGGTACTCATTGACACCCCTGTTAGGGATTGAATTGTCTCCTCCCAAAAAGATATGTCGAAGTCCTAACCCACAGTATCAGAATGTGATCTTACTTGGAAATGGGGTTTTTACAGAGGTAATTGAGTTAAAATGAGGTCATTTGGGTAGACCCTAATCCAATATGACTAGTATTCATACAAAAACGGGAAATTTAGGCTCAGACACAGACATGCATAGGGGGAAGACAGCCATGAGAAGATGGAGAATTAAGAGTGTTGTGTCTACAAACCAACAATTGCTGGCAACCACCGGGCGCTAGGAAGAGGCAAGGACGGATGTTTCCCCTGCAAGTTTCAGAATGAGCATGGCCCTGCGAACACCTTGATTTCAGACTTCTAGCCTTCAGAACTATGAGACAATAAATCTCAGTTGTTTTCAGCCATTCAATTTGTTAAGGCAACTCTAGCAAACTAACAGACACTCTAAACTCAGCCATCCCACTTTCTTTAGCACACAGAATTCAGTTTCACTCTACCACTGCCCTCCTAGTCACTATCTGGATTTCAGTCTCAGTACTTTAATGAGACTTAGGATAATGCAATGAAAGGCTAATTATTTGTTTGAAGTTTCAAAGAAGCTCTTAGAAGTACAATTGCTCCAAATTTGAAGCAAGTGAATGCATGTGTAATAGTTCAAGATATGGACTTATGACTATAATCTCAAATTGGCTAGTGAATATGTTAATTCATAAACAGAAGCTACATAATTATTTTTTGAAGCATGATTTAAGATTTAAGATGATTGAAGAAGACAGGAATTTTGTTGTGAGAATAAGTAGGCACTGAGCTAAGTCTTCTCTGAAGAAATGAATTTTCCTCTTGTCCTCCTCATCTTCCTTCTTCTCTGTAGACATACACTCCACCTCCTAATGGGGCACTGTCTTTTTCCTGCAAGTGTGGTATCCCTCATTTCCAATGGCAGAGAGCAGAAGGAGCAGTTGATAATCTTCAGGATACGGCTGCAGGCTGGGCCTTGTCCTGGGATGTTTAAAAACTGCCTGTGCCTTTAGTTGGAGAAGGCATTCCAGTTGGTGGTACAATTATGGGTTCTTCTCACCGTTTTAACATTGTTTAGATGGGGAAAGATATCTGTATGAAATGTAATTGGTTGTTTTATACTTTTTTTTTAACTCTGGGAAGAAAGCTCTCCCTATAACATATTCACTGCTGACATTTGGTCATCTGACACATGCATGTGTTCTTATTTCCACTCTATATGAAAGTAAGATCCTAATTCAGAGTTTCGGAAAAAGCATGACCTTCCCAGGAAATATACACATTTACCAGGAGCCTTGATGCAAAGACATTAATACCTGCATTTCTTATCTTCTGTAGGATTGGTGGGGTGGATCCTTTTTTGGCAGGGGCCTCATGCAATGAATGGTTCCTCAAGCACACAGGAGGGTGACTGCTCACCCTGTTTTTGCATAAAGCTCATTCTGAAAGCTTTGCAGAATGAAAGTTTGCCACAGAGTGCAAACTCAGATGGTCAAACAGTATGTGGCATACCAACCCATGTGAGTGAAAAAGGTCATACAAAGTCCCCAAGAGGAGTCCGTCTCAAACTTCCCTTATGCAGGACACAGATGATGGTTGCCTCTTGCCCCTGAGCATGGTGCTCCACCATACTCCCCACAGACAATTTTTCTACGCCCTTCCTTAAGTAGCAACCAAGCAGTGTTGTGTCACTGTTGCCATCTGGCAACTAGTGCTGCAAACCAGGTAACACAAAAATTGTTCACTACCTTCCTGAGCAAATGAGACATAACAAAACCCAACTCCTAACAATCTGTTTTTCCTCAGTGCCAGCATTCACGATACAGAAAAATTAAAAAATTTCCCAAACTTATTCCTCTTTTATTTAATTACCAGCGTCATTATAATATTTCCCTTTTAAATAAATAACATTGTAAGCTAATTAAATCTTTGAAAACCAGTATATCTACTTTCCATGGGCATTTTTTTTTCTGTTTTTATCGAGAAACATAGTTCTTCATAGTGTCCATAGTTCCAAACTATTGAATTGTTATTAGAATTGGACTTTTGGTTTGCAATCTCTTGAAAATGTGGAAGTAAACACACACACACACATACACACACACACACACAGTGATATATCTGATAAATATTTTACTTTAGGATGCAAAATGTGTCATTTTCTTTCACCCTTCAAATAAAATGGAATATTTTCCAATCCATCTTGCTGTAATTGTGGGAAATTCAGTCTCACTCTTTATTAGATTCCTGTTCCCCCAGTTCCACCAGGTTACTCAAGTTCCAAGAAATCTTATTCAGGGCAGGTTTTATATTAAAGGCCCTCCCCTGTATGGTGTCCTTGGTCACTGCTAATTATAGCAGCAGCACATAGAAGACCAGCCCATAGAAGATCAGCAGATGGTTCTGCTGGTCTTACTAACAATGGGCATTTGGTCTTTGCCAAGTATCAAGTTCCACTTCCTGGAGTCTGGCCTGTCAAGATGCACCAGACAGGTATTCACCTCCCAGGGGTACTGCCACCTCCCTACAATGCTGAGGCAGCTGTTCCCCCTCACCCCTGCACCCTGCCTTTCCAGAGAGGACCCCTGTTCCTCCTCTATGCTCCCACATGCTTTACTGGTCAGAGCAAGCTTTTTCAGTTCAGTCACTCAGCACCACCACTCCCAACCCCACGGATCTCTATTTCTCATGCCCAAACTCCCCACATAAAACAGATATTTTTAAAATCTTCTAATTCTCCACTAGGAATAAAGGAAGTCACAGATCTTCAGGCTTTACATCCTTGCTTGCCACCAAGGTTGGGTTTGTGGGGGAAGGACATACACCTCTCATTCTTTCTGATTCTTCTGCAGCAAACAAATACACAAAAAGCAAATAAAAGAAGCAAAGAAAGCCAATAAAAAGCCACACAGCTTGCGATGTAACCTTGATTTTCTTAATCTTATGAGGTGTTTTCACACTCTGAGCAGTTAAATGGCACAATTTATGAAATTCTGTCCTTGAGTCTTTGAAAAGGCTGATGAAAGAAACTAGATTTGGTGGTGACTCTAAAGATAGATGTCATTCTGATATTTTTTAATTGGGATTCCTCCAGAAAGGTTTTCACTTTTGATTGTGCAATATGCATACTTAAACCAAAAACATTTTAAAATACTTTTTCGGATGACAGGCGGAGTTTACTAGCTCAATTGCAGTTGCTCTCAGTGTGATACTTTATATAGAAAGTGAGAGATCTGGTACCTAACTTTTCTTTCCCCTTGCTCCCCTGTGGACAATTGCATCTCTCTACAGTTACTATTATGGTCTGGAAAAGTTAAACATCTATGAGGAATGAATCTGTTATCTTTTTTCCTCTAAGGAAAATTATTTCAGAATAAAGATATGAATGTTGTTGGGTAATACATTTAAGAGTTGAATGGAAGTTTTTTTTTTTAATGTCCCTTTTTTTGAAAACCAACCTCCTTCTGTTTTCTTGGAAAAATTAAAAAATTCCACAGAACTGGTGATGATAAACAGCCATTGGCTAGATTTTCTTGTGTTGGAGTTGCTGATATAGTTTCCTTTTTTTTTTTTCCGATATTTTAGGGGATTGAGAATACAGGAGTGGGCTTGGGAGAACTCATTTAAATTTCACCATTTATAAAAACCCTACTCCCAAACAGTGCTGTTTCGTGTTGGTTGAATAATTCACGAATGGGCAGATGGAAATGCACTTATAGCTACAAACTGAAAGTGTCCCTTTGTATAAGCACCCGTCTGTTAAGCGTTCTTGATTCAGTTCCATTATGGTTAAAGCAATATATGGGAGGAATGAATAAGATCAAGTTTTCCACTAAAATAGCATATTCACATGGATTTAGTAAAACCCTTCCTACTGAGGTGATCTGACTCCAGGATCTTATGGAACAAGGAAGTAATTAGAACCCAGGCACTGAACTACAAAATAAATGCCCTGTCAATGAGTTATGTTCTTGGTTCTGTGTTTCTTTATTTCTTTAAAAAACAGTTTTAAAAAACACACAACTATTGCTTTGCTCATTCAAAAGCATGAGTAGAAAAGTAGAACTAAAGCCACCACCATGGTTTCCCGAGATTCTCAGCCCAGGCCTCCTATAGAGCAGCAATGGGGACTGTGTGACTCAGGGAATTCAGCATCATGCTGGCTTCTGAGCCTTTATCTAATTCTCAGTGACCTCATGAAAACTACTTCAAGTGTCTGTGCCTCTGCTTACTTTTAAGGCGAGGAGAATGCTATTAGCTTCCTACCAAGAAAGTATGGGGTGAACAGCAAATGAGTATAATTGAAAGTGCATATTGCTAACAATGTGTGAAGTGCCCAGGGATAACCTTACTCAGTGTAAGGTGACTGGAAGAGGAGAGATGACAGATGGCCTGCTGTGTAACTAGACCTACGATTCAGACATGTTGTAGCTCAGGAGTTGTCTGAAGGCTTTGTTTGCCATGGTCTAAGGGGATGAATAACCCATTTTAGCCGTAAAGAAATGAGACATTAATACTTGCATAATCAAGCATTTCAATAAGCATTTGGAAGAAACAGGTCTACTTCTACTTTAGCCTAAGATCTAAAGGCCTCAGAAGTCATTCAGCCCACCTCTTCCTCCACCCACTGAAACCAAAATGTTGTAGGCCATTTCCCATAGAAGACACTTGCCACCTCCTGAATTCTGATTCTGTGTACTGTTTACCCATTGGCTCTAGTTCTACTTCCCAAAGCAACAAAATCAGTCTGTTTCTTCTCCCATGTGACAGGCTTTTCAAACCATTGAAGTCAGAGTTCCCATTTTGCTTGAGTTTCTGTTTTCAGGTAAAATATGTTCCGTTCCATTCCTTACATGACATGGAACCCAAAGGCCGTCACTGTCAATGTCATCTTCGGTGTATTATTGTTTCTCTTAAAATGCATTCTTCAAAATGGTCATTATCTTAAGAGTGGGTATAATGTTCAAAGTGTAATGAGGCCTCTTTTATTTAAATTTTAACCAGGCAGGGCATGGTGGCTCCCTCCTGTAATCCCAGCACTTCGGGAGACCAAGGTGGGGGTGTTAATTGAGGTCAGGAGTTTGAGACCAGCCTGCGCAACATAGCAAGACCCCGGTCTCTGCAAAAACAGAAGTTAAAAAATTATCCAGGTGTGGTGGTGTGTGCCTGTAGTGTCAGCTACTTGGGAGGCTGAAGTAGGAGGATATCTTGGGCCCAGGAGGTTGAGGTTGCAGTGAGCTATGGTTGGTGTTACTGCACTCCAGCCTGGGTGACAGGATGAGACCCTATCTCTAAAGTAAATAAATAAATAATTTTAATCAAACAGATATTTATGATATTTATTTTGAGTGTCTGTGTGCTTGGCACTATGGATATAATAATGAACAAAATACACATAATTCTTATTCTTATAAAGCTTATGTTTGGGGAATAGTGGGGAAGTGGGGAAAATTACTTCCAAAACAAAGCTACAAAAATTCAATTAAAAAACTCCAAGTCTGGAGATGTGTTATAGCAGATATGGCTGATTGGCATTCAGCGTCCATCCCCACCTCCTCTGGTTTGCTTTCCTTTCCTGTATAGCCTGGTAAGCCAACACTACACTTCCCAGACTGCCATGTAAGTAGGATTCTGGATGGGAATTAGGTGCTACCAAATATATACAACTCAGGTAGGTCCTTGTTAAGAAATTTGCCCTTGTTAAGGAATTTTATTCTAAATGCAATGGGAAGCCACTGAAGAATTTTAAGCAGTAATCTAACATTTAGAGCTTTAAAAGAGGTTTACATGTCTGATAAGGCTAACCTCCCTTTACTTTATTTTTATTTTTTGAAATTTTGAAGCTATTTCTTTTGTTCAGTTACTCATCTAGATAAATTTTAGAATAATTTTATCCATTAAAAAATGTGTGAATAATTTTATTGGCTTAAACTTAAAAATTAATTTGAGAAGAAATAATTTAATGTTTCTGCCCTTAACATATTTTTCTCCACTTATATAAATTTTATATCTCTCAAAAAAATTGAATAGTAAACTGAACATACTAAATATTTGTACAATAGGGAACTACTGGGGAACTGTGAGAACTTGTAACAGTAAAACCTAAGCCACACTCAGGATTATAGACAAGGCTTTTCAAAAGTGACATCTTGATTGGGTCATAGAGAGTGAATAGGAGTTCACTGGGCAAAGAGAGAGAGAGGTAAGGGAAGAAAGTTCTAAATGACTTGATCAACTTATAGGAAGGTCCAATAGTAAAAGAGAGTGTGGATGTTGCTTTGAAGCACTGAAAAAGTTTAACATGGCTAGCACATAAAATCCAAGGGGGTGAAAGAACAAAATTGGAATAATTTGGGTAAACAATGATCAAATTATGAATAGCTTTGAAAACTGTATTTGGGGACTTAGATGTACATTTGGAGTTCAGATGGCAGAACCAACTTAATGTGATAATAGAAAGATAGGTATAGGTATAGGTATAGTGATGGAAAGAGAGGTATTCAATAGAATGCCTAGGCTTCTGGCTTGGGAACTGGGAGAATGGCAGTGCCTTTCACAGGAGGACAAGAGGTGAATCACATCCAGGAGGACTGAGGGATATCATTAATGCATTTTTGTACCTGTTGAATTTGAGATGCTTGGCAGGGTATAAAAATGGGAATGTCCTACAGGTGTTTGAATTATTGATCAAAAACACAATAAAATTATATAGGTAAAGTGATTGATTTTTTTAATCGTTGTGGTATTTGAAGGCATGTAAGTGGGAAAAATCAGCCAAGGATTGTGTGAGGATCAAGAAGCACAATAAAAACAACATGGATTTTAGAACCTCTGCTCTGAACCCCAAGGATGACCTCAGTGGGCTCAGAATTCCCATTACACTGGAGATCCATACCATGCTCATGGAAACCTTCTGGTATGTTTCATACTAGGCCATCTGGTTGCAAGCAGCAGATAATTAATTCCAATTAATTTACGATTTTTTTTTTTTTTTAAGCATGGGCTCAAAGAACCAGGAGCCAGGAGATTCCAGGTAGACTTCAAACATTACTGTGTCCAAAAACTCAAACACTGATGTGCTTATTTGCACTTTGCAACATTCTACATGAAGGCTCTGTCTACATGGTAGAAAGATGAACCCCAGCTGACCCAGCTTACCTCCTCAAAGCTTAGCAATATTGGTGGAAAGAATATTGCTCCCTCCAAGTGTACTTATATTAATCCTGGAGAAGATACCTATTAACCCTGTTTGTCTTATGCCAACTGTAATTCAATTTCTGTGCCCAGGAGAATGAAGCATTGTCACTGGTCATCTTGGATCAGGAATTCTAAGACAATTGAAATTCTTAAGATCCACACCAGAACTTCTGAGTCAAAATAGCTGTGAAAGAGTCCCAGGAGTATGAATTTTTAAGAGCTGCTAACGTGATTCTTATTGAAGGTGTGCACAGATTGTGTTTTGAGAAACACCACAAGCTCCAGACCTGGCTTGAACAGAATGTTGCCTAAGAAGAGTCAGGTTTGCACCCTGACAGCCTTGGTGAATTGGAAAATGTTTGGATGGACTTGAATAGACTTGGGTGGTCAAATCTGGACTGAATTACATTCCTAGATGTATAACCAGGCAACTCACATTTCAGTCTTCTGTGTACAGTGTGTGGAGCCTGCTTCCTGTGTCATCCACTACTTGTTACATCAGATCTCAGTTTTCTGCGTTCAATCCTTTCATGCCGTTTCAGATCCCTAATGGTGCATTTCCAAAAATGCTACACTGTGCCTGCCCACCTAAACCCTCACAGTCTCTCCGCCTCACCATTTTGCTGCCACACAATCTAGCTGTCAATATCTCCGAAGCCAGCCTGCTTTGTGACTCTTTAATCTCATGCTTTGCACTTCTGAACCTGGGCTACAGGCCTGGAATATATTTTCGTGTACAACTCAATAGCACTGTCCTAAGGTGAAAGGCAAACTGGGCATTTAAAGAGTCCACAATTGCAGGAGAAATAGAAATTGTCACTCTTTCTCAGGATAAAACATCTCATATAAAGAACGTGAGAATAAAGACTCACCAGACCTCAACTTCCAAAGCCACACTTAGATAAAAATAGAAAAAAGACTGCAAATGCCATGCTAAATTCTCTATATGTTTGGTCTTTCATCATTTTTCAGCTCTATTTAGCTATAATTGACAAATAAAAATTAAACATATTTAAGGTGTATCATGTGATGTTTTGATATTTGTTTACATTCTGAAATGATTAGTACAATCAAGCTAATTAATGTATCTATGACCTCAACATCTCACATTTTTCGGTGTGTGGCGAGAACACTTAAATTCTACTCTCTTAGCAAATTTCAAGTACTGCATACAATTCATTGCTATTATCTGTAGTCACCATGCTGTACATTAAATCTCTAGAACTCACCCTATAATGGCAAGTACTTGTTAACCAAGCTGCCATCTTGGGAGAAAGAAGACCCTAAACTGACCTGCAATTTAAAAAGAAAATGACTCCACTTATGAGAACCCTGGTGGGGTCAACGCAGCACATATTGTAAGTGGGACAGTGAATGAAATGGTGTCAGGGCTTCGTGACCTCACACCATCAGAATATGTTTCACCAGGCAAATGGGCAGGCTCTCAGAATGCTACCAAATATGTGTTGAAAAGAGGTTTGAGCAATTGCTCTTATGTGAGAATGCTGTGAAAACACAGCTTTTTTCAGCTTCTAACTTTTCTGGATATTAAACTCACTCAGCTATACTTTGCATATTCTTCTCTTCTTTCTAGTTGTTGGGCTGGTGCCAGAGGATAAGTTATGAGAGCTCTCACCCAAATCATTTAAGGACCTTTATTCTATACTTTGTTCCTGACAGTTAAGTGACATTTTTTTTCAAAGGACTTAAATTAGCAAGATACTACTTGGGGATTATCTTATCCTGTATTATCCTGCTTTTCTCCTCCCTGTATTCTCTCTGTTGAAATTGATCTTAAATCTGGCCCTCCTTGCCTCTGGAGAGGAAAAGGCAGGATAAATTCAGAAATTCTAGCTTTTATTTTCCAAATCCTAAACTCTGGAGGGAGGAACAAATTTGTGGACTCAGGTAAAGAAACCTTTATATGCATGGCGGGTAAAGGATTCAACAAGATAAGAAATATTCTCCAGGGCCCGGGGCTGTGAAGAAAGAGCTGCCAGAGAGATAGAAAGACCTCTGAGGGTCCGTGGGTCCCAAGAGCAGAAGGGACTAAGGCTTGGCCTTTTATGGCAAGACCATGGAGACCAAGGCTTTGTGGGTTCTCTAACCAGGGTCATAAATCCAACGTGCCGCGTTTCTTGGCAGGTGACATAAACATGGGAATCGGGTTTGGAGTGATGCAACTGAGAGACCAGTAGGGCTGGTGCAAAACTCTGGAGTGTGTGTCCTTCCCGAAGGCCATCTAATTCCACATTTAAGACTACTGGCTGGGCGCTGTAGCTCACACCTGTAATCTCAGCACTTTGAAAGGCCATGGTGGGAGGGTCATTTGAGCCCAGGAGTTTGAGACCAGCCTGGGCAACATAATGAGACCCCATCTCTATTTCTCAAAAACACAAAACAAAATAAAACAAAATAAATTTTAAAATAAAACTACTGCGTGGGTGAATAAAATGGATCTTTTGTACCTGAAAAAGTTTTGATTTATGTTCCAGGAGCCACATTGAGCGGGACAATGTGTATTTAGCCTGAACAGATTATTAAAGTCCAGGGGCCCCCAGTGCCTGGATGTCATATAAGCTGCCAAACACCATTGCTAACTCAGTGTGGAATGGGAAGGATGGAAGCTTTGCAGTGACCCATAGACATTTCAGGAGGAGGCTTAAAACAGAGATTGCACTGAGTTATCAAAAATTTCAAAAGCTGTGGTACACCTGTTGTGGGCTGTTACTCCTGTCACCAGAGATATGTCCAGGATAGCTTTAGCTTTGACAGTGTAAATCCTGGTGCTACTAATAACCAGCCATGTGATCTCAGAAAAGTTATTATATTTCACATCTCAAGCCTCAATTTCCTAATCTATGAAAGGGGAACAAGAGTAACACCCTCTTAAAATGTTGCTGGATTAATTGGGACATTTTAAGTCAAAAACCTAGAACAATGCTTGTCTCCTAATAAGCAGGCACTCAGATTGTAACTCTTGGTACCAATAATGCTGATGCCTTGTGCTTAGAGAGAATTTGGTGAAATAGTAATTGTGAACTTTCCTTGTATCAATATTCAAGATGTCAATACATTAATTCTCTTGTCCCTTAAGATCGTTTCCCGTCTAGCTCCTTGCAGGTTCATGTAAAAACATTCCTACAGACTCCCCATCGGCTCTCCAGACATCTCAGACTCCCTTGAATCTTAGGTTTAACACAGCTTAGGACTAAGCTGGGGTTCTTACTACAAATTCTGATAAACTTGGGCTTCAATCTACAGGCTAGAGGAAATAATAAAGTTTCACTGAAACTTAATTAAGACATGTCTATGTGTGCTAAGTGGCTGTGGTCCACATGTGTAGTCTTTTGAGATCCTAATTTGATTCAAGTCCAAAAGTTAGAATATCCACAGAAGTGGAAGAATAGATATTTCTTATACCAAAAACTTTACAGCACACATAAGCCTGTGTGTGTGTGTGTGTGTGTGTGTGTGTGTGTGTGTGTGTGTGTGTTTCTTTGAGACAGGATCTCACTCTGTCACCCAGGCTGGAGTGCAGTGGCGCAGCCTTGGCTCACTGCAACCTCCGCCTCTTGGGTTCAAGCTGTTTTCCTGCCTCAGCCTCCCCAGTACCTGGGATTACAGGTGCCCGTCACCACACCCTGCTAATGTTTGTATTTTGGTAGAGATGGGGTTTTGCCAAGATGTCCAGCTTCCATCCTTCCCATTCCATGCTGAGTTAGCAATGATGTTTGGCAGCTTATATGACATCCAGGCACTGGGGGCCCCTGGACTTCAATAATCTGTTCAGGCTAAATACACATTGTCCCACTCAGTGTGGCTCCTGGAACATAAACCAAAGCTTTTTCAGGTACAAAAGATCCATTTTATTCACCCACACAGTAGTTTTATTTTTAAATTTATTTTGTTTTTGAGAAATAGAGATGGGGTCTCATTATGTTGCCCATGCTGGTCTCAAACTCCTGGGCTCAAATGATCCTTGACAGGGTCTTGAACTCCTGGGCTCAAATGATCCTTGATGGGGTCTTGAACTCCTGCCCTCAAGTGATCCATCCACCTCAGCCTCCCAAAGTGCTGGGATTACAGGGGTGAGACACCACTCCCAGCCTGTGTTCTTTAAAGTTCCACCTGAGTCTCTTCTTTTATTCTTGATTAGAGACTAAGTAGGTCTGTCCTTTCACCTCTTCCTGGGGGAGGTGTCTAATTCTGTGCCTTCAGTTTCCATCTTAAAAAGTTATAGTGTAATCAAAATCATTCTCATCTTTCCATTTTTTCAACTCACACATCCTGTCTTCAAGCCTTCTCACGTCTTCATGTCAGCATCTTTTAAACCTGATCATGTTCCCACCTTGCCATTGGCCCAAACAACAAACTTCAGATTCCAATTATCTCTCACTGAGATCTGAGGTCACCTCTGGCTGGGCTTCTTGTCTCTCATCTTGGCTCCCTCTAGTCCCTGTTGCAGCCAGATTGATTTTTAAAAAAGAGGTCAGCAATTTCTGAAAAGGGCCAGATCATAGTTATTTTAGACTTTGCAGGCCCCATGGTCTCTGTTGTAACTATTCAAATCTACAAGTTGTAGCACTAAATCAGCCATAGACAATATGTAAATAAATGGGCACAGATGGGACTCAATAAAACTGGTTACAAAACAGGCAGCAGACCAGATTTGGTTCCGGAGGCCATAGTTTGCACATCTCTGTTGTAAGATAAATCTGGTCATATTTTTATTGCCTTTAAGATAAATGACTTATTATTGAAAACAGCTTATAAGCCCAGCCAGACCTCTTAGCATCTACCTCCATCACAAACTCAGCTCTAGCTCTACTGGAAGATTTGCATTACTGCCTTGTATTTTGACCCCCAGCTAAGTAGGCCTGCTTGAGACCGACATTCTAAATAATACAAGTTTGACCAGGCGTGGTGGCTCATACTTGTAATCCCAGCACTTTGGAAAGGCAAGGTGGGTGGATCATCTGAGGTCAGGAGTTTGAGACCAGCCTGGCCAACATGGTGAAACCCCACCTCTACTAAAAACAATTTAAAAATTAGCCAAGAGTGGTGGCGCGTGCCTGTAATCCCAGCTACTCAGGACGCTGAGGGAGGAGAGTCGCTTGAACCCAGGAGGCAGAGGTTGCAGTGAGCCGAGATCATGCTACCACAGTCTAGCCTGGGTGACAGAGTAAGACTCTGTCTCAAAAAAATTAAAAAAAAAAAAAAGTACAGGTTTAAGAGGCATAAAGTGAGGTAGGTCGAATTATAGCTCTATCCTTAGTAAAACTGTGGTCTTAGGCAAGCCTCAGTTTCTTTATTTGTGAAAGTAAATAATTACATTGTCTGGAGATAATATTATCTGCCTCTTACATAATTCATTTGCTTAAACATAAGTGGCATAGTAGAATAAAAACACTCATAAACTGTAAAGTGTTGTATAAATGTCCTTCTTGCCTAAGTAGGCTTGGCCAGTCCTCACCTCTCCCTTGTCCCTGTTCATGCTGTCTCAGCTGGTGCTCTCTCTGTTCTTTCTCTCCACGGCTATCTACTTATTGGCAGTACAGAACAGCTGCAGCCAGCTCAGCGGCGCCCCCAGAGGGTTCAGTCCTCCTATGCCCTCCTTCAACTGACTTACTTGTTCCTTTTTCAGAGCAGGCCCCTCCCATTTTCCTACTCAGCCTCAAATCTGGTGATGGGAGTGCTGGCCCCAGCCCTAGCCCCATTTCTGGAGGAATTTCTCATTCTCATGAGGACTAACTGGAAATAATTTTCTCTCTCTCTCTCTCTCTCTCTGTCTCTGTGTGTGTGTGTGTGTGTGTGGTGTGTGTGTGTGTGTGTGTTGACAGAGGTGGTGATAGACAAAGAAAAAATTAGGTTACACACTATTTCTGGCTCTCCCTGTTTCCCTCACTGTCTCAGGGAAGGAAGAGCACATTTTCCAATAGAGGAATTATGGAATGAGCAGATGTAGTAAGTAAAAACAAGTCACATCGATGCATAATTTATAGATCATATATTCCCTCTGTGAGCCTGGGGATTATTTCCACCTATTTGCAGCGCCAGAATGAGGTCCATACTTAAACATCAAATACGACCTTATATTCTTTTATTTGCTTTTTTTTAAAAGCTGTTTTATACCTTCTAACTTTGGGTCTTTAAAAAATTCTCTGACTCATTCAAGCTGCTTAATGCACCGTACTGAAATTTCCGACAGGCATCAAAAGCACAGGGAACTAATCTTCCATATCCTTTAAAGAAACAGCAGCTCTCACATCTGGGCACGGGGATCAACTACGCAGGAGGACACTATAAAAGAAAATGCCAAGGAACAAGGCACAGCTGTTTCTTCTTTGCTGCCTGGAACTAGATGAAATTACTTTTTAATGACAGAGAACTAGAAAATGCACTTTTAAAATACTTTATACAAGATTCACTTTTTGGGTTACAAAATTACTAAAAGTATGACAGGTGTTTACATAAATAACATTTATCTACTGTGAGAGGTACTTCTTACAAAGCATCCTTTGTTTACATGTAAATTTCTCATTGTAACATTTTCACAGAGGAGGAAATTCTGTAGGGGTTTCTGTAATTGATTTTCATTTCAAACTTGGTTAGAAATTCACTCAATTGTCCTAATTATTCTTTTTCCATGTTTGAAAAAATTTCTATATTCCTTTATGTGAATTAATTGGCTATAGGAAAGCTTCTAGACCCTGCATTATGCCAACTACTATATATATCCTAAATATTATGTTAAATACTAAATTGTAAAACATGTGGCTACCCAATCTATTATTAGAATTCCTGGGCAACTTGAAAAAAAAGCTATGATCCTTTTAAGTTTCTGAATGGATATAGAGGCTTCATTATTAAGCAGATATAAAAAACTTGTACATATCTGACAAAGCCAAAAATGTATGAGGCAAACATTTATGGAATTAAAGGAAGAAATAGATAGTTCTACAATGATTATTGAATACTTCTATACCCTACTTTCTGTCATGGACAGAACAACTAGACAGAACAGAAATAAGGAAATTGAGGACCTGAACAACACTATAAACTATACCTAAAAGATATATATAAAATATTTCAACCCAGACCAGCAGAAAACATATTTGTCTCAAGTGCACATGGGACATTCTCCAGGATAGACCATATGTTAGAACACAAAACAAGTCTCAACAAATTTCACAAGTTTGCAATTACCATGAGTAACCAATAACAGAGGAAAACTGGAAAATGCACAAATTTGAGGAAATTAAATAAAATACTCTTAGCACAATTCAACCCATAACAAGAAGGATTGTTGTGTTTTTTTCCTCAATTCCAGTTAGAAAGCAAACTGGAGAATGACTCTTATGGCCCAACTGTAGATCAGGTGATGCCCTTGGGCCAGTCAGCTGTGGCCAAGGTAGTGGATCTGCAAGAAGATGGTGAGTCCTGTTATAACAACACCATGGAGTCTGGATGATTTCCCACAGCAAGTAGGGGATCTGCACAGACAATATCCTAGACCCACACACTGATAGTGGTTTGTATAAAGTCAAAAGAATTCAGAGGAAGTGAATATTTGAGACACATGTGGAGAAAAGGGAGGGTGGTGAGATAAGAGAAGGTGTCATCTGTTGCTCTGCTGGGCTAGGGGAAGATTTGAGCTGGACTGCCTGGGAAGTGTGAGTCTCCGCACCTGCCAGTGAACCTGAGAGTGTGTGTATCCAAATGTGTTATTAGAAAGACATGGCCTGAGCTAAACATTGACAGTTGAAGTACAGAGGAAAATGAGTTGAGGAACCTAGGGAAAATATGAGAAGCAAAGAGGCACAGCTTAGATAAACACCAGAGTTGGGACTGTTGCCTGGGAAAGTATATGTCCATATTTCTAGGTGCAGACTTCTAGATGCATATGGGAATGAGAGGCTACTTCCAATAGAGAGACCCAGAACAGGAGTGGATGGTGGAGAGGAAGCTAGAAAGAGTAGTACCTGGAAAGTCTAGGGAGTCAGGAGTCTCAGAAGAACATGGTATCATGTTAAGAGAAAGATCAAAATATAGACTCGAATTTGAACCAGTTGGAGTTCGATGTTAGCACTTTCCAATAAATGGGGAGAGAGAGGAGGAACAGAGAGTGCAGAACTAGATTGAAGGAAATTGAAGAGAAAATGGAAAGAGAGCAAGTGAAGATAGAATGCTTTTTCAGGAAGCTTAACTGGGACTTGGAGGAGAAAGAATAATAAATCAGGGACAAGGAATGAGGAAAACTGGGAGAGCAAGTCAGTAAGTGCTTGGTTCAGGACGGAATGCGGATGAATGTGTAGAAAAAGCAATGTGACTGGATGGTCTTGCATTTCGAGGACTGGTCAAGGATTACAGAGGTATGGCCATGCGCTTGGCCTCTGGAGTCAGGCTGCCTGGGCTCCAAACCCAGGCCTTTCACTTTCTAACTGTGCAACTTCAGGCCTATTTCTTAGCCTTTCCTTTTCTGAGTTTTCTCACCTCTAAAAAGAAGATAAAGACAAAGCTTACCACATGTGGTTGTTGTGAAGACTAAAGGAAATCATATTTGTGAAATGTTTAACATAGTGCCTGGAGCAAAATGAAGACCTATTAAATATAAACAAGCCATTATTATTGTTATTGTTTTATCATCATCATTACTGTAAACAGACCTCAGGGTTTCAAATGTAACTCTGGGAATGTTGCGTAAGTGATCATTCAGGCAAAGTCCCCAGTAGACTGGAGATTTTGTTGAAGACTGAGTAGGCAACATGGTAGTGTGCTCCTGAAGAAATCCTCATGCACGTCAAAAATCAAGGATGAACACTGAGAATCTTAACAGCGGTTGGTGTTTATAGTGTTTCTATATGTTAGAAACTATGATGAAGGCCTCATTTGAATACATTTACATAAAATTCTCTCTCTGTCCTCTAGCCATCTATCTCCATCCTCTATTTCATCTATTACACATGTCCTAAGAATTTATTTATAGTTTCACGTTTACACTTCTTGTGTAATCTTTTCAATCTGATTTAATTGTGGGATATACGTGAAATAAAAATATTTCATTTCTAACACCCAGAACCTACTTTCCTCCTCTACATTTCAATTCACCTCTTCAAAACTCACACCTTTAAAATGCATATAAGGCCACGTGTGGTGGCTCACACCTGTAATCCCAGCACTTTGGGAGGCTGAGGTGGGCAGATCATGAGGTCAGAAGTTCGAGACCAGCCTGGCCAACATGGTGAAACCCCGTCTCTACTAAAAATACAAAAATTAGCCAGGTGTGGTGATGCATGCCTATAATCCCAGCTACTTGGGAGGCTGAGGCAGGGGAATGGCTTGAACCTGGAAGGTGGAGGTTGCAGTGAGCTGAGATCAACCACTGCACTCCAGCCTGTGTGACAGAGTGAGACTCTGTCTCAAAATAAATAAATAAATAAAAATTAAAATAAAATAAAGTACGAATCAGATGTTTCTATCCGTTGACCCTTTTCTATTTCAGCACTGCTACAGTTAACCTATCCGTATAATATCCATATAATATGTCAATCTGCACCTCTCTAAACTTTATTATTATTATTTTTTGAGACCAAATCTCACTCTGTCACCCAGGCTGGAGTGCAGTGCCACAATCTCAACTCACTGCAACCTCTGCCTCCTGGGTCCAAGTGATTCTCTGGCCTCAGCCTCCTGAGTAGCTGGGATTACAGGTGTGTACCACCACGCCCAACTAATTTTTGTATTTTTAGTAGAGACAGGGTTTTACCATGTTGGCCAGGCTGGTCTCGAACTCCTGGCTTCCAGTGATCCACCCACCTCGGCCTCCCAAAGTGCTGGGATTACAGGCATGAGCCACCGCGCCAGCCCTTAATGGTTCTTTGCATTGTAGTTCTGTTCCATGTGCATATCATATTTTTCACATTGCAAGTTCCCTGGGGAAAGGGTTCTCTCTATTTCTTGCGCAACCTCTCAGAATCTATTACAATGTTCTGCAAACCATAGACACACATCAGATCATACTGAATAAGTGTAAATGAAATGTATCAAAAGTAAGCCCAATAGGTTTAGGGAACGAGAATTAGTAAAAACTGGCTTTTTCCTTACACCCAGTTTTTGCCTTCTCATTCTCTCATGGTTTTAACAATATCCTCTTCTTAAAAAGAAGGGTTTATATTATCATTGTCACTTAAAGGGGAAGACCTAGTAACACTAACAGGTCCCTTTCTCCCTTCATGTGACCTCCCTGAACATGGTTTGCAGAGTTGCTCCTCCACTTCCTTGGAGGCGGTGGAGCAGTCCAAGGGAGAGTGAATGCTCAAAGTTCCCGAGCGGCTCAGCACTGACAGGTGCTGGGTAGTTTTCCAGGCAGAATATTCTTTTATTCAGAAACTGCTGAGCTTGTCTCTGTTGTTGATAATTAACAGATTCTTCTTCACCCTTGTTCAGGGAGAATTTCCTTTTTTTTTTTGCCCTTGGCAGTGATCAGTCATACTTCTTAACAACAGCTCTCAGATAAATCACCAGGAGAGAAAGAGTAAGAATAGCTCTTAGCAAACTATGGCAGGAGGAAATTCTTTTGGAAGGACTTGAAATTAGGAAATATATTAGCTTTAAATAATGTTTGGTCCTATTTTGAGAAACTTAGTGAGACATCTTCAAACATTTAAATGTATTTATTAACTATATATATAATTTCATTTTTTATTTTTATTTATTTATTTTAGTTTTGGAGACAGAGTCTTGCTCTGTCACCGAGGCTGGAGTGAAGTGGTGCGATCTCGGCTCCCTGCAACCTCTGCCTCCCAGGTTCAAACAATCCTCGTGCATCAATCTTCCAAGTGCCCACAACCATGCTCAGCTAATGTTTTGTATTTTTAGTAGAGACGGGGTCTCACCATGTTGCTCAGGCTGGTCTCAAACTCCTGAGCTCAGGCAATCCACCATCTCAGTCTCCCAAAGTGCTAGGATTACAGGCGTGAGCCACAATGACCAGCCTATAATTTCATTTTTAATACAGAAACTGACAACTAAAAAACTCAGAGTACTTTAAAAGTATAAAATATTAAACATAATATTGGAGAAACAAGTTCTCTTAAATGTGCTAAAACTGTAAACTTAGTAAGATTTCACTTTGAAATCACAAGTCTAAATTAATTACTCAATTATACGTTTTAGATTAGAATTACAGTACGAATCTGTTGCTCTAACTGGCCAAATTCTTATAAACAAGTACATAAAAATAAAAGATGTGCAATATTAACACCAACATTAATATTGTGGTTTTGATTTACTTACACATTTCTCTATTTAATTCTAATTCTTTATAGAGTTGAAAGATGTTTAACCATCCAGGGAATAATTACACCATCACAAAAATTTTGAAGGATATTGTCTCATGGAATACCATCTTACGGAATTCCACTTGAAATTTCATAAGAATGGGGGATTTTGGTTGGGACAGATTGGATTCTTTTTGATAGGGCACTGATGGGATACGTTTTGCTCTACTATATTAGGATCCTCCGAAAAGGGTGGTTTGATGGCAATCATAGTCAACATTCCGGTGTTCAGTTTGTATATTAGCCAATTCTTTTTCTACGTACAGAGTATGAGGTCCTGCACTCAGCAGCATCATAAATCACTCTCTTATGTTCTTTTTATTATTTCAGGGATTGTTGGCAGAAGGATCTTACTCCAGCTACATCATGGACTATTACAAAACTCAGTGGCTTAAAAAAACATTTTATTATATCTCACCATATTGTGGGTCAGGTATTTGGACAGAAACTGCTGAGCTTGTCTCTGTTGCTGGTTCATTAGCTGATTCATTGTTTTGTTCTATCAGATGACTTCTGTTAATACCACATGGAATAGAAGAATCACCCAACTGAACCCTGTGCCATTCCTGGCCCACAAAACTGAAATACAATAAAATGTTTTGAAGGGTCCAATGTGGCTTCACTGTTTTGTACTTTAGGGGGATGGTTGGAAGGCTGAGCCTAGCAGGGATGGTCAATTGAAATGCCTACATGTGACCTTCCTAGCAGTATGACCTCAGGGTATTCAAACTTCTTACCTGGCTACCCAGGGCACTAAGAGAAAGTGTTCCTGTCAATGAGTGGGCTGTCTGGCCTTTAATGATGGAACCTCAGAAGTCTCTTCCACTATAATTGATTGGTCAAAGAGTCACAAGCCCCAATCATATTCAAGAGAAAACATAGACCCCTCTTTTCTGTGGCAGAAGTGTCAATGAATATATGATTGTGTTTTAAAACTGTGACAAAGCCCTGAAGACATTTAAAGATCTTTCCATATACGAAGGTTAATACTGAACTCTTTCTTTTCACCATACACAAAAATCAACTCGAGATGGATTAAAGACTTAAATGTAAGACCTACAATGTAAAAACCCTAGAAGAAAACCCAGGACATCCCATTCTGGAAGTAGGCCTTGGCAAAGATTTTATGACAAAATCTCCAAAAGCAATTGCAACAGAAGAAACAATTTATAAATGGGATCTAATTAAATGAAAAAGCTCTGCACAGCAAAAGAAACTACCAACAGACTAAACAGACAACCTACAGAATGGGAGAAAATATTTGCAAACTGTGAATCTGACAAAGGTTTAATATCAAGAATCTATAAGAAATTTAAACAAATCAACAAACAAAAAACAAACAACTCCATTAAAAAATGGGCAAAGGACATGAACAGACACTTCTCAAAAGATACATGCAGCCAACAAGCATATGAAAAAATGCTCAGCATCACTAATTAGAGAGGGGCAAACCAAGACCATACTGGGATACCATCTCACACCAGTCAGAATGACTATTACTAAAAAGTCAGAAAAGAACAGATGTTGGCAAGGTTGTAGAGAAAAGGGAGCACTTACACACTGTTTGTGGGAATGTAAATTAGTTTAACCACTGTGGAAAGCGGTTTGAAACTTTCTCAATTTAAAACAGAACTGCTGTTCGATCCAGCAATCTCATTACTGCATATATACCCAGAGGAGTATAAATCATTTTACTGAAAAGACACATGCACATGTATGTTCATCACAGCACTATTCACAATAGCAAAGACATGGAATCAATCTAGATGACCATCAACGGTGGACTGGATAAAGCAAATGTGACACATATACACTATGGAATACTATGCAGCCATAAAATGAATGAATTCATGTCCTTTGCAGCAATATAGATGTAGCTGGAGACCATTATTCTAAACAAACTAATGCAGGAACAGAAAGCCAAATACAATATGTTCTCATTTATAAATGGGAGATAAACACTGAGTACACATGGACACAAAGAGGAGAACAATAGACACTGGGGCCTATGTGAGGGTGGAGGACGGGAGGAGGATGAGGGCTGAAAAACTACATATTGGGTACTATGGCTGGGTCTTGAAATCATTTGTACACCAAACCCCAGTAACATGCAACTTACCCATGTAACAGACCTGCACATGTACCCTCTGAATCTAAATAAAAGTTGAAAAATATAAATAAAGATCTTTCCATTTAACTCAAAATGTCTTTGAGTTTGATGTGCATTCTTCTCAAACACTTTTTGTATTTTAGGAATGCATAACTTTTTAAAAAAATTTTTTTATTATACTTTAAGTTCTGGGATACATGTGCAGAACATGCAGGTTTGTTACATAGGTATACATGTGCCGTGGTGGTTTGCTGCACCTATCAACCCGTCATCTAGGTTTTAAGCCCTGCATGCATTAGGTGTTTGTCCTAATGCTATCCGTTTCACTTGCCCCCACCCACAACAGGCTCCAGTGTGTGATGTTCCCCTCCCTGTGTCCATATGTTCTCATTGTTCAACTCCCACTTATGAGTGAGAACATGTGGTGTTTGGTTTTCTGTTCCTGTGTTAGTTCTGCTGAGAATGATGGTTTCCAGCTTCATCCATGTCCCTGCAAAGCACATGAACTCATTCTTTTTTATGGCTGCCTAGTAAGGAATACATAACTCCTATAGCTATTAGAACAATATCTAATTACATTCTAGGCATATTGCATGGCATTATCTAACAATCTGGTCATGACTTTAAAAGAACATTCTACTTGATAAAATGAACTTCAAAGGTCATTCTACTTGATGAAATCATTTATAAGAAAATATTTACTTCATTTCCAAATGAGCCAAAGATGTTATCTCTTGAAATGTACTCGAAATGTGAAAAGTCCTTGTCTTACATTAATGGTTTCTTCAATTTTCTTGACTGATAAATGTGCAATGAAAAATATTTTATGTTCTCATATACTGAATTCAACATATATACAGTGAGAATCTTTTAAAGTAAAGTGAGTATTAAAGAAAAGTCTGGATTTCATCACGTGTCGATGGTTGTTGGGAAGTCATTCAGGATGAAAGAGACAAGATGAGCAATCAAAGTAAAGCAATTAACATGCTCGGGAACCTTTCAGCAGGAACTGGGATCTTCCAGTAATTCACCAAAATGAGGAACACAAAGGGAAAGAGGAGAGGCACCGATACGTGTTCTCTAGGCCTTTTAGAAAACATGGAGTTGTTCCTTTGGGCACAAACATGAGAATCTGCCAGAAAGGCAATTTTGTAGACATCCACGGGATGGATACTGTTCCAAAAGGAATGCCCCACAAGTGTTACCATGGCAAAACTGGAAGAGCCTACAACGTTACCCAGCATGCTATTGGCATTGTTGTAAACAAACAAGTTAAGGGCAAGATCTTGGCAAGAGAATTAATGTGCATATTGAGCATATTAAGCGCTCCAGGAGCTGAGATCATTTCCTGAAATGTGTGAAGGAAAATAATCTGAAAAAGAAGGAAGGCAAAGAGAAAGTTTCCCGGGTTCGACTAAAGCGCCAGCCCACTCCACCTAGAGAAGCACACTTTGTGAGAACCAATGGAAAGCCTGAGCTGCTGGAGCCTATTCCCTGTGCATTCACGGCATAATAGGTATAAAAGAAGCAAAAGACCTCTGGACTGTAAAAAAAAAAAACAAAAAAGGAAATGAGGATGAATGTACTAAGAAAAGATGCAAGCAGATCTATAACCTGCTACAGACAGGCTCAGTCAGAATCCAAGTTCCATTTGTGTTTTATTCTATTTAGCTCCTGTAAGAATTTTAACCTTGATTCTACATTTTGGGTGATTTTATCTATCCCCTCCCAGCACCACTGAAACAAGCATTGGTCGATGCTGAATACATATTTGTTAACTGAATGAATAAATGACCAATATTCAAAGAATCTGAATATAATAAATCAGCTCTTAACACCAAAATTACATTGCTCATAATTTATTTCTCCAGCCTTGAATCAGAAGGCATTCAAATCCTCTAGCAGTAGTCATCATTATCATAATCAGGGATCATTGTTTTCTCAGTCAACTTATTTTGCTTTTTTGAGTGTTTTGATTCCAGTTAAAGACGTACATACATATTTCTGTCCAACTGGGTGGTTTTCCTTTAAGCTAAATATGATGATAGAAAACCAGAACTCTAAAACTCAGAGTGATCTCACGGACGCTCAACCGATCACCAGCTTTTCTCAGTATCTACTGTTGTCAGATAGAAACAACGCTCAGAAATAATGTCTTGTGAGGTTCCAGTGAAATGCACTGAGGAAAATATAACGTTTGACACATGGTGAAGGCAAAATAGTGTTACAAAATAGCCATCCCCCAAATTCAGCTTTCAATCTCACTCAATTGTGTCTTATAATGTGGGGCTGGAGATGGACTCGTGGGATCTGCCTCTGATTTATATACAGTTGCAAGATTGCTCTACCTTTTACATTTTATTGGTTGTTTCTATCTCCACATTGATCTCCTCTTTCCCCTCTAAGTTCTGCACTATCTTTGCTTTGTCTTACATGCCTTGTGCCGCTCTTAAAAATAACGTACTCTTGTTAAGGGGGCCCAAGAGGAAAAAGCTATACCTGTGATTTAGGGTGATGATTTTAATTCTCAAAAGCCCTCTAAATATAGAGCCTACTTGCTTGAATAAATGTGGCAGATTTCTTGCTTTCAAGAATCTGAAGGGAGTGCTGAACAGAGGGGGAGAATGAAATGTGAAATGAGTTCTCAAGTCCTGTACCTTGGCAGGCTGAGCTATGTCTGGGTGGGAAACAATTCAGGAGGAACAGCATGGGCGGGTGGATGTGTTGTCTCCTCCTGCTATTGCAGCTAAGTGACTGGAGTGTCAAAGCTTCACAGCGTTTAAAAACAAAAGGTTGCTGGTAGGAGGGCCTCTAGCTATTTTTGATTTATTACCTAATCTTTAGACACTAGAAATTAACAACAACAATGAGAAGAAATGAAAAGGGGCAGTGACTAGCAGAAGCTCTACAATGATGATTCATTCATGTGAGTAAGTGGCATCATTTTCAGCATTAAAATAAGCTAGGTATGGCCATTTGAGAAACATCAAGGTCCCCATTATTCTTTATTTCCTAGAATTTCATCATTGTACATTTTAAACACCTGGTCATGAATATTAACTTCAAAAGACAGTTGGTCTGGTTTTTTATAACTTAACCATTGAAAAACCTCTTGTAATTGGCACTTTATGTATTTCAGGAATCATATATAAAAGTGGGGGAACATTCTGCTTTGGAATTTGCAGAACTTACAGCTACTCGGTGACTCCAGTCAGATGGAGTCCACAGAGATGTCTTTCTTCCTGTTGCCTTTTTACCTGTTTGCTGAATGGTCTAGATAGATCATCAGTTTACAAACCGGTCCATGGAATTTTAGTAAGTAGCCGTTAGGAAAACAACTTTCATTGAAAAATTAAGTTTGGAAAAGGAAGATCACTGATCTAGTGTGTCTAAAACATGTATATACCATTTTAGGTATATATACCTAAATTTACTACATTTACCTATTTGGTAAATTGATTTTAATATTCTGCATTGGCTAATACTGCTATCGTATTGTGCTGCATCAGCTATTGTTGCTGTTGGCAGTTATCACTGCGTTGAGTAGTCTTATTTCTGACTTCATTAGAAATAGATTTAGTATGTTTTAATTTAAATTGTTTCCTATTTCTGAAGAGTGGATTAGATAACTGTTCTCAGTTCTTCCCCCATCCCTGTTATAGAATTATACCTCCCCACTGTGTCATGGTGGGTAGAGTGTACTTCCCTGCCCCAGTGACATTGAGCTTGGCCACGTGACCTTATTTGGCCACTGGAAGATCAATGTACTTGACTCAAGTAAAGTCTTTCAATGTGTTCCTTTGAACTGTAATGAAAAGAGCACACCTCAGGTAGCTGGTACTCCTTTCTAAAGGTCTGAGAATGAAAATATGTGTAGCAGAAATAAACTGGACTAGAGCCTGGAGTTCAGCTTGGCATAGCAAAGCTCAGCCTAGATTGGCCAAATCCCTGCAATGTGCAGGCCTGTGAGGATAAAAATAAATGTTTATTGCTATAAGCCACTGAAATCTTGCGTTTATTATGTAGCAAAAATGAACTAATTCAGACATTGATACTAGGAGTAAGATGGTACCTTTATAAAAACCTAAAATATACAGTATGTCTTTGGAACTAGGAGGCAGGTGGTATAAAATCTGGCATAGGCAGCTGGAAAACTTACAATCTGTGGTATGTACTGTCGAAACATTTGGATAAACTATCATCTGCTATACCTTGGGAGACAGAAAATATACCTAATCACCTTGTAAAATTAGAAAGACGTGAAAGCAGAACATTGAGATCATGAACAGGTTGTTGCAAGAAAGAAATGAGCTCAGTAAAGGACTGGCCAATTTGCAAGCAGAATTGAAGGGGAACAACAAGAGCCCAGACAATACAGGGCTGGATAATAAAACTGTTTCTGACTGAATCACAGCTATGGCCATAAAGACCAAATTAAAGATGGGATCAGTGGAATCCTCTTTTAAGACCCCCAAAATGAAAGTAGTACTGGGACATCCTTACCCATAGGTAAATTTTTCTAAAATCCAACGTATAATTGAATTCTTTCATGGTTGGTTCTTCTAGTGTCTTCTTATCTAAGAATTTTTTGCTTATCCCAGAGTTAAAAAAAAATTCTTCTCTTTTCTTCTAGAAACTTGATAGTTTTTACATTTAGGTCAATGATTTTTTAAATTAATTTTTGTCTATGGTATAAGGAAAGATTTAAATTCTTTTTTTTTCTTTGTGGATATGCAGTTACTTCAGCATCATTTATTGAAAAGATCGTTCTTTGTCATATTGAATGTTATTAGCCTCTTTGTTAAACATCAGGTAACTAGGCTCCCCATTCTGATCCATTAATCTATGAATTTATCCTTATGTGAAATAGAATATCTGCTGTTTTAATTAGCATAGCTTTTTGATAAGCCTTAGAATCTTTTAATGTTTCTCCTCTAACTTTGTCTTTCTTCTTAAGATTATTAAGATTGACTATTTCAGCTCCTTTTTTCCATATACATGTTAAAATCATTTTATCAATATCTACAAAAAATGTCTGCTGATGTTTTGTTTAGGGTTAGAATCAACAATTTAAAAGTATTGAATCTTTGATCCATGAGCATGCTATGTCTTTCCATTTATTTAGGTCTTCTTTAATTTTTTCACAGCAGTGGTTTTCTTGTAGTTTTCTGTTGTAGTTTTAGGCATAGAAGACTTGATTTTATTTTATTGAATTTACTCCTAAGTACTTGCTATTTTTAAGTTGTAGATGGATTATTTTTAAGTTTAATTACACAATGGTTTGTTGCATGTATATGGAAATGCTATTGACTTAAAAATATTGACCTCATAAAGCAACTGCAACAGAAGCAAACATTGACAAATGGGAACTAATTAAACTAAAGAGCTTCTGCACAGCAAAGAAGCTATCATCAGAGTGAACAACCTACAGAATGGGAAAAAGTTTTTGCAATCTACCCATCTGACAAAGGTCTAATATCCAGAGTCTACAAGGAATTTAAACAAATTTACAAGAAAAAACAAACAACTCCATTAAAAAGTGGGCAAAGGATATGTACAGACACTTCTCAAAAGAAGACATTCATGCAGCCAACAAACATATGAAAAAATAAACCTCAACATCACTGATCATTAGAGAAATGCAAATCAAAACCACAATGAGATACCATCTCACACTAGTTAGAATGGCAGTTATTAAAAAGTCAAGAAACTACAAATGCTGGCAAGGTTGTGGAGAAAAAGGAATGCTTCTACACTGTTGGTGGGAGTATAAATTAGTTCAATCATTGTGAAAGACAGTGTGGCAATTCCTCAAAGATCTAGAGGCAGAAATGCCATTTGACCCAGCAATCCCATTACTGGGTATACCCAAAATAATATAAGTCATTCTATTATAAAGATACATGCACATGTATGTTCATTGCAGCACTATTTACAATAGCAAAAACATAGAATCAACCCAAATGCCCATCAATAATAGACTGGATTTAAAAAATATGGTACATATACGCCATGGAATACTATGCAGCCTTAAAAAGGAATGAGATCATGTCCTTTGCAGGGACATGATGGAGCAGGAAACCATTATCCTCAGCAAACTAACACAAGAACAAAAAACCAAACACGACATGTTTTCACTTATAAGTGTGAGCTGAATGATGAGAACACATGGACACATGGAGGAGAACAACAGACACTGGGGCCTGTCGGGGGCTCTTGGAGGGAGAACATCAGGAAAAATAGCTAATAGATGCTGGGCTTAATACCCAGGTGAGGGGTTGATCTGTGCAGCAAACCACCATGGCACACATTTACCTATATAACAAACCTGCACATCCTACACATGTACCCCAGAACTTAAGAGTTGATGAAAAAAAAAGTATTGACCTTATATTTGATGGCTTTGCTAAATTAACTTATTAGTTATAGTAGTATGCAGATTCTTTTGACTTTTCATATCATCTGCAATTAATGAGAGTTCAACTTATACCTTTCTAATCGTTGACTTAAGGAACTGTTTCGAAATTTGAAAATCTGAAGAGACATTACAACTAAATACAATCTGTGATTCTGTACTATATCCTGTATTGGAGGAAATTTCTATAAAGGACAATATTAGGACAACTGATAATATTGGAATTTGAACTGTATGTTAAATACAAGTATTGTATCAATGTTGTTAATTGTACTGAGCAGAGGTAGGAGTATTCTTCTTGGAAAATATATACTAACACATCAAGGGTAAAAGGGCATGCTATATGAAGCCTACTCTCAAATGATTTAGAAGAATCAGAGAGAAAGAAACAATAAATGTGCCAAAGTATAAAACATTAGTGATTCTGGGTAAAGGAGTTCTTTGTATATTCTTGTGACTTTTCTGTAAATTTAAAATTATCTGAAAAGAAAAAGGATGTCTCTTGTAAAGAGAATAGAGTTGGTTCTGGGGTTTTAAAATTTATTTAATTTAAATAATAAATTTTTTTGAGACAGGGTCTCACTTTATCACTCAGGCTGGAGTGCAGTGGTGTGAACACAGCACACTGCAGCCTCGACATCCCAAGCTCAAGTGAGCCTCCCATCTCACACCCACAAGTAGCTGGGACTACAGGTGTGCCCCACAATGCCCAGCTAAGTTTTGTATTTTTTTGTAGTAACAGAGTTTTGCCATATTGCCCAGACTGATCTCACACTCTTGACCTCAGGCAATCTGCCTGCCTTGGCCTCCCAAAGTACAGGGATTACAGGCATGAGCCACTGCATCTGGCCAGTTCTGTTTTGTTTTTAAATCCCATTTGACAACCAAGATTTTGGTGCATTTATATTTAATGTAGTTACTAATATGTTGGGTATAGGCCTACCATCATTTGCTGCTAGTTTTTTATTTATTTCATCTATTCTTCATTCTGTTGTTCTCTTTTTCTTCTCTTCTTTTGGATTAACCAGTTGTTTTTTTATACTTTTTACAAATCTTCTATATTTGCTTTTCAGATATACCTTTTTGTATCTTCTCAGTAGTTATTCTAAAGTTGTTCTGTTCAGTATGGTAGCAATTAGCTATATACTACTATTTAAGTTTAAATTAGTTAAAACTAAAATTCCAATTTCTTAGTTTCACTGGTCACATTTCAAGTGCACAATAGTCACATGTGGCTAGTCACTGCTATATTGGACAGTGAGGATGACAGAACATTTCTATAATTTCAGAAAATTCTGTTGAACAGAACTGCTCTACAAATTAAAATATGTACCCTTAATTTATTACTATCTACCTTGACTTCATATTCTAATACTTTACAAATAATGTAAAATACTTACAACAGTATATTTCCATTTACCTACCCTCTAGTAATTTGTGCTACCATTGTCATGTATTTTACTTGTAGAAATGTACTAAATCCCACAATATATTGCTTACGTTTACTTTATTTTTATTTTATTTTTTTGAGATGGAGTCTCACTCTGTCGCCCAGGCTGGAATGCAGTGGCACGGTCTCGGCTCACTGCAAGCTCCGCCTCCCGGGTTCAAGCCATTCTCCTGCCTCAGCCTCCCGAGTAGCTGGGACCACAGGCGCCCGCCACCATACCTGGCTAATTTTTTGTAGTTTTGGTAGAGACAGGGTTTCACCGTGTCAGCCAGGATGGTCTTGATCTCCTGACCTCGTGATCCGCCTGCCTCAGCCTCCCAAAGTGCTGGGATTACAGGCTTGAGCCACTGCACCTGGCCTATTTCTACTTTAAATGGTAAATAGCCTCTTTAAAATTTTAAGGAAAAATTATATATTTCTATTTACTCAGATATGTCTCTTTCCAGTGCTTTTTATTTCTTTGTAAAGATTTATGCTTCCATATGTGATTATTTTTCTTTGGCCCAAAGAACTGCCATTAGTATCTCATGTTGCCTAGTTCTGCTGGCCTCAAACTCTCTCAGCTTTTATTGTTTAGATGTATTTTTGGTTTTTAGCAGTTTGACTATGATATGCTGATATGGTTTGGCTCTGTGTCTCCACCCAAGTCTCACCTTGAGTTGTAATAATCTCCACAAGTCATGGGAGGGACCTGGCAGGAGGTAATTGAATCATGAGTGTGAATTTTTCCTGTGCTGTTCTCATGAGAGTGAATAAGTCTCACAAGATCTGATGGTTTTATAGAGGGGAGTTCCCCTGCACATGTCCTCTTGCCTGCTGCCACGTAAGATGTGACTTTGCTCCTCATTCACCTTCTGCCATGATTGTGAGGCCTCCCCAGCCATGTGTAACTGTGAGTCAATTAAACCTCTTTCCTTCATAAATTACCCAATCTCAGGTATGTCTTTATTAGCAGTGTGAGAATAGAGTAATAAATGTGCTTAAATGTGGTTGAATATTGAGGTTTATGTTTTTCTTCAATTGTCAGGCATTATATTTTAAAATATTTCTTCTGCCATATTCTCTTCTACATCTGGAACTTTATTTATATGTTAGGCCATTTGATATTGTCTCATATGTCTGCCATATGGTGCTATTAAATAATTTTTTCTCTCTGTTTATTGTGTGGATAATTTATGTTTGTTTTGATAGGTATAAGTATGTATGGTTGAGAAGATAGTAGCACAAATACGTTAGAATATCAAACAAAACGTAGCCTAGAAGAAAAAAATTGTAAAAAATAGGCATCAGTAGGGGAAACATTTTGCAAGTGATGATGATCTAGGCCTCCTTTTCGTGTTGTCATTCCTCATCTTCCTCTGCTCTGCTTCAGTGCCTGCCAGCAAGTTCTTTTGTGAAAACATTGGGGGAAAGCATAGCACTGTGTATGTCAAAAAGCCAAAGGAAAGATATCTGCATGGAAAAATTAATTTTCAATTGTCAAAAATATTTCTGTAGTAAGTTTAAAATTAAAAATTTCATCTCACTAATAAATCTATGAAAGCCAATTGTGAATGATAAAATTTCTTACTGATGCCATTCAGATTCTAATGTGATGGACAATCCATGTAGACACAACTGATCAGTCAGAAACAGGATGAGGATGTTCTAGCAACAGCCATATATATCTTCTAAAAAGAGGTTTCAACTGCTTTTTTCCCAAACTTTGCTGCTTAAACAGACATTCAGTAAGTAGTAATAATAACAAAAACAATAGTCATGCTAGGAAGGAACAGAAGGCAACAGAAAGGGGCAAACTTTTGTTGGGCTTTTGCTTAGTGCAAGGCATTGAACGAAATCTCTCTGAGTCAGGTACTATTATTATTCTCAACGGATGGAGAAGGAAAACAAACCACAGAGAAGTTGTGCCACTTGACTGGTGCTGGGGAAATCTACCCAACAACTACTTTACCTCCATGGTGAGTGGCAGTAATGATTTTTGGAGTATTGATCTTGGACCAAGTGGTGAATCTATTTGAGTGAAAAATAATTCAATCCCTCCTGCCAATGATTAAAAACTGGGCCAACGATCCAATTCTTCCAATGAAACGTGAGAAGAGGTTTGATGGAATCTCTGGGAGAAAGGTCTTCATTTCATTTAAAAGCCAACTTCACTCTCCTACTGGGCCTACTCAAGGAGGTACGTAGCCGTGGTTGCTTCTGGTGGTAACCTCATAAATGCAAAAGGAGCTAGACTTATTATGATGTAGGGAGAAGAATATCAAGACAGACAAAAATAACCTGGATTTTTGATGACAATTGATGACATCTGAAGCTGCCCATCTGTGGGCTTCCTCTTACATAAAAAGATACTTTTTTTCTCTTTTGGTTAAGCCAGTGTGCGCATGAGTTGAATCTGACTAAAGTCATGCTCATTTAACTTTACTGCTTAAATGTTAATAAATTATTTTATTCTCACTGTTCACCACAAGAAAAATAAACATTTGCACACAATCTTTGCATGTCTTGTTTGGTTAAACATGTTTTCTACTTTTTTATTATTTAAAAATAAATATGTTCATAATTCATATTGCAAAAGGCTACTTTTCCTAGTGAGTAAAAATCTCCTGCAAATCAATAAGAAAATAATAAACAAAAAAATAAGCAAATACTATGAACAAGCAATTCACAGGAAAGGAAATACAAATTTATCCCCCACTTTTTTTTTGAGATGGGGTTTCACCCTGTCACTGGAGTGCAGCGGCACGACCTCAGCTCTCTGCTGTGGGGGAAAGAAAGAGAGATCAGACTGTTACTGTGTCTATGTAGAAAGGAGTAGACATAAGAAACTCCATTTTGTTCTGTACTAAGAAAAATTCTTCTGCCTTGAGATGCTGTTAATCTGTAACCCTAGCCCCAACCCTGTGCTCGCAGAGACATGTGCTGTGTTGACTCAAGGTTTAATGGATTCAGGGCTGTGCAGGATGTGCTTTGTTAAGAAGTGTTTGCAGGCAGTATGCTTGGTAAAAGTCATCGCCATTCTCCAGTCTTGAGTACCCAGGGACACAATGCACTGTGGAAGGCCGCAGGGACCTCTGCCTAGGAAAGCCAGGTGTTGTCCAGGGTTTCTCCCCACTGAGACAGCCTGAGATATGGCCTCGTGGGAAGGGAAAGACCTGACCGTCCCCCAGCCTGACACCCGTAAAGGGTCTGTGCTGAGGAGGATTAGTGAAAGAGGAAGGCCTCTGCAGTTGAGATAAGAGGAAGGCATCTGTCTCCTGCTCGTCCCTGGGAATGGAATGTCTTGGTGTTAAACCCGATTGTACATTCTATTTACTGAGATAAGAGAAAACCGCCTTATGGCTGGAGGTGAGACATGCTGGCGGCAATACTGCTCTTTACTGCACTGAGATGTTTGTGTAAAGTCAAACATAAATCTGGCCTACATGCACATCCAGGCACAGCACCTTTCCTTAAACTTATTTATGACACAGAGACCTTTTCTCACATGTTTTCCTGCTGACCCTCTCCCCACCATTACCCTATAGTCCTGCCACATAGCCCTCACCAAGATGGTAGAGACAGTGATCAATAAATACTGAGGGAACTCAGAGACCAGTGCCGGCGTGGGTCCTCCATATGCTGAACGCCGGTCCCCTGGGCTCACTGTTCTTTCTTTATACTTTTTCTCTGTGTCTTATTTCTTTTCTCAGCCTCTGGTCCCACCTGACGGGAAATACCCACAGGTGTGGAGGGGCTGGCCCCCTTCATCTGCAGTCTTGATTACCCAGCTTCAAGCGATCCTCCCACCTCAGCCTCCCCAATAGCTGGGACCACAGGCATGTGACACAATGTCCTGCTAATTTTTTTATTATTTGTAGAGATGAGGTCTTGCTATATTGCCCAGGATGGTCTTGAACTCCTGGGTTCAAGAGATTCTCCTGCATCAGCCTCCCAATGTGCTGGGATTGCAGTTGTGATCCATCACATTCAGCCAAATTCACCTTAAATATATGAAAATGTATTTATCCTCACTCATAGTAAGATAAGTGAAAATTAAAATTACATAAAGAGGTGGGCGCGGTGGCTCACGCCTATAATCCAGCACTTTGGGAGGCCAAGGCGGGCAAATAACAAGGTCAGAAGATCGAGACCATCCTGGCTAACACGGTGAAACCCCATCTCCACTAAAAATACAAAAAAATTAGCTGGGCATGGTGACACTTGCCTGTAGTCTCAGCTACTCAGGAGACTGAGGCAGGAGAATCACTTGAACCCGGGAGGTGGAGGTTGCAGTGAGCCGAGATTGCACCACTGCACTCCAGCCTGGGTGACAGAGTGAGACCCCGTCTCAAAAAACAAACAAACAAACATAAAGATACTATTTTTATCCAATCAGATTAATGAAGATAAACAATTTTGATAACTCACTATGTTGATGAGGCTGTGGAGGAATAGGCATTCCTATGTATTACTGATGGTCATTTAATTAGAACAACTTTTATGAAAGGTAATTTGGCAACATCTTTTTTGACCCAGTAATCCCACTTACAGAAATTTAATTTACAGATATATTTACAGTCACGTGATGTATTTTCACAAGCTTATTGCTTTCAGTATTATTTGCAATAGCCAAAAATTGGAAACAACATACATGTCTATCCATGGGACCTAGTTAAATAAATTATGATTTTCCACGCCATGAAATACTATGGAAGTATTACAAATGAGAAAATCTTTATAAAGATACTTAAAGTGGTATCAAAGATACATTGTTTGAAAAAAATAGAGAGTAGTAGTGTGTATAAGGTGCTACCATTTATATATAAGAAAGAAAATAATATATAAAAGTGCATTTATATGTATGTATATTCACATAAATGTATGTTTTGCAAATATATACATTTGCCCAACTATTCATTAACTAGTTGGATAGTTAACTAGTTATCTCTAGAAGGATATACAAAAAAATGATAATATTTTTTGAGTTTCGGAAGGAGAACCAAGTAGCTGAAGTTAGGAGTTAGAGGGAGCTTAGTACTTTTTGAATTTAAACATAAAATTATTTGAAAAATAAGCACAAATTATAAAAACCCAAATAGTCAAACAAATATATACACATGTTATACACATATAGTCGTTAGAACAATTTCTGTTAGTAATTTGTTTAAATTATCTTTAAGAATTTAAAGAGTTTTTTTCCAAAGCTGCGTATTATTCATTACAAATGAATAATCTTTCTTTTTTTCAAAGCAGAAAGGAATTTATTAAGAAGATTTGCCTTCAGAATTTCTGGCATGGTGTGGGTACCACACCATCAATGCCAGGCTGTCAAGAGAAATGCCTTTAACCACTCTGTAATTTTTCAACAAAAATTGTGCTTGCTGCAGCTATAGTCTGCTATATATAATTTTGGTTGCATACATCCTTTTTGTGACTAATAATATTTTAATTATTTATTTGACATATAATAGTGCATATTTATAGCGTACGTAATGATGTATAATAGATAGGGATCAGTTGAAGGTAATTAGCATATCCATCTTCTCAAACATTTATCATTTCTTTGTGTTGGGAACATTCAATATCCTCCTTCTAGCTATTTGAAACTATGTAATGTATTTTTGTTAACTATAGCCATCTACAGTGGTATAGAGCACTAGAATTTATTCTTCCTATCTAGCTGTAATTTTGTATCCTTTAATAGATGTCTCCTTATTTCCCCTTCCCCCTAGCCTTCTTAGCCTCTAGTATCCTTTGTTCTACTTTTGATTTCTATTAGATCAACATTTTTTAGCTTGCACATGTGAGTGAGAACATGCAGTGCTTAACTTTTTGTTCCTAGCTTATTTCACTTAACATAAGATTCTCCAGTTCCATCTATATTGCCATGAATAACAGGATTTCATTCTTTATAATGGCTGAATAGTACGCCATCGTGTGTATATATGCCACATTTTCTTTATCCATTCATTTGTTGTTGAACACTTAGGTTAATTCCATATCTTGGCTATTGTGAATAGTGCTGCAATAAACATAGGGGTGCAGTTGTCTCCTTGATATATTGATTTTCTTTCCTTAAGAAATCCCAATAGTCGGAGTCTTGGATCATATGGTAGTGTTAATTATAGTTTTTTGAGAAACATTCATACTGTTCTCCCTAGTTGCTATACTAGTTTACATTACTTTCTTTCTTTTCTTTCTCTTTCTTTCTTTTCTCTCTCTCTCTTTCTTTCCTTCCTTCCTTCCTTCCTTCCTTCCTTCCTTCCTTCCTTCCTTCCTTCCTTCCTTCTTTCTTTCTTTTCTTTCTTTCTTTCTTTCTTTCTTTCTTTCTTTCTTTTCTTTTCTTTTCTTTTCTTTTCTTTATTTCTTGACAGAGTCTTGCTCTGTTGCCCAGGCTGGAGTGCAATGGTGTGATCTCGGCTCACTACAACCTCCACCTTCCAGGTTCAAGCAATTCTCCTGTCTCAGCCTCCCTAGTAGCTGGGATTACAGGTGTACACCGCCACGTCTCACTAAGTTTTTGTACTTTTAGTAGACATGTGATTTCACTGGTTTCCCCAGGCTGGTCTCAAACTCCTGAGCTCAGGCAATCCAAACGCCTTGGCCTCCCAAATTGCTAGGATTACAGGCTGCTAGTTTACATTCCTACCAACAATGTATGAGTTCCCTTTTCTCTGCATCCTTGCCAACATTTGTTATTTTTTGCCTTTTTGATAGTAGCCAATCTAACTGGGGTAAGATGATACCTCACTGTGATTTTAACTTGCATTTCCTTGATGCTTAGTGATGCTGCACAATTTTTCATATATTTTTTGGCCATTGGTATGTCTTTTGAGGAATATCTGTTCATATTGTTTGCCCATTTTTAATTAAAATTCTTTTCTGGCGGTTGAGATGTTTGAGTTCCTTGTATATTCTGTTTATTAATCCCCTGCCAGACAAATAGTTAGCAAATATTTTCTCCCATTCTGTATGTTGCCTTTTCACTCTGTTGATTGTTTCCTTTGCTATGCAGAAGCCTTTTAGTTTGATATAATCCTATTTGTTTGTTTTTGCTTTCATTGCCTGTGTTTTTGAGGTCTTTTTCATAAACTCTTTCCCCAGACCAATGTCTTGAAGCATTTCCCTTATGTTTTCTCCCAGCAGTTTTATTGTTTCAGGTCTTACATTTATGTCTTTGATCTATTTTGAATTTTTTTTTTGACAGTCTCACTCTGTGGCACAGGCTGTAATGCAGTGGCTTGATCTCAGCTCACTGCAACCTCCACCTCCCAGGTTCAAACGATTCTCATGCCTCAGCCACCTGAGTAGCTGGGGTTACAGGTGCCTGCCACCATGCCCAGCTAACTTTTGTATTTTTTGTAAAGGTGAGGTTTCACCATGTTGGCCAGCAGAACTCCGGACCTCAAGTGATCCACACACCTTGGCCTCCCAAAGTGCTGGGATTATAGGCATGAGCCATCATACCTGGCCTGAGTTCATTTTTGAATAGGATAAGAGGTGACAGTCTAGTTTCATTCTTCTGCATGTAGATATCAAGTTTTCCCAGCACCATTTATTGAAAATACTGTCCTTTCCCCCATGAGTGTTCTTGGCACCTTTGTCAAAAATCAGTTTCATATAAATACATGGATTAATTTATGGGTTCTTTGTTCTGTTCCATTGTTCTATGTGTCTGTTTTTATGTCAGTACCATGCTGTTTTGGTACTAAAGCTTTGTAGCATATTTTGAAGTCTGGTAGTGTGATGCCTCCAGCTTTGTTCTTTCTGCTCAGAATTGCTTTGGCTATTCAGGGTTTTTTGTTTTTTTTTTTTTTGGTTCCAGACAAATTTTAAGATTATTTTTTCTATTTGTTGTGAGGAATATCATTGGCATTTTGATAGGAATTGCATTGAATTTGTAGGTTGCTTTGGGTAGTGTGGTCATCTTAACAATACTGATTCTTCCCATTCATGAACATGGAATGTCTTTCCATTTATTTGTTTCTTCTTCAATTTCTTTCATCAATGTTTTATAGTTTTTCTTGTCAAGTTCTTTCACCTTCTTGGTTAAATTTACTCATAGGCATTATTTTGTAGCTATTGTAAATGGAATTGGCTTCTTGACTTCTTTTTCATCTAGTATGTTGTTTGTGTATAGAAACATTGCTGATTTTTGAGTGTCGGTTTTGTATACTGCAACTTTACTGAACCCTTTTATTAGTTCTAAGAATTTTTTGGTAGAGTCTTCAGTTTTTCTACATATAAGATCATGTCACCTTCAAGTAGGAACAATCTGACTTCCTCCTTTCCAATTTGGATGCCCTTTATTTCTTTCTCTTGCCTAATTGTTCTTGCTAGAACTTTTAGTACTATGATAAATAAGAGTGGTGAGGGGCATCCTTGTCTTGTTTTAGTTCTTAGAGAAAAATATTTCAGCTTTCCCTCACTCAGTATGATGTTGGCTGTGGGTTTTCCATATATGGCCTTTATTGTGTTGAGATACTTTCTGTCTATACCTAATTTATTGAGAGTTTTTATCATGAAGGAATGCTGAATTTTATTGAATGCTTTTTCTGCATCTATTGAGATGCTCATATAGTTTTTGTCATTCATTCTGTTTATGTGATGTATCACATTTATTGATTTGTGTATGTTAAGCCATCCTTGCATCCCTTGTATAAATCTCACTTGATCATGGTGTATTATCTTTTTGATGTATTGTTGGATTTTGTTTGCTAGTATTTTGTTGAGGATTTTTGCAGCTGTGTTCATCAGGTATATTGACCTGTAGTTTTCTTTTTTTGTTGTGTTTCTATAGTGATTTTTATGCATCTGATAGAACAGTTGCCTCTTCCAATTTTATGGAGTAGGTTTTGTAGGGAAATACAAAACCTTGGGGTGTCAGTTTGGTGGAGTGCATTGGCTTTGGTTCTAGGTAGATGCAGCAACATAGTCTCTGTGCAGTTTTTTCATGGAAGGATGTTTGTGTCTCAGTGGCTTAGGCTGAGAATTTGTGGTGGTGGTAGTAGTACCTCTTTGCTGAGGGTGGGATTACAAGGCTGTTTCTCAGGTCTGGAATGTGTGCATATGCAAGGTGGGTCAGCCAACTTGGGGCCTGGTGCTCTGGGGTTGGGGCCATGGGCGTGTTATTCTAGCCAGGCACTGATGTGCAGTTCCTTGAGCAGCCTGGGGCTGTGCCTTTCAACTATAGCCTGTGGGGCTGTTTCTCAGGTCCCAGATGTGGAGTCATGGCTGCTTAGCTGGCATGGAAATAATTCTGCCACAGGCAGCCCATGAGGTTGTTTCTCAAGCCTTGATTGCAGGCACAGGGCCCTTGGGCAGGCCAGGGGCATGTCCTTGAGGAAGGTAGGCACCACTGGGCTGTTCCTTAGATCCTGGGCCCAGGCATGTAGCTACTCCACTGGCCTGGGAGCATGTCAGCTGCTCAGTGGCTCAGAGAGGGCAAGAGAGGGCACACTGGTGCTGTGTCTCATGCCTATAACCCCAGCAATTTGGAAGGCTGAGGTGGGAGGATCACTTGAGCCCAGGAGTTTGAGGTCAGCCAAGGCACATAGTAAGACCTCATCTCTACAAAAAAATAAAAATAAAAAATAAATAAACAAGAGAGAGGACATACTATGGTTTGGCTGGCTCAAGGGTGGGTTTGCCCTGGGCAGGACTGCCAGACTGTTCCTCTGGTGAGGAGGGTTGGTTTCCCTGCTGTGCAAGACCATCGTCACAGGAAATCCTGGACCCAGGTTCTGCAGCAGCTTGGACCACAGGGCCTGGGGAGGGCACACCTCCTGCTCCTAATCTGGAGCAGTGCAGCTGCATGAATTCCTAGCAGCTCTGCAAACCAGGCTCAGGCAAGGACTGTGGAATTCTTCTGTAGTAAAGATGGCAGGCAGCATCTGTGGTGGCAATGGAGACTGTTGGAATTCTTCTGCTTACCTTTTCCCTGAAAGGGAAGTCCCTTCTGTCTTCAAGCAAATCCAATCCGGGTGGGACAGGTAGAGCTGCAGAGGCCAGGTGCCTCCACAGGGCCCTCCTGGGCTTCTAATCACCACAGGTGCCTCTCCATTCCCTGCTGCACTCCAGCACTCTCCTTCAACACTACAGTCAATTCTTAGCTGTTTATTTGTTGCATTGGTCCTTTTTTGTCAGGGGGAGGAGCACCAAGTATCTCTAGTCAGCCATCTTGCTGATCTCACTCCTAGATATGTTTCTTAATTAAACGAAGATGTACATCCAGATTTCTTGATATAGAGAGATGTTCACATCATAAAACATACAAAATTGCATATATATATATGCATAGATGTATAGATGTGTATAGAAATAGAGATAGACGGAGAGAGAGGAGAGATGTATACATTGTACACAGACACACACACGTCCCTCTAGAGAGATGCCTGAAAGTATTATAGGCATCAAATATTACCAGTGATAATCTCTCCCTAGGTGGGTAGAATTTGCAAAATTTTTGTTTTTTTCTTTGTACTTTTCCACAGTTGAATTTATTTTACAATTATTCCTCAAAAGAATAAAGTTTTGTAAAAGAATACAAGATATTCATGAGCTGGAAAAATTTATGCCATAAGAATAATAACATAAGAATAATAACATCTAAATTGCCACTTGAGCTTAGAATACAAATCGCTGATTTTAAAGTAAATGGCACTGGTTCTCTTTCTGAATAGCATGACAGCCTACCAAGAGCAGGATTTTTCTAAAGTTCCAGATATTTCCAGGTCTCACAGTTCTACAATTTTTTTGTGCCAGTGCTTTCCTGGATGCAAATTTAGATAGGAAATGAGTCCATGTTATTTTTTCTTGCCAAAAAACAAAATTACACAGAAGAACTCTTAAAAGAAAGGCACTAATCCACCCCAAAATTAAAATCCCTTAAGCAGATAGCATATGCACCCTGAACAACACCAGCCTCACCTTAGCCTAATGTAGGAGATGATTTGGCCTGACTTTTATACCCTGTCTTAATCTGTTTGTGTTGCTATAAAGAAATACCTGAGGCTGGGTAATTTATAAAGAAAACAGGTTTATTTGGCTCATGGTTCTGCAAACTGCACAAGAAGCATGACAACAGCATCTGCTTCTAGTGTGAGCTTCAGGCTTCTTCCACTCATGGTGGCAGGTGAAGGAGAACCCACGTGTTCTTCTTAACCACCAGCTCTTATGGGAACTAACAGTGAAAGGGCATTCATGAGAGATCCGCCCTCTGTGAACCAAACCCCTTCTACTAGGCCTCCCCTTCAGTATTGAAGATCAAATTTCAACATAAGGTTTAGAGGATCAAATATCCAAACTACAGCATACCCTTATCCAGGAGAACTACCAGGTTATTTTCTCCTCTCTACCTTGTCCTCTGGCACTGATCAATTTTCCTAAATTTCCTCTTGAAATCTTGAAGTTGCCAGCACAGTTGCTCCCTACACTAAATTGTCACATGATCTCTTTACCCAGTAACTCCTCATGTATAACTACAATATTGAAAGAAGCACAGGACTTCCAAAGCCGATAACAAGTGTATACATATTAAAAAAAAAAGTATATGTACATATTAACTTCATAAAGAAGAACATTGGCTTATTCTAATATGGTGCCAGTTCTTCAGGATCAATAAGCTTAAACCTATCCAATGTATTATATGGTGCACCCATTCAACCAAAATCATCGAACAAGTGATTTTTTTACAATAATACATCCATAATAAATAATCTATGCAAAACTCTCTGCATGCCAAGCCCTATAGTAAGTACTTCATGTTCCATATCTCTAACCTGCAGAACACTCCTGCCCTGTATGTGTCATCTTTCCCATTTTTCAAAGGTCAGGCAGTTTTTCTGAGACACCTACTCAGAGAGTGAGCTGAGAGTCAAGATTCAACCTCTGGCTGGCTCCAAATTCCCTCCTCTTTTAACTATAATAAATTTTCCCTTAATTTAAGCCATTTGCATATTTGTCTGAGAAAGTCTCAGAATTTTGTTTATATATATATATTTATATATATATATCTTAGTTAAGAAAAAATAGTCTGTAGCTATGAGAGGAAGCTTGGAACAATACAAGAATTCACATCTGTGTCACATGCTTCTGTCAAAGGCTCCTAATTTGGCCTATCCACACAGCTTTGGATGGGGGATGGGGGCAGAAAAGAAGCACTCTTGTATTAATAGTTTACGAGCTTTCAACATTTACCTCAGTCCCTCAATTATTACAGAGGGGCCAGCCCAGCTGCATCATGCATAATCCCCGACCAGAGCTGCAGACCCTGTGCACCTGAAGCTAGTGATGAACAAACACGCTTGCAACCAAACCAGGCCTTTTTGTAATCAGATAGCCCTTCAAAAAGCAAAGCAAAGAAATGGATGGAAAGGGAAAAACTCTTGGTTGGTAGAGTTCCAAATGAGAAAACAAAGGAGGGGTGGACCAAAAATTCACTTAAGCTCTCCATAAAATTCTGAGGCTGACAACCTGGAGCAGAGGAGTGAGAGGAGGCTTCGAGAGGTCGCCTTTGTGTCTCCACAGTGAGTGAGAAGCTTCCCCCGAGGCAGGTTGCAATGCTGCTTTCCAGAGTCAGTTGAGTGGTGAGGGGCTCTCATTCTGGGGGCAAAAGTGACCTCGGAAACTGGTAAATCATTGTAGAGAGAATATCTGATCCAGGGAACATGGCAGAGGGAAACTGAGGATGCAAGCTTCTGAAAATTGACCCATTATCATGGAGAACTGTCAGAACTCCTTGTTAGGATCTGTAATTCAGAATCTTGTTCACTGTTTCTCACCTCCTTGATTCTTTGTGGAAGATTCTATAATTATTTTAACAGGAAGAGATCTCCTGATGCTTCTACTTACTCTAACATCTTCTAGGAGGTAATATTTGAGCTGGAATTAATCATCTGCCTGCCCCTACATCCTACTCCAGCATCCTACTCCAGCATCCTACTCCAGCATCCTACTCCAGCACCACCCACACTGAACCTATAACAAGGAGCAAGCTGGGTGTGTCAGCTAAGCCTGTCCTTTCTTGTCATATAAGCAAAGTGTATTAGGCCATTCTTGCATTGCTATAAAGAAATACCCGAGGCTGAATGCGGTGACTCATGCCTGTAATCACAACACTTTGGGAGGCCGAAGAGGTGGGCTCACTGGAGGTCAGGTGTTAGAGACCATTCTGGCCAACATGGTGAAACTTTGTCTCTACTAAAAACACACAAATTAGCTGGGTGTGGTGGCAGGTGCCTGTAATCCCGGCTACTTGAGAGGCTGAGGCAAGAGAATTACTTGAACCTGGGAGGCGGAGGTTGCAGTGAGCCGAGATTGTGCCACTGCACTCCAGCCTGGGCGACAGAGCAAGACTCTGTCTCAGAGAAATACCTGAAAGCCAGACGAGGTGGCTCATGCTACTAGTCCCAGAACTTCTGGAGACTGAGGCGGGCAGATCACTTGACCCCAGAGTTTGAGACCAGCCAGGGCAACATGGTGAAACCCTGTCTCTACAAAAAAAATACAAAAATTAGCCAGGCGTGGTGGCACATGCCTGTAGTCCCAGTTACTTAGGAGGTTGAGATGGGAGGATCCCTTGAGCCCAGGAGGCAGAGGTTGTGGTCAGCTGAGATCATGCTGCTGCACTCCAGCCTGGGCAACAGAGCAAGACCCTGTCTCAAAAAAAAAAAAAAAAAAAAAAAAAGGAGAAACAGAAAAAATGAAATACCTGAGACTGGGTAATTTATAAGAAAAGAGGTTTCATTGGTTCACGGTTCTGCAGACTGTACAGGAAGCATAACACCAGCATCTGCTTCTAAGGAAGCTTACAATCATGGTGGAAGGAGAAGCAGGAGCAGGGGCCACACGCTTTTAAATAACCAGATCTTGCATGAACTCACTCACTATCACAAGAGCAGCACCAAGGGGACAGGGCTAAACCATTCATGAGAACTCCACCCCATGATCCAATTACCTCCCACCAGGCCCCACCTCTGACACTTGGGATTCCAATTCAACATGAGATTTAGGTGGGGACACAGACCCAAACTATATCACAAAGTTTTCCAGGTGTCCTACTCCACAGACTTCCACTTGTTGGTCAGAACTGTATGGCGAGGGCCATCCTACTAGAAGACATCTAGGTAAAGAGGTTGTAAAGGGAGTCCACCAACCAAAATGTGGGTCAAGGAGAAAGAGTCCAACAGAGGAGAGGGGCAGCATGAATGTGGCTGACTGAAGGCAGGGAAGGGGACCTCTCACCACCGCCTCAGGAGGTTGTCATTACTATTGGGGCAGGAGAGGGAGGGGTGGGTGATGAAGACGCCTTGGCCATCTTTGCAGTTTTGCTTCGGGGAAGTTTATAGCAAATGGGTTTGCCGTGTGTCTTTTTCATTCATTCCACAAACATTTTTCCAGGGTCTAGTCCATATTCCCAGAAGATTTTCAAAGGAGCACATAACTCACTGGACTACATGGGCTAAAATACGTACAAATGCCCCTTGATTTATAATGGAGTGATGCCCTAATAAATTCATTGTTAAGTAAAAAATATTGTAAGTCAAACCATTGTAAGTCTGGGACTATCTGTACTTGGTCTTTGTCTCTGGTTCCTGGCACAGAGCTCCTAAAATGCCTGGCATTTCCCGAGTGATTAGGAATATACCTGAGATATGCTAATGAGGGGACTCAGGATGGGGCTGGTCCCTAGAAAGACCAAAGGACGGCGGGAACCAAATGAGGGTGGGAACTCTCAGCCCTACTCCCGACCTCCAGGAAGGGAGAAGAGCTGGAGATTGGTTATAAAAACTCTTCAGCAACAAGGTTCAGAGACCTTCCAGGTTGGTGAACAGATGGAGGTGCTGCTAGCAGGGTGGCACACATGGAGAGAGCATGGAGGTGCTGCACCTCTCTGCCTCTAGGCTTCATCCTATGCATGTATTCCATTTGCCTATTCCTGAGCTGCATTCTTTACAATAACTGGTAAAGAATGCAGTTCAGGAGTAGAAAGTGTTCTGTGAGCTGTTGTAGCAAATTATAGAACTTGAAGGGAAGTTATAGGAGCCCTGAATTTATAGTCAACCAGGCAGGAGTGTGGGTAGATTACTGTACCACCTGAAGTTGGGGCAGCCTTGTAGGAGTTTAAATTGAGGGATCTGATGCTAACTCCAGTAGATAATATCAGTGTCAGAATTGGACAATTGGTGTTGGAAATGTAAAATCAAAGGAAATGACTGAGGCGAGTCTCCATCAATTTACGGGTTTATTTTGCAGATGTGCCCAGGGAAAAGAATCACAAGCCACAGTAGGATATGTGGCCCATACTTTTTTCCAAAGAGGATTTTGTAGGCTTTAATATTCAATAGGGGAAAATTGGACAGAAAGAGAAAGAGGGAGAAAAAGGGAGGGTATGTTCATGTTCTAGTGAGGCTTTGATTAGAGCTCACTGAATCCATATGTTGCATGAAAAGGAGGGCGTACAGGGAACAGTCAGTTGTGTATTTGTGTAGCACTCAGTAAATCTGCTCTTCACATAAGATGAAGTAAACATAGAGTAGAGAAACAAATCAAATATGCATGTATTTCAGGGTGGGTGGGGGGACAATTACCAGTCCCCTCTTATCCTGTACCGTGATGATAAGCTGTTGATTGTCAGGGTGAGGAAGGCCAGCTATGGAGATATATCACCGATTATCTGTAGCTATTCTGTTTAGAAACAAAAGCAAAGGCAGTTTTTTTTTTCTTCTGTATGACTCAGCTTCTCAGCTTAATTTTTCCCTTTAGCATAGTGAGTTTGGGGTCCTGAGATTTTATTTTGCTTTCACAGAAAAGACATCACGTATCTGGTGTCAGAGAAATGGGGAAAAAGCCAACACACTGCAAAAATCCAAACCAAACCAAAACAAAACAAAAACAAAAAACAAAAAATGCAACAAAACAAAACAAACCAAACAAAATGCATATAAAAGACCTCAAACTCTCAAAGTCCAAAACAAAAACTAACAAACAACAACAAACTTGTCATCATGACCGTCAATTTACAGATGTTAAAGAGAAGCAATACTTAGCAGTATAGGCCTTTCCTTAAAAGTGACAATAGAGTAATTCTTTCCAGCTGAGGGGACGACTGCATTAGCACGCATCTCAGCATTCATGATGTAGCAAGTTTAGGTCAGTGGGTGCTGGTAAGCACAATTGTTCTGTCACCATAATAACCTATCCCCCCATGTCTTCAAAATATATCACCACTCCCAAATGAGCCTTAGTTTGCTAACCTTTTAGAATACAGAGAGGAGCAATGTTTTCCTCACAGTCATGTTGAATAAACACAGTCATGTTTTGATCCTTAGACCCTTGTTATCAGTTGAATTGTGTCCCCCCAAAAGATATGTTAAAATCCTAAACCCAGTTCCTCAGAATGTAGCCCTATTTAGGAATGGTGACATTGCAGTTGTAATTAGTTAGGATGAGCTCACACCGGAGTAGGAAGAGCCCCTAATTCAATATGGTGGGTATCCTTATAAAAAGAGGAGAAGAGATACAGGCATGAGGGGAGAAAGTCATGTGATGATGGGGACAGAGATTGAAGTGCTGCAACTGCTAGCTAAAAGTTGCCAGCAAATCGCCAGAAGCTATAGAGAGGCAAGAGAGGATCCTCCCTTATGAGTTTCAGAGGGAACATGGCCCAGCTGATATCATAATTTTGGACTTTTAGACTCCAGAACTGTGAGATAATAAATTTCTGTTGTTTTAAGTCACCCAGTTTGTGGTACTTTTCTTATAGCAGCCCTAGGGAACTAATACAATCCTGGTATTTTTCATTTCCTATTGTGTGCTGTGGAAAAAGTACCAAGAAAGAAATATCCAGGTATTGGATACCTGGATAGTGATAGAGTCCTTTTACGCCCTTAGTGTGCTAAGTGTTAGGCACTTGATCCTTAAACTAGCATTTCTTTCTGGATTTTCGTTTGAAATTCTTTATTTTAGGATTCCCTTGTTCAAGGATGTCCAATAAGGTGCTTTATATCTTTGGCTAAAATACAATTAAAAGTGGCACACTCTTAGTTGAGACCAGAACATTTTGGTTCTAGACCAAGCAATGTTAGCTCAGTGGTGATCCATCCAATCTATTCTCCGCCGTGCTAGCGGCACTTCCACAGCTCTCCCTTATGACCAAGATATGGCATGTTGCCATCAGTCGTAGGCCCTTGGGTACTCTCTTCCCCACATTCTCACAATCAATTCATTCAATGTGGAATTGATTGGCCCTTAATTACCTTAAACTCTTATTTCTTGGATTTATGACAAGAACTGTGAAGGATCTGAGATTGCACTCTACTTACAAGCTAACAAGTTATCATGGATAATAGCAGAAGTGATGAGACTCCTGGGTCAGAGGTTTAAAAATATTATCACTCAGCAAAAGCAGCAGCCAGAGCTTCGTGTTCATTTGCATCAGTGTCTCATGCCTTCTAAGTCCCTCGGGACAGTGCAAAGAGACCGTGAAGGAAGCCTGCAGACACAGTGAGATACATTACAGGAGAGAAACACTGAGCTTGGGGAATCTACAACTTCATAGTAAGCCTACTCTCTGGGAGAGTGGGAGAGATGTTACCTTGTCCCTCAAGGGTACTCCTTCAAACAATCTTGTGAATGGCCTGGTCAAAGAGCAGTCAGGGCCTTGTATTCTTGGAATACCCAGTAAGAACGTACATGAATACTCAGCTTGTAGCAGAATTATCTGTCTGCAAAGGCGGGAGTTGGCACACTATAGACTGTGAAATATGGCCTGTGACCTGTTTTTGAATGACCCATGAGCTAAGAATATTTTTTACATTTGAACTCCAATTAAGAAAGTTATTATCCTCCTAAGAGAATTCTGTTCTTCTCATTAGTAGAGCTGCATTACCAAAATATTGCACTCAGTTATTATGAATATATTTTGAATTTATCAATAAAAGTATTTTCTGTTATGTAAGTACCTACATAATATCCTTGATTGCCTCTTGGCCTGCAAACTGGATCTACACTATCTGGATCTTGACAGAAAAAGTTTGTTGGCTCCTGATCTATGTTATTGAAAGTTCACAGAGGCCTGCTTATTTGCTGTTCTTGGAACAGCTAATTTTACAGTTAAGCTTAGAGGAAATGTGTGAGTAACCAAATTAGTTCAAGTGCCTATAGATTCATTTTTGTTAAATATAAGTTTTGAATAGGTTAATGTGTACATGATTTAATTCAAATCAGAATTTAGAAGGCTCCTAATCAGTCTTTCTCCACTACTCAGGTTGATCTTAGAAGCTTCCATTCTAAAACTGAGGGTTTATCACTAAATAACACCTTTGCTTCATATTTAGTCTGATAATAAAGGAGATTAGCAAGCTTGAACTAGAGAGATAGAATATTGCTTATCTAAATTGTCTTTTTGTATCCTTTCCTCTTCTTTCTGGTAAGTCAGCTTCCCTGGATTAATTTTATTTAGTACACAGTACAAATGTCAAACTAGTTAGGGTTAGTATTTCAATTATCTATAGGTATATAAAAAACTACTCCAAAACTTAGTGGCTTAAGGCAATAACAATGTATTATTTCTCAGGATTCTATGGGTTGACCAGGTCTCTCTCCTGCATTACAAGGTATCAGCTGGACTGCTGGCATGGCTAAAAGGGCCCAAAAGGCCTTATTTTCATTGTTGGCAGTTGGTACCAGCTGCCAGCTGGGAGCTCAATTGGGTTGTTGGTTGGGGACCTCAATTCTCTTCCAAGTAGGCCTCTCCGCATGGCTTCTTGAGCTTCCTTACTGTATGGAAGCTGGGCTTTAAGAAGAAGCATTCCAACTCAGTCTAAAAAGTTACACAGCAGCATCAAAATCTATAGATCAAAATATATTAAAGCAATGTATCCTGGTTTTGGAAGCTGTTAGCATTATGGGAAACTTGGCGAAAGGTACACGGGAACCTATCATATTATGTTTGCAATTCTTCTATAAATTAAAATTCTTTTCAAGTAAAAAGTTTAAAAAAAAATAGGTCACAGGGTCAGCCTAGATTTAAGAAGAGGGGAAACAGGCTCTACCTTTTAATTGAAGAAATGACAAAGTTATATCACAAAAGAGCATTTAGGATGGGAGAGATTGTTGCACTCATTCAGTGGGCTTCTAAAAGCTGCTCAGGAAATCGTAGCATGGCATAATTTGAGTTGTACGCCTGCGTGCGTGTGTGTGTGTGTGTGTGTGTATGTGTGCGTGTCTGATTTCACATGCTTATCCACCCGAATTTGACAATTTTCCTCTTTTACTTTTGAACCAGCTGTGTTCATGTGGCCATCCACTTTCCCTTGGATCACATTTTTTAGCATAATTGTGGATAAGACTAAGGAGTAGTCACTAACTTGTCTACTGTGTTGTGCTCACCTGAAACTGAGAATTAGTCCATTGAGTGCAATAAATAATCTACAGTGGAGAGTGATTTTTTCCCCCAAAGATCTGGGTCTCTAGGCTACACCCTCTAGAATGTAGATAAACTGCTGATCATCAGTATTTATTTTGTGAGCAAATAAATCACGAAATCCTCTTATATTTTAAAGCTTGACCATGATAATTTGCAAGTCATTTGTAAATACCTTAGAACTCATTGACAACCACATTTTACTTTCTGCTTTGGCATTTCTTAAAGTTCTAAATTCACTTTACACTCCTTTAACTTTCCGTCACCTCCCAGCATAGAGATACAGGATTTAGGAAGGAAGAGGAAGAAGCCTGGGATTACTGGGCATGAAAATTCTAACAAAATTGTTTAAGAAAGCACCATATTCATAGATGAAATTGATCTATGTTTTATTCTTATGTGCTATCTATATCAGATTTGGTATAAATATGCTAGTATTCTAAAATGAATTGGAAAGTTTTCTATCTTCTTATGTTCAGCAATGATTTAAATAACATAGGAGCTGTTTGTTCTTTGAAAATCAGAAGGGACCTACATATAAAATCACCTGCGTATGGCACGTGTTTTAAAAGTAGATCTTTGATAATTTTCTTAAAGTTTTCCACTGGTTATTGGTCTATTCAGATTTTCTACTTATTCTTGAGAAATTTTTTAAAATTTATATTTCCCAGAAAATCAGCAATTTCGTCTAGATCTTCACATTTGTTGGTAAAAAGTTATAGAAATATTTTATTACAATCTTCCAAATCTGTCCCATTACTGCCTTTCTCATTGACTAAGTTAGACATTTTTGGTTTTTCTTTTTTCCCTGATTAATCTTAGCCATTCTTTGTATTTTTTTTTTTTTTTGGAAGAAATAGGTCTGATTTTATTTAATAATTCTACTCTTTTATCTGCTTTCTAACTCACTAGCTTTGGCTATGTGAGTACTCTCAATTTACGAATAAGGCCCAGGAACTGAGACCCCTGAATAATAAATTTTCACCATGGATATTATAGTTATCCGAACTGATGGCAGGACATGGTAGAGAAGAAGACTGTCAGGTGTGGAAGGGTCCATAAATGAATTTGGGAGAGGTGGGAATCTCTTTCACCTTATTAGGAGTGATATCCAAGGATAGTCCTTTTAAATGATTCCCTGCAGTATGATGAATAATTTAAAGATGGTTAGAGTAAGTCAAGCATAAAGGACAAAAAGGAATAAAAGGAGAACATTTCAGTGGTACTTAGGCAGATATACCCTGCTGCTGTCAAATTGTTTTAAAGCAATTTAGAGCTTTGTGAATTCTAGGGAAAAAATTACTTAGAAGGTTATGTTTCTAAATTCAGATTTATGAAATATCTTATTATTCAGTGATGCTTTTTTCCCAACCAGTACTGTGTGCTTCCCACGTCACGCAATGGAATCTTTCCCTTCTTGAACAAAGACAGATTCCTGAGAGGCAGAAAGATAATTCCATGACACTGGGAAAGCAAACTAGTCTGCCATCATTTTTATAATTTGAAGAGAAAAAAATGAGACTGAATTAGAAATGTAGTGTTCTGTCCCAAGCTTCAAATTATTATAGAGAAGTAATTCCTTGATTTCAGATTATTCTGAGATAATAATATATGTCTCACCAAAAATTTTAATGCAGAGCAAATACAATTTTTCTTGGTATTTCATGCAAGTCAGATAATGATGCATTTATATGTATTGTGCTCTCAGTCCGGTCCAACACTGTTAATTTCATTATTACCACCGCCTTTAATTCCCTGGCCCCAAGGACAGGATACGCCACAGGCCTCTTAGACGGAAATTGTTCAAAAACATTCTCGTCCACACTATTCTTGTGTCTTCTCATGGGACTCTTAACTTCTTCAGTGGCCCTGTTTTTGCTTGCTCTGAGTCTCAACCGTGTTTGAGTCTCTGCCACCCCTTAGTTTTCATTTACAACCAAACAGTCATCATCAATTCTTCCTTCAATGTCTTTTTAATTCCCACTGAACTATTCTCCTTTAGGCCCTCTTGTACTATCTTTTGTTTCAGGTGTGAGAGAACAAAGATTCATTGAGCTTCTATAATGTGTTGACAGGATGGCAGATGTTGACTGCCCCCCCATCCCCATCTTGCTCTTTTTATGGGTCAACTTGGGCCACCATAGCAAGGTATCATAGCCTAGGTAGCTCAAACAATGGAAATTACTTTGTCTCCATTCTGGAGGCTGGAAGTCCAAGATAAAGGTGTTGGCAGGATTGGTTTCTTCTGAGGCCTCTCTCCTTGGTTGTAGATGGCTGTCTTCTCTTTATGTCCTCACATAATCTTTCCTCTGCAAGCATCTGTGTCCTAATCTCTTCTTCTTAAAAGGATACCAGTGGATTGGGGCCCACCCCAGTGGACCTCATTTCAACTTAACCATCTCTTTAAAAGTCTCTATCTCCAAATATAGTCACATTCTAAGGTATTGGGAGTTATGACTTCAAAATACAAATTTGGGGAGTAAGAAGGGTGATGGGGAATGCAGTTCAGCCAGTAACACTCTTCTATTCTTTCTCCCTAATCTGCTATATCTGACTTCTTCAGGATCAAGCTAGGTAAGAGAGATGAGGGTTCAAATGCAAATGCCTTTTAATTTAGCTGATGCTGTTGGATATTCTGCTAAGGCTGTTTGGTCATTCTACTGAATGCTAGGTGAAACAACACCTAACATGAGTTACCTCCACTTAAAAAAACAAGAGATTAACACAAGGATTCTTGTTGTGGAACCAATTTTGCTCACCTCTTTATCAGGTCCTCAGGATGATGTAGCTCTTTGTTTCAATGGGAGGGTATTGTCACCTATTGTTCTCAGCTTTCAGATCCATCCTGAAACACAAATCATTAAAATCCAATTTCACTTCCTGTGTCACTTCAATTGCTTTTTGCTTTGAAAGTATTGTTTCTGCGACATGTTCCCACTTCTCCCTCATTGATGACCTACACATTCTTGGCAGGCTTCCCTGTAAAGTCTTTGTGTATTCCCTCAACTAGAGTTTCAGAATTAATTGATTTCACTCCTTGTTAAAGCATCTGTCTTATATTACAGATAATTGTATTTGCATCTTCTCTATCAGATTGCAAGTTCTTGTTGGCAGAGAGTTGAGGAGAATTCAAAGTGTGAAGAAAGAGGAGAGATAGTGAAATTAAATTGAGATAAACTATATCATGAGCTGTATTCAGCATCCAACTCCAAGGGCAATAAATTTTTTTTTGTTGGTCTAACTAAAAGAATTTTTTGGTATGTGTGTTCTTTGTGTTCTTCCAAATAGTGACTTGGATAATTCCTTCTGTAGCAGTTAATATTGTCAAAATTGTGCTAAAATGTTGGTGGTTTTGTAAAGACACCTGCAAGACCTGAATCCTGTCCTTCTAAGAGTTCTTACTTCCCTAGAGTTTCTATAGAATTAAACACTCAAAGATCAATGATAGTTTGCAAGTTGAAGTATCTTTTTATTAATACCTGCACAGGTGCCTAATGTCGCAAGGCAGAACTCTGATGACATCTGAGGTCGAAGCATGTAAACTTGGCTTGAAATATGAGCAGATCCTCTTCTTAAATGTCTTAATGCAATATTTAAAATTTTTAATGGTTATATTTAATTTTTAATTGACAAATAATAATTGTATATATTTATGGGGTACAATGTGATGTTTTGATACATGTATATTTTATGGAATGATCAAATCAGACTAATCAGCATATCTGTCACCTCAAACATTTATCATTTCTTTGTGATGAAAACATTTCAAAATCTTCTTTTTTGGCTAATTTGAAGTGTGCAATACATTATTATTAACTATAATCACCTTGCTGTGCAATAGAAGACCAGAATTTATTCCTCCTATTTAACGATAACTTTGTACCCATTGACCAATGTCTCCCCTTTCTCTGTACACCCTATTCCCCAGCCTCTACTAACCACCTTTCTACTTTCTACTTCTAGGAGTTAGACTTTTTTAGATTCCACATATAAGTGAGACGGTACAATATTTCTCTCTCTGTGCCTGGCTTATTTCACTTAAAGTAATATCCCCTGGGTTCAGCCATATTGTTACAAATGACAGAATTTCCTGGGTTTTATTTTTTTTTTAAGGCTAATAGTGCTTCATTGTGTATTTATACAACATTTTAAATTCCATTCATCCTTTGATGAACACTTAAGTTTTTTTTCATAGCTTGGCTATTGTGAATAACACTGCAATGAACATGGGTGTGCAGGCATCTCTTTGGCACACTGATTTCAATTCCTTTCAACATATACCCAGTAGAGGAATTGCTGGATCATATGGTAATTAAATTTTTAGTTTTTTGAGGTGTCTCCATACTGTTTTCAAAAATGGTTGTACTAAGTTACAATACCACCAACGTTGTATAAAAAGGGTTCCCTTTTCTTCACATCTTCATGAACACTTGTTATCTCTCATCTTTTTCATAGTAGCCACTCTAGCAGGTTTTAATTGGCATTTTTCTGATCATTCAAGATGTTGAACATTTTTCCATATATGTGTTGATCATTAGTATGTTTTCTTTTGAGAAATATATCTATTCAAGTCTTTTATCCACTTAAAAGTGGAGTTATTTGTTTTCTTTTTATTGAGTAGTTTGAGTTCCTTATACATTTTGGATATTAGCCTCTTATTTGATGTATGATTTACAAACATTTTCTTCAAACCCATGGTTTGTCTCTTCTCTATATTAATTATTTCATTTGCTGTGCAGAAGCTCTTTAATATAATGCAATCTCATCTGTCTATTTTTGTTTTTGTTGCCTGTGCAATAATATTTGGGGTCTTATCCAAGAAATCTCTGCCCAGACCAATATCGTGGAGCTTGTCCTCCAAATTTTCTTCTACTAGTTCTATAGTTACACATCTTATGTTTAAGTATTTAACCCATTTTGAGTTGACTCTTGTATAAGGAGTGAGATAAGAGTCCATTTTATTGTTTTATATGTGAATATCCAGTTTTTCCAATATCATTTGTTGAAGAGACTATCCTTTCTGTACTGTGTATGTTCTTGGCACCTTTGTCCAAAATCAATTGACTGTAAATGTGTGAGTTGTTTCTAAGCTTTCTATACTATTTTATTGGTTAATGTGTCAGAATCATGCTGTCTTAATTACTATAGCTTTGTAATATATTTTGAAATTCTATAGTACATTGTCTCTAGCTTTGCTCTTTTTAGTCAAGATTGTTTTGTCTCTTTGGGGTCTTTTGTGGTTCCACGTGAATTTTAAGAGTTTTAAAAATATTTCTATGAAGAATGACATGTTATTTTGATAGAGAGTGCATTGAATCTGTAAATTTTGGGGGGGTCACATGGACATTTTAACAATATTAATTGTTCCCATTCATGAACATGGGATATGTTTGCATTTATTTTCATCATCTTCTATTTTTTTCAATGTTTTGTATTTTTCACTACATATATTTTTCACATCCTTGATTAAATTTACTCCTAATTTTTTGATGCTATTGTAAGTAAGTTTGCTTTCTTAATTTCTGTTTCAGAAAGGTTATTGTTACTGTAGAGAAATTTTACTAATTTTTGTAAGTTGATTCGTATCCAAGCCACTTAATGAGATGGGAAAGATTTTGGATAGGAATGGGTTTGGGGGTAAGAAGAGTTCACTTATGAATGTCTGAAGTTTGAGATACCTATTAGATACTAAGAGGAAGTGTTATTAAGCTCTTGGATAAAAACCTGGTGTCAGAAGAGATACAGGCCAGATATAAAGTTTCAGAAGTCATCAATAAAGAGTTACTATTTAAAGTCATGAGATTGCATGAGATCATCAAAACGGTGTAGGTAGAAAAGAAAAAAGCTTTCATGACCTCTTGTATTGTTGAACCACCACTATTTCAGATGTGTCTGTAGTGAAGAAATGTTGAGGTTCTTATATTAGAACTTGTTGTAGTCTTTTTGACTGTGTCACAGGTGTGGTTGGTTAAGCCAAAGACCTGATCCAATTCATAAAATGAAATAAAATAGAAATGAGTGAAGAATAACCTAAACGTTAAAATAAAATCCCCAGTGGGACATTGTTATTTACTCACCAACATCCATTCCACCTCAACTAATTAATCTAAACTAACCATGATAATCCCATTCCCTTGTCAGTAAAGACTTAATGGTGGCCAGGCCCAGGACAATTTTGGTAAATGAAAAGCAAGAAGTTTGCCAAGGTCGTAGGAGAATAAATCTTTTAGAATCTTAGAGAAAACTATAGGAAGGACAGTGACATGGTTTGGCTGTGTCCCTACCCAAATCTTATCTTGAGCTGTAGTTCCCATAATCCCTACATGTCATGGGAAGGGCCAGGTAGGAAGTGACTGGATCATGGGGGCAGTTTCCCCCATGCTCTTCTTGTGATAGTGAGTCCTCTCAAGATCTGATGGTTTTATAAGCATCTGGCATTTCCTCTGCTGTCACTCCAAACTGCTGCCCTGTGAAGAAGGTGCCTGCTTCTCCTTTGCAATCCACCATGATTGTAAGATTCCTGAGGCCTCTCCAGTAACGTGCAACTGTGAGTCAATTAAACTTCTTTCCTTCATAAATTACCCAGTCTCGATGTTTTTTCATAGCAGCGAGAGAATGGACTAATACAGGAAGCTATGTTTTTCGTCTTTCCCACTGGGTATAAACAAGCAAGTTTATATGGCTCTACTTCTATGTCTTACAAATATGAGTGTAACCAACCTTGGGATGAAACTGACCCTGTAGATGAACCAGGAGAGACCTGGGTCCCCAGTGACATCACTGACTTGCAAAATTAACCAACACAGTAATCAATCCTACTATTGTGTGAGCTGATAAATGTCCTTGTTTCTTAAGCCAATTTCAGTTATTTTTCCTGTTACTTGCAGCCAAAAGTAACTAATGAATGCGTCATATGTACAGTAAAATATAAATCATCTCTAGCCTCTTTAAGGCTATAAAATGAATATTGGAACTAAATTTATTTGGGGTAATTGCATTATTCATAGAAGGCTGTGATAGTTTTCCTAAAATAATTGGCTTTTGTTTGACATCAGAGCATATTTCATACATAATCAAATCAGGTTAATTTCAAAGGAAAAATCTCCGTAATTTTTTAATAGTTTAACAACATCAAATAATGACAAGGAACAGGGAGTGAAGGACAGTACTTCCAAATGAAATAGATAATAAAGACTTGAGAGTAGAAAAAAAGTTACAGAGGCCAGGCACAGTGGCTCATGCCTATAGTCCCAGCACTTTGGGAGGCTGAGGTAGGCAGATCACTTGAGCCCAGGAGTTTGAGACCAGCCTGGGCAACATGGTGAAACCTAGTCTCTATAAAAACACACAATTAAGTTAGTCAGGTGTGGTGGAGCATGCTTGTAGTCCCAGCTACTCAGGAGGCTGAGGTGGGAGGATCACCTGAACCCAGGAGGTCGAGGCTGTGGTGAGCTGAGATCGTGCCACTGCACTCCAGCCTGGGTGGAAGAGTGAGACAGAAAAAGAGTGAGAAACACAGAGAAAGAATGAGAAAAAGAAAAGGAAATAGGAAAAAAAAAAGAGAAAAGACAAAGAAAATGGTTGTCAGAATCAGTTCAGGGACCTGTCAGTCCCTCATTGTCCCTGGACGCCTATTGTCTTCAGAGTCTATGCAATTCATTGGACACCTGGGATTACCTGTGGCCTAGCACATTTTAGTAATCAGCATTATAATTATAGAAAAACATGAGCTGCAAGAAGTAGCTGTAATACATATCTTGTTTTATTTTTCTAATATCCTCCGCTCTAGGTATAATCATATAACAAATGAGGAAACTGAGGGTCAAAGAAACCAAGTAACTTTCCAATGTTACCTCCTTGCCAGCACCAGTAAGTCCATATTTAGCAGTGAATCCTAATTATTTAGTCCCAAACCTAAATGGGCCTGGCACATTGGGGAACTCATTGGAGACTTATTGAGTGAATGACACAGTCCTCTTTAATTGTGACATTAGGCTTCACAGTGCACAGCCTCAAATTTCAGTCCTTGGCCAATTTACTACATTATCATCTTCCCTAGATGATGATTGTTAGGACCTTTGAATAAAAATAATTGAATATTTCACCAAATAATCTCTTTTTATACTGACACTGATGTTGTGCCTAACAACCCTACATACTGTCACCATGACAACACACTGTCCTTAGTCCCATTCAGACCATTAGACATACATTATAAATAGAATATTCAGCTTCATTCCATCCAAAGTTGCCTTAACTTTTTTTGTAATAAAACCAGAGATACAAAAATATTAAGTTTTGTTTTAAAACTCATACTATGAGTTTTTTATTTAATTTGTTCACACAGTCATGTGAGACCTCTTATGATTCTTTAGTATTTAAGAACGATTTTAAACCCTTAACAAGTACCAGAGCATCTACTATCTGGTAGGTGTTAAAATTCGGTGTCAGAAACACAAAGATAAGCAAAATCACCTTTCCTTCCCTCAGGACAATAACAATACAATAGCTGATATAGTTTTATATATATATATATATGAATCTATAAACTTAAGATTAGAGATAGTATGGTCACATAGCTTTACACTCATTTCCTCTAACACAACCAACTAGCAATGTCTCCTTACATTTGCATTTTGTTTTAGATTTTACTCTGAGAATTTCACAGTAAATGATAAATAACACTGAAGAGTTTATAACTCATCGAGTGACAAGCCAGCCAAATTAGGGGGAAAGAAAATACAGTGTGTTAATTCCAATCAGTGGGTTGTCTTTGTTGTATTTCAAAATACATTTCGTAAAGAAACCTCTTCCTTTCTTTCATGAAATAAAATGTTTCTGGAAAGTTTTTTCAGAATAAAAGTCTACATTATTTAATTATATTACATATTCAGTATTAGTTATTTTCATGCGCGTCCATGTGAAGAGACCACCAAACAGGCTTTGTGTGAGCAACATGGCTGTTTATTTCACCTGGGTGCAGGCGGGCTGAGTCCTAAAAGAGAGTCAGCGAAGGGAGATAAGGGTGGGGCCGTTTTATAGGATTTGGGTAGGAAAAGGAAAATGACAGTCAAAGGGGGTTTGTTCTCTGGTGGGCAGGAGTGGGGGTCCCAAGGTGCTCAGTGGGGGTGCTTTTTGAGCCAGGATGAGCTAGGAAAAGGACTTTCACAAGGTAATGTCATCACTTAAGGCAAGGACCTGCCATTTACACTTCTTTTGTGGTGGAATGTTATCAGTTAAGGTGGGGCAGGGCATATTCACTTCTTTTGTGATTCTTCAGTTACTTCAGGCCATCTGGGCATATACGCGCAAGTCACAGGGGATGCAATGGCTTGGCTTGGGCTCAGAGGCCTGACATTCCTGACTTCTTATATTAATAAGAAAAATAAAACAAAATAGTGTTAAAGTGTTGGGGTGGTGAAAATTTTTGGGGGGTGGTATGGAGAGAGAATGGGCGATGTTTCTCCGGGCTGCTTCAAGCAGGATTAGGGAGAGCGTGGGAACCTAGAGTGGGAGAGATTAAGCTGAAGGGAGGTCTTGTGGTAAGGGGTGATATTGTGGGGATGTTAGAAGAAACATTTGTCGTATAGAATGATTGGTGATGGGCCTGGATACGGTTTTGGATGAATTGAGAAACTAAATGGAATAACAGAAGGAGAAAAACAGGTATAAAAAGTCTAAGAATTGGGACGACTCAGGATATCTGATTAGAGAGTGCCTAAGGAGATTCAGCATAGTCCTACCAGCAAAGATTATTTATTTACTACAAGAGTTAAGAGTGGCAGTTTGGGGACAGCACCAGGAGATATCAGCTGTGATGGTTTGGAAAAAGTGTAAACTGGCAGTGTAAACAAGAGCAGGGCATGTATGAGTAGTTGAGAATGGTGAATAGGAGTATGACTAGACAGAAGATAGTAGGCATGACAAGTTTTTTGGGCACAGTCTAAGTTGGTCTGGTGTCTGGAATGAGACTGGGGCCTAATAAAAAGCAGCGTCTATACAGGAGCTTAAAAGGGCTGTTCCATGTAGCATTCCGAGGACAGGCCTGAATTCTGAGACGGGAAAGTGGTAAAAGTATTGTCCAGTCCTTTTTAAGTTGGTGGCTGAGCTTGGTGAGGTGTGTTTTTAAAAGACTTTAGTCTATTCCACTTTTCTTGAAGACAGAGGACCGTAAGGGATATAAAGGTTTCACTGAATACTAAGAGCCTGAAAAACTGCTTGGCTGATTTGACTAATAAATGCTCATCTGTTATCAGACTGTATAGAGGTGGGAAGGCTAAACTGAGGAATTATGTCTGACAGAAGGGAAGAAATGACTGCGGTGGCCTTCTCAGACCCTGTAGGAAAGGACTCTACCTATCCAGCGAAAGTGTCTACCTAGTCTAAGAGGTATTTTAGTTATCTGACTCGGGGCATGTTGAGTAAAGCTAATTTGCCAGTCCTGGGTGGGAACAAATCCTCGAGCTTGATGTGTAGGGAAGGGAGGGGGGCCTGAATAATCCTTGAGGAGTAGTAGAATAGCAGATGGAACACTGAGAAGTTATTTCTTTGAGGATAGATTTCCACAATGGAAAGGAAATGAGAGGTTCTGAGAGGAGGGCTAGTGGCTTGTACTATAGCATAACCTGCCTTTGCTGGTGTGTGGCGATTAGGCCTGGTGGAACCGCCATCAATAAATCAAGCGTGATCAGGGTGAGGAACAGGAAAGAAGGAAATTTGGGGAAATGGGGTGAATGTCAGGTGGATCAGAGAGATACAGTCATGGGGGTCAGGTGTGGTATCCAGAATAATGTGAGAGGCCGGATTGAAGTCTGGGCCAGGAACAACGGTAATTGTGGGAGATTCAACAGAGTGAGTACAGGTGAAGGAGCCGGGAAGCAGAAAGTATATGGGTCAGGTATGAGGAAGAAAATAGATTTTGGAAGTTATGAGAATTGTAGAGAGTGAGTTGAGCATAGTTTGTGATTTTGAGGGCCTCTAAAAGTATTAAAGCAGCGGCAGCTGCTGCATGCAGACATGAGGGCTAGGCTAAAACAGTAAGGTCAAGTTGTTTGGACAGAAGGGCTACAGGGTGTGGTCCTGGCTCTTGTGTAAGAATTCTGACCGCACTAACCATGCCTAGGAAGGAAAGGAGTTGTCGTTTTGTAGAAGGTGCTGGGGCTTGAGAGATCAGCCGGACATGATTGGCAGGGAGAGCAAGTGTGATTTTATGAGAATTATGCCGAGATAGGTAACAGATGAGGAAGAAATTTGGGCTTGATTGAAGTAATGGGAGCTGTCTGTGAAGCTTTGCGGCAGTACAGCCTAGGTAATTTGCTGAGCTTGATGGGTGTCAGGGTCAGTCCAAGTGAAAGTGAAGAGAGGCTGGGATTAAGGGTGCAAAGGAATACTAAAGAAAGCATGTTTGAGATCTAGAACAGAATAATGGGTTGTAGAGGCAGGTATTGAGGATAGGAGAGTATATGGATTTGGCACCATGGGGTGGATAGGCAAAACAATTTGGTTGATAAGGTGCAGATCCTGAATGAACTTGTAAGGCTTGTCTGGTTTTAGGACAGGTAAAATGGGGGAATTGTAAGGAGAGTTTATAGGCTTTCAAAGGCCATGCTGTAGCAGGCGAGTGATAACAGGCTTTAATCTTTTTAAAGCGTGCCGTGGGATGGGATATTGGCGTTGAGTGGGGTAAGGGTAATTAGGTTTTAATGAGATGGTAAGGGGTGCATGATCGGTCGCCAAGGAGGGAGTAGAGGTATCTTACACTTGTGGGTTAAGGTGGGGGGATACAAGAGGAGGACGCAAAAGAGGTTTTGGATTGGGAAGAAGGGCAGCAATGAGATGTAGCTGTAATCCAGGAATAGTCAGGGAAGCAGATAACTTAGTTAAAGTGTCTCAGCCTAATAAGGGAACTGGGCAGGTGGGGATAACTAAAAAGGAGTGCTTAAAAGAGTATTGTCTAAGTTGGCACCAGAGTTGGGGAGTTTTAAGAGGTTTAGAAGCCTGGCTGTCAATACCCACAACAGTTATGGAGGCAAGGGAAACAGGCCCTTGAAAAGAAGGTAATGTGGAGTGGGTAGCCTCCGTATTGATTAAGAAGGGGATGGACTTACCTTCCACTGTGAGAGTTACCCGAAGCTCGGCATCCGTGAGGATCTAGGGGACTTCCGAGGCGATCGGGCAGTGTCAGTCTTCAGCCGCTAAGCCCAGAAGATCTGGGAAGGAATCAGCCAGAGAGCCTTGGGCCAGAGTTCCAGGGGCTCTGGGAGTGGCTGCCAGGTGAGTTGAACAGTCCGATTTTCAGTGGGGTCCCACACAGATGGGACACGGCTTAGGAGGAATCCCAGGCTGCGGGCATTCCTTGGCCCAGTGGCCAGATTTCTGGCACGTGTAGCAAGCTCCTGGGGGAGGAGGTTCTGGAGGAATGCCTGGCTGCTGCGGTTCAGGCGTTTGGAAGTTCTTGTGTGCTGGAGATGTGGCTGGGGTTTGTCTCACAGTGGAGGCAAGGAATTACAACTTTTTTCTATTATTGTACACCTTGAAGACGAGGTTAATTAAATCCTGTTGTGGGGTTTGAGGGCTGGAATTTAATTTTTGGAGTTTTATTTAATGTCGGGAGCAGATTGGGTAATAAAATGTATTTTGAGAATAAGACGGCCTTTTGACATTTCAGGGTCTAGGTCTGTAAAGTGTCTCAGGGTTGCTGCCAAACAAGCCATGAACTGGGCTGGGTTTTTATATTTGATGAAAAAGAGCCTAAATGCTATCTGATTTGGGATAAAGAAAAAAGGAGTATTAACCTTGACTATGCCTTTAGCTCCAGCCACCTTTTTAAGAGTAAATTGCTGGGCAGGTGGGGGAGGGCTAGTCAGGGAACAAAACTGTAAGCCGGACCAGGTGTGAGGAGGGGAGGTGATAAAAAGATTATAGGGTGGAGGAGGAGAGGCTGAGGAAGAATTGGGACCTAGCTTGGCCTGGCGAGGAGTAGCCTGGGGAGGAAGGGAGAGGTCAGATGGGTCTGTAGAAAAGGAAGATTACAAAGACTCAGTGACACTTGGGATTGGGACTGAGGGGACAGGCAGGAGGGAAAGAAGGAAGATTCGGGACAAGTTGCACTGGGCACAGAGACTAGGAAGGGACTGATGTGTAAAAGAATGCCTGGACGTCAGGCACCTCAGACCATTTGCCTATTTTATGACAAGAATTATTTAGATCTTGTAGGATGGAAAAATTGAAAGTGCCATTTTCTGGCTATTTGGAACTATTGTCGAGTTTGTATTGGGGTCAAGCAGCATTGCAGAAGAAAATAAGGCATTTAGGTTTTAGGTCAGGTGTGAGTTGAAGAGGTTTTAAGTTTTTGAGAACACAGGCCAAGGGAGTAGAAGGAGGAATGGAGGGTGGAAGGTTGCCTATAGTGAAGGAAGCAAGCCTAGAGAGAAGAGAGAGTAGAGAAATGGAAGGGGTTTGGGGGTTCTTACCTTCCAGAAAAGGGGTTGGGGCACAGAGATACGAGGTTGGGGCATGGAAATAAGGGATTGGGGCACAGAGATAAGAGGTCGGGGTGCAGAAATAAGGGATTGGGGCACAGAGATAAGAGGTTGGGGCACAGAAATAAGGGATTGGGGTGCAGAGATTTAAGAGGCCATCTGGGCGTATCCGTGCAAGTCACAGGGGATGCAATGGCTTGGCTTGGGCTCAGAGGCCTGACAGTTATCTTTCAGATTTTTCTAGGGATAAGGAGGGTATGCAGAGCTGGCTGGGATTGGTAATAATAATAATGACAATAATAGTGTGAGAGGAGTTTGAACCAGAGCAACTCCATCTTGAAAAGGGGCTGGGTAAAATGAGGTTGAGACCTACTGGGCTGCTTTCCCAGAGGTTAAGGCATTCTAAGTCACAGGATGAGATAGGAGGTCAGCACAAGATACACGTCATAAAGACCTTGCTGATAAAACAGGTTGCGATAAAGAAGCCAGCTAAAACCCACCAAAACCAAGATGGCGAGAGTGACCCCTGGTCATCCTCACTTCTACACTCCCACCAGTTCTACGACGGTTTACAAATGCCATGGCAACGTCAGGAAGTTACCCTAGATAGTCTAAAAAGGGAAGGCATAAATAATCCACCCCTCATTTAGCATATCAAGAAATAACCATAAAAATGGGCAACCAGCAGCCCTCGGGGCTGCTCTGTCTATGGAGTAGCCCTTCTTTTATTCCTCTACTTTCCTAGTAAACTTGCTTTCATTTTACTCTATGGACTCACCCTGAATTCTTTCTTGCATGAGATCTGAGAACCCCCTCTTGGGGTCTGGATTGGTACCACTTTCCTGTAACAATAATTACTATTGAGCACTTAGTATGTGTTAGGCATGGTGATCTGTCTACTTATATTTATCAACTAATTTAATTCTTACAATAATCTAATGAGGTATGTACTTCTACCATTAGCCCCATTTTAAAGATAAGAAACATGGGGCTTTAAAAGATTAAATAATTTGTCTAGCTCCTAAATGGTAGAGGCAAAATGGAGGAAATTCTGGATCTTATTGGTACTCAAACTCGTTAGTAAAAGGTCTACTTTTGTTTGTTCTCAAAGTAATAGCAAAATTTGTACTACGAGTGATTATTTTTTAAAGCAAAGACATTCTAGTCCCTTGCCAGACATCTTGGGTTATTAATTTTTCTCTTATTATGAGTAAAACCTATTTCCTGTGGCTCTATAGTACTAATAGATCTCCAGCCAGGTTCTGGAACCAGAAAACTACCCCTGAGGTCATTGTGGTGTTGATGTTTCTATTCAGACCTTCTCCTTTCATGTCCAGGAGCCCTGTTTTGCATCCTTGCCTCACAATGCCTGCTAATGACTCCAGGTGGCAATGATGCAATGGGCTTTGCTTAATTAGCCCATTAGCAGCCAGCACGGCTGTGGGTGGAAGAGAAAACAACTCTCAGTTTGGGGTGAAATGAAAATGCATACTGTACATGAACGCAATGGAAAGAATTAGGAGTATAACTCTGGAAGTCATTATTTCCTTACAGACCCCATACTGTAAAAATCTCATTAAAATATTTTATCCTCATCTTTCTATGACTGAGAAACATTTATAATGTTCAAAACAGAAGGAAACAATCCTGAGACTAAAACCGGAGTTAATGGGAAAAATTAAGTTTTATTCAGAGTCCTGTAAATGGGGCAAGAAAGAAAAATTAGAGTTTAAAAAGAAAAACAGCTTTTTAGTGCTTTGAGTTAGTGAGTAAACCTCTAAAATCCTGGCCCTTGAAAGCAACTTGGATAAACAGCCAGAAGCCTGAGACTAGCTAGAGAGCAGCCAAATTATTCTAATTTGTGACTACCAGGAGAAAATGCACATTGCTGTACAAGATTTGTGTCTTGCTAGGGTGATTAATATATAGGCTAACTCCAGAACACATAATTGGATGGCCTAGGCCAGGGTTTCTCAACCTTGGCACCATTGCTATTGTTGGCTGGATAATTATTTATTGTGTGTCTCATGTTTAGCAGCATCCCTGGCTTCTACCCACTAGATGTCAGGAGCATATCCCCTCCCTGGGCTTTGACAATCAAACGTGTCCCTAAACGTTGCCAAATGTCCCCTTGATATGGACAGGAGGCAGGGAATTACTGGGTAGAAGAGGGCTGTTCCCCGGCAAAGGCCCCACTCTCAAGACTGGAAACCTACAGCCCTAAATGGCAACAGGCATTCCTGGTTTTGTGCCCAAATGTTGCCTTTTGGCCCACTACCTTCCCCTGTCCAATACCCATATAAACCCCAAACCCCAGGCTCCATGGGCAGACAAGTAGATGAGCAGATGAACAGAAAAGCAGAAGAGGGGCAAGGCAGAGAAGGAGAGAAGAAAGGGAACATCTGAACCTCGAGAGGAGTTTGGCTGGGGACGATCGGAGAGGAGACTGGCTGTGGGACGGCCAAATTCCAGAGGAAGATCAGTTTCCCACTCCATCCCCTTTCTAGCTCCCCATCCATCCCACTGAGAGACACTTCCATCACCCAATAAAATCCCCACATTCTCCACCCTTCAAGTGTGTGTGTGACCTGATTCTTCCTGACACTGACAAGAACCTGGGTACCAAGAGGGCAGTGTGCTGGTTAACAAGCTGTCTGTGGATAGGAGAGCTAAAAGAGCACTGCAGCAGGCCCACACCCCTAGACATTGCTGCAAGGCCCACATGCACAGGGTTTTCTACTGCCAGCACCCAAAAGTGCTCACCCAGGTTCCTGCTCCTGTCCATCTGTGTGCTCTCCCTCCCATAAGGAGTTTGAGCACATCTCTTGCAAGGGGGGTCAGGGAATTCTCCTGTTTTACCCTGTGGGGCAAAACCACCTCCAGTTGAGAACAACAGCTAAGACATTTCTCTTTCAAGCTCCTACTTCATCTGGTGCCTCAGTGGATTCTTCTTCAGGAGTCCTCACTACACAGTATCAGCCCGGTAAGAAGGACTTTTACACTCCTTCAGATGGCTTTGAATCCCAACTTTTTTACCTACTAGCAATGTAGCTTTATTCAAATTATAAAATAATAATATTAGCAGTTATTTATTTAGTGTTTAATCATTTTCTTATTCAACCAAAATGTTCCAATGGAGTCAGGAAATCTACTACATTCTGGGGATACAGTTTTTGAGCAAAAATAATACTGACTCTGATTCATGGAATTTGCAGCCTAGTGATAAGATAGATATTAATCAAACAACTGCCCCTGTAAGTACATAATTACCCAGTCAGATGAGCACTATGAAGTAAAGCCATGGCATTAGCATGTGCATAGGTCCTAGGATTGTAGAAAAAAAAATTCTAAAGATTAGCATGGTTTAACCACAGACAGCATGTTTATCACACACCAAATACTCTGCTAAACACTTCCTATATGATGACATAGATTAGGTGCATGTGGCAAGACAGAGGCACTGTGAATACACTTATTTTACACATGCAGGTCAGAGAAGTTGTCACTTAGCCAAGGTTACAGGATTCAAGAGTGGGAAAGCTGGAATTCAAAGCCAGATTCAAAACTTCAGAGCCTATGTTCTTTAATTACTCATGTAATTACTTCTTCGTTACACCACCTTATACTTTTTTTGTTTTGTAAACCAAAAATAAAATTCTAAGGCCCCGCAACCATCTGAATGACCCCTTCCTCTTGACCTCCTCCTCCAAAATTAACCTGAAAAACTTCTTCAGGCCATGATGATAAGGGGGAACTGGACATGCCTCATTATACCCTCCTCCCTTTTGAAATTACTGATAGAACAGACTCTAAGTCTAGCAAGAAATATTTACAATCTATTTTTTCTGAAGCCTGCTATCTGGAGGCTTCACCTGCACGATGAAACTTTGGTCTCCACAACCCCTTATCATAGCCTAGATATTTCTGTCTATTAATAATAACTCTTCCAACTAATTACCAATCAGAAAATCTTTGATCCCATCTATGACTTGGAAGGCCCACTTCCAGTTGTCCCACCTTTCTATACCAAACCAATGTATATCTTACATGTTTTGACTGATGCCTTGTGTCTCCCTAAAATGTTAAAACTAAAGTTGTGGCCCAACCACCTTGGGCATATGTTCTCAGAATCTTCTGAGGGCTGCATCATGGGCTGTTGGTCACTCATATTTGGCTCAGAATAAATCTCTTCAAATATTTTACAATTTGGCTCTTTTCATCAACAGTTTGATTTATTTTTAATAATAATGCATTTTAGATATGCACAAAGATGTAGAGCATTGTAGAATAAATACCCATATATCCATCATTCTGCTTGAGAAATCAATTGTTACTAATATAATTAGAACTTCTTGTGTACTACTTCCTGATCCCAGTACTCTCTCTAAACCATATTCTCCAGAGGTAACTATCAACTTGAATCTGATGTGTTACCTTTCTCATATCTTTACAGCTTTGCTACATACATTTGTAACTGACCTAAAAAAATACAGAGTATTGTAAAGTTTTAAACTTTATAAAATTATATCATAATATGTGTATTCTTCTGTAACTTACTTTACATGCTTTCTTTGGAGGTTATCCATGCTGATACATGAAGCACTAGTTCTTTCATTATCATTGCTGTACGGGATTCAATGTATAAAAAAGTCAATTTATCTAATAATCCACTTATTGCTGAACTGTACTGTTTTCAAGTTTTTTACTGTTATAATGCTATGCTAATATTCTTGTACATATCCTCTTACACACGTCTGTTTCTCTGAAGACTATACCTAGATATTGCTAAAGAGTATAAGCATGGTCAATTTTACTGGACATTGCCAACTTGATCTTGAAAGTGATATCGACTTAGAAACTCTAAGCAAGTATGTAAGAGCTCTCCTTATTACATGTCTTCTCCAAACTTAGTACTTTGTCAATCATATATTATTATGTATTTTGCAGTCTGTAGCCTGTCATTTCACTTTATTTATTATGCCCGTTGTTATGCAAAACTTAATTCTAACATAGGTAAATCTACCAGTCTTTTTATTCATGGTTTGTGATTTTTGTGTCTTGTTTGCTGAAACCATAGAAATCAATGATTTATTGTAGTTCTTTACATATTTGGACTTTATGCCTTGTTAGCTATACATATTATTTTCATTGTAATTTTATCTTTAAGTCTTTTATTTGTTATTTTGCCCTTTTTCTTATTTTTTGAAGTTAAATTTTTGATTTTTATAGATTTAGGGATACAAGTACAGCTGTTACATGGATATATTATATAATTATGAAATCTGGGCTTTTAGTGTACCCATCATCTAAATAATGTACACAGTACCCAATAGATAGTATTTCATCTCTTACCCCTCTGCCACCTTCTCACAATTCAGAGTCCCCAATGTCTATTATTCTACTCTGTATGTCCAAGTGTGCCCATTTTTAGCTCCCACTTATAAGTAAGAACACGTGGTTTTTGATTTTCTGTTTCTGTGTCATTTCAGTAAGGATAATGGCTTCCATTTTAATACATGTTGCTGCAAAATATATGATTTCATTCTTTTAATAGCTCAGTAGTATTCCATGGTATAAATATACCACATTTTTAATCCAGTCATCCACTGATGGACACTGGGTTGATTCCATGACTTTGCTACTGTGAATAGTGCTACAATAAACATAAGAGTACAGACATATTTTTTATATAATAGTTTATTTTCCTTTGGGTGGATACTCAGTAGTGGAATTGCTGGATCAAAGAGTAGTTCTATTTTTAGTTCTTTGACAAATCTTCATACTGTTTTCCATAGTGGCCATACTAATTTACATTCTCCCACCAGCAGTGTATAAAGCATTCCGTTTTCTCTGCATCCTCACCAACATCTGTTGGTTTTTGACTTAAAAAAAAAACATACTTATTTCTTTGTATTTTTAAAAACTTTTATTTTAGGTTTGGGGGTACATGTGAAGGTGTGTTACATAAGTAAACATATGTCACAGGGGTTTGTTGTACACATTATTTCATCACTCATGTATTAAGTCCAGTACCCAATAGTTCTCTTTTCTGCTCCTCTTCCTCCTCCCACCCTCCCCCATCAAGTAGACCCCAGTGCCTGTTGTTTCCTTCTTTATGTTCATAAGTTCTTATCATTTAGCTCCCACTTATAAGTGAGAACATGTGGTATTTGGTTTTCTGCTCCTGCCTTAGTTTGCTAAGGATAATAGCCTCCAGCTTGACCCATGTTCCCACAAAAGACAAGATATTGTTCTTTTTTATAGCTGCATAGTATTCCACAGCATACATGTACCACATTTTCTTTATCCAATCTGTCACTGATGGGCATTTGGGTGGATTCCATGTCTTTGCTATTGTGAATAGTGCGCAATGAACATTTGTGTGCATGTGTCCTTATGGTAGAATGATTTATATTCCCCTGGGTATATACCTGGTAATGAGATTGCTGGGTTGAATGGTAGTTCTGCTTTTACCTCTTTGAGGAATCACCAGACTGCTTTCTACAATGGCTGAACTAATTTACACTCCCATCAACAGTGTATAAGTGTTTTCTTTTCTCTGCAACCTCACCAGGACCTGTTATTTTTGGCTTTTTATAGTAGCTGTTCTGACTGGTGTGAGAGGGCATCTCATTATGGTTTCGATTTGCATTTCTCTAACGATCAGTGATATTGAGCTTTTTTTTAATATGCTTGTTGTCACATGTATGTCTTCTTTTGAGAAGTGTCTGTTCATGTCCTTTGCTCACTTTTTAATGGGGCTGTTTGTTTTTCTCTTGTAAACTTATTTAATTTCCTTATAGATGCTGGATATTAGATCTTTGTTAGATGCATAGTTTGCAAATATTTTCTCCCATTCTGTAGGTTTTCTGTTCACTCTGTTGATATTTTCTTTTGCTGTTCAGAAGCTCTTAAGTTTGATTAGACCCCACTTATCAATTTTTGCCTTTGTTGCAACTGCTTTTGGTGTCTTTGTCTTGAAGTCTTTGCCCATTCCTATGTTCAGGACGGTATTGCCTAGGTTGTCTTCCAGGGTTTTTATAGCTTTGGGTTTTACATTTAAGTCTTTAATCCATCTTGACTAGATTTTTGTGTATGGTGTAAGGAAGGGGTCCAACTTCAATCTTCTTCTGTGTATGGCTAGCCTGTTATCCGAGCACCATTTCTTGAATAGGGAGTCTTTTCCCCATTGCTTGTTTTTGTCAGCTTTGTCAATGGTCTTTTTTGACTTTTTAATCATAGCCATTCTGACTGGTTATCCAAGTAAGATAGTGTCTCATTGTGGTTTTAATTTACATTTCTCTGATAATTAGTGATATTGAGCATTTTTTATATGTTTGTTTGGTGTTTGTATGTCTTCTTTCAAAAAATATCTGTTCATGTCCTTTGCCCACCTTTTAATGGAGTTACTTGTTTTTTACATCTTAAGTTGTTTGAGTTCCTTGTAGATTCTGAATAGTAGTCCTTTGTCAGATACATTGTTTGCAAATATTTTCAACTTTTCTGTAGGTTGTTTACTTTGCTCATTATTTCTTCTGCTGTGCAGAAGTATTTTAGTTTAATTAAGTCCCATTTGACTATTTTTTGTTGCATTTCCTTTTGAGGAATTAGTCACAAATTCATTGCCTACACCAATGTTCATAAGAGTTTTTCCTAGGTTTTCTTCTAGAAGTTTTTTTTTTTTTTTTTTTAAGTTTCAGGCCTTACATTTAAGTCTTTAATCCATCTTGAGTTAGTTTTTCTATATGGTGAGAGATAGGGGTTCAGTTTCATTCGTCTGCATATGGCTCTCCAATGATCTTAGCACCATTTATTGAATAGGGTGTCCTTTACTCAGTGTATATTTTTGTCAGCTTTGTCAAAGATCAGTTGGTTGTAGGCATGTGGTTTTATTTCTGGGTTCTCTATTTTATGATTTCTATTCTATTGATCTATGTGTCTATTTTTATACCATTACCATGCTGTTTTTGTTACTATAGCCCTGTAGTATAATTCAAAGTCAGGTAATGTTGATACCTCCAGCTTTGTTCTTTTTTTTTTTTTTTTTTTTTTTTTTTTTGAGTTGGAGTCTCTCTCTGTCACCCAGGCTGGAGTGCAGTGGCGTGATCTCAGCTCACTGCAATCTCTGCCTCCAAGGTTCAAGAGATTCTCCTGCCTCAGCCTCCTGAGTGCTGGGATTACAGGCGTGTGCCACCATGCCTGGCTAATTTTTGTATTTTCAGTAGAGATGGGGTTTCACCATGTTGGTCAGGCTGGTCTCTGACTCCTGACCTCATGATCTGCCCACCTCAGCCTCCCAAAGTGCTGGGATTACAGATGTGAGCCACTGTGCCCACCCTGTTCTTTTTGTTTAGTATTGCTTTGGCTATTCAGATTCTTTTGTGGTTCCATATGAATTTTAGGATTTTTTTTCTTATTCTGTGAAGAATGACACTGGTAGTTCGATATAAATTGCATTGAATCTATAGATTACTTTGGGCAGTATGATCATTTTAACACTATTGACTCTTCCAATCCTTGAGGATGGGATGTTTTTCCATTTCTTTGTGTCCACCTTAATTTCATTGTTGACCCAACAATCATTCAGGAGCAGATTACTTAATTTCATGTATTTGTATACTTTTGAGAGTTCCTCTTGGTGTTGGTTTTCTAGTTTTGTTCCACTGGGGTCCAAGAAGATACCTGATATGGCTTCTATTTTTAAAAATATGTTGAGACTTGCATGTGGCCTAGAATATGGTCAATTTTTGAGAATGTTTCATATGCGGAAGAGAAGAATGCATATTCTGTGGTTGTAGGGTAGAAAGTCCTGTAAATGTCTGTTAGGTCCATTTGGTCTAGCATCTGATTTAAGTTCAGAACTTCTTTGTTGATTTTCTACCTTGATGATCTGTCTACTGCTGTCAGTGGGGTATTGAAGTTCTCCATTATTACTGTATTGGTGTCTATTTTCTTTCTCAGGTCTAGTAGTATTTAAGAATCTGGGTGCTCTGGTGTTGCTATTGGGTGCATATATATTTAGAATTATTATCTCTTCTTGTTGAATTGATCCCTTTATCATTATATAATATGCTTCTTTGTGTTTTTTTTTTTTTAACTGCTTTTGATTTAAAGTCTGTTTTGTCTGATTTAAGTATAGCTATCCCTGCTCACTTTTGGTTTCCATTTGTATGAAGTATCTTTTTCCACTCCTTTACTTTGAGTTTGTAAATATCTTTACCAGTTAGGTAGGTTTCTTGTATGCAGCATATCGTTGGATTTTGTTTTTAATCTGTTCCATCAGCCTGTTTTTTTTTAATTAGAGCATTTATTTCATTTACGTTTAAGTCCATTTACATTTGACATGTGAGGTTTTGTTCTTGTCATAATGTTAATTATTACCTAGTTGCTTTAAATTCTCAATTGTGTAATTGCTTTATGAGATACATGAGTTGTATACTTTCGTGTTTTTAGGAAGGTATCACCCTTTAATTTCCATGTTTAGAACTCCTTTGAGCATTTTTTGTAAGGCCAGTTTAGAGGTGATGAATTCCCTGTGTTTGTCTGGGAAAGACTTTATTTCTCCTTCACTTATGAAGCTTAGTTTAGCAGGACATAAAATTCTTGGCTGGCATAACTTTTATTTAAGAAGAATGAAATTAAGACCCCAGCCTCTAATGGTTTGTAAGGTTTCAGCTGAGAAGTCTGCTGTTAATCGGCTGAGATTTCCTTTATAGTTAATTGTACTCTTCTCTCTTGCCACTTTCAGGATTTTTTCCTTCATGTTGACTTTGGATAGTCTGATATTCTCAGGATTTTTTCCTTCAGGTTGACTTTGGACAGTCCAATGACAATATGTCTTAGTGAGATTCTTCTTGCAATGTATTTTCCAGGAGTTCTCTAAACTTCACGTATCTAAATGTCTAGATCTCCAGCAAGACCAGGGAAGTTTTCCTGAATTATTTCCTCAACTATACTTTTTATACTTTTTACTTTTTCTTCTTCTCCTTCTGGAATACCTATAACTTGCAGGCTTGGTCCCTTTACATAGTTCCATATATCTCAAAGGCTTTGTTCACTATTATTAAGTTATTTTTTCTTTATTTTTGTCTGACTGGGTTAATTCAAAAGACCTGTCTTCCAGGTCTAAAAGTCTTTTTTCTGCTGGGTAAAGTCTATTGTTGAAACTTTCAACTGCATTTTGTAATTCCTCCAACAAGTACTTTATTTCCAGAAGTTCTGTTTCGTTTTTGTTAATAATATCTATCTCTTATTTCATGTCCTAATTTTTTTTTCTAATTTCTTTGTATTGGTTTTTACCTTTCTCTTGGATATCATTGAGCTTTTTTAAATTCAATATTTTGAATTCTTCATTTGGTCTTTCAACTATTTCATTTTGATTAGGATCTGTTGCAGGAGAATTATTGTGGTCCTTTGAGAGTATTGTAACTCTCTGGTTTTTTTTTTTCATACTTTCAGAATTGTTTCTCTGGTTCCTTCTCATCTGAATAAGCATTTTCTCCTTCTTATTTCTGAATTACTTTTGCTTGAATGGGACTTCTCCCCCCTCAAGCTGTCATGTGTGTTTTGTAGCATCCTTTGGGTTTGGTTCTGGGTGCTTTCAGCGGCAAAGGCTCTGTTTAGGTTCCGTGGTTGTAGGTAATCTTTGTGTAGTGGATTTCTCAGATGCTGGTTGTAGTAGCAATGTACTGGGTATGTAAGCAGGCTCACTACCTCTTGAGAGGCTGGTATGGTGGAGGTCTCAGGAAGCTTATCTCATTCCCTAGTGCTGTGTGCTTGTGTCAACAGATTTTCTGTTGAGTTGTGCAGTTCATCCTTTAGGCCAGTGGGTGGCACTTATGGATAAGAGCTAATTGTGGCTGACACGGATATAGGCTTGATCTTTGTTTACCCTGAGATGTCTTCTGTTGCCTCATGCAATGGGCAATTTTGTGGAATGTACAGTGGTCTAAGCTCCCTGCTCACTCCCCAAATGGAGGAATCAAGCTGGGCAGGGCCAGACCAGCCAAGCCTGCCTATACATCCCCCAATGGCAGGCATAAGTGCTAGGTTAAAGGGAGTCTGGGAGGCAGCTGCCAACTGCCCATAGATGTGCCTGGGCATGGAGTGAAGAAATCTCCACTTCCCCAAGTTCTCTGCCCAGGAAAGGAGGGACAACCTAGACTCTCAATCTAGAAAAGTGGACTCTCCAAATGCCTGGAGATACGTCCAGGGTGAGCCAAATACCTGGAAATATGTCCCCCAGAGAGGAAAGGAGTACCTGCTGCAGAGTGGAGTAACTGCTGCTACAACAGGATCTTGGTGAGGGAGTGGGGGTGGGTGTAGGGGTGGGAAGAGGCAGCTCAGGCTCCTATTTCAGGCAAGCAGGTACACTGAGTGACTGGAAATATACCCAGTTGTGAAGTGGAGGGTTTGCTGCTGCACCAAGTTCTTTGCAAGAGAAGGGAGGTGTGGTTCATACTCCAAATCCAGTCAAGCAGTGCTGGGGTCCACATGCCTCCACTGGTTACTTGAAACTGGTGGGATAAATTCCTTCAACTAAGGGAGGAGTGTGGGGCACCTAGCAATGACACACGCAGATCAGGCCAGGCCACAGAGCTTTTCCTGGCTTCAAATCACACCGCCCAGGAGAAACCACAGCTTCAGCGCTCCCTTCCCACTCTAATCTGGTCACAGGAGACAGCCCAGTTCAGGAACTTACTTTTGGGGTACAGTCCACACTTGCCACTCAATTCTGGCTGTGGGGACCCTTACCCCACTCCAGAGCAAGTGCTCCAATCTCTGATCAAAGAAGAAAATGCCTGCGATGGCCTCTGCTGCCAGATGCCAAATAAGAAGTGACTTTGTAAGAGACCGGATTGAAAAACGGCACCCTCCTGTCAGTCCTGGGTCTGGGAAAATGCCTATAGCTTAAAGTGGTGTCTTTCTGTCTCATTGTCTTCTGGCCTCTCTCCAAGTGAGATCCAGGGCTTGGGAAAAATAAGGTGCTCTCCTAAGGCCTTAGTTAGTGCTCTCTTAAGACCTATAGTTGTCTATAGCTTAAAGTGGTGTCTTTCTCTCTCATTGTCTTCTGGCCTCTCCCCAAGTGAGATCCAGGGCTTGGGAAAAATAAGGTGCTCTCCTAAGGCCTCAGTTGGATGCGTCTCTAGTAGAAAAGTGAATCATAGAGGAAGACTCTCTGCCTCTCTCATGGACTTGGACTTCATTCACTTTCGTCAGCCAAATGCCATCATGCAGTCTGCTTGTAAATCTTCTCTTCCCCAAGATCTGAAATGTCCTTCATTTTGGAAGGAAAATACACCCTTTTTCTTATTGATTTGTCAGTTGTACGTGTTGCAAATATATTTTCCCTGTTTATAGCTTATCTTTTAATTTTTTATGTTTTTTTTGTTGAGCAAATGTCATTAATTTTGATGAAGACACATGTATAATCTTTTCCTTTATGATATGTGCATTTTACATCTTATTTAAGAGAAACTTTCTTACCCTCAAAGCCACAGTGATGTTTTCTTCTAAAATGTTTGAAGTTTTATGTTTAAATGTAGGTCTATGATACACCTAGAGATGATATCTGTGTTGGTGGTGTGAAGTGGGCTCTAATTTCATATTTTTCCACACAGATAACTAATTGCCACAGCACTCCTCAAACCCACTGATTATTACTGTCGCCTCTGCCAAATAATCAGTAACTGAATATATATGAGTCTGCCTCTGGGCTATCTCTTTTCTTTCATTTGCTTATCTTTCCTTTCTTGTCACATTTTCTTAATTTTTATAGATTTGTAAATCTTACTACCTAGCAGGGTATGTCTTGACCTTATTCAGTATTTTTTTTTTTTTGTATTCTCGACTCTTTATTTCTTTAAGGTAGATTTTAAGGTGAATTTTAAAGTTCTACCAAATCCTGTTGGTATTCTTATTGGAATTACATTACATTTAGAGATTAATCTGAAAGAACCATTATGTTTTGATGACCCAAACATGAACATATACCCCTCTCTGTTTACTTGCCTACTTTGATATTTTTCAGCAAAGTTTATAATTTTCTTCACAAGTCATGCACATATTTTATTCAGATTATTTCTAAAGCCCTTATATTTTAAAACTTCATGTTTTAACTCTCTGTTGCTGACATGTAAACATGCAGATGAGTTTTACATATTGTTCTTATATGCATCAATCTTGCTGAATTCTTTGCTTAGGTCTCATAAGTGGACAGTAGATTTTCTTGGGCTTTCCATGCAGACAAATGTAACGTCTATGAAAATGTTTCTGTTTTTTGTAAAAAATCTTTATCTTAGTCTATTTTATACAGCAATAACAAAATGCCATAGAGTGGACAATTTATAAAGAAGATAAATTTTATTTGTTTGCTTTTTATTTTGTTATTGATACATAATTGTACATATTTATGGGGTACATGCTATAGTTAGATACATGCATACAATGTGTAATTGTCAAATCAAGGTAATTGAGATATCCATCACCTCAAATATTCATTATTTCTTTAGGTTGGGAACATTCTATATCTTTTCTTCTAGCTATTTTGAAACATACTATACACTTTTGTTAATTATAATCACCCTATTATGCTATTAATCACTAGAACTCACTTCTTCTAACTATATTTTTGTAGCCATTGACCAACCTCACTTTATCCTCATCTCCCTCCTACCTTCCTGGACTCTAGTAACCATCATTCTGCTCTCTACCTCCAGGTGATCAATTTTTTTAGCTCCCACATTTGAGTGAGAATATGTGACATTTGTTCTGTGTCTTATTTATTCCACTTAACATAATGTTCTACAGTTCAGTTCCATCCATGTTGCCTCCAATGACAGGAATTCATTCTTTTTTATGGCTGTATAATATTTCATTGTGTATATACACCACGTTTTCATTTTCCATTCATCTGTTAATGGATACTTATGTTGATTCCACATCTTTGCTACTGGGAATAGTGCTGCAATAATCATGGGAGTGCAAACATCTCTTTGACACACTGATTTCCCTTTTTATTGGATACATACCCAGCAGTAGGATTGCTGGATCATATGGTAGTTCTATTTTTAGTTTTTTGAGGAACCGTTATACTACTTTCTATAGTTGCTGTACTGATTTACATTCCCACTGACAATGCACAAGCAAAGAACAGAAATTTATTTCTCATAGTTCTAGAGACTGGGAAGTCCAAAATCAAAGTTTTTAGTATCTGGTGTGGCTATTCTTACTGTGTCCTCACATGGTGTAAGCAGAAGAACAAGAGAAGATGACTGTTGTCTCCTCACATGCAGAAGAGTGGAAGAGAGAGAACCCACTCCCACAAACCCTTTATATGGTGGCATTCATCCATTCCCATTAGGCCCCACCTGCTAATGCTGTTGCATTGGGGATTAAGTTTCCAATACATAAATTTCGGAAAACACTTTCTAACCACAGCAATCCTTATGTTATATATATATATAGTACAGTAGTAGCTTAAACTCGCATTAAAATATTAAATGTAAACAGTATAGAGGGCATTCATGATTTTTTTCTTAACTTTAAAGTCATATTTTTACATTTCCACCAACAGGTATAATATTAACTGTAGACTTAAAAATATATATTCTCAGTGGGCATGGTGGCTCATGCCTGTAATCCTAGCACTTTGGGAGGCTGCAGCCAGTGGGTCACTTGAGGCAAGGAGTTTGAGACCAGCTTGGCCAACACAGTGAAATCCTGTCTCTACTAAAAATACAAAAAATTAGCTGGGCATGGTGGCATGAGCCTGTAGTTCCAGCTACTCAGGAGGCTGAGGCATGAGAATCCCTTGAATCCAGGAGGTGGAGGTTGCAGTGAGTGTGAGATCATGCCACTGCACTCCAGCTTCGGTGACAGAGTGAGATTCTGTCTCAAAAAAAAAAACACACACACACACAAAAATATATATTCTTTACAAATTTAAGAAAGTTCCCTTCTATCTATAAAAAGATTGCTAAAACATTTCATCATCATTGGAAATTAAATTTTCTCTGGTGCTTTTGTCCTGCATGTACGTAGATTTTTTCTTCAATCTATTATTGTGATGACTTACATTAATGGATGTGTTACAGTAATAGATTTGATCATCAGTTTTCTCATATGCAAATACAGAAAGTAATCTTTACTTTGGGATTTTTGTGATGTTTAAATTAGAGAGCATCTGTGAACAATTGCCAGGCAGGCAAAAGATAAAGGCCTACTGTTTCTTGTTCCCCTCCAGATCCACTCTCCCCTCTGGCTCTCTGCCCTGTGACTGTGTTAATGGTCACTGGGCTCTCTTGCTGTTGTTTCTGGTCAAGTTCAGCCAATGCAAGGTGGCAGCAAACTATTGAAAGATTGGAGGAAGGTGAAGTTGGAGTAGTTATTCCTCCAACCATCTCCTTCCTAGGCTACAGCATGTTGTCTTCATCCTTCTACAGATGACCTTAGCTCCTATCATGCAGCCCTCTGTATATAGCTATCTGACCTAGATTCTGCTAACCACACTTAGTGCCTGCCTCTTTGGGCAGGTGATAGCTCTCCTCTCTTACCCACAGTTACTAGCCTCTGAATGATACTGTATTTCACACTGGTTTCCTTAAGCTCCACCCACAACTTTGTGAATTGTCCCTTTACTTCACTGTCCTTAAATCATTTATTTTGTGGCTGTGTTTTGTGCTAGCAACCAAATACACAGATAAGTAGTGTGTCCAGAATTGGTGGGTTCTTGGTCTCGCTGACTTCAAGAATGAAGTCGCAGACCCTCGCAATGAGTGTTACAGTTCTTAAAGATGGTGTGCCTGGAGTTTGTTCCTTCTGATGTTCACACGTGTCCAGAGTTTCTTCCTTTTGGTTGGTTCGTGGTCTCGCTGACTTCAGTAATGAAGCTGCAGACCTTTGCGGTGAATGTTACAGTTCATAAAGGCGGCGCATCCAGTGTCGTTTGTTCCTCCGGGTGGGTTTGTGGTCTCGCTGACTTCAGGAGTGAAGCTGCAGACCTTCGTGGTGAGTGTTACAGCTCATAAAGGTGGCGCAGACCCAAAGAGTGAGCAGCAACAAGATTTATCTCGAAGAGCAAAACAACAAAGCTTCCACGGCTGAGGAAGGGGATCTGAATGGGTTGTGCTGCTGGCTCCGGTGGCCTGTTTTTATTCCCTTATTTGGCCCCACCCACATCCTGTTAATTGGTCCATTTGACAGAGTGCTGATTGGTCCATTTTACAGACTGCTGATTTGTCCGTTTTACAGAGTGCTGATTGGTCCATTTTACAGAGTGCTGATTGGTGCGTTTACAATCCTGTAGCTAGACACAAAAGTTCTCCAAGTCCCCACCCGACCCAGAAGCCCAGCTGGCTTCACCTCTCAGTAGGTTATTCATTTCATCCCACTATAACCTGGATATGGATGTGGATGGTTGTAAAATCAAGTATTTCTGCTCAGTTGAACATCTATTTAAGTCCCGGGTGATTTAAATGATTTGATCAATAATTATTATCTCTAATGGTGCCAAAATTGTTTTTTCTGTTATCAATCATTTGGACTACTTGCAGTTTTCAAATCAGTTAAATAAGCAATGTATATAAAGAGCCTAGCACAATCCTTTAGGCATTATAAAGACTATAACATTTGCTTTGTTTAAAAGAAAGAATGAAAGGGTTAGGAAAGGGGTTCAGCAGTAGAAATTTGAGCTATTGCAATAATCTTGAAGTTCACTGTGCTTTGCAAACCCAATATTACTTCCATTCTGTGATATTATTATGGAAATTACAGAGCAGAAGTCAGATCTGGAAAGCAAAGATATGGGAAATTATTTAACATATCAAAAGGAACCCACATCTACTCTAATTTTCCTCTTGGTTATGCCAACAATCTTTCTCATTTTGGAATGTCTTTTATAAGCTTTGTAAAAGGTCATAGACTACATAATGGTCCAGGTAGAGGCTAAGTAGGAGCTGGGGAATGATTGAATCAGCCTAGTGAGAAAACTGTAGCAATTATTCATTTGATGATGTTACTGCTTCTATATTTTGAATTATCCTAAGATAATTAAGGTGATAAAAAAGTTAAGGTGAATTTTAAAGTCCAAGTTACTGGAAACTACAGTTTTTAAGCTCTTTTTTTGGAGGGGGGGTGGTAAACAAATATCTTTGGGAAAAAGCCTAATTAAATACAATAATCCAGAGGCCCATCTCTTCTTCAGTGTTTAAAATGCTGTATTTTAACAAGGTACAAAACAGAGTCCTATTTAGGGAAATAGACAATATGATGTTACTGAATTTGGTTATTTGCAGGAATAGTCAAAATACATAGTTTCAAAATAGACCCTAAATATAGGGCCCCATTATTGGATTTTGCACATTCCATCTTCCTCACCAGTAATACTAGAAGCAACAGTGACTTTTGTTTAAAAATGCATATAGAAGCTTTAAAAATTACATAAAAATAAACCAAATAGAAAACAGATGTAATGATTCTCTGAATTGGCCCATTTAAAATCCCTCCACAGCATTCTATTGTGCCTTCCATTTATGTAAAACAATTTTCTTTCCCAGTCTTTCTTAAAAGTAGCATTCTTTTTTTTATAGCTGCATACTATTCCATGGTGTATATGTGCCACATTTTCTTTATCCAGTCTATCATTGATGGGCATTTGGGTTGGTTCCAAGTTTTGCTATTGTGAATAGTGCCACAATAAGCATACATGTGCATGTGTCTTTATAGTAGCATGACTTATAATCCTTTGGGTATATACCCAGTAATGGGATCGCTGGGTCAAATGCTATTTCTAGTTCTAGATCCTTGAGGAATCACCGCACTGTCTTCCACAATGGTTGAACTAGTTTACACTCCCACCAACAGTGTAAAAGCATTCTTATTTCTCCACATCCTCTCCAGCATCTGTTGTTTCCTGACTTTTTAATGATTGTCATTCTAACTGGTATGAGATGGTATCTCATTGTGGTTTTGATTTGCATTTCTCTGATGACCAATGATGATGAGCATTTTTTCATGTGTCTGTTGGCTGCATAAATTTCTTTTGAGAATTGTGTGCTCATATCCTTTGCCCACTTTTTGATGGGATTGTTTGTTTTTTTCTTGTAAATTTGTTTGAGTTCTTTGTAGATTCTGGATATCAGCCCTTTGTCAGATGAGTAGATTGCAAAAATTTTCTCTCATTCTGTAGGTTGCCTGTTTACTCTGATGGTAGTTTCTTTTGCCATGCCGAAACTCTTTAGTTTAATTAGATCCCATTTGTCTATTTTGGCTTTTGTTGCCATGCTTTTGGTGTTTTAGTCATGAAGTCCTTGCCCATGCCTATGTTCTGAATGGTATTGCCTAGGTTTTCTTCTAGAGTTTTTATGGTTTTAGGTCTAACATTTAAGTCTTTAATCCATCTTGAATTAATTTTTGTATAAGGTGTAAGGAAGGGATCTAGTTTCAGCTTTCTACACATGGCTAGCCAGTTTTCCCAGCACCATTTATTAAATAGGGAATCCTTTCCCCATTGCTTGTTTTTGTCAGGTTTGTCAAAGATCAGATGATTGTAGATGTGTGGTGTTATTTCTGAGGCCTCTGTTCTGTTCCATTGGTCTATATCTCTGTTTTGGTACCAGTATCATGCTGTTTTGGTTACTGTAGCCTTGTAGTATAGCTTGAAGTCAGGTAGCATGATGCCTCCAGCTTTGTTCTTTTGGCTTAGGATTGTCTTGGCAATGTGGGCTCTTTTTTGGTTCCATATGAACTTTAAAGTAGTTTTTTCCAATTCTGTGAAGAAAGTCATTGGTAGCTTGATGGGGATGGCATTGAATCTATAAATTATCTTGGGTAGTATGGGCATTTTCACAATATTGATTCTTCCTATCCATGAGCATGAAATATTCTTCCATTTGTTTGTGTCCTCTTTTATTTCATTGAGCAGTGGTTTGTAGTTCTCCTTGAAGAGATTCTTCATGTCCATTGTAAGTTGGATTCCTAGGTATTTTATTCTCTTTGAAGCAATTGTGAATGGGAGTTCACTCATGATTTGGCTCTCTGTCTGGTATTGGTATATAGGAATGCTTTTGAGTTTTTGCAGATTGATTTTGTATCCTGAGACTGCTGAAGCTGCTTATCAGCTGAAGGAGATTTTGGGCTGAGACGATGGGGTTTTCTAAATATACAATCATGTCATCTGCAAACAGGAACAATTTGACTTCCTCTTTTCCTAATTGAATGCGCTTTATTTCTTTCTATTGCCTGATTGCCTTGGCCAGAACTTCCAACACTATGTTAAATAGGAGTGGTGAAAGAGGGCATCCTTGTGCCAGTTTTCAAAGGGAATGCTTCCAGTTTTTGCCCGTTCAGTATGACATTGGCTGTGGATTTGTCATAAATAGCTCTTATTATTTTGAGATACGTTCCATCAACACCTAGTTTATTGAGAGTTTTTAGCATGAAGAGCTGTTGAATTTTGTTGAAGGCCGTTTCTGCATCTATCGAGATAATCATGTGTTTTTTGTCATTGGTTCTGTTTATGTGATGGAATACATTTATTGATTTGTGTATGTTGAACCAGCCTTGCATCCCAGGGATGAAGCCAGTTTGATCGTGGTGGATAAGTTTTTTGATATGCTGCTGGATTTGGTTTGCCAGTACTTTATTGAGGATTTTTGCATCAATGTTCATCAGGGATATTGGTCTAAAATTCTCTTTTTTTGTTGTGTCTCTGTCAGACTTTGGTATCAGGATGATACTGACCTCATAAAATGAGTTAGGGAGGATTCCCTCTTTTTCTATTGATTGGAATAGTTTCAGAAGAAATGGTAGCAGCTCCTCCTTGTACCTCTGGTAGAATTTGGCTGTGAATCCATCTGGTCCTGGATTTTTTTTTGTTGGTAGGCTATTAATTATTGCCTCAATTTCAGAACTTGTTATTGGTCTATTCGGAGATTCAACTCTTCCTGGTTTAGTCTTGGGAGGGTGTATGTGTCGAGGAATTCATCCATTTCTTCTAGATTTTCTAGTTTATTTGCATAGAGGTGTTTATAGTATTCTCTGATGGTAGTTTGTATTTCTGCGGGAATGGTGGTGATATCCCCTTTATCATTTTTTATTGTGTCTACTTGATTCTTCTCTCTTTTCTTCTTTAGTAGTCTTGATAGTGGTCTATCAATTTTGTTGATCTTTTAACAAAAAACCAGCTCCTGGATTCATTGATTTTTGAAGGGTTTTTTTGTTTGTCTGTCTCCTTCAGTTCTGCTCTGATCTTAGTTATTTCTTGTCTTCTGCTAGTTTTTGAATGCGTTTGATCTTGCTTCTCTAGTTCTTTTAATTGTGATGTTAGGGTGTCAAGTTTAGATCTTTCCTGCTTTCTCTTGTGGGCATTTAGTGCTATAAATTTCCCTCTACACACTGCTTTAATTGTGTCCCAGAAATTCTGGTACATTGTGTCTTTGTTCTCATTGGTTTCAAAGAACATCTTTATTTCTGCCTTCATTTTGTTATGTACCCAGTAGTCATTCAGGACCAGGTTGTTCAATTCCATGTAGTTGTGTGGTTTTGAGTGAGTTTCTTAATCCTGAGTTCTAATTTGATTGCACTGTGGTCTGAGAGACAGTTTGTTGTGATTTCTGTTCTTTTACATTTGCTGAGGAATGCTTTACTTCCAACTATGTGGTGTGTTTTGGAATAAATGCCATGTGGTGCTGAGAAGAATGTATATTTTGTTGATTTGGGGTGGAGAGTTCTGTAGATGTCTATTAGGTGTGCTTGGTGCAGAGCTGAGTTCAAGTCCTGGATATCCTTGTTAATCTTCTATCTCGTTGATCTAACATTGACAGTGGGGTGTTAAAGTCTCCCATTATTATTGTGTGGGAGTCTAAGTCTCTTTGTAGGTCTCTAAGGACTTGCTTTATGAATCTGGGTGCTCTCGTATTGGGTGCATGTACATTTAGGATAGTTAGCTCTTCTTGTTGAATTGTTCCCTTTACCATTATGGAATGGCCTTTTTTGTCTCTTTGGGTCTTTGTTGGTTTAAAGTCTGTTTTATCAGAGACTAGGATTGCAACCCCTGCTTTTTTTTTTTTTTTTGCTTTCCATTTGCTTGGTAAATATTCCTCCATCCCTTTATTTTGAGCCTATGTGTCTCTCTGCACATGAGATGGGTTTCCTGAATACAGCACACTGATGGGTCTTGAAGCTTTATCCAACTGGCCAGTCTGTGTCTTTTAATTGGGGCATTTAGCCCATTTACATTTAAGGTTAATATTGTTATGTGTGAATTTGATCCTGTCATTATGATGTTCGCTGGTTATTTTGCTCGTTAGTTGATGCAGTTTCTTCCTAGCATCGATAGTCTTTACAATTTGGTATGTTTTTGCAGTGGCTGGTACTGGTTGTTCCTTTCCATGTTTAGTGCTTCCTTCAGGAGCTCTTGTAAGGCAGGCCTGGTGGTGACAAAATCTCTCAGCATTGCTTGTCTGTAAAGGATTTTATTTCTCCTTCACTTATGAATCTTAGTTTGGCTGGATATGAAATTCTGGGATGGAAATTCTTTTCTTTAAGAATGTTTAATATTGGCCTCCTCTCTCTTCTGGCTTGTAGAGTTTCTGCTGAGAGATCCACTGTTAGTCAGATGGGCTTCCCTTTGTGGTTAACCCGACCTTTCTCTCTGGCTGCCCTTAACATTTTTTCCTTCATTTCAACATTAGTGAATCTGACAATTATGTGTCTTGGGGTTGCTCTTGTCAAGGAGTATCTCTGTGGCATTCTCTGTATTTCCTGAATTTGCACGTTGGCCTGTCTTGCTAGGCTGGGGAAGTTCTTCTGGATAATATCCTGAAGATTGTTTGCTAACTTGGTTCCATTCTCCCCATCACTTTCAGGTACACCAATCAAACATAGATTTGGTCTTTTCACATAGTCCCAAATTTCTTGGAGGCTTTGTTTGTTTCTTTTCACTCTTTATTCTCTAAACTTCTCTTCTTGCTTTATTTCATTAATCTGATCTTCAATCACTGATACCCTTTCTTCCACTTGATCGAATCAGCTGTTGAAGCTTGTGCATGCGTCACATAGTCTCATGCCATGTTTGCAGCTCCATCAGGTCATTTAAGGTCTTCTCTACACTTTTTATTCTAGTTAACCATTCGTCTAATCTTTTTTCAAGGTGTTTAACTTCCTTGTGATAGGTTTGAACATCCTCCTTTAGCTCGGAGAAGTTTGTTATTACCAACCTTCTGAAGCCTACTTCTGTCAGCTCATCAAAGTCATTCTCAGTCCAGCTTTGTTCTGTTGCTGGTAAGGAGCTGCGGTCCTTTGGAGGAGAAGAGGCGCTCGGTTTTTAGAATTTTCAGCTTTTCTACTTTGGTTTCTCCCCATCTTTGTGGTTTTATCTACCTTTGGTCTTTGATGTTGGTGACCTACAGATGGGGTTTCAGTGTGGATGTCCTTTTTGTTGACGTTGATACTATTCCTTTCTGTTTGTTAGTTTTTCTTCTAACAGTCAGGCCCCTCTGCTGCAGGTCTGCTGGCATTTGCTGGTGGTCCACTCCAGACCCTGTTTGCCTGAGCATCACCAGCGGAGGCTGCAGAACAGCAAATATTGCAGAACAGCAAATATTGCTGCTGATTCTTCCACTGGAAGCTTCATCCCAGAGGAGCACCCTCCTGCATGAGGTGTTAGTCGGCCCCTACTGGGTGGTGTCTCCCAGTTAGGCTATATGGGGGTCAGTCTGTCCATTCTCAGAGCTCAAACACCATGCTGGGAGAACCACTGCTCTCTTCAGTGCTGTCATACAGGGACGTTTAAGTCTGCAGAAGTTTCTGCTGCCTTTTGTTCAGAGGCAGCAGGCCTTGCTGAGCTGTGGTGGGCTTCGCCCAGTTCAAGCTTCCCTGGCCTCTTTGTTTACCTACTCAAGCCTCAGCAATGGCGGACACCCCTCCCCCTGCCAGCCTGCTGCCTCGCAGGTCAATCTCAGACTGCTGTGTTAGCAGTGAGCAAGGCTCCGTGGGCGTGGGACCCGCCGAGTCAGGCATGCAGTATAATCTCCTGGTGTGCGGTTTGCTGAGACCGTTGGAAAAGTGCAGTATTTGGGCGGAAGTTTCCCGTTTTTTCCAGGTACAGCCTGTCACGGCTTCACTTGGCTAGGAAAGGGAAATCTCCCAACACCTTGCACTTCATGGGTGAGGTGACACCCTGCCCTGCTTTGGCTCATCCTCCGTGGGCTGTACTCACTGTCCAACCAGTCTCAATGAGAGGAACCATGTACCTCAGTTGGAAATGCAGAAATCACCAGTCTTTTGCATTGATCATGCTGGGAGCTGCAGACCAGAGCTGTTCTATTTAGGGACATGGATGAAGCTGGAAACCATCATTCTGAGCAGACTATCACAAGGACAGAAAACCAAACACCACGTGTTCTCACTCATAGGTGGGAATTGAACAATGAGAACACTTGCACACAGGGCAGGGAACATCACACACCGGGGCCTGTCGTGGGGTGGGGGGCAGGGGGAGAGATAGCATTAAGAGAAATACCTAATGTAAATGACGAGTTAATGGGTGCAGCAAACCAACATGGCACATGTATATCTATGAAACAAACCTGCACGTTGTGCACATGTACCCTAGAACTTAAAGTATAAAAAAAAAAGTAGCATTCCAAATGTAACTCAGGTTCTACCCTTAGAGGCTCTCACATGAGATTTTGATTCATAGCTGAGTCATGTATAGAGAAAGGCAGGGTTTGGGGTGTCTGCTTTTGCTAATGGAGGTCACGGCCGAGGTGCCACGTTTGTGCTGGCAGCCATGGCAGGGGCTTTCTGATTCAACAGCTCTTGGAAATTCAGTCTGATTCTGCAATAACCCCAACAATTGAAAAATGAGCTGCCCATATCCCTTAAACAGTCCCTGTGTTACACCAGTGGAGTGGATGATTCTGTTGCCTGACACACACACACACACAAAAACCCTGTCTAATAGTGAAGTATAGTGTGTCATAGAGCTGAAATGAACAGTAACAGGAAAAGAATATGCCCCCTTTTGAAATATACATTTAAGAATGCTTAGAACACTTACTCTGAATCAGACACTGTGTGCACTGCTCGGAGTACAGCCCCCAAGGAACTACCTGTGTGAATTTCTAAATGTGGGCATGGGCAGTGGGTGGGCCTGGGGGTTAGGAATGGTTCACAGATAAAAACGACCAAATATTAAACGTGACTGTAAGCACAACATATAAAGCTTACCACTCTTGGAAGCCTGCCACCTTTTGAAATCAGACAAATCAGGAAAAAAGAAGGAAACAGAGGAAAGCAGGAAGGGAAATAAGAAAAGGGAAAAAAAGAAAGAGGAAAGGTATCTAACACTTTATAAATACTTGATCTGCATGATGCACAAACATTGTCTTATTTGAAATGCCATCATGATATACCACATAGGTCAGGAATATTTGTTCCATTTTCGAGGTGAGAAAATCAAGCCTCAGTCTGGGATTGAAACCCAAGTCCATCTATGCCCAGAACCCACACTGTTTTTCATGTAGTCTAGTGTGATGGGGGTGGTGAGAGACTTAGTAAAAATTCTAATTTTCTTTGCAAAGTTGTTAGTTGGATACCTATCAAAAGACTTTACTGTAGAATGAGATTTAGAATTGTGAGCATCTTTTCCCTTGAACTTTAACCAGAGCTTATTGACTTTTTCCCTCTACATAAATTCAAATCTTTATACTTTGGATGTTTAAACTGGGCAAATTTCAAATGAGGATATGCATGTTTCTGTACGTTTCTTCCTGTTCCTGAAAATTTTGTTGATTTGTCCTGATGATGTCTATAAGTAACTCTGTGAGATAGAGAACTGTAAAGCTAGGAAGAACAAGCCTGCCAGAATGAACTGTGCATTAACAACACACAATTTCCTTATAGATTTAAACTAAGCAAACATGTAAATGAATAACCTTTTTAAGGACAAGCTACGTCACCAATAGAGTTTACTTAATTTATTTTGACAACTGCCTCTAATTACTTAACATAACACATTATATGGGTAATAAAAACAGTTAATAATGTAAAACCTCATTGCTGTTTCAGGTCGAGTGAGAGATGTGTGCATATATTCTCCAGGCATTTGTGGAGTGGATCATATTGCTCTCTCTCTCTCTTTCTCTCTTTCTCTGTGTGTGTGTGTGTGTGTGTGTGTCTGTGTGTGTGTCTGTGTGCCTGTTGGGACAATTTCTTCAGATAAATTTTTGGATTCACGGATGTGAAGAGATTAAATTCCATATGGAATGTGAAAAAATAATTCGTAAATATTGTCAATTCTCAGCTCTGAAAAAAAACAATGGCTAAACTTTATCTTAGGTTACATTATATACTATATACTATAGCTAATTTACACGCCTGGCCTTTGTGGGGCATCCTCTTATACGTTAATCTAGCGCCCTCTTGTGTAATAGGTTTTAATAACAAAGTTTGAGAGTGTTTATATATCATGTTTTGATTTCTAATTTCTAAAAGAATATACTCATTGGATAGTGTTATTATTTTATTTTCTTTGTATTTTTTGTATTTCCAAAGTACACATAATAAAAAATATATATAAATGAACAAGACTGAATTTTCAAGTCTTATGTCATGCACATGACTGTCAGTAAACAAAAACCACTTTTCTGAATCAGGACATTTCTTAAGAAAATGAAATTTACTCCCAGGAGGCAAAGGAAAAATAATATTGTAAAACAGCACAATTCATTTGGATCAATTCTTAGAATTTTAGAGCAAGAAGAAAATGCAGCGATCCAGTGAGGGCTAGGAAGTGGCTGGCACTTGCTTTTCATCTGTGTCATGCTGCTGTCACTGCCCGGGCTGGCACAAGGCTAAAGGGTATTGCTAGTATTTTACACAGAGAACAGTTTTCTGATCATTTTTCTTTTTTCAGGAACTCTCACGTGAAAATCAACGTGTAAGCAGGGAGAGGCAGTGCTGCTCTGATCCAAGGCAGGGAAGATGAAGCCCTGTCTACTGTCCCTTCCTGGGAGGCAACTGAGGGTTGTGTAGTTTGTGAATCCTTAGGCTTCTTGGGGCCATGGTTTGACAGCACAATTATAAACTTTGCTCTTTTGCGCTGTTATGAATTGAATTGTATCTTACAAAACTTGTATGTTGAAGTCCTAACCCCTCTAGTACCTCAGAACGTGAGCTTGTTTGGAGACAGGGCCTTAACAAAGGAAATTAAGTTAAAATGAAGTCAGTAGGATGGGCTGTAATATAACTAGTGTCCTTACAAAAAAAAAGGAAATTGGTGTAGATAAAGGTAGAGGTTTGGTTGATGTCTCTACAAGCCAAGAAACACCACAGATTGCCAGCAAACCACCAGAAGCTAGGAGAGAGGCATGCAACACACTCTCTCTCACAGCCCTCAGAAGGAACTCACCCTGCTGACATCTTGGTCTTGAGCGTCTAACCTCCATAACTGTGAGAGAATAAATATCTGTTGTTTTAAGCCACCCAGTTCGTGGAACTTTACTATGGCAGCCCTAGAAAATGAATCCACATTTGCACTCAATGGCATCGTGGGTTGTTCCTGCTGGCCGAAGTAGTACAGCCAGCACAGATTGTAGGTTTAGGCTGTGTAATTTAAAATCCCCGGAGAAAGGATAACTTTGTAGTATAATGTAATAAATAATCTATTGTAAAAAATAATTATCTCAGTGAAAAAAAATGTGCTTTCTAATTGACCAGCAGCCATCTAAATGTTTATTTTTGTGCAGAATTATTATTTTTATTTATTTATTTTTATTTTTTGAGACGTAGTCTCACTCTGTCACCCAGGCTAGAGGGCAGTGGCATGATCTCAGCTCACTGCAAACTCTGCCTCCCTGGGTTCAAAGGATTCTCCTGACTCAGCCTCCTGAGTAGCTGAGATTATGGGTGTGCATTACCACACATGGCTAATTTTGGTATTTTTTGTAGAGTTGGGTTTTCACCATGTTGGCCAGGCTGGGTCTTGAACTCCTGACCTCAAGTAATCTGCCTGCCTCGGCCTCTCAAAGTGCTGGGATAACAGGCATGAGCCACTGCACCTAGCCCGTTCTTTGTTTTCTATTTGGTTTATTTTTATATAATTTTTATAGCTTCTATATACATTGCTAGTGTCATGCCTAATTATTTTAAAGTAACTGCTGGCCATCAAGGCATTTTACTATATCAGTTGTATCACTTAAAGATAAGAGTATTTTCATATTTAGCCAAAATAACATTTTCTCACTTTAAACACATTATTTTAAAATAGTCATCTTATCTAATAACCAGCCCACATCTAAATTTCCCTAAATGTCCCCCAAATCACATATACTTGGCTTGTCCAAAACTGGATCCAATTTGAGACCACACATTGCATCTAACTGCCATTTCTTGCCCCTTTTAATCAGGCCAGTCACATTTTAATGGCACTGTCTTGCTGAAGAGAATAACTCATAATGAAGAAAATACACCAAATTCTGGATGTCTCTGATTGTTTCTTTGTGGTATCATTTAGCTTGTTTCTGTACATTGGAATTTAGATATAAAGGCTCTATTAGATTTGGGCTAGACTACATCACAAATGATATGTTTTTACTTCATATTGCATCTCATTAATAGGCCCACAATATCTGGTTGTCCACCAGTGGGATGCTGAGAGAGACCACTGAGAGTGGGGATAACATCTTGAACACTCCATTGCAAGAAGAAACTAATCTCTGTGTGGTTATCATGGCCTCATATAGGTGTCTAGTTACCTACCCATCATTCATCTAATAGTGTCAATGCCAGTTCATGGCCTGACTGGTTGATTTAATTGTTGTCAAATGATTATTCCCTAATTCTGCCACTTCACGTGTGTTGACTGGGGACATTCCTTATTAACTGGAGCTTTCTGTTTACCCTGTGATACAGTCCCTGCTTAAAAGAAGGATGAATTGTTTATTCTTTCCCATTACTCACAAATTTTGAGAACAAAGAATTAGTTTAATAATTATTTTAATTAGTGATATGTGATATCCTTTTTTTCTGACTTCCCCTTTTGTTAATGTCATTATAAACTCTGATTTTTAATAAATTTAATGAATTTCAAAAAACTACAATCATAGGGCAGGGGTGGTTGTTCAAATGGTCACAAATGTAATCAGTAGAAGACACTTTAAACTGGCTTCTGAGTCCCTTTGATAGTACTCCATTAATCTTTATGAGCTTCTTTGCTTGCTTTTGGGCACAAGATCTGAATACCTTCAGTGGGGAATCATATAAGTACTTTGGTTTGAATGATGGTGCACTCACCAAAATTCATATGTTGAAACTGAACTGCCAATGTAGTAGTATTAAGAGATGGGGTCTTTAAGAGGTTATTAAGTCATAAGGGCAGAGCCTTCAAGGAGGGGGTTATAAATAGACCTTATAAATGGACTCGAGGGAGTGGATTTGCTCTCTTCCACTCTTCTCCCATGTGAGGATGAAGCATTCCTCCTCTGTGGCCCTTCCATCCCTTCTACCACATAAAGACAGAGTGTTCCTCCTCTCTGGAGGTCACAGCAACAAAGCACCACCTTGGAAGTAGAGAGCAGCCCTCACCAGACAACTGAACCTGCTGGCACATTAATCTTGAATTTCCCAGCTTCCAGAACTGTGAGAAAATAGAATTGTGTACTTTATAAATCACCCAGTCTCAGATATTTTGTTATAGCAGCACAAACAGACTAAGACAGTCAAATTCACCTTTTTAAGAGAGCCAATTGCTAATGCAGTGACATTGCATCTTGGATATACCATGGACAGAGTTGGAAGCTGGAAGATACACATTTTTAAGAACATGAGTTCATATTGATATTTTCAGCTTTAGCAATACAGTGTTTTTACTTGATTTCTTTAATTTTATAAATGTATCTCTTTCCTTTTGTATTTTTTCCTATAATGTAAAGAAAATAAGAAATAATACCAATATTACCATTGAAAAAAGTTTAAAAATTTTTGTCAGTATTTTGTCCTTAGAATGCATCCCAAGCATTGCTGGTAAGATGGCCGAATAGGAACAGCTCTCGTCTGCAGTTCCCAGTGAGATTGATGTGGAAGGCAGGTGATTTCTGCATTTCCAACTGAGGTACCCAGTTCATCTCACTGGGACTGGTTGGACAGTGGGTGCAGCCCACAGAGGGTGAGCCAAAGCAGAGTGGGGCATCGCCTTACCCAGGGAGCACGAGGGGTCAAGGAATTCTCTCCCCTAGCCAAGGGAAGCCATGAGGGACTGTGCCGTGCCATGAGGAATGGTGCACTCAGGCCGAGATACTGCACTTTTCCCACAGTCTTCACAACTCGCAGACCAGGAGATTCCCTCCGGTGCCTCCACCACCAGGGTCCTGGGTTTCAAGCACAAAACTGGGCAGCTGTTAGGGCAGACACCAAGCTAGCTGCAGGAGGTTTTTTTTTTCCATACCCAAGTGGCGCCTGGAACACCAGCAACACAGGACCATTCACTCCCCTGGAAAGGGGGCTGAAGCCAGGGAGCGAAGAGGTCTGGCTTGGTGGGCCCCACCCCAATGGAGCCCAGCAAGCTAAGATCCACTGGCTTGAAATTCTCACTGCCAGTACAGCAGTCTGAGGTCGATCTGGTATGCTCGAGGTTGGTTGAGGGAGGGGCGTCCACCATTACTGAGGCTTGAATAGGGGATTTTACCCTCACAGTGTAAACAAAGCTACCAGGAAGTTCAAACTGAGTGGAGCCCACTGCAGCTCAGCAAGGCCACTGTGGCCAGACTGCCTCTCTAGATTCCTACTCTCTGGGCAGGGTATCTCTGAAAAAAATGCAGCAGTCCCAGTCAGGGGCTTATAGGTAAAACCCCCGTCTCACTGGGACAGAGCACTTGGGGGAAGGGGCAGCTGTGGGCACAGCCTCAGCAGACTTAAACATCCCTGCCTGACGGCTCTGAAGAGAGCAGTGAATCTCCCAGCACAGTGTTTAAGCTCTGCTAAGGTTCAGATTGCCTCCTCAAGTGGGTCCCTGATCCCTGTGTATCCTGACTAGGAGACACTTCCCAATAGGGGCTGACAGACACCTCATACAGGAGAGCTCTGACTGGCATCTGGCAGGTGCCCCTCTGGGACACAGCTTCTAGAGGAAGGAACAGGCAGCAGTCTTTGCTGTTCTGCAGCCTCCACTGGTGATACCCAGGCAACAGGGTCTGGAGTGGACCTCCAGCAAACACCAGCAGACCTGCAGCAGAGGGACCAGACTGTTAGATGGAAAACTAACAAACAGAAAGGAATAGTATCAACATCAACAAAAAGGACGTCCACTCAGAGACCCCCTCCAAAGGTCACCGACTTCAAAGACCAAAGGTAGATAAATTCACGAAGTTGGGGAGAAACCAACACAAAAAGTCTGAAAATTCCAAAAACCAGAACGCCTCTTCTCTTCCAAAGGATCACAACTTCTCACCAGCAAGGGAACAAAACTGGATGGAGAACGAGTTTGAAGAATTGACAGAGGTAGGCTTCAGGCGGTGAGTAATAATAAACTCCTCCCAGCTAAAGGAATATGTTTTAACCCAATGCAAGAAAGCTAAGAACCTTGAAAAAAGGTTAGATGAATTGCTAACTAGAATAACTAGTTTAGAGAATATAAATGACCTGATGGAGCTGAAAAACACAACACGAGAACTTCGTGAAGCATACGCAAATATCAATAGCCGAATCGATCAAGCGGAAGAAAGGATATCAGATATTGAAGATCAACTTAATGAAATAAAGCAAGAAGACAAGATTAGAAAAAAAAATGAAAAAGAATAAAAAAAGCCTCCAATATGGGACTATGTGAAAAGACAAAATCTACATTTGATTGGTGTACCTGAAAGTGATGGGGAGAATGGAACCAAGTTGGAAAGCACCCTTCAGGATGTTATCCAGGAGAACCTCCACAACCTAGCAAGACAGGCCAACATTCAAATTCAGGAAATACAGAGAACGCCACAAAGATACTCCTCAAGAAGAGCAACCCCAAGAAACATAATCATCAGATTCACCAAGGTTGAAATGAAGAAAAAAATGTTAAGCGCAGTCAGAGAGAAAAGTTGGGTTACCCACAAAGGGAAGCCCATCCGACTAACAGCAGATCTCTCTGCAGAAACCCTACAAGCCAGAAGAGAGTGGGGGCCAATATTCAACATTCTTAAATAAAAGAATTTTCAACCCAGAATTTCATATCCAGCCAAACTAAGTTTCATAAGTGAAGGAGAAATAAAATCCTTTACAGACAAGCAAATGCTGAGAGATTTTATCACCACCAGGCCTGCCTTACAAGAGCTCCTGAAGGGAGTGCTAAACATGGAAAGGAACAACCAGTACCAGTCACTGCAAAAACATAACAAATTGTAAAGACCATCGATACTATGAGGAAACTCCATCAACTAGTGGGCAAAATAACCAGCTAGCATCATAATAACAGGATCAAACTTGCACATAACAATATTAACCTCAAATGTAAAGGCTAAATGCCCCAATTAAAAGACACAGATGGGCAAGTTGGATAGAGTCAAGACCCATCAGTGTGCTATATTCAGGAGACCCATCTCACATGCAGAGACACACATAGGCTCAAAATAAAGGGATGGAGGAATATCTACCAAGCAAATGGAAAGCAAAAAATAAAAATAAAAAATAAAAAAATGCAGGGGTTGCAATCCTAGTCTCTGATAAAACAGACTTTAAACCAACAAAGATCAAAAGAGACAAAGAAGGGCGTTACATAAAGGTAAAGGGATCAGTGCATCAAGAGATAACTATCCTAAATATATATGCACCCAATACAGGAGCACCCAGATTCATAAAGCAAGTTCTTAGAGATCTACAAAGAGACTTAGACTCCCACACAGTAATAGTGGGACACCCCAATGTCAATATTAGACAGATCAACGAGACAGAAAATTGACAAGGATATCCAGGACTTGAACTCAGCTCTGGACCAAGTGGACCTAATAGACATCTATAGAACTCTCCACCCCAAATCAATAGAATATACATTATTCTCAGCACCTCATTACACTTATTCTAAAATAGACTACATAATTGGAAGTAAAACACTCCTCAGGAAATACGAAACAGTGGAAATCACAACAAAGTCTCTCAGACCATGGTGCAATCAAATCAGAACTCAGGATTAAGAAACTCAATCAAAACTGCACAATTACTTGGAAACTGAACAACCTGCTCCTGAATGACTACTGGGCAAATAATAAAATGAAGGCAAAAATAAAGATGTTCTTTGAAACCAACGTAAACAAAGACACAATGTACCAGAATCTCTGGGACACAGCTAAAGCAGTGTTTACAGGGAAATTTCTAACACTAAATGCCCACAAGAGAAAGCAGGAAAGATCTAAAATCGACACCCTAACATCACAATTAAAAGAACTAGAGAAGCAAGAGCAAACAAATTCAAAAGCTAGCATAAAAGATCAAATAACTAAGATCAGAGCAGAACTGAAGGAGATAGACACACAAAAAAAAACCTTCAAAAGATCAATGAATCCAGGAGCTGGTTTTTTGAAAATATCAACAAAATAGACCACTAGCCAGACTAATAAAGAAGAAAAGAGAGAAGGAGCAAATAGATGCAATAAAAAATGATAAAGAGGATATCAGCACTGATCCCACAGATACAAACAACCTTCAGAGAATACTATAAATACTTCTACACAAATAAACTAGAAAGTCTAGAAGACATGGATAAATTCCTGGACACACAAACCCTCCCAAGACTAAACCAGGAAGATGTCGAATCCCTGAATAGACCAATAACAAGTTCTGAAATTGAGGCCATAATTAATAGCCTACCAACCAAAAAAAGTCCAGGACTGGACAGATTCACAGCTGAATTCTACCAGAGACACAAAGAGGAGCTGGTACCATTTCTTCTGAAACTATTCCAAACAATATAAAAAGAAGGAATCCTCTCCAACTCATTTTATGAGGCCAGCATCATCCTGATACCAAAACCTGGCAGAGTCACAACAAAAAATAAAATTTCAGGCCAATATCCCTCATAAACATCAATGCGAAAATCCTCAGTAAAATACTGGCAAACCGAATCCAGCAATACATCAAAAACTTATCCACCACCATCAAGTCGGCTTCACCCCTGGGATGCAAGGCTGGTTCAACATACACAAATCAATAAAGGTAATCCATCACATAAACAGAACCAATAACAAAAACCACATGATTATCTCAATAGATGCATTAAAGGCCTTCAACAAAATTCAACAACCCTTCATGCTAAAAACTCTCAATAAACTAGCTATTGATGGAACGTATCTCAAAATAATAAGAGCCATTTATGACAAGCCCACAGCCAATATCATACTGAATGGGCAAAAGCTGGAAGCATTCCCTTTGAAAAGTGGCACAAGACAAATATGCCCTCTCTCATCACTCCTATTCAACATAGTATTGGAAGTTCTGGCTAGGGCAATCAGGCAAGACAAAGAAATAAAGCGTATTCAAAGAGGAAAAGAGGAAGTCAAATTGTCTCTGTTTGTAGATGACATGATTGTATATTTAGAAAACCCCATTGTCTCAGCCCCAAATCTTCTTAAACTGATAAGCAACTTCAGCAAATTCTCAGGATACGAAATCAATGTGCAAAAATCACAAGCGCTCCTATACACCAATAACAGACAAACAAAGAACCAAACCATGAGTGAACTCCCACTCACAATTGCTATAAAGAGAATAAAATACTTAGGAATACAACCAACAAAAGATGTGAAGAACCTCTTCAAGGAGAACTACAAACCACTGCTCAAGGAAATAATAGAGGACACAAATAAATGGAAAAACCTTCCATGCTCATGGATAGGAAGAATCAATATCATGAAAATGGCCATACTGCCTAAAGTAATTTACAGATTCAATATTATCCCCATCAAGCTACCACTGACTTTCTTCACAGAATTGGAAAAAACTACATTAAATTTCATATGGAACCAAAAAAAGAGCCTGTATAGCCAAGACAATCCTAAGCAAAAAGAACAAAGCTGGAGGCATCATGCTACCTGACTTCAAACTATGCTACAAGGCTACAGTAACCAAAACAGCATGGTACTTCTACCAAAACAGATATGTAGAACAATGCAACAGAACAGAGGCCTCAGAAATAACACCACACATCTGGATCTATCTGATCTTTGACAAACCTGACTAAAACAAGAAATAGGGAAAGGATTCCCTATTTAATAAATGGTGGGAAAACTGGATAACCATATTCAGAAAACTGAAACTGGACCCTTTTCTTACACCTTATACAAAAATTAACTCCAGGTGGATTAGAGACTTAAAGTAAGACCTAAAACCATAAAAACCCTAGAAGAAAACGTAGGCAATACCATTCAGGACATAGACATGGGCAAAGACTTCATGACTAAAACACCAAAAGCAATGGCAACAAAAGCCAAAATTGACAAATGGGATCTAATTAAACTTAAGAGCTTCTGCACAGCAAAAGAAACTATCATCAGAGTAAACAGGCAACCTACAGAATGGGAGAAAATTTTGCAATCTATCCATATGACTAAGAGCTAATATCCAGAATCTACAAAGAACTTAAACAAATCTACAAGAAAAAAACAAACAACTCCATCAAAAAGTCGGCAAAGGAATGAACAGATGCTTCTCAAAAGAAGACACTTATGCAGCCAACAAACATATGAAAAAAAAGCTCATCATCACTGGTCTTTAGAGAAATGCAAATCAAAACCACAGTGAGATACCACCTCATGCCAGTTAGAATGGCGATCATTGAAAAGTCAGGAAACAACAGATGCTGGAGAGGATGTGGAGAAATAGGAATGCTTTTACACTGTTGGTGGGAGTGTAAACTAGTTCAACCATTGTGGAAGACAGTGTGGCGATTCCTCGAGGATCTAGATCCAGAAATACCATTTGACCCAGCAATCCCATTATTGGGTGTATACCCAAAGGATTATAAATCATTCTACTATAAAGACACATGCACACGTATGTTTACTGCAGCACAATTCACAATAGCAAAGACTTGGAACCAAACCAAGTGCCCATCAATGATAGACTGGATAAAGAAAATGTGACACATATACACCATGGAATACTATGCAGCCATAAAAGAGGATGAGTTCATGTCCTTTGCAGGGACATAGATGAAGTTGAAAACCATAATTCTCAGCAAACTAACACAAGAACAGAAAACACAAACACTGCATGTTCTCACTCATAAGTGGGAGTTGACCAATGAGAAAACATGGACCCAGGGAGGGGAACATCACACACGGGCCTGTTGGAGGGTGGGGAGCTAGGGGAGGGATAGCATTAGGAGAAATACCTAATGTAGATGATGGGTTGATGGAAGCAGCAAACCACCATGGCAAGTGTATACCTATGTAACAAACCTGCACGTTCTGCACATGTACCCCAGAACTTAAAGTATAATAAAAAAAGAGACAATGATTAACTTCAAGGATAACAAAAATTTGTGTAGAGAAGGAAAAGTAGTCATGACATTTACTATATTTTTTAACTGATCTAAAGTATTTCCATGACTTAATGATATAGGGTGACTATGAATCTAACCAAAATTATATCGTAATTCCATAGGGATGAAGGAGTATAGGAAGGTGTGTGGCAGATGTGCCAGACTGCAATAACTCAAGCACACCCTGAGAATGACCCTGGGTGCGTTTCACATTCTGAGCTAAGGAATCTGGGAGTGGCGAACCCGGAGATTCACTCCTTATCTATGAAGATCTATGAAGGGCATCTGAACCCCTGGTTCATTACTTTGAACACAGGTGGTACAAGGAATCTAGGCCTTTATTTTGGTTTGAACAAACGTTGCTAGGTGGAGGCTGCTAAGTGAAAATGGTACGTAAACTGCATGCCTTTTACAAACAGTAGTGATTCTCCTGTCCAGCTGCCACTCCCGAACTGCCCTGTACTTAAGCCCTCAGTAAACCCTGTGACTAGTTAAAAAAAAAAAATAATAAAATAAAGGAATGCATCCCATTAAGAAAGTACAGTCAGGTTACTTAGTTTTAAACTTGCTTAAAATATATCTTTCCTCTGTGGAGCTTCCCTAATAATTTTATATACAATGAGGTTTATTTGTTTTGTTTGGCTTTCAATTTTAGCAGTTGAGATTTTAATGACATTATATTATTTACTAGGTAATGACTCAGAAATCAAATCCGAATAGAAAGCCCTCCTTTCTCTCCTTACTCCTCCACCTCATTTCTTCTCATCATAGGTAATTATTTTTAATTGTATCTTCTTTATCCTCCTATTGATTTTTATAAATGCATTTTTGCCTTATTTCCCTCCTTTCCTACACAAAAGATAGCATATTATTTATTGCTATACTCCCTTGCTTTTGTACATGACAAGATAGCCCGGTGAACTCTCCACAATAGTGTGTCTCTACCTTTTTATGATTGCATGCAGTACTCCATTGAGTTTCCTAATTGAGCACTTTTTGAATACTGTCACTCTGGTTGAGGATTATGTAGCCTCATGAGCGTAGACGGAGCAAAAAAATGCCCTTATTTTCATGTCTCCTCTATCCCACCCACCCCTTGCAACAAAGGCATATGAGTATTTCCTGGATTCCTTCAGTCAGACTGCTGGAAATGAGCTCTTGGGGAAGGAGGCTTTGCATAATGCCAATTCTGATGGTGTGAGAGGCAGCAGGGTTGTTAGGCTTTTGAGTGGTTCTCAGCTTGGTTTCTGGTGGAGAAGTGGCATGGGTGATTTTGGCAATTGCAGATATGGTAGAGTCCACTTCCTGGCAGCAGGACAAACAGCAGCATCTGGTGCTGTGTGGGCTGAAGCCATGGTGAGGGTCTCCTTGTCAGACCCCCTATGCAGTGATGTTGGGACCTTGTTCCCAGAAACTTAGCCTTGAGCCTGGTGTTCCAGCTCACACAACACTTCTCTTAGTTGCCTGGGATCCTTTTAATAAATTCCTTTTCTGCTTAATTGACTAGAGTATGCTTTTCTTGCTTACATCTAAGAACTCTGACCTAAATACTCTTTATGAAAAAAAATGATTAACAACACTAAATACAGAAAGTGAGAAAAGGAATGTTCTGCTGTCCTTTCTTCATTTGTAATAACTTTGATCTACTCTCTCTCAGCCTGTCCTTGACATTTCTTTTCTCCTCATTATTCTGCTTTAAAAAATACCTAAGTTTTGAATTCCCTATTTTGCTTCTTTCTTGTGTACCAGGATGGTAACTGGAGATATTAAGCTGAAATTTAGCCCTCTACCTGTCAGCATTTCTCAGTACTCATTATTCTTGCTTTGTTCTGGCAGCAAACATGGCTTAGCGAATGGACTGCTCTCAAGATAAAAGAGAACAGAGTCAAATTCGGGATATGTTAATCTTCAAAACATGATTTTTTATTCCAAGAACCAGATGTTTGAGGGTGCCAAGAAATTTGTTTGGTTAATTTCTTTTCTCTTCTTTTCTTTTCGAGACAGGTTCTTACTCTGTTGTCCAGGCTAGAGTACAGTGGCACGATCATGGCTCACTACAGCCTTAACCTCCCACGTTCAGGTGATCCTCTTGCCTCAGCTCCCGAGTAGCTGGGACTACAGGTGAGTGCCGCCACACTCGGATAGTTTCTTGTATTTTTTGTAGAGATGGGATTTCACCACATTGCTCAGGTTGGTCTTGGACTTCTGAATTCAAGCAATCCGCCTGCCTTGGCCTCCCAAAGTGCTGGGATTACAGGCATGAGACACCATGCCCGGCCTGATTGGCAAATTTCATAATTGGTTTTTGGAAGTCCAAAATCTTATCTTCAGTTATCACAAGCAAAACTTGGAGATCTCACAGATTAATTTATGCCCAAACCATAGAACTGAGAAGTATGAAGGATGTGATAAGAAAGGGTTTGGGTTTTTCTCTTACTCCTAAAGGAGATGCAGCTGAGTGGGCAGGTGGATCTGGAGAATCCCTAAGGTGATGTGGGAGGATAGGAGAGAGCTTTGCACGTCTGGCCACCCAGGAGCAGAGGGGCACAGCAGAAGCAGTCAACAAGGGAGTAAAGGAACAATTAACATCAGCGACAGGTGTCAGCAAAGAAGACAAATTACAGACCCTTGCCTGCCCTTGATATCATGATCCTCGTCATGGATCACTTAGCCCACTATCTGCATTATGGGAGGTACGTGAGAATGTTGTTGCTTCGTGTTATCATCACCATTGTTATGAATAGGCAGGAGCACTCCTCAGCCACTGCTGGAATCAAGCACTTGACAATTATTGTAGGCTACTGGAAGGAGCAACCTCTGACTCGTTAGAGAGCATCAGTGCACAGCTGGGCCCCCCACACACTCAGACCTGGGAGGCTCAGAGCTCAGAATGAAGTAGAATATAGGATTCTGAGAAGCCTGGAGCCCTGCATCCCTCTGGTGACTCCACCAGTGTCCAATGTTGAAGGCGCTGAAGTTAGCCTGCAGAGATTCAGAAAAAGGGGAAAGGAAGAGGGTGGTCCTAGGAGGCTTGAGATGCAGAGAGAAAACTTGGATATTCAGGCATGGCTGAACCCCTAGATGCAGATCTGGGTAAAGTCTGATGTGGCCTGGACAAGGCTACTAACCAGGGTCTTAATTGTTCCTTCTCTTTTGCTCTTCTTTAGCCCACAAGTGATCTTGGATGCTTTCCATGGCTCCTTCCTCTTCCACTAATCCTCCCTTGGAGCTGGGATGACTCCAAGTACAGGATTCTTTGATTGGCTCAATGAGTCTCATTTTTTTTGGCTTTTGTCTTTTAATTCCTACTTATTAATCTATAGGAATTGAACTGTTTTTTATTATTAACATATACGTGTTTATAAATTAAAATGTGTGGAGATTCATACTCCTTCCAATAACAGATTGGAAGCTCTTATGAGACAGGGAATTTGCCTTCTACAGGAGGTGTTCTATTTTAAGCTATGCAAACAGGAGTATTTTAAAATGTTAACTGACATCTATGCTTCTCAATTCTGATAGGGGGAATGGTTGAGTGTCTGTCCTCAGCGTCATAGGTGAAAATACTAAACAGCACTAGATGTTCCAAACTTGTTTGTTTTTCTTTCCCAAGAGGACTGCCTTGCATCTCCCTAACAAGTTTCACCTGGTGGCTCACCAAACCATAACCTTATTCAATAAATTTGCCAGGAAAATGATGTCACAGAAGCTGAACTTAATAACCTTTAGAACAAACCAGGATTTCTGGCTTCACTGGTTGGCTCAAAGTATCTGGAGTACTTGTTCATGTTTTCTTGACTTTATTCTACATTTAATTTTATTTAAAACTTAGTATTGACTGGCAAATGAATGAGGTTTAATGAGATAACATATGTAAAATATCTCATACTTTACGCAGCTTTGACACCAAGCGAGCTCTCTCAATATGAGCTCTTCTTATTACCTGATCTTTGGAGAAGTTCTCTTATTTTACATCCTCTGATGTAATTATGTACCACATTATATGAGAAAGTAATGTCAAAGTTGTTGAACATGCGTGCCATGTTTAACATTTTTAAGGTATCCTCCCTCTCTTATTTTCCCTGCATTTTCTACTATCTAAAATGGTCTCAAATATTAACACAGTAAGAACTACATGAAAAGAAACTGCATTCTCTGTGCATTTCATGGCCTCTTTACCCAGAAAGGGCTGGCCTAGTTTCTTATTTCCACAGGGACATTTTGCACAGCCCACATTCAGCTTGACTGTTAGCAGCCGTGGCATGTGTTTTTTTTTTTTTCAGCCAAATCTAGACATCCACACAACCCTAAAACTTGGTGAGAAAGCTGATGCGCCTCTTGGGAAATGGATTTGTAAGAAAATTACCATTCATTTGGGCAGACTGACTACTCTGAGATAGATCTCTGAGGATACGATGATGAGATTCATGTCTGGAAAATGAGTGGGGGAGAGTTTCCTGTCTTAAACTTGCTTATCCTCAAGACAAGAAGGTAGTGTCACCTTTTGCTACCAGGGAGCTTTAAATGAGGATGAGCAATGACAATGTCAGTCCAGTTCAGTAGTTCTCAAATTTTCATCTGCGTCAAAGTCACTTGAGAAGTTTGAAAAACGACAGAATCAGGGCCCTTTCCCTTTCTCCTCCTCCCCCAACAAGAATATGCCTTAAAACTAGTGCACCGACTCATTGGCAGGTGGTCCACAGACCAAAATCGAAGACACACTGGGTTCCTTCACAGCCTTTCATTTAATGAGAATTTACTTTCATTTAATGAGAATCTACTGAGTGCAAAGGATTGAATTGGCCATTATGAACAAAAACTAATGCATACAGTGTATTAGAAAGAGAATACAGAACAATTGAATGCCGATGGCATAACACCATTTGGCATTTGCACGGGGCTTCCCAGTTTTCAAAGCATATTCACGTCCATTGCTTCCTCTTTCCATCAACTATGTGGGAGGGGCAAGGAAGAGATTGGCATTTCCAACTCACAAAAAAGAGAACTTGAGTAATTTCCCCAAGTTTCTATGGCTATTGGATGACAGACATGGATCATATCCAGGATTTTTGACTGCTGGGGCTGGAGGTCAACTTATCAAACTTTAATGAGAGGTACATTATACTAAGATACAGGCACAAAGCTGTACTTACATGAATGTTCACTGCTGTGTTTATCACAGGGAAAAAGTGGAAACACTCTAAATGCTCATCAACAGTGGCCTGGTTAAAAAAAAAAACTATCATTCATCCATACAAGGCAATATTCTGCAGTCATTCAAAAGGATAAGGCAGATCTTTATTAACATAGAAAAATGTTCATGATGCATTGTAAAGCTAAGAAGAAGTCACTGAAATCTATGTAGAGAATGGTCCATTTATGAGAAAAAAAGTTTATGCATGAATTTAAAACTCTGGAAGTTCACTTCGTTCTACACATCTAGAGGGAAAGAGGGACAGAGACAGAGATAGAGAGAAAGAGAGATGCAGCTTACTGCTATTTTGCCTGGTGCCCTGGGGAACAGGTGCTGTTGGGCCGACAGTGATCAATACAACCTTCCCTGGACCCTAAATGGAATAGAGCACTCAGGAGATAATTTCTCTAAATTAAGTGGTATGTGAATTTGGAAAGTATCTGGCAGAGAAAAAGAAAAAAAAATAACTGTATTGGGGGTGATGGCCATTGGTTGGGGGCTTCTCTCCTGAGTATGACAACTCCATTCTTAATTATAATTATAATACTTACCATTCCATTTTATACAACATAACGCTGTAGCATTAATGTATGTATTCAACAGTAATATAATGAAGGTATTAGTTTATGAACCAAGTTTTACTTTTAAAACATTTTTTTAAAAAATAATTTTTATACACTTGCAAAGGGGATTGCATTTAACAAAAAGATTTTGTCTTGAAGAAGGTGAATGCTTGAGTCTTGAAGAGCAAGAATTGGCTGAAACAAATAAAAAAGTAAAAACATAAAATAATTTTTTAAAACGTAGGCCAAGTGTGGTGGCTTACACCTGTAATCCCAGCATTTTGGGAGGCCCAGGTGCGAGGATCGCTTGATCCCAGGAGTTCAAGACAAGCCTGGGCAACATATAAAAAATTTAAAAAATTAGCCAGGCATTGTGGTGTAAGCCTGTCATCTCAGCTACTTGAGGAGGCTGAGATGGCAGCATGGCTTGAGCCTGGGAGGTTGAAGCTGCAGTGAGCTGAAATCATACCACTGCACTCCAGCCTGGACAACAGGGCGAGACCCTGTCTCAAAAACAAAACAAAACAAAACAACAAAAACTTTTAAAGCTCATAACTACAGAACACCATAAATATGATATTTTATTATTATTCTTTGAATTCTTTTTCAGAATTGAGTAATGTATAGTTTCAATATAATTCAACTTTCAACTACTCATTGTGTGCCTCTCCTGGGCAGGTCCTGGAACACAAAGATGCCAGGGCAAGGTCCCTGCTTTAGAGAAGCTGACAGTCTTATTCTTTATTTTCAAACTGCAATAAATTCAGTTCAAAATAAAACAAGCATGGACGCATTTCTCAAATAATGGGTCTTCATTTGCAAAAAGGCTCTTAGATGAAGACACCAGTGTCTTTAGTGGCTGACTTATGTTTTAAAAAATTAAATGCATTTTGTGCTTGTCAGTATCCCAGAACATTTTTTGGTGGAAACAGACAATAATTTAAATTCTTTACTCTGTTAATGAAGACAAAAATCTAAATGAAAAAAAAATTTAATTCCCATAAGAGCGGTTTGTAACATTTCTAGGTCATAGGCCCTCCCTTAAGCATCTGATGAAAGTGAGGAACTGTCTTCTGAACGCACATTCCATGAGATATTACAACTTCAGAAGCTCAAGGACTACTGAGCCCATCTATGGACACCAATTAATCAACCCTGCTATAGAAGCTTGTTCTTTTAAAATGCAAATCTAGCAATATTTATTTAGAGACTATTTTTAGAGCACCCATCCTATGCAAAAGCTCTGTTAGATGTGCAGTAGCAATCTGTGTTTTAACAAGCCCTCCCGGCGATTCTGATGCACGCTTGTTAGAGATTCACTGGCTTAGCCAAAATACACCATATTCAGGCCTTGCTCCCAGAAGTTCTTATTTAAAGTTCTGATTTATTTGGTCTGATGTGGAGCCCAATCCTTGGTGTTTTAAAAACCTCTCCAGGAACTTCTTACATGCAAGCATTGTTGAGACCCTCTGGTTTAAACAGTGGGGATGTGCTTTCTGGTTTCTGATGAACACTTATAGCCCCCGAAAGAAAAAAAGTCTGTGGCCCACACCTATATATCAATATCTATGGCTCCCAGCATGCATGGTAGCACAATGTGTTTAGTATGAGAGGCAGCAGCACTTCAATCATATGGCAATTAGGAGGCTGTGTTCTAATATCCCTTTCACCCCCTAGTTAATTTACACTTCAAGAGCAGTAGCCTCAAATCCTGCTTTCTAGTTAATTAACGAACATTCATTTCTTTTAGAGTTTTTTTTTAAATGGGAAAGGTAAGTACAATCTTTGCGTTCTCTATATGAAACTAGAAGATAATAAATCCATTCTTTGGGTGAAGACTTTTAACTTACAATTGCTGTCCTTAGCAGCAAATAGATCAATTTTTGTTACTGATCAGCTGCTCTGCTAACAGTTTCTGTGAGACACATCTATTTCACAACTAATGGAAAAATCTTGGCTTTGAAGAGTATCTAGGCTTTCAATTCACACGAGAAACAATTTTTGCAAGTCATTGCCCTTTGGGATATTTGTATGGAGTCACTAAAGTCAGCTGAAATAGACATTGCCTTATTCAATGGAGCGGTCTTTATTAAATGGATATATATATATATATATATTGCATCTATATTATACATATTATACACATTCATCAAATACATATTATATATGTTCATCAAATACATATTATATACATTCGTCAAATTTATATTATATATTATATATATTCATCATCTTTGAAGCTTGAAGGACTACTTTATTTTTTTATTTTACTTTAAGTTTCAGGATACATGTGCAGAACGTGCAGGTTTGTTACACAGGTATACATGTGCCATGGTGATTTGCTGCACCTATCAACCCATCATCTAGGCTTTAAGCCCTGCATGCATTAGGTATTTGTCCTAATGCTCTCCCTCCCCTTGCCCCCAACCTCTGACAGGCCCAGTGTGTGTTGTTCCCTTCCCTGTGTCCATGTGTTCTCATTGTTCACCTCCCACTTATGAGTGAGAACAGGCGGTGTTTGGTTTTCTGTTCCTGTGGTAGTTTGCTAAGGATGATGGCTTCCAGCTTCATCCATGTCCCTGCAAAGGATATGATCCCATTCCTTTTTATGGCTGCATAGTATTCCATGGTGTATATTTACCACATTTTCTTTATCCAGTCTATCATTGATGGGCATTTGGGTTGGTTCCATGTCTTTGCTGTTGTAAGTAGTGCTGCAATAAACATACTCATGCAAGTGTATTTATAGTAGAATGATTTATATTCCTTTGGGTATATACCCAATAATGGGATTGCTGGGTCAAATGGTATTTCTGGATCTAGATCCTTGAGGAATCGCTGCATTGTCTTCCACAATGGTTGAACATTACATTTCCACCAACAGTGTAAAAACGTTTCTATTTCTCCACAGCCTCGCCGGTATCTGTTATTTCTTGACTTTTTAATAATTGCCATTCTGATTGGTGTGAGATGGTATCTTATTGTGGTTTTGATTTGCATTTCTCTAATACTCAGTGATGTTGAGCTTTTTATCATATGTTTGTTGGCCGCCTAAATGTCTTCTTTTTAGAAGTGTCTGTTGATCTGTTCGTATCTTTGCCCAATTTTTGATGGGGTTGTTTGTTTCTTGTAAATTTATTTAGGTTCCTTATAGATTTTGGATATTAGACCTTTGTCAGATGCATAGTTAGCAAAAATTTTCTTCCATTCTATAGGTTGCCTGCTCACTCTGATGATAGTTTCTTTTGCTGTGCAGAAGCTCAGTTTAATTAGATCCCATTTGTCAATTTTGGCTTTTGTTGCAATTGTTTTTGGTGCTTCTGTCATGAAATCTTTACTAATGCCTATGTGAAGGACTACTTTGTAAGTTCCTATGAAGATGTTAGAAATTCTTTGGCAACACAAGTTCGTTGACTTGTTCAGGTTCACATGTAGTTGACACAATTACACAGTTTAGCATTATATCTATACACCAATTTCACCTCCTTATGTTGCAAATTTGATTCATGAATGATAATATAAACTTTCAACTTTATCATGTTGGATTATAGAGGTGCATATTATAGAAAAAAATAGAAAATAGAAAATAATAAAGTGACAAGTTTAGGGGAAAAGGAAAGCTTAAGCAAAAAGAATAAAGTAATTTTGTTTTGGTCTTTAAATTTTCTTATACTCCATTTTGCAGATGAATAATGAAGTAATTTTGACCTAGATACCTTGTTTTCTCCCCACATCCATGTCCTCTGGATGCTTATACCTTGTGCTGATGTGGAAATGCCAGACTTTTAAGAAAGAGATGAGGTTGCTGACGTTAGGAATATTGTTTTCTCCATCCATAAATATTGATTTGTTACATTAAGGTAACTTTTCAGAAAATTAGAATTTTAAATCCATACAATATTAATTCTGTCAGGGATCAAAGTTCTTGGTACAGGTAAAAAGAGAGATGCCTAAATTCCGCAATTATTATATCAAATGCCAGTGTCATTTATTTGCATACTGTTTGTACTGTTCTGGGAAATCAAATGCTGAAATAATTTTTAAAGTTTAACAGTATTTTTTAATAGTAGTCAAAAGTGAAATAGTCTACATATTTATTATTCAGATGAATTTATGATATAATCACTTGACAGAATACTAGTATCTCTTTAGAAACATTTTTAAAAGAATTTTTAATAACAGAAATGTTCATAAAATAATTATAAGAGAAAAAAGCAAGATATAAAATAATCTCCAATGAACAAAATATGTAAATACACAAAATATTAGGAAGTAATATTGCAGAATATTAGCCATATTTATATATATGAGATGTAGGGTTGTGGATGATGTACATTTTCTTGTTTATTCTTTTGAATATTTTAAATATTTTATAAGGAAACGTATCTACTTTTTAAAAATTTATTTATATATTTATTTATTTATTTATTGATTGATTTTTGAGATGGAGTCTCACTCTGTTGCCCAGCCTGCAGTGCAGTGGTGCGATCTTGGCTCACCGCAACCTCCACCTCCCAGGTTCAAGCGATTCTCCCACGTCAGCCTCCAGAAGAGCTGGGATTACAGGCGCATGCCACCACGCCTGGCTAATTTTTGTATTTTTAGTAGAGACAGGGTTTCACCATATTGGCTAGGCTGGTCTCGAACTCCTGACCTCAGGTGATCCACCCACCTTAGCCTCCCAAAGTGCTGATATTATAGGCGTGAGCCATCGTGCCCAGCCATTATCCACTTTTTAATAAGAGGAAAATGTTAGTTTGGTCTATCAGCAAGAAGAAAAAGAAAAATTATAAGGGACCTGACAAATCATCCAATAAATAGCTAAGAGTTGACTAATTGAAATAATAAATGTCCCCCATCAACGTCATTAGACATATTTATGTTTGGACGCAAAACTTTTGTGAAAGTATATTTGTTTATAGAAAAACACAGGTTCTTAATACCTTCCTTGGAAGTTTTTTCTTATAACATATTAGTTTGTTTATATTCATTGTTTTTGTGCTGAAAGTAGGGTACAAAATGCTTGTACAAATTGTGTTCTCAATAAATATATCTTGAATGAATGAATGAGTTTAGCAACCAGCAAGTATGTCTAGGAGTACTTGTTGTATAAATATTTTAATCATAGTTTTCTCTAAGCCTTCTCTAGGAAGATTAGTTTTAATATGTTATAAACATAGCAATATGAATCCAACTAATACTAAAACTACAGGTGTTTTAATACAGGTGTGACATACTTTTTTTCTGTCAGTAGAAAAGAGAGTATCAGACCTTGAACTTGCATCCAATTGTCTGAAAGCATCAAAAACAGAAGCCCCTCCCCAAAGCACAAACTTTCCCTGATGTTTACTTGTAACAGAGTTTGGCAGCCAAGTTCCTGGATGTTACAAATTAAATACTGCTCATAGCCCTGCTTCCAGCTGCCTTGTTGGCAAAAATTTTGAAACTCTAGAAGGACCATGCTCAGAAGCTAGACCTAGGGGGAATGGTAAGCAATGGAAACTCCTAAATCCAAGAAAAGAACAGTGACTGCATTCACCCACTTAAGAAATCACTTATCCTTAACAATAGTTGTTTTTGTACTTTTGGGAGTTTGTGGCTATTCCCTAAGATCTTTTTTTCCACTGACTTTTACAAGCAATTTAGGGCCTCTTTTTCAACAGATATAAGTAAATCAGCCTATGATATTTCAACATAAACTATGTCAAAACATTTCACATTACTCTTTAATTGTTTATTTTTCCTGTGCTTTGAAATTATAAAAAATTTGAGAGTGATTTTAGGCTACACATAAAATGTGATAGTCAATTTGTTAGAGAATATAAAATTACAGCTAGATAGGAGGAATAAGTTATAGGGTTCTACATCACTTTAGGAAGACTACAATTAACAATAATATATAGTTTTAAATAGCTAGAAGGAGAATATTGAACATTCCCACACGAAGAAACGATAGATGTTTGAGATGATGGATATGCAAATTACCCTGATCTGATCACTATACATTATATGTATCTAAATATCACTATATGCCTTGTAAATATGTACAATTATTATTTGTCAGTTAAAATAATCAGAACCAGAAAAATTAAACTGTACACACACACACACAAAACCAATCTGACAAACACTCAAGTAATACAGTCTGACATAATTGGCTACAGGTAGGAAATAAATTTTGCTTTGAGTTTCCTGGTAAACACAGTTCAAAAGAAAAGTCAGTTACATAGTCTTCATTGTACAAAAGAAAAAAACTTGAGTTTCTCAGGCCAAGAAAAAATTTCATAGCACTAAGTTCTGAAAGAAATTACTCAGTATACTTGTGTAGGAATTTTTTAATGACATGGTACACAATGATCTCAATATCCACACAGCATACATAGATATTGATTTTTTTAAAGCTGCTTCTTGTGTTCTTCCAAACAGGTCAGTTTCATGATACTAAAAAACAGCCCAGAGACATCAGTCTGCATTGAATCAAAATAGTGCTCAAGGATGTCACATTCTTAGAATGAACTCTGAATAAAACCTACATTAAAAATCAGAATGCATGGATTGCTTCACCTTTGATTATTCACCTGTTAATAGATGCAGATATGAAGTATCACTGATCGAAGGAGGTTCCAGTCAAATACATGAAGACGAAGCAAATGGTGGGGTTCATATTCTTTGTTTTTCCTTTTTTGTAAATTTTATTTTATTTTATTTTATTTTATTTTATTTTATTTTATTTTATTTTATTTTATTTTATTTTATTTTATTTTATTTTATTTGAGACAAGGTCTCACTCTGTCACCCAGGCTAGAATGCAGTGGCACGATCTCAGTTCACTGCAACGTCTGCCTTCCCAGTTCAAGCGATTCTCCTGCCTCAGCTACCCAAGTAGCTGGGACTACAGGCATGCCACCATACTTGGCTAATTTTTGTATTTTTAGTAGAGACAGGGTTTCACCGTGTTGGCTAGGCTGGTCTTGAACTCCTGACTTTAAGTGATCTGCTTGCCTTGACCTCCCAAATTGCTGGGATTACAGGTGTACACCACACTCAGCTGATTTTTTGTATTTTTTTGTAGAGATGAGGTTTCACCATGTTGTCCAGACTGGTCTCGAACTCCTGGGCTCAAGCCAACTGTCTGCCTTGGCCTCCCAAAGTGCTGGGATTACAAGCGTGAGCCCATATTTTTCAATAAAATCAAGGGATATGCCAGTTCATCCTGAGAAGTAATTCTACCTTGACTGAAAAAAGGATCTGCACAGAAAACTAAGTTTTGTTTAAATACCAATCTTGGTACTACTTGTAGACCAAATTGCTTTTCAAATCCACTTTTTAAAGTGTCAGCTTGTAACATTTGATGTTTGTATGGTGTAAACCTGCAACTAAATGGGACAAAATATTTCAAAATTATCCAGTAAAATGATAATATTTGGACTAAAAAATTACTCTGCTCAAACTTAGCTTCCTGTTAAAATCAGCTTTGGGCAAGTTAACCAGCCTCTTTGAACTTATTTCCACTTTGAAAAACAGAAATGTATAATCAAAAGTCAAACGGCAGCCGGCGCAGTGGCTCATGCCTGTGATCTCTTTGAGAGATTTGGGAGGCGGAGGTGAGTGGATCACCTGAGTCCAGGAGTTTGAGACCAGCCTTGGAAACATGGCAAACCCTTGTCTCTACAAAAAAAATATAAAAAACTAGCTTGGCACAGTGGTGGGCACCTGTGATCCCAGCTATTTGGGGGACTGAGGCGGAAAAATCACTTGTACTCGGGAGGTGGAGGTTGCAGTGAGCCCAGTTCATGCCACTGCCACTCCAGCCTGGGTGACAGAGTGAGACCCTGTCTCAAAGAAAAAAAAAAAAAGTAAATGACATAAATAACATAAAAGTGTGTTTTACTCTATGAAACGCCAGGCAGATGTCGGAGATTATTATTACACCTGTTAAAGTTTTTTAAATGACCGCCAGAACTTTGCTCAGACTAAAGGTTCTGAAAATGACTCTCATAATTTCTGCCTGAAGTTTTTTTTTTCCCATTGTGATAGTTAATTTTATGTGTCAACCAATCTGGGCTGAGATGCCCAGAGAGCTGGCACAATACTATTTCTGGATGTATCTGTAAGGGTGTTTCAGTGAGATCCTAGCATTTGAATCAGTAGACTGAGTAAAGGAGAGAGCCCTCGCTTGTGCAGCGGGGCATCGTCTAATCCACTGAAGGCATGAGGAGAACAGAAAGGCAGAGAAACTGCAACTGTTCTCCCTGCATGAGCTGTGGCATCCATTTTCTCCCGCTGCAGGACGTTGGCAATCCTGGTTCTCAGACCTTCAGACTTGGACTGGGACTTACACCATTGGCTCCTCTGATTCTCAGGCCTTCAAATTTGCACTGGAACCACACCCAACACCACTGGCTTTCCTAGGCTTCCAGCTGGCAGACAGCAGATCATGGGACAGCCTCCATAATCTAGTGACCGAATTCTTCATAATAAATATCTTTCTCTGTATCTGCATATCTTTTATTGATTCTGTGTCTCTGGCTTTCTCTGCCAAATGTACTCATTCAGTTTAACATGTAGTTGTTTGAGCACCCACAAAATGCTTTCAGAGAGACAAAAGAAATGAAAACATGGCTCCTTCACACAGAAGGGATTAGGAGGCAACCTCTAGAACTACATTGTAGTAAATGACGATGTTATTAAATGATGCAGTGAGCATTCCTGGCAATAATAATAGTTCTGCAAGTTGAGAGCTGTAAGAGTTGAGACCTTCATGGGCTGATTGGGAAAGCTTCTTGAGGCAGCAGGATCAGTAGGATGCCACAGAGTGATTCTGTTTTTTTTTTTGAGATGGAGTCTCGCTCAGTCGCCCAGGCTGGAGTGCAGTGGCGCAATCTCGGCTCACTGCAAACTCCCCCTCCCGGGTTCACGCCATTCTCATTCTCCTGCCTCAGCCTCCCGAGTAGCTGGGTCTACAGGCGCCCGCCACCATGCCCGGCTAATTTTTTGTATTTTTAGTAGAGACGGGGTTTCACCGTGTTAGCCAAGATGGTCTCGATTTCCTGACCTCGTGATCCGCCCGCCTCAGCCTCCCAAAGTGCTGGGATTACAGGCGTGAGCCACCGCGCCCGGCCCCGTAGAGTGTTTCTTCTTCTCTTCTAATCAGGTCCTCTGTGATCTTGTCAGATAGCTTTCATTAAGTACTTAACAACTGGTAAAATGTCCAATGAAATATTTTTTTAAATTTCCGCAGGATTGAGATCTGCATTTTAGTTTCTATGTGAGATTAAATTTTATTGCCTGAGTTCAGATCTTAAAAGATTTAATAAAGTTTGAGTCATTTTAATATCACACAGGAAGGGGAAACAATTTTTTTTCTTTCGTACACTGGGAGCACTACGTATGATGGTTAGGCGTCAAGATAGATCAAGGTACTAATCTGACAATGTGTGAGGAATTGGAAAACTCTTCTACTTCTTTAAAATTTCAGAATCTATATATGTACGATTTACTTCAGAAACTAGGATAGACAAGAAATGTGACCAAAATTTGATTCCTATATGCATACAGATGAGGTGGCCTAAGACACACTAAAATAAGCAGGTCTACTCAGGAGAAAAGTCAACCTGCTAATTTCTCAAGCCAGTTGAGATCAGCCCATCCAATCAGAAAATCTCATCCATTCACTCCAAAATGACAGTCAGGGGTTATGGTAAGGTTTATTTTTATTTTTATGTTTTAGACTCAAATACCATTTCATGGGTCATTTATAAGAGAAATGACAGGATCCTTAATAAAACCTAAGGTTATTTTTTTCAGACAGGGTCTCAGTTTGTCACCCAGGCTGGAGGACAGTGGTGCAAACATGGCTTATTGCAGCCTCAACTTCCTGAGCTCAAGCAATCCTCCCTCCTCAGCCTCCCAAGTAGCTGGGACTACAGGTGTGCACCACCATGTTCAGCTAATTTTTAAAATTTTTTGTAGAGACAGGGTCTCGCCATTTTGTCCAGGCTGGTCTTGAACTCCTGGGCTCAAGCAGCCCTTCCACCTTGGCCTTCCAAAGTGCTGGGATTACAGGCATGTGCCACCATGCTCAGCCCAACCCAAGGCTATCGAAGTAGGTCCAACAGAGAATCTTATATGCCCCTTCTACATGTTATTTGCATCTTTCAGATCTTTGTAAAGATCCAGCCTACTCCGTTCATATCCCCTTGGAGTTTCCCCTGGTACAGTTTCCCTCTCCCTTACCCTTAGTTACACCTTTAGCTTCGGGATAAACTGGTATCTAAGAGCTTCAGAGGTTGGCTGCTTTAAATTTTAGCAGAATTCCCCAGTATAGTAATAGTGACCATATTTTTGGATTTTCTTATATGGTTCTGATTCCACTTTTTAAATAATAAAGGTGATTTATTTAAATTTTTTAATTTAAAAATAGTATAACATCAGTATTACAGCTCCTTATATCAAGTTTGCAAAAATAGAATTTCCTTTATTTCCTAAAATTCGTCTTGATTTCTATTTCATAGCCCCTTTCCCACTTGGCAAGAAACACCCTCAATCATTTGCCATTTCCCTCCATGGCCCCTATCCTGAGTTGGGTCACAGTCTTGCCTAGGGCCAGGTTTCAGTGTGAATGGTGTCCCATCTGGTTTTCAGTCCATGCAGGTGGCCATGAAGGTGTCCACAAACCAGAGGAAAAATTCCTGTGGACCCAGTGGTCCTCAGTTGCTGCCAAGCTGTGATTGGGGCAGAAATCGTTCTGATTGCTCTCCATCCATCTGAAGAAACACAGCTCCCTGTCATGCACAACCGGGTTGTAGCAAGATGGAACAGGGAGGAGCAAAGGGGAGAACTGGCTGCCCAGAAGCCAAGTTCTCTCCCAGAGACCAACCCCCTCTGTTCTGATGGCCTCCATGTTTCTAGGGGTATCTCTAGGTTTTTCCCGGAAGAAATCCCTTTCCTTTTATAAGTTTGGCCAAAACACTTTATTTAGACCCAAATCCTCTCTTTACTCCAAGACTTTAGGAAATGAAAGCCAAGAAGTTTTGCAATCTTGTTCAGCTCTCTGCCTTGCCACCTCCCTCCACTGAAGCTGGGAGCACAAACCTGGTTCTCTCTTAGGTGAGGAAAGAAGGAAAGAGAAAAATACAAAGAAAAAGGAAAAAATAGATTTACTGCCTCAAAATATTTACCCCCCTCACCTGTAAATAATTATGTTTTTCCAGTCCTAGTAGTAAAGGTTTATTTGTTTATGTCTAGTAATAAAGCTGGAAAGATGGTGAACTCTAGTTTTGATGTTACACGCTACTGCAGAATGATCTCTTCAAATGTTTTCCCAAAATGACCATGCACACTATAGATTATTTTAGGGATCACTTAATCTTCCCCTCTTCTCCCTGACAGAACATCAGCCTCTGCGATCCTGCTAATGCACAGGGCCACTCAAACCAGTTATTTACAGTATAAATTGCTTAATGCTTATTTATGCATTTCACAATCATCCTTTAATTGTTAACATCAAATGAGGTAGGTAGAAGTTGCATCATGTCCTGACTTTAAGACTTTTTTTACACCCCCCTTTCTCCAATACGCTTTCAGTTAACATTGAGGAAACAAAATTCTCAACTAAACTGTGCAGAAGCCAAATAATAACAATACATTTTATATAAAACCCATCACAACATTTATGATAGGCTATTAATAATTAAAAGCAAAATGTGGTGTTAAAAGCTCGTTTGAAAATTCCAAGAAACACAACTAAATATATAGATCATGAAGCAGTGCATATAATCAATACACACAGAGAAACATTTATTCCCATTTGTGTTTATTTTCTGGGCTTGTTTATGATAGAATTATTGGTAGAGAAGAAAGCTAGCTAAATATATTAGAAGCATAAATAACGCAATATTTACGACAATGTTTAACCTAACTAAGATCATTTAAAATGAGTAGGCCGGGTGTGGTGGCTCATGCCTGTACATTTTGGGAGGCTGAGGTGGGCGGATCGCTTGAGCCCAGGAGTTTGAGAACAGCCTGGGTAACATGGCGAGACCCCATCTCTACAAAAAATACAAAAATTAGCTGGGCATGGTGGCACATGCCTGTAGTTCCAGCTACTTGGGAGGCTGAGACAGGAGAATCACCTGAGCCCAGGGAGGTTGAGCCTTCAGTAAGCTGTAATTGGATCACTGCACTCCCAGCTGGGTGACAGAACGAGACCCTGTCTCAAAAAAAAAAAAAAAAAAAACAATAGTAGATAAAATGAGTAGTGCTTTAGCAGCATCATTTGCTTGCAGTTTATGTGTTAGTTTGATGTATCTATAACTTCAAAAATGTCAGCTCTTTTATTTACTATTTTATTTGAAGGTAACACCTACTACTTTAAGGAAGAGCTTTTATTTCTTCCCATTTTATTTACTTATTACTTGCATCACCATAGACTCAGAAATCCTTATTTTACTCTACTTGTTATAATCAATTACTATCATTATTTATTTTGTGGCTTTGACTGCCGCAGATTTAGCCAGTCTTTTGACTGCTGTATCTTTTACATGATCCTCTTATTTACTTATTTGGGACAGAGTCTTGCTCCGTCACCATGATGGTGCATGCCTGTAGTCCCAGCTACTTGAGAGGCTGAGATGGGAGGATCGCTTGACCCTGGGAGGTTGAGTCTGTACCTCCTAGGGTCAAGTGATCCTCCTATCTCAGCTTCTCAAGTAGCTGGGACTACAGGCATGCACCACCACGCCCTGCTAATTTTTGTGTTTTTGTACAACATGGGGTTTTACCATGTTGCCCAGGCTGGTCTCGAACTCCTGGGCTCCAGTGATCCACCCATTTTGGCCTCCCAAAGTGCTGGAATTACAGGTGTGGCCACTGCATCAGCTGATCCTCACATGTATTGAGCACTTCCTTACTTTCTGGTACCACAAGAGATTTCAGGCTTATTTTGTACTTGCAGCTTATACTTCCTCTCTTCTAGCCCTGGAATGACCCATTTCTCTAAGGAGCCCTGGTCCCTTTTATTTGAGAATGGTAGATGGAGACCAAGATGCATGTGCAGAGGTATCCATTGGTACTTGGAAATCAGTCTCCAGGCTCTTTCAGCAGAGAGCTGAGAAATGTATGTGTACACACACACACACACACACACACACACACACACACACACACTCTCACACACTTCTTATTTCTATATCTAGTCACCTGAAAATATATTGAAAACCATGAGTTCATATGGATCCTCTGATGTAACACCACTGAACAGATGCTAGCCTTTTACCTTCCTTATATCTAACTCCTTTTTCAGATTGTGGGAATCCTGGCTTTCTTTTCCACAATTTATTTACTAGCCATATGTAAGTAAGGCCCTTTGTCCATATTTTGTTCCCCTTTGTTGTCCCTTAATGATTTTCTAAAAAAAATTATTTTTAATTTTTGTGGGCACATAGTAGGTATATATATTTATTTTGAGGTACATGAAATATTTTGATACAGGCATGCAATGTGTAATAATGACATCGTGGAGAATAGGGTATCCAGCTCCCCAAGCATTTATTCTACAAACAATCCAAATATATTCTTTTAGTTATTTAAAAGTGGGAAATTAAGTTGACTATAGTCATCCTGTTGTTCTGTCAAATAGTAGGTCTAATTAATTCTTTCTATTTTTTTTTTTGTCTCCACCTCCCCCCATCCTCCTACTACCCTTCCTGGGCTCTGGTAACCATCTTTCTACTCTCTATGTCCACGAGTTCAATTGTGTCCATGAGTTTAACTGTTTTGACTTTCAGATCCCACAAATAAGTGAGAACAGGCAATGTTTGTCTTTCTGTGCCTGGCTTATTTCACTTAACACAATGATCTCCACTTCCATCCATGTTATTGCAAATGACAGGATTCATTCTTTTTATACCTTAATAGTACTCCATTGGGTATATAACACATTTTCTTTATCTGTTCATCTGTTGATGGACACTTGGGTTGTTTCCAAATCTTGGTTTTTATGAATAGTGCTGCAATAAACATGGTAGGGCAGGTATCTCTTCAATATACTGATTTCCCTTGTTTTGGCTGTGAGATCGCTGGATCATGTGGTAGCTCTATTTTTACTTTTTTGAAGAACCTGTAAAGTGTTCTCCACAGTGGTTGTACTAATTTACATTCCCACCAACAGTGTACGAGGGTTCCCTTTTCTCCACTTCCTCACCAGCATTTGTTATTGCTTGTCTTTTGGATGAAAGCCATTTTAACTGGGGTGAGGTAATATCTCATTGTAATTTTGATTTGCATTTCACTGATGATCAGTGATGTTGAGCACCTTTTCATAGGCTTGTTTGTCATTTGTATGTCTTCTTTCAAGAACTATCTATTCAAATCTTTTGCCCATTTTTTAATCGGGTGATTAGTTTTTTTCCTAGAGTTCTTTGAGCTCCTTAAATACTTTGGTTATTAATCCCTTGTCAGATGGGTAGTTTATAAATATTTTCTCCCATTCTGCAGGTTGTCTCTTCACTTTGTTGATGGTTTCCTTTGCTGTGCAGAAGCTGTTTAACTTGATCTGATCCCGTTTGTCTATTTTTGCTTTGGTGCCTGTGCTTGTGGGGTATATTACTCAGGAAATTTTTGCCCAGACCAACATCCTGGAGATTTTCCCCAATGTTTTCTTGTAGTAATTTCATAGTTTTGAGGTCTTAGATTTAAGTCTCCTTAATGATTTTTAAGAGCGCCTTTTCATTAGGGCCATTGGTCCTTTGTTGCTCAAAGTGTTTCAAACATATATTTTTTCCTTTACTTTTTTATTTTTGCTTTACAGTATTTACAATTTTTTTCTCTTTTTTGGAATTAGTGTCTTATATGTGGTGATGGTATCATGGATGTATGCATATGTCCAAGCTCATTAAAATGTATACATTAAGCCAGGTGCAGTGGCTCACGCCTGTAAATCCCAGCACTTTGGGAGGCCAATGTGGGTAGATCACAAGGTCACGAGTTCGAGACCAGCCTGACCAACATGGTGAAACCGCATCTCTACTTAAAATACAAAATATTAGCCAGGCATGGTGGTATGAGCCTGTAATTCCAGCTACTCAGGAGGCTGAGGCAGGAGAATCACTTGAACCCAGGAGGTGGAGGTTGCAGTGAGCCAAGATCGCACCACTGCACTCCAGCCTGTTCAACAGAGCAAGACTCCATCTCAAAAAAAAAAGCATACATTAGATATGTATATTTTTGTATATCAACTATAAATTGATAAATATTAATGAAGCTTACATTTCTCTTAATTTCACTGAGAAATTTATCAAGTTTATTAACTAGAATTTATTTTTTTTAAATAACATAAAATGATGGAAATAGACAATTACCATCTGGCAAACATCACAGCAGTAATTTACTTTAGTCAAGAATCATCAATGGATGCTAAGCTTAGTGGGTCAAAGTGTGATGAGAAACAGGATAATTATATAATATTAAAGTATTGCCCCCACAAGATGCTTATTTATTACAAAGGAAAAATAGCAAATTTACAGAGGAGAAACTTGAGAGGTACTACTTTAACCAAGTGATTAAAGTAATGGGACAGTAATGGGACAGACCAAAGTCAAATCCCTCCTAATGTGATACACTGAGAAGTACACCACATTACTTTTGTAGTATTCTTGAACAAATGCAAACCTTGAATTTAATTAAAGAAGACCTCGGATGAATTTAAGTTGAGAGACTCTTCAAAAGTCTGAAGTTGATGTAAGACAAAGAAAAACTGAGGAACTGTACCAGGGGAAAGGAGACTAAGATACATGGCAATTTTGGGGAAGCTGATCCTGAGTTAAGGGTACTGATCATATATTATTTTCCTGGATCCCAAATAGCAAACAGCATGGAAGCAAGCACTAAGTAAAATGATTATTTAGTAAATACTTATTGGCTGATTAATTATTAAAGAATCTAGATGTGTAGAGTCTTCTGACTTCATCAGATCACCTCTTCCTTAGTAGGAATATTTGTTCCAAACCACCCACAGAATATAGGTGTGCAGTTAGGTATGCCAGAAGAATTCTGTCCTTCATCAGATGATTTATAGCACATAGGCTAAAAAAACTGAATAGCTTTGAAGGTGCTAGACTCTGCCAAGTGAAGATGTTTCATGATCTCAGCCATCACTCCAATTTATTTGTTCTTGACCCTGAAGAACTAACCAGCAAGGCCTCCTTGCAGACATGTCTTCAGTCAAATCTTCAGAGAGTCTATACGGAGAATGGGTCTCCTATTTACTTCTCCATTTGGGAAATGTCACTGAAATATCATAAATTAAACTTCCCACTGTATTTTGTCTATTTTCAAAAATACACCTGTAGACTTTCAGCTTCTGAGAATGGGAAGCTCACATAAAAATAGCCAGGATTTCAGAGTCTCTGAGCCTACCTTGGCTCAGAAGGCTGCCCAACAACAACAACAACAACAAAATAGCCAGGATTTTTGTAAAAAATTGATAAATAATACAAATTTACACATCCATGAGGCCTAGAAAGTCCAAGAGGGATATATGAAATCCAAAAATGATACATAAAAATCTATACCAAGATACATCACACCAAGGCTACAGAATGTCAAAGTAAAAGAGAGAAATCTGAAAAACATCTACATAAAACCACTGTCCTCCAGAAATGCTTCAATGGCAGCTTAGATAAGTTAGTTTCCAGAGCATGAGCCAACCTATTTTATTTTGCAAAAATACTACCATCTCTCAAATTAATACACTTTTGGTTTTCTTTAATAATTACAAGAAACTGGTATCAAGTGTTAATTAATATATAGATGCAGTAAAATGCTTTAGCAAACAATAAAATTTTGTTTTACTTTAGTTTTATTTTCCAGAGAAGTTAGATTTTGAGGGTATCCATTACTTAATAGACCAAACGACGAGAAAGAAGGCAGAGAAAAATAAAATGTAAACTTCGATTGACTTTCCACTTTTATGTAGAAAACATGATTGATTTTCTCCAGATTATTTTTTCCATTTTTCAGAGTGTGTAGTTCATTACTCGTCAGATTTAGTTTCTGAAAGATTCTGAAATTTCCTTTAATCTTTTAAAAGCTAAAGGTTGACTCTCGTTTACAAGAATGAAGAAGTCTTGCAGGTTTAGGTGACATGAGCTTGTGGGAATAACTCTAGAAGTATCCAGTGTTATCCAAGAAACATGGAGGATCCAAGAAATGTGGATTTCATTCTCAGTTCTAGACTCAAGTAGCTACGAAACTTGGTAGAGAAGCCACTCTACCTTAGGAGCCACAGTTATTTCATATCCTGTAGTTCTATACCCCAGGCCACACTGACCTTGGAATAAATCTAGATCTCAATAACAGACATGCACAGTACTTCCCTGGCTCCAATCCTCACCCACTAGTGCAGAACGTTAAATCTTTGAATTATTCCTAGGAATACCAAGAGGCAATCCATATGTGCTCACGAATCTACTGATTTTAATTCCCTTTTATTTACACCTTCTGCCTTCTTCCCTATTTTTAGACTCTCTTTAGGGGTCTGTAGCTGAAGCTTCCAAAACAAAACTTAAATATCTTCCCATTGACTTCAGTGCTATAGTTCAGGGACTGGTTTGGACATTAGGTGACATCTCTGGAGACCTCAGGGCACCAAAGTAGGTGTAGCTCCCTCTTTGAGTTCCTCTCTGCCACCTGGTCCCAGAGCAGTGCTGCCTTGAGCTCCCTATGCTCGGAGAGAGAACAGTTGCACTGCTCTTTAAGAGTCTGTTTCCCATAGCCTCCACATTCGTAAGAGTGCCGCTTCAAGTCTGGGAGGGTAAAAAAAAAAAAGAAAGGAAGGAAAGAGTAGGCGTCTATTAACATATAGTTGTGAAGCAACCCGAGCCAGACACTTCTTATGAACCTTCTTTTTGTGGTGACCCATGCTACTTAGGCTACTAATATGCCTTAAGGGGTTAAGAGAGTTCCTACTCAAAGAAATGACTATGTAACTTACCCAGAGATCATCCTGTTTGAACATTTCCATAAAATCATAGTGTGTAGTGTGCCAGGACCAGGTCCAACCTTACCGTATTGGATTTAAGGGGTTTAGGAAATGCACCAAACAAAATGATTCCCTGAAGTCTCCCCGTTCAAGATTTAGTCTTTCAAATTTTGTGTATATTCCAGTCTTTGGTAAAAGTGCTAAGAATCCTGGGCCTCATCTGGAAAGAATTCTTATCTGTTAGCTGGCTATTGAAAAGACAATGCAGAAATGGGCTGTAGTTTGGAGCCACAGAAAGAAAAACAAGTAGAGGGCAAAAGTGTGTCATTTTTTTCATCCCTCTCATTATGTAACTTTTTTTTTTTTTTTTTTTTTTTTTTGAGATGGAGTCTTGCTCTGTCACCCAGGCTGGAGTGGAGTGCAGTGGTGCAATCTTGGCTCACTGCAACCTCCGTCTCCCGGGTTCAAGTGATTCTCCTGCCTCAGCCTCCTGAGTAGCTGGGATTACAGGCACTTGCCACCACACTCGCCTAATTTTTTGTATTTTTGGTGGAGACAGAGTTTCACCATGTTGGCCAGGATGGTCTCGAACTCTTGACCACATGATCCACCTGCCTTGGCCTCCCAAAGTGCTGGGATTACAGGCATGAGCCACCACGCCTGGCCTCATTATGTAACTTTTTAATTCATGCTTTCTTTATCATTTCAATAATATTAATTTGGGCTGCCAGGGGTTGAATTACATCCCTCCAAAAGATATGTTGCTGTCCTAACCTTCAGTACCTCAGAATGTGGCTGTATTTGGAAACAGGACCATAGCAGATGTAACTAGTTAATATGACACCATACTGGTGGGGGGGGTGGTGCTTAACCAATATGACTGACGTCCCTATAAGAAGACTGCCATGTGAAAACACAGAGACACAGGGAGCGTGCCAAGTGAAGATGGAGGATTGGAGTGATGCACCTAATGAGCCGAGAAATGCCAAAGATTGCCAGAAAACCTCCAGCAGCTAGGAAGAGGTAGGAAGGATTCCCTGCAGGTCTCAGAGGGAGCATGGCTCTGCCGACACCTGGATTTCAGACTTCTATCCTCTAAACTATGGATAAAAAAATTTTATTTTATTTTTATTTTTTATTTTTTATAAGCACCCAGTTTGTGGTACAAGTACTTTGTAACAGCAGCCATAGGAAACTAATACAAGGGTCTGTTATGTGTCAGATCTCATTCCAGTAGCTTTGGATTAGGGTCAAATAAGATGTGGTCTCATTCCCAGGAAAATGCCAGATAGGATTTTTCTTTCAACATTTGGTTAAGAGACCTGCAGTGTTAGAAGGGCTTTTAAAACCTCAATGTACATAACCCTGAGATAAATGAAAGAATTGAGCTGAAAAAAGTGGATCTTTGATAGAGTGATATAGGTGAGACACCCGTTATCTTCTTCCTCTAGCAGTCTTGAGATGACAGCTTTGGAGACTGAAAAAATAGCTTGTGTTAATAATAAAAAGGAAGCAGCAATCACTAGAAGTCAGCATGAGTTCACCAAGAACTGGACCTGTCAAGGTCAGCCCATCAACTTTGACAGGGAAGTCAGACTGGCAGAAGAAAAGGTAGTAAAGTGTGATGAGATTTTATTGAGACACCTGATAAATTTCCTTATGATGTCCTCGTGAACAGGATGGAGTGGTTGAGTTGGAAATTAGTAATCAGTTGTACATCGACTGATGATTAATTAATGGGGCTATGCCAATCTGGGTTAAGGTTTCCAGTGGAATGTCACAGAGTGTTTGTAAAAGTGCTGCCTTATTCAACATTTTTATCAGTGACTTGGAAAAGTCAAGTGTTATCAAATTTGTGTCTGATGGACCAGATAACTCCACCTGTATTTGGATATGTGCATTTTGTTCTGGATGCCCTATTTAGAAAAGGCAGAGGGAAGCGAGATGTTTTGAAGACAGCGACCAAGTTGGTGACCTGAAGGAAAGTGGCAACTATGTAACACAAGAAATTAGTGAGGTATTTGGGAATATTCAGCCTAAACAATAGAAATCCAAGAAAGACATGACAGCCAAGAGATAGTGTGCTTTACTTGGATTAAAGGGTGGTGACCAATGGTTCAAATGACAGGAAGGCAATCTCAGCTTGGCATACAAAGAACTTTCAGGATGTGAATTTTTCAAAGAAAAAATTCTAGCAATGAAATTTGAAAGTTAGCAAATCTCCGTGGATTGATTTATAAATCTAGTAAAAATTCTAGCAAATACTTTTAAGGAATTAGGTTATTCCAACTATAGGAGAATAGAGACCCATGAAAGATAAATCAATTTTGAAAAAGAAAAGCAAAACAGTTACTCTTGCCTAAACAATAAGATGAACCGCAAAACTGTATTGATAAAACCTGATGGACCTGGTGCAGCCATAGGTAAATAAGTCAATGGAGCAGAAGAAAGAGTTTAGTGACAGACAGCACTCCAATCAATTGCAAAATGAATGACTATTCAATGGGTGTTGTTGAGGAAACTGATGCATGAATGATACAGGAAAAACGAGTTGGAAAATTTACATAACATACAAAGATGGATTAAAGAACTAAGTGAGAAAGATAAGCTCTAAGGCAAATGGAAGAAAATGTAAAACTACATACCTACAATTTGATGGGGTGGCAGGACTTTAATAAGACTTCCAAAGCACAAAGCATTGGGGGAAATTATACAAGTGTCTATTTTAAAATTGAGGATTTTGAGTGATAACATATAAAAAGTTATCAGATTTCTGACAGGTTGGGAGAAGTTATTTGCAATGTCAGTGCTATAAGAGGTTAATATCTAGGCAATATGAGGAATACCACAAGTAAATATTTAGGATATACAAGCAAACCCACAAGAAAAAGGTAGGAAACCTATTTGGAAAACAGTCCTATCAAAATGGACCCATGAGACTTTGGTTTCCTCATTTATCCATTCAATAAATATTTATTGAGTGCCTATTATATACCAACACTCTTCTAGTCCCTGGCGATACAGCAGACAAAATTCTCTGACCTCACGGAATTTAAATTCCAAAATGTTCTTTCCCGCCAATAGGAAAAAGAAATTAGTTTCTACTAAGTGAATTTTCCCTTTAAATTACAATTACATAATTTTAAAGTCGGAAGGATCTTTAAGGTGCCTTTATTTTAAATTCATACTTTTGTATGGTGACAAATGGTAGCTCAGGGGCATAGAGGTTGACACTTTCCCAGCATGTAGACTATAAGCTCAACGGTTAAGTGGATTCAGAATGTCAGAGACTGAATCCCGACTTTTCTTCTACAACCTATGTTGGCAACGTGTCTGAGCTTCAGTTTCTTCATCAGTATAATGGCACCAATGATGAGACTTCACATAAAATTGGTATAAATATAAATATGGTATTTTGAAACAGAACTGCATCTGACACATGGTAAAAACTCAATGTTAGCTATTTTTATTTCTATACTTTGATTATGATATGATTCTACAATTATTTTCCTGTACACCATACTTCAAAAATGGTAACCTCTCTGGGTTACCAATCAAGTAACTAATTTTTTAAAGTAATCATCAAAAAAGGAAGTTATATACTCTTTATTATATTATACCCTAAAGGTTTATGAAACGTGTCTCATGGATTAACCATTTACCCTCATGTGTGAAATCTCAACTCAGGATGTTAGGGCTGGAAGGGATGTGACAGACGATCTTGCCAAGCCTGGCCCTTCTTCTACAAGGATGTCTTCAGAGATCTGGAGGAGGAAAGGGCCTTGCCCTGAGTTTGCTGAGCCAGAACAATAGGACTTCTTCTGTAGTTGTGAAACTTGTCAATTGTTTAAGTCAGGTTAATGTCATCTGGCTGGCTTTTTAAAAGGGTGTGAAGTGAGAACATGAATAATTGTCACTTGATTAGAGACCTAGACTCAGAGTTAGGTTACTCCATGTATGAAGTAACCCCATATAGTTACTTCATACATGGAGTAACCATATAGTTACTCCATGTATGAAAAATTGCAAGACTGTTGACTGTCATTCTTTGGTTTAGTGGGTGGAGCCAGCTGTCCTCATTAGAATAAAGGTTGTTTATTCACCCCAAGTATAAATGGAAAAAAAAGATGCGCCCTCTGTCACTGAGGGTTGACTGACTGGAGAGCTCAAGTGCAGCAAAGAGAAGTGTCAGAGCATGAGCGCCAAGTCCAGAACCATCGGGATTATTGGAGCTCCTTTCTCAAAGGGACAGGTAAGGAAAAAAGTCTTTCTTTGAATTCCTGGAATTGAGTTGAAAATTTTGGACTTCAAAATTTGTAAGGTGCTATTGTCTAGTTAGTTCAGTTTTCTGATACAATCTGGCCAGGAAATGCATATTTTAAAGTCCTCTCACCATTTTCCAACATTGTATAATTATAGTCACATATCCACTTACTTTTGTGGCCCGTGATCTCAGCCAAGGCTAAATTCATTTGAACCTACAGAATGTTTTCTCATATATTTTAGGAGAAAATATTTTTCTTTGAATTGAAATGGACTCTTTCTGCATTGTAGCTACTCATTTAGGTTTAGTTGCTCTTGTTGTTTTTGATGTTACTGTGTGTATATAGAGGAAGAGAGAATTTTAAGAAATACATTTGTTTAGTTATATAATTAATGCCTAGAAAAATTTAATAGTTTGGTGGTAACCTTCAGACTTCTTATAATTTGGATAACCTAAATATTATTGTTTCATGCAACTTTGTGAATAATTCATGTTATGTTAGGGTTTTAATGTTTCTATGAAACTGTTCATTCATGGACTAGGTAGAATCCTTTATGTGCCTCACTTGGAAGGGGGAAAAAAGAACAAAAAAAGAAAGAAAATCCTACTGCGGGATGGCAACTCTAAAAGGATTTTAATGGATTTATGAAACTCCCAGACTTCCTTACAGCCACCAGCTGTGAATCCACACATGCCAGCAACATTGAATACACTTTTTTTTCTGCCTGGGCACACTTATTCTAGTAAAGAGAGTGTGATGACAGAACACCTTAGACTTCAACACGCATCTGTGCTTAAAGAGGATAAAAAACAAAGAACAAAATCAAACAAGACAATGTATGAGTTGAAACTACTAAGGTTGATTTTCTCCAGGTTTCTCAGGATCTGGGCAGCGTTTTGCTTCGTCTTAATTTGGAACCCTTGCTGTGTACTCTGACTTTTTACTGCAAAACAAATTGAGAGAGGCCAGAGGTTAGAGGCCCAAACTGCATTTGGACTGTCAGTAAATACTACTTTGCTTCCCCTGGAAATCCTCCAAATGTCTCTCCCAAACACAGGGACATTTTGCTGACACAGAAGTGTTCCTTTTAAAATCCACACTGTTCTCACCCACTCTTGAACAGGTTATAATAAATATATAATTTAAAAACCTTACAAAAGGGAAGCAAGTGTCCTCCTTCTACCACCCTCCTCCCATTAAAACATGGTCATGAGAATGGAGTTCATTTTCTCATGATTGTAAGGACTAAAAGAGAGAGATTTTTTACACTAAGTCATAGAGTAGAGAGGATAAAATGGCCAACACATAAGTATTTGTCCTCACCTAAAGGAGGTACAAGTTTGACAAATAAGCAAAAGGAAAGGATTAGAGGGCAGATGACTAAAATCTTGAGTCTGAGAAAGGGCTTCATCCCTGTCTCACCTCCTTGAAAGGCTTGCAAGGCAGCGAACAAACAATAAGGTAGGTATTATTTTTACCTTACAGTTGGGTTAAAAAAAGGCTCAGAGAGGTTTGGTAATATGCTCAACGTCACACAGCCTTGACTGCATAATTCCAGACAAGATAATCTGATTCCAATGCCTATGCCCTTGATTTGCACTGGTGTCTCTTCAGACTATTCAACTCCAAAGGTGACCTTATACTTGTGGCCATTTAGGGATTGGGCCCAGCTTAGAAAGTCGGTGGAGCTGGCAAAGCAATTTCCAAAGTGGGCAGATAGAGCAAGCAAGAGGAAAGCCCAATCATGAGAAGCCATTTGAATAAAACAAATAAAAAAGAATTCTAGAAAATTTAATGGCTGTGTTATAGCAAATATAGTGTCAACTAAGGGGTCTATGAGCTTTGTTCTAAAATATGAAAGGGAGAAGGGTAAAAAAGCCAAGGAGTTTTATCAAACTGAGGATTGAGTATCTACTATATGTCAGCTCTACACTACAAAATATAGTGCCCCACATGTAAAGCAAGCTGGACTGAAATCTAACAATGAGGAAAAGACAAAAACAGACACAAAACTAAAGGCAAAACATGAACCAAGCAGCACCCTATTGGGGTTGAAAGAAGGAGAAATCATGTTTACTTGATTGGGGAGAGGGAGGTGTGTCAAGCAAAAAGGGAGTAAAGAAGCAAAATGTGTCAGGCAGAGGATAGGGTGGGTCCCTTGCTGCCAGGGACAGGAATTTAACATCAAGGATTTGCCTGGCACCCAGGGCAAGTCTTCTGTTCCTTTGAATGGGGAAAAAATACTTGCTTACTTTGATGCCACAGCCCCAATCCTAAAGATAGACACACGTGTCTTTTAACACATTGTCTCATCTGACAACATGTAATAAGCTTCTGCATCTAAAAGCTCTGTTGGAAATTAAAATCAGCAAGATACAGAAAGGAACTGTGCCTTTAGACCTCTAATTGTTCAGGGGACTGAGGAAGACTTGCCCCTTGGAGGAAGAGTGTTAGTTTCCCTAATGTCAAAACGGCAAGGGTAGAACTTCCCATCTACTGTTAAGCAGGCCAAAACTTGAAATTACTGGGTTGGTCTTTGTTTGTAGTTTTCAGCTCCCAGGTGATGACGTTTTCTGTTGCCTGCTTTCTCCCCAAGAGCTCTAGCTTACTTATGTGAGTACATGCACGTAGGTCTCTTTCCTGTCACACTCTTTCGATGCTTTTGCCCAATCGTTCCCTTGGTTTGCAGAGTTTCTCCATCACTCTGTCTTGTTTTCCTAACTACCTACTCATGTCGCAAGACTCAGCTTAAACAGCATTTATGTCTTGCAGCCTTTACTGACACACCCTGTCCCCGACAGTGTTAAGGGCATCCTGTTTTTGTTACTAGGACATTTTATATCATCACTGAAGCAGCTATGTATTGTAACTGGGGTTAAATGCCCATATCTCCTATCAGCTTATGAGGGACTCAAAGTCAAAAGCCTTTTCATTATTGGATCTCATCTACCAGACTGCTTTTGCACAAACTACGTGTTCACTGTGTTGATAACATGGTTTGACGGGAAGAGGGGATGCAGGTTTTGGAATCCAAAGACCTGAATATGAACATAGGCTCTGCCACTTATTAGCTGTGTGCCAGTCTGAAATCCATATAACCTTTGTGATTCTAGTTCTTTCTATTTGGCATAAAAGTCATTCAGTCTACCTTGCTGTGAAGATTAAAAGAGATGATGTAAATTCCTGGCTCTGTAGGAGCTCAAAAAATGATAGTTACAGTTCAACTGATTAAATAATGAAAAGGGTTCCTGCTGTGAGCATCTGATGGTCATGATAATGTCTGAAGTACTTTATTTTTTAATTGTTCAGCCACGAGGAGGGGTGGAAGAAGGCCCTACAGTATTGAGAAAGGCTGGTCTGCTTGAGAAACTTAAAGAACAAGGTAATTTTTAAGTTGAAAAATGATCAGCCTGATTTCCTCCCCACTCTGAAGGAAAGAGCAGGCCCCTGTGAACCTGGAGTGTGTCTGGAATATTTACATCAGAATTGCGGTACTGGTTATAACCCGAGAAACACATCCTACAAAAGCAGCAGGGCATGGGGAGAATGCTCAGGAAGCATTGCTGGATGTACAACCTCACTCAGATATTTTGTCTTTCCAGCAAACTACGGTATAAGATAAATTGTGTGTGCAAGAACGGGGGTTGGGGTGGATGGTAGGGGAGCTGGGGGAACAGCAAATGGAAGGCAAGATGCAGCAGGAAGTATGCTACTAGCAAGAGGACCCCTATTTGTGAAATAAAATAAAATAAAATAAAACAAAACAGTAATAATGATAATAACAACAGCACCTAGTGTGGGCGCAGTGTGTATATATACATACATATACATAAGCATGCAAATGCAAATTTACATATATTTTTAAAGTATGGGCTCAATTTTCTGTTACCTTTACATATAAGATTCTGATAAAGTGTTGGTCAGGATGTGGAGCAACTAGAACTCTCATATATTTCTGATGGGAATGCAAATGATACAGCCACTTTGAAAGTAGATGGGCAGTTTCTCAGGTAAACATATATTTACATTTTGACCCAGCAGTTCTACTCCTGGGTGCAGAGAAGTACAACTATAAACATTCAAGTACAAGTCTTTGTGTGGATATGTTTTCACTTGTCTTGGGTAAGAGATTTGTACTTTAATGTTTGGGGGCAGCCATATTTATAATAACCAAAAAATGGAAACAGCAAAATGCCCATCAACTGGTAGATGGTTAAACAAAAAGTGTCACATCCATGCAACGAGATAGTATTCAACAATAAAAAGGAATGGACTGGTCGGGCACGGTGGCTGAGGCCTGTAATCCTATCACTTTGGGAAGCCAAGGTGGGTGGACTGTCTGAGCTCAGGAGTTCGAGACCAGCCTGGGCAACACAGTGAAACCCCTTCTCTAGTAAAAATACCAAAAAAATAGCTGGGCGTGGTGGCATGAGCCTGTAGTCCCAGCTACTTGGGAGGCTGAGGCAGGAGAATGGCTTGAACCCGGAGGCAGAGGTTGCAGTGAGCTGAGATTGCGCCACTGCACTCCAACCTGGGCGACAGAGCGAGACTCCATCTCCAAAAAAAAAAAAAAAAGAAAAAGGAATGGACCGCAAACACAGGCAAAAACATGGTAGATCTCAAAAGCAGCATGATAAGACAAGAAAGACTACATGTTGTATGATTCCACTGATATGACATTCTGGAAAGACAAAAGCATAGCAAAAGAAAACAGATCAGCAGTTCCTGGGGTTGGGGGCAAGAATTACCTCTAAAGGGGCAGGATGGAATTTTTCAAACTCATTGACCCGCACACTTAAAATGAGTGAGTTTTAGTGAACAAGAATTACACTTCGTAAATCTTTAAAAAAAAAAAAAAAAAAAAAGACAAATACAGACACCCAGTAGAGAACAGAATGCTTGGGTAATGGACTTGTCCCTTAACTGACAAGCATAATTTGGTCACGTGTTGTATCAGGTGAAATTTCTTGGAGGCGTTACTAAATCAGATTCACACAGACATGTAACAAATACCATATTTAATGGCCAATTAGTTCAGAACACCGAACTGATGCCATATCACAGTTTTACATGAAACTCTCTACTTTTCAAGCCTAATTCAAGGCCTTTTAGGGAGCACACCCAGTCCTTAGGAATTTGGGGTTACCTGCAATTTTTCCTTACTAAAAAGAATAACTAAAAAGCTTTATTTCTGAAGCTTCCAAAGTGTTAGGCGCAGTGCTAAGTACATATTCACATATTCTTATTTATTTATGATAATACCACTATGAGGCAGGTTCAATGGATATTTTGTGTGTCTGTGTGTGTGTGTATCTCTAGATGAAAATACACCAGTGCTTTCTAAATTTTCTGAGAATACATATATATACCGATATATATGTATTTAATTATTATCAAAATGAAGCATGCTTACTATAGAAAGGTAAAAAGCACATAAGCAGAGAGAGACAGAGAGACAGAGACAGAGACAGTGACATTCCCTATTAAGCCCAAACCAGAAGATTATCACTGTTATATTTTGGTGTCCAGTTTAACTGGATGGATTCAAGAAGTGTTCACTGAGAGCCCAGTATACAGCTGCACCAGTGTGTGGTATTGGTAACATGACGTCAAGCAAAAGCAGACATGGGTCTACCTTCCCAAGATTTACAGACCTTTCAGGTTTTTCCTTTGCTTATACTTGTGAATATATGCCTATTTTATACAATTGAGATCATCCTACACAGACTGATTTATAATCTACTTTTTAATTTAGTAACTCAAAACTTTTAATTTTAGAGTGTGATGTGAAGGATTATGGGGACCTGCCCTTTGCTGACATCCCTAATGACAGTCCCTTTCAAATTGTGAAGAATCCAAGGTCTGTGGGAAAAGCAAGCGAGCAGCTGGCTGGCAAGGTGGCAGAAGTCAAGAAGAACGGAAGAATCAGCCTGGTGCTGGGCGGAGACCACAGGTCTTGTTGAATAACTGTGTCTATGGGAATCTGGCACAACGGAAGTGTAACCAAGGCCATAAGAAGAGAGAAAATATAGAAATATAGACAGAAAAGCATTGACCTATATTTTATATCAAATTTTCTGCCTTTAAAAAAATTTTATAGGTTACTTTTATTATAGAAACAGACTTCGCTCAATTTGAAGTGTTACAATATCTGTATTTTGACCTAATACAGCAGAAAATGTATGAAATATGAATGGATTTCATCTAAATATTCATCACAAGCTTACATTTCTAAATAAGTATGTGAGGCAATTCATAGCTTATTTGTTCTTAATTGCCGATAATATATACAACTCATATAGGTCAACAATTTCAAAGTATGTGTTTTTCATTATAAAAGTAATGATCATAACATTTTTGAAAGCATCAGACACACACACACAAGAAAAAAAAATGTGGTAATTGTACTTCTCTAGCAACCATTTCAACCAGAATTGAAAATCTGGCACATTTCTTTCATGGCATCTTTTTTTTCCTTGTACATGATGACTTTGTTTAACGTGTGTGTGTGTGTATGTGTGTGTGTGAGAGAGAGAGAGAGAGAGACAGATGTCTATGTTGTGTTCTCACTCTACAGTGCAAATTTCCTTGTTGCTTCATGGGATGTGCATAAGCATCATAAGCATCAGTTTTTTAATTGCTGCATGATTTTTCATCAAGGGGTTACATCGCTATATATGTACATATTGTGGCATATTCAGGTTGCATTATAATTTTCACCATTACAAATAATGTGGCAAAGACGATTTTTGTGCATGAGCCTTTTTAAATATTTACTCCCAAGGCCTAGGATAATTTTACCAGAGAGGCCTGATTAGATCTAAAAGTAGAAACACTTCTATGGCTCTTGAGCAGTCAATGACTTCAGGCCTCCTTGGCTTCCTCTTCTAAAGCCAAACTGTCACCAAGGCCTCTGTATCAAAACTGCAATTGGGAAACTGAGGCTCGCTTTCTTTGTTAAGTGGAGAAATTTGTTAAGTGGAAATTTTAGGAATGGCACATGGCAAAAGACAAGAAACCTAAAGGGAAAACAAACGTCACACTGAATAATCCATACCTGAACGTTAAGGCATTATTGCTTCCACTTCGAGAATCTAAAAGCTCGTGATTCTCTGAATGATACTTAAACATTCACAAATGGGAGAATACAGGCATTGTATAGTACTAGCTTGGTGCAAAAGTAATTGCAGTTTTTAAATGGCAAAACCGCAATACTTTTGCACCAACCTAATAAATCCTAACTTTTAACTTCTGTGCAAGATATCATTTATGTCTTCCATTCCAGCAAAATGTCTGGAGCTTGAAGTATTTGGGATGAACTTTGTTCCTGGTTGAGTGGGTAACTAGATGCATTGAATAGAATGAGTGAACACACGCCATACGCTGGCTGAAGAACTTCTGAGTAAGAACATGTAAGAACTTCTGAGTGATGCTCTCAAATTATAAAAGAGCTGGATTTTAAGAAAAATTGAAAGACTTTGTCATAATTCACTTTAGAGAATTAAGTATTTACCAAGAGAGATGAGTGTACAGAAAATGATCCAAATTTAACTCTGAGAATTGAACAGTGTCTCATGCTAAGGAATTTCTTGTGTGGCTAGTATTTTTATACTCATTTATTTTTTTGGCTAAGCTCTAATCGTGGTTTTCTTACAAGGTGGATTTTGGGGAAAAAAATCACAATTTTTTTAGTAATGCAATCGATGTAAATATAACTAGTTAGTGAGCATTAAGTGTAAGTTATGCTTTCTCTATTGTTATAACTAATTGGCATCTCCAATTCAGAACCTATCAGAAATATCAGACACTGTGACTCAAAGGAAAACCAAGTGGGAGCATTGAGTGAATAATATGATGTATGTAGTGACACTGCAAACCTGATGTTCACACAAAATTTTTTCCCCAAAAGTTTGGCAATTGGAAGCATCTCTGGCCATGCCAGGGTCCACCCTGATCTTGGAGTCATCTGGGTGGATGCTCACAGTGATATCAACACTCCGCTGACAACCACAAGTGGAAACTTGCATGGACAACCTGTATCTTTCCTCCTGAAGGAACTAAAAGGAAAGGTAAAAGACTGGTTGGTACTGTAGTGCAACAGAATACTTTTTAGTAGACATTCAGGAGGTGGAAGGGAAATGAGAAACTCCATGTTATCTTATTCTTGGTGTAATCTCAAATCATTTTCTCTGCAGCCACTAAGCAAAGGGTTGGTTGATAAAAGGCAGTGAGGCTCTCTATCTCTGCCTTGCAAACTGACTTAATATATATTTTCTCTGCTAATTCTTAAACTATCCTTTTAGTAGGTGGGGCAGAGAGTAATCATTTATAAACAGGTCAGTGGAGGTTCAGAGGTTAACCAACTTGCCCAAGATATATGCCAAGCCTATAGTGAAGCAAGGGCTAGCACCAGGTCTCCTCATTCCTTCCTCTTTCCACTACATGCCACACAGTTCTGCATTCTTACTGAATAGTCCTTCTATATCATAGAGGCTTTTCAAAAAAGAAATTTTAAAATTTCAGATATAATGGTTTATGAACTAATGTATTTACTGGGAGAAGCACCTATCTAAATCATAAGAGAAAGAACTATCTCCCTGCTCCGTAGAAACTCCTTTTCTAAAAGATGGAAAATAAAATGGCAGATTAAGATTTAATATTACAGCTTATAACTTTGTTGACATGCCATAGTATATCAATAAAAAGTTTTTATTGATATAATTATAATATTTGGTCCTTATGATGATACAAGAGGTTAAAACCTCCTTATGTTAAATGCTCAGAAATAATGTCTTTTGAACTAATGACCAAGGGATGGGTTTATAAACTTGCAAAGTATCTGCCTAGTACATGGGAAAAACTAAACGTCCCGGAGGACAAAGCAGATATCATCATATTATCACGTGAAGAATAGCCAAAGGACAGGTCACAAATTTCCCTCAGCTGCTCTAGGCCATCCTCTGGATTAAGGACTTACTGAGAAAGGGAAGTAAAGAAGGAAGCTACCAAAGTAATGGGAGCACAATCGTTTCTTTATAGAGGAGCCCTGGGAAAGAAGGGCCCAGCAGGAATGGGGCACAAAGTAGGTAAATGCCAAGTGGTTCAAGGCAAAGTCAAAGCAATCAAGGGGAGGCACACATCCTCTTCTTAATTGTGTATTATTTTTACATGATTTCTTCTGTATTTATATTCTAAATATAAGATATACGCAATCCAATATGTGTCTTTACCTTTGAATGTAGGATTTGTTCAAGAGAATCATACATAACCAAGTGAAAACATTGTAATTTTAGATTCCCGATGTGCCAGGATTCTCCTGGGTGACTCCCTGCATATCTGCCAAGGATATTGTGTATATTGGCTTGAGAGACGTGGACCCTGGGGAACAGTAAGCTTATTCCTTGATGTGATTTGCCTCCATTTTTGTCCCTTTGTGTGCTAGATATGCTTTACTGACCAAATCTATGAGAGAAAATTAAACATCAAGACACACACACCCACACACACACACCCACACACATATATTTATATACATGTACATACATATGTATGTATCCAGGCAATTAAATCTCAATTGACTTGCTGTTAAAAATAAATACAAATAAAACTATATTGAGTTAGGTTCATAGAACCTAAATGTTTTATATATTATACTATATTTATATTTCCCTTAAAAGGAGACAGGCAGGCACAGTCAGCCTTATTAATTATAATTATCTTAATTTATCTTTTATAGCTACATTTTGAAAACTCTAGGCATTAAATACTTTTCAATGACTGAAGTGGACAGACTAGGAATTGGCAAGGTGATGGAAGGAACACTCAGCTATCTACTAGGAAGGTAGGATTCTTTTGTGTGTGCACACATGTGTGTGCAACATACAAGGTTGCTACTGACATTAACCAATGTAAGTTATTAATAAAGTCTTTACGTGAAATAATGGGTTGCTACTTTTTATAAAACAAGGTAACAGATTATTTATCTATGAAATGTGAAGCCATCAACCTTAAACTGAAATCCTTTCCCACTTCTTAAAAGAAAGAAAAGGCCAATTCATCTAAGTTTTGATGTTGACGGACTGGACCCATCTTTCACACCAGCTACTGGCACACCAGTCGTGGGAGGTCTGACATACAGAGAAGGTCTCTACATCACAGAAGAAATCTACAAAACAGGTAGTTAACAATCTGAGGGAATAGAGAAGCAAGTGTACACTTGACTAATATATATTTATACCTCCTTGACCTGAAAACCAAGTCCCAGCTGACATTTTCAGAATGTCCATCAGTCACATGATGCAATAACTAAAGTGTTTTCCATCGGTTACTACCTTTTTCTGTTAGTGGATAATCTTTCAAGTCTGTCTGTACTAATTTCAAAATGTCAACTATTTTATAAATTACATTATTACAATTTGTTGTTGTAGGGCTACTCTCAGGATTAGATATAATGGAAGTGAACCCATCCCTGGGGAAGACACCAGAAGAAGTAACTCGAACAGTGAACACAGCAGTAGCAATAACCTTGGCTTGTTTCGGAGTTGCTCGGGAGGGTAATCACAAGCCTATTGACTACCTTAACCCACCTAAGTAAATGTGGAAACATCTGATATAAATCTCATAGTTAATGGCATAATTAGAAAGCTAATCATTTTCTTAAGCATAGAGTTATCCTTCTAAAGATTTGTTCTTTCAGAAAAATGTTTTTCCAATTAGTATAAACTCTACAAATTCCCTCTTGGTGTAAAATTCAAGATGTGGAAATTCTAACTTTTTTGAAATTTAAAAGCTTATATTTTCTAACTTGGCAAAAGACTTATCCTTAGAGAAGCGTACATTGATTTCCAATTAAAAATTTGCTGGCATTAAAAATAAGCACACTTACATAAGCCCCCATACATAGAGTGGGACTCCTGGAATCAGGAGACAAAGCTACCACATGTGGCAAGGTACTATGTGTCCATGTCATTCAAAAAATGTGATTTTTTATAATAAACTCTTTATAACAAGATTATATTGTGTCTACATATTTCTAAATACATGCAATACACACACACACACACACACACACACACACACACACACCCCACATTCATAAATACGTCCTGCTTAAAACTACTAAGTTTTTAATGTTAAAATACAAAACATTTGAAAAGTCACAGTGAAATCAATCATCCCCAAAACACTGTGAGGCCTTGAAGCTATTTAAACTCCCTGGCTCTGGTTTCTTCAACTGTAAAATGGGTAATAATAGGTTTGGGCAATCTCCAAGTTCATTGGGCTAGATGTCCATGTTTTACTTTTTCTAAACCTCAAACATGATTTTGGTTAATATTTTAAAAGCATGGTTGCTATTCAAGTAGCCTTTTGGGAGGTGGAAGATATTCCTGGCTGGATGTGGTGGCTCACACCTGTAATCCCAGCACTTTGGGAGGACAAAGAGCTTGAGTCCAGGAGTTTGTGACCAGCCTGGCAACATGGTGAAACCCCATCACTACAAAAAATACACACACACACACACACACACACACACACACACTAGCTGGGCATGGTGGTGAACATCTGTAGTCCCAGCTACTCAGAAGGCTAAGGCAGGAGGACTGCTTGAGCCCAGGAGATGGAAGTTGCAGTGAGCTCAGATCACGCCACTGCACTCCAGCCTGGGCAACAGAATGAGACCCTGAAAAAAAAAAAAAAAGCCAACCATATTCCCCAAAATCTATTCAGGAGCCACATAAATAATCAAATTGCTAGTTTGTTTTTAATAATTACTAATTCAGCTGAGGATGTCATCTAAAATTACCTATGGCTTCCAACGTTTCACCCTTCACTTACTGCAATTAGTATATCTCATTAGCTATATCCTAAAAACTCATCTTGGCTCTGGAGTGTAGTAAGGAAAACGGAAAAAACAAACCAGAGTAAACGGTAATCAAAACAAGGGAAGCAAAGTTTTTCTCCTCCCAGCAATTTATGTGAAAACCCCAGGGGGTCCTGTAAAAAAGGTAGGCTCCATGAATGGATTTCTCCTGTGTTTTTGTTTTAACAGCTATATAATAAAGAGCCCCTACAATCTGATTTTTCAAATGTAACACAGAATTTAAAAACTGTTACCTCTAACTCCCAGGCCTTTGAAAGATAAACATTTTATTGAATTACTTTTAAATGGGAGCAATTATAATGGATCTCACGCTAAGATATATTCTCTAATACAGTAGCCACATGTGGTCATTTAAAGCTTAATAAAATTAAAAAATTCAGTTCCACATTTCAAATGCTTCCTAGATAAATGTAGCTGCTAACTAGTGTATTGAATAGCACAGGTAAAGAACATTTCCATCATTGCAGAAAGTCATACTGGACAGAGCCACTCTAAACTTACTATTTTCAAAAAGAAAAACTTTTAGGATGTGATAAACATAAAGGCATTTTTTTCCCCTCTGCTGTATTCTAAACCCAAATAAAGTTTTTGTCTTCTATTAGTCTCTGATTAAAAATGTATTTAAAAGCCTATCCAGGGAAATTATATTCCCATGTTTTTAAGCTAGAGAGGGAAAACTGAATTTGTAATAAATTAATTAGAACGTTTATGTCCTTGAGAAAGTGATTATATTGATTTTCATTTCCTCTATTGTTTGTATAATACTAGTGTCACAATTATCCTCATTTTAGGATCAAAAAGCAATAAATGCCTCAAGGCAGCAAGAATACATTGACGCTATGCTAAGATTAACACTTGAAATAATCTCTAGCATTTTTTCTGGGTAATTTTAAGAATGAGTCTGCAGGGGCCAGGCACGGTGGCTCACGCCTGTAATCCCAGCACTTTGGGAGGCCGAGGCGGCGGATCACGAGGTCAGGAGATTGAGACCATCCTGGCTAACACAGTGAAACCCCATCTCTACTAATACTAAAAATACAAAAGATTAGCCGGGCGTGGTGGCAGGCGCCTGTAGTCCCAGCTACTAGGGCGGCTGAGGCAGGAGAATGGCATGAACCCGGGAGGTGGAGCTTGTAGTGAGCCCAGAGTGTGCCACTGCACTCCAGCCTGGGTGACAGAGTGAGACCCCGTCTCAAAAAAAAAAAAAAGAAAAGAGTAAGTCTGCAAAAATTACTTTTACCATTATATAAATTTTTAGCTGGACTTGCATGGCCAGTAATGATTTAGTGATGGCAATAACATGAGCTACAAAGAAAATAAAGTTCTAGGAGGAATGTATTTAGAAATATGAATTTGAAATACAGTTGGTTAAATTCACTAGTTCTTTTTAAAAGAATCTGTAACTCTTCATTCCTAGGCCAATGTCAGTCACCGACTGTAGTGTAGGAACCATAGAGTACCCCATTTCCAACTGACCCCAGCCAGCACACCGCCTGGCACACAGCCGACACTCATTCCAAAGGAGTCATGAAACAATCACACGGTTTATTCATTCAGCAGACTTTACTCATTAGTTTTCAAGTCCTTCACAATGCCAATTCCCCCAAAATTCCCCCAAAATTAACAATGTCTCTCAAAATCCAAGAAATAAAATGTGTACTGTATTTACAAATATAAAATTTAAAAATTTTAAGATTATAAAAATTGAAGAATTACATCATCTGTCAGGTGAGAGTGTCAACCTGCAAAAGCAATTAACTTATTTTTAAAAAAAGAATCAACCATTTAAGCATGATTTTAAGTTCAAGAATTTTCAGATGTTATTTTCTTACATGGCTTCCAACTAATTTTATACAGTAAGTTCAAGTCCATAGCAAAGGTAATAAAACTGCCAGTTGACCTTGATAGAAACTATGGAAATTTATAATAAAATTTCAAGTCGTTTTAAAAAGAATATGAAGCCTTGTTTGCTCCTACAATGCAACAAAATCTAGATTCTTTTTCTTGATATAAATCTCTATTATTCTGAAAATCTACTAAGAGATTTATGTATAAAATATTTGTAATAACTGTTTTACATGTGTGGTGCCTTTAAAATAATATATCTGAAGACTAAATATGTCATTAATAATAAAAAATACAAACAAAAACAACGGCTAGAATAGGAAAGACTGAAAGTCCCAATGACAAAAGTCATTTGATCACAGATACCTCTATGTTCCTACGTAGCTCTAATAAGTTGTTATGAATATGAACAACATGTATCTTACTTGATCTCTTAGAGACAAAAATATAGATAGGGAGATGGGAGTTATAAGGTGTCAACAGATTCATTATTTGAATCAAAATAAAACAATCTGAATATCATCACTACTTCTACTATATCACTACAGTGTGATCACACTCAGATTTAAAAGGTTTGAGTCCACTCTCAAAGACGGATGTATTTCTACTTTCTCCACAGTACAGTCTGGCTTCACTGAGTTACTGGTAAAGACACGGGCACCTGATTAGACTGAGGTGCTGGAGACCCACTGTTCAAGGCTTGTGGAGGCACTGCAGCTGGCTCCATCTTGCTAATGTGTGTGATGAATCGAAGACGAAGTTTTAAAGCTGGTTTTAAGTTACAAATAATCTTCTCTACCTAAGAAATAAAAACACATTAAAACGTACTTTAATCAGAGAATTTCAACTTCTCACATTTAAAGCAGGATTTACACATATCCGGAGACAATAAACTAAGGAGTGTCGTGGGGTAGATGAGAAGTTTCTTAACATGTTCTGTGTTTTAAGAAAAGCAGATACAATGATTTCTTTCTTGCATGAGAAACAATACGTTCTCCCTCACACACACCCCTTATATATTATATATGCATGTCTGTACATGTACCATGTGTATATTCATATATATGCATATACTTACAAAGGCATATACTCACAAAGGCATATACTCATCTAGCTAGCCAGTCATCCCACTACCAAAAGCTAGCAGAGTTTACACTGGAAATTTTATACATCCAACAAGTTGATCATTCTTTTAAAATGCCATCTTTACAGAAGCATGAAGCATAATTATAAAGTTCTTTGAATAACTCATGTTTGCAACATTTATCTATAAAACTAATTATTTTGGTTTTGATTTACACTTGGAATTAACTAAATAATATTAGATCTATTCTTTTGAAAAACACTAAGGAGACAAACACATCAAGTCGTTTCACAGCTTTCTTAGCTTTACTCAAATGCTCTTTGAACTTTTCCTTTCTGTACTCCCTTGTGTTAAAGCTTCTTAGGCCCAAATGTAAAGAATACTTTTTTTAAGAAAACAAACAAATAAACAATTTCTTTTACGGTTTCTCTGCATGTTCTGTGTTGTAACAAAAGCAGATACAATTTCTCTCTTTCTTACATGAGAGAGAACAGGTCAACTCTCTTTGACACTGCTGCTGAGACATAAAGGAGTCAACCTCCTTGGCATCTCAACCTAAAGTACTGGGAGGGGTAGGAGGATGGACTTAACTTTCCCTATCTGTACTACCTCCACTCCTTTAAAATGGCCCAGATTCTGTTTCCTACACGTAGGAAACTCAGTTATGATTCAAGGTCTTTTTCTACTTTCAGACATCCCCATTAGGAAGTTCCTCTTCATATGCTAAGTCAGGATGGCCTCCCTTTAACTTTACCAGAATTCATACACCCTCTAAAGTGACACAGAACGAATCTAATACCTATTCCAAATGAAAACCCTCCAAAATGCTGAGGTCATAAATAATTCCCTAGGACTTTTTTCTTCAGGATAAGCATTCCCATATTCTTTAAATACTCTTCATGAGTTAGTCTCTAGTCAGGATTAGTCTAGAATCCTGACTTTAGTCTTCTAGTTATGCCGCAGTTTGTCTAATGTCACCATGAGTGTCAGGAGAAGCAGGACCTCCTTTACTCATAACACAACAACCTCTCTGTTCATATTTCAGCAGCCATATCCCACTGTTTCTCCCTAATGAGATCACTATTAATTAACCCTCTAGGTCTTTTTCAGATGTTCTGTTGCAAATATCAAGGGGGAAAAGTAGAAGAAATTATAACATGTATTTACTTTAATACTACATCTAGAATAATATGCCTCTGATGCCTAAAAAGGTCTCATACCCACTTTTTCCTTAAAAGAAAAAATTAGACAAAATAAAAATAATCACCCAAACCAAAAAAGTCTATTACTATATGTTCAAGTTTTCTAAATTAAACATCATTAAAAATAATTAAACAAATTCAACTTACTTGCTCTTTCACGCTGTCACCAGTAAACATATACTTCATGTGATAGAGGAAGTCACAGATGGGATCCATGTAATTTAAATGGGTGCTACACTGGTCAACATTCAGCAGCATGTCATAAAACGCCACACCAATCTATTTAACAAATAATGTAAAATTATTTAAGTTATCAAAAGTGATTCAGTAATTCAGCATGATGCAGCTGGGCTCCACTACAACACTAGCACTGGGGGATACTGTCTTTGCTGTAGAACTGTCATATACCATACACACCTCTATGCACATGAGATATGATATGGCTTCATTTATAAAAGAATCTATAGTGCTACAAAATGCCCCTGATAAGGCTTAAATAAAATTTCTCTTCATAGTTTAGTAATTTATCTTAAAATTAAGAGATAAACAATCCCCTTTCTAGACACCATCTCTCGATGTCTGGGATAACTCCACTCCTAGGGATCCTTTGGATTATACTTTCTTAGTTCCATTTGGTAGCTCTTGCTTTAAGGTTCTACTCCTGGGTCCTTTCCTTGTTTGCGACATTTTGTTAGAAGTGACTGACTTCATCCATTCTCATGATTTTAATTAGTTCCTCTGCACTGTAAGATCTCAAATGTACTTCTCCATCCTTAACCTCTTCTCAACCTTCATGATGGGCGTTTCCTCTGCATCTCCAATTCAATACATCCCACCCTAAATTCATTACTGGCACACTAAGTCCTCTAAAATTGCTCTTGGATCCTGTTAAACTAGTTTCACTACTAATGGTTGTGACCTGCAGTTTCAATAACACTGGTAAAGAAACCTAAATAGATACTTCAGAATCTAATCATGTCACAGGAAACCCAGATTATATTTTACCTCTATCATACAACGAGTTCTCTCTTGCTGAAATCTTTGTAAAAATGGTCCAACAAGATGGTATACATAAAGCAACTGGAATTCAGTCTTCACTATAGGAAGAAGTACTTCAGTAAGAAACCTAAAATTTGAAGATAAAAATAAAAATCTCCTGTGACTTGAAATTATTTAAATTGTTTGAATTTTGTTCATACAGTATTTACAAAGTATTACAATAAAATATAATTTTTTAAAAGTTCCTTTTAATTTGGTAACAATATTTCTAATTAATCTCACATCTCTCACTGGCTATTACTTTCACTTGATTATTTTTATTTATTTATTTTTTTGAGATGGAGTCTCACACTGTTGCCTGGGCTGGAGTGCAGTGGTGTGATCTTGGCTTACTGCAACCTCCGCCTCCCGGGTTCAAGTGATTCTCCTGCTGACTAGCTGGGATTACGGGCGCACACCACCACGCCTGGCTAATTCTTATTAGTAGAGACGGGGTTTCACCGTGTTGGCCAGGATGGTCTCGATCTCCTGACCTTGTGATCCACCCACTTCGGCCTCCCAAAGTGCTGGGATTACAGGTGCCTGCTACCACACTCAGCTAATTTTTTGTATTTCTACTAAAGACGGGGTTTTAATCAGATTTAAGTCATTCTTAATTGTAAAACTACTGATAGGTGAATTATCTGAAATAAAAAGAGAATAATCTAATAGAAATGCCACTCTCAAGAAATTTCAATCTAATTAATACCATTATTATGGTCAAGAAAAATCATCAGGAAAATAGGATAATATCAGTTATTCAGTTTAAAAGGTAACTTTTGGGATATATTCTGGAAAAAGCATGCATTTGACTAAGTTTCTTCAAACTATAGTGGAAAACTAGATTACTAGATTATTACTAGCACACACAAGTCAATTTTTAAAAAACAATTCTAAAGCAAAAGGAGCTTTCTGATTAACTTACTTTGCAAGTTGTTTTCTTTTTTTTTTTTTTTTTTGAGACAGAGTCTTGCTCTGTCACCCAGGCTAAAGTGCAGTGGCGCGATCTCGGTTCACTGCAACCTCCGCCTCCCGGGTTCAAGTGATTCTCCTGCCTCAGTCTCCTGAGTAGCTAGGATTACAGGAACACGCCACCATGCCCAGCTAATTTTTTATTTTTAGTAGAGATGGGGTTTCACCATGTTGGCCAGGATGGTCTCGATCTCCTGACCTTGTGATCCACCCATCTCGGCCTCCCAAAGTGCTGGGATTACAGGCGTGAGTCACCGCGCCCGGCCGCAAGTTGTTCTAATGAATGAAGTATATACCTCATCTGTTAATGAGATTAGAAAAAAATGAAATACATCAAATTTCTTTTTTTTTTTTTTTTTTTTTCAGATGGAGTCTCACTCTGTCGCCAGGCTGGAGTGTAGTGGCGTGATCTTGGTTCACTGCAATTTCCAGCTCCTTGGTTCAAGCGATTCTCCTGCCTTAGCCTCCCGAGTAGCTGGGGTTACAGGCACACAGCACATGCCCAGCTAATTTTTGTACTTTTAGTAGAGATGGGGTTTCACAATGTTGGCCAGGATGGTCTCAGTCGCCTGACCTTGTGATCTGCCCACCTCGGCCTCCCAAAGTGCTGGGATTACAGCACACCCAGCCTATGTCAAATTTCTTTAAGAAATTATTATACTTACTTTGGAATGAGAGAAAGTTGTCCGATGCTAGAATGGTGCCACACGGCATGTGCAAGAGCTAACGTATAGCTACAACTCATCTCAGAGTAGGACTGATGACAGGCAGTGAAATCAAAGAGGCGGAACGGATAGCCAACCCACTCTGTTTCAGACGTCAAGCTGGGGCTGCTGATGACACTCACAATTCGATCATGAAGAACAATCCAATACGGCTCCTTTAAAATCGGAGGAAAGCTGGTGAAAAATATCACTTATCCAGCATTCCACCCCAAAGTCTAAAGTAATAGTGTTGTCTCATTCTTTAAAGTTTTCTATTTTTCCAGCTTCTGCACAATACAGTTGGGTGACTTTGTAACTGGTCAAATTAAGTCAGTAACAACCTGGGAGAAGTACCTGTGAGTTAAGGGGCTCCATACATGTATCTGTCCAGCTCATTTAGGTACCTGATATATACTATGCAGTAAATCAATTAATTTATCAAACAATAAATCTATAGCTTTATTATTTATTTAAAAATAATATGTGTGGAGGTCAGAGAAAGGAGTCTTCATGTGAGCTGGAAATGTCAGGGAAGGCTTCATTCACTGAGAAAGGAGGCTCTAAGCTAGCAAAGAATGAATAGGCTTTAGAGAAGGTGATGGAAAGAAGAAGGTTCTGGAATAAGAAAAATGTCTTATTCCCTCACATTCAGAAGTACCTAAAACATGTCTTAAGCACTATCTGCAGGAACAAAGGCTGTAGATATACAACATGTTAAGTGGCCAAGAGTAGATCAGGCTATTATGTAAAAACTAAAGTTGGATAGGTAAGGTGATACCAGAAAATGCAGAGACCTGTAAGTCACATAGATATATTTAGATCTAATACAGAAAAGCAAAAACTAGTCACTGTAGATTTTTAAAGCAGTAATAATATGAAAAAACTTTAAAAACATAAAATACTTCATTAATTTGCATGACGTCCCGTACAAGGGCATCCTATATGCATCTTTTTCTTTATGCTGACATGGAACAGCTGGCTGTATTTCATCACTAAGTACAAATCACAATTATTAACTCACTGGTAGGGCAGTGATGATCAAACCAATTGCATTCATCCATGCTGTAATGTTCTCTCTTGGCACTAAAGGCTGACTGCAACCGGCAAAAAAGAATGTAAGTATGAATTTATAAAAACATTTTAGATGGCTGACAACGGATCTTATTTTTAAAGAATATATCTAATTCAGAGGATCGACAACTAATCCATTTCAATAAAACAATGGGGAATTTTTTATTGAATAAAAATGTAATATGCATAAAAACTCAAGAAGGCTTTTTAAAAATACTTCCTCCCCAATCATTATCCCATACTTCATGCTAATTTTTAAAAGAATCTTGAAATCTTGAAAACAAGATGAAGAGAATCTTGTTTTAAGTGACAAGTTAACATTATTCCTATATTAAATGTCAAACTGCTATTAATGAGTAGAAGTAGGAACAAACCCGGATCTTAGGATCCTGTCCAGGGCTCATTCCATAACTCCTATATCACAAAGACAAGATCTGGAACCAGAAAACAGTCATCATCCAATGTGCATCAGCCTTGCGGCAACAGGTTTGTCTTAAAAGTTCGAAATAGAATACCATTCTGTTCACAAATAAACAACAAATCTTACTGCATGAACCAGAATACATACCTTTTTAGGACAACATTTAGAAGGGCATTCCCAACTTCTTTGCCTGAAACTGCCAAGGCCATGAGCTCCACACAAGTAACATGGAGAGCATGGGCAGCTGGGTTGGGAAACTCATTGAATCTCCAGTCACAGTTTGGAAAGGGACCAGGAGATTTGCCAGCCATCGGTGCACACAGTTAAAGCAATAACAATTGGACTATCTCATCTGATTGTCAATTTATCTGATTATTATCTGCCAAGAAGTGATTTATCTACACTTAGAGAGATTAAGAGGCAAATGCAAACCAAATACAAATGAGTTTGACATGATTGAAATGTATTAAGAGCAACCATTTGATTAACCACAGGTATAAATGGTTGGTGTTACAGGTGGGTTCTTATAAATATGACATATAATAGCCATAGATGCAACCAAGGTATATCTAGGTTTCATGAGCCTATTTCTTTTAATAGTTATAAGACACTAATATGAAAATTATTTTCTAATGAGTCATTCTTTTGCTTCAGAAAATAAATTCCTTTGTGTAGGAAAATAAGTCATGCTCATTTACGTAGAATTTCTTACCTAGTAAAATAGTGGTACGGTTATAGACATTAAGTATAGAGTGCTAATAACTGAAAATATAAAATCAAAATGAAGAAATAAACATTCAAGTATATTTTCACTAAAATATACCTTTTCAATAAAGAAAAATATATTTTATCATTTATTATTTACTACAAACATTAATTTTTTTAAAGTAACAAGATCCTACGTTCTGCAGTAGCACACAGATGCATGTGCTACAAAACAGTATGTAAGAATAAGATTTTTTCTTTGAAACAAATCTCCATAAAGTCTATTTTTAATATAATTTTTTTTACCACTTATCCTCAAGTTCTAAAATATAAATTTTAATAGAATTTCAGCCTATCTGGCATGATGCTGCTAATTTAAGATTTCAGATCTTTACAGAGATGAAAATGGAAGTGATCTTAAAAAAAATTAAAACCTTGAAATACATAAAAAATTACTTTAAAAGAAAAAATATATTCTCATAAATCAAAATACTGTTATTTCTGGGAGTCTAAAATCACAATAAAAAGGATATTATCAACTAGTCTGCCAATCAATCTGCAATAGTAGGTGTCATCTGGAACCCAAGGATTTTCCTCTCGTGCATTCATAGCGCATTTCAGGTAAGTGTCACTTAGACACCAGCCCTGCGGTCGATTATCCTTCAGAGAGCCAATGATCGCATGGACAAGTTTTCGTTTGAGAAATGCGCGGTCTCTCAGGTGCATTTCATAATAGTGCAGAGTGTTATACAGATAAGTCACTGGACGATCTGCCAAGAAAAAAACATACCACCACAATGTTTAACTGGTTACTAATAACTGTGAAAAACTGATCAACTGCTTTCCAGATAACTGAAAAACAGCTCAGAAGATTTATGAAACAACTTCACATGCTGGGCAATTGTATACTATGAATATTTTAATCTGAGGAGAGGCAGAAGGCTCAGAAAGTTTCTAGTAATATACAGTTTGTATTTATATTTGTTTTTATTTAAGTGGAAGCAATTCCATTTCTGAAAATTTATCCTGCATAAATTTTAATCCCTTGACATACAACAAGGGATGTCATTGCAGCCCTGTTTACACTAGCGAAAGATGAAAAACAGCCTAAAAGGTCAAAAACGGGACTGATAAAGTAAATTATGGCATGTATGAGGCAGCTCTTTACGTACTAATACAAATGACCAACCCTAATACATGATAAAGTTGAAACAAACAGGGTACAGAACAATATGTGTATTATATTTTACTTGTGTTAAAAACAAACAAACAAAAAAACCAGCCAGGATATCTAAGAGGGGATGGCAAGAGACTGGTAACATTGGCCGCCTACGAAAGAAACTGGGTAGCTGGAGGCCAGGATGGGACTAATTACCTTTCACTGTATACTCTTCCCCATCAAGTATGTATATTACCTAGTCCAAAAGAAAAATGTTTTTAAAAGAATGCTCACTTGAACTTTATGCCTATTCTACCATGTTAACACACAATTCATACTTCTGCTTTGAGGGAAGGTATCTTAAAGATGAAGCAGGACTGCCCGCCAGACAAACACTTTGTTCCCATAGTGGCTGCTCCAGGACCTTCACATTTCTGTCACTGACCCTGCCACTCTCCAGTTACTATGCTTAAAATTTTAGTTGTCTTCTTCTTTCAATATTCTCCTTATAACCAGCCAATCAAGTCCTGTTCCTTCTTTTGTGACCATTTGTCCCTTTTCTCTCATTTTCAATGCAACCACTGTTGCTTAGATACTAATCACACAACTGAGCTTTTTGACATGTCCTTGTAATGGCTTCATCCTAAGACTGCTGCCAACTATAACTGGATGTATCTTTCTGAAATAATGTTTCCTATGCCATGATCATACTCAATAACTTCCAGTTGATTATTATCTGCAATTACAAAATCAGCCTAGCATTCAAGGTGATCTACAGTTAGGTACAATCTGTCTTTCCAATCTTATTTCTAGAACTCTCTGGTAATAATTTTCAGTTCAACCCAATGTAGCAATTTTTCTTCAAATATACCTTATTTTATCTCCTCCATGATTTCCCCCAAATGATCCCTTCTGCCTCGTATGCTGTATTTTCCCTGCTGCTGCTATAAATTGGATGCATCAAGTTCAAATCCTACCCACCCAAGAAGGCCGCCAAGATCTGTTTAGTTTACAGTAACATCACCCTGTTCTGAACTCATACTTTTGTTTATATTTTTATGTTGTATATTTTATACTTCATGGCACCATCCATAGTACTTATCCTCAAAACACTTCATTTTTAAAATAATTAAAATAAAACCTTTAGAGCCACTATTACCATGTGGTCCTGCCCATCCTACTTTTGATAATGGAGGTATTAGATGAAATTAAAATTTGAAAAAACTCACCATGAAATTTATATAAGCCTCCTAGGTGATCCAGTAGAGTCTCCAGTGATTTGGATACTGGAAGCAACTCTAAAAATCTGTGGATTACTATATCAAATACTGGAAGGAATCGAAGACACACATTCCCAAAATAGATGGGCAGATAGGGAGACTGGATCTGTACAGGAGGATCCACCTGTTCCGCGAGGCCCTCAAAATACAACTTCTCTGGATATTTCTGTGGAATTGAGAAGATGATAAATGGTTAGAGCATTTTTTAAAAAATTCTCTTAAAAGAGCTAAACGTGAAAACATTGTTTAGTTTTTTTTTTTTGCAAGGAAACATTTAAAATTATACTTGATTATACTTTACTTCTTTTTATATAAGTCCTTATGTCCACTAAAACTGCAGTTTCAATTTATTCTCAACATTATAGAAACTCTCAAACCTTGAAGAAGTTCAGAGAGCTAACTTACTTCTATATAGACAAGAGAAAAAACATTAGAACCAGAGAGAAAACGGCCAAATCAATTCATCAAATACTCAAGTACGGCTTTAAAAGGACTATTTGAAATACTAATTAGAACTAGTACCTTGTGATAATTCATGTGCTTGGTATGCCAGTCATTCTGTAACCAGTGCTCTGGGGAATTTTCCTTCACAAAGTCACTTACTCGATTTCTAAAATCATTTGGTTTGAGTAACAGCAACTGAATTATGAAATAACAAACCTGGGCTTCATTTCCTTCGTGACTACGCATGGCCTTTGAAAAACAACAGAAAAATTATATGAAAATGTTCAACCTGTGTAAAATCATGAGGGCCATCTGAAAGCCTAGATTTTAACAAAGTAAAATCTCACTATTATAATTTCCTTAGACGTCTAGTCTATCCCAAACCAACTGTTCAGTATTCCCCAAACATATATGACCTTTCTTGCCTATTTTTGGCTTACTATTCCTTCTGCCTGGGATGTCCATCTTTACTTTTAAAAATTTAATCTATCTTTCACAGCTATCACCTAAGCAGATAAGATTTCTCACTGTTTCCTAGAAATATTTTTTCTACACCTCCATCTTATCCTGACATCTTATTGATTTATAGACTTACACTATTCCCCCTAAAATATAATAACTACTTTTATATCTATGCTCCACAGCTAAGGGGTTAACGTTAAACTATGCCACTCCAAATATCACCACCATAGAATTTTTTTCAATGTAGCATTTTCCAGCCTACTTCAGTATCTTTTTAAAGAAATCTACCCGAAGGCCAGGTGCGGTGGCTCACACTTGTAATCCCAGCACTTTCGGAGGCCAAGGCGGGCAGAACACGAGGTCAGGAGATTGAGACCATCCTGGCTAACACGGTGAAACCCCATCTCTACTAAAAATACAAAAAATTAGCCGGGTGTGGTGGTGGGCACCTGTAGTCCCAGCTACTTGGGAGGCTGAGGCAGGATAATGGCGTGAACCCGGAAGGCAGAGCTTGCAGTGAGCCAACATCACGCCACTGCACTCCAGCCTGGGCGACAGAGCAAGACTCCATATCAAAAAAAAAAAAAAAAAAAAAAAAAAAAAAATTCTGCTGGAAATAGACATCAAAGTCAGGAGAAAAAAAAAAACATTTGGGGAATGTTTGTTACCGAAGTATACAGAAATGGTTATATTCGCACTCTGTAAAGAAATACAGTGACTTACTGCTACTTCCTCCCTCTAGTGGGAGTTTTGGAGAATCAACTCAGGGTCTAATTGCTCATATTTTCAAAGTATCACAAGGCTAGGACCACATCTGTTTTATTTACTTCTGTACCTTCTATACATAGAACACAGTTGATATTCAATATGTACTTATTAAATGAATGAATAAGGAAATTGGGGCTGGAAGCAGTAGCTCACGCCTGTAATCCCAGCACTTTGGGAAGCTGAAGAGGGAGGATTGCTTCAGCCCAGGAGTTCGAGACCAGCCTGGGCAACATGGAGAAACCCCATCTCTATAAAAAAGTTAAAAAGAAAAAAAATTAGCTGGGTATGGTAGCATATGCCTGTACTCCCAGCTACTCAGGAGGCTGAGGCAAGAGGAGATTGCTTGAGACCACGAGGTTGAGGCTGCAGTGAGCCATGATCACGCCACTGCACTGGGCGACAGAGCGAGACCCTGTCTCAAAAAACAAACAAAAAAACAAAAACAAACAAAAATAGAAATTGGAAAATTTCCAGCTCTTTAAGGAAGTGACAGCAATGCTTGATATAGTATAAATTCATTAAATCCTTCAAAGCAATATAGAGCAGATTGGCATAACATATATTAGTCTTGATCTAAGAGAATAAGCTTAGAAACATATTTATTCTTACCAGGCAGAGAATTAATCTGTCCAGTGTAACAATGTTATACTTCCATACCATGTCATTAAGAATTTCAATGCATTTATTGAGTTGCTGACCCCCTGCTGATGTAGAAAACTCATATACCAGGAAATCTGCAAATGTCCTCACATGCGCTACCAAGGCCCTGGCTCCAATTCTCTCTAATACTCTGGAAGGCAGAGAGTAAAACATAAACTCCATTGTTGTATGGATACAACAATTTGCCAAATGGAATGCAAATTAGGTTTTTGACTTACCTATAGCCAATCTGATTAATATGATCTGTTTCCAAGAGCATTTTCCAGAGAAGACAAAGAAAGAGAGGAGGGGAGCCCTGCATAGAGAAGTGGGTAATAATGTCATTTTCATTGCTCATTGACTTCCACTTCCTATACTCCTCCTCCACATTTTTTTTCAGATTAAAACGGCTTTCCTGAGGCACATTATTTTGTTTGAAGAATGCCTAAAAAGAGGATCAGAAGTTTATTTCATTGGTTATAGTAGAAAGAGCACTGGATATGGAGTTAATAAACCAGTTCTAGACTTGATTCTGACATTAATAAACTCTAGGTCACCTTGAGCAACTCAGCAATTAAGGCCTGAATTTCTGTGTCTGGAAAATACATAAGCTTGACTAGATTATCTCCAAGATTCCTTTTCCTAGATTTCCTAAATGGAAATTCTAAGTAAGCCTGAATTCAAAGCTTCTTCAATCATCTGTTGATACTTCCACCAATCTTAAAAAGAAAAAAAAGAATGAAATGTCTCTACCCTTTGGCTACATATGTTAGTGTCTTTGAGGAAAATCCATTGCACTAGCCCAGTGATTCTCAGAGTGTGGTCCCAACACCAGCAGTATCAGCATCATCTGGGTCTTACAAGAAATGCAAAATTCTCAGACCTTATCCCAGATTTACTGAATCAGAAGCTCTGTGGCTAGGGGCCCAGCCAACTGTAGCTTAGCAAGCCCTCCAGGTGATTTGGTAAGTTTAAAAACCAAATGCTCTAGCCCTACCAGGAGTTATGAAAAATGGATATTCATCATGCCTAACATTTTTTCTGAAAAGGAGAAGACAGATGAGGTTTGCCTTTCTCCCTATTAGAAAAGCCAGGTTTACAGTTTTTCTGTGATTAAGAAAAAAATTCAGTGAAGTGTCATATTATGTGCACTCTGTGAAGTTCCATTACATTATACTTCTCCCCATTTCAGTTCTATGAGAGAGAAAAAAGTTTTCAGGTACTATGTTAATTTTCATGAGATTCTAAAACCATTAACTTTTTTTCTCATTTTCAATTTTTTTCACTTTTTTTTTTCGTCTTTCTACTCTTCCTCCACTTAAAACTGTTAACTAAGATGAAACCATAATAATTAAATTTTTAGAAACATGTCCAGTACCAGAGTAGGACACAGAACAACTTGAGAGATTTTGTAAGTAATGACTTTTTTTTTTTTTTTTCTACAGACAGGGTCTGGCTCTGTCACCCAGGCTGTGGTACAGTGGTGTGACCACAGTTCCTTGTGAACTTGAATTCCTGGGCTCAAGCCATCCCCCTTGCCTCAGCCTCTCAGGCAGTTAGGACCAGAGGCTTGTGCCACCATGCCCAGCCCCTAAATATGTTTTAAAATAAATAAAAGCTAATTTTATTCAGAAGTCACCAAGACTCACTCTAGAACACCACTGTGAATGGGAAGAAGGATTTCATGTGCATTCAATAAGTAATTCAAGACCAAATTACCTGTAGTGGGCCTGGAAAACAGCTCAGGGTGTGTGACGCCCAATTATGAGGAGTGAAACTCATGATGGTCTGAAGTATGTCTTTACACCAAGTTCCCTGAATTGAATCAGAGCCTGTAAAAAAATCTAAACATAAACAAATAGATGTAATCCAGATATAAATGATTATATCCACAATTCATAAAAGATTATAGCGAAAATAATAATTATGTACACTGAGAATTTCACTGCAGTGCATTCATTGCTTAACTAGTTATATTCAGCTTAGAACCTAAATTTGCTTAGTTTATGAGTGATCTGGATGATCACATTTGAAAATATGACAACAGTTTATGAAAAGATGACAAAAGACATTTGGAATCTCTCTTTTTTTGAGGTTACAGAGTACCAACGATAACAGTAATACAAGCCCATCACTACTGTTCATTTACTTTGACACTGATTTAGTAGTACTTTATTCGGCCAAGGGAATAGAATAAAGAAAGATATCTTTTTTGGTGAGTGAAATAATTACATAATGCATGTATAAATCTCAGAATTGAAGAGGGTTCTTTATGTAAAACAACATAATTTACATAAACGTATTTGAGGTTGCTAAAATCAATAACTATCTCTTTAAAACATCAGTTCTCAAGTGTGGTCTGTAGACCTCTTGGGGATTCCCCAATAGCCCTTCAAAGATTCAATGAGGTCAACTAATAATAAAAAGATATCATTGGCTTTTTCACTTGATATGAGCACTGACAGTACAAAAGCAATGGTGGTAAAACTGCTGGTCCTAAGCACAAATCAAACAGTGGTGCCAGACTAGATGAAAAGGCTTTGTATTCTCCACCACATGCACTCAGTAAAAGAAAAGTGCCAGTGTCAATCTCGACACCTATTTTAAATATCATATGTAACAAAAGGGGAAGCATATGCCTAGTGTTCCAAAGTTTGATGGGTGTCTTGAGGAAAAACACTTGTGCACTTGTGTGACTGACTGAGCACTGAGTTAAATCAGCTGCTTTTTTTTTTTTTGAATTCCAATTTTACTTGAAAGAACGTCTGACAGAAAACTATAGCTAGCTAGACTTACGTATTTAGCAGACATTTTCTTGAAAATTAACAAAATGAGCTTGTCACTTTAAGGAAAACAAATGATAGTAACTTTTTCCAATGATAAAATTTGACCTTTCAAGTAAAAATTGAAATTTTGGAAAACCTGTATCTACCACGACATGATAGCATTCTAAAACTTAGATTTTTCTAATAAACTTTGCAGTGATATTAACAAATGTAATTTTCTGATACTGTATAAACAAAATGTCAACGTTTGCTAGATCTACATAACTCAGTGAACCAGTATTTTCAAAATGAATAATTCATGAAGTTACAAAACATGCATGGATTTAAAAATCCACTAAATGTACAAAACGGATGTACAGATTATAATGTAACAAAGTACATGAAGTTCACTGGGGGTTTTGGATTCCATATTGCAGCTAACCTTTAAGTAACTATCATTTTTCCATGTGATGTCAAAGAACATTCCCAATTATCTGAAAAAGCTATTAAAATACTCCTCTCTTTCCAACCTCATCTGTGTGAGGCCACATTTTTCACTTACTTCAACTAAAACTTCAATGGATTAAATGTCTAAGCAGATGAGAATCCAAACTATGTCTTCCTTTACACCAGATATTAGAGAAGCAAAAATGTAAAACAATGGCACCTCTTCTCACTAAAGTTTTGCTTTAGAAAATATACTTTTTTTCATAACATCATATATTAACATGTAATGTTTATTATTGCTATTTAAAAACAAATTAATATTTTTAAACTTCTTAATTTTAATATCTAATAGAATAAATATTCATAGATATAATCCATATAAACAGAAACTCTTTGGGAATTTCAATTTTGTTTTTAAGAGTGTAAAGCAGTCCTGAGACCAAAAAGCTTAAAGTATTACTACTTTAAAATTATGGATAGCTGAAAACTGATGCTCAACGCAGTTATTAATAGAATGATGGTACACAAAAGAGCTTCCATAAATGAGTGAAATAGTGAAGATATCAAAACAACTGGCTTTTTTCAAACAAATGAAAAGTATCTTTTTAGTATGTTATAACTATAGTAATTAGCAGAATCATGGCACACTTTAATTCATCTGTTGTTGTTTGTAGTCACATATTCACCATACCTGTTACATGAGTTGCTCTAGCCAAGGTCAATATCAAGGCTCGGTTCAGTTCTTCAGATTCTGCTGAGAGCACTGTTTTGGGATCACTAAGGAAGCGTGTAAACTGCGGTTGTACCTCTGAGCTACCTAATGCTGTTATAAGCCTGAGAGCAGTGCTCTCGACACTGAAAAGTGGGAGAATAAAAAGAAATGTAAAAAAATTTCAGAATTATGGAATTAAATCTAAGGTTAATTACAATGGAAAAACATGCAATCTATGACTATCCCTTCTTTAATTAAAAAGAACTTTTGTGTGAGAATAAATGTTGCTTAATTTGTTTAAAAAACCTAATGTGTCCAATTTTATAGTGAAAATCGTGACTTTTTACACATTTGAAAAAGATGGCTTGTCACCTATAGGACTAAAAAATTTCACCTGGAGATACTGCAATTCAAAAATTACATTTTTCTATCTAAAATATATTTTAATGTAAAGCAAAATCAATGTGACATGATACTTTAACCATAATCTGAAGTATACTTAAAACCAGCATTCTAAAGAGCTAAGTTACAACATAATAATAAATACCCTGGAAGTACTAATTCTCAGTCCAAAGATCCTGAAGGAAGGACTCAACTATCTTAATCAGTTTCTATTTAAAAAGCTGGACTCTGCTCCTATACTGGAAACAAAATACTTTAGAAGCAGAGAAGTTTTATGACAGATGAATAATAATAATAAAAAAAAACTATAAGGTAAAGGATTAAGAACCTCATCTCCAAGAAAGTTTCTAATAAATCTTTTTTTTTTTTTTTTTTTTTTTTTGAGACGGAGTCTCGCTCTGTCGCCCAGGCTGGAGTGCAGTGGCGCGATCTCGGCTCACTGCAAGCTCCGCCTCCCGGATTCACGCCATTCTCCTGCCTCAGCCTCCCGCGTAGCTGGGACTACAGGCGCCCGCCACCACGCCCGGCTAATTTTTTGTATTTTTTAGTAGAGACGGGGTTTCACTGTGTTAGCCAGGATGGTCTCGATCTCCTGACCTCGTGATCCGCCCGCCTCGGCCTCCCAAAGTGCTGGGATTACAGGCGTGAGCCACCGCGCCCGGCCTCTAATAAATCTTAAGGAAAGATGGTCTTCAATGAGCTCACCAAAGATGGAGCTGGTTCTGGTTTGTTTGTGCAACTGCAGCCAAAGTATGAAGATGACTCAGGAGCTGAACTCTGTAATGAGGCTGAATATGATGCATCCGGTAGCTGAACATCTCAAGGAGTGTGTGTAAGATCCCCCATGCATGTGATTTGAAAACAGTCGGCAAAAGCTGACCTGGAGGAAAAAGACAATTTAAGGTACCAATTATTAAAGGCTATGCATGAAAAGATATTTGAAGAAAGTCACATTGAGTAAAATATAAAGATTTGATTGTGAAAATACACACGCACACACACATATATATTCTCCATATTTTCTTATTTTCTACTTTAACAGTAAGGAAAAATTCAGATCCTAACTATAATATCAAGTTTGCTTTTTTCCTGGGATTTGGCAATTGATAATCATGTTTATCTGGAAAAATAAAATGAGACAAGATATGAAAAAACATTAATCTTCTCAATTCTGATATCTTTTTTAGACAATTAATGTTCCATACCTTTTGAAGTATGAGGTTCACTTTTTAATACAAAAAATTGTATTATACCTGCCCTTGTTTCCTCCTACCCCTAAGAAAGTTATATTCAACAATCAGTTATCTAAGAAGAGTTATTGTGGTTAAAATTAAGACTATGCGGTATTCGTGAAAAGCTGGAATTACCATGAATCAGAAAAACACTTCTATATTAGAAAGTATCTATTATTTTAGAACTATATAATAAATGAGACATTATAATGTATCTTCTGCAATGTAGGAAAATTCCTTCTTTATTGCCAGTCAGCCTTCGTATGCACTGGAGGACAGCATTGCTGCCTCAGGCAGAATCCATTTGCATGAGGACAGGGACCAGGTCTATCCTGCTCACCGCATCCCACGCACCTAGCACATTAACCTTTTCTTACCACTTTACTTAAAAATGCAACAAACCCCCCGACCCTCACACTTCCTATGCCTTTTAGCTTTATTTTTCTCTATAACATGTATCATCTGACATATTGTATATTTCATTTATTTAATGTCCCCCTCCATAAGCTCCATCATGGTGGTGACTTGTTCTCTGCTGTGTCCCCAGGACCTAGAAAAGTAACTTTAGAGTTAATGAATGGGTTAATAGTTATAAACACCAGAAAGTCCTGTCTTACTGATAAATCCTTTGATGCCCAAAGACTCTATTTCCATATAGACCAATAAACGACTGTAAGTTTCCACTAGGGCTGGAGCCAAGGCCACACTGGACTTTGCATGAGCAAGTTTTATCACCCTGGTTGCAATGCTGTGAATAAGGCTGAGGAGAAAAAAAGGGAAGAAAATAAAAATCCATATTTTTGACATAAACATAGGGGCTACTCTACTTAGAAGTAACTTAGTATAAATTTGAACTTAAATGATTCAAATGAAGTTGATTCATTTAATGTGTTTAAAGCTGTGCAGGACACTTGGTAAGGATGCACTGCACAATCTGAGACTCATTCCGTTTCTGTGGTGCTTTCAATATGCATACGGATCCCCCTGCTCATGGAAAAACAAACTTTGGGTTCAACTCATAAGGGCATGCTTGAGGGATTTTGGTCACTCAAATGATGCATCAAAATACATTTGGGAAATTAAATAACTTTTGCCACAGATTTACTTTAATAAATCACTGCTAAGACCCAAATGTTACGTTCTAATGGGGCTTTGCTCAAATCTGTTATATATGCAAGTGAAGCACATGTGTAATTCTATCACAATGGTTACCATCTGAAAAAAGAGCATAGCTCTACCAGGACTGATGCTCCACTTGGAGGCCCACAGACAAATTCTCTTTGGCCTATACAGTGGTTGTTTCAAATTTGAGCCAATACTTAAAAGCTGAAAGACTACTAATAAAAAATCTGGATTTCTAGCCCTTTCCAAAAATGTTGGAAGCTCTAGCTACACTAGTCCTCATTCTTAATTATCTATAAAAAATGAAAAAAATGTGCAAAAAATTTTTATAATGCTTATCTCTCATGTAGAGATTACAACAATTACTTTCTTTGGGTTTGTTTATCCTAGAATTCCTATAATAAAAAATATTTACTTTTGTAATAAAATAAAGCTAATTTTTTTTTCTTAAATGTACCTGACTATGAAATAATACACACATAAAATCATGAAATAAAGGTTTATACTATACTCGTATCAATTCCCTGACATGGAACCAAATTAATAAAAAGAACATACCTCATTTTGGCATGAACTGTCAGTGAATCCAGGAGGTTCATAGGTAAGGGGGTAATAGATCCTGAAGCCATACAGTTTGTTCCAGGGAGAGGTATCCTCATAATTCCATTTCCATAAATAGTTTCTACCAGAGCTCCCATGGGTAATGTAAAACATTCTGAATTTGTAGAGTATGCATTACACAATAGAGCAATCTTATAGTCATTCATCTGTAAACTTTTATTTCTTAGACTCTGCTGCAGGAACCTAAAAATTCACGTTCCATTAAAAAGAAAAAATGAAAATAACTTCCATAATGTTAATTTGTATTTTTTTAAAAGTTCAATTTTATGCAATTATTTATTAATGCTATCTTTGTTCCTATAGGTATTATAGTTTCTGTGTGAAATGTACAGTGGGAATACACATAGAAGTTTGAGTAGCATTTCAGAAGAAAAATAATTTTAAATAAACAATTAATGGGTACTGTTAAGTATGCACTACATATATGACCACCATATTAGGTTAAGTTTCAGAGAATGAAGAAATAACTCACAAGTCTATGAACCAGGTTTCTATTTATTATCTGTCTGTATAAACACAACAATGTCTTCATTACAGATACCACTATGAAAAGGTGGTTAAGGGGTGTCACATAAAATGAAAACCAACCCGGGAGGCGGAGCTTGCAGTGAGCCGAGATCGCGCCACTGCACTCCAGCCTGGGCGACAGGGCGAGACTCCGTCTCAAAAAAAAAAAAAAAAATGAAAACCAAATGAAGTATCAAGTCTGACAATCCTGCCATCTCCTGTGAAGAGATGTGGCAGTCCTTTTCAGAAGTTCTAGGTGGGAAGTTAGGCTACTCCTAGCACCCTTGACTACAATACAATACTATCTAAGAATGGTATCTTCATTGAGTCATCACAACTTTGGAAAAGATATTAAGGGGCATGCCAGCCAGATCAGCTCAATCAATCCTGGCAGCCCAGAGATGAATGATATCTCAGTCAGCTTATGCTCAAGTTCCAAGCACTTGGGAAATTCTGAAACATTTTTACATTTATAAAAATTGATATGCTTTCATTATATTAATAACTTTAAAGTATAACATATACAACTGAAGATCAGCCTTAAAAATTAAAAAAAAAAATCTATACATATAAGCAAGACTAATCTTGTAGCTGTTTCCTGATATAGGTACTGGTCAGATTCTCCTGCTATGACATATACATCAAGTATTTGCCCTTACCTATAGTGGGTATGGGGAGATTTCCAAATTTCACACAAACACCGAGACCAATATTAGTCTACAATCCGCTATTAATTAAACAAGAAAATTAAGTATCAAGCAACAAATAACTTACTCATGGTGAAGTCTTAGGGAATGAGGTATTGGAATCTGTAGCTTGGAGTTGTCATTTTGAGCTTTTCTATTGAGATGAATCCAAATACAGGTCATTGCAAAGGCATGGGTTGACTGGGGTTTGTTAATATCAGGAACTGGGATATACTGAAAAATAACAATTTGAAAAATAACACAATAGAAGAAAGAGAATTAAATAATTATGTGTATTTTAGTAATCAATTTCTAATATAACTCTTTTTAGCATATCATGTCTTACTTTAGCCCTGATAATTCAATAATACAAATCAGAAGGTCTAACGGCCATAAAATTTTGAAATTATTACAAGATGCTTTATTTGGTATATGTTTTTACTTGCTTTAAGTAACACAAATTCACAGGTGCTTTGTCAAGCTTTTCCTACTATCGCAGAGCATTCTCAAATAAAAATAAATTTTTAATTTTTACTTTTAAAAAATTAAAACACATCATCATGAAATCTTACTAAAGTGACAAATGTAACTAAAAACAAGACTTTCTAAAAGTCTCATAATAATTTTTAAGAACAGATAAAAATCTAAGAAATACGCAACCTAAATAATTGCATTTAAACATATTGACTATTAATGGGTAAAATGATATGGATGTCTGGGATTTGCTTGAAAATTGTCCAACATTAACAAAAAAAATAAGGAGGAAAGATGACACAAGAGTATTTCTTGATGATGGGTATAACATGGTGGGGTTACAGCTAGTGCATGGTGGGGTTACAGTAACACCACCATGTTATACCCATCATCAAGAAATACTCTTGTTTCATCTTAAAATTTTCTGGGCAGATCACCTAAGGTCAGGAGTTCAAGACCAGCCTGGCCAACACGGTGAAACCCTGTCTCTACCAAAAATACAAAAATTAGTCGGGGATGTTGGCATGTGCCTGTAATCTCAGCTACTCGGGAGGCTGAGGCAGGAGAATTGCTTGAACCCAGGAGGTGGAGGTTGCAGTGAGCTGAGATCACGCCATTGCACTCCAGTGACAAGAGTGAAACTCCGTCTCAACAACAACAACAACAACAATTCATGATAAAGTACTTCTAGAAAATGGCAAATCATCAAAATACATCACATTTTACTCAAATATCTTATATGATAAAATACCCAGGGGACATACTGAGGCTCAACTGTCAAAGAAAAAATAGCTATTAATAAAGACTGTTATCTGGCCATTCAATGATGTATATAGATTAAAACAGCTTTAGTGATTTGTAAAACTGTAGACCTACCTAGAATGTAGAGAAAGAGTTTGCTACACTTAACATTCAATTGTGATTTAGCATAAACTTTAGAAATACACAAAATCACACTAAAATCCTTAAACACAAATTAGACATAATTTACTCATCATGTTGTTATGAATAGTTACTCAGTAAAGCTTACTTCTTTTTCTGGGTATAGCAAGTCGAAGAGCTTCATCACAGGGAGAAAATCAGCTAGTGCATTTTTCTGAATACTTCCAGAAATGAATTGCAGGAGAACCCACATAAGATGATCTCTGCCTTTAATCAGTCCTCGCCCTGCTAACTATAAAAGATGTTTAAATACACATGTATACACTGCTACTTAAAGAGATGAATACAGGAAGTTTTTTGTTGTTTTTTTGTTTTTGTTTTTAAGGAGAAACCCGGGTTCTTGCTCTGAGAAAGTCAGCATCTAACTTTGGCACTTAGTAATTACTTAATCTTCAATTCAAGACACACCATGCAAAACCTGCTAAATTATTTTAATATTATATATATGCTTATTTCCTGCTCCCCAAAACAACTATGCATATAAAAAATGCAATGTTTTAGAACACAGTCATATACATCATGCACAACACCACCTCTTTAAGTTGATCATGTGTGCATGAGAATCAAGTTTAATATGGGATAATCCTTATTTTAAAAATCTCATCAAAACCTGGGGAATACTCTATTATACCAAAAGGATTTTTTTTTTTAATTTGAAATTGTCATGGACTGGTTGTCATAAAACATGCTTCCTCGTTTTCTGTACACTTTGTTTCTTGTTTATTTATTTATATCTTTTTAGAACAAGGATAGAGATGGGGTCTTGCCATGTTGCCCAAGCTGGTCTCGAACTCCTGAACTCAAGCAATCCACCGGCTTCGGCCTCCCAAAGTGCTGGGATTACAGGAGTGAGCCACCCCACCCGGCTGGTTTTCTGTACATTATAACAGAAACTAATGGTGGTTTCTGGGAGAAGGTGGTTGAAAGGATTTTAACAATATTTATGAAAAATTTTCCCCAAGATAATTCATGCTGTGGAGATGTTATGTGAAACAACATTTATTTTATTCCCATTCAATATGTCTAAAATTTTTGACAAAAAATGTCTTTTCCCACAAACTTAAGTCTTCCACTTGTCTCCCTTTTCTGGATTCATCGTCCTCCCTTCTATTCATTCCCAGAGTAGGAACCACTCAGCAAGTCTAGACTCCCGCTACTCTCTGTATTCGCTGTCAGTCACCTAGTCCTATTCCACGTCAGTGTACCTGATCTCTGGCTCCTCCTTTCTGTCCTGGTTTAGGCCTTCAGCATCTTTCACCTAGTCCACTGTAGTATCTCTCACTAATTTCCTTGCCTCTGGCTTTGTACCTGTCCATCGCTACACCACCTTCTTTCTCCATGTGGACATTAGCATTTTTCCAACTTTCATATGATGATGCCATTCTCCTCTGCATTGCCTCCAAAACAAAATCTAAACTCCTTAGAACAGGCACATGGCCATTCAAAGTTCTCCATGTCTGCCCTTGCTTTCCTGCCTTCCTTATCTCATCAACGATTTCCCCTTTATATTTTTATTTCCAGTTCTCACACATCTCTATCCCTTTCTAAATGATGGTTTTATTGCTAGGAAACACTTTTCTTTTTCTCTCAGCAAGTTTCTATTTGTCCTTCAAGTGTTAGCTTAAAGATCTCTTTGATACAGCCATCCCTGATATTTCTGATGGAGACTATTCCTTTTTTTTTTTTTTTTTTTGACACAGAGTCTCGCTCTGTTGCCGAGGCTGGAGTGCAGTCGTGTGATCTTGGCTCACTGCAACCTTAGGGACTATTACCTTTTATTTGTATTGCAGGGAAATGTGCTTTCATTATAACAACTATTAAGATATAATCATGTTGTGTGTGTGTATGTATATATATGCATATATATGTACGTATATATATACACGTACATATATATATGTATATATATATAAAGTATCCCCTCCTCTAGTGAGGTGCTCCTTGAGGATATTACAGTGCCTTTTCATCTTGTATCTGCTGGTGCCTGCACTGAGAATACACAGAATGAATGACTGAATCCTGTTTTTACAGTGACAAGAAAGTAAAAAGTTAAGAAACTATAAAAGCACTAAACAGGACAGAAATTAGGGCTCAGAACTTCTGTCAGTTCTAAAATCACTAGGGAATGCCCACAGCAGTCTAAAATACAGTAATCAACAGGTGAAGTCACTCCGACCAAAAGATTTAGTACATACCTTCTGATGAAGAGAAAGCACCATATGTGGAAAACTTGCAAACTGGAAAAGCACAAAGAAAATGAGCTGACTTGAGAGATGCTGCCACAGGAGTTGGCTTGTTCCCCCGTCGTCAAACTTCTCCTCAGTCTCAGATCGCTCCATGGCATAAACAACCAGATCCACCAACTGGTCCTCCAGCACAGGGCAGCGCTGCTTGTGCTGTAGGGCAGAGATTAAATACAGTATTCCAAAAGCCTCTCGGTTAGTTTCAGAAGTTACCAGTTAATGGGCATTAATTGTCACAAGAGGCTGAGAAGCATGGAATGAAGTTGAACTTAAGAAGTCAAGGTTAGATTTAGTCTATTAAAGCTGCATCATGTTATATTATTATACAGGATAAGCTTCATGAAAAAATGTTTTCAGGTTTCCTACAAAACAGACTTCCCATTAACTTTTGACTTCCACTATGGACATCATTGTTTCAATTTGACAAAGGGCAATGCATAGTAGAAAATGTTGTTATTTATCCTTTGGAAAAAGATAACATTTTAAAGGGCATATGAAACAGGGATAGCAGTATTAATTTTGCAATCTAAGTCAAAAGATGAAAACCCTGGAATTACAGGGATCAAACATTGCGACAGAACAAATAAAGCAGTTATGTGAATCTCTTTATTTTAAAGTAACCCCTATAAGTTTACACTAACTTTATATACAGAGGTATATCTAAATAGCTACCAGATTATTCAACATCTGTTTTCAATGTGTGGTATTGGTCCTGATACTGAAATGGAAACTTCTTCCACAAGAGGAAAAAAAAATTGATCTCTCTGCTCTTCCTTCTTGGAAGCCAAACATAATGCAGCTTTAATTTTAAATTAGACCACTTTAAAATCTAAAACAAGAAAAAGAATTGAGTTTAAACACTAAAAATGAGAATGCAACTTCCCTTTCTAGAGGCAAAAAGATCTGTGCTTTTAAAAGTGATTTAAAAAATATATTTTTACCAAAAGAAATATGTTAAGCCATGTTTAAGCCATTTTCATATTTCCTTTATAAATATGTTATATGACTTAGTAGCAGGCAGTTGGAAGCCCTTCTAGTGAATACAATTACTAATACAGATCTTTCCCCCTAAACTTTAGACGTGATTATCAGTCTTTTGCCATGAAAAAGGGATATGATTTTTTCAAATTTAGGGAAAAAAATGCAAAATGGGGACAAATTTGGAAATAAACAAGACATAATGAATAGCATCCCCTCTTTTGCATGCTCTTTGCCAGCTCCAAACTTGTAAAGCTCCAATATAGCTGTAGTTTCTTAAAGCATGCAAATAAAACAAACATCTATCCAAATGATAAGCATCAATGGTTGTTTCATATTTTTTCCAAAAACACAATGCCATGACCACAGTTCAATCACATTACAGGTTTACAAATAGCAATATTAACACCACCAGTTGAGACTACAGTACTTTTCCTCCAAATGTAATTATCATTATGAAGCAGAGCAAAGTGCAACAGACAACACTACAGACTATTTCTTAAATCAGCATGCAAAACTACTGTGTACAGGGCTTGAAATTCACTAGTTCTGCCAACCACCAACAACCTAAGAAATGTGTCAGACAACACAAATTTAGAGTGAGATCATTCAAAGTATACAGAGTCAGAAAAAATTGTGAAAAGAAGTAAAGCCAGGATTTCCAGTAGGAATTTTTCACTAGTGATGGGAATTTGCTTCCAGTTTGGAAACTGACCAATTTGTCATCTATTTCTCCATCCATAATGGTCTTCCATCAATCTGCTTTAGGAAAAAAGAGCAAACTAAATAAAACTGGTTTTTAGCACCTGAGTCACTTTGGAGTTTCCTTTTTTAGTATTAGCTATTTAAGAAAAAAACTGGATTTTCACCTACATATTTTTAGGCATGTAGTGATTGTCATACAGTTAATGATTTTAAAACGAAAGCAAAAATAGTACGATTTTGACAAAGCAAGAACAACTAGGAAATTTACGGTTAAAGCTGATGGTCTTTCAATATATGCCATGACTCAAGATTACCCTTAACTTTTCTGTCAAAAATTAAGTCAGGAATATCTACAGTACCTAATGCTCTGGTACCTGATGGTAGCAGAAAAGCTATCAGGATTAACTACAAATTTCCCAGGTGTTTTTGGTTAAAACCAAGGATATTTCTCAAATCAAGTTTAAAGACAGCTTAAATATGTTGCTTTATCTGCAAATTTTGGTAACATCAAAAAAAAAAAAAAAAGAAAAGTCTGAGATACAAAATGATCTGTGTTGCTACTTCAGAATAATAAACTGCTTTAGTTTTCAATTATTTAAAGACAGGTACATTAAAATTAAGACTCTCTACTACATAGCAGATGGTTTTACAAAGTGGAACAAACATTTGTAAAGCAGTTTCAGAATCTATGAATAAAAGTTAACTGTCAATCACTAGGCTAAGATTATTTCATAAGCCAATGGATGCTATCCCTATGACTGTTCACATCTTGTTTTGTGAAAGCTTTGGTGAATTTAAGTCTTCAAAATACTGACATATATAGTTAAATTTGTTAGTGTACATCATAACTATATGCCTATTTAGTTAAAACCTGTTTTAAGAATATTTACATTCAATATTTTAACAATTCTATTTCTATCTAGTAGCCCAAACTATACTGAAACTTCATTTAATATTTTCAGCTTTGATAAAAGCTAAAAATCAGGCAAAAGACATTAATTGAAACATTAATATTAACCCTCGACCTATGCCCAATTCCTTCCCAGCACTATTTCAAATGGCAAATGATGGCGCTTTTCAGTCTTAGCATCTCATATCCTATATTGAGTGGTACTTGACGCTTTTCATGTACAGTTCTCATAATGCTTTTGCAGCGAAATTTTAACATACTGTACTTAGGTGAGCTTAATTTTAAATTATTTCAGTGATGTAAATCAATTTTAAAATAATATCTATTCAGGAGAAGTTGGGAAGAAAAATTCTTTTCAATGTCATTTTCTCTTTCAAAATCATATTCTCTGCTTTAACCAAGAAAGTTACCCATAATCAGAATAATTTCAAAGAGAAACTTACTGATTAACATAAGATCAAATGAATGATGAATACTTCACTGTCTCATAGTAGCCAGGGTTCACACACCACTATGTAAGAGCTTGAGGAGTGTATCTGTTTTGTAGTGCTTTTATTCGGCAGAAAGAATACAAACTCTCGTGTAAGCACATAAAAAAGATTTTTCCACTGTGAGTTGAAGTCTAATGCTCCACCTTGCAGGTCATGAAACTGGGCTATTTATGACTTGCTGAATGTAACCAATATTAGCATAAAATATAACTCAATTCCTACTGGAAAATGTAATATGAACAGCTCTTAAGGTTTCAAAAGCTGTGAGTAAATTATCACATTGCTAGAGAAAGGACAAGAAAGTATAGTGTAGGATGTAGTTCTGTAATGATAAAAGATGTGATAAGATGACTTGGTTATCTTTAATCATATGCTTCTTATACTGTGTGTTCTCGTTTTCTAGTCTACTTTCCAGTAGGTAAAAATATCAAGTCAACTGAGCATATTATCTTCTGTCTACACATCCCCTAACTAAAAGTTTTCTATGAAAACGATTACTGATGAATTGTGAATTTTTGACAATGTTTACACTACAGTGGTACCAATACTAATAATGTTCTGTCAGCATTTCCATTATAAACTTTATTTTTTATGGATTTATGTCTTAGTCATAAACTTTTTTTAGGTTGAAACTTGTTACCGAAATTATCAGATCAGAAATACTCTCAATTGTTTTGTCAATTTCTAGTTTGAGAAGAGCTGCCCGACCCCAAGAGAAAAAAGCTTAGGATAGCTAAGGATATCTGGGGGAAGGTATTTGCAGCTCAAATGACCATGGGTACATTTATCCACCAAACTGTAAAAAAATTGAGTCCAGTATGACTTAAGGTTCACTGTAAAAATTAGTTTTAAAACATAGCATGAAGCATTCTTTCAAAGTTAACTCAATACTTACCTCTAATTCAATGAAAGTTGATCAGAATTAATGACTTGGTATTTAAGATGTTAAATTGACAGATTATATGAGGTACCTGTCAGATACTCTAGTGTGAAGCAGTTTCAGTTTCACATGTACAAAAGCTTGTCCAAACAAGGAAACTTGGCAAATTTTTCAGAAGAAAAAACTTAAAATAATAAAAGAGATACTGCTACTAGGGTGAGGTTTGGCATGCAAAGTTTCAACACTGAGCAAGTTTTATGGCCAAGCTATATGTCCTTAAAAATAGGGCTTTATAAATGGAAGCACTGGCACAACCTTCACTATAGTATTGCAAACAGTAACGCTATTTTATATAACCTAGACAAGAACGTCTTTTTAAAATCAAAAAGCTGGTCTATTTTAATATGTTGGGCTCAAAAATTTTTAACAAAAATAATTGGAACCACTATTTTGTTTAAAATATCAAAGGTGAAAAGTCCTGGAACAGACTTGGGACTGTTAAGAGTTTGATTTATAAAGTTTGGCCATAGTGTTTTTCTCCCACCACAGGTGAGCTCCAGTTGAGAGGAGCTCACTCTAGGAGGAAGGCACTTCTGGCAAAGACTGACAAAGAAGGGTGTTTGTCAAGCAGGTGTGGGGTCACCTAAGAGTCTGACATTTCTTAGTCAATCCCCATGTTTCCAAAAAAGCCTTTCCTGTATAAAGTTTACCACTCCAACTTTTAAAAGCAGCGTATCTCTATTAAAGTGCCTTTTTTCTCTTTTTTGTGTTGTTTTTAATTTGTTTTTGTTTTAAGGCAAAGCAACATAAGTATTTTTGTTGTTGTTATTTTTCTTTATTTGTTTTAGTAGTCTGGAAAGATAAAGGCCACCACAAATCTTTCCATCTCTGAAAATTCCACCAGGCTAGCTTTAGCCCTAAAGTAGGAAAAAGTAAATGGAGTGGGAAGGAAAAATAAACCATCAAAAAGTGACAGGCTTCATTGAGTGCCAGGTGTTGTCTCTTTGTTACCAAAAAAAAAAAAAAAAAGAAAAAAAAAAGAAAAAAGAATATTAAAAAAACAAACACCAAAAAAACAAAAACAAAAACAATCCACCAAAAATAACTCTCATATCCCAAGAAGAAATCATTTTTTAGTGGCCTTGGTCTCAGCATGGTCCTGCCAATTTCAAGCCCCGACCATACACGTATTCTCTAAATGGAATCAGTGGCTACAAAGCGGCCAGCGTATCGTTAGTCACAATACAACAGTAAGGTTGTGAACATACCTGAGCAATGTTCAAGGTCTAGAGCATTGGAGGATGGGCAGGACAAGACAGGACAGAACAAAAATAAAGGAAGAAAAAAAGAAAAGACAAAACAGTGACTATGAGGCCAGCCTCAAGGAACCCAGAGTCAGCACAAACCCTCCCACATGTTAAACCACCAAAAACAAGCAAACACACACCAAAAAAAAAAAAAAAAAAAAAAAAAAAAAAATCAGCAAGAAGGCCACGCTGAAGATACCAAGGGTTATATAAAAATAGACACCCAAACAACAAAAAAAGTCAAAAATTATGGTTGAGTCATGTGTAGGTTTCTCTGGCAAAAGGTATACTTGAAACTGGCCTTATAGAAAAAAAAGCAATGCAAAATAAACCAACTTTAAAAATTTTTCTTTTTAAATTTAAACATTCTTAAAGCAATATATAAATGGTAGGAATAATACATTGTTTAAAAAACCATGTATATTTTTAAAAGTCACTAATAGTTCTTAACTGTTTTGCTCAGTTAGCTTTAGCAAAGAAAAGAGAAAAGAATAGTGCAGATTCTATGCAGAATTTACTAGGTTTCCAGCATAGTACAGTACCTGCTTATTTAAACCTAGCATATTGCAGACCATATCCCTGGAATAAGGCTGCTCCAATACATATCTCAACAAAGCAGTCTGTGGTTCAAACAGATCCTTTAAAGAAAATAAGAAAATCATTGCTTCAAGATCAATGTCAACATTAATCCAAATTATTAGAAATGAGATTAAAAAATCCTCTAAAGGCACTTGTTACCTTCACAGAGTAGGCAGTATCTAGTGGGAAAAAAATCATAGGATTTTAGTGCTTACAGTTCATCTGTTCCCACCCCTCATTTGCCTCATTTGACACCTGAGATGAAGTGGCTTGCCCCAAGGTCATACAGAGGGTAACAATAAAGATAACACTAGCACCAGACCTTCCAATCCCCCTTCCCCAGTGCACTTTCTACTATCCTTTCCCTGAAAACGCAGAAGGTTTAAATTTTTTAAATTTTAGCATCTCACTAATGTCAATTTATATAGATTTTGTCCTAGGTGATCACGTTTCCTAGACATAAAAAAGCATCATTAATAATATCTTTGCTTCCTTTCTGTTAAAACTTAACAAGTCAATTTTCTAGAAGTCTTTCTAGGCATGTAAGTGTAGAATTTCTGATAGTCAAATTCAGTTTATAATAAATAGTACTAGGCCAGGCATAGTGGCTCATGCCTGTAATCCCAGCACTTTGGGACGCCAAGATGGGAAGATCTCTTGAGCCCATGAGTTTGAGGCCAGCCTGGGCAATATGGCAAAACCCCATCTCTACAAAAAATACAAAAAACTAGCCGGGCATGGTGGCATATGCCTGTAGTCTCAGCTACTCAGGAGGCTGAGGTGGGGAGGGTCACCTGAGCCCCAAAGGTTGAGGGGGCGGTGAGCTGTGATTGTGCCACTATACTCCAGCCTGGGTGACAGAGTGAGAGCCTGACTTAAGAAACAAACAATCAAACAAAAAATAATGCTAGAAAGTGACATTAAAAACAAAATCTTTTTCAGAGTTTTCCAAATGACAGGCTGAATGTTTATTCAATGTCTTGAATATAGACCAATCAATTCCCTATTTTCCTAGTAAGATTCAAAAAACAGCTTTTTAGCTTAAAGCATATCAACTTTTTGAGAAGTAGATGAAACAGTGATAAGCCTATTTATATTTGTTAATTTTGCCTGCCCATACTTAAAATATATTAATTTAAAAATATTAATTTATATTTAATTTATATTTATTAAATACATTAATTTAGAAGGATTTCATTCTAGTTTATTCTAACTCTTCCATGATGCTAGATGGTTTCTGAGTCATCTTACGGCTTTCTAGAGCACATCGTTTTCATTTCTATCCGTGTCGCTGGGGACATAGCATTTTGATAGAGTCAATGAAAGTTTTTCTTCTTATCAACCTCAAGTACTATTTGCATAATGTTAGCTGGATTTTTTTAAATGTCCCCTTAGGTGGATGGACAGATAGAAAAAAAAACACTTTATATATCGATTTTTAAGATAATCTTTAAAAGACTATGCTATTGTAACTATGATGTAAAAACCTTAGAAACAGTTATGGCATTAAATTTCTTTTTTTTTTTTTCTTTTAAATTCATTCCCATCAGCCTGTAATCCCTCTCTATTCACCCCATCTACCAGAATGTCTTTGTTTACTGTTCCTTTCTTCATTTTAACAGTAAAATGTCTGGGAAAGGGGTCTGAGTACATAAGCATTCACTTCAATGTGCTAATTTTAAAGAATTCCTGAGGCATTTAAAAACAGAATAACCAAAGTGACTGTTTTACAAAGACATTCTTATAGCAAGAGTTGACAATGTAGATATAGTTGTAAAAAGAGCAACTAGGCCCAAAAAATTATCAGTTCAGTCAGCAAGACTGCTCACTATTGCAACAATTTAGAGGGACTGGTGCCCCTTAAAGGGTATATCAAAATTTCAGTGATTTGAAAAAGCATACCCTCGTCCCTTTAGGGTTAAACTCAGAAATGTGACTTCAGATATAGTCACATTAGTCTTAAGTATCATCGTAAGGAAGCAATTTTCTGCTCGGAAATGTAATCTAAGAAGAATGGAGACAGTTTCTAAATTCTGTTTTACAAGTGTAAACAAAAACACTATTTCCAAATTTGGAAGGACAAATAACTTGATAGCACAGGTGTTAAGAGTGTAGATTCTGGAATTAGACTGAGTTCACATTTAAAAAGCTCTACTACTTTTAAAATGTGAGGACTTAATCAAGGAATCAATTTAAAATTTCAGTTTTCTATTTAAAATTTCAGTTTCTCACCTCCAAATACGTTGCCAGAGGTGGACCACTGGAGCATAAACACCCACAATAGCATAAACCACAGGGTATATTTAGATACTAGAATAACATGATAAACTATAAACTATCTTTCATTAAATATTTACTTCTTCAGATTATGAAGCAACAATTTAGCATCACATATCTTATAATCTAGGTTGAAGACTGTCAGATGGACTAAAAGTGCCATTATATTTAGCAACATACCTTATCATATGGCAAAAGGCCTTTCAAAGGAAAACGAAGAGTAGCAGGATCCAGTTTCCACGAATTACAAATGGCACCCGAGTTATTTACAACTGGCAGAAGACTACAGCGACCTGTATGTATTACAAAAATGTTTTTAAGTAAATGTGAACACAGCAGTACTTCATTCACTTCACAAATATTTAATGAACATAAATGCTGAAATACGCATTGGTTTGGTTTAAAAATGGCTTATAAAAATGTTTCAATGAGACTGAAGGTTGGGAATTTTATTTTTAGTTCAGATAGTTGAAGATCAATTTGCACAGGCTTTCCAAAGTTGAAAATATTGCATTTTGTCTAAATGTCTAGGGCAGAGATCAGCCAACTATAATCCATGGGCCAAATCCAGCCTGGCACCTGTTTTTGTAAAGTTTTATTGGAACACAACTGCTTTTGCAGTCCAATGGCAGAGCTGAGTGGCTGCAACAGATTCTGTAGCCTACGAAGCTTAAAATATTTACTACATGGCCCTTTACAGGAAAAAGTTTAAGACCACTAGTCCAGTGTCAGCATGATTAAACTTTATGCACGATATTCCTAGAGGCCTTAGATGTCACATATGACTATCAGCTCACACATCCAACTGCCTAACAAATATCGTCACTTGGATGTCCTACAAGCACCTCAAGCTTAACATGTCTCAAATTCATCATCCTTCTCCAACCTACTTTGCTTCCATAATTCACTACATGATATCAATATCCACTCAGTTACAAAAGCTAGAAACCTGATAATTATCTGTCTAGTGTCTATTTAGATTGTATTTGTATTTTCAGTATCTAGAATAGCACCTGGCTTATACGAAGTACTCAATATTTGATCACTGAATAAACAATGGTCTATATTTCCACACAGTTGAGGTCACCATGATTTCTAGAAATAATTAAAGAGGATACGTGGGCACTGCAAAAATTGCCAAATCACATGGTTATTTTTAAAAGAAAGTTCAGAGACTCTAACAAAACATGGGAAAATGCGAAAGGAAAAGCAAAAGTGGGAACTAGAATGGGCTGAGTGAGCCTGACACTTTCACGTTCTGTAGCCACAGAGGGACAGGTCTGTTGAGACTTCCAGCTGCCTAGAAATTCCATGGTGCTTTACTAGCCATATTAAAATGTCTTTCTAGTCACCAAGAAACCCACTTCTAGAATGGTTTTAAATGAAGCCTAAACCCATTCCAGAGAGTTTCTTTTTCCTCCCTGTACTTGGCATACAGAGTAAGTGAAAACAAGGGAAAGGCATTATATTAAGCTCTTAGAGAGTCACCAAAATGACAAGCCACCAAGGCACATATTAAGAGACCATCCCTCAGCTTTGTTCAATAATTAGATTACTAAAAATCAGGTACTATTTGGCATATTTAAAATTATAATCCTACCACAAATGGAGTTTATCCTTGCTGTGGGCCTGAAGGTATCCACAAAGTCTGATACTAGGTTTCCAAGTAACTAAAGAGAGAAAGAAAGAGGGAAGTCAAATAAATACGTACAAAAGGAAAATTGAGACTGCTCCTGAAATATATGAACATTTATATAAAATGAGATAATATATGTAAAGATTGCACATGATAACTGTTTAAAGGTTAGCTCCCTTTTGCTTCCTTCTAAAAAATCACTCACCAGTTCATCTGTCCCTTAATTAAACCAAGTCACACCACCATATCCTTAGCTATTTGATGAAGCTGATCATATTTTATCACATGGCATATAAATTGTCTCAATGGAAATGGAAAGAAATGAAAGAAATACATCATGATTAAAAATATACATATTATCTAAGGATAAAAGTCATCATTAAAAAAATAAGCACACAAAAATAAGATTAATATAACTGTTTTTTATAAAATACCCTTTTTTGTGTGTGAGACAGGGTCTCGTCCTTTTGCCGAAGCTAGAAGTACAGTGGTGCGATCACAGCTCACTGCAGCCTCAAACTCCTGGTTTCAAGTAATCCTCCCACCTCAGCTCCTGAGTAGCTGGGGCTATAGGCACATGCTACTATGCCTGGCTAATATGTGTGCGTGTGTTTTTTAATGTTTTGTAGAGACAGAGTCTTGTTATGTTACCCAGGTTGGGTCTTGAACTCTTGTCCTCAAATCATCTTCCCACCTTTGCCTCCCAAAATGCTGTGAGCCACAAAGCCCAGCCAAAAATTTTTATTAAAAATTCAGGAAATATAAAATTTACCCAGTGTGGAAGTTTGCCTTCAGGATACAGTTTCCTGATCTCAGTGACTGCAAAATAGGCTGGTAATAAGCAGGCATTTCTTTCCAAGATATATGCTATAACCTAAGAAAAACAAAAAGGCCACATCATTCTTGACTAGTCCCACATATAAGCCCTTTATTTTATTTATTATCATTCTTTTTTTTTTTTGAGACAGGGTCTTGCTCTGTTGCCCAGGCTTGGAGTGCAGTGGCGTAACCATGGCTCACTACATTTTCAACCTCTTGGGCTCCAGTGGTGTTCCCACCTCAGCCTCCAGAGTAGCTGGGACTACAGGTGTATGCCAGCAGGCCCGGCTAACTTTTTAATTTTTTGTAAAGACAGGGTCTCCCCAGGATGTCCTGGCTGGTCTCTAACAATGGGCTTAAATGAGCCTCCCGCCTTGGCCTCCCAAGGATGTCCTGGCTGGTCTCTAACAATGGGCTTAAATGAGTCTCCCGCCTTGGCCTCCCAAAGCACTGGGATTATAGACATGCACCACTGCATCTGGCCCATGTGAGCGTTTTAAACACTACAGTGACAATGACAACAAAAAAGATATTAAAAAGTAGAGATGTTACTTTCTGGAGAGATGTTGGTCAAAGGACAAAATTTCACTTTCACAAGAGGAATAAGTTCAAGAGACCTACTGGACATTATGGTGACTATGGTTAATAACGATATAGTGTATACTTCAAAATTGCTAAGAGAGTAGATTTTAAGTGTTATCATTATAAAAAAATAAGTATATATAATATATATATACACACACAGACAATTGCTACTCGTCAATTAAAATAAAATATAGAGATATTATTTAATGGATTTATTGGGTTTCAATTGTAGCATAAAAGAATACATTTATATGTAAAAAATATCTACAAATAAAGATTAATAAACAATGGAATGGATTGTTCATGGTTAGTAAATAACCTTGCACATGCTTTAAATATTGGCACACTTAAACAGGAGTGCAACAGACCAACGTAACAATTCTTGCGATACTAGTTACAAAGTACAAAGATCTTTTAAGTGGTCCATATGCTAAGGTCTTGTAATGTTTAAGCTATTTTAATTTCTATTTCATTGTTTTCATAATTTAAAACCATGAATTAAAATTTAAAATGTCCTTTTGAAATATAAGGGAACTAGCATCTTTTAAAATAGAAGTGATTTTTTTTTGATAGAATAGAGCATCTCACAAAATACCGTAAGCATTAAAAGCACAGACCTAAACAAAGCTAGACTTTTTTGAGGTTATGATCACGAATTTCAGACATGTCTAAATTACCTCTCTTGCTGCCAGAAGCTGCTGTACAACAGCAGAGCTCACTGTATTAGGAATTGTCAAAATCTTCTCCAAAATCACTTTTAAGAGATCTCGAACACCCTGATATAAGAAAAAAGACATGGGTTAAAATTAAGTAGTGTCTACAGTGTTAGCTAAAACATCCGAAGGTTTCAGGGTGATATATTCCTTCAAGGTCACACCTTTAAATTTTCTGAATCAGAGTTACAATCTAAGTCCCTAACATTAACCCAAGAGAAGAGTAATGTTCCAAAACAGAATTCTAAAGACTGTCTTAAAATACAATGAGCAAAGAAAGTCATTATACAGTTTGTCAAGCTTTTTTGGCCCTCATAACATTAGAAGGGTTTACATTGTTACAAGGGTCAAAAACCTTAATTATACATATAGACAGAAATATATTGTAACAAGACTTGAACGCACTCTGAAAACTTGAGTAACAATATCAAACTTTTTGGTAGAGGACTGTTTCTGCTCACTCCCTTTTGTGCTGGGATTATAGGTGTAAGCCACTGTGACTGGCCTATTCTCCCTTCTCATCCATCACATACCTTAATCTCTCAAGGATATCCAAGGCTATTCTGTTAATCATTTCCACATATCCAATACCAGTTACATTATTTGATATATAAAGAAGAAATTTCATTCAACATTTATTTATTGACTATGAACTACGTAACCAAGCTTGTAAAAGACATAACATATACATAAAAGAACAATTATGAAGTACCATACAAATAAGAAGGCAAAAATTGCATAAGTCTGAGTAAAGAGAAAATAATTAGCAAAAGCTTCTTAGAGTTAACTGTGTGATAAATCATGATTTAAACTAATAATTATCTGTTAGGTCATTACCTGTTAAATCATTTCAGATTAGAGAAAATGCAGAAATAAAGCACAGGGTCAGACACTGGTAATTCCTGGGAAAAGGACAATAACAAAAGTCTCCTGAAGATGCAGAATGGCTTTTGTAGCTATGGAGTCCCTAAGCCGTTTTACGAGACAAAATTAGAAAGTGTATGTTGTTTTTGGTCAAAAGCCCAAAGTGCTGAAGATATTAATTGAGGTAAGACCCACGTTCAAGGGAAGTGAAGCAGGTCTTGCTCCCTTCATCAGTGATGCCTACATCCCTTCTCAGTTCCACACACTCCTGCTCTGTGCTTTCATTTGAAGGGATCATAATACTTGCAGCATGAAGGAACACGGATTCTGCTTTGTGACTTCCCTACTCTTCATAAAAATGTGTCAGCTACCTGTATTTATAAGAATGTTGGGAGGGGAGTAGAGGAGCCAGGGAAACAACTGAGTAACTTTAAATCTCTTCAGGAAATATACCACAAGAAATAGACAGATTTTGTAAATGCTTCCACATCATTTCTCTCACCTGAAAATAAGACATGCACACCGAAAAATCAATCCTATCTGAAAGCAATCACTTTTTATAATAAGAAAAATATACCTTGTAATCCACTCCCCCAATTATTTTCCGAACCAGTTTAAATGTTAAGGCCCAAAGCTGTGTTCTTTCCCACTCAAGAGTGTCAGAGTTTATCAGGGATTCACAAACCAGCCTATAAAAAAAGAAACAGCCATTCCAGTTACAAGACAGAATTTTCCAAGTTCTCTAATAGCCGCCGATATGGTTTGGCTGTGTACTCACACAAATCTCATCTTGAATTGTAGTTCCCATAATCCCTACGTGTCATGAGAAAAACCATTTAAATCATGAGGGACAGTTCCCCCCATACTGCTCTCATGATAGTGAGTTAGTTCTCACAAGATCTAATGCTTTTATATGAGGATTCCCCCTTCACTGGGCACTCATTCTCTCTCCCAGCACCCTGTGATGAGGTGCCTTTTGCCATTATTCTAAGTTTCCTGAGGCCTCCCTAGCCATGCCAAACTGTGAGTCAATTAAACCTCTTTCCTTTATAAGTTACCCAGTCTTGGGTATATCTTTGTTAGCAGCATCAGACAGACTAATACAGCCATAGTCTGTGGACTGTATTATATTTATCCTCACAAGTGTCTTTCATAAAAGTGATTACTAAACACACTTATAAATCTGTGTAGTATTTTAAATTTTTTACTTGTATGAAAGATCAAAAACAAAGTAAGAATGAAATAATATTCGTTATGTTATATTTTACTAGAAAGAAGTCTATCTAAAGCTTTCGGTTAGATGTTTACTATCTATCACCCTGTGGTACACTGGATTTTTCCAACAGGATGGCAACAAGATTTTTGATCCCACATCTTCTTCTGAAATGTGACACTGACATTTCTCCCAAGGAGAGGTAGGGGGAAAGTCTATGTTCTCACTCCTTAGATCTGGGCAGACCTAAGACTATGGCCAAAAGGATGCAGTATGACTTCCAAGAAGACAAGGTGATACAATTTCTGCCTAGCCCTCTTTTGCACACTTGCTGTTAGGCTCCACCATGAGGTGAGAAAGTCTAGGTCACAAGGTGAGGACCTGTGGAGGTTCTGGCTAATAATCCCAGCTGAGGTTCCAGATGACAGCCAGGAATCAACCACCAGATATCTGAGTGGGGAAGCTTTTGCCATGCTCCAGCCCTAGCCACATCGATCATAATCATTACAACCTTGAGTAAAAAGTGCCTCCTAAGCCCAGTCAACCACTAATACCATGAATAATTTTAAAACCTGAGTATTACTGTTTTAAGCCATGAGGTATTGAGGTTGTGCAGCAAAAGTAAAGGGTTACAAACTAATTAAAGTGATTAATCTCAGCCCCTGGGCAGAAACATCTGGTTTTGAGCCCACAAGCATTATATAATTCAAAGACTATTACTCCTAGAAACTAAAACCTGAGGTATTATATAAAGGATTACTTGATGAACCTCACTTTCTTCTTCATTCTCTTACCTTTTTACAACAACAACCTCAACCAATTTCCAATCACATATAGAAAAGAAAATTCTTCAGATTGCTCATACCCATTAAACGTACCTGGGTGGAAGGAGACCAGTCTCAACTGCCATTGCTAAGCAGTCATAAAGAAAAGAAATTCTTTTAGGACTATGCTGACCATGAATAAACTTAACAATCCACTGGATACACTGTTCATGAGACTCCTGGAAAATGAGAGAATGATTTTACTTGGGGTCTAAAGTTACATTTTTATAACAAATAGCTAATACTACAACTGGAAGTATACCAATACTATGAAAGAAATACTTCACTATGAGCATCTGTGGATGAAAATAATTTTTAAAAAAAGCAAAATTAAAAAATTCAGATTTAGTATTTGTCACATTAAGCTTAACATTTTGTAATTATATAGATAAAATGCTACCATTTTTATTACATGGGAACTTCAAAAGTAGTAATTCATTAGTTAACATATTAACGGTCAATAGAAAACTCTTAACACAGATTGTTGTAAGGCATTGTAAACAGTGCCCTTTATGGCATACATAAATACTACTGTCACTGGGGGTAAAATTCATTATGGATCAGTATGTATCAGCCTTAGGAGAATTAGGTGTGAATCTAATCCCTAAGATCCCAAACAAGAGCCCATTATGAATCCAATGACATGTCACATTTCTAGACTTGCAAAACTTTAAATATGATGTCAAAATGTTGTGCCCGTATCAAAGTTTGTCTTCTAGGATTATCTCCAAAAAGAGCCTATAATGTTCTGCTTCTCTCCACAACCACTGTTCTCACACTTCTATTGTGGCACATATAACAATGATTTGGAAATACCTATTTTCTTCCTGGTCTCTCCATTAGAGGGCCACATTATAATTCATAAAGTGTTTAATGAATTTTTTTTAAAAATTTTGGAAAGATATTCAACATCACTGAGAGAAATGCAAAATAAAATTATACTGAGATAAAATTTCTCATGTTTTTGATCGGCAAAGATCAAAAAGCTTAACACTCTATTGTGAGGTTATAAGAAAAAGATACTCTCAACCGGGCGTGGTGGCTCATGTCTGTAATCCCAGCACTTTGGGAGGCCGAGGTGGGCAGATCATGAGGTCGGGAGATCGAGACCATCCTGGCTAACATGATGAAACCCCATCTCTACTAAAAATACAAAAAATGAGCCGGGCGTGGTAGCAGGTGCCTGTAGTCCCAGCTACTCGGGAGGCTGAGGCAGGAGAATGGCGTGAACCCGAGAGGCAGAGGTTGCAGTGAGCCAAGATCACGCCACTGCACTCTAGCCTGGGCGACAGAGTGAGACTCTGTCTCCAAAAAAAAAAAAAAAGAAAAGAAAAAGATAATCTCAAACACTGCTGGTGGAAGCATAAACTAGTATAACCCTTATGGAAAATTTAATAATTTCTATAAAAATTACAAACTGATAAGGCTTTTGACTCAGCAATACTATTTCTAGGAATTTATCCTATTTTTCATGCATAGTATTATTCATCACAGCATTGGTTAAATTAGAAAAAGTAAGAAGAAACTTAGAAGACAGTAGAAGATTGGTTAAAAGGAGGAAGGTACAGCCATACAATGGAATATTATGCTGCTATTTAAAAAAAAAAGTAAGAAAGGAAGGAACAAGTAACGCTTGGACTGATAGGGAATTACCTGTAGATTATTATTGGGAGAAAAAAAGTGCTAATTAATGAACAGTGTACATGGTATATGATCATGCTATAAAAGTGTTTCTATATGCATAAAATACTTCTAGAAGAAAACATAACCTGAGGATATTGGCTACAGACAGAAAAAATAACAGGTAAGAGAAGAGAAAGAGACTAGTTATTGGATCCACCCTTTTATACCTGTGCATTTTGAACCATATAAATGTATTACCTATTAGAAAACAACTAAACAAAAAGGTTAAAACATGACTGTACTGGCATTATATGATCCATGTCTGAGTGGCAAATCTTATCACCAGTGGCTGACATGCAAACAGTTCTCATTTCCCTACCTATAGTGCACCATGAGAAGGTAAGGTACTACTGGAATGTGAGCTCTTCGAGGATGACACATTTTTGTCTTTTTCACGGATACATTTTCTGATAGCTGTTCTTTGTTACTTTTACAGTTTATCTCCTCATTTTTACTATAATATTTTCCTATCCTTATTATAGAATCTTGGTATTCCTATTGTAGCATCTTTGTATCAATGCCGTGCCAATTCCTTTATTTAAAGTAAAGCTTAACATATCTGTTTTCAAGTGTACCAAATAAATCCGAATAGGATGAAAATGATCTTAATTAATCTAACATAGGGGAGGTTTTTTTTTTTAAACATCTCACACTGTACAGTATCAACTTGACTTCTCAACATAGGTTTGCCACTGAAATATACAAATTAAAACAAATGGAAGCCAGAATAAAAAATGATAACAATTTTATTTCTCCCTTCTCAGGAAGATCTTAAGAGCAGCATGAAAGAAAAAAAAAAAAAAGAAGAGGCCAAAAATCATCAGCTGAATGTATTAAAAATGAAGCGCTCACCTGAGAAAGACCACCCCAAAACTGTCTGAAGGCCCCCAAACAGCTAATTAGTTTTGTTTTCTCATCTTCAGGAGTATCCATAAACATGCTAAAAAAAATAAAAATTACATTATTTGTCATTCGTTTTAAAAAGGTAATTACACACAATCAAAATAGCGGATCTTATAAGCTTCCAACACGAAACTAAGTAAAATCTGACAGACACAATCACATAAAAACACAAAACTCTGCCACGCATACACTCACCCAGGAAAAGCCTCTTCTATAACTTCCGTTTTCTGTAAAAAAAAAAAAAAAAAAAAAAAATGTAAACAATGTTAATTTTAAAAAGGCGCCACCCTTAGCCAAGTATTAGAATGTAACACAGGGCAAGTCACCTTAATCAGCTCTGAAACTATCAATACCTGTCTGGCCTGTCACTGTATCGATTTCAAAGGATACAATGAACTTGACAGCAGTTTGAGAATCACTAAACCTCCCCGCATACAACCTCGGTGTCAAAACAAGGGAATAAAAAGGGAGGCGTGAGAGGAGGTTGCCCAGGCCAGTTTCTTTGGTCGGCTGCCCCCGCGTCTCCCCGTCCCCAAGCCGTAGTCCTGGATGGCCGGCAGCTACACTCACCACCACCTCTTCGAAAATGCTCTGCAGTTGCGTCTCCATCTGTACTATCACCCCCGCCTTTCCAGGGTGCCCGGCAAGGCCCGGATCAGACTCGAGCTCTGGGAATATAGGGGCAGAGGGGCGGAGACCTCCGGAGGAAACCGTAGCTCCTCGGCGTCGCTTCCCTCCCCCAGCGCTTTACCTGGAGCGTTCCCTCCCGAGCCCAGCCAACAGCAGGAACCTGTACGGAAGACGGGAAGGGCCCGGTACGCGCTGTTTGCAAACCCCGCAGAAACCAGCGGCGCCGCCAGAAGGTTCCGTCTGTGGAGAAGGGCGGCCCGCAAGCCGGACGAGAGCGCCCCCAAACGGAACCTTGAGCCCAAGGACCCCGGAGGTATCGTCGACCGCAGGCCACCACCTCCCGGCTGGAGAAGGAGTTGCTTCCTGTTCGGGGCTAACCCGTTTGCAGACTGAGAAATGAAAAGTTTGGAACCCAGAAGCTGCAGCCTGCGGAAAATGCTGGAGCCGCAGCCGACACCAAGTTGATGTCTGTGAGCAGCTGACCTTCTGGACCTCCATCAGCGGCCTGCAGCCGGGAGCTGAAACCACAGAGACGGTGTCTTCTCAGCTGTGATAACCTCAGTGCAAATGTAATTGATTGACTTTTGAATGCCAAACCAATTTTGCTTCTATGGTATAAATGCTACTTGGTCATAATATATTATCCTTTTTAATATATTGCTGGATTCTATTTGCTATTATATTGTTGAGAGTATGTGTTTTTCTTCATATGCCACCATCATCACCAACCCCTAAAACATCTGTTATGTCTTGAATGATCAGCTTTCTTTACCTCATAAAGAAAATTGTTGATGAGAGTCATAGACATCCAAAGACCTTTCACTTCTTTGACGGTTGTGAAATGCCACAAACTGCTAAGCATGAACTACTCCTTTGTAGCTGCTAAGTGATGAGCTGATGACTCCCCATTCATGGTTTTGTTATACAAGTGTCTGACCTGGCATAAATTTAGTTTTCTAACAACTTTAATATGCACATGCAACCATGTTGTCCACACAATAGCTACTAAAAGCTGAAAAGAAAGAATTCAGATGTCCTGCTGGAGAAAAACTTGAAAAGTTAGGCTTAGTGTATTGTTTGCTAGGGTTGCCATAACAGAATACCACAGACTGTGTGGCTTAAACAACAGAAATTTCTTTTCTTGTAATTCTGGAGGCTAGAAGTCTGAGGTTGAGGTTGGTAGGGTTACTTTCTATAGAGGCCTCTGTCCTTGGCTTGTAGATGACCTTCTTTGCCTTGTGTCTTCACATGGTCTTCCCTTTGTACATGTCTGTGTCCTAATTTTCTCTTTCTAGAAGGACACCAGTCAGGTTAGGGCCCATGTATCTACTCTAAGGAGCTTTAGCTTAGTTGAAGACATAGACATTTTAAACCATAATAGAGTGTGATATGTGCAATACTAGTGATGCTAATAAAGTGCCAGGGAGAAAAGGAGGAAATACAAATTTTTCTACAGAAAGGGATTTAGAAAGATACCTAGGTGAGTTTGCTTAGACTGCTGTGAACAGCATACTATAAACTGGGGGATAATTTGAGTCTGAGCAAACTGAAAGCTGAGAATTCAGGCTTCTTGTTCCATCCTTGTCCTATCAGGATTTAGAGTGGGGAACTAAAGAGCCAACTGGAAACTCTGAGCAGCTGGGCAGGGCTTATCAACTTTGAGCATCATTATAGTGTGTTCTGGGGACATTGTTTCTTGCAGAATCCCCAAAGTTGGTATCATCAGGTCTTTCCCCTTAGGCTGGTCTGAATCACCAAGGAAGATACATCTAATCTCTTACAAGTGGGTAAAGTTCTGACTGGCTGCCAACCTTCTTGCAGCCAAAAGGAACAAGAAGCCTGATCTCTTACAAGTGGGTAAAGTTCTGACTGGCTGCCAACCTTCTTGCAGCCAAAAGGAACAAGAAGCCTGAGTTCTCAGCGTTCAGTTTGCTCAGACTCGAATCACCCCAGTTTATAGTATGCTATTCACAGCAGTCTGAGCAAACTCATGTAGATATCTTTCTAAATCCCTTTCTGTAGAAAAATTTGTATTTCTTCCTCTTTCCTCTTGGCACTTTATTAGCACTACTAGTATTGCACAGATTACACTATATTATGGTTTAAAATGTCTACTTCTTCAACTAGACTAAAGCTCTTTAGAGTAGATACAGAAATTAAACACGCCTGCATTTCCTAACACCTGGCGTAAAGTCTGGTACTTGGTGGTGCTCAGTCATTATTCATTACTTTGGGTAGAATAAAAACATCTGAAGTGCCTTTATTTTATGGACAAGCCTTCCTTTGAGGTAATAGCTATTTCTGGAATGCTGGATGTAGAGAAAGATTTGGAACACCTAAAAAGTTATACCTAGTAAAGTTATTATAACAATTGGGTTCACTGGACATTTATGTATGTGGTAGCTTATACTTCTAATGTTATTTCTGAAACCGTTACAAAATTTATTCAGCAAGTGTTCATTGAATGTCTTCTAGGTGTTGGCCACTGTGCTAGACACTAGAACAAGACTGTAAGCCCAAACTGACCTAGTTCCTGCCACCACGGAGCTGACACGGCAGAGAGGAGTTTAAAGGTTTGGGGAAATAACTTGGTTCATGCCAGGTTTCAGAGATGTAAACAGTACGTGGCCTGTACCTTCTGCTTCATGGATGGGTGCCATGGGAGCACTGTGACACTGAGCTCTACCTCAGAGAGCCCAGGCAGCATGGTTGTTTTATAATGTCTCTTCTGGAGACATCTCTAGAATTTGAGTCATAAATGAGGCCCTCATGAGTACACTAAAAATGAGAAGAGCCTATGAAAACCTGGAAAATGTTTGGAAATCAAATGATTTCTGAGTTTCAAAATGAACAAGAAAGGGCTCCTAGAAATCTAAGACTACTAGGGAATATTTCTGTACTTGAGACAAAGTAAGAGAAACAGTCTTCCATGAACCAGAGACAACCTTAGGAATGCTGATCGTTCAGTAGAAAACAATTGCTACACCACAGGAGTCATCACATCAGGTTTCTCATCTCCAAATTGATTATAGATGTTCATTGTGCTGATCAGTAATGAGAGTTTTACTTATTTAGTCAGAAAATGTCTTTTCACACACATAGGTACTGGCAAACAGCAGTATCAAACTGTGACCATTGATTCTACTTTGCCATAGTCATTGTTTGGAGGACTAGAGCTGGGCTCTCTATTCCATGCCGAGGTGTTTGCTTTGTCTCCTGGTGTGTACCATTGCCTCTCAGACCTGGTTTGGCACTGCTGACATCAGTCTCACCAAGACAGCCAGTTCTCAATTCAGCTTCAGTGCTGGATCTCCACTTGCTGAGGATTAGCTTCTGTCCTTCCTATACCAACTGCCTACCTGGTTAGCTTTCTGATTGCTTTGTGTGCTTGTCAATCTCCTTGTAGGTTTTTCTGCTTTTTCCTCATGACTGGCCCTCCCTGAAGTTAGTCACCTGCCCATCTATCTCTGGCATTATGTTATTATGTGAGGCCTCCCTTCCTTTGTGGACTCCTTCTTCCTTTTGCTGTTGGACCTGAGCCTAGCATCCGCCTCACCTCTACCACCCTCCTCAGTGCGATTAGTTTCTCTGGGCTCTCCCAGTCTAGCTTGTCCACCTATCACCCAAGATCTAGCACTGGAACCAGGAAGGGCAGGTTCCTGAGACAAAGAAGTTGATGTTGGCAGGCCCCGAGGGCTTTTCTGAGATAACAACAACCCATTTGTTGCCAGAATTCTGTAGACACTGAGACCTTCTGTAACATGAGGAATGTTTATGGTTTACATTGATGGGTGATGTAACGGTAGCTGCCTCTCAGAATGCAAGCGTTCTAAGCCATTAACTTACTTACAAATTACTCTGAACATTTTAATGTTCAGAGTAAAGTTTTCAGAACCAAGAAGGTACAGGTTGTTCTGAAGTTGAAGAAGAAAAGAAGAGAAGGTACAGATTGTTCTGAAGTTAAAGAAGAAAAGAATAGGCAAACTTTCAAGGTCCAGTTAACTTAGAAAGTGTAGGTTCAGATTTAAGTGACACAGGCAGTCTATTCCAAAGTCTAAGTTGCATGGAAGGTGTGGTTTTGGCTTGTGTCTATTGATCAGGTGAACTGTTAAGAATAAGTTTCTTTCTTTCTTTCTTTCTTTCTTTCTTTCTTTTTCTTTCTTTCTTTCTTTCTTTCTTTCTTTCTTTTTTGAGATGATGGTCTTACTCTGCTGCTCATGCTGGAATGCAGTGGTGCCATCATAGCTCACTACAGCCCCAAACTCCTGGGCTCAAGCAATCCTCCCCGCATTCTCCCACCTCAGCCTTCCGAGTAGCTAGGACTACAGGCATGCACCATAACTCCTGGATAATTTTTTATTTTTCATTTTTTGTAGAGACAGGGTCTCACTATGTTGCCCTGGTGGGTCTCAAACTGGCATAAGTGATCCTCCTGCCTCAGCCTCCCAAAGTGCTGGGATTACAGGTGTGAGCCACTGCATCCAGCCAGGAATAAGTTTCTAGAACTTGAAAGACTCAAAAGAGGTTGGGGTTTAGAGTTCAGTTAGAGAAATTGTTATAGCCAAAAATATGGCTAGCAACTTGGCAATGCCAACCATCTTCACTATACCTACTTGTATTATACATAGGTAGATTCCTTGAGGTTTATTCATCTTAGGACCTGAAGGACTAGGATGTGTCCCTATTATCATATCCAAAATTTAGTGACTTAGAGATAACCTAATAATCTCTGATAATTCTTAAAAATGAAGAATTCAATGTCCAGAATCGCTTAATTTGTAACACAGACAGTCACTTACAAGCTAAGCCTTTATCAGAGGCCCCCTGACTTCCCCATCTAGGATTTTTCTGTGTGTTTTTCAGGGTTGAAAGGGGATGGGGATATACTCATTATGTACCCACAATTTTTTTTAATTAAAAAAAAAGAAAAGGGATGAGGGATGAGGATGAAGGAAGAGAGAAGTGAAATTCTGGCAGTGTAGAATATAAGGAATCACTTAGTAAAGATACAGAGTAAGAGTCAGTAGTATGTTGGTGATATGGTTAGGCTTTGTGTCCCCACCCAAATCTCATCTTGAATTGTAGTCTCCACATGTTGAGGGAGGGAAGTGATTGGATTCTGGGGGTGGTATCCCCCATACTGTTCTCGTAATAGTGAATTTTCACAAGATCTGATGGTTTTATAAGTGTTTGACGGTACCTCCTATGCACACATTCTCTTCTTTCTCCCGCCACCACGTGAAGAAGGTTCTTACTTCTCCTTTGCTTTCCACCATGATTGTAAGTTTCCTGAGGCCTCCCCAGCCATGTGGAACTGTGAGTCAATTGAAGCTCTTTTCTTTATAAATCACCCAGTCTCAGGTAGTTCTTTATAGCACTGCGGAAACGGACTAATATACTTGGTATACAAAACTGGTATAGAATCAAGTTACATTTTGGAGAATACCAGGAAGAAGCATCTGAAAGGGCAATTGGAGTGTCAGAACCAGGTTAAGAGCAGGCTCTGTGGCACAATGGATAGTTCATTGGACTTTAGCCTACATCAAAAGAACGACGTTAAGCTCAACAACTAATGCTGATGCTTTCGCTGGTTAGGCCTATAGGTGGAATTCATGAAGTTGGGGGAATACCGCGCTAATTTTTAATTTTTCTAATTCTGAAGCCCAGGCTCACCTGATTGTGGCAGTGGGGAATGTCCAAAATATGTAGGATGGGGCAGGCTGGCAACTCAGGCTAATGCTGCTGTTTTGGGAGTGAATTTTTTCTCTGGTAAGCCTGCTTTTGCTTGTAAGGACTTCAACTGATTGGATGAGGCGCGCTCTCACATTATTGAAGACAATTTCCTTTTTTAAAGTCAATTAATTATAGTTGTTACCATATCTACAAAATATCACAACATCACCCTAGATTAGCGTTTGATTAAATAACAGGATAATATGGCCTAGCCAAATTGACACACACAGCTAATCATCACAGCAGGAAGGAAAAGTAGGATCCCCAGCAGCTAGAGGTAAGGCAGAGTCAGTACACTGCCATGAGTGCAAGCAGGCAATCAGAACCCAGAAACCCATAAAAATGGAAGGCACATAACAAATGATCAGATAAAAGCCATAGATCCTAGGAATCCCCTAAATTTGAGACAAATTATGACATAGGTTTGGTCCTTGTTTTTAAAAAGTCATAATGATTCAACAGCAAAATACTTTGAAGAAGGAACCTGGTGGTATTTCACTTCTGAGATATCACTAAAAGAATTGTGCGTAAGTGACCAAGTCTCTTTGGTGGTCCTCCGACCTTATCTGTAAAATCCAAAAGTCTGATTAGAATAATGACAGGATGTTTGCAGAAAAGAATTTGAATGTAAAGTGTTTAGACTGCTCTGGGCTGCATATCAAATCACTAAGAGGGATATTTATTTATTTGTTTGTTTATTTATTTATTTATTTTGAGACAGAGTCTCGCTTTGTTGCCCAGGCTGGAATGCAATGGCATGATCTTGGATCACCACAACCTCTGCCTCCCAGGCGCAAGCGATTCTCAAGCTTCAGCCTCCCAAGTACCTGAGATTAGAGGCACCTGCCACCATGGCCAGCTAATTTTTGTATTTTTAGTAGAGATGGGGTTTCACCATGTTGGCCAGGCTGGTCTCAAACTCCTGACCCCAGGTGATCCACCTGTCTCAGCCTTCTAAATTCTGGGGTTATAGGTGTGAGCCACCATGCCTGGCTAATTTTTGTATTTTTAGTAGACATGGAGTTTCACCATGTTGACTAGGCTGGTCTGGAACTCCTGACTCAGGTGATCCGCCCATCTCAGCCTTCCAAGCCTTCCAAAGTGCTGGGATTACAGGTGTGAGCCACCACGCCTGGCCGGGATATTTTAAAAATACTGCTGCCTTAGCCAAAACTACAGAAGATCATTAAACTGAAGTGGAGCCTGGGCTTCAGAATTAGAAAAATAAAAACTTAAAAGAAAAAATACTTCTCTGAGTACTTCTAAGTTCATCCAGTGTGGAGAGTCAGGTGCCCAAATTATTCAAATTTTTTTTTTTATTCTGGTTTTTAAACACATAATACTCCATGTGGTGCCTGGAAAGAAATCTGCAAGAACCTGGATTTGGTTGTCTTTATGGCATCTTCTAGTTCTAAAATGAATTCCTTCTGTATCAACAACTAATGCTGATACTTTTGCTGGTTAGGGATATAGGTGGAATTGGTGAAGTGGGGGTATACTGGACCAAGGGAGTGATGGAAAAGATGAGCACAAACCCGTAATGCCAGAAAAGGAAACGTGGCTCTCATGCTGCAGATTTATATTTAATTTATTTTTATTTTTTCTTTTTTTTATACTTTTGAGACAGGATCTCACTCTTGTTGCCCAGGCTGGAGTGCAGTGGTATGATCTCGACTTCCCGGCCTCAAGTGATTGTCCCACCTCAGCCTCCCAAGTAGCTGGGACTACAGGCATGTGCCACCATGCCTGGCCAATTTTTTGAATTTTTAATAGAGATGGTTGTTTTGCCTTGTTGCCCAGGCTGGTCTCCAACTCCTGGACTCAAGCAATCCTCCCGCCTCAGACACCCAACATGTTGGGATTACAGGTGTGAGCTACCACGACTGGCTATTTTTTATTTTTTGTTACAGGGCCTTGCTCTGTCTCTCAGGCTGGAGTGCAGTGGGGTGATCATGTGGCAGGCCAGGTCTCACAAACAGGCAGGCCTCCATAATAACTGTTTCAGCACTGACTGAATGGTTAGGTTAAATATTAAAGGCTGAGAGAGCCAGTGCCCTACACAAAGTCCAGAACAAGTGACAAAGGCCCACCAAGACTCTTGCCCAGGCCTTCCTGGGCCTTGAAGCATGACAAGATAATGAAGGAATACTCACACTCCTTGTGACAAGACAGTCTTCGGGAGATTCCCAGCAGCTGCTGGGTGAGGTTTTCCTGGAGACTCTCCCCAGGGCTATCCCATGTGCAAAACCACACGTCCCTCTCCCTACTGGGGAATAACGGAGATCAGGGTGGACGCGCTCAAAGGGTAAAACCAGATTTATGCCGGGAGCCTATTATTTTCCCATCTGGGCTTGTTAAGCCATTTGCCTGGTACTGCCAGGGAAGCAATAGGGCTCGCTTATACACCTGCTTTGCATTTGGTTAAGATCAGGTTTTGAGTGGGTTTTGAGTCTGTTCTGCCCGAGTGCACCCCCTCTCTTGTCTTTGTCTGAAATCTGTCTCTGCTTGTTTGTGTATCTGTCATGGCTCACTGCAGCCTCAAACTCTGGCCTCAAGGGATCCTCACACCTCAACCTCTCCAGTAGCTGGGACTATTGGCATGCACCACCATGCCTGGCTAATTTTTGTTGTTGTTGTTGTAGAGACAGAGTCTCCCTATGTTGCCCCGGCTGGTCTCAAATTCCTGGACTCAAGCAATCCTCTTCCCCCTGATTTTCAGAAATAGTGTCTAAATTCTATGATTTAGACATGTTTAGTTAGAATAGTGACGCAGTCATTGTATTTGTATTAGAATACATTCTTTTCATATTTTTTTTCTCACTGCTTTTAGGGTTGGAAGAGTTTAGTTCGTTAGAGTAGTGTTTTCCAAAGGGTGTACTGCAGTCTACAGGATTTTGATAATCTTTTCATTAGAGGAGTATTCAAGCTTTATTTAACCAAGGGGGTTGTCATAGAACTCATGTTCCATGGAACCAAACTTTGAGAATCACTGCCTTAGGGTCACTGAAACTAGAAGAGTTTAGCATCCACTATTTGCTAAAATTCTCTTTGACCAACACTATTATTAATTTAGCTTCTTTCATCACAAAACTGTAACCCCTTTTCAGCATGGAGTACACATGCTAGGATGCACCAGTCTAGATACATAAGAAAATAGTGAATTTAAATTGATTAGTGAAAATTGCTTGGATTTGGGGAGTTAGAAGTCTTGGGTATCAGTTCTAGTTCTGGCACCTAGTAAATAATTTTGAGCAATAAGTCATATATAATAACTTAATTTAAATAATCAGAGCCTTAATTTGCTCACCTAAAAACAAGAATAAAATGTTTATAAGGGATATTTTTAAGTTTGACTTGAGCTAATGTATATAAAAACTTGTCAAATTGTGAACACTGTAAAAAGCAAGACATAATTATCACAGAACTAAGTACTTTATATTGGTTCAGCAGAGTTTCAGAATTTCTACTGTTGTCGAAGCACATGTTTTGCTATGTTGATTTTCAGCTGCTATGAAGTTTATAGAAAAGCGGAAAGTCTGAAATTTCTGTGACAAGGCTTTTTGTTCGGGGTTATTTTTAAAGAAAACAGAAGATCGGATTGCATTAAAATTTGATGATTGTGTTATTCTTGTTATATATGTCTTGACTAGTATTTAGTAAAAGTTATAAGGAAAAAAGGAGCAGTTGTCTGCAATATACTAGAAATGAACTTTAATCTTCTCACACGATTGTTATTACAACATTTTTTCCTCTCTCCAGATTGCCCAATCACTGAAGAGCTGTGATCTTCCCAAACAGTTAAAAGTCAGGCACAACTATGTAACTCATACAGTTTCTCTTTGCCAGACTAGACTAAAGAAGGAGCACTACTTTATTCTGATAAAACAGGTCTATGCAGCTACCAGGACAATGGAATCTATGTTGACTTTAGCAACAGAACAACCTGTTAAGAAGAACACTCTTAAGAAATATAAAATAGCTTGCATTGTAAGTACAATTCTTATTTTTAGTCTTTCTAGTTTTGTGACAAATGTTAAAAGTATATGATTTCCCATTTACATTTCTTTGTGTTGCTATTAAAATGTAAACTTTTAAGTAACTGTATTCAGTATTATCCCTTATGAAAACTCTAATGCAAATTAATATCTTAAATCATATTTTACAAGTAAGAAATTTGAGTAACAACAAGTTAACATTACGTTAAACTCAAAAGTTGGAATCCATGACAGAACGCTTTGTGGCGCTGATTTTTTGCATGATTATAACTACCTCTCAATCACTTTTTTATTGCATGAGTATTTTACGACAAGAAAGTGAGAAATTAAAATTATTGTACCCTATTATTTGCTGAACCAACAATTTTATCCTATTTTACTTCACTCCTAGAGATAGTCTCTTTTGCCTGTTTTCTCTTTCTTGTCGTTTCATGTGGTAAGATCTCCTGCTACCACCGCTCACCCCCCAAATAAATTTTCCTTGATTTTATTTTTTTTCTTTTTTTAATTTTAAATTTTTTTCTTTTTCTTTTTACTCCAGAAATACGCTTATCCATTTCCTTGATTTTATTACTCTCTCTTTTCCCTTTGCCATCAAACTTTTGGGGTAAAGAGGGCTCATTTCATTGCTTCAGTTTTCTCAGCCCCCAACCATTCCTTTGTGCTCTGGCTTTGTTTCTACTGTACTGAGTCCCTGACTCAAAAGTCAGTCCTCCTCATCCTCCATCCACTTGAGTGTTCATAACAACAATGACTTCCTGGTACTTCCTCATTCTGAATTATTCTCTCCCCTTGCTTCTACCATGACATTGACATTTTCATTTTATGACTTTTTTCCTTATCTGCATTCTTAGCCAACAATTTATCTTTATTCTCATGAAAATTACAACACAAGCTTCACTAAACCCTATCTAAGATCTCTTAAGAAATCTCATGTTCTCTAATAGTCTTTTTAATATTAATTTTATTTTTGAGACAGGGTCTCCCTCCGTTGGGATCTCACCTCACCACAACCTCTGTTTCCCAGGCTCAAGTGATCCTCCTGCCTCAGCCTCCTGAGTAGCTTGGACCACAGGCACATGCCACAAGGCTCAGCTAAGTTTTTGTGAGTTTTTTTTATTTCTTTTCTTTTTTTTGTAGAGACTGGGTTTCACCATGTTGCCCAGGCTGGTCTCAAACTCCTGGATCAAGTGATCTACCTGCCTCGGCCTCCCAAAGTGCTGGGACTACAGGCATGAACCACTGCACCTGGCCTCTAGTGTTTTCCCCAGCCAAGAATTCCAAGTAATCCACCAGCTCTGACTTTTTGCCCAGTCTCTGTCACACAATTTCTTTTTGTTTTTAATTTTATTATTTTGGTAATATGTATATTTTTAGAGACTGGGTCTCGCTATGTTGCCCAGGCTGGTCTTGAACCCTGGGCTCAAGCGATCCTCTCATTCAGCCTCTTGAGTAGCTGGGGACTATGTGTGTGCCCCAGTGCACTAGCCTGTTTCAAATGCCTGCTTCCTGACTCCTGACTCAGTACCTTACACCAAAACTAATTGCATTATTTTTTCACACCAATCTTGCCGCAGCTTTTCCCTATATCCATGCTTTAAGGTCACCGCTATTCTCTGTCTCTCCAGAATTGTTTCAAGAAGTAAATAAAATAATGTAAAACAATGTGTGTATTAAGCCTAGTAACAAAGTAAATCCTCAATATATTCCATTTATTCTTTATCCTTCTGAGAATTTCAATTTCAGAGTGCTCTTTATAGCTCTTATGCTAAAATTTATATATATATATATATTTTTTTTCTCTCTCTCTTTTCTGTGGAGACATGTTCTCGCTCTGTTGCCCAGGCTGGAAGACAGTGGCATGATCATGGCTCGCTGCAGCAACTCAGGCTCCAGCTTTGGCTCAAATGATCTTCCCATCTCAGCCTCCCGAATAGCTGGGACTTCAAGCATGTTTATTATATTTATCCTAGCTTATCAATTCAGGAAGTTATAAAATCTTCCACAGCAAAATTCGTGCGTTATTAATTTCCCTTCTTTGTATCTTTCTAGTGGTTTTTGAGTATATATAAGGAAGTTCAATATTTTTAAATCATTGTTTCAAAAGTACCCTGATGTCTTCAAACTTTTACTAAAGTTTCACTTAAACATTTTGAAGGTATCTGCTGTGTTTCTAGCACTCTTTGTTTAGCCCGGTTAAAGCCAAATGATGTGCTCTTGGCAGTTTTTGATGTTCAGAGTATTCTCCCCACTTTGTGCACAGTGTAACATAGTTTAAGATACATGTGCACCCCAATATCAAGAAGCTTTTTTGGAATTACATATTTATGCTAAATGATTATAAAGGCTTAAAAATAAACTTCTTAGGCGGGGCACAGTGGCTAGTGCCTATAATCCCAGCACTTTAGGAGGCCGAGATAAGAGGAACTCTTGAGGCCGGGAGTTCCATACCAGCCTGGTCAACATAGTGAGACCTCCAACTCTAAATAATAATAATAATAATAAATAAATAAGCCTTTTACTCTCAAGGAGCTCACAGAATAATGTAGAAAACAAGCCATAAATATATGGAACAAATACAAAAATCATGAAGAAACAGATTCTAACATTAAATATTGTGAAGTTTTAAAGCATCTTAAGAACAGCTAGATGTTGTTGATTTTTCTAGCAAGTTTGAACAGCAAAAGTACCACAGATAAGGTGTAAACCAAAATATGTTAATTTGTAAGTCTATGATGTGTGAGGTTTACCAGAAGGGGTTCCCCGACGTTGTTTTTCTGCTTTGTAGTCACTCTAGTTTCAGTCGCCTGTGTCTTCTAAGCACTATGACAAGGGAAGAACTGCTAATGGTGTTATTTAGTAAATGTTTATGTTCATTTTTTCCTCTCCATCCTCTCCACTGAATGAACATGTACTGAAAGGTCACTGACCCTTGGGCTAACTTTGAGACTTCATATAAGAATTGTTTTCTTAGTATTGTAACATAGCTTCCCAATTGTTGAATTCACTTCCATTGTAAACATTAGATGTGTTAATTTTCCAGTTGACTTTCAGAATGAAAACAACCCTCAAAAAAATAATTTATGTAGTTCTTAATTACCTAAGCAAAATCTGATGTTTTTTTCTTTTGTGAAAGTTATTTTTTGTGTCTGAAACTATAACAAAGGTTATTGTAAAATACTTTCCTAAGTAATTTGATTACGTGTCTTTTTGCCATTCTTTATGACAACATACAGTATTCAAGCCCTGTCATCCAGCATGCTTATCTCTGGACTTCATGGAAGAGGAAAGAGGGCAGCTAGAAGAATTCTCTTTAATTATATCATAGTTTAATCTAATCATAGCATAAAGTTCGTTACACCAAAGGGCTTTGTCAGCAGAGCGATAATGAATGACATAAGCAATCTTTGGTCAGGCAGTTTCCAAATTATCCTAAGTGGTTTGTATGAGTGGAAGACCAAAACAGATTATTTGCTAGTTAACTATTTGGACAATGTATTTTTACGTATGTTAAATATTATTATCATCCTGTGATAGAGTAGGAAAAAAAAGCTCTGCTCCCTTAGAATGAGGCAGTTAAGGATTTAACAGTTCTGCAATTCTTTTCAATAAATGATCACAAATGGGTGCCTGGTTTAAAAAAAATGGCCCAGAAAAATGGTTTTATGGTTTTAATTCTTAACTTTAACTCAATTTGCAGTTAAGTTCATTGCATTTGAATGGTAAATGTGTTTGAATTTGAAGATCTGTAATAAATGGTATCTTTAAATTCTTCCAAAATGTTCTTTCTTAATTTCAAGCATTAAATAAAATACTATACCTCCAGTTAGGCCAGATACTAGATCATAGTTGGATCTGGTATCTGGCATAACTAGTACGCTGCAGGTACTTAGAGAGAATACTGAGAAAGGGTGGTTATTTGTATCTTTGTAATTTTTAAAAAAATTATTAAAGTTACTTTTTCCTTTTTGCAATAGGTTCTTCTTGCTTTGTTGGTGATCATGTCACTTGGATTAGGCCTGGGGCTTGGACTCAGGAAACCGGAAAAGCAAGGTATACCCCTCAACCTTTTCTCAGAACATTCCCTTATTTCTTCTCTCTTCTGCCCTTAATTCATTAAAATGTATCTCCCATCCCAAGCCTCTGTCCTCCATGCAGCATTCTGCTTCTAGACATCTCCCTCTCCCCACTCTACTTATCGGGAGTCCACATCTGCGGTTGGCATTGCTCACTGTACTTTCTGGACTTTACTTTTTCACCCTGCTCATTTGAGACTCATTATCACTCCAGTGTTTTTCTCTTACCTTTCTCCACCCTGGTTTTTTTTTTTTTTTTTTTTTTTTGGCAAGATCTCACTCTGTCTCTCAGGCTGGAGCACAATCTCCACTCACTGCAGTTCCTCCCTGCCCTCAGGTGATCCTCCCATACTTGAGCCTCCCAAGTAGCTGGGACCACAGGTGTGTGCCACCACACCCGGCTAATTTTTGCAGTTTTAGTAGAGATGGGGTTTCACTACGTTGCCCAGGCTGGTCTCGAGCTCCTGGGCTCAAGTGATCCACCCACCTCAGCTTCCCAAAGTGCTGGGATTACAGGTGTGAGTTGCCACGCCTGGCCCTTCTTCATCTTTATAATGGACTTTGGTAATAAGTGGATCACAGCCTTTTCATTCTGCTCCCACTGTCATTTTCAACATCTGATGACAAAGTATCTAGCCACTTAGTCTTGAAAGTCTTTGTTGCTTCATTCCCATGACCTCCTGCCACCACCCTGTACCTTGACACCACGTTAGAGTTGTTCTACCCCTAAAATCTCCTGGTTCTTGATTGGACAGTGCCAAATTCTTGAAAAGTAGTGCATAATAATATCTTCAAAAATTTTTTTCTTATAAGAAGCAAAGAAAAATAGGAGAAATATGTCCCAAAATATAAAATACCTCACATTCCTTTTGCTATATTTCATTATTATGGATAGTAAATTCACCACTTACAAATGACAATATAAAAAGAATTACCTATAATCTTTTTGCATATTGTTTTGTTACTTTTACTAAGGTGAAGTATGAGGCCAGTTGCTAGATCATTCATGTCCCCCCGCTTTTTGTTGTTTGTTTTTTGACACAAGATCTCACTTTGTTGCTCAGGCTGAGTGCAGTGGTGTGATCACAGCTTACCGCAGCCTCGATCTCCTGGGCTCAAGTGATCCTCCCACCTTGGCCCCCCAAGTACCTGGTATACAGGCATGCACTACCACACCTGGTTAATTTTTTAATTTTGTGTAGACATGGGGTCTCACTATGTTGTCCAGGCTGGTCTCGAACTCCTGGATGCAAGTGATACTCCCGCCTTGGCTTCTTGAAGCATTGGGATTGCTGGTGTGAGACACTGTGCCCAGCACCCTCACCCTATTTTTGCCTTCGTAAAATTTTTATGAGCAATAATCCTACCTCAGATAAACCTCATTGGCTACTATACTGCCAATGCACAAAGCTCTGGCCCCATTTTTAAATTTGACTAAAACCTTCTAGTGTGACTCCAGTGGAGTAAGTATCATTGCTGCAGCATTAGGAAGCCTCAGTAAGGTTAACTGATAATTTTCCAGTCATGTGTCTACTTGAGAAACACTCAGCTTCCCTAGTATGACCTAGGAGCGCAGTAGAACTGAAAAGTTGAATAATTGCTGGAAGATTACTATCTTCTCTTGTCACTTGGCTGTTGTGTTTCTGGGCCATGGTGCCAGTCCTTGATCAAAGAAATGTTGACAGGCCATTTTAGTGGTATTGTTTTGATGTTAGTACACACAAATGGGCATCATTTATGGGCATCATTTCTTGGCTATTTTACCCCCTAAATCGCATAAATTGATTGCAGAAGGCATATCTAATGTCTGAACAAAACCTCCTTTTGTTCCAGCTCTTTCATTCACTTTAGTACACCCATTGGCTGGCTTCCCAGAGTCATTTTTCCTTGTCCTCATCCTTTCATCTGAGTTGATCAGCCCTATGTGGCAGCATGCTCTTCCCTCTCCCTGGCAGGGCATTGGTAATTAACTCCAGCCCCTTTTTGCCAGCATCCTTAACATAGTCATCCTCTTTATTACTCATTTTTCCACTGCATCTATTCTCCTAAACCCCAACCCTGGGTCATTTTCACCATTTTCCACTCCAGTTAACTCACCTTCCATAGGCAATATGTATTTTTTCTAATGTGAGTTTTAAAATTTGTGCATGTTCTTACAGATTTACTGTCATGACTACACGTATTTTTTGATTGAACATTATGTGCTTGGTATTATTACAATTACTGGAGATGAAGTGGTGAAGACAAGAGACAAAATCCTTCCAGGAGTTTATATTGTAGCATGCAAGACAGACAAAAATATAAATAAACAAAATATGTACATAATAAGATAAAGTGCTAAGAAATAAGTAAAGCTCAAAAGAAGGAATCAGGGTCGTCTGTGTGTGTGTGTGTGTGTGTGTCTGTGTGTGTGTGTGTGAAATAACTTTTGAGTAATGACTGAAGGAAGTGAGACAGAAACATAGGGATAGGTTGGGGAGGAACATTCCAGGTCAGAAGGACTATCAAGTGCAAAGGCCAAAGGCAGGACCTTGCCTGGCATGTTCCATTTAAGGAATAACAAAGAGGCCATGAACTAGAACTAAAAGGACTAGAGGGATGTGGTCATAAAATGAGATCTACTAAATAAAGAGGAGCCCGATCAAGTAAAGGCTAGTATGTCAAAGCCTGGTCTTCAACTTTCATTCTGAGTGTGACAAGAACTGGTTGCAGGATTTGGGCAGAGGAATGATATGCTCTGGTTTGCTTTTTAATAGAATCCCTAGGGCTGCTGTGTTATGAATAGATGGTAGAGTGAGAGCAGAAGTAGAGAGACCAATCAGGAGATTATTCCAATAATCTGGGTAAGCCTTATGTCTTAAACCAGGGCAGTAGCATTGCAGCTGGTAAGAAGTATTTGGATTCTGGATCTATTTTGATGGGGTAGATAGATTTTATTGAAAGACTGGATTTGGAGTAAGAAAGAGGAGTCAAGAATGACCCCAGAATTTTTGTATGAACATCTGGAAACATGAATTTCTATAACTGATTTGGGGCAGATTGTAGAAGGAACTGGTTTGGGGAGAAAAATGAGGAGCTCAGTTTTGGACCTGTTAAATTTGCTAGTTCTATTGGACGTCCAAGTGCAGAAGTCAAGAATGTAGTTGAACATATGAGGCTAGCTTTAGAGGTGAAGTCCTGCTTGGGCGTGTACTGTGGTGCTTGTCAGCATATGTGGGATTTAAACCATGAGACTGGGGTAGAACAACCTTAAAGAATTGGGGAGGTGAAGGGGAAAAGCAAAGAAAACTAGGAAGGAGTAGCCAGGAATGTGAGAGGAAAGCCAGGTGACTATTGTGTTCTAGAAACCAAGTGCAGAAAGGTTTTATAAGAGGAGAGTGTATGAAAAAACGTAAAGACCATTTATGTAAATCGTTGTGATGTATCTAAAACTACATATTGTTTTTCTAGTTTTTCATTGAGCACTTTTTGAGACCCATCAGAATTGCCATGCATACATCTGTTCTCATGCTTCTACTGTGTGTTACTCTTTGGCATGTACCCAACTTGCCAACCAACCTATGCCCTCTCTTGGTGCTGAACACCCAAATTGGCTTTAGTTCCTCACAACCACATAAATACTGCAGGTTCCCTTATAAACCTGTGTGATAACTGCTTTGCCATAGATCAAGGAATGAAGTTTCAGGAAGTTAGGGTTTTCATCTTCTTAACTCAGGTATGTAGTCCCAGGTTGCTTTCTAGAATGGCTGCCTCAGCCTACCCTACCTTCCTTCACCTCACCTCTCCACCAGCCATTGCCATTATTCAGCTCTCTAATTTTTGGCAGTGTGCAGTTGGGTATAGAATAAAGTCTTTCATTTTAGTTTCTATTTCTCTGTCCTGTTGCTCTAATCCATGTTGATTGCTCTCTTGGTCTGGTGGATGGTTGATATTTCCATTAGCCCATCTATTGTGTTAGATCCCATGATTTTAAAATCTCTTTCTTCTTGTTTCATTTTCTCATTTTGTTAAAGAACAACTTGATAGCTTCCTAAAACAGGATGCATGAGAGAGATAACTTGAATCTTTGTCTATGTAAAGACGCATCATTCTAACCTAACACTTGACAGTTTGGCTAGGTGTTGAATTCTAAGATGGAAATACTTTGTTTTTCTAGAAATCTGAAGGTATTACTGTACTGTCTTATAGTATCCAGTGTTGCTTTTAATACATTTGGTATTTTAATAAATTTCTGATTAGTGATCCTTTGTAGGTTGCTCATGATCTCTCTGTGGAGGCTTTCAATATCTCTTAATCCTGTTGATCTCTTAGTGTGAGTTTTGCCCTGGGAAACTTGGTGGACAACTATGGTCTAATAATTTACGCTCTTCAATTCTGGGAAATTTTATAATATGATTTCTTTCATAACATCAACTCCATTTTCTCTTTCACTTTAAGGCCTTACCTCCCTGTTCTAAGATCAGTTAATTAGTAGCCTTAGTTACATCTGCACAATTCCTTGGTCGTGTAAGACAACAGACTTGAAGTCTCAGCAATTAAGACTTGGAATCTTCTCGTGGACCACAATTCTGCTTACCATATCTCTACTGAATTTTTCTTTACTTCCCTCATATTTTTACTTACAAGACCACCCTGAATGTGGGGTCTTTTAAAAAAATTATAGTTCTCTTTCTTATTTTGTTGACGCAGTATCTTCTCTCTTTTCTGAGGATCTCAATACTCTGTGTGTGTGTGTTTGTGTGTGTGTGTGTGTGTGTGTGTGTGTTGTTATTTTAACTCTTTTGCTCCCTGCATTATTTCCTTTTCAATCAAGTTTTTCTTTGATGTTGTTTGTTCAGTGTTTGTCTTTCATGTAGGTTGCTATCCTGCTGTCCTCAAATGTCTGGGGACCATCTGTTCATTTTCAGAGTAAGGCTTGTTTTTTCTTATTATAGTTACCCTCCTGTATGTCTGTTGTCTCTGTGATGAAAGCCACTCCTTATTCCTCCAGATTATGAGCCTCCTAGTCTGGAGTGGGAGGCAGGGTGAGTAGTGACTGCTCCACATCCAAGCTTTTACCAATTCTCCTATATTTAGCTTTGTGCCTGTTCCCCTCTTCTCTTACCTAATGACGCCCTGTTCTCTTACTTAATGACCTTTTCTCTTACCTAACGACGCCCTGGGACCTCCCTTCTAGGGTCCTAGGGGAAAGCTCTTGGCTTTTTTTTTTTTTTTTTTAACTTTTCCAGGACTCCTTCCTCTTAGGCACCTAGTTGTTGCTTCCTTCATTCTGCTATTTCTGTGTTTCAAAATTCTTTTTCTGCTTCTATCTTCTATTTGATTTAGAGTATTCATATACTTTTATAAACTGTCTTCCTCTTCTTTTTGTGAAATTTTGTGGAATTTGAGGAGATGGAAGAGGTAAATGAGTTTTATCAACCAGCTACTTTTTTTTTTTTTTTTTTTGCCTCTTGAGTAGCTAGGACTAAAGACACGTGCCACTGCACCCAGCTAATTTTTGTATGCTCTGTAGAGACGGGGTTTCGCCATGTTGCCAAGGCTTGTCTCAAACTCCTGAGCTCAGGTGATCTGCCTGCCTCGGCCTCCCAAAGTGCTGGGATTACAGGCATGAGCCACTGCACCAGGCCTCAACCAGCTGCTTTTAAAGAGAAAACTGTATTCTATTTTGTAGTTTGCTGTTTTCAAATAATAACATAAGCATTTCTCAAAATCATTAAAACCATGAACAATAATGTTTTAAAATAACTTCTACTGGCATCCAGAAATGCTTATAATGTTATTTTATGTTGATATAATAATTTAATGAATCCTTCCTTTAAAGTACATTAAGACTGTTTCAGTTGTTAAAATATTTTTGTAATTATGTATAACACTATGGAGAACATTTCTCAACATAGATCTTTGTATGTTTCTTTAGTATAAAGTCTGGAAGTGAAATGGCTGAAATCAAAGGATGTAAAGATTTTTTTAATTGATTAAAGATTTTAAACATACAAAAGTAGGAATACTAATTTAATAAATGTCTATGTATTCATCATCCCACTCTATCAATTCATGACCAATACTGTTTTATTTATACCTTTCTCCATAACCTCCTCTACATATTATTTTGAAGCAAATACTTGACATTATTTCATTTCTATAAACATTTCATTGTGTATTTCTAAAAGATAAATTTTTTAATGTTTCATAATATTGGAGATAAACATTTTAAAGAAAATGTTCTCCACTTTGTAGATAGACTTTTCAAAGTATTATTAGTTTTGCATGGGTAATATAATCTCATTATTTATTTAAAAGGGTTTCTTCCACTGCCGTATAATAGCTATCATGTTTCCCTCCTCAGAAATAGCTAAGATTATCATCACATTATTGTATATTCTTGTAGAAATTTTATAACAGCAACTTTGTATTTGTGTTTTCATGTACTCCTTTTGCCTTTCTGTCTTTCTTTATCTTTCTTTCCTTAAAATTCACATTTTACAGCTTTTGCTTCATATTGTCAAATAACCTTCCTGAAAGTTGTGAATTTATACTACCAACAACTGTATATCTCATTGATTTGTTAGTAAAAAATGATCATATTTTTCTTATGTTCACTAACTTTTTACAGTGTACTTTGAAAATCATCTGAGTCTTCTGTTTGATGTTTTTTGGGGTCAAACTACAGTAGGATGAATTCAGGAGATCTAATGCTCTGAGAATTATTACTTTTAGTGCCTGTTATGTCAGTCTTCATTGTCCTTAACCTTTCTTGCATATTTTGAAAATGAGTATTCTAAAATACTGTCCTTAACCACTTCACTCCTGAGACATTTCTATTTTGATAAGCTCCTAAAATTTTTTTGTATATGTTGTGAGGCAAGAATATCAAGAGATTCCTTACCCTATATAGCTAGCCAGTTGTCCCATTACTATGTGTTATTCACTGTTACTTTGCAGTTACCACTTAAAAATTTTTATTATATAAAGTCTCTACAATTATATCTGCATTATTTATCACTTAATCTGCAATTCCCAGCACAGTGCCTGAAACATAATGATGCTAAAATAAATATTCATAGAATAAATAAGTAAATGAATTAATTTAAAACTATGCAGTGGTTTTCAAGGGATAGAAACAAGTTGTGCATAGTTGAACTTTCCTAGACATACTATTATAACCTCCTTGCCTTCAAACGACTCCTTCAGGATGCAAAGCAGAAAGAAAGTATCATAGGGAATTATAGATAATTTTCAATGGGAATGCATAGCAAGGAGAAATGATATTTAGCTGGGCACACACTCCTCGCACAATAAGAACTACAGAATTCCCATTGCTTCTTCTTCCTAATATGCTGATGACTCCAAGTCAGTATCTTTAGTTTATGTCTCTCTTTCCTGAGCTTCAGACTCAACTATTCAGACCCCCTCCTAAATATGTATTTGCTTAGATATCTGGAAAACTGAACTTCCCTTTTTTCAGTGCCTTTGCCTTACATTTTAGAAGTCATCCTTGGCTCATGCCTTTTCTTCACTCTTTATATAAAGCTGAACTCAAACTAATTGCACTTTAATTTCTCTTAGCTCTATTTACATCTTCCTTATGTCTACTGCTACTATCTTCCTTCAGGCCCTTATCATTTTTTGGGGGGGGTAAAAATTTCTTGCTTAGTTCAAGAGTTTCCATCCCTACCCTACTCACCTATTTTCCAGAGTGGCTTTCTAAAACACAGATCTAATTCATTACTCTCTGCTTACTCTTTAATGGCTTCCTGTTACCAAAGGTTGGGCTTCAAGCTTCTTAGTATGGCATATGCAACTTTCCTCGCTCTAGTCCACTTCTACCTTTGAACTCTACCCCTTAGCCATCATAACCCATCTGCTGTTCTCCAAACATGCCTTCCTTAGCTTCACTGATTTTTAAAATCTTGATCCTTTCACAAGACTCAGTGGTGTCCTTAAATCCCCTTGCTAGTTTTTGTCCCACCCCTGTGTGCTCCCATGTACTCCTTGTACATATCAATGTCATTACTATTATTATTATTATTGAGACAGAGTCTTGCTTTGTCGCCCAGGCTAGAGTTCAGTGGCACAATCTCAGCTCACTGCAACCTCTGCCTCCTGGGTTCAAGCAATTCTCCTGCCTCAGTCTCCCAAGTAGCTAGGACCATAGGCGTGCGCCACCACACCTGGTTAAGTTTTGTATTTTTAGTAGAGATGGGGTTTTGCCATGTTAGCCAGACTGGTCTCAAACTCCTGACCTCAAGTGATTCTTCTGCCTTGGCCTCACAAAGTGTTGTTATTACAGGCATGAGCCATGGCACCTGGCCATATCAGTGTCATTATTTATTACATTGTATTGGCAGATCCTGCAGCACCATAAAAATCATCTAGTTGTCTGTCATAGTCTGTGCTGTGTACTTCCTGTGTGCTTCCACTGCTTAGGTATGAGATATTGAATAGCTCCTAAATGTTGGGGCCCTATTTCCTTTACTTTGTAGGCAGCTGCAGGAAGAAGTGCTTTGATGCATCATTTAGAGGACTGGAGAACTGCCGGTGTGATGTGGCATGTAAAGACCGAGGCGATTGCTGCTGGGATTTTGAAGACACCTGTGTGGAATCAAGTATGAGTTCTGAGAATAAGTTTATTAGCATGTTGGTTGTGTTACTATTAATACATGTCAAATTTTTTTCTTTTCTTTCCTTTTTTTTGAGACAGAGTGTCACTCTGTTGCCTAGGCTGGAGTGCAGTGGCATGATCATGGCCAACTCCAGACTTGATCTCCTGGGTCCAATTGATCTTTCCACCTCAGCCTCCTGAGTAGCTAGGACCACAGGCATGCACCACCACACCTGGCTAATTGTTTTTAATTTTTTTGTAGAGACAGAGTCTCACCATGTTGCCTAGGCTGGTCTTGAACTCCTGGGCTCAAGCAGTTCTCCCACCTTGGCCTCCCAAAGTGCTGGGATTATAGGCATGAACAACTATGCCAGGGCTGTGTCCAAATTTTCACCTACATACCTTGTGTATTAGTTTCCTAAGGCTGCCATGACAAAGTACCACAGACTGGGTGGCTTAGCCAACAGAAGTCTGTTTTCTCACAGTTTTGGAGACTGGAAGTCCAACTTCTAGGTGTTGACAGGGTTGGGTCCTCCTGAAGACTCCAAAAGAGAATCTGCTCCATGCCTCTCTCCTAGCTTCTAGTGGCTGCTGGCAATATTTGGCCTGTGGCAGCACAGCTCCAGGCTCTGCCTTCATCTTCACATAATCTGTGTCTCTTCACATAGTCTTTCCTCTGTCTGGGTCTATGTTTAAATTTTCCCTTTTAATAAGAACACCGGTCATACAGGATTAAGGTCCACCCTAATGACCTCATTTTACTTGATTATTTACAAGTAATTTTTTTTTTTTTGAAACAAAGTCTCACTTTGTTGCCCAGGCCGGATTGCAGTGGCACAATCTTGGCTCACTGCAACCTCCACCTCCTGGGTTCAAGCGATTCTCCTGCCTCAGCCTCCCAAGTAGCTGGGACTACAGGAGTGCACTACCAAGCCCGGCTAATTTTTGTATTTTTGGTAGAGACGGGGTTTCACCATGTTGGCCAGGCTGGTGTTGAACTTCTGGCCTCAAGTGATCCCACTACCTCGGCATCCCAAAGTGCTGGGATTACAGGTGTGGGCCACTCCACCCAGCCTCGGCAAGTAATTTGGAACCATTTCTAAATAAGGTCACATTCACAAGTAATGGGGGTTGGGACTTCAACATATTTTTAGGGGACACAATTCAACCTATAAGACCTATACACAGTCTTATTATCATTTCCTCCTTAACAATGCTAAATACAGAATTCACACTTTATTTAACTGAGGTTGAGGAATAACAGGCTATGGTAAATGAAATGCTGTATCATTACATACGTTGCAATGGAGTTTTACTATGGCTTAAGTTCAACATCTTGTTTGTTTCATTTGCAGTGGTTCTCAAACTTCGAGGTGCAATAAAACTCACTTGGAAAGCTGGTGATTCTTGATCATTCTGATGCCAGTATTCCACAGGGCACAACTTGAGAAATGCTGTTCTCTAGGTGGAAAAGACAGCTTACAATGTTTAATTCCCTAAATAATCCGGGAAGGTGGTGGTGGGGGGGGTGTCCAGTGGTTGGAGGAGAGTGAAGATTAGAAGAGTAGAGTTCTTTCCATTACGTTCCCTGAAAAGGGCAAGAGGGAGAGGATAACCCAGTATAGATAGAGATCTGTGTTCCCTTCACTTAATCTCCAAAAATCTTTTCTTTCTATGTAAATGAGAAACGCTGGGGAAGGAAGAAATCTATATATAACTGAAGTGGACAAAAGTTACCTATTGAGAGTGTTTGTCTAAGCACAAGGCTAACATTGATTTTAGTCACTGTTTCCTAGCAGGTGGCAGTGCCAAGCCACCTTCCTCCAGCCTCTTGCTGCTTTTAGCAATGGGATTTATTGAAACTGTTCTCATCCTAAGTCCATAGCCTGGGAGTACCCCTGAGGCATGAGTGGGAGCTGCTCTGTCACTGCTGTCACTTTCCACTGAGAAGTACCTTGATCTGCCTACATTCTCAAAGACATGACTGTGCTCCTGTTACTTCTGTTGTCACCTTTTCTTCCTTGCTGCTTGTCCTTAGACAAGGCTGGGCAAAGCTGCTTTTGGGTGGCAATAATCAGTCAGGGCTAGTGATTCTTCACCTTGGGGAGCTCCTGCTCTTGGGTAGGAATAGGAGCCATGTTCAGATCTTCTCCAAGCTCACAGTGTACCTGCTAAGTAAACCTGGGTTGCGATTTATAAAGTTGCATTTCTCTCTGCCACCTGGCTAATGAAGAAAAGTGGTGGTTTGCCCCTCATTTGGTATTATGTATTTTCATTTATTAATACAGATAAACCAAGAATTTGATTGTATTATTATAATATAGGAATAAATAAATGAAATTTGTATATTTTATACTGCAGGCTTAAATGCTCAGAACTGAATTGTATCGTTTTACAGCTCGAATATGGATGTGCAATAAATTTCGTTGTGGAGAGACCATATTAGAGGCCAGCCTTTGCTCTTGTTCAGATGACTGTTCGCAGAGGAAAGATTGCTGTGCTGACTATAAGAGTGTTTGCCAAGGTAAGCAGGAGGATGTTGACTCATTTGCCCCTGCGAGTTTAGAGGAACTCCATGAGTTTCCTAGAGCCATGCTAGGCTGCAAAAATCAAAACACATCAGAGAATCTTTAGTTACTCCATGTAGAAGAAAAGATCAAATGCATTTACTGTGGGATGAAATGTGGTTTGTAACCACAGAGGAGGAGAACTCACAGCATAGATATAGAGGAGAGATCTTAAAATTCCTTATTTCTCTGTAAGGCAAAGTCTTTTCCAATCCGATGACCTTGCCAGACGCAGCTGTAGTTTCAGACACTGAATAGCAGATCCTAAAGTTAAAATATAGAGAATGAGGTTATCTAGCTCAGATATCATCTTGTTAAGCCAATGTTGTTATTGCCAAAACAAATGTGTTCTCAATGGTTTAAACTGCGAAGGATCCTCAAGGAGTGAATGTAGACTCGAGATTAGAATTCAGGTTATTCAACTCCTTATTTTACCCACTCCCCACTTTATAAGTGATATGACTTAAAAAAATCACCAATTCCTCTGAACATCTGATGAAATTTATGAAAAATGCATATATACATACGTCAACCAAATTTCTTCAAACTATCAATCCCTTTTTATAACCTCACACCAAACTGAGCTGACAATTTTAATACTTTTGACAAAAAAAAGATTAGGTTGAATTCTGATTTCTGAAATAGGAGGAAAACGTTATAGTAGAAACCTTAACTGTAATCTACTATTAGAAAATAAGTTGTGTACCAGTGGATGAATCAGTTTTTATACAAAATATAATTTAAAATCACCTGAAAAAGAGTTATCAGAAAAGCCTGAAATGGTCACTCCTTTTTAAAAATAATAATTGCTCAATATTTAATACTCAATACTGCATCATTAAAAAATTTCTTTAATTTCACAAGGCAAATATAGGTTCTAGTCTGCTTCTTTCTCTAATAAATTCACTGACCATATTCCCTTCTGACCTCTTTAGTCTCCCTTATTCTGCTCCAATTTGGTAATTTTAACTTTTTAAACTCAAAATGGATCCTTAGGCCATGCAGTAATTTTTTTTACTGAATTCACTGGTTATTCTGATGGAGTTAATGTAATCATTTCAGTTTATTTTTTTAAATAAATATAAATGTTTTCTCACTCTGAGGATTTAACATTTTAAATATTTAATGTTTATTTAAATATTTAAAATGTAGAACATTCTACATTTTAATGAATTCTAATGAATTTAACATTTTAAAATATAAAATGTTAAATGTGCTTGCCAGCTTTCAGAATTAAAAAAAGCTAAATGATATTTGTCAAAATTGTATCTTTCAAGAGTAGTTTGAGAATTTTTGTCAAAATTGTATCTTCCGAGAGTAGTTTGAGAGATTTGAATCATTTTTGTGTGAGAAACCAGCTAATTACTTTTATATTTTGTTAAGTTTAGAATTTCTAAAAATGTTGTGATAAATTTCTAACACATACGGAGGTAGAGAGAATATTATGATGTTTTATCTCTAAGTCCATCAACTATTTTCAGCAGTTATCAATTCATGGTCAATCTTGTCTCCACATTGACAAAGTATAATTTTGAATAAAAAATGAACACGTCAAAGATTTACTAACTCATTTATAAGACAACCAATTAGAATTAAAGCTGGTTCAAAGAGAATAAGAAACTAAGCTACTAAATATGTATATAAGACTAAAAGAATGTTGGAATAAAATCACTAAAACCGTATCTTTTGGTGGGACATAAATGAATTGCATTTCTGTAGGACAATTTATTTGCTATCAGGCATGAATCAGTTATATTGCTATTTGTTTTCTATTAGTTACCTATTACTCTTGAATAAACAACTTGTAAAATGAATAATAAAGAGTAAGCTGGATAAAGATACATACCCGTTGGTAATTGGATAATACATTGTTGGGTTTTTTAGATAATTCCCAGCATGACATTAAAATGAAGTCTAATGATCAGTCCTCTTGCCTATTTCCAAGTTTTAGACTTTTTTCTTTAACAAAATATACTCATCGTTGCCCCCAACCTCTTTTCCATAATTTTACATTGTTTCAAAGCAAAACCTAGAGTAACTATCGTTCATCTAAAATATGTATTTAGATACATATTTTAAGTATGTGTCTAAAATATAAAGATAATTTCCATCAAAAGGTACATCATGCCTGCAGGTGTCTGTTTTGGGCTATGTTAGCCATTGATAAACATTGCTGAGATCCACTGGGGGATGCAGATGGTAACAGTCATAGTCTGTCATTTCTACTTCACTAATTAGCTAGAATGTTCTACAATGAGAAATATCCATGAAGCAAAATTTTTTGTTCTTGCTGATTTTTGTTAAGATTTTAAACATTTGTTAAATTTCCCCCATTTGATATCAGTTATTCTCATTGGCTATTTCTTTTTTTGATACTTTCCTTTTTCTCTTCTTTAGACTGTATGTCTATAGTTATTAAATCCATTTATTCTAGCAGTTGCGAAAATATTGTTCTGGAGGAAAAAAAAACATTATGAAGAAGAAGAAGAAATATCCTTTTTTCATCTAAAAGAATCTCCTTTGGGGCCGGGTGTGGTGGCTCACGTCTGTAATCCCAGCACTTTGGGAGGCTGAGGCAGGTGGATCACTTGAGGTCAGGAGTTCAAGACCAGGCTGACCAACATGGTGAAACCCTGTCTCTACAAAAAAATACAAAATTACCCGGGTGTGGTGGCGTACGCCTATAATCCCAGTTACTTGGGAGGCTGAAGCAGGAGAATCGCTTGAACCCAGGAGGTGGAGGTTGCAGCGAGCTGAGATCACACCATTGCACTCCAGCCTGGGCAACAAGAGTGAAAGTCCTTCTCAAAAAAAATAAATAAATAAATAAAATAAAATAAATAAATAAATCCCCTCTGTTTCTCTTGGTAAAGATAGACTTCCAGGTATTCAGTTAGTGCAGATTACTGGTCTCTGCAAGTCACTGGAGACACTGCCTTTGCCAACAAGTGAAAATGCACTTTACATGTTTTGGAAGAAATTAGTCATGGGAGTAACAGAAATTAAGTAGTTTGGGAAGATCATGTCCATTGGACACTTCCTTCTCATTTCTTGTCTGTGGTGCAGCAAGTATCAAGATTTCGATCTTATGCTTTTCAGGAGAAACCTCATGGCTGGAAGAAAACTGTGACACAGCCCAGCAGTCTCAGTGCCCAGAAGGGTAAGCATGACTGATACAGGGATTTTTATCCTCCTTTAACAAAGGTGCACAAAGAATGTAGTTAGTTGAGACGCAGAGAGGAATTTCCCCCACTTCATGTACATTTCGAAACAGAATAGTTCACAAAGGATTAGATTTCTTGTGGCTTCCAAGTTCTAATGGACTTTTGTTTGCTTTATTTTTTTACAAAGCCCTTTTATATTAATTTATTATATTCATGTCTTACAACGACGACTTTATTTTGTTTTTGTCTTTGAGACAAGGTCTTGCTCTGTTGTCCAAGCTGGAGTGTGGTGGTGCAATCACAGCTCACTGCAGCCTTGACCTCCCAGACACAGGTGATCCTCCCCATCTCAGCCTCCTGAGTAGCTGGGACTATAGGCACGCCACCATGCTTGGCTAATTTTTTATTTTTCTCTTTTTTTTTTTTTTTTTGTGCAGATAAGGTTTCACTAGGTTGCCCAGGCTGCTCTCAAACTCTTGAGTTCAAGTTATCTACTCGCTTTGGCCTCCCAAAATGCTGGGATTCCAGGCATGAGCCACTCTACCCAGCCACAGTAATGACTTTAAAAAATTGGTTGGAATATTAAATAGGTAATACTCCAAAGTTCTTATGGTCAGGATTGAAACTTAGCTTGAAATTACTTCTGCCAGAACTCCTTTTCCTTTTTTAAATAACTTAATTCCTGTCTTCTTTTTTTAAATAAAGATAGGGTCTCGCTATGTTTGCTAGGTTGATCTTGATCTCCTGGCCTCAAGCAATCCTCCCTCCTGGGCCTCCCAAAGTGTTGGGATTACAGCCGTGAGCCACCATGTCTGGCCAGAACTCTTCTATTAACATCTTGGCACCTCAAATTTCTTCTTGTTGAGAGCAGGGAAAGAGGTTTGTGCAGGCCTTGAAATGAAAGGAGGTCCTTGAAGGGTGAATGAGGAGAGCTTTGTCAGGGGGCATAGGTGATGAACACATGAGGTGACACTCCTACCCCACCCCTCCCATGCGTCTTTTCCACATGTTTATCAGGGCTGCTCCGCTGACTGCCGGGGCCTGGAAATGTGCATCACTTCAAGCCAGCATGGATTCCCCATTTCTCCATCCACCCCTCTGCCCTTCACACTTTTCTGGGCCAAGTAATGGGAGAATGGTGGAAGGGTGGATGAAAAAGAAAGGAATACCTGGCTTTAGGAGGAACTGGTAGAGGCAGTTTTTAAATTTAAGTTTTATTATTATTATTATTATTATGAGATAGGGTCTCACTCTGTCACCAGGCTGGAGTGCAACAGTGGCACGATCATAGCTCACTGCAGCCTCAAATTCCTGGGCTCAAGCTATCCTCCCATCTCGGCCTCATAAGTATTTGAGACTACAGGCATGGGCCACCACACGCAGCTAAAAATTTTTTTGTATTTTTTTGTACAGACAGGGGCTCACTATGTTGCCCAGACTAGACTCGAACTCCTGAACTCAACTGATCCTCCTGCCTTGGCTTCCCAAAATGCTGGGATAACAGGCATGAACTACTGTGCCGGCCAGTGGAGGCATTTTTTGTTTCAAGACGAGGTCTCATTCTGTTGCCCAGGTTGGAGTGCAGTGTCGTGATCATGACTCATAGCAGCTGCTACCTCCTAGCCTCAAACAATTCCCTCACCTCAGCCTCTTAAGTAGGTGGGACTACAAGCATGTGCCACCATTCTCAGCTAATTCATTTATTTTTTGTAGAGACAGTGTTTTTCCATGTTGCCCAGGCTGGTCTCGAACTTCTCGGCTCAAGTGATCCTGCCATCTTGGCCTTCCAAAGTGCTGTGATTACAGGCAAGAGCTGCTGTGTCTGGCCCAGTGGAGGCATTTTTAAATAGTGTTATTTCATTTTAAAAATGAGTATAGATAATGTGCCTGTTTTTTTCCCATGCTGCTTTGGTTTGTAGCTCAGATTCAGCTGCTGTCTTTGCACCTTGTGGGTGGAAGAGTAAAGGATTAGAATAAAATGAGAGGAGTTTGAGTCCTGATTTTGCCTGTAGGTCTTTTGCTCTAGTCACTTCTCTGAGCTTCCTCTATGAAACTGAAATAATAACAACGCCAGGGTCAGACGATTTCATGTGAGAATTAAATGACCTAAAGCAAGGGAATATGCTTGGTGAGCTATCAAACAGTAGATTAATTTTAGTTCTAGTGCATGGTACATAGTAGGTACTCAAGAAATTGTTAATATTTTTCTAGTGAAATTTTTCTATAGTCACTTGTTTTATCAGATGAACCTGATACTTGAATCTATTAAGGTGTGCCCATGGCCTTTTCTCATGGTTCAAATTACACTGTCAATTCATCTCTGAAAGCCTACTAATACCAGCTAACATTCATGTAGTTCTTATTTACCAATTTGTACTTTACACAATAGTCATCTTACATGTTAGTCCTTATAAAAACCCTTTGACTCTATTATCTCCATCCTCATTTTACAAAGAATGAAATGGAGGCAAAAGCTGTGAAATCACTTTCCCAGTGCTGCATTGCTAGTGGTTGCTGGAAGCAGGAAGCAAACCCAGGCATTAAGGACCCAGAGTCTCTGTGACATAACACTCCCGCAAGTCATAGGCTGAGCCCGTGATGCTGTGCAATTCATCAGAAGAAGGGGTAAGGGGCTGAATAAGGGGAAGAATTGTTTGAGGCACCAAGACTCCCTCACCTGTTGATAACCGGGAGGAGAGAGACATTAGGTGAGCAGGAAGGTTTCCAGTAAAGTCTTTGTAAAGAGTCTCAACAAACCTAGATGACTAAGCCCAGATGATTAGTTAGAATGGCCTTCTCCAAACTGGCAAATCACTGTCCACCTGAGGATTTGAGAGCTGGAGCAACATCCCAGAGAAATTACAGGACTGATTTGTCAACCTTGATGCAAGGCAAGACTAGAAAGGAACCTGGTGAGGAAAGAGGTGGTGGTGGTGGTCGGTAGGACACTGACCATTGCTTACAATCCCCTCATTCTCTTTATTCCATTGAAATCATTCCTGCCTATACCTTCCATCCCTGCATGGAAAATGGACAATGATGATTCTGCTCACTATGAACAATATGTGCTGCTAAAAATTTTAGTGGCTGAAGACATTACATAAAATCCTCTTGCCAGACATTTATGCTAGTATTCTCTTTGCTTGTTTGCCTTACTATTTTGCTAGTGATCATAGTATAGTAAGGAGCTTAGACTCTTAAATCAGACAGATGTGAGCCAATAGCCTAGCTCTGCCCCTACTGGCGGGGGACACCTTGGGTAAACTACCTGATCCTGGTGAAATAATAGATCTGAGATGACAGTTCTTGGCATGTAGTGAGCTCTTACTCAAGCTTCATCACAGGCAGTAAAAATAATATGGATGCAATGTTCAAGTTTTTTAGCAATTGGAGAAATAAAAATGAAAAAAAGATACAACTTTTACTCCATGAAATAGTCAATACATCATGATTTGTGTATATAAAGTCCTAGCTACCTGTCTTGTTTATGAAAGTACTGTATAAGTTAATATCTACTGTTGGGAATGAATTGTGGCAATATTTTGGTCTCCTTTGAAAGTTTGTCGTAGGCCGGGCGTGGTGGCTCACGCCTGTAATCCCAGCACTTTGGGAGGCTGAGGCGGGCGGATCACGAAGTCAGGAGATTGAGACCATCCTGGCTAACATGGTGAAACCCCATCTCTACTAAAAATACAAAAAATTAGCCGGGTGTGGTGGCGGGTGCCTGTAGTCCCAGCTACTAGGGAGGTTGACACAGGAAAATGGTGTGAACCTGGGAGGCGGAGCTTACAGTGAGCAGAGATCAGGCCACTGCACTCCAGCGTGGGCAACAAAGCAAGACTTCGTCTCAAAAAAAAAAAAAAGTTTGTTGTAAGACCAGGAAATGTGATCTTTATGAATTTATCTTTAGGAAATAATTAAGGGTGCTTTAGCTACAAGAATGTTCATGTCAGCAGAATGTAAAATGCACTCTCTAGTTAGCTTGGACAGGCAAGCTGGCCATTAAAAAAGGGGTGCATTGGATCTTTGGATTCCACTCTTGACCCCAGAGACAGGTGACCCTGTCTTTAATCTCTTCCAAGTTATTTTAATGGCATATTTATGAATATAAAGTTTTTAATCAGAGTTATGTTAATGACTTTATGAAAAAAAGAAGTATTTTCTCATGCGAATTACAGTAGGCCACTTTAATTTCTTCATGGATTTTCTGTACACTGCAGTTCAAACGGTCCCAGTTTTCCATTTTTATTTTTTAATTGAGGTATCCTATAGTTCATACACATTGAAATGGTCCTATCTTAAGTGTATAGTATGATGCAATTTGGAAATTCACTAAGCTATGTAACTTACCAATATAGAATATTTCCACCATCCCAGAAAGATAGCTCATGTCCCTTCCCATTGCTTACTTCCCAAAGACAATCACTGTTCTGATTTCTATCATCATACGTTCCTGTTTTAGAATTTTATGTACATGGAGTTAAACCACAGGCTGTCTTAGGTCGGAAACCTAATAACTTTCCAAATTGGAAAGTGCTCAAGTGCCTATGGACAGTAGAATAAGTTCTGGTTTATTCATTCACTGGAATATTAGATAGCTATGGGAATGAATGATCCATAATTACTTGCAACAATATGGAGGAATCTCAAACATAATGTTGAGTAAAAGAATTGAGACTCAACAAAATGCACACTATATGATTTTATTTGCATATAAATGTAAGTACAAAAATAGACAAAGCTAATCTATGCTGTTGGAAATCAAGATACTGATCATCCTTGGTGGAGTGTGGTTTGGAGAGTTTAGTGACCACAGGAAGCACAAGCATCCTGATAATATTCTGTTTCTTCATCTGGGTGATGACTACACAGGGAGTTCAGTTAGTGAAAATTTATCAAACTATGCTTCTGTGAAATGTGTGTGTGTATAACAGAAGTAAAATTTTAGGCCAGGCGCGGTGACTCACACCTGTAATCCCAGCTCTTTGGAGGCCAAGGCGGGCGGATCACTTGAGGTCAGGAGTGGGAGACCAGCCTGGCCAACGTGGTAAAACCCCGTCTCTACTAAAATTTAGCTGGTTGTGGTGGTGTACGACTGTAATCCCAGCTACTCTGAGGCTGAGGCATGAGAATCACTTGAACCCAGGAGGCGGAGGTGGCAGTGAGCTGAGATCGCTCCACTGCACTCCAGCTTGGGTGACAGAGTAAAACTGTGTCTCAAAAAAAAAAAAAAAGAAATAAAAAAATAAAAAATGACAGTGTCTGGCTATGGCCCAAAAGTTACCCAATTATTTTACCTTAAACACAGGTCTAAAAAAGGATTGCAATGCTTTTGAGGTAAATGTAACTATCCAAAACAATGGACAAATTTTGTTTTCCATTTTCAGGTTTGACCTGCCACCAGTTATCTTGTTTTCTATGGATGGATTTAGAGCTGAATATTTATACACATGGGATACTTTAATGCCAAATATCAATAAACTGAGTAAGTCTTCTGTAACTAGTGGCATGCAAAAGATAAAGACACCTAGTTAGTCAATCTCTAGATGATGCAACTTTCTTTCTGACTTTTAACGTTAATGGTTTGTCTTAGCCTAGATCCTCTCTGACTTTACCACATGGTTTCTACTTTCAGTCGGAAGTATATTTTCACACTTGCTGGCTTCTCCTACCTTTATTTTGGTGGGATGTTCAGCCTTTTGTTTGTTCATTTTGATTTGCTTTATATTTGAATGTAACTTCTGTCCTGTGGAAATCTATTCGTGTGTACTGCCTTGAAAGTGATGTTTGTCAGACCTAGGTTCTGGGGCTTAGCAAGGAGAATATAGCAAGAACCGGATCCTGAAGGAGCCTGGTGGACTTAGACAGATCCAGCACCTCCCACCACTTCAGCCGATATCAAGTCCAGGATCTATTTCCAGTTCTGGAATCAAACTGCCTACAACCGGACTGTACTACTTGCTAGCTGTGAGGTCTCAGACAACTTTCCTTCACCTTTTAGTGCCCCAGTCTCTTCATCTGTGAAATGGTGACTTCCCACCCGATAGGATTACTGTGAGAATGTACAGGTAGCATTCAAAAAATAGCTGTTTGATATGTGGCATACAATGGGTGGTTTTAAGTTATTGTTATAATTATTTTATTATCAACTTTATTATAATGTTGTACTTCTGTGTTAGGACACTTGGCCTTCACACAATTTAATAAAGGTAGTAATAAAGAGAAGTTGAGGCTGGATGTGGTAGCTTATGCCTGTAATCCTAGCGCTTTGGGAGGCGGAGGCTAGAGCATCCCTTGAGCTCAGGAGTTTGAGACTAGCCTGGGCAACATAGTGAGACCTCATCTCTATTTAATAATAATTTTTTTTTAAAGAAGTTGAGTACCCAAGGATACAATGCTAAGAAGCGGCATAGTTAGTTAGAATCAGAGAGCTAACTCCAAGGCGCACACTCTTCACTGCCCTGCAATTCCTCTCTTTCTTCTCCCTCCTCCGAGGCTGTTTTATATCCCTAAAGTTCTCAAATTTTATGTCATTTTTACTGGTTTATTGTTTTTCTTTTTCTTCAAGTTATTAAAAATAGCTGTTTGACTCTGGGTAAGTTGACTGACTTTTCTGGGCCTCAGTTTCCTCATTTGTAAAATGAAATGACTAGATCTGATGATTTCTACTGTTAATTCCAGCCCCAAATGCCATGGTTGTAGGAAGATAGATCACTACTTCCTGCAACTCAAGGTGCATTGTTTCTTCAGCTTCTCCCTCATTCCCTGAGGCAGATCTTTAGCAAAGAGACTGTTTTCCAAATCCAGGACCTGTCATTTTTCTGCTGAGTTATTTTGTCCTAGAAAGTTAACTAACACTTCTCAGTTTCTATCTTCCTATCTAAATTTGTCTTGATAAACTGGATATCAAATCTGGTGTCAAAAGGGAATTTGACTAGCCAGGGTGAACTGAACCTTTTCTAAAGTGAAATTCCTTGATTTGCTCATTCCATTGAGAATTAGAAATGACATCAATGAAATATTCAGCCACTAAGAGCTTTCTGCTTTTGATGTTTAAAATATTTTAAAACATTTAAAATATTTTTTAGTCATATAAACAACATCTCAATCCCCAAATGTGTGAAGCTATGATCAGCTAGGCCTACCTAGGCAAAATAGGGCTGTTAGTTTCTCAGAGGCCCAATTAAGAATAGATGTGGTAGGTAGGGGTACATATTCTCAGGACCACCTGAGGCTGTTTTGAGGGAAAATTGAAAAAGGAGAGATGTGGTTAAATAGGATTAGGATTATGTTAGTCTTGAGGTGAGGTATGTGACAGCAGGCCTTGCTGTTAAGGGAGTCCAGGGCCCCATCTCTAGGGTTTCATCAAACTGCCTGAGTCGGGCCACCATGGTCGTGTAAACTGAGCCTAAACAATATCACAGAGCAGCGAGTCATATTAGTGACTGTTAAGTGGACGAGGAAGTGGCTCTCTGAATCACACTCTAATGAGGCAAGAACATTGTCTTGTCTTAGTGCAGGTGGCAGCAGACAAAGATGGGCCAGGGCCAAGATCAGGAAACTGTCAAGTGGGATAGAGGTGATTTGGCCTATTTAGAAGACAGCCTTCCTGAAAAGTTAGATGGGAATCTGTGGATCAAATAAGACTAGAAGTAGCAGGTAGACAGCAGAGATCCAGCAGGGGACATATGCAGAGTTTTAGAGATTAGAGTTTGCAAGGTTGGCATTCGTGAACAGCAGAGCTCTTATACTGGCCATAGCAGATGTCATTTGCTGTCTGCTTTTTAAATTTTGTTAAGAATGCATAACATGAGATCTATCCTCTTAACAGATTTTTCAGTGTACAATGCAGTATTATTATCTATAGGCATAATGTTGTACAGCAGATCCCTAGAATTTACTTATTTTATAAAACTGAAACTTCATATCCATTGATTAATGATTCCACATTTCCCCCTTACCCAGCCCCTGGAATCCACCATCCTATTCTTTGCTTCTATGATTTTAACTATTTTAGATAACCTCATATAAGTGGAATCATACAGTATTAGTGTGTCTGTGACTAGCTTATTTCACTTAGTATATCTTCAAGTTTCATCCGTGTTATCACATGTTGCAAGATTTTCCTCTTTTATTAAGGCCAAATAATATTCCATTGTATGTATATGCCACCTTAAAAATCTATTTATCCTTTAAAGAGAAATAGATTGTTACCACATCTTGGCTCTTATGAGTAGTGCTGCAGTGAACATGGGAGTGCTAATATCTCTTTGAGATCCTGATTTCAACCCTTTTGGATACTCAAAAGTGGAATTGCTGGATCATATAATTTTATTTTTACGTTTTTGAGAAACCTCCATACCGTTTTCCATAGCAGCTATGCCGTTTTGCCTTTCTACCAACAGTGTACAAGAGTTCCAATTTCTGCATATCTTCATCAACACCTGTTTTTGGGGTTTTTTTGATACTAGATATCCTAACAGATGTGACGTGCTATCTCATTTTTAAATTTTTATTTTTAATTATTGTTATTATGTTAGAGATGAGGTCTTGCTATGTTGCCCAGGCTGGCCTCAAACTCCTGGGCTCAAGTGATCCTTCCATCTCAGCCTCCCAAAGTGCTGATTACAGGTGTGAGCCACTGTGCCCAGCCTCATTTTGGTTTGATATGCATTTTTCTGATGATTAGTGACATTGAACATCTTTCATACACCTATAGGATATTTGTATGTCTTTAGAGATGCATGATATCTTTCTTCTTTGAAGAAATATCTATTTAGGTCATTAGCCCATTTTTTAATGAGACTATTGTATTTTTTGCTATCAAGTTGTAGAAGTTCCTTATATATTTTTGAAATTAACTTCCTATCAGATATATGGTTTGAAAGTGTTTTCCCCCATTTCATATGTTGCCTTTTCATTTTATTGATTGTTTCCTTTTCTGTGCATAAACTTTTTGGTTTGATATAGTCCTACATGTCCATTTTTTATTTTGTTGCCTGGGCTTTTGGCATCATGTTCATGAAATCATTGCCAAGACCAATGTCATGCAGATTTTCCCGTATGTTTCCTTCTAGAAGATTTATAGTTTCAGGTCTTACTTTGAAATCTTTAATATACTTTGAGTTGATTTTTGTGTATGGTATAAGATCAGAGTTCAAGTTCATTTTTCTGCATATGGATATCCAGTTTCTGACATCATTTGTTGGAGTAACTATTCTTTCCCCATTGTGTATTCTTCTTGGCACCCTTTTTGAAGATCGGTTGACCATATAGGCTTGGATTTATTGATTTATTTCTGGGATCTCTATTCTTTTTTTTTTTTTTTTTTTGGTTTTTCTGAGATAGGGTCTCACTCTGTCACCCAGGCTAGAGTGTGATGGTGTGATCTCAGCTCACTGCCACCTCTGCCTCCCAGGCTTAAGCAATCCCCTCAGCCTCCTAAGTAGTTGAGACTACAGGCACTGCATGCCACCATGACTGGCTAATTTTTGTATTTTTGTTCAGATGGCATTTTGCCATGTTGTCCAGGCTGGTCTTGAACTACTGAGCTCAAGCTTGCCTTGGCCTCTCAAAGTGCTGGGATTACAGGTGTGAGCCACTGTGCCCAGCCTGGGCTCCCTATTCTTTTTCATTGGGCTATACATCTGTTTTTATGCCAGTAACATGCTGTTTTAATTACTGAAGATTTTTAATATATTTTGAAATCAGGAGCTTTGATGTCTTCAGCTTTGTTCTTTTTCAAGATTGTCGTGGTTATCTGGGGTCTTATCAATTTAATTTTTTTTTCTATTTCTGTAATAAATGTCATTGGGGTTTTGATAAAGATTACATTGAATCTGTAGATTGTTTTGGGTAATAGGAACATTTTAACAATATTAAGTCTTCCAGTCCATGAACATGAGGTGTCTTTCCATTTGTTTACATGTCTTCCTTAACTTCTTTTCCCAATATTTTATACTTTTCATATACAAGTCTTTCACTTTCTTAGTTAAATTTATTTCTAAGAATTTTATTATTTTCAATGTTTAGAAATGAGATTGAATAGTTAATTATTAGTACATAGAAATGCAACTGATTTTTGTATGTTGATTTTGCATCCTGCAATTTTACTGCATTTATTAGTTCTAAATAAATTTATTTAGAGCTTTCAGTATATTTAGAGCTTCAGTAGATAGTATCATGTCTTCTGAAAATAGGGACAGGTTTACTTCTTTCTTTGCTATGTGGTTGCCTTTTTTTTTTTTTCTTGCCTAATTGCTCAGGCTAGAAGAGTGGACAGTCTTGCTTTGTTACTGATCTTAGGTGGAAAAATTTTCACCATTGAATAGGATGTTAGCTGTAGACTTTTCATATAATCTTTATTATGTTGAGGTATTTTTTTTCTATAGCCATGTGCCACATAACAACATTTCAATCAACAACAGACTGCATATATAATGGCGGTCCCATACATTATAATGGAGTTGAGAAATCCCCATCACCAGCTGGGCATGGTTGCTTATATCTGCAATCCTAGCACTTCAGAAGGCCAAGGAAGGAGGATTGCTTGAGCCAAGGAATTCAAGATCAGCCTGAGCAACAAAGTGAAACCCTGTCTCTACCAAAAAAAAAAAAAATTAGCTAAGCACAATGGGGTGTGCCAGTAGTCCCAGCTACTCAGGAGACTGAGGCAGAAGGATCCCTTGAGCCTAGGAGTTCAAGGTTGCAGTAAGCTATGATCACACCACTGCACTCCAGCCTGGGTAACAGAGCGAGTTCTTGTCTCAAAAAAAAAAAATCCTACCACCTAGTGATGTCATAGAAATTATAATGTCATAGTGCAATGCATTATTCACATTTTTGTGGTGATGCTGGTGAAGACAAACCTACTGCACTGCCAGTCATAAAATAGTACACATATTTATGTACATTACATCATACTTGATAATGATAATAAATGACTGTTACTGGTTTATGTATTTACTATACTATACTCTTTTCAAAAGAGATGGGGTCTTGCATGTTGCCCAGGCTGGCTCAAACTCCTGGGCTCAGGTGATCCTCCCACCTTGGCCTTCCAAAGTGCTGAAATTATAGGCATAAGCCACTGTGCCAAGCTTATGCTATACTTATACTTTGTACGTTATTTTAGAGTGTACTACTACTTATTTAAAAATGTTAACCATAAAACAGCCTCAGGCAGGTTTTTCAGGAGGTATTTCAGAAGAAGGTACTGTTATCATAGAAGATGACAGCTCTATGCATATTATTGCCCCTGAAGACCTTTCAGTAGGGCAAGAGGTGGAGGTAGAAGACAGTGATGTTGATGACCTTGACCCCATGTCGGTGTGGGCTAATGTGTGAGTTTGTATCTTAGTTTTTGACAGAAACATTTAAAAAGTAAAAACAAAAAATTAAAAAACAAAAGCTTATAGAATAAAGATATAAAGAAAATATTTTTTACAACTGTGCAATGTGTTTGTGTTTTAAACTCAGTGTTATTACAAGAGAGTCAAAGAGTTAAAAAAATTAAAAGTTCATAAAGTAGAAAAGTTACAGTAAGCTAAGGTTAATTGATTATTGAAAAAAATACATTTTTATAAGTTTAGTGTATCCTAAGTGTACAGTGTTTATCAAGTCTATAGTAGTTTACAGTAGTGTCCTAGATTTTCACATTCACTCACCACTCACTCACTGACTTACTCAGAGCAACTTCCAGGCTTGCAATCATGATAAGTGGTCTGTATTATATCATATTTTCACTGTACATTTTCTATATTTAGATAGATAGGGATAAATATACAAATATCACTGTGTTACAATTGCTTACAGTATTGAATAGGATAACATGCTGTACAGATTTGTACAATGGACTTTACTATATAGCCTAGGTGCATAGTAGGCTTTACCATCTAGGTTTGCTTAAGTACACCATATTATGTTTGCACAATGATGGAATTGTCTAACAACACATTTCTAGGAATGTATCCCTGTCTTTAAGCAATGCGTGACTGACTGTATTCCTAGTTTGTTGAGAGCTTTTATCATGAAAGGGTGTTGAATTTTATCAAATGCTCTTTCTGCTTCTATTGAAATGATCATGTAATTTTTATCCCTAATTCTGTTAATGCTATATATCACATTAATTGATTTTCATGTGTTGAACCATCCTTGCACCCCAGGGATAAATCCCACATGATCATGGGGTATAATCTTTTCATTGTGTTGTTGAATTTGGTTTGCTAGTATTTTGTTGAATATTTTTGCATCTGTTTTCATCAGGAATATTAACCTGAAATTATATTTTATTGTGTTGTCTGTGTAGCTTTTATATTAGGGTAATGCTAGCCTTATTCATTTGAAAGCATTCTCTTGGTCTTCAGTTTTTTGGAAGAGTTTGAGAAGAATTGGCATTAGTTCTTCAAATTTTTGGTAGAGAAATTGTCAGTGAAGCCATCTGGTCCTGGTCTTTTTCTTGGGAGGATTTTAGTTATTGATTCAATCTCCTTACTGTTTATAGACTTATTCAGACTTTCTATTTATTTAAGATTCAGTCTTGGTACATTGTATGTTTCTATGAATTTATCCATTTCTACTAGGTTATTCAGTTTGTTGGCATATAATTATTCATAGTATTCTCTTAAGAACCTTTTATATCTGCAGTATCAATTGTAATGTCTCCTCTTTCTGATTTTATTTATTTGAGTTTTCTCTCTTTTTCTTGGTCTAGTTAAAAGTATGTCAATTTTGTTTATCTTTTCGAAGAACCAATTCTTAGTTTCATTGATTTATTCTATTGTTTCTGTATTCTCTATTTCATTTCTTCTTGCATCTTTTCTTTTTTCTGCTAGACTTTGATTTAGTTTGTTCCTTTTTCTGTTCCTTGAGGTGCAAAATTAAATTGTTTATTTGAAATTGTTCTTCTTTCTTAACGTAGGCATTTATTACTATAACTTCCATCTTAGAGCTGCTTTTGCTGCATTCCATTTTCATGTTCGTTCATTTTGTTTCAAAATATTTTCTAATTTCTCCTTTGATTTCTTCTTTGACCCATTGGTTGTTCAAAAGTGTGTTACATAATTTCTACATTATTTGTAAATTTTTCAGTTTTCCCTGTAATATAGATTTCTAGTGTTATTCCATTGTAGTTGGAGAAAATACTTGGTATGATCCCAATGTTTTAAATATGTTAAGACTTGTTCTGTGATCTAATATGTGATCTATCCTGGAGAATGTTCCATGCATACTTGAGAAAAACATGTTGTGTTGGGTTTAATGTTCTGTAAGGGTTCTGCTTTAAAAAAAAAACCTGCTGGTAGTTTTATAGGGCTTCTCTTGTATATTGTGAGTTGCTTTTATTTTGCTGCTTTCAAAATTCATTGTCTTTGACTTTTGACATTTGATTATAATATGTCTTGGTGTGGATTTCTTTAGGTTCATCTTATTTAGAATCCTTCAAGCTTCCTGGATCTGGTTGCCCATTTTTCCTCCCTAGATTTGGGCGTTTTTAGCCATTATTTCTTTCTATAAACTTTCTGGTTCTTTCTCTTTTTCTCCTCCGGAAAACCCCATCATGCATATATTAATCCACGTGTTGGTGTCCCACAGTTCTCTTAATCTTTCATCACTTCTTTCCATTCTTTTTTCTTTTTGCTCCTTTGCCTGAATAATTTTTAAAGGCCCGAGTTTGCCTCTCTTTGTTGAAATTCTCACTTTATTCATGCATTGTTCTCATCACCTCAATGAGCATCTTTATGACAGTTGTTTTGAAATGTCTGTTAGGAAAATTGTATCTCTGCTTCATTCAGGTCAATTTCTGAAGATTTATCTTGTTCCTTTGCTTTGAACGTATTTCCCCATTTATTCATTTTCCTTTACTCTCTGTGTTGACATCTGCACGTTGGACAAAACAGTCACCTTTCTCAGTTTTCATGGACCGGCCTCGTATAGGAGAAACCCTCGCCAGTTGGCCTGATCAGCGATTCTGGAGGCCCCTTAAACCTTCATGCTAGTCCAGCCTTGTTTCTTTGTTGTTAGGGGCCCCACGTGTCTAGAGTACGCTAGGTCCCATTGGTGTTCCAAGATGAGTGAAACTTATCTTGGAAGGAAGCCAGCTCCTCGGGCAGTCACCAGAGAATTTGGATCATTAGATGTCTTGTCCAATTCTTTCTCTCCCCAGAGAAAAGTTGGGGTCTGGATTTTGTTTTGTTTTGGTTGTGGGGCTTTTTTTATCTTCTTTCTTTTGCTTTTTTTCTCTGTGCTGTGCCAGGGAGAGGGGCTATGGTGACTAATATGCTACATCAAACCGGTGTGTTTTTCCTCACTGGCCCCCAGGTGACTAGAGTATGCTAGGTTCCATTAGCGCTCCAATACAGACAAGACAGAAAAAGCCAGTCCTTTGGGCAGTCCCTGGAAAAGTTGCGGCATTGGACACTTAGTGCAACTCTTCCTCCCCTGGGAGAAGCTGGGAGTTGGGGTTATTGCCTGATTTCTCTGTGCTGAGCCAAGAGCAGAAGCTGTGGTGAGTGCCTGTGTGCTCGTTAGAATCTCCTCTTTGTTCTTTGTAGCACACAGGGGACTAATAGATGCTGGGTCTCAGCTCTTCTAACTCAAGTGAGTTAGAAGCCAGTTTCTCAGATAGCACCTGGAAAAATTGGAGTGTTAGATGTGTGGTCCAATTTTTTCCCCCTTGGGGAGAAACTAAAAGTTGAGAGTTCTCTCCTGATCATATAGCGTCGTTCTGGGAATGGGTATTATGTCAAAGAAACAGTTCTGCTTTTCCTACTGGTTTCGATGTAACTGGTGTTATACTTGCCTGGTAAGCAGGAGCCTCTCAAGTAGTTTCTGGGTTTCTCACAAAGGGAATTGATTTATGTGTGGCTATTGAATGATTGTGTCTGCTGTGGGAAGAGTCGTCCAAGATTTCCTATTCTGTTATCTTGGTAACATCACTCCTCTTTGCTCTCTTTTGACCCTTCTTCTTTATGTGCCAAGGGATTGAATGCATACTTGCAACTCTGGGAAGACTGAAGCCCCTGCAGAGCTTATTATTCTTTATTTTTTTTTGAGTGCTAGAAATGATACAGGCCAACATTATGGCTAATCTTTCTACAAGGTTATTCTACTAAGTTACATATAAAATGAAAGTACCTATTTTCAGCCTGTGAATACTGGTAAACAGTTTGCTATGTTTTCCATTTGTACAGATATCTTAATAATATTTCATTGTGCCAGTCCTATAAGAATTTCATAAGGACTACATTGTAGTTTTTTTTTGAGTCGGAGTCTCGCTCTGCGTTTTTTTTTTGTTTGTTTGTTTTTGAGATGGAGTCTTGCTCTGTCACCCAGGCTGGAGCACAGTGGCACGATCTCAGCTCACTGTAACCTCCGCTTCTCGGGTTCAAGTGATTCTCCTGTCTCGACCCCCCCCGAGGATCTGGGATTACAGGCACGCGCCACTGCACCGGGCTAATTTTTGTATTTTTATTAGAGCCAGGGTTTCACCATGTTGGCCAGGCTGGTCTTGAACTCCTGACCTCAGGTGATCCGTCCGCCTCAGCCTCCCAAAATCCTGGGATTACAGACGTGAGCACTGTGCTCAGCCTACATTGCAGTTTTGATCTGTACATTCTCTGGTTGCTTTACCTACTCACCTGTTTAGACCTTTGCTGCTTCTTATAGTTCCTAGTTACTATAAACCTAGTTGCATAGGTTTATCTCATTTATATTTTCAGATTATTTTGTTTAGTACTTTCTTTTTTTAATTGTTTTTTTTAGAAGTAAAATACACAGGTAAACATTTTAAGGCAATATTTGAGGGTATAAGTAAAAATAAATGAACAAAACATCTTTCCTGGTCTTCCTACTTTTCCTTTGCAAAAGCAACTGCTCATTGGTTTATTGCGTGTCTTTCCAGTAGTCTGTTCAAGTATAACTTAAATTATTCATATTTGGAAGAAACCATGGTAGAAGACTGTGCTTTCTGTAGACTTTCTTCAGTAGCTGTGGTTCAAGGGCAGGTAATACAAAACGGTAGCTTGGGTCTATAGTCAGCAGATGTGTCTTGTTTATGACATATAACTAGGACGGTGCCATGCTTTTACAATACCGGTAGCTTAATTTGCATTTTATTTTATCCTCTAGCTTTACCCATTTAAGAATTTGAGTCTGCCACCCGTTTCAAGGATATTAAAGCAGAAACTGACTTTATGTATCTGTTCATTGTATGAATTTTTTCCCACTTAAATTATTTTAATTGTGTAAGTGGACTAGATCTCATTTTATTTTCTTGTTATATGACTTCTTAACAATATTAAATGTCTTTCCTTAATTGAGATCAAGATTTACTTATTGGTGGTATTGATTAAATAAGAAAAATAAAGGTTATTTTAATCTTATGTTTTATAAATTAAGTCCTGGAGCAGTTCTCAAACTTAAATACATTAGGATGACCTGGGGTGCTTGTTAAAAATGTAAATTTTTAGCCAGGCACAGGGGCTCACACCTATAATCCCAGCACTTTGGGAGGGTGAGGCAGGTGGATCACTTGAGGCAAGGAGATCGAGACAAGCCTGGCTAACATAACAAAACTCCATCTCTACTAAAAAATACAAAAATTACTTGGGCGTGGTGGCAGGCACCTGTAGTCCCAGCTACTCGGGAGGCTGAACTCAGGAGGCAGAAGTTGCAGTGAGCCGAGATCACGCCACTGCACTCTAGCCTGGGTGACAGAGCGAGACTCCATCTCAAAAAAAAAAAAAAAAAAAAAAAAAAAAAAAAAGAAAGAAAGAAGGAAAAGTAGATTTTTTTGAACTCCCTTTCCTTCTTCTCCTACCTTCCAATCCACATCAGAGAATCCTATGTAGTGGACTTGATATGGGGCCCTAGAAGGTTCTGAAGGAGGAAATTCCTGAAACAGAGGCTGGGAAGGAGACCAATCCCATGTCTATTTGAGAAAACACTCATTGTGTTCAGCAGCAAAGCTTGTGACTTTTTGGATGACAATTAATTTCATGTTTTGTTTTGACCTAAAGAGAATTGATAACGGTGAAGCTTTATTTTAGAAGTAGAGGCAACACAATTTTGCTGTGGAAAATTTATTGTACTTCACTGCTGCAGGGGAAATAGCAATGTGCCCTAGTGGTTCTGACCTCTTTAAACAGGGTTATTGCACAGATTGAAAACAACAGAACAATGAAGCTAAATTACTGTCATACTTTGTGAAACACAGATCACAGGAAACTTCCCTGGTCTAATGGAAACTGTACTAAAAGTAAGAAGCCGTAAAGTTAGCTTAATTTGTAAACAGTACTACATGACATGGGCTTATGCAGTTACACAAGTGAAATCCTTTTTCATTTGTCTAGACAGTAGTGTTGACTTTTGTTATATTAGATACTTTACATGTAAGAACTATCAGCTAGATGCCAATGCTATATAAAGCAAACAAACTGGCAGTGTATAATATAGAGTACATTTAGCTCAGGGGTCAACATGCTGTGGCCCGTAGGCCAAAACTGGTTCACTCTACTCGTTTGTGTATGGCCTGCCATATATACTGAGAATTGTTTTACTTATTTTAAAAATTATTTATTTATTTATTTATTTATTTGAAACAGGGTTTCAAATAAACCTGTCACCCAGGCTGAAGTGCAGTGGTGCGATGACAGCTCACTGCCGACTCCATCTCCTGTGCTCAAACAATCCTCCCACCTCAGCCTCCCGAGTAGCTAGGACTACACAGGTGCATGCCACCATGCCCAGCTAATTTTTAATTTTTATACAGAAATGGGGTTTCATTGTGTTGCTCAGGTTGGCCTCGAACTCTTGAGCTCAAGTGATCTGCCGTCTCAGCCTCCCAAAGTGCTGAGATTACAGGTGTGAGCCACTGGGCCTAGTCTGTTTTACATTTTTAAATGGTTGGAAGAAAGTAAGAATATTTTGTGACATGTACAAATTACCTGAAATTCAAATTTCAATGTCCATAAAGAAAGTTTTATTGGAACATGACCATGTTCATTTGTTTATTTATTGTCTATGGATGCTTTGGGGCCTCAATGGCAGAGTGGAGGTGTTTCAACAAAGACCACATAGCCTTGCAAAGCCTAACATGTGTATCACTGGCTCTTCTAGAAAAAAATCTATACACCTTGATTTAGCTCACTCCTCTCCTAAAAGACTGACATTCCCTGGAATGGAGGAAGCTTAGAGACCAGAATTTCAACATCTTTCCATCTTTAATCCACTTTTTAGTTTGTTTATTTTTCTGAGAGACTTTCATGGTCAGATTTTTAGTTATCCAAAAAAACTGAAGAAGAAACAACTTCCTAATTTCTCACCATATTCTGTTGCAGAAACATGTGGAATTCATTCAAAATACATGAGAGCTATGTATCCTACCAAAACCTTCCCAAATCATTACACCATTGTCACGGTAAGTGCTTGACCCAGTGGTAAGACAGGCCAAAGACCAGAACTGACTACATAAACAGACATCTTTGGGCAGGAACTGACCGAGTTCTGTGACTTACCCTTCTCGAGCACATGTGGGGATAGTTCATGGCTGAATTCAGGCTGGGAAGGAATGGCTCAATATGAGGCCAATCCAGGGCTGTGAGGAATGAACTATGAATAAGTGTCCAGCATTAAGTTAATTCACCTGTGTCGAGCCAAAAACAGACCCTTTGATGTGAGAAATACCATTTTCCTCTGATCTTTCGATTGCCCTTTGTTTGTCTGAGGGTCTGCTGGGAACAGTAGGCTATATATAGGGACAACTACTTTGATGTGGGAAATTTTGTTGTTTCCTAGTCTTTTCATTACAATTAACTTGATAGAACTTCTTTTTCATAAATGAATTCACACTGTCTACATCTCTTTAGATAAAGCAATAAAAGCAAGTGATATAAAAAAGATGTAGGTAGAATGTGTGAAAAGTGTATAAAAAGGTGTAGGTAGAATGATTAAAATGAGCTCAAATTAAAATTATTTAAGATAGATAGATTTATAACACATTTTAAGGCATCAGCTGCCTCAAAGGATATTTGTGTCTTCATTACTTTGAGTTTTAATCTTTTATTACTATGGAACAGTAACTATGACATTTAAATTTTAACCCCCACACAAATGTATGTATGTATTCTCATTACTTGCAGATTCTGTATTTGTGGGTTTGCTTACTCGCTAAAATTTATTTGTAACCCCCAAATCAATAAGTATAGTGCATTTGTGGTCATTGCAGCCATCACAAAGAAGCACAAAAAGTTGAGTTGCCCAATGCTTATATTCCTAGCTAAGGTCTAACCAGGAGACTTTCTGCTTTCTTGTTTTAGCTGTCATACTATAAACAAGTACCATTTTCACAATCTTACTGTCTATTGAATGCCATACTTTTTATATTCTCGTGCTTTTTTGGGGGTGATTTCACTGGTTGAAATTGTCCCCTTACATAGTGCTGATGTGGTTTCTGGTGTTCCTAAGAGCAAGAAGGCTATGAATTGCCTTACAGAGGAAATATGTGTGTTAGGTAAACTTTGCTGAGGCATGAGTGATAGTGAACCAACAATATACATAAATAATGTGACTTTAAACAAAAACACTCATAAAAGAAGGTTATGCATTGATCAGAAGACAAAAATGTCGTAATCAGAGGCTCTCAGGAACCTAACTCTATATTTTTCCTAGGAGCAATGGTTCAGTAATCATTAATTTAGTGTTCATGACAACTTTATAGAATATAACTACTATGAATAATAATAATTGACCATATATACATAAATATATACCATATATACATATATGTATACATAAAATAGGGATTATGCACAAATGCAATTAATTTACTATTTATATATTTTATACATATATATGCATATATATTCATATACATAAAAATGTTCTAAAATAATGACCCTAAAATCTATAGGCATTTAATGAAAATGTGTGGAGTGATTAAATAAATATGTGGGATTGGATTAAATAAATGATTGGATGGATAGGTGGGTGGATGGCAGGGAAGATGGATAGAGACTTGGCAGGCTGCCTTTAAAATGCTGGTAGCACCCTTTAATTCAATTTAGCCAGGATATTTGATATACAGAAAGCTTCTATCTAGTAAATTCCTTGCTATTATTGATAATATAACCAGTGGCTAACCATTATTCTAATATGGGAAACTTTAACAAACAGTTAATTAAACAGTTATTAAGCACATAAAAGTTATATTAACACCATCAGCACAAGCTATCAGCCTAATGTCACTTATTTGCTGCTGTAAACCATAATAGAACTAGAAAAAAAATATATATATATACACACTTGGCCCTCCATATGTGTGGGTTCTGAATCCGTGGAGTCAACTAACTGTGGATTGAAAATATTTGGGTGGAATCAACCTAAATGCCCATCAATGACAGACTAGATAGAGAAAGTGGTACATATACACCATGGAATATTATGCAGCCATAAAAAAGCAAGCTCATGTTTTTTGTGGGAACATAAATGGAGCTGGAGACTATCATCCTTAGCAAACTAAATACTACACATTCTCACTTATAAGTGGGAGCTAAATGATAAGAACTTATTAACGCAAAGAGGAAACAACAGACACTGGGGTCTGCTTGAGGCAGCAGGGTGGGAGGAGGGAGAGGAGCAGAAAATATAACTATTGAGTGCTGGCTTAATACCTGGTGATGAAATAATATGTACAACAAACCCCTATGACACATGTTTACCTAGGTAACAAACCTTCACATGTAAACCTAAAATAAAAGTGGAAGAAAGAGAGAAAGAAAAGACAGACAGACAGACAGACAGACAGACAGAAAGAAAGAAAGAAAGAAAGAAAGAAAATATTTGGAAAAAAATTGCGTCTGTACTGAACATGTACAGACTTTTTTTTGTCACTATTCCCTAAACAATACAACAATGATTGACATAGCATGTATATTGCATTAGCTATTATAAGTAATCTAGAGATTATTAAAATATATAGGAGGGTATGCATAGGTTATATGCAAATCCCAAGCCATTTACTAGCAGGGACTTAAACATCTTCTGATTTTGGTACCTGAGGGAGGTCATGGAACTAATGCCCTATGAAAGCCAAGGGATGACAATATCTCCTGATATGTAAGTTCAGGTCCAGGTGTTTTACATTGAAAGGTATATAGTACCTTTCCTAGGTATGAGTAATAGATCATGTGCTATTTTAATTTAAATTTCTATTTTACTAATATTTTATCTTACATCTTTTTTGAAATTATCATTTTAGGGCTTGTATCCAGAGTCACATGGCATCATTGACAATAATATGTATGATGTAAATCTCAACAAGAATTTTTCACTTTCTTCAAAGGAACAAAATAATCCAGCCTGGTGGCATGGGCAACCAGTATGTAGCATTCTACGCGTGGCAACTGAAGTAACCTCCATTTCTCAGTGTGACAGGAGGACACTCTTCTCACTCAGTGGAGCAAGTTCTATGTCACCCATCTAGTTTCTAAGGGCTGAGGGTGCGAAGGTGTTTTACCACTATTTGTAACTTGAATTTTTAAAACATTTATGGTTGTTAACTCAAATAGTATGTTTAAACTTGGGTGTTGGGTTATAAATGTATCCCTCTGGAAGTTACTCAGAAAGATTATCTGTTAATGTTTTTCCTCATTTTGTTTTGTAAGTCTTTTTTTTTTTTCTTTTTTTTTGAGATGGGGTCTTGCTCTGTCACCAGGCTGGAGTGCAATGGTGTGATCTCGGCTTACTGTAACCTCTGCTTCTCAGGTTCAAGCACTTCTGCCTCAGCCTCCCGAGTAGCTGGGACTACAGGCACGCACCACCACGCCCAGCTAATTTTTTTGTATTTTTAGTAGAGATGGGGTTTCACCATGTTGGCCGGGATGATCTCTATCTCCTGACCTCGTGATCCTCCTGCCTCGGCCTCCCAAAGTGCTGGGATTACAGGTTGTAATTCTTTTAAAGGGAGAGAGGAACCATCCAATTTTACCAGTTTGAAAAAAATGATCTTGCTTCTTAGTAGCTTGCTACGTTTTTGATTTTCGAGGCAGATTCTTAGATAATTATATCTTTTAATTGCTACAAAGATTAAAATTTCAATTTTAATACATGTTGCAACTATTAATCTTGTTTAGTTTCTAGTAAGGTACACCATTTCTACCCAAAGTAATTATTGACTTTCGCTTATCCTAAATTTTCTCTTCTTACAGATGTGGCTGACAGCAATGTATCAAGGTTTAAAAGCCGCTACCTACTTTTGGCCTGGATCAGAAGTGGCTATAAATGGCTCCTTTCCTTCCATATACATGCCTTACAACGGGTAGTGAAGCACTTTCAGATATTCTCCCAGCTAGGCAGAAAGGATCAGGATGTTTTCTGTCTTAATCTTGGCGGCAATTCTATTAATCCAGTTGTTTAAGCCAAAAATCTTGGGAATCACCATTGATTCCTTTCCTTTATGTCACTCAAGCAGTCTCTCAGTAAATGCTTTTGGCTCTAATTAAAAATCTATGTAGCCTGAGAACTTTTTATTACCTCTAGCATTACCACTCTGGTTCGAGCTGTCATCTCTTGCCTGTATTAACTGCAGTTGCCTCTTTACTCATCTCTGCTTCTTATCCTTTATAATCTAGTCTCATCCCACCCACCAGAGGGATTCCTTTAAAATGCAAGTCCAGCCAGGTGCGGTGGCTCATGCCTGTAATCCCAGCAGTTTGGGAGGCTGAGGTGAGCTGATCACCTGAGGTCAGGAGTTCAAGACCAGCGTGGTCAACATGGTGAAACCCTGTCTCTACCAGAAGAAAAAATACAAAAATTAGCTGGGCATGGTGACGCATTACCTCTAATCCTGGCTACTCTGGAGGCTGAGGTGGGAGAATAGCTTGAACCCAGGAGGTAGAGGTTGCAGTGAGCTGAGATCAGGGGATCCTGCAGTGTAGTCCAGCCTGGGCGACAGAGCGTGACTCCGTCTCAAATGAATAAAATAAAATAAAATAAAATAAAATAAAATAAAATAAAATAAAATGCAAGTCCAATTATGGCATTATTTTGCACCAAAAACTTCAATGGCTCCCTGTGTCACTCAGAGTAAAAGCTTACAAGGCCCTGTGTGGCATGACCTCTGGTGTCCGCTTACCTCTCAGACCTCCCCTTCTGCTACTCCCTCGGGTGCTCACTCTGAACTCGTTGGTGGACTTCAACATGCTAGACTTGCTTCTGCTGCAGGACATTGCACTGGCTGTTTGCCCTCCCTGAGATGATTTGCTCCATGGATCCGAATGCCTACTCTTTCCCTGCCTTCCGGCTCTGTTGAAAAATTACCTTCTGAATATTGTCTTACCCCAGTTATACTTAAGATTTAAAATTTCAAACCACCTTCATCTCAGTTACTCTGCTCTAGTTTTTTTTTTTTTTTTTTTTGTCCACAGCATTTATCACCTTTTAATACACTATATAATTTATTTTTATATTAGGTCTATTGTTTGGTACTTGTCTTCCTGCATTAGAATGTAATCTTTGGTTTCCTCACTGATAAATTCTGTTTTGAATGAACAAATAGTATCCAGCAATAGATGTTCAACATATGCATATGCATAAATTTTTAAAAATTGAATGAATGGATCATAATCAATTGTCTTTTATTTTAGTTAGGAGAAACTGAAAGAGAGAAGGGTGGGGTGAAATAAAACAATCTACATTTCTTTTATAGTGCCGCAAGTGTATCTATAAACAGAAATCCCTTTGAATAATACTGAATACCTTCCAGTATTGTGATTATATAGGAACACAAAATGGGTAGCTGAAGATATTAACCTTTCTGAATAGGAATGTAATGGAGTTATTCTTGATCTGATTCATTTTAAAGAATTATTTCTACCCTATTTTTTCAGAAGTGTCCCATTTGAAGAGAGGATTTCTACACTGTTAAAATGGCTGGACCTGCCCAAAGCTGAAAGGTAATGTCTAGTGTCAGAAAAGTGCAGGCATAGTGGCATATATATGGGTAAAAAATGAAGTTTTTCTTTTTTTACTTTAAATTACAATTTTTGGCTATTTTCGAAACGATGTGGCATTGCCTTTTAATGGACACTTTTCATGAATTATTCCTGGCTGGGCAGGGGGTCTCACTCGTGTAATCTCAGCACTTTGGGAGGTTGAGGCAGGAGGATCACTTGAGCCCAGGAGTCCTGGACCAACCTGGACAACACAGTGAGATACTGTCTCTAAAAAAATGTAAAGAAATTAGCTGGGCATGGTGGCACGCAGTTGTAGTCCTAACTACTTGGGAGGCTGAGGCGGAATGATCACTCGAGCCCAGAAGTTTGAGGCTGCAGTGAGTATGATCATGCCACTGCCCTCCAGCCTGGGTGACACAGTGATATCTGTCTCAAAAATAAAAAAAGAAATTATTCCTGGCAGCTGGTAACTTTTTGTTTTCGAAAATGTGGTTGACATTATTGAACAACAGAGATAGAGCCAGCACCAGAGATCAGATGCAAATATCACAGAACCAGAGCCAGATATGGAATGGAGCAGAGCTGGGAGCAGGCCTGACACTCAGTTATAAGGACAGACTCCAAGAGCACAAGGTGCTCCATCAAGCCCATACCCACAGATTGGAGTGAGGGAAGGCTAATCAGGAGCTCCAGGTAAACAGTGCATCAGAAACCAGACACCAGAAGAAAGAACTTGGTATAACAGAGCCAAGAATCAGCAAAAAGTCAGAAACCAGGAAACAGAAAGGACTGAGACACACCAAGAGTGGTCTTAACTGCAAGAACAAAACAGAGTTTCACAGTAGGGGCGTACCACTGCTTGTATCTGGGAAGGTCTTATTTATTTCCTGTTAGGAAACCTATCCTTGCTGGAGCCAAGTAGAACTACTGGGTCTGAACAAGGAGGAGGAGGTTAGAGAGAAAGAAAAGGCAATGGCTAGCAAGCCCAAGATCTACAAAATCCCCCAATCCAGCCTGTATGTTTATAGCAAATGGATAATATATTTCTGTTTCAATTTTACCCCTAGACCCAGGTTTTATACCATGTATTTTGAAGAACCTGATTCCTCTGGACATGCAGGTGGACCAGTCAGTGCCAGAGTAAGTTGTTGTTTTCTTAAAAGAAAAAAAAAATGTAAAATCATCTAACCCTAACCCACAAAACAAGATAGTATTCTTTAACTTCTACTGAGCACAAATGTATTTGATACATACACAAGAAGATCAAAATAGTTAAAGGTATAAAAGGGATGCCATGGTTCAACTGCCTGCTTAACCATAAAATAGTTGAAATTCTAGAAAGGACAACTGCCTTATTAACTATATATTGAGTCATTTGAAAAGCCCTCATTGAATATTAGATGTGGCACTGTTGTTGCATATAATGAAAACATCAAGGCTAGATACTACACAAGCCAATTCATACTAATGTGGTGCATTTCAGGCTAAGTCACCTGCAAGTCCACTGTGGTATATCCAGCTGTCTACTCCCCCACAGTTCATTTATAAGTTCCTTATAATTGGATTTAACATGTTATTGCCTCAGGCAGAGTTGTTTCCCTTCTAGGCTCCCATTATCATTGAAGTGGACTCTCTAATATAAGTTTATTCATTATCTAGGCCATTCTGTTATGATTTTACTACACAAACATAGTCCTTAAATATTGCTTTTAACAAAACAAGCCGTTCTGTCTTCTAAACTCCGCTAAAGCCTCTATTGTCTTGGACACAGTGGAAAGTTGCAAAAGCTGCCATGAATGTGGCATTTCCCCACCCCATGGAAACTCGTTGACAATTGTCCTCAATTGGAATGCAAGCGTATTCGCTCTGGCAGCATGCCTTTGCAATTTCTCAGAAAAGCTTTTTTTAAATTCCTTCCTATTAGGCCAAAATGATTCCTAGTATAGGGACTCACTCAGGCCTCACCACTTTTAAGCCTTGGGCCTCTGTTGTATTCCTGCACAGCGCTAGACTGTATCACAGAATTGTATGCCTTTTCAGGTTACTCTAAGCGTGAACTATCTAAAATATATTCACCATGCCTTCTTTTCCCTTTCTTTCTCTCTCTCTCTCTCTCTCTCTTTCTTTCTTTCCTTTTTTGAGATGGAGTCTTGCTCTGTCACCCAGGCTGGAGTGCAGTGGCACAATCTCGGCTCTCTGCAACCTCCATGTCCCGGATTCAAGCAGTTCTCCTGTCTCAGCCTCTTGAGTAGCTGGGACTACAGGCATGCGCCACCACGCTAGGCTAATTTTTGTATTTTTAGTAGAGACAGGGTTTCACCATTTTGGCCAGGATGGTCTTGAACTCCTGACCTCAGGTGATCCACCTGCCTCGGCCTCCCAAAGTGTTGGGATTACAGGCATGAACCACTGCACCCAGCCATTCTTTTCTATTTTAACTGTTAGCCGTGTTTGATATGATTTGTCCTTTGAGAAGGGACACTCTATTTGCATTCGTTGCACCTTAGGAGCTGACTTGAGATTAGGTACCATGTCCTTTTTTGTTTTTTTTTTTTTTTCCATTCAGTGGTCTAGTTCAAAACCCAAGTACATTTTAAGTATAATTTTGAAAAGTGCTGCAAAGGAAAAGATCGGAGTCCCCCAAGAGATCTATCTAATCAGTCTCAATCTAGTCTAGAGTAGGGTGCAAATTTGGGCTGGTTAGGAGACTCTCCTCTGAGTGACAAAAAGGAAACAGAATTTGCAAGTGGTCTTATTGAGGAAAGAGCTGTGCACATAGGAGGAACACATAAAATGAACAAATGGTCTGACAAACAAATGGCTAGATGGCTCAGCAAGTAGACAGCGTGATCATGGTAAGAATAATAGTAGCAGCTCACCCTTATTTGTGTTCTGCTGTGCCAGAGCTGTTGGACAAGCTATGAGAATTATCTCCCACCAATGTCTGCAGCATTGTGTAACAGGGAAGAGGGATAAGAGGAAGCCCAGAGAAGGAGTCAGGCACCAATCCTGAAGGGCCTTGCAGGTCCTTGCAGTCTAGAAAAAGTACAATAAGAAGCATTGAAGCATTGTAATAAAGGAGGTGACAGGACCAGATCTATGTGTATTTAGAGATCACTTTTATTGTGTAAGAGGAATGAGTTGGAGGAAGCAGGGGAAAGTGGAGAGAGACAGGTTAGCTTTCCCAACATTCCAGAAAAGAGATAACAGTGATTTGGACTAAGGTAGAGGCAAACATTGTGGATGGAAGAAGATATAACTGAGATTCTTTTAGGAGATAGACTTGGCATGACTTAATGTGAGTTGGGTGAGGGGGTTGGGGGATCAAGATTGAGTTCCTAGTTTCTATCATGTGCCAGCAGGTGGTCCCATTTATATTAATAAGACTGCTAAAGCAGGGTAAGTTTGGGGAGATGCTTGTTTTGCAATTGAGGTGCCTGTGATGTCCAAATGAGGATGTCCAGAAGACAAATAAATGTGGATTTAAAGCTCAAAGGAGGTGAAGATCTGGGATATCGGCAGCATATAGATGGTGCACAGAAGTGGAGATGGCCTAAGGAGAAAGCAAAGAGAGAAAATAGAAGGGTTAGGACCAACTGTCACTTAAAACTTGAGAAGAAGAGGCAAATGAATGGAAGTAGAAGGTTTTGTGACTTTCTTAATTATTATTGTTAGTTTTAATCGCATACCTTTATTCAGAGTTAATATGACTTATAAATTGACAGTAAAAAGGCGATTTTAGTTTATTTTGGCCCATTCACTAAGTGGAAAACTTATCACTCAAACTTATCAAAGCTACTCAATTGTTGCCCGTTATAGGAATTTCTTGTTTCTTTCCTTTGGTTGGGTGAGAGTTGGGAACTGGCATTTCACATTCTATGGAGTGTGTACTTCATGACAGAATCTGGGTTCAAGAAATATGTAATGGTTTGGGTTGCATGATCCCTTTCCTGTAAGAACTCATGCTCTCCTTGAGAGGCAGACAGGTACACAGATGATTTCAAAACTGTAAAGAGTCCAATGGCAGCCATATGCCAGGGTGCTGGCAGAGGACAGAAGAGGAGGGGGTTCTTGGTGTGGTTGGGGGAGTGAATCAGATGACTATGTAAAAAGAACGTTATGTCATGACAACAGGTGGAAACAGTAACTCTCGCTGGCAAACCAAAGTGCAGGTCACACTAAGACTGAAGGCCAGGAAAGCATCTTGGAGTTGATGATGGATTGAGCTGTAGATAGAGAGTGGCTTGTGTTCAAGTCCTGCTCTGTCCCTTATTAACTGAAGGACTGTGAACATGTCACTTAACTTCTTTAAACCTCAAGTTTCCTGACCTTTACAACTGACTGTTCCGGTAGCACTTTCCATGAATATTTGCTGTGAGGATTTCAAGAGATAATGCACTAAAGACCTTAACTCTATCAGGCTTGTAAAATTCCTTCTTAAAAAAAGAAAAAGAAGAGGCAATCATTGTTATAATAGTACTCTGAGAGATAAAACATTTATTTCCCCAATCCATTGCTATTATGCTTTCTTATTCACTGGAAAAAAAAAAAACACAGAAAATTTACATCAGTGAAATTTACTTAAACTTTATATTAGTTCCATGATTATATTCATAAAGTGTAGAAAATTAAAAAACACAAAGGCAGTGAGTATAAACAATAAAATAAAAATGAACTCCAATTCTACTATTTAGAGACAACCACTGTCAATAGTACTTTGATATATTTCCTTATAGTTTTCTGTGTACGCATGTTTACTAAGAAATGCTAAATATATTTCAAAACAAAATCAGGATTATGCAATATGTATACAGTTTGGTTTTCATTTTTATTGCTTAACATTGTTTTGTGACTATTTTCCTATGCCATTGTTTTTTTGGGGGGATGGGGAGAGGGAGTTTCACTCTTTCACCCAGACTGGAGTGAAGTGGTGCAATCTTGGCTCACTGCCCCCCCGGGGTTCAAGTGATTCTCCTGCCTCAGCTTCCCTAGTAGCTGGGATTATAGGTGCCTGCCAGCACGCCCAACTAATTTTTGCATTTTTAGTAGAGATGGGGTTTCGCCATATTGGCCAGGCTTGTCTCAAACTCCTGACTTCAGGTGATCCACCTGCCTCAGCCTCCCAAAATGTTAGGATTACAGGCGTGAGCCACCACACCCTGCCCCACTGTTCTTTAAAAGTATCTTTTCATGGATGTAGAGTAAGTCTTCTTAAGAATGTGTCATCATTTACTTTTCCTTGTGGCCAAGCGTGTCAGCTCACACCTGTAATTCCAACACTTTGAGAGGCTGAGGCAGGAGGATACTTGAGCCCAGGAGTTTGAGAACAGCCTGGGAAACTTAATGAGATCGAATCTCTACAAAAAATTAAGGAATTAGCCAGGCATGATGGTGTCCACCTGTGGTGCTAGCTGCTCAGGAGGCTGAGACAGGAGGATTGCTTTAGTCCATAAGATCAAAGCTGCAGTGAGCTGTGATTGTGTCACTGTACTCTAGCCTGGGCAACAGAGTAAGACCCTGTCCCTAAAAATAAATAAATAAATAAATTATTTTTCCTTGCATTTAAATTATAAATCAATAATGTGATGACTGTGTTTGTATGCAAGTCTCCATTTGTACTCCAAGTGTTGACTTAGGACAAATGCCCAGAAGTAGAATCATTGAGTTGCAGATGCTCTTTTTAACTCCCTGGAAACCTATTGTCACATGACCCTCTGGAGTGTATGTGACCCTTAGGCTGTTTTAGAAGTATCTGTCCACTCTTCTTTCTAACTGAGAGCATCACTATGAAAATTTTTACAGTTGAATAGTGTTAGTTGACATTCAACATGGTTTCACGTATTTATTGGCCAGCAGTCTATCTTCCTTTGTAGGAAGTATGATTTAGATTTTTGTTTATAGAAATTTAGGGAATTGGTATTTGATGAATATGGTAGCATGGGTGCTAGTGCTGGGCTCTGAGGTTCTGTTTCAAAACCAGCAATTTCAGAGATGGAGATGTGTTTAATTTTTAATTGATTAGATAACGGTTTGGCTAATTAAGACAATTCATTATGACAATCTTAACTCCAAATTATTTTTTAGGTAATTAAAGCCTTACAGGTAGTAGATCATGCTTTTGGGATGTTGATGGAAGGCCTGAAGCAGCGGAATTTGCACAACTGTGTCAATATCATCCTTCTGGCTGACCATGGTATGCTTTTAAAAAACATTCTTATTTTATCATTGACTATAATTTATCACTTCAGAAATCATACACAAATAATAGTGATATTTTAAAATCTCTACTTCCAGACCTAAAGTCTCTTGAAGAAGCAAGGAATGAATTGTGGTAGAATGTGATGAAAAGAGGACTACATTAAATTTTCTAGTTTAATTATTCTGATACCCCTGAAAACCTACCCACAGACACTATGTTTTGTAAAAGTAGAGTTAATGATATTTAACAGGGATGTGGTTGGGTTTTTATTCCATCTAAAAAGTGCTTTGGGACCTTCTTTCCAGCCATGATTCGTTCATGTAAATTGGCTGCAGTTTACTGTAATTGGCAAGTTTTGCCACACCGTGTGTATTTTTTTTTAGTTATGTAAATAGATGTGTGTTTATTCATAGCTTTTCATCTTTAAAGTTACTGTCACCTCACATTTCTCTACTTGAGGTTAACTCTTGATTTTGGTTAACCTGAATGTTAAAGGAAGTGAAACAGTGGAGACACCCTCTCCCACCTCACGCAAAATGCATTCAAACAGTTTTGAAGTACATATGCACTCATTCTACAGGTATTTTTTTTTTTTTTTTTTTTGAGATAGAGTCTCGCTCTGTCACCCAGGCTGGAGTGCACTGGCCCAATCTTGGCTCACTGCAAGCTCTGCCTCCCGAGTTCATGCCATTCTCCTGCCTCAACCTCTCGAGTAGCTGGGGTTACAGGCGCCCACCACCACGCCCGGCTAATTTTTTTGTATTTTTAGTAGCGATGGGGTTTCACCGTGTTAGCCAGGTTAGTCTCAATCTCCTGACTTTGTGATCCGCCCACCTCGGCCTCCCAAAGTGCTGGGATTACAGGCGTGCGCCACCGGGCCTGCCCTCTACAGATATTTTTTTAAGTGCCTACTCAGTGATAGGCACTTTCCTAGATGTGGAGTAGATCCTTCCTAGCTACGGTGGTCAAACTGTCTTCTTAAGGAGGACATTTAAAGTCAAGCCCCAATATCTGTGAAGGGACCAGCCATGGGGCATGAGGAAGAAAAATAGTGTGTCTGCAGAACTTTTGGTCATATTTTAGAGCATCCAGATAATGGGAAACATAGTAATGTATTTTTAAAATTTCTAAGGTAGTTCCCTAACACTTTGCCTTATTGTTTTAAAATTAAATGGAAACTTTTGATGTACATTTTGTTAAAAGAAATTAATTAAAATAATAATTTATATGCAAGCCAGGCACCATGGCTCAGGCCTGTAATCCCTGCACTTTGGGAGGCTGAGGTGGGTGGATCACCTGAGGTCAGGAGTTTGAGACCAGCCTGGCCAATATGGTGAAACCCCATCTCTACTAAAAATACAAAATTAGCCAGGTGTGGTGGCACATGCCTGTAGTCCCAGCTACTTGGGAGGCTGAGACAGGAGAATCACTTGAACCCGGGAAGTGGAGGCTGCAGTGAAGCGAGATCACACCACTGCACTATAGCCTGGGCAACAGAGCAAGACTCTGTCTCAAAAAAAAAAAAAAATTCATGTGCAGTCTGAAAAGTCTTCAAATAAAAAAGGTTAACTACCAAATCTTTTTATAGCACGTACTCCTTATATAAATTTACATTACTTTATACTTTTTTTTGAGACAGAATTTTGTTCTGTCACTTAGGCAGGAGTGCAGTGGCACAATCTCGGCTCACTGCAACTGCCACCTTCGAGGTTCAAATGATTCTCGTGCCTTAGCCTCTCGAGTAGATGGGACTATAGGGGCACGCCACCATGCCTGGCTAACGTTTGTATTTTTTGGTAGGGATGGGGTTTATCATGTTGGCTAGGCTGGTCTTGAACTCCTGGCCTCAAGTGAGCCGCCCACCTCAGCCTCCCAAAGTGTTAGGATTACAGGTGTGAGCCACGGAGCACAGCCTAAATAATATACTTTTAAAGGTAAAGGTTATTTCCATTAACCTATTATACATTGAACAAATGATCTGTTTATGATACCCATCTGTTCTTCCCTCAAACATGACCCTTCTCCACTGCCACAATTTTCTGCCAGAGTAGAGTAATAGGGTGAATTGCGTAAATTCTCAGTGAAGCTTAGTTTGAGATCTGTAACATAAAATGTCTTCTATTTGACAAGACAGAAATCAACCGTTGCCATTTATATACATTCAGTGGGTTATTATGATTATTTTTTTATTCAGGAATGGACCAGACTTATTGTAACAAGATGGAATACATGACTGATTATTTTCCCAGAATAAACTTCTTCTACATGTACGAAGGGCCTGCCCCCCGCATCCGAGCTCATAATATACCTCATGACTTTTTTAGTTGTAAGTATGAAGACACCTATATGAAAAAAAGAGTAAAACTGAAAATGAATAACCATAGTCCACTAATTCTGAGAGGAAGTTGGGATTATCAGACCCTCTGCTGACTTCTTGAGAAGACCACAGAGAAACAAGTGGGAAATTCCCATGCTTAAGTACAGTCTATAAAGTCTATGGTAATATCTAATATTGTTAGGTTGAAATATATCCTACTCAGTTCTAAATGCTAAAATAATTCTTTGCTTGAAATAATTTTTAATATAATTTTACCAGATCACAGTTATTAATAAGTGAATGTATCAAATTCACCTGAGTGGTTCACATTCTTTGCATTTGTTCGTTATCAATTGTAATGTCATTTATTTCTTTTTCTTTTGAAACAGTTAATTCTGAGGAAATTGTTAGAAACCTCAGTGTAAGTATACAATACTCTTAATACATATATTTAAGTTAATGCAATGACCTTAATCTGGGTTTTTGAGAAATTCATATTGTATATTTCTAAGTCTAAGCTACTTGGAATTTATTTTTAAACCTTCCATCAACATTATTTTATATGCATATTAGTTGCTTTTATCTTAATTGTTTTCATTTTGGAGCTGACACATCCACAGAAATTAGCTTGCAGTAATAGTAGCACTAAATCCTGGCTTATATTGAAAGGGCTGATGTCCCATTCAAAAGGGTTGCATTAGTGAGCTTCAGGTAGCATTGTCTTTCTCATTTTTTGTGTGACTAATATAAGAGGATAGTGAATTATACCTCTTACAGATCTTTTTTTTACAAGTCAAAAAGATAATCTCTTCACTCACTAAGTATAATTGCAACTGCTTTTGATTGGTTCCCACATCCCAAATTGTAAGTAAATGAGTAGAGAAACTTCCAGATATCTTAAAGCAATATTTTTGAAAGTAGAATTCACTACTCCTAGAGAGACCTGGAATGGTCTTCTGTAATAGTTTTGTTATTTATTTATTTATATTTATTTTACCTTTACAATGTTTGCCTTTATTAACTTTTTTAAAAAAATTCAACTTTCATGTTAGATACAGAGGGTACATGTGCAGATTTGTTACATGGGAATATTGTGTGAGTCTGAGGTTTGTAATATGGAACCTATCATCCTGGTAGTGAGCATTGTACCCAATAAGTAGTTTTTTAACCCATACACCTCCTCTTCCCTCTAGTAGTCCACAGTGTCTATTGTTCCCATACTTACGTTCACGTGTGTTCAGTGTTTAGCTCCCACTTATAAGTGACAACATGCAGTATTTGGTTTTCTGTTCCTGCATTAATTTGCTTAGGATTATGGCCTCCAGCTCCATTCATGGTGCTGCAAAGGACATGATTTCATTCTTTTTTTATGGCTGCATAGTATTCTATGATGTATATGTACCACATTTTCTTTATCCAATATACCATTGTTGAGCACCTGGGTTGATTCCATGTCTTTGCTATTGTGAATAATGCAGCAATACACATATGAGTTTATGTGTCTTTTTGGTAGAATGGTTTATTTTGGTGGAGGGGTATATCCCCAGTAATGGGATTGCTGGGTAGAATGGTATCTCTGTTTTAAGTTCTTTGAGAAATCTCTAGATTGCTTTCCACAGTGGCTGGACTAATTTATACTTCCATCAACAGTATATAAGTGTTCCTTTCTCTGCAGCCTCACCATAGCATCTATTGTTTTTTGACTTTTTAGCAGTGGCCATTCTGACTAGTGTGAGATGGTATCTCATTGTGGTTTTGATTTGCTGACAAAAACAAGCAATTGGGAAATAACATAATAAACGGTGCTGGGATAACTAGCCAGCCACATGAACATTGAAACTGGACCCCTACCTTTTGCCATATATAAAAATTAACTCAAAATGGATTAAAGATTTAAATATAAGACCTCAAACTATAAAAATCCTGGAAGGCAACCTAGGAAATACTCTTCTTGACATGGGTCTTGGCAAATAATTTTTGGCTAAGTCCCCAAAAGCAATTACAACAAAACAAAAAATAGGTGAGACCTAATTAAACTAAGAGCTTCTGCATAGCCAAAGAAACTATCAACAGAGCAAACAGCCTACAGAATGGGAGGAGATATTCACAAACTACAACAAAGGCCTAATATCCAGAATCTATAGGGAATTTAAACAAATCAACAAGCAAAAAACAAATAACCCCATTAAAAAGTGAGCAAAACAAATGAACAGACACTTCTCAAAAGAAGACATACAAGTAGCCAGCAAACATGTTAAAAAATACTCAGCTTCACTAATTCTCAGAAAAATGTAAACCAAAACCACAATGGAATAGTTTTTATAGTTATATATTTAAAATATATTCACAAATATTTATCTACTACATGAAATTCATGGCTTCACTATTGTTTGCAATGCGACTGTAACTATTTGAGTACAGAGGGTATGCAGTTACAGGCTTACCTTGCTTCACTGCATTGTGCTTTCTAGATGTTGCATTTTTTTTTACCAATTGAAGGTTTTGTGGCAGCTCTGCACTGAGCATGTCTATCCAGTGCTATTTTTTCAACAGCATGTGCCCGCTTCATGTCTCTGTGTCACCTTTTGTTAATTCTCACAGTACTTCAAATTTTTCATTATTATTATATGTGCTCTGGTGATATGTGATCAGTTACCTTTGATGTTACTATTGTAATTGTTTTGGGGCACCATGAATCCTACTCGTAGAAGATGGCAAACTTAACAGATAAATATTACGTGCGTGCTGATTGCTCCACAAACTGGCTGTTTCCCGTCCCCGTCCTCGCCTCTGGACTCTTCTATTCCCTGAGGCATAACAATATTGAAATTAGGCCAACTAGTAATGCTACAATGGCTTCTAAATGTTAAAGTAAAAGGAATAGTGACACATTTCTCATTTTAAATCAAAAGCTAGAAATGATTAAGCTTAATGAGGAAGGCATTTTGAAAGTTAAGATGGGCCAAAAGCTAGGCCTGTTGCATCAAACAATTAGCCAAATTGTCATAACAAAAGAAAAGTTCTTGAAGGAAATGAGAAGTGCTATTCTAGTGAATACATACATAATAAGAAAGTGAAACAGCCTCATTGCTGACATGGAGAAAGTTTTAGTGGCTGGGTAGAAAATCAACTAGCCACAACAGTCTTTTAAGCCAAAACCTAATTCAGAGCAAGACGCTAACTCTTTCTTCAACTTTATGAAGGCTGAGATGGGTGAGGAAGTTGCAGAAGAAAAGTTTAAAGCTAGCAGGGGTTTGTTAGTGACATATAAAGAAAGAAGTCTTCTGGCCAGGTGCGGTGGCTCACGCCTATAATCCTAGCACTTTGGGAGGCCGAGGCAGGTGGATCATTTGAGGTCAGGAGATCGAAACCAGCCTGGCCAACATGGTGAAACCCTGTCTCTACTAAAAATCCAAAAAAAAAAAAAAAATTGCCAGGCGTGGTTTTGGGCACCTGTTATCCCAGCTACTTGGGAGGCTGAGGCAGGAAAATTGCTTGAACCCAGAAGGCGGAGGTTGCAGTGAGCTGAGATCACGCCACTGCACTCCAACCTGGGCAACAGAGTGAGACTCTATTTAAAAGAAAGAGAGAGAAAAAAAGAAGAAGCCTTTTCCATAACAGAAAAGTGCAAGGTGAAGCAGCAAGTATTTGTGATGACATAGAAGCTGCAGCAAGTTATCCAGAAGGTCTAGCTAAGATCATTGATGAAAATGGCCACACTAAGCAACATATTTTCAATGTAGAGGAAACAGCCTTCCATTGGAAGAAGATGCCATCTAGGACTTTCGTAGCTAGAGAAGAGAAGTCAATGCTTGACTTCAAAACTTCAAAGGACAGGCTGACTCTTTTTTTAGGGGCTAATGCAGCTGGTGACTTGAAATTGAGCCAATGTTCATTCTGAAAATCCTAGGGCCCTTACGAATTATGCTCAATCTACTCTACCTGTGCTCTGTAAATGGAACAACAAAGCCTGATGACAGCTCATCTGTTTATAGCATCCGTTTCCTGAATATTTTAAACTCACTGTTGAGACTTTCTGCTCAGAAAGAAAGGTTCCTTTCTAAAGATTGCTGTTTATTGAGAATGTACCTGGTCACCCAAGAGTTCTGATGAAGATGTACAAGGAGATGGATATTTTCATGTCTGCTAACACATCTATTCTGCAGGCCATGGATCAAGGAGCAATTTTAACTTTCAAGTCTTATTCTTTAAGAAATACATTTTATAAGACTATTGTCTTAAATAAGGATTCCTCTGATTGATCTAAGCAAAGTATTATAAAGTGAAAACCTGGAAATGATTCACCATTCTAGATACCATTAAAAACATTTGTGATTTGTGGGAGGTCAAAATATCATCATTAATAGGAGTTTGGAAGAAGTTGATTCCAACCCTCCTGGATAACTTTGAAGGGTTCATGACTTCAGCAGAGGAAGTAACTACAGTCGTGGTAAAAATAGAAAGAGAACTAGAATCAGAAATGGAGCCTGAAGCTGTGACTGAATTGCTGCAATCTCATGAGAAAACTGGAACAGATGAAGAGCTGCTTCTTACGGATGAGTAAAGAAAGCGGTTTCTTGAGATGGAATCTAACCCTGTGAAGATGCCATAAACATTGTTGAAAAGACAACAAAGGATTTAAATTATTCCATAAACTTAGTGGCTAAAGCAGCAGCTTTGAGAGGACTTGAGAGGATTGACTTTAATTTTGAAAGAAGTTCTACTGTGGGTAAAATGTTGTAAAACAGTTTCGGATGCTACAAAGAAATACTTTGTGAAAGGCAGGGTCCACTGATGCAGCCAACTTCATTTTTGTCTCATTTTAAGAAATTACCACAGCCACCCCAGCCTTCAGCAACCACCATTTTGATCAGTCAGCAGCCATCAACATTGAAGCAAGGTCCTCTACGATCAAAAAAGATGACAACTCACTGAACGCTCAGAGGATCATTGGCATTTTTAGCAATTAAGTAGTTTAAAATTCAGGTATGTAGTTTTTAGACATAGTGCTGTTGCACACTTAAAAGATTACAGTATAGTGTAAACATGACTTTATGTGCACTGGGAAACCAATTCATATGACTTGCTTTATTGTGTCCAATAATCTCCAAGGTATGCCTGTGGAGTAAAATCTCTGAGGATGGAGTGCAAAGGACTGAAGATAAACGCTGAGCAAAGAGTGGTTAATATAATCTGGGACCCACTGCAAGTTTCAGGTAGAATGCCCATTAGAGCAGAAATTCTTTACAGTGATGATCACTCTGTTTTTCTCTCAACACCTTCTAGTATGCCGATCTTGAGTAAAAACTGTGGACATTCTTGCCCACCCCTTCTGGTGAAGTGTATACATACAATGTGTTCATGCTGAGTGGATGCGTAGTTCAGCATTTTCAACATGTGGACTCTCTAAATCCATATATGGTTTTCTTTTTGTTTCGTCACCTCATGATCCCTATAGCTGAAGCTCTGTTGGTGAAGAAGGGCAAACCTCTAATAATCCCAGTCGTGCAAGGGGATTGAGTATCACAGTCTTTGGAAATCCATTGCATGGCATCACAGATATGGACTGGGCCTGGAGTTACAAAGGCCCAAAGAAATGGGCTACCATTTCACATAGTCCATCCTTCCCAAGAAAATATTTCATGTGGTAGTACAGTATTCCCAGCAGTGCTGTTCCCTGGGCCTATATTGAGCTTATTCTGGACAGAATTAACCAAGCACGAAGTGGCAACTTTTTAAGTTCTGCAGCACTCTGACTACATGAGAGACATCACTACTATTTATTCTGAGATAAAATGTCAAAAACGGCCGGGCGCCGTGACTCATTCCTGTAATCCCAGCACTTTGGGAGGCCGAGGCGGGCGGATCACTTGAGGTCAGGAGTTTGAGACTAGCCTGGCCAACATGGTGAAATATCTTCTCTACTAAAAATACAAAAATTAGCCGGGCATGGTGGTGGATGCCTGTAATCCCAGCTACTCTGGAGACTGAGGCAGGAGAATTGCTTGAACCCAGGAGGCTGAGGTTGCAGTGAGCCGAGATCATACCGCTGCACTCCAGCCTGAGTGACAGAGCAAGACTCAGTCTCAAAAAAAAAAGAAAGAGAAAAAAAAAAGTCAAAAATTGTATCTCAACTCTGTAGACTTCATTCCAAATTCTCAAATGCAAAGAATCACCGGTACTTCTTCGCAGGTAGGCAGTGTGCCTCCGGTTTTCTCTGGATTTACTCTGGCTACACAAAGGCCAGGAAAGTGTGACAATTACACACAGGGACAAATTATAGTTAGTCCCTTGCATCTTGGGGGAAGCTGCATACTCAGCAGCTGCCAGCTTGTGCCTGCCTGGAAGTTACAAAAATATTGGCTTAAGAAAGAAGTAACGATAAATAAAACAGTAGAAGCATAAGAAGCCTAGAAAATATACCAAAATAGGCAAGAAAAAACTGGCAAAAATATGTTTGCAATATATACTTTTGTTTTTCCTCTTTCATTCTATAAACTCTCCTTGCTCTCCCATTGTCTATATTTTGTTTAAATTTTGTTTGTGTAAATTATGTACTTCATAGTTTCTCTTATTTTTCTTATCTAAATTGACCCTGAGATAATAGTGACACACACTTGTTAATATATATGATATATTGTGGTTTAAAATAAATGAGAAAATGAGGAAATAGGAAAAATTTCATTTCCTTTGTTTATGGTTTTTCTTCTTGTTTCTCAAAATGGTCATGAGGGAAAGTTCCTTTGTAGTTCTATTTCTCATTACCTCATTTTTCTTTTACATAAATAGATACCAATGTGATTTGCATTTCTACAATTTGAAAATATGCCATACAGTCATAATTATTAAAGAAACAAAATTTTACTCCAATTTGTAAGGAAACCATGATTTTTTTACAAATAGGGAGACTATAATAGGTTTCAAAAGCCATTGACTTGATTGGAAAACTAAGCAAATGTAGGTTATTTAAAAGATAAATTGAGTCTGTTGGAAAGTACTTTTTTGTGCAATTAAACTACTTTTTAATTTTTTTACTCATATCTACTAATATGGTATATATATTTATATGTAATTTAGACTCAAAAGTTGTCATTATCACTCTAAATCTAGATGTCTGTCCATTTTCTGTTAAAAAAGAGGGTAATTCATAGTGGTTTAATATATATATAATATATGGTTATATATATTACATATAATATATAACCATATATAGTATATATTATATGGCTATATGATATATGATATATAGTTATATATGATATATGGTTATATATGATATAATATGTAGTTATATATGATATATGATATATGATATGATATGTATATATGATATGATATATATGATATGTGATGTATATGATTTATAGTTATATATTATACACTGTATATGATATATAGTTATATATTATACACTGTATATGATATATAGTTATATATTATACACTGTATATGATATATAGTTATATATTATACACTGTATATGATATATAGTTATATATTATACACTGTATATGATATATAGTTATATATTATACACTGTATATGATATATAGTTATATATTATACACTGTATATGATATATAGTTATATATTATACACTGTATATGATATATAGTTATATATTATACACTGTATATGATATATAGTTATATATTATACACTGTATATGATATATAGTTATATATTATACACTGTATATGATATATAGTTATATATTATACACTGTATATGATATATAGTTATATATTATACACTGTATATGATATATAGTTATATATTATACACTGTATATGATATATAGTTATATATTATACACTGTATATGATATATAGTTATATATTATATATGGTTGTATATGATATATAGTTATATATTATATATGGTTGTATATGATATATAGTTATATATAATATATATGGTTATATATGATATATAGTTATATATAATATATATGGTTATATATGATATATAGTTATATATAATATATATGGTTATATATGATATATAGTTATATATAATATATATGGTTATATATGATATATAGTTATATATAATATATATGGTTATATATGATATATAGTTATATATAATATATATGGTTATATATGATATATAGTTATATATAATATATATGGTTATATATTATATATTATATGTGGTTATATATTATATATAGGTTATATTTTATATATTATATATTATATAGGTTATATATTATATTTTATATATTATATATTATATAGGTTATGTATTATATATTATATATTATATAGGTTATGTATTATATATTATATATTATGTATTATATATTATATATATGGTTATACACACACACACACACCCCCAGGAATAAAAACTGAAAATATTAACTCATAATTTAAATCAGATTTTTTATTTTTTTGAGAGAGTCTCACTCTATGGCCCAGGCTGGAGTGCAATGGGGTGATCTTGGCTCACTGCAACCTCTGCCTCCTGGGTTAAATCAGATTTTTAATTGCAACCTGATTATCATTGCAACAGCAAAAGTAATAACTAGGGGATCTGACTACATTGATAATAGGTTTAATATTCCTATTGTATTAGCCAAGCTGAAATCCCCTTACTTTTAAAAGGTGCTTCATAAATTGATGTAGAAGATGAACTTTTAAAATTAATTTGCATATCTTACGTATCATAAAGAAATATTTACTTGCTTTTCAGTGCCGAAAACCTGATCAGCATTTCAAGCCCTATTTGACTCCTGATTTGCCAAAGCGACTGCACTATGCCAAGAACGTCAGAATCGACAAAGTTCATCTCTTTGTGGATCGACAGTGGCTGGCTGTTAGGTTCGTGTATCTGTTTACTTATCTCATAATGCCTTTAATAACCATCTGTCATTATAAGTCTACTTAATCTTACCCTGCTATTATCATCACTGTGAATTTTCCTGAGCATTGACGTTTTCTTGCCTTTTTGTATGCTATTTAGCAGTTCTGCATTTGAAGTGATCGTTATTAGATTGCTGATTTTAGCATCCTTATCTTCACAATATAGATGAGAATGAGGAGTAAGGCTAAGAGTGTGCCCAGGGACTGTAAGTGCCAGCACCTTCCTACCCCCACTATGCTGTCCATTAAGGCAGCAGACAGATGATATCAGCTGTCTTTCAGCCTGATAGTGAGTGATTGATTACACAACTCTTTAAGACCTTTGTCATCTTTGTGGTTTTTATAAAAGAGCACATATAGGGCTGTAAGACCAAGCTAATGAATTAGTTGTAACATTTATTTCTTATTACTATTTATAATGGTAATTTATGTTGATTATTGAAACATTTGCAAAATTTAAATGTGCCTAGAGAAAACAGAAACCACTTTTGACTTTGTGCATGCTGTTTAGCAGTTCTGCATTTCAAGTGATTGTTATTAGACATTATGACTCACTGCATCTTAAATAACCAATTAATCCATTGATTCAACGTTTTATTGTATGCTTGCCATGTATGCACCAGGCCCTGTTCTAGGCATTTGAGATACAGATCTGTCTCCTGCTCTCATGTACTGTAGTGGAGAAAACTGAAAATAAGCCAGTAAACAAATAAATATACACTCTGTGATAGCTGATAATTCCTATTTTTGTATTTCATACCAACACTTTTTTCCTTATGCATAAGTAGATATAAAAAGTATCTGGACTTTATGGCATTTTTCTAGCCTATTTAATGTGTATGACTGTAATGCCAGGGGGATAGAATGACAATGGCAATACAGTGGCTAAGAGATATGTTTGACAAAGAAAAAGGAGATGACACTTTGGGAGGCCAATGCGGGCAGGTCACTTGAGGCCAGAAGTTCGAGACCAACCTGGCCAACATGAAGAAAAATACAAAAAATTAATAAAAATACAAAAATTAGCCAGGCATGGTAGCACCTGTAATCCAAGCTACTTGAGAGGCTGAGGCAGGAGAATTGCTTGAACCTGGGAGGCGGAGGTTGCAGTGAGCCAAGATCACACCACTGCACTCCAGCCTAGGTGACAGATCATATTAGTATTTGATTCCATCAAAAACAAAAAAAAGGAAAGAAAGGAAAAGAAAGGAAAAGGAGATGAAAGAAGACAAGGGACAAGGGACAAGGGAATTAGGCTCCAACATTCAGGATCAGGAACTGGGGATTTGGCTAAGCCTATTCTATAAGATAACGTGGAAACCCCTGTTGGGCCTGAGAGTGCAGTTTCACATTGGTTCACTAGATGGCGCTGACCCCGCTCTTTGGGATCGAAGTTTATTAGCCCTTTGTGTAGATGGGTAGCTGTACTGTGGTTCAGGACATTCTCTAGAAAGTATTTTCCTTAAATATGCGAACAAAATTAAGCTCTACTAATATTAAATACATACAACTGTTAGTAATTTAGGTATGTAATATATAAATAAATATATGTCCAAGTTGGGGTACGTTCTCCAGATATTTACTGTTAAGAGTCTAACACCAAACAAGTTAGGTCACTGGTACAGAAGGAGAAAGAGCTGTAAAGTGAGAGCTCGCCCACCCAAATACCTCTGGGTATCATGTATTAATACTCAATCTCAAATGGTGAGCTGTTTATTCTTTTTAAAACCAACACTGAAATGTTAAAAGAACTGCAACCCAAGAGTTCACAGCCAGGCTCCCCACCTAGCTAGGTTGTGGGAACTTGGAAAAATTAATATCTTAGAGTCCAATTTTTCTCATCTGTAACACAAGATTAGCCTAGTTTTATTATTTTCTTGCCATTAACATACAAAGTAAACTAACTTACATCAAAGGAAATTTTGAATACAGCCTTAACAAGAGAGCAAGTGAAGAATCTAATCTGGGCCAGGCACGGTGGCTCACGCCTGTAATCCCAGCTCTTTGGGAGGCTGAGGCGGGCAGATCACAAGGTCAGGAGTTTGAGATCAGCCTGGCCAACATGGTGAAACCCCATCTCTACTAAAAAAATACAAAAATTGGCCAGGCATGGTGGCGTGTGCCTGTAATCCCAGCTACTCGGGAGGCTGAGGCAAGATAATTGCTTGAACCTGGGAGGCGGAGGTTGCAGTGAGCCAAGATCGCACCACTGCACTCCAGCCTGGGCAACAGAGCAAGACTCTGTCTCAAAAAAAAGAGAATCTAATCTGATTAAATCCTGGGTTCACTCTCTCCAACTCTTAAAACACAAGCCTCCAGCTACTTATTTTCTAGTGAAAGTACATCATCTTTAGTAATAATGTGCATCATTTGATAACTAGGTTAGGTCCCCTTTGCACAATTATAGCAAATTTCAACAGTTTGTATAATCTATTTTCATCATCATCATCTTTATTTTACCTAAAATGTGTTAGATTTTACTAATTTGGGGAAACCTGATGTTTTGATATAGTAGAAGTATTAATAAAGTGCTTTTTTAAAAGAACATGAATATTAGCTTTTAATTTTGGATCAGCAACTGACAAATAAATTTCAGGCACCTTTTTAAGAACTAGAGATAACCAACAAAGTACCCGACCAAAGGATCTTTGCCCAGGTAGGAAGATAACAGCTATAATCAGATGGGATAACTATTGCACTAGAACCAAGTACAAGGCTCAAGGGAGCAAAAATTACAGACTCAGGTGTGAATGTCAAGGAGCATCAGAGAATGCTTCCCGGTAGGGGTGGTTGCTGATCGGGGTTTGGAAGACTTATGATGGGATAGGATACGTGTTGCCATACAGCAGGTCTGCCCTGTGCAGTCTGTCGGTTGTACAGTGGCATCCTGCGAACAAGGTGAGTGGGAGTGGAAATGGAATCTTTGCTCAGCTCACCAAGCCTTAACAGGGGCAGCATTGGCAGGAGGAAGGGGATTCATTTTTTGTGGTTGTTGTTGTTTTTGCCAAAAGTGCCATCTGCTTGCCAAGCCTTGAACACTGCCAGGCCGCGTCCTTCAAAAGGCATCTTTTTTTTCTCTCAATGATCTACCCAGAGCACCTTTTTTTTTTTGAGATGGAGTCTCACTGTGTCGCCCAGGCTGGAGTGCAGTGGCGCGATCTCGGCTCATTGCAAGCTCCGCCTCCCAGGTTCATGCCATTCTCCTGCCTCAGCCTCCCGAGTAGCTGGGACTACAGGCACCCACCACCACACCTGGCTAATTTTTTGTATTTTTAGTAGAGACGAGGTTTCACCATTTTAGCCAGGATGGTCTCGATCTCCTGACCTCGTGATCCGCCCTCCTTGGTCTCCCAGTGCCGGGATTACAGGCGTGAGCCACCGTGCTGGCCTGAGCACCTTTTTAAAGCCAGCAAATAGCTCTAGGGCAAGGAAGGGTAAAGAGAAGGAGGCAGGTTTCCAGATGGAAGAACTAGATTCCTGCAGTTGCAAGTAGTTCTGCATTGCTGGAGCACTGAGTGTATGAAGCCATCATGTGTACAAAGGACCTTGTCTGAAATGACTAAGGTGTGTGACTTTGATCTTGAAGAAAGTAGGCTGTTGGTAGATACAGGTGGCTTGAGGTGAATATAGGGATATTTGCTTTTGGAGAGGTCCTTCAAGATGCTACATGGACGAGGATGGTCTAGCGCAGTGGTCCCCAACCCTTTTGGCACCAGGGACTGGTTTCATAGAAGACAGTTTTTCCAGGATGGGGGCGGGAAGGGGGGGTGGTTTCAGAATGATTCAAGCGCATGACGTTTGTTGTGCACTTTATTTCAGTTATTATTACACTGTAATAGACAATGAAATAATTATACAACTCGTTATACTGTAGAATCAGTGGGAGCCCTGAGCTTGTTTTCCTGCAACTAGATGGTCCTATCTGGGGGCGATGGGAGACAGTGATAGGTCATCAGGCGTTAGATTTTCGTAAGGAGCATACAACTTATATTCCTTGCATGGGCAGTTCACAATAGGATTCACCCTCCTATGAGAATCTAATGCCACTGCTGATCTGACAGGAGGCGGAGCTCAGGTGGTAATGCTCACTGACCCACCACTCACCTCCTGCTGTGTGGCCTGGTTCCTAACAGGCCACAGACAGGTGTGGGTCCATGGCCCAGGGGTTGGGGACCCCTAGTCTAGTGTGAAACAGGGAAGCCTGTTAGAAAGGTATGTAGTGACCCATTCAGCCCCAAGGGAGCCCATGAAGCCATGGGGATGGTGAAACTGTATATAGTGCATCACTGGGAAGGTATTATGGTTAACTTAGAAGCCACAGTTTCTAGGATAGTCTTGCTTTTATCATATTCTGTCTGATATTTGTTCTCATTAGAACATAGATTTTTATTTCCAGCAGTGTTAAATAAGATTAGGGGTATGTGTGTGGGTGTGTGTGTGTGCATGTGTGTGTGTCTTGAAGGGAAGATTCAGAAGTTCTGAAGGCAGGATGATCAATTTGGGAAATTGTTCAGGTCAGAGGATCTAGCTTAGAATGGTGGCAGTAGGCCGGGCATGGTGGCTCACACCTGTAATCCCAGCACTTTGGGAGGCCAAGGTGGGTGGGTCACCTCATGTCAGGGGTTTGAGACCAGCCTGGCCAACATGGTGAAACCCCGTCTCTACTAAAAATACAGAAATAAGCCGGGTGTGGTGGCAGGCACCTGTAATCCCAGCTTCTTAGGAGGCTGAAGCAGGAGAATCGCTTGAACCTGGGAGGCGGATGTTGCAGTGAGCCAAGATCACACCATTGCGCTCCAGGCTGGGTGACGCAGTGAGACTCCATCTCAAAAAAAAAAAAGAATGGTGGCAATTAAAGAGGAAAGGAAAGAACAAACAGGAGAGATACCGCACAGGAAGACAGGACTTGGCAACTGATCTGGCATCAGGAGAGAAGTCTTATTCATCTCCCACCTGTGTCATTACCCAGCTGTGGTAGAGAACCCCAGCCTTGATTTCAACTGTGTTAATTAGACATGGGGAAGATAATGGAGAATTTGTTCCAAAATATTTCATATGGGACTTGGAAGTTGAGCTAACTTATGACAGATAGAATCAACTCATTTTCCAAGTGCCAGCTATCATTGTTCCATATGTAACTTCCAAAGCTAAATTAATGATTAGACATGAACATGAGGAGGTAGAGAGCAAATTTCCAAAGTTTTTACTTGGAAATAAATAGAAAAGAGAGCTTTTCAAACAATATTTTAATATTTTGCTTCTGAATGAAATTTTGCAATATTTACTATAGTTTTTAAATTGAGCTGGATTAGGAGATGGAAATATTTTTAAAAAACTAGATTTTTCTGAAAATAGAAAAATAACCATAGTACGAGCATTAGAAAATTTACCAAAAAACTTAGTTCAAAAAACCTTTTTCTTTCTTTCATTAATGAACATTCTAGCTTTCCACACAGAATTTAAAACTTAATTACCTCCTACTAAATAATTCCAGTAATATTGGGAAAACAAATATCTATGCAGTAAGAATAAAAACTTTTATTTATTTATAATTAAAAAAATAGAGGCCGGGTGTGGTGGCTCATGCCTGTAATCCCAGCACTTTGGGAAGCTGATGGGGGCAGATCGCCTGAGGTCAGGAGTTCCAGACCAGCCTGACCAACATGGAGCAACTCCGTCTGTACTAAAAATACAGAATTAGCTTGGCGTGGTGGCACATGCATGTAGTCCCAGCTACTCGGGAGGCTGAAGCAGGAGAATTGCTTTCTGAACCCAGGAGGCGGAGGTTGCAGTGAGCCGAGATCGTGCCATTGCACTCCAGCCTGGGCAACAAGAGTGAAACTCTGTCTCAAAAACAAAAGAGGAGATGGAGTCTTGCTATGTTGTCCAGGCTGGTCTCCAGCTCCTAGGCTCAAGTGATCCACCCACCTTGGATTCCTAAAGTGCTGGCATTACAGGTGTGAGCCATCATTCCCAGCTGAGAATAAAAACACTTCTTAAAACCTATTGTTCGGGCTGGGCATGGTGGCTCACACCTGTAATCCCAGCACTTTGGGAGGCTGAGATGGGTGGAACACTTGAGGTTAGGAGTTCCAGACTAGCCTGGCCAACATGGCAAAACCCTCTCTCCACTAAAAACACAAAAATATTAGCTGGATGTGGTGGCACATGCCTGTAGTCCCAGCTACTCGGGAGGCTGAGGCAGGAGAATCGCTTGAACCCAGGAGGCAGAGGTTGCAGTGAGCCAAGATCACGCCACTTCACTCCAGCCTGGGCGACAGAGCAAGACTCAGTCTCAAAAATAAATAAATAAATAAATAAAACCTATAGTTGTCATATGCCAGCAATTTTATTGGCATTAACTAAGATAAGGAAATGAAGTGACATCCTTAGGATATCAAACTTAATTTCCTTCTGAATCAGGACTTGTCTTGCTTTCCCCATTCCAGGTACTTACCTGGCCTCTCTTTTCTCCCCTCTGCTGGGTGGAGTTGAGTGAGTGTGGCCTGGTCAGATTTGTGATTTATTTTTTAATTTGTGATTTATTTTTATTTTCTATTTAAACTGAATTAGAGTCAGTTATGAATTTTTTAATGTTGATTTTTTAAAGACACTAAATTACTGTCCTGTTGTTAGTCGAGTCGAGTTTGTAAAAACAAACAGAAACCCTGTGGGGGGTGTGTGTGTGTGTGTGTGTGTGTGTGTGTGTGTGTGTGTGTGTGTATTTGCCCTTGGGGTGAGAGGTGGGGGTGGGGAAGAAAATGAGAGAATCTTTTAGGGCCAGCCTTTGGAAATAGGAGTCCTTTGTTCCCTTCAGAGATCAAATTTGACCCAGTATAACATTGTTGCTTTAAAAGATCTAGGTTCATTTATCGCTATTTTCCAAGTATGAAAAACAGCTACTTATAAAATTGTTAATACTGCTCAATTCAAAACAGTATTAAAATGTAGGCAAAAACTAATTAATTAAATTTGAAAATTTATTCAAATAATAAAGCTACAGCCTATGGAAGAAAATCACAAAGGTAAACATAATTATAATAATAATCTCTGAATTTACAGAATATACTAGCTTCTTTTTACCAAGTACAGTTATGTGTTGTGTAACAACATTTTGGTCAACAGTGAACTGCTTATGTGATGGTGGTCCCATAAGATTATAAATACTATAGTTCTACTATAACTTTTCTATGTTTACATGTGCTTAGATACACAAATCCTTACCATTGTGTTACAACTGCCTGTGGTATTCAGTACAGTAGCATGCTGTACAGGTTCGTAGCTAGGAGCAATAAATAGGTTAGACCACATAGCCCAGGTGTGTAGAAGGCTGTACCATCCAGGCTTGTGTAAGTGTACTCTGTGATGTTTCCACAATGATGAACTTGCATAAGAATGCATTTCTCAGAACATATTCCTGCCCTTAAGCAACGCATGACTGGATTATAATTAACTTGCCCTGCCTATTCTTTATTCATGCTTTCATATTATTTTCCTAGACATCTTCACTGGAAAACAGAAATTGATATTTTTCCCCAGTTGCAAAGATTTATTCCTAAAGCATTGAAATGCTAAAATAACATATTAACCAAACTATTCTTCAGCATATAGTCATTGATGTGTAAAGGTACACCCATGAGCTTGAAGACAAATTCATTTTTTTTAAATATGTACCTTTATTACTAGCCTTAGTCAGTATCTATCAGTCAGAGACTTTTGAATTCTATTTATAGATCCTGGAATTTTCCTTTCTTCTCTTGTACCCTTCTGTTTGTTCCATTATGGTTATGAATTTGAGCATGAAAATAAATATATTTATTCATTATTGATATAAAAATTTATTCTGTTGTTGATAGAAAAATATATTATTCTGTTGTTGATAAAAAAATTTACTTATAAAATTTATAGAAACTATATAAAATTAGTTAAAGCTTACACTATGGTCTCATATCAATATATTGATCAGTGTGTAATAATATTTTTTCTTTATAGGAGTAAATCAAATACAAATTGTGGAGGAGGCAACCATGGTTATAACAATGAGTTTAGGAGCATGGAGGTAACTTACTGCTTTTTTTTTTAACTTTTATTTTAAGTTCAGGGGTACATGTACAGAATGTGCAGGTTTGTTACATAGGTAAACATCTGTCATGGGGGTTTGTCATACAGATTATTTCATTACTCTGATGTTAAGCCTAGTTACTGCTTTTTAAAACAGATATTTATTGCACACCTATTTTATTATAGGCAATGCTCAAGGTTCTTGAATACATCTGTGAACAAAACAGATTAAGATCCTGCCCTCACGAAGCTTTTATTCTAAGAGGGGGATACAGACAGTAGGAATAATAAAATAATACATTATTTGTTATGTCAGATGGTAAATGCTGTGGGAAATAAAGAAAAAGTAAAGGAGAGTAAGGGAGAAATTGGGAGTATTTTGGGGTACCCTGGGGGCAGTAAGAAACTTTAAATAGGGTGGAAAGAGTAAGAGTCATTGAGTTGACATTGAGCAGAGATTTGAAAAAGGTAAAAGAATTCGCCTTACAAATATTCAGGAGCCAAGTGTCCCAGGCAGGAGAAACAGCCACTGAAAAGGGCCAAAATTGGGAGTGTGCCTGAGTCTATGAGTAGAATGCAGCTGATAATCCCCCATAGGTAAAGCTTTGCAACCTGGTTATCTCATCTACTTCCATTTGTAACACACACACACACACACACTCCTTTCCAAATAGAAAAAAAATGTATTAGGCCTTTTATGAATATGTTTCCTTTTATTATAACATTGTCATGGTGAGTTATATCTTTTTGTAAATATTTGAAAACGATCTCTGGAGAAAGAGCTTTACTATTAATTGGGGTACTATGTAATAGTTAAATTAATTATTGCAAGAAAAATCTATGCCTCCAATTCTTTGATGATTGTCTTAATATATATATGTATATATACACCCACACCTGTTACCAAAACATAATTGCTTATCTATGTTTGATATTTTTCTTCTAATTGTTTAAGTCTAAAATAATTTGATCTGTTATAAATAATATAATCAAGTTAACATTAATTAATTCAATGTAAACCAAAATATTTAGGTCTTTTTATCCCAAAAGTAAAAGAGAGAAGTGTAAGTGGAACAGGAAGTTAGACTTCATCTAAAAAAAAAGTTAACATTTTGTGTCATGTTAACATACTCGATTAACATATTTGATTAATGATATGAAACAATATGAAAAGATAATATGATGTTATATGATTAAATTTCTACTAAATATTGTGCCCATATTGCAGAATTATGCTGATATTGGTTGTGTGCCGTTGTTTGTATTCTCCTACTTTATTGGCACATGAGGTGCTATGGAGGTAGGTAGAGACAGAAGTAAATACAGCACTGATTATATTTGGTTGGGATTGGTACAACATTACAGGTGGAAAAATATGAAAATCATTTTCAAAACTAAAAAAAAAAAATCCTTACAGAGGCCTAATACAAATAGGAGAGTAGTTACAGAAGGAAAATTTTGTCTCTTCCTATATTTGTTTTTGAATTTGGATGACATCTAATAATAATAATCTGACTATTATGACCTAGGCTATCTTTCTGGCACATGGACCCAGTTTTAAAAAGAAGACTGAAGTTGAACCATTTGAAAATATTGAAGTCTATAACCTAATGTGTGGTAAGTATATTTAAATAAGTTCGCCAACAAAATATGGATAGTTTTAAATATATGTGATTTGAAATTGGTAGCAAACTGAATCCCAGAGGCTGGATGCTCTGTAGTGAGAAGGCAGAAAGTAAAAAAGATAAGGAAGAATTATTCATTATTCAGAATTATTCAGCTATAAGAGTGAATTCTTTTTGTTTTACTAGTAATGATAAACTTTATTTTCATTTTTGAGATGGAGTCTTGCTCTGTCACCCAGGCTGGAGTGCAGTGGTGTGATCCCGGCTCACTGCAACCTCCGCCTCCCAGGTTCAAGTTATTCTCCTGTCTCAGCTTCCCAAGTGGCTGGGATTACAGGTGTGAACCACCAGGCCTGGCTACTTTTTTTTTGTATTTTTTGTAGAGATGGTGTTTCACCATGTTGGCCAGGCTGGTCTCGAACTCTTGACCTCAAGTGATCTGCCCACCTTGGCGTCCCAAAGTGCTAAGATTACGGGCATGAGCTACCATGCCCAGCCAGTAATGATCAACTTTAGATCTCAGAAGACCAACCTTTTCTATTAGTTAGTTACTAGATGATAATTTAATTTAATAAAACTTAGGTAAATAATACTTCCAACTTTTCAAAGCAAGACAAACATACCTAAAAACACAAACATTTTCTTGTAATTACAGAGAGAAGCTCTCTGGCATAAAAACATGGGAAAAAAGTCCTAGCTGGATAGACACTTGTTATTATACTCAATGTTAAAAAACCTTAAAGCATTAGGATTTTAGGAAGCCTAACCTACCTTCCTACCTACGTGCTTGTTGCAGGCCATTGTATTAACAAATCATTTATTTACCTAGCAAGGCAATGAGTAAGCTGCAATTTCGCTGTTAGCTTTAGAAATTTGGACATAAACATGCTTACAACTGTCTCTCTTAATGTTGTCACTGGTTTGTGGTAATTGAATGTGACTTAGAGACCAAAAGGTATTCAGTTTTTAAAATGGTGTGTTGTAGGCTTAACAACTTACATTCTTGTTCCACATGGTTAGGTTTGTGGTCTGGACTGTTGGCCCTTTGCAGAGCTGGTTAAAAGGAACTAGATAGGACTGCAGTTCCAGGAGAGATCTTTTAGGTAGCAGGCAGTCAGCAGGAATTACTTAAAAGGCTATGTTGGTGAAATATTTGTATGTTTCATAGAAACATACAAACATATTTTGTATTATGTATTTTCATAGAAAAAAATGAAGAAAAGCTCTCCTAATATTAAGCAAAATTCACTAGTTCCATTTTTTAAAAGTGTCTATCTTTAGAGAATAAATGTACTACAAGGAAGATTATAAATTATTTATTTGAACTTGCTTTTATTAAGAATATAGCTTTTTATGCTAGAAAATCATGATATGCTTACGAAACAAAGTGGTGATTTAAGGAAGCTTTTCTTTGGAGAAACAGAAACCATTCATGAAAGTTCCTCTGGCTCATCTGCAGCAACTGTTCCTATTCCTCATTTATTTCAAGAGATGGGGTTTCAGTATGTCGCCTAAGCTGGCCTCAAACTCCCAGGCTCAAGCAAGCCTCTTGCCTCAGCTTCTTGAGTAGCTGGGACTACAGGTGCACTGCCGCACCTGGCTAGTTCTATTCTTTAGCAAGACTAGTGATTGAAACCATGGAGAAGAAAGTCAGTAAACTGAATGGCATGTAGAGTACATAGCTTCGTTACAGCAGAATTTATTAAAGGGAGTGAAAGAGTAGGTGTTTGTTTCTTCCCATCTCCCACAGAGGAGTTGTTGCTTTCCAGTGTAAAGCTACTTTGAACTTATTTTTTCAAAAAACAGATCTTCTACGCATTCAACCAGCACCAAACAATGGAACCCATGGTAGTTTAAACCATCTTCTGAAGGTGCCTTTTTATGAGCCATCCCATGCAGAGGAGGTGTCAAAGTTTTCTGTTTGTGGCTTTGCTAATCCATTGCCCACAGAGTCTCTTGACTGTTTATGCCCTCACCTACAAAATGTAAGTAACAACTTCATGCATCCATAAGAACGTAAAGGGGCAAGCTATTCTTAACCTGGGTAGCTGACAACTGGGGTAGCAACAACCAGGTTTGTGTTCCGCCTTGGATATTTACTTAATAAATATATGTGGTTTCTCTGAACCTTACCTGGAAACGAGAAGTGAGAATGCATACATTATAAGATTAAGTAGGGAAATATGCTTTGTAAACTGGGAAGCACTATTTGGTAATTGTTAATGTCATTATAAACTAACTGTCCTTCACCATTCAATACAGTAATCTTCGAGCTCCCTCCAACTTTCCTTATAAACCGTTCTTCCTGCGGTTTATGAATCAGATGTTCATGCCTGGTTATTTAGAGCAGAAAGAACTAGGAGGGTGTAGGGATTGCAGTCTGCTGTTTGACATACCCACTAGGGTAGGTGCTGCGGGGTGTTCCTTTGGGTAGCGGGAAGAATCTGGCTGACAGTTGACACTGGGAAGGTCTTTTTAGTAGATTAGGCCCTTGGATGAGTTCAAGAGCAGGACTTCAGATCCCAGGAGACTTTCAATAAGGTGAGGTTTTAGTGCTAGGAGAGGCCCCAAGGGCAAGGAGTCATAACAGCAGCTCAAAATATAAGGACCAAGCCTACTTGTGAGAATCAGAGCACCTGGATGGGGTTGGGATTTCAGAGTGAAATTGGAGCCCCGTTATCAGGAGTCCTTAAAGCTAAAATTAATGTCAAGGGTCATTTGATGCCAAGTTCCAAATGTGTTTGTAGAACTAAATAAAAACACCTGCTGCCTCAGGTAAGAATTTTTCCTTATAGTCAGAAGTAGGTGAAGACATCACAATCTCTATTCTTCAAAATAGCATTATACCACAGAAATAAATAACCAACCAAAGGGGCTTTACAGGACAAAAGCTTAGCAAACTTCTCAATGAAGATCAAATCTACAGCAGAGATCATAGTAAGGGTGTGGGTTTCCTACCGACTGCTCCTGATTACCTCAATCAAACTGCCATTAAAAAATAATAATAACATTACTTACTGGGTATATTATTTCTCATTTTAGAGATAAAGCATGCTCAGAGAAGTTAGATAAATTGTTCGAGGCCAGAGAAGCCTGTTCTATCTGGCTGCAAACCCCAAGTTCTATGTAAAGAATGCCTCTTGCTATTCAGAGTGTGGTCTCAGGACCACCATCTGCATCACTTGCAAATTGGTTAGAGATGCAGAATCTCAAGCCCTACCCTAGGTTTACTGAACCAGAATCCACATTTTAACAAAACCCTCAAGTGATTGTATGCATATTAAAGCTTAAGGAGCACTGGGATGTTGTCACCCAACTTAGTCATTGATTCCAGCAGTAATCAGAATGCTTTGCCCCATTATCAATTATCTTTTTGCAAATTCTCTCTCTCTCTCTCTCTCTCTCTCTCTCTCTCTCTCTCTCTCTCTCTCACACACACACACACACACACAATAGGGAGCAGTAGTGTCTCTATATTTCTGAATAGTGGCAGAATCAGAATCTTAAGTTAGGCTAGCTTCTTTGGCAGTATAACATTTAATCGATTACTATAGAAACAATCTTGATTACCCTTTAAAACACGTATTGTTGCTTTGACTTATTTCCTCCCCTTTCCCATCCCTCATTATCTTGCAGAGTACTCAGCTGGAACAAGTGAATCAGATGCTAAATCTCACCCAAGAAGAAAGTAAGTCAATAGGAAACATGTTAAGTCTTTGATATTTAGACCTAACAAAACACAATGTGGCCCTTTTAGGACTCTCCAAAAGAAGCTGACAGAGGTTCCTGAACATAAAGATTTTATTGCCAATATACAAAAGGTAAAAAAAAAAAAAAAAAAAAAAAAAAACCTCACAACAGATATGACAACAGTACAAGCATGGGGTAGTTCCAGTGGTTCCAGGAACAAAACGAATTCCTTGAAGAGGTTGTGACTCATCTGCAGTCCTCTGTTTCCTTTCCTTAGATGTAAGCAGACTGAGCTGCCTGGGTTTGAGTCCTCCCTCTGGTGCTTCCTGGCTGTGTGAGCTGGGGCAAATCACTTAGCCTCCCTGTGCCTCAGTCTTCTCATCTGTAATAACTGTACTCATCTCATGTAGTTGTAAAAATTTAAAAAGTTAATACATGGAAAGAATTTACAATTGTGCCTGGCCTGTAGCAATATTATTATTACCTGTTATCTTTTAAGTATTCTTGTATTAAACTCACTCTGTTTCAGTTTCGTTGCTTATAAGGGGATACCTACTTTATACAGTTGCTATGAAGATTACATGAGTTAATATATATGCCTGGTTTACAGTTAAGAGCTTAGTAAATGTACTAGTTGTTTTGATAATCTTATAATCTGCCAAGTGTTATTCCATGGCATGAATAGCCTGCAGGTTTTTTATCCATCACTAATTGATGGATTTTTAAGAAGCATACAAGTAAAAGTAAATAAATACATTAGAATGTTATTTTAGTCCATTCCAATTGCCATTAGGTTGGTGCAAAATTAATTGTGTTTTTTTCTATTAAAAGTAATGGCAAAAAACAGCAGGGCATGGTGGCTCACGCCTGTAATCCCAGCACTTTGGGAGGCTGAGGCAGACAGATCACTTGAGGTGAGGAGTTCGAGACCAGCCTGGCCAACATGGTGAAACCCTGTCTCTACTAAAAATACAAAAAAATAAAATAAAATTAATTGGGCATGATGGTGCACCCTTGTAATCCCAGTTACTCAGGAGGAGGCTGAGGTAGGAGAATCACTTGAACCCAGGAGATGGAGGTTGCAGTGAGCTGAGATCATGCCACTCCACTCCAGCTTGGGTGACACAGCAAGACTTGGTCTCAAAAGTAATGGCAAAAACCACAATTACTTTTTCTCCAACCTAATATAACAAGATGCCATAGACTGGGTAGCTTATAAACAACAGAAATTTACTTCTTATGGTTCTGGAGGCTGGGAAACCCAAGATCAAGTTGCCAGCAGATTTGGTTTCTGATGATGGCCTAATTCCTCATAAAGGGCCTTCTTCTCACTCTGAGCTCATATAGTGGAAGGAGTGAAGGTGTCCCTAGGGTCTCTTTGATGAAAGCTCTAATCCTGCTCATGGGGGTCTTATCTCATGCCTTAATCACCTCCTAAAGGTCCCACCTCCTAATACCATCACCTTTGGGATTAGGATTTCAATGTATACGTTTTAGAGACACATAAACATTCTGATTGTAAGACATAAGTTTATAAAATTCCAACATCTTCCCTATGACAATTACTAGACTAGGTCATCTTTGTTACAAAGTATGTACTTTTGACTTTGAAGGTTTTACCTCTTCATGTACATCCTCTGAGCTGTAAAATGTAAGGAATCACAGAGGGCAGGCTTCAGATCCTTGCTTAGGCTTTTGCTTGGCCAACTTACTTATGTAAACCTTAGTTTTATAATCTGTAAAATGGAGTAATAACACCAATATTATTATTATTATTATTTTTAATAATTATACATAGGATTGTTGTAAGAATTGAAAGAGGTTAAATATGTAAAATATTTGTTAGAGTACTTGTCATATAATAAGCCATAAGAGAGTGGTAGTTATTATATGGGTAGTTATTACATGCAAAGAAGCATTTGCTAATTTCATGAATCTTTTTATTTTATGTTATTTTAATTTTAGTAACAGCAACAGTGAAAGTAAATTTGCCATTTGGGAGGCCTAGGGTACTGCAGAAGAACGTGGACCACTGTCTCCTTTACCACAGGGAATATGTCAGTGGATTTGGAAAAGCTATGAGGATGCCCATGTGGAGTTCATACACAGTCCCCCAGTTGGTAAGTTCCTGAGTCCATTGATCCATGCAGGCAAGAAATATTTATAATCCTTTCATATTCTAAGAGTTGAATTTTGTTTTGCAGTAGAGATTCAAAGGGAGGGAACTCACTGGCCTATAGCTTGCAAGACAATGTGCAAGTATTAGATAAAGGTTGTTATAGGTGCTACCTGGGTGCAAAAGAGGAACACATTGTGTTTTACCTGGAGAAAATGGAAAATGTTTACAGGCCAATTGGCCAATTGGTAAGGCAGGTAGAAAAGGACATTTTAAACAGAAGCAACAGGAAGTACGGAGGAATACTATTCATTTAAGATTCCCCATGTACATCATGGGTGCATGTAGAAGGTGATGATAACTAGATTATAAAGGGCTTTGTATTTATTTGATTATTTAACAAGTACTTTACTATTTGTTGTGTGTTATAGTAGGCACCAAATATACAAGGTGAATAGGCATAGTTCCTCTCTGAAGGATCTGGCACTCCAGTAAGTCAGACTAGACTTACATGGACAAATGCATTATGTCACAGATCTCCAGGCTGAGGTTGAGGTCCACTTGTTTAAAGCCCCTTCCCTCTTCACTGTCTGGCAAATTCTCTTGCACTAAGTAGTACCAGAACAGTCAACTACCCTTCAGGAAGAAAACAGTAGATCCCTACCTCACACCACACACAAAATTAAATTTCTGGTGGATTTGTAGACCTAAATAGGAACAGCAAGTCCATATTCCCTTTGTGCATATCTTTATGATCTTGTGATAGAGAAGGCTTTCTCAGGAGACAAGAAGAACAACATTAAAAATGCAGAGGAAATTGATTAGACTACATAAACATTAATGTATGACAAAATAACAAAGTTGTAGATGGAACAATATATCTGCATTGCACATAAGAAACAAGTTATGAGTATCCAGAACAGTAATTAGATTCAGAATAGCTAATAAATTTCCACCAATCAACAACAGAATGACAAGCAACTTAGTTACTACATGAACAAAGGATAGGAGCCAAGCAATTGAATCACAATTCAGGAATACGCAATAAGGAAAATGTAAATTAAAACAAAACTTAGGGCCAGGTGCAGTGGCTTATGCCTGTAATCCCAGCACTTTGGGAGGCCGAGGCAGGTGGATTACCTGAGGTCAAGAGTTTGAGACTAGCTTGACCAACATGGTGAAACCTCATCTCTACTAAAAACACAAAATTAGGCAGGCGGGGTGGCATATGCCTGCAATCCCCGCTACTTGGGAGGCTGAGGCAGGAGAATCACTTGAACCCGGGAGGTGGAGGTTGCAGTGAGCCAAGGTCGCACCATTACACTCCAGCCTGGGCAACAACAGTGAAACTCCATCTCAAAAAAAAACAAAAAACAAAAAACAGCAACAAAACTTTAAAGTATGCCAAAAGTCAGTCCAAACACTCCTCTGGGGCAGGGATGATTTTATTTAATGCATCCTCAGCACAATAGAATTGCCCAGTAAGTGCTTATTGAATGAAACGCATTGAATGAATTAACCACAATCATTATTTTTAGACTTCTAAAGACAAAGCTATACCACCCACCACAAGGGTAAATAATCATGGAGCTGTTTTTGTAGAGAAAATCTTAGTATTTTAGATCCAGAGACTGATGACAAACTTATAGCTATTAATGTTTTTGCTAAGAGTACCACCTCTTTTATGGAAAGGAAATAATTGATTGCATAGGTTTACCTACTCTTCCTGTTCCAATTCAAAATTTTTGGAGAAAAATAAGCATATTTTCCTACTACTAATTAAAACTTTGTATATTCTGAAAGCCAGCTCTGTTGCTGTCAATGGTTCAATTGTGGTCACTGGTAACAGTACTAATGTTTGTTTGCCAATGTGGGCAAATATTTTACCAACAGTTACCTGAGTTCATATGGACGGTTGGTGCAACATTACTTTCTTAATATGCACAATGTTCACTTCGTGATTTTCTTCAACACACAACATTCCATAAAATAACTTCTATTTTGTTATTGTTTTCGAGAGGAGTGGCATACTCAGGGTCAGTCCTATTATTTAATTTTCTATTTTGAAAATTCCAGGTATGAGGGGTTGTGTGGCATTAAAGGGAATGTTTATGTTTTTAGTACTTTTCCCCTGCTGTCTTGCATTCTTGAATTTTTATGAGCTTTGGCGGAAACCAAAGGCGGAGAGATTCTAAGTGGGCTCAGACTAGGAGTTTAATACAATTCTTCTTTGTTATTGTTTTAAAACTAGCTTCCTTGTTACCAAAAGTTCCTGCCTTTCACTGATCCCACAGAAGTACTTGTGTATTTCTCCCTCCATGTGACAGGATGGAATTCTAGCAATTTTCTGCTTTCTAATTCAGAAATTACTCTGTTAGTGTGTTGTGGTTCAAGAAAATTACATACAAGGATGTTTTGGGATTCACATAAAAATGTTGTAAATCAGCTCTGTGTTTCAAAAAATCAGGCTTAAATAAGCACTTTTTGGAACATGGACCCAATTGGTCTTAGCCTTTAAGATTTCTGTGGTTTTGGTGGGTTTTGTAATTTTTGTTGTTATCTCAGAAGAGTTCTGGGGAAGTAGTTGTGATTTGAAATCATGGTCGTAGAACAGCTGATTCAAAACCATTAAGGTTAGTCAGACCATACATAGATTTTGCTTCTGGGCCTGTTCAGAAGGAAGATATGCACTAGTGTTCCTGTTGCTAGGTGATAAATTGAAAATAAGAGCAAGAATTGTGATTATTGTTTAACATAGGTATTTCAGAATTTAATATGAAATCAAATAACTTTTCAGAGTAGAAATCTAGTGTACTTTGAAAAATGCCTCTCTCTCTCCCTATGTATCTATGTATCTCTCGCTCTCTCTATTTACCTATCTATAGCTATATGTCTATCTATCTGTCAATCTACACACATATCATTCCATGTTAAAAAGCCTTTTTTCTTGTTTCTAAAGATTATTTTGTGAATCTTTAAAACAGGGGCATTATTGTGTGTTGCAAACATTTTTGAACTATGAAAAAATTATTTTTCCCTGTAGAAAATAAATCATACAACCAAATAATTAAAAACATACATAGTTATTATCCTTACCGTAAGGCAAAATTGTAACTATCTAATCTTCAAACAAGTAGGTTTTAGCTTGTACATTCAGCCTACAGGTAAGAAGCATCTGTAACTTCAGTAGAAATAATTTTATCCTCTGTTCAGGTTCTACTTTGTTTCAATGCCAGACTAAAAGTACAAGCAGCTTACGTTCCTGTCTATACTCATCATTTATTTCTCCAGAAAGATTTTGAGAGTTAAAAGGTTCATATTTTATCTGCGTGTCTGAATTATATTTATTGCTTTCCTGACTTTCTATTCCGTTGCTTCAAAAATTCCAGGGAACTCTGATAGGATGGCAGGATTGAAGCTGTTTATGTGTTGGGGGGTGGTGGTGGTGGTGGTTCACTAAAGCCTTTTTTATTATAGAAAGGACCTTCCTGTACCTCCCCTCCATCCTTCTAATGGGCTGCCTATTGCATAATCTCGCCTGGATAAAGGAGGCCACATCCTCATTCCTAGTACTGATGCACTTTTATTTGAGGGTTCAAGTTTGGTATGTAAGAAATAAATCTCAAGATTTTCGGTTAGCAGAAAATGTGACTTTTTTTTTAGTACTTTCTGGCTGAAGCTATCCCAGTTCATTTCCCCTAGCCCAGAGTCTAAGCTACTTTGAGAACATGGTAAATATTTTGACCAACTAAGTTGTTTAAGCACAACTTTTACAGCCACAGCCTCATTAAAAATTACAATAAACTTTCTTCGTTAACATTTTTATAATTTTAACTGTTAAATATAAGCATCTCAATTTCCTTACATTATGGAAAATGCATTTAGGGCTACATTTATATACTGTATATTTCTTCAAGTAAAACTTACTAATGTGAAACGTTTGAGTACAACGATAAAGATGTGTGTTAGGAAATATCAAACTCACAATATACCAGTGGTCTATGGGGCCAACTTGGTCAGCAGTCACCATTCCTTATTCTCTAATTTTACAACATACTTACGTAGCCCTTATACCAAGTGGAGAAACCTGGTCACTCAGAACTGTATACTATGATATGTTTTTGAAAGAATATAAACAAATGCTTTTAGCTTTCCAGACTCTGCCACCTGAAGGAGAGTGAAATAAATGGTGAGAACTCATCCAACACATTTAGCACAAACGTCTTCGTATTTCTTGGTTTACTTCTTGTTTTGGTGGACTATATCACTCAGGAGCTTCCTGAGAAAGAAAAAGGGGAAGATACATTCTTGAGAATTTTTGTGTCTCAACATGTTTTTACTCTACCTATACACTTAATTGGTGTTTTAGCTGGTTTCAGAATTTTAGAAATAATTTTTCTTCAAAATTAGTAAGACAGGTCAAGTGTAGTGGCTCACGCCTGTAATCCCAGCACTTTGGGATGCTGAGCAGATGGATCACCTGAGGTCAGGCGTTTGAGACCAGCCTGGCCAACATGGCAAAACCCTGTTTCTACTAAAAATACAAAAATTAGCTGGGTGTGGTGGCGCATGCCTGTAATCCCAGCTACTTGGGAAGCTGAGGCAGGAGAATCAGTTGAACCCAGGAGGCAGAGGTAGCAGTGAGCCAAGATTGTGCCATTGCACTCCAGCCTGGGCCAGATAGTGAGACTCCATCTCAAAAAAAAAAAAAAAAAATTAGACTTCCTGGGCTGATTCTCTAATGTGTTTGAATTTTTCCTATTTTTCCCATCTCTTTGTCTTTAATTCCACCTTTTGAGTCACGTCTGCAACTTCATCCTCTAGATCTTATTGAGTGTTTTCTTTTGGCTGTCATATTTTGAAATCCCAAGAGCTCTTTCTGTTACCTTTTCTCTTTTTAAACAATTGCCTCTGTTCCTTCTTTATGGATGCCATATTACTCTCAGCTCTCTGAGAAAAGAGTTTTCTTCTGGCTTCTGCATTGTCTCTTTTTCTTCTCCCTTATTCCCCAGTGTCTAGTGGTCCTTGGCTGTCAGCTTCTATTTTAAGAGTTAGGCACTAAACTATATGGCTGGGTCTTTCCAGTCTATAAGCTTCACTATAGGTTGATCAGGAAGAGAACCAGCCATTTTGTTGAGGACTCCAAACTGACAGTATCTAGTTTCCTTTCAGGCTGGTTGTTTTCCAAAGAGAAGATACTTCTAATCTGACTCAGCATATACAATTTTCAGGCTAAATGGGCAATGAGATTGGGGAATCTTATCATTCAGCAATAGAGTTTTATTTAATCTTATTGCTTTCAGTATGGTGCACCTGCTCTTGGCTGTGCCTTGTGTCTTTTAGTCTGATCATCCCTCTGGTTTAAACTCTCCAGAGAGTAAACATACTGTCTAGCCCTTTTTGCAGACTTTTTCAATCTATCCTCTATTTCCAGCCTTATGCGAACTCCTGTCTTTAGGACTCCAAGTTCTACCCTTCTGGGGTTCTACAGTAGGACTTCCTTGGTGCTTTTCCCAAACATAAGCTCTTCGTAGTCAGTGTTTACTGGTCTACTAAATCACGTTATTATTTATCTGATTTCCAGCTTCTGAATGTTCCCTGTCATCTCTTGTGTGTTTTCATTATTACTGTCTTCTTAATGGAATTTTAGAAGGGAGCAAGATAAATGTATGTGTTTAATCAATTTGAGAAGTTTTCTAGCTGGAGCTTTGTAGTATGTTAGGGAGTACAGTCTCTGCTTTGCTTTTTCTGGACTTTTCTCATCTTCAGCTCCCACTTGTTCTATACCTCAGCATGGTGCTCTCCTGGCTACAAAGACAGCATACAGTGTATGTTGCCTCTTCCTTTGTGAATTGAACTCAGAGGTTTCAGACAACATAGCTAATTTTGCTTTCAGCACAATGCAGTGGATAAAGGAAGGTCATCCTAATTTAACTTAATCTTCATTTTTTATAAATTATTTCAAATTTTATTAAGAAAGATATCCATTATGGGCAGTAGAGAGCATACAAATCAAAATGTCTGAGAAAAATAAACAAATAGCAAAATGTTCACTTACCCATGATTATATGCTAATCAAAATATGATGACCACATAATATAGTATTACCTTAAATACTCGAGTTAGGCAGCACATTTACAGGATGTCCTCTTGGTAAATAAATTATTGTACTAGTCTTTAAATAGGGCTACAAAGAAATTATTATTATTTTTTAAGACGGAGTCTCTCTCCATTGCCCAGGCTGGAGTGCAGTGGCACAATCTCAGCCGACTGCAACCTCCACCTCCCAGGTTCAAGCAATTCTCATGCCTCAGCCTCCCGAGTAGCTGGGATTACAGGCACCCACCACCACACCTGGCTGATTTTTGTACTTTTAGTAGAGATGGGGTTTCACTATGTTGAACCTCGAACTCTTGACCTCCAGTGATCCACCCGCCTCAACCTTCTAAAGTGCTGGGACTACTGGCATGAGCCACCAAGCCTGGCCTAAGACATTATTATTATTATTATTATTATTATTATTATTATTATTATTATTTTCAGACGGAGTCTCACTCTGTCGCCCAAGCTGGAGTGCAATGGCCCAGTCTCAGCTCACCTCCGCCTCCTGGTTCAAGCGATTCTCCTGCCTCAGCCTCCAGAGTAGCTGGGATTACAGGTGCCCGCCACCATACCTGGCTAATTGATGTATTTTTAGTAGAGATGGGGTTTCACCATGTTGGCTAGGCTGGTCTTGAACTGCTGACCTCGTGATCTGCCTGCCTCGGCCTCTCAAAGTGCTGGGATTACACGCATGAGCCACTGAGCCCGGCCTGGCCTAAGAAATTATTTTAAAAATTCTTATATTTCATGATGAATGAAGCATGACTGTAAATTTATTTATATTCAAAACTAATTTGTTTAGACAACTACACCTTCTTTGAATTAATCTTAGGTTGATAAAAAGTTCTTGAACAGCTGAAGAATAATATATCAATACTTAATTTATACCAGTATTTTAAAAGTAAATACATTTTACTTTCAATTTTTATTTAAAAGTACAATATACATCACCACACAAAAGTTAGATCTTGAAAAGGATTTTAGTTTTTAGGAATAGTTCCCATTATTCCTCTGCTCTCAATTCAGGTTTCACTGTGCAAATATTTTTTTCCAAGGTGTATTTGATTTGCCCTCCCGATGTCCTTAACCAGAAGGGAACCACAGAAGAAAACACTGCTGAAGACATCCATTCTCATTGCTTGCGTAGACCTGATTCACTAAGAAAATAGGAAAAGCTTAAATGAAAAACATTCTAGGGAAGTGACAAACCATATAAGGCAATGGGTGAGCCGCAATTGTGGGCGTAATTTTTTTCTCTCTCTCTTTCAACAGGGAGACACATCACCTCTGCCTCCCACTGTCCCAGACTGTCTGCGGGCTGATGTCAGGGTTCCTCCTTCTGAGAGCCAAAAATGTTCCGTCTATTTAGCAGACAAGAATATCACCCACGGCTTCCTCTATCCTCCTGGTTAGTAGAACTCTTTTTTAGAGCAGTAGCTTAGAAAGCTCTCATCAGCTGGATGTGGGCATGTGCCTTAAACATATACTCCCCACCAAAACTACCTGCTTGGGTAAGCTAGCTGCCTGAGAGGCTTCCAGTGGTTGTGGCTGGCCAGAGCAGCACAGCAGCTGTAATAAAGACTAAGACATTTTGCAGTGGGACCCACACAGCAGCTCTCATCTGGCCCAGATGTTTAGAGAGTTCGGCAGGTTTAAGTTTAATTTTAAAACTGGAGATTCTTTGCAGAAGGACACAAACATCTAAAAACCCATTTCTTCTGGCTCCTGCCCAAGCTAAGGTCCGCCTGGAGAATACAGCTGTGCCCGTGAAAAGAAATCAGGCTGGGTGCTCGCTTTGGCAGAACATATACTAAAATAGGAATGATACAGAGAAGGTCACCTAGTAAAATAAAATAAAATAAAAAAAGAAATCAGGCTGGAATTTTGGCCTGTCGCTCATGCTGTAGGGCTAACAGTTTTAAACTGCAGGTGAAGTAGCCAAATGAAATTTAAGTTTTTGTTGTTGTTGTTGTTGTTGTTTTCAGAAAGAATCTCTCTTGGGAACCTGCCAAAGCTAGTGTGATTTTCCTAAAACTCAAGCCACTTCCCTGTGCAACAGGAAACGTCATTTTTATTAACTTGCCTATGAGATTTTCAACAATTTCACCTTCTTAGAGATTTGTAATTTAAAGATTCCGAAATGTATAATGGGCAAAAAGGTTTAATGAAAGCAAGTAGCGTTATCAATTTAAAACTCCTGAGTTAGGATAAATTAACTGATAAATTTTATGTATCTAGATACAATCAGGGGGTACCAAATTTATGTAAGCCCTGTGATAAACATTAAAAATTTGCAACAGGCTGGGTGCGGTGGCTCACGTCTGTAATCCCAGCACTTTGGGAGGCCAAAGTGGGTGGATCACCTGAGATCAGGAGTTCGAGACCAGCCTGGCCAACATGGTGAAACCCTGTCCCGTCTCTACTAAAAATAGAAAAATTAGCTGGGTTTGCTGGTGCGCACCTGTAATACCAGCTATTCAGGAGGCTGAGGAATGAGAATGGCTTGAACCCGGTAGGCGGAGGTGCAGTGGGCCGAGATTGAGCCACTGACTCCAGCCTGGGTGACAGAGTGAGACTCTGTCTCAAAAAAAAAAAAAAGTTGCAACATTTTATTAATAAAATATTTGAAATTTGTGTATAAAATTGTATCTGTTAGGCCATAAGACATTCGTTAATACATCAATGTTTGCCTGACAAGGAATAAAATTAATAATTAAACAACTTGTCTCAAAAAATTAAGGATACGGCCAGACACAGTGGCTCATGGTCGTAATCCCAGCACTTTGGAAGGTCGAGGCAGGAAGATCACAGGCTCAGGAGTTTGAGACCAGCCTGGGTAACATAGTGAGATCTTGTCAGTTAAAAAAAAAAATTAAGGGTAAAATTAAACTCTCTTCTAACTCTCCAGTATAAATTCCAATTATTTGTTAAAAATAGAAGTTCTATTACTAGCATGTTCTTATTTTCCTCTAAAACAGAGGTAATGTTACGTTGATTGACTTTCCAACTTTCAGGGCTTAGTTAAAAAGGTAGAAGAGACTTTTTGTGGAGTCTGAGAACTACAAACACCATATGAAATCTTAAGAAAAAAGAGCTACTTGTTTCTTCTTGTCTTTTGGTGCCTACTTATTGGCCTCTCATTGAATAATTAGTTACCCAGGCAGGATGGTGCATGCCTGTAATCCCACCTACTTGGGAGGCTGAGGCACGAGGATCGCTTGAGTCCAGGAGTTCGAGATCAACCTGGGTAAAATGGCCAGACTCTGCCTTAATAGTAATTAAAAAAAAAATAATTAGTTAAGATATCCAAGTACAGTTTAAGTATAAAAAGTATTATAATAGAAAATTCATATAAGTGAATTGTGCACTATATGTGTTTCTGTGACTGCCTTATTTCACTCAATGTCCTCAAGTTTCATTCATGTTCTTATATATTACAGAATCTAAAATAGTCAAATTCATAGAATCAGAGAGTGAAATGGTGGTTGCCAGGGGCTGGGGGAGGGAGAAATGGGGAGTTCCTAATTAATGGGCGTAAAGTTTCAGTTAAGCAAGACAAATAAGCTCTGGGCATCTTCTGTACAGTATTGTACCTAGAGTCAACAGTACTATACTATATACTTAAAAAATTGTTAACAGAGTAGATTTCATGTTAAGTGTTCTTACCAAAATGAAATCAAATGAAAAAGGATTTGAATAAACATTTACAGGTTTGCAGCTTTTAATCCTCACAATAATTCTATGAGATAGATGCCATGAGACAAATGAAGCACAGAGGGATGCAGCACTTTGCCCGAGGAGTGCAGCTGTGAGCAGCGGAGCTGGGGTTCCCACTTGGGCTGTCTGCTTCCAGAGCACCCTCGCTGAACACTCACTGTGCTAGACAGCACAGCCATAAATCCTCAGAGCCCATGATTTCTGGTGTTCCCTTCAGCAGTCTCTATTAGTCAGTTCTCATACTGCTAATAAAGGCATACCTGAGACTGGATAATTTACAAAGAAAAGGGGTTTAATGGACTCACAGTTCCACATGGCTGGCGATGCCTCACAATCATTAGGGAAGACAAAGGAAGAGCAAAGAGATATCTTACATGGCTGCAGGCAAGAGACAGCGTGTGCAGGGGAACTCCTCTTTATAAAACGATCAGATCTCGTGAGACTTATTCACTATCACGTGAACGGCATGGGAAAGACCTGCCCCCATGATTCAATTATCTCCCACAGGGTCCCTCCCACAACACCTGGGAATTATAGGAGCTACAATTCAAGATGAGATTGGGAGGACACAGCCAAACCATATCAGTCTCTATCAAGTAAAAACTCATTTTCTTCAGAAAATTTTATTTTGGAAGACAGCTATCTATAATAACATTATTATTTTGTGCACATCCAATAACTACCCATTTATATCTGGCATTCTGTTTGTTTCCTAGGGCTGCTGGAACAAATTACCAAAAAAGGTTGACTTAAAACAAAAATGTATTATCTCACAGTTCTGGAGGTCAGAAGGCTAAAGTCAAGGTGTTGACAGCCATGTTCTTTTTGAAGGCTCTAGGGGAAAATCCTTCCTTGTCTCTCCCAGCTTCTGGTGGCTCCAGGCATTGCTTGGCGTGTACTGGTATCACTCAAACCTCTGCCTCCATCTTCACAAGACCTTCTCCCCTGTGTTTCTCCTCTTCCCAAATCTCCTTCTCCTTATTAAGACACTAGTCACTGGATTTACAGTCCACCCTAAATCCAGGATAATCTCATCTAGAGACTCCTAGCTACATCTGCAAAGACCTATTTCCAAATAAGTTTATATTCACAGGGATGAAAGGAATGGTTAGGACTTGGATGTATCTTTTTTGGATCACACTTCAACCCACTACAGGCGTAAAACTGCCTGCATTATTAACGACCTCTGTTAGAAAGTACTACTTCTGTGCTTTGACTGTTAATAAATTTATATTAATATGTAATAGTAATATGCCTGTTGTGCAGTATGTCATATTTTCTCTTATAGCTAGATCTAATAAGATCCATTTGTTTTGCAGCCAGCAATAGAACATCAGATAGCCAATATGATGCTTTAATTACGAGCAATTTGGTACCTATGTATGAAGAATTCAGAAGTAAGTATGAATTTAGAGTATTAATTTTAAAATAGTTAAGTGACTCCTTGAACTTCCAAACTAAACACATATTTTTTTAATTGCAATTTGTTCCTGATATTAAGGGTCATTTTGTTCTAATGGTTTAAATATAGGTACAGGAAGGATCCCTCACATAGTTTCTTTTCAACTTACTTTGACTTTGAGTGACTTGTTGCTAGAATTCTGATAATTTGTTTTTAAGCCTTAATTTGATTACTGCCACTCACTAAAAGTAAATGAAATGTAAATGTTTATCCCCAGAGTAATAATTAATAAGGCAACAGGTGTGTTCTGATCATTTTTAACACTCCCTGTCCCATAAGCAACTCAGCCCTAGGGAGAAATTTGAAGGCATATTTAACTGTAATTTCAAGACAATAACTACAGAAACAAAAAGCTATCATCAATGTGGCTGTTTATTTTTGCTTGTGAAGCCTATTCTGGAGAATTACCCAATCATCACTGGCAATTATTAAGGCAGAATTTCATGCTATTTAAATGTACTTGTCTATAATAGAAAATAGTGTCATATTTCACTGAAGTGGACATTTTAAACACTTTATGATTTTATTTTTAGAAATGTGGGACTACTTCCACAGTGTTCTTCTTATAAAACATGCCACAGAAAGAAATGGAGTAAATGTGGTTAGTGGACCAATATTTGATTATAATTATGATGGCCATTTTGATGCTCCGGATGAAATTACCAAGTAAGTGATTTGACTTTTTGATTTATCAATAGGGTCTCATGAGGGGAAATTCCAATATTTTAAGTAAAGCTCAGTATTTTAAATATTACATCATACATTCACAGACAAATGTTATTGTTGACTATTTTCAATCTAGTCTATCTAAATATTTAGGAAAGCTTATATTGCAAAAAATTTAAACTAATGGGCAAAGAAAACACTTCCTGGAAAAGTTTAGCAAAATTTTATTTGGAAAATTGCTGAATTAATGGGCAAAGATAACATGAAATTTTGTAAAGGCTAAGGAGGTAGACAAAACTTGATGTACTATCAATGAATATAAAACCAATCCAACAATAAATGAAAAAAAAGTCGAGTAAAGGCTAAGGTAAATTTTACAAGAATAGTGAAAAGTCAAGTAAAGACTAAGGTAAATTTTACAAGAATAGTGAACAGTTCATAAAAGCACTTCCCAGGAGACAATGTAGGTAAATTTCATGCAGAGAACTAGTCCTAACTAAACTGTACATTTTAGTATTAAGCCTGGTCGTAACAGGTTGCTAAGAATTAGTTTTGAATGCAGAGCACAGTAATAGAGTTTTAGAGAAGTTTCATCTACCATTTCTCTTTATTATCAAAAGATATGAAGGACCAAACTAAACAATTGTACTGTCTAAGCCTAGATTATGTAAAGCAATGATTTCTACCTATACCTTCTGATAAAGTAACATTTATGACTACTAAGTGTGTGGCCTTTTTCTATTTTGTTCACCATGTCCTTATTTCAGTGTTGAATGAATACTGAATCAATATTTCAGTATTGACTCTACCTTTCACAATTTATTAATTCTAATAATTCAAACTTTGACAGCATTTTCTATATGCTAGGTACTTTATAAAGAACTCACATATACATCAGTTAAACTGCAAAGATACCCTAGTTAGGTTCCATTAGCCCCCAGTTAGAGTTAAGGAAACTGGGGTTAAACAACTTATCTAAATTCTGCAACTAATAGGTGGTAAAGCCAGAATATGAACCCAGACAGCCTGGCTCTGAGTCCATGTTCTAAATCACAGTAATACATTTCTATTTATACCAGCTTGTATTCCTTTGGCGGAGTCAGATTTTGCACTTAAAACTTTTGAAAGCACTTTCATGTTCATTATCTGAAACCGAAGTACTGTCACATCAGTTGTATGGATTTATCCCCATGTCTACACTGTGAAGTTGATAGCACAGAATCACTTCCTTGGAAAGCTGAGGAAACTCGGTAAATGATAGAAATAGAGGATGAGTGAAAGTCCAAACATTTTGTGGAAGTGCGTGGCTGGAGGTGGAATCTGGGCTCCTTTATTCTCAGATTCTGCTGTATTAGTAAACACTACTGTGAAGTATGAAGTCAACAAAACGAGGAAATGCAGGAGGCAGAATATCATGCTCTGCTTTTTTTTTTTTTTTTTTTTTTTTTTGTATTCTAACATTTTTTCATGTTAGAATGACCAAGCTTGGACTTCCACTGTAATCTCTATTCTGGCTGATGGGAGCAAAAAATATGTAAGACTTTGTGCTTTTTATTTATTACTTTCTTTTACTATATTTTTACTTTGGCATTTCTTTAAAACTATATAAAGACATTTATTGGCCTGGTGCAGTGGCTCACGCCTGTCATGCCAACAGGTTGAGAGGCCAAGGTGGGAGGATCATTTGAGCCCAGGAGTTTAAGACCAGCTTGGGCAACAAAGTGAGAACCCATCTCTATTAAAAAAAAAAAAATCCAAAGTACCATTAGAAGTAAATATATATATATGTGTGTGTGTCTTTACATAGTGTTTTTCATATATATATTTACATATTTATACCAGCTTGTATTCCTTTGGTGGAGTCAGATTTTGCACTTAAAACTTTGTATGCAAGTTATTTAAAATGTACCTAGCATATAGTAAAATGCTGTCAAACTTAGAATTATAAGAATTATTATTTTACATATATATATGAAAAAAACTATGTAAACACACTTATCACCTTTAGAAGCAAAAGTATAATAACATCAAAACATGTTTTCAATTATGTTTGTAAGGCATTTGGCCAACACTGATGTTCCCATCCCAACACACTACTTTGTGGTGCTGACCAGTTGTAAAAACAAGAGCCACACACCGGAAAACTGCCCTGGGTGGCTGGATGTCCTACCCTTTATCATCCCTCACCGACCTACCAACGTGGAGAGCTGTCCTGTGAGTATGCTTTGGGAGGGTCCAGGACCCGAGAAAATGAGTCAGAGCTCATTTGGGTTCTCATAAAAGTGGCTCTGACTAAAACTTTTTTTTTAGGTGTTTCATGGGAAAAGTTGTAACACAAATGACTTCATTTTTTAGGCTTTTCCTTAGACTATTGATCTCTATGTAATTAATATCAATTTAAACACATATCTGCATAGTTGAAAATATATGTACCTCATGTATTTTATTTATATACGTTTTATTCACATTCACTAATAATGAAAGAGGTGAAATCTTGTTAATCTCTTTTTTCTTTTTTTATTTATAACATGACAATTGTATGTATTTATGAGGATAGTGTGATGTTTGAATGCATGCATACTTTGTATAATGATCAAATCAGGATAATTAACATATCTACCACTTTAAACATTTATTTCTTTGTGGTAATAGCACTCAAAGTCCTCTCTTCTAGCTATCTTGAAATATACAATACATTGTTATTAACTGCAGCCACTCTACTGTGTAATAGAACCACCACAACTTATTTTTATTCTGGCCACAAATCTTAAAGTTCTTCCCAATGTTAGCACTAAGTTAATGTTTCTGAATGAGTATGTACATGTAAAAATTCCATCAACTTGAACCATGAGGTGTGAAATTGATTATACACACACACACACACACAAACACACACACACAGTGCAAGTAACATTCTTTTTTTAAACATCATTATTAGGCTACCTCAGAATCCTTTTTGGATCAAGGCAGATTATATGTAAGTAGTTAATTCGACTTGCATGTAAATTCCTTATAGAAAAAATATGTATCCTGGAACTTAGGTTTTACTGAAGTCATTCAACAAATATATTGAGTACCTATTAAGCACATAGTATCATGATAGAAACTCTTTAGAATGCACAAAGGAGGAACACATTGTCCCCGCTTTTAAAGAGTTCATATACAACTTCAGTTTATATATGAGATATAGGCACACAATTTAGTCAGTCAATAATACAAGAATTATTCTAAAAACTAAAAAGTAAAAGAGGTTGCAAAGTTGGGATCAATTGACAATTAATGTTAAAAGGATTTAATATTTGAAATTAAAATCACATTTGGCTGGAATGATCAATAAAGATTTCATAAAATAAGGTGTAAGTAGGTCTGTGCCCTGAAAGATGGATAGAATTTGAGTATATTGAGAAGACTACGAAGAGTCTTCCATGGAGGGTGGGTATGAAGAATGAAGAGGATTTAGTAACTGATTGGATACAAGAGCCCCCACCCCAAAAGGAAACTCAAAGATGAATCAGATTTGAATGTTAGTAATTAGGAAAAAGGCAGAAAGAGGAAAGTTAGGAATGAGAACTTTTTGGCAGGTAGATAGGATAAGCTAAGGATAGGCATTTTAAGTTTGTGGAAATGGGCATTGATGTGGAAAGTCCCATAGGCAATTAGAGCCTGAGAATTGAAGCTTGGGATCTAGGCCAGATTGAGATTCATGTATATTCTTTCAGGTGTTCAACACATGAGTGCCTTCACCATGCTGTGCACTATAGGAGGTACTCACAATTAGAAATCCAGTAAAATATTAGAAGAAAGAGATAAGTGATGTAAGAGAGGGACAGATAAACTACTGTAGTAGTATTTCAAAGGAGAATTACTTCTTGACAGGGAGGGTGACATTTCAGTTGGGTCATGTAGATACGATTTTACTTGAGTGTTTAAATTGTCTAAAGAAGGTGGCCAAGTTTAGAGGCTGAATAGTGAGCCACTCACTATTCTTAAAATGAGGAAGCAGAGTTTCTGAACAGGAAACTATCAGGAGATGTTGTTGAATTGAATCCCTTCCTACTTTTCCTGTCAGCATTTTATTTGGTTGAGACAAGGGTAAGCCATTATTCTTTACTTCCTTTTCCAATGACAGACATCAATGACTGATACGGTGTGGTACTCTTTACCATGAAATCTGGATTAAACAGTTCGTTATTACAGAGGTTCTAGGTAGATATTTTGGAGTGATTACAATGAGTACACAAAGAAAAAAATATTTGCTATCCCTGGTCTGGGCCCTTTTGGCCTTCTATTAGGACTCTTGAAAATGAATCTTAAGTAGATTTGTGGTCTCCTCTCCTCTTCTCATTTGTCAGTGTGCACTACTACCAACTTACTCATCTTAAAATTTAGTTTATATTTTGTCATAGCCTCTCACCCCAAAACTTCTGATTATCCTGAACAACAACAACAACAATAATACAAAGAAACAAACAAAAACAACTTCCAGCCTGTACTTAAGTCTCTTCACAATTTACCCTCAGTTGACCTTACAGGCTTATGTTCCAGGCCAATTGGAGTCCTTGAAATTACTTGAACATATCTTGAGTTTGCTTACCTCATCACTGTTGCCTATGTTCTTCTCTCCTCTAGAATTCTATTCTTTTCCATCTGCTAAAAATTCCACCTGGGCGTCAAGGTAAAGTGCAAATAATATGAAGCTTTCCTTGATTATTCAAAGTAGAAGTGATCTCTCCAAAGTTAACAGAGCATCATCTCTATTGAATAGGACATCATCAGTAATAAATTGGACATATCCAAGATTTTGAGGAATTTGCAGTATAGTAATAAGAATGTGACATCTGTATAGATAATTATAAGACAAAATGCAATGAGTATAAAGCAAACTTAAGCCAAGCTATGATTATAAAAGAGATTGCAAAGTTAATAAGAGTAGCTGTCAATTAGATATGGGGAAGGGAAAGGCAAGATGAGAGAGAGGCAAAGATGACTAAAAATCCAGGGCATGACTGACCAGGAAATGTATACGATAGATTATCTTTTGTTTTGGGAAGGATGGATTTGCTCTTGGTGGTCTTCAGTTTGACAGACTAGTTGAATATTTAGGAGGATATATGAGAAATAGAATAAAATAGAACTTAAATGCATGGATTTTGGAGTTGGACCTCCTGGGTTCAGTGAATGACTTGGTTTCTTTGGGCAAATATGTTAGTTTCCTCATCTATTATATCTAATAAGTATGAAATATTCACCTCCTTTTATGAAGTTTGTAAAGATTAATCAAAATAATCTATATAAAACCCTAAGACTTCCCAATATAAAAAATGGTGGCTATTATAAAGGAATCATATCTTAGGATGAAGTTACATTCTAAAGTCGACAGAGGCCAAGCGCAGTGGCTCACCTGTAATCTCAGCACTTTGGGAGGCCAAGGCAGGCACATCACCTGAGGTCAGGAGGTCGAGACCAGCCTTTTACTAGAGACCCCATCTGTACTAAAAATACAAAAATTAGCCAGGTGTGATGGTGCATGCCTGTCATCCCAGCTACTCGGGAGGCTGAGGCAGGAGAATTTCTTGAAACTGGGAAGTAGAAGTTGCAGTGAGTGGAGATCGCACCACTGCACTCCAGCCTGGGCAACAGAACAAGACTCTGTCTCAAAATAAAATAAAATAAAATAAAATAAAATAAAATAAAATAAAATAAAATAAAATAATAAAATAAAATAAAATAAAATAAAATAAAATAAAATAAAATAAAATAAAAGTCAATAGAGAGTGAAATTGAATCTCCTGTACACAAATCATCCAGAAAGTGTAGTACATTCACAAACTGTTTCTTAGTAAGTCTAAACCAGCCAATATTTCCAATAGCATTTGGATAGGTAATTGTGCTTTGATGCACCTGATAAAATAGATGGCTTGCTTTAAACATTGCATTGTATGAAAACTCTGTACTTTAAATATTTGAATTACACAATGTACAGAAGTACTCCTACTATTAAGAGGTTCCAGGGAACTGAGATCAAGCCATAGGAATGATAGATTCACAGTTTTATCCCACACTTGGTGTAAGGAATTAGATCATATTTCCTTATTTATTTTGTCCTTTCCTTGTTCCTTTCATCTTTTCTTCCCTCCTTTTTCCTTTTCCCTCCTCCTGTCATCTTTGTACTGTAAAATTCTGTCAGATAAATGAGAATGTAGCCATGAGTCCAAGTGACTTTCATTGTAAGTTACTCAGCAGATATGGAAAATGTAGGTATGGAACTTGGAGGAGAAATCAGAACTGCAGATCTAGATTTGGGATTAAATCATTGGTGTGAAATACAATTGCCAAAGGGGAGAAAGTGGAAAGAAAAGATCCCAAATCAAATTGAGGAAAATATGCTTCCAGGAAGTATAGTCATCTGAGGAAACAGAAGGTATTATCAAACAAGTAAACAGTAGAGCTATGGATAACAAAGGAGGAACTTCAGAAGCCTGGGGTAGCTAACTAATTGAAAAGCCTGAGGACAACCCATTCAGTGAGGTCATCATTGACAAAGTAGTCGCATTAGCATGATAACAGCAATCACCGGACTGTAAGTGGGTAAGGAGAGAGAATAAGAACGTGGATAGGGCAGAAAAATGCTGAAATCAATATTGTCTCAAAAAATGAGTTGTATTTTGGGGATATACAATACTCTTAATTCTGTAACAGGTCATTTATACACACACACACACACACACACACATAAATATCAAAGTATATTTAAATATAGCTCATAAAAGTGTATAGCCTATTCTGTTGGCATGGACTAGTGCAGCGAGAGCAGTTGTCTACAGCTGGCTTCTGTTCAGATTAGTTGGTGCCAGCGACTTACTCAGGTTAAATAGCTGAAGTATCGTCTCTGCGTAAGTATAGTTTTGTGTTATGCTTTGTGGTCATTTCCCTGCAAATTTAAAAAAGGGAAGACTGTCAGGTGCTGGGTAAACATTTAGTTGGATGGATGCCAAGTAAGTCAGGCGAGAGTAGAGTCGTATAAACCAAATGGGAGAAAATGTTATGGAAAAAAAAGTGATCAAAGATATTAGGTGCTGCTGAAATGTGCAATAGTAAAGGCAGAAGAGAAAAACTTCTAATTAGATTCCCATTGAAAGAAATAACTCAAACTAACATAGCGCATTTTTTTTTTTTAATATTAGCTTGCATTGTGAATCTGACACAAGTGCTTTAATGGTTAGGAACAAAAAGTATTTCCTCTTACTCTTCCTCTGGCTCAGATAGTGGCTATCTGTATTAAGTCTGCATACTTAAACAAGTAAACCACTGCATCGAAGTCAAATGAGAATCATGAAAACACAGTAATCTGATTAAATAAACTTTGAAACTTTCTTATTATGTGAAAAGTTAACTGAACTTTAGCAATATCATATGAATACCAGAAAATTATTCTTTATAATAAACAATAAAGAATGTCATAGAAACCCATGTTTCTAAATTATTGAACTAACTTTCATATTGTAAAAAAAATCCAAAATAAAAAGGTCAAGAAATAACTGAAAAGATGCATAAATAAACAATAGTCAGCATAATAAAATATAAACAGACATAAAACACTATTTTACATCCATGGTTTGGCAAAGATGTGGGGAAATGGGAATTATCTTTCACTGCCTATGGAGCTGTAAATTGGTATGAAGACTTTGAGGAGTGCTAGGTTTAATATCTGATAAAGTTAAAATTGAATGTACTCGGCCGGGTGCGGTGGCTCATGCCTGTAATCCCAGCACTTTGGGAGGCCAAGGTGGGTGGATCACCTGAGATCAGGAGTTTAAGACCACCCTGGCCAACATGGTGAAACCCCATCTCTACTAAAAATATTAAAAAATTAGCTGGGTGTGGTGGCGGGTGCCTGTAATCCCAGCTACTTGGGAGGCTGAGGCTGGAGTGCAGTGAGCCAAGATCACACCATTGCACTCCAGCCTGGGTGACAGAGTGACAATGTCAAAAAAAAAAAAAAAATTGAATGTACTCTATGGCCCAACAATTTTATTAATATATCCTAGAAACTCATGCTCTTGAACACAGGAGGCATATACCAAGTTATTTATTATAGCATTATTTATAGTAACAAAAATGTTATCAATATGTAACGCAAAATTTAATTGTTTTGCATTTAAATGAGGAAATATCACAAACCACAGCTAAGAACAAGTCACTTAACAAGACCTAGATATATCACTATAGATTACAAACATTAATACCGAATGAAAAAAATTGTAGAATACCACTTATAATATTAACATAAGTTTAAAAACTCATCAGTACTACATATTGTATAGTGATGTACAGTAAAAGTTTGAAAAAACAGACTGGATTCGCCCTGATATAAAGATGTTTAGTTCTGAACAGAGGAGCCCTGGGGACTTAACTTCATCAGCAATATTTAATTTCATTAAAAAAATTACATCTGAAGTAAACATAAAAATAGATAAATTTTGATGACGGTGTTCTATGTTAGTTATAGTATACTTTGTACTTGCGTTTTCTTTTTATTTTTAAAAACTAAATTTAGCTGCATCAAATTAAGATTTAAGGAGGTAAAAATCATCGGCAAAAAGACAACTTCTAAGCAATAAAAATATTTCTGTTCATGAAAAATACTGCCTTGTGAAAAAAAAAAGTGTTGTGCTTTTCTTTTTCAGGAAGGTAAACCAGAAGCTCTTTGGGTTGAAGAAAGATTTACAGCTCACATTGCCCGGGTCCGTGATGTAGAACTTCTCACTGGGCTTGACTTCTATCAGGATAAAGTGCAGCCTGTCTCTGAAATTTTGCAACTAAAGACATATTTACCAACATTTGAAACCACTATTTAACTTAATAATGTCTACTTAATGTATAATTTACTGTATAAAGTAATTTTGGCAAAATATAAATGATTTTTTTCTGGAGAATTGTAAAATAAAGTTTTCTATTTTTCCTTAAGTCCCCTAAAAGCCATAATTTTTATTATTCCCTTTTCTCTTTTTTCATTTCTATGAATATGTATTATTTTAAAGTTATATTTTTCACACAGAGATGATGCTATATTACACCTTCCCTTTTTTGTTGGTTTCTTAAACTCTAATCTCATGACAGATTATACCTTCCTTATTACTTGTTTTATCTTACTCAGAATCTTTGAATATATTTTTCTGCCCAGAATTATCTAAACAAAAGGGAGAACAAAAGAAGTATGTCTCACTTGGGAACTGAATCAACTCTAAATCAGTTTTGTCACAAAACTTTTTGTATTTGACTGGCAATGCTGATTAAAATTAAAAATGCACAGAACTTTTACGCTGTTAATTTCACCTGTAAAAACTGTCCCAACAGATGTGCTTGGCACAAATGCATGAAAATGACATCTTTTATGATAGCAAAAACCAGAAAACAACCTAAAAGACTGGTTAAACAAATTATGGAATTTGTTTAAACAAATACTATTCCATCTCTATAAAGACAGAAGTAGATCTATATATATCTTGAATGTATCACTATTATTAAGTGAGAAAGCAAGTGGTAGAACAATGTGTGTAGTCTACTGTCATTTTTCAGGGGTCGGTAAACTTTTCCATAAGGGACTAGATGGTAAATTTTTTAGGCCATACAGTCTCTTAAAACTACTTACTCTGCTGTGGCATCAAGAAAGCAGCCATAGATAGTATAAAAAAGGAGTAAGAGTGGTTGTTCTATTAGTCTGCTTTCACATGGCTATAAAGAAATACCTGCGACTGGGTAGTTTATAAAGAAAAGAGGTTTAATTGATTCACAGTTTCGCATGGCTGGGGAAGCCTCAGGAAACTTACAATCATGGCAGAAGGAGAAGGGGAAGCAAGTACTTTCTTCACAAGGCGACAGGACGGAGTGAGTCTAAGCAGAGACAGGACAGAGTGAGTGTGAGCAGATAAAATGCCAGACACTTATAAAACAATCAGATCTCATGAGAACTCACTCACTATTACGAGAACAGCATGGGGAAAACTGCCCGCATTATCCAAACACTTCCCTCCCTTGGCATGTGGGGATTACAATTCGAGATGAGATTCGGGTGGGGACACAGATCCAAATCATATCACCTATGTTCCAATAAAACTTTATTTACAAAAACAAGTGGAGGGCTAGATTGGGTCCCTGGGCTGTAGTTTGTCAGCCCCTGTTTCATATAATAAAATCTGGGCTGGGGGAAGCAGAAATTAATAGTAAAAAAGATAACATTTTTATTTTTTGCTCTTTGTATTGCCTGAAGTTTTTTTTTAACTCCTTTATGTATTTCTTTAATTTTCAAAATAGAGTTATGAACCAAAGAGATCTCAGCAATTATTTCAGGGTCAATGCTATTGGTCAGATTTTGGGGTTGCTAGACTGGCAATTTTCCAAATATTTCTCTGATATAAAGATCAGTTCATCCAGGGACACAGGCTTTGTAGGTAATGAAAAATCTTGTGACCTGAACTTCAAGGAAAACAAATTCAATTGCTTTCTATTTCTATTAGAATTTCAACTGAATTATGGTTATTAATTACAACCAATTAAGATGTTAGTTTATTCCCACTGGATTTTTTTTAACATAGTTTCTTCACATGTAGAATTTAGGTAAAAAATTTATGCAGTGCAAAATGTGCAATACAGAGAGGCTGCAAGTTAAGACACAAATAGGGAATTATTTCCGGATACATAGCAACAATGTTAATACTCTTCATATAGAGACAATTTTTCCAATCAGTGTTCTCCTGCCCCACCATGGCCTGGAAAATAAATAAGATCACCTGGAATTTAGAACTCACAATAGGAAGAAAAATGGTGGGTGTTTACAACCCTGAACTGAGTTTAATAACCCTGGATTTCCTCATTACTTCTGAGTTGGTCTGAAAGTGGCTAAATTGTTGACATAAGAATAAAAAGAGAAAAATTAAAACTATATATATTTTTTGAGATGGAGTTTCATTCTGTCACCAGGCTGGAGTGCGGTGGCGCGATCTCAGCTCACTGCAACCTCCACCTCCCGTATTCAAGCGATTCTCCTGACTCAGCCTCCCGAGTAGCTGGGACTACAGGTCCCCACAACCACACCCGGCTAATAAAATTTCATTTTTTACACAGAGATTGTGCAATATTATACCTTCCTTTTGCATATTCATTATTCCATTAAAAAAGAAATATGTATATGTAAAGCCATTTTGAATGAATGAATACCAGTGATTTAATGGATCATGAAATTATAGAGGATTTGGTGTATCTACTTAATAACTTTCAGTATGTAGCCTATATTTACAATGAACTTGTTTTATTTTTAAAAATCTGAAAATGTAAACAATAAAGTTAGTTACACTTTAAAATATTATTTAGAAAGGATTTTATATGTACTCAAAGTTTGCAAGAATAGTATAGGCCGGACACTGTGGCTCACACCTGTAATCCTAGCACATTTGGGAGGCTGAAGTGGGCAAATTACTTGAGATCAGGAGTTCAAAACCAGCCTGGGCAACACAGTGAGACCCTGTTTCTATTAAAAAAAGAATAGTATAAAGAACTCTTTATAACCCTTACCCAGCTACATCAATTAACATTCTCAGTATGTACATTTATATATAGTTTTATTTTTCCCACTGTACTTGAGAGTACATTGTAGTCATTATGCCCATTAACCCTGAGTACTTTAGTGTGCAAAGATCAAGGACATTAACTCACAGTAAGTTTAATGTTGGTACAATGCTATAAATAATCTAATTTATGAACCTATCAATTTTTTTCATATTTTCAACAATTCTTTAATGATATTTTCTTTTTTTGGTCTAGGATCTGAAAGAGAATCATTCATTGTATTACTTTTTTCTCTTTGGTCTCTTATAAGGTGCAACAATTCCTCAGCATTTAACAAATAATGTTGATTCTTTTGAGGAGTCCAGGTCATTTATTTTGTAGACCGTCCCTCAAATGGGTTTGTCTGGCATTTCCAGATGACTGGATTAACACAGTGCATTTTTGGCAGGGACATTACATTAGTGACATTTGTCCTCAGTGCTTCATATTTGGAAGCACATGATGTTCATTTGTGCCATCATTAATCCATGCCAGATTTGATCAGTTGGTGATGTTAGTGTTCATAAGTTTCTCTTCTGTAGAGACAGTATTTTTCCCTTAGTAATTTATAAGTTATTTGTAGAAGGATATTGAGACCCTACACATATCCTGTTTCTCATTAAATTTTTACCCAACAGCTTCAGTATCCGTTAATAATCTTTCCCTGATTCAATTTTTACGATGATAGTTGTGAAGGGAGTGATTCTTAAAAACTCCATTATTTTACATTTATTAGCATTCTACTATAAGCAAAAGTGTTCTCTTACTTATTTTGTTATTTATTTATTTATTATTGTTTGTACAGACTCATTTTTTTTATTCCAACAGATTAGAATACATTAAGATTATTACTTATGTCAGTACTCAAATTGTCCCAGAGTTGGCCAACAGGAGCTTCTTTAAGTGGGGTCCTGGGTCATTTGGATATACCCCATTATTTTTTGAGGACTTTCTTATTTTCTAGTACAGAAAAAAAAATTCAGGATTATTTTGTACTTTCCCTGCACTAACTCTGGAATCAGTTCTTTCTCCAAAACGCCCTGGTTCCATTTAGTGGGCACTGGTGCCCTAATTGCTTCTGGGGTATCATAACATCTAGGCATCTTCAGTCAACAAAAGTGGAATCTATATCTATGTCTCTTTGCCTATATCTATCTTTGGGTTCATAAATACTGTAAACTTAAAGTAAAATCCTAAGTCTTCCACTGATAGAACAGACCCTCTGTGGCCAAGAGGACCCCAGAAAAACCTTAAAACTGAGTTTCTGGCCACCGCCAGGAGACAGGGGAGGTCAGACATGCCTCATTCTACCCACTCTCTTTCATGGTTTGGACACAATTGACCAGCATTAATGTTGAAATAGATATGGTAAGACTGACAGAACAGACTCTGTGGCAATAAGATACCAAATCATATACAAGACCAAAGGCCATGCCAGGCAAGGATGAAGTCATGCACCCTACACTTAAAGAATAAACTGCTCTATTTATTTATTTATTTATTTATTTATTTATTTATTTATTTAGAGATGGAATCTCTCTCTGTTGCCTAGGCTGGAGGGCAGTGGTGCCCTCTCAGCTCATGGCAACCTCTGCCTCCCGGGTTCAAGCAATTCTCCTGCCTCAGCCTCCTGAATAGCTGGGATTACAGGCACATGACATTACACCTGGCTAATTTTTGTATTTTTAGTAGAGACAGGGTTCCACCATGGTGGGCCAGGCTGGTCTCGAGCTCCTGACCTCGTGATCCACCCACCTTGGCCTCCCAAAGTGCTGGGATTACTGTCATGAGCCACCTCGCCCGGCCTAGAATAAACTGTTCTAACTGCCACAAGGGTTTTTCTGGTTTGTTTGTTTTGCTTTTTCTCTCAAGCACTGGCTTTGAGATAAGCAATATTAAAACAATTACAACTCATCTCACTGACGCTGACTAACAGAACCACTGTTCCACCAGCTATAACTACAGCTTTGATTGGACAAGGGCCTGATTTCAGTAACTTTCTTCTGATAGGGAGACCACCGACCACGGACTGGTTCTGACTGGTTTACAGAGGTTGCTCACTTGTGTGACTTTGTAACCTGAAAAGATCTTTCGATGTATAGGGCCCAACTGTAATACATTTGACAAGAACGGGTGCATTCAAGGTGGTATGGCCATAGACATAACTGTAATACTTTTGAATGTTAAGTCTCCACCTACAAGTGAACATGGGTCATATGTTACATGCAGATTTGCTCAATACACATGTGTCAGGACCACCTTCATGAATATTTACAGCTTCTCCCATAACCTGTTAAATATGTATTTTTAGCCAGCCTCTTCAACATAAAACTGCTACTCCAATCTTTCCTGCTTTGAAGTGCTTGTCTGGTCTTAGCTAGAGGAATATTTCCCATCCTGTGGGGTGACCATTTTGCAGGCTGTAACCATTTACAAAAAATAAAGTCTCCTTTTCCAAACTCACAGATTTGTGATTTTTTTAAAGTTAACACCACATGAATAAAAACCATGAATTCAATTATAATCCAATACTGCATAGTTTTTCTAACAACTTTCTATTTTATAATTGTATCTTCCTTCTCCAATAGTGAGAAATTTGGTTCCCAAAATCGTCAATATATTTATTCATATGCTCCAATACATGGAGAGTAAGAATTGCAGACTAACACCACTTAAAGAAGGAAATTTACCAAGTAGAATGCAAGAAGTGTTTCTAGGCTAAGAACTTGGTCAGAATATTGTTCCAGAATTATTTGGACTTGTTTTTCCCCCTTCAGTGTAGTTGCATTATTCATTTGAAATATAGTACTGCTCATTTGTTTCTATTTATATTCTGTTAAGGAGTTTCCCCAACCTTGTTGAGTCACATTTATTTGTTTTAGTGTATAAAATATTAACATGATTTTAAAAGCCAAAATTAGATGAAAAGGGACACTCAGAAGAAGTGTCCTCCCTCCACTCTTTCTTTTTCCATCCACCCTGTGTTTACGACCAACATCATTTGTTTCTGGTTAATCATTTCTGTATTTGTTTTTGCAAAAATAGGCAGATAGATATATTTTTCTTATTTTCCTTTTTTTATGCAAAAGAGGCATATTATATATTCCTTTTGAACTTTTTAATTTTTTTTAAATATCTTTTTTATTTTTATTTTTTTTGAGACAGGGTCTTGCTCTGTTGTTCAGCCTGGAGTTCAGTGGCTCAAATAGGACTCACTGCAGCCTCGACCTCCTATGCTCAAGCAATCCTCCTGCCTCAGCCCCCCGAGTAACTGGAACCACAGGCATGTGCCATCACACTTGGCTAATTTTTTTTTTTTAATTTTGTGTCGAGACAAAGCCTCACCATGTTGCCCAGGCTGATCTCAAACTCCCCTGAGCTCAAACAATTCTCCTGCCTCGGCCTCCCAAAGTGTTGAGATTACACCACGCCTGGGTTTCTTTCACACTTTTTAAAAAACTTGACAGTATATCCCAGAAGTCACTCCATACACATAGGTCTTCCTCATCCTAGCTTATTGCTGCATAGTACTCCATTGTGTAGATGTATCATTTCATTACATCAGTCTCTTATGTAAAAGCTTTTAGGTTGTTTCCAACATTTTGTAACTACAAATATCCAGCAATGAATAATATTATATATATGCAGTTTTGCATTATTGAAAGTTTATCTTCTGGGCAAGTTCCTAGAAGTGGGTAAACATATATTGTGGTTTCATTTTAGAAAAAATAAAAGTCCTATATTGGCACAACGGTAATTCTTAAATTGGTCTGCTTAAAATTTTAATTCACTGAAAATAATTTATTTTTCTTAATTATAAAAGTAATACATATTCATTGTAAGACTATCCGAAATGTGTATATATATCTATATTTATATATGCAAATATTTAAATCACACATAATCCCACAAGCAATGATTACGACGACTATATCCTATTAATACATGACTCTTGGGTATATCTCTTCTTTGAAATGTAGTGTTTTAATATGGGATTTGGGGAAATGTCAATTCATGTTACTTTGGTTCAGTGTTTTTTCCTCAGGGGAATTTCAAATTTTTCAGAAAATACTTGTGTCTTGGATATTTAGAAAATTTATTCTAGTGGAAAGTGTAACTTATCAGAGCAAAAGGAAATTACTGCTTGACATTTCAATAAATGCCTTAAGTTTTTACAAATTACCCAAGACATGTGTAGCTGAGAATTAATGTAGAATCATGCAGGTGTCGTTAAGAATCCATAACGTCAGCTTCCAGCACCAATCATCACCTGACTCAAGTTGTTTTTTGACTTTCAGGTGATAGAACTATCCCAAGCAATGTAATTCCCTTTCCTTTTTATTCTGATAATAATGAAATATGTAATAAGCCAAATTTTTGACAAGTGCTTTTCATGTAGATGAGCATTTAATACAACAGAACTGCTTGCTTTTGAATAGAGGGAACCACATATTACTGCAATTTTCAGTTGTATGTATTTTGGGAGACAGGCATATAAGAGGGATATTTTTGTGAATTCCAATGTTACTGAATCAAGGATTACAATGAATTCTTGTTGGTAGAAAGGGGACTTTCTAACACAAGTGAGGTCAGCTAAGATCTTGGGAGCAGACTTGGAAAGAAGGGAAATTCTCAACATTGGCTTATATTCCAGATGTAGTTTAAATTCTGAAATTTTATTTTTATGCATTTTTTGATCTTTCAGGGTATTTAGAGCCATAGTCAGTATTAAGAAGGCTCTGGGTCTGTTCTTCTAGAAAATGTCACAAACAAATGAATTTTCTGGGCAAGTGGAAAGCTGCTTCCCCTGCTGGTAGGTAGGGTCAGGTAGCTAGAGGGGGATAAATTGGATAAAGAGGTGCACCTATTCATGGGCCAAGGATTCACCTCTAGCCACTAATTTAGCTGGAATTTAGTCTAAGAGAGTCCATCAGTGTTTGGTCATTTTAGAACCAGTAAATGAAGATTTTAGGCGTCTGTGTTTATGCTTACAAACTGGGCTGATCTTGATGTAAATTCCATCTGGTTTTGGCACTTGAGTTTATGTCCAAATTATATTTGGGTTCTTTGAAAATCCTCTTCCCCTAGGGAAATCTCTTTCCTTCCTCCGCCCCGTCCCCACCCCTGTATCACCACTACTCTCCCACCACCACTTGTCATTTGTTTACTTTGGGAGGGCTGGTCATGGGAATGGAAACAGGACATAAACTCTAACAGTTTTCAAAAACACAAACAAGGCTGTTTGAAGAAAGGACTTCCTCTTTACACAGCATCCCTAGCAGACCACAATCTCTCCTTCAATCAGTGGACTCACGCTTGAACAAACTTCCAGACAGGAACAAACCTCAGCCTTCCAATGACAGAGAATCCATGCAATTCAGACTTATCCCAAACCCACAGGATAAACTTAGCTGGATAACAACTCATAGTAAAGGGCAACACTGGACTTAGAGCTAGGCTGGTTCTGTTATCCTAACATACCATGTTTATTAAGGTGTAGAGATTCGTAGGTCTAGGAGAAAGCTGGAGAGACCAGCAAGTCCATTTCTTAAGGACTAAATAAATAACATTCTGTTAACATTGTTCATACGTTTATAATGTCAGTCTCTGAGACTTTACAACAGTTTTCATATTCCTGAAGTTAAGAAAATATGTGTAATGATTAACACAACGACTTCCTCCTGTCTTGTCTCCTTAGAGTGATAACCACAAAGTTTGTTTATAATCGTCTCCTAAGGAATTATCTGCTCTCATTTGAGTGTTAGAAGGCAGTAGAGTATTGATAAGAGCATGGGTTGCTAAGTTATAGACACCAAGGTTTAAATCCTGTCTTCCTAGCTGTGTGATCTGGAACAGGTTCCTTAAACTCTACAATTTGGTTTTCTCTTCTGCAAAAGGGGGATCATTTAATACCTACCTTAGAGAGTTGTTGCAAGGATTCGATAACTTACTAGATATAAACTGTGTCCATCAGAGGCTGCCATGTGGTAGCATTATCCTCTCTCAGGCATATAAAAAGCACACTTTTTGAATTAACCAGGCAATTCTGCTCCACTTGGGTTTACACACAAGTGATTCAAATTTGTGGATTGTGTCAGATTGATCTTTGCCCTATGATTTGGAGGTTTGACTTCCATATTTCCTGCCAGATGAGTTAGTCACATTAATAGCATCCTTCATCATGGTTTGTGGTTGCCCTGATCTTTAAATTTGGTTGGCCTCTATTACAATCCCCATTTATTGGTTAGGTCCCAGGATATTTTTATCCTGTGGCCACATTAACAATTTTAAAAAAAAGGAACCATGGCATGGTCAGTATTGTTACTTTTGGATATTGACAAAAAACTGCAACAGATTGGCCACAGTGGCTCAGATCAATAGGCCGTGGCAGTGGATACATCCTCCAAATTTGTCTAAATCTCATCTCAGAAAATGGGCTTAGCTTGCAGAGATTTCATCATCAACTCTCACCTCAGATTCTGACATCAGCCTTTTACAGCATTTAAGCAAAGTTTTCCACAAATTGAGAGCAGAAATTTAGAATTAAATCTTCAATTGATTACTTTGATATAAGGGAGTTCATCAAACGACTCACTGTCTTCCTCTCTTGCTATCTCTGAATCTGGAACCAACTGTCTTCTGTAGTCATACAGTCATTCTGTAGTCTTGAAAGACTAGACATGTCTTGCCTATTCAAGATCTCCTTAAATCTATTTATTCAGTGAATGTTTATTGAGCTCCTTTTATGTTGCAGACACTGTTCTGGGGGCTTTGGATAATCAAGGAACAAACTCGACAAAGTTCCTTGCCCTTTACGGCCTTATATTCTAGCAGGGAAGACACAGTAAACAACAGGTATAGCAAATAAGAAAATTAAATTATGTGTGTTAGAAAGTGATAAATGCGGCCAGGCGCGGTGGCTCACACCTGTAATCCTAGCACTTTGGGAGGCTGAGGCGGGTGGATTGCCAGAGCCCAAGAGTTCGGACCGGCCTGGACAAGACGGTGAAACCCTGTCTCTACTAAAATACAAAAAAATTAGCCAGGAGTGGTGGCGTGCGCCTGTAATCCCAGCTACTCGGGAGGCTGAGACAGGAGAATCACCTGAACCCAGGAGGTGGAGGTTGTAGTGAGCCGCGATCGCGCCATTGCACTCCAGCCTGGGTGACAGAGGGAGACTCTGTCTCAAAAAACAAAAGCAAAAAGAAACAAACAAAAAGTGATAAATGCCACAGAAGAGAAAAGGAGAAGTAAATAAGAGTAAAAAGAAGCTGTGTAGTCCCAGCTGCTCCAGAGGCTGAGGTGGGAGGATCACTTGAGCCCAAGAGGTCTAGGCTGCTGTGTGCCGTGATTGTGCCACTGCACTCCAGCCTGGGTACCACAGTGAGACCTTGTCTCCAAAGAAAGAAACAAAGAAAAATTGAATGTAGTGATGTTGTGAAGTGTAGGTTGCAAGAAATATTAAGCCGAGCAGTCCGGGGAGACCTCTTTGAGATGCTGAAATCTGAGCAAAGATTTAGAGGAGGCAAAGTGTTAGCCAGGCTGATATACGGGGAAGCAGTCAACACAGGGACATGCACTGTGTTCAAGGAGCAGTAGAAGCCGGCACTGCTGTTAGAACACATTTCTTTTCCTCTCAGACCTCTTATAACCATTTCCTAAGATCCATCTCAAGAATAACAAAGTAGGCTGTGTTCAGTGGCTCATGCCTGTAATCCCAGCACTTTGGGAGACGGAAGCAGCAGCAGCGCTTGAGGCCAGGAGTTGAGACCAGCCTGGGCAACATGGCAACACCAATCTCTATTAAAAATATGCACACTCACACACACACACAAATTCGTTGGGCATGGTGGCGCACTCCTGTAACCCCAGCTACTCAGGAGGCTGAGGCACTAGAATCGTTTGAACCCGGGAGGCAGAGGTTTCAGTAAGCCAAGATGTTGCCACTGCACTCCAACTTGGGGCAATAGAGGAACAGAGGAAGACTGTGTCTCAAAAAAAAAAAAAAAAAAAAGTAAGAAACTAGATAGAGGAGAATTTATTTTCTAAAATTACAATCAACTAAAAAAAGTGTTCAGATTTTGTGAGGGGTTTTTGTTTGTTCTCTAGTTAGCAAAAACAAGTCTATTGGCAATAACCCCAAGTATAACTGCATTTTACACATTTTATAGTATTAGGATACCATATGAAATTGTCATTTTTGTAAGTCCAAAACTCTTGAATACTGTCAATTGCATATGTTTTGTACCTTAACCTCAGAACTTCTGATGACACTATTGTTCTTAAAATTAAAGCGTATATATCACATTTATTATTTTTGAAATTATTATAGACTCACAGAAAATTGAAAAAAATAGCACAAAGAGCCCAATATACCCTTTAGCTAGCTTCCCCCACTAGTAACATGTTACATGGCTGTGGTAAAATATCAAAACCAGGACATGTCACTGGTATAATACTGTTAACAAGTCTACAGACCTTTTTCAGATTCCACGAGTTTTTACATGCACTCATAAGATATTACTTTTTAAAGTTTACACAACCAATTTTTTTTAAGCAACTCTGAAAGTAGGCACAGATGCAGCAAGTGAGGTTCAGAGAATTTAGAATATTGTTTTCAGTCTAGTGCATCGTCCCCCTCTGTGCAGAGTATGGGATGGCCAATAGGGTGAAACCAACTGGATTTAAGGCTCTTTCTGAAACCTTTTCTTTCTGGGACCTGAACTATTCCCATAGGAGAGGTGATAAATTCTTCCAATTCTTTATGCCTCTTTTGAATTGTATATATTCCCAAGAGATTAATGCGTTCAATTCTTAGTTTTGTTTTTCTGGGATATGGAGAGATAATATTTGCACAAGTGCTGTGGGTAAAGCTTTGAGGATAAGATGCTGATAATGGAATGATCAGCAAAATGGCAGACTGGAACTCTCCAGGGCAAATACTCTCTTCTCCCTCACATATTTTCTGCAGGGGAGCTGTATTCATTAGGTATGTCTGGGACAACCATGGAATGTGCCTGCCTCAGACAGGATGGCTGATATTTTAAGAAACAATGGCTAAAAAAGAGATCAAATATTAAAATCTGAAATTTCCTTGTCTTTATTTAAAAATAAGAATAACCTAGATAATATGCAAATATAAATTTTGAAACCCCAAAACAGCAAGGTGAAAGTGGAAAATAAAACTATCCTGTGTTTCAAAAGGCAATTAAAGAAAAACAGCACACCACACCGTAAGACTGGAAACCAGTTGTCTGGAGGTTTTAGCAGTGCCAATGAGTAGAGAAAAGTTTCCATATAATTCAATAACCAAGTAGAGTCAGAGTGACTCAAGACTTGTCTGGAGTTTAGACTTATTTGACGGAAACTTCGTAGGGCAGGTTTTCCTCTTTCGCCAATTTGACTTTACAAGCCAAGGCCCACATACTTGGAAACAGTAACTGGACAATTACTAAATGGTTGCTGAGTGACGGAGTAAATAGTTGGAAAAAACTTGAATTTGGATTCATGACAGCTATCAGATAAGTCTTATTCACATGTTCAAGACAGTTTTATGTGCTAATAGGACACACTGCTGTTGAAGAAGAAGTAGAAATTTTCTCTGTATTTTCAATTAAAATTCAACTTAATTAATCAAATGTGTTATACAAACGTATATAGAGGAAAGGCTTTTTTAGAGTTTTCGAAAAGTTTTTAAAAAAATACTTGCATTGGAGGTCCATGTGTTTGCAGAAACTACTGTCATGGGCATTTATAATTATTTTATTTATTTGATTGTATATATTTAAGGTGTACAACATGATATTTTGATATGCATATACATAGTGAAATGGTTACTAGAGTCAAGCAAATTAACATATCCATCATCTCACATAGTTGCCCTTTTTTTTCTTGGTAGCTACAGCATCTAAAATCTACTCTTTTAATAAAAATCCTCAATTTTAAGAGGCCATACAGGTGAAGGCTGTCACACAGAGGGAACTTAAGTCAAAAATCCCAGTCCCATCACTTAAGACTTCAGGGCTGTCCAGACCATTGTCATCAGAAACCAAAACTCAGGGAAAGGACAGGCTGAGAGCAGAACTGAGAGAGTCCCTGTCACTTTCATATTGTATATCTATCCCTATGTGTTTATGGATATATAACCCTTTTGTATATTTACCCATCTGATAAAAATTATATTCTCTTTGCTGCAGAATTTCACCACCACCACACCTCCCACCCTTACTCTCTCTCTCTCTCACACACACACACACACACACACACACACACACACACACACACACACACACACAAACACTGTTGTGCTGGGTAAATATTGTAAATATTGTGATAAATTGCTTTAGACAGAGGGTAAAACATTCAGGGGTCAGACTTGACTAACACTAGATAGTGATTGTTGTGTTTTCTGGTTTGTTTTTGCTGTGGGGGTGATGGATGTTGTCTGTGGCGGGCATTGTTGGCTATGTGCCTGGGTTTCTTTTTCAGTAACTGAGGAATCAAGTCAAAGGCTGGATTTGAATGTCAGCACAATATACAGGATTTTTGAGAGAAAGGAGTTTGGAGGCAAATCTTGAAGCTTCACTTCTTTTAGTTTTGCAGGGTGGTGGATGATGTGATTTCTCTTCCTCAATTCCCCTAGAATCCCTCTTCAGTAAAATTGATATTATTAACCAAGTCACTGTGGTGTTGGATCTATTTGGGGGATGTGGCAAAATGCTGAGTTTGGCCTCAGAATGGGCACAGGGTGAGAAGAGAAACTCCCAGGGGATTTCAGGCTCATGTGGGTCAATTGGACTTCCAGGCAGTCATCCATTTCCTCTTAATTGAAAATGCTGCTAGGGGTACCAGGTTATCTGTTGTTAATACTTTCCCTCTAAGTTTAGAATGCTGAAGCAAAAAAAAAAAAAAAAAAAAAAAAAAAAAAAAAAAAAAAAAAGACTACTTTCCTAGGCGAGTATTTTCTTCCCCATGTACTTTATTATTATATTTTTATGTCACTAACAAAAATTTATCCAGTTAACAGGAAAATCTCAGGGGTAAAGAGAGATAGATTTAACACTTGTACTGAATTTAAAATATTATCCTAAGGACTAAAAATAACCTCTTAATCCTACTTATTACAAAGCTATAAATATTTACTGTAAACAGAGAAATATTGATAGGCAAAAGAAATAAGCATTCATGGTACCATCAAGCAGAACAAATCACTGCTAATATCAGGATGTGTATCCTTCTAGGACCGCTAATATCAGGATGTGTATCCTTCTAGCACTGCTTGTATAGGGTCATAGTCTGTGTATTGATTATTATCTGCCCCTATTTCCAAGCACTGTACCAAGTGCTCTGCATACATTATTTCATTTAACCTTTCCTTTATACTATGAGGTAAATGCTATTTTACAGATGTAGAAACTCTTGGCTATTCAAAGGGGGAGTAGAATTGAACCCTTTGGAACAACTGTAGCTATCCAGACAGACCCTGGCCTACTTTGAAGAATCCCATGAAGAGGTTTCAGGGACATCAAGAAATCTAGACCAAATTCGAATCTCCTAATATACTCAGGAAATAATTTGGAAGTATCCAACATAAAAAGAGTTATCTGCATGTAACAGAATGTATCCTCATACTTGGTCAGTTTCCAAACATGAAAGCATTAAGGTTGCCAAGGGAAGAACCAACCTGTTGCAACCAAAATACTCTATGTGGCTGCGTTTGAAGCTTACCTGTCTTCGGTAGATTTGTTAGAGCAGTTAGCATTATTAATACTAATTACTACAATGATCGATGATAGTGGTGGTTTCAAAAAAGAATATGAAAAGGCAACATGATGAAGTGAAAATACCTTTTGCTATAAAAAGCACACAATATAACACTTTCCAGCTTTAACAAGCTATGTACTATTTCATCGTGTTTAAATTTAAGTCTGCTTAACAGACATACTGTAGATTTGGGAAATGTGAAAACTTTTTTCCAAACAAAATTGTTAAAGGCAAATCTATGATATATGACTCACCTGCAAGACTTCCAAGAAACCAGTACTCCTGGATTTCCTTACACGTGGTGATTCATTCTTCCAGGATGTTTAAGCAGTTGTCCTAGAAGGTGGGTGGCAAAGAAAAACTAACAGAAAAAAGTAAAGAATAGAATATGTCTATTTCTGCTATTTGCACCTATTTTTTGGACTATCAGATATTTTAGTTTTTCATTTTCAAATCTATGATTTGTGGTAATTCACTTTGAGATGTGTTATGAGGGACCATTGGAGCCATTAGGAATTCAGTCTTTTTAAGTAGATCGATCCTTCCTTCCTTCCTTCCTTCCTTCCTTCCTTCCTTCCTTCCTTCCTTCCTTCCTCCCTCCCTCCCTCCCTTCCTCTCTCTCTCTTTCATTCTTTCTTTCTTCCTTTCTTTCTTTTTCTTTCTTTTTTTTCTTTTTGAGACAGAGTCTGACTCTGTCACCCAGGCTGAAGTACAATGGTGCAATCTCGGCTTACTGCAACCTCTCTCTCCTGGGTTCAAGCGATCCTCGTGCCTCACCCTCCTGAGTAGCTGGGACTACAGGCCCATGCCACCACACCTGGCTTATTTTTTCTGTATTTTTTTAGTAGAGACGGGGCTTCACCATGTGGGCCAGGCTGGTCTTGAACTCTTGGCCTCAATTGATGTGCCCGCCTCAGCCTCCCAAAGTGCTGGGATTACAAAAATGAGCCACCACGTTCGGCCTGGTCTTTTTTTTTTTTTTTTTTTTTTTTAATATTTTGTTCTTGGTCTTTATTGTGTTCTCACTTTCACCCCTGCCCCCCCTGCCCCAGCCCCGTTATCTCCCCTGGTTTCAGGTTGTTGGATGTCACTTCTCTCTTTGCTGTTGTGTGACTGCCTATACCAGCCCTGCCTGTCACTTTTCTCACTTGCCTCACAGAGATGGTGTTATGGGCTGACTTGTGTTCCACTCAAAATTCATATGTTGAAGTCCTAACCCCAATACCCCAGAATGTGACTGTATTTGAATGTAGGGTCTTTACAGAGGTAGTTAAGTTAACAGGAGGTCATTAGGATAGCTGTAATCCTATATGACTGGTGTCCTTATAAGAAGAGAGAATTCAGACACAATTACAGAGGGAAGATGACCTGAAGACTCAGGGAGAAGACTGTCATCTACAACCCAAGAGAGAAGCCTGGGACAGATCCTTCCTGAAGAAACCAGCCCTGCTACACCTTGATTTTGGACTTCTAGCCTCCAGAACTGTGAGAAAATAAAATTCTATTGCTTAGGCCACATAGTCTGTGATGTTTTGTTATAATAACCCCAGCAAACCAACACAGGTTGATTTGGAAATCATCTAACAGGTTACTTAATACAATAAAAACTAACTATTAATAGACTTGTGGTTGTAGAGTATAAGAACAAATCTACAGCGAGCTCCTATGAGCTTCATGCTGTGAACACTGGCTATGTCAAATCATTTTATGCTGCCTTCTTAGATGCAAGTATTCATTCATCCCATTATTTACTCAATCAATGAATATTTACTGAATCCTTTCTACATACCAGACATTGAACCAGACATGGCTCAATGAGGTCTTGGTGTAGCCCTTGGGGGAGCTTACAGTCTCAGAGAGGGAGACAGTCATGTAAAAATGAGTCGTGGTAAAATACTACAACTGTTTAGGATATTAATGAAGTGAGAAAAAATAGATCAGATGGTCTTGAATTCTGGAAGGTGAGCTCACCAGATAGTTGAATTCCAAATACATGCAATGTTATGGTGTGTATGTGTGTGTGTGTGTGTGTGTGTGTGTTTGTGGTGTGTCTACCTACCTACCTATGTCTTTTGACATATGAGCACACTCTCTCACATTCTGCTTGGTTTCAATGCCTGTTGCAAACTTACAGAGATAAGTGGATTATGATGGAGTGGGAAGTAGCAGTTAGAAGACATGTGTTCATATCTGGCCTCTGTTACTTATCTAACCAAGTGACCACAAACAAGTCACTCAGCTTTTCTGAGCCTCAGTACCTTCCAAACTGGTTGTTTGGGGAATTAAATGAGATGTCAAGGGCTTTGAAAAGTATAAAATCTTAAATAGTCCAATTATGATTTATTGAGAAAAAAATTGGATCTTCTCAGGAAAATAAATAGTTAAAATTAATAAGTGGCAAACGAAACCAGAGTTAAACCAGGTATAGGGAACATGTTGTTATCTAAACTTATTCTAGGTATTTCAGGTATTAAGTGACTTCTTGTGTGCAAAGTTTGGTTTTCATTGTGTTTACTATGGCAATACTGGTCAGTGGTGCTTCCTGCTTGGTTAGAAAGTTGAATATTTATTACCCCATGTATGTGGGGTAGTTGAGGATGCTCTTAGTCGGATTAGGGACATCCTCTGATGGGCAATGCTGCTTTGCGGTTAGACACATGGACTCTAGAGCTAACTCTAAGAAGGAACTTAACCTTTTCTTGTGAAAATGAAGATAAAAATGATATCTGCTTTATTATAGCATTATTATGAGAATTAAATAATCCAAAATTAAAGCACTTAGGAGAGTGGCTTGCACATAAGAGCAATTTAAGTGTTAGATTAATAAATTCTGCATCTCCGAAGCATCAGCGTTTACCAACAACTGTAGGTAAGCTTTTATACCCAAGGCTGGATTTCACTCTGCTGCCTTAGCACTAGCAATGAGTTCTCAGAAAACCCCTGGACTCTCCACTCTTCGGTGATAATAATCCCTCTGTTACTGTCTCATTTTACAAGTTTGGGGTGGGGGCAACAGAGTAACAATTGTTTACGTCATCATCCATGAACTGTAAAAGTCCCAGTGCGGGATCTTCTGGAAAAGCAATGAAACTGCCTCCTCCTTCTCCTGAGATTATTTTTGGGCTCATTGGTTTGCTCTGCTCCTCTAAAAGGGCTTTGTGGTGCTTTCGACATCTCTGGTGAAACTGCTACTGAATACAATCTTTCACAAGGGCAGTGTTTCAAAGCTTTAAAAATGAGCTGGCTTGAGCTTTGGCAATTTATCTTTAAGTGATAATTGGCAAATGCTCAAAAATGCATGAATGATACTTGTTGTGATGTTGCTTAAAGTGATAGTGAAAAGCGAGGAATGATCTAAAGGTTGGACATAGTGGGCTGATTAATACATGATGACACCATATATTGCAATTGACAGAGCAGTAAAATAAGATAAATTTCTATTTTTATATGAAAAATTGTTTTTGATATGTTGTTAAGTAAAAAGCAAGTCACAAAGCCATAGGTAGAATTTGATCCAATTTTATTTTTTTAAAAAAGAGGTAACTTTTGTTTGTTTATATTTGAATAGAACAAGTTTTGAAGAATCTGTACAAAAATATTAATGATAATGACCTCTGCATAGTGGTATTTTGAGTGGTTTTAATTTAACTGTGTTCTTTTTGCTTACCTGTATTTTCTAAATTTCCTGCAATGACTATGAATGGAATGCCTAAGGGTAAGAAAGGAGGAAAATATCTTAAAAAGGAACTTCATCGGTTTGGCTAGTTTTTGTCATCAAGTTATTTGGACAAAAAAGTGTCTGTACATTCCAAGAGGGCCATAGCTCGCCTTAGGAACATCACGCTTTCCTGCTGACTCTACAGAAGGGCAAATGCCTGTGGCTTATGTGAAGGCTGATGGTGTAAACTTGAGTGCTGAAAAGTGGTACAGTGGGTATTTACCTCTTCCTGCCTCCCTCCCCTTCCTGCCCACATTATCCTCAATGGAAAAGAGGATATCTATTGCACAAGGTCGAAAGTACTCTACTATCTAAGGTCTCATGAGGGAGAAAAGGAGAGAACAACCCTTATCGCGACCTAGTAATCAATGGTGAGCTCTCTAAACCACAATGGCTCTCTTTTGCTAAACTAATTATCTTGGCTGAAAGAATATCTTTGAGCTTCTCCCAACAGACAAGTCTCAGTGATCAGGATAGCAGTTTGGAGCATTTGGCTAACAGCTCCTAGGGGTGCTGCCAAAAGGGCTCCTAAGCCTGTTCTCAGGCTTTTCTGGCAGATTTTCAAAGCCCAGAAATCGGAAAAAATACAAATGGAAATAACAGAAAACTACAAGATTCCTCTCTTCCAGTGCTTCCTCAGCCAGCCTGAACCTCTTCTTCCAGGCTGAGCCTGCGGCCCTGGCTGTCAGGGAATGAGCTGGAAGACCTGATCTTACACCTGTGGCTTATTATTACCCCTGGCAGGGGTTTCCTCTGGTTTAGTGGCCAGACATTGTAGAGCCCACTGATTTATTTCCTATCTGGCATTTTCCTTTTCGTTAGAATATCACTAACTGAGTTCAGGCATCCATGGACCTGGCATCGGTGGAAGGACCTTGGTGAAGAGAAACATTTTGGTGTAACAGCAAAGAACTAGGGCTCTGGGACTGAGTCACCACTTACCAGGCTTAGGCAGAATTTCTAAGCCTTAGTCTTTGCCTTTGTAAAATGGGAATAAAAATAATATCCACTTCACGAGACTACGGTGAGGATTAAGTCCAATCTTGAACTTAAAGTGCTTAACCAGGCCTGGCATATAATAAATATTTAATAAAAGGCAGCATTAGCGAAGAGCAGCCTTGAGGAAGTTAAGGACTGATCTGACTCCAGTTTGAGAGCTGGAGGAAGGACCAGTTGGATCATCCATGACAGGAATCCATCACTTTGGGAATGTGATTCTCCATTTCCAGCCGCCTCCAAAGCAGGGTAATCTGCACAGTGACTTTTTCAGTAAAACACAGTGCCTTTCTATTCCATAATGGTATTTTTTGTTTGTTTTTACTCTTGTTCTATTATTTATCACTCTATTCACCCTCAAAGAATCAAAACATGATATTTAAAATAGCTGTTTAATAAAGTGATGTTTTTGGCATCTTTTTTCTTGGTCTGTTTTCTTACATTTTTATCTATGGCTCTCTTTAGTCATAAAACTTCAGATGTGCAGAATCTGCTTAAAAAGCTACCAGGCAAAAAGAATTCTGCCTCTTATGCTGGTGGTTTCCTTTTAAAGGGAACACCAGAAAGCTCAGAATATTTATTTAAGAATAATTAGAAAAAGTGAACTATTAAATACTAAAATTAAAGAAAAGTCATCGAATCTACTTAAACTGCTCACTGCAGCTGGCAGCAACTCATTAAAAGTCAGTTTCAAAATGTGATAGCTTTCAAAGAACCTTTTTATATATTTTCTGAGGTCTCTCCGAAAGGATTCCTTTCTTCATGAATATTGCTATTAAGGAGGGCCTGTATAAACCAAAACTAATTTGTAGGTAAGCATGGCTTTTAAAGGAATAGAAGCCCGATTCAGAAATGTTTACTGAACTGGAGTAATTGAGCTGACTTTCCCACATAGGCATACCAATTTTTCTTATTTCCAAAATGAACCAGACATTTTAAAGTCCTAAGGTCCCATTTATGAAATCAGCTCCTATGTCCTTTGCACAGGTTTGTACTATGTGATCAGTATACTTTTATATGAGATTGGGTAGCTACAAGTGACATTTTAGGCTGCACTCTATGTGTCCTTTCAGATAACAAAGTCCTGTGTGATGTCAGGGAGTGGTTTCTCTCTACCTCTGCCTCTTAGTTAAACTTTTGCTCTTAAGAATAGAGGACTTATTTGTTTTTTCTCTTCTGAATCATGACTGACCTTAACTCCTCAGAACTTTTACAAACAAGAAGAATTAATTAATACAAGAGTGATAATTCAGAGCCAGTGTTTCTGGCATGCTTTGGGGAGAGATGTTTTGTGTTTGTGTGCATGAGACCATGCGTTTAAAAGCTAAATATGGCCAGACATGGTGGCTCACGCCTGTAATCCCAACACTTTGGGAGGCCGAGACGGGTGGATCACCTGAGGTCAGAAGTTCGAGACCAGCCTGGCCAACATGGCAAAACCCTGTCTCTACTAAAAATACAAAAATCAGCCAGGCATAGTGGCACACGCCTGTAGTCCCAGCTACTTGGGAGGCCGAGGCAGGAGAACCACTTGAACCCAGGAGGCGGAGGTTGCAGTGAGTGGAGATCGCGCCACTGCACTCCAGCCTGGGCGAAAGAGTGAAACCCCATCTCAAAAAAAACAAAACAAACAAACAAATAAAATCTAAATATAAGGATTAAATGAGATAATACATTCAAAGAGTTCCTGACTCGGAGATGATCAATAAATGTCCAGCCGTTTCCTTCCATTCCACTCCACCCCTCAGCACCCTTTCTAAGACCGAGGCAGCCATTATGTACTCCCCAAATCTTCTTTTCTCTCAGGGCAAGCACCTGGGGTTTTCTTTTCAGTTGCTCTTCCCAGGACGGTCTCTGTACCCCATTCCAGCATCTTTGTCATTGTCTTCAACTTAACTATACTCCTTTCCATCTCAATTGTGGTTCCACGAACTGAATTCAATACTCCACTTGAGGAGATCTCCACCGAATGGAATGGCCTCTATATCCTCTCTGAATAGGACTTCTCTTACCTATCTGACATGGCTTGGATCTGTGTCCCTGCCCAAATCTCCTGTGGCATTGTAATCCCCATTGTTGGAGGTGGGGCCTGTTGAAGGTGATTGGATCATGGGCGTGGTCCTTCAAGAATGGTTTAGCACCATCCTCCTGGTGCTGTTCTCTTGATAGTGAGTGAGTGACTTATCATGAGATAACCCACTTATCGCTTATCACACTTTGTTTAAAACTGTGTAGCACCACTGGGCGTGGTGGCTCACGCCTGTAATCCCAGCACTTTGGGAGGCAGAGGCGGGAATCACCTGAGGTCGGGATTTCAAGACCAGCTTGACCAACATGGAGAAACCCTGTCTCAACTAAAAATACAAAATTAGCCAGGCGCAGTGGTGCATGCCTGTAATCCCAGCTACTCAGGAGGCTGAGGTGGGAGAATCACTTGAACACAGGAGGCTGAGGTTGCAGTGAGCTGAGATCGTGCCATTGCACTCCAGCCTGGGCAGCAAGAGCGAAACTCCATCTCAAAACAAAAATAACAACAACAACAACAATAAAAAAAAACAAAACTGTGTAGCACCTCTCCCCTCTCTCTGTCTTCTTCCTGCTCCAGCAATGTGAAGTGCCTGCTCCCGTCTTTGCCCTCTGCCATGACTGTAATTTTCTGGAGGCCTCCCCAGAAGCCAGACAGATGCCAGCATCATGCTTTCTCTACAGCCTGCAGAACCATGAGCCAATTAAACCTCTTTTCTTGATCAATTACCCAATCTCAGGTATTTCTTTACAGCTGTGAGAGGATGGACTGATACAACATCAGACCAAAGTCACCTCCTTGGCTCACTCTGTGTATAGTGATCTATATATAAGCCGGAAGAGTCTTCTACAAGTTTTGCCATGCATTGGTCAGGGACCTGCCATTCAATCAGTTGTGAAGACACCCACTTTATTAGTGTCTTTCAAAAGCCTTTGTCAAATGCTATTGGAGATTCAGCTGTACTCTGGCTATGGCATTGCCTTTATTTATTGGCTACTAAAAATGAATACAGTTATTTTGCATGAGGGTGGAGTTTTTTGTTTTGTTTTGTTTTGTTTTCATTGAAAAGGCATCCTCTAAGTGCTGGGTACACGGTAGTCAGTCAGTAAGTGATTTTTGAATGAATGAATAAACTAGGACTTCATGAATTACATGGGTTCCTGTTACGCACTCTGAGTGGTTTTAACATATGTTTTAAAGCCAACCTACAGCATGTGCAATTTATTTTAGAAACTTTTAATGATAGCTGCCCCACTATCATCTGCCTCTCAGCAAATATGTCTCAATTCACTTCCTTTTTTTTTTGAGACAGGGTCTTGCTCTGTCGCCCAGGCTGGAGTGCAATGGCACGATCTCTGCTCACTGCAACCTCCGCCTCCCAGGTTCAAGCAATTCTCATGCTTCAGCCTCCTGAGTAGCTTGGGTTACAGGCGCACGCCACCATGCCTGGCTAATTTTTGTATTTTTAGTAGACATGGGGGTTTCGCCATGTTGTCCAGGCTGGTCTTGAACTCCTGGCTACAGGTGATCCCCCCACCTCGGCCTCCCAAATTACTGGGATTACAGGTGTCAGCCACCACTCTCAGCCTCAATTCACTTCTAAAAGCAATTAGAGGTGGCTTCGAGATGCAAGAGAAGTTTCCTTGGGTGTCCACCACTTTAATTTGTGGGAGTCATGCAGTTCAGAGAAGCATCCCTTTCTCTCTACAATCTCACACATCAAACGCTTCCATATCCTCTCACTGATGTTTGTTCTGCCACTCTTCGTCTAAAGTCCATTCTTCTTGAAAGAAAACTAAAAAGCAAAATGGAATGTTTTTCATTTTCACTCATTCATCTGCCAATATTATACTATTTGCCCCAAGAAATGGGCCTGTCTTTCTTATTCTTCTAATTTTGACTACTATTAATGAGACCATTTTGTTGTCCTTAGGTGTTCATGATGTAAGAGCCCCTGCTATTAGAGAATTGTGGGTTTCAACTCCGGGTGCTTTCTATTCTAGTAACTAACTGAACTGCTGAAGCTCCTACAGAAGAATCCAGAAGAACCGATTCTGTGAATGATCTTTAACATTTTGAGTAGTACCTGGGGTGGCAAAGTGAGCAATAATTTTTAAATATTAAAACTGTATTTATGATTTCTAGAATATTGCTTGAAAATGTAGCATTTTTAAAACTATTTCACATAAAATATTGTGATACAGATAATAACTACACCTGTAGTGCCTGAGCCACACAAGGTGCTTCACGTGTAATTCTCACAACACTACTGTTCACATTTTTACATTGGGGAAACTGAGGCTTCAGAGTGTGTAGTAACTCACCTAAGCTCACCCAACTCGAGAGTACCAAGCAAGCACTCGAACTCAGGTTTGCCTACTCAAAGCCTGCACTCTCCACTCCACTACCCTGCCTGCCAACTTTCATTCATCGATTTGAAAAATATTTCTTGAGCACATGATATATGCCAAGAACTGTTCTAAGTGCCTAAGATACATCAGTGAATGAAGACAATGTTTCCCACCCTTATGAAGCTTAGATTCTAGTGGGAGAGAGAGACATATAAACAATATAATTTTATATAAATTTACATACATGATAACAAGTGCCAAGCGCCGGGGAAAAAGGAAAAGGAGAGCAAATTAAGAGGAATCAGGAAACTGAGCAGTGAGGGTGGAAAGAGGTCATCCTATTAAATGTAGGGTGAACGTCATTGAAAAGGGGTCATTTAGGAGAGGGGGGAGTGAGCCAAGCATATCTCTGGCTCTGCCAGGCAAGTAGAACAGTGGGAGCAAAGGCTCTGAAGCAGGAATGTACTTGGCAAGTCCCAGGACCAGCAAGGAGGCCAGGATGGTAGTGTAGAGGGAGTGAGAGACAGAGGAGCAGGAGGTAAAGTCAGAATGGAAATAAGGCCTTGTTTGGGACATGCAGGCCACTGTACTCTGAATTTAATGGGAGGCAGAAGGGAGGGAGGTGGGAACATCTTGAACAGAGGAGTGACATGCTCTGACTTAGCTTTTAGCAGGCTCACTGCATCAGCTACATTGAGAATAGACTGTTAAGAGGGAAAATGTGGAAGAAAGCAAGCCATTTAGGAGGTTATTGCAAAAATCCAGGCAAGATGTAATACCATTTAATGTTGTGACAATCCAGACCTCAATGGTATCAGTGGTGGGAGTGAGAGGTGATCAGATTCTGCATGTGTTTTGAAGACAGAGCCACAGATTTGCTGAAGGGTTGGATATAAGGATTGAAGGAGGAGGAGAAGTGAAGATGATACTGAAGTTTGTCCTCATCAACCGAAAGGATAAAATTGACAACTAAAACAGAAAAGGACAGGACAAGGCCGGGTGTGATGCCTTGCACCTGTAATCCTAATGTTTTGGGAGGCCGAGAAGGGACGATTTCTTGAGCCCAGGAGTTTGAGATCAGCCTGGGCAACACAGAAAGACCCCATCTCTACAAAAAGCACAAAATTAGTTTGGCTGAATAGCTGGGACTTGTGCCTATAGTCCCAGCTACTCAGAAGGCTGAGGTGAGAAGACTCCTTGAGCCCAGGAGTTTGAGGCTGCAGTGAGCTATGATCATACCACTGCACTCCAGCCTGGGTGACAGAGTGAGACTCTGTCTCTAAAAAAATAAAGTAAAAATAAAAATAAAAAGGATAGGAGAAAAGGAGCTTGGCTTGACATACTGACTGAAGTTTAGATGCTGATTAGACATCTAAATGGAATTGTTGAATAACCAGTTGGACACTTACTATCAATTTATATGCATCCTAGTATAGTTTGTTGATGCAAATTATTTACATTTAAATGGTTTGAATTATTGGTGAGCATTGGACATTTTTCGTAGTTTTTATTAGCTTATAATTGTGTTTGTCAGTGTGGTTATTTGATTCTGATCTACCACATGACAGGATTCATTAGACTCTAAACTCCATGAGGGCAGGGGTTGCCTTTGTTGTTGCTCATTTTGTCTTTGTACTTCTATCACCCAGCATCCTGCCTGGCAGGCAGTAGGTGCCCAAGCCACATACCAACCACTCGATAAATATTTGTTAAATGAACAGATATTTGTTTTAAAAATGAGTACTTTATTGTAAGAGGATTGCTGCTCTGAAAATATTTAGAAATAAAAAATGTTTTTGGGGTCTTCAAATTTCATCACCACATTGTTTCACTAGAGGTTTTCACTAACTTGAACTCAGTATTAGAAAATGATTTTGTCAGAAATTATGTTCTTCATAAATATGAGGTTTCAAAAAGATTGAAGCGTGTGACTTTTAATATATCTTGTAAAGATAATAAATGTATATTACACATATCTACTTATACAAATGTATAAATTGGCCCCTTCACATGGCAGGCATTTCTGGAATAGCAGTGTACACCAATGGAAAAGCATTCATTTGATTTATAAAAATCACAAATAAGTAATGGAGAACTTTCCTTGAATGCCACACACTTGTAAAGAGAGAGCCACTTTTTTGTAAATGCTGTGGATGTAAGTAGATAGCAATGAAACAAGAGTGCATGGAAATGGTGGGGGGAAAGTAGGTGAAGGATCTTGTGACCAAAACCATAAGGAGTTTGGATTTTGAGATACTTGGCACCTGTGTGTGTATAATTGCCCAGTGGGTTCAGCTTGCTCACTGCCTAGACAGAGCCAATTTATCAAGACAGGGGAATTGCAATTGAGAAAGAGTAATTCACACAGAGCTGGCTCTGCGGGACACTGGAGTTTTATTATTACTCAAGTCAGCCTTCCCAAGCATTTGGGGATCAGAGTTGTTAAGGACAAGATAGTGGGTTGGGGGAAGCTGGTGAGCCAGGGGTGCTGGTTGGTTAGGTAGCAGATGAAATCATGGAAAGTTGAAGCTGTCCTCTTGGGCTAAGTCAGTTCTTGGGTTGGTGCCATAAGATCAGATGAGCGAGTTTGTCAACCTGGCAGTGCCAGGTGATCCATCAAGTGCAGGGTCTGCAAAGTATCTCAAGCACTGATTTTAGGAGGAGTTTAGGGAGGTTCAGAATTTTGTAGGCTCCAGCTGCATGACTCCTAAACCATGATTTCTAATCTTGTAGACTGTCCTACAAAGGCAGTCTAGTCCCCAGGCAAGAAAGAGCTTTGTTTTGGGAAAGGGCTGCTATTGTCTTTGTTTTAAACTGTAAACTAAGTTCCTCCCAAAGTTAGCTCAGTCTATGTCCAGGAAGGACCAAAGACAGCTGAAAGGTTAAAACAAAGATGGACTCAGTTAGGTTAGATCTCTTTCACTGTCTCAGTCACAATTTTACAAAGCTGGTTTCTCATACTCCTGAGTGACCAGAACACAAGGAAAGTAAACGATGTGCCTTTGGACTGATTAGTGTCCCCAGTGGGGAGCTTTTCTGGAGCCCTGGGGTCATTTCTGTTCTCTCTGCTATGGTTGAGGAAAGAAGTGACCAAGACCTTTAGTGTATATTCTACTTACTTCATTACTATGGAGATTTTTCTGCATATCTCATTCTGATATAAGGGAGAGAAAACAAAATCTCAGAGGAGCAGTGCTGCATAAATTCGAGTAGGACCAACAGCACAAGCTGGGAGTATCACCATTCATTTGGCTTATGTCCATTATGTTCTCCTAAGCACAAAAATTTGAACTCCTTGGTTGAAACTGGACTCGGATATGGAAAAAATGAAATCATGTGTCTGTATCTATTTTTACAAGATTGTCAGGTCAATGGACAGGCCTGGAAAATCTGAACAAGCCAAGATTCCCTACAGCTTGCCTAACCTACATCTGGCTCTCTAAGGAGAGCACATCCCTCATTCATCAGAGAAACCCATCAGGGAATAAGCCAGATTAAAAAGGACAGGCAGATCTAATGATATCCATCTGCTTATTGCTTCTTAATATTTGAGTATATTTTGGTGGTGTTTTCCATGCCTCCCTCTGCAAAGTAGGTGAGAGCGTGTGCCTTTGGCAGCTACACATAGCAACACTGGGCAGTGCTTGGGAGTTCTGGGCAAATTTCTTTAACATTCTAAGCATCAATTTTTTTTATCTATAAAATGGCATAAAAATAGAATATTTTAGAAATTTTGTAATGGGTTAATACATGTGAAGAGTTAATACATACCTACTACAGTATCCAGCACAGAATAAGTGTTCTAAGTAGTAGCTTTCAATACAAAGAAATTGTATGAAACATCATTATTATTATGAAAAGGGTAGAGTGGGGTTAGAATCATTGCTTTTCAGTCTCTGCTAAATGTTTTCTGCTCTTGAATTCAATCTGTGTGATTTTGACCTACTCTTAAAAATCTTCTCTTCATTAAAATAGTATAATGACATTTGGATACTATGAAATATAAAATAGATTAAAATGGTTTGAAAGGTAGCAAGTCTTAACTATCTAAGTATAACTATTGCATCGAGAAGCACACATTTTTTCTGTATGGAGACAAATACAGCTGATCTAGTCACAGGGATGCCCTGTGATAGATGCAGGTGAATTGTATTCCCTTTGAATTCATAACCACCTCTCCTATCTTCCACAGGTCATTATCGTATCTTGATATTCTCAGTGGTATATCTCTGATAGGCAAAAATGCCTATCTCTCTCTCTCTCTCTTTTTTTTTTTTTTTTGACAGAGTCTCACTCTGTCACCCAGGCTGGAGTGCAGAGGCATGGTCTCGCCTCACTGCAACCTCTGCCTCCTTAGTTCAAGTGATTATCCTGCCTCAGCCTCCCGAGTAGCTGGGATTACAGGTACGCATCATCATGCCTGGCTAATTTTTGTATATTTCATAGAGACAGGGTTTCACCACGTTGGCCAGGCTGGTCTCGAACTCCTGACGTCAAGTGATCCGCCCTCCTTGGCCTCCCAAAGTGCTGGGATTACAGGTGTGAGTCACCGCGCCCAGCCAAAAGTGCCTATATCTCTCATTGTAAATTTTTTCCATATACTTCGTCTGCTCTTGAATTAATTGGCTGAAAAGTCAAGAGCAAATGAAACCCCACAAACATGTATCTCTGTAGTAGCTGAGAGCAAACCCAATTTCCTGACACAAACATATAATGTAACTGCCATTTAGAGGATCAAGAAACATATAAGGATCATGCCTGAAACTGACAGAGGCTCCAAACAGGGTAGAACATCTAGGTGTCTATAGTAAATCCTTTGACTTCTTTCTGGAGGAAAGGATATATCATCCTCCCGTCTCCCCAGAGGAGCATCCTACGGAGGTGTTTCAGCATCTGTGGGTTTTGCAATAGTAGGGAGATGATGGTGAGAATTGTCACCCATCTCACTCACAATGGCCTCTGTGGCCTAGCCACTTTACCTCTTCCACCTCATCTGCTCTCATCTCCTCCCCACTAACTGTGCTCCAACCATATATACCTTCTGGGCATTTTTCAGACAGGCCAGGCATGTTCTGGCCTCAGCTATGCACTTGCTGGTCCCTTTTCCTGTAATACTCTCCCCCAGATATCCTTCCTCACCTCCTTCAGGTCTTTACTGGAATGTCGCCTTCTCCGTGAGACTTCCCCTAACCATCGTAATTAAAAATTGCAATCACCTCCCCCTAACATGTCTTCTACCCCTCCCTGCTTAATGTTTCTCCATACAGCTTACTGCTTACTACTTTTTATTTATCTTACTTACTGCCTGTATCTCCCACTAAACTATAATACCAGGAAGACAAAGGTTTGTGTCTTCTTTGGTCTCACCTACATTCCCAGGGCTGGCCATGTAGTAGGCTCCCAATTTCTATCTGTCTAAGTCATGGACAGACACCCATAAGAAATGGGCATATGAGCCTTGATGGTGCTGGTAGACATGGGGTGGGAAGATTGAAGAACCGTGAGAATTTGAAGGACCTGGTGAGATTCAGCCTATTTCTGACCTGTTAGTCCTAGTTAGGTCTTCTGGGTAACCCCCCCTGCTGATACTAAATAAGAGCACAGTTTCCTGAAAGCAGTGCCCCAGGAGGATGGCCCAGGAACTCAAGGGTCACTGGGGCAGAGCACACTGTGTGGTGGAAGGGTGTGGACAAGACAGGCTTAGGAGGTAGGGGCAGAGAGAATGCTGGGACGTGGCAGAAATCAGGGCTGCCTGAATTCCTTGGGAATAGGTAACATCATTTCATGCAAAGGTTGTGTGTGTTCTTAGGTGCTTTCTGTACCACCTTTCTTCAGGGGTGCCTAGCCACTTATTGTGGGTTTTCTCCTTGGTCCCCTTCTCTCTATTTTTTACTTTAATTTTTTATTTCTTTTAACTTTCATTTTAAGTTCAGGTGTACAAGTACGGGTTTGTTACATAGGTAAACTGTGTCATGGGGGTTTGGTGTACAGATTATTTCATCACCCAGGTATGAATCCTAGAACCCATTAGTTATTTGTCCTGAGTCTCTCCCTCCTCCCACCCTCCACCCTCTGAAAGGTCCCCATGTTTGTTGTTCCCTCTATGTGTCCATGTGTTTTCATCATTTAGTTCCCACTTATAAGTGAGAACATGCGGTATTTGGTTTTCTATTCCTCTCTCTCTTTTTAAAAATAGAGATGAAGTCTCGCCATGTTTTACATAAGTACATAATTACTATATTAGGAATGCCTTTGCTTGGCCTAACACTTTACTATAAAATGCAAATAATCTTAAGAGGGACAATAGAATATATTTCATCTAGTATTTGTATTTTAACGGAGAGAGGTTTATGACAACTCAGGAGCTAGTTCTGATAAGCACAAGGAGAGAGGATGAGGGCACTGAGCATCTGAAATGACTTGAATTCCTGGCCTTAAGTGATCCTCCCGTCCTGGCCTCCCAACGTGTTGGGATTACAGGCATGAGCCACCACACCCTTCCTATTGTGGGTTTTCTTTATTCTCTATTGGCCAAGGGATGTTCCAGCTTGTTCCACTTGCCTCATCACATGGGGAGTCTTCGTTTACCTTTTGTTTTGTTTTGTTTTACAAGTTTCTGTCTCTTTCGTTTATCCAGATAACTTATGCTATCCCAAGAGGAGAATGCTGTCAGGGCTAGAGTGCAATAAAGTAAGGCTGGGGAATAAATGAGCAAAATGATTCCATAGTCCACAGGGCCCTCTGTGTGTGCCCTCTTACGTCACAGTCATTTCAGATGCTCAGTGCCCTCATCCTGTCTCCTTGTGCTTATCAGAACTGGCTCCTGAGTTGTCATAAACTTCTTTCCATTAAAATACAAATACTAGATGAAATATATTCTATCATCCCTCTTAAGTATATTTGCATTTTATAGTAAACTGTTAGGCCAAGCAAAGGCATTCCTAATATAGTAAATATGTAATTTCAGCATCTGCTGGTTAATGGCGGGACTGTGGAACCTAGTAACTTTGTTTCTGAAATCAGAGTCTAGGCTATTGTGTGCATAGATGAGATGAATGTGGCCTCGGCTAGGGAGACTTCCGCCCTCAAATCTGTACTTTCTCAAGCTGGGGATCCTCAGGGTCTTTGAAAGACAAGTCCGCGTAAAGCAAGTGCTCCGTTTTTGAGTAGAGAATGCAGGGACCATAAAATCTTTAGCCTTCACTTCTCAGAAATCACCACTGATTCCAATAATAACTTCAAATATTCAGTAAATCTCAGGTGTAGAAACTGGCCAGTTCTTTATCCTTTTTGTCAGTTACCAAATGATTACTCTGATAAAGATGGTAAAGACCTCCATCTTTATTCCTCTGTATGGAATGACCAACATTACAACATGATGTACCCACAAATATTTAAAATAAAGAATTTTTGTCCAGGTGCAGTGGCTCATACCTGTAATCCCAGCACTTTGAAAGGCCAAGGCTGGTGGAACACGTGAGGTCAGGAATTCCAGACCAGCCTGGCCAACATGATAAAACCCCATCTCTACTAAAAATAAAAAAATTAGCCAAGTGTGGTGGTGCATGCCTGTAGTCCCAGCTACGAGGGAAGCTGAAGTAGGTTAATCGCTTGAACCCGGGAGGTGGAGGTTGTGGTGAGCCAAGATTGTGCCACTGCATTCCAGCCTGGGCAACAGAGCAAGGCTCTGTCTCAAAAAATAAATAAATAAATAATTTTTAAAAAACAATAAAAACCATTACAACACGTATGCATTAATATTTCCTGACACCACCAACATATGTACTTTTAACTTTCTTATGGGTTTTCTGAGAACTATTAGTGCATTCTGCAGAGCTGCCTTCCAGGATTTGGAGACCAAAAAGCAGTTAATTATGTAAAATACTTTCTGGATATAGTAATGAAGTCTGGTTTCACTGTGTTTTTCTATGTTTACTTAGCAAAAGGCTTAAATGAGCCCACAGTGATAAATGTGGCCAAGTTTCCCTTCCCCTTCATCCCTCTCTTTCCTTCTTCTTTCTCAGGAAATTGGTGTGGAAAATCACCCTGTCCTGGGATGGCAACTCTCCTTGTATCCAGACTTATCCAGAGCTCCCTCTGCTCCCTCTAGGCACACGACTTGAGCTTCATGTGCCACCATGGGCATTGAAATTACAGTTTCCATAAACAGACAGACTGAGGACGAGAAGGGTGGAGGCAAACGCCATGAGCTTCTGTGCCTTGGGCCATGGATCCTATGGAGGCCGGGTTTCTCTCCCTTGCACCCTGTGAAGCTGGTAGGATACATGATTTTAACTTTCTGATGGGTTTTGACACCGTCAATACAGACCTTAGCTCTGCCAAGAACATCAGGCAAGTTCTCATAAGAAGCAGAAAGAAAAAAAAAATCTGGATAGCATTTCTCAATATTTCAAAATCCATGCCCTCCTTGGGAAAAAATAAAATAAAATAAATGATTTGAAATTTCAAAATAAGCACTTTTATTTGGCTTTCCAACTATACACTTTTATCACAATATTGAATATGTTTTGTTTCCAAAACACACATGCGGCCGGACGCAGTGGCTTACACCTGTAATCCCAGCAGTTTGGGAGGCCGAGGCGGGCGGATCCCCTGAGGCCGGGAGTTTGAGACCAGCCTGGTCAATATGGTCAAACCCCGTCTCTACTAGAAATACAAAAAAATAGTCAGGCATGATGGCGGGCGCCTGTAATCCCAGCTACTTCGGAGACTGAGGTGGGAGAATGGCTTGAACCCAGGAGGTGGAGTTTGCAGTAAGCCGAGATTGAGCCATTGCACTCCAGCCTGGATCATAAGAGCGAAACTCTGTTTCATAAAAGCAAGCAAACAAACAAACAAAAAGAAAACACATGCCTCTTTGAAAGTCTAACATCCCCCACAGAGGATCATAGGTCTCAAATGTGGGTGATCTCAGCAGGGGCCCTCTTCCCCCTGGGCTTAGGGGAACAATGGACTTGTCCAGTTCCCTGTTCTGTCTTGGTTTCATCTTTGTTAACATGTCTAGTGTTTTGGTTCCATTTGGTTCTGTTAGGAGTGTGGGGCAGGCCGCCCAAGGGAATGGATTTGGCAGTTATGCCAGTGATTTGGTTAAGAAGAACAACCAACTGGAATAATTTGATTTGGTAAGCACATTTTCTTTTCTTTGGCAGGGCAGGTAGGATGCTAGGCAAGCCAAGGGATTATATTTTTATGAGCTTAATTGTTTTTCATTGCAAGCTTGTTATATATCCAAGAGAATCATTTCAACGTGCTGTTTCTTTAGTAGGATAATATCTTTCAAGGATTTCTTTCTACTATTAGTTAAAGAGTAATTTCAAATCAGCAAAATACTTATTCCTAATAATAATAACTGTATTATTGGGTCTAATTACTTTATGTATATTATATAATAATAATAATAATACATTTTTGGAAAGAAAGAAACAGGAGATACAGGAGATATTGAAAGTGAGGAAAGGGAATCAAGGAATATCCAGAATCTTCCTTAAGAAAGGATAGTTAAATATTGCTTATTACCTGAAAACTACATGTCACCTGGGAGCAACAGACCCAAAGGAAGTGAGAATAGGCCGGGGTGAGGCAGAAAGAAGTAATGTTAAGCAAGAAAGAAACCTTATGTGATTTTTGGGGGAACGAAGATAATTATAGTGGGGAGAGGTGGAGAGAGGGCAGGCCTGTTTGTCTCAGCAGGGAACTTATTAAAAAACACTTTTATTTTTAAACTCAAATTTTACTTTAAAATAAAGTATCATTTTCTTGCATGGAGTTCTGTATATTTAGAAGTTTACTTTGGATCCTCAGATATGTCTACAAACTTATACAGCTATCCCTCTGGATAGAATGTGCTTAGGAGCATAGGAAAAACCAGTTTGCCTTCTCTGTGGTTATACCCTGTAGATTTTTTTTTTTTTTGAGGATATAAAAACTTTTTTTCAATATTCATGGTATGAAACTAGAAATGATTATTAATTTAAAACGTAAAATATTTCCAGGTTTCATTTGACAATATTTATTTAGTTTGAAATATTAAAAAATAAAATGCAAGAAATTTTATAGGAAAGAAACCATCACTTCAATTGGCAAATTCACCCTTTAGGAATAGTTTGCCTTTAGTTTATAACTATTCAATGCTAATTGCAACAGGAAGATCATCACCAACCTAAATGGTCCCTTAAAATTTACAAAGTGTTCATGTCCAGAATCTTTTCTTTTTCCTGTCCTAAATTGTTTATTAGGTATGAATTGTACAAACTTTACTTGTATTCGCGGTAACGGCGGAGCTAGAGAGTAGCTGCCCAGCGAGAACCACCAGTAGTGTGGTGGAGCTTATGGCCCTTCCAAGGCCCCGGCTCTTTCAGCCTGCAGATGTCAGCCCACGCATCTCCCTGTGCTTGTGGACTGGTTTTTGGTGATCTATTGGGTGTCAGGATTTCTTCTGATAGCTTTATGGAATGGATCGATGAGGATAACCTCAAAAAATGTGTATGTGGAACCTTCACCAGCCCAGTAAGAATTGAGGATTCTTAGAGCCCCAAAGTGGCGTCCAGCTCACTCCTCTACAAAGGACTGAAGGCTTCGAGCAAACTTTAGCTGGTTAACACCATGATGGACATGCTTGCCATAAGTTACACCCTTCGGAACTGGACGTTTTCAGCCACCACGGCGAACATGAATCCTACAATCTTGCTTGGCCTTGTAGCCCAGTCGGCGTGCTTTATCAAGCCAGGTGGGGTGGGGAGCCCTGTGGAAAGCAGAGAGCTGGTGGTACTACCAGCAGCGGACCCTCAGAAGAAAGTGCATGACATCAGACAGTTTCTTTCTCCATAGCTCCTGAATGTACTTGTATGCACCCACCTTGGCTTACCTGATGGTTGCCACCAGATGGAAAGGCATGTCCAGAATCTTAATTAATATTTCAAATAGCTCTTTTTGAAATTGGCAGGGCAGGTAGTATTATTATTCTCATTTTTTCAAATGTGGAAACCACAACAGAAAGAAGTCAAATGACTTGACTACAGTCATCCCACTTTCCATAGAGAAACTAGGACTTCAGTAAAGGCATTCTGATTCCAAATCCTTTTTTCGCCATATCATGCTACTTCCTTAACTACCTGTATTTACAAACAGCTGCAGAAGCCCCCGAAATAATTCATTTTGGATGCAGTCCATTTAGGATTCATGGATCCTGGGCACAACCTAACCATACTCTTTCCTTCTTTCCTGCTACCACTCCCCTGCTTTTCACCCACTCCTCAAACACAAATCTAACAAAATATCTGTAACCAAAGGAGGAACTTGTGTGAATAAATATATTTAGGAAACAGATTTCCAAACACTCTGGAGCCTAATAAACAACTATTTTTAAATATGTTTTATGCCTGCTCTGGGGTTCCACAGAAACAGATGGACACAGAAGTACTTAGGATGTATTTGGCATGTGATAGGAAGTGATATCATGAGAACAATGAAAAGGGATGTGAAACACTGAAAGCATAAGGTAATACAAGCAACAACTTTCCCTGCTGTTGCTTCAAAAGATCAAAAATATAGCTTCATGCTGTTCCCAGAAATGACCAAAGAATTAAGGAACGACTTATCATATGAAGTATCACACAATGTCTTGTTCTGCCAGGGGTCCGGGCCCCATATCTCAGACAAAGACATCTCAGCTTTTGAATACCCTTCAAAAGCTACCTATTCTCTGCTAGAAAACAGGACTCCAAACCTGCAGAACTGGGCCCACTCTTCCTTTTTCAAGACTAGTACCCACCACCTTGAAGATGAGCTGAGACCTTAAAAAACAAAACAAAACACATGCCCACCTCTGGATGTAGCTCCCCGTCCCCTGTCAGCCAGACCAATAAGTAGGGTCAAGTGACAACACAGCTGAGTTGTGTGAGCATCAGGCCTGCGAGGGGAGGAAAAGGACTTAGACCAAATGAGACACAGGATACAGTTCCCATAAGCCAGTCTCTGGGGAGAAATTACGGAACTGGATTCTGGGTGTGCTGAATTAAGGGGAATTGAATATCATAGACAATATTCAATACAATAAAGAGTTTATCAATATGGCAGCCCTCTTCCTTAACACAGGATTTAACACTGGCAGGATCCACTGAAGATGATGCTAATGCATTGCTAGGCTGGCTTTGAAAACTTTGGGAAAATGATGGCTCACGCTCACTTTATTTGAAATTCCACAACTCCACGGTACAAAGTTGAGCAAGGGGATCAAGAGGCTCACGGTAGCAGGCAGGCTGCAGTGGCAGGATATACAATGTAAGGCCAAAAAGTTCACCAACTGGCTATATTCTGTGGGAATGCCAAGGAAGCAGTTTGCCAGACCCATAAGGAATATACTAGTGAGAGGATGCCAGCCAGAGTTGTTGTGGAGTTCAGTGATGTTCTTCGCTGGAGTTCAGGGCTGAGGATAGGAGAAGCTTTACAGATCTGGGATCCCAGAAAGCCGTGGTAATAATGGAAGCCAGGTGGTGGCACTGAAGCTTCAGAAGCCAGGTGGGTGCAATTATGATAATGAACCACACTATGGAATGGCAATCTTAAGAGCCTGAGCCACCAAGAGCTATGAACACGGTTAACAGTGCATGGTATTCCCAGGGCAAGATAAGTGGGCAGACAATAAGGGTATCATTCCATCTAAACTACAAAAGAAATCAAGAATGGATAATCAGGAGGTTGAATACAGAAATTAAAATGTCACTGTCTCCAGTTTAGATTCCAGACCTAAGCCAATTTTCAGACCCAAAATTCATTGACTAATGGAGTGGCTTGGTCCCCATAAGGATGGATCAGTATAACACCACAGCAAGTGGATATATTAATGATTCTTCCTCATTCCTTCTCAAAGGGATCTACAGCCATTTCCACAGGCAACTATATTCTGAAGAAATGGATATACCTTGACATTTTGAGAACTGTTGAACCTAAAGTCTTCCTTGATATTGACAGCCAAAGACTTGAAGCCCCATCATGGCCACGCTAGCAGAGTAGGGGTATATGGGAGGCCAAGCAATGGTGGAATCCTGGCTCATGTCCAACTCACCTGGAGCCCATGGATTGACAAAGTGTCCAGTTCCCCAGTCTCTGAATGCATGATTGGAGTGGACATACTTGGTAGTTGTCAGAATACTCATTTGGAGTTTTTGACCTGTGCAGTAAAAGCTATCATACAGTGGGAAGGCCAAGTAGAAGTCTCTGAAACTGCCTCCACCAGCAATATAGTACACCTAAGGCAATTTCACACACCAAGGGAATTGCAGAAGTTAGTGCCACCCTTAAAGATCCAAAGGATGCCTGGGTGGTAGCCCCTTTTATGTTCTTTAATTTACTGGCAAATGAAATGCATGGCCCCTACATAAACCAGGCAGACCTTGGCAGACAGTAGCCCCAATTGCAGCAGGGATTTTTATGTGGAAGTGGGTAGTAGTAGCTTCATGTGTGTGTTAGTCCATTCTTGCACTGCCAATAAAGACATACCTGAGGCTGGGATAATTTATACAGGAAAGAGGTTTAATTGACTCACAGTTCAGCATGGCTGGGGAGGCCTCAGGAAACTTACAATCATGGTGGAAGGGGAAGCAAACACGTCTTTCTTCACATGGCAGCAGGAAGGAGAAGTGCTGAGCAAAGGGGGAAAAGCCCCTTATAAAACCATCAGATCTTGTGAGAGCTCACTATCATGACAGCAGCCGTATGGGAGTATCTGCCCCCATGATTCGACCAACTCCCACTGAGTCCCTCCCACAACACATGGGGGTTATGGGAACTATAATTCAAGATGAGATTTGGGTGGGGACACAGCCAAACCATATCAATGTGCCTTGAAGAGAGTTGAGAAAGATCAGCACAGCTATAGTCAAAAAAGAGAAACGGAAGAGACCAGAAATATCTTCAAATACAGTTGAATGGTATTAAAGATCCAGCTAAGTTGAAGGCCATGGGATTCTGATGACATCCATTCTCGGAGTATGTGAGTTTTCATGCTCAGAAGCCTAGATAGAGGGTCTGGGCTGCTATATTAGTTTTCTAGGGCTGTGATAGCAAAGTACCAAAAACTGGGTATCTTAAAATGATAGATGTTTATTCTGTCACTGTTTTGGGTGCTGGAAGTTCAAAATGAAGCTGTCAGAAGGGCCATGCTCTCTCTGGAGGCTCTAGGGGAGAATTCTTTCCTGCTAATTCCTAGCTTCTGGTGGCTCCCAGCAATCTTGGGTGTGGCTTGGCTTGCAGCTGCATGGTCCCAACCTCCATCTGCACTTGGAGTTCTTCCTCTGTGTCTTCATATCATTTTCCCTCTGTGCATGTCCGACTTGTGTCTGTGTCCAAATTTCCCTTCTTTTATAAGGACAGCAGTCACTGGATTAGAGCCCACCCTAACACAGCATGACTTCATTAACTTAACTAATCCCATCTGTAAAGATTCAATTTCCAAATAAGGTCCTATTCAAATGTACTTGGGGTTAGGATTTCAACACATCTTTCTGGGGGACACAATTTAAACCATAACTACTGCATAGGTCATGAGGTTAAGATATGATGGAGCCCGGCATGGCAGTGAATGCCTGTCCCAGCTATATGGGAGGCTGAGGCAGGAGGATCAGTTGAGCCAGGAGTTTGAGGCCAGCCTGGGCAACATAGGGAGATCCCTGTCTCTTAAAAAAAAAGAGACATGATGGATGTTGGATGTGATAGACTGGGATAAAAGAAAAGAATTCAAGATCATGTTAAAGAACAGGAGTAGTGGAAATGCGGGTTGGCTGAAAGAATAAGTGGCTCTGGTCAGAAACTAGAGTATTGAAGTTTATATTTTCAGAGGGTAGGCAGTTCCAGGTGGATATTAGATCCAGAGTGGAGCCGTGACCTGCTGAGAAGGGTGAGCAGAAAGATCCTCAGATTTAACAGGTAAAGGAATATCATGACCATGAACATTAGCATTGCCCATGATCATGGTAGGAGTTAGAGTATGAAGAAATTCTGTGGGCAAGATATAAGTGATATCTGTTAATAATCAGCAGTGATCAGAAGAACACAAGAGAATAATCAGGAAAGAAGGAAAGGACGATATAACCCAAGGATTTCAGGAGTATGAAAAAGGAATAGTCAACAAAGCTCTTTACAGCTTGATCTACATCCATTTTAATGTCACATATCAGGCTTTCACCTAACGGTTTCAACAGTCACAGATGATCATTGCCCAGATCTGTTATTGCATTAGGGGTTGTAAACAGATGGTATTCCAATTCTATCACTCTTTTGTTATTTATTAGCTGAATTTTGATACAAAGAATAATAGTCTCTCATCAGTTATTTGGTTATCCTGAGGTACTATTCAAATAGGAAGAATAAGATAAATGCTTTATTTATTCCATTTATGTATCAATTCTCAGACTAATGAATTTGTTTCTTACCATCTTCCAAAGGTGATAAATCAAAAAGATAAAAATTATTTTTGTTAATTTATGGATTTAAGGTGATCCAAATCAAAATACTAACATTATATTTTAATTATGTCAGTTTATTCTAAGTTCGTAAGGAAAAACGAAAAGGTAAAACTTGCTAGAAACACTTCAGGAAAAGAATTATAATGAAGGAAGAGTAGATGTAGCATACATTAAATATGTTACAAAGCTGTAATAATTAAACAATGTGGTTCAGTTATGTAAATATGTCAGTAGAGAACCTCAAAATAGTCTTCAGCACAAATACAATTCAGTACATGATAAAAGAAATATATAATATTTTCCAAAGATGCTTGCAATTTTTCTTTGTATGATCTGATTTTGACACTTCTCACTCCTACAAGTTAACTTTGTGTTTCATTTTCTTGACTTTGCATGGGCTTTGTGACAAACGTGGAGGTGACACTATGTGACTTTAGAGGCTAGGTCTAAATGTGGTACCTATCACTTGACTCTTGGGAGGAAGTGAACCCAGGCACCACGTTTTGAGGAAGCCCAAGCAGACACATAGAGAGACCACAAATAAGCATTGTGGCTGATAGCCCCAGCTCAGGTCTTAGATAATAGCCTGTATCAACCAATGAGTGAGAAAGTCTTCAGATAATTCCACTCCCCATCACCGCAGCCCTCAAGTATTCCCAGCTGAGGACTCCAAATATCGTGGAGTAGAGACAGCCTTACCTACTGTGACACTCCTAAATTCCTGACCCACAGAACTTGTGAGCATAATACAATCATGTGCTGCTTAATGACGGGGATATTCAGAGAAATGGGTCTTTAGGTGATTTCTTTGTTGTGCGAACATCATAGAGTGTACTTACACAAATCTAGATGGCACAACCTATTACACACCTAGGTGTGTACAAACCCATACAGCGTGTTAGTGTACAGAATACTGTAGGCAACTGTAACATAATGGCAAATGTTTGAGTATCTAAACTTAGAAAATGTACAGTGAAAACAGGGCATTATAATCTTCTAGGACAACTGTTGGATATGTGGTCCATCATCCACCAAAACACCATTATATGGCATGCGACTATCTAATGGTTTTTCAGTTATGCCACTAATTTTGGGGTGGTTTGTTATGCAGCTGTGATGACTGGAATAGGCAGGGAAAAGATATTCAACAGATGGTTTTAGAAAAAATAGGTAGCTGTTTGTAAAATAAAACCCATATCTAGAATTAAAAATGACAAACAACTTAGAAGAAAGAATTTTAAGTGTGACATAAAAACCTGAAACCAGAAAAGATCAATAAATGTGACTACATAAAAACAAAATATTGCATAGAAAAAAAAAACACTTAGGAGCAAAAGTCATGAGTAATATCAAAAGGCCTTGACTGTATGATGAGTCAATAAGTAAAAGCCCAGGAGCCTGGTAGAAAAATGAACAAACAAAAAGGAATGGCCAATTCCCAGGAGGTGGCAAAGCAAATCATTACGTAAAGAATGTCAATCTTATTATCTGAGAAATACAAATAGACCCTTCAATGAGGTTCCCTCTTTTCATCCATCAGATTGCAAAAATAAAACTTGAGCAGTATAACCATGGATTTAAAAGCACGAACCCTAAATTAAAAGCCTGCCTGTGTGACTAGTTGTGTCACCTTGGGCAAATGTGTTCATCTCTATTTGCCTCAGTTTCCTCATCTATAAAGTGGTAATGAAATAATAGTACTTATCTCTTAGAGTTCTGTGAGGATTAAGTGACTTAATGTATATAAATCATTTAGAATAGCGCCTAGAATGTAGTAGATACCAACATGTGGCTTCTATTATTGTCATCACTATATATTGAGAAGTTGTGGGGGTGGGACAGGATCTGTCCTGCATTGCTTGTGGGAGAGTAAATCCATTCACCCTACATAGAGGACTATTTGCAAGGATCTTTAGAGACTTAAAAAAGTGACCCAGCATTTTCACTTGTAAGTGTGAATCCTACAGATGTAGTCACACTGGGAAATACGGTATGTGCAAAGATATTCTTTGTAACATTCTTGGGAGTTACAAGATTGGAAACAACCTCATATCCAACTCTATACAAAGGGAATTGGTTTAAAATGTAGTTCATTGGTAAAATGGACTGTAACGAAAGGACTGGAAACCTTTCAGGTTTCTCATGAAACGAGATGGTGATCCCTGCCTCAGGCAGAGGACTGATGGAGGCACAGCTCTCTAGGTGGTTCTGTTTTGTCAGCACAAGTAAAGTAGTCCCAAGTGGAGACAGTCTGCAATCACATAGCTCAGTGCCTAGCATATTTTAAATGTCCAATAAGTGGCAGTTGGTATGATCTTATTATTTATCATTATTTATTTTCTTGACATAATAGAGTCGCATGGCAACAAGGCTCTCTATGAGGCACCTGTGATCGTTTGTTTCAATGCCCGCTCGAATCATCGTTAGCTTGAAGCCCAAGTTTGCTCCGCAAAAGCAACTCCACCCCTCGCAGGGGCTGCCAGACTGGGCTGTCATCAGCAGCTGTTTCCCAGTGGGCCCTAGTCACAGCTTACTGCCAAAGAGCATACTTGAGTGAATCCTTAAAGTCCTTTTTGTCTCTGTCATTATTTCACTGTGTTTATAATACAGCAACTGCTGGAGAGCTGAGCTGCCCGTTCATCTCTTGTGGCAGCCTTAACTCTGAGCTGAGGAGCCTACTGCTTCCTTGTGGACAGACTGATAACAGCCTCACATTGTGACCTACAGACTTTCCATCCCCGTTTTCAAAGATACATAATAATTTACTAAAATAAAAACTTGCTGCATTTTACAGTTTGTGATTCACAAGATTCAAATATCTCTATTCTGAAGAAAGTGTAAAAATAACCAAAATGCATCTTTATATTTCGCTTTTTCCATTTGCACAGAACTTATTCCTATGAAATGTCTACACAAGTTCAACTTTTTATGTTTGAGGAGAAAAAACAAAAGACATTCATTTCCCTATTACAGCCCTCAATAGAATACTTGCTACTTACGGTATCTCAGAACTGAAGTTAAATCAAAACAAAAAATATCTTTACTGATTTCCTTCCTCAAAATCATTGTGTCTTGCTTTCTTTTCCAATCTCCTTTCAAATGTATAACTTTTAAAATTTGCTGCAACTTCCACTGTTTTCAAAATATATATTTGAATCTATTTTCAAATGTATATGACTTAATTTACTGCTTCTCTCCCTAATTTTCAAATGCAAATGCCCAAATCACTTTTCAAGTGTATATTTTCATTTATTAGCCCTTTGAAGTTGGTTTACTTATGAGTTCAAATGCCTTCCTCCTCTCTGATTTATAAAACTGTATCTGGCAATGTTGAGGGACCTTGAATTATTCTCATCTATAAAAGGGAACCCATAAAATTGGTGGCTTAAGAACTGATGTATGAATAGTCTTCAGTTGATGACTCATGGCCAATCTGTCTCATTTCTTCCTATATACACATTTTACACGACCAACAAAATTCATGTTTCAAAATCATCTAGGTCTGTGGTCTTATTTCCACTTCCTTTAGTTCTAAGCCCTACTTTTCACTCAAATCTTGGTTCAAGCATCACTTCCTCAGGGAACACTTCTTTGACCACATCCTACTCCTGCTACAGATTGGTTCAGCTACATACATCCAGTTATATGTTCTCCTTGCCCCTGGTCCTTTTTCACCAGAGTATTTATTACAACTTTTACAATTATAATTCTCTGCACTTCATTTGATTCATATCTATGTCTCTTCACTAGACTAAACTTGAGGAGCCTGATGTTCTCTTACTCTTGGGTACTGCGCCTAGAATAATGCTTGCCTCAGTGTAAGAACTCTGTTAAGTATTTGGTGAATAAATGAATTTTCTTAAAAAATCAGTGAACGAAGAGGTGAAAAATAAATGAATGGCTAAAGTTCCCAGCATCATGGTTACCACATGGTGGCACTTAATAAAATGATAGCTATCATTATTGTTAGTTCCCATTCCTAATCAGATCAATTTGCTGAGTGTTTCAGTTTGTGGAAGATGTGATTATGCTTTCAGCAACTGGAAGTTGGCCGGGCACAGTGGCTCATGCCTGTAATCCTGGCACTTTGGGAGGCCAAGGCAGGTGGATGACCTGAGGTCAGGAGTTCGAGACCAGCCTGGCCAACCTAGTGAAACCCTGTCTTTACTAAAAATACAAAAATTAGCTGAGCATGGTGGCGCATGCCTATAATCCCAGCTACTCAGGAGGCTGAGGCAGGAGAATTGCTTGAACCCAGGAGACAGAGGTTGCAGTGAGTGGAGATTACACCACTGCACTCCAGTACATATATACGTTTATATACACATATATGTACACATATATACACACATATGTACACATATATGTATGCATATATACACATATATGTGCACATATATGTACACATATATCCACATATATACACATATGTGTACATATATATGTATTTATACTATATATATATTTTTGCCTTGATTTTCTAAATCAGTTTACTAAAAGAGTTAATTTTTAATGTTCATTTTTTTCCTAGTTAGGAAATACATTACCAATAGTAAACAAAGTTATTGAAACATTTTTCAGTCTTCAAATTTCATTTTAATTTGAATATATTTTAATAAAATTATTGCAGTTTAAACACTTCGTTTCTTTTTTTTTTTTTTTTTTTGAGACAGAGTCTTGCTCTGTCACCCAGGCTGGAGTGCAGTGCCACCATCTCGGCTTACTGCAAGCCCTGCCTCCCGGTTTCACACCATTCTCCTGCCTCAGCCTCCCCAGCAGTTGGGACTACAGGCGCCCGCCACCACGCCTAGCTAATTTTTTTGTATTTTTAGTAGAGATGGGGTTTCACCTTGTTAGCCAGGAAGGTCTCGATCTCCTGACCTCGTGATCCACCTGCCTTGGCCTCCCAAAGTGCTGGGATTACAGGCATGAGCCACTGCGTCCGGCTGCAGTTTAAACACTTTCTAAAGAAACAGTATGATAATCCAAATAATATGGGGGATTTCTTTATATTTAGTGTTTTTATGCTATAATAAAGTCAATCTTAATATTTGATCCTCAGTTTGTTGATAGCAAGTTCTCAGAATTACTTGATTTTAGATCTACATGGAAAATTTGCAACTTGTACATGATTACCATTCCATTCATCTTACATTAATTTCTTAAAATGATTTTACTTATAGTTCAGAGACAATGAAGATATTTTTGGAAGCTGTTTTCTCCCATTGGAATAATTTTGTACATAGAATATTTACACATAGTATTATTCCTGTAAATCTTTCTCTTGGAACCAAGTATCACAACTCATCCTGTCTTTAGTTGGCTTGCCGAACTTTCCAGTAATCTTATTTATCTTTTTCTGAGTTGTAGAAAAGAATTTTCCAAGATACGGGTGGGCGAAGAGCTAACTTAATCACCTCATTCATTCAGTGCCTAGATGTCAGCTGAACATTTCTGGCCTCTCTCTGTCCAGCTGTGATGAGCTTCAGTGCATTCGAGTGCTTGCGCTGCAGGTCTTGGAAGAAGCAACACTGTCATGCCTATGAATCTGTGTATGTGGCTTCTTCATCCTGAAATATTATCTTCTCTCTTATTCTTTGCCTAAATCTTGCTGGTCCTTCAAGATTTGCTCAGGCATCACTTTCTTTAGGAAGTCTTCTATGACCCCAGTACTTTTTGTATGTAATAAAAGAAACCAACTAAAATTAGATCATGACAAAAAGGAGAGACATTGTTTTAAGAATAAAGAAATATTTAAAACCCAAAGACAGTAGGTGAGGGAGAGTAGAGCCACGTAGGTGAGGGCTAGGGCCCGACAATCAGGTCGCTTCATGTTCCCTCCTGTCTCCGTTTCTTTCCAAGAGCTCGCTCCGTGCTTGCCTTTCTGTGTATGGCAGATTCCTCTGCTGACTCACCTTGCGCACAGCACAGCATGGTCTCCCTAAGCCCCTTTTTCTATTAGGTTGGCACAAAAGTAATCGCGGTTTTTGTCATTACTTTTAACTGTAAAAACCACGGTTACTTTTGCGCCAGCCTAATACGTCATGATCTTCCAGCTATGTCTGCTGCAGAATTCTCAAGCAACAGAAAACCTCAAACCAAGCCAAGGAAACTTCAGTCCCAGCTGAGTCAATGGGTTGCTGGATTTCTGTGAGGCCTCCCTCTCTGTTCAAATTAGTCATGGGGCACTGCCATGTCCCAGGATCTGTGGGACTTCCCCTTCTAGTGGCTGTCAGGAGAATAGGTTTTCCAAAGTGGACACAGGATAGGTGTAAACAATGATGGTCAAAAGGACTATGGCTCTCAATTTAGAATTGGTACCTTTCCGACGGACTCCAATACATTGTACTTTTCTTTCATAGCTGTTAACACACTGAATTGCAATTAACTATTAATATATTTCTCTGCCCTCCCCACTGGGCTAGAAGTTTCTTGTAAGAATGGGCCACTCTTTTTTTCTTTTCTTTATCCCTATTGTTTCTAATACAGTCCTTGGTATACAGTGTGTTCAAAGGGCAGATATATTATTATTCAGTATAAACATTTGCAATTGATTTTCCATGTTATTATGGTAATGATATGTTAATTAATTAAATATATTAATATGGTAATGTTTTGCTTCTCTGTTCTGGAATCCTAGAGTCCAAGGGCTCTTGTTTTATTTTCTTCATCGACTAGACCTCACCTCCAGTTTTCTCTTGATAAAAGGGAAGAGACAGTCACCAGCTGCATGGAGGCAGAAAAATAATCTGGCCTTCTAACAGCTTTTTAAACAGATTTTCAACCAACTCTCTTGTTTTCTAGTCCTACCTTCATCCTCTGACAGAACTACCTGGTGCAGCTCAACCTGGTTGCATCTTTTTTTTTTTTTTTTTTTGTGAGATGGAGTCTCATTCTCACCCAGGAAGGAGAGCAGTGGCACGATCTCGGCTCACTGCAACCTCTGCCTCCCAGGTTCAAGCAATTCCCCTGCCTCAGCCTTCCGAGTAGCTGGGATTAAACGCGCCTGCCACTACACCCAGCTAATTTTTGTATTTTTAGTAGAGACAGTGTTTCACCATGTCGGCCAGGCTGGTCTCAAACTCCTGACCTCATGGTTTGCCCGCCTCGGCCTCCCAAAGTGCTGGGATTACAGGTGTGAGCCACTGGGCCTGGCCCTTGGTTGCATTTTGACTGTCTCCACTTCTGTTTTAGGGTTAAACTTTCTCGGGTCTCCTAAAGCAGTTACCAAGTGTCCATTTGTTTGTCCATCTAATATTCTATTAATCACCCTCTTTGTCTTTACGGATCTATGTCTTTTGAAAAAAACCAGGTCTGGCATGGTGGCTCATACCTGTTATCCCAGCACATTGGGAGGCCAAGGCAAGAGGATTGCTTGAAGCTAGGGCAACAAAGCAAAATCCTGTCCTTACCAAAAATTAAAAAATTAGCCAGGTGCATTGGCTTCCACCTGTAGTTCCAACTACTTGGCAGGCTAGGGTGGGAGCATCACCTGAGCCCGGGATTTGAAGGCTGTATTGAGGATATGATTGTACCACTGCACTCAAGAGTCTGGGTGACAACAGAAAGATACTGTCTCTAAAAAAAAAAAAAAAAAAAAAAAATCAAGAAAGTGAATATAAGTGTGTATGGTAGATCCATCCTCTTTTCCCAGAAGTCCCTGTTTGCAATAATTCATTTTTTATTTTAAAAATTTTCCGTTAGTGAGGTATATTTTATATACACCAAATGTTTTGATTTTAAGTGTACTATTCAACAGGTATTGACCTATATATAGGCATTCAGTATTCCAGTTTCTCACTAGAGCCACTTATGCTTTCAACAACCCTCCTTTCTACTACTCTTGTTCTTTGACATTATCATGACCTTTTTTCGTTTCTCCCAGTTTATCACATCCACCATGTCTTAACCTCATTCAGTAGTTGTGGTTTGAGTTGTGTTCCCCAAAAAGTTATGTTGAAGTCCCAAATCTGTAGGATCTGTAGTGTTTGTGTCACCTGTTTCGTTCACAACGTTGGGAATTTGTGACTTCTTTTTTTCCTGATGGGTATGATTAGAAGTTTATCAATTTTATTAAGCCTTTCAAAGAAACATCTTTTGCTGGGCATAGGGGCTCAGGCCTGTAATCCCAGCACTTTACAGGCCAAGGTGGGTGAATGACTTGAGCCCAGGAGTTTGTGATCAGCCTGGGCAACGTAGTGGGACCTGACCTCTACAATTTTTTTTTTTTTTTTTTTTAAATTAGCAGGGCATGGTGGTGAGTGCCTTTGGTCCCAGCTACTTGGGAGGCTGAGGTGGGAGAATTGCTTGAGCCCAGGAAGTCAAGGCTGCAGCCATGATCTGTCCACTGCACTTCAGCCTGGGTGACAGAGTAAGATCCTATCTCAAACAAACACAAATCTTTTGATATTATTGATTTCTCTGCTGTTTTTTTGCTTTCAATTTCATTAATTTCTGCAGTTTTCTTGTATTATTTTCTTCCCTTTGCTTATCTGAATGTAATTTGTTCATCTCTCTCTCCTTTTTTTTTTTTTTTTTTTTTTTTTTTTGTGACAGAGTCTTGCTCTGTTGCCCAGGCTTGAGTGCAGTGGCATGATCTTTGCTCACTGCAACCTCCGCCTCCTGGGCCCAAGTGATTCTTGTACCTCAGCCTCCCAAGTAGCCGCGACTACAGGCAAGTGCCACCATGCCCAGCTAATTTTTTTGTATTTTTAGTAGCAACAGGGTTTTACCATGTTGCCCAGGCTGGTCTTCAACTCTGGGGCTCAAGCCATCCATCCGCCTCAGCCTCCCAAAGTACTGGGATTACAAGCATGAGTCACCACACCTGGTTTAACTGGAGTAGTTCTAATTCCATTTCACCCTCTTATGCTGTGTGTCTGACTTTTGTGTATGTTACAAATCCCATGATAAATTCACATTAATTTGGCTCAATTGAATTATACTTTAAAGAGATAAAAATGAGAAAAATCATATTTATCCAAACATTTATAATTTCCTTACTCTTTATTATTTTTTATAGATCTAAATTTTAACCTGGTATCGTTTTCCTTCTGCCTGAAGAAACTCCTTTAATATTTTTCATAGTGCAATTCCGGGGATATATTCTCTGTTTTGTTGGTCTGAATATGTCTTTATTATATCTTTGTTTTTTTAAAGACATTTTCACTGGGTGTGTAAGTCCATTCTCACACTGCTACAAAGAACTACCTGAATCTAGATAATTTATGAAGAAAAGAGGTTTAATTGACTCTCAGTTCCACAGGATGTACATGAAGCATAGCAGGCAGGCCTCAGGAAACTTACAATCATTGCTGAAGGGCAAAAGGGAAGCAAGCACCTTCTTCACATGGCGACAGCAGAGAGAGTGAAGGGGGAGGGGCCACACACTTTTAAGCCATCAGTTCTCATGAGAACTCACTCACTGTCATGAGACCAGCAAGGGGGAAAATCCGCCCCCATGATTCAGTCACCTCCTACCAGGTCCCTTCCCCAACACTAGGAATTACAATTCAACATGAGATTTGGGTGGAGACACAGAGCCAAACTACATCGCTGGGTAAAGGATTAAAGTTTGGTAAATGTTTTCTCTCTCTCTGTACTTTAAAGATATCACTCCATTTTCTTCTGGTTCAAACACATTCGGACAAGAAGGCTTCCATGATTCTTATCTTTTTACCCATTGTATACAATGTATCTTTTTGTCTAGCTGCTTTTAAGATTTTTAAAAATACTCTTTTTCAGCAGTTTGACTATGAGATGCCTTGGTGTGGTCTTTTGGTGTCTATTCTGCTTGGCATTTGTTAAAATTCTGGAATCTGTTGGTTCATAGTTTTCTTCAAAATGGAAAAGTGTTATTCCATTATTCTTTCAGATATTGTTTCTAGCCATCGTTTTTGTAGAATCCTAATACACATATGCTAATTATATGTCCCTTAGGTACCTAATGCTGTGCTAATTTCTTTTTGATCTTATTTTTCTCTGTGTGCTTATTTTGCTTAGTTTATTTGTAGCAAATATTCTCCTAGGTAGGTGAAAAGGAAGGCCATGTTCTTGCCTCTGGCTTGGCTCTCTGCTTCCCATGATCATACATAACCAGCTTTGATGATTTATCAGTAGAAAAAAATTGACATCCCATACTGGTGAATTTTTTTAAATTGTTAAGATTTTTTATATATACATGTTATGGTCGTATACTAGCAGGGGCATAAGTGAGTAATAATTTTTGACAAGAATGATGAGAGTTTCTTTGGTTTTGTTTTCCTGTGTGTGTGATTTGATCCCTAATCAACCAGAATTATCCATTTGCCTCAGAGCATGGGGAGGGAGATAACGTAGTGAGGCTTGGCTTCCTTATGCCAAATATACAAAAAAAAGAAATTATTATTGTTAGCTTTCTGCTGCAAAAATATAACTTTAATTACCCAGCAAAGCAAGGCGCTGTTAAGAGAGAAAATTATTCGAAGCTTCATTGACTCTCCTGTAGGAAGAGAGCAATCCAGAAGCTAACCCATGACATTTGGGTCTATGGTAGGTACCTGAGTTGAGAGTCACTGGAGTAATACTGTGGACCTCACAGTTAAAGATAAAGTTATCCTAACCCAGAGAGCCAAAATTAAAGAGCTTAGATCATGGCTTTATGGAGAATGTGGCTGTATTCAGAGGTGTCTGCTGCTGTACCATGAACTGAGGTAGAGTTTAGCTATAAAAGACCTCTGAGCCTTGATGAAGCTAAGAAAACAAGTCAGAAATTTGCCAGAGACATCTCAGAGGATACAAGTGGAAAGTTCCCAGGGACCATATCAGACCAGACACTGAGCACATTGATCAGCAAGGACATAATGAAGAACTCAAAGAGAAGCAAGCCAGTGCAAGGCCCATCTCACACTGCCACAACAACCCTGTCCAACTCCTGCCAATAAACATCCAGACACAATCCTGGGAAAGATTAAAGGCAGGAGAGAAAACAGGAATAATGAACACATCTATCTCCAAACACTGAGTTATCACAAAGATACTGAAAAGTATTGAGATGATATGATCTCATTTCCCCTCCCCTACCCCTACCATCTCAATCCCTTCTTACCCAGTGGGATGAAGGCTTATAAGGACACTGGACCATTGTATATACACATCTGACTAGAAATGTGTAGATTTTTGTCTTTTCCATACACTTCCTAAAATTCAGAATAATATCCAAAGAACAGACATGATGCCCACAATAAGTAGAAGGAGTGGCCCTTTATAGCAATTTGTCTCAGAGGAAACTGCCCATGGAGACTTCATAATTTTAGAGAATTTCAACAATAAATAGGAACCAGTGAAATTCTGGTGAACATTTGTTATCTTTGCTATCCAGCATGAAACTCCCTTTCTTTTGGAACAACATATCAATTATATATTGAGGATCCAGCCCCTTCTTAACCATCTTAAACCTTAACTCAGCTCAACACATTTTGGCTCTTTCTATACTACGCCAATCACTGAGTTATCCAAAAGGATAGAAAGGGATTGAGATAATGTGATTTAGTATTTATAGAGTAGACATTGGCATAGATAGGGAATTCCTAGCCTACAGTTCAAATGAAGGCTGAGGAAAAATTTTAATCCTTTGCAGACATAACTGGTACACCCTTAGGACAGAGTTTGCAAATTAGAAGCTTAAGGATAAGTCAGTCTCACAGGTACATTTTTTTTTTTTTGGCTTCCATGGTGTTTTTAACAATACTGACTCATTTGTCAATATTTAAAAATTGAAAAAAATCTAATTTCCAGTACTTATTTAAAAATCTGGGATAGATTTTCAGATATGAAAGTTAAAAGAGTGGCAAATTCATTCCACAAAATGCAAGTATTAAAATAAACAATACTCTCAACAACACCCATTTCAGGGTTATGTAAATTGATCATAGGCAGTCAAGCTGGCCTTTTTTACTCCTGAAAAACTGCTGGAGCTTTAGATAACAACAGTGGGAGTTTGTAGCTTTTAGCCACTGTAGGGATAGACTTAATTTGATAGAATCATAGTGCAGTGTGAAAACACTGCTTTGTAAAAGTGACAACACTGGTAAAAACAAACTAACGAAAAACAGAAAAATAATCAGAACTCAGAGTTGTTATATATTCGAAAGTCAAGTTTTCAACTAAAACTACAATTCATGCAAAGAAGATATTATGACTCACACGCAGGGAAAAAATTAGTGTGTGTTTGCAGATATATATATACATATACGTGTGTGTGTATATATATATATATATATATATACATATATATACCTAATCTTAATTTCTTTAAAAAGCATAAGATTATTTAAAGCTATGATTGTAACACTGCAACACTGACTTTACAAGACATATAGATTAATATATGACAGTAATAACAGAAAAGAGGGATGAATAAATGGATATGTATTACATGAAAATTGCTATATTTTACCAAAATTAAGTCAGTTTCAATCTGAAGTAGGTGATAAATTGAAAATACATATTGTAACTCCTAGAACAATGACTAATGACTAGAAAATAACTTTTAAAAAAGCTAAAATTCAACAGAGAAATGAATATGGTATAATAAAAAGCATTTTTAATACATTCAAAGAAGTAAAGGAGGAAGAGAGAGACAAAAAATTAGATATAACAAATAGCAAAGTGGCAGGCATAAATTGGAACATCAATCATTACATTAAATATGAATGATTAAATACTCAATTTAAAAGGCAGAGATTGTCAGACTAACCAAAAGCAAGATTTTAGATTTAAAGTAAAAGAATAAGAAAAGATACGTTATGTAAATGGTAACCATAAGAGAGCTGGATAAGCTAAACTAAAATGAGAAAAAAATCAGTTTTAAGACAAGAAATAGAACACTAGAAAATTTAGGCTAAAAAAAATCAGCGTAGAGATGAAAGATGGCATTTCATAATGATTAAATGGATAATACATCAGAAAGATTTAACAATTACAAACATATACCTACCCAACAGTAAACAGCAAAATAAACCTAATTGAAAGGACAAATAGACACCTCAACAATTATAGTTAGAGATTTCAAAACTCCTCTCTCATCAATTACTTTTTAAAAAACTAAACAGAAAATTGCTAAGGATATAGACCTACACAGTGCTATCGACCAACTTGACCTAATTAGCATACACAGAACATTCTACTCGACAACAGCAGAATTGACATTCCTTCCTGGAGTACCTAGAACATTATTTGGGAATAGAATATGCTAGCTATAAATTTCTGTCTAATATTATATGTATAATATTGATTTCAGATCTATTAGATATATCTATCTAATACATCTATTAATATATAACATTACATATTAGAAGGAAATGTATAGTTTTAAATGCTTACATTACAAAAGAATAAAGATCTGAAACCAATCATATAAATTATCACTTTAAGAAGCTAGAAAATTATTAGCATATCAAACAAAGTAAGTAGAAGAGAGAGAAAAATAAAAAACAGAATAAAAACCAGTGAAATGAAAAACAAAAAATAATAGAAAAATCCATTAAACTAAAAGTTGGTTCTTTGAAAAGGTTAACAAAACTGACAAACTTTTAGTTGGTCTAGACAACATGAAAAGAGAGAAGACAGAAATCTCCATCAAAACCAGAAACAATGGAAGGGGCATAAGTATATATATTATAGAAGTTAAAAATATCGTAAGACAATATTATGAACAACTTTATGTACAAAATGATGGAATGGAAAAATTCCTAGAAATTACAAAAAAACTGACCTAGGAAAAAAATACTATATCAAGTAAAGCAATTAACTTTTTTTTTTTTTTTTTTTTTTTTTTGAGACAGGGTCTCACTCTGTCACCCCGGCTGGAGTGCAGTGGTGTCATCTCAGCTCACTGTAGCCTTGACTACCTGGGCTCAGGTGATTTTTCCCACCTCAGCCTCCTGAATAGCTGGGACTACAGGCAGTACCAGCATACCCAGCTAATTATTTGTTTTTACTGTAGAGACAGGGTTTCATCATGTTGCCCAGGCTAGTCTTGAACTCTGAGGCTCAAGCAATTCACTGGCCTTGGCCTCCCAAATTGCTGGGATTACAGGCATGAGCCACCATGCCTTGCCACAATTGGCTTTATAATTAAAATTCTTTCCACGAGGAAAGCCCAGGCCTGAATGGCTTCGTCTCAATAATTCTAACAAACACTTAAGGAAGACTGAATACCAGTCCTACACAAACTCTTTTGGAAAGTAGACAAGGGAAAAGAAACACTTTCTGAGCTAATTTTATATGGTCAGTATTATAGCTGACACAAAAGGCAAATAAACATCATAATAAAAGGAAATTAAAGACCAAGGAAATATAGATTGGAAGGGAAAAAGTAAACCTGTCATTATTTGCAGATGACATGATCTTGCATTTGGAAAATTCTTAGGACTCTAACAAACCAAATCAAACCAAACTATTAGAACTAATAAGCAAGTTTAGCAAGGTCACAGGATACAAGATAAACATACAAAAAACTAATTGTATTACAGTATATTGATAATGAACAAATAATGTGAAATTAAGAAAATTATTCCATTCATAATATCATCAAAAACATAAAATATTTAGGAGTAAATATGACAAAAGAAACCAAGACCTGTATGGTGAGAATACACACTGCTGAAAAAAATTAAAGTCAATCTAAATAAATAAAGTGATATCCCATATTCATAAATTATAAGACTAAATATTGTTAAGATGGCAATTGTTCTCAGTTTGATTTATAGGTTAAACATAATCCTATGAAAAATGTAGACATTTTTAAGATAGAAATTGACAATTTAATTCTAACATTATATGGAAATGCAAGGGCCTATAATAGTTAAAATAATTTTGAAAAGAAACAAAGTTGGAGGTATGCTAACTTATTTCAAAAATCACTATAAAGCCACAGCAATAAAAAATGTGGTATTTGCATAAGCATATACACATAAATTAATGAAACACAACAGAGTTCAGAAATAATGTTAAGTGAAATAAGACAGATACCTAAAGACAAATACCATATGATTTCACTTACATGTGGACAAATTTGAACTTACAGACATAGAAAGTAGAATGGTGGTAACCAGGGGCTGGTGTGGGGTGTGGTGTGGTTGGGGAAATGCTCATCATAGGGCCAATCACCATAGGAATGAACTTCAACATTTATGGTAAATTAAATGTTGACGTAGCTGCCAAGGTAATTCAATGGAGAAATGAGTCTTCAACAATTGGTGCTGGAACCATTGGGTATCCATGTGTACAACAATGAATTTAGACCCTTATCTCACACATTACACAAAAATTAACTCAGAATGGTCCTAGACCCAAATATAAGGGCTAAAATTACAACACTTTAGAAGAAAACATAGGAGAAACTTCTGTGGCTTTGGGCGAGTCAGAGATTTCCTATATATGATACCAAAATCAGGTTCCATAGGAGAAAATATTGATAAATTGGATTTTATAAAAATAATTTTAAAAACTTGTTTTCTAAAAGACAACATTAAGAAAAAGAAATTGGATAGAATATTTGCAAATCATAAATATGATAAAAGACTTGTGTCCAAAATATATAAAGAAGTTTATAACTTAATAATCAGATGAGAAACAAATCTGATAAAAATGGGCAAGAGATTTGAGTAGGCATTTCATCAAAGAAGACATATAGATGACAGATAAGCACATGAAAAGGTGTTCAACATAATTCGTCATTAGGGAAATGCAAATAAAAGCCACTTTGAGGTACCACCAAACACCTATTCAAATGGCTATTATAAAAGACTGAGAATAGGAAGTATTGCAAAGTATGTGGACTCCTTACCCACTGATATACTGAGAATAGTAAGTGTAGGAGGGGCATATGGACTCCTTACATGTTGCTGGCAGGAATGTACAATGGTACAGCCACACTGGGAAACAGTTTCTCTGTTTCTCAAAAATTTAAATATACGCTTTGCATATGACTTAACAATTAAACTCCCAGTTATCTACCCAAGGGAAATGAAAATGCAGATTCACACGAAGACATGTACATGAATGTTCATAGAAGCATTATTTATAATAGCTCAAGCTGGAAATAATATGGATGTCCAGCAACTGGTGAAAAGATAAAATATGATATATCCATACAATAAATTACTACTATGTATAAAAAGGGACTACTGATATTTGCATCAGCATGGATGAACTTCAAAACATTATGCTAAGTGAAAGAAGACAGACACAAAAGACAACTTAGTATAATACCATTTAAATGAATTTTCTAGAAAAGGCAAAGCTACAGACAGAAAGCAGAGAAGTCTTTGGTTGGGACTGGAGTGGGAGTTTTTGATTATACATGTGCAGAAACAAACTTTTTGAAGTGATGAAATTGTTCCAAAACTGGATCGTATTAATAGTTGCACAACTGTATAAATTATTAAAAATCACTGAACTGTATGCATATAATGGGTAGATATGATAATAGGTAAATTGTACTTTAATCAAACTTAAAATTCAGGTTACCTGGCAACCCTACATTTTGTTTGAAATAGAAGTGTAAGAGATAATGAAGGAGTGGCAGATACTGTGGTCAACCAAAAAGTGAAAGACTAGACACCAACTTCCTGTAGCAGGTAATCAGCGACAATCTGGGGCCAGTGGTGTGGGGGTAAAAAGAATTTATGAAGATACTTGTAGGTAAAGAAAGTCATATTTATTAGAGCACGTATGAAAATGTGTTGCAAGGGAACAATGGGTAGGCCAGCAAGAGAGGAGCTGACTGCAAGGAGACGAAGGCTTGCTGGGGATGTTCTAGAATGGTGCTTGTGCTGTGTGCTGAAGAGGGCTTTGTGCAGTACTGATAACACCGAGGTTGCAGTGAATTAGCTTGCATTTTTTTTTAATCACCCGAGGGTCTGATGATAGCTGAGTGCAGGAAGATTGTGAGTTATTTGTGCAAGAGGGCTACATGTTCTGGACCACGAAGAAAGGAAGACTTACAGCTTATCTGCTTTATATTTTTGCTTTCCCTCGGTCCCGCCATCCTGACTCCTTTTCCCTAATTAGAACCCCACACTCTCTTTGGATGGTACATGCGTTTTCCATTTTCCCAGTTTCTATTACTCTCCTTTGGATCTTACATTTCTGAATTCTCTCTGTTCATTTTGTTACCTAACTGATCCCTGTAGGCATCTCTCCTTCATCCCAGAGCAACAAGAATCCTTTCCTTACCCTCTTTGTAGATGCAGGCCCAATAACAGGTCTCAAACCTTCCCAGAGATTATATATAAACCATGCATAATATAGGAGAAAATTAAATCTTTTTATTCTCTCCCTTAGGGGTAGTGAGTGGTTGATTTACAAATGCAAAGGATAGATTTAAATGTTTGTGTAAAGTTGAAATGTCAAACATTTTGTTGGCATTTAGAGATATTATCTGAAAGAGCATTTTACAAATAAGGAAACTAAGGCTCAGAGGCTTCTGGTAATCTGTTCAAGGTCACATGGTTATCCAAGCTTCTTGCTCCAGGGGACATATTTTTGTGCTTTCAAAAAAAGAAAGAAAAATCAGGATGTCATACACATTCTTAAAAATAAATTAATGCCACAGAAAAATGTTTTCCCTAGGCCTCACAAAGATTAAAGAGGCTTGTGGGTTTTTTTTCTGTTTAGATTTGGCTAGATGTCTTTCTTGTTTTACTGGCGAATTAGAAGAAAGCTGGAGAAGCTCTGAAACAGCTGCTAAAATAATTACCCTACAGCATATTTCATTTTTTAATCACTAAGAAAAGTTGTTTCAAAGTAATATTTCAAAGTAATAATTAAACATTGATAAATTGTTTTTGTTTGGTGTTTTGGCCTTATCTACAACCAAAGCTTCAAGCACCAAGACAGAAATGTTTAAATATTTATGTTACAATAAAACTTAATAGAAAACTTACACAAAATCTTAAATTATCATCTTTTCTGCTATTCCAGATTAGAGTACACAATCACTAAAACAGAGTGATTTAGGATTAAGGATGAAACATTCATTGTTCACCTTTGCATTAACCCAAAAATTGTGTTGTGGTTTTATATCTCATGACCTTATTGTACTTTGGAATGTGATGGTGAAGCTGTCCCTCAGATCATTTAGAATAAAGAAGACTGAGGCAATATTTCACTATAGGCTTTGCAATGTCTATAGCTAAACCTGAAAATGGCATATCTGACTCTTTTTTTTTTTTTTTTTTTTGAGACAGAGTCTTGCTCTGTTGCCCATGCTGGAGTGCAGTGGCATGATCTTGGCTCACTGCAACCTCCGCCTCCCAGGTTCAAGCAATTCTCCTGCCTCAGCCTCCAGAGTAGCTGGGACTACAGGCATGTGCCACCACACCCTGCTAATTTTTGTATTTTTAGTGGAGACAGGTTTTCATCATGTTGGCCAGGTTGGTCTCAGACACCTGACCTCAAGTGAACCACCCGCGTCAGCCTCCCAAAATGCTGGGATTACAGGCGTGAGCCACCGTGCCCAGCCTTGGCTCATTTTTATTCTTCCGATTTTAGACTTCCAATTGGGTTTTTATAATTACCCATATTAAGTCCCAACTGGCACAGATGAGGCATGAGCATTAGGCAGAGGCCACATCCTGGTGACGTGTGTGCCAGGTCTGTCCTGCAGATGTGCTACATTTTGTTTGGCTTTTAAGTGTGCTACATTTTGTTTGTTTGAAGAAACTGTTTCTCTGAATTTTGTAGACAACATTTTGCAACCGGAGAATTCACACGAACATTTAAATTTCCTGCTTCTCTTGAAAAATCTGACCATCTGCCCACACTGGGCACACAATCCTGTTGAATAGATGCTGCAACCTTTAACATGGCACATGGTTTGCCTTTTGCAGTGTGTATAGGGCTGCCTCAGTCAAATATGGTTCATGGCATATTGTACTTTCAAAAAAAAGAAAGAAAAACCAGGATGCCATACAAAATCTTAAAAATAAATTCATGCCACAGAAAAATGCTTTCCCTAGGCCTTAAGATGTTTGTGACCCTGGAGACTGCACACTGTGTTTTCCAAATGTTAAGTCTTTAAAGTGGTTCGTTGCCTTAAGATGCAGACAATACACTTCTTCCATTTGTTTTGTCAGGTTTAAAGGCACTTTGGATAATGTCTCTGTTGAGTTGCTTTTAGAGGTTTTGACACTCATTTGACCAGTCTCAGTGGAGCAAATCTTTGTCCTTGAATCTGATTTTTGGAAAGAGTCAAAGGAAAATTTGGAGCCAAGTTTGGGGCAGAAAAATATGTGTGATTATGAAACAGTGAAAACCTGTTTCTCTTGGGTGGTTTGTGAGCTGACTCAAAGGTAACTTTTTTAAAAAGTTCAATAATGCTTTGAGGGAAGGCTTTTACTTCTTCCAGATGTCAACTGTCCTTTCTACTAAGCTCTCATAATATTGAAGTAGCTTTGTTGTCTGTGGTGACATCCGAGGTTCTTGGTCTCACGGCCACAAAGATCAAATATGTGGACACACACAAAGGGTGAGGTTTGGAGCAGAATTTTTAATAGGCAAAAGGAAGAGAATAGCTCTGCTACAGAGAGGGGTCCCAAAAAATGGGTTGCAATACGTGGTGAAATGCAGAGGTTTTTATAGATGAGCTAGTGGGGAGGCGGTGTCTGATCTACATAAGGAGGGAAAACCCGGTTTCGTGCATATGGCATGAAAACCCGGTTAGGACCAGGTGTGTCATCTGCGTAGGGCTTAAATCTCTGGCAGCCCCGGCCCCAATCTTCTACTATATAGGCAGGTAGCTACTCCGTGTTGCTTATTTCCTTCTTACTGTGCATGTGCTAAGAAAGAGGGGAGGTGGAACCCCCATGGTGGACATGCCTGGCCCCAGTAGCCCCTTCTGTCTGTGCCGCTGCCGGCATCTCCTGTGCAAGCTTCCAGTTTCCTTACCTATGTTTGCAGCCCAATCTTCCAGGTTGCTCTTTGTTAGAAAGGAAGTGATTTCTTGGGCTGCTTTTTGTTAGAAGTTAAGTTCTGCTGAGGGCTCTTTTGCTCATACTATCTGCCTAAATAATTTCTATCTCCTGTATCAATATCCTATGTGTGACTCTATTCTGCATATATGACTTAGGTTTTAATTATTTTGTTTACGAGTTGGTCCTACCCCCCCACCCCTGCTTCCACCACACTTGAGGAAAGATACATTTTAATTCATTTTTTATATGGTATGCATAGTTGGAGGCCAAAAGATTGAGTTGAAGGATTCATTACTTGATGAATGAATGGATGGGTGGATGGATGAGTCAGTATAAATGAAGAGCATCCCAAGTTGACAATTTTAAAGGGGATAACATACATTTTATATTTGTTAAACATTCATTCTCATTTGTAAACACTTGCATATATTCATGTATTCAAAATGTATTGAAAATTAATTGTTTTCCTTGGTACCTGAAGTCAGTCCTGGGTATTGCAAAGTAGTTCGAAGTCACTGGTTTCCCTCTGTCTCACTTCACTACACACTGGTGATTTTGCTAACTGATGAGCCAGAAAATGTACAAGTTCCAGAATCAAAGGTAAAACAAAACCCACCAAGAATCAGCTCACTGTTAGCGTCCTAGTTGAAAAATAAGGCTTATCAAAGTATTTCAGATTGCATTAACACTTTTGATATTGCTAGGTATCAGTGTCAACCTCAGGAGAGGGCAACGCCAACTCCTGAAACCTTCAATACAGAAAGTCTAGAAAAATAAGCAAATATACATAAAAACAATAGCGAGAAGACTCCAGAAACCACATAAAACCGTGGGAATCGAAATATCCCTTGCATGTGTGTTCAGTGTATGTGAACCCACGTATTTTAAGTGGACGATTTCTCTCTCAGAGTACCGTAGGTAGTGGGGGACAGGGCGCAGAGGGGGAGAAACAGAAAGTCGCCTTCCTCCATGGTTCATTTGCATTTCCATCCAGAAACTCACAGGTCGACCCCAAGACTCCACTCTCTCCCGCCTCTGAGAAGCCGGACCGGCATCGGCGGCTGCATCCTTCTCCTCCTCCCCGCTCTATTTTGGGGCCCCATGATCTCATGCCCTCTGCAGACCACACGCTGCAATTCCAGTCCAGCCCGCGCCGCGAGGCCACGCAGGGCGATTCCTGCAAGTGTCGGGAGGGTGGCCGGGGTGCGGGGAGGGGACGGCTTGGGGGGAAGTTTAAGACACGCCCACGTAAGGGACCCAAAATAACCGACACACAGAGTGCCCGAAATCAGACAGGAAGCCAAATACTCCGGGGCGTTGAGTCGCTTTGCCCTGACTGCGAGAGCCGGGTGTAGGGCGGGGAGCCAAGGGTCTGACCGCGAGGGGCGGGCGCGCCGGGGAGGGGCGGGGCGGGGCGGGCAGCGCGGGGCCTATTAAAGGCGCGGCCGGGCAGCGGAGCCGGAGCGCCCGGGGCCACGATGGAGCGCGACGGCTGCGCGGGGGGCGGGAGCCGCGGCGGCGAGGGCGGGCGCGCTCCCCGGGAGGGCCCGGCGGGGAACGGCCGCGATCGGGGCCGCAGCCACGCTGCCGAGGCGCCCGGGGACCCGCAGGCGGCCGCGTCCTTGCTGGCCCCTATGGACGTAGGGGAGGAGCCGCTGGAGAAGGCGGCGCGCGCCCGCACTGCCAAGGACCCCAACACCTATAAAGTACTCTCGCTGGTAGGTCCGCGGCCAGGCCCCGGCGCCCGGGAGGGCTGGGAGTACGGGGAGGGCGGCGCCGAGCTCCTGCGCTCGCAGCGCAGTCAGCACCGGGCACCGGAGAGAGGCATGGTCCGGGAGTGCTTCTTCGCCCGCGCGCTCTCCTCCGCAGCCTTTGCAAGTGCCCTACACAGCCGCCCCTGCCAGGTACCTTGGCAGGGCAGGATGGTTCACTCTCACTTGAATTACGGATGCCTGTGAAAGCAGGCTGTTCAAAACGGTCATCCTTAGAAATACTCGACCCCCTGCCCCAGGAGAGTACGGGTTTTTAGAGGAGAAAAATGTCAAACGCGAAAGTTGTTGGTCTTAAGAAGGTGCATCAATGTGTTGCTTCTTTTAGGGGGCTCTGGGCGCAGTATACATGACTTCACTTGGGTTAACTGATTGCAGTTGAAGAGTTAGCGGAGCTCTTTAAGTTTTATTAGGAACTCTACGGAACACTTTTTCCCTTTCGCTCCGTTTTGGAATTTCCTTGCAGGTGCTCAGAAATTCCATGGATGTTCACATTATGTGACTGAAGAAACGTTTATGATTCTTTGCCCACTCTTCTAACCATAGGCTACACGGTTTGTGTTGCTAACAAAAGCTACCTATTACTCCTCTGCTATTTTGCTATGACATTTGCAGGACCCACAGTCAACTTCATGAAATGTGGGGGTTGGTTTTTTATTCTGAATTCATGGTGGGAAGTGCTGATTGAGAGAAGGCCTGGATTCCTGGCTGTTATTATTTGCTGAGGCCTTGCGTAACTGTCCCTAAACCTCAATTTCTAATGAGTGAAAATGGGACAACATCAACTCCCTTGTGCATTGCATGGGATTATTGTGAAAATCAAGCTGAAGAATGTAGGTAGGGAAGTAAATTGAAAACAGCAAGGAAATAGAATCATTTTTATTGTATTATATGGAAATCACAGATTTCTATGTATAGTGTACCCTAAAATATATCCCCTTACATATGATTGAACAATGCTTTGTAGAAAAATTTCTAATTTTTCAAGTCTCCTTTCATTTTGTATGCATTTCCATTTTCACTATATTTGGGACATCATGGAGATGCTATAATACTTTGAGGAATCAATCTTCGTAGACTTAAGAGATGGTGCCGTATGCTTAGTACTTAAAAAGAAGCCTTAGTTTCAAAGAATAAGTACCCCAAGCCACATGATGTTTGCATCTCAAGATAAAATTTTGCATCTTGTAACACTGTTTTGAGTCTATAATAACACAATATTGATGAGAACTTAGTCTCCTGAGTCACCTTTTAAAAATTTTGTTAATGGAAGACCTTAGCTTTTACAGCCTGATCACTTAAATTGTTTAGTATTAATACCTTGAGGTGTTTCACACACGATGAGGTAGTCGATAATTGTATATGGAATCAGTGTGTAACTCTAGTGTAAAACCATTTCTACATGCCTATAAATCTTTACAGGTTTTCCAATTGCAAAATTCAGGTTTTAAATTTTTCTTGCTCATTTACTTATACATCCACAACAGATATCAGCAAAGGTCTACTTTTGGAATAAGCTGTCCAGTCTTTGAGACCTGCAGTCAACTGGTCAAACAGCATTCTGTGTGGTGATGCTACTCTGGGCATTTGACATGGAAGTGTCCTAGGACTTACTTCCACAAGTAGGACTATTATGGACCTTTTTTATCCATTAATTGGGGTCTTTTGCATCTATTGAATTGGAAAGAATTCTTACCTCATATCTTTTGATGGAACACTGTGAGACATTAACATACAAATGTTACCAAATAGACCTGGTGCGGTGACTCATACCTATTATCCCAGCACTTTGGGAAGTTGAGGCGGTTCCATTGCTTGAGCCCAGGAGTTTGAGACCAGCCTGGGCAACATGATGAAACCCATCTCTACAAAAGATACAAAAATTAGCTGGGTATGGTAGCATGCGTCTATGTCCCAGCTACTTGGGAGGCTGACATGGGAGGTTCAGCTAAGCCAGGGAAAGTTAAGGCTGCAGTGAACTGTGATTGTGCCACTGCACTTCAGCTTGGGTGACACAGTGAGACCCTTTATTGTTGAAATTGCTATTTAGCTACTGAACTGAAAGTGCAAACTCGTATTCTTCTTTCCCTTCCCTACTTCAATACCTTTTTCCCGCAACCCCCTCTCCCCCAAGAACTTCCCCAAATAATGGGCTTCCAAAGGGAAAAGGCCCCAAAAGCAACCTGACAATTGTCGTCAAAGAGCTCTGGGATATGTCTTCTAGAGAGGAGCTGCAATTATAGAATTCCTTTTGTTTTCAGATTAAACCTCAGCACACTTTTCATAAAGCTGCAGAAACAGATTGAACTAATTGCACCCTGGGGTTGGGATTAGGAGAGGCCCAGCACTATGATCCTCAGCTACACTGTTTTAATTTAGTCAGATAAATAGAAGAGTTGCCTTGCCTTGCAGAGGCAATCATGTTGCAGTGGCAATGTAATTTTTACATTATTCTGCAGTTTTCTCAGATAAACTAAAATGATGTAGATGTGTGAGAGTGGATGAAGAAGTGAGGATTCTGTCCTACCCTGGCTTTTCCCCATTGTGGTGTTTGATCTTAGGAGAGGGCCACCAAGCTGTGCTTTAGAGGCTTTTGGCCCTGGGCCCTGGAATGCTTGTGCCTAGGTACTGAGCCAAACTGAGGAAAACAGCAAGAGGGAAAAACAAGTATTATTCTCTACATGTGTCGGTAGGTATGTTAAATATTAGATGCCTTTCCTTGGTTGTAAATGAAGTTTTGAACTGAAGTGTAGACTTCCACCGAGATGTGTTGACTTGGAGATGTATTTAAATATCCCTCTTGTTTCTTGGTGTGATTTTACAGTCATGTAATTCTCAACTACATTGCAATATATTTCTCCAGTTAGCTCCTCAAAAGCATTTTTTTTGTGTTGTTTGTGACCTTCTGCTATACTTATGAATACATATATCTGTGTATCTGTGTATGTGTAAAGGGCTTGCGTATGGGTGGTGGTCACTGAAGACTACTTTCATGTTTCAGTGAAAGAGTTCTTTAAAAAAACCAATATATATATATATATGTAGAGAGTCTGTTTGGCTCAAGTTTGAGGACTGCAACCCAGGAGCATAGATTCAAGTTGCCCTGAGTAGATGCTCCTACTAGCAGCAGTTACAAATGGGTTTTTAAAGGAAAAAGGAAGAGGCAGTTCCTAAGTTGTTTATCAAGCATTTATGTTACAATAACAAGAGATTGGTTGGCTATACATTGTTCTTTGTATCACACATTCCAGGAACATGAAGATAGTGGGTGAGGCAGCTGTCAGGAACAAAATGCTTTTAAAGAATTGCCCCTGGGACTGGGTGCAGTGATGTGACTGAAGTCCCATGCTCATGTCCCTCTGGGCCTGATAAATTTTGCATAGTTCACATATCTCAGACTGCTCTGAGCAATTTTTCTTTTTCATTTCCTCCTTTTAATAAAAATATTTCTCTTCTTAAAATACTGATGATCAACATTTTGGATGTAAGTTTGTCCCACATTGCTGGGAAGGCTCATTTCCGGATAATCTTGTCCCATGTCAGAGGGAATGAGATGGGCAGAAGTACTATCACTTAAGAACTTAGTGAGGTTCTGAGGCTGAATTGGTAGGCAACAATTCAGGGATTGGATTGAAAAATAAGGGGACAGAGCAGCGGGATTTCAGGTCATTCACTTACACTGGAGTTGAGGTATGTTGGGTCATTTCTAAGCATCTAGCTATTATGATGAGTTTTTTGTTATAGAATTTTGTGGTAGACTTTAGACATCTAGAAATACAAAGCATAATCAATTTAAGAATCAAAAGGATGACACAAATAAGGACAATTATCAACAAAACAACTTGAAATACAAATATGAAAAGTGTTCCTATTCCTGAAGGTAACCAAATGAATATTTTAATCCACTTCTTGTCCTGGTCTAAAGAACAAAGTGTTGAAGATCTCCACTGAGGAAGATGTCCACTTAGGCAGGGCAGCCTGATATTGGCCCTTCTAACGTGGCTAGGAGTCCTTTATTTGATGGTATTTTCTATTAAACAAAGTCTTCCAGGTTGGAGACCATGATCTTTGATGTTTTTGTCTCCTAAGAGCTTGCTGTTCAAAGAATCCTTAATTAATTTAGAATTTTCAGTGAGAAACTTATAAGGCCTTGACAATAGTGAAGAGTATCACCTTGTTAATGGAAAAACCAAACTCTGTAAAATATTTTAAAGAGCTTTATCCTGAGCCAAGATGAGTGACTGTGGCTCAGGGAAACACTTTCTCAAGGAGTCCTGAGAACGTGCACCTGAGGCAGTTGGATTACTGTTTGTTTTTATATATTTCAGGGAGGCAGGAGTTACTGGCAAAGACATAAATCAGTACATGAAAGGTATACATTGATTCCATATGAAAAGGTGGGATATCTTAAAGCAAGGGCTTACAGGTTATTTATTCAGCATATTCAGAGATTTTTTTTTGAGACAGTCTTGCTCTGTCGCCCAGGCTAGAGTGCAATAGCACAATCTCGGCCCACTGCAACCTCCCGCTCCCGGGTTCAAGCGATTCTTCTGTCTCAGCCTCCCAAGTAGCTGGGATTACAGGCACACACCACCACTCCTGGCTAATTTTTTTGTATTTTAGTAGAGACAGGGTTTCACTTTGTTGCCCAGGCTGGTCTTGAACTCCTGAGCTCAGGAATTTCACCCACCTCAACCTCCCAAAGTGCTATGATAATAGGCGTGAGCCACTTTGCCCGGTGATTCGGAGATTCTTTAATTTGCAATTGATTAAAGGAGTAAGGCTCTGTCTAAAACTTGGAATCAACAGAAAGGGCTGTTGTGGCTGTGTGTGATGGCTCATGCCTGTAATCCCAGCATTTTGGGAGGCTGAGGCAGGTGGGATCATTTGAGGTCAGGAGTTCAAGACCAGAATGACCAACATGGTGAAACCCCTTCAAAAAAAGGGTGAAACCTCTTTTTTTGTAAAAATACAAAAAAAATTAGCAGGGCATGGTAGTACATGCCTGTAGTGCCAACCACTTGGGAGGCTGAGGCAGGAGAATCGTTTGAACCTGGGAGGCGGAGGTTGCAGTGAGCCGAGATTGCAGCATTACACTCCAGCCTAGGTGACAGAGCAAGACTGTCTCAAAAAAAAAAAAAAGGGATGTTATAAGTTAAGCATGATGCTATGTAGCAAAATTGATGGGTGTGCAGACATGACTTAACCCTCTCCTTGCATACCCTTAAGGTCTTGTTTATAACTTGATGTCTTATTGCCACAGAGACATTTTTGCGGTCTTATTTCTATTGTAACATTAATGCTGGTCAATTGTTACGCCTCAACTCCAAAAGGGAGGGAGTATAATGAAGTGCGTTTGACCTCTCTTCCTATTTTGACTGAGAGCTCAGTTTTTGAGGTTTCTCTGGGGTCTCCTTGGCAGAGAGTGGGTCCACTCAGTTGGTCAAGGGCTTTGGATTTTATTTTTAGTTTACAACTTTTCAGGAGAGCTGGTTCATAGTCTCCTTCATCCAGGTGCATGGATCTTTCCATTCTTATTTCAAAAGGAGAAAGCTGATGTTTTCCAAGCAGGGTAGAATGTAAGTTAAGCAAATGGAAGAGCCTTAGGCCAGGGAAGGTTAAAGCTTTCTGTAAGCTTTGCCAATTAACTTTTCATGATTCCATTTATTTATTCTTCCACTCTGGAAGACTGAGTGTGGTTTGCACAATGGAAATGCCAATCCATCCAATCTCAATCAGCTTCAACCACACAAGATAAGATTTCTGGCGGAGCATAGAGGCTAATGCCTGAAATCCCAGAACTTTGGGAAGCTGATGTGGGAGGATTGCTTGAGCTCAAGAGTTCACGACCTACCTGGGCAACACAGTGAGACCTCATCTCCACAACATGTGGTAGGACTTCCAAAAATGGAGAATGCAATGAGTTCATGCTGGTACCAAGCACTGATTTTAGAGAAAAACACCAGGTGGTGGTGGGAAGTCACTGTGAATCCTGCTGACCTAAAGAAAAAAAAAACCAAGGCAAAATTAATATAATTATAGAGCTTTATTTGGGCCAAGTTTGAGGAATGCAACCCAGGAGCATAGATTCAAGTTGCCCTGAGTATATGCTGTGAAAGAGTTCTTTGTAAGAGGCAGAAGCTGGCATTATTTGAGATTTGGGTGTAAAAGTTATAATTCAATTAGCTTCCTTTTCCTTCCCTTATAATCCATTATCTTAACTCTAGAATATGGAAGGAAGAATGTTCAAGCTAAGTCTCTGCTCTTAATCAGACTTGGAGTTGACATTGCTCCTTTGGTTTATAAAATTTGTTATCTGTCCAGCCATAGTTGAACATTTTAATTCAGAATAACCAGAGCATCTTAAGAGGCCAGAGAAGTGTTCTCTGTGTCCCTTATGGTATTTGTTTCACATGTTCTAATAAAATACATAAAGGATTCCTAGGAACCCAAGACTATTGTTTTTACTATTAGGCAGAGGATAGTACCTGACACTCAGTGTCAGCTTTTAATTGCTTGAATGAATGTACTGCATTTTTTGTTAGACTGAGCCACACTTTGATTTGGAAAAGGGGAAGATGGGAAGACTAAATACACAAGCAGGGACCCATAGGGTCTGTGATGGTCAGGAATCCACATAGAGATGACACTTGGGTATAAATTCAGGGGTAAGATTAAAACTGGGATATAATTTTATTTGGGTATAGGGAGATGGAGGAGATAGTGAAGGAACAGAAGTACCCAACTAAGGTGAAGGTGCCTAAGAAGAAGGCAGACGGGGCCTCTGTGATAACGTGGATTCAGAATCAGAAATCTAGTCAGTGAACATTCTCTCAGGTACAGACACTCCAAGTGTGGCAGTCGGCATGTATGAAGGAGAGCCTCCTTCACTTACACCAAGGCCTCTTTGGTTTTGATAACTTTGCTGCCACACCCTGAATTCAGTCTTTGTGATTCTTCGCTCTTCTTCAGCATTGCTTTCTGTCCCTTCTTTTCTTCTGCCTTGAATCTTGTTCTGGTATTTCTTTCTCACCATTTGTAGCTCAGCTGTTTCCACTCCATGTTGTCTCTTTCTCAGGGATACGCAGCTACTGTTTCAAAAGCACTTTGCTAATTTCTATTTCACTTGTTTAGTTAACTTTGGACACTCAGTTTTGTCATCTCCTGCCCCCATCATATCCTAATCATGACTCTGAAGAAAATCCCTGGTGGTCACATTGAGAGACCTTATGTGTTCTGTATAATAAAGAACTGGGGGCCATTAACCTTTCTAGAGCATTTACAGAAATTTTTATCTATCAGCCTTTTTTTTTTTTTTTTGAGACGGAGTTTCACTTTGTAGTGCAGGCTGAAGTGCAGTGGAGTGAACTTGGCTCACTGCAACCTCTGTCCGCCTTCCGGGTTCAAGTGATTATCCTGCCTTAGCCTCCTGAGTAGCTGGGATTACAGGCGCGCACCACCACACCTGGCTAATTTTTTTTTTTTTTTTGTATTTTTAGTAGAGACAGGGTTTTGCCATGTTGGCCAGGCTGGTCTCGAACTCCTGACCTCAAGTGATCTGCCTGCCTCGGCCTCCCAAAGTGCTGGGATTACAGGCGTGAGCCACCACGCCAGGCTGTATCAGCTTTTCATCTTCATCCAGCTGACTCTTTTTATCTTAAGTAGTAATATTAAAGGTAAATGAAAATAGTTTCATATTCAATTTTGCTCTCAAGTTTGATGGCTACCATTGTAAAATATTTGTGTGACATTTAAGATACAGCAAATGTATTTCATCTATGTTGTGGCCTTTTTGTACAAGCCAGAGAACTTTATCATGATTTATAACTTCTTTTTTTTTCTTACTATGGGGAGAGGCATTTAAGTTCCAGACAACTTAGGAACAAATAAGCATTTGGAATACAACTTGTAATTAGAGATCTGCTTTTGGTTAAAATAAGCATGCCTCCATCAACCATAAAATACCCCCCAAACAAGAAAAAATAAACAAGAAACCTTTTAGCAAATGAGCTCAGGGCCGAACATAGATTACTCTTCTAAGCATAAATCTTGTGCAACAAAACCTGATACTCAGAATTCTGACCCAGCTCGAAAATCCCTTGTCATCAGATAAAAGCTAAGTTATGCATTTACCAAGGAAAGACAATGTAGGAACACATTTAAGGTTTTTCAAAAGAGTGACCAGAATGTCCAGTTAAATATTAACGAGAAGACTGTTTTCTGAGTATTCTAGTTATCTGAGATTTAGTTGCAAGAATTAAGATATCTGTAGTGTCTTTGAAAAATTATTTTTACCTTTTTTTACTTTTAGTTTTTAGAAGAAGTGTTGGTAGAAGTGTAGGTGGTAGAAGTTTAGACGGTTATAATCATTTTTGTAGCACTTGGCAGCTTTAAAAAGCATTTCCCATATATTTTTGATTGATTCTCAATACTCAACAACTGTGAAATAGGAAAGTATGATGACAGTCAATTCTGCTTTACAGATAAGGAATCTGAGGCTCAGTCAGGGATTCAGTCAGGTTTCCATGCAGACATTATTGTACATAAAAACCACCTGGGAAGTGTTCAAGACAGAGATTCCTAGGCTCCAATCTCAGTGATTATGATTTAATAGATTTAGAATGGACCCAAAGAATCCTCACTTTTTAACAAGCACCTCAAGTTATTCAGATGTAGGTGGTTGATTTACTCTACTTCTAGCAACAATGGGCTAAATTTATAGGCAAAAGCCACACCATTAGTACGTAATAGACTATGATGGTAACTGGAAGGACTTTTATCTACAGATTTTTATCATGGACTAATAGCTAATGCCATCCCATGCATTTGCTAAATGTTATATCCTATTCATCACGCTTGGCTTGCTGTTGGGTTTCCAACTCTCCTTTGCCTGCTTCAGTATAACAATATGTAATTAGAACCTAAGAAATTTCTGGTGTGGTGATGCTAAAGATTGCCTCCATATTGAGATATATATGTGTCTTTGGTAGTTCAGTGATGAGATTTTTCCTGGGTGGAAGCCAAAATTAGTGCACTTTATTAGTGTGAAGTCAACAATCAGCTGTTTCTGGGAGCTTCCAAAGTAGGTATACTTTTGGGAAATTGTGCTTTTCTTCTTAGTTTGAGTTTCCTTCTTGGCTTATTTTTAAATGTAGTAGAATAGAAAAATAGAGAGTTTTGATAGAAAGTGATTTTGGGATGTGTGGTGGCTCATGCCTCTAAAGGAGACCGAGGCAGGAGAATCACTTGAGGCCATAATTTAAGATCAGCCTGGGCAATATAATGAAACCCCATGTCTGTCTCTCTCTCTCTCTCAATCTCTCTCTGTCTCTCTGTCTTTCTCTCTCTCCATATATATATATATATACACACACACACACGTGTGTATGTACATATCTCCATATTTTATATATATGTATAATATGCATAAGAAAATCATTTTGGAGGAAGTAAATTGTCACAGCGAATTGTCACAAGTGTTTCTCATTTATGGATTGACGATTTTCTCACCATATTTCAGGACTTTGCACAGACTTAGCTGGCAAACATCCTATAACAGGTGTGATTTGAGAGTCTTAAAAAAAAATCACTATCTTGGTTTTCAGGTGAATATTTTTGAGAAACTAGCTTGTTCCTAAAGGTGTGTTTCCCGATCCCCCTCCTGCTTAGAAAGCTTTTTTTGACGTTAGCAAGCATTTGGGGGATCTTGATGATCTCTTATGGTTAGAGAGAGAGAATTGAAAAGAGACTCAGTAGATTAAGACATTATTTGCCCTTTCACTGTGTTGACTTTTACACCGTGGTATTAAAGGAGTGATGGCACCTTAGCAGACGTCATTGCAATGACACCAATTGTACAAGTAGTCATGCACTTGCAATAAAAAAAAAAAAGCCATTTCACTAAAAAGAACACCTTAGATGAAGCAATAAAAATGTCCTTGATGAGGCTGGTCGCGGTGGCTCACGTTTGTAATCCTTGCACTTTGGGAGGCCGAGGTGGGTGGATCACGAGGTCAGGAGATCGAGACCATCCTGGCTAACACGGTGAAACGCCGTCTCTACTAAAAATACAAAAAAAATTAGCCGGGCATGGTGGTGGGCGCCTGTAGTCCCAGCTACTTGGGAGGCTGAGGCAGGAGAATGGCATGGACCCAGGAGGTGGAGGTTGCAGTGAGCCGAGATCGTGCCACTGCACTCCAGCCTGGGTGACAGAGCGAGACTCTGTCTCAAAAAAAAAAAAAAAAAAGTCCTTGATGAAGTAGATTTAATAATCCGAAACCTAGATTACCTGTCTTTTTGATATTCTATGTGACACAATTGGAAGTATGCATGTAGCATATCTGCTGCATACTGAAGTACTGTTTTCTAGAGGAAAAGCAGTTGTGCAGTTGTTTAAGTTGCAAGCTGAACTAATTTTTTTTCAAAGAACACCATTTTTATTTGGAAGAACTGACAAGCTTTTTATTTAGACTTATTTATTTGACATATTTTCTCAAAAATGAGTGATGTTAGCTTGTCCCTTCAAGGAAAACCTATGAAGCTATCAGCTGTCTATGATAAAATCTGAGCTTCCAAGCAAAAATTAGAATTTTGAAAAACTTGTATTTGCCATTTGAGTGTAACAGCTTCCTGATCCTTACACAAAATTGATGAAGATAGCGAGGAATGTGGTTTTTTTTCATGTTGTTTAATAACATGCGTTGACATTTGGAAGAATGAACCAATATTTTCCAAAGGACGAGTGGATGATGTTACAAAATTATGCATTGGTATAATTTCCATTCAAAGTGCAAGATAGACTAATGGATTTTAATGTAACAGTATGTAAAGTTCAGTAATACCTTTTCCATTTTTATGCCATAATTTACTTTTTTCAAAAGACAAATATAAGATAAAAATTAATTCAAGAGCACAGATATATGCATTCTATCGAAATGAATACAATGTGATTTATAAATGAGAACAAATTACCAATGAGCAGTATTTCAGAAGTTGAAAAGGTGACACTAAATGTTAAATACACAGCCTTTTAGTTATATTCTTCAGATTCAGTTTTTTTGTGAATTTAATATAAAGATGAGGAGTTCATTTTGCAACCTAAAAATACTTACTTATTGAAACTATGTTAATACTTTAATAAACTGTACAAAAAAGATAATGAGACAAACGTGCATTTGTGGAACTGCATGTCAGTCAGCCAGTTCCCTGCAGAGGAAATTCCCAGCATTACCTCATTCATCTGTGAGGACACAGAGCAGTCCCTATTTAGACACACACATTTGTCTACTGCTCCAGCATGGCCAGCCCCCCACTTCTTGATGGTTTCTTTCTGCTATGAATATGCATGTCCAGTTGTCTGCTTCGTGGAGCAGACATTTACCTTCCTCATCCACCAGCCATTGGAGGAGGACTGGGGCCACGCAAATGATTGATTCGACCAATTCTTTGGGGAGAGTTTCCCAGTGGCCCTCTTCCATCATCATATCTGGAATCAGATGAGTTTCCATAGCTTCTTTTCTTTTTTTTTCGCATCTTGCTGAAGCAGAGTTTTGAAAAGCAAAACCACAAACTCAGCTGTTCCCCATAAGAAATCTGTTATCAAAGATAATCTCCATGGAGACTGACTCCAGCTGCCCAGCACTTGTCCATTCACTACGTAAACCATCTTGCCCCCCTTCCCTGCTTCGGAGTGACTGGCCATAGTTTAAGAAATTACTACTTTTAGAATTTTGGTGTGGTTTTAAAGAAGAATGTCCATAATCATCTGAAAAGGCATCTTAGGGTTGTTAGTAACTTTTAGAAGTATAATGGGATCCTGATAAGAAACATTTCGTGAATATATTTACAAATATTTAGGAAATAGGTGTACATTCAGTAATATTTTCAGTAATATTTTTCAGTAATATTTTTAAGAACTAGGGGATGTGAGAGCGATCTGGCTGTGACTTCTATCACCCTATTGATTGCCGGGGCTGATCTGGCTATCTGGCTGGCTAGGCGGGTATCCCCTTCCTCCCTCACTACTCCACGTGTGTCCCTCCCGAAGATGTGCGCTCCGTTGAAGAAGATGACCATTTCCCATAGATGAGAACCAGTCTTTGGTCAAGGGTATATGAATAGGTGCACTCCCCTGCTAGAACCTCCAAACAAACTCTCAAGAACTAGGGAGAGGAGAGTGAAAATTAACCTAGTTACAATGATTGTATCCTTACATTCTTTTATAAATTTCAAAATACTTCTACATCTCCTACCTCATTAGTCCAAACCACAGCTCTGCTGTTATCCGTCCCCATGTTAGAGATGAAAAAATCATGGCTCAGAGAAAGTTTGGAGACTTTCCAAGATCACAAAATTAATAATTCTGTTAATTTCATCTCTGTAGTTTATTGGTGAATAGTTTTGGAGTCAGACAAAATCAGGTTTAAATCCTGCTACGGTTACTAGCTGTTTGAATATAGACAAAAAAGTTTCCTAAATAGTACAACTGTAGCATAGAGACAAAATCATATTAGAGTGTGTTAGGAGAAGTAAATTATATAATGTGTACAAAATGGTGCATAATATGCCCTGAATAAGTGGTTTTTTCTTGTTATTGTTGATAAGCTTCAATGTGACTGAGAATTTTTTATTTTACCTTACTCAGAAGGCACTTTACATCCTTAACTACCCAAAGTGTGGTCTGCAGACTGACATATCAGCATTATCCTCTTAGAATTTGTAAGAAATGCAGAATCTTGGGCCCCACCCCAGACCTACTAAACCAAGATCTGCATTTTCATAGATCCTCAGAGGTTTGTCTGAACAATTAAGTTTGAGTATCAGCATTCCATAAGGCTATGAGACAGCACAGAAGGCACCACATCTGGAATTTCTGTAGCTGGGAATTCTAATTAACCCTCGCTGTGCCACTGACTTCATACATGATGTTGTGATTAGAAACCTAAAACAAAATGAAAAAACTCAGTGGGCCTCCATGACCTCAACTGTGGTTGCATTAGGTTGAATTGGTGCTACCGCTGGTTGCATTTGGCCCCTTTCCTTCCGTGAACCTCAGTGGCACATGGATACAAGTAGCCCCATTGCTCTTGCACATATAGAACACGGCATAGTCTCCTCCCTTTGCATATGCCATCTCTGTCTTTCAGGAACCTGCCTGTGCTCTCGTGTGTTGCTTATAATTTAATTGCCTTCTTTTACTCTGCACTGGCTTGTCCTTTAATTGCTCTTTATTGCCCTTAGCATTGCCAATCTTCTGTCTTTGCTGTTACCTGATAACATTCAGATGTTTTTCCAATTCAGCCATCCATCTATCAAAATATCATGTAGATGGTGCTTTCCATCGCACGATCAATGGAACTATCCAATTCCAAGTTTCCACTGCAGTCCCCTCTCAACAATCAACGGTATACTTGACACAAAACCAAAACAAAGGAATCTTATACCAACGCTTTTTCAGGTGATGTAAAATCAGGTTAAATGTCCTTGGCCCAGAGTTTATTCCATAATACTTCATCATCCAAACACACTAGCTTCCTATAAACTGCCACCCAGCAGCATTTCGATTAGAATCTCTGGGATACTAGGAAACAGGTGAATGAAATATTCATGTGGGAACAATGTGGTTTAGGAGCATTGTGAGTAGACTCTGTTGGTCTTATCTACTTTTGGATTAGTCGGGGAAATAAGCAGGAAACAACTCTACTTGGACACGATTTATTTGAATACCTTACTAATCAGCACAAAGGAGGTAAATGTGAAGAATACTGACATATATAAGTATTTATACATTTGTTATCTCTTAGAAACTTTCAAAGAAAAAGAATATTGAGTATTATGGAATGATTCAAGCAAAGGTCTTCAGAGACAGGGTTCATGTAAAGGGTCTAAACTGGAATCACAGGAATCATTTGCTATGTGACCTTTGAACAATTACTTTCTTTCTTTGACTTTCAGTTTCCTTAACCGTAATATGAGGAGTGGATTAGATGGGTTCCTTCTAGTTCCAAAATATTTGTTTTGAGAGCTTATAATATTTTCCCCATTGTTATAAAAATACTATCTATTGCAAAAAATTCAGAAAATATAAAAAAGTATAAAGAAGAAAATGAAAATTGCTTTTGGGTTTTTTCCCCTCCAGGACTTTTCTATGTGTACATATCACTTTAAAAAAAAAAAAAACAAAGACGAGATCACTTTGTGCATATTATTCTGTTGCCTTTTTTCATTTATATTCCATTATGAAAGTTTACCATTGATAGACAGCTTTCTAATGTACTTTTCATAAGATTTTGAGACTTTTATTTTAGTATCCTCAATTCAATAGGTAATCTTTGAAACTATTTCTATGCATACTTTAGACATTCTCAGTCCCCAAGAATTTCCAGCTTTTTGGTACATGTTTGTTTTCTGTTTTATTCATTCGTCAGCTCCATCTCTATTGCTTATGTCTCTTTTTCATGGTTAAATTACTAGTTTTTCTAAAATAATAGCTTCTCTGCATTATGTTTCTGCTCAGAATTTTTCCAGGACTGCCACAGCACACAATGAGAAAATATATACTCCTAAGCCGAGACTAGTTTTTATTTCCCACACGCGGGGTAACAGTAGACGTTAATCACTGTCGGGCTCACCATGAATAGTTTCATCCATTCGTAGCAGTGCTGAAAGTCTGTGACATATGTGTTCAGTCATTTATGAGTTAATATTTGTCAACCACTTAGAGTAGACCCTTGCTGGTAGTAAGTGCCATGTGTGTTTGTTAAATACATACATACCTATTTGTGTTTACTATTTGTCCGGCCCTATGCTAAAGACTTATCTCCTTTAATGGGTACAGTTCTGTGAGGTAGGAGGGAGCAAATCTGTTGGCTTGGGAGTGTCTGGCCTAGCTCCCATACCTCAGTGGGACTCAGTATCCTATATGATGTATAGTACATGCAATATTATGTGCATACTTTGTATTAAGGAGATTGTAGGGCTCAGATATGTTTCAGTCAACTGCTGCTGTGATGGCACTTTGCCCATTTAGAGAGTCAAAAAAGGACTGAAGATGCATATCTCTCTTCAGCATTCCACACCTCTGAAGCACGCCTTCTATGACATTCAGCTCAGCCTTGTACAGTTCTCCAAATACACTTTGTACAGATTATATCTGTTTTCTACCCCACCGTGATTTTTTTAACCTCTCCTTTTCTCACCCAACATCAGGCACCCACCAAGACCCAACTCAATGTGTCCTCTCAAATGAAACATTCTTTAGATGCTATTTGGCCCCATCTCCCTGTCCCAGAACCACTCAATTGCTACTGAATCCTGTTGAGGCCATAGAGCTTAGTGCGTAAGGGCCAGACCCTGGAGCCAGAGTGCTGGAGTGTAAATCGCATCTCTGCCAATAATTGCTTTGGGTCTTTGGGCAGGTCCCTTAACTTCTCTGTGTCATAGCTTCCTTGCCTATTAAATGGGGATAATAGTAGTAGTACCTCATAGGTTTGTTTTGAGGGTTAGACGGATTCATATTTATAAACTAATGAGAAGAGTGCCTGATAGTAGATGCTAGATCAGGGTTCAATATTGTTATTGCTATGGTTTGTAACTTATTTAACAAACATGTAGAGTTTTTACTGTATGGGCAGTCTGGTGCAAGAGGCTGGGGGCTAAATGGTCAAAGGGAAAGTTTACTTACTGTCTGTTTTTTGGGTTTTATCTGAGGGGACCAGATATTTATCGAAGAATTACACAAGAATATCTCAAGTTGCAGCTGAAATAAGTGCAGCCCAGAAGCTGTGTACATAGCGAGGGGGAATTAGCCTTGTCCAGGAGGTCTGAGAAGGCATTTCTTAGGAAGTGACAGGCAAGCAGAAGAGGATTATGAGAAAAGGCAGCAGCAGGGGAAAGGCCCTGGGAGAAGAGACGACATGGCCCATCCCAGAGCTTGGAGGAGGCCAGGATGGCTGGTGTGCAGCGCTGAGTGGAGTGTAATGGGGATGAGGTGGGAAATGTTGCCAGAGCCATCTCCAGGCAGGATTTGTTGTTGTTGTTGTTGTTGTTGTTGTTGTTTTGAGACGGAGTCTCTCTCTGTCATCCAGGCTGTAGTGCAGTGGCGCCATCTCGGCTCACTGCAACCTCTGCCTCCCAGGTTCAAGCGATTCTCCTGCCTCAGCCTCCCGAGTAGCTGGGATTATAGGTGCTCGTCACCATGCCCAGCTAATTTTTTGTATTTTTAGTAGAGACAGGGTTTCACTGTGTTGGCCAGGCTGGTCTCAAACTCCAGACCTCATGATTCACCCACCTCGGACTCCCAAAGTGCTGGGATTACAAGTGTGAGCCACCGTGCCCAGCCGGTTTTTGTTTTAAGAGCAATTGGAGGCTGGGTGCAGTGGCTCACGCCTGTAATCCCAGCACTTTGGGAGGCTGAGGCGGGCAGATCACTTGAGCCAAGAGTTCAAGACCAGCCTGGGCAACATGGTGAAACCCCATGTCTACCAAAAATACAAAAATTAGCCTGTCGTCGTGGCACACACCTGTAATCCCAGCTACTCGGGAGGCTGAGGCACCAGAATTGCTTGAACCCGGGAGGTGGAGGTTGCGGTGAGCCGAGATGGTGCCACTGCACTCCAGCCTGGGTGACAGAGCGAGACTGTGTCTCAAAAAAAAAAAAAACAAACAAAAGCAATTGAAAGCAATTGGAAATCACTGAAATATTTTTCTGTTTGGTTTCTCTTTTATTTTTGTTCTTAGTGACAAGGTCTGATTTACTTTTGGAAAAGTCATTTTATAATAGCTTTAGTGGCACAAACAAATCAACGGGAGCCTGAAAACTATAATAGCTTTAGTGGCACTAACAAATCAAAGGGAGCCTGAAAATAAAAGAGCACACTGTCTTTTTGTTGTTGTTGTTGTTAATTGACCACTTCATAACTTTTTTTATTCCTGCTAGATTTTGAGTTCATAGATGTGTTCACTCCAAGATGATAACCACTAGCTACATGTGGCTATTTAAATTAAAATTTCATTTAATTAAACTTTAATGAAGCAAAAAGTTTATTTCCTCAATCACTCTTGCCACATCCGTAGTGCTATGCAATGGCACACGGCTAGTCACTTTCATATTGACAGTACAGATCTATGGAATATTTTTAGCATCTTAAAAACTTCTTTTGGATAGCATGTAAAAATTGTGATATTATGGTTTTTAAAAAATACCTTGATAGTTCTCCAATTAACAATGATGAAAATGTACCATAGTACTTGTTCAAGAAACATTTACTAGAAGACAAATTAGAAGGGTTAAGATATCAATGTTCTTATAAATATTATTTTAAGATTCCTTATCCAAATGATTATTGAATATGATTAAGTTGATTTAAGCCTAAATATATACATGAAGAGGTGACACATTTCTAAAATTGTGTTCCCTTTCTAATTATAAGCTCATATATTAATTACTAATTTTTTTCATAATAGTCACCCATTTTTCATCTTTATTAACTTAGAAAATTTTACTTCTTATTTAAAGCCCTGGAGCATACTTTTAAAAATGATTTTGAAACATGGGTCTCTTCATTAGGTCAACATTTGTCTAAGCATGTCTGTAAATATTCTGTTACAGGAAGAGGAAGAGTATTGAGCAAATTCTCTTCAACAATCAGACAGCTCTGTTTTAGGGACTGATATCCTTCCAGTTCAGGAGGAAGTGTTTCCAGGTAATTTCCAATGAACTCCAGATGAGTAAGGTTTGACAGCTGACCCACATGAGGGGACAAATTCATCAAGCTACTTTTCCCCAAAGGTAAACATTGCAGCTTTTTGCACTGAAACAGCACATCTGGTAGCATCTCACTGTTGTTGTTGGTCACAGTACAGTACTGCAAATTACTCAGATACTGGATTTCTTCTGGAATGAAGGTCAAGTGGTTATAGCTTAGATTCAAATAATGTAGTTTGCTGCATAGGAAAAGCTGCAAGGGCAGATTCTCAATATTAATAGGACCCCAAAAGAGCTGCTCTAGGTTAGATAATGCCCCAGTTTATCCAGGAATGTAAGTAATGTTATTGTGCCATAACTTTAAGCAGGAAAGATTCTGAAGATGCTGACAGCCAATGATCTCTTCCACAGTTTTAAGGTTATTTTCCTTTAGGTCTAACTCATGCAAATTATTCAGGCTGAAAATGGAGTATGGAATGCATTCCAGGTCACAGCTGATCAGTTCTAGGCTTTTCTTATTGACCATCATTTTCAAGTTGTTCAGCACAGCCAGTTTGCTTCCTTCATTATCAAGGGACAATTCTACAGTGAAGGCAAGAGGTCTGCAATGACTTGTGGGATCTGGGAGAGGCTGCTCTTCAAGTAGAGGGTCCTTGGATATTTTAAGTCCTGAAAGCCGTCTAACTGCATAGTAATGAACTGTTGAGGGAGAACACAGCCTCCCTGTGTGGCACAGAAAATGTTCCCACATAGGGGAAAGATAAGGTTCCTTCAGATTCTTCAGGTGAAATACCCAGCATGGGATTTTTCCCATTTCAGGATGCTTCAGGCAGAGGATTTTAAAATTCTGCTCCAAAAAGCCAGTGCAGGATGGTCTACTACCAGAGATGAATGGTCCACATGAAGATCTTTGAGGTTGACCAGCTGTGAGATGGCAGACAGCAGCTTCACCTCCAGGGTCTGCTCCAGGCTTAGCACCTCCATTTCAGTGAACTCAAAGACATTTGTCTGGAAGACTGTTGAGCATAAAAAGATGCAGTTCTATCTTGTCTTGGACATTTTCCACAAGCTAACGTTTCAGTTTCTCAACTGTCCATTCGTTACTGAGGTTGGTCTGTTTCAGTTTGTTCTCACTGACCTCTGATAGGAATATGGAGAAGCGTCTGGAATAAAAAGGATCATACTGATTAGCCAGATGAAGGATGAAGGCAAAGTCATTCTTGACATCAGGGATGTCACTATAGTTGCTTTTTTCTCTTAACACCTCAAAGGAATATTGCTTCAGGGATCTCCTCAGCATCCACCACAGCCTGTGGGAGGAGGTCAGACTGTAGAGTATATCCAAAATGGTATAAAATGAAGCCAGAAACTTCAAGATTTCTGCGAAGGAATAGACACACTGGTAGGCTTATATCCTGTAAAAGCCTACATGTCAACTGAACAGTCAATTTAAAGAGTGATGTAGGTTAAAAAATATGGAACATAAGTTATGATGAGCACAAAATGACTTTGACTATTATCTGCTTCAGATACACACTATAAATGATGTCCTTCTGCTCCACATGCATGCGGAATCTTCTCACTTTTTCAAAGATGGCTGTGGCCTCTTGCCCCTCCTTCTTGTCCAGGCCACTGGAAGTTGGGCTTTCTATACCAGCTGACTCCAAACCCGGCTGCAGGTGGGGCAATGACTGCTTTCTGGAATCTATGTCAGTTGAACACCCTGAGGACGAAAGCAAAATCTTGGACTCAGAGAGTGTCAGAGGCCTCACTGACTGCTCGGCCACTGTTTCTGACAGGGTGCAGGTGGTCCATGGAGAATCGAAGCACTTATAAAGGATGGCCAAAAAATGCTCAAGCTTGGAGCTGGTACCTGGGGTAGTGAAGCCATAAGTTGCTGCAGGCTGCAAAGAACAGTGTGTGCAAGAGCACCAGGTAGGGGAAGAACGTTGCAAACCGATGGAGCTGTTTCTCGTAACAGACGGCGTTGATGTGGGAGTACTGCTGTCAGTGGAGGTCGTTCTGGATTCCGAGTGGGATCGGAAAGTGATGTCCCAGGATTAGAGGATGTGTTTATGCTGGCTTTCAGGATGTTCCAAGGCATGGTGCAATGATTGTCAAATTCCACTTTGTATGAAGACAGCACAGAACCCTGCTCTGTGTCAGCTGGAGAGCTCCAGCCAGCATGTCCACATGATCAGCATGATGTAATACCAGAAGACATCCTACCATAATTTTAAGATGTGATAAGATGACTGGGTGTCTGCTAGTAAACATTTTAGCTCGGTTAGTGTAATCATGACTTTCCCTTGTAGGAGGACAGAAATATAATGAAAAAATATTAAATAAATCAGAAATGCTTCAATCAGGTGATCTATACCTTTTGAAGTTTCTTAGACATACCATCTCTGTGTTTGTCTTCATTCCTATGAATGCTGGCCAACTGGAACCCTGCAATTAGTCTCAAATTGAAAAATTTCCTGTCTTTGGCCACAGGATCAATGATGGATGAGGCTAATGAGTGTGGTATTGAAAACACGGGGTTTTCAGTACCTGTGGGCCATCCAGGTAGTGAGGTCCAGTAGGCAGCTGGAAAACAAACCGGAGCCCTGTGTGACTCCAGCCCCGGGCCCCAGGCCCACACATTCCCCTCCATTACCAATTTTAAAATTCTGTCTTTAAGTTGTCACTGTGATTGTGATTGAATAAAATACTAGGCCTTTACAGAAATTAAGTGGTGGTTTATATCTCCCATTTCCTGTCCGCAGGAAGAATTACTAGAAATCCTCTGTTTAGTTGTCTTTTTGTTTGTTTCTACTGAGCCCATCTTTCAAGGATAAACACAAGGTGCCCGAATGAGTATGTTCCAAAAATTATTTCAGAAAAAAACAGCAAATAAATTACAGAAACTTAACTGCACATTATGTTCTTTCCACCCTTTGTTTTTCATCTCTGACCCACTATCTGCATAGGCAAGATACTTGCCTAGGCAGGACAAACTATGTTTTTTGGATAAGATTCATGAGGCTTTTCCTTGCAGTCCATCTGTTGGGTCCTCTGCCTGAGGGCAGAAAGAGCTGTTCTGCACCATTAATAAAACTGCTTTCCTCCCTTTCCTATCTTATGAGCTGAACTAAACTTTACAATTCTTTTCTAAAGTAATTTAATACTATTTTTATTTAACGACATATCTTTCTTGATAGTTGCTGCAAAAGAGACCAGCTATTTTCAGGATTGGGGGACAATTTTTCTTTTCTTTTTTTAAACCAACTGAAGAAAGATCTAATTAAAATATGTTTTTGCATCAAAGGGATTTGAGAATTAGAAAACAAGATAACCCTCAAAATGGAGAGTTCTTTGCCTATATTAAATTTAGTTTAGATTGTGCCTTGGGATGTCTGTCTGTCTGTCTATCTATCCATCCATCCATGTATTTATCTGTCTTGGTCTGATTATTTACTGTTTGAGTCCAATTAGAAAAACAAAGCTCACACTCAGTAACTTAATCAAAAGAATTTAATATAGGAAACAAATACCAAAAGTGTTAGAAGAGCTAACGGTCAAACAGGGAATGGTAGGACCCTTAGGCAACCCTGAGAAGAGTAACAGAAGGAAGCTGCTACCACCTGGAGAGCAGGAAGGGCAAAAGAAAAAGGTGATGAAACCAGAGCTTGAGAGCTAGGGCTTCGCTGTAGCAGCTGGGACCCTGGGCAGATGCAGCCACTGCAGGGGTCCCACCCAGAGCAGGGAGGACAAGGTAGATATATTCTGATTTCTCCTTTCCTCCCACCCTCCAATGTTCTCTTTCCTGTTGGCCTCTCCTGGTCTGATGCTTGGAGTCTGGGAGTCTGGGAAATGTAGTAGTCGAAGTTATTTCTCTGAGTTGGCGGATCAAAAGAAAAGGCAGTAACACAACTTGGGTTTCTTGGGAAACAGACTATTAGATGGAAATGAGCATGCCTGGGATTTCATTAGAGTATGTTCTTGAGATCAGCACCTGTGGAAGGCAAGACAAGGAATTGGGGTCATACAGAGGATGAATGTGAGCTGCAGTGCTCATTGGGTGTGATGCTCATTGGAGGCTGTGCACCTGTGGAAGGCAAGACAAGGAATTGGGGTCATACAGAGGATGAATGTGAGCTGCAGTGCTCATTGGGTGTGATGCTCATTGGAGGCTGTGCACCTGTGGAAGGCAAGGCAAGAAAGTAGGGCTGTGCAGAGGGTGAAGGTGAGCTGCAATGCTCAGTGGATGTGATGCTCATTGGAGGCTATGCCCACTCTACGGACCTTCTTAAACTAGTGTGAGACCCTCTAGAGTGGTCCAGGAGGGGGCAAGCTGCCCCAGGAAGGAGGAGAGACTTTGGGCAAAGCGGCTGTTTTTAGCTGAGACACTCCCTATAGGTGACCACTCCCAGCAGCTGGAGGAGCAGTGGTGCCTTTATCTCTGAAGGGGAGTCCAGGCACCTGACCACAGTGCCCATCACATGCAGGGAAAGGATGTGAAAGCACTGTCTGCACATTGTTGATTTAAAAAAATCATACATTGATGAAATGTAAAAAGTGAAAGTTCAGTTTGCCTTTTTAACTTAATTCTGTTTATGATTTACATATTTCCATGTCCCAGCCTGTAGATCTACCTAAATTAAAATATATATATTTTAAAAGATTTATTGATAAGATAAGAAAATGTTTACAAAATAGTATTACATGCAAAAAGATGAAACAAAAATTGTATATAGAATCATTTCTCAGTTATATATGTATATGGGTTTGGGTGTGTAAATGCATTTAAAACAATAATAAAAAAAATAGGGCCAGGCTGGGTGGCTCACGCCTGTAATCCCAGCATTCTGGAAGGCCGAGGTGGGTGGATTGCTTGAGCTCAGGAGTTCAAGACCAGCCATGGCAACATGATGAAACCAAAAATATGGAAAATTAGCTGGGCATAGTGGCATGTACCTATAGTCCCAGCTACTCGAGAGGCTGAGATGGGAGGATCACTTGAGCCTGGGAGGTGGAGGTTGCAGTGAGCCAAGATCACGCCACTGCACTCCAGCCTGGGCAACAGTGTGACAGCCCATCTCTCAAAAAAAAAAAAGAAAAGAAAGAAAAGAAAATAGATCAAAAATTTTTAAAAATGAAATGGAATTTTTTTGGTAGAATAATATGGATTCATGCCTGTTTCTCTTTTCTCTCTTTTCTTTTTCCTTTCAATAAACATACTGTTTGAGAATAGTTCTAGATTTACAGAAAAGCTGTGAAGCTTGTGCAGAGTTCCATATACTCCATGCCCAATTCTCTGTCATTAACATCTTACATTAGTAAGGTCCATTTGTTACAGCTCATGAATCAACAGTGAAACATGATTATTAACTAAAGTCCATACTTTATTCAGAATTACTTGTTTTTTCCCTAATGTCTTTTTTTGTTTTTTTGTTCCAGTACCCCATCCAGGAATACCACATTACACTGAGTTGTCAGGCCTCCTTAGGCTTTTCTTGGCGAAGCATCTCAGACTTTCCTTGTTTTTGATGACCTTGACAGTTTTAAAGAGTATGAGTCATGTATTTTGTGGAATGTCCTTCAACTGGGATTTGTCTAATGTTTTTCTCATGATTATACTTGACTGACGTATTTTTGGGAAGCACGTGACAGATGATAAAGTGCCATTCTTAACTCATCATTTCAAGAGTATCTGCTATTAATGCTATTAATAGGTCTTGTCATTGATGATGTTAACCTTGACTACCCGGCTGAGGTAGTCTTTTTCAGGTTTCTTTGCTGTAAAGATACTCTTTTTTGTCCCTTTCCATACTGTACCTTTGGTAGAGAGTTACATTCCACCTCCTTGATGGTGGAGTATCTGCATAAATTATTTGGAATTCTTCTGAATTGGAAATTTGTTCTTCCCCTTGTATTTATTTATTCAGTCTTTTTCAGTATGGAGTCATTAATGTCTATTTTATACTTTGAATTATAACCCAGTACTCTGTTTTTCATGTTTTTGCTTAACTTGTTCCAGCCATGGCCACTTGGCAGTTAATTTCTGTGACCCTTTGACATGTGTGTGTTTTTAAGTGTTTAGCACTTCCTTACTTTCTGGCCCTACAGGATGTTCCAGGCTTTTAGGTTCTCTTGACTTGTTTTTTTTTCCTTACAGATTTCTTAATATTATATAACCATAAAACTAGTGTGTATAATCAAAAGTCAGTTTCTCCACCCTGCAAATTAGGAGTGGACTTACATAAACCTTTGTGCCTGAACTCTGTGCATTTCCCAAAGGTGGGCATCACACCACCCATGCCTCCATTGCACTATATGTGTGGATTAGTTTTCAGACATCTCCCTTTCTCCAATGAAGTGGTAAATAACCAGGTTATTACTTCAGAATGAAGCTGGCCAGATGTGCACTTTACCTTGGGAATGATTTAGGCATAAGATCTGGGAGAAGGAGAAAGGCAAGCATGCTTCCTCAGGTGGGCAGGGAGCCATCTTGGTTTGTGTGACCAACTTGATAAATTCATCTCTGTTCAGCACCTGGTCATCAGCTCTGTAAACTCAAAAATCTCTCATAGTTTTTGGTGTGTCAGGAGTCCACGAAAGGCTTGACTGGACCTGTGTGAATCAGGGTCTTTCATGCAGCTGCACTTAGATGGTGACTTAGAGTTGGAACAGCAAGGGCTGGGGCATTTAGGGGCTGGCCAGGCATCTTTCTGTCTCTTCATGCAGTCTTAGGGCCTCCCCATGTGGTCTCTGTGCATGGAATGGTTGGGATTCCTCGTAGCATGGTGGCCTCCGTGTAAGGGTAACTGCTTACATGGAGGCTGAAGGCTTTAAGAGCAAGTATTCCAGTGATGGGTCTACGTAAGTTTAAAATAATTGGATAGTATTTTATGTTGTTTGGATTTACCAAATTATATTTGCTCTATGATTTATAAACAGAAATTTAGGTTATTTGCAAGTTTTTGCAATTCCAAACACTGCTACAATAAATATCTCTGTGTGCATATCTTTGTGTGCTTATGTGAATATTTCTAGCAGATAATAGAAATGGAATTGCAAGAGTGGCAAAGTGCACTTTGAATTTAGGTAGATTCATTGAAATTACCTTTTAGAAAGGAGCTTACACTTCTGTGAAGACAGTGTGAAAGAATCTATTTCTCCTCATGTGCTTGTCAGAGCTTGTGATTATCAGTCTCTTTAATGTTTGTTCATTTTGTTGGGTAGGAAAGGGACTCATTGATTTGTAGTTCTTTGATTTTTTTTAATGAAAATGAATGTTTTATATTTTTATTAGCTATTTTCTTTAAATAGTTGGTTTATTACTTTTGGTATTTTTAAAAATTAGATTTTTTTCTACTTGATTTTTATACCCTATTATCTATTGTCATATACCAAAAATGTCTTATCCTTGTTCCCCCATCCCAATGTGGTGGATTTTTGTTTTTTTGGCTTTACAGGAATTTCCAATTTTTATGAACTCAAATGTATCAACTTTTCCATTATAATTTTTGGATTTTGTGTCATACTTGTAAAGCAAAATTGTAAAAATATTTGCTCATCTTTTCTTCTGGTGATTTTATTTTATACCTTTAAACATTTGCTCCATTTGCCATTGTATTTTGTTATCAGGAAAGAGAGAGAAATTTTGTTTACTAAGCACTTCAAGATCTTTTTTCTCAATAGATTGCTTTTCTTAAGATGCTGAAGTAAATCAGTACAATAGATAAAGAAAGACCACAAAAACAGCATTTTGCTACAGTGACAGTCCTACTGAAGACAGGAGACAGTTAAAACCATCAGACCAAGAACAGAGGAGTGGATATTTAATAATTCTATGATTACTTCTGGGGGTTAACTATCTGTGAATCTAAATAGAAGTTCCAGTGGCTGGAGGCTGTATCTGAGGAGGGACCCTTTAGCCTTTTAAAGAGTGATTCTGCTGTGCAGTTGAGGTGTTTTCTGTCACTCTCCTTATTGATGAAATGCTTGTGTCTCAAGATACAATGACAGTCTACAAGTCATTGAGTGAAGGTGAACATGAAAGCTCAATGAAACCATTACTTTATACTATGAGATGGATGTTTTATTCTTTGACCTTTAACTTCAGAGAGAAATGACCTGTGAAAGCATTTGGTGAGATCTTAGTAAAGAAGTGATTTGCCCACTGAGGCAGAAGTTATAGGTGCTGGTTAAATTTTATCTTTTTCTTTGAAAATGTTTGGTACTTATTGAAACAAAAATGAATGAGCATGACAGAAGAGGAGAATAATTGCCCTAGAAATATCAGCTGTCTGGAGAGCTTGCAGAAACCCAGGAAAGATTTCAAATATAAAGGGCCTGCTGCAGGTGAGTTTCTGGCCCCTTTTCTGCTTTGCCTGGGGAAGTAAGGCTCCTGGGCTGGTGTTTCAGGAGCATCTCAAGACAAGCTTCTCATTCTAATAGTCTGTGTTCAACCAAGAATCTTATGCATGTACATATTTGAGGTAATAGTCTTTTTTTTTTTTTCTGAGATGGAGTCTCACTCTGTCGCCCACACTGGAGTGCAGGGGCGTGATCTCAGCCCATTGCAATCTCCGCCTCCTGGGTTCAAGCAGTTCTCCTGCCTTAGGCCCCTGAGTTGCTAGGATTACAGGCGTGTGCCACTACGCCCAGCTAATTTTTTTTTTTTGTATTTTTAGTAGAGACGGGGTTTCACCATTTTAGTAGAGACGGGGTTTCACCATGTTGGCCAGGCTGGTCTCGAACTCCTGACTTCGTGATCTGCCCTCCTTGGCCTCCCAAAGAGCTGGGATTACAGGCGTGAGCCACCGCGCCCAGCTGAGGTAATAGTCTTTAAGAGAAGAGGGTACAGGATGTAGGGTCAGGGGTTATTCAAATAAAGGTATGATTAGTTTCCAGAGAGAAGTAAATTTGTAGACATTTTACATTTATTAGGGACCATAGAAAATATTTAATCCAACTCTTTTTTTTATTGATAAAGGGACATAAATAATGTAACTTTCTCAAGATCACAAAGCTCCAAAAGTAATACATGTCTTAATTCAGATATGAAACCATTGAGAGTTACTGGTCTCTTTGTGATTATGGTCACAATTTCACCAAACTTATATTTTTAATTGAATATGGCTGGAATTTTAATGTGTAATTTACTTACAGTTTAAGTGGTAAAATATGAATCATTCCTGCTTTCTTAAGCCAGTCTTTTAATTTGATATTTCATTTTAACCTTTCCTTCTAAAAAAATTTTGTCAATTGTCATTACCAGCTCCCATGAGTTACTGATAGGAGTTTTCTTTGAGTCTGTTCTTCAAATGCTTATTTATCAGGATAATTAATTAAAAAGAGAAATGATGTAATGATTATTTGCTTAAATATCAGAGGTACTAAAATATCTTTTTCTGGATTACTAATTTTAGTTTAGAGAAGAATCTGATCGTTTTATTTTCCCAAGATACTAGTCCAACCAAATCCATACTATGTTTATCTAAAATAATTGTTTATTTTTATTTTTATTATTTTTTTTTTTCTTCAACTTCTATTTTAAATGCAGTGGTACATGTGCAGAATGTGCAGGTTTGTTTCATAGGTGAACATGTGCTGTGGTGGTTTCCCGTACAGATCATCCCATCACCCAGGTATTAAGGCCAGCATCCATTAGCTATTCTTCCTGATGCTTTCCCTCCCTGCACCCCTGACAGGCCCTGTGTGTGTTGTTCCCCCCTCATGTGTCCATGTGTTCTCATCATTTAAAGTAATTGTTTTGAGCTGCATTTTCTATTACCAGTGACTCCTAACATTATATTAGATTTAGGGGATTGTGTTCTGTTTCATGTACATCATATCATACTTGAAAGTTAAAAAAATATACTTGTGATTATCTTAATTTTTCATTTAAAGAAAGGTTAAAGGCCCAGATCCCCTAAGTGACATGTCTGGACCACTTAAGGATTTCCATTTCGTGTCGTAATAGTAAAACTTCTCAACCTTCTCTGACTTTATTTCTCTTGTCTTCTGTTCTTTTAAAAGAAAGATGTGACAGAAAGCACAAAAGATCCCCAAAAAGAGTATGTGGTTTTCTTTTTTTTTTTGAGACGGAGTTTTGTTCTTGCTGTCCAGGCGGGAGTGCAATGGCGTGATCTCAGTTTACTGCAACCTCTGCCTCCTGGGTTCAAGTGATTCTCCTGCCTCAGCCTCCCTAGTAGCTGGGATTATAGGCACCCACTGCCATGCCTGGCTAATTTTTTGTATTTTTAGTAGAGACAGGGTTTCACCATGTTGGTCAGGCTGGTCTTGAACTACTGACCTCAGGTGATCTGCCCGCCTCAGCCTCCCAAAGTGCTGGGATTACAGGTGTGAGTCACCACACCTAGCCGAGTGTGTGTGTGTGTGTGTGTGTTTTAATGAATACTGTTCTCTTTATTCACAATTAGCATCCACTTAGACAAAATCTTATTGTTCTCTTTATTCACAATTAGAATCCACTTAGATAAAATCTATTAAACTCAGCCTGCTACTGATTTTCCCCACTTACCAAATAATAGAAGAACTTGGCGTTTTTTTAAATGCACGAGATTCATGACACTGACACAAATTAGAAGCAAGTACTGTTTGACATGATGGCATACGTCCAGCAATTTCATTAATCATTATTGTAAAAAAACGGGTTGATGGTGGATTCTTGGAAAGTCAAACAAAATTGCTGTGATAAGTCTTTGAAGCATGTTTTTGTGGACTCCTGTCTTAACATTACTCATTTTAAAGCCAATATTTTTCCTGTTATGTTTATGGAAAGTGCGGTACTGGCATCCATAGGTCAGAGATTGTTTTTATCCATAGAAGCAGGAATCCCTTTTTAGGGAAAGTGCTTGTGATCTTAGCTTGCTTAGAGCTCATGCAGAGAGGTCCTAGATGTGCTTTAGTAGCTGGGCTTGAGCAGGTAGTGACAAGTACTACCTTGTGTGTGGATCTGTGCAGAGGCAAAGGAAACCAGTAGGGTTCCCCTCTGTTATGTTGCCATTAGCCTACTGATTGCTTCTTGTCAATCTTTACAAGCAGTGGTTTGGTAATAAATGACCTTGTCCACCAAGAACAAGAGTGAGTTTTCTAGCTTATTTGGGGTTCCTGTTGTCATTGTGTGTGTGTGTGTGTGTGTGTGTGTGTGTGTGTGTGTGTGTGTGTGTGTGTGTGTGTGTAGTTTGATAAATTACTTAAAAGTTTATAAAGGCCAGACACGGTGGCTCATGCCTGTAATCCCAGCACTTTGGGAGGCCAAGGCGGGCAGATCGCCTGAGGTCAGGAGTTTGAGACCATCCTGGCCAACATGGTGAAACCCGTCTCTACTAAAAATACAAAACTTAGCCGGGTGTGGTGGTGCATGCCTGTAGTCCCAGCCACTCGGGAGGCTGAAGCAGGAGAATCGTTTGAACCTGGGAGGCGGAGGTTGCAGTGAGCTCTCATCACTGTACTCCAGCCTGGGTGACAGTGTGAGATTCTGTCCCCCCCAAAAAAAAAAAAAAACCCAACCAGCCAACCAAACAAACAAACCAAAGTTTATAAAATAACTCTTCCATTACTTCTTTACTACTTCTCCTTCCTTCTATCATTGTCATTTTCAACCTATGCCAGCTGTAAGTTGATAGATATTCCTGTAATGATTTCTGTGAATCTTGAAACCTGTTAATGAGATAATAAATATTACTATTCCCATAATTGCCAAGCTGACATAATTATGAGGATGTAGGGCATTCTGCTCTAAGGCAATTATCATAGTAGATGTTCCCAGGCATCACATAGGCAGGCATTAATATTTAATCTTTTGTGTCTTCTACCATGTCTCTTTTGCTCTTAAATCATTGAGTTAATTTTATTCATTTTATTTTTCATTTCTAGAAATTTTATTGTTTTACTTTCTAGATCTTTTTTAAAATAATATACTGTTTTCTGTTACTATTATCTATCTTGCCTTATTTCTTATTTTGAACAGTATTTGAATAAATGACAATTCAAGAACTCATGAAAGACACCAATCTTTAGATTCAGGTAGCTTATTGAATCTTAAGTAGAATAGATAAAATAAATATATGTTGACAACAGAATAACATTGTAGAACACAAAGTTGAAAATAAAAAAGTTTAAAGGTATTAGAGAAAATAAGAGAGATTCACTTCAAAAGGATGATAGTCTGATGACTGGATTCTCAGTGGTGATGATTAAAGCATAAGGTAGTGTAATGATATCATCACTGTGCCAAAAGAAAATAATTGCCAAACTGGAATTTGCATATCCAGTAGAAATATCTTTCAAAAACAAGAATAAACCAAAGACATGTGCAGACTAATGAATACTGAGAGAGTCTGCTATCAGGAAAAATCTAAAAGATGTACTTTAGGCTGATGATTCCAGATGAAAGCTGAGAAGAAAAAATGCATAAAGAAAGTGGTAAATATTTGGTAAGTTTAAATGAACTTATAAAACAATGATGTCTTAAGGGGTTTACAAGTTAGAATAATAGTAATATTAAAAGAAAAGTCTGAAAAGCTATAATCTAAGCATCCATATTAACAGTAAGAAAAAAAAACCAAAACCCAGAATATTAAGCCTAGATATGGAAGGAAAGAAAAATAAGAGTAAGACCAGAAATTAATAAAATAACAATAAGCATACGAAAGAAAAGATAAGATTACTCCTGGTTAGCCTGATTAAGTAAAAAAACAAACAGACAAAAAAAGGGTGGCAGTACAAATCATATCAGGAATGAAAAGGAACACAAATAGAGATGCTGCAGGCATTGAAAGTATAACAAAGGGTTATTATAAACAACTTTATAACCATATGTTTGAAAAGGTAGGTGAAATGAAAAATTACAAGAAAAAATACAACTTATCAAAATGACTCAAGAACAATTAGAAAATCTAAGTAATTCTCTAACCCATGAAGAGATTGAACCACAAATTAATAAACTTCTTACACAGATTTTTCTAGGCCCAGATACGTTCTCCACTGAGTTCTTCTAAACCTCCAAGGAGAAACGAACTCTAATCTTACCATCCTTACAGCCTAGTTTATGAAGTTAGCATGGCCTTTCACTTGAAGATCTTTTTACTGTCGTTGTCCTGGAATTTTGCAATGATGTGAATCGGTATGCGCCTTCTTCTATGATTTATTATTTTGGATACTTGATATTAGGACTCTTTGATGTGAAGTTTTGTATATGTCTTTTTGAATCCCATTGAATATACTTAATAAGATGTCTTTTTATTTCTATTTTTTTTTTCTATTCCCCTCTCCCCTTTACCCTTCTGTGTTGATCTTAGACTTTTGTCTTAGGCTCACCTCCAATGACTGGTGAATCATGGTGGTTCATTTATATTTAAGGATGAGAGATTAGGTAGATTTCATGGAGCTTTGAATATTCAGGCAGAATTTGTTTATTGAAGTTTGCTTAAGGTAAATAGGCAGAGAAGGAGCTTACTGTTATGCTGAGAACCCCTAAAATGCCAGAATGAGGAAGAGTTTACTCTGGGTCACTAATACCCACATTAGTCCTGTGGTTGTCCTGTGTACTGATTCCAAAAGTACATGGGTCCATTGGAGAAACTTTGGAAAATAAGTATAAACACTAAGAAGATGACAAAATAACTTGCAAGCCCATCCATCAAGTGTAGATTTATATATAACCAAAAATTAGGACCATATTACCCATTCTGTTTTATAATCTGTTCTTTATACCCAATAATGTGTCATTTTTCCATGTCAATTAAATATTCTTCTAAATCACTGTTAATGGCTGTATAACAGTAGTATAAATGGTCTATATTTCTTTAGCTATTTTCCTACTCTTGGACATTATGTGTATGTCTATTTTTTCTTATACATAGTGCTGTAATGTATATATTTACATCTAAATATTTGTACATACTTTCTTAACCTTAGTATAAACTCGCAGAAGTGCAAATAATATAGATGTTTTATGGCATTTGTTTTAGGATTTTTCACAGCTACTTGTACTCAAAATGCTTGGATCAGTCTAGGGCTGCAATATATTAAAAGTGCAGATAGATATGAATCTGTAGAAATCTCTAATATATTAATACAAATTGGTGTTTATATGGATTCCCTTTTCAGTAGCATGGGCTGGAAGGCCACTGTATACCTATAACTAAAATGTCTAGTGCCATCATTTCCTGCAAAATAATTTGTTGTATTTCTTCTCAGATTCCTTGCTCCTGCATGGTCTTCAGCTACTGTTGAAAACAGATTACTGTAGAACTGAAACAAAAAAAGGAAAAATGTTAATGCACTGGTTTATGGCATTTAAGAAAATAGGAACTAGGCTGTCCTACAGTTGACAAACATTGGTAAAGTTGTACTATCCCTTCGGAAGAATCTGTAGTGGGCCCAGTCCTTTCAGTGATTGGATACTTCTAGTAGGAACTACCATTTATTCAGTAACCCTATGCCCTCGTCACCAATCTAGGCATGTTTTGTACATTCTGCGGAAGGCTCCTGCCAACTTTGTGAGGTGGGTATTATCACCACTTCATAGATTTAAAAATGAGGCTTAGTAAGGATTTGAAACATTCCCTACTTTCACAGCTGCTGGTTGTCTAGAAGTCAGAAGAATGCAAGCCGCCTGAGACCACTGCAGTTGTTTTGTGCACAGGTGTCTCTCCCGCACTAGGTCAGTGCTTGAGATGTAGTAGGATCTAAAGAAATATTTGTTCAATGCTGAATAATGAATTGAAAGGTGGAATTTGAACCAAAGTCATTTTGAACTTGAAGCTCTTTCTACCAGGCAGGTGTCAATTTCTTCAGTTTTAGTGTTTCACTGAGAGATTGTGAGATTTGTCCCTATGTGATGTGCTTGTTCAGTGCTGGATGTCCCTTTTCCTGATTTTCATGTGACTAGTTATGTAAAGGGCTTCACATCAAGTTTCACTGCAGTTTCAGAGGATCTTCTTCGGATAAATCTAGCGTAACTAAAATGATACTGAGTGCATAAGAGACCAAGCATGCATGAACAACTGCTTGAGTGGACTTAGGAACTTTTTTTAGAAGAGATTCTAACTTCTGCTTTGAGCTTTTGTAATGCTCCAAAGTTCTTCAGGAATGTGTTGTCTTTGAGTCTCCCTTTGAATATCTTGTAGAAGTTTCTTGGCACTGGATTTACTCAATAGGATGGAATCCCCATCCTCCAGCAAACGAAATCCCGTGAAGACTCCCAGCACCACGCTGGTCTGAATCCTCACAGTTCTTTTTCAGAAAGCACGCAACTTTGGTCAAAGATCAGAGGACTGATAGGCAATGTAGTCAGCTGATTCATTTCAAATGGCATTTTCATACCGTCCGACACATTGGAATACCACATCCAGCAATCTACCATTTCCTAAACAAAATTTTGTGTGTATATTTGTTGTAGGTATCTTTTATGTAAAGCAGACACAATGTCACTTAACAAACTGACTCTGTCAGCTTAGATGAGGAAAATTAGGGGATTTATGGTTTCTCCCCATTTATGTTTAATTAAATCACAGCTTGCTGATGTTCAGCTTAACGATTATTTGTTGAATGTTTACTTTGTGCAAGGCACCATGCTAGACGTGGAAAACACAGGGTTGAGTAAATAAATCCGTGCCTCTCGGGAACTCACAGTCTAGTCAGAGACAGACAAATCTTATGGAGCATGGTAAGAGCTGCAGTAACTAGGGATGAGGGAAGACCTAGAGAAACATGGTGCTAGCGTCTCCTCGGTGAAGAGGGTCTAGCAAGTCCAAGGCCTCATTTCCCACCGGACTCATAACATAGCCTTCCACAATGATCCCAAGGGATTGTTCTGGGATTATTAAATCCAGTCCTGTCACTTTCATATTTCAGCGCCTGAACACACTCCACTGACCGCCCCCAGGCTGCCTCAGGACCCTTTTGTTCCCTCCCTTTTCCCTCCAGCCCCTTCCCTTCCCACTCCTACCTGCCTCCTTTACATTCTGCCTGCCTATGTTCAAATCTTGCTGTGGATGCTTATCAACCCCCGGTCCTTGGCAAGTTACTAACCTCTGTAGCTCACCTTCCTTAAACTGTGTTAATCATAATCTGTCTTGTGATGTTATAGTGTGGATTAAATGATTTAATATAAAACTCTTAGAAAAGTGCCCGGCACGTAGGAATTACTAGAGAAGTGACAGCCATGATTGTTGTTGTTATTTTCTCCTTCCCAGGCTGGTGTTGTCTTCCCTACCTCTGTGGCTTTGCATGAAGCACCATGGCGTATATATGGTCACCACTATTCATTTCTTAGGTTGCTTCTAACTATGTCATATCTTTATCATCAGCCTATGGCATCATTCCAGAGTTGTCGCCTTTATTAGATTTATAAACTCTGACATTAGGACTTCACCGCAAATTATTTTTTTTTTTTGTATTTCCCCACAGAATCTAAATACATCGCATCTTGCAGATACTCAAACCTTTGTTTACTGACAGAGGGAGAGGTCCCTTTTTCTCCAAATCTCTCTTTGTAAAGCCTTTTGAAACCCTTTTCTTCTTTTCTGCTCTCCACTGTGTTGTTAGTATGTTAGCATTTTTTACATGTTTCTACTGAAGTCCATTGCAATCATTCGTTCTAATGCTTCCCCCGGCCAACTTCCTTTGTTTCTCTGTAAGGGTAGGAGTTGTTTTCTTTGTATCTCTGGTCTTTAGTACAGGGACTGCACATTGTGGACACTCATATTTCAATGAATGCCTGATACAGAAAGAATAATACACATGATATTAATGCCATTGTATTTGAGGGAATCGGTGAGGGAAAAAAATTTTGTTTTTAGTATTTCTTTTGACTCACTAAATGTCTAAGAACTAATGATTTAGTTAACTAAAGAAGCAGGAAACTCCAAATATTCCAAAAACTTTGCTTTTACTTTCTGTCTCCCAGTTTCTTGTTTTCTAAGATAAGATGTATTTCTATGGTTTCTTAGAAAATATTAAAATTTGAAAAATACCTAAATTGTTATGGAGATTAAAATGGATGGTAGATTATGATATTGATGAGTTAAACTGCTTTGACAGGAAAATTCAAACTAAATTAGGTTTCACAGCTCTGAAAATTGTTGAAGGGGAATTTCCTACTAAAAATCATTCTGATTAGGTGTTTTGTAACAAAGTAGTAGATATTCTAAATTTCATCTTTTATGGATGTGACTGTAAATGAGAAATGATCATTTCTATTGTCATACTTTTGTTTCAGTTCTATGCTATGCCTCATCTTATAAAAGGTAAATCAAGAACTTCTTTTTAATAATGAAGAGGTGATTTTTAAAAGTCAGGGTGTGTCTTCAGCTACTTAACAAGAGGATAAAGAGCTATATATAAACCATGTGTATTTTAAACCAATGGTTACCATTTAAATGCTTGCTTACCACCTAGTCTTTCCATAGTAGTTTTCCTGTCCATCTAGTTCTTCTACTCATATACTCATATCCAATTGGTCCTGCCCCTTTCAGCCATTCCACCCATGCCTTAATTCTCTTATCCCCTTTTGTATTCTGTTTTCCCCACCTTTCCCTCTCCCAGGGCATGTCGTCTTTTTTTTTTTTCCCCCATTTTCCCACTTCCACTCCTAGAATTTCAGGCCATTCAAGTTTGTTATATTCCATGATTTCAGATTAAGCTGGGCTCCTAGAGTTGGAGGGTCTTTTTACTCTTCCCTCATTGACAGTCTTTGTTGTCGCCACTGGTTTATTGCCATCTTTCACATGGGATGCCCTAAGCCCTCTCTATTCCTTCCACACTCCCACCCAGATGCTTCTTACTTGGCCAAGAAGATTGAAGAGGTTCACCATCAGCTGTTTCTAGCTTCCTATTGCTATACCTTAGTTTGTTTTGTGTGTGTATGTGGTGTTTTTTTTTGTGTGTGTATATCTTCCTCTCAGCCTTCTGACATGCCTATCTCTGAGGCTAACCCCCTGAGAGTATTTTATTGTATAAGTAAAATATGACTTGTTCAACCAGCTTCCTTAAAATGAGCTTAGGTTGTTCCTAGTTTTTTTGTTTGTTTGTTTTATGAATACAGTTTTGAAATAAACACCTTGGACAACTATTTTGGCCACTTGTGAGAGTACAGTTAGTACTAGCTTTGCATGATTCTCTGACATGCACAAATTTCAGTTACCACAGTTTAATTAAATAAAACCAGCTCCCAACAACATAGTTCAAATTTCATTTACCAAGATATATTAACTGTGAGTAATTGCGTAAAGTACAAACTTTGCTGCTAGCTCATCAGTCCACAAATCACTGTGCAAATAGCAAGTGCAAATTATGGTCAGTGACCAATTGCATCATTTCTTTCAAAATCTGCCAGTGATTTAGCCCATAGGCATCTTTTAGTCAGTTCATGCACAGACAGCAAAAGCATGTAGTTGTGTTGTTGCTTTGCCTCTCAGAGGTAAACCTATATGACATTTTCAAAAAGTGGATAATTGAAAAAGTGAATGAACTGATGAAGAATGAAAGTAAAGTAAAGAAAAGAAAGGAGATAATAATGCTGGAAGTGAAATTGAGGTCAAAGTAAATGGAGTTATGGAAGAAACAGCTAACCGTGGGAGTGCTAACACTGCCATGGTGCAATAGACTCCAGATATGAAGCCAGAGGAGTCTAGTGAAGCTGAATTTTTTGACACAAATGAGGAGAGTAGTTGTGAGAAAAAGAATGAAGATATCCCAGAGGGAGTGACACTGGCACAAAACTTCCTCTTGGAGACATTTCATAATGTTGAAAGTGCAAAGCTTATGTGAAAACATTGGAAACTGATCTAAACTTAGAAAGGAATATGGAATATGACAATTCTCCAAGGCATAGAAAATATTCTCACTCTGTATTGTGAGTTATGTGATAGATGAGAAGAAGGTAAGTACTGTTTGGACTATTCTAGATAAGTTTACAGATAAATACAATTTCAGTTCTTCATGGTTTTTTTTTTTTTTTTTTTTTTTTGCCTTGAGACAGAGTCTCACTCTGTCGCCCAGGCTGGAGTGCAGTGGCGCGATCTTGGCTCACTGCAACCTCCGCCTCAGCCTCCCAAGTAGCTGGGATTACAGGAGCCTACCACTGCACCTGGCTAATTTTTGTATTTTTGGTAGAGACGGGGTTTCACCATCTTGGCCAGGCTGGTCTTTAACTCCTGACCTCGTGATCCACCTACCTTGGCCTCCCAGAGTGCTGGGATTACAGGCATGAGCCACCATGCCTGGCCAATTCTTCATGTTTTTAATGTTTTAAATTATAATAGACTAAATATAGATGTTTTACTATGTTTTATTTTCTTATACATTTATAATTGACAGTAAAACAGTTTTTGCTGTTGTTGTTTTGGTTTGGTTTTTTTTTTTTTTTTTAATTTTTTTTGAGCATCTTGCTCTGTCGCCCAGGCTGGAGTGCAGTGGTGCGATCTGTGCTCATTGCAACCTCCGCCTCCCGGGTTCAAGCGATTCTCCTGTCTAAGCGCCCCCGAGCAGCAGGGATTATAGGCATGCACCACCATGCTGGGCTAATTTTTTGTATTTTTAGTAGAGATGGGGTTTCACCATGTTGACCAGGCTGGTCTCGAACTCCTGGCCTGAAGTGATCCCCCCACCTCAGCCTCTCAAAGTGCCTGGCCATTTGTGATGTTTTTGATAGATATTTTTAGAGATTATCTTTCCATACAGTTGTGTCAGTTTACACCACCATCAGAAGTTTAGGAAAATCCATTACTATTCTCTTCTGATACCTTGTTCTGCTTATTTGCCCTTGTTGACTTGCTCAAGCTCTTCCTCTGATACCTCCTTATGTTAAGGAATATACACACACACACAAAGAAAAACACATGTTTTTGCATCCTTAAAGAAGGCTAACCTTTTGCTTTCTTTGCAAAAACTCTTCCTTTCTTTTATCCATTTTATTTTGAAGTAAGTAAGACCTGCTGCCTCACTTTCCTTACCATTCACTTCCTCTTAAGTCTTTGCAGTCACTTGACAGTAGGCACCTCGAGAGCAGAGGTCATGTCTGTTTTATTACTGAATGTCCAGTACATAGTCAGTACTCAATACTCTTCATCTGAAGGAATGAATTCTTATAAAAGCCTCCACCAACCATGCACTTGGTCCTATTCACCCATTCCTCCTGTCTCTATTATCTCTTCACCTTAGCTTTCCAGAAATACTACACCATCTTTCCATACCTCCACCCATTGTCCATTCCCGTTTGCATTTTCTTGGTTTCAGCTAAGATAGGCTGTTCATTATTTATCTGCCACCTTCCATGTGCCTGCCTTCCTGGAACCCTTCTTTATGCTGCCCTTTCTCCTAGAAGTTTGCTGTGTTCTGTCCTCTCTTTCCTTCCTCCAGTTCCACCTGGCAACATCACGCCATCATTTCCCCCCATTCAGAGCCATGCCAAAAGCTTGCTCTAGGAAACTCTTTCTGATCTCCCTCTCCCTAACCACCCCAACCTTTCTCCTTCTTTAAACAACTGTAGAACTTTGCAGGCGGTTTGTAGGGCCTACCAAATATGGGCCACTGATGTGCTGTTTTTAACTTCTCCTACTCAAGTAGAAACCCCTTGAGCTATCTCTTATTTTTTCCTTCAGTGTATAACAGTCTTTGCGCATCATTGGTACTCAATTAATATTTCATTGAGGTGCCCTGTAATCTGACATTCCAGGGAACTTTCAAGGAAACTTTGTCCCACTAAAATAAATCGAGGATTGTTTTGTGGGTTATTCTGCTCCTTTGTCTTCTAACTCATAGAAGTTCTGTCATGGTTCTTAGGGGTTGTAGGGTGTGTCCACTTATTTTAAAATGTCAAAGACCAGAAGAGTGGAGAATGGGAAAGTGGCAAAGTGTTAGCACTGGAAAGATGTTTAGAGATCACGTAGTCTAACCCTTAAATTTTATAGATGAATAAACTGGTATCTAGAAAGCTTAAGTGACCTGCCTGAAATCACACAACTAGTTTGTGGTAACACTTGGTCCAGGAGGTTGTCAGCTGACCCTCTTCAGGGCTCGTTCCCACAAGGTGCCACAGTACATGTGAGGATGTTGGGTTTGGGTTTGTGTAGAACTGTTAAAAGAGGCATATAATATTCCACATATTGCCTTTAATGGATTAATACATAGGAAATCCAGACTCTGTAAATAGTTTTCTCTCTCTTTCCCTTAATAATTATAATTTTTATGACTAATTCATTTATACTAACTAGGAGAGTTTCTAATTACATTAACATTGGATGGTATAGAATGGTTGGTTGACATTTGAGTAAACTTTTTATTAAAGTATAAAATACAGAAATGTAAACAAATCACAAGTATATAGTTGGAATTTTCAAAAATGAGCACGTCTACGTGACTAGCCCCAGACTGGAAAAAAGAACAGCACCAACAAGTTTAGAAACATTTAAAGCAATAAAACATTTGGAGAAATAAAAGGATTTTAAAACTATATAAGGCCAGGCCTAGTGGCTCTTGCCTATAATCCCCCCACTTTGGGAGGCTGAGGCAGGAGGATCCCTTGATGCCAGGATTTCGAGGTTACAGTGAACTATGATCATGCCACTGTACCCTAGCCTGGGTAACAGAGTAAGACACTATGTCTAAAAATAAAAAATAAAATAAAATATTTTTTTAAAAAGAAACCATGTAATTTTCTCTTTTCTCCCTACAGGTATTGTCAGTATGTGTGTTAACAACAATACTTGGTTGTATATTTGGGTTGAAACCAAGCTGTGCCAAAGAAGGTAATTAGTCGTGTATGTGTGTGTGTGTGTGTGCAGCCTTACTAAGAATGTGATTGAGGTAAACATTATCTCCTATTCCTATGGGTACTCCATAGATATTGTCAATTCAACGCTGGCTTGAGCCTTCTTCTTGAAGCTCTTGTATTATATTAGTCATATAAAGTTCTACTTACAAAACATGGCCGGGGGTTCTGATGCTGTTTTCCTGGAGCCCATGCTCCCTGACTTCCTCCAGGGACTCAGAGGACATTCTTTACTGCTCTTTTCCCCTAAGGAGTTAGTTGCTGAAGCAACCCTGTAGGTTACTAGGTGACAGTTACCATCCCTGGGCAACCAGAAACTTGTCAGTATGTGCTCTTAAGGTTCTAAAATTGCAGACATTGGTTGTTTCAAAGCCATAGTGATATTTTTTTAAACTTCTAGATATATTTTTTCTTTCCATCAATTGCAGAAATCTATCCAGCATTGACAAGACTACAATAAATAATTAAACTGGATCATAGTAAATTGTAGTGGTTATTATCTTGTCTTTGAGGTAGTTCCCCCTGATCCCCTTGCAATAAAATCATTGATGGTCATCCTAGAGAATTCAGCTTTGAAAATTGAACAGGTTCTTCTGTTTGGCTATTCTGTGATTGTAATATTAATTATTTAAAAAATTTTTAGTGATTATTAAGCTATCATGTACTGTTGAAAGGTAGTAATTTTATGTATTCAGTAAACTATTCAGAACACATGTATCTAAGTTTAACTGAAGTAAACAGTTACAGACTTTAGTGTTTACCTATGTCATCTTTTAGCATGAAGTGATTCACTCCTGAGTTGACACATACAAATTAAAAATGAAAAATAACAATTTTGATCCAAGCCCAACATAGTATGCATCATATTTTTAAAAATTATTAGGTACATATTAATGAGCTCCAAGTAATAGCTATTATTCCAATAGACTTCCCTGACCCCCACTCCAGGTCAGAAAAGTTCGCGTTTCTGACACTAGAAATTATTATTGTTACTTCATCTTCTTAAAATTGCCTGATTTCCCAGTATCAAATGAGAGGTAAATTCCATGGCAGTGTCTTTTTGGGTCAGAACACCATTAAAGTCAAGAACTAAGATTATTTCTTTTTTGTTGTTGTTGGATGTCCATTATTTCCCATGCGTTCCTTTTTTTCTTTTTTTCTCATTGTCCTAATTTTCTAGCTCTCCAATGAAACCTGGCTTATTCAAGGTATCTAGTAATGAACTTCAACAGTAAAATTGTTGTTTGTCATGAAAAGTACTTTCCTCCCATGTCTACCGTTTATTCATTTAGCAAAAATGTGCTAATCTCAACTATATGGCATGCACCTGGCTGGGTTTTAGGGATACAGTATGCTGGGCAAAGCCAGATGTGGTCTTGGTTTGCCGTCTACCTGGGATATTAACCAAATAACCTAGTTACGAGTGGAATTAAGTAATTGAGGGGAAGGACAAGGTTTTATATGAGCTTAAAAAAATGGAAATCAGGCCTAGCTGGGGAGTTAGGGAAGCTTTTTGGAGGGAGCCAGTCTGGATCTAAAGGTGAAATGGGTGTTCCAGGTCAGGGAGGGAAGAGCTATGCCAGGGAGCATGTTCTGAACAAACCCACTACTTCTTTACACCAGGATTGAGAGTGAGGCAGGCTAGGTAATCTTTTCCTTTCTAAAATATTCTTAATCACTTCTAAAAAAATTTTTTCCCACATTTTGAAATTTTAGGGAACCCCATGCCTGCTTAAGCCAACTTTTTCATAGCACGACGTATTCAGAACAAGCCTTTGTTCTGACTTTTATTTTATCATACCATGGTTGTTTAAGTCTTATCAGATCCAGTAACGTTTGTAATAATAATCATTAAAAAGTTATCTTTCTTTCCTACATCAGGAGATAAAAATCACAAACCAGGTACATAAGGTTACTTTCTGTTTGTATCACGTTTTGTGTGTATTTGTGAAAAGATTTTTGCGTTACTTTATTACCCCATCTGTATTTTCTAAAGTAGTATTTGAACCTAGTGTACACCTAACTTAGTTGTATTCGTTGATGTTTACTTTGAATTACGTAATGATTAGAAACATCTGACTTATCGTTCAATTTTTTCAGTTAAAAGTTGCAAAGGTCGCTGTTTCGAGAGAACATTTGGGAACTGTCGCTGTGATGCTGCCTGTGTTGAGCTTGGAAACTGCTGTTTAGATTACCAGGAGACGTGCATAGAACCAGGTAAGGATGAGCAGGGAAAAAAATGGAGTTATGGTCATTAGGAAAAGATCAAGGAAAGTTCTGTGTCTTTCAGGTATGTGATTTACCTAATTCATTTGATTTTTTTTAATTTAGCATACATACACGTTTTGACATTAGCTTTTATATTTTCTTTCAACAGTTCCTTAAGAGAAAAAAATTTACAGAATTTCTTTGTTAAACATTTTATGGATAGCAGAACTTTGTCTATTTTTAATGTATGCTGAAAGCCTTTGTAATCTAATTTGCATTCAAATTCTAAAAGCCTGCTTGAAATATAGAAATATTTTCATTATGGTTCTTTGACAGCAAGAGATCTTATATGTCCACCTATATTTTTAAAAATAAAACTATCAGAATATGAAAATTTTCTTAGTTAGATTTGGAATTCTCTGCATATGACATGGAATAATTTTTAAATGAGAGAGATTTATTTATTTTTCATTAGTTTTTATTTTTTAAAGACAGGGACTTGTTCTGTCACCCAGGCTGGAGAGCCGTTGCTCGACCATGGCTCATTGCAACCTTGAACTCCTGGGCTCAAGAGATCCTTCTGCCTCAGCCTCCCAAGTAGCTGGAACTACAGGCTCACACCATTATGCCCAGCTAATTTTTAAAATGTTTGTAGAGATGAGGTCTCACTGCATTGCCCAGGTTGGTCTCAAACTCCTGGCCTCAAACAATCCTCTCACCTTGGCCTGAGAGTCAGACTTAGATTAAATTTTAGCAGGTAGAAGAAGCCAGGTCTACATATGAATTGCATATGGTAAGGTGCGTCTAAATTTGAAAATGACAAAATTCTGGAGTTTTAGTGAAATAGTAATAATTGGTTCCTACATATTTTACCCCATTAGTTCAGAGTGGCCATGGTAGTGGCAGATTCTGTGAGTGACTAAGAGCTGTGAAATTGTTCACTGTTGCTCATGGATCATACTCAGGAAGACAGCAATTCTGTGTTCACTTTGGACATGTTGAATTTGAGACATAAAACACATTTTGCTGATGTTTGTTTCTAGAACATATATGGACTTGCAACAAATTCAGGTGTGGTGAGAAAAGGTTGACCAGAAGCCTCTGTGCCTGTTCAGATGACTGCAAGGACCAGGGCGACTGCTGCATCAACTACAGTTCTGTGTGTCAAGGTCAGGTGCTCGTTGGGCTCTGCAGCAGCCTGGCATCTTCCAGCGTCTTAGCTGGGCTTTACATAGGTGTTATCTTTTATATTAGGAGTCATGGCTATTGGCCAACTATATTAGCTGAAAAAAATAATTTTAAAACTTTTTATTAAAGAAACTTTTAAACATACACATGGGGAGAGAGAGTATGTAATGAACATTATACCCATCACCCAGCTTCATAATTATGATTATGTACACACGGCCAATCATATTTTATCTATAACCACTCATTCCCCTGCCACCACCCTCTCATGTTATTTTGATAATAGCAGCACACTTGATGCTGTATTTGTGGAAAGATCCCTCTTACAGTCCTGGCTGACTTTTATGTCCCGGCTTCCCTCCTAGTAAATGGGGACACTGTCTGCTGTGCATTGAGAGAGTCGATGTGAAATTGTTTAGAAAGATTCGAGGGCATTTTGTAAGGTAATACTATTATGATGTCTTGTCCAGGTATTATTATTATTATTTTTGCAAATTTCTTGACAGAACCTGACTCTATATGAGAGAGAACTAAGACACCAAAATACCAAGGATTTTGATGAGTGGATAGAAGGGGAGGGTTGTAAATTTTGGCTGAAAATATTAAGAATTTGAAAATGGAAAAGATACCTTCAAGTTCTCACAAATACAGTAGTATGTTTTAGTCTTACAATTATGCATCCATTTTTAATTCCTGATATCAACTAACTCTTATTTTGAAGCACAATAATTATCTTTATTGATTATACACCTCCAGAGTCATGTCCTGTGTTATCTATCAATCTGTTCACATACTTTGTTTTTGGAATCTGTCTTAATGTGTCTCACAAGCATCACAATTATTATTACTGTTAAGTGTGTTCATTTTATTTTCTTGAAAATATTTTAGGTGAGAAAAGTTGGGTAGAAGAACCATGTGAGAGCATTAATGAGCCACAGTGCCCAGCAGGGTAAGATTATACTCTGAGGTATTAATTTTTTCTTTTTTAGAAGTACAGCATCATTTTTTTCTTTCCAAATTAAGATGATAAAAATAATAAAATCACTGGTTTATTAAACATTACAGGTTTGAGTATCCTTTATCCAAAATGTTAGGTATGAGAACTGTTTTGGATTTTGGATTTTTTTGGATTTTGGAATATTTGAGTTATACCAGTTTGAGCATCTCAAATCTGAAAATCCCAAATCCTCCAGTGAGCATTTCCTTTGAGCATCATGTCAGTGCTCAAAAGTTTTGGATTTTGAAGCATTTGAGATGTCAGATTTTCAGATTTGGGATGCCCAACCTGTATTTTTAGCCAGATCTTGTGTTTGGCAATGGTGGAACAGAGATGATTCTGGAGTTATCCCTATTCTGGAAGTTTATAGAAAAAAGAGAGGCCATGAATATTTAGTCTTTGGTATTGAAGAATGCTAGATAAAAATGTTTGCATTTTCCTTTTCAGGAAGGAAGGATCTTTACTTTTATTTGGAGTTTTGAGAGCTGCTAAACTTGTAGAAAACTTACCTGCTTTTTTTTTGTATTTTGGTCCATTTATACATTTTTGGGATAACAACCTGCTTGTGAGAGATGATACGTTTTTTAAAATAATTCATATTTGGTTTTTTTGTCCTTCAAATATTTTGTACAGAGTCTTCCATATATGACACCATCAAAAAGAGTGTGTGTGGAATTTAAAGGGTGAAGATTTTATAAAGGTGTTAAGTGTATTTATCTTTGTTCCATTTGAGGTCTACCATCTCATACATTTGAATTATTCATCTTCAGAAATGTATTTTTACCTCTTTAAAATGATAGTTTTCCCAGACTATTAAAATTTTTAAGCTGTATTTTAGTTCATTTTGTTCATGTATATAATTTTTGTTACATGTCTTCTTTTTTTTCTTTTGGAAGGAAGAGTACTTTTGATTTAAATAAGCAGTAGCAACAGCAGCCAAAACTAAACCTCAACCAAATAATTTCAACAGAAGAGCCTTTTTTTAAGGAAAATTTTCATGTACCCTAAACTGTCTTTTAAATCCAAGGAATACTGGGAATGTTAGACTTAGTGAATTTCGAATCTTTCTTTTTCTTCTAAATATTGCTTATAATTTTTCAGTTGTAATATTGAATCTTTTAGTGGAAAACATAACCCTTTCTTTACAAGAAGATTGTAACTTAGGACACTTATTATTACACTGGATAATTTACCAGTACGTTTACGTGATGGCCCACTAACCTGCTTTTATGATTCCTGTTGATTGAATAAAACTAGTTTTGTATGGACCGTTAAGACTATATACACTGGTTCTACAGAGTCTCTCAGTGGAGCTATGTTACAGATAGTAGCGAGTGAAAATTGTATAAAAATGTTCTCCTTGTGGGGTTGCTTTTGTGTTTGTGTGTGAGGGTAAGGTGGGAGGAGGCAGAGTTGAAAAGGCAAGGTAAGGTATTTCCTGTCAAATTTTAAATTTACTGAGTAAACTTTCAGTGGGAAGTCTTCTAACAGTTATCCAGTGTTATACAAGTTCCCTACCACCTACCATGTATCACTAGATGCTGAAAAATTTCTGAGCCATGGCCGTTTTGGGGTAGCCACATGGCCATTCTCCATAGCTATTCTCGTTTGTGAAGTATATTAGCATCCCCTGTGGTTTTTGGCCTCCTTTTTGAAATTTCCACACTACATGTTAACTGTTTGTATACGTACGTATGTGTTGTTGAAACCTCATTGATCATTCCCAGCTTTGAATTCTTTGTTGTTTATATATTTAAATATAGTATCTCTCAAACTTTTGTATTAAGTATTTATATCTTTTAAATATATTAAGCCTAAAAACTAAATACAGTATATAGGCCTGGTGGGTGGCTCACACCCATAATCCTGACACTTTGGGAGGCCGAGGTGGGAAGATTGCTTGAGCCTAGGAGTTCGAGACCAGCCTGGGCAACATAGTGAGACCTCATGTCTACAAAAAACAAATAAATAAATAAATTAGCCAGGCATGGTGGTGCGTGTTTGTAGTCCCAGCTACTTGGGAGGGTGAGGCAGAAGGATCATTTGAGCCCGGGAGGTTGAAGCTGCAGTGAGCTGTGATAGCGCCACTGCACTGCAGCCTGAGCAACAGAGTGAGACTCTGTCTCAAAAATAAAATAAAAACAAAATAATAAAATAAATTAAATAATAAAATAGTGTGTAATGTATATACTATATGAAGTACTATTTACTGTATTAGAGTCCGTATCAGAAAGTGGTGGTTCAGGAAGAATATTTATGGAAATATTATATGCTGTTGTTTTTTATTGTTTATTTTCCTGCAAATTGGGAAAACAATATTATATTTTAGTAGCGATTGGTTTAGCTTTTGGAACAGCAGGAACCATGAATGATGTTTCTGTACGGTGGCTCAAAATGATATGAATGCTTAATATATACTATGTGATGATATATATGTATTACGAAATGATAGAGCTTGTATATAAATATAAATGCATGTAAAACGTACACTATAAGTATGCTTGCCGACTTTGTTAGTTAGTTTTCTTAAGATCACACAGACCTTAGTGGAAAATCTTCACTGGACCTGTGCCAAGAAGGGAGTACATCTTCATTGGATATGTCTTGTCTTTGCTTCTTTAAACATTTTTTTTCTTTTTCATTACCCAGGTTTGAAACGCCTCCTACCCTCTTATTTTCTTTGGATGGATTCAGGGCAGAATATTTACACACTTGGGGTGGACTTCTTCCTGTTATTAGCAAACTAAGTGAGTAACTTCAGAATTTACTGCTGGAATATCACCATTTCAGTGAGATCGACTAGGCAGGCAGTCTTTCTTGGAAAAGTACTGGCAGAACCTAACTGTTTCACTAAACTTTTCTATGGCAAAGTAGTTGAACCTGGTGTAAGGCGCTTATCTTTAATAGTGTGATTACTCTGAAGCTGCCCTTCAAAAAAATAAGTTAATATAGTTATCTTTGAATTTTAACCTTTGGCCATTTTTATATGTATTTATTCTTTCTCAGAATTTTGAATTCCTTGTGAAAAAGTCCCTTGTTTATTTATTTTACAAATATTATTATTTTTGAGACTGAGTCTCACTCTGTCGCCCAGGCTGGAGTGCAGTGGTGTGATCTTGGCTCACTGCAACCTCTGCCTCCCAGGTTCAAGTGATTCTCGTGCCACAGCCTCCCAAGTAGCTGGGATTTCAAGCACATGACACCACGCCTGGCTAATTTTTGTGTTTTTAGTAGAGACAGGGTTTTGCCATGTTGCTCAGGCTGGTCTCTAACTCCTGGGCTCAAGCAATCCACCCACCTTGGCCTCCCAAAGTGCTGGGATTACAGGCGTGAGCCACCACGCCTGGCCTTATTTTACAGATATTTTATTTCAGAAATAGAATTTCAAAAACTAAAGGTATTTCTGAGATATTACGAGTACAGACATAGAATATTTGTCAGTTATTCTGTATTATCCTTTGGATTGAATTGGACTCTTCCTTTTTTTTTTTTTAATCTCAATCAGGCCTTAATTAAGTGATTTTTCTATAAATTCCCCATAAAATAGTAGAATGGTGTTTTCTTAATATTGATGCCAAAGTTTTAAATCACGTTAACAACCTTTAAGCAGCTACAATGTAATACTGGACTAAAATAGAAGTAAGTAAATACAATTACTTTAGCTTTTTTCTGGAATTCTAAAATATTGCTTACCAGATTTGAGTATGTGAGGTGCTTTAAACATTAACATCACTCTTTGTAAATTCATATGTATGTCATTATGCTTGTCTTATGAAGTGCCAAAATAATTTTGGGAGAGTTTTAAAAATTTTTAGTTTTTAATTTCTACACGGAAGAAGATAGTTTTGTTTTGTTTTAATGTTTTGCATTAAAAGTCTTTAGCTTTGCATGGACAAAGCTGTGTTCTTCCCAGCAGGCCTGTGGTCTTTGAAGTTTAAATACAGCCCTTTGTTACCATTATCAGGAGAGCTTGTCTCCATGGTGCCAAATGTGGCATCGTGAGTTTAGAGTTAAGAGGTGGAGGTACCTGTATATGAAGTTTAAAATAAGTCATTAAACCATGAGCCCAAGCCCTAGCTTTGAATAATTAGGGAATGTAGCCTGTAATTCTGAACTGATGGAAGGCAGTGAGATATATAGACACATGCCAATTTGAGGGACGTTTTTAGGCAAATGGAGTATTGAACGCTGGAATCATTAGTTATGTGTTCCCTCCTCAATAGTAGAGGCAGGAGAAAAAGAATGAGGCACCAGAACTAGATCAGCATGGCATCAGGAATAGTCAGACTTCTGCACTTTCTTGGACTTGAAGCCACAAGATGCCTTTTGTCTTTAAAGCAGCTGAGTTTGTCCAGGGTTAGCTGCTTCTAGATTTATGGCCTGGGACCCTGTCTTCCCAGCTACTCCTTCACCCTTGTTTTAATTTATAGACTTAGTTCAGTTTTCTTATTCTACCTCTTATGATTTAGGTATTTGACCACTAAGTAGTATCAAAGAACTTACAAGCATCATTTTATTATAACTTGTTCATCTTGAATGAAGTGATGTTACGGGTAATTGGCTTAATTATTTTAATGTTTTTCTGACTAAGAGAAAAATGAAGTCATCTTTAACATTGGATTTGTATCCACAGTGTTGCTTTATAATTCATCCTGAATTTTTATCTGATTAAAATCCCTCCTGGGCTAATTTTTTTTACGTGATTTAGACTGCTGTGGTACCACTGCTAAATGAGTTGTCATTTGGCAATTGACACTGCTAAACCAATTGTCAGATGTATTTAATAACAATGTTTATTTTTTTCCCTTCTAGAAAAATGTGGAACATATACTAAAAACATGAGACCGGTATATCCAACAAAAACTTTCCCCAATCACTACAGCATTGTCACCGTAAGCTCTGCATTTCAACTTCTATCTGTTTGTAGAAGTGAGATGGGATTGTAACATTTTTTGAGGGAATAGATTTAAGATAAAAGAAAAACAACTTATTTTCCAATATGTAGTTAAGTAAGGAAACCCAAGTTCTGATCTTTGCTCTGCCACGAACTAGCTGTGGCTTTGGAAAGGTCACTTTACTGGCTGAGTCTCCATTTTCTCATCTGTGAAAAGAGATGACTCAAGACCTCAAGAAACGATTTCCTGGTTTCCTTTCAGTGTTAATATTCTCTGATTCTTGTATCCTAGTTTTGAGGCTTACTTTATTTGAGCCAAAAAACCTTCCCAAACTCCTGTGTTCACAACTTGTCTTTCTAATCATCTTGATGATGAATTTAAGCAAGCCACTTTGCCTGACTCCAAATAGGATTACAATCCTGTTTTTGTTTCAATGTTTCCAGATTTAATTTGAGTCAAATAAAACAGTAGAACTCACTAAGCTTTAGAATTGAAGCCAGAAAATTAGTATGTTAGCTTATATTGATCCAAGCTACTCTGGGACCTCGCCAAAAAAGGAAGTTGTTCTGCAGAAATGCTTTACTCAGCAATTTTAAAAGACAACAGCATTGTTTTCAAAATTTCAAAGGCTACCTTTTTTCTTTTTGAGATGGACTCTTGTGCTGTCGCCAGACTGGAGTGTGGTGGTGCGATCTCGGCTCACTGCAACCTCCACCTCCCGGGTTCAAGTAATTCTCCTGCCTCAGCCTCCCAAGTAGCTGGGACTACAGGTGCACACCACCACGCCTGGCTAATTTTTGTGTTTTTAGTAGAGTCGGGGTTTTGTAGCCTGCCCGGACCTAGGGGGACTGAACAAAGCGGCGGATGGGGGGAATGTGGGAATAAAAGACAAAGACAAAAGAGTATATTTGGAAGAAGGGATCGGGGGTACCTTGCCTCTAGTGGACAAGGGCCCTGAGCTTTACACAGCCCTCCATATTTATTAGGCAAAAGAGATAGCGAGTAGAGGGCGGTGGTTGTCGGCTAATTGTCAGTTGGCCTTTTGGTTCACAGCAGGCTTGCGAGACTACATTCTTTTAACAATAGGATAGATTTCTCAGTAGATAACTTCAAGGAGCCTGGCGCCAGGGAGTGAGGCCCTCAGCAAACCTTTTGGTGGCAGGGCAGTGTGAGTTTGCCCACATCCTGCATTCATGATAAACAGTTTGCTGTTTGACCATATAGCCTCCATGGAATGCTGAGTTGGTCACGTCCCATGGGCCTTCAGCTCCCTGCAGGGTTTCACTGTGTTGGCAAATGGTCTCCATCTCTTGACCTCGTGATCCACCTGCCTCAGCTTCCCAAAGTGCTGAGATTATAAGTGTGAGCCACTGGGCCCGGCTGAGGCTGCCTTTTTTATATAGATCTTTATCCTTAGTATTACTGACTTATTTTCTCCTATTACATAATTTAAATCACAAATACTACATAAAATCTTAAGAGGTTGTGTTTTGCCATTACCTGATTTTTTTGGTTTTCTTTCCTTAAACTTATTATAATTCCATGTAGCTTCAGTTATCAGTTTCTTTTTGATGATTTTTTTCTGTGAATTTATTTAACATTAAGTAAACACAACTTGCATATAATCTGTTTTATCTTTTTTAGGGATTGTATCCAGAATCTCATGGCATAATCGACAATAAAATGTATGATCCCAAAATGAATGCTTCCTTTTCACTTAAAAGTAAAGAGAAATTTAATCCTGAGTGGTACAAAGGAGAACCAGTGAGTTCTTTGTTTTTCTACTAAAATAGTTAATTATTCTCATCTATTTCAATCCGAGTAAAGTAACCAGATTCTCTAGAGCTTTTAATAACTGATTTCATTTAGTGTGTCTGTGGCCATTCTTTTGTAAATGGAGATGAATGCTGATAATCCTAAACATAACTTGTATAATTGCGTAAAAGGAGAGTAGTTTATTTCAGAGGTGGATTTGGGTTGTGCTGGGCAATTTTTCTTTTCTGATCAATTCTTCTTCTACCAGTAGCATATAGCAGTAGTATGGGGGTAATAGCTTTGATCTACACAAAACTACGTTGTTTTTGAACGTCTTGGTTTTATTTGCCTGTGCTAATTTAGGAGCTTCTTTCCGATTGTGTTCTCCAATTTACTTTCCAAGCTGTGTTCTCCTTTTTAATTTTTAAAATTCTCCAATTCTCCAATTTACTTTTTTAAATTGCCACAATTTAAAAAAAATTTTTAAAAATTGCCACAATAATTATATAAGGTCTATTTAAATAATCATGATATTCCTCTTAGAAGGACAAAGAGCATAATAGTTAGTTTGCAGGTTATAAATTCAAATTTTAGCTCTGACAGTTAAAGCTGTGTGACTTTGGACAAATCATTCTGTTTCTGCCTCTGTTTTATCGTATCTATAATGTAGATAATATTGTTTACTACTTTGTAGGATTATTGTGAGGATTATGTGAATTAATAATGTAGCATGCTTGTAGGAATACTATTTAGAACCATGACTGGCAATAATAAGTGCTTAATAAATGTTAGTTACATACACAGATATCTCAGCAAGTTAAAGACATGTATATTCGTGAATTTTTTTTCTTTTAAGAGAAAACTGTTAATTAGGGGAATAGCTCCAAAAGCTACAGGAGTTAACCTCTGACTATTTAATATCTTGTTGCTGCTTAAGAGTCATATTACATGATTATTGTGATCTAGGTGCTGAAGCTTGTTGACCTTAAAAGCATTCTAGCACTAGAGAGGAATGCATTGGTGTTGCATGAATACATACTTTCCTAAGAGATGAATGTTTGCATGATTTCTTAATTTTCCTTCATTTTCTGCTCCAGATTTGGGTCACAGCTAAGTATCAAGGCCTCAAGTCTGGCACATTTTTCTGGCCAGGATCAGATGTGGAAATTAACGGAATTTTCCCAGACATCTATAAAATGTATAATGGGTATGTGAAATGAATTTTTTCTAGGATCTGTAATATAGAACAGCTTATTCTTATGTAATCTCCTTTTTATCGAATCCTAAGCTTTAGCATTTGAGTGATATGTTGGCTGAAAAATGAGAACTGAAGAACTCTTTCTCAAAGAGTTTAGATAGATGGTAAATGGACAGTAAAACTAGACAAGTGGGCCAGCTGCGGTGGCTCACTCCTGTAATCCCAGCACTTTGGGAGGCTGAGGCGAGGGGTCACCTGAGGTCAGGAGTTTGAGACCAGCCTGACCAAAGTGGTAAAACCCCGTCTCTACTAAAAATACAAAAATTAGCCAGGCGTGATGGCGGGCGCCTGTAATCCCAGCTACTCACAAGGCTGAGGCAGGAGAATCACTTGAACCTGTGAGGCGGAGGTTGCAGTGAGCCGAGATCACGTCATTGCACTCCAGCCTGGGCGACAAGAGCGAAACTCCCTATCAAAAAACAACAAAAACAAAAAAAACAACAAACGAAAAAAGACTAGACAAGTGTTTTCTAGAGCCTTTCGAGAAACACTGATAATGTGTTTAGTTCAGATCTTCGGGCAGACATGAAAAATGAGGTCATGGTGGAGGTAGAGATCTGGGAGTGGGAGTACTGCACATCTTAACTCTAGAAAGAAAAAGAACTGTAACTGCCCAACAGGTTCATCTTGCACACTTCCTAGACAGATTGGGTTTATCAAGACAGGAGAATCGCAATGGAGAAATTGTAATTCATGCAGAGCCAGCTGTGTGGGAGACCGGAGTTTTATTATTACTCAAATCAGTCTCCCTGAGCATTTTGGGATCCAAGTTTTTAAGGATAATTTGGCAGATAGGAGTTCAGGAAGTGGGGAATGCTGATGCGTTGGATTGGGGATGGAATTATAGTGGATCAAGTGAGTTTTTCTTGCTATCTCCTGTTCCTGGGATTGCAAAACTGGTTGAGCCAGATGACCAGGCTGGGTGGTGTCAGCTGATACATGGATTGCAGGGCAGGGTCTGCTAAATATCTCAAGCACTCATCTGAGATTTTACACTAGTGATGTTATTCCCAGGAGCAATTTGGGGAGGTTCAGACTCTTACAGCTGGAGGCCGCATGGCCCCTAAACTATAATTTCTGATCTTGTAGCTGATTTGTTAGTCCTACAAAGGTAGACCAGTCCTCAGGCAAGAAGTGTTTTTTTTTTTTTTTTCTGTGTGTTTTTTTTTTTTTTTGGGCGGTGGGGAAGGGCTATTACCAACTTTGTTTCAGAGTTAAACTATCAACTAAATTCCTTCCCAAGGTTATTTCAGCCTATGCCCAGAAATGAACAAGGACAGCTTAAAGGTTAGAAGCAAGATGGAATTGGTTAGGTGTGATCTCTTTCACTGTCATAATTTGCGTTACAATTTTTGCAAAGATGGTTTCAGAACCAAGAGAAGGAAAAGATGAGTGTATTAAAGAGGATACAGATAGATAGGAATGATCTCTGCTATTTAGCATCTATTGCGTTTGCAAATATTATTAAAAAGAAGATATTAATAGTACCTCTGGATTTCCATTTCTAAATTAGTAAATATGCTGTCTAATGTAAGAAACTGATTAGAATAACCTCTCTGTGATATTTGAAATCCATGATGCATTGAGAAAATACAAAAACTTTTTAATGGAAGAACCTCTTTGGCCGATTTGAGCAAGATTACCGAAATAATTTTATTTATTTTTAAATTATAAAATTTATGTCACAAAATCAATACAACAATGCATTTAGAAGGGTGAACAGAAAATATCTTAAATCCCAGACACGAAATGCATAGCAATTTTCCTCGTGATCTTATGCTAGTTAGTGTTCTTTATGGTTCCCATGAGCACAGTGCAATGCCTCTTCTCCACCTTCTTATTTGCCACTGTTTTTATTCCATGGACAGTAATTAAGAGTTTATGGGCTGGGCGTGGTGGCTCACGCCTGTAATCCCAGCACTTTGGGAGGCTGAGGCAGGCGGATCACGAGGTCAGGAGATCACCTGGCTAACACGGTGAAACCCTGTCTCTACTAAAATACAAAAAAAAAAAAAAAAAATTGCCAGGCGTGGTGGTGCATGCCTGTAGTCCCAGCTACTCGGGAGGCTGAGGCAGGGGAATTGTTTGAACCCGGGAGATGGAGATTGCAGTGAACCGAGATCGTGCCACTGCACTCCAGCCTGGTGACAGAGTGAGACTCCGTCTCAAAAAAAAAAAAAAAAAGAGTTTGTGTACTAAGCATGGGGGATTCAAAGATTAATAGTATATGGTCTCTTGGCTTTTTAAGGTTTAGTAGAGTATACAACTAATTGTACTTGGGGTGGGGCAAGAACTCTGATTAGAGGTGTGTAGACAAAGCCTGTGTCCAGAGGAAGGCATATTCAATTCTGCTCAGGAAATACTGTGTAGAGAACTGCTGTCTGCTCCTCAGGGGCCTGCTTCACAGCTGTGCTGAGTCATCAGTGAGTGAGTGCTTCATGATGTATGCTTTGCAAAGTATATTAACACATGAGTTATTCATGTGGTATGCAGTTACTGTTTTCAGGTCCATGAATATTATCCTCAAGTAGAGGATAACAAGCAAAGTTTTAAATCCAGTTGCAACTTTTATCTGTGTAAAACCTAACTTTCATTCTTTCATTGGGAAAATAGATTTAAGTTTTCAAATAAAACCCTTGATTTCAAACACAATAGATGCGAAATAGCATTTAGTAGCTCTTAATGACATTTTCAATGAAAAAAACTATATTTTACACCCAAACAATTGTCAGCCATCTTTTATTTTTGTTTGTTCTTAATTTTAGTTCAGTACCATTTGAAGAAAGGATTTTAGCTGTTCTTCAGTGGCTACAGCTTCCTAAAGATGAAAGGTCTGTAGGCAATTAATTTCTACTGTAAATACTTTGTTTTGTAGAAATGATATACTATTTTAAAATAGACTACAACAAAACTTTGCTGTTTGCTATGATGTTTTATATCGAAATAAATTCTTTAGTAAATGATCATACCACATTTTGAAGAATTTCAAAGCTGTAAATTATTTCTCAGTAGAACTGTTACGCCAGTGTTATAAAATTTAATCCCTATCAATTGATGAATTATTTTTTTCCATTCTGTTTTTCAATGTGTTCGTAAAATATTACATTTTGATACTGTTTGATTTAGACCACACTTTTACACTCTGTATTTAGAAGAACCAGATTCTTCAGGTCATTCATATGGACCAGTCAGCAGTGAAGTAAGTACATTTTTATCAGTAATTATTTCATTAAACCCAGTCATCAAACTGAACCTCGCTTTGAAGGAGGCTGCTAGACCATTTTATAAGATTCTATCGTTTCTGGAAAAAGCAAGTATTATACACAATATTACTAAATGTAAGGATGCACTTTAAACAAAATAAGAGTTGGGAGAATTGTTTAGCCTGTGTTTTCCACAGTGCTAAATTAAACTGATGATGAATTAGCTTCTATATTTTCAATTTGAAAGCCTTTATCCACTCCATCGCCCCTTACCTTGGCCTAAATACTAAGTGCTTTTTGAGAATGTTGTAAACAGCTAAACCTCCAGTATGAAAATACAGGGTAATAAGTCAAATAGCAGAGGAAGCCTCCTATGAACTCCCTTCCTTAGGAGATAGGTCTTTGGCCACCTGAGACCATGCTTACAACAGAGGTCCCATAGAAGGATGGGAGATTTTATCAAAAGTGTAGCGATATTTGAATACGTAATTTTGTTGAATATTTCCTGGGAAACTAGAGGTACGAAACAGCTCATGGACTAACACTTTCAGTGTAACATCTCGTTTGACCTGACACCCTTTCAGGAACTTAGCCAGCGCCTAGCTATGTTTTTAATCTGCGTAGCACTTTAAAACAGCAAACACTGCTTTCAGTTTTCACGTGGCCATATCATTTTTGTTACCATTTTAATGGCAAAAAAACACAATTACTTTTGCACCAACCTAGTATTTTGGAACACAGGAAGCATTAGAACAGAAAAGGATCTCAAGGCTCGGCACCGTGGCTAACGCCTGTAATCCCAGCACTTTGGGAGGCTGAGGCGGGTGGATCACCTGAGGTCAGGAATTTGAGGCCAGCCTGGCCAACATGGCAAAACCCTGTCTCTACTAAAAATACAAAAAAATTAGCCGGGCCTGGTGGTGTGTGCCTAAAATCCCAGCTACTCAGGAGGCTGAGGCAAGAGAATCGCTTGAACCCAGGATGGGGAGGTTTCAGTGAGCCGAGATCGCACCACTGTACTCCAGCCTGGGCACAGAGCGGGACTCTGTCTCAAAAAAAAAAAAAGAGAGAGAAAAAGAAAATGATTTGAGCATATTTCCTTGTACCTCTAAGTTGACTTTCCTTCTGATATATATTTTGTTGGTGACCTAAGATATGAAAGGGAGTAAAAAGTAAGGATCTTGACTATTTTGGGTCATGATAAAAGTGAAAAGAGGTATTGCCAGGATCCCTCCTGTCAGAATCCTTGTGTAGTTATCTTGTGCCCCCTGTGATTCCAAGGGGTCATAGACTATTAAAAAAAACACTCTTTCTTAGTTTTCTAGGGCTTCACTCCCAAATTCCTATCAGTTCTCCCGCCCAGGTAGCCCAGGTTGGATAGTCAGTGAGCCTTAAGGACTCTTCAGCACAGAGTTCAGACTAAAGCCTGGCCTGACATGTCTGTCATGGTCCCTGTTTTTGAGGGTGCTGCTTGCCTAATTCAGCAACAGCAGAGGAAGGAAGGGAGGCAAAAAAGCATCCTTATTTTTCTCACTTGAATTTACAACAGCTGCCTAAACCATCTTCCCTTCATTTCCCTTTCCCTGGGTCTGCGCTAGATTTGCCCCTCTTAAAAAGTAGGTACTGCTTGGATCACTATCACCTTGGATAAAAGAGAGTGAAGAGAGAAGGAAGTTGACCCTCACCTAGGTCTGTTTTTACCATTTGTATTCTTTCCATCCAAATCCATCTCCAGCAGCTCCACTGTAGTTAGTAACTCCATTGTGCCTTCCTTTCATTCTGTCCTTCAACTTGGCAGAAATACTCCTGCTTAGAGGGAGGATAAGGAAGATGCATGCCAGCAACGTGGACCTGTCATAATTGGTCAAAGGGAAAAGTTTCTTGTAGCTGTTGTCTTGATTTGAACAATTGGCTACATGCTAGTGTGATTTTTACTCTTTCACTAAAGTCACTGATACCCAAGACTTGTGTCTGGGTCAATTTGGCTACAGAAAAATCCAAGGATCATTTTATACTTGTTTATAAGGTTACATACATTTGAAAATCTTTGCTGCCTTTTCTAATTCACTAACAGTGTGCCAAAGCACCTGCTTTTCTGAGTCATCTTCATTTAAGGTTGAGCCCATTACTTTTCAAATCATATCCATCAATTTGCAAACTGTAAACTCCAACATAACTGGCACACCAAAACCCACTTTATCTTAATACTTAAAAATTCCAGTTCATGTTGCTTGGATAACTTTGAATGAAAGACGTTGTCTTGTTTCATGTTACAGTGAAAGAGCTTATCTCATATTATAGTGAAATAATACTGACAATGATTGAAGATTAAGCTGATTCCACACATTACAGAAAATACACAAAACTGCACAAAAATTTTTCTCAAATGGTTTTGCAAGGAGAGAGGATAAAATAAGTGCCAGAAAGCAGTTTGCCAATATCATTTGTCATTCTGTGTTCTTGTGATATTCATATGTAAAATACATGCAGTTTGTAAGGAAATAATGGGTTATATTCCTATGAGTTCTAATTTAGAAAATTAAATACATTGAATTATAAGAAGCATTTCATGAATAATTTGAACATTGTTGAAAATTAGGAAACATTTATACAGTGACCATTTGAATGATCAGAAAGTATAAGAAGAAATTAATTGTGGAAAATGAAGTGGTAATTAAGAACATATTGGTTTCTGGCCAAACACTGTAGATTTGAGCTATTATTATTTTGGCTTAAGTTGGGTCTAATCTAAGTAGTAGCATTCTGACCTCAGGAATAGATCAGCTAATCTCATTCCCAAAACTTAAAATTGAACGTGTATAGAATTAGGACTCTTGCATTGTTAATGATCTGCAGTTATTTACTGTTCTTTGTATCTCTGACCCTGACCTGTCTTAGTCTAATGTGAATCAGCTCATCGTAGTTGCATCCACTGGCCCTTATCTATCTACCTGTCTGTCTGTCTGTCTATCTTTCTTTCTTTCTTTCTTTCTTTTTTGTTTAACAGAGATAGCTTTATGTATAAATAGCCATTAGTGTGGAAGGTATCACATGAGGTTGTTGCTTCCCATTCTTAGGTCATCAAAGCCTTGCAGAGGGTTGACGGTATGGTTGGTATGCTGATGGATGGTCTGAAAGAGCTGAACTTGCACAGATGCCTGAACCTCATCCTTATTTCAGATCATGGTAATCTGAATTTGCATTATTTACTCTTCAGGATAAAGGGCTGAAGAAAGTTCACTTGATGGTTTCCCAATTTTTTCTGAATGTTATAGTTAATTCTTTTTTAAAAATGTAGTTTCTTATGGACAGTCTTTAGGAAAAAAATACATTAAATATAAAATATAAGTGAAACACAGAATTCACAGAAACCTAAGTGCCTATCAAGCACAATACACCAAGAATTTGAATAGCTAAAAAATATATATTTTCAACATTAAATTTGTATAACTCTACAATTTTAGATTTAGTTGGAACTGATTATTATAGCTTCAATTTTCTTTTTTGGTTGTTGTTTTTGAGACAGTCTCACTCTGTTAGCCAGGCTGGAGTGCAGTAGCATGATCACAGCTCACTGCAGCCTCAACTTCCTGGGCTCAAGTGATTCTCCTACCTCAGCCTCCTGAATAACTAGAACTACTGGCATGTGCCACCACACCTGGCTAATTAAAAAAAATTTTTTTTGGTAGAGATGGGATCTTGCTATGTTGAGCAGGCTGGTCTCAAACTCTTGGTCTCAAGCTCCCACCACTGCCTCCCAAAGTGGTGGGATTACAGGCAATAGCCATCGTGCCCAGCCTTCAATTTTCTTTAGCATGATAAATCTGACTTTAGAAGCATTATATATTAATTTGATAATACTTTAATTTCACTTTTACTTACTGTGATCTTTGTAACACGCTTGTATACAGTTTGGGGACTATAGGAGCAGTGTGCCTACAGAAAATAGAAAATAGGTTCTTTTTGTTTTTGTTCTTGTTTTTGCTTCAGAAATAATTATAGAAATCTGTGTTTAGAAGCAGTCCTAAGAAGTTACATGCTAAAGAAGCTCCAGTCTTGGAATGAGAGTGAATCATACACATACACTCCCAGTTAATATCCTAGGTGGTTTGGGGCAAATAACTGGGCTTTCATATTCGGTCTAAAAATGTGATAAGACATTCTTCTTTGCTCACATAATGATATTGTAATATATAAATAAGAAGAAACATTAAACAAAATTTGGGTGATGGAAAAGATTTTGAAAAAAGTGAAGTGATAGGTACAGCTGAAATTCTGTCTTACCTATCAGATCTTCAACTAACATGAGTGCTACACCCATGTTTAACGAATTTAACCTTGGAAGTGAAAGAAGTTCTGCTCTGCATATTAAATTTTTTGTTAAAGTTACAACATGTTTTGGGATTTTTTTTTCTCCTAGGCATGGAACAAGGCAGTTGTAAGAAATACATATATCTGAATAAATATTTGGGGGATGTTAAAAATATTAAAGTTATCTATGGACCTGCAGCTCGATTGAGACCCTCTGATGTCCCAGATAAATACTATTCATGTAAGTATATCTCTGTGATAACTTTGAATATGGTCATATTAAGAATACCTTCCTTTAGGCCGGGCACAGTGGCTCACGCCTGTAATCGCAACACTTTGGGAGGCCAAAGTGGGTGGATCACCTGAGGTCAGGAGTTCGAGACCAGCCTGGCCAACATGGTGAAACCCTAAAAATACATATATGATACTATACTATATCTATACTAAAAATACAAAAATTAGCCTGGCTTGGTGGCGGCTGCCTGTAATCCCAGCTGCTCTGGAGGCTGAGGCACAAGAATCGCTTGAACCCAGGAGGCGGAGGTTACAGTGAGCTAAGATCATGCCACTGTACTCCAGCCTGGGCAACCGAGTGAGACTTGGTCTCAAAAAAAAAAAAAAAAAAAAAAAGAATACCTTCCTTTAAATCATTATGTCTCTAAACTAAAGGGAATCAGAGTTAATTTTTTTATAATTAAATCTCCAATGCAGAGCTTTTGTACACAAATGGATTTTATGGGACTGGATGCGAAAACACAACTTACCTATTGGTTATTCATGGACTAAGCATAATATTTGATGAGCTTAGTGCAATTTTATGTTGAAGTGTGTGTTTTACTTGTGTGTCAGGATAAAGATTATACTAGAAAAAATGTTTAAGAGAGAAATCCAACTACATTTATTCAAGTTTAATTAATTAATGACACTCCATTAAAATTACTTAGTTTGGGATTAATATTCTGTTGTGAGGAGGAGTGCTGGCAGAAATGATTAATTCTATAGGCAATTGATTCCTGTCCTCCCTTAAACCATTTCAGAAACAATAAAGAATGTATCTTTTACATAGGGAAGAATGAATTTCACATTTCTCTTGACCACATGTGGAACACAAACTGCCAAAAGATGTTTTAAAATATTTATTATTTTGCCAGTCAAGTGTATTTCATAACTATTTCCACCTCTGTTACCTCCCTCTCTTTTTGATTACCATCCATGATAACTTTCAGATGTGTAGAGCAAATTTTGTTTGTCTTTTTGATATAGTTAGTTACTTTGAAACAGAAAGCGAATAAGCTTTTCTGACAATTACCGGAATTGGGTTAGGTTGGGCTATTTGGTAAGATATGTTTCAATAGATAGATACTATTGACTATTAATGAAGAAAATAGATTTCACTGCAGGAAAATGGTTATGCAGATAGATTTACACAGTGTCACAAAGCACAGGCTGCATATGCCTAATACCAAGTTTTAATTCGTATTTTTTTAATTTAGAAAAGTAGTAAATGACTGTTATAAAACCTGTTATAAAAACTATACAGATAGACTGGACATGATGGTGGCTCACGCCTGTAATTCCAGCACTTTGGGAGGCCGAGGCGGGCGGATCACAAGGTTAAGAGATCAAGACCATCCTGGCCAACATGGTGAAACCCGTCCTATGAAAAATACAAAAATTATCCGAGTGTGGTGGCATGTGCCTGTAATCTCAGCTACTGGGAAGGCTGAGGCAGGAGAATTGCTTGAACCTGGGAGGCAGAGGTTGCAGTGAGCTGAGATTGCGCCACTGCACTCCAGCCTGGTGACAGAGAGAGACTCCATCTAAAAAAAAAAAAAGCTCTATAGGCAATAGCAGTCTCCAGAGAAGTTTGGGATGGGATAGCTAAGCTGTACCATACCCTTATCTTAGGCCCTCAAGTTTCCCAAATTAAAGCAAAAACTATATATGTATGTCACTTTACATAAATATATAAAATATATATATATATATAAAATGTATACTCTTATCTGGATAATTTTCTCAAATTTATATAATGTTTGGCTAAAATAAAATCTAGGAAGCTAGACAGTTATTGATTTGTAGTAGAAAGTACCCTAAGTAAATCCATGGGCATACTATGCAAATGCAGTTTTTAAACTGGTCTACTTGCCTTCTCTTTGAAGTTTCCTCATACCCCTCTTATTTGAAAATTCTAGAACTATCATTGAATATTGAAGTATACAAAGTAAAAAGAAACAGCTTCCCACCTGAAGTCCTCCTACTTGACAACTCATTTCCCCTCTCTAGAAACAACCATTGTTAAGCTTGGATTATGTCTTCCCGGATAATTGAGATATTTGAATAATTATTTTTGTTGTTGAGTATTTCCTAGGGGACAAGAGGTACAAAACAGCCTTACAAAACACATACAGTTTTTATTTTTACCCAGTGAAACCATACCAGATCTAGATGGATAGATATTTTGAGGGATGGATGGATGATGGATATTGGTTACTAACTGGATGGAAAGATGGTTGGACAGGTGGATGGATAGTTAGATGGATGAATGGATATGTGGGTTAACAGATGGATGGATAGGTAGATGTTCTGTAACTTGTCTTTCCCTTTAACAATATGACACTATATCATGGGTGTCATTACAGGGTGATCCCTAAAGGTCTGTCTAATTCCTTTCAGTGGCTACAATGTAATGACTTAAATGAACTCTTTAAAACCTGCCTTGGTATTTAAATACAGAGTTTGGGTCTGACATTCTATATTTTTGTATTATGTTTTAATTATAGTATACAATCAACTATTAATTCTTATGTTTGTTCCCCTCCAGTTAACTATGAAGGCATTGCCCGAAATCTTTCTGTGAGTATCTTTATTTTCCATTATCTAGTTATTTTTAGTTTTGTATAATATATATTGAGAGAAAAGTTTCAGCATCTATTATTGGGATTGAAGGATTAGAATATTTTAGTAATCTGGGCCAACATGGAAATGCTGTGTAGTTTAAAGATCTTTAAGGTCGTATCCCAATAATCCAGGTTTGAAAAATTTTTAAGAATTTGTCTATTGGCATTATAAAATTTATATGAGAAGAAGAAATAATTTTAAAACTATTTACAAGAAATAATTTTTAAAGTAGAAGGAAAAACCCTGTAGCTGTACCACCATAAACACCATTCGCGTTATGATATATTTCCTTCCAGTCTTTTTTTATGCCTCAAAAAATTAAGTTTCTGTACTAGTGCTGAGTTATCTATACTACATTTTATACTCATACATTTTAAGTCTGCAAGAAAACTCTTACAATTGCACTTACAAGGATGTTTGAAAATAGAACCATTAGTGGTAACTTGAATATAATCTAGTGACACTGAGTTCTGGGGCTTTTATGCAGTAATAATTATGATTTCCTCTAAATATTTCAAGTAGTTTGGAAGATTTACCTTGTACATTATATAAGTGGTAAGAACTTTTAGCTGTTTTTTCATCTGACTTATTGGGCCAGCTGATGAAATGTTTGTGAAAAAAAATTTCATATGAAGTTAGAAAGCAATTTCAAGAAAAGTTGACACTTTTTATAGATATTAGGGAAATATCTTTCCCTAATAAATATCTTTCCCTAAAAAAGTTGACACTTTTTTAGATATTAGGGAAATAATAGTTTTTCTTTGCTGTTTGCAATTTCAGTGCCAGGAACCAAACCAGCACTTCAAACCTTACCTGAAATATTTCTTACCTAAGCGTTTGCACTTTGCTAAGAGTGATAGAATTGAGCCCTTGACATTCTATTTGGACCCTCAGTGGCAACTTGCATTGTAAGTTCTGACAGTCTCCCAGGTAAACTTAGTCTGATCGGTTAGTGATTCAGGGTAACCATTGGGCCCTTTCTAACAATATTGTTATGTGAAAACTGTATAAGTATGATTCTCTTCACTCTAACCCAGGATTTCTAATGTCGGCCTATGGATGTTTGAGTTAGATAATTCTTTGTTGTGGAGAGCTGTCCTGCACATTGTGGGATATTTGACAAGGATCCTTTACTTCTCCCCACTAGATGAAAGTAGCACTTCTTCTGTAACGTGACAACCAAAAATGTCCGTCAGCATTGCCAAAAGTCCCATGGGGAGGAAGGATCATCCAGACCATCCTTGGCTAAGAACCATTGTTCTGGCTTTTCATATCCATATTGATTACTTCTTACAATCTACATTTGTTACCGCTTGCCATTGCATGTCTCCTGCACATTACAGTATGTCTAATTGTGCCTCCAAAGCCTAGCCAACAGTTGGTAAAAGCACTTTACTTTATAATAATGAGTAACTATCTTCATTATACACAGTTGTTTTTTCATTCTTCTTATACTAATCCATCAATAAACTTTAGTTTATTGGTGTGTTTGGCAAATTATTTGGATGGTTAATAGAGTTAATATCTCACAACTTGTTCATTAACTGTTTTGGTGGTTGCCAAGAAGCTAGTCATGATACATACCCCTGTCAAGCAAAACCTAAGCAGTGAACCAAAATTCAGTAAACAGAATTATACTGTCTCCACTCTTATTGGAGAGCTGGGCTTTTAGTTTTCAAAAAAAATATATATATATGAAAGGAGAAATGGTCCTATCTTCATGAGAGAACTAATATTTAGTAAATGTCTAAACACCATGTTGCAAGCATTTCTTTAGGCAATATCATTGAATTTTTACAAATAACCGACATGAGAAATTGAAATCAAAGAAGACAGTTAAATCTATCTAAACTCACAAGTAGTTAATCACACAGCCAATGTTCAAAACCACTTCTGTCTTGATGCTAGTGGTTTTTCTTCTGTCTACTATATTGCTTATAGTTAATTTGTCTATGAAATAAAAGATAGAGGTGACTTCTTAATGCTTTTCAAAGCCAGGTGGTTTTATTTACCGTTGTGTTGGTTTAACAAAATAGTTACATACTTTTTAATCAATGAAAATAATGTTATGATTATCAATTATGTTTTATGAAAGGACTTTACATTTTTAATTCATATATGTCAACATTAGGAATCCCTCAGAAAGGAAATATTGTGGAAGTGGATTTCATGGCTCTGACAATATATTTTCAAATATGCAAGTGAGTAAACCTATTATACTTAATTGGATTAAATCTAAAGAAAAAATGATATGCAAAGTTTTAGACTTGAAAACATACTGTGATTATATGTCTTGAATGAGAATTAATGAAACATACTTTCATAAAGCTATTTTTCTTTGAACATTAAAGAATTTTGTTAAAGTTTTATATTCATCGGCTATTACTAAAAAGTCAAAAAACAACAGATATAGTAAGGATGTGGAGAAAAGGGAACACTTATACACTGTCAAAGGGAATGTAAATTAGTACAACCTCTATGGATCACTGTATAGAGATTTCTCAAAGAAATAAAAATGAAACTACCCCTAATCTAGCAATCCCACTACTGGGTATCTACCCAAAGGAAAAAAAAATAATCAGTTTATCAAAGACACCTGCACTCGTATGTTTATTGGAGCACTATTCACAGAAGTAGTCATGGAATCAACCTAAATATTTATAAATGGATGATTGGATTAAAAATGTGTGAGATATATATATATATATATACACACACACATACCATGAAATACTACTCAGCCATAAAAAGGAATGAAATCATGTCCTTTGCAGCAACATGGATGGAATTGGGGGCCGTTATCCTTAGTGAAATAACTCAAACAAAAAGCTAAAAATCACATGTTCTCACTTGTAAGTGGTAGCTAAACAGCAGGCAAATACGGACATACAGAGTGGAATAATAAACACTGGAGACTCCCCAAAGGTGGGAGGGCAGGAGGAGTGTGAGGGATGAAATACCACTTATTGGGTACAATGTACACTATTCTGGTGATGGGTAACACTAAAAGCTCAGACTTCACCACTGTGCAATATATCCATGTAACATAACTGTACTCATACCCCTAAATTCATGAAAGTTAAAAAATTAATAAAATTTTATATTCATGTTTCATAAACATATGACATATCTCCTATTATATTTCTAATAATTATTTTTCAAATTTTTGTGCTCTGTTGAGAATATTGCTTTACAGTTGAAGAAAACCAGTGCTATAATAGATAAGAAAGTATCATACTTACGTTCTGAGAAGGATAATATCTTACATTTACCCAGCACTTTAACATTTTCAGAATAAACTTAAAATAATTATTTAATTTGATCCCTGCATCACTGTGTAAGGTGGGCAGGATGAGGTTTATATTGCATGTCATAGATGAAAAAAAAATGTTATCATTCATTCTGTTCTGATTGTCAAATCAAGAATTGTAGTAAAACTAAGAGACATAACCTAGATGTCCTTAGATTATGTATGTGATAGGGTTAAAACTATATTTCCCACAAAGTCCACTGAGCGTGGTAGTTTTCCTCTTATCTTATCATAACCAGTTTGTATATGTACAATGTGGATAACAGAATTTTTTGGACCAACTTGTAGACAGCTGAAATGCACTGATAAACTTCCTTTTCTGGCCATCTAGGCCCTCTTTGTTGGCTATGGACCTGGATTCAAGCATGGCATTGAGGCTGACACCTTTGAAAACATTGAAGTCTATAACTTAATGTGTGGTAAGTGTGAACAGGTGCCTTTTTTCCCTTCTGAAAATAGACCTGAAATAGGATTATCAAAAGCAGGTCACATTGTAGGCAACTTTGTGGAGATGATGGTGAGGCAAGACAGATTTTTACCTTCTTCCTGACTCTCAGACTCACTGAAGAAATGTGGGGAACATGTCATCTTATTACTTATCTGTTCGTTCCACTAGGCTGCTTGCTGGTTAAAGTACACCACTCACAGCAGGGTGGTCTGCACACCCCCACTGCCCAGCACTTTGCTAGGCCCTCGGCTTAGTGATTTGATTCTTGACTCAGAGCAGTGATAGAAGCCAGAAAAAGGAGATTGAGGGCAGTGAAAGATGGACAAAACTTGTGGAACTTCTGGTAGCCATAATGGTTGAATATAGGTCAGTGTCAAGGTTGTAGAAATGAAGGAGGACCCATTAGGGAGATTCTTGGTTTACTTTGTACCTTCTGAAGTAGTCCTTTTGTGGTGAAGCATTGTGTGTTTTAAATATTAGTTTCTTATTCTGATAATGGTCCTAGGCATCTGCAAAACCTTAAATATGTCTTAAGTATAATTCTTTTAGTGGGAGTCTATATAGTTTAAATGAGTTAACGTATCCTAAAATACTTAAAACAGCACCTGGCATATAGTAAGTGCTTACTACATAAGTATTTGCTGTTATTACATTTAAGAGCATGAGTCTTAGACTCAGACAAAGCTGGTTTTGAATTCTAGATCATTTAGTTAGTAACTTTGAGACTTGGGTAAAACACTTTGATTACTCATCTACCAAATATTGATGATAACTTATAAAATTGTTTTGGGGAATAAATAAGAAAATATGTTAGCACCATGATTGGCATAAAATATGCATTCAACAGGTCGTGACTGTAGTTATTGTACACTTTAAATATCAGAAATTTTGTAGTGAAATACAGCATACATATCAGTATTTCTATTAAAAATAACCTAATCTTAAATACTCTAAAACCCAAGAGAGTTTTATACTTTTATTTTAGTTAAAGAGTAAATGACTCATGTATTTGGTTTTAAAAAAGTAAAGATCATGGCACAAGTCTACTATTTGTTTGATTTGAAACATCTAAGTAACTCTACCATCTTGAAATTATGCAGATTTACTGAATTTGACACCGGCTCCTAATAACGGAACTCATGGAAGTCTTAACCACCTTCTAAAGAATCCTGTTTATACGCCAAAGCATCCCAAAGAAGTGCACCCCCTGGTACAATGCCCCTTCACAAGAAGCCCCAGAGATAACCTTGGCTGCTCATGTAACCCTTCGGTAAGTATCGTCAAGAAGTTTGGTCCAGTATGTATGGTTTGATAGCACCCTCTGCATAGCATGTGCTATAAAAATACTTAATAATCAAATTAGAATTTAGGAGTGGGGGTAGGTAAACATGTTTTAATTCTAGGGGGCACATGTAGATCTTTTGTGATATATCTTTTCTCTTTCTAGTTTTTGCATTTTCCACTCTATTTTTAATTCCTTAGAGCTGTGACTTGACTTGGGTGCAGGTGTGGTGAAGTCTAGTTAGTTGACTTGGGTACAGGTGTGGAGAAGTCTAGTTCAGTTCTTGAGCATCCTGAATTAGGGAATCTGTGCTGTTAACTCTAGCAGTGAGGTGATGAGCACATAGTAAACCAATCACAATGTACCTTTTTAAAAATACAATTCAGACTGTTTAAATGTAGGGAGAAAAAAGATTTCTTGGTATGAAATGAATATATTACACTGTCCTTTTTTACTTCCATGTTAATATGTCATTATTATAAAAAGATAAAAATACTAGACAAGTGATGAACAAAATTGATAACATCCATGAGGGCACCTGTAATCCCAGCTACTCGGGAGGCTGAGGCAGGAGAATTGTTTGAACCTGGGAGGCGGAGGTTGCAGTGAGCCAAGATCACACCATCGCATTCCAGCCTGGGCAACAGGGCAAGACCCTTTCTCCAAAAAAAAAAAAAAAAAAAATTATATATATATATATATATATATATATATATAGCAATTTGGAGAGTAGTTTATTTCATGCTTTACATTTTGTTTTAGACTTGAGTTAGAATAGCAGAAAGACTGTTGGGGTATATAGATGAGAATTATAAAGCAGCAATCATATTCTTATTTTTTAATTACTGGTGTGATGCTTATACTAACAATTTTGTCTTTTGCAACTGTCATTCCTCTCCTTCTGTCCTTTTCATCAAAAATGTAACTTCTGTCCAGGCATGGTGTACCACACCTGTAATCCCAGTACTTTGGGAGGCTGAGGTGAGAGGATTGCTTGAGACCAGGAGTTCAAGACCAGACTGGGCAACATAGTGAGACCCTGTCTGTACAAAAAACTAAAAAAATTAGCTGGGCATGGTGGCATATGCCTGGAGTCCCATTTACTTGGGAGCCTGAGGTGGGAGGATTGCTTGAGCCCAGTAGGACAAGGCTGCAGTGAGTCATGATTGCACCACTGCACACCAGCCTGGGTGAAAGAGCAAGACTCTTGCCTTTAAAGAGAAAAAAAAATCCACTAATACAAGACTATTATAAATGATCTTTGTTCTATGTTGGAATAATCAATCTATAGCGGTTCTATGTTACAAAATTTAAAACATGTCTCACAGTCCTTAAAAATAGTTTTATAACCTTTTTTAGATTTTGCCGATTGAGGATTTTCAAATACAGTTCAATCTGACTGTGGCAGAAGGTAAGGCTTGCTACACATTCAAGCTCGGAATGTGAAGCAGGCATTTTCTCAGTGTGAAATGCAGAGAACTGGCTTGGGGGTATTATTTGAGAATAACCAATAAAATAAAGGGAGTTCTGGAGGACCACCTGATGAAACATAGAGGTTTCTTTGCTTGACAGTTTAGACTGTTAGGCATAAGGAAAGGAGATATTTTGCAGTGGATATTGTATGTAATGTATTTAGTGGAAGCTGAATCATACTTTATGAACATGATGGAGGTGTTCAAAAATTTTTGATGATTTCTGTAAGTTGATAATAGAGATTCAGATTCCCATTTGAAATACCTAAGTTTCTATCTCACCTGGTTCTTAATCATACAAGGTTATATATTGATTTATTGATCTAAAGTTATTTCTGCATCACTTTTGACCAAAAATCAAGGATACACAGACAACTGATGAAATTTTTTGCTTATGACTTGAATGTTTGGAGTCACTATAATACACTCTCTCAGCCTTAAGTTACTTGGCACACATTTTTTTTCTACTAGAATAAAGAGGTAAATTCTGCATTAATTCTGATGTAAGCTTGTCTCTATAAAATCCCTAGGTAAATGCTGGAGTTAGGAAAATCTTTGATATCTCCAAGGTGGCAAAGTATTGTGGTGAATGATGGCACTTTCAGAATTGAGTAGATCCAAGTTTGAATATGAGCTTAGGTACTATATGTTCATGGAAATAGTATTCCCTGTCAGCTGCTGTTTCCTTATCTGTAAAATGGGCATATAACCTTAATTCATAGGGAAATGTAAAAATTAGTTATATGATGTGTACCAAGCCCTTGACATTTGGAAAAAGGGCAATAAATAATATCTATATTGTTATTGTTTTATTTAGTTTAGTCTCATAATTTCAATTCTGAACTTCTGCTTTCCAAGTACACATATCATTAAAAAAATTTGCTTTCTGGAGTGTGTCCTAAAGAATAAGTAATTAAAATAGTGCTTAAGAATTTTTGGTAATATAACTTTGAATTAACTGGAATATTTAGCAATTTCATATAGTGTCCTCATGGTATCTTGATATTACATTGATTTCAGAATCTTTATAGGCAAAAATAACAGTGAACCTCACTTGTCTTCTTAATTGTTTATGCTTCTACCCTTTGTAATCAGTTTTTTAAATAGTTAAAAGTAAATCTTCAATATGATTAAGTAGAGGAAAGGATTAGATGAGTGTATCACACTATATATTATCATATAATGCACACTAACTACATTTATTTTCATCCTGTGACCCAAGAGAAGATTATTAAGCATGAAACTTTACCCTATGGAAGACCTAGAGTTCTCCAGAAGAA